>NC_141878.1:393560506-403560506 GCF_056163025.1 Triticum urartu | reverse complement strand
AAGACACTGAGCTCAAATTATATAACATGAAAAAAGGAGATATACTCTGAACACTGGAGAATGGTGATGCCCTCATTTAGCCCACCAGTAGTTCGAGACAATAAACAGTTCGAAACAACTATATACACAACATTCAAACACTGACTAGTGACTACTACTGACATAAACAACAAGACATGATAGTTCATAAGAAGTCTTGCTACACCACCAAAACGCACCCATCTGCAGTGCTCAGACTCTTGTGATCCAGACGAGAATGACATTCTAAACAGAAGCAACTATTACATAGTAAGAGTGACATAGACGAGGATGACCAAATGACAAGGAATATGCATAACAAAAGAAAGAACTACCCATCCAGAACCAGCAGCAAAGACAACAAAGTCATTCGAAGAGATGATCCAACACCATCATAATTTGCAGCCCCGCTTCAGCGACCAGTGATCCGGAGACACCAGTACTCCACCCTTTCGATGCAACAGCCCAATTACCTATCAACCTGAAGGCTCGAACCACATCACTGCCTGTCATAATTGAGACATCCAAGGATCAAAGTTAATCCAGATGCCTTTGTCATTCTCACCTTCTTTTGGCTGCAGGCTGTATCGTTGACAATCAGGGGAGTTTGCTCCCGAACTCCTAGGGCTCGCCGTGTAGACACAGTTTTCCATAGCAAACAGAGCCTCTCTGCCATCAAGGTCCTTGCCAACGGTGATCTCCTGGTTAATCGGACAATTGAGTCCGAGAAACAGAGAGTGTGAACCAAGGCTGTTTACCCGCCTCCAACTAAAAAATCCTAAAGGCCCCAACAAGCTGGTATCCTGCTCATAGACGTAACATCCACTGTCCGGATACTCACGTATTACACGGTGCTTGTATACAGTGGGGTTTTTGCAATATAACTTTTCCGGCTCATGTGTCTGAATGATCATCAGTCTTTTGCCGTCGTCTGATCGAGCGAGGAACCAGTTGTGCTTCCCTATTTTTGGCAAAGGTGGTGTGATTACAAAGGGCAGTAACTGTAGGGACACTACATCATATCAAAAAGGACAGGCATTGTTAATGTACGATCATCATTGTTCAGAGTATGAGTAGGATAATGCAAGAAACAACATTGATATGTCCCTGTTGGAACTGGGAGGAAAATACAGGGAAATGTATACTGCGTTCGAAAATATAGAAGTGCCATGCATGGTTATACTCATGTTATCTCGCAATCGATTCTTCATAGGAAACTACCATGTCATGCATGTTATGTAATCATGTTCTGTCCTCACAAACAAATTCTTCAAGGTAACTAACAGACCATGCATTGTTATATACTCGTGTTCTGTGGGCAAATTTTTGTGAGGATATTATTCTAGCCATTGATTGCTGAAGGGCGAATATAGGTATGTACACATGGTAAGCATTGCAGGATTTCACTACTTCCAAATATAGAGTTCTCCATATGCACATTTACTTCCCTAATGTATGGTTAGATGAAACCAATAGTGTGGTGCATGTTTCTACATCATGAAAATGAGGAAACTAACATGGCCATTGATACACACTCATATTTAGTAGCAGTATATAGATTACTGTAAAATAAGGATAATATCCATATATTCCTAACCATTTGATTATTCAGGGTACAAATTGGCTGTAATGACATGGTCACAATCGCATGAATTAACTCATTCCAAATATAGCCGATTTCCAGCGTCTCTAATACATTGCCATAGTTCTACTCAAATTCTGCTCAAACAGAGATATGCCAATCATCACAAAAAGTTCAAATAGTGTCATGGCGTCATCATTAACATGAGAGGAAACAACTTACATGCGCCGTCCCAGCAATATGTGGTGCCATCTGCTTTGTCGATCGCGTAGATGATGCCATTGTGTTCAATAGCATCACAGAAGTGTGTATCAACTTTGACGATGATCCACTGCGAGCCGAGTTGTCTCCAGCTAAAGAAGGCACCGGCGTAAAGATAGGCGAGTCCGCGGTCGAACAAGGCAATTAGCTTGAAGTCTGTGTAATTCGCATGTCGTGTGGGCACTTGGCAGATTACAATCTTCTGCAAAACAAGGTCTGTCCAACTGACGTAGTAATCTAGATGACTTGGACCGCGATGGTAATACTCTATATAATCCAACGGAGGAAGGATAATCTCATGGGAGTTCTGGAAGTTCATGAGCACCAACTTTTTACCGTCTTCTCTAAAGGCAGCCATCCAGTGTGAGTTCATGCCGACCTAGTACATACCTGCCAAGAAATTTCGGGCGATGGTGATCGGATCGATGTCAAGGGAAATGATGTACGGCGACCCACTACATACCTGCAAAGAAGTTTCGGCTAATGGAGATCGGATTGAAGTCGAGGGGCATCATGCACGCCTCCGTATCATGGTGAGCCAATCTCGCAAGACCAGATGGCAGCAAGAAGGGTGTCTTGAAAAGCTTAGGCCTCACTTCGACGATGGCCGTGTGCATGTCCCTCGAGCATGCAGCCAGCCACAGGGCGCTCAACATATCCATACACGAACAATAGAGGTCGAGGATGTCACCGGGGAGATTGCTCCAATCGCGGCTCATATGGATGCGGCGCGGTTCGCGTTCGGCCATGGTGGAGTTTGGAAGGGGGCTTGATTTACGGGGGAGAAGGATGTCGGTGCTGGAGCGGCTAGCGAGGGAATAGTGGTACTGGGGGAGGCGAGTGAGGCGACGGTACATGGGGGCACAGTGAGATGGAGACGGAGAAGGAGATGGAGATGGAGTGGTGCTATGGGAGCGGAGAGGGAGACGAGGCGAGGCGCCAATGTGCTGTACATCGGCGGTGACAGACTGCACTTTGCACAGGGTGAGGCTGACTTTGGTAACCCGAACACGCCACCTGGACTAGTGTCAGGCACAGGGTGTTGTCACTTCACTGTGAGGACCGGATGAATAGTATTTTGACCATCAAGTGTACCACAGTTGTACCACTACTACTACTACTATTAGTACTACTACTACTACTACTACTACTACTACTACTACTAGTAGTAGTAGTAGTAGTAGTAGTAGTAGTAGGTACATGAGTACTCTAGTATTGTATAGCGTAAATAGGTCTCTCGTGCTAGCATGCCTGTTCACTTCATCGTTCAGGTATCATCCATATTGCGAGCAGAACCAAATTCTCGTGCATGCCCAATCAACGCTCTGCCGCGATGCATATAGTGGTCGTTCTGGTGCATCAAGGACGGCATGCAGATCGTTCCACACTTGAGAAGAGGGAAAATGGAAAGGTAGAACGCGACAGCAGAGGAAGAGAACGCTGGCTAACGAGGCTGGGAGGGGATCGAGCAGGAAGTTAATGCTCCATGCCTAAAGGTTTTGGGAAAACCTGATTTTCATAAGGTGACTTATACTCACCTAAACAGAGGGAGTATTCCTTAACCAGAGAATGTTGTGTCTCCCACTCACGCGCTCAAAAAAAAACTACGACACATTTTTTATCTGTTTGCATAGGTCCCATCTATTAGGAAGGATGTGCACGTACACGAACAGGTACGACTCATCAGTCTACCCGCATAGCCTTTTTGTTTAGTCTACAAAGCCGTCTAATAAACTGCCTGTATGCCACTTCTCCCATTTACTTCTCCATCGGGAACCGATTCTCCTCGGCTTCTTCACCTCCCCTTCATCTTCATTTGCATCCAAACCCCACTGCATTCACATTGTTTTAACCTCTTTAAATAATCATCTACTACTTCAGTTAGACTAGCCATCTAATCCTAATTCTCCAAACCATAGCCCTCCGTTCTAGCGGTTCCAAATGGCGATAGAGATCGAGATGCAGGTTTGTAGCGTCCAACATGTCCTCGTCGAAGGCTCGATGCGCATAGTTGCCACCGTCACCGTCCACCCAAGGGTTGTTCGGCAGTGGATCAACAATGTATCCAACTCCCTCGAAAAGGTAGAGATGAGGGTCATCGGTCTCGATGCAGAGTACACGGAGCGTGCCCCTGGGAAGATCCAGCGCGCCGCCGTCCTTCAGCTGTTCTTCGAAGATGATGTTTTGGTGTACCACATCATACACTCGCCCTCCATACCAGGTGAGCTTCGCGATTTCTTGTCTCGGGAGGACGTATACTTCTGTGGGGCAGCCATCGAAGGGGACAAACAGAAGTTGGAGCCGTACAACCTTGATTTGAATAGCATCGCAGACCTACAAACCAGAATCAAAATTCCTGTAGAAGTTTGTGATAAACAGACACCATCCCTATTCGACGTAGAAAATTTTGTGCTCGGTACAAATCTTCAGAAGGGTGACGAGACGGTGGCATTAAGGTCATCTAGATGGGAGAATTATCCCATGACGTACGAGCGGATAAAATATGCTGCCCTCGATGCCCGTGTGAGTTTTGAGATAGCTACAAGGTCCAAAGAGCTTGTTGCGAAGCCGTCTCCCACAGAGAATGAGAAGAAGAAGAAGAAGAAGAAGAAGAAGAGGCTGCACCAGCAGGAGGGCATTATGGATGGATGAACTATTTCCTCTCTTGTAAAAAAAATTCCATCTCGTTGTATATTGATATAGATGGACTATTTCGATGGTGTGCATGTCTTTGGAACAGAGTAGTAGCGTGGGTCCGCTTGACTATAAGGAACTATTTATCCGCATATATAGCTTTCTCTGCTACTCCTGCAGTGATCGGTATGCAGTGCATGTGTCCGTAGACATGACAGCTTGTCCATGGAAGTTCAACTACGGCGACCATCACGTTTCATCTCGTGATTCCCACGACGCCTCTCCAACCCACGGCACCACGCCCCCCGACGTGCGCTTCACCCCTCTCGGCCGCACCGCCCCTCTGCCTTTGTGTGCATGACATGTGGGCCACCTAAAATGCGGCAAGCATCAAGTTTCTACCATAGCCACCCACGATTCCCATGACGTCGCTCGAACCCACGAAACCACACGTCCCCCGACCTGTGACTCACCCCTCTTGGCCCCACTACCCCTCTGCCTACGGGAGCATTACATGTGGACCAGTCACCTATCGGGTCCACATGTTATGTACTCAAAGGTAGGTGTAGTAAGGCGCTGAAGCTCAGTCCCAACGGCCCTAAGAGGGAAATGTAACTCCTGCGCCAGGGCTTGTGGTGCTCCTGCAGCACGAACTCGTGCCAAACTCGAGATTTGTTTCTTTACTATACATGCACGCAACGATTTAATGGACGTTGTAATCTCAACATGTGATGGGGAGCTCTAAATTTGAATTTGAAACTTATAAAACGAAAAGATTCAAAACAAATAAACTGGGAGAGAGGGAGTATATCATAGGATGTGTCCCATACAAAATAAGTCCCCTGGTTTGTCACCACGAAGATGCGGTTAGAAAGGAGCACAACGTCTTCCTACTCATACATCAACAAATCAGCCGCAGACAGCATGGTCCGCCTTTGACCGCCATGTGCAAGGTTCGTGCTATCTTATTCAATCTCACTGTGGTTCCATCGTACCAATTCATGTGGTGGCCCGTTGCATGGCTGATCCCAATGTTGGACAAAGGTTCTACGGGAACGGTTTCACCGTTGTAAATATTGTGCAAATTGATGTTGGTACCTTCCCGTACATATGCAAGCCAATCTCCACTCGCACCGAGCCTAACCTGTGAAACACTGGGCAGGGGGAGAATTAGGAAATGGACACAAAAGTAGTCTTTAGAATGCATTTACTATGTGATCAAACTCATCTTACCTGCTCATCGGAGGAAATTCGAGTGCCCCTCAACGTCGGCATCTCAAGGGGCGTCAACTTGCAACTACGGCCATGCCGCGCTGGAGAGACCCCCAAGGAAACATCCTCGTGCGTTCCACGGAACATCAAGATGCATTTGTATGAGTAGTTTATCTTGTGAGAGAAAAGGATGAACGAGGGAAGGCCTCTAGAGATAGAGATGGACACTACTACTACCAATGTGCTGGCCCGTGTGTTGCAATGGATCCAAAGTAGTAGAATAATACTTGTTCACGTGCTTGAAATATAAACACTCTAGTTTTGATATACATGTGTCAGAAGACATGACAGCTTGTCCATGGAAGTTGAACCACGACGACCATCACGTTTCTTGTTTCTACCACTAAGCCACTAAATTTCAGTCCCATGGGCCCCGAGAGGGAAATGTAACTCCTGCAGCAGGCCTTGTGGTGCTCCCGCAGTACGAGCTCGTGTCAAAACTGGAATTTGTTTCTTACTACTACCAACTAGTACTAGTAAGGTACACGTGCATTGCACGCATGAGATTCTGGTGGTTTGTGCATTATGCTTCTACATGTGGAGCTTTCTGGATTCTAACATGTGGCAAAATCTGGTGGAATGTAAGGTTAGGCAATTTTGATTAACTTAGGCGAGTGTTTGATTCAAGCCACACCTTAGGCAAGCCACACTAAGGCCCCACATGACGTGCACACAAAAAATGTGGCAAGATTCCCTTAGGCTTGCCAACTTGTTTCTCTCATTTTGAAGAACTAATAACTTTGCGTAAGCTTAGTTGTGGCAAAGTTAGGGTCTGTTTGATTCAAAGGATTTTCATAGGATCTTTGAAGGATTAGAATCCTTAGGAATTTTTCCTACGTTGGTCGTTTGATTCGTAGGATTGAATCATGTAGAATATTTTCCTAAGGATTCATTTGTACTACGTTTCACAGGAATTCTAACATGCACTCCAACCTCTTGAAAGAAATCCTTTGTTTTTTCTTGTGACACAATCAAACAAACTCAAATCCTATAGGGATCCAATGAACATGCCATTCCAATCCTACTTTTTTCCTATTCCTGTGTTTCTGCAATCCTATGAATCAAAGAGGCCCTTAGTCATGAATTAAGTTCAACCATGGAGTCTTCTAGATTATACATGTGGCAGAATCTGGTGGATGATATCCAACGGCTAGTAGTGCTCGGATTTGCCATCTTTGTACCGTCGGATTGGCTTCATCCAACGACCAACTTTCAAAGTTTTTCACACACTATATAGGGGGTATAGATATAGATGTGCCGGTCCGTTGCAATGGATCCAAAGTATATATATCTATTTAGTGGAGTGCACTCTAAACACATTATCTATTTATTTTTCTCTAACCTTCCGTAGCCGTGCAACCAAGCCACATAAGTTTCATGGGTGCCCCCCACATCATATTATTCATACTACATTGATTGAAAAAAAGATAAATCACCCAAAACAAGATCTTCCCGTTTTTTGTTCCTATGATGTTGTGCCGTGCACGTACCTACTAGTTGTATAGTGGTAGTACTAGTAATATAGTATTAGGAGTACAAACTTGGTACTAGTAGGAGTAGTACCAGTACAGAATGCTCCTACTCTATCAACGAGCCCCGTTTGACACCAAATTTCTTGGCTTCCGTGCTACAGCTAGATATTCCCCTTGTTTCTTTTTGCCAACCCGGCGGCGGGCGGGGTGTCAGTTTGCTCAATGGTGGTCCCACATGAAAGTGAAAATGCTAGGCAACACGCCTTCCCTAAGCCATGTGTCATGCCGGACGGGCCGTGTTGTACTCCCGATTCCCGGGTGTGTGGGGGTGCGACGCAAACACGACAGGCCTTTTCCTTTTACTAGCAATGTGCTCGTGCGTTGCGATGGATCCAAAGTAGTAGAATAGTATTATTTGTTCACAAACTTGAAAGAAATCACTATTGTTTTGATATACTCCTAATATATTACTCCCTCCGTACCTAAATATTTGTCTTTTTTGAGATTTCAAATGGACTATCACATACGGATTATATAGACATATTCTAGTGTTTCTAGCAAGATGCCCGCGCGTTGCACGAAGTTGATGGAAAAGGTAAGCACAACTTATAAATTGACAGATGGAGTACTAGTTACAGTGATGCATATAATTAAGCAAAGGGATCGCACATGTCGGTATTGACTGGAACGAGAATGCAACAGCACAATAAGAATTAAGGCCACGATGATGCGATCGCAGTGGTGGTTACAGAAGGCAAGAAGAAAGATTGATCCATGAACGTACGACCTCCTCCTCCTCAACTTAGTGCGCCAGGCCACCGACCGGCGGCTAAGGAGCGGCGGCTTTTGTGGCGAGGTCGAGGTGCTTCTCAGCAAAGGCATCCAAGGCTTCCAGCCGATTGAGGAAGGCCAACGTCATAGCGTCCTCACTGTCCTTGTAGATACCTACATACACGATTTCCTCATACATGTGGATGTGTAGGTCGATGAATTCTTGCAGGGCGAGGCGCCTCGCGGCGAGCGCGACCTCCAGGTGGACATTCTTCGTGGCATCGGCGGGCAGTCGCAGGGCCACCAGTGCTTGAAAGAGGTTCCGACCATGGAGGCCGATTAGGGTGGCAGGCAATGAGGAGCCCGGGCGTGCAGGCTAGAGGAGTACGGCGATGTCGTCCGCGAGCTTCTTGAGGACGGTGAACTTGTTGCTGGTGGCAACGATCATCTGGTCCAACTGAGAGTCGTAGCTGGCATCGAAGGCGGCCATCCACCAGCCGGTCTCCAACACCGTCTGGAGATGATCCTCGGTGCCATGCCGCAGGCCGGCGTCGTGGACCATCTGCCGAAGCCGTTGGCCACTCACGAGCATCGCCGCCATCGGTCTGGAGTGAGCTCTTTTGCGCTTAGTGTAGGTGCTTAGGCAAATGCTTAGGTGCGTATGATGTGGTAGATGCATTGGAATGGAGGGGCGCCTTTATATGAGGGCAATGAGGGCAAACTGCGTTGCATTCACATCGTGCAGCCTCTTTTCCCGGACCTCCTCCCATTACTTCCCTCATGCATTAATTGAAGAAGGATGCATTGGCCGTTCACCATATCGGGAACCCCTACTCCCTCCCTCGTCTGCATTAAAGCCGTATCGGGAACTGCACCGCCCAGTGTCAAATCGAATACTCCCTCCGTCTAGGTGAGTATTAAGTCATCTTACGAAAACCAAATAGTTAACACATAGGCGTGGTGCATTAACTCTCACGTTGTTTCTTATTTTTTGACATAAATAGAGGAATCAACCAAGAAGAGATGTGGGGCTTGTATGCTTTTAATGACTTGAGACTATCAAACATGACATGCAGTGGTCAGTTCGTTGCACAAGAACAAATACAACCCACGTCGGCACAAACGCATCTTATATAGCATCACATCCAATGGCTATAAAAGATGAATGAGACCAAATTTTATATCTCATCTAGATGAGTTCTAGCAAAACTGTATTTATAATACTTAGTACTCCTACGCCATGTATCATATATTAGTATGATGTAGTACTTTATTTATTTATGAGGTATCCAGATGGCACTGCACCGCCAAGAAAACACATTTATGACAAATATTGCGAGAGAGCATCTACGAGCGTATGAGTGTACAATGGTCTGAATCCCTTCTATGGTTACCATGGGCCTCCTTTTATAGATCAAGACCAAAGTGGCAAATCAGTCATGCATTGTGTACTGATTAGATAGCAAATAGTGCTATATGTGACGCCCCCGATTCAATCGTACACTAATCATACACGCAAACGTGTACGATCAAGATCAGGGACTCATGGGAAGATATCACAACACAACTCTACAAATAAAATAAGTCATACAAGCATCATATTACAAGCCAGGGGCCTCGAGGGCTCGAATACAAGAGCTCGATCATAGACGAGTCAGCGGAAGCAACAATATCTGAGTACAGACATAAGTTAAACAAGTTTGCCTTAAGAAGGCTGGCACAAACTAGGATACAGATCGAAAGAGGCGCAGGCCTCCTGCCTGGGATCCTCCTAAACTACTCTTGGTCGTCGTTAGCGGGCTGCACGTAGTAGTAGGCACCTCCCGAGTAGCAGTAGTCGTCGTCGACTGTGGCGTCTGACTCCTGGGCTCCAACGTCTGGTCGCAGCAATCGGGTATAGAAAGGGGGAAAAGAGGGAGCAAAGCAATCGTGAGTACTCATCCAAAGTACTCGCAAGCAAGGAGCTACACTACATATGTATGCATTGGTATCAAAAGGATTAAGGGTATCATATGTGGACTGAACTGCAGAATGCCGGAATAAGAGGGGGATAGCTAGCCCTATCGAAGACTACGCTTCTGGTAACCTCCATCTTGCAGCAGGAGAAGAGAGTAGATGGTAAGTTCCCCAAGTAGCATCGTGTAGCTTAACTCTAACCGATGATCCTCCCCTCGTCGCCCTGTGAGAGAGCGACCACCGGTTGTATCTGGCACTTGGAAGGGTGTGTTTTATTAAGTATCCGGTTCTAGTTGTCATAAGGTCAAGGTACAACTCCAATTCGTCCTGTTACCGAAGATCACGGCTATTCGAATAGATTAACTTCCCTGCAGGGGTGCACCACATAACCCAACACGCTCGATCCCCTTTGTCCGGACACACTTTTCTGGGTCATGCCCAGCCTCGAAAGATCAACACGTCGCAGCCCTACCTAGGCACAACAGAGAGGTCAGCACGCCGGTCTAAATCCTATGGCGTAGGGGTCTGGGCCCATCGCCCTTTGCACACCTGCACGTTGCGAACGCGGCCGGAAGCAGACCTAGCCTAGCAGGCGTTCCAGTCCAATCCGGCGCACGCCGCTCAGTCGCTAACGTCATGAAGGCTTCGGCTGATACCACGACATCGAGTGCCCATAGCTGTCCCCGCGTAGATGGTTAGTGCGTATAGGCCAGTAGCCAGACTCAGATCAAGTACCAAGATCTCGTTAAACATGTTATCTTGAAATAACCGCGAACACCGAACAGGGCCAAGCCCACCTCTCTCCTAGGTGGTCTCAACCTGCCATGTCGCTTCGCCACAAAGATCCACTCAGAGGGCCATCGGGACGAACGTCCTTTCGGTCCCAATCCGTGAATCACTCGTGGGTACTCCTACGAGCCGACCCGTCTTTAGTCATCACAAGTATCATATATTATGTATAAGTATATACCCGTGATCACCTCCCGAGTGATCACAGCCCTATAGTATAGCATGGCAGACGGACAAGAATGTATGGCCACTGATGATAAACTAGCATCCTATACTAAGCATTAGGGTTGCAGGTAAAGGTAACAACAGTAGTAGCAAGGACAGGCTATGCATCAGGATAGGATTAACGGAAAGCAGTAACATGCTACACTACTCTAATGCAAGCAGTATAGAGGAGAGTAGGCAATATCTGGTGATCAAGGGGGGGCTTGCCTGGGTGCTCTGGCAAGAGAGAGGGGTCGTCAACACCGTAGTCGTACTGGGTAGCAGCGGCGTCGGTCTCGGTGTCTAGCGAGAGAAGAGGGGGAAGAAACAATAAATATTAAGCAAACAGATGCATGACGATGCATGACATGACAAAGCATGATGCTAGGTGTGCCCTAACGCGGTATGAGGTGGTACCGGTGAAGGGGGGAAACATCCAGGAAAATATCCCCAGTGTTTCGCGTTTTCGGTCAGAGGAGCCGGAGGGGAAAGTTGCGTGTTCGCTATGTTAGGGATGCGTGGCAGACGAACGGGCTGCGTATCCGGATTTGTCTCGTCGTTCTGATTAACTTTCATGTTGAAAATAATTTAATCCGAGTTATGGATTAAAATATACTATTTTCTAAAGATTTTATTAATTTCTGGAATTTAATTAATTATTTAAATTAATTCGACAATGGATTAATGACATCAGCATGATGTCATGCTGACGTCAGCAGTCAACAGAGTTGACTGGTCACCCTGACCAGTGGGACCCACCTGTCATACACTGTTTAGACTTAATTAGGGTTTAGGCTAAACAAACTACTGTTTAATTAAACTAATAGATTAATTAGATTAATTAACTAGGATTAATTAACTTAATTAATTTAATTAATTAATTAAGTTTATTTTTAGTTATTATTTATTTTTCTATTATTCTTTTTTTAAAACCTTTTTTGGAAACGTTCTCTGTGGTGGGGCCCATATGTCATTGGTCCGGGGCCTTAGCGGGCGAGGGCTACCGGCTAGCGGGCGTGGGGCGCCCGTGCGGGCGCTGCAGCCAGTGGGCGAAGGGGCGGGCGCGCGGCCTGGCTCCGGCGACCGGAGCAGGGCGGGGGCGGTGTAGGCGAGGCCAGTCAGGGCGGGGGGCTTAGCACGGGGGCTGCTGGAGGCGCGCGGCGGCGCAGGCGGGCGAGCAGCGGGGCCGGTGAGGAGGGGGCGGTCGGCGCAGCGAAGCAACAACGGTGGCGGGGGCGCTGCAGGGCACGCGCGGCGCGGCGCGGCGGTGGCAGTGGCAGTGGCAGCACAGCCCAGGCGACGGCGCGGGAAGGCAGCTGCAGCAGCAGGGGAGGAGGCGCGCGCCGGGGCGAGGCCGTGGTGGGCAGCGGCAGCAGCGCTGCGGTGCGCGGGCGCGCGCGCGTTTGGCATGGCCAGGGGCAGGGGGCGGCCACGGCGCGGGCACAACGTGTGCGGGCGCGATGCCGCGGGCGTCCGGACGGCGTTGGTGAGCGTGTGCGGGTGCGCGTGGGCGCGGCAGTGCAGACACGGCCGCGGGGAGCAGGAACAGATAAGAGAGGAGGAGGAGCGCGGGGCGTGCTCATGGGTCCGGTAGGGATAGGGCAACGGAGCCTGGGGTGGATGACGAGGACGAGGCAGCGAGGGGGAGGCAGGCCGGTGGGGGAGGGGGCGCCGGCAAGGTGATGGTCGCCGACGGCGATCCGGGCGGCAGCGTCCTGGCGCGACGAGGTCCTCCTCCCTCGATCCCGATCTAGTCGGGGGAGAGGGGGATATTTTCGTGGGGGGGGAGTGAGAGTGTCGGTGGAGTGGTGGGGGACAGTGGGGGGATAAGAGCGCGGCGGGGTGGGCCGGCCGAATCGGCTGTGGCCTGATGGGCCGAAGCCCAAGGGGCCGGGGGGCTTTCTCCTCTTTTTTTTCTGTTTGTTTTTCCCTTTTGCATTTTCTTTCTTTTATTTATTTTCTCTCTATTTTATTTCATTTTAAGTCATTTAGGCATTTTATAAAAAAGTGTTTTCTTTACGATAATTACCCTTGCAATATTAGTCACACACCGAACATTTTTGTTTAATATTTTGAAAACTTTTGTCGTTTGACTTATTTAGAATTTAAATTTGAAACGGTTTCGAATCATTGCGAGGTTAGCAACAGTAACCAAGGTGTCATGGCATGATTAGCATGGGATTACTGTAGCATGATCATCCGGGCGTTACAAATCTCCTCCACTACAAGAAATCTCGTCCCAAGATTTAGGAGGTAGAAGGAAACAGTGCGGGGTATTCATCACGCAGGCGGTCCTAGCGTTCCCAAGTGGCTTCGTCTTCAGAGTGATTCGACCACTGGACTTTGAGAAACTTGATCGCCTTCTGACGTGTGCGGCGTTCAGCTTGGTCAAGAATGCGGACCGGATGCTCTTTATAGGAGAGGTCCTGTTGCAATTCGAGCACTTCATGATCCACTGCTCGGATTGGATCCTTGAAGCAACGGCGGAGTTGTGACACGTGGAACACATCGTGAACCTGAGAAAGGTTTGATGGAAGCTCCAGTTGATATGCCACTTTTCCACGCCTTTAGAGAATAGTGAAGGGACCGATATAGCGAGGAGCTAGCTTGCCCTTGATCCCGAAGCGGTGAGCACCCTTCATTGGTGTAACTCGAAGATAAGCCTTTTCGCCAGGTTGATAGACCATGTCTTGGTGATGACGGTCATACTGACTTTTCTGATGTGACTGAGCAGTCTTGAGATTCTCACGAATAATACGAACTTGTTCTTTGGCCTGTTGGATAATATCCGGACCGAAGAGTGGACGTTCCCTAGTTTCTGACCAGTTCAAAGGGGTTCAACACTTTCGTCCATATAGCACTTCGAAGGGGGACATCTTCAGACTAGCTTGATAGCTATTATTATAAGAGAACTCGGCATATGGAAGAGATTCCTCCCATTTCTTGCCGAAGGAAATTACACAAGCTCGAAGCATGTCTTCGAGAGCTTGGTTGACACGTTCAACCTGTCCTTGCGACTGAGGATGAAACGCCGTACTGAACGACAGGTGAGTTCCCATAGCTTCTTGGAAACTTGCCCAAAATCTTGAAGTGAATAAACTGCCACGGTTTGAACTGATAACCAGTGGAATACCATGAAGCGAAACAATTCTGGACATGTAGAGAGTAGCAAGCTGACTAGTAGTGATTGTTTCTTTGACCGCCAGAAAATGTGCAACTTTAGAAAGCTGGTCAATGATGACAAGAATAGCATCATTACCTTTTTGTGATTTGGGAAATCCAGTGACGAAGTCCATTTCAACATGGTCCCATTTCCATTCAGGAATAGAGATAGGTTGCAGAGTTCCAGCAGGCCTTTGATGCTCTGCTTTGATACGGCGGCAAACGTCACACTCAGCAACATAACGAGCAATGTCTTGCTTCATATTAGACCACCAGAATCTTTGACGGATGTCTTGGTACATCTTTGTACTACCTGGATGAATAGCCAAAGGCGTATCATGAGCTTCTTTCATAACCTCTTTAGTCTGATCCAGGTTTTTCCTCGAACGTGGTACCACTAGGCGGCCTTTGAAGTACAAGGCGCCATCATCGGCGTAGAGAAGGAGGGCTTTCCTTCTGCTAGATGACGTTTAATCTTATGGACTTTAGAGTCATAACCTTGAATAGTCTTTATACCAGCTACGAGATCTGGTATGATAGACAGGGTATTTAGAGAACCCTTAGTAACAATACATCATCTTCTGAAATTCTGGGGGAGGGGGAGCGAGTGCTCCAGGAGGAACAATATGAAGGTTCAGCTTTCTAAATTCTTCAACAAGCGAGGGCTGAACTTTGTGAACCTGGAGGTGGTTGCAGTAAGACTTGCGGCTCAAGGCATCAACCATTACATTAGCCTTGCCGGGGGTATAGGATATACCCACGTCAAAGTCTGCAACAGTCTCCATCCATCTCTGCTGATGGAGGTTTAGATCTGGCTGAGTAAACAGATACTTCAGACTTTGGTGGTTGGTGAAGATTTCGCAACGATTACCGAGAAGGTAATGTCGCCACTGCTTCAGTGCATGAATGACAGCAGCAAGCTCGAGGTCGTGAACTGGGTAGTTTTCTTCGTGAGGGCGCCGTTGACGAGAGGCATAAGCAATCACTCTGCGCTCTTGCATTACGACACAGCCTAATCCTTGACGGGAAGCATCGCAGTAAATGACGAAGTCCTTCTTAGTATCAGGTGGAGCAAGCACAGGGGCAGAAGTCAACTTGTCTTTGAGTGCCTGGAAACTTTCCTGACACTTGTCTGTCCATTCGAACTTGATACCCTTATGCAACAGATTAGTCAGAGGCCTGGCAATCCTGGAGAAGTTCTCAACGAATCGACGGTAATAGCTGGCGAGACCGAGAAAACTTCGGAGCTGCTTGACATTCTTCGGAGGAGTCCAATCGAGAATAGCCTGAACTCGTTCAGGGTTGACGGCAATACCATCCTTGGAGATGACATGCCCAAGATAGGTTACTTCGGGGAGCTAGAATTCACACTTGGAATACTTAGCATACAGTTGATGCTCTCATAGCTTTTCCAGCACAAGACGAAGATGTTCAGCATGTTCTTCTTTGTTCTTGGAAAATACAAGGATATCGTCCAGATAAACCACGACGAACTTGTCGAGGTAATCCATGAATATATAGTTCATCAGACAAGAGAAGGTGGCGGGAGCATTCGTTAAGCCAAATGACATGACAGTGTACTCGTATGATCCATACCGGGTCACGAAGGCGGTTTTTGGGATGTCCTCTTCACGAACACGGATCTGGTGGTAACCCAACCTCAAGTCGAGTTTGGAGCACACTGAAGAACCAGCCAGTTGATCATAAAGATCATTGATCCGAGGAAGAGGATATTTATTCTGAATGGTAGCTTGGTTTATAGGATGGTAGTCTTGGACTAATCGGTTTGTCCCATCCTTCCTCCTAACAAAGAGAGAAGGTGCTCCCCAAGGAGAGCAACTTGGGCGAATGAAACCTTTGACAAGAGATTTGTCGATTTCCTCCTTAAGCTCAATGATTTCATGTGGCGGCATCTTGTAGGGTCGTTTTGCTATAGGGGTGGTGCCGGGTTTCAAGTCGATGATGATTTCGACAGCTCTAGCAAGGGGAATCGCTGGAAGTTCTTCTAGGAAGACGTCTTGGAATTCACGAATGACGAGAATGTTTTCAATGCCCTCGAGTGGTGCAGCGTTCAACGCATTCAAGGCATAAAGCCATGCCTCGGCGTTCTGAACTAGATGAGCTTGGTAAGCTATTATTTCATCAGAAGGGTGTAGTAGATGGACGACCTTAGTGGCGCAAACTATAGAAGCAGTATGCGCTTTCAACCAATCCATTCCCAGAATGAGGTCGATGCTACAGGACTTCAGTATGATGGGAGAGGCAAGGAATTCCAGTCCTTCAATTTCAACGGGAACGTTGTGACTAACCATAGAGGTTTGACACTGGCCCGCAGGAGTGTGTACCACAATCACAGTGTTCATCTCTTCGTATTTAATGCCATGCATGAACACAAACTCAGCTGATATGAATGAATGCGATGCTCCTGTATCAAATAAAACAGATGCTGGTACTGAATTTACGAGGAGTGTACCCATCACGGTAGCAAGCTGGTCTAGAACTTCATTGAGATCAACGTGGTTGGCATGAACACGACCATAAGACTTGGCATTGGTGTTGCGGGGCTGGTTGCTTCCACGGCCAGTTGCTGGGAGGGCCAGTTGATTCTGGTTCTGGTTGCATTCCCTAGCACGGTGCCCTGGTTGACCACACCTAAAGCACAAACCATTATTGGGAGTGGGAACAGGAGCTTGGGGTGGTGGAGCTGGAAGCCTTGGCTGCCTAGTTGGAGGAGCATGCAGACGAGGTGCAGCATAGGACTGCCTTGGGGCAGGTGCAGTTGGCTGGTACATGCTGTTGGGAATCCATATCTTACGCTTCTGTGAAGACGGGCCCGAAGATGAGCCCGTGTCACGGTTGCGCCTGTGAGAGCTCTGGTATTCCTGCAGACCAGTTTCGACATTAATGGCCTTGTTCACCAGGGTGGCGAAATCAGCAAAGTCATGCACTAGAAGTGCGGGCTTGATGTCAGCTTGAAGGCCATCACGGAACTTCTCCTGTCTGCGTGCATCAGTTGCAATGTCCTCTTCAGCATAGCGGGACAAGTCCAGAAACTCCCGCTGATAAGCTTCCACAGTTTTGTTGCCCCGATGAGGTTGCGAAACTCGCGCTTCTTCCGGTCCATGACTCCCTGAGGAATGAAGCGAGCACGGAAAGAGGCTTGGAAGTCTGGCCAGGTGATGATTGTTCCAACTGGCAAAGTACGCCTGTGGCTGTCCCACCATTGAGCAGCGGGTCCCTTCAGGAAGAAGGAAGCAAAGGTGACATAGCTGGCAGGGGCTACATCAGCAGACTCCATCTCATAGGTGATGTCATGGAGCTAGTCATCAGCATCCAGAGTTGGGTTGAGACGCATGAAATCCTGCAGAGTCACTTGGGTTGGTTGCTGGTTCATATTGGGGCGAGGAAACTGAGCCATAATATTCTCCATGAACTGGCGATTCAGCTCAAACTGTTGCATCATCCCAGCCATGTACTCAGGCGGGGGTGGGGGAGGGTTACCACGACCACGACCACCTAGTCTAACCATCCTGCTAATATATAACAGGGGTAGTTCAGCATTGAGAATTTACAAAGGAAAAAATCATTCGTGATGAAACATGCATAATGAAAGGAACACGATAGATACTACATAGTAGTTGGCACATCTTACAAAAGTGATCATGCATAGAGTTCGGTACACAGACTAAGAACATCATAGGCGGCACGCAAGCTCGCGGCGAATGCATCTAACACTAACAAGCAAGCCTACATCAGTCCCAGGAGGAACTGTGGAGGTAGGTGTAGCCTGACAGCTGGTAGTGACGCGAAGGGAAGACCTCCACGCGAGTAGCCTGGGGTCCGCAGATACTCTGGTGCGGAACCCGATGCGCAGGTGGCAGGAGAGGACCAAGTGCAGGAGAGTAGCCTCCCACATCTGGCCAGCCGACGCCCTGGGGCATCACGGTCCTGGCAGGGTAGATCGCAGAACGCGACAGATCACCAGATCGGACAGAGGGGTGCGACAGCGTCAGAGCACGGTACAGGTGCTGACGGGTGGTGTACAACTCGTGTCGAAGAGCTCGGTTAGCTCTATCCAGCCCATCAGCATGCAGAACCAGGTTATGATGGTAGAAGGGCTCTCGGGTGACAGTGGAGTAGGCAGCAGTGTAGTATCCCTCTGCACCAACATCGGATGCGATAGCAATGTGCCTGAAGGGGGAGGTGTCCAACTCCTGATACTCTCCACGAAGACGTGTCAGAGCAGCATAAGCAGCATCGTGGACCGCCATATCGATAGTCACTCCAACACCATGAGCAGTGTGCAGCATAGTAGTGGAGTCATACTCCCGAGAGTAGAGGTGGACGATGGCACAGTATTGCTCTTGGTTGAAGTCCTGATACTCCTCATAGATGGTGTACTCAGGGTGCCCGCGATAACCCAGATAGGTCATCATCTCAACCAACACAGCAGGTGATCCTGAGGCACCAATGGCCGTCGTGTGGCGCACGACCCGTCTCGTGGGTTCCATCTGAAAACAAAGATGTTTCAAAGGAGTCAACTGACAGTGTGGATAATGTTCAATATACTACTCTAATGAATAGCTAGGGCTTATCCAACTTTGGGGTGAACATGGTCACGGGATCCTAGTGTTAGAGTTAGTAAAATAGTTTAACCCGAGTAGGAGAGAGTTCAGAGTCCCAGAGTAAGGATCGAGGAGTAAAAGATCCTAATACCACCCAGATGGCGATATGGGCCCGTAAGGCACACAGCCATGTTAGTAAAAGTTTTTGTAATGTCTAGACTCTACTTCGGCCAAGGAGTGTGGAAGGGGGATTCCTACAGGCAGTCGGCTCTGATACCAACTTGTGACGCCCCCGATTCAATCGTACACTAATCATACACGCAAACGTGTATGATCAAGATCAGGGACTCACGGGAAGATATCACAACACAACTCTACAAATAAAATAAGTCATACAAGCATCATATTACAAGCCAGGGGCCTCGAGGGCTCGAATACAAGAGCTCGATCATAGACGAGTCAACGGAAGCAACAATATCTGAGTACAGACATAAGTTAAACAAGTTTGCCTTAAGAAGGCTAGCACAAACTGGGATAGAGATCGAAAGAGGCACATGCCTCCTACCTGGGATCCTCCTAAACTACTCCTAGTCGTCGTCAGCGGGCTGCACATAGTAGTAGGCACCTCCCGAGTAGTAGTAGTCATCATCGACGGTGGCGTCTGGCTCCTGGGCTCCAACGTCTGGTCGCAGCAATCGGGTATAGAAAGGGGGAAAAGAGGGAGCAAAGCAACCATGAGTACTCATCCAAAGTACTCGCAAGCAAGGAGCTACACTACATATGTATGCATTGGTATCAAAAGGATTAAGGGTATCATATGTGGACTGAACTGCAGAATGCTGGAATAAGAGGGGGATAGCTAGTCCTATCGAAGACTACGCCTCTGGTAACCTCCATCTTGCAGCAGGAGAAGAGAGTAGATGGTAAGTTCACCAAGTAGCATCGTGTAGCTTAACCCTAACCGATGATCCTCCCCTTGTCGCCCTGTGAGAGAGCGACCACCGGTTGTATCTGGCACTTGGAAGGGTGTGTTTTATTAAGTATCTGGTTCTATTTGTCATAAGGTCAAGTACAACTCCAAGCCGTCCTGTTATCGAAGATCACGGCTATTCGAATAGATTAACTTCCCTGCAGGGGTGCACCACATAACCCAACACGCTTGATCCCCTTTGTCCGGACACACTTTTTTGGGTCATGCCCGGCCTCGGAAGATCAACACGTCGCAACCCTACCAAGGCACAACAGAGAGGTCAGCACGCCGGTCTAAATCCTATGGCGCAGGGGTCTGAGCCAATCGCCCTTTGCACACCTGCATGTTGCGAACGCGGCCGGAAGCAGATCTAGCCTAGCAGGCGTTCCAGTCCAATCCGGCGCGCGCCGCTCAGTCGCCGACGTCACGAAGGCTTCGGCTGATACCACGACGTCGAGTGCTCATAACTGTCCCTACGTAGATGGTTAGTGCGTATAGGCCAGTAGCCAGACTCAAATCAAATACCAAGATCTCGTTAAATGTGTTATCTTGAAATAACCGCGAACACTGACCAAGGCCAGGCCCACCTCTCTCCTAGGTGGTCTCAACCTGCCCTGTCGCTTCGCCACAAAGATCCACTCAGAGGGCCGTCGGGACGAACGTCCTTTCGGACCCAATCCGTGAATCACTCGCGGGTACTCCTACAAGCCGACCCGTCTTTAGTCATCACAAGTATCATATATTATGTATAAGTATATACCCGTGATCACCTCCCAAGTGATCACGGCCTGATAGTATAGCATGGCAGACGGACAAGAATGTATGGCCACTGATGATAAACTAGCATCATATACTAATGCAAGCAGTATAGAGGAGAGTAGGCGATATCTGGTGATCAAGGGGGGGGCTTGCCTGGTTTCTCTGGCAAGAGAGAGGGGTCGTCAACACCGTTGTCGTACTGGGTAGCAGTGGCGTCGGTCTCGGTGTCTAGAGAGAGAAGAGGGGAAGAAACAATAAATATTAAGCAAACAGATGCATGACGATGCATGACATGACAAAGCGTGATGCTAGATGTGCCCTAACGTGGTATAAGGTGGTACCGGTGAAGGGGGGAAACATTCGGGAAAATATCCCCGGTGTTTCGCGTTTTTGGTCAGAGGAGCCGGAGGGGAAAGTTGCGTGTTCGCTATGTTAGAGATGCGTGGCGGACGAACGGGCCGCGTATCCGGATTCGTCTCGTCATTCTGAGTAACTTTCATGTTGAAAATAATTTAATCCGAGTTACGGATTAAAATATACGATTTTCTAAAGATTTTATTAATGTCTGGAATTTAATTAATTATTTAAATTAATTCGAAAATGGATTAATGACATCAACATGATGTCATGCTGACGTCAGCAGTCAACAGAGTTGACTGGTCAACCTGACCAGTGGGTCCAGTGGGACCCACCTATCATACACTGTTTAGACTTAATTAGGGTTTAGGCTAAACAAACTACTGTTTAATTAAACTAACAGATTAATTAGATTAATTAACTAGGATTAATTAACTTAATTAATTTAGTTAATTAATTAAGTTTATTGTTATTATTTATTTATTTATTATTCTTTTTTTAAATCCTTTTTTGGAAACGTTCTCTGGGGTGGGGCCCATATGTCATTGGCCCCGGGCCTTAGCGGGCGCGGGCTACTGGCTAGCGGGCGTGGGGCGCCCGTGCGGGCGCTGCGGCCAGTGGGCGAAGGGGCGGGCGCGTGGCCTGTCTCAAGCGACAGGAGCAGGGCGGGGGCGGTGCAGGCGAGGCCAGTCAGGGCGGGGGGCTTAGCGCGGGGGCTGCTGGAGGCGCGCGGCGGCGCAGGCGGGCGAGCAGCGGGGCCGGCGAGGAGGGAGCGGTCGGCGCAGCGAAGCAACAACGGTGGCGGGGGGCGCTGCAGGGCACGCGCGACGCGGCGGTGGCGGCGCGGCCCAGGCGACGGCGCGGGCAAGCAGCTACAGCAGCAGGGGAGGAGGCGCGCGCCGGGGCGAGGCCGTGGTGGGCAGCGGCAGCAGCGCTGCGGTGCGCGGGCGCCTGCGCGTTTGGCCCGACCAGGGGCAGGGGCATCCACGGCGTGGGCACAGCATGTGCAGGCGCGACGCCGCGGGCGTCCGGACGGCGTTGGTGAGCGCGTGCGGGGGGCGCGTGGGCGCGGCAGTGCAGACAGGGCCGCGGCGAGCAGGAATAGGGAAGAGAGGAGGAGGAGCGCGTGGCATGCTCACGGGGCCGGTAGCGATAGGGCAGCGGGGCGTGGGGTGGATGACGAGGACGAGGCGGCGAGGGGGAGGCAGGCGATGGGGGAGGGGGTGCCGGCAAGGTGATGGTCGGCGACGGCGATCCGAGCGGCGGCGTCCTGGCGCGACGAGGTCCTCCTCCCTCGATCCCGATCTAGTCGGGGGAGAGGGGGATATTTTCGTGGGGGGAGTGAGAGTGTCGGTGGAATGGTGGGGGAGAGTGGAGGGATAAGGGCGCGGCGGGGTGGGCCGGCCGAATCGGCTGTGGCCTGATGGGCCGAAGCCCAAGGGGCCGGGGGGGATTTCTCCTCTCTTTTTTCTGTTTGTTTTTCCCTTTTGCATTTTCTTTCTTTTATTTATTTTATATCTGTTTTATTTCATTTTAAGTCATTTAGGCATTTTATAAAAATGTGTTTTCTTTACGATAATTACCCTTGCAATATTTGTCACACACCGAACATTTTTGTTTAATATTTTGAAAACTTTTGTCGTTTGACTTATTTAGAATTTAAATTTGAAATGGTTTCGAATCATTGCGAGGTTAGCAACAGTAACCGAGGTGTCATGGCATGATTAGTGTGGGATTACTATAGCATGATCATCCGGGCGTTACACTACAATATAGGCCGTCGGATTTATATCTAACGGATAGGAAAGAAACTATGGCAATTTTGCAAAAATATACCCACACTTCTCTCCACATTCACAAATAAGGCCTTCCCTCGTTCAACCTTTTCTCTCACAAGATAAACTACTCATACAAATGCATCTTGATGTTCCGTGCAACGCACGGACGGCTAGCTTATTTCTTTTAAAATAGTTGCTGCGATAATTGGGTTGAAATGATATATTTTATGTGTGCCTCAAATGATTTCAGATTCACTAGTAGTAACAAAGAAAAGGTTGCCTTGTTAATTAACAGAAAACAGAGTGAAAACTATCACATTAGGCCAGTAAAAACAAGGCACACTGGGTTCAGCGTCATCGTCACTACAGTTGTGCGCGTGCGAGAAGTCTACATATCGAGGGGGCTACCGAGCGAGGCACCAAGACACAATGTTTGAGAGAGAAACCAATTGACAGATTATGATCAGATCGAGTTGTCACCCTTCTGCTGTCATTGTTGGGGGGAGGGAGAGAAAGACGTATCGAGATTGTGCGCGGTAGGCACGGAGGCACAACTAGCGAGTGTGTGTGTGTGTGTGTTTGAAAGAGGAGTAGATAGATTGTTATCAAGATCGATGTGCCACCCTACTCCTTCGGTGTTGGGTAGTGTGTGTGTTTGTGTGTATGTTTGAGAGAGAAGCCAGTCGATAGATTAGTATCAAGATCGAGGTGTCACCCTACTCCTTCGGTGTTGGGAAGTGTGGGTATGGGGGGGGGGAGTGACACTCACATATCTCTACTCTTATAAAAACAGAGTTGGTGATGATGGTGTTCCTGCCATCCTGCAATATAGGCCATCCAATTTATATCCGACGAACAAGAAGAAAACTATGGCAATTTTGCAAAAATATACCCACACCCCTCTCCACATTTGCAAATAAGGCATTCCCTCGTTCATCCTTTTCTCCCACAAGATAAACTTCTCATACAAATGCATCTTGATGTTCCGTGCAACGCATGGGCATCTTGCTAGTAGGAAGAAGAAGTTTGTGTGACACATATCTAGCTATATTAAGGGATAGGTAGATAGCATATGTGTGAGAGACATTAGTGGCTGTGGGTGGGCGGAATTAAAGGGGTGGGCGTGTTAGACATAGAGAGCGTGTGTGTTTCTATGTGAGAGACTTGTAGGACGGGGTAGAAAGACGAATTTAACCCTGACGGAGGGAGAGAAATACACGAAGTGCGCGTGTGTGATTCCGATGCCCACAGGGAAATGAGATATGTATGCGTGTGAGAGAGATTGGACAATTCATTCACGTATCAGTATCTAGGGATCGTGACGTGCATCGCTTGAACATAAGTCAATATCTACTTCATATCGTGGCCAAAGGTACAATATCGATTCAATGCTATAAAGATTGGACACTCACATATCACATTTTTTTTCTATTTAAATAAGCCTTTTTAGTTGTGCATGTCAAAGTTACAGTGATGTTTCTTCAAACAACCAATGTAGCTATCATGAACATGCACCATTGTTACTCTTGCATTCAAATTCATTAGTCTTGGATGATTTAAGTTTCTATTTTGAAGTAATATATGTAATATTCATATATGAATTCAACTGGTACGCAATTTACGAAATGGAGGCTATGTAATCATATGAGGTAACACTTTTAAGTAGCTGACTACAATATCCATTTCTTTTTGTGCGCCTCTACACTAACACGTCAATGCATTATGTTTAAAGTAAATAACCAATGGCACTAAATTATCTATTTACACGAGAAATACATAGGTTGAGCGTTTGATCCCTTTTTTTGTGAATGCGCCACTACACCCGTACGATTGGCCGCGCCCGTGTGAACGTCCAAGTTATCGACGCATCATCCCGAGTTATTGTCTTTTTTCTGGGGTGGACTTCACACCAGTTATTAACTGCTGACGCGTGCCCCGTGTACACAGTCTAGCATGACCTTCCCACTAGCACGGTCCAAAATTAGTTGAAATTGGATACGAACGATCCCGCGGGCGGCAAAATCTCCCGCCTCCTTCTAAAATTTCCGCCACCTTAGTCTTTAGCATGCAAAATCCCCCTTTTGTCCTTGGTGCACGGAGACCAACAGTTACAATACCGCCCTCATCTACATGATAGGTCGGGGCTGCTTTGGTAACTTCCGGTTCCCCCACTACACGGCACCCCCATTTCCTCTTCCCCTCCCGCAAAAACGACTAACTCCACAGCACCAGAGCATCTTACATCACGCCGTCCGTACTTCATCGCCCTTTCTCCCCTCCCCTCTCGAAACCCTAGACTGCTCATCCACCGGCGTACCATAGCCCATTCACTGCCACGGCGTCCACCTCGCCGGATCTGCTTCTGCGGCCGCATCTACCCCTCCCACCTCCCCTAGAAACAAGTAGACTGCTCATCCACCACTGTACCACAACCCATTCAGTGTCGGCCTTGTCCACGGTGCTGGATCTGCTTCGCCGGTACTCTCGTCAACCGCCGCGCATCTGCAGCGGCTCATTCGTACTCCCCACTGGAGACGCTTCGTCCACACCCCCAGAGCCGCCCCACCGACGCCCCCGTCGACGGTCTCTGATCCTCTTCGCCGACACCTTCCTCAACCCTACTGGAGCCGCTTCGCCGACACCTTACTCAACCCTACCGGAGTAGCTTCGCCTATACCATTCTCAACCCTACCGGGGCCGCTTTGCCAACTCACAAGTCCATGACCTCAGATCCGCTTCCTCGCACCCTCATCCAACCTACCAGAGCAGCTTCTAACGCCCCATCCACGGCCGCAGATCCGCATCGTCGACACCACCCTTAACCCAACCACCGGAGCAGCTTCTGACGCCCCGTCCACGACCGCAGATCCGCATCGTCGACACCACCCTTAACCCAACCACCGGAGCAGCTTCACCTACGCCCTCGTCCATGGCCATAGATCCGCTTCGCCCACACCGTAGTCCACCCTACCGGAGCCGCTCCACAAACACCCTACTCGACGGTTCTAGATCTCCTTACCGGACCCCAACAGCTAGCGCAGCGTCATCACCCTTGATGTTTCTAACCTGATTCCCACAGTCTGGATAGATGCCAAGCACCCGCCACGGCCTAGGTACTTGTCACCTTTAAACCCGTCCAGCATCACCTGCCCGATGTACTTCAAATATACTAACCGGTCGCTGTTACCTGTTATGCAGTTGGCAAAAACTACAAGGACAATATTTCTTCTGGATCTATGATCTTGTAAGCGCGTCTCTCTCTCTCTTGTATTGTTCTGTGCCTGCCAGCGTGCTTTGCTAGGATTTTCGACCAGTAATCCCTTTGTGTAGACAATGATTTCTACTACTAGCTGCTAAATTAGATATGTAGATGTCATACATGATACTACCTCGTACCTCTATTCCTAAATATAAGTCTTTCTAGAGATTCCACTATAGGCTACATATGGAGCAAAATGAGTGAATCTACACTCGAAAATGCATCTATATACATCTGTATGTGGTCCATACTGGAATTTCTACAAAGACATATATTTAGGAACAGGGGCAGTACATTACACAAAATCGTAGGTGGCATGTAGGAATTCCAGTGCACTACATTAGGCTCCCTTAGAGTGCCTGCTAGTTTAGCATACACAGTCATGGCTAGTTTATGGTACGCACACAATCGTTAATTGGTGGTTTAAATATGCGCAAGGGACATGCAATGTAGTATCATGTAGAGATGTCTGAAATTAGCCGTGTCAACTTGCAGATAGGGTCACACAATGAAAAAGGACAAGATGTATGTGGCAATTTCATGGAACATCGCAAAAAAAGGAGAGGCAGCGGTGAGCCTATATAGTGTGCCATGGTACGTCACTCCTCCATTGCAATCATCATGACATGTTATTTGTATGCCAGTTCTATTAGCCAAGTTTCTTAGGGACAGTTATTACGAGTTACCCTAAGAAAATAAGCACCTGTGAATATAAGCTCCATGTAATAAGCCAACCAGTTCTTTTCATTACGTTTTCAGCTTATCTTTGGTATGATCAGTGGAAAGTCTAGATTGCATTATATTTTTTTCATTTTGCTGCCCATATGGAAATTAATTTGACTTGCAAACATCACAAATTGAACCCAGTGCAGTAATTAATATGATAGGAAAACAGACCATCACTATTTGCTCAAAATGCAAATACAAAGATACCATCTACTTGGCAGAATCTACTTTGGTCAATGTTTTCCATAGAGATCCCATTGCCTAATTTAAACGAAGAATGCATGACCCACATTTAAATGAAGAATAATTATTTATTGAAATTCGATGGTCCAAGTGGCTGGTTATTATCGTATAGCAGCACCACCTGAAAGCATCATATAGCAGCAGCAGCTCATAGCAACTCATCATACAGCAGCAGCAGTCTGCAATTCATCATATACCAGCAGCAGCTCATAGCAATTCATCATATAGCAGCAGTAGGAGCAGCTCATAGCAAATCATCATATAGCACCAGCAGGAGCAGCTTGTAGCAACTCATCATATAGCAGCAGCAGGAGCACCTTGTAGCAACTCATCATATAGTAGCAGCAGCTCATAGCAATTCATCATATAGCAGCAGCAGCTCATAGCAACTCATCATACAGCAGCAGCAGCTCATAGCAATTCATCATATAGCAGCAGCAGGAGCAGCTCATAGCAATGCATCATATAGCAGCAGCAGAAGCAGCTCATAGCAATTCATCGTATAGTGGATCAGAATGAAAATTTGGCAAAAAATCAGAGGAGATCATCACCTTGTTGGATGAGCTCATCCTTCAATAGCACCTCAAGGCCATGGCCTGGGAGGAGGGGAGGGGAAATAAGGTGCCTTCTGCCGCAGTGTGGCATCAGCCGTAGTTGTGCAATGCCCGCCAGAGTTGTGCGTTGGACGAACTACAGTGGAGCAGCTGCTGGAGACCATGAGAATGAGGGGCGGCGCCAGAGGGAGGAGAAGCCAGGGAGATTTGCCCCTACCCGCCGGCCATGTAGCCTAGCTGGACATAGCATCGTCGAGGACAAGGCCAGATGGGACCAGTGGCGACGGCTCGCTGGAGGAACCCTAGTGCTGCAGGTAGGGGATCGAGGTAGAGGGAAAGGGGAGAGGAGATGCAAGCGGGCAGGGCAATGAATGCTTGCATGTTTGTTTTTACTTGAGGGTTAGGTGTGACACGGGCGTCAGCAGTTGCATTTTGAGTGTAATATAGGCAGACAACAGAGTCATTTCACTATTCCCCTTCCCTTCAATTTTTAGTGAGGTTCTACCCAAAACACCCCCCTCCAAAGAGAAATTAGTTAAGCCCAAGCCCATAACTCAAAAATGACTTCGTTACATCTTTTATGGCTGATTTTGACAATATGCCCTGAAAAGGTCGAATCGAACTGGCCCTTAACCTGAAATTCAATTGTGCGTGCAATGATGAATCACTCCTGCCTGCTATCTGTACATTTAGGCATCATCATACATGGCATAACCTAATACATGTGCATTCCATTGTAGAATCTGGAATATGCAATGTTTATGTTAGTTCATACGTTGCACGTGATGTTTAAATGCCCCTTAAATCTGGTCAGTCAAGTGATGGTCTTTAAGCCTCCTTCTTTGCTTCTTTTCTTGATATGTAAGATTTGCTCACACATCTGTTCAATTGCTTGTTTGCATCAGCCAGCCATACTAGGACTGTTTGCTTTGATTACTTGTTGTTCTTGACATAACCCTCTAACAGAGCTTGTCAACGATTTAAACACTAAGGGCTGCTGTAGTGGGGCCTTGTCTAACTCATAGGTGACATAAAGGTTTGGTTGTACACTACAGTAGGCTCTCCAAGAGTACCTGGAGATCCAGTTCGAAGGTATGCCTAGTTTTTACATAGTGCAGACATAGTAAATGCTCATTTCATTGTGTGCAAGTGCAAGAGATGCGGCATGTTTCATTATGTGGTGTTGTTTTGTTATAATCTCATTCTTTTGTGTTCACAGACTGGAAAGTATGTATATTTATCTTCCAAGGAGACGAGTAACTAGTTTGTGTCACCTTGCAGAGGGGGTGCAATGAAGATAAGATTGAGGATTTCCAAGTACAAGATGTTAGGAAGGAGCATTGCAAGAGAAGTAGGAGCTGCGCTGAGCCTCTTCAACCTACTAAGGTAAGTCACTATATGCAACTCAACAGTTCAATTCCTTGTTTGTTTCAGGCATAGTTAATTTTCTCTTTTCAATTGCTTTATTTGTCCTCAGTTAATGAGATGCCCAAATAATCATGCCTGATGTTCGGTACTTGTATCACTATTAGTTGACATAATTAAAGGCCTTACCATTTAATTACTCTGTCGAAGTGTGCCTGAAGCTTTGAAGTCTATTAACCAACTATTATTGCATGAGGCTCACAATCTAGTTTATACTACGCTAATGATTGCATAGTTTTGCCTGCTGTAGTATGTTTGTATGAAACCCTCTGCTGTTCATTATGCTCCCTAAGACTTTAATTGAGGCACAGAATGGCCAACTGCTTGCTTACTTATATGCAACATGCTGTCTAAATTTGTAACTTGTCTGTGTTTTCGATTGGGCCCCAACATCATGCTCCTCTGGTGAGCTAAGAGGGATTTCTGTATGCAGGCTGCACAGACTATCTTTTTTATAATTTTTAAAATATCACCTGCTTATGCTTCATGACGTGTAACATTTTTTTTTGAAAGTGACGTGTAACATTATTGTTAGTGCTGTTTTGCCATGTAGTACAAAATAGTGTCTTGTTTGCTTCACTATTGTAACTATATTGTTGCCCTAGTCATGTGTACCTACAGAAACATTTCAGGATGAAGTGACATCAACACCAAGATCTGCGAGCAGTGCGGCATGGCCGTTACCGAATGATTATGGATTGGAATTGGAATGTGTTGATGTTCTCGAGCATCAACTAGAGGTGGCAAGACAACGTGTACATGATTGTCAATGTATAATCAACAAGTTGAGACTGGACATGCAGGTATTAGATGCAGGAGTCAAAAAATGAAACAAGACACTGAGGTAATCATGAAGGAATTGGAGATTTTGCAGACTGAAATTTGTGCTATCTGAATCCGGCCAATCCTATTTTCTAAAGAGAATAGTTCAAATGGAGTTAAGTTGATGCACGTCCATGATGTATGAGCTGTATTTGCCCAGTGTATGTAATTTGTTGTTTGTGTATGCTTTATTATCACCTGTGCCGAACCATAATGCCCAGTGGGTATAATCGGCTGTAATTTCTTTATTGTATAGTGTAGGATTATTCTACCTTTCTATGCCTTGATCTCTTTGTTGTAATAGTGTAGGCCTTTTAGAGGTGATAGTATTGAGTAGGATAATTCTTTGAATATGCTATATCATTCAAACGGGGGCCAATTCGCCCGACCATGGCCCTTCATGGGCCGTCGGATCCATGGGCCTTCTACATCTCGTAGGATCCATGGGCCTTCTACGTCTCGTAGGATCCATGGGCCTTCTATGTCTCGTAGGATCCATGGGCCTTCTACGTCTCGTAGGATCCATGGGCCTTGTATGTCTCGTAGGATCCATGGGCCGCCGGCTCATTTATGGGTCTTGTACGGGCCTTTAATGGGCCGTAGACGGGCCTTTAATGGAAATCATACGTTTTATGGGCTGACCATAACAGGCCGTTAATAGGCCGTATTTGGTGATGCTATGAAAATGGCCCAACAGACTAACGGTCCACAAACGGGCCGACTGTAACGACGGGCTGAATTTGGCCCACAAACAGAAAATGACAGTAACGGGCCGTAAGTAACCGAATGCTGCAAATGAGCCCAAGAATAAATGGGCCCTCAGAAGGCTGAAAGTTAACTTGGGCTGGAAACGGCCCAACAGAATAACGGGCCGTTAATGGGTATAAAGTGATACAATGTTCATTACGGGCCAATTTCACAACGGGCCGTTAATGGGTGTAAAGTAATACACTGTTCATTACGGGCCAGTTTCAGCACGGGCCGCTAATGGGCCAAGAGTTACAAAGGGCCTCATATGGGCCGAAAGACGTCATGGGCTATACATGGGCCAGAAGTGAAAATGGGCTGAAATCATATTGGACGGCCCAGATGATGCTACCGTGACGCCCCGAGACCGATATGCTAGGTGTGTTCCAGTTATTCGCTGTTGTTGCCCTGTCTTTTGCTTGCGTGTTGCATCTTGCCATGTCATCATCCGCATTGCATCATCATGTTTTCAAAACTTGCATCCGTCCCGGTCTCCTCGTTCCGTCCGTTGTCCGTTCTGAGCCCAGACACACTTGCACGCGCCCACGGCATGTCCGAAATAGTATTTTATAAGTGGCCAAAAAATGTACTCGGATTGGGTTGAAAGTTGGCGTGTGGTATTAGTATAGTGCAGATAGACCGCCTATCAAGTTTCATCACATTCGGAGTTCGTTTGATAGCCTAACCGCTAAACTATAGCGGCAGTATAGCCGGTCTATTGTCGGACGTTTTCGGTCTCCGGAAACTGCCGTCGGGCCCTCTCTCTCTCTCTCTTCTCTCCTCTCAGCCTCGCCACAATCCACCTAGGCCCATGCCTACCCCTCTTTGCACAGTGCATCGGCCCCTCGCTCGCATCCGAATGTTGTCCCGAACCAGACCCGGACTGTCGCCACCGTTGTGTCCGGATCATCCCCAAACATCTACAAAATGTCTCCGTTTTCTTATTTGGGCTCCCTAGCCTCTTTTTCCCGAGTGTCCGATTACGATCGGAGGGACCGAGGTAGCCCCTAACCTAATCCGTGAGGTATATATAGTCCACCCTTAGTCATTTTGGACAAACCCTAAAATCTAGGAGATGTGTCCCGTCGCCCGCCGCCGTTTTCCAAATCCTCCTCGGGATCTCCCCTGTTTGATCCACCCAACCAACCTCCTCCTTTTCCCCGATCTAGCGTGCCCGAGCTCCACCTTGCGTGCCCTCCTCCTCGTCCTTCCGGCCACAGCAGATGAACAGGAGGCGTCGCGCCTGCCTCCTCCTCGTTGCCTCGCTCGAGCCCAACAGGAGAGGAGCCCCAGCCACCGAAGCACTCACCGCCGACAAGCCTTGCCAATCCCCCCGCCAGGTCAAGCGCTCCCTGTCGCTCCTCTTCCTCGCATGTTTCTTCTCCCTCCATTTCTCCCTCTCTTTGCTCCTCACCAATGAAACCGCCCTACAGGAACGACCACCGCCATGGGAGTTCACCGGAGTGGAGCTCCTTCCTCGACGCCGAGCTCTCCAAGCCCCGCCGCCAGGGACCTCCTCCGCGCCCTGTTGACCCGCGCCCATCCGCCTCGGAGCCAGCCTCCTCTGCATCTGCATCGCGCCCGAACCACTCGAAGCTCCAAGCTCCCCTGCCGGTGCATCCCACCTCCATTCCGGCGCCGAGAATGGAACCCCCGCCGTCGGATCCACGCCCGCGCCCTGTTCCTGGTCGCCTCCACCTGGATCCGCCCCATCCTCGTCGCCGGGAGACGCCAGCGCCAACTCCTCCGCCGCCTACGTCCTCTGCTTCCAGGACGAGAGCAGCGCGCCTCGTCCCGCCCGCGTTGACCCTTCCCCGAGCGCCAAGGCCCAGCGTGCCCTGCCAGGCCGGCCTGCTTCCCCTTCGAACTGGGCCTGGCCCAAGGGTGAGGCCGCCCCCTCGAGCGCCCTCCTTTTTTTTCTCTATTGGGCCAGCCAGTTTTGGCCCAGATCATTTTTTCCCTGCCTGCATTTTTAGCCTTTATTCCAGAGACGACTATTTTACAGAAACCCCCCTGTTGTTCATGCATATTTTATCTCTCAAATGGTGCATCATATTAAAACTAGTTATAAATGAAACTTGCTTAGAATTTTGTCTAGATTCATAATTTCCAACTTTCATCTATGTTTGAAATGTTTAAAATGATGTTTGATTAAATTTGCTCCTATGTCATGTTAAAATGCTTTAATTCATAACTTAATAACTGTAGCTCGGTTTTAAATAATCATTATATGTAAATGGGGTAGAAAAATGCCTAGTTTAACATGGTGGCATCACTTTACATGTTTAATAACTCTAAAATTGTGTTTAGGGCAGAACAGTACCAAACCCAATATATGCATATGACGATTTTCCGGACTTGCTGTTTGTTGTTCCGACCTCATTTAAACTTGCCTAGATAGGTAGTTTTCATTTGCTTCACCCCTTGCCATGCTAAACAACATTGAATATTGTTGAGTACATAAACGAGATCGAACTAAATAACTTGTTGTGGTGTTTCGTCAATATGCAACTCGTTGCATATTGATCTCCACTTAATTTGTAGAATTGCTTGTGCACTTTGCCATGCCATGCTTCATTGAACCGGACATGCATCATACTTGGTTGTGCATCATGCCATGTCTATGTGGTGGTTGTTTACTATGTTGTTTGCTTCTTTCTGGTGTGGCTTCTTCGGGTTGGTTCCGATAACGTCACGTCTGTGAGGACCCGTTCAACTACGTCTGTTTGTCTTCTTCATGGACTCGCTCTTCTTCCTTGCGGGATTTCAGGCAAGATGACCATACCCTCGAAATCACTTCTATCTTTACTTGCTAGTTGCTCGCTCTTTTGCTATGCCTATGCTGCGATACGTACCACTTGCTTATCATGCCTCCCATATTGTTGAGCCAAGCCTCTAACCCACCTTGTCCTAGCAAACCGTTGTCTGGCTATGTTACTACTTTGCTCAGCCCCTCTTATAGCGTTGTTAGTTGCAGGTGAAGATTGGAGTTTGTTCCTTGTTGGAACATGGATACTTTTGTTGGGATATCACAATATCTCTTATTTAATTAATGCATCTATACACTTGGTAAAGGGTGGAAGGCTCGGCCTTATGCCTGGTGTTTTGTTCCACTCTTGCCGCCCTAGTTTCTGTCATATCGGTTTTATGTTCCCGGATTTTGCGTTCCTTACACGGCTGGGTTATAATGGGAACCCCTTGACAGCTCGCCTTGAATAAAACTCCTCCAACAATGCCCAACATTGGTTTTACCATTCGCCACCTAGCCTCTTTTTCCCTTGGGTTCCACGGACTCCAGGGTCATCTTTATTTAAACCCCCCTGGGCCAGTGCTCCTCTGAGTGTTGGTCCGACCGAGTAGACTGCGGGGCCACCTCGGGGCAACTTGAGGGTTGGTTTTACTCGTAGGATGTCTCATCTGAGTGTGCCCTGAGAACGAGATATGTGCAGCTCCTATCGGGATTTGTCAGCACATTTGGGCGGTGTTGCTGGACTTGTTTTACCATTGTCGAGGATGTCTTGTAACCAGGATGCCGAGTCTGATCGGATTGTCTTGGGAGAAGGAATATCCTTCGTTGACCGTGAGAGCTTGTGATGGGCTAAGTTGGGACACCCCTGCAGGGATTTGAACTTTCGAAAGCCGTGCCCGCGGTTATGGGCAGATGGGAATTTGATAATGTCCGGTTGTAGAAAACCTAAAGTTGATCTTAATTAAAATACACCAACCGCGTGTGTTACCGTGACGGTCTCTTCTCGGCGGAGTCCGGGAAGCGAACACGGTGTTGGAGTTATGCTTGACGTAGGTTGTTCTAGGATCACTTCTTGATCATAGTTGTTCGACCGTGCTTTTTCCTTCTCTTCTCGCTCTCATTTGCGTATGTTAGCCACCATATATGCTAGTCGCTTGCTGCAGCTCCACCACATAACTTTTACCCTTCCTATAAGCTTAAATAGTCTTGATCACGAGGGTGTGAGATTGCTGAGTCCCCGTGACTCACATATACTTCCAAAACCAGCTTGCAGGTGCCGATGAGAACATGCAGGTGACGCAACCAAGCTCAAGGAGGAGCTCGATGAAGATCTTGTCCTTTGTGTTGTTTCGTTCTAGTTGATCAGTAGTGGAGCCCTGTCGGGGCGATCGGGGATCTGTGTAGCATTTGGGGTAGTCTTCTTTTATTTTGGTTCCGTAGTCGGACCTTGAGTGTATTTGGATGAATGTAATGCTTTATTCCGGTATTGTGTGAAGTGGCGATTGTAAGCCAACTATGCATATTTTTCCCTTATGTATTACATGGGTTGTGTGAAGATTACCTCACTTGTGACATTGCTTTCAATGTGGTTATGCCTCTAAGTCATGCTTCGACACGTGGGAGATATAGCCGCATCGAGGGTGTTACAAGTTGGTAATCAGAGCCTTCCCCGACCTTAGGAGCCCCCTGCTTGATCGAATCGTTGGCATTGTTGAGTCTAGAAAAATGTTTTGAGTCATTTAGGATTATATATATCGAAGAGTTAGGAATTCTTTTTACTCCTCAGTCCCTTCATCGCTCTGGTGAGGCATCCTGACGTAGAGTTTTGACTCTTCTCTTCTCAAATTTCACTAAAAAAATTAGGATCACACGAGTATCTTTGAATCGTTCCGATGGTTTTGTGACGAGAACATTGTTCTTGGTGCCTCCTGACATTTAGGGGTTGTGGCAGTGTCCCGGGGAGTTGAGCTCCGAGGTGTTGTCGTCACAATTTTATCGTTGAGATTCTGGAATACCTAAGTTTCGCCGACATCGAAATTCTCTTTTATGCAGTTGTTGGTGAGATAACCTCGACGCCACCCAGTACTGGGGCGGGAGTTCGGGAGTATTGCCATAACTTGTATAACGGATGCTTTTCGAAGGTTGAGGTAAATGATTTCCGAAGGTTTCTTGGTTATGTGTTGAAGGATGGATACAGCTGGATGTAGGATTTGCTAGTTTTGGGTGAGATATTATGCTTCCCCTGTATCCCCAACACCTGATTGCATAACCGGAAAGTTTCGGGAGTTTATAAGTGGGAATTCAAGTAGCTCTTAGGATATCTTTCTGACAGATGTATGATATGAAATTGGGGTTCGACGTCTAGTGGTCCGCCTATCCACGGTTGGTTTTACAGTGGTCTCATTGTGTCTTAAAGAGTCCTTGGCTATGCCGACTCGGGGACGCTTCGTATGTCATGTGCAATGCCTTGTACATGATGGTGTTGTACGATCGAGCCCGTGTAGGCCCCACCACGAAAACTTCGGACAAAATCTCTATCATGTATTTGTTCCGGCTATTTTGCAAGTCAATCCTTTGTTTTGTTTTGAGTTGTGGTATTCGAGTTTCTTCAATGTCAAGTGTTGATTACATACCTTCCCCAAATGGTGTTCTCATATTTCTATGTGAATGCTAATCCTTCATGATAATCGAGACTGTCATGTCAATTCTTTTTCAACTGGTGTGTCTCTCTTCAAGTGGATCCGATCATTCCTACATTCGCGAGATCAATTCTCAGTTTTTCGTCAACGGTGTTTGCTTCATCCGTTCCAAGTTGCCTTTATTTTACCCACCCTCCCACCCTTTTTCTTCAAGGACTCAGATTTCCTAGTCAAGTATCCTTTTATTGATGGGAAGCCTCTCCATTCCTTTTCCGTCAATGTTCTTATCCGGTGATTCTCATGAAGATGCTCTTCAAGTTCGTCATTCTTCATTCTTTTCTTCTCCGGTGGATTTAATTCAAGCTTTTTTCATCATATCTTTTTCCTCGTTTCAAATACCTTCTCATGTCGGTGCACCTCATATTCATTCAATTCTCGCTATTCAATTATTCCGGAGTGCCGAAGATATCTCAGAAGATTTGATTCCATTCTCAATTCGTTCAAGTTATTTTGAGGATGTTATCTCTTTCAAGCCATTCAATTCAACTGGTGCATTCTCCTTCTCAAGTAATCGTTCTACGGTTTTTCTTTTGAGTGGGCCCTAACCCACAGGTATTTTCCCAGGATCTTTCCTGACTCTTCTAATTTTCCCGGAGCTATTCTCAAATCTTTTAAAGTTTGACGTAAGAATGAATTTTTCATCAGTCAAATGCTTTTCTCCAAGATCTCTCAAATTCTTCTCATCATTGGCTCAACCTTTCTATTCTTCATTCTGGAGTGCCTCAACAATTCTCAGTGGTGGTTCTCGTCATCATTCTCAACATTTGAAGACCAAAGAAGATTTTTCTCTCAGTCTTGCTCCATTCTCTTCAAGATTCATGGTTCTAGCTTGATGCCATCCTCTCATAATTGTTTTTCGATTGTGAGAATTATTTTCACCTATCTGGAGCATTTCAAGAGTCTTTCAGCTTGTTCATCCAAAGGCCATCATTTCGAGATTATTCATTCTCAGTTTTCAGCTCTCTTTCTCTAAATCTTACCGGGCATCATTCAAGTATTCTCTAATCAGTTCGTGCGTTCATTTGTATCTAAATCCCCTCAAGTATCTTCATTTGTTCTCTAATTCTTCCCGGTGTTTCTTTATCTTTTCTTCAATCGTTTTTCAATTCAAATGGTGGTTCGTGGAAGACATTCTCAAGTTTATGTTATATCTCTCTTAATCTTTTCTACGAGAATAAGTAATATGGCAAATCCATTGATTGTCATCAATTTAATTGGTGAAGGATAAGCATAATGTAATTATTATTCTTGTTTCATCGAGTGAACTCAATTCCCTATTCCGGAGGCTCATCAAATTCTTGATTTCATTTGTTCATCTTTCTTTCCCGGAGTCCCAGGCTCGCGCAATTACATCATCACGGAGATCCATCTAAACCATTACAAGGTTTCACCTTGTGTTTTCAATTTCTCTTTCTTTTCATTATCCTTTTGTTTACCGGAGTTCTTCATGTAGGTTCTACATGTTGGTTTATAAAGGATTTAATTCCCTCTCGAAGTTTTTCATTGAAATTCTTTTCAGAGGAGCTCAAGCATTCTTCATCTCGCATTCCGAAGTGCAATTCTTTCTTCCGTATCATTGGAGGTGGTATTATGTCATTCTTGATAATTTGAGTTCATGTTTCATGATTCACATGTTGTTAAGAGTGAGGTATTTTAAATCCATCAATCTCGTCATTGGAATTATCTTGGGTTATATTTCACCTAAAGCCTTCCCTAAGGATGTTGCTATCTATGGTGCTTATAAATGATCCAAGTTCTTCATCTATCCTCCCGGTTAATAAGTTTCTCATCTCCTTCTTGATATCAAGCCAATATATTGTTTTCCCGTGAGTGGCAGAATCTCACCTCATAGTTTGGAGTTGTTATCCATAAGCCCACTACAAGACTATTCTTTTCATTGTTGGTTTTCCAACAACTCCGTTCTAGCATTTGTTGTAAGCATGCTCTCTCAAGATCGTGTTTCCCTTCGTTCATTCCATTCCATTCTCACTTTTGTTCCGAAGGCATTGTGTTGCTGCTCTCTTCAAACCTTCTTCTTGTTCTTGTCAGGATCTTGTTCTTTTCATGCTTATCCACTTAACCGGAGTGTTGTGCCCTTTTGCTCAAGTTCTTTTCATTTTGTTAAGTTTTTTCCTTTCGTTTCAACCGGAGTGCTGTCCGAATTTGTTCTTCCTTGAAACTCTTTCCTACCGGAGTGCTTTTCAACTTTGTTCATCTTCGTTGTATTCTTTCTTTCAAATTTGCTAAAGCTTGCAAGGTTCTTTGGTTTCACTTGTTTGTCAAGGAAGCAACTTAGTTTTACCTCTTCTCTTTCTCATCCGTTTTCCCTCCGGTGCCATTCTAGATCTCGGGACGATATCCTCTCGTAGTGGTGGAGTGTTGTCACGCCCCGAGACCGATATGCCAGGTGTCTTCCAGTTATTCGCTGTTGTTGCCTTGTCTTTTGCTTGCGTGTTGCATCTTGCCATGTCATCATCCGCATTGCATCATCATGTTTTCAAAACTTGCATCTGTCCCGGTCTCCTCGTTCCGTCCGTTGTCCGTTCTGAGCCCAGACACACTTGCACGCGCCCGCGGCATGTCCGAAATAGTATTTTATAAGTGGCCGGAAAATGTTCTCAGATTGGGTTGAAAGTTGGCGTGTGGTCTTAGTATAGTGTAGATAGACCGCCTATCAAGTTTCATCGCATTCGGAGTTTGTTTGATAGCCTAATCATTAAACTATAGCGGCAGTATAGCCGGTCTATCGTCGGACGTTTTCGGTCTTCGGAAACTACTGTCGGGCCCTCTCTCTCTCTTCTCTCCTCTCAGCCTCGCCACAGTCCACCTAGGCCCATGCCTACCCCTCTTTGCACAGTGCATCGTCCCCTCGCGCGCATCCGAAAGTTGTCCCGAACCCGACCCGGACTGTCACCACCGTTGTGTCCGGATCATCCCCAAACATCTACAAAACGTCTCTGTTTTCTTATTTGGGCTCCCTAGCCTATTTTTCCCGAGCGTCCGATTACGATCGGAGGGACCGAGGTAGCCCCTAACCTAATCTGTGAGGTATATATAGTCCACCCTTAGTCATTTTGGACAAACCCTAAAATCTAGGAGATGTGTCCCGTCGCCCGCCGCCGTTTTCCAAATCCTCCTCGGGATCTCTCCTGTCGATTCCACCCAACCAACCTCCTCCTTTTCCCCGATCTAGCACACCTGAGATCCACCTTGCGTGCCCTCCTCCTCGTCCTTCCGGCCGCAGCAGACGAACGGGAGGCCTCGCGCCTGCCTCCTCCTCGTTGCCTCGCTTGAGCCCAACAGGAGAGGAGCCCCGGCCACCAAAGCTCTCACCGCCGACGAGCCTTGCCAATCCCCCCGCCAGGTCAAGCATTCCCATTCGCTCCTCTTCCTCGCCTGTTTCTTCTCCCTCCATTTCTCCCTCTCTTTGCTCCTCACCAGTGACGCCGCCCTACAGGAACCATCGCCGGCATGGGAGTTCACCGGAGTGGAGCTCCTTCCTCGACGCCGAGCTCTCCAAGCCCCGCCGCCAGGGACCTCCTCCGCGCCCTGTTGACCCGCGCCCATCCGCCTCGGAGCCAGCCTCCTCTGCATCTGCATCGCGCTCGAACCACTCGAAGCTCCAAGCTCCCCTGCCGGTGCATCCCGCCTCCATTCCAGCGCCGAGAATGGAACCCCCGCCGTCGGATCCGCGCCCGCGCCCTGTTCCTGGTCGCCTCCACCTGGATCCGCCCCATCCTCATCGCTGGGAGACGCCAGCGCCAGGTCCTCCGCCGCCTGCGTCCTCTGCTTCCAGGACGAGAGCAGCGCGCCTCGTCCCGCTCGCGTTGACCCTTCCCCGAGCGCCAAGGCCCAGCGTGCCCTGCCAGGCCGGCCTGCTTCCCCTCCGAACTGGGCCTGGCCCAAGGGTGAGGCCGCCCCCTCGAGCGCCCTCCTTTTTTTTCTCTGTTGGGCCAACCAGTTTTGGCCCAGATCATTTTTTTTCCCTGCCTGCAATTTTAGCCTTTATTCCAGAGACGACTATTTTATAGAAACCCCCCTGTTGTTCATGCATATTTTATCTCTCAAACGGTGCATCATATTAAAACAAGTTATAAATGAAACTTGCTTAGAATTTTGTCTAGATTCATAATTTCCAACTTTCATCTATGTTTGAAATGTTTAAAATGTTGTTTGATTAAATTTGCTCCTATGTCATGTTAAAATGCTTTAATTCATAACTTAATAACCGTAGCTCGGTTTTAAATAATCATTATATGTAAATGGGGTAGAAAAATGCCTAGTTTAACATGGTGGCATCACTTTACATGTTTAATAACTCTCAAATTATGTTTAGGGCAGAACAGTACCAAACCCAATATATGCATATGACGATTTTCCGGACTTGCTGTTTGTTGTTCCGACCTCATTTAAACTTGCCTAGATAGGTAGTTTTCATTTGCTTCACCCCTTGCCATGCTAAACAACATTGAATATTGTTGAGTACATAAACGAGATCGAACTAAATAACTTGTTGTGGTGTTTCGTCAATATGCAACTCGTTGCATATTGATCTCCACTTAATTTGTAGAATTGCTTGTGCACTTTGCCATGCCATGCTTCATTAAACCGGACATGCATCATACTTGGTTGTGCATCATGCCATGTCTATGTGGTGGTTGTTTACTATGTTGTTTGCTTCTTTCTGGTGTGGCTTCTTCGGGTTGGTTCCGATAACGTCACGTTTGCGAGGACCCGTTCAACTACGTCTGTTTGTCTTCTTCATGGACTCGCTCTTCTTCCTTGCGGGATTTCAGGCAAGATGACCATACCCTTGAAATCACTTCTATCTTTGCTTGCTAGTTGCTCGCTCTTTTGCTATGCCTATGCTGCGATACGTACCACTTGCTTATCATGCCTCCCATATTGTTGAGCCAAGCCTCTAACCCACCTTGTCCTAGCAAACCGTTGTCTGGCTATGTTACTACTTTGCTCAGCCCCTCTTATAGCGTTGTTAGTTGCAGGTGAAGATTGGAGTTTGTTCCTTGTTGGAACATGGATACTTTTGTTGGGATATCACAATATCTCTTATTTAATTAATGCATCTATACACTTGGTAAAGGGTGGAAGGCTCGGCCTTATGCCTGGTGTTTTGTTCCACTCTTGCCGCCCTAGTTTCTGTCATATCGGTTTTATGTTCCCGGATTTTGCGTTCCTTACACGGCTGGGTTATAATGGGAACCCCTTGACAGCTCGCCTTGAATAAAACTCCTCCAACAATGCCCAACATTGGTTTTACCATTCGCCACCTAGCCTCTTTTTCCCTTGGGTTCCACGGACTCCAGGGTCATCTTTATTTAAACCCCCCTGGGCCAGTGCTCCTCTGAGTGTTGGTCCGACCGAGTAGACTGCGGGGCCACCTCGGGGCAACTTGAGGGTTGGTTTTACTCGTAGGATGTCTCATCTGAGTGTGCCCTGAGAACGAGATATGTGCAGCTCCTATCGGGATTTGTCAGCACATTTGGGCGGTGTTGCTGGACTTGTTTTACCATTGTCGAGGATGTCTTGTAACCAGGATGCCGAGTCTGATCGGATTGTCTTGGGAGAAGGAATATCCTTCGTTGACCGTGAGAGCTTGTGATGGGCTAAGTTGGGACACCCCTGCAGGGATTTGAACTTTCGAAAGCCGTGCCCGCGGTTATGGGCAGATGGGAATTTGATAATGTCCGGTTGTAGAAAACCTAAAGTTGATCTTAATTAAAATACACCAACCGCGTGTGTTACCGTGACGGTCTCTTCTCGGCGGAGTCCGGGAAGCGAACACGGTGTTGGAGTTATGCTTGACGTAGGTTGTTCTAGGATCACTTCTTGATCATAGTTGTTCGACCGTGCTTTTTCCTTCTCTTCTCGCTCTCATTTGCATATGTTAGCCACCATATATGCTAGTCGCTTGCTGCAGCTCCACCACATAACTTTTACCCTTCCTATAAGCTTAAATAGTCTTGATCACGAGGGTGTGAGATTGCTGAGTCCCCGTGACTCACATATACTTCCAAAACCAGCTTGCAGGTGCCGATGAGAACATGCAGGTGACGCAACCAAGCTCAAGGAGGAGCTCGATGAAGATCTTGTCCTTTGTGTTGTTTCGTTCTAGTTGATCAGTAGTGGAGCCCTGTCGGGGCGATCGGGGATCTGTGTAGCATTTGGGGTAGTCTTCTTTTATTTTGGTTCCGTAGTCGGACCTTGAGTGTATTTGGATGAATGTAATGCTTTATTCCGGTATTGTGTGAAGTGGCGATTGTAAGCCAACTATGCATATTTTTCCCTTATGTATTACATGGGTTGTGTGAAGATTACCTCACTTGTGACATTGCTTTCAATGTGGTTATGCCTCTAAGTCATGCTTCGACACGTGGGAGATATAGCCGCATCGAGGGTGTTACAAGTTGGTAATCAGAGCCTTCCCCGACCTTAGGAGCCCCCTGCTTGATCGAATCGTTGGCATTGTTGAGTCTAGAAAAATGTTTTGAGTCATTTAGGATTATATATATCGAAGAGTTAGGAATTCTTTTTACTCCTCAGTCCCTTCATCGCTCTGGTGAGGCATCCTGACGTAGAGTTTTGACTCTTCTCTTCTCAAATTTCACTAAAAAAATTAGGATCACACGAGTATCTTTGAATCGTTCCGATGGTTTTGTGACGAGAACATTGTTCTTGGTGCCTCCTGACATTTAGGGGTTGTGGCAGTGTCCCGGGGAGTTGAGCTCCGAGGTGTTGTCGTCACAATTTTATCGTTGAGATTCTGGAATACCTAAGTTTCGCCGACATCGAAATTCTCTTTTATGCAGTTGTTGGTGAGATAACCTCGACGCCACCCAGTACTGGGGCGGGAGTTCGGGAGTATTGCCATAACTTGTATAACGGATGCTTTTCGAAGGTTGAGGTAAATGATTTCCGAAGGTTTCTTGGTTATGTGTTGAAGGATGGATACAGCTGGATGTAGGATTTGCTAGTTTTGGGTGAGATATTATGCTTCCCCTGTATCCCCAACACCTGATTGCATAACCGGAAAGTTTCGGGAGTTTATAAGTGGGAATTCAAGTAGCTCTTAGGATATCTTTCTAACAGATGTATGATATGAAATTGGGGTTCGACGTCTAGTGGTCCGCCTATCCACGGTTGGTTTTACAGTGGTCTCATTGTGTCTTAAAGAGTCCTTGGCTATGCCGACTCGGGGACGCTTCGTATGTCATGTGCAATGCCTTGTACATGATGGTGTTGTACGATCGAGCCCGTGTAGGCCCCACCACGAAAACTTCGGACAAAATCTCTATCATGTATTTGTTCCGGCTATTTTGCAAGTCAATCCTTTGTTTTGTTTTGAGTTGTGGTATTCGAGTTTCTTCAATGTCAAGTGTTGATTACATACCTTCCCCAAATGGTGTTCTCATATTTCTATGTGAATGCTAATCCTTCATGATAATCGAGACTGTCATGTCAATTCTTTTTCAACTGGTGTGTCTCTCTTCAAGTGGATCCGATCATTCCTACATTCGCGAGATCAATTCTCAGTTTTTCGTCAACGGTGTTTGCTTCATCCGTTCCAAGTTGCCTTTATTTTACCCACCCTCCCACCCTTTTTCTTCAAGGACTCAGATTTCCTAGTCAAGTATCCTTTTATTGATGGGAAGCCTCTCCATTCCTTTTCCGTCAATGTTCTTATCCGGTGATTCTCATGAAGATGCTCTTCAAGTTCGTCATTCTTCATTCTTTTCTTCTCCGGTGGATTTAATTCAAGCTTTTTTCATCATATCTTTTTCCTCGTTTCAAATACCTTCTCATGTCGGTGCACCTCATATTCATTCAATTCTCGCTATTCAATTATTCCGGAGTGCCGAAGATATCTCAGAAGATTTGATTCCATTCTCAATTCGTTCAAGTTATTTTGAGGATGTTATCTCTTTCAAGCCATTCAATTCAACTGGTGCATTCTCCTTCTCAAGTAATCGTTCTACGGTTTTTCTTTTGAGTGGGCCCTAACCCACAGGTATTTTCCCAGGATCTTTCCTGACTCTTCTAATTTTCCCGGAGCTATTCTCAAATCTTTTAAAGTTTGACGTAAGAATGAATTTTTCATCAGTCAAATGCTTTTCTCCAAGATCTCTCAAATTCTTCTCATCATTGGCTCAACCTTTCTATTCTTCATTCTGGAGTGCCTCAACAATTCTCAGTGGTGGTTCTCGTCATCATTCTCAACATTTGAAGACCAAAGAAGATTTTTCTCTCAGTCTTGCTCCATTCTCTTCAAGATTCATGGTTCTAGCTTGATGCCATCCTCTCATAATTGTTTTTCGATTGTGAGAATTATTTTCACCTATCTAGAGCATTTCAAGAGTCTTTCAGCTTGTTCATCCAAAGGCCATCATTTCGAGATTATTCATTCTCAGTTTTCAGCTCTCTTTCTCTAAATCTTACCGGGCATCATTCAAGTATTCTCTAATCAGTTCGTGCGTTCATTTGTATCTAAATCCCCTCAAGTATCTTCATTTGTTCTCTAATTCTTCCCGGTGTTTCTTTATCTTTTCTTCAATCGTTTTTCAATTCAAATGGTGGTTCGTGGAAGACATTCTCAAGTTTATGTTATATCTCTCTTAATCTTTTCTACGAGAATAAGTAATATGGCAAATCCATTGATTGTCATCAATTTAATTGGTGAAGGATAAGCATAATGTAATTATTATTCTTGTTTCATCGAGTGAACTCAATTCCCTATTCCGGAGGCTCATCAAATTCTTGATTTCATTTGTTCATCTTTCTTTCCCGGAGTCCCAGGCTCGCGCAATTACATCATCACGGAGATCCATCTAAACCATTACAAGGTTTCACCTTGTGTTTTCAATTTCTCTTTCTTTTCATTATCCTTTTGTTTACCGGAGTTCTTCATGTAGGTTCTACATGTTGGTTTATAAAGGATTTAATTCCCTCTCGAAGTTTTTCATTGAAATTCTTTTCAGAGGAGCTCAAGCATTCTTCATCTCGCATTCCGAAGTGCAATTCTTTCTTCCGTATCATTGGAGGTGGTATTATGTCATTCTTGATAATTTGAGTTCATGTTTCATGATTCACATGTTGTTAAGAGTGAGGTATTTTAAATCCATCAATCTCGTCATTGGAATTATCTTGGGTTATATTTCACCTAAAGCCTTCCCTAAGGATGTTGCTATCTATGGTGCTTATAAATGATCCAAGTTCTTCATCTATCCTCCCGGTTAATAAGTTTCTCATCTCCTTCTTGATATCAAGCCAATATATTGTTTTCCCGTGAGTGGCAGAATCTCACCTCATAGTTTGGAGTTGTTATCCATAAGCCCACTACAAGACTATTCTTTTCATTGTTGGTTTTCCAACAACTCCGTTCTAGCATTTGTTGTAAGCGTGCTCTCTCAAGATCGTGTTTCCCTTCGTTCATTCCATTCCATTCTCACTTTTGTTCCGAAGGCATTGTGTTGCTGCTCTCTTCAAACCTTCTTCTTGTTCTTGTCAGGATCTTGTTCTTTTCATGCTTATCCACTTAACCGGAGTGTTGTGCCCTTTTGCTCAAGTTCTTTTCATTTTGTTAAGTTTTTGCCTTTCGTTTCAACCGGAGTGCTGTCCGAATTTGTTCTTCCTTGAAACTCTTTCCTACCGGAGTGCTTTTCAACTTTGTTCATCTTCGTTGTATTCTTTCTTTCAAATTTGCTAAAGCTTGCAAGGTTCTTTGGTTTCACTTGTTTGTCAAGGAAGCAACTTAGTTTTACCTCTTCTCTTTCTCATCCGTTTTCCCTCCGGTGCCATTCTAGATCTCGGGACGATATCCTCTCGTAGTGGTGGAGTGTTGTCACGCCCCGAGACCGATATGCCAGGTGTCTTCCAGTTATTCGCTGTTGTTGCCTTGTCTTTTGCTTGCGTGTTGCATCTTGCCATGTCATCATCCGCATTGCATCATCATGTTTTCAAAACTTGCATCTGTCCCGGTCTCCTCGTTCCGTCCGTTGTCCGTTCTGAGCCCAGACACACTTGCACGTGCCCGCGGCATGTCCGAAATAGTATTTTATAAGTGGCCGGAAAATGTTCTCAGATTGGGTTGAAAGTTGGCGTGTGGTCTTAGTATAGTGTAGATAGACCGCCTATCAAGTTTCATCGCATTCGGAGTTTGTTTGATAGCCTAATCATTAAACTATAGCGGCAGTATAGCCGGTCTATCGTCGGACGTTTTCGGTCTTCGGAAACTACTGTCGGGCCCTCTCTCTCTCTTCTCTCCTCTCAGCCTCGCCACAGTCCACCTAGGCCCATGCCTACCCCTCTTTGCACAGTGCATCGTCCCCTCGCGCGCATCCGAAAGTTGTCCCGAACCCGACCCGGACTGTCACCACCATTGTGTCCGGATCATCCCCAAACATCTACAAAACATCTCTGTTTTCTTATTTGGGCTCCCTAGCCTATTTTTCCCGAGCGTCCGATTACGATCGGAGGGACCGAGGTAGCCCCTAACCTAATCTGTGAGGTATATATAGTCCACCCTTAGTCATTTTGGACAAACCCTAAAATCTAGGAGATGTGTCCCGTCGCCCGCCGCCGTTTTCCAAATCCTCCTCGGGATCTCTCCTGTCGATTCCACCCAACCAACCTCCTCCTTTTCCCCGATCTAGCACACCTGAGATCCACCTTGCGTGCCCTCCTCCTCATCCTTCCGGCCGCAGCAGACGAACGGGAGGCCTCGCGCCTGCCTCCTCCTCGTTGCCTCGCTTGAGCCCAACAGGAGAGGAGCCCCGGCCACCAAAGCTCTCACCGCCGACGAGCCTTGCCAATCCCCCCGCCAGGTCAAGCATTCCCATTCGCTCCTCTTCCTCGCCTGTTTCTTCTCCCTCCATTTCTCCCTCTCTTTGCTCCTCACCAGTGACGCCGCCCTACAGGAACCATCGCCGGCATGGGAGTTCACCGGAGTGGAGCTCCTTCCTCGACGCCGAGCTCTCCAAGCCCCGCCGCCAGGGACCTCCTCCGCGCCCTGTTGACCCGCGCCCATCCGCCTCGGAGCCAGCCTCCTCTGCATCTGCATCGCGCTCGAACCACTCGAAGCTCCAAGCTCCCCTGCCGGTGCATCCCGCCTCCATTCCAGCGCCGAGAATGGAACCCCCGCCGTCGGATCCGCGCCCGCGCCCTGTTCCTGGTCGCCTCCACCTGGATCCGCCCCATCCTCATCGCCGGGAGACGCCAGCGCCAGGTCCTCTGCCGCCTGCGTCCTCTGCTTCCAGGACGAGAGCAGCGCGCCTCGTCCCGCTCGCATTGACCCTTCCCCGAGCGCCAAGGCCCAGCGTGCCCTGCCAGGCCGGCCTGCTTCACCTCCGAACTGGGCCTGGCCCATGGGTGAGCCCCCCCCCCCGAGCGCCCTCCTTTTTTTTCTCTGTTGGGCCAACCAGTTTTGGCCCAGATCATTTTTTTCCCTGCCTGCAATTTTAGCCTTTATTCCAGAGACGACTATTTTATAGAAACCCCCCTGTTGTTCATGCATATTTTATCTCTCAAACGGTGCATCATATTAAAACAAGTTATATATGAAACTTGCTTAGAATTTTGTCTAGATTCATAATTTCCAACTTTCATCTATGTTTGAAATGTTTAAAATGTTGTTTGATTAAATTTGCTCCTATGTCATGTTAAAATGCTTTAATTCATAACTTAATAACCGTAGCTCGGGTTTAAATAATCTTTATATGTAAATGGGGTAGAAAAATGCCTAGTTTAACATGGTGGCATCACTTTACATGTTTAATAACTCTCAAATTATGTTTAGGGCAGAACAGTACCAAACCCAATATATGCATATGAGGATTTTCCGGACTTGTTGTTTGTTGTTCCGACCTCATTTAAACTTGCCTAGATAGGTAGTTTTCATTTGTTTCACCCCTTGCCATGCTAAACAACATTGATATTGTTGAGTACATAAACTAGATCGAACTAAATAACTTGTTGTGGTGTTTCGTCAATATGCAACTCGTTGCATATTGATCTCCACTTAATTTGTAGAATTGCTTGTGCACTTTGTCATGCCATGCTTCATTAAACCGGACATGCATCATACTTGGTTGTGCATCATGCCATGTCTATGTGGTGGTTGTTTACTATGTTGTTTGGTTCTTTCCGGTGTGGCTTCTTCGGGTTGGTTCCGATAGTGTCGCGTTTGTGAGGACCCGTTCAACTACGTCCGTTTGTCTTCTTCATGGACTCGTTCTTCTTCCTTGCGGGATTTCAGGCAAGATGACCATACCCTTGAAATCACTTCTATCTTTGCTTCCTAGTTGCTCGCTCTTTTGCTATGCCTATGTCGCGATACCTACCACTTGCTTATCATGCCTCCCATATTGTTGAGGCAAGCCTCTAACCCACCTTGTCCTATGATACGTCTCCAACGTATCTATAATTTTTGATTGCTCCATGCTATATTATATACTGTTTTGGACTATATTGGGCTTTATTTTTCCACTTTTATATTAGTTTTGGGACTAACCTATTAACCGGAGGCCCAGCCCAGAATTGCTGTTTTTTTGCCTATTTCAGTGTTTTGAAGAAACGGAATATCAAACGGGGTCCAAACAGAATAAAATCTTCGGGAACGTGATTTTCTCACCGAACATGATCCAGGAGACTTGGACCCTGCTCCAAGGAACAAAAGAGGCGGTCACGAGGGTGGGGACGCCACCCCTAGGGCGCGCCCCCTACCTCGTGGGCCCCTCGTTGCTCCTCCGGCATACTTCTTCCTCCAATATATACACACGTACCCCTAAACGATCAGAACAGGAGCCAAAAACCTAATTCCACCGCCGCAACTTTCTGTATCCACGAGATCCCATCTTGGGGCCTGTTCCGGAGCTCCGCCGGAAGAGGGCCGTCATCACGGAGGGCTTCTACATCATCCTAGCCTCTCCGATGAAGTGTGAGTAGTTTACCTTAGACCTTCGGGTCCATAGTTAGTAGCTAGATGGCTTCTTCTCTCTTTTTGGATCTCAATACAAAGTTCTCCCCCTCTCTTGTGGAGATCTATTCGATGTAATCTTCTTTTTGCGGTGTGTTTGTTGAGACCAATGAATTGTGGGTTTATGATCAAGTCTATCTATGAATAATATTTGAATCTTCTCTGAATTCTTTTATGTATGATTGGTTATCTTTCCAAGTCTCTTTGAATTATCTGTTTGGTTTGGCCAACTAGATTGGTAGTACTTGCCATGGGAGAAGTGCTTAGCTTTGGGTTCGATCTTGCGGTGTCCTTTCCTAGTGACAGAAGGGGCAGCAAGGCACATTTTGCATCGTTTCCATCAAGGATAACAAGATGGGGTTTATTTCATATTGCATGAATTTATCTCTCTACATCATGTCATCTTGCTTAAGGCATTACTCTGTTTTTAACTTAATACTCTAGATGCATGCTGGTTAGCGGTCGATGAGTGGAGTAATAGTAGTAGATGCAGAATCGTTATGATCTACTTGTCACGGACGTGATGCCTATATACATGATCATGCCTAGATATTCTCATAACTATGCTCAACTCTGTCAATTGCTCAACAATAATTTGTTCACCCACCGTAGAATACTTATGCTCTTGAGAGAAGCCATTAGTGAAACCTATGGCCCCCGGGTCTATTCTCATCATATCAATCTCCATCACTTTAATCTTGCTTTGCTTTTTACTTTTCTTTTACTTTTCGCTTTGCATCTTTATACCAAAAATACCAAAAATATTATATCTATCAGATCTCACTCTCATAAGTGACCGTGAAGGGATTGACAACCCCTAATCGCGTTGGTTGCGAGTAGCTATCGTTTTGTGCAGGTACGAGGGACTTGAGCGTGGCCTCCTACTGGATTGATACCTTGGTTCTCAAAAACTGAGGGAAATACTTATGCTACTCTGCTGCATCATCCCTTCCTCTTCGGGGAAAACCAATGCAAGCTCAAGACATATCAAGAAGGATTTCTGGTGCCGTTGCCGGGGAGTCTACGCAAAAAGTCAACATACCAAGTACCCATCACAATCCCTATCTCTCGCATTACATTATTTGCCATTTGCCTCTCGTTCTCCTCTCCCCCAATTCACCCTTGCCTTTTATTCGCCCCCTCTCTCTCTATCCTCCCTCTCTATTTGCCTCTTTTGCCCGCTTGCGTTTTGTTTGCCCGTGTGTTAGATTGCTTATTTGTCGCGATGGCTCAAGATACTACTAAATTGTGTGACTTCACCAATACCAATAATAATGATTTCCTTAGCACTCCGATTGCTCCTCTTAACGATGCTGAATCTTGTGAAATTAATACTGCTTTGTTGAATCTTGTTATGAAAGATCAATTCACCGGCCTTCCTAGTGAAGATGTCGCTACTCATCTGAATAGCTTCGTTGATTTATGTGATATGCAAAAGAAAAAAGATGTCAATAATGATGTCGTTAAATTGAAGCTATTTCATTTTTCGCTTAGAGATCGTGCTAAAGCTTGGTTTTCGTCTTTGCCTAAGAATAGTATTGATTCATGGAACAAGTGCAAAGATGCTTTTATCTCTAAGTATTTTCCTCCCGCTAAGATCATCTCTCTTAGAAACGATATTATGAACTTTAAACAACTTGATCATGAACATGTTGCACAAGCTTGGGAGAGAATGAAATTAATGATACGTAATTGCCCTACTCATGGTTTGAATTTGTGGATGATTATACAAAAATTTTATGCCAGATTGAATTTTGCTTCTAGAAATCTTTTAGATTCGGCCACGGGAGGCACTTTTATGGAAATCACTTTACGAGATGCTACTAAAGTCCTAGATAATATTATGGTTAATTATTCTCAATGGCATACTGAAAGATCCTTTAATAAAAAAGTGCATGCGATAGAAGAAATTAATGTTTTGAGTGGAAAGATGGATGAACTTATGAAATTATTTGCTACTAAGAGTGTTTCTTCTGATCCTAATGATATGCCTTTGTCTACTTTGATTGAGAATAACAATGAATCTATGGATGTGAATTTTGTTGGTAGGAATAATTTTGGTAACAACGCTTATAGAGGGAATTTTAATCCTAGGCCATATCCTAGTAATCCTTCTAATAATTATGGGAATTCCTACAACAACTCTTATGGAAATTATAATAAGATGCCCTCTGAATTTGAGAATAGTGTTAAAGAGTTTATGAATTCACAAAAGAATTTTAATGCTTTGCTTGAGGAGAATTTGCTTAAAGTTGATGATTTGGCTAGAAACGTTGATAGAATTTCTCTTGAGGTTGATTCTTTAAAGCTTAGATCTATTCCTCCTAAACATGATATCAATGAGTCTCTCAAATCCATGAGAATTTCCATTGATGAGTGCAAGGAAAGAACCGCTAGGATGCGTGCTTCCAAAGATGCCTTTATTAAAGCATGTTCCTCCAATTCCTATGAAAAACAAGATGAAGATCTAAAAATTATTGATGTGTCCCCTATTAAATCTTTGTTTTGCAATATGAATCTTGATGAAACTGAATATGATCTTCCTTTACCTAGAAGGCGTTCTGAAAATTCGGAGTATTTAGATCTTAATGATGAAATTGATGAAAGTGGAATTGAAAGAAATAAAAATCTAGATGTTGCTAAACCCACTATATTGGATTTCAAGGAATTTAATTATGAAAGTTTCTCTTTAATTGATTGTATTTCCTCGTTGCAATCCGTGCTAAATTCTCCACATGCTTATAGTCAAAATAAAGCCTTCACCGAACATATTATTGATGCCTTGATGCAATCTTATGAAGAAAAACTTGAGTTGAAAGTTTCTATCCCTAGAAAACTCTATGATGAGTGGGAACCAACTATTAAAATTAAAATTAAAGATCATGAGTTTTATGCTTTGTGTGATTTGGGTGCTAGTGTCTCTACTATTCCCAAGACTTTGTGTGATTTGCTAGATTTCCGTAATTTTGATGATTGCTCTCTAAACTTGCATCTTGCAGATTCCACTATTAAGAAACCTATGGGAAGTATTAATGATGTTCTTATTGTTGCAAATAGGAATTATGTGCCCGTAGATTTCATTGTTCTTGATATAGATTGCAATCCTTCTTGCCCTATTATTCTTGATAGACCTTTCCTTAGAACGGTTGGTGCGATTATTGATATGAAGGAAGGGAATATTAGATTTCAATTTTCATTAAAAAAGGGCATGGAACACTTTCCAAGAAAGAAAATAAAATTACCATATGAAACTATCATGAGAGCCACTTATGGATTGCCTACCAAAGATGGCAATACCTAGATCTATCCTCGCTTTTATGCCTAGCTAGGGGCGTTAAACGATAGCGCTTGTTGGGAAGCAACCCAATTTTATTTTTATTCCTAGATTTTTGCTCCTTCTTATTAATAAATAAATTATTTAGCCTCTGTTTTGGTTGTGTTTTTTGCGTTTAATTAGTGTTTGTGCCAAGTAGAACCGTTGGGAAGACTTGGGGAAAGTCTTGTTGAACTTGCTGTAAAAAACAGAAACTTTAGTGCTCACAAGAACTGCTGTCATTTTTATTTTAAGAGTGATATTTAGTTAATTATTTTTGCAGATGATTAATATATAAATTACTCACGTCCATAAATTTATTTTAGAATTTTTGGGGTTCCAGATCTTGCTCTAGCTACAGATTACTACAGACTGTTCTGTTTTTGACAGATTCTGTTTTTCGTGTGTTGTTTGCTTATTTTGATGAATCTATGGCTAGTAAAATAGTTTATAATCCATAGAGAAGTTGTAATACATTAGGTTTAACACCAATATAAATAAATAATGAGTTCATTACAGTACCTTGAAGTGGTATTTTGTTTTCTTTCGCTAACGGAGCTCACGAGTTTTCTATTTTGAGTTTTGTGTTCTGAAGTTTTCAAATTTTGGGTGAATTCTTTTGATGGATCATGGAACAAGGAGTGGCAAGAGCCTAAGCTTGGGGATGCCCATGGCACCCCCAAGATAATCCAAGGACACCAAGAAGTCAAAGGTTGGGGATGCCCCGGAAGGCATCCCCTCTTTCGTCCACTTCCATCGGTAATTTACTTGGAGCTATATTTTTATTCACCAACATGATATGTGTTTTGCTTGGAGCGTCTTGTATTATCTGTGTCTTTGTGTCTTAGTATACCACAATCATCCTTGCTGTACACACCTTTTGAGAGAGCCATACATGAATTAAAATTTGATAGAATACTCTATGTGCTTCACTTATATCTTTTGAGCTAAGTAGTTTTGCTCTATGTGCTTCACTTATATCTTTTGAGCGTTATAATTTTGCTCTATGTGCTTCACATAGATCTTTTAGAGCATGGTGGTGGATTTGTTTTAAAGAAACTATTGATCTCTCATGCTTCACTTAAATTATTTTGAGGGTCTCTTAATAGCATGGTAATTTGCTTAATAATAATATGCTTGGTATTCAAAGATTTGTGAAACTTTCTTTTGAGTGTGTTGAATACTAAGAAAAGATTGAAGCATGATAATTGTTTTGAGATATGGAGGTGATAATATTAAAGTCGTGCTAGTTGAGTAGTTGTGAATTTAAATAATACTTGCGTTAAAAGTTTGTGATTCCCGTAGCATGCACGTATGGTGAACCATTATGTGATGAAGTCGGAGCATGATTTATTTATTGATTGTCTTCCTTATGAGTGGCGGTCGGGGACGAGCGATGGTCTTTTCCTACCAATCTATCCCCCTAGGAGCATGTGCATAATACTTTGCTTTGATAACTTCTAGATTTTTGCAATAAGTATATGAGTTCTTTATGACTAATATTGAGTCCATGGATTATACGCACTCTCACCCTTCCACCTTTGCTAGCCTCTCTAATACCGCGCACCTTTCGCCGGTATCATACACCTACCATATACCTTCCTCAAAACAGACACCATACCTACCTATTATGGCATTTCCATAGCCATTCCGAGATATATTGCCATGCAACTTTCCACCATCTAGTTCATCATGACACACTCCATCATTGTGATATTGCATATCTCGGTACACCGCCGGAGGCATTCATATAGAGTCATATTTTGTTCTAAGTATTGAGTTGTAAGAAAAATAAAAGTGTGATGATCATCATTATTAGAGCATTGTCCCAGTGAGGAAAGAATGATGGAGACTATGATTCCCCCATAAGTCGGGATGAGACTCCGGACAAAAAAAATTAAAAAAAATAAAAGAGGCCAAAGAAGCCCAAATAAAAAGAGGCCATAAAAAAGAGAAAAGGCCCAAACAAAAAAATATAAATAAAAAATGAGAGAAAAAGAGAGAAGGGACAATGTTACTATCCTCTTACCACACTTGTGCTTCAAAGTAGCACCATGATCTTCATAGTAGAGAGTCTCTCATGTTATCACTTTCATATACTAGTGGGAATTTTTCATTATAGAACTTCGCTTGTATATTCCAATGATGGGCTTCCTCAAATTGCCCTAGGTCTTCATGAGCAAGCAAGTTGGATGCAGACCCACTTAGTTTCTTTTTGAGTTTTCATATACTTATAGCTCTAGTGCATCCGTTGCATGGCAATCCCTACTCACTCACATTGATATCTATTGATGGGCATCTCCATAGCCCGTTGATACGCCTAGTTGATGTGAGACTATCTTCTCCTTTTTGTCTTCTCCACAACCACCATTCTATTCCACCTATAGTGCTATATCCATGGCTCACGCTCATGTATTGCGTGAAGATTGAAAAAGTTAGAGTATGAAACAATTGCTTGGCTTGTCATCGGGGTTGTGCATGATTTAAATATTTTGTGTAGTGAAGATAGAGCATAGCCAGACTATATGATTTTGTAGGGAAAACTTTCTTTGGCCATGTTATTTTGAGAAGACATAATTGCTTTATTAGTATGCTTGAAGTATTATTATTTTTATGTAAATATAAACTTTTGTCTTGAATCTTTCTAATCTGAATATTCATACCATAATTAAGAAGATTTGCATTGAAATTATGCCAAGTAGCATTCCGCATCAAAAATTCTCTTTTTATCATTTACCTACTCGAGGACGAGCAGGAATTAAGCTTGGGGATGCCTGATACGTCTCCAACATATCTATAATTTTTGATTGCTCCATGCTATATTATCTATTGTTTTGGACTATATTGGGCTTTATTTTCCACTTTTATATTATTTTTGGTACTAACCTATTAACCGGAGGCCCAGCCCAGAATTGTTGTTTTTTTGCCTATTTCAGTGTTTCGGAGAAACGGAATATCAAACGGAGTCCAAACGGAATAAAATCTTCGGGACCTTGATTTTCTCACCGAACGTGATCCATGAGATTTGGACCCTGCTCCAAGGAACAAAAGAGGCGGTCATGAGGGTGGGGGCGCCCCCCCTAGGGCGCCCCCTGCCTCGTGGGCCCCTCGTTGCTCCTCCGGCGTACTTCTTCCTCCTATATATACACACGTACCCCAAACGATTAGAACAGGAGCCAAAAACCTAATTCCATCGCCGCAACTTTCTGTATCCACGAGATCCCATCTTGGGGCCTCTTTCGGAGCTCCGCTGGAAGAGGGCCGTCATCACGGAGGGCTTCTACATCATCCTAGCCTCTCCGATGAAGTGTGGGTAGTTTACCTCGGACCTTCGGGTCCACAGTTAGTAGCTAGATGGCTTCTTCTCTCTTTTTGGATCTCAATACAAAGTTCTCCCCCTCTCTTGTGGAGATCTATTCGATGTAATCTTCTTTTTGCGGTGTGTTTGTTGAGACCGATGAATTGTGGGTTTATGATCAAGTCTATCTATGAATAATATTTGAATCTTCTCTGAATTCTTTTATGTATGATTGGTTATCTTTGCAAGTTTCTTCGAATTATCCGTTTGGTTTGGCCAACTAGATTGGTAGTTCTTGCCATGGGAGAAGTGCTTAGCTTTGGGTTCGATCTTGCGGTGTCCTTTCCCAGTGATAGAAGGGGCAGCAAGGCATGTTTTGCATCGTTGCCATCGTGGATAACAAGATGGGGTTTATTTCATATTGCATGAATTTATCTCTCTACATCATGTCATCTTGCTTAAGGCGTTACTCTGTTTTTAACTTAATACTCTAGATGCATGCTGGATAGCGGTCGATGAGTGGAGTAATAGTAGTAGATGCAGAATCGTTTCGATCTACTTGTCACGGACGTGATGCCTATATACATGATCATGCCTAGATATTCTCATAACTATGCTCAATTCTGTCAATTACTCAACAGTAATTTGTTCACCCATCGTAGAATACTTATGCTCTTGAGAGAAGCCACTAGTGAAATGTATGGCCCCCGGGTCTATTCTCATCATATCAATCTCCATCACTTTAATCTTGCTTTGCTTTTTTACTTTGCTTTTACTTTTCACTTTGCATCTTTATACCAAAAATACCAAAAATATTATATCTATCAGATCTCACTCTCGTAAGTGACCGTGAAGGGATTGACAACCCCTAATCGCGTTGGTTGCGAGTAGCTATCATTTTGTGCATGTACGAGGGACTTGAGCGTGGCCTCCTACTAGATTGATACCTTGGTTCTCGAAAACTGAGGGAAATACTTACGCTACTCTGCTGCATCATCCCTTCCTCTTTGGGGAAAACCAACGCAAGCTCAAGACCTAGCATCCTAGCAAACCGTTGTTTGGCTATGTTACCGCTTTGCTCAGCCCCTCTTATAGCGTTGTTAGTTGCAGGTGAAGATTGGAGCTTGTTCCTTGTTGGAACATGGATACTTTTGTTGGGATATCACAATATCTCTTATTTAATTAATGCATCTATACACTTGGTAAAGGGTGGAAGGCTCGGCCTTATGCTTGGTGTTTTGTTTCACTCTTGCCGCCCTAGTTTCTGTCATATCGGTGTTATGTTCCCGGATTTTGCGTTCCTTAGACGGTTGGGTCATAATGGAAACCCCTTGACAGTTCGCCTTGAATAAAACTCCTCCAGCAATGCCCAACATTGGTTTTACCATTCTCCACCTAGCCTCTTTTTCCCTTGGGTTCCGCGGACTCAAGGGTCATCTTTATTTAAACCCCCCTGGGCCAGTGCTCCTCTGAGTGTTGGTCCGGCCGAGTAGACTGCGGGGCCACCTCGGGGCAACTTGAGGGTTGGTTTTACTCGTAGGATGTCTCATCTGAGTGTGCCCTGAGAACGAGATATGTGCAGCTCCTATCGGGATTTGTCGGCACATTCGGGCGGTGTTGTTGGACTTGTTTTACCATTGTCGAGGATGTCTTGTAACCGGGATGCCGAGTCTGATCGGAATGTCTTGGGAGAAGGAATATCCTTCGTTGACCGTGAGAGCTTGTGATGGGCTAAGTTGGGACACCCTTGCAGGGATTTGAACTTTCGAAAGTCGTGCCCGCGGTTATGGGAAGATGGGAATTTGTTAATGTCTGGTTGTAGAAAACCTAAAGTTGATCTTAAATTAAATACACCAACCGCGTGTGTTACCGTGACGAGCTCTTCTCGGCGGAGTCCGGGAAGCGAACACGGTGTTGGAGTTATGCTTGACGTAGGTTGTTCTAGGATCACTTCTTGATCATAGTTGTTCGACCGTGCTTTTGCCTTCTCTTCTCGCTCTCATTTCCGTATGTTAGCCACCATATATGCTAGTCGCTTGCTGCAGCTCCACCACATAACTTTTACCCTTCCTATAAGCTTAAATAGTCTTGATCGTGAGGGTGTGAGATTGCTGAGTCCCCGTGACTCACAGATACTTCCAAAACCAGCTTGCAGGTGCCGATGAGAACGTGCAAGTGACGCGACCAAGCTCAAGGAGGAGCTCGATGAAGATCTTGTCCTTTGTGTTGTTTCGTTCTAGTTGATCAGTAGTGGAGCCCAGTCGGGACGATCGGGGATCTTTGTAGCATTTGGGGTAGTCTTCTTTTATTTTGGTTCCGTAGTCGGACCTTGACTGTATTTGGATGAATGTAATGCTTTATTCCTGTATTGTGTGAAGTGGCGATTGTAAGCCAACTATGCATCTTTTTCCCTTATGTATTACATGGGTTGTGTGAAGATTACCTCACTTGTGACATTGCTTTCAATGCGGTTATGCCTCTAAGTCGTGCTTCGACACGTGGGAGATATAGCTGCATCGAGGGCGTTACAGCTACTGGGCCTAATTCGGATTGGACGTAACGGGCCTTGGGTTAGCGGGCTGTAAATGGGCTATATGCGAACAGGCCGTTAACAGGCTTTCCATGGGCCGGCCCGCCAGCTTTTGACCAAGTCAAATGGGCCGGCCTTTTCACAGGAATGGGCCACTGTTGGGTCGTGCCACGTGTCGACGTATCATAGGTGCCTTCTGTCCAGTGAGTGGATGACATCTGTCCCAACGATGAGCCTACACATGTTTCCTCTAGCCAATGATGATTTTACACGTGGAAAATCCTCATTGGTCGGGGCTGTTAACGGGTTATCGGATCCAAAACCCGACCCGATAGCTTAACGGCGTACCGTTACGGTGGATGCCACGTGTCGGTCACCCTTGACGAAAGCACTTCTGTGACGCGCGATTTATTGTCATGGAAGTGGACACTTCCGTGATGATAATTTTGGTAATGTCATAGAACACTTCTACGACAGCACAGGTATGACTATCTTGATTCTATCATAAATTTGTCATGGATGTACATGCATGACAAAAAAGCGACCTACTGTGACAAACATGTATCATCACGGAAGTGTATTTTTTTTGTAGTGTGGCCTAGCGGATATCCAAAGTTGTAGTTGGGGTCGTACTGAGATGCAGCGGTCATTGCATCGTGGGCTGCAGCTTGGAGGCGAGCTATCTCAGCCCTCCTCTTATACTATTCCGCCTCCCCTCTGGTTATAAAATATCTCCCTTTTGCCTCCTCACAAAGGAACTAGTGAGATAGTGGTACTGCGGCATTTTTCTGCCTCGAAGCTCACAAGATCAGCATTACGCAAATATGCGTTAAATTCTTCCTTAATTCCTACTCGATCCATGAAGTCCTCTAAAGGCCATTCACAAGGCCGCACTGGAGCGTCCCTTGGTGGCTCATCATCAACATCACGCATTGCAAGCCTGGGTCCTTGTTTCCTTGAAGAACCACCTTGGTACATTTTCCTGAACATATTTCTTCCTCTGAAAAATTTCTGAAATTTTTAGTAAAATCAAAATAGAAGTGAACCAAACTCAACAAAATTGATAGCAACTACTCCTACAAGTGCCTAGAGCCTGTATCATGCATTAGAACTACTTGGAACCATAAAAATTTGACATGCAAGCTCAATAACATGGTCACCTAGGCAACACAATTTTGCAATGAATAAAGCACTGGAACAAAAACTAATTGGACCAATGGAGGAGTCACATACCAAGGAACAATCCCCCAAAGCAGTTTTGTGAGAGGTGCTTTGAGCAAGGAGATCGAAAATCGCAGCAAAATGAGCTAGAAATCGTGCTTAAGCTGGATAATGGTGTTTGTGGGAGGAAGAAGGAGTGTGTGGGTGCAGGAACAAGTGGAGGAGGGCCACCATGGGCCCACAAGGCAGGGGGCGCGCCATCCACCCTCGTGGCCAGGTGGATGCCCCCCACTGTGTTCTCAGTGCCAAATATTCTCAAATATTCCAGAAAAAACCATATTTAAATTTCAGGGCATTTGGAGAACTTTTATTTTCGGGGTATTTTTATATTGCACGGATAATTCAGATAACAGATAGAAAATACTATTTTTACTTTATTTAATATAAATAACAGAAAGTAAAAGGAGGGCACAGAAGGTTGTGCTTTCTAACTTCATCCATCTCATGATCATCAAAAGGAATCCATTAACAAGGTTGATCAAGTCTTGTTAACAAACTCATTCCGAATAACATGGAACCGGAGAAATTTGGAATAACACTATGTTACCTCAACAGGGATATGCACATCCCCAATAATTAGAATATCATATTTCTTCTTGACAGTAGGAAGAGGAAATTCAAAACCTCCAAAAATAATCGATGGAACTTTTCCGATAGAATTAATACTATGAACTTGAGGTTGTTTCCTCGGAAAGTGTACCGTATGCTCATTACCATTCACATGAAAAGTGACATTGCCTTTGGTGCAATCAATAATAGCTCCTACAGTATTCAAAAAGGCTCTTCCAGGAATAATAGACATACTATTGTCCTCGGGAATATCAAGAATAACAAAGTTCGTTAAGATAGTAACGTTTGCAACCACAACAGGCACATCCTCACAAATACCGGTAGGTATAGCAGTTAATTTATCAGCCATTTGCAAAGATATTTTAGTAGGTGTCAACTTATTTAAATCAAGTCTATGATATAAAGAGAGAGGCATAACACTAACACCGGCTCCAAGATCACATAAAGCAGTTTTAACATAATTCCTTTTAATGGAGCATGGTATAGTGGGTACTCCTGGATCTCCTAACTTCTTAGGTATTCCACCCTTAAAAGTGTAATTAGCAAGCATGGTGGAAATTTCAGCTTCCAGAATCTTTCTTTTATTAGTAACAATTTCTTTCATGTACTTAGCATAAGGATTCATTTTGAGCATATCAGTTAATCGCATACGCAAAAACATAGGTCTAATCATTTCAGCAAAGCGCTCAAAATCCTCATCATCCTTTTTCTTGGATGGTTTGGGAGGAAAAGGCATGGGTTTTTAACCCATGGTTCTCTTTCTTTACCATGTTTCCTGGCAACAAAGTCTCTCTTATCATAACGTTGATTCTTTGATTGTGGGTTATCAAGATCAACAACAGGTTCAATTTCTGTATCATTATCATTGCTAGGTTGAGCATCATCATGAACATTATCATTAACATTATCACTAGTTTCAGGTTCATTACTAGATTGTGTTTCAGCATCAGAAATAGAATATCATTTGGATTCTCAGGTGTTTCAGCAATAGGTTCACTAGAAGCATGCAAAGTCCTATCATTTTTCTTTTTCTTCCTTTTAGAAGGACTAGGTGTATCTATATTATTTCTCTGAGAATATTGCTCAATTCTCTTAGGGTGGACTTCAGGATACAAATGTTCCCGAGTCATTTTACCAGTTCTAGTAGCCACTCTAACAGCATAGTCATTATTCTTACTATTCAATTCATTGAGCAAATCATTTTGAGCTTTAAGTACTTGTTCTACTTGAGCGGTAACCATAGAAGCATGTTTACTAATAAGTTTAAGTTCACCTTTAACATTAGCCATATAATCACCCAAGTGTTCAAGCATATCAGCACTGCGTTTTACTTCTCTACCAAAATAAGCATTGAAGTCTTCTTGCTTAACCATAAATTTATCAAACTCATCTAAGCATGGGCTAGCAAATTTAGTAAATGGGATTTCAGCTTTATCATATCTATAGAGAGAATTTACCTTTACTACCTGTGTCGGGTTATAAAGTCCATGTGTTTCTTCAATAGGCGATAAATTAAGATCATGTATTTCTTCAATAGGAGGTAAATTCTTAACATCTTCAGCTTTAATACCCTTTTATTTCATGGATTTCTTTGCCTCTTGCATATCTTCGGGACTGAGAAATAGAACACCTCTTTTCTTCGGAGTTGGTTTCGGAATAGGCTCAGGAGTTGGCTCAGGAAGTGTCCAATTATTTTCATTTGTCAACATATTATTCAATAGAATTTCAGCTTCATCCGGTGTTCTTTCCCTGAAAACAGAACCAGCACAACTATCCAGGTAATCTCTGGAAGCATCGGTTAGTCCATTATAAAAGATACCAAGTATTTCATTTTTCTTAAGAGGATGATTAGGCAAAGCATTAAGTAATTGGAGAAGCCTCCCCCAAGCTTGTGGGAGACTCTCTTCTTCAATTTGCACAAAATTATATATATATATATATACCTTAAGGCAGCTTGTTTCTTATGAGCAGGGAAATATTTAGCGGAGAAGTAATAAATCATATCCTAGGGACTACGCACACAACCAGGATCAAGAGAATTAAACCATATCTTAGCATCACCCTTTAATGAGAACAGAAATATTTTAAGGATATAAAAGTAGTGAGTTCTCTCATCATTAGTGAATAGGGTTGCTATATCATTTAATTTAGTAAGATGTGCCACAACAGTTTCAGATTCATAGCCATAAAAAGGATCATATTCAACCAAAGTAATTATATCAGGATCAATAGAGAATTCATAATCCTTATCAGTAACAAAGATAGGTGAAGTAGCATAAGCAGGATCATATTTCATTCTAGCATTCAGAGTTTTTTGTTTAAGCTTAGCTAATAATTTCTTAAGATCACTTCTATCATTGCAAGCAAGAAAGTCTCTTTTAGTTTCTTCATCCATAACATAGCCCTCGGGCACAACAGGTAATTCATATTTATTAGGAGAGCCTTCATAATCACGTTCATCAGTATTATCAGTTTCATTAATTTCATTCTCTCTAGCCCTAGCGAGTTGTTCATCAAGAAATTCACCGAGTGGCATAGTAGTATCAGGCACAGAAGTAGTTTCATCATAAGTATCATGCATAGAAGAAGTGGCATCATCAATAATATGCGACATATCAGAATTAATAGTGGAAGTAGGTTTAGGTGTCGCAAGCTTACTCAAAACAGAAGGTGAATCAAGTGCAGAGCTAGATGGCAGTTCATTACCTCCCCTCGTAGTTGAGGGATAAATCTTGGTTTTTGGATCTCTCAAGTTCTTCATAATGATAAGAAGATATAAATTCCAAGTGACTCAAACAATAGAGCTATGCTCCCCGGCAACGGCGCTAGAAAATAGTCTTGATAACCCACAAGTATAGGGGATCGCAACAGTTTTCGAGGGTAGAGTATTCAACCCAAATTTATTGATTCGACACAAGGGGAGCCAAAGAATATTCTCAAGTATTAGCAGCTGAGTTGTCAATTCAACCACACCAGGAAACTTAATATCTGTAGCAAAGTGTTTAGTAGCAAAGTAATATGATAGTAGTGGTAACGGTAGCAAAAGTAATGTTTTGGTTTTTTGTAGTGATGATAGCAATAGCAACGGGAAAGTAAATAAGCGAAGAAAAATATATGGAAAGCTCGTAGGCAATGGATCGGTGTTAGAAAATTATGCCGGATGTGGTTCATCATGTAACAATCATAACCTAGGGTGACACAAAACAAGCTCCAATTCATTAATGTAATGTAGGCATGTATTGCGAATATAGTCATACGTGCTTATGGAAAAGAACTTTTATGACATCTTTTGTCCTACCCTCCCGTGGCAGCGGGGTCCTAGCGGAAACTAACGGATATTAAGGCCTCCTTTTAATAGAGTACCGGACCAAAGCATTAACACATAGTGAATACATGAACTCCTCAAATTAAGGTCATCACCGGAAGTGGTCCCGATTATTGTCACTTCGGGGTTGCCGGATCATAACACATAGTAGGTGACTATAGACTTGCAAGATAGGATCAAGAACTCTCATATATTCATGAAAACATAATAGGTTTAGATCTGAAATCATGGCACTCGGGCCCTAGTGACAAGCATTAAGCATAGTAAAGTCATAGCAACATCAATCTTAGAACATAGTGGATACTAGGGATCAAACCCTAACAAAACTAACTTGATTACATGATAAATCTCATCCAACCCATCACCGTCTAGCAAGCCTACGATGGAATTACTCACGCACGGCGGTGAGCATCATGAAATTGGTGATGGAGGATGGATGACGATGGTGACGGATTCCCCTCTCCGGAGCCCCGAACGGACTCCAGATCAGCCCTCCTGAGAGAGTTTAGGGCTTGGCGACAGTGTAACACCCCGGATGTAATTTACCTTATCTGTACTCCAACTCTTGCCGTTTCCGGCCTAAGTTATTTTATTTTCCTCGATGTCGGGTTTTTGTCTCCGTGTGTTGTTGCCTTTGTCATGCATCTCATATCATGTCATCATGTGCATTGCATTTGCATACGCGTTCGTCTCATGCATCCGAGCATTTTCCCCGTTGTCCGTTTTGCATTCCGGCGCTCCTATTGGAAATATGCCCTAGAGGCAATAATAAATTAGTTATTATTATATTATATTTCATTGTTCATGATAATCGTTTATTATCCATGCTAGAATTGTATTGATAGGAAACTCAGATACATGTGTGGATACATAGACAACACCATGTCCCTAGTAAGCCTCTAGTTGACTAGCTCGTTGATCAATAGATGGTTACAGTTTCCTGACCATGGACATTGGATGTCGTTGATAATGGGATCACATCATTAGGAGAATGATGTGATGGACAAGACCCAATCCTAAGCCTAGCACAAAGATCGTGTAGTTCGTATGCTAAAGCTTTTCTAATGCCAAGTATCATTTCCTTAGACCATGAGATTGTGCAACTCCCGGATACCGTAGGAGTGCTTTGGGTGTGCCAAACGTCACAACGTAACCGGGTGGCTATAAAGGTACACTACGAGTATCTCTGAAAGTGTCTGTTGGGTTGGCACGAATCGAGACTGGGATTTGTCACTCCGTGTAACGGAGAGGTATCTCTGGGCCCACTCGGTAGGACATCATCATAATGTGCACAATGTGACCAAGGAGTTGATCACGGGATGATGTGTTACGAAACGAGTAAAGAGACTTGCCGGTAACGAGATTGAACAAGGTATCGGGATACCGACGATCGAATCTCGGGCAAGTATCGTACCGCTAGACAAAGGCAATTGTATACGGGATTGATTGGATCCTTGGCATCGTGGTTCATCCGATGAGATCATCGTGGAGCATGTGGGAACCAACATGGGTATCCAGATACCGCTATTGGTTATTGACCGGAGAGTTGTCTCGGCCATGTCTGCATGACTCCCGAGCCCGTAGGGTCTACACACTTAAGGTTCGATGACGCTAGGGTTATAGGGAAAGTATGTACGCGGTTACCGAATGTTGTTCAGAGTCCCGGATGAGATCCCGAACTTCACGAGGAGTTCCGGAATGGTCCGGAGGTAAAGATTGATATATAGGAAGTATGGTTTTGGCCACCGGAAGTGTTCCAGGCATCACCAGTAGTGTACCGGGACCACCGGAGGGGTCCGGGGGTCCACCGGGAGGGGCCACCAGCCCCGGAGGCCTACATGGGCCAATAGTGGGAAGGGACCAGCCCCTAGGTGGGCTAGGGCGCCTCCCACCAAGGCCCAAGGCGCCTCCTAGAGGGGAGGGGGCAAACCCTAGGGCAGATGGGCCTTAAGGCCCACGCTAGGTGCGCCCCCCTCTCTCCCCCCTTGGCCGCAACCCTAGATGGGTTTTGGGGCTGCCGCCACCCCTAGGGAGGGAACCCTATATGGGGGCGTAGCCCCTCCCCTTCCCCTATATATACTTGAGGTATTGGAGGCTGCAACATACACGAGATCATCTCCCTCTTGGCGCAGCCCTACCTCTCTCCCTCCTCGTCTCTCGTAGTGCTTGGCGAAGCCCTGCTGGAGTTCTGCGCTCCTCCACCACCACCACGCCGTCGTGCTGCTGCTGGACGGAGTCTTCCCCAACCTCTCCTTCTCCCTTTGCTGGATCAAGGCGTGGGAGACGTCACTGGGCTGCACGTGTGTTGAACGCAGAGGCGCCGTGGTTCGACGCTTAGATCGAAATCAACCGCGATCTGAATCGCTACGAGTACAACTCCTTCATCCGTATTCTTGCAACGCTTCCGCTTGTGTAGATTCACTCCCCTTCCCCTCGTTGCTAGATTACTCCATAGATTGATCTTGGTGATGCGTAGAAAATTTTAAATTTCTACTACGATCCCCAACAGTGGCATCATGAGCTAGGTCTATGCGTAGTTTCTATGCACAAGTAGAACACAAAGCAGTTGTGGGCGTCGATTTTGTCAATTTACTTGCCGTTACTAGTCTTATCTTGATTCGGCGGCATCGTGGGATGAAGCGGCCTGGACCGACCTTACACGTACGCTTACGTGAGACTGGTTCCACCGACTGACATGCACTAGTTGCATAAGGTGGCTAGCGGGTGTCTGTCTCTCCCACTTTAGTCGGATCGGATTGAATGAAAAGGGTCCTTATGAAGGGTAAATAGAAATTGGCATATCACATTGTGGTTTTGGCGTAGGTAAGAAACGTTCTTGCTAGAAACCTATAGCAGCCACGTAAAAACTTGGAACAACAATTAGAGGACGTCTAACTTGTTTTTGCAGCATGTGCTGTGTGATGTGATATGGCCAAAAGGATGTGATGAATGATATATGTGATGTATGAGATTGATCATGTTCTTGTAATAGGAATCACGACTTGCATGTCGATGAGTATGACAACCGGCAGGAGCCATAGGAGTTGTCTTAATTTATTTATGACCTGCGTGTCAACATAAACGTCATGTAATTACTTTACTTTATTCTAAAGAGTTAGCCATAGTAGTAGAAGTAATAGATGACGAGACAACTTCAAGAAGAGACGATGATGGAGATCATGGTGTCATGCCGGTGACAATGATGATCATGGAGCCCCGAAGATGGAGATCAAAAGGAGCAAAATGATATTGGCCATATCATGTCACTATTTGATTGCATGTGATGTTTATCATGTTTTACATCTTGTTTGCTTAGAACGACGGTAGCTTAAATAAGATGATCCCTCACTAAAATTTCAAGAAAAGTGTTCCCCCTAACTGTGCACCGCTGCGAAGGTTCATTGTTTCGAAGCACCACGTGATGATTGGGTGTGATAGATTCTAACGTTCGAATACAACGGGTGTTGACGAGCCTAGCATGTACAGACATGGCCTCGGAACACATGCGAAACACTTAGGTTGACTTGACGAGCCTAGCATGTACAGACATGGCCTCGGAACACGGAAGACCGAAAGTTCGAGCATGAGTCGTATAGAAGATACGATCAACATGAAGATGTTCACCGATGTTGACTAGTCTGTCTCACGTGATGATCGGACACGGCCTAGTTGACTCGGATCATGTTTCACTTAGATGACTAGAGAGATGTCTATCTGAGTGGGAGTTCATTAAATAATTTGATTAGATGAACTTAATTATCATGAACATAGTCTAAATTGTCTTTGCAAATATGTTGTAGATAAATAGCTCATGCTGTAGCTCCCTGTTTCAATACGTTCCTAGAGAAAGACCAAGTTGAAAGATATTGTAAGCAATGATGCGGACTGGGTCCGTAGTCCGAGGAGTGTCCTCACTGCTACACAGAAGGCTTACGTCTTTGATGCACTGCTCGATGTGCAAACCCCTACAACGTCGTGTGTGGATGTTGTGAACACCTGACAGACACATCCTGATGACTACTTGATAGTTTAGTGCACCATACTTTACGGCTTAGAATCGGGATTCCAATGACGTTTTGAACGCCATAGAACATATGAGATGTTCCAAGAGCTGAAATTGGGATTTCAGGCTCATGCCCGTGTTGAGAGGTGTGACCTCTGACAAGTTCTTTTGCCAACAAGATGGAGGAGAATAGCTCAGCTAGTGAGCATGTGCTCAGAATGTCTGGGTGCTACAATCACTTGAATCAAGTGGGAGCTAAAACTTCCAGATAAGATAGTGATTGATAGAGTTCTCTAGCCACTATCACTAAGCCACTAGATCTTCGTGATGAACTATGACATGCAAGGGATGGAGTTGATCCCGGAGCTGTTCGTGGTGCTTAAGACCGCAAAAGGTAGAAATCAAGAAAGGAGCATCAAGTGTTGATGGTTTAACAAGACCACTGGTTTCAAGAAGGGCAAGGGCTAGAAGGGAAACTTCATGGATGGCAAACCAGTTGCCGCTCCAGTGAAAGAACCCAAGGTTGAACCCAAACCCGAGACTAAGTGCTTCTATTGTAAGGGGAACGGTCACTGGTAGCGGAACTACCCCAAATACATGGTAGATAAGAAGGCTGGCAACTTCAACAAAGTATATACGTGTTATTAATGTGTACCTCACTAGTACTCCTGGTAGCACCTGGGTATTGGATACCGGTTCAGTTGCTATTATTGGTGACTTGAAGCAAAAGCTACGGACTAAACGGAGACTGGCTAAGGGCGAGGTGACGATGTGTGTTGGAAGTGTTTCCAAAGTTGATGAGATCACCATCGCACGCTCCATCTGCCTTCGGGATTAATATTGAACCTAGATAAATGTTATCAGGTGTCTACGTTAAGCATGAATATGATTAGATCATGTTCATTGCAATACGGTTATTCATTTAAGTTAGAGAATAATGGTTATTCTGTTTACATGAATAGTACCTTTCATGGAAATGCACCCTATGTGAATGGCTCATTGAATCTCGGTCGTGGTAATACACATGTTCACGCCAAAAGATGTAGAGTTAATAATAATAGTACCACTTTCTTGTGGCACCGCCGCTTAGGTCATATTGGCGTAAAATGCATGAAGAAACTCCATGCTGATGGATGTTTGGAGTCACTTGATTTTGAATCGCTTGACACATGCGAGCCATGCCTCATGGGCAGGATGACTAAGACCCCGTCTTCAGGTACAATGAAATGGGCAAGTGACTTGTTGGAAGGCATACATCTTGATGCGTGTGATCCAGTGAGAATTGAAGTGTGCAGTGGATATCGCTATTTTCTCATCTTCACTGACGATTTGAGTAGATATAGGTATGTTTACTTAATGAAGCACATGTCTGAAATGTTTGAAAACTTCAAGCGATTTCAGAGTGAAGTTAAGAATCATCATAACAATAAGATCATGTTCCTACGATCTGGTCAAAAGGGGATTTTCTGAGTAATGAGTTTGGCAATCACTTAAGACATTGTGGAATTGTTTCACAGTTTAAGCCACCTGGAACACCACATGGTAATGGTGTGTCCGGACGTCGTAATCGAACCCTATTAGATATGGTGCGATCTATGATGTCTCTTACCAATCTACCGTTTTCATTTTGAGGTTATGCGTTAGCGACAGCTGCATTCACTTTAGATAGGACACCATCTAAGTCCGTTGAGACGACGTCATATGAACATTGGTTTGGCAAGAAACCAAAGTTGTCATTTCTTAATGTTTGGGGCTGCGATGCTTAAGGCTTCAGCAGGAGAAGCTCAAACCCAAAGCGGACAAACACATCTTCACAGGATACCCAAAGGTGAAAGTTGGGTATACCTTCTATCTCAGATCCGAGGGCAAATTGTTTGTCGCTAAGAACAGGTCCTTTCTCAAGAAGGAGTTTCTCTCGAAAGAATTGAGTGGGAGGAAGATAGAACTTGATGAGGTTGTCGAACCTTTGTTTCAACCAGAGAGTGATGCAACACAGAAAGATGTTTTCCATGGCGCCTACGTCTGTTGAAGAGGAAGTTAATGATAGTGATCATGAAGCTTCGGATCAAGTTGCTATCGAACCTCATAGGTCGACAAGGATATGTACTACTCCTGAGTGGTACGGTAATCCTATCTTAGGTATCATGTTGTTAGACAACAATGAACCTACGAGCTATGGAGAAGCGATGGTGGGCCCGTATTCCGAGAAATGGTTAGAAGCCATGAAATCCGAGATAGGATCCATGTATCAGAACAAAGTATGGACTTTGGTGGACTTGCCCGATGATCGGCAAGCCATTGAGATAAATGGATCTTTAAAAAGAAGACGGACGTGGGCGGTAATGTTACCATCTATGAAGCTCGACTTGTGGGAAAGAGTCTTTTCACAAGTTCAAGGAGTTGACTACGATGAGAATTTCTCACCCGTAGCGATGCTTAAGTCCGTCGGAATCATCTTAGCATTAGCTGTATTTTTCGATTATGAAATCTGACAGATGGATGTCAAAACAAGTTTTCTTACCATTTTCCGTAAGAAAAGGTTGTATGTGATACAATAAAAGGTTTTGTCGATCCTAAGGATGCTAAAAGGTATGCTAGCTCCGGCAATCCTTCTATGGACTAGAGCAAGCATCTCGGAATCGAAATATATGTTTTGATGGAGTGATCAAAGCTTTTAGGTCAATACAATGTTTGTTAGAAACTTGTATTTACAAGAAAGTGAGTGGGAGCACTACAACATTTCTGATAAGTATATATGGATGACATATTGTTGATCCGAAATAATGTAGAATTTCTGGAAAGCATAAACGGTTGTTTGAAGAGTGTTTTTCAAAGGAAGACCTGGATAAAGCTGCTTACATATTGGGCATCAAGATCTATAGAGATAGATCAAGACGCCTGATGGTTCTTTCAAAGAACGCACACCTTGACATGTTTTTGAAGGAGTTCAAAATAGATCAGTCAAAGAAGGGGTTCTTACCTGAGTTGTAAGGTGTGAACTTGAGTAAGACTCAAAGCTTGACCACGACAGAAGAAAGAGGAAGGACGAAGGTCGTCCCCTATGCTTTTGTCATAGGCTCTATACGATATGCCATGCTGAAGTACCGCACCTAATGTGTGCCTTCCCACATGTCTGGCAAGAGGGTACAAAGGTGATCTAGGGGTAGATCACCAGATAGCGGTCAAAATTATCCTTGGAGGAATAAGGAAATGTTTCTCGGTTATGGAGGTGATAAAGAGTTTGACATAAAGAGTTATGTCGATGCAAGCTTAACACCTATCCGGATAGCTCTGAGTAGAGATACCGGATACGTATAATGGAGCAACAATTTGGAATAGCTCCAGGTGGAACGTGGTAGCAGCATCTATGATATGACATAAAGTTTTGCGAAATACATAGGGATCTGAATATGGCAAGACCCGTTGACTACAACCTCTCTCACAAGCATAACATGATCAAACCCAGAACTCTTTGAGTGTTTATCACATAGTGATGTGAACTAGATCACTGAGTCTAGTAGACTCTTGGATGTTGGTCACATGGCGATGTGACCTGTGACTGTTAATCACATGGCGATGTGAACTAGATTATTGACTCTAGTGCAAGTGGGAGACTGTTGGAAATATGCCCTAGAGGCAATAATAAATTAGTTATTATTATATTATATTTCATTGTTCATGATAATCATTTATTATCCATGCTAGAATTGTATTGATAGGAAACTCAGATATATGTGTGGATACATAGACAACACCATGTCCCTAGTAAGCCTCTAGTTGACTAGCTCGTTGATCAATAGATGGTTACAGTTTCCTGACCATGGACATTGGATGTCGTGGATAACGGGATCACATCATTAGGAGATTGATGTGATGGACAAGACCCAATCCTAAGCCTGGCACAAAGATCATGTAGTTCGTATGCTAAAGCTTTTCTAATGTCAAGTATCATTTCCTTAGACCGTGAGATTGTGCAACTCCTGGATACCATAGGAGTGCTTTGGGTGTGCCAAACGTCACAACATAACTGGGTGGCTATAAAGGTACACTACGGTATCTCCGGAAGTGTCTGTTGGGTTGGCATGAATCGAGACTGGGATTTGTCACTCCGTGTAACGGAGAGGTATCTCTGGGCCCACTCGGTAGGACATCATCATAATGTGCACAATGTGACCAAGGAGTTGATCACGGGATGATGTGTTACGGAACGAGTAAATAGACTTGCCGGTAACGAGATTGAACAAGGTATCGGGATACCAACGATCGAATCTCGGGCAAGTATCGTACCGCTAGACAAAGGGAATTGTATACGGGATTGATTGAATCCTTGGCATCATGGTTCATCCGATGAGATCATCGTGGAGCATGTGGGAACCAACATGGGTATCTAGATACCGCTATTGGTTATTGACCGGAGAGTTGTCTCGGCCATGTCTGCATGACTCCCGAGCACATAGGGTCTACACACTTAAGGTTCGATGACGCTAGGGTTATAGGGAAAGTATGTACGCGGTTACCGAATGTTGTTCGGAGTCCCAGATGAGATCCCGGACGTCACGAGGAGTTCCGTAATGGTCCGGAGGTAAAGATTGATATATAGGAAGTATGGTTTTGGCCACAGGAAGTGTTCCAGGCATCACCGGTAGTGTACCGGGACCACCGGAGGGGTCCGGGGGTCCACCGGGAGGGGCCACCAGCCCCGGAGGCCTACATGGGCCAATAGTGGGAAGGGACCAGCCCCTAGGTGGGCTAGGGCGCCTCCCACCAAGGCCCAAGGTGCCTCCTAGAGGGGAGGGGGGCAAACCCTAGGGCAGATGGGCCTTAAGGCCCACCCTAGGTGCGCCCCCCTCTCTCCCCCCTTGGCCGCAACCCTAGATGGGTTTTGGGGCTGCCGCCACCCCTAGAGAGGGAACCCTAGATGGGGGTGCAGCCCCTCCCCTTCCCCTATATATACTTGAGGTATTGGGGGCTGCAACATACACGAGATCATCTCCCTCTTGGCGCAGCCCTACCTCTCTCCCTCCTCATCTCTCGTAGTGCTTGGCGAAGCCCTGCTGGAGTTCCACGCTCCTCCACCACCACCATGTCGTCGTGCTGCTGCTGGACGGAGTCTTCCCCAACCTCTCCTCCCTTTGCTGGATCAAGGCGTGGGAGACATCACTGGGCTGCACGTGTGTTGAACGCGGAGGCGCCGTGGTTCGGCGAGATCAGAATCAACCGCGATCTGAATCGCTACGAGTACGACTCCTTCATCCGCGTTCTTGCAACACTTCCGCTTAGCGATCTACAAGGGTATGTAGATGCACTCCCCTTCCCCTCGTTGCTAGATTACTCCATAAATTGATCTTGGTGATGGGTAGAAAATTTTAAATTTCTGCTACGATCCCCAACACTATCTCCTCCGGTGCCCCTTTCTACCTCTTTTCGTGTGTGGGGGTTAAACATTTCCAGATTGGACCGAGACTTGTCATGCGGCCTTGGTTTACTACCGGTAGACCGCCTGTCAAGTTTCGTGCCATTTGGACTTTGTTTGATACTCCAACGGTTAACCGAGGGACCGAAAAGGCCTCGTTTGTGTTGCAACCCATAACCCTTCCAATTTGGCCCAAAACCCACCAAAACCTCTCCCATCGTCTAGAGCGTTCGATCACGATCGCGTGGCCGCAAACCGCACCTCATTCTGAGCTTCCTAGCTCCTCCTACCCCTATTTATAGGTCTCCCCTCAGAAATGCCGGGTCTTCTTCCACCCTAACCCTAGAAAAACTCCACCCACCGCCGTCGGACAAAAATCCGGGCAGCGGACGTGTCCGCCCGCTCCGCCGGACCAACCCGCCGTCGCCACGTGTCCCTGGGCCGGTCCTCAGTTCGCCGCCGACCCCGTGGGCCCGCGAGGCCCGTGCGGGGCCCTCCCGGCCCGGTCTCCACCGCCTCCTCCCGCCAGGTCGCCGCCCCCGCGCCCGGCGCCGTTCGCCGCACCCGGCTCGCCGCGCCGTTGCAGGCCCCGCACCGACCACAGCAGCCACCGGCCGCCTCTCCTCGCCGGCGCACTGCTCCTCCGCTGCGCTGCCGCCCGGAAACGCCGCGCCTCCGCCGCCCGACCACGCCGGCCACCTCCACCGCCCTGCCCTACCTCGTCGCCGGCGACGCCCTCAAGCTCCAAGTCCGGTGAACCTCGGGAGTCGTGCTCCGGTGAACAGTACACGCGCCAGATCCAGATCCAGATCCGCGAGGGTTAACTTTTCATCCCCAAACCCTAATTTTTTGCAAACTTTGGCATGTCATAACTCTGCATCCGTAGCTCCGATTCGTGCATGTAGCATATAAAAATGTTCGTCTCGACGAGTACATCATTTAATCTCATTGCATCATTTTCATTTGAGCTCATCTTGATGCCCAAAATGCTGTTGGAAGAGGGCTATGTGATGAATTTATCAGATATGTTTCATCAAATAGCTATTTGTCATTTTTGCCATGATTAATGTGTGCATGATATGATCCTGAGCTCTACATGTGTTTTGTTATGTGCCATGCCATCTTTACAGAGGTGCTTGCAATGTATTTTTGTGACATTTGTGGTGACTAGCACAAGCTTGCAAAGTAGCGTAATCGGTAATGCTAATTTCAGGGACTTAGAATTTCTCTAAGTCCTTGTCCTGTTTTTGTCGTTATGCCATATGTTCATATTGTTTCCTAGTGATTCGTGCCTTTTTTGAAGATGATCAGTAAGGATGTTTTATTAACATTGTGGTGATCTATCCATCCATGTCTTTGTTTGCATTTATGGGGCACCCTAGCTTGAGTCAATCGAGCTCTACTTTTGCTATAAAGTGATCCTGGCAGATTGTTGACATGATTAGCGATTTTGCCGAGGATGTTGCTATTGATCCGTGCATGTTATGATATTGTTCTTGCCATGTATAGCTTCTATGCTATGTCTTCTTGATGTGTGTATGCTTAGTTGGTCATGCCATGCTCTGTAGTGAGTGCATCAAGCTCGTAAACATGCTTACTCGTTAACTGATTTGCATGCTCCAGTTTTTCACTAAGTCTGAGATCTGTTTATGTTTTTGCCATGTTCTCATGCTTGCAATTGTATTTTCTGATCCCTTTTGGCTCAAGGTCACTAAGGGACTTTTGTTAAGTGCTTTGAGTAGCTTCATGCCATGCCTTGATTTGCCATGTTAAGTTCTTATAGCATGTAGTTTTCATGCTCTAAAGTGTGCTTCCTGATGATAAATTCCAGACTTGTGTTAATTTCACTAAGTCTGAAACCTGTTATCATTTGCACTTTTGCCATGCTTGTTTGAACCTGTTAATGGTTGAATTAGCCGTAGCTCAGTGTTCATCTTTTGTCAAGAATCATGAGTGGATCCCTACCATGTATTTTTTTGTAATGTTTGAGTGCTGTAGCATATTTATCTTGATGCATTTATTTGGTCACTTGCTGATTATTGCAGACCGATGCCATATTTGTTTTGCTTGCCATTTTCAAACCGTGCATCCGATTCCGGTAATCTTTATATCAATTTCAACCAAAATCACCTCACCTTTCCAGTGGAACTCTTGGATTTACAAGTTGAGGCCAGGTTCAATCATTCCTTGTCAAATCTTGCATATGCATCACATACCGCATCCCGCATATCATACCATGTTTGCATCATGTTGTTTGAGCATTGCACGTGGTTGATTGTGTTCCGTTTGCTTGTTGTTCTTGTTTGGGTAGAGCCGGGAGACGAGTTCGCGAACGAGGAGCCCGTCAAGTTCGCTTACGAGGATCAAGTCAACTCTGACAACTTTGCAGGCAAGATGGTCATACCCTCGAAATCACTTCTATCTTTGCTTGCTAGATGCTCGCTCTTTTGCTATGCCTATGCTACGATGCCTACCAGTTGCTTATCATGCCGCCCAAATTTCCATGGCAAACCTCTAACCCACCATGTCCTAGCAAACCGTTGATTGGCTATGTTACCGCCTTGCTTAGCCCCTCTTATAGCGTTGCTAGTTGCGGGTGAAGTTTGGAGATCGTTCCTTGTTGGAACATTGTTTATTGTTGGGATATCACTATATTACCTTGTTTATCTTAATGCACCTATATACTTGGTAAAGGGTGGAAGGCTCGGCCTTTTGCCTAGTGTTTTGTTCCACTCTTGCCGCCCTAGTTTTCCGTCATATCGGTGTTATGTTCCTGGATTTTGCGTTCCTTACGCGGTTGGGTTATAATGGGAACCCCTTGACAGTTCGCCTTGAATAAAACTCTTCTAGCAATGCCCAACATTGGTTTTACCATTCGCCACCTAGCCTTTTTTCCCTTGGGTTTCGCGGACTCAAGGGTCATCTTTATTTTAACCCCCCTGGGCCAGTGCTTCTCTAAGTGTTGGTCCAACTGGGCGATGTCCGGGGCTACCAGGGGCAACTCTAGGCTGGCCTACCCGACGTCTGGCTCATCTGAGTGTGCCCTGATAACGAGATATGTGCAGCTCCTATTGGGATTTGTCGGCACATTCGGGCGGTGTTGCTGGACTTGTTTTACCATTGTCGAGGATGTCTTGTAACCGGGATGCCGAGCCTGATCGGAATGTCTCGGGAGAAGGAATATCCTTCGTTGACCATGAGAGCTTGTGATGGGCTAAGTTGGGACTCCCTTGCAGGGATTTGAACTTTCGAAAGTCGTGCCCGCGGTTATGGGCAGATGGGAATTTGTTAATGTCCGGTTGAAGATAACATGAAACTTAACTTAATTAAAATGAATCAACCGTGTGTGTAACCGTGATGGTCTCTTCTCGGCGGAGTCCAGGAAGTGAACACGGTGTTGGAGTAATGCTTGACGTAGGTTGTTCTAGGATCACTTCTTGATCATAGTTGTTCGTCTGTGCTTTTCTTTCTCTTCTCGCTCTCTTTTGCGAATAGGTTAGCCACCATATATGCTAGTCGATTGCTGCAGCTCCACATCATACCTTTGCCTTACCTATAAGCTTAAATAGTCTTGATCGCGAGGGTGTGAGATTGCTGAGTCCCCGTGACTCATAGATTACTTCCAAACCAGATGCAGGGACCGATGATACCGCTCCAGACGATGCGCTTGAGCTCAAGTGGGAGTTCGATGAAGACTCTCGCCGTTATTATGTGTCTTTCCCAGATGATTAGTAGTGGTGCCCAGTTGGGGCGATCGGGGACCGTGTCGCATGTGGGGGTTGATCTTTATTTTGGTACCGTAGTCGGACCATGGGTGTATTGCATGATTGTAATGTTATTCATGTATTTGTGTGACGTGGCGAGTGTAAGCCAACTATGTACATTTTCCCCTTTTATCTATTTACATGGGATGTTGTGAAGATTACCTTACTTGCGACATTGCTTTCAATGCGGTTATGCCTCTAAGTCGTGCTTCGACACGTAGGAGATATAGCCGCATCGAGGGCGTTATAGGCAGCTCCGTATCGTAAAACGCGATGAATCTTTCTCCTTTATTTTTTTCTCTCCGAACACGAATATATAGAGTTGGATTTGCGGTCGGAGGAACTCCAGGGGGCCCACGAGGTAGGAGGCGCACCCTGGGGGGCAGGTGCGCCCCCCACCCTCGTGGCTAGGGTGTGGGCCCCTGGTCTTGATCTTTTGCCAGTATTTTTTATTATTTCCAAAAATAGTCTCCATGAAGTTTCAGGTCATTCCGAGAACTTTTGTTTCTACACATAAATAACACCATGGCAATTCTGCTGAAAACAGCGTCAGATCGGGTTAGTTCCATTCAAATCATGCAAGTTAGAGTCCAAAACAAGGGCAAAAGTGTTTGGAAAAGTAGATACGACAGAGACGTATCACCCTGCCGGAGGGGGAATCCCTCTCCGGTGGCCATCTTCATCATCTTGGTGCTCTCCATGACGAGGAGGGAGTAGTTCTCCCTCGGGGCTGAGGGTATGTGTCGTGGAATTGTCACGGCAGATGTCCTAGTGTGAGGACTTAGTCGTGAGGCCAACGCATCTTTGTAGTAGCTTGAGAGGGTTGAGCGGAATCGAGAGACGCAACACAAGACAAGGATTTAGACAGCTTCGGGCCCCGGGAAACATCATCCGGTAATAGCCCTACATGCTATTTGTGGCTAGGTCTCATTATGATCATGAGGGAGTCGCCGGTAAGCCGGCTCTCCTCTAGTTGTGTCTATCCCTAGAGATTATTGCTTCTTGCTTGTCCCCCTTTGGGGAACCCTGCCCCTCCTTATATATGTTGAAGGGGTGGTTTACATGACTAGTCCTAGTTAGATTAGGATTACTCTATTACAAGTGGAGTCCTAGTCTTGCTTCCTTTGTAGGAGAATATTCCTTGTGCTTTCCTCATAAACTGGCCCACCATAACATGAACTGGCCTTCCATAAACCGCCTTCTGGGCCACTAGGTCTTGTCGTTCGTCTGACCCGCTCGCCGGGTCACCCATGAGTCGCCAGGCTCGGGCGGGTCACTTAGTGAGTCGCCAAGTCTGGCCGGGTTATACTTCCGGTCGGGTTACGCCGCGGGGTATATCCACGACATTAGCCCCCAGTTTAATTTGGATTCATCCATGTTAAACTAATCTGCAACATAAACACAAGAACAAATTTGTCGGGTTGTGCTCCGATTTAAATATTCTTATAAACCGGCACTTGATCATCTTTAAGTCCTTGTCATTTCTTCCTTATGAAAAATCCGAGTCAATAGACCAGCTTCATAATCAATTTTCTTGCAGAAGATATTTTGTAAATGAAGAATCCATTTGAATCGGCCTTCAATGCTCTGATTTGACAAAAATATTGGTCTTCAAGTATTCAACTGATATCAGCCGATTTGAAAATGTAGAACTTGCCGGTTTGTCATTGCCAAAATTGTCGGGTTATAAAAACTGATGATCCCGGGTCATGACCGTTTAAAGACGCCGGGTTATGATTGTTGCCAACGCCGGGTCATAATTGTTGTTGACACCGGATCATGGAATTGATCTTATATCCATATTACCTGTAGCCCCCAAGTCTTGAGCAGAACAAAGTGATAACTTAAGACTTGCTTCAATATAAATACTTCCACTTTGAAGAAATCCATGTTGTTCATCTCAGTCACTAATAAAAACTGAATACTCCATATTATATAGCCCCCAAGTGTCAGGTTGTCATGCTTGCAGCAACCCGGGACTTGTAATTGCCTGATGCTCAAAAAACTTTAACCAGTGTAGCACCCAAGGTCCGGGTTATTATGCAATAATGAGCACGAACTTTATAAATATGATCATGTAAATTGGAACAGCAACGTGTAGCCCCCAAGGGCCGACTCAGTAAGATAATATTGATCTGGGACTTTATATATACTTCATTGAAAATAACCTCATATGATGTAACCCCCATCATGGGGCTTGAGCCCACGTCCACAAGGTTAAGAGCTTTGTGTTGTACCAACTGAGTAGCAGACCTTTCAATATAATGGATAAAGATTTGTGTACCTTGAATTGTTGACAGGAGCAATTGGTAGCCCCCAAGGGCCGGCTCATTATGATGTGATGAGTCGGGTCTTCAATAAGGCCAATAAAAATGACTTTGCATTAGCCCCCAAGTGTCATGGTGCATGCTTGCAGCGACATGAGACTTGCATATTTGATATAATCTCAACTTGAATAATGTAGCCCCCAAGTGTCGGGCCGTAAGCCTGCAGCGACTCGGGACTATTCCTTAATTTGTAGGATAAATTATATCCATTGATAAAATAATATCCACTGCGCTGAAGCAATTTCGAAAACCTCAATCATAATATTGGTTATTGATAACCATAATAAAAATCCAGCCATGTTGGCTATTTGAAGATTTGAATAATATAATCCAATGATTTATGAGCGCATGATTCCAATGGCGCAATCCAAATATATACTGACGACTTATAATCCCAAGCCAGTCCGGGTTAATAAACACTGGATGATTTATCATCATACTGGCGACTTATAGTCGAAAACCAGGCCGGGTTAATAAATGCCGGTGATTTATAATCATGCTTTATTCAACATGTTTCTGCGTACAACAAGTTTAAAGTGTCCTGGCGGTTTACCACCGGACGGGTCATAATGCCCAACATATAGCCCGGGTTTATAACCAAGGCTGCACTTAAGAATAATCAAATATGAAATATATCATACCTGTGACATTGAATCACATCGTTGGTTTACCAACTTTTGTAGTAAGGGTGATAACCCAAATTTTGAGTACTGATAACTCCTCCCAAGTCTTGCCGGTTTATAGTAAACCGTACCGGGTTGTAATAACACCAGATTATCCATATATAATACTGGCGACTTGTAGTCGAAACTAGGTCGGGTCAATAAACACCGGATTATAACTGATCATGTACTGACAACTTGTAGTTGAAAGCCGAGCCGGGTCAATAAATGCAGGTTTATCATAAGATATTATAAACCTCATCAAAGGAGAAAAAACTTGGCAAATAAAAGTATAAAAAGAATATGCGAGGCTTTTCATGGGCTGCCAGGCCCAAAATCGAGGCTTTTCATGGGTTGCCAGGCCACTGAGTTAAACCATCTTACGAAGCCTTTTAAGATGGACCTCACATTAACCAATTGTCGTTTTAACTTTGACAAGTTCAGGGTCTATGAGATTGACTTGTCAAATGTTCGGCGGGTCATACCAGGATTACCTGGACGGAGTGGCTTACTTAAAAAGGCAAGATAACCCGGGGTTTTAGGTGAATACACCTGGCTTCCAAGCCTGGCTTGATAGCCTATTACAAGGGTGTAGACTCTTTGTTCTTTGAGAAGCAAAGAGCCCCCAAGCAATATTTGGAGATGTGCTCAGTGGGTGCCTATGTTTGAGTTGTGCTTTTGCAACACTCTCTTTGGCCCCCAAGTGATTTCCCTGGTGGCCTTACGCCGATCAAGAGGTGTAGCTATGGTTCAAATGCGACCAATCCCCCAAGTGATTGTTTTGATATATGGTTTTATAGGCCGGATAAATGGGTAAACAGAACTCCATTTTGTAAACAGAAGCCCCCATGTGATCAATAATATGATAAGCCAATAAGGCAGGATACCCATGTTTGAACCGCGCATCATGGCAACAGGTCCTCTTCGGCAACCTTTAACTTTTTGCAAGAGATAAATTCTTCTTGAACCAGGATTTTTGCACTGGATATTGAGAGTGTCAGAGCTTTGCAAGAGATAGTTTCCTCTTAAACCAGATTTGAACCAGATACTAAGGGCTTCAGCGCTGTGTGGGAGACGGGATTTCCCTTAAACCGGATTTTAAACCGGCATTCTTCATTTTGAACCGGAAATTTTCTGACAGCTTTTAAACTTCCGTCAATATGGTAGTAGCCTCCGGGATCGGGTTATCTTTCCCTCCAACGTCCTGGGGTTCTTGAATTCACTGAAAACCGGCAACATTTGCTGAGTCATATCATTGTAGCCCCCGAGTCTCAAGGCGACTCGAGGAGTTGGCTTGAGATTCTCCATATTTGACCGCGATATAAACCGGCATAAGTCGTATATCATTGGTGTTGATAGCACGATGTGAATCCATAGAAGGTTGAGGTGACTGTGGCGGGTTATAAATGATCCCGTGTGAGCCGTGTCAGCAACTTGGCCAATGGTTTCTTCCAACTGGCTATTTGAAGTTAACCAAACTGTAGTGGCGGCGACTTGTGCGCCTGCCCATTGGGCCACCCAGTGCAGACGAGAGTTGGTAGTATATGATAATTTGCTCCAGAGTTATTGGAAGAAAACCGGGCTACCCAAGAAGTGACTGGCTTTATACTCAATAAACAGCTCATGCAGACAGGTGCGGCCCGATGTGTTGATGTAGACTGGATCACGAGAGACGGATGGTAAAGACATCCACCGTATCAGAGGCGGCAAGAGCAGATGAGTCGGTCACGGCGTTGTAAGCCAGTACAAATGGGCGAGTCAAACGCAGGCGCAGTCCCGACAAGCTGATATAAACCGGGCCGTAAGGGCGGCGTCTTGCACGCGTCCATTCACCGTGTAATGTGACACGGAGGAACACCGGGCAGGACGTTGCCAGCGTGTGCTCCGTACCCATGGTATAAACCACGTTTATAATGAATAATTGTCCTGCATATCAAAATATACGGTCCAAAGTAATTGTTCTTTTTGACAAAAAACAATATGTGTCAAAAATAGACTTAGATATATGTCACCTGATATGTTGGGCCGGAAATTATCCGCCGTGGAGTTGATGGTCACTACGGTGAAGCTAAAATCAACCACGGACGAGTCACCCGTAGGAGCAGACGAATGAGTCGGCCATAGCGTTGTAAGCCGGTGCGGACAAGCAAATTGTCCTCCGCGTTGTAAGGTGACGCGGACGCGTGAACCGGCCCTTGACAGACGTGCGAGGACGGACGGGCGAGTCGTCCGCGGTGTTGTAAGGCGGTGCGGACGGGTGAGTCAATCGCAGGCGTGGTAAGCCGCACGGACGGCGGTTTGCACACACCCGTTCAACAACAAGCGGGTGCGGATGCCAGCGTATGATGATGCTAACGCATACAGCATGGCACCATATTTATAATGAATCATTGTCCCTGCTAGGGATGGCAATTTTATCCACGGATCTGGATATCCATGGATACCCGACCCGGTTGGGCAATGGTATGAAGCACATTTTCGCCCATGGGTCCATGGATATGGATACCCACGAACAGTCAGGTTGGGCATGGTTATAGTTTGTGCTCCATGGATATCCAATGGATACCCGTATGACATGTGGGGCCATATGCCAGTGATAGTAGAAAGAGCGAATTAATGGGAAATGGCAAGAAATATGCAACTTGTTCTATGAGCTATATGCTGGAGAATCAACCTCTGGTATGTCACACTTAAGGACTCATCGTATTACTTGTTGGCCACTTATGCATGTAGCTTATGTTGTCATTTGTGAGTGAATGATGATGAGTTAATTTGCTATTTGGGGAGGCTTCATGCTGACTTTTCTATGCCCATGGAGCTCCATGGGTATGTGGGTATCCAGTGGGTTTGGACATGGGCACAAGTTTTGACCATGAATAATTTAGTGGATGGGCAGAGGGTAGGAAGATGGGTCATAGGTTGGATTTGGACCAGCTCCACCCGCCTCAAACCCGACCCATTGCCATCCCTAGTCCCTGCATACAAAAAATATGTAGAGTAGAGTAGTTCTCGAAAGAATTTAATATGTACTAAAAAATAAACTGGACTAATATCACCTGATGATATGGACGGTAGATGATACGTGTGTCATCGTGCGTGAGATGTCCATTCGACAAAGGATTCATATGCAGACTAAAAAAGTCCGGAGGAATACGAATACTAGTAGCGATGACTAGTATAGCCTCATGTCATTTGAAATGGCAACCTGTGGTAGTAGCACTTTTCACGTGAGATGCCTTGGAAAATCAATGGTTGTTGGGGGCAGCGCCGCTAGTAGATGTCCCATGCATGGGAGTACATGGCTGTTATTCTGTCTCTCTCTTTTCCTCTTTCTTTTCAATGATGGACAAGGCAGCTGCCCCTCTTTCTCTTTATGCTTGTTCTTCTGGTGACTTAGCGTGGCGTGATGCCGTGGCGTAACAGCCTCACTAAGTTGGGCTATTGCCCCTGCAACTCCCTTGCTGCTCTGTTTGTTGCAGCAGCGGTGGATTTAGACGACTTGGTAAGACCGACTTAAAGCGGCGTTTTAAAACAGGCTAGCGGACACAAACTTGGAGGCGTCGGCGTCTTGGCAGAGCCGAGGTGCTCGGAGCCCGCAGAAAACGAGAGGACTTGGCGTGCAGAGGGTTGTAGAAAAAATGACCCGCCACGGGTCTGGCGGCTCACTACACGGGCGGCTTGTGCGGCCGCTCAGGCGACGGGCGCGCGAGCGCAGAGACAAGGCCAAGGCGAGCTACCATCCAGGGAGGAAACAGGGGCTTGACCCGGCGGTGACTCTAACAAATTTTAATGGAGGTGACCTGGAGGCGCTACTGCTCGTTTCAGCCGTGGAAGCAGCAGGCGCTCGAGGCGAGGCCAAGGCGGAGACCGACTCCATAGGCTTATCCACTTCCTGTCGTGGCCAGGTTGCTCCTCAAAACTTGAGCTCTCACATGAATATTGCTCAGGCAATGGATGATTTCCACAATGGTTTTCACGCAGAACAAAGCGATGATTGGTTGGACACTTGCCGTTGACCGCCCCTGATTACGATCCTTGCACTGTTTCATCTTTGACAGGGCTTCAACAATTTTTCCAAAACCTGTACTCGGACAGCGGAGGCGTCAAATCAACGTTGGCGACTTCGCAGCGGCATACGACACACATTGCTAATTCTCATCTCCAATTTTGAATATGCCAGCTCCGGAACCATGATTCCGATCTCGAACGACGAACTTTTTGACCCTGCCGCCAGACTGCGCCATGCCGAGTTATCCTGTGCGATTTGTTCTCTGGTTCTTTGTCACCGGAAAATTACGAACTTCTCAATCTCTAAGAAAAATCCCTTCAAAAATTTAACACCACCGTGCGCGAGTCCCACGGTGGACACCAACTGTCGTGGAATTGTCACGGCAGATGTCCTAGTGTGAGGACTTAGTCGTGAGGCCAACGCATCTTTGTAGTAGCTTGAGAGGGTTGAGCGGAATCGAGAGGCGCAACACAAGACAAGGATTTAGACAGCTTCAGGCCCCGGAAAACATCATCTGATAATAGCCCTACATGTTGTTTGTGGCTAGGTCTCATTATGATCATGAGGGAGTCGCTGGTAAGCCGACTCTCCTCTAGTTGTGTCTAGCCCTAAAGATTATTGCTTCTTGCTTGTCCCCCTATGGGAACCCTGCCCCTCCTTATATATGTTGAAGGGCCGTTTACATGACTAGTCCTAGTTGGATTAGGATTACTCTATTACAAGTGGAGTCCTAGTCTTGCTTCCTTTGTAGGAGAATATTCCTTGTGATTTCCTCATAAACCGGCCCACCATAACATGAACTGGCCTTCCATAAACCGCCTTTTGGGCCACCGGGTCTTGTCGTTCCTCTGACCCCGCTCGCCGGGTCACCCATGAGTCGCTAGGCTCGGGCGGGTCACTTAGTAAGTCGCCAAGTCCGGCCGGGTTATACTTCTGGCCGGGTTACGTCGCGGGGTATATCCCCATCAGTATGTACAAGTAGCTATGTGTTTGATCTCTCTCTCGTGTTCTTGAGGTGGTACGATCTTGATGTATCGCGAGCTTTGCTATTATAGTTGGATGTTATGATGTTTCTCCCCCTCTATTCTCTTGTGATGAATTGAGTTTTCCCTTTGAAGTTTTCTTATCGGATTGAGTCTTTAAGGATTTGAAAACACTTGATGTATGTCTTGCACGTGCTTATCTATGGTGACAATGGGATATCATGTGATCCACTTGATGTATGTTTTGGTGATCAACTTGCAAGTTCCGTGATCACGTGAACTTATGCATAGGGGTTGGCACACATTTTCGTCTTGACTCTCCGGTAGAAACTTTGGGGCACTCTTTGAAGTTTTTTGTGTTGGTTGAATAGATGAATCTAAGATTGTGTGATGCATATCGTATAATCATACCCACGGATACTTGAGGTGACATTGGAGTATCTAGGTGACATTAGGGTTTTGGTTGATTTGTATCTTAAGGTATTATTCTAGTACGAACTCTATGATAGATTGAACGGAAAGAATAGCTTCGTGTTATTTTACTACGGACTCTTGAATAGATCGATCGGAAAGAATAACTTTGAGGTGGTTTCATACCCTACAATAATCTCTTCGTTTGTTCTCCGCTATTAGTGACTTTGGAGTGACTCTTTGTTGCATGTTGAGGGGTAGTTATATGATCCAATTATGTTATTATTGTTGAGAGAACTTGCACTAGTGAAAGTATGAACCCTAGGCCTTGTTTCCTAGTATTGCAATACCGTTTGTGCTCACTGTTATCATTAGTTACTTTGCTATTTTTATATTTTTAGATTACAAAAACCTATATCTATTATCCATATTGCACTTGTATCACCATCTCTTTGCCGAACTAGTGCACCTATACAACTTACCATTATATTGCGTGTGTTGGGGATACAAGAGACTCTTTATTATTTGGTTGTAGGGTTGTTTGAGAGAGACCATCTTCATCCTACGCCTCCCACGAATTGATAAACCTTAGGTCATCCACTTGAGGGAAATTTGCTACTGTCCTACAAACCTCTACACTTGGAGGCCCAAAAACGTCTACAAGAAGAAGGTTATGTAGTAGACATCAAGCTCTTTTCTAGCGTCGTTGCCGGGGAGGTGAGTGCTTGAAGGTATATCTTTAGATCTTGCAATCGAATCTTTTAGTTTCTTGTTTTATCACTAGTTTAGTTTATAAAAGAAAACTACAAAATGGAATTGAGTTTGCCTCATACACTTCATCTTTTTAATATCTTTCGTGAGAATGATGGAAAGGAAAATTGTGCTCAAGTGCTAGAAGAAAAAGTCTATAGAATGTTTGGCACTAAATCTTTGAATGATGAGCATGATTGCAATGTTATTAGTATGAACTCTTTGAATATCCATAGTACTAATGATGATTGCACTAGTTATGATGAAAATATCTCTTATAAGCATGTCGATTTTTGTGGAGTGCATAGGGTTTGCAAGTACATACCAAACAGGGAAGATATATTTTGCAAGAGGCATAAGTATTTGGAAACTAAATGGTTGCAAGAGAGGCTAGATGTTAGTGCTGAAAATTTAAAATACCTTAGCCATCATCGTAGTCAACGTCGAAGTCGGAGTAGTTGCCGGAGCTCGACATTGCTCTGGATTGGATCGAAATGCGGGAGGGGAGAGGACAGGGCAGAGTGAGAGAGGCGAGTGGAGTGAGCTAGGGTTCAGAGTTAGAAGCCAGATTGGAGATTTTCTAGGACAAATGTGGGGTTGATGATGGGTCGGGCCTGTCAGACAGATGCGTTCGGGCATGCCCGGACCGTCCCATATCCACTGTCTAGGTGTTTGAGACCGGTTTGAGACGCCTGAATGAGTTAAATTTTTTGACCGGTAAGAGCATCTCCATCCGTGCCCCCAACAGGCCCCCTAAGGCCATTTTTTAGCGCCTGCGCTGAAAAAACGGTCCAGTCGTGCCTCCAGGAGCCCACTTTTCGCCGGTTAGGCCAAACCCGGCGCCGGCGGACCCAGGCCGAACCCAGTGCACTGGGGGCGCCCCGGCGCGCCGGGGCAATCATTTTTGGCGCGAAAGAATGGCGTGCCCGCCGAGTCAGTGACCCTGCGCCTCGTTATCCTCATCGCCTCAGTTTCCCGCGGGAAATCAATGCCAAGGCTACTGCCGATCGGCCTTCCATTGATTCCTCACGGGCGGCGCAGTGCGGCGACGCGCCCCCTCCCACCACGCGTTCATGCATTGCCACCGCCCGGCCACTATAAAAGCCGCGCCCCTCCCTCGCCGGTGGACGCACCCGCCCGCAGACCCCCTTCTCTTACCGCCAACGCCCTCTCTTTCCCTCTCTCCCCGTCTAGCCACCGCGTGCACGCCTAGCCGATGGGTGAACGGTTCCCGGTGACGCGACGGCAGCCAACGGCTTCGGCCGCCACTCTCTGCATGACTGGGAAGCCCACCTCTTCCACGAGGCGAACTACCCGGCGCCCCCTGACATGCGCGCGCCAGGGCGGTGGAGGCTCAGTGCCGGGGGCGTCCCAGTCCCCCCGCTGCCTGACGTCGAACACCCCGACTACTTCCACGTCGAGATCGAGCGTGTGCGGGCCTCTCTGTCGGAGGAGGAGCCGGCCCTGCCAAAGTACGACCCCGGCAACCACGAGTCGTGGGCGGAATACTTCGAATGTCGGCAGGCGGAGCGGCTCACCTTCATCAACAACGCGCCGGTGGTAAGGGGGCGCAACAACAACGATGGTCGTCGCATGTGGTGGAGCGCCCCCGGCCGCACGCTCCATGCTGTCCTCGAGTACCTCAAGGGTGTAAGGGCATATTTATCCCTTAATTGTTTTGGTGATTGATGACAATGCTTTTGTAGACTAATTGTGTGCATTGAGTATTTCAGACATTTCATCACTAGGCACAAGACGATTTGGTGCCCCTCGAAGACTATTTAAGACGGTGTTTTTCTACGTTTGTTTTCGGTGGATTTGAGTCGTACGAAAGCCATACTATTAAGAGGGGGGTCCGCTTTGGAAAGTTCTGGGTGGAATCATCACGTACACGCCTATCCCTTTGCACCGCCTTTCCTTTGGCACTTTGGAGCATCCTCTGTCTTTTCTTGTCTATCCAAAATGTTGTGTTTGCTGATCTGGGGCATGCGGTAGTACTGCACCTAGGAGCGGTAGTACCGCAAGCCCTTGCGGTAGTACCGGCCTCTGGCGCGGTAGTACCGCAAGTGCTCACGGTAGTACCGCTTACTTGGAGCGGTAGTACTGTGGCCTCAGGCCAGGCGCTGCTGCTATTGCGGTAGTAGGGGCGGATGTAATTTTCTACATTCGCGCCCTACGCGGTAGTACCGCGCTAGGTGCGCGGTAGTACCGTGCGCTCTGGCCAGGCTCAGCAGCTTGCGCGGTAGTAGGACAGGATATAATTTTTTACATCCGCACCCCGCGCGGTAGTACCGCTCCTGGCTTCGAGTACTACCGTGTCAGATTTTTGCATAGATCCCAACTCAGCGGAAGTTGCCACGGATGTATTTTTATATGTCCGTGCCTTCCCAAAATCTGGACTATCCCTGCGTTGCGGTTGTACCGCAAGGGGGAGCGATAGTACCGCACTAGCGGTTCTACCGCTCTCTGCTTCATTGCATCTGGGCTGGTCTGGTTTCTGTTGCACGGGCGGTAGTACCGCGGGGCCCTGCGGTAGTACCGTGTGCCCTCGCGGTAGTACCGCGTCCCTGATGCGGTAGTACCGTGCTACATAGGCTGAGTTGGTGGATAACGGTTGGATTTGTTCCTCCACTATATAAGGGGTGTCTTCTTCTCCTAGTTGACCATCTCTTCCATCCCCAAGCTCCATTGTTGCTCCAAGCTCCACTTTCGCCTGATCTCTCTCCCTAGCCAATCAAACTTGTTGATTCTCTAGGGATTGGTTGAGAAGGCCTAGATCTACACTTCCACCGAGAGAAATTTGATTCCCCCACTCATCCCTTGCGGATCTTGTTACTCTTGGGTGTTTGAGCACCCTAGACGGTTGAGGTCACCACGGATCCATATTCCATTGTGGTGAAGCTTTGTGGTATCGGTGGGAGCCTCCAATTAAGCTGTGGAGATAGCCCCAACCTTGTTTGTAAAGGTATGTTTGCCGCCTCCAAGGGCACCAATAGTGGAATCACGGCATCTCGCATTGTGTGAGGGCATGAAGAGAATACGGTGGCCCTAGTGGCTTCTTTGGGAGCATTGTGCCTCCACACCGCTCCAACGGAGATGTACTTCCCCTCAAAAGGAAGGAACTTCGGTAACACATCCTCGTCTTCACCGGCTCCACTCTTGGTTATCTCGTGCCTTTACTTGTGCAAGCTTATTTGTGTTATATCCCTTGCTTACTTGTGTACTTGTTCTTGTTGCATCATATAGGTTGCTCACCTAGTTGCATATCTAGAAAACCTACTTTGATGCAAAGTTTAAATTGGTAAAGAAAGCTAAAATTTGTTAGTTGACTATTCACCCCCCCCCCCCCTCTAGTCAACTATATCGATCCTTTCAATTGGTATCAAAGCCTCGTCTCTTTATTAAGGACTTTGTCGTCCGAAGAGTATGGTTGACACAATAGACAGTGTGGAGGAGCACTCCGGTGTGAATCCGGTCTCGTCTATGGCCGATGGGGGAACCGCGGTCTCTCGTGAGGAATTCAATGTGGCTTTGGACACATTGAAAACCTCCATGACGTCTGAGGTTGAATGCATGTTTAATAAATTCTTAGAAGGGCTTAAAGTATGTACCGCGCCGTTGAAAGTGGGTGATCCCACTAACAAGGTGATGGATGCTAACTCTGACAAGGGGGAAGTTGTTGGAAATATGCCCTAGAGGCAATAATAAATCATTTATTATTATTATATTTCATTGTTCATGGTAATCGTTTATTATCCATGCTAGAATTGTATTGATAGGAAACTCAGATACATGTGTGGATACATAGACAACACCATGTCCCTAGTAAGCCTCTAGTTGACTAGCTCGTTGATCAATAGATGGTTACGGTTTCCTGACCATGGACATTGGATGTCGTTGATAACGGGATCACATCATTAGGAGAATGATGTGATGGACAAGACCCAATCCTAAGCCTAGCACAAAGATCGTGTAGTTCGTATGCTAAAGCTTTTCTAATGTCAAGTATCATTTCCTTAGACCATGAGATTGTGCAAACTCCCGGATACCGTAGGAGTGCTTTGGGTGTACCAAACGTCACAAGTAACTGGGTGGCTATAAAGGTTCACTAGAGGTATCTCCGAAAGTGTCTGTTGGGTTGGCACGAATCGAGACTGGGATTTGTCACTCCGTGTAAACGGAGAGGTATCTCTGGGCCCACTTGGTAGGACATCATCATAATGTGCACAATGTGACCAAGGAGTTGATCACGGGATGATGTGTTACGGAACGAGTAAAGAGACTTGCCAGTAATGAGATTGAACAAGGTATCAGGATACCGACGATCGAATCTCGGGCAAGTATCGTACTGCTAGACAAAGGGAATTGTATACGGGATTGATTGAATCCTTGACATCGTGGTTCATCCGATGAGATCATCGTGGAACATGTAGGAGCCAACATAGGTATCCAGATCCCGCTATTGGTTATTGACCGGAGAGTTGTCTCAGCCATGTCTACATGACTCCCGAACCCGTAGGGTCTACACACTTAAGGTTCGATGACGCTAGGGTTATAGGGAAAGTATGTACGCGGTTACCGAATGTTGTTCGGAGTCCCGGATGAGATCCCGGACGTCACAAGGAGTTCCGGAATGGTCCGGAGGTAAAGATTGATATATAGGAAGTATGGTTTTGGCCACCAGAAGTGTTCCGGGCATCACCGGTAGTGTAGCGGGACCACCGGAGGGGTCCGGGGGTCCACCAGGTGGGGCCACCAGCCCCGGAGGCATACATGGGCCAATAGTGGGAAGGGATCAGCCCCTAGGTGGGCTGGGGCGCCTCCCACCAAGGCCCAAGGTGCCTCCAAGAGGGGAGGGGGGAAAACCCTAGGGCAGATGGGCCCTAAGGCCCACCCAGGTGCACCTCCCCCTCTCCCCCTTGTGGCCGCCACCCTAGATGGGATCTAGGGCTGCCGCACCCCTTGGGGGGGAACCCTAGGTTGGGGCGCAGCCCTCCCTCTCCCCCTATATATAGTGGAGGCAAAGGGGCAGCCCAACACACGATTCGATCTCCCTCTTGGCGCAGCCCTACCTCTCTCCCTCATCGTCTCTCGTAGTGCTTGGCGAAGCCCTGCTGGAGTTCCGCGCTCCTCCACCACCACCACGCCATCGTGCTGCTGTTGGACGGAGTCTTCCCCAACCTCTCCTTCTCCCCTTGCTGGATCAAGGCGTAGGAAACGTCACCGGGCTGCATGTGTGTTGAACGCGGAGGCGCCGTGGTTTGGTGCTTAGATCGGAATCAACCGCGATCTGAATCGCTACGAGTACGACTCCTTCATCTGCGTTCTTGCAACGCTTCCGCTTAGCGATCTACAAGGGTATGTAGATGCACTCTCCTTCCCCTCGTTGCTAGATTACTCCATAGATTGATCTTGGTGATGCGTAGAAATTTTTTAATTTCTGCTACGATCCCCAACAGTGGCATCATGAGCTAGGTCTATGTGTAGTTTCTATGCACGAGTAGAACACAAGTTGTTGTGGGCATCGATTTTGTCAATTTACTTGCCGTTACTAGTCTTATCTTGATTCGGCGGCATCGTGGGATGAAGCGGCCCGGACCGACCTTACACGTACGCTTACGTGAGACTGGTTCCACCGACTGACATGCACTAGTTGCATAAGGTGGCTAGCGGGTGTCTGTCTCTCCCACTTTAGTCGGATCGGATTCAATGAAAAGGGTCCTTATGAAGGGTAAATAGAAATTGGCATATCACATTGTGGTTTTGGCGTAGGTAAGAAACGTTCTTGCTAGAAACCTATAGCAGCCACGTAAAAACTTGGAACAACAATTAGAGGACGTCTAACTTGTTTTTGCAGCATGTGCTGTGTGATGTGATATGGCCAAAAGGATGTGATGAATGATATATGTGATGTATGAGATTGATCATGTTCTTGTAATAGGAATCACGACTTGCATGTCGATGAGTATGACAACCGGCAGGAGCCATAGGAGTTGTCTTAATTTATTTATGACCTGCGTGTCAACATAAACGTCATGTAATTACTTTACTTTATTACTAAAGAGTTAGCCATAGTAGTAGAAGTAATAGATGACGAGACAACTTCAAGAAGAGACGATGATGGAGATCATGGTGTCATGCCGGTGACAATGATGATCATGGAGCCCCGAAGATGGAGATCAAAAGGAGCAAAATGATATTGGCCATATCATGTCACTATTTGATTGCATGTGATGTTTATCATGTTTTACATCTTGTTTGCTTAGAACGACGGTAGCTTAAATAAGATGATCCCTCACTAAAATTTCAAGAAAAGTGTTCCCCCTAACTGTGCACCGCTGCGAAGGTTCGTTGTTTCGAAGCACCACGTGATGATCGGATGTGATAGATTCTAACGTTCGAATACAACGGGTGTTGACGAGCCTAGCATGTACAGACATGGCCTCGGAACACATGCGAAACACTTAGGTTGACTTGACGAGCCTAGCATGTACAGACATGGCCTCGGAACACGGAAGACCGAAAGTTCGAGCATGAGTCGTATAGAAGATACGATCAACATGAAGATGTTCACCGATGTTGACTAGTCTGTCTCACGTGATGATCGGACACGGCCTAGTTGACTCGGATCATGTTTCACTTAGATGACTAGAGAGATGTCTATCTGAGTGGGAGTTCATTAAATAATTTGATTAGATGAACTTAATTATCATGAACATAGTCTAAATTGTCTTTGCAAATATGTTGTAGATAAATAGCTCATGCTGTAGCTCCCTGTTTCAATACGTTCCTAGAGAAAGACCAAGTTGAAAGATATTGTAAGCAATGATGCGGACTGGGTCCGTAGTCCGAGGAGTGTCCTCACTGCTACACAGAAGGCTTACGTCTTTGATGCACTGCTCGATGTGCAAACCCCTACAACGTCGTGTGTGGATGTTGTGAACACCTGACAGACACATCCTGATGACTACTTGATAGTTTAGTGCACCATACTTTACGGCTTAGAATCGGGATTCCAATGACGTTTTGAACGCCATAGAACATATGAGATGTTCCAAGAGCTGAAATTGGGATTTCAGGCTCATGCCCGTGTTGAGAGGTGTGACCTCTGACAAGTTCTTTTGCCAACAAGATGGAGGAGAATAGCTCAGCTAGTGAGCATGTGCTCAGAATGTCTGGGTGCTACAATCACTTGAATCAAGTGGGAGCTAAAACTTCCAGATAAGATAGTGATTGATAGAGTTCTCTAGCCACTATCACTAAGCCACTAGATCTTCGTGATGAACTATGACATGCAAGGGATGGAGTTGATCCCGGAGCTGTTCGTGGTGCTTAAGACCGCAAAAGGTAGAAATCAAGAAAGGAGCATCAAGTGTTGATGGTTTAACAAGACCACTGGTTTCAAGAAGGGCAAGGGCTAGAAGGGAAACTTCATGGATGGCAAACCAGTTGCCGCTCCAGTGAAAGAACCCAAGGTTGAACCCAAACCCGAGACTAAGTGCTTCTATTGTAAGGGGAACGGTCACTGGTAGCGGAACTACCCCAAATACATGGTAGATAAGAAGGCTGGCAACTTCAACAAAGTATATACGTGTTATTAATGTGTACCTCACTAGTACTCCTGGTAGCACCTGGGTATTGGATACCGGTTCAGTTACTATTATTGGTGACTTGAAACAAAAGCTACGGACTAAACGGAGACTGGCTAAGTGTGATGTGACTATGTGTGTTGGAAGTGTTTCCAAAGTTGATGAGATCACCATCGCACGCTCCATCTGCCTTCGGGATTAGTATTGAACCTAGATAAATGTTATCAGGTGTCTACGTTGAGCATGAATATGATTAGATCATGTTCATTGCAATACGGTTATTCCTTTAAGTTAGAGAATAATGGTTATTCTGTTTACATGAATAATACCTTTCATGGTCACGCACCCTATGGAATGGTTCATTGAATCTCGGTTGTAGTAATACGCATGTTCACGCCAAAATATGTAGAGTTAATAATGATAGTACCACTTTCTTGTGGCACTGCCGCTTAGGTCATATTGGCGTAAGATGCATGAAGAAACTCCATGTCGATGGATGTTTGGAGTCACTTGATTTTGAATCGCTTGACACATGCGAGCCATGCCTCATGGGCAGGATGACTAAGACCCCGTTTTCAGGTGCAATGAAACGGGAAAGTGACTTGTTGGAAATCATACATGCTGATGCGTGTGATCCAGTGAGAATTGAAGCGTGCGGTGGATATCGCTATTTTCTCATCTTCACTGACGATTTGGGTAGATATAGGTATATCTACTTAATGAAGCACAAGTCTGAAACGTTTGAAAAGTTCAAGCGATTTCAGAGTGAAGTTAAGAATCATCATAACAAAGAAGATCATGTTCCTACGATCTAAACCAAAGGGGATTTTCTGAGTTATGAGTTTAGCAATCACTTAAGACATTGTGGAATTGTTTCGTAGTTGAAGCCACCTGGAACACCACAGCGTAATGGTGTGTCCGGACGTCATAATCGAACCTTATGAGATATGGTGCGATCTATGATGTCTCTTACCGATCTACCGCTATTATTTTGAGGTTATGCATTAGAGATAGCTGCATTCACTTTAGATAGGACACCATATAAGTCCGTTGAGACGACGACGTATGAACATTGGTTTGGCAAGAAACCAAAGTTGTCGTTTCTTAATGTTTGGGGCTGCGATGCTTAAGGCTTCAGCCGGAGAAGCTCGAACCCAAAGCGGACAAACACATCTTCATAGGATACCCAAAGGTGACAGTAGGGTATACCTTCTATCTCAGATCCGAGGGCAAATTGTTTAACACTAAGAACGGGTCCTTTCTCGAGAAGGAGTTTCTCTCGAAAGAATTGAGTGGGAGGAAGATAGAACTTGATGAGGTTGTCGAACCTTTACTTCAACCAGAGAGTGATGCAACATAGAAAGATGTTTTCTGTGGCTCCTATGTCTGTTGAATAGGAAGTTAATGATAGTGATCATGAAGCTTCGGATCAAGGTTCTATCGAACCTCATAGGTCGACAAGGATATGTACTACTCCTAAGTGGTACGGTAATCCTGTCTTAGATATCATGTTGTTAGACAACAATGAACCTACGAGCTATGGAGAAGCGATGGTGGGCCCGTATTCCGACAAATGGTTAGAAGCCATGAAATCCGAGATAGGATCCATATATCAGAACAAAGTATGGACTTTGGTGGACTTGCCCGTTGATCGGCAAGCCATTGAGATAAATGGATCTTTAAGAAGAAGACGGACATGGGCGGTAATGTTACCGTCTATGAAGCTCAACTTGTGGGAAAGAGTCTTTTCACAATTTCAAGGAGTTGACTACGATGAGAATTTCTCACCTATAGCGATGCTTAAGTCCATCGGAATCATGTTAGCATTAGCTGTATTTTTCGATTATGAAATCTTACAGATGGATGTCAAAACAAGTTTTCTTACCAGTTTTCGTAAGAAAAGTTGTATGTGATACAATAAAAGGTTTTGTTGATCCTAAGGATGCTAAAAGGTATGCTGGCTCCAGCAATCCTTCTATGGACTAGAGCAAGCATCTCGGAATTGGAATATATGTTTTGATGGAGTGATCAAAGCTTTTAGGTTTATACAATGTTTGCTAGAAACTTGTATTTACGAGAAAGTGAGTGGGAGCACTACAACATTTCTGATAAGTATATGTGGATGACATATTGTTGATATGAAATAATGTAGAATTTCTGGAAAGCATAAACGGTTGTTTGAAGAGTGATTTTCAAAGGAAGACCTGGATAAAGCTGCTTACATATTGGGCATCAAGATCTATAGAGATAGATCAAGACGCCCGATGATACTTTCAAAGAACGCACACCTTAACATGTTTTTGAAGGAGTTCAAAATAGATCAGTCAAAGAAGGGGTTCTTACCTGAGTTGTAAGGTGTGAAGTTGAGTAAGACTCAAAGATTGACCATGGCAGAAGAAAGAGGAAGGACGAAGGTCGTCCCCTATGCTTTTGTCATAGGCTCTATACGGTATGCCATGCTGAGTACCGCACCTGATGTGTGCCTTGCCACATGTCTGGCAAGAGGGTACAAAGGTGATCTAGGAGTAGATCACCAGATAGCGGTCAAAATTATCCTTAGAGGAATAAGGAAATGTTTCTCGGTTATGGAGGTGATAAAGAGTTCGATGTAAAGAGTTACGTCGATGCAAGCTTAACACCTATCCGGATAGCTCTGAGTAGAGATACCAGATACGTATAATGGAGCAACAATTTGGAATAGCTCCAAGTGGAACGTGGTAGCAGCATCTACGATATGACATAAAGTTTTGCGAAATACATAGGGATCTGAATATGGCAAGACCCGTTGACTACAACCTCTCTCACAAGCATAACATGATCAAACCCAGAACTCATTGAGTGTTAATCACATAGTGATGTGAACTAGATTATTGAGTCTAGTAAACTCTTTGGATGTTGGTCACATGGCGATGTGACCTGTGAGTGTTAATCACATGGCGATGTGAACTAGATTATTGACTCTAGTGCAAGAGGGAGACTGTTGGAAATATGCCCTAGAGGCAATAATAAATCAGTTATTATTATTATATTTCATTGTTCATGATAATCGTTTATTATCCATGCTAGAGTTGTATTGATAGGAAACTCAGATACATGTGTGGATACATAGACAACACCATGTCCCTAGTAAGCCTCTAGTTGACTAGCTCGTTGATCAATAGATGGTTACGGTTTCCTGACCATGGACATTGGATGTCGTTGATAACGGGATCACATCATTAGGAGAATGATGTGATGGACAAGACCCAATCCTAAGCCTAGCACAAAGATCGTGTAGTTCGTATGCTAAAGCTTTTCTAATGTCAAGTATCATTTCCTTAGACCATGAGATTGTGCAAACTCTCGGATACCGTAGGAGTGCTTTGGGTGTACCAAATGTCACAGCGTAACTGGGTGGCTATAAAGGTTCACTAGAGGTATCTCCGAAAGTGTCTGTTGGGTTGGCACGAATCGAGACTGGGATTTGTCACTCCGTGTAAACGGAGAGGTATCTCTGGGCCCACTCGGTAGGACATCATCATAATGTGCACAATGTGACCAAGGAGTTGATCACGGGATGATGTGTTACGGAACGAGTAAGGAGACTTGCCGGTAATGAGATTGAACAAGGTATCAGGATACCAACGATCGAATCTCGGGCAAGTATCGTACCGCTAGACAAAGGGAATTGTATACGGGATTGATTGAATCCTTGACATCGTGGTTCATCCGATGAGATCATCATGGAACATGTAGGAGCCAACATGGGTATCCAGATCTCGCTGTTGGTTATTGACCGGAGAGTTGTCTCGACCATGTCTGCATGACTCCCGAACCCGTAGGGTCTACACACTTAAGGTTCGATGACGCTAGGGTTATAGGGAAAGTATGTACGCGTTACCGAATGTTGTTCGGAGTCCCGGATGAGATCCCGGACGTCACGAGGAGTTCTAGAATGGTCCGGAGGTAAAGATTGATATATAGGAAGTATGGTTTTGGCCACCGGAAGTGTTCCGGGCATCACTGGTAGTGTACTGGGACCACCGGAGGGGTCCGGGGGTCCACCAGGTGGGGCCACCAGCCCCGGAGGCATACATGGGCCAATAGTGGGAAGGGACCAGCCCCTAGGTGGGCTGGGGCGCCTCCCACCAAGGCCCAAGGCGCCTCCAAGAGGGGAGGGGGGCAAACCCTAGGGCAGATGGGCCCTAAGGCCCACCCCAGGTGCGCCTCCCCCTCTCCCCCTTGTGGCCGCCACCCTAGATGGGATCTAGGGCTGCCGCACCCCTTGGGGTGGGAACCCTAGGTGGGGGTGCAGCCCTCCCTCTCCCCCTATATATAGTGGAGGCAAAGGGGCAGCCCAACACACGATTTGATCTCCCTCTTGGCGCAGCCCTACCTCTCTCCCTCCTCGTCTCTCGTACTGCTTGGCGAAGCCCTGCTGGAGTTCTACGCTCCTACTCCACCACCACGCCATCGTGCTGCTGCTGGTCGGAGTCTTCCCCAACCTCTCCTTCTCCCCTTGCTGGATCAAGGCGTAGGAGACGTCACCGGGCTGCATGTGTGTTGAACGCGGAGGCACCGTGGTTCGGCACTTAGATCGGAATCAACCGCGATCTGAATCGCTACGAGTACGACTCCTTCATCCGCGTTCTTGCAACGCTTCCGCTTAGCGATCTACAAGGGTATGTAGATGCACTCTCCTTCCCCTTATTGCTAGATTACTCCATAGATTGATCTTGGTGATGCGTAGAAAATTTAAAATTTCTGCTACGATCCCCAACAGAAGCTACTAGTGAAAAGGCTCCTTCTTCTAGTGGTAAAATTGGCAACGACATCTTTGCCCATGTGGAACCTCCACTTACTTATGGTGGACTGATTCCTTCCACTCATTTGAATCATGTCGGTCCTCCCCCTAAGATTGTGAAAAATGAGGACTTTGATTCTTGGGTTTATCGCTTTAAGCGTCATTTGAATCATGTTAATACTAACCTTTGGAGAATCAATGAAGAAGGTTTTTATTCGCATGACCGAAGCAACTTCACCCCTAGAGAAGCCGCGGATAATCAATTCAATGATAATGCTCTCTTCATCATCCAAGATGCAATTCCACTCGAAGATCTTGCTCACCTCCGACCATTCACCGTGGCCAAGGATGCATGGCGCCATGTTGTGTCTCTCTACCGAGGAAGCGCAAGCATTCAATGCTCCAACTATGAAGTGGTGCAAGATGAAGCCGATGAGTTTGCAATGAAAGAAGATGAAGAACCTCGTGAGCTTTATTGGAGATTAACTACTCTCGCGGTCTCACTCCGAGATCATGGGAGCAAGGATACGGATGACAATTGGATCAAGCGCAAATTCCTCAAGGCCATGATGCCTTACCACAAGGCCATGTCCTCCGTCATTCGTCAAAGGCCGGACTTCCACACCTTGTCCTCAAGTGAATTGTTGGATGAGTTTGTGGCTATGAGCATCTTGGATAAGACCGTCGATAATGCGGTGTTACGCTCTCAAAGAGCAAAGAAGCCCAACCTTGCCTTGAAGGCCAAGGTTAGTGTGGAAGAATAGGAAGAAGAGGAAGAAGAGAAGAGCAATCCCGAAGATACAAAGTATGCTTATCATGAACACATGGCTCTTGCTTCAAGGCAATTTTGGAGCAAGAAGAACACAACGCCCAACTTTAACAAGAACAACTCAAGTGGCGCAAAGGTCAAGCAACGAGTGAGGACTTGCTATAATTGTGGCAATGTGAGCCACTTTGTTGCGGAATGTCCTTGTGAGAAAAGGGAAGCCAATGGTGGCAAGCTCAACCGAAAAGACAAGGCCAAGTCTTTCCCCAACAAGAGAAACTTCATCAATAAGACTCCTCCCAAGGGGTTGGTGGCACAAGAAGAGTACCATGAGGATGATGATGATGATGATGATGATGATGAAGACGGTGAGTCGGTTGCCATGGCCTCCGTTGCCATGGCCTCCGTTGCCATTGCGCCAACTCCACGGGTGTCTCTCTTCGATTCACCCAATGAGAACATCACCGCCAAGTGCCTCATGGATAAAGCCACCAACAAGGTAACTCCCAACATCAAAACTACCATCATTAATAATCCTTCGTTTACGGATTGCGTTGATGAACATGAGGGGTCCAATGTGGAGGAGAATGAATTTGAGTCCTTTATGAGTAAACTCAAGGGGAAATCCAAGAAGCACTTTGTTGCTCTCTTGGAACAACTTGGTGAAGCCAATGACATGATCGAGGCTCACGAAGATACCATCTCTAAGATGGAGGGGCATAGTCGTGACTATGCCGATGAGATTTCGGATCTTTCCAATGCTCTTGAGGAAGAGTGAGGTCTTCGTTTGGCTCTTGAGGAGTCATACAATGGTGACCACGCTAAATTAAAGAAAGATCTTGATCATGCTCTTGTTGTATCTCGTGTGATAAACTCCGAGAAGGCCAAGCTTGGGGTTGATGTTGCTAGACTCAAAGAGGAGTTTGACTTACTTGACAAGGCTCACAAGGCCTTGAAGGGTGCTCATTCTAGTCTCAAAGAGTCTCATGATCAACTCCAAGTAAAGCTAACCAAGGAGAAAGCCACTTTTCCTCACATGGTTTTAATTGATCATGCAAATGCTACTAACCCTTGTTGTGAGCATGTGCATCTTGTTGAGGAGAATGCAAAGTTGAAGAAGAAACTTGATAAAGGCCTTGTGTCATGCATATAAGGTGAGAAGAACCTGAACGACCTTTTGAGCAATCAAAAGGAGGTTGTGGCCAAGGAATGAATTGGGTTCACACCCAAGTCCAAGAACAAGAAGAAGGAAGACAAGGCTAAATGACCTCCCCCTCTCAAGCAAACTTTTGTGAAGGAGGGAGAGGGTGCTTCCAAGGAGAAGAAGAAGAAGAAGAACATTGTGAAGGGTAGTGATGCCAAGAAGGGCAATGCTACCCCTCCCAACAAAGCTGGCGACTTTAACCCTTCTTGTGTGTTATGCCGTGCTAGTAATAGACATGTTTATGCCAAATTTATTGGTTTCTCCTATGAGTAAATTGAATGGTCTATTTGGGTTCCTAAGATCCTTGTTACTAACCTCAAAGGACCCATTACAAAATGGGTACCTAAAACCAAGCATTGATCTCTTGTAGGTGTTTGCTTCCGGCGGGGGATCATGGTTGCTCGATAGTGGAGCCACTAATAATATGACCGGAAGCAAGGACGTGGTGGTGGACGTTCACAAGATTCCATCTATGCCCACCAATGTCGAGTGGGGTGATGCGTCGTCCTCTAAGGTACTGGGACTTGGCAAGGTTGTCATTTCTCATGATCCCATGATCGAGAAGGTCATGCTTGTTGAGTCCCTTGCATACAATTTACTTTCTGTTCGTCAACTCACACTCATGGGCTTTGCCACTTTCTTTGATGTTGATATCGTGGCCCTCTTGTGGAGCAAGACTCTTAAAGTAGACTTTGTTGGGAATGTCGAGAACGGTCTCTATGTGATTAACTTTTCGGAGCGACCCACTAAGACCGCGACATGCCTAATGGCTAAAGTTGACATGGGATGGCTTTGGCATCGCTGTTTAGCCCATGTCAATATGAGATCTTTGCAAAGTCTTCTCAAGGGGGACCATGTCAGTGGACTAACAAATGTTAGTTTTGCTAAAGATCGTGCTTGCAGTGCTTGTATCGAAGGAAAGCTACATGAAAAGGCTCACCCTCCGACGACTATCATTTACTCGAAGAGGCCTTTGGAGCTCCTTCACATGGATCTATTTGGGCCTCCATCCTTTGATAGTCTTGGGGGTAGAAAGTATTGCTTGATGATTGTGGATGATTATTCAAGATACGTTTGGGTATCTTTCTTCAAGAGGAAAAGCGAGACCCAACAAACCGTCATTGACTTTGCAAATGAAGATCAACATCAACACAATGCAAAGATCTTGACAATAAAAAGTGACAACGGCACCGAGTTCAAAAACTACACCTTGGATGAGTTTCTTAGTGATGAGGGGATCAAGCATCAATATTCCGCACCTTACACCCCTCAACAAAATGGTGTAGCGGAGAGGAAGAACCGGACGTTGATGGATGCGGCAAGGACCATGATGGCGGAGTTCAAGTCTCCATACAACTTTTGGGCCGAAGCCATCAACACCGCGTGTCATGCATCCAATCGGCTCTACCTCCGCAAAGGCTTGAACAAGACTCCATATGAGATACTCACCGGTAACAAGCCCAACCTCAAGTACTTCCGGGTGTTCGGGTGTAAGTGTTTCATTTCTCAAGAAAGGTGTTCGTTTGTCTAAATTTGAGGCTAGAGCTCATGAGGGCATATTTGTTGGTTATGCTACAAACTCTCATGCTTACCGTGTCCTCAATAAGTCCATGGGACTTATTGAGGAGACATGTAACGTGGAGTTTGATGAGAATAACGGCTCCCAAGTGGAGCAAAGTGGCACTTGTGATGTAGGTGATGAAATTCCTTCCCAGGGCATAAGAAGAATGGGTGTTGGTTTTATCCTACCCATTGAGGATCCCCTTGTGGCCGAAGGAGAAGGACAATGTTCCACTCACGTGGAGCCATCACCAACCCAAGGCCCACACGCTTCCAAAGAACAAAGTGAAGGCCCTCAACCTCATGAACAAGACCAAGGGCAAGATCAACCTCAAGATGGTGTTGAATCACCAAGTGATGCCCAAGGTCGAGTTCTCTCATCCAAGCAAGTTCAAGATCAAGAGCAAGCTCAAGATCAAGAACGAGCTCAAGACGACGCTCAAGATGATCAAGTAACCGCTCCTAAACTCTCTCTAGAGGAGGAATTAGAGCATCGTGCCGCCAAGATCGCATCCAAGCTATCCACCAAAGATCATCTCATGACAAATGTGCTTGGAAGCTTAAGAAAGGGGGTAAGCACTCGTAGACAATTAGCAAACTATTGTGAACATCACGCGTTTGTCTCTTGTGTTGAACCCCAAAAGGTCTATGAGGCGCTCGAGGATCTGGATTGGCTTAATGCCATGCATGAAGAACTCAACAACTTCGAGCACAACAAGGTGTGGATATTGGTGCCAAGGCCAACGGGGAACCATAGTGTCATTGGAACCAAGTGGATATTCAAGAACAAGCAAGATGCTCATGGGATTATCATTCGCAAAAAGGCTCGTTTGGTAGCTCAAGGCTACTCCCAAGTCGAGGGTATCGACTACGGTGAAACCTTTGCTCCCGTCGCTCGCCTTGAATCCATTTGCATGTTGATTTCTTATGCTTCTCATCATAACTTTAAGTTACAACAAATGGATGTGAAGAGCGCTTTTCTTAATGGTCCTATTAATGAGTTGGTATATGTCAAGCAACCCCCCGAGTTCAAGGATCCCTATTTTCCCGATCATGTGTACCAACTCGATAAGGCATTCTATGGCCTTAAGCAAGCCCCACGTGCATGGTATGACCACCTTACCGAGTTGTTGCAAGATCGTGGTTTCAAAATTGGGAAAATCGACCCCACTCTTTTTACTAAGAAGGTCAAAGGGGAGTTGTTTGTGTGCCAACTATATGTTGATGATATTATCTTTGGTTCCCCTAACAAAGCTTTCAATGAGGAATTTGCCGCACTCATGACCTCCAAGTTCGAGATGTCCATGATGGGAGAGTTGAAGTTCTTTCTCGGGTTCGAAGTCAAGCAACGATGAGAAGGAACCTTCAACAACCAAGCCAAATACACTCAAGACATGCTTAAGAGATTCAAGCTAAGTGATGTCAAGCCGGCTTCCACTCCAATGCCCGTCAAATGCCAACTTGACATAGATTCCAATGGTAAAGTGGTGGATCAAAAGGTATATCGCTCCATGATTGGCTCCTTGCTTTACCTTTGTGCATCTAGACCGGATATCATGTTGAGTGTGGGAATTTGTGCATGGTTTCAAGCCGCACCTAAGGAAAGCCACTATGTGGCGGTCAAGCGAATCTTTCAATATTTGGCTCATACCCCAAACTTTGTCTTATGGTATCCAAGAGGATCTAACTTCAACCTTGTGGGCTATTCGTGATGAAGCTATGTACCTAGGATAGGGGCATGGACCTGTCCTAAGTACCCTACCCAAGGACATCCCTAGAAGAAGTCACCTTTCAATCGACTTGGAGGTATCCCACTCGACAGATTCAAGACACTCGACCACGAAGCAATCACTCGACCAAATTCCAACCACTCGACTGCCAGGAGATCTAAAGTCACCCTACACGCAAACGGTCGGTCATTAAGTAGCTTTTATGGTCATCATAGCACTTTATTAGGGGCGTTACCAGTAACCCCCAGTCTTAATGTACTTTAAACCTTGCATTACTAAGGGCTGGAGGGGCCTGGCGAACTCTATATAAGCCACCCCCCTCCTCAGTATCAAGGGTTGGCACCCCTGTTATTCATACACACATAATTCAGTCGACCGCCTTCGGGCACCGAGACGTAGGGCTGTTACTTCCTCCGAGAAGGGCCTGAACTCGTAATCCTCGTGTGCTTACAACTCCTCCATAGCTAAGATCTAGCCTCTCCATACATACCCCCCTACATCACTGTCAGAGTTAGAACCACGACAGTTGGCGCCCATCATGGGGCTAGGAGTCTTAGCGCCTAGTTTGAGAAGTTGCGATTTTTTCCGATCTCCTTGATCATGGTTTCGGGCGGAGCTTTGGTGGAGGGCCGCGAGATCCATCTCGGCGCGCTCACGTTCATTGCCGATGACTCCGCTTGGCTTCAGGAGGCTCCACTCGACGTCGACGTGCTCCCCGTCCGTGGGGCGACGCACTTTCGCGCATGCGTCCGTGGTGTCCTCCTGCGACAGCCGTCGACCCAGTATCGGTCAGCTCCCGTTGCATCTCCCTGTCCTGTTTCTCGCCGGCGCAAGTGCTCCGGTCGGTCGATGCTTCAGAGGTGGGTGAGGCATGCGGTGGCCCGCCAGTCGGCCACCCCACAAGTCGCGGCAATCGAGCCCAACGAATCCCTCTACGGCCTGTTCGACCTGTCGACTGGCTCCTCAGAGACCGCATCCGAATGCGACAGTAGTGACCCAGCTGCAGAGGTTCTGGTGATCGATGGGCCACACAGTCCTCCCGGTTTCCCCCGCGCTGACGGAGGCGCGGATGGGGGCGACCCGTCGCGTCCTCACGAGGAGTATCTCCCCGAGCCTCTCACGTCGTTGCAGCGGGAGGAACTTCGCCGCCGGAACATGGATGCACTCCACACTCCTATCGTTGGAGAAACCCCCGAGGCCCGAGCCTTGGAGGACGCGCGCTTGGCTAACTTGGCCGAGCGCACTCGACTGGAGAATCTCCACAGAATACTCGACGGGCGAGCGCGTCAACGGGCTCCAGAATCCAGTCGACGTCAACTCTTTCCGCCCCCGCAAGTATATCGTACTCCGATTCAGAATTTGGCGGCTGCGGCCCGTATAGCAGAGTCGATTCAGCCCTCCCAGTCAGAGGCTGGCAGAGGCTTGTTGCAAATCAGAGCGTTGCTCCGGGCAGCGGGAGACCAGAATTCCATTGTTTTTCAGTCACGGAACAGGATCCACAGTCGATCCGTTGCAGCGGATACAGTCCAGTCGGCTCACAGCCCAAGATCGCCTCCAAGGCGTGAGGGACGTGGAGACCGGCATGATCAGTACAGAAGGAATGAGCAGTATGATCACCGATTCGATCGTGATGATCGACGTCGAGTGCCAACCCCTCCCCCGAGCAGTGGATCATATGTGCCTCGACAGCAGGTGGACAGACGCCCTCATAGTGTTGGGCGGAGAATTCTAGTCGACCCCAGGGAACCAGGCTTTGATGCAAGATCCATTCTCGTTCAAGGTTTGGTCGACAGGAATAGAGCTCACCGAGAAGGCCACGACAGAGATGCGCCTACCAGTAGCAGAGTACATGTTTCAGGGCCGGAGTGTTTCAGTCGAGCCATCAGAGCCGCTGTAATTCCTCCCAACTTCAGGTTGGCGACTGGAGTTAGTAAGTTCACCAGTGAGTCCAAGCCCGATACTTGGCTCGAAGATTACCGAGTGGCTGTCCAGATTGGCGGTGGGAACGATGAGGTAGCCATGAAGCACCTGCCTCTCATGTTAGAAGGCTCGGCCAGAGCGTGGCTGAATCAGTTAGCACCCAGCAGCATTTACACTTGGGAGGATCTCTCCCGAGTGTTTGTCACCACATTTGAAGGAACATGCAAGTGACCTGCAGGCCTTACGGAATTGCGGTCTTGCGTGCAGAAACCGAATGAAACTCTAAGGGATTACATCCAGAGGTGGATCACATTGCATCACACAATTGAAAATGTACCAGATCATCAAGCAGTTTGTGCCTTTAAAGAAGGCGTTAAGTACAGAGAATTGAATCTGAAGTTCGGTCGAACCGGAGAGATGTCTCTGAATCGGATGATGGAGATTGCCACCAAATACGCTAATGGTGAAGATGAGGATCGACTTCGGAGTGGCAAGCATAAAGCAGTCGCCCAGGAAACCAGAGGAAATTCCAGTCGGAAACAGAAGAGGGAAGCCGAGCCAGCCGCTCCTGGGGAGGCCCTGGCCGTAACCCAGGGAAAATTTAAGGGAAAACCCAAAGGACCTTGGAACCCCAAGAAAGTTAAAGACCAAGATGGAAATGATGTTTTGGATCTACTGTGTCACATCCGCACCAAGAAAGATGAAGAGGGTAAACTCATTTACCCAAAGCATACCACTCGACAGTGTCGGCTTCTGATCCAGCAGTTTCAGGGCAAGCAGTCCAAAGATCAGGAAAAGGAGTCGGACAAAGTTGAGAACAAGGAAGATAGTGACGATGGGTACCCCCAGGTCAATTCCACCCTGATGATTTTTGCTGATGTTGAGAGCAAAAGTTGACTGAAGGTTATTAACCGTGAGGTAAATATGGTTGCTCCGGCAACACCCAATTATCTGAAGTGGTCCCAGACTGCCATCACATTCGACCAGTCTGATCACCCTACGCACATTGCCACCCCTGGGAGGCAAGCTCTGGTGGTCGACCCAGTTGTCAAAGGCACTCGACTGACCAAAGTCCTGATGGATGGAGGCAGTGGTTTGAACATACTATATGCAGAAACATTGAAAGGGATGGGCATTCCGATGTCCAGGCTCAGCACCAGTAACATGAGTTTCCATGGAGTCATTCCTGGGAAGAAAGCCGAGTCACTCGGCCAAATTGCTCTTGATGTGGTTTTCGGTGATTCCAAGAATTACCGCAAGGAAAAGTTGACATTCGAAGTTGTGGATTTCCAAAGTGCTTATCACGCTATTTTGGGCAGGCCAGCTTATGCACGCTTCATGGCTCGACCATGTTATGTGTATCTCAAATTGAAGATGCCTGGTCCCAAAGGTGTGATCACTGTTATAGGCAATCGTAAGAAAGCAGAAGAGTGTTTTCAGAAAGGCTCAAAGATTGCTGACGCTCAGATGGCGGTGGTCGAGCTGCAAGAGTATCAGAAGACTGCAGATCCGAGTGAGTTGCTACGAGCTAAGAAGCCTGCTTCAGAATCAGCTTTTCAGTCGTCCGGTGAAACGAAGGCAATTCACATTCACCCGACCGATCCAAATGCTGCTCCGACTCACATCTCAATGACGGTCGACTCCAAATAGGAAGAAGCGCTCATCCAGTTCCTCCGTGAGAGCTGGGACATCTTCGCATGGAAGCCTGCTGACATGCCTGGAGTTCCCAGGGGGCTGGCTGAGCACCGTCTACGAGTCGACCCAAAATTTAAACCTGTGAAAGAACATTTTCGACGGTCCGCCGTCCAGAAGAGGAAGGCCATTGGCGAGGAGGTGGCTCGGCTCTTAGCAGCGGAGTTCATCCGAGAAATTTACCACTCCGAGTGGCTCGCCAATGTTGTCATGGTCCCCAAGAAGGACAACTCACTTCGCATGTGCATTGATTTTAAGCATATCAATCGGGCCTGCCCGAAAGATCATTTTCCTCTCCCCCGCATCGACCAGATAGTCGACTCGACTGCGGGATGTGAGTGTTTGTCTTTCCTAGACGCCTATTCCGGGTACCATCAGATCCATCTGTACGGGCCCAACGAGATCAAAACAGCTTTCATCACTCCATTCGGGTGCTTCTGTTATGTCACCATGCCATTCGGCCTCAAGAATGCCGGAGCCATGTTCATGAGGATGATTCAGAAGTGTTTGCTCACTCAAATCAGTCGGAATGTGGAGGCATACATGGATGATATTGTGGTCAAGTCACGGAAGGGTTCCGACCTGCTGACTGACCTTGCTGAAACCTTTGCCAACCTCAGGAGGTATGATATCAAGCTCAATCCGTCAAAGTGCACGTTCGGAGTTCCAGGTGGGAAGTTACTCGGTTTTCTCGTTTCCGAACGGGGAATCGACGCCAATCCTGAAAAAATTGGTACTATACTCTGGATGAAACGTCCTGTGCGTGTGCATGATGTCCAGAAGCTTACAGGATGCTTGGCCGCTTTAAGTCGATTCATCTCTCGCCTCGGTGAAAAGGCATTGCCTCTTTACCGACTGATGAAGAAGTCCAACAAGTTCGAGTGGACTCCAGAAGCTGATGCAGCGTTTACAGAGCTTAAAGCTCTGCTCTCCACCCAGCCGGTGCTTGCTGCCCCAATCAGCAAGGAGCCTTTGCTGATTTACATTGCAGCCACAGGACAAGTTGTCAATACAGTACTTACGGTCGAGCGGGAAGAAGAAGGAAAGGCCTTCAAAGTTCAGCGCCCAGTATATTATGTTTCTGAAGTTTTGACTCCTTCAAAGCAAAGATATCCTCATTACCAGAAGCTTGTATATGGGATTTATATGACCACGAAGAAGGTTGCACATTACTTCTCTGATCATTCCATTACAGTCATCAGCGACGCTCCACTATCAGAGATTTTGCACAACAGAGATGCAACTGGTCGAGTGGCCAAATGGGCGATTGAACTTCTTCCCCTAGATATCAAGTTTGAGGCAAAGAAAGCTATCAAGTCCCAAGCAATTGCAGATTTCGTCGCCGAGTGGATAGAACAGCAACTTCCGACTCAAGTTCACTCGGAGCACTGGGCCATGTTCTTCGACGGATCCAAGATGCTGAATGGTTCCGGTGCTGGGGTAGTATTGGTTTCCCCCCGAGGAGATAAGCTCAGATATGTTCTCCAGATTCACTTCGATTCCTCTAATAACGAAGCAGAATATGAAGCACTTTTGTATGGGTTGCGCATGGACATTTCACTCGGCGTCCGTCGCCTCATGGTCTATGGCGACTCAGATTTGGTGGTTAATCAGGTGATGAAAGAATGGGACGTCAGAAGTCCAGCTATGACTGGTTATTGCAATGCAGTGAGAAAGTTAGAGAAGAAATTCAAGGGGTTAGAGCTTCATCACATCCCCCGACTGAAAAATCAAGCGGCTGATGATTTGGCAAAGATAGGCTCCAAGAGAGAAGCCATCCCCAGCAATGTGTTTTTGGAACACATCCACTCGCCATCAGTCCAAGAAGATCCTTTTACAGATGAAGCCCCGCAGCCAAAGAGTGCCACAGATCCGACTGAAGTTGAAATTCCGGCAGTGGTCGACCTAATCATGGAAGTTTTGGCAATCACCCCTGACTGGACGATACCGTACATCGCGTATATCCTAAGAAAGGAACTCCCGGAGGACGAAGAAGAGGCTCAAAAGATCGTCCGTCGATCCAAGGCCTTTACAGTCATAAAGGGACAATTGTATAGAGAAAGCGCGACTGGAGTCGGTCAGAAGTGTATAACACCAGAAGAAGGTCAGATAATCCTTGATGATATCCACTCGGGGACCTGTGGTCATCATGCGTCCTCTCGGACCATTGTGGCTAAAGCATACCGAGCGGGATTTTACTGGCCAAGAGCGAATGAAATGGCAAAAGAGATAGTCGACAAGTGTGAAGGGTGCCAGTTCTACTCCAACATGTCGCACAAGCCTGCATCAGCCCTGAAGACCATTCCACTCGTCTGGCCCTTCGCTGTTTGGAGACTGGACATGGTTGGCCCATTGAGAACAGGCAGGAGTGGTTTCACACATGTGCTTGTGGCAGTCGACAAGTTTACCAAATGGATTGAAGCTAAGCCTATCAAGAATCTTGATACTTGTACTGCTATCAGTTTCGTCAGAGAGTTAACATTCAGATATGGAGTCCCGCATAGCATCATCACCGACAATGGGTCAAACTTTGATTCGGACAAGTTTAGAGTTTTTTGCGCCTCTCAAGGCACACGAGTCGACTACGCATCGATCGCCCACCCCCAGTCGAATGGACAAGCAGAAAGGGCAAATGGTCTGATTCTCAAAGGACTAAAGCCTCGGCTGATGCGTGATCTCAAGCACGCATCAGGCGCTTGGGTCGACGAGCTTCCGTCGGTTCTGTGGGGATTGAGGACTACCCTGAATCGGTCGACTGGAAGAACTCCGTTCTTTCTGGTTTACAGAGCGGAAGCAGTCCTGCCGAGTGATCTACTTCACAATGCACCCCGAGTCGAGCTTTATACCGAAGATGAAGCAGAACAAGCCCGGCAAGACGCAGTCGACCTCCTGGAAGAAGAAAGAGAAATGGCTATGATCCGATCGACCATTTTATCAGCAAGACTTGTGTCGATTCCATGCCAGAAATGTGAAGAGTCGAGCCTTCCAAGAAGGAGATTTGGTCCTCCGAGTGGATCAACAGAAACCACACAAGCTCGCTCCTACTTGGGAAGGTCCCTTCATCGTCACCAGAGTCCTCCACAATGGAGCGTATCACCTTTACAATGTCGATCGCCAGATCGATGAGCCACGAGCTTGGAATGCAGAACTGCTCCGCCCCTTTCACACTTGAATTCTCACTCGGATGAGATGTAATAAGAAAAACTTCTGTAGTCTATTTATCAAAGACAAGAGTGTTACAAATTTTCCTATAATTGTTGTTGCTTTTGTTTGCGTGTGAAATCCCCCAGTGGGTGGCTTAGCTGCGAATCCGTTTCGCCTAAGTTTGTAAAAAAAATCCTACCGAGTGGCGAGCCAGACTCCCACTCGGAGGCTTAGCTGCAGCTCAGTGCTCGCCTAAGTGTTTAAAAATCCTACCGAGTGGCGAGCCAAACTCCCACTCGGAGGCTTAGCTGCAGCCCAGTGCTCGCCTAAGTGTTTAAAAATCCTACCGAGTGGTGAGCCAGACTCCCACTCGGAGGCTTAGCTGCAGCCCAGTGCTCGCCTAAGTGTTTAAAAATCCTACCGAGTGGTGAGCCAGACTCCCACTCGGAGGCTTAGCTGCAGCCCAGTGCTCGCCTAAGTGTTTAAAAATCCTACCGAGTGGTGAGCCAGACTCCCACTCGGAGGCTTAGCTGCAGCCCAATGCTCGCCTAAGTGTTTAAAAATCCTACCGAGTGGAGAGCAAACCTCCCACTCGGAGGCTTAGCTGCAGCCCAGTGCTCACCTAAGTGTTTAAAAATCCTACCGAGTGGCGAGCCAGACTCCCACTCGGAGGCTTAGCTGCAGCCCAATGCTCGCCTAAGTATTTAAAAATCCTACCGAGTGGTGAGCCAGACTCCCACTCGGAGGCTTAGCTGCAGCCCAGTGCTCGCCTAAGTGTTTAAAAATCCTACCGAGTGGTGAGCCAGACTCCCACTCGGAGGCTTAGCTGCAGCCCAGTGCTCGCCTAAGTGTTTAAAAATCCTACCGAGTGGTGAGCCAGACTCCCACTCCGAGGCTTAGTTGCAGCCCAGTGCTCGCCTAAGTGTTTAAAAATCCTACCAAGTGGAGAGCAAACCTCCCACTCGGAGGCTTAGCTGCAGCCCAGTGCTCGCCTAAGTATTTAAAAATCCTACCGAGTGGAGAGCAGACCTCCCACTCGGGGGCTTAGCTGCAGTCCAGTACTCGCCTAAGTATTTAAAAATCCTACCGAGTGGTGAGCAGACCTCCCACTCGGGGGGGCTTAGCTGCAGTCCAGTACTCGCCTAAGTTTGAAAAAATCCTACCGAGTGGAGAGCAGACCTCCCACTCGGGGGCTTAGCTGCAGTCCAGTACTTGCCTAAGTTTGAAAAAATCCTACCGAGTGGATAGCAGACCTCCCACTCGGGGGCTTAGCTGCAGTCCAGTACTCGCCTAAGTTTGAAAAAATCCTACCGAGTGGAGAGCAGACCTCCCACTCGGGGGCTTAGCTGCAGTCCAGTGCTCGCCTAAGTTTTTAAAATCCTACCGAGTGGAGAGCAGACCTTCCACTCGGAGGCTTAGCTGCAGCCCAGTGCTCGCCTAAGTACGGAACACATCCCAATCTGCAAGGAAGACGAGGTGCAAATCGATTGCTACCTTCTCCTTCGGAGTTGCACCACAAAGACAAAGTTATTTCGAGTGAAGAACAAGTTCCACTCGACAGATAATTCATGAAGATATTCCACGATAAATCAAGTTCAGATAAGATCCAAAGGTTCTAGACCGCAGATCAAAGTACTCGAGCCTCTAGCTCGACAGAGTTTAACGGTTACAAAATCCACTCGGCATTCCGAGGCAAATTTAAAGTGAAGCATAAAAGTTTTTATTCCTCATGCGGAGGACTGGAAGGGGCGACGAACTCGTCCAAGTCGATCCCGTCTGCAATGCGAGTGGCAGCAGCAATGAAAGTCTCCATGAAGTCTTGAAAGTTGTGCTTCTTGGTATTGGCAACTTGGATGGCGGCCAACTTTTCTTCTCGCGCCTCCTTGCAGTGGACGTGGACCAGAGATAGAGCGACGTCAGCGCCACATCTAGCAGAAGATTTCTTCCATTCCGCCACTCGACCTGGGACTTCATTCAGTCGAGTCATCAGGGACTCAAGGTCATTCTGAAGCGTCGTCCTAGGCCAGAGCGACGTGTCGATCCGTGACATCGCAACCTTCAACCGAGCAAGATAGTCAACAACGTCGGCAACACGAGATTCCAGCCAGAGCATGTTCATAGCAGCCTCGTCCTTCACTGGAGAATTGATGGGGTCCAAGTATGTCTCCACTCGACTGGTCTCCTCTTCGAAGTTCTGGCAGAATTCTGTAAACACAATTCAAGGATAAGTCAGTGGCTCTACACATATTTGGTAAATGCAAGTCAGTCGGGCCGGAGTAATTACCCTCGAGCATGACGAACAGCTTCTTGGCGAGTCCACCGAGATAAGCCTCCAGATCGTTCCTCTTCCCCGCCAGTTCACTTGCCTTGTCATTCAGAGCTATATTGCCATTCTTCAGACGGCTGGCCTCTCGATTAGCCGCGTCGAGAGCAGTTTTCAGCCTGGAGTTTTCCTTTTCAAGAGTACCGACTGAAGCCAGTTTTTCTTCAGCAAGCTTCGTTTTGTTCAGGGCCTCCTTCTGCGCTTCGGCAAGTTCTTGATCCTTCTTCTTCAGAACCTCCTCCATTTTGTCTGCGAAACAGCAAGTGAGATCAACATCGAGGACGGCCAGAAAGAAAGGATAGTCGACAAAAGCTCACCAGCCATACCTTTTGCTTCGTCCCTCGCCTTCTGCAAGTTCTCCTGAGCAAGCTTCAAGTCAAGGTTCAGCTAGATCTGTTTCTTCTCCAACTTAGTGTAGCGAGCCACAAGTTCGCAGGATTTCTGCGAAAAATCAGTCGACAGACATCCAAGATAAGTTGCTTCCGAGTAACCAAGAGACAATGATGGTGTTTCTAAGACTACAGCCGAATCAAAAACATTCGACAGTAGTCTCGGGGACTACACCCAGTGGGTGCACTCAGCGTGCCCCCACTGGTTCGACCAAAAAAATCGACTGCTCGCAGCCGACCGTGTACAGTTCCATTCGACATGGCCTGACCAGACCGAGTGAAGAAGTTCAGCTAAAGCAACACAATATAAAGACTACAGTCGACTGCCAGTAGTCCACCGTAGTCTCGGGGACTACACCCAGTGGGTGCACTTAGCGTGCCCCCACTCGTCAAAAAGATTAATAGACACACCCAGTGGGCGTACAGATATAAAGATCTTTGGAAAAGAGATTCTTCAGATAGCATATCCTAACAGAACAAACAGTGAATCGACTGACCTGGACGTTGCTCTGAAGAGCTGAGCTCAAGTCATAAGCTGCTTGGCTGGCTTCCCGAACCACCTTCACTTGCTCCATCATGATCCCCGCCTGGCGTATAGCCTCTTTAGCGGCACCCACTTGGTCCTCAGGGACGTGGTGTGTGGCAAAAAGCGAAGGCGAATTTCCAGTCGACGTCGAAGGCCGGACACTCGTCAGAGGTTCAGTGAAGGTCACAGAAACCCGAGTGGTATCACCACCCTCCCGGACTGCGGCCTCAGGCGCCGGAGTAGTTTGTGGGGTCTTGCCAGCCGGCGCCCTCATGTTCCTTCGCGCCATCAGCGGCACTTCGTCATCATCATCAGGGAGGTCAATGACATGAGGAGGAGCTACAAGAAAAATCCAATCGACCAGAATTATAAGAAATCGTCAGTCGACTAAAAGCAGAGCATCAGTAATCGTATCAGGGTTGGAGGTAACAGCGTCTTCCATCTCTTGATCATCGTCCTTGGTAGAGATCTCCGAGGTGGCAGCACTGCAAATTTCGAAAGTCAATCAGCTTATTCAATGAGTCGACCAAGAGTCTGTCACGTTCGACAAAGGAAAACAAATTCTACTATTACCCAGAAATGGTGGGGACAGTCATCTTCATCTTGGGCAGAGCCTTGGGCGGCTTGGATGGCGTCGCGCGTGGGTGCTTGGGAGCTTTTTCTGTCGGCGCTGGAGATGAGGTCCGAGGGCGCTTCGACGACTGCCCAACAGAGACAGTCGCCTTACCACGTTGCCGCGCAGGGTCGTGTGTAAGCTTGGATCGCCGTTCCGAGCGGGGAGGTTTGACTTTTTCCTCCTCTTCACTGGAGTCATCGTCGTCATCCCCCTCTCCTTCGCCGTCAGATTCCCACTCTTCTCCCTCGTCTCCACTTTCGCCTCCACTCGCCTCTCCTTCCTCGGCCTGCTCCTGTGCTCCATTGGGTGTCGAGTACATCTCAGTAGTGGCCTAGAGGACAACAAACGAGACAAAAGTCAATCGACTGATCCAAAAAGAACAAATAAAGAAAGCAAGATCACAGTCGGAAATGCAAGGTCAGACCTTGTCCACTTCGTATGTTTGGTTGAGTGGAGGAATCCTCCTGGCTCCTCGGGGGTTGTCCTTATTCCCTGTGATACTCGACAGCCACCCTTCCAACATCTTGTCAATGACCTCCTCTGGGTGAATCCGAGTGGTGTCTTCGAGACCCGAGTACAGCCACATCGGGTGGTCACGAGCCTGAAGCGGTTGGATGCGCCTCCGAAGGAAGACTTCCAACAAGTCCATGCCAGTCACACCCTCACGGACAAGCTGAACCACTCGACCGACCAGCACCTTGACTTGCGCCTTTTCCTCCGGCGTCACTTTCAGAGAGGCAGGTTTTTGTGCTCGATTCAGAGAAAAAGGGGGAATCCCAGTCGACTGTCCTGGGGTCACCTGGTCTTTACAGTAAAACCAAGTCGACTGCCACCCACGGACTGACTCGGGAAAAGTGATAGACGGAAAGGAACTTTTTCCCCTCATCTGGATCGCCGGACCCCCGCACAGCTGGATCACCTGCGTCCGTTCATCACTCGACTTGGCCTTCTTGACCGACTGAGAGCGGCAAGTGAAGATGTGCTTGAAGAGTCCCCAATGGGGGCGGCAACCCAAGAAGTTTTCACACAAGGAAACGAAAGCAGCAAGATACACAATAGAATTGGGAGTAAAGTGATGGAGCTGCGCTCCGAAGAAGTTCAAGAAGCTCCGGAAAAAAGGATGAGGAGGCAGAGAGAATCCACGATCAATATGGGTGGCGAGGAGGACGCACTCACCATCAAGAGGCTGGGGTTCGACTTCTTTCCCCGGGAGGCGCGCTGATTCGTGGGGAATGAATCCCCCCTTGACCAGATCATCGAGATCATCCTGCCGAATCACCGACGGCATCCAGTCGCCCTGGATCCAATCCTTGGGCAGAGCAGTCCTCGAGGAAGATCCGCCCCGAGCAGACTTCTTCCCCTTCCCCTGCACCGCCGCCTTCTTCGCGCGCTCCAGAGCCGACGTCTTCTCCTTCACCATCGTTGTCGGCGAAGCTCGAACAGACCTACGGCACCAAGGTGGGAGCGGAGGTGGCGGAGGATCTTGTGAAGGAAGAGGGAAAAGTGAAGGCGCACTGTTCGGGGGTCCCGAGCCGGCAGCTTATAAGAGGTCGCTTCCGAGTGGCTGACTGGTAGGCCCAGGCAATCCCGTCAAATCCCGCAATGGGCGCACGCGCGGTACGCGGCGAAAAAGGTGGCGCGGGGATCGAGGAGCTTCTGTCCTATCCCATCCGATTACTGCGGCCGCCCCCGTCCCACGCGCTTCCTGAAATTCAAATCCCGCAAAATCCATGGGCCGCAGAACAACTTGTCAAACAGAAGATCCCTTTCACACCGTCACTCGGAACTTCACAAGTAAAGAAATTCACTCGACAAGAGGCCAAGAATGGATCAAGGTGACTGAAAGAAGTTGACGACGCCATCCATGACAATTGATCCAAAACAAGACGTTCATATAACATGAAGAACCAGTCGGAAAGATCCCCAACTCCTTCCCCACTCGAATCTCGATCCATTCGGGGGCTAATGATGAAGCTATGTACCTAGGATAGGGGCATGGACCTATCCTAAGTACCCTACCCAAGGACATCCCTAGAAGAAGTCACCTTTCAATCGACTTGGAGGTATCCCACTCGACAGATTCAAGACACTTGACCACGAAGCAATCACTCGACCAAATTCCAACCACTCGACTGCCAGGAGATCTAATTTCACCCTGCACGCAAACGGTCGGTCATTAAGTAGCTTTTATGGTCATCATAGCACTTTATTAGGGGCGTTACCAGTAACCCCCAGTCTTAATGTACTTTAAACCTTGCATTACTGAGGGCTGGAGGGGCCTGGCGAACTCTATATAAGCCACCCCCCTCCTCAGTATCAAGGGTTGGCACCCCTGTTATTCATACACACATAATTCAGTCGACCGCCTCCGGGCACCGAGACGTAGGGCTGTTACTTCCTCCGAGAAGGGCCTGAACTCGTAATCCTCGTGTGCTTACAACTCCTCCATAGCTAAGATCTAGCCTCTCCATACATACCCCCCTACATCACTGTCAGAGTTAGAACCACGACAATTCGGACTCCGATTGGGCGGGAGACAAAGTGGATAGGAAGTCAACTTCCGGAGGGTGCCAATTTCTTGGTTGCTATTTGGTGAGTTGGTCTTCCAAGAAGCAAAGTTGTGTGTCTCGCTCGTCCACGGAAGCGGAGTATGTGGCTGCCGGTAGTTGTTGTGGTCAACTTCTTTGGATGAGGCAAAATTTAAAGGATTACGGTGTCATTTGTGACAAAGTGCCTCTTTGGTGTGACAATGAAAGTGCCATCAAGATTTCTCTCAACCAGTGCAACACTTCAAGACGAAGCATATTGAGATTTGGTATCACTTCATCCGGGATCACATTAGGCGAGGGGAGATCGAGCTTAACTATGTCAACACTCTTGATAATCTTGCAGATATCTTCACGAAGCCCTTGGATGACGCAAGATTTCGCGAGTTAAGGATGAGCTAAATATCATTGATTCGAGCAATGTTGCTTGAACCCTTGCACACCCCACCATACTCAACTTGTTATCTTGTTTAGGTATAGGCATGGACATAGGGGGAGTGTTGGTCTCTCAATGAAATCTTACTCCCCCCATTATGCATAAATTGATCAACTCTTTCACATTAGCCATTGTTGATGGTACTTCTGCTTCAAAGACGAGTTTTGGACATGGGCCCAAGGATAATTCTTTGCGATGCCATACCAATTGACTCAAACATAGGTGGCTCCGGCCACTGCCCTCTCTTTGGAGAGGTTGTGTAGCATGTTTAGTCCTTGTTGTCTCTTGTCTCTCTTTCTTCGTGCCAAGCTTGTGTGTGTTGTCTTGTGTGTCAGCGTTTTGGTGCGTCCGTTCGCTTGAAGGTTGCTTTGCAAAGGCCCTTTGGTCTTCTCTGTTCTGAAACTTGCATTTTCTTGGGCACATGGTACTACCGCGGCATGCCACGGTACTACCGCAGTAGCTGCGCACTGTACTACCGCACCCAGCACGGCAGTATTTTTTTACTGCCGCCTGGGGGAGCGGTACTTCCGCCCAGGCGGTACTACCACGATGACACACGGTACTACTGCACGGTCGAGAGCGCGTGGGGGTTAAGAGCGAGCCGGGGGAGTTCCAACTCCCCCATACCCATTCACTCTTTCTCCCCACGCCGTCTCTCTCTCTCCTGCCCAAGAACAGTGCCGGAGACCCTCGTCGGATCTCCGTCTCTGGCCGCTCTCCTCGGATTTCGTCCGGTGGGATCGTTCCCCAGCACTTCCTCTTGCCATGGAACAAGGTTTCTCCCCAAATACCTCTCTCGTTGGTTCGTTCTTTCGTTTCTAGGTTTTTGGGGAGATGCATGTTGTTCTTGAGATTTTAGGCCAAATCTTTGCAAGAGTAGGATGTAGGAGAGTAGTAATGCGTAGACTTGGTACTTGATATGTTGCCCCGTGGTAGATTTGATCAACCGTAGTACCGCTTTGTTGTCACGATTGTGCTCGGATCCAGTTGAGGTTTCGGATCTGACACCGTGCGGTACTACCGCATCTCTGGTGTGGTACTACCGCTCCTCAGGAGCGGTACTACCGCACGAGGCGCGGAACTAAAATTTTACTGCCGCTCCGAGACACGGTACTACCATGCCACCCCGGCGCGGTACTACCGTGGCTAGGAGCGGCACTAAAATTTTAGTACAGTGCAATCATGCGGTACTACCGCTGTAGTCAAATCTCCCAAGTGACAATTACCAAGTGCGAGTTCTACTTGTTTCACCTGTTTTGCTGTGGTCTTTGCATTGATCCTTCTCGCTTCTCGTGCGTGTTTTTGTGTTTTGTGTCTTAGGTGATGGCTCCGGTGCACCTGCTCGCCGTTCCAATCTCAGTCGTGACACGGGCTCCAAGCATCTGCGCAACCAAGACGAAGCTCCAGAGGGCTCCAATGCCCCCCAACGTAGGACCAAGACCACCTCCACCAAGCTCAAGGAGCCCACCATGGGCATGGATGAGATACCACTTGCTGAGTTTGCCACTCGAAGGAAGATCAAACCCTATGTGAATCCTCGTGCCAACTTTAGAGGGAATGATATGTTCTGGACCAAGCAACAGTATCTCATTTATGTGGATGTGATCAAGGCCAAGCAGAACATATATGTGGACATGCACTGGATTGACATGCATCACATGAGGGGTGATAGGCGCCATGCTTACTTTGGTGAGGCTTTGGACCTCGTGGAGCAGTTTGGCATTGAGCACGTGATCTCATTCCATTTGGATTATGATCCTGAGATTGTGGCCCAGTTCTTTGCCTCGGTCCACTTCCATACTGATGAGGAATGGCACATGACCTGGATGACCAACGGATAGCGGATGACTGCTACATGGAAGGATTTCATGGATTTGCTTCAGGTTCCTGATGAGGGGCTCAACACACCCGTTGGTGTACGCCCACATGCCAATTCTGAGTCAGCCAACAATGACAAGCTTTAGCCCTACTATGTTGAGAAGTTGCTTCCCAGTGGCAAGAAGGCGTGGGTGCTGAACCCCTTCCTCGACATCATGTATCGCGTCTTCCGCAACTCTCTTTTCCCCCTCATTGGTGACAAGGACAAAGTGCATGCCTATCTTGTGGATATGATGCTCATCTGTGAGGAGGCGCGTCTCTCTCAGACTCAACCACTTGATGTCTCACATATCATGTGGTGCGAGCTTCGGTTTGTAGTGTTCACCCGTAAGGTACCCATCTATGGACATTACCTGTCTCTGTTGATCTCAAGGACTTGGGAGAAGCTCTATCCCAGTGATGAGTTTCTTGCCCCTGACTGGATTCGTCATGAGCCCATCAAGCTCCATGTCAAGCCCCAGTGGGCTAACACTACTACCCGTGCTAAGGCAGCAGCTGCTCAGATGGATGTGGATGCAGATGAGATTGAGGAGGAGGACGCTGATGAGGACAGCTCTGCTGGCTACTCGCCTTCATCTTCTGAGCCCTCTTGGGCTAAGAAGCTGAAGAACAAGATGAAGGCTCTGTTCTTCATGCAGGCCAAGGGGCAGTACCGGTCTCATGTTGCTCAGAAGGAGAGTCGCCGCCGCGACAAGCGGATCTTGAGGACATTTGGCGAGCAGATATCTAGCGGATCTGAGAGGGTCATCACGCAAGAGGCAGCCTGGATGGCGAAGCAGGGCTACAAGTGGACCGATTCTGAGGAGGACAAGGAGGAGACCGTCCCAGTTGCCGAGTCTGATGAGGAGCGTGCGAGTGATTACTCCGCTTGAGCCACCACTTGTGTCATAGGTGTCCTCTCTGCCTTTTTGTTGTCTCGATGCCAAAGGGGGAGGGAGTGTAGGATTTGCGAGTTGTGAGTCGTGTTTCGTCTTTTCGCTTTGCTTCGTTCCGTTGAACCTCGCTTGCTTTGGTTTGGTTTGTGCTTGTGAGACCTTTCGATCATACGGTGTAAGACATATGCACTCTATCGTACCTTATTGAGCTTATGCTATCTTGTGCTATTTACAATATGCTCATATGTACTATCTTGCTTAGTGTTAGCCTTATTGTTGCAAGATATGTCGTGTCTATAAAATATAGGGGAAGTGTTGATCCTAGTATCTGTGCCGTGCAGTCCAAAGCACCCATCTAGATAGCACACATTTAGGGGGAGCCCGTCTATATTTTAGAGGTGTGGGGTTTACCCATGTTCTATGTTATCTCCCTTTATGCAAATCCCGTATTGTCATCAATCCACCAAAAAGGGGGAGATTGTAAGGGCATATTTATCCCTTAGTTGTTTTGGTGATTGATACGTCTCCAACGTATCTATAATTTTTGATTGCTCCATGCTATATTATCTACGGTTTTGGACATTATTGGGCTTTATTATCCACTTTTATATTATTTTTGGGACTAACCTATTAACCGGAGGCCCAGCCCAGAATTGCGTTTTTTGCCTATTTCAGGGTTTCGAAGAAAAGGAATATCAAACGGAGTCCAAACGGAATGAAACCTTCGGGAACGTGATTTTCTCACCGAACGTGATCCAGGGGACTTGGACCCTACGTCAAGAAACAAAAGAGGAGGCCACGAGGTAGGGGGCGCCCCTACCCCCCCCCCCCCCCGAGGCGCGCCCTCCACCCTCGTGGGCCCCCTGTTGCTCCACCGACGTACTCCTTCCTCCTATATATACCTACGTACCCCCAAACGATCAGATACGGAGCCAAAACCCTAATTCCACTGCCGCAAATTTCTGTATCCACGAGATCCCATCTTGGGGCCTGTTCCGGAGCTCCGCCGGAGGGGGCATCGATCACGGAGGGCTTCTACATCATCACCATAGCCCCTCCGATGAAGTGTGAGTAGTTTACCTCAGACCTACGGGTCCATAGTTAGTAGCTAGATGGCTTCCTCTCTCTTTTTGGATCTCAATACAATGTTCTCCCCCTCTCTTGTGGAGATCTATTCGATGCAATCTTCTTTTTTGCGGTGTGTTTGTTGAGACCGATGAATTGTGGGTTTATGATCAAGTCTCTCTATGAACAATATTTGAATCTTCTCTGAATTCTTTTATGTATGATTGGTTATCTTTGCACGTCTCTTTGAATTATCAGTTTGGTTTGGCCTACTAGATTGATCTTTCTTGCAATGGGAGAAGTGCTTAGCTTTGGGTTCAATCTTGCGGTGTCCTTTCCTAGTGACAGTAGGGGCAGCAAGGCACGTGTTGTATTGTTGCCATCGAGGATAACAAGATGGGGTTTTCATCATATTGCATGAGTTTATCCCTCTACATCATGTCATCTTGCTTAAGGTGTTACTCTGTTTTCATTAACTTAATACTCTAGATGCATGCTGGATAGCGGTCGATGAGTGGAGTAATAGTAGTAGATGCAGGCAGGAGTCGGTCTACTTGTCTCGAACGTGATGCCTATATACATGATCATACCTAGATATTCTCATAACTATGCTCAATTCTGTCAATTGCTCAACAGTAATTTGTTCACCCACCGTAGAATACTTATGCTCTCGAGAGAAGTCACTAGTGAAACATATGACACCCAGGTCTATCTTCATCATATTAATCTCCCAATACTTAGTTATTTCCTTTGCTTTTTACTTTGCGTCTTTATCACAAAAATACCAAAAAAAATTATCTTATCATATCTATCATATCTCACTCTCGTAAGTGGCCATGTAGGGATTGACAACCCCTTATCGCGTTGGTTGCGAGGATTTATTTATTTTGTGCAGGTACGAGGGACTGGCGTGTAGCCTCCTACTGGATTGATACCTTAGTTCTCAAAAACTGAGGGAAATACTTACGCTACTTTGCTGCATCATCCCTTCCTCTTCGGAGAAAACCAATGCAGTGCTCAAGAGGTAGCTGTGATTGATGACAATGCTTTTGCAGACTAATCGTGTGCATTGAGTATTTCAGACATTTCATCACTAGGCACAAGACGATTTGGTGCCCCTCGAAGACTATGAAGACGACGTTTTTCTACGTTTCTTTTCGGTGGATTTGAGTCATAGGAAAGCCGTACTATTAAGAGGGGGTCCGCTTTGGAAAGTTCTGGGTGGAATCATCACGTACACGTCTACCCCTCTGCACCGCCTTTCCTTTGGCACTTTGGAGCATCCTCCGTCTTTTCTTGTCTATGCAAAATGTCGTGTTTGCTGATCTGGGGCATGCGGTAGTACTGCTCCTGGAAGCGGTAGTACCGGCCTCTGGCGCGGTAGTACCGCAAGTGCTCGCGGTAGTATCGCTTCCTTGGAGCGGTAGTACTGTGGCCTCAGGCCAGGCGCTGCTGCTATTGCGGTAGTAGGGGCGGATGTAATTTTTTACATCCGCGCCCTACGCGGTAGTACCGCGCCAGGTGCATGGTAGTATCGTGCGCTCTGGCCAGGCTCAGCAGCTTGCGTGGCAGTAGGAGCGGATGTAATTTTTTTCATCCGCACCCCGCGCGGTAGTACCGCTCCTGGCTTGCAGTACTGCCGTGTCGGATTTTTGCATAGATCCCAACTCAGCGGAAATTACCACGGATGTATTTTTATATGTCCGTGCCTTCCCAAAATCTGGACTATCCCTGCCTCGCGGTAGTACCGCAAGGGGGAGCGGTAGTACCGTGCCAGTGGTTCTACCGCTCTGTGCTTCATTGCATCTAGGCTCTGGTTTCTGCTGCACGGGCGGTAGTACCGCGGGCCCCTGCGGTAGTACCGTGTGCTCTTGCGGTAGTACCGCGTCCTCGGCGCGGTAGTACCGTGCTATGCAGGCTGAGTTGGTGGATAACGGTTGGATTTGTTCCTTCACTATATAAGGGGTGTCTTCTTCTCCTAGTTGACCATCTCTTCCATCTCCAAGCTCCATTGTTGCTCCAAGCTCCACTTTCGCCCGATCTCTCTCCCTAGCCAATCATACTTGTTGATTCTCTGGGGATTGGTTGAGAAGGCCTAGATCTACACTTCCACCAAGAGAAATTTGATTCCCCCACTCATCCCTCGCGGATCTTGTTACTCTCTCGCGGATCTTGTTACTCTTGGGTGTTTGAGCATCCTAATAAACGGTTGAGGTCACCACGGAGCCATATTCCATTGTGGTGAAGCTTTATGGTATCATTGGAAGCCTCCAATTAAGTTGTGCAGATAACCCCAACCTTGTTTATAAAGGTCTGATCGCCGCCTCCAAGGGCACCAATAGTGGAATCACAACATCTCGCATTGTGTGAGGGCGTGAGGAGAATACGGTGGCCCTAGTGGCTTCTTGGGAGCATTGTGTCTCCACACTGCTCCAACGGAGACATACTTCCGCTCAAAAGGAAGGAATTTCGGTAACACATCCTCGTCTTCACCGGCTCCACTCTTAGTTATCTCGTGCCTTTACTTGTGCAAGCTTATTTGTATTATATCCCTTGCTTACTTGTGTACTTGTTCTTGTTGCATCATATAGGTTGCTCACCTAGTTGCATATCTAGACAACCTACTTTGATGTAAAGTTTAAATTGATAAAGAAAAGCTAAAAATTGTTAGTTGCCTATTCACCCCCCCTCTAGTCAACTATATCGATCCTTTCAAAGGTCCGCAAACAATCCGCCACTTGAGTACCCGGCGGCCCCGGTTCCCCGCCGGAGTGGCGGCCCATGGCTGCCGAGGTGAATGTTGGACGTGTCGTCGTCGTCCTCCTCCTCCTCCTGATCATCCGGGTCGCCGGCGCTCGCCAGCGTCAAGGCCACGCCCGTGAAAACGCCGCTCGGTCGGCGCACCCGCGGCGCCACCTCGTCATCAACGAGGGCGGCTGTGCCTCCTCCTCGCCCCCCCCCCCCCCCGCCTCGTCAAGCCGAAGACGGAGCCGGGGCTCGCCGCCATGAAGAGCGAGCACGATGGCGCGCTCGACGACGAGGCCGTCATGAAGTGCGTGTGGGAGGATTGGGCCCACCTCGTCGAGGCCACGGCGGCGCGCCTGGAGGTGATCGCCGCGCCGCCGTGGCCTCGACGAGGGAGGCGTCATCGTGCTCGAGGATAGTGACGACGACGTGTCGCCGCCGCCCAAACCAGTCCGCCAGGGCGACCCCGGGCAGGGATCCAGTAGGATCGGCCGTGTGAAGAAGGAGGACGTTGACGGTGGCGGCAAAGATGGCGACTACGCCGTGTTCGGCAAGTTCTTCGACCTGTTGGCGCGGCAGCGGCCCTTTGTTTCTTTTTTAGTCGATTTTATGTTTCTATATGTAAAAAAAATTGTGGAACGCCTAAATATCGCCGAATCTATGTTGTTTTTTGCCGAATTTTGGTCGAATGTCTTTTTAATAATGTTTATAAAAAACGTCTGACGATGGCAGTTGGAAATTTGATCGCCCCCAAACCGAAAATATCATCGGTTCGCCCTCAGACGGCCTTTTTTCTAACCCATGCGAACGGAGATGCTCTAAGCCCACCCAGGACGTTTGAGATGCGAAAGCCTCGTCTCCTTTGCTCACCGCCCCGGTCGCCGTGGCGAATCCCGCAACAAAACCCTAGCCCAAAACCCCCACATAGCCCCCCCGCAGTACTGAACCCTCCTTTGCGGCTTTGCCTCGAGCCCCACCCCGAGCCACTGTCACACTCCGTCGCGCCTTCCGCCTCTCCCCTTGCGCTCCCGTCGAGCCGGCGGCGCGGTGCCCTCGCTACACACCCCCGGCGTCACCGCTCAGCTCCGCCGGTACCGCCAACGCGTTCGCCTCTCCCAGCACGCGAGCTAGTTGCTATTTACACTGAGATGGATTCTGAGGTTCTGGTGAAAGAGGTACTGAAAGACGGAAGGGGGAAGGGGGAGGAGGGGAGCAAAGACGAAGCTGCTGTTCGTGCTGAGATGATTCCCGAGGTCTCGTTGGAAAAGGAAGTGGAAGGTGGAGGAAGCAAGGGGGAGGACCAGAGCAACGGCGAGGCTTCCGGTGATGCTGAGATGAATTCTGAAGTCTCGGCGGAAGTGGAAACGGAGAATGGAGGAAGCAAGGGTAAGGAGGAGAGCGAGGCCGAGGAGGAAGATGGGGAATCAGGGGAGGCTACTTCGAGTAGTGAGGAGGAGGAAGAGGATGACGATGAGGAGGGGGAGGAGTCAAGTGAAGCGTCGTCGAGCAGTGATGAGGAAGAGCAGAGGGCTAATAACCATTGTGGTGTCGGTGACATGGCGGCCCTCATTGAGGAGGGCAAATTGATGGTTGGAATCAATGATGACGATGATGATGATGATGACGAAGACGAGGAGGAGGAGGAAGCATCGAAGGGTCATGTCAACTCCAAACATGAAGCAGAGGTATTGAGATGTATCTTGTGCATTTTTTTCATATAGTACGTAGTAGAGTGTGAATCATTTGCTAGCGAGTTACAGTTCCTCTAATCAGCACAATTGACTTTACAATCAAGCTCTATTAGATGATGAATAGTACAAAATAGTACTCCTAATACAAGAGCTTGCAGCCATATCAACAATTGTTTATACAGTGTGCTAATAGTACTCCAGCTAAATCAACAATTGATTAGAAGTTTACGCTCAATTGTTTATACAGTGTGCTAACTTGTTGATTTGTTATATCTACGGTGTTGTAGAAGTTTATGCTCAATTGTTGATTTGTTGCTACAATCTGTATAATCAATTGCTAAAAACCGTAGATATAATACAAGAGTAACTTAATGGTATGATCCAGGATGTTTACAAAATAAGTTGTTAGTATGCCTATTATAATATCGATATGTCATACCTTGCAGATCCTTCCTCCAGTGCCGAAGATCGAAGTCCAGCTGGAACCACATCATAAGGCACTCCCAGTGGGAACAATTTCATCTGTAAGTCTTGTGTTGAACTTGACTTTTCATCTAAAGTCTTGTTCTCATTTATTTTGAACAAAAATCTATTAGCACTTCTTTTTTATTTCACATCTGGTGAACATTCAGCCAGCCACCTCCCATTTTGTGTATGTATAGATTATTTGCCTGGAAAAGCTAGAAATCTGTTGGACTTGTATTTGTATACACTATGATAATTTGACAGTATCAGTCGTTTTGGGATTCTGGATGACAGTGTTTACATATTTCCTGTATTGCAACTATTATCTAGTACTACCTCTGTAAACTAATATAAGAGCGTTTAGATCACTAAAGTAGTGATCTAAACGCTCTTATATTAGTTTACGGAGGGAGTACCATTTTTAATGGAATTTTTGTATTAGCATACTTCTCCCGTATGGTGCTTGAGATTTTTATTGATAGACAAGGCTTCTCATTTAGTCATAGAGTCAATGAAATGCACATTTATATTTCCTCTTTTTAGATAATACACAGTGTATTTCCTGTACGGTCCATATCTTGACTGTTTGCTGTCACACTAGATCATGGGTGAGAGAGTGATTGTTGAAGGGTCAGCGCAACACAATCCCCTGAATGAGGGTTCTATACTCTGGAGGACTGAAAGCAGGACACCACTTGGTATTGTTGAGGAATTATTTGGACCAGTAAAAAACCCATACTATCTCGTGCGGTATAACTCTGTGGAAGAAGTCCCTTCTGGGATCAGTGCTGGAACTGCTGTCTCTTTTGTTATGGAATTTGCAAATCATATCTTAAATGTGAAGGAGCTATACACCAAAGGCTATGATGGATCAGGAGATAATATTGAGGACCAAACAGATGATCCTGAATTTTCTGATGACGAGAAAGAGGCTGAGTACAAAAGATCATTACGGCTGGCAAAAGGGCAGACTGATAGGAAACTTGACTCTAAGAAGCATTCTGGTGATAAGAAGAGGAAGCAGCCCAAGGATGCTGGATTCCATAAGGGTATACCTAGGACCCATGATGTAGCAACACCAGCTCACCAATCAAAACACCGTATTTATCGCTCAGATATGGCTCCTGTTGCTGATAACTCGGGACGTTCACGTACGAGTGTACCAATAATGACACCACCAGTCACACTGAATCCTGCTATGGCATCAGCCATTCAGTTTGCAGACCAGATTGGTGGCTGCTTCCCTAACCCATCACACCAGTTCTTACCACAGCAGCCAAATGTGGTTTGGCCTGGTGGGTTTCCACCTTCTATGTACCCGAACATGGGAATTAACGGAGCTGCTCTTGCAGCTAATATTATGCAGAACATACTCAGTGGATCCAATCAATACCGGCAACATTACCAGAATCAGAATTTTGGTGGATTCCTCAATGGAATACCCATGATCCCAACACAGTTTATTCCGCAGAGCGGAATGCCTGTAAATCCAATGCCTTTTGGTGGACCACAAGTAAATCCTCCATTTGGTCCAACATCTGAACTGGGGATGGGGCAGGGGAACTTTGGTAATCTTGGGTACTTGGCCGGGGATCAAGGGCTGCCGCACCCTGGGTTGCCTAATGCTCAGGGATATGGGCGCCTACCATCGTCACATGGAGGTGGTGGTCAGCGTCCTATGCAATTCAATTCTGGGCAGTTTAATCAGGGGAGCTCGTCCTTATCTGGAAGAAGGCCACAACAACAGGGAGGCCAGCACTCACAGGGGAGAGGTAGTGGCGGGCATCACTAATAGGATAACTGGCAGGCGTGTATTTTTCTTCTTTGCAGGAAGAGTTATACTTGAGAGCAATGTAAGTCTCCCTGTAATTGTAGTTTTTACTCGCTCCTACTTCTTGATATAATTAATCCATGCGACTATGGTGCATGTTGCTCATTACTTCTGGAGAAGATATTTGTTATAAATTACTTAAGGATGGATAGATGATGAATTAGATAATTGGTAGTTTTGTATTGCGGTTTGCACCTAAAAGTGAAGTAAAAAATGCTTTATCGTGGTGTAATTTTCTGCTACCCCTTTGTGTTTATATGGAACCCGAAAGCAATGACATGTTTTCTTGAGGTTGAAAACTGAAACCCTTGATCTGTCCTTCGCTGAAAGAAATGGATGTGACAATGTCGTCGAAAATGTGCTCCTTCTATCGTGTAGGCATTATTGCAAGAAAACATGTCTTATAGTGTCACTAAGGTGTTTGAACTGGTAGCAACAGTAGCAATGATGGGGTGGCGGGTTTATCACATATGGCATCTGTTGCCACTTAAAAAGGAAACCTGTCTTCCAGTATTGATCTTTCCCTTAGTAAGGATTATTTAAAGAACCTTAATGTTTCTTATTTACCTTCTCAGGCCTTTTAAAATGCTTGCAGTTACCAAACAAATCAGGAAGCCTTTTCGGATGAATGAATCAGGAAGCTGATGGTGGTATTTTGCCGAGCCTCACATTTTGGGAAGATCTGGAGAAGTTCAGATTTGGGGAGTTAAGCTGATAAACTTGTACTTTCGCTTTCGGAAAAAGGCATTTGCTGCTTGGTGCGATACCTGAAAAATGTGAGAGTTGTTTCAGTTTGCATTTGGACGACAACAAGGAAAAGCACACCTGCACGACATGTTTATGCAAGGGATTTTCTTCCGATAGTTTCTAGGGCAGTAGTAGGCGCCGGTTCGGCCGGCGGAAATTTGGGCCGGCCGCTGTGCGTCCGTAGATGTGCTCTCCCCCAACCGTCAAATCCAACAAAAATGCTCGGTCTGTTCGCTCCTTCTCCCTGCGTGAACGCTCAGTGTTGCCGCCCGCTCCCTCGAGCCCCCGCTTGCAGCAGGGCGTGCCTCATCCACAGCATCGTGACATATGCATCGCCGATAGCGACCATAGCCATTAGTTGTAGCAAATTCTGTCAATGGTCACAACAGAAAATGCTTTTTGTTGTAGCAATGCCGCCCAAGTCGTCGCTCGCGCCTGCAGTTTCCGTATGCCTTTGCAGCTTTGCTGCACACGGATGCAGCTCTGCCACTGCCTGTTGCGGCTCCTCCAACGGGCAGCCACCGATGCTGCACATGGTGACTGTGGCGATGCATGCTGGAACCGGCCATCAGGGTTGCTGCAACTGTGGCGACCATGAGCTTTGCAGCTTTGCTGCACACAGATACAGCTCTGCCACTGCCGGTTGCGGCTCCTCCAACGGGTGGCCACCGATGCTGGACATGGCGACTGCGGCGATGCATGCTGGAACCGGCCATCAGGGTTGCTGCAACCGTGGCGACCATGAGCTGGAGCCACTTCCGATGAGGCTGGGGATAACAATTTGGTGATGTGGGACCATGTTGGTTGATGCTGGAACCGGCGATAGCATACGCTGGAACGGTCAGAGAGGGAAGCTGGAACCGACGAGAGCAGCTGCGACGCTATCGTTGTCAATGTTGGAACTATAGGTGCAAAAAGCTGGAACCAACGACAGAATTTGTTGTCCGGCATCGCAAAAAGTTGTGACCAGGGTGCAAGGAAGCTGCAATCGTCAAACGATGACAATGACGATGCTGCAACCTGGAGGTGCAATTCTTTGCTAAGAACGACAACGGGTGCGCTGCCACGGTGACGAGGGAGGGAGGTGCGAGCTGCTAGCGGGGTCGGCGTGAGGTGTGTGTGTGTGGGGGGGGGGGGGTCTTGTGGTGGTGTTGTGAGACCGCGATGGCGCCGTCCGTGGTGCGCGCGGAAGGGGCGAGGGGGAAGAAGGAAGGAGACGAGAAACGTATGGACTCGTTGAGGATAAGGTCGAAAAGAACGTGTGTGGGTCCCATGGCCGCGTGCGAGCGCACGGCTGACCAACTCAAAGTTCTTCCCTAGTTTCTAAACTGTTTTGTGCATATATAATGCGTGTCATGATGCATCATGTATGACTAGAGGAGGCAAACACGCATGATGAGGCTGCAAACGAATCAAGTTCGAAGGAGTTGGCCTAGATTAAGCTCAACTCGTACAATTTGAGCCAGCACAAACATGGCTCATTTTTTTGGAGCGGCTAACATGTCTTACATTTTTTCCAGCCTTAAGAGCAACTCTAACAGTGTTGTCGTATGACCATGATTGCCAAAATAACAACCAATATAGATAATCTGGGCCGCGTCCAATCATGGATCTGGTGGCCGTGGGAGATCACGTGCTTCCTATGGCGTCGATGATGGCCGCGGGGGATCCAACCTCCTCCTTCGGCTGAAGGAGGTGGAGGACGTCGACCCCATTGTTCTCCTCGCCCGGTGAATGACACCATCCCGTAGAGACCGAGCCGGAGCCGGTGTCGGAACCTGAGAACCTGATCGACACTATGATGCGGCTCTCTTCCCTCAAAGCTTGCCACGAGAAGCACATCCTTCAAGAGTACAACCCCACACTTTCCGATAATGAGAAGTAGCGCAGCTAGTAGCTTCTGCTGGTGAGTCTGACCCCTGCGCCTACTTCGACGATCTCTCTCTTTCTCTCTCGAAGGAGGAGGAGGAGGAGGGCGACAATGACTAGATGACGCCAACCACCGACTAGTTTAAGTAATACCGAGTAGTGATGTCGCTTGAGTAGCGACAATGATTGATGTAGGGTAGGAACCCTAGATGGCCGATCTTTCACGAAAGGAGCGGATCCCGCGATGAACACGAAGAACACGAGGAGGGAAACGAGGGGAAAATCACAAGGGGGACACAAGAGAAGAACACTCAAACCAACAAGAATAAGTCACACATATGCTAGATCCTCGAGTACATAAGAGAAGATACACGATCCACGGACAACTAAGGACGATACAAGGGTAGCCGGTCTTCTCCATGAGGAGGTCTTGATGTTCTTCTCTGCGAGGAGGTCTTGAATCCAAAGGGATCTTCTCCGAAGAGGTCGCGGTCTCTCACGAGGAGTAGATCCGATGTGGATGAGCAATGATCTATCTCTCAAATGAGCTAAACCAATGCTAACCCTAGCTAGATGGAATAGGAGTTCTATATATAGTCTTAGTGCAAAGAGGGGGGCGAAGGGGTACATGGGCTGCAGCCCAACATGAAACAGCACACAGGCGTCGGGGACGCCCGGGGGTCACCGGTCGTTCGGAGGCTCGCGAGGGTCCAGACGTCCGGTGCCTGTCGGACGTCCGTAGATTCGGCTCGGGTGGTCTTCGGTCGGACGTCTGGTCGGGGTCGGTCGTCCTAGGAGCGTCGATCGTCCGTGGAGCGTCGGAAGTCCGTAGTTTTGGCTCGGGTGTGGAAGTGTCGGACGTCCGGAGCCTAGAGGTCGTCGGACGTCCGATCCTGGCCGGTCGTCCGGAGCCTGGAACTTCTTCTTCATCACTTCTTCTTCTCCGTCTTCACGTCCATCTTCCTCTTCTTCTTCTCCTTGCTCCTTAGCTTGTCCATGGTATCTGAGTATGCACAATGTGTCCGTATGAGGTAGTAGCCATGTCTCATGTGCATCGAAGTGGAAACGTGAGAGGAGTGATGTCACCTCGGCTTCGAGAGCTCTTGCGCGTGCTCATGTCATGGGTCGGTGAGACGATGGTAGGTCCACGGGATGACCTTGGGATGCTCCGCATCATCTCCCCTCCCTTGGGGAAGATTCGTCCTCGGATCAAATTCTTCATCACCATGGTAGGGAGAGAGATCTTTGACGTTGAAGATGTCGCTCATGGAGTACTTGTCGCGTGGAATGTCGATCTTGTAGGCGTTGTCGTTGAAGCGTGCAAGCACCTTGAAGGGTCCATCCGCTCGTGGTCGAAGCTTGGACTTGTGTTCTTGTGGAAAGCGGTCCTTGCGAAAGTGTAGCCACACGAGATCACCAATGTTGAAGACCATAGGTTGCTTGTTGAAGTTGAGCTTGGTCGCAAGGCGTTGAACTTGGCGCTCGATGGTGTTTCTTGTATCTTCATGCACCTTCTTGAAATGAGTCACACGTGCACTTGCGTCCAAATTGATGCGCTCTTGGAGTGGTAGAGGGAGAATGTCCAATGGGGACAAAGGGTTGAATCCGTAGACGACCTCGAAGGGGGACTTGCCGGTTGTTGAGTGTCTTGCTCAGTTGTAGGCGAACTCGGCGATAGGTAGGCACTCCTCCCACTCCTTGATGTTCTTCTTGATGAGTACTCAAAGTAGAGCGGAGAGTGTGCGGTTGGTAACTTCCGTTTGGCCGTCAGTTTGTGGATGATACGCCGTGGAGAAGAGTAGCTTGATTCCGAGCTTGGCGCATATGGTCTTCCAAAAGTAGCTAAGGAACTTGACGTCGCGGTCCGAGACGATAGTCTTTGGCACTCCATGTAGACGCAATATTTCCCTACAAAAGAGATTAGCGACATGTGAAGCATCGTCTATCTTGATGCAAGGAATGAAATGTGCCATTTTTGAGAAACGGTCCACAACGACAAATATGGAATCCTTCCCATTTCGAGCCCTAGGCAAACCAAGTACAAAGTCCATGCTAATGTCTTCTCATGGTTGATATGGAATTGGTAGAGGCATATAAAGGCCATGGGATTGAGCTTTGGACTTAGCTTTGCGACATGTAGAGCATCGGTTGGTGACGCGGTTGACGTCGCGAAACATCTTGGGCCAAAAGTAGTTCTTCGAGAGCGTGGCGAACGTCTTGTCTCGTCCAAAATGTCACATTAAGCCTCCTCCATGAGATTCCTGCAAAAGCAACAAACGAAGAGAAGACTCGGGGATGCAAATCTTGTTATCTCTCATAAGATATCCATCTTTGATGTAATAGCGTTCCCAAGAGGTGTGCGTCAAACACTTGGCATAAGGAGTAGCAAAGGTAGGATCATGCTCATACAAGTCTTTTATATGCTCAAAGCCAATGACATCTAACTCAAGTTGAGTAACAAGCATGCATATGCGGGCATCCGCCATAATGTTTTCTTTACCTTTAATGTACTTGATGACATAAGGAAAAGACTCAATAAATTCACTCCATTTAGCATGACGCTTGTTCAACTTGGTTTGGCCCTTAAGATACTTGAGCGTTTCATGATCGGTATGAATGATAAACTCATGATGGCGAAGATAGTGTTCCCACTCATGCAAAACGCGGACTAAAGCATATAGCTCTTTGTCATAGATGGGGTAATTGAGTTGCACGCTGGAGAGTTTCTCACTAAAGTAAGCTATGGGGCGCTTCTCTTGCGTTAACACACCTCCTATGCCATTACCACTAGCATCGCAATGAATCTCAAAAGGTTTGTCAAAGTTGGGTAAAGCAAGCACGGGAGCATGAGTAAGAAAATTCTTAAGCTCATTGAAAGCGGTATCTTGGGATGGTCCCCAAACAAAAGGCGCATTCTTCTTGCTCAAAGCATGCAAAGGCGAAGCAATGGTGCTAAAATCTTTCACAAAACGACGATAGAAACCCGCAAGGCCAAGAAAGGTACGTACTTGTTGCAAATTGGTTGGTTGTGGCCAAGTCTTAATAGCGTTGATCTTGGACTCATCAACATGAACACCCTTAGAAGAAACAACAAAACCCAAGAAAACAAGCTTCTCAACGCCAAAAAGGCATTTCTCCATATTAGCATAGAGATGCTATTTTCGAAGAGTTTTCAAAATGGTTCGGACATGGGTGACATGCTCTTTGAGAGACTTGCTAAAAACAAGGATATCATCGAAGTAGACCACAACAAACACACCAATGTAAGGGCGAAAGACATGATTCATAAGACGCATAAAAGTACCCGATGCTTCCAAGATACCCATAGGCATGACTAACCACTCACACAAGCCAAACTTGGTTTTGAAAGCGGTTTTCCATTCATCACCCTCTTGTATGTGTATTTGATAGTAACCACTCTTAAGATCAATTTTCGAAAAGATAGTGGCACCACTAAGTTCATCAAGCATATCATCAAGGCGTGGAGTGGGATACCTATAACGAATGGTGATAGCATTGATAGGTCTACAATCGAAGCACATGCGAAAGCTACCGTCTTGTTTTGGCACAAGAATGACCGAGACGGCACAAGGGCTCAAAATTTCACGCACATGTCCGTGGTTTATGAGATGCTTTACTTGCCTTTGTATTTCTTTGGTTTCTTTGGGGTTGACGCGGTAAGGAGCTTTGTTCGGAAGCGGTGCTCCGGGGATGAGGTTGATGCGGTGCTCAATGCCTCGTAGTGGAGGTAGTCCCGGAGGTAGCTCATCGGGGAAAACATCGTGAAATTCCTGGAAAAGAGAAGACAACACTAGAGGAAGAGTGTGAGAAGTGTTAGTTTGTGGTGCATTGTCCTTGCACACAAGGACGTAGTGTAGGACACTAGGTGGGTTCTCACACACTCCTCTTATCTCACTTTTGGTGGCAAATAGGACTAAGTTCTTCTTTTCGCTCATTGTGGAGGTGTTCGATTTGGGCTTGTGGCGCTCACTCTCTTTTTGGTGGCTCGCTCTCTCACTATGATCTCCACGATGGGTGGCTTGCTTGTCGGCGATCACTTGGCTTGGCGACATTGGACGTAGGACGTACTCCTTGCCCTTCATCTTGAAGATGTAGTGGTTCGATCGGCCGTTGTGGAGGACTCCTCTATCAAATTTCCATGGGCGTCCAAGGAGAAGGTGGCAAACGGTCATTGGAACGATGTCGCACTCCAAGGTGTCTTCGTAGGCGCCAATTTTGAAGGAGACTTGTACTCGATGCTCGACTTGGATAGTGCCGGAGTCGCTAAGCCATTGCACTTTGTATGGATGTGGGTTCTTCGTCTTGTGCAATTGGAGCTTGGAGCAAAGTTCTTCACTTGCGAGGTTATGACAACTCCCTCCATCGACGATGACCTTGACGGATCGTCCATTGATGCCGGCCTTGGTGTGGAATATGTGGCATCTTTGGTCTTCTTCTTGGTGATGTTGGAGAGTCAAGACCTTGGAGACAACAAGAGCGGGACTTGAATCTTCATCGCAAAAGACTTGTTCCTCTTCATCGTTAGCTTGCCGGTGCATGGCGACTTGCTCAAGAGCGTCCATTTCTCCTTCACTCATCGAGTCATAGGTGCCGTCGTCGTTGAGGATCATGGTCCGCTTGTTGGTGCACTCGTAGGACTTGTGGCCTCGGCCTCCGCATGTGAAGCATTTGAAGGAACTCGTCTTGACGGTCTCATCGGTGGGGGTTGAGGATGATGAAGATATCGGCTTGAAGTTGCTCATAGTAGGAGGATGGCTTGGAGTTGACGAAGCTTTCTTGGAACTCGACTTGTCGATGTTGCTTGTAGAAGGCTTGATAGACGGTGTTGGAGTCGTTGAAACTTGGTTGTTGGAGAAGCCGTAGGACTTGGATGAGAACTTGGCATACTTGAAATCGTCTTGTACTTGACGTTCCGCCTTTGTAGCTTGATGCACTACCTCGATGAGGTTCGAGTATGGTTGGAAGTCGGCGATCTTCTTGATAGGATGGCTGAGTCCATTCAAGAAACGTGCCGTAGTTTGCTCATCGTCTTTCGTGACATTGGCTTGTATCATGGCAATCTCCATCTCCTTGTAGTACTCTTCAACGCTCTTGGTTCCTTGCTTGAGTAGTTGGAGTTTCTTGAAGAGGTCGCGGTTGTAGTAGGTAGGCACAAAGCATGCTCTCATGACATCCTTCATTTGCGCCCAAGTAGTGATGGGTGGTTCACCTCTTGCCTCTCGGCGCTCGATAACTTGTTCCCACCAAATGAGGACATAGTCTTGGAACTCAAGGGATGCCATCGCGATATTCTTCTCTTCTTCATAGTTGTGCAAACGAAAGATTTTGTCGACCTTCAATGCCCAAGATAGGTACTATTCGGGATCGTTGCTTCCGTTGAACTTGGGCATGGTGAACTTGAGCTTGCCGTAGCGTTGCTCTTCATTGTGTTGGGGTCAAGGATGATGACGTCCATGTTGTTGATAATTGTCCAACTCGTGGTGCTCTTGGCGTGGAGGGTTGTCGACCTCATGTTGGACTTGTCATGGAGGATTCCATTGTCTTCATGCTCTTGATGAACTTGATGTTCTTGGCGAGCTTGTGGAGGAGCTTGTCAAGCTTGAGGAGGAACTTGAGGAACTTGACGATGCATGCGATCTTGAAATCTTCGTTCATGAATTTCTTCACGAAGTGCTTCTTCTTGTTCATGAGCTTGTCGGCCTTGGTTGGCTGCGGCTCGACTTGAATCTTGGAGGGCTTGTTGCACCTCAAGTGCTTGAGCTTCACGGAGTTGTTGTTCTTGGCATTGTGCATCGGCATCTTGTGCAACTTGGTGTAGACGCACTCGCTCTTCCTCTTCATGTTGGCGTTGTCGTTACCGTTCTCGTGCTAGCGCAAAAGCCTCTTGGGTTTGACGTCGTCGGTGCTCTTGAGAGTCGGTGTTGTAACACCCACGATGCGGCTATATCTCCCACGTGTCAGAGCACGACTTAGAGGCATAACCGCATAGTAGGCATGTCACAAGAGGGGTAATCTTTACACATCCCATGTACTGAATAAGAAAGGGATAAAGAGTTGGCTTACAATCGCCACTTCACACAATACATAAATATAGCATTACATCAACCAGAATACAATCAAGGTCCGACTACAGAACCAAAATAAAGACAACCCCAAATGCGATAGATCCCGATCGCCCCAACTGGGCTCCACTACTGATCGTCTAGAAAGGAAACATAGTAACGTCCTGAATCCTTGTCGAACTTCCACTTGAGTTCGGTCGCATCCCCTGGACTGGCATCATCGGCACCTGCATCTGGTTTTGGAAGTAATCTGTGAGTCTCTGAGACTCAGCAATCTCACACCCTCGCGATCAAGACTATTTAAGCTTATGGGTAGGAAAAGGTGGCGAGGTGGAGTTGCAGCAAGCACTAGCATATATGGTGGCTAACTTACGCAAATGAGAGCGAGAAGAGAAGCAAAGCACGGTCGAGAAGCTACAAAGATCAAGAAGTGATCCTGAAACTACTTACGTTCAAGCATAACACGAGACCGTGTTCCCTTCCCGGACTCCGCCGAAAAGAGACCATCACGGCTACACACGCTGTTGATTCATTTAATTAAGTTAAGTGTCAGGTTTTCTACAACAGGATATTAACAAATTCCCATCTGCCCATAACCGCGGGCACGGCTTTCGAAAGTTCAAAACCCTGCAGGGGTGTCCCAACTTAGCCCATCACAAGCTCTCACGGTCAACGAAGGATATTCCTTCTCCCAGGACGACCCGATCAGACTCGGAATCCCGGTTACAAAACATTTCGACAATGGTAAAACAAGACCAGCAAAGCCACCCGAATGTGCCGACAAATCCCGATAGGAGTTGCACATATCTCGTTCTCAGGGCACACCGAATGGGCAAGACGTCGGGTTGTCATAGACCCTGGTTGCCCAAGGGGCGCCGGACATCGCCCAGTTTGGACCAACACTTAGAGAAGCACTGGCCTCGGGGGGGGGGGGGGGGTTAAAATAAAGATGACCCTTGAGTCCGCGAAACCCAAGGGAAAAAGGCTCAGGTGGCAAATGGTAAAACCAAGGTTGGACCTTGCTGCAGGAGTTTTATTCAAGGAGAACTATCAAGGGGTTCCCATTATAACCCAACCGCGTAAGGAACGCAAAATCAAGGAACATAACACCGGTATGACGGAAACTAGGGCGGCAAGAGTGGAACAAAACACCAGGCATAAGGCCGAGTCTTCCATCCTTTACCAAGTATATAGATGCATTAAAGTAAACAAGATATAATAATGATATCCCAACAATAAACATGTTCCAACAAGGAACAAACTCCATCTTCACCTGCAACTAGCAACGCTATAAGAGGGGCTGAGCAAAGCGGTAACATAGCCAAACAACGGTTTGCTAGGACAAGGTGGGTTAGAGGTTTGACATGGCAATATGCGAGGCATGATATAGCAAGTGGTAGGTATCGCGGCATGGCAAAAGAGCGGGCAACTAGCAAGCAAAGATAGAAGTGATTTTGAGGGTATGGTCATCTTGCCTTCAAAGTTCTCCGAGTTGACGTAAGCTTGATCCTCGTAAGAGTACTCAATAGGTTCCTCGATCACGTACTCGTCTTCCGGATCTACCCAAGGCAAGAACACAAGCAAAGGAAACAACAATCAACCACGGTGCAATGCGCAAGCAACATGATGCAAAACATGGCATGATATGCGGGATGTGCTATGCAATGCATATGCATGCTCCGGAGGGAAAAGATTGAACCAGGCCTCAACTTGGCAAACCAAGTGCACCGCTGGAAAGATGAGTTGATTTCAGTCGAAATCGATATAAAGATCACCGGAATCAGATACACGGTTTGCAAATGGCAAGCAAAACAAAAATGACACTATCATGCGATTAACACCACGATGCCATCTAAAATGCAACAAGAAACTAAGCTACTGCACTCTAACATAGCAACAAAGCACATGGCAGTGATCTTCTCAAGATTCTTGACAAAAGATGACCACTAAGATACGGCTAAATCACACAATAGCAGGTTCAAACAAGCATGGCAAAAGTGCAAAAGATAACAGCATCACAGACTTAGTGAAAATACTAACATGTCAGGAATTAACATCAGGAAGCAATGTTTAGAGCAAGATAACAACATGCTACAGGATCAGAACATAGCAACACAAGGCATGGAATGAATCTACTCAAAGCATATAACAAAAGTCCCTTACTGACCATAAGCCAAAAGGGCACAGAAATCATGATGGCACCCATGTTAACATAGCAAGTTTCGTTAACAGATTCAGACTTAGCAGAAAAACTGGACATGGCATAAACAGAGTTATGAAGGCATGTTTGCGAGCTCGATGCACTCACCACAATGCATTTAATTACAAACTAAGCATACACCCAGCAAGAAGACATGATCAAGAAGCTAACCATGACAAGAACAATCTCATAGCATCCATGGATCAACTACAACAACCTTGGCAAAATTGATTAACACGTAAACAATCTGCCAGGAACATTTTATAGCAAAAGTAGAGCAAGATTGAGTCATGCTAGGGTACTCCATAAATGCAAACAGGGACATGGATGCATAGAGCATAACCATATGCCCAAATCATCCTTACTAAACATACTCAAAAGAAGCATGGATCTCTCTGTAGCAACATGAACACATGGCATAAAAATAACAGCAGAGCAAAGACTTAGTGAAATTCTAAGTCCCTGAAAACAACAATATTACGAGAGCTACTTTGCATGCATGTGATAGTCACCACATTGATCACAAAAATACATGGCATACACCCCTGTAAATATGGCATGGCATGGCCCAAAACACATGTAGGGCTCAAGTTCATATGCAGCACACAATAATCATGGCAAAAATGACAAATGCTCATAAACTGATAAGAATCAGGAACTAACATTATGAAGCACTCTTGAAACAGTCATTAGGACATCAATATGGAATCAAACAAGCATGGTTCAATGGAACAAAATGAAGAGCACATCCTGACGAACATTTCGATATATAGCGCACACAAAACGGAGCTACGGATGCGGAGTTATGGCATGACGAAAAATGCTACAGGATGCAAAAATAAAAGACTTAGAGGGAAAACAGGGGTCAACCCTAATGGATCTGGATTTGGGCGCAGATTCCGTGGTTCGCCGGAATCGGAGGTCGCGGTGGCCAGAGTGGGACTTGCCAGAGACGTCGGGGACGGCGGTGGCCGGAGTGGTCGCCGGCACGACGCGGTGGCGCGGCGGAGGAAAGAGCGGCGACGCCGACGACGTGCTGCAGTGGCGAGGCGGCGGAGTCGGCGAGGGCGGCGCGGTGAAGTGGCGGCGGCGCCGGACGGTGAGGAGGCGCGGTGGCGATGGAGGCGTGCGGCGGCCTCGGGCAGGGTCGCCCGCGGGCGACGGCGGCGGGGTACGGGCCCGCGGGGGCCGGATCTGGGCCCGGCGGGCCTCGGCGGTGCGCGGGTCGGTGGCGGTGACGTGGCGGCGCGGGAGTGGCTGAGGCGGCGGGGCGGACGCGTCCGGTCCGATCCAGACGTGTCCGGCGGCGCGGGGAAGAAGAGGCTAGGGTTTGGACCCGAAAATTCGGAGGAGTGCACATATTTATAGGTAGAGGGAGCTAGGAGAGTCCAAATGAGGTGCGGTTTTCGGCCACGCGGTCGTGATCGAACGGCTAAGAGGATGGAGGGGTTTTGGATGGGTTTTGGGACACTTTGAAGGGGTGTTGGGTTGCAACACACATGAGGCCTTTACGGTTCCCCGGTTAACCGTTGGAGTATCAAACAGACTCCAAATGGCACAAAACTTGACAGGCGGTCTACTGGTTGTGTACCAAGGCTGCTTGGCAAATCTTGGTCCATTCCGAGAATGTTTAACACCCACACACTAAAAGAGGCAAAAGGGGACGCCGGAGGACGTAGGAGTGCCGGATTGCAAAACGGACAACGGGGAAAATGCTCGGATGCATGAGACGAACATGTATGCGAATGCGATGCACATGATGACATGATATGATATGCATGACATGAACAAAATTCAAAATGAAGACAAACCCAACCAGGAGGGAATATCATAACTTAGAGCCAAAAATGGCAAGAGTTGGAATACAAATATGGCAAGTTACATATGGGGCATTACAGGTGTCGTGTAGAGGATTGAGGCTTGCTTGACGATCGTTGCGCGCGACACGGCGTAGAGTGTTCGATGTCGGTGTACTTGAGCTGGAGAGGGTGAATTCGGAGTGTCGACTTGAGCGGGTCCTTCTTGATGAAGACGAAGTGGAAGAAGAGCGGTTGAGCAACAAAGTGCGAATCTCGTCCATCCTTGCGTCATTCTCTTGCTTGTGATCATCGAGCTTGTGGTCGAAGTAGTCCCTTGTACGTTGCTCGGAGAGTCGCAAGTTGGCGGCGAGGTTGTCGATGCGTTCACTCATTGCTTGTTGCTCATGATGCAAAGCATGTTGTGCACCAAAGAGGTGACTCTTGGTGACGTAGGAGTTCATGTCGTCGTCGTGCTCAATGAAGAGTGGGTTGGTAGAAGTACTTGGTCTATCCATCATTCCAAGATACACAATGTGAGTGGAAGAAAGAGAAGAACGAATACCAAATATACCTTGACCGAAGTTGAAAGTGGATCGATGATCACTCTAATGTAGGACAAGGAAATAGCACAATTGGTACTAGCTCTTGTCGGTTTCTCACACCTACACAAGTAAAAGCTTATGGTGGAGCTTGGTTAGGATGGTGGCACAAAATTTGATGCAATTGTAAGTGAGCTTCAATAATGTTAGAAAAGATTCGCAAGATGCAATGTAACAAGTAGACCAAGCATATAAGGTACATGGAAACACACACACAAAAAGATAGGTGGGGTCGTGCAACCAAGGATGAGCCAAAATGTGGAATCCACAAAAATGCTCTTGTCACACAACACTAGAGAGACGCTAGCACGATTGCACAATAGGCGGATATAAAGAACTTGTGCACAACCTACTTAGCAAAAATGCAGTGACTTCTATCCCAAGTATGCTCTATGCAAGGTGTTTCTATGATATGATCCAAGATGATCGAGTATGATAATCTTAATGTTGTATGATGCTATGGTACTTGCTTAAAAGCTCTTTGCTTATCTTTCCTCTTTGCTTAAAAGCTTGTTTGGCTCTTTGATGTTTGAGCTCTTTTCTCATGCAATGCTTGACGAACCAAGATAGCAATTGTGTATGCGATGACAACTTTGTGACACAAGAGATGATACCAATATATGCAACAATGATGTATGTATGCTATGGGAAGTATGATCACTAATGTGCACAAGTCTTGTTGCCGGCAATACTCAATGGCTAGTCTCGATGGGTAAGCAACGCAAAGGAGTAAGGCTATGATGGTTATCAATGTAATGGCAAGAGTGATATGTCCAATACCAAGACGAGGTTACCGTTTCTTGCGGACGGTATGGTGTCAAAATGGTGGAACGAATACCAAGATGTAGTCGAGGTGGTCGTTGTTGATGACGCGTCCGTGGCGAAGATGAGCGGCGGTGATGTTGATGTCGAACCGTACCTAGATAGCCGAAACACAAAAGGATACGGAACCGCAACTCAAATTCTCAGAGCTCGAAGTAGCAACACATGTCGTAGTGCGAAACGGGTAAGCAATGGTGGTGGTATGCGGAAGTGGTGATGATGTATAGGTGGTAGGAGTGCGTATGCGGAAATGTGGGGCGGTGGTGGTGCAAAACTGAAAGAAAATTCAGTTTCGTCGGGGTTCGTCGGACGTCCGGGCAGGTCCGGTCGTCTGGTCGTCGGACGTCCGGTGCCTGGGCAAAAATTTGGCCACGGGAAGAACTGCTAGGGTTTGTGATGGAGACATGGGAAATCATCAAATCCGGAGGATTTTGTGGATGGAAAGGGTGGAGACAAGGGGAAAAAGCTAGATCCACTCAAAACAAAGAAAATCCATGGATCCAAACCAACAAAATTTCAACACACCAACAAATCACAAAAAAAATTGGGGCTATTTTTGTGGGGAATTTTCGAATTTGGGACAAAAACAACAAAACTAGCCTAGCAACACAATGGGGAGGCTCCGAAATCGTGATCAACGTGGCTCTAGATACCAAGATGATGTAGGGTAGGAACCTTAGATGGCCGATCTTTCACGAAAGGAGCGGATCCCACGATGAACACGAAGAACACGAGGAGGGAAACGAGGGGAAAATCACAAGGGGAACACAAGAGAACACTCAAACCAATAAGAATAAGTCACACATATGCTAGATCCTCGAGTACATAAGAGAAGATACACGATCCACGGACAACTAAGGACGATACAAGGGTAGCCAGTCTTCTCCGTGAGGAGGTCTTGATGTTCTTCTCCTCGAGGAGGTCTTGAATCCAAAGGGATCTTCTCTGAAGAGGCCGCGGTCTCTCATGGGGAGTAGATCCGATGTGGATGAGCAATGCTCTATCTCTCAAATGAGCTAAACCAATGCTAACCCTAGCTAGAAGGAATAGGAGGTCTATATATAGTCTTAGTGCAAAGAGGGGGGCGAAGGGGTACATGGGCTGCGGCCCAACACAAAACATCATGCAGGCATCGGACGTCCGGGGGTCACCGGTCGTCCGGAGGCTCGTGAAGGTCCGGACGTCCGGTGCCTGTCGGACGTCCGTAGATTCGGCTCGGGTGGTCTTCGGTCGGATGTCCGGTCGGGGTCGATCCTCCGAGGAGCGTCGGTCATTCGTGGAGCGTCGGAAGTCCGTAGTTTTGGCTCGGGTGTGGAAGTGTCGGACATCCGGTCTAGGTTGGACGTCCGGAGCCTGGAGGTCGTCGGACGTCCGATCTTGGCTGGTCGTCCGGAGCCTGGAGCTTCTTCTTCATCACTTCTTCTTCTCCGTCTTCACGTCCATCTTCCTCTTCTTCTTCTCCTTGCTCCTTAGCTTCTCCATGGTACCTAAGTATGCACAATGTGTCCGTATGAGGTAGTAGCCATGTCTCATGTGCATCAAAGTGGAAACGTGAGAGGAGTGATGTCACCTCGACTTCGAGAGCTCTTGCGCGTGCTCGTGTCATGGGTCCGCTAGGTACTTGGTGAGGTGATGGTAGGTCCATGGGGATGACCTTGGGATGCTCCGCATCAATGCTTATCCATAGTTGCTAATTATATGCAAGCAACGCATTTTGTCCATTGAATATAGTCATTATTAAATTATTGTGTTGATTCATGCATTTCTTTAGACCAATTTAAGCTTAAAGTGCTCCTACAAAGTTGAAGCAAATGACAAAATAAAATAAAATTATGAAGATCATATTATGTCGACTATGTGTTTATGGCCATGGCCTCTGTATCTATATAGACCACGTTCCATATCTTATATGATGAGTGAAGATGTGACAAGAGTTGGTCTAAGGGCATCTCCAACGCCAACTCTCAAACCGCCCTCATACGTTCGGACCGTGTGGTCTGGACCGCTAAAGCCATCCAACGTGGTTCTGTATCGTCCGCCGAGCGGTCCAGACCATGTTTCCTCACAAACTGGAAGCAAACGTGGGAGGCTTTGCAACAGTCTGGACAAGAGACACGTTGGACTCTTACTCCCATGGCCCACTGATACGTCCATTTTGAATCATGCTTTTATATCGATATTTATTGCATTATGGGCTGTTATTACACATTATGTCACAATACTTATGCCTATTCTCTCTTATTTTACAAGGTTTACATAAAGAGGGAGAATGCCGGCAGCTGGAATTCTGGGCTGGAAAAGGAGCAAATATTAGAGACCTATTCTGCACAGCTCCAAAAGTCCTGAAACTTCACGGAAGTCATTTTCAGAATATATAAAAAATACTGAGCACGAGAAGTTCACCAGGGGGGCCACACCCTGCCCATGAGGGTGGGGGCGCGCCCTACCCCCCTGGGCGCGCCCCCTACCTCGTGGGCCCCCTGGTGGCCCTCTGCTACCTCTTGAGCACTGCATTGGTTTTCCTCGAAGAGGAAGGGATGATGCAGCAAAGTAGCGTAAGTATTTCCCTCAGTTTTTGACAACCAAGGTATCAATCCAGTAGGAGGCTACGCGCGAGTCCCTCGTACCTGCACAAAACAAATAAATCCTCGCAACCAATGCGATAAGGGGTTGTCAATCCCTACACGGCCACTTACGAGAGTGAGATCTGATAGATATTATAAGATAATATTTTTGGTATTTTTATGATAAAGATGCAAAGTAAAATAAAAGCAAAGTAAAAAAGCAAATGAAATAACTAAGTATTGGAAGATTAATATGATGAAGATAGACCCGGGGGCCATAGGTTTCACTAGTGGTTTCTCTCAAGAGCATAAGTATTCTACGATGGGTGAACAAATTACTGTTGAGCAATTGACAGAATTGAGCATGGTCATGAGAATATCTAGGTATGATCATGTATATAGGCATCACGTCCGAGACAAGTAGACCGACTCCTGCCTGCATCTACTACTATTACTCCACTCATCGACCGCTATCCAGCATGCATCTAGAGTATTAAGTTAATGAAAACAGAGTAACGCCTTAAGCAAGATGACATGTTGTAGAGGGATAAACTCATGCAATATGATGAAAACCCCATCTTGTTATCCTCGATGGCAACAATGCAATACGTGCCTTGCTCCCCCTACTGTCACTGGGAAAGGACACCGCAAGATTGAACCCAAAGCTAAGCACTTCTCCCATTGCAAGAAAGATCAATCTAGTAGGCCAAACCAAACTAATAATTCGAAGAGAGTTGCAAAGATAACCAATCATACATAAAAGAATTCAGAGAAGATTCAAATATTATTCATAGATAGACTTGATCGTAAACCCACAATTCATCGGTCTCAACAAACACACCGCAAAAGAAGATTACATCGAATAGATCTCCACAAGAGAGGGGGAGAACATTGTATTGAGATCCAAAAAGAGAGAAGAAGCCATCTAGATAATAACTATGGACCCGTAGGTCTGAGGTGAACTACTCACACTTCATCGGAGGGGCTATGGTGATGATGTAGAAGCCCTCCGTGATCGATGCCCCCTCCGGCGGAGCTCCGGAACAGGCCCCAAGATGGGATCTCGTGGATACAGAAAGTTACGGTGGTGGAATTAGGGTTTTGGCTCTATATCTGATCGTTTGGGGGTGCGTAGGTATATATAGGAGGAAGGAGTATGTTGGTGGAGCAACAGGGGGCCCACGAGGGCGGAGGGCACGCCTGGGGGGTAGGCGCGCCCCCTACCTCGTGGCCTCCTCTTTTTTGTCTTGACGTAGGGTCCAAGTCTCCTGGATCATGTTCGGTGAGAAAATCACGTCCCCGAAGGTTTCATTCCGTTTGGACTCCGTTTGATATTCCTTTTCTTCGAAACCCTAAAATAGGCAAAAACATCAATTCTGGGTTGGGCCTCCGGTTAGTAGGTTAGTCCCAAAAATAATATAAAAGTGAATAATAAAGCCCAATAATGTCCAAAACAGTAGATAATATAGCATGGAGCAATAAAAAATTATAGATACGTTGGAGACGTATCAAGCATCCCCGAGCTTAATTCCTGCTCGTCCTCGAGTAGGTAAATGATAAAAACAAAAATTTTGATGCAGAGTGCTACTTGGCATAATTTTAATGTAATTCTTCTTAATTGTGGTATGAATATTCAGATCCGAAAGATTCAAGACAAAAGTTCATATTGACATAAAAATAATAATACTTCAAGCATACTAACTAAGCAATTATGTCCTCTCAAAATAACATGGCCAAAGGAAGTTCATCCCTACAAAATCATATAGTTTAGTCATGCTCCATTTTCGTCACACAAGAATGCTCTCATCATGCACAACCCCGATGACAAGCCAAGCAATTGTTTCATACCTTAGCAATCTCAAACCTATAAACTTTCACGCAATATATGAGCGCGAGCCATGGACATAGCAATATGGGTGGAATAGAATATGATGATGGGGGTTATGTGGAGAAGCCAAAAAGGGAGAAAGTCTCACATCAACGAGGCTAATCAATGGGCTATGGAGATGCCCACCGATTGATGTTAATGCAAGGAGTAGGGATTGCCATGCAACGGATGCACTAGAGCTATAAATGTATGAAAGCTCAACAAAAGAAACTAAGTGGGTGTGCATCCAACTTGCTTGCTCACGAAGACCTAGGGCACTTGAGGAGGCCCATTGTTGGAATATACAAGCCAAGTTATATAATGAAAATTTCCCACTAGTATATGAAAGTGACAAAACAAAAGACTCTCTATCATGAAGGTTATGGTGCTACTTTGAAGCACAAGTGTGGCAAAGGATAGTAACATTGTCCCTTCTCTCTTTTTATACCTTTTTTTATTTAGGCCTTTTTTATATGGCCTTTATTTTATTTTTATTTCCTCACTTGGGATAATGCTCTAGAAAATGATGATCATCACACTTCTATTTATTTACAACTCAATGATTACAACTCGATGCTAGAACAAAAGATGACTATATGAATGCCTCCGGTGGTGTACCGGGATATGCAATGAACCAAGAGTGACATGTATGAAATAATTATGAACGATGGCTTTGCCACAAATACTATGTCAACTACATGATCATGCTAAGCAATATGACAATGATGAATGTGTCATGATAAACGGAATGGTAGAAAGTTGCATGGCAATATATCTCGGAATGGCTATGGAAATGCCATAATAGGTAGGTATGGTGGCTGTTTTGAGGAAGATATAAGGAGGTTTATGTGTGAAAGAGCGTATCATATCACGGGGTTTGGAAGCACCGGCGAAGTTTGCGCCAACTCTCAATGTGAGAAAGGGCAATGCACGGTACCGAAGAGGCTAGCAATGATGGAAGGGTGAGAGTGCGTATAATCCATGGACTCAACTTAGTCATAAAGAACTCACATAATTATTGCAAAAATCTACAAGTCATCAAAAACCTCGGCACTACGCGCATGCTCCTAGGAGGATAGATTGGTAGGAAAAGACCATCGCTCGTCCCCGACCGCCACTCATAAGGACGACAATAAAAAAACACCTCATGTTTCAATTTTTTTACACAACGTTTACCATACGTGCATGCTACGGGACTTGCAAACTTCAACACAAGCACTTATCAAATTCACAACTACTCAACTAGCATGACTTTGATATTATTACCTCCATATCTCAAAACAATCATCAAGCATCAAACGTCTCTTAGTATTCAAAACACTCCTAGGAATTTTTTATTAATCTTGAATACCTAGCATATTAGGATTATTTAAGCAAATTACCATGCTATTTAAGACTCTCAAAATAATCTAAGTGAAGCATGAGAGATCAATAGTTTCTATAAAACAAATCCACCACCGTGCTCTAAAAGATATAAGTGAAGTACTAGAGCAAAACTATATAACTCAAAAGATATAAGCGAAGCACATAGAGTATTCTAACAAATTCCAAATCATGTATGGATCTCTAAAAATGTGTGTACAGCAAGGATGATTGTGGTAAACTAACAAATAAAGACTCAAATAATACAAGACGCTCCAAGCAAAACACATATCATGTGGTGAATAAAAATATAGCTCCAAGTAAAGTTACCGATAAAAGTAGACGAAAAGAGGGGATGCCTTCCGGGGCATCCCCAAGCTTTGGCTTTTAGGTGTCCTTAGATTATCTTGGGGGTGCCATGGGCATCCCCAAGCTTAGGATCTTTCCACTCCTTGTTCCATAATCCATCAAATCTTTACCCAAAACATGAAAACTTCACAACACAAAATTTAAAGTAGAAAATCTCGTGATCTCCGTTAGCGAAAGAAAACAAAAGACCACTTCAAGGTACTGTAATGAACTCATTCTTTATTTATATTGGTGTTAAACCTACTGTATTCCAACTTCTCTATGGTTTATAAACTATTTTACTAGCCATAGATTCATCAAAATAAGCAAACAACACACAAAAATAGAATCTGTCAAAAACAAAACAGTCTGTAGTAATCTGTAGCTAGCGCAAGATCTGGAACCCCAAAAATTCTAAAATAAATTGCTGGACGTGAGCAATTTATCTATTAATCATCTGCAAAAATAATTAACTAAATATCAGTTTCCAAAAAATAATGGCAGCAGTTATCATGAGTGCTAAAGTTTCTTTTTTTTGCAGCAAGATTAACAAGACTTTCCCCAAGTCCTCCCAACGGCTCTACTTGGCACAAACACTAATTAAACACAAAAGACACAACCTAAACAGAGGCTAGATAAATTATTTATTACTAAATAGGAGCAAAAAGTAAGGAATAAAAATAAAATTGGGTTGCCTCCCAACAAGCGCTATCGTTTAACGCCCCTAGCTAGGCATAAAAAGCAAGGATAGATCTAGGTATTGCCATCTTTGGTAGGCAATCCATAAGTGGCTCTCATAATAGATTCATAAGGTAATTTAATTTTCTTTCTAGGAAAGTGTTCCATGCCTTTCCTTAACGGAAATTGGAATCTAATATTTCCTTCCTTCATATCAATAATTGCACCAATCGTTCTAAGAAAAGGTCTACCAAGAATAATAGGACATGAAGGATTGCAATCTATGTCAAGAACAATAAAATCTACGGGCACATAATTCCTATTTGCAACAATAAGAACACCATTAATTCTTCCCATAGGTTTCTTAATAGTGGAATCCGCGAGGTGCAAGTTTAGAGAGCAATTATCAAAATCACGGAAACCTAACAAATCACACAAAGTCTTTGGAATCATGGAAACACTAGCAGCCAAATCACACAAAGCATAGCATTCATGATCTTTAATTTTAATTTTAATAGTTGGTTCCCACTCATCATAAAGTTTTCTAGGGATAGAAACTTCCAGTTCAAGTTTTTCTTCATAAGATTGCATCAAGGCATCAACGATATGTTTAGTGAACGCTTTATTTTGACTATAAGCATGAGGAGAATTTAGCACAGATTGCAACAAGGAAATACAATCAATCAAAGAGCAATTTTCATAATTAAATTCCTTGAAATCCAAAATAGTGGGTTTAGCAACATCTAGGGTTTTAATTTCTTCGATCCCACTTTCATCAATTTTAGCATCAAGATCTAAAAACTCCGAATTCTTGGAACGCCTTCTAGGTAAAGGTGGATCATATTAAGTCCCATGATTATTAAGATTAATATTGCAAAACAAAGATTTAATAGGGGACACATCATTAACTTTTAGATCTTCATCTTTATTTTCATAGGAACTAGAGGAACAGGCTCTTATAAAGGCATCTTTTTTAGCACGCATCCTAGCGGTTCTTTCTTTGCACTCATCAATGGAAATTCTCATGGATTTGAGAGACTCATTGATATCATGCTTAGGTGGAATAGATCTAAGTTTCAAAGAATCAACATCAAGAGAAATTCTATCAACGTTCCTAGCCAACTCATCAATCTTAAGCAATTTTTCTTCAATCAAAGCATTAAAATTCTTTTGCGAAGTAATAAATTCTTTAATATTAGATTCAAAATCAGAGGGCAGCTTATTATAATTTCCATAAGAATTGTTGTAGGAATTACCATAATTATTAGAGGGATTACTAGGATAAGGCCTAGGATTAAAATTTCCTCTATATGCATTGTTACCAAAATTGTTCCTACCAACAAAATTCACATCCATAGATTCATTATTATTCTCAATCCAAGTAGACAAGGGCATATCATTAGGATCAGAAGAAACACTTTTACTAGCAAATAATTTCATAAGTCCATCCATCTTTCCACTCAAGACATTAATTTCTTCTATCGCATGCACCTTTTTATTAGTAGATCTTTCAGTATGCCATTGAGAATAATTAACCATAATATTATCTAGGAGTTTAGTAGCTTCTCCTAAAGTGATTTCCATAAAAGTGCCTCCCGCGGCCGAATCTAAAAGATTTCTAGAAGCAAAATTCAATCCGGCATAAAAATTCTGAACAATCATCCACAAATTTAAACCATGAGTAGAGCAATTAAGTATCATTAATTTCATTCTCTCCCAAGCTTGTGCAACATGTTCATGATCAAGTTGCTTAAAGTTCATAATATCGTTTCTAAGAGAGATGATCTTAGAGGGAGGAAAATACTTAGAGATAAAAGCATCTTTGCACTTGTTCCATGAATTAATACTATTTTTAGGCAAAGACGAAAACCAAGCTTTAGCACGATCTCTAAGCGAAAAAGGAAATAGCTTCAATTTAACAATATCATTATCCACATCTTTCTTCTTTTGCATATCACACAAATCAACAAAGCTATTTAGATGGGTAGCGGCATCTTCACTGGGAAGGCCGGAAAACGAATCTTTCATGACAAGATTCAGCAAAGCAGTATTAATTTCACAAGATTCAGCATCGGTAAGAGGAGCAATCGGAGTGCTAATAAAATCATTGTTGTTGGTAATGGTAAAGTCACACAATTTAGTATTATCTTGAGCCATCGTGACAAGCAAGCAAACTAACACACAAGCAAACAAAAAGCAAGCGGGCAAAAAGAGGCAAATAGAGAAAGAGAGGGAGGATAGAGAGAGAGGGCGAATAAAACGACATGGGTGAAGTAGGGGAGAGGAAAATGAGAGGCAAATGGCAAATAATGTAATGCGGGAGATAGGGATTGTGATGTGTACTTGGTATATTGACTTTTGCGTACACTCCCCGGCAATGGCGCCAAAAATCCTTGTTGCTACCTCTTGAGCACTGTGTTGGTTTTCCCCGAAGAGGAAGGGATGATGCAGCAAAGTAGCGTAAGTATTTCCCCCAGTTTTTGAGAACCAAGGTATCAATCTAGTAGGAGGCTATGCGCGAGTCCCTCGTACCTGCACAAAACAAATAAATCCTCGCAACCAACGCGATAAGGGGTTGTCAATCCCTACACGGCCACTTACGAGAGTGAGATCTGATAGATATGATGAGATAATATTTTTGGTATTTTTATGATAAAGATGCAAAGTAAAATAAAAAGCAAAGTAAAAAAGCAAATGAAATAACTAAGTATTGGAAGATTAATATGATGAAGATAGACCCGGGGGCCATAGGTTTCACTAGTGGATTCTCTCAAGAGCATAAGTATTCTACGATGGGTGAACAAATTACTGTTGAGCAATTGACAGAATTGAGCATAGTCATGAGAATATCTAGGTATGATCATGTATATAGGCATCACGTCCGAGACAAGTAGACCAACTCCTGCCTGCATCTACTACTATTACTCCACTCATCGACCGCTATCCAGCATGCATCTAGAGTATTAAGTTAATGAAAATAGAGTAACGCCTTAAGCAAGATGACATGGTGTAGAGGGATAAACTCATGCAATATGATGAAAACCCCATCTTGTTATCCTCGGTGGCAACAATACAATACGTGCCTTGCTACCCCTACTGTCACTGGGAAAGGACACCGCAAGATTGAACCCAAAGCTAAGCACTTCTCCCATTGCAAGAAAGATCAATCTAGTAGGCCAAATCAAACTGATAATTCAAAGAGACTTGCAAAGATAACCAATCATACATAAAATAATTCAGAGAAGATTCAAATATTATTCATAGATAGACTTGATCATAAACCCACAATTCATCGGTCTCAACAAACACACCGCAAGAAGACGATTACATCGAATAGTTCTCCACAAGAGAGGGGGAGAACATTGTATTGAGATCCAAAAAGAGAGAAAGAAGCCATCTAGCTAATAACTATGGACCCGTAGGTCTGAGGTGAACTACTCACACTTCATCGGAGGGGCTATGGTGATGATGTAGAAGCCCTCCATGATCGATGCCCCCTCCGGCGAAGCTCCGGAACAGGCCCCAAGATGGGATCTCGTGGATACAGAAAGTTACGGCGGCGGAATTAGGGTTTTGGCTCCGTATCTGATCGTTTGGGGGTACGTAGGTATATATATAGGAGGAAGGAGTACGTCGGTGGAGCAACAGGGGGCCCATGAGGGTGGAGGGCGCGCCTGGGGGGTAGGCGCGCCCCCTACCTCGTGGCCTCCTCTTTTGTGTCTTGACGTAGGGTCCTAGTCTCCTGGATCATGTTCGGTGAGAAAATCATGTTCCCGAAGGTTTCATTCCGTTTGATATTCCTTTTCTTCGAAACCCTAAAATAGGCAAAAAAAACAGCAATTCTGGGCTGGGCCTCCGGTTAGTAGGTTAGTCCCAAAAATAATATAAAAGTGGATAATAAAGCCCAATAATGTCCAAAACAGTAGATAATATAGCATGGAGCAATCAAAAATTATAGATACGTTGGAGACGTATCACCCTCCGATGCCCATCTTCTGCTATAGGGAGTTTTTCAATGAGGAAAAAATCATAAGCCATCTTTCCGGACGAGACTCCGCCGCCACGAGGCGGAACCTTGGCAGAACCAATCTAGGGCTCCGGTGGAGCTGTTCTGCCGGGGAAACTTCCCTCCGGGAGGGGGAAATCATCGCCATCGTCATCACCAACGCTCCTCTCATCGGGAGAGGGCAATCTCGATCAACATCTTCACCAGCACCATCTCCTCTCAAAACCCTAGTTCATCTCTTGTATCCAATTCTTGTCTCCAAGTCCGGGATTGGTACCTTTGGGTTGCTAGTAGTGTTGATTACTCCTTATAGTTGATGCTAGTTGGTTTATTTGGTGGAAGATCATATGTTCAGATCCTTTATGCATATTAATACCCCTCTGATTATGAACATGTATATGCTTTGTGAGTAGTTACGTTTGTTCCTGAGGACATGGGAGAAGTCTTGTTATTAGTAGTCATGTGAATTTGGTATTCGTTCGATATTTTGATGAGATGTATGTTGTCTCTCCTCTAGTGATGTTATGTGAATGCCGACTACATGACACTTCACCGTTAATTGGGCCTAGAGGAAAGCATTGGGAAGTAATAAGTAGATTATGGGTTGCTAGAGTGACAGAAGCTTAAACCCTAGTTTATGCGTTGCTTCGTAAGGGGCTGATTTGGATCCACATGTTTCATGCTATGGTTAGGTTTACCTTAATACTTTTGTTGTATTTGCGGATGCTTGCAATAGAGGTTAATCATAAGTGGGATACTTGTCCAAGTAAGGGCAGTACCCAAGCACCGGTCCACACACATACCAAATTATCAAAGTGCCGAACGCGAATCATATGAACGTGATGAAAACTAGCTTGACGATATTCCCATGTGTCCTCGGGAGCGCTTTACATCATATAAGAGTTTGTCCAGGCTTGTCCTTTGCTACAAAAAGGATTGGGCCACCTTGTTGCACTTTATTTACTTTTGTTACTTGTTGCTCGTTACCAATTATCTTATCACAAAACTATCTGTTACCTATAATTTTAGTGCTTGCAGAGAATACCTTGCTGAAAACCGCTTATCATTTCCTTCTGCTCCTCGTTGGATTCGACACTCTTACTTATTGAAAGGACTACGATAGATCCCCTATACTTGTGGGTCATCAAGACTCTTTTCTGGCGCCGTTGCCGGGGAGTGAAGCGCCTTTGGTAGGTGGAATTTGGTAAGGAAAATTTTATATAGTGTGTTGAAATTTATTGTAACTTGTTACTATGAAAAGTAATCCTCTGAGGGGCTTGTTTGGGGTATCTTCACCCCGACCAGTAGAGCAAAGAGTTGCTCCTCAACCTACTGAACCTACTGAAAATGAAAATGTCTGCTTTGAAATTCCTTCGGGTATGATAGAAAAACTTCTAGCTAATACTTTTGCAGGAGACGGAACAATGCATCCTGATGAGCACCTAATATATGTGGATGAAGTTTGTGGATTATTTAAGCTTGCAGGTGTGTCCGGAGATCTTATTAAGAAGAAGGTCTTCCCTTTATCTTTGAAGGGAGATGCATTGACATGGTATAGGCTATGTGATGATAGGGGGTCATGGAACTACAAATGATTGAAATTGGAATTTCATCAGAAGTTTTATCCTATGCATCTTGTTCATCGTGATTGCAACTATATATATAATTTCTGGCCTCGCGAAGGAGAAAGCATCGTTCAAGCTTGGGGAGGCTTAAATCAATGTTATATTCATGCCCCAATCATGAGCTTCCAGGACAAATAATTATTCAAAATTTATATGCTCGGCTTTCTGATAACAATCGCACCATGCTCGATACTTCTTGTGCTGGCTCTTTTATGATGAAGACTATTGAATTCAAATGGGATTTATTTGAAAGAATTAAACGCAACTCTGAAGATTAGGACCTCGACGAAGGTAAGAAGTCAGGTATGACACCTAAGTTTGATTGTGTTAAATCTTTTATGGACACCGATGTTTTCCGTAAATTTAGCACTAAATATGGACTTGACTCTGAAATAGTAGCTTCTTTCTGTGAATCTTTTGCTACTCATGTTGACCTCCCTAGGGATAAGTGGTTTAAATATCATCCTCCCATAGAAGTAAAAGTAGCTACACCTATTAAAGTTGAAGAAAAGACTGTCACTTATAATGATCCTATTGTTCCTACTTCTTATGTTGAGAAACCACCTTTCCCTATTAGGATAAAGGATCATGCTAAAGCTTCAACTGTGGTTCGTAAAAGCAATATTAGAACTTATACACCTCCTGAGCAAATTAAAGTTGAACCTAATATTGCTATTGTTAAAGATCTCTTGGCTGATAATATTGATGGGCGTGTCATTTATTTCTGTGATGAAACTGCTAGAATTGCTAAACCTTGTGCTAAAGATAAACCTAGACCTGTGGTAGGCATGCCTGTTATTTCTGTTAAAATAGGAGATCATTGTTATCATGGCTTATGTGATATGGGTGCCAGTGCTAGTGCAATACCTATTGACCTATACAGAGAAATTATGCATGATATTGCACCTGTTGAGTTAGAAGATATTGATGTCACAATTAAACTTGCCAATAGAGATACTATTTCACCAATGGGAATTGTTAGAGATGTTGAAGTCTTGTGTGGGAAAACTAAATATCCTGCTGATTTTCTTGTTCTTGGTTCCCCACAAGATAGCTTTTGTCCCATTATATTTGGCAGACCCTTCTTAAACACTGTTAATGCTAGGATAGACTGCAAAAAGGATGTTATTACTATTGGTTTAGGTGATATGTCTCATGAGTTCAACTTTTCTATATTTTGTAGACAACATGGTGAAGAAGAATTCTAGTAAAGATGAAATTATTGGTCTTGCTTCTATTGCCGTACCTCCTAGTGATCCTTTAGAACAATATTTGCTAGACCATGGAAATGATATGTATATGAATGAAAGAGGGGAAATAGATGAAGTATTCTTTAAACAGGAACCCATCCTGAAACACAATTTGCCTGTCGAAATCCCAGGGGATCCTCCTCCACCCAAGGGTGATCCCGTGTTTGAACTCAAACCGTTACCTGATACTCTTAAATATGCTTATCTTGATGAGAAAAAGATATATCCTATTATTATTAGTGCTAACCTTTCAGAGCATGAAGGAGAGAGATTATTGAAAACTCTGAAGAAGCACCGTACTGCTATTGGATATACTCTCGATGATCTTAAGGGCATTAGTCCCACACTATGTCAACACAAAATAAATTTGGAGAAAGATGCCAAACCAGCTCGTGATCACCAATGACGGCTGAATCCTAAGATGAAAGAAGTGGTAAGAAAGGAAATACTAAAGCTCCTTGAGGCAAGTATAATTTATCCCGTTGTTGATAGTCAGTGGGTAAGTCCTGTCCATTGTGTCCCTAAAAAGGAAGGTATTACTGTCGTTCCTAATGATAAAGATGAATTGATTCCGCATAGAATTATTACAGGTTATAGGATGGTAATTGATTTCCGCAAATTAAATATGGCTACTAAAAAAGATCATTACCCCTTACCTTTTATTGATCAAATGCTAGAAAGATTATCCAAACATACACATTTTTGCTTTCTAGATGGTTATTCTGGTTTCTCTCAAATACCTGTGTCAGCTAATGATCAATCTAAGACCACTTTTACTTGCCCGTTCGGTACTTTTGCTTATAGACGTATGCCTTTTGGTTTATGTAATGCACCTGCTACCTTCCAAAGATGCATGATGGCTATATTCTCTGACTTTTGTGAAAAGATTTGTGAGGTTTTCATGGATGATTTCTCCGTCTATGGATCCTCTTTTGATGATTGCTTAAGCAACCTTGATCAAATTTTGCAGAGATGTGAAGAAACTAACCTTGTCTTGAATTGGGAGAAGTGCCACTTCATGGTTAATGAAGGTATTGTCTTGGGGCATAAAGTTTCTGAAAGAGGTATTGAAGTTGATAAAGCTAAGGTTGATGCTATTGAAAAGATGCCATGTCCGAAGGACATCAAAGGTATAAGAAGTTTCCTTGGTCATGCCGGTTTTTATAGGAGGTTCATTAAGGACTTCTCAAAAATTTCTCGGCCTCTGACTAATTTATTACAAAAAGATATACCATTTGTCTTTGATGATGATTGTGTAGAAGCATTTGAAATACTTAAGAAAGCATTGATCTCTGCACCGATTGTTCAGCCACCTGATTGGAATTTACCCTTTAAAATTATGTGTGATGCTAGTGATTATGTTGTAGGTGCTGTTCTAGGGCAAAGAGTTGATAATAAATTAAATGTTATTCAATATGCTAGTAAAACTCTAGACAATGCTCAGAGAAATTATGCTACTACTGAAAAGGAATTCCTAGCAGTTGTATTTGCTTGTGATAAGTTTAGACCATATATTGTTGATTCTAAAGTAACTATTCACACGGATCATGCTGCTGTTAAATACATTATGGAAAATAAAGATGCTAAACCTAGACTTATTAGATGGGTTCTCCTGCTACAAGAATTTGATTTGCATATTGTTGATAGAAAGGGAGCCGAGAACCCCATTGCAGACAACTTGTCTAGATTAGAAAATGTGCTTGATGACCCACTACCTATTGATGATAGCTTTCCTGATGAACAATTAAATATCATAAATGCTTCTCGTACTACTCCATGGTATGCTGATTATGCTAATATTTTTGCTAAATTTATACCACCTAGTTTCACATACCAACAAAAGAAAAAGTTTTTCTATGATTTGAGGCATTACTTTTGGGATGACCCACATCTTTATAAAGAAGGAGTAGATGGTGTTATTAGACATTGTGTACCTAAGCATGAACAGGAACAGATCCTACGCAAAAATTTCCCGGCCTCTGACTAACCTATTACAAAAAGATATCCCTTTTATCTTTGATGATGATTGTGTAGAAGCATTTGAAATACTTAAGAAAGCCTTGATTTCTGCACCTATTGTTCAGCCACCTGATTGGAATCTACCCTTTGAAATAATGTGTGATGCTAGTGACTATGCTGTAGGTGCTGTTCTAGGACAAAGAGTTGATAAAAAATTAAATGTTATTCAATATGCTAGTAAAACTCTAGACAATGCCCAAAGAAATTATGCTACCACTGAAAAGGAATTCTTAGCAGTTGTATTTGCTTGTGATAAGTTCAGACCTTATATTGTTGATTCTAAAGTAACTATTCATAGTGATCATGCTGCTATTAAATATCTTATAAAAGAAAGATGCTAAACCTAGACTTATTAGATGGGTTCTCCTGCTACAAGAATTTGATTTGCATATTATTGATAGAAAGGGAGCTGAGAATCCCGTTGCAGACAACTTGTCTAGGTTAGAGAATATTCTTGATGACCCGCTACCTATTGATGATAGCTTTCCTGATGAACAATTAGCTGTCATAAATGCTTCTCGCACTGCTCCATGGTATGCTGATTATGCTAATTACATTGTTGCTAAATTTATACCACCTAGTTTCACATACCAGCAAAAGAAAAAGGTTTTCTTTGATTTAAGACATTACTTCTCGGATGACCCACACCTTTATAAGGAAGGAGTAGATTGTTGGGGAACGTAGCAGAATTTTAAAATTTTCTACGCATCACCAAGATCAATCTATGGAGTCATCTAGCAACGAGGGAGAGAGGAATGCATCTACATACCCTTGTAGATCACGAGCGGAAGCGTTCAAGAGAACAGGGATGATGGAGTCGTACTCGCCGTGATCCAAATCACCGATGACCAAGTGCCGAACGGACGGCACCTCCGCATTCAACACGCGTACGGAGCGGATGACGTCTCCTCCTTCTTGATCCAGCAAGGGGGAAGGAGAGGTTGATGAAGATCCAGCAGCACGACGGCGTGGTGGTGGATGCAGCAGTGATCGCAGCAGGGCTTCACCGAGCTTCTGCGAGAGGGAGAGGTGTAGCAGGGGAGAGGGAGGCGCCAAGGCTTGAGGTGCGGCTGCCCTCCCCCCCCCTTTATATAGGCCCCCTAGGGGGTGCGCTAGCCCTAGGAGATGGGATCTCCTAGGGGGGCGGCCAAGGGGTGGAGTACCCCCCAAGGCAAATGGAGGCGCCCCTCCCCTAGGGTTTCCAACCCTAGGCGCAGGGGGGCCCAAGGGGGGGGGGCACCAGCCCACTATGGGCTGGTTCCCTTCCCCACTTCGGCCCATGGGTCCCTCCGGGATGGGTGGCCCCACCCGGTGGACCCCCGGGACCCATCCGGTGGTCCCGGTACAATACCGGTGACCCCGAATCTTTCCTGATGGCCGAAACTACACTTCATATATATAATTCTTCACCTCCGGACCATTCCGGAACTCCTCGTGATGTCCAGGATCTCATCCGGGACTCCGAACAACTTTCGGATTACTGCATACTCATATCTCTACAACCCTAGCGTCACCGAACCTTAAGTGTGTAGACCCTACGGGTTCGGGAGACAAGCAGACATGACCGAGACGACTCTCCGGTCAATAACCAACAGCGGGATCTGGATACCCATGTTGGCTCCCACATGCTCCTCGATGATCTCATCGGATTAACCACGATGTCGAGGACTTAATCAATCCCGTATTCAATTCCCTTTGTCAGTCGGTACGTTACTTGCCCGAGACTCGATCGTCGGTATCCCAATACCTTGTTCAGTCTTGTTACCGGCAAGTCACTTTACTTGTACCGTAATGCATGATCCCGTGATCAACCACTTGATCACATTGAGCTCATTATGATGATGAATTACCGAGTGGGCCCAGAGATACCTCTCCGTCATACGGAGTGACAAATCCCAGTCTCGATTCGTGCCAACCCAACAGACACTTTCGGAGATACCTGTAATGTACCTTTATAGTCACCCAGTTACGTTGTGACGTTTGGCACACCCAAGGCACTCCTACGGTATCTGGGAGTTGCACAATCTCATGGTCTAAGGAAATGATACTTGACATTCAGAAAAGCTACAGCAAACGAACTACACGATCTTTGTGCTATGCTTAGGTTTGGGTCTTGTCCATCACTCATATCTCCGACGAAAGCCTGCATTTACCAGATCCGGTTTGTGACTTAGAGTCATCCAGATCTGTGTCGAAGCTAGCATCGACGTAACCCTTTACGACGAGCTCTTCGTCACCTCCATAAATGAGAAACATTTCCTTAGTCCTTTTCAGGTACTTCAGGATATTTTTGACCGCTGTCCAGTGTTCCATGCCGGAATTACTTTGGTACCTTCCTACCAAACTTACGACAAGGTTTACATCAGGTCTAGTACACAGCATAGCATACATGATAGACCCTATGGCCGAGGCATAGGGGACGACACTCATCTTTTCTCTATCTTCTACCGTGGTCGGGCATTGAGCCATGCTCAATCTCGTACCTTGCAATACAGGCAAGAACCCCTTCTTTGACTGATCCATTTTGAACTTCTTCAATATCTTGTCAAGGTACGTACTCTGTGAAAGACCAATGAGGCATCTCGATCTATCTCTATAGATCTTGATGCCTAATATATAAGCAGCTTCTCCAAGGCCCTTCATCGAAAAACACTTGTTCAAATAGGCCTTTATGCTTTCCAAGAATTCTATATCATTTCCCATCAATAGTATGTCATCCACATACAATATGAGAAATGCTACAGAGCTCCCACTCACTTTCTTGTAAATGCAGGCTTCTCCATAAGTCTTCATAAACCCAAACGCTTTGATCATCTCATCAAAGAGAATGTTCCAACTCCGAGATGCTTGCACCAGCCCATAAATCGAGCGTTGGAGCTTGCACACCTTGTCAGCATTCTTAGGATCGACAAAACCTTCCGGCTGCATCATATACAATTCTTACTTAAGGAAACCATTAAGGAATGCCGTTTTGACGTCCATTTGCCATATCTCATAATCATAGAATGCGGCAATTGCTAACATGATTCGGACGGACTTCAGCTTCGCTACGGGTGAGAAAGTCTCATCGTAGTCAACCCCTTGAACTTGTCGATAACCCTTAGTGACAAGCCGAGCTTTATAGACGGTCACATTACCATCTGCGTCTATCTTCTTCTTAAAGATCCATTTATTTTCTATGGCTCGCCGATCAACGGGCAAGTCAGTCAAAGTCCATACTTCGTTTTCATACATGGATCATATCTCGGATTTCATGGCTTCCAGCCATTTTTCGGAATCCGGGCCCGCCATCGCTTCTTCATAGTTTGAAGGTTCACCGTTGTCTAACAACATGATTTCCAAGACAGGGTTGCCGTACCACTCTGGTGCGGAACGTGTCCTTGTGGACCTATGAAGTTCAGTAGCAACTTGATCTGAAGTTTCATGATCATCATCATCAACTTCCTCTCTAGTCGGTGCGGGCACCTCAGGAACATTTTCTTGAGCTGCGCCACTTACCGGTTCAAGAGGTAATACTTCATCAAGTTCTACCTTCCTCCCACTTATTTCTTTCGGGAGAAACTCTTTCTCTAGAAAGGACCCATTCCTGGCAACAAAGATCTTGCCTTCAGATCTGAGGTAGAAGGTATACCCAACAGTTTCTTTAGGGTATCCTATGAAGACGCATTTTTCCGACTTGGGTTCGAGCTTTCCAGGTTGAAGTTTCTTGACATAAGCATCGCATCCCCAAACTTTTAGAAACGACAGCTTAGGTTTCTTCCCAAACCATAATTCATGCGGTGTCGTCTCAACGGATTTCGTCGGAGCCCTATTTAAAGTGAATGTGGTAGTCTCTAAAGCATAGCCCCAAAATGATAGCGGTAAATCGGTAAGAGACATCATAGATCGCACCATATCTAATAGAGTGCGATTACAACGTTCAGACACACCATTCCGTTGAGGTGTTCCAGGCGGCGTGAGTTGTGAAACTATTCCACATTTTCTTAAGTGTGTGCCAAATTCGTGACTCAAGTATTCTCCCCCACGATCTGATCGCAAGAACTTGATTTTCCTGTCACATTGATTCTCAACCTCACTCTGAAATTCCTTGAACTTTTCAAAGGTCTCAGACTTGTGTTTCATTAAGTAGACATACCCATATCTACTCAAGTCATCAGTGAGGGTGAGAACATAACGATAGCCACCGCGAGCCTCAACACTCATTGGACCGCACACATCATTATGTATGATTTCCAATAAGTTGGTTGCTCGCTCCATTGTTCCTGAGAATGGGGTCTTGGTCATTTTACCCATGAGGCATGGTTCGCACGTGTCAAATGATTCGTAATCAAGAGACTCTAAAAGTCCATCTGCATGGAGCTTCTTCATGCGTTTGACACCTATGTGACCAAGGCGGCAGTGCCACAAGTATGTGGGACTATCATTATCAACCTTACATCTTTTGGTATTCACACTATGAATATGTGTAGCATTACGCTCGAGATTCATTAAGAATAAACCATTCACCATCGGAGCATGACCATAAAACATATCTCTCATATAAATAGAACAACCATTATTCTCGGATTTAAATGAGTAGCCATCTCAAATTAAACGAGATCCTGATACAATGTTCATGCTTAAAGCTGGCACTAAATAACAATTATTGAGGTTTAAAACTAATCCCGTAGGTAAATGTAGAGGTAGCGTGCCGACGGCGATCACATCGACCTTGGAACCATTCCCGACGCGCATCGTCACCTCGTCCTTCGCCAGTCTCCGCTTATTCTGCGGCTCCTGCTTTGAGTTACAAATGTGAGCAACCGCACCGGTATCAAATACCCAGGAGCTACTACGAGTACTGGTAAGGTACACATCAATTACATGTATATCACATATACCTTTTGTGATGCCAGCCTTCTTTTCTGCTAAGTATTTGGGGCAGTTCCGCTTCCAGTGACCACTTCCCTTGCAATAAAAACACTCAGTCTCGGGCTTGGGTCCATTCTTTGGCTTCTTCCCGACAGCTTGCTTACCGGGCGCGGCAACTCCCTTGCCGTCCTTCTTGAAGTTCTTCTTACCCTTGCCTTTCTTGAACTTAGTGGTTTTATTCACCATCAACACTTGATGTTCCTTTTTGACTTCTACCTCTGCTGATTTCAGCATTGCAAATACTTCAGGAATGGTCTTTTCCATCCCCTGCATATTGAAGTTCATCACAAAGCTCTTGTAGCTCGGTGGAAGCGACTGAAGGATTCTGTCAATGACCGCGTCATCCGGGAGATTAACTCCCAGCTGAGTCAAGCGGTTATGCAACCCAGACATTTTGAGTATGTGCTCACTGACAGAACTATTTTCCTCCATCTTACAGCTGAAGAACTTGTCAGAGACTTCATATCTCTCGACCCGGGCATGAGCTTGGAAAACCATTTTCAGCTCTTCGAACATCTCATATGTTCTGTGTCGCTCAAAACGCTTTTGGAGCCCCGGTTCTAAGCTGTAAAGCATGCCGCACTGAACGAGGGAGTAATCATCAGCACGTGTCTGCCAAGCGTTCATAACATCTTGGTTCTGTAGGATGGGTGCGTCACCTAGCGGTACTTCTAGGACATAATCTTTCTTGGCAGCTATGAGGATGATCCTCAGGTTCCGGACCCAGTCCGTATAGTTGTTGCCATCGTCTTTCAGCTTGGTTTTCTCTAGGAACGCGTTGAAGTTGAGGACAACGTTGGCCATTTGATCTACAAGACATATTGTAAAGATTTTAGACTAAGTTCATGATAATTAGGTTCATCTAATCAAATTATTCAATGAACTCCCACTTAGATAGACATCCCTCCAGTCATCTGAGTATAACATGATCCGAGTTGGCTAGGCCGTGTCCGATCATCACGTGAGACGGACTAGTCAACATCGGTGAACATCTTCATGTTGATCATATCTTCTATACGACTCATGCTCGACCTTTCGGTCTTCTGTGTTCCAAGGCCATGTCTGTACATGCTAGGCTCGTCAAGTCAACCTAAGTGTATTGCGTGTGTAAATCTGTCTTACACCCGTTGTATGTGAATGTTGGAATCTATCACACCCGATCATCACGTGGTGCTTCGAAACAATGAACTGTCGCAACAGCGCACGGTTAGGGGGAACACTTTCTTGAAATTATTATGAGGGATCATCTTATTTACTACCGTCGTTCTAAGTAAACAAGATGCAAAAACACGATAAACATCACATGCAATCAAATAATAGTGACATGATATGGCCAATATCATATAGCTCCTTTGATCTCCATCTTGGGGCTCCATGATCATCTTGTCACCGGCATGACACCATGATCTTCATCATCATGATCTCCATCTTGGGGCTCCATGATCATCTTGTCACCGGCATGACACCATGATCTTCATCATCATGATCTCCATCATCGTGTCTCCATGAAGTTGCTAACCAACTATTACTTCTACTACTATGGCTAACACGTTTAGCAATAAAGTAAAGTAATTTACATGGAGTTTCTCAATGACACGCAGGTCATACAAAAAATAAAGACAACTCCTATGGCTCCTGCCGGTTGTCATACTCATCGACATGCAAGTCGTGATTCCTATTACAAGAACATGATCAATCTCATACATCACATATATCATTCATCATTCATCACAACCTTTGGCCATATCACATCACAAAACACTTGCTGCAAAAACAAGTTAGACGTCCTCTAATTGTTGTTGCAAGTTTTTACGTGGCTGCTATAGGTTTCTAGCAAGAACGTTTCTTACCTACGCCAAAACCACAACGTGAATTGCCAATTTCTATTTACCCTTCATAAGGACCCTGTTCATTGAATCTGATCCGACTATAGTGGGAGAGACAGACACCCGCCGGCCACCTTATGCAACTAGTGCATGTCAGTCGGTGGAACCGGTCTCACGTAAGCGTACGTGTAAGGTTGGTCCGGGCCGCTTCATCCCACGATGCCGCCGAATCAAGATAAGACTAGTAACGGCAAGCAAATTGACAATATCGACGCCCACAACTACTTTGTGTTCTACTCGCGCATAGTAACTACGCATAGACCTAGCTCATGATGCCACTTTTGGGGAACGTAGCAGAATTTTAAAATTTTCTACGCATCACCAAGATCAATCTATGGATTCATCTAGCAACGAGGGAGAGAGGAGTGCATCTACATACCCTTGTAGATCACGAGCGGAAGCGTTCAAGAGAACGGGGATGATGGAGTCGTACTCGTCGTGATCCAAATCACCAATGACCAAGTGTCGAACGGACGGCACCTTCGCGTTCAACACACGTACGGAGCGGATGACATCTCCTCCTTCTTGATCCAGCAAGGGGGGAGGAGAGGTTGATGAAGATCCAGAAGCACAACAGCGTGGTGGTGGATGCAGCAGGGCTTCGCCGAGCTTCTGCGAGAGGGAGAGGTGTAGCAGGGGAGAGGGAGGCGCCAAGGCTTGAGGTGCGGCTGCCCTCCCTCCCCCCTTTATATAGGCCCCCTAGGGGGGTGCGCCGGCCCTAGGAGATGGGATCTCCTAGGGGGGCGGCGGCCAAGGGGTGGAGTACCCCCCAAGGCAAGTGGAGGCGCCCCCTCCCCTAGGGTTTCCAACCCTAGGCGCAGGGGGGCCCAAGGGGGGGGCGCACCAGCCCACTATGGGCTGGTTCCCTTCCCCACTTCGGCCCATGGGGCCCTCCGGGATGGGTGGCCCCACCCGGTGGACCCCCGGGACCCATCCGGTGGTCCCGGTACAATACCGGTGACCCCGAATCTTTCCCGATGGTCGAAACTACACTTCCTATATATAATTCTTCACCTCCGGACCATTCTGGAACTCCTCGTGACGTCCAGGATCTCATCCGGGACACCGAACAACTTTTGGATTACTGCATACTCATATCTCTACAACCCTAGCGTCACCAAACCTTAAGTGTGTAGACCCTACGGGTTCGGGAGACAAGCAGACATGACCGAGACGACTCTCCGGTCAATAACCAACAGCGGGATCTGGATACCCATGTTGGCTCCCACATGCTCCTCGATGATCTCATTGGATGAACCACGATGTCGAGGACTTAATCAATCCCGTATTCAATTCCCTTTGTCAGTTGGTACGTTACTTGCCCGAGACTCGATCGTCGGTATCCCAATACCTTGTTCAGTCTCGTTACCGGCAAGTCACTTTACTCGTACCGTAATGCATGATCCCGTGATAAACCACTTGATCACATTGAGCTCATTATGATGATGCATTACCGAGTGGGCCCAGAGATACCTCTCCGTCATACGGAGTGACAAATCCCAGTCTCGATTCGTGCCAACCCAACAGACACTTTCGGAGATACCTGTAATGTACCTTTATAGTCACCCAGTTACGTTGTGACGTTTGGCACACCCAAGGCACTCCTACGGTATCCGGGAGTTGCACAATCTCATGGTCTAAGGAAATGATACTTGACATTCAAAAAAGCTACAGCAAACGAACTACACGATCTTTGTGCTATGCTTAGGTTTGGGTCTTGTCCATCACATCATTCTCCTAATGATGTGATCCCGTTATCAATGACATCCCCATGTCCATAGCCAGGAAACCATGACTATCTGTTGATCAACGAGCTAGTCAACTAGAGGCTCACTAGGGACACATTGTGGTCTATTATTCACACATGTATTGCGATTTCCGGATAATACAATTATAGCATGAATAATAGACAATTATCATCAACAAGGAAATATAATAATCATTTTATTATTGCCTCTAGGGCATATTTCCAACATAGATGGTGTTATTAGATGTTGTCTACCTGAGCATGAATAGGAACAGATCCTACGCAAGTGTCATTGGAGACACGGATGTTTTTCCCGTGGTTCGGATAGGTGGTGCTATCCTACATCCACGTTGATGGAGACTTCAACCCACGAAGGGTAACGGTCGCGCGAGTCCACACAGGGCTCCACCCAAGGGTAACGGTTGCGCGAGTCCACACAGGGCTCCACCCACGAAGGGTCCACGAAGAAGCAACCACCCACAAAGGGTCCATGAAGAAGCAACCTTGTCTATCCCACCATGGCCATCGCCCATGAAGGACTTGCCTCACTAGCGGTAGATCTTCACGAAGTAGGCGATCTCCTTGCCCTTACAAACTCCTTGGTTCAACTCCACAATCTTGTCGGAGGCTCCCAAGTGACACCTAGCCAATCTAGGAGACACCACTCTCCAAGAAGTAACAAATGGTGTGTAGGTAATGAACTCCTTGCTCTTGTGCTTCAAATGATAGTCTCCCCAACACTCAACTCTCTCTCATAGGATTTGGATTTGGTGGAAAGAAGATTTGAGTGGAAAGCAACTTGGAAAGGCTAGAGATCAAGATTCATATGGTAGGAATGGAATGTCTTGGTCTCAACACATGAGTAGGTGGTTCTCTCTCAGAACATATGAGTTGGAATGATGTGTGTGTTCTGATGGCTCTCTCTCAGAATGAGAAAGAGGTGGAGGGGTATATATAGCCTCCACACAAAATCCAACCGTTACACAGTTTTCCAATCTCGGTGGGACCGAATCATAAACTCGGTTGGACCGAAAATGTAAACCTAGTGACCGTTAGTGATTTCGGTGGGACCGACTGGATCAACTCGCTGGGACCGATGTGCTAGGGTTAGGGTAAATCCAAAACTCGATTTGACCGATTACTCAAACTCGGTGGAACCGATTTGGGTAATAAGTGAAACTGAGATTTGGTCAAGCAAACTCGGTGGGACCGATTGCATATCTCGGTGGGACCGAGAATATTGCAATGGGTAACAGAGAGTTTGCAAGCCCATCTCGGTGAGACCGAACTGATTAGGGTTTGGTAGTGCCTCATGACAAGTGAAACTCGGTGGCGCCGAATAGGAAGAATCGGTAGGACCGAGTTTGGCTTAGGGTTAAGGTCATATGTGGAAGTGGGAAAGTAGCTGAGGATTTTGGAGCATATCATTAAGCACATGAAGCAAGAGGCTCATTAAGCAACACCTCATCCCTCTGTGACGCCCCCGACTTAACCGTACACTAATCATACACGCAAACGTGTACGATCAAGATCAGGGACTCACGGGAAGATATCACAACACAACTCTACAAATAAAATAAGTCATACAAGCATCATATTACAAGCCAGGGGCCTCGAGGGCTCGAATACAAGAGCTCGATCATAGACGAGTCAGCGGAAGCAACAATATCTGAGTACAGACATAAGTTAAACAAGTTTGCCTTAAGAAGGCTAGCACAAACTGGGATACAGATCGAAAGAGGCGCAGGCCTCCTGCCTGGGATCCTCCTAAACTACTCCTGGTCGTCGTCAGCGGGCATCACGTAGTAGTAGGCACCTCCGGTGTAGTAGGAGTCGTCGTCGAAGGTGGCGTCTGGCTCCTGGGCTCCAACATCTGGTTGCGACAACCAGGTAGAAGGGATAGGGGGAAAGAGGGAGAAAGCAACCGTGAGTACTCATCCAAAGTACTCGCAAGCAAGGAGCTACACTACATATGTATGCATTGGTATCAACTGGAATAAGGCTATTATATGTGGACTGGACTGCAGAAAGCCGGAATAAGAGGGGGATAGCTAGTCCTTTCGAAGTCTACGCTTCTGGCAGCCTCCGTCTTGCATCATGTAGAAGAGAGTAGACTGAAGTCCTCCAAGTAGCATCGTATAGCATAATCCTAACCGATGATCCTCCCCTCGTCGCCCTGTGAGAGAGCGATCACCGGTTGTATCTGGCACTTGGAAGGGTGTGTTTTATTAAGTATCTGGTTCTAGTTGTCATAAGGTCAAGGTACAACTACAAGTCATCCTGTTACCGAAGATCACGGCTATTCGAATAGATTAACTTCCCTGCAGGGGTGCACCACATAACCCAACACGCTCGATCCCATTTGGCCGGACACACTTTCCTGGGTCATGCCCGGCCTCGGAAGATCAACACGTCGCAGCCCCACCTAGACCAACAGAGAGGTCAGCACGCCGGTCTAAACCTAAGCGCCCAGGGGTCTGGGCCCATCGCCCTTAGCACACCTGCACGTTGCGTGGGCGGCCGGAAGCAGACCTAGCCTAGTAGGCGTTCCAGTCCAATCCAGCGCGCGCCGCTCCGTTGCTGATGTCACGAAGGCTTCGGCTGATACCACGACGTCGAGTGCCCATAACTATCCCCGCGTAGATGGTTAGTGCGTATAGGCCAGTAGCCAGACTCAGATCAAATACCAAGATCTCGTTAAACGTATTAAGTATCCGCGAACATCGACCAGGGCCAGGCCCACCTCTCTCCTAGGTGGTCTCAACCTGCCCTGTCGCTCCGCCTCAAAGTAACAGTCGGGGGCCGTCGGGAACCCAGGCCCACCTCTACCGGGATGGAGCCACCTGCCCCTTCAGCCCCCATCTCCGAACAGTATCACAGGTAAGGTAATGTGTAAAGTATATTGTATATGCCCGTGGTCACCTCCCGAAGTGATCACGGCCCAGTAGTATAGCATGGCAGACGGACAAGAGTGTAGGGCCACTGATGGAACACTAGCATCCTATACTAAGCAGTAGGATAGCAGGTAAAGGTAACAACAGTTTTAGCAAGGATAGGCTATGCATCGGGATAGGAATAACGGAAAGCAGTAACATGCTACACTACTCTAATGCAAGCAGTATAGAGAAGAGTAGGCGATATCTGGTGATCAAAGGGGGGGCTTGCCTGGTTGCTCTGGCAAGAGAGATAGGGGTCGTCAACACCGTAGTCGTACTGGGTAGCAGCGGCGTCGGTCTCGATGTCTAGCGAGAGAAGAGGGGGAAGAAACAATAAATATAATGCAAACAAATGCATGACGATGCATGACATGACAAAGCGTGATGCTAGGTGCGCCCTAACGCGGTATGAGGTGGTACCGGTGAAGGGGGAAACATCCGGGAAAGTATTCCCGGTGTTTCACGTTTTCGGACAGAGGAGCCGGAGGGGGAAAGTTGCGTGTTTGCTATGCTAGGGATGCGTGGCACACGAACGGGCTGCGTATTCGAATTCGTCTCGTCGTTCTGAGCAACTTTCATGTACAAAGTATTTTCATCCGAATTACGGATTAAAAGATATGATTTTCTAAAGATTTTATTAATTTCTGGTATTTAATTAATTATTTAAATTAATTCGAAAATGAATTAATGACATCAGCATGATGTCATGCTGACGTCAGCAGTCAACAGAGTTGACTGGGTCAAACTGACATGTGGGTCCAGTGGGACCCACCTGTCATACTATGTTTAGGTTAATTAGGTCTTAGTTAAACTAAGTACTATTTAATTAAACTAACTAGTTAATTAGATTAATTAAACATGATTAATTAACTTAATTAATTCACTTATTGATTAATTAATTAATGTAATTATTTATTTATTTATTTATTTATTTTTAATTCTTTTTTTAATAAAGTTCTGGGGGATGGGGCCCCTTGTCATAGGCCCCGGGGGGCCTTAGCGGGTTAGCGGGCAGGAGGGCGACGGGCGCCGGGGCGAGCGCTCACCCGCACGGAGTGTGACGAGGCGAGGCCAGTGGCCAAGGCGACCGCGGTGGCCGGCCGGCGTGGGGAGACGAAGTGCGGGGCCGGCGACGAGCGAGCTCGCGGGCGGCAGAGGAGGCGCCACCGGAGTGGGGCCGCGCGGACGGGCTGGCGTGAGGGGCGAGGCCACGGCAGCTGCAGCAGTGGGAGGCGCGGGCGCGCGGGCCGGCGAGGCCGCATCGCTGGTGAGGTGAGGCCGCGCACGCGCGGGCAAGCGGCGTGCGGAGGCGCGGTGAGGGAGGGGGTGACTGGCTTGTCCGGAGCAGGTCCGGGCTCAGCAGCGTCGAGGTACAGGCGGACGACGGCGACGCGAATCAGAGGAGAAGGGAGGGGACGAACGGCGAAGCTCACAGGGGGGTTCGTAGGGAACTGGGCAGCGGGGGTCGGGGTCGGCCGGTGAGGAGACCGTGGACGGGGCGGTGCCGGCGTGGTCGACGGCGGCAGGGACGACGAGGTTCGGTGGAGGCCACTGAGGAGGAAGGCGAGGACGGTCCGGCGAGGGGGTCGGTGAGGCAACGGGAGGCGCGGCGACGTTGTTCCGGGCGGCGAGGCACTCCAGGCGGCGGCGATGGGTGCCCGGCGACGGGGCGGGGCGCCGGTGGGGCGCCGTGTCGGGGAGGCGGCGGTGGAGCGCAGGATCGGGTTTGATCCCGATTGGATCGGGGGAGAGGGAGTGGGGGCGCGAGTGGGGGGAGTGGGTAGTGGGGGAGGGTAGCGGTTTAGGGTTTCAGGGGATAGGGCCATATAGGCCAGGGAGGTGCGGGATGGGCCGGCCCAGTTGGGCCAAGGGGTCCAGTGGGGGGTCTCTTTTTATCTTTTTTTTGGTTAGTTTCCTTTTCTGTTTTTGTGTTTTCTTTTCCTTTTATTTATTCTTTCCTGCTTTATTGTAGTTGCATTCTATTTTAGTAAAACATACACTTAGTATCTAAATTAGTATTACAACCTAGTCCATCGTCACAAAAAGTCTAGACCCCAAATAACTTAGTTTGACATTTTATTAATTATAAAAGTTATTCAAATAATCATTTTTACTACTGTTTTATTCATCTCATAGTATTTAAACATTTTATACATGTGTGGTTTTCCCCCCCATAATTATCTATGCAATATTTGGTTCCCTCCGAACATTTTAATTTTAATATTTGAAAACTTTTATTGTTTGCCAATTTTTTGAATTTGAATTTGAATCGGTTTCGAACTAACTAGAGATTAGCAACTATAAACGAGGTGACGTGGCATCATTAGCAGAGGATCACTGTAGCCTAATTACCCGGGCGTCACAATTCTCCTCGACTACAAGAAATCTCGTCCCGAGATTTAAGCGGTGGAGTAAGGGGCGAAGGTGTTGGTAGCGAAAAACCTAACGAGTCTTCTCGGTCTTGGCTGCCCTTTCGAAGAGGTTGATCCCTTTCGTTGATGTCTTCATTTCACTGCTTCAAGTCACTATGATCAATTTGTCATCCTTTCTTCGGGATCTCCATCGTACTTACAAATAGGTAAGGGGCAGCTCTACAACGATAGGATGTTATAAGGGAAAATCTTCTGGGGGTTTCCCAAGTATGAACATATGAGTATCTCTCGAGTTGAACAAATGAAACACATCGAGAGCAAAGTAAGACGGTGCGATAAGAAGTTTCAAGCGGATAGGCAATCGTTCATTGCCTGAAACAGAGTGTGAATGGGGTTCAGAGCAACGGGAATAAGTATTGTGTCCGATACCATAATTGATCACTAGGAAGGTGGCTCGCAAATTACATACGAAGTCAAGCTCTAGGAATAACTTTGGCAACAGGGTGTATAGGAGAGTCAGGTTTCGATCCTGTGGAACTGTGGGTTATGGGCCCACCATGTGGGGTAAAAGTAGGAAGGCCGGTGATGCCTTGCACGATCATGTAGATAAGGCATGTCAGAGGGTAGCTTGCCAGTTGTGTTGGCAACAGCGTCGGTACCAAGGGCGAGGGACGAAGAGAACCATTTTCCTGCTCGTTGAACGAGGCGGTCCAATAGGCAAAGTTCTCATCCATCGGTGGTTACCGAGATGTTATAAACAATAGTAACAGGGTCTTGCTGACAGAATTGTACACCGATGTGGTTACATGAGCAGAAGAATCTTACTGTTTAGATCATATAGATCACAAGAAAGGTTAAACAAACCAATGGAAAGGAAAACGTGATCCTCAGGTTAAACAGAACAATGGAAAGGAAAAAAATGTGTTTAAACACATCTTTCAGGGGTATATCCTTCCCAAGGACAAGCAGAGCATGATATCCATGATAGGATATAACGTAGAAAAGCTCCTTAGGTAAGGGAGAGAAATTTCATGACATTACCCATACAGCGGTGTTTGGATAATTTAGCAGGAAACATTTAGCATTGGCTTCAAATGTCCTTGTTGAAAATCGGAGTACCACAAACATGCTTCGAGATAGCATTACATGGTCTTCAAGCAAGTTCAGACTTTGGAAACAAAAAGGGTCCATCAGGAAGAACTTATAGAATAAGTCTTACAATTTCCTCATGGAAGAAAGGATAGCCTGGCTGAAAAGGGAAAACTATAACAATTGGGCCTCCGGCCAGGTGTGTTAGGCATGACACCACCTTACCGGGTCACATAAGGACCATTGTTGTAACTCTTGGAAATATGTTCCAACCATCATATCTAACCTAGATTCAGATCTGATTAGTGCCAGGATACCTCCGACTTAGTAAGCCTGAGAAGAAAAGGTGCAACACAATTGACGAGATGACAATGTAAGATTCTCGGGAAATGAACTATGAGGTGATTTCCGTTAACAAGAGTTCATCATTAATCCAAGGAGAGGACAAGGAGGTGTCTGGTGAACTCAATGGCAATTCATCGAGATTTCCAAAAGATGGATTTCCACAATTAAGTGAACAAGGAGATAACATTTGTCAGATCAAATGATATAAGGGAGTATGCTCACGGAAAACATACACAATTAAACATTGGTTGAAAGGTGCGCCCAAAATATGGGTTGGGTTGCACGACCAATGTCAGAATGGTGATTCAATAATCAATAGTCTAAGAACGAACGGTCGACCATTAACTTCAAACCAATAGGGTTGCTAGAAGTGCAGAATCCAAACAACACCGTTCACTTGTTGGTACCCCGGTTGGAATCAACACGAGGACCAAGAAAGAATGGTGATGGTGAGAAGTATCACGATACCAAGAATTCTTAAGAGGTGGTGAAATTCTCACAACATTCTTGACATAAAAGATGGCAATACTCCAAGGTAAAGGAGAACAAATGCTGGATAGCAAGGATCTCAAGGTATAACACAAAACACGAACAAGTTTGTGTTGAACGGAAGGCAATCGAGTGGTCGATGATAACACAAATCATCGAGGGCAAGGATGGTATTTCTCATCAGGAATTCAATTGATATCCTTGAGGAGCTCGAAATGTTGATGATGATCATGACAATTTCTGTCGAGAGGTTTCATGGAGATGTAATCGGTCGGCGATGACATCAAGTCAAACGAATGATGAAGCGAAAGGTTATTGGAACCATGGGTACGACACAAACATGAAATCAAGTTTGTTGTTTGAGGTGAAACGATAAGACAAGGAAGATCGACGTAAGCTTAGCCCATCGTCGAAATTGTGCTCCGGAAATAAGGACTAGGTAGCATAGTTAAAATTTGGCACGATAATGATATAGCCGAGTAGGCTCGGAATGACGTGATCGAGTTCCGACTCGTAAGTAATGAAGGTTACAAAGAGTTGTTGAATCGTAGTGCAGACTCAATTCAGTTGTCGGTGTCCTTGAGGGGTTCTAACAACTGAGAACCCATTGGAAAAATGGAATCGGCAAGAATATTAGTTGATGAAGAACTCATAAGAAGTTATGTATCCCGTGGTATCCTCGAGATACCAGGGGGTAATACTCGACGACAAATCAAAGTAGAGGTTGGCCTGGGGTATTGCTCTGCAGAAGACAAGTGCTTAAACTTGCACGAGAAACGGTACCTAAAAGAGAACATGGTCGAAACCACGATTGCAAAAGGCCAGATCCCAGATATAATATGAACTTATACCAAGGGAGTAATTAATTTAAGAGAAGCTTTAATGATAAGATCTACATCATGTCCATGGGCATGAACACAAAGTTCAAGGTCGACTCCCACTTCTTCAATGCATAACCTTACATTTACCTCCCCTTTTTCGAAGTTGTAGTGCTGAAAAGTTATCTGACGAAGCGTCAGCAGGGTATAACCCGCATAACTTTCGAGGTCACACAAATTAAGGAAGGCATAGGTTCAACCCGTCAGGGTATCGTGGAAACATATACCACAAGCTTCAGGAGCGAATAACTCAAGCTCGGGAGCAGGGCATGGTTGACAAAAGCAGGGGATACAATTTTACCAAAGGTAGTATGTATCCGAGGAAAGGCTCACAGACTTATTGAATATGAAGGACGCTGTCGGATAAAATCCAACAAAGGATCTGGTGGTCCTCAAGGGATCTGGTGTGAGCATCGGTACTCAACCAGAGGGAGAAACAATGCAAGGAGATCAGACTTTAGAAACAACTGACTAATTTAAGGCTCAAATGCAAAGGAATTATCAATTCCAAGACAAGGGATCAGAAGCAATGCTCTGATCAGGGATGGATAAGTTGAATAGCCTTAGAGGTACGATCGATGGTCAATTGATTGGTCGAGATCCAGCTCATGTTTAAACTGGCGTCTAAGCCGGAAGGATGAATCCTAGGATCCGACTGATGATTGCGTGCATTCGCACTCATGTTGAATCAATAGGATCAAAATGACGGTGGCAAAGAATGCCAATAAGATTACTATACTTATGGGATTAACCATAATGCAAGCAAGCAAAGAATTTCAAAAGAAATAAGTTGCTGAGGATTTTCGGAAGATCGAATAGTATTTCGAAGACCATTGTGAAACACATGAACAACTGGGGGGTGAGCGGATACTCGATAAGTGCGAGAATTATCCATAGGGGTATTCAGGTGACAAGGAGCAGCAAGGCAGTAAGCTCAAAGGATTATCAAAACAACGACATGTATTACGGGGTATCTTGTAATAACAAGACCAACTGGGAATAAAAGTAAGCATGACAGGTGTAAGTATTTATCCATACGGATATTTCGATGGAAGGGAATTGCAAAAGCAACGGGCACAAGGTCTCGAGAGAATATCGGAGAGCATCTCTGAAATCTTCTGGTGCAGCCGGCGATCATCTGGACTGAAGGGGCTCTCTGGGAGAAAGCATTTTCGAGAACCTAAAGTTAGATTTTAGTAAAAATCGTTTAACCCAAATAGAAGAGAGTTCAGAATCCTGGAGTAAAGATCGAGGAGTAAAAGATCCTAATACCACCCAGATGGCGATGTGGGCCCGTAAGGCACACAGCCATGTTAGTAAAAGTTTTGCAATCACTAGACTCGACTTCGGCCAAGGAGTTGGAAAAGGGGATTTCCTACAGGCAGTCGGCTCTGATACCAACTTGTGACGCCCCCGACTTAACCGTACACTAATCATACACGCAAACGTGTACGATCAAGATCAGGGACTCACGGGAAGATATCACAACACAACTCTACAAATAAAATAAGTCATACAAGCATCATATTACAAGCCAGGGGCCTCGAGGGCTCGAATACAAGAGCTCGATCATAGACGAGTCAGCGGAAGCAACAATATCTGAGTACAGACATAAGTTAAACAAGTTTGCCTTAAGAAGGCTAGCACAAACTGGGATACAGATCGAAAGAGGCGCAGGCCTCCTGCCTGGGATCCTCCTAAACTACTCCTGGTCGTCGTCAGCGGGCATCACGTAGTAGTAGGCACCTCCGGTGTAGTAGGAGTCGTCGTCGAAGGTGGCGTCTGGCTCCTGGGCTCCAACATCTGGTTGCGACAACCAGGTAGAAGGGATAGGGGGAAAGAGGGAGAAAGCAACCGTGAGTACTCATCCAAAGTACTCGCAAGCAAGGAGCTACACTACATATGTATGCATTGGTATCAACTGGAATAAGGCTATTATATGTGGACTGGACTGCAGAAAGCCGGAATAAGAGGGGGATAGCTAGTCCTTTCGAAGTCTACGCTTCTGGCAGCCTCCGTCTTGCATCATGTAGAAGAGAGTAGACTGAAGTCCTCCAAGTAGCATCGTATAGCATAATCCTAACCGATGATCCTCCCCTCGTCGCCCTGTGAGAGAGCGATCACCGGTTGTATCTGGCACTTGGAAGGGTGTGTTTTATTAAGTATCTGGTTCTAGTTGTCATAAGGTCAAGGTACAACTACAAGTCATCCTGTTACCGAAGATCACGGCTATTCGAATAGATTAACTTCCCTGCAGGGGTGCACCACATAACCCAACACGCTCGATCCCATTTGGCCGGACACACTTTCCTGGGTCATGCCCGGCCTCGGAAGATCAACACGTCGCAGCCCCACCTAGACCAACAGAGAGGTCAGCACGCCGGTCTAAACCTAAGCGCCCAGGGGTCTGGGCCCATCGCCCTTAGCACACCTGCACGTTGCGTGGGCGGCCGGAAGCAGACCTAGCCTAGTAGGCGTTCCAGTCCAATCCAGCGCGCGCCGCTCCGTTGCTGACGTCACGAAGGCTTCGGCTGATACCACGACGTCGAGTGCCCATAACTGTCCCCGCGTAGATGGTTAGTGCGTATAGGCCAGTAGCTAGACTCAGATCAAATACCAAGATCTCGTTAAACGTGTTAAGTATCCGCGAACATCGACCAGGGCCAGGCCCACCTCTCTCCTAGGTGGTCTCAACCTGCCCTGTCGCTCCGCCTCAAAGTAACAGTCGGGGGCCGTCGGGAACCCAGGCCCACCTCTACTGGGATGGAGCCACCTGCCCCTTCAGCCCCCATCTCCGAACAGTATCACAGGTAAGGTAACTGTGTAAAGTATATTGTATATGCCCGTGGTCACCTCCCGAAGTGATCACGGCCCAGTAGTATAGCATGGCAGACGGACAAGAGTGTAGGGCCACTGATGGAACACTAGCATCCTATACTAAGCAGTAGGATAGCAGGTAAAGGTAACAACAGTTTTAGCAAGGATAGGCTATGCATCGGGATAGGAATAACGGAAAGCAGTAACATGCTACACTACTCTAATGCAAGCAGTATAGAGAAGAGTAGGCGATATCTGGTGATCAAAGGGGGGGCTTGCCTGGTTGCTCTGGCAAGAGAGAGAGGGGTCGTCAACACCGTAGTCGTACTGGGTAGCAGTGGCATCGGTCTCGATGTCTAGCGAGAGAAGAGGGGGAAGAAACAATAAATATAATGCAAACAAATGCATGACGATGCATGACATGACAAAGCGTGATGCTAGGTGCGCCCTAACGCGGTATGAGGTGGTACCGGTGAAGGGGGAAACATCCGGGAAAGTATTCCCGGTGTTTCACGTTTTCGGACAGAGGAGCCGGAGGGGGAAAGTTGCGTGTTTGCTATGCTAGGGATGCGTGGCACACGAACGGGCTGCGTATTCGAATTCGTCTCGTCGTTCTGAGCAACTTTCATGTACAAAGTATTTTCATCCGAATTACGGATTAAAAGATATGATTTTCTAAAGATTTTATTAATTTCTGGTATTTAATTAATTAGTTAAATTAATTCGAAAATGAATTAATGACATCAGCATGATGTCATGCTGACGTCAGCAGTCAATAGAGTTGACTGGGTCAAACTGACATGTGGGTCCAGTGGGACCCACCTGTCATACTCTGTTTAGGTTAATTAGGTCTTAGTTAAACTAAGTACTATTTAATTAAACTAACTAGTTAATTAGATTAATTAAACATGATTAATTAACTTAATTAATTCACTTATTGATTAATTAATTAATGTAATTATTATTTATTTATTTATTTTTAATTCTTTTTTTAATAAAGTTCTGGGGGATGGGGCCCCCTTGTCATAGGCCCCGGGGGGCCTTAGCGGGTTAGCGGGCAGGAGGGCGACGGGCGCCGGGGCGAGCGCTCACCCGCACGGAGTGTGACGAGGCGAGGCCAGTGGCCAAGGCGACCGCGGTGGCCGGCCGGCGTGGGGAGACGAAGTGCGGGGCCGGCGACGAGCGAGCTCGCGGGCGGCAGAGGAGGCGCCGCCGGAGTGGGGCCGCGCGGACGGGCTGGTGTGAGGGGCGAGGCCACGGCAGCTGCAGTAGTGGGAGGCGCGGGCGCGCGGGCCGGCGAGGCCGCATCGCTGGTGAGGTGAGGCCGCGCACGCGCGGGCAAGCGGCGTGCGGAGGCGCGGTGAGGGAGGGGGGTGACGGGCTTGTCCGGAGCAGGTCCGGGCTCAGCAGTGTCGAGGTACAGGCGGGCGACGGCGACGTGAATCAGAGGAGAAGGGAGGGGACGAACGGCGAAGCTCACAGGGGGGGTTCGTAGGGAACTGGGCAGCGGGGGTCGGGGTCGGTCGGTGAGGAGACCGTGGACGGGGCGGTGGCGGCGTGGTCGACGGCGGCAGGGACGACGAGGTTCGGTGGAGGCCGCTGAGGAGGAAGGCGAGGACGGTCCGGCGAGGGGGTCGGTGAGGCAACGGGAGGCGCGGCAACGTTGTTCCGGGCGGCGAGGCACTCCAGGCGGCGGCGATGGGTGCCCGGCGACGGGGCGGGGCGCCGGTGGGGCGCCGTGTTGGGGAGGCGGCGGTGGAGCGCAGGATCGGGTCTGATCCCGATTGGATCGGGGGAGAGGGAGTGGGGGCGCGAGTGGGGGGAGTGGGTAGTGGGGGAGGGTAGCGGTTTAGGGTTTCAGGGGATAGGGCCATATAGGCCAGGGAGGTGCGGGATGGGCCGGCCCAGTTGGGCCAAGGGGTCCAGTGGGGGGTCTCTTTTTATCTTTTTTTTTGTTAGTTTCCTTTTCTGTTTTTGTGTTTTCTTTTCCTTTTATTTATTCTTTCCTGCTTTATTGTAGTTGCATTCTATTTTAGTAAAACATACACTTAGTATCTAAATTAGTATTACAACCTAGTCCATCGTCACAAAAAGTCTAGACCCCAAATAACTTAGTTTGACATTTTATTAATTATAAAAGTTATTCAAATAATCATTTTTACTATTGTTTTATTCATCTCATAGTATTTAAACATTTTATACGTGTGTGGTTTTCCCCCCCATAATTATCTATGCAATATTTGGTTCCCTCCGAACATTTTAATTTTAATATTTGAAAACTTTTATTGTTTGCCTATTTTTTGAATTTGAATTTGAATCGGTTTCGAACTAACTCGAGATTAGCAACTATAAACGAGGTGACGTGGCATCATTAGCAGAGGATCACTGTAGCTTAATTACCCGGGCGTCACACCCTCCTTGATAGTATTGGCTTTTCCTATGGACTCAATGTGATCTTGGATCACTAAAATGTAAAAGTGAAAAGTCTTGAGCTTGAAGCTTTAGCCAATCCCTTGTCCTTAGCATCTTGAAGGAGTTCCCACAACCTTTAGTCCATGCCACTCCATTGTTGAACTTATCTGAAACATGCTAGATAGAAGTGTTAGTCCAACAAGAGATATGTTATCATCAATTATCAAAACCACCTAGGGAGCACTTGTGCTTTCAATCTCCCCCTTTTTGGTAATTGATGGCAACATACATCAAAGCTTTAGATAAAGATATAAAGAACAGCAAGTAAAGCTTTGGAAGAACATGTAGCAAGCATAGGCTCCCCCTACATGTATGCACTCATGTAAATATGAAATATAGGGGCATGTGAGAGCATAATCATGACAGAGTAGGCAATGTGTTACATGCATCTTGGCCATATGCATCAGAGCAAAAGATTATCAAGGAAAATACCTTCATGCTCATGAGTCCTTCTTGCAAACAGTATGTACATAAGCAAGAACTCCTCATACTCATGATTTTGATGCATATACTTACCTTGTGGTCTCGAGTTGGCTTAGGATGGAATGAACCTGCACAAACAAGGTTAGATAACACAGGTACGTCCACTAGCCAGAGCAAACAAAAGAAACCACAAGAATACCAAGACTGGGATGACATGTAGAGAGTGAGTATAAGGTACCACATTGGATTCAACATGTCCCCAAGAATAAAGATATGCAATGAATTTGGCTGATTTCTTTTCCCTTTAGGTGTCTTGCTCCCCCTGAATCTTACATGGGATATTGGGAGAAGATAGGAAAATCAGAGCTGAAGGATATGAATAGACCTTAATTCAAATGAGTTCATATGAACATGTCAAAAAGACAAGTGGCATCTCTCTTCTTGAACATCAAGCATCTGGGATCCTTGAGTATTTTCTCTCCCTGGAAATCTCTCTCTCCCCCTTAACAACATCTGGGATCCTTGAGACTTTCTCTCCCCCTTGAGGTCTCTCTCTCCCCCTTAATACTTTCTCTCTTGTAGGTTTGGTCCTTGAGACTGTTTCTCTCCCTTGATGTGATCTCTCTCACCTACAAGCTACAAGCTTTGATGTGATCTCTCTCTCCCCCTTTGACATCAATTTCCAAGAAGGTTTTTCCTGGAATCCGTCGAATAGGTTTGGTCCTTGAGATTCAGCACAAAGCAGAGGATAAAATTGTGATGCTTGTGGAGGACAAGATTCATTGAGTGGAGCTGGATCCGAAGAAATGTAGAACAAGTGGCAACCTGTTTTTCTAATTGCAAAGTCGGTGGCACCGAGTGGCATATTTCGGTGGTACCGAAAAGATTCGGTTGGACCAAAATTTGCAAGTCGGTGAAACCGAGTTTACACAGAGAAAAACACTTGTCACCTCAGCTCACTAGTCAAGTAAGATCTCACAAAGATTTGCAATGAATTAGCTGAAGGATTTGCAAGGAATTTGATGCAGAAATATGCAGAACAAGAACAAAAAGGAAAAGAGTGAAAGTTTCTAAATGAAGTTTTTTTTGTTTTGTTTGAAAAAAAATAAGGAAACAAATATGCAAGGGACAAATGCAATAACTCAGGAAAGAACACAAGAGAACTTCATCTAGAATTGGGCGGTGACATAGTCACCTATGTTAGAGTATATTGACTTAGGAGTCAAGTGAGAACACTTGATCATAGGTCATACTCATCGTTTAAGCTCAAAATGGGATTACCATTTTTCGTTTAAGCATCTTGATGTATTCACATCTTGTTGAGTTGCTTTGACTCATGTCTTGGAGTAAAGCTTCTCTAAGATGGAATGACATACCTTGGGTGGTGATGTGGTTCTTGCTCATGTAGTTGAACTTGTGTGGGTGCTCAGGGTTGATGTAGTTCATCAAGAGTTGGGAGCACCGCTTGGAGTTTGAGTTCATCTACCTACATGGGTTAGTTCTTGCAAGGAAGAGCACTTGTGTATCCAAAAATGACAATCATGAAGCTTAATATAGAATTTGTCAAAGGATATGTTTGAATGGTTTTGTGCTTCCTTGTCTTCAACCACTATTGTGTACAGTCTTGGTCTTGTAGAGATTGCTCAAGATGTGAGTGAGTCGCAATCTCATGGAATTAGATTCAACCAAGCACCTACATGGGTTAGACAACATGCAAGGTGCAAATATATCCAAGACATAAGATAGTTATCATAAGAGATACATCATGGATTAGTCATAAGCTCATGTCTTGCATGTATCCAATGGAGTTTCTACTCCAAGTTCGAAGCATCAATGATGTTCAATTCTCCTCTCAACCTGCAAAACACTTTCTCATCAAGCGGTTTAGTGAATATATCCGCTAATTGCTTATCGGTGCAAACATGCTTAAGATTGATGTCACCCTTAGCAACATGATCTCGAATGAAATGATGACGAACTTCAATATGCTTAGTTCGAGAATGTTGTATAGGATTATGACCAATTTTGATAGCACTTTCATTGTCACAAAGCAGTGGAACATGTTTCACATAAATCCCATAATCTTTAAGAGTTTGGGTCATCCAAAGTAATTGAGCACAACATGAACCAGCGGCAATGTATTCCGCTTCGGCGGTGGATAAGGATACCGAGTTTTGTTTCTTGGAAGACCAAGACACAAGAGATCTGCTAAGAAATTGACAGGTACCCGAAGTGGACTTTCTATCAACCTTGTCTCCGGCATAATCCGAGTCAGAATAGCCAACAAGATCAAAAGAAGACCTTTTAGGATACCAAATGCCAAAGTTTGGTGTATGGATTAAATATCTCACTATCCTTTTCACAGCCTTAAGATGACAATCTTTAGGAGCAGCTTGATATCGTGCACACATGCACACACTTAGCATAATATCGGGACATGAAGCACATAGGTATAACAATGAACCAATCATAGAGCGATAAACCTTTTGATCAACAGGTTTACCATCTTTGGTCAAATCATTATGTCCACTAGTAGGCATGGGTGTAGACATACCTTTGCATTCTTGCATATTGAACTTCTTGAATAAGTCCTTGGTGTACTTAGTTTGAGAGACAAATGTGCCTTCCTTAGTTTGCTTGATTTGCAACCCGAGAAAGAATTTGAGTTCACTCATCATAGACATCTCAAACTTCTCTGACATTAGCTTTCCAAACTTTTCACTAAAGAGAGGGTTAGTTGAACCAAATATGATGTCATCAACATAAATTTGGCATACAAATAGTTCTCCATTAACCCTTTTAGTAAAAAGAGTAGAATCAATTTTACCAATTTCAAAACCACTTGTAGTAAGGAATTTGGTCAAGCATTTATACCATGCTCTAGGAGCTTGTTTAAGACCATAAAGAGCTTTGTGAAGTTTGTAAACATGACTTGGTTTCTTAGGATTGACAAAGCCGGGAGGTTGTTTGACATAAACTTCCTCCTCTATTTCTCCATTTAGAAAAGCACTTTTAATGTCCATTTGGTACAAGGTGATATTATGGTGATTAGCATAGGCAAGTAAGATGCGAATGGACTCAAGTCTAGCAACGGGAGCATATGTCTCACCATAGTCCATACCTTCGACTTGTGTGTACCCTTGGGCGACGAGACGTGCTTTGTTGCGAACCACTTGTCCATCTTCATCTTGCTTGTTGCGAAACACCCATTTGGTACCAATGATGTTGTGGTTGTTGTCGGGCTTCTCAACCAATGTCCAAACTTGGTTTCTCTCAAAATTATGTAGCTCTTCATGCATAGCGTTTATCCAATCCGGATCTTCCAATGCTTCTTCAACCTTCATTGGTTCAATGCTAGAGATGAATGAATAGTTTTCACAAAAGTTAGCTAAACGAGTTTTTGAGCGAGTGATTCTCCCGGTTTGTATATCATTGAGGATTTGCTCGACGGGATGATCTTTGGCAATTCTTGCTCGAACTCGTGAGAGCTTTTGCTTGGGTCTTCGTTGAACATCTTCTTCATCTTGTTCTTCTTCTTGGCCTTCTTCATTGTTGACGTCGTCGTTCTCTTGTCGTGGTGGAGAAGGAGGTTGTTGATGTTCATCTTGACGTACTTCCTCGTTATCTTCATCTTGGTGTGTCCCACTTGTGGATGCTTCCGTGTCGATTCTTGGTTCAGCTTGTCGTGAAGTAGAAGCTCCCACTTGGACGGATGAAGTACTCTCCTTCACCTCCGTTGGACGAATTTTGCCAATGGACAAGTCTTGAATTGCTTCTGAAGGGTCTTTGTCTCCTACATCAATTGGCAATTGCTCTACTTGCGAGCCATTAGATTCATCAAACTTCACATCTACCGTCTCTTCAACCTTTCGGGTGAAATTGTTGTAGACACGGTAAGTGTGAGAGTTTGATCCATAACCAAGTAGAAAACCTTCATGAGATTTAGGAGCAAACTTTGAACGACGATGCTTATCAAGAATGTAGCACTTGGAGCCGAATACTCGAAAGTATCCAACTTGAGGCTTGTTACCGGTGAGGAGCTCGTATGCCGTCTTGCCGAGTAGCTTGTGAAGATATAAGCAATTTGTTGCGTGACAAGCTGTCTCAACCGCTTCTGCCCAAAAGTGCTTTGGCGTCTTGTATTCATCAAGCATCGTTCTTGCCATTTCGATGAGCGTCCGGTTCTTCCTCTCAACAACTCCATTTTGTTGAGGTGTGTACGTGGCCGAGAACTCGTGTGAAATCCCTTCTTCGTCAAGAAAGGTGTCCACATTTGCGTTCTTGAACTCCGTTCCGTTGTCACTCCGAACCTTCTTGATCTTCACATCAAACTGATTTTGGGCCTTCCTAGCAAAGTTTCTGAAGATCTTCTGGACCTGCGACTTGTCATTAAGAAAGAATACCCACGTAAATCTTGAAAAATCATCAACTATAACTAGACCAAAAGAATTTCCACCGAGACTCTTGTAGGCGTTGGGACCAAAAAGATCCATGTGAAGTAGCTCGAGTGGCCTCCTTGTGGTCATGATGTTCTTCACGGGATGTCTTCCTCCAACCTGTTTACCTGCTTGACAAGCACTGCAAAGTCTATCCTTATCAAATATGACATCGTTAACTCCAAGGATATGATTTCCTTTAATAAGCTTGTCAAGGTTTCTCATGCCAACGTGACCTAGTCGTCTATGCCACAACCAACCTTTTGAGGATTTAGCAACAAAGCAGGTTTTAGGTTGTGCCTTTTTAGAGAAATCGACAATGTAAAGATCACCTCTACGCATACCCGTAAAGACCATTTTATGATTGTCTCGACGAAATACTTGGCAATCTACCTCAGTAAATAGGACATTCAAACCGAAATCAGCAAGTCTAGATACTGAAAGTAAGTTGTAGCCAAGAGATTCAACGAGCATGACATTTTGAATGGAACTATCATGTGAGATGGCCACCTTACCAAGACCAACCACTTTACCCTTTGAATTATCACCAAAGGTGACATATTTTCGAGGGCCGTTGTTTTCAGCAAGCTCACGAAACATCTCTTCATCTCTGGTCATATGATCAGTACATCCACTATCAAGAACCCATTCCTTTCCTCCTGATTCATATCCCCGAAGATTAGCCATAAGACCAAAATGTCTCATTGCATCATCAAGATCGAAGTCACTATCATCATCATCATCATAATATTCATGTTCATCATGATCTTGTGACTCATCATTTCCTAGAGAGGGTAATTCATTAGATAAATGATCAAAGTGGTTACTTTTATGAATTCTTATAGCTTTGAATATGATATCATTAATGATTCCAACATCTCCTTTAGCATGCTTAAGATTGGCAAGTTCAAGAAGACATTTACCAAAACTAGGATCACTAGAGTTCATCTTACTCAAGGCAATAGATTTATGGAGAATTTCATCCAAAGTTTTCAAGGAATGATTGGGAAACCGTTCCTCAAGAAATTTCCATATAGTATAGGCGCAATTTTGAGTAAGAAAACTAGCAATCAAATTTTTGGGCAATCCTCTAATGATGAGCTCAATAGTTCTAAGATTGCGAATCATGTCAATATCTTCATCTAGGGTAGGATGCAAGGGATCAATATGGGGTGCACAAGGGCTAGCAATGTACTTGTTCAAATGATATTGATTGAAGATTGCAAGCATCTCATTTTTCCACTCATGAAAATACTTTCCATCAAGAATAGGCACTCTATGTCTAAGACTCCCTAGAGTAGACACATCCATCTTCCTCCAATGGTGATTAAACCGAGGCAATGGAGACCAAAGCTCTGATACCACTTGTAGGATCTAGAAGTAGATGTGTCTAGAGGGGGGGTGATTAGACACTTAGTGCTAAAGTTGCAATTTTTAAGCTTTTTCGGTTTAAGTGGAGTTTAGGCACAATTTCAACACACACAATACATATCAAGCAAGTATGCGAAGAGTATATGAGCAGCGGAATGTAAAGCATGCAACTTGCGAGAATGTAAAGGGAAGGGTTTGGAGAATTCAAACGCTATTGGAGACACGGATGTTTTTCCCGTGGTTCGGATAGGTGGTGCTATCCTACATCCATGTTGATGGAGACTTCAACCCATGAAGGGTAACGGTCGCGCGAGTCCACACAGGGCTCCACCCAAGGGTAACGGTTGCACGAGTCCACACAGGGCTCCACCCATGAAGGGTCCACGAAGAAGCAACCACCCACAAAGGGTCCACGAAGAAGCAACCTTGTCTATCCCACCATGGCCATCGCCCACGAAGGACTTGCCTCACTAGCGGTAGATCTTCACGAAGTAGGCGATCTCCTTGCCCTTACAAACTCCTTGGTTCAACTCCACAATCTTGTCGGAGGCTCCCAAGTGACACCTAGCCAATCTAGGAGACACCACTCTCCAAGAAGTAACAAATGGTGTGTAGGTAATGAACTCCTTGCTCTTGTGCTTCAAATGATAGTCTCCCCAACACTCAACTCTCTCTCATAGGATTTGGATTTGGTGGAAAGAAGATTTGAGTGGAAAGCAACTTGGAAAGGCTAGAGATCAAGATTCATATGGTAGGAATGGAATGTCTTGGTCTCAACACATGAGTAGGTGGTTCTCTCTCAGAACATATGAGTTGGAATGATGTGTGTGTTCTGATGGCTCTCTCTCAGAATGAGAAAGAGGTGGAGGGGTATATATAGCCTCCACACAAAATCCAACCGTTACACAGTTTTCCAATCTCGGTGGGACCGAATCATAAACTCGGTTGGACCGAAAATGTAAACCTAGTGACCGTTAGTGATTTTGGTGGGACCGACTGGATCAACTCGGTGGGACCGATGTGCTAGGGTTAGGGTAAATCCAAAACTCGGTTTGACCGATTACTCAAACTCGGTGGAACCGATTTGGGTAATAAGTGAAACTGAGATTTGGTCAAGCAAACTCGGTGGGACCGATTGCATATCTCGGTGGGACCGAGAATATTGCAATGGGTAACAGAGAGTTTGTAAGCCCATCTCGGTGAGACCGAGATCCCATCGGTGAGACCGGACTGATTAGGGTTTGGCAGTGGCTCATGACAAGTGAAACTCGGTGGCGCCGGATAGGAAGAATCGGTAGGACCGAGTTTGGCTTAGGGTTAAGGTCATATGTGAAAGTGGGAAAGTAGCTGAGGATTTTGGAGCATATCATTAAGCACATGAAGCAAGAGGCTCATTAAGCAACACCTCATCCCTCCTTGATAGTATTGGCTTTTCCTATGGACTCAATGTGATCTTGGATCACTAAAATGTAAAAGTGAAGAGTCTTGAGCTTGAAGCTTTAGCCAATCCCTTGTCCTTAGCATCTTGAAGGAGTTCCCACAACCTTTAGTCCATGCCACTCCATTGTTGAACTTATCTGAAACATGCTAGATAGAAGTGTTAGTCCAACAAGAGATATGTTGTCATCAATTACCAAAACCACCTAGGGAGCACTTGTGCTTTCACCTACTCTCTTCAAGGATGCCCGTAAGTTTGTTTTGTCTTGTGATGAATGTCAAAGAATTGGTAATATTAGTAGACGTCAACAAATGCCTATGAATTATTCACTTGTTATTGAACCATTTGATGTTTGGGGCTTCGATTATATGGGACCTTTTCCTGCCTCTAACGGTTACACACATATTTTAGTTGATGTTGATTACGTTACTAAGTGGGTAGAAGCTATTCCAACTAGTAGTGCTGATCATAACACCTCTATTAAGATGCTTAAAGAAGTTATTTTTCCGAGGTTTGGAGTCCCTAGATATTTAATGACTGATGGTGGTTCACATTTTATTCATGGTGCTTTCCGTAAAATGCTTGCTAAATATGATGCTAATCATAGAATTGCCTCTCCTTATCACCCACAGTCTAGTGGTCAAGTAGAATTGAGTAATAGAGAACTCAAATTAATTTTGCAAAAGACTGTTAATAGATATAGAAAGAATTGGTTCAAGAAACTTGATGATGCATTATGGGCCTATAGAACTGCATATAAAAATCCTATGGGTATGTCTCCATATAAAATGGTTTATGGAAAAGCATGTCACTTACTGATAACCCACAAGTATAGGGGATCGCAACAGTTTTTGAGGGTAGAGTATTCAACCCAAATTTATTGATTCGACACAAGGGGAGCCAAAGAATATTCTCAAGTATTAGCAGCTGAGTTGTCAATTCAACCACACCTGGAAACTTAATATCTACAGCAAAGTATTTAGTAGCAAAGTAATATGATAGTAGTGGTAACGGTAGCAAAAGGTAATGATAGCAAAAGTAATATTTTTGGTATTTTGTAGTGATGATAGCAATAGCAACGGAAAATTAAATAAATGAAGAACAATATATGGAAAGCTCGTAGGCAATGGATCGGTGATGGAGAATTGTGCCGGATGTGGTTCATCATGTAACAGTCATAACCTAGGGTGACACAGAACTAGCTCCAGTTCATCAATGTAATATAGGCATGTATTCCGAATATAGTCATACGTGCTTATGGAAAAGAACTTGCATGACATCTTTTGTCCTACCCTCCCGTGGCAGTAGGGTCCTAATGGAAACTAAGGGATATTAAGGCCTTCTTTTAATAAAGTACCGGAGCAAAGCATTAACACATAGTGAATACATGAACTCCTCAAACTACGGTCATCACCGGTGAGTATCACGATTATTGTCACTTCGGGGTTAATGGATCATAACACATAATAGGTGACTATAGACTTGCAAGATAGGATCAAGAACTCTCATATATTGATGAAAACATAATAGGTTCAGATCTGAAATCATGGCACTCGGGCCCTAGTGACAAGCATTAAGCATAGCAAAGTCATAGCAACATCAATCTTAGAACATAGTGGATACTAGGGATCAAACCCTAACAAAACTAACTCGATTACATGATAGATCTCATCCAACCCATCACTGTCTAGCAAGCCTATGATGGAATTACTCACGCACGGCGGTGAGCATCATGAAATTGGTGATGGAGGATGGTTGATGATGACGATGGCGACGGATTCCCCTCTCTGAAGCCCCGAACGGACTCCAGATCAGCCCTCCCGAGAGGTTTTAGGGCTTGGCGGCGGCTCCGTGTCGTAAAACGCGATGAATTCTTCTCTCTGATTTTTTCTCTCCCCGAAACACAATATATAGAGTTGGAGTTGGAGTCGGAGGAGCTCCAGGGGGTCCATGAGGTAGGGGGCACGCCCTAGGGGGGCAGGCGCGCCCTCCACCCTCGTGGACAGGTGGTGGGCCCCATGGCCTTCGTCTTTTGCAGGTGTTTTTTTATATTTTCCAAAAAGTTGCTCCGTGAAGTTTCGGGTCATTCCGAGAACTTTTGTTTCTGCACATAAATAACACCATGGTAATTCTGCTGAAAATAGCGCCAGTCCGGGTTAGTTCCATTCAAATCATGCAAGTTAGAGTCCAAAACAAGGGCAAAAGTGTTTGGAAAAGTAGATACGACGGAGACGTATCAGTTACCTCTCGAATTAGAACATAAGGCTTATTGGGCTATTAAAGAGCTCAATTATGATTTCAAACTTGCCGGTGAGAAGAGGTTATTTGACATTAGCTCACTTGATGAATGGAGAACCCAAGCCTATGAGAATGCCAAATTATTTAAATAAAATGTCAAAAGATGGCATGACAAAAAAATACAAAAGCGTGAGTTTAATGTAGGTGATTATGTATTATTATACAACTTTCGTTTAAGATTTTTTGCAGGAAAACTTCTCTCTAAATGGGAAGGTCCTTATGTTATCGAGGAGGTCTATTGTTCCGGTGCCATAAAAATCAACAACTTCGAAGGCACAAATCCGAAGGTGGTGAACGGTCAAAGAATTAAACATTATATTCAGGTAATCCCATAAATGTTGAAACCAATGTTATTGAAACCGTAACCCCGGAGGAATACATAAGGGACACTTTCCGGAACGTTTCAGACTCCGGAAAGGAATAGGTGTGTGGTACGGTAAGTAAACCGACTCCAAAACAGTTCTAATGGCAATTTTCTTCTGTTTTGGAATATTTAGAAAAATAAAAAAATAAGAAGCAGTCCGGGAAGGACACGAGGGCTCCACGAGGGTGGAGGGTGCGCCCTACCCCCCTGGGCGCGCCCCCTACCTCGTGGGCACCTCGTGTGCTCTCCGGACTTCGTTTTCTTACACGACACATATTTTGGTAGGTAAAAATTCATTATATAACCTCCCGAAGGTTGTGACCACCGTATCACGCAAAAATCTCCTGTCTTTGTTCCGAGCTGTTTTTTTGACAAATCCATGTCGTCTTCAAGTGCCCCCAAGGACCAGTTCTTCGAGAAGGTCATCAACCCCTACCTCGCGGAAGTGCTGCAACACCCTCAAACCATTGAGATGCGTGTGGGGTTGTTGCACATCCGCGATGTTGAGGGACCAAGGAAGACCAGAAGCACGGAGGCAAGGCTCGAGGCATTGGAGCAAGAAGTTTTCAAATGTCAGGAGATGGTGGAGCGTGGACTCGATTCCAATCACATTATGATCATGGAGTTCACCAACAACCACAAGCTGGACGTCAAGGACATTGGGGAGGCCATCTTCAAGCTTCATGAGAAAATCGAGCACCTCCAAGCCCAGATCTATGACCTGCAAAATCAAAACTGTGAGTATAAATATAGATTCAAGAGGATGAGTTTGGTTGCAGATTTGAGGTTTCAGGAGACTCGATCATCCTTCTAAGATGGTGAGCCTATGCCTTGGAAGAAGGACGACAAGTCTACGCCATCAACAAAACCATCAACTTCTTCACCAACAAAGGAGACACAATCACATGGGTATGGGCACTCCCCTTGGCAACTGCCAAGCTTGGGGGAGTGCCCGGTATCGTATCACCATCACTTTTATTTTTACCGTTTTTCTTAGTTCGATCCTTTTAATAATATCTTGATCTAGTAGCATAAAGTTTTTAGTATGATCTAGTTGTGAGTTTTGCTTTATGATCCTTCTATGTAATCGAGTCCGTGAGCTATATATAACAAAGATTAGTGTTGAGTCAAGGGCTTGATTATTTTGCCATGATATTGAGTGAATAAAATAAAAGATATCATATGGACTTATAGAGAGTAATGAGCTCACATAGAAAAAGTATGATGAATAAAAGTTGTTGAGAGTTGACAAACATAGTTTTGGTCATCGTTGAAATTAATAGGAAGTAATAAAGAAAAAGAGGTCTTCACATATAAATACACTATCTTGGACATTTTTTATGATTGTGAACACTCATTAAAATATGACATGCTAAAAGAGTTGACGTTGGACAAGGAAGACAACATAATGGGTTATGTTTTCTTACATCAGAGATAAATTATATTGTCATGGATCATCCAACATGGTTGAGATTGTCTTTCCCTCTCATGCTAGCCAATTCTTTGCACCAAGTAGAGATACTACTTGTGCTTCCAAACACCCTTAAACAAGTTTTGCCATGAGAGTCCACCATACCTACCTATGGATTGAATAAGATCCCTCAAGTAAGTTGTCATCGGTGCAAGCAATAAAAATTGCTCTTTAAATATGTATGCTTATTAGTGTGGGAGAAAATAAGCTTTATATGATCGTGTGATATGGAATAAATAAAAGCGACGGACTGCATAATAAAGGTCCATATCACAAGTGGCAATATAAAGTGACGTTCTTTCACATTAAGATTTTATGCATCCAACCATAAAAGCGCATGACAACCTCTGATTCCCTCTACGAAGGGCCTATCTTTTACTTTTATCTCCTACCTTACATAAGAGTCATGGTGATCTTCACCCTTCCTTTTTACATTTTATCTTTTGGCAAGCACAACACGTTGGAAAGATCCTGGTATATATGGCTAATTGGATGTGAGTTTTCATGAACTATTATTGTTGACATTACCCTTGAGGTAAAATGTTGGGAGGCAAAACTATACGCCCCTATCTTTCTCTGTGTCCAATTAAAACTCCATACCCATAAGTATTACGTGAGTGTTAGCAATTGTGAAAGACTATCTGATAGTTGAGTATGTGGACTTGCTGAAAAGCTCTTATATATTGACTCTTTCCTATGTTATGATAAATTGCAATTGCTCCAATGACTGAGATTATAGTTTGTTAGTCTTCAATGAAGTTTATGATTCATACTTGAAATTGTGATTGAATTATTACTCTAGCATAAGAGATCATATGACAAAAATTATATAAGTTGTTGTTCTAAGAATGATCATGATGCCCTCATGTCCATATTTTATTTTTATCGACACCTCTATCTCTAAACATGTGGACATATTTTTCGATTTCGGCTTTCGCTTGAGGACAAGCGAGGTCTAAGCTTGGGGGAGTTGATACGTCCATTTTGCATCATGCTTTTATATCGATATTTATTGCATTATGGGCTGTTATTACACATTATGTCACAATACTTATGCCTATTCTCTCTTATTTTACAAGGTTTACATAAAGAGGGAGAATGTCGGCAGCTGGGATTCTGGGCTAGAAAAGGAGCAAATATTAGAGACCTATTCCGCACAGCTCCAAAAGTCCTGAAACTTCACAGAAGTCATTTTCAGAATATATAAAAAATACTGAGCGCAAGAAGTTCACCAGGGGGGCACACCCTGCCCACGAGGGTGGGGGCGCGCCCCCCTACCTCGTGTGCCCCCTGGTGGCCCTCCGATGCCCATCTTCCGCTATATGGAATCTTTCGATGAGGAAAAAATCATAAGACATCTTTCCGGACGAGACTCCGCCGCCACGAGGCGGAACCTTGGCGGAACCAATCTAGGGCTCCGGCGGAGCTGTTCTGCCGGGGGAACTTCCCTTCGGGAGGGGGAAATCATCGCCATCGTCATCACCAACGCTCCTCTCATCGGGAGAGGGCAATCTCCATCAACATCTTCACCATCACCATCTCCTCTCAAAACCCTAGTTCATCTCTTGTATCCAATTCTTGTCTCCAAGTCCAGGATTGGTACCTTTGGGTTGCTAGTAGTGTTGATTACTCCTTGTAGTTGATGCTAGTTGGTTTATTTGGTGGAAGATCATATGTTCAGATCCTTTATGCATATTAATACCCCTCTGATTATGAACATGAATATGTTTTGTGAGTAGTTACGTTTGTTTCTGAGGACATGGGAGAAGTCTTGTTATTAGTAGTCATGTGAATTTGGTATTCATTCGATATTTTGATGAGATGTATGTTGTCTCTCCTCTAGTGGTGTTATGTGAACGTCGACTACATGACACTTCACCATTATTTGGGCCTAGAGGAAGGCATTGGGAAGTAATAAGTAGATGATGGGTTGCTAGAGTGACAGAAGTTTAAACCCTAGTTTATGCATTGCTTCGTAAGGGGTTGATTTGGATCCACATGTTTCATGCTATGGTTAGGTTTACCTTAATACTTTTGTTGTAGTTGCGGATGCTTGCAATAGAGATTAATCATAAGTGGGATACTTGTCCAAGTAAGGGCAGTACCCAAGCACCAGTCCACCCACATACCAAATTATCAAAGTACCGAATGCGAATCATATGAACGTGATGAAAACTAGCTTGACGATATTCCCATGTGTCCTCGGGAGCGCTTTACATCATATAAGAGTTTGTCCAGGCTTGTCTTTTGCTATAAAAAGGATTGGACCACCTTGCTGCACTTTATTTACTTTTGTTACTTGTTGCTCGTTACCAATTATCTTATCACAAAACTATCTGTTACCTATAATTTCAGTGCTTGCAGAGAATACCTTACTGAAAACCGCTTATCATTTCCTTCTGCTCCTCGTTGGGTTTGACACTCTTACTTATCAAAAGGACTACGATAGATCCTCTATACTTGTGGGTCATCACCCATGCAAAAGAAAGACGGAGTCCACCCTTTTGTAGCACCCCACACTGTTCCCGCGCTAAAATCTCCCACTCTCCTTCCATCCCGCCGCTCTCCATCCAATTCATGTCCTTTTCTCCCACTTTCTTCTTCTTCGCCGCCGCCGACACGTGGAATCGGACCAGGACCTGTCGGAAATGGAGGTGGTGAAGGTGTAGGAGGATCTGAGCATCACCCACGGCCAAAAGATCAACTCGGCGACGTGGCAAAATCGTTGTGTCAAAGCGAATGCCGTAAAGGAGGCAACACTCGTGAAGAAGGGGGGGGGGGTGGAGGGCGTGCTGATGGTGCATGCGGCGGTGGGCGTGCTGGTCGCGGACGTGGTGGAGGTCGCGGCTAGGATCGCGGAGCACAGATGGTGTCGCCCACCGTCCAGACGCCAAGATGTTGTCCTTGAATGCGGAGTCTTTGGATGCCAAGACAAGAATGATCACACAAGCTGTCTACTACAAGATGTTGCAGCGATAGAAAGATGAGCTAAAGGCGGCGACAAGGAGGAGGAGGAGGCGGACAAGAAGACGGAGGCGGAGGCTGCATACGCGACGGCGCTGACACCTTGAGGGTGGAGAAGGCTTAAATTTGTAAGGACTGGTGGACTAAATATTTTTTTGTCATTGGGATCGGGCGTGTAAAAAATTAAAGTATACTTGCCTTTTTTAGTTGTAATTGGGCATATGATCCGATGCTAGTGTGATCGCACGCGCCATGAATTAGGCTTTTATTTGAATTTCAAATAGCTCTTTACTAGCGGATATATACACAATAACATTAGATAGCCGGCTCCTGTAGTCCATAGACTATTTTTTATCGACGGACATATACATGATAGCATTGAATAGCCTTCCGTAGTCCGCAGACCGGTTCTCTGTCCGAGGACGGATGCCGAAGCAAAGACGCCCTAATGATGCATCGTTAGACAATTTCGAAAAAATGTAAAATAAAACAAAAATCATGCAACACACTATACGTACTACTACGTGCGAGGTGTTCCCTTACAACCAACTGCCGCAGCACGTCGGTTCTTTCGAGAACGCAGCCCAGCATGACTGTGATGCATCAGCGCGCGGCACGGTGGCAGCAACAGAACAACACGACGAGGCAAGGCGTGGCACGCAAAGCTTAAACTAAACCAGGCGCCTACCTGCTGCTGCTGCTACGTTCACGTGTCACCGGCCTCGCGCGAAACGCTCGCAGCTGGAGGGACTTTTTTTTTGAGCATGCAGCTGGAGGGACTTGATCGACAACACGAGGCACGCCGACATGATAGACCGCAAGAGAAAATTAAGGATCACAAACGAATCGATCGGTAGGCCCGCGCAGGCACCGATCCATCCATCCTTCTCCGCCCCCATCATGTCGTTGGCGCGCGGTGGCGTGCCATCGCCGTCCAGCGCACCGATACGTCGCCGAATCGGAAGAAAAGGATGGGCGGAAAGAAAGGCGTCACCGTCATCTAGGCGACCAGCTTAGAGCATCTAGAGCCGGACATCTCAAGCTCCGAACAACCGTCCGGCACGTTTTTCTGATTCAGCCGGAGCTCTTAAACAGTCTTTAAACGTCTGGATTATTCAACGTCCTTTATATTCAGCTCAAAATATAAGGCGGATACGCGCCCCGGCATGATCGTCACGTCGGCCCGACCCACTCCGTCCCCATAAATATTCCTCCGACTCCGGCGAGGACCAAGCCCTTCGCATTGCCCAAGAGGTTTAAGGTGAACACGGTGACAGTTTTGGATCAGCCTCGCCTTTCTCCCGCAGCCGCAGCGAGGAAGCCGGCGCTGGCTCCTCCCGGCCCGCGCTTGGCTCCGCGCGGGCTATGCAGTCCGCGCCTCCCCCATGCCGTCCCTTGGCCCCGTCGCCTGCTGCTCCCCCACGCAAGCAATGGTGGGTGCTTGTGCCCGCCCGCCGGCCCAGACACGCACGCCAGAGTCAGAGGCGCGCGCTGCCCGCCGCGAGAGGCAACGAGCAAGGGAGAGGGACGCGGTGGAGAGCTCTGTCCGCCGCCGCCGCCGCGGGTTACCCGCGGAGCCTGACGAGGACGAGCAGCTCCTCGTGTGGGTCTATCATCGGTCGCTTACGACGACAGAGACAGACGCTCGGTGGCTCCGCCGAAAGAATGTGAAGGCTCTCCGGCTAGCTATCGAGCAGTCCGAGCACGAGGCCAGGGAGAAGGCGATGGAGGCGGCTCGGCTGGCGAAGCTCAAGCGGCAGCAGGACCGGACCGTCCGACGCCTCAAGGGCCTCATCATCGTCTCCTCCTCCTCCTCCTCCCCAGACGGCTCCTCCACCAGCCGCGGATGGCTATAGCTATGCCGGCGATTGGAAGGGGAAGGGGCCGGCCTGAAAGTGGTGAAGATATGCTTTTCTTCAATTTAATTTCAAGTTTTAGATGTAGTTTCAAGTTGCCCGTCGTTTATGTGAACTTTGGTGGTCGTTTGAACATCCAATCTTTTGGTGAAAGTATTGTACTTGTCTATGTCCATTTGCTGATCTACGTAGTTTGATCGATGCTGCATGGTTTAGTATGAATATAGGGGATCAGATATGAGATATCGGATGTAGACGACAATATTTGAGGAGCATCCGGTCACTATTCACGGACGCGCTTAGGCGCGTCCACGAGCGTTTGAGGGGTCATATTTAAAACATCTACAGCCGCAATAAACATGTCCGCAGACAATGACTGAACAAAAAAAACATTGGTCATAGCCATAAAACTCAAACTTCATACCCAAATCCAAAATACCCATGCAAATGAAAACTAGGTACTATGTACAAGGCTAAACTATACTCATCGTCAGAGATCTCGACAATCTCCGTGTCCGGTGCCTGATAGACGGGCAAGTGCGGAAGCTCCTAAGCCCGTGGAGGCTCCGGCACCCCTCGCCTCCACGTCCATTCGGCGAACATCGCCTTCTTCGCCGCTTGTTCTTGCCGGATGAACTGTCAATTGGCCTCGATGTTGGCCTTGTCCTAAATGGACTCGAGGATGGCGGTCTCCTCCGCCATCTCCATCGCTTGAGTGGCCTCATACTCCTCTCCGCGCCCGCCATGGCGAAGCCCGCCGCCGGTAACGCTACCACCTCCACCTCCTCCTCCTCCATGAGCCTCCAACGACGACGACGACGAATTCAGAGGAAAGTCGGTGGCAAAACAAGCAGCCCGCCTCGCCTGGATTTGCTCCAATAGATGCACCCTCCGCTTCGGAGTGAGCTATGCGTGGGTGGTGATCTGGTGCCTCGGCATGGCAAGAGGTGGAAGGAAGTGGAAGTGCCGGTGACAGATAGGAGAAAGGGGAAAAATGGGGCGGACCAGGGTTCTGTCGCCGCCGTCCGGTTTAAAAAACTGGCTTCCTCCCTCGGACGACACGCCGAAGCAGCGCCACGTGAAGCGGAGCGGAGGAGGCGCTTGTCGGAACAGTTGTCTCTCCGCATCTCCGCATGGGCCCTATCTGTCAGTCCTACGTGACAGGCGTGCCCGGGTGCATCCAGACCTCCCCATATCCGCCCTAAATATGGGCCAGACATGTGGAGTGCCGGACAGGCTGGGTGTCTGGCCCGGCTGGGGAGCCTGATTGGGTGGCCAAAACTTTTCCGGGCAACCCATCAGGACGTTTAGGGCGGTTAGAGTATCTACAGCCGGGTGCCCGAAACCCGCCTCATATGTCCGGGCGGGCCGCCCAGTCACTGGCCGGTCACAGTTTTCTGACCCAGATGGCCCCCTCAAACGGGCCTCAAACGCTCGGGCTGACCAGCACCCCTCACATCCAGTCCAAATATGGGACGAATATGGGGGCGTCCAGGCATGCCCGTCACGTAGGACTGACGAAGGGGTCCCATGCGGACTCGCCTAGAAACCCGGCGGTCCGACGGACGCCTCCTCCGTCTTCGCGGTGTGAACACCGCGTGGTGCCGCTCCGGCTCGCCGTCCGAGAGCAAATCCGCCTATTTAATCCGGCTGGAGTCCCGCAACCCTAGTCAATCCATCTCCCCCTCCCGGCGCTGCCAGTCCGAGCCCATCCACCTCCTCCCTCTCCCGCTCCGGCGGTCCGCCATGGTCCGGACAAAGATCACCTACTACGCAATGTTTACGCCGGAGTGCCGCCCGAGATCCAGAAGGAGATCCGGACGTAGTACGTAGGCTTATTTCGTTTGCATGTCTTTGCATGGATTTAAGATTTAGTATGAGATGCCTGGATGCAACAAGTGAAATTTGAGGCGTGCCCGGTCACTGCCCGTGGACGCGTCCGGACGCGTCCGCGGGTCTTTGAGAGACCATATTTGACATATCCGGCTGTAGATGCTCTTATGGCTTGTCCGCTTGTAGATGCTACTCCCTCCGTTTCTAAATATTTGTCTTTTTAGATATTTCAAATGGACTACCACATACGGATGTATATAGATATATTTTAGAGTGTAGATTCACTCATTTTACTTCGTATATAGTCACTTGTTGAAATCTCTAAAAAGACAAATTTTTAAGAACAAAGGGAGTATAACTCTACTGTTCTTGATATTTTGTTTTTTGCCAAATTACGATTCTGGATGTTTTAACCCGACATCTCTAGTCACCGACCGAACATACCTTGCACGCCTATGAAGTAATCCGTGATCACAAAAGCACTCCCAAATCAGTAAAAGGCGTATTTTGAGGATGAAAGGGGGTTATGATCTAGGGATCCGGCTTGCCTGCTTCCTCCCCATACTTTTATCCGTGCTCCCACTTCATCCTATGTTTTTTTCTTTCTAATCTAATCATCTTCCCCTAATTTTAAGAGAGTGGGGTCAGACCTTATTTTGTTCCAATCAACTCAAGCCACGTACGCGGGAGTACGGATGGGCACATGCCGGAAGAGCAGGCAAGTCTCGTCCTATAATCTAGGAGCACTTTAAACTGATTGCCCGGATTTGGAGGAAAGGGGTCTCAGAAGCTTGGATGGTCAGCAACCACGCCGAAAAGCAACAATATACTTCTGATCAATATGGAATAACTGGCTGGTAGGTGGTACCTAGGAAATCAATGTACGGCCGGATATTTTTTTTAAAGGAAGCCGGAGAGCCGTGTTTTCGATTGATAGGAGGACTCAGATAAGTGTTACATGGCAGGTGCGAGCTGATGGCATATCTAAATGTTTTCGACGTTAAGTTAAATGACGCGAGGATGACAACTTACCAAGCATGAAAACTTCTATGTTTCAGTTTATTATTGACAGAAATTTGCCGTCCTTATGTGACTGAGATTGTTATTTTAAAAACGTTAGGGTTGAAGTGCCACACACCTAACGTGTGGCATTTATCATTTGGATAGGAGAAACGGCATGTGTTTTTCAATTGAGATATACTTTCTCCGTTCCAAAATATGTGTCATGGTTTTAGTTTAAATCTGAATATTTGAATTTAAATTAAAATCACGACAATTATTTTAGAACGGAGAGCGTAATAGGTTGTGTAGTACTAAACCTCCTTACTTGCATGTTATCCTTTATTCATAAATTTCCAAACTGTAACAAATGGATATACAAATTTAACATGATGCGGCAAAAAAAGATCTCCCATCACAGCCAGTCGTTTGGCAGACATGAATCTGTCGGCCGAATTGGTGACACATTTACCAAAAAAGTTTTCGTCCCGCTTTATATATAAAGCATGATCCTCACATCTCAGTACAACGCACGCAACTACAACACACGCATACACCCAAGGCATGATACATAGACGCTGAGCGCGACAACACCACCCCTAGCATTACCACCGCGAAGAGATGAAGCCGCATACGACGAACCGTGGGCTTCAAGGCGGCGCCTTCAAAAAAGATACGACACCGGAGCGCCGCCACCGCCCAATCCGAGGATTAGAGTTTCTCCCGGAGCCGCACGACGAGTAATGAGAGCCGCGACGACGTCTTCAAGAAGGGAACGAGCTTCGCCGCCGCCGGTCCGTCCGAAGATAGAACAGGTTTTCACCCCGGCCAAAACTCACCGGCACCGAATGCCACACCCCAGCGACCATGCCGCCCACACGGCCAGCACCAAACCACGGTCTCCGCCCGAGAGCACCGCGCAACCACCACCAGGGCCGCCGCCCCGGCATCCAAGACCTAGACACCACCTCACCCGAGACCTGCCGCTATCTTAACCAAAGAGACGAGCAGAAAGGTCCCACCTTTCGCACCCCTGGGCGACCCCCATCGCCGAGACCCAATAGGTCGACCACCTGGCCTCCATCGAACCGTCCTGCAGCACCGGGGGCGAGGCGAGCTCGGTCTCGCAGCTCCGTGCGCGAGACGAGGTCAGTCCTGCAGCATCGTGCGTGAGACGAGCTTAGTCCTGCGACACTATGCGCGAGACGAGCTCGGACCTGCGCACTGGGCGCGAGACGAGCGATGGACCGCAGCTGGGAGAAGGCCAGCCCTTCGCCGAACGTAGCGACCGGGCGACGAGGAGGAGGGGTCAAAGGCCGATACAAGCCGCCTACGGACGGACCGACGCCAGGACGTGCCAGCCGTCGCCGAAGCCGACTTGCCAAGCCACCGTGGAGCCATCCACGGCCGGAGCAGCGACCACCCCGGCCACTGCCCAACCCGTGCCGCCAGGCGAGCTCCACGCGTCGAAGTCGTTGGCCACACTCCTCCCAGGGCACCACCACCACCATGCCACTGCCTCCCCGGAGATGGAGGAGGCAGCCGACCGCGGTCCAAGGCCAGCGCAGCCTGAGCCATCCAACAGGGAGCCCGAGATCCCCCGGCTGGACACGCATCCACCAACACGCGCTGCCGGCCGCCACAACCTCCCGCTGCCCCGCACGAGACGCCGCCGACCGGCAGCACACGGGAGCTCAGGTAAGCTCCCACCACCCCCTGCGTCGCCAGCCGGACCCTAGGCGCCAGATCTGGGCGGATCTGGCCAGACGCCCACCAGCGCGCCGCCACCCAAGTCGGACCACCCAGCAGCCGCCGCACCACTACCGGGGCTCAGACCGTCGCCGCGCCGCCACCAGACGGCCGCACCGCCGCCCCGCACCACCGGCGTCGTGCCGCTGGGCCCTGCCGAAGCCCAGCGCCGCCACCAACGAGCTCCGCCCCGCGACGGACCCCGAAGGCAGAGGAGGAAGGAAAGGCCCCGCCGCCGCCGCGCCGACCGGGCTTTGCCCGTCAACGCCTACCGGCCGGAGGGAGGGGGAGGAGGACGGGAGGAGCGGTGGCTAGGGTTTCTCCCCCGGCGCGCGCGGGCGCGTCGCGGGAGGGGAGGGGAGGGGAGGGGAGGAGAGCTCGCTAACTAATTCACCCGAGAACACGCTATCGGTGACACATTTAGCGTCATTGCACTTTTGCTAATACCCCTCACACTCTCTACGATTGAACTCGATGTCACCGAACTGTTTGTGACCTAAGGTCGATGGCTGATTGGCTGGCCTAGAGATGTTTGTGCTTTGAACAAAATACCTCTGTGTATGCTGCTAGTTCCGGTATCGTTGCAGATGCGTGAGGGTTCATTTATCCAAATGATGCTTTCGTCTCGATTCGTGTTGGTGCGGGTGGCTTCATCAATAGGATCCACGATGATGTTTCTAACATTAACATGGGTTGGGTCTATTTATCTGGTCTTCACATTCTTCTCCGGGTCAGTGATTCATGTTTAAGATCATCAACATTGGCGTCTCCTGGCAATGTTCGTCAATGACTCCCTAGCTCTAGTAATGTGCAAGTTAAGACCACGACAATCATCAGACAGCGTAAGTTGGAGACGAGGATAAATTAACCTATTTTCATCGCAAGACTCCTTCAAAAGACTGAACTGACAAATCTTTAGATTAATGAAGTCGTCACAAATTCTCTAGAGTTGAGGGCCATGTCATACCGCCAAAACAAAAACATTAAAAAACCCTGAAATAAATATAGAAAAATGCCACCATCCGTATCAAGTCTCCGAGTCCGCAACCTCTATTCATTTTTAGACTAGCCACAGTGGAGAGTAACATACACATATTCTTAGACTATATTACTACTTTTATAGTGACTAGTAATATTAGTGTGGTAACATGTAAAACTTCATTTATTAGGTTATAGACTCACATTTTATTGGGACATGTGGTGTTACAGTAACTAGCTAAGTTATTCAAATTACCTCTTTCCTCATTAACTTATTGTCACATAAGCAAATTTACTGAGTTGGACTCGATGTTACTGCTGAAGTTACTCCCACTGTGCCTAGTCTTAGGCTTATCCTATACTGTATACTCCCTCCGTCACGGTTTAAAAGGCGCGCTTGGAAATTCTCAGAGATCTAGGTGGTTATCTATTGGTTGTGAGATGGGTTAAAAAATAGCATTCACACTATGCATGCATATAGAAATAGTATATTGAAATACTAATTAGCTACTAAAAATAAATGTAATGTGTCCTAAACCTTGTCTATTGTGAAAACGCACACAAATTTAACTGTGCCTTTTAAACTGTGATAGAGAGAGTAAGGGAAGGAATCACAACAAACAATAACTGAAGTGTACACTGTAGGCGGTGTGTACGGATCCGGCTTGCCTGCTCCCTCCTCATGTTTTCATCCGTGCTTTCACTCCATCCTACGGCTGTCTTTTTCCTTTTTTTAATCTAATCATCTCTTCCCCTTGATTTTAAGGGATGAGACCAAATCTTATTTTGTTTCAATCAAATCATGTCACGTATGCGGGGACATGATAGGAGCACGCTGAGTATGCAAGTCTCGTCCGGTGTGTACGCCAAAGAAGGGGGGGCCAATACGGACATACCCGGCCGCACAATCGGCCGGTAGCGTGTGGCCGGCCCCTTGCTTCACCCCTCTTCGCCTTATCCCATCCTCGAAACCGGCTACCGGCCGCTCCCGGCAGCCCCGAGAGGTCCAGACCGACACCCCGGCCCACAAGCCAGGGACGCCGTGCTTCGTGCCCCCCGCAGGACACGTGGGGCTCTCCGGCAGCTCCGGTTCTTGCTACAATAACAGTTTTCCCCTTCCTTTCTTCTCCACTGCGCTGCCCCCATCCGGCGAGAGCTCGTTGCGTTCGTTAACCTCGCGTCGAAGCGGCGGGATTAAAACCGTGGAGCTGACCCCTAGCGCCGGGGGTTTGGGTTTAGCTGCTGGTGGCTTCCGTGGCGGCTCCGCGGCGGTGGGGTAGGTGAGAATTCGGCGGCCGACTATGGCGTTGTTTGTTTCCATGCTTCTTTGTGGGGACTCTCTGGGCTCTGCGGGGTTAGTTTGGCCACTGTTCCTTTTCCCCCCAAAGCCTTGGCTTACCTTCTTTATCCGCTTTTGCCGGGGTAATCTGCCACTGCTACTGCCGTCCGTTAATCCGATACGTATTGATTGATCGGCGAGGTTCTTGAGGTCGCTTTGATCGGCTCTTGGTTCATCTGAGCTTGGATTGGAGTGCAGTTGTGCTGTTAATTTATTTGGATTTTTTTTGATTTGTTACTTCAGCTGGCCTGCTGGAGAGCTGGGCTCTGCTGTTCGGGTAGCTGCAGGACTGGTGCTCGCTCCTTTTGTTTTACTGCTACCTTCGGTTTCGATTGATCCATTTTATTCAGGATTGGGTTTTTGGCCATCTATGATGTAGTGGGTGGCTGGGTGCATCATGCATGATTAATATTTTTAAAAATAAACTGTAATGGTAAAGTTCTGTTCTGCTCCTAAAACTGTATGATTTCTTTCATGTCGCAGAATGGAGTGGAAGCTGACTAATTAAGTAGAGGCGGTTGACGCGATGCAACTGTCAGTCATTCAGAACCAAGATTGTGCAGGATCATAGATCCCTTCGAGTCCACAGGGACAGGGGAGTGATAGTTCCAGTACGCACCGATCATGGGTGGCGTCTGTTCAAGGAAGCGAAGCCAATTGGTGGAGGAGGACGACGACTCTCTCCAGACACCGACGAGGTTCTCGAAGACCAGCAGCTTGAAATGGCTGCTGCTCACGCTGCCCCGCAGCAGCTCCGATGTCTCCCGCAAGGGACCAGGGAAGGGCCCTGGCCGGTGCCCGGCACTCATGGAGCTCTGTGTCGCCAAAGTCTGCAAGGTAGTTTCGTGGACGTATGTGTTTTGCTTTGCTGAGAAATGCCGCATTTTTGTCTAATGACGTCAAATGCATATGCAGGATATCAGTAAGTATTCTACTCTTGCTATGCTGCCGAGTGATCTCAGCCAGCAGATTTTCGATGAACTGGTGGACTCGAACTGCCTCACGGAGGAATCACTTGAAACCTTTCGGGATTGTGCGCTGCATGTAAGGTTTCCGCTGCCTATGCTTACAAGTGTGATGCTCAATTTAGTCTCATAAGACACTGAACAATAAGCCGGTGGTCTTGATCAAGAAAGTAGTAAACCAGATATGGTTCCATCAAACTTAGTACTTGTATGTAAAATTAATGTTATTGATTACTTTATGTGCTCTTTCCTGCTTCGGATATAATCGATAACCACCTTGTATTGGGATCATCTGACACTGAAACTTGATATTTATAAATGACAAGGCAACTTCTCAAACCTAATAAAATCTTACTTACAAAATATTCTGAATACTATATTTTGAGACAGAGCTTTGTCTTCGCGGGATAACTGCTTCTTGTATTTCGCCATCAGGACATTTGTTTGGGGGAGTATCCTGGAGTTAAGGATGCCTGGATGGAAGTAGTGGCTTCACAAAGGCAGTCATTATTGTCCGTTGACATTTCTTGCTCTGAAGTTACTGACAGTGGCTTAAATTTTCTTAGTGATTGCTCAAACATGCAAAGCTTATCATGTAATTACTGTGACAATGTCTCAGAACATGGCCTTGGAGTTTTGTCAGGTCAGTGACACACTGCTTACTGAGTTACTCTTATCTAAATGTCTTGGTATTAGATGGGCTTGAGTATGAGCTTGTAGCTGCTACAAACGCTGCAAGCCTAATCAATTGCATCCTAGCAGGTTTTGGAATTGGTTGTTAGATAAAGTTAAACTCCCTTAATCTTAATAAGCCCAACTCTCCCCTGGCTTATGGGCTTATGCAAGCCCAAGCTTTCACTTCAAATGGAGAATAATATTCTAACTTTCTGCGAATTAAGTTTTTATTTATTTTGCTATATATTGGATTTGCAGGTTTCTCATACTTGACATCTTTAAGTTTCAAGAGAAGTGGCGGTGTTACTGCTGAAGGAATGAGAGTGTTTGCAAATTTAGTTAATTTGGTAAATCTTGACCTTGAGCGATGCCTGAAGATTCATGGTGGCCTGGTTCATGTGAAAGGTATCACCCTTCTGAATATCACATTAATTTACTTACTGATATAAGGACCTAAAGTTTTAAATGCTATCCTTTTGTTTTGGAATGTCATGATGGCATTTGACACCTCTTAACTTCGACAACCTTTTGAGTTGTTGATATTGGTATTTGAGCAGCAATTATCGTTTTCAGGCCTGAGAAAGCTGGAGTCACTTAATATGAGATATTGTAACTACATTACAGATTCAGATATCAAGTATTTATCAGGTAACAAAATAATCTATTTGTTTCCTTTGATATTCTCTGCTTTGGTATATCATATGCCGTCTGTCAGACTTAGACCCGTTCTCTTAATACGAAGGAAGTTTTATAATTTTGTGCAGCTAAAATTTAATGAATCTATACCACATATCCCATCCCTGAAAATTTGACAAGCACTTTCCTTTTGCAGATCTCACAAATTTGAAGGAACTGCAATTGTCTTCTTGCAGAATTACAGATCTGGGTATTTCTTATCTTACAGGTAAACATGACTATAACCTGCCTCTTTCCTATTTAGAATTCGGTGCTTTAATTTTGAGTGTTGGAATGATCCAAGGATCATTGTTTGGTGTTCTATAGGTCAGTGCATGGTCTGTATTTAATTTCTTGACGTTGATCTGATCCAAAGCTTATGTGTTTACATTTTATCTGTTTTCTGTAGGCTTGTCTAAGTTAACTCATCTTAACTTGGAGAGCTGTCCAGTGACCGCTGCATGCTTGGAAGCTATCTCAGGTCCTGCAACTTTCCACAAATTTCCTAATAATGGCTTGTACCTTGATTCAGTAGGCTTGCATGGTTCATTTTCTTAGATTCGTGGTCATTTAGTTTGTTAACTAGTAAACTATTTCTTATATTTTTGGCAATTCGTACTAGGTCACTGGTAACTTCAGTTTACTCGAAAACTTAGTAATAGACGTAATAAAAATTGAAAAGAGTAGTCTGATTCTGCTGCTTGAAGGGTGATTTCATCAATAGCAATAGGGGTAGCGAACATAATTCTTTTCCTCCTTGCGAGCCTTTCTGGACTTCAAGTTTTAACTAACTACCTTAACCTACCAAGAAATAATGTTCTTCCAAACATCTCCTAACCGTGTCTCATATGTTCTGTTCATCATACGTAAGGTCTCCTGATAGTGCAGAGTTAAATCACTTTGTTTAGTACGTATTTAGCTACCTGGGTTGTTCCAGTGTGAGTCGTTTAAGCAAAAACGTTTTTGTTTTTGTAAAGAAAAAATATTTAAAAATTCTGATGTTTAAGTCAAGTGGAACAGATAACAATATCTTTATTCCGCCTAAAATGGAGATTGGGGTCAGTGTCCTTAATAGCCTTAGCCAGCCCTATTGTGGAAAACAAGTGTGTTACTGGTTTGGATAGACCAGCCAGTTTCCAGTGGTTTATGAACTTTAGCACTTGTCTTGCATTGGTCACTGATTTATGCGAGTCATATATGATTCATGTTCTTGTTTTTTTTTTTTGGAAATGGAGGCGTACCCCCGGCCTCTGCATCATGACGATGCCTGCAGCCATCTTATTAGAAAATCCAGGAAGTATCAGAAAGTCATAAAAGTATTACAGCTCGCAAGCGGAGCGAAGCAAAAGAATAAAAGAAAAGTACATGCTGACAATCACAACCGGTACGGCAATATGAAGGATAAGCTTCCTAGACTCCTATCCTGTTATGCGGCCGCCATCCGAACCGCGGAACCGGTTGAATATAGCCCGTGCTACCATCTCCCACTGGTTGCACCCAGTAACCAAAGGCTCCCTGGAGTCCATAGGAGTGAGTAAGGACCACGTACGGATCCATGCGGTAGCTCTGAAGATGACCTGCAAGAAAGTTAAAAGTGTGTTGTCTGTTAAAAATCAAATCATTCCTACAGTTCCATATAGCCCACAGAAGCGCACATATTCCAATCTGAATACGAGCCGCAGTAGTATGTTCAACCCCAGCTAACCGCGTTCCAAACAACGACTCAATGTCAACTGGAGGATTAATGTTGAAGGCTATATGAATCGTTCTCCAAAGCAATTTGGCCAGTGGGCATTCAAGGAATAAATGTTGTATTGTTTCATCATGATCACAAAAACAACAACGTGAACTACCTACCCATCGCCTCTTGATTAAGTTGTCCTTGGTGAGTATTACTTGCTTGTGGACGAACCACATAAAATTTTTAATACACAAGGGAACCTTAATCTTCCAAATATGCAACGATCTTGAGATTGGGCCAGAATTAATCAAATCCATATAGAAAGATTTCATTGTAAATACCTCATTTTTAGCTAATTTCCATTGCGTCGAATCCGGCTGGTCGGAGAGTTGAACATCTATCAATCTCCGAACCAAGTGCATCCAGGCAGTCCATCGCTCACCAACTAACGCACGTCTGAACTGAATATTCAAAGGAATCGTTTGGAAAACTGTGCCTATGTAATCCTCCTTACGTTGCACAATGTTATAAAGGGTGGGATATTGTACGGCCAGGGGTGTCTCTCCTAACCACGTATCCTCCCAAAATCTTGTTGACATCCCATTGCCAACCAAGAATTTGACCCTACGAAAGAACAAGTCCTTCGTTCTCATAAGCCCTCTCCAGAATGGCGAGTCAGTTGGTCTCATGGTAACCTGGGCGAGCGTTTTTGACTGTAAATGCTTATTCCGCAAAATCTGTGCCCACATGCCCTCCGGCTCTGTCTCTAACCTGTAGAGCCATTTGCTCATAAGGCATTTATTCTTGATTTCTAAGTTCTCAATACCGAGACCCCCCTGGTCTTTTGGTCGGCAAAGGATATCCCATCGCACGAGACGGTATTTCCTCTTGGCCTCATCTGACTGCCAGAAGAACTGAGATCTGAAGAAATCAAGTCGCTTCCGTACCCCTTTTGGAATTTCGAAGAACGATAGTAGGAACATCGGCATACTAGTCAGTACAGAGTTAATCAGCACTAGCCGACCTCCATAAGACATAAGCCTGCCCTTCCAGCAGCTAAGCTTTTTTTCAATTCGATCTTTGACACACTTCCATTCTTTATTGGATAGCTTACAGTGGTGAATCGGTATGCCCAAATAACTAAATGGTAAAGAACCTAATTCACACCCGAACAGTTGTCTATAAGTGTCTTGCTCGTCTTTGGCCTTCCCAAAGCAGAACAACTCACTCTTGTGAAAGTTTATCTTTAAACCAGACAATTGTTCGAAGAGACATAATATAAGTTTCATGTTACGCGCCTTAGCAATGTCATGTTCCATGAATAAGATAGTGTCGTCAGCGTACTGTAAGATGGATACTCCTCCATCGACCAGATGAGGAACTAACCCCTCCACTTGACCATGCTGCTTGGCCCTGCCAATAAGAATGGCCAACATATCGGCTACTACATTAAACAAGAGAGGAGACATGGAATCTCCTTGTCTCAAACCCTTGTGTGTCTGAAAGTAATGACCGATATCATCGTTAACCGTGATTCTGGCATTACCCTTCTGGACTTGAGAACCCACTTGGTTCCGCCAGGCCTCGCTAAATCCTTTCACGCGCATTGCCTGCTGAAGGAAAGGCCACTTAACTTTATCATATGCCTTCTCAAAATCCACTTTGAAGATAACCCCATCTAGCTTCTTCGAATGAATTTCATGTAGCGTTTCATGCAAAACGACCACCCCTTCAAGTATGTGTCGCCCTGGCATGAACGCTGTCTGGCTCGGTTGTACCACGGAATGAGCAATCTGTGTCAATCTATTGGTACCCACCTTTGCAAAAATTTTGAAACTCACGTTAAGAAGACATATGGGCCTGAATTGTTCGATCCGAACTGCCTCTTCTTTCTTTGGCAACAGCGTAATCATGCCAAAGTTAAGATGAAACAACTCTAAATGACCGTTAAAGAAATCATGAAACATAGGCATAAGATCATCCTTAATAATATGCCAACATTTCTTATAGAATTCAGCTGGAAACCCATCTGGTCTCGGTGCTTTATTCGGTTTCATTTGTGAGATTGCATCCAGAACCTCCTTCTCAGTAAACGGTGCAGATAGAATATCATTCTCCTCTACCTGGAGCTGAGGGATATCTCCAATAACAGATTCATCTAGGGCCACCGTGCTAGCTTCCGGATGCCCCAAAAGTTGTTTATACTCCCTCCGTTCTGAATTACTTGTCGAAGAAATGGATGTATCTAGACATATTTAGTTCTAGATACATCCATTTTCGAGACAAGTAATTCCGAACGGAGGGAGTAGTAATTAAAGATACAAGCTTTCAGATTCTCATGCCCCACAATTGTCCCCTCGTCCTGTTCAAGCTGTATGATTTTTTTCTTCCTATGTTTGCCATTCACAATCATATGGAAGAATTGTGTATTGTCATCCCCTTGGACAACCTTAAGCACTTTAGCACGCAACCTCCTCTTCTCTAAGAAGAGCTCGTAAGCCTTGCTCAGCTTCGGACTTGGAGCTTTGCTCATTAACCGTAAGAAGGTTGCTTTCAGCTTTTAAATCTAGCGCTTCAATCAATTGAGTGAGTCGCTCTTTTTCTTGTTTGTAAATCCCACTCTCGTTTCTGGCCCAACCTCGCAAGAACTGTCTCATGTGTCTGATTTTATTTTGCCATCTCTCAATACTAGTTCTTCCACTAACAGGCTTTGCCCTCTGCATCGCATGAACCGACACCAATGGGTACTTTTGTTCCCATTCCACACTAGCGAGTACCCTATCCAACTTCTCATAAGTCAGAGTGGGCAACAAATTGGCCCATGTAAATTGTCTACCGGTGAGCTCAATTTTTCTCAAATTAAGACTCGATAATCATGTTAAACATCATAGACCAACGTCCATCAAAATTGTCATTGTTCTTTTCATCTCTCCTCCGAATTATATTAAAGTCCCCACCGACTAGGATTGGCAGAGTTTCATCTCCACAGATCCGCACCAAGTCGGCTAAGAAATCTGGTTTGAGTTCAGGTTGTGCTGCCCCATATACAGTCACGAGAGACCATCGGAAACCATCCAATTTTGATCTCACCCGAAACTTGACCGCAAAATCTCCCCAAACCACGTTAAGCACCTCAAGTGTTTCACACCGAACCCCTAGTAATATCCCACCAGATCTTCCTCTAGGAGGTAAGACGTGCCAATTAAAATCAATTCCTCCGGATAGAGTTCCAAGGAACTGTGAGGTAAAGTTATCTCGTCGTGTTTCCAATAGCGCAATAAAATCTAATTATTGCTCCATCGTTGTCTCAGCCAAGAACCTTCGTTTAGCCAAGTCAGCCAGACCTCTGCTATTCCAAAATATTCCTTTCATAAGTCATCATGGATTTTTTTAAGCTTAACCCTAGCACTTCTACGAACCGCCGAAGTAGGATATATTATCCGTTTCCAGGGTCGCTTGGGCTTGTTCTTGTGTTTTACAGTTGTCTTGTAAGGGCTGTGGATATCTTGTTATGCAGAGGTTGGTAAACTCTTTATGGATGTATCGCTCGATATGTTGTTAAGAGTCAATTAAATCTCCCTTTACCGGGGAAAAATAGTACTAGTATTTTTTTGTCTGTAAGTTGAAACCAGAATTGCTACAAATTATGCAAGGCAATTACATTTTCATGTTGAAGACATTAAAGAGTAAAAATATAACCTTATGCATCATTTGCTTCTGTAGGATTGGCTTCACTGATGTTGTTGAATTTGAATCGGTGTGGCATATATGATGAAGGCTGCAGAAGCTTTGAAGGTAAATGTTGTGTTCTTTCTAACCATGATGGAGCAATGCAATTTCAAAATAAGCAAGCACATGTGTTAACGAAAATGGTTATGAAACTTTTGTTTGGTCGAACTGGCAGTTTCAAAAAATTATCGTATAACCTCTTTTAGAAATGCTTCTTGTTTTCGATGCATAAATATTTTGGATCCTCCTTGAAAATTCACAGTGCATGCGAACACGTGTGAGTTTTCACACATGTAAGTTCCAACATACACATATTATTAAATGTCCTTTGAATCTGCCATTTGTGTGCTACACAAAGAGAATTAAGGTAACTGTTAAGTCAAGATTATTTTCTCAGTTCATCTCTCTTAGTTAGCACTTGATATGTATTGTCATGATAACTACATAGTACACTGCAAATTCGTGTCATGCTGTTGTCTTTTATTCATTAAAATGCTGCTGCTCTGCAGATCTTAAAAATTTGAAGGTCTTAAATTTGGGCTTTAACCATATTACAGATGCATGTTTGGTGCATCTGAAAGGTATGACTATGTTGCTTAAAATTTATCTCATATTCTTCAGTTTTTTTATGTTTACATGTAGAATGTGTCAGTATTGGGGTCACATCTGCTGGTTTATCTATGCAACACTTCTAGCTCGATTTTGCACCCCGATATCACCTTATTAGATGCTTCTTTCTTGTAACGGCACGAGTACGTGTGTTTGGAAGGAGAAATGGGCTTGGTGCCAATAATGGTTATATTATAATGAATTAATAATGAACAGGCCTGGAAACACTTGATACTGTTGATAAGACATGAAATTGACAAATTGTTGGCGGTTGCTTTGATAGCTGAAATGTTGGAGATTTTTGCACATTAATAAGCACAATATACTGTTGTACTTCATATATGTCTCTAAATTAACTGCCCATCGCAGACCGAAAAGACAAGATAAAAAGCAATGCATGGAATTCCCTTGTACATTGGCATATCATGCTAGTGGCTGTAGACTGATGACCCCACACTTCTTCTATTTTTAGTGCCTGAAGAAATACATCAAAGCTAGACAATCATTTTTGAGTTGCATGACTTTTATGTGGTATATAAACCTAGCCATGCATTTTTATCCTTGTAGGACTAACCAATTTGGAGTCCTTAAACCTGGATTCATGCAAGATCGGAGATGAAGGTCTACTACATCTGAAGGGTGGGTTATTTTCTTACCACTCTTGAGGGTTTATGAACAATCTTGGGGCTTAGCATTTATGAAGTAGTTTTCTATTAATTATTTTCATTCACGGTCTTCAGTAGGTGTTTGATCTCAAAATTGGGTTGTATTTAATAAGTTGATTTTTATTTTTTTTATTCCTTGTGACTGCCTTGATATTAGCGCAGAATTAGCATCAGTTATATGCTGTTGACTGGAAATTTGTTACAAACACCTTATTTAGCTAAATTGTAATGTTGGCTTGTACTTGCGGCTGCTTTGGAGTATTACTTGATTGTAATCATGGGTAATATTGTTCTCTTTATGCTTACGAGATTCTGTCCCTGTGTTAATGTAGGCCTTGTGTTATTGAAAAGCTTGGAGCTTTCTGACACTGCAATTGGAAGCAACGGGCTCCAGCATCTTTCTGGTTGGTCTTAACTTTTGATATTGATCTTTTCAGTTCTCATTTCTTATAGCAGTCAAGTGCTATTCCATTCATATCGTAAAACACTGGATAAAAGTTGCATAAAAGATGTAATGAATATGACAATCATTGTGCAGTAAAACCAGCATACTTTCTTTTTGCGGGGGAGTAAAACCAGCATACTAATGGATAATATTGGCTGTGTGCATCTTATGATGCAGAGGCAGGGAGAATTACCGATATGCGAATTTTATTTTTATGTGGATCTTGTCATAGTTTCCTAGTGCATTTTTCTTAATCTTTTTTCGAGAAAACGTCATTATATTGAAAAGAGAGATAGCTTGTTACATCCTCCTAGGAGGCTCTGGTACAGACAAAACACAAAAACATCAGTGGACGTCCCAGGTCTGTGGGAGGATGACACGCAAGCCTCGAGCACCTGCGGTTGCCCAAAGTGCAGCTTCTTCCTTGATCCTTGCTACCAAGACGCTAGTCAATGGGGTTGCAGCATTGAAGACGCAATCGTTGCGATGCTTCCATGTCATCCAAGGGATCAGCAGCGTTGCGGTTGTGAGCCCTTTGTGCATCGGCTTGGGCGTGGCCTGCCGCGCTGAACGCCACCAGACAGATAGGGAGCCTTCACCATTAGGCGCGCTGCATGGTAGGTGCAGCCAAGACAGGACGTCATGCCAAACCTGCTTGGTGAAGGAGCATTCCAGGATCAGGTGGTTCATCGATTCCGGCATCTGATCACAAAGCGGGCAGCGAGGGGGGTGCGGCAATCCGCGGCGGGCGAGGCGATCGGCCGTCCAGCAGCGTCCCAAGTTAGCGAGCCAGTGGAAGAACTTCACTCGCGGGGGGCCCAGCTCTTCCAGGTAAGCTGCCATGCCGGGCAGGATGTAGAGCCATGTTAGGTGGCTAGGTACGCGGACTGCGCGGTGTATGTGCCTGAAGCATTCCACTTCCATTGGAGATGGTCCGGTTCAGCAGAGAGGGTGGGGTTAGCAAGTATTGGCCAATCTCTTGGATGCCAAGAGTGCCCTGAATGTCTGAAGCCCACTGGTGCGCCTGAAGGCCGTCTGCCACCGTTCTGCTTTTGCGGCTGCGCTTGGGGATGAGGGCGTACAGCTGAGGAGCGATCTCAGAGATGGATCGTCCGTTGATCCAGCGGTCCTCCCAAAACAATGCCCGTCGACCATCGCCAATGATCATGAAGGTGGACGCGAAAAAGAATGCATGTTCCTCGCTTGAGAACTGGAGGTCGAGGCCAGCCCGTGCTCTGTTTCCATCTGTGCGTGCGCTCCAGGTCATCTAGTGCGCAAGGCGAGGCCCGTGCGCTCCAGGTCATGGATGCCAAGGCCGCCCAGGCTGGTAGGGCGGCAGACGCGGCGCCAATTCACGTGGCAGTTGCCGCCTTGAGCATCGGCACGGCCAGCCCAAAGGAATCCTCTCTGGATCTTCTCAAGGAGTTTGAGGATTTTCTTCGGCAGCGTGAGCACAAGGAGCTGATGCAGGGGAATTGCACTGAGGACGGACTTGACAAAGGCGAGGCGACCAGCCTTGTTCATGAGGTGCGCCTTCCAAGTGGGCAGCTTCCCGGCAGTCTTGTCGACGACGGGTTGCAGCTGGGCAGCCGTCGGGCGTCGCAAGGTGAGGGGGATGCCCAGATAGGTGATGGGAACTCCGCGAGGGGGCATCCCAGGGTCACAACGGCCGGGGCGACCTCGTCGTCCGCGCAACGGATCATCGTGGCCGTGCTCTTCTGGAAGTTGACACGCAGGCCTGACGCACGGCCGAAAAGCTGCAGGATCTCTCTGACCGCCAACGTGTCGCTAGGTGAGGGGTGGCAGAAGAGGATGACGTCGTCGGCATAAAGCGAGATGATGGGAATCGCGCGACGGGGGTGCAGCTGTTGCAGAACGTTGAGCTCGGCAGCTCGGTGGAACAAGCGCCCCAACGTGTCGACAACAAGCACAAAGAGCTGCGGTGACACAGGGTCGCCCTGGCGGAGTCCACATCGATGCCAGATCACAGGTCTAGGCGCGCCATTAAGGACTCGGTGCTGGCCGACGATAGCAGGATAGCGATCCAGCCGAGGAAGCGGTCGCCGAAACCGTATCGACGCAGGGCCTCGAAGAGAAAGGGCCACGAGACGGAGTCGAAGGCGCGGGTGAGGTCGAGCTTGAGGAGGATGCGCGGGGCTCCCATCTGGTGGAGGAGGCGTGCCGACTGTCGCACGATCAAGAAATTGTCATGGAGGCTGCGCCCGGGGATGAAGGCGTTCTGGATGGGACTGATCAAGTCATTCAGCTTGGGCGCAAGGCGGAGGGGTAACATCTTCGCGAAGATCTTGGCGACGAGGTGAATTAGGCTGATGGGCCTGTAGTCGAACAGACTGGCAGCGTCGGCGCGCTTTGGGATCAGCGTGAGCAGCGCTTGGTTCAGGCAGCTGAATCCTCGTCCCCGGAGCGCATGGAGCTGCTGGAAGGCGCAGACGAAGTCATGCTTGACGACGGGCCAGTAGGATCAGAGGAACTCCGCGGTAAAGCCATCAGGGTCGGGCGCCTTGCGCGCTGGTAAGCGCTTTATGGCTTGCCAAATCTCGTCTTCACTAAATGGGGCTTCCAGGTCGTCAAGGACGGTCGGCTCGATGATGTGCTGTAGGTCAAGGGTGCAATATCGAGGGCGATCGGTCCCGAGCAAGGAATCGAAGTGCGCGAAGGCCGCCGCGGCCATGTCAGCATGATCAGTGAGCACGGTGCCGTCAACCATCAGGGAGTGGATCATGTTCTTCTGCTTGCGATAGGTGCACTGGCGATGGAAGAAGGATGTGTGGGCGTCGCCATCTTTGAGATAAGAGATGCGCGCACGCTGTCGTGCCAAAGTTCGCTCCAGCGAAGCGAGGCCAAGATATGACAGCTTGATCTGTCGGCGGAGCCAGTCCTCGTGGGGTGTTAGCTGGCAGAGCTCCTGGGCCGAGTCAAGACGCAGGAGCAGCTCACGCGAGATCGCGAGCTGGTCGCGGATGTTGCCCATGGCGCGAGCACTCCAGCTCGTGAGCATGCGCGCGGTGGCCTGCAAGCGCCGCATGATGCGGCGAAACGGGCTCGGGTCGTCCACCGAACTCCAAGCAGCCGCAACCACGTCCTGGAAGCCCTCAATGCGCGTCCAGTACTCCTCGAAATGAAAGCGCCGATGCACTAGGGGCAATGGTGAGCAGTCAAGCATGAGTGGGCTATGATCGGAGACAACCGAGGCGAGGCAGCGAAGGTGGCACTTTCCGTGCCGCTCCTCCCAGTCCGCAGTGCAGAGGACACGGTCGAGGTGAACCAGCGTGGGCGGGGTCTGCTCATTCGACCATGTGTATCGTCGACCATTGAGGTAAACCTCCTTAAGCACGAGGTCATTGATAACACGGCGGAAGCGCCCCATCATGCGTCTGTTGATGTTCCCATTGTTCTTGTCTTCATCTCGATAGATCAAGTTGAAGTCCCCGCAAAGCATCCATGGACCGGCGCAATTGGCGCTTACGTCGCGGATATCCTGAAGGAACGCGATCTTCTCATGATCCTGCTGCGGCCCATAAACAATGGTCAGCCACCAAGGTGCAGCAGCGCTCGATGGAGTCGAGACCTGGGTAGTGAGTGTGTTGGGGCTGAACATGTGATTGTCAGCAGTCACCATCCTGCTCTTCCAGGCCAGCAGTATACCGCCGCGAGTGCTGATCGCCGGCAGGTAAACATAGTCGTCGAAGTCCGAACCGAGTGTTTCAAGGACAGTAGACATGTGGATGAACTCCATCTTGGTTTCTTGGAAGCAAACGATCGACGCGTCGGTAGAAACAATAAACGAGCGAATGGCGGTGCGCCGAGCGCGAGCGTTCAATCCGCGCACATTCCAAACGATAATTTTCAGGCCATGATCCATAAAAGCATGATCAACACAGGGGGCCCACACGCGCGGCTAGGCCTCGATCGGCCTACCAGCGATGACCGTGGTAACCGGTGCGACGGAGGGGTCGGCGGGGAGCTCGCGTCCAACCAGCGCCGCAATGGCCGCAAGGACGGTCTTGGGGATCGGCGCAGCAAACACATCATCGTATGCTTTCATGGCTTCCGGGGTGATCGCCTGATACACACCGACGATGCCGAGCGTGTGCAGTATCTGCACCTGCGCGCGTCGTTCGGTAGTAGGCGGTGCACCGGTCTTCGTCTTGGCCGCGGTGGCCGAGCGCCCGCGCCGAGGTTGGGAAAAATTCAGCGGCTGCCTTCTTTGCTTACGGCTAGGAGTGGGGAGGACCGAGCTGAGCTGCCTGGTGGCCGCGGCGAGGAAGTCACCAAGGGTCCAGGAGCTTGTCGAGGGAGCACGCAGGCGGCTGCGGCGGAGCGTGACAGGGGGGACGCAAAGCGTGTCGCGCTTTTGATGGTGGGTGTTGGCGTCTGAATCGCCTCCTCATCTGATGGGCCGTCCGGGCTTTGGGGGCTTTGGAGGATCCGCACCTGGGCTTGGGCTGCCGAGGAGCTTGCGGGCTGGCAATCAAGCTCAGCAGCAGTAACCAGTAAGCCATGGGGTGGCGGCAAGGCGGCATCAGATTGGAGATCACGCGCGTCCGTCCGCGCAGATTGGCCAGCATGCAGGATGGCGGCGGCAGGCGCTGATGCGTGCAAAGCGACGTTTTGCCCCGACAGAGGATCAACATCCACAACAGTGATGGGTGGCGCCATTGGCTGGGAGTTCGGGACCTCGCTGCAGGTGGGCTCGTCATCGGGGACCGCGCCCACCAGGTCGCTAGGCAACACAAGTGACGGGTCTCGTCGGGCCCGGCGTCAGGGGGGGTGGGGGGTTGGCTCCAGCAGATGGGGGCCGGCTGGCGCAGCGGCATGCATGTCCTCCCACTGAGGCGATCCTGTCGGGGGAGTTGGCACCAGCGGTTGGGAGCCAGCTAGGGCCGCGACATGCACGGCCAACCGCTGATGCGATCCTGTTGGCCTGGGATCTGCTGCTGCCGCAGCCTTGGCTAGCGCAGCCTCCTTTCTTGCGTGCTTTTTCTTTCCTCCCCTCTTTCCTCTTTTGGCTTTATGACGAGGGGGGTGAGCCGCAGCGCGGGTGGTGGGCCAGGCATCCATGCACCGGTCCGAGGGGGGCATAGTCGCCGGCGGCGGTAGGGAACACGCGGCGGCGCAGGCTCCGAACCAGGCAGCGGCGACGGCCACGCCATCAGCACGCTGCTGGCCACGGGAGCGCGTCCAGCCAGCAGTGTCCATAGCCATGCCATCAGCGCGTCCATCCGGCGCGGCAGTAGTGCGGCGGCGCTTGCGGCCACGGCCACGGCGGCGATGGCGGCTGCGACTCGGGCCGGGGTCGGCGCTGACATCGGCATCATCGCCACCCTCTTCGCCAGCGGGCGGAGCATCAATGCGGGCGTGGGTGTGGTCGACGTCAGAGCGGGCGAGGGCGATCGGGTAAGTGAGGGTGGTGACCGTCGGGGGGAGGGGGGGAGGAGGCAGAGCGGCCCGGAGTAACCTCGACAATCTCCAGTATGGCGGCGCGACGGATGGCGGCCGGGTCGTGAGCTCGACCGGAGAGGCGGAAGGTGGTGAGGTCCGCACGGGAACGCGTCAGGGGGTGGAGGCGCTCAATCCAAACGCTAGTACCAAGGATGTGCTCCGCCGTTGTGAGATGCCAGGCATTAGCGGGGATGCCGCGGAGCTCGAGCTCAACGCGGTATTCAAACCCGCCGGAGCCGGCATGGGCAAGCTTGCACCATGGGCGTAACGACAGGGAGAAGCGCGGGCTGCGGATGTAGTGGTCACCGTTCATGCGGTCCTTGGAGGCACGAGAGCCGAAGATGATGAGGAAATCCTCAGGCTTGTGCAGGTGGGTGGTGAAGTCTCCGTCTTCAAAGCCGAACATGGAGCACAGGAGTTGGGCAACCTCGTCGGCGGTCACTTGGGGCCGCGTTCCCATGATGGTGGCCACCATCACACGGCTCAGCACCTCCTCCACCTCCTCCATCTCGACGGAGCGCGACATGATGATGCGCGCTGGTTCAGCCGTGTTCACAGGCATTGCCGGAGTTGGAGGTGGGGAGCGTTGTGCTTCGCGGGGAGCGGCGTACACGGCTGCAGCGGGCGGGGCGCGGCCGGCGCGCCGGTGGAACTCGTCGCATCCACGGGATTCGTGGCCAGAGACCAAACATCGCCTGCACCGAATGTCATTGGTGCAATCGCGGACGCGATGGCGGTGGTCGAGGCACTGGAAGCAGAGCCCGGCGACCTCCTTCGAGGAGGGGCTGCGCGGGCGCCGCGATGGAGGGGGGGCCGGCAGCGGCGAGCGGCGAGGTTGGGGACGGTTCCGCCTGCGCGGCTGCCGGAAGCCATCAGCGTCAACCGTGGCGCCGCCGGAGACGCGATGTATCTTCGAGTGGGGGCCGAGGCGAGCAGAGGCGGGCAGCCGTGGAGCCGCCGTCGCAGTCACGGGGGCCGCGCCGGAGGTGGAGTGCGGGCCACCTCGCTGTAGGAGCGCGTGGAGGCCGAGCTCTCAGAGCCAGACCAGCGGTCGTCGCCGGAGGAGACCCGGTCTCCGGGGAGGGAGTGGGAGGGGGAGGGCGGCGCCATGGGCGGGAGGGAGAGGGGGAGGGCTAGCGAGGAGGGCTACCGGCAGGGAGTCGACGGCGGCGGGGCTGGGGAGGGGAGGGGGGGGGGGCTAGGAGCGGGAGCGGGGCTGCGCGAGAGGAGCCATCATTTTTTTTTCTACCATATTATATCAATGCAATTTAGCGGTTACTTTTATCCCGAACACGCGCCAAAACTCGTGTCGTTTTGTATTAGAAGAATGCCAAGATGGCGAAAACGTCAATGATCACTAGATAATATGATGTTTCCGACAAGTAGTTATTTTCATTTAGAGAAGTTAAGACTCAAAATGCATACCTTCACCCATTCTCATTATATTACCCTTCTTGAATATTATCAAACACCTCATCAAGATGTGCTCTAGTTACAGACTGTCCATACATGGTCGTGTATTGTTTCTTCACTTAAGGAAATTATAATACTTGTTGTCACCAGGACTTGCTGAATAAGAAGTTATCTGCAGTTGTTTTGTTCCTTCCGGTTCGGCTATTGCACAGGCATGGGAGACATCCTAAACACAAAGCTGTTCCATTTTGCAGGTCTTCGGAATTTGCACAGCATAAATCTCTCATTTACATTGGTTACAGACACTGGCATGAAGAAGATCTCCATGTTGAATTCACTGAAGTCAGTTAATCTTGACAATCGCCTGATAACTGATGTTGGCTTAGCAGCACTCATAGGTATATATTACATGTTACAATTGGCACATAATCCTTTGTCAACTCATTGAGTTAAAATGATACTAATGCTCAGTAGCGACGCGAGACCTGTTAGTTGCCAGTTGCTGGGGCAGTTCTGTTTTTCACTATGGCATGCTTGTTGTGGCTTTCTCTGTTGTCTCATATTTTTTTTTCGAAAAGGAGGTTATCCCCCGGCCTCTGCATCAGAATGATGCATGCGGCCATTTTATTAATAAGCACATTTTATTAATAAGCAAACAGTTCAACAAAGTCTCCCAAGTCTCAAAAAGCAAAAGGGCTCACAAAGAGCTAAAAATATGAAAACGGGATAGCCACAACCGGCAGAATAAAGATAGATAGGAAACTAAACACCTATCCTATTACATGACCGCCATCCAAACCGGTTGAAGATAGCCCGCGCTACCGTCTTCCAACGGATAGACCCAGTAACCATACGCTCCCTGGCATCCGTCGGAGTGAGTAGCGACCACATACGGATCAATGTAGTGGCCTGGAAAATAACCTGCAAGAAATGAATATGTGTTGTTCTGTTAAAAACCAAATCGTTCATGCAGTTCCATATAGCCCATAATAAAGGACATACTCCTACACGGATATGTTTCGCCATTTCTGTCTCAACTCCATTTAGCCACGTCCCGAATAACGCGTGGATGCTATTTGGAGGAGTAATGTTAAATGCTATATGAACAGACCGCCATAAAATTTTGGCCATTGGGCAATCAAGAAAGAGGTGTTTGATAGATTCATCATGATCACAGAAGTTACATCTTCGAGATCCTGTCCGGTTACGTTTTGCCAAATTATCCTTAGTGAGAATGACTTGTTTGTGGACAAACCACATGAACACTTTAATTTTTAAGGGCACTTTGACTTTCCAAATATGCACAGATCGAGGGATAGAGCCAGAGTTGATAATATCCAAATACATGGATTTTACCGAAAACACTCCATTCTTGGTTAGTTTCCGGTGCAACTGATCTGGCTGTTGAGAAAGGTGAACATCCGTCAATCTTCTCACAAGATGGAGCCAAGCTTTCCAACGGTTTCCCGCTAAAGTCTTTCTGAATTGAATATTGAGAGGATTGGACTGTAATACTGTTGCAACGTAAGCATCTCTACGCTGAACAATATTATAGAGAAGGATAATGGATAGCTAGAGGCATCTCCCCTAGCCACGTATCCTCCCAGAATCTCGTGGAAGTACCATTACCAACGATAAATTTTGTCCTATGGAAGAAGGCTGATTTCACTCTCATCGGTCCTTTCTAAAACGGCGAATCGGTTGGTCTGATCATCATCTGGGATAAGGTTTTAGAATGAAGGTACTTATTACGCAGAGTTTGTTGTCTCATATGGACCTCGTGTGCCATATGTGTTCTTTTTTGTGCTTGATATTTCATATTAGCAAGCTTGGTGGTTACATAAGATTTGTGATACAAGGAATAGCATAATTTTGCAGTATGCACTTAATCTGGTCATGAATTCTTGTTTCTGTCATTACTTGATAGAGGTTTGATCCCTGGAGGTAATACAGGTCTTACTGGGTTGACTCATCTTGACCTTTTCGGAGCTCGGGTGACTGACCATGGGACAAGCTTCTTGAGATGTAAGAGCACACCTCCACGATCATTTTCACATTGTTGTATTGGTTACGCCAGCCTACATTTGTTGCAACCACTTGTATGAACACTTGTCTGTCCGCTACTCTGCTGTACCTAAGCTAATAGTTGAGGTTATATCAGAAACATAGAGCCAGTTATATTTCTCTTGGATCTTGCTTTTAAGCATTGTACCACCCAATTCTAAGACCATTTAGCAGAAATGTCATTCGAAATTATTTGTAACTTTCTGCACTTGAGTGCGCGACCTCACCCTCTTATCCCTGGCATGATTTATGCTGCATCAGATTTCAAGAATCTCGAGTCCCTTGAGGTATGCGGTGGGTCAATCACTGATGCTGGAGTGAAGAATATCAAGGACCTCAAAGCTCTGACGCTCCTCAACCTTTCGCAAAATGCCAAGCTGACAGACAAAACCCTGGAGCTGATTTCTGGTACTATTTCGTCCTCCCTGTCAACATGGCATCTGCTTGTACGTGCTCATTGTCTGACGGATCTGGTTTTTACAGGCTTGACCGCTTTGATCTCCTTGAATGTCTCCAACTCTCGGGTGTCCAACTCCGGTCTCCGTCACCTGAAGGCGCTGCAGAACCTGCGCTCGCTGACGCTGGATTCGTGCAGGGTGACAGCGAATGAGATGAAGAAGCTCAGGGTGACAGCGCTCCCCAATCTGATAAGTGTTCGGCCTGAGTAGTCTCCATGGCGCCCAGTACCTCCTCCTGTACATACCGCTTATCCCGCCCTCATCATGGACGTGACTGAGCGGCTGATCGGGCCCCAAGAGCGGTTCCGCAGGCCCGTGCCATGGTTTTTTTCCTGTTATTTACGCAGGTTTTCTCTCTACTGTAAGTTCTTCGTTTGAAGCGACGAAAAACCACGACTGCTATCCTATTTCTTCTTTTGTTCCATGCCGAACCACGGGCAGGAACAAAATTGTAAATATCACGCTTCCTGCCATGTGGGTTTTTTTTTTTTTGAGAATTTTTCATTCAAATCACAAAACGACACAAAGTAGTTGATCTTTACAAGCACATTGAAACGCAAACACGAAAAACCATGAACATCTAGAGTACCCTAACACAAGCATAATACAAGAAGATCTTCAGAGTCCTGTGTTATCATCCCTGAATCTTAAGAGAAGACTTTTGCAGCAGAAGGATCTGCAACCAAGCGCAAGTAGGTCGTCATCTTCGATGTAACACTGCTTTCTTCTTTCTTGACACCAGCGCTGAGAGGGCATGAATATTAATCCAACACACTTGCAACATGCAACAGTCGTCACCATCTTTGGCTTTGAGTACCACGAAAAATGTCCGGAAGGAAAAGAGCTCGAGCGATCCGATCGGTCCAACACCGTGGCTGGGCCATCCGCCCGGGCAAAGCAGGATCTCCCACCAGCATCGGCACAGAGAAAGGAGAAGAATAGCAGCAGCAAATCGTACCGACAAGGAAGAAGAAGGGTCTTCGTCTCCCTGCATCCATCGCTCATCTGAGGATCCAAATGGTCAGTGCCAATGGACCTCCATCCACCATAGCCCGCGACCTCGACGAGATCCGGGGATCCCCCACCCCGCTGGCTCCTAGACGAAGGCAAAAGCCTCGCCTGACCGCGAACGGAACCTGGAGAAACTTATTCCGATGCGCCACCACCGCAAGGGCCTCGGCAGCGTCTCCGTCAACCCTAACCCTAACCCTACCACACACACCCACCAAGCGAACAGACCCGAGGTTCCCCTCCCTCCCGCCGCCGGAGCGGCCGATGGAGAGAGAGGGAACCGGCGGCGCCACCGGTGGCGCGCAAGGGAACCCTCGTCGGCTCCCTAGATCGCCTCGTGCGATCCTACTTTTCTCGCCATGTGGGGTTAGTATGTGTAATTGGGTGTTACGGATTTTTTTTCACGAATACGCGCGGAGTGTATCGTTTCATTGATAGAAGGAAAGAAAGTACAGTTGCGGACCTCATAAAGTGCACATGAGGCGCTTACTAGGTCACTATGAGCAGCCCTCACATGACAAAGTCAAGTTACATGAATGATCGGACTAAGCCCTCGAGCACCGGCATTGGCCCAGGTGCGAGCTTTTCTTCTTGATGCCATGCATCAGGAGGGATGTGGATGGTGCAACACCATCGAAGATGCAAGCGCTGCGGTGCCTCCAAATGGTCCAGGTAGTAAGTGTGATGAGAGATGTCGTGCCTTTGCGCTGGCTTGCTGGGGAGTAGTGGAGAGCCTGTTGCCCACCAATCATAGAAGTCCATGATGCCATCAAGTGGTTGTGTAGTAAGGCGGCACCAGGAGAGAATGTCGTACCAAGCCGTGCGGGATATGACGCATCCGAGAAGAAGATGATGCATGGTCTCCTCCTCTTGATCGCAAAGAGCACATGCGTAGGTGTGCAGTAGGCCGTGGCGGGCTAGCCACACGGAAGTCCAGCAACGATCAAGACCGGCAAGCCAGAGGAAGATCTTGATCCCCTCCGGTGCCCAGGGCTTCCAGGTGAGGCTCCAAGTAGGCGAAGTGCACATGAATGATCGAACTAAGAGCATCTACAGTCGTTCGGCCCCCAGGGGTTGAAATAGCGCCGCCCTGGGGGCGCGCCGGCTGAAAAATCGACGTGGAGGCGATTGGATTCCCAACCGCCACCCCCAAGTCGCCCCAGGCATCAATTTTGGCCCACTTTCGGCGTAAATTGGCCCACTTTTCAGCCCACTTTTCGATGCAAATTGGCCCACTGTCAGCGCAAATTGATCAATTTTGGCCCGTATTCGGCGTGCTTCGGCACAAATTCAACATAAAATATTTTTTATCGCATAGTTCATCACAGAAAATCAAATAGAAATCAAATCAAATACTTCAATACAAATTATGTAGTTCAAAAAAAAGTCATATTCATCACACGTCTAGCTAGGGTTGCCCTTGAGCCTCCATACGTGCTCCACCAGATCCTGCTGCAGTTGTTGATGCACCAGTGGGTCTCGGATCTCCTGACGCATATTGAGGAAGGCAATCCAGATTGCTGGTAGGTGGTGATCAATTTGGGTAAGAGGACCCTGCCTGTAATATGGTCCAGTGTCAAACACCGGCTCTTCCTGCTCGCTCTTAATGATCATATTGTGCAAGATGACACAACAAGTCATGATCTCCCACATTTGCATTGCTCGCGAGCAGGCTGGCCAGGGGGCGAGGACCATGAGATGCTCTTCGTCCTGGGCGTCGGCATCGGCTTCCTCCTCCAATAGCCCGCGAGCGCCACCTCGTCGTCCGAGTCCATCGCCGGGCAGACAAATCACCGAACACATGGCGGGCGTGGTAGGCGTGGAGCCACTGGTATTCTGGCTCTGCGCGGTCAGAGCTCAGAAAAACTTGCCCAGGGACGGGGTGGAGGATGCCGCGACGGAACCCTCTCTCTTTTCCGACGAGGAATAGGCTATCTAGCGGCGTGGATGGGTGGGCGGCGCTGAGATCGGCAAGGCGGCGGGAGGGCATGCGCGCGTGGGAGGGGGGGCGAATCTGGACGTGCAAGAGGCATTTTTTGCCTGACAGTGGTGGCCCAGACGCGGTTTTCCCTTCCGCCAGAGCCCCCAAGCGCCCCCAGTGCGCTGTGTTCGGCCTGAGATCACCGGACCAAAAAAATGGGCCGAGCCGACGGATTTCGGCGTCCTGGGGGCGCGACTTGGGGTTTTTTTTCGGCGCCGGCACGAAAAAAGTCGCCCTGGTGGGCCTGTTGGGGGAGTGGCTGGAGATGCTCTAAGCCCTCGAGCACCAGCGTTGGCCCAGGTGCGAGCTTCCTGCTTGATGCCGTGCATTAGGAGGGATGTGGATGGTGCAACACCATCGAAGATGCAAGCGTTGCGGTGCCTCCAAATGGTCTCGGCAGTAAGTGCGATGAGAGATGTTGTGCCTTTGAGCTGGCTTGCTGGGGAGTCGTGGAGAGCCCGTTGCCCACCAATCATAGAAGTCCACGATGCCATCAAGTGGTTGTGTAGTAAGGAGGCACCAGGAGAGAATGTCGACGCATCCGAGAAGCAGATGCTGCATGGTCTCCTCCTCTTGATGGCAAAGAGCACATGCGTAGGTGTGCGGTAGGCCATGGCGGGCTAGCCACACGGAGGTCCAGCAACGATCAATACCAGCAAGTCAGAGGAAGATCTTGATCCCCTCCGGTGCCCAGGGCTTCCAGGTGAGGCTCCAAGTAGGCAAAGTCGTGGATCCATGAAAGAGTGCGAGGTAGAAGGACTTGGCAGAGTAGGCGCCACTCTCGGTCTACCTCCAACGAATGGTGTCCGGTGTATTCTGCAGTGATACCTCCTTTTTTTGAAAAGGGGCACTTTATTACTTAAAAGATTTAAGTATTACACCTGGCCTCTGCATAACTGAGATGCACACAACTAAACAAGGTCTTCTCATACAAACAAAAAAATAACATAAAAAGGCGAAATACAAAGAAACATGTAGAATTGGTATAATGCCTAAAGCGGAGGGGGGCCAATCCTAATATCATGCTGCCACCCACGTTGGGTAAAAGTATCCCTCTTCGTAGCCTCCAATCATGTACACACCTTCGTAAATAGGTCTCGATTCTTCACACGTTGTAGAGAGAACCATAAATGAAGAGTCCAAGTACATTTGTAAATAACCTGCATGAGAGAAGTACTTTTATCGTAAAAAACCTTATCATTTCTACATAGCCAAAGCGACCAAATGACGACAAGCGCTCCTACCCTGAGAAGAGTTCTAAACGTGTGATCAATCCCATGTAACCAGTTGCCAAATACATTAGCAACACTACAAGAAGGATATAAGCCAGAAGCTATTTGGATGACTGACCATATAGAACGAGCCAATTTGCATTGGAAGAATAAATGTTTTATTGTCTCATCATGATGACAAAAGACACACTGCAGACTTCCATGCCAATTCCTCTTAATAAGGTTATCTTTAGTAAGAATGACTCCGTGATGAAGATACCATGCAAATATTTTATTCTTAAGAGGTATCTTCATCTTCTAGATCATCTTGTTATTGTCGACATGCACATCAGACTGGATTAATGCTCTATACATAGACTTTACTGAGAATTGTCCATTCCCATGCAGGTTCCATCAAAATACATTAGACCCATCCGACAACTGCACCGTGGACAACTGCTGAAGCAGGATGTTCCACGATTGGAGTGTGCAGTAAAAACCTCCTTAGGCTATGTGCTTTCTTGAACGTCATTTTTCACTTTCCCGTAAACATTAGCTTGCTCTTGGTTACTCCAGGCTGTTCAAAATGGTTGTATAAGTTGGCCTTGAGTTGTATACTATTTCCTCAGTTCCATACTTTCATATTACGTGTCGTTGACTAGGTACAAGTATGGAACAGAGAAAGTAGTAAGAGCATTTCTAAATCATCCCCCATTTTCTAACACATCCCCTATTTTTTTGAGGAATTGAACTTTGGTGCGCCCAGCCCTTCAAAACCTATTCCTTCAACTTTTTTCTTTTGCTAATTCTTTCCAACTTTTTGCATCATTCCAAACAAATGCATCACATTTTAACACAGACTTAGACCATTCAGATGCACCACATTATAATTCAACTATGAACATAAACATTCTTCATCCAATTCAACACCATATCATAACTCAACTATGAATATAAACATTCTTCATCCAGTTCAACAAACGACTAGGACATAATCATATTTAAGCAAAAGGCATCGAATCCAACAAGTTCACTATAAAAACCCACCAAGCACATGCTGGATCAACCAACGCCAATCTAAAATGAATCACGCACTTGTGCCATCACCACCAGCACCACCATGGTCGTCGCTGCCACCATCATTGTCGTCGCTGCCACCATCATTGTCGTCGCCATCGCCCATTGATGCTACTTCTTGACCTTGCGTTGATTTTCCCATGAAGAGGAAAGGGTGATGCAGTAAAGTAGAGATAAGTATTTTCCTTAGTCAGAGAACCAAGGTATCAATCCAGTAGGGGTACAAGCAAGTCTCCAATCTATGCACCTGCAGAAACAATCAAACACTTGCACCCAACACGATAAAGGGGTTGTCAATCCCTTCACGGTCAATTGCAAAGGTGAGATCTAATAGAGATAGGTATAAAAGATTGCTAAAACGTAAAACAAAATAAAAGTAAATAAATTGCAAAAAGATATTTTTGGTTTATAGATCTAAAAAATATAATGGAAAATAGACCCGGGGGCATAGGTTTCACTAGAGGCTTCTCTCTTGAAGGCAAATAATACGATGGGTGAACAAATTACTGTCGAGCAATTGATAGAAAAGCGCAAAGTTATGACGATATCCAAGGCAATGATTATGCATATAGGCATCACGTTCGTGTCAAGTAGACCGACTCCTGCCTACATCTACTACTATTACTCCACACATTGACCGCTATCCAGCATGCATCTAGAGTATTAAGTTTATAAAGAACGGAGTAACGCCTTAAGTAAGATGACATGATGTAGCGGGATAAACTCAAGCAATCTGATGAAAACCCCATCTTTTTATCCTTGATGGCTACAATACAATACGTGCCTCGCAACCCCTACTATGTCATTGGGTGAGGACACTGCAAGATTGAACCCAACACTAAGCACCTCTCCCATTGCAAGAAATACCAATCTAGTTGGCCAAACCAAAACGATAGTTCGAAGAGAAATACAAATATATAAAATCATGCATATAAGAATTCAGAGAAGATTCAAATAATATTCATAGATAATCTAATCATAAATCCACAATTCATCGGATCTCAACAAACACACCGCAAAAGAAACATCGGATAGAACTCCAAGAGCATCGAGGAGAACATGGTATTGAAGAACATAGAGAGAGAAGAAGCCATCTAGCTACCAGCTATGGACCCATAGGTCCGAGGTAAACTACTCATGCTTCATCGGAAGGGCAATAGGGTTGATGTAGATGCCCTCCGTGATCAAATCCCCCTCCGACAGATTGCCGGAAAAGGCCCCAAGATGGGATCTCACGGGAACTGAAGGTTGCGGCGGTGGAAAAGTATTTTCGTGGATGCTTCTAAGGGTTTGGGAATATTTGAGAATTTATAGGACTCAAAGGGAGGTAGGTGGACTCCCGAGGGGGCCATAAGCCAGGGGGTGCCCCCTAGGGCGCGCCCCTACGGCTTGTCGTCGCCTCATGGGTCTGCTGACTTCATCTCCAAGTCTTGTAGGTGTCTTCTAGTCCAAGAAAAATCATTGTAAAGTTTTATTCCGCTTAGACTCCGTTTGATATCCTTTTTCCACACTTGTGCTTCAAAGTAGCATCATGATCTTCATGATAGAGATTCTCCTATGTTATCACTTTCATATACTAGTGGGAATTTTTCATTATAGAACTTGGCTTGTATATTCCAATGATAGGCTTCCTCAAAATTGCCCTAGGTCTTCGTGAGCAAGCGAGTTGGATGCACACCCACTTAGTTTATTTTTGAGCATTCATAAACTTATAGCTCTAGTGCATCCGTTGCATGGCAATCCCTACTCTCACATTGATATCTATTTATGGGCATCTCCATAGCCCGTTGATATGCCTAGTTGATGCGAGACTATCTCCTTCTTTTTGTCTTCTCCACAACCACCTTCTATTCCACCTATAGTGCTAGGTCCATGGCTCACGCTCATGTATTGTGTGAAAGTTGAAAAAGTTTGAGAACATTAAAAGTATGAAACAATTTCTTGGCTTGTCATCAGGGTTGTGCATGATTTGAATATTTTGTGTGATGAAGATGGAGCATAGCCAGACTATATGATTTTGTAGGGATAAGCTTTCTTTGGCAATGTTATTTTGAGAAGACATAATTGCCTTGTTATTATGCTTGAAGTATTATTGTTTTTATGTCAATATTAAACTTTTGTTTTGAATCTTATGGATCTGAACATTCATGCCACAGTAAAGAAGTATTACATGGATGCTTGATACGTCTCCAATGTATCTATAATTTTTTTTATTGTTCCATGCTATTATATTATCTGTTTTGGATGTTTTATATGCTATTTTATATTATTTTTAGGACTAACATATTAACCTAGAGCCCAGTGCCTTCCTGTTTTTTCCTTGTTTTTGAGGTTCGTTGTCGGTGTCAAAACCGACGGATCTCGGGTAGGGGGTCCCGAACTGTGCGTCTAGGCTGGATGGTAACAGGAGGCAGGGGACACAATGTTTTACCCAGGTTCGGGCCCTCTTGATGGAGGTAGAACCCTACGTCTTGCTTGATTAATATTGATGATATGGGTAGTACAAGAGTAGATCTACCACGAGATCGGAGAGGCTAAACCCTAGAAGCTAGCCTATGGTCTGATTGTCACTTCGTCCTATGGACTAAAACCCTCCGGTTTATATAGACACCGGAGAGGGCTAGGGTTACACAAAGTCGGTTACAATGGGAGGAGATCTACATATCCATATTGCCAAGCTTGCCTTCCACGCCAAGGAAAGTCCCATCCGGACATGGGACGAAGTCTTCAATCTTGTATCTTTATAGTCCAACAGTCCGGCCAAAGGTTATAGTCCGGCTATCCGGAGACCCCCTAATCCAGGACTCCCTCAGTAGCCCCTAAACCAGGCTTCAATGACGATGAGTCCGGCGCGCAGATTGTCTTCGGCATTGCAAGGCGGGTTCCTCTCCAAAAATCCGTGTACCTGTTTGAAATAGTGTCCGGCTTCTTGTGAATGTTGCGCTCCTTGGCTTCTACGCCCAATAATGGCCACTTTCCACGTGTCAAGCAAATGTGAAAAGCCAGGGTGTTTTTACATTTACCTCCCTAGCTGTGTGAATGAGCTGCCTATTAAAAAGATGAGGATTCAGATCCAAGTCACACCATCCTCCCTTGGCGAGCCTTCATCGGAGAGCATCCGACAGAGATCCATTCCATCATGGCCGGTCGACGCAGCTCCTCCTCTCGCTCCCCTAGCCCCAAGCCTGGAGATTGGGAGAGATGTTCCGCCCCGCACAAAAATTGGTGATGCTTCAGACCAAGGGATTTCTCCCCCCAGCATACATGGTCCCGGTTCGAGCCAGGCTCGCCACCTATATTGGAGGAGAGCAAGCGGAGAGCTTTCCCAATCCCTCCAAGGGAGAGTGGGTATGCCTTGTCCCTCATTTGGTAAGAGGGCTCGGATTTCCAATTCATCCGTTTCTCCGGGGGCTCCTGGAGTTCTACGGCCTCCAGTTGCACGACCTTACGCCTGCCTCCATATTGCATATCGCGGGATTCGTAGCCCTTTGCGAGCAGTTTTTGGGCCGTGAGGCTCATTTCGCGCTGTGGAAAAAGCCGTTCTGCCTTGTGCCCCGTTCTCAGAAGGGGTCAATATATCAGGTGGGCGGAGCCGAAGTGTGGCGTATCGCCGGGACCGGATATCTATCCGGAACCCCAAAGAAGACGTCCGAAGACTGGCCATCAGAATGGTTTTATATAGAAGACATCCCTCTCCCAGATCCTATTCGAATCGGCCTTCCTGAGTTCGACAACGCTCCTTTGAAGAAGCGCCGGAGCTGGCGTCCATGGAGCTCCCTGGAGGAAGATGACAGGGACGTTCTTTACCTGATGAGCCGGATAAGTTTGTTAGCTCGATCCGGATTGACCATGATCGAGGTCATGGCCACATGTATTATGCGGGGGGTGCAGCCGCTTCAGTATAGAGGCCACCCCATGTGGGATTTCAACGGGGAGGATGACGCCACCCGCTACGGCCGTAAAGGGCCGGGATCGGTTGCTGATCTAATAAAGATCTTATCCACTTTGTACAAGGAAGAAGAGGAGGAATTCCTCCGCGTCAACCCGTAGGGCGGATTTTCTATGTACAATCCTCCGAGCTGGGTAAGCGGAAACTTTTTCTCGCCCATCCGTTTCATATTCCCATAGTTAAGTATTCAGTCTAGCGATTTCAATGCAGGATCTGCGCCAAGCTGTAAGGGAGATAAACAACCCCCTCCCCAACCTGAGGACCCAGAACGGTCCCTTGACCCGGCCTCCCAGGAGGATCCGGACATATCTGTGGAGCTGGTCGATGGGGAATTTTACCAATTGAGCAATGACAACGCTCTGGTGGCCATTACGGCCGATTACCCTGGGCTACTTCCAGCCTCACAGGTAACTGAGGCCGAAGTACCGGCACTTTGAAAAAGGATCCGTCCTTGCATGTTTTTGATTACCGTATAACAATCATGTTTTGTAGGGGTGGTCCTCGAGGCGGAAGGCCGAGCCTGCAGCGACTAGCCAACAAGGGGCCGCGAGGCCAGGTAGGCTGAAAAGACCCGCAGTCCAGATTGAGACACCGGCGCAGCGGTACAACACGCCGTCTTTATTCCAAGACATTATTATCAGAGGCATATTAACGCCCCTGCCTTATTTTTAGGAAAAAGAGCGCTCGCCGAACTATACCCGGAGAGGCTACTAATCGCGTCTCCACCAGCCAGGCTCTAAGGCCAGATTCAGAGGCGGGAACGAATACGAGGCGTGCGCCAGGCGCTCCTCCGACGGAGGATGCGGATAAACTGTCCGCCACCAATTCCGAGGTGGAAAGTGCCATGAACCATAGGCGTCGCCGCACTGTTCTTCGTGACGCTTGTTTCTCCCAAGAGGCATTGGATGCCTTCAACTCCGGAGATGCGTACCTCCGTGCCACTCAAAATGGTCTAGCCAGAGCCACGGAGCAGTATGTAAAAGACATACGGGTGAGAAATTTTGGTGGTTATATATATCAGTAGCCCCTGAGACTTGAAACAGTTAGAATAACTGATTTAAGGATCATTTGTTATGAAGGTTCTTACAGAAAAGAATACCCAACTGTCCCAGGAGCTGGAAGAGTGCAAAGCCCAACTTCAGGCCGCACTGGCCGCAGCAGGGGAGCCCAAAGAGACCCCCTCTGGTAATATATCCTTCGAATGATAAGTATCATATAGAGTGTGGCGTATATGCGGATCTGACGATAAAACTGCAGATGATGCTGGAGTAAATCCGGATAAGCAACAACTCCTACGCCAGCTGAAGGCCGGTGAGAGCGTGCTTACGAGGGTGAGGCAGGAGAAGAATGATCTTCTAGATGCCAACACCAAGCTGGGCGTGGAACTAAAAGATGTTCATGCCCAACTGTCGGACTCTGTTAAGGAGAATCGGCGGCTTCGACGCGGCATATTTAGTAAGTGCTTGAACGAACTTTGAAAAAGAGTTCGGCGAGGAAGTTGGCTGACAGAGTTATGTCTGTAGGTATGCTAACAGGTCGTCCTGCCGAGGAAATGCCCGGCTCTATGGGTGACCTTCCCGAGCTCTCACAACTGCACGAACGCGTTCGGCAGGTGATGCAAGGCGTCGCCCAGGCCTTGTGGCCATCCGTCTCCATGCCCGAAGGCCTTGGAGAGCTTGCAGAGAAGCTGAAGGGAGCGCGGCGGCGCTTCCGATTATGGAAGATATCGGCCTGCCGTCAGGGCGCCAGGGAAGCCTGGGCAATGGTGAAGACGTGGTACACGAAGGCTGACCCGAACCACATGGCCGAGGTCGGACCTGTGGGGCCCGATGGGAAGGAGATCCTTGTGAGCTTAGTGTACGGCCAAGTAGAATTGGCCGCAAAGTATTCCCAACAGGACTGTAGACTAGACATCCTATTGGATGGTATTGAAGAGGAATTCAACCAGTCAAATTGACTATGTAATTTAAAGTGACATGTATAATGCCTTCTAGCCGGATTGTAGATCGTTTGTCATGGCGGACCTTTTCGCTTCAACCTCGGGACCCGACGGTCCGGAGTGTATCCGAATACCCTCTCGGTTATGTAAGAACCGGGGCATGCTTGGAGACCAGGCGTAGGGGGTCATTAGTGCTTTAACGGACAAGTGCCCAACTAGTTATGTTATATTACATGGTTAGTAAGAAACATCTTCCAGGGAGAATAGTTCCGTTAGGGGTTCCTTTCCCTGGGAGGCATGCCCTAAAGTGCATGTACGGACTGCGAGAAGAGACGTAGAAAAAACATCTGGGGGCGCATAAGTAAATAAGTGAAAAATCATCTTTAGTTCACCGACCGAATATTCCCTTAAGAACGCTAGCTTTCGGCTTCACCCAGTCTGAGGTACACATCCGGCTGACCCGGCAGTAACAATCGCAGAGGTGCTCCCCTTATGCCCTAGCCGAATTAACGGGAACGTAGGGCATAAATACAAGAGCCAGGCAACCCAGCTTGGCCAAAACTTAAGTCATATCGATGCATATAATGGTGAATAAAGGGTACATGTGGAAGGATAACGCATGTGTTGGGCATAAAGCCCGTATGAATAAGCTTCTGTTAAAGAAGCCCCCAGGTATAATGAGCGCGGATAGCGCGTCAGTTGCGTGCAAACAAGGCACGAATGGGCCCCTAAAGGCTGTGAGAGAAAAGAAAAGGAGAAGGAGAAAAATATAAGACAGATAGTGTATAAAAAATGGACAGAGGAAGGAGACGAACACAGAGTCCGGCGTTAGGCGTAGAATCTTCGAAGTTGGGCTGCGTTCCATGGGTTCGGCTCGAGTCGATTATCCAATGCATCCCACAGACGGTACGCTCCACCAGTCAGGACTTGGTCAATCATGAAGGGACCTTCCCATTTGGGCTTGAGTTTGTCCTTTTTCTTATCCAGCAGGCGTAGAACTAACTCGCCAATATTGTAAGTTTTGGCCCGTACTTCTTTGCTTTGGTATCTTCGAGCCTGCTGTTGATAGAATGCAGAACGAGCTTTTGCCACGTCACGCTCCTCCTCCAAGGCGTCCAAACTGTCCTGCCGATCGAGCTCGGCTTCTCTTTCTTCGTACATGCGCACTCGAGGTGAGTCATGAATGACGTCGCAGGGCAGAACCGCCTCTGCGCCGTATACCATAAAGAATGGTGTGTATCTGGTAGTGCGGTTCGGCGTAGTCCGCAACCCACAGAGTACGGAGTCGAGCTCCTCTACCCAATGCGTGTTAGATTCCTTGAGGGACCGCACTAATCTGGGTTTGATGCCGCTCATGACAAGACCATTTGCTCGCTCGACCTGACCGTTAGTTTGTGGGTGATAGACTGAAGCATAATCGAGCTTGATGCCCATGTTTTTGCACCAGAGTTTTACCTCGTCGGCCGTAAAGTTCGTGCCGTTATCAGTGATGATGCTGCGGGGGACGCCGTAACAGTGTACGACCCCGGATATGAAGTCTATCACCGGTCCGGATTCGGCCGTCTTAACAGGCTTGGCTTCTATCCATTTGGTGAACTTATCCACCATGACCAGTAAGTATTTTTGCTTGTGGGTTCCTCCTATAAGGGGTACAACCATGTCAAGCCCCCAGACCGCAAAGGGCCAGGTGATGGGGATGGTTTGGAGGGCGGTGGGTGGCATATGGCTTTGGTTAGCAAAAAGCTGGCAACCAATGCATCGTTGGACTAAGTCCTGAGCGTCTGCCCGGGCCGTCGACCAATAGAAGCCTGTACGGAAGGCCTTGCTTACAAGGGCCCGGGCCGCCGCATGGTGACCGCCGAGTCCGGCATGAATTTCAGCCAGAAGATTCCGCCCTTCCTCTTCGGAGATACACCTTTGAAGGACTCCGGTGGTGCTTTTCTTATAAAGCTCTCCCTCTTGGACTTTATAGACTTTAGATCGCCGCACTATGCAGCGTGCCTCGTTTTGGTCCGCGGGAAGTTCCTGCTTAGTTAGGTAGGCTAGGAATGGTTCTATCCACGGGGCTATGACTGCCATTATTACGTGGGCTGAAGCTGTTATTTCGTTGGCAGAACCTCCAATTATGTCAGAATGTTCGGTGTTGGGCAGTGCGGTTGGGTCCGGGCTGTTATTTCCGGGTTCCCCTTCCCATACTACGGATGGCTTGAACAACCTTTCCAAGAAGATGTTAGGAGGGATGGGATCGCGTTTTGCGCTGATGCGTGCCAGGACGTCTGCTGCCTGATTGTTTTCCCGGGCTATATGGTGAACTTCGAGCCCCTCGAACCGAGCTGACATTTTTAGGACGGCGTTGCGATAAGCTGCCATTTTCGGATCCTTGGCATCAAAGTCTCCATTTATTTGGGATATTGCGAGGTTCGAGTCCCCGCGCACCTCTAGGCGTTGAATGCCCATGGATACTGCCATCCGGAGACCATGTAGAAGGGCCTCATATTCAACTGCGTTGTTGGAGTCCGTATACATTATCTGGAGTACGTATTGAACTGTATCTCCTGTTGGGGACGTCAAAACGACGCCAGCCCCTAGACCAGCCAACATTTTGGAGCCATCGACGTGCATGATCCAGTTGGAATATGTGATGTACTCTTTAGGGAGTTCGGCTTCCGTCCATTCGGCTACGAAGTCGGCCAAAACTTGCGACTTAATAGCTCGCCGTGGCTTGTAGGTTATGTCGAACGGGAGGAGCTTAATGGCCCATTTGGCAATCCGGCCCGTTGTGCCGCGGTTGTTTATAATATCATTAAGTGGTACTTCCGAGGCTACCGTTATCGAACACTCTTGAAAGTAGTGTCGCAGCTTCCGGGACGCCATAAATACCGCGTATGCTATCTTTTGATAATGCAGGTACCGTGACTTACATGGAGTAAGGACAGTGGACACATAGTAAACTGGCTTTTGAAGGGGGAATTTGTGTCCGTCCGTTTCTCGTTCGACGACGAGCACTGCACTTACGGCTTGATGAGTTGCCGCAATGTATAATAGCATTGGTTCGCCAATGTTTGGCGCGACCAGGACTGGGTTTGGTGCCAATATGGCTTTTATTTCGTCGAGTCCGGCCGTGGCGGCATTTGTCCACTCGAAGTGTTCGGTGCACCGGAGGAGGCGATAAAGGGGTAATGCCTTTTCTCCCAAGCAGGAGATAAAGCGGCTTAGAGCCGCCACACATCTGGTCAATTTTTGTATTTGTTTGAGGTCCTTTGGGATGTCCAGTTGTGACAGAGCTCGGATCTTGGCTGGATTTGCTTCAATTCCTCTACCAGATACAATGAAGCCCAAGAGCTTTCCGGCTGGTACGCCGAAAACGCATTTTTCTGGGTTGAGCTTGATGTCGTATGTTCGGAGGTTATCGAATGTGAGCCTCAAGTCGTCTACTAGAGATTCTACATGCTTGGTTTTGACGACCACGTCATCTACGTATGCCTCCACTGTTTTGCCAGACATGTCTGAATCATGCGCTGATATGTTACGCTGGCGTTTTTGATCCCGAAGGGCATTGTGTTGAAGCAGAATGGGCCGTACGGTGTGATGAATGCCGTTGCGTCTTGGTCTGGCTCTGCCATCTTAATTTGATGGTAGCCAGAGTATGCGTCGAGGAAACATAATGAATCATGTCCTGCGGTAGCGTCGATGATTTGATCGATGCGGGGGAGGGGGGAGGGATCCTTTGGGCAGGCCTTGTTGAGGTCCTTAAAATCGATGCACAAGCGCCAGGATTTGTCCTTCTTTGGTACCATCACCAGGTTTGCTAGCCAGTCCGGATGTTTTATGTCTCTGATGAATCCGGCCTCCAATAGCTTGGCTAGTTCTTCTCCCATGGCTTGTCTCTTAGGTTCGGAGAAACGCCGAAGAGCCGGCTTGACTGGCTTGAATCCTTTTAGGATATTTAGGCTGTGCTCGGCCAGCCTGCGTGGGATTCCTAGCATGTCTGAAGGGTGCCAGGCAAAAATGTCCCAGTTCTCGCGTAGGAACTCTCATAGTGCAGCATCGACATCAGGGTTTAATTGTACCCCGATGGAAGCTGTTTTTGTAGGGTCCATTGGATGGACTTGGGTTTTGACTATTTCGTCCGCCGGTTTAAAGGAGGTGGACTTGGATCTTTTATTGAGTATCATGTTGTCCCTGTTTACCGTGGAGTGCAGCGCAGTCAGTTTCTCGGCCGCTAGGGCTTCAGATAGTGCCTCGAGGGCCAGTGTGGCTGTCTTATTTTCGGCGCGGAGTGCTATGTCCGGATCACTAGCAAGAGTGATGATTCCGTTGGGCCCGGGCATTTTAAGCTTCATGTACCCGTAATGGGGTATGGCTTGGAAGATTGTAAACGCCTCCCGCCCTAATAAAGCGTGGTATCCGCTATTGAACGGGGCCACTTGGAACGTGACCTCTTCGGACCTGTAATTATCGGGCGTGCCGAACACCACATCTAGTGTGATTTTTCCTATACAGCGCGCTTCTCGACTGGGGATTATTCCTCTAAAGGTTGTGCTGCTTCGCTCGATGCGGTTCCAGTCTATTTCCATTTTTTGAAGGGTTTCCTCATAAATGAGGTTCAATCCGCTGCCACCGTCCATGAGTACCTTGGTGAGTCGAAAGCCATCCACTATTGGACTGAGGACCAATGCGGCTGGTGCTCGGGCTGTTCGGAATTTAGGTTTGTCACTGGCATTAAAAGTAATAGCCGTGTCACTCCATGGGTTTATTGTTGCCGCGTGGTAGACCTCGGCAAGGCTGTGGAGTGTTCGTTTTCGCATATTATTTGATGCGAAAGTCTCGAAGACTGTTAATACCGTACTGGTATCCCTTGGCTGGTGCTCTGTGGCTTCTGGGGTTAGAAGATCTTCGCCACTTTTGGCCACCTGCCGGAACATGCTCTAAGGCTATGAGTTGGTGTGGCGCCCTCTGCACTGTGAATTTTACAGGGTCCATTGAGCTATCCCTCCAGTACAGTTCCATGCCCTGTAGAGGGTTTTTGCTTTTTGGTGTTTAACCCGGGTGTCTGGCGATAATGCACCCTTTTATTTCGGACTGGGTTTGTATTTAGGGACGGATTATCCCAAAATTTTATTTCGGTTTTCCAGGCGCTTTCCATCGCACAGTACTTTCGTACTATGGACACCAAGTCGGCAAAGCATGTAATTTCGCGGCGACTTATGGCGTTAAGGATTCCCTTGTCCGTGCAATTATTGCAGAAGAATGAAATTGCGTCTTCCTCGCGGCAGTCCTTTATCCTGTTCATGACCAGGAGGAATCTGGCCCAGTAATGGTGTACTGTTTCTTCGGGCTCTTTCCTAATTTGGGATAGATTGCTTATGTTTGGGTGGGTGGGTGGAATTGAATCCGAATCCTCACCCAATCTGATACTCAGGGGCCAAGGAGTTTCCAAACTCGGAAGTTTGGATTCTTGGATGTTTTCCATTAAATCTAGCTCGCTGCCTGACGCTAGGTTCAGGTCTTGAGTGACGTCCTCCCCTCCGCGGGTATCCGGCTTGGAGGGATCGGGAATCCGGACATAGCTAGTCCTTAAGATAGATGAAGGGTTGCCGCATTGTTCCTCCACCATTGCAACGTGATGGGTGACCTAGGGAGAGTTGATCTCTCTCAGATCGGGTTTAGGCCCAATCTGATCGTAGTCTATAGCGACTCCTAGGGCGGCGATGCAATCCAAGAGCTCGTTTAGGGAAGAGAGCTCCATTGGATCTAACTGCTGGACGAGTTCCGAGTTGACGTGAAGATTGCTTTCGATGACCCGAGAAGTCATCATCGACGCAGCGGCCGAACAGGTGGTCATAAGAAAACCACCTAGCCGGAGGGTTTGGCCGACAGCCAAAGCTCCCTTAGCAACAGTGCCGTCTTTAAAGACGGGATGAGGCATCCTTCCTGATGGCGACGGCACAGCGGAACTCTCAATGAAAGCACCAATGTCGGTGTCAAAACCGGCGGATCTCGGGTAGGGGGTCCCAAACTGTGCGTCTAGGCTGGATGGTAAGAGGAGGCAGGGGACACAATGTTTTACCCAGGTTCGGGCCCTCTTGATGGAGGTAAAACCCTACGTCCTGCTTGATTAATATTGATGATATGGGTAGTACAAGAGTAGATCTACCACGAGATCGGAGAGGCTAAACCCTAGAAGTTAGCCTATGGTCTGATTGTCTCTTCGTCCTATGGACTAAAACCCTCTGGTTTATATAGACACCGAGAGGGCTAGGGTTACACAAAGTCGGTTACAATGGGAGGAGATCTACATATCCATATTGCCAAGCTTGCCTTCCACACCATGGAAAGTCCCATCCGGACACGGGACGAAGTCTTCAATCTTGTATCTTCATAGTCCAACAGTCCGGCCAAAGGTTATAGTCTGGCTATCCGGACACCCCCTAATCCAGGACTCCCTCATTCGTAGAAAAGGAATACCAAACGGAGTCCAAATGGAATAAAACCTCCGCGATGATTTTTCTTGGACCAGAAGACAACCAGGAGACTTAGAGATAAAGTCGGAGGAGCCACGAGGCGGCCACAAGGACGGATGGCGTGCCCAGGGGTAGGGTGCGCCCCCACCCTTGTGGCCCCCTCATGCACCTCCTGACCTAATTCTTCTGCCTATATATACCAATATATCCCCAAACCAACAGGGGCATCCACGCATCCACGAAAACATTTTTCCACCACCGCAACCTTTTGTACCCGTGAGACCCCATCTAGGGGCCTTTTCCGGTGTCCTGCCGGAGGGGGATTCGATCACAGAGGGCTTCTACATCAACTCTATTGCCCTTCCGATGAAGCATGAGTAGTTTATTTTAGACCTACGGGTCCATAGCTAGTAGCTAGATGGCTTCTTCTCTCTCTTTGATTCTCAATACCATGTTCTCCTCGATGTCTTGGAGATCTATCCGATGTAATACTCTTTTGCAGTGTGTTTACCGAGATCCGATGAATTGTGGATTTATGATCAGCTTATCTATGAATGTTATTTGAATCTTCTCTGAATTCTTTTATGCATGGTTTGATATCTTTGTAATTCTCTTCGAACTATCGGTTTGGTTTGGCCAACTAGATTGGTTTTTCTTGCAATTGGAGAAGTGCTTAGCTTTGGGTTCAATCTTGCGGTGTCCTTTCCCACTGACAGTAGGGGCAGCAAGACACATATTGTATTGTTGCCATCGAGGATAAAATATGGGGTTTTCATCATACTGCTTGAGTTAATTCCTCTACATCATGTCATCTTACTTAATGCATTACTCCGTTCTTTATGAACTTAATACTTTAGATGAATGCTGGATAGTGGTCGATGTGTGGAGTAATAGTAGTAGATGCAGAATCGTTTCGGTCTACTTGACATGGACATGATGCCTATATTCATGATCATTGCCTTAGATATCGTCATAACTTTGCACTTTTCTATCAATTGCTCGGTAGTAATTTGTTCACCCACCGTATTATTTGCTATCCTGAGAGAAGCCTCTATTGAAACCTATGGCTCTCGGGTCTATTTTCCATCATACAAGTTCTATTTTCTTTCATATTAGTTTCCGATTTACTATCTTGCAATCTTTTACTTTCCGATCTATAAACCCAAAATACCAAAAATATTTACTTTACCGTTTATCTATCTCTATCAGATCTCACTTTTGCAAATAACCGTGAAGGGATTGACAACCCCTTTATCGTGTTAGGTGCAAGTTGTTGTTTGTTTGTGCAGGTATTCAGTGACTTGTGTGTTGTCTCCTACTATATTGATACCTTGGTTCTCAAACTGAGGGAAATACTTATCTCTACTTTGCTGCATCACCCTTTCCTCTTCAAGGGAAAAACCAACGCAAGCTCAAGAAGTAGCATATGTCAACTGAATTTTCTTTCTAGGAAAGTGTTCCATGCCCTTCCTTAATGGAAATTAAAATGTAATGTTTCCTTCTTTCATATCAATAATTGCACCAATCGTTCTAAGGAAAGGTCTACCAAGAATAATAGGACATGTAGGATTGCAATCTATATCAAGAACAATGAAATCTATGGGCACATAATTCCTATTTGCAACAATAAGAACATCATTATCCTTCCCATAGGTTTTTTAATAGTGGAATCCGCAAGATGCAAATTTAAAGAACAATCATCAAACTCACAGAAACCTAGCACATCACATAAAGTTTTCAGGATCGTGATACCGCTAGCACCCAAATCACACAAAGCATGGCACTCATAATCTTCAATTTTAATCTTAATGGTAGTTTACCACTCATCATAAAGCTATCTAGGGATAGAAACTTCCAACTCAAGTTTTTCTTCAAAAGATTTCATCATAGCATCAACAATATGTTTAGCAAAAGCTTTATTTTGATTATAAGCATGAGGAGAATTCAACCTGGACTGCAAAAAGGAAATACAATCTATCAAATAACAATTATCATAATTAAAATCCTTGAAATCGAAAAGAGTGGGCTCATTGCTACTTAAAGTTTTGACCTCTCCAATCCCACTTTTATCAATTTTTGCATCAAGATCTATAAACTCCGAATCATTGGGACGCCTTCTAGCTAAAGTTGACTCATCCCTAGTCTCATCTTATCAAGATTTATATTAGAAAACAAAGATTCAATAGGAGTCACATCAGTCACTTTAGGATCTTCATCATTATTTTCACGAGAAATCAAAGAACACGCTTTTACAAACCAATCTCGCTTAGGACGCATCCTAGCAGTTCTTTCGTTACATTCATCAATAGAAATTCTCATAGCTTTTAGAGATTCATTAATATCATGCTTGGGTGGAATGGATCTAATTTTGAAAGAGTCAATCTCAAGAGAACTTGTATCCACGTTCCTAGCCAAATCATCAATCTTGAGCATTTTTTCTTCAACCATAACATTGAAATTCTTTTGGGAACTAATAAATTCTTTAATATTGATCTCAAGATCAGAGGGCATCTTATTATAATTTCCATAAGAATTGTTGTCGGAATTACCATAATTATTAGAGAAATTACTAGGAAACGGCCTAGGGTTGGAATTACCTCTATACGCGTTATTACCAAAATTGTTCCTACCAACAAAATTCACATCCATATATTCATTATTATTCTCAATCAAAGTAGACAAAGGCATGTCATTAGGATCAATAGGATCACTCTTACTAGCAAACAATTTCATAAGTTCATCCATCTTTCCACTCGAAACATTATTTTCTTCAATCACATGCACTTTTTTACTAGTAGAGGATCTTTGGTGTGCCATTGAGAATAATTAGCCATAATATTATCTAGGAGTTTAGTAGCTGATCATAATGTGATTTCCATAAAAGTACCTCCCGCGGACGAATCTAAAAGATTTCTAGAAGCAAAATTCAATCCGGCATAAATTTTTTGTATAATCATCCATAAATTTAAACCATGAGTAGGGCAATTTCTTATCATCAATTTCATCCTCTCCCAATATTATGCAACATGTTCATGATCAAGTTGCTTAAAATTCATTATATCGTTCCTAAGGGAGATGATCTTAGCAGGAGGAAAATATTTGGAAATAGATGCATCTTTACACTTGTTTCATGAATCAATACTATTTTTAGGCAAAGATGAAAACCAAGTTTTAGCTCGATGTCGAAGTGAGAACGAAAATAGCTTCAATTTAACAATATCATTATCCACATATTTATTCTTTTGCATATCGCACAATTCAACGTAAGTATTTAGATGGGATGCGGTATCTTCACTAGGAAGACCGGAAAATTGTTCTTTCATAACAAGATTCAACAATGCGGCATTAATTTCATAAGATTCTGCACTAGTGGCGGGAGCAATTGGAGTACTTATAAAATCATTGTTATTAGTATTGGAAAAGTCACACAACTTGGTATTCTCTTGAGTCATCATGACAAAACAAGCAATCTATCACACGAGCAACCAAAAAGCAAACACAAATACGAATGGAAGAAGGGCGAATAAAAAGGAAAATCTTTTTATATTTCTCTGAAAATCATTTTAGAAGTGGGGGAGAGGAAAACGAGAGGCAAATTTCAAATAATGTAATGCAAGATATGAGAGTTTATGGTGGGTACTAGGTAGGCTTGATGTAGACCTTCCCGACAACGGCGCCAGAAATTCTTCCTGCTACTTCTTGAGCTTGCGTTGGTTTTTCCCTTAAAGAGGAAAGGGTGATGCAGGAAAGTAGAGATAAGTATGTCCCTCAGTTAGAGAACCAAGGTATCAATCCAGTAGGAGGTACAAGCAAGTATCCAATCTATACACCTGCACAAACAAACAAATAGTTGCACCCAACGTGATTAAGGTGTTGTCAATCCCTTCACGGTCAATTGCAAAGGTGAGATCTGATAGAGATAGGTATAAAAGATTGCTAAAACGTAAAAAAAATTAAATAAATTGCAGCAAGGTATTTTTGGTATATAGATCTGAAAATATATAATGGAAAATAGACTCGGGGGCCATAGGTTCCACTAGAGGCTTCTCTCTTGAAGGAAAATAATACGGTGGGTGAACAAATTACTGTCGAGCAATTGATAGAGAAGCGCGAAGTTATGACGATATCCAAGGCAATGATTATGCATATAGGCATCACGTCCTTGTCAAGTAGACCGACTCCTGCCTGCATCTACTACTATTACTCCACACATCGACCACTATCCAGCATGCATCTAGAGTATTAAGTTCATAAAGAATGAGTAACGCCTTGAGTAAGATGACACGATGTAGCGGGCTCAAGCAATATGATGAAAACCCCATCTTTTTATCCTTGATGGCAACAATAAAATACGTGCCTCGCTACCCCTACTATGTAACTACATGAGGACACCGCAAGATTGAACCCAAAACTAAGCACCTTTCCCATTGCAAGAAATACAAATCTAGTTGGCCAAACCAAACCGATAATTCCAAGAGAAATACAAATATATCAAATCATGCATATAAGAATTCAGAGAAGATTCAAATAATATTCATAGAATATCTGATCATAAATCCACAATTCATCGGATCTCGACAAACACACCGCAAAAGAATATTACATTAGATAGAATTCCAAGAACACCGAGGAGAACATGGTATTGAAGAACATAGAGAGAGAAGAAGCCATCTAGCTACTAGCTATGGACCCGTAGGTCTGAGGTAAACTACTCACGCTTCATTGGAAGGGCAATAGGGTTGATGTAGATGCTCTTCGTGATCAAATCCCCCTCCGGAAGTTTGCCGAAAAAGACCCCAAGATGGGATCTCACGAGAACAGATGGTTGTGACGGTGGAAAAGTATTTTCGTGGATGCTTATGAGGGTTTGGAAATATTTGGGAATTTATAGGACTCAGAGGGAGGTCGATGGATTCCCGAGGGGGCCACAAGCCAGGGGATGCCCCCCGGCGCGCCTGACGATGACATGTACCTAGGGTAGGGTCAAAGGCCTGACCTAGATGCCCTACCCAAGGGCACTGACCTGGAGTTAAGAACATTCAAAGGACAACAGAAGATACCGACTGAAATCACCTTGGAGTGCAATCCACTCAACCAGCTATTCCACTAGGATACCCCAATTCCACTCGACCAAGATATAGTCATTCGACCACACGAAGAAACACTCGAAGTACAGAAGTGAAGGAAATATGCCCTAGAGGCAATAATAAAGTTGTTATTTATATTTCCTTATATCATGATAAATGTTTATTATTCACGCTAGAATTGTATTAAACGGACACTTAGTACATGTGTGAATACATAGACAAACAGAGTGTCACTAGTATGCCTCTACTTGACTAGCTCGTTGAATCAATGATGGTTATGTTTCCTAACCATAGACATGAGTTGTCACTTGATTAACGGGATCAAATCATTAGAGAATGATGTGATTGACTTGACCCATTCATTAGCTTAGCACGATGGTCGTTTAGTTTGTTGCTATTGCTTTTTCCATAACTTATACATGTTCCTATGACTATGAGATCATGCAACTCCCAAATATCGGAGGAACACTTAGTGTGCTATAAAACATCACAATGTAACTGGGTGACTATAAAGATGCTCTACAGGTGTCTCCGATGGTGTTTGTTGAGTTGGCATAAATCGAGATTAGGATTTGTCACTCCGAGTATCAGAGAGGTATCTCTGGGCCCTCTCGGTAATGCACATCACTATAAGCCTTGCAAGCAATGTAACTAATGAGTTAATTACGGGATGATGCATTACGGAACGAGTAAAGAGACTTGCCGGTAACGAGATTGACTAGGTATTGAGATACCGACGATCGAATCTCGGGCAAGTAACATACCGATGACAAAGGGAACAACATATGTTGTTATGCGGGTTGACCGATAAAGATCTTCGTAGAATATGTGGGTGCCAATATGAACATCCAGGTTCCTCTATTGGTTATTGACCGGAGACGTGTCTCAGTCATGTCTACATAGTTCTCGATCACGTAGGGTCCGCACGCTTAATGTTCGATGATGATCTGTATTATGAGTTCATGTGTTTTGATGTACCGAATGTAGTTCGGAGTCCCGGATGTGATCACGGACATGACGAGGAGTCTCGAAATGGTCGAGACATAAAGATCGATATATTGGATGACTATGTTTGGACATCGGAAAGGTTTCGAGAGATTTTGGGCATATACCGGAGTACCAGGGGGTTACGGAACCCCCCTGGGGAGTCAATGGGCCTTAATGGGCCATAGTGGAAAGGAGGAGGAGGCGGGCAAGGTGGGGGCGCGCCCCCCAAGCCCAATCCGAATTGGAGGGGGGCCGGCCCCCCTTTCCTTCCCTCTCCTACTCCGACTAGGGAAGGGGGAATCCTACTCCCACCGGGAGTAGGACTCCCCCCTTGGGCGCGCCTAGGAGGCCGGCCCTCTCCCCCTCCTCCACTCCTTTATATACGGGGGGAGGGGGCACCCCATAGACACACAAGTTGATCATTGATCTCTTAGCCGTGTGCGGTGCCCCCCTCCACCATAATCCACCTCGGTCATATCGTTGCAGTGCTTAGGCGAAACCCTGTGCCGGTAGCTTCATCATCACCGTCATCACGCCGTGCTGACGAAGCTCTCCCTCGACACTCAGCTGGATCGAGAGTTCGTGGGACGTCATCGAGCCAAACGGGTGCAGATCGCAGAGGTGCCGTACTTTCGGTACTAGGATAGGTCGATCGTGAAGATGTACGACTACATCAACCGCCTTGTCATAACGCTTCCGCTTACGGTCTACGAGGGTACATAGACAACACCCTCCCCTCTCATTGCTATGCATCACCATGATCTTGCGTGTGCGTAGATTTTTTTTTGAAATTACTGCGTTCCCCAACAAGAGGATCTAAACCCACCCCAGGATGGCAACGGTCAGGCGTTCACTCCGTAGTCTTGAAGATCATTTATAGTCCTTTATAACTAGCGTTACCAGTAATGCCCTGTCTTAATGTACATTGAACCCTGTGTAACTAAGGGCTGGGGAGGTTCGGCGCACTCTATATAAGCCACCCCCTCCTCAGGCACAAGGATTCGCACCCCCTGTAACTTTCAAGCATATCCAGTCGACCAAGCCTCCGGGCACCGAGACGTAGGGCTATTACTTCCTCCGAGAAGGGCCTGAACTCGTAAACCTTGCGTGCACAACCTCGCCATCGTTAGGACCTTGCCTCCTCCTACGTACCCCCTGTTCTCACTATCAGACTTGCTCCCATGACTGTTGGCGCCCACCGTGGGGCAGGCATCTTAGCGACTTCCGGTGAGGTTGCAGTTTTTCCGATCTCCATCAACATGGTTTCTGGCGGTGGTTTGGCTTTAGGCCGCGAGATCCGTCTCGGCGCGCTTGTTTTCATCGCCGACGACTCCGCCTGGCTCCAGGAGGCCCGACTCAATGTCGAGGCCCTTCCTGTCCGCGGGGCGGCACACTTTCGTGCGAGTGCCTATAGCGTCCTCCTGAGGCAGCCGTCGACCCACTATTGGTCGGCTCCCGCATCATCCACTCTCCCTGCCATACGCCACCGCAGGCGATCTGGCCAGTCACGGCTCCAGTGCTGGAAGAGGCATGCGGTGGCTCGACAGACATCCACCCCTCAAGTCACGGCAATCGAGCCCGACGAATCTCTCTATGGACCATTCGACTGGTTCCGCAGAGACTCTTTCCGAGTGCGGAAGCAGCGACCCTGCGGAGGAAGTCCTCATGGTTGGCACACCATGCAGCCCACCTGGGTTCCGTCGCGGTGGCGACGGCGGCCCGTCACATGGTCACGACGAATATCATCCTGAAGCCCTCACTTCGGAGCATAGGGACGAGCTGCATCGTCACAATGTGAAGGCGCTCCACACCCCCATCATTGGGGAGACCTCCGAGGCTCGGGCCTTGGAGGCTATGCGTCTAGCCACCTTGGCTGAGCGCGCATGACTGGAGAATCTCCAACATTCACTGGACGAGCGCGCCCATCGTCAGATCCCCGAATCCAGTCGATGACATCGACAATTGTTTCCGCATGAACCTCAGGTATATCGTACACCAATCCAGAATCTTGCAGCTACAACTCGAATAGCTGAGTCAATTTAGCCGTCCCATTCAGAGGCTGGTAGAGGTTTGCTGCAGATCTGCGCACTGCTCGAAGTGGCAGGTGAACAAAACTCAGTCGTTTGTCAGTCGCACAACATGATCCATAGTAGATCTATGGTTGCGGACATAGTTCAGTCAGCACACATCCCAAGATCACCCCCACGGCATGATGATCGAAGGCACCGCCAAGATCAGTACCTCGATCGATGCCACGGACAGTATGATCACCGGTACGCCCACGATGACTACCGTCGAGTGCCTACACCCCCTCCGAGGGGCGGGTCATACGCGCCCCGACGGTATGATGACAGGCGCCCATATGGTGATGAGCGGAGGGTTCCAGTCGACCCTAGAGAGCCTGGTTTTGATGTGAGGTCCTTTATTATACAAGGTATGGTCGATAGGGGCCGGGCACACAGAGAAGGACAAGACAGAAACCATTCGAGTGGAAGCAGAGTGCATGTTTCTAGGCCAGAATGTTTCAGCAGAGCCATCCGTGCTGCACAGATCCCTCCCAACTTCAAATTGGCAACGGGAGTGAGTAAGTTCACCGGTGAGTCAAAACCCAACACTTGGTTGGAAGATTACCGAGTGGCAGTGCAGATTGGTGGAGGCAACGATGATGTGGCCATGAAGCACCTCCCCTTGATGCTCGAGGGTTCAGCAAGAGCTTGGTTGAATCAGTTGGCCCCTGGAAGTATTTTCAGTTGGGAAGAATTGGCCTGAGTGTTTATCAAAACATTTGAGGGCACCTACAAGCGGCCTACCGGACTGACTGAATTGCAGCACTGTGTTCAAAAACAAAATGAGACTTTGAGATACTTCATCCAGAGATGGACTACTCTTCATCATACTGTAGAAAATGTATCAGAGCACCAAGCAGTTTGCGCCTTCAAAGAGAGCGTTCGGTACAGAGAGCTCAACCTGAAATTTGGTCGGTCAGGTGACATGTTCCTAGCCTGAATGATGGAAATAGCCACTCGGTACGCTAATGGTGAAGAGGAGGACCGACTCCGCAGTGGCAAGAATAAACCAGTCGCCCAAGATATCGGAGGAGGAAATTCCAATCGGAAGCAGAAGCGCAAGGCTGAAGCTGCGGGTCCTGCTGAAGCTGCAGCTTTGAATCAAGGGAAGTTCAAGGGAAAGCCTAAAGGGCCATGGATCCACAAAAAAGTGAAAGATCAGGCAGGAAATGATGTTCTTGATTTGCCGTGCCACATACACACGAAAACAGATGCAGTGGGTAACCTGATTCTGCCCAAGCATACCACTCGACAGTGTCGACTCCTGATTCAGAGTTTCCGAGAAGGTCAGCCTAGTGAGAAGGAGAAAGAATCTGATAAGGAGGAGGATAAAGAGGAAGATGATGGTTACCCCAATGTCAATGCTACTTTAGTGATTTTTGCTGACGTCAAGAGCAAAAGTCGACTGGAAGTTATCAATAGAGAAGTGAACATGGTTGCTCCAGCAACTCCGACGTATTTTAAGTGGTCAAAATCTCCCATAACATTCGACCAGTCCGATCACCCAACGCATGTTGCTACCCCTGGGAGGCAAGCATTGATAGTAGACCCAGTCGTTGGGGGTACCCGACTGACCAAGGTCCTGATGGATGGTGGTACTGGCTTGAACATTTTGTATGCTGAGACTCTCAGGGGGGTGGGCATTTAGATGTCCAAGCTCAGTGAGAGTAATATGCGGTTTCACGAAGTCATCCCAGGAAAGAAAGCAGATTCACTAGGTCATATTACTCTTGGTGTGGTTTTCAATGATTCAAAGAATTACCGCAAGCAGAAGTTGACATTTGAGGTGGTGGGTTTTCAGAGTGCCTACCATGCAATTCTGGGTAGGCTCACATATGCTTGTTTTATGGCTCGACCGTGTTACATATACCTCAAGTTGAAAATGCCTGGTCCCAGAGGTGTGATCACAGTCACAGGGAATCGGCAAAGAGCGGAAGAGTGCCTCCAGAAGGGTTCAAAAATTGCCGATGAACAAATGGTACTAGTTGAGATGGAAGAATACAACAAAAATGTAGATCCAAGTGATTTGTTGCGAGCCAAGAAGCCTGCTTCAGAGTCCGCATTTCAGTCAACTGGTGAGACAAAGCCCGTTCATATTCACCCGATTGATCCCAATGCCGCTCCGACCCAAATTTCGACAACACTAGACATCAAATAGGAAGAAATGCTCATCCAGTTCCTCCATGAGAACTGGGACATCTTTGCATGGAGGCCATCTAACATGCCAGGTGTACCCAAGGAACTGGCTGAGCACCAGTTGCGTGTCGAATCAAAAGTAAAACCTGTCAAAGAACATCTCCATCGGTCCGCCATGGAGAAGAGGAAAGCAATTGGCGAAGAGGTGGCTCGGCTCCTGGCAGCTAAGTTCATCCGCGAGATATACCACTCCGAGTGGCTCGCCAATGTTGTCATGGTCCCAAAAAAGATGATTCACTTCATATGTGCATCAATTTCAAGCACATCAATCGGGCCTGCCCGAAAGATCACTTCCGTCTCCCTCGCATCGACCAGATCGTCGACTCAACTGCGTGGTGTGAGCGTTTGTCCTTTTTGGATGCGTATTCCGGGTACCATGAGATCCGACTGTATGGACCCGATGAAATAAAAACAGCCTTCATCACCCCATTTGGGTGCTTTTGTTATGTCACCAGGCCCTTCGGTCTTAAGAATGCTGGCGCATTCATGCGCATGATTCAGAAGTGCCTGCTCACTCAAATCAGTCGGAATGTAGAAGCATACATGGATGATATCATGGTCAAGTCACGTAAAGGTTCCGACCTATTGACTAACCTTGCCGAAACATTCGCCAACTTAAGAAGATTTGACATCAAGCTCAATCCGTCAAAATGCACATTGGGAGTCCCAGGCGGAAAGTTACTCGGTTTTATTGTTTCCGAACAAGGAATCGACGCAAACCCAGAGAAGATTGGAGCAATGCTCTGAATGAAATGGGCTGTGCGTGTGCATGATGTTCAGAAGCTTACCGGTTGTTTGGCTGCACTGAGTCAATTCATCTCGCGCCTCGGTGAAAAGGCATTGCCTCTTTACCGACCGATGAAGAAGTCTGACAAGTTCGAGTGGACTCCTAAAGCCAAAGCAGCGTTTGTAGAGCTCAAAGCCCTACTTTCCACCTAGCTGGTGCTTGCTGCCGCAGTCAGCAAATAGCCTCTACTGCTGCATATTGCAACCACGGGACAAGTTGTCTGCACAGTGCTCACAGTCGAGCGGGAGGAAGAAGACAAAACGTATAAAGTTCAGTGCCCAGTGTACTATATCTCTGAAGTCTTGACCCCGTCCAAGCAACGGTATCCACACTATCAGAAGCTTGTCTACGAGATTTATCTGACCACGAAGAAAGTTGCGCATTACTCCGCATGCCACTCAGTTTCAGTCATCAGCGATGCTCCGTTATCAGAAATCTTGAACAATCGAGATGCAACCAGTCGAGTAGCCAAGTGGGCGATTGAACTCCTCCCTTTGGATATCAAGTTCGAGGCAAAAAGGCGATCAAGTCTCAGGCAATAGCAGATTTCCTAGCTGAATGGATAGAACAGCAGCAACCGACTTAGATTCACTCAGAGCATTGGACTATGTTCTTTGATGGATCCAAAATGTTGAATGGCTCTGGTGCTGGAGTGGTCTTGGTATCCCCAAGAGGTGACAAGCTCAGTTATGTCCTTCAGATTCACTTCGATTCTTCAAACAATGAAGCTGAGTATGAAGCACTTCTGTATGGGTTGCGTATGGCCATCTCACTCAGCGTTCGTCGCCTGATGGTCTACGACGACTCAGACTTGGTGTTCAATCAAGTGATGAAGGAATGGGATATCAGGAGCCCTGCTATGATTGGTTACTTCAATGCAGCGAGGAAATTAGAGAAGAAGTTCGAGGGGTTAGAGCTCAACCACATACCCCGAATCAAGAATCAAGCGGCTGATGATTTGGCAAAGTTGGGTTCCACTCGGAAACCAATTCCCAGTAATGTGTTCTTAGAGCATATTCATACCCCATCAGTCCAAGAAGACCCCTTTATAGAAGAGCCCCCGCAACCGATAAGTTCAACCAATCCAACTGAGATTGAAGTTCCAGCAGTAGTCGACTTGATCATGGAGGTTTTGGTGATCATTCCCGATTGGATGGTGCCTTATATTGCATATCTTCTCAGGCAAGAGCTCCCAGAGGATGAGGATGAGGCTCGTCAGATTGTCCGCCGATCCAAAGCCTTCACAGTAATAAGTGGACAGCTTTACAGAGAAAGTGTTACCGGAGTGGCACATTGTTGCATCTCTCCAGAAGAAGGTCGACTGATCTTAAATGAGATTCACTCGGGGATATGTGGTCACCACGCGTCCTCTCGGACCATCGTGGCCAAAGCATACCGAGCAGGACTTTACTGGCTGCGAGCGAATGAGATGGCTAAGGATATAGTTGACAAGTGCGAAGGCTGCTAGTTTTACATAAACATGTCTCACAAGCCCGCGTCTGCCTTGAAGACTATTCCACTTGTCTGGCCTTTTGCGGTTTGGGGGTTGGACATGGTCGGGCCTTTCAAGACTGGCAGAAGCGGTTTCACTCATTTGATCATAGCAGTCGGCAAGTTCACCAAGTGGATCGAAGCCAAACCTATCAAGAATCTCGACTCAAGTACTGCCATTAGTTTCATCAGAGAGTTGATATTCAGATATGGAGTCCCTCACAACATTATCACAGATAACGGCTCCAACTTTGATTCTGATGAGTTCGGAGCATTTTGCGTGTCCCAAGGCACTCGGGTCGATTACGCACCCGCGGTCGAATGGACAGGCAGAAAGAGCAAATGCCTTGATCCTTCAAGGACTAAAACCCCGACTGATGCATGACCTCAAACATACTAACATACTGCTGGAGCTTGGGTGACTGAATTGCCATATGTTCTATGGGGACTGAGAACGACTCCCAATCGGTCGACCGACCGAACCCCTTTCTTCATGGTGTATGGTGCCGAAGCCATGCTTCTGAGTGATCAGTTGCACAATGCTCCCCGAGTGGAACTCTTCTCAGAAGCTGAAACGGAACAAGCATGCCAAGACGCGGTTGATCTCCTAGAGGAAGAATGAGAGATGGCTCTAATCCGGTCGACCATCTATCAACAAGACCTGCGTCGATTCCATGCCGGAAATGTCAAAGGTCGAGCATTCCAAGAGGGAGACCTTGTGCTCCGAGTGCACCAGAAATGGCCTCACAAGCTCACTCCGGCCTGGGAAGGCCCCTTCATCATCACCAAGGTGCTCCACAACAGGGCGTATCACCTCTACAATGTAGCCAAGAAAGAAGACGAGCCGCGCTCGTGGAATGCGGATATGCTCCGTTGTTTTTATACCTAAGCACTCGGATCGAAGAGTTGTAATAAAGAATCCTTTAGTTTGCTTATCAAAGACATGATTTTTGCAGTATCTTAATGATTGTTATCGCATAAGCATATGTGTTCAAATCCCCGAGTGGGTGGCTTAACCGCGAATCCGATTCGCCTAAGTTTCAAAAAACAAGTGGAGAGCAACCCTCCCACTCGGGGGCTTAGCCGCGAATCCGATTCACCTAAGTTTCAAAAAACACCCCGAGTGGAGAGAAACCCTCCCACTCGGGGGCTTAGCCGTGAATCCGATTCACCTATGTTTCAAAAAACACCCCGAGTGGAGAGCAACCCTCCCACTCGGGGGCTTAGCCTTGAATCCGATTCGCCTAAGTTTCAAAAAACACTTCGAGTGGAGAGCAACCCTCCCACTCGGGGGCTTACCTGCGAATCTGATTTGCCTAAGTTTGAAAAGACACCCTGAGTGGAGAGCAACCCTCCCACTCGGGGGCTTAGCCGCGAATCTGATTTGCCTAAGTTTCAAAAAACACTCCGAGTGGAGAGCAACCCTCCCACTCGGGGGCTTAGCCGCGATCCCGCACTCGCCTAAGTTACAAAACTACTCAGAGTGGAGAGAAATCTCCCACTCGGGGGCTTAGTCGCGATCCCGCACTCGCCTAAGTTACAAAAACTACTCCGAGTGGAGAGCAATCCTCCCACTCGGGGGCTTAGCCGCGATCCCGTACTCGCCTAAGTTACAAAACTACTTCGAGTGGAGAGCAATCCTCCCACTCAGGGTCTTAGCCGCGATACCGTACTCGCCTAAGTTACAAAAAGATTCCAAGTGGAGAGCAATCCTCCCACTCGGGGGCTTAGCCGCGATCCCGTACTTGCCTAAGTTTCAAAAAACACTCCGAGTGGGGAACAACCCTCCCACTCGGAGGCTTAGCAGCGATCGCCTAAGTTACAAAATGACTTCGTAGATATGATCATATAAACTTGAGCAGCGACGTGTAGCCCCCAAGGGCCGGCTCAATAAGATAATACTGAGCCGGGACTTTGTATATAATTCATTCAAATCATCATATGATGTAATCCTCACCATGGGGCTTGAACCCACGTCCACAAGGTTAAGAGCCTTGTGCTCTACCAACTGAGTAGTGGACCTTTCAATATAATGGATTAAGACTTGTGTACCTTGAATTTTTGACAGGAGCAATTGGTAGCCCCCAAGGGCCGGCTCATTACAATGTGATGAGTCGGATCTTCAATAAGGCGAGCAAAAATGACTTTGCATTAGCCCCCAAGTGCCATGGTGCATGCTGGTAGTGACATTGGACTTGCATATTTGATGTAATCTCAACTTGAATAATGTAGCCCCAAAGTGCCGGGTCGTAAGCCTGCAGCGACTCGGGACTATTTCTTCCATTGTAAAATAAATTATATCCATTGCGCTGAAGCGACTTTGAAAACCTCAATCATAATATTGGTTATTGATAACCATAATAAAAATCTAGCCATGTTGGCTATTAAAGATTTGAACAATATAATCCGGTATGAAATCCTCAATCATTCAATATCATCATGAAAATCTTGCCAAGTTGGGCTATTATCATATACTGGCGACTTAGAGTATGCCATCCTAGCGGGTTGCAAAGACCCGAAGATGCTTCAAATATGAGCCATAAACGGGGCAGTTGGGCCCGACTTATAAAAAACCGGAAAGCAGCGAAAAACTCAAATACGAATAAGAAATCAAAAGAAATTCAAGGCTTTTGTAGACTGTCAAAGTAAAGTGTCATCTTCAATGAAACTAGCCGGAACCACTGGATTGTTTGTGTTGCCGTGATCCTGAGTCACAGTGTGCCCAATCGACATTTGAACCCTAGATAAGTCTGGTCTTGCTCAAAGACTTATGAGGAGTATGAAAGTGCGTTATATCGACTAGAGGAGGGGTGAATAGGCGATTTTTATGAAATTCTTCACTGAGGAATTTTCCGGCGAGGAAATTCCTTAGTGAAGAACTGCTAGCAGTGGAATGAGTACTCAAAAGTAAACATAACAGAATACAAGCATAGTCATCATGATGAAATGAAGATAGGCACAGAGTACATAAGCGTAAGCACAGGATAACACAGGATGAAGAGAAACAGACTGAAGAAATTGAGCTGAGGAAATTGAGAAAGTCTTTAGTCAAAGTCTTCAAACACAGATATGAACAAGCACACAACACAGTTATGAGGAAATGAAAGAGTTGAGGAAATAGAACCAGTAAGCTTGGTGATGACAATGATTTGGTAGACCAGTTCCAACTGCTGTCTCAGTTGTACATCTGGTTGGAGCGGCTGAGTATTTAAACTCAAGGACACACAGTCCCGGACACCCAGTCCTGAACACGCAGCTCAGGACACCCAGTCCTCACCGTATTCTCCTTGAACTAAGGTCACACAGACCTCGTCCAATCACTCGTGGTAAGTCTTCAGGCGACTTCCAAACCTTCACAAACTCGGTCACTCGGCGATCCACAATTCCTCTTGGATGCTCTAGACCATGACGCCTAACCGTCTGGAAGAAGCACAGTCTTCAAAGGTAACAAGCGTCGGATCCACACAGGATCAATCTCTTAAGTGATGCTCAATCACTTGGAGTTTGTAGGTGTTTGGGTTTTGGGTTTTTGGTTTTTCCTCACTTGATGATTTTCGCTCAAAGTCTTCAGAGGATGGGTTGCTCTCAAATGACAAGTGTCAGTTTCTCTCGGAGCAGCCAACCAGCTAGTGGTTGTAGGGGGCGGCTATTTATAGCCTGGGGAGCAGCCCGACATGATAAGACATAAATGCCCTTCAATGATATGACCGTTAGGTGGATAGATATTTTGGGACAGCTGGCGCATAGCACAACAACGGTCGGAATTTTGAGTAGCAAAATCCTGAGGGCTATCATGTTCCTCACTGTGTAGGAAATCCGCACTGGCGAATTCCTAACTCCTCAGTTAGAACAAATTCCTTAGAGACCAGAAGAACTTCGTCTCTGTCACTGAAGAAATTGACTAAACTATATGAGATTTCCAATGGCTTCACTCAAAGGGATTGGTAGGTGTAGGATTTTTAGTTGAGCATCACTTGGAAATTTTCCCTTAGTATTTCCTCGACCCCCTTTAACAGTACGGTGTTTCCTATGACTCAAGAAAGAGAAAATGAAACTACGAAAACAAAAAGTCTTCACGCTTCATGTTCCTCGAATGAATACCAAGTCTTCACGGTCACACCATTTTCTTCACTTTCAAAGTCTTCAGAAAGTCTTCAGAGATCCAAAGTCTTCACTCGAAAAACTTCATTTTTAGGGGTCGACTTTCTCTGTAAATATCAAACTCCTCATAGACTTATAGACCTGTGTACACTCACAAACGCATTAGTCCTTTAACCTATAAGTCTTCAATACACCAAAATCACTAAGGGGCACTAGATGCACTTACAATCTCCCCCTTTTTGGTGATTGATGACAATATAGGTTAAGTTTTCAACGGGGATAAACATATGAAGTGTAACTACTAATATTGAGGAATTTGATTGCAAGATATAGAAGAACTCCCCCTGAAGATGTGCATAGTGAGGAATTTGCTTTTGAAGCAATGCACACTTGAAGAGTTGAATCATGGAGATCTCCCCCTATATCTTGTAATTCATACACGCATTTGATATATAACAGTGAAGAATTTGAAATGCATGATGAAATATGGTGACTGATGTAATTCAGCATGCGTGCTATAATATTAACGAGGAATAAGTATGCAGAAAAATGTATCAAGAGTATTAGAGCACCATCGGGTTTAAGTTTACAACTCGATCCAATAAAGTCGCAGAAGAACGAGAGTTGTAACTTAACAAAAAAATGCCCATATAGAATGACCCGCTTGAAGACTAACTCAAAATTCTCCCCCTTTGTCATCAAATGACCAAAAGGATCGAATATGAGGACTAACGCCCCTGAAGAATATCAAGTTGATGAAGGAGCGCCAGCGTTGTTGGGGTCGTTCGTTGTAGTAGGGCCTGCCGCAGTGTCGTCCAAGTCTTCATTTTCATCAGTGTCGCGCGATGAAGAATATGAGCTGGCCACCAGAGAAGGAACCTTGACCTTCTTGAATTTCTTCGGTGGAGGTGTAGACCAGTCAAAATCTTCATTGAGACCCATTTTCTTCAGATCTTCTTCACCATACAGATGTGACAGGATTGCCCAGGTGCGACCGAAGACTTGATGTAGGTAGTAGTGGTTTTTCTTCACTGCGTTGTGTGTGGCAGTCATGTTGTGAAGAAATGAACCAAACTGATGCTTAACCCATTTGTGATTTCGATCCACCTTCTGGTGAAGACTAAGCAGAAGTTCACGGTCAGTCATCACGCGCGGAGCAGTGGCTTGAGGAGTGGACTTGGGTGCATTGGCAGAGTCATGTGTGGCAGAGTCATCATTGGTGGAATAAGACGCAGCTTTGCGAAACTGACCATCTAATGGACGATGCCTTCATCTATTACAGCTGGTGCCTTGCCCTTTGCATCAACTGAGGAATATGTCTGCTTGAGGACTTCAATTGGGGGCAAGTAGCTAAGGTGATTCTGGAAATCGGCTTTGTAGTTGAGTGAAGACCTTGTCCTGAGGAATCTCATAATCCAAGTTGCATAAGGCTTCAGCTCAAACGGAGACAGTGCAACATTTGCCATAGTCCTCATGAAGAAATCGTGATAATTGACAAGAATGCCATGAACAATGTTGAATACCAGATTCTTCATGATGCCAACAATTTCCTCATCAGATGAGTCGTGGCCTTTGATAGGACTGATTGTCCTCGTAAGAATACGATAGACAGTTCTGGGCACGTACAGTAATTCCTTCACGAGGAATTTGGTTCTTGGTGCTTTACCTGGCTTCAAAGGTTTCATCAGCACCTGCATGTAATGATGTGTGAGCTCAGGTTCACTGTAGATGCAGTGAGCTTCCTCAAGGGGAGGACTGAGTGGGAGAGCACGAAGCAATTCAGAGGCTGGTGCAGTGTAGTGAGTGTTTTCAGACATCCAGTCCAACACCCAGGAATTCACATCTTCAGCATCTCCAGTGATGTGCAGCGTTGCATAGAATTGAAGAATCAGTTCTTCATTCCAATCGCAGATGTCAGAGCAAAAGTTTAGCAGTCCAGCGTCGTGAAGAACACTAAGGACTGGTGCGAAGCACGGCAGAGATTCCATATCCACGTGAGGAATATGCTCATGGTAGAAGATCTTCTCCTTGTTGAACAACACTGAGGAATAGAAATTGGCTTGACTAGCAGTCCAGAAACGCCTCTTCCTAATGCGAGCAGAGTTATATGGGTTGTAATCTTCGAAGAATACGTGCTCGCCGAAGAAATCATCAGCCTTGAACTTTTGCTTGCGTGAGAATGGGTCCTTTGGCTTCGGCAGAGGAGTGTCAGTGAGTTGCATCACGACCTCAGGAATCTCAATCGCAGGTTCTTCAGGCTGAGGAATTTCTGGTTCCTCCTCAGTGATAGTCTGCGTCGTTGGTTGTTCAGCAGTAGCAGTTTCTTCAGCGCTAGTGGCTGGAATTTCCTCATAGACAGATGCAGTGGGATGAGTTTCTTCAGAGCCCATATGTACAGTTTGTGTGGGGGACTGAGGAATTTGCTGTAGAGGGGTGAACATTGGAGAGTTTGGATGCTGACTTTCCCAGAATTCATCACTAATTACGGGTGTGGAGCAGCTAACGTCCACATCTTCATCTTCCATTTCTTCAATGCCAGCCTCTTCAACTGTGAACTGAGGCATGGGCGAGGAGATGACAGGTGTTGAAGGGATCACATCCACTTCAATTTCTTCATCAATCTGCTTTGACGAAGCAGCAGAAGGAGTTTCTTCATCTGATCCGCTGGGGATCACATATTCTTCATCAAAAGGAACAAGGTCATTTGATGGCCTGGTTGAGATGGGAACAACATCAATCGGATTAGCAAATGAACTTTTCATAGGCTTCATCTTCTTTGGAGCTTAAGAATCTGAAGCAGCTGATGCTTTTCTTTTCTTCATTGCAGCACGCTCTGCAGCCTTGGTCTTCTTCACATCTGATGCAGATGGAAGGATTGGAGTTGAAGTTGGTGCAGGAGCAGCTGAGGAATCTAGTTGATTTTCTTCAGGCACAACTGATGCAGTTGCCCTGAGTTCTTCATTTTCTTTAGGCGCACCACTAGTGGGTGCCCTCGCAATTTCTTCAGCGGCTGGAATGCAGTCATCAGCCCTAGAACTCACATTTTCTTCAGCAGCCTGATTGTCATCAGCGGTGCTGGCATTTTCTTCAGTAGGCTGAGCAGATGCTTCAGCCTGAGGAATTTCCTGTTGCGTTGGGGCTGCAACATTTGCAGTGAAGTTATCCGCAAGTTTCACAAAACGAACCTTGGCTCCAAGCCAATCAGTGTGATATGCGTCAAAGTCATCACTGAGTTTCTTGATCTCAGTCTGAATAGTGACAAGTTCTTCAGTTGTCATAGAGACAACGTTTTTCTTCAGATAGCGCTCTTTCTTGTACTGCGCTTTCTTGATCTGCCTGACCTTCTCAAATTTCCACTTTTCTTCTTGAATGAAGTGGGTCAGCATGTGACTTTGGCCAGGAGTCAGCTTGAAGTCAGGCAAGGGAGTGTTGGGGTCCTTGTGCTAGACATCAATGTAGTCGAGGATCAACTTGGGATCCAAAAGCAGTGGCACCTCTGATCCTTTGGCTCTAGCGGCCCTGACTTGCCTGTCTCTGATGATTTCTGCAAGTTCATCATCATCAGCTTCGTCTTCTTCAGACGGTACTTGGAAAGCGACTTGTTTCTTTTGAGGACTTGGGCGAGGACCTCGTCTAGCAGTGGCCTTCGTCTTCAGCAGTGAGGGGCCAGCTGAGGAACTTGGTGCAGCTGAGGAACTAGCTGAGACACCTGAGGCAATGGAGATGCCTGCAGTCCTTTGGCACGAGGTGAGATGCACATGTGCTGAGGATTTAGTCAGAAAAGCTGAGGACTTTGGCGGAGGAGCTGAGGACTTTGGAGGAACAGGAGCAGCATGAGGAATTGGCCGTGAGGGCTTTGAGGATTCTGGCCGTGAGGGCATTGCTGAGGAACTTGGGCCTTGAGGGCATTGTTGGTGAAGCACTTGGCTTGCGCGCAGGCTTCTTTGACATAGCCTTCTTTGGCTTGATAGCAAAGGCCTCAGCAGAGGCAGTAGCAGCAGCAGCAAAGTCTTCATTGAATTTCCTCACTGCTTCTTTGGCTTGCTTAGCCAACTTGGCTTGGCACTTGGCCCATTTATCAGGATAGTCCTCACCGTGCTTGAGGCTGGTGGGATCAGCGATTTGGCCAGGTGCCAATGGAGGTCTTGGGCATGGAGGATTGAATGCAAATTTCTTCATGTACTTAGGAGTGACATATCTGTACTCCCTCCACTCTCTAGCCCATCTCTTCTCTATCTTCTGAATGCGCACTTTGCGCTCATTCTTGGTTTCCTCAGTAGGTGTGCAGTACCCAGCATATATTTCATCAGGGATCTCAAACGCTGTATTTACCTCAGGCCTCTTTCCTCCCTTCTGTGGCTTCTTACCGTCAGCCATTTTCTTCAGTTGAGGAATTTGAACAATTGAATTCTCTGAAGAAGTATGCAACTTTTCTTCGAGGAACGCTGCAAATGAGTTAAGTTGATGAGAACCTAGTGATTCAGCAGCTGACATGTGTACCTGTGAACAGAGTATAGTTGTGAGGAATTTGGAGAGGTCATATGCGTTCTCAGAAGGTTTTGTAAAAAGAACAAGTTAGAGGAATTTGACCAGATGAGTCTTGAAGAATTTCACTAAGCGTTCTTTGTCTTAGGTTCCAGAGATGTGTAGATTAAAAATCCACACATTTGAGGAATCTTGAAGAAAAACATGGCTTAGAGAAACGAATCAAGAACAGATGACTTGTGAGGTGTTTAGTGTGTGAATCTATGAAGAAAAACACCTTTGAAGATTTTGAAGATAATCATTCGAATCAACGAGGGTAGTAAAAGTAACTTTTAATTACCCTGGACAAAGAACACGACGAACTGGAGTGAGGAGATGTGAAGTTCATCTGTGCAGATCTTCCACGCCCTAACTTGGCGGAGGAAGACGACTACGGCGGCAGCGGAGTGAAGATTTCCGCGGTCGGCGCGAGTACGTGGCGACGAGGTCGAGGCAGTGAAGCTCTTCCTCACCGGCGGCTATGAAGTAGCAGCGGCGCTAGGGTTTGAGAAGCTCGAGCTGGAGAGAGATCGAGCGGAGTAAAAGAAGTGAGGAAGGGAAGGAGGGGTATTTATAGCCACGGTGAAAAACTGCTTGCTCGAAGAAATTGGACGAACGTGCCCCTGACCCTTCTCATTCACATGACATGTGTCACCCACGTAGTGAGAGGTGGAGATCGTGTTAGATCATGGGTGAGTGGATAAGTATATCGTGGGATGCGGAATGGTTTGAGCGGCAAAGCCAAAAATTTCGATACGATAGGTTTTAAAGTTCCGTTCGCAATTTCTTCAGCTGACGTACTCGCATGAAGAATTTGTGAACAGATTGGGTTGAGTATAGCATAGAGGGGAAGGGTCCGATCACATTCACTTAGCAGAAAACCAACTTAAAGAAATAGCAATAAGTGAATGCTGTAGAGGACATAAACTCATATATATATATAGCCAATGAAGAGAAATGACGGAAACAGTGAAGACTATGCAAAGTTGAAGAATATGAATAATTTGAGGAATTTCAACTTTTGGTGGTGGCGTGACCCACCGTATAAGAATGATGATTTCAGACACCACGTACAATTATCGTAGGGTTCTGAGAATCAAATTCTTCATTAATTTCTTCACACTAAGAGTGTTATTCTTCATTGATTGAAGAAAAATGTTTCTTCATGTGTTGCATATCTAAGTCATCAATTTTGCATAAGTGTTAGGATGAGTGTCCTTTTCAAAGAACATTCGAAGATTCTAGGATATTTAGCTCACACCGCAACTTGCTAAATCTCTTCTCATCCAAGGGCTTTGTGAAGATATCGGCTAGCTGTTCTTTAGTCTGCACATGCTCAATAGAAATGTCACCCTTCAACACATGATCACGAAGAAAATGATGATGAATCTGAATGTGCTTTGTCTTCAAGTGCTGAACTGGGTTGTGAGCAATCTTGATGGCACTCTCATTGTCACAGAAGAGAGGCACACTCTTCATGTTGACGCCGTAGTCCTTGAGAGTTTGCTTCATCCATAGCAATTTGGGACAGCAAGAACCATCGGCAATGTACTCAGCTTCAGTAGTAGATAGTGATACGCAGTTCTGTTTCTTTGAGGACCAACAGACCAAAGATCGTCCGAGGAAATGACATGTACCAGATGTTGACTTGCGGTCCACACGATCACCAGCATAGTCAGAGTCAGAATATCCAATGAGATCAGAAGCCGAGCCCTTGGGGTACCATAATCCAAGTGTTGGTGTGTGAGCTAGATATCGAAGAATATGCTTCACAGCCTTATGGTGTGATTCCTTCGGTGTAGCTTGAAATCGGGCACACATGCAAACACTAAGCATTATATCTGGCCTAGATGCACATAAGAACAATAAAGAACCTATCATGGAGCGGTATACCTTATGATCGAAGTCAATACCATTTTCATCAGTGCACAGATGGCCATTTGTGGGCATAGGAATTTTGACGCCTTTGCAATCTTGCATGCCGAATTTACTCAGTACATCCTTGAGGTATTTCTCCTGAGATATGCGTTGTTGACGAATTTGAAGACCTAAGAAGAATTTCAACTCTCCCATCATAGACATTTGATATTCTTCACTCATCATATAGGCAAATTCATCACTATAACGTTGGTCAGTACAGCCAAAGATAATATCATCAACATATATTTGGCACACAAACAATTCACCATCATAAGATTAGTGAAAAGAGTAGGGTCGAGTGAACCGGGTTTAAAGCCTTTCGTCATGAGGAATTCCTTCAAAGTATCATACCAAGCCCGTGGGGCCTGCTTGAGGCCATAGAGAACCTTGTTGAGTCTGAAGACTTTGTCAGGATTCTTTGGATCTTCAAAACCTGGGGGTTGAGCAACATATACTTCTTCCTCAAGCTTACCATTGAGGAATGCACTTTTCACATCCATTTGATATAAAGTGATATCATGATGGTTAGCATAAGCAAGTAATATGCGAATAGCCTCAAGTCTAGCAACAGGTGCAAAAGTTTCATCGAAATCAATTCCTTCAACCTGTGTGTAGCCTTGAGCTACAAGCCGTGCCTTATTCCTCACGACAAGGCCATTTTCATCTTGCTTGTTGCGGTAGATCCACTTTGTGCCGATGATATTGTGCTTGCGAGGATCTGGACGTTTGACCAGTTCCTAGACATTGTTGAGCTCGAACTGATGTAATTCTTCTTGCATGGCCTGAATCCACTCAGGCTCCAGAAATGCTTCATCTACCTTAGTGGGCTCTGTAATAGAGACAAAAGCATAGTGCCCACAAAATTTAGACAAATGTGAAGCTTTTGAGCGTGTGAGAGGACCTGGCGCTTTGATGTCATTGATGATCTTTTCAACTTGCACTTCTTTTGCAATGCGAGGATGAGCTGGTTGCCGTTGAAGAATTTGATCAGCGTTTTCTTCAGCACCATTTTCTTCAGGTGCATTAGCTCGACGTTCTTCATGTTCTGGAATGAATTCTTCAGCAGATTCTTCAGTAGGAATGAAATCCTCAGTAGCCTTGAACTTTATAGTTTCCTCAGGTGCTGGTTCATCTATCACAGTAGGTAGGTGCTCTCTTTGCGAGCCATTAGTTTCATCGAACCACACATCTACAGTTTCAACAACTTTGTGAAGAACGTTGTTGAAGACTCTGTAGGTGTGCGAGTCCTTTCCGTAACCAAGCATAAAACCTTCATGTGCTTTCGGTGCAAATTTTGAGTTGTGATGAGGATCTCTAATCCAACATTTAGCACCGAAGACTTTGAAATAACTTACATTGGGTTTCTTATCAGTGAGGAGTTCATAGGCAGTCTTCTTGAAGAATTTGTGAAGATATACTCTGTTGATGATGTGGCACGCAGTATCAATTGCCTCAGTCCAAAAATGACGAGGTGTTTTGTATTCATCAAGCATAGTGTGAGCCATCTCAGCAAGAGTCCTGTTCTTGCGCTCCATGGCGCCGTTCTGCTGAGGAGTATAAGGAGCAGATAACTCATGAGTAATACCAAGTTCATCAAGATAGTCATCGAGACCAGAATTCTTGAACTCAGTGCCATTGTCACTTCTGATGTGCTTGATCTTCACACCAAAGTTGGTTGAAGCCCTCGAGGAAAATCATTTGAAGACTTCCTGCACTTCATTGTAAGTAACAAGGTGTACCCATGTGTACCGAGAATAATCATCAACAATAACAAAGCCATATTGAGATGATTCATTTGAAATAGCAGAATAATGATTAGGACCAAAGAGATCCATGTGAAGCAATTCAAATGGGCGAGTGGTGGTCATGATAGTCTTCGCTGGATGCTTGGCCTTGGTCATCTTCCCAGCTTCACAGGCTCCGCATAGGTGATCCTTGAGGAATTTGACATTCTCGATGCCAATGACATGCTTCTTCTTCGCAAGCATGTGCAAATTCCTCATGCCTGCATGACCAAGTCGTCGATGCCAGAGCCAGCCTTCTGAAGCTTTTGCAAGTAAGCACACGGCTGGTTGTGTTCCTGTAGAGAAATCAACAATATACAGGTCTCCTCTCCTAAAGCCTTCGAAGACTTTGGAATTGTCAGCTTCCATAACCACAACACAACGGTACTTGCGAGCTCCATACGAGAAGGATCACATAGAAGCTAGTCCATTTCGTTTCACATAAGAGGGGTTAGAGTAAGCATAAGAGTATGCAGAGAAATTCTTCGAGGACTTATGGACATAATGATTTGAGGAATAATGCACATATCCATAATCCTTAGATCTTCCCTGCGAAACAGACGGGTTAGCACGACGATGTTCATATGAGGACTTTGATCCATATGAGGAATTTGGTCCATATGAGGACTTGAATCCATATGAAGAATTTGGTCCATATGAAGAATTTGATCTGGGGTTCCTATTCTTCACAGGTGGCGTCATGATGACATTCACCTGAAGATTTTCAAGGCATCTTTTGGGAACCCAGATTTTCTTAATTGGGGAGCCGTTCCTGCATTTAGTGCCAACATATCTAGCAAATACTTCACCATTCTGATTTTTGAACAGTTTATAGTTGGAGTCAATTGACTCATCATCAGAATGAGGAGATTTACATGCAAATCCAGATAAGTTAGATGGATCAACTGGAGGTCCCTTTGCAGCAACCCATGTAGATTTGGGGTACTGCTCAGGCTTCCAATATGTACCATCAGCATTGAGTTTCCTCTCAAAGGCGATACCCTCTTTCCTAGGGTTCCTGTTGAGGATCTGCTTTTTAAGCACATCACAAAGAGCCTGATGCCCTTTGAGGCTTTTGTACATGCCTGTCGTGTACAATTCCTTCAGCCCTGCATCGTCAGTGATACTAGCAATGTCCTCAGATGAGGAATTAGTGATAGCTGAGGCATGTGAAGAATTTGAAACATTAGCAGCATTTGAACATTCAGGTGAAGAATTAGCAGATTCATGTTCAATGCACTTCAAGCATGGAGGAACAAATTCTTCCTAAGAAGCGCTGATTTGTTGAGCAAGTAATGAATCACGCTCCTTCTGAAGATCTTCATAACTCACTCTTAGATTCTCAAGGTCTTGCTTTCTTTGAATAAATTCATAAGAAAGCTTCTCATGATCGGATAAGAGAGTGTTATGATGACTTTGAAGATTGTCAAACCTAGTCTGAAATCTCTGAAGATTTTCAGTCTGGGCTTTAGTGCGATCCATTTCTTCACCCAACATATCATCACTTTTGTCTAGCATGTTTTGAACCTTTTCTAAAGCCCTTTGTTGTTTTACAGCAATCTTAGCAAGTTTAGAATAGCTGGGCTTAAGATTTTCATCAGATTCATTCTCACTTGATTCAGATGAGGTATATTTGAGTACCTTGGCACCCTTAGCCATGAAGCAGTAGGTGGGAGCGTAGTCATCATCCCCTTCATCAGCTTTGTTGGTGAGGTTATTTTCTTCAGTGTTGAAGATAGACTTGCTCACGAATGCAGTAGCGAGAGCTAGGCTCGCCACTCCGGATTCGGACTCCTCAGATGACTCCTCTTCCTCATTTTCTTCAGATTCAGCCTCAGAGTCCATTTCCTTGCCAATGAATGCCCTGGCCTTCTTGGAGCTGCTCTTCTTGTGATATGAAGGCTTTGAGGATTTTGATGATGAGGATTTTGTGGATTTCTTCTTTTTCTTCACATCATCAGAACTGTAATCCTTGTATTTCTTCTTCTTTGATTCCTTTTCCCATTGAGAACAATCTTGAATGTAATGTCCAGGCTTCTTGCATTTGTGGCAGAGCCTCCTCTTGTAGTCACTTGATGAGGAATCACTGCTCCTTGAGGGTCTCCCAAAGCGACCACGTCTTGAGAACTTTTGGAACTTCTTCACAAGCAGAGCCAGATCATGGCTTAGTTCTTCAGGATCACCAAGGCTGCTACCAGAGTCTTCATCTTCGGACTCAGATACGGCCTTGGCCTTCAGTGCACGTGTTCTGCCATAGCTTGAACCATAGAGATCTCTCTTTTCAGCAAGTTGGAACTCATGAGTATTTAGCCTTTCAAGAATATCAGCGGGATCAAGTGACTTGTAATCAGCACGTTCTTGTATCATCAATGCCAGAGTGTCAAATGAGGAATCAAGCGATCTCAACAATTTCTTCACCACCTCATGGTCGATGATGTCAGTGGCACCAAGTGCTTGAAGCTCATTTGAGATGTCAGTGAGGCGATCGAAGTTTTGTTGAACATTTTCATTGTCGAGTCTTTTGAAGCAGTTGAAGAGATTGCGAAGAACATCAACTCGAGAGTCACGCTGAGTTGAGACTCCTTCATTCACTTTGGACAACCTGTCCCAGATAAGCTTCGCTGTCTCCAAAGCACTCACTCTGCCATACTGTCCTTTGCTCAGATGGCCACATATGATATTCTTCGCTTGAGAGTCGAGTTGCTTGAATCTCTTCACATCAGCAGCATGCAGAGAAGGTGTGACTGAGGGAACACCATTTTCCACAACATACCAGAGATCGTTATCAATTGCTTCAAAATGCATTCACATCTTATTCTTCCAGTAGGGGTAGTTCATCCCATCGAAGGTAGGACACCCAGCAGAGACCTTGATCATACCTGCGGTCGACATAACTAAAACTCCAGACGGTTAAACCAAAATCACACAGAACAAGGGAGTACCTTGCTCTGATACCAATTGAAAGTGCGTTATATCGACTAGAGGGGGGGTGAATAGGCGATTTTTATGAAGTTCTTCACTAAGGAATTTGCCGGCGAGGAAATTCCTTAGTGAAGAACTACTAGCAGCGGAATGAGTACTCAAAAGTAAACATAACAGAATACAAGCATAGTCATCATGATGAAATGAAGATAGGCACAGAGTATAGAAGTGTAAGCACAGGATAACACAGGATGAAGACAAACAGACTGAAGAAATTGAATTGAGGAAATTGAGAAAGTCTTCAGTCAAAGTCTTCAAACACAGATATGAACAAGCACACAACACAGTTATGAGGAAATTAAAGAGTTGAGGAAATAGAACCAGTAAGCTTGGTGATGACAATGATTTGGTAGACCAGTTCCAACTGCTGTCTCAGTTGTACGTCTGGTTGGAGCGGCTGAGTATTTAAACTCAAGGACACACAGTCCCGGACACCTAGTCCTGAACACGCAGCTCAGGACACCCAGTCCTCACCGTATTCTCCTTGAACTAAGGTCACACAGACCTCGTCGAATCACTCGTGGTAAGTCTTCAGGCGACTTCCAAACCTTCACAAACTCGGTCACTCGGCGATCCACAATTCCTCTTGGATGCTCTAGACCATGATGCCTAACCGTCTGGAAGAAGCACAGTCTTCAAAGGTAACAAGCGTCGGATCCACACAGGATCAATCTCTTCAGTGATGCTCAATCACTTGGGGTTTGTAGGTGTTTGGGTTTTGTCGGAGTAAGTAACCATGGGTATCCTAGCCGGCTTCCCCTGGCCCTTATGAAAAAATTACGAGCCGATCCGGCCCTCAAGAATCCAAGACATGGGGCTGCCTTCCCCTTGCCGGCTATCTCCCAGGCCGGCTATCGGAAGGCAACCCGACTTCAGTCCTCACGAAGAAAGCCGCGGGAGGGCCGGCTTCGAGAAGCCGGCCGCGAGAGGGACGACTCCAAGAAACCGGCTCCCACAAAGCGGTCAAGATCATACCCTCAAAGTCTGCATCCACATAAAGGCGATGTGATGGGGCGTGGCTACAGTAAGGCCTGCCACCCCCGAATCCCGGAGCACGCCTGGTACAGTGCGCCATACGGGTGGCCATGACCCGTCCGGCGGCACTGTTGCCACGTTGACCCTGATGTCATCCACGACGGGCTGCCAGAGTGGCCCACGGGTGGTGGGCCCCTACGGGCAGAGAGACACCCGAAGGCGGCCAGGCCTCCCCCAGTCGGCCCAAGACAGAGCCGGCTCCCCACAGCCGGCTTGCCACCTCCCTCGAAGGAGACGCCCCATTAAGGAGACAAGACGCGGTGAGGCTACAGCGATCCCCGCCAGACGACTGCACTGTAGCCACGCCCACCTCGGCGAAGCCCTCGTCATCAGGATTGAGCAACAGTAACTAGCCGCCGACAAGGCCATGGACAGTGGGGCCTGCCTGTTGACCCAGGAGCCGGCAGCCGGCGGGACCTACCAGCCGGCGGGCCCCAACAGCCGGCGCAGAAGCCGGCGAGTATAGACACAGACGGCTGGGCCCCACGCCCAGCCGGATTACCATTGTACCCCCGGGGGGTAGGCCTATATAAACCCCCCGGGACACCCATGCAAAGGGTTAATCCCTGCTAGTTTTAAACACCACATAGGGAGGAGAAGAGAACGGGCAGAGCCCTTCTTCCTCCTCTCGCCAAACAGCTCAAGGAGCATCGTGTAGCTACTTGTTCATCTAGTGACCATGCGGAGACCCTGCAGAGCAGAAGTAGGGGTGTTATCTCCGCGGAGAGCCCCGAAGCTGGGTAAGATTCGCCGGCGTGCATGTCTTCGCCTCATCCCGCTTCCAGGCACCGGCGACGTCTTACTGGCTCCCACAATGATAAGCCACCCGTTGGCATATGTCGCACCTACCACCCGACAGGTTTTGGGTTTTTGGTTTTTCCTCACTTGATGATTTTCGCTCAAAGTCTTCAGAGGATGGGTTGCTCTCAAATGACAAGTGTCAGTTTCTCTTGGAGCAGCCAACCAGCTAGTGGTTGTAGGGGGCGGCTATTTATAGCCTGGGGAGCAGCCCGACATGATAAGACATAAATGCCCTTCAATGATATGACCGTTAGGTGGATACATATTTTGGGACAGCTGGCGCATAGCACAGCAACGGTCGGAATTTTGAGTAGCAAAATCCTCAGGGCTATCATGTTCCTCACTGTGTAGGAAATCCGCACTGGCGAATTCCTAACTCCTCGGTCAGAACAAATTCCTCAGAGACCAGAAGAACTTCGTCTCTGTCACTGAAGAAATTTGACTGAACTGTATGAGATTTCCAATGGCTTCACTCGAAGGGATTGGTAGGTGTAGGATTTTGAGTTGAGCATCACTTGGAAATTTTTCCTTAGTATTTCCTCGACCCCCTTTAACAGTACGGTGTTTCCTATGACTCAAGAAAGAGAAAATGAAACTACGAAAACAAAAAGTCTTCACGCTTCATGTTCCTCGAATGAATACCAAGTCTTCACGGTCACACCATTTTCTTCACTTTCAAAGTCTTCAGAAAGTCTTCAAAGATCCAAAGTCTTCACTTGAAGAACTTCATTTTTAGGGGTTGACTTTCTCTGTAAATATCAAACTCCTCATAGACTTATAGACCTGTGTACACTCACAAACGCATTAGTCCTTTAACCTATAAGTCTTCAATACACCAAAATCACTAAGGGGCACTAGATGCACTTACAGAGTACGCGGGGCCGGAGCAACAGTATCATGGGCCGATTTATCCAAGTTCCAAGGAAGGCGACTTATGAAGTATGGATCCATCTGACTCTGTAAACCGTGCTCTCGCATGACAAGCCGCCATTTGAAGCTTAATCGAGCTCAGATCTTGGTCGAACACGCCGTAAAGACTGATCGTTAAGGGTTCGGCGGGTCAATCAGGATGACCTGATGGAGTTGAAGCAGTTGGTGTACAGGTAGGACAACCTGGTCAGAGTTTGTTCTCTTTGGTCGAATATGCCTATGTTTGAACAAACCTGGTCAAGAGGGTAGTAACGCTATGTTCTCTTTGGTCGAATACGCCTATGTTTGAACAGGAAGCCCCCTAGTGACATACTTACAAGTGTGGCGTTGAGCCGATCAAGAGGGTATCGACAGCTATGTTCTCTTTGGTGAATACTGATACGTCTCCAACGTATCTATAATTTATGAAGTATTCATGCCATGTTTACAATAGTTTATATAATTTTGGTATGATTCGATTAGAACTAACCCGGACTGACGCTGTTTTTAGCAGAACTATCATGGTGTTGTTTTTGTGCAGAAATAAAAGTTCTTGGAATGCGATGAAAATCAACGGAGAATTTTTCTAGAAAATATAAAAAATATTGGAACAAAAATCTATTGGAGGGGAGTCCCGTGGGCCTCACGAGGGTGGGGGCACGCCCACCCCCCTAGGCACGCCCCTGTGCCTCGTGGACTACCCGTGGGGTCCCCAGACTTGTTCTCGACGCCAACCTCTCCTATAAATACCCAAACCTCCAGAAATTAACCTAGATCGGAAGTTCCACCGCCGCAAGCCTCTGTAGCCACAAGAAATCAATCTAGGCCCTCTCTGGGACCCTGCCGGAGGGGGCCATCATCACCTGAGGGCATGGAGGAGGATTCCGGAGGGGACATCATCATCATGAAGGCCAAGGACCAGAGGGAGAACCTCTCCCCATCCAGGGGAAGGCCATGGAGGAGGAAGCACAAGGGGGAGAACCTCTCCTCCTCTCTCTTGGTGGCACCGGAGTGCCATCGAGAGGGGAATCATCGCCGTGGTGATTGTCTTCATCAACATCACCATCATCATCATTACCCTCATCTCTTTTACGCGGTCCACTCTCCCGCACCCTGCTGTAATCCCTACTTGAACATGGCGCTTTATGCCACATATTCTGATCCAATGATGTGTTGACATCCTATGATGTTTTTAGTAGATATCTTTGTCTTTGGGTTGATTGATGATCTAGATTGGTACGAGTTGTATGTTTTATTTTGGTGTTGTCCTATTGTGCCCTCCATGTCGCGCAAGCATGAGGGATACCCGTTGTAGGGTGTTGCAATACATTCATGATTCGCTTATAGTGGGTTGCTTGATTGACAGAAGCATAAACCCGAGTAAGGGGGTTGTTGCGTATGGGATAAAGGGGACTTGATGCTTTAATGCTATGGTTGGGTTTTACCTTAATGATCTTTAGTAGTTGCGGATGCTTGCTAGAGTTCCAATCATAAGTGCATATGATCCAAGAAGAGAAAGTATGTTAGCCTATGCCTCTCCCTCATATGAAATTGCAATGACGACTATCAGTCTTGTTAACAATTGCCTAAGACAATTCCGCACACCGACCCATCATTATTCCACACTTGCTATTTATAATATTTAGTAATATATTCTAGCTTTATGATAACAGCACCTTCTTTTATATTTTAGCTCTCCGATATCATGCAAAGTTATCCTCTTCATACCCACAACATAGTTTTATTTTCCGTTTCTAGTTGGAAGCAAACATCCGGTGTACGTAGAGTCGTATCAGTGGCAGATAGGACTTGAGAGAATATTGATCTTACCTTTAGTTCCTTGTGCGTTAGACACTCCATACTTATCACTTCCACCTTTGGGAATTGCTATGATGATTCCCTGCACTTGGGGATTATCAAGCTCTTTTCTGGCGCCGTTGCTGGGGAGCAATAGCGTGGGGTTGATATTCTCATGTGTGCTTGTTTGCTTTCTTCACTAAGTAGATTTTGTTTTTTAATTTTTGTTTCTTTTTAGTTGTGGGTGAAACATACAAAAAAATTTAAAGAATGAAAATACAAAAAAATTACTTGCCTCTCATACCTAAAGAGTTTTTCAATAAGAGAAGTGATTGGAAGGTTATGCATTGGAGAAATGAGGGTCGACCATGAACACTTGTGTTCATGCTTATGGAAACAATGTAAAAAAATTCATGGAAGCTTCTCTGAAAATAATTATACCCTTGTATATATCCATTGTATTATAAAAATAATGTGCCAAGCTTTGGTTTTAGGATGATTAGATTACTTGTTTACTTTGTGCAGTACAAAAACAGAAACTTTGGCTGTAGCGCGTGATTTTAGGTTTTTTACTGGAAATTCAAATGGGTCTGAAACGTTTTTCACATTACTTCTGTATAAATTGTTAAAATTTTCATATTTTTTTAGAATTATTGGAGTTACAGAAGTATACTAAACTTCCAGATTACTACAGACTGTCCTGTTTTTGACAGATTCTGTTTTCTATGTGTTGATCGCTTATTTTGATGAATCTATGGGTAGTATCGGGGGGTATGAACCATGGTGAAGTTGGAATACAGTAGATATAGTTCTAATATGAAATTGAAATGAGTTTGCAATAGCACCTAAATGTAGTGATTTGCTTTATTATACTAACAGATCTCACAAAGTTTTTGTTAAAATTTTGTGTGGATGAAGTGTTCAAAGAACGAGGAGCTACCGATGTGAGAAGAATAAAGCGAGGAAAGAGCTCAAGATTGGGGATTCCCAAGTCACCCCAAGTAAATATTCTACGGATACTCAAGCATCTAAGCTTGGGGATGCCCCGGTTGGCATCCCATCTTTCTTCTTCAACAATTATCGGTATACCTCGGTTTTTGTTTGGTTCACATGATTTGTGTCCTTTGTATTTTTATTTTTCTTTAAGAACCATGCTAGTATGAGATAGCCCTTCATTGATTTATAGAATGCTTCATGTGCTTCACTTATATCTTTTAAGTATTATCTTATAAAATTGCTCTTTGTGCTTCTCTTAAATCTTTTGAGTATGGTTTTATAGAATGCTTCGTGTGCTTCACTTATATATTTTGAGCTTGGATATTGGTTAGTCTATATTAATTGTGGGATGCTCCATGAACTTCACTTATATATTTTTGGAGTATGAATAATACTATCATCTAAAGTGGATTTAGAAGAAGGTTGCTTGCACTATTCCGAATGAGAAGAATTTTGCTTATGTGAAGACTAGTAAAATTTGTATGCTTGTAGATCATGAACAGAATGCTTTATGTGCTGGTTATATTGTTGAAATCATTCATGATGCTACTGAAAATTATTATGAGGGAGGAATACATGCTTGTAGGAGTTGCAATAATATCAAGTTTCCTCTCTATGTGCTTAAAGTTTTGAAGTTATACTTGTTCTGCCTTCCTATGCTAGTTGATTCTTGTTCCCATAAATTGTGTGCTCACAAAATCCCTAGGCATAGGAAGTGGGTTAGGTTCAAATGTGCTAGTCATATTCTTCATGATGCTCTCTTTATGTTTCAATTCTTATCTTTTATGTGAGCATCATTGAAATCTTCATGCCTAGCTAAAAGGCATTAAGGAAAAACGCTTGTTGGGAGACAACCCAATATTTACCCTTACTATTTTTGTGTGTTCTCATGATTAAGCTACTGTAGTAATCATGTATTATAGCTTTTGTTTCAATAAAATGCCAAGTAAGACCTTTGGGAAGACTTAGGTGAAAGTTAATGTGATCCTGCTGTAAAAAATAGAAACTTTGCGCTCACGAGATTCGCTGTCATTTTTTACAGAAGAGTGCGATTGAGTTGATTCTTTTTTCAGAAGATATAACGCCATTTTGAAATAATTGTCCTGCATAAAAATATACAAACCAACTTAATTGTTCTTTGACAAAAACAATATGTGTCAAAAATAGATTTAGATGGATTTCACCTGATATGTTAGGCCAGAAATTATCTGCCGCGGAGTTGATGATCACCACGGTGACGTTGATATCAATCATGGGCGGGTCGTAGATGCTCGCAATCCTTTGTGTGTGTACACTGATGAATATTAAGCCGCCGACAGTAACATCAAGTTGCATCTTCTAATTTGTCTCTGAACAGCTCAACACTTTGATCATAGGACGTAAGCACACCCATGTTCAGGGACATGTCTCTCACCACTGTTGAGCCTACACCCATAGCTGGGTCAGAGGAGTATGGCGGCTTGAGTTTACCTGGCCAAAACAGCGGAGACGGCGATTTTGCAGAAGAAGTGGCGTGACGAGATCGGGTCAAGACCGCTCGGTCAAGGCGGCTTAGCGGAGGAGCTCTGGCAGGGGGCGGCGGCGCCTTGAGGCAAGTTGCGGCGGCTCAAGGTAGAATCAGCAGGGCCGCCCGAGATGGCAGCTCGGAGTAGCATGGCAGCCAGCCGGCGCGCCGAAGATAGCGAACGTGCTGGGGGCGACCGATGAAGATGGAGACGAATTGGGCCACAGTGGCGGCTCGTTGCTGCTGCAGTAGTGACCCGGTGATGGTGAGTTTTGTGCGGTTAGCGAAACGGTAGGGCCGGCTTGCGGTGAGCGGACTCCGGTCGGGGCGGAGGCGGTAAGGGAAGCGGAGGCGGCTACTGCCGCGGGCCCCCGACAACTCAGAGTGAGGCCGAAGCGGTAACGACGGAAGGCCAGCGGCACAGCAGGGCCGGCTCGTCATTGGCAGCTTGGCGGCTTGATACAGAGCGGCTCCAAAGCAGGGCGGTTCACCCGCGGCGGCTTGTTGATGAGGCAGTGGCGACTCGGCGTAGGAGAGCTTGCAGGCAATTTGGGATGTTATACACTAGATCATCATTGCATATCATATTTATTGCATTTTGGTTGATCCTAGAAATTTTATGCAACTCAAGGACCCTTGGAGAGAGTTGGGGATTTCGTTATTTTCATATTTGAGTTGTCTCAAATTTTGAAAAATAGGATCATTTGATTTTATTTATTTTATCTTCAATTATTTCTATTACAAAAATAAGAGAGGGAATAAAATGACTTTCCCAAAATAAATAAATATTGGGGCTTTAATAAAAAAATCAAATAAGATTTTATTTGGTTTTATTTGCTATTTTATTTGAATTTAGGAAAAAATGCGCGTTTTTCAAAATTGCATTTAGGCCCCAAATAAATGTTCATCCTGTGCGGCTTGATTTTAGAAGCCGGGGAAAATTTATTTCGGAATTTTTGGAGTCCGTTTAGTATTTCTTTTGAGCGTAATTATTTAAAAAAAATGTCAGAACCGACCTTGGGCCGTAACCGGCCAGGACTCTCCTGGCCGGGCCTCTTATAAGCCGCGCCCCGCCCCTGACCGAAGCCCAAGCCACCGCTCCGCCCAAACCCTAACCCTAGCAGGCCCCGCCGCCGCCGCCACCGCCGCGCGCCGCGCCGCCCGCCGCTGCCCCGCCCCGCCGCGTCGTCGCCGCCGCCGCTGCCCCGCCGCCGCCGCTGCCCCGCCGCCGCCGCCCACCAGACCGCCGCCACCGCCGGAGTCGCCAGAGGTAGTTTTTTTAGCCTCCGGGTTTTTTCTCGAAAAACCATTCGGTTTTCCGATGGTTTTGCTCTTTTTTTAGTTTCGGTTTTTTTAAATAGATCGGTTTTCCGGTTTATTTAATTAGCGAGCGTTCGTCCGTTCGTTCGTTTTAACAAACGTGCGTCGTTTTTGTTTTTCTTGGATTAAATCCGCGATTTTTCTGATCGCGATTCCTGATCCGATTTTCGTTTTAGTCTAACTTTTCGCTCGTTTATCGGAATCAGGCAATTCAAGCGCCTGGAGTTTCGTCTCGAAACCCTCTTTCTGTTTAACCAACTTAAACAAGTTTTTGCCACTGTAAAAATTGCCTTAGATCCAGAATAGTAAACGAAGCCTGTTTCTTTTGCCGTTTGTCTTTCGTTGCTTCGTTCGATTTGATTATTTTTGCCAACCGGAGTTCTTAAGTTGAACTTTCTGGTTAGACCTCTTATTTGAGTTTTACCTGTGCATTAGTTGAGTACTTATTGTATGCTTGTTTGTTTGCGATAGAGTATCCGGAGTGCGCCGCTTGTTACTTCGAATGGCTAGGTTTCCCGGATCATCAGCAAGGCAAGTAACACTTTGATCATGCTTTCCAACTACCCAGTTTTATTGCATTAGATCAATCCTCACACATTGCATGATTAGGATCTAATTAAATTGTGGGTTGGGAAGTAGATGAGGTAGAACCTATTACCTGTTATTATCAAACCTTTGGGAGTTACTTCTACGTTTGCTTATTATGCCATGCTATGCTAGTAGACATGGATTGGGTGAGTGTATCCATGACAGATGTGAGATTGTTAATTAATGGTTTACTTAAGGTGGAAACTTAAATACACATCTGGGTGGACTGAGGCACCTGGGTATTCCAGGATTGCCTGTTTTTTTATGGACCGCCACCCAGGCTCAAAGGGATCATGAGATTATTCATGCTAGAAACTTCCGTGTGCAGCCACAAGCTATTATGGGCTCTAGAATAGTTGACTAAGTTGTGCGAACTCTTACAGTGGTAGACTAGCAGATGTAGGGGAAAGTAGGTGTAACGGTCTACCCGATCATAAGGTGCTAGCGCTTCTGAAAGACTATGTCTCGGTCATCCGTTTCTCAAACACCATGTAGTGCGAGAAAACAAACGAGGCGATCGAGTCTTGTGGGGAAACGTGCGCAAACCTCTGCAGAGTGTATAAACTAATCATGATTAGCCGTGTCCCCGATTATGGACATCTTGAGTATCTAGTACCTGGATTATCCTGTGAATCCCAACATGTTACTCTAATTTAATTTTGTTGTGTTGTGTTTAATGATGATGCTTAATGGGGATTGAGAATGCTGTCAACCATACTCAATGTTTAACAACTACCATGATAGTTAAATAAATTTATTCCTTTGCAGTAGGGAAAAATTGGCTTTACGCAAAACTGTAACCATAGAGCTTTCCACCAGCCAAATATGCATATAGAATAGCTGTTTCATTCCATTACTCTCTATGTGTTACTTTGCCAGCATATTCCATGTGCTGACCCATTTTGGGCTGCAATGTTAATGTTGCAGACTTCTCAGATGACGATTAAGGAGTTTTTAGGTCGTGGTTCTATACTCAGTGATGCCGTTGGAGTTGATGGACTCACTAATCTTCCATGCCTTCCGCTGTTATCGTTATTAGATGGACTTAAGCCATATTTATTGTAATAAGTTCTCTTTTGAGACACTCGATGTAATAAGTGTGTGATTGCTACTCTGTTATAAATCCTTCAAGTACTGTGTGGTGTCAGCATTACTGATCCAGGGATGACACCTGAGAACAGAGATTGGACCGTTTGAGGTCTGGTCGCTACAAGATGGTATCAGAGCACATGCTGACTGTAGGACACGACCACTAAGCTAAAAACCTAGATCACTACTCACTCTCTTCTCTTTCTAACTTCTCATCTTTTCTTCTCTTTTAGGATGGCGGATGCAAGGAACAAGTTCACTCAACTGGATGAAGATACACTCTTTGGACGCCACTTGAAGGAAGTCACTAGGTACCTAAACATAGGAGTACCAAGCTTCACCGGAACCTACAACGCCACTTTACCTGAAGAAGAGCGCTGGATGATTGAAGTTCAAGTTCCAGGAAGGACGTTCATGCCAGTCACTGAGCCCATAGAGTTTTCTTTTGATGCACCAACTTGGAGTCTAGGAAAGAGCATGGCAGCTCATATCGCTATGGGACGCATTGGACAAGTCTACCGCAATGATCTTAAGGATACTATCTACCAGATTTGTGGGCGTCGAGATGAGAACTGGGAGATGATCAGCACCAGGAAGGATAGATCAATTGCAGCTTTTATCCAGGAGTTAAACCAGCACATTCGACGTCAGGAAAACCAGATGTGCGCCGACATGATAGACCTGAAGAAGGCAAAGACAAGAATCAAGGAACTGGAGGAAGAACTCAAGGCTACACATGAATATTATGAAGAGGAAATTGAAGTACTAGTGGACAAGAATGCCGACCTAACAATGAAGATCGGAATATTCATGGGAGGCCCTACACCAGTAGAAGAAGACGAAGAACCCAAGGAGATTCGCCCAGAAGACTACATCATCATCGACGACACCGACTCGGATCCAGATGATAGCGATGATGACTATGTTGATGAAGCAGGAGCAGATATCATGGAGTCTGCAACCGAAGAATATTTCTAGTAGACCACCTCATCAGTAGTAGTAGTCCACCATGTAAATATAGTAGCACGAGCACTTTTGAGATAGTTAGATCGTTTGTATGCCCTTGTTTGATTGATTGAATGAAGTGAATTGTTTGCTTTTGCCTCATGTGCATATGGGTAGTGTTTTCTCTATAGACCCCTCTCTATTCTTAAATCTCATCTTTTCTAAACCCTCAGATGCCTCCGAGACGTGACCCCGGATTTACCTTCCCACTGGAGCTCACCCAGTTGATCCAGCAGCAGAACACATTGATGCAGTTGCTAGTCCAGAATCAGAACCAGGGGAACAACAACAACAACCCACCACCACCACCACCTGTTGATCACTTAGCCCGTTTTCTTAGGCTGAATCCACGGGTGTTTTCCAGTAGCACCGAGCCGATAGTAGCAGATGATTGGCTCCGCAAGACACCTAGAGAGTTGACCACAGCAGGATGCACGGATGCGGAAACGGTGAAGTTTGCCGCACATCAGCTTGAAGGACCCGCAGCATCATGGTGGGAGAATTTCATAGCCACTTTCCCTGTCGACACTGTCACGTGGGACCAGTTTCAGCAGGCTTTTCGAACTACCCATGTTTCAGCAGGAGCTATGGCCATGAAGAATCGAGAGTTTCACAACTTGCGCCAAGGAGGACGGACAGTTGGCCAGTATGTGGAGGACTTTAGTAAATTAGCATGTTATGCCCCAGATGACGTTGCTACAGATGCAGCTAAGCAGGAGAAGTTTCTGGAAGGACTAAATGATGAGTTGAGCATGCAGCTGATGGTAGCCACCTTCAACAACTACCAGGAGTTGGTAGATCGTGCTCTCATGATTGAAGGGAAGCAGCAGCAGATTGAGAACCGCAAGAGGAAGTATGGACAAGGGAAGCACACTTCAGGAGCTCAGTAGAAGCCACGTTTTACCCCTAGACCGGGAGGACATTTTCAGCATACCCATGGAGGAGGTACCTCACACAATCACAATGGCACCAAGAATGGTAATGGGAATGGAGGAAGCAACGGCCAGAATCGCACCAACCCATCGACCCCAGCCAAGAGAGACCTGAGCCAAGTCACTTGCTTTAAGTGCCAGAAGACCGGACATTATGCTAATGAATGTCCTGAATCCCAGAATGGAAATGGCAATGGAAGCTCTGGGAAGAAGCCGAACCCTTTCAACAGGGGACAGGTGAACCACGTTAACATGGAGGAGGTTGAAGAGCAGCCGGATGCAGTAATTGGTAAGTTTTTGGTTAAGTCATTTACTACACTTGTTCTTTTTGATACTGGAGCATCGCATTCATACATATCAAGGGGATTTGTGGATAAGTATAACCTGCCCACCAAAGTTCTTAGAACACCTATGTTAGTAAGCTCACCAGGAGCGGAGTATATGGCTAGCCAAGGATGTTTTCAAGTGCCATTAAGTATAGGTAGGCATGTGTTCCCCTTAGATTTGATAATATTGGAATCACAAGGTTTGGATGTAATTCTGGGTATGGATTGGTTGTCGATGTATGGAGGAAACATCGGTTGTGCCAGTAAGTCAATCTTGCTTACCAGCCCAGAAGGGAGAAGGATCAAGTATGTATCCCGGCATGTGCCGAAGAGGACTCAAGTAAATTGTTTAACAGGAGTTGTGCAGGAGGAAGTACCAGTAGTGAAGGATTTCCCCGATGTATTTCCAGAAGAATTGCCAGGCATGCCACCGGATAGAGATATTGAGTTTTTGATTGAGCTTTTGCCAGGCACAGGGCCAATATCAAAGAGACCATATAGGATGCCTACAAAGGATTTGGTGGAGATTAAGAAGCAAATTAAGGAGTTACTGGATAAAGGATACATTCGCCCAAGTTCATCGCCTTGGGGATCGCCAGTACTTCTAGTGGAGAAGAAGGATGGATCGTTAAGGATGGTTGTTAATTATCGAGGATTGAATGAAGTAACCATCAAGAACAAGTACCCACTACCGTTGATCAATGATCTGTTTGATCGATTGCAAGGAGCTAAGGTGTTTTCCAAGATCGATCTGCGATCAGGATACCACCAGTTGAAGATTCGAGAACATGATATACCCAAGACGGCTTTTACCACCAGGTATGGGATGTACGAGTATACCGTTATGTCATTTGGTCTGACTAGCACACCTGCATATTTTATGAACATGATGAACAAAGTGTTTATGGAGTTCTTGGATAAGTTCGTCGTAGTGTTCATTGATGATATCCTGGTTTACTCAAAGAATGAAGAGGAGCATAAGGAGCATTTGCGTTTGGTTCTTGGAAAGCTCAGAGAACATCAATTATATGCCAAATTTAGCAAATGTGAGTTTTGATTGAAAGAAGTTGGATTTCTCGGACACGTTATATCCGGAGAAGGTATAGCAGTAGATCCCACTAAAGTTGATACTGTGACCAAGTGGGAAGCACCAACCACAGTTGGAGAGATCCGGAATTTTCTTGGACTCGCAGGATACTACCGGAGGTTTATTGAGAATTTCTCAAAGATTGCGAAGCCTATGAAGAAGTTGTTGAAGAAGGATACCAAGTTCATATGGACTGAGGAATGTGAGGCTAGTTTTCAGGAGTTGAAGAAACGTTTGGTTACCTCACCAGTGTTGATATTACCGGATCAGACCAAGGATTATGAGGTGTATTGTGACGCTTCACGTCGAGGACTTGGAGCAGTGCTTATGCAGGAAGGAAGAGTTGTTTCATATGCCTCACGAGAGCTTAAGCCCCATGAGTTGAATTATGCTACGCATGATTTGGAGTTAGCAGCCGTAGTGCATGCATTGAAGACTTGGTGACATTTTCTGATTGGAAACCATTGCGAGGTGTACACGGATCACAAGAGTTTGAAGTATATTTTCACACAGAAGGAGTTGAACCTCAGACAAAGGAGATGGTTGGAGCTCATCAAGGATTATGATATGAAACTGCATTATCACCCTGGAAAGGCTAACATAGTAGCTGATGCGTTGAGCCGCAAGAGTCATGTCAACACCCTAATGACGGGAGATTTACCAAGGGAGTTAGCCGAAAATCTTCGAGAGCTATGTTTGGAAATAGTCCCGAAAGGCTATGTAGCAGCATTGGAGATTCAGTCTATGTTGATGGATAAGATCAGAGAAGCTCAAAAGACTGGCAAGGAGATTGCCTCTATTAAGGAGAAACTGAGCAAAGGAAAAGCTAAGGGATTTCGTGAGGATGAGAACGATACCTTATGGTTTGAAGACCGTGTTTATGTGCCTAATGATTCAGAGATCAAGAAGTTAATTTTACAAGAGGCCCATGATTCACCGTATTCGATTCACCCAGGAAATACCAAGATGTATTTGGATTTGAAGGATATTTTCTGGTGGGCCGGAATGAAGAAGGATATTGCGGAATATGTAGCGGTTTGTGATGTATGTCAGAGAGTAAAGGCAGAGCATCATAAGCCAGCAGGATTATTACAGCCATTGCCGATACCCGAATGGAAGTGGGATAAGTTAGGCATGGATTTTATTACAGAATTGCCCAGAACACGTTTAGGCTATGACTCGATATGGGTTGTAGTCGATCGTTTGACAAAGGTAGCTCATTTCATTCCAGTGAAGACTACCTATACCAGTGCAAAGTTGGCAAAGATATACATGACTAGAATCGTTTGTCTGCATGGAGTTCCAAGGAGCATAGTATCAGATAGAGGAACCCAGTTTACCTCAAAGTTCTGGAATTAGTTGCATGAAACTTTGGGAACCAGACTAGAGTTTAGCACAGCTTTCCACCCATAGACCGATGGACAGACTGAGAGAGTCAATCAGATTTTGGAGGATATGCTAAGAGCTTGTGCGCTAGATTACGGATCTAGTTGGGACGAGAATTTGCCATATGCAGAGTTCTCTTACAACAACAACTATCAATCCAGTTTGAAGATGGCCCCTTTCGAAGCCTTGTACGGAAGGAGGTGCAGGACCCCATTGTCCTGGGATGAAGTTGGAGACCGTCAGTTGTTTGGACAGGATCTGATTAAGGAGTCTGAACAGAAAGTGAAATTGATTTGCGATAGGCTGAAGGTAGCCAAATCCAGGCAGAAGAGCTACGCAAATTCTAAACGCAAGGAGACAGTTTACGAAGTCGGAGACCGAGTTTATCTTCGAGTATCACCACTTCGAGGAGTTAAGTGCTTTGGAGTTAAGGGAAAGTTAGCGCCACGTTTTGTAGGCCCATACAAAGTTTTGGAGCATATGGGAGAAGTAGCCTACAAGTTGGAATTACCTGAAGGATTGTCAGGAGTTCACGACGTGTTCCATGTATCCCAGTTGAAGAAGTTCCACGCAGAGATGGCTGACATACCGCTGAGAGATACGGTACCACTGGAAGCAATTTAGTTGGACAGTGATTTGACCTATGAGGAGAAACCAGTTAAGATTCTAGAGTATGCCAGTCGAGTCACCCGCAGCAAGGTTATCAAGTTTTGCAAAGTTCAGTGGAGCCACCACACGGAGGATGAAGCCACCTGGGAACGAGAGGAAGATTTGCTGAAGGACCACCCTCACCTATTTTCTAGCCAACCCGAATCTCTAGGGCGAGATTCATCTTAAGGGGGGTAGGTTTGTAACATCCCAAATTTTCAATTTGGAATGTTATACACTAGATCATCAATGCATATCATATTTATTGCATTTTGGTTGATCCTAGAAATTTTACGCAACTCAAGGACCCTCAGAGAGAGTTGGGGATTTCGTTATTTTCATACTTGAGTTGTCTCAAATTTTGAAAAATAGGATAATTTGATTTTATTTATTTTATCATCAATTATTTCTATTACAAAAATAAGAGAGAGGGAATAAAATGACTTTCCCAAAATAAAAAAATATTGGGGATTTAATAAAAAAATCAAATAAGACTTTATTTGGTTTTATTTGCTATTTTATTTGAATTTAGGAAAAAATGCGCGTTTTTCAAAATTGCATTTAGGCCCCAAATAAATGTTCATCCTGTGCGGCTTGATTTTAGAAGCCGGGAAAATTTATTTCAGGATTTTTGGAGTCCGTTTAGTATTTCTTTTGTTTTTTTTCTTACGAGCGTAATTATTTAAAAAAATGTCCGAACGGACCTTGGGCCGTAACCGGCCAGGACTCTCCTGGCCGGGCCTCTTATAAGCCGCGCCCCGCCCCTGATCGAAGCCCAAGCCACCGCTCCACCCAAACCCTAACCCTAGCGGGCCCCGCCGCCGCCGCCACCGCCACGCGCCGCGCCGCCCGCCGCCGCCCCGCCCCGCCGCATCGTCGCCGCCGCCGCTGCCCCGCCGCTGCGCCGCCGCCGCCGCCCGCCAGACCGCCGCCACCGCCGGAGTCGCCGGAGGTAGTTTTTTTAGCCTCCGGGTTTTTTCTCGAAAAACCATTCGGTTTTTCGACGGTTTTGCTTGTTTTTTTAGTTTCGGTTTTTTAAATAGATCGGTTTTCCGGTTTATTTAATTAGCGAGCGTTCGTCCGTTCGTTCGTTTTAACAAACGTGCGTCGTTTTTCTTTTTCTCGGATTAAATCCGCGATTTTTCTGATCGCGATTCCGGATCCGATTTTCGTTTTAGTCTAACTTTTCGCTCGTTTATCGGAATCAGGCGATTCAAGCGCCTGGAGTTTCGTCTCGAAACCCTCTTTCCATTTAACCAACTTAAACAAGTTTTTGCCACTGTAAAAATTGCCTTAGATCCAGAATAGTAAACAAAGCCTGTTTCTTTTGCCGTTTGTCTTTTGTTGCTTCGTTCGATTTGATTCTTTTTGCCAACCGGAGTTCTTAAGTTGAACTTTTTGGTTAGACCTCTTATTTGAGTTTTACCTGTGCATTAGTTGAGTACTTATTGTATGCTTGTTTGTTTGCGATAGAGTACCCGAAGTGCGCCGCTTGCTACGTCGAATCGCTAGGTTTCCCAGATCATCAGCAAGGCAAGTAACACTTTGATCATGCTTTCCAACTACCCAGTTTTATTGCATTAGATCAATCCTCACACATTGCATGATTAGGATCTAATTAAATTTTGGGTTGGGAAGTAGATGAGGTAGAACCTATTACCTGTTATTATCAAACCTTTGGGAGTTACTTCTACGTTTGCTTATTATGCCATGCTATGCTAGTAGACGTGGATTGGGTGAGTGTATCCATGACAGATGTGAGATTGTTAATTAATGGTTTACTTAAGGTGGCAACTTAAATACATATCTGGGTGGATTGAGGCACCTGGGTATTCTAGGATTGCCTTTTTTTTATGGACCACCACCCAGGCTCAAAGGGATCATGATATTATTCATGCTAGAAACTTCCTTGTGCAGCCACAAGCTATTATGGGCTCTAGCATAGTTGACTAAGTTGTGCGAACTCTTACAGTGGTAGACTAGCAGATGTAGGGGAAAGTAGGTGTAACGGTCTACCCGATCGTAAGGTGCTAGCGCTTCTGAAAGACTATGTCTCGATCATCCGTTTCTCAAACACCATGTAGTGCGAGAAAACAAACGGAGGCGATCGAGTCTTGTGGGGAAAAGTGCACAAACCTCTGCAGAGTGTATAAACTAATCATGATTAGCCGTGTCCCCGGTTATGGACATCTTGAGTATCTAGTACCTGGATTATCATGTGAATCTCAACATGTTACTCTAATTTAATTTTGTTGTGTTGTGTTTAATGATGATGCTTAATGGGGATTGAGAATGCTGTCAACCATTCTCAATGTTTAACAACTACCATGATAGTTAAATAAATTTATTCCTTTGCAGTAGCGAAAAATTGGCTTTACGCAAAACTGTAACCATAGAGCTTTCCACCAGCCAAATATGCATATAGAATAGCTGTTTCATTCCATTACTCTCTATGTGTTACTTTGCCAGCATATTCCATGTGCTGACCCGTTTTGGGCTGCAACGTTAATGTTGCAGACTTCTCAGATGACGATTAAGGAGTTTTTAGGTCGTGGTTCTATACTCAGTGATGCCGTTGGAGTTGATGGACTCACTAATCTTCCATGCCTTCCGCTGTTATCGTTATTAGATGGCCTTAAGCCATATTTATTGTAATAAGTTCTCTTTTGAGACACTCGATGTAATAAGTGTGTGATTGCTACTCTGTTATAAATCCTTCAAGTACTATGTGGTGTCAGCATTACTGATCCAGGCATGACACCTGAGAACAGAGATTGGACCGTTTGAGGTCTGGTCACTACACCGGCGGCTCAAGTGTGGCCATGGCAGAAGAGGAGTTGACCCGGCTCAGAGCGGGGGCTAGCTGGTGCCGCTAGGGACAAGGCAAGCGGTCACGGCGGCTTATGGGTGGCTCGACGTGGATGGCAGAGGGGGTCCTGTGAGGCGGCGGCGAGTTGGCCATGGCAGCTCAACGCGGTTGATGTAGACAGCTCGGCAAGGCGAAACCGCGGCCGTGACAGCATGGCGCAAGACCGAGACGGAGGCAGTGGCCGCAGATGAGGAAGCCCCCAGCAGCTCAAGGTGCAGCGGCAGAGGAGGCAGCAACAGTGGCCGACCACAGAGGTGATGACGGCGGCCGGCGGCTCCGCGGAGATGAAGTGAAGCGGCGACGTTGACTTGCATATGGAGGCAGGCAGCTCTATGGCAGCCGGCTGCTTGCATGCCATGACAGGTGAAGGCAGCGCGGGGTCGGTTTGACCCGGAGGCAGTATAGCGGCTGAAGAGTTGCAGCGGCAGTGCGTTGAGACGACAGAGGCAGGCGAGTCAGAGGAATTTTCAGAGCCGGCTCGAGACACTAGCAGCAGCAGCAGCAGACCACGGTGGGGTGGTGGGTCAGATGGATGAGGCAGAAGTGGTAATCCGTGCGGCAGGCGGGGCAAGACCTGTCTTGCAGACGGCAAGGCGAGTCCGGGGCAGCTCAGTGCGGCTCGGAGGTGCTCCGGTGGCGGGTGGAGCAAAGAAACTAGCAGCGACCCGAAACAGAAACCGAGGTAGAGACTTGTGGCCTTTCGGTCTGAAGCGAGCGGCAGGGCGTGCCCGTGAAGGCAAGGTCGAGTCCCATCATCTGACCTCACTAATCCCTAGTGTTTTGTCTTTTTGACCACTTGCGTTTTTTTAGCAACAACATCTAGCATCATGATGGATTGTCCAACCACGTGAGAGCTTCAGTCTTCTCGGTGGTATTATTTTCCGTATGAATTTGAAAATGCAGTTTTTGACCTTGGTTGCCTCCCCATGTAGAAGTTTTGGTAAGTAAAAAAATTTGGAGTTGTAGATCAACCTGATCATCATGTGGCAAAGTACTAATTGAAATAGTATGATTGTCATTGTTTTCTCATACGAACAGAGGCGTCTTCAGGCTTCTCACGGGGACACCGCGGCGGGACCGATCCCTTGCATGTACATGTACCTGGCTTGGCCTGCTGGAGGAAAACAAGGACTATGGCGACTTGACCATAGCACAGGATTGCTTCGAGTCAGCCTCGGTATATCCGTCCTGCAATCCGAGAAAGAAAAACTGCAGCAAAAAGCTTTAATCTCGGTTTCGGTGATTTTTCTGGCCGGCAACGGCGGAGCGGACGCAACCCTTAATTCCCTTGATCTCAATCTCATATATATCGTCGTTCAATCTCTCTCAATCTTCATTGATGAACTCGTAGTTAACGTGAATCCTTCCACGCCGGTGATAACCCACAAGTATAGGGGATCGTAACAGTTTTCTAGGGTAGAGTATTCAACCCAAATTTATCGATTCGACACAAGGGGAGCCAAAGAATATTCTCAAGTATTAGCAGCTGAGTTGTCAATTCAACCACACTTGGAAAATTAATATCTGCAGCAAAGTAATATGATATTAGTGGTAACGGTAGCAAAAGGTAACAATAGCTAAAGTAGTGTTTTTGGTATTTTGTAGTGATGATAACAATAGCAATGGAAAAGTAAATAAGCGAAGAACAATATATGGAAAGCTCGTAGGCAATGGATCAGTGATGGAGAATTATGCCGGGTGCGGTTCATCATGTAACAGTCATAACCTAGGGTGACACAGAACTAGCTCCAATTCATCAATGTAATGTAGGCATGTATTCCGAATATAGTCATACGTGCTTATGAAAAAGAACTTGCATGTCATCTTTTGTCCTACCCTCCCATGGCAGTGGGGTCCTAGCGGAAACTAAGGGATATTAATGCCTCCTTTTAATAGAGTACCGGACCAAAGCATTAACACATAGTGAATACATGAACTCCTCAAACTACGGTCATCACCGGTAAGTATCTCGATTATTGTCACTTCGGGGTTAACGGATCATAACACATAATAGGTGACTATAGACTTGCAAGATAGGATCAAGAACTCTCATATATTGATGAAAACATAATAGGTTCAGATCTGAAATCATGGCACTCAGGCCCTAGTGACAAGCATTAAGCATAGCAAAGTCATAGCAACATCAATCTCAGAACATAGTGGATACTAGGGATCAAACCCTAACAAAACTAACTCGATTACATGATAAATATCATCCAACCCATCACTGTCTAGCAAGCCTACGATGAAATTACTCACGCACGGCGGTGAGCATCATGAAATTGGTGATGGAGGATGGTTGATGATGACGATGGCGACAGATTCCCCTCTCTGGAGCCCCGAACGGACTCCAGATCAGCCCTCCCGAGAGGTTTTAGGGCTTGGCGGTGGCTCCGTATTGTAAAACGCGATGAATCCTTCTTCTTTATTTTTTTCTTCCCGAAACAAATATATAGAGTTGGAGTCGAGGTCGGAGGAGCTCAGGGGGCCCACGAGGTAGGGGGCGCGCCCTAGGGGGGTAGGCGCGCCCTCATCCTCTTGGACAGGTGGTGGGCCCCTGGTCTTCATCTTTTGCAAGGATTTTTTATTATTTCCAAATAGACGTTCCGTGAAGTTTCAGGTCATTCCGTGAACTTTTTTTTTCTGCACATAAATAACACCACGGCAATTCTGCTGAAAACAACGTCAGCCCGGGTTAGTTCCATTCAAATCATGCAAGTTAGAGTCCAAAATAGCGTTAGCCCGGATTAGTTCCATTCAAATCAGCCGGCTCTTATTCAGCCAGAAAATTTGCGAACTTCTTGATCCTCAGGAGAAATCCCTCCAAGAACTCAACACCATCGTGCGCAGGCCCCACGGTGGGCGCCAACTGTCGTGGAAGTGTCACGGCAGATGTCCTTGTTGAAAGGACTTAGTCGTGAGGCCAACGCATCTATGTGGTAGCTTGAGAGGGGTTGAGCGGGACGAGAGACACGAGGTTTTACCCAGGTTCGGCCCCTCACGGTGGAGGTAAAAGCCTACATCATGCTTCATTGATATTGATGATGATGATCACGATTACAAGGGTGCTCTATCCCGATAGTTATACACTTGTTTGTCTAATCCTAATCTGTCTAACTTGTGCAACTTGTAAAACTTGTCCCTCTTTCAGTCGTTGTTCTGGAATGTTTTGGAATGACTCGAGATTGTTCTAGAATGTTACACCTGGCCAGAGCTCCGCGTTGATCCGTGACACCGCCACTTTCAGTCGGACGAGGTAGTCCAGTACACTAGCAATGCGGGATTCCAGTCGCAGCATGTTCATGACGGCTTTGTCCTTGACGGGAGAATTGGTGGCACTACAAAAAAATACACTTCCGTGATGATACGTGTTTGTCACAGTAGGTCGCTTTTTTTGTCATGCATGTACATCCATGACAAATTTATGACAGAATCAAGATAGTCATACCTGTGCTGTCGTAGAAGTGTTCCATGACATTACCAAAATTATCATCATGGAAGTGTCCACTTCCATGACGATAAATCGCGCGTCACAGAAGTGCTTTCGTCAAGGGTGACCGACATGTGGCATCCACCGTAACGGAACGCCGTTAAGCTATTGGGTCAGGTTTTGGATCCGATAACCCGTTAACAGCCCCGACCAATGGGGATTTTCCACGTGTAAAATCATCATTGGCTAGAGGAAACACGTGTCGGCTCATCGTCGGGACAGATGTCATCCACTCACTAGACAGAAGGCGCCTATGATACATCGACACGTGGCACGGCCCAACAAGTTTAAATGGGCCGGCCCAACTAAAGGCCCACAAGATTTTGCGGGCCATAATGGGCCAGCCCAGCTAAAGGCCCACGAGATTTTGCGGACCATAATGGGCTGGCCCAGCTAAAGGCCCACAAGATTTCACGAGCCATAATGGGCCGGCCCAGGTAAAGGCCCACAAGATTTTCGTGTGCCATAATAGGCCGGCCCAGGTAAAGGCCCACGGTGACTCTAGCCCATAATGAACAGTAATTTTCCTTATACCCGTTAACGGCCCGTGATTTACATGGGCTGTTTCCAGCCCGTGTTAGCTTTCTGGCCTGTTAACCCGTTGCGCCGTTTCCAGCACGTCCTATATTCTGGCCCATTAACGACCCGTTATGCTTGTGACAGAATTAAGCCTTTGCTGTCCTATGGCCTGTTAACGGTCTGTTACCATGCTGGGCCGATACCAATTACGCTCGATTATGGCCCATGTATACCCATTTATCCGACGGCCCAAGGCCCACCGATTACAGGCCCATTTATTGACGACCCGTAGGAGACCCATGGATCCTACGACCTGTATATGGCCCATGGTAGTTGTGGCCACTAGCAAACCAGGGAAAAAGAAGACTAGGAAATAAATAAGGCCAAAACTAACGCTAGGCTATTAAGGCGATTGCACAGATTACATCCACTCGGCATCAAAGATCGCCACCAGTGCAAATATAAGGAACACCCTACACTATACAAAAATGGCTTGCTGTTTTCTTCAGGCGGTGGCTGCACGTTAAGAATAAATTTTGTATCGCACCAAAACAAATTACAACTATATAACAAAAGGAAGGTTGTCACAAAACTAACAGTCTAGCAGATAAATGCACCACCAGAAGTTCAGAAGCTCAGTTCATTTGACCTGACTATTATGTTTTCATGCTGTATTGTCTGATGGAGCACCATAACCATCGCCTTCATTCCCCTAGGCTCCTGAACAACATAGCAAATGTCTGATAGTCTGGTTTCAAAACCGTGCATATCTTGACGACATTGAGCAATGTTTCTCCTTGTTTCACAAAGGGTCTCTGTTAGGGAATGGACTTGTGTCTGGAGCGCATATACAACATTGCTTTGAGCTTGCATATCTTGATCATGAGGCAGTTTGGATGATATTGGCTTAACAACCAACCCAGTATTACGCAGGAACGTGCTTTTGACACTGTTAGTGGACAGGTACTGACCCACTGCAGCAAGAGCTGACATTGCGGTTATAGTTGCCTCGCCACCTTCAGAAGGTGGCGGTTCCACCATTTTTTCCGTAGCTCGCTGAAAAGTTGAGGTTTTACATTAGTAGTACCAGAATAGAAGATATTAAGGAGGCAGCAAAACCAAACAAAATAGCTTTGGTCTATATACAGAACTTATTCTTGTGAACCCATGGAAAATATTAGTTGTATTTTATTGCAAAGTACATAATAAAACCAGGTTCCAGACATATGACCATGTACCATCGCTAATGTATTGTCTATTTCTTCACATTGTATTGAGGGCTAAGGATAAAGAGCCGAAGTTTATAATACGGTAAGCATAGTATGACATCATTCATATCACAAAACAACTGAGAACAGACAAACAAGCAATTGTAACATTGTGTGGGCAAGTCCAGCACGGAACTAGATTACGGGTAAAGATCAAAGGAACATCACTCCTCTCTTTTAAACCTTGTAAGGTGCAATGATACGCTAAGAAAATTGTGTATAAAATTGAAAAGAGTAATAGACATTGGCTGCAAACCATGCAGTTCAAGGCACAAGTCAGAGTAAGTAGTAGTTAAAAGGCATGAGGATTAAGGACTTACAACAGCGGCTTTGACTGGTGTAGTCATGCCCTTCTTCTTGCTGGTGTGACAGTCCTTGAAGATTTCCACAACATTTGGTTCAGGTACTTTTTGGTCCTTGCGGGCTTTCCTCTGCATTTGGAACAAGTCAATATAGATCTGATAATATGGTATAGCGAAAAGAGTGAAACAACAGCTAATTACAAGAGCCTCGCAGTGTGCAATATAGCTACGAGATCCCGTCGTCTGTTGGAATTTCACTTTGGTATGGTTGGCCTTGTTCTTTGAACAGTTCACCTACAAGAAGATAGATTTGTGTGGCACATGCGTAAATAGGACTTCAACATGTGATCTGATGACATATATATAATGTACCTGATACTTCGGATCGGACCAGTGTTTAACGAGGCCTCTCCAGTCTTCATCAGATTTATTTTCCACTGGAGATGTTTGGGCAAGTTCACTGTTAGCCTTGCCTTCAAAGTGAGTTTTCCTCAAGTTATACTGATACTGTCGCAGAGCAGACTTGAAAACATGGGTGCAAGCTTGTCTGGTTGCATCATCTTGGCTATCCAACTTGAACCTCATCTGTTGAAAATTATGGGAGTCTCATTATCAGCAACCTAGAAAGTATTGGACAGAGCAAGACAATATTACTAGTTTCTATACACAACCATACTTACAAATAAATTGTCGAGGAAGATATTGAACTGGGTTTCGTCTTTGTCATTCCTGTACGGAATCCATGTTGGGAGGATACGTACATGACACCTAATAGCAACCGCTGCCTCTGATACTAACTTGGCTGACTCTGTAGCATCACGTGGCCTTTTTAAACCTGCCTCAAAATGGATCTCCATTCTTCCTCCTCTAGATTTAGTTAACCTATTGAGCATTATCCCTGGTGTTTGTTTCCTCTTGCGCCTAGGTGCTAGTCCAACAACAAACATAGGAAGTGTTAGTGTACATCAAACTGTGGGACTACATATAAAGAAGCATGCAACTGTAACTTGACTCCAGCAACTACCTTCTTGTTGTTGAAGCTCACAAGGTTCATCTGAGATTGCCAACTCGTCTTGTGTCAAGAGTGCTTGGGAAGTAGTGTCAGGTGGTAAGGGAGCTCGGGAACATGCTGCTAGCTCAGTTCATGCACGAGTACATCGTGCAGCTGGTAGTACTATGGTACGTGTTGCAAGAACTAGGGCTGTCTCTGCTTGTTTGGTGGCAGCTATTTGTTTCTGTTTGTCTTTTTTTGCAACTTGTGTAGCATGGGATGCCATGTTTGTAGAATTTTCTGCTGGACTTTGACCTTCTATTGCACCATCAGTACCAACAGAATCTGCAAGATTCAACCACTTCTCATTCCCTGCCATTCTGTGTTTCTTCCTCTTTCTCTGTGCCATGTTAAGTCAAGCCGACAAGAAAAACGAATAACAATTTAGTTCTTCAGAACAAATTGATGCATGATGCAGACGAACTGAACTTTGATGTTAGACAACCACATGATAGGAGGATGTAATATGTATGAAAAACAGGACGAAAGAGATAACCAGAACTATGATGTGTAAACTAAGAAGAAGACATTTCACCAAATTAGAAGCAATGCAATGGAAGGTAGACACCATATGAAAGATGCTACAAATATCGCTCTACCAAGTTAACAGTGTCTCATCATAAATGGCATTTAAACAAATGTGAAGCAGTACAAGAAATAAATCATATGCAAGATGCAAACAACATCACACTACCATGTTAGAGGTCTCTCGTCATTAGTGCCATTGCATATTCACATCATTGCATATTCACAGCTTATGATGTGTAAACTACGGAGAAGGCATTTCAACAAATTGGAAGCAATGAAAGCTAGACACCATATGAAAGATGCAACGAATATCACTCTACCAAGTTAAAACTGTCTCGTCATAAGTGCCATTTCAACAAATTAGTAATACAAGCTAGAAAAGAATGTGAGATGTAACCTATATCACACTCCAAAGTCAAACATGTCTTATGATAAGTGATTGTTGCAGGTTACACAACAGTAGTAATTTGATGTAAGAACATGGTGTGATAGACAAATATTGTATGTTTTAGAAACAGGAACATGTGTCTTATTCAAGTATGATGTGTAAAGTAAGCAGATGGAATTCAACAAAATTAGAAGCAATACAAGCTAGGCATCACACGTAACATGCAACCACATATAATAGTGCCAAGTTAGAGGGAGCACCGGTGATGCTGCACTAGGGGAGACGTGCTCATCATAAACACAACTTTGTTGAGTGTCTATGCATGTGTTGTCTTGGAAATCATCTTGGGGGTGTGGAGGAGTAGAAACTGTAGAGGCCCTCCGTTCGGAAGGAGCACCTTTATCCGTTGCCTTGCTAACTTCCTTCCGCTTTATTGATTTTGAATTGTCAAGTAAAACCGACAAGAAAAAGCAATAAAATTCTCTCTTCAGAACTCATTCATGCATGATACTGACAATCACTACTTTGATGTAAGGCAAACACATGATACCAGGATGGAATATGTACGAAAAATAGGACGGCATGGCATGTTCACAACTGTTTGTGTAAACTAAGCAGAAACCGTTCCAGCAAATAAGAAGCAATGCAAGCTAGACACCACATGAAAGATGCAACCAATATGACTCTGCCAAGTTAAAAGCGTCCCATCATAAATGGAATTTCAACAAATTAGAAGCAGCGCATGCTATAAATCATATGAAAGATGCAACTAATATCGCACTACATATACTAAAGGTGTCTCGTCATGTTGATTGATGCGGGATACAAAAAAAAATAGTTTTATGTAAGGACATGCTTAATAGACAGATGTACTATGTACTAAATACATGAAGGCATGTCACATTAACAGGTATAATGTATAAGCTAAGCAGACTAGCACATGCAGTTTAACCAGATTGGAAGAATTACAATGTAGACACCATATGCAACATGCAACCACATATCACGCTGCCAAGTTAGAGCAAGCACCTGCGATGCTAGTGTAGGGGAAATGCTGTAATCAACTACAGAGCTACGTTCACTATCTTCATCTAGCATTTCTGTTTCTTGAGAATCATGTCGGGAGGCTGATGCTGCATTCTTTAAATGAGGAGTAGTCCCCTTGCCTGTCTACCTCGTCATAAGTGATTGATGAGGGATACACAAGAACATTAGTTTGATGTAAGAACATGGTTAATACACATATGTACTAGTATGTACCAAAAACAGAAAGGCATGTCATATTCAAAGGTATAATGTGTAAGCTAAGCAGCTGCAATTTAATCAAATTGGAAGCAATACAAGCTAGACATCCGGCTGGAGTGGTGAGCATGATCATCTAGGACCTGAGAGCCTGGTGGGAGGCGGGCTACTTCGCCACCATCACAGCTTTTTAGTTGGCTTCCAGGTGATGCCTATCTTTGCTGGGCTTGTCACTGGCTCGGTCAGTGCCCTGACTAGCTATTTGTCTTCTGGTGCTCACGGGATGGTGGTTCATGTAAAAAAATATCTGTCCTTATCTGACCGACTTCGGCCTTTCGAATACAAGCTAGACACCATATGGAACATGCAACCACATATGACACCACGAAGTTAAAGCAAGCACCTGGGATGGTGCTTCATTGCGATCGAGGTCATCAACTCCAGAGCTACGTTCCCCGTCTCCATCTGCTGACACTGCACCCCTTAAAGCGTTGAAATGTGTCTTGCCTAGCCGCACACCAAACTGGAGCGACTTCTCTCTTTTCTTTTTGGCTTCTCTCATGGCAGCAGAGTCTGAAATACCCTTGCATAAAAACACAACAGTGAGAGTAAGGGTGAAGTGTGTGCAGAACTAGTGCACTGTAAAAGTAGCAGATAGCAGGTGGCTGAAAATAAATGACAGGAGACATATGATAGCTCTACAACATTGCATGGCAAACAAAATTAGATTCTACTCTATATGATTTTGTAATATATGAGCACAGGAAATGCAGGTACTCCTCCAGCACACCACCACATGTGGTCATATCTAAGATAACAGTCGACTGAAAATAAATAGGTCAGTCAATTTTTTTAATGAACCATCCGATCTATAAGGAACGGGAAGATGACCTTCGTCTACCTCCCGCCAGTCACTGTTGACGATCTTTCTCGAACCGCCAGCGACCACCGGCCCAGACCCCTGCCTCCGCCGCCCCGCCCTCCCATCGACCTCACACCACCGCCGTGCTTGGTAGCGCCCCCAGGCCATCCCTTTAATCCTGGCCGACCTCCAGATCGGGCGCCAGTAGCTCTAGGCCGCACACGCCCCTAAGATAAACACCAAGGCACTGCTTCCCCAGCGTAATATGCGTACTAGCGCCTGTTACGCCGGGGAATGCTTCTGTTAATTGGGAATCAAGTGGCCAGAAATTGAAATTCAGGGGGCCGATGGACCTCTAGCTAAGGTGAAATAGTATATGAGGAGAAACCTTGTGCATCGTGAGTTACTAGGAACATCTAGTATCAAGAAGAAGCGGTCAACTAGTGTCTTCGGTGTGATGAATACCGTGCAAGCAGAGACGTAAGATTTGCATGAATAAGGGAACATGAGTATCTTTTTCGGTTGCCGGTGTGGTCACCTCCACAAGTCGCGCCGATTTTCTTGTTTTTACTGGGGAAACCGATGTTCTGGAGGGTGCAGGCTTGGACGAACCCATGGCCAAATTGTTGACTGTGTTGCCGTGGCCGTATGTCGGCGGAGGGGAAGCAGATCCGAGGCGGCAAAGGACGGCGTAGCAGGAACAGCTCCGGTGTGGTGGAGGCTGGAGAAGTTGGAGCGGCAGCGGCGAGGCGCATGACGACGTGGTTGAACTGGCTTGGGTACGGACGGCTCGGCCTCGACTTCAACTACTAGCCGTGGAGGGCGTTGTGGTTGAGGTTGTGGTGGACGACGACGTCGGGGTATCGGCTCCGGCGTGATGGAGGAGGGCGGCGGTTGATGGGTGGGATGGGGTGGCGGACGGAGGACGCTGGGGTTTCGCGGCTGGTGGAGAGGTAGTTTTGGCGCCCACGGAGTACGAATGGGGAATCAGACGGGTGGGGGGAACCATGTTTCGGTCTGGGACGCGCTTGTTTTTGGCTTTTTTGAACAGAAATGGGACGCGCTTGTTTGAAATTTGGGGAAAGTACAAACTTTGCCCCCCTCTTAAATTTCGGACCTACTGCGGGTCGGGGGTAGGATGGTAATCCCAGGTGTCCCAAATAGTGGGCGGGAGCAATTTTGGCCGCGCGCATGTGTGCTTAGGCGGCCATTGTGTATGAATGTTTTTCAGATACGGTTGCGTGGTGTCTAGATGAAGCTACAAACCTACCACGGTTTAGACCTTTGGACGTCGGGCCGGTAGGTTTCACGGGTTGGAGTTATTAGAAAAGTAATTTCCTTGTACTACCAAACATTGGTCTCACGCGGTTTCGGGCGAGTAGAGGCTCTTTTGGCGCTTCGTTCGAAATCTTGAAACACAAGCATTCACGTTTAGCGTACTCTTGAACTATGAGGATTGACCTAAATATACAACATTATATTTGACCTTGTATGTTTGAAAACCTCATTAAATTATCCGCTTCTTTTTGAAATTTTGACACTTGAAAATCCTATAACTACGATTATTTTGGAATGGAGGAGCTAAATTTGAATCTATTTTGTGCACGACTACATATGCTATTATGTACAAAATCAGAGCAAAGATTGGTGCCCCCATAATTTAGGTATGGTTTACAAATGCCATGATATCAAATTCAAATAATTGAATGGACTTCATGTTGAATTTGATTTTTTTAAACCACCTTAAGTTGAATTCAAATGTATGCTAGTTCATAGGTAGTAGCTATTTATAATGTCCATTGTGTAACTTTCGTATGTATAATGTGCTTTACACACACAACATGAACTATACTCACGTTTATATTCGATTGCTAAAGTGATGCATTGTCTGGAGTTCAAAAATACTAACTATGTGGATCAATTGTGTCGAATAATAACATAGACATGCTCAAATTCGATAGAATCTAGATGTCTGATGGATCAATGACCGCTCCTTACGCGAATTGCAAATATCATGATCCCATCCTAATATTTGGATACAATTTATATCTTTAATCAATGTGTAGAGCAGTCTTTTACGTGTAGTTTCACTCTCCATCCGTGGTCTCTCACACATGCTCACACACTCTCTCCCGAGGTGTCTTTCTCGCACACATGCTCTAGATATAACCCTCCCTCCCTCTCGTAACCATTTACAATTGTTTTCACTAACCTTTATCACAAGCACTCTTCCTCTCGCAAACATACACACGCACAATCCTCATCGACCCTTTCTATATACATGGACCTGCCTACGTGTCTCATGTATGCACATTATCTTTACGCCTATCTCTCACGCATTGTCTCACACCTCTCTTCCTAATTGACGAGTATGATTCTAGCAGAGCATTCTGTAGGATGCCCCTTAAAGTTAGGTTGGATGAATAGTAATATCAGAGATAAAGGGGCTACCTTAGTCCGAGAACCTAGGGTTACAAATCCTAGCCGGCTTTGTCAGTGGAAACAAAGTCCTTCACAATTCTTCTATCCTTGTCTTGTACGACTAGTCATCCATGGGTCTTCCTAAATGCATCACGGGCCGACCAATGTGGCGCAGGACGGAACAGAATGAACGGCCTCACCTCGACCCACCAGACCTCACGCGGTGACACACCCTCTGCCCCCACGTCTCATTATCTTCTCACACCCACACATACCAACACAAACACCACACACACAGAAAATTTCTCCTGGTGCCTCTATTCCCTCCCCCCTTGCATATACACACTCAAGGGAATGGAATCTCTTGTCGTGACGTCATATTCGTCTCTCTCTCTCTAGACCACTCTCATTTCTCATGCTATCTCTCCCACGCCCCCCCGTCGGCCCCTCTATCCATGCCTCTCTCGAATACGTAATACACACACATACCTCTCTAGGCCCCGCCAAATGCATCGACTACACATTCACACATGTTACATCACGTACCCCATTGATCTAAAAAGCCCTCTCTTCACGTTTATTTCACATACAACATTCCTTTTGAATAAAGTGTGGCCAAAAAATTATTTTAGAGTTTCTACATATATACAACATTACAAAGTTATATGGAGGAGTACGAACGCTAATTTGCATTGCATGGTGCCCACAATGATATTTATTCCGCACTGTGAATTTGTATATTTTTATACTATATACAAAGTTAGTCATAATAAAGAGAAATGAAGAGCATCTCTCTCTCCATTGCATACCCCCCCTATATGCCCCTTTCACATATGCACACAAAACTATCTCCAGGTCCTCTAAAAGTAAGCCCCCAGAAAATTCACGCATGTTTATCTTTCTCTCGCGATATATGCAATGACGATCATTGTATTTGAAGCGAAAGCACGATACGTACATTGGACTTCAGAATCCACTCATTACGGTCACCATTTACGTTTAGTGGTTATTATGCAGTCACGGGCTCACCGTACAACTCTGTATTTGCTCATGACATGACTAGTTGACCAGTTAAACGCTCCACGTGGCACCTCTAGTGTTGCATCACATTATCTCACTACCATCGTGCCCACCTGTCGACTTGTATCTACTCTACATCTACACTCTTATAAAATACATAAAATACACTCTTATAAAAAAAACAGAGTTGGTGATGATGATGTGCCTGCCATCCTGAAATATAGGCCGTCCGATTTATATCTGACGGATAGGAAAGAAACTATGGCAATTTTGCAAAAAGGTACCCACACACCTCTCCACATTTGCAAATAAGGCCTTCCCTCGTTCATCCTTTTCTCTCACAAGATAAACAAGTCATACAAATGCATCTTGATGTTACATGCAACGCACGGGCATCTTGCTAGTAAGAATGAAAACAAACGACAAAAATATATATTTGGACGGTGGTTCGAAGTCATGACCGCGGGCACAGCGGACAAGGTGGCCTTGTATTGGTATGCTGAGCCGTCTGTTTTAACACACAGGAGCTGGTGTGGTGATTATACACACACGCACGCATGCACACGAACTGCATCCACGCAACACTCACACAAACACATGCACCCACGCACGCACGCAAGACTCACACGTACACACACAACCACGCACGCACGCACGCAACACTCACACGCACACACACACGCATGCATGCACACACCAGTACACCACACGACCAACACACACTCTCACGCTCAAGTGCTCAACCTACACGTGCATGCGCACACATCAGGCCCTGACAGACACATACACAACCAGGTGATTCCCGTGCACGGGTTGGAGCCTTGTCGCGCCTGCGTAAATTTGTGTTTATCTGACATTTTGCCTATGCGAACTAACAGGTGGGACCCACAACGAACATGGTCAATTTAAATAGTCAACATGGCACCACGCGGACTATTTGGCCGGTCAACAGAGTGCAATCCGATGCCGAGCTGTGAGCAAGTGACCGTATAATCACCGCAAAACGTATATAGTGACCGTAATCAGCTTATTCTGAAGTTCTGTGACCGTATTACGCTTTTCTCTCTGTAGGCCCTCCAAAACTACATCTCTACACGTTCTCGCATGATACATCTAACAACTATGCAATACATCACTACTACTACACTCTAACACAATAAATCATATGTGTTTTTAGTTTTACTAGATATCATATTGTTACTTATAATTATTCAGTTTGCATACATTAAAATTGCCTTTGAAATGTATGGCCAGTATCATCTACCGCGCAGGAAAAATACCGCCCTTTCTTGTTTAATCGGGTTTGTATCGATGGATCGTGCGAAACAACAAAACTATAGTACTATACAGTACAAGTGACAGTTCACTGGGCCGTCGTGCCGTCTACTCCTCCGTTGTAAGAGTGGAGCGCTCGCTTTCATAAATCTTCTAGTCCCTTTCGCCAACATGTGGGACATCAAGCTACCGGGTCCACGTGCCATACCGGAATACAGTGCAGAGCAGCCGGGGTGAAGTACCCCAGTCATGGCACCGGCGTAGTAATGAGCAATGAGGCGTCAAATCACAAAGCTGCACCTTTCCCGCAGTTAAGTTGGAGGGACGAAGCAACCATCATTTCACTCATTGCTGAATCCGCTTCTCCCTCATCTTCTTCAACTTAACCATGTGTTGCTTCTGCCGTTGTTCTGCCTCATGTGGGACACGAATCGGCTTGGTAAAGCACTGACACGTGGCACCGCATGTTAGCAAACCGCAAGGACAACGTCCTCCGAAAATAAGAAGCCTAATCCTAGACTTACAAAGGGCTACGTAGCTGCTACATATACTTTCCATCTAATCTATATATGCTCCCTGATTTTCAGGTGGGTGGGCCTAATCCTCTCCTTTAATCCAATCAAATAGTCCCACATCACATCATTTCGTAACTTTACGTAAACCATTACATGGATGTAGCATTGCTCAAATAAGAAACCTCCCCCGCCATCCGCGCGGCAAAATCACCTCCTTTTTACTAATCTCGATTCTATAATTTTTTAGATCAATATAATTGAGATTTGTATAGATAGCACATAGGAGCAAAACCAAGTGGTATGGTTAAGGGCATCCACAATGTGTAACCAAATGTGAAAATAGCTTTTGGCATCGTGGGAACCATTGTGGACGGTGTTGCCAAAGCCAAAAATATGGAACCGAAGCTCCCTGATTGATTGATTGAAGGAATAGAAAAATGCAACGTCTCTCCTCTTTATCCCATGCTTGGACGCATGTAGTACAATATAGAGCACAGAGTCTACTCCCCTGTCCCTTCTATCACAAATCACAATGCAGTGGGGCGTCAAATCACAAAAGCACGGACGAAGCAACCATCATTTCACTCTTCGCTGACTCCGCTTCTCCATCGTCTTCTTCGAGAAGCCATCTCACCGCATTAGTTATAGTAGTACTAGTAAAGGACTTCCTGGATGCAAATAAGGCGGTTGTCTCGGCTTGCAGGCGGCACTTGCGAACGACTTACCGTGGTCTCCCTCAATGGTGTTCTTCGTCGAACGCACTTCGCCAAACCACCAAAAAAACCGTCGACGTCACCGCAATGGGGGAGGAAGTCAAATATAGTTACTACCTCCATTTTTTTGTACACAAGGCCAGTATATCAAAATTACAATTTGCAAAGGGCCACTAACACTAATCAAGGCGAAATTGATGGGGTTAGCAACCAAGGACAATAATATCCCCTGCATGCATGCGGAAGTGAGAAGGTTGGTTTGCATGGCGCTGCATTAATCAAGCGATGAGGAGTGAGATGGTTAGCTCTTTGGTCTTTGGAAAACCCAGCCTTTCTTTTTTAACGCTAGTACTCCTAGTACTACGTACTTATCCTGTTTGGGTCTAGGCCTTGCATTGCCAAACTTCGCCGCACATTTTTTCCACGCTTGCCTAAAGTTTTCAAAATAAGAAGGAGGTACACTTGCGCACGGCTATCGTGGTCGCACCGCACCCTCACACGGTTGCTCCTGCACGCCGCGGTCGCACCGCACCCTCACACGATCGCTCTTGCACGCCGCAAACCCAACCAAGGGAACGCACCCTCACTGACACGTGCTTTCGCATGTGAACACACCAAACTCAGCCATCCTATCGCTGACACATAATTTTCGTTCATAGAGTATGTTTATCCAACTGCTTGTTGGGGAGTATCCATACGGCCCGTGCAGTGGTCGGTTGGGGAAGAAGAAGAGGTGAGGAAGAAGGAAAGAAGGGTTAGGAGACGTAGGATATTCTTCCAACCGCCTGAAATGGTAGACTGACCCAAGTCAGGTGACTTGCATAACAAATATATGTTTTTACACATCAAAAGATCCATAAAAATAACAACATAAAGAAAAACTATCACTGCTCGCGGAAAGAGACGACCTTGTCGTCTTTGGCTGCCGGCGCGAACCAGCCCACGTGTGTCTCCGCACCGTGGTTGTCCTCAGCCTCCAGCTACTCGTTCAAGCGGAGCGTGCGGGCGCTCTGCACGGACGAGAGCACTGCCCGGTTCAAGTCGAGGACGTCCGGTTCCGCCTGCAGGAGGGCCTCGATGGCAACGGCATCCGCGCTCTCCGCGTCGAGTCGAGCCTTTGCCGCCCGGTTCAAGTCCAGGACGTCTGGTTCCGCCTGCAGGAGGGCGTCGATGAGAGCGGCATCCGCGCGCTCTGCGTCGAGTCAAGCCTCTGCCCCCCGGTTCAAGTCCAGGATGTCCGGTTTCGATGGCAGCGGCATCCGCGCGCTCCGCCTCAAGTTGAGCCTCCGTTGCCCGGTTCACATCCACGACATCCTGTTCCGCGTGTAGGAGAGCCTCGATGGTAGCGGCATGCGTGCGCTCCGCGTCGAGTTGAGCCTCTGCCTCCCGGTCCTCCTTTAGTATCGCCATGTTGAACCGGTGGTCCGCCTGCACCATGGGGGACTCGGACGCTGGCACCAAGTCGACGTCCATCGTCTCATACCCATCGGGGGCCTTCTGCGCCGCCACCTCTGCCATGAACATTGGATCGGCTTCCTCCTCCTTGTAGCTTGGCTCCAGAGAACTTGGAGATTGGCCCGCCGCAAAGCGAGCTTGGGAACGAAGGACTGTGGCGCCGACCGCCGCCGTGATTTCTGCGCGGTGCTCCGGCGTCAGCATCTTGTAGTAAGTGATCTTGCGGTGCACCATGGCTTTCCGGCGAACTAGGGGATCGAAAGGTGGGGGAATGGGTTGGAGATTTGGTGTGGTTTTAGGGAGTGGCTGGCGTAGGCCGAGCAGCGAAGGTTCTGGTGTGAATAGTGGTTCTGGTGACGACCGGTCAATCGGTTTTGACTGTACATTGCTCTTGTCGCGTTCGCGTTGCAGCCCGGCACGCTGGACCCTCCACGTCGCTCACCGAATGGAACGTGCTTCGTCTTGCGTTTTCGCTCGCTTGTGGGACCGCAGTTGAGAGCAAACCGACGTCCCTCCCCCTACCCCGCCCGCGTCATTTATTATACCACCACTCCCTCCGTTTTATGCGGAGTAAATAAAAACAGAGGGAGTATACTACGGATGAGGATCCCCTGACGTGGCCGAACCCATTGAGTAACTGATATGCGGGGCCTAGCAAGCATGGGGTCCGCCAGTAAGTGACCGAAAGGGAGGGTAAGGCAGGGATACCTACGTCAGAGGATCCACTTCCACTATACTACTTTGACCAAATGTTAGAGTAATAATATATGACATGCAACTTACACAAATGTTAGAGTAATAATATATGACATGCAACTTACACAAAGCATAAAGGGTCTAATGCGTTTTTCGAGGCTAACTTTGACCAAATGTTAGAGTAATAATATATGACATGCAACTTACACAAAGCATACGGTCAAATTCGTATGTGAAAGGAGTTTCCAATGATATAATTTTCACATTATACATCTCATGTACTATTAATCTTGTCAATAGTCAAATTGGAAACCATCTCGAGTACAAATCTAGGAGTACGTACGGATCTAACAATATTGATTGGGCGTTGTTGAATGTTGATACCTTTTTGATCAAAGTAGATATACTTTGACTACACATAAAACTTATATGTAAACTAGAAAGGATAGGAGGGAGTATATTGTACATTCAAAAACGAAACGAACATTGAATACCCTTTATATATGATTTGCGGGTGCTATGATCACCGGTTCAAAATTTTGAATCCGCCTTAGGTATCACGTGCCCCCACTCGTTCCCTCTCGATTTCATCTCGGGGTCCGGAGATCTATTGAAAGAGGACTAGGGTGGGTACATGCGAATGATACTCGGCGGAATGTTCAAATGAGGCATGCGGAAGGATGGACTCGACTGGAGGGCGACATGATCGATGGAGAAGAGGGTTGGAGAGGAATGAGAAATAAGCAAACACCACATGATTATACTTGAACAACTCAAATAAACAATAAGTTGTCTCGCTTGGCCTACATAGTGAAAGGCCTAATGGGCAACGCGGAGCACTGACGCTCGAATATGGCCAGGAAAATAGGGAAACAGACATGTGGGGCACACCCGTCGGGACGACGTAGCGCAGACTAGTCCAATGGAGGAGCTGGCCCACGACCTCCTCGCCACCGACAACCGTTCATGTGGGTCATTGGGGCCAACAATGGGGCGCAGCTCCAGCACCGCCTCTGGACACGGCGACCGCGGTGAGCAACACGCTCATATCGTCGCTAGACACGGTAGGTTTTAGTTTGCCGAGGGTGGCGTTAGTGCTATGGCACGACCAATGGTATGTTTGGTTTGTGCCCAAGGTTGCCCCATCAAAGCATTGGGTAGCCAAAATTTTGGTTGAGGTATTGGTTGCCCAAGATTTGGCCGGCATTGGCAAGAAAAATGAACTTGAGTTGGCTAGAGTTCATTGGCATGCCAAAGAAATGGCAACCATCCAAACAAAGACCAATCTTTGGGTCATGACCAAAATTTTGGTTGAGATATTGGTTGCCCATGATTTGGCCGACATTGGCAAGAAAAATGAACTAGAGTTAGCTAGAGTTCATTGGCATGACAAAAAATGGCAACCATCCAAACAAAGACCAATCTTTTGGTCATGACCAAAATTTTGGCAAGGTGCACTTTGGCCACAATCCAAACACACCCCAATGCCCAGCTCGTCGAGGATGCACGGGGCGCCGCGACGCGTCCGCGGAGTGGTGTAGCGTGGCCAACTGCATCCTCTGGACCTGAGACCATGCCGGGTCATCTTGCTTTTCCAATGACATGCGGGGATCGCATGTGAGCAAAGGGCATCTCCAACGTTGCCACGACCGCAGCTGACTACCCTGGCACACCAAAACCCTCGTCCCTCGCGCCGTCGCGCGGTGCGTTCCCATCCGGCGCTAGCTGCCCGCATTCATGCCGTCCGTTCGTATGTCGTCATTAAGAGGCTTGGTGCCCGCGGAACCAACTCTGGTGACTTAATGACGCACCCGGACGCTTGGCCTCACCGGAATGCGCTACTTAAAGCGGCAACCCCCAGCTAACCTCCACACCATAGCGCATTGTCCTCCTACCTGGAACCACATCCGCCATGACCGCAAGCGTGAACGCTCTGCGGGAGAGCTTGTCTTCGGGGATGGAGCTCGAGGTCGCCGCCCTCGCTCAAGTCGCCGCACAAGCGGTGGCCACGCTGGTGGCCGACGACGGGAGCACCGCCAACCACGCGTCCTACTTGCCGCCGTCCAACGTCCGGCACCGCCGAGGTCGGGGACTCCTCCGAGGATGAGTAGGGCATGGGAGGCGGCAGGGCATGGTGTGCCAACTGGCCGGTCCGTCTCCCGCATTCTACTTTTCCTCACCGGAGACCGCACCTTCACTTCACGGGTCTTGAACCCCGCCCCCGTACATGGAGATCACAGATGGAGGACGCTAGTCGCCGCCGTAGAATAGGTTTAGGGTCGGGTTTCTTTTATTTTTTTGTCCTATAATAGTTTGAAATGTAATGAAAATCTGTCGTGTTTGCATTAATCTCGGCCGGTGTATATGAACTTTCACAATAATATACATATTGTAGGAGTACTAGCAAGATGCCCATGCGTTGCACGGAAGATCAAGATCTTGTGGGAGAAAAGGATGAACGAGGGAAAGCCTTATCTGCAAATGTGGAGAGGAGTGCGAGTAAATTGTCATAGTTTCCTTCCTATCCGTTAGATATAGATCGGACGGCCTATATTGCAGGATCGGACACATCTTTCTACATCTATGGGAACCTACGAAAGGGTTAACGTAAATTGCCTCTCTCTCTCCTCCCCTGATTTTCATGGTGGTGGGCCCCTCCGTCCCCCAATCTACAATCAACAGCTCACACGTTTCACATTACGTTAATTATGTAACTAGGATTACGTAGGTGTAGCATTACTCGTCCTAAAAAACCCAACTAAGCCAACCTCCCAGCATATCACGCGGGAAAAGACCCGGCCGCGCCGTTTTAGTCGGGATTACCGGATTACTAGTAGTAGTATCGATGGATCACGCAAAGCAACATATTTTTTTTGAGGGGGCGAAGCACCTAGCTTAAAAGGAAGAAATGCGGTACACTCACAGCACTCCTGTCGTGGTCGCATTGCACACCACACATGTTCGGTCCTGCACACGGCTCATGCAAACGGAACGTGCTTTGGCTTGCCTCTTCACTGACATGTGGAACTGCACTCGGAGAAACCGACCATGCGCCAAACTCCCCCCGCCCACCGGGCGAAAATCCTCCCCCCCACACCCAAAAATTCCTCCCAAATCCGATTCAACTGCCCTTCGGCCAACTAGCCAATAATATTCCCCAAACCCCCCTCTCCCCTGTCCCCCTCCACTCCATTCGCTCCGCCAAAGGCACCCTCCCCGCCGCGCCGATACGTCGGCGCCGCGGTTCGGCGATCCTCTCGCTCCCACAGTACGCTCTCGTAGACTGCCGTCCTCTAGCCGCGCCGCCACCTCTGGCTACGTTCTTGTGGAGGCGCACGGCGGTCAGCGCCGCCACCGCTGGCGACGTTCGTGTGGAGACGCACGGCGGTCAGCTTCTCCCATGGTACGCGCATTCTAGACTGAGGCCCCGTTCATGTCAGTGTAGCACAGAATGTTAGCTGATAGACGCTGTTAATCTCACTGTTTGCCGAAGTAGTTTACTATTAATATGCTCTGCTTAAGAAGCTTCCTTGCCCTGTTCTGCACTCAATCTGCTTAGCTGAGATGGCATGCCAAGGCCGATTAGTTGCTAAAATATCCTGCCATATATTTATTGTGACGTAGATTGCCATGGTCTAGTAGCCAATCTGTTAGCTGAAATAGCTCTACACCGTTTTATACTCGATCTTTGTTGCTGTGATGACCTTCGATAGTTCGATGGATGTGTGCTCGGCCTCATTGACTGCTGAAACAGCCTGCCATAATTTGGCACTCAAATCTGTTTGCTGAATTAGCTTTACATATATTTCGTTACTTAGATCTGCTCGTCCAAATATCTTGCCATAGCTTTAGACATCGACCTAGGTATTTTTTTTCTGGACTTCATAAAAAGCATATATGTTTTTCCTGTAATATCTAGTAGAAGAACTAATTTGTATGTCTAACATATGGACATGACTTGGATAACTTCTGCTCAAAGATTCTCTGCTGCATATGTCGAGGGGGTTGAAAACTTCATGAACTTTATCAGAGCTGAGTACGGTGGTCCGAAATCAGATGTGTTCTGCCTGTGTAGCAGTTGTATGAATTCAGTTACAAGACCCCAGTCAACTGTGCAAAATCATCTCCAGTTGTATGGGATGTCGGTCACATATACTAGGTGGGTTCATCAAGGTGAAGCTGTGAACGTCAATGTTATTGACTACATGGAAGCAGCAGATCACCATCTTGATCTGCCTGATGCTCAGGTGGAAGAGGAGGAGGAGGTGGTGGTGGCGGAGCCACTGAGTTTGACCAACATTGAAACAATGCTACAAAATGCTCGTGCATTCCGTGAACTTTCACCTGCAGAAGAAAAACAGTGGGCCCGCATGTGGGAACAATGAAATGTTGCTGTCACCCCAGGAAATAAGCTATCAGTATTCTCAGCTATGGTCACCTTTCTTCAGGTGAAGACATCTGAGCGGATGACCAACAAATCATTCGATGTGATGTTGGCTGCTTTCGGCGAATCTTTCCCAGATGCGTCTGAGCTGCCACACACCTACAGTAAAATGAAGAATTTCCTTCATGGAGTTGGAATTGGATATGATATGATTCATGTTTGTAAGAATAATTGTGTTCTGTTCTGGAAGGATTATGCCAACTTAAGTGAATGCCCGAAATGCAAATCATCAAGATGGAAAGATGGCGATGCTGTGAAGAGGATTCCTCATAATGTTCTGAGACATTTTCCAATTACACCAAGATTGCAGAGGTTGTTTCATGATGCTGAAACAAGAGAGGATGTACTGTGGCATTCTAGGAACCAGGAGTACAGAGATCAGAATGTAATGAGCCATCCATCTCATGGTAGTGAGTGGAAAAGCTTCAATGATAAACACAAAGAGTTTGATGCTGACCCGAGAAACATTAGACTTGACTTAGCTTCAGATGGATTTAACCCATTTGGCCACCAGAGCGCCACATATAGCATGTGGCCAGTGCTTGTTATCCCTTACAACATGCCTCCAAATGTCTGCACCAAAGAATCAAACTACATGATGGCCTTGCTCATCCCAGGTCCAAAAAGTCCTGGAAAGGATTTTGATTTGTTCATTGAGCCTCTTGTGGAGGAACTTCAACAGCTATGGAAGGGTGTTCTCACTCGAGACCTGTATAGCAGCCCACCAGCTGATTTCTTTCTGCGTGCTGTTATAATTTGGTGCATCCATGATTATCCGGCTTTGGGCACTATGTCAGGGCAAACGACACATGGTTACAATGCATGTGTTTGCTGTGACAGGAATCCGCTGTCATACGCAATACTTAGCAAGATCTGTTACATTGGACACCGCCGTTTCCTTGCCAAGGACAAGCTGCATCCTAGAAAATACCGAAGACATGTGTTCAATGCAAAGCATGAAAACCGTGATGCGCCAAAGAGGCTCACCGCCAATGAGTTGCAAGTGGAATTAGAGAAGGTCAGGCATATTACACCAGGAAACCATCCTGGTAATGGTAGTGGGAAAAGGAAGCATGGCAGGGTAGAAGAGAGATTATTGTTTACCCGCAGGTCCACTTTGTGGGACTTGGAGTATTGGAAAGATTTGGATCTAAGGCATAATCTTGATGTGATGCACATCGAGAAAAATATATGTGACAGCATTATCGGCACACTTCTTAATATTGAAGGCAAGACGAAAGATACCTTAAAATCTAGGATTGATTTGACACGCCTGGGTATCAGAAAGGATTTGCAGGTGCAAGATGAAGGTAAAACCACGGGATATGGCACCAGCTGTGTACGTCTTGGACAAGGTAAAAAGAAAAGAATTCTGCGAGGTCCTGTCACGTGTGAGATTCCCACATGGATTTGCTTCCAACCCTGAAAGGAGAGTCAGTGCAGATGGAAACAAGGTACAAGGGTTGAAAACTCATGACTGCCACGTCCTACTTCAAAGGGTTTTACCTGTTATCCTTAGAGGATTGGGCCGCCCTGACTTATACAGAGTAGTTGCAGAGTTGGGACAATTCTTCGGGGAACTCTGTAGTAGGAATATCAGGATAGATGCTTTGGAGCGTCTTAGAGACAAAATACCAACTATCCTATGCGACCTTGAGAAGATATATCCTCCAGCCTTCTTTGATGTGATGGTGCATTTGGCTGTTCATCTACCTGATGAGGCACTACTTAGAGGTCCAGTACAGTATGGCTGGATGTACCCTATTGAAAGGCGGCTAGGCACTTTCAAGGGCTATGTTAGGAGCAGAGCTAGACCCGAGGGTTCCATTGCAGAGGCCTACATTGCTACAGAAGCGTTGACATTCTGCTCAAAATATATTGAAACAGCTGATCAGCTTAGCAAAGAGGTGGGTGAAGACAATCCCGGGCTCAATGTTTTCGATTATTCTGTTCGAGTTACAGGGAAGAGTCGACAAGAGGACAAACCTAAAGATTTGGACAAAATGGTTTGGTATGTGTTGAATAACTGTCCTGAGATACTGCCTTATATCAAGTAAGTGTAGTACTGCAGCTTATACAACGTAATCTACTAAACTTGCAGCACATTCTTATATATTTAGATGTTTGACGCGATTACTATGTTGTGCAGCATCTACAAAGAGGAGTTACTGCCGCAAAATCCAAGAAACATTGACAAACTGGTTATGGCAGGATTTGCGAAATGGTTCAAGAACCATGTAAGCTTTTGAAGTGCACTGTCAGTTTTTTAATATATTGAGTACATAAGATGATCCGCTTGTCTATTTTCTAACCATAGGTTAAGAATATGTGGGAGGATGGGCAGGCAGTTGATGATGCCCTTTACTCACTAGCAATGGGTCCTGATACTTGGGTAAGACATTATGAATCTTGCGTTGTTGGAGATGTGTGCTACAACACCCTTGCACGAGACGAAGGCAGGAAGACACAAAACAGTGCCATCATGAGCACAGATACGGATGACAAAGAGACAACCAAAATGTATGCTAACATAACAGACATTACTCAGTTGCAGTATATCTCCAGTTTCGAGGATCGTCGGTGTGTGGTTCTGTTGTGCTGTCGTTGGTATAACCTGTTTTCCAGGATCGCAAAACCCAGAGCTGATGATTATTTCAAATCCATCAATGTCAAGGCGGCGTACCAAACCAACGAGCCTTTTATTTTGGCAAATCAAGCAACACAGATATTTTTCTTGGAAGACACATTTGCACGTAGCAATGACTGGAGAGTATTGCAAAGGTCTGAGCAGAGGAATTCGTTTAATGAAGTTGCACAACAAGATGATGCTTACACTGCTCCTGATGTACAAGATAACATAGATGTTCCTAATTGTCGGATTTCGGGTTCCGGCAGCCCCTTTAAGGTTCGAACACTGGGGGTGCGCGCGGAGATTACGCCTTCTACCTCTCCGTCTCGTAAAGATCTAGTCTACTGAAAGAACAGCACAAGAGACACGAGATTTATACTGGTTTGGGCCACCGTTGTGGTGTAATACCCTACTCCAGTGTGTGGTGGGTGGATTGCCTCTAGAGGCTGAAGATGATGAACAATACAAGGAAGAACAGCCTTGCGAGGGTCTGTTCTTGGATGGGGCGATGAACTGCTGGGAGGAGTTCAGCCACCTTTATCTCTCTCTCTCTCTAGCCAATCGACCAAACCGAGCCCTTTGCTATGTGGGTGGCTGGTCCTATTTATAGTGGCCCTGGTCCTCTTCCCAAATATCGAGCAGGAAGGGAGCCAACAATGGCGGGCAAATTTTAAGGGGGACAGCAAGTATCAGCTATCCTGACAAAAGCAGTCTTCGCCTGCGCAAAGCTCTGGTGATGATGCCGTCTTGGGCTCCACGGTGACCTCCGTGTCGTGGTCCTCCTAGTCTTGGTCTCGTTGCACCGAAATGGCAACCTTTGCCTGATGCCTCGGTACTCCGCGGCTGCGCTTGTCCCCTTTGTACCAAAGAGGAAAGGAGGACGCTGCGCGGGCTGGCACCCGCCTGGCGCCCCGAGTCGTCATTGCTCGCGTCACGGGCACCTCGTGAGGTACCCCGCCTTGATCTCTCCGCCTCCTCGCGAGCCAGCCTGATGAGGCCGTGCCTGAGGAAGGTCCGTGTCGTCCGCCCCATGAGGCTTGGCCCCTCGCGAGGGTCTTGAGTCTTGTGTTGATGAAGATGGCCCGTGCTGGGCCTCCTTTGAGCCACGCCGCAGGCCGCAGGCAGGCAAGTCTGGGGACCCCCGTTCCCAGAACGCCGACAGTAGCCCCCGGGCGCAAGGCGCGCCCGGACTTGTCCGTGCTGAGAGGCGAAAGGGCAAGGGCGAAGCGCCGTGGGCCCTAATAGCCTGCGGCCTTGGGTGCCGCGTGGCGGTTGATGGGACGTGGGCGTCTCCGCTTCCCCACGACGCCTTGGTGATTGCGTGAGTTGGACAAGTCCCTGCATGCAAATCGTGTCATGATTACCTGTGATCGTGGAGGCCGGCGGTTGGCCTTCGCCGGCTATAAGCACAGGCCGACGCGCGCCCTTCCAGTTCATCCCCCCCTTGCTTCTCCTTTTTTCTTCATGGCCCCGTCGAGGAGGTTCTCGGCCGCCGAGAAGGGGAAGGCTTGCCGGGTTGAGCCCGCCTCTCCCCCACCCAAGCGCAGCTGAGGGCGTCCTCATAAGCATCCTGTGGCCACCACGGTGGCTCCCCGCGGCCGGGAAGGCGATCTTTAGCTCGGCGGCGGGCGGATTGCTGCGGCCGGGGGGCGCACTCCGGCCGCGCGTCCCCCCAGGCCGCGCGTTCGTGCTGCTGAAGCGCTGTCGGAGTTCGTCGTGTGGTCGGCGGAGCCAACTAACACCCGACTCCCGCTTCCTTGCTTCCTCCTCGGCGAGCTCCCGGCCGGCGCCTCGGGCGGCCTCTGGCTCCAGGCCGACGGCTGCTGCAGCTGAGCCTCATGGGTCTCCCTGGAGATCTCCGCGGCCAGGAGCCTGTCCCTGGCCCGGGGTTGGCAGACGTTTGCCTGTGCGCGTGGCCTGAGCCGTCGGTGCACCCTTCACTTCAAGTTCGACGGCGACGTCACCCTCTACGTCAGGGTGTTCGGGGAAGATGGTCGCCGCGCGGGGTGTTGCCTCGAGGGTGACGACCGCGGCTGGGAACCCAGCTCCGGTGACGGCGGAGGGAGCAGCGCTCGCGCGGCTGGCGGCGTTCGGGGTTCCTCAAGCTTCTCCGGTTCCTCTTTAGGCGGCGACTCCTCTAGCGGTGGCCGCGATCAGCCTCCACGCCATCGTGTCTGCTTGGGGGGCGGCAGCATGTCCGCACGCCGCCGCGCCTTGGTGAAGCGCGAGAGGGAGTCCGCCTGAGCTCTGGAGGCGACTCGGGCCTTCCCCGTGGGCCGGTGTGAGGCGTGCCGCTCTGGATTTGTTCTTCCTTTTCCCCTTTTCCTGCGCAACAAAGACAATAGTGTGGAGCCCCGCAGGGGCGTGTTTGGGTTATTGCTTGTTGATCATCGTTTTACTTTCGTTACCGTTCCTTCCGGCTATGTGCCCGAGTGTGGATAGTTCCCGACCCCAGCCGTGAGGGGGGGGGGGGCGACCGACCCAGGCCCTTCGTTTGCGTCACGGTGCCCGCGGGGCACGGACTGGAGGGGTGCTCCTGTACGGGGCCCAGGTCGCGAACTCTTTGAACAACTAGGATAGGAACACTCGCGAGGGCGCTCGGCTGCTCCCCCTCGCGAGGCCTTGTGCAAAAGAAATCGAGGCAGGAGAGCGAAAAGCCGAAGAATCGCAAGCCAAAGATGGCAACAACTTCAATAAAACTTCAGATGCGAACAAACAAGCCAACTGCGGAAAGCAAATGAAAAAGCCGCGTCCGGCACCTAATCTAGTCTTCGACGTCTTCTCACCAGCACAGAGCTAAGTGCTGCCACTGGGCGTGGGAGGGAGCCCCAGGGCCTAAGGCCGGCGCTCCTGAGACTCCAGGGCGTGTACAGCCCCACTCATTATTACGTGAGAGTGTCACGGGCGGCGAGCTTCACAGGCGTTGGCCTTCTTCACAGGCTCCGGGCCTTTCTTCTTAGGGGAAACGAGCTTCACAGGCATTCGCCTTCTTCACAGGCTCTGGGCCTTTTCCAAAAAGGATAATCTTCACAGGCACTCGCCTTGCTTCACAGGCTTTGGGCCTTTTCCAAAAAGGATGATCTTCACAGGCACTCGCCTTGCTTCACAGGCTCTGGGCCTTTTCCAAAAAGGATGATCTTCACAGGCACTCGCCTTTCTTCACAGGCTCTGGGCCTTTTCCAAAAAGGATGATCTTCACAGGCACTCGCCTTGCTTCACAGGCTCTGGGCCTTTTCAAAAAAGGATGATCTTCACAGGCACTCGCCTTGCTTCACAGGCTCCGGGCCTTTTCCAAAAAGGATAATCTTCAGAGGCACTCGCCTTGCTTCACAAGCTCTGGGCCTTTTCCAGAAAGGATAATCTTCATAGGCACTCGCCTTGCTTCACAGGCTCTGGGCCTTTTCATGGGTAGAACCTCCGGAGGTGCTGGATGTTCCATGCATTCTGGACTGGCACTCCCTCCTGAGTCTCCAAGCGCACGGAGCCGGGCCTGGAAACATGAACAACCTTGAACGGGCCCTCCCACATGGGAGAGAGCTTGTGCAGTCCCTCCCTGGAGAGAACCCGTCTGAGCATGAGGTCTCCTACCTCGAGAGTCCTGTGAGGGATATTGCGGCAGTGATATCGCCGCAGCGCTTGCTGGTACCTTGCCGCTCGCAGCGCGGCTTCCCGGCGGCGTTCCTCCCCCAGCACGAGGTCCGTCCCCCGCACGGTGTCCTGTTGCGCCTCGTCGAACGCCAGGACCCGCGCGGAGCGTCGTCTGACCTCGTGAAGGAGGACCGCTTCCACTCCGTAGACCAAGAAGAACGGGGTCTCTCCAGTCGGTTTGGTCGCGGTGGTGCGGATGGACCACAACACTGACTGAAGCTCGTCGTACCAACCTCTGCCGTAGGCCTCCAGCTTCTTCTTGAATGTCCTGGTCTTGAGGCCCCTCAGGACCTCCACGTTGGCTCTGTCGGCCTGGCCGTTGCTTCGGGGGTGCGCCACTGAGGCGTAGCATATCTGCGTTCCAAGGTTAGCACAATATGTTTTGAAGTGGTTACTGGTGAACTGCGAACCATTGTCCGTGATGATGCGATTCGGCACCCCGAACCGGCTCACGATGCCCTTGATGAACTTGATCGCGAAACCCGCGGGAATGGTGCGGACAGCCTCTACTTCAACCCACTTGGTGGATTTGTCCACGACAACGTAGAGGTAGCGGTAGCCCCCTGGCGCCCGAGGGAACGGGCCCAAGATGTCCAGCCCCCAGACTGTGAATGGCCACGAAAGGGGGATAGTCTGCAAGCTTCCTGCTGGCTGGTGGATCTGCTTGGCGTTGAAATGGCAGGCTTCACAAGCTTTCACTAGTTCCACGGCGTCGTTGAGTGCGGTGGGCCAATAAAACCCACTACGGAACGCCTTGCCGACGAGGGTCCGCGATGATGAATGATGTCCGCAGTCCCCGCCGTGTATATCTTTCAGTAGTTGCTTCCCTTGCTCCCTGGAGATGCAGCGCAGGGATACACCGTTTGGTCGCCTCCGGTAGAGCTCTCCGTCTTTGATGCAGTATGACGTGGCCTGGCGTGCCACTCGCTCCGCTTCCTCCTCCTTCTCCGGCAAGGTCCCTTGTACTAAGTAGCTCCGGAGCTCCGTGATCCAACACCCCTCCTGAGGCTCCATTGTCAGGAGCAGGCGCGCTCCTGAGGCCGGACCAGAGGTCGGAGCTCCTGAGGCAGGTGGCTGGGGGAGCTCCTCCCAGGGCTGAGTCGTGTGTGATAACATTGGCAGAGCCGAGGGCTTGAAGAGCTGCTCCTCAAAAACGCCAGGCTCCTAGGGTAACCGTCTGGATGCACGTTTGGCGATGCCATCGGCCTCCTGATTGGTGCCATGGGGCACATGCTGTAACTCCAACCCACAGAATTGCTTCTCCATCTTGCGGACTTCCGCAAGGTAGGCTTCCATGTGCTCATCTTTCGGCTCGTACACCTTGTTGGAGAAATTGACAAGGAGCTGTGAATCGCCCTTGATGGTGAGGCGTTTCACTCCCAGGGCAGCCGCGGTCTTCAAGCCCGCTATTAAACCTTCATACTCTGCTATGTTGTTGGAGACCTTTTCGCCTTCCTGGAAGCATAGTTTCATGGCGTAATAGAGCTTCTCCTGTGTGGGCGATATAAGCACCGCCCCAGCCCCTGCGCCATGCCTGGAGAACGCCCCATCGAAGTACATGACCCAGCCTTCTGGCGCCTCGCTTCCCGGGGATAGGGACCGATCTTCACCGGCCTCGAGGCCTGGCGCCTCCATCCACTCTGCCACAAAATCCGCCAACGCTGCTCCCTTGATGACCCTGGTCGTGCTGAACTCGAGCTGAAATGCTTGCAGTTCTATGTTCCACTCAGCGACCCTTCCAGCTGAATTAGGGCTCCTGAGCACTCTCTCCAGAGGGTATGACGAGACGACCTTGATGGGGTGACCCTGAAAATAGTGCCGCAGCTTGCGCGAAGCTACCAGTAGCGCGAGGAGGAGTTTCTGAGGCATGGGGTACCGTGCTCTTGCATCCCGCAGCACCGTGCTGACGAAGTACACTGGGTGCTCAACGAGGTGGAGCGCGTCAGTGCTGGTGGTTCCTTCCGGAGACCGTGGCGCCTCTTGAGGCAATGAGACCGCCTGAGACGGGCCATCTGGAAGGGGGTCCTCTTCCGCCTCTGGTGCGCCCCTCTGCGGTGGCTGATCCTCCTCTGCCGCGGTGGCGGTTTCTGTAGGCCTTCCTGGTCCCTGTTCTGCCTGGTCCCGGGCTGCTGCCGTGGTTTTGATTCGGCGCTCCTCTCTGACTGCCACCAAGGCTGCGCTGGCGGAGTAGGGAGTGGCGGCGAGGTAAAGCACCAGGGGCTCCTAAGGGCGCGGAGCCACCATGACCGATGGGTTGGTCAGGTATCTCTTGAGATCTTGGAACGCCTTGTCGGCCTCTTCAGTCCACTCGAAGGGCCCCTTCTTCTTCATTAGCTGGAAGAAGGGCAGGGCTCATTCTCCCAGCTTGGAGATGAAGCGCCCTAGTGTGGTCACGCGCCCCGTGAGCTTCTGCATTTCTCTGAGGGTCTTTGGTGGGCTCATGTCTTCCGCCGCCTTGACCTTCTCTGGGTTAGCCTCGATGCCTCGGCGGGACACGAGGAAACCCAAGAGCTTGCCCGAGGGGACTCCGAACACACACTTCTCTGGGTTGAGCCGTAGGTTCACTGCGTTGAGGCTCGCGAAGGTTTCCTCCAAGTCCTGTATCAAGGTCCCGGCCTCCCGAGACCTTACCACAATGTCATCGACGTAAGCTTCAACATTCTTCCCGAGCTGCGGGCCCAAGGTGATGTGCATCAGCCGCTGAAAGGTTGCCCCGGCGTTACGCAGTCCGAATGGCATGCACGTGTAGCAGTATACCCCACACGGGGTCAGGAAGGCCGTCTTCTCGATGTCTTCTACCGCCATCTTGATCTGATGATACCCAGAGAAGGCATCCAAGAAGCATAGCAGGTCGCATTCCGAAGTGGAATCGACGATCTGGTCAATGCGGGGGAGCGGGAACGGATCTTGTGGGCATGCTTTGTTGAGGTTGGTGAAGTCGACACACATACGCTCCTTTCCTCCCTTCTTTGGCACAACGACAGGGTTGGCCAACCAATCTGGGTATCGGACCTCGCGGATGACCCCAGCGGCCTCTAACTTGCGGGTCTCTTGGACGATGAAGGCCTGCTTTTCTGTGGACTGCCGCCTGGCCTTCTGCTTCACAGGGCGCACGTTGGGGCACACGTTGAGGTGATGCTCGATTACACTCCTGGGGATCCCTGCCAACTGGTCCGGCTCCCAAGCGAATACTCTCTTGTTTGCGCGCAGGAACCCGACCAGGGCCTCCTCCTCCTTGGGTTTGAGGTGGGCGCCTATGGTGAAAGTGGCATTGGTGGACCCGTCCTCATCTACGGGTATCTGCTTGGTTTCTGCCTTGTCTTGGGTGAACAACTACTTCTTGGCGGGTGCAGCCCCCTTGGGCCCGGGGGTCTCCAAGTCGTCCGGCTGTGCCGACGCCACCGTCTTGAAGGCAAGCTTGAGCGCCCGCAGCGCGTCCCCGGTGTCCCCGTGCACAGTGAGGACACCGCTGCTCCCGGGCATCTTCATGAGGTTGTACGCCGGGTGCGTCGCGGCCATGAATTGGGCCAGCGCTGGGTAGCCGAGGATGGCGCTGTAGGGGAGGCCGATGGGGGCGATGTCGAAGTCAACCAGCTCCGTGCGGAAGTTGTCGTAGGTGCCGAAGGTCACGGGGAGCCGGATCTGCCCCAAGGAACTGGACGACTTGCCCCCTACGCCTGAGAAGGGCCGGCTGGGTTGCAGCCGTTCCAGGGGTATGCGGAGGAGGTTGAAGGCCTCGACCGAGAGCACGCTGAGGCCCGCGCCGCCATCAACGAGGGTTCTGGTGATGGCCACCTGGCAGATGGTGGGGGTGCACAACATGGGGAGCGCGCCCGAGCAGGCCGAGTTGGAGGGGTGGTCCTCCGAGCTGAAGGTCAGGCCGGTCTCGGGCGCCGCCCGATCTGGGGGAGCCCCCTGCCGCGCGGAAGCAGCGCTGACCCAGCGGACGTACGGCTTGACGTGGCGACTTGTGGGCGGCGCCTGCGAGCCGCCTAGGAGGGCCGCGACAACCAGGGGTGTTGGTGTAGCGCGATGGGACGGCGCAGGGGAGCCCCCTGCGGCGCGGACGAGCTCGGGGGCGGCCCGGCGCTCCGCGGGCTCGTCGAGCGTCAGACATGAGCGTGATGGTCGGAAGAGAACGGAGCGGTGAAGGACGAACTCCGGCGCACCCCCTACCTGGCGCGCCAAATGTCGGATTTCGGGTTCCGGTAGACCCTTTAAGGTTCGAACACTGGGGGTGCGCGCGGAGATTATGCCTTCTACCTCTCCGTCTCGTAAAGATCTAGTCTACTGAAAGAACAACACAAGAGACACGAGATTTATACTGGTTCAGGCCACCGTTGTGGTGTAATACCCTACTCCAGTGTGTGGTGGGTGGATTACCTCTAGGGGCTGAAGATGATGAACAATACAAGGAAGAACAGCCTCGCGGGGGTCTGTTCTTGGATGGGGCGATGAACTGCTGGGAGGAGTTCAGCCACCTTTATCTCTCTCTCTCTCTCTAGCCAATCGACCGAACCGAGCCCTTTGCTATGTGGGTGGCTGGTCCTATTTATAGTGGCCCTGGTCCTCTTCCCAAATATCGAGCGGTAAGGGAGCCAACAATGGTGGGCTAATTTGAAGGGGGACAACAAGTATCAGCTATCCTGACAAAAGCAGTCTTCGCCTGCGCAAAGCTCTGGTGATGACGCCGTCTTGGGCTCCACAGTGACCTCCGTCTCGTGGTCCTCCTAGTCTTGGTCTCGTTGCACCGAAATGGCAACCTTTGCCTGATGCCTCGGTACTCCGCGGCTACGCTTGTCCCCTTTGCACCAAAGAGGAAAGGAGGACGCTGCGGGCTGGCACCCGCCTGGCGCCCCGAGTCGTCATTGCTCGCGTCACGGGCACCTCGCGAGGTACCCCGCCTTGATCTCTCTGCCTCCTCGCGAGCCATCCTGATGAGGCCGTGCCTAAGGAAGGTCCGTGTCGTCCGCCCCGCGAGGCTTGGCCCCTCGCGAGGGTCTTGAGTCTTGTGTTGATGAAGATGGGCCGTGCTGGGCCTCCTTTGAGCCACGCCGCAGGCCGCAGGCAGGCAAGTCTGAGGACCCCCGTTCCCAGAACGCCGACACTAATATCTTTGAAAACCATCACGTCAATGACGCCGGCGAAAAGATTGCCTGTCGTGCTATGGACATACAAGAGTTGATCAAGAAGAAGCCAATGTTCGAGGACGTTGAGGATGAAGAAGAAGATGACACCATGGGGAATTACGATTCAGACTGATACACATGGCGAAGATGTTGACGCTGCTGCTGCGGATGATGATTACATTGCTTTTGTCGCATTTGCCTGTCAGAAGACGTTTTTTATCTACTATGTGAAATTGTGTTTGCTATGACAATTGAAACCTGATGAACATGTTGTTTAGTATTTTGCTGTGAGAACATCACTTGGTATGTATGCTGATTTGTGTTTGGTGATTGTATGACAACTAAAACATGATGAGATTGTTGTTTAGTTGTACTCATATTTGGCTGTGAAACTTGAATTTGATGACATAGTTTGCTGTTGGACTGCAATTTGCTCGACGTCTTCGAATGAGAACAAAGCTAACCCGACATGGCCTCTGCTATTTATTTATTTATTTATTTATTTATATGAGCAAAAGGGGATACCCCCTAATTTCCGTTAATAGAAATCATTATATGTTCACAACACTACACCAGCCTGCTACACAGGTTTCATTCATTACTAGTTTCAGCAAAGTGCTCATGTCATAACCACTGAATACATCATGAGTGCTACATACACTGCAAATAAAGAGACAATCATCCTACAGAGCACATCGATTTTGCCCATTATCTTCACAAGCTCTTTCATCTCCTCATTGCTGTCAAGGCCGTTCAGCAGCTGTTGCTTGGCCATGATCAGAGGAACTGCATCTTTAAGCTTCTGCTCTGCATCTTCCTCTTCTGCCGTTCCTTCAGTTACTTGTCCAACACCCCAACCTGTTGGTATTGGGATTCCTCGGCTAACCAAATAATCAGCGTAGTTGCATTCTCCCACATCAGCAACTTCCTAGAAATACAAATCACACGAATCTTCCCTTTTCTGCACGAATCAAATTGGTAGATCATCAACCAAACTATTAAAAAAATCAGCAACTGAAAGCAGCAGAACAACACTTAGACATATTATTACCCCATGATTCGGGCATTTGTAGAAGACTCGGCCAGGGTTGTGGATTGTGGTTGAGACGCGACGGATAACTCTGCGTGATTTGCAGCAGTGGCACCACACCAATGGCAGCGGGTTGCGATGAGCAATCAGCTGCGGTGCGCGTGCCGGCGAGGGTGTGATGAGACCCACAGGCGATGGTACGGGTTGCGACTTGGCGCATATCTGGTTGTTGCCTGCTGAAGAGCAGGTGGACGAGCAGCCAGCGGACATGGTTGCTGCGGCCAGAGCTTCTGATGCTAGGCAGAGTAAGTAGAGAAGAGGAGAAGCGAATGTTGGATATGTCAGTTTCATTACTTGCAGAGTAGCATAGCACCATATATAGTCATAGTCTAGGTTTGGATTCGAACCAGCTACAGGAGCACGTCTTTCTTTTTTCTAAAACTTGGCAACGTCTCATTACTGGTACACTAGCTTGTTCTGTATGCCTTCCCAAGTCTTTGATTTTCTTTCCCTTTTTTGCGAGGAAGGAAGGAGGACAAAATTGAGAGTTCCTGGGACTCGAACCCAAGACCTCTCGGTTGAAAACCAAGGGTGCTAGTCACTTATGTGGCAAACGTTCCCTGTGAGGAGGACGGCAGACGAACGCATTTTCCTCGCAGTTTTCTTCGTATATATAAAAAGTATGCTACTTGGTGTCCACTTAGAAAACAAAATGATTGTGCCAACCTTGACCGTTAGATTGACATTCAACGTCTGTCGTGTTTCTTCAGTCTCTTCTTCCTCGAGTGGCCAAAGCCAAACCAGCGCCGGCGGGACCGCCTGCTCCCGCCTCCCATGGCTGGCTGTGATCTGCCCCGGCTCCTGTTCGTTCCCGTCTGAGGCCTCACCATCGTCCTCCGCCTTGGTTCGCTCGCCGCGGTGCCGCCCTCCAGTGTTGTCAACATAGTCAACAACCGAGAGGAATAAGGAGATGACTGTACATGGTGAGGATGACAGTAGGGACCCAACAACGCGCGCAGTAATTTTGTTTTTTCGGGACGAAGAAGGGTATCAACTGGGTTGTGCGGGACCTGTGGCCCGTCTAGCCCAGGCTTTTATTTCATATGTTTAGCACATGGCCAGCCTAGTTTTTTTTCCTTTCTGAAAATTGCTAGCCAGCTATTTTGTTTTTTTTTTGCAGAATAACCAACGTAGGCCTACTTGCTTTTCTACGTCCTGTTGGGCCGGAAATCTTTCAAGACGTGGAGGGATGCATTTTTCCCAGAAAATGGGCTATAAGTAATAAGAAATTAAGTAATAATAAATGGGTTGTAAAATGAAAAAATACAACAAACAGACAATTAGTTCCAAAATACTATTTTCTTTCGGATTTTGATATTTTAAATTTCATTGTTTTTGTGCGGGTAAAATTTCATTGAATTTAAATTAATGTATATTTAGATTTAAAATTAATTTGAATCTGGCTAGAAATTTCGGGTTCTATGCTGTTTGGGACAGATTTGGAGGCTGATTTGTGGGTCTACTAGGTTGACGTGTACTTTGGCTTTGTCAACTTAGTCCACAAACGATTCTAGCAGCAATGACCATTGGATGTTCTGCTCCCGCCTCCCGTGGCCGGCTGTGCTGCCGCACAGGCCGCACCGCCCCACCCTACTTCATTGCTGGCCAGGCCATTCCTCTACTCACCCACACCTCCTGTTATTTTCCGGCGACGGCAGCCGGACTAGTAAACCCTCGTACTCCCCACCACGTGGGCAACCATTGCCGAGTCTTCCCCGGCTCCGTGTTGTTCCCTTCCTAGGCCTTGCCGTCGTCCAACGCCATGGTGCTCTCGGCGCGGCCTGGTCAACTTGGTCAACGAACGACATCTATCGGCTGTGGACTGTACGTGCAAAATAATGATTCCTCCACCTGACAGCTGGGACCCACCGGAAGGGCCTCTGTATTTCATGAAAAAAATGTTCCCCCCGCTGACATGTCGGACCCACCAGCTATATCTTCGCATGCAAGGAAGTGCCTCCTTATTACGCACAAAAAAATGAATACCCCCCCTGCTAGCTGGGACCCACCATAGTGGGAGGATGACTTGTGGGCCAACAAAGTTGACGGGGACGGAGGGCTTTGTCAACTTAGTCAACATAAACGATTGTAGCTCTAGTGACCGTACGATGTCCATCTAACGGCCGTAGTGCTTCTTCAACCTCTGGTCTTCTTGCTCCAGCCGCCCAAAGCAGCGCCGGTCGTGCCGCATGCTCTTGCCTCCCGTGGCCGCCTGTGCTGCCGCGGAGGCCTCACCGCCCCCTACTATTCCCACCGCTGGCCAGGCCCTACGGTGACGGCAGCCTCACACCGCAGCCGAACCAGTGAACCCTCGTACTCCTCTCCATGCGGGCTTCCACTGTCATGTCTTCCCCGGCTCCGCGTCGTCCCCTTCCTAGGCCTCGCAGTGGTGCTCTCCGCGCGGCGTGGTCAACATGGTCAAGGAACGACTTCCATCGGAACAGTACTGTACGTGGAGAGGCTGATAGCTGGGTCCATGGCCACATCCCAGTTTTTTTGTGATTTGCCAAGTAAGTCGCTTTGTCAGGCCTGTTGGGCTGCAAATCTTTCAAGACGAGGACAGCTTTCATTCGGCTGGCTGAGAAAATGGCCCATCAGTAATGAGAAATGGGCTGTACATTTTTAAAACACATCAAACCGGCAATTAGTTTCAAATATATTTTTTTCATTTCAAGATTTTAAAATACATTAATTTTTATGCGTGGAGAATTTGTTGGATTCTATATTGATATACATTTATTTTTAAAATCAGTTTGAATGTGAGTCGAAATTTTGGGATTAAAAACTATTCGGACCACACCGAAATATGCAATATTTCGTATAATTTTTTAACCGTGGCCACAATTTGGGCTGTAATGCTAACAAAAAGAATATGGGATCAAAAAAAACCTTAAGAATTAGCAAATGGGCTGAAAATTATTAGAAATAATGGCAGATGGGCTGTATGCTGTTTTCCACAGATTTGAGGCTTTCCTAAAAAAAGGTTGACGCACAAGCAGTGACTGTTGGATGTCCATCCAATGGCCGTCGTGCTTCTTCAATCTGTGCTCTTCCTGCTCCAGCCGCTCAAACAAGCGCCGGCGGGACTACCTGCTCCCTCCTCCCCCCGGCCGACTGTGCTGCCGCGCAGGCCTCACCGCCCCACCGTACTCCCATCGCTAGCCTAGCCATCCCTCTACTCACCCACACCTGCTGTTATTCTCCAGCGATGGCAGACGAACCAGTAAACCCTCGTATAGTCGTACTCCCCTCCGCGTGGGAAACAACTGCCGAGTCTTCCCTGCCTCCGTGTCGTTCCCTTCCTAGGCCTCGCCGTCGTCCACCGCCCTGGTGCTCTCGGCGCGGCCTGGTCAACGTGGTCAACGACTGACATGCATCTGAAGTGGACTGTATGTGGAGAGGCCGACAGCTGGGTCCACAGCCGCACGCAAGGAAATGCCTCCTTATTACGTGCAAAATAATGATTCCTCCACCTGACATTAGGGACCCACCGAAAGGGCCTCTGTATTTCACAAAAAAACTTTACCGCCGCTGACAGCTCGGACCCACCAGCTATATCTTCGCACGCAAGGAAGTGCCTCCTTATTACACACCAAAAAATGAATACTCCCCCTGTTAGCTGGGACCCAGTATAGTGGCAGGCTGACTTGTGGGCCTACTAAGTTGACAGGGACGGAGGGCTTTGTCAACTTAGTCGATATGCACGATTCTAGCTCCAGTGACCGTACGGTGTCCATCCAACGGACGTAGTGCTTCTTCAACCTCTAGTCTTCTTGCTCCAGCCGCCCAAACCAGCGCCGGTCGTGCCTCATGCTCGTGCCTCCCGTGGCCGGCTGCGATGTGGCGGAGGCCTCATCGCACCCTACTACTCCCACCGCTGCCCAGGCCATCCCTCTACTCACCCACACCCCCTGTTACTCTGCGGTGACGGCAGCCTCACACCGCGGCGAACCAGCGCCCTCGTACTCCTCTACGTGTGGGCATCCACTGTCGCGTCTTCCCCGGCTCCGCGTCGTCCCCTTCCTAGGCCTCGCCGTCGTCCACCGCCCTGGTGCTCTCGGCGCGGCGTGGTCAACATGGTCAAGGAACGGCTTCCATCAGACGTGGACTGTACGTGGAGAGGCTGACAGCTGGGTCCACGGCCGCAGCAAGGAAGTGCCTCCTTATTACGTGCAAAATAATTATTCCTCCACCTGACAGTGGGGACCCACTGGACGGGCCACCGTATTTCACCCCCCTGACTGCTGGGACCCACCAGCTACATCTTCGCATGCAAGGAAATGCCTGACAGTCGGGACCCACCTGGTCGAAGAGTACGTAGCGTTGTCATTCTGGTCATGAACGTGTACGTACGTATATACTGGTGGATGTAGAGGCGCGCACGTGTTGTAGTAGAGGCGGCCAGGGTGCAAGAAAGAAAATACGGCCACGCATGTGTACATACGGGCGGGGTCTCGAACGCCTACTCGCGCATATGTACGGCGAGGGCTCGTTGACATGGCTGGGCCGGAACGGAGAAACAGCGTCGTCGCCGTGTTCATGGGGAGGCAGCGGAATGTGTCGTGTTCATGGGGAGGCAACGGGATGCGTCGTGTTCATGGGGAGGCAACGGAACGCGTGGCAGCCAACCGGCTAGTTCGGAACAGAATGCGTGGTCGTGTTCATCGGGAGGGCTTGGACGGAACAAGCGATGGAAACGAGGCCTGGCGTACCGCACAACAGAGGAAACGGGCCTCCTACGTTCGGAACGGGGTCCTGTTGATCGGGAGGGGTCTGGCGTACCGCAAAACGGAGGAAACGGACATCCTACGGTCGAAACGGGGGTCCTGTTGATCGGGAGGGGTGTGGCGTACCGCAAAACAGACGAAACAGACTTGTGTTGGAGCGCTACGGTCGAAACGGGGGACCTGTTCATCGGGAGGGGTGTGGCGTACCGCAAAACGGGACTCCATGGGATACTGTTCATCTCCACCGTCAACCCCCTCCAGCCTCCACGAGCTACTGTTCATCCACCGTCGACCTCCTCCAGCCTCCAACTGCGACTGTTCATCCACGGGCTCCTGTTCATCCAGCCTCCACCACGCGCTACTCCACCGGCTACTGTTCAACCAGCCCTCTCCACGGGCTCCTGTTCAACCACCCCTCGACGGGCTACTGTTCATCCCGCCCTCCACCGTCTACTGTTCATCCTGCCCTCCACGGGGTGGTCCTGTTCATCCAGCCCTCCACGGGGTCCTGTTCATCCAGCCCCAACCGGCTCGATCGATCGGGGTCCTGTTCATCCAGACGCAACACCACGGGGTCCTATTCATCCACCCCTACTAGGAATTGTTCATCCAACCCCCCCCCCCCCCCCGCAACGCTCACTGTTCATCGAGAGGCAGCATCGACCGGCTTCAGTTAGCAGGAGTAGCGAAGGAATCGCTCGATCGGGTTCAGTTAACAGCCATCGATCGATCGCTCAGGTTCAGTAACGCGTAGCCTGCAGTGCAATCGCTCGGGTTCAGTTAGAGCCCAACGCCTTGCTCGGGTTCAGTTAGAGCCAACGCCTCACACACACGCATGTACGTGTACGAGAGAAACACGCATCGCTCGGCCCCCGACCTCCCACCGTAACCGGGAACTCCCCGAAATTTTCCTCCCCCTCGCTTCTACCACGGTTTTTTCCGTCATGGACGCCCCAAAGAATGTCATGCAGCTGCGTCTCCAGCCCGCCCAGGACGAAAAGCCCATTTTCTGTCATAGAAGTAGGAGCCCACCACATCTATGATGATACCGGGTTTTGTCACAATTATCGTCATAGAAGTGTCATATGTATGACAGAAAAAAATTCGTTTGGCCCAAAATGTCACAGATGTGTCTTTTTTTGTAGTGTGGGGTCCAAGCTTGTCTCAATCTGCCTGGTTTCTTCCTCAAAGTTCTGGCAGAATTCTGCACAAACAAAAAGGGTTGAAGTGACAGAGACACAATAGGAAAGTTCTTTGCAGTCAGTCGGATAAGGAAAGGTACCTTCAAGCATGAGGAACATTTTCTTCGGAAACCCTCCCAGATAAGCTTCCAGCTCGTCCTTCTTTCGAGTGAGATCGCCGACTCTGTCTATCAAGGATGCCTTCTCCTCCTTCAGCTGCACAACTTCCTTCTTGGCTTTGTCAACAGCAGTCTTCAGCTTAGTGTTTTCTTCTTCTAACTTGCCGATTGAAGCCAACTTCTTGTCAGCAAGTTCAGTTTTCTCCCGCGCCGTCTTCTGTGCTGCTACGAGGTCAAGGTCCTTCTGCTCCAGAGCCTTCTTCATTTTTTCTAAAGAAATAACATTCTTCAGACGAGCTTGGATTTGACGATTTTCACTACGCACATTTGTTCGAGTGGAGCCACTTGGTTTAAAAGTGGAAAGGAAAAGATGGCAAGACTAACAGTCGACAAAATTGTTACCTCCCATGATGGTTGCTTCATCTTGGGCCTTCTTCAAATTTTCCTTGGCCAGCTCTAGATCAAGGTTGAGTTGAATTTGTTTCCACTCCAATTCAGCAAAGTGGGCCCCAAGCTCACAAGATCTCTGCAGTCAACAAACAAGGCACGTCAGGCGATAGAAACAAAGACCGACAGCTTTTGAGTGATAAGATGCAAGTTCAAGTTATTACGACAAAAAGAGTTCTAATACTACCGCCGAATCAAATATTCAACAGTAGTGTCGGGGACTACACCCAGTGGGTGCACTTGCCCCCACTGGTTCGACTTCCCACTCGACATGGCCCGTCTAGCCCGAGTGGAAGAAGTAAAACAACAACAACATTTGTGCTGAGACCACCGCCAACTGCCCGCAGTCGACCGCGATCTCGGGGACTACACCCACTGGGTGCACTTAGCGTGCCCCCACTGGCTCGGAGTTCACTGAACGTGATCCGTCTAAAGCTGAGTGAATATACTGCAAGCAAACAAGTTCTAAGTCTCCCGTGGTGAAATAACACTTTGGAAAGACCCCCGCCGAATCAAACATTCGACGGCGGTCTCGGGGACTACACCCAGTGGGTGCACTCGGCATTCCCCCACTGGTTCAAGGGTTCAGTCCACACAATCTAGTCGATTCAACTGAAAAAGCTACAAAGCAAAAGAAGCCACCCAGTGGGTGAAGCAAGGTGCAAATTCATGATAGATGCACATAAGGTTTGAAAAAGCTCATCCACTGACATCTTACGAATAGTAAAGCATTAGTTTTCAAGTACCATATCCTAACAGAGCAAAGATCAAGCTAAAGACCAGTCGGAAATCAACTCACCTAGATGTTGGTTTGAAGGGTAGAGCTGGCATCATAGGTAGCCTTGCTGGCCTCGTGCACCACCTTCATTCGCTCCATCATAAGGCCTGCTTGGCGTATGGCTTCCTTAGCAGCGCCTACTTGGTCCTCTAGGACATAATGGGTAACAAAGAGCGGAGTTGGTGGAACAGACGAGGCAGCCAGGGGATCTGAAGCATGGAGTTGCACAGTCGGAGGAAGGACATGAGCAGTCGACTCCGAAGGTTGATCAATGGACACAGGGTTCGCAAAAGAAACAAAAGTCCAAATTGGATCTCCGGATCGCTGAACGACTGGTTCTAGCGTTGGAGTCGAGTGAGACACTTTGCTAGCAGGCATCCTCCTGCTCGAAGTCCTACCCCTTCTTCCTGTGTTCTTCTGTGGCACGTCTTCATGGTTGTCGTCATCTGGAAGTTCAATAACATTTGGTGGCACTACAACACACTCGACCATACGATCTCAATCGGCCGATAGGACAATTGACAAAGTGAGGGCTTGGCTGTGGAGTTGTACCCGCTCGAGAAGTGGCCGCATCTGCAGTCTCCTCGTCATCTTGCTCCTTGTCGATATTCATGGATGTCCCAGAAGTAGCAACCCTGAAAGGTTCCAAAATTCACTCTGTCAGGCAAGTGGATGAGTCGACAAAAACATGGAAGACAAAGAGAAGAAACAAACACTTATGCGGAAGCAACATGGACATCCACTTTGATCTTGGGCAGGGCCTTCCGAGGTTTTGACGGGGCGACCTTGGGCTGTTTCGCAGCCTTCTCCCATGGCTCTGGAGTCAATGTCCGAGTGCGCTTTGGGACTTTCCCACTCGGTGGAACAGCTTCGCCACGTCCGCCCATAGGATCATGCGACTGCTTGGAGCATTGTTCAGAACAGGGTGGCGAGTCGACCTCATCACTACTACCAGAGTCCTCGTCACCGTCCTCGGTGTCTTCTTCGCTATCATCTGCATACTGGTGAGCTTCCTCTTCATCGTCACTTGGGACTCCTTCTAGGTATTGCTCTCCATTCGGCATCGAGTACAACTTGGTGAAAACCTACAAGACACAAATTTCACGTATCAGTCGGATTCAAGAATAATCGCAGATCGAAAGGAGAAAACACTTGGTAAATTAAGCTCAACCTCATCGGGGGCATTGTCAGCATTGAACGGCCGGATTCTTCTGGACCCCCTGGGTTGTCCTTGTTGCATGTGATGCCCCTGAGCCACTGGGCCACCGTATTCTCATCAACTTCCTTTGTATGAATTCGAGCGGCGTCTCCTGGGCCTGAGTACATCCACATGGGGTGGTCTCGGGCATGCAGAGGCTGGATGCCTCGACTGAGGAATACCTCCAATAGATCTATGTCAGTTGCTGCCTCTTGAGCACTGCGTTGGTTTTCGCCGAAGAGGAAGGGATGATGCAGCAAAGTAGCGTAAGTATTTCCCTCAGTTTTTGAGAACCAAGGTATCAATCCAGTAGGAGGCTACGGCGAGTCCCTCGTACCTGCACAAAACAAATAATCCTCGCAACCAACGCAAATAGGGGTTGTCAATCCCTATAAGGCCACTTACGAGAGTGAGATCTGATAGATATGATAAGATAATATTTTTGGTATTTTTATGATAAAGATGCAAAGTAAAATAAAGGCAAAGGAAATAACTAAGTAGTAGGAGATTAATATGATAAAGATAGACCCCGGGGCCATAGGTTTCACTAGTGGCTTCTCTCGAGAGCATAAGTATTCTACGGTGGGTGAACAAATTACTGTTGAGCAATTGACAGAATTGAGCACAGTTATGAGAATATCTAGGTATGATCATGTATATAGGCATCACGTTCGAGACAAGTAGACCGACTCCTGCCTGCATCTACTACTATTACTCCACTCATCGACCGCTATCCAGCATGCATCTAGAGTATTAAGTTAAAAACAGAGTAACGCCTTAAGCAAGATGACATGATGCAGAGGGATAGACTCATGCAATATGATGAAAACCCCATCTTGTTATCCTCGATGGAAACAATCCAATATGTGCCTTGCTGCCCCTACTATCACTGGGAAAGGACACCGCAAGATTGAACCTAAAGCTAAGCACTTCTCCCATTGCAAGAAAGATCAATCTAGTAGGCCAAACCAAACTGATAATTCGAAGAGACTTGCAAAGATAACCAATCATACATAAAAGAATTCAGAGAAGATTCAAATATTATTCAATGATAGACTTGATCATAAACCCACGATTCATCGGTCTCAACAAACACACCCCAAAAAGAAGATTACATCGAATAGATCTCCACAAGAGAGGGGGAGAACATTGTATTGAGATCCAAAAGAGATAAGAAGCCATCTAGCTACTAAGTATGGACCCGTAGGTCTGAGGTAAACTACTCACACTTCATCGGAGGCGCTATGGTGTTGATGTAGAAGCCCTCCGTGATCGATGCCCCCTTCGGCGGAGCTCCGGAACAGGCCCCAAGATGGGATCTCGTGGATACAGAAAGTTAGGCTCCGTATCTGATCATTTGGGGGTACGTAGGTATATATAAGAGGAAGGAGTACGTCGGTGGAGCAACAGGGGGCCCACGAGGGTGGAGGGCGCGCCGGGGGGGGGGGGGGTAGGCACGCCCCCTACCTCGTGGCCTCCTCTTTTCTTTCTTGACGTAGGGTCCAAGTCTCCCGGGTCTTGTTCGTTGAGAAAATCACGTTCCCGAAGGTTTCATTCCGTTTGGACTCTATTTGATATTCCTTTTCTTCGAAACCCTAAAATAGGCAAAAAAACAGCAATTCTGGGTTGGGCCTCCGGTTAACAGGTTAGTCCCAAAAACAATATAAAAGTGGATAGTAAAGCCCAATAATGTCCAAAATAGTAGATAATATATCATGGAGCAATCAAAAATTATAGATACGTTGGAGACGTATCAAGCATCCCCAAGCTTAATTCCTGCTCGTCCTCGAGTAGGTAAATGATAAAAACAGAATTTTTGATGCGGAGTGCTACTTGGCATAATTTTAATGTAATTCTTCTTAATTGTGGTATGAATATTCAGATCTGAAAGATTCAAGACAAAAGTTCATATTGACATAAAAATAATAATACTTCGAGCATACTAACTAAGAAATTATGTCTTCTCAAAATAACATGGCTAAAGAAAGTTATCCCTACAAAATCATATAGTCCGGCTATGCTTCATCTTCACCACACAAAATATTTGAATCACGCACAACCCCGATGACAAGCCAAGCAATTGTTTCATACTTTTGGTGTTCTCTAACTTTTTCAATTTTCACGCAATACATGAGCGTGAGCCATGGACATAGCACTATAGGTGGAATAGAATGGTGGTTGTGGAGAAGACAAAAAGGGAGAAGATAGTCTCACATCAACTAGGCATATCAATGGGCTATGGAGATGCCCATCAATAGATATCAATGTGAGTGAGTAGGGATTGCCACGCAACGGATGCACTAGAGCTATAAGTATATGAAAGCTCAAAAAGAAACTAAGTGGGTGTGCATCCAACTTGCTTGCTCATGAAGACCTAGGGCATTTTGAGGAAGCCCATCATTGGAATATACAAGCCAAGTTCTATAATGAAAAATTCCCACTAGTATATGAAAGTGATAACATGAGAGACTCTCTACTATGAAGATCATGGTGCTACTTTGAAGCATAAGTGTGGTAAAAGGATAGTAGCATTGCCCCTTCTCTCTTTTTCTCTCATTTTTTTATTTGGGCCTTTTCTCTTTTTTTGCCTCTTTTTTTTCTCTCTCTCTTTTATTTTTCGTCTGGAGTCTCATCCCGACTTGTGGGGGAATCATAGTCTCCATCATCCTTTCCTCACTGGGACAATGCTCTAATAATGATGATCATCACACTTTTATTTTTCTTACAACTCAACAATTACAACTCGATACTTAGAACAAAATATGACTCTATATGAATGCCTCCGGCGGTGTATCGGGATATGCAACGAATCAAGAGTGACACGTATGAAAGAATTATGAATGGTGGCTTTGCCACAAATACGATGTCAACTACATGATCATGCTAAGAAATATGACAATGATGGAGTGTGTCATAATAAATGGAATGGCGGAAAGTTGCATGGCAATATATCTCGGAATGGCTATGGAAATGCCATAATAGGTAGGTATGGTGGTTGTTTTGAGGAAGGTATATGGTGGGTGTATGATACCGGCGAAAGGTGTTAGATATCAGAGAGGCTAGCAAAGGTGGAAGGGTGAGAGTGCGTATAATCCATGGACTCAACATTAGTCATAAAGAACTCATATACTTATTGCAAAAATATACAAGTTATCAAAGCAAAGTATTACGTGCATGCTCCTAGGGGGATAGATTGGTAGGAAAAGACCATCGCTCGTCCCCGACCGCCACTCATAAGGAAGACAATCAATAAATAAATCATGCTCCGACTTCATCACATAACGGTTCACCATACGTGCATGCTACGGGAATCACAATATTCAACACAAGTATTTCTCAAATTCACAACTAATCAATTAGCACAACTTTAATATTACCATCTCCATATCTCAAAACAATTATCAAGTATCAAACTTCTCATAGTATTCAACACACTCATAAGAAAGTTTTATTATTAATCTTGTATACCAAATATATTAGGATTTTAAGCAAATTACCATGCTATTAATACTCTCAAAATAATCTAAGTGAAGCATGAGAGATCAATAGTTTCTATAAAACAAATCCACCAACGTGTTCTAAAAGATATAAGTGAAGTACTAGAGCAAAAATTATATAACTCAAAAGATATAAGCGAAGCACATAGAGTATTCTAACAAATTCCAAATCTTGTATGACTCTATCAAAAGGTGTGTACAGCAAGGATGATTGTGGTAAACTAAAAAGTAAAGACTCAAATCATACAAGACGCTCCAAGCAAAACACATATCATGTGGCGAATAAAAATATAGCTCCAAGTAAAGTTACCGATAGAAGTAGACGAAAGAGAGGATGGCTTCCGGGGCATCCCCAAGCTTTGGCTTTTAGGTGTCCTTAGATTATCTTGGGGGTGCCATGGGAATCCCCAAGCTTAGGCTCTTGCCACTCCTTGTTACATAATCCATCAAATCTTTACCCAAAACTTGAAAACTTCACAACACAAAACTTAAAGTAGAAAATCTCGTGAGCTCCGTTAGCGAAAGAAAACAAAATACCACTTAAAGGTACTATAATGAACTCATTCTTTATTTATATTGGTGTTATACCTACTGTATTACAACTTCTCTATGGTTTATAAAATATTTTACTAGCCATCGATTCATCAAAATAAGCAAACAACACACGAAAAACAGAATCTGTCCAAAACATAACAGTCTGTAGTAATCTGTAGCTAGCGCAAGATATGGAACCCCAAAAATTCTAAAATAAATTTCTGAAGGTGAGGAATTTATCTATTAATCATCTGAAAAAAGAATTAACTAAATATCACTTTCTAAATAAAAATGACAGCAGTTCTTGTTAGCGCTAAAGTTTCTGTTTTTTACAGCAAGTTCAACAAGACTTTCCCCAAGTCTTCCCAACGGTTCTACTTGGCACAAACACTAATTAAACACAAAAAACACAACCAAAACAGATTCTAGATAAATTATTTATTACTAAACAGAAGCAAAAAGCAAGGAATAAAAATAAAATTGGGTTGCCTCCCAACAAGCGCTATCGTTTAACGCCCCTAGCTAGGCATAACAAGCAAGAATAGATCTAGGTATTGCCATCTTTGGTAGGCAATCCATAAGTGGCTCTCATAATAGATTCATAAGGTAATTTAAATTTCTTTCTAGGAAAGTGTTCCATTCCTTTCCTTAATGGAAATTGGAATCTAATATTTCCTTCCTTCATATCAATAATTGCACCGATCGTTCTAAGGAAAGGTCTACCAAGAATAATAGGACATGAAGGATTGCAATCTATGTCAAGAACAATAAAATCTACGGGCACATAGTTCCTATTTGCAACAATAAGAACATAATTAATTCTTACCATAGGTTTCTTAATAGTGGAATCCGCAAGGTGCAAGTTTAGAGAGCAATCATCAAAATCACGGAAACCTAACAAATCACACAAAGTCTTTGGAATCGTGGAAACACTAGCACCCAAATCACATAAAGCATAGCATTAATGATCTTTAATTTTAATAGTTGGTTCCCACTCATCATAAAGTTTTCTAGGGATAGAAACTTCCAATTCAAGTTTTTCTTCATAAGATTGCATCAAGGCATCAACGATATGTTTAGTAAACGCTTTATTTTGACTATAAGCATGAGGGGAATTTAGCACGGACTGTAACAAGGAAATACAATCAATCAAAGAGCAATTTTCATAGTTAAATTCCTTGAAATCCATAATAGTGGGTTTAGCAACATCTAGGGTTTTAATTTCTTCAATCCCACTTTTATCAAATTTAGCATCAAGATCAACAAATTCCGAATTCTTAGAACGCCTTCTAGGTAAAGGTGGATCATATTCAGTCCCATCATTATCAAGATTCATATTGCAAAACAAAGATTTAATATGGGACACATCAATAACTTTAAGATCTTCATCTTTATTTTCATAGGAACTAGAAGAACATGCTCTTATAAAGGCATCTTTCTTAGCACGCATCCTAGTGGTTCTTTCTTTGCACTCATCAATGGAAATTATCATGGCTTTGAGAGACTCATTGATATCATGCTTAGGTGGAATATATCTAAGTTTCAAAGAATCAACATCAAGAGCAATTCTATCAACGTTCCTAGCCAAATCATCAATCTTAAGCAATTTTTCTTCAGTCATAGCATTAAAATTCTTTTGCGAAGTAATAAATTATTTAATATTAGATTCAAAATCAGAGGGCATCTTATTATAATTTCCATAAGAATTGTTGTAGGAATTACCATAATTATTAGAGGGATTACTAGATAAGGCCTAGGATTAAAATTTCCTCTATACGCGTTGTTACCAAAATTGTTCCTACCAACAAAATTCACACCCATAGATTCATTATTATTCTCAATCAAAGTAGACAAGGGCATATCATTAGGATCAGAAGAAACACTCTTACTAGCAAATAATTTCATAAGTTCATCCATCATTCCACTCAAAACATTAATTTCTTCTATCGCATGCACCTTTTTATTAGTAGATCTTTCAGTATGCCATTGAGAATAATTAACCATAATATTATCTAGGAGTTTAGTAGCTTCTCCTAAAGTTATTTCCATAAAAGTGCCTCCCGCAGCCGAATCTAAAAGATTTCTAGAAGCAAAATTCAATCCGGCATAAAAATTCTGAACAATCATCCACAAATTTAAACCATGAGTAGGGCAATTACGTATCATTAATTTCATTCTCTCCCAAGATTGTGCAACATGTTCATGATCAAGTTGCTTAAAGTTCATAATATCGTTTCTAAGAGAGATGATCTTAGCGGGAGGAAAATACTTAGAGATAAAAGAATCTTTGCACTTGTTCCATGAATCAATACTATTTTTAGGCAAAGACGAAAACCAAGCTTTAGCACGATCTCTAAGCGAAAAAGGAAATAGCTTCAATTTAACAATATCATTATCCACATCTTTATTCTTTTGCATGTCACACAAATCAACGAAGCTATTTTGATGGGTAGCGGCATCTTCAATAGGAAGGCCGGAAAACGGATCTTTCATGACAAGATTCAGCAAAGCAGTATTAATTTCACAAGATTCAGCATCGGTAAGCGGAGCAATCGGAGTGCTAATAAAATCATTGTTGTTGGTATTGGTGAACTCTCACAATTTAGTATTATCTTGAGCCATCATGACAAGCAAGAAAACTAACACACAAGCAAACAAAAAGCAAGCGGGCAAAAAGAGGCAAATAGAGAAAGAGAGGGAGGATAGAGAGAGAGGGTGAATAAAACGGCAAAGGTGAAGTGAGGGAGAGGAAAACGAGAGGCAAATGGCAAATAATGTAATGCGGGAGATAAGGGTATGTGATGGGTACTTGGTATGTTGACTTTTGCGAAGACCTCCCCGTCAACGGCGCCAGAAATCCTTCTTGCTACCTCTTGAGCACTGCGTTGGTTTTCCCCGAAGAGGAAGGGATGATGCAGCAAAGTAGCGTAAGTATTTCCCTCAGTTTTTGAGAACAAAGGTATCAATCCAGTAGGAGGCTACGCGTGAGTCCCTTGTACCTACACAAAACAAATAAATCCTCGCAACCAACGCAAATAGGGGTTGTCAATCCCTATAAGGCCACTTACGATAGTGAGATTTGATAGATATGATAAGATAATATTTTTGGTATTTTTATGATAAAGATGCAAAGTAAAATAAAGGCAAAGTAAATAGCAAAGGATATAACTAAGTAGTAGGAGATTAATATGATAAAGATAGACCCGGGGGCCATTGGTTTCAATAGTGGCTTCTCTCGAGAGCATAAGTATTCTACAGTGGGTGAACAAATTACTATTGAGCAATTAACAGAATTGACCATAGTTATGAGAATATCTAGGTATGATCATGTATATAGGCATCACGTCCGAGACAAGTAGACCGACTCCTGCCTGCATCTACTACTATTACTCCACTCATCGACCGCTATCCAGCATGCATCTAGAGTATTAAGTTAAAAACAGAGTAACGTCTTAAGCAAGATGACATGATGTAGAGGGATAGACTCATGCAATATGACGAAAACCCCATCTTGTTATCCTCGATGGCAACAATACAATACGTGCCTTGCTTCCCCTACTGTCACTGGGAAAGGACACCGCAAGATTGAACCCAAAGCAAAGCACTTCTCCCATTGCAAGAAAGATCAATCTAGTAGGCCAAACCAAACTGATAATTCAAAGAGACTTGCAAAGATAACCAATCATACATAAAAGAATTCAGAGAAGATTCAAATATTATTCATAGATAGACTTGAACATAAACCCACAATTCATCAGTCTCAACAAATACACCGCAAAAAGAAGATTACATCGAATAGATCTCCACAAGAGAGGGGGAGAACATTGTATTGAGATCCAAAAAGAGAGAAGAAGCCATCTAGCTACTAACTATGGACCCGTAGGTATGAGGTAAACTACTCACACTTCATCGGAGGGGCTATGGTGTTGATGTAGAAGCCCTCCGTGATCGATGCCCCCTCCGGCGGAGCTCCGGAACAGGCCCCAAGATGGGATCTTGTGGATACAGAAAGTTACAGCGGTGGAATTAGGGTTTTGGCTCCGTATCTGATCGTTTGGGGGTACGTAGGTATATATAGGAGGAAGGAGTACGTCGGTGGAGCAACAGGGGGCCCATGAGGGTGGAGGGCGCGCCTAGGGGGTAGGCGCGCCCCCCTACCTCGTGGCCTCCTCTTTTCTTTCTTGACGTAGGGTCCAAGTCTCTCGGGTCTTGTTCGTTGAGAAAATCACGTTCCCAAAGGTTTCATTCCGTTTGGACTCCGTTTGATATTCCTTTTCTTCGAAACCCTAAAATAGGAAAAAAAAAAGACCAGCAATTCTGGGTTGGTCCTCCAGTTAACAGGTTAGTCCCAAAAATAATATAAAAGTGGATAATAAAGCCCAATAATGTCCAAAACAGTAGATAGTATAGCATGGAGCAATCAAAAATTATAGATACGTTGGAGACGTATCACCAGTCACTCCACCATTGACTAGTGCAAGGACTGCGTCGACTAACATACGCACCTCCCTTTCTCCTCGTTCCTTACTACAATAGAATGAGGAGTGCGGAGTCTCTCCAGAGAGAAGGGAGGAAGACCAGTCGACTGTCCAGGAGTCGGAACGTCTTTGTAGTAGAACCAGGTTGACTGCCACCCTCTAACGGACTCAGGGAAAGTCATAGGGGGAAAAGTGCTCCTACCCCTCATTTGGATTCCTAAACCCCCACATATCCGGATCACGTGTGTCCTTTCATCAGTCGGGTTGGCCTTCTTTACTGACTGAGATCGACAAGTGAAGATATGTTTGAACAAACCCCAATGCGGCTGGCACCCAAGGAAGTTCTCACACATGGAAACAAATGTAGATAGATATGAGATAGTGTTGGGAGGGAAATGATGGATCTAGGCGCCGAAGAAATTTAGAAACCCTGGAAAAACAGATGCTGAGGCAGAGAGAAACCGCGGACAACATGGGTGGTGAGGAGGACACACTAACCCTCTTGCGCCTGGGGCTCAGGTTCTTTCCCTGGCAACCTCCAGGACTCGTGGGAAATCAAGCCCTCATCGGCAAGATCCTCCAATTCCTCTTGCTGGACGGTTGAGCGGATCCAGTCTCCCTGGATCCAGCTGGGCGGCAGGCCGGAGCGAGACGATGTCCCTCGAGCCATCTTCTTGCCCTTCGCCGCCGCCATCGCCTTCTTCGCGCGCTCCAGGGCCGCGGTCTTGTCCTTCCCCATGGCGGCAGAGACGTCAAGAGTAGAGGAGGATGAGGTGGAGAAGCGAAGAAGAGGAGAACCGAATGAGAGACACTCTACACTGCATCGGCCCGGGCGCTATTTATGGGGCCGCTTCCGAGTGACTGGCCTGTAGGCCCGGGCAATCTTATCACATCCCGCAGCAGGCGCTTGCCCGATACGTGGCAAAAAAGGTGGCACGGAAATTGAGGCGCCCCTGTCTATCTGCTCCGATAACTGCGGCACGCCCCGTCCCGCGCGCTTCTCCAAACTTTCAAATACCATGAGATTCGGGAACCGCAAAACAACCAATCGCGTAGAAGATTTCGCGCTCTGGTCCACTCGGAGATATCCAACATAATTCACTCGATGACCTTAGAATTGATCAAGGCAACTGGTACAGGTTAAAGTTCCTATCCGATCTCCAGACCTCTATAGTATGCCTCTGAAGCATAGAATCGAGTCGGGACCAATTTCAACCCTTCTCCACTCGGACCTCAATCCATTCGGGGGCTAATGATGATGACATGTACCTAGGGTAGGGTCAAAGGCCTGACCTAGATGCCCTACCCAAGGACACTGACCTAGAGTTGAGAACATTCAATGAACAACAGAAGATACCGACTGAAATCACCTTGGAGTGCAATCCACTCGAGCAACTATTCCACTCGGATACCCCAATTCCACTCGACCAAGATATAGTCATTCGACAACATGAAGAAACACTCGAAGTACGGAAGATCTAAAACCATCCCAGGATGGCAACGGTCAGGCATTCACTCCTAGTCTTAAAAATCATTTATAGTCCTTTATAACTAGCGTTACCAGTAATGCCCTGTATTAATGTACATTGAACCATGTGTAAGTGAGGGCCGGAGAGGTCCTATGCACTCTATATAAGCCACCCCCTCCTTAGGCACAAGGGTTCGCACCCCCTGTAACTTTCACGCATATCCAGTCGACCAAGCCTCCGGGCACCGAGACGTAGGGCTGTTACTTCCTCCGAGAAGGGCTTGAACTCGTAAACCTTGCGTGCACAACCTCGCCATAGTTAGGACCTTGCCTCCTCCTACGTACCCCCTATTCTTACTGTCAGACTTGCTCCCACAACAACGCCCCTATGGCTTGTCGTCGCCTCATGGGTCTTCTGACTTCATCTCCATGTCTCGTAGGTGTCCTCTGGTCCAAGAAAAATCATCATAAAGTTTTATTCCGTTTGGACTCCGTTTGATATTCCTTTTCTGTGAAATTCAAAAACAAGGAAAAAACAAAAACTGTCACTGGGCTTTGGGTAATAAGTTAGTCCCAAAAATAATATAAAATAGCATAGTGATGCATATAAAACATCCAAAACAGATAATATAATAGTATGGAACAATCAAAAATTATAGATACGTTGGAGACGTATCACTTGACCTAGCCAAGATCTTCCCACAAGTGAAGTCTCAATATTGTCTCACCCTCTCGACCATCTTGCTTGGATGCATGAACATGATAGCATGCTCCTCGATTGTTCTCTCGTTCTTTTATCCCTCGACCCCCAATGCAAGACTTTACTCCTCAATGTTTCTCTTGGTCTTTTGTTCTTCGGCCTCCATTGGAATCCTTTGCTGCTCACTTGCAAACCCCCTTTGTTTCGCTAGCACCTTCCAACCCTCGGTCATCGCCTTTTCCTTTCACCAATCCTTCGCTATCATCTTGAGCTCGTAGAACTAAGTCAACTTCTCCTCCTTCCTTTCGACCGCCAATGCGTTGTTTACCACCGTCATCACAATGATCTCTTCTTGGTATGCTCCAACACCTCCATTCTTATTCACCTCCTTTGCAACTTTTGCTTCACCTAGATGAGTTTGAGGAGTGGAGGGGTCTCTACCAAGTCATCATCATCAAGAGAGGTATTAATTCTTGCAATCCTCGATGATGTTTCATAGGTCCTCCTTGCCTACTTTTTATTTCCCATAAGAGCCTTGTAGCAATGAAGCAAAGAGAAGCCCTTGTGGCCACCCCTCTTGTTCCTTTGTTTCTACTCCACTTGATGGGCCCATACTTGTTGATGGGTACTCCATTTGACAGTGCGAGGTTGACTTGATTAACAGAACTGGACCACCGGTTGCATTGGTCTTGTATGACACTCCAATGGGAAGTGAGAAAACTAGTTGTGTGGTTGGAGGGAATCTCCACATGGCTAGAATAGTACTTATTGATCCTTCTCCAAAATGTGTCATGTGTTTGTTCGGCCTTGACCGTAGCATTAAGAGAGGTGTTCATCCAAGCATCGTACAAAGCAACAATGTCTTCCATCTTGTAGTTAATGGCCTTTGAGCCTTCCTCCTCATTGTTTGGGTGTCAGGATCCCCACCTCTTCAATCTCCTTCCCCACCTCTATGTTGGCATTCCTTCTCATTTCTTGGTTATTTGACATGTACATGGCAATATCATTGAGGCAAAGGGTGTGGCTTGCGTCCAATTGTGTCATGAACTCAAACATCTCATTCGACTCCATTTGCTCACTACAATAGCACAAACATCATAACAATTAGTATCACACCATTCAACATTCAATTGATCCATCGAAAAAGAAAAGAAAAAACAGGGAAACTATGTGGGCTTTTCATTGAGAGGGTCGGCCTCGCCCCTTGTATAATCATATTCTGGCTCCTCAACTGTGTCGGAGGTGGAGAGGGTTGAGGAGGGGTTGCGGTACATCGATGGGAGGGGGCGTCGGCTTCGGGGAAGGCCGAGGGGGAGGCTACGGGGTAAGCAGCACCTTCTTCTTCTTTTTATGCACCGTCACTCCTGTTTGCTAGTATCAGGGACAAGGGTAGACGAGGACAACCATCGCTACCCTAAATATGGGGGATTAAAGAACTGGGGGTAGGTGTTAATGCCCCAAACCAAAAATTGGGGGGGGGGGGGGTTAAAGCGATATGGGGGAAGGGCTAGAGATGCTCTAAGGCCCCGATCAGAAACCCCCTGACTCCTAGCACAATAGACACTGTCGCGGGAACCGTTCTGATAGTAGAAGAGGGGTAGGATAGAGGAGCATGCTCTAGCTAAAACAAAGATGTGACACAAGCACTACTAGGGAAAAGCCTAGCAGTAGCACAGGCTTTTGGTGTATCAGTAGCGCGGGTACCCGCGCTACTCATACGACGCTACAGCTAATGTTTAGCAGTAGCGCATTTTGACACGCGCTACTGCTATACCTACTTGCCATTAGCGCTTTCCATACCAGCGCTATTGCTAAGTGCTTTAGCAGTAGCGTTTTCCTGTCCAGTGCTAAAGAGCGCTTGTCGGGTGGTAGGTGCGACATATGCCAATGGGTGGCTTATCATTGTGGGAGCCAGTAAGACATCGCCGGTGCCTGGAAACGGGATAAGGCGAAGACATGCACGCCAGCGGATCTTACCCAGCTTCGGGGCTTTCCGTGGAGATAACACCCCTACTGCTGCTCTGCGGGGTCTCCGCATGCTCACTAGATGAATCAAGTAGCTACAGAATGCTCCTTGAGCTGTCTTGGGGGGAGGAGGAAGAAGGGCATAGCTAGCCTGCTTCTTCTCCTTGTGTGGTGTCTAGAACTAGCAAGGGGTCCAACCCTTTGCATGGGTGCTCCGGGGGGTTTATATAGGCCTACCCCCCGGGGGTACAATGGTAGTCCGTCTGGGCGCGGGGCCCGGCCGTCTGTGACTGCGCTTGCCGGCTTCTGCGCCGGCTGCTGGGCCCCGCTGACTGGTGGGTCCCGCCGGCTGCCGGCCCCTTGGTCGACAGGCAGGCCCCACTGTCCAGGGCCTGGTCGGCGGCTAGTTACTGTGGCTTCATCTTGTTGATGTGGGCTTCGTCGTGGTAAGCGCGGCTACAGTGCCGCCGCCTGTCAGGCGATTGCTGTAGCCTCACCGCGTCTTGTCTCCTTAATGGGGCCTCTTCTTCGAGGGAGGTGGTAAGCCGGCTACGGGGGGCCGGCTCTGTCTCGGGCCGACTGGTTGGAGGCGTGGCCGCCTTCGGGCGTCTCTCTGCTCAAAGGGGCCCACCGTCTGTGGGCCACGCTGGCGGCCCGTCGTGGGTGATGCCAGGGTCAACATGGCAACAGTGCCGCGCCGGACGCATCATGCCTACCCCGTACGGCGCACTGTGCCAGGCGTGCTCCGGGATTCGGGGTGGCAGGCTTCACTCTAGCCATGCCCCGTTGCACCGCCGCTAGGTGGGTGCAAACTTTGTGGGTACGGTCTTGACCGCTTTATGGGAACCGGCTTCTTGGAGTCGGCCTTCTCATGGCCGGCTTCTTGGAGTCGGCCTTCTCATGAGGGCTAAAGTCGGACCTCCTTCCGAAAGCCGGCCTGGGCGGCAGCCGGCAAGGGGAAGGCGGCCCCATGTCTTTGATTCTTGAGAGCCGGGCGGGCTCGTAATTTTTTCAGAAGGGCCAGGGGAAGCCGGCTAGGCTACCCATGGCTATTTACTCCGACAGTAGTCCCCGAAGCTGATCGAGCTCCGAGGCGAGCAGGGGGACGAGAAGCTGGGTCAGCTTCCCATCCTGAAGAGCTGGCTTAGCGGGCGTATGCCGACTTCAGAGAGCCCCGCGTCTTGTAGGCGGGAGGAGAGGGGGACCTGCGTGCTGACCACGGGCCCTCCCGCGGCCACATGGCAGCGAGATCCTGCGAGCGCACGCGCGCGACGGGACGTCGCCGCAGGCCCGGGCCCGCCACTCGCGAGCCTTGGTCCGGGCGCGGATCTTCTGTGGCCCACAGGGGCCTCCCGCCTTCCCGAGGCAGTTTTGTTTCGCCGTTAAGGCTCAATAATCGCGGGACGTGGGGAGTGGGCACGATCGATCCCCACGCTTCCCCACGCCGCGCCTCCTCGGCTCCGCCACGCGAGCCTATAAGTAGGGGGAGGAGGGAGAGCGACAGAGGTTCGCACGCTCTTTCTCGCTCCGCCCCTCCTAATCCTTGTTTCTTCCTCTCGCTGCCGTTGCAACTTCCCATCACAGCACCCCCACATAGTCCTGCTCCCATGGCGTTGTCAAGCTCGTGGGACGGCTCCAACGTCCATGAAGACCATGTGGAGTTCCTCCGCCAGACTCGGCGCCTGCCCGACGCCGACCTCGTACAGGTCCGCCTGGCGCCGGAGAAGGAGATCTCACCGGCGCCGGAGGAGGGCGAGCGGGTCGTCTTCCGCTCGCACTGCCTGCGTGGCTTCGGCCTTCCGGCGAGCGGATTTCTGCGCTCCTTCCTGGAGTTCTACAGCCTCCAGCCGCATCATCTTACGCCCAATGCGGTGATGCTGCTGTCGGCTTTCGTTTCCCTCTATGAAGGCTTCTTGGGGCTGCTTCCCACGCTGGAGCTCTGGGGCGAGTTCTTCCAGAGCAAACTCGGCACCGTCGTCGCCGGCGTGCCCGCCCCCTGTGGGGCCTTCATCGCCATGAGGAGGGCGAGCGAGAACAATCCGTTCCCGTCCATCCCCCTAATCCAGTCGGTGAAGGTCTCGCAAAAATAGTACTTCTACGTGAAGAACGTCGCCGAGCAAGGAGACTACATCAACCTGCCGGCTTACGTAGCCGGCCCGCCGGCTGGGAGGCAGCCCTCGTGGAGTTTCCGGTCCCGGTCACTGTCTCCGGCCAGGAACGCCGCCATCTCCCGGCTTCGGGTGATGATCCAGTCGGAAGGCCTGCGCAGGGCCGATTTGGTGGCCGCCTTCGTGGAGCGCCGGATTCTCCCTCTCCAAAGCCGGCCCCATATGATGTGTCAGATGAGCGGCCGCTTCGACCCAAGCCGGTTGAGCACATGGGAAATGCCCCACACGGAGGTGGCGCTCATGGTTAATTACATCGCCAACTGCAAGCTCGCCGGGGACTGGCAATACGGCAAGGCGCCGTATTCCCGCGCCAATCCTCCGCCCGTGGTAAGCTTCTCTCTTTATCTTCTTTTTGTCGTCAGCCGGCTTCATGACGGCCGGCCTCTGACCAGTCGGTTCTTTTGAGCAGAACCCTCTTCTCGCGCCGCCGGCCAGGGCGGCAGGGATTGAACGCCAGTATGCCCCCGACCGCACGGTGGACGACGTTGACGACCCGGACTTGGGGGCAGCCGCCATGGAAGACGCCGTCGTGGGGGACAGCACCGAGCCCGGAGGCTCAAGGTTCACCGCGAGCTTCGAGGATTGGCCGGACGATTTCGAAGCCGAAGTCGCCCCGCGGCGCCAGCCGGCAGCCGACCATCAGGGCGCGGGCTTGTCTATCGCGCCGGCTGCCGGCGGCGCGCAGAAGCGCCGGGCCGCTTTAGGCCTCTTCGGCAGTCGGCCGAAGAAGTCCAAGCCCTCCACCGCGGCGACAAAACGAGACGAGGCGGCCGCGAAGGCGGCCCGCTTCCGCAAGGTGGTGAAGCAGCCTCAGGCGGTTTCAGCGTAAGTCACTGGTTGCCTGGTCACATGCCCTTCATCATTTTCTTTCTCTTCGAATATTCTTCTTAACTTTTCTCGCTTGCTGGGCAGGGCGCCGCTTTCCCTTGAGCGGGGTCCGGGCGGCTCCGTCGTGGGGCCGGCTAGAGGGTCTTTGAGCTCCCGCCGCGTGGACCCCCGCGCCGATCTCAGGGAGGCCACAGAGCAGAACGCCCGCGAAGCGCGGGAGGAGCGCGAGGCGGCGGAGAAGGCGGCCGCCCTGGCGGCGAGGGAGCAGGCCGACGCGGCAGCCAAGGCCCAGACGGAGGCGGCTACCGCGGAGACGGAGGCGGAAAGCTCGCGCAACCAGCCTCCGCTGCTCGCCATTCCTCTCCGAGCCGTAGCCCCCGACACCCCATTGCCCTTGGCGGAGGAGATCGTCCAAGACCCGCCGCTGATGGAGAGGGGGGAGGACCCCGTGGCCTTCGCGAGGAGAGCGCCGCCAGCAGCGCCAACCGGAGCGGGCCAAGGTGGCCAATCGGCAGCGGCGTCAGAGGGGCCGACCCGAGGTGAGCCGGAGAACAGAGCCGGCCTCGAGGTGCAGCCGGCGACGGGCCGGCGCACAGGGGGAGGCGCCGCTCCGCCGGAGTTGCGCCGAGTCGCGGGCGCAGGCCAGTCGGCGGAAGATCTGGAGGCGGCCAGCACTGCCACGTCCGAGTGGACTCCCAGCGGGGGAACTGGCGAGCTGAATGTGGTGGCTCAAGGGGTCCGGAGCCGGCTGCAAGCTCAGGCCGCCCTGCTGTAGCAGTTCACCCAGGAGTTCTTGTCAACGCGAGCCACTATCTGGGTGAGTCCTTCATTCTTGGCCGCTTTGCTTTCTTAATTTCTTCCGTGGGGGCGCGTCAGCGCACCCACTGGGTGTAGTCCCCGAGATTCGGGCCGACTGCTGCGCAGCTGGGTCGGATCTTTCTCGACGGCTACCTTACTTTGCTCTTTTCTGAACTTTCAGGAATATCACAACCTTCATGCTGCCACCTTCAACTCCTAGGCTCGAGAGCTGAGCCGGAGGACCGACGACCTGGCCGACAGCCGAAGTAAGTACTCGATCTTGTCTGTCTCCTGTGGGGGCGCGTCAGCGCACCCACTGGGTGTAGTCCCCGAGATTCGGGCCGACTGCTGCACAGTCTGGTCGGATCTTTCTTGACAACTCTTTCTTTATTGTTTTTCTTTTTCTTTGTCTTCAGGGGCCAACGCCGACTAGAGGAAGGAGCTTGGCGAAGCGAAGGCCGCCCTTCGTACCAAGGAGGCTGAGTACGCCGCCTTGGTCCAGGAACGGGATCGCCTAGCCAAGAAGCTGGCTGACCAAGGGGAGAGCCATAAGGCGGCCCTGCAGGTGGCGCAGGATAGCGAAGCCGCCTTGAGGGCGGAGTATGAGACCGAGGCGGCGAACTAGTTTGAGACCCGGCGAGCCCTGGATGAAGGCTTCGGCCGGATCGAGGATTTGATCGATGGTAAGCTGCCTTCCTCGGCCCTCCCCTGCCCCTTGCCGCCTGGGTTTTTGGCTTATCTTGAGCTGCTGCTCGTTTTTTGGTGCAGACTACTTCCCCGGCTACTCCGCCTTCGCCGCCCAAAGCATTGAGGCCCATCGCGAGGCGCGTCGTCAGGCGGGGGCCAACATCGCGCCGGATGCGAACCGGACACTTGAAGAGCAGCTTCTGGCTGTCCAGGCGCGGTTGCAGCCGGCTCATCGGATGCTTCGCCGGCTCCAACGTGCCGGGGCGCAAGTGTTGGCCGCCCTCTGGCCCGGTGAGACGATCCCCCGCACCCCAAGCCGAACTGCCGACTGGCTGGAGGTTGCAGTTGGTCGCTTTGGGGCTTGGAAGGCGTCAGCGGCCCGCCTCGGAGCCGGGCGGGCGTTGGAGTTCGTTCGGGCTTGGTACCCAGGGCTGAGCCTGGACCAGCTGCGCACTTGGCGGATGGAGGCCGACGCGGAGCTGGAGGAGGTGAGGCCGGCTATCGCCCAGCGAGCTTCGACGATCGCCGAGTGCACCGACATCAGCGTTTTCGCACCCGAAATCGATGACGACGGTGTTGCTCAGCCGGAGGAGTGGTTCGGGCTGAACCCGGCGGTGGGCGAGGACTCGGCGGAGGAGATTGCCTCCAGCGACGAAGGCGAGGATGACGAAGAGGAGGACGGCGAAGACGTCGAGCCGGCTGGTGGCACAACCAGCCGACCTCAGGCCGACCGTGCCTCCAGCAACGAGGCGCGTGGAAGCGCGCCCTCTGCGGGAGGCGGCGACAAAGCCGAAGTTCGCCAGCCGGCCGCTCCTTCAGCCGGCACGACCATCTCCGCCAACCAGTCTGGCTCGTCGGCCGCTCCGCCAGCTTGACCTGCCGTCTTTATCTTTCCTGCCTTGTTTTCTTTGAACAATCTTTGTTAAGTTTTCGCAGTTCCACCCACTTGGGGTGTATCCAAACTATGTTGAATTCTGGCCTCTCGGAGGTCTTTTTATGTAAATATTATCATGTGCATGTTTGGTTTCCATTCGTGTATGCTTTTTTATCCTTAGGCTTTTTCCTTTGCCGCCTTCCCTCTTTGGGGAGGCAAGTACTTGAGCTTTCTTGGATTGAAGTGAAGTGAATGGAAACCGGCCGGCCGGGTACTCTGGTAGCCAGTCGGCGGTGTGAGAAAAAATGGCTTTTGTTATATTAGTCCATTAGTCCCTAGCCGTTTTTCGTGTGGGCGCCCGTTCCTGCCTTTAACTCTTGCCAGCCGGACAGCCGGTTCTTCGAACTGCGACTTTTGGCAAGAGAAGGCTTGGGAGCCGGCACACTACTTGTCTGACTGCGGGTAGGACTTCTAACATAACTCCAGTCGGTCAGTCCCCGAGCCGACTAGTCGAACTCGGTGCCGGACGGAATAAGTAAATGACACGACAAGGTCATAAGAATGATACTTTTCATTCATAAATAAGGGATGGCAGTCCCCAAGCCTTCCTCGGGGAGCCTATTGTCTTGTACTTAATACAAAAGTTAGCGCGGTACATACTGCATTTAAACTGTAAAATCTTCGGAGGAGGTTGGCGTTCCATGGTCGTTCCGACTCCTTGCCGGAGTCGTCTCTCTTGCGCGCCTTCGGCTTTTGTGCGTCGATCAGGTAGTAGGAGTTGTTGCCTAGAGCTCTGCTGATGACGAAGGGGCCTTCCCAAGGGGCTGAGAGCTTGTGCTGGCCGGCTGTTCGCTGGATCAGCCGGAGCACAAGATCGCCCTCTTGGAAAGATCTTGGCCTGACCTTCCGGCTGTGGTAGCGGCGCAAACCCTGCTGGTCGATTGCAGACTGGCTGAGGGCTAACAGCCGGCTTTCTTCCAGTAGGTCGATGCCATCTTCTCGTGCTTCCTTGGCCTCCGCTTCCGTGTACATGGTTACTCGAGGCGAGTCAAACTCGATGTCAGTTGGGATGACCGCCTCGGCACCATACACAAGGAAGAAAGGGGTGAAGCCGGTTGACTTGTTTGGTGTAGTGCGCAGACTCCAGAGGACAGCCGGCAGCTCATCGAGCCAACAGCCGGCTGAGCGCTCCAGAGGTAGGAATAGTCGAGGCTTGATACCGGAGAGGATGAGGCCGTTGGCTCGCTCGACCTGGCCATTTGACTGCGGGTGGGCGACGGATGCTAAGTCCAGCCGGATACCTTGGGCTGCGCAGAAACGTGCCAAGGCTCCTTTGGCAAAATTCGTGCCATTGTCGGTGATGATGCTGTGCGGCACGCCGTACCGAGTTGTTATGTCTGCGATGAACGTCACGGCAGTCGGCCCATTCAGCTTCTTGATCGGCTTTGCCTCAATCCACTTGGTGAATTTGTCCACGGCGACTAGCAAATGCGTCATGCCGCCGCGCGCCGTCTTGAATGGGCCCACCATGTCCAGTCCCCAAACGGCGAAGGGCCAAGTGAGGGGAATGGTCTTGAGTGCCGAAGCCGGCACATGTTGCTTGGAGCTGAAGAGTTGGCATCCCTTGCAATGTTTGACTAATTCTTTGGCGTCATCCAAAGCAGTTGGCCAGAAGAAACCATGGCGGAAGGCTTTGGCGACAAGTGATCTTGAGGCCGCATGGTGGCCGCATTCTCCTTGGTGAATGTCTCTGAGGATTGCAATGCCCTTCTCTTGCTCGACGCACCGTTGGAGGATTCCAGTGACACTTCGCTTGAGTAGTTCTTTGTTGACGATTGTGTACGCTCCGGCTCGACGCTGGACTTGTCTTGCTTCTGTTTCGTCAGCCGGCAGGTCTTGGTTTATTAGGAAGTTGAGGATGGACTAAGCCCATGACGGAGCCGCGACTTCTCCTACTGCCAATGTGGCTACTGCTACCAGGGTGGGCGGGCGGGGCGGTGAGGTGCTGGAGTCGGCCGCCGGCTGTAGTGCTGGTGCAGTCCCCGGGCCGGCTACCGCAGTCCCCGAGCCGGCTGCCGCAGTCCCCAAGCTGGCTGCCGAAGTCCCCGAGCCGGCTGCCGATGTCGCCGGGCCGGCTACGGGGGTCTTGGGGTCACCTACTTGGTTCTTCGAGCCGGACCCGGCCGCATCGGGGTCAGGCGGCACGAAGATGGAATCGGACTCTGGAGACGGCTTGATGGACGGCTTGAGGAGGCGTTGTAGAGCGACGCCAGTTGGAATTGCTTGCCGAGTGGAGCCTATTCGAGCCAGGGCATCGGCTGGCTCGTTGTCGGCTCGTGGTACGTGGAGGAACTCGCATCCTTCAAAGTATCCGCTGAGTTGTTGGACCAGGAAGCGGTAGCTCGCCATATTCGCGTCCTTGGCGTCCCAGTCGCCGGATGATTGCTGGACCACCAGGTCCGAGTCGCCATAACATAGGATCCGGCGAATGCCGAGTTCTTTGGCAAGCCGGAGCCCGTGTATGAGCGCCTCGTACTCGGCCACGTTGTTGGAGGCGGCAAAGTGGATCTATAGCGTGTATCTGAGCTTGTCGCCTTTGGGAGAGGTAAGGACGACGCCGGCTCCCAAGCCGGTGCGCATCTTGGACCCGTCGAAGTGCATGCGCCAATGGGTGGAGTCGGGAGCCGGCGGCAGGTACTGGGTCTCGGCCCAGTCGACGAGGAAGTTGGCCAGTGCTTGGGACTTGATGGCAGTGCGCGGCTAGTAGAAGATCGTGTAGGGGGCCAGCTCGATGGCCCATTTCGCCACCCGGCCGGATGCGTCCCGGCTGCGTATGATCTCGGCTAGCGGGGCGGTGCATACGACCGTGACGGGGTGCTCTTGAAAGTAGGGCTTCAGCTTCTTGGCGGTGAAGTACACGCCGTAACACATCTTCTGGTAGTGCGGTAGTTCTGCTTTGAGGCGGACAGCACCTCGCTCAAATAATACACCGGCCTCTGGACCGGCTGGGCTCGGCCTTCTTCTGGGCGCTGGACTACGATGACGGTGCTGACCACCCGGCTGGTTGCGGCGATGTAGAGGAGCATGGGCTCTTTCTCAGCCGGCGCCGCGAGGACAGGCGGCGTGGCCAGCATCTTCTTCAGCTCGTGAAAAGCTTGGTCGGCCTGGTCGTTCCACTCGAAGTGAGTGCTCTTCTTCATGAGGCGGTAGAGGGGGAGAGCTTTCTCTCCGAGCCGGCTGATGAAGCGGTTCAAGGAGGCAAGCACCCGGTGAACTTCTGAATGTCTCGAAGCTTGGTGGGGATCGCCATTCTCTCGATGGCTTTGATCTTCACCGGGTTGCATTCGATGTCGCTTTCGGAGACCAGGAAGCCTAGGAGCTGGCCGGCTGGCACCCCAAACACGCATTTCTCGGGGTTAAGCTTGATTTGGAACCGGCGTAGGTTCTCAAACGTTTCCTTGAGCTCTCCCAGCAAGGTGCCGCGCTTCTCCGTCTTCACCACGATGTCATCCACATAAACGTGAGCGTTCCTGCCGAGCTGCTTGAGGAGGCACTTCTGCATGCAACGCTGAAAAGTGGCACCGGCATTTCTCAAGCCGAATGTCATAGTCAGGTAGCAGAAGGCTCCAAATGGCGTGATGAAGGCGGTCTTCAGGCGGTCGTCCGGATCCAGCTTTATCTGATGATATCCGGAGTAAGCATCCAAAAAACTCAACAGCTCGCATCCGGCTGTGCAGTCTATCACTTGGTCAATCCTTGGCAGGGCAAAAGGATCTTTGGGGCAGGCCTTGTTGAGGCTCGTGTAGTCTATACACATGCTCCACTTGTTGTTCTTCTTTAGCACAAGGACCGGGTTGGCGAGCCACTCTGGAAAGAAAACTTCCATAATGAAGTCGGCTGCCAAAAGCCGGGCTATCTCCTCCCCTACAATCCCGCGTTTCTCCTCCGACAGTCGGCGAAGGGGTTGTCTGACTGGCTTTGCGTCTTCTTAAACATGTAGTTTGTGCTCAGCGAATTTCCTCGGAACACCCGGCATGTCCTTGGGGGACCATGCAAAGATGTCCCGATTCTCATGGAGGAAATCGGCGAGCTCGCCTTCCTATTTGCTGTTCAGGTTTGCCCCGATGACGGCAAACCTCTCTAGATGCTCAAGGTCAAGTCTTCTTCGTCTCCTTGGCTGGCTGGAAAGATCCTTGAGCATCATGCTCCTTGGGGTCGGGGGACACGGCCGACGGCTTGCCGGCTATGGCCATGACTCGGTCCAACATCTTCTTCTCTTAGGCAATCACAAGGGACTCGGCTAGCCGGCTGCTGGCCGCCGCGCACTCAGAGGACTTCTTGTAATCACCGGCTACGGTGATGACGCCTTTGGTGCTTGGTATCTTCATCTTGAGGTATGCATAGTGGGGAACTGCCATGAATTTGGCCAAGGCAGGTCGGCCAAGCAATGCATGGTAAGGGCTCTCCAGGTCCACCACTTCAAACCAGATCGCTTCCCGGCGGAAATGCTCCTTGTCCCCAAAAAGCACATCGATCTTGATCTTGCCAATGGGGGCGCAGGATAAGCCCGGTACGATGCCATGAAACACTGTCCGAGTTGGCGTGAGCTGCTTCGTCTTGACGTTTAGCTTTTCCAGGGTGTCACGGTACAGGATGTTGATGCTACTCCTGTCGTCTATCAACACACGGGAGAAGCGGGGGCGCGTTTGTCCGTCGCCAGGGTGGCTTCCAAGACCAAAGCATAAGAACCGGGAGACGGCATCACCTCCGGATGGTCGGCCCGGCTCCAGCTGATGGGCTTTTCTAACCAATGCATGTGTCCGGCAGGGTTGGCGGCGACCACGCTGACTTCCTGGTGCTCTCGGCGTTTGCTGCGCCGGTCTTCGGGTTGGCTTGTAAAGACGATGTAGGTTGCTTGATCATCAGGGAACTCGTCATGCACGGCTCCTACTGCGGGCCGGGCTGCCGGAGGCGGCGGAGGCGGCGGGCCGGCAGGCGGAGGCGGCACGAGCCCTTCGCCTTTAGAGATTCGGGTGAGCCAATGCCACTTCCGGGTCGTGTGGTTGGACGGCTTCGCGCCGCTGTGGAACTTGCACGGGGCGTCGAGAGTTTGCTCGTAGGAGAAGGCGGGCTGCCAAGCCGGCCTGCCGCCCTTGGGTTTCTTGGGCGCCGGTCGCTCTTCAGGCGGCGCGTCTTCGACTGTGGCCACCTGCCGACTGGCGGGAGGCGGCGCGGGGCCCTTGCGCTTGTGATCGTTCGAGTGGGGGGGTTGGCCGGAATCCCCAGCCGGCGTCTTGGGCACCGGGTTGAGTACCTTTCCGGACGCGTCCACCCGAAGCTCGGTCTTCATCGACGAGTCGGCGGTGGCGTACTTGTCCGCTATGTCCAGAAGCTCATCGAGGGTAGCCGGCTCGTCGCATCGGAGCTTGTGCTTGAGGAGGGTGCCTTCTCGGCATCCGGCTGTGAAGTATTCTATGGCTTGCACCTCGTGCACCCCTTCACAGGAGTTGCGGAGCTCGGCCCAACGCGTGAGGTAATCGCGAGTGGACTCGGCGGGGCCTTGTACGCACAAGGAGAGCTGTTTGGGCTTGGGAGCCCGCTTGTAGGTGCTGGTGAAGTTGCGGATGAAGGCTTCTATGAAATCTAGCCAGCTGTTGATGCTACGCGGCTTGAGGCTGTTGAGTCAGGTCCGCACCGTGCCTTGCAGCATGAGGGGCACGTACTTCATGGCAACACGCCGGTTGCCGTTGGCTATGCTAACCGCCGTGGAGTAGTCGATCAACCAATCTTCCGGCTTCACGGAGCCGTTGTACTTGGGCGTGTCTCTTGGGAGCGAGAACCCTTTGGGAAAGGGCTCGTCGCGGATGCGGGGGCCGAAATAAGGCTGGCCGACATTGTCTTCTTCTTCCAATGCCAGGGATCGCGCCAGGCGGTCGATCCGATGGCGGGCGTCGTTCTCGCCGATTCCTTCGCGGCGGCCCAGCCGGCCGCTGAGAGTCGGGTGCGCCACTGGCGGCGGGGCGGGATATCTCTCTCCACGGGGCGGAGGCGGGTCGCTGCGCCATTCCATGGCTCGGGGATGACCATCCGCGTCTCGCTCGATGGAGATCCGGGTCCGGTTGCGGCTGGCAGTCGGCTCCTTCTCGCGTCGCGCACGGGTGTTGCTCGTAGTCGGCGTCCGGGACGTCGCGCCGTGTTCTCGGCGCGGGGGAGGGCTTTCCGCGCGGTCGTCGGCTTCGTGTCGCCGTGCGGCTGCGTCAATCAATTGCTGGATGCGCCGGGTCATGTGGGGGAGGTCTTCGGCCTCCAAGCCGTCCAACTCGTCTACAGCCGCCTGGGCGGCACGCAGGTTCTCGAGCGGAGTGGCATAGACCGGGCGGTCAACTCCCAGTGTGTCGGCGATGACGGCGCTGCGTTGCTTGACAAGGCCGGCCCGGCTTGGCCCGCCCGGCGCCGGTGTGCCGAAGGCGGCGCGGTCAGCTTCGCGCTGATAGGCCTCAGTGAGGCATCTTACGGAAGCCAGCCTCCGGCCCTCTGCGAGGAGGGCGAGGCGGCGTGCCTCCAGTGCTTCGTCATCGGCATTAGCCGGGAGGGGAGCGGACAAGTCGTGGGCCACCGCGTGCGAGGCGTCGCGGGCGCTCTCGTCGGCCGGGCCGCCGTGGCCGACAACCATCACCTCGGTGGTGACAGCATCGCAGCCGTCGGCTCGAGGAAGCGGGTCGTTGTAGATCGTGACGTTGGTGGGGAAGGTGTCGTAGGAGGCCGTGTCAGAGTCGACAGGCATCGGGTCGGTGGAGCCAACCGACTCCAGGTCCGCAGCGGGCTCGCTGGAGACATGGAGCTGGCCGAGTAGGTTGGCGAGGTGGTCGGTGCCCGCATCGGAGGCGAGCTCGTCGGAGATGAGAGTTTCGTCGAGGAGATCGGCGAGGCTGCTCGCCACACAGATGCTGGTGACGCCTTGCAGCGCGTCGTGGCAAGCACCATCGGGCGTGCCAGGCTGGCTACGCTCGCGGGGAAGGAACAAGGTTCCCGTCCAGAACAGGTCTCCGGACGACGGTGCACCTGGCCCCACGGTGGGCGCCAAATGTCGGGTGGTAGGTGCGACATATGCCAACGGGTGGCTTATCATTGTGGGAGCCAGTAAGACATCGCCGGTGCCTGGAAACGGGATAAGGCGAAGACATGCACGCCGGCGGATCTTACCCAGCTTCGGGGCTCTCCGTGGAGATAACACCCCTACTGCTGCTCTACGGGGTCTCCGCATGCTCACTAGATGAATCAAGTAGCTACACAACGCTCCTTGAGCTGTCTTGGGGGGAGGAGGAAGAAGGGCATGGCTAGCCTGCTTCTTCTCCTTGTGTGGTGTCTAGAACTAGCAAGGGGTCCAACCCTTTGCATGGGTGCTCCGGGGGGTTTATATAGGCCCACCCCCCGGGGGTACAATGGTAGTCCGTCTGGGCGTGGGGCCCGGCCTTCTGTGACTGAGCTCGCCGGCTTCTGCGCTGGCTGCTGGGCCCCGCCGACTGGTGGGTCCTGCCGGCTGCCGGCCCCTTGGTCGACAGGCAGGCCCCACTGTCCAGGGCCTGGTCGGCGGCTGGTTACTGTGGCTTCATCTTGTTGACGTGGGCTTCGTCGTGGTAAGCGCGGCTACAGTGCCGCCGCCTGTCAGCCGATCGCTGTAGCCTCACCGCGTCTTGTCTCCTTAATGGGGCGTCTTCTTCGAGGGAGGTGGTAAGCCGGCTACGGGGGGCCGGCTCTGTCTCGGGCCGACTGGTTGGAGGCGTGGCCGCCTTCGGGCGTCTCTCTGCTCAAAGGGGCCCACCGTCTGTGGGCCACGCTGGCGGCCTGTCGTGGGTGATGCCAGGGTCAACATGGCAACAGTGCCGCGCCGGACGGGTCATGCCTACCCCGTACGGCGCACTGTGCCAGGCGTGCTCCGGGATTTAGGGTGGCAGGCTTCACTGTAGCCATGCCCCGTCGCACCGCCGCTAGGTGGGTGCAAACTTTGTGGGTACGGTCTTGACCGTTTATGGGAACCGGCTTCTTGGAGTCGGCCTTCTCATGGCTGGCTTCTTGGAGTCGGCCTTCTCATGAGGGCTAAAGTCGGACCTCCTTCCGAAAGCCGGCCTGGGCGGCAGCCGGCAAGGGGAAGGCGGCGCCATGTCTTTGATTCTTGAGAGCCGGGCGGGCTCATAATTTTTTCAGAAGGGCCAGGGGAAGTCGGCTAGGCTACCCATGGCTATTTACTCCGACAACGCTACTACTACATTTTCTCATATCTTTTTTTGCTATGTATTTGCAATATTTTTGTATAGGTTTTATACAGTATTCTAATCATATCATAAACATGCAATATGCTCATCATATCATGCACATAATAGTCTCATCATATCATCCAACACAAAATCATGTCGTCACATCATAATCACGATATAGCGATACAAGTTAACTGGCATGTCTCATCATACATAATATAGTACTCCTTGAGGCATCGGTTCGGATCCCTCTCTCGCACTAGCGTGAACCTAAACTAACTACTAGCTGTCGCTCGGAAACCAGAAACCGGTACACCTGGGCCTGACACTCCGGCCACTCGTCGTATACTCCTGGTGTAGCACTTCTTCGCCATCGATGATCTATGCACCCGCATCGTCACATGAGTCGATGATATGCAACATATATAGTTGAGCAACAAAAGAGATAGACTTGGAAAAAATAGAAGCAACATATCATAAGCATAATTAACAAAGTTCATCGTACCCAAAAAGCCCTAACTAGAGTGATCTTCGCTAGTTGACGAGGATAGTTTAATTACATCACAAATAATTTTTTGTCGTGCATAACTCAAAGTTTTGTCATAGAGAAAGTATGGACTAAACGGACACATTGTCATATATGGTCAATCACTCCAACATGTCGTGCCATCCATCCAAGTCAGGGATATAGTCCCCGAGCGCAGTAAAAGGCTTCAGGTCAAGATGCTGAGCGGCTACACATGTTCGGACGTCTTCCCATGACATTTGCCCTTCTTCGTAGAACATCCCTGTTTTTTTAGGACCTCCTTCATGATGATTTGGGCAAGTTCACGCTGGATGTGATAGAACTCAGCTCGGAGTCGATGATCCGGGATATCTCCTAGGTTCTTTGCGCATTGCAGAATATGGGCATTGCCGGATCTAGGTGACATGCGAAAGTTCTGCTGATCCCGTCTATACTCCAGCATGTGGTGGAGGACATAGAATCCATCACTGAGAGTACCACTCGGTTGCTGGATGCAGCAGAAGTCGGTCTTATGGTTGAAGCAGGGCGCGCACTTCCTTGTCTTCTTTTGCTTGATCTCTCTACCCCGTATGTCGTACGTAAAGATAGCACTGTCGAGAACAGACTTGATGTGGGTGCAATCCTTCTTCTTCATGTTCTTCGAAGATTCCAAGTAAAGAGCGTGGGAGAATCGGGGGGGTAAAGGATGATAAGGATGGCACGCCCGTCGCTGCGCAAAATAAGTACACCTCAAATTAGCCTCCACGTGAGCAAATGAATGATTGAAATCGAAGGAAGGATATCCGTAGACGACTTACATGGGATGATAAGGCATGAGAATCATCTCCTTGTCCTTATTGCGGACCATTAAATCGGCGATGTAGTTACTTGCGTATTCACGGTGCTTTTCGCAGACTGCCAAGAAGCTCTCGTGCATGAAGTACAGGTCAGCGACACAGATATAAGGTATCTGCTCAATCCTGATGATGTAGTTCATGTACAAGGCGAAAAAGGCGGACAAACGTAAAATCCAGCTTTTTCAAGTGAAACATGTCGAAGATGTAATCGAATAGAAGGAAGAACTTTTCCGCAGGGAATGTGTCGACGTACGACCTTTGCTGCAGCACGTTAACGGCGTAGAGCGGGTATCCTGGATTTTGGGAGGTGATCTGGCTTTTCTCTCTTTGCAGCACATCGTCATGAAGTCTCCTGAGATCGCCGTATATGGCCTCTACCACTGCCTTAGGTAGGATCGATTCATTGGGGATATTATATTTCGTCGCACCCATGACAGGTATACGGCCTTGAACCCGAGGCTGCGGAGTCGGCTGGATCATAGAAGCAGCTTTGCTGCCTTTCCTCGCTCTCTTCCTATGCTTATTTGGTAGTGGAAGGTCCTCTATAATATGTTCATCCTTCGGCAATTCAGGCACCGACTCATCGCGCTCAAATCCTAAGTACTCATACTGCTGAGCCATCAATCCTCCATCCTCATAGGCGCCAGTATTGAGATACTATAGAGTGTCATCGTCATCCTCGTCGATGGCATTGCTTCTTCGATGATGGCAACGTCATCAGTGACTAATGGAGCCTCTTCCTCACCCCGTCCGCTATCACCCAGCACAACAGTCGACGCTAATTGGGTAGGTGGGGTGTTGATGTTCATACCTTGCTGAGGCTGCGTGGTCATGGGTGTGCTCCCGGCCGCCTCCAGACGAAGTAGACTCTTTGGCAACAACAGGACCCAAGTATGGAAATCTCCAAGCAAACCTTGAAGACCTTGAAGACATTAGGGGGGATCGGCAGGCTATGGAACAATTGTTCCTTCGGCTTCACTATCGTCGCCTTCCCCACGTCCACCTTCTGGCCGCTGATGGTGTACAGTATGGTGCAATGGGGTTACGTCGGCCTGCAAAGACATGTTTGCGACGTGAGACATCTGAAAGGCAATGGAAATGGGAGATTATACATATATTGAAGAGGGCCGGTGTGATAGGTATCGTGAGGGCCTCGAGCTTAGCCAAAGATGAAGCACCATCGAGCACGTCCGAGACGGAGGACAGGCTGCTATGAGCAGGTGCGAGAGCCGGTGCAGGAGCAAGTGCGGGAGCAGGTGCAAGAGCTGATGTAGGAGCAGGTGCTGGTGCAACGGTAGTCGAGCTGCTCCCAAAGAAGTTGGAAAGGGGAAAGTCCGCTACCTCTTTATTTGGATTTTGCCTTCTCCAAGTGACGATAGCCGGAATCAACACACCAAACGAAGCTGCAATCTCCTGTTTTGCGGCAGCTACCGCTGCTACGACTGTCTCAGTTGATTTCTTATCAGCCGCAATCACAACCTTCTTGTCGATGTTTTCTTCATTTAACCTCCATCTTTCCTTTCTCTCCTCCGTGGGCTCACGGTAGTACTTCTTCCACGCGGCGCCGTCTCCGACGCCGTGCACACGTCCATACGATGGCCAAGTGTCCATCGGGAGTCCTTTCAATATGTTCAAGGCCCGATTGAATGGGGTGTCCCACTTGGGCCTCGCTAATGCCTCAGACGGTGAATCGCTTTCGGCCGCGATCCTGTGCTGCTCTCTCTGCAAAAGGAACAATGATCGTTTACAAATATGACTAAACGTGCAGTCGAATTGATCAGAAGGTAAAATTAGGGGGTAAATTAAAAATTAATAGTAGTCTCATAAACTCCGTCATGACCGCGTCCGTCCCGAAAACACTCTTGATTGGGTCCCAATGGTACCGGGCATGAGGACGTCATGCTCCTGCGGGATGGTGAACTTCGCCAAGGGGTCTGGGATGCCTAGACATCGCATTCCGCGTCCTCCTTGGCCCATATGGATGTCTTCCCCGTGTAACCACGGCTTTCGAGGTGGTGGCACCCCATGTTCCTCTCTTGAAGCCCCTTCATGTACTCCGACTTTTTGTTGGCATCTTCGGCATTGCAAGCCACCTTTAATATTTAAAACTGCTCTTCCGTAATTGTCGGATTATCCTTTACAATCTTGGAGTAGGGTTCTTTTTTGTCGATGATCCTTGCTTTCACCCTTACTTTCCAGGCGGACAACACGCTGCTAAACTTGCCCATGGCGCATTTGTTTATCTTCTTCATTGCCGGGTCTTTATCTAGATTTTTATATTTCTTTTCATCCCGGCCTGGGAACAAGAACACCTGGTGCAGCTTCGTTAGGAGGGACTACTTCATATCTGGTATCTTCCTTAGTTTCGCATCATTGATGGTGGCGGTTGCCCGTAGGATGCAGCCTATTTGATTGTTGTAGCACGTGCGCGCTTCCGCAGGCTCTTTTGGCTCAAAATTGTCGTCGTCCACCTCTGTGACCACAAGTCTAGCCGTGCTGAGCTGGTTTGGGCACTGTTGCCTCTTTGGTTTCAGTTCTATATCAGCTTCGCCGGTCTCGGCACCGGTGTCAGTCTCAGTCTGGTCTCGGCGCCGGTCTCGATGTCGGTCTCAGTCTCAGATGTGACAAGTGGGCCCTGCAACAACCGTTGCTCATCGAGAAGGTTCAAATAGGCATCTGCCTCCTCGTAGACGTTGCAATCAGCAGAACCCTGTCCTTCATCGTTGCTAGCCATGTTTCCTACGATTAAATCTAGTCAATTAATACTAGACCTAATAAAATCAATAATGACATAAAAAGTCCAATGTTTTGCACGAATGTTGATTCATTCCCGTTGCAAAAAATCCCAGACAGTCGATATGTCCTAGTTTGTAGCACAAGTCATGCCGAAATTCACGGAAAATTTCGGCATGACCTTTGCTAAAACTGGACAAATAGAGCGCCTGAAATTTGCCAGAACGGAAATGAATCAACATTCCAACAAAACATAGGCCACTCGGAATCATTCCCTGCAAACAACAAAAGGCCACTTGGGCACAATCGCACCTCTTCAATGTTGCATATAACATGATCACTTAAGAACATGTACATGAGCAACTACAAAAGTAGATAAACATGAGCAAACACTATTGAGGAATTTGCATATAACATTACCACTTCAAATTTGCATCTCCTAGTGTTTGACACTTCAAGAAAATCTACACAAATCTCATGCTCTCTCAAACTCAATTCAAAAACCAAATATAGATGGATGAACCCTTGAAACCTAGAACCTTTACATATTTTTGTCCTAATAAAAATTATGTCCTAATAAGAATTATGAATCCTAGAACTCACTTTCTGTCCTAATAAAAATTATGAACCCTGGAACTCAAATTATGTCCTAAACTTTTGTCCTAATAAAAATTCACTAAAACTTAAGAACCTACTGGACTTGCAGCACTAATAGAAATTTATTTTTTTATATTGATTTTTTTCTCTAAACTAAATCCTACTACCCTAGTTAACATCTAGTTAAACCTTACTTTCCTAACATTTGTAATTAAACCCTACATCCCTAACCCTACTGCCCTAGTTGAGCATATACTATTTTTTCCTAAAGAAATATATTTAGTTAACTACTGAACTAAATTTTACTCTAAACTAAACCCTACTTCCCTAATTAACATCTAGTTAAACAAACTCAATTCAAAAACTAAACCCTACTGAACTAATTAACATCTACATTATCTACTACTTAACATCTATTATTACCCTAACTAAAAAACCTCTACTATTAACCCTGCTGCCCTAGTTAACTAGTACCACCACTACTACTAATTAACATCTACTACTACTAAAAAACATTATCCATGAACCCTCCAACTAATTAACATCTACTACTACTACTAAAAAACATGGCAGGAAGAACAGGCAGAGAGAGAGAGGAGGGGTGGGGGCTTACAGAGAGGGGAGAGATGATGGTAGGGAGGTGCTCGGCGACGGAGGCAGGGGCGGCGAGGAGTGCACGAGGGATGCAGTGGCGGCGAGGGAGGCAGGGCGTCGAGGGCACACGGCTCTGGCGGCGGTGACGGTGCGCGGCTCCGGTGGGGCAGGGCCGGTGAGGGAACGACGGCGGCAAGGGAGCAGGGGCGGCGAGGGAGAGGGGCGATGGAGGAGATCGATGGGGAATTAGGGGAAATGACTTAGTAGAATTTTGAGCCCGCGCGGGGTTAAGTCAAAATAGTAGTAGCGTTGGTAGGCAAAAAGCACTATAGCTAAGTTAGCTATAGCGCTTTCTACCAAAACACACTCCTACTATAGGAAGTAGTTATTTATTTTCCTTTTTGTTTTTTATCTAAGGAATGTAGCTATAGCGCGGGCCTATAAAACACACTACTGCTATAGTAACTACAGCGGTTTGTGGCAACAAGCGCTACTGCTATGCCTTTCTCCTTTCTTTTTCTTTTGTTTATCTTTATATTTTCTTTTTTTCATTTCTCCTTTTTCCACTTCTTTCATTTTCATTTACTTTTGTACTTCTTTTCCATTTTATTTTCTTTTTTAGCAGTAGCGCTCTATACAGGAAACACGCTACTACAAGGCACTTAGCGGTAGCATTCTTTTTGCAGCCTCCTTACTACTATTCCTAGCCTACCGACAACAGTGTGGGAATTATAGTAGTAGCGCTTTTACGCGCAGATGCGCTACTCGCACAACCATAGATGTAGCGTGCTCTATTGGCATGCGCTACTACTAAGTAGTAGTAGCGCTTTGTTCTGACCAGCGCTACTGCTATACCTCTCTGTATAAGCTTTTCCCGAGTAGTGAAGGGTTTATGAGTTTAGGCCCCTTGCGGTGGAGGTAAAGACCCTATGTCTCGAGCTCTGGAGTTGTTTGTTTTCCTTGTGTATGGAAGATTACGGAGAATGTGAACCCCTGTCCAAGTACTATGGGGTGGCTTATATAGAGTGCACCGCCCCTTCTCCTAGCTAGGTTACATGGGGGATTGATGTATGAGATTTATTACAATCATTACTACTGGAAACTGAAGTATTAATTGTTGATAACGCCTGAAGATGAAACTTGAGCTTTTTTATGTTGACAATCTGAACGTATGAATCTTTCACCAATAAAAGTTCTAACCATACAAAGAGTAATGAACACCAGAAACTATACCCCAACAAAGGATCTGAGGTACTACTTGATAACCCACAAGTATAGGGGATCGCAACAGTTTTCGGGGGTAGAGTATTCAACCCAAATTTATAGATTCGACACAAGGGGAGCTAAAGAATATTTGAAGGTATTAGCAGCTGAGTTTTCAATTCAACCACACCTAGAGATTAATTATCTGCAGCAAAGTGATCAGTAGCAAAGTAGTATGATAGTTTTGGTAATAGTAGCAGCAGCGACGGTAATGGTAACAGCGATAACAGTAATTTTGTAGCAAGTGTAACAATGATGATAGCAGTAGTAACTTATCAAGAACAATATAGGATAAATTCGTAGGCATTGGATCGGTGACTTGTTGGATGATATTCATCGTGAGACAGTTATAACCTAGGGCGATACAGCACTAGCTCCAGTTCATCAATATAACGTAGGCATGTTTTCTGTAAATAGTCATACGTGCTTATGGAAAGAACTTGCATGACATCTTTTATCCTACCCTCCCGTGGCAGCGCGGGCCTATTGGAAACTAAGGGATATTAAGTCCTCCTTTTAATAGAGAACCAGAACAAAGCATTAACACATGGTGAATACATGAACTCCTCAAACTACGGTCATCACCGAGAGTGGTCCCGACTATTGTCACTCCAGGGTTGCCGGATCATAACACGTAGTAGATGACTATAACTTGCAAGATCGGATCTAAAACATGGATATGATTGTGATAACATAAATGGTTCAGATCTGAAACCATGTCACCCGGGCCTAAAGTGACAAGCATTAAGCATGGCAAAGTCATAGCAACATCAATCTTAGAACATAGTGGATACTAGGGATCAAGCCCTAACAGAACTAACTCAATTACATGATGAATCTCATCCAAATCCTCATGGACCAGCGAGCCTACAAAGGAATTACTCACTCCTGGTGGGGAGCATCATGGAATTGGCGATGGAGAAGGGTTGGTGATGACGAAGAACGAAGATCCCCCTCTCCGGAGCCCCAAATGGACTCATGAAGAACACGAGGTGACGGCGGCTCCATCTCGTGAATCGTGATATTTCTTTCTCATTGATTTTTTTCTGGAAAAATAGGATTTTATAGCGTCGGTTTCAGGGTCTGTGGGGCCACCAGGTGGGGACAACCCACTTGGGCGCGCCAGGAGAGGGGAGCGCACCCTGGTGGGTTGTGCCCACCCAGGTGCCCCTCTCTGGTGGATCTTGGCTCCAGAAATTCTTATTTATTGCATAAAAATTCCTCGTAAAGTTTCGTTCCATTCCTAGAACTTTTATTTCTGCACAAAAACAACACCATTGTAGTTCTGCTGACAACAGCGTCAGTCCAAGGTTAGTTTCATTCAAATCATGCAAATTAGAGTCCAAAACAAGAGGAAAAGCATTAGGAAAAGTAGATAAATTGTAGACGTATCAACTCCCCAAGCTTAGACCTTTGCTTGTCCTCAAACAATTCAGTTGATAAACTGAAAGTGAAAAAAACTTTTACAAACAATTTTGCTCTTGTTTGCATAAATAAGCTTAAACAACACCCAGGTTCTCAGCCAACATTATAATTAACCATGCCGACAATAACTTTTAAAGATTATATTAACTCATATCAATGACATAATCAGCTAGCGAGCAAAAATAAGGTATCTCAAACGGCAACACATTGTCAAAACAACCATGATATAATATGACAATAGTGGTATCTCGCTAGCCCTTTCTGGGACCGCAAAACATAAATGCAGAGCACCTCCAAAGTCCAAGCAGCGACTAAACATTGTAATTCATGGTAGAAAAGATCCAGTCATGATGCACCCAACATTAGCTACACACAATGCATAAGTCATGATAGTTGTGCTCCTAGGTTCTGGTGCTTGTTTTAGAAGGTAATGTCACAACATAAAAGTAAATAGATAGTCCCTTCGCAGAGGGAAGCACTGATTTGCATAGGTGCGAGAGCTCAAGTTTTTAAAATAGAAGTAAATGATATTTTGAGACATGCACCCTTATCATTTACTTCACGACCATCAGTTATCAATATCTTCCATGCTAAGCACGCTAGTGGCGGTTCCCAAGCGATAAAAAGTAAAGGTTTTGACTCCATTGGGAGTTTTGTTTGATTATTTGTAAGCTTTTTCTGTTTGCAGTTTGGGACTGGGCATCCCTATTACCACCCTGTTCTTGTGCGATGGCGAGTGAATAAACACTCGAACTGAGAATAACCCGCTTAGCATGAAAGATATCGACCACCTCCTGTCATTCCATGAATGATCCAGGCACACAAAAGGGACATATTTTTTTAGAACTTTTTTTAGAGGTGGCACATGCAAATTTGCTTAGGACGGCAGGGTAATACCGCATATAGGTAGGTATGGTGGACTCATCTGGAATAACTTTGGGTTCAAGGTTTTTGATGTACAAGCAGAATTCCTACTTAGTACAGGTGAAGGCTAACAATTAGATTGAGAAGCGGCCAGCTAGAGAGCAACAACAGTCATGAACATGTATTATGCGTAAGTAACATTGGACACTAGCATGAGTAGGATATGAACACCATGAACATAAATATTATAGAGGCTATGTTGGCTTTGATTCAACTACATGCATGAACGTGTGCCAAGTCAATCCACTCGAACATTCAAACGAGGATACCATATCATCATACTAGATCACAATCATTTTAACGCAATGTTGATATCCAAGATAAATCATTATCCACTCCCAGCTACTTATGCATGACATGAGAAACTATAATCTCTAATTGTCATTGCAAACATGTTTAATTATAATGGGCTGAATCATGGATACTAGGTTAAACATATTTACACAAATAGAACAAGTCGAGTTCATACCAGTTTCTCTCTGCCACGGCTAGTTCATCGAATATCGTCATTATTGCCTTTCACTTGCACAACTGAACGATATGAAAATAATAATAGTGCAAGAGTGCCATGGACTAAGCTGGAATCTGCAACAATTTTATTCAACAGGAGAAGACAAGGTAAAATGGGCTCTTTATTAGTTCAACAATTATTCATATGAGAGTCACTCAACATTTTCATCATGGTCTCCTCCTTGTTATGACTCAAATAAAAAGAAAAAAATTCAGAGAAACCTACTGAAATATTTTTGGAGTTTTTGGTTTTCTTGAACAAGCAAATAAAAGGGAAAAGCAAAAACAAGAAAAACTATTTACACGGGAAATCTCCCAACAAGAAAAAGAAGAACAAGGAAATCTTTTTGGCTTTTTCTTTTTTAATACTATAGCTTAGCATGCATAGAAAGTAAACTAACTACAACTAATTTTTTTGGTTTTTCTAAGGGTTTTTCAAACACACAAGAAGAAAGCAGGAAAAATAAATCTAAACATGGATGATGCAAAGACAAAGTGTGAACACCGACAGATTAAATAAGTGAACATGAATGTGATGTCGGTGGGAAACACGTACTCCAACAAGCTTAGGCTTTTGGCCTAACTTGGTAGTCGATCAGAAGCCTAGATAGTAGTTGGGGTATTGAGGAGGGGGCATCCACTGATCCCACTGCTGAGGGTCTTCCTCCTCCTCTGCAGCAGCCTGATCGTTCCAGTAGGCGATGATGTCCACAAGCATAATCCTATATGCGCCCCTGCAATAGGATCAAACAAACTAGGAGCAGGCAACAGAGTAATATCACGAGTTTCAATGCTAAAAACCAGGTTATAAGGAATAGGGATGGCAGGGTAATCTCATGCAATAAAATGGTGGTGTTCCATTGCTGTGCGGTCTAGGTAAACCTTGGCCAGAGGGTATTCATGATGGCGTATCTCAACATTAAAGTGAGCCGCCAAACAAGTAGCAAAAATTCCACCATGTATTTTACCCTTGGGTTTATTAATGTGGAGGCGACGAGCCACAATAGCTCCCAAGCTATAAGTGTTGTCGCCCTCCAATGCACTACGTAAAACAACAAAGTCAGGTGCGCTGAGCGCACCCACTGTTTCCCTAGCAAGCAAACACTTAGCGATAAATAAAGTAAAATAATGCACTGCAGGAAATTGTATGCTAGTGGCAGTGATGGCCGACACCCCTTTCTCATATCCCACTGTCAAAGTGCGATAAAAGGTCTCAAACTCCGCCGGCCTAGGCTAGGCTAAGCTCCCATCAGAAGGGATCATGCATATATTACAGAATTCAGTAAGTGGTATCTGATGGTTTTCAGCGTATAAATCAAAACTCACTTCAGGAGGATTATTCCTAGGAAAGAAAGTAAAACTTTGAACAGAGATGTTTGTGAGGATTTGATGCTGTTCACACTCATCTGCGATGAAGTCGGTGAGGCCGGCATTAGTAGCATATTGTGTGAACCCCTAAAGGATTCCAGGCTCTTCCATGAACTGGGTATGCGGCCATTCGCAAGGCCGTACCTCCACCAACCTCCGAGGATGGAGATCACTGTCAGATGACTCTCCAATAACACCCTTGGAGTTCTTCTTGGAAGCAAACTTCCTAAAGATATTCATCTTTTTCCTAAGAACAAAAATTCTGAAAAAAATTATCCCACAAAATTTTCTCAACAAAACTTCACAAAAATTATATAAATAGAAATGCATAACACTAACACCAGCTCCTAAATCACACAAAGCAGTTTTCACATAATTCTTTTTGATGGAGCAAGGTATAGTTGGTATTCCTGGATCTCCAAGTTTTTTAGGTACTCCATCCTTAAAAGTATAATTAGCAAGCATAGTGGAGACCTCAGCTTCCGGTATTTTTCTTTTATTAGTGATGATGTCTTTCATATACTTTGCATAAGGAGGCATTTTCAAGATATCAGTCAATCAAGTATGCAAAAAGACTGGCCTCGGCATTTCAGCAAACCGTTCACATTCTTCATCATCTTTATTTTTAGTTGACTTAGGTGGAAAAGGCATAGGTTTTTGAACCCACGGTTCTCTTTCTTTACCGTGTTTTCTAGCAATGAAGTCTCTTTTATCATATCTTTATTCTTAGGTTGTGGGTTATCAAGATCAACAGGTGGTTCTATCTCAACATAATTGCCTGGTTCTTTATTATTAGGTTGAGCATCTTCATGAACATCAGCATTATATTTTTCATTATCATTAGGTGAATGTTCATTACCAGACTGAGTTTCAGCATCAAAGGTAGAAGTTTCATTACCATTATCAGGAGGTTTCTCTATTTCAGGTTCACTAGGAGCATGCAAAGTCCTATCATTTTTCTTCCCCTTTTTCTTTCTAGAAGGACTAAGTGTAGTGGTGTTGTTCCTTTGTGAATCTTGTTCAATTCTTTTTGGGTGTCCCTCAGGATAAAGTGGTTCCTGAGTCATTTTACCTCCTCTAGTTGCAACTCTAACAGCAAAGTCATGTATATTATTATTCATTTCATCAAGCAACTCTCTTTGAGATTTAGTAACTTGTTCTAACTGAGTTTGAACCATAGAAGCATGTTTTCCAACACCTCTAACATCATTTGATATTCTAAATAACAAGTCACTCAAGCAATCATATCAGAATTGTATTTCAATTGTTTCATAACATTTGCATTGAAGTGGTCTCGTTTTCTAATATAATTTTCAAACTCATAAAGGCATTGGCTAGGATGCATATTGTGAGATTTTTCATTATCATTGAACTTCATTAGAGAATTTACCTCTACCACCTTAGGCAGTGGTGGTGTATTAAGCCCATGTATTTCTTCAATAGGAGGTAAATTTTTAACATCCTCAACTTTAATACCCTTTCCCTTCATAGATTTCTTTGCCTCTTGCATATCTTCAGGACTAAGATATAATATACCCCTCTTCTTCAGAGTGGGTTTAGGCGTTGGTTCAGGAAGAGTCCAATCATCATAATTTTTCAATATGTTATTCAATAATTCTTCATCTTGACCAACAGTTCGTTCCCCGAAAACACAACCAGCACAACTATCTAGGAAATCCCTAGAAGCATTGATTAGTCCATTATAGAAGATATCAAGTATTTCATTTTTCTTAAGAGAATCATCAGGCAAAGCATTAAGTAATTGGCGAAGCCTCCCCCAAGCTTGTGGGAGACTTTCCTCTTTAATTTGCACAAAGTTAAATATCTCCTGCAAGGCAGCTTGCTTCTTATGAGCAGGGAAATATTTTTCAAAGAAGTAATAAATCATATCCTGGGGACTACGCACACAACTAGGAGCAAGAGTATTGTACCAAGATTTAGCATCACCCTTTAATGAGAATGGAAATAATTTGAGAATAAAGTAATAACAAGTTTTCTCATCATGAGTAAAAAGGGTGGCTATGTCATTCAACTTAGTAAGATGTGCCACAACAGTTTCAGTTTCATAACCATGGAAAGGATCAGATTCAACCAAAGTAATTAACTCTGGGTCAACAGAGATTCATAATCCTTATCATCAATAAAGATAGGTGAAGTAGCAAACTTAGGATCACATTTCATTCTAGCATTCAGAGATTTTTCTTTATACCTGCACAATAATTTCTCTAGATCATCTCTATCTCTGCAAGCAAGAATATCTCTAGTTGTCTCCTCATTCATAACATAACCTTCCGGTACCTTAGGCGATTCATATCTAGGAAGGCTAGTTCTAGCAGGTGTTTCAGGAGTTTCAGTTTCAAGCTCATCATCAGATTCAACAACATCATGTTGTATTACTCTAGCAATTTGTTTATCAAAAAATTCAACAAGTGGCACATCATCATTATCAAGCAAGGTACTAGCATCATCATAAGCATTATCCATAGCAGAAGTAGCATCATCAATAACTTGTGACATATCAGAATTAATTACATGTGGTGGTGTTGCAAGTATACTTATAACAGAAGGTGAATCTAAAGCAAAACTGGATGGCAGTTCCTTACCTCCCCTCGTCTTTGAGGGAAAAATCTTAGTCTTAGCATCCTTCAGATTCTTCATAGTGATAATATGATAATAATCCCAAGTGACTCAGCAAATATAGCTATGCTTCCCAGCAACGGTGCATTCAAAAGGTCTTGATAGCTGTCGGGACCCCGATTCCAAGTCACATCGATCTAGCCGGTAACACTTCATATCACTTTCCGGCCTCCCGCACGGTATTCCCACGGGTGTCGCCTTACCATGGCCCGGGACCGTTTGCGCCTTTTGGCTCACGTATATGATAGTGTCGCTAGCATCCATATGACAGGGAACCCGGGCCGACATGGCTAGTCATGAACCCAAAGCGGCACCAACCTATGGGGACAGGCATACATGGATCACATCGAGAATGTCGGTCAGCAGCGTGTGAATCCAGGCTATAGCACTGGGCTAACAGGAGTCTAGGAACCCGGGCTGTAGCAGGCTAGGCAGGACTCCGGATGTCACCGCGTGACATTTCCCCGAAGGGACAGACACAGGAACGAAGTGAAACACATGCCGACCAGTCAAGTGTCCTGAGCAGTAGTGCTGGGCTAACAGGACTCCGGTGAACCGGGCTGTAGCGGACTACTATGGCTCATGGAAGCACTAGACTACATTTCCCCATAAGAGAGGCTGCCAAGGATAAACAACTAGATTGTTGGATCCCACACATACCAAGCATTTTAATCATACACACAATATGCTCGATATGTGTAAATACAACATGGCATCACAACATAACTCTACAACTCAAGTATTTATTCATAGGCTCCGAGGAGCGAGATATTACAAACATGGGTCCCATGACCCAACAATCACAGCATACAAATCAAAGAACATGCGGAAGCTTAACATGTCTGAGTACAGACATCTACAAATGAAAAAGGCTAAGAAGCCTGACTATCTACCAGATCCTGCCGAGGGCACAAGATCGTAGCTGAGGTATCAAGCTAAACGTCGAAGTCCACGCGAAACTACTAGCGAGACTGAAGTCTCTCTGCAAAATATAAATTAAGCAAATGTGAGTACAAAAGAACTCAGCAAGACTTACATCAGAACTAGCTACATATGCATCGGTATCAACAGGGGGGTGGTGGAGTTTAACTGCAGCAAGCCAGCTTTGACTCGGTGGCTATCTTAAACTACGACTGCAAGTAACTCTTTTGTGGTGGCGCACACGAGTCCACATATTCACCATTCAATACACCACTATGGATCTGCTCCCGTCTCCCTACGAGAACGCCATCCATAGCACTCACGCTTATCTTGCACATTTTAGAGTATCCACTTCCACTTGTCTATGAACTGTTATAGGCAACCTAGAAGTCCTTTACCGCGGACGCGGCTATTCTAATAGTTTTATACCCTGCAGGGGTGTACTTCGTCACACATGTTTCCACCACTTAGCATCTGCACACGACATGTGCTCGGCAGACTTCAAGCGAAAGCCGACATGGGTATAGACCACGACCTGACTAACCGCACAAGTCTCTAGTCCAGGTTTATCGCCTATTCGGGTTCCATCCGCGAGGAGATCCGGCCGGAGTTTCGCTCACAGCCCCAAACGATGTGTGCAGGGTTCCCGAGACACCAAACGGGCGCCCGGTACACCATGCCACGGTGTATCTACCGCATCATAGCCCACCCCTAGGGTCAGCGCTACGCACGACCGCCAACACATATCCTATAAACACCAGAAACTAGTTGCAACTCCTGGACAGAGGACGAGAGGGGTCAGTAAGTCAAGCGGGGTCATATTTCAGGGCCCAATGTGTGGTAGTAGCTGTTTCATGGATCACAAACACAGAACTCAGTTCCTGAGAAAGGTTTCAATGAGACAACCCACCATGTACTCCTACATGGCCTCTCACCGCTACCTTTACCAAATCGTGTTCACACACTTAGCTCACACACAGTAGGACATGTTCACAACTTTCCAATTCATCCCCGATGAATCAGACCTGACACAACTCTAAGAAATAGCAGGCATGACAAGAAAACATGAATGAGTAGGCACATCAGGGCTCAAACAACTCCTACTCATGCTAGTGGGTTTCATCTATTTACTGTGGCAATGACAGGTCATGCAAAGGAAAGGGGTTCAACTACCGCAGCATGTAACAGTTGAATCATTGTTGTCCTAATGCAGTAAAAGAGAGCAGGAGCGAGAGAGTGGGTTTGTATCGGAATGAACAAGGGGGTTTTGGTTGCCTGGCACTTCTGAAGATAGTATAGTTCTTCATCGGTGTCATCGAATTCATCGCTGGATCAACGTCTACTGAGGGGGGACAAACACCGGCAACTGAGTGATGCATGCTATGACATGCTATGACATGGCAATATGATTGTGTTTTGGGCTAATGCAAGCTAGAACATATTGAAATGAGTCCATTTGAACCAAAGATTCAAATGCAAACCCATTTTATGAAGTCATATTAGTGCATTAACTTGTTTCACCTAAGCAGCAAGGTTAAATTGTTCTAACATGCATGAAACTAGTACAGATGGAAATATTGGATTTTTCTAATCATTTTTCATATATAATTTATCTTATTTGGAGTTATAGATAATTTTCTATGATTTTTAGAAGTTTTGGGCATTTTCTAGAATTTCCTGAATAAAAAAATCCAGAAAATAGATTATTGCGTCGGCATGACATCAGTGTGACATCAGTAGGTCAACACGCCAGGTCCAGGTCAAACCTGACCAGTGGGTCCCACTAGTCAGTCTCACAGTGATGGCTAGGCTCACAGACATGTGGGCCTGGTCAAAGGCCACGTCAGCATGGTCAATGCTGACGCGTGGGTCCACTGATTTTATTAGTTAACCTAATTATTTTGGTTATCCAGTAAACTAACAAGGCGGGTCCCACTGGTCAGTGTCTTGTGTTAAATTAACAGGGTTAGTTAGCCCCTAAACTAATGACGGCCACGTCGGCTAACCAGCGATTAGCCGCCGGTGCTAAGCAGGACACGGCAGAGGTCCTCGTCCGGCCGTTTCCGGCGACGAGAGGTCGTGCGGATGGGCTCGTTGGAGAGCCCTTGCCGCCGCGCGTCGGATGGTGGTGGTGACCGTAGTCATCGCCGGCGATGTCTTTGGCGGCAGCCAGAGCTCGGGTGAGCTCAGGGCCGAGGCTACGGCGAGCGAGGCGGCGCGTGCGAGGCATCAACAGGCTCTACGCGGAGCGGGGATCAAGCGGGGCACGACGGCCGGGCCGTTGAGTGGCCGAGGGCACGTCGGCGGCGAGCACAGGCGGCGGCGCGTGCGGGTGGTCGCGGTGAGGCAGCTACGGCTTGCGAGAGAGGGAGCGGAGAGGGGAAGCTGGGTCAGGAGCTCATGGCGGTTGCGACGAGGCGAACGGCGAGCTCGGGGAGGTTCTGGAGCGAGCGGGGTGGCGAGAGGGATCTCCGGCGTCCGACAGCGAGGATGAGGATGATGGCGTCGCTTAGGGCGTTCCGCGGGCGCGTGCTTCGTCTTGGGGCTCCGTGGCATCGAGGCGGAGCCTCTGGACAGCATGGAGAGGCAAGGGGAAGGCGATGGCCGCGGTTGCGCTCGTCGGCGGCGACGACAGCGCTCGGTGGTTTGCGTGCGAGAGAGCCAGAGGAGGAGGGGAGCTCGGGGAGAGGCTGAGAGGGCCTGGGGGGCGCATGGCGTCTCCAGGGCGACGTCGGGGAGGCGACAGCAAGCAGGAGGTGGCCAGGAGCGACGTCGGCGCTCGCCACCGAGCAGCTTCATGCGCTGGCAAGGGGAAGAAGACAAGCGCGCCCCTGGTGGGCTGGGCCAGCCAGCTGGGCCGGCTTTGGTGGGCTGCACAGGTGGGTGGCCAGGTAAGTGGCCCAGGTAGGCGTTCTCTCTCTCTTTCCTAAATTGTTTCTGTTTTCTATTTTTTTTCTGCAATTGTTTTGACTTAAATAAAATGCTAAGACATTTCCAAAAATCATGAAACTAATCATGGATACTGTTTATAATATATCCAATAGTAAACATTTTAGTTTATGATTATTTGAGCATTTAGAATATTTTATAGCATTTAAATGCCCAAATGCAAATATAATATTATTTAATTCAGAGCCCAAATATGTCATGGAAAAATGTGCATCACCTCTGGTTACTGTTTCCAGCTTTTTCCAAGAATGATGAACATTTTTTTATAGCCATTTGGATTTACTGGAAATATTTTAGTTGAACCTAGTGAATTCCTTTAATGCTAGGGTTTAGGCAATCCCCATTTCAAGTTTCTTTCAAAGTTTAAACATGATGCACACATGAAGTTACCCTAGTGCAATGCCAGCAGCTAGGGATGTGACAACTCACCCCCACTAAACAAGAATCTCGTCCCGAGATTCAAGACGTGAGGTAAGCGGAAAGGAGGTCACAAACTATCACAGTCTTCTCGATCCAAGCTGCACCTCATAAGGTTGTTGATTAGTTGCATACATTGATCTTGTTATCCTCACTTTTGAGATCTTCATCCATGTGATGACGACGGAAAGAAACTTTACTAGGATTGATCTTCTTGAAGATCGAGCTATACAAGATCAACTCGCGGAATGAGATGTTGAAACATCTCGAGTTGAGACACAAAACACATCGAGAGGGATGGAAGAACAAACGACGAGGTTTGATTTGTGGGAAACAATTCCACGCTTAGAAAGATGGTGGATGGTGTCAAAGTGGCGAGGAAATAATTGCCATGATCCTGTAATGGGGCACCTTGGGAAAGGTGACTCGTTGGATTGTTCTCTTAAGTGGCAAAAAGAATTACTTTTGATCCATAGATCATTGAAACTCTTCATACCAACTTAAAGCAATTTTCAATTGATCGTTTGAAAGAGCTCGAAGAAATGGCATACTCAGACTAGGATGAATGATGTGGACTACCTTGTTGGAGACAACGCAATGGATGATTTGCTTATCATCGGAGACAGATGGGACCCATGGTAATTCCACTTTTGAACATGATCCTGGACAACTACTACTCAGGTGCAAGTTGGGAACAAAATGCAAATGCTGGGAATGATTCTGGTAACTGGGGAAAAACTCAACAATCGAGAGTGTTTCCAATGTTTCAATGGTTATAGAATCATCGAAGAAACTGAGAGCACAAGGATCCCTAAGGAACAACTTCTATAATAAGTCGCACGAAATCCTCATGGAAAGATGGGCAAAGATACTATAATGACAGATCTTTCGGCTAGGTGTGTCGGCTAGAACATCAACCCTGTCGGGACCTACATCATAGATCCTGGAAAAGTTCCAACCATCATATCTGCCTGAGATTCAGATCTGGTTGGTAATAGGATATTTCAGACAGCATGTCTGGAAAAGAAAGTTTGCAACACAAACCGACGAGATGACGTTGCGAGATTCTCTGAAAATGAACTACGATAGTAAGCTCCAAAACATGAGCCGGTTTTGCTACAAACCTGTGAACACGCTGTCCCAGACAAGCATGACCACATAGTAGTCTTATAATAAAACACTACCGACTCCATATGGGGAACCATCATCGAGGATATCGAATTCCTTGCGTAAGTATAGCTCTTAAGAAGAAACTTCTTCTCCTTGAACAAATCAATCAGTGGCTTGGTGAGCTAGGGATTCATATAGAATGAAGGTTGCAAGTCTCCACACCACAGAATACTTCGCACGTATGCATGACTGACTTGGGATGATTCCAGAGAAAGCGAAACAAACTTTCCCAAATTCATGGCGGAAACTTGTTTCAAATGCACATGAACTAGAGGAAGTCACTTCTTATACCAAACATATGCTTCATGAGCTAGCATGAAGAAATGCTTTCAAAGTTTCCAACACTAGCTTAATGTTCAACATGAATCATGCATAAGATGAAAATATTGTCGATGGGCTCGACAACAGGTCATCCAGATTTCCGTGAAGATGGAATTCCATAATTATGTGAACAAGGTGATAGCATTGGTCAGACCCAAAAGATATAATGGTGTATGCTCGAGGAAACAACCACGAGTAGGACAACATTATGAACATCGTTGGTTCTCATTTGACTTGACGATAGCCCACACTCAAATCAAGGTTTGGACAAGACGATAGATTCAATAACCGATCCCGAGGAACAATCGATGAAAATATCATCTTTCTTCAACACACACATACACACACAAGGATATCCCTTTGGAATGAACTGAGTCGGACAAGCTTCCATCTTCCAACTCTCCAAGTTGTTGTTCAGCTTAACCAACTAGCTCAGGGTATCCAACACAGATTCTTGGAGAAGGGGTGGTTTACAAGAAACCAACTTGATAACGAGCTCAACATAATAGTCAGGGGGCAACCTGGTGATACTTTTGAGGAAATATTCAGAAAATCACGAACCACCAATATGTTTCTAAGCTCGGGAACAATCTTGCTTTTCAGAGCAAGACGATATGATCAAGAGAGCGAGGGACTGACACAATCCTAACTCATTGATCGAAGAGTGCACCAGGAAAAATGGACTAGGTAGCACGATCAATCATAGGATGATGATTCAATAACCAACACGCTAAGAAAGAAATTATTGTCCATTAGCTACCTAGCAACTAGTTGCTAGGAGTATTGATTTCACACATCATGGTTCACTTGTCGGCATTCCGGTTGCGACAACACGGGACCGAGGAATGAAAAATGATGGTAAGAAGTATCACTACATCAACAATTCATGAGAGAGGGTGCAATTCTCATGACAATCCTGACATAAAGGGGGTAATACTCCAGGGTAGAACAGAGCAAAAGCTGGATTGACATTTGATCTGCAGAACACAACTACTTTGACCCAATCCTGGATATGGATGAGGTACTGGAGTTTGTTTCTCCTAATTATTCTGAAATAGAATGGCTTAACGGACCACGAGAATAATAAACATCGATAACACGGATGCACAATTACTCCTGACTATCAATTGATAGACGATGGTCGGAATATAAATGAAGAGGGACAACTCAAGAGGACATATATATTTCGGAGTTGTGGATGCATAGATTAATATGTCGAACCAAGTTCAATAGGTTTCTTCTAAATAACCCATGCAGAAAGGTAGAACTGGCAGAATCACAATTATGAATGGAGAACTCCTCAAGAGTACTCTGATTGTGATATTTTGGTTCAAAGAACTTCTGCCTTAATGGTTCATGGTATTTGGAAGATGGAAATACCATGGACCTTGAGGACTGTCGCAAGGTTACTAATATCCTAAAGGAACGAGCAAACACTATCAACAGGAGGTGACTAGAGTGAATCTCGGGTTCAAACTCAGGAATAGAATTCCTACTAACTAAATGGCATCACGAGATGCTTTCGAGAATGATGGCCAGAATTATCACACTAGGAACACAAGACATGGCTAGATTTACTAGGTGATCCTCTAAGACACCTAGAGTCATAATACTAGCTCCAACCTATATGTCGAGGCAACGGAGTGCCTCAACTCACTGATTAGTGTGGTTAATCTGGCCCAAAAGGGATATCAGGAACGGGAAGAAAGGATTTGCAAATGCATCAGACTATTTAGAGACCTAGGATGACTCGGACAGCATAACGGCTGTAAATGCTCAAAATTATTTGAGACATCCTGCAAAATGGTGGCATAACACTCAACATCACAATATCAAGGTTCCGAGACCAACTATGAACACACAGAAGTAGTAGAGACTGAACTAGGCTTAAATCCAACAATCTTATAAGTCTATGGATTAGTAACACGTCATCCTGATAGATAGATGAGAAGGCCTAGTTTCTTAACCCCGTAGAAAAGAAGAGGTTGACTCAGATCAGAAGGACATAAGGTATAAGGAGTAAAAAGAGTCTTACGTTCCCTGCCACAATAAATTCCCCTACATAACTAAAGCATTTCTAGACACAACTTCGACCGGTTTGGCTTGGCAATCCTACAGGCAGTCAGGCTCTGATACCAACGCTGTCGGGACCCCAATTCCAAGTCACATCGATCTACCCGGTAACACTTCATATCACTTTGTGGCCTCCCGCACGGTATTCCCACGGGTGTCGCCTTACCATGGCCCGGGACCGTTTGCGCCTTTTGGCTCACGTATATGATAGTGTCGCTAGCATCCATATGACAGGGAACCCGGGCCGACATGGCTAGTCGTGAACCCAAAGCAACACCAACCTATGGGGACAGGCATACATGGATCACATCGAGCATGTCGGTCAGCAGTGTGTGGATCCGGGTTGTAGCACTGGGCTAACAGGACTCCGGGAACCCGGGCTGTAGCAGGCTAGGCAGGTCTCCGGATGTCACCGCGTGACATTTCCCCAAAGGGACAGACACATGAACGAAGTGAAACACATGTCGACCAGTCAAGTGTCCTGAGCAGTAGTGCTGGGCTAACAGGACTCCGATGAATCGGGCTGTAGCAGACTACTATGGCTCATGGAAGCACTAGACTACATTTCCCCATAAGAGAGGCTGCCAAGGATAAACAACTAGATTGTCGGATCCCACACATACCAAGCATTTCAATCATACACACAATATGCTCGATATGTGTAAATACAACATGGCATCACAACATAACTCTACAACTCAAGTATTTATTCATAGGCTCCGAGGAACGAGATATTACAAACATGGGTCTCATGACACAACAATCATAGCATACAAATCAAAGCACATGTGGAAGCTTAACATGTCTGAGTACAGACATCTACAAATGAAAAAGGCTAAGAAGCCTGACTATCTACCAGATCCTGCCGAGGGCACAAGATCGTAGCTGAGGTATCAAGCTAAACGTCAAAGTCCACACGAAACTACTAGCGAGACTGAAGTCTCTCTGCAAAACATAAATTAAGCAAACGTGAGTACAAAAGTACTCAGCAAGACTTACATCAGAACTAGCTACATACGCATTGGTATCAACAGGGGTGGTGGTGGAGTTTAACTGCAGCAAGCCAGCTTTGACTCGGTGGCTATCTTAAACTATGACTGCAAGTAACTCTTTTGAGGTGGCGCACACGAGTCCACATATTCACCATTCAATACACCACTATGGATCCGCTCCCGTCTCCCTATGAGAACGCCATCCATAGCACTCACGCTTATCTTGCACATTTTAGAGTATCCACTTTCACTTGTCTATGAACTGTTATAGGCAACCCAGAAGTCCTTTACCGTGGACGCGGCGATTCGAATAGTTTTATACCCTGTAGGGGTGTACTTCATCACACATGTTTCCACCACTTAGCGTCTGCACACGACATGTGCTCGGCAGACTTCAAGCGAAAGCCGACATGGGTATAGACCACGACCTGACTAACCGCACAAGTCTCTAGTCCAGGTTTATCGCCTATTCGGGTTCCATCCGCGAGGAGATCCGGCCGGAGTTTCGCTCACAGCCCCAAACGATGTGTGCAGGGTTCCCGAGACACCAAACGGGCGCCCGGTACACCGTGCCATGGTGTATCTACCGCATCATAGCCCACCCCTAGGGTCAGCGCTACGCACGACCGCCAACACATATCCTATAAACACCAGAAACTAGTTGCAACTCCTGGACAGAGGACGAGAGGGGTTAGTAAGTCAAGCGGGGTCATATTTCAGGGCCCAATGTGTGGTAGTAGCTGTTTCATGGATCACAAACACTAAACTCAGTTCCTGAGAACGGTTTCAATGAGACAACCCACCATGTACTCCTACATGGCCTCTCACCGCTACCTTTACCAAATCGTGTTCACACACTTAGCTCACACACAGTAGGACATGTTCACAACTTTCCAATTCATCCCCGATGAATCAGACCTGACACAACTCTAAGCAATAGCAGGCATGACAAGAAAACATGAATGAGTAGGCACATCAGGGCTCAAACAACTCCTACTCATGCTAGTGGGTTTCATCTATTTACTATGGCAATGACAGGTCATGCAAAGGAAAGGGGTTCAACTACCGCAGCATGTAACAGTTGAATCATTGTTGTCCTAATGCAGTAAAAGAGAGCAGGAGCGAGAGAGTGGGTTTGTATTGGAATGAACAAGGGGGTTTTGCTTGCCTGGCACTTCTGAAGATAGTATAGTTCTTCATCGGTGTCATCGAATTCATCGCTGGATCAACGTCTACTGAGGCGGGACAAACACCGGCAACTGAGAAAGAAAACAATCAACACATGACGATATGCAACAATATGATGCATGCTATGACATGGCAATATGATTGTGTTTTGGGCTAATGCAAGCTAGAACATATTGAAATGAGTCCATTTGAACCAAAGATTCAAATGCAAACCCATTTTATGAAGTCATATTAGTGCATTAACTTGTTTCACCTAAACAGCAAGGTTAAATTGTTCTAACATGCATGAAACTAGTACAGATGGAAATATTGGATTTTTCTAATCATTTTTCATATATAATTTATCTTATTTGGAGTTATAGATAATTTTCTATGATTTTTAGAAGTTTTGGGCATTTTCTAGAATTTCCTGAATAAAAAAATCCAGAAAATAGATTATTGCGTCGGCATGACATCAGTGTGACATCAGTAGGTCAACACGCCAGGTCCAGGTCAAACCTGACCAGTGGGTCCCACTAGTCAGTCTCACAGTGATGGCTAGGCTCACAGACATGTGGGCCTGGTCAAAGGCCACGTCAGCATGGTCAATGCTGACGCGTGGGTCCACTGATTTTATTAGTTAACCTAATTATTTTGGTTATCCAGTAAACTAACAAGGCGGGTCCCACTGGTCAGTGTCTTGTGTTAAATTAACAGGGTTAGTTAGCCCCTAAACTAATGACGGCCACGTCGGCTAACCAGCGATTAGCCGCCGGCGCTAAGCAGGACACGGCAGAGGTCCTCGTCCGGCCGTTTCCGGCGACGAGAGGTCGTGCGGATGGGCTCGTTGGAGAGCCCTTGCCGCCGCGCGTCGGATGGTGGTGGTGGCCGGAGTCATCGCCGGTGATGACTTTGGCGGCAGCCGGAGCTCGGGTGAGCTCGGGGCTGAGGCTACGGCGAGCAAGGCGGCGCGTGCGAGGCATCAACAGGCTCTACGCGGAGCGGGGATCAAGCGGGGCACGACGGCCGGGCCGTTGAGTGGCCGAGGGCACATCGGCGGCGAGCACAGGCGGCGGCGCGTGCGGGTGGTCGCGGTGTGGCAGCTACAGCTTGCGAGAGATGGAGCAGAGAGGGGAAGCTGGGTCAGGAGCTCACGGCGGTTGCGACGAGGCGAACGGCGAGCTCGGGGAGGTTCTGGAGCGAGCGGGGCAGCGAGAGGGATCTCCGGCGTCCGACAGCGAGGATGAGGATGATGGCGTCGCTTAGGGCGTTCCGCGGGCGCGTGCTTCGTCTTGGGGCTCCGTGGCGTCGAGGCGGAGCCTCTGGACAGCACGGAGAGGCAAGGGGAAGGCGATGGTCGCGGTTGCGCTCGTCAGCGGCGACGATAGCGCTTGGTGGTTTGCAAGCGAGAGAGCCAGAGGAGGAGGGGAGCTCGGGGAGAGGCTGAGAGGGCCTGGGGGCGCGTGGCGTCTCTAGGGCGATGTCGGGGAGGCGGGAGCAAGCATGAGGTGGCCAGGCGCGACGTCGGCGCTCGCCACTGAGCTGCTTCATGCGCTGGCAAGGGGAAGAAGACAAGCGCGCCCCTGGTGGGCTGGGCCAGCCAGCTGGGCCGGCTTTGGTGGGCTGCACAGGTGGGTGGCCAGGTAAGTGGCCTAGGTAGGCGTTCTCTCTCTCTTTCCTAAATTGTTTATGTTTTCTATTTTTTCTACAATTGTTTTGACTTAAATAAAATGCTAAGACATTTCCAAAAATCATGAAACTAATCATGGCTACTGTTTATAATATATCCAACAGTAAACATTTTAGTTTATGATTATTTGAGCATTTAGAATATTTTATAGCATTTAAATGCCCAAATGCAAATATAATATGATTTAATTCAGAGCCCAAATATGTCATGAAAAAATGTGCATCACCTCTGGTTACTGTTTCCTGCTTTTTCCAAGAATGATGAACATTTTTTTAAAGCCATTTGGATTTACTGGAAATATTTTAGTTGAACCTAGTGAATTCCTTTAATGCTAGGGTTTAGGCAATCCCCATTTCAAGTTTCTTTCAAAGTTTAAACATGATGCACACATGAAGTTACCCTAGTGCAATGCCAGAAGCTAGGGATGTGACAATAACCAACAAGTATAGGGGATCACAACAGTTTTCGAGGGTAGAGTATTCAACCCAATTTATAGATTCGACACAAGGGGAGCCAAACAATATTTGAAGGTATTAGCAGCAGAGTTGTTGATAACGCACAAGTATAGGGGATCGCAACAGTTTTCGAGGGTAGAGTATTCAACCCAAATTTATTGATTCAACACAAGGGGAGCCAAAGAATATTCTCAAGTATTAGCAGCTGAGTTGTCAATTCAACCACACCTGGATAACTTAATATCTGCAGCAAAGTATTTAGTAGCAAAGTAATATGATAGTAGTGGTAATGATAGCAAAAGGTAACGGTGGCAAAAGTAATATTTTTGGTGTTTTGTAGTGAAGATAACAATAGCAACGAAAAAGTAAATAAGCAAAGAACAATATATGGAAAGCTCGTAGGCAATGGATCAGTGATAGAGAATTATGCCGGATGCGGTTCATCATGTATCAGTCATAACCTAGGATGACACAGAACTAGCTCCAGTTCATCAATGTAATGTAGGCATGTATTCCGAATATAGTCATACGTGCTTATGGAAAAGAACTTGCATGACATCTTTTGTCCTACCTTCCCGTGGTAGCGGGGTCCTATTGGAAACTAAGGGATATTAAGGCCTCCTTTTAATAGAGTACCGGACCAAAGCATTAACACATAGTGAATACATGAACTCCTCAAACTACGGTAATCACAAGTAAGTATCCCGATTATTGTCGCTTCAGGGTTAACGGATCATAACACATAATAGGTGACTATAGACTTGCAAGATAGGATCAAGAACTGTCATATATTGATGAAAACATAATAGGTTCGGATCTGAAATCATGGCACTCGGGCCCTAATGACAAGCATTAAGCATAGCAAAGTCATAGCAACATCAATCTCATAACATAGTGGATACTAGGGATCAAACCCTAACAAAACTTACTCGATTACATGATAAATCTCATCCAACCCATCACCGTCCAGCAAGCCTATGATGGAATTACTCACGCACGGCGGTGAGCCTCATGAAATTTGTGATGGAGGATGGTTGATGATGACGATGGCGACGGATTCCCCTCTCCGGAGCCCCGAACGGACTCCAGATCAGCCCTCCCAAGAGAGTTTAGGGCTTTGCAGTGGCTCCGTATCGTAAAACGCGATGAATCCTTCTCCCTGGTTTTTTCTCCCTGAAAGTGAATATATGGAGTCAGGGTTGAGGTCGGTGGAGCGTTAGGGGGCCCACGAGGCCGGGGGCGCGCCCAGGGGGTAGGGCGCGCCCCCACCCTCATGGACAGGTGGAGCCCCCCTGACGTGGACCTTCCTTCCAGTATTTTTTATATATTCCAAAATAATTATTCGTTGATTTTCAAGTCATTCCGAGAACTTTTATTTCTGCACAAAAAATAACACCATGGCAATTCTGCTGAAAACAGCGTCAGTCCGGGTTCGTTCCATTCAAATCATGCAAGTTAGAGTCCAAAACAAGGGCAAAAGTGTTTGGAAAAGTAGATAGGATGGAGACGGATCAGTTGTCAATTCAACCACACCTAGAGATTAATTATCTGCAGCAAAGTGATCAGTAGCAAAGTAGTATGATAGTTTTGATAATAGTAGTAGCAGCAACGGTAACAGTAACAGTGATAGCAGTAATTTTGTAGCAAGTGTAACAGTGATGATAGCAGTAGTAACTTAGCAAGAACAATATAGGATAAATTCATAGGCATTGGATCGGTGACTTATTGGATGATATTCAAGTCATACTCAATGTAAACTAACAGTAATGAATGCAAATGACAGTGGTGCTCTCCAACTGGTGCTTTTTAATAAGAGGATGATGACTCAGCATAAAAGTAAATAGATAGGCCCTTCGTAGAGGGAAGAAGGGATTTGTGGAGGTGCCAGAGCTCGGTTTTGAAATAGATATGAATAATATTTTGAGCGGTATAATTTCATTGTCAACATAACAACCAAGAGATGGCGATATCTTCCATGCTACACACATTATAGGTTGTTCCCAAACAGAATGGTAATGTTTATACTCCCCCTCCACCAACAAGCATCAATCCATGACTTGCTCGAAACAACGAGTGGCTCCAACTAAGAACAGTCCCCGGGGAGTTTTGTTTGCAATTATTTTGATTTGATTTGCATAAAGCATGGGACTGGGCATCCCAGTGACCAGCCATTTTCTCATGAGTGAGGAGCGGAGTCCACTCCTCTTGAGAATAACCCGCCTAACAAGGAAGATACAGACAGCCCTAGTTGATACATGAGCTATTCGAGCATACAAAACAGAATGTTTATTTTAAGGTTTAGAGTTTGGCACATACAAATTTATGGAATTGGATGCACAAGTAGTATTCCCGCTTAGTACAGGTGAAGGCTAGCAAAAGACTGGGAAGCGACTAGCTAGACAGCGACAACAGTCATGAACATGCATTAAAATTAATCAACACCGAATGCAAGCATGAGTAGGATATAATGCACCATGAACATAAATATCGTATAGGCTATGTTGATTTTGTTTCAACTACATGCATGAACATGTGCCAAGTCAAGCCACTCGAATCGTTCAAAAGAGGATACCACCCTATCATACCACATCACAACTATTTTAATAGCATGTTGGCACGCAAGGTAAACCATTATAAGCTCCTAGCTAATTAAGCATGGCATAAGCAACTACAATCTCTAATTGTCATTGCAAACATGTTTATTCATAAAAGACTGAATCAGGAATGATGAACTAATTATATTTACAGAAACAAGAGGGGTCGAGTTCATACCACCTTTTCTCATCTCAATAAGTTCATCCTATAATCATCATTATTACCTTTCACCTGCACGACCGAATAGTGTGGATAATAATAATAATAGTGCACGTGCATCGGACTAAGCTGGAATCTGCAAGCATTCAATTCAAGAGAGAAGATAAAGTAATATGGGCTCTTTCTTAGATCAACGATAATGCATATAAGAGCCACTTTAACATTTTAATTATGGTCTTCTCCTTTCGACCCCCAAAGAACAAGAAAAGAAATAAAACTATTTACATGGGAAAGCTCCCAACAAGCAAAAGAAGAACGAGAAATCTTTTGGGGTTTTGTTTTTAATTACTACTACAAGCATGGAAAGTAAACTAATTAAAAGCTACAACTAATTTGTTGTTTTTCTTATGGTTTATTAAACACACAAGAAGAAAGCATAAAAAGGTAAATAAACTAGCATGGATGATACAATGAAAAAGTATGAGAACCGACACTAGCATAAGTGTGTGAACATGAATGTAATGTCAGTGAGAAATACGTACTCCCCCAAGCTTAGGCTTTTGGCCTAAGTTGGTCTATGGCCACGGCTGGCCTGGCGGATATCCAAAGTAATAGTTGGGGTCGTACTGTGAAGAAGCCTCGGATTGCCACTGGTTGGCAATCACCTCCAGATCCCATTGGTAATCAGACTGTCATGGAGGATCAAATTGTGGTTCCGGCTCTGTCTCTGTAGCTGATGTAGGGTTCCGGTAGGCATGAATGGCCTCCAATGGAACAAGGTACTTGCCTGCAGATAAATCAAACAAGGAAGGAGCAGGCAAGGTAATAGTCTCATGATGATTTTTACCAAATATTAATTTGTACTTAAGCGCCTTTTCCCTATTCTTAACAATAAAATCATGTGCTACCATACTCTTATAATCTAGATAAACAGGAGGCAGCAACTTCTCTTCCTTCTCGTAATGCCTAATAGGTATGTTAAAGTGTGCATCGAGGCGCGAGGGGAAGATGCCTCCAAGGACAGGGCCCTTAGTACGGTTAAGATTTAACCGCTTTGCAATAATAGCGCCCATACTGAATGTGTCATCACGAAATAAGTCATGGCACAAAATAACAATATCAGGGGCACTCAGGTTTCGACACTTTCTGCGCCCAATTAAGCATCTACTAGCAAATATAGCAAAGTAACGTAGAACAGGAAAGTGTATGCTAGTAATTCATGTGTCAGAAACCTTCCTTGTTTCCCCTACAGTAATGGTATCAATAAACCCATCCAAATCGTCACGATGTGGTTCCTCTACGCCGTCCTCGAAAGGGATCAAACAAACCCGACAAAAATCATGAAGTGAAATCTCCTTATGCTCATCATATAAATAAAATTCCACCATAGGTGGTGAGCTCCTAGCATGGAAATGAAAGTTTTGCACAAAGATATTGGTGAGTAAGAGATACTGTTCGCGTTGGTCGTGGAGCAAGGCGGTGAGGCCTGCATTCTCAGCCAATTCATAGAAATCATCATAAATCCCGGCTGCTCTCAAGAAATCATCACAGGGCCATTCACATGGCCGAACCTCCGCGGTGCGAGGAAGATTATATTCGGGCCTCTTATTCTCCTCACTTTGCTTATCCTTCGAGCTTCGGCTCGATGAGCCCCTCAAAAATCTCTTCATCTTTTTCTGAAATTTTAGTAACTTCAAAATAAAAGTGAACCAAACTCAACAATATTGATAGCAACTAGTCCTACAAGTGCCTAGAGGCAATATCATGCATTAAAACTACGTTTGACCACATAAATTTGACATGCAAGCTCAAGAACAGGGTCACCTAAGCAGCAAAAATATGCAATGAATAAAGCACTAGAACAAAAACTAATTGGACCATTGGAGGAGTCACATACCAAGGAACAATCCCCCAAAGCAGTTTTTGAATGGAGCTTTGAGCAAGGAGATCAAAAATGGCAGCAAAATGAGCTTGGACTCGGGTTTGAGCTGGTTAGTGATGTTTGTGGGAGGAAGAAGGAGTGTGTGGTAGCTGGAATAAGTGCAGGGGAGCCACCATGGGCCCACGAGGCAGGGGGCGCGCCTAGGGGGTAGGGCGCTCCCTCCACCATCGTGGCCATGTGCTTGCTCCCCCTGTTGTGTTCTCAGTGCCAGATATTCTCAAATATTCCAGAAAAAATCATATTTAAATTTCAAGGCATTTGGAGAACTTTTATTTTTGGGGTATTTTTGTATTGCATGGATAATTCAGAAAACAGACAGAAATTACAATTTTGCTTTATTTAATATAAATAATATAAAGTAAAAAGAGGGTACAGAGAGTTGTGTTTTCTAAATTCATCCATCTCATGCTCATCAAAAGGAATCCACTAACAAGGTTGATCAGGTCTTGTTAACAAACTCATTCTGAGTAACATGGAACCGGAGAATTTTCGAATAACACTAGGTTACCTCAACGGTTATATGCACATCCCCAACAATAATAATATCATATTTCTTCTTGACAGTAGGAAGAGGAAATTCAAAACCTCCAAAAATAATCGATGGAATTTTTCCAATAGAGTTTATACTATGAACTTGAGGTTGTTTCCTCGGAAAGTGTACCATATGCTCATTGCCATTAACATGAAAAGTGACATTGCCTTTGGTGCAATCAATAACAGCCCCTGCAGTATTAAAAAAGGTTATTCCAAGAATAATAGACATACTATCGTCCTAGGGAATATCAAGGATAACAAAGTCTGTTAAAATAGTAACGTTTGCAACCACAACAGGCACATCCTCACAAATACCGACAGGTATAGCAGTTGATTTATCAGCCATTTGCAAAGATATTTCAGTAGGTGTCAACTTATTCAAATCAAGTCTACGATATAAGGAGAGAGGCATAACACTAACACCGGCTCCAAGATCACATAAAGTAGTTTTAACATAGTTTCTTTTAATGGAGCATGGTATAGTTGGTACTCCGGGATCTCCTAGTTTCTTAGGTATTCCACCCTTAAAAGTATAATTAGCAAGCATGGTGGAAATTTCAGCTTCCGGTATATTTCTTTTATTAGTAACAATATCTTTCATGTACTTAGCATAAGGATTCATTTTAAGCATATCAATTAAACGCATACGCAAAAGATAGCTCTAATCATTTCAGCAAAGCGCTCAAAATCCTCATCATCCTTTTTCTTGGATGGTTTGGGAGGAAAAGGCATGGGTTTCTGAACCCATGGTTCTCTTTCTTTACCGTGCTTCATAGCAACAAAGTCTCTTTTATCATAACGTTGATTCTTTGTCTGTGGGTTATCAAGATCAACAGCAGGTTCGGTCTCTACTTCATTGTCATTACTAGGTTGAGCATCAACATGAACATCATTATTAACATTATCACTAGGTTCATGCTCATTACCAGATTGTGTTTCAGCATCAAAAATAGAAATGTCATTGGGATTCTCAGGTGTGTCATCAACAGGTTCACTAGAAGCATGCAAAGTCCTATCATTTTTTCTTTTTCTTCCTTTTAGAAGGACTAGGTGCATCAATATTATTTCTCTGAGAATCTTGCTCAATTCTCTTAGGATGGCCCTCAGGCTACAAGGGTTCCTGAGTCATTTTACCACCTCTAGTCATAACTCTAACAGCATTATCATTTTTCTTAATATTCAATTCATTAAGCAAATCATTCTGAGCTTTCAGTACTTGTTCTACTTGAGTGGTAACCATAGAAGCATGTTTACTAATAAGTTTTAGTTCACCTTTAACATTAGCCATATAATCACCCAAGTGTTCAAGCATATCAGCATTGCGTTTTAATTCTCTACCAAAATAAGCATTGAAGTTTTCTTGTTTAACCATAAAGTCATCAAACTCATCCAAGCATGGGCTAGCAAACTTAGTAAATGGGATTTCAGCTTTATCATATCTATAGAGAGAATTTACCTTTACTACCTGTGTCGGGTTATCAAGACCATGTACTTCTTAAACAGGCGGTAAATTAAGACCATGTATTTCTTCAATAGGAGGTAAATTCTTAACATCTTCAGCTTTAATAGAATTCTTTGCCTCTTGCATATCTTCAGGATTGAGAAATAGAATACCCCTTTTCTTCGGAGTTGGCTTAGGAGTTGGTTCAGGAATTGGATCAGGAAGTGTCCAATTATTTTCATTAGTCAACATATTATTCAATAAAATTTCAGCTTCATCTGGTGTTCTTTCCCTAAAAACACAACCAGCACAACTATCCAGGTGGTCTCTGGAAGCATCAGTTAGTCCATTATAAAAGATATCAAGTACTTCATTTTTCTTAAGAGGATGATCAGGCAAAGCATTAAGTAATTGGAGAAGCCTCCCCCAAGCTTGTGGGAGACTCTCTTCTTCAATTTGCACAAAATTATATATTTCCCTTAAAGCAGCTTGTTTCATATGAGCAGGGAAATATTTAGCAGAGAAGTAGTAAATCATATCCTGGGGACTACGCACACAACCAGGATCAAGAGAATTAAACCATGTCTTAGCATCACCCTTTAATGAGAATGGAAATAATTTAAGGATATAATAATGTCGAGTTTTCTCATCATTAGTGAACAGGGTAGCTATATCATTTAATTTAGTAAGATGTGCCACAACAGTTTCAGATTCATATCCATAGAAAGGATCAGATTCAACTAAAGTAATTATCTCAGGATCAACAAAGAAATCGTAATCCTTATCAGTAACAAAGATAGGTGAAGTAACATAACCAGGATCATATTTCATTCGAGCATTCAGAGTTTTTGTTTCAGCTTAGCTAATAATTTCTTAAGATCACTCATATCATTGCAAGCTAGAAAATCTCTAGCAGTTTCTTCATCCATAACATAGCCCTCAGGCACAATAGGTATTTCATATCTAGGGGGAGAATCTTCATCCTCACTTTCATCAATATTATCGGTTTTAATAATTTCATTCTCTCTAGCCCTAGCAAGTTGTTCATCAAGAAATTTACCAAGTGGCACACTAGTATCAAGCATAGAAGTAGTTTCATCATAAGTATCATGCATAGCAGAAGTGGCATCATCGATAACGTGCGACATATCAGAATTAATAGCAGAAGCAGCTTTAGGTGATGCAAGCTTACTCAAAACAGAAGGTGAATCAAGTGCAGAGCTAGATGGCAGTCCCTTACCTCCCCTCGTAGTTGAGGGATAAATCTTAGTTCTTGGATCTTTCAAGTTCTTCATAATGATAAGCAGATATAAATCCCAAGTGACTCAAATAATAGAGCTATGCTCCCCGGCAACGGCGCCAGAAAATAGTCTTGATAACCCACAAGTATAGGGGATCGCAACAGTTTTCGAGGGTAGAGTATTCAACCCAAATTTATTGATTCGACACAAGGGGAGCCAAAGAATATTCTCAAGTATTAGCAGCTGAGTTGTCAATTCAACCACACCTGGATAACTTAATATTTGCAGCAAAGTATTTAGTAGCAAAGTAATATGATAGTAGTGGTAACGATAGCAAAAGGTAACGGTAGAAAAAGTAATATTTTTGGTGTTTTGTAGTGATGATAACAATAGCAACGAAAAAGTAAATAAGCGAAGAATAATATATGGAAAGCTCGTAGGCAATGGATCGGTGATAGAGAATTATGTCGAATGTGGTTCATCATGTAACAGTCATAACCTAGGATGACACAAAACTAGCTCCAGTTCATCAATGTAATGTAGGCATGTATTCCGAATATAGTCATACGTGCTTATGGAAAAGAACTTGCATGACATCTTTTGTCCTACCCTCCCGTGGCAGCGGGGTCCTATTGGAAACTAAGGGATATTAAGACCTCCTTTTAATAGAGTACCGGACCAAAGCATTAACACATAGTGAATACAAGAACTCCTCAAACTACGGTCATCACCGGTAAGTATCCCGATTATTGTCACTTCGGGGTTAACAGATCATACCACACAATAGGTGACTATAGACTTGCAAGATAGGATCAAGAACTCTCATATATCGATGAAAACATAATAGGTTCAGATCTGAAATCATGGCACTCGGGCCCTAGTGACAAGCATTAAGCATAGCAAAGTCATAGCAACATCAATCTCAGAACATAGTGGATACTAGGGATCAAACCCTAACAAAACTAACTCGATTACATGATAAATCTCATCCAACCCATCACCGTCTAGCAAGCCTACGATGGAATTACTCACGCACGGCGGTGAGCATCATGAAATTGGTGATGGAGGATGGTTGATGATGACGATGGCGACGGATTCCCCTCTCCGGAGCCCCGAACGGACTCTAGATCAGCCCTCCCGAGAGAGTTTAGGGCTTGGCGGTTGCTCCGTATCGTGAAACGCAATGAATCCTTCTCCCTGGTTTTTTCTCGCCGAAAGTGAATATATGCAGTCAGGGTTGAGGTCGGTGGAGCGTCAGGGGCCCATGAGGCAGGGGGTAGGGCGCGCCCCCACCCTCGTGGACAGGTGGAGGCCCCCCTGACGTGGATCTTCCTTCCAGTATTTTTTATATATTCCAAAATAATTCTCCGTTGATTTTCAGGTCATTCCGAGAACTTTTATTTCTGCACAAAAATAACACCATGGCAATTCTGCAGAAAACAGCATCAGTCTGGGTTAGTTCCATTCAAATCATGCAAGTTAGAGTCCAAAACAAGGGCAAAAGTGTTTGGAAAAGTAGATACGATGGAGACGTATCAGTTGTCAATTCAACCACACCTAGAGATTAATTATCTGCAGCAAAGTGATCAGTAGCAAAGTAGTATGATAGTTTTGATAATAGTAGTAGCAGCAACGGTAACAGTAACAGTGATAGCAGTAATTTTGTAGCAAGTGTAACAGTGATGATAGCAGTAGTAACTTAGCAAGAACAATATAGGATAAATTCATAGGCATTGGATCAGTGACTTATTGGATGATATTCATCATGAGACAATTATAACCAGAGCGATACGACACTAGCTCTAGTTCATCAATATAATGTAGGCATGTATTCCGTAAATAGTCATACGTGCTTATGGAAAGAACTTGCATGACATCTTTTGTCCTACCCCCCCCCCCCCCCCCGTGGCAGCGGGGTCCTATTGGAAACTAAGGGACATTAAGGCCTCCTTTTAATAGAGAACTAGAACAAAGCATTAACACGCGGTGAATACATGAACTCCTCAAACTACGATCATCACCGGGAGTGGTCCCGACTATTTTCACTCTGGGGTTGACAGATCATAACACATAGTAGGTGACTATAACTTGCAAGATCGGATCTAAAACATGGATATGATTGTGATAACATAAATGGTTCAGATATGAAATCATGGCACCCGGGCCCAAAGTGACAAGCATTAAGCATGGCAAAGTCATAGCAGCATCAATCTTAGAACATAGTGGATACTAGGGATCAAGCCCTAACAAAACTAACTCGATTACATGATGAATCTCATCCAACTCCTCACCGACCAGCGGGCCTACGAAGGAATTACTCACTCCCAGTGGGGAGCATCATGGAATTGGCGATGGAGAAGGGCTGGTGATGACGAAGAACGAAGATCCCCCTCTTTGGAGCCCCAAACGGACTCCAGATCTGGCCTCCCGATGAAGAGCAGGAGGTGACGGCGGCTCCGTCTCGTGGATCACGATAATTCTTTCTCCCTGATTTTTTTTCTAGAAAAATAGGATTTTATAGCGTCGGTTTCAGGGTCTATGGGGCCACCAGGTGGGGACAACCCACCTAGGCGCGCCATGAGAGGGGGCGCGCCCTGGTGGGTTGTGCCCACCCAGGTGCCCCTCTCCAGTGGATCTTGGCTCCAGAAATTCTTATTTATTGCATAAAAATTCCTTGCAAAGTTTCGTTCCATTCCGAGAACTTTTATTTCTGCACAAAACAACACCATGGTAGTTCTGCTGAAAACAACGTCAGTCCGGGGTTAGTTTCATTCAAATCATGTAAATTAGAGTCCAAAACAAGAGGAAAAGCGTTAGGAAAAATAGATACATTGGAGACGTATCACTACTTCATATAATATGAAAGGAGTGTTCGTGATGACCTTAGATTCGAATTCCCCCTCCTAGGGCGATGGATCTCCGGTAGATGAACAGTCTACTGGAGGGCAAAAGTGCTCTCTTATGTTCCGCCTCACAGACGATGGCTAAAAAATCCCCTGTGGGTTTTAACTCAGGAGGAAAATAAAGGCCAAAAGACATTGGGAGGCTGATACATCCATTTTGCATCATGTTTTCCTACTGTTATTTATATATTTTTGTAGTTATATTCCTTATTATGATGCAATTCTAATGCCTTTTCTCTCTTAATATGCGTGATACATCAAAGGAGGGAGATTGCCAGCAGCTAGAATTCTTATTGAAAAAGCTACATCAGAGATAGAAATTCCCTAGAGCTCCAATTGATGTGATTTACAGAGATTTATTTTGGAATATATAAAAAATAATGGAAGAAATAAGTACCGGAGAAGACCCTTGGTGGGGTCACAAGCCAAGGGGCGCGCACTACCTCCTAGGGCGCGCCCAGGTGGCTTGTGCGACCCATAAAGGCACAATGTTGCCCATCTTCTCCTCTATGAAGCCATTTGTCCTAGAAAACATAAGAGAAGACATTCGGGATGAGTCGCCGCCATCTCGAGGCAGAACCTGGGTAGGAGAACATTTGCTCTATGGCGGCGCGATTCTGTCGTGGAAACTTCCCTCCGGAGGGGAAATCGAAGCCATCGTCATCACCAACGCTCCTCTCACCATGGGAGGACTCGTATTCATCAACATCTTCATGAAAACCATCTCATCTCAAAACCCTAGTTTGTATCTTGTGCACAGTCTTTGTATCCAACCTCATATTGGTACCTCGGGGTAATAGTAGTGTTGATTACGTCTTGTAAGTTGATGTTATATGGTTTACTTGGTGGAATATTATATGTTTAGATTGTTAAACACATATTTATATCCTCTGATCATGAACACAATTATGCTTTATGAGTAGTAATATTTGTTCTTGAGGACATGTGAGAAGTCTTGTTATTAGTAATCATGGGAAGTTGATCACCGTTTAATGTTTTGGTGATATGTTATGTTGTTCTTCCTCTAGTGTTGTTGTGTGAACGCAGGCTACATGACACTTCACCATGTTTGGTCCTAGGGGAAGACATTGTGGAATTAGTTTGTAGATGATGGGTTGCGGGAGTGACTGAAGCCTAGACCCCTGTTTACAAATTATTTCATAAGGGGCTGTTTTGGATCCATGTGTTTCATGCTATGGTTAGACTTATCTTAATTACCTCTCTTGTAGTTGTGGATGCTTGCATGGAGGGTATAATCATAAGTAGGTGTTTGTTGAAGTAAGAACGGTAGCTTAGCTCTGGTCCACCCACATAACAACTTATCAAAGCAATGAATGTAAGTTGATGAATCATGGTGAAAGTAATTAGATAAAATTCCCGTGTGTCCTCAAGAGCGTTTTAATCACTATAAGAAGTTCCACCAGCTTTTCCTTAGAAAAAATAAGGATTGGGCCACCTTGTTGCACCTTTCACTTTGGTTACTTGTTACTTAATATTAATTATCTTGCTACCAAATTACCTATCAAAACTATCTTACAACACTTGCAGAGAATACGGATTGCTTGTATCCGTGTTGGTAATTCCCCGAAGAGGAGAGGATGATGCAGCACAACAAAGGTAAGTATTTCCCTCAGTTATGAAACCAAGGTTATCAATCCAGTAGGAGAACCAAGCAACACTATGTAAACAACACCTACACACACACAACAAATACTTGCAACCCAACGCAAAGGAGTTGTCAATCCCTCAACGATATTGAGATAGATTAAATTGTATGGGATTTGATAAATAGATCTAACTATAATACAAAATAAAATAGATAAATGAGAATTTCAGCAAGGTATTTTTGGTTTTAATATGATAGGAAATAGACCCGGGGGCTGTAGTTTTCACTAGAGGCTTCTCTCAAGAAAATAGCATACGGTGGCTAAACAAATTACTGTTGGGCAATTGATAGAAAAGCGAATAATCATGACGATATCCAAGGCAATGGTCATGTATATAGGCATCACATCAAAGATTAGTAGACCGACTCCTTCCTGCATCTACTACTATTACTCCACACATCGACCGCTATCCAGCATGCATCTAGTGTATTAAGTTCATGGAGAAACAGAGTAATGGAATAAGAACGATGACATGATGTAGACGAGTGAGAGAGTCCTGGATTAGGGGGTCCTCGCACAGCCGGACTATATCCCTTGGCCGGACTGTTAGACTATGAAGATACAAGATTGAAGACTTCGTCCCGTGTCCGGGTGGGACTCTCCTTTGCGTGGAAGGCAAGCTTGGCAATTCGGATATGTATATCTCCTCCCTTGTAACCGACTCTGTGTAACCCTAGCCCCCTCCGGTGTCTATATAAACCGGAGGGTTTAGTCCATAGGACAACGACAATCATACCATAGGCTAGCTTCTAGGGTTTAGCCTCTCCGATCTCGTGGTAGATCAACTCTTGTAATACTCATATCATCAATATCAATCAAGCAGGAAGTAGGGTATTACCTCCATCGAGAGGGCCCGAACCTGGGTAAACATTGTGTCCCCCGCCTCCTGTTACCATCCGCCTTAGACGCACAGTTCTGGACCCCCTACCCGAGATCCGCCGGTTTTGACACCAACATTGGTGCTTTCATTGAGAGTTCCACTGTGTCGTCATCATACGGCTTGATGGCTCCTTCGATCATCGGCAACGATGCAATCCAGGGTGAGGTTTTCCTCCTCGGACAGATCTTCGTATTCGGCGGCTTCGTACTGCGGGCCAACTCGCCCGGCCATTTGGAGCAGATCGAGAGCTACGCCCCTGGCCATCAGGTCAGGTTTGGAAGTTTGAACTATACTGCCGACATCCGCGGAGACTTGATCTTCAACGGATTCGAGCCCGCGTCAGGTGTGCCGCACAGTCACGACGGGCATGACTTAGCTCTACCGTCGGACAGTGTTCGGGAGATCACACATGTGGCGACTCCGGCCCTTGATCCGGAGCAGATTGCGCCGTCCGAGGACGGGTGGATGGACCCCGCCCCGGAGGCCGCACACTCGGCGGCGATAGAGCCAAATACTGACTTCACCTCCTACAAGACCTGTGTTACCGGACCTTTGGATTCGTCCCCGGCCACGGTCTCCGAACCGCCTGCGTCCGTACCCATCAAATCTGATTGGGCGCCGATCACGGAGTTTTCCTCCGCGGATATCTTTCAGCACTCGCCCTTGGGCGATGTGCTAAATTAATTAAGGTCTCTCTCCTTGTCTGGAGGCCCTTGGCCAAACTGTGTTCGGCTCGAGTGGGAAGCGGACAACGAAGAAATTCGTTCCCCACCCACCACCCACTTAATAGCCACTGTCGACGACTTAACCGACATGCTTGATTTCGCCTCCGAAGACATCGACGGTATGGACGACGATACGGGAGACGAACAGGAACCATCGCCCGCAGGGCGCTGGACTGCCACTTCATCACATGATATATACATGGTGGATACACCCAAAGAAAATGACGACGGGGAACGGGAGGAAGCAGCGAAGGACAATTCCCTCGAGAAGCAACCAAAGCAAAGGCATAAGCGCCGCTCCAAATCCCGCCCCGGCAAAAACAGCGATAACAGTGCAAGAAAGAGTAACACCCCGGTCGACCCCAAAGGAGACAACAACCACAGGAACCCAGCGGTGGAGCAGGGTGAACCAGCGGACGGTGAACATAGTACGGAGCCGCTGCCCGGTCACGACGACCTCGAGGGTAAAACTCATCAACCTGTCTCCGGAGACATGAATAGTCCGGACGGCGATGCACACATCATCCCTGAAAGACACTTGGCACAAGAGAACCTTAATAAAGGGCTCATTGAAACCGCGCGGAGCCTGAAGAAGCAGAAGTAAAGGCTTAAGACCACGCAGAATACGCTCAATAGCAGATGGAATAAAGTGCTTGACACGGAAGAAAAGTACGGCGGTAATCGCCACACAAAAAGCTATCCAAAGCGCAACCTGTTGCCTGAATTCGACGACCAGGCCTTAGAGCCCACTTAACTGGAAAATAAAATGGCTGATCAACCGGACCGGCCACCCCGTGGTCGCGACAGGGCAGCTAATGATGACATACACAAAAAAGCCGGTTTGACCAGGTCCATTTACGGACCTAGGAAGTGCGTTCCGGCACAGAATCATCGCCGCCCAAATGACTATACTGACAGAATAATAGTTCGGAATCAAAACCGAACACTACAACCGTCAGACACACCCAAATATAGGGGTGCTGCGCACCCCCTATGCTTCACCGACGAGGTACTGGACCATGAATTCCCAAAAGGATTTCAAACCCGTGAACATAGAGTCATACGACGGAACAACAGACCCTGGGGTCTGGATTGAGGACTTTATCCTTCACATCCACATGGCTCGTGGAGATGATCTCCACGCCATCAAATACTTGCCCTTAAAGTTGAAAGGACCAGCTAGGCACTGGTTGAAAAGCCTCCCTGAAAACTCAATTAGAGTTTGGGAAGAGCTCGAGGACGCTTTCAGGGCTAATTTTCAAGGGACCTATGTCCGACCTCCAGATGCAGACAATTTAAGTCACATAATTCAGCAACCCGGAGAGTCATCCCGAAAGCTTTGGAACAGATTCCTCACTAAGAAGAAACAAATTGTCTATTGCCCGGACGCCGAAGCCTTAGTGGCTTTCAAACATAGTGTCCGGGACGAATGGCTTGCCAGACACCTCGGCCAGGAAAAACCAAGGACAATGGCAGCCCTAACAAGCCTTATGACCCGCTTTTGCGCGGGCGAGGATAGTTGGCTGGCCCGCAGTGGCACTAGCGACCCAAGCACATCCGAACTCAGGGATGGCAATGGAAAACCACGATGCAATAAAAGCAAGCATCGAAGCAACGAAGACAGCCCAGACAACACGGTGGTAAACGTCGGATTCAGGGGCTCTCGACCCGGTCAACGGAAAAAGCCATTCAGAGGCAGTAGAGATGGACCGTCCAGCCTAAACAAAATTCTGGACAGATTATGTCAGATTCACGGCACCTCCGATAAACCTGCAAATCACACCAACAGAGAATGCTGGGTATTTAAGCAGGCCGGCAAGCTAAACGCCGAACACAAGTGGAGGGAGACACCAAGTGAAGACGAGGATGAGCCTCACCAACAAAACACTAGGGGACAGAAAAAATTCCCACCAGAAGTCAAAATAGTGAACATGATTCACGTAACGAAGAGGAGGAGCACACGCGCACTCCAAGACATATACACCTTAGAGCCCGTTACCCCCAAGTTCAACCCTTGGTCGGCCTGCCCAATCACTTTTGATCACAGGGATCACCCGACTAGTATCCGGCATGGAGGATCAGTTGCCTTGGTACTAGACCCAATAATTGACGGATACCATCTCACCCGAGTCCTTATGGACGGCGGCAGTAGTCTTAATCTGATATATCAAGACACAGTCCGCAAAATGGGGATAGACCCAACAAGAATCAGCCAAAGCAATACTACCTTTAAAGGAGTAGTAGCAGGCCTAGAGGCCCGCTGCACGGGCTCTATAGTACTAGAGGTTGTATTCGGTTCTCCCGACAACTTCCGAAGCGAAGAATCAACCTTCGACGTTGCTTCATTCCGAAGCGGCTATCAAGCACTACTCGGAAGAATAGCCTTCGCTCGTTTTAATGCAATACCACATTACGCTTATCCTAAGCTTAAGATGCCCGGTGTCGGTGTCAAAACTGGCGGATCTCGAGTAGGGGGTCCCGAACTGTGCGTCTAGGCGGATGGTAATAGGAGGCAGGGGACACGATGTTTACCCAGGTTCGGGCCCTCTTGATGGAGGTAATACCCTACGTCCTGCTTGATTGTTCTTGATAATATGAGTAGTACAAGAGTTGATCTACCATGAGATCTGAGAGGCTAAACCCTAGAAGCTAGCCTATGGTATGATTGTTGTTTGTCCTATGGACTAAACCCTCCGGTTTATATAGACACCGGAGGGGGGCTAGGATTACACAGAGTCGGTTACAAGGAAGGAGATCTACATATCCGTATTGCCAAGATTGCCTTCCACGCCAAGGAGAGTCCCATCCGGACACAGGACGAAGTCTTCAATCTTGTATCTTCATAGTCCAACAGTCCGGCCAAAGGATATAATCCGGCTGTCCGGATACCCCCTAATCCCGGACACCCTCAGTAGCCCCTGAACCAGGCTTCAATGACGATGAGTTCGGCGCGCAGATTGTCTTCGGCATTGCAAGGCAGGTTCCTCCTCCGAATACTTCATAGAAGATTTTGAACACGAGGATCGTGTCCGGCTCTGCAAAAAAAGTTCCACATACCACCGTAGAGACAATAATATTTCAACAAATCTAATCTGCTGACGTACCCTGTAGCGTGACATCACCACAGCCAGGTCTTTATTCGAATAATTTTTCATAACCAATCTCAGCGTGTTTCGCGAGGCGGTTTCCTTGGCACGTCTTGCCGAAGCAGAGATCATGTCCCCTTTAGTACGAGATTCTCATCAATACGGACGTGGGCAACCCAACCATGCCTATTGGTAGGACTCCTAGATCTTAGGCAAGTCCCAAATGGCCACGAGGAGGATGCTCGATATTCACCCTATTTATAAAGGGGACAAGGCCTTTTCCTCTCGATCTTAATCGAATCCACCTCCCGCCTCGAGTTCCAACACCTAAAGCTCAGGTTTAGGCACTTTGGACCTTCAACTATGTCCGGATCCAACCTTCAAGGTCGGTGGATGCCTTCCTCCGTCACGGAGGAGGACATCAAGAAGTTGAGAGAGGCCAGATATCTGACCGTCGAAATTTCGCATCGGCTGCCTGCCCGAGGGCAGGTCGTCCCTACTCCCGAACCCAACGAGAGAGTCGTGTTTGTCTCCCACTTCCTCCAAGGACTAGGCCTCGCTCTGGATCCCTTTGTTAGGGGTCTTATGTTCTACTACGGGCTAGATTTTCACGATCTGGCCCCGGATTCCCTTCTTCACATCTCGACATTTATTGTCGTATGTGAGGCCTTCCTCCGCATTACCCCTCATTTCGGCCTATGGCTCAAGACCTTCGATGTGAAGCCGAAGATGATCGAGGGGCAGCACACAGCGTGCGGAGGCGCTTCAATAAGCAAAATTGGTGATGCTCCATGGCCTGAGGGTTGCTTCCCAGAGGTGTCTGGATTGTGGCAGCGGGAGTGGTTCTACATCACAGCTCCCTGCAGTGCCAAGTGGGTAGCGGCCCCCACCTTTCGCTCAGGCCCCCCACCACAACTGATGTCATGGATCAGCAGGGGGCTGAGCTGGGGTCCAGCCAAGGACGTGCCAATACTACAAAGCTGTATCCGAGATCTCTTTGAGGGAGATTTCAGTCTGGTTATGGTAGTGCAAGTCATGCTAGTTCGTCAAGTCCAGCCTTGCAAATGCCGGCCCCTTCGCATGTGGGAATTCAACCCGGAAGGACCGTGAGCTATTCAACATTTCCTCGGCATGACGCACGAAGAGATGTACAAATTGTTCTTCGGACCACAAATAATGTGTCCGGACATCACTAAGGATACAGGTCTGAGCAGCAACCGCCCGGATACCCAAGTAAGAAGCCCCGCATCCGAACACACTGTCTGTTTATTTATCGCAACGTTTCCCTAAAAAAGCCACTCTTTGACCAGGATTGGATAGCGAAGGCAAAGTTGATCAGGTGTCTGGCCCCCCTCCCTGAGACCTCACCAAATCCCGTGCTAACCAGAATGCTGGAGATCGCATCTTATCAAGCGCCCTCGGGAGAAGATAAAGGGGGAGGGAACAAGGAGGCTAGCGCCTCCGTGAAGGAGGTTAGCCAGGGGAGGAACTAAGACTTCCTCTCCCCAGGGACGGAAGAGAACCGCCTCTGAGGACCCGGAGACAACGGTCTCCAAACGGGGGAAGAAATCTTTGTCGGAGAGTCCTGCCCTGGGGGATACCCTGGCCGCACTATGCCCTTAAGGGGATCAGCCCTCCACCGAGCTGTAAGTAAAAGGGTAAATGAAAATATCTCGTTTTACCTCTGAGAAAAATAACCGAGGCATTTATCTTGCAGTTCGGATCTTAGCCCTTCTCAGCAGAGCTCATCTTCGGGGGATCTTCTTCCAGAGATGATGGAGAGCAAAACGCCTCCCCCTGCCACACCGCCTCACGAGGCGGGCGACCCTGAGGTGTCGTCGCGGAGGGTTTCTCCTGATCTGGCAAGGCCGGAAGGTAATCCTATGGCCACCCGAAGTCCTCAGTATCTGGCTCTTGAAGGGAGCAGTCAAAAGAGTCCGGCATCGTCTAGTGTGTGGTCGGACATACTGAGGAATCTGCTAGAGCAAGCGGCTATCTCAGAAGAGCACCGCATATTGATGGGTACGGTGATTGAAAGGATTTCGTCCGCTGAAAGCGGGTTGCATGAAGCCTTTATGAGTCTACTGACGGGTTTTGAGGTGCATGAAATGATGTACATTTTTGACAGTACCGCACATTTTAGATGTGCCCTGTGTAGATAGTAGCCCCTGAGACTCTGGTTGTCATTGAAAACGGCGGCAAACAGAGGATCATAGTCCCAGGTAATAACCAGACCGCCTATATGTGCAGGTGGTTGAAGCTCCGGTGGCTAGCCAGACTGATGGGTTTGCCGAACTAAGGCGGCAACTGGATGCGGCAGATGCCGACATCGTGCTTGTTAACAAGCGGCTTGATGAGGCACAGGGTAGGTGATTTTTCTGGTGATTGTCACATAGTAAGAGCAGCATGATGCCAGTATCTTTAATATGCTGTGACTGCAGATGGAGCTGCCACCATGGAGACCCTTCGGGCAGAGCTTGCCCAAGCCAAGGAGCAAGCAAGTAGTAGTAATGCGGCCGCTTTAAAGGCGGCCGAAGAGTTAAGGGATGAACAGGCCGCGCATTGCGAGAGCAAAGAAAAAATAGCCAAGATGGTTGTAGAGTTAAAAGATGCTGCTGACCGTTACCAGCTTCTTGAAGAAGAAAACCGGGTGAAGGCGACGGACCTGGAGAAGGCCCGGGTGGCTGCCAAGGAAGCCCGCTCCAAAATTAGAGCGACGAAGGAGGAGCTGAATCAAGCTGCGGATATCGTTTCTGGAAAGTCCTTCTTGTTGCGGACTAAGTTCGGAGATCCGAAATATGCTCCTCTGGACCAGCTATGGAGTTCTGCGGACGAGTACATGGACTTGGCTGCAAGTGCAGTTGATGCGGCCGAGTACTTCAAGGATCAGAAAGGTCCTAAAGTGGAGAAGTTGTTCTGGTCACAGTTTCACGCTCCAGTCCGTCCGCTGTTGCTGAATGAGCGATTGACCGGTTGGTCCGAGCTTCATAGATTATCCGGACTTGCCATGATGTCCGTTGTGGATCATCTGTGGCCAGGAGGGCCAAGGCCGAATAGCTACTTTAGCTTAGTGCAACAATTCCTTGGTGCTGTGCCACGCATCGATGCTGTAAAGAGGTCGGCGTGCATAGAAGGCTCGCGGATGGCCCTTGCCCGTGTCAAAACATACTGGGCGGAGATGGATGCCACCACTATTGCGGCACAGGGTTCGGCCATAGGCCGAGTGGCTGCCGAGCACTACTTTGAAGAAGTTCTTGAAGGCGCTCGTTCGATGGAGGCTCAGTGCTCGAAGAATATTATGTTTGAGTGACATGTATTCCCATTGTAAAAACAATGTTTTATTGAGTTTATCAAGGATGTATTTATACTTTTGCCCGAAAGTACCATGATGCCTCTTGTGCGGCCGTTTATGTATATATGTATATAACCTGAAAGATGGCAGTCGTCGGCTTCAGCCCCCACGCATATAATGCGGGGGTGTTCGCAGAAGACGCATGTTCACACTTGATCCAACGTCTTGGTCCATTAAGGAGGTGATAGCGCAACAAATTAGGCAATCGGACTATAATGCTTTAACACTTTCACTTAGCCAAAGGAGTTTGACAGTGGGGCTACTATATAGCCCCTGGTGGCTCCGCGCTCATCCGAATTCGGGGCGCGTACATGCCTGGCCGGGAAACGGCCCTTCGTTAAGGCAGAGGAATCCTGAAGATTCCGCTAGGTCATCGAGTGGTTGACCAGTCTCACGCTATATCATGACAGTCAGTTTTCGGCTTTCTCTACTGAGGTGCTCGTCCGGATGAACCGGGGCACAATCGCAGTAGTTCTCCTGGTGCCACCTTAGCCGATAGAGCGGAACGTAAGGCAGCAAAACACGGGAGCCGGGCAAACCCAACAGTTGACCAAAGACATGATTCAGAGCTGATGCATATAAGGCCAAACTCGCGACGCCGAACACTCCCTAAGGTATTCGGTCTTTATGATGTAAACCGGGCTTAAACAGTGCCCTTTGTAATAAGCCCCTGGTGTCCAGGTACGTGCAATATTCTGACGTGGCCACATGCCAATACGTCGGCATCCTTCTCAATTGCACTGAGAATCTTGGGGATGTGTATCAACAAGAGACAGTAAAAAAGGTTTAGCAGGGTCTTAATCTAAAAAGAATCCTTGGAACGGGTCCCTGCTGCACGTCTGCGCCTGTGTCTCCGTTGTGCCGTATCCTGGACGGGTGTAGCACGATGGTCATCTGTAAAAGAGAGGAACTTAGTTGAAAAGTTATCGTGCGAAAAGGTAGGTTATACTAAATAAACCATCTACAGTTCAAGATAAGTAAGGTTGAGCCTAATTGTCACTTGTTTAGACGCGTTGAGCCCCTTGTATTGTTATAGGGGTATAGCCATTAAACCTGTATCAATTATATATAGTTGCACCGGACTCATCTAACCGTGTCTGTGGTCTTAACGACCTGTAAGATGCTCAAGTTGGTGAGGCCATCTAGTGTGCGGCTGCCAAGGCGGCCGCACAGTCTTCCGTGCGCAAGGAGCGCTCAATATTTCCATTTACTGTAATGATGCCACGTGGACTGGGCATCTTAAGCATGAGAGAAGCGTAATGCGGTATTGCGTTAAAGCGAGCCAAAGCTTCGCATCCGAGTAGTGCTTGATAGCCACTTTGGAACGGAGCGATGTGGAAGGTTAAATTTTCGCTGCGGAAGTTATCGGGAAAGCCGAATATAACCTCTAGTAGCAGGGAGCCTATGCAATGGGCTTCTGGGCCTGGTGTTACTCCTTTAAAGGTAGTATTGCTATGGCTGATTTTTGCTGGGTCTATCCTCAATTTGCGGACTGTGTCCTGATATATCAGGTTTAAACTACTGCCGCCGTCCATCAGGACTCGTGTGAAGTGGTATCCGTCGATTATCGGGTCTAACACCAAGGCAACCCATCCTGCATGCCGGACACTTGCTCAGTAATCCCGATGGTTAAAGGTGATCAGTTTGGACGACCAGTGGCAGAACTCTGTGGTGGTAGGCCCTGGGGCATGTGTCTCTAGGAGTGCCGCTTTATTTCTCCCCTTTATCATGTGTAACACGTTTACTGTTTTGACTTCTGGTGGGAATTTCTTCTGTTTCCCAGTGCTTTGCTTGCGAGGCTCATCCTCGTCTTCGCTTGGTGTATCCTGCCCCTTATGTTTGGCGTTGAGCTTGCCGGACTGCTTGAAGACCCAGCATTCTCTATGGGTATGATTTGCAGGTTTATCGGGGGTGTTGTGGATCTGGCATACTTTGTCCAGTATCTTGTTTAGGCTGGACAGTTCGTCTCTATTGCCTTTGGAGGGCAGCTTTTGCTGACCTGGCCGAGAGCTTCTGAATCCGGCGTTTACCGCTGTGCTCTTCGGTCTGTCTTCTTTATTCTGACGCTTGTTTTTGCTGCATCGTGGTTTCCTGTTTCCGTCCCTGACTTCGGATGTACTTGGGTCGCTGGTGCTGCATCGGGCTAACCAGCTGTCCTCGCCCGCGCAAAAGCGGGCCATGAGGCTTGTTAATGCTGCCATTGTTCTCGGCTTTTCTTGGCCGAGGTGTCTGGCAAGCCATTCGTCTCGAACGCTGTGCTTGAAAGCTGCTAAGGCTTCGGTGTTCGGACAGTCGACTATTTGGTTCTTTTTAGTGAGAAACCTGTTCCAAAGCTTTCGGGCTGACTCTCCGGACTGTTGACTTATATGACTTAAATCGTCTGCATCCGGTGGTCGGACATAGGTCCCTTGAAAATTTTCCCGAAAAGCGTCTTCGAGCTCTTCCCAGCTTCCAGTGGAGTTTTCGGGGAGGCTTTTAAGCCAGTGCCGAGCTGGCCCTTTGAGCTTGAGGGGTAACTACTTGATGGCGTGGAGATCGTCTCCTCGAGCCATGTGGATATGGAGGATGTAGTCCTCAATCCAAACCCCAGGGTCTGTCGTTCCGTCGTACGCCTCTATGTTTACGGGTTTGAATCCCTCTGGAAATTCATGGTCCAACACCTCATCGGTGAAACATAGGGGGTGTGCGGCACCCCTGTATTTGGGTGTACCTTGGTGTTCGGATGTTTGTTGTGTTGCATTGCGTGCAGGAGCGCGCTTGCTTGGCCCGTAGATGGATCTGGTTGCGCCTTCCTTTTGATGTGATCCCTCACGTGGATCGCGTATTGGCTTGTGTGCGGCGTCGGTTGCCGCTCTATGTTGGCCACGAGGTCGTCTATCCGACTGGATGGCTGTTTTGTTTTTTGATTGCGGGGGATCTAAGGCCTCCTCATCGAATTCAGGTAGCAGCTTTCGCTTTGGGTAGCTCTTTGTGTGGCGACTACCGCCGTACTTTGCTGCGGTGTTGAGTACTTCACTCCATCTAATTCTGAGTGTGTCTTGTGCAGCCCTGAGCCTTTGCTTCTGCTTTTTCAGACTCCTCGAAGTGGCAACAAGCCTTTGATGTTTATTCTGTTGCTTCGGGTGCCTGTCTGGTGTGATGTCGTCCGGACTGTTATCTTTGACGGAGTCGGGTTGTTCGGTTTGATTCTCCGTGTTGCCGTGGTCGGACGACGGTTCAATGCCGTGTTTTGTCGTCTGCTGGCTCACCCTGCTCTATCGCTGGGTCTATATGATTGTTGTTTCTGCCGAGGCGGGATTTGGAGCGGCGCTTACGCTGCCGCTTTTACTGCTTCTCGAGGGAACAACCCTTCGCTGCGTCCTTCCGTTCCTCGCGTCGTTTTCTTTGGGTGTGTCCACCATGTATACATCATATGATGAAGTAGGCGTCCAGTGCCCTGTGGGCAGCAGTTCCTATTCGTCTCCTGCATCGTCGTTCATAAGGTCGATGTCTTCGGACTCGAAGTCGAGCATGTCGGTCAAATCATCGACAGTGGCTACTAAGTGGGTGGTGGGTGGGCGGCGAATTTCTTCGTCATCCGCATCCCAATTCTGCCGGACATAGTTCGGCCAGGACTCTCCTGACAGGGAGAGAGACCTTAATGAGTTCAGTATGTCGCTGAAGGGCGAGTGCTGAAAGATATCCGCGGAGGTGAACTCCATGATTAGCGCCCAGTCGGATTCGATAGGCACAGGCGCGGGCGGTTCGGAGTCCGTGGCCAGGGAAGACTCCGGCAATTTGGCGTCACAGCTCTCGTCAAGGGTAAGGTCGATACTCGGCTCGATCACCGCTGAGAATGCGGCCTCCGTGGCGGGGTCTATCCACCCGTCCTTGGATGGCGCAACTGGCTCCGAATTGAGGGTCGGAGCGGTCGCCGGTGCTCTCGGTGTCAAAACCGGCGGATCTCGAGTAGGGGGTCCCGAACTATGCTCCTAGGCCGGATGGTAATAGGAGACAAGGGACACGAAGTTTTACCCAGGTTCGGGCCCTCTTGATGGAGGTAAAATCCTATGTCCTGCTTGATTAATATTGATGATATGGGGTGTTACAAGAGTAGATCTACCATGAGATCAGAGAGGCTAAACCCTAGAAGCTAGCCTACGGTATGATTGTATGTTGTGATTGTTGTCCTACGGACTAAAACCCTTCGGTTTATATAGACACTGGAGAGGGTTAGGGTTACACAAGGTCGGTTACAAAGGAGGAGATATCCATATACGTATTGCCTAGCTTGCCTTCCACGCCAAGTAGAGTCCCATCCGGACACGAGACGAAGTCTTCAATCTTGTATCTTCATAGTCTAACAGTCTGGCCAATGGAGATAGTCCGGCTATCCGGAGACCCCCTAATCCAGGACTCCCATAGTAGCCCCTGAACCAGGCTTCAATGATGATGAGTCTGGCGCGTAGTTGTCTTCGGCATTGCAAGGCGGGTTCCTTCTTCGAATACATCACAGAAGAATTTGAATACGAGGATAGTGTCCGACCCTGCAAAATAAGTTCCACATTTCACCATAGAGAGAATAATGTTTTCGCTGATCTAATCTGCTAGCTAGTTTTGGAAACACGACGTTACGTCATGGCCCGGTGATTATTCGAACCGTTTCTTTTAACCAGCCCCGCACATAACGCGAGGCAGTTTTTCGACACGTCTTGTCAAAGCAGAGATCTTGTCCCCTCATTACGGGATTCTCATCAGTACGGGCGTGGGTAACCCAACCGCGCCATCAATTGCGGCGCTTGGGGGATAAGCGAGTTTTACCAGGCAAGTGGGGACATTTAATTTTGTCCGCCCAAATAAAGGGATAAGGATTCACCTTTCTATCCACGCCTTCTTCCTCCTCTGCTCATCCGCTCCTGCACACTCGAGCTCTAGCGCCCAAGTCCTCACTTCCATCTCAACCTTCGCCAACCATGTCCGGAGCGGGAGGCAAGTGGATGGTCTCCTCTGTCACGGAGGGAGACGTCAAGAAACTGAGGAGAGCCGGATACCTGCCCGACGACATCGCGCACTGGCTCCCAGATGAGGGACACCTCATCCCCACCCCCGAGCCCCATGAGAGGGTGGTATTCCTCACCCATTTCCTCCATGGACTAGGATTCCCTCTCCATCCCTTCGTCTGGGGGCTCATGTTTTATTACGTCCTGGATTTCCACGATCTGGCCCTGAACTTCATCCTCAACATCTCGGAGTTTATCGTCGTGTGCGAGGCCTTCCTCCACATCAAGCCCCACTTCGGCTTATGGCTGAAGACCTTCAATGTCAAGCCGAAGGTAGTGAGCAGCCGCCAGGCGGAGTGCGGAGGCGCCATGGTGGGCAAGATGCCCAACATCACATGGATCGAGGGCACCTTCGTGGACACCATAAAGGGGTGGCAATCGGGGTGGTTCTATATGACCGAGCCGCGCGACCCCGCATGGGTAGCAGCCCCCGAGTTCCGATCTGGCATCCCCATGCGGCTCACCTCCTGGAAAGAGAAGGGCCTGTCCTGGGGTAATTCAAAAGAGCTGACCGGACTCCAGTCATGTATTCAGAACATGGTGGATAAGAAGCTCAAGCTTGTCAACATAGTCTAGGTTATGCTCGTCCGCGGGATACTCCCGTGCCAACAACAGGAGTTTACCTTGTGGGAGTTCAATCCGGCGCAGCACCGAACTCTAAACAGGCTCTTCGACACGACTCATGAAGATGCCTAGAGGGTGCTGTTCAAGGGCGCCGCGGTTCCTCCCCCCATTACTGAGGATCGCGGGTTCAGCGGGAAGCGCCACGCCAGTGCGGTAAGTTGTTTTACCTTTCACGTGATACTTGTTTTCTATATAGATTGATTCTATGCGGGATCTAAACTCCCGTGACGTTAACAGGACTGGCAGAAGATGGCTGGACAAATCGACTGTCCGGCTCCCTTGCCCGAAGGCCCTGCGGACGCCCTTCTGGCGAAGATGTTGACTCCGGCCCATTATAAGGTGCCGGAGAAGACCAAGAAGGCCAAGGGAGCTCGAAAGAGTTCTCGATGCCAGGCATCGTCAGACTCACCGTCCGATGACTCTGCGGCGCACTCTTCCCCCGAAGACGAGGAAGAGGAAGAAGAGGCTCCCCCACCGACTGGGGGAGACAGGAAAAGGAAGGCCGCCCCAACTGGGGAGGCCGAAGGGTCCAAGAAGGGAAGGACTCTCCTTTCGGACAGCTCCACCGCCGCTGACGAAAGTGAAGACGAGTGGCTACCCAGGGCCAAGCCCCAGGGGAGATCGTAAGTATTCGGATACCAAAGTAACCCATAGGATTCCTTTGCCGCATTGCTTTCCCTAATCGCCGCACATAATTACGCAGGCCGCCACGAGCCAACATCGAGGTATCATCGGACGGCTCCCTGGGTTCGTCGGACATGGATAGTGATCCAGTCCCGACTGCCACCTCCCCTCATCCTGCCGATGACACCGAGGTGTTGTCTCAAGAGGCACCAAATAGAGGGGAGACAGTCCCAGAGGCGCCTCAAGGCGACCTTCCGGACTCCGGGAGTAGAGGGGACGGGGCCCCTGAGAGCTCCGGGTTCGGCCCTCAGCTGAACACCGCGCCGGAACCAGTTCCGGGCTTGGGCAGGCTGTCTCCTTCTAAGAGAGGTGAGACGCCTGTGCTGGTGACCTCTGTCCATCCAGAGGCGCCGGACACTATGTTGGAAGCGCTTCGCAGCTCTTCCATCGAGGAGGAGCACCGCACTATCATGAGTGCAGTGATCCAGAAGGTTCAGTCCGCCAAGAGCGGATTGACTGAAGCCTGTACTAGCCTTCTAACAGGCTTCGAGGTAAGTGTTTTAAAATGTAGTATAAGTATTACCGCATAGAGAGTAGCCCCTGATGCTTTGTTCGGTGTTCACAAAGAAAAGCTGAACAGAGGATCAAATAATATCGCAAGAGTCTAATATAAGTATGTCAATATGCATATGCAGGCTTCGCTGCTGGCGTCCGCCGCACTAACTGCGGAGGTCGCCGTACTGAAGGAGGCCCTCGAGGGGTCCCAGAAAGAGCTCGGCCTTGCTAAGAGGCAGCTCGAGGAGAACAAGGGTAAGTAATACCCCGTCTATAGATGAGAAAAAGGACGCGATTGCTAAATGACAGAATCATTGTATGTTTGCCAGGGGCCACGACCGAGGTGGCGACCCTGAAGCAAGCGCTGTCCCAGGCTGAAGAAAAGGCGGCCCAGGAGCACACCGAGCGAGAGAGGCACGAGGCTCGGGTGGGCGAGGTGCAGCAAGAGCTCCAGGCTCTCGTGACAAAGCACGAGGCGTTGGAGCTTGACTTAAAGACGAGAGAGTCTGAGCTTGCCGCGGCCCGTGAGGGCGCGAAGAGTGCCAGGGCCGAGGCCCAGAAGGCCCTTCAGGAGATCGACGCGATGAAGAAGATAGCAGCGGGTAAGGCTTTCTATATGCAAAGCAAGCATGTAAAGGTGAATTGCCGATTACTTACCCGAATCCAGAGCTCTTCAGGAGCATTCGCAGATTTGCCCCGTAGTGTGTCCGATGCCGCACTATTCTACCAGCCCGAGGACGAAAGCTCGACGGAGAAGCTGTTCTGGTCTCAGTATGCTGAGGCCGAACATCCGGTGCCAATGAGCGACCAGCTGAGGCAGATGGCCGAGCTACATAAGGCGGCCGATTAGGCCATGAAGGGCTTCATAGTCCGGTTGTGGCCTGGCGACGCCCTTCTGAACAGCTTCTTCGGCCTGGTGAGGTGGCTTGTGGATGCCTGCCCACGGCAAGAGGTCATCAAGTGATCCGTCTGCATTGAAGGTGCACGTCGGGCCTTCGCCCATGTAAAAACGCAATGGGTCAAGCTAGACGCTGTGAAGCTGATCAAGGAGGGGCCGCCGGAGGGCAAGGAGCACCGCCACCCCAAGATGTACTACGAGGGTGTTCTGCCGGGCGCCCGTCTTATCGCGGATGAGTGTTCGCAAAATGTAATATTTGAATGAGACTTGCTTGTTTTGTCCTGTATGTATGAAAACTTGTATCATATTCGCTATGCAACGCTTGTGTGAATTTAAAATATTACCTTCTATTTGGTTGTTTATCCAATCTGAGAGATGGCTAGTCCTCGACTTCTGCCCCCATGCCACGAGTTCCGGGGTGTTCGGGATAAACCTGAGCACTCTTGTTCCCATGTTTGGGTCCTTCGAGGGAGGTGCTCAGCGCAACAAACAAGGCAACCGGACTAATAATGCTTTATCACTCTCACTTAGCCATAGAATTCTATAATTTTAAATTTCGGCGAAGCCCCTGGTATTCGGAAGGCCGAATTTGGGGCGCGATACACGCCTGTAAGCCAGACGGAGCCGGTCCCTCGCCCTAAGCGGCATAAGTCTTTAGGGACTCAAAAAACCTCGCCGAACAGCGACCAGTCTCTCGCCTTATCATGACAGTCAGTTTTAGCTTTATCTACTGAGGTGCTCGGCCCGGCAGAACCGGGGCACAATCGCAGTAGTTCTCCTAGCGCTACCTTAGCCGATAGAGCGGAACGTAAGGTACCAAAACATAGGAGCTGGGCAAACCCAACATTTGACCAAAGACATGATTCGGAGCTAATGCATATAATGCTATAAGTTCGGGGTGCCGCACTTGTGAAAGTGTTTGGACATTTCACACCATATTGTGGTACGTAAGCCCCTAGTGCATTGGCCGTACCAGAGTGTACGGTTGCTAGGCGTCATTAATGAACACATAGATATGTATATATATAACAAAAATGCGATAATGGTCGTAATGTCATTAAAAAATTGCATTAAAGCAGAGTGATATAGATAGTGCAATAAGCAAAAGAGTAGGACTATGTCCCTTCCAAGGGCGAGCTGAGGAATTATATGAAATCTGTAATCCACCTGGGAATTCCGTAGTTGTCGGCCTCCTTGGTTGCTGTATCATGTGTTCGGTAATAGAGCTGCCGGACAGTGTTTCCAGAGATTGAAGTCCTGAAAGAAAAAGAAAAATAACCAAATGGGAAGTCCCTGGTGCAGTTTAGGCCGCGTTTTGGGGCGTGCCGTAGTTGTGCCCCCCCCTCCCCACATGTGCCCATGGTATTTTTAATGTGTAATTATGTACGCGCGGCACGAACAACGCCGTTGGGCTGGGATTGGGGTGGCCGCCGTATTGCTACGCGAGCTCAGATCGCGCCAGGTGGTATGTTTGCCGATTGCCCCAAGCGCGCTTGAAGGTGTCCGGGCTTTGAAACGCCGAACTGGTAGATTGCCTTGAGAGGATGCTTTGCGCTTCTCCTGCAAGGGCCGCGGTGTGCTCCTCTGTTCGGAGAGAGCGCTATGTGTTTCAGTTAACTGTAATAACTCCGCGAGGTCCTTACATCTTGAGCTTGAGGTATGCATAATGTGGTACCGCATTGAATCTAGCAAATGCGGTTCATCCGAGCAGCATGTGATAACCACTGCGGAACGGGACTATATCGAAGATTAACTCTTCGCTTCGGAAGTTATCCGGGGATCCGAAGACCACTTCCAGTGTAATTGAGCGTATGCAGTGGGCCTCTACGCCTGGAATGACGCCCTTAAAGGTCGTCTTTGTGGGTTTGATCCTTGAGGGGTCTATACCCATTTTGCGCACTGTGTCCTGATAAAGCAGGTTCAGGCTGCTGCCGCCGTCCATAAGTGTTGGGATTATGTGTCCTGCAACTATATTCAACTACTTATTATCATTAATATTCAGAATACCTCATATGGAATTATAAATGTGTTTTGTGCATGGAATTACTCTTGCGGGAATGTACTTAAGTGTTGCATGCTTAAGGAAGCCGGTCAATTGTCGGTGGAATACAATGTGCTTTATATATTGGAAAGACTACCCGGGTATGCTGATAATTGGAAGAAGCTAGATCGTGTAATTGGATTACGGACCTAATGTTGATCTACATAATTAGAGGAATTTATACTCTATTATGACGCGTTGCTCACAGGCGCGTGCTTCAGGGACTCGACAGATAGGATCCGCTAACAGACAAATTATATCGTGGTTGGTAGTTTGATCTGGACTCTATCCGGAAACTAGTTTAAAGACTAGGAATCTTATAACTATATAAGAGGCGGACTCTTTGGAAACGCAGTATAAGAAGGTCCCTACCCCCTAGCCTCGTATATGCGATTGTGAGCGGCACCACGGAAAAGCACAGAGGCATAGGGGGTAGACCACAACATATTTCCTACATTGGCATCCGAGCCGATTAGAGTTAACGACGTAGTCGTCGACTCGATTCGATCCGGAATCAATTCCGCTGCGTACTCCGCCGGATCCACCGTGGTCAACTTGTACACAGGGGAGTCCACACAAGTCCAACATGGAATTAGATTGATCTGTAGTGCGCTTCGTTAATAAGGACGCCCCGGCCGCAAACAAATCGCTCCAAAATCGATTCTCTCGCCTCGCCGCGCCGCTCCCGTCTCGCGCCGCCGCACTGTCGCCTTGCCCCGCAGCGCTCTCTCCTTGCTGCGCTGCACTCGTCTGGAGCCGCTGCTCACCTACACCGGGAACTCGCCGACAGCCACCGCCCCAAAGTCGCCGACTCCGCCGGTGGCCCGATCTCTAGCTACACTCCGCCGGAAGCTCTCCTCTAGCTGCCCGTCACTGCTCCAAGCCATCCACCTCGACGAGTCCTCAGGTACACGAGCTATTCGCCAATGACTGCTCGGAATTTGTCAGGCCTCTCATCTGCTACTGCTGCTCCGATTAAACACCACCAAAGGAATTTTTTCTGTTCTGAACTTTGTGGATAGATGGCTTCCAATAGCGTGTTTGCTGAGTTGCTCAGGAACTACAAGTTAGATGGCACAAACTTCACTGTTTGGAAAAGAAAGATGATGTTTCTTCTTACAGCTGAGAATATTGAGTATGTAATTTCAACAGCAGAGCCTAACGAACCTGCTGATGACGCTTCAGATGAGGAAAAGGATAATTATGCAGAAGAACTCAAGGAGTGGAATAAGGACAATAAAAAGGCTAGGATTTTTATTCTTGGCTCCATGTCCGATTCGTTGGCAGGTGAATATGAAATAGAGGTTGCTGCACACAGGATTATGAGAAGGCTGAAAGAGGATTTTGGTGAAGTTTCTTTAATCAAAGTGCTTAGCTTGCTGAACAGATTCTTGACATCTAAGATGGCAGATAATACTTCTGTCAATGAGCACTTAAACAAGTTGTGTGTGCTGAATGAGGAATTGAAAAATGTTTGCTATCCTTTTTCTAAGGAGGTGCAAGTAATGGTGGCTCTGAACTCACTTCTGCACACTTGGGAACAATTTAAAGTATCATTCTGTCACTCTGAAAGATTACTGAACATGCGCAATTTGAGGCATCATTGTCGTGGTATTCTCACGGGGGGTGCAAGACGACATATGCCACAAGGTGGCTTCGTGTGAGGGCAAGACTGCTGCTGATAGGCCCGGGAGCAGGTATGCGAATAGCACGCGGTAGTTTACCCAGGTTCGGGGCTCTCCGGAGAGATAACACCCCTACTCCTGCATGTCTGAGTATATGTGGTATATATGTAGTACAGAGTGCTCCTGGAGCTGTATCTGAAAGCAGTGCCACAGGCATCTGGTTTCATATATGCATGTATGTGGCATGCTTTAGTGGCCGGCCATGCTCATGGCTCATGGCCGTGAGCATGTGTATGCTCATGCGTGTATGTGGATGGCTTGCTAGCTATCTCTCTTGCTAGCTAGCTTGCTTGTGTGTGTGCGTGAGTGAGTCCATCCCCTGATGGATGGATGTGTGCCTATATATATAGGAGTTGGCATGGGTGGTAGTGGCTTTGGTTGTAAGCTACCTTGGGTAGCTTACAAGCCAAGCTATGTAGGCATGGCTAGTGGCATGGTGCATGTCATGCTTGTCCCCTGGGGTACTTTATAAATCAGTACCCAGGGGACACGGTACACTGTAGATGACATCGCGGTATGGTCGTCCTGTCGGTGTCTCGTCAGGCTGCAGTTGACTTCGGGCAGTCGGCCTGGCGGAGGAGTCGGCAGCCAGCAGTCGGCCTGGTGGAGGAGTCGGCAGCCAGCAGTCGGCCTGGCGGAGGAGTCGACAGCCAGCAGTCGGCCTGGTGGAGCAGTCGGCAGCCAGCAGTCGGCCTGGTGGAGCAGTCGGCAGCCAGCAGTCGGCCTGGTGGAGTAGTCGGCAGCCAGCAATCGGCCTGGTAGAGCAGTCGGCAGCCAGGAGTCGGCCTGGTGGAGCAGTCAGCAGCCAGCAGTCGGCCTGGTGGAGCAGTCAGCAGCCAGCAGTCGGCCTGGTGGAGCAGTCAGCAGCCAGCAGTCGGCAGCCAGCAGTCAGCAGCCAGCAGTCGGCCTGGTGGAGCAGTCGGCAGCCAGCAGTCGGCCTGGTGGAGTAGTCGGCAGCCAGCAGTCGGCCTGGTGGAGGAGTCGGCAGCCAGCAGTCGGCCTGGTGGAGCAGTCGGCAGCCAGCAGTTGGCCTGGTGGAGCAGTCAGCAGCCAGCAGTCGGCAGCCAGCAGTCGGCCTGGTGGAGCAGTCGGTAGCCAGCAGTCGGCAGCCAGCAGTCAGCCACCGGCCAGGTAGTTGGACTGAGGGGCTTTGCTAGCCCCGACGTCTTGAATTCTTGTCTCACCGTCTTCGGGGTATCCGTGTCCAATTACTCCGACAATCATTTTCTCATGGAAGAAGATAGGAGAACTTCACAAGGGAAAGACAGACAGTCACATCATCAGGAGTTACACCTTGGTGAAGATAGGAGGCGTTGGCAGAAGAAGCATCAAGGAGGTGATTTGAGGGACAAAATCAACAGGAAGAGAAACTGGGATGATCATAATGGAAGAGGTCCAAACTCTAGTTTTGATAAGAGGAAATTTAGATGTCATTGTTGTGGAGAGTATGAGCATTTTAAAACTGAGTGCAAGAATAAGAAGCCTTATAAACAAGATGACAAGTCTAAGAAGCAGCACCAGGACAAGCAGGACAAGCATCAGGCCACAAGAAGGATAATTCTTCTCCTGATGGTACGTACAATCTATTTGTTTGTTCTGAATCATTGTTTACTACTTCAGCTTCAGATAATTGGGTAGTAGACTCTGGCTCCACTTCGCATATTGCAAGGAATAGTGCTGGTTTCACCTCTTTAAAACCCATACCAAAAGGAACTAGATTTATTTATCTAGGAACAACTACAAAAGCTGATATTTTGGGCATTGGTGATTATACACTCAAACTCCCTGGTGGAGGAAAATTAATTTTGAAAGACACAATCTATTCCCCTAGCATGAGAAAGAATTTAATCTCTGTTTCTAGACTGGAATCTATTGGTTTTAAGGTCTTGTTTGGAGATGGCAAAGTTAAAATACTGATGAATGGAAATTTAGTTCAATCAGGAAATAGATTTGATGGTCTCTACTATATTGAGGATTTTATGGACATCGATAGAATGGATTGTATGGTGACTGAACAGAACTCGGTAGTGAGGAATATAGATGGAAACAATAATTGTTCAGAATCATATCTCTGGCATCTTCGTTTGGGTCATATCTCAAAGAACAGAATTAAAAGGCTGATTAGTTCTGGAATTTTAAACTTCAAGTGGGAAGACTACGACATTTGTGAGGCATGTGTTGTAGGAAAAATGACCAGGGCACCTTTTCCTAAAGCGTCAAGGTCTACTGAACCACTTGCTATTGTTCATTCAGATATTTGTGGCGAGATGTCTGTGCCTACATTTGGACAGAAGGTCTACTTCATTACTTTTATAGATGATTTCTCTAGATACGACTATGTTTACTTAATTAAGCATAAGTCGGACAATTTTGACATGTTCAAGTTATTTAAAGCCGAGGTAGAAAATCAATTGAACAAAAAGATCAAGGTGCTCAGAACTGATCATGGTGGTGAATACACATCAGGAATATTAGATGATTTTTGCAAGGAAAATGGAATTGTTCACCATTATACCTTACCATATACTCCTCAGCAAAATGGCGTAGCTGAAAGGAGGAATAGAACTTTAATGGACATGATTAGGTCTATGGTGGCATATTCCAATCTTCCTTTATCATTTTGGGGAGAGGCTCTTCATACTGCTGTTTACTTGCTTAATCATTCGCCTTCTAAATCTGTTAGTTCTACTCCTTATGAATTATGGAAAGGGAGGAAACCTACATTGTTGAACTTAGCGGTGTGGGGATGCAATGCACAGATTAGAGTACCTAGTCAACTAAGAACAAAACTGGAACCTAAGAGTTTTCCAGGAATATTTATTGGATATGCTTCTGGTTCAAATGGATATAGATTTTATGATCCAGAGAAGAAGAAGTTAATTGAAAGTAGAGATGCCATTTTTCTAGATCAAGATACGCCTCGCCGTGCAAAACGTGCGAGAGTGGAATTATTGACAAACTCGTTAGATACAAGTGTTGAAACTGATTCTAACAATCAGGAAAACCAAGCTGATGGCAACATAAATGTTGAGACTCCCATAACTAGTTTACCTAGGAGAAGTGGGAGGAATGTAAATGTTGAAGAATACAAAGCTAGGTTGGTTGCTAAAGGGTACGCACAAAGGGAAGGTGTTGACTTTGTGGAAACTTTTTCCCCAATAGCCAAATTTACTTCTATTCGTATTATTGCTGCGTTGACTGCTTACTTTGATCTGGAACTTCATCAAATGGATGTTAAAACTGCCTTCTTGAATGGTCATTTGGAGGAAGAGATTTATATGTCTCAACCTGAGGGTTTTGTTGAAAAGGAAAATCAGGGAAAAGTATGTAAGCTAAATAGATCTATTTATGGTCTTAGGCAAGCTTCACGGCAATGGAATATTTTGTTTGATGATGCTATCACATCATATGGGTTTTATATGATGGAAGGAGATCGTTGCATTTATTTTAAAATAGAGGGAGGAAATTTTACACTCTTGTCACTGTATGTTGATGATATACTTATTGCTTCTAGTAGTAAGGAAATGTTGGTAGAAGTTAAAACTTGGTTATCTTCTACATTTGAAATGAAAGATATGGGAAACGCTTCCTATGTTCTAGGAGTGGAAATACTTAGAGATCGGAATAAAGGTACTTTGGGTTTGTCTCAAAGGAATTATTTAAAATCTATACTTAAACGTTTCTCTATGGAAAACTACAAGCCTGCTTTAGTGCCCATGGCTGTAGGAATTAAACTCAGTGAGGGGATGTGTCCTAAAACTCTTGAGGAAAAGAAGAGAATGGAGAAGACTCCATATGCTCCTGCCTTGGGATCTTTGATGTATGCCATGTTATTCACACGCCCTGATTTGTGCTATACTGTTGGAGTGTTGAGTAGATATCAAATGAATCCAGGAATTGGGCATTGGAATCAAATTAAACATGCTCTTCATTATGTTCAAGGAACACTGGATTGTTCACTCTGTTTTAACCAAAAGGATCAACAGCTGCAGGGCTATACTGATGCTGATTGGCAGGGTGATCTGGACGACCGGAAGTCTACGTCTGGGTATCTATTTACATTAGCTGGTGGTGCTATATCTTGGAGTAGTAAGAAGCAAGATTCAGTGGCATTATCTTCCATGGAGGCGGTGTATATTGCTGCGTCAGAAGCTGTGAAGGAGGCGGTGTGGCTGAAGGAATTTCTTTCGACTTTGAAGATTGTTGAAAGTGCTAGCAAACAAGTGGTGGTGTATTGTGATAATCAGGCTGCAATAAAGGTTTCCAGATATCCCAAGTTCCACAGCAAGATCAAACATATTGAGGGAAGGTATCACTATATACGTGATGTAATTAATAGACTTAAGTCTGTTTCTTTAGAGTTTCTACCTAGTACTGATATGGTTGTTGATCCCTTGACTAAGTCACTTAGTCAGGTGGTATTTGGTAAACATGTTCAGGCTATGGGTTTACGAATTTTTGAATGATCGTTTTGGACAAGTGGGAGATGTTGGGATTATGTGTGCTGCAACTATATTCAACTACTTATTATCATTAATATTCAGAATACCTCATATGGAATTATACATGTGTTTTGTGCATGGAATTACTCTTGCGGGAATGTACTTAAGTGTTGCATGCTTAAGGAAGCCGGTCAATTATCAGTGGAATACAATATGCTTTATATATTGGAAACACTACCCGGGTACGCTGATAATTGGAAGAAGCTAGATCGTGTAATTGGATTACGGCCCTAATGTTGATCTACATAATTAGAGGAATTTATACTCTATTATGACGTGTTTCTCACAGGTGCGTGCTTCAGGGACTCGACAGATAGGATCCGCTAACAGACAAATTATATCGTGGTTGGTAGTTTGATCTGGACTCTATCCGGAAACTAGTTTAAAGACTAGGAATCTTATAACTGTATAAGAGGCGGACTCTTTGGAAATGCAGTATAAGAAGGTCCCTACCCCCTAGCCTCGTATATGCGATTGTGAGCGGCACCACGGAAAAGCGCGGAGGAATAGGGGGTAGACCACAACATATTTCCTACAATAAGGACTCGAGTGAGGTGAAATCCGTCGATGATTGGATCTAGGACCAGTGCGGCGAATCCGCCGTGATGGATACTAGTGGGGTGGTCCCTGCGATCGAAGGAGATCGGACAGGAGGACCAAGGGTTGAACTCTGGGGCGACTGGCTCCAACGCATATACGTCCCTGAGCGCACGCTTCCGCTCCCTCTTGGGGATGTGGGTTGCGTATATCATGTTCACCGTCCGCACTTGCGGGGGAAACCTCTTCTGTCCTCCAGTGTGCGGCTGCCGGGGTTCTTCCTCGTCATCGCTATGCGGCCCCTTGTCCTTGTTTTCGGCAATTAACTTGCCGGCCTGTTTGAACACCCAACAATCCCTATTGGTGTGATTGGCTGGCTTGTCTGGGGTGCCGTGTATTTGACACGAGCGATCGAGTATACGGTCCAAGATGGACGGACCCGACGTACTTTGTTTGAATGGCTTTTTCCGCTGACCGGGTTTAGAGCCTTTGAATCTGGCATTGACTGCCGTATCCTCAGTACTTTCGCCGTTAATGCGGCGCTTATGCTTGTTGCGATGTGACCTGCTATTGCCGTCCTTGGTATCTGAGGTACCATGGTTCTTTGATATGTTATTACTGCGAGCCAACCAGCTGTCTTCTCCCGCACAAAAGCGGGTCATGAGTGTCGTGAGGGCTGCCATAGATTTCGGCTTTTCCTGACCAAGGTGCCGGGCTAGCCACTCGTCTCGGATGTTGTGCTTAAAAGCCGCTAAGGCCTCTGCATCCGAACAGTCGACGATTTGGTTTTTCTTTGTAAGGAACCGAGTCCAGAATTTCCTTGCCGACTCTTCTGGCTGCTGAATTATGTGGCTCAAGTCATCGGCATCTGGTGGTCGCACATAGGTGCCCTGAAAGTTGTCGAGGAATGCGGCCTCCAGATCTTCCCAACAGCTAATGGAGTCTGCTGGCAAGCTATTAAGCTAATGTCACGCTGGTCCTTTGAGTTTTAGTGGGAGGTATTTGATGGCATGAAAGTCATCACCGCGGGCCATGTGGATGTGGAGGAGGAAGTCCTCAATCCATACTGCGGGATCTGTTGTGCCGTCGTAAGATTCAATGTTTACGGGTTTGAAACCTTCTGGGAATTGATGTTCCATTACTTCTTCTGTGAAGCATAAGGGGTGTGCGGCGCCTCTGTATTGGGATATATCGTGACGCAGCTCGAATGGGTCCTGCCCGCTGTGTTCAGCCCGGCCGGATTTTCTTTTACTGTATCCGGCGTGACGTTTATCGTCTCATAGAGTGGTGCGCCCTCATGATCCGTAGATCAATCTTGAATGCTTTGCTTTGTCCTCCAATATGTCTCGCGGGTCTGGCGTATCTCCCCATGCCTTTTTATTTGAATGGCGTTGGGGTGGAGGCTGAGCTTTTGGCTGGAATGCCTCTCTATCGCGGCCACGAGGCGGCCGATCAGTCGTTTCATACGCTTCTTCCTCCAGTCGGGGAAGTAACCTGCGCCTTGGATAACTCTTGGAGGGACTCTCGAGTTTATATTGCTCGGTCGCGAGGACTTTAGTCCATTTGTCAGCTAGCAGATCTTGATCAACTTGAAGCTGTTGCTGCCTTTTCTTCAGGCTATTTGTCGTGGCCATAAGCCTGCGCTTGAAGCGCTCTTGTTCGACGGGGTCCTCTAGTACGGCGAATTCATCGTCGCCGAGGCTTGCCTCGTCTTCGGAGGGGGGCATGTAATTGTCATCCTCCTCCTCTCCGCCAGCCGCTCTCTCAGGAGAGCTGGCTCCTTCATCCTCCTACTCTAAATCTTGCTGGAGGGGATTGTTGTTGTCTTCGGCGCTATCCAGAGTGTTATTATCTCATGTGCCGGTATCACCACTTTTGCTTTGGCGGGACTTAGAGCGGCGCCGCTGACGTTGGCGCTTGGGTTGCTTCTTGGAGGGGTCATCCTCCGCCATCTCGTCGTCGTTGCCTTCATTGGGTGTATCCACCATGTATATGCCATACGATGAGGTGGCTGTCCAGTGCCCTGTAGGTGCTGGTTCATGTTCGTCTCCTACATCGTCGTCCATACCGTCAATGCCTTCGGAGTCGAAGTCGAGCATGTCGGTTAAATCATCGACAGTGGCTACAAAGTGGGTGGTGGGTGGGCGTCGAATTTCTTCGTCATCCGCATCCCAATCATGTTGGCCATAATCCGGCCAGGGCTCTCCTGACAAAGAGAGAGACCTTAGTGAATTCAGAATGTCGTCGAAGGGCGAGTGCTGAAAGATATCCGCGGCGGTGAATTCCATGATCGGCGCCCACTCGGATTCGATTGGCAGGGGCGCGGATGGTTCGGGATCAGGAAGAGAGTCTGACACATTGGAGTCACGGGCTGTGCAGAGGATTATGCTGGTGTTTGGCTTGATCGGCGTCGAGACTGCAACCTCTGAGGCGGTCTCTAGCCACCCGTCCTCGATTGGCGCAGTTGGCTCCGAGCTAAGGGTTGGAGCTGATGTGGGCGCGGCCTCTGGAGTACCGTCTGGTGGCAGAGCTAGGTCATACCAATCGCGCCAGTGCGCCGCGCCCGGCTGCGGCTCGAATCCGTCGAAGATCAAGTCCCCACGGATATAGGCCGTGTAATTCAAACTTCCAAATCTGACCTGATGGCCAGGGGCGTAGCTTTCAATCTGCTTCAGATGGCCAAGCGAATTAGCCCGCAGTGCAAAGCCGCCGAATATGAAGATCTATCCGGGGAGAAAAGTCTCACCCTGGACCGCATCGCTATCGATGATAGTAGGAGCCATCAAGCCTAACGGCGACGACACAGAGGAACTCTCAATGAAAGCACCAATGTCGGTGTCAAAACCGGCGGATCTCGGGTAGGGGGGTCCCGAATTGTGCGTCAAGGCCGGATGGTAACAAGAGACAAGGGACACGAAGTTTTACCCAGGTTCGGGCCCTCTTGATGGAGGTAAAACCCTACGGCCCTCTTGATTAATATTGATGATATGGGGTGTTACAAGAGTAGATCTACCACAAGATCAGAGAGGCTAAACCCTAGAAGGTAGCCTACGGTATGATTGTATGTTGTGATTGTTGTCCTATGGACTAAAACCCTTCGGTTTATATAGACACTGGAGAGGGTTAGGGTTACACAAGGTCGGTTACAAAGGAGGAGATATCCATATACGTATTGCCTAGCTTGCCTTCCACGCCAAGTAGAGTCCCATCCGGACACGAGACGAAGTCTTCAATCTTGTATCTTCATAGTCTAACAGTCCGGCCAATGGAGATAGTCCGGCTATCCGGAGACCCCCTAATCTAGGACTCCCATAGTAGCCCCTGAACCAGGCTTCAATGATGATGAGTCCGGCGCGTAGTTGTCTTCGGCATTGCAAGGCGGGTTCCTTCTTCGAATACATCACAGAAGAATTTGAATACGAGGATAGTGTCCGACCCTGCAAAATAAGTTCCACATTTCACCGTAGAGAGAATAATGTTTTCACTGATCTAATCTGCTAGCTAGTTTTGGCAACAGGACGTTACGTCATGGCCCGGTGATTATTCGAACCGTTTCTTTTAACCAGCCCCGCACATAACGCGAGGCAGTTTTTCGACACGTCTTGTCAAAGCAGAGATCTTGTCCCCTCATTACGGGATTCTCATCAGTACGGGCGTGGGTAACCCAACCGCGCCATCAATTGCAGCGCTTGGGGGATAAGCGAGTTTTACTAGGCAAGTGGGGACATTTAATTTTATCCGCCCATATAAAGGGATAAGGATTCACCTTTCTATCCACGCCTTCTTCCTCCTCTGCTCATCCGCTCCCTCACACTCGAGCTCTAGCGCCCAAGTCCTCACTTCCATCTCAACCTTCTCCAACCATGTCCAGAGCGGGAGGCAAGTGGATGGTCTCCTCCGTCACGGAGGGAGACGTCAAGAAACTGAGGAGAGCCGGATACCTGCCTGACGACATCGCGCACTAGCTCCCAGATGAGGGACAGCTCATCCCCACCCCCGAGCCCCATGAGAGGGTGGTATTCCTCACCCATTTCCTCCATGGACTAGGATTCCCTCTCCATCCCTTCGTCTGGGGGCTCATGTTTTATTACGTCCTGGATTTCCACAATCTGGCCCCGAACTTCATCCTCAACATCTCGGCGTTTATCGTCGTGTGCGAGGCCTTCCTCCGCATCAAGCCCCACTTCGGCTTATGGCTGAAGACCTTCAATGTCAAGCCGAAGGTAGTGAGCAGCCGCCAGGCGGAGTGCGGAGGCGCCATGGTGGGCAAGATGCCCAACATCACATGGATCGAGGGCACCTTCGTGGACACCATAAAGGGGTGGCAATCGGGGTGGTTCTATATGACCGAGCCGCGCGACCCCGCATGGGTAGCAGCCCCCGAGTTCCGATCTGGCATCCCCATGCGGCTCACCTCCTGGAAAGAGAAGGGCCTGTCCTGGGGTAATTCAAAAGAGCTGACCGGACTCCAGTCATGTATTCAGAACATGGTGGATAAGAAGCTCAAGCTTGTCAACATAGTCTAGGTTATGCTCGTCCGCGGGATACTCCCGTGCCAACAACGGGAGTTTACCTTGTGGGAGTTCAATCCGGCGCAGCACCGAACTCTGAACAGGCTCTTCGACACGACTCATGAAGATGCCTGGAGGGTGCTGTTCAAGGGCGCCGCGGTTCCTCCCCCCATTACTGAGGATCGCGGATTCAGCGCGAAGCGCCACGCCAGTGCGGTAAGTTGTTTTACCTTTCACGTGATACTTGTTTTCTATATAGATTGATTCTATGCAGGATCTAAACTCACGTGCCGTTAACAGGACTGGCAGAAGATGGCTGGACAAATGGACTGTCCGGCTCCCTTGCCCGAAGGCCCTGCGGACGCCCTTCTGGCGAAGATGTTGACTCCGGCCCCTTATAAGGTGCCGGAGAAGACCAAGAAGGCCAAGGGAGCTCGAAAGAGTTCTCGATGCCAGGCATCGTCGGACTCACCGTCCGATGACTCTGCGGCACTCTTCCCCCGAAGACGAGGAAGAGGAAGAAGAGGCTCCCCCACCGACTGGGGGAGACAGGAAAAGGAAGGCCGCCCCAACTGGGGAGGCCGAAGGGTCCAAGAAGGGAAGGACTCTCCTTTCGGACAGCTCCACCGCCGCTGACGAAAGTGAAGACGAGTGGCTGCCCAGGGCCAAGCCCAGGGGAGATCGTAAGTATTAGGATACCAAAGTAACCCATAGGATTCATTTGCCGCATTGCTTTCCCTAATCGCCGCACATAATTACGCAGGCCGCCACGAGCCAACATCGAGGTATCATCGGACGGCTCCCTGGGTTCGTCGGACATGGATAGCGATCCAGTCCCGACTGCCACCTCCCCTCATCCTGCCGATGACACCGAGGTGTTGTCTCAAGAGGCACCAAATCGAGGGGAGACAGTCCCGGAGGCGCCTCAAGGCGACCTTCCAGACTCCGGGAGTAGAGGGGACGGGGCCCCTGATAGCTCCGGGTTCGGCCCTCAGCTGAACACCGCGCCGGAACCAGTTCCGGGCTTGGGCAGGCTGTCTCCTTCTAAGAGAGGTGAGACGCCTATGCTGGTGACCTCTGTCCATCCAGAGGCGCCGGACACTATGTTGGAAGCGCTTCGCAGCGCTTCCATCGAGGAGGAGCACCGGACTATCATGAGTGCAGTGATCCAGAAGGTTCAGTCCGCCAAGAGCGGATTGACTGAAGCCTGTACTAGCCTTCTAACAGGCTTCGAGGTAAGTGTTTTAAAATGTAGTAGAAGTATTACCGCATAGAGAGTAGCCCCTGATGCTTTGTTCGGTGTTCACAAAGAAAAGCTGAACAGAGGATCAAATAATATCGCAAGAGTCTAATATAAGTATGTCAATATGCATATGCAGGCTTCGCTGCTGGCGTCCGCCGCACTAACTGCGGAGGTCGCCGTACTGAAGGAGGCCCTCGAGGGGTCCCAGAAAGAGCTCGGCCTTGCTAAGAGGCAGCTCGAGGAGAACAAGGGTAAGTAATACCCCGTCTATAGATGAGAAAAAGGACGCAATTGCTAAATGACAGGATCATTGTATGTTTGCCAGGGGCCACGACCGAGGTGGCGACCCTGAAGCAAGCGCTGTCCCAGGCTGAAGAAAAGGCGGCCCAGGAGCACACCGAGCGAGAGAGGCACGAGGCTCGGGTGGGCGAGGTGCAGCAAGAGCTCCAGGCTCTCGTGACAAAGCACGAGGCGTTGGAGCTTGACTTAAAGACGAGAGAGTCTGAGCTTGCCGCGGCCCGTGAGGGCGCGAAGAGTGCCAGGGCCGAGGCCCAGAAGGCCCTTCAGGAGATCGAAGCGATGAAGAAGATAGCAGCGGGTAAGGCTTTCTATATGCAAAGCAAGCATGTAAAGGTGAATTACCGATTACTTACCCGAATCCGGAGCTCTTCAGGAGCATTCGCAGATTTGCCCCGTAGTGTGTCCGATGCTGCACTATTCTACCAGCCCGAGGACGAAAGCTCGACGGAGAAGCTGTTCTAGTCTCAGTATGCTGAGGCCGAACATCCGGTGCCAATGAGCGACCAGCTGAAGCAGATGGCCGAGCTACATAAGGCGGCCGATTAGGCCATGAAGGGCTTCATAGTCCGGTTGTGGCCTGGCGACGCCCTTCCGAACAGCTTCTTCGGCCTGGTGAGGTGGCTTGTGGATGCCTGCCCACGGCTAGAGGTCATCAAGCGATCCGTCTGCATTGAAGGTGCATGTCAGGCCTTCGCCCGTGTAAAAACGCAGTGGGTCAAGCTAGACGCTGTGAAGCTGATCAAGGAGGGGCCGCCGGAGGGCAAGGAGCACCGCCACCCCAAGTTGTACTACGAGGGTGTTCTGCCGGCCGCCCGTCTTATCGCGGATGAGTGTTCGCAAAATGTAATATTTGAATGAGACTTGCTTGTTTTGTCATGTATGTATGAAAACTTGTATCATATTCGCTATGCAACGCTTGTGTGAATTTAAAATATTACCTTCTGTTTGGTTGTTTATCCAATCTGAGAGATGGCTAGTCCTCGACTTCTGCCCCCATGCCACGAGTGCCGGGGTGTTCGGGATAAACCTGAGCACTCTTGTTCCCATGTTTGGGTCCTTCGAGGGAGGTGCTCCGCACAACAAACAAGGCAACCGGACTAATAATGCTTTATCACTCTCACTTAGCCATAGAATTCTATAATTTTAAATTTCGGCGAAGCCCCTGGTATTCGGAAGGCCGAATTCGGGGCGCGATACACACCTGTAAGCCGGACGGAGCCGGTCCCTCGCCCTAAGCGGCATAAGTCTTTAGGGACTCAAAAAACCTCGCCGAACAGCGACCAGTCTCTCGCCTTATCATGACAGTCAGTTTTAGCTTTATCTACTGAGGTGCTCGGCCCGGCAGAACCGGGGCACAATCGCAGTAGTTCTCCTAGCGCTACCTAAGCCGATAGAGCGGAACGTAAGGTACCAAAACATAGGAGCCGGGCAAACCCAACATTTGACCAAAGACATGATTCGGAGCTAATGCATATAATGCTATAAGTTCGGGGTGCCGCACTTGTGAAAGTGTTCGGACATTTCACACCATATTGTGGGTACGTAAGCCCCTGGTGCGTTGGCCGTACCAGAGTGTACGGTTGCTAGGCGTCATTAATGAACACATAGATATGTATATATATATAACAAAAATGCGATAATAGTCGTAATGTCATTAAAAAAATTGCATTAAAGCAGAGTGATATAGATAGTGCAATAAGCAAAAGAGTAGGACTATGTCCCTTCCAAGGGCGAGCTGAGGAATTATATGAAATCTGTAATCCACCTGGGAATTTCGTAGTTGTCGGCCTCCTTGGTTGCTGTATCATGTGTTCGGTAATAGAGCTGCCGGATAGTGTTTCCAGAGATTGAAGTCCTGAAAGAAAAAGAAAAATAACCAAACGGGAAGCCCCTGGTGCAGTTTAGGACGCGTTTTGGGGCATGCCGTAGTTGTGCCCCCCCCCTCCCCACATGTGCCCATGGTATTTTTAATGTGTAATTATGTACGCGCGGCACGAACAACGCCGTTGGGCTGGGATTGGGGTGGCCGCCGTATTGCTACGCGAGCTCAGATCGCGCCAGGTGGTATGTTTGCCGATTGCCCCAAGCGCGCTTGAAGGTGTCCGGGCTTTGAAATGTCGAACTGGTAGATTGCCTTGAGAGGATGCTTTGCGCTTCTGCTGCAAGGGCCGCGGTGTGCTCCTCTGTTCAGAGAGAGCGCTATGTGTTTCAGTTAACTGTAATAACTCCGCGAGGTCCTGACATCTTGAGCTTGAGGTATGCATAATGTGGTACCGCATTGAATCTAGCAAATGCGGTTCGTCCGAGTAGCATGTGATAACCACTGTGGAACGAGACTATATCGAAGATTAACTCTTCGCTTCGGAAGTTATCCGGGGATCCGAAGACCACTTCTAGTGTAATTGAGCCTATGCAGTGGGCCTCTACGCCTGGAATGACGCCCTTAAAGGTCGTGTTTGTGGGTTTGATCCTTGAGGGGTCTATACCCATTTTGCGCACTGTGTCCTGATAAAGCAGGTTCAGGCTGCTGCCGCCGTCCATAAGTGTTGGGATTATGTGTCCTGCAACTATATTCAACTACTCATTATCATTAATATTCGGAATACCTCATATGGAATTATACATGTGTTTTGTGCATGGAATTACTCTTGCGGGAATGTACTTAAGTGTTGCATGCTTAAGGAAGCCGGTCAATTATCGGTGGAATACAATGTGCTTTATATATTGGAAACACTACCCGGGTACGCTGATAATTGGAAGAAGCTAGATCGTGTAATTGGATTACGGCCCTAATGTTGATCTACATAATTAGAGCAATTTATACTCTATTATGACGCGTTGCTCACAGGCGCGTGCTTCAGGGACTCGATAGATAGGATCCGCTAACAGACAAATTATATCGTGGTTGGTAGTTTGATCTGGACTCTATCCGGAAACTAGTTTAAAGACTAGGAATCTTATAACTGTATAAGAGGCGGACTCTTTGGAAACGCAGTATAAGAAGGTCCCTACCCCCTAGCCTCGTATATGCGATTGTGAGCGGCACCACGGAAAAGCACAGAGGCATAGGGGGTAGACCACAACATATTTCCTACATTGGCATCCGAGCCGATTAGAGTTAATGACGTAGTCGTCGACTCGATTCGATCCGGAATCAATTCCGCTGCGTACTCCGCCGGATCCACCGTGGTCAACTTGTACACAGGGGAGTCCACACAAGTCCAACTTGGAATTAGATTGATCTGTAGTGCGCTTCGTTAACAAGGACGCCCCGGCCACAAACAAATCGCTCCAAAATCGATTCTCTCACCTCGCCGCGCCGCTCCCGTCTCGCGCCGCCGCACTGTCGCCTTGCCCCGCAGCGCTCTCTCCTCGCCGCGCTGCACTCGTCTGGAGCCGCTGCTCACCTACACCGGGAACTCGCCGACAGCCACCGCCCCAAAGTCGCCGACTCCGCCGGTGGCCCGATATCTAGCTACACTCCGCCGGAAGCTCTCCTCTAGCTGCCCGTCACTGCTCCAAGCCATCCACCTCGACGAGTCCTCAGGTACACGAGCTATTCGCCAATGACTGCTCGGAATTTGTCAGGCCTCTCATCTGCTACTGCTGCTCCGATTAAACACCACCAAAGGAATTTTTTCTGTTCTGAACTTTGTGGATAGATGGCTTCCAATAGCGTGTTTGCTGAGTTGCTCAGGAACTACAAGTTAGATGGCACAAACTTCACTGTTTGGAAAAGAAAGATGATGTTTCTTCTTACAGCTGAGAATATTGAGTATGTAATTTCAACAGCAGAGCCTAACGAACCTGCTGATGACGCTTCAGATGAGGAAAAGGATAATTATGCAGAAGAACTCAAGGAGTGGAATAAGGACAATAAAAAGGCTAGGATTTATTCTTGGCTCCATGTCCGATTCGTTGGCAGGTGAATATGAAACAGAGGTTGCTGCACACAGGATTATGAGAAGGCTGAAAGAGGATTTTGGTGAAGTTTCTTTAATCAAAGTGCTTAGCTTGCTGAACAGATTCTTGACATCTAAGATGGCAGATAATACTTCTGTCAATGAGCACTTAAACAAGTTGTGTGTGCTGAATGAGGAATTGAAAAATGTTGGCTATCCTTTTTCTGAGGAGGTGCAAGTAATGGTGGCTCTGAACTCACTTCCGCACACTTGGGAACAATTTAAAGTATCATTCTGTCACTCTGAAAGATTACTGAACATGCGCAATTTGAGGCATCATTGTCGTGGTATTCTCACGGGGGGTGCAAGACGACATATGCCACAAGGTGGCTTCGTGTGAGGGCAAGACTACTGCTGATAGGCCCGGGAGCAGGTATGCGAATAGCACGCGGTAGTTTACCCAGGTTCGGGGCTCTCCGAAGAGATAACACCCCTACTCCTGCATGTCTGAGTATATGTGGTATATATGTAGTACAGAGTGCTCCTGGAGCTGTATCTGAAAGCAGTGCCACAGGCATCTGGTTTCATATATGCATGTATGTGGCATGCTTTAGTGGCCGACCATGCTCATGGCTCATGGCCGTGAGCATGTGTATGCTCATGCGTGTATGTGGATGGCTTGCTAGCTATCTCTCTTGCTAGCTAGCTTGCTTGTGTGTGTGCGTGAGTGAGTCCATCCCCTGATGGATGGATGTGTGCCTATATATATAGGAGTTGGCATGGGTGGTAGTGGCTTTGGTTGTAAGCTACCTTGGGTAGCTTACAAGCCAAGCTATGTAGGCATGGCTAGTGGCATGGTGCATGTCATGCTTGTCCCCTGAGGTACTTTATAAATCAATACCCAGGGGACACGGTACACTGTAGATGACATCGCGGTATGGTCGTCCCGTCGGTGTCTCGTCAGGCTGCAGTTGACTTCGGGCAGTCGGCCTGGTGGAGGAGTCGGCAGCCAGCAGTCGGCCTGGCGGAGGAGTCGGCAGCCAGCAGTCGGCCTGGTGGAGCAGTCGGCATCCAGGAGTCGGCCTGGTGGAGCAGTCGGCAGCCAGCAGTCGGCCTGGTGGAGTAGTCGGCAGCCAGCAGTCGGCCTGGTGGAGCAGTCGGCAGCCAGCAGTCGGCCTGGTGGAGCAGTCCGCAGCCAGCAGTCGGCCTGGTGGAGCAGTCAGCAGCCAGCAGTCGGCCTGGTGGAGCAGTCAGCAGCCAGCAGTCGGCAGCCAGCAGTCGGCTTGGTGGAGCAGTCGGCAGCCAGCAGTCGGCCTGGTGGAGTAGTCGGCAGCCAGCAGTCGGCCTGGTGGAGGAGTCGGCAGCCAGCAGTCGGCCTGGTGGAGCAGTCGGCCTGGTGGAGCAGTCGGCAGCCATCAGTCGGCCTGGTGGAGCAGTCAGCAGCCAGCAGTCGGCAGCCAGCAGTCGGCCTGGTGGAGCAGTCGGTAGCCAGCAGTCGGCAGCCAGCAGTCAGCCACCGGCCAGGTAGTTGGACTGAGGGGCTTTGCTAGCCCCGACGTCTTGAATTCTTGTCTCACCGTCTTCGGGGTATCCATGTCCAATTACTCCGACAATCATTTGCTCATGGAAGAAGATAGGAGAACTTCACAAGGGAAAGAGAGACAGTCACATCATCAGGAGTTACACCTTGGTGAAGATATGAGGCGTTGGCAGAAGAAGCATCAAGGAGGTGATTTGAGGGACAAAATCAACAGGAAGAGAAACTGGGATGATCATAATGGAAGAGGTCCAAACTCTAGTTTTGATAAGAGGAAATTTAGATGTCATTGTTGTGGAGAGTATGAGCATTTTAGAATTGAGTGCAAGAATAAGAAGCCTTATAAACAAGATGACAAGTCTAAGAAGCAGCACCAGGACAAGCGGGACAAGCATCAGGCCACAAGAAGGATAATTCTTCTCCTAATGGTACGTACAATCTATTTGTTTGTTCTGAATCATTGTTTACTACTTCAGCTTCAGATCATTGGGTAGTAGACTCTGGTTCCACTTCGCATATTGCAAGGAATAGTGCTGGTTTCACCTCTTTAAAACCCATACCAAAAGGAACTAGATTTATTTATCTAGGAACAACTGCAAAAGCTGATATTTTGGGCATTGGTGATTATACACTCAAACTCCCTGGTGGAGGAAAATTAATTTTGAAAGACACAATCTATTCCCCTAGCATGAGAAGGAATTTAATCTCTGTTTCTAGACTGGAATCTATTGGTTTTAAGGTCTTGTTTGGAGATGGCAAAGTTAAAATACTGATGAATGGAAATTTAGTTCAATCAGGAAATAGATTTGATGGTCTCTACTATATTGAGGATTTTATGGACATCGATAGAATGGATTGTATGGTGACTGAACAGAACTCGGTAGTGAGGAATATAGATGGAAACAATAATTGTTCAGAATCATATCTCTGGCATCTTCGTTTGGGTCATATCTCAAAGAACAGAATTAAAAGGCTGATTAGTTCTGGAATTTTAAACTTCAAGTGGGAAGACTACGACATTTGTGAGGCATGTGTTGTAGGAAAAATGACCAGGGCACCTTTTCCTAAAGCGTCAAGGTCTACTGAACCACTTGCTATTGTTCATTCAGATATTTGTGGCGAGATGTCTGTGCCTACATTTGGACAGAAGGTCTACTTCATTACTTTTATAGATGATTTCTCTAGATACGACTATGTTTACTTAATTAAGCATAAGTCGGACGATTTTGACATGTTCAAGTTATTTAAAGCCGAGGTAGAAAATCAATTGAACAAAAAGATCAAGGTGCTCAGAACTGATCATGGTGGTGAATACACATCAGGAATATTAGATGATTTTTGCAAGGAAAATGGAATTGTTCACCATTATACCTTACCATATACTCCTCAGCAAAATGGCGTAGCTGAAAGGAGGAATAGAACTTTAATGGACATGATTAGGTCTATGGTGGCATATTCCGATCTTCCTTTATCATTTTGGGGAGAGGCTCTTCATACTGCTGTTTACTTGCTTAATCATTCGCCTTCTAAATCTGTTAGTTCTACTCCTTATGAATTATGGAAAGGGAGGAAACCTACATTGTTGAACTTAGCAGTGTGGGGATGCAATGCACAGATTAGAGTACCTAGTCAACTAAGAACAAAACTGGAACCTAAGAGTTTTCCAGGAATATTTATTGGATATGCTTCTGGTTCAAATGGATATAGATTTTATGATCCAGAGAAGAAGAAGTTAATTGAAAGTAGAGATGCCATTTTTCTAGATCAAGATACGCCTCGCCGTGCAAAACGTGCGAGAGTGGAATTATTGACAAACCAAGCTGATGGCAACATAAATGTTGAGACTCCCATAACTAGTTTACCTAGGAGAAGTGGGAGGAATGTAAATGTTGAAGAATACAAAGCTAGGTTGGTTGCTAAAGGGTACGCACAAAGGGAAGGTGTTGACTTTGTGGAAACTTTTTCCCCAATAGCCAAATTTACTTCTATTCGTATTATTGCTGCGTTGACTGCTTACTTTGATCTGGAACTTCATCAAATGGATGTTAAAACTGCCTTCTTGAATGGTCATTTGGAGGAAGAGATTTATATGTCTCAACTTGAGGGTTTTGTTGAAAAGGAAAATCAGGGAAAAGTATGTAAGCTAAATAGATCTATTTATGGTCTTAGGCAAGCTTCACGGCAATGGAATATTTTGTTTGATGATGCTATCACATCATATGGGTTTTATATGATGGAAGGAGATCGTTGCATTTATTTTAAAATAGTGGGAGGAAATTTTACACTCTTGTCACTGTATGTTGATGATATACTTATTGCTTCTAGTAGTAAGGAAATGTTGGTAGAAGTTAAAACTTGGTTATCTTCTACATTTGAAATGAAAGATATGGGAAACGCTTCCTATGTTCTAGGAGTGGAAATACTTAGAGATCGGAATAAAGGTACATTGCGTTTGTCTCAAAGGGATTATTTAAAATCTATACTTAAACGTTTCTCTATGGAAAACTACAAGCCTGCTTTAGTGCCCATGGCTGTAGGAATTAAACTCAGTGAGGGGATGTGTCCTAAAACTCTTGAGGAAAAGAAGAGAATGGAGAAGACTCCATATGCTCCTGCCTTGGGATCTTTGATGTATGACATGTTATTCACACGCCCTGATTTGTGCTATACTGTTGGAGTGTTGAGTAGATATCAAATGAATCCAGGAATTGGGCATTGGAATCAAATTAAACATGCTCTTCGTTATGTTCAAGGAACACTGGATTGTTCACTCTGTTTTAACCAAAAGGATCAACAGCTGCAGGGCTATACTGATGCTGATTGGCAGGGTGATCTGGACGACCGGAAGTCTACGTCTGGGTATCTATTTACATTAGCTGGTGGTGCTATATCTTGGAGTAGTAAGAAGCAAGATTCAGTGGCATTATCTTCCATGGAGGCGGTGTATATTGCTGCGTCAGAAGCTGTGAAGGAGGCGGTGTGGCTGAAGGAATTTCTTTCGACTTTGAAGATTGTTGAAAGTGCTAGCAAACAAGTGGTGGTGTATTGTGATAATCAGGCTGCAATAAAGGTTTCCAGATATCCCAAGTTCCACAGCAAGATCAAACATATTGAGGGAAGGTATCACTATATACGTGATGTAATTAATAGACTTAAGTCTGTTTCTTTAGAGTTTCTACCTAGTACTGATATGGTTGTTGATCCCTTGACTAAGTCACTTAGTCAGGTGGTATTTGGTAAACATGTTCAGGCTATGGGTTTACGAATTTTTGAATGATCGTTTTGGACAAGTGGGAGATGTTGGGATTATGTGTCCTGCAACTATATTCAACTACTTATTATCATTAATATTCAGAATACCTCATATGGAATTATACATGTGTTTTGTGCATGGAATTACTCTTGCGGGAATGTACTTAAGTGTTGCATGCTTAAGGAAGCCGGTCAATTATCGGTGGAATACAATATGCTTTATATATTGGAAACACTACCCGGGTACGCTGATAATTGGAAGAAGCTAGATCGTGTAATTGGATTACGGCCCTAATGTTGATCTACATAATTAGAGGAATTTATACTCTATTATGACGCGTTGCTCACAGGCGCGTGCTTCAGGGACTCGACAGATAGGATCCGCTAACAGACAAATTATATCGTGGTTGGTAGTTTGATCTGGACTCTATCCGGAAACTAGTTTAAAGACTAGGAATCTTATAACTGTATAAGAGGCGGACTCTTTGGAAACGCAGTATAAGAAGGTCCCTACCCCCTAGCCTCGTATATGCGATTGTGAGCGGCACCACGGAAAAGCGCGGAGGAATAGGGGGTAGACCACAACATATTTCCTACAATAAGGACTCGAGTGAGGTGAAATCCGTCGATGATTGGATCTAGGACCAGTGCGGCGAATCCGCCGTGATGGATACTAGTGGGGTGGTCCCTGCGATCGAAGGAGATCGGACAGGAGGACCAAGGGTTGAACTTTGGGGCGACTGGCTCCAACGCATATACGTCCCTGAGCGCACGCTTCCGCTCCCTCTTGGGGATGTGGGTTGCGTATATCATGTTCACCGTCCACACTTGCGGGGGAAACCTCTTCTGTCCTCCAGTGTGCGACTGCCGGGGTTCTTCCTCGTCATCGCTATGCGGCCCCTTGTCCTTGTTTTCGGCAATTAACTTGCCGGCCTGTTTGAACACCCAACAATCCCTATTGGTGTGATTGGCTGGCTTGTCTGGGGTGCCGTGTATTTGACACGAGCGATCGAGTATACGGTCCAAGATGGACGGACCCGACGTACTTTGTTTGAATGGCTTTTTCCGCTGACCGGGTTTAGAGCCTTTGAATCCGGCATTGACTGCCGTATCCTCAGTACTTTCGCCGTTAATGCGGCGCTTATGCTTGTTGCGATGTGACCTGCTATTGCCGTCCTTGGTATCTGAGGTACCATGGTTCTTTGATATGTTATTACTGCGAGCCAACCAGCTGTCTTCTCCCGCACAAAAGCGGGTCATGAGTGTCGTGAGGGCTGCCATAGATTTCGGCTTTTCCTGACCAAGGTGCTGGGCTAGCCACTCGTCTCGGATGTTGTGCTTGAAAGCCGCTAAGGCCTCTGCATCCGGACAGTCGACGATTTGGTTTTTCTTTGTAAGGAACCGAGTCCAAAATTTCCTGGCCGACTCTTCTGGCTGCTGAATTATGTGGCTCAAGTCATCGGCGTCTGGTGGTCGCACATAGGTGCCCTGAAAGTTGTCGAGGAATGCGGCCTCCAGATCTTCCCAACAGCTAATGGAGTCTGCTGGCAAGCTATTAAACTAATGTCACGCTGGTCCTTTGAGTTTTAGTGGGAGGTATTTGATGGCATGCAAGTCATCACCGCGGGCCATGTGGATGTGGAGGAGGAAGTCCTCAATCCATACTGCGGGATCTGTTGTGCCGTCGTAAGATTCAATGTTTACGGGTTTGAAACCTTCTGGGAATTGATGTTCCATTACTTCGTCTGTGAAGCATAAGGGGTGTGCGGCGCCTCTGTATTGGGATATATCGTGACGCAGCTCGAATGGGTCCTGCCCGCTGTGTTCAGCCCGGCCGGATTTTCTTTTACTGTATCCGGCGTGACGTTTATCATCTCATAGAGTGGTGCGCCCTCGTGATCCGTAGATCGATCTTGAATGCTTTGCTTTGTCCTCCAATATGTCTCGCGGGTCTGGCGTATCTCCCCATGCCTTTTTATTTGAATGGCGTTGGGGTGGAGGCTGAGCTTTTGGCTGGAATGCCTCTCTATCGCGGCCACGAGGCGGCCGATCAGTCGTTTCATACGCTTCTTCCTCCAGTCGGGGAAGTAACCTGCGCCTTGGATAACTCTTGGAGGGACGCTCGAGTTTATATTGCTCGGTCGCGAGGACTTCAGTCCATTTGTCAGCTAGCAGATCTTGATCAACTTGAAGCTGCTGCTACTTTTTCTTCAGGCTATTTGCCGTGGCCATAAGCCTGCGCTTGAAGCGCTCTTGTTCGACGGGGTCCTCTAGTACGGCGAATTCATCGTCGCCGAGGCTTGCCTCGTCTTCGGAGGGGGGCATGTAATTGTCATCCTCCTCCTCTCCGCCAGCCGCTCTCTCAGGAGAGCTGGCTCCTTCATCCTCCTACTCTAAATCTTGCTGGAGGGGATTGTTGTTGTCTTCGCGCTATCCGGAGTGTTATTATCTCATGTGCCGGTATCACCACTTTTGCTTTGGCGGGACTTAGAGCGGCGCCGCTAACGTTGGCGCTTGGGTTGCTTCTTGGAGGGGTCATCCTCCGCCATCTTGTCGTCGTTGCCTTCATTGGGTGTATCCACCATGTATATGTCATACGATGAGGTGGCTGTCCAGTGCCCTGTAGGTGCTGGTTCATGTTCGTCTCCTACATCGTCGTCCATACCATCAATGTCTTCGGAGTCGAAGTCGAGCATGTCGATTAAATCATCGATAGTGGCTACAAAGTGGGTGGTGGGTGGGCGTCGAATTTCTTCATCATCCGCATCCCAATCATGTTGGCCATAATCCGGCCAGGGCTCTCCTGACAAAGAGAGAGACCTTAGTGAATTCAGAATGTCGCCGAAGGGCGAGTGCTGAAAGATATCCGCGGCGGTGAATTCCATGATCGGCGCCCACTCGGATTCGATTGGCAGGGGCGCGGATGGTTCGGGATCCGGAAGAGAGTCCAACACATTGGAGTCACGGGCTATGCAGAGGATTATGCTGGTGTTTGGCTTGATCGCCATCGAGACTACAACCTCTGAGGCGGTGTCTAGCCACCCGTCCTCGATTGGCGCAGTTGGCTCCGAGCTAAGGGTTGGAGCTGATGCGGGTGCGGCCTCTGGAGTACCGTCTGGTGGCAGAGCTAGGTCATACCCATCGCGCCAGTGCGCCGCGCCCGGCTGCGGCTCGAATCCGTCGAAGATCAAGTCCCCACGGATATAGGCCGTGTAATTCAAACTTCCAAATCTGACCTGATGGCTAGGGGCGTAGCTTTCAATCTGCTTCAGATGGCCAAGCGAATTAGCCCGCAGTGCAAAGCCGCCGAATATGAAGATCTGTCCGGGGAGAAAAGTCTCACCCTGGACCGCATCGCTATCGATGATAGTAGGAGCCATCAAGCCTAACGGCGACGACACAGAGGAACTCTCAATGAAAGCACCAATGTCGGTGTCAAAACCGGCGGATCTCGGGTAGGGGGGGTCCCGAATTGTGCGTCTAGGCTGGATGGTAACAGGAGACAAGGGACACGAAGTTTTACCCAGGTTCGGCCCTCTTGATGGAGGTAAAACCCTACGTCCCTCTTGATTAATATTGATGATATGGGGTGTTACAAGAGTAGATCTACCACAAGATCAGAGAGGTTAAACCCTAGAAGCTAGCCTACGGTATGATTGTATGTTGTGATTGTTGTCCTACGGACTAAAACCCTTCAGTTTATATAGACACCAGAGAGGGTTAGGGTTACACAAGGTCGGTTACAAAGGAGGAGATATCCATATACGTATTGCCTAGCTTGCCCTCCACGCCAAGTAGAGTCCCATCCGGACACGAGACAAAGTCTTCATCTTGTATCTTCATAGTCTAACAGTCCGGCCAATGGAGATAGTCCGGCTATCCAGAGACCCCCTAATTCAGGACTCCCACAGGTGCGATCTCCCGAACACTATCCGATGGTAGAGCTAAATCATGCTCATCGTGACCGTGCTGCGCACTCGGCAAGGGCTCGAATCCATCGAAGATCAAGTCTCCGTGGATGTCGGTCATGTAGTTTAAGCTTCCAAATCTGACCTGGTGGCCAGGGGCGTGACTCTCGATCTGCTCCATATGGCCAAGCGAGTTGGCCCGCAGTGCGATGCCGCCGAATACAAAGATCTGTCCGGGGAGAAATGTCTCACCCTGGACTGCATCGCTATTGATGATTGAAGGAGCCATCAAGCCTAACGATGACGACACAGAGGAACTCTCAATGAAAGCACCAATGTCGGTGTCAAAACCGGTGGATCTCGGGTAGGGTGCGTCTAGGCGGATGGTAAGAGGAGGCAGGGGACACGATGTTTACCCAGGTTCGGGCCCTCTTGATGGAGGTAATAGCCTACGTCCTGCTTGATTGTTCTTGATAATATGAGTAGTACAAGAGTTGATCTACCACGAGATCTGAGAGGCTAAACCCTAGAAGCTAGCCTATGGTATGATTGTTGTTCATCCTACGGACAAAACCCTCCGGTTTATATAGACACCGGAGGGGGCTAGGGTTACACAGAGTCGGTTACAAGGAAGGAGATCTACATATCTGTATTGCCAAGCTTGCCTTCCACGCCAAGGAGAGTCCCATCTGGACACAGAACGAAGTCTTCAATCTTGTATCTTCATAGTCCAACAGTCCGGCCAAAGGATATAATCCGGTTGTCCGGATACCCCCTAATCCAGGACTCCCTCACCCGGTCCACGTGGCATCATCATAGTTAGTGTAAACTCAGAGCGTTCCTTACATGCGGAGGAAAGTATGGCGGCTTTCGCAGCCGAACACTGAACGACCCGTCCAACCAGAATAAATGATCGGTCGTCAAGACCGCGGACACGGCTAGACGAGTCCGGCGCACCCCTCGCTGTAACAGTTTAGATAAACCCGAGATTGGGTTGATGGATATACCCCCATAGGTGGCGCTAGGGGCTTCCCGCATGTAACAAGGACTATAGTTCGGTTTGACCTTACTTAGATTGAATTTCCATGGTCTATTAAGCATAACCAATTTTCCGCACATAGACTTTCACCTGGGTTTTTTCTCTCTTGCAGATGACAATCATGCTACACCCTTCCAGGACACGACACAACGGAGACACAGGCGCAGACGTGCAGCAGGGCCCCGCTCAAAGGTTTCTTTCTAGATTAAGACCATGTGTAAACCTTTCTCACTATATCTTGTTGCTTCACGCCCTCCAGATACTTAGCACAACCGAGAGGGATGCTGATGTTATTAGCATTTTGGCCAAGTCAGGCTGATGCACGTACCTGGAAATTCAGGGTTCATTATCAAGGGCTTTCTCAGCCCGGTATATGCTGTAAAGTCCGAATACCTTAGGGAGTGTTCGGCGTCGCGAGTTTGGCCTTATATGCATCAGCTCTGAATCATGCCTTTGGTCAAATGTTGGGTTTGCCCGGCTCCCGTGTTTTGCTACCTTACGTTCCGCTCTATCGGCTAAGGTGGCACCGGGAGAACTACTGCGATTGTGCCCTGGTTTATCTAGATGAGCACCTCAGTAGAGAAAGCCGAAAACTGACTGTCATGATAAAGCGCGAGACTGGTCAACCACTCAAGGACTCAGCGGAATCTTCGCGATTCCTCCGCATTAACGAAGGACCGGTTTCCCGGTCATGTATGTACGTGCACCGTATTCGGATAAGCGCGGAAGTACCAGGGGCTATATAGTAGCCCCACTATCAAACTCCTATGGCTAAGTGAAAGTCTTAAAGCAATATAGTCCGATTGCCTTGTTCGCCCGCTATCACCTCCTTAATGGACCAAGACGTTGGATCAAGTGTGAATACGTGCTTTTTCGAACACCCCCGCATTATATCCGTGGGGGCTGAAGCCGACGACTGCAAACTTTCAGGTTATATACATACATAAAACGGCCTCACAGGAGGCATCATAATACTTTCAGGCAAAAGTATAAACATAGCCTTTATAATCCAAATAGCATTGTTTTTACAATTGGGATACATGTCACTCAAACATAATATTCTTTGAGCACTGAGCCTCTATTAAACGAGCGCCTTCTAGGACTTCTCCAAAATAGTGCTCGGCCGAGACCTGGCCTACGGCCGGACCCCGGTTTGCAATAGCAATGGCATCCATCTCTGCCCAGTATGTCTTAACACGGGCAAGAGCCATCCGCGCACCCTCTATGCATGCCGACCTTTTTACAACGTCGATATGAGGCACAGCACCAAGGAATCGTTGCACTAAACTAAAATAACTATTTGGCCTTGGTCCTTCCGGCCAAAGATGATCCACGACAGACCTCATGGCAAGCCCGGACAACCTATGGAGCTCAGCCCACTCGGACATTTTCACATTTAACAGCAGTGGACACGTCGGAGCACTGAACTGCGACCAGAAAAACTTTTCCACTTCGTGATCTTTTTGATCTCTGAAAAACGCACTCGCATCAGCAGCACTCATTGCCAAGTCTGAATACGCGTCTACAGCACTCCATAATTGACCCAAAGGGGCATACTTCGGATCTCCGAACTTCGTCCGCGACAAAAAGGGCTTCCCAGCCGTGATATCTCCGGCTTGAAGGAGCTCCTCCTTCGCCGCTCTGATTTCAGAACGGGTTTCCTTGGCTGCTTCCATGACTTTCTTCAGGTCAGCCGCTCTCGCTTGGCTTTCCTTTTCAAGAAGCTCATATCGGCCGGCGGCATCTTTCAGCTCATCAGCCGTCTTGGCTATTTTATCTTCGCTTTTGCGATGAGCAGCCTATTCGGCTCTTAAGTCTTTTGCCGCCTTTAGGGCGGCCGCATCACTCCTCCTGGCTTGTTCCTTGGCTCGGCCAAGTTCCGCCCGAAGGGTCTCCATGGTGGCAGCTCCATCTGCAATCACAACATATTATAGATACTAGCATCATGCTCCTCTTAATATTTGTTGACCACCCAAAAATACATACCATGTGCCTCGTCAAGCCGCTTGTTCACAAGCGCAATGTCGGCATCTGCTGCATCAAGTTGCCGACTCAAACCGGCAAACTCAGTAATCCAGCCAGCCACCGGACTGTCAGCCGTCTGCACATGAAAGCAGCGCGATTATTTACCTGGGACTATGATCCTCTGTTAGCTGCCCCTGGACAGCAACCAGAGTCTCAGGGGCTACTATCTGTATAGAGCACACCTAGCGTGTGTGGTACCGTCAAAATTTTTTATATATTACTTTGCGTACCTCAAAGCCTCTTAGCAGGCTCGTAAAAGCTTCATGCAACCCACTTGTGGCGGATGAGATCTTCTCAACCACCGTACTCATTAAAGTACGATGCTCTTCTGAAATAGCCGCTTTCTCCAAAAGGCTCATCAGTGCGTCTGGTTGCCCACCTGACAGTCCCGGACTCTTTTTGTTGCTCTCCATAGGAGACGAATATTCCGGACTGCGGGTGGCCGAAGGGTTACCTTATGTCCTTGGCGGATCAGGAGAAACCCTCTGTGATGACACCTCAGGGTCATCCGTCCCAGGAGGCGGGGAGGCAGGGGAGGCGTTTCGCTCTCCATCATCTTCGGAAGAAGATCCCCTGAAGACGAACTCTGCTGAGAAGGGCTACGAGCCGGACTGCAAGATATATGTCTCGGTTATTGTCCTCGGAGATAAAGCAGGATATATTTACCAAAAGTACTCTTGATTCACTTACAGCTCGGTGGAGGGTTGGCCCCCTTACGGGCACTGTGCGGTAAGGACGCTCTCCGGGGCAGTGCCTCCTGACGAAGATTTCTTCCCTCGTTTGGAACCTTTCGTTTCCAAGTCGTCAGAGACAGTCCTTTTCCTTCCTTGGGGGGAGGGGATTCTAGATTCTTCTCCCCAATCATCCTCCTTCGTGGAGACACTAATTCCCCCGGTTTGGACGAGTAATGTGTGAGGCCCGCTTTCGGCTTCTCTATCCCTCACTTTATCTTCCCCTGATGGCACTTGATAAAGTGCGTGCTCGAGCATCCTGGCTAGTACAGGATCCGGTGAGCCTTCGGGAAGGGGGCCGAACACCTGATCATCTGCGCCTTTCTTATCCAGTCCTGGCCAAGAGCAATTCTTTCAGAATTATGTTACGACAAATGAAAAGACAGTGTGTTCGGTTGTGGAAATACTTACCTGGGTATCTGGACGATTACAGTTGAGACCCGCATCCTCGGTGGTGTCCGGACACTTTATTCGTGATCCGAAGAACAATCTATACATCTCTCGAGCGTCACACCAAAGAACTGTTGAATAGTTCGTGGTCCTTCCGGGTTGAACTCCCACATACGGAGAGATCGACGTTGGCATGGCAGGACCCGATGAACTAGCATAACTTGCATTACTTTGATGAGACCGACATCCCTCTTGAGGAGATCTCGGATGCGACTTTGCAATGTCGGCACGTCATTAACCGGCCCCCAGTCTAGCCCCTTGTTGACCCATGACGCCAGTTGTGGTGGGGGCCCAAACGGAAGGTGGGGGCAGCCACCCACTTAGTACTTAGGGGAGCTGTGATGTAAAACCACTCCCGCTGCCATAAGTTGGATATCTCCGGGAAGGAACCCTTTGGCCATGGGGCATCGAAGCCTTTGCTTATTGTGGCACCTCCGCATTCTGTGTGTCACCCATCAATCATCTTTGGCTTCACACTGAAGGTCTTGAGCCATAAGCCGAAGTGTGGGGTGATGCAGAGGAAGGCCTCACATACGACGATAAATGACGAGATGTGAAGAATGGAATCCGAAGCTAGATCACAGAAGTCGACCCCATAATAGAACATGAGCCCTCTGATGAAGGGATGAAGGCTAAATCCTAGCCCTCGGAGGAAGTGGGAAACAAATACGACACTCTTGTTGGGTTCGGGAGTGGGGATGACCTACCCTCCGGCAGGCAGCCTGTGCGAGATTTCGGCGGTCAGATACCTGGCCTCCCTTAGCTTCTTGATGTCCTCCTCTGTGATAGAGGTGGCCATCCACCGGCCCTGAAGGTTGGATTCGGACATCATTGAAGGTCCGAAGCGCTTCGCCTGAGTCTCGGGTGTTGGAACTCGGGGTGGGGGAAGGGAGGGATTGAGCACGTGAAGAAAAGGACATGCTTTGGCCCCTTTATAAAGAGGGAGAATATCAAGCGTCCTCCGCATGGCCGTTTGGAACTTGCCTAAAATCGAGGAGTCATACTAACGAGCACGATTGGGTTACCCACACCCGTATTGATGAGAATCCCGTGATAAGGGGACACGATCTCTGCTTCGACGAGACGTGCCAATAAAACCGCCTCGCAACACGTGTCGTGGCGGGCAGGGAAAAATGGTTCGAATAATGACCAAGGCCATGGCGTGATGTCACATTATGAAAAGTTGTCAGCAGATTAGATTTGTGGAAATATTGTACTCTCTACGGTGGAATGTGGAATTTGTTTTGCAGAGCCGGACACTATCCTTGTGTTCAAAATCCTCTATGGAGTATTCGGAGGAGGAACCCGCCTTGCAATGCCGAAGACAATCCGCGCGCCGGACTCGTCGTCATTGAAGCCTGGTTCAGGGGCTACTGAGGGAGTCCTGGATTAGGGGGTCCTCGGACAGCCGGACTATATCCCTTGGCCGGACTGTTGGGCTATGAAGATACAAGATTGAAGACTTCGTCCCATGTCCGGGTGGGACTCTCCTTTGCGTGGAAGGCAAGCTTGGCAATTCGGATATGTATATCTCCTCCCTTGTAACCGACTCTGTGTAACCCTAGCCCCCTCTGGTGTCTATATGAACCGGAGGGTTTAGTCCGTAGGACAACGACAATGATACCATAGGCTAGCTTCTAGGGTTTAGCATCTCCGATCTCGTGGTAGATCAACTCTTGTAATACCCATATCATCAAGATCAATCAAGCAGGAAGTAGGGTATTACCTCCATCGAGAGGGCCCAAACCTGGGTAAACATTGTGTCCCCCGCTTCCTGTTACCATCCGCCTTAGACGCAAAGTTTGGGACCCCCTACCCGATATCCGCCGGTTTTGACACCGACAACGAGACAAATTCAAGTTTGAATAAACCCCATCCTGTTACCCTTAATAGCAACGATACGTGTGTGTCATGTCTCTTTCTGTCACTGAGATTGAGCACCGCAAGATCGAGCCCATCACAAAGCACCTCTTCCCATGGCAATATAAATCAATCTAGTTGGCCAAACCAAACTAATAAATCGTAGAAGAAATACGAGGCTATAACAATCATGCATAAAACAGTTCAGCAAAGACTCAAATAATATTCGTGGATAGAACTGATTATAAACTCATAATTCATCGGGTCCCAACAAACACACCACAGAAAGAGTTACATCAAATAGATCTCCAAGAACATCAAGGAGAACATTGTATTGAGGATCAAAAAGAGAGAAGAAGCCATCTAGCTACTAACTACGGACCCCGTAGGTCTGTGGTAAACTACTCACGCATCATCGGAGGGGCAGCAAGGGTGATGAAGAACCCCTCCGTGATCGTTGACCCCTCCGGTAGAGTGCCGGAAAAGGCCTCTGGATTGGATCTCGTGGTTCTGGAACTTTCGGTGGTGGAGAAAGTATTTCGTCGACTCCCCTAGGGTTTTGGGGATTTTAGAGTATTTATAGAGGCGAAGGTAGGTCAAGAAGCCTCCCATGGGTCCCACTACCCATCAGGGCACGCCGGAGGCCCCTGGCGCGCCCTGGGGTCTAGTCGGCCCCACGGGCCTCCTCTCGTCTGCTCTGGGTCTCTTATCACTAGAAAGAAATCTCCAAAAAGTTTCGTGGCAATTGGACTTCGTTTGGTATTGATATTCTGCAAAGTAAAAAAAACAAGCAAAAAACAGCAACTGGCACCGGGCACTATGTCAATAGGTTAGTCTCAAAAAATGATATAAAGCTACTAGTAAATGTATATAAAACATCCAAGATTGATACTTTAATAGCATGGAACACTAAAAAATATAGATACGTTGAAGACGTATCTAGAGGAGGACCTACATTGATGGCTGTGGGGGCAGCTGCCCCCACTTCAGTTTTCCATCAGCTCATAGCAGGTCAACGTGTTGCGCCATGTGCCCCCACTCAGCCCAATCTGTTTCCTTTGTATATTTCTAAAAGCCCAACTCTAAAGAAGCAGCACTACAAATTAACAATTCATGTCTATGCATCATTGTCTCATGGACTGCAGCCTAGGGCCCAACGCAAGTATGCATTACACATGTTGCCTAACTCAATCGACCCAAAAAAAGCCTAACTTAGGGATGGAAATTTTATCCATGGATCTGGATACCCGACCCGGTTAGGCAAGGGTATGGAGCGCATTTCTGCCCATGGGTCCGTGGATATGGATACCCACGAACAGCTTGGTTGGGCACGGTTATAGTTTGTGCTCCATGGATATCCAATGGATACCCGTATGACATGTGGGGCATATGCCAGTGACAGTAGAAAGAGCAGATCAATGGGAAATGGCAGGCAATATACAACTGGTGCCATAAGCTGTATGCTGCAGAATCAACCTCTTGTATGTCACACTTAAGGACTCATCGTATTACTTGTTGCCTACTTATGCATGTAGTTTATGTTGTCATTTGTGAGTGAATGATGATGAGTTAATTTGATCTTTGTGAAGGCTTCATGCTGACTTTTCTATGCCCATGGAGCTCCATGGGTATGTGGGTATCCAGCGGGTTTGGGCATGGGCACAAGTTGTGCCCATGGATAATTTGGTGGATGGGCGGAGGATAGGAAGATGGGTCATGGGTTGGATTTGGACCAGCTCCACCCGCCCCAAACCCGACCCATTGCCATCCCTAGCCTAACTCAATCGCAAGATTAAACCTAGACATGCACCTCACACGTGCAGCCACCCACGAGATGGAAGCCCTGACTTCGCCTCCAACGCCTCCGTGCGGTCGCTGGCGCCAGCAATCTCCGATGGCCCCTCACGTCATCGTGGCCTTGCACGACACTGCAGCAGTGGAAACACAACTCCATCGCCAAATAGGGACCGCAATTCCCCGATTTCCTAGTTTTAATTGGCATTAAGGTAAGTCGTATAAATCGTCTAGTGTTTTCTTTTTCCAATATTTTTGTTTTTTTGTAATTTTTGTGTTAGAAATCATTAACTTGTGTGTATCATCTATCTATTTAGGAGGTCAGTTCCAACATTATTTTCAGTAATAACATATAAATTTAGTATGTAATTTGTACTTACAATCAATGGCTAGTCCATATACTTCCTCCGTTCCTAAATATAAGTCTTTTAGAAATTTCAATATGGACTATATACGTAGCAAAATGAGTGAATGTACACTCCAAACTACGTCTATATACATCTGTATGTAGTCAATAGTGAAATCTCTAAAAAGACTTACATTTAGGAACGGATGGAGTAATATAGTTCTACTTCCTAATTTGGTAATTCATTCAACATTTTAGTTTTTGGCCTTAAAGTTGCAGGGAAGCTAATCAAGAGGTGTTTTCAGAAATCAATAACTTCCAAAATGCATGAAATAGTTGATTTGGGAAAGCTTCTTAGGGATACATCTAAAAAGAAGAGGACTGTAGATTACAATGGCAATCAACATAAGGATGAGGATACAAGAAGTACTTTGATTTTATGAACCATGGCCTTATCCGTTGTAACACCCCGGACGTAACTTTCCCAATTTGTACTCCAACTCTTGCCGTTTCCGGCGCTAAGTTATATTTATTTCTCGGGTTCGGGTTTTGTCTCCGTGTGTTGTTTTTATTTTTCATGCATCTCATATCATGTCATCACGTGCATTGCATTCGCATACGTGTTCATCGCATGCATTCGAGCTTTTTCCCCGTTGTCCGTTTTGCATTCCGGCGCTTCGTTCTCCTCCGGTGGTCATTTCTACCTTTCTTTCATGTGTGGGGGTTAAACATTTCCGGATTGGACCGAGACTTGCCATGCGGCCTTGGTTTACTACCGGTAGACCGCCTGTCAAGTTTCGTATCATTTGGACTTCGTTTGGTACTCCAACGGTTAACCGAGGGACCGAAAAGGCCTCGTGTGTGTTGCAGCCCAACACCCCTCAAATTTGGCCCAAAACCCACCAAACTCTGCTCCATGTCCTAGAGCGTTCGATCACGATCGCGTGGGCGAAAACCGCACCTCTTTTGGACTCTCCTAGCTCCACTTATGCCTATTTATACCCCCTCCATTCGGATCCCTTCTTCTCCCCGTCTTCCTCCTAAAAAAAGAGCAGATCCACCCCGCCGCCGACGGACGTGTCCGGGCGGAGCCGGACAACGTCTGCCGCCGACCCCCGCCAGTCGCTGCGCGCCACGTGTCCCTCGCCGCCGCCGTCGTCCCGGCCCGGGAGGCCCAGGAGGGGCCCCCGCGAGCCCGCGCCCCCGCGCCTCTTCCTCCTCTCGGGCGCCGCCGCCTCCCCGACCTCCGGCGACCGGCGCCGTCGCCGCCACCGCATCGGTCGCCGCCGCGCCGGGCCCCGCCGCCAGTCCGCTCCACGCCGCGCGCCCGCGCCTCTGTGGCCGCGCCCTCGCCCGCGGCCGGCCCCGCCGGCCACCGCCTCCCCCCACGCCGGCGGCCTCGGATCCGGCGCCGACGAACCTCGTCGCGCGCGCCCAGCTACAGTGCCCGATCCGGCTACAGTAAACCCTAGATCTAGGGTTGACTTTCCCTCTCCCCCTTATTTTTCTTGCTATCTTTGACTGCTCGTATCTCCGCAACCGTAGCTCCGATTTGGGCATATAATATATCAAAATCTTCGCCTCGACATGTACATCATTTCATTACATTGCATCATTTGCATTTGAGTTCATCTTGATGCCCAAAATGCTGTTAGAAGGAGGCTTCGTGAGTTAAATTGCAGATCCGTTAGTTCATCATGCACTTTTGTCATTTTTGCCATGTTTAATTCGTGCATGATATGCCTGTGCCCCTTTGGGATAAATTGTTAAGCATTTTGTCTTCTTTTCAGAGGTGCCACCCATGAATTTTTAGGATGTGTGTGTTGTCTTGTGCAAGCTTGCGAAGAGAGGTACCTGAGATTGCTGATTTCAGGGACTTAGTGATTTTCACTAAGTCTGGGATATTTTAGTTCATGATACTATATGTCCAGCTTGTTTCCTAGTGATCCGTGCCTCTTTTGAGGATGATCAGTAAGGTAGTTTTGATATTTATGTTATGCTCTATCCATCCATGTCTTTGTTTGAATATGTGGAGTGCTCTAGGTTGACTCAATCGAGCTCAACTTTTGCTTCGTTGTTAATCTGGGCAGATCGTCAACTTGTTTGCGATTTTGCCGATGCTACCGTTAGTGTTCCATGCATGCTATGCCTTTGTTCTTGCCATGTGTAGCTAGCATATTGTGCCTTCTTGCTGGTTATATGCTTTCCTTGCCATGACGTGCACCGTAGTGAGTGCATCAAGCTCGTTTACATGCCTTCATGAGTTAAATTTCTGCATGTCTCAGTTTTCACTAAGTCTGAAAACTGATTGTGTTCGAGCTATGTTCGTGAGCTCGGTAGAGTATTTTGTGAACCCTTTTGGCCCCAGGTCACTTTGGGTGTTTTGTTAAGCTTGTTGAGTAGCTCCATGCCATGTTCTTACTTGTCATGTTCAGGTCATGTATCATGTTGTTTTGCTGCTCCGAAGAGAGCATCGTGATCTGAAATTTCAGACAAGTGTTAATTTCACTAAGGCTGGAATCTGTTTTGCATTTGCGTTTTTGCCATGCTTGTTTGAACCTCTTAGTGGATGAATTTGACTATGGATCAGTGCTAGTGTTTTGTTAACCATCTTGTGTACATAACTGCCATGTATTTTGTTTTCATTTTTGGTGGCCTTAGCATGTTCATTTCGTTGCATTTAGGAGCCTACTTGCTGTATATCGCAGATCGGTTCGTTTCGTAAAACGCTCGCCATTTCCAAACCGTAACTCCGATTCCAATGATCTTTATATAGTTTTCAAGCGATTTCATCCCCTCTATCCAGTGGCACCCTTGGAATTCCAAGTTGAGGCCAGGTTCATGCATTTCCTGTCATATCTTGCATTTTGCATCCCGCATCGCATCCCGCATAGCATATCATCATTTCATCATATTGCTTGGTCTTGCACGTGGTTGATTGTATCCTTGTTGCTTGTTTGTCTTGTTGGGTAGAGCCGGGAGACGAGTTCGCTAACGAGGAGCCCATTGAGTGTGATTTTGAGGATCCAGTCAACTTTGACAACTATGCAGGCAAGATGATCATACCCTCGAAATCACTACTATCTTTGCTATGCTAGTTTGCTCGCTCTTGCTATGCCAATGCTACGATGCCTACCTTTTGCTTGTCAGCCTCCCAATTGCCATGTTGAACCTCTAACCCACCATGTCCTAGCAAACCATTGATTGGCTATGTTACCGCTTTGCTCAGCCCCTCTTATAGCGTTGCTAGTTGCAGGTGAAGTTTGGAGGCCGTTCCTTGTTGGAACATTTATTTACTTGTTGGGATATCATTATATTGCCATGTTATCTTAATGCATCTATATACTTGGTAAAGGGTGGAAGGCTCGGCCTCTCGCCTAGTGTTTTGTTCCACTCTTGCCGCCCTAGTTTCCGTCATATCGGTGTTATGTTCCCGGTTTTGCGTTCCTTACGCGGTTGGGTTATAATGGGAACCCCTTGATAGTTCGCCTTGATTAAAGCTTTTCCAGCAATGCCCAACATTGGTCTTACCATTTGCCACCTAGCCTTTTTCCTTCCCTTGGGTTCTGCAGACTCAAGGGTCATCTTATTTTAACCCCCCCGGGCCAGTGCTCCTCTGAGTGTTGGTCCAAACTAGAGTCCTGTGCAGCGCCCCCTCGGGGAAACTCGAGGTTTGGTTTTAGTTGTACGGAGCGCTCATCTGAGTGTGCCCTGAGAAAGAGATATGTGCAGCTCCTATCGGGATTTGTCGGCACATTCGGGCGGTGTTTCTGGTCTTGTTTTAACCTATCGAATTGTCTTGTTGTACCGGGTTGCCGAGTCTGATCGGTGTGTCTCGGGTGGAGGTCTATTCCTTCGTTGACCGTGAGAGCTTGTCATGGGCTAAGTTGGGACTCCCCTGCAGGGATTGAACTTTCGAAAGCCGTGCCTGCGGTTATGGGCAGATGGGAATTTGTTAATGTCCGGTTGTAGATAACTTAAACCTTAATTAATTAAAACGAATCAACTGCGTGTGTTGCCGTGATGGCCTCTTCTCGGCGGAGTCCGGGAAGTGGACACGGTGTTGGAGTAATGCTTGTGCAGGTTGTTCCTCTAGTTTCTCGCTCGCGCCTTGCCTCCTCTTCTCGCTCTCTTTTGCGGATAAGTTAGCCACCACATATGCTAGTCGCTTGCTGCAGCCCCACATATATTTGCCTTATCCATTCCTATAAGCTTAAATAGTTTTGATCGCGAGGGTGCGAGATTGCTGAGTCCCTGTGGCTCACAGATACTATAATTCCAGATGCAGGTCCAGGTGATTCCGCTCCACGTGACGAGTACGAGCTCAAGTGGGAGTTCGACGAGGACTCTCAGCGTTATTATGTTTCCTTTCCCGATGATCAGTAGTGGTGCCTAGTTGGGGTTTGATTCAGGGCCTTGTCGCATGTTGGGTTCTTTTCCATTTGGCGTCGTAGTCGGGCCATGAGTGATTGTTTGATGGATGTTATTTATGTACTCTGATGTGACGTGGCGAGTGTAAGCCAACTATGTTCTCTCCCCCTTTTATTATGTATTACATGGGATGTTGTAATGATTGCCTGACTTGCGACATTGCTTTCAATGCGGTTATGCCTCTAAGTCGTGCCTCGACACGTGGGAGCTATAGCCGCATCGAGGGCGTTACAAGTTGGTATCAGAGCCGACCCTCGCGGTTACACGGATGGTTGCGGACAGGTGCGTGGTCATGTTGTTCATGACGTTTGTGACCCGTCGTGGCACCCGGCATGGCACATGTACCGGACTGAAAGCACAGACGTTTGTGCCAAGAGGGAACGTTCCTGTGGCCCGACGAGGACGTCGGTTCCTCTGAGTGGGGGTGTATGTGATAGCCTGGCTTATTAGGGATGATAGACTACTCATATCAATAAGGAATTCCTTCTTTTCCGGGAGCCCGTTCGGACAGAACTCCAAAGTTAAGCGTGCTCAGCTTGGAGTAGTGTCAGGATGGGTAACCGACCGGGAAGTTGCTCCCGGGTGCGCACGAGTGAGGACAAAGTGCGCAGAAAAGACTAGTATTGATCTGTGGGGCCAGTCTAGATCCTGCCAGGAGTAACGACCACCGGCGGGTGTGTCCGGGGCGTAACATCCGCTTTGTCAAAAAACAATTGGTGAACAAAATTCGTAATGAAGTGGTAGTTATATGTTTTCATGCGGTAAGAGATTGTCATGCGATGAAACAAAAGGTAATGTGTAAGGCTCCTTTTCTAATTTTTAGTATCGTCCTTCTTCAATGTTTACATTCTCCCTCGATTTAATGATGTTTTTTCTTTCAGGTCGAAGGTTTGATTCTTACAACAATATGTCGATGTTCTCTTATTGTGATAGCCTGGCTTATTAGGGATGGTAGACTACTCATATTAATAAGGACTTCCTTCTTTTCCGGGAGCCCGTTCGGATAGAACTCCAAAGTTAAGCGTGCTCAGCTTGGAGTAGTGTCAGGATGGGTGACCGACCGGGAAGTTGCTCCCGGGTGCGCACGAGTGAGGACAAAGTGCGCAGAAAAGACTAGTATTGATCTGTGGGGCCAGTCTAGATCCTACCAGGAGTAACAACCACCGGCGGGTGTGTCCGGGGCGTAACAAGTTGGTAATCAGAGCCTTCCCCGACCTTAGGAGCCCCATTGCTTGATCGTTTTTAGCAGCCGAGTTGTGTCTAGAAAAATGTTTTGAGTCACTTAGGAATTATATATCGGAGAGCTTAGGAATTCTTTTACTTCCCAGCCTCCTCATCGCTCTGGTAAGGCATCCTGACGTAGAGTTTTGACTCTTCTCTTCTCAAATTTCAAAAAAAAAAATTTAGGATCACGCGAGTATCTTGGTTTTGTTCCGATGGTTTTGTGACGAGAACATTGTTCTTGGTGCCTCCTGTCTTTAGGGGTTGTGGCAGTGTCCCGGGGAGTTGAGCTCCGAGGTGTTGTCGTCACAATTTTATCGTTGCAATTCTGGTATACTTGAGATTTGTGCGCGACATCGAAAAACTCCTTTATGCAGTTCGTTGGTGAGATAACCTCGACGCCACCTAGTACTGGGGCGGGAGTTCGGGAGTATCGCCATAACTTGTATAACGGATGCTTTTCGAAGGTTGAGATAGATGGTTTCCGAAGGTTTCTTGGTTATGTGTTGAAGGATGGATACAGCTGGATGTAGGATTTGCTAGCTTGAGTGAGATATTATGCTCCCCTGTATCCCTAACACCTCATTGCATAACCGGGAAAATTTCGGGAATTTCATAGGTGGGAATTCAAGTAGCTCTTAGGATATCTTTCCCACAGATGTATGATATGAAATTGGGGTTCGACGTCTAGTGGTTCGCCTATTCACGGTCGATTTTACAGTGGTCTCGTTGTGTCTTAAAGAGTCCTTGGCTATGCTGACTCGGGGACGCTTCGTATGTCATGTGCACTGCCTTGTACATGATGGTGTTGTACGATCGAGCCCGTGTAGGTCCCACCACGAAAACTTCGGACGAAATTTCTATCATGTATTTGTTCCGGCTTATTCCGCAAGCCAACCCTTGGTTTTATTTTGAGTTGTGTCATTCGTTTTGCTTCGACGTCATATGTTGATTCCATCCCTCGTTGTTGTACCCCTTCTACCTGATTCTACGTGGCTTCTCAATTTATGGCTATGTGACCATTTGAAGAGGAATGCATTCGTTCATTTTGTTCGGATGTGAAGACTATATGTTGCAATTTTCATTCCGTTGGATTCAGCTTCAATATTTATCTGTCTATGTGCTAACGGTGGTCAACCTCTTCAGGATGGCTCCCGCTAAGAGCACCAGTCAGAACCAGAATCAAGATCCGCCACCGCCTCCACCTCCTCCAGAGGCATGGCAAGCTGTGATGGCCGCAACCAATGCAAACACTCAGCTGATCATGCAAATTCTCCAAGAGCGCAATCAAGGCAGTCAAGGGGATCAAGGCAGCAGTCAGAGTCACTTTGCTACACTCAACCAGTTCCTTGCTAACGGGCCAAAGACTTTCAGCAATTGTGTTGAGGCAACCGATGCTGACGATTGGCTTGTGGATCTGTGTAAGCATTTCGAGTGCAGCAACGTCAGGCCTGAGGACTTCGTGAAGTTCGCTTCCTTCCAACTCAAAGATCAAGCTGCAGAATGGTTCCAGCAGTACAAGGATTCCAGAGGTGGACGTGTTATCACTTGGGATGATTTCCGTCGAGATTTCCGAGCTCATCACATTCCGCAGAGCGTGGTTGAAAGCAAGCGTGAGGAATTCCCCAATCTGAAGCAAGGTTCTTTGTCTGTCTATGACTACAACAAGTTGTTCCAGAAGCTCGCCCGTTTTGCCAAGCAGGATGTTCCTGATGAGAAGAGCATGATCTATCAGTTCAGGGGTGGTCTCAGAGAAGATATTGAGCTCGCTCTTGTTCTCTTTGAGCCCTTGAGATACGATGAGTTCTACAACATGGCACTGAAGCAAGAGGCTGCTCAGTTGAGGTGTGATGCTTCCAGGAAGCGAGTCAGAGATGTTACTCCTTCCTCTACTCAAGTGGCCAAGCAGCAGAAGTTTTGGCTTCCTCCTCCTCCGTTCCGTCAGCCGTATCAGCAGAAGAGCAAAGGTGGCAGTGGTTCCTCCCACCCACCCAACCCAGGCTTTCAGAACAAGGCTTCGTCTCAAGCTCCAAGATCGAGTGCTCCGTATCACCGTCCGCTTTCAGAGGTCACGTGCAACAAGTGCCAACAGAAGGGTCACTATGCCAACAAGTGTTTCAACCAGAGGCATCTTCCTCGTCCTCCTCCTGTGAGATCGGCAAGTACAGCTGTGGTCAAGCATAACCCCAAGTACGCCAAGGTCAACATGGTGAATGCAGCTCAGGCAGAGGACTCGTCAGATGTGATCATGGGTAACCTTCCTGTTAACGATGTTCCTGCAAAAGTTCTTTTTGACACGGGTGCATCGCATTGCTTCATTTCCAAACCTTTTGCATCAAAGTATGAGTGTGATTATCAGTATCTGCAAAGTTCCTTGCAAATTGTGTCACCGGGCAAGCAGATGACAGCTAACACCTGCGTCCCTGAGGTTACTATCACATTGGGTGACTACAAGTTCCTTTCTTCCCCAATTGTTCTCGGTAACTCGGATATTGATCTTATTCTCGGAATGGATTGGCTTTCTAAGCACAAGGCACATCTTGACTGTGCTGCCAGGCAGATTCAATTGACTCATTCGTCTGAGGATGTAATTGTCTTTGCCGCTCGGGATAATACCATCCATCTGTTTTCTCTCAATGAGAAGGGTGAATTGGATGCCATCTCTCAAATTCCTGTCGTTTGCGAATATCAAGACGTCTTTCCAGAAGAGCTCTCAGGAATGCCTCCGCACCGGCCAGTTGAATTCGTGATTGAACTTGAGCCTGGCATGGAACCTGTGTGCAAATGTCCTTACAAGATCGGCCCCGAAGAGTTGAAGGAGCTGAAGAAGCAACTCGATGAGCAAGAAAGATTGGGTCTCATCCGGCCTAGTACTTCTCCGTGGGGTTGTGGTGTTCTTTTTGTGAAGAAGAAGGATGGATCGAGTCGACTTTGTGTTGATTACCGTCCAGTGAACAAGAAGACCATCAAGAACAAATACCCACTTCCCAACATCAATGAGCTGTTCGAACAACTCAAGGGTGCCCAAGTATTCTCCAAGCTTGATCTCCGTATGGGTTATCACCAGATTCGCATTCGTGAAGAAGATATTCCCAAGACAGCATTCAGAACAAGCTTTGGCTCATATGAATACACTGTCATGTCTTTTGGCCTCGCCAACGCTCCTCCGACGTTCTCTCGCATGATGAACTTCATCTTCAACGCCTACACCAATGACTTCGTTTTGGTCTATCTCGATGACATTCTGGTTTTCTCGAAGAACAAGGAAGATCATGCCAAGCACTTGCGTTTGGTTCTTGACAAGCTCAGGGAACATCAGTTCTATGCCAAGTTCTCCAAGTGTGAATTTTGGCTCGATGAGGTTCTTTATCTTGGTCATATCATCTCTGCCAAGGGCATTTCCGTGAATCCCGAGAAGGTATCCGCAATTGTGAATTGGGAACCTCCTCAGAATGTGAAGCAACTCCGCAGTTTTCCCGGACTCGCAAGCTATTGCCGAAGATTCGTTGAAAACTTTTCCAAGATCGCGAAGCCTCTCTCAAATCTTCTTCAGAAGCACGTCAAGTATGTTTGGTCTCCGGAGTGTGATATTGCTTTTAACACTTTGAAAGAGAAGTTGATCACTGCTCCAGTTCTGACTCCACCTGATGAATCCAAGCCGTACGAGGTCTTTTGTGATGCCTCTCTCCAAGGTCTTGGCGCAGTATTGATGCAAGAGAAGAAAGTTGTCGCTTATACATCTCGCCAGTTGAAGCCTAATGAGAAGAACTACCCCACTCATGATCTCGAGTTGGCGGCAGTTGTGCATGCTCTTTTGACTTGGAGACATCTTCTATTGGGAAGAAAAGTGGACATTTTCACCGATCACAAGAGTCTCAAGTACATCTTCACTCAGCCTAATCTCAACCTAAGGCAAACTCGATGGGTCGAAATGATTCAAGAGTATAATCCGAGTATTGAGTATACTCCAGGCAAGGCCAATGTGATTGCTGACGCTTTGAGCAGAAAGGCCTATTGCAACAGTCTGATTCTCAAGCCTTATCAACCCGAGCTTTGTGAAGCTTTCCGCAAACTTAATCTGCAAGTTGTTCCTCAAGGTTTCCTCGCCAACCTTCAAGTTTCTCCTACCTCGGAAGACCAGATTCGCCAAGCCCAGCTTCTTGATGCTATGGTGAAAAAGGTGAAGCTTGGGATTGCCAAGAGTCAGTCCAAGTATAAGTGCTACCGCCTTGATGACAAGGACACTCTCTTCTTCGAGGATCGTATTGTTGTGCCCAAAGGTGAACTTCGTAAAGTGATCATGAACGAGGCTCACAATTCTCTTCTCTCCATCCACCCTGGGAGCACGAAGATGTATCAGGACCTCAAGCAAGCTTATTGGTGGACTCGAATGAAGCGCGAGATCGCTCAATTCGTGAATGAATGTGATGTCTGCAGAAGAGTGAAGGCAGAACACCAAAGGCCAGCTGGTCTCCTCCAACCTCTTGCCATTCCAGAATGGAAGTTTGACCACATTGAAATGGACTTCGTGACTGGGTTTCCAAAGTCCAAGCGTGGCAATGATGCTATATTTGTTGTCATCGACAAGCTCACCAAAGTGGCTCACTTTCTGCCTATCAAAGAGTCAATCACTGCAGCTCAATTGGCGGAACTCTATACCTCTCGCATTGTCTCTCTGCACGGTATTCCTCAAGTGATATCTTTAGACCGTGGCAGCATCTTTACCTCCAAGTTTTGGGATTCTTTTCAGAAGGCCATGGGCACCAGCATCCGCTTCAGCACTGCTTTCCATCCTCAAACAAGCGGTCAAGTCGAGCGTGTCAACCAGATTCTCGAAGACATGCTCAGGGCTTGCGTAATTTCTTTCGGCATGAAGTGGGAGGACTGTCTTCCTTATGCTGAATTCTCATACAACAACAGTTTTCAAGCAAGTTCGGGCAAGGCCCCCTTTGAAATTCTATATGGCAGGAAGTGTCGTACCCCTCTCAACTAGTCTGAAACCGGTGAACGTCAGCTGCTGGGTAATGACCTGATCACAGACGCAGAAGAAATGTGCAAGGTCATTCGTGATAACCTCAAAGCAGCCCAATCCCATCAGAAGAGCTACTATGACAGTAAGCACCGTGATCTGGCTTTTGAGAGCGGAGATCACGTTTACCTTCGCGTCTCTCCTATGAAAGGTACTCGTCGCTTCGGTATCAAAGGGAAGCTTGCCCCCAGATATGTCGGGCCTTTCAAGATTGCTAGCAAGAGAGGCGACCTCGCCTATCAGCTCGAGCTTCCTTCAAACTTTGCCAATGTTCATGATGTGTTCCATGTCTCCCAACTCCGAAAGTGCTTCAAGACTCCTGACCGCACCGTCAACTTCGAGGACATTGAGCTCCAAGAAGATCTCTCTTATCGTGAGCACCCAGTTGCTATTCTTGAAGAGACTGAACGCAAGACTCGCAACAAGTCAATCAAATTTCTCAAAGTCAAGTGGTCTCACCATTCCGACCGTGAAGCTACCTGGGAACGCGAGGATCACCTCCGTCCTGAGTACCCGGAGTTCTTTCAGTCCTAGATCTCGGGACGAGATCTTTTCGTAGTGGTGGAGTGTTGTAACACCCCGGACGTAACTTTCCCAATTTGTACTCCAACTCTTGTCATTTCCGGCGCTAAGTTATATTTAATTCTCGGGTTTGGGTTTTGTCTCCGTGTGTTGTTTTTGTTTTTCATGCATCTCATATCATGTCATCACGTGCATTGCATTCGCATACGTGTTCATCTCATGCATTCGAGCTTTTTCCCCGTTGTCCGTTTTGCATTCCGGCGCTTCGTTCTCCTCCGGTGGTCATTTCTACCTTTCTTTCGTGTGTGGGGGTTAAACATTTCCGGATTGGACCGAGACTTGCCATGCGGCCTTGGTTTACTACCGGTAGACCGCCTGTCAAGTTTCGTATCATTTGGACTTCGTTTGGTACTCCAACGGTTAACCGAGGGACCGAAAAGGCCTCGTGTGTGTTGCAGCCCAACACCCCTCAAATTTGGCCCAAAACCCACCAAACTCTGCTCCATGTCCTAGAGCGTTCGATCACGATCGCGTGGGCGAAAACCGCACCTCTTTTGGACTCTCCTAGCTCCACTTATGCCTATTTATACCCCCTCCATTCGGATCCCTTCTTCTCCCCGTCTTCCTCCTAAAAAACAAGAGCAGATCCACCCCGCCGCCGACGAACATGTCCGGGCGGAGCCGGACAACGTCTGCCGCCGACCCCCGCCAGTCGATGCGCGCCACGTGTCCCTCGCCGCCGCCGCCACCGTCCCGGCCCGGGAGGCCCAGGAGGGGCCCCCGCGAGCCCGCGCCCCCGCGCCTCTTCCTCCTCTCAGGCGCCGCCGCCTCCCCGACCTCCGGCGACCGGCGCCGTCGCCGCCACCGCACCGGCCGCCGCCCGTCCGCTCCACGCCGCGCGCCCGCGCCTCCGTGGCCGCGCCCTCGCCCGTGGCCGGCCCCGCCGGCCACCTCGCCGCCCCAGCGCCGGCGGCCTCGGATCCGGCGCCGACGAACCTCGTCGCGTGCGCCCAGCTACAGTGCCCGATCCGGCTACAGTAAACCCTAGATCTAGGGTTGACTTTCCCTCTCCCCCTTATTTTTCTTGCTATCTTTGACTGCTCGTATCTCCGCAACCGTAGCTCCGATTTGGGCATATAATATATCAAAATCTTCGTCTCGACATGTACATCATTTCATTCCATTGCATCATTTGCATTTGAGTTCATCTTGATGCCCAAAATGCTGTTAGAAGGAGGCTTCGTGAGTTAAATTGCAGATCCGTTAGTTCATCATGCACTTTTGTCATTTTTGCCATGTTTAATTCGTGCATGATATGCCTGTGCCCCTTTGGGATAAATTGTTAAGAATTTTGTCTTCTTTTCAGAGGTGCCACCCATGCATTTTTAGGATGTGTGTGTTGTCTTGTGCAAGCTTGCGAAGAGAGGTACCTGAGATTGCTAATTTCAGGGACTTAGTGATTTTCACCAAGTCTGGGATATTTTAGTTCATGATACTATATGTCCAGCTTGTTTCCTAGTGATCCGTGCCTCTTTTGAGGATGATCAGTAAGGGAGTTTTGATATTTATGTTATGCTCTATCCATCCATGTCTTTGTTTGCATATGTGGAGTGCTCTAGGTTGACTCAATCGAGCTCAACTTTTGCTTCGTTGTTAATCTGGGCAGATCGTCAACTTGTTTGCGATTTTGCCGATGCTACCGTTAGTGTTCCATGCATGCTATGCCTTTGTTATTGCCATGTGTAGCTAGCATATTGTGCCTTCTTGCTGGTTATATGCTTTCCTTGCCATGACGTGCACCGTAGTGAGTGCATCGAGCTCGTTTACATGCCTTCGTGAGTTAAATTTCTGCATGTCTCAGTTTTCACTAAGTCTGAAAACTGATTGTGTTCGAGCTATGTTCGTGAGCTCGGTAGAGTATTTTGTGAACCCTTTTGGCCCCAGGTCACTTTGGGTGTTTTGTTAAGCTTGTTGAGTAGCTCCAAGCCATGTTCTTACTTGTCATGTTCAGGTCATGTATCATGTTGTTTTGCTGCTCCGAAGAGAGCATCGTGATCTGAAATTTCAGACAAGTGCTAATTTCATTAAGGCTGGAATCTGTTTTGCATTTGCGTTTTTGCCATGCTTGTTTGAACCTCTTAATGGATGAATTTGCCTATGGCTCAGTGCTAGTGTTTTGTTAACCATCTTGTGTACATCACTGCCATGTATTTTGTTTTGATTTTTGGTGGCCTTAGCATGTTCATTTCGTTGCATTTAGGAGCCTACTTGCTGTATATCGCAGATCGGTTCGTTTCGTAAAACGCTCGCCATTTCCAAACCGTAACTCCGATTCCAATGATCTTTATATCGTTTTCAAGCGATTTCATCCCCTCTATCCAGTGGAACCCTTGTAATTCCAAGTTGAGGCCAGGTTCATGCATTTCCTGTCATATCTTGCATTTTGCATCCCGCATCGCATCCCGCATAGCATATCATCATTTCATCATATTGCTTGGTCTTGCACGTGGTTGATTGTATCCTTGTTGCTTGTTTGTCTTGTTGGGTAGAGCCAGGAGACGAGTTCGCTAACGAGGAGCCCGTTGAGTGTGATTTTGAGGATCCAGTCAACTTTGACAACTGTGCAGGCAAGATGGTCATACCCTCGAAATCACTACTATCTTTGCTATGCTAGTTTGCTCGCTCTTGCTATGCCAATGCTACGATGCCTACCTTTTGCTTGTCAGCCTCCCAATTGCCATGTTGAACCTCTAACCCACCATGTCCTAGCAAACCGTTGATTGGCTATGTTACCGCTTTGCTCAGCCCCTCTTATAGCGTTGCTAGTTGCAGGTGAAGTTTGGAGGCCGTTCCTTGTTGGAACATTTATTTACTTGTTGGGATATCATTATATTGCCATGTTATCTTAATGCATCTATATACTTGGTAAAGGGTGGAAGGCTCGGCCTCTCGCCTAGTGTTTTGTTCCACTCTTGCCGCCCTAGTTTCCGTCATATCGGTGTTATGTTCCCGGTTTTGCGTTCCTTACGCGGTTGGGTTATAATGGGAACCCCTTGATAGTTCGCCTTGATTAAAGCTTTTCCAGCAATGCCCAACATTGGTCTTACCATTTTCCACCTAGCCTTTTTCCTTCCCTTGGGTTCTGCAGACTCAAGGGTCATCTTATTTTAACCCCCCAGGGCCAGTGCTCCTCTGAGTGTTGGTCCAAACTAGAGTCCTGTGCAGCGCCCCCTCGGGGAAACTCGAGGTTTGGTTTTAGTTGTACGGAGCGCTCATCTGAGTGTGCCCTGAGAAAGAGATATGTGCAGCTCCTATCGGGATTTGTCGGCACATTCGGGCGGTGTTGCTGGTCTTGTTTTAACCTGTCGAATTGTCTTGTTGTACCGGGTTGCCGAGTCTGATCGGTGTGTCTTGGGTGGAGGTCTTTTCCTTCGTTGACCGTGAGAGCTTGTCATGGGCTAAGTTGGGACTCCCCTGCAGGGATTGAACTTTCGAAAGCCGTGCCCGCGGTTATGGGCAGATGGGAATTTGTTAATGTCCGGTTGTAGATAACTTAAACCTTAATTAATTAAAACGAATCAACTGCGTGTGTTGCCGTGATGGCCTCTTCTCGGCGGAGTCCGGGAAGTGGACACGGTGTTGGAGTAATGCTTGCGCAGGTTGTTCCTCTAGTTTCTCGCTCGCGCCTTGCCTCCTCTTCTCGCTCTCTTTTGCGGATAAGTTAGCCACCACATATGCTAGTCGCTTGCTGCAGCCCCACATATATTTGCCTTATCCATTCCTATAAGCTTAAATAGTTTTGATCGCGAGGGTGCGAGATTGCTGAGTCCCTGTGGCTCACAGATACTATAATTCCAGATGCAGGTCCAGGTGATTCCGCTCCAGGTGACGAGTACGAGCTCAAGTGGGAGTTCGACGAGGACTCTCAGCGTTATTATGTTTCCTTTCCCGATGATCAGTAGTGGTGCCTAGTTGGGGTTTGATTCAGGGCCTTGTCACATGTTGGGTTCTTTTCCATTTTGGCGCCGTAGTCGGGCCATGAGTGATTGTTTGATGGATGTTATTTATGTACTCTGATGTGACGTGGCGAGTGTAAGCCAACTATGTTCTCTCCCCCTTTTATTATGTATTACATGGGATGTTGTAATGATTTCCTGACTTGCGACATTGCTTTCAATGCGGTTATGCCTCTAAGTCGTGCCTCGACATGTGGGAGCTATAGCCGCATCGAGGGCGTTACACTTATGCAACTTTAGAACAAGATATTGTCATATTGACGTAATTCATTTTCTCTCAGATGGTTAGTTTTCTCTCATTTTTCACTGACTTTTAATCACATGCCTAGAATGAAGTTATTACGCCCATATTTTCGTTTATGTGGAATCTTTTTCCTTGTTGGTTCACGAATATGGTTAAAAAAATTGCCCCCTCTCAATTTTTTTCTTGGGCCCGCCCCTAGACGTATCAAATACCTTGTTGAAAATTTCTTATTGATTTCTTCTACTCGTCGTTGGGTTCGACACTCTTATTTATCGAATGGACTATGATTGATCCCCTATACTCTTGGGGTCATCAAGACTCCTGGTAAGTGGAATTTGGTAAGGAAGCATTTATTATACGTGCTGAATTTTATCTTCACTTGCTACTATGGAAAGTAGTCCTTTGAGAGGCTTGTTCAGGGTATCTTTGCCTCGAAAACAAGTGGTAAGAGATTAGCCTCCACCTGCTGAAGATATTTATTATGAAATTTCTCTTGGTATTATGGAAAAACCGAACTCTAATCCCTATGCGGGAGATGGAACAATACATCCTAATATGCACTTAGCCTTTATGGATGAACTTTGTGGATTATTTAAGATTGCAGGTCTATCGAGGGATGAGTTAAAAATAAATTATTCCCTTTATATTTGGAGGGAAAAGCATTGGCACGGTATAGGCTATTGGATGATTCTGATTCATGGGACTGGAACAAAACGAAGCTGGAATTCCATCAAAAATTTATCATATCCACTTGGTTCTTTATGATCGGAATTTTATCTATAATTTTTTGCCACGTGAAGGAGAAATTATCGCTCAAGCTTGGGGGAGGCTTAAGGACTTGATGCTCAAATGCCCCAATCATTAGGACTCGAGAGAAATTATTTTTCATAATTTTTATGCTAGGCTTTCTCATCTTGATAAAGAAATGCTTGATTCGTATTCTGTTGGTTATTTCTCAAGAAGAAGTATTGAATTCAAATGGGACCTTATTGAAAGAATTAAATGCAGCTCTGAAAATTGGGAGGTCAACAAAGGTAAAGAGTAAAGTATAAATCTAGAATATAATTGTGTTATGTCTTTTGTAGAAACATATGTTTTTAATGAGCTTAGTGCAAAATATGGACTTGATTGTGAGATAGTAGCTACATTTTGTAAATCTTTTGCTGCTCATGTTGACACTACTGCAGGATGCTGCTAACTTGACACTACTATCAGAGACCCTTCAATGAAACTGTGTGTGATGCATTAACGGTGATATAAAAAACCCGTCAAGAAAGATGCAAAATGTTTGCGATGAAGGATACATCAAAGACGGTTCAGATTTAAGTTGTGTGTGCGATGAGGGGCATACGGTTCGGTTCAATGAACTATTTGTGATGAGGCAGAATAATAGAAACAGGCAGCCAGATGAAGGCGTGTGCAATATACGGCATACAGTTCACTCGGATAAACTATTTGTGATGAGGCGGAACAACAGAAATGGGCAACCAGATGAAGGTGTGTGCGATATACGACATACAGTTCACTCGGATGAACTGTTTGTGATTAGGCAACACAAAAGAAATGGTCAGCCAAATCAAGGTGTGTGCGATATACGCCATACGGTTCAGTCGGATGAACTATTTTCGATTAGGCAGCACAATAGAAATGGTTTGGCCAGATCAAGGTGTGTGTAATGGAGGGCATACAGTTCATTCCAATAAACTATTTGTGTTGAGCCAAGAGAATAGAAATGCTTCACATAAAACAAGAAGTGTGTGGTATGCGAAAAACATCCAATTACATAGGTGGCTAGTACACACATGACATTTCCACACACCAAAGTAAACTATTACATGCATAATTAACTAGGATAAACGATCATCTGGTCATCATCTACTTCTTCTGACGCTTGCCGCCACTTCTCTACTAGGATAAACGGAATAGTATTCTTTACTATGAATAGTGTGCTATGTTGGGCACACAAGTATATGGATCATAGCCTTGGGCGAGCAATCTGCGCGCACGCGTCGTGCTAGCTCGATGTTCCTTCTATGCTAAGTTTCCATTAATTGATGGTGTTTTATGAACACGCCACCGTTTCCCGCCATTTCCTTACCATTCCCGCCACCACCCAGCGATATTGTGCATAAACCTAGGCGGCGCGCGACGCACAGAGGCAACAAGCGCAGCCTGTAGCACATCCACCTTTTCCAAGAATGTCAACCCACCAAAGCGCCGCCTCTGCAATGAACTCCTGGACGAGGAAAACGAGAAGGTGCCACGGCCTGTCGGGGCCGAGGCGCTCCCCGGCAATGCGATGGATGATGTCGTGATGCGCATCATCGCCAGGGTTGAGCAGACCCTTGGCGCATGGCGCTTCCACGCTGTCGATCAAGATAGGCATGTTAGCGCCGAGAGGTTGCAGCTCGCCGCACAACATGATCGATGTCGCGCCGCAGAGCAAGCTAGGTGCGTCTGCACCGATAGGCTGTGGCTCACCGCATAGCGAGACCGTTGGAGCGCCGCACAGTGAGAGGCGCGGCATGCTGCACAACAAGAGCGGATCCATTGGGGCTTGCCTGCTGTCGACGGGGCATCGCAGCTGGGTACACTCCCGTCAGTACCCCCATTCCTCGCCAGGAGTGGGTAGAGGTTGTCTGCACCGTACTTGCACGAGAGGCTAGCTGCGCCATACTTGCACCGGACGCCCGCCGTGCTGTTCACATGGGTCGTGCCGTTCTCCTTGTCTGTGGCCCGCTCGATGCCAACGCGCTGGTCACTAGGCTCGACAGCCTCCTTGGCCCAGGTGTCCACCTAGGCACAGTAGAGGAACATGGTCGTCGCATCCTCGAGTTGGTGATCTTTGATGAAATAGCCAACTTGGAGCTCGAGATCGCACTCCAGATGTACCGCGAGCATGTCGACCGCTTGGACGAACGCCTGCACGAGTTCAGGTAGAGCCAAGAGCTACCGTGGGCAAGGGCTGCTAGTCATGGTCTCATGGACGCGTTTTATTTTGTTGAGCCGTTTCGACGTGGATCGCTATGTATTCACATCAATCATAATATTGCTCTGTTTATTGCTCTGTTTCAATGTGTGTACTCTGTTTTCCGTTCTTATATGTTATGTTTCAATGTGTGTGTATATGCTTTTCATTCTGTATACGTGGATGATAACAGCTAGATACAAATTAGTATATGAAAATAGATAGAAAATGAAATTCATAATATATAATAATTGTTCATTAGTTCATCACAGAATATATACATAATATCATCACATACTCCCTCCGTCCGGTGAAAATTGTACATATAGAAATTTTAGGACAAATTATGGAGTGGAGTAAAAAATGCATTGGAAATGTGCAAGCCACCATCTCTCTTCTCTTTAATTATCCTACCCCAATGACCCAAGTGCATGTAAAAATTAAGACCATGTGTAGAATACTATTGGTCTTGATTACCATGTGATGAGAGAGAAATATTTTTTTTCTACTTTAATGTGCATAGGGAAGACAGATGTACACTCTTTTGTGGACAAAATTTAAAGTCAAATGTACACTTTTCACTGGACTGAGGGAGTATACGTGATGATACTTAACTACTAGGTACAATGCATAAAATTGAAAATGAACAATATTAAAACAACAAATAATCCCTCCAAAGGGTAGTATTCTGGCAGCCCCTCGCCAGCAGCTCACTGGTGTGTGGCGTCTTCCCAGCGCGGAGGCAGCACCCCGCCTCCTCCGCCTCGCAGCTCTTGACATACCGATCTGCCTCTTGCTGGCGGACGAGCGCAAACGATCTTGCCATTTCGTTGGGCGCCCGCCGGAGCTCCTCATCGGTGTCATAGTGGAGCTTATCGGCCCACCTCCACGCAGCGATGAGGCGCCTAGCACCTTTGACCTTCCTCGCGAAGTACCCGTCTTTGTACACCTCCTCCGCACGACGACGCTTCCGCCCCCAAAGATCCACCACCTCCTTTTTCCAAGCGGCATCACGGGCTTCACAGGTCGCTTGGTACCTAGCTTCCTCCTCCACCATCTCTTTCTTGAACGCACTTGCCTAGCTTTCTCAGCCGGTAACAACGACTTCCACAGACAAAGATTGTATTGGCCCCAAAACCACTCCAAAGTTGGGGGGTCTAGCGCAACCTCGTCCGGCGCCTCGTAGGACTCCTCCTCGTTGTTGCTCTTCGATTGAGCGTCCTCAGGGGCGGCGCCTCCTCATCGGCGCGTGGGCAGATCGGCGATGCCATGGCAGAGATTTTAGAGAGAGAGAGGGTGAGTGAGGGAGGATGTAGATGAGAATGCAGGCAGGACGACGTGAACAAGGTAGTATTTATTGGTGGCCGGAATCTAGATCGACGGGAATAGTACACACGTCGGTCGCCGGAATTTACGAGTACTATAGTTTGAATTACACACGATTCCCGCAGCAAAAGCCGCGTGTGAACTTAATAGCTAACGGTTTCTAATATAGAACCGTGTCTGATTAATAACCCACGCCACTCACCTTCCAAACCTTGAGGAGCGAAATAGAGTGCCAATCGTGTGGGGCCTGGTTGTCTTGCCAGATCTTTACATTTTCTTTTTTGAACACCAGATATTTACATCGTCTGGCCATTTTTCAATTTTCTGGAATTTAAAAGCCATGGCACTCCATGCATGTGTCCAAGCCATGACACCAATATGTTTGACAATTCGTTCCAATTTACTGCACACGGAATTAACTCACACACAAGTAAACAAATATATTTTTTTCAAACCATTATGGTTAGCTGTTGCATGTAGTTGTAGTTCAAATTTGGATTACGGTCATTAAATGACTAGAAAATCACTTAAATGTCTTAAAAAGGTCAAATGGCCCTTGAAATCTTCCAAATTTTGACATGATAGTTGCATTAGTGCACGTTAACTGTAGAATTTTATTGAAGCCCATAAGAGGAAGCTATCGTCGATTCGTCATCAAACATGCATTGTTCCCTCTCGAAACCATGAGCCTTCTAGTGAGTTGCTCCGGTTTGTGAGGGGTGTGTGTGTTGGGGAACATAGCAGAAATTCAAAAATTTCCTACGTATCACCAAGATCTATCTATGGAGAAACCAGCAACGAGGGGAAGGAGAGTGCATCTACATACCCTTGTAGATCGCTAAGCGGAAGCGTTCAAGTGAACGGGGTCGATGGAGTCGTACTCGTCGTGATCCAAATCACCGATGATCAAGTGCCGAACGCACGGCACCTCCGCGTTCAACACACGTACAGCCCGGGGACGTCTCCCATGCCTTGATCCAGCAAGGAGAGAGGGAGAGGTTGAGGAAGACTCCATCCAGCAGCAGCACAACGGCATGGTGGTGGTGGAGGAGCGTGGCAATCCTGCAGGGCTTCGCCAAGCACCACGGGATATGAGAAGGACTTAGGAGAGGGAGGGGCTGCACCAAAGGCATAAGGGGTGTCTCTAAGAGGCCCTCCTACCCTCACTATATATAGGGAGCCCAAGGGGGGGGGTGCGCCAGCCCTAGGAGATCCAATCTCCTAGGGGGCGGCGGCCAGGGGAGGTTTCCCTCCCCCCCAAGGCACCTAGGAGGTGCCTTCCCTCCTTGGGACTCTTCCTTAGGGTTCCCCCTTCACCCTAGGCGCATGGGCCATAAGGGAAGTGGCTCCCCAGCCCACTTTGGGCTGGATCCCTTCCCACTTCAGCCCATGGGACCCTCCGGGATAGGTGGCCCCACCCGGTGGGCCCCCGGGACCCTTCCGGTGGTCCCGGTACAATACCGATGACCCCGAAACTTGTCCCGATGGCCGAAATAGGACTTCCTATATATAAATCTTTACCTCTGGACCATTCCGGAACTCCTCGTGACGTCCGGGATCTCATCCGGGACTCCGAACAACATTCGGTAACCACATACAAGCTTCCTTTATAACCCTAGCGTCATCGAACCTTAAGTGTGTAGACCCTACGGGTTCGGGAGACATGCAGACATGACCGAGACGTTCTCCGGTCAATAACCAACAGTGGGATCTGGATACCCATGTTGGCTCCCACATGTTCCACGATGATCTCATCGGATGAACCACGATGTCAAGGACTTAATCAATCCCGTATACAATTCCCTTTGTCTAGCGGTACGATACTTGCCCGAGATTCGATCGTCGGTATCCCGATACCTTGTTCAATCTCGTTACCGGCAAGTCTCTTTTACTCGTTCCATAACACATCATCCCGTGATCAACTCCTTGATCACATTGTGCACATTATGATGATGTCCTACCGAGTGGGCCCAGAGATACCTCTCCGTTTACACGGAGTGACAAATCCCAGTCTCGATTCGTGCCAACCCAACAGACACTTTCGGAGATACCTGTAGTGTACCTTTATAGTCACCCAGTTACGTTGTGACGTTTGGTACACCCAAAGCATTCCTACGGTATCCGGGAGTTGCACAATCTCATGGTCTAAGGAAATGATACTTGACATTAGAAAAGCTTTAGCATACGAACTACATGATCTTGTGCTAGGCTTAGGATTGGGTCTTGTCCATCACATCATTCTCCTAATGATGTGATCCCGTTATCAACGATATCCAATGTCCATGGTCAGGAAACCGTAACCATCTATTGATCAACGAGCTAGTCAACTAGAGGCTTACTAGGGACATGGTGTTGTCTATGTATCCACACATGTATCTGAGTTTCCTATCAATACAATTCTAGCATGGATAATAAACGATTATCATGAACAAGGAAATATAATAATAACTAATTTATTATTGCCTCTAGGGCATATTTCCAACAGTCTCCCACTAGCACTAGAGTCAATAATCCAGTTCACATCGATATGTGATTAACACTCAAGGTCACATCCCCATGTGACTAACACCCAAAGAGTTTACTAGAGTCAATAATCTAGTTCACATTTACCATGTGATTAACACTCGATGAGTTCTGGGTTTTGATCATGTTTTGCTTGTGAGAGAGGTTTTAGTCAACGGGTCTGAATCTTTCAGATCCATATGTACTTCACAAATTTCTTATGTCATTTTGTAGATGCAACTACTACGCTACATTTGGAGCTATTCCAACTAACTGTTCTACTATACGAATCCAGTTTACTACTCAGAATAATCTGGATTAGTGTCAAAGTTTGCATCGGCGTAACCCTTTACGACGAACTCTTTTACCACCTCCATAATCGAGAAAATTCCCTAGTCCACTAGTTACTAAGGATAACTTTGACCGCTGTCTTGTGATCCATTCTTAGATCACTCTTGTACCCCTTGACTGACTCATGACAAGGCACACTTCAGGTGCGGTACACAGCATAGCATACTGTAGAGCCTATGTCTTAAGCATAGGGGACGACCTTCGTCCTTTCTCTCTATTCTGCCGTGGTCGAGCTTTAAGTCTTAACTCCATACCTTACAACTCAGGCAAGAACTCCTTCTTTGACTGATCCATCTTGAACACCTTCAAGATCATGTCAAGGTATGTGCTCATTTGAAAGTACCACTAAGCGTTTTTGATCTATCCTTATAGATCTTGATGCTCAATGTTCAAGTAGCTTAATCCAGGCTTTCCATTGAAAAACACTTTCCAAATAACCCTATATGCTTTCCAGAAATTCTACGTCAGTTCTGATCAACAATATGTCAACAACATATACTCATCAGAAATTATATAGTGCTCCCACTCACTTCTTTGGAAATACAAGTTTCTCATAAACTTTGTGTACACCCAAAATCTTTGATCATCATCAAAGCATACATTCCAACTCCGAGATGCTTACTCCAGTCCTTAGAAGGATTCCTGGAGCTTTGCATACTTATTAGCATCTTTCAGGATTGACAAAACCTTCCGGTTGTATCACATACAACCTTTCCTCAAGAAAATCGTCGAGGAAACAATGTTTTGACATCCTATCTGCAAGATTTCATAAATAATGAAGTAATCGTTAATATAATTCCAACAGACTCTTAGCATCGCTACGAGTGAGAAAGTCTCATCGTAGTCAACTCCTTGAACTTGTCGGGAAACTTCTTAACGACAAGTCGAGCTTTCTTAATGGTGACATTTACCATCATTGTCCGTCTTCCTTTTAAAATCCATCTGTACTCAATAGCCTTATGACCATCGAGCCGTTCTGCCAAAGTCTACACTTTGTTTCCATACATGGATCCTCTCTCGGATTTTATGGCCTCGAGCCATTTATCGGAATCCCGGCCCACCATCGCTTCTCCATAGCTCGTAGGTTCATTGTTTTCTAGCAACATGACTTCCAAGACAGGATTACGCACCACTCTGAAGTAGTACGCATCCTTGTCGTCCTACAAGGTTTGGGAGTGACTTGATCTGAAGTTTCATGATCACTATCATAAGCTTCCACTTCAATTGGTGTAGGTTCCACAGGAACAACTTCCTGTGCCCTGCCACACACTAGTTGAAGAGATGGTTCAATAACCTCATCAAGTCTCCACCATCCTCCCACTCAATTCTTTCGAGAGAAACTTTTCCTCGAGAAAGGACCCGATTCTAGAAACAATCCCTTATTGCTTTCGGATCTGAGACAGGAGGTATACCCAACTGTTTTTGGGTGTCCTATGAAGATGCATTTATCCGCTTTGGGTTCGAGCTTATCAGCCTGAAACTTTTTCACATAAGCGTCGCAGCCCCAAACTTTTAAGAAATGACAGCTTAGGTTTCTCTAAACCATAGTTCATACGGCGTCATCTCATCGGAATTACGTGGTGCCCTATTTAAAGTGAATGCAGTTGTCTCTAATGCCTAACCCGTAAACTATCGTGGTAATTCGATAAGAGACATCATGGTATGCATCATATCTGATAGGGTGCAGTTATGATGTTCGGACACACCATCACACTATGGTGTTCCAGGCTGTATTAGTTGTGAAACAATTTCCACAATGTCTTAATTCTGTGCCAAACTCGTAATTCAGATATTCATCTCTATGATCATATCATAGATCTTTTATCCTCTTGTCACCACGATCTTTCAACTTCACCCTGAAATTACTTGAACCTTTCAATAATTCAGACTCGTGATTCATCAAGTAAATATACTCAACATCTACTCAAATCATCTGTGAAGTAAGAACATAACAATATCCACTACACGCCTCAGCACTCATTGGACTGCACACATCAAAATGTATTACTTCCAACAAGTTGCTTTCTAGTTCCATTTTACTGAAACCGAGGCTTTCAGTCATCTTGCCCATGTGGTATGATTTGCATGTCTCAAGTGATTCAAAATCAAGTGAGTCTAAACGGTCCATTTGCATGGAGTTTCTTCATGCAAATACACCAATAGACATGGTTCGCATGTCTCAAACCTTTCAAAAACGAGTGAGCCCAAAGATCCATCAACATGGAGCTTCTTCATGCGTTTTATACCGATATGACTTACGTGGCAGTGCCACAAGTAGGTGGTACTATCATTACTATCTTTTGGCATGAACATGTGTATCACTACGATCGAGATTCAATAAACCATTCATTTTAGGTGCAAGACCATTGAAGGTATTATTCAAATAAACAGAGTAACCATTATTCTCTTTAAATGAATAACCGTATTGCGATAGACATAATCCAATCATGTCTATGCTCAACGCAAACACCAATCTCGATGGTAGAGGGAGCGTACGATATTTGATCAACCTTGGAAATACTTCCAACACATATCGTCATCTCACCTTTAGCTAGTCTCCGTTTATTCCGTAGCTTTTATTTCGAGTTACTAACACTTAGCAACCGAACCGGTATCTAATACCCTGGTGCTACTAGGAGTACTAGTAAAGTACACATCAACACAATGTATATCCAATATACTTCTATCGACCTTGCCAGCCTTCTCATCTACCAAGTATCTAGGGTAATTCTGCTCCAGTGGCTGTTCCCCTTATTACAGAAGCACTTAGTCTCGGGTTTGGGTTCAACCTTGGGTTTCTTCACTAGAGCAGCAGCTGAATTGCCGTTTCATGAAGTATCCCTTTGTTCCCTTGCCCTTCTTAAAACTAGTGGTTTCACCAACCATCAACAATTGATGCTCCTTCTTGATTTCTACTTTCGCGGTGTCAAACATCGCGAATATCTCAAGGATCATCATATATGTCCCTGATATATCATAGTTCATCACGAAGCTCTAGCAGCTTGGCGGTAATGACTTCGGAGAAACATCACTATCTCATCTGGAAGATCAACTCCCACTCGATTCAAATGATTGTTGTACTTAGACAATCTGAGCACAAGCTCAACAATTGAGCTTTTCTCCCTTAGTTGCAGGCTAAGAAAATCGTCGGAGGTCTTATAACTCTTGACGTGGGCACGAGCCTGAAATCCCAATTTCAGTCCTTGGAACATCTCATATGTTCTGCGATGTTTCAAAAACGTCTTTGGTGCCTCAATTCTAAACCATTTAGCATTACGCACTGAACTATCATGTAGTCATCAAAACGTGTATGTGAGATGTTCGCAACATCCACAGACGACGTTCGAGGTTCAGCACACTGAGCGGTGCATTAAGGACATAAGCCTTCTATGAAGCAAATGAGGGCAATCCTCAGTTTACGGACCTTGTCCGCATAATTGCTACTATCAACTTTCAACTAAATTTTCTCTAGGAACATATCTAAACAGTAGAACTAAAGCGCGAGCTACGACATAATTTGCGAAGACCTTTTGACTATGTTCAGGATAATTAAGTTCATCTTATGAACTCCCACTCAGATAGACATCCCTCTAGTCATCTAAGTGATTACATGATCCGAGTCAACTAGGCCATGTCCGATCATCACGTGAGACGGACTAGTCAACATCGGTGAACATCTTCATGTTGATCGTATCTACCATACGACTCATGCTCGACCTTTCGGTCTTCTGTGTTCTGAGGCCATGTCTGTACATGCTAGGCTCGTCAAGTCAACCTAAGTGTTTGCATGTGTTCCGAGGCCATGTCTGTACATGCTAGGCTCGTCAACACCCGTTGTATTCGAACATAAGAATCTATACACCCGATCATCACGTGGTGCTTCGAAACTACGAACTGTCGCAACGGTGCACAGTTAGGGGGAACACTTTCTTGAAATTTTAATGAGAGATCATCTTATTTACTACCGTTGTTCTAAGCAAATAAGATGTATAAACATGATAAACATCACATGCAATCAAATAATAGTGACATGATATGGCCAATATCATATAGCTCCTTTGATCTCCATCTTGGGGCTCCATGATCATCATCGTCACCGGCATGACACCATGATCTCCATCATCATGATCTCCATCATCGTGTCTTCTTGAAGTTGTCACGTCATCTATTACTTCTACTACTACAGCTAACGGTTAGCAATAAAGTAAAGTAATTACATGATGTTTTATGTTGACACGCAGGTCATAAATAAATTAAGACAACTCCTATGGCTCCTACCGGTTGTCATACTCATCAACATGCAAGTCGTGATTCCTATTACAAGAACATGATCAATCTCATACATCACATATATCATTCATCACATCCTTTTTGGCCATATCACATCACATAGCATACCCTGCAACAACAAGCTAGACGTCCTCTAATTGTTGTTTGCATGTTTTACGTGGCTGCTATGGGTTTCTAGCAAGAACGTTTCTTACCTACGCAAAGACCACAACGTGATATGCCAATTGCTATTTACCCTTCATAAGGACCCTATTCATCGAATTTGATCCGGCTAAAGTGGGAGAGACAGACACCCGCCAGCCACCTTATGCAACTAGTGCATGTTTGTCGGTGGAACCGGTCTCACGTAAGAGTACGTGTAAGGTTGGTCCGGGCCGCTTCATCCCACGATGCCGCCGAATCAAGATAAGACTAGTAACGGCAAGAATATTGAACAAAATCAACGCCCACAACTACTTTGTGTTCTACTCGTGCATAGAAACTACGCATAGACCTAGCTCATGATGCCACTGTTGGGGAACGTAGCAGAAATTCAAAAATTTCCTACGTATCACCAAGATCTATCTATGGAGAAACCAGCAACGAGGGGAAGGAGAGTGCATCTACATACCCTTGTAGATCGCTAAGCGGAAGCGTTCAAGTGAACGGGGTCGATGGAGTCGTACTCGTCGTGATCCAAATCACCGATGATCAAGTGCCGAACGCACGGCACCTCCGTGTTCAACACACGTACAGCCCGGTGACATCTCCCATGCCTTGATCCAGCAAGGAGAGAGGGAGAGGTTGAGGAAGACTCCATCCAGCAGTAGCACAACGGCATGGTGGTGGTGGTGGAGCGTGGCAATCCTGCAGGGCTTCGCCAAGCACCACGGGATATGAGAAGGACTTAGGAGAGGGAGGGGCTGCACCAAAGGCATAAGGGGTGTCTCTAAGAGGCCCTCCTAGCCTCACTATATATAGGGAGCCCAAGGGGGGGTGCGCCAGCCCTAGGAGATCCAATCTCCTAGGGGGCGGCGCCAGGGGAGGTTTCCCTCCCCCCCAAGGCACCTAGGAGGTGCCTTCCCTCCTTGGGACTCTTCCTTAGGGTTCCCCCTTCACCCTAGGCGCATGGGCCATAAGGGAAGTGGCGCCCCAGCCCACTTTGGGCTGGATCCCTTCCCACTTCAGCCCATGGGACCCTCCGGGATAGGTGGCCCCACCCGGTGGGCCCTCGGGACCCTTCCGGTGGTCCCGGTACAATACCGATGACCCCGAAACTTGTCCCGATGGCCGAAATAGGACTTCCTATATATAAATCTTTACCTCTGGACCATTCCGGAACTCCTTGTGACGTCCGGGATCTCATCCGGGACTCCGAACAACATTCGGTAACCACATACAAGCTTCCTTTATAACCCTAGCGTCATCGAACCTTAAGTGTGTAGACCCTACGGGTTCGGGAGACATGCAGACATGACCGAGACGTTCTCCGATCAATAACCAACAGCGGGATCTGGATACCCATGTTGGCTCCCACATGTTCCACGATGATATCATCGGATGAACCACGATGTCAAGGACTTAATCAATCCCGTATACAATTCCCTTTGTCTAGCGGTACGATACTTGCCCGAGATTCGATCGTCGGTATCCCGATACCTTGTTCAATCTCGTTACCGGCAAGTCTCTTTTACTCGTTCCGTAACACATCATCCCGTGATCAACTCCTTGATCACATTGTGCACATTATGATGATGTCCTACCGAGTGGGCCCAGAGATACCTCTCCGTTTACACGGAGTGACAAATCCCAGTCTCGATTCGTGCCAACCCAACAGACACTTTCGGAGATACCTGTAGTGTACCTTTATAGTCACCCAGTTACGTTGTGACGTTCACCCAAAGCATTCCTACGGTATCCGGGAGTTGCACAATCTCATGGTCTAAGGAAATGATACTTGACATTAGAAAAGCTTTAGCTTACGAACTACATGATCTTGTGCTAGGCTTAGGATTGGGTCTTGACCATCACATCATTCTCCTAATGATGTGATCCCGTTATCAACGACATCCAATGTCCATGGTCAGGAAACCGTAACCATCTATTGATCAACGAGCTAGTCAACTAGAGGCTTACTAGGGACATGGTGTTGTCTATGTATCCACACATGTATCTGAGTTTCCTATCAATACAATTCTAGCATGGATAATAAACGATTATCATGAACAAGGAAATATAATAATAACTAATTTATTATTGCCTCTAGGGCATATTTCCAACAGTGTGTCCAAACTTTTGTCAAGCAAGACAATTTTTACCACATCATCTTGGTGGCATGACATTACGTCAAGCAAGGTTTCATGTATTTCTGATCTTTTTTTTAATTTTTTGGAATTTAAATGTGATGGCACTCTATGCATGTATCCAGGCCATGACACCAATATGTTTGAAAATTCCTTCCAATTTACTGCACATGCAGTTAACTCGCACACAAGTATACAAATATGATTTTTCAAACCGTTACGGTTAGCCGTTGCATGTAGATGTAGTTCAAATTTGAATTACGGTCATTAAATGGCTAGAAAATCACTTAAATGTCTTTAAAAGGTAAAATGACCCTTGGAATTTTCCAAATTTTCAAATGACAATTGTATTAGTGCACATTAACTATAGAAATTTTTTAAAGGCCGTAAGAGGAAGCTATTGTCCGTTCATTATCATACATGCATTGTTCCTCCTCGGAACCATGAGCCTTCTAGTGAGTTGCTCCGGTTTGTGAGGGGTGTGTGTCCAAACTTTCGTCAAACATGCCAATTTTTTGACCACATCATCTTGATGGCATGGCATTACATCAAGCAAGGTTTCATGTGTTTCTGATCTTTTTTTATTTTTTGGAATTTAAATGCCATGGCACTCCATGCTTTGCACTGGTGCACGTCGATCCTAAACAAATGGTTTTTAACCCCTTTCCGTGACGGCATTTGGAACCGTCGCCAAGTGAGTGTGGGCGATAGGGGGGTCCTTCCCACACGACCCAGAAATCATCGGGGATAGGCCCTCCCGGGACACAGGCTGGGGCCGTGTGCGATCGGGCGAGGCATCAAAACCCAATCATTTCCATAGATATGTACATCCCACACAGTAATCCGAGAAAATCATTTCCGTAGGTATGTACATTCCACACGGTGAATCCCAAAAAACATTTCCATTCGTATGTATATCACACACAGTCAATCCAAGGAATACGTTTCCATTCTTATGTACATCCCACATAGTCAATCCAGGGAAAACGTTTCCGTTCGTATGTACTTCCCACACAATTTTATTTGTAGGCTTGTGTGTGAAAGGTGTAACTATCACACACGATCTGCCTTGGTTAACTGTTTTCTTTTATCAACTATATCACACACGATTTGATGAAGAAAACTGTGTGGCATTGGGCTATCCATCGCAAGCGATTTTACTGCTAGAAACGTTTGCAAAGATCCATGACACATTTAGCAGGTTTATTAGTTTACAATTAATAATTCCGGTATTACGTAAATTCACATTTCATATCAAACAGCTGTTTGCCAATTTCATATCAGGCACATAAATATATTATAACATCACACTACGGTTGCTACATGAAAACATCACGGTACAACATATAGGTAGTTCAACTTCATAAGAACAATATATTCATTTCCCTAATAGAGATCATCCAGGCTCGTATTATCCACCTCTGCTTTCAGTTCGGTAATAACCTGTTTTGCACGGGCCAACTGGGAAAGTGCCTCCTCCTTCACCAACACCATCTTAGCAAAGTATGATCTAAAAAATCTGAGCTCATTCTCCACCTTCAACTTTTTATCCCGCATCTTAAAATGTTCTTCAGCATTGACAACAATTTCTCTAAGCCTACGTCTGTTCTCTTCCTCATACATGCTCCAAAGCTTCGCTAGGCACATCTTCAAAGACTGTGGCCACTCTTGATCAACCCACTCCAAGTAAGAACACTTCCGTTCATCCTATAATATTTAAAACTAGATCAGTAACAATTGTAGGGGAAATGGGTTTATAGCAACATAGAAAATCACCAATACTTATTTTGAAAAACTGAAGAAACATGTTAATTATAACATATCTTCTCAAAAAGATCAATGTGCAAATGAAATAATTGGTACTGAGACAACAACCAAATTCTGGAACATCAGAAGCTATAATTAACTACAACAACGCTACAAGTTATTACTCATGTACAATAAATAACAAATTGAACATTTTATGAGGAAGGTAAATATAACTGCAACAGCATAGTGACAGTGTTTGGATGACAGCAAATTGATACTAACAGGTGTGTACATGCACAATTTTAGTAACATAGAACTAATAGCACTAAGGCCGCCCACTATGTATGCCAAAACTGGGGTAAAGACAACTGTTGCTACATCTCGAACCAGTGCCCTGCACTGGCGAGCCGATGCAGTGAAAAAAAACAGGGACCCGTACTCCGGAGCATGTGGTTGCTCCGATGCCTAGTTCCTTTGTGCCATAAAGATTTAGTATTTTACTGCTTTGCTGCTCGGATATGTGGACCAAAGTTGGCTGCACAAACTGCTGAAGTAGTGCCAAGTAATTTTCTAATGGCACCGCTGATAAGATGGCAACAATTTAAGATACTAGATACAAATTGTGACACTGTCTTAGGATGTGTTTGGTTGAAGGTGTGGTATGAATGGGTTGGGACCGTGACAGTGTCTGAATCACATCTAACAAATGATTTGTAACAATGAAAGAGGGTCTAACCTTCTCTGCACATGCCAGAGACTTCCTCCCACTGTCCACAGAATCAAACACAACTAGCTTCACGCATGGAGATTGATGGTGACAACGAGCAGATAGATCTTCAGCCACCCGCTCCATTCGTTGCCACTGATGGTCCTAGGGAGCTACAAGAGGAAGAAGTGACTCAAATCGATCGCCGGGTAAAAATCATTCATTCCAAGTCATAGCCCGAGAGAGAGAAGAGAGGCATACCCGGGTGGTGAAGGAGTCATCGCCGGAGGAGGAACCGCTGGAGAGGTCTTTGAAGAAGACCATGGTGACCCCGGCGGTAGGATGCAAGACGGCGAGAGCGAGGAAGCGGCTATAGCTTAGGAAGGAAGGAGGAAACAGGGAAAATGTGACTTGTGGTCGGGGAGAAAAGGGGGTGGGGAAGGGGGCGGGGGTAGATATTTTGGCGGTAGGCCAAAATTTTGGAAATGTGGAGGGAAACTCTGCACGCGGTGCTGCCGGACCTTTCACTTTGAACGATTGTGTGCATCGCAAACGATTCTTCTGCTTTACACGCATGGGATGAGTATGATAATTCAAATTTTGGTGGAAAATTCCCCGGGTACGTCATTGCATAATTTTACATCGCTTGCTAATTTGGGCACACAAAAGAGCATACAGCAGACAGACCACACTAACTGAATCGAGCAATTTTAGTAATTAAACATAGCCATTGACCTAAACATTGCTGTAACAAAAGACCAGCATTAAAAACAAAGCCTAAGTGCGCATAATTTTAACAAATCGGCCGCCGCGCCGGCCTATGCATCGCCGGTGTGAGATGAGACGTCAATGACTTGTCCTGGCGACATGCCGCCGTTGGTGGACTCCGCGTCCCCCCTGCTGAAGTCGACCGGGTCCTCGTCCTCGTCCTCGGCGCCGCCCTCAAGGTTGTAGTACTCGTAGTAGTGGCTACACCAGAGCTCGCATTGGTACTACACCGCCTATTCCTCGACGGACAGATTCTTCTCTACCTCGACCTCAGCCACGTGCAACTCCTCCTCCCGGCGCTCCTCGATCTCCGTCGCTTCCTACATCTCCAGCTCCCGCTCGGCGACCTCATGAGGAAGCAGGTGCTCCATGACCACCGCCGCCTTTTCAGACATGGGTTGCATGCTGGAGTCCGAGGTGGCCTGGAATAACTTGGCGTGTGCATCCTCGATCTTGGCATGGATGGCCTCGACCCGGGCTAGGGCGACATCGTCGGCACGGACGGCAGCTCGAGCGCTCTCGGCGTTTGCAGCTGCCGTCGTAGCAGTAGCTGTAGCCATCTTGGCTGCTGCAGCTGCCCTGTCGGCTGTCGCAGACGCCCTCTCGACGGAAGCGGCCACGCTCAATGCGGATGCGGCGGCACTTTCGGCGTAGGCGGCCGCGCTCTTGGTGTAGGCGGCGGCGCTCGGGGGGTGCGCAGCCATCGTATGGGCCTTCACGAAGCGTTCCCATGGCATCATCTTTGCAAGAAGGGGGTGCAGGAATGGGGGTCGGGATTCATGGATTCGGGGGTTGCCGGCACTGGAGCAGACGAGCCGGCGAAGCTTAAGGAGGGAGACTTAAATAGACCTAGATATTTTCATCGCAAACGGTTCCTAGAACAAGTATGTGTGATGTTATAGATATTTTTTATTAGCTGTGAAAGACGAATTTGGAGTACAGTGGCAACGGATGTTGTTTTAAATGTACGAGAAATTTTGTAGTACTAATACAACTGTCATGTCAAATTTTGGAAAATTTCACGGGTCATTTGACCCTTTAAGACATTTAAGTGATTTTCTAGCCATTTAATGACCGTAATTGAAATTTGAACTACATGTACATGCAACAGCTAACCATAACGGTTTGAAAACTCATATTTTGTGTACTTGTGTGCGATTAAATTCCATGTGCAGTAAATTGGAAGGAATTTTCAAACATATTAGTCTAACGGCTATGGCACAATTAAGCATGGAGTGACATGGCATTTTAATTCCAAAAACTTAAAAAAATGATCAGAAAAACATGAAACCTTGGTTGATGTAATGTCATGCCACCAAGATGATGTGGAAAAAAAATTGGCATGTTTGACGAAAGTTTGGACACACACCCCTCACAAACCGGAGCAACTCACTAGAAGGCTCATGGTTCTGAGAGGGAACAATGCATGTTTGATGACGAACGGGAGATAGCTTCCTCTTACAGCCTTCAACTTTTTTCTATGTCTAACGTGCACTACTACAACTGTAATGTGAAATTTTTGAAAATTCTAGAGGTCATTTGACCTTTTAAAGATATTTAAGTGATTTTCTAGCCATTTAATGACCGTAATTCAAATTTGAACTACATCTACATGCAACGCCTAACCAAAACGGTTTGAAAAATCATATCTGTGTACTTGTGTGCGAGTTAATTCCATGTGCAGTAAATTAGAAGGAATTTTCAAACATATTGCTCTCATGACATGGACACATGCATACGTATGCATGGAGTGACATGGCATTTTAATTCCAAAAACAAAAAAATGATCAAAAAACATGAAACCTTGGTTGATGTAATGTCATGCCACCAAGATGATGTGGTAAAGAAATTGGCATGTTTGACGAAAGTTTGGACACAAACCCCTTACAAATCGGAGCAACTCACTAGAAGGCTCGTTGTTCCGAGAGGGAACAATGCATGTTTGATGACGAACGGGAGATAGCTTCCTCTTACGACCTTCAATTTTTTTCTACGTCTAATGTGCACTACTACAACTGTAATGTGAAATTTTTGAAAATTCTAGGGGTCATTTGACCTTTTAAAGACATTTAAGTGAATTTCTAGCCATTTAATGACCGTAATTCAAATTTGAACTACATCTACATGCAACGCCTAACCAAAACGGTTTGCAATATTATATCTGTGTACTTGTGTGCGAGCTAATTCCATGTGCAGTAAATTAGAAGAAATTTTTAAACATATTGGTCTCGCGACATGGACACATGCATACGTATGCATGGAGTGACATGGCATTTTAATTCCAAAAGACTAAAAAAATGATCAGAAAAAACATGAAACCTTTGTGGATGTAATGTCATGCCACCAAGATGATGTGGTAAAGAAATTGGCATGTTTGACGAAAGTTTGGGCACACACCCCTCACAAATCGGAGCAACTCGCTAGAAGGCTCGTGGTTCCGAGAGGGAACAATGCATGTTTGATGATGAATGGGAGATAGCTTCCTCTTACAGCCTTCAATTTTTTTTCTACGTCGAACATGCACTAGTACAACTGTAATGTGAAATTTTTGAAAATTCTAGGGGTCATTTGACCTTTTAAAGACATTTAAGTGATTTTCTAGCCATTTAATAACCGTAATTCAAATTTGAAATACATCTACATGCATCGCCTAACCAAAACGGTTTGAAAAATCATATTTGTTTACTTGTGTGCGAGTTAATTCTAAGTGCACTAAATTAGAAGGAATTTTCAAACATATTGGTCTCTCACATGCATACGTATGCTTGAAGTGACATGGCATTTTAACTCCAAAAAATAAAAAAATGATCAGAAAAAACATGAAACCTTGGTTGATGTAATGTCATGCCACCAAGATGATGTGGTAAAGAAATTGGCATGTTTGACGAAAGTTTGGACATACACCCCTCACAAACCGGAGCGACTCGCTAGAAGGCTCGTGGTTCCTAGAGGGAACAATGCATGTTTGATGACGAACGGGAGATAGCTTCCTCTTACGGCCTTCAATTTTTTTTTCTACGTCTAACATGCACTACTACAACTATAATGTGAAATTTTTGAAAATTCTAGGGGTCATTTGACCTTTTAAAGACATTTAAGTGATTTTCTAGCCATTTAATGACCGTAATTCAAATTTGAAATACATCTACATGCAACACCTAACCAAAACGGTTTGAAAAATCATATCTATGTACTTGTATGCGAGTTAATTCCATATGTAGTAAATTAGAAGGAATTTTCAAACATATTGGTATCACGACATGGACACATCCATACGTATGCATGGAGTGACATGGCATTTTAATTCCAAAAAATAAAAAATGATCAGAAAAACATGAAATGTTGGTTGATGTAATGTTATGCCACCAAGATGATGTGGTAAAGAAATTCCCATGTTTGACGAAAGTTTGGACACACACACCTCAAACACCGGAGCAACTCACTAGAAAACTCGCGGTTCCGAGAGAGAACAATGCATGTTTGATGATGAACGGGAGATAGCTTCCTCTTACGGTTTTCAATTTTTTTCTACGTCTAACGTGCACTACTACAACTATAATGTGAAATTTTTGAAAATTCTAGGGGTCATTTGACCTTTTAAAGACATCTAAATGATTTTCTAGCCATTTAATGATCGCAATTCAAATTTGAACTACATCTACTTGCAACGCCTAACCAAAAGGGTTTGAAAAATCATATATGTGTACTTGTATGTGAGTTAATTCCATGTGCAGTAAATTAAAAGGAATTTTCAAACATATTGGTCTCATGACATGGACACATGCATACGTATGCATGGAGTGACCTGGCATTTTAATTCCAAAAAATAAAAAACATGATCAGAAAAACATGAAACCTTGGTCGATGTAATGTTACGCCACCAAGATGATGTGGTAAAGAAATTGGCATGTTTGACGAAAGTTTGGACACACACCCCTCACAAGCAAGAGCAACTCACTAGAAGGCTCGTGGTTCCAAGAGGGAACAATGCATGTTTCATGACGAAGTGGAGATAGCTTCCTCTTACGGCCTTCAATTTTTTTTCTATGTCTAACGTGCACTACTACAACTGTAATGTGAAATTTTTGAAAATTCTAGGGGTCATTTGACCTTTTAAAGACATCTAAATGATTTTCTAGCCATTTAATGACCGTAATTCAAATTTGAACTACATCTACATGCAACGCCTAACCAAAACGGTTTGAAAAATCATATCTGTGTACTGGTGTGCAAGTTAACTCCATGTGCAGTACATTAGAAGGAATTTTCAAACATATTGGTCTCACGACATGGACACGTGCATACATATGCATGGAGTGACATGGCATTTTAATTTCAAAAAATAAAAAATGATCAGAAAAACATGAAACCTTGGTTGATTTAATGTCATGCCACCAAGATGATGTGGTAAATTAATTGATCTATTTGATGAAAGTTTGGACACACACCTCTCACAAACCGGAGCAACTCACTAGAAGGTCCGTGGTTCCGAGAGGGAACAATGCATGTTTGATGACGAATGGGAGATAGCTTCCTCTTACGACCTTCAATTTTTTTCTACGTCTAACATGCACTAATACAATTGTCATGTGAAATTTTTCGAAAATTTCAAGGGTCATTTGACCTTTTAAAGACATTTAAGTGATTTTCTAGCCATTTAATGGCCGTAATTCAAATCTGAACTACATCTACATGCAACGTCTAACCATAACGATTTGAAAATCATATTTTTGTGTACTTGTGTGTGAGTTAATTCCATGTGCAGTAAATTAGAAGAAATTTTCAAACATATTGGTCTCAAGGCATGGGCACACATGCATGGAGTGCCATGGCATTTTAATTCTAAAAAATTAAAAATGATCATAAAAACATGAAACCTTGCTTGATTTAATGTCATGCCACCAAGATGATGTGGTAAAAAAATTGGCCTGTTTGACGAAAGTTTGGACACACACCCCTCACAAACCGGAGCAACTCAGTAGAAGGTTCGTGGTTCCGAGAGGGAACAATGCATGTTTGATGACGAACGGGACATAGCTTCCTCTTATGGCCTTCAATTTTTTTCTACGTTTAACATGCACTAATACAACTGTCATGTGAAATTTTGGAAATTTCAAGGGTTATTTGACCTTTTATAGACATTTAAGTGATTTTCTAACCATTTAATGACCGTAATTCAAATTTGAACTACATCTACATGCAACGCCTAACCATAACGGTTGGAAAAATCATATTTTTGTGTATTTGTGTGCGAGTTAAAAAATCATCAGACGATGTAAATATCTGGTGTTCAAAAAAGAAAATGTAAAGATCTGGCAAGACAACCGGCCCCCACACGATTGGCACTCTATCTCGCGGCTCGAGATTTGGTAGGTGAGTGGCGGGGATCATTAACCAGACACGGTTCTACATTGGAAACCGTCAGCTATTATGTTCACACACGGATTTTGACTATTATGTTCACACATGAATTTTGCTGCGGGAATCGTGTGTAATTCAAACTACAGTACTTGTAAATTCCGGCGACCAGCGTGTGTATTGTCCCCGTCAATCTAGATTCCGGCAGCCAATAAATATTACCATGCTCACGTCATCCCGCCTGCATTCTCATCTACATCCTCCCCTCGCTCGCCCTCTCTCTATCTCTCTCTCAAATCTCTGCCATGGCGCCGCCGATCTGCCCAAGCATCGATGAGGAGTCCCCCCCTGAGGACGCTCACTCAATTAGCAGCGACGAGGACCCCTACGCGCCGCCTGACGAGGTTGCACCGGACCCCCAACTTTGGATTGGTTTTGGGGCCAGTTCACTCTTGTCTATGGAAGTCGCTGTTGCCGGCTGAGAAAGTCAGGCAAGTGGCGTTCAAGAAGGAGATGGCGGAGGAGGAAGCTAGGTACCAGGCGGCCTGTGAAGCCCGTGATGCCGCCTGGAAAAAGGAGGTGGCAGAGCTTTGGGGGCGGGCGAGTCGTCGTGCCGAGGAGGTGTACGAATACGGGTACTTCGCGAGGAAGGTCATAGGCGCTGGGCGCCTCGTCGCTGCGTGGAGGCGGGCTGATAAGCTTCAGTGTGCTACCGACGAGGAGCTCCGGTGGGCGCCCAACGAAATGGCAAGATCGGCCACGCGCGTCCGCCAGCAAGAGGCAGATCGGTACGTCAAGCGCTGCGAGGCGGAGGAGGCGGAGTACTGGCTCCGCACTGGGAAGACGCCGCGCACCAGGGAGCTGCTGGTGAGGGGCTGCCGGAATACTGGCCCCAGGAGGGATTATTAGTTTTAGTATTGTTCATTTTCAGTTTTATGCATTGTACCTTGTAATTAAGTGTCATCACGTATATGTGATGATATTATATATATATATTCTGTGATGAACTAATGAACAATTAATACATATATATATATTATAAATTCCATTTTTTATCTGTTTTTGTATAGTAATTTGAATCTAGCTGTTATCATTCACATATACATAATGGAAAGCATATATACACACATTGAAACTGAACATATAAGAATGGAAAACATAGTACACACATTGAAATAGATCAATAAACAGAGCAATACTATGATTGCTGTGAATACATAGCTATCCACGTCGAAATGAATTTTTAAAATAAAACACGTCCATGAGACCATGACCAGCAGCCCTTGTCTACGGTAGCTCTTGGGTCTGCATGAACTCGTGCAGGCGTTCGTCTATGCAGTCGACACGCTCGCGGTACATCTGGAGCGCGATCTCGAGCTCCAAGTTAGCTATTTCATTGGAGCTCACCAGCTCGAGGATGCGACGGCCATGTTCCTCTACTGCACCCAGGTGGACACCTGGGCCAAGGAGGCGGTCGAGCCTATGGACCAGCGCGTTGGCATCCAGCGGGCCGCGGGCAAGGCGAATGGCGGCACCCATGCGAACGGCGCGGCAGGCGTCCGGTGCAAGTACGATGCTGAGGGCCTTTGCCCACTCCTGGCAAGGAATGGGGGTACTAACCGAACGTGTACCCAGCTGCGATGCTGTGTCGACAGCAGGCAAGCACCGATGATCCGCTCTTGCTGTGCGGCGCGCCGCGCCTCTCGCTTCGCGGCGCTCCAACGGTCTCGCCGTGCGGTGAGCTGCAGTCTATCGGCGTGCCTAGCTTGCTCTGTGGCGCGCCATCAATCATGTTGTGCGGCGAGCTGCAGCCTGTCGGCGCTGGCATGCCTATCTTGATCCGCGGCGCTCAAGCGCCATGAACCAAAGGTCTGCTCAACCCTGACGATGACGCGCATCACGGCGTTGTCCATCGCGTTGCCGGGGAGCGCCTCGGCCTCGACGGGCCGTGGCACCTGCTCGTTTTCCTCGTCGACGAGGTTGATGATAGAGGCGACGCTTTGGTGGATTGGCATGCTTGGGAAAGGTGGATGTGCTACAGGCTGCGCTTGTTGCCTCCGTGTGTCACGCGCCGCCTATGCGCAATATCGCTAGGTGGCGGGAAACAGGTGAGGAAATGGCGAGAAACGGTGGCGTGTTCATAAAACGCCATCAAGTAATGGAAACTTAGCATAGAAGGACCATCGAGCTAGGACAAGAAGGAGATGATGATCAGATGAACATGGACCACACTAGGGAACCGTTTATGTTATTATCGGTATTCGCACACATTTCTGATTACAGACTTGTTTGCCGCATATCACACACATCTTTTTATATTGAACCATTTATGTTCTCTTGTCTCAATGCAAACAGTTCATCCGAGTGAACGGTATGCTGTATATCACACACATCTTCATCTGGCTTCCCGTTTCTTTTGTTCATCCTCATCGCAAATAGTTAATTGAGTTGAACCGTATGCCCTGTATCGCACACGCAACTAAAATCTGAACCGTGTTTGATGCATCCTTCATCGCAAACATTTTGCACCTTTTCTGACAGTTTTTTACACCACCGTTTGCGATTATGGCGTCGCACATAGTTTCGTCGAAGGGTCTCTGATCGTAGTGTCGCATTAGCAGCAACCTGCAGTAGTGTTGTGTCATAGCCGTGAGACCAATATGTTTGAAAATTCCTTCCAATTTACTGCACATGAAATTAACTCGCACACATGTACACAAATATGACTTCTCAAACCATTATGGTTAGCTGTTGCAAGTACATGTAGTTCAAAATTTGAATTATAGTCATTAAATAGCTAGCAAATCACTTATAAATGTCTTAAAAGGTAAATGACCCCTGAACATTTCCAAATTTTGACATGACAGTTGTATTAGTACTACAAATTTTCTCGTACATTTAAAACACCATCCGTTGCCACTTTACTGTACATTCGTCTTTCATAGGTAATAAAAAATATCAACAACATCACACACAATTTTTTCATAGGAACAGTTTTGATGAAAATTCGTGGGTCTATTTAAGTCTTCCTCCTAAAGCTTCGTCGGCTCGTCTGCTCCAGTGCCGGCAACCCCCGAATCCACGAATCTCGTTCCCCATTTCCGCAACCCCTTCTTGCAAAGATGACGCCATGGAAACGCTTCGTGAGGGCCCGTACGGTGGCCGCGTCCTCCTCGAGCGCCGCCGCCTGTGCCGAGAGCATGGCCGCCTGTGCTGAGAGTGTTGCTGCATCCACATTGAGCGCGGGCGCATCCGCTGAGAGGGTGTCTGCGGCAGCCAACAGGGCAGCTGCAGCAGCCAAGATGGCAGCAGCAGCGGCTGCGATGGCGGCTGCAAGCGTCGAGAGTGCTTGAGCTGTCATCCGTGCCGCCAATGTCACCCTGGCCCAGGTAGAGGCCATCCATGCCAAGATCGAGGACGCACATGCCAAGATATTCTAGGCCACCTTGGAATCCAGCATGCAACCCACATCCGAAAAGGCGGCAGTGGCCATGGAGCACCTGCTTCCTCATGAGATCACCGAGCGGGAGCTGGAGATGCAGGAGGCGGCAGAGATCGAGGAGCGATGGGAGGAGGAGTTGCACGTGGCCGAGGTCGAGGTAGAGAAGAGTTTGTCCGTCGAGGAGTCGGGGGTGGAGTACCAACACGAGCTCTGGCGCAGCCACTATTATGAGTACTACAACCTTGAGGGTGCCGTCGAGGACGAGCATGAGGACGCGGTCAACTTCAGCAGGGGGACACAGAGACCACCAACGGCGGCATGTCGCTAGGACAAGTCATCGACGTCTCATCTCACACCGGCGATGCATAGGCCGGCACGACGGCAGCTTTGTTAAAATTGTGCGTACTTAGGATTTGTTTTTAATATTGGTATTTTCTTAGAGCAATGTTTAGATCAACTGGCTCTATTTAATTACTAAAATTGCTCGATTCAGTAAGTGTGGTATGTGTGCTATACGCTCTTTTGTGTGCCCAGATTAGCAAGCGATGTTAAATTATGCAATGACGTGGACAAGGACAGTACCCTAGGAAATTTCCACCAAAATTTGAATTATAAAACTCATCACATGCGCGTAAAGCAGAAGAATCGTTTGTGATGCACACAATCGCTCAAAGTGAATGTTGTCCGGCGGCACCGCGCGTAAAGTTTCCCTCCACATTTTGAAATTTTTGGCCTACCACTGAAATATCTACCCCGCCCCCCTTCCCCACCCCCTTTTCTCCCCGACCACAAGTCACATTTCCCCTGTTTCCTCCTTCCTTCCTTCCATAGCTATAGCCGCTTCGTCGCTTGCTTCCTCGCTCTCACCGTCTCACGTCCTACCGCCGGGGTCGCCATGGTCTTCTTCAATGACCTCTCTAGCAGTTCCTCCTCTGACGATGACTCCTTCACCACCCGGGTATGCCTCTCTTCTATCTCTCGGGTTATGACTTGGAATGAAGGATTTTAATCAACGGTCAATTTGAGTCATTTCTTCCTCTTGTAGCTCCCAAGGACCATTGTTGCAATGAATGGAGCGGAGTGGCTGAAGATCTGCCTGCTCGTTGTCACCATCAATCTCCATGTGTGAAGCTAGTTGCGTTTGAATCTGTGGAGAGTGGGAGGAAGTTTCTGGCATGTGCAGAGAAGGTTAGCCCCACTTTCGTTGTTACAAAACATTTTTTAGATGTGATTCAGACACTGTCACTTTGCTATGTTATTCTGGATGTTAAGTGATACGTCTCCAACGTATCTATAATTTTTGATTGTTCCATGCAGTTATTATCATTCTTGCATGTTTTATATTCATTTTATATCATTTTTTGGTACTAACCTATTGACATAGTGCCAGGTGTCAGTTGCTATTTTTTGCTTGTTTTTTACATCGCAGGAAATCAACACAAACAGAGTCCAAACACAACGAAACTTTTGTGGATTTTTATGGACCAGAAGACACCCAATGGGCCAAAGAAGCACCTGGGGGTGCCCAGTCCCGAAATGAAAGTGTTGGTATGGAAGGCACCCATGGATATGGTTAGCCATGGAAAGTGAAAGTATGGTGGAAAAATGAATAAACTTTATTTTTTCTTTGGGAACCGCCTATGATATATTTAGCATGGAAAGTATTGGGAACTACTCGATCATTCTTGTTGACAGGAAAAGCATGCCTCCCAAAATGTTTTATCTCTATCTTTTTCACTTTGAGCTCTGGCACCTCTACAAATCCCTATTTCCCTCTGTGAAGGGCCTTTCTATTTACTTTACGCAATTTTTATTTTTACTTTGAGTCTCCATCTTCTCTTACAAAGCACCAACTAAGGGGTTCTATGATCGTACTTGAGCATTGGGTGTAGCTAATATGCGAGTGTGTTTCATGAATGGATCAATGATTGAGCATAATGGGCTAGGGATAACTTGATTTAGGGTTGATATTTTGAAAGTCATGGTTGCTTGTTGATATGCGTGAGTATTGAAGTCTTCATGTCAAAACTAGACTATTGCTTTCAACCATATAAAAGTCCAAATGTCCATGCTATAAAAGAAAGATTATGTGATGAACATGTTAGGCAGCATTCCACATCAAAAATTCCATTTTTATCATTTACCTACTCGAGGACGAGCATGAATTAAGCTTGGGGATGCTGATACGTCTCCAACATATCTAGAATTTCTGATTGTTCCATGCTATTATATTATCATTCTTGGATGTTTTATAATCATTTTATATCATTTTTTGGTACTAACCTATTGACATAGTGCCAAGTGCCAGTCGCTATTTTGCTTGTTTTTTACATCGCAGGAAATCAATACCAAACGGCCTCCAAACGCAGTGAAACTTTTTCTGGATTTTTATGGACCAGAAGACACCCAATGGGCTGGAGAAGCACCTGGAGGGGGGGTGCCCCGAGGGGGGCACAACCCACCAGGGCGCGCCTGGGCCCCCAGGCGCGCCCAGGTGGGTTGTGCCCACCGCAGTGGCCTCCCGCACCGCCTCTTTGCTCTATAAATACCCCAATATTCCAGAAACCCTAGGGGAGTCGACGAAAATCAATTCCAGCCGCCGCAAGTTCCAGAAACACCAGATCCAATCTAGACACCATTGATGCGGCTTGAAGCTACATCAGTATTTCCCCAAAGAGGAAGAGATGATGCAGCATAGTGACAGTAGGTATTTCCCTCAGTGATGAAACCAAGGTTATCGAACCAGTAGGAGAACCAAGCAACACTATGTAACCAGCACCTGCACACAAATAACAAATACTCGCAACCCTACGTATTAAAGGGGTTGTCAATCCCTTTCGGGTAACGGCGCCAAAAATTGGCAAACGGACGCGAGAGAGTAGTAAATATTGATAGATCGAACGCCAAATAAAATAAATTGCAGCAAGGTATTTTTGGTTTAATAGATCTGAAAATAAAAGCAAAGGAAAATAGATCGCAAAGGCAAATAATATGAGAAAGAGACCGGGGGCCGTAGATTTCACTAGTGGCTTCTCTCGAGAAAAGTAGCAAACAGTGGGTAAACAAATTACTGTTGGGCAATTGATAGAACTTCAAATAATCATGATGATATCCAGGAAATGATCATTATATAGGCATCACGTCCAAGATTAGTAGATCGACTCCTACCTGCATCTACTACTATTACTCCACACATCGACCGCTATCCAGCATGCATCTAGTGTATTAAGTTCATGGAGAAACAGAGTAATGCAGTAAGAACGATGACATGATGTAGACAAGATCTATCTATGTAGAGATAGACCCCATCATTTTATCATTAGTAGCAATGATACATACGTGTCGATTCCCCTTCTGTCACTGGGATCAAGCACCATAATATCGAACCCACTACAAAGCACCTCTTTCCATTGCAAGATAAGTAGATCAAGTTGGCTAAACAAAACCCAAATATCGGTGAAGAAATGCGAGGCTATAAGCAATCATGCATAAAAGAGATCAAAGAAACTCAAATACTTTCATGGATATAAAAAGATAGATCTGATCATAAACTCGAAGTTCATCGGATCCCAACAAACACACCGCAAAAGAGTTACATCATATGGATCTCCAAGGGACCATTGTATTGAGAATCAAGAGAGAGAGATGAAGCCATCTAGATACTAACTACGGACCCGAAGGTCCACAAAGAACTACTCAAGCATCATCGGAGAGGCACCAATGGAGGTGGTGAACCCCATCCGAAATGGTGTCTATATTGTATATGGTGGTTCTAGACTCTGTGGCAGCTGGATGAATATTTAATCGACTCCCCTAGGGTTCTGGAAACATTAGGGTATTTATAGTGCAAAGAGGCGGCTCGGGGGGCACCCGAGGTGGGTACAAACCACCAGGGCACGCCTGGGCCTCCTGGCGCGCCCTAGTGGGTTGTCCCATCCTTGGGACTCCCCACAGGTGCAACCAGGCTTCCTCTCTCTCTCGTTTGATTCTCAATACGATGATCTTTTGGAGATCCATATGATGTAACTCTTTTTGCGGTGTGTTTGTTCGGATCCGATGAACTTTGAGTTTATGATCAGATCTATGTTTTTATCCATGAAAGTTATTTGAGTCTTTTGACCTCTTATATGCATGATTGCTTATAGCCTCACATTTCTTCTCCGATACTTGGGTTTTGTTTGGCCAACTTGATCTATTTATCTTGCAGTAGGAAGAAGTGCTTTGTGATGGGTTCGATCTTACGATGCTTGATCCTAGTGACAGAAGGGGAACCAACACGTATGTATCGTCGCTATTAAGGATAACAAGATGGGGTCTATTTATACATAAATAGATCTTGTCTACATCATGTCATCGTTCTTATTGCATTACTCCATTTCTCCATGAACTTAATACACTAGATGCATGCTGGATAGCGGTCGATGTGTGGAGTAATAGTAGTAGATGCAGGTAGGAGTCGGTCTACTAATCTTGGACGCGATGCCTATATAATGATCATTGCCTGGATATCGTCATGATTATTTGAAGTTCTATTAATTGCCCAACAGTAATTTGTTTACCCACCATTTGCTATTTTTCTCGAGAGAAGGCACTAGTGAAACCTACAGCCCCCAGGTCTCTTCTTTATTATATTTGCCTTCGCTATCTATTTTTATTTACTTTTATTTCCAGATCTATTAATCCGAAAACCCAAAAATACCTCGTTGAATTTTATTTGCTTTTATTTGCATTTATCAATCTACTACAATTTTTATCTCGTCTACTTGCCAATTTTTGGCGTCGTTACCCGAAAGGGATTGACAACCCCTTTAATACGTCGGGTTGCGAGTATTTGTTATTGTGCAGGAGCTGTTTACATGGTGTTGCGTGGTTCTCTTACTGGTTCGATAACCTTGGTCTCATCACTGAGGGAAATACCTACTGTAGCTGTGCTGCATCATCCCTTCCTCTTTGGGGAAATACTGACGTAGTTCAAGCTGCTATCATTAAGCCAGTGTCACAGTTTGTACCTAGTATCTAAAAATGTTGCCATCTCATTTGCGGCGCCATTAGAAAATTATTTGGGACCGCTTCAGCAATTTGGGCAGCCAACTTTAGTCCATGCATCCGAGTAGCCAAGCAGTAAAATACTAAATCTTTATGGCACGAACGAACTGGGCATCGGAGCAACTAGGTGCTCCGGAGTCCGGGTCCTTGATTTTTTTGGCTGCATCGGCTCGCCAGTGCAGGGCACCGGTGCCAAATGTAGCAACATTTGTCTTTACACCAATTTTGGCATATATATATATACACATATAGTGGACGACATTAGTGTTATTAGTTCTATGTTACTAAATTTGTGCATGTACACACATGTTAGTATCAATTTGATGTCATCCAAACACTGTCTCTATGATGTTGCAGTTATATTTAGCTTCCTCATAAAATGTTCAATTTATTATTTATAGTACATGACTAAGAACTTGTAGCGTTGTTCTAGTTAATTATAGCTTCTGATGTTTCAGAATTTGGTTGTTGTCTTAGTAGCAATTAATTCATTTTCACATTGACCTTTTTGAGAAGATATGTCATAATTAACATGTTTCTTTAGTTTTTCAAAATATGTATTTGGTGATTTTCTATGCTGCTAGAAACCCATTTCTCCTACAATTGTTACTGATCTACTTTTAAATATTATAGGATGAACGGAAGTGTTCTTACCTGGAGTGGGTTGATCAAGAGTGGCCACAGTCTTTGAAGATGTGCCTAGCAAAGCTCTGGAGCATGTATGAGGAAGAGAACAGAGGTAGGCTTGGAGAAAGTGTTATCAACGCTGAAGAATATTTGAAAATGTGGGGTAAAAAGAGGAAGATGGAGAATGAGCTTAGATTTTTTAGATCAGACTTTGCTAAGATGGCGTTGGCGAAGGAGGAGGTACTTTCCCAGTTGGCCAGTGCAAAACAAGTTCTTACTAAACTAAAAGCATATGTGGATAAAACGAGCCTGGATGATCTTGATTAGGAAATTGAATATATTATTCTAATATTGTTCGTATGAAGGCAAACTAGCTATATGATGTACTGTGATGTTTTCAGGTAGCTATCGTACTGTGATGTTAAAATATATTTATGTGCCTGATATGGAATTGGCAAACAACTGTTTGATATGAAATGTGAATTCACGTAATACTAAAATTATTAATTGTAAACTAACAAACCTGCTAAATTGGTCATGGAACTTTGCAAACAGTTCTAGTAGTACAAGCGCTTGTGATGGATAGCCCAATGCCATACAGTTTTCTTCGTCAAATCGTGTGTGATGTAGTTGAATAGAAGCAAATGGTTAACCGAGGTAGAGCGTGTGTGATAGTTACACCTATCACACACGTAGCTATACATAAAACTGTGTGGGATTATATATGAACGGAAACGTTTTCCCTGGATTGACTGTGGGGGATGTACATACGAACGAAAACGTTTTCCCTGGATTGACTGTGTGGGATGTACATAAGAACGAAAACGTATTACTTGGATTTACTGCGTGGAATGTACATAACAAACGAAAACATTTGTTTGGGACTGACTGTGTGGGATGTACTTACGACCGGAACTGATTGGGCCTGTATAACCGTATTTGATCGCTCGTCCGTCGCACACGACCTCATTTTGCCGAGCGTGTGTGACCAGAGGGCCTATCCCCGACGGTTTATGGGTCGTGTGGGAAGGACCCCCCCCCAATCACCCACACTCACCTTGCGACGGTTCCGCCATCGCGGAAAGGGGTTAAAAACCGTTTGTATAGCACCTCATTGTACTAGTGTGATCTTCCTAAAGAGAAGTGGTTTAAATATCATGAACCCATTAAAGATGCTTGTGAAAAACCTATTATTGCTAATACTAAAATGCTAGCTTATACCGCTAATCCTATTGTGCCTACTACTTATATTGAGAAGCCTCCTTTCCATGTTAGAGTTAAGGAACATGCTAAGGCTACAACTACGGTTCATAAGAGTTATATTAAAACACCTAAATGCTCTCAAAATATTAAAGTAGAACCTTCAATTGCAATGGTTAAAGATCTCTTGGTTGGTAATATTGATGGGCATGTTATTTATTTCTGTGTAGAAGCTGCTAGAATTGCTAAATCTGTTAGAAATGAACATGATATGATAGATAAAAATAAAAGAGTTATTGGCATGTGCTACCTGTGATAGGCTTTGGGATTTCCCTGAAGAGGAAGGGTGATGTAGCATAGTAGCAGAAAGTATTTCCCTCGCTCAGAACCAAGGTTTATCGAAGCAGTAGGAGATTCACACAAACAAAGATAAATGATACATGCACACACACAAAAAAAAACAAATACTTGCACCCAATGCAGGGCAAGAGGGTTGCCAATCCCCTTGAACTCGTTGATTGCAGGGATCAATTCTGGTAATGGTAGATAGATAAATTGCGAAGTAAAATAAAAGTAAATAAATTCCAACAAGGTATTTAGGGTATTAGCAATACGAAGTGAGTGGACCCAGGGGCCATAGCTTTCACTAGAGGCATCTCTCTCATGAGCATATAACGGTGGGTACACAAGTTATTGCTGGGCAATTGATAGGAAAGCATATAGTTATGATGTTATGCATGGCATGATCAGTACATAGGCATTACATCCATGACAAGTAGACCAAAATGATTCTGCATTTACCACCATTACTCCACTTTGAGAGTGTTTCTATGCTTGCCTCTCTAGGTACTAAGTTCATAACAAAAAGAGTAATGCCTAAAGCATGATGACATAGTATAGACAAAATAAGATCAATCAATATGATCGTACACCATCATTTTACCCTTAGTAGCAATAGTACAAATACGTGTCTCTCTACCCCTTCTATTACGAGGTGAGGACACCGTAAGATTGAACCTACTACTATGCACCACTTCCACTAAAGATCTACTCATCAACTTGGCCAAAGAAAACTCATAGATCGAAAATCATTACATAGCTATAACAATCACACATAATAAAGTTAAGAAAAGACTCAGTTACTTTTAATGAATAATCTAATCATAAACCCGCAATTCATCATATCCCAACAAATGCGCCGCAAAAAGATTATATTAAATTGATCTCCGAAGAGAACATTGTATTGACGATCAAAGAGAGAGAGAGAGAGAGAGACATCTAGCTACTGCTATGGACCCATAGGTCATGTGAGGAACTACTCACGCATCATCAGAGAGGCAACAAGGTTGATGTAGAGGCTCTCTGTGATTGATTCCCCCTCCGACAGTGTAGTGGAAAAGGACTCCAAATGGGATCATGAAATAATAGAGACTTGTGGTGGTGGAATAACTGTTTCGGGTCTCGCCCCGGGGGTTTCTGAATATATGTGAATTTATTAGGCCAAGAATTAGGTCAACTGGAGCAACAGGGGGTCCATGAGTGGGTATGGCGCGCCTACCACATTAGGGCGCGCTCTACTGTCCTGTGGCATCCTCATGAGGCTTCGGGCCTCCCCTGAAGCTTCTAGGGCCCCTTCCGGTCCAAAAAAAATGTCAAAAAGTTTCCTCGTGTTTGGACTCCATTTGGTAGGGATTTTCTGTAAAACCAAAAACAAGCAGAAAACAACAACGGGCACTTGACACTGAGTTTAGTTCCCAAAAATGATATAAAATGGTGTATAAAGCATACAATATTGATAATATAATAGCATGAAACAAGAAAAAAATTATAGATACGTCAGAGACGTATCAATCACATACCTATTCTTTTTCAGGGTTCTAGAGCCTTCCGTAATTTATCTTTGATCAAGTCTTCCGGAGTAATTACTTATATAACACTAATTTCGGCCTCAAGAGGGTTATCGACAATATAATGCTTAAAGCTTTGCCCATTAACCACTCTCGTTTTGGTTCCCTAGGCATTGTTGATCTTGATAGGTCTAGACTGGTAAAAATCCTAAATGATGAATGGTCCTTCCCACTTAGAGAGAAGCTTACCTCCGTAATATCTAAGTCGAGATTTGTACAAGAGAACTTTGTCACCTATTTTGAATTCACATTTCTGAATTTTCTTGTCATGCCACATTTTAAATTTTTATATAAACATCTTTATGTGGACCAAAGAGCGGTTCTAGGATCGCTAAGCTAGATGTTGAGTACACCACATCCAAAGTAAAAGGAAAGGGTATGAAGGAGGAAGAGATGGTGAGGCCCATGATACGTCCCAAACATATATACTTTTCCAAACACTTTCGCTCTTGTTTTGGACCCACGAGGGCGCGCCAGCCCCCCCCCCTCCCAGATGCTCCCTGGTGTCTTGTGGGCCCCTCATCGCCCATCTTCGCGTGATTCCAACGTTGAAAAATCTTATATATACAGAAACCTCCAGAAATAACCCTAGAGCAGAAATTCCACCGCCACAAGCCTCTGTAGCCACGAAAACCAATCTAGACCCTGCTCCGGCACCCTGCCAGAGGGGGAAATCATCACCGGTGATCATCTTCATCATCCCGGTGGCCACCATGATGAGGATGGAGTAGTCCACCCTCGGGGCTGAGGGTTTGTACCAGTAGCTATGTGTTCAATCTCTCTCTCGCGCGCGTTCTTGATTTGGCACGATCTTGATGTATCGCGGGCTTTGTTAATATAGTTGGATCATATGGTGTTTCCCCCTCTCTATCTTGTTGTGATGAATTGAGTTTTCCTTTTGAGATTTCGTTGTTATTGAATTGAATACTTTTTATGGATTCGAGAACACTTGATGTATGTCTTGCTATGAATACCGGTGGTGACAACAGGGTATCATATTGATTCACTTGATATGTGTTTTGGCACTCAACTCGCGGATTCCTGAGGTGATATTGGGGTAATCTATGCATAGGGGTGATGCACGTTCTCATCTTTGTTTCTCTGGTAGAAATCTTGGAGCACTCTTTGAGGTTCTTTGTGTTGGATTGAGTATTATGAATCCGATTTTTTATGCATATCGTATAATCAACTCACAGACACTCGCGGTGACATTGGAGTATCTAGGTGATATTAGAGTTGGTTGATGTGTATCATATGGTGTTATTTTAGTATGAACTCTTGGATAGATTGATCAGAAAGAATAACTTCGTGTTATTTTAGTACGAACTCTAGGATAGATTGGTCGGAAAGAATAGCTTTGGGGTGGTTTCGTACCCTACAAACAATTTCTTCTTATGTTCTCCGCTAGATAAGAACTTCAGAGTGATACTTCGTCGCACGTTGAGGGATGGTTATATGCTCCAATTATATTACCATTGTTGATAGATTGCACCAGTGAAAGTACGGACCCTAGGCCTTGTTTTCAAGCATTGCAATACCGTTTATACTCCATTTTATCAATTGCTACCTTGTTGTTTTTTATTGTTCCTATTACAAAAATCAATATCTACTATCATTACTACACTTGTATTACCATCTCTTAGCCGAACTAGTGCACCTATGCAATTTACCATTGTATTTGGTGTGTTGGGGACACAAGAGACTCTTTGTTATTTGGTTGCAGGGTTGTTTGAGAGAGACCATCTTCATCCTACGCCTCCCATGGATTGATAAACCTTAGGTCATTCACTTGAGGGAAAATTGCTACTGTCCTACAGAACTCTGCGCTTGGAGGCCCAACACGAGTCTACAAGAATAAAGTTGCGTAATAGAAATCATTGGTTAAATCTTGGTTGGCCACAACAATGGATCCATATGCGGCACGGAATGAAAAGGGAACAAGTATCTAGAGAAGATTTGGAAGGAATATCATGAACAAAAGCAATATGTCGAGCCACATCCTATCGTCACCAACCGCAATGTGGCATATCTCTAACATTAGTGGGGGTCATTCAAGGGGAAGTGAACACTAGCTAATATTCACAAGTGCTTCGCCGCCCTTGAAGTGGGATGGGAGTGGCAACTCGTAAGCTAAATTACTTCATTTTGTCATCATTTGCATATGCTTGTTTTTGTTGCGTTCTCATTTTCACACATATTTTGTTTGCTAGACAGTGGTGGCGGCCACTATGTATCAAGATACGGAGAAGAAGCCATTTGGTTTGAGCCATTGTTGGATGATATTGAATGGCAAACCAAAGTGGACACAACTTGCGGCCGATCTGAAGGCTAACAAGAATAGGAATGATGGCTCAAGCTCCCACCAATCAATTGGGTTGGGCGAAGAGGGGAAGAAGTTCTAATGGAGAATGGAAGAGGCACCGTGCAAAGGATAACCGAAAAATGATGGGAAACAAGTTGAAGAAGGCAAGGTCCTCCCATGATAGCCATTTTTTCTGTTAGGGAGAACAAGAAAGAGGAGAGATACAAACTCATGTTGGATGCGCAAAAGGAGGATGAATTGGGACTAGGGAGCGCAAACAAGAAATTGCAAACTGAGATGGAGAAGATCAAATTGGAGAAGAAAGAGGCGGTGACCAAATGGGAGCTCCAAAAGGCCAGGCGAGAAGGATGCAGGTGAAGTAGGATGCAAGGATGGTCCCGGAGCAGGTGACATGGATATCGTCCGACGAGTGGCCCGGCCAGCCAACGAGTGATACGTCACACTCTGACTTGTATTTAATTTTCGCATGTCTGGATTGTTGAACTATGATTTATTTTGTTTTGTCGTATTTTGTTTCAAACTATTTAATTGGAATGATAAATTGTATGAATTTGTGGATCATAAATGAGGGGTCGTCAGGTGCTGTCCGCGGACGCGCCTGGATGCGTTCGTGGACGGGATTTGCCAAAATCCTGCCATAGATCCTCTATAAGAACTTATACGGCCAGGCCTCTCATACCCGTCTCAAACGTTCGGGCAGGCCATCCGGTCATTGACCGGTCAAAAAACCCGACCAAACTAGATCTCTCAAACCGCGTATAAACGCCCGGGCTAATCGGGACCCCTCATATCCAGCCCAAATCTAGGGCGGATATGCGGCGGCCTGTGCATGCCCGGGCGTGCCCACCTGATAGGCCTGACCCACCACTGACCCCACACCTATCCCACAAAACCCCAATCCACATGCCTCACTCTGAACCCTAGCTCACTCTCTCTTGCCATGTCCTCTCCAAATCCGGTCCCATCCACTCCGATGTCCAGATCTGGTAGCGACTCTGGCTCTGACCTGGACTACGAAGAGGATATGGCCCTCTGGAGCGTCACCGCAGCCCGCAGATCCCGCACCAGCGCAGTGCGGACGCCGGAGCTGGACCCTCCCGACCCACGGTCAGCTCCGCCAGGACTGCGCAGTCCGCACCGTCCCTCAGCCGCCTCCTTCCCCCACCGGCCGCTCCTCCACGCGGGCAGCAGTGGGTACTAGTGCCCGTGCCGCCGGCCCGCACGCGCACTCTGGAATCAGAGGCGCGCGCCGTGAAAGGCACCAGACATGGAAGAGGGACGCGACGGAGCAGTCTGCGCATCCCCACCGCAGGATGCAGGCGGAGCCTGGTGAGGACGAGTGGCTCCTCGCATGGGTCTACGGCCGGTCCCTCACGACGGCGGAGACGGACGTTCGTGCCTCCGATGAAAGAACGCCAATGTGCTCCGGCTTGCTATTGAGCAGTCAGAGCGCGATGCGAAGGAGGCAACGGCGAAGGTGGCTCGGGTTGCCAAGTTGAAGCGGGAGCAGGATAGGGCGGTCCGTCGGATGAAGAAGCTCATCGTCCTCTCCGACTCTGACTCCGACGGCGACAGCTGCACCTCCTTCTCGGACGACCAAGACCCTCCACCAGCCGCAGATGCCTCGATCAAAAAGGCAAAGGCCCGGCGAGGAAGTGGTGATCCCCCTCCCCTCTTCATATGTTTATATCGTTTTTAGTTGTAGAAGTTTAAGTACTTGTCCGATGACAACTAAGATGATCTTTTTGGATGTGGCAAATTTTGTTAATGTCTGTTTGCAGCCGATTTTGTGGTTGTTTGCAGCCGATTTTTGTTATATGTTGTTTGATCACGTAGAGTAGATCAACGTTGCACGTGTAGTATGGATATAAGGCGATAGATATGAGATACACAGATGTAGAGTGATGAATATGAGGTGTTGGAGGACTACAACGCTTTGTGAGAAGTCAGCCTAGAATAGCGAGGTGTTGGTGTTACGTGTGTTGTAACGTCCTTCATGTTTGCACCTAGGACGGAATCTTGTAATTAAATTTCATTTTTCTTTTCTATAAAGCTATGGTACGTCGTTGGCGTACTTAAATAAAGACATGGCTAGTCAGTATCCATGAAGGCGCCCAAATGTGTCGGTGGGGTCGAGGGCGGGATTTGCCAATCACCGCTCTAGATGCTCAAGGATACATCAAACTGATTTCGGACGTTGCCGCTTTGCTCGTGGGAATATTTTGCGGAGGATAATAAACCCCAGCGAGCCCAGCCCGCCGTTTGGATATTTCGCCCCTGCTTTCTGTTCTGCCTGCCTCCCAACAATGGCTCTCCCCCTCGTTCGCCTCCTCCTCCCGTCGCTCCACGCGTGCCAGCCGCCGCTCCGCCACCCTGAGTACTCCGCCCCACCTCGCCACAGCCACGTTTCCTTCGCTGTCCCCGCTGCCGCCCGCTCCTCCGGCAACCGCTTGGCGTTTGCTGTCTGCGCTGCTAGCGCCTCGGTCGCCCCGGCGCCTGCGGAAACTCAGGCGGATGCGGAGGATGAGCAGCCCGTGGGGCCGAAGACGCGGCTTATCGCGATGAACATCCCGTGGGATTTCACGCCCGACGACATTCGCGTTCTTTTCGAGAAGCAAGGCACCGTCGTCGACGTGGAGGTAAACCGTTAGTTTCCGTTGCCTTATCCGCTTGAAGGGAAAGGAACAAACAGCAAATTGAGAGTACCTTTAACGGGGCGATATGGTGAATTTATGCGAACCCAGAAATTGCCGTGTGAAGTGGCAATAATCTATGGTTACTTAAGTTGCAGGGGATGCCGGTATGGTTCAGCTATATTGCCATCACCAGCATGTTTCTGGAGAATGAACTGTGAAAAACCCTATAGTGGCCTGAAGTTTCTGAGCACTTTTTACTGTTGTTACGCCGTACAAAAGGAAATGCATAGTACTAGCGCACTAGCGCATATGTAGGAGACTTAACATTTCTCATCCCCAACCCCATTATATCTGAAACTGTATCTAAGAGTAGATGCCCACCTTAGCAACTGGTTTTACTACTCCAAGGTACTTAAAGTTAGGTTGATTTGGTCTACATGACTTTGGTTTGGTGCATGACCATGACTCGTATTTTGGATATGCCAGTTGCTGCAATGCTGATTCAAGCCGTATCATTAATGCCATATACTCCTTCCATAGGGGAGACGTGTCTTGCATCGCCTTCATTTTTGTATTCTTCCCTCGACCAAATTATGTGGTTGTGTCTAGCATTTAGATACAATTCACTCATCGCGACCCCCTCCTCTCGCGACCCCCGCATCGCCTCCTCCTCGCCGCCGCCTGAGGCAGCCGCCGGGCAAGCCCGGGGCGCCAAGGATGGTGGCGGCGGGGCCTCGGTTGCCCTACTTTTGCGCGGGGAACCCCGGATCTGGAGCGGCGGCTCCATTGGCAAGGCACGACCGGCTAGCAGCCGTGTGGGCGGTGGATCTGGTGTCCCGGCCGCGCGGGCGGCAGGATCCAATGGTCGTTGGCGGTCGGCGGCGGCCGGTGCGCGCGATCTGGCTCCTCCCCTCCTCCCCTGTTCGGCGTGCAGGCCACCCTGGTCGGGCCACACTTCCTCTTGGTCGCCGGTTCTGTACAGGAGGCGCTGATGGTGGCAGAGATCTAGTTCGGGCGAAATCCCTGGCCGGCCATGACCGGCCGCGCCGACGGCGACGCCTGAGGGCGCCGTTCCCCTCTTTGGAGGCGTCGGTATGGATTGATCTCCTCACTTCACCTTCCCCTAGGTCTCCCGGGCGAAAGCCCTAACTTTGTTGGGCGGCGGCGGCGCTCACGGCGCCGTTCTCTTCTTGAAGGCGCCGCTTTGGGAATCTTGGGGTTGGGTGGCGCTTGTGGGTGGTGGGCGACGGCGGTGGTGTGGCCCTATCCTAGCATGGATTTACGTCCGTTGCTTGGAGATGGACTCGCGTAGGTTGAGGTCGTCGGCTGGCGTCGTGGTGGCGTCAATGGCGGAGGACCTGCCAAGGCTCGCATAGGTGGAGGTCGTCGTTTGGCGTCGATGGCGGAGGACCTGCCAAGGTTGTCACCTCAATCTGCTCTGAAGATGGACCAGCGGAAGACGGCGGCGACGACACATGTGAGTGCGTCGGACCGGTTTGAGCCCTGGACCTGGCCAATGGCTCGGTCGGGGCCTCCGACTTTAGATGTTAGGCTTAGGTGAGAGGTCTGGGTATGTGGCCCATCTTGCATCCCTTCATCATTTGGATAGGAGTAGCGGCAGATGTTGCCAAGATGGCGGATTCAGGCATATTGTTGTTCTACTTTGTAAGGTCCTCGAGAATAATTAATAAAATGGCCGCATGCATCTCCCAGATGCAGAGGCCGGAGGTCATCCTCCTTTTCCAAAAATAAAAATAAAAATTAGATACAATTCACATGTACTATAGGATGTACTTGATGCATATTGGTATGCATACTTATGCATGTTTCATATTGGAAAATGTGGAGTTTGCCAATTGCCATACAATGAATTTCAGAAGGGATTTCTTGATTAATTATTTTTGAAAACTTGTATGCCAGGAACTTCATTAATGATTGCTTTCTTTCTGATTTTCTAGCTTTCGATGCACAGTTCCAAAAAAAACAGAGGATTGGCATTTGTAACCATGGGTTCAGAAGATGAGGCTCTTTCAGCACTCAAGAATCTCAATTTGTCTGTAAGTGCAAGATTGTTACCGACAGAATGTCTCCTTGTGATACATAACCTGCGTAAATCATCATTACTTTATTTTCCTAGATACCGAACTACTGGTCATTGTTTATCTCCTGATCTGCCTATTCTGTTTGTAGACTTTGAACGATAGAACGATTAAGGTGGACTTTGCAAAACCTAAAAAGAAGCAACCTGCTGTGCCGTCAGCTCCTGTGGAGAAAAATGTTGTGTTTGTCGGGAATTTAACGTGGAGAGTGAGATCCCGTCATCTTCGGGAGTTATTTGCCTCAACCCCAGGTGTCCAATCAGTTGAAGTTATCTTTCATACCACCACACCAAGGCGATCTGCTGGCTATGCATTTGTTTCCTTTTCCTCGAAAGAGGAGGCAGAGGCTGCTATTTCTACCTTCAATGGCAAGGTACATTATTCTGAAATGTTGTATGTCCAACATAAAAGGATGTTGCTCATTGCCGTTCAAATTAGATAGTGCATGAATGATGAAAATATGCCAGTACAAGGTAAATACTCACACCACGCGCACACATTGTTACAAAAAATATTGGAGGCAACATCTGTGAACTTAATGTGGGAACACATTGTCCCACTGAAAGCTCATGGACGTGTGTACTCCAAATAAATATTTGATTTACCGCATCAATCGTAGGGATTACACGCCTCAGTGGGTGTAAACCAACAACCTTGCTGCCACCAGTAGGCTCAGGGTCATCTGTCTGACCTGTTAATCTTACCACAGGAATTGATGGGACGATCCATTAACGTGATGTTCAAAGAGGACACTGTCAAAAAGAACAAGTCTTCTGATTCAGAGGAAGAGAAGTTGGAGGAGGCAGAATCTTCTGAGGAGAGTGATAGCTAAGAATGGATTATTGTGAGAACCACAGAAAGAAGTTCAATGAGTTGATCTGCAGGACTATAATGCTCTTTTGCTAGTAATAACTCTTTCTCATACTTGATCATATTTATTCTTTGCACTCATTCAGTTATTGAAGGAGGAAGCTATATAAATGTGTGATAAATTAAACATCCTTTCTTCTAATTAAATGGCTAATCTAATAGCATGTCTGTTTTTTTAACTAGCGCGGTGGCCTACATATGTACGCAGGTAGATTTAATATGTATTATTATATTTGAGATTGTTTTATCTTAAGGATGTTTGATCCCATGGTGAGCTATGTTCCAAATGTAGCGAAAATAGACAACTTGCCGAAAAATGACTACAATTTGGTAGAAATATTTTGATTAAGTTGATTAGATTGTTGGAAAGTATTGACAACAAAAGACCAATGACATTGAAGCCTGCGGCTTGCCATGTAAGAACATGGACATGCATACCAATCTTCAGCTTTCCCTCAACCACTCCTTGTCCCTCGGAGTTATCTTCTCATGATAATCTTTTCAGAAAAACTTCACCAAAAATTAAATCTACCTCGTATGTATAATCTTGCCTCTTATTCTAATAATATAATACAGTACTCCCTTCGATCTGTATTACGTGTCGCTCAATTGGATGTATCTAGCATTGAAATATATCTAGATACATCCGTTTGAGCGAAACGTAATGTATATGGACCAGAGGGAGCTTTTTGAGGAATCGCCGGGGGTAGAGTTCTCCCACCTGAATATATTGCTCAAAAGCTGCCGAAGTTTGGCTGATCCAGTTTATAAGGGAAACCGGATCGGAGGGAGTAGTAGATTTGAAACACCATAGTTTCAACAGTGACGAACAATATAGCTTATGATAATGTACGATGCTCTAGTTGTCTAACATTATTTCATGCTTGCTTTTTGAGGAATCGCCGGGGGTAGAGTTCTCCCACCTGAATATATTGCTCAAAAGCTGCCGAAGTTTGGCTGATCCAGTTTATAAGGGAAACCGGATCGGAGGGAGTAGTAGATTTGAAACACCATAGTTTCAACAGTGACGGACAATATAGCTTATGATAATGTACGATGCTCTAGTTGTCTAACATTATTTCATGCTATAAGCGAACTGTCTTCATTTTGTATTTTTGCTAAAATGTTCCTTCTGACCTCTTGAATTGTGCATCTTAGCAAATGCTTGCATCATTTTGACCACTCAAAGTACTACTCCCTTAGGTCACAAATATAAGATGTTTTGGATACATATGAACTGAAATGAGTGAACAAACACACTAAAAGGTGTCGATATACATCTGATTCAGAAAAAGTTCGAACATCTGATATTTATGAACAGAGGGAGTAGTATTCATACAGCACTATTCTTATGATTGTTTATATGATCCAGTTTACAGTTAGAACATGACAGAAGTGGTTATGGCAGCATTATCTTAATCGTGATTGTTTATACCTCTTGATGATATTGACATCGCTTCTTTCACAGGGTTACCAAGCTCCTGGTTGATTTCACTCATCCCATAACTCTTGAATTGTCAAACACTGTTCTGTAAGTTCTCCTCTTGATATGGATCACATTTGGAGGTTAGCTTGATACTAGAGTACATGAAATCTGTGAGCTGTTAAAATCTGAGTTAATTTATTGTAGAATATAAGTGTTAATGATGAATTTGAGTGCAATCGGCTGACGAATTTGACTACATTTTTTTCTTCTGTAATGAAATTTATTTTAACATTTTTCGGCTGCTTCTGTAACGACCATGTGTATTTCAGGGTCAGGCAGCAAATTTAGCTTCATTAGGTACCCATCCCTGCTAATGAAATTCACATAAAAAACACTGAAATACATAAGTACAAAGGCATACACATTATTATTCGTTTGCAGTTTTACAAGTTCACGTAATACAATGACGTTCACATAGTACAAAAGTTTTACAAGTCCACAACCAACTTATGTATCTACGCCTAGTCATCTCGAGCAGTCTACAAATCTTGAAATGCGATGTCACTTCTATATATATGTTTGACGGGTATCATAAGTAACCTGTATGACAAACAAAAATTGGTTAATGCATGCAAGTAATATACTCCCTCCGTTCCTAAATATAAGTATTTTTGGAGATTTTAACATAGATTACATACGGAGTAAAACGAGTGAATCTACATTCTAAAACATGTCTATATGCATCCCTATGCAATGCAATGTTGAAATATCTACAAAAACTTATATTTAGAAACAGAGGAACTAGCATATTTTTTTTTCCTTTATTGAATGTAGTTGAGAAGATGATACCCGTGCGCCTCACATAGGATGTTGCGGCAGACAAACAAACATGAGTCCATAGTTGCTGCCATTTATATATCTCTAAAGCACATAGCTAAGCGCATGTTCCTTTTGTGCAGTGCAACTAAAATCGATCTGCATGTCGAAAATACGGCCAGGTTATTGAAAATATAAAGCAAGCCATTCAGCAGCACTTAGCAGAGAAGTTTAAGCAATTTCCAGTTGCAGACAAGTTAAACCAACGGGGATGAAAGTAGGCTAATCGATAGGACAACCTCTTCTCGATCCGAGGCCTGAAACACAAACACACACGTCGCGGAGGACGACAGGCCGACGACGGACCTGCTCCCCGCTCCCACCCCAAGCCACTGCCGGCGGCCACTCCGGCCCCGGTGTCCACCAGCCGAAGCCCGCCTCCTGGGGCATGTCATCTCCAGCGCCTTCTGGTGGGGGCCGTCTCCGTGAGCTGCGCTGGCTGGAGGATAGCCCGCCGCCCTCGGTGAGCCCGCTCCGCTCTTACCGCCAGGCGTTCTGCGACGAGCCCGCGCCTTCCCATGTGCCGGCGACTGTGGTCGCCCCAGGCGGATCCCGCGCTCGGAGATCCACCGCGTGCTCCCGGTCAGTGGCGGAGCTACAATGAAAAAACTGGGCGGGCCAAACTAATGAAGAGCACAAAAAAAATATGAAAATTTGAACCATATACTATTTCAGTAGGCATAGACAGTATGGAGCTGCATACTTGTTCTCATTGATTAGAAGATGCACACACATATTTATGTAAATATATACTAGTACTAAACAAAAGAAGCCACAGTAGCTTACCATCAGTCATGGTCATCATGGATTCATGGTACAAATCAGCTTTCCGATCCTGGGTCACCTGTGCTGTTACATACTACTGTACTCTACAAATCAAGAGAGGAATTCACCTATGTCTGGGTCACCTGCGGCACGGCAATGACGCCGGAGTGGTCATTCGTCACAAGGACCGGCAGCTCAATAGCAGCCGCTGCTTGTTACTCTGCTTGCTGCTGCTGCTGCCGGATCGCCACTGGCCGGGTCGCCGCTGCAGCTACTGCGGCCACATCAGATGGAGGATGCTGGGATGCGGGATGGATTGCTACTGGGAAGGGTAGGGGCTAGCTCCGACTAGCCGGACCTCTGCCGTCGGCCGGCGCCGTGCCCTAGTCGTCCTAGTGGAGTCCCCGAACAGGGGGTGGGGATGGATGTGAGCGGTGGGTGCGGTGTGCAGCTTTATTGGACTGAGCTTTTGGGGCTTTGGGCCATGACGCTATTGATTATGGGCTGTGCGCTATGTGGCTGTGGGCTGGGCTTTGAGCATATGTATTAAAAAAAGTTTGGCAATTTTGCTGGGCGGGCTACGGCACGGTTTTGCCCGTGAGTAGCTCCGCCAGTGCTCCCGGTGGAGGAGCCTGCTGATGAGGCGCCCTGGTTGCCAGGGGCCGCCGTGACCGCCGACTCGGCTCCCCGCGCCAGCACCGGCCGAGGCCCCATCGCAGCGCCCCGCCGTGCCGCCCGGCCTCTCCTCCTCCTCCGGCGCGTCGTGACTCCGACGTCTTCTCCAAGTCCCGCTACCCAGGGCACCCTCGCTCCAAGTGCCGCCATGACTGGCGTTGCCGTCGTTGTGGCTTCTACGGCCACATCGCCCGCGCTTGCACCCTGCCTTGCCCCCGCCTCGCTGTCGTGGCTCCCCCGGCCAAGCGCCCACGCCCGTGCTCACCGGAGTCCTCGACCTCCAGTGTTGGTGGGGCCATGCCGCCCTGCCTCCCCTAGGTCCGTCTCTGGTGCCGGCGCCGCCCCTTCGCCCCTGTCCGCCAGCGTGCCCTCTCCAACTCTCGACACTGGCTCGCCCGCCCCGGCCACGGTGACCTCTCCTGCTCCTTCGGTGTCCGCCATTGGCAACTCCCGCGACTCCGTGCGCAGCCCCATGCCCTTTTTCGGCCACCCCTCGCTCTGCCCGGCCGGAGCCATCTGCTACATGCCGCTGTCTGTCGAGGTGCGCGATGCGGAGGCGGCCCTGGGCCGTGCGCGCATCGTCACTGTCGCGGGCAACCGCACCCGCGTCTCCAGCTCCGAGGTGGCGGAGGCCATCGCCTCGCGACATGGCCCGGACGCACGCGATTTCTTCGTGCACCGCCATCCCGAGGATTTCCTGGTACGCTTCCGCTCCGGCGACATCCGTGCCCGTGTCGCTGCGACGAACCTGCGCACGCGCAAGTTCCGCTTGCTGTTCAGCCCATGGGGCAACCTCGCCGGCGCCGAGCTTGTCACCGCCTACATGCGCATCTTCATTGAGATTACCGGGATTCCAGACCACGGTTGGCATCGTTCCTCGGCCGAGACCCTCCTCGCACCGTTATGCATGATCGAGGCACTTGCTCCTGAGACTGCCAGTGGCAGTGACATGTCCGTCTTTTGCCTCACGGCATATGGACGATGAACCCCGACCCCATCCCTCGGACATCCGAGCTGCTTCTTCCGGTGGACGATGGCGTGCCGCTCGATGCCTCGATCGACTGTGTGAGCCGTTTTGCCCTCACCTTGGCATGGTTTTCGGTCGCGATCCATGTCTCCCAGGCCGAAGACTACAGGTTCCCGCCGACGTCGTCGCCGCCTTCCAGGCCGGTTTCTGATGGTGGGGGAACCAACGGAGATGACGCCGGTGACTCCCCTCCACTGCCGCCTAAGTGGCCGCGCTGCCATGACTTTCCGCCGCGTCGCCCTGGCTCCGGCGCCGCTGGGGCTGCCCACGGTGGCCGGCATCACCGCGGTCGCCGCCACCCGCCCTTCCATGGATACCAAGGCTTGCTGGGCCCCTACCCTTCCTCCCCGAGTCAGAATGCCAGGCCACCACCTCAGCAGCGTTTGTCCTACCCGCTGCTTTTGGATAAAGCAACCGCTCCGCGCCAAAGCACCTGGCAGTCCGCGCCGTGGACTAGTTTCAAAATTTGAAACCCGGCGCTGGCTCGCGCTGAGAACGGCCAGGAGATTCCCGCCCGCGCCGCCCCTGCCCAATCATCGGGCTGCCCGGCACCTGGGCCCGCGCACCAGGGCGATCCGATGCCAGTCCATCAACTCCTTGTCGCTGCGCCAATCGAGGATTCGTGCGAGGCTTCTGTGCATGGCCCACCACCAATGCCTCCGCGCCTGCTGCTGATTGGCGACATCCCGCCCACGTCGGGCCTTGGATCCCCAACTGCTGTCTCCCCCGCACGGTCGTTGGGGACTGGAGCTTCTGATCCTGTCGGGAGCCCTGGGATCTGCGCCTTGGCCACCACCCCCCCGACAGCCTGGCTATGCATGGGGATGTCTCGTTCGCGGGCCCACCTGGTTTGGCGCTTCCTGCTGCTGCCACACGTGCCATGCATGGGGAAAGCCCGCCCCCATGCAGCGCCGGGTACGATGCCCCACATGATGTGCTTGCCAGCCAGGCCATGCATGAGTCCCTAGCTGTTGCCACGGTCCAAGACACGCCACCAACCCCTCCCCTCCAGCAATTCATCGAGGCCGTTCAAGCCCCAACCGTAGCGTTGCTCCCATCCCCTGGACCCTGTCGACGACGGGCCATCCCGATTGACTTCACTCCACGCTGGAGTGATCGGATTGCTAAGGCGGACCGGGGCCTTGACTCTAAGACTAAAGCGAAGCACGTCCTCCTTCGTAGACTTGGGATTCTCAAAGACGATGAGCCGGCCTCTGCCAAGGCTCTGGAGCAGTATGCCAAGCTCTTCACCAAGCCTCTGACTGCTGACGTTGTACAGGCATTCGCGGAGTTCTATGGCTGGTCGGTGCCCCGACAACTGCTTGAGAGCATAGTGCCGTCAACCAGGCCGGAGGCCGAGCCACGCCTTGTCGAGATTTGGCCGCGATGTCTGCGCCACCACCCAGGCCCCCCTCTCTATGGATAGCAAAAAATTGTATTTTGGAACATCCGCGGCTTGAATAGCTGCGCGAAGCGTACGACCGTCCAAACCGCGCTCTCCGCTTCCCCCCTTGTATCGTTTGTCTTGAGGAAACAAAGCTTTCTTTGGTCTCGTTGGATCTTGTGCGTGAAACGTTAGGCCCCTGCTTCTAGGATTTCTTCTTCCTCCCCGCGGACGGCACCCGTGGCAGAGTTCTCATTACTTGGCAACATGCACTGGCTACTCTATCTAACCCTTCCATTGGTGACCACCACGTCACGCTCCTAATGAGCTCGCTCTTGGGTGATCAACACTGGTGGCTTGCGGGGGTCTATGGACCGTAAGGCGACACCGAGAAGATCAGCTTCCTCAACGAGCTTCATGATCTCCGTGACACTATCGCTGACCCTTGGCTGCTCGGGGGAGACTTCAATATGATCCTTAGCGCTGATGACAAGAACAACAATTGGCTAAACCGTTGCATCATGCACCGTTTCTGGCGCTTTGTTGTGGACATGGAACTCCATGACATGTACCTTCACGGCCGGCGGTATACATGGTCGAATGAGCAGGACTCCCCAATGCTTATGCGTAATGACAGGGTGCTTTGCACCCCTTCCTGGGAGACGACACACCCCGCTTGCATGCTGCGTTGCTTGGCCTCCACGACCTCTGATCATTGCCCTCCCGTGGTCGACTGCACCCCGCGCTCACGGGCCCCCAGACGCTTCCACTTCGAGCGCTTCTGGCCCAAACTTGAGGGCTTCCAGGCCGTGGTGACTGGGGCTTGGGCCTCGGTGCCCCTGGACCCAGACCTGTTCCGGCGCATCTACGCTCGTCTCAAAGCTACGACCAAGCATCTTCAGAGTTGGAGCGCTAAGAAGCTAGGCCACATCACAATTCAGCTGATGATTGCTCGCGAGCTCATCGCGTGCCTGGATGCCGCGCAGGACCTTCGCCCCCTTTCCCCGGCGGAAACCTGGCTCCGCCAGGAGCTTAAGCGAGCCTACCTGGGTCTCGCTTCCCTAGAGCGATCAATTCAGCGTCAACGCACTAGATTTGCCTGGCTTTGGGATGGGGAAACCAACTCAGCCTTCTACAAGATCCATGCCGCGCATAGGCAACAAAAGAACTTCATTGCTGAACTGCGTGTTGGGGATGATGTGATCCCCAGCGAGGAGGGCCTGGCTCGCGCAGCCTTTGAGCACTTCACGGGCATCCTTGGTTCTACCGATGGGCGTCCCTTCACCCTGAACCTCTCCGAGCTTGAGAGACCTTTTTCCGAGGACGAGCTCTGGAATGCCATCAAGCAGCTCCCCACGGGCAAATCACTGGGCCCGAACGGATTCTCCTCGGAGTTCCTACGCTCGTGTTGGCCAATCATCAAAGCTGACTTCTACGAGGCCTTTGATAAGCTATTCATTGGCAATGGGCGCGGCTTCCAGAAGCTCAATGAAGCCCTAATTGTTCTTCTGCCTAAGAAGGCCGACGCTTCAACGCTCTTCGACTACCGGCCGATCAGCCTCATTCACCTCGTTGACAAGCTGTTTGCTAAGGTGTTATCGCTTCGCCTCGCTCCTAGGCTCGGTGAACTTGTCTCCACGAACCAGAGCGTGTTTGTGGCTGGACGCTCGGTTCATGACAACTTCCTGTTGGTGCAACAGACAGCTCGATACCTCCATCAGATTCGCGCCTCGCGAGTTATGCTCAAGTTGGACATTCCTAGAGCTTTCGACTTCGTCTCTTGGGCCTTCCTGCTCGAGACCCTGTAACACCCCGGATTTGGGCCACGTTGGTGTGAGTGGATCTCCATTCTTCTCTCCACGACCAAGACTCGAGTCCTCATCAATGGGAAACTAGGCCCACCGGTCCTCCATGAGAAGGGGCTGCGCCAGGGCGATCCTGTTTCCCCCATGTTGTTCGTCCTGGTCATTGACGCGCTTACCACCCTCATGCAGTATGCGGTTAGCGTGGGAGTTCTTCGCCGGCTTACCTCCAGGCGGATTGCCTCGAGCATCTCCCTATCCGCAGATGCCGTTGTCTTGTTCTGCCACCCGGACGAGAACGAGCTGACCTCCGTCAAGGCCATCCTGCACATCTTCGGGGCGGCATCCGATCTCCACACCAACTACGCCAAATGCTCGGTCACCCCCATTCAGTGCTTTGATGAGGCTACAACTGCGATGGGCGCAACTCTTGCCTGCCAAGTGTCCTCCTTCCCGGTCAAATACCTTGGACTGCCGCTCTCGATTCGCAGGATCCACTCTTCGTCCCTCATGCCCTTGATCGACAACCTTACAAGGAAGCTATCCTCCTGGCGAGCCTCGCTTCTCTCCCGTGGCGAGAGACTCACTCTTGTTCGACACGTCCTCACGGCGATGCCCGTGCACATCATGCTCGCCATGGCACTCTGCCCCACAATCTTGAAGTTGGCGAACCGCATCATTCGGGATTTCTTATGGCACGACAGCAAGGACGGTAGGTCTGGCAGCTGCCCCGTTAACTGGCAAAGGGTGTGCCGGCGGCGGCAACTTGGGGGCCTCGGCATCCGAGATCTTCAACGCACTGGCATCGCGCTGCGCGCACGCTGGCTATGGCTCCAGGCCACCGACCCGACGGGACCCTGGAGCCACCTTCACCTGCCCGCTGCCTCCGATGTGAGGCAGATCTTCTGTGCCTCGACCTCCTGGACTCTCGGTGATGGCAACAGATGTCGTTTTTGGACTGACCCTTGGCTTGATGACTCCTCCATCGCCGAGATTGCCCCCGCCCTTGTTGCCCTTGTTCCTAAGCGATGCCGTACCCGCCGGCTTGTATCCGACGCAATCCCTGGCAGGGCCTGGGTCCGCGACATCCAAGGGGCCCTGGGGGTGGAGTCCACCATCCAGTACGTGGAGGTCTGGCGGCGCCTTAGTGGTATCTCGCTCCAAAGCTCATCGGACTCCATCCACTGGAAATGGGCTAAGAGCGGTACCTACTCCGCCAAGTCTTGCCACCTCACGCTCTTCCAAGGTTCAATTGCTTCCCCGACTTGGAGCCTCACTTGGAAGCCCTGGGCACCGGAGGGGATCAAGATTTTCCTCTGGCTTGCCGGCCTCGACCGATGCTGGACCTCGGCTCGCCTTGCCCGCCATGGTCTACCCCACAATGCCGCCTGTGCACTTTGCGACCAAAACGAAGAGACGATGCACCACCTTCTCATGGGGTGCGTCGTGGCCCGCATTGTGTGGTACAATATCCTATCCTGGTGCCGTCTTACTACGCCCCCTCCGGACGGCACCATGGACTTCTATGACTGGTGGGTTGTGGCCCTCCATGACTCCTCGACAGGCCAACGCAAAGGCCTTGCCTCCCTCGTCTCGCTAACTGCATGGAGCATCTGGAGGCATCGCAACGCCTCATCTTCGACGACGCAACCCCTTCTACCACCGTCCTGATTCATGACATCAAGGAGGAAGCTCGCATGTGGGCTAACGCCGGTGCTCGAGGGCTTAGTTCGATCATTGGTGTAACCTGATTTTGTTGTATGCGGGCTGAGCAACCCCTTTCCCTGCTCATTGCGACCTCATAAGCGCCTTTCAGTGTACGCTTAATGAGGTTCGCCACTGTTTGTTCTCCCCTTCTATCAATGGAATGATACGCTCCGCGCGTATTCGCGAAAAGAAGCAGTTTGCATTTTAGCAAAGAAGTTGAAGAGTCTGCATTTTACAAAGAAGATGAATCAATTATAGCGTGGACGAAACTTGTAGTAGGAGCACCACTAGCATGCATGGCCTCATACGCTGCGCCGCCCAATCCCAGCTTATACAGCCGGCTATAAATCCACCTCTCCGCCACCCTAAACCCCAACCCGACTATTCTCTGATCTAGACCGTTGTCGCTCCCAAATCTCTAATTCAATGTCTACGTTGTTTGAGCCATGGTGCGGAGGTGCCCCACATAGTATGTCCGGCTCACCCTCGCCGACGAGACAAAATCACGGTGCAGGTCGTTGCGCTGGTCGCCGCTGCCGCCACCATGGCCGTCAATCGGATCTCCTCTTTGAAGTTGGTGTTAGAGGTGGAGGGCGTGGAGGACAACAACTTCTCCTTCGAGGAGGCCCATGCCGAGTACCACTGGGTTTTGGAGGAGCACCTCACCGTCGATTGCACGGACATCGCCTCCATCAGTGGCATCCACGTGGACCCCGAGGCGATGGCAGAAAATCTTGCCATCGCAAAATCGGTGGCTGACGAGCGCAAGGTTAACCCAAACCGCATGTTCTTGGCCAAAACCAAGCACGGGTGCAATGCCATGTTCGCCGAGTTCTGTGACACCGACGACGATGACCCGATGGCTAGGATGCCGAAGGGCGGCATCCACTACGAGGAGGCCTTCGGCTGTGGCAAAACAGAGGTCATCGACCTCTGCTCCGACGAAGAGTACTTTAGGTAGCTTGTTTTTAGTACTATGTCTAGCAATGTTAATATTATGTAGTACTGGTAGTACTAATTAAACAATAGTTGTAGTACTAACAGTTGTTGTAATCTATGTGCGATGTAATGGTGTTGTATAATTAAGCACTTTATAATTCAAATTTCTGTGTGGGGGATTCAGAGGAAGGAAAAATAACCCTAACCTTAGTCGTTCCAAGTAAGGTGGAGGCGTGCGGCGTGGCGATGCAACACGACGAGTGCGCAGGTCACACACTACACCACAGCCACATGCCAGTGACGAAGAGGCTTGGAATGGGGTGAGGAAGGGGGTAGAGGATAGATAAAGGATATGTGGTGGCATGACACATGTGGTTACAACTTAAAAATTGCCTCGAATAATTCTTAACTGGGGGCGGTTTTATATTTCTAACCGCCTCCACACATTCTACAAGCGATTCACTTTTGGAACCGCCTTCGATAGTTTTTGGAACAAAACTAACCGCCTCTGAAATATTATTACAGTCGGCTTCGTATTTTTTATTACAACCGCCTATGAGGGCGGCTTCTAATGCCTATTTTTTGTACTAGTGGGAATTCGAATGAAACATCCTCAATGGACGATGATGGCTATCAATCTTCAGTGAAATTGATGAGTACAAGAATCCTAGTTTACCTACGATACGCCTAATTTTGAAATCATGGATTGCTCATGAGAGTCTAGGGATTCTAATAAGATATTACATGGAAGTCAAATTTAGTCCACTCTCATTTGAGTGTGAATACAAGGAGGTATTTTTTGTTTGGGAAAGCCTAAGACCATAAGGAGGGGATGCCCAAGTCTAAGCTTGCGAGTGGAGTGAAGTCGTGACAAGATAGCCATATTGAAAGGTGCCATAGGATCACCTCCTTTTTAGGGAGAGCTAATGCTTTTCCTTATTGGGTATTTTAGTTTGACACTTCTTCACACCCAAAAAGCAACCACTAAATTTCCAGTAATTCATAGCACTTAATGATATGTCTTCAACGTATCTATAATTTTTGATTGTTCCATGTTATTATATTATCTGTTTTGAATGTTTTATATGCATTAATATACTATTTTATATGATTTTTAGGACTAACCTATTAACCTAGAGCCCAGTGCCAATTTCTATTTTTTTTTCTTGTTTTAGAGTTTCGCAGAAAAGGAATACCAAATGGAGTCCAAACGGAATAAAACTTTCACGATGATTTTTCTTGAACCAGAAGACACCCAGAAAAGACTTGGAGGACAAGTCAGAGGAGCCTTGAGGGGGCCACAAGGGTAGAGGGCGCGCCCCCCGACCTTGTGGGCCCCTCATAGCTCCTCTGCCCTACTTCTTTCTCCTATATACACTCTTATACCCCAAAAACATCCAGGGGAGCCACGAAATCACTTTTCCATCGTCGTAACCTTCTGTACCCTTAAGATCCCATCTTGGAGCCTTTTCCGGCATCCTGTCGAAGGGGAAATCGATCACGGAGGGCTTCTACATCAACATCATTGCCTCTCCGATGAAGCATGAGTAGTTTACTTCAGACCTACGGGTCAATAGCTAGTAGCTAGATGGCTTCTTCTCTCTTTTTAATTCTCAATACAAAGTTCTCCTTGATGTTCTTGGAGATCTACTCGATGTAATACTCTTTTGCGGTGTGTTTGCCGAGATCCGATGAATTGTGGTTTTATGATCAACTTATCTATGAATATTATTTGAATCTCCTCTGAATTCTTTTATGCATGATTTGATATCTTTGTAAGTCTCTTCGAACTATCGATTTGGTTTGGCCAACTAGATTGGTTTTTCTTGCAATGGGAGAAGTGGTTAGCTTTGGGTTCAATCTTGCGCGTGCTTGATCCTAGTGACAGAAGGGGAAAACGACACTTATTGTATTGTTGCCATCAAGGATAACAAGATGGGGTTTTCATCATATTGCTTGAGTTAATCCCGCTACATCATGTCATCTTGCTTAATGTGTTACTCTATTCTTATGAACTTAATACTCTAGATGCAGGCAGGAGTCGGTCGATGTGTGGAGTAATAGTAGTAGATGAAGAATCGGCTTGGTCTATTGACACGGACGTGATGCCTATATTCATGATCATTGCCTTAGATATCGTCATAACTTTGCGCTTTTCTATCAATTACTCGGCAGTAATTTGTTCACCCACCGTATTATTTGCTATCTTGAGAGAAGCCTCTAGTGAAACCTAAGGCCCCCGGGTCTATTTTCCATCATATTAGTTTCTCGTCAACTTGCCAATTTCTGTCACCGTTCCCTTACTTTGCAATCTTTTACTTTCCGTCCCATAAACCAAAAATACCAAAAATATTACTTTACCGTTTATCCATCTCTATCAGATCTCACTTTGCGAATAACCATGAAGGGATTGACAACCCCTTTGTCACGTTGGTTGCAAGTTGGTGTTTGTTTGTGCAGGTATTCAGTGGCTTGTTGCGTAGTCTCCTACTGGATTGATACCTTGGTTCTCAAAACTAAGGGAAATACTTACGCTACTTTGCTGCATCACCCTTTCCTCTTCAAGGGAAAACCAACGCAAGCTCAAGAGGTAGTAAGAAGTATTTCTGGCGCCGTTGCCGGGGAGATCTAGACCAAGCCAAGACATACCAGGTATCCATCATAAACTCTCATCTCTCGCATTACATTATTTGTCATTTGTCTCACGTTTTCCTCTCCCCCACTTCTAAAACTATTTTCGAAAAGATTCGCCTTTTCTTCGCCTCTCTTGTGTTTGTCTTCTTCGCTTGCTTTTTGTGTGCTCGTGTGTTGGATTGCTTACTTTGTCACGATGGCTCAAGATAATACCAAATTCTGTGACTTTTCCAATACCAACAACTATGATTTTATTAGTACTCCGATTGCTCCCGATGCTAATGCGGAATCTTGTGAGATCAATATTGCTTTACTGAATCTTATTATGAAAGATCAATTTTCCAACCTTCCCAATGAAGATGCCGCATCCCATCTTTAATAACTTCGTTGATTTGTGCGACATGCAAAATAAAAAAGATGTGGATAATGATATTGTCAAGTTGAAGTTATTTCCTTTCTCGCTTAGGGATCGCGCTAAAACTTGGTTTTCATCTTTGCCTAAAAATAGTATTGATTCATGGAATAAGTGTAAAGATGCTTTTATTTCCAAGTATTTCCCTCCCGCTAAGATCATCTCTCTTAGGAACGATATTATGAATTTTAAGCAACTTGATCATGAACATGTTGCACAATCTTGGGAGAGGATGAAATTGATGATTAGAAATTGCCCTACTCATGGTTTGAATTTATGGATGATTATATAAAATTTTTATGCCGGATTGAATTTTGCTTCTAGAAATTTTTTAGATTCGGCCGCGGGAGGCACTTTTATGGAAATTACTTTAGGAGAAGCTACTAAACTCGTAGATAATATTATGATTAACTATTCTCAATGGCATACCGAAAGATCTTCCACTAGTAAAAAAGTGCATGTAATTGAAGAAATAAATGTTTTGAGTGGAAAGATGGATGAGCTTATGAAATTGTTTGCTAGTAAGAACGCTCCTATTGATCCTAATGATATGCCTTTGTCTACTTTGATTGAAAACAATAATGAATATATGGATGTGAATTTTGTTGGTAGGAACAATTTTGGTAATAACGCGTATAGAGGTAATTTTAATCCTAGGCAATTTCCTAGTAATTCCTCTAATAACTATGGTAATTCCGATAACAATTTTTATGGAAATTATAATAAGGTGCCCTATGAATTTGAGAATAGTGTTAAAAAATTTATTAGTTCGTAAAAGAATTTCAATGCTTTGATTGAAGGAAAATTGCTTAAGATTGATGATTTGGCTAGGAACGTGGATAGAATTTCTCTTGATGTTGATTCTTTGAAACTTAGATCTATTCCACCTAAGCATGATATCAATGAGTCTCTCAAAGTCATGATAATTTTCATTGATGAATGCAAAGAAAGAACCACAAAAATGCGCGCTAAGAAAGATTGTTTATAAAAACGTGTTCTTCCAGTTTTCGTGAAAATAATGATGAAGATCTTAAAATGATTGATGTGACTCCTATTGAATCTTTGTTTTCCAATGTTAATCTTGATAAATATGTGTAACGCCCTCGATGCGGCTATATCTCCTACGTGTCGGAGCACGACTTAGAGGCATAACCGCATTGAAAGCAATGCCGCAAGTAAGGTAATCTTCACAACATCCCATGTAATATAGATAATAAAGGGAAAGGTAATATAGTTGGCTTACACTCGCCACGTCAAACAAAGTACATAAATAGCATTACATCATCCAATCACTCATGGTCCGACTATGGTACCAAAATAAAAGATCAACCCAACATGCGACACGGTCCCGATCGCCCCAACTGGGCACCACTACTGATCATCAGGGAAAGACACATAGTATCGCGTGAGTCTTCGTCGAGCTCCCACTTGAGCTCAAGCGCATCATCTGGAACAGAGTCATCAGGCCCTGCATCTGGTTTGAAAGTAATCTGTGAGCCACAGGGACTCAGCAATCTCGCACCCTCGCGATCAAGACTATTTAAGCTTATAGGTAAGGCAAGGTAAATATGTGGAGCTGCAGCAAGCGACTAGCATATATGGTGGCTAACCTGTTCGCAAAAGAGAGCGAGAAGAGAAGGCAAAGCGCGAACGAAGAACTAGAGAAACAACCTACGGCAAACATTACTCCAACACCGTGTTCACTTCCCGGACTCCGCCGAGAAGAGACCATCACGGTAACACACACCGTTGATTCATTTTAATTAAGTTAAGGTTCAAGTTATCTACAACCGGACATTAACAAATTCCCATCTGCCCATAACCGCGGGCACGGCTTTCGAAAGTTCAAATCCTTGCAGGGGAGTCCCAACTTAGCCCATGACAAGCTCTCACGGTCAACGAAGGATATACCTTCTCCCGAGACATTCCGATCAGACTCGGTATCCCGGTTCTACAAGACAACTTCGACAAGTTAAAACAAATCCAGCAACACCGCCCGAATGTGCCGACAAATCCCGATAGGAGCTGCACATATCTCGTTCTCAGGGCACACTCAGATAAGCAATTCGTACAACTAAAACCAGCCCTCGAGTTTCCCCGAGGTGGCGCTGCAAGGGGCTCTAGGTTGGACCAACACTCAGAGGAGCACTGGCCCGGGGGTTTAAATAAGATGACCCTTGGGCTCCGGAAACCCAAGGGAAAAAGAGGCTAGGTGGCAAATGGTAAAACCAAGGTTGGGCATTGCTGGAGGAGTTTTATTCAAGGCGAACTGTCAAGGGGTTCCCATTATCACCCAACTGCGTAAGGAACGCAAAATCCGGGAACATAATACCGATATGACGGAAACTAGGGCGGCAAGAGTGGAACAAAACACTAGGCAAAAGGCCGAGCCTTCCTCCCTTTACCAAGTATATAGATGCATTAAGATAACAAGATATATAATGATATCCCAACAAGAAAATAATGTTCCAACAAGGAACAGTCTCCAATCTTCACCTGCAACTAGCAACGCTATAAGAGGGGCTGAGCAAAGCGGTAACATAGCCAATCAACGGTTTGCTTGGACATGGTGGGTTAGAGGTTTGACATGGCAATTTGGGAGGCATGATAAGCAAGTGGTAGGCATCGTAGCATAGGCATAGCAAAAGAGCGAGCATCTAGCAAAGCAAAGATAGAAGTGATTTCGAGGGTATGATCATCTTGCTTGCAAAGTTGTCAGAGTTGACTGGATCCTCGAAAGCAAACTCAACGGGCTCCTCGTTAGCGAACTCGTCTCCCGGCTCTACCCAAACAAGACAAATAAGCAAAAAGCACACAATCAACCACGTGCAAAGCTCAAACAACATGATGCAAACATGGTATGCTATGCGGGATGCGATATGTGATGCATATGCAAGATTTGACAAGAAATGAATGAACCTGGCCACAACTTGGAAATCCAAGTGTGCCACTGGAAAGGTGAGGTGATTTCGGTTGAAATCGATATAAAGAGCACCGGAATCGGATGCACGGTTTGGAAATGGCAAGCAAAACAAATATGACACCGGTCTGCGATAAACAGCAAGTAGCCATCTAAATGCAACAAGATAATTATGCTACAGCACTCAAACATGGCAGCAAAATACATGGCAGGGATCCACTCATAATGCTTGACAAAAGATGAACACTGAGCTACGGCCAATTCATCCATTAACAGGTTTAAACAAGCATGGCAAAAGTACAATTGGTAAAGAGGTTTCAGACTTAGTGAAATTAACACAAGCCTGGAATTTCAGATCAGGTAGCACACTTTGGAGCAAGAAAACTAGATGCTACAGGAACTGAACATGGCAAAGCAAGGCATGGCATGGCATGGAGATACTCAAAGAGCTTAACAAAAGTCCCTTAGTGACCTTGAGCCAAAAGGGATCAGAAAATACAATTGCAAGCATGTGAACATGGCAAAAACATAATCAGATCACAGACTTAGAGAAAAACTGGAGCATGCAAATATGATAGCAAGTAGGCATGTTTACGAGCTCGATGAACTCACTACAGAGCAAGGCATGACATTCTAAGCACACACCCATCAAGAATACACATTATACAAGCTAAACATGGCAAAGAACAACAACATAGCATGCACGGATCAACTACAACATTCTCGGCAAAATCGCTAACAAGTAGACAATCTGCCCAGATTCACGAAATAGCAAAAGTAGAGCTCGTTTGACTCAAGCTAGGTTGCTCCATAATTGCAAACAAAGACATGGATGGATAGAGCACTACAAGATTAACAAATCATACTTACTGATCATCCTCAAAAGAGGCACGGATCACTAGGAAACAATATGAACATATGACATATTGATAAAAGCAGATTAAGGACTTAGTGAAATTGCTAAGTCCCTGAAATCAGCATTAACGAATGCACTACTTTGCAAGCTTGTACTAGTCGCCACACATATCACAAAAATACATGGATAGCACCTCTGGAAAGATGGCAAAGCATGTAACAAAACTTATGTAGAGCTCAGGGGCATATCATGCACACATTAATCATGGCAAAAATGACAAATAGCTATTTGGTACAGCAGATCTGACAATTAACTCAAATAGCCCTTCCAACAGCATTTCGGGCATCAAGATGAGCTCAAATGAAAATGATGCAATGAGATGAAATGATGTGCCCTCTGAGACGAACATTTTGATATGCTACATGCCCAAAACGGATCTACGGATGCAAAGTTATGGCATGAAGAAATATGCAATATAGTTAGGGTTTCTGAGAAAAAGTCAACCGAAGTACTATTCCCAGATCTAGATCCGGATCGGCGCACGGACGCCGAGGTCGCCGGAGATGATTTCCGGCGGAGGAGGAGCCAGTCGGAGGAGGAGGCGCGGGGCCGGAGTTGGTGGTGGCCGGAGCCGCGCGGCGCGGCGTGGCACCCGGCATCGTGGGGCGGCGGCCGACGAGGAGTGCGGTGCGGCGGAGCGATGAGGTGGCAGGGACGGCACACCGGCGAGCTTGGCGGCGGGGGCTTGCGGCGAGGCGCGGCGGCTCAGGCGGCCGGCGCCGAAGGAGGAGAGAGGCGCGGGCGGCGCCTCTTTGGGCCCGGTCGGCGACGGGAGAGGGCCCGCCTTGGGCCCGGGCGGGCCGGCGGCGCGGTGGCGGCGAAGTGGCAAGCCCCGGTTGGCCGGAGGAGGCGGCGGACACTGTCCGGCGCGGGCCGGACACGTCCGGTGCGCGGCGGATCCGATTTTTAGGGTTTCGGGGGGAAGAAGAACCGAAATTTCGGGAGGGGGTGATATTTATAGGCATAGAGGGAGCTAGGAGTGTCCAAATGAGGTGCGGTTTTCGGCCACGCGATCGTGATCGGACGCTCTAGATGATGGAGAGGGTTTTGGGCCAAATTGAAGGGGTGTTGGGCTGCAACACACACGAGGCCTTCTCGGTCCCTCGGTTAACCGTTGGAGTATCAAACGAAGTCCAAATGGTATGAAACTTGACAGGCGGTCTACCGGTAGTAAACCAAAGCCGCTTGGCAAGTCTCGGTCCAATCCGGAAATGTTTAATCCCCACACATGAAAAGAAAGTAGAAATGACCACCAGAGGAGATAGAAGTGCCGGAATGGAAAACGGACAACGGGGAAAATGCTCGGATGCATGAGACGAACACGTATGCAAATGCAATGCACATGATGACATAATATGAGATGCATGACAATGACAACAACACACAGAGACAAAAACACGAACCCGAGAAAATAAAATAACTTAGCGCCGGAAACGGCAAGAGTTGGATTACATATTAGGTAAATCACATCCGGGGTGTTACAACACTCCACCACTACGAAAGGATCTCTTCTCAAGATCTAGGACTGGAAGAACGCCGGGTACTCAGAACAGAGGTGATCCTCACGTTCCCAGGTGGCTTCACGGTCGGAATGGTGTGACCACTTGACTTTGAGGAATTTGATTGACTTATTGCGAGTCTTGCGTTCAGTCTCTTCAAGAATAGCAACGGGGTGCTCACGATAAGAGAGATCTTCTTGGAGATCAATGTCTTCGAAGTTGACGGTGCGGTCAGGAGTCTTGTAGCACTTGCGGAGCTGAGAGACATGGAACACGTCATGCACATTTGCAAAGTTTGAAGGAAGCTCGAGTTGATAGGCGAGATCGCCTCTCTTACTGACGATCTTGAAAGGACCCACGTATCTAGGGGCAAGCTTCCCTTTGATACCGAAGCGACGAGTACCTTTCATTGGAGAGACGCGGAGGTAAACATGACCTCCGATCTCAAAAGCCAAATCACGGTGCTTACTATCATAGTAGCTCTTCTGGCGCGATTGCGCTGCTTTGAGATTATCTCGAATGACTTTACACATCTCCTCTGCCTCTGTGATTAAGTCATTTCCCAGAAGTTGACGTTCACCGGTTTCAGACCAGTTGAGAGGAGTACGGCACTTCCTGCCATACAGAATTTCGAATGGGGCCTTGCCCGAACTGGCTTGAAAACTGTTGTTGTAGGAGAATTCAGCATATGGAAGACAATCCTCCCACTTCATGCCGAAGGAGATAACGCAAGCCTTGAGCATATCTTCAAGAATCTGATTAACACGCTCGACTTGACCGCTAGTTTGAGGATGGAACGCAGTGCTGAAGCGGATGTTGGTGCCCATGGCCTTCTGAAAAGAATCCCAAAACTTGGAGGTAAAGATGCTGCCACGGTCTGAAGAGATCACCTGTGGAATACCATGCAGAGAGACAATCCAAGAGGTATACAGCTCCGCCAATTGAGCTGTAGTGATAGACTCTTTGATAGGCAGAAAGTGAGCCACTTTAGTGAGTTTGTCGATGACAACGAATATAGCATCATTGCCGCGCTTAGACTTTGGAAACCCAGTCACGAAGTCCATCTCAATGTGGTCAAACTTCCATTCTGGAATGGCAAGAGGTTGGAGGAGACTAGCTGGCCTTTGGTGTTCTGCCTTCACTCTTCTGCAGACATCACATTCATTCACGAACTGAGCAATCTCTCGCTTCATTCGAGTCCACCAATAAGCCTGCTTGAGGTCCTGATACATCTTCGTGCTCCCAGGGTGGATGGAGAGGAGTGAATTGTGAGCCTCATTCATGATCACTTTACGAAGGTCACCTTTGGGCACAACAATACGATCCTCGAAGAAGAGAGTATCCTTGTCATCAAGGCGGTAGCACTTGTACTTGGGTTGGCTCTTGGCAATCCCAATCTTCACCTTCTTCACCATAGCATCAAGAAGTTGAGCCTCGTGAATCTGGTCTTCCAAGGTAGGAGAGACTTGAAGGTTGGCGAGGAAACCTTGAGGAACAACTTGCAGATTGAGTTTGCGGAAAGCTTCACAAAGCTCGGGTTGGTAAGGCTTGAGAATCAGACTGTTGCAATAAGCCTTCCTGCTCAATGCGTCAGCAATCACATTGGCCTTGCCTGGAGTATACTCGATACTCGGATTATACTCTTGAATCATTTCGACCCAGCGAGTCTGCCTGAGGTTGAGATTAGGCTGAGTGAAGATGTACTTGAGACTCTTGTGGTCAGTGAAGATGTCCACTTTTCTTCCCAATAAGAGATGTCTCCAAGTCAAGAGAGCATGCACAACTGCCGCCAACTCGAGGTCATGAGTGGGGTAGTTCTTCTCGTTGGGCTTCAACTGGCGAGAGGTATAATCCACAACTTTCTTCTCTTGCATCAACACTTCACCAAGACCTTGAAGAGAGGCATCGTAGAAGACCTCGAACGGTTTGGATTCATCAGGAGGAGTCAGAACTGGAGCAGTGACCAGTTTCTCTTTCAAAGTGTTGAAAGCGATGTCACATTTCGGAGACCAAACGTACTTGACGTGCTTCTGGAGAAGGTTTGAAAGAGGCTTCGCGATCTTTGAAAAGTTCTCAACGAACCTTCGACAGTAGCTTGCGAGACCGAGGAAGCTACGGAGTTGCTTCACGTTCTGAGGTGGTTCCAAATTCACAATTGCAGACACCTTCTCAGGATTCACCGCAATGCCCTTGACAGAGATGATATGCCCAAGATAAAGAACCTCATCGAGCCAAAACTCGCACTTTGAGAACTTGGCGTAGAACTGATGTTCCCTGAGCTTATCGAGCACCAAACGCAAGTGCTTGGCATGATCTTCCTTGTTCTTCGAAAAGACCAGAATGTCGTCGAGATAGACCAAAACAAAGTCATTTGTGTAGGCGTTGAAGATGAAGTTCATCATGCGAGAGAAAGTCGGAGGAGCGTTGACGGGGCCAAAAGACATGATAGTGTATTCATATGAACCATAGCTTGTTCTGAAAGCCGTCTTGGGAATATCTTGCTCACGGATTCGAATCTGGTGATAACCCATACGGAGATCAAGCTTGGCGAATACTTGGGCACCTTTGAGTTGTTTGAACAGCTCGTTGATGTTGGGAAGTGGGTACTTGTTCTTGATAGTCTTCTTGTTCAATGGACGGTAGTCAACACAAAGTCGGTCCGTTCCATCCTTCTTCTTCACAAAAAGAACTCCACAACCCCACGGAGAAGAACTAGGTCGGATGAGACCCATTCGCTCTTGAATATTGAGTTGCTTCTTCAGCTCCTTCAACTCTTCAGGTCCGAGCTTGTAAGGACGCTTGCAAACCGGTTCCGTGGCAGGCTCAAGATCGATGACGAATTCAACTGGCCGGTGCGGAGGCATTCCTGGAAGCTCTTCTGAAAAGACGTCTTGATATTCGCAAACGACTGGAATTTGAGAGATGGCATCCAGTTCACCCTTCTCACTGAGAGAAAACAGACGGATGGTATCATCCCGAGCGGCAAAGACAATTACATCCTCAGACGAATGAGTCAACTGAATCTGCCTGGATGCACAATCAAGCTGAGCCTTGTGCTTAGAAAGCCAATCCATTCCGAGAATAAGATCAATATCCGAGTCACCAAGAACATTTGGAGAGGACAAGAACTTATAGTCACCCAAAGTGATTGTAACATCCGGAACACATACTTGAGATGTCATTTGACGGGCCGGAGAGACAATAGCCAACGGTTTCGGCAACACTTGAGTAACAAAATCATGCTTAGATGCAAAAGGTCTCGAGATGAAACAATGCGATGCACCAGTGTCAAAAAGAACTCTTGCAGGAATATCATTAACATGAAGGTTACCCATGATGACATCTGACGAGTCCTCTGCCTGAGCTGCATTCACCATGTTGACCTTGGCGTACTTGGGGTTATGCTTGACCATAGCTGTACTTGCCGATCTCACAGGAGGAGGAGGAGGGAGGCGCCTCTGATTGAAGCATTTGTTGGCATAGTGACCCTTCTATTGGCACTTGTTGCACGTGACCTCTGAAAGCGGACGGTGATACAGAGCACTCGATCTTGGAGCTTGAGACGAAGTCTTGTTCTGAAAGCCAGGGTTGGGTGGGTGGGAAGATCCACTGCCACCTTTGCTCTTCTGATACGGCTGACGGAACGGAGAAGGAGAAAGCCAATACTTCTGCTGCTTGGCCACTTGAGTAGAGGAAGGAGTAGCATCTCTGACTCGCTTCTTGGAAGCATCACACTTCAGTTGAGCAGCCGCTTGCTTCAATGCCATGTTGTAGAACTCATCGTACCTTAAGGGCTCGAAGAGAATAAGAGCTAGCTGGATTTCTTCTCTGAGACCAGCCCTGAATTGGTATATCATGCTCTTCTCGTCAGGGACGTCCTGCTTAGCAAAGCGGGCGAGCTTCTGAAACAACTTGTTGTAATCATAGACAGACAAAGAGCCTTGCTTCAGGTTGCGAAATTCCTCGCGCTTGCTTTCAACCACGCTCTGAGGAATATGATGAGCTTTGAAGTCTTGACGAAATTCATCCCAGGTAATCACACGGCCTCCTCTGGAATACTTGTACTGCTGAAACCATTCTGCAGCTTGGTCTTTGAGTTGGAAGGAAGCGAACTTGACAAAGTCCTCAGGCTTGACGTTACTACACTCGAAATGCTTGCACAAGTCCACGAGCCAATCGTCAGCATCAGTTGCCTCAACACAATTGCTGAAGGTCTTTGGCTGGTTAGCAAGGAACTGGTTGAGTGTAGCAAAGTGATTCTGATTGTTGCCCTGGTTGCCTTGGTTGCCTTGGTTCGCTTGGTTGCGCTCTTGAAGAATTTGCATGATCAACTGCGTGTTTGCATTGCTTGCGGCCATCATAGCTTGCCATGCCTCCGGAGGAGGTGGTGGTGGTGGCGGATCAGGATTCGGAGTCGTGCGCGTTGGAGGAGCCATCCTGAAGAGGTTGACATCCATTAGCACACTGATAGACAAATATTGAACCTGAATCCAACAGGTAGAAATTGCAACATATAGTCTTCACATCTGAACAAAATGAACGAATGCATTCCAATTGAAATGGTCACATATCCATAAATTGAGAAGCCACTTAGAATTTAGGTAGAGGAATAAATCAACAAGGTACGGAACAAGAACGAATACTCGGTAAAGATCACCCAATCTCAAACCAAATATCCGTGGAAGAAGAACTAGAGCTACAAGAATTCCCACCTATGAAACTCCCGAACCTTTCCGGTTATGCAATCAGGTGTTGGGGATACAGGGGAAGCATAATATCTCACCCAAATCTAGCAAATCCTACATCCAGCTGTATCCATCCTTCAACACATAACCGAGAAAAACTTCGGGAACCATCTACCTCAACCTTCGAAAAGCATCCGTCATACAAGTTATGGCAATACTCCCGAACTCCCGCCCCAGTACTAGGTGGCGTCGAGGTTATCTCACCAACAACTGCATAAAAGAGATTTTCTATGTCGGCGAACTAAACTCAGGTATTTCAGGACTACAACGATAAAATTGTGATGACAACACCTCGGAGCTCAACTCCCCGGGACACTGCCACAACCCCTAAATGACAGGAGGCACCAAGAACAATGTTCTCGTCACAAATCGATCAGAACGATTCCAAGATATCCGCGTGATCCTAAATTTTTTTAGTGAAATTTGAGAAGAGAAGAGTGAAAACTCTACGTCAGGATGCCTTACCAGAGCGATGAAGGGACTGGGGAGTAAAAAGAATTCCTAAACTCTCCGATATATATAATTCCTATATGACTCAAAACATTTTTCTAGACTCAACAACGGCTGCTAAAAACGATCAAGCAGTGGGGGCTCCTAAGGTCGGGGAAGGCTCTGATACCAACTTGTAACGCTCTCGATGCGGCTATATCTCCTACGTGTCGGAGCACGACTTAGAGGCATAACCGCATTGAAAGCAATGTCGCAAGTAAGGTAATATTCACAACATCCCATGTAATATAGATAATAAAGGGAAAGGTAACATAGTTGGCTTACACTCGCCACGTCAAACAAAGTACATAAATATCATTACATCATTCAATCACTCATGGTCCGACTACGGTATCAAAATAAAAGATCAACCCAACATGCGACACGGTCCCGATCGCCCCAATTGGGCACCACTACTGATCATCAGGGAAAGACACATAGTATCGGCGTGAGTCTTCGTCGAACTCCCACTTGAGCTCAAGCGCATCATCTGGAACAGAGTCATTAGGCCCTGCATCTGGTTTGGAAGTAATCTGTGAGCCACAGGGACTCAGCAATCTCGCACCCTCGCGATCAAGACTATTTAAGCTTATAGGTAAGGCAAGGTAAATATGTGGAGCTGCAGCAAGCGACTAGCATATATGGTGGCTAACCTGTTCGCAAAAGAGAGCGAGAAGAGAAGGCAAAGCGCGAACGAAGAACTAGAGAAACAACCTACGGCAAACATTACTCCAACACCGTGTTCACTTCCCGGACTCCGCCGAGAAGAGACCATCACGGTAACACACACCGTTGATTCATTTTAATTAAGTTAAGGTTCAAGTTATCTACAACCGGACATTAACAAATTCCCATCTGCCCATAACCGCGGGCACGGCTTTTGAAAGTTCAAATCCTTGCAGGGGAGTCCCAACTTAGCCCATGACAAGCTCTCACGGTCAACGAAGGATATACCTTCTCCCGAGACATTCCGATCAGACTCGGTATCCCGGTTCTACAAGACAACTTCGACAAGTTAAAACAAATCTAGCAACACCGCCCGAATGTGCCGACAAATCCCGATAGGAGCTGCACATATCTCGTTCTCAGGGCACACTCGGAAAAGCAATTCGTACAACTAAAACCAGCCCTCAAGGGAAAAAGAGGCTAGGTGGCAAATGGTAAAACCAAGGTTGGGCATTGCTGGAGGAGTTTTATTCAAGGCGAACTATCAAGGGGTTCCCATTATCACCCAGCTGCGTAAGGAACGCATAATCCGGGAACATAATACCGATATGACGGAAACTAGGGCGGCAAGAGTGGAACAAAACACTAGGCAAAAGGCCGAGCCTTCCACCCTTTACCAAGTATATAGATGCATTAAGATAACAAGATAATATAATGATATCCCAACAAGAAAATAATGTTCCAACAAGGAACGGTCTCCAATCTTCACCTGCAACTAGCAACGCTATAAGAGGGGCTGAGCAAAGCGGTAACATAGCCAATCAACGGTTTGCTAGGACATGGTGGGTTAGAGGTTTGACATGGCAATTTGTTAGGCATGATAAGCAAGTGGTAGGCATCGTAGCATAGGCATAGCAAAAGAGCGAGCATCTAGCAAAGCAAAGATAGAAGTGATTTCGAGGGTATGATCATCTTGCCTGCAAAGTTGTCAGAGTTGACTGGATCCTCGAAAGCAAACTCAACGGGCTCCTTGTTAGCGAACTCGTCTCCCGGCTCTACCCAAACAAGACAAACAAGCAAAAAGGACACAATCAACCACGCGCAAAGCTCAAACAACATGATGCAAACATGGTATGCTATGCGGGATGCGATATGTGATGCATATGCAAGATTTGACAAGGAATGAATGAACCTGGCCTCAACATGGAAATCCAAGTGTGCCACTGGAAAGGTGAGGTGATTTCGGTTGAAATCGATATAAAGAACACCGGAATCGGATGCACGGTTTGGAAATGGCAAGCAAAACAAATATGGCACCGGTCTGCGATAAACAGCAAGTAGCCATCTAAATGCAACAAGATAATTATGCTACATCACTCAAACATGGCAACAAAATATATGGCAGGTATCCACTCATAATGCTTGACAAAAGATGAACACTGAGATACAGCCAATTCATCTATTAACAGGTTCAAACAAGCATGGCAAAAGTGCAATTGGTAAACAGGTTTCAGACTTGGTGAAATTAACACAAGCCTGGAATTTAAGATCAGGTAGCACACTTTGGAGCAAGAAAACTAGATGCTACAGGAACTTAACATGGCAAAGCAAGGCATGGCATGGTGCTACTCAAAGAGCTTAACAAAAGTCCCTTAGTTACCTTGAGCCAAAAGGGATCAGAAAATACAATTGCAAGCATGTGAACATGGCAAAAACATAATCAGATCACAAACTTGGAGAAAAACTGGAGCATGCAAATATGATAGCAAGTAGGCATGTTTACGAGCTCGATGCACTCACTACAGAGCAAGGCATGACATTCTAAGCACACACCCATCAAGAATACACATTATACAAGCTAGACATGGCAAAGAACAACAACATAGCATGCACGGATCAACTACAACATCCTCGGCAAAATCGCTAACAAGTAGACAATCTGCCCAGATTCACGAAATAACAAAAGTAGAGCTCGTTTGACTCAAGCTAGGTTGCTCCATAATTGCAAACAAAGACATGGATGGATAGAGCACTACAAGATTAACAAATCATCCTTACTGATCATCCTCAAAAGAGGCACGGATCACTAGAAAACAACATAAACATATGGCATATTGATAAAAATAGATCAAGGACTTAGTGAAATTGCTAAGTCCCTGAAATCAGCATTAACGAATGCACTACTTTGCAAGCTTGTACTAGTCACCACACATATCACAAAAATACATGGATAGCACCTCTGGAAAGATGGCAAAGCATATAACAAAACTCATATAGAGCTCAGGGGCATATCATGCACACATTAATCATGGCAAAAATGACAAATAGCTATTTGGTACAGCAGATCTGACAATTAACTCAAATAGCCCTCTTCCAACAGCATTTCGGGCATCAAGATGAGCTCAAATGAAAATGATGCAATGAGATGAAATGATGTGCTCTCTGAGGCGAACATTTTTATATGCTACACGCCCAAAATGGATCTATGGATGCAAAGTTACGACACGAAGAAATATGCAATATAGTTAGGGTTTCTGAGAAAAAGTCAACCGAAGTACTATTCCCAGATCTAGATCCGGATCGGCGCACGGACGCCGAGGTCGCCGGAGATGATTTTCGGCGGAGGAGGAGGCGCGGGGCCGGAGTTGGTGGTGGCCGGAGCCGCGCGGCGCGACGCGGCACCCGGCGTCGTGGGGCGGCGGCCGGCGAGGAGTGCGGCGCGGCGGAGCGATGAGGCGGCGGGGACGGCACGCCGGCGAGCTTGGTGGCGGGGGCTTGCGGTGAGGCGCGGCGGCTTGGGCGGCCGGCGCCGAAGGAGGAGAGAGGTGCGGGCGGCGCCTCTTCGGGCCCGGTCGGCGACGGGAGAGGGCCCTCCTTGGGCCCGGGCGGGCCGGCGGCGCGGTGGCGGCGAAGTGGTGCTCGGGGCCACGTGGCAAGCCCCGGTTGGCCGGAGGCGGCGACGGACACTGTCTGGCATGGGCCGGACACGTCCGGTGCGCGGCGGATCCGATTTTTAGGGTTTCGGGGGGAAGAAAAACCGAAATTTCGGGAAGGGGTGATATTTATAGGCATAGAGGGAGCTAGGAGTGTCCAAATGAGGTGCGGTTTTCGGTCACGCGATCGTGATTGAACGCTCTAGATGATGGAGAGGGTTTTGGTGGGTTTTGGGCCAAATTGGAGGGGTGTTGGGCTGCAACACACACGAGGCCTTTTCGGTCCCTCGATTAACCGTTGGAGCATCAAACGAAGTCCAAATGGTACGAAACTTGACAGGCGGTCTACCGGTAGTAAACCAAGGCCGCTTGGCAAGTCTCAGTCCAATCCGGAAATGTTTAATCCCCACACACGAAAGAAAGGTAGAAATGACCACCGGAGGAGAACGGAGCGCCGGAATGCAAAACAGACAACGGGGAAAATGCTCGGATGCATGAGATGAACACGTATGCAAATGCAATGCTCATGATGACATGACATGGGATGCAAAACAATGACAACAACACACGAAGACAAAAACCCGAACCCGAGAAAATAAAATAACTTAACGCCAGAAACGGCAAGAGTTGGATTACATATTAGGTAAATCATATCTGGGGTGCTACATAGGGGTCCTAGCGCGCCCAGGTGGGTTGTGCCCACTTGGTGCACCTCCCTCTGATATTATTTGCACCAAAAATTCTTGAATATTCAGAAAAAAATCATACTAAATTTTCAGGGCATTCCGAGAACTTTCATTTTTGTGTCATTTTTTATTGCAAGAGAAATTTAGAAAACAGACAATACATGGCATTTTATTTTATTTAACTAATAAAAATAGAGAACAAAAAGTAGGGACAGAAGGTAGTGCTTACTAAATTCATCAACTTCATACCTCTCAAAAATGATCCATTAATAAGGTTGGTCAGGTCTTATTAACAACCACTTTCGATTAGCATGAAACCAGAGAACTTTCGTAAGTCACTAAGTTACCTCAATGGGGATATGGATGTCCCCAACAAATAAGCATTTCATATTTCTTTTTGATAGTAGGTAGAGGTATTTGAAAACTTCCAATAGTGATTGTCGGAGATTTTCCAATAACATTAATACCATTCACTTGGAATTGTTTCTTCGGAAAGTGCACCGTATGGTCATTACCGTTGATATGAAAAGTAACCTTGCTTTTATTGCAATCAATAACAGCCCCTGCAGTATTCAAGAAGGGTCTACCAAGGATAATCGACATGTTGTCGTCCTCGGGCATCTCAAGTATAACAAAATCAGTCAAAATAGTAACATTAGCAACAACAACGGGCACATCCTCACAAATACCGATAGGTATGGCAGTTGATTTATCAGCCATTTGCAAAGATATTTTAGTAGGTGGAAGTTTATTCAAATCAAGTCTTTTATAAAAAGAGAAAGGCATAACACTAACACCAGCTCCTAAATCACACAAAGCAGTTTTCACATAATTCTTTTTAATAGAGCAAGGTATAGTTGGTATTCCCGGATCTCCAAGTTTTTTAGGTACTCCATCTTTAAAAGTATAGTTAGCAAGAATAGTGGAGATTTCATCTTCTGATATTTTTCTTTTATTGGTGATGATGTCTTTCATATACTTTGCATAACGAGGCATTTTCAAGATATCAGTCAAGCGAGTACGCAAAAAGACTGGCCTCAGCATTTCAGCAAAGCGTTCAAATTCTTCATCATCATTCTTTTTAGTTGACTTAGGTGCAAAAGGCATAGGTTTTGAACCCACGGTTCTCTTTCTTTACCGTGTTTTCTAGCCACAAAGTCTCTTTTATCATACCTTTTATTCTTAGGTTGTGGGTTATCAAGATCAACAAGTGGTTCTATCTCAACATCATTGTTTGGTTCTTTATTATTTTGTTGAGAGTCTTCATGAACATCAGCATTATCTTTTTCATTATCACTAGGTGAATATTCATTACCACACTGAGTTTCAGCATCAGACATAGAAGTTTCATTATCATTATCAGGAGGTTTTTCTATTTTAGGTTCACTAGGAGCATGCAAAGTCCTATCAATTTTCTTCTTCCTTTTCTTTTTAGAAGAACTAGGTGCAGTGGTGTTGTTCCTTTGTGAATCCTGTTCAATTCTTTTTGGGTGTCCCTCAGGATAAAGTGGTTCCTGAGTCATTTTACCTCCTCTTGTTGCAACTCTAATAGCAAAAGTCATGTATATTATTATTCATTTCATCAAGCAATTCTCTTTGAGATTTAGCAACTTGTTCTAACTGAGTTTGTACCATAGAAGCATGCTTTCCAACACCTCTAACATCATTTGAGATTCTAAATAACAAGTCACTCAAGCGAGCAATCATATCATAATTATATTTCAATTGTTTCATAACATTTGCATTGAAGTGATCTTGTTTCCTAATATAGTTTTCAAACTCATAAAGGCATTGGCTAGGGTGCATATTGTGAGGATTGTCATTATCGTTGAACTTCATGAGAGAATTTACCTCTACCACCTTAGGCAGTGGTGGTGTATTAAGCCCATGTATTTCTTCGATAGGAGGTAAATTTTTAACATCCTCAGCTTTAATACCTTTTTCCTTCATAGATTTCTTTGCCTCTTGCATATCTTCAAGACTGAGATATAATATACCCCTCTTCTTTGGAGTGGGTTTAGGCGGTGGTTCCGGAAGAATCCAATCATCATATTTTTTCAATATGTTATTCAATAATTCTTCAGCTTTCCCAACAGTTCGCTCCCTGAAAACACAACCAGCACAACTATCTAGGAAATCCCTAGAAGCATCGGTTAGTCCATTATAGAAGATATCAAGTATTTCATTTTTCTTAAGAGGATGATCATGCAAAGCATTAAGTAACTGACAAATCCTCCTCCAAGCTTGTGGGAGACTCTCTTCTTTAGTTTGCACAAAGTTAAATATTTCCTGTAAAGCAGCTTGTTTCTTATGAGCAGGGAAATATTTTTTAGAAAAGTAATAAATCATATCCTGGGGACTACGCACACAACCAGGAGCAAGAGTATTGTACCAAGATTTAGCATCACCCGTTAATGAGAACGGAAATAATTTGAGAATAAAGTAATAGCGAGTTTTCTCATCATGAGTAAAAAGGGTGGCTATGTCATTCAACTTAGTAAGATGTGCCACAACAGTTTCAGTTTCATAACCATGGAAAGGATCAGATTCAACCGAAGTAATTAACTCTGGGTCGACAGAGAATTCATAATCCTTATCATCAATAAAGATAGGTGAAGTAGCAAACTTATGATCATATTTCATTCTAGCATTCAGAGATTTTTCTTTCTACTTGCATAATAATTTCTCTAGATCATCTCTATCCTTACAAGCAATAATAGCTCTAGTTGTCTCCTCATTCATAACATAATCTTCCGGTACCTTAGGCAATTCATATCTATGAAGGCTAGTTCTAGCAAGTGTTTCAGGAGTTTCAGTTTCAAGCTCATCATCAGATTCAACAACATCATGTTGTATTACTCTAGCAATTTGTTTATCAAGAAATTCACCAAGTGGCACATCATCATTATCAAGCAAGATACTAGCATCATCATAAGCATTATCCATAGCAGAAGTAGCATCATCAGTAACTTGCGACATATCAAAATTAATAGCGTGTGGTGGTGTTGCAAGTTTACTTATAATAGAAGGTGAATCTAAAGCAGAAATGGATGTCAGTTCCTTACCTCCCCTCGTCTTCGAGGGAAAAATCTTAGTCTTAGCATCCTGCAGATTCTTCATAGTGATAGATTTATAATAATCCCAAGTGACTCAACAAATATAGCTATGCTCCCCGGCAACGACGCTAGAAAAAGGTCTTGATAACCCACAACTATAGGGGACTGCAACAGTTTTTGAGGATAGAGTATTCAACCCAAATATATAGATTCGACACAAGGGGAGCCAAAGAATATTTGAAGGTATTAGCAGCTGAGTTGTCAATTCAACCACACCTGGAGATTAATTATCTATAGCAACGTGATCAGTAGCAAAGTAATATGATAGTTTGGATAATAGTGATAGTAGCAATGGTAACGGTAACAATGATAGCAATACTTTTGTAACAAGTGCAGCAGTAACGATAGCAGTAGTAACTTAGCAAGAACAATATAAGATAAATTCGTAGGCATTGGATCAGTGACTTGTTGGATGATATTCATCATGACACAGTTATAACCTAGGGTGATACGGCACTAGCTCCAGTTCATCAATATAATGTAGGCATGTATTCCATAAATAGTCATATGTGCTTATGGAAAGAACTTGCATGACATTTTTTGTCCTACCTCTCATGGCTGCGGGGTCCTATTGGAAACTAAGGGATACTAAGGCCTCCTTTTAATAGAGAACCAGAACAAAGCATTAACACATGGTGAATAAATGAACTCCTCAAACTACGGTCATCACCGGGAGTGGTCCCGACTATTGCCACTCCGGGGTTGCCGGATCATAACACGTAGTAGGTTACTATAACTTGCAAGATCGGATCTAGAACATGAATATAATGGTGATAACATAAACGATTCAGATCTGAAATCATGGCAACGGGCCCAAAGTGACAAGCATTAAGCATGGCAAAGTCATAGCAACATCAACCTTAGAACATAGTGGATACTAGGGATCAAGCCCTTACAAAACTAACTCGATTACATGATGAATCTCATCCAACTCCTCACCGACCAGCGATCCTATGAAGGAATTACTCACTCCCGATGGGGAGCATCATGGAATTGGCGATGAAGAAGGGTTGGTGATGACGAAGAACAAAGACCCCCCTCTCCGGAGCCCCAAACGGACTCCAGATCTAGCCTCCCGATGAAGAATAGGAGGTGATGGTGGCTCCGTCTCATGGATCATGATACTTATTTCTCCCTGATTTTTTCTAGAAAATAGGATTTTATAGTGTCGGTTTCAGGGTCTATGGGGCCACCAGGTGGGGACAACCCATCTGGGCGCGCCCTGGTGGGTTGTGCCCACCCAGGTGCCCCCCTCCGGTGGATCTTGGCTTTAGAAATTCTTATTTATTGTATAAAAAATCCTCGCAAAGTTTCGTTCCATTTCGAGAACTTTTATTTCTGCACAAAAACAACACCATGGTAGTTCTACTAAAAACAGCGTCAGTCCAGGGTTAGTTTCATTCAAATCATGCAAATTAGAGTCCAAAACAAGAGGAAAAGCGTTAGGAAAAGTAGATAGACGTATCAATAGGCATCCAACAGGGATATAATAAAAACTTTCATATAAAGTGCATTAAATACTATGAGAAGTTTGATTCCTTATGATTGTTTTGAGATATGAAGATGGTGATATTAGAGTCATGCTAGTAAGTAGTTGTGAATTTGAGAAATACTTGTGTTAAAGTTTGTGAGTCACATAGCATGCACGTATGGCGAACCGTTATGTGATGAAGTCGGAGCATGGTTTATTTTTTGATTGTCTTCCTTAAGAGTGGTGGTCAGGGACGAGCGATGGTCTTTTCCTACCAATCTATCCCCCTAGGAGCATGCACGTAGTACTTTGTTTCGATGACTAATAGATTTTTGCAATAAGTATGTGATTTATTTATGACTAATGTTGAGTCCATGGATTACACACACTCTCACCTTTCCGCCATTGCTAGCCTCTCTAGTACCCCGCAACTTTTGATGGTACCATAAACCCACTACATATCCTTCCTCAAAACAACCACCATACCTACCTATTATGGCATTTCCATAGCCATTCCGAGATATATTGCCATGCAACTTTCCACCGTTTCGTTTAGTATGACATGCTCCATCATTGTCATATTGCTTTGCATGATCATGTAGTTGACATCATATTTGTGGCAAAGCCACCGTTCATCATTTTTTATACATGTCGCTCTTGATTCATTGCACATCCCGGTACACTGCCAGAGGCATTCACATGGAGTCATATTTTGTTCTAAGTACCGAGTTGTAATTCTTGAGTTGTAAGGAAATAAAAGTGTGATGATCTTCATTATTAAAGCATTGTCCCATGTGAGGAAAGGATGATGGAGACTATGATTCCCCCACAAGTCGGGATGAGACTCCGGACGAAAAAAAGAGGCTAAAAAAATAATAGAAGGCCCAAATAAAAAATAAAAAAGAGAGAAAAAGAGAGAAGGGACAATGTTACTATCCTTTTTGCCACACTTGTGCTTCAAAGTAGCACCATGATCTTCATGATAGAGAGTCTCCTATGATATCACTTTCGTATACTAGTGGGAATTTTTCATTATAGAACTTGGCTTGTATATCTCAATGATGGGCTTCCTCAAATTGCCCTAGGTCTTTATGAGCAAGCAAGTTGGATGCACACCCACTTAGTTTCTTTTTGAGCTTTCATAAACTTATAGCTCTAGTGCATCCGTTGCATGGCAATCCCTACTCACTCATATTGATATCTATTAATGGGCATATCCATAGCCCGTTGATACGCCTAGTTGATGTGAGACTATCTCCTTCTTTTTGTCTTCTCCACAACCACCGTCTATTCCACCTATAGTGTTATGTCCATGGCTCACGCTCATGTATTGTGTGAAAGTTGAAAAGCTTCGAGAACATCAAAAGTATGAAACAATTGCTTGGCTTGTTATCGGGGTTGTGCATGATTTAAATATTTTGTGTGATGAAGATGGAGCATAGCCATACTATATGATTTTGTAGGGATAAGCTTTCTTTGGCCATGTTATTTTGAGAAGACATAATTATTTTGTTAGTATGCTTGAAGTATTATTTTTTTATGTCAATATTAAACTTTTGTTTTGTATTTTTCGGATCTGAACATTCATGCCACAATAAACAGAAATACATGGATAAATATGTTAGGTAGCATTCCACATCAAAAATTCTATTTTTATCATTTACCTACTCGAGGACAAGCAGCAATTAAGCTTGGGGATGCTTGATACGTCTCCAACGTATCTATAATTTTTGATTGTTCCATGCTATTATATTATCTGTTTTGAATGTTTTAAATGCATTAATATGCTATTTTATATGATTTTTGGGACTAACCTATTAACCTAGAGCCCAATGCCAATTTTTGTTTTTTCCTTGTTTTAGAGTTTCGCAGAAAAGGAATGCCAAATGTAGTCCAAACGGAATAAAACTTTCGCAATGATTTTTCTTGGACTAGAAGACGCCCAGGAGACTTGGAGTGCAAGTCAGAGGAGCCTCGAGGCAGCCACAAGGGTGGAGGGCACGCCCCCGACCTTGTGGGCCCCTCATAGCTCTCCTGACCTAATTCTTCCTCCTATATATACTCTTATACCCCAAAAACATCCAGGGGAGCCATGAAACCACTTTTCCACCGTCGCAACCTTCTGTACCCGTGAGATCCCATCTTGGGGCCTTTCTGGCATCCTGCCGAAGGGGGGATCGATCACGGAGGGCTTCTACATCAACATCATTGCCTCTCCGGTGAAGCGTGAGTAGTTTACTTCAAACCTATGGGTCCATAGCTAGTAGCTAGATGGCTTCTTCTCTCTCTCTCTCTCTTTGATTCTCAATACAAAGTTCTCCTCGATGTTCTTGGAGAGCTACTCGATGTAATACTCTTTTGCGGTGTGTTTGCCGAGATCCGATGAATTGTGGATTTATGATCATCTAATCTATGAATATTATTTGAATCTCCTTTGAATTCTTTTATGCATGATTTGATATCTTTGCAAGTCTCTTCGAACTATTGATTTGGTTTGGCCAACTAGATTGGATTTTCTTGCAATTGGAGAAGTGCTTAGCTTTGGGTTCAATCTTGCGGTGCTCGATCCTAGTGACAGAAGGGGAAATGACATGTATTGTATTGTTGCCATCGAGGATAACAAGATGGGGTTTTCATCACATGCTTGAGTTAATCCCACTACATCATGTCATCTTGCTTAATGCGTTACTCTGTTCTTATGAACTTAATACTCTAGATGCAGGCAGGAGTCGGTCGATGTGTGGAGTAATAGTAGTAGATGCAGAATCGTTTCGGTCTACTTGACACGGACGTGATGCCTATATTCATGATCATTGCCTTAGATATCGTCATAACTTTGCACTTTTCTATCAATTGCTCAGCAGTAATTTGTTCACCCACCGTAATAACTTCTATCTTGAGAGAAGCCTCTAGTGAAACATATGGCCCCCGGGTCTATTTTACATCATATTAGTTTCCCGTCAACTTGCTAATTTTTTTCACCATTCCCTTACTTTGCAATCTTTTACTTTCTGTTCCATAAACCAAAAATACCAAAAATATTACTTTCTCATTTATCCATCTCTATCAGATCTCACTTTGCGAATAACCGTGAAGGGATTGACAACCCCTTTGTCGCGTTAGTTGCAAGTTGGTGTTTGTTTGTGCAGGTATTCGGTGGCTTATTGCGTAGTCTCTTACTAGATTGATACCTTGGTTCTCAAAACTGAGGGAAATACTTACGCTACTTTGCTGCATCACCCTTTCCTCTTCAAGGGAAAAACCAACGCAAGCTCAAGAGGTAGCACCTAGCACAAGCTAGCTAGCATCAAGGGGCAACCCACCCATACAGATAACATGAGGGGAAGATGACACTACTGGCAAAAACGTCACACGCATGAAGCGTGGTGGGCCTGCCATGATACACAGGGAGGAATGGGAGCCCTGGCGGTGGAAGAGCAAGGGGAGCTGGGCCATTTGACAAAAATTGAAGGTCTGAGTGGCTCATTCTTTCTTGAAAAAAAGGGAGGTGCTAGCCAATGTATAATGAATAGGTACATTCAACGATAGACAGACAACAATGGCTACGTGCGAATTAGCTTCCGAGATCGAGAAATCTCAGTTTCACTAGAGGATTTGCCAATGAATGTTGGGCTAGTCACCGTTATAGGTACTCAGGATATTGTGTTTGGAGAGGTAGATAGATAGGACGTAGTCTTGCTCAATCATGACCCTAGCTTTATCGCGAGGCAAAGTTGCCTAAAAGATGAAGAAAATGGAAAAGGATGAAAAATGCAATGGAATTCCTGATCCAGTAAGAAATCCTGAAAGTGCGTTATATCGACTAGAGGGGGGGTGAATAGGCGATTTTTATGAATTCTTCACTGAGGAATTTGCGGATGAGGAAATTCCTGAGTGAAGAACTACTTGCAGCGGAATAAGTACTCAGAAGTAAACATGACAGTGCATGAGCATGGTCTTCATGATGAAATGAAAACAAGCACAGAGTACAGAAAGCGTAAACACATGATAAGACAAACAGACTGAAGAAATTGAACTGAGGAAATAGAGAGAATCTTCAGTCAAAGTCTTCAAACAGATATGAACAAGCACTCAACACATAAATGAGGAAATGGAAGGGTTGAGGAAATGGAACCAGGTAACTTGGTGAAGACAATGATTTGGTAGACCAGTTCCAACTGTTGTGACAGTTGTACGTCTGGTTAGGGCGGCTAGGTATTTAAACCTGAGGACACACAGTCCCGGACACCCAGTCCTGAACACGCAGCTCAGGACACTTAGTCCTCAGCGAATTCCCCTTGAGCTAAGGTCACACAGACCTCGCCCAATCACTCGTGGTAAGTCTTCAGGTGACTTCCAAACCTTCACAGACTTGGTCACTTGGCGATCCACAATTTCCTCTTGGATGCTCTACACCATGACGCCTAACCATCTAGAAGACGCACAGTCTTCAAAGGTAACAAGCGTCGGATCCACGCAGGATCAATCTCTTCAGTGATGCTCAATCACTTGGGGTTTGTAGGTGTTTGGGTTTGGGTTTTCCTCACTTGATGATTTTCACTCAAAGTCCTTGGAGGATGGGTTGCTCTCAAATGACAAGTGTCAGTTTCTCTAGGAGCAGCCAACCAGCTAGTGGTTGTAGGGGGCGGCTATTTATAGCCTAGGGAGCAGCCCGGCATGATAAGACATAAATGCCCTTCAATGATATGACCGTTAGGTGGGTAGATATTTTGGGACAGCTGGCGCATAGCACAACAATGGTCGGAATTTTGAGTAGCAAAATCCTCGGGGCTATCATGTTCCTCACCGTGTAGGCAATCTGCACTAGCGAATTCCTAACTCCTCAGTCAGAACAAATTCCTCAGAGACCAGAAGAACTTCGTCTCTATCACTGAAGAAATTGGCTGAGCTATATGAGATTTCCAATGGCTTCACTCGAAGGAATTGGTAGGTGTAGGATTTGAGTTGAGAATCACATGGAAATTTTTCCTTAGTATTTCCTCGACCCCCTTTAATAGTATGGTGTTTCCTATGACTCAAGAAAGAGAAAATGAAACTACGAAAAAAAAGTATTCATGCTTCATGTTCCTCGAGTGAATACCAAGTCTTCAGGATTACACCAATTTCTTCACTTTCAAAGTCTTCAGAAATCCAAAGTCTTCAGTCAAAGAACTTCATTTTTAGGGGTCGACTTTCTCTGTAAATATCAAACTCCTCATAGACTTATGGACATGTGTACACTCATAAACACATTAGTCCCTTAACCTATAAGTCTTCAATGCACCAAAATCACTAAGGGGCACTAGATGCACTTACAATGTCCCCCTTTTTGGTGATTGATGACAATATAGGTTAAGTTTTCAATGGGGATAAACATATGAAGTGTAAATACTGGAATTTGAGGAATTTGATTGCAAGATATAGAAGAACTCCCCCTGAAGATGTGCATAGTGAAGAATTTGCTTTTGAAGCAATGCACACTTGAAGAGTAGAATCATGGAGATCTCCCCCTATATCTTGTAATTCATACACGCATTGACATATAGTATGAAGAATTTGAAATGCATGATGAAATATTGTGACTGATGTAATTCAGCATGCGTGCATTAACATTAATGAGGAACAAGCATGCAGGAAAGCACAACAATAGTATCAGGCCACCATAGAGTTTAAGATTACAACTCGATCCAGCAAAGTCTTCAAAAGAACGAGAGTTGTAACTTAGAAAAAAACGCCCATAAATGTAGACCCGCTTGAAGACTAACTCAAATTTCTCCCCCTTTGTCATCGAATGACCAAAAGGATCGAAAATGAGGACTAACGCCCCTGAAGAATATCAAGTTGATGGAGGAGCGCCAGCGTTGTTGGGGTCGTTTGTCGTTGTAGGGCCCGCCGCAGTGTCGTTCAAGTCTTCATACTCATCGGTGTCACGGGATGAAGAATATGAGCTGGCCACCAAGGTAGGAACTTTGACCTTCTTGAATTTCTTCGGAGGAGGTGAAGACCAGTCAAAATCTTCCTTGAGACCCATTTTCTTCAGATCTTCTTCACCATACAGATGTGATAGGACAGCCCAGGTGCGACCGAAGACTTCATGGAGGTAGTAATGGTTTTTCTTCACTGCATTATGTGTAGCAGTCATGTTGTGAAGAATAGAACCAAACTGACGCTTAACCCATTTATGATTTCGATCCACCTTCTAGTGAAGACTAAGAAGCAGCTCACGGTCAGTCATCACACGTGGAGCTGTGGCTTGAGGAGTAGACTTGGGTGCAGTGGCAGCAAAATCATGAGTGGCAGAGTCATCATTGGTGGAGTAAGATGCAGCTTTGCAAAAATGACCATCCAATGGACGAATGCCTTCATCAATGACAAGAGGTTCCTTGCCCTTTTCATCAGTTGAAGTAAAAGTCTGCTTCGGGACTTCAATCGGGGGCAGATAGCTGAGGTGATTCTGAAAATCAGCCTTGTAGTTGAGTGAAGACCTTGTTTTGAGGAATCTCATAATCCAAGGAGCATAAGGCTTCAACTCAAACGGAGAGAGTGCAAAATTTGCCAAAGTCCTCATGAAGAAATCATAATAATTGATTGGAATGCTATGAATGATATTGAATAGCAGATTCTTCATGATGCCAACTATTTCCTCATCAGATGAGTCGTGGCCTTTGATGGGACTCATTGTCATCGTCAGAATGCGATAGACTGTTCTGGGCACATAGAGTAAGTCCTTTACGAGGAATTTGATCCTTGGGGCTTGAACGGGCTTTAGAGGCTTCATTAACACTTGCATGTAGTGAGCAGTGAGTTTAGGTTCTTGGTACATGCAGCGAGCTCCTTCACTAGGTGGACTAATGGGCAGGGCGTGAAGCAATTCAGAGGTCGGTGCCTTATAATGAGTATTATCGGTCATCCAGTCCAAGACCTGGGTGTTGATATCTTCAGGATCACCTGTGATATGCGGTGTAGCGTAGAACTGAAGAATAAGCTCTTCATTCCAATCAACAATGTCAGAGCAAAAGTTGAGGAGGACTGCGTCATGAAGCACACTGAGCACATGAGTGAATCAAGGCAATGATTCCATGTCCACATGAGGAATATGCTCATGGTAGAAGATTTTGTCCTTGTTGAAAAGCAGTGAAGAATAGAAATTGGCCTGGCTGGCAGTCCAGAAGCACTTCCTCCTAAGATGAGCAGAGACATAAGGATTGTAGTCAGTGAAGAATACATGCTCGCCAAAGAAGGCATCAGCATTGAATTTTTGTTTCTTCGAGAAGGGATCCTTTGGCTTGGGGTGAGGAGCGTCAGTAAATTGCATCACAACCTCAGGGATCTCGATCTCAGGTTCCCCAGGCTGAGGAATTTCAGGTACTTCTTCAGTGGCAGCCTGGGACTTCAATTCTTCATTTACATTTTCACAGGACTAGTGGCTGGAATTTCTTCATGGATGGACGGAGTTGCACGAGGTTCTTCAGATCCCATTTGGACTTCAGTAGTTACTAGGGACTGAGGAATTTGTTGAAGAGGTGTGAACAGAGAGAGTTGGGGTGCTGACTTTCCCAAAAGTCATCATTCAGCACTAGCGTGGTGCATCCAATGTCCACATCGACTTCTTCAGCCATTTCTTCAACGCCGTCCTCTTTAAAAGTGAACTGAGGCATGGGCAATGAGATAATTGGGGTTGAAGGGATTTCATCCACTTCAATTTCTTCATCCAACTGCTCTGACGAAGCAGTAGAAGGATTCTCTTCATCAGATTCACTTGGAATCACATATTCTTCATCAAAAGGAACAAGGTCCTTTGATGGCATGATTGAGATAGGAACAACATCAATTGGGTTGTCAAATGAGCTAGCTAGTGGCTTCATCTTCTTCGGGGCTGAAGAATCTGATGAAGTTGATGCCTTCCTTTTCTTCACTGTTGCATGCTCTGCAACCTTGGTCTTCTTCACATCTGATGCAGACGGAAGGATAGGAGTTGGTGTAGGCACAGGAGGAGCAGAGGAATTTGGTTGAATTTCTTAAGGCGCAACTGATGTAGTTGCCCTGACGTCTTCACTTTCTTCAGGCACAACACTAGTGGTTGCTCTGGCAGTTTCTTCAGCGGCTGGAATGCAGTCATCAGCCCTGGAATTAGCATTTTCTTCAGCAGCCTGATTGTCATCAGCGGTGCTGGCATTTTCTTCGGTAGGCTGAGCAGATGCTTCAGCCAGAGGAATTTCCTGTTGCGTTGGGGCTGTAACATTTGAAGTGAAGTTGTCAGTGAGTCTCACAAAACGAATCATGGATCCAAGCCAATCAGCATGGTATGCGTCAAATTCATCACTGAGTTTCTTGATCTCAGACTGCATATTGACGAGTTCTTCAGTTGTCATAGAGACAACGTTTTTCTTCAGGTAGTGCTCCTTTTTGTACCGCGCTTTCTTGATCTGCCTGGCCTTCTCAAACTTCCATTTTTCTTCCTGAATGAAGTGAGTCAACATATGACTTTGGCCAGGAGTCAGCTTGAAATCAGGCATAGGAGTATTTGGGTCCTTGTGCCATAGATCAATGTACTCAAGGATCAACTTTGGATCCAAAAGCAGAGGCACACTTGTGCCCTTGGCTCTAGCGGCCTTGACCTTCCTGTCTCTGATGATTTCTGCAAGTTCATCATCATCAGCTTCGTCTTCATTGCATGGCACATGAAAAGGGACCTGCTTCTTTTGAGGACTTGGTCGAGAGCCTCGTCCAGCAGTGGCCTTGGTCTTCAACAGAGTGGGACCAGTTGAAGAATGCAGTGGTGCTGAGGAACTAGCAGATGCTCCTGAGGCAATATAGATGCCCATCGTTCTTTGGCACATGGTGAGATGCGCAGGTGCTGAGGATTTGGTCGGAGCAGCTGAGGACTTTGGCGGAGGAGCTGAGGATTTTGAAGTGGGAGCAGCTTGAGGAGTTGGCCGTGAGGACTTTGAAGAATCTGACCGTGAGGGCATTGCTGAGGAACTTGGCCGTGAGGGCATTGCTGGTGAAGCACTTGGCTTGTGAGCAGGCTTTTTTGGCATGGCCTTCTTTGGCTTGCTTGCAGAGGCCTCAGCAGTGACAGCAGCAGCAGCAGAGTCTTCATTGAATTCCCTCACTTCTTCTCTTGCTTGTCTGGCCAACTTGGCCTGGCGCTTGATCCATTCATAAGGATAATCCTCACCGCGCTTGAGGCTGGTGGGATCTGCTTCTTGGCCAGGTGCCAATGGAGGTCTTGCGCATGGAGGATTTAGAGCGAATTTCTTCATATACTTGGGAGTAACATACCTGTACTCCCTCCACTCTCTTGCCCATCTCCTCTCTATTCTTTGAATGCGCACTTTGCGCTCATTCTTGGTTTCCTTTCCATGAGTGGCCTCATCAGGAGTGCAAAAGTCCTTGTATATGTCATTAGGGATCTCAAAAGCAGTATTAACCTCAGGCCTCTTTCCTTCCTTCTGTGGCTTCTTTCCATCAACCATTTTCTTCAAATGAGGTATTTGAACAATGGAATTCTCTGAAGATGTATGCAACTTTTCTTCGAGGAACGCTGCAAATGAGTTAAGTTTATGAGAACCTAGTGATTCAGCAACTGACATGAGTACCTATGAACAGAGTATAGTTGCGAGGAATATGAAGAGGTCATATGCATTCTCAGAGGTTTTTCAAAAAGAGCAAGTTTGAGAAATTTGACCCGGTGAGTCTTGAAGAATTTCAATAAGCGTTCTTTGTCTTAGGTTCCAGAGATGTATAGATCAAAAATCCACACATTTGAGGAATCTTGAAGAGAAATATAGCTTAGAGAAATGAATCAAGAACAGATGACTTCTGAGGTGTTCAGTGTGTGATGAATTTGTAACGCCCCGAGACCGATGTGCCAGGTGTCTTCCAGCTATTCGCTGTTGTTGCCTTGTCATTGCTTGCATGTCATGCATTGCATATCATGTCATCATGTGCATTTCATTTGCATACATGTTTGTCTCATGCATCCGAGCATTTTCCCCGTTGTCCGATTTGCAACCCGGCGCTCCTATGTCACCCGGTGTTCCTTTCCACCTCTTTTCGTGTGTGTGTGGTAAACGTTTTCGAATTGGACCGAGACTTGCCATGCGGCCTTGGTTTACTACCGATAGACCGCCTGTCAACTTTCGTGCCATTTGGACTTCGTTTGATACTCCAACGGTTAACCAAGGGACCGAAAAGGCCTCGTGTGTGTTGCAGCCCAACACCTCTCCAAAGTGGCCCAAAACCCAGCTAAACCCCCTCCATCCTCTTGCTCGTCCGATCACGATCGCGTGGCCGAAAACCGCACTCCATTTGGAGCCTCCTAACTCCTACGTATAAATAGGACTCCCTCTCCGAAATTTCGAGCAAAATCCACCCTAACCCTAGACTTCTTCCACCTCCAGCCACCTGCACCGCGCCGCCGTTTCCGCACCAGTGGCGTAGTGCCATGTGTCCCGGCCAGCGCGCCCGCCGCCGAGGCCCGGGAAGCCCGATTCGGGCCCCCGAGCCCGTTCCCCGCGTCGTCGCCCCACGCATCGTCTTCTCCGCCTAGGAGCCGCCGCCCGAACCCTCTCACTCCGCCGCACCGCCACCCGCGCCGGCCGGAGCTCCTCACCGGACGAGGCACCTCGCCGCTCGCCGCCGCAGAACTCCGATCCTCCCACGCCGGCGCCGCCCCGCCGCCATCCGCGTCCGGCGCCACCTCGCCGCCCGGCGCCCGCGGCCACCTCGCCTCTCCGGCCGCCTCTCCTACTCCGTCGAACAGGGAAAACTCCGGCGAACCTCGAGAAGCTACAGTACCGCTACAGTGCGATCTGGAACTCAGATCCAAAATCCCCTCAGTTGACTTTCTCCTCTCGAAACCCTAACTTTTTGCAATCTTCGGCATGCCATAACTCTGCATCCGTAGCTCGTGCGTGTAGCATATCAAAATGTTCGCCTCGACGAGTACATCATTTCATCTCATTGCATCATTTTCATTTAAGCTCATCTTGATGCCCGAAATACTGTTGGAAGAGGGCTATGTGAGTAATTTGTCAGATCTGTTTCAGCAAATAGCTATTTGCCTTTTTTGCCATGATTAATGTGTGCATGCTATGACCCTAAGCTCTACATGTGTTTTGTTATATGCCATGCCATCTTTACAGAGGTGCTTGTCATGTATTTTTTGTGATATTTGTGGTGACTAGCACAAGCTTGCAAAGTAGCGTAATTGGTAATGTTGATTTCAGGGACTTAGAATTTCACCAAGTCCTTGTCCTGATTTTGTCGTTATGCCATATGTTCATGTTGTTTCCTAGTGATCTGTGCCTCTTTTGAGGATGACCAGTAAGGATGTTTTGTTAATATTGTGGTGCTCTATCCATCCATGTCTTTCTTTGCATTTATGGAGCACCCTAGCTTGAGTCAATCGAGCTCTACTTTTGCTATTGCATGAATCCTGGCAGATTGTTGACATGATTAACAATTTTGCCGAGGATGTTGCTATTGATCCGTGTATGCTATGTTCTTGTTCTTGCCACGTCTAGCTTCTATGCCATGTCTTCTTGATGGGTGTATGCTTAGTTTGTCATGCCATGCCCTGTAGTGAGAGCATCGAGCTCGTAAACATGCCTACTCGTTAACTGTTTTGCCATGCTCCAGTTTTTCACCAAGTCTGAATTTGTTTATGTTTTTGCCATGTTCACATGCTTGCAATTGTATGTTCTGATCCCTTTTGGCTCAAGGTCACTAAGGGACTTTGGTTAAGTGCTTTGAGTAGCTTCATGCCATGCCTTGCTTTGCCATGATATGTTCCTGTAGCATGTAGTTTTCATGCTCCAAAGATTGCTACCTGTTGATAAATTCTAGACTTGTGTTAATTTCACTAAGTCTGAAAACCTGTTATCTTTTGCACTTTTGCCATGCTTGTTTGAGCCTGTTAATGGATGAATTAGCCGTAGCTCAGTGTTCATCTTTTGTCAAGCTTCACGAGTGGATCCCTGCCATGTATTTTGTTGCCATTTCTGAGTGTTGTAGCTTATTTATCTTGATGCATTTAGTTGGTCACTTGCTGTTAATCGCAGACCGGTGCCATATTTGTTTTGCTTGTCATTTCCAAACCGTGCATCCGATTTCGGTGATCTTTATATCGATTTCAATCGAAATCACCTCCCCTTTTCATTGGCACTCTTGGATTTCGAAGTTGAGGCCAGGTTCAATCATTCCTTTGCAAATCATGCATATGCACTGCATACCACATCCCGCATATCATACCATGTTCATGTGTTGGTTGTTTACTATGTTGTGTGCTTCTTTTTGGTGTTGCTTCTTCGGGTTGGTTCCGATAACGTCGCATTTGTGAGGACCCGTTTGTCTACGTCCGTGTGTCTTCTTCGTGGACTCATTCTTCTTCCTTGCGGGATTTCAGGCAAGATGACCATACCCTCGAAATCACTTCTATCTTTGCTTGCTAGTTGCTCGCTCTTTTGCTATGTCTATATTGCGATACCTACCACTTGCTTATCATGCCTCCCATATTGTTAAACCAAGCCTCTAACTCACCTTGTCCTAGCAAACCGTTGTTTGGCTATGTTACCGCTTTGCTCAGCCCCTCTTATAGTGTCGTTAGTTGCAGGTGAAGATTGAAGTTTGTTCCTTGTTGGAACATGGAGATGTTGTTCCTTGTTGGAACATGTTTACTTGTTGGGATATCACAATATCTCTTATTTAATTAATGCATCTATATACTTGGTAAAGGGCGGAAGGCTCGGCCTTATGCCTGGTGTTTTGTTCCACTCTTGCCGCCCTAGTTTCCGTCATATCGGTGTTATGTTCCTGGATTTTATGTTCCTTACGCGGTTGGGTTATAATGGGAACCCCTTGACAGTTTGCCTTGAATAAAACTCCTCCAGCAAGGCCCAACATTGGTTTTACCATTCGCCACCTAGCCTTTTCTTTCCCTTGGGTTCTGCAGACTCAAGGGTCATCTTTATTTTAACCCCCCCGGGCCAGTGCTCCTCTGGGTGTTGGTCCAACTGAGCGATGTCCGAGGCTACCAGGGGCAACTCTGGGCTGGCTTACCCGATGTCTTGCTCATCCGGTGTGCCCTGAGAACGACATATGTGCAGCTCCTATTGGGATTTGTCGGCACATCTGGGTGGCTTTGCTGGTCTTGTTTTACCATTGTCGAAATGTCTTGTAACCGGGATTCCGAGTCTGATCGGGACTTCCCGCTAGAAGGAATATCCTTCGTTGACCGTGAGAGCTTGTCATGGGCTAAGTTGGGACACCCCTGCAGGGATTTGAACTTTCGAAAGCCGTGCCCGCGGTTATGGGAAGATGGGAATTTGTTAATGTCCGGTTGTAGAAAACTTAAAGTTGATCTTAATTAAAATACATCAACCGCGTGTGTAACCGTCATGGTCTCTTCTCGGCGGAGTCCGGGAAGTGAACACGGTGTTGGAGTTATGTTTGACGTAGCTTGTTCTAGGATCACTTCTTGATCATAGTTGTTCGACCGTGCATTTGCCTTCTCTTCTCGCTCTCTTTTGCGAATAGGCTAGCCACCATTTATGCTAGTCGCTTGCTGCAGCTTCACCTCATACCTTTACCTACCCATAAGCTTAAATAGTCTTGATCGCGAGGGTGTGAGATTGCTGAGTCCCCGTGACTCACAAATACTTCCAAAACCAGTTTGCAGGTGCCGATGATACCGTGCAGGTGTCACAACCAAGCTCAAGGAGGAGCTCGATGAAGATCTTGTCCTTTATGTTGTTTTTGTTCTAGTCGATTAGTAGTGGAGCCCAGTTGGGGTCGACCGGGGATCTGTGTAACATTTGGGGTAGTCTTCTTTTATTTTGGCTCCGTAGTCGAGCCTTGATTGTATTTGAATGATGTAATGCTTTAATCATGTAATTGTGTGAAGTGGCGATTGTAAGCCAACTATGTATCTCTTTCCCTTATGTATTACATGGGTTGTGTGAAGATTACCTCACTTGCGGCATTGCTTTCAATGCGGTTATGCCTCTAAGTCGTGCTTCGTCACGTGGGAGATATAGCCGCATCGAGGGCGTTACAGAATTTGAAGAATAAACAACCTTGAAGATTTTGTAGTTAACATTTGAATCAAAGAGGGCAGTAAAAGTAACTTTTAATTACCCTGGACGAAGTACACGACAAACTGAGAGGTGTAGATGTGAAGTTCATCAGTTCAGATCTTCCACGCCCTAACTTGGCAGAAGAAGACAGCTACGGCGGCGGCGGAGTGAAGAAATCCGCAGCCGGCGCGAGTACGACGACGATGAAGTCGATGTTGGGGAACGTAGCCGAAAACAAAAATTTTCCTACGGCTTCACCAAGATCCATCTAGGAGTTCATCTAGCAACGAGTGATTAGATGCATCTACGTACCTTGTAGATCGCGAGCGGAAGCGTTCAAAGAACGGGGATGAGGTAGTCGAACACGACGTGATCCAAATCACCGGAGATCCTAGATTCGATCGTCGGTATCCCAATACCTCGTTCAATCTCGTTATCGGCAAGTCACTTTACTCGTACCATAATGCATGATCCCGTGACCAGACACTTGGTCACTTTGAGCTCATTATGATGATGCATTACCGAGTGGGCCCAGTGATACCTCTCCGTCATACGGAGTGACAAATCCCAGTCTCGATCCGTGTCAACCCAACAGATACTTTTGGAGATACCTGTAGTGCACCTTTATAGTCACCCAGTTACGTTGTGACGTTTGGTACACCCAAAGCACTCCTACGGTATCCGGGAGTTACACGATCTCATGGTCAAAGGAAAAGATACTTGACATTGGAAAATCTCTAGCAAACGAACTACACGATCTTGCGCTATGCTTAGGATTGGGTCTTGTCCATCACATCATTCTCCTAATGATGTGATCCCGTTATCAATGACATCCAATGTCCATAGCCAGGAAACCATGACTATCTGTTGATCAACGAGCTAGTCAACTAGAGGCTTACTAGGGACATATTATGGTCTATGTATTCACACGTGTATTACGATTTCCGGATAATACAGTTATAGCATGAATAAAGACAATTATCATGAACAAAGAAATATAATAATAATACTTTTATTATTGCCTCTAGGGCATATTTCCAACAGTCTCCCACTTGCACTAGAGTCAATAATCTAGTTACATTGTGATGAATCGAACACCCATGGAATTCTGGTGTTGATCATGTTTTGCTCTAGGGAGAGGTTTAGTCAACGGATCTGCTACATTCAGGTCCGTATGTACTTTACAAATCTCTATGTCTCCATCTTGAACATTTTCACGAATGGAGTTGAAGCGACGCTTGATGTGCCTTGTCTTCTTGTGAAACCTGGGCTCCTTGGCAAGTGCAATAGCTCCAGTGTTGTCACAGAAGAGCTTGATCGGCCCCGACGCATTGGGTATGACTCCTAGGTCGGTGATGAACTCCTTCACCCAAATTGCTCCATGTGCTGCCTCCGAGGCTGCCATGTACTCCGCTTCACATGTAGATCCCGCCACGACGCTCTGCTTGCAGCTGCACCAGCTCACTGCTCCACCATTCAACATATACACGTATCCGGTTTGTGACTTAGAGTCATCCAGATCTGTGTCGAAGCTAGCGTCGACGTAACCCTTTACGACAAGCTCTTCGTCACCTCCATAAACGAGAAACATGTCCTTTGTCCTTTTCAGGTACTTTAGGATATTCTTGACCGCTGTCCAGTGTTCCTTGCCGGGATTACTTTGGTACCTTCCTACCAAACTTACGGCAAGGTTTACATCAGGTCTGGTACACAGCATGGCGTACATAATAGAACCTATGGCTGAGGCATAGGGGATGACACTCACCTCTTCTATATCTTCTGCCGTGGTCGGACATTGAGCTGAGCTCAATTTCACACCTTGCAAAACAGGCAAGAACCCTTTCTTGGACTGATCCATTTTGAACTTCTTCAAAATCTTATCAAGGTATGTGCTTTGTGAAAGACCTATGAGGCGTCTCGATCTATCCCTATAGATCTTGATGCCTAATATATAAGCAGCTTCTCCAAGGTCCTTCATTGAAAAACTCTTATTCAAGTAGGCCTTAATGCTGTCCAAAAGTTCTATATCATTTCCCATCAAAAGTATGTCATCTACATATAGTATGAGAAATGCTACAGAGCTCCCACTCACTTTCTTGTAAACGCAGGCTTCTCCATAAGTCTGCGTAAACCCAAACGCTTTGATCATCTCATTAAAGCGAATGTTCCAACTCCGAGATGCTTGCACCAGCCCATAAATCGAGCGTTGGAGCTTGCACACCTTGTTAGCATTCTTAGGATCGACAAAACCTTCCGGCTGCATCATATACAATTCTTCCTTAAGGAAACCATTAAGGAATGCCGTTTTGATGTCCATTTGCCATATCTCATAATCGTAGAATGCGGCAATTGCTAACATGATTCGGACGGACTTCAGCTTCGCCACTGGTGAGAAAGTCTCATCGTAGTCAACCCCTTGAACTTGTCAATAACCCTTAGCGACAAGCCTAGCTTTATAGATGGTCACATTACCATCCGCGTCTGTCTTCTTCTTAAAGATCCATTTATTTTCTATGGCTCGTCGTTCAACGGGCAAGTCAGTCAAAGTCCATACTTCGTTTTCATACATGGATCCTATCTCGGATTTCATGGCTTCTAGCCATTTGTCGGAATTCGGGCCCGCCATCGCTTCTTCATAGTTCGAAGGTTCGCCGTTGTCTAACAACATGATTTCCAAGACAGGGTTGCCGTACCACTCTGGTGCGGAACGTGTCCTTGTGGACCTTCGAATTTCAGTAGGAGCTTGATTAGAAGTATCTTGATCATTATCATTAACTTCCTCTCTAGTCGGTGCAGGCACCTCAGGAACATTTTCTTGAGTTGCGCCATTTTCCGGTTCAAGAGGTAATACTTCATCAAGTTCTACTTTCCTCCCACTTACTTCTTTCGAGAGAAACTCCTTCTCTAGAAAGGATCCATTCTTGGCAACAAAGATCTTGCCTTCGGATCTGAGGTAGAAGGTATACCCAACAGTTTCTTTAGGGTATCCTATGAAGACGCATTTTTCCGACTTGGGTTCGAGCTTTTCAGGTTGAAGTTTCCTGACATAAGCATCGCATCCCCAAACTTTTAGAAATGACAGCTTAGGTTTCTTCCCAATTCATAATTCAAACGGTGTCGTCTCAAGGATTTCGACGGAGCCCTATTTAAAGTGAATGCGGCAGTCTCTAAAGCATAGCCCCAAAAGGAGAGCGGTAAATCGGTAAGAGACATCATAGATCGCACCATATCTAATAGAGTGCGATTACGACGTTCGGACACACCATTACGCTGAGGTGTTCCAGGCGGCGTGAGTTGTGAAACTATTCCACATTTTCTTAAGTGTGTGCCAAATTCGTGACTCAAGTATTCTCCTCCACGATCTGATCGTAGAAACTTGATTTTCCTGTCACGTTGATTCTCAACTTCACTCTGAAATTCCTTGAACTTTTCAAAGGTTTCAGACTTGTGTTTCATTAAGTAGACATACCCATATCTACTCAAGTCATCAGTGAGGATGAGATAGCCACCGCAAGCCTCAACACTCATTGGACCGCACACATCAGTATGTATGATTTCTAATAAGTTGGTTGCTCGCTCCATTGTTCCTGAGAACGGAGTCTTGGTCATCTTACCCATGAGGCATGGTTCGCACGTGTCAAATGATTCGTAATCAAGAGACTCTAAAAGTCCATCTGCATGGAGCTTCTTCATGCGTTTGACACCTATGTGACCAAGGCGGCAGTGCCACAAGTATGTGGGACTATCATTATCAACTTTACATCTTTTGGTACTCACACTATGAATATGGGTAGCATTACGCTCGAGATTCATTAAGAATAAACCATTCACCATAGGAGCATGACCATAAAACATATCTCTCATATAAATAGAACAACCATTATTCTTGGATTTAAATGAGTAGCCATCTCGAATTAAACGAGATCCCGATACAATGTTCATGCTCAAAGCTGGCACTAAATAACAATTATTAAGGTTTAAAACTAATCCCGAAGGTAAATATAGAGGTAGCGTGCCGACGGCGATCACATTGACCTTGGAACCATTCCCGACGCGCATCGTCACCTCGTCCTTTGCCAGTCTCCGCTTATTCCGCAGCCCCTGCTTTGAGTTACAAATGTGAGCAACTGCACCGGTATCAAATACCCAGGAGCTACTACGGGTACTAGTAAGGTACACATCAATTACATGTATATCATATATACCTTTTGTTTTGCCGTCCTTCTTGTCCGCTAAGTATTTGGGGCAGTTCTGCTTCCAGTGACCATTTCCCTTGCAATAAAAGCACTCAGTCTCGGGCTTGGGTCCATTCTTTGGCTTCTTCCCGGCAACTTTCTTGCCAGGTGCGGCAACTTCCTTGCCGTCCTTCTTGGAGTTCTTTTTACCCTTGCCCTTCTTGAACTTAGTGGTTTTATTTACCATCAACACTTGATGTTCCTTCTTGACTTCTACCTCTGCTGATTTCAGCATTGCAAATACTTCAGGAATGGTCTTTTCCATCCCCTGCATATTGAAGTTCATCACAAAGCTCTTGTAGCTTGGTGGAAGCGACTAGAGGATTCTGTCAATGACCGCGTCATCCGGGAGATTAACTCCCAGCTGAGTCAAGCGGTTATGTAACCCAGACATAGTGAGTATGTGCTCACTGACAGAACTATTTTCCTCCATCTTACAGCTGAAGAATTTGTCGGAGACTTCATATCTCTCGACCCGGGCATGAGCTTGGAAAACCATTTTCAGCTCTTCGAACATCTCATATGCTCCATGTCTCTCAAAACGCTTTTGGAGCCCCGGCTCTAGGCTGTAAAGCATGCCGCACTGAACGAGGGAGTAGTCATCGGTACGTGCCTGCCAAGCGGTCATAACGTCTTGTTCTGCAGGGAGAACAGGTGTGTCACCCAGCGGTGCTAGTAGGACATAATCTTTCTTGGCAGCTATGAGGATGATCCTTAGGTTCTGGACCCAGTCTGTATAGTTGCTGCCATCGTCTTTCAGCTTGGTTTTCTCTAGGAACGCGTTGAAGTTGAGGACTACGTTGGCCATTTGATCTACAAGACATATTGTAAATATTTTAGACTAAGTTCATGATAATTAAGTTCATCTAATCAAATTATTCAATGAACTCCCACTTAGATAGACATCCCTCTTCTAGTCATCTAAGTATAACATGATCCGAGTCAACTAGGCCGTGTCCGATCATCACGTGAGACGGACTAGTCAACATCGGTGAACATCTTCATGTTGATCGTATCTTCTATACGACTCATGCTCGACCTTTCGGTCTTCTGTGTTCCGAGGCCATGTCTATACACATGCTAGGCTCGTCAAGTCAACCTAAGTGTTTGCATGTGTAAATCTGTCTTACACCCGTTGTATGTGAACGTTTGAATCAAACACCCGATCATCACGTGGTGCATTGAAGCAACGAACTGTCGCAACGGTGCACAGTTAGGGGGAACACTTTCTTGAAATTATTATGAGGGATCATCTTACTTACTACCGTCGTTCTAAGTAAACAAGATATAAAACATGATAAACATCAAATGCAATCAAACTATAATAGTGACATGATATGGCCAATATCACGTAGCTCCTTTGATCTCCATCTTGGGGCTCCATGATCATCTTGTCACCGGCATGACACCATGATCTCCATCATCATGATCTCCATCATTGTGTCTCCATGAAGTTGCTCGCCAACTATTACTTCTACTACTATGGCTAACGCGTTTAGCAATGAAGTAAAGTAATTTACATGGCGTTTCTCAATGACACGCAGGTCATACAAAAATAAAGACAACTCCTATGGCTCCTGCCGGTTGTCATACTCATCGACATGCAAGTCATGATTCCTATTACAATAGCATGAACATCTCATACATCACATATAGATCATTCACCATTCATCACAACTTTGGCCATATCATATCACAAAGCACTTGCTGCAAAAACAAGTTAGACGTCCTCTAATTGTTGTTGCAAGTTTTACGTGGCTGAAGTAGGGTTCTAGTAAGAACATTTCCTCACCTATGTGAAAGCCACAACGTGATTTGTCAACTTCTATTTACCCTTCATAAGGACCCTTTTCATCGAATCCGCTCCAACTAAAGTAGGAGAGACAGACACCCGCCAGCCACCTTATGCATCTTGTGCATGTTAGTCAGTGGAACCGGTCTCACGTAAGCGTACGTGTAAGGTTGGTCCGGGCCGCTTCATCCCACAATACCGTTGAAGCAAGATAAGACTAGTAGCGGCAAGAAAGTTGACAACATCTACGCCCACAACAAATTGTGTTCTACTCGCGCAAGAAGAACTACGCATAGACCTAGCTCATGATGCCACGGTTGGGGAACGTAGCAGAAAACAAAAAATTTCTTACGGTTTCACCAAGATCCATCTAGGAGTTCATCTAGCAACGAGTGATTAGATGCATCTACGTACCTTGTAGATCGCGAGCGGAAGCGTTCAAAGAACGGGGATGAGGTAGTCGAACACGACGTGATCCAAATCACCGGAGATCCTAGCACCGAACGGACGGCACCTCCGTGTTCAGCACATGTACGGTCAGCGTAACGTCTCCTTCTTCTTGATCCAGCAAGGGGAGAGGAGAAGTTGAGGGAGATGGCACCAGCAGCAGCACGACGGTGTGGTGTTGATGGAGCTGCAGTACTCCGGCAGGGCTTCGCCAAGCGCTATGGAGGAGGAGGAGGTGTTGGAGAGGGAGAAGGAGGCAACCAAAGGCATGTCCGAAAAGCCCTCCTTCCCTCACTATATATAGGAGGGCCAAGGGGGGGCACCGGCCCTAGGAGATCCAATCTCCTAGGGTGGGGCGGCGGCCAAGGGGGGTTTCCCTCCCCCCCCCAAGGCACCTAGGAGGTGCCTTCCCCTCCTAGGACTCTTTCCCCTTGTAACCCTAGGCGCATGGGCCTCTTGGGGCTGGTGCCCTTGGCCCATGTAGGCCAAGGCACACCCCCTACAGCCCATGTGGCCCCCGGGACAGGTGGCCCCACCCGGTGGACCCCCGGGACCCTTTCGGTGGTCCCGGTACAATACCGATTACCCCGAAACTTGTCCCGATGGCCGAAACAGGACTTCCCGTATATAAATCTTTACCTTCGGACCATTCCGGAACTCCTCGTGACATCCGGCATCTCATCCGGGACTCAGAATAACATTCGGGTTACTGCATATACATATCCCTACAACCCTAGCGTCACCGAACCTTAAGTGTGTAGACCCTACGGGTTCGGGAGACATGTAGACATGACCGAGACGACTCTCCGGTCAATAACCAACAGCGGGATCTGGATACCCATGTTGGCTCCCACATGCTCCACAATGATCTCATCGGATGAACCACGATGTCTAGGATTCAAGCAACCCCGTATGCAATTCCCTTTGTCAATCGATATGTTACTTGCCCGAGATTCGATCGTCGGTATCCCAATACCTCGTTCAATCTCGTTACCGGCAAGTCACTTTACTCGTACCGTAATGCATGATCCCGTGACCAGACACTTGGTCACTTTGAGCTCATTATGATGATGCATTACCGAGTGGGCCCAGTGATACCTCTCCGTCATACGGAGTGACAAATCCCAGTCTCGATCCGTGTCAACCCAACAGATACTTTTGGAGATACCTATAGTGCACCTTTATAGTCACCCAGTTACGTTGTGACGTTTGGTACACCCAAAGCACTCCTACGGTATCCGGGAGTTACACGATCTCATGGTCAAAGGAAAAGATACTTGACATTGGAAAAGCTCTAGCAAACGAACTACACGATCTTGCGCTATGCTTAGGATTGGGTCTTGTCCATCACATCATTCTCCTAATGATGTGATCCCGTTATCAATGACATCCAATGTCCATAGCCAGGAAACCATGACTATCTGTTGATCAACGAGCTAGTCAACTAGAGGCTTACTAGGGACATATTATGGTCTATGTATTCACACGTGTATTACGATTTCCGGATAATACAGTTATAGCATGAATAAAGACAATTATCATGAACAAAGAAATATAATAATAATACTTTTATTATTGCCTCTAGGGCATATTTCCAACAGTCTCCCACTTGCACTAGAGTCAATAATCTAGTAACATTGTGATGAATCGAACACCCATGGAATTCTGGTGTTGATCATGTTTTTCTCTAGGGAGAGGTTTAGTCAACGGATCTGCTACATTCAGGTCCGTATGTACTTTACAAATCTCTATGTCTCCATCTTGAACATTTTCACGAATGGAGTTGAAGCGACGCTTGATGTGCCTTGTCTTCTTGTGAAACCTGGGCTCCTTGGCAAGTGCAATAGCTCCAGTGTTGTCACAGAAGAGCTTGATCGGCCCCGACGCATTGGGTATGACTCCTAGGTCGGTGATGAACTCCTTCACCCAAATTGCTCCATGTGCTGCCTCCGAGGCTGCCATGTACTCCGCTTCACATGTAGATCCCGCCACGACGCTCTGCTTGCAGCTGCACCAGCTCACTGCTCCACCATTCAACATATACACGTATCCGGTTTGTGACTTAGAGTCATCCAGATCTGTGTCGAAGCTAGCGTCGACGTAACCCTTTACGGCGAGCTCTTCGTCACCTCCATAAACGAGAAACATGTTATTTGTCCTTTTCAGGTACTTTAGGATATTCTTGACCGCTGTCCAGTGTTCCTTGCCGGGATTACTTTGGTACCTTCCTACCAAACTTACGGCAAGGTTTACATCAGGTCTGGTACACAGCATGGCGTACATAATAGAACCTATGGCTGAGGCATAGGGGATGACACTCACCTCTTCTATATCTTCTGCCGTGGTCGGACATTGAGCTGAGCTCAATTTCACACCTTGCAAAACAGGCAAGAACCCTTTCTTGGACTGATCCATTTTGAACTTCTTCAAAATCTTATCAAGGTATGTGCTTTGTGAAAGACCTATGAGGCGTCTCGATCTATCCCTATAGATCTTGATGCCTAATATATAAGCAGCTTCTCCAAGGTCCTTCATTGAAAAACTCTTATTCAAGTAGGCCTTAACGCTGTCCAAAAGTTCTATATCATTTCCCATCAAAAGTATGTCATCTACATATAGTATGAGAAATGCTACAGAGCTCCCACTCACTTTCTTGTAAACGCAGGCTTCTCCATAAGTCTGCGTAAACCCAAACGCTTTGATCATCTCATTAAAGCAAATGTTCCAACTCCGAGATGCTTGCACCAGCCCATAAATCGAGCGTTGGAGCTTGCACACCTTGTTAGCATTCTTAGGATCGACAAAACCTTCCGGCTGCATCATATACAATTCTTCCTTAAGGAAACCATTAAGGAATGCCGTTTTGACGTCCATTTGCCATATCTCATAATCGTAGAATGCGGCAATTGCTAACATGATTCGGACGGACTTCAGCTTCGCCACTGGTGAGAAAGTCTCATCGTAGTCAACCCCTTGAACTTGTCGATAACCCTTAGCGACAAGCCTAGCTTTATAGATGGTCACATTACCATCCGCGTCTGTCTTCTTCTTAAAGATCCATTTATTTTCTATGGCTCGCCGTTCAACGGGCAAGTCAGTCAAAGTCCATACTTCGTTTTCATACATGGATCCTATCTCGGATTTCATGGCTTCTAGCCATTTGTCGGAATCCGGGCCCGCCATCGCTTCTTCATAGTTCGAAGGTTCGCCGTTGTCTAACAACATGATTTCCAAGACAGGGTTGCCGTACCACTCTGGTGCGGAACGTGTCCTTGTGGACCTTCGAATTTCAGTAGGAGCTTGATTAGAAGTATCTTGATCATTATCATTAACTTCCTCTCTAGTCGGTGCAGGCACCTCAGGAACATTTTCTTGAGTTGCGCCATTTTCCGGTTCAAGAGGTAATACTTCATCAAGTTCTACTTTCCTCCCACTTACTTCTTTCGAGAGAAACTCCTTCTCTAGAAAGGATCCATTCTTGGCAACAAAGATCTTGCCTTCGGATCTGAGGTAGAAGGTATACCCAACAGTTTCTTTAGGGTATCCTATGAAGACGCATTTTTCCGACTTGGGTTCGAGCTTTTCAGGTTGAAGTTTCCTGACATAAGCATCGCATCCCCAAACTTTTAGAAATGACAGCTTAGGTTTCTTCCCAAATCATAATTCAAACGGTGTCGTCTCAAGGATTTCGACGGAGCCCTATTTAAAGTGAATGCGGCAGTCTCTAAAGCATAGCCCCAAAAGGAGAGCGGTAAATCGGTAAGAGACATCATAGATCGCACCATATCTAATAGAGTGCGATTACGACGTTCGGACACACCATTACGCTGAGGTGTTCCAGGCGGCGTGAGTTGTGAAACTATTCCACATTTTCTTAAGTGTGTGCCAAATTCGTGACTCAAGTATTCTCCTCCACGATCTGATCGTAGAAACTTGATTTTCCTGTCAAGTTGATTCTCAACTTCACTCTGAAATTCCTTGAACTTTTCAAAGGTTTCAGACTTGTGTTTCATTAAGTAGACATACCCATATCTACTCAAGTCATCAGTGAGGATGAGATAGCCACCGCAAGCCTCAACACTCATTGGACCGCACACATCAGTATGTATGATTTCTAATAAGTTGGTTGCTCGCTCCATTGTTCCTGAGAACGGAGTCTTGGTCATCTTACCCATGAGGCATGGTTCGCACGTGTCAAATGATTCGTAATCAAGAGACTCTAAAAGTCCATCTGCATGGAGCTTCTTCATGCGTTTGACACCTATGTGACCAAGGCGGCAGTGCCACAAGTATGTGGGACTATCATTATCAACTTTACATCTTTTGGTACTCACACTATGAATATGGGTAGCATTACGCTCGAGATTCATTAAGAATAAACCATTCACCATAGGAGCATGACCATAAAACATATCTCTCATATAAATAGAACAACCATTATTCTTGGATTTAAATGAGTAGCCATCTCGAATTAAACGAGATCCCGATACAATGTTCATGCTCAAAGCTGGCACTAAATAACAATTATTAAGGTTTAAAACTAATCCCGAAGGTAAATATAGAGGTAGCGTGCCGACGGCGATCACATTGACCTTGGAACCATTCCCGACGTGCATCGTCACCTCGTCCTTTGCCAGTCTCCGCTTATTCCGCAGCCCCTGCTTTGAGTTACAAATGTGAGCAACTGCACCGGTATCAAATACCCAGGAGCTACTACGGGTACTAGTAAGGTACACATCAATTACATGTATATCATATATACCTTTTGTTTTGCCGTCCTTCTTGTCCGCTAAGTATTTGGGGCAGTTCTGCTTCCAGTGACCATTTCCCTTGCAATAAAAGCACTCAGTCTCGGGCTTGGGTCCATTCTTTGGCTTCTTCCCGGCAACTTTCTTGCCAGGTGCGGCAACTTCCTTGCCGTCCTTCTTGGAGTTCTTTTTACCCTTGCCCTTCTTGAACTTAGTGGTTTTATTTACCATCAACACTTGATGTTCCTTCTTGACTTCTACCTCTGCTGATTTCAGCATTGCAAATACTTCAGGAATGGTCTTTTCCATCCCCTGCATATTGAAGTTCATCACAAAGCTCTTGTAGCTTGGTGGAAGCGACTAGAGGATTCTGTCAATGACCGCGTCATCCGGGAGATTAACTCCCAGCTGAGTCAAGCGGTTATGTAACCCAGACATAGTGAGTATGTGCTCACTGACAGAACTATTTTCCTCCATCTTACAGCTGAAGAATTTGTCGGAGACTTCATATCTCTCGACCCGGGCATGAGCTTGGAAAACCATTTTCAGCTCTTCGAACATCTCATATGCTCCATGTCTCTCAAAACGCTTTTGGAGCCCCGGCTCTAGGCTGTAAAGCATGCCGCACTGAACGAGGGAGTAGTCATCGGTACGTGCCTGCCAAGCGGTCATAACGTCTTGTTCTGCAGGGAGAACAGGTGCGTCACCCAGCGGTGCTAGTAGGACATAATCTTTCTTGGCAGCTATGAGGATGATCCTCAGGTTCTGGACCCAGTCTGTATAGTTGCTGCCATCGTCTTTCAGCTTGGTTTTCTCTAGGAACGCGTTGAAGTTGAGGACTACGTTGGCCATTTGATCTACAAGACATATTGTAAATATTTTAGACTAAGTTCATGATAATTAAGTTCATCTAATCAAATTATTCAATGAACTCCCACTTAGATAGACATCCCTCTTCTAGTCATCTAAGTATAACATGATCCGAGTCAACTAGGCCGTGTCCGATCATCACGTGAGACGGACTAGTCAACATCGGTGAACATCTTCATGTTGATCGTATCTTCTATACGACTCATGCTCGACCTTTCGGTCTTCTGTGTTCCGAGGCCATGTCTATACACATGCTAGGCTCGTCAAGTCAACCTAAGTGTTTGCATGTGTAAATCTGTCTTACACCCGTTGTATGTGAACGTTTGAATCAAACACCCGATCATCACGTGGTGCATTGAAGCAACGAACTGTCGCAACGGTGCACAGTTAGGGGGAACACTTTCTTGAAATTATTATGAGGGATCATCTTACTTACTACCGTCGTTCTAAGTAAACAAGATATAAAACATGATAAACATCAAATGCAATCAAACTATAATAGTGACATGATATGGCCAATATCACGTAGCTCCTTTGATCTCCATCTTGGGGCTCCATGATCATCTTGTCACCGGCATGACACCATGATCTCCATCATCATGATCTCCATCATTGTGTCTCCATGAAGTTGCTCGCCAACTATTACTTCTACTACTATGGCTAACGCGTTTAGCAATGAAGTAAAGTAATTTACATGGCGTTTCTCAATGACACGCAGGTCATACAAAAATAAAGACAACTCCTATGGATCCTGCCGGTTGTCATACTCATCGACATGCAAGTCATGATTCCTATTACAATAGCATGAACATCTCATACATCACATATAGATCATTCACCATTCATCACAACTTTGGCCATATCATATCACAAAGCACTTGCTGCAAAAACAAGTTAGACGTCCTCTAATTGTTGTTGCAAGTTTTACGTGGCTGAAGTAGGGTTCTAGTAAGAACATTTCCTCACCTATGTGAAAGCCACAACGTGATTTGTCAACTTCTATTTACCCTTCATAAGGACCCTTTTCATCGAATCCGCTCCAACTAAAGTAGGAGAGACAGACACCCGCCAGCCACCTTATGCATCTTGTGCATGTTAGTCGGTGGAACCGGTCTCACGTAAGCGTACGTGTAAGGTTGGTCCGGGCCGCTTCATCCCACAATACCGTTGAAGCAAGATAAGACTAGTAGCGGCAAGAAAGTTGACAACATCTACGCCCACAACAAATTGTGTTCTACTCGCGCAAGAAGAACTACGCATAGACCTAGCTCATGATGCCACGGTTGGGGAACGTAGCAGAAAACAAAAAATTTCTTACGGTTTCACCAAGATCCATCTAGGAGTTCATCTAGCAACGAGTGATTAGATGCATCTACGTACCTTGTAGATCGCGAGCGGAAGCGTTCAAAGAACGGGGATGAGGTAGTCGAACACGACGTGATCCAAATCACCGGAGATCCTAGCACCGAACGGACGGCACCTCCGCGTTCAGCACATGTACGGTCAGCGTAACGTCTCCTTCTTCTTGATCCAGCAAGGGGAGAGGAGAAGTTGAGGGAGATGGCACCAGCAGCAGCACGACGGTGTGGTGTTGATGGAGCTGCAGTACTCCGGCAGGGCTTCGCCAAGCGCTATGGAGGAGGAGGAGGTGTTGGAGAGGGAGAAGGAGGCAACCAAAGGCATGTCCGAAAAGCCCTCCTTCCCTCACTATATATAGGAGGGCCAAGGGGGGGCACCGGCCCTAGGAGATCCAATCTCCTAGGGTGGGGCGGCGGCCAAGGGGGGTTTCCCTCCCCCCCCCCCCCCAAGGCACCTAGGAGGTGCCTTCCCCTCCTAGGACTCTTTCCCCTTGTAACCCTAGGCGCATGGGCCTCTTGGGGCTGGTGCCCTTGGCCCATGTAGGCCAAGGCGCACCCCCTACAGCCCATGTGGCCCCCGGGACAGGTGGCCCCACCCGTTGGACCCCCGGGACCCTTCCGGTGGTCCCGGTACAATACCGATTACCCCGAAACTTGTCCCGATGGCCGAAACAGGACTTCCCATATATAAATCTTTACCTTCGGACCATTCCGGAACTCCTCGTGACGTCCGGGATCTCATCCGGGACTCAGAATAACATTCGGGTTACTGCATATACATATCCCTACAACCCTAGCGTCACCGAACCTTAAGTGTGTAGACCCTACGGGTTCGGGAGACATGTAGACATGACCGAGACGACTCTCCGGTCAATAACCAACAGCGGGATCTGGATACCCATGTTGGCTCCCACATGCTCCACAATGATCTCATCGGATGAACCACGATGTCTAGGATTCAAGCAACCCCGTATGCAATTCCCTTTGTCAATCGATATGTTACTTGCCCGAGATTCGATCGTCGGTATCCCAATACCTCGTTCAATCTCGTTACCGGCAAGTCACTTTACTCGTACCGTAATGCATGATCCCGTGACCAGACACTTGGTCACTTTGAGCTCATTATGATGATGCATTACCGAGTGGGCCCAGTGATACCTCTCCGTCATACGGAGTGACAAATCCCAGTCTCGATCCGTGTCAACCCAACAGATACTTTTGGAGATACCTGTAGTGCACCTTTATAGTCACCCAGTTACGTTGTGACGTTTAGTACACCCAAAGCACTCCTACGGTATCCGGGAGTTACACGATCTCATGGTCAAAGGAAAAGATACTTGACATTGGAAAAGCTCTAGCAAACGAACTACACGATCTTGCGCTATGCTTAGGATTGGGTCTTGTCCATCACATCATTCTCCTAATGATGTGATCCCGTTATCAATGACATCCAATGTCCATAGCCAGGAAACCATGACTATCTGTTGATCAACGAGCTAGTCAACTAGAGGCTTACTAGGGACATATTATGGTCTATGTATTCACACGTGTATTACGATTTCTGGATAATACAGTTATAGCATGAATAAAGACAATTATCATGAACAAAGAAATATAATAATAATACTTTTATTATTGCCTCTAGGGCATATTTCCAACAGTCGAGGCAGTGAAGCTCTTCCTCACCGGCGACGATGAAGTAGCGGCGACGCTACGGTTTGAGAAGCTCGAGCTGGAGTGAGAACGAGCGGAGTAAAAGTGAAGTGAGGAAGGGAAGGGGTATTTATAGCCACGGTAAGAAAATTGTTCGCCCGAAGAAATTGGACAAACGTGCCTGTGACCCTTCTCATTCGCTTGACATGTGTCACACACGTACTGAGAAGTGGAGATCGTGTGAGATCGTGGGTGAATGGATAAGTGTTGTCGTGGGATGTGGAACGGTTTGAGCGGCAAAGCCGAAAATTTAGATAGGATAAGTTAAAAGTCCCGTTCACAAATTCTTCAGCTGACAAGGACACAGTGAAGATTTTGAATGAGTTTCAAATAAAACGCACATGAAGAATTTGTGAATAGATTGGGTTGAGTATAACATAGAGGGGGAAGGGTCCGATCACATTCACTTAGCAGAAAAGGCAATATGAAGAAATAGCTATAAGTGAATGCTGTAGAGGACATAATATACATAAACACTATTCTGATCACGGGATCAGAATAATATTCTGATCACAACCTGAACTGCTTGAGTAACGTGCATTACCTTCCCCGAGTACTAGGTTGAACTTCAGCTAAAAGGTGTCCAAATGGGGCTTGCGATATACCGTTGGAAAGCTATGGACACCAGTATCATGACCCAAGTTAAATTTTTGGCAAAATGTAAGCGGTTTAAGAGCAGTTTTGAAAACCATTTTTCTTCATACAAAAATGTGAATCGTATTTTCGACCGCATTTCTAAACCGTTTATCGGAATGAGGTAAATAATATGGCGTTTGAAAGCTGCTGCAAAACCGCTCCTTCCGCATGTTGAAAGTTTTCTCTAACTCCCTATGGATAAAGAGTAATTTGGAAAATCGTAGAATTTCGCAAACCGAACAGCCGAGCTCGTATTTTCAATGTAATTTCTAAATGGCTAATCAAATTGAGGCAAATGATATGGCATTGGAAAGCTTATGAAAATGCGCAACTTTTTCATGTTAAAAGTGTTTTCTAATTTTAAACGGTTTAAAAGTAATTTAGAAAAAGATACAAGTTCCACCGAGTTTGTATTTTCAAGCTAATTTTTTAACTGTACATCTGAATGCAGCAAATGATATGTCGTTGGAAAGCTTGAGGAAATGCGAAACTTTTTTGTATATATTCTTTCTCCCAATTCCTTACGGTTTTAAGTCAATTTTGAAAATGGCTAAAAACGTATTTTTGCCGTAATTTCTTCAAACTTTATCGGAATGGGACAAATAATATACCGCTGAAAAGCTACGGAAAATGCAAAACTTTTACATGTTGATGGTTTTCTCTGATTCCTTGTCGTTTTTAAGTAATTTCAAAAACAGCGAGATCAAGCATTCTGCCTTTATCACGAAACGAATTCTTCGAAAATGCACCACGTGAAGAACTTGAACTTCTCAGCATGTCTACGTGAACTTCACTCTATTTTTCACGTGTTTTTTTGCTCGTAGATCTCCATCCACTGCTCGTAGCTCTCCATCCATTCACCGGAATTGAGCAGATGATATACCGATGGAAAGCTGCTGTAAACAAGCAACTTATCCTTGTTGATCATTTTTTCATACTCGTGACGATTTTAAAAGTTTTTCATCTGAAATTCATTTAGCGTAGTAGTTGAACTTCCTACTGTTTTCAGTTGAACTTCTATGACGTATTTTCGTTTGTAATTTTCTCATCCATTCGTTAGTGTTACACAAATGATATTCTTTTTGTACAAACCACTCTCACAATAATTTTTTTAACTTTCTCCGATGGAGGACTTGAACTTATAACAATAAAACTTTTAGTCTTTGTTTTCTTTATTTTTTAATACAAAATGCACACTATGTAGTACGTGAACTTCTAGCAGTTATCAATCTGAACTTCTCTCGGTTACATGAAAATATTCGAGTTTTTTATGAATATTAATCTGAATTTCTTAATCCTTTTTTATGAAATTTTAAACCGCTATATTATTAAAAGTTGAACTTCTTGTTATTTAATTTTTGGACTTCTTTTTTCCATTCTTTAGTAACGAGGAAAATCTGAGTTTTCTATAATCATCGAACTTCTCCATCTTTTTAATATGGACTTCCTGGTTTTATTTCTTAATCTTATTTATGAAATTTTGAAGCGCTCTATTATTAAAAGTTGAACTTCTTGTTATTTAATTTTTGAACTTCTTGTTTCCATTCTTTAATAACGAGGAAAATCTGAGTTTTCTATAATCATTGAACTTCTCCATCTTTTTAGTATGGACTTCTTGGTTTTATTTCTTAATCTTTTACGAAATTTTGAAGCGCTCTATTATTAAAAGTTGAACTTCTTGGTTATTTATTTTTTGAACTTATTGTTTCCATTCTCTAATAACAAGGAAAACCTTGACTTTTTATTCAATTTTCTCATATTAAACACACACCATGTAGTACATGAACTTTTTCCATTTTTATAATTTGAATTGTTTATTTTTCTTTTTTGAAATCAAATTGCTATCAAATAACTGAACTTCTTTGTGGATTGAGAGAATTATTTTAAAGCACAAAAAACAATTTCTTTTTTGTGTTTTCGAACATGGAAATACGTGGTGAACCTCTCTCTCAAGAATTTTTGAACTTTCGACAGAAGAGCACTTGAACTTCGAGTAACAAAAAAATTTAAACTTTGATTTTTACTCTTTTTCTCATATGAAACACACACCATGCAGTACGTGAACTTCAGGCTGTTATCACTTTGAACTTCTGTCTATTCCACTTTAGTAACGGAAAAAAATCTGAGTTTTTTACAGACATCGAACCGCTCTAATTTTTTTTATTTGAACTTCTTTGTGTGTTTTCTAGAAATTTGAAAATTTTAGTTTTGTTAGAAACATCGAACTTCTTCGTTATTTCAAATAGAACTTATTGGTCTTGTTCTTTAGTAACCGGAAAAAAGTGAGTTTACAAATAAATAGCAAACAGCTCTGCTTTTAAAATTTGAAGTTCTTGGTTTTATTATTTAGTAACGAGAAAAATTTGAGTATTTAATATGCATTGAATTCTTCCGTTTTTTAAAATTGAACTTCATGGTTTTAATCTTTAGTATCGGGAAAAATCTATGATTTTTATAAACATCAAACAACTTCATTTTTTATAATTAGGACTTCTTGGTGTTATTCATTAGTATAGAGAAAAGTCCTAGTTATGTAATAAACATCGAACCTCTCACTTATTTAAATTTGAACTTCCAGATCTTAAAAAATACAGGGGCACATTCATGTTTACAAACCTTTTAAACTACTCATTTTTTTCATTTGACTTTCTTGGTTTTGAATATAATTATTGAACTTCTATGTTATTTAAATTGGAACTTCTCCAATATTTTACTAAAATGTAGAAACACCATTTTTATTAACTTTTTGAACTGCTCCATTTTTTATTTTTGAACTTCTTGGTTTATTCTACGGTACCAGGGAAAGTTATAGGTTTCTAATAAACATTGACGCAACCTATCTTTTAAATTTGAACGTCAAGGTGTGTTTTAGAAATGGTTGAACTTAAAAAACAAAATTATGTTTTTTCCCACCTTTCTATGAACTTACTATGTTATATCTTGTGAAGTTTTGTTTTTGTCTCATGACATTTTTAGGCATTTTTTTGCTGTCAGTAAAAATGGCCTTCGCGGTCCTGTTTTTACAATGATGATTTTCTTCAGTATGTGGTACACGTGAACTTATCAATTTCGGAAACATGAACTTCTCATGCTATTGAAATTCAAGAAAATTACACACAAAAATACACAACACTTCGTGTGCTACATGCATTTATACAAATATTAATGCTCACATCTGAAAGAGCATAAAGTTCACACATAGAGTTCAAAAAATAGAGTCAAATTTTTTCAAGAAACGTTGGACAGTTTGGTAGGTGAACCTGTACAGTTTTTCAATTGGTTTGCACGTTGAACCGCGTCATCGTTGGAAACAAAAAATCTATAAGTTGTCTCAGTTTTTCTATAGGCGTCAGAATGGATACTTGAACCTTTTTTTTGCGAGTGATACTTGAACTTCGAATCACAAGATTACATACGAACATATATATTGTGTGCACATACAGAGACAAAAGGTATGTGCATTACTTTTTCTCGCTTAATAAAATACCATTCTCTTGCGGGAATAAACACAAACACTTGTTGTGCACACGAGCTGGTTACAATATCTGAAACTTTTTCTTCAGTTCATGAACACTTGTTGTGCACACGAGCTGGTTACAATATCTGAAACTTTTTCTTTAGTTCATGTGCACACACGCAACACACATGCACCACACCATAACAATGCTCTAGCACAGGACGCACCCAACATAACAATGCTCCACGCTCCTCATCCTCTGTGCGACAACACCCATCAGTTGTTCGTCTCCCCGCAGTGGTTCGCACAAGCAACAGATCTCATTGTCGAGCAACAAAAAAACCAAATATGAACCTAACTCAGGAAGGTCAAAGTGGCCTCCACGAGTAGTTCAACATGGCAACGGGCGAAGCAGCTGGGGGTCGGGAGGAGGCTGGTGTTTTCCCATGGCGGCGCACCAGAGGCAGGAAGCTCCGTGGGGGGGAGGGGTGGTGGTGCTCATCCCTTAACGAGATCCAGTAGGAAACGGCAAAAAGGCTCAAAGATGGAAGGAGGGTGGGGATGGAGCTGTGGATGAGGAGTAGGAGGATGCGCCGGAGCAGAGGGCAGGCCGCGCCGGAGCAGAGGGAGGCCACGCCAGAGGGGAGGGAAGGTCGCGGCGGCGTAGAAGGAAGGTCACGCCGGACGGGAGGGAAGTTCGCGTCGGACGGGAGGAAAGGGCGCGCCATAGGGGAGGTAAGGACGCGCCGCACTACACCACCGGGAGATGGACGGTGACATCACGGCGGCCGGATCTCGTGGTGGGGCGGCGGTCAAATCCCGTGGTGGGGGCGGCGGTCAGATCCCGCGGTGGGGGCGGCGCCGCGGCCGGATCCGAGGTGTGTGGCAGAGTGGCAGCCGGGTCTGGGGGATGGTGGCGGCAGGGTGCCGACGGGGTTGCAGGAGGAGACCGGCGGCGAGACCCATGGGCAGGGGGGCGCTCTGGGAAGATTGAGGCAGTGCGCTGGGGAAGATGGCGGAAGCAGCGGGGCGGCGGCGCTCTGGGGAAGAAGGGGCGGCCGACCTGGTGCGGTGCTGGATCCGCTCGTCGGTGGCGGCGGTAGGTGGCGGGAGTCTGGCGGGGGTGTTGTGGTGTGAGGGGCACAGGGTGGGGGTGCGCCCGATTTGGAAGGGGAAGGGGCGAGCGGTCTATTTTGTTTTGTAGAGTTTCGGAATATCCCATCGCGACTATATAGGGAGCGTCGTGATTCGAATAACTATTCTAATCCTGGGATTAGAATAGTGTTACTATACACACACATACACACACACACATAAACACTATTCTGATCACGGGATCAGAATAATATTCTGATCACAACCCGACCTGCCCCGCTAGTAGAACGTTGAACTTCCTTGTGAACTAGGTTGAACTTCCGCCAACATTGCCCAAATGGGGCTTGCGATATACCGTTGGAAAGCTATGAACACCAATATAATGACCCAACTTAAATTTTTGGCAAAATATAAGCGGTTTAAGAGCAGTTTTGAAAACCGTTTTTTCTTCGCACAAAAAACGTCAATCGTATTTTCGATCGCATTTCTAAACCGTTTATCGGAATGAGGCATATAATATGGCGTTGGAAAGCTGCTGTAAAACCGCTCCTTCCACATGTTGAAAGTTTTCTCTAATTCCCTATGATAAAAGAGTAATTTGAAAAAATGTAAAATTTCGTAAACCGAATAGCTCAGTTCGTTTTTTCAATGTCATTTCTAAACGGCTAATCCAATGGAGGCATATGATACGGCGTTGGAAAGCTTATGAAAATGCGCTACCTTTTCATCTTGAAAGTTTTTTTTCTAATTTTGAATGGTTTAAGAGTAATTTAGAAAATGGTCCAAGTCCTACCGAGTTCGTATTTTCGAGCTAATTTTTTAACCGTGCGTCCGAATGCAGCAAATGATATGGAGTTGGAAAGCTTGAACAAATGTGAAACTTTTTGGTATGTATTGTTTCTCCCAATTCTTTACGTTTTAAGTCAGTTTCGAAAATGGCGAAAAACGTATTTTCGCCATAATTTCTACAAACTTTATCGGAATGGGGCAAATAATATACCGCTGAAAAGCTACGAAAAATGCGAAACTTTTTCATGTTGATGGTTTTCTCTGATTCCTAGCTGTTTTCAAGTAATTTCGAAAACGGCAGGATCATGCGTTCTACCTTTATCGCGAAACAGATTCTTCGAAAATGCACCGCGTGAAGAACCTGAACTTCTCGGCGCGTGTGCCTGAACTTCACTCTGTTTTTCACGTGATTTTTTTGCTCGTAGGTCTCCATCCACTGCTCGTAACTCTCCATCCATTCACCGGAATTGACGGGTGATATACCGATGGAAAGCTGCTGTAAGCACGCAAGTTTCCTGTGTTGATCATCTTTTCATACTCGCGACGATTTTAAAAGTTTTTCATCTAAACTTCATTCAGCGTAGTAGTTGAACTTCCTGCTGTTTTCACGTTGAACTTCTGTGACGTATTTTTGTTTGTAATTTTCTCATCTATTCGTTAGTGTTACATAAATAATATTCGTTTTGTACAAACGTCTCTCATAATAATTTTTTTAACTTTCTCCGACCGAGGACTTAAACTTACACAAATGATATTCCAGTCGTTTTGAGGTAAATTAAAAAATGGCGAGATCATGATTTATGTGTTCATCGCGAATGAAAATGCACTGTGTGAAGTAGTTGAACTTCTGGGGCAGGTTTGTTTGAACTTCACTCTGTTTTTGACGTGCTGTTTTTTGACGTGTTGTTTTTTGCACCGCGTGAAGTAGTTGAACTTCTGGGACATGTCTGTTTGAACTTCACTCAGTTTCACTTTATTGTATTTTTATTATATGAAATACACACCATGTAGTACGTGAACTTCCGATCGTTATCACTCTGAACTTCTCTCTGGTTTGAGAGAATTATTTTAAAACACAAAAAACAACATATGTTTTTTTGTATTTTCGACATCTAAATACACGGTGAATCTCTCTCACAAGAATTTTCTAAACTTTTCCTCGCCGAGCACTTGAACTTCTAGCAACCTTTTTTTATGAGTTGTTTTTAAAAGTGCAAAAAAAGGCATTGTGTTTTTTTATTTTTGAACAGGTAAATCCTAGGTTTTAATAAGCTCCGAACTTCTCTGTTATTTCAATATGAACTTCACATTTTTATATTTTGAGTAAAGAATTGTATTCGATTTTTATACGAAAAAAATCGAACATGGAGAATACAAGGTGAACCTCTTTCGCAAGAATTTTTGAACTTCTTCGGACAGAGTACTTGAACTTCTTGCAACAAATCTGAGTTCTTATATACTTCGAACTTCTGTGTGTACGTGAACTTCTAGCTAAATGTCTTTCTAGACCTTGTCTTTTTATTCTTTTTTTTCCTATATGAAAAACACTCGATGTAGTAGTTGAACTTCTGTGTTATTTTTATTTGAAGTTCACATTTTTGTTTGGCTTTACTAATGGAAAAAATTCAAGTTTTTATGGACATCGAACCGCTCTAACTTTTTTTAGCTTTTCCTTTTTATTTAATTTTAAACTTCTTCATTTTTATTCTTTAGTAATGAGAAAACACCTGAGTTGTTTTTAATCTTCATACTTCTCTCTTGTTTTACTTTGAACTTCTTAGAGAAAAATATGGTTTTAAATAAGCAAACAATTTTCTAGGTTTTAAAATTTGAACTTTTAGGTTTTTTGACCTTCTTGGTTATTTCAAATTGAACTTCTGTGGTTTTTAAATTTGAACTTCTATGTTTTTGACCTTGTCGGTTATTTTAATTTGACCTTCTTGGTTTTATTATTTAGAAATAGGGAAAATCTATTTCTTTGTATAGACATTGAACTAATGTGCAATTTAATTTGAACTTGTTAGTTTTATATATTATAAAAGGAAAATTGGATTACTATTAAATATACTTTTTCCCATTGTAAATATTGTTTCCGTATGTCTCAACCAAAAATATCTAAGCTACATGAATTGCTCTGTTATTCCTGCCCATTAACTTTTCCCTTTTTTCTTAACGTGATGTCTACTATCTAAAACGAGTACTTTCTCCATAGTAATTGAACTTCGAGTACATTTTTTATAAAATACTTTTTATTAAGTTAATTCTCTTTTCATTTAGATGAAATTTTCTTTCGTATTTGTACATGAGCTTTATTTCATTTGCACTTGAACTATAGGGGCAACTTACAAAATGAAACATATGAAGCCTCTGTCAAATGAAACATACAAAATAGTAATAAAAATTACACTTTTCGCCACAACCCATTTTTTTCTAAACTTGGTCGTTTGTACTTGAACTATCGGTTTTTTTATAAACGTCGGACTTCACCATTTTTTAAGTTTGAACTCCTTAGTTTTTGGTTAGTAACGGAAAACAAATCTTTTTTATATATAAACATGGAACAAGGTCGTTAGTCTAATTTGGACTACTAGTTTTTTAAGAGTGGAAAATCATTTTTATAAATGTTTTTAACTGTTTCCATTTTTTAAATTTGAATTTGTTTTTGAACTTCTCCAATTATTGCTTTTGAGCTTCCACATTTCTATTTTTTGAACTACTCTATTTTTTAAAATTAAACTTCTTGGTTTTTGAAATAAACAAGGAACTTATCCATTATTTAAATTACACCCTATAGGTTATTTTTAGAAACGGGGAGAGTCCATTTGTGGAAGAGGGTCACATGACCATCTTCACCATGCAGGGCTCACTGGTCGTCGGTAAGGTAACTGGCTCTGGCGCGTGCGCGCGCGCACACACACACATGAGTGTGTGCACGGAGAAATCAATCACAATACAAATATATAAAGCTTCTATACATACTTTAGCAAACATACAGAGAGAACACCGGCACTAGTATGTGAGATTTGGGAAAGACTTGAACAAAAGCAGGTTAATGCACACACACACACGCAAATTGTTAGGTGTGAGTGAACGCTTTGTTCGATGCTTCGTCGAAACATTATAAAAACAAATATGAAGAGTAGACCGATTGAAAATTCAGGTTTGGGAAGCAAGTTGTGTTGTTGGGCAAGAAGGGATACATAATTCTGAACTGAAAGTGTTCATTTCGCTTCAGGCAGTATTTCTTTCAGATTCAATATAATGCTTCGGTAAGGATTCTTGGAATTAGCAATATTGTAGCAAGAATACTCAGCACGGCTTGTGTAGATTCAGCAAACTAAAACCATACATGTGGGACCATGAATTACCGTAGATGAATGACAATAGTAGAACATATCTGAATTCTTGGCATGGAAGGTCAACTTTGTTCTGCTCTTCGGAGCCTAACGCTAGTCAACATACGTCCATCAAGCCCACAAGGACACACGTCCAGTATCCAGTAGCAGCAAGGCATGCAAACCACCGTGAAGAACAGTGCATAGCTGGAGTAGGACTTGGCGTATAGTTGTTGTAGAACTTCATGGAACGTCTATGAACATCTCAATGGTTGTAAAAGGGGAAAATGAGAAATTTTACAGTAAATTAGACACACACACACACCTGCAGTTCTGTCAAGACTGTTAAATTCAGTTAACACATTTTTCACATGAGCAACACATCTATATGTAGCAGCACGTCAGAGAGACCGAGGCAAATCGGCAGCTAGTTCAAAGAGAATAAAAAAATGCTAAATAGAAACAACCGTAGTAGCTGGATGCCATAGCTTTCCACACATGAGGATTTTAGGGGAGCACTACACACCACTGTTTTGGAGAGGCACTTGGGATGCCACGAAGCACCATGCGCGGCCGCAGAGGAAAGGTGCGGGGAAGGTCAGAGAGAGTTGACGAGGAAGGTCGGAGAGAGCTGACGCTGATGTGGAAGAGGCCGAAGGAAATTGAGGGCGAAACAGCGGCGTTGAGGAGACTGGGGTAGTTCGGTTTTGTGCGAACACCGGCGTGGAGGAGATGCCGCTCTGTATCCTGCTCCCCGCGTGTGCTGCGAGAGGAAGAAAGTCAGTATGCAGAAGGGGAGAAGGTCAACTTTGGAAACACGATGGAATTCATCCCGTCACTGAAGGACAACGACATGGAGCTTCTCGCAAATCTCGGCGTCATCGCCGCGTTGTGATCAGCGACGAGCAGCGGAGGTGCGTCCGTCGACGGGAGCAGATGAGCTCGCCGGAGCAAGGGGCGGCGAGTTTCTGAGCTCGCGCCATGCTCCCGAACTGCACTGCTTTTCATAGCACGGCGGACGGCGACGGGCTACGCTAGTAGAGAGCACGGGGGCAACGGCTGGGGCAAGCGGCGGTGCGATAAGAGGTCGGGCCTCGCAGCGTCGCGGTTGGTGGCAAGGCGGCCGGCTGCGCGGTTGGTGGCTGGGGCTTCGCCGCCGCGGGCTCCCTCGCGCCGGCGTCCACCATCGCTCGCTCGCCCGCGCCGGCGGTCATACCTGAGGTGGCGACGGAGGGGAGGAGCTGGATCCGGTGACGGTGGTAGAAGGGATGGGAGAGGAGGAGCAGGATCCGGTCGGCGACGGCGAGTCGCGGCGGAGACGACGGCCGGCAGGTGGTCGTGGGGACGAGAGGGCAGGGGAGGCGGGATCGGGATCCCGATCGGGGTCGCCGCAAGTCTCGCACCTGGTCGGGCCCGAGAGGTTGGGAAGCTCGGGAAGGCCCTGTCGGGCTCTATATAGGGATGCTGTGATTCAAATAACTATTCTAATCTTAAGATTAGAATAATGTTGTTTTATATATATACCAAATGAAGAAAAACGACAGAAATGGTAAAGATAATGCAAGTTGAAAAACAACTGAAGATTTTTTCAAAGAACTCAGGAAAAGCTCAATTGAAGATTTTCAACATTTTGTGGTGGCGTGACCCATCGTATAAGAATGATGATTTCAGACATCGCGTATAATTGTCGTAGGGTTCTGAGAATCAAATTCTTCGTTAATTTCTTCACACTTAGAGTGTTAGTCTTCATTGATTGAAGAAACCCGTTTCTTCATGTGTTGCACATTTAAGTCATCAATTTTACATAAGTGTTAGGATGAGTGTCCTTTTCAAAAAACATTCGAAGATTCTAGGATATTTAGCTCACACCGCAACTTGCTAAATCTCTTCTCATTCAAGGGCTTAGTGAAGATATCGGCTAGCTGTTCTTCAGTCTTCACATGCTCAATAGAGATGTCACCCTTCAACACATGATCATGAAGAAAATGATGACGGATATGAATGTGCTTTGTCTTCGAGTGCTGAACTGGGTTATGAGCAATCTTAATGGCACTCTCATTGTCACAGTAGAGTGGCACATTCTTCACGTTGACGTCGTAGTCCTTGAGAGTTTGCTTCATACAAAGCAGTTGAGCACAGCAAGAACCAGCAGCAATGTACTCAGCTTCAGCAGTAGACAGTGATACGCAGTTCTGTTTCTTCAAGGACCAACAAATCAAAGATCGTCCGAGGAAATGGCATGTGCCAGATGTTGACTTGCGATCCACATGATCACCAGCATAGTCAGAGTCTGAAAATCCAATGAGATCAAAAGCCGAGCCCTTGGGGTACCATAATCCAAGTGTTGGTGTGTGAGCTAGATATTGAAGAATATGCTTCACAGCCTTATGGTGTGATTCCTTCGGTGTAGCTTGAAATCGGGCACACATGCAAACACTAAGCATAATATCTGGCCTAGATGCACATAGGTACAATAAAGAACCAATCATGGAGCGGTATACCTTTTGATCGAAGTCAATACCATTTTCATCAGTGCATAGATGGCCATTTGTGGGCATAGGGATTTTGACTCCTTTGCAATCTTGCATGCCGAATTTTCTCAGTACATCCTTGAGGTATTTCTCCTGAGATATGAATATGCCATTGCGTTGTTGACGAATTTGAAGACCACGCCCGTGGGGCCTGCTTGAGGCCATAGAGGGCCTTATTGAGTTTGAAGACTTTGTCAGGATGCTTTGGATCTTCAAAACCTGGGGGTTGAGCAACATATACTTCTTCCTCAAGCTTATCATTGAGGATTGCACTTTTCACATCCATTTGATATAAAGTGATATCATGATGGTTAGCATAAGCAAGTAATGTGCGAATAGCTTCAAGTCTAGCAACAGGTGCAAAAGTTTCATTGAAATAAATTCCTTCAACCTGTGTGTAGCCTTGAGCTACAAGCCATGCCTTATTCCTCACCACAAGGCCATTTTCATCTTGCTTGTTGCGGTAGATCCACTTTATGCCGATGATATTGTGCTTGCGAGGATCTGGACGTTTGACCAGTTCCCAAACGTTGTTGAGCTCGAATTGATGTAATTCCTCTTGCATAGCTTGAATCCACTCAGACTCCAGAAATGCTTCATCTACCTTAGTGGGCTCTGTGATAGAGACGAAAGCAAAGTGCCCACAAAAGTTAGATAAATGTGAAGCTCTTGAGCGTGTGAGAGGACCTGGAATATTGATGTCGCTGATGATTTTCTCAATTTGCACTTCATTTGCGACGCGAGGATGAGCGGGTTGACGTTGAGGAATTTGATCAGCATTTTCTTCAGCACCATTTTCCTCAGGTGCATCAGCATGACGTTCTTCATGTTCTGGAATAACTTCTTCAGCTGATTCTTCAGTAGGAATGACATCCTCTGTAGCCTTGAACTTAATAGATTTCTCAGGAGGTATTTCATCTGTCACATGAGGTAGGTGCTCTCTTTGCGAGCCATTAGTCTCATCGAACCGCACATCTACAGTTTCAACAACCTTGTGATGACAGGTGTTGAAGACTCTGTAGGTGTGTGAGTCCTTACCATAACCGAGCATAAAACCTTTATGTGCTTTCAGTGCAAATTTAGAACTGTGATGAGGATCTCTAATCCAACATTTAGCACCAAAGACTTTGAAATAACTCACATTGGGTTTCTTGTCAGTGAGAACTTCATATGCTGTCTTCTTGAAGAATATGTGAAGATATACCATGTTGATGATGTGACACGCAGTATCAATTGCCTCAGGCCAGAAGCAAGGAGGCGTCTTGTACTCATCAAGTATAGTGTGGGCCATCTCAACAAGAGTCATGTTCTTGCGCTCCACGACGCCATTTTGGTAAGGAGTTCATCAAGATAGTCATCAAGGCCAGTGTTCTTGAACTCAGTTCCATTATCACTTCTGATGTGCTTGATCTTCACACCAAAGTTGGTTGAAGCCCTTGAGGAAAATTGTTTGAAGACTTCCTGCACTTCAGTTTTGTAAGTGATAATATGGACCCATGTATATCGAGAGTAATCATCAACAATGACAAAGCCATATAAAGATGCAGCATTGGTAAATGTGGCATAGTGAGTAGGGCCAAAGAGATCCATGTGAAGCAATTCAAATGGTCGAGTAGTAGTCATGATAGTATTTGTTGGATGCTTGGCCTTGGTCATCTTTCCAGCTTCACAGGCTCCGCATAAGTGATCCTTGAGGAATTTGACATTTTCAATGCCAATGACATGCTTCTTCTTCGCGGGCGTGTGTAGATTCCTTATGCCAGCATGACCAACTCGTCGATGCCATAGCCAGCCTTCTGAAGCTTTTGCAAGAAGACATGTAGCAGGTTGTGGTCCTATAGAGAAATCAACAATATACATATCTCCTCTCCTAAAGCCTTCGAAGACTTTGGAATTGTCAGTTTCCATGATCACAACACAACGATACTTGCCAAAGACAACAACCATATCAAGATCACAAAGCATTGAGACAGACATGAGGTTGAACCCTAAGGAGTCGACAAGCATGACTTTGTCCATGTGTCGATCCTTTGAGATTGCAACCTTACCTAGACCCAATACCTTGCTTTTGCCTTTGTCAGCGTAGGTGATATGCTTCAGATGTGATGGAGATAAAGCAGTGTCCATCAATAAGCTCCTATCACCAGTCATGTGATTTGTACATCCACTGTCGAGGACCCACTCAGTGGCTTTGGGTTGATCATCCTGCAGATGAATTAGTGCAACTTACGAACTCATATACTTCACCAATGAAGAATATGGTATCAATTTCATCAGATCAATTTCATCAAGCAATAAAACAGGTAAAGAAGAATGCGGAAGTGAGAAATGAAAATTCATTTCTTCATGATTAGCTTGCGTCCTTTCAAGCATATTCAGGTCTCCAGCAAATTCTTCACACGATTAAGTTCGTCTGGAGACCTGACCCTGCATAAGAGATTAGTTCTTTTTCTTCACCACCCACATCTGAAGGGGTGGCAAAGAGTTCATCATTCTGCGAGCTCCATAAGAGAAAGGTGGCATAGATGTTGGGGAACGTAGTAATTTCAAAAAAATTCCTACGCACACGCAAGATCATGATGATGCATAGCAACGAGAGGGGAGAGTGTGATCTACGTACCCTTGTAGATCGACAACGGAAGCGTTTGGTTGATGTAGTCGTACGTCTCCACGGCCCGACCGATCAAGCACCGAAACTACGGCACCTCCGAGTTCTAGCACACGTTCAGCTCGATGATAATCCCCGGGCTCCGATCCAGCAAAGCGTCGGGGAGGAGTTCCGTCAGCACGACGGCGTGGTGACAATCTTGATGTTCTACCGTCGCAGGGCTTCGCCTAAGCACCGCTACAATATGACCGAGGTGGAATATGGTGGAGGGGGGCACCGCACATGGCTAAGGAACGATCACGAAGATCAACTTGTGTGTCTAGGGGTGCCCCTCTGCCCCCGTATATAAAGGAGCAAGGGGAGGAGGCCGGCCGGCCCCTATAGGCGCGCCAGGAGGAGTCCTCCTCCTAGTAGGAGTAGGACTCCTACTAGGAGGGGGAAAGAAGTGGGGAGGGAGAGGGAAAGGGGGGCGCCGCCCCCCCCCCTCTCCTAGTCCAATTCGGAGCAGGGGGAGGAGGCGCACGGCCCACCTCTGGCAGCCCCTCTCTCTCTCCACTAAGGCCCATATGGCCCATTACTTCTCCCGGGGGGGTTCCGGTAACCCTTCGGCTCTCCGGTTTTCTCCGAAATCACCCGGAACACTTCCGGTGTCCGAATATAGCCGCCCAATATATCAATCTTTATGTCTCGACCATTTCGAGACTCCTCGTCATGTCCGTGATCACATCCGGGACTCCGAACTAACTTCGGTACATCAAAACTCATAAACTCATAATATAACTATCATCGAAACCTTAAGCGTGCGGACCCTACGGGTTCAAGAACAATGTAGACATGACCGAGACACGTCTCTGGTCAATAACCAATAGCGGAACCTGGATGCTCATATTGGCTCCTACATATTCTACGAAGATCTTTATCGGTCAGACCGCATAACAACATACATTGTTCCCTTTGTCATCGGTATGTTACTTGCCCGAGATTCGATCGTCGGTATCTTAATACCTAGTTCAATCTCGTTACCGGCAAGTCTCTTTACTCGTTCCGTAATACATCATCTCACAACTAACTCATTAGTTGCAATGCTTGCAAGGCTTATGTGATGTGCATTACCGAGAGGGCCCAGAGATACCTCTCCGACAATCGGAGTGACAAATCCTAATCTCGAAATACGCCAACCCAACATGTACCTTTGGAGACACCTGTAGAGCTCCTTTATAATCACCCAGTTACGTTGTGACGTTTGGTAGCACACAAAGTGTTCCTCCGGCAAATGGGAGTTGCATAATCTCATAGTCATAGGAACATGTATAAGTCATGAAGAAAGCAATAGCAACATACTAAACGATCGGGTGCTAAGCTAATGGAATGGGTCATGTCAATCAGATCATTCACCTAATGATGTGATCCCGTTAATCAAATAACAACTCTTTGTTCATGGTTAGGAAACATAACCATCTTTGATTAACGAGCTAGTCAAGTAGAGGCATACTAGTGACACTCTGTTTGTCTATGTATTCACACATGTATTATGTTTCCGGTTAATACAATTCTAGCATGAATAATAAACATTTATCATGATATAAGGAAATAAATAATAACTTTATTATTGCCTCTAGGGCATATTTCCTTCAGTCTTCCACTTGCACTAGAGTCAATAATCTAGATTACACAGTAATGATTCTAACACCCATGGAGCTTTGGTGCTGATCATGTTTTGCTCGTGGAAGACGCTTAGTCAACAGGTCTGCAACATTCAGATCCGTATGTATCTTGCAAATCTCTATGTCTCCCACCTGGACTGGATCCCAGATGGAATTGAAGCGTCTCTTGATGTGTTTGGTTCTCTTGTGAAATCTGGATTCCTTTGCCAAGGCAATTGCACCAGTATTGTCACAAAAGATTTTCATTGGATCCGATGCACTAGGTATGACACCTAGATCGGATATGAACTCCTTCATCCAGACTCCTTCATTTGCTGCTTCCGAAGCAGCTATGTACTCCGCTTCACATGTAGATCCCGCTACAACGCTTTGTTTAGAACTGCACCAACTGACAGCTCCACCGTTTAATGTAAACACGTATCCGGTTTGCGATTTAGAATCGTCCGGATTAGTGTTAAAGCTTGCATCAACGTAACCTTTTACGATGAGCTCTTTGTCACCTCCATATATGAGAAACATATCCTTAGTCCTTTTCAGGTATTTCAGGATGTTCTTGACCGCTGTCCAGTGATCCACTCCTGGATCACTTTGGTACCTCCCTGCTAGACTTATGGCAAGGCACACATCAGGTCTGGTACATAGCATTGCATACATGATAGAGCCTATGGCTGAAGCATAGGGAACATCTTTCATTTTCTCTCTATCTTCTGCAGTGGTCGGGCATTGAGTCTTACTCAATTTCACACCTTGTAACACAGGCAAGAACCCTTTCTTTGCTTGATCCATTTTGAACTTCTTCAAAAATTTGTCAAGGTATGTGCTTTGTGAAAGTCCAATTAAGCGTCTTGATCTATCTCTATAGATCTTAATGCCTAATATGTAAGCAGCTTCACTGAGGTCTTTCATTGAAAAACTCTTATTCAAGTATCCCTTTATGCTATCCAGAAATTCTATATCATTTCCAATTAGTAATATGTCATCCACATATAATATCAGAAATGCTACAGAGCTCCCACTCACTTTCTTGTAAATACAGGCTTCTCCAAAAGTCTGTATAAAACCAAATGCTTTGATCACACTATCAAAGCGTTTATTCCAACTCCGAGAGGCTTGCACCAGTCCATAAATGGATTGCTGGAGCTTGCACACTTTGTTAGTTCCCTTTGGATCAACAAAACCTTCTGGTTGCATCATATACAACTCTTCTTCCAGAAATCCATTCAGGAATGCAGTTTTGACATCCATCTGCCAAATTTCATAATCATAAAATGCGGCAATTGCTAACATGATTCGGACAGACTTAAGCATCGCTACGGGTGAGAAGGTCTCATCGTAGTCAATCCCTTGAACTTGCCGAAAACCTTTTGCGACAAGTTGAGCTTTTAGACAGTAATATTACCGTCAGCGTCAGTCTTCTTCTTGAAGATCCATTTATTCTCAATTGCTTGCCGATCATCGGGCAAGTCAACCAAAGTCCATACTTTGTTCTCATACATGGATCCCATCTCAGATTTCATGGCCTCAAGCCATTTCGCGGAATCTAGGCTCATCATCGCTTCCTCACAGTTCGCAAGTTCGTCATGGTCTAGTAACATGACTTCTAGAACAGGACTACCGTATCACTCTGGTGCGGATCTCACTCTGGTTTACCAACGAGATTCAGTAGTAACTTGATTTGTAGTTACATGATCCTCATCATTAGCTTCCTCACTAATTGGTGTAGTAGTCACAAGAACAGATTTCTGTGATGAACTACTTTCCAATAAGGGAGAAGGTACAATTACCTTATCAAGTTTTCTACTTTCCTCCCACTCACTTCTTTCGAGAGAAACTCCTTCTCTAGAAAGGATCCATTCTTAGCAACGAATGTCTTGCCTTCGGATCTGTGATAGAAGGTGTACCCAATAGTCTCCTTTGGGTATCCTATGAATACATATTTCTCCGATTTGGGTTTGAGCTTATCAGGATGAAACTTTTTCATATAAGCATCACAATCCCAAACTTTAAGAAACGTCAACTTTGGTTTCTTGCCAAACCACAGTTCATAAGGCGTCGTCTCAACGGATTTTGATGGTGCCCTATTTAACGTGAATGCGGCCGTCTCTAGAGCGTATCCCCAAAACGATAGCGGTAAATCAGTAAGAGACATCATAGATCGCACAATATCTAGTAAAGTACGATTACGACGTTCGGACACACCATTACGCTGTGGTGTTCCGGGTGGCGTGAGTTGCGAAACTATTCCACAATTTTTCAAATGTACACCAAACTCATAACTCAAATATTCTCCTCCACGATCAGATCATAGGAATTTTATTTTCTTGTTACGATGATTTTCTACTTCACTCTGAAATTCTTTGAACTTTTCAAATGTTTCAGACTTGTGTTTCATTAAGTAGATATACCCATATCTGCTTAAGTCATCTGTGAAGGTGAGAAAATAACGATATCCGCCACGAGCCTTAATATTCATCGGACCACATACATCTGTATGTATGATTTCCAACAAATCTATTGCTCTCTCCATAGTACCGGAGAACGGTGTTTTAGTCATCTTGCCCATGAGGCACGGTTCGCAAGTACCAAGTGATTCATAATCAAGTGGTTCCAAAAGTCCATCAGTATGGAGTTTCTTCATGCGCTTTACACCGATATGACCTAAACGGCAGTGCCACAAATAAGTTGCACTATCATTATTAACTCTGCATCTTTTGGCTTCAACACTATGAATATGTGTGTCACTACTATCGAGATTCATCAAAAATAGACCACTCTAGGGTGCATGACCATAAAAGATATTACTCATATAAATAGAACAGCCATTATTCTTAGATTTAAATGAATAACCGTCTCGCATCAAACAAGATCCAGATATAATGTTCATGCTTAATGCTGGCACCAAATAACAATTATTTAGGTCTAATATTAATCCCAAAGGTAGATGTAGAGGTAGCGTGTCGATTGCGATCACATCGACTTTGGAACCGTTTCCCACGTGCATCGTCACCTCGTCCTTAGCCAATCTTCGCTTAATCCGTAGTCCCTGTTTCGAGTTGCAAATATTAGCAACAGAACCAATATCAAATACCCAGGTGCTACTACGAGCATTAGTAAGGTACACATCAATAACATGTATATCACATATACCTTTGTTCACCTTGCCATCCTTCTTATCCGCCAAATACTTGGGGCAGTTCCGCTTCCAGTGACCAGTCTGCTAGCAGTAGAAGCACTCAGTTTCAGGCTTAGGTCCACGTTTGGGTTTCTTCTCTTGAGTAGCAACTTGCTTGCCGTTATTTTTGAAGTTCCCCTTCTTCTTCCCTTTGCCCTTTTTCTTGAAACTAGTGGTCTTGTTGACCATCAACACTTGATGCTCCTTCTTGATTTCTACCTCCGCAGCTTTCAGCATTGCGAAGAGCTCGGGAATAGTCTTATTCATCCCTTGCATATTATAGTTCATCACGAAGCTCTTGTAGCTTGGTGGCAGTGATTGGAGAATTATGTCGATGACGCAATCATCTGGAAGATTAACTCCCAATTGAATCAAGTGATTATTATACCCAGACATTTTGAGTATATGCTCACTGACAGAACTGTTCTCCTCCATCTTGCAGCTGTAGAACTTATTGGAGACTTCATAACTCTCAATCCGGGCATTTGCTTGAAATATTAACTTCAACTCCTGGAACATCTCATATGCTCCATGACGTTCAAAACGTCGTTGAAGTACCGATTCTAAGCTGTAAAGTATGGCACACTGAACTATCGAGTAGTCATCAGCTTTGCTCTGCCAGACGTTCATAACATCTGGTGTCGCTCCAGCAGCAAGCCTGGCACCCAGCGGTGCTTCCAGGACGTAATTCTTCTGTGCAGCAATGAGGATAATCCTGAAGTTACGGACCCAGTCCGTGTAATTGCTACCATCATCTTTCAACTTTGCTTTCTCAAGGAACACATTAAAATTCAACGGAACAACAGCACGAGCCATCTATCTACAATCAAGCATAAACAAGCAAGATACTATCAGGTACTAAGTTTCATGATAAATTTAGGTGCAATTAATTTACTTAAAGAACTCCCACTTAGATAGACATCCCTCTAATCCTCTAAGTGATTACGTGATCCAAATCAACTAAACCATGTCCGATCATCACGTGAGATGGAGTAGTTTCATTGGTGAACATCACTATGTTGATCATATCTACTATATGATTCACGCTCGACCTTTCGGTCTCCGTGTTCCGAGGCCATATCTGTATATGCTTGGCTCGTCAAGTATAACCTGAGTATTCCGCGTGTGCAACTGTTTTGCACCCGTTGTATTTGAACGTAGAGCCTATCACACCCGATCATCACGTGGTGTCTCAGCATGAAGAACTTTCGCAACGGTGCATACTCAGGGAGAACACTTCTTGATAATTAGTGAGAGATCATCTTATAATGCTACCGTCAATCAAAGCAAGATAAGATGCATAAAAGATAAACATCACATGCAATCAATATAAGTGATATGATATGGCCATCATCATCTTGTGCTTGTGATCTCCATCTTCGAAGCACCGTCGTGATCACCATCGTCACCGGTGCGACACCTTGATCTCCATCATAGCATCGTTGTCGTCTCGCCAATCTTATGCTTCCACGACTATCGCTACCGCTTAGTGATAAAGTAAAGCATTACAGCGTGATTGCATTGCATACAATAAAGCGACAACCATATGGCTCCTGCCAGTTGCCGATAACTCGGTTACAAAACATGATCATCTCATACAATAAAATTTAGCATCATGTCTTGACCATATCACATCACAACATGCCCTGCAAAAACAAGTTAGACGTCCTCTACTTTGTTGTTGCAAGTTTTACGTGGCTGCTACGGGCTTAAGCAAGAACCAATCTTACCTACGCATCAAAACCACAACAATAGTTTGTCAAGTTGGTGCTGTTTTAACCTTCGCAAGGACCGGGCGTAGCCACACTCGGTTCAACTAAAGTTGGAGAAACTGTCACCCGCAAGCCACCTATGTGCAAAGCACGTCGGGAGAACTGGTCTCGCGTAAGCATACGCGTAATGTCGGTCCGGGCCGCTTCGTCCAACAATACCGCCGAACCAAAGTATGACATGCTGGTAAGCAGTATGACTTATATCGCCCACAACTTACTTGTGTTCTACTCGTGCATGTAACATCAACATATAAAACCTAGGCTCGGATGCCACTGTTGGGGAACGTAGTAATTTCAAAAAAATTCCTACGCACACGCAAGATCATGATGATGCATAGCAACGAGAGGGGAGAGTGTGATCTACGTACCCTTGTAGATCGACAACGGAAGCGTTTGGTTGATGTAGTCATACGTCTCCACGGCCCAACCGATCAAGCACCGAAACTATGGCACCTCCGAGTTCTAGCACACGTTCAGCTCGATGACGATCCCCGGGCTCCGATCCAGCAAAGCGTCGGGGAGGAGTTCCGTCAGCACGACGGCGTGGTGACGATCTTGATGTTCTACTGTCGCAGGGCTTCGCCTAAGCACCGCTACAATATGACCGAGGTGGAATATGGTGGAGGGGGGCACCGCACACGGCTAAGGAACGATCACGAAGATCAACTTGTGTGTCTAGGGGTGCCCCTCTGCCCCCGTATATAAAAGAGCAAGGGGAGGAGGCTGGCCGGCCCCTATAGGCGCGCCAGGAGGAGTCCTCCTCCTAGTAGGAGTAGGACTCCTACTAGGAGGGGGAAAGAAGTGGGGAGGGAGAGGGAAAGGGGGGCGCCGCCCCCCCCCTCTCCTAGTCCAATTCGGACCAGGGGGGGAGGAGGCGCGCGGCCCACCTCTGGCAGCCCCTCTCTCTCTCTCTCCACTAAGGCCCATATGGCCCATTACTTCTCCCGGGGGGGTTCCGGTAACCCTCCGGCTCTCCGGTTTTCTCCGAAATCACCCGGAACACTTCCGGTGTCCGAATATAGCCGTCCAATATATCAATCTTTATGTCTCGACCATTTCGAGACTCCTCGTCATGTCCGTGATCACATCCGGGACTCCGAACTAACTTCGGTACATCAAAACTCATAAACTCATAATATAACTGTCATCGAAACCTTAAGCGTGCGGACCCTACGGGTTCGAGAACAATGTAGACATGACCGAGACACGTCTCCGATCAATAACCAATAGCGGAACCTGGATGCTCATATTGGCTCCTACATATTCTACGAAGATCTTTATCGGTCAAACCGCATAACAACATACATTGTTCCCTTTGTCATCGGTATGTTACTTGCCGAGATTCGATCGTCGGTATCTTAATACCTAGTTCAATCTCGTTACCGGCAAGTCTCTTTACTCGTTCCGTAATACATAATCTCACAACTAACTCATTAGTTGCAATGCTTGCAAGACTTATGTGATGTGCATTACCGAGAGGGCCCAGAGATACCTCTCCGACAATCGGAGTGACAAATCCTAATCTCGAAATACGCCAACCCAACATGTACCTTTGGAGACACCTGTAGAGCTCCTTTATAATCACCCAGTTACGTTGTGACGTTTGGTAGCACACAAAGTGTTCCTCCGGCAAACGGGAGTTGGATAATCTCATAGTCATAGGAACATGTATAAGTCATGAAGAAAGCAATAGCAACATACTAAACGATCGGGTGCTAAGCTAATGGAATGGGTCATGTCAATCAGATCATTCACCTAATGATGTGATCCCGTTAATCAAATAACAACTCTTTGTTCATGGTTAGGAAACATAACCATTTTTGATTAACGAGCTAGTCAAGTAGAGGCATACTAGTGACACTCTGTTTGTCTATGTATTCACACAAGTATTATGTTTCCGGTTAATACAATTCTAGCATGAATAATAAACATTTATCATGATATAAGGAAATAAATAATAACTTTATTATTGCCTCTAGGGCATATTTCCTTCAATAGACGCCAATCCATTTCATTTCACATAAGAGGGGTTAGGATAAGCGTAAGAGTAAGCACAGAAATTCTTTGAGGACTTATGGACATAATGATTTGAAGAATAATGCACATATCCATAACCCTTAGATCTTCCTTGTGAAACAGACGGGTTAGCACGATGATGTTCTTATGAGGACTTTGATCCTTTTGAGGAATTTGATCCATGAGAGGAGTTTGGTCCGTATGAGGACTTGGATCCATATGAAGAATTTGGTCCATATGAAGAATTTGATCTGGGGTTCCTATTCTTCACAGGTGGTGTCATGATGACATTCACCTGAAGATTTTCAAGGCACCTTTTGGGAACCCAGATTTTCTTCATAGGAGGACCGTTCCTGCAGTTAGTGCCAACATATCTAGCAAATACTTCACCATTCTGATTTTTGAACAGTTTATAGTTAGAGTCAATGGACTCATGAGAAGAATATGAAGATTCACATGTAAAGCCAGATAAAGTAGATGGATCCACTGAGGGTCCCTTTGCAGCAACCCATGAGGTTTTGGGATACTGCTCGGGTTTCCAGTAGGTCCCATCAGCATTGATTTTCCTCTCAAAGGCAATACCCTCTTTCCTAGGGTTCCTGTTGAGGATCTGCTTTTTAAGCACGTCACAAAGAGCCTGATGCCCTTTGAGGCTTTTGTACATGACTATCATATACAATTCCTTCAGTCCTGCATCATCAGTGATACTAGCAATGTCCTCAGATGAGGAATTAGTGATAGCAGAGGCAGTTGAAGAATTTGTAGCAATGGAAGTATTTGAGCATTCAGGTGAAGAATTAGCAGTTTCACGTTCAATGCACTTCAAACATGAAGGAACAAATTCATCCTGAGTAGCGTTGATCTGTTGAGCAAGTAATGAATCACGCTCCTTCTGAAGATCTTCATAACTCACTCTTAGTTTCTCAAGATCTTGCTTTCTTTGAAGGAATTTGTAAGAAAGCTTCTCATGATCAGATAAGAGAGTGTTATGATGACTTTGAAGGTTGTCAAACTTGGACTGAAGTCTCTAAAGATTTTCAGTCAAGATTTTAGAGCGATCCATTTCCTCGCCCAACATATCATCGCTTTTATCTAGCATATTTTGAACCTTTTGAAGAGCCTTTTGTAGTTTCACAGCAATCTTAGCAAGTTTAGAATAACTGGGTTTGAGGTTTTCATCAGATTCATCCTCACTAGATTCAGATGAGGGATATTTGAGTACCTTTGAGCCTTTTGCCATGAAACAATAGGTGGGAGTGTAGTCCTCATCGCCGTCATCAGTAGTGTTGGGGAGGTCCTTTTCTTCAGAGTTGAAGATGGACTTGCTGACGAATGCGGTAGCGAGGGCTAGGCTCGCCACACCAGAGTATGACTCATCAGATTCCTCTTCCTCATTTTCCTCAGATTCAGCCTCAGAGTCCATTTCCTTGCCAATGAATGCTCGAGCCTTCTTGGAGCTGCTCTTCTTGTGAGATGAGGACCTTGAGGGTCTTGATGACGAAGACTTTGAAGATTTCTTCTTCTTCTTTGAATCATCAGAACTGTAATCCTTGTACTTCTTCTTCTTCGATTCCTTTTCCCACTGAGGACAATCTTGAATGTAGTGTCCAAGTTTTTGCATTTATGGCAGAGTCTCTTCTTGTAATCATGGGATGAGGAATCTGATCTCAAGTCACCACCTCTTGAGGATTTACCAAAACGACCATGTCTTGAAATTTTTTGAAACTTCCTCACGAGCATTGCTAGCTCCTGGCTTAGTTCTTCAGGGTCACCAAGGCTGCTGTCAGAATCTTCACCACCAGATTTGGATACTGCCTTGGCCTTCAGAGCCCGTGATCTACCATAACTTGGTACATAGAGATCTCTCTTCTCAGCAAGCTAGAACTCATGAGTGTTTAGTCTCTCGAGGATATCAGCGGGATCAAGTGACTTATAGTCTCCACGTTCTTGTATCATCAGTGCCAAGGTATCAAATGAGGAATCAAGCAATCTCAGCAATTTCTTCACTACCTCGTGGTCGGTGATATCAGCGGCACCAAGTGCTTGAAGCTCATTTGAGATGTCAGTGAGGCGATCGAAGATTTGCTGAACATTTTCATTGTCGAGTCTTTCGAAGCGGTTGAAGAGATTTCGAAGAACGTCAACTCGAGAGTCACGCTGTGTTGAGACTCCCTCATTGACCTTGGACAGCCTGTCCCAGATAAGCTTAGCTGTCTCCAAAGCACTCACTCTGCCATACTGCCCTTTGCTCAGATGGCCACATATGACATTCTTCGCTTGAGAGTCGAGTTGCTTGAATCTCTTCACATCAGCAGCGTTGATGGTGGGAGTGACAGAGGGAACACCATTCTCCACAACGTACCAGAGATCGTTATCAATTGCCTCAAGATGCATGCGCATCTTATTCTTCCAGTAGGGGTAGTCCGTCCCATCGAAGGTAGGATGCCCAGCAGAAACCTTGATCATACCTGCGGTCGACATAACTAAAACTCCAGGCGGTTAAACCAAAATCACAAAGTGCGTTATATCGACTAGAGGGGGGTGAATAGGCATTTTTTATGAATTCTTCACTGAGGAATTTGCGGGTGAGGAAATTCCTGAGTGAAGAACTACTTGCAGCGGAATAAGTACTCAGAAGTAAACATAACAGTGCATGAGCATGGTCTTCATGATGAAATGAAAACAAGCACAGAGTACAGAAAGCGTAAACACAGGATAACACAGGATAAGACAAACAGACTGAAGAAATTGAACTGAGGAAATAGAGAGAATCTTCAGTCAAAGTCTTCAAACAGATATGAACAAGCACTCAACACATAAATGAGGAAATGGAAGGGTTGAGGAAATGGAACCAGGTAACTTGGTGAAGACAATGATTTGGTAGACCAGTTCCAACTGTTGTGATAGTTGTACGTCTGGTTAGGGCGGCTAGGTATTTAAACCTGAGGACACATAGTCCCCGACACCCAGTCCTGAACACGCAGCTCAGGACACTTAGTCCTCACCGTATTCCCCTTGAGCTAAGGTCACACAGACCTCGCCCAATCACTCGTGGTAAGTCTTCAGCTGACTTCCAAACCTTCACAGACTTGGTCACTCGGTGATCCACAATTTCCTCTTGGATGCTCTACACCATGACGCCTAACCGTCTGGAAGACGCACAGTCTTTAAAGGTAACAAGCGTCGGATCCACGCAGGATCAATCTCTTCAGTGATGCTCAATCACTTGGGGTTTGTAGGTGTTTGGGTTTGGGTTTTCCTCACTTGATGATTTTCACTCGAAGTCCTCGGAGGATGGGTTGCTCTCAAATGACAAGTGTCAGTTTCTCTAGGAGCAGCCAACCAGCTAGTGGTTGTAGGGGGCGGCTATTTATAGCCTAGGGAGCAGCCCGGCATGATAAGACATAAATGCCCTTCAATGATATGACCGTTAGGTGGATAGATATTTTGGGACAGCTGGCGCATAGCACAGCAACGGTCGGAATTTTGAGTAGCAAAATCCTCAGGGCTATCATGTTCCTCACCGTGTAGGCAATCCGCACTAGCGAATTCCTAACTCCTCAGTCAGAACAAATTCCTCAGAGACCAGAAAAACTTCGTCTCTGTCACTGAAGAAATTGACTGAGCTGTATGAGATTTTCAATGGTTTCATTCGAAGGGATTGGTAGGTGTAGGATTTGAGTTGAGCATCACATGGAAATTTTTCCTTAGTATTTCCTCGACCCCCTTTAACAGTACGGTGTTTCCTATGACTCAAGAAAGATAAAATGAAACTACGAAAACAAAAGTCTTCATGCTTCATGTTCCTCGAATGAATACCAAGTCTTCAGGATTGCACCAATTTCTTCACTTTCAAAGTCTTCAGAAATCCAAAGTCTTCAGTCGAAGAACTTCATTTTTAGGGGTCGACTTTCTCTGTAAATATCAAACTCCTCATAGACTTATGGACCTGTGTACAGTCATAAACACATTAGTCCCTTAACCTATAAGTCTTCAATACACCAAAATCACTAAGGGGCACTAGATGCACTTACAAATCCCATTTCAGGTGTTTGTTTGGAAAAAATTCCTATTAAATTCTCGATAGTGAATCGATTTGATAGATCAGATACCCTGGTCCTTATGGACTAACAGAAAAGGTACAATGTGGGAGATGATTCTATGAGATCCCTTGGTAGGGTGTTCCGGCGTAGCAATTAGGTCAGAGGGAAACAAGAGACCAAGTTACCTAGGTTTCGGGCCCTCGAGAACAGATAATACCCTACTCCTGCTTGTGCATATTGTGGTTGGGGTGTACAAAGTACATGTACAAACCAAAGCATCTATCTATCGACTACGTCGGCTTCGGCTTATATAACATACAAGGGCCCCTAGGGTTACACAACCTAGTCATCTACGTCGGTGGAGGGGAATCCTCCACGGTTTTGGCTTCTTTATCTTGGACAACAATGCTTGCAGAGTCATCTCCTACGAGGCCCGTGGGCCGAACTGATGGCCTAGGGTGGAACCGACATAAGGGGCCTTGGGCCAGCCTACTCGGCCTGGCAACCGACAAGGTGAGCCACCCTTAGGTCGTAACACCGTCATACAAGATGTGAATTCAATGTGGGGCATAAGGTGTTGACCCTTTTGTTTCAAGGGGAGGGGGTTAAGCCATAATATTGTTATTCCCATCCTTATTGTGATCTGACCCTATTCCCCGACCAGTTTGCTTGCTCACTAGAAGAGTCAAGTGAGAGTAGCTAATTTAGAAGGAAAAGGACATGAGATGCTACTAGTTAAAATTCCATCCAGTAAAATGGAAGAATTATACCATTTCTAAAATGATAGATAGGGATATAGTGAATAAAGCCATCTCAGCCATGGTAAAAGGAGTATTCCCCAACCCGGAGCTACTTTCCCATATTCTGAATTCAAGAGTTCCAATGTACGAGGTCCTACCATTGTTTGACGCAATCATCATCAAAACATGTGTTTGATTGCAGTTTAGAAGGAAGACTAACTACATGACTTGCATGTAACTATTCACAGTCAAAGGTTGAGCCAAACATTGTAGTCCTCAAACATTAAAAAATATTTCGGATAATCCTCATGATTACTTTTTTCCCCAAACGAAACAAAAAATAAAAACCATCTATGTTTTTGTCAAAGCTTGCTAACTTCGTGCGAAGAGTTGATGTACATTTGCTCATGAGACAATGCTAGGTGAGACATAGGTTGATGGGTGCAGGTTTAATGTCGTGTGGGAAGGGAGGGGTGGAGGGGGGAGGGTGCCAGTGCAAAAGTGTGAGGGGATTGGTTGGATGCCGGAGGCGGTGGCTTGACGAAGGAGGCAATTTGGGCAAGGTGCGGCAAGTGGTAGTGACGATGAGTCGGCCGGTGGTGGTGGATGGGTCAAGGTACGAGGGGCAGCGGATCCATATAACTTCTAGGGTGTATGACTTTACATCAAAAAGGGGAATTTGGTAAACAACAAATGTCAAATTTTTAAGTGAGGCAAAAAAATGTTTTTATGACAAATTATGTTGTCGCAAGGATGATATTTTTTTATAAGTATGGCAAACTGCACCACTGTGACACTCCTGCACGACCCAGTTGGCCAGCATCCCTAGCTTGATTCCCTCTCACTAGCCCCAGTCCCAGTTACCAACAAACTTGAAAAGATGGCTTTTTACATTTTACTAGTAAATGCGCACGTGCAACGCACGTGTAATTTTAATCCGGCTTGAAGATATACGTGAATTTTCTGTAGAAAAGTAGCACCAAAAGTATCGGAAATACAATTCGGCTCCCGGGAGCACGTGCTCCTACCTGTGGAAAATGAATTTTGAAATGTCAAAAAAATCTCAACAAAATTTGTATGTGTTCTTTGCAAAATCCAAATCTGCCTGAAAATATAGGTAGAAAGGTAAAGCATTTTGGCCTGTGCAAAAAAAAAACAAATTGAACATCAATTGTTACACCAAAATGTCACACCCAAATTTGTTTTTTTTTCACCGACGAAAAGATGTTCCTCCGTTTTGCATGAAAATCGTCAAGCATGTTTGTGACACTAACACGAACATTTATGAAAAATTCCAGAATTTTTTTAAATACTATTTTTTGATTTTTTTAGGAAAACTATTTTTTGATTTTATTGTTCATGTGGGTGCATGTGCACCCGAGAGCCAAAACGCCTCCTCCCAAAAGTATTTGTGTGTCTAACACCACCAGCTGGTTCCTACAAATGAGTTAAAATTGTACTAAATCCGACGTAATTAATGATACAGGCAAGTAACCAAGGGAGGAGGCAAATACCTTGTCCTCAAGCCGGTAAAAGAAAATTCCAAAAATCAAAGCGCAATCTATTCAAATCAGCTCAACTGATCAACTACCTAGCTACTACCAAAAGTTCCATATCACTGTGTAATGTAGTCGTTTCATAGCGCATCATCCAGGAGATGTCACTAATTCCACAGCCATCGTCCCCTTCCACGGCGAACTAATTAGGCTAGTGCTACATAGGATAAGATTCAGATCAAATCTAAACATGCTATAATAAAACCTGAGCACACCTCCAGATCACATCCAGTCAATCAAATAAATATACTACCCAAGTAAGCTTATAGAGCAGTTGTGCATAAAGCAAAATATTCCATGGAAAGAGATGAAGGGTGAAAAAGGATGGACCTCGATGTAGCCGTTCTGGTTGGGGTCGAGCTCCTCCATGATCAACACCGTGTACTCCTCGACGCACTCGAGGATCTTGGTGCCCTGATGGCCGGCCAGGAGGTCTATTAGGAGGCGGCGTCCCGCCGGGCGGCCAGGCGGTACAGGAGGAGGCGATGGATGAGGGCGTTCTTGAAGGTGTGATGGGGGCGACAGCGGGAAGGTGCGACGGGCGGAGGCGGTTGGGGCGGAGAGAGGCAGCGTCGTGCGTGCGGCAGTTTCCCTTTTCTTTCGTAGGAAAGGAAGGGGATCGGAAGAAAGACGTTTAACGCTAAACATATTTAGTACTCATCATTAGAACAATAATGACTGTTGGATTAACACGAATGGATAGTCCAGATTTATTGGATCTGCCTCTCTGAGCTTTTTTATATTGGTATAGATGTGCAAGATATTTTCTCGCAACTAAAGGCTAAAGCATAATGACCCCATGCCATGTTTGTGGCCGTGAAAAAAAATGTACAAGTGCACGGTAAAATAATTTTCTATTTTCATCATTTCTTTAGCTGCTTTAGGTATTGTCACTGTGATAGGGAAAAACACTCTTGCTACTAGTACGTGATTTTATACTGTATACTATATAACATCGAAAAAAGAAACCACCCAAGTTTGAAATCGTGGGTACGCAACAGGAGAAGGTGACCGACGCCCACATCCACTGCATCACTCGAAACGATCGCGATGCGCCGCGGGTGGCTCCTTCTGGTCCTCATCTTACTCTGCCACAGTGACACGCTGCGCTGAGGCGGCAGTAGACACGTAGATATATCTCTCGAGATCAGCTGCGCACCGCGCGAGCTGTGGATTCAAATGCAGAATGCAACGAACCTACCAGATTTACCGAGTCAAACGTGATTAGCCTCTTGTTAACACGCAAACGGCTAGACCCGTAAAAAAAGCACGCAAACGGCTAGTGCAGCTCATAGTCAAGAGGGCACGTAGCCCAGCGCGGACGGTTGGTGGACTGACGCTGGCCTACCGCCGCACGCCTGCACTGCACACCAGGGAGGAGGCGAGTAGCCGGCGGCCTGGCCGCGGAAGGATCTTTCGCTAATCGCTACGACCTTGCATGCATGGAGAGGAACGGTGGCGGACGCGCCGCCACCATTGCGGTGCCGCTTATCGCCTTCGTCATCGCGGCAGCGGCCGTCGTGCTGCCGTCAACTGTCTCCGGAGGTGGAAGAACAGGGAGCCATAGCAGAGAGTACAGGTACCGGCACCAGGAGCACTTCGTGCGGTGCGTCCCGGGCGAGCCCCAGAAAGCGAGGCTGCTACCGGCGACTACTCAGGCCATCAACAAGAAGGTAATCTACTGCAGCACGCGTGCATGCACAACGTGTAGTGACGGTGATGAATTGTTCGCTAGCTAGGTAGGATCTGACATTGCGCTTATATATCGCGTAAGATACATACTGGGAGCACCCCAGCCTCCTCAGAGTTTAGCGATTCCTGACCGTCAGATCTGATGGTTGATGCCTTTTGGGCCGTCCGATCTAGAGATGGAGAGACGCCGGCCGTCGGATAAAGACGTGACACCGTGGATTGAAACAGTGTGCGCCCCAGGCTGCCACCGCGCGTAATTCCTAGATTCCGCCGAGGATATTTTGGTCATTCCATATACGACTATAAATAAACAGCGGCCTCCGTGCTAAAACCTAGCCGCCGCCTCCTCTTCCCTCGCTCACTTTCACTCCTCCCGCAGCCGCCTCCCTCCGTCCCTCGCTCTCACCGCCGATCCCATCTCCCCTATCCTCCCCGTTCATCCCTAGCCCGGCGCCGGCGGCGGCGATCGCCGTTCCAATCTCCACGGCCCCTCCTTCTCCACCGTGGCCCGTTACTTCGTCAGCAACCTCTCGCCGGTCTGATTCGAGCCGCTCCGCGCCACCCCGGCCCCGACCCCCCTTCTTCCAAGCCGGCGCGGCCACCGTCGACGGCGAGGATCAATACCAGCCGCAGGAGGAGCAGGAGTGCGGCGGAAAGGAGGAGGATGATCAGGGGAGGTCGAGCCGCCATCCGCCGCCGGCCATCGACACCTCCTGTTCGACCACACAGAGAGAGCACCAGACCGTCGTCCTTGCGTTCGTTCTCCTCCAGGAAGAAGACGACCCAAGGTGAGCCACCTTCGATCGATCTCGCAGGGTCAGCGGGGACTACAACCTGAGGCTCCATGGCGGCGGCCAGCGAGTTCATATCTCCCTCGACGAGAGGACAGGTACGCGCCCTGCTGTGTTCCATCCATCGATCCATCCTCCCACTCTTGTCGCTGCCTTCTGTTCCTCATCGCGCCTGCCTCTGTTTGCTTTTTTTGGGTGTATATTCAGGCTCCAGGTTTGCATCGCATGGCGTGTAGCTCCACGGCTTCTTCAGGGCCAGCACCAAGCTGCCCTCTGACTACGCCGCCGGCGTCGTCGTCGCCTTCTACGTGAGTACATATATACCACACCCCTACACTGCATCTCGCCTTTTGCAAACGAACCAATATACTGCAGAGAGTGTGACGAGAGAATTACTGTTAACAGACTTTGGCGTCCGGTACATGTCGAACGGCGAGCTGGACTTGAGTTCCTTACAGGTACAATTCGCCTCTCCCTTATGCAATATGACTAGGCTGGAGTTAGGGGTCATGGCTTCAGGTCAACAACACACGTCTTAGCTCTAACGTGATACAAGGCCCTGATAGATTGCAGATATACTCTAAAAATACCAAACTGTTGAATTGTGAGAAATTCATAGTATATGTGATTCTGTAGATTGTATTTATACGTATATGAAGCTTTTTGCAAAATAGAGCAGAAATAAAATAAAAGAGCTTTTTGTTTAGCTTAACAGAGAAAGACTAAAATACATTTTGTTTCTATCACAAGAATGGATGCAAGTGTCTTGTGCATTGGATTCCAAGGGGAAGTCACATCCAGAAAAAAAAACAAGAATCAAGTGTATGGTTGTGCAAAAAGTCAATAACAAAGAAACAAAGTATGCTAATGTTTGCTCTGATTTATATGATGACATTGCTTCTTGAAACTTAAGACCACTTTGTAATGTTTTGGACAAGCTTTTACCCAAGTGCAGTATTTGGTTTACTGTTTGCCTCAGTGTATCCAACTTTTCTGGTGGACCAAATGCCTAGCAACACCATGTAATATAGGAAGGAAAGAAAATTTAGTATATGACATAGTGTTGGCATTTTTCATATGGTGAAGTTCTGATTTTGTACTTAATCTAAAACATTAGTGCTATGTTTTACTTTGTTGGTAACCTGTCAATTTGTACGCTTCCTGCCCTTCTCATTTTCAGTGGAACTTAATAATATCATCTCATTAATTTTGTCCCTTGTTATTTTATATCATATGAAAGTTGTTTACACATCGGTATCTTTTTGCAGAAAGAACTGCATACATTGGACACTTGACTGGAGGTTTAATTCATTTGATATTGTCTTCACTAACTGTGAGTGAGTTTACATTTATCTATCATTACAAAATGCTTTCTTCTGTTCTTCCAGTCTGCATGTTTTGTGACCTTACAACTTCTCCATGATGGCAATATATCTGCTTATGACTATTCTAATTGTTCCCATGGTTGCTTTCCCTTTTGATGACTCATATGCATGATATGTCTTATCCTTAAACTTCTTATCACATTTTGTTTTACTTGGCCGTTGCATCTAGGAATTTTTTGTGTAAACAGATCTAACATTGGTATATATGTTGAAGTAGTAACTTTAAACCTCCCCGCAATACCAAACAATAGTTACTTTAAACCATATGCAAGCCCATTTTACATGAAATTTTCTGGTTTTGTCACATTGCATTGTCCACCGATGAATAGAACCTATACAGACTACTGTATTAACGTGATACAGACTACTATTTTCTTCGACATATAACAATGGATAGAATGTGCACATCTGTGTTTCTATAGTTATTTGCCCTTCATAAAATTTTTCTACCCGCTTAATGATTGTCGTTCAGAATTTAGATGTTTTTTTGGATGAAAGATGATGTTTCATTCTTTTAGTAGTCCACTGGATAGTCCAAAATCTGTTTTACATAGTTAATTATTCGTTGGTAACTCAGAAGTGGTTGTTCATAACTAACCGTGCATGGATGTTTAGTTATGTACCTTGAGCTTTATTGTAGTCTGCAAGAAGTTTCCTACTGTTCCACTCCTCGTTTGTGCATCTTATCAGTAGATGCTTATTTATTTAATCATCTCGATTATTTGATCAGCTGACGGTTCAATTCCACTTTGATGCTTGAATGTCTCGAAAAGAAGGTAAAGATGGATATATGCACCCTGTTGAAGTTACAATTGTTTTTTCTTACTTCTATAGTTGTATTCAGTTTCTAAAGGCCTTTCAAGCTTTCTATTCTTACGGATATCTGCATTTCCGTACATTTTCTCAAGTTGTGGATTTGGAGTGACCAGTATGATTGGGTTCTCCATTAGACATTATCTACAGTCTCCTCGACATTTCTTATTTCATATGCAAGCAGCTAACCAATGTGACATGATTATGTTTTGAGTGTAGCTCTACTTTTTCAAGGATGTTGTTCATAGCTATAATGTTTTTTTAAGTATCACATTTTACGGATGACTGTACCTACAATGTTGTTCATATAAGATACAGGGCAAAGTATTTGTGCAACCTCTGTCCCTGTCCAACGTGTTGTGCGTTGTAGGAGGAGCAAGCGGACCCCGGTCTGGTATCAAGCCGAGGTGAGCCCCTCCTTCCCATGCATCCTTTTTGTTTGGGAGATGCCGCCTTTTCTTGACTTGGCCTGTTGTCATGCGTGCAGCCATGTCCAGGTTGGAGCGGTGATGGCAGCTGCAGCGGGACGGACGACGCCGGCAACAAGCACAGTTCCTCATCTTTGTCTCCGACGAAAAGGATCATCTGGTGACAAAACACCTCCTCCTTCTCTTCTCTGTGTGTGCTCCTCCCATTGATGATAAACAGACAGAAGTTGTTTCAGGACAGGGTATCTTGCTGGGAAACAGACTATGTAGTCTGTACTGTATGTGCCATTAAAACTGTTTATTGTTATTGCAACTGAAGCTGCACAAAAGGGCTTTCAGTTGTTTATACATTACTCAGCCTCCAGTCTCATTATGTACAAATGACTTGATCTAATTATTATGAAAGACTTGTGGGGTGTGTTGCTTTCTGTATAAATAACTTGCTATAATTGTAGGTTTTGTTCTATTTCTTTTTTTTAAACTTGATGCGTCGAGCTTTGAGCTACTATACTATTTTGGATCATGCCTTGGCCGGGCAACGCTTCCTATCTTGGTCGATATGTAAATTTTTATTTATTGAAATTACTTTAGGTGATTGGTTGATGCACAGTCCTGAGCAAACAAACCTTACTCATCCCCTTCTCTGTAAATCATTGTATGCAGGTTGTCGGCACATCTTCTAACAAAGTCATCTCCTGTGATCCTTTTGTCGACAAGCAGCTAGACCCAAGGTTAGTCTCTGAAGATGTCTGTTCATAATTTATTATTCTCTAAGTTCCATATGATTAGTCTCCAGAAAAAGCATGGCCGCCGGCACAAAATGGACGAAGAAGAGGTGAGCTGCCGCAACATCGAAGCTCTCGCACCGCTGCTCCCGTCGAGCTCGCGCGTGCGCCGGATCTGATGGCCAACACAGCCCGTCTGTCTGCCGGCACCTCCAAGCAAGGCCTACAACAGCAGGTGAGCCCCCTACTCTGCAATTTTTCTTCACATCCTTTGAAACGCATTGAAAGATCGCTGAAATTTATATGTGCTCTGTTGTCCTGAAAAATAATGTTATCTAGAAAGATGGCTCTGTCCAAAAGATCACCGAGATCCTAGATGCGGGAAATATGACCACCCCTCGCTTTAGTTTCAACAAGGCGTCAATTTACAGATGTGTCTAAATTTTTCTACATCATTGAACTAGAACTGTTTGGGAGATCAACCAGAAAATTGTTGTTGACATGGCTGTCGATCGTGGCTGCTACATGGATCAAAGCCAGAGCCTTAGTATCAACATGGATTTGTATAACTTCACTGCACTTCCACGCCTGGTCCATGGTTTGCCTGTCGATTTAGATACTGTTTTAGCACTATGTGATTTTACTAAAAATTTAGCAGTCAGTGTTGAACAGGTCGTTACATCGCCACGCTTGAGCGAGTCACATGACAAGGCGTTCAATCAAAGCTCTCTCTATATGTGGTCTACTATAAAATATATTACTATACCATAATAGAATCAAATAGATTGGTTATCCTGTGTTATAATTATGCCGTGCTTTTAGTATATTGTAAATCTTGCTTTGTACCGAATCTTTATGCAAATCGATTATCCTGGGCTACCACTGTGCCATTCTCTTGGAATGTAATGAATCTTAGTGCAAATCAGTTATCCTGTCAAATCTTGATGCTTTTTTACTTAACCACTATTATTATAAATATTTTACTATGCACTGTATTTTGATGCATTCTGTTGAACCAGCTCCTTCTATGAGAGACGCTTGACCATTGCCTTACACAGGCACTACGCGTTGCGCTTTCTGATGTAAATCACTTCCTGGACAGGCGGCACACATCCTGATGCAAATCAGTTCCTGGACACCCAACTTGAGATCAATTATCCCGTAGGTTGACTATACCTTGGTTTTAGTAGTCTTTAATGTTTTTGCTCTATACTTCTAACTACTATTTCTAACTTAGCTTAATAGCCCTTCTGGGCTCAACTGTATAAAAAAAATATGGCTTACAATTGTTGTTCTGGATTATGTTGTCCCTTCTGCGTTGTCGGATGCTTTACCTTGGCAGCATGGTTTAAATTCCTTGCTTTCTCCATGTGAATTTTCCAAAAAGCTTCTCTATTTAAGGAACCAATTTTGCTCTTTGATGTTGCATCGACCAATGCTCAGTACCTAATATAACTAAAAGTCGGTTACCGGGTCAATACACCTTATAAAAATTATGAATGGGCAATATGTGGCCATCTAGAGTAGAATTTGGTTTATTGATTGATACAAGGGTCAAATTAGTCTTTTCTCAAGGTAATTATCACTGTTTTGTTTTTAGGCTTATGTGCCTGGTTTTTTTAGGATCTCCGTGTCAAGGTGGGGATATATCAAAGTAATGCCATGTTCTAATTATAAATGAAGAGAAAGTTAAGAACTTAGTAATTACATAGTAATCATGGCTAGAGCATAGAGGTCAGAGATGTGCAAATGATTTATTAAAGAATTGTATTTCCAACAACACATTGGATCACATCGGGTATGCATTTTTTGTAGAATATAAGTCAGGTTTAGAACTTTTTACCACGACAACTAGAGTAAATCCATCGTATATATTCAGTAACGTATATATATTTAGATATTCATGATGCTGCATAAGCATACTTCAGTCGCCTGGGAGCACTAGCTGCTGGCGTATATATATGTATTCCTTGGTTCTAACAAGATGCATGCCAATCTTAGAAAATATAGTAAGTACCTATCCTGAAATTTATGACTCGCGTGAGGTGACTATCTGTAGATAACTATTGTACTTGCATAGTTGGTTGATTTATTTGATTATAATCAAACCAAACTATTGTAATTTTAAGATCGTGGTTATTCAAATGAAAAATGATCAAAGAAATACATGTACAGAGTCACATCTCTTGAGATCATGATTAGGCATGCAATTACTCCTTCAAATTATTGTGATATTGTATATTGCTCTTTAGTCTAATAAATTATGTAATGTGGTGCTCCACCTCCTTCTCTCTTCTTGCCAGGACATATACTCTGTCGGATTGCATCTATGTTCTAAAATCTTTTCCAGACCTAATCAATATGTGAAAGTTTAGTGAGGGGCGCCCCCGTTTACTCACGCCGCTCCAGGTTCACATCTCTCTCTCTCTGCTCCTCCCATTGTATTGACTTGCAGCTTGCTGCCGGAACCGGATGGGGTCTCCAGCCAGCCTGCCATTTGGCTTACAGTCCTGGTCGTTGCAAGTTAGCCTTACATAGGTACAAGGGTTTTAGTACTTCATTAATGTGACAAAGTGAAACAAAAATTGTTGCATCGAATTACTAATGGAGTGGTTTCGATGAGAACTGATAAAGAATATATTTCACGACTGAGACATTGATATGAAATTTGAGTATTTAATAGAGAAGTCCAGTTCATATATGAAGAAAAAGAAAGGCATGATGTACTACATTGACGGTGATTATTAGCCCATTATGGTACTTCAAATCTGATAAAGAATATATTTCATGACTGAGACATGGGATTTAGAGTCTCAGTTCTGATATGTACATAAATCTCCTTTTATTTTGTCATGCTACTGATAGTTTTAATACGAGACTATTTGTTCTGTTTATGTCTTATAAATAATGAAATGGCATATATGTTAAGTTCTCTTATTTTAATTATATTATGTTGTCAATGATGTATGGTTCTGGAATTTGGAGATTAACATTCAGGCTTTGGTATCTTGAATCTTTTTGCTCTCTACTAAACTTGATGCAAACAATTTGTCCTATCTGGCACTGGCTTTTTGGAACAAATTTTGTCATGTGCTTGCAAATTAATTATCCTTTTGACTTAGTATACTCAGATTACCATGCTTTTGGTATATCTCTATTGTTTGCGCTCTATACTAAGCTCCTTAGTACTGAAAGAATGCTGTGATTTTCCTTGAATGTACAAGATCTGTACACGCTGGGTCACGGTGCTCAGGCGGGCAACGCGCGCCAAGGCGCGCTTCTGATCTAGTATAGGTGGTTGAAGGCGTGATCGAGGAAGGCCTGGCTCGGTCTCGGGCGGCCATCCGCCGGGCGACTCGCGCGCCCAGGGACGAGAGCGTCTGCCGGATACGGAGCTTCAGGGACGTCGGCGACGCTTTTGCGCCGCGAGGCGCAATCTACCGCAACGCCATGGCCTTCCACAGGTACGTCGTACCTGTCTAGCTGTAGCTTTTTTTTAGGAAACAACGGCGATGATGTATCGTCATTAAAAAAAAGTTAAGCGACTGATGTTTTGCGGTGAATCTGACTCAGGAGCTACGTGGAGATGGAGAGGAGAATGAAGATATGGACGTACCAGGAGGGGGAGCCGCCGCTGGCGCACCTCGGCCCGGGCTGCCGGGCACCGACATCTACTCCATCGAGGGCCAGTTCCTGTACGAGATAGAGGACCCCCGGAACCGCTTCGCCGCGCGCCGCCCCGTCGAGGCCAACGTCTTCCTGCTTCCCATCAGCGTGTGCAACCTCGTCCACTACGTCTACCGCCTCAACACCACCGCCTACCTCGCGCCGCTGCGCCGCCTGGTCGCGGACTACGTCCACGTCGTCGCCGAGAGGCACCCGTACTGGAACCGGTCCGGCGGCGCCGACCACGTCCTCGTGTCGTGCCACGACTGGGCGCCGCTGGTCTCGGAGGGGAACCGGCAGCTCTACGGCAACACCATCCGGGTTCTGTGCAACGCCAACACGTCGGAGGGCTTCAGGCCCAGGAAGGACGCGACGCTGCCGGAGGTGAACCTCGCCGACGGCGTCCTCCGCAGGCCTACGTTCGGCCTGCCGCCCGAGAACCGGACGACACTCGCCTTCTTCGCCGGCGGGATGCACGGCGAGATACGCAGGAGCCTCCTGCAGCACTGGGTCGGCAGAGGACCCGGACATGCACGTCCACGAGTACCTCCACGCCGGGCAGGACTACCACGTGCTCATGGCCAGGGCGCGGTTCTGCCTCTGCCCCAGCGGCTTCGAGGTGGCGAGCCTGAGGGTGGTGGAGTCTGTCTTCGCCGGCTGCGTGCCGGTGATCATCTCGGAGGGGTACCCGCTGCCCTTCAGTGACGTGCTGGACTGGAGCAAGATGTCGGTGACGGTGCCGGCGGCTAGGATACCGGAGCTGAAGGTCATCCTGCGGGGTGTGTCAGAGAGGAGGTACCGTGTGCTGCATGCCAGGGTGCTGCAGGCGCAGCGGCACTTCGTGCTCCACCGGCCGGCGAGGCGGTTCGACATGATTCACATGGTGCTGCACTCCATCTGGCTCAGGAGGCTCAACGTCAGGCTACCATACTGATTCCCGGTGTCGGTGTCTGTATGTACATCTATCGTGTGTAGTATTTGATTTTGTAGGAATTGTCGGTCGGAAGAAATTTTGGTCACAGTGCTATTTGCATGAAACTGAATTGAACACTACTAGTACATATTTTGTTTATTAAAAGTCAAATGTGTCTATGTTTGACAAAGGATGTGTCTAAAACTCGGTCGACAAATACTACTTAACAAAGTATCAATCGAGTGACATCAGCATAGTTCTTTTTTTTTGCCACGCGGCTGGATGCTACAAACGGCAACGAAAAATGTTGCGACGGTATAACAACAAATGTTACAACCATTCTAACTAAAAAAATGCTAGAACCGTCAATTAAGGAAGTTGCAACCGGTGAGATGACGTGCTACAAGCAGTGACGGACAACATGCTACAACTAGCAAGACGATGTTGCAACTGATAGGAAAAATGTTGCAAACGATGGGACAAAACATATGAAAAAAAATATCAACATGCACAATACAAAGTTAGTACCATCAGATTTACGAAGTATACTTTTATATTTTATTTATTTAGTATTTTAAATGTTGATATAATTTATTCTAGAAACTGGTCGAACATAGAAATATTTGACTTTTGGAAAACCTAATATGCACATAGGGTGTATTTGACACCCAAAAAAAGTGGAAGCGCACAATGCTACTCCTCTGTAAACAAATATAAAAGCGTTTAGATCACTAAAATAGTAATCTAAAAGCTCTTATATTTCTTTACGGAGGGAGTATAGTTTCTAACCTGATGAGTAACAGGAGAAATTTGAAGATAAAAGTACAAAAGATCTAGTCGACTATTCTTGCATATGTTTGTCTGGTAGTAAGCCCTTGCCGTCATGAGAACACAAGGACACAGGGAGTTGGGAGACAGTAAACGAGGTTCAAAGTCACAGGTTCATTACATCAGTGGGAGAGATCTGTCAACTGAGCCCTTGGGCCAGAACAGAATTGGGTTATTTACAGCTACTACATAATTGGACAACTTTGATCAGCAGGACAATATGTACAACAAGATCGTGTCTGCTGACATCTAGCGGTTGTTGTACTCGTTCTCCAGCTCCTGCCATGACCAAAACCATCAGAGACACCAGCTATGTATGCAAGTGGAATGTTATGCGACAGAAGTAACTAACTTCATATAGGTTGAGCGTGGCCTACGTACATCAAATAGAGAGTGGCCCAGGGCGACAGAAGGCTAATCTTGTTAGTATCAAGATATATTCTACTGAAGCAGCATCTGTTGAAAAGAACACTTCGTACAGTTCAGCCAGCAGGAGAATACCCCCATTAAACCTGGAGTGGTGGGCTGCCGAATATTGCTTTCCCGTCTTTGTAGTGCCCTCAAGAACTCCTCTGAGCTTAGGTTCCCATCACAGTTTGCATCAAACACATGGAAAATGACATCCACCACCTTATCAGTCAAGTCCACCCCACAAACCTGTAAAAAAAGATCATTAAAACAATTGAAAAATCCGAACTAATAACCAAGTGGTATCAGCTAACTGTCCAGCTAGCTTAGAATGGCTATACGGTGGGAGAAGGCCAGTGATTGTCGTTAGAAAGCTCAAGAGAAATAATTCCAGTGAAATTAGGTATTTCAGACTACATCTATAAGTACAATTATGGAAGACCATACATGAGTTGCAGCACGTTTCAGATCCTGCTTTGTCAACAAACCGTTTACTTTTCCATAGCTGAAGATAGCCATTGCAAATGGTTCCAATCTTCGCCGCAGATCAGCAAAAGCCTTGAACTCCTGAATTTCCAAATAACAACAATGATCTTCTAAAACACGGTTGGCTCAAGAAATATAACTGGGATATCGGATAGCAAACTGTCAAACCTCAAAGGTAATGCGCAGATCTTTGACATCAGGAGATTCATCAAAATCGTCAACTCTGTCAAGTAGCTTGTTTATGTGATTCATGTCAGCAGAAGCAACCATGGATAATGCAAAGTCCTTCGCAGATATTGTCTTGGATGATTTTACATCATAGTGACTGAACTCCAAGCGAACAATCTGAAGATGATTGAACAAAAAACAATGCCATTAAAAGGATTTATAGATCTGGATTTATGTCTCTGTGGGGGTTGGTCACTGTGGATATTAGAAGGTAGAATAAAATAAACAAGCTTCACTAATTTCACTGCTAGTGCAAAATAAAATTGATGGAGCATTAGTGTCGTCAAAATTTTGACCATCACACGGTTTTATGCTTCCGAGACAACACATCAAACAACACAAAAACAAGTTCAGTACATCTTGTGTTTTGACTCTTTGTACTAAGTATGCAATTTGAAGATATGTCCTACTTGTGTTTATCACTGTTCCTAGAGACAACTGTGCAGCTTAGAAATTGAGTTGGCACATATGTTAACAGAATGCTGGATTTTTGGGTGACTGAACAATATCCATGAATACATGCACACACAAAATGGGTTACATGACCCACAACACAGGAGTACTGAGAATGTTGCATCAGTAATAAGATGCTGAAACATAAATATTTCAACAAAAGATTAAGAAGGAAAAAAATCACCTCGTCATGTAATTGCTTCAAAAAATCAGAGAACTTTTCATAGTGTAGATGGTCACTGCCATCCTTGCCAAAAAAGTACTCAACCAATCCACCATCTTCCACTGGCTGACCAACCTTAAGTCCAATACGTAACCCATCCCTGTGGGCAGCTCCTTGCCTATTATAGGACCTCATCAAAGCCATTACTTTCTTAAACTCTTCTTTATCTATCTCCCTGAGAATGATAAATAGCATATGAGAATACTGAATTAACAGAGAAAAATCTTGCCAAATTTGGTTCATACCCTTCTGCATCATGAAATAACAAGTGAGATGATTGAACACGGATCAGAAAGCAGGTCTTTTTCTGCACGCCAATGGTGACATGTAAACAACAATAAAGCACAAACACGGAAATATTTAAATGGATCCTTGCGTAGATCCCATAGAAAAGAGGAAAGCATACCTTTAACGGCTTCAGTGAGCTTTAAAATTAAAAAATAAAACAAATGCAAAAGAAAGAACTGCCACTTAGGAGTGCCACATCTTTCTTTTCCCTATCAGAATTTGTTCCAGGTGGACTCTAAAGCATGGTATTCTAAGGGCTATATTCTTAGATACTTGGTCTATACTATCTATAGGCTTAAATTGCCTCAGTGATCTGCTTGCGCAAAATTATTCGCATGCCTCTTGGACTCAATGTATGGTCTATGTTGAAAATAGAACCATGATATAGTGACTTGATAAATCTAATGGGCTGGATTTCTTACTAAGAAAAGCAAAATGGGTAGTAGGTCAGCCCCACACATCTAATGTATGGTTTCCGCATGGACACAGTACTTTTTCAGTTGGCATGCGCTTCTACTGAACTTATGCTAAATGTATAGAGTCATTTGTTTGCTACCAGAGCATATCAGAAATTCTAATCGCCAAAACTTATCAAGTCCAGCCAGAGGAAGCATAATAAGGTGACATAAGCAGGCTATAAGAGTTACCACATCAGATTTGAGATGAGTTGGAGGAGAGAGGAAAAGAGAGAGAAGAAGAGTGCGCTGTAGATTTATGACTTCGTGAGAGAATGAGGTGGGACATAAACTAATTACATAGTATATATCTATGGCTAACTATTACATATATGAGTAGGCTATTAGATTGACTGGAAATGATGTGGCAATGAGAGAGCCAGCAAGTGGTTATATTATTAGCCATGCTCTCAACAGAAAAGAAAATGCAGGAATATTTATTTCCTTCACATGTCACTAGCTACAAAGACTACAAATCAACATCATAGTTAATCTGAGATAAGACTATTTGAAGAACAGAGTTATATCAATCTCAAGAGTGAAATGATACATTTAAATTGGTTCCAGCGGCTGGAAGATAGCTTACCCATTGTGGTCAAGGTCAAACATCTTGAAAGCTATATTGAAGCTCGACTCAGGAATGCTAAGCAATGTCACAAAAAAGATATACCTGCACAAGGCAACATAAGCAGTTAAAGAAATGCATAGAGCTGATATCACTAATGGTTGCAGAAAGTATGAAACCACACTTGTAAGACTAACAGGTAGCGGCATGCAAATGCTAATGCCCTAAGAGAAAAGTGTAACAGCTCCCGGGTGGCACCCTCTATGAACAGTAAATTCAAAAAAAAAAGAGGAAAAAAATCTGAAACTTTGCGGCATCAAAGATGGTCAAACTTTGTAGGTTCTTGCAAGTTTTCATGCCAAAATATCATGTAGAGAAATGTGTGCAAACGAGTTTCAGATTTCAGTGCTAAAAGTGCTCAAAACTTCAAGCACTGAAATCTTTTCGTGTGTAGAGCTCCTCGAATGGTTTTCCGGCATGAAAACTTACAAGCACCTACAAAGTTTGATCATCTTTGATGTTGCAATGTTTCAGAATTTTTTGATTTTTTCTATTTTTTTATTTTACTGTTAATAGAGGGTGACTAGGCACCTGGGAGCTGAAAACCCATTCTCAATGCCCTAATACCATAGTGGCACCTATATACCTACATGTATTATTATCTATAAGCATGCATGCTCGTTAAGAAAATTCAAGCGCAATAGGCTTGTGAAGTACTCCCCCCGTTCCTAAATATAAGTCTTTCTAGAGATTCCACCAAGTGACTACATCCGAAGCAAAATGAGTGAATCTACACTCTAAAATATGTCTACATTAGGAACGGAGGGAGTATTACACTACAAAGTGTATGATAATAATTGAACAAACTACAAAAACCTTCCTATCTGGTAGAAAATTGGATACCACATCAAATGGAAAATATGCTAGGCATTTCAGCTGAAGTCAGAACCACTTACTCGGCAAAGGAGATGAGCCCATCGCCGTTTGTGTCGAACAGCATGAAAAACTCAGAAGGAGCGCACTGTAGCTCGCCAGGGTTGCGCTCCCCTCTGAGTCTTCCTTCCCTTACAATATTAGATTCGGATGGAGGGAAAACGGGAACAACAGCCCTCATCAAGTCGGCAGGTAACATGTAGACTTCGCCCTCCGGGTTTCGGATGGACGCAAAGTACTCAAAGATCTATCAAGGAGAACACCACAATTAGAACAGTACTAGTTTATCGAATCACATAGCATGCAGCATGACATCGTTACCTTCTCAGGAGGGCTGCGCGTCCGAATGCGCTTCTCATAGTTGAAGAACACCCTTCTGCGATATGAGTCTGCAAAGCGAAGCGAAGAAAAAGGACGGTGAGCAATTGCTCCGCTTCCAGGAATCCGTCATATGAGCATTAGGATTGATTGAGGACAACAAATGGCGAGAATGTTCGCTCGGCATATGATCGGAGGAAAAGCGCTATTCGTCCGGTGGCCGATCCATACGGAAATCGTTTCTCTCTCCTCACAAAACTCCAAGCAGAAACTTGGCTCACAAAATTCCAAACGGAAACTTCGCAAAATTCCAACCAGAAACTAGGCGTGAGAGGCACATGAATTGATCAGGCTGTAAAGCTTTTGCGAATTATATAATGCATGGGTGCAGCCGTACGAGAGATCAAAAACAAGGGCACGCACCGCGGAAGAGGAACCTGCGCTTCTCCTCCTCGCGCTCCTCCGCGGCGCCCACGTCCCCAAAGCCCGCGTCCGCCACGGCGAAGTCCCCCTGACCCGAGTCCGCGAGCGGCTGGGGCGACGGGGGGAGCAGCCAGATCCCCAGCCCCGACCCGACAGCCAGCGCGGCCGCCACCGTGGCGGCATCGGCCGCCCTCGCGTCGCGGCGGGGCGCGGCGCCCTCGGCGGCGGCCGCGGAGAAGGCCCGGAGCCGTCGAACGGCGGATCGGAGGAGCGAGGCGCGGGCCAGCGCGGCCATGGCGATGGCGGGATTGACGTGCGTTCTCGGAAGGGAAGGGGAGGAGAGGAAGCGGCGATGCGGGGGCGCACGGGGTGGGACGCGGTGGCCTGGCCGAAATGTGAGGCAAGGAACGGGAGATTAGCGTGGGGCTAAAAGCTGCCATTATTGGGGCCCTTTTTATGGTCGGTCGCGAGACGACGACCCGACCGGTTTTCTAGCGCCATCGCCTCGGCCTATGCGACACGAGCACAACCGAGCCAGGTGCTGCTGCTTTTATTCCATTGGTTCGTGAGGAAAACAAGAGAAGAAATGCCCTCCCTGCCCGTGTGCTTCTTCTTCTCGCTGCACCTCCTCTCCTCCGGTTGCTGTGCAGCATCCCGTTTGTTTTTGAGAAAATTCCTTACTCCCTCCGTCAGCCAAAGAGTGAACGTCTGGGTATTCCAAAACAAATTAAGGATTTTGCAAAAAAGCTCTCCCATCACTCAATTAAGGTGCCAACAGCTTTACCAAAGCTTCGATTCCCGTTGATAATAAATGAGAAGGGAGTAGTAAAACACAAGTTTGCCAACAGAATTTTCTTCCCGCCACAGCACTTCCCACCATGTACAACTAGTAGCTGAGTACTCTCTCTGTTTTTATTTAGTTCGCATATTAGCTTTGGTCAAAGTCAAGCTTTACAAACTTTGACCAAGTTTATATATAAAAATATTAAAATATACAATAACAAATCAATAATATTAGATTTATTATTAAATATACTTTCACATCGTATAGATTTATTATGATAAATGTTTATATTGTTTTCTATAAACTTGGTCAAATTTTACGAAGTTTGACTTCAGTCAACTCTAATATGCAGAGTAAATAAAAACGGAGGGAGTACTAGTACAATATGGCGCCAGATTATAGAATTAGAAGCGCCAGATTACATAATTGAGCCCAGATTTCAAATTTAGAAGGCCAAGAGACTATACACAGCTATAAAGCCAGCACACTAGCAGCAGACCAAGTAGTACAACACACAGACAGACCATGGCCATTGACTTGAACATAGCACGAGAAGAGGGAGAAGTTGAACATGAGACTCCCTTGCATGAAGAAGTGCTCCAGGTTGGTCATCAAATCGATCTGAACTTGAACCCAGGTACATCTTGACCATCTTTTCATTTGTTCTCCTTGTTCATGTGCGCATGCTGATGATTCTTCTTCGCCATAGAGGACGAACTTGAGGCTGCCTTGCATGAAGAACTCCATGTCAGTTTTGAGCCTCACTTGCATGAAGTACTCCAGGCCGGCCACCAATTCGCCGGAGAAGATGAACATGAGTCTCCCTTGCATGAGGAAGAGCTCCAGGTTGGTCACCAAATCGATCTGAACATGGACCCAGGTACATCTTGATCATCTACTCCTTTGTTCTCCTTGTTCATGTGCACATGTTGATGATTCTTCTTCGCCATAGAGGACGAACTTGAGCCTGATATTGCCCATGGAGAAGAGGAACATGATGCCGATGTTGCCCATGGAGAAGAGAACCTGCATGAATCAGATGAATCGGGTTAGTAAAATAATTTAGTTATAGCATATATGAATGTTTAATTATAATCTTATTAAACTACTCACATAACCTCACCTTGTAGACCATGAACTTGAAGGCCAAGGCGGTGTTTTCCAGAGCATGGAAGAGGAAGTGCAAGCAATGGATGAAGCTCTACATAACCTTCGAGTTGACGAGGAAGACTATGGTGTGTATGCAGGCGATATAGAGATTCAATTTGAGGAAGACGAGCTTGACGATTCAGCAGATGAAGCCATGTATGATTCAGCACCAGAAGAAGACATCTATGTGGAGCAAGAGCAACAAGATAATGAGCAAATTCATAATGAAGGCAAATACAAGAACTTAACAGATTTGCAAAGGACCGGTATTTATGAAGAATTGCTAGCAAGAAGTGTCAATCGGAAATTAAAGAAGACCACAACCAGAGAAGTTGCAAACATGTTCCATGTTTCGGTGCAGAAGGTCAGACGTGTTTGGAGGAGAGTGAAGGAGTGCCTTCGACAAGGCATACCCGTTGATGTAAGATCAAGGAAGCCGAAAAACTGTGGGCGCAAAAGGATTGTAGTTGACCTCAGTATGGTTCCTGAGATTCCTCGCAGCCAAAGGAGAACTATACGCAGTCTCGCAAGAGCTTTGGGTGTGAAGAAAAGCACACTACATAGGATGTTTACGGACAGCTTGCTCGATAGGCATTCAAGCTCACTCAAACCATATTTGAAGGAAGCAAACAAAAAGGCTAGGCTGCGGTTTTGTCTCTCTATGTTTGACCAACAAAGTTTGCAAAATAGGCCGACGTTCAAAGATATGTGTAACATAATACATATAGATGAAAAGTGGTTTAACACCACTCAAAAGACTATGAAATTCTACAAGCTGCCATCGGAAGAAGAGCCACATAGGACCATGCAAAATAAGAACTCCATTGGCAAAATAATGTTTTTGGTTGCTATAGCCAGGCCTAGATACAATGCAGAAGGTATTTGCATTTTGATGGGAAGATAGGCATTTGGCCCTTTATCAAAAAGGTTAATTTGAACCTGTAGTCCTTTTATTTATTATGCACATCAGTACTTGATCTAACTTCAGTTGCTTTGGTGGTTGTAGGAGCCGGCGCCAAGGAAAAGTGATTACCGTCCAAGAGGGACACTAATCACGAAAACAATCTCAGTGAAGAGAGATGTATCGAGGGAGTTTTTGATTCAAAAGGTACTACCAGCTATTCAAGCAGTTTGGCCTTAAGAGCTCGCAGGTGAGACGATATGGATCCAGCAAGACAATGCACCCTCACATGTCCCAAGTAATGACCCAGGTTTCCTTAATGCTGTTGCCCAAACTGGGCTTGATATTCGCCTCATGCAACAGCCTTCGAACTCACCGGATATGAATATCCTAGACCTTGGCCTATTTTCCTCACTACAGTCCATGTCAGATAGATTGGTCTCTAACAATTTAGATCAGCTAATCAGCAATGTGCAGTAGGAATATGATGCCTATGATGCCGATAAGATAAACAGGATTTTTCTTACACTACAAAGCTGCTTAATTGAGGTCATGAAGAGAGGTGGAGGCAACGACTACAAGACCCCTCACATGTACAAGGATGGCCTAGAACGTGCAGGAAATCTTCCTAATGTTTTAGATTGTGATCGCGAACTCTATGAGAACATCTTGCAGATCTTAGCCGACTAGAAGTTCTAATATTAGATGTGACTACTTTTGTAATGCTGGACATTGGGTTGAAATTGTTTATCCAACTATTATTGAGTTCATCATTTGTTTATCCAACTTAAAATTGGAACAACATTGAAAATCTAAAAAAATGCATCATCTAGAATCGAGTAATTTTCATGCCACTTCCAGCATTACTCTCTAGCCATGCATCATAAAATAAAGAATGTAAATTATTCGTCATCTAGTATCCATGGCTAGAGTAATTTTCGTACCAAATCAGTTGATCAAAATCATCATCTGGTACAAGAGATCATCATGATTGTGCACTCGAAAAGTCCATCACCTGTGCAATCGAAGTAGCTATATGGACCAAGAATTGATTGTTCATTCATCAAGATAATACCTTATTTATCCAACTAAATGTTGTAACAATAGCACTACAATCTCTGTATGAGAGCATGATGCAGACCTTAGCCGCCTAGAAGTTGTACTAGTAGAAGTGGTAGCTTTTTGTAATGCTGGGCATTGTGTTAAAATTATTTATCCAACTGCTTATTCAATTCATTGTTTGTTTATCCAATTATTTATCCAACTTAGAATTGGAACAAAATGAAAAATCTAAAATTATGCATCATCTAACATCGATAGCGAAAGTAATCTTCATCCCAGTTCTATTAAGAAAAATAGACAATCTAAAATATCCATGCATAGTCAGAGTTATTTTCATGTCAAATCAGTTGAACAAATTTGACAATCTAAAAGTCCATCATCTGTGCACTCGAAGTAGCTACAGAGACAGAGTGTATTACAACAGTCAAGCCTTAATTTTAGAGATCAGGACTTGATTGTTTATTCATCAACATAGTACCATTTATCCAACTTAAAATTACTGTCGTAACAAGAGATCATCCATAACCAAAAAATATTTTTAGAGACCAGGACATTAATCACCATAACAATAGATCATCCATAGTAACAATATCTTCCATACTCCAATAGTACAATCGATTTTCATACTTGCAGAACATATTTCATACTTGCAGAACATAAAAATATCCAGCCATACTTACTACATCCAGCCAAACTAATTGAAGATTGCATCCAGCCAACTTATGGAGCTAGTAGTGCTTGTGCATCTTCTCCGCAACATCCCCAGCACCTGCGGCCGTTGTGTCATGGTCAGCCGCGGGACGCACTGATGCCGCTGTGCCGTCTTGCCCAACACCTACGGATGCGCTGACCTGCCCAACACCTGCTGCCGTGCCGACCTGGTTAGCCGCATGACCCGCTGCAGCGCCGGGTACAGCGCCTCCACGGCCTACACCTGCTTCACCATCAGCCCCTACTTCCTCGTCCAGGTCAAGGATCTTGGCGCCGCAACCGAATTGCCGCCGCCAATGGATGTACGAGGGCGGACGCGGTCGAAACTTGGTTGCACGAGCACGGTGAGGGCCTCCAGAACCAGATCCTCCGCCGTCGCGTGTTGCGCCGCCGGCCGTCACGAAGGCCTCAACTCGATGGCCATCGCCGGCTTCCGCTCATCCGCCCGCTCCGCTGCCCGCCATGGTTCCAGTGAGGCACACACCGTACTGGAAGTTTATATAGACTGGCCGCCATTACTCTCTCGATGACCAGCGACTGCCTTGGATTGGAGGATTGACTCCTAGCGAACTGGGAGAGTGGATTGGGTGGTGGACCGCTGCGGTTGCCTCGAGGCGTCGACCGAGGGGGTGAACGTAAAATTACCTCGGTGGATCGCTGCGGAGCCAGACGTTCACTTATTTTGGGAAAATTACTCGAGCCAGACGTTCACTCTTTGGCGGACGGAGGGAGTATTTGACACTATCTTAAAATCTGCTTCCTTATTTGACACTGGAAAAGTTTTTCTTCCCTATTTGTCACAAGCCCTGTTCAAGAATTCATCCGATTAACCAGTTAACTTGCCGATTAATCCCTACTCATAGGGTCACCGAGTAGCCGATAAACCAAAAAATCATCTGATTAATTGATTAAATGGCCGATTAACTTGCCGATTAGCCGATTAACCCCCTACTCGCTAGCCAACCGAGCAGCTACCAGTTAACGATTTCCTCAACAATGGTCACAAGTTCTAAATTTTATTCTTTATATGACATTTCCATCCATTTTGAGCCTAAATGACACCTAAAAAGACTCTTTTGCCCCTCATGTGGTATGTGTGTGGGGGGCAATAGCGCACACACGCAGCATCAGTGCGAGGGCAGGAGAACACATGCAACAACACATACACATGCACCAACACACACACGCGCGCGCACACACACGCAACAACACGCACGCGCACGTGCACACACGCACGCAACAACACGCACGCGCACGTGCATACACACACGCAGCAACACACATGCACGCGCACACACGCAGACAGCACATAGGCACGCAACAGCACACACACACGCGCACGTACACACACACTGCAGCACACATGCACACACACACACACACATGCAGCGGCAGCACACATGTGCGCGTGCACCCACACACGCAACAACACACACGCGCGCGCACACACATACCGCATGAGGGGCAAAATCATCTTTTTAGGTGTCATTTAGGCTCAAAATGGACGGAAGTGTCGTATAGGGAATAAAATTTAGGATTAGTGTCAAATAGGAAAGAAAAACTTTTTCAATATCAAATAAGGAACCAGATTTTAAGACAGTGTCAAATAAGGAATTTTCTCTTTGTTTTTCTTTTGCTAATACGTCTATCACGTGCTCACCCTCCTCTCCCCTGGTGTGTGTGCCGAGGACGTGCCGTGCTCACCCATGGAATCGGGTTCGATCTCTGGACATACAGCACGACATTCACATGCGACGTTGGGAAACTCATCCTGATCGGCAACATGACAACATGCTAGTATTTTCTTTCGCCGTACTAAGGGTATCTCCAACGGGCAACACGCGAAAAATCCTTCCGCATTTGTTCATAAACAGGAGGATCAGTCTACAGACATGGATGCGGAAGACGTCGTCCAACAGCAGCCGTATACATTTTTACAACAACTATTCATGCAAATACGGCCGGATTTTGTATAAACATGACTGATTTTATATAAAAAGCCGGATTTTCATATAAATATGACGGATTTCAATACATTTACATCAACATGGCTAGTCCGGCTTTGGAGGTATAATAATATATAATCTAAATCGCTGCCAGCGGATCCCTTTGCCTTCTTCATGTCCGGCAGCCTGATCATCGTTCTGTCAGGATCCTCGGAGGTATATGCTTCAGCGGAAAGGATGGCTCGCTTCTCCACCACTCAGCGGAGTGAAACCTCCGACTGATGCTTCCGTGGGAGGGGAAGATGGCGCCTTCTCTTCCGTGGAGCTCATGTGGGATCGACGGAGGTTCTTGAAAGAGAAGAACCGGGCAAGACTCCAGCTGCGTACGTCGTTGTCGCCTAGGCGGTGGCCTTCATGGGACCCAAGCGGGGACGGACTCCCGTATTCTACTTCTCCTCGATAATGGCAGCGGCCACTGACTCATCGCTCTCTATGCACCCGGCTTATGTCTCTGCCTACATGACACGGTCGCAGGCATGAGAGGCGCGGTCACAGTCACGAGAGGAGCGGTCGCAAACACGGGAGGCGTGGTCGTCGATGGTAGCGATGACGTCTGTGTCGCCGTGCTCCTCATCATGCTGTCGTGGAGCAACTCACCACTCCTCATCGAGTGGCCCTGGAGCGGCGAGTTGCTGAACCACACGACGACTAGGGGCGGCAAGTTGCTGAAGGAAATATGCCCTAGAGGCAATAATAAAGTTGTTATTTATATTTCCTTATATCATGATAAATGTTTATTATTCATGCTAGAATTATATTAACCGGAAACTTAGTACATGTGTGAATACATAGACAAACTGAGTGTCCCTAGTATGCCTCTACTAGACTAGCTCGTTAATCAAAGATGGTTAAGTTTCCTAACCATAGACATGTGTTGTCATTTGATGAACGAGATCACATTATTAGAGAATGATGTGATGGACAAGACCCATCCGTTAGCTTAGCATGCTGATCATTTAGTTTTTCTGCTATTGCTTTCTTTATGACTTATACATGTTCCTCAGACTATGAGATTATGCAACTCCCGAATACCGGAGGAACATCTTGTGTGTTATCAAATGTCACAACGTAACTGAGTGATTATAAAGATGCTCTACAGATATCTCTGATGGTGTTTGTTGAGTTGGTATAGACCGAGATTAGGATTTGTCACTCCGTGTATCGAAGAGGTATCACTGGACCCTCTCGGTTGAAGGAAATATGCCCTAGAGGCAATAATAAAGTTATTATTTATTTTCTTATATCATGATAAATTTTTATTATTCATGCTAGAATTGTATTAACCGGAAACATAATACATGTGTGAATACATAGACAAACATAGTGTCACTAGTATGTCTCTACTTGACTAGCTCGTTAATCAAAGATGGTTAAGTTTCCTAACCATAGACATGAGTTGTCATTTGATTAACGGGATCACATCATTAGGAGAATGATGTGATTGACTTGATCCATTCCGTTAGCTTAGCACTTGATCATTTAGTATGTTGTTATTGCTTTCTTCATGACTTATACATGTTCCTATGACTATGAGATTATGCAACTCCCGTTTACCAGAGGAACACTTTTTATGCTACCAAACGTCACAACGTAACTGGGTGATTATAAAGATGCTCTACAGGTGTCTCCGAAGGTACTTGTTGAGTTGGTGTATTTCGAGATTAGGATTTGTCACTCAAATCGTCGGAGAGGTATCTCTGGGCTCACTCGGTAATACACATCACTATAAGCCTTGTAAGCATTGTAACTAATGAGTTAGTTGCGGGATGATGTATTACGGAACGAGTAAAGAGAATTGCCGGTAACGAAATTGAACTAGGTATTGAGATACCGACGATTGAATCTCGGGCAAGTAACATACCGATGACAAAGGGAACAACGTATGTTGTTATGCGGTTTGACCGATAAAGATCTTCATAGAATATGTAGGAGCCAATATGAGCATCCAGGTTCCGCTATTGGTTATTGACCGGAGACATGTCTCGGTCATGTCTACATAGTTCTCGAACCCATAGGGTCCGCACGCTTAAAGTTTCGGTGACTATTGTATTATGAGTTTTTGTGTTTTGGTGTACCGAAGGTAGTTTGGAGGCCCGGGTATGATCATGGACATAACGAGGAGTCTCGAAATGGTTGAGACATAAATATCGATATATTGGACGACTATGTTTGGAGACCGAAATAGTTTCAGGGAGTTTCGGACATATACCGGAGTACCGGGGGGTTACCGGAACCCCCCGGGGAGTTTAATGGGCCAAGATGGGCCTTAGTGGAGAAGAGGAGGGGCGGCTAGGGCAGGCCGTGCGCCCCCTCCCCCTCTAATCCGAATTGGACAGGGAGGGGGGCGGCGCCCCCCTTTCCTTCCTCTCTCTCCTTCCCTTCCTTTCCCCTCCTACTCCAACTAGGAAAAGAGGGAGTCCTACTCCCGGTAGGAGTAGGACCCCTCCCTGGCGCGCCCTCCCCTAGCCGGCCGCCTCCCCCCTGGTCCTTTATATACGGGTGCAGGGGGCACCTCTAGATACAACAATTGATCTCTTGATCTCTTAGCCGTGTGCGGTGCCCCCCTCCACCATATTCCACCTCGATTATATCGTAGCGGTGCTTAGGCGAAGCCCTGCGTCGGTAACAACATCATCACCGTCACCATGCCGTTGTGCTGACGGAACTCTCCCATGAAGCTCTGCTGGATCAGAGTTCGTGGGACGTCATCGAGCTGAACGTGTGCTGAACTCGGAGGTGTCGTATGTTTGGTACTTGGATTGGTCGGATTGTGAAGACGTACGACTACATCATCCGCGTTGTGCTAACGCTTCCGCTTTCGGTCTACGAGGGTATGTGGACAACACTCTCCCCTCTCGTTGCTATGCATCACCATGATCCTGCGTGTGCGTAGGAATTTTTTTGAAATTACTATGTTCCCCAACGGTGGCATCCGAGCCAGGTTTTATGCGTAGATGTTATATGCACGAGTAGAACACAAGTGAGTTGTGGGCGATACAAGTCATACTGCTTACCAGCATGTCATACTTTGATTCGGCGGTATTGTTGGATGAAGCGGCCCGGACCGACATTACACGTATGCTTATGCGAGACTGGTTCTATCGACGTGCTTTGCACATAGGTGGCTGGCGGGTGCCAGTTTCTCCAACTTTAGTTGAACCGAGTGTGGCTACGCCCGGTCCTTGTGAAGGTTAAAACATCACTAACTTGACGAACTATCGTTGTGGTTTTGATGCGTAGGTAAGAATGGTTCTTGCTCAGCCCGTAGCAGCCACGTAAAACTTGCAACAACAAAGTAGAGGACGTCTAACTTGTTTTTACAGGGCATGTTGTGATGTGATATGGTCAAGACGTGATGAGATATAAATTGTTGTATGAGATGATCATGCTTTGTTAAAGTTATCAGCAACTGGCAAGAGCCTTATGGTTGTCTCTTTATTTGCATAAGATGCAAGTGCCATGTAATTGCTTTACTTTATCCCTATACGATAGCAATAGTTGCAAAAGCAATAGCTGGTGAGACGACCATGTGACGACACGTTGATAAAAGATCAAGATGATGGAGATCATAGTGTCATGCCGGTAACAATGAAGATCATGACAGTACTTTGGAGATGGAGATCAAAAGCACAAGATGATGATGGCCATATCATGTCACATATTTTGATTGCATGTGATGTTTATCTTTTATACATCTTATTTCGCTTAGTTCGACGGTAGCTTTATAAGATGTTCTCTCACTAAATTTGAAGGTATAAGTGTTCTCCCTGAGTATGCACCGTTGCGAAAGTTCTTCGTGCTGAGACACCACGTGATGATCGAGTGTGATAAGCTCTATGTTCAAATACAACGGGTGCAAGACAGTTTTGCACACGCGGAATACTTAGGTTAAACTTGACGAGCCTAGCATATGCAGATATGGCCTCGAAACACTAGAGACTGAAAGGTCGAGTGTGAATCATATAGTAGATATGATCAACATAGTGATATTCACCATTGAAAACTACTCCATCTCACGTGATGATCGGACATGGTTTAGTTGATTTGGATCACGTGATCACTTAGATGATTAGAGGGATGTCTATCTAAGTGGGAGTTCTTAAGTAATATGATTAATTGAACTTTAATTTATCATGAACTTAGTCCTGATAGTATTTTGCAAATAATGTTGTAGATCAATAGCTCGCGTTGTTGCTTCCCTATGTTTTATATGTGTTCCTAGAGAAAATGAAGTTGAAAGATGATAGTAGCAATGATGCGGACTGGGTCCGTGATCTGAGGTTTATCCTCATTGATGCACAGAAGAATTATGTCCTTGATGCACCGCTATGTGACAGACCTATTGCAGGAGCAGATGCAGACATTATGAACATTTGGCTAGCTCAATATGATGACTACTTGATAGTTTAGTGCACCATGCTTAACGTCTTAGAATCGGGACTTCAAAGACGTTTTGAACCTGATGGACCATATGAGATGTTCCAGGAGTTGAAGTTAATATTTCAAGCAAATACCCGAGTTGAGAGATATGAACTCTCCAACAAGTTCTATAGATAAAAGATGGAGGAGAATAGCTCAAGCAGTGAGCATGTTCTCAGATTGTCTGGGTACTACAATCGCTTGAATCAAGTGGGAGTTAATCTTCCAGATAAGATAGTGATTGACAGAATTCTCTAGTCACCATCACCAAGGTAGTAGAACTTCGTGATGAACTATAGTATGCAAGGGATGACGAAAACGATTCCTGAGCTTTTCATGATGATGAAATCGATGAAGGTAGAAATCAAGAAAGAGCATCAAGTGTTGATGATTAACAAGACCACTAGTTTCAAGAAAAGGGCAAAGGGAAAGAAAGGGAACTTCATGTAGAATGGTAAGCAAGTTGTCACTTCCGTGAAGAAGCCCAAAGCTAGACTAAAGCCTGAAACTGAGTGCTTCTACTGCAAAGGAAATGGTCACTGGAAGCGGAAATGCCCTGAATATTTGGTGGATAAGAAGGATGGCAAAGTGAACAAGGGTATATTTGATATACAGGTTATTGATGTGTACCTTACTAGTGTTTATAGTAGCCCCTGGGTATTTGATACTTGTTTGGTTGCTAAAAATTAGTAACTCGAAACAGGAGTTACAGAATAAACAGAGACTAGTTGAGGGTGAAGTGACGATGTGTGTTGGAAGTGGTTCCAAGATTGATATGATCATCATCGCACACTCCCTATACTTTCGGGATTAGTGTTAAACCTAAATAAATGTTATTTGGCGTTTGCGTTGAGCATGAATATGATTTGATCATGTTTATTGCAATACGACTATTCATTTAAAATCGGAGAATAATTGTTGTTCTGTTTACATGAATAAAACCTTCGATGGTCATACACCCAATGAAAATAGTTTGTTGGATCCCGATCATAGTGATACACATATTCATAATATTGATGCCAAAAATGCAAAGTTGATAATGATAGTGCAACTTATTTGTGGCACTGCCATTTAGGTCATATCGGTGTAAAGCGCATGAAGAAAATCCATGTTGATGGGCTTTTGGAATCACTTGATTATGAATCAGTTGATGCTTGCGAACCATGCCTCATGGGCAAGATGACTAAGACTCCGTTCTCCGGAACAATGGAGCGAGCAACAGACTTGTTGGAAATAATACATACTGATGTATGCAGTCTGATGAGTGTTGAGGCCCGCGGCAGGTATCGTTATTTTCTGACCTTCACACATGATTTGAGCAGATATGGGTTATCTACTTAATGAAGCACAAATCTGAAACATTTGAAAAGTTCAAAGAATTTCAGAGTGAAGTGGAGAATCATCGTAACAAGAAAATAAAAGTTTCTACGATATGATCGCAGAGGTAAAATATTTGAGTTATGTCGTGGGTTTGTCACGGCAGATGTCCTCGTGAAAGGACTTAGTCGTGGAGCCATCGCTACGGGTTAGCTTAAAGGGGTTAAACCGGACAAGGGACACGAGGGATTTTATACTAGTTCGGCCCCTTCGATGAAGGTAAAAGCCTACGTCTAGTTATGATTGGTATTGCTAGGGTTTCGATGACCAGGGAGCGAATCCGCTTTGCCTAGTTCTCGAGTTGTTGTCTGTTGTCCCTAAACTGCGGCCGGGTCGTCCCTTTATATACATAGGTTGACGCCCGCCAGTTTACAGAGTCCCGAGGCCGGATCATAGAAGTGTCCGGCTCGGTCTCTATTCCTCTAACTTACAATACAAGTTACATGACAAAGTCAGTTTACATCTATAGGCTTTAACCCACCTTTGGGCCTTGGGCCTTCGTAAAGCGCCACCATCTTCACGTCTTCATGGGCTTCTATCTTCATGGAGCTAACCCGGCCACTCCTAGCCGGTTTACCTCCAGTAATCATATCCCCAACATTAGGCCCCAGATTGATTTGAACTTGTTCATGTCAATCTTCAATACTTAGAAAAATTCTTGCCCTGTCACCTTCATATAGATCTGGTTAAACCATCGTGATGTCATCCTTTAGATCCGTAGTAAACCGCCATGATGTCATCTATCCGTTGAAGCCGAAGATTCCCTTCCTTAATGAATATCCAACCATCGAGGCGACATCCTTATTAAGTATCCATTTTGGAGCTCCTCGATTCCTGTACTTGTCGCTTATCGCTTCGCCTTATAAATAGGACCACGGGCCCTTCTCCTTTTTCCCCTTCATCTCCTTCACTTCTTCTTCCTCCTTGCGACATCTCTGCCCCTGAGCGCCGCCACTGTCACCAAGCTTCGCCTCCGTCTCTCCGCCGGCTGCCGCATCAACCTGGTTGCACCAGAGAACTGTGGCATACCTTCGCTGTTTCAACAGCCACTGTAAGTCCCTTCCTTTCTCCGTTGTAGATCTATCTAGGTTTTCCTCGTTCGTCGAAGTTCATCAAGACTCCGGCGCTGTTCTTCCCTTGTTTCTTCTTAGTCCATGGATAAAAACTTCAAACCTGATGTATTCCACGTAATGGCTTATCTTCTGTTACCAAAACAAACATTTATACGCATAAAACACTGACCTGGTCCCTTGTGAAATACTTCAAGATCAACCTTTTAGGTCTAAATCGTTTTATTTTCCTGTCTTATGGTAGATCCAAAATTTCACTGCAACCTTATGAAATCTGTTTTTACCTTACTTAGTCATTCTTGCCTTAGATCTGTATCCTCTTTACCATATAGGCGGTTTACCTTTGTAAAAGCAATCTATCATATACCATTAGCCCTCTGGTGAACCGGACAAGCCTTTTACCTCCGTTGTTATACTCCGGTTGAACAGTATACGCATTCCTTTGTTCTGATGTTGCCTTGACATTTATTGTAGTATCAACCTCCGGTTTACACAATTTACATACTTGTATGTCTTTGTTCCGTCGCATCTTATGTACCACCATGAATGATTTGTAAACCGGTATTTTCTTTTAGCTTTTCTTTTGAAATGGCCAAACAGTTTTATGCTTGCAACTGGGCTCCCTTCCCGGGTTACCGAAGAACAGCTTAACGGAATGGTCAGGATTGGTACCTTGCCCAAAAAGAATGAGATCCGGTGGCGAGTTCCTGGATCGGAGAATCTTCTAACCCTTAAGCAGGGTGAGGTAGTGGTATTTGTTGACCATATAGGCCGTGGTTTCAAACCGCCCGGGTCAAAGTTTTTCCGGGATGTGCTTGCCAGTTTCCAGCTCCATCCTCAAGATATTGGACCCAACTCGGTGTCTGATACGCCTCCAACGTATCTATAATTTTTGATTGCTCCATGCTATATTATCTACTGTTTTGGACATTATTGGCTTTATTATCCACTTTTATATTATTTTGGGACTAACCTATTAACCGGAGGCCCAGCCCAGAATTGCTGTTTTTGCCTGTTTCGAAGAAAATGAATATCAAACGGAGTCCTGATACGTCTCCAACGTATCTATAATTTTTGATTGCTCCATGCTATGTTATCTACTGTTTTGGGAAATATTGGGCTTTATTATCCACTTTTATATTATTTTTGGGACTAGCCTATTAACCGGAGGCCCATCCCAGAATTGCTGTTTTTTTGCCTATTTCAATGTTTCGAAGAAAAGGAATATCAAATGGAGTCGAAACGGAACGAAATCAACTGCAAAAGTTATTTTTGGAAGGAAAGCTACCGGATGGACTTGGACCCCACGTCAGGAGAGAAGGGAGGTGCCCACGAGGGTGGGGGGCGCGCCCACCCCCCTAGGGCGCGCCCCCCTGCCTCGTGGCCCCCCCGAAGCTCCACTGACGTACTTCCTGCACCCATATATACCTACGTATCCTAAAACTTCCAGAACAGACAATAGATCGGGAGTTCCGCCGCCAGAAGCCTCTGTAGCCACTGAAAGCCAATCTAGACCCGTTCCGACACCCTATCGGAGGGAGCAGTCCCTCTCTGGTGTCCATCTTCATCATCCCGGTGCTCTCCATGATTAGGAGGGAGTAGTTCTCCCTCGGGGCTGAGGGTATGTACCAGTAGCTATGTGTTTGATCTCTCTCTCTCTCGTGTTCTTGATTTGGCACGATCTTGATGTATCGCGAGCTTTGCTATTATAGTTGGATCTTATGTTTCTCCTCCCCCTCTACTCTCTTGTAATGAATTGAGTTTCCCCTTTGAAGTAATTTTATCGGATTGAGTCTTTAAAGATTTGAGAACATTTGATGTATGTCTTGCCATGCGTATCTATGGTGACAATGGGATACCACGTGATTCACTTGATGTATATTTTGGTGATCAACTTGAGGGTTCCGCCCATGAACCTATGCATAAGGGTTGGCACACGTTTTATCATGATTCTCCGGTAGAAACTTTGGGGCACTCTTTGAGGTTCTATGTGTTGGTTGAATAGATGAATCTGAGATTGTGTGATGCATATCGTATAATCATACCCACGGATACTTGAGGTGACATTGGAGTATCTAGGTGACATTAGGGTTTTGGTTGATTTGTGTCTTAAGGTGTTATTCTAGTACGAACTCTAGGGCTGTTTGTGACACTTATAGGAATAGCCCAACAGATTGATTGGAAAGAATAACTTTGAGGTGGTTTCGTACCCTACCATAATCTCATCATTCGTTCTCCGCTATTAGTGACTTTGGAGTGACTCTTTGTTGCATGTTGAGGGATAGTTATGTGATCCAATTATGATATTATTGTTGAGGGAACTTACACTAGCGAAAGTATGAACCCTAGGCCTTATTTCCACACACTGCAATACCGTTTACGCTCACTTTTATCATTAGTTACCTTGCTGTTTTTATATTTTCAGAGTACAAAAACTATTATCTACTATCCATATACCACTTGTATTACCATCTCTTCGCCGAACTAGTGCACCTATACAATTTACCATTGTATTGGGTGTGTTGGGGACACAAGAGACTCTTTGTTATTTGGTTGCAGGGTTGCTTGAGAGAGACCATCTTCATCCTACGCCTCCTACGGATTGATAAACCTTAGGTCATCCACTTGAGGGAAATTTGCTACTGTCCTACAAACCTCTGCACTTGGAAGCCCAACAACGTCTACAAAAAGAAGGTTGTGTAGTAGACATCAAGCTCTTTTCTGGCGCCGTTGCCGGGAGGTTAGCGCTTGAAGGTATATCTTTAGATCTTGCAATCGAGTCTTTTAGTTTCTTGTTTTATCACTAGTTTAGTTTATAAAAGAAAACTACAAAAAAATGGAATTAAGGATGCCTCATATGCTTCATCTTTTTAATGTCTTTCGTGAGAATAAGGATTCCGATAATTGTGCTCAAGTGCTAGAAGAAGAATGCATTAGAATGTTTGGCACTAAATATTTGAATGATGAGCATGATTGCAATGTTGTTAGTATGAATTTCTTGAATATCCATGATGCTAATGATATGCAAAGCCACAAGCTTGGGGAAGCTATGTTTGATGAAGATGATACTTTTTGTCCCCCAAGTTTTGATGAGCAAATTTATTATGATAAAAGCATGCCTCCTATTTATGATGATTATATTGATGAAAGTGGATTTGGAGAGGTCATGACTTTATTTTGTGATGAATCCACTATTCCGGAAGAGGTTCCAATTGATTATGAGAACAAAGTTGCTATCTATGATGATTATTGTGATGAATTGTATGCTATGAAGAATAATGATATCCATGAAGCTTGTCATCATGATTTTAGTTTTCAATTGGATTATGCCTCACATGATAATCATTTGTTGAGTTTGCTCCCACTATTATTCATGAGAAGAATTTTGCTTATGTGGAGAGTAGTAAATTTTCTATGCTTGTAGATCATGAAAAGAATGCTTTAATTGTTGAATTCATTCATGATGCTACTGAAAATTATTATGAGGGAGGAATATATGCTTGTAGGAATTGCAATAATATCAAGTTTCCTCTCTATGTGCTTAAAATTTTGAAGTTATGCTTGTTTTACCTTCCTATGCAAGTTGATTCTTGTTCCCATAAGTTGTTTGCTCACAAAATCCCTATGCATAGGAATTGGGTTAGGCTTAAATGTGCTAGTCATATTCTTCATGATGCCCTCTTTATGTTTCGATTCTTATTCTTTATGTGAGCATCATTGAAATCATCATGCCTAGCTAGGGGCGTTAAACGATAGCGCTTGTTGGGAGGCAACCCAATCCTATTCTTGTTATTTACTTTTTGTCCCTGTTTAGCAATAAATAATTCATATAGCCTCTTTTTAGATGTGGTTTTATGCTTTTAATTAGTGTTTGTGCCAAGTAGAACCTTTGGGAAGACTTGGGGAAAGTCTTGTTGATCATACTGTAAAAAACAGAAACTTTAGCGCTCACGAGAATTGCTTCCATTTTTATTTGGAAAGTGCTATTTAGTTAATTCTTTTTTAATATGATTAATAGATAAATTCCTCAGATCCATAAATTTATTTGAGAATTTTATGAGTTCCATAAGTATACGTTTCATACAGATTACTACAGACTGTTCTGCTTTTGAAAGATTCTGTTTTCTATGTGTTGTTTGCTTATTTTGATGAACCTATGAGTAGTATCGGAGGGTATGAACCATAGATAAGTTGGAATATAGTAGCTTTAACACCAAAATAAATAAAGAATGAGTTCATTACAGTACCTTGAAGTGGTGATTTATTTTCTTATACTAACGGAGCTTACGAGTTTTCTGTTAAGTTTTGTGTTGTGAAGTTTTCAAGTTTTGGGTAAGGATTCGATGGACTATGGAATAAGGAGTGGAAAGAGCCTAAGCTTGGGGATGCCCAAGGCACCCAAAGTTAATATTCAAGGATAGCCAAGAGCCTAAGCTTGGGGATGCCCCGGAAGGCATCCCCTCTTTCGTCTTCGTTCATCGGTAACTTTACTTGGAGCTATATTTTTATTCACCACATGATATGTGTTTTGCTTGGAGCGTCATTTTATTTCCTTTTGTTTTGCTTGCTGTTTGAATAAAATATCAAGATCTGAAATTCTTAAATGTTAGATAGTCTTCACATAGTTGCATAATTATTCGACTACTCATTGATCTTCACTTATATCTTTCGGAGTAGTTTGTCGTTTGCTCTAGTGCTTCACTTATATCTTTTTAGAGCATGGTGGTAGTTTTATTTTGAAGAAATAGATGAACTCTCATGCTTCACTTAGATTATTTTGAGAGTCTTAAATAGCATGGTAATTTTCTTAAAATCCTAATATGCTAGGTATTCAATAATAATAAAATTTTCTTATGAGTGTGTTGAATACTAAGAGAAGTTGGATGCTTGATGATTGTTTTGAGATATGGAGGTAATAATATCAAAGTCGTGCTAGTTGAGTAGTTGTGAATTTGAGAAGTGCTTGTGTTGAAGTTTGCAAGTCCCGTAGCATGCACATATGGTAAACGTTGTGTAACAAATTTGAAACATGAGGTGTTATTTGATTGTCTTCCTTATGAGTGGCGGTCGGGGACGAGCGATGGTCTTTTCCTACCAATCTACCCCCCAAGGAGCATGCGTGCAGTGCCGATGTTTTTGATGACTTGTAGATTTTTACAATAAGTATGTGAGTTCTTTATGACTAATGTTGAGTCCATGGATTATACGCACTCTCACCCTTCCATCATTGCTAGCCTCTTCGGTACCGTGCATTGCCCTTTCTCACATTGAGAGTTGGTGCAAACTTCGCTGGTGCATCCAAACCCCGTGATATGATACGCTCTATCACACATAAACCTCCTTATATCTTCCTCAAAACAGGCACCATACCTACCTATTACGGCATTTCCATAGCCATTCCGAGATATATTGCCATGCAACTTTCCACCATTCCGTTTATTATGACACGCATCATCATTATCATATTGCTTTGCATGATCATGTAGTTGACATCGTATTTGTGGCAAAGCCACCGTCCATAATTTTTCATACATGTCACACTTGATTCATCGCAATCCCGGTACACCACCGGAGGCATTCATACAGAGTCATCTTTGTTCTAGTATCGAGTTGTAATCATTGAGTTGTAAATAAATAGAAGTGTGATGATCATCATTTTCTAGAGCATTGTCCCAAGTGAGGAATAAAAAAATAAAAAAGAGAAAGGCCATAAAAAGAGAAAGGCCATAAAAAAAGAAGGCCCCCCCAAAAAAGAGAAAGGCCATCTAAAAAAGAGAAGGCCCAAAAAAATGAGAGAAAAAGAGAGAAGGGACAATGTTACTATCCTTTTACCACACTTGTGCTTCAAAGTAGCACCATGATCTTCATAGTAGAGAGTCTCTCATGTTATCACTTTCATATACTAGTGGGAATTTTTCATTATAGAACTTGTCTTGTATATTCCAACAATGGGCCTCCTCAAGTGCCCTAGGTCTTCGTGAGCAAGCAAGTTGGATGCACACCCACTAGTTTCTTTTGTTGAGCTTTCATACATTTATAGCTCTAGTGCATCTGTTGCATGGCAATCCCTACTCCTTGCATTAACATCAATCGGTGGGCATCTCCATAGCCCATTGATTAGCCTCGTTGATGTGAGACTTTCTCCTTTTTTGTCTTCTCCACATAACCCCCTCATTATATTCTATTCCACCCATAGTGCTATGTCCATGGCTCGCGCTCATGTATTGCGTGAAAGTTTATGAGTTTGAGATTACTAAAGTATGAAACAATTTCTTGGCTTGTCATAGGGGTTGTGCATGATGAGAGCATTCTTGTGTGACAAAAATGAAACATGACTAAACTATATGATTTTGTAGTGATGAACTTTCTTTGGCCATGTTATTTTGAGAAGACATAATTGCTTAGTTAGTATGCTTGAAGTATTATCATTTTTATGTCAATATGAATTTTTTTCTTGAATCTTTCGGATCTAAATATTCATACCACAATTAAGAAGAATTGCATTGAAATTATGCCAACTAGCATTCCACATCAAAAATTCTTTCTTTTATCATTTACCTACTCGAGGACGAGCAGGAATTAAGCTTGGGGATGCTTGATACGTCTCCAACGTATCTATAATTTTTAATTGCTCCATGCTATGTTATCTATTGTTTTGGGTAATATTGGGCTTTATTATCCACTTTTATATTATTTTTGGGACTAACCTATTAACCGGAGGCCCAGCCCAGATTTGCTGTTTTTTGCCTATTTCAGTATTTCGAAGAAAAGGAATATCAAACGGAGTCGAAACGGAACGAAATCAACTGGAGAAGTTATTTTTGGAAGGAAAGCTACCGGATGGACTTGGACCCCATGTCAGGAGAGAAGGGAGGTTCCCACGAGGGTGGGGGGCGCGCCCACCCCCCTAGGGCGCGCCCCTTGCCTCGTGGGGCCCCCGAAGCTCCACCGCCGTACTTCCTGCACCCATATATACCTACGTATCCTAAAACTTCCAGAACAGACAATAGATCGGGAGTTCCGCCGCCAAAAGCCTCCGTAGCCACCGAAAGCCAATCTAGACCCGTTCTGGCACCCTGCCGGAGGGGGCAATCCCTCTCCGGTGGCCATCTTCATCATCCCGGTGCTCTCCATGACGAGGAAGGAGTAGTTCTCCCTCGGGGCTGAGGGTATGTACCAGTAGCTATGTGTTTGATCTCTCTCTCTCTTGTGTTCTTGATTTGGTACGATCTTGATGTATCGCGGGCTTTGCTATTATAGTTGGATCTTATGTTTCTCCTCCGCCTCTACTCTCTTGTAATGAATTGAGTTTCCCCTTTGAAGTAATTTTATCGGATTGAGTCTTTAAAGATTTGAGAACATTTGATGTATGTCTTGCCGTGCGTATCTATGGTGACAATGGGATACCACGTGATTCACTTGATGTATATTTTGGTGATCAACTTGCGGGTTCCGCCCATGAACCTATGCATAAGGGTTGGCACACGTTTTATCATGATTCTTCGGTAGAAACTTTGGGGCACTCTTTGAGGTTCTATGTGTTGGTTGAATAGATGAATCTGAGATTGTGTGATGCATATCGTATAATCATACCCACGGATACTTGAGGTGACATTGGAGTATCTAGGTGACATTAGGGTTTTGGTTGATTTGTGTCTTAAGGTGTTATTCTAGTACGAACTCTAGGGCTGTTTGTGACACTTATAGGAATAGCCCAACGGATTGATTGGAAAGAATAACTTTGAGGTGGTTTCGTACCCTACCATAATCTCTTCGTTCGTTCTCCGCTATTAGTGACATTGGAGTGACTCTTTGTTGCATGTTGAGGGATAGTTATGTGATCCAATTATGATATTATTGTTGAGGGAACTTACACTAGCGAAAGTATGAACCCTAGGCCTTATTTCCACACATTGCAATACCGTTTACGCTCACTTTTATCATTAGTTACCTTGCTGTTTTTATATTTTCAGATTACAAAAACTATTATCTACTATCCATATACCACTTATCCGTTCTCTCAAAGATTCGTCATTCTAGCTTGTTGCCATCCTCTCATAGTTGTTTTTGGATTGTGAGAATTCTTTTCACCTATCCAGACAAATTCAGGAGTATTTTCAGTTTGATCATCCAGATCCCATCATCTTAGATTTATTCTTTCTTAGCTTTCAGCTATCATTCTCCAAATATTACCGGTGCATCGCTCAAATATCCTCTAATCAGCTCGTGATCTATTCGTTTTCTCGTATCTAAATTCCTTCAAGTATCTTCTTTTGTTTTCCAATTCTTCCTGGTGAATTTGTGCTCTTGCTATTTTCATGTTCAATTCTTACGGTGGTTCTTCCAAGTTTCTTCTTCCTTCGTTTATCATATAAATGCATTCGTGTTTTCCAAATTCTACCGGTGGATCGTTGAAGACCTTCTCAAGCTTAAGTTATACCTCTCTTTAATCCTTTCCACGAGAATAAGTAGTATGCCAAATCCGTTGATTGTCATCAATTTAATTGATGAAGGATAAGCATAATGTAATTCTTATTCTTGTTTCATCCAAGTGATTAATTCCTTATTCCGGAGGTTCATCAAAATTCTTGATTTCTTTTATTCATCTTTCTTTTCTGGAGTTCCAAGTTTTTTTCCGCATTATCTCGCTGCGAAGCTCCATCTAAATCATTGCAAGGATTCAACCTTACTCTTTTCATCTTTCTTTTCATTTGATCATTCTTTTATTTACCGGAGTTCTTCATCAAGGTTCTACATGATGGTTCATCAAGGATTTAATTTCCTTCTCGAAGTGTTCATCAAGATTCTTTTCTAAGGAGTTCAAGCATTCTTCATCTTGCAATCCGGAGTGCAATTCTTTCTTCCGTATCAGTGGAGGTGGTATTATGTCATTCTTGATAATTTGAGCTCATGTTTCATGATCCACATGTTGTTAAGAATGAGATATTTTAAATCCATCAATCTCTTCATTCGAGTTATCTTGGTTTATATTTCACCTAAAGCTTTTCCTAAGGATTGTTGCTATTTATGATGCTTATAAAGGACCCAAGTTCTTCTTTATCCACCCGGTGAAATAAGTTTCTCATCTCCTTGTTCTTATCAATCCAATTCTTTTTCCCATGAGTGGCAGGTTGTCACCTCATATTTTGAGATGTATTCCATAAGACCATATCAAGCTTATTCTTTTCGTTGTTGGTTTTCCAACAACTCCGTTCTAGCATTTGTTGTAAGCGTGCGCTGCCAAGATCTTGTTTTCTACTTCGTTCATTCCATTCCATTCTCTCTTTTCTTCCGGAGGCATTGTGATGTTACTCTCTGCTACCCTTCTTCTTGTTCTTGTCAGGACCTTGTTCTTTTCTTGCTTATCCATTTAACCGGAGTGTTGTGTCCTCTGCTCAAGTTCTTTTCGCCTTTTCAAGTCTTGCATCTCTTGTTAACCAGAGTGTTGTCCGAATTTGTTCTTCCTTGTTCCTCTTTCCTCACGGAGTGCTTTCAACTTTGTTCTTCTTTGTTGTATTCTTTCTTTTAATTTGTTCAACCTCTAAAGGTTCTTTGGTTTCACTCGTTTGTCAAAGAAGCAACTTAGTTTTACCTCTTCTCTTCCTCTTCCGTTTCCCTCCGGTGCCATCCTAGATCTCGGGACGAGATCCTCTCGTAGTGGTGGAGTGTTGTAACGCCCCGAGACCGATGTGTCAGGTGTCCTCTAGTTATTCGCTGTTGTTGCCTTGTCATTGCTTGCGTGTCATGCATGGCATATCATGTCATCATGTGTATTTCATTTGCATACATGTTCGTCTCATGCATCCGAGCATTTTCCCCGTTGTCCGTTTTGCAATCCGGCGCTCCTATGTCACCCGGTGTCCCTTTCTACTTCTTTTCATGTGCGGGTGTTAAACATTTTCGGATTGGACCGAGACTTGTCTTGCGGCCTTGGTTTACTACCCGTAGACCGCCTGTCAAGTTTCATGCCATTTAGACTTCGTTTGATACTCCAACGATTAACCGAGGGACCGAAAAGGCCTCGTGTGTGTTGCAGCCCAACACCCCTCCAAAGTGGCCCAAAACTCACCTAAACCTCCTCCATCATCTAGAGCGTTCGATCACGATCGCGTGGCCGCAAACCGCACCTTATTTGGAGCTTCCTAGCTCCCTCTACCTATAAATATGTGGCTCTCCCCGAAATTTTAGGTCATTTCCAACCCTAGCCTAGTCTCCTCCCACCTCTCGCCGCCGGACACGTCCGATTTGGGCCGGACGTGTCCGGCTTGCCCCGCCGCCGCAACGTGTCACCGCCCCATTGGCGCGTCCGCCGCCCCCGCGCCACCAGCCCGCCGGGCCCGCCTCCGGCCCCCGCGGCCCGCTTCGCCCGCCGCCGCCTGAGCGCCCCGCCGCCCGTGTCCGCTCGACGGCGCCGCGCTCCGTCGCCGCCTCGCCCAGTGGCCGCCGCCTCTGCCCTGCTCCGCCACCTCGCTGCCGCGATGCGAGCCCGCTGGATCTCCGCCGCCGCAGCTCCTCTCGTCGCCGGCCGCGCCTCCCCGCCTCGCCATGTCGCCGGCGCCGCCCCTCCGGCGTCGCCCTAGCTCGCCGCCGACCGGATCCGGTCAGATCCGGGCTGGGACGACCTCCCCGCGCCTCCTCGCTGCAACTCCGGGGAGCTCCGGTTCAACTCCAGCGAGATCCGCCGCCGCCTCGGTCCACGTGCCGAAGAACCCTAGATCTCGGTTGATTTTCTCCCCAACTCCCAATTATTTTATGCATTCTTCGTCAGCTCATAACTCATCATCCGTTGCTCCGATTCGTGTGTGTAGCATATCAAAATGTTCGTCTCGACGAGTACATCATTTCATCTCATTCCATCATTTTCATTTGAGCTCATCTTGATGCCCGAAATGCTGTTGGAAGAGGGCTATGTGATGATTATGTCAGATCTGTTTCAGCAAATGGCCTTTTGTCATTTTTGCCATGATTAATGTGTGCATGCTATGATCCTAAGCTCTACATGTGTTTTGTTATATGCCATGTTATCTTTACAGAGGTGCTTGCCATGTATTTTTGTGATCTATGTGTGACTAGCACAAGCATGCAAAGTAGCGTAATCGTTGATGCTGATTTCAGGGACTTAGAATTTCACTAAGTCCTTGTCCTGATTTTGTTGTTATGCCATATGTTCATGTTGTTTCCTAGTGATCTGTGCCTCTTTTGAGGATGATCAGTAAGGATGTTTTGTTAATATTGTGGTGCTCTGTCCATCCATATCTTTGTTTGCATTTATGGAGCACCCTAGCTTGAGTCAATCGAGCTCTACTTTTGCTATAAATTGTTCCTGGCAGATTGTTAACATGTTTAGCGATTTTGCCGAGCTTGTTGTTGTTGATCCATGCATGATATGTTGTTGTTCTTGCCATGTCTAGCTTCTATGCCATGTTTTCTTCATGGGTGTATGCTTAGTTTGTTATGCAATGCCTCGGAGTGAGTGCATCGAGCTCGTAAACATGCCTACTCGTTAATCTGTTTTGCATGCTCCAGTTTTTCACTAAGTCTGTATCTGTTTATGTTTTTGCTATGTTCACATGCTTGCAATTGTATTTTCTGACCCCTTTTGGCTCATGGTCACTAAGGGACTTTTGTTAATTGCTTTGAGTAGCTTCATGCCATGCCTTGCTTTGCCATGATATGTTCCTATAGCATGTAGTTTTTATGCTCTAAACATTGCTTCCTGATGATAAATTCCTGACTTGTTGATAATTTCACCAAGTCTGTAACCTGTTATCGTTTGCACTTTTGCCATGCTTGTTTGAGCCTGTTAATGAGTGAATTAGACGTAGCTCAGTGTTCATATTTTGTCAAGCATCATGAGTGGATACCTGCCATGTATTTTGTTGCCATGTTTGAGTGCTGTAGCATATTTATCTTGTTGCATTTAGATGGCTACTTGTTGTTTATCGCAGACCGGTGCCATATTTGTTTTGCTTGCCATTTTCAAACCGTGCATCTGATTCCGGTGATCTTTATATCGATTTCGACCGAAATCACCTCACCCTTCCAGTGGCACTCTTGGATTTCCAAGTTGAGGCCAGGTTCAATCATTCATTTCCAAATCATGCATATGCATCGCATTCCGCATCCCGCATATCATGCCATGTTCATGTGTTGGTTGTTTACTATGTTGTGTACTTTTTTGCGGTGTTGCTTCTTTGGATTGGTTCCGATAATGTCGCGTTTGTGAGGAACCGTTCGACTTCGTCCGTTTGTCTTCCTCATGGACTCGTTCTTCTTCCTTGCGGGATCTCAGGCAAGATGACCATACCCTCGAAATCACTTCTATCTTTGCTTTGCTAGTTGCTCGCTCTTTTGCTATGCCTATGCTGCGATACCTACCACTTGCTTATCATGCCTCCCATATTGTTGAGCCAAGCCTCTAACCCACCTTGTCCTAACAAACCGTTGTTTGGCTATGTTACCGCTTTGCTCAGTCCCTCTTATAGCATTGTTAGTTGCAGGTGAAGATTGGAGTTTGTTCCTTATTGGAACATGGATATTTTGTTGGGATATCACAATATCTCTTATTTAATTAATGCATCTATATACTGGGTAAAGGGTGGAAGGCTCGGCCTTATGCCTGGTGTTCTGTTCCACTCTTGCCGCCCTAGTTTCCGTCATATCGGTGTTATGTTCCCGGATTTTGTGTTCCTTACATAGTTGGGTTATAATGGGAACCCCTTGACAGTTCTCCTTGAATAAAACTCCTCCAGCAATGCCCAACCTTGGTTTTACCATTTGCCACCTAGCCTTTTCTTTCCCTTGGGTTCTGCAGACTTAAGGGTCATCTTTATTTAAACCCCCCCGGGCTAGTGCTCCTCTGAGTGTTGGTCCAAACTAGAGCCTTGTGCAGCGCCCCCGCAGGGAAACTCGAGGTTTGGTTTTAGTTGTATGGAGTGCTCATCTGAGTGTGCCCTGAGAACGAGATATGTGCAACTCCTATCGGGATTTGTCGGCACATTCGGGCGGTGTTGCTGGACATGTTTTACCATTGTCGAGGATGTCTTGTAACTGGGATGCCGAGTCTGATCGGATTGTCTTGGGAGAAGGAATATCCTTCGTTGACCGTGAGAGCTTGTGATGGGCTAAGTTGGGACACCCCTGCAGGGATTTGAACTTTCGAAAGCCGTGCCCACGGTTATGGGCAGATGGGAATTTGTTAATGTCCGGTTGTAGAAAACCTGAAGTTGACCTTAATTAAAATACACCAACCGCGTGTGTAACCGTGATGGTCTCTTCTCGGGGGAGTCCGGGAAGTGAACACGGTGTTGGAGTTATGCTTGACGTAGGTTGTTCTAGGATCACTTCTTGATCATAGTTGTTCGACCGTGCTCTTGCCTTCTCTTCTCGCTCTCTTTTGCGAATATGTTAGCCACCAAATATGCTAGTTGCTTGCTGCAGCTCCACTTCATACCTTTACCTTACCCATAAGCTTAAATAGTCTTGATCGCGAGGGTGTGAGATTGCTGAGTCCCCGTGACTCACAGATACTTCCAAAACCAGTTTGCATGTGCCGATGATATCGTGCAGGTGACGCAACCAAGCTCAAGGAGGAGCTCTATGAAGATCTTGTCCTTTGTGTTGTTTCGTTCTAGTCGATCAGTAGTGGAGCCCAGTTGGGACGATCGGGGATCTGTGTAGCATTTGGGGTAGTCTTCTTTTATTTTGGTTCTGTAGTCGGACCTTGATTGTATCTGGTTGATGTAATGCTTTATTCATGTGATTGTGTGAAGTGGCGATTGTAAGCCATCTATGTATCTCTTTCCCTTATGTATTACATGGGTTGTGTGAAGATTACCTCACTTGCGACATTGCTTTCAATGCGGTTATGCCTCTAAGTCGTGCTTCGACATGTGGGAGATATAGCCGCATCGAGGGCGTTACAGAGGGAGAATGCCGGCAGTTGGAATTCTGGGCTAGAAAAGGAGCAAATATTAGAGACCTATTCTGCACAACTCCAAAAGTCCTGAAACTCCACGAAATACCTTATAATAAATAATGAAAAATCCTCGCCAAAGATGAAGACCAGGGGGCCCACACCCTTTCCACGAGGGTGGGGGCGCCCCCTACCTCGTGGGCCCCCTGGTGGCTCTCCGATGACCATCTTTTTCTATATGAAGTCTTTCCTCGAGAAAAAAAACCAGAAGCAACCTTTCGGGACGAAACTCCGCCGCCACGAGGCGGAACCAACCTAGGGCTCCGGCAGAGCTGTTCTGCCGGGGAAACTTCCCTCCCGGAGGGGGAAATCATCGCCATCGTCATCACCAACGCTCCTCTCATCGGGAGAGGGCAATCTCCATCAACATTTTCATCAGCACCATCTCATCTCAAAACCCTAGTTCATCTCTTGTATCCAATTCTTGTCTCCAAGTCCGGGATTGGTGCTAGTAGGTTGCTAGTAGTGTTAATTACTCCTTGTAGTTGATGCTAGTTGGTTTTATTGGTGGAAGATCATATGTTCAGATCCTTTATGCATATTATTACCCCTCTGATTATGAACATGAATATGCTTTGTGAGTAGTTATGTTTGTTCCTGAGGACAAGGGAGAAGTCTTGCTATTACTAGTCATGTGAATTTGGTATTCGTTCGATATTTTGATGAGATGTATGTTGTCTAGCATCTAGTGGTGTTATGTGAACGTTGACTACATAACACTTCACCATTATTTGGGCCTAGAGGAAGGCATTGGGAAGTAATAAGTAGATGATGGGTTGCTAGAGTGACAGAAGCTTAAACCCTAGTTTATGCGTTGCTTCGTAAGGGGCTGTATTGGATCCATATGTCTCATGCTATGGTTAGGTTTACCTTAATACTTTTGTTGTAGTTGCGGATGCTTGCAATAGAGGTTAATCATAAGTGGGATGCTTGTTCAAGTAAGAACAGCGCCCAAGCACCGATCCACCCACATGTCAAATTATCAAAGTACCGAACGCGAATCATATGAACGTGATGAAAACTAGCTTGACGATATTCCCATGTGTCCTCGGGAGGGCTTTTTCTTATATAAGAGTTTGTCCAGGCTTGTCCTTTGCTACAAAAAGGATTGGGCCACCTTTCTGCACTTTATTTACTTTTGTTACTTGTTACTCGTTACAAATTATCTTATCACAAAACCATCTTTTACCACTTATTTCAGTACTTGCAGAGAATACCTTGCTGAAAACCGCTTATCATTTCCTTCTGCTCCTCGTTGGGTTCGACACTCTTACTTATCGAAAGGACTACGATAGATCCCCTATACTTGTGGGTCATCAAGACTCTTTTCTGGTGCCGTTGCCGGGGAGTGAAGCACCTTTGGTAGGTGGAATTTGGTAAGGAAAATTTATATAGTATGCTGAAATTTACTGTCACTTGTTACTATGGAAAGTAATCCCTGAGGGGCTTGTTCGGGGTATCTTCACCCTGACCAGTAGAGCAAAGAGTTGCTCCTCAACCTACTGAACCTATTGAAAATGAAATTCCTTATGAGTATCCTTCGGGTATGATAGAAAAACTGCTAGCTAATCCTTTTATAGGAGATGGAACAAAGCACCTGATGAACACCTAATATATGTGGATGAAGTTTATGGATTATTTAAGCTTGCAGGTATACCCGATGATGTTGCTAAGAAGAAGGTCTTCCCTTTATCTTTGAAGGGAGACACATTGACATGGTATAGGCTATGTGATGATACGAGATCATGGAACTATAGAAGATTGAAATTGGAATTTCATCAAAAGTATTACCCTATGCATCTTGTTCATCGTGACCGCAATTATATATATAATTTTTGGCCTCGCGAAGGAGAAAGCATCGCTCAAACTTGGGGGAGGCTTAAATCAATGTTATATTCATGCCCCAATCATGAGCTCCCAAGAGAAACAATTCTTCAAAAAATTTATGCTCGGCTTTCTGAAAATAATCGCACCATGCTCGATACTTCTTGTGCTGGCTCTTTTATGATGAAGACTATTGGATCTAGATGGGATTTATTGGATAGAATTAAACGCAACTCTGAAGATTGGGGTCTCGACAAAGGTAAGGAGTGAGGTATGACACCTAAGTTTGATTGTGTTAAATCTTTTATGGATACTGATATTTTCCGTAAGTTTAGCACTAAATATGGACTTGATTCTGAGATAGTAGTTTCTTTCTGTGAATCTTTTGCTACTTATGTTGATCTCCCTAAGGAGAAGTGGTTTAAATATCATCCTCCCATAGAAGTAAAAGTAGCTGCACCTATTAAAATTGAAGAAAAGACTGTCACTTATAATGATCCTATTGTTCCTACTTGTTATGTTGAGAAACCACCTTTCCCTGTTAGGATAAAGGATCATGCTAAAGCTTCAACTGTGGTTCGTAAAAGCAATATTAAAACATATACACCTCATGAGAAAGTTAAAGTAGAACCTAATATTGCTATTGTTAAAGATCTCTTGTCTGATAATATTGATGGGCACGTTATTCAGTTTTGCGGTAAAACTGCTAGAATTGCTAAACCTTGTGCTAAAGATAAAAATAGACCTGTGGTAGGCGTGCCTGTTATATCTGTTAAAATAGGAGATCATTGTTATCATGGCTTATGTGATATGGGTGTTAGTGCTAGTGCAATACCTATTGACTTATACAAAGAAATTATGCATGACATTGCACCTGTTGAGTTAGAAGAAATTGATGTTACTATTAAACTTGCTAATAGAGATACTATTTCACCAATGGGAATTGTTAGAGATGTTGAAGTCTTGTGTGGGAAAACTAAATATCCTGCTGATTTTCTTGTTCTTGGTTCCCCACAAGATAGCTTTTGTCCCATTATATTTGGTAGACCCTTCTTAAATATTGTTAATGCTACCATAGATTGCACAAGGGATGTTGTTACTATCGGCTTAGATGATATGACTCATGAGTTTAATTTCTCTAAATTTAGTAAACAACACCGTAAAGAAGAATTGCCTAGTAAGGATGAAATTATTGGTCTTGCTTCTATTGCCGTACCTCCTAGCGATCCTTTAGAACAATATTTGCTAGACCATGAGAATGATATGTTTATGAATGAAAGAAGGGAAATAGATGAAGTATTCTTTAAACAGGAACCTATTCTGAAACACAATTTGCCTGTTGAAATCCTAGGGGATCCCCCTCCACCTAATGGTGATCCCATGTTTGAGCTTAAACCATTGCCTGATAATCTTAAATATGCTTATCTTGATGAAAAGAAGATATATCCTGTTATTATTAGTGCTAACCTTTCAGAGCATGAAGAAGAAAGATTATTGAAAACTCTGAAGAAGCACAGTGCTGCTATTGGATATATTCTTGATGATCTTAAGGGCATTAGTCCCACTCTATGTCAACATAAAATAAATTTGGAAGAAGATGCCAAACCAGTTCGTGATCCTCAACGACGTCTGAATCCTAAAATGAAAGAAGTGGTAAGAAAAGAAATACTAAAGCTTCTGGAGGCAGGTATAATTTACCCCATTGCTGATAGTCAGTGGGTAAGTCCTGTTCATTGTGTCCCTAAGAAGGGAGGTATTACTATTGTTCCTAATGATAAAGATGAATTGATTCCACAAAGAATTATTACAGGTTATAGGATGGTAATTGATTTCCGCAAATTAAATGAGGCTACTAAGAAAGATCATTACCCCTTACCTTTTATCAATCAAATGCTAGAAAGATTATGCAAGCATATGCATTACTGCTTTCTAGATGGTTATTCTGGTTCTCTCAAATACCTGTGTCGGCTAAAGATCAATCAAAGACTACTTTTACATGCCCTTTTGGTACTTTTGCTTATAGACGTATGCCTTTTGGTTTATGTAATGCACCTGCTACCTTTCAAAGATGCATGATGGCTATATTCTCTGACTTTTGTGAAAAGATTTGTGAGGTTTTCATGGACGACTTTTCCGTCTATGAATCTTCTTTTGATGATTGCTTGAGCAATCTTGATCGAGTCTTGCAGAGATGTGAAGAAACTAATCTTGTCTTGAATTGAGAAAAGTGCCACTTTATGGTTAATGAGGGTATTGTCTTGGGGCATAAAGTTTTTGAAAGAGGTATTGAAGTTGATAAAGCCAAGGTTGATACTATTGAAAAGATGCCATGTCCCAAGGACATCAAAGGTATAAGAAGTTTCCTTGGTCACGCCAGATTTTATAGGAGGTTCATTAAGGACTTCTCAAAAATTTCTCGGCCTCTGACTAATTTATTACAAAAAGATATACCATTTGTCTTTGATGATGGTTGTGTAGAAGCATTTGAAATACTTAAGAAAGCATTAGTCTCTGCACCTATTGTTCAGCCACCTGATTGGAATTTACCCTTTGAAATTATGTGTGATGCTAGCAATTATGTTGTAGGTGCTGTTCTAGGGCAAAGAGTTGATAAGAAAATAAATGTTATCCATTATGCTAGTAAGACTCTAGACAATGCTCAAAGAAATTATGCTACTATTGTAAAAGAATTTTTAGCAGTTGTATTTGCTTGTGATAAGTTCAGACCTTATATTGTTGATTCTAAAGTAACTATCCACACTGATCATGCTGCTATTAAATATCTTATGGAGAAGAAAGATGTTAAACCTAGACTTATTAGATGGGTTTTCTTGCTACAAGAATTTGATTTGCATATCCTTGATAGAAGAGGAGTTGAGAACCCCGTTGCAGACAACTTATCTAGGTTAGAGAATGTTCTTGATGACCCACTACCTATTGATGATAGCTTTCCTGACGAACAATTAAATGTCATAAGTACTTCGCGTAGTACCCCTTGGTATGCTGATTATGCTAATTACATTGTTGCTAAATTCATACCACCTAGCTTCACATACCAACAAAATAAAAAGTTCTTCTATGATTTGAGACATTACTTTTGGGATGACCCACATCTTTATAAAGGAGTAGATGGTGTTATTAGACATTGTGTACCTGAGCATGAACAGGAACAGATCCTACGCAAGTGCCACTCCGAAACTTAAGGAGGACACCACACGGGAGATAGAACTGCACATAAGGTATTGCAATCCGGGTTTTATTGGCCTACTCTCTTCAAGGATGCCTGTAAGTTTGTCCTATCTTGTGATGAATGTCAAAGAATTGGTAATATTAGTAGACGTAAAGAAATGCCTATGAATTATTCACTTGTTATTGAACCGTTTGATGTTTGGGGCTTTGATTATATGGGACCTTTTCCTGCCTCTAATGGATATACACATATTTTAGTTGTTGTTGATTACGTTACTAAGTGGGTAGAAGCTATTCCAACTAGTTGTGCTGATCATAACACTTTTATTAAAATGCTTAAAGAAGTTATTTTTCCGAGGTTTGGAGTCCCTAGATATTTAATGACTGATGGTGGTTCACATTTTATTCATGGTGCTTTCCGTAATATGCTTGCTAAATATGACGTCAATCATAGAATTGCATCTCCATATCACCCACAGTCTAGTGGTCAAGTAGAATTGAGTAATAGAGAACTCAAATTAATTTTGCAAAAGACTGTCAATAGGTCTAGAAAGAATTGGTCCAAGAAACTTGATGATGCATTATGGGCCTATAGAACTGCATATAAAAATCCTATGGGCATGTCTCCGTATAAAATGGTATATGGAAAAGCATGTCACTTACCTCTCGAACTAGAACATAAGGCATATTGGGCTATTAAAGAACTCAACTATGATTTCAAACTCGCCGGTGAAAAGAGGTTATTTGATATTACCTCACTTGATGAATGGAGAACCCATGCTTATGAAAATGCCAAGTTGTTTAAAGAAAAGGTTAAAAGATGGCATGACAAAAGGATACAAAAGCGTGAGTTTAATGTAGGTGATTATGTATTGCTATACAACTCTCGTTTAATATTTTTTGCAGGAAAACTTCCCTCTAAATGGGAAGGCTCCTATGTTATCGAGGAGGTCTATCGTTCCCGTGCCATAAAAAACAACAACTTCAAAGGCACAAATCCGAAGGTGGTAAACGGTCAGAGAATTAAACTTATATCTCAGGTAATCCCATAAATATTGAAACCAATATTATTGAAACCGTAACCCCGGAGGAATACATAAGGGACACTTTCCAGAATGTTTCAGACTCCAAAAAGGAATAGGTATATGGTACGGTAAGTAAACCGACTCCAAAACAATTTTTAAGGCAATATTTCTCCGTTTTGGAATATTTACAAAAATAGAAAATTAAGTAGCAGTCCGGGAAGGACACGAGGGCCCCACGAGGGTGGAGGGCGCGCCCTACCCCCCTGGGCGCCCCCTTACCTCGTGAGCACCTCGTGTGCCTTCCGGACTCCGTTTTCTTGCACGATACATATTTTGGTCGGTAAAAATTCACTATATATTCTCCCGAAGGTTTTGACTCCCGTATCACGCAATTATCCTCTGTTTTTGTTTCGAGTTGTTCCGCTGTAGATTAGATCAACATGTCTTCCCAGGATTCGGAAGGAGAAAGCTATGTGGATGATTACTTAGCTAATCCTAAGGTCTATGGAGATGTGGAGCACGATGGTTGGACCACGGAGGAAGAAGAGGACTATGAACCCAATGGGAAGGAGGAGACGAGCTCAGATGAAGATGAAGCCCCATTTCCTCAACCTGGGGATATGCACGTGGAATTCAAAAAGTCAAGTCTCCCTGATAGGGTAAAGAAACCAAAATTTGAGTTTATCCCTTTTCATCTCTTGTAGGAAAATAAGCAGGACCTATGCAAAAAGATATTAACCCTGGAGTGGGAGATTGATGATCTGAGGGATCAAAATGCCGTCCTCAAGCGTAAATTAAGGGAGAAGTCTAAGCCATCAACTAAGTCAACAACACCTCCACCTTCTTCACCAACCAAGGAGATATAATCACATGGGTATGGGCACTCCCCTTGGCAACCGCCAAGCTTGGGGGAGGTACCCCGGTATCGTATCACAATCACAACTCCTATCTTTACCGTTTTCCTTAGTTCGATCCTATTAGTAGTATTTTGATCTAGTAGAATAAAGTTGATGGCATGATCTAGTTTTGAGTTTTGCCTTATGATCTCTCTATGTAATCGAGTCCGTGAGCTATATAATAAATATTAGTGTTGAGTCAAGGGCTTGATTTTCTCGCTATGATCTTGGGTGAATAAAAGAAAAGAGAAAAAGAATAAGAAGAAGCAAAAGTTCATATTGATCTTATTGATAGTAATGACTTCACATAGAAAGAGTGTGATGATTAAAAGTTGCTGGAAGTTGGCAGACATAGCTTTGGTCATATTTTCAATTAATAGGAAGTAATAAGGAAAGAGAGGTTTCACATATAAATATACTATTATTGACATCTTTTATGATTGGGAGCACTCATAAAATATGACTGTTCGCACACGAACACGTCACCGCGTACCCTCGACGCCGGGGGTGATGCACCGCAGCTTACGTCGAAGGAGACCTGCCGGAAGCGCGGTACGCAAGACAATTCGGCGGGCGCTTTTAAGGACCCGAAACCCCACATGCCCGGGAGGGACCCCGTCAGGGCGCGCAACGGCTATGGGCTGCCCTAGGTCGACTTGATCGCCCCTAGAGCCTCGAGGTTCGCCGCCCTGCAAACGAAGAACGAACGAAGAACGAGGAAAAGAAGAACAAGGGAGAAGGAAAAGTAAAGGTAAAAAATGTATATAGATTTGTTCGATTGTGTGTTGTTCAATCTTTTGTCACCTCCCGTCTATTTATGAGGCGGCTGGACTTTCCCTACAAGAGAAGGACTAAAAATTCCGTCCAAAACATCAAAAACCCTAACCTAACTCGGATAGGAATCTTTGGCAATTTCCGGACCAATCTCGGTCTCACCGATTGGTTTGCTTCGGTCCCACCGAGTGAACGTGGCCAATTTTCTATAACCTTCTGTAATTTCCGGATCAATCTCGGTCTCACCGATTGGTTTGCTTCGGTCCTACCGAGTCAACATTGCCAACTTTCTGGTAAATTTTTGGATAAACTCGGTCTCACCGATGAAATCAACTCGGTCGGTTCGAAATGACTCTGCAGCTTCTGTTTCTGACCTTGTTTTGCCTCCACAGGTTGCATACGAGCTTGGATTAAGACTATTTTTATATCAAAATCAATCGATTCGACGATACGCACAACTTTCATGTTGAAACATTTTCCAACAGAGGCCATATCAATTGGGTGGCTGCCCATTTTATAATCTGATGTCAATATGCGCATCTCTGAATTTGTCATAACTTTTGCATCCGAGCTCCGTTTTAGACCATCTTCAAATCCATCTTGATCTTCTTGAATAGATCTATACCATGGTGACTTCCAATCATAACTTTAAATTAATCTTGACATAGCTTTAAGCAACTTTTATGATTTGCCAGTTTTGAGCGTCAACACATGCCCCCCTGTTTTTCAGCAAAGCTAGCGTGCCTAAAAATAATTTGTAGCGTGTTGGCTCTAAGGACGATGTCAACACTCCATCGGCCATTATATATGCTTAGGGCGATAAATATATATCGGCCATGTTCATGCTTAGGGCGATACTTCTATATCAGCCATTGCTTGTTTGAACCTCTTGATGCAAACTTGGGTGAAAAGCTTCTCAACTTCTATAACAATCCGGTGATATGGTTCCATAGATCAAAACCATCATCTGAACCATATCGTTAACCCTTTTGCTAGGATTTTGCAGATAATCAAGAATGAGCTCCCTCTAATCCTTTCTTTCACCTGCATACAAATTTCATTAGTGGCCGAAGCAATGGGCTTTGGTTCGGCATTACCTATGTCGGTGAGATCAAGCATCGGCTATTGATAGATGTGCAATACACCATGATCTACATGGTAGCCGAATGCTTGTTGCGCCAACTCATTTGCTCTTCAATTTTCATGTCTAGATATATGAGAAATATTTAAGCAACCCAAGGTAAATTTATATCTAGAGATACCAAAAGATAAATTATAAGTGATTCGTCAAAACATTGATAACCCTTAGATATTTGTTGCACTACTAATAACGAATCACCAGAAGCCTCAATATGTACAACACCTATAGCAAGGCAAAGCTCCAATCCGAATGACAATGCATATTCGGCTTTGATCATTGTGCAGAAATATTTTAAGCGGCATGAGGCTTCACAAAATAGCACCATAAGGAGATATATAAACAACACCAACACTTTGGCCATTGCTACAAATTTAACCATCAATATATAATCTCCATGGTACTAAAGAGATCAAGCTAAAATCAATATTATGCATGATGTCAACATGATTCTCAATAATAAAATCAACCATGATTTGGCCTTATGTAAGTTCTGAAAACTAACAAGCGAAAGCACACCCAATAAAAACATAAGTTCACTTTGCAATTTTGGTGAATTGGTCTATGCATAATATCCTCAATGGCATCAATTTGACAAATTCCTTTGCAAGCACTTATCTCAATCTCTACTCAAACTAAGGACGGTGCTAGAGTACCACACCGGCCATTCTTACATATATTCTTAGGGCGATAGATAAGTATCGGCCATTACCATGAGGTCCATGTAGAATTCATTCACCAAATCATGTATAGCCGAAATAAACATATGAAATAGCAATCAAATATTTCGGCCCTTTGGAGTAGCTAATAAATTGTATAGAGATTTGGTAATACCCTCTCATGATGCAGAAAATTATGTCGCTTCCATGGATCAAAATAAATCCAGGGAGGGTAATTTATCATACCTGATGATGAATTCCATGGCAAAGGCATCAATGGTATGTTTGAAAAACATGGATGATGTGCTAACCGAAGATTTTGATGGGGTGATGCAAACCTTCGGCTTAATTGTTTCTGGTTCCCATCCTTCTCTTTCTTCACTTTTATAACACTTGTTGCAATAGAAGGTTGCACATCATTTTTATTTTGACTGCTCCTCTTGGGAACCCATGCCATGTTCTTCTTTTTCAGCTCTTGTGCACTAAGTTTTTGTAATTTCTTCTTTCGCCAATACGATAAGCCGAGTGGGCACCCTGGCTGTGATTTTGTTTGAAGCAATGGCAATTCTTGTTTTACCTTGTGCACTGTCAACTTCTTTTTTTCTTCAGATTTGGCACTTTGACTCTTGATAATTGGTTGCTTCGTCTCATTGCCTCTAGTAGCCAATGTCAACACGTTAATTGGCTCTTTTTCATTTGAGATCAAATCTGAAGTTGCACTCTTACGACCATCTCTTTTAACACGGTACACTTTCTTGACCACGTCTTTCTTCTTCTTTGAGCTCCGGACCGATTCCTTATGATTGAAACGGCCTTTAACATATGATTGTTCAAATGTTGATATTCTCGGAGATGCATAATATTGGTTAGATGGTCTAAAATAAGATGGAGAGTGTGCCCTTGTATCATACCTGTCCCATGATGGATATGGATCTACATGAGCATAGGGATGCATCCACGGCATTGGCACTGGCGGCCCAAAATAAGGATATGAATATGTTGCACTAAAATACTCACTTTGCCAATGCCGATCCTCATATTTGCGCCTTGGGGGTGATCTTGGTTTCTTTGCATGATTTGGCCGATAAGCATTCTTCTCTCCACTCTTTTTTTGATATTTATCCAATAGTTCAGCGAAGGTGATTTTTGATCTCTTACACTTGCGCTTATTTTGGCTTTTGTTTTCTTTTGGTTTGCTTTCATCGATCATTGGATTTCCTTGTTGCCACCCAGTCCTTAGCGTCTTCATTGTAGCTTCGATGGAATTCCCACCCTCAAGTTCATGTTCATTGTGATCTTCAACTACTTCTTTACTTGAAAGCTTGATCCCATCACCCGCAGTTTTTACCTTCTCTTTAGATGGATCGGCTTGAAGTAGCCGATGCAAAACTTTTTGCCATCAAGACCAATCAGAATAGACTGGTCATCCTTTGGTGTTTCAACAAATTTCAATTGTCCTTTTTCAATGGCCAATTTAACTATTTGACGAAACATGTGGCAGTCCTCAAAATTATGCTTGGACGAATCATGCAACTTACAATACATTCGTCCTTGGATAGATGGCTTGACATGGTGATCAAGAATTCTAATGTAATTATTTTTCAACAACAAAGCAAAGATTTGATCACACATGTTTGAATTGAAGGTATACTTTTTGTTTTCTAGCCGATCTTGTTGTGAGAACGGCTTTGGAGTTAAGCAAACGAATGGTTCAGATTTGGCATCTTCCCATTCGGCTATGAATTCTCTTTCGCATACTTTTTCCGATGTCATTAAATAAGAAACTATACTAGCATCGGTTTTCCCAAAAGATTTTAACCTTGGCTTTAAATTTCTGAAATCAAAGTAGTTAGAACATACATGTCTCAATTGAGACCATGCATAAGCCAAGCATGAAGCAAGAAAAGCTACCTAATTAGATATGAACTTTAAATAAAGCAATGGGAAAAGCTTTGGCTGCAGTAATAAGTCATTATCGGTCTCTTTGAATGGTACAATATATTGGCCGATATGCTTAGTAACAATTTTATTGCTAACAAGTAAATTGCCCTTCTTCATTGGTCTTTGAAAATTACTTACTAGAATTTTTCTAATAGATGCATCAACAATAAAGTTGTGACCAAATCTAAAAATAGGTAAATTACTTGCTAGACATACCTCTTCAAATATGTTGGGAGAGCATGATGATTGCATATGATGAATAATATTGTGCTTTGCTTCTGAATGACTTCCCAACACCATGTCACAATTTTCTTCTTGATTTCGTGCATCATAAATTTGAAGATCTTTGTCAATCAAACGTTGTTCGGCTACTTGTTCTTGTCCTTGAAGCTTGTCAATTTCTATGGCACAAAACTCATAGGGCAGGCAGTAGGTTCCATTAACTTCAGAAAAATCAAGCATGGTTGTTTTGCTATGCTTGCCATGCCCTTTCTCAATAATACTTGCCTCTTTGGATTTGATGAATTCAGAATATATACTACTTGATTCGGCTTTCAACCGAAGCACTTTCAAGTTCCGAATCATCCTTCTTTTCATTGATACTACCCATTGGCAATGCTTCTTTTATCTGAGCCAATTCTTTTTCTATTTGTTTCTGGCGGCGAGCGGCAAAGTTGGCTTTAAGCTTTTTCTCAATTTCAGCCCACTCCGGATACGATTGCCCCCTGATGTTTTTAGATTCTTTCGGCAATGACACACGGGTGTTGCCGAAATTTTGCAGTAGTGTAGGGGGTGTATAATATGATGTAGTACTAGGTGAAGGCATATGCATTGTTATAAAAATATATATTTCTCGCCAATTTTATCAATTGGCAAAGATTCATCTTCTTGCAAAACTCTAGCTTTTATTGCGGCACAATCAGGAAACAACCCCTTTTCATATTGTTCAAGGCAAAGAGCACTAATTCTCTTGTTTTGTGTCAAGCTCTTTTTTAATGCAGCCACAACCGCTTCTGGAAGGGATTGCTCCGCAATACTTCCAGATTCTTTCGGAAATGATTCGTGAGTGTTGCCAAAATTCTTGAATTGCGTGGAGTATGCATTATATGCTACAATATTTGATGATGGCACATGTGTTCCTGTAAAATTTTCACTTATTCGGCTATGACCATGAAGATGCGAGGCCGAATTATGAACATCTACAGTTGCATACGGTGCTGACAAATTACTAACATGACGTGTAGCATATGATGGTTGAGAGTAACTGGCCGAATAACTAGTAGTAGCATGGCCAATTCTCCCATCCATCGGCAAGGTTGAATTCACATATTGCAAATTAGTTGCCGATGAATAAAAAGATGAAACACTTTCTTGTATGCTATTGGAAATTTTAACATGAGGTGTTTCAAATTGATTAACCAAACCCATCATGTTGTTCATCGGCATATGGATCTGTGGGTTGCCGATGCATGAGAGTTTGGATACATATGTTGTACGTTGCTAAAATCATAAGAATTTGAAGCATGAAGATTGCTTTGCATCGGCCCTTGCGCATAATTAGATGCATGATTGATAAAACTAGGGCTAGCCGATACATTATGCTCATTAGATGATCCAGCAACAACACATGGATTATTTGCATCTACAAAGTGGAATTGGGTATTCATATTACCTTTGTAGATTACAGCAACTTGATGACGATCTCTTCGTAGCAAGAACGGGCTAGAGACCATTCAAAGCTTCGTCCCCAGTGGAGTCGCCAAAAAGTGTATTCGCACACGGACACATCACCGCGCACCCTCGATGCCAGGGGTGATGCACCGCAGCTCACGTCGAAGGAGACCAGCCGGAAGCGCGGTACGCAAGACAATCCGGCGGGCGCTTTTGAGGACCCGAAACCCCACACGCCCGGGAGGGACCCCGTCAGGGCGGGCGGCGGCTATGGGCTGCCCTAGGTCGACCTGATCGCCCCTAGGGCCTCGAGGTTCGCTGCCCTGCAAACGAAGAACGAACGAAGAACGAGGAAGAAGAAGAACAAGGGAGAAGGAAAAGTAAAGGTAAAAGATGTATATATATATATATATATATTTGTTCGATTGTGTGTTGTTCAATCGGCTGTCACCTCCCGTCTATTTATGAGGCGGCTGAACTTTCCCTACAAGAAAAGGACTAAAAATTCCGTCCAAAACATCAAAAACCCTAACCTAACTCGGATAGGAATCTTTGGCAATTTCCGGACCAATCTCGGTCTCACCGATTGGTTTGCTTCGGTCCCACCGAGTGAACGTGGCCAATTCTCTGTAACCTTCTGTAATTTCCGGATCAATCTCGGTCTCACCGATTGGTTTGCTTCAGTCCTACCGAGTCAACATTGCCAACTTTCTGGTAAATTTTTGGACAAACTCGGTCTCACCGATCAAATCAACTTGGTCGGTCCGAAATGACTCTGCAGCTTCTGTTTCTGACCTTATTTTGCCTCTACGGGTTGCATGCGACCTCGGATTAAGACGATTTTTATCTCAAAATCAACCGATTCGACGAGACGCACAACTTTCATGTTGAAACATTTTCCATCAGAGGCTATCTCAATCGAGTTTATGGCCATTTTATAATCTGATGTCAATATGCGCATCTCCGAACTTGTCATAACTTTTGCATCCGAGCTCCGTTTTAGACCATCTTCAAATCCATCTTAATCTTCTCGAATAGAGCTATACCACGGTGACTTCCAATCATAACTTTGAATTAATCTTGACGTAGCTTTAAGCAACTTTTATGATTTGCCACTTTTGAGCGTTAACAATGACATGCTAAAGAGTTGATGTTGGATAAGGAAGACAACGTAATGAGTTATGTTTTCTTATATCTGAGATAAACTATGTTTTCATGGATCATCCAACATGTTGAGCTTGCCTTTCCCCCTCATGCTACCCAAATTCTCAGCACCAAGTAGAGATACTACTTGTGCTTCTGAATACCCTTAAACCAGTTTTGCTATGAGAGTCCACCATATCTACCTATGGATTGAGTAAGATCCTTCAAGTAAGTTGTCATCGGTGCAAAGCAATAATAATTGCTCTAAATATGTATGATTAGTGTGGGAGAAATAAGCTTTATACGATCTTGTGATGTGGAAGTAATAAAAGCGACATACTGCATAATAAAGGTTCATATCACAAGGGGCAATATAAAATGACGTTCTTTCGCATTAAGATTTTGTGCATCCAACCATAAAAGCGCATGGAAACCTCTGCTTCCCTCTGCGAAGGGCCTATCTTTTATTATTATCTTCTACCTTATGCAAGTGTCATGGTGATCTTCACCTCTCCCCTTTTCATTTTATCCTTTGGCAAGCCCAGCATGTTGGAAAGAACCTGATATATATATCTAATTGGATGTAGGGGCATGAGTTATTATTGTTGAAATTACCCTCGAGGTAAAAGGTTGTGGGGCGAAACTATAAGCCCCTATCTTTCTCTGTGTCCGATTAAAACTCCGTAACCACAAGTATTGCGTGAGTGTTATCAACTATGAAGGACTAGATGATAGTTGAGTATGTGGACTTGCTTTTTAGCTCTGACATAGACTCTTTCTGATGTTATGATAAATTGCAATTGCTTCAATGACCGAGGTTATAGTTTGTTGGTTCTCAATAAGGTTTCTGATTCATACTTTTGCATTATGAATAGATCATCACTTGAACATAAGTAATCATATGACAATATCTATATCTATGTTGCTGTTATGAGAATAATCATGATGCCCTCATGTCTGTATTTTATTTTTATCGACGCCTCTACCTTTAAACATGGGGACATATTTATTGTTATCGGCTTTCGCTTGAGGACAAGCGAGGTCTAAGCTTGGGGGAGTTGATACGTCCATTTTGCATCATGTTTTTATATCGATATTTATTGCATTATGGGTTGTTATTTCACATTATGTCACAATACTTATGGCTATTCTCTCTTATTTTACAAGGTTTACATAAGGAGGGAGAATGCCGGCAGCTGGAATTCTGGGCTAGAAAAGGAGCAAATATTAGAGACCTATTCTGCACAACTCCAAAGTCCTGAAACTCCACGGAATACCTTATAATAAATAATGAAAAATCCTCGGCAAAGATGAAGACCAGGGGGCCCACACCCTTTCCACGAGGGTGGGGGCACGCCCCCCCTAGGGCGCGCCCCCCTACCTCGTGGACCCCCTGGTGGCTCTCTGATGACCATCTTCTGCTATATGAAGTCTTTCATCGAGAAAAAAACCAGAAGCAACCTTTCGTGACGAAACTCTGCCGCCACAAGGCGGAACCAATCTAGGGCTCCAGCAGAGTTGTTCTGCCGGGAAACTTCCCTCCTGAAGGGGGAAATCATCGCCATCGTAATCACCAACGCTCCTCTCATCGGGAGAGGGCAATCTCCATCAACATCTTCATCAGCACCATCTCATCTCAAAACCCTAGTTCATCTCTTGTATCCAATTCTTGTCTCCAAGTCTAAGATTGGTGCTAGTAGGTTGCTAGTAGTGTTATTTACTCCTTGTAGTTGATGCTAGTTGGTTTAATTGGTGGAAGATCATATGTTCAGATCCCTTATGCATATTATTACCCCTCTGATTATGAACATGAATATGCTTTGTGAGTAGTTGCGTTTGTTCCTGAGGACAAGGGAGAAGTCTTGCTATTAGTACTCATGTGAATTTGGTATTCGTTCGATATTTTGATGAGATGTATGTTGTCTAGCCTCTAGTGGTGTTATGTGAACGTCGACTACATAACACTTCACCATTATTTGGGCCTAGAGGAAGGCATTGGGAAGTAATAAGTAGATGATGGGTTGCTAGAGTGACAGAAGCTTAAACCCTAGTTTATGCATTGCTTCGTAAGGGGCTGATTTGGATCCATATGCTTCATGCTATGGTTAGGTTTACCTTAATAGTTTTGTTGTAGTTGTGGATGCTTGCAATAGAGGTTAATCATAAGTGGGATGCTTGTTCGAGTAAGAACAGCACCCAAGCAGCGGTCCACCCACATGTCAAATTATCAAAGTACCGAACGCGAATCATATGAACGTGATGAAAACTAGCTTGACGATATTCCCATGTGTCCTCGGGAGCGCTTTTCCTTTTATAAGAGTTTGTCCAGACTTGTCCTTTGCTACAAAAAGGATTGGGCCACCTTGCTGCACTTTATTTACTTTTGTTACTTGTTGCTCATTACAAATTATCTTATCACAAAACCATTTGTTACCACTTATTTCAGTACTTGCAGAGAATACCTTGCTGAAAACCGCTTATCATTTCCTTATGCTCCTCGTTGGGTTCGACACTCTTACTTATCGAAAGGACTACGATAGATCCCCTATACTTGTGGGTCATCAACGGTCCAAGAATTAAACATTATATCTCAGGTAATCCTATAAATGTTGAAACCAATGTTATTGAAACCGTAACCCCGAGGAATACATAAGGGACACTTTCCGGAACGTTTCAGACTCCGAAAAGGAATAGGTATGTGGTACGGTAAGTAATCCGATTCCAAAACAGTTCTAATGGAAATTTTCTTCCGTTTTGGAATATTTAGAAAAATAGAAAAATATGAAGCAGTCCTGGAAGGACACGAGGGCTCCACGAGGGTGGAGGGCCCTCCACCCCCTTCCCCCCTGGGCGCGCCCCCTTCCTCGTGGGCACCTCGTGTGCTCTCCGGACTCCGTTTTCTTACACGACACGTATTTTGGTCGGTAAAAATTCATTATATAATCTCCCGAAGGTTTTGACCACCGTATCACACAAATATCTCCTGTCTTTGTTTTGAGCTGTCCTGCTGCAGATTTGAGCAACATGTCGTCCCAGGATTCGGAAGGAGAGAGCTATGTGGCTGACTACCTTGCGGATCCTAAAGTCTACGGGGATGTGGAGTATTGTGGTTGGACTATGGAAGAAGAAGAGGACTATGAACCTAAGGGAAAGGAGGAAACGAGCTCAGATGAAGATGAAGTCCCACTACCTCAACCTGGGGACATGCATCCCTGATAGAGTAAAGAAACCTAAGATCGAGTTTATCCCTTTTCGCATCTTGCAGGAAAACAAGCAGGAACTATGTAAAAAGATACTGAGCCTGGAGTAGGAGATCGAGGACCTAAGGGACCAAAATTCTATACTCAAGCGCAAATTAAGGAAGAAGCCTACGCCATCAACAAAACCATCACCTTCTTCACCAACAAAGAAGAACTGAGTATCTGGTATGGGCACTCCCCTTGGCAACCGCCAAGCTTGGGGGAGTGCCCCGGTATCGTATCACCATCACTTTTATCTTTACCGTTTTTCTTAGTTTGATCTTTTTGATAATATTTTGATCTAGTAGAATAAAAGTTCTTAGTATGATCTAGTTGTGAGTTTTGCTTTATGATCCTTCTATATAATCGAGTCCGTGAGCTATATAAAATAAAGATTAGTGTTGAGTCAAGGGCTTGATTATTTTGCCATGATCTTGAGTGAATAAAAGAAAAGAGAAAAAGAATAAAAAGAAATAAAAGAGATCATATGGATCTTATGGAGAGTAATGAGCTCACATAGAAAGAGTATGATGAATAAAAGTTGTTGAGAGTTGACAAACATAGTTTTGGCCATTGTTGCAATTAATAAGAAGTAATAAAGAAAGAGAGGTCTTCACATATAAATATACTATCTTGGACATCTTTTATGATTGTGAGCACTCATTGAAGTATGACATGCTAAAGAGTTGACGTTGGACAAGGAAGACAACGTAATGGATTATGTTTTCTTACATCTGAGATAAATTATATTGTCATGGATTATCCAACATGGTTGAGCTTGCCTTTCCCCCTCATGCTAGCCAAATTCTTTGCACCAACTAGAGATACTACTTGTGCTTCCAAACACACTTAAACCAGTTTTGCCATGAGAGTCCACCATATCTGCCTATGGATTGAGTAAGATCCTTCAAGTAAGTTGTCATCGGTGCAAGTAATAAAAATTTCTCTCTAAATATGTATGATTTATTGGTGTGGAGGAAATAAGTTTTATACGATCATGTGATATGGAAAAATAAAAGCGACAAACTGCATAATAAAGGTCCGTATCACAAATGGCAATATAAAGTGACGTTCTTTCGCATTAAGATTTTGTGCATCCAACCATAAAAGCGCATGAAAACATCTGCTTCCCTCTATGAAGGGCCTATCTTTTACCTTTATCTCCTACCTTACATAAGATTCATGGTGATCTTCACCTTTCCTTTTTATATTTTATCTTTTGGCAAGCACAACATGTTGGAAGGATCCTAGTATATATGGCTAATTGGATGTGAGTTTTCATGAACTATTATTGTTGACATTACCCTTGAAGTAAAACGTTGGGAGGCAAAACTATAAGCCCCTATCTTTCTCTGTGTCTGATTAAAACTCCATACCCATAAGTATTGCGTGAGTGTTAGCAATTGTGAAAGACTATATGATAGTTGAGTATGTGGACTAACTGAAAAGCTCTTATATTTACTCTTTCCTATGTTATGATAAATTGCAATTACTCCAATGACTGAGATTATAGTTTGTTAGTTTTCAATGAAGTTTATGATTCATACTTGAAATTGTGATTGAATTATTACTCTAGCATAAGAAATCATATGACAAGAATTATGTAAGTTGTTGTTCTAAGAATGATCATGATGCCCTCATGTCCGTATTTTATTTTTATCGACACCTCTATCTCTAAACATGTGGACATATTTTTCAATTTCGGCTTTCGCTTGAGGACAAGCGAGGTCTAAGCTTGGGGGAGTTGATACGTCCATTTTGCATCATGCTTTTATATCGATATTTATTGCATTATGGGCTGTTATTACACATTATGTCACAATACTTATGCCTATTCTCTCTTATTTTACAAGGTTTACATAAAGAGGGAGAATGCCGGCAGCTGGGATTCTGGACAGGAATATGAGCAAATATTAGAGACCTATTCTGCACAGCTCCAAAAGTCCTGAAACATCACGGAAGACGTTTTCAGAATATACAAAAAATATTGAGCGCAAGAAGTTCACCAGGGGGCCACACCCTGCCCACGAGGGTGGGGGGCGCACCCTACCCCCCTGGGCGCGCCCCTACCTCATGGGCCCCCTGGTGGCCCTCCGATGGCCATCTTCTGCTATATGGAGTCTTTCGATGAGAAAAAAAATCATAAGCCATCTTCCCTGACGAGACTCCGCCGCCACGAGGCGGAACCAATCTAGGGCTCTGGCAGACCTGTTCTGCCAGGGAAACTCCCTCCGGGAGGGGAAAATCATCGCCATCATCATCACCAACGCTCCTCTCATCGAGAGAGGGCAATCTCCATCAACATCTTCACCAGCACCATCTCCTCTCAAAACCCTAGTTCATCTCTTGTATCCAATTCTTGTCTCCAAGTCTGGGATTGGTACCTGTGGGTTGCTAGTAGTGTTAATTACTCCTTGTAGTTGATGCTAGTTGGTTTATTTGGTGTATGTTCAGATCCTATATGCATATTAATACCTCTCTGATTTATGAACATGAATATGCTTTGTGAGTAGTTACGTATGTTCCTGAGGACATGGGAGAAGTCTTGCTATTTGTAGTCATGTGAATTCGGTATTCGTTTGATATTTTGATGAGATGTATGTTGTCTCTCCTCTAGTGGTGTTATGTGAACGTCGACTACATGACACTTCACCATTATTCGGGCCTAGAGGAAGGCATTGGGAAGTAATAAGTAGATGATGTGTTGCTAGAGTAACAGAAGCTTAAACCCTAGTTTATGCGTTGCTTCGTAAGGGGCTGATTTGGATCCATATGTTTCAAGCTATGGTTAGGTTTACCCTAATACTTTTGTTATAGTTGCGGATGCTTGCAATAGAGGTTAATCATAAGTGGGATGCTTGTACAAGTAAGGACAGTACCCAAGCACCGGTCCACCCACATACCAAATTATCAAAGTACCGAACGCGAATCATATGAACGTGATGAAAACTAGCTTGACGATATTCCCATGTGTCCTCGGGAGCGCTTTACATCATATAGGAGATTGTCCAGGCTTGTCCTTTGCTACAAAAAGGATTGGGCCACCTTGCTGCACTTTATTTATTTTTGTTACTTGTTGCTCATTACAAATTATCCTATCACAAAACTATCTGTTACCTATTATTTCAGTGCTTGCAGAGAATACCTTGCTGAAAACCGCTTATCATTTCCTTCTGCTCCTCGTTGGGTTCGACACTCTTACTTATCGAAAGGACTACGATAGATCCCCTATACTTGTGGGTCATCAATTCACTGGTGACCCGCCCGATCTTGGCGACTCATTAGTAACCCGGTGGGCGGGTCAGACGGACGACAAGGCCCAAGGCCCAGTAGGCTGGTTCGTATGATGGTGGGCTTGTTTAAGAGGAAAGGCATAAGGAATATTCTCCTACAAAGGAAGCAAGACTAGGACTCCACTTGTAATAGAGTAATCCTAATCCTACTAGGACTAGTCATGTAACCTGCCCCTTCAACATATATAAGGAGGGGCAAGGCACCCCAAGAGGGATAAGAAAACAATCTCTAGGGCTAGATACAACGTGGGAGCCGGCTTATGCGGCGACTCTCCCATTGAGCATAATGAGATCTAGCCACAAACAACATGTATGGCTATTATCGGATGATGTTTCCCCGGGCCCGATGCTGTCTAAATGCTTGTCTTGGGTTGCGTCTCTCGATTCCGCTAAACCCCTCTCAAACTACTACAAAGATGCGTTGGCCTCACGACTAAGTCCTCACATTAGGACATCTGCCGTGACAATTCTATGACAGTTGCCGCCCACCATGGAGCCTGCGCACGGTGGTGTTGAGTTCTTGAAGGGATCTCTCCCAAGGATCGAGAAGTTTGCAGTTTTCCGGATGAAGAAAGCTGGTTCAGAAGGATTTGTATCAGCTTCAAGTTCATCAGTCCAGGTGTAAGATATGGGATTTAAGGTTTAAAAGAAATTAGGGTTACAATTTTTTCATTGCCGTGAGTCACTGACACAAGTCACCGAGATCATCGTTTTTCCGCTACAGCCAGTTTCGTCACCACATCGAATCTGATCTACAAGTCGCTAGAATCAGTATGGTTTGGGTCTTCGTTTTGATCACTGGGTCCGATGGCAATACCAACTGCACAAATTGCTACTCCCTCCTTCCATCTATATAGGGCCTAATGCATTTTTCGAGGCTAACTCTGACCAAATATTAGAGCAATAATATATGACATGCAACTTACACAAAGCACATCATCAAATTCGTATGTGAAATGAGTTTTCAATGATATAATTTTCACATTATACATGTTATGTAGTATTAATTTTATCAATAGTCAAAGGCGGTCTTGAAAAACGCATTAAGCCCTATATAGATGGAAGGAGGGAGTATAAGGCACGAAGACAAGTCAGAATCAAGCTATCTAATCAGCCCAGAGACCAGATATTATTTTATAAAGTAATGGCGGTTTACTCCACGGCAGATATGAAAGTTCCAAGTCCCGAGGTAGTCAACAATAGCTGCTCCTGTTTACTCTGTGACTTGTGGACTCAAGTCAGATCCAAGGAGTCATCGCGTACTACTTCAACTAATAGTCGGTCATGTGACTAGGTGAAAATAAAATCAAGTCCCGAGGAAGTAGTGTTAAGAAGGAAAAGAAACAATCATCTGCTCGTCGGATCATGACTCAAAGAAAACAAATTGGCCAGAGCAGCCACGACCCGGATACGGAGATGGACTTGGACTCCTCTGTCGCTGCTTGTGTGACTCCGCTGCCGGGTCTCCACGAGCCGCCTCCGTCGCCAGACGGCTGTTAATGGTTGTGAGCCGCCTCGCCGTGTTCTGCTTCCTCTGCCTCAGTGACGGGATCACGTTGAGCCCCCACTTCAACCGTAGCGCCAGGCCTCTATGTTAAGCCGCCCTCGCCGGAGCAGCTCTTGCCTCGGTCGAGCATGGCTGCGGCGTGGAGCCGCCGGGTCCCCGTGTTCCGCGGTTCTCCTTCGTCAAGCCAATCTTCGAGCGTTTTACTGCTGACATCACCAAGTCTACCAATGTTTGAATCGAGGAAAGTACTCAGCACCTGCACGGATTAGATGGAGAAAATAAACCGCTCGCAGCCGAGCCGCTACGGCGCTCGTCCCGCTGTTCTGCCAAGCCGCCGGATTCCGCTTCTGCCACGGATCCAACCCGCCGGTTTCCGCCTTCGCCTTGGTTGTCGAGAGCCGCCTCTGAGTAGGCGCCCGCGGCTTTGAGCTGCCGTGACTTGCCCGCCTCTGAGCCGCAGCATCTGCCATGGCCGAGTCGCCACTGAGTCTCCGCCCTCGACGAAGCTGACTCGCTGCCAAACCTCATCCCCGAGCCGCCGGCCTCATGTTGTTGTTGTTGTTGCGCTCGTGCTGAACCCCCTGCCTGAGATGGCCGCAAGTGTGAAATAATACATGAAGAATTGGTGGATGGGCTCTACAAATGTTTGGATCTTCGACCTCGTGCCTCGAGCTGACCTTGAGCCTCCTCACGGATTCACTTGATGCTGCTCATTCTATTCTCAGTTTGGCTATTACGAGGACATGCTGCTGATACGTCCAATTAGTCCACGTGCTCAAATTTAGTTCAAAAACTGACCCAAAAGGCTCCTGCGGTGGTGAGGGATAACAGCGGCCTCGTTGTCTGGTCTGCATTCATACGAAGGCATGTGCGTTGAACGGTCAGGGCCATATTGAGTCGTCAGTCTATCTGAGCCGCCGGAGCTGCATTAAGCCGCTGCCGCACAGGGCCGTATTGATGAGCCGCCCTTGCTGCCTGCTGAAGCTGCCACCACCTTGTGCTGAGCCGCCCAGATCAATCTCGTTCTGGGCTGCCATGTTTCCACTTGCGATGGTTAAAGCCCTTTTGGTAAGGACAGAGGAGAGTGGCTAAATCGCCATTGCAAGTATTAGAAGTTGTTACGGAATAGATCATCTATTATTTGGACGAATCAGGTGATATCCGTCCAATCTGTTTTATTATCACATATTATTTTTCAAAGAACAGTTTATTTCTTTTTTAATATGCAATATTGTTTATGCAGGACAATTGATCATTGCAAAACAGATGATCGTGTCATGGATATATAGCTCGCGTCATCATTATCATACGCTAACATCTGACCGTGCCATGATGCTCGACGAATATATGGGCAAACCGCCGTTTTTACGGCCCAATTTACATCAATATGATGTGGTTGATTCGCCCGTCCGCGCGGCTCACCGCATTTGCGATTGATTTGCCCGTCCGCACCGTCTTACAACGTCATGACCGGTTCATCTATCTGCTCCCGTGGCCGGCTCAGCCGTGATTAATTTCAGCTTCACCAAGGTGATCATCAGCTCCACGGTGGATAATTACTGGCTTGACGTATCAGGTGAAATCCATCCAGTATATTTTTATATTATATATCGCTTTTCTTTAAAAGAGCAATTACTCTGGCTTGCAAGTTCTCCAATACAGGACAAGTTATATCACTGAGCTGTTGACTGATTCATACCGGTTTATATCACGGTCAAATATGGAGAATCTCAAGACAACTCCTCGAGTCGCCTTGAGACTCGGGGGCTACTATGACATGACTCAGTAAATGATCGCCAATTTAAAGCAGATTCAAGAACTCTGGATCATTGGAGGGAAAAATAATCCGGCCCCGGAGGCAACTGCCTTATTGGCGAAAATTTAAAGGCCGTCAGAAAATTTCCGGCTCAAAATGATGCTTCGGTTTATAATTCGGCTCAAGGTAAACCTGTCTCCCAGAAAGCTTTGAAGCTCTAAATATCCGGTTTGAAATTCCGGTTTAAAAAGAATTCATCTCTCGCAAGTTCGAGTTTTCAGAAAAAAATTACAGGGACCAAAGAGAGTTTGTTGCATAGCACAACTCAAACATAGGCACCCCACGAGCACAGCTTAGAAATATATCACTTGGGGGCTTCCGGATTATTGAGCTAAGCTATGATTACCCTTTGATCCGGCTCATAGCCACATTTACAGGTCATTTGGGGGCTTCCTATTCAAACATTGGTCGTATTCGAACCAAAGAGAACATAGCTGTCGGTACCCTCTTGATCGGCGCAATGCCAAACTCACTAGGGGGCTTCTTGATCGTATTCGAATCATAGCTTAACCCCTTTTGGGTCCGACTTGGATCGTATTCGAATCAGGGTCGTTAAAAACCTCTCAAGGTCATTTGGGGGCTTCCTGTTCAAACATAGGTCGTATTCGAACCAAAGAGAACATAGCTGTCGGTACCCTCTTGATCGACGCAACGCCAAAGCCACTGGGGGCTACATGACCGTATTCGAATCCTAGCTTAACCCCTTTGGTCCGGTTTACTGGTCGTATTCGAATCAGAAGCCTCAAATTCTTCTTTCTATTTTGCTTAAGTTTTTTGAAAACAGTCTTTTGGGTTTGTCTTGAGACTTTTTGTTCATATCTGAAGCATATATGTGGTTTCGATTAACCCGGCTTGACTTTGGATGATAAGTCGCCATATATGACAATCATAAACATTTGGAAGTTTTGGCTTCTAAGGATTGGGTTATCACCCTTACTGCACAGGTGTCCTAAACCGGCAGTACAATTCAATATCACAGGAACCGGTTTTCCAAACCGGATTATATTATTCAAATCTTTAATAGCCAACATGGCTGGATTTTTATTATGGTTATCAATAACCAATATTATGATTGAGGTTTTCAAAGTCGCTTCAGCGAAATGGATATTATTTTATCAATGGGTATGATTTATTCTACAAAGGAATAGTCCCGAGTCGCTGCAGGCTTACGACCCAGCACTTGGGGGCTACATTATTCAAGTTGAGATTACATCAAATATGCAAGTCTCATGTCGCTACAAGCATGCACCATGACACTTGGGGGCTAATGCAAAGTCATTTTACTGGCCTTATTGAAGATCCAACTCATTACATCATAATGAGCCGGCCCTTTGGGGCTACCAATTGCTCTTGTCAACAATTCAAGGGACACAAGTCTTATTCCATTATATTGAAGGGTCCACTGCTCAGTTGGTAAAGCACAAAGCTCTTAACCTTGTGGACGTGGGTTCAAGCCTCATGATGGGGGTTACATCATATGATGTTCTTTTGAAAGAAGTATATATAAAGTCCCAGCTCAATATTATCTTACTGAGCCGGCCCTTGGGGGGCTACACGTTGTTGTTCAAGTCTGCATGATCATATTTATAAAGTCCCTACTCATTATTGCATAATGACCCGGCCCTTGGGGGCTACACTGGTTGAAGTTTTTATGAGTATGAGGCAATTACAAGTCCCAGGTTGCTGCAAGCATGACAACCCAGCACTTGGGGGCTACATATATGGAGTATTCAATTTTTACTAGTGACCGAGATGAGCACCATGGATTTCTTCAAAGTGGCAGTAATTATATGGAAACAAGTCTCAAATCATCACTTTGTTCTGCTCAAGACTTGGGGGCTACAGGTAATATGGATATAAGGGAGAAAAATCTTCAAAGTCTCGGTTTTGAGTAAACCAGATTGACCCGGTGTCTGCAACAATTATGACCCGGTGTAAGCAACAATTATGACCCGGTGCCATCAATATTTACAAACTGGCAGTTTTTGTAATGATAAACCGGCAAGTTCTACATCTTCAAGCCAGCTGAATATCAGATGAGTATTTCAAGACCAAAATTTTCTAAGACGGTGCTTTGGAAGCCAACTCAAGTGGATTATTTCTTACAATATTTCTCTACAAGAGACCAATGTCTACAAAATGACTCTGAAGCTGGCCTATTGACCCGGACTTTTCAAAAGAAGTATCTAGATTTTTTGCATTGACAAAGTTGAAACATATCTGCTAAAGAATATTTTCCATGAGATCATGGACATGTACATATCAACAAGGAAATGACAAGGACTTAACGATGATCAAGTGCCGGCTGAGAAGAACCTTCGACCCGGCCTATAATCTATCAAAGTTGGTCTTGATTTGCAGGATCCGTTTAACATGGATAAATCCAAATTAAACCGGGGCTAATGTCGGGGATATACCCCGTGGTGTAACTCGGCTGGATGTATGACCCGGCTGGATCTTGGTGATTCACTAGTGACCTGCCCGGAGCTTGGCGACTCCCGGGTAACCCGCCCGATCTTGGTGACTCATTAGTAACCTGGCGGGCGGGTCAGACGGACGACAAGGCCCGAGGTCCAGTAGGCCGGTTCGTATGATGGTGGGCCGGTTTAAGAGGAAAGGCATAAGGAATATTCTCCTACAAAGGAAGCAAGACTAGGACTCCACTTGTAATAGAGTAATCCTAATCCTACTAGGACTAGTCATGTAACCCGCCCGTTCAACATATATAAGGAGGGACAAGGCACCCCAAGAGGGATAAGAAAACAATCTCTAGGGCTAGATACAACGGGGGAGCCGGCTTATGTGACGACTCTCTCATGAGCATAACGAGATCTAGCCACAAACAACATGTAGGGCTATTACTGGATGATGTTTCCCGGGGCCCGAAGCTGTCTAAATCCTTGTCTTGTGTTGCATTTCTCGATTCCGCTAAACCCCTCTCAAGCTACTACAAAGATGCGTTGGCCTCACGACTAAGTCCTCACACTAGGACATCTGCCGTGACAATTCCACGACAGATATGTTTCTCGATTATGGAGGTGACAAAAGGTTCGTTGTAAAGGGTTACATCGATGCAAGTTTTGACACTGATCCAGATGACTCGAAGTCCCAATCTGGATACATATTGAAAGTGGGAGCAATTAGCTAAAGTAGCTCCGTGCAGAGCATTGTAGACATAGAAGTTTGCAAGGTACATACGGATCTGAATTTGGCAGACCCGTTGACTAAACTTCTCTCACAAGCAAAACATGATCACACCTTAGTACTCTTTGGGTGTTAATCACATAGCGATGTGAACTAGATTATTGACTCTAGTAAACCCTTTGGGTGTTGGTCACATGACGATGTGAACTATGAGTGTTAATCACATGGTGATGTGAAGTATTGGTGTTAAATCACATGGCGATGTGAACTAGATTATTGACTCTAGTGCAAGTGGGAGACTGAAGGAAATATGCCCTAGAGGCAATAATAAAGTTATTATTTATTTCCTTATATCATGATAAATGTTAATTATTCATGCTAGAATTGTATTAACCGGAAACATAATACATGTGTGAATACATAGACAAACATAGTGTCACTAGTATGCCTCTACTTGACTAGCTCGTTAATCAAAGATGGTTAAGTTTCCTAACCATAGACATGAGTTGTCATTTGATTAATGGGATCACATCATTAGGATAATGATGTGATTGACTTGAGCCATTCTGTTAGCTTAGCACTTGATCGTTTAGTATGTTGCTATTGCTTTCTTCATGACTTATACATGTTCCTATGACTATGAGATTATGCAACTCCCGTTTACCGGAGGAACACTTTGTGTGCTACCAAACGTCACAACGTAACTGGTGATTATAAAGGTGCTCTACAGGTGTCTCCGAAGGTACTTGTTGAGTTGGCGTATTTCGAGATTAGGATTTGTCACTCCAATTGTCGGAGAGGTATCTCTGGGCCCACTCAGTAATACACATCACTATAATCCTTGCAAACATTGTAACTAATGAGTTAGTTGCGGGATGATGTATTACGGAACGAGTAAAGATACTTGCTGGTAACGAAATTGAACTAGGTATTGAGATACCGATGATCGAATATCGGGCAAGTAACATACCGATGACAAAGGGAACAACGTATGTTGTTATGCGATTTGACCGATAAAGATCTTCGTAGAATATGTAGGAGCCAATATGAGCATCCAGGTTCCGCTATTGGTCATTGACCGGAGACATGTCTCGGTCATGTCTACATAGTTCTCGAACCCGTAGGGTCCGCACGCTTAAAGTTTCGGTGACTATTGTATTATGAGTTTTTGTGTTTTTATGTACTGAAGGTAGTTTAGAGTCCCGGATATGATCATGGACATAACGAGGAGTCTCGAAATGGTCGAGACATAAAGATTGATATATTGGACGACTATGTTCGGACACCGGAATAGTTTCGGGGAGTTTCAGACATATACCAGAGTACCGGGGGTTACCGGAACCCCCCGGGGAGTTTAATGGGCCAAGATGGGCCTTAGTGGAGAAGAGGAGGGGCGGCTAAGGCAGCCCGCGCGCCCCCTCCCCCCTCTAGTCCGAATTGGACAAGGAGGGGGGGGGGCGGCGCCCCCTTTCCTTCCTCTCTCTCCTTCCCTTCCTTTCCCCCTCCTACTCCAACTAGGAAAAGAGGGAGTCCTACTCCCAATGGGAGTAGGACTCCTCCCTGGCGTGCCCTCCCCTGGTCGTCCGCCTCCTCCCCCTGGTCCTTTATATACGGGGGCAGGGGGCACCTCTAGACAAAACAATTGATCTCTTAGCCATGTGCGGTGCCCCCCTCCACCATATTCCACCTCGATTATATCGTAGCGGTGCTTAGGCGAAGCCTTGCTTCGGTAACAACACCATCACCGTCACCACGCCATCGTCCTAACGGAACTCTCCCATGAAGCTCTGCTGGATCGGAGTTCGCGGGACGTCATCGAGCTGAACGTGTGCTGAACTCGGAGGTGTCGTACGTTCGGTACTTGGATCGGTCGGATCGTGAAGATGTACGACTGCATCATCCACGTTGTGCTAACTCTTCCGCTTTCAGTCTATGAGGGTATGTAGACAACACTCTCCCCTATCGTTGCTATGCATCACGATGATCCTGTGTGTGCGTAGGATTTTTTTTGAAATTACTACGTTCCCCAACATCGGTAATGCACATCACTATGAGCCTTGCAAGCAATGTGACTAATGAGTTAGCCACGGGATGATGCATTACGGAATGAGTAAAGAGACTTTCTGGTAACGAGATTGAACTAGGTATGATGATACCGACGATCGAATCTCAGGCAAGTATAATACCGATTACAAAGGGAACAACGTATGTTGTTATGCGGTTTGACCGATAAAGATCTTTGTAGAATATGTAGGAACCAATATGAGCATCCAGGTTCCGCTATTGGTTATTGACTGGAGATGTGTCTCAGTCATGTCTACATAGTTCTCGAACACGTAGGGTCCGCACGCTTAACGTTCGATGACGATTTGAATTATGAGTTTCATGTTTTGATGAACCGAAGTTTGTTCGGAGTCCCGGATGAGATCACGGACATGACAAGGAGTCTCAAAATGGTCGGGACATAAAGATTCATATATTGGAAGGCTACTGAGGGAGTCCTGGATTAGGGGGTCTCCGGACAGCCGGACTATCTCCATTGGCCGGACTGTTAGACTATGAAGATACAAGATTGAAGACTTCGTCTCGTGTCCGGATGGGACTCTACTTGGCGTGGAAGGCAAGCTAGGCAATACGTATATGGATATCTCCTCCTTTGTAACTGACCTCGTGTCCGGATGGGACTCTACTTGGCGTGGACGGAAGTTGTTCGGAAGGGCGTCGCCAGTCCACAGCTGGACTATAAAGCCCTTCATGGCCTGATCGGCCGCCTTATGTAGCTCGACCATCTGCTTCAGCTGGTCACTCATCGGCACCGGATGTTCGGCCTCAGCATACTGAGACCAGAACAAATTCTCCGTCGAGCTTCCGTCCTCGGCCTGGTAAAATTGTGCGGCATCGGACACACTGCGGGGGAAATCTGCGAATGCTCCTGAAGAGCTCCGGATCCGGGTAAGTAATCGGTAATTTACTTTTACATGCTTGCTTTGCATATAGAAAGCCTTACCCACCGCTATCTTCTTCATCGCGTCGATCTCCTGAAGGGCCTTCTAGGCCTCGGCCTTGGCACTCTTTGCACTCTCACGGGCCGCGGCGAGCTCAGACTCTCGCGTCTTTAAGTCAAGCTCCAACGCCTCGTGCTTCGTCACGAGAGCTTGGAGCTCTTGCTGCACCTCGCCCACCCGAGCCTCGTGCTTCTCTCGCTCAGTGCGCTCCTTGGCCGCGGTATCTTCGGCCTTGGTCAGCGCTTGCTTCAGGGTTGCCACCTCAGTCGTGGCCCCTGGCAAACATACAATGATCCTGTCATTTTGCAATCACGTCCTTTTTTTATACATGTCTATAGACGGGGTATTACTTACCCTTGTTCTCCTTGAGCTGCCTCTTGGCCAGGCCGAGCTCCTTCTTGGACCCCTTGAGGTCCTGCTTCAGTACGGCGACCTCTGCAGTTAGTGCGGCGGACGCTAGCAGCGAAGCCTGCATATGCATATTGACACACTTATGTTAGACTCCTGCGATATTATTTGATCCCCTGTTCGGATTTTCTTTTTGAACACCGAACAAAGCATCAGGGGCTACTGTCTATGCGGTAATATTTCTACTACATTTTTAAACACTTACCTCAAAGCCTGTTAAAAGGCTGGCACAGGCTTCAGTCAATCCGCTCTTGGCGGACTGAACCTTCTGGATCACCGCACTCATGATAGTGCGGTGCTCCTCGTCGATGGAAGCGCTGCGAAGCGCTTCCAGCAGATTATCCGGTGCCTCTGGATGGATAGAGGTCACCGGCACAGGCGTCTGGCCCCTCTTAGAAGGAGACCGCCTGCCCGAGCCCGAAACCGCTGGAGGGTCCGGCACGGCGTTCGGCTGAGGGCCGAACTCGGAGCTCTCGGGGCCCCCGTCCCCTTGGCTTCCGGAGTCCGGAAGGTCGCCTTGAGGCGCCTCCGAGACTGTCTCCCCTCGATCCGGTGCCTCTTGAGACAACACCTCGGTGTCGTCGGCAGGATGAGGGGAGGTGGCGGTCGGGACTGGATCGCTATCCATGTCCGACGAGCCCAAGGAGCCGTCCGATGATACCTCGATATCGGCTCCTGGTGGCCTGCGTAATTATGTTTGGCGTTAGGGAAAGCAGTGCGACCAAGGAATCTTATGGGTTACTTTGGTATCCGAATACTTACGATCTCCCCGGGGGCTTGGCCCTGGGCAACCACTCGTCGTCGCCTTCATCGGCGGCGGTGGAGCTGTCCGGAAGGAGAGTTCTTCCCTTCTTGGACCCTTCGGCCCCCCAGTTGGGGCGGCCTTCCTTTTTCTGTCTCCCCCAGTCGGTGGGGGAGCGTATTTTTCTTCTTCTTCTGGGGAAGAGTGCGCCACAGAGTCATCGGACGGTGAGTCCGACGACGCCTGGCGTCGGGAACTCTTTCGAGATCCCTTGGCCTTCTTGGTCTTCTCCGGCACTTTATAAGGGGCCGGAGTCAGCATCTTCGCCAGAAGAGCGTCTACGGGGCCTTCGGGCAAAGGAGCCAGACAGTTGATCTGTCCGGCCATCTTCTGCTAGTCCTGTCAAAGGTACGGGAGTTTAGATCCCGCATAGAGTCAATCTATATAAAAAATAAGCATCCTCTGAAAGGTAAATTAGCTTACCGCACTGGCTTGGCGCTTCGCGCTGAATCCACGATCCTCAGTAATAGGGGGAGGGACCTCGGCACTTTTGAACAGCACCCTCCAGGCGTCTTCATGAGTCGTGTCAAAGAGCCTGTTCAGAGTTTGGTGCTGCACCGGATTGAATTCCCACAAGGTGAACTCCCGTTGTTGGCACGGGAGTATCCGGCGGATGAGCATAACCTGGACTATGTTGACAAGCTTGAGCTTCTTGTCCAACATGTTTTGAATACATGTTTGGAGTCTGGTCAGCTCCTTCGAACTACCCCAGGACAGACCCTTCTCTTTCCAGGAGGTGAGCCGTGTGGGGATGCCAGATCGGAACTCGGGGGCCGCTGCCCATGCAGGGTCACGCGGCTCGGTGATATAGAACCACCCCGATTGCCACCCCTTTATGGTTTCCACAAAGGAGCCCTCGAGCCATGTTATGTTGGGCATCTTGCCCACCATGGTGCCTCCGCACTCCGCCTGGCGGCCGCCCACCACCTTCGGCTTGACATTGAAGGTCTTCAGCCATAAGCCGAAGTGGGGCTTGATGCGGAGGAAGGCCTCGCACACGACGATAAACGCCGAGATGTTGAGGATGAAGTTCGGGGCCAGATCATGGAAATCTAGGCCGTAGTAGAACATGAGCCCCCGGACGAAGGGATGGAGAGGGAATCCTAGTCCACGGAGGAAATGGGTGAGGAATACTACCCTCTCATGGGGCCTGGGGGTGGGGATGAGCTGCCCCTCATCTGGGAGCCGGTGCGCGATGTCGTCGGGCAGGTATCCGGCTCTCCTTAGTTTCTTGATGTCTCCCTCCGTGACGGAGGAGACCATCCACTTGCCTCCTGCTCCGGACATGGTTGAAGAAGGTTGAGGCGGAAGTGTGGGATTGGGCGCTAGAGCTCGAGTGTGCGAAAACGGATGAGCAAAGGAGGAAGAAGGCGTGAATAGAAAGGTGAATCCTTATCCCTTTATATGGGCGGACGAAACTAAGCGTCCCCACTTGCCTGGTAAAACTCGCTTATCCCCCAAGCACTGCAATTGATGGCGCGGTTGGGTTACCCACGCCCGTATTGATGAGAATCCCGTAATAAGGGGACACGATCTCTGCTTTGAGAAGACGTGTCGAAAAAATTGCCTCGCGTTATGTGCGGGGCTGGTTAAAAGAAAATGGTTCGAATAATCACCGGGCCATGACATAACGTCATGTTGCCAAAACAAGCCGACAAATTAGATCTGCGAAAATATTATTCTCTCTATGGTGGAATGTGGAACTTATTTTGCAGGGTTGAGCACTATCCTCGTATTCAAATTCTTCTGTGATATATTCGGAGAAGGAACCCGCCGTGCAATGCCGAAGACAATACTGCGCGCCGGACTCATCGTCATTGAAGCCTGGTTCAGGGGCTACTGAGGGAGTCCTGGATTAGGGGGTCTCCGGACAGCCGGACTATCTCCATTGGCCGGACTATTAGACTATGAAGATACAAGATTGAAGACTTCGTCTCGTGTCCGGATGGGACTCTACTTGGTGTGGAAGGCAAGCTAGGCAATACGTATATGGATATCTCCTCCTTTGTAACCGACCTTGTGTAACCCTAACCCTCTCCGGTGTCTATTTAAACCGAAGGGTTTTAGTCCGTAGGACAACAACCACAACAACAATCATACCATAGGCTAGCTTCTAGGGTTTAGCCTCTCTGATTTCGTGGTAGATCTACTCTTGTAACACCCATATCATCAATATTAATCAAGCAAGACGTAGGGTTTTACCTCCATCAAGAGGGCCCGAACCTGGGTAAAACATCGTGTCCCCTGCCTCCTGTTACCATCCGGCCTAGACGCACAGTTTGGGACCCCCTACCCGAGATCCGCCGGTTTTGACACCGACAGCTACATTCAGACACCGGAATGGTTCGAGTCGTTTCAGATAAGTTTTGGAGTACCGGGGGTTATCGGACCCCCCGGAAGTTAATGGGTCATCATGGGACTTAGTTGAGAAGATAGAGGGCCGGCCAGACGTGGCGCCCCCTGCCCAGTCCGAATTGGACAAGAGAAGGGGCGGCGCCCCCCTCCTTCCTTCTCTCCTCTTCCTCCTTCCCTCCTTCTCCCTCTCTTGGATGGAAGGGGACTCCAACTAGGATTGGGAATCCTAGTTGGACTCCCCATGGCGCGCGCTCCCTCTGGGACGGCCTCCTCCTCCTCCCCCATTTATATACGTGAGAGGGGGCACCCCAAAGGACACACAAGTTTCTCTTAGCCATGTGCGGTGCCCCCCTCCATAGTTACACACCTTGGTCATATCATCATAGTGCTTAGGCAAAGACCTGCGCCAGTAAGCTTCATCATCACCGTCGCCATGCCGTCGTGCTGACGGAACTCTCCCTCTACCTCAAATGGATCAAGAGTTCAAGGTACATCACCGAGCTGAATGTGTGCTGAACGCGGAGGTGCCGTACGTTTGGTGCTTGGATCAGTTGGATCGCGAAGACGTTCGACTACATCAACCGCGTTATTAAACGCTTCCACTTTCAGTCTACAAGGGTACGTAGACACACTCTCCCCTCTCGTTGCTATGCATCTCCTAGATAGATCTTGCATGATCGTAGGAAAATTTTGAAATACCGCATTCCCCAAAAGTGGCATCCGAGCCAGGTCTATGCGTAGATGTTTTATACACGAGTAGAACACAAAGAGTTGTGGGAGATAATAGTCAGACTGCTTACCAGCAATGTCTTACTTTGATTCGGCAGTATTGTTGGATGAAGCGGCCTAGACCGACATTACATGACCGCGTTCATGAGACTAGTTCTACCGACGTGCTTCACACACAGGTGGCTAGTGGGTGTCTGTATCTCCAGCTTTAGTTGAATCGAGTTTGACTATGCCCGATCCTTGTTGAAGGTTAAAACATCGCACTTGACGAAAAATCCTTGTGGTTTTGATGCGTAGGTGAGAACGGTTCTTGCTAGAAGCCCATAGCAGCCACGTAAAACTTGCAACAACAAACTAGAGGACGTCTAACTGTTTTTGCAGGGCATGTTGTGATGTGATATGGTCAAGACATGACGATATATAAATTTTTGTATGAGATGATCATGTTTTGTAACAGTTATCGGCAACTGGCAGGAGCCACATGGTTGTCGCTTTATTGTATGAAATGCAATCGCCATGTAATTGCTTTACTTTATCACTAAGCGGTAGCGATAGTCGTAGAGGCAATAGTTAGCGAGATGACAACGATGCTACGATGGAAATCAAGGTGTCAAGCTGGTGACGATGGTGATCATGACGGTGCTTTGGAGATGGAGATGAAAGGCACAAGATGATGATGGCCATATCAGTTTGGGAACGCAATATTTCAAAATTTTCCTACGATCACGCAAGATCTATCTAGGATATGCATAGGAACGAGAGGGGAGAGTGCGTCTACGTACCCCCGTAGATCAAAAGCAGAAGCGTTTAGTAACGCGGTTGATGTAGTCGAACGTCTTCGTGATCCAACCGATCAAGTACCAAACGCACGGAACCTCCGCGATCTGCACACGTTCAACTCGGTGACGTCCCTCGTACTCTTGATCCAGTTGAGGCCGAGGGTGAGTTGCGTCAGCACGACGGCGTGTTGACGGTGATGATGAAGTTACCGACGCAGGGCTTCGCCTAAGCACTACGACAATATGACTGAGGTGGAAAACTATGGAGGGGGGCACCGCACACGGCTAAAGATCAACTTGTGTGTCTATGGGGTCCCCCTCCCCCGTATATAAAGGAGGGGAGGAGGAGGAGGACCGGCCTCAAGGGGCGCGCCCAAAGGGGGGATTCCTACTCCTAGTAGGAGCAGGTTTCCCCCATTCCTAGTCCAAGTAGGAGAAGAAGGAAGGAGAGGGAGAGGGAGAAGGAAAGAGGGGGGCTACACCCCCTCCTAGTCCAATTTGGACCAGCCCACGGGGGGCGCGCTGCCTTCCCTTGTGGACCTTCTCTCCTTTCCACTAAAGCCCAATAAGGCCCAATAATTCCCCCGCTGAATTCCCGTAACTCCCCGGTTCTCCGAAAAATACCCGAATCACTCAGAACCTTTCCGATGTCCGAATATATCCTTCCAATATATGAATCTTTACCTCTCGACCATTTCGAGACTCCTTCTCATGTCTGCGATCCCATCCGGGACTCCAAACAAACTTTGGTCATCAAATCACATAACTCATAATACAAATCATCATCGAACGTTAACCGTGCGGACCCTACGGGTTCGAGAACTATGTAGACATGACCGAGACACATCTCCGGTCAATAACCAATAGCAGAACCTGGATGCTCATATTGGTTCCTACATATTCTACGAAGATCTTTATCGGTCAAACCGCTTAACAACATACGTTGTTCCCTTTGTCATCGGTATGTTACTTCCCCGAGATTCGATCGTCGGTATCATCATACCTAGTTCAATCTCATTACCGGCAAGTCTCTTTACTCATTCCGTGATGCATCATCCCGTAACTAACTCATTAGTCACATTACTTGCAAGGCTTATAGTGATGTGCATTACTGAGAGGGCCCGGAGATACCTCTCCGACAATCGGAGTGACAAATCCTAATATCGATCTGTGCCAACTAACAAACACCATCGGAGACACCTGTAGAGCATCTTTATAATCACCCAGTTACGTTGTGATGCTTGATAGCACACAAGGTGTAACTCTGGTATTCGGGAGTTGCATAATCTCATAGTCATAGGAAGATGTATAAGTCATGAAGAAAGCAATAGCAATAAACTAAACGATCATAGTGCTAAGCTAACAGATGGGTATAGTCCATCACATCATTCTCTAATGATGTGATCCCGTTCATCAAATGACAACACATGTCCATGGCAAGGAAACTTAACCATATTTGATTAGCGAGCTAGTCAAGTAGAGGCATACTAGGGACACTCTGTTTGTCTATGTATTCACACATGTACTAAGTTTCTGGTTAATACAATTGTAGCATGAATAATAAACATTTATCATGATATAAGTAAATATAAATAACAACTTTATTATTGCCTCTAGGGCATATTTCCTTCAATCTCCCACTTGCACTAGAGTCAATAATCTAGTTCACATCGTCATGTGATTTAACACCAATAGTTCACATCTTTATGTGGTTAGTTCACATCTCCATGTGACTAATACCCAAAGGGTTTACTAGATTCAATAATCTAGTTCACATTGCTATGTGATTAACACCCAAAGAGTGATCATGTTTTGCTTGTGAGAGAAGTTTAGTCTACGGGTCTACAACATTCAGATCCGTATGTATTTTGCAAATTTCTATGTCTACAATACTCTGCACGGAGCTACTCTAGCTAATTGCTCCCACTTTCAATATGTATCTAGATCGAGACTTAGAGTCATCTAGATCGGTGTCAAAAGCTTGCATCGACGCAACTCTTTACGGTGAACTCTTTTATCACCTCCATAACTGAGAAATGTTTCCTTAGTCCTCTAAGGATAATTTTAACCGCTGTCCAGTGATCCACTCCTAGATCACTATTGTACTCCCTTGCCAAAATCATGCTAAGGTATACAATAGGTCTAGTACACAGCATAACATACTTTATAAAACCTATGACTGAGGCATAGGGGATGACTTTTTCATTCTCTTTCTATTTTCTGCCATGGTCGGGTTTTGAGTCTTTACTCAACTTCACACCATGCAACATAGGCAAAACTCCTTCTTTGACTGTTCCATTTTGAACTACTTCAAAAACTTGTCAAGGTATGTACTTATTGAAAAATTTATCAAGCATCTTGATCTATCTCTATAGATCTTGATGCCCAATATGTAAGTAGCTTCACCGAGGTCTTTCATTGAAAAATTCTTATTCAAGTATCCTTTTATGCTATCCAGAAATTATGTATCATTTTTGATCAACAATATGTCTTCCACATATAATATCAGAAATGCTACAGAGCTCCCACTCACTTTCTTGTAAATACAGCTTCTCCAAAAGTCTGTGTAAAACTATATGCTTTGATCAACTCATCAAAGCGTATATTCGAACTCCGAGATGCTTGCACCAGTCCATAGATGGATCACTGGAGCTTGCACACTTTGTTAGCACCTTTAGGATTGACAAAACCTTCTGGTTGCATCATATACAACTCTTCTTTAATAAATCCATTAAGGAATGTAGTTTTGATATCCATTTACCAGATTTCATAAAATGCGGCAACTGCTAACATGATTCGGACAGACTTTTAAGCATCAATACGAGTGAGAAAATCTCATCTTAGTCAACACCTTGAACTTGTCAAAAACGTTTTTGCGACAATTCGAGCTTTGTAGATAGTAACACTACTATCGGCGTCCGTCTTCCTCTTGAAGATCCATTTATTATGAATGGCTCACCGAACATCGGGCAAGTCAATCAAAGTCCATACTTTGTTCTCGTACATGGATCCCATCTCACATTTCATGGCCTTAAGCCATCTCGTGGAATTTGGGCTCATCATCACTTCCTCATAATTCGTAGGTTTGTCATGGTCTAGTAACATGACTTCCAGAGCAGGATTACCATACCACTCTGGTGCGGAACGTACTTTGGTTGACCTACGAGGTTTGGTAGTAACTTGATCTGAAGTTTCATGATCATCATCATTAACTTCCTCACTAATTGGTGTAGGCATCACTGGAACTAATTTCTGTGATGAACTACTTTCCAATTTAGGAGAAGGTACAATTACCTCATCAAGTTCTACTTTCCTCCCACTCACTTCTTTCAAGAGAAACTCCTTCTCTAGAAAGTATTCACTCTTAGCAACAAAGATCTTGCCTTCGGATTTGTGATAGAAGGTGTACCCAACAATTTCTTTTGGGTATCCTATGAAGACGCACTTCTTCGATTTGGGTTTGAGATTATCAGGCTGAAACTTTTTCACATAAGAATCGCAACCCCAAACTTTAAGAAACGACAACTTAGGTTTCTTGCTAAACCACAGTTCACACAGTGTCATCTCAACGGATTTTTAGATGGTGCCCTATTTAACGTGAATGCAGCTGTCTCTAATGCATAATCCCAAAAAGATAGTGGTAAATCGGTAAGAGACATTATAGATCACACCATATCTAATAAAGTACGGTTATGACGTTCGCACACACCATTATGCTGTGGTGTTCCAGGTGGAGTGCGTTGCGAAACTATTCGACATTGTTTCAACTGAAGGCCAAACTCATAACTCAAATATTTCGTCTCCGCGATCAGATCATAGAAACTTCATTTTCTTGTTACGATGATTCTCCACTTCACTCTGAAATTCTTTGAACTTTTCAAACGTTTCAGACTTGTGTTTCATTATGTAGATATACTCATATCTGCTCAAATCATCTGGGAAGGTGAGAAAATAACAATACCCGCCGCGAGCCTCAACACTCATCGGGCCGCATACATCGGTATGTATTATTTCCAATAAGTCAATGGCTCGCTCCATTGTTCTGTAGAACGGAGTCTTAGTCATCTTGCCCATGAGGCATGGTTCGCAAGCATCAAATGATTCATAATCAAGTGATTCCAAAAGTCCATCCGCATGGAGTTTCTTCATGCGCTTTACACCAATATGACCTAAATGGCAGTGCCACAAGTATGTTGCACTATCATTATCAACTTTGCATCTGTTGGCATCAATATTATGAATATGTGTATCACTACGATCGAGATTCAATAAACCATTTATATTAAGTGTATGAACATAGAAGGTTTTATTAATGTAAACAGAACAACAATTATTCTTTGACTTAAATGAATAACCGTATTGCAATAAACATGATCCAATCATATTCATGCTCAACGCAAACACCAAATAACATTTATTTTAGGTTCAACACTAACCCCGAAGGTAAAAGGAGTGTGCGATGGTGATCTATAACTAGTCTCTGTTCATTTTGCAACTCCTGTTTCGAGTTACTAATCTTAGCAACTGAACCGGTATCAAATACCCTGGGGTTACTATGAACACTAGTAAAGTACACATCAATAACATGTATATCAAATATACTTTTGTTCACTTTGCCATCCTTCTTATCTGCCAAGTATTTGGGGTAGTTCCGCTTCCAGTGACCATTCCCTTTGCAGTAGAAGCACTCAGTTTCAGGCTTAGGTCTAGCTTTGGGCTTCTTCACGGGAGTGGCAACTTGCTTGCCATTCTTATTGAAGTTCCCATTCTTTCCCTTACCCTTTTACTTGAAACTAGTGGTCTTGTCAACCATCAACACTTGATGCTTTTTCTTGATTTCTACCTTCGCCAATTTCAGCATCGCGAAGAGCTTGGGAATCGTTTCCGTTATCCCTTGCATATTATAGTTCATCATGAAGTTCTAGTAACTTGGTGATACTGACAATAGAACTCTGTCAATCACTATCTTATCTGGAAGATTAACTCCCACTTGATTCAAGTGATTGTAGTACTCATACATTCTGAGCACATGCTCACTAGCTGAGCTATTCTCCTCCATCTTGTTGGCAAAGTACTTGTCAGAGGTCTTATATCTCTTAACACGGGCATGAGTCTGAAATACCAATTTCAGCTCTTGGAACATCTCATATGCTCTGTGGCATTCAAAACGTTTTTGAAGTCACGGTTCTAAGCCGTGAAGTATGGCGCACTAAACTATCAAGTAGTCATCATACCGAGCTTGTCAAACATTCATAACGTCTGCGGCTGCTCCTGCAAAAGGTCCGTCACCTAGCGGTGCATCAAGGACATAATTCTTCTGTGCAGCAGTGAGGATAATCCTCAGATCACAGAGCTAGTCCACATCATTGCTACTAACATCTTTCAACATAGTTTTCTCTAGGAGCATATCATAAATAAAACGGGGAAGCTATGCGCGAGCAATTGATCTACAACATAGATATATGAAAATACTATCAGGACTAAGTTCATGATAAATTTAAGTTCAATTAATCATATTACTTAAGAACTCCCACTTAGATAGACATCCCTCTAGTAATCTAAATGATCACGTGATCCATATCAACTAAACCATGTCCGATCATCACGTGATATGGAGAAGTTTTCAATGGTGAACATCACTATGTTGATCATATCTACTATATGATTCACGCTCGACCTTTCGGCCTTAGTGTTCTAAGGCCATATCTGCATATGCTAGGCTCGTCAAGTTTAACTTGAGTATTCTGCTTGTGCAAAACTGGCTTGCACTCGTTGTATGTGAACGTAGAGCTTATCACACCCGATCATCATGTGGTGTCTCAGCACGAAGAACTGCCGCAATGGTGCATACTCAGGGAGAACACTTATACCTTGAAATTTTAGTAAGGGATCATCTCATAATGCTACCGTCGTACTAAGCAAAATAAGATGCATAAAGGATAAACATCACATGCAATCAATATAAGTGATATGATATGGCCATCATCATCTTGTGCCTTTGATCTCCATCTCCAAAGCACCGTCATGATCACCATCGTCACCGGCTTGACACCTTGATCTCCATCGTATCATCGTTGTCGTCTCGCCAACTATTGCTTCTACGACTATCGCTACTGATACGTCTCCAACGTATTATAATTTTTGATTGTTCCATGCTATTATATTATCCATCTAGGATGTTTTATATGCATTTATATGCTATTTTATATGATTTTTGGGACTAACCTATTAACCTAGAGCCCAATGCTAGTTTCTGTTATTTCCTTGTTTTTAAGTTCTGCAGAAAAGGAAAATCAAACGGAGTCCAGCTGACCTGAAAATTCACGAAACTTATTTTTGGACCAGAAGAAGGACATGGAGTAAAAGAGTTGGGCCAGAAGAGTTCCAGGCTGCCTAAGAGTGTGGGGGGGGGGGCGCCCCCCCGGGCGCGCCTCCCTACCTCGTGGACAGCCCGGAGACCCCCTGACTTGTTCTCGACGCCAAAACCTCTTATATATGCTGAAACCTCCAGAACATAACCTAGATCGGGAGTTCCGCCGCCAGAAGCCTCCGTAGCCACCAAAAACCAATCTAGACTCATTCCAGCACCCTGCCGGAGGGGGGAATCCCTCTCCGGTGGCCATCTTCATCATCCCGACGCTCTCGATGACGAGGAGGGCGTAGTTCACCCTCGGGGCTGAGGGTATGTACCAGTAGCTATGTGTTTGATCTCTCTCTCTCTCTCTCGTGTTCTTGATTCGGAACGATCTTGATGTATCATGAGCTTTGCTATTATAGTGGGATATTATGATGTTTCTCCCCCTCTACTCTCTTGTGATGAATTGAGTTTTTTCCCTTTGACGTTATCTTATCAGATTGAGTCTTTAAGGATTTGAGAACACTTGATGTATGTCTTACATGTGCTTATCTATGGTGACAATGGGATATCACGTGATCCACTTGATGTATGTTTTGGTGATCAACTTGCGAGTTCCGTGACCTCGTGAACTTATGCATAGGGGTTGGCACATGTTTTCGTCTTGACTCTCCGGTAGAAACTTTGGGGCACTCTTTGAAGTTCTTTGTGTTGGTTGAATAGATGAATCTGAGATTGTGTGATGCATATCATATAATCATACCCACAGATACTTGAGGTGACATTGAAGTATCTAGGTGACATTAGGGTTTTGGTTGATTTGTGTCTTAAGGTGTTATTCTAGTACGAACTCTATGATAGATTGAACGGAAAGAATAGCTTCATGTTATTTTACTAGGGACTCTTGAATAGATCGATCAGAAAGGATAACTTTGAGGTGGTTTCGTACCCTACAATAATCTCTTCATTTGTTCTCCGCTATTAGTGACTTTGGAGTGACTCTTTGTTGCATGTTTAGGGATAGTTATATGATCCAATTATGTTATTATTGTTGAGAGAACTTGCACTACTGAAAGTATGAACCTTTGCCTTGTTTCCTAGCATTGCAATACCATTTACGCTCACTTTTATCATTAGTTACCTTGCTGTTTTTATATTTTCAGATTACAAAAACCTATATCTATCATGCATATTGCACTTGTATTACCATCTCTTCGCCGAACTAGTGCACCTATACAATTTACCATTGTATTGGGTGTGTTGGGGACACAAGAGGCTCTTTGTTATTTGGTTGCAGGGTTGTTTGAGAGAGACCATCTTCATCCTACGCCTCCCACGGATTGATAAACGTTAGGTCATCCACTTGAGGGAAATTTGCTGCTGTCCTACAAACCTCTACACTTGGAGTCCCAACAACATCTACAAGAAGAAGGTTGTGTAGTAGACATCAGCTACCGCTTAGTGATAAAGTAAAGCAATTACATGGTGATTGCATTTCAGACAATAAAGCGACAACCATATGGCTCCTGCCAGTTGCCGATAACTGTGTTACAAAACATGATCATCTCATACAACAATTTATATAATCACGTCTTGACCATATCACATCACAACATGCCCTGCAAAAACAAGTTAGACGTCCTCTACTTTGTTTTTGCAAGTTTTACGTGCCTGCTATGGGTTTAGCAAGAACCGTTCTTACCTACGCATCAAAAACCATAACGCGGTATAGTGATTGCTTTTTGATCTTTAGAAAGAACCCTGTTCATTGAATGCGATTCAACTAAAGTTGGAGAAATTGACACCCGCCAGCCACCTGTGTGCGAAGCACATCGGTAGAACTAGTCTCATGAGCACGGTCATGTAATGTTGGTCCGGGCCGCTTCATCCAACAATACCGCCGAATCAAGAAACAACTAGTGATGGCAAGCAATATGTATATACCCACGCCCGCAACTCCTTTGTGTTCTACTCGTGCATATAACATCTACGCATAGACCTGGCTCGGATGCCACTTTTGGGGAACGCAGTATTTCAAACAATTCCTATGACCACGCAAGATCTATCTAGGGATGCATAGCAATGAGAGGGGAGAGCATGTCTACGTACCATCATAGACCAGAAGAGGAAGCGTTAAGAAACGCGGTTGATGTAGTCAAACATCTTCGCAATCCAACCGATTCAAGTACCGAACGCACGACACCTCCACGATCAGCACACGTTCAGCTTGATGACGTCCCTCGAACTCTTGATCCAGTTGAGGTCGACGGAGAGGTACGTCAGCACGACGGCCTGGTGATGGTGATGATGAAGTTACCGACGCAGGGCTTTGCCTAAGCACTACAACGATATGACCGAGGTGTGTAACTGTGGAGGGGGGCACCGCACACGGCTAAAAGATCAACTTGTGTGTCTATGGGGTGCCCCCTCCCCCATATATAAAGGAGGAGAGGAGGGGACCGACCGGCCCTCATGGCGCACTCCCAAGGGGGGATTCCTACTCCTACTAGGAGTAGGTTTCCCCCCTTTCCTAGTCCTAATAGGAGGGGGTAGAAAGGGGAAGAGGAGAAGAAGGAAAGGGGGCTGGCCCCCCTCACAATTCGGATTAGGCTTGGGTAGGGGGCACCTCTTGGCCGCCTCCTTTCTCTTCCACTAAAGCCCATGTAGGCCCATTAAGCCCCCGGGAGGTTCCGGTAACCCCCCGGTACTCCGGTATATGCTTGAACTCATCCGAAACCATTCCAGTGTCCAAACATAACCTTCCAATATATTGATCTTCATGTCTCAACCATTTCGAGACTCCTCGTCATGTCCGTGATCACATCCAGGACTCCGAACTACCTTCGGTACATCAAAACACATAAAATCATAATATCGGTCGTCATCGAACGTTAAGCGTGCGGACCCTACGGGTTCGAGAAGTATGTAGACATGACTGAGACTCATCTCCGGTCAATAACCAATAGCAGAACCTGGATGCTCATATTGGCTCCTACATATTCTACAAAGATCTTTATCGGACAAATCACATAACAACATACGTTGTTCCCTTTGTCATCAGTATGTTACTTGCCCGAGATTCGATCGTCGGTATCCTCATACCTAGTTCAATCTCATTACCTTCAAGTCTCTTTACTCGTTCCGTAATGCATCATCCCGTAACTAACTCTTTAGTCACATCGCTTGCAAGGCTTATAGTGATGAGCATCACCGAGAGGGCCTAGAGATACCTCTCCGACAATCAGAGTGACAAATCCTAATCTTGATCTATGCCAACTCAACAAACAGCGTCGGAGACACCTATAGAGCATCTTTATAATCACTCAGTTATGTTGTGACGTTTGATAGCACACTAAGTGTTCCTCTGGTACTCGGGAGTTGCACAATCTCATAGTCATAGGAACATGTATAAGTCATGAAGAAAGCAATAGCAACAAACTAAACGATCGTAGTGCTAAGCTAACGGATGGGTCTTGTCCATAACATCACTCTCTAATGATGTGATCCTGTTCATCAAATGACAACACATGTCTATGGCTAGGAAACTTAACCATCTTTGATTAACGAGCTAGTCAAGTAGAGGCATACTAGGGACACTCTGTTTGTCTATGTATTCACACAAGTATTAAGTTTCCTGTTAATACAATTCTAGCATGAATAATAAACATTTATCCTGATATAGGTAAATATAAATAGCAACTTTATTATTGCCTCTAGGGCATATTTCCTTCAGATCGGACATGGTTTAGTTGATATGGATCACGTGATCATTTAGATGACTAGAGAGATGTTTATCTAAGTGGGAGTTCTTAAGTAATATGCTTAATTGAACTTTAGTTTATCATGAACTTAGTACCTGATAGTATTTTGCATGTCTACGTTGTTGTAGATAAATGGCCTGTGCTACTGTTCCTTTGAATTTTAATGCGTTCCTAGAGAAAGCTAAGTTGAAAGATGATGGTAGCAACTACATGGACTGGGTCCGTAACTTGAGGATTATCCTCATTGTTGCACAGAAGAATTATGTCCTGGAAGCACCTCTAGGTGCAAAGCCCGCTGCAGGAGCAACACCAGATGTTATGAACGTCTGGCAGAGCAAAGCTAATGACTACTCGATAGTTCAGTGTGCCATGCTTTATGTCTTAGAATCGGGACTTCAACGACGTTTTGAACATCATGGAGCATATGAGATGTTCCAGGAGTTGAAGTTAATATTTCAAGCAAATGCCCGAATTGAGAGATATGAAGTCTCCAATAAGTTCTATAGCTGCAAGATGGGGGAGAATAGTTCTGTAAGTGAACATATACTCAGAATGTCTGGGTTGAACGAAATATGCCCTAGAGGCAATAATAAAGTTCTTATTTATATTTCCTTATATCATGGTAAATGTTTATTATTCATGCTAGAATTGTATTAATCGGGAACTTAGTACATGAGTGAATACATAGACAAAACAGAGAGTCCCTAGTATGCCTCTACTTGACTAGCTCGTTAATCAAAGATGGTTAAGTTTCCTGACCATAGACATGTGTTGTCATTTGATGAACGGGATGACATCATTAGAGAATGATGTGATGGACAAGACCCATCCGTTAGCTTAGCATAAATGATTGTTTAGTTTTATTGCTATTGCTTTCATCATGACTTATACATGTTCCTATGACTATGAGATTATGCAACTCCCGAATACCGGAGGAACACCTTGTGTGCTATCAAATGTCACAATGTCACTGGGTGATTATAAAGATGCCCTACAGGTGTCTCTGATGATGTTTGTTGGATTGGCATAGATTGAGATTAGGATTTGTCACTCCGATTGTCGGAGACGCATCTCTGGGCCTCTCGGTAATGCACATCTCTATAAGCCTTCCAAGCAATGTGACTAATGAGTTAGTTGTAGGATGTTGCATTATGGAACGAGTAAAGAGACTTGCTGGTAACGAGATTGAACTAGGTATGATGATACCGACGATCGAATCTCGGGCAAGTAACATACCGATGACAAAGGGAACAACATATGTTGTTATGCAGTTTGACCGATAAAGATCTTCGTAGAATATGTAGGAGCCAATATGAGCATCTAGGTTCCGCTATTGGTTATTGACCGGAGATGTGTCTCCATCATGTCTACATAGTTCTCGAACCCGTAGGGTCTTCGATAATGATTTTTATTATGAGTTATGTGATTTGATGTACCGAAGGTTGTTCGGAGTCCCAGATGAGATCACGGACATGACGAGGAGTCTCTAAATGGTCGAGACATAAAAATTGATATATTGGAAGGCTATATTTGGACATCGAAAAGGTTCCGAGTGATTCTGGTATTTTTCAGAGTACCGGGGAGTTACGGGAGTTCGCCAGGGGAAGTAGTAGGCCTTAATGGGTCATACGGGAAAGGAGAGAAGGGCCTCAAAGGTTGGCCATGCGCACCCTGTCGGATTTCGGGTTCCGGCAGACCCTTGACTTTCGAACACTAGGGTGTGCGCGGAGATTTCGCCTTCTACCTACCTGCACCCCTCCGCCTCGCTAAGATCTAAGCTATGGAAAGAACAACACAAGAGACACAGGGTTTATACTGGTTCGGGCCACCGTTGTCGTGTAATACCCTACTCCAGTGTGTGGTGTGATCAATACAAGGAAGAACAGCCTCGTGAGGGTCTGTTCTTGGCTGAGGGGATGAACTGCTAGGAGGAGTTCAGTCACCCTTCTCTCTCTCTCTCTCTCTCTCTCTCTCTGTTCTCGATTCTCTCTTCTTGATTCCGATTTCGATCCCAGCTTGTTTCTGGGTTGGCCGATTCTAGATCCCCTCTACCCTGGGGATGGCTAGTCCTATTTATAGGCAAAGGCCCTGGGCCTCTTCCCAAATATTGAGCGGGAAGGGCGCCAACAATTGGCCATTTTGAAGGGGAACATCTGGTACACTTATCCTGACTAAAGTTGGTCCTCGCCTGCCAAAGGCTCTGGTGGTGACGCTGGCTTGGGCTCCACAATGACTTCCTCCCTGCCATTGGACTGCTCTTGGTCTCGTTGCACCGAAACGGGTTCCTTTGCTTGATGCTCTCGCCTGCGCTTGCTCCCTTTGCACCAAAGAGGAAAGGAGGACACTGCGCGGGCTGGCGCTCGCCTGGCACCCTTGGTCGTCATGGCTTGCGTCACGGGCACCTCGTGAGGTACCCCGCCTTGATCTCTCCGCCTCCTTGCGAGCCGGCCTGATGAGGCCGTGCCTGAGGAAGCTCTGTGTCGTCCGCCCCGCGAGGCTTGACCCCTCGCGAGGGTCTTGGGTCTGTGTTGATGAAGATGGGCCGTGCTGGGCCCCTCCTCAAGCCACGCCGCAGGCTGCAGGCAGGCAAGTCTAGGGACCCCCGTTCCCAGAACGCCGACAGTAGCCCCCGGGCCCAAGGCGCGCCCGGACTTGGCCGTGCAGGGAGGCGAAAGGGCAAGTGCGACGCACCGTGGGCCCTAACAGCCTGCGGCCTTGGGCGCCGTGTGGCGGTTGATTGGACGTGGGCGTCTCCACTTCCCCATGGCGCCTCGGCAACTGCACGGATTGGACAAGTCCCTGCATGCAAAGCGGGTCATGATTACCTGCGATCGTGGGGGCCGACGGTTGGCCCTCGCCGGTTATAAGTACGGATCGGCGCGCGCCCTTCCAGTTCATTCCCCCTTGCTTCTCCTTCTTCTTCATGGCCCCGTAGAGGAGGTTCTCGACCGCAGAGAAGGGGAAGGCTCGCCAGGTTGATCCTGCCTCTCCCCCGCCCAAGCGCAGCCGAGGGCGCCCTCACAAACATCCTATGGCCACCACGGCAGCTCCCTGCGGCCGTGGAGACGATTTCCAGCACGGTGACGGGCGGACTACCGCGGCCGGGGGGCGCGCTTCGGTCGCGCGTTCCCCTAGGCCGCGCTTTCGTGCTGCAGAGGTGCTGTCGGAGTTCGTTGTGTGGTCGGCGGAGCCGACTAGCACCCGGCTTCAACTTCCTCGCTTCCTCCTCGGCGAGCTCCCGGCCGGCGCCCCGGGCGGCCTCTGGCTTCAGGCAGACGGCTACTGCAGCTGGGCCTCATGGGCTTCACTGGAGGTCTCCGCAGCCGGGAGCCTGGCCTTGACCCACGGTTGGCAGACGTTTGCCCGCGCGCGTGGCCTGAGCCGTCGGTGCACCCTGCACTTCAAGTTTGACGGCGATGCCACCCTCTACGTGAGGGTGTTTGGGGAAGATGGTCGCCGCGTAGGGTGCTGCCCTGAGGACGACGACCACGGCCGGGAATCCAGCCCCGGCGATGATGGAGAGGACAGCGCTCGCGTGATTGGCGGCGCTCAGGGTTCCCCAAGCTTCACCGGTTCTTCTTCAGGCGGCGACTCTTCTAGCGGTGGCCGCGGTCATCCTCCACGCCGTCGTACCTGCTTGGGAGGTGGTAGCGTGTCTGCCCGCCGTCGCGCTTCGGTGAAGCGCGAGAGGGAGTCTTCCTGAGCCCCGGAGGCAGCTCGAGTCTTCCCTGCAGGCCGGTGTGAGGCGAGCTACGCCTGATTTGTTCTTTCTTTTCATTTTTCCTGCGTAAAAAGACAGTAGCGTGGAGCCCCGCGGGTGCGTGTTTGGGTTATTGCTGTTAATCATCGCTTTGCTTCCGTTATCGTGCCTTCCAGCTACGTGCCCGCGCGTGGATAGTTCCCGGCCCCAGCCGTGGGGGGGCGACCGACCCAGGCCCTGTGTTCGTGCGCGGTGCCCGTGGGGCACGGACTGGAGGGGTGCTCCTGTAATGGACCCAGGTCGCGAAACCTTTGAACGACTAGGACATGAACACTCGCGAGGGCGCTCGGCTGCCCCCCTCGCGAGGCCTTGCATAAGAGAAATCGAGGCAGGAGAGTGAAAAGTCGAAGAACCACGAGCCAAAGACGGCAACAGCTTCAATAAAACTTCGAATGAGAATGAACAAGCCAACTGCGAAAAGCAAATGAAAAAGCCGCGTCCGACACCTAATCTAGTCTTCGACGTCTTCTCACCAGCGCGGAGCTAAGTGCTGCCACTGGGCATGGGAGGGAGCCCCAAGGCCTGAGGCCGGCGCTCCTGAGACTCCGGGGCGTGTACAGCCCCAACTCATTATTACGTGAGAGTGTCACGGGCGGCGAGCTTCACAGGCGTTGGCCTTCTTCACAAGCTCTGGGCCTTTCTTGGGGAAAGCAGGCTTCACGGGCATTTGCCCTCTTCACAGGCTCCGGGCCCTTTCCAAAACGCGACAGCTTCACAGGCATTCGCCTTCTTCACAGGCTCTGGGCCTTTTCCAAAACGCGACAGCTTCACAGGCATTCGCCTTCTTCACAGGCTCTGGGCCTTTTCCAAAACGCGACAGCTTCACAGGCATTCGCCTTCTTCACAGGCTCTGGGCCTTTTCCAAAACGCGACAGCTTCACAGGCATTCGCCTTCTTCACAGGCTCTGGGCCTTTTCCAAAACGCGACAGCTTTACAGGCATTCGCCTTCTTCATAGGCCCATGGGCCTTTTCCAAAACGCGACAGCTTCACAGGCATTCACCTTCTTCACAGGCTCTGGGCCTTTTCCAAAAAGGATAATCTTCACAGGCATTCGCCTTCTTCACAGGCTCTGGGCCTTTTTAGGGGTAGAACCTCCGGAGGTGCTGGATGTTCCATGCGTTCTGGACCGGCACCCCCTCCTGAGTCTCCAAGCGCGCGGAGCCGGGCCTGGAAACATGAACAACCTTGAACAGGCCCTCCCACATGGGAGAGAGCTTGTGCAGTCCCTCCCTGGAGAGAACCCACCTAAGCACGAGGTCTCCTACCTCGAGAGTTCTGGGGCGGATGTTGCGGCAGTGATATCGTCGCAGTTCTTGTTGGTACCTCGCCGCTCGCAGCCCGGCTTCTCGGCGACGTTCCTCCCCCAGCATGAGGTCCATCCCCCGCATGGCGTCCTGTTGCGCCTCGTCGAACGCCAGGACCCGCGCGGAGCGACGTCTGACCTCGTGAGGGAGGACCGCTTCGGCTCCGTAGACCAGGAAGAACGGGGTCTCTCCAGTCGGCTTGGTCGCGGTTGTGCGGATGGACCACAACACGGACTGAAGCTCGTCGTACCAACCTCTGCCGCAGGCCTCCAGCTTCTTCTTGAATGTCCTGGTCTTGAGGTCCCTCAGGACCTCTGCGTTGGCTCGCTCGGCCTGGCCGTTGCTTCGGGGGTGCGCCACCGAAGCGTAGCATATCTGCGTTCCAAGGTTAGCATAGTATGTTTTGAAGAGGTTACTGGTGAACTTCGAACCGTTGTCTGTGATGATGCGGTTCGGCATCCCGAACCGGCTCACGATGCCCCTGATGAACTTGACCGCGGAACCCGCGGGGATGGTGCGGACGGCCTCTACTTCAGACCACTTGGTGAACTTGTCCACGGCGATGTAGAGGTAGTGGTAGCCCCTGGCGCCCGAGGAAACGGGCCCAGGATGTCCAGCCCCCAGACTGTGAATGGCCACGAAAGGGGTATAGTCTGCAGGCCTCCTGCCGGCTGATGGATTTGCTTGGCATGGAACTGGCAGGCCTCACAAGCTTTCACCAGTTCGACGACATCATTGAGTGCGGTGGGCCAATAAAACCCACTGCGGAATGCCTTGCCGACGAGGGTCCATGATGATGAATGATGTCCACAGTCTCCGCCGTGTATATCTTCCAGTAGTTCCTTTCCTTGCTCCCTGGAGATGCAGCGCAGGGATACATCGTTTGGCCGCTTCTGGTAGATCTCTCCATCCTTGATGCAGTATGCCGTGGCCTGCCATGCCACACGCTCCGCTTCCTCCTCCTTCTCCGGCAGGGTCCCTTGTGTTAAGTAACTCCGGAGCTCCGTGATCCAGCACCCCTCCTGAGGTTTCATCGTCAGGAGCAGGCGTGCTCCTGAGGCCGGGCCACAGACCGGGGCTCCTGAGGCAGGTGGCTGGGGGAGCTCCTCCCGAGGCTGAGCCGTGTTTGACAATGACGGCAGGGCTGAGGGCTTGAAGAGCCGCTCCTCGAAGACGCCAGGCTCCTGAGGTAACCGCCTGGACGCCCGTTTGGCGATGTCGTCAGCCTCCTGATTGGTGCCACGGGGCACATGCTGCAACTCCAACCCCCAGAACTGCTTCTCCATCCTGCGGACCTCCGCAAGGTAGGCTTCCATGTGCTCATCTTTTGGCTCGTACACCTTGTTGGAGAAATTGACAAGGAGCTGCGAATCACCCTTGATGGTGAGGCGTTTCACCCCTAGGGCACCTGCAGCCTTCAAGCCCGCTGTTAAACCTTCATACTCCGCTATGTTGTTGGAGACCTTTTCACCTTGCTGGAAACAGAGTTGTATAGCATAGTAGAGCTTGTCCTGAGTGGGCGATATAAACACCGCCCCAGCCCCAGCGCCATGCCTGGAGAACGCCCCATCGAAGTACATGACCCAGCCTTCTGGCGCCTCGCTTCCCGGGGAGAGGGACCGATCCTCGTCGGCCTTGAGGCCTGGTGCCTCCGTCCATTCTGCCACAAAATCCGCTAATGCTGCTCCCTTGATGACTCTGGTCGTGCTGAATTCGAGCTGAAACGCTTGCAGTTCTATGTTCCACTCAACGACCCTTCCAGCTGAGTTAGGGCTCCTGAGCACTCTCTCCAGGGGGTATGACGAGACGACCTTGATGGGGTGACCCTGAAAATAGTGCCGCAGCTTGCGCGAGGCCACCAGTAGCGCGAGGAGGAGCTTATGAGGCATGGGGTACCGTGCCCTCGCGTCCCGCAACACCGTGCTGACGAAGTACAATGGGTGCTCAACGAGGTTGGGTGCGTCAGTGCTGGTGGCGCCCTCCGGAGACCATGGCGCCTCCTGAGGCGATGAGGCCTCCTGAGGCTGGCCATCTGGGAGAGGGGCCTCTTCCACCTCCGGTGCACTCCTCTGCGGCGGCTGATCCTCCTCAGCCGTGGTGGCGGTTTCTGTGGGCCTTCCTTGTTCCTTTTTTGCCTTGTCCCGGGCTGCTGCTGTGGTTTTGATTCGACGCTCCTCCCTAACCGCCACCAGGGCTGCACTGGCGGAGTAGGGAGTGGCGGCGAGGTAAAGCACCAGGGGCTCTTGAGGGCGCGGGGCCACCATGACCGAAGGGCTGGTCAGGTATCTCTTGAGATCCTGGAACGCCTTGTTGGCCTCTTCAGTCCATTCAAAGGGCCCCTTTTTCTTCATTAGCTGGAAGAAGGGGAGCGCTCGCTCCCCCAACTTGGAGATGAAGCGCCCTAGCGCGGTCATGCGGCCAGTGAGCTTCTGCATTTCTTTGAGGGTCTTTGGCGGGCTCATGTCCTCGACCACCTTGACCTTTTCCGGGTTAGCCTCGATGCCTCGGTGGGACACAAGGAAACCCAAGAGCTTGCCCGAGGGGACTCCGAACACACACTTCTCTGGGTTGAGCCACAGGTTCACTGCGTTGAGGCTCGCGAAGGTTTCCTCCAGGTCTTGTATCAGGGTCCTGGCCTCCCGAGACTTCACCACAATGTCATCGACGTAAGCCTCAACATTCTTCCCGAGCTGCGGGTCCAAGGTGATGTGCATCAGCCGCTGAAAGGTCGCCCCTGCGTTACGCAGCCCGAATGGCATGCACGTGTAGCAGTACACCCCACACAGGGTTAGGAAGGCTGTCTTTTCGACGTCTTCTACCGCCATCTTGATCTGGTGATACCCAGAGAAGGCATCCAAGAAGCATAGCAGGTCGCATTCTGCAGTGGAATCGACGATCTGGTCGATGCGGGGGAGCGGGAACGGATCTTGCGGGCATGCCTTGTTGAGGTTGGTGAAGTCGACACACATGCGCTCCTTCCCTCCCTTCTTTGGCACAACGACAGGGTTGGCCAACCAATCCGGGTATCGGACCTCGCGAATGACCCTAGCGGCTTCTAGTTTGCGGGTCTCTTGGACGATGAAGGCCTGCTTTTCTATGGACTGCCGCCTTGCCTTCTGCTTCACAGGGCGCACGTTGGGGCACACGTTGAGGTGATGCTCGTCCGGGAGAGCCCCTTGCCGCGTGGAAGCGGCGCTGACCCGGCGGATGAACGGCTTGACGTGGTGACTTGTAGGCGGCGCCTGCGAGCCGCCCAGGAGGGCCGCGACGACCGGGGGTGTTGGTGTAGCGTGGTGGGCGGGGAAGAGGCTGCGGAGCTCTTCCCAAGAGGCCACGGAGGCTGCCGGCAGGTGGAGCAGCCATGCGCGCGGAGCGCCCGTGAGGGCCGTGGGGAGCCAGTTGGCCATGACCCTATCGTCACCTCCAGCTTTGAGGATGGCCTCCTCGTACACCAGCAAGAAGGCCAGCGGATCAGTCGCGCCGCTGTAGCACGGCGGCGTCGTTGGCTTGAACTTGTCCGGCCACCATACCTGTTGCAGGGCTGGGGCCAGGGCTCGGAGCCCCCTGGCCCCCGTGCTGGCGCCAGCGGTCGGAGCGGGCGACGCGCTACTCATCGCGAGGCAGGTCGTGGCGGTGGCGGAAGGGAAAACTCCGGTGCACCCCTACCTGGCGCGCCAAATGTCGGATTTTGGGTTCCGGCAGACCCTTGAGGTTCGAACACTGGGGTGCGCGTGGAGATTTCGCCTTCTACCTACCTGCACCCCTCCGCCTCGCTAAGATCTAAGCTATGGAAAGAACAACACAAGAGACACAGGGTTTATACTGGTTCGGGCCACCGTTGTGGTGTAATACCCTACTCTAGTGTGTGGTGTGGTGGATTGCCTCTTGGGCTGATTATGATGAGCAATACAAGGAAGAACAGCCTCGCGAGGGTCTGTTCTTGGCTGAGGGGATGAACTGCTAGGAGGAGTTCAGTCACCCTTCTCTCTCTCTCTCTCTCTCTCTCTTCTCGATTCTCTCTTCTTGATTCCGATTTCGATCCCAGCTTGTTTCTGGGTTGGCCGATTCTAGATCCCCTCTACCCTGGGGGTGGCTAGTCCTATTTATAGGCAAAGGCCCTAGGCCTCTTCCCAAATATTGAGCGGGAAGGGCGCCAACAATTGGCCATTTTGAAGGGGAACATCTGGTACACTTATCCTGACTAAAGTTGGTCCTCGCCTGCCAAAGGCTCTGGTGGTGACGCTGGCTTGGGCTCCACAATGACTTCCTCCCTGCCGTTGGACTGGTCTAGGTCTCGTTGCACCGAAACGGGTGCCTTTGCTTGATGCTCTCGCCTGCGCTTGCTCCCTTTGCACCAAAGAGGAAAGGAGGACATTGCGCGGGCTGGCGCCCGCCTGGCACCCTTGGTCGTCATGGCTTGCGTCACGGGCACCTCGTGAGGTACCCCGCCTTGATCTCTCCGCTTCCTTGCGAGCCAGCCTGATGAGGCCGTGCCTGAGGAAGCTCGGTGTCGTCCGCCCCGCGAGGCTTGACCCCTCGCGAGGGTCTTGGGTCTGTGTTGATGAAGATGGGCCGTGCTGGGCCCCTCCTCGAGCCACGTCGCAGGCCGCAGGCAGGCAAGTCTGGGGACCCCCGTTCCCAGAACACCGACACACCCCATGGGCTGGTCCGAATTGGACTAGGAGGGGGCGGCGCCCCTCTCTTTCCTTCTCCCTCTCCCTCTCCTTCCTTCTTCTCCTACTTGGACTAGGAAAGGGGGAAACCTACTCCTATTAGGAGTAGGAATCCCCCCTTTGGGCGCGCCCCTTGAGGCCAGCCCTCCTCCTCCTCCCCTCCTTTATATACGAGGGAGGGGGCACCCCATAGACACACAAGTTGATTGTTTTAGCCATGTGCGGTGCCCCCCTCCACAGATTTCCACCTCGGTCATATCGTTGTAGAGCTTAGGCGAAGCCCCACGTCGATAACCTCATCATCACCATCATCATGCTGTCGTGCTGAAGAAACTCTCCCTCGACCTCAGCTGGATCTAGAGTTCGTGGGACGTCACCGAGTTGAACGTCTGTAGATCGCGGAGGTGCCCTACCTTCCGTGCTAGGATCAGTATGATTGTGAAGATGTACGACTACATCAACCGCATTGTCATAACGCTTCCGCTTACGGTCTACGAGGGTACGTGGACAACACTCTCCCCTCTCGTTGCTATGCATCACCTAGATGGATCTTGCATGTGCGTAGGATTTTTTTTAAATTAGTGTGTTCCCCAACAGTGGCATCCGAGCCAGGTCTATGCATAGATGTTATATGCACGAGTATAACACAAAGGAGTTGTGGGCGTGGGTATATACATATTTCTCGCCATCACTAGTTGTTTCTTGATTCGGCGGTATTGTTGGATGAAGCGGCCCGGACCGACATTACATGACTACGTTCATGAGACTGGTTCTACCGACGTGCTTTGCACACAGGTGACTGGCGGGTATCTGTTTCTCTAACTTTAGTTGAATCGGATTCAATGAACAGGGTTCTTTCTGAAGATCAAAAAGCAATCAATATACCATGTTGTAGTTTTTATGCCATAGGTAAGAACGTTCTTGCTAAGCCCATAGCAGCCACGTAAAACTTGCAACAAAAAAGTAGATGACGTCTAACTTATTTTTGCAGGGCATGTTGTGATGTGATATGGTCAAGACGTGATGAGTTATAAATTGTTGTATAAGATGATCATGTTTTGTTAAAGTTATCGGCAACTGGCAGGAGCCTTATGGTTGTCTCTTTATTCCATAAGATGCAGGCGCCATATAATTGCTTTATCGCTATGCGATAGCAATAGTTGCAAAAGCAATAGTTGGCGAGATGACCATATGACGATACGTTGATAAAGATCAAGATGATCATGGTGTCATGCCGGTGATAATGGAGATCATTGTTGGCGTTCTGGGAACGGGGGTCCCCAGACTTGCCTGCCTGCGGCGTGGCTCAAAAGGGGGCCCAGCGCGGCCCATCTTCATCAACACAGACCCAAGACCCTCGCGAGGGGCCAAGCCTCGCGGGGCAGACAACACGGAGCTTCCTCAGGCACGGCCTCATCAGGCTGGCTCGCGAGGAGGCGGAGAGATCAAGGCGGGGTACCTCACGAGGTGCCCGTGACGCAAGCCATGACGACCAAAGGCGCCAGGCGGGCGCCAGCCGCGCAGTGTCCTCCTTTCCTCTTTGGTGCAAAGGGAGCAAGCGCAGGCGAGAGCATCAAGCAAAGGCACCCGTTTCGGTGCAACGAGACCAAGACCAGTCCAACGGCAGGGAGGAAGTCATTGTGGAGCCCAAGCCAGCGTCACCACCAGAGCCTTTGGCAGGCGAGGACCAACTTTAGTCAGGATAAGTGTACCAGATGTTCCCCTTCAAAATGGCCAATTGTTGGTGCCCTTCCCGCTCAATATTTGGGAAGAGGCCCAGGGCCTTTGCCTATAAATAGGACTAGCCACCCCAGGGTAGAGGGGATCTAGAATCGGCCAACCCAGAAACAAGCTGGGATCGAAATCGCAATCAAGAAGAGATAATCGAGAAGAGAGAGAGAGAAGGGTGACTGAACTCCTCCTAGCAGTTCATCCCCTCAGCCAAGAACAGACCCTCGCGAGGCTATTCTTCCTTGTATAGCTCATCATCATCAGCCCAAGAGGCAATCCACCACACCACACACTGGAGTAGGGTATTACACCACAACGGTGGCCCGAACCAGTATAAACCATGTGTCTCTTGTGCTGTTCTTTCCATAGCTTAGATCTTAGCGAGGCGGAGGGGTGCAGGTAGGTAGAAGGCGAAATCTCCGTGCGCACCCAGTGTTCGAACCTCAAGGGTCTGCCGGAACCCGAAATCCGACATTTGGTGCGCCAGGTAGGGGTGCGTCGGAATTCGTCTTCCACCACCCCATTCTCCTCCGACCATCGTGTCCATGTCTGACGCTCGTCGGGCCTGCGCCAAGCGCCGGGCCGCTCTCGCTTCCCACGTCGCCCAGACGGCTCCTATCGGCGGGCGTCCTCGTCGTTCCCCGTCACTTGCCGTCAATGCCGCTGTCGGTGTCAAACCCGGCGGATCTCGGGTAGGGGGTCCCGAACTGTGCGTCTAGGCCGGATGGTAACAGGAGGCAGGGAACACGATGTTTTACCCAGGTTCGGGCCCTCTTGATGGAGGTAAAACCCTACGTCCTGCTTGATTAATATTGATGATATGGGTAGTACAAGAGTAGATCTTCCACGAGATCAAGGAGGCTAAACCCTAGAAGCTAGCCTATGGTATGATTGTTGTGTATGGAGTTGATTGCCTACGGACTACTACCCTTCGGTTTATATAGACACCGGATAGGGTTAGGGTTACACAGAGTCGGTTACAATAGTAGGAGATCTTGGATATCCACATCGCAAAGCTTGCCTTCCACACCAAGGAAAGTCCCATCCGGACACGGGACGAAGTCTTCAATCTTGTATCTTCATAGTCCAGGAGTCCGGCTGAAGGTATAGTCCGGCCACCCGAACACCCCCTAATCCAGGACTCCCTCAGTAGCCCCCGAACCAGGCTTCAATGACGACGAGTCCGGCGCACAGATTGTTCGGCATTGCAAGGCGGGTTCTTCTCCAAATCTTGTGTACCTGTAGGAATAATGTCCGATTTTTGTAATGTAGCGCTCCTCGGCTCCCACGCCGAATAATGGCCGTCTTCTGCGTGTCAAACTAATGCGAAAAGCCGGGGCATTTTTACATCCACACCCCTAGCCGTATAAACAAGCCGCCTATTTAACGGGATGGGGATTTAGGTCCAAACCACATCTTCTCCTCTCCGCGAGTTGTCATCAGAGCGCTTCCAGCAAAGGTCCATTCCAACATGACCAGCCGTCGCAGCTCCTCCCCTCGCCCCTCCGGTCCCAAACTCGGGGACTGGGAGAGTTGCACCATCCCGCATAGCAAGTTAGTGTCGCTTCAGGACAAGGGATTTCTCCCTCAGGCAAACATGGTCCCGGTCCGAGCCGGTCTCGCCACCTATAATGGCGGAAAACAAGCGGAGAGCACCCCCAATCCTTCTAAAGGAGAGCGGGTGTGCCTCGTCCCCTATCTAATAAGGGGACTGGGGTTTCCAACTCATCCATTTCTCCGCGGGCTTTTGGAGTTCTACGGCCTCCAGCTGCACAATCTCACGCCCGCCTCCGTATTACATATTGCGGGTTTCATCGCCCTTTGCGAGCTATTTTTAGGCGTTGAGGCTCATTTCGCGCTGTGGAAGAGGTTATTCTGCCTGGTGCCCCGTTCTCAAAAGGGGTCTATATACCAAGTGGGCGGAGCCGAAGTATGGCGCATCGCCGGGACCGGATACCTATCTGGAACCCTGGCCTTCGGAATGGTTTTACATAGATGACGTCCCGCTACCGGACCCTATCCGGGTCGGTCTCCCTGAGTTCAATAGTGCTCCATTGAAGAAACGCTTGAGCTGGCGTCCGCGGAGCTCTCAGAGAGAAACCGACAGAGACGTCCTTTACCTGATGGGCCGGATAAGACTGTTGGCTCATTCCGGACTAACCATGATTGGAGTCATGGCCGCATGCATTATGCGGGGGGTGCAGCCACTTCAATATAGAGGCCACCCCATGTGGGATTTCAACGGGGAGGATGACGCCACCCATTATGGTCGTAAGGGGCCAGCCTCAGCCGCCGCCTTAGTAAAGATCTTATCCTCTTTGTACAAGGGAGAAAAGGAGGAATTCCTCCGCGTCAACCCACGGGCCGGATTCAGTATGTACGATCCTCCAAGTTGGGTAAGTGAACAACTGCGCTTGCCCATTTGTTTTATACTCCCATGGTTAGATATGTAGTCTAACGACTTCAATGCAGGAACTGCGACAGGAGGTAAAGGATATAAACAGCCGCCCTCCACAGCCCGAGGACCCAGAACGGTCCCTCGATCCGGACTGCGAAGAGGATCCGGACATATCGGTGGAGCTTATCGACGGGGTGTTCCATCAGCTAAGCAAGGACAATACCTTGGTAGCCATCACGGCTGATTACCCAGGGTTAATCCCGGCCTCCCAGGTGACAGAAACCGGAGTCTCATTCCCTTGAGAGAGATTCCACTCTCACGTATTCCGGTGTTTCTGACGACAACCGTGTTTTGCAGGGGAGATTTCCGAGGCAGGAGGCCGAACCTGCGGCGGCTAGCCAACGAGGGGCCACAGGGCCCCATGGGGCAAAAAGGAATGTAGTCCGGACTGAGATGCCGGCGCAAAGGTATAGCGCACCCTCTGTTTCCCTGGTGTTATTCTGTCAGGGCATATTAACGTTCGTGCTATCTTCAGAATGAAGAGACCTCGCCGGACTACATCCGGAGAGGTTGCCAATCGCGCCTCCACCAGCCAGGCTCCAACGTCTGGCCAGGAAGCGGAGGCGAGCACAAGGCGCGCACCGGACGCTCCTCAGACAGAGGATGCAGACAGGCTATCTGCCACAAATTCTGAAGTGGAGAGTGCCATGAACCACAGGCGTCGCCGGACAGCTCTACGCGACGCTTGTTTCTCCCAAGAGGCTTTAGATGCCTTTAATTCGGGAAATGCGTACCTCCATGCCGCTCAAAATGGTTTAGCCAGAGCCACGGAGCAGTATGTAAAAGACATACAGGTAAGAAAATTTTGGTCAAATATATATATACCAGTAGCCCCCGAGACTTGAAGCAGTTAGAGCAACTGATTTAAGGATCATTTAATATGCAGGTTCTTACAGAGAAGAATACTGTACCGTGCCAGGAGCTGGAAAAGTGCAAGGCCCAACTGGAGTCCGCACTAGCCACAGTAGGGGAGCCCAAAGAGACCCCCTCAGGTAAGATACACTTCGAAAGATTAGTATTGTGCGGTGTGGGTGCAAATCTGACAAATCATGTTGCAGATGGCGCCGGACTCGATCCAGAAAAGCAACAACTCTTACGCCGGCTAAAGGCCGGTGAGAGTATGTTGACAAAGGTGAGGCGAGAGAAGAATGATCTTCAGGATGCCAACACCAGGCTGGACGTCGAACTTAAAGATGTTCGTGGCCAGCTGTCGGACTCCACGAAGGAGAATCAGCGGCTTCGACGGGGCATATTTAGTAAGTGCTTGAACGAACTTTGAAAAAAGAGTTCGGCGAGGAAGTCGACTAATAGAGTAATGTCTGTAGGTATGCTCACAGGTCGTCCTGCAGAGGAGATGCCCGGTTCTACAGGTGACCTTCTTCCCGAACTCATGCAACTGCACGAGCGAATTCGGCAGGTGATGCGAGGCGTCTCCCAAGCCCTATGGCCTGCCCACTCCATGCCCGAGGGCCTTGGAGAGCTTGCAGAGAAGCTGAAGGGAGCTCGGCGGCGCTTCCGGTTGTGGAATATATCGACCTACCGACAAGGCGCTAGGGAGGCCTGGGCCATGGTGAAGACTCGTTTTACGAAGTCTGACCCAAACCACATGGCCGAGGTCGGACCACTGGGGCCTGACGGGAAGGAGATCCCTGTAAGCTTAGTATACGGCCAAGTAGAGTTAGCCGCGAAGTATTCCCAGCAGGACTGTAAATTAGACAGCCTGTTAGATGGTATAGAAGAGGAATACAATCAGTCAGAATGACTATGTAATTTTGAATTGACATGTGTAATGCCTTCTAGCTGGATTGTAGATCGTTTGTCGTTGCCGACCTTTTCGCTTCAACCTCGGGACCTGACGGTCCGGAGTGTGTCCGAATACCATAGCGGTTATATAAGAACCGTGGTATGCGTGGAGACTAGGCGTAGGGGTCATTAGTGCTTTATCAGACAAGTGCCCAACTAGTTATGTTATATTACATGGTTAGTAAGAAACATCTTCCAGAGAGAATAGTTCCGTTAGGGGTTCCTTTCGCTGGGAGGCATGCCCTAAAGTGCATGTCCGGACTGCGTAAAAAGATGGAGAAAAAGCGTCTGGGGGCGCATAAAATGAGTAAAAAGATCATCTTTTATCTCACCGACCGAATATTCCCTTAAGAAAGCTAGATTTCGGCTTCACCCAGTCTGAGGTACACATCCGGCTGACCCGGCAGTAACAATCGCAGAGGTACTCCCTTTACCGCCTAGCCGAACAATCGGGAATGTAGGGGTAAGCACAGGAGCCAGGCAACCCAGCTTGGCCAAAACTTAAGTCATATCGATGCATATAATGGTGAAGAAAAAGGTACATGCGGATGTTTGACGCATCTGTTGGGCGTGAAGCCCGTATAAATAAGCTTCTGTTAAAGAAGCCCCCAGGTTTAATGAGCGCGAGTGGCGCGTCACTAGATGAGCCTTTAAGGGCTATAAAAGAAAAGAGGGGAAGGAGAGAAATGTAAGACAGAAAAATGCAAAAAATGGACAGAGGAAGGAGACGAACACAGAGTCCGGCGCTAGGAATAGAATCTTCGGAGACGGGTGGCGTTCCACGGGTTCGGCTCGAGTCGGTTATCCGACGCATCTCGCAGGCGGTATGCCCCGCCAGTCAGGACTTGGTCGATTATGAATGGACCTTCCCACTTGGGCTTGAGTTTGTCCTTTTTCTTATCCGGCACGCGTAGAACTAGTTCGCCAACATTGTAATTTTTGGCCCGTACTTCTCTGCTTTGATATCTTCGGGCCTGCTGTTGATAAAATGCCGAACGGGCTTTTGCCACGTCACGCTCCTCCTCCAAGGCGTCCAAGTTGTCCTGCCGATCAAGCTCGGCTTCTCTTTCTTCGTACATGCGCACTCTAGGTGAGTCATGAATTATGTCGTAGGGCAGAGCTGCCTCTGCGCCGTACACCATAAAAAATGGTGTGTATCCGGTGGTGCGATTTGGCGTGGTCCGCAGCCCCCATAGCACGGAGTCGAGCTCCTCTACCCAGTGCATGTTAGATTCCTCGAGGGACCGCACCAGTCTGGGTTTAATGCCGCTCATGATAAGACCATTTGCACGTTCGACCTGGCCGTTGGTTTGTGGGTGATAGACGGAAGCATAATCGAGCTTGATGCCCATGTTTTTGCACCAGAGTTTTACCTCGTTGGCGGTAAAGTTTGTACCGTTATCGGTTATGATGCTGTGGGGGACGCCATAACGGTGTACAACCCCGGATATGAAGTCGATCACAGGTCCGGCTTCGGCCATTTTAACAGGCTTGACTTCTATCCATTTGGTGAATTTATCCACCATGACCAGTAAGTATTTTTTTCTATCGGTCCCACCTTTAAGGGGTCTGACCATGTCAAGCCCCCAGACCGCAAAAGGCCAGGTGATGGGTATAGTTTGGAGTGCGGTGGGTGGCATATGGCTTTGGTTGGCAAAAAGTTGGCAACCAGCGCATCGTTGGACTAGGTCCTGAGCGTCTGCCCGGGCCGTCGGCCAATAAAAGCCTGTACGGAAAGCCTTGCTAACAAGGGACCGAGCAGCGGCGTGGTGACCACCCAGTTCGGCATGAATTTCAGCCAGAAGGTTCCGCCCTTCCTCTTCGGAAATGCACCTTTGAAGGACTCCGGTAGTGCTTTTCTTATAAAGCTCTCCCTCGTGGACTCTATAGGCTTTAGATCACCGTACTATGCAGCGGGCCTCGTTTTGGTCCTCCGGGAGTTCCTGCCTAGTAAGGTAGGCTAGGAATGGTTCTGTCCACGGGGCGATGACCGCCATTATTACGTGGGCTGAAGGTGTAATTTCATTGGCAGAGCCTCCAATTGTGTCAGATTGTTCGGCGTCGAGTGGTGCGGCTGGGTCCGGGCTGTTATTTGTGGGTTCCCCCTCCCATGCTACGGATGGCTTGAACAATCTTTCCAAAAAGATGTTGGGGGGACTGCATCGTGTTTTGCTCTGATGCGTGCTAGGACGTCCGCTGCTTGATTGTTTTCTCGGGCTATATGGTGAAACTCCAGCCCTTTGAACCGAGCTGACATTTTTAGGACGGCGTTGCGGTAAGCTGCCATTTTTGGGTCCTTGGCGTCGAAGTCTCCATTTATTTGGGATATCGCGAGGTTTGAATCCCCGCGTACCTCTAGGCGCTGGATACCCATGGATACTGCTATCCGGAGACCATGTAGGAGGGCCTCATATTCGGCTGCATTGTTGGAATCCATGTACATGATCTGGAGCACATATTGGACTGTGTCTCCTGTGGGGGACGTCAGGACGACGCCAGCCCCCAGTCCGACCAACATTTTGGAGCCGTCGAAATGCATAATCCAGTTTGAATATGTGCCATACTCTTTAGGGAGCTCGGCCTCCCTCCATTCTGTGACGAAGTCGGCCAAAACTTGCGATTTAATAGCTCGCCGTGGCTTATAGGTTATATCGAACGGGAGAAGCTCGATGGCCCATTTTGCAATCCGGCCCGTTGCATCGCGGTTGTTGATAATATCGTTGAGTGGTACTTCTGAGGCTACTGTTATGGAACACTCTTGAAAGTAGTGTCGTAGCTTCCGGGATGCCATGAATACCGCGTATGCAATACCGTGATTTGCATGGAGTGAGGACAGTGGATACGTAGTAGACCGGCCTTTGAAGGGGGAATTTGTGTCCATCCGTTTCCCGCTCGACAACGAGCACTGCGCTGACAACTTGATGTGTAGCTGCAATGTACAATAACATTGGTTCGCCGGTGTTCGGCACGGCCAGGACTGGGTTTGTTGCCAATATAGCTTTTATTTCATCAAGTCCGGCCGTGGCAGCCTCCGTCCACTCGAAGCGTTCGGTGCGCTGAAGGAGGCGATAGAGGGGTAGTGCCTTTTCTCCCAAGCGAGAGTTGAAGCGGCCTAAAGCCGCCACGCATCCGGTTAATTTTTGTATTTGTTTGAGGTCCTTTGGGATATCCAATTGTGACAAAGCTTGGATCTTGGCTGGATTTGCTTCAATTCCTCTACCGGATACAATGAAGCCCAAGAGCTTTCCTGCTGGAACGCCGAAGACGCATTTTTCCGGGTTGAGCTTGATGTCATATTTTCGGAGGTTATCGAATGTAAGCCTCAAGTCGTCTATTAGAGATTCGACATGTCTTGATTTGACGACCACATCATCCACATACGCCTCCACTGTTTTGCCGATCTGATTTGCCAGACATGTTTGGATCATGCGCTGATATGTTGCGCCGGTGTTTTTCAGCCCGAAGGGCATTGTGTTGAAGCAGAATGGGCCGTATGGTGTGATGAATGCTGTTGCAGCTTGGTCTGATTCTGCCGTCTTGATTTGATGGTAACCGGAGTATGCGTCGAGGAAACACAACAAATCGTGTCCTGTGGTGGCATCGATAATTTGATCGATGCGGGGGAGGGGGAAGGGATCCTTTGGGCAAGCCTTGTTAAGGTCTTTAAAATCGACACACAGGCGCCAGGATTTGTCCTTCTTTGGTACCATCACCAGGTTTGCTAGCCAGTCCGGATGTTTTATGTCTCTGATGAATCCGGCCTCCAATAGCTTGGCTAGCTCCTCTCCCATAGCCTGTCTCTTGGGTTCGGAAAAACGCCGAAGGGCTTGTTTGACAGGTTTAAATCCTTTTAGGATATTTAAGCTGTGTTCGGCCAGCCTGCGTGGGATCCCTGGCATGTCTGAAGGGTGCCAGGCGAAGATGTCCCAGTTCTCTCGTAGGAACTCTCGCAGTGCGGCGTCTGCATCAGGGTTCAGTCGTGCCCCGATTGAAGCTGTTTTATTGGGGTCCGTTGGATGGACCTGGAATTTGACTATTTCGCCGGCTAGCTTGAAGGATGTGGATTTGGATCCCTTATCGAGTATCACATCATCCCTCTTAACCGTGGATTGCAGCGCAGTCAGTTCCTCGGCCGCTAAGGCTTCGGATAGCGCCTCAAGGGCTAATGCGGCCATCTTGTTTTCGGCGCGGAGTGCTATGTCCGGATCACTAGCTAGAGTGATAATTCCATTTGGCTCGGGCATCTTAAGCTTCATGTACCCGTAATGGGGTATTGCTTGGAAGATTGTGAATGCTTCCCCCCTAGTAAAGCGTGATATCCGCTCTTAAACGGGGCCACCTGAAACATGACTTCTTCGGACCTGTAATTATCCGGCGTGCCGAACACCACATCTAGTGTGATTTTTTCTGTGCAGCGCGCTTCCCGACTGGGGATTATTCCTCTAAAGGTTGTGCTGCTTCGCTCGACGCGATTCCAGTCTATTTCCATTTTTTGAAGGGTTTCCTCATAAATGAGGTTCAGTCTGCTGCCTCCATCCATGAGCACCTTGGTGAGGCAAAAGCCGTCCACTATGGGACTGAGGACCAATGCGGCTGGTGCTCGGGCTGTTCGGAATCTAGGTTCATCACTTGCGTTGAAGGTAATAGCAGTGTCGCTCCATGGATTTATTGTTGCAACTTGATAGACTTCGGCGAGGCTGCGGAGTGTTCTTTTTCGCATATTGTTTGATGCGAAAGTCTCAAAGACTGTGAGAACGGTACTGGTGTCCTCGGGCTGGCTTTCTACGGCCTCCGGAATTAAGAGGTCCTCGCCAATTTTGGCCACCTGCCGGAGTATCCAACATGCTCTAAGGCTGTGAGTTGGTGTGGCGTCCTCTGTACTGTGAATTCTACAGGGTCCATCAAGCCACCTTTCCAGTACGGTTCCATGCCCTGTAGAGGGTTTTGGCTTTTTGGTGTTTATCCCAGGTGTCCTATGATGATGCACCCTCTTAGTTCGGACGGGATTACTATTCAAGGCTAGATTATCCCAAAATTTTATTTCGGTTTTCCAGGCGCTTTCCATCGCACAGTATTTTTGTACTATGGACGCCAAGTCAGCGAAGCGTGTAATATCATGACGACTTACGGCGTTAAGGATTCCCTCGTCCGTGCAATTACTGCAGAAAATTGAGATCGCGTCTCCCTCGCGGCAATCCTTTATCCTGTTCATAACCAGGAGGAATCTGGCCCGGTAATGATGTACTGTTTCCTTGGGCCTCTGCTTGATTTGGGAGAGATCGCTTATGTTCAGGTGGGCGTGTGTCGTTGAATCTGAAACCTCACCCAATCCAAGATTCAGAGGCCGAAGAGTTTCCGAACTCTGAAGTTCGGATTCTCGGATGTTGTCCAACGAATCTAGCCCGTTGCCTGATCCTAAGCTCAGGTCTTGAGTTACATCCTCCTCTCCGCGGGTATCCGGCTTGGAGGATTCGGGAATTCGGACGTAGCTAGTCCTTAAAATATATGAAGGGTCGCCGCACTGCGCCTCTACCACGGCAACGTGGTGGGTGACTTGGGGAGAGTTAATTTCTCTTAGACCGGGTTTAAGCCCAACCTGGTCGTAATCCGTAGCGACCCCCAGGGCGGCGATGCGATCCAAGAGCTCATTTACGGAAGAGAGCTCCATTGGATCCAGCTGCTCGACGAGCTCCGAGCTGACGTGTAGATTGCTTTTGATGACCCGAGAGGTCAACGTCGGCGCAACAGCCGAACAGGCGGTCATGAGGAAACCACCTAGCCAGAGGGTTTGGCCGACAGCCAAGGCTCCCTTAGCAATGACGCCGTCTTTAAAGATGGGAGGTGGCATCCTTCCTGATTGTGACGGCACAGAGGAACTCTCAATGAAAGCACCAATGTCGGTGTCAAAACTGGCGGATCTCGGGTAGGGGGTCCCGAACTGTGCGTCTAGGCCGGATTGTAACAGGAGGCAGGGAACACGATGTTTTACCCAGGTTCGGGCCCTCTTGATGGAGGTAAAACCCTACGTCCTGCTTGATTAATATTGATGATATGGGTAGTACAAGAGTAGATCTACCACGAGATCAAGGAGGCTAAACCCTAGAAGCTAGCCTATGGTATGATTGTTGTGTATGGAGTTGATTGCCTACGGACTACAACCCTCCGGTTTATATAGACACCGGATAGGGTTAGGGTTACACAGAGTCGGTTACAATAGTAGGAGATCTTGGATATCCGCATCGCCAAGCTTGCCTTCCACGCCAAGGAAAGTCCCATCCGGACACGGGACGAAGTCTTCAATCTTGTATCTTCATAGTCCAGGAGTCCGGCTGAAGGTATAGTCCGGCCACCCGAACACCCCCTAATCCAGGACTCCCTCAGCCGCCACCAGCCCGGCGGGGGACGAGCAGCAAGCGTCGTCTCGGCATCCGTCCGTGCGGCAAGACGGCCGCACCGCTACTCCCTCGCTCACCCCAGCTGGTTCTTCGTCCCGCGCGCTCTGCGCACCCTTGGAGGCTCGAGCTGCGGTCATCGCGGCAAACGAGCTCCTGCGCTACCTCTCGTCGACGACGTCTACGAAGAATGGCTCGACCACGTCGCCGAGCTCGTCCGTGCCGCAGGGGGCTCTCCTGCGCCGTCCGTTCCGCTGCACCGCACCGCGCCCCGCGCGGGCGACGAAGCTCCGGCGGCGCCCCAGCCGCCTCCTCCTCAAGAAGGCGCCATGGCTCCAAGGCGCGTGGCCCCTGGGCGGAACCCGCTCCGTCAGGTGCCAGCGCGGCAAGAGCAGAGCTGCCAAGATGTCCCTCGCCTGCAAGAAGCTGCCCGGGCGCTCCCTGCTCCAGCACGTCGCGACCATGCTCCTGCTCCCGCACGTCAAGGCCCCGCGCTGCTCCCAGCTGCAGCGCGTGGGGACATGCAAGACCAAGCTCTCCGCCATCCAAGGCCTCCCGTGGCCACAACAAGCTGCCGTGCCTTCACCACCGAGCTACGCAGCATCGCGTGGCCCGGCAAGTTCAAGCCAGACCTGCCTCCTCGTTACGATGGCACATCCGACCCTACGGAGTTCCTCCAGCTCTATGAGCTAGGCATCGAAGATGCCAACGGAGACGAGAAGGTCATGGCAACTGGTTTCCCATGGCGCTCAAGGACGGGGCCCACACCTAGCTCCTGAACCTGGCTCCAAGCACGATCTCCTCCTGGGACGAGATGCGCACCCGCTTCGTTGCCAACTTCCAAGGTACTCGCGACCGGCCACCCGCCGTGAGCGACATGCGCCGCATCAAGCAACAACCCGGAGAGACCCTGCAGAAGTACATCCAGCGCTTCAACAACGCACGCCGCAAGATTCCCAAGGTGACCGAGGAGGCCATCATCTCAGCCTTCTCCAACGGCGTGCGCGATGTCAAGATGAAGGAGGAGCTGGCGATGCATGAAGACCTGTGCACTTCCTTGGAGTTGTTCAACTTGGCAACCAAGTGCGCCAGGGCTGAGGAAGGGCGTCTCTCCCTCCTCGAGCTGCCTGCCGCAGACCCAGAAGAGAAGAAGCCCAAGGCTAAGGATGTGAAGCGCAAGGGGGCTGCCGTGCTCGCGGCAGAACCAGACACCAAGCGGGGAAAAGATCAGCCCGAATCTTCCAAGGGTAGTCGGTACTGTGTGTACCACGACCTCCACACCCACAACACCAACGAATGTCAAGAGCTCTGAGCCGTGCGAGAAGGAAGGATCGGCCGTCGCCCCGACCGCGGTGATCGGGGCTACGGTCGAGGAGGAGGAAGGAACGCAGGATGCTGGGAAGACCGCTGCCCGCGCCAAGGCTGGCGCGATCGACCTCGCGAGGATCGCTGGCAAGACCCGCCTCGCGAGCGAGACTGGAGGGATCAGCCTTGTGAGGATCGCCCGCAAGGCAACGCAGGCCTCCCTCCGCTGCCGCCGCAGTCAAGGAGAAATGAGGACCGCCATCAGGACGAGGGGGCTGGGGGCTTCCAGGAGCCGCGCACGGTCGCCTGCATCCTGGGCGGGACTCAAGCCCCAGCCTCTCAACGCATCTTCAAGCAGTTCGCCCGCGAAGTGAATGCAGTCCTCCCCAAGCTCGAAGCCACGCGCCCTCTCAGGTGGTCGGCGTGCGCCATCACGTTCAACTCAGCAGATCAGCTCCAGTGTGCGGCCATAGCCGGAGTCCTCCCGATGCTTTGTTCCCCAATCATCAGCAACATGGTGGTTACCAGGACCCTCATCGATGGCGGGGCAGGGCTCAACGTCCTGTCCGTGGAAACATTCAACAATCTCCAAGTGCCCTACAACCAGCTTCAGCCAACCAAGCCTTTCTCCGGAGTCATCGACGGCTCCACGGTCCCGATTGGGCAGGTCCGCCTCCCTGTCACCTTCGGGGCACGCAACAACTACCGCATCGAGCTCATCGACTTCGACGTCGCTCACATTCGCCTGCCGTACAACGCCATCCTTGGGTACCCAGCGCTGGCCAAGTTCATGGCCGTAACTCACCACGGCTACAACGTCCTCAAGATGCCAGGAAGTGGCGGAGTCATCACGGTGCCCTGTGAAGAGAAGGACGCGATGTGTTCCCTGGAACGAGCCTTTCAGACCGCATCACTGGAAGACCCAGATCGCGGAAGCAGGAGGCTTCCCGAGACCGCCCCCAAGAAGAAGAAGACATCGTCCGGCCCGACCCCTCAGGAGGCAGGCCCCTCAGGGCCCGCGCCTGCCCAGGGGGAACCTCCTTCCATCGCATAGGAAAGCATGCCCGGCGCCCTCCTCAGGCAGGGCTCGAGGGCTCTCCCCTGGAGGGCCACCGACCTGGCTAAGGTCACGAGGGAGGCGCTTGGGCACCACATGGAGGCGTGTTTCGAAGCACGTTTCCCTCAAGAAGGAGTAAGGCAAGGAGAGCCAGACCCTCAGGAGTTCGTCAGCAAGGCCATTCAGGAGCTACAGGAGTCAAGAGTCATGAAAGGCGGCCGCCGCCTACCAGCTGTGGCTCCCCATCCAGGCGAGGATGGTGGGCTGCGCGTCTGCATCGACATACCAGGGCTCAATCGAGTCGCCTCTCTGGAGCGCCTTTGGCCCTCGCGAGTGGGGCACTGCGAAGGTCCACCCCACATCTATGTTCGCATGCCTTACGGCTTGCCAAATGCGGCTGCCACGTACCAGCGCCTCATGAGGGGTATCATGGAGGCTCAAGAGGCCAGGCGTTCCGCAGCCCTGGCGGAGATGGAGATGGTACGCGAGGAGCCACCAGCGTCTCCGGAGCCTCCCGAGGCCCCTGGGCCTGGGGGCTCGTGAGGATCGGCTTCCGCAGCCTACCGAGTCTGCTACACCAACACTCCTTCGTCCTCAACATCATCAGGTGACATCTTTCAAGTCTCATTTCCAGCTGGGAGCGCCCCCCAGGGCTGCATTATTCCCAGGCCGCGTGGGTCCGTCCCTGCGGCATGTATCCCTTTTATTTCATGTTGTTAGCTTACCTTGTTGGGGGCGCCCCTCGGGCTACATCATCCCCCAAGTCGCTCGGGCCAGACCCAGCGGCATGTATCCCTTTTGCGTTTATTTCCGGCTATGCGTTCGACCCACCATGCTTGATTATTTGATGCCTGTCCACGGCACCTCTTCTTCTCCATGCTGACCACTTGCACGTTAAAGGGGGGGGTCCCTGAGCATCGCGACTCAGGGCTCTTACTAGCTCTCCAGCCCTCACGCTCTGGCCTTGTCCACGGCATCGCGACCTGGCATACCAGCTACAGCTGAGACTAGCTCGAGGGCCGGGACCCAAGGACGTAGAGTGCCGGCATCTAACCAAATTTGCAGGGACACATCACAAGATAAGGCTCAGTGCCAGGCGCAACCCACCTAGAGGTAGGGCCCCGTGAGTCCCGTGCTGGCTCACGGGTGCCCAGATACACCACGCCAGGCCCTACCGTGCCAGCCACGTGTCAGGGCGGGGCTGCACACGCCCCGGGGGCTCCTCCCAGAGGGGAGCCCCCTCCCACGTACCAGTGGAAGCACCATGCTCCGCGCTGGCTGACGACACTGCCGAGGAGCGGCTATGCCCGTACACATACGGAAGCGCTATGCTCCGCACTGGTGATAAACAACTGAGGGCGGCCCCCGGGCCGCATCAACCTCAGGGAGCCCAGAGCTCAGTGTCTAGCCTCATCGTAACGCCTCCCCTCAGGAGTGCCGCGTGAGGGGGCTGGGCACGGGGGCCACGCCTGGGCCACGCCCAGACGCATGCCACCCAGCCAGGCCCCCCCGGGCCTAGTTCGTCGCGCGTCTCTCCCCGGGCGGAGCCAAGGTACGAGGGCCGTTTGAGCGTCAAGGGGGACTCCTGAGCATCGTGACTCAGGAGCCTAACTGGTCACGTAGCCCCTCACTCCTTAGTTTCGAAAGGCCAACGGCGGTTGAGGTATGCGCGCGGCCGGGCTCTGTAGACGTAGAACGATAGATCCACCCACATCACACCTCCCTACTTGATGTTCGTGCGCCAAGGGGGACTCCTGAGCATCGCGACTCAGGAGCCTAACTTGTCACGTAGCCCCTCACTCCTTGGTTCCATCCTGGTTTCCGGTCGGGTCTAACGGCGGCTAAGGTATGCGCGGGGCCAGGCTCTGCCGGCGTAGAACATAAGCAAGTAGGAAGGAAAAGCGTAAATTTCAAGGAATTCAAAAGCAAATATTACAGTCCACACTGTTATCTCAATGCCAAACGCAAGTTTAAACGCCTCCGCGAGGCATGATACATGTGCAGGAATTAAAGGAAGGACAGGAGCCACAACGGAGTCACTTGTCGGCGGTGGAGCAGCGCGGAGTGGGTTCGCCTCATGGAGCAGCGGGGTCGGCAGCGCCTTGCTTCGGCTTGGTGCTGAAGGCCTGCAACTTCCCCAGCAGAGCCTCCGCGCGACCCTTCACGGCCTCGGCAGCGGCAGCGGCACGCTCGCCGCTTACTAGCTCCAGCAGGCTGTCGAGGTCGACGCCGGGATCGCGAAGGTAGATGTGGGTGAGGACCTGCGTCAGCGCTGCAGAAGACAGGACACGCGCCTCGGCCTCGGCCGTGGGGCCAAGGCCAAGGGCGACATCTTCAAGAGCGCGAACCAGGAAGGGAAGCAGCTTGGCGGGGCCGTCCTCGGCGCCAGCCAGCGGGCTCTCCAGGCCGCTGTCGTAAAGCGTCCTCAGCGAGGAGCGAGCCTTCGCCTCCATCTCCGCGAAGGCCACGCGGTCCTCGGCAAGAACCTGGGCCTTGTCGTCCAGCTCGACCTTCCTCGCCCCCAACTCCTGCTCCAGCGCGCCTAGGCGGTCACAGCACCTCCTGAGCTTGACCTCCCTCTCCTTGACGGCCGCCTCGCGAGCCTTCATGCCTTCTTCCTGCTCTTGGCGAAGGCGGGCCTCTTTCGCGAGCTGGTCCCGCAGGCCTTCCAGTTCGTCCTCCAGCGCCTTGCAGCGACCACGGACATCGACCACCTCCCCAGGGCTGCGTCACGAGTAGCCTTCGCCTCAAGGACGGCCTGCCTCTCCTCATCGCAAGCCGTCGAGGCCTGGACCAGCGCCGCCCGAATCGAAGCGTTGGAGCGAATCCATCCTGAAGCCAGCTCCAAGCGCCTGACCACCAAGCGAGGGTCGGCACCAAGAAGATCCTGCCACAACCAGTCCAGCTCAGCAGCAGCACGATCCAGACCAACAGGAGGAGTCGGAGAGACAGCAGTCGGTGGAGTAGGAGGAGAAGGCGGCAGCGTGACCACAGCATCCTGAGGCGGAGCCTGCTGCGCCCCAACGGCTGTAGTGGCGGCAGCAGGCAAAGGCACCTCGGGAGTCACTTGGGCCATGGGGGCTGAGCTCGCCCCAGCCGGCTCAGCCAGGCCTCGCGAGGACGACCGGGCAGGAGAAGCCCGTGCGTCGCGGTCACCTTCCTTCGCAGGCAGAGGCGCTTCCACGGATGGAACCTCAGGAGCTCCCTTCGGCTTCTTTGCTGCGGGTGCCTGCCTGTCCAAGAGATGTGGACGTCAAGCCTCAGCAGCAGAACGAGAAATAAAGACAAGAATCAAGCGCTTACGGGTTGTCGCTAGTGAGCTCAGGCAGCCTCCGGCCAAATTTGAAGCCTGAAAGCCGGCTGGAAGGGTCAACCTCGGGAAGCTTGGAAGCGGAAGGCGCGTCTGCGGTCCACCTCGGGGCCGGGACAGACCCGCGGGAGATCAACCCGGTCCTGTCCTTCTTCGGGATCGGGGGCAAGCTCCCGCCGTCCTGCTCGTCATCATCCTCGTCGTCATCGCTCGAAGAGAAGCGGAGAGCGCGGGACCTGCGCCGGGGGAGGGGAGCCCTCGACTCTCCGTCAGTCGCCTCGGAGTCAGGCCTTTTTTCCAGCTCCCCTCCTTCCTCCTCTTCGCTGGAGTCGTCAGAGGACACGTCCACCGATTCCCCAGGAGTTTCCATGGGCACAGGCCCGTCCCCGTTGAAGACGGGCATGGACTCCACTACCTGCTCCCAGTCGTCGCGGAGGAACAAGGGCGTAGGAGCGCCCTCCAACCTCGCCACATCGCCCCCGACCAGAGATTGGAGGACCGCAGCCAGATCTTCGTCGGCCAAGGCCGCGGGGCTCGGATGGGGCCTCCACATCGGAAGTGAGTACTGCCGAAGCGGAGCCAGCTGGTGCTCCAGGAATTCCCTCAGCAGCGACGCGCCGGTCAGCTTCGCCGCCGCCATGTTGGCCGGCCTCAGATCCGCGTCCATCTTTTCCAACACCAGCTTCGCGCGGGGGTCCGCGAGCTCTGCTCGACCCCAATCGCTGGAGCTCGTGGGTTGCTTCGTGGGCAAGATCAGCCGAGGGTGGATGCGCCCAACATCTGCCAAGACCCAGTTGCTCTTGAAGCCCTCAATCCTTTTCCTGGGGTTCGAAATGGCAATGGCACCACCGTACGCGATGAAGCTCGCGCACGCGGAAGCAGGACCACGAGAGGTCCGGAGGTAGAAGTAGTGGCGCAGCAAGGCCACTAAGGGCTGCACCCCTACATGAGCCTCGCAGTAATAGGCGAAGATTGCCAGGAGAAGGACGGACTTGGGGTGGAGATGCAGAGCCTGTAGCTTATAATGGCGGAGGACAGAGAAGAAGAACTCAGAGAAGGGAGGCACCAGGCCAGCAGCAATGGCGCTTACAAAGAACGGATAGAAGGTGCTCCCTTGGCCCTCAGGGGTGGCGGAGCCGGCCTTGAACACCTTCCCCCCGTCGATGCCCTGCGCCGCCGCCATCCGGCATAACCGGGCGAGGCTCGCCTCCGACACATTCGGCGAGTCCAGGGCAGACGAGTACCAAGCTCCGGCCGGGGACTGACGAGGCGCCATGGCTTCCTAGGTCACGCGGTCGGAGTAGATCTGGAAATTTTGGAGGAAGGAAGGAAAGGTGCAAGAAAGGGGATCTGAGCAGCAACCGAAGAAAGCAAAAAGCAAAGCCTAGGCAAATTCCGCTCCTTTATCAACTCGCGTGGTTGCTGAGGTGCCCACGTCCAGTCAACCGCCATGTGGCGCCCAAGGCCGCAGGCTGTTAGGGCCCGCGGCGCTTCGCTCTTGCCCTTTCACCTCCCTGCATGGCCATGTTCGGGCGCGCCTTGGGCCCGGGGGCTACTGTCGGTGTTCTGGGAATGGGGGTCCCCAGACTTGCCTGCCTGTGGCCTGCGGCGTGGCTCAAAAGGGGGCCCAGCACGGCCCATCTTCATCAACGCAGACCCAAGACCCTCGCGAGGGGCCAAGCCTCAAGGGGCGGACGACACGGAGCTTCCTCAGGCACGACCTCATCAGGCTGGCTCGCGAGGAGGCAGAGAGATCAAGGCGGGGTACCTCACGAGGTGCCCGTGACGCAAGCCATGACGACCAAAGGCGCCAGGCGGGCGCCAGCCGCGCAGTGTCCTCCTTTCCTCTTTGGTGCAAAGGGAGCAAGCGCAGGCGAGAGCATCAAGCAAAGGCACCCGTTTCGGTGCAATGAGACCAAGACCAGTCCAACGGCAGGGAGGAAGTCATTGTGGAGCCCAAGCCAGCGTCACCACCAGAGCCTTTGGCAGGCGAGGACCAACTTTAGTCAGGATAAGTGTACCAGATGTTCCCCTTCAAAATGGCCAATTGTTGGCGCCCTTCCCGCTCAATATTTGGGAAGAGGCCCAGGGCCTTTGCCTATAAATAGGACTAGCCACCCCCAGGGTAGAGGGGATCTAGAATCGGCCAACCCAGAAACAAGTTGGGATCGAAATCGCAATCAAGAAGAGAGAATCGAGAAGAGAGAGAGAGAGAGAGAGAGAGAGAGAAGGGTGACTGAACTCCTCCTAGCAGTTCATCCCCTCAGCAAAGAACAGACCCTCGCGAGGCTGTTCTTCTTGTATTGCTCATCATCATCAGCCCAAGAGGCAATCCACCACACCACACACTGGAGTAGGGTATTACACCACAACGGTGGCCCGAACCAGTATAAACCATGTGTCTCTTGTGCTATTCTTTCCATAGCTTAGATCTTAGCAAGGCGGAGGGGTGCAGGTAGGTAGAAGGCGAAATCTCCGCGCGCACCCCAGTGTTCGAACCTCAAGGGTCTGCCGGAACCCGAAATCCGACAATCATGATGGTACTTTGGAGATGGAAATCAAAGGCACAAGATGATGATGGCCATATCATGTCACATATTTTGATTGCATGTGATGTTTATCTTTTATGCATCCTATTTTGCTTAGTACGACGGTAGCATTATAAGATGATCTCTCACTAAATTTCAAGGTATAAGTGTTCTCCCTGAGTATGCACCGTTTCTACAGTTCGTCGTGCCGAGACACCACGTGATGATCGGGTGTGATAAGCTCTACGTTCACATACAACGGGTGCAAGCCAGTTTTGCACACGCAGAATACTTGGATTAAACTTGACGAGCCTAGCATATGCAGATATGGCCTCGAAACACTGAGACCGAAAGGTCGAGCGTGAATCATATACTCCCTCCGTTCCAAATTACTCATCATGGTTTTAGTTCAAATTTAAACTAAAACCACGACAAGTAATTTGGGACGGAGGGAGTAGTAGATATGATCAACATAGTGATGTTACCATTGAAAGCTACTCCATCTCACGTGATGATTGGACATGGTTTAGTTGATATGGATCACGTGATCACTTAGATGATTAGAAGGATGTCTATCTAAGTGGGAGTTCTTAAGTAATACGATTAATGAAACTTAAATTTATCATGAACTTAGTCCTGATAGTATTTGCATATCTATGTTGTAGATCAATTGCTCGCGTATAGCTTCCCCGTTTTATTTATGATATGTTCCTAGAGAAATCTATGTTGAAAGATGTTACTAGCAATGATGCGGACTAGCTCCGTGATCTGAGGATTATCCTCATTTCTGCACAGAAGAATTATGTCCTTGATGCACCGCTAGGTGAAGGACCTTTTGCAAGAGCAGAGGCAGACGTTATGAACATTTGGCAAGCTCGGTATGATGACTACTTGACAGTGTAGTGCGCCATGCTTTACGGCTTAGAACCGGGACTTCAAAAATGTTTTGAACGCCACGGAGCATACAAGATGTTCCAAGAGTTGAAATTAGTATTTCAGACTCATGCCCGTGTCGATTGGTATGAGACCTCTAACATTACTTTGCCTACAAGATAGAGGAGAATAGCTCAACCAGTGAGCATGTGCTCAGATTGTCTGGGTACTACAATTGCTTGAATCAAGAGGGAGTTAAACTTCCAGATAAGATAGTGATTAACAGAGTTCTCTAGTCACTATCACCAACTTACTGGAACTTAGTGATGAACTATAATATGCAAGGGATAACATAAAACGATTCCTGAGCTCTTCGCGATGCTGAAATCGGCAAAGGTAGAAATCAAGAAAAGCATCAAGTGTTGATGGTTGACAAGGACACTAGTTTCAAATAGAAGGGCAAGGGAAAGAAAGGGAACTTCAAGAAGAATGGCAAGCAAGTTTCCACTCCCATGAAGAAGACCAAAGCTAGACCCAAGCCTGAAACTAAGTGCTTCTACTACAAAGGAAATTGTCACTAGAAGTGGAACTGCCCTAGATACTTGGCGGATAAGAAGGATGGCAAAGTGAACAAAGGTATATTTGTTATACATGTTATTGATGTGTACTTTACTAGTGTTTATAGCAACCCCTCAGTATTTGATACTGGTTCAGTTACTAAGAGTAGTAACTTGAAATGGGAGTTGCAAAATAAACAGAGACTAGTTAAGGGCGAGGCGATGATGTGAGTTGGGAGTGATTCCAATGTTGATAAGATCACCATCACACACTCCCTTTACCTCCGGGATTAGTGTTGAACCTAAAATAAATGTTATTTGGTGTTTGTGTTGAGCATAAATATGATTGGATCATGTTTATTGCAATATGGTTATTCATTTAAGTCAAAGAATAATTGTTGTTCTATTTACATGAATAAAACCTTCTATGGTCATACACTCAATATAAATGGTTTACTGAATCTCGATCGTAGTGATACACATATTCATAATATTTAAGCCAAAAGATGCAAAGTTAATAATGATAGTGCAACTTATATGTGGCACTATCGTTTAGGTCATATTGGTGTAAAGCGCATGAAGAAACTCCATGCTGATGGACTTTTGGAATCACTTGATTATGAATCACCTGATGCTTGCGAACCATGCATCATGTGCAAGATGACCAAGACTCCGTTCTGCGGAACAATGGAGCGAGCAACAGACTTGTTGGAAATAATACATAATGATGTGTGTGGTCCAATGAGTGTTGAGGCTCGCGGCGGGTATCGTTATTTTCTGACCTTCACAGATGATTTGAGCAGATATGGGTATATCTACTTGATGAAACATAAGTATGAAACATTTGAAAAGGTCAACGAATTTCAGAGTGGAGTGTAAAATCATCGTAGCAAGAAAATTAAGTTTCTACGATATGATCGCGGAAACAAATATTTGAGTTACGAGTTTGGTCTTCATTTGAAACAATGCGGAATAGTTTCGCAACTCACGCCACCTGGAACACCATAGCGTAATGGTGTGTCCGAACGTCATAACCATACTTTATTAGATATGGTGCAATCTATGATGTCTCTTACCGAGTTAACACTATTGTTTTGGGGTTATGCATTAGAGATAGCTGCATTCACGTTAAATAGGGCACCGCTTAAAAATTCGTTGAGACAACACCGTATGAACTGGGTTTAGAAAGAAAACCTAAGCTGTCATTTCTTAAAGTTTGGGGTTGCGATGCTTATGTGAAAAAGTTTCAACCTCATAAGCTCAAACCCAAATTGGAGAAGTGCGTCTTCATAGGGTACCCAAAAGAAACTATTGGGTACACCTTCTATCACAGATCCGAAGGAAAGAGCTTTGTTGCTAAGAGTGGATCCTTTCTAGAGAAGGAGTTTCTCTCAAAAGAAGTGAGTGGGAGGAAAGTAGAACTTGATGAGGTAATTGTACCTGCTCCCTTATTGGAAAGTAGTTCATCACAGAAATCAGTTCCAGTGATTCCTATACCAATTAGTGAGGAAGCTAATGATGATGATCATGAAAACTTCTGATCAAGTTACTACCCAACCTCGTAGGTCAACCAGAGTAAGATCCGCACCAGAGTGGTATGGTAATCCTGTTCTGGAGGTCATGTTACTTGACCATGACGAATCTACGAACTATGAGGAAGCGATGATGAGCCCAGATTCCGCAAAATGGCTTGAGGCCATGAAATCTGAGATAGAGTCCATGTATGGGAACAAAGTGTGGACTTTGGTGGACTTGCCCGTTGATCGGCAAGCCATTGAGAATAAATGGATCTTCAAGGGGAAGACGCATGCTGATAGTAGTGTTACTATCTACAAAGCTCGAATTGTTGCAAAAAAGGTTTTCAACAAGTTCAAGGTGTTGACTACGATGAGATTTTCTCACTCGTAGCGATGCTTAAGTCTGTCCGAATCATGTTAGAAATTGCCACATTTTATGAAATCTGGCAAATGGATGTCAAAACAGCATTTCTTAATGGATTTCTTAAAGAAGAGTTGTATATGATACAACAAGAAAGTTTTGTCAATCCTAAAGGTGCTAACAAAGTGTGCAAGCTCCAGCGATCCATCTATGGACTGGTGCAAACATCTCGGAGTTGGAATATACGCTTTGATGAGTTGATAAAAGCATATAGTTTTATACAGACTTATGGTGAAGCCTATATTTACAAGAAAGTGAGTGGGAGCACTACAAAATTTCTGATAAGTATATGTGAATGGCATATTATTGATCGGAAATAATGTAGAATTTTCTAGAAAGCATAAAGGAGTGTTTGAAAGGAGTTTTTCAAAGAAAGACCTTGGTGAAGCTGCTTACATATTGAGCATCAAGATCTATAGATATAGAATAAGACGCTTGATAAATTTTTTCAATGAGTACATACCTTGACATGTTTTTGAAGTAGTTCAAAATGGAACAGTCAAAGAAGGAGTTCTTGCCTGTGTTGCAAGGTGTGAAGTTGAGTAAAGACTCAAAACCTGACCACGACATAAAATAGAAACATAATGAAAAGTCATTCCTATGCCTCAGTCATAGGTTCTATAAAGTATGCTATGCTATGTACTAGACCTATTGTGTACCTCACCATGAGTTTGGAAAGAGGGTACAATAGTGATCCCGGAGTGGATCACTGAACAACGGTCAAAATTATCCTTAGTGAAATGAGGAAATGTTTCTCGGTTATGGAGGTGACAAAGAGTCCGTCGTAAGGAGTGACGTCGATGCAAGCTTGGACACCGATCTGGATGACTCTAAGTCTTGATCTAGATACATATTGAAAGTGGGAGCAATTAGCTAGAGTAGCTCCGTGCAGAGCATTGTAGACATAGAAAATTTGCAAAATACATATGGCTCTGAATGTGGCAGACCCGTTGACTAAACTTCTGTCACAAGTAAAACATGATCACTCTTTGGGTGTTAACCACATAGCGATGTGAACTAGATTATTGATTCTTGTAAACCCTTTGGGTATTAGTCACATGGATATGTGAACTAATCACATAAAGATGTGAACTATTGGTGTTAACTCACATGGCGATGTGAACTAGATTATTGACTCTAGTGCAAGTGGGAGACTGAAGGAAATATGCCCTAGAGGCAATAATAAAGTTGTTATTTATATTTCCTTATATCGTGATAAATGTTTATTATTCATGCTAGAATTGTATTAATCGGAAACTTAGTACATGTGTGAATACATAGACAAAACAAAGTGTCCCTAGTATGCCTCTACTTGACTAGCTTGTTAATCAAAGATGGTTAAGTTTCCTGACCATAGACATGTGTTGTCATTTGATGAACGGGATCACATCATTAGAGAATGATGTGCTGGACAAGACCCATCCATTAGCTTAGCATAAATGATCGTTTAGTTTTATTGCTATTGCTTTCATCATGAGTTATACATGTTCCTATGACTATGAGATTATGCAACTCCCGAATACCGGAGGAACACCTTGTGTAAGGGCATATTTATCCCTTAGTTGTTTTGGTGATTGATGACAATGCTTTTGCAGACTAATCTTGTGCATGGAGTATTTCAGGCATATCATGACTAGGCACAAGATGATTTGGTGCCCCTCCAAGACTATTGAAGACGGCGTTTCTCTACATTTCTTTTCAGTGGATTTGAGTCATAGGAAAGCCGTACTATTAAGAGGGGTCCGCTTTGGAAAGGTTTGGGTGGAATCATCACGTACACGTCTACTCCTTTTGCACCACCTTTCCTGTTGCTCTTTGGAGAATCCTCCGTCTCTCCTTGTCTATGCAAAATGAAGGTCTCCTAATGTTGCTAAACTAGGGCATGTGGTAGTACTGCTCCTCGGAGTGGTAGTACCGTAGGCCCTTGCGGTAGTACCGGCCTCTGGCGTGGTAGTACTGCAAGTGCTCACGGTAGTACCGCACCTCGAGAGCAGTAGTACCATGGCCTCAGGCCAGGCGCTGCTGCTAGTGCTGTAGTAGGGGTGGATGTAATTTTTTACATCCGCGCCCTACGTGGTAGTACTGCTCCATGGGCGCGGTAGTACCATGCGCTCTGGCCAGGCTCAGCAGCATGAGCGGTAGTAGGAGCGGATGTAATTTTTTACATCCGTGCCCTACGCGGTAGTACCGCTCCAGGTCTGCGGTAGTACCGTGTCGGATTTTTGCATGGATCAAAACTCAGGAGAAGAAGTCACGGATGTATTTTTATATGTTCGTGCCTTCCCGGCCTAGTCCATTCCTGCCTTGTGGTAGTACCGCAAGGGGGCGCGGTAGTACCGCGCCAGCGGTTCTACCGCTCCTTGCCTTAGCGCTTCAGGACTGGTCTTAGGCCCTGCTGTGGCAGCGGTAGTACCGCAGTTCGCCGCGGTAGTACCGCTTGTTTGGTGCAGTAGTACCGCAGGTCACGGGCTGGTTAAGTGGATAACGGTTGGATTTGTTCTCTCACTATATAAGGGGTGTCTTCTTCTCCGAGTTGACCACCTCTTCCAATTCTAAGCTCCATTGTTGCTCTAAGCTCCTTTTTCGCCCGATCTCTCTCCCTAGCCGATCAAACTTGTTGATCTCCTAGGGATTGGTTGAGAAGGCCTAGATCTACACATCCACCAAGAGATATTTGATCCTCCCCACTAATCCCTTGCGGATCTTGTTACTCTTGGGTGTTTGAGCACCCTAGGCGGTTGAGGTCATCGCGGAGCCATACTCCTTTGTGGTGAAGCTTCGTGGTGTTGTTGGGAGCCTCCAAATAAGTTATGGAGATTGCCCCAACCTTGTTTGTAAAGGTTCGGTCGCCGCCTTCAAGGGCACCAATAGTGCAATCACAACATCTCGCATTGTGTGAGGGCGTGAGGAGAATACGGTGGCCCTAGTGGCTTCTTGGGGAGCATTGTGCCTCCACACCGCTCCAACGGAGACATACTTCCTCTCAAAGGGAAGGAATTTCGGTAACACATCCTCGTCTTCACCGACTCCACTCTTGGTTATCTCATCCCTTTACTCATGCAAGCTTATCTTGTGTTACTTCCCATGCTTGCTTCTTTACTTATTGTTGTTGCATCATATAGGTTTCTCACCTAGTTGGATATCTAGACAACCTACTTTGATGCAAAGTTTAAATTGGTAAAGAAAAGCTAAAAATTGTTAATTGCCTATTCACCCCCCCTCTAGTCAACTATATCGATCCTTTCAATTGGTATCAGAGCCTCGTCTCTTTATTAAGGACTTTGCCGTCCGAAGAGTATGGTTGACACCGTAGACGGTGAGGAGGAGCACCCCAATGTGGTTCTGTCCTTGTCTACGGCCGATGGGGGAACCTCGGTCTCACATGAGGAACTCGATGTGGCCTTGGACACATTTAAAACCTCCATGACGGCCGAGGACAAAGGCATGCTTAAGGATTTTCTTGATGGTCTTAATACCCACCGCACCATTGGAAGTGGTCGATCCCACTAACAAGGTGACGGTTGCCAACTCTGACAAGGGGGAAGCTTCTAGTGATAAAATTCCTTTGTCTAGTGGTAAAAGTGGAAATGGCATCTTTGCCCATGTGGAACCTCCACTTACCTATGGAGGACTGATTCCCTCCACTCATTTAAATCATGTCGGTTCTCCTCCTAAGATTGTCAAAAATGAGGATTTTGACGCTTGGGTATATCGCTTTAAACGTCATTTAAATCATGTGAATACTAACCTTTGGAGAATCATTGAGCAAGGTTTCTATCCGTATGACCCAAGCAACTTCACCCCAAGAGAAGCCGCGGATCATCAATTCAATGAGAATGCTCTCTTCATCATCCAAGATGCAATCCCTCCCGAAGATATTGCGCATCTCCGACCATTCACCGTGGCAAAGGAAGCATGGCACCATGTTGTTTCCCTTTACAAGGGAAGCGCAAGCATTCAACGATCTAACTATGAAGTGGTGCAAGATGAAGCCGATGAATTTGCTATGAATGAAGATGAAGAACCTCATGAGCTCTAGCCGAGACTAACCACACTCGCGGTCTCACTCCGAGATCATGGGAGAAAGGATACAAATGACAATTGGATCAAGCAGAAATTTCTCAAAGCCATGATGCCTTACCATAAGGCCATGTCCTCCGTCATCCATCAAAGGCCGGACTTCCACACCTTGTCCTAAATCGAAGTGTTGGATGAGTTTGTGGCAGTGAGTATCTTGGACAAGACCGCCGACAATGCGGTATTGCATTCTCAAAGAGCCAAGAAGACCAATCTTGCTTTGAAGGCCAAGGCTAGTGTGGAAGAAGAGGAGGAAGAGGAGGAAGAGGAAGAAGAGGAGAGCAACCCCGAGGATACAAAATATGATTATCATGAGCACATGGCTCTCGCTTCAAGACAATTTTGGAGCAAGAAGAACTCAAGGCCCAACTTCAATAAGAGCAAGTCAAGTGGAGTCAAGGGCAAGCAACGTGTGAGGAATTTCTACAATTGCGGCAATGTGAGCCACTTTGTTGCGGAGTTCCCCTATGAGAAGAGGGAAGACAATGGTGGCAAACTCATCCAGAAGGACAAGGCCAAGTCTTTCGCAACAAGAACCACTTCACCAAGAAGGCTCCTCCCAAGGGATTGGTGGCACAACAAGAGTACAATGTGGATGATGATGAAGATGTGGAGACGGTTTCCATGGCCTCCGTGGCCATTGCAACAACACCCTGGGCGTCCCTCTTCGACTCACCCAATGAGAACATCACTGCCAAGTGCCTCATGGCTAAAGCCACCAACAAGGTAACCCCCAACATCAAAACTAGCATCATTACTCATCTTTCTTTGACGGATTGCATTGATGAAACTTGGGGGTCCAACATGGAGGAAAATGAGTTTGAGTCTTTTATGAGTAAGCTTAAGGGTAAATCCAAGAAGCACGTCGTTTCTCTCTCAGAACAACTTGGTGAAGCCAATGACATGATTGAGGCTCACAAAGACACCATCTCTAAGATGGAGGGGTGTAGTCGTGACTATGCCGATGAGATATCAGATCTCTCTAATGCTCTTGAGGAAGAGTGTGGTCATCGCTTGGCTCTTGAGGAGTCTCACAATGATGACCATGCCAAATTAAAGAAAGATCTTGATCATGCTCTTGTTGTGTCTCATGTGCTAAATTCCGAGAAGGCCAAACTTGGTGTTGATCTTGCTAGACTCAAGGAGGAGTTTGATATCCTTGAAAAATCTCATAAGGCCTTGAAGAGTCTCATGATCAACTCCAAGTGAGGCTAACCAAGGAGAAAGCCACTTTACCTCATATGGTTTTAATTGATAATGCAAATGCTACTAACCCTTGTTGTGAGAATGTGCATCTTGTTGAGGAGAATGCAAAGTTGAAGGAGCAACTTGAGAAAGGCCTTGTGCCGTGCATACAAGGTGAGAAGAACCTCAACGATCTTTTGAGCAATTAAAAGGAAGTTGTGGCCAAGGAAGGGATTGGGTTTGCACCCAAGTCCAAGAACAAGAAGAAGAATGACAAGGCCAAACGACCTCCTCCTCTCATGCAAACTTTTGTCAAAGAGGGAGAGGGTGCCTCTACGAAGAAGAAGAACAATGTGAAGGGTGGTGGTGTCAAGAAGGGCAATGCCACCCCTTCCAACAACGCCGGCGACTTTAACCCTTCCTATGTGTTATGCCATGCTAGTGATGGGCATGTTTATGCTAAAATTTTTGGTTCTCCTTATGAGTACATTGAATGGTCTATTTGGGTTCCTAAGACCCTTGTCACTAACATCAAAGGACCCATTACAGAATGGGTACCTAAAACCAAGCATTGATCTCTTGTAGGTGTTTGCTTCCGGTGGGGGATCGTGGTTGCTTGATAGTGGAGCCACTAATCATATGACTGAAAGCAAGGACTTGGTGGTGGACGTGCAAAAGATTCCATCTATGCCCACCAACATCGAATTGGGTGATGCCTCGTCCTCTAAGGTATTGGGGCTTGGCAAGGTTGTCATTTCTCATGATCTCACGATCGAGAAGGTCATGCTTGTTGATTCCCTTGCATAAAATTTACTTTCCGTTCGTCAACTTGCAATCATGGGCTTCGCCACTTTCTTTGATATTGATAACATGGCCCTCTTGTGGAGCAAGACTCTTAAAGTAGCCTTTGTTGGGCATGTCGAGAATGGTCTCTATGTGATTAACTTTTCGGAGTGACCCACTAAGACTGAGACATGCCTAATGGCTAAAGTTGACGTGGGATGGCTTTTACATCGCTAGTTATCCCATGTCAATATGAGATCTTTGCAAAGTCTTCTCAAGGGGGACCATGCCCATGGACTAACAAATGTTATTTTTGCCAAAGATCGTGCTTGCAGTGCCTGCATTGAAGGAAAGCTACATGAGAAGGCTCACCCTCCCACGACAGTCATTTACTCAAAGAGGCCTTTGGAGCTCTGATGACCCACAAATATAGGGGATCTATCGTAGTCCTTTCGATAAGTAAGAGTGTCGAACCCAACGAGGAGCAGAGGGAAATGATAAGCGGCTTTCAGCAAGGTATTCTCTACAAGCACTGAAATAAAAGGTAACAGATAGTTTTGTGATAGGATAATTTGTAACGAGTAACAAGTAACAAAAGTAAATAAAGTGCAGCAAGGTGGCCCAATCCTTTTTGTAGCAAAGGTCAAGCCTGGACAAACTCTTATATGATGTAAAGCGCTCCCGAGGACACATGGGAATATCGTCAAGCTAGTTTTCATCACGTTCATATGATTCGCGTTCGGTACTTTGATAATTTGGTATGTGGGTGGACCAGTGCTTGGGTACTGCCCTTACTTGGACAAGCAGCCCACTTATAATTAACCTCTATTGCAAGCATCTGCAACTACAACAAAAGTATTAAGGTAAACCTAACCATAGCATGAAACATATGGATCCAAATCAGCCCCTTATGAAGCAACGCATAAACTAGGGTTTAAGCTTCTGTCACTCTAGCAACCCATCATCTACTTATTACTTCCCAATGCCTTCCTCTAGGCCCAAATAATGGTGAAGTGTCATGTAGTCGACATTCACATAACACCACCAGAGGAGAGACAACATACATCTCATCAAAATATCGAACGAATACCAAATTCACATGACTACTAATAGCAAGACTTCTCCCATGTCCTCAGGAACAAACGTAACTACTCACAAAGCATATTCATGTTCATAATCAGAGGGGTATTAATATGCATATAGGATCTGAACATATGATCTTCCACCAAATAAACCAACTAGCATCAACTACAAGGAGTAATTAACACTACTAGCAACCCACAGGTACCAATCCAAGACTTAGAGACAAGAATTGGATACAAGAGATGAACTAGGGTTTTGAGAGGAGATGGTGCTGGTGAAGATGTTGATGGAGATTGCCCTCCCCGATGAGAGGAGCGTTGGTGATGACGATGGCGATGATTTCCCCCTCCCATAGGGAAGTTTCCCCGACAGAACAGCTCCGCTAGAGCCCTATATTGGTTCCACCAAGGTTCCGCCTTGTGGCGGTGGAGTCTTGTCCGGAAAGATGGTTTATGATTTTTTTCTCATCGAAAGACTCCATATAGCAAAAGATGGCCATCGGAGGGCCACCAGGGGGCCCACGAGGTAGGGGGGCACGCCCATGGGGTAGGGCGCGCCCCCACCCTCGTGGGAAGGGTGTGGCCCCCTGGTGAACTTCTTGTGCTCAATATTTATTATATATTCTAAAATTGATTTCCGTGAAGTTTCAGGACTTTTGGAGCTGTGCAGAATAGGTCTCTAATATTTGCTCCTTTTCCAGCCCAGAATCCCAGCTGCCGGCATTCTCCCTCTTTATGTGAACCTTGTACAATAAGAGAGAATAGGCATAAGTATTGTGACATAATGTGTAATAACAGCCCATAATGCAATAAATATCGATATAAAAGCATGATGCAAAATAGACGTATCAACTCCCCCAAGCTTAGACCTCGCTTGTCCTCAATCGAAAGCCGAAATCGAAAAATATGTCCACATGTTTAGAGATAGAGGTGTCGATAAAAATAAACTACGGACATGAGGGCATCATGATCATTCTTAGAACAAAAACTTATATAATTCTTGTCATATGATCTCTTATGCTAGAGTAACAATTCAATCACAATTTCCAAGTATGAATCATAAACTTCATTGAAAACTAACAAACTATAATCTCAATCATTGGAGCAATTGCAATTTATCATAACATAGGAAAGTGTCAATATAAGAGATTTTTAGCAAGTCCACATACTGAACTATCATATAGTCTTTCACAATTGCTAACACTCACGCCATACTTATGGGTATCGAGTTTTGGTCGGACACAGAGAAAGATAGGGGCTTATAATTTTGCCTCCCAACGTTTTACCTCAAGGCTAATGTCAACAATAATAGTTCATGAAAACTCACGTCCAATTAGCCATATGTACCAGGATCTTTCCAACATGTTGTGCTTGCCAAAAGATAAAATGTAAAAAGGAAGGGTGAAGTTCACCATGACCCTTATGCAAGGTAGCAGATAAAAGTAAAAGACAGACCCTTCGCAGAGAGAAGCAGAGGTTGTCATGCGCTTTTATGGTTGGATGCACAAAATCTTAATGCGAAAGAATGTCACTTTATATTGCCACTTGTGATACAGACCTTTATTATGTAGTCTGTCGCTTTTATTTCTTCCATATCACATGATCGTATAAATCTTATTTTCTCCCACACTAATAAGTCATACATATTTAGAGAGCAATTTTTATTGCTTGCACTGATGACAACTTACTTGGAGGATCTTACTCAATCCATAGGTAGGTATGGTGGACTCTCATGGCAAAACTGGTTTAAGGGTGTTTGGAAGCACAAGTAGTATCTCTACTTGGTGTAAAGAATTTGGCTAGCATGAGGGGGAAAGGCAAGCTCAATCATGTTGGATGATCCAAGACAATATAATTTATCTCAGATGTAAGAGAACATAACCCATTACGTTGTCTTCCTTGTCCAACGTCAACTCTTTAGCATGTCATACTTTAATGAGTGCTCACAATCATAAAAGATGTCCAAGATAGTATATTTGTATGTGAAGACCTCTCTTTCTTTATTACTTCTTATTAATTGCAACGATGACCAAAACTATGTTTTTCAACTCTCAACAACTTTTATTCATCATACTCTTTCTATGTGAGCTCATTACTCTCCGTAAGATCCATATGATCTCTTTTATTTCTTTTTATTATTTTTCTCTTTTCTTTTATTCACTCAATATCATGGCAAAATAATCAAGCCCTTGACTCAACACTAATATTTATTATATATATAGCTCACGGACTCGATTACATAGAAGGATCATAAAGCAAAACTCACAACTAGATCATACTAAAAAGCTTTATGCTACTAGATCAAGATATTATCAAAAGGACCGAACTAAGAAAAATGGTAAAGATAAAAGTGATGGTGATACGATACCGGGGCACTCCCCCAAGCTTGGCAGTTGCCAAGGGGAGTGCACATACCAGATACTCAGTTCTTCTTTGTTGGTGGAGAGGGTGGAGTTGTTGATGACGTAGGCTTCTTCCTTAATTTGCGCTTGAGGACAGAATTTTGATCCCTTAGGTCATCGATCTCCTGCTCAAGGTTTAATATCTTCTTGCATAAATCCTGTTTGTTTTCCTGCAAGAGGCGAAAAGGGATAAACTCGATCTTAGGTTTCTTTGCTCTATCGGGGAGGCTTGACTTTTTGAACTCCACATACATGTCCCCAGGTTGAGGTAATGGGATTTCATCTTCATCTGAACTCGTCTCCTCCTTTCCCTTGGGTTCATAGTCCTCTTCTTCTTCCGTAGTCCAACCACAATGCTCCACGTCCCCATAGACCTTAGGATCTGCAAGATAATCAGCCACATAGCTTTCTCCTTCCGAATCCTGGGACGACATACTGCTCTAATCTGCAGCAGAAACAGCTCGAAACAAAGACATGAGATTTTTGTGTGATACAGTGGTCAAAACCTTCGAGAGGTTATATAATGAATTTTTATCGACCAAAATATGTGTCGTGTACGAAAGCGTTGTCCGGAGAGCACACGAGGTGCCCACGAGGCAGGGGGGCGCGCCCAGGGGGGTAGGGCGCGCCCTCCACCCTCGTGGAGCCCTCGTGTCCTTCCCGGACTGCTTCTTATTTTTCTATTTTTCTAAATATTCCAAAACGGAAGAAAATTGCCTTTAGAACTATTTTGGAGTCGGTTTACTTGCCGTACCACATACCTATTCCTTTTCAGAGTCTGAAATGTTTCGGAAAGTGTCCCTTATGTATTCCTCCGGGGTTATGGTTTCAATAACATTGGTTTCAACATTTATAGGATTACCTGAGATATAATGTTTAATTCTTTGACCGTTCACCACCTTCAGATTTGTGCCCTCGAAGTTGTTAATCTTTATGGCACCGGAATGATAGACCTCCTCGATAACGTAAGGACCTTCCCATTTAGAGAGAACTTTTCCTGCAAAAAATCTTAAACGAGAGTTGTATAGCAATACATAATCACCTACATTAAACTCACGCTTTTGTATTCTTTTGTCATGCCATCTTTTAACTTTCTCTTTAAATAATTTGGCATTCTCATAGGCTTGGGTTCTCCATTCATCAAGTGAGCTAATGTCAAATAACCTCTTCTCACCGGCAAGTTTGAAATCATAATTGATCTCTTTAATAGCCCAGTAAGCCTTATGTTCTAGTTCAAGAGGTAAGTGACATGCTTTTCCATAAACCATTTTATACGGAGACATACCCATAGGATTTTTATATGCAGTTCTATAAGCCAATAATGCATCATCAAGTTTCTTGGACCAATTCTTTCTAGATCTATTAACAGTCTTTTGCAAAATTAATTTGAGTTCTCTATTACTCAATTCTACTTGACCACTAGACTATGGGTGATAAGGAGATGCAATTCTATGATTATCATCATATTTAGCAAGCATTTTATGGAAAGCACCATGAATAAAATGTGAACCACCATCAGTCATTAAATATCTAGGAACTCCAAACCTTGGAAAAATAACTTCTTTAAGAATTTTAATAGAAGTGTTATGATCAGCACTACAAGTTGGAATAGCTTCTACCCACTTAGTAACGTAATCAACAACAACTAAAATATGTGTATATCCATTAGAGGCAGGAAAAGGTCCCATATAATCAAAACCCCAAACATCAAATGGTTCAATAACAAGTGAATAATTCATAGGCATTTCTTGACGTCTACTAATATTACCAATTCTTTGACATTCATCACAAGACAAGACAAACTTACGGGCATCCTTGAAGAGAGTAGGCCAATAAAAACCGGATTGCAATACCTTGTGTGCAGTTCTATCTCCAACATGGTGTCCTCCATAAGCCTCGGAGTGACACTTGCGTAGGATCTGTTCCTGCTCATGCTCAGGTACACAACGTCTAATCACACCATCTACTCCTTTATAGAGATGTGGGTCATCCCAAAAGTAATGTCTCAAATCATAGAAGAACTTTTTCTTTTGCTGGTATGTAAAGCTAGGTGTTATAAATTTAGCAACGATGTAATTAGCATAATCAGCATACCATGGAGTAGTATGAGAAGCATTTATGACATTTAATTGTTCATCAGGAAAGCTATCATCAATAGGTAGTGGGTCATCAAGAACATTTTCTAACCTAGACAAGTTGTCTGCAACGGGGTTCTCAGCTCCCTTTCTATCAGTAATATGCAAATCAAATTCTTGTAGCAAGAGAACCCATCTAATAAGTCTAGGTTTAGCATCTTTCTTTTCCATAATATATTTAATAGCAGCATGATCAGTGTGAATAGTTACTTTAGAATCAACAATATAAAGTCTGAACTTATCACAAGCAAATACAACTGCTAAGAATTCGTTTTCAGTAGTAGCATAATTTCTCTGAGCATTGTCTAGAGTTTTACTAGCATATTGAATAACATTTAATTTCTTATCAACCCTTTGCCCTAGAACAACACCTACAGCATAATCACTAGCATCACACATAATTTCAAACGGTAAATTCCAATCAGGTGGCTGAACAATAGGTGCAGAGATCAATGCTTTCTTAAGTATTTCAAATGCTTCTACACAATCATCATCAAATACAAATGGTATATATTTTTGTAATAAATTAGTCAGGGGCGGATAAATTTTTGAGAAGTCCTTAATGAACCTGCTATAAAAACCGGCATGACCAAGGAAACTTCTTATACCTTTCATGTCCTCTGGACATGGCATCTTTTCAATAGCATCAACCTTGGCTTTATCAACTTCAATACCTCTTTCAGAGACTTTATGCCCCAAGACAATACCTTCATTAACCATAAAGTGGCACTTTTCCCAATTCAAGACAAGATTAGTTTCTTCACATCTCTGCAAAACTCGATCAAGGTTGCTTAAGCAATCATCAAAAGAGGATCCATAGACGGAAAAGTCTTCCATGAAAACCTCACAAATCTTTTCACAAAAGTCAGAGAATATAGCCATCATACATCTTTGAAAGGTAGCAGGTGCATTAGATAAACCAAAAGGCATACATCTATAAGCAAAAGTACTAAAAGGGCAAGTGAAAGTAGTCTTTTATTGATCATGGGCTGACACAAGTATTTGAGAGAAACCAGAATAACCATCTAGAAAGCAAAAATGTTTATGTTTGGATAATCTTTCTAGCATTTGATCGATAAAAGGTAAGGGGTAATGATCTTTTTTAGTAGCTTTATTTAATTTGCGGAAATCAGTTACCATTCTATACCCTGTAACAATTCTTTGTGGGATCAACTCATCTTTATCATTAGGAACAACAGTAATACCTCCCTTCTTAGGGACACAATGGACATGACTTACCCACTGACTATCAGCAACGGGATAAATTATACCTGCCTCAGAAGCTTTAGTATTTCCTTTCTTACCACTTCCTTCATCTTAGGATTCAGCCGTCGTTGATGATCACGAACTGGTTTGGCATCTTCCTCCAAATTTATTTTGTGTTGACACGGAGTGGGACTAATGCCCTTAAGATCATCAAGAGTATATCCAATAGCAGCTCGGTGCTTCTTCAGAGTTTTCAATAATCTCTCTTCTTCATGCTCCGAAAGGTTAGCACTAATAATAACAGGATATATCTTTTTGTCATCAAGATAAGTATATTTAAGAGTATCAGGTAATGGTTTAAGCTCAAACACGGGATCACCCTTGGGTGGAGGAGGATCCCCTAGGATTTCAACAGGCAAATTGTGTTTCACGATGGGTTCCTGTTTAAAGAATACTTCATCTATTTTCCTTCTTTCATTCATAAACATATCATTTTCATGGTCTAGCAAATATTGTTCTAAAGGATCACTAGGAGGTACGACAATAGAAGCAAGACCAATAATTTCATCTTTACTAGGCAATCCCTCTTCACGGTGTTGTCTACGAAATTTAGAGAAATTAAATTCATGAGACACATCATCTAAACCAATAGTAACAACATCCTTTTTGCAATCTATCTTAGCATTAACTGTATTCAAGAAGCGTCTACCAAATATAATGGGACAAAAGCTATCTTGTGGGGAACCAAGAACAAGAAAATCAGTAGGATATTTAGTTTTCCCACACAAGACTTCAACATCTCTAACAATCCCCATTGGTGAAATAGTATTTCTATTGGCAAGTTTAATTGTGACATTAATATCTTCTATCTCAGCAGGTGCAGTATCATGCATAATTTCTTTGTATAAGTCATAAGGTATTGCACTAGCACTAGCACCCATATCACATAAGCCATGATAACAATGATCTCCTATTTTAACAAAAATAACAGGCATGCCTACCACAGGTCTGTTTTTATCTTTAGCACAAGGTTTAGCAATTCTAGCAGTCTCATTAAGGAAATGAATAACATGCCCATCAATATTATCAGACAAGAGATCTTTAACAATAGCAATATCAGGTTCAACTTTAATTTGCTCAGGAGGTGTATACGTTTTAATATTGCTTTTACGAACCACAGTTGAAGCTTTAGCATGATCTTTATCCTAACAGGAAAAGGTGGTTTCTCAACATAAGAAGTAGGAACAATAGGATCATTATAAGTGATGGTCTTTTTTTCAACTTTAATAGGTGCAGCTACTTTTACTTCTATGGGAGGATGATATTCAAACCACTTCTCCCTAGGGAGATCAACATGAGTATCAAAAGATTCATAGAAAGAAACTACTATCTCAGAGTCAAGTCCATATTTAGTGCTAAATTTACGAAAAACATCGATATCCATAAAAGATTTAACACAATCAAACTCAGGTTTCATACCTGACTCCTTACCTTCGTCGAGGTCCCAATCTTCAGAGTTGCGTTTAATTCTTTCCAACAAATCCCATTTGAATTCAATAGTCTTCGTCATAAAAGAGCCATCACAAGAAGTATCGAGCATGGTGCGATTGTTATCAGAAAGCCGAGCATATAAATTTTGAATAATCATTTCTCTTGAGAGCTCATGATTGGGGCATGAATATAACATTGATTTAAGCCTCCCCCAAGCTTGAGCGATTCTTTCTCCTTCGCGAGGCCAGAAATTATATATATAATTGCGATCACGATGAACAAGATGCATAGGATAAAACTTCTGATGAAATTCCAATTTCAATCGTTTGTAGTTCCATGACACCGTATCATCACATAGCCTATGCCATGTCAATGCATCTTCCTTCAAAGATAATGGGAAGACCTTCTTCCTAATAACATCTACGGGTACACCTGCAAGCTTAAATAATCCACAAACTTCATCCACATATATTAGGTGCTCATTAGGATGCGTTGTTCCGTCTCCTGCAAAAGGATTAGCTAGCAGTTTTTCTATCATACCCGAAGGAATTTCAAAGCAGACATTTTCATTTTCAGTAGGTTGAGGAGCAACTCTTTGCTCTACTGGTCGGGGTGAAGATACCCCGAACAAGCCCCTTAGAGGATTACTTTCCATAGTAACAAGTGACAGAAAATTTCAGCACACTATATAAATTTTTCCTTACCAAATTCCACCTACCAAAGGTGCTTCACTCCCCGGCAACGATGCCAGAAAAGAGTCTTGATGACCCACAAGTATAGGGGATCTATCATAGTCCTTTCGATAAGTAAGAGTGTGGAACCCAACAAGGAGCAGAAGGAAATGATAAGCGGTTTTCAGCAAGGTATTCTCTGCAAGCACTGAAATAATAGGTAACAGATAGTTTTGTGATAGGATAATTTGTAACGAGTAACAAGTAACAAAAGTAAATAAAGTGCAGCAAGGTGGCCCAATCCTTTTTGTAGCAAAGGACAAGCCTGGACAAACTCTTATATGATGTAAAGCGCTCCCGAGGACACATGGGAATATTGTCAAGCTAGTTTTCATCATGTTCATATGATTCACGTTCGGTACTTTGATAATTTGGTGTGTGGGTGGACCGGTGCTTGGGTACTACCCTTACTTGGACAAGCATCCCACTTATGATTAACCTCTATTGCAAGCATCCGCAACTACAACAAAAGTATTAAGGTAAACCTAACCATAGCATGAAACATATGGATCCAAATCAGCCCCTTACGAAGCAATGCATAAACTAGGGTTTAAGCTTCTGTCACTCTAGCAACCCATCATCTACTTATTACTTCCCAATGCCTTCCTCTAGGCCCGAATAATGGTGAAGTGTCATGTAGTCGACGTTCACATAACACCACTAGAGGAGAGACAACATACATCTCATCAAAATATCAAACGAATACCAAATTCACATGACTACTAATAGCAAGACTTCTCCCATGTCCTCGGGAACAAACGTAACTACTCACAAAGCATATTCATGTTCATAATCAGAGGGGTATTAATATGCATATAGGATCCGAACATATGATCTTCCACCAAATAAACCAACTAGCATCAACTACAAGGAGTAATTAACACTACTAGCAACCCACAGGTACCAATCCAAGACTTAGAGACAAGAATTGGATACAAGAGATGAACTAGGGTTTTGAGAGGAGATGGTGCTGGTGAAGATGTTGATGGAGATTGCCCTCTCCCGATGAGAAGAACGTTGGTGATGACGATGACGATGATTTCCCCCTCCCGGAGGGAAGTTTCCCTGGCAGAACAGCTCCGCCAGATCCCTAGATTGGTTCCGCCTCGTGGCGGCGGAGTCTCATCCGGGAAGATGGATTATGATTTTTTTTCTCATCGAAAGACTCCATATAGCAGAAGATGGCCATCAGAGGGCCACCAGGGGGCCCACGAGGTAGGGGGGGCACACCCAGGGGGTAGGGCGCGCCCCCCCACCCTCGTGGGCAGGGTGTGGCCCCCCTGGTGAACTTCTTGCGCTCAATATTTATTATATATTCTGAAATTGACCTCCGTGAAGTTTCAGGACTTTCGGAGCTGTGCAGAATAGGTCTCTAATATTTGCTCCTTTTCCAGCCCAGAATCCCAGCTGTTGGCATTCTCCCTCTTTATGTGAACCTTGTAAGATAAGAGAGAATAGGCATAAGTATTGTGACATAATGTGTAATAACAACCCATAATGCAATAAATATCGATATAAAAGCATGATGCAAAATGGACGTATCAAGCTCCTTCACTTGGATCTCTTTGGGCCTCCATCCTTTGATAGTATTGGGGTAGAAAGTATTGCTTGGTGATTGTGGATGACTATTCAAGATACACTTGGGTGTACTTCTTCAAGAGGAAGAGTGAGACCCAACAAACCGTCATTGAATTTGCAAATCAAGCTCAACATCAACACAATGCAAAGATCTTGACCATAAGAAGTGACAACGGCACCGAGTTCAAGAACTACACCTTAGATGAGTTTCTTAGTGATGAGGGGATCAAACATCAATATTCCGCACCCTACACCCCTCAACAAAATGGTGTATCAGAGAGGAAGAACCGGACGTTGATGGATGCGGAAAGAACCACGATGGCGGAGTTCAAGTCTCCATACAACTTTTGGGCCGAAGTCATCAACACCGTGTGTCATGCATCCAATCGGCTCTACCTCCGCAAAGGCTTGAACAAGACTCCATATGAGATACTCACCGGTAACAAGCCCAACCTCAAGTACTTCTGGGTGTTCGGGTGGAAGTGTTTCATTCTCAAGAAAGGTGTTTGTTTGTCTAAATTTGAGGCTAGAGCTCATGAGGGCATATTTGTTGGTTATGCTACAAACTCTCATGCTTACCGTGTCCTCAGTAAGTCCACGGGACTTATTGAGGAGATGTGTAACGTGGAGTTTGATGACAATAACGGCTCCCAAGTGGAGCAAAGTGGTACTTGTGATGTAGGTGATGAAATTCCTCCCCAAGCCATAAGAAGAATGGGTGTTGGTTTTATCCTACCTATTGAGGAACCCCTTGTGGCCGAAGGAGAAGGACAATGTTCTACTCAAGTGGAACCATCACCAACCCAACACCCACACGCTTCCGAAGAACAAAGTGAAGGCCCTCAACCTCATGAACAAGACCAAGGGCGCGATCAACCTCAAGATGGCGTTGAACCACCAAGTGATGCCCAAGGTCAAGTTATCTCCTCCGAGCAAGCTCAAGATCAAGAACAAGCTCAAGACGATGCTCAAGATGATCAAGTAACTGCTCCTCAACTCACTCCTGAGGAGGAATTGGAGCGTCATGCCGCCAAGATTGCATCCAAGCTATCTACTGAGGGTCATCTCATGACAAATGTGTGTGGAAGCATACGAAAGGAGGTAAGCACTCGTAGACAATTGGCAAAATATTGTGAACATCACGCATTTATCTCTTGTGTTGAACCCCAAAAGGTCTATGAGGTGCTTGAAGATCCGGATTGGCTTAATGCCATGCATGAAGAACTCAACAACTTCGAGCACAACAAGGTGTGGAGATTGGTGCCAAGGCCAACCGGGAACCATAATGTCATTGGAACCAAGTGGATATTCAAGAACAAGCAAGATGCTCATGGAATAATTGTCCGCAACAAGGCTCACTTGGTGGCCCAAGGCTACTCCCAAGTCGAGGGTATCGACTACGGTGAAACCTTTTCTCCCGTTGCTCGCCTTGAATCTATTCGTTTGTTGATTGCTTATGCTTCTCATCATAATTAAAGTTGCAACAAATGGATGTGAAAAGTGCTTTTCTTAATGGTCCTATTAATGAGTTGGTGTATGTCAAACAACCCCCCGGGTACGAGGATCCCTATTTCCCTGATCATGTGTACCAACTCGATAAGGCACTCTATGACCTTAAACAAGCCCCACGTGTGTGGTATGACCACCTTACCGAGTTGTTGCAAGATCGTGGGTTTGAAATTGGGAAATTGACCCCACTCTTTTTACTAAGAAGGTCAAAGGGGAGTTGTTTGTGTGCCAACTATATGTTGATGACATTATCTTTGGTTCTCCTAACAAAGCTTTCAATGAGGAATTTGCCACTCTCATGACCTCGAAGTTCAATATGTCCATGATGGGAGAGTTGAAGTTCTTTCTCGGGTTCGAAATCAAGCAACGAAGAGAAGGAACCTTCATAAACCAAGCCAAGTACACTCAAGACATGCTCAAGAGATTCAAGCTAAGTGAAGTCAAGCCGGCTTCCACTCCAATGCCCTTCAAATGCCAACTTGACATAGATCCCAATGGTAAAGCAGTGGATCAAAAGTATATCGCTCCATGATTGGCTCCTTGCTTTACCTTTGTGTATCTAGACCAGATATCATGTTGAGTGTGGGAATTTGTGCACAGTTTCAAGCCGCACCTAAGGAAAGTCACTTTGTGGCGGTCAAGCAAATCTTTCGATATTTGTCTCATACCCCAAACTTTGGCTTATGGTACCCAAGAGGAGCAAACTTCAACCTTGTAGGCTATTCGGACTCCGACTGGGCAGGAGACAAAGTGGATAGGAAGTCAACTTCCGGAGGGTGCCAATTCCTTGGTTGCTCTTTGGTGAGTTGGTCTTCCAAGAAGCAAAGTTGTGTGTCTCTCTCGTCCACCGAAGCGGAGTATGTGGCCACCGGTAGTTGTTGCGCACAACTTCTATGGATGAGGCAAACTTTAAAGGATTACGGTGTCATTTGTGACAAAGTGCCTCTTTGGTGTGACAATGAAAGTGCCATCAAGATTTCTCTCAACCCGGTGCAAGACTTCAAGACGAAGCATATTGAGATTCGGTATCACTTCATCCGAGATCATATTAGGTGAGGGGAGATCGAGCTCAACTATGTCAACACTCATGATAACCTTGAAGATATTTTCACGAAGCCCTTGGATGAAGCAAGATTTCGCGAGTTAAGGCATGAGCTAAATATCATTGATTCGAGCAATGTTGCTTGAATCCTTGCACACCCCACCATATTCAACTTGTTATCTTGTTTAGGTGTAGGCATGGACATAGGGGGAGTGTTGTTGTCTCAATGAACTCTCCCTCCCCCCATTATGCATAAATTGATCAACTCTTTCACATTAGCCATTTGTGATGGTACTTGTGCTTCAAAGACAAGTTTTTGTCATGGGCCCAAGGATAATTCTTCGCGGTGCCATACAAATTAACTCAAACATAGGTGGCTCCGGCCACCGCCCTCTCCTTGGAGAGGTTGTGTCTCGCGGTTGGTGCTTGTTTTGTTTTGCCTTCCCTTCTTCATGCCGAGCTTGTGTTTGAGTTGCCTCGTGCGTTAGCTCTTTGGTGTGTCCGTTCGCTTGAAGGTTGCATTGCAAAGGCCCCTTTCTTCTCTATTTTTGAAACTTGAATTTTCCTGGGTCTACGGTACTACCATGGCTTACCATGGTACTACCGCAGGAGCTGCGCACGGTACTACTACAACTAGCACAGCAGTAATTTTTTACTGCTGCTGGAGGAGCGGTACTACTGCCCACTGCACGGTACTTCCGCCCGAGCGGTACTACCGCGATGACGTGCGGTACTACCGCGCAGTCGCGAGCGCGTGGGGGTTAAGAGCGGGCAGGGGGAGTTCCAACTCCCCCGTACCCATTCAACTCTTTTTCCCCACGCCGTCTCTCTCTCCTGCCCAAGAACGGCGTTGGAGAACCTCGCCGGATCTCCGTCTCCGGCCGTTCTCCTCGCATTCCGTCTGGTGGGATCGTTCCCCACCACGTCCTCTTGCCATGGAACAAGGTTTCTCCCCAAATCCCTCTCTCTTTGGTTCGTTCTTTCGTCTCTAGGTCTTTAGGGAAATGCATGTTGTTCTTGAGATTTTAGGCTAAATCTTTGCAAGAGTAGGATGTAGGAGAGTAGTAATGCGTAGAGATGGTACTTGGTATGTTGCCCCGTGGTAGATTTGATCAACCATAGTACCGCTCCGATGTCACAGTTGTGCTCAGATCCGTTTTTGTGGTTCGGATCTGACCCCATGCGGTACTACTGCACCTCCCGTGTGGTACTACCGCTCGTACGTACTACCACGCGAGGCGCGACACTAAATTTTTTGCTTCCGCTCCAAACCGCGGTAATACCATGCCATCCTGGCGCGGTACTACCGTGACTAGGAGTAGCACTAAAATTTTAGTCCCGCGCATCCGTACAGTACTACGGTTGTTGTCAAATCTCCCAAGTGGCAATTACCCATTGCTAGTTCTACTTGTTTCACTTGTTTTGCTGTGGTCTTTGCATTGATCCTTCTCGTTTCTCTTGCGTGTTCTTGTGTTGTGTGTCATAGGTGGTGGCTCCGGTTCCAATTTCCGTCGTTCGAACCCCGTTCGCGACACGGGCTCGAAGCGTCTGCGCAACCAAGATGAAGCTCTAGAGGGCTCCAATGCCCCCAAATGCAGAACCAAGTCAACCACAACCAAGCAGAAGGAGCCAGCAATGAGCATGGATGAGATGCCACTAGCTGAGTTTGTCAATCGAAGGAAGATCAACCCCTATGTGAATCCCCACGCAAACTTCAAAGGGAATGAGGTGTTCTGGACCAAGCAGTAGTATCTTATCTATCTGGATGTGCTCAAGGCCAGGAAGAACCTCTATGTCGACACACACTGGATTAACATGCATCATATGAGGGAGGATAAGCACCGCGCCTATTTTGGTGAGGCTTTGGACCTGGTGGAGCAGTTTGGGATTGAGGACTTGATCACGTTCCACCTGGACTTTGACCCCGAGATTGTGGCTCAGTTATTTGCCTCGGTCCACTTCCACTCTGATGAGGAACGGACTTTGACATGGATGAAAAATGGACAACAGCTGACCGCCAAGTGGAAGGACGTCATGGATCTGCTACATGTTCGTGATGAGGGGCTCGACAAGCCCGTTGGTGTTCGCCCTCATGCCAACTCCGAGTCTGCTAACAAAGACAAGCTCCATCCATACTATGTTGAGAAGAAGGTTCCCAGTGGCAAGAAGACTTGTGTTCTGAACCCATTCCTTGACATCATGTATCGGATCTTCCGCAACACCCTCTTCCCATGTATTCGTGACAAGGATAAGGTACATGCCTATCTCGTGGATATGATGCTCATTTGTGAAGGCGCGTCATTCTCAGACGCAACCACTTGATGTCTCACATATCATGTGGTGTGAGCTCCGGTTTGCGGTGTTCAACCGTAAGGTACCCATCTATGGTCCTTACATGTTTCACCTGATCCTGAAGACTTGGGAGAAGCTCTATCCCAATGTTGAGTTTGATTCCCCCGACTGGACCCGTCACGAGCCCATCAAGATCCGTGTCAAGCCTAAGTGGGCTAACACCACTACCAGTGCTGAGGCAGCAGCTACTCAGATGAATGTCGATGAGGATGATATTGAGGACGAGGAAGCGGATGAGGACAACTCTGCTAGGTATGCTCCTCCTCTACTGAGCCCTCATGGGCTAAGAAGCTGAAGGCCAAGATAAAGGCCTTGTTCTACATGCAAGCCAAGGGGCAATACAAGACTCATGTTGCTTCCAAGGAGAGTCGCCGCCGCGATAAGAGGATCTTGAGGATGTTTGGCGAGGACATATCCAGTGGATCCGAGAAGCACATCACTCCAGAGGCCGAATGGATGGCGAAGCAGGGTTACAAGTGGACTGATTCTGAGGAGGAGCCCATCCCCACTGCTAAGACCGGCGAGGAGCATGACGAGTGATCATTTCCGCTTGAGCCACCACTTATGTCGTAGGTGTCCTCTCTGCCTTTTTGGTATCTCGATGCCAAAGGGGGAGAGAGTGTAGGATTTGCGAATCGTGTGTCGTGTTTCGTGGTCTTGTCACTTTGCTTTCGTTTCGTTGAACCTCGTTTGCTTTGGTTTGGTTGTGCTTGTGAGACCTTTCTATCATATGGTGTAAGACATATGCACTCTTGCGTACCTTATTGATCTTATGCTATCTTGTGCCCTCTACTTTATGCTCATAGTTATTATCTTGCTTAGTGTTAGCTTTATCATTGCACAATTTGCCTTGTCTATAAAATATAGGGGGAGTGTTGATCCTAGTATGTGTGTCGTGCAGTCCAAAGCACTTCTCTAGTTAGCACACATCTAGGGAGAGCCCGTCTATATTTTTTAGAGGTGGGGTTTGCCCATGTTCGTTTTTATCTCCCTTTGTGCAAATCCCGTATTGTCATCAATCCACCAAAAAGGGGGAGATTGTAAGGGCATATTTATCCCTTAGTTGTTTTGGTGATTGATGACAATGGTTTTGCGGACTAATCGTGTGCATGGAGTATTTCAGACATATCATGACTATGCACAAGACGATTTGGTGCCCCTCGAAGACTATTGAAGACAGCATATCTCTACGTTTCTTTTAGGTGGATTTGAGTCATAGGAAAGCCGTACTATTAAGAGGGGGTCCGCTTTGGAAAGGTTTGGGTGGAATCATCACGTACACGTCTAATCCTTTTGCACCACCTTTCCTGTTGCTCTTTGGAGCATCCTCCGTCTCTCCATGTCTATGCAAAATGAAGGTATCCTAATGTTGTTGAAATGGGGCATGCGGTAGTATTACTCCTCGGAGCGGTAGTACCGCAGGCCCTTGCAGTAGTACCGGCCTCTGGCGTGGTAGTACCGCAAGTGCTCACGGTAGAACTGCGTCATGGGAGCGGTAGTACCATGGCCTCAGGCCAGGCGCTGCTGCTAGTGCTGTAGTAGGGGCGGATGTAATTGTTTACATTCGCGCCCTACATGGTAGTACCGCTCCATGGGCGCGGTAGTACCGTGCGCTCTGGCCAGGCTCAGCAGCATGAGCAGTAGTAGGAATGGATGTAATTTTTTACATCTGCGCCCTACGATGTAGTACTGCTCCAGGTCTGCGGTAGTACCATGTCAAATTTTTGCATGGATCAAAACTCGGCAGAAGTAGTCGCAGATGTATTTTTATATGTTTGTGCCTTCCCGGCCTAGTCCATTCCTGCCTTGCGGTAGTACCGCAAGGGGGCGCGGTAGTACCGCGTCAGCGGTTCTACCGCTCCTTGCCTTAGCGCTTGTTTAGTGCGGTAGTACCACTTGTTTGGTGCGGTAGTACCACTTGTTCGCCGCGGTTCGCCGCGGTAGTACCACTTGTTTGGTGCGGTAGTACCGCAGGTCGCGGGCTGGTTAAGTGGATAACGGTTGGATTTGTTCTCTCACTATATAAGGGGTGTCTTCTTCTCCGAGTTGACCACCTCTTCCATCTCTAAGCTCCATTGTTGCTCTAAGCTCCTTTTTCACCCGATCTCTCTCCCTAGCCGATCAAACTTGTTGATCTCCTAGGTATTGGTTGAGAAGGCCTAGATCTACACATCCACCAAGAGATATTTTATTCTCCCCACTAATCCCTTGCAGATCTTGTTACTCTTGGGTGTTTGAGCACCCTAGATGATTGAGATCATCGCGGAGCCATACTCCTTTGTGGTGAAGCTTCGTGGTGTTGTTGGGAGCCTCCAATTAACTTGTAGAGATTGCCCCAACCTTATTTGTAAAGGTTCGGTCGCCGCCTTCAAGGGCACCAATAGTGGAATCACGACATCTCGCATTGTGTGAGGGCGTGAGGAGAATACGGTGGCCCTAGTGGCTTCTTGGGGAGCATTGTGCCTCCACACCGCTCCAACGGAGACGTACTTCCTCTCAAAGGGAAGGAAATTCGGTAACACATCTTCGTCTTCACCGACTCCACTCTTGGTTATCTCATCCCTTTACTCGTGCAAGCTTATCTTGTGTTACTTACCTTGCTTGCTTGTTTACTTATTGTTGTTGCATCATATAGGTTGCTGATGTCTACTACACAACCTTCTTGTAGACGTTGTTGGGCCTCCAAGTGCAGAGGTTTGTAGGACAGTAGCAAATTTCCCTCAAGTGGATGACCTAAGGTTTATCAATCCGTGGGAGGCATAGGATGAAGATGGTCTCTCTCAAACAACCCTGCAACCAAATAACAAAGAGTATCTTGTGTCCCCAACACACCCAATACAATGGTAAATTGTATAGGTGCACTAGTTCGGCGAATAGATAGTGATACAAGTGCAATATGGATGATAGATATAGGTTTTTGTAATCTGAAAATATAAAAACAGGAAGGCAACTAATGATAAAAGTGAGCACAAACGGTATTACAACGCTAGGAAACAAGGCCTAGGGTTCATAATTTCACTAGTGCAAGTTCTCTCGACAATAATAACATAATTGGATCATATAACTATCCCTCAACATGCAACAAAGAGTCACTCCAAAGTCACTAATAGCGGAGAACAAACGAAGAGATTATTGTAGGGTCCGAAACCACCTCAAAGTTATTCTTTCTGATCGATCTATTCAAGAGTTCGTACTAAACACCTTAAGACACAAATCAACCAAAACCCTAATGTCACCTAGATACTCCAATGTCACCTCAAGTATCCGTGGGTATGGTTATACGATATGCATCACACAATCTCAGATTCATCTATTCAACCAACACAAAGAACTTCAAAGAGTGACCCAAGGTTTCTACCGGAGAGTCAAGACGAAAACATGTGCCAACCCCTATGCATAAGTTCACGAGGTCATGGAACTCGCAAGTTGATCACCAAAACATACATCAAGTGGATCACGTGATATCCCATTGTCACCACATATAAGCACATGCAAGACATACATCAAGTGTTCTCAAATCCTTAAAGACTCAATCTGATAAGATAACTTCAAAGGGAAAACTCAATCCATTACAAGAGAGTAGAGGGGGAGAAACATCATAAGATCCAAATATAATAGCAAAGCTCACGATACATCAAGATCGTGCCAACTCAAGAACACGAGAGAGAGAGATCAAACACATGGTTACTGGTACATACCCTCAGCCCCGAGGGAGAACTACTCCCTCGTCGTCATGGAGAGCGCAGGGATGATGAAGATGGCCACCGAAGAGGGATTTCCCCCCCCCCTCTGACAGGGTGCTGGAACAGGTCTAGATTGGTTTTCGGTGGCTACGGAGGCTTCTGGCGGCGGAACTCCCGATCTAGGTTTCTTTCTGGAAGTTTGGGTATATATGAGAGGTATTGGTGTCGGGAACAAGTCAAGGGGGTCTCCGGGCTGTCCACAAGGCAGGGAGGCGCGACCAGGGGGTGGGCGCGCTCCCCGCCCTTGTGGGCAGCCCGGGACTCTTCTGGTCCATCTCCGATGCTCCGTGGGCTTCTTCTGGTCCAAAAATAAGCTCCGTCAAGTTTCAGGTCAATTGGACTCCGTTTGGTTTTCCTTTTCTGCGGTACTCAAAAACAAGGAAAAAACAGAAACTGGCACTAGGCTCTAGGTTAATAGGTTAGTCCAAAAAATCATATAAAATAGCATATAAAACATCCTAGATGGATAATATAACAGCATGGATCAATAAAAAATTATAGATACGTTGGAGACGTATCAAGCATCCCCAAGCTTAATTCCTGCTCGTCCTTGAGTAGGTAAATGATAAAAACAGAATTTTTGATGTGGAATGCTACCTAACATAATTATCAATGTAATTTTCTTTATTGTGGCAAGAATATTCAGATCCATAAGATTCAAGACAAAAGTTTAATATTGACATAAAAATAATAATACTTCAAGCATACTAACCAAGCAATTATGTCTTATCAAAATAACATAGCCAAAGAAAGCTTATCCCTACAAAATCATATAGTTTGGCCATGCTTCATTTTCGTCACACAAAATGCTCCCATCATGCACAACCCCGATGACAAGCCTGGCAATTGGTTCATACTTTTTAACGCGCTTCAGCCTTTTCAACCCTTACGCAATACATGAGCGCAAGCCATGGACATAGCACTGTGGGTGGAATAGAGTATGATGATTTAGGTTGTGTGAGAAGACAAAAAAGGAGAAAGTCCCACATTGACGCGGTTAATCAATGGGCTATGGAGATGCCCACCGATTGATGTCAATGCAAGGAGTAGGGATTGCCATGCAACGGATGCACTAGAGCTATAAATATATGAAAGCTCATCAAAGAAACTAAGTGGGTGTGCATCCAACTTGCTTGCTCACGAAGACCTAGGGCATTTTGAGGAAGCCCATCATTGGAATATACAAGCCAAGTTCTATAATGAAAAATTCCGACTAGTATATGAAAGTGACAACATAAGAGACTCTCTATCGTGAGAATCATGGTGCTACTTTGAAGCACAAGTGTGGAAAAAGGATAGTAACATTTTCCCTTCTCTCTTTTTCTCTCATTTTTTTATTTGGGCCTTCTTTTTTTGTGGCCTCTTTTTTTCTTCTTATTTATTTTTTGTCCGGAGTCTCATCCCAACTTGTGGGGGAATCATAGTCTTCATCATCCTTTCGTCACATGGGACAATGCTCTAATGATGATCATCACACTTTTATTTACTTACAACTCAAGAATTACAACTCGATACTTAGAACAAAATATGACTCTATGTTAATGCCTCCGGCGGTGTACCGGGATATGCGATGAATCAAGAGTGACATGTATGAAAAATTAAGCATGGTGGCTTTGCCACAAATACGATGTCAACTACATGATCATGCAAGGCAATATGACAATGATGATGTGTGTCATAATAAACGGAACAGTGGAAAGTTGCATGGCAATATATCTCGGAATGGCTATGGAAATGACATAATAGGTAGGTATGGTGGTTGTTTTGAGGAAGATATAAGGAGGTTGATGTGTGATAGAGCGTATCGTATCACGAGGTTTGGATGCACCGGCGAAGTTTGCACCAACTCTCAAGGCGAGAGAGGGCAATGCACGGTACCGAAGAGGCTAGCAATGATGGAAGGGTGAGAGTGCGTAATATCCATGGACTCACATTAGTCATCAAGAACTCATATATTTATTGCAAAATTTTATTAGCCCTCGAAGCAAAGTACTACTGAGCATGCCCCTAGGGGGACAGATTGGTAGGAAAAGACCATCGCTCGTCCCCGACCGCCACTCATAAGGAAAGCAATCAAAGAACACCCCATGCTTCAAATTTGTCAGGCAACGTTTACCATACGTGCATGCTACGGGACTTGCTAACCTCAACACATGTATTTATCAATTTCACAATTACTCAACTACCACAACTCTAATATTACTACCTTTATATCTCAAAACAATTATCAAGTATCAAACTTCTCATAGTATTCAATTCACTTTACATGAAAGTTTTTATTATATCCCTCTTGGATGCGCATCATATTAGGACTAAATTCATAAACAAAGCAAATTACCATGATGTTTAGGACTCTCAAAATAATATAAGTGAAGCATGAGAGTTCATCTATTTCTTCAAAATAAAACTACCATCGTGCTCTAAAAAGATATAAGTGAAGCACTAGAGCAAATGACAAACTACTCCAAAAGATATAAGTGAAGATCAATGAGTAGTAGAATAATTATGCAACTATATGAAGACTCTCTAACATTTAATAATTTAAGATCTTGGTATTTTATTCAAACAGCAAGCAAAACAAAAGAAAATAAAATGACGCTCCAAGCAAAACACATATCATGTGGTGAATAAAAATATAGCTCCAAGTAAAGTTACCGATGAACGAAGACGAAAGAGGGGATGCCTTCCAGGCCATCCCCAAGCTTAGGCTCTTGGTTGTCCTTGAATATTATCTTGGGGTGCCTTGGGCATCCCCAAGCTTAGGCTCTTGCTACTCCTCATTCCATACTCCATCGAATCTTTACCCAAAACTTGAAAACTTCACAACAGAAAACTTAACAGAAAACTCGTAAGCTCCGTTAGTATAAGAAAATAAATCACCGCTTAGGTACTGTTGTGAACTCATTCTAAATTCATATTGGTTTAATATCTACTGTATTCCAACTCATCTATGGTTCATACCCTCCGATACTACTCATAGATTCATCAAAATAAGCAAACAACACATAGAAAACAGAATCTGTCAAAAACAGAACAGTCTGTAGTAATATGTATCATTCGAAAACTTCTGTCACTCCAAAAATTCTGAAATAAATTGGTGGACCTGAGGAAGCTGTCTATTAATCATCTGCAAAAATAATCAACCTAATCTCACTCTCCAGTAAAAAATGGCAGCTAATCTCGTGAGAGCTAAAGTTTCTGTTTTTTACAGCAAGATCGCAAAGACTTCACCCAAGTCTCCCCAAAGGTTCTACTTGGCACAAACACTAATTAAAACATAAAACCACATCTAAACAGAGGCTAGATGAATTATTTATTACTAAACAGGAGCAAAAAGCAAGGAACAAAAATAAAATTGGGTTGCCTCCCAACAAGCGCTATCGTTTAACGCCCCTAGCTAGGCATGACGATTTCAATGATGCTCACATAAAAGATAAGAATTTAAACATAAAAAGAGCATCATGGAGAATATGACTAGAACATTTAAGCCTAACCCACTTCCTATACATAGGGATTTTGTGAGCAAACAATTTATGTGAACAAGAATCAACTTGCATAGGAAGGTAAAGCAAGCAAAACTTCAAAACTTTAAGCACATAGAGAGGAAACTTGATATTATTGCAATTCCTACAAGCATATATTCCTCCCTCATAATAATTTTCAGTAGCATAATGAATGAATTCAACAATATAACTATCACATAAAGCATTCTTTTCATGATCTACAAGCATGCAAAGTTGACACTCTTCCAAAATAGTGGGATTAACATTAACTAAAGTGATGACCTCTCCAAACCCACTTTCATAATTATAACAATAAGATTCAACACCTTCCAAAATAGTGGGATCATTACTTCCTAAAGTTGACACTCTTCCAAACCCACTTTCATCAATATAATCATCATAAATAGGAGGCATGCTATCATCAAAATAAATTTGCTCATCAAAACTTGGGGGACAAAAAATATCATCTTTATCAAACATAGCATCCCCAAGCTTGTGGATTTGCATATCATTAGAATCATGGATATTCAAAGAATTCAGTGCCAAACATTTTAATACATTCTTCTTCTAGAATTTTGGCACAATTATTGGAATCCTTATTTTCATGAAAGATATTAAAAAGATGAAGCATATGAGGTACCCTTAATTCCATTTTTTTGAATTTTCTTTTATAAACTAAACTAGTGATAAAACAAGAAACAAAAAGATTTGATTGCAAGATCTAAAGATACACCTTCAAGCGCTAACCTCCCAGGCAACGGCGCCAGAAAATAGCTTGATGTCTACTACACAACCTTCTTCTTGTAGACGTTGTTGGGCCTCCAAGTGTAGAGGTTTGTAGGACAGTTGAAAATTTCCCTCAAGTGGATAACCTAAGGTTTATCAATCCATGGGAGGCATAGGATGAAGATGGTCTCTCTCAAACAACCCTGCAACCAAATAACAAAGAGTCTCTTGTGTCCCCAACACACCCAATACAACGGTAAATTGTATAGGTGCACTAGTTCGGCGAAGAGATGGTGATATAAGTGCAATATGGATGATAGATATAGTTTTTTGTAATCTGAAAATATAAAAACAGCAAGGTAACTAATGATAAAAGTGAGCACAAACGGTATTGCAACGCTAGGAAACAAGGCCTAGGGTTCATACTTTCACTAGTGCAAGTTCTCTCAACAATAATAACATAATTAGATCATATAACTATCCCTCAACATGCAACAAAGAGTCACTCCAAAGTCACTAATAGCGGAGAACAAATGAACAGATTATTGTTGGGTACGAAACCACCTCAAAGTTATTATTTCTGATCGATCTATTCAAGAGTTCGTACTAGAATAACACCTTAAGACACAAATCAACCAATACCCTAATGTCACCTAGATACTCCAATGTCACCTCAAGTATCCGTGGGTATGATTATACGATATGCATCACACAATCTCAGATTCATCTATTCAACCAACACAAAGAACTTCAAAGAGTGCCCCAAGGTTTCTACTGGAGAGTCAAGAAGAAAATGTGTGCCAACCCCTATGCATAAGTTCACGAGGTCAAGGAACTTGCAAGTTGATCACCAAAACGTACATCAAGTGGATCACGTGATATCCCATTGTCACCACAGATAAGCACATGGAAGACATACATCAAGTGTTCTCAAATCCTTAAAGACTCAATCCGTTAAGATAACTTCAAAGGGAAAACTCAATCCATTACAAGAGAGTAGAGGGGGAGAAACATCATAATATCCAAATATAATAGCAAAGCTCACGATACATCAAGATCGTGCCGACTCAATAACACGAGAGAGAGAGATCAAACATATAGCTCCTGGTACATACCCTTAGCCCCGATGGAGAACTACACCCTCCTCGTCATGGAGAGCGCTGCGATGATGAAGATGGCCACCGGAGAGGGATTCCCCCCTCTGGCAGGGTGCCGGAACGGGTCTAGATTGGTTTTCGGTGGCTACGGAGGCTTCTGGCGGTGGAACTCCCGATCTAGGTTTCTTTCTGGAAGTTTCGGTATATATGAGAGGTATTGGCGTCGGGAACAAGTCAGGGCACTACAAAAAAGACACATCCGTGACATTTTGGGCCGAACGAATTTTTTTTCTGTCATACATATGACACTTCTATGATGATAATTGTGACAAAACCCGGTATCATCATAGATGTGGTGGGCTCCTACTTCTATGACAAAAAATCATGACAGAAAATGGGCTTTTCGTCCTGGGCGGGCCGGAGACGCAGCTGCATGACATTCTTTGGGCCGTCCATGACGGAAAAAACCATGGTAGAAGCGAGGGCGAGGAAAATTTCGGGGAGTTCCCGGTTATGGTGGGAGGTCAGGGGCCGAGCGATGCGCGTTTCTCTCATACACGTACGCGCGTGTGTGCGAGGCGTTGGCTCTAACTGAACCCGAGCGAGGCGTTGGGCTCTAACTGAACCCGAGCGATTGCACTACAGGCTACACGTTACTGAACCCGAGCGATCGATCGATGGCTGTTAACTGAACCTGATCGAGCTATTCCTTCGCTACTGCTGCTAACTGAAGCCGATCGATACTGCCTCTGGATGAACAGTGAGTGTTGCGGGGGGTTTGGATGAACAGTTCCCGGTGGGGGTGGATGAACAGGACCCCGTGGTGTTGCCTCTGGATGAACATGACCCCAATCGATCGAGCCGGTTGGGGCTGGATGAACAGGACCCCGTGGAGGGCTGGATGAACAGGACCACCCTGTGGAGGGCTGGATGAACAGTAGACGGTGGAGGGCAGGATGAGCAGTAGCCCATGGAGGGGTGGTTGAACAGGAGCTCGTGGAGAGGGATGGTTGAACAGTAGCCGGTGGAGTAGCGCGCGGTGGAGGCTGGATGAACAGGAGCCCGTGGATGAACAGTCACAGGTGGAGGCTAGAGGAGGTCGACGGTGGATGAACAGTAGCTCGTGGAGGCTGGAGGGGGTCGACGGTGGAGATTAACAGTATCCCGTGGAGTCCTGTTTTGCGGTACGCCACACCCCTCCCGATGAACAGGACCCCCGTTTCGACCATAGGAGGTCCGTTTTGTCCGTTTTGCGGTACGCCACACCCCTCCCGATGAACAGGACCCCCGTTTCGACCGTAGGAGGTCCGTTTCCTCCGTTTTGCGGTACGCCAGACCCCTCCCGATCAACAGGACCCCGTTCCGAACATAGGAGGTCTGTTTCCTCCATTGTGCGGTACACCAGGCCTCATTTCCATCGCCTGTTCCGTCCAAGCCCTCCCGATGAACACGACCACACATTCCGTTCCGACCCAGCCAGTTGGCTCCCACGCGTTCCGTTGCCTCCCGATGAACACGACGCATTCCGTTGCCTCCCCATGAACACGGCGCATTCCGTTGCCTCCCCATGAACACGACGACGACGTTGTTTCTCCGTTCCGACCCAGCCATGTCAACGAGCCCTCGCCGTACGTATGCGTGAGTAGGCGTTCGAGACCTCGCCCGTATGTACACATACGTGGCCGTATTTTCTTTCTTGCACCCTGGCCGCCTCTACTACGATACGTGCGCGCCTCTACATCCACCAGTATATATGTACGTACACGTTCGCGACCAGAATGACAACGCTACGTATGCTTCGACCAGGTGGGTCCCGACTGTCAAGCACTTCCTTGCGTGTGAAGATGTAGCTGGTGGGTCCTAGCAGCCAGGGGGGCGAAATACGATGGCCCGTCCAGTGGGTCCCCGCTGTCAGGTGGAGGAATAATTATTTTGCACGTAATAAGGAGGCGCTTCCTTGCTGCGGCCGTGGACCCAGCTGTCAGCGTCTCCACGTACAGTCCATGTCCGATGGAAGCCGTTCCTTGACCATGTTGACCACGCCGCGCCGAGAGCACCAAGACGGTGGACGATGTCGAGGCCTAGGAAGGGGACGACGCGGAGCCTGGGAAGACGCGGCAGTGGATTCCCACACGTAGAGGAGTACGAGGGCACTGGTTCGCTGCGGTGTGAGGCTGTCGCCGCCGTAGAGTAACAGGGTGTGTGGGTGTTAGCTGGGACCCAGTAGAGGGATGGCCTGGCCAGCGGTGGGAGTAGTAGGGGGCGGTGAGGCCTCCGCCGCATCGCAGCCGGCCACGGGAGGCAGGAGCACGAGGCACGACCGGTGCTGGTTTGGGCGGCTGGAGCAAGAAGACCAGAGGTTGAAGAAGCACTACGGCCGTTGGATGGACATTGTACGGTCACTAGAGCTAGAATCGTGCATATTGACTAAGTTGACAAAGCCCTCTATCCCTGTCAACTTAGTAGGCCCACAAGTCAGCCTGCCACTATACTGGGTCCCAGCTAACAGGGGGAGTATTCATTTTTTGTGCGTAATAAGGAGGCACTTCCTTGCGTGCGAAGATATAGCTGGTGGGTCCAAGCTGTCAGCGGCGGTAACGTTTTTTCTCGAAATACAGAGGCCCTTTCGGTGGGTCCCTGATGTCAGGTGGAGGAATCATTATTTTGCGCGTAATAAGGAGGCATTTCCTTGCATGCGACCGTGGACCCAGCTGTCGGCCTCTCCACGTACAGTCCACTTCAGATGCATGTCGGTCGTTGACCACGTTGACTAGGCTGCGCCGAGAGCACCAGGGCAGTGGACGACGGCGAGGCCTAGGAAGGGAATGACACGGAGGCAAGGAAGACTCGGGAGTTGTTTCCCACGCGGAGGGGTGTACGATTGTACGAGGGTTTACTGGTTCATCTGCCGTCGCCGGAGAATAACGGCAGGTGTGGGTGAGTAGAGGGATGGCTAGGCCAGCGATGGGAGTATGGTGGGGCGGTGAGGCCTGGGCGGCAGCACAGCCAGCCGCGGGGAGGAGGGAGTAGACAGTTCCGCCGGCGCTTGTTTGAGCGGCTGGAGCAAGAAGAGCAGAGATTGAAGAAGCACGACGGTCGTTGGATGGACATCCAACAGTCACTGCTTGTGCGTCAACCTTTTTTTAGGAAAGCCTCAAATCTGTGGAAAACAGCATACAACACATCTGCCATTATTTCTAATAATTTTTAGCCCATTTGCTAATTCTTAAGGTTTTTTTGGAGCCCATATTCTTTTTGTTAGCATTACAGCCCAAATTGTGGCCACGGTTAAAAAATTATACGAAATTTTGCATATTTCGGTGCGGTCTGAACTATTTTTAATCCCGAAATTTCGACTCACATTCAAACTGATTTTAAAAATAAATGTATATCAATATAAAATCCAGCAAATTCATCACGCATAAAAATTAATGTAATTTAAAATCTTGAAATGAAAAAAAATATATTTGAAACTAATTGCCGGTTTGATGTGTTTTAAAAATGTACAGCCCATTTCTCATTACTGATGGGCCATTTTCTCGGCCAGCCGAATGAAAGCTCTCCTCGTCTTGAAAGATTTGCAGCCAACAGGCCTGACAAAGCGACTTACTTGGCAAATCACAAAAAAACTAGGCTGTGGCCGTGGACCCAGCTGTCAGCCTCTCCACGTATAGTACTCTTCCGGTGGAAGTCGTTCCCTGACCACGTTGACCACGCCGCGCGGAGAGCCCCACAGCGGTGGACGACGGCGACGCCTAGGAAGGGGACGATGCGGAGCCGGGGAAGACGCGGCAGTGGAAGCCTGCGCGGAGAGGAGTACGAGGGTTCACTGGTTCGGCTGCGGTGTGAGGCTGCCGTCGCCGCAGGGCCTGGCCAGCGGTGGGAATAGTAGGGGGCGGTGAGGCCTCTGCGGCAGCACAGCCGGCCTCGGGAGGCAGGAGCATGCGGCACGACCGGCGCTGCTTTGGGCGGCTGGAGCAAGAAGACCAGAGGTTGATGTAGCACTACGGCCATTGGATGGACATCGTACGGTCATTGGAGCTAGAATCCTTCATATTGACTAAGTTGACAAAGCCCTTCATCCCCGTCAGCTTTGTCAGCCCACAAGTCATCCTCCCACTATGATGGGTCCCAGCTAGCAGGGGGGTATTCATTTTTTGTGAGGCACTTCCTTGCGTGTGAAGATATAGCTGGTGGTCCGACATGTCAGCGGGGGAACATTTTTTTCATGAAATACAGAGGCCCTTCCGGTGGGTCCCAGCTGTCAGGTGGAGGAATCATTATTTTGCGCGTGCAGTCCACGGCTGATGGATGTCGTTCGTTGACCAAGTTGACCAGGCCGCGCCGAGAGCACCATGGCAGTGGACGACGGCGAGGCCTAGGAAGGGAACGACACGGGGCCGGGGAAGACTCGGCAATGGTTGCCCACGCGGTGGGGAGTACGAAGGTTTACTGGTTTGGCTGCCGTCGCCGGAAAATAACAGGAGGTGTGGGTGAGTAGAGGAATGGCCTGGCCAGCAATGAAGTAGGGTGGGGCGGTGCGGCCTGTGCGGCAGCACAGCCGGCCACGGGAGGCGGGAGCAGGCAGTCCCACCGGAGCTAGTTTGGGCGGCTGGAGCAAGAAGATCAGATATTGAAGAAGCACCACGGCCGTTGGATTAACATCCAACGGTCACTGCTGCTAGAATCATTTGTGGACTAAGTTGACAAAGCCAAAGTACACGTCAACCTAGTAGACCCACAAGTCAGCCTCCAAATCTGTCCCAAACAGCATACAGCCCGAAATTTCTAGCTAGATTCAAATTAATTTTAAATCTAAATATACCTTAATTTAAATTCAATGAAATTTTGCCCACACAAAAACAATGAAATTTAAAATATCAAAATTCGAAAGAAAACAGTATTTTGGAACTAATTGTCTGTTTGCTGTATTTTTTCATTTTACAGCCCATTTATTATTACTTATAGCCCATTTCTTATTACTTATAGCCCATTTTCTGGGCAAAATGCATCCCTCCTCGTCTTGAAAGATTTCCGGCCCAGCAGGGCGTAGAAAAGCAAGTAGGCCTACGTTGGTTATTCTGCAAAAAAACAAAATAGCTGGCTAGCAATTTTCAGAAAGGAAAAAAACAAACTGGTCTGGTCATGTGCTAAACATATGAAATAAAAGCCTGGGCTAGACGGGCCACGGGTCCCGCACAACCCAGTTGATACCCTTCTCCGTCCCGAAAAAACAAAATTACTGCGCGCGATGCTCGGTCCCTACTGTCATCCTCACCATGTACAGTCATCTCCTTATTCCTCTCGGTTGATGACCATGTTGACAACACCGGAGGGTGGCACCGCGGCGAGCGAACCAAGGCGAAGGATGATGGTGAGGCCTCAGATGGGAACGAGCAGGAGCCGGGGCAGATCACAGCTAGCCGTGGGAGGCGGGAGCAGGCGGTCCCGCTGGCGCTGGTTTGGCTTTGGTGGCTCGAGGAAGAAGAGACTGAAGAAACGCGACAGACGTTGAATGTCAATCCAACGGTCAAGGTTGGCACAATCGTTTGTTGACTAAGCGGACACCAAGTAGCATACTTTTTTATATATAGGAAGAAAACTGCGAGGAAAATGCGTTCGTCTACCGTCCTCCTCACAGGGAACGTACGCCACATAAGTGACTAGCACCCTTGGTTTTCAACCGAGAGGTCTTGGGTTCGAGTCCCAGGAACTCTCAATTTTGTCCTCCTTCCTTCCTCGCAAAAAAGGGAAAGAAAATCAAAGACTTGGGAAGGCGTACAGAACAAGCTAGTGTACCAGTAAAGAGACGTTGCCGAGTTTTAGAAAAAAGAAAGACGTGCTCGTGTAGCTGGTTCAAATCCAAACCTAGACTATGGCTATATATGGTGCTATGCTACTCTGCAAGTAATGAAACTGACATATCCAACGTTCGCTTCTCCTCTTCTCTACTTACTCTGCCTAGCATCAGAAGCTCTGGCCGCAACAACCATGTCCGCTGGCTGCTCGTCCACCTGCTCTTCAGCAGGCAACAACCAGATATGCGCCAAGTCGCAACCCGTACCATCGCCTATGGGTCTCATCACACCCTCGCCGGCACGCGCACCGCAGCCGATTGCTCATCGCAACCCGCTGCCGTTGGTGTGGTGCCACTACTGCAAATCACACAGAGTCATCCGTCGCGTCTCAACCACAATCCACAACCCTGGCCGAGTCTTCTACAAATGCCCGAATAATGGGGTAATAATATGTTTAAGTGTTGTTCTGCTGCTTTCAGTTGCTGATTTTTTTAATAGTTTGGTTGATGATCTACCAATTTGATTCATGCAGAAAGGGAAGATTCATGTGATTTGTATTTCTGGGAAGTTGCTGATGTGGGGGAATGCAACTACGCTGATTATTTGGTTAGCCGAGGAATCCCAATACCAGCAGGTTGGGGTGTTGGACAAGTAACTGAAGGAACGGCAGAAGAGGAAGATGCAGAGCAGAAGGTTAAAGATGCAGTTCCTATGATCATGGCCAAGCAACAGCTACTGAACGGCCTTGACAGCAATGAGGAGATGAAAGAGCTTGTGAAGATAATGGGCAAAATCGATGTGCTCTGTAGGATGATTGTCTCTTTATTTGCAGTGTATGTAGCACTCGTGATGTATTCAGTGGCTATGACATGAGCACTTTGCTAGAACTAGTAATGAATGAAACCTGTGTAGCAGGATGGGCGTAGTGTTGTGAACATCTAATGATTTCTATTAACAGAAATCTGGGGGTATCCCCTTTTGCTCATATAAATAAATAAATAGCAGAGGCCCTATCGGGTCAGCTTTGTTCTCATTCGAAGACGTCGAGCGAATTGCAGTCCAACAGCAAACTATGTCATCAAATTCAAGTTTCACAGCCAAATATGAGTACAACTAAACAACAATGTCATCATGTTTTAGTTGTCATACAATCACCAAACACAAATCAGCATACATAACAAGTGATGTTCTCACAGCAAAATACTAAACAACATGTTCATCAGGTTTAAGTTGTCATAGCAAACACAATTTCACATAGTAGATAAAAAACGTCTTCTTACACACAAATACGACAAAAGCAATGTAATCATCATCTGCAACAGCAGCGTCAACATCTTCGCCATGTGTATCAGTCTGAATCGTAATTCCCCACGGTGTCATCTTCTTCTTCGTCCTCAACGTCCTCGAACATTGGCTTCTTCTTGATCAACTCTTGTATGTCCACAGCACGACAGGCAATCTTTTCGTCGGCGTCATTGACGTGATGGTTCTCAAAGATATTAGGAACATATGTGTTATCTTGTACATCAGGAGCAGTGTAAGCATCATCTTGTTGTGCAACTTCATTAAACGAATTCCTCTGCTCAAACCTTTGTAATACTCTACAGTCATCGCTACGTGCAAATGTTTCTTCCAAGAAAAATATCTGTGTTGCTTGATTTGCCAAAATAAAAGGCTCGTTGGTCTGGTACGCCGCCTTGACATTGATGGATTTGAAATAATCATCAGCTCTGGGTTTTGTGATCCTGGAAAACAGGTTATACCAACGATAGCACAACAGAACCACACACCGATGATCCTCGAAACTGGAGATATACTGCAGCTGAATAATGTCTGTTATGTTAGCATACATTTCAGTTGTCTCTTTGTCATACGTATCCGTGCTCATGATGACACTGTCTTGTGTCTTCCTGCCTTCGTCTCGTGCAAGGGTGTTGTAGCGCACATCTCCAACAACGCAAGATTCATAATGTCTTACCCGAGTATCAGGACCCATTGCTAGTGAGTAAAGGGCATCATCAACTGCCTGCCCATCCTCCCACATCTTCTTAACCTATGGTTAGAAAATAGACAAGTTGATCATCTTATGTACTCAATATATTAAAAAAACTGGCAGTGCACTTCAAAAGCTTACATGGTTCTTGAACCATTTCGCAAATCCTGCCATAACCAGTTTGTCAATGTTTCTTGGATTTTGCGGCAGTAACTCCTCTTTGTAGATGCTGCACAACATAGTGATCGCGTCAAACATCTAAATATATAAGAATGTGCTGCAAGTTTAGTAGATTATGATGTATAAGCTGTAGTACTGCACTTACTTGATATAAGGTAGTATCTCAGGACAGTTATTCAACACATACCAAACCATTTTGTCCAAATCTTTAGGTTTGTCCTCTTGTCGACTCTTCCCTGTAACTCGAACAGAATAATCGAAAACATTGAGCCCGGGATTGTCTTCACCCACCTCTTTGCTAAGCTGATCAGCTGTTTCAATGTATTTTGAGCAGAATGTCAACGCTTCTGTAGCAATGTAGGCCTCTGCAATGGAACCCTCGGGTCTAGTTCTGTTCCTAACATAGCCCTTGAAAGTGCCTAGCCGCCTTTCAATAGGGTACATCCAGCCATACTGTACTGGACCTCTAAGTAGTGCCTCATCAGGTAGATGAACAGCCAAATGCACCATCACATCAAAGAAGGCTGGAGGATATATCTTCTCAAGGTCGCATAGGATAGTTGGTATCTTGTCTCTAAGACGCTCCAAAGCATCTATCCTGATATTCCTACTGCAGAGTTCCCTGAAGAATTGTCCCAACTCTGCAACTACTCTGTATAAGTCAGGGCGGCCCAATCCTCTTAGGATAACAGGTAAAACCCTTTGAAGTAGGACGTGGCAGTCATGAGTTTTCAACCCTTGTACCTTGTTTCCCTCTGCACTGACTCTCCTTTCAGGGTTGGAAGCAAATCCATGTGGGAATCTCACACGTGATAGGACCTCGCAGAATTCTTTTCTTTTTACCTTGTCCAAGACGTACACAGCTGGTGCCATATCCCGTGGTTTACCTTCATCTTGCACCTGCAAATCCTTTCTGATACCCAGGTGTGTCAAATCAATCCTAGATTTTAAGGTATCTTTCGTCTTGCCTTCAATATTAAGAAGTGTGCCGATAATGCTGTCACATATATTTTTCTCGATGTGCATCACATCAAGATTATGCCGCAGATCCAAATCTTTCCAATACTCCAAGTCCCACAAAGTGGACCCGCGGGTAAACAATAATCTCTCTTCTACCCTGCCACACTTCCTTTTCCCGCTACCATTACCAGAATGGTTTCCTGGTGTAATATGCCTGACCTTCTCTAATTCCACTTGCAACTCATCGGCGGTGAGTCTCTTTGGCGCATCACAGTTTTCATGCTTTGCATTGAACATATGTCTTCGGTATTTTCTAGGATGCGGCTTGTCCTTGGTAAGGAAACGGCGGTGTCCAATGTAACAGATCTTGCTAAGTATTGCGTATGACAGCGGATTCCTGTCACATTGAACACATGCATTGTAACCATGTGTCGTTCGCCCTGACATAGTGCCCAAAGCCGGATAATCATGGATGCACCAAATTATAACAGCACGTAGAAATAAATCAGCTGGTGTGCTGCTATATAGGTCTCGAGTGAGAACACCCTTCCATAGCTGTTGAAGTTCCTCCACAAGAGGCTCCATGAACAAATCAAAATCCCTTCCAGGAATTTTTGGACCTGGGATGAGAAAGGCCATCAGGTAGTTTGATTCTTTGGTGCAGACATTTGGAGGCATGTTGTAAGGGATAACAAGCACTGGCCACATGCTATATGTGGCGCTCTGGTGGCCAAATGGGTTAAATCCATCTGAAGCTAAGCCAAGTCTAATGTTTCTCGGGTCAGCAGCAAACTCTTTGTGTTTATCATTGAAGCTTTTCCACTCACTACCATGAGATGGATGGCTCGTTACATTCTAATCTCTGTACTCCTGGTTCCTAGAATGCCACAGTACATCCTCTCTTGTTTCAGCATCATGAAACAACCTCTACAATCTTGGTGTAATTGGAAAATGTCTTAGAACATTATGAGGAATCCTCTTCACAGCATCGCCATCTTTCCATCTTGATGATTTGTATTTCGGGCATACACTTAAGTTGGCATAATCCATTCGTAACAGAACACAATTATTCTTACAAACATGGATCATATCATATCCAATTCCAACTACACGAAGGAAATTCTTCATTTTACTGTAGGTGTGTGGCAGCTCAGATGCATCTGGGAAAGATTCACGGAAAGCAGCCAACATCGCATCGAATGATTTGTTGGTCATCCGCTCAGATGTCTTCACCTGAAGAAAGGTGACCATAGCTGAGAATACTGACAGCTTATTTCCTGGGGCGACAGCAATGTTGCATTGTTCCAACATGCGGGCCCACCGTTTTTCTTCTACAGGTGAAAGTTCACAGAATGCACGAGCATTTCATAGCATTGTTTCAATGTTGGTCGAACTCACTGGCTCCGCCGCCACCACCTCCTCCTCCTCTTCCACCTGAGCATAAGGCAGATCAAGATGGTGATCTGCTGCTTCCACGTAGTCAATAATATTGACGTTCACAGCTTCACCATGATGAACCCACCTAGTATATGTGACCCACATCCCATACAAGTGTAGATGATTTTGTATAGTTGACTGGGGTCTTGTAACTGAATTCATACAACTGCTACACGGGCAGAGCACATCTGATTTCGGACCACCGTACTCAGCTCTGATAAAGTTCATGAAGTTTTCAACCCCCTCGACATATGCAGCGGAGAATCTTCGAGCAGAAGTTATCCAAGTCATGTCCATCTATTAGACATACAAATTAGTTCTTCTACTAGATATTGCAGGAAAAACATATATGCTTTTTTATGAAGTCCAGAAAAAAATACCTAGGTCGATGTCTAAAGCTATGGCAAGATATTTGGACGAGCAGATCTAAGTAACGAAATATATGTAAAGCTAATTCAGCAAACAGATTTGAGTGCCAAATTATGGCAGGCTGTTTCAACAGTCAATGAGGCCGAGCACACAGCCATCGAACTATCGAAGGCCATCGCAGCAACAAAGATCAAGTATAAAACGGTGTAGAGCTATTTCAGCTAACAGATTGGCTACTAGACCATGGCAATCTACGTCACAATAAATATATGGCAGGATATTTTAGCAACTAATCGGCCTGGGCATGCCATCTCAGCTAAGCAGATTGAGTGCAGAACAGGGCAAGGAAGCTTCTTAAGCAGAGCATATTGACAGTAAACTACTTCAGCAAACAGTGAGATTAACAGCGTCTATCAACTAACATTCTGCGCTACACCGACATGAACGGGACCTCAGTCTAGAATGCATGTACCGTGGGAGAAGCTGACCGTTGTGCGTCTCCACACGAATGGAGTGGAGGGGGACAGGGGGAGGGGGGTTTGGGGAATATTATTGGCTAGTTGGCCGAAGGGCGGTTGAATCGGATTTGAGGGGAATTTTTGGGTGTGGGGGGGAGGATTTTCGCGCGGTGGGCGGGGGGAGTTTGGCGCATGGTCGGTTTCTCCAAGTGCAGTCCCACGTGTCAGTGAAGAGGCAAGCCGAAGCACGTTCGTTTGCGTGAGCCGTGTGTAGGACCGAACATGTGTGGGGTGCAATGCGACCGCGACAGGAGTGCTGTGAGTGTACCGCATTTTTTTCCTTTTAAACTAGGTGCTTCGCCCCCTTAAAAAAATCTGTTGCTTCGCGCGATCCATCGATACTACTACTAGTAATCCGGTAATCCCGACTAAAACGGCGCGGCCGGGTCTTTTCCCGCGCGATATGCTGGGAGGTTGGCTTAGTTGGGTTTTTTAGGACGAGTAATGCTACACCTATGTAATCCCAGTTACGTAATTAACGTAATGTGAAACGTGTGAGCTTTTGATTGTAGATTGGGGGGAGGGAGGGGCCCACCACCATCAAAATCAGGGGAGGAGAGAGAGAGGCAATTTACGTTAACCCTTTCGTAGGTTCTCGTAGATATAGAAAGATGTGTCCGATCCTGCAATATAGGCCGTACGATCTATATCTAACGGATAGGAAGGAAACTCTGACAATTTACCCTCACTCCTCTCCACATTTGCAGATAAGGCTTTCCCTCGTTCATCCTTTTCTCCCACAAGATCTTGATCTTCCGTGCAACGCACGGGCATCTTGCTAGTACTCCTACAATATGTATATTGTTGTGAAAGTTCATATACACCGGCCGAGATTAATGCAAACACGACAGATTTTCATTACATTTCGAACTTTTATAGGACAAAAAAATAAAAGAAACCCGACCCTAAACCTATTCTACGGCGGTGACCGACGTTCTCCATCTGTGATCTCCATGTACGGGGGCGGGGTTCAAGACCCGTGAAGTGAAGGTGCGGTCTCCGGCGAGGAAAAGTAGAACACGGGAGACGGACCGGCCAGTTGGCACACCATGCCCTGCCGCCTCCCATGCCCTAATCATCCTCGGAGGAGTCCCCGACCTCGGCGGTGCCGGACGTTGGACGGCGGCAAGTAGGACGCGTGGCTGATGGTGCTCCCGTCGTCGGCCGCCAGCGTGGCCACCGCTTGTGCGGCGACTTGAGCGAGGGCGGCGACCTCAAGCTCCATCCCCGAAGACAAGCTCTCCCGCAGAGCGTTCACGCTTGCGGTCATGGCGGATGTGGTTCTAGGTAGGAGGACGATGCACTATGGTGTGGAGGTTAGCTGGGCGTTGCCGCTTTAAGTAGCGCATTCCGGTGAGGCCAAGCGTCCGGGTGCGTCATTAAGTCGCCGGAGTTGCTTCCGCGGGCACCGAGCCTCTTAATGACGACATACGAATGGACGGCATGAATGCGGGCAACTGGCACCGGCTGGGAACGCACCACGCGATGGCGCGAGGGACGAGGGTTTTGGTGTGCCATGGTAGTCAGCTACGGTCGTGGCAAAGTTGGAAATGCCCTTTGCTCACATGCGATCCCCGCATGTCATTGAAAAAGCAAGACAACCCGGCATGGTCTCAGGTCCAGAGGATGCAGTTGGCCGCGCTACACCACCTCCGCGGACATGTCGCGACGCCCCGTGAATCCTCGACGAGCCAGGTGTTGGGGTGTGTTTGGATTGTGGCCAAAGTGCACCTTGCCAAAATTTTGGTCATGACCAAAAGATTAGTCTTTGTTTGAATGGTTGCCATTTTTTTGGCATGCCAATGAACTCTAGCCAACTCTAGTTCATTTTTCTTGCCAATGTCGGCCAAATCATGGGCAACCAATACCTCAACCAAAATTTTGGTCATGACCCAAAGATTGGTCTTTGTTTGGATGGTTGCCATTTCTTTGGCATGCCAATGAACTCTAGCCAACTCAAGTTCATTTTTCTTGACAATGTCGGCCAAATCATGGGCAACCAATACCTCAACCAAAATTTTGGCTACCCAATGCTTCGATGGGGAAACCTTGGGCACAAACCAAACATACTATTGGTCGTGCCACAACACTAACGCCACCCTCGGCAAACTGAAACCGACCGTGTCTAGCGACGATATGAGTGTGTCGCTCACCACGGTCGCCATGTCCAGAGGCGGTGCTGGAGCTGCACCCCGTTGTTGGCCCCAACGACCCACATGAACGGTTGTCGGTGGCGAGGAGGTCGTGGGCCAGCTCCTCCATTGGACTAGTCTGCGCTACGTCGTATCAACGGGTGTGCCCCACATGTCTGTTTCCCTGTTTTCCTGGCCATATTCGAGCGTCAGTGCTCCGCGTTGCGCATTAGGCCTTTCACTATGTAGGGCAAGCGAGACAACTTATTGTTTATTTGAGCCGTTCAAGTATAATCATGTGGCGTTTGCTTATTTCTCATTCCTCTCCAACCCTCTTCTCCATCGATCATGTCGCCCTCCAGTCGAGTCCATCCTCCCGCATGCCTCATTTGAACATTCCGCCGAGTATCATTCGCATGTACCCACCCTAGTCCTCTTTCAATAGATCTCCGAACCCCGAGATGAAATCGAGAGGGAACGAGTGGGGGCACATGATACCTAAGGCGGATTCAAAATTTTGAACCGGTGATCATAGCATCCGCAAATCATATATAAAGGGTATTCAATGTTCGTTTCGTTTTTGAACGTACAATATACTCCCTCTTATCCTTTCTAGTTTACATATAAGTTTTATGTGTAGTCAAAGTATATCTACTTTGATCAAAAAGGTATCAACATTCAACAACCCCCAATCAATATTGTTAGATTCGTATGTACTCCTAGATTGGTACTCGAGATGCTTTCCAATTTGACTATTGACAAGATTAATAGTACATGAGATGTATAATGTGAAAATTATATCATTGGAAACTCCTTTCACAGACGAATTTGACCGTATGATTTGTGTAAGTTGCATGTCATATATTATTACTCTAACATTTGGTCAAAGTTAGCCTCGAAATATGCATTAGACCCTGTATGCTTTGTGTAAGTTACATGTCATATATTATTACTCTAACATTTGTGTAAGTTGCATCTCATATATTATTACTCTAACATTTGGTCAAAGTAGTATAGTGGAAGTGGATCCTCTGACGTAGGTATCCCTGCCTTACCCTCCCTTTCGGTCACTTACTGGCGGACCCCATGCTTGCTAGGTCCCGCATGTCAGTTAATCAATGGGTTTGGCCACGTCAGGGGATACTCATCTGTAGTATACTCCCTCTGTTTTTATTTACTCCGCATAAAAGGGAGGGAGTGGTGGTATAATAAATGACGCGGGCGGGGGAGGGGGAGGGACGTCGGTTTGCTCACAACTGCGGTCCCACAAGCGAGCGAAAATGCAAGACGAAGCGCGTTCCATTCGATGAGCGACATGGAGGGTCCAGCGTGCCGGGCTGCAACGCGAACGCGACAAGAGCGATGTACAGTCAAAACTGATTGACCGGTCGTCACCGGAACCACTATTCACACCAGAACCTTCGCTGCTCGGCCTACGCCAGCCACTGCCCTAAAACCACACCAAATCTCCAGCCCATTCCCCCACCTTTCAATCCCCTAGCCCGCATCAAGCGTCCCCTAGTTCGCTAGAAAGCCATGGTGCGCCGCAAGATCACTTACTACAAGATGCTGACGCCGGAGCGCCGCGCAGAAATCGTGGCAGCGGTCGGCGCCACAGACCTTCGTTCCCAAGCTCGCTTTGCGGCGGGCCAATCCCCGAGTTCTCTGGAGCCAAGATACAAGGAGGAGGAAGCCGATCCAATGTTCATGGCGGAGTCGCGGCGCAGAAGGCCCCCGATGGGTATGAGATGATGGACGTTGACTTCGTGCCGGCGTCCGAGTCCCCCATGGTGCAGGCGGACCAGCGGTTCAACATGGAGATACTAAAGGAGGACCGGGAGGCAGAGGCTCAACTTGACACGGAGCGCGCGCATCCCGCTGCCATCGTGGCTCTCCTACAGGCGGAACCGGATGTCGTGGATGTGAACCGGGCGGCGGAGGCTCAACTTGAGGCAGAGCGCGCGGATGTCGCTGTCATCGAGGCCCTCTTGCAGGTGGAACCGGACGTCCTGGACTTGAACTGGGCGGCAGAGGCTCGACTCGACGCAGAGCGCGCGGATGCCGCTCTCATCAACGCCCTCCTGCAGGCGGAACCGGCGTCCTGGACTTGAAACGGGCGGCGGAGGATCGACTCGACGCGGAGCGCGCGGATGCCGCTGCCATCGAGGCCCTCCTGCAGGCGGAACGGGACGTCCTCGACTTGAACCGGGTTGTGCTCTCGTCCGTGCAGAGCGCCCGCATGCTCCGCTTGTACGAGTAGCTGGAGGCCGAGGACAACCACGGTGCGGAGACACACGTCGGCAACGACGGCTGGTTCGCGCCGGCAGCCAAAGACGACGAGGTCGTCTCTTTCCGCGAGCAGTGATAGTTTTTCTTTATGTTGTTGTTTTATGGATCTTTTGCTGTGTAAAAACATATATTTGTTATGCAAGTCGCCTGACTTGGGTCAGTCTACCATTTCAGGCGGTTGGATGAATATCCTACGTCTCCTAACCCTTCTTTCCTTCTTCCTCACCTCTTCTTCTTCCCCAATAGACCATCGCACGGGCCGTACGGATACTCCCCAACATGCGGTTGGATAAACATACTCTATGAACGAAAATTATGTGTCAGCGATAGGATGGCTGAGTTTGGTGTGTTCACATGCGACAGCACATGTCAGTGAGGGTGCGTTCCCTTGGTTGGGTTTGCGGCGTGCAGGAGCGACTGTGTGAGGGTGCGGTGCGACCGCGGCGTGCAGGAGCGACCGTGTGAGGGTGCGGTGTGATTGCGATAGCCGTGCGCAAGTGTACCTCCTTCTCATTTTAAAAACTTTAGGCAAGCTTGGCAAAAATGTGTGGTGAAGTTTGGCAATACAAGGCCTAGACCCAAACAGGATAAGTACGTACGTACTAGGAGTACTAGTGTTAAAAAAGAAAGGCTAGGTTTTCCTTCGCGGGATTTAATCGATACAAATCCTCGTTTCACATGTCAATTAATGCGTATTTGTTTCTCCAAAGACCAAAGAGCTAACCATCTCACTCCTCATCGCTTGATTAATGCAGCGCCATGCAAACCAACCTTCTCACTTCCACATGCATGCAGGGGATATTAATGTCCTTGGTTGCTAACCCCATCAATTTTGCCTCGATTAGTGTTAGTGGCCCTTTGCAAATTGTAATTTTGATATAATGGTCTTGTGTACAAAAAAATGGAGGTAGTAACTATATTTGACTTCCTTCCCCATTGCGGTGACGTCGACGATATTTTTTTTGGTGGTTTGGCGAAGTGCGTTCGACGGAGAACACCATTGAGGGAGACCACGGTAAGTCGTTCACAAGTGCCTCCTGCAAGCCGAGACAACCGCCTTATTTGCATCCAGGAAGTCCTTTACTAGTACTACTAGGAGTAACTAATGCGGTGAGATGGCTACTCGAAGAAGACGATGGAGAAGCGGAGTCAGCGAAGAGTGAAATGATGGTTGCTTCGTCCGTGCTTTTGTGATTTGACGACTCACTGCTTTGTGATTTGTGATAGAAGGGACAGGGGAGTAGACTATGTGCTCTATACTGTACTACATGCGTACAAGCATGGGAGAAAGAGGAGAGACGTTGCATTTTTCTATTCCTTCAATCAATCAATCAGGGAGCTTCGATTCCATCTTTTTGGCTTTGGCAACACCATCCACAATGGTTCCCATGATGCCAAAAGCTATTTTCACATTTGGCTACACATTGTGGATGCCCTTAACCGAACCACTTGGTTTTGCTCCTGTGTGCTATCTATACAAATCTCAATTATATTGATCTAAAAAATTATAGAATCAAGATTAGTAAAAAGGAGGTGATTTTGCTGCGTGGATGGCGGGGGAGGTTTCTTATTTGAGAAATGCTACATCCACGTAATGGTTTACGTAAAGTTACGAACTAATGTGATGTGGGACTATTTGATTGGATTAAAGGAGAGGATTAGGCCCACCCCACCTGAAAATCAGGGGGCATATATAGATTAGATGGAAAGTATACGTAGCAGCTACGTAGCCCTTTGTAAGTCTAGGATTAGGCTTCTTATTTTCGGAGGACGTTGTCCTGGCGGTTTGCTAACATGCGGTCCCACGTGTCAGTGCTTTACCAAGCCGATCCGCGTCCCACATGAGGAAGAACAATGGCAGAAGCAACACGTGGTTAAGTTGAAGAAGATGAGGGAGAAGCGGATTCAGCAACGAGTGAAATGATGGTTGCTTCGTCCCTCCAACTTAACTGCGCGAAAGATGCAGCTTTGTGATTTGACGCCTCATTGCTCATTACTACGCCGGCGCCATGACTGCGGTGCTTCACCCCGGCTGCTCTGCACTGTATTCTGGTATGGCACGTGGACCCGATAGTTTGATGTACCACATGTCGGCGAAAGGGACTAGAAGATTTATGAAAGTGAGCGCTCCACTCTTACGACGGAGTAGACGACACGACGGCCCAGTGAACTGTCACTTGTACTGTATAGTACTATAGTTTTGTTGTTTCACACGATCCATCGATACAAACCCGATTAAACAGGAAAGGGCGGGATTTTTCCCGCGCGGTAGATGATACTGGCCATACATTTCAAAGGCAATTTTAATGTATGCAAACTAAATAATTATAAGTAACAATATGATATCTAGTAAAACTAAAGACACATATGATTTATTGTGTTAGAGTGTAGTAGTAGTGTTGTATTGCATGGTTGTTAAATGTAACATGCGAGAACGTGTAGAGATGTAGTTTTGGAGGGCCTACAGAGAGAAAAGCGTAATACGGTCACCGAACTTCAGAATAAGCTGATTACGTTCACCATATACGTTTTGCGATGATTATACGGCCACTTGTTCACAGCTCAGCATCGGATTGCACTCTATTGACCGGCCAAATAGTCTGTGTGGCGCCATGTTGACTAGTTAAATTGACCATGTTCGTTGTGGGTCCCACCTGTCAGTTCGCATAGGCAAAAGGTCAGATAAACACAAATTTACGCAGGCGCGACAAGGCTCCAACCCGTGCGCGGGAATCACCTGGTTGTGTATGTGTCTGTCAAGGCCTGATGTGTGCGCATGCACGTGTAGGTTGAGCACTTGAGCGTGAGAGTGTGTGTTGGTCGTGTGGTGTACTGGTGTGCATGCATGCGTGCGTGCGTGCGTGTGAGTGTTGTGTGCGTGCCTGGCTGCATGTGTACGTGTGAGTGTTGCGTGCGTGCGTGGGTGCATGTGTTTGTGTGAGTGTTGCGTGGATGCAGTTCGTGTGCATGCATGCGTGTGTGTATAATCACCACACCAACTCATGTGTGTTAAAACAGACGGCTCAGCATACCAATACAAGGCCACCTTGTCCGCTGTGCCCGCGGTCATGACTTCGAACCACCGTCCAAATATTTTTTTTGTCGTTTGTTTTCATTCTTTCTAACAAGATGCCCGTGCGTTGCATGTAACATCAAGATACATTTGTATGACTTGTTTATCTTGTGAGAGAAAAGGATGAACAAGGGAAGGCCTTATTTGCAAATGTGGAGAGGTGTGTGGGTACCTTTTTGCAAAATTGCCATAGTTTCTTTCCTATTCGTCAGATATAAATCGGACGGCCTATATTGCAGGATGGCAGGCACACCATCATCACCAACTCTGTTTTTTATAAGAGTGTATTTTATGTATTTTATAAGAGTGTAGATGTAGAGTAGATACAAGTCGACAGGTGGGCACGATGGTAGTGAGATAATGTGATGCAACACTAGAGGTGCCACGTGGAGCGTTTAACTGGTCAACTAGTCATGTCATGAGCAAATACAGAGTTGTACAGTGAGCCCGTGACTGCATAATAACCACTAAACGTAAATGGTGACCGTAATGAGTGGATTCTGAAGTCCAATGTACGTATCGTGCTTTCGCTTCAAATACAATGATCATCATTGCATATATCGCGAGAGAAAGATGAAACATGCGTGAATTTTCCGGGGGCTTACTTTTAGAGGACCTGGAGATAGTTTTGTGTGCATACGTGAAAGGGGCGTACAGGGGGTATGTGATGGAGAGAGAGATGCTCTTTGTTTCTCTTTATTATGACTAACTTTGTATATAGTATAAAAATATACAAATTCACAGTGCGGAATAAATATCATTGTGGGCACCATGCAATGCAAATTAGCGTTCGTACTCCTCCATATAACTTTGTAATGTTGTATATATGTAGAAACTCTAAAATAATTTTTTGGCCACACTTTATTCAAAAGGAATGTTGTATGCGAAATAAACGTGAAGAGAGGGCTTTTTAGATCAATGGGGTACGTGATGTAACATGTGTGAATGTGTAGTTGATGCATTTGCGGGGCCTAGAGAGGTGTGTGTGTGTATTACGTATTTGAGAGAGGCATCGATAGAGGGGGGGGCGTGGGAGAGATAGCACGACTAATGAGAGTGGTCTAGAGAGAGAGACGAATATGACGTCACGACAAGAGATTCCATTCCCTTGAGTGTGTGTATGCAAGGGGGGAGGGAATAGAGGCACCAGGAGAAATTTTCTGTATGTGTGGTGTTTGTGTTGGTATGTGTGGGTGTGAGAAGATAATGAGACATGGGGGCAGAGGGTGTGTGATACGTCTCCGTCGTATCTACTTTTCCGAACACTTTTGCCCTTCTTTTGGACTCTAACTTGTATGATTTGAATGGAACTAACCTGGACTGACGCTGTTTTCAGCAGAATTACCTTGGTGTTGTTTTATGTGCAGAAAGCAAATGTTCTCGAAAAGTCCTGAAACTCCACGGAATACCTTAGAAAAAATAATAAAAATCCTCGCCAAAGATGAAGACCAGGGGGGCCACACCCTGTCCACGAGGGTGGGGGGCGCCCCCCCCCCTCCTGGGCGCGCCCCCTACCTCGTGGGCCCCCTGGAAACCCTCCGACACGAATTCCAACTCTATATATTCGCTTCCGGAGAGAAAAAAATCAAAGAGAAGAAATCATCGCATTTTACGATACGGAGCCGCCGCCAAGCCCTAAAACCTCTTGGGAGGGCTGATCTGGAGTCCGTTCAGGGCTCCGAAGAGGGGGATTCGTCGTCGTCGTCATCATCAACCATCCTCCATCACCAATTTCATGATGCTCATCGCCGTGCGTGAGTAATTCCATCGTAGGCTTGCTAGACGGTGATGGGTTGGATGAGATTTCTCATGTAATCGAGTTAGTTTTGTTAGGGTTTGATCCCTAGTATCCACTATGTTCTGAGATTGATGTTGCTATGACTTTCCTATGCTTAATGCTTGTCACTAGGGCCCAAGTGCCACGATTTCAGATCTGAACCTATTATGTTTTCATGAATATATGTGAGTTCTTGATCCGATCTTGCAAGTCTATAGTCACCTACTCTGTGTTATGATCCGGAAACCCCGAAGTGGCAATAATCGGGACCACTCCCGGTGATGACCATAGTTTGAGGAGTTCATGTATTCACTATGTGCTAATGCTTTGTTCCGGTTCTCTATTAAAAGGAGGCATTAATATCCCTTAGTTTCCAATAGGACCCCGCTGCCACGGGAGTGTAGGACAAAAGATGACATGCAAGTTCTTTTCCATAAGCACGTATGACTATATACGGAATACATGCCTACATTACATTGATGAATTGGAGCTAGTTCTGTGTCACCCTATGTTATGACTGTTACATGATTAACCGCATCCGGCATAATTATCCATCACTAATCCGATGCCTACGAGTTTTCCATATATTGGTTTACGCTTATTTACTTTCCCGCTGCTACTGTTACAATCACTACAAAATACCAAAAACATTACTTTTGCTGTCTTTACTTTTGTTGCCGTTACCACCACTATCATATTACTGTGCTACTAAACACTTTGCTGCAGATACTAAGTTTCCAGATGTGGTTGAATTGACAACTCAGCTGCTAATACTTGAGAATATTCTTTGGCTCCCCTTGTGTCGAATCAATAAATTTGGGTTAAATACTCTACCCTCGAAAACTGTTGCGATCCCCTATACTTGTGGGTTATCAAGACCTTTTTCTGGCGCCGTTGCCGGGGAGCATAGCTCTATTCTTTGAGTCACTTGGATTTATATCTGCTGGACACTATGAAGAACTTGAAAGACGCTAAGACAACAATTTATCCCTCAACTACGAGGGGAGGTAAGGAACTGCCATCTAGATCTGCACTTGATTCACCTTCTGTTATGAGTAAGCTAGCGACACCTAAACCTGCTTCTGCTATTCGTTCCGATATGTCGCATGTTATTGATGATGCCACTTCTACTATGCATGATATTTATGATGAAACTGCTTCTATGCCTGATACTACTGTGCCCCTTAGTGAATTTCTTGAAGAACAAATTGCTAGGGCTAGAGAAAGAGAAATTGATGAAACTGAATATGATGATGATAGTGATGATGAAAATATGCCTGTCATTCCTGAAGGTTATCTTTTTGATAAAGATTCTTCTTTAGCTATTTTAGCCTGCAAAGATAGATATGAGCTTAAAAGGTTATTGATTAAATGGAACAAAGAATCACTTAGAGATAAAATGACACCTGATCCTGCTTTTGCAACTTCACCTATATGTGTTCCTGATAAAGATTATGAATTCTCTGTTGATCCAGATATAATTACTTTGGTTGAATCTGATCCTTTTATGGCTATGAATCTGAAACTGTTGTGGCACATCTTACTAAGTTAAATGATATAGCTGCCCTATTCACTAATGATGAGAGATCGCGTTACTTCTATATACTCAAAATATTTCCGTTCTCATTAAAGGGTGATGCTAAGATATGGTTTAATTCTCTTGATCTTGGTTGTGTGTGTAGTCCCCAGGATATGATTTATTACTTCTCTTCTAAATATTTCCCTGCTCATAAGAAACAATCTGCTTTGAGAGAAATATACAATTTCGTGCAAAAGAAGAGAGTCTCCCACAAGCTTGGGGGAGGCTTCTCAAGTTACTTAATGCTTTGCCTGATCATCCTCTTAAGAAACCTGAAATACTTGATATCTTTTATAATGGACTAACCGATGCTTCCAGAGATTATCTGGATAGTTGTGCTGGTTCTCTTTTCAGGGAAAGAACACTGGATGAAGCTGAAATTCTATTGAATAATATGTTGACAAATGAAAATAATTGGGCACCTCCTGAGCCAGCTCCTGCTCCAATTACTGAGCTTATTCCTAAACCAACTCCGAAGAAGAGAGGTGTTCTATTTCTCAGTCCCAAAGATATGCAAGAGGCAAAGAAATCTATGAAAGAAAAAGGTATTAAAGCCAAAGATGTTAAGAATTTACCTCCTATTGAAGAAATACATGGTCTTAATCTACCGCCTGTCGAAGAAACATATGAACTTGATCACTTATTTACTAAAGAACCTCCTGATCCCGATATCTCGACACAGGTAGTAAAGGTAAATTCTCTCTATAGATCTGATGAAGGTGATATCCCTCACTAGAAGTCTGCTAGGCAATGCTTTGATGAGTTTGATAATTTTATTGTCAAACAAGAAAATTTCAATGCTTTTTGGTAGATAATTGAAATATGATTCCGATATAATTAAATACTTGGGTGATTATATGGCTAATATTAGAGGTGAACTTAAACTTGTTAGCAAACATGCTTCTATGGTTACCACTCAAGTAGAACAAGTACTTAAAGCTCAAAAATAATTGCTCCATGAAATGAATAATAAGAAAAATGATTATGCCGTTAGAGTGGCTACTAGAACTGGTAGAATGACTCAGAAACCTTTGTATCCTGAAGGCCACCTAAGAGAATCGAGCAAGATTCTTAGAGAAATAATATTGATGTTCCTAGTTCTTCTAAGAAGAAGAAAAAGAAAAATGATAGAACTGTGCAAACTTCTAGTGAACCTATTGCTGAACCACCTGATAATCCAAATGATATCTCTATGTCTGATGCTGAAACACAATCTGGTAATGAACATGAACCTAGTGAAAATGTTAATGATGATGTTCATGATGATGCTCAACCTAGTAATGATAATGATGTAGAAATTGAACCTGTTGTTGATCTTGATAACCCACAATCAAAGAATCAACGTTATGATAAAAGAGACTTTGTTGCTAGGAAACATGGTGAAGAAAGGGAACCCTGGGTTCAGAAACCCATGCCTTTTCCCCCGAAACCATCCAAGAAGAAGGATGATGAGGATTTTGAGCGCTTTGCTGAAATGATTAGGCCTATCTTTTTACGTATGCGATTGACTGATGTGATCAAAACAAATACTTATGCTAAATATATGAAAGATATCATTACTAATAAAAGAAAGATACCGGAAGCTGAAATTTCCACCATGCTTGCTAATTATACTTTTAAAGGTGGAATACCAAAGAAACTTGGAGACCCCGGAGTACCTACTATACCTTGCTCCATTAAAAGAAAGGGCCAATTCCAGTTCTGCCCCTAACTCGAACCCACTACTCAGTTTTGCCCCTAATTTTCAAGTATGCTCAGTTTTGCCCCTCCGCCGTTAGTGTCACTTATAGAAATGCCCTTTTGCGCCGTTACCGTCCGGTCACAGTACTTTGACCATCTAGAAAAAAAATAGCAAAAAAAATCAAAAAAATATGAAATTTGGTGGGATCGTAGATAGTCATGTCCGCAAGGCGCGTGCACAATTTTGTGTTGGTTGGACACTCTCGGAGCTCGTGGCAAAGGAAAAAAATAATAATTTATGCCTATGAACAGTAAATTCGAAAACAGAATAGCAAAAAAGTTCAAAAAAAATTGAATTTATTTGGCATCAAAGAGGCTTGAGTGCACAAGGTGCTTGCAAGTTTTGGTGATCAAATGACGTACGAGGCGCTCTAGAGAAAAAAACAAAATACTGCATTTTTTCAAAGTTTTTTTGAGCTAAAATTTGTTTTTTTCTCCACGAGCTCCTACGATGTCCAAACACAACAAAAACGTGCACACATCTTGCGAACCTGAATATCTTCAGTCCCACGAACTTTCATATTTTTTTGATTTTTTTCTATTTTTTTGAATTTACTACTCGCATGCGTACAAAATTTATGTTTTCCTTTGACACGAGCTCCCGGAGTGTCCGAACGGCATGAAAATGTGCACGCGCCTTGCGGACATGACTATCTTCGATCCCACCAAATTTCATATTTTTTGATTTTTTTGCTATTTTTTCAGGACGGTCAAATACCTTTGACCGGACGGTAACGGCAGAGAAGGGCATTTCTATAAGTGAAACTAACGGCGAAGGGGCAAAACTGAGCATACCTAAAAATTAGGGGCAAAACTGAGTAGTGGGTTCGAGTTAAGGGCATAGATGTAAATGTCCCTAAAAGAAATTATATTAAAACTGCTTTATGTGATCTTGGAGCCGGTGTTAGTGTTATGCCTCTCTCTTTATAGCGTAGACTTGACTTGAATAAGTTGACACCTACTGAAATATCTTTGCAAATGGCTGCCAAATCAACTGTTATACCTGTCAGTATTTGTAAGGACGTGCCTGTTGTGGTTGCAAACGTTACTAATTTAACGGACTTTGTTATTCTTGATATTTCCGAGGATGATAGTATGTCTATTATTCTTGGAAGACCTTTTTTTAATACTGCAGGGGCTGTTATTGATTGCAACAAAGGCAATGTCACTTTTCATGTTAATGGTAATGAGCATACGGTACACTTTCCGAGGAAACAACCTCAAGTTCATAGTATCAACTCCATTGGAAAAATTTCATCGATTATAATTGGAGGTTTTGAATTTCCTCTTCCTACGGTCAAAAAGAAATATGATATACTTATTATAGGGGATGTGCATATCCCCGTTGAGGTAACTTAGTGTTATTCGAAATTTCTCCAGTTTCATGATTATCGAAATGAGTTTGTTAACAAGACCTGATCAACCTTGTTAGTGGATTCTTTTTGATGAGCATAAGATGGATGAAACTAGAAGCACAACCTTCTGTACCCTCTTTATATTTTCTGTTAATTAGTAGAAATAAAGTAAAAATAGTATTTCTCTGTCTGTTTCCTATCTTATCTGTGCAATATAAAAATATCCCGAAAATAAAAGTCCTCAGAATACCATGCCTATTTAATATGATTTTTTCGGGAATATTTGAGGATTTACTGTGCAAAGATTACCACGGGAGGAGCTGCCACCTGGCCACGAGGGTGGTGTTGGGGAACGTAGCATAAATTCAAAATTTTCCTACGTGTCACCAAGATCTATCTATGGAGTCATCTAGCAACGAGGGAGGAGTGAATCTACATAACCTTGTAGATCGCGCGCGGAAGCGTTCAAGAGAACGGGGTTGATGGAGTCGTACTCGTCGTGATCCAAATCACCGATGATCCTAGCGCCGAACGGACGGCACCTCCGCGTTCAACACACGTACGGAGCAGCGATGTCTCCTCCTTCTTGATCCAGCAAGGGGGGAGGAGAGGTTAATGGAGATCCAGCAGCACAGCGGCGTGGTGGTGGAAGTAGCGGGATTCCAATAGGGCTTCGCTAAGCGCTGCGGGAGGAGGAAGATGTGTCACGGGAGGGAGAGGGAGGCGCCAGGCCTTAGGTTTAGTTGCCCTCCCTTCCCCCCACTATATATAGGGCCAAGGGAGAGGGGGAGGGCGCAGACTTGCCCCTTCCTCCAAGGAAGGGTGCGGCCAAGGGGGGGAGGAGTCCATCCTCCCCAAGGCACCTCGGAGGTGCCTTCCCCCTTTAGGACTCTCCCTTTTCCTCTACTCTTGGCGCATGGGCCTCTTGGGGCTGGTGCCCTTGGCCCATATAGGCCAAGGCGCACCCCCTACAGCCCATGTGGCCCCCCGGGGCAGGTGGCCCCACCCGGTGGACCCCGAGACCCTTCCGGTGGTCCCGGTACAATACCGGTGACCCCGAAACTTGTCCCGATGGCCGAAATAGCACTTCCTATATATAATTCTTTACCTCCGGACCATTCCGGAACTCCTCGTGACGTCCGGGATCTCATCCGGGACTCCGAACAACTTTCGGGTTACCGCATACTAATATCTCTATAACCCTAGCGTCACCGAACCTTAAGTGTGTAGACCCTACGGGTTCGGGAGACATGCAGACATGACCGAGATGACTCTCCGATCAATAACCAACAGCGGGATCTGGATACCCATGTTGGCTCCCACATGTTCCACGATGATCTCATCGGATGAACCACGATGTCAAGGACTTAATCAATCCCGTATACAATTCCCTTTGTCTAGCGGTACGATACTTGCCCGAGATTCGATCGTCAGTATCCCGATACCTTGTTCAATCTCGTTACCGGCAAGTCTCTTTACTCGTTCCGTAACACATCATCCCGTGATCAACTCCTTGATCACATTGTGCACATTATGATGATGTCCTACCGAGTGGGCCCAGAGATACCTTTCCGTCACACGGAGTGACAAATCCCAGTCTCGATTCGTGCCAACCCAACAGACACTTTCGGAGATACCCGTAGTGCACCTTTATAGTCACCCAGTTACGTTGTGACGTTTGGCACACCCAAAGTATTCCTACGGTATCCGGGAGTTGCACAATCTCATGGTCTAAGGAAATGATACTTGACATTAGAAAAGCTTTAGCATACGAACTACATGATCTTTGTGCTAGGCTTCGGAATGGGTCTTGTCCATCACATCATTCTCCTAATGATGTGATCCCGTTATCAATGACATCCAATGTCCATGGTCAGGAAACCGTAACCATCTATTGATCAACGAGCTAGTCAACTAGAGGCTTACTAGGGACATGGTGTTGTCTATGTATCCACACATGTATCTGAGTTTCCTATCAATACAATTATAGCATGGATAATAAACGATTATCATGAACAAGGAAATATAATAATAATCAATTTATTATTGCCTCTAGGGCATATTTCCAACAGTCTCCCACTTGCACTAGAGTCAATAATCTAGTTCACATCGTCATGTGATTAACACTCACAGGTCACATCGCCATGTGACCAACATCCAAAGAGTTTACTAGTGTCACCAAACTAGTTCACATCATCATGTGATTAAGACTCAATGAGTTCTGGGTTTGATCATGTTTTGCTTGTGAGAGAGGTTTTAGTCAATGGGTCTGCAACATTCAGATCCGTATGTACTTCGCAAATCTCTATGTCATCTTGTAGATGCAACTACTACGCTATATTTGGAGCCATTTCAAATAACTGTTCTATTTGGAGCTATTCTAAATTGTTGCTCCATTATACGTATCCGGTATCTCTACTCAGGGCTATCCGGATAGGTGTTAAGCTTGCATCGACGTAACCCTTTACGACGAACTCTTTTACCCCCTCCATAATCGAGAAAATTCCTTAGTCCACTAGTTACTAAGGATAACTTTGACCGCTGTCCTGTGATCCATTCTTGGATCACTCTTGTACCCCTTTACTGACTCATGGCAAGGCACACTTCAGGTGCGGTACACAGCATAGCATACTGTAGAGCCTACGTCTTAAGCATAGGGGACGACCTTTGTCCTTTCTCTCTACTCTGCCATGGTCGAGCTTTAAGTCTTAACTTCATACCTTACAACTCAGGCAAGAACTCCTTCTTTGACTGATCCATCTTGAACACCTTCAAGATCATGTCAAGGTATGTGCTCATTTGAAAGTACCATTAAGCGTTTTGATCTATCCTTATAGATCTTGATGCTCAATGCTCAAATAGCTTAATCCAGGCTTTCCATTGAAAAAACACTTTTCAAATAACCCTATATGCTTTCCAGAAATTCTACATCATTTCTGATCAACAATATGTCAACAACATATACTTATCAGAAATTCTATAGTGCTCCCACTCACTTCTTTGGAAATATAAGTTTCTCATAAACTTTGTATACACCAAAATCTTTGATCATCTTATCAAAGCATACATTCCAACTCCGAGATGCTTACTCTAGTCCTCAGAAGGATTGCTGGGGCTTTGCATACTTATTAGCATCTTTCAGGATTGACAAAACCATCCGGTTGTATCACATACAACCTTTCCTCAAGAAAATCGTCGAGGAAACAATGTTTTTGACATCCTATCTGCAAGATTTCATAAATAATGCAGTAATCGCTAATATAATTCCAACAGACTCTTAGCATCGCTACGGGTGAGAAAGTATCATCGTAGTCAACTCCATGAACTTGTCGGAAAACATCTTAACGACAAGTCGAGCTTTCTTAATGGTGATACTTACCATCATTGTCCGTATTCCTTTTAAAATCCATATGTACTTAACAGCCTTACGACCATCAAGTAGTTCTTCCAAAGTCTACACTTTGTTTTCATATATGGATCCTCTCTCGGATTATATGGCCTCGAGCCATTTATCGGAATCCAGGCCCACCACCGCTTCTCCATAGCTCGTAGGTTCATTGTTGTCTAGCAACATGACTTCCAAGACAGGATTACGTACCACTCTGAAGTAGTACGCATCCTTGTCATCCTACGAGGTTTGATAGTGACTTGATCTGAAGTTTCATGATCACTACAATTGGTGTAGGTGCCACAGGAACAACTTCCTGTGCCCTGCCACACACTAGTTGAAGAGACGGTTCAATAACCTCATCAAGTCTCCACCATCCTCCCACTCAATTCTTTTGAGAGAAATTTTTCCTCGAGAAAGGACTCGATTCTAGAAACAATCCCTTGTTGCTTTCGGATCTGAGACAGGAGGTATACCCAACTGTTTTGGGTGTCCTATGAAGATGCATTTATCCGCTTTGGGTTCGAGCTTATCAGCCTGAAACTTTTTCACATAAGCGTCGCAGCCCAAAACTTCTAAGAAATGACAGCTTAGATTTCTCTAAACCATAGTTCATACGGTGTCATCTCATCGGAATTACGTGGTGCCCCTTTTAAAGTGAATGTGGTTGTCTCTAATGCCTAACCCATAAACTATTGTGGTAATTCGATAAGAGACATCATGGTATGCATCATATCCAATAGGGTGCAGTTATGATGTTCGGACACACCATCACACTATGGTGTTCTAGGCTATATTAGTTGTGAAACAATCTCCACAATGTCTTAATTCTATGCCAAACTCGTAATTCAGATATTCATCTCTATGATCATATCATAGACATTTTATCCTCTTGTCACGAAGATCTTCTACTTCACTCTGAACTTACTTGAACCATTCAATAATTCAGACTCGTGATTCATCAAGTAAATATACTCAACATCTACTCAAATCATCTGTGAAGTAAGAACATAACGATATCCACTACATGCATCAGCACTCATTGGACTGCACACATCAAAATGTATTACTTCCAACAAGTTGCTTTCTAGTTCCATTTTACTGAAAACGAGGCTTTCAGTCATCTTTCCCATGTGGTATGATTTGCATGTCTCAAGTGATTCAAAATCAAGTGAGTCCAAACGGTCCATTTGCATGGAGTTTCTTCATGCATATACACCAATAGACATGGTTCGCATGTCTCAAACTTTTCAAAAACGAGTGAGTCCAAAGATCCATCAACATGGAGCCTCTTCATGCGTTTTATACCGATATGACTTAAGTGGCAGTGCCACAAGTAGGTGGTACTATCATTACTATCTTATATCTTTTGGCATGAACATGTGTATCACTATGATCGAGATTCAATGAACCATTCATTTTAGGTGCAAGACCATTGAAGGTATTATTCAAATAAACAGAGTAACCATTATTCTCTTTAAATGAATAACCGTATTGTGATAGACATAATCCAATCATGTCTATGCTCAACACAAACACCAATCTCGATGGTAGAGGAAGCGTGCGATGCTTGATCATATCAACATTGGAAACACTTCCAACACATATCGTCAGCTCACCTTTAGCTAGTCTCCGTTTATTCCGTAGCTTTTATTTCGAGTTACTAACACTTAGCAACCGAACCAGTATCTAATACCCTGGTGCTACTAGGAGTACTAGTAAAGTACACATTAACACAATGTATATCCAATATACTTCTATCGACCTTGCCAGCCTTCTCATCTACTAAGTATCTAGGGTAATTCTGCTCCAGTGGCTGTTCCCCTTATTACAGAAGCACTTAGTCTCGGGTTTGGGTTCAACCTTGGGTTTCTTCACTAGAGCAGTAGCTGATTTGCCGTTTCATGAAGTATCCCTTCTTGCCCTTGCCCTTCTTGAAACTAGTGGTTTCACCAACCATCAACAATTGATGCTCCTTCTTGATTTCTACTTTTGTGGTGTCGAACATCGCGAATATCTCAAGGATCATCATATATGTCCCTGATATATTATAGTTCATCACGAAGCTCTAGCAGCTTGGTGGTAATGACTTCGGAGAACTATCACTATTTCATTTGGAAGATCAACTCCCACTTGATTCAAGCGATTGTTGTACTCAGACAATCTGAGCACAAGCTCAACAATTGAGCTGTTCTCCCTTAGTTTGCAGGCTAAGAAAATCGTCGGAGGTCTCATACCTCTTGACGTGGGCACGAGCCTGAAATCCCAATTTTAGCCCTCGAAACATCTCATATGTTTCGCGACGTTTCAAAACGTCTTCGGTGCCTCAACTCTAAACCGTTTAACTGAACTATCATGTAGTTATCAAAATGTGTATGTCAGATGTTCGCAACATCCACAGACAACGTTCGAGGTTCAGCACACTGAGCGGTGCATTAAGGACATAAGCCTTCTATGAAGCAATGAGGACAATCCTTAGTTTACGGACCTAGTCCGCATAATTGCTACAATCAACTTTCAACTAAATTTTCTCTAGGAACATAACTAAATAGTAGAACTGAAGCGCGAGCTACGACATAATTTGCGAAGACCTTTTGACTATGTTCAGGATAATTAAGTTCATCTTATGAACTCCCACTCAGATAGACATCCCTCTAGTCATCTAAGTGATTACATGATCCGAGTCAACTAGGCCGTGTCCGATCATCACGTGAGACGGACTAGTCAACATCGGTGAACATCTTCATGTTGATCGTATCTACCATACGACTCATGCTCGACCTTTCGGTCTTCTGTGTTCTGAGGCCATGTCTGTACATGCTAGGCTCGTCAAGTCAACCTAAGTGTTTGCATGTGTAAATCTGTCTTACACCCGTTGTATGTGAACGTTGGAATCTATCACACCCGATCATCACATGGTTCTTAGAAACGAACGAACTGTCGCAACGGTGCACAGTTAGGGGGAACACTTTCTTGAAATTTTAATGAGGGATCATCTTATTTACTACCGTCGTTCTAAGCAAATAAGATGCATAAACATGATAAACATCACATGCAATCAAATAATAGTGACATGATATGGCCAATATCATATAGCTCCTTTGATCTCCATCTTGGGGCTCCATGATCATCTTGTCACCGGCATGACACCATGATCTCCATCATCGTGTCTTCTTGAAGTTGTCTCGTCATCTATTACTTCTACTACTATGGCTAACGCTTTAGCAATAAAGTAAAGTAATTACATGATGTTTAAGTTGACACACAGGTCATAAATAAATAAAGACAACTCCTATGGCTCCTGCCGGTTGTCATACTTATCGACATGCAAGTCGTGATTCCTATTACAAGAACATGATCAATCTCATACATCACATATATCATTCATCACATCCTTTTGGCCATATCACATCACATAGCAAACCCTGCAAAAACAAGTTAGACGTCCTCTAATTGTTGTTTGCATGTTTTACGTGGCTGCTGTGGGTTTCTAGCAAGAACGTTTCTTACCTACGCAAAGACCACAATGTGATATGCCAATTGATATTTACCCTTCATAAGGACCCTTTTCATCGAATCCGATCCGACTAAAGTGGGAGAGACAGACACCCGCTAGCCACCTTATGCAACTAGTGCATGTTAGTCGGTGGAACCAGTCTCACGTAAGAGTACGTGTAAGGTCGGTCCGGGCCGCTTCATCCCACAATGCCGCCGAATCAAGATTGGACTAGTAACGGTAAGCATATTGAACAAAATCAATGCCCACAACTACTTTGTGTTCTACTCGTGCATAGAAACTACGCATAAACCTAGCTCATGATGCCACTGTTGGGGAACGTAGCATAAATTCAAAATTTTCCTACTTGTCACCAAGATCTATCTATGGAGTCATCTAGCAACGAGGGAGGAGTGAATCTACATACCCTTGTAGATCGCGCGTGGAAGCGTTCAAGAGAACGGGGTTGATGGAGTCGTACTCGTCGTGATCCAAATCACCGATGATCCTAGCGCCGAACGGACGGCACCTCCGCGTTCAACACACGTACGGAGCAGCAACGTCCCCTCCTTCTTGATCCAGCAAGGGGGAGGAGAGGTTAATGGAGATCCAGCAGCACAACGGCGTGGTGGTGGAAGTAGCGGGATTCCAACAGGGCTTCGCTAAGCGCTGCGGGAGGAGGGAGATGTGTCACGGGAGGGAGAGGGAGGCGCCAGGCCTTAGGTTTAGTTGCCCTCCCTTCCCCCCACTATATATAGGGCCAAGGGAGAGGGGGAGGGCGCAGCCTTGCCCCTTCCTCCAAGGAAGGGTGCGGCCAAGGGGGGGAGGAGTCCATCCTCCCCAAGGCACCTCGGAGGTGCCTTCCCCCTTTAGGACTCTTCCTTTTCCTCTACTCTTGGCGCATGGGCCTCTTGGGGCTGGTGCCCTTGGCCCATATAGGCCAAGGCGCACCCCCTACAGCCCATGTGGCCCCCCGGGGAAGGTGGCCCCACCCGGTGGACCCCCGGTACCCTTCCGGTGGTCCCGGTACAATACCGATGACCCCGAAACTTGTCCCGATGGCCGAAATAGCACTTCCTATATATAATTCTTTACCTCCGGACCATTTCGGAACTCCTCGTGACGTTCGGGATCTCATCCGGGAGTCCGAACAACTTTCGGGTTACCGCATACTAATATCTCTATAACCCTAGCGTCACCGAACCTTAAGTGTGTAGACCCTACGGGTTCGGGAGACATGCAGACATGACCGAGATGACTCTCCGGTCAATAACCAACAGCGGGATATGGATACCCATGTTGGCTCCCACATGTTCCACGATGATCTCATCGGATGAACCACGATGTCAAGGACTTAATCAATCCCGTATACAATTCCCTTTGTCTAGCGGTACGATACTTGCCCGAGATTCGATCGTCGGTATCCCGATACCTTGTTCAATCTCGTTACCGGCAAGTCTCTTTACTCGTTCCGTAACACATCATCCCGTGATCAACTCCTTGATCACATTGTGCACATTATGATGATGTCCTACCGAGTGGGCCTAGAGATACCTTTCCGTCACACGGAGTGACAAATCCCAGTCTCGATTCGTGCCAACCCAACAGACACTTTCGGAGATACCCGTAGTGCACCTTTATAGTCACCCAGTTACGTTGTGACGTTTGGCACACCCAAAGTATTCCTACGGTATCCGGGAGTTTCACAATCTCATGGTCTAAGGAAATGATACTTGACATTAGAAAAGCTTTAGCATACGAACTACATGATCTTTGTGCTAGGCTTCGGAATGGGTCTTGTCCATCACATCATTCTTCTAATGATGTGATCCCGTTATCAATGACATCCAATGTCCATGGTCAGGAAACCGTAACCATCTATTGATCAACGAGCTAGTCAACTAGAGGCTTACTAGGGACATGGTGTTGTCTATGTATCCACACATGTATCTGAGTTTCCTATCAATACAATTATAGCATGGATAATAAACGATTATCATGAACAAGGAAATATAATAATAATCAATTTATTATTGCCTCTAGGGCATATTTCCAACAGGTGGTGGGCGCGCCCCTCCTCCAGGGCGCGTCCCCTGCCTCGTGGGCCCACGGTGGCCCTCCTTCACTTATCCCAGCACCCATCTTCTTCCTCTGTCTCACACAAACCCGAAGAACCAACTCAAGCATGAGTTCCAGCCACTTTTGATGTGATTTTCGATCTCCTTGCTCAAAGCACCTCTCGCAAAACTGCTTGGGGAGATTGTTCCTTGGTATGTGACTCCTCCATTGGTCCAATTAGTTTTTGTTCTAGTGCTCTATTCTTTGCAAATTTGTGCTGCATAGGTGACCATGTTCTTGAGCTTGCATGTCAAATTTATATGGTTCCAAGTAGTTCTAATGCTTGATATAGGCTCTAGGCACTTGTAGGAGTAGTTGCTATCAGTTTTATTGAAGTAGGTTCACTTTTGTTTGAAGCTACTAAAAATTTCAGAATTTTTCAGAGAAAAACAATATGCTTAGGAAGATGTTCCAAGGTGGTTCCTCTAAGAAGCAAGGACCCAGGATTGCTATGCGCGATGCTGACGAGGATCCACCAAGAGACGCTCTGATACGGCCTTGCGAGTGGCCGTCGGAAAATTTTAAGGAAGCATGTCACATGTCAATTATGACTCCTCATATTGGTCGTTGATTCGTCATTCTTATCGTTTATTGATTTTTTTTGACCAAATTCAGAAGGTCAACAGTTGGCTGTCAAGAACAAACAAACATGACCTTTTGTGAATTTTGGTCGTAGCTAGACTAACGTCAAAAATTTCAGAAAGGTCATTACCCATTTGCCTGAGCCACATAGGATCTGATGTGGCTGAGCTGATGTGGCATTGTTAGTGACCAAATAGAATCATCATAAATTTCATAGCCCAGTTCACCAATCTAGCCTACATGGACCTGGCCCAATCATCATAAATTTCACAGCCCAATCCACCAATCTAACCAACATGGGCCCAGCCCAGTACCTATTTTCTTAATTGAATTGGTTTAATTTATTTGGGCTGATGCATTATTTTTTCAAAAGCATGCACATTTAAGGATAGGCCCATCAGAAAACAAATACAACATAATACAATATTCAGATAGACTGTATATTTCATTTCAGCAGCACATCACATGAAATACAATACATCATCAATCGACTCCTCCACATGAAATACAATACATCATCAATCGACTCCTCTACACAGCAAGGTTCAAGGCCCAACAAGTGCACAACAAAATAGTTCTACAAGTGCAAGTGCAAGTGCACAACAAAAAGGCCCAACAAGTGCACAAGCGCACATCAACATAGACTGGACGAGAAGCACAAATTTTAGCTGATAACACATCACATCAATGAGAAGTACGAATATCGTGCACCATCACTGGTACACGTACTTTGTCCCATCACCCAGGCACCAATGTTGTGTCCATCTACTGGTTTGCCACATGGTGATGTTACCGCATTAGGGCCGTCCCAGCTTCTCCCTGCCCAAATGGCAGGATGATCTACTGATCGATGTACTGCTCCAGCATCACTCCCGCTACCACTGGTGGAAGAAGATCAGCTCATCAATCATCTGCACGCGAACAAACGAAGATTAACCTATTTAGCCTACTGTAATTTGTTTCTAAATATGGGCACCAAATCAACACCAACACTAAATTAAAATGCACAAAAGAATGGAGCATAGCCGTATGTACAGCCTAACAACTTCAGGTTTGAGCCATTTTTGATACTACAATAAATACATAACAGCCAAAATTTTGATCCATGGACACCACATGATAGAAAAGGTACTAAGGCACTACTTTCTACTAAAAACCAAAGCAAGGTATGAAGCACAGGCCAGGCCAACAATAAACTACTACCAAATCCAGAAATAACCATCTGAAATGAAGTTAATGAGACATTTTAGAATCAACTTGATAGTTGACATTATTGTTTGTGTTGCACACATCTAGAATTGAAATTATACATCATGCCCAAATTCCGATGTCCAATGCCTCAGTTCAGTAAACACTAATCATGGTACATAGTAAAGATTTGACACAACCGGAACTGAAATCACTAACTCCTTCAATTACTACACTAATTTTATTACACAACCAGGCAACGAAATCCAACACGGGCACACAGACTATAGGAGTTGGAACTTGGAAATTCAGGTGTACAATTAGCGCATCACATACCTAGTATCTAACTATCAATAGTGGTCGGCATGTAAAAGCCAACTAGCAGTAACTGATGATTAGTAAACATAGACAGGAACTAAATTCAGTAGTAATGTGCGTGCTCTTATCAAACCAGAGCAAGTAAAGGAGCTAATCCCCATGAGTGAAACAAATTCGATCACAACAACAATCCATAACGTTTAGTAACAACAATAAGAAGGCCCTTAAACAGAGAACAGGTTGAATCATGCATCGATTAAAGTGTCTGTTCTTGGTTTCTCTTGGTTAGAAGATAGACCGGTCAGAAACCGGAGAGACACTGAACATGCAGAATTATGTATGGATTGTTAAAATTTGCATTATCCTACTATCACTAGTACAACAAGCTGCAGGTTGGCATAGTTCATGAACCATGTACGTCATGACAAATACAATATCATCCAATGCTCAACTATGAACAAAATTGAACAATTACACGTCACAAAGGCGGAGCATAGAACCAAGCGGCAAGTAAGAGGGGTAGAAGGGGACGTGAGGAGCTCACCGAAGGGGGTTGTAGCCTAGGCCGAGCTTCATCACCATGGTGGCAGCTAGGGGAGGCAGACATGTCTACCATCATAGGAGCAGCACCACCGCCAGAATTGGAATGGCTGGAGCAAATCGCCATCATATGGGTCACCACCACCGAATGATCTTGCAAGGTATAAAGTTTCGACATTTCAGTACAAACTAGTGGCGTCAAGAACCAAGCAGTAGCAGGCAGAAGGTAAATTCTAGTAACTGGTGATTAGTAGACTAAAATAGGAAATAGATTGCACCAGTAGCAAGCAGAAGCTAAATTTTAGTAAATGATAATTAATTATAACATAGCATCTCCAGCCCTGCTGTCCTGGTTAGTGCAACTACAAAACAGGAAATGTTTTTTATTTATACAAGGAGCAGAAATGAGGTAAGGCTTTGCTGTCCTGGTTAGTGCAACTGCAAAACTTTTTTTTGAATGGTTGGTACTACAGATCATACTTCAAAAGCTCGAAGATATTGAGAAGCTCAGATCAAATATAAAGCAAACATAAATACACTCCCCTTCTGCTCAATGGCAGTGCACAATATACTTATTCATATCTACATGCCCACTCATACGAAATAAGAATTAAAAAATAAGGTACATAGTTTCTGCAACTCACTTTGAAGGTTCTTGAAGAAAAGAATAAGCCAAGAAAACAACAATCATCACAAATACACCCCTGTTGACAAGAGAAAAAACATATGAGCACTCAGATTTGCCCAGCTCAATTGGGAATCAGTAGATAAAGAGAAAGAAAACTAACTGTGAATGACAATTATCCCAGTTGACGATATTTCTATCAGAGATGTTCAGTTGGTGATCAAGAAACGGTTATTTTTCTGCCAATACATAAATAAAACTCCCTCTGTCCCAAATATAAGAGCTAGTGTAATGTAAAAAACGCTATGGGACGGAGGGAGTACCTTTTTATAGATGAGACACGGTCAGCAGAGAACCTTCCTTCGGGAAAAGCGCACCACTTGCCCAACTGATAAAGAATTAAAAAATAGTTGCATGGTAAACATGCATCACAATTCTTTACTCTTTTTCCCGCTTGTGATCTTATCAATTGTAAAATGCCATAGTAGGTCAACCATTAGCGGTGCATTACTAACATCATTGTTGTAAGAATCTCTGTAGCAAAACTAAAAATAACTCCACAGGTAAAAGAGATCCAGCAGCAGCTCACATTAAAAAGCACGTTCCCATCAGTAACAACGAGATGGTCTGTGGTCTGTACGCCCACGCGGTCTAGGGATCAACTTCGACGAAATTATTGGGTGGCTTTACACCATTACACTCTCTGTCAATATATTCTCTTGTAGGCTTGTGACAACCGTTGACCTCCAACCTTTGGCAAATACTACCTACAAAATAACCATAGTAGCATACAAGATCAAAGCATGATCTTACTGTCCTCCAAGAAAAACTAACAAATACTACCACTCCTCCTAAAAACGAGTAGGCTGCTCTAATGTTTGAGCCAGGTGGAAGATAGAATCAACATGAGAACATTCAGAAAACTACAAAGTGACTGAGAGCAGAGCAACCCGACTATAAGTTGAAAATTATTACAACCGGACTATGAAAAATTAAACTCCAGATCTGCTCCAGCCTCCGGCTCATGGTCCTGTGAGGCAACAAACAGATCTTCTCATGCCGCCCGGCCGCCCAAACCGAAGATGCATTGGAATAGGTGAGGATCTGAGATGCACCGAGGCTGAGGCGTATCTTGGAGTGGAGGCTGCAGCTGTGCAGGTCGATGAGGACGATGGCTACGTCCTTGTTGCACACCTCGCTGAAACCAACCAAACAAACTAGTCATTCACTCAATCACTCACTCATCGGAGAAGCAACGGAGCAGGAGAAGGGAGCGGGGGAGGGTCATCGGAGAAGCAGCAAAGCGGGAGAAGGGAGTGGGGAACGGAAGTTACCAGCTGGTGAAGGCACTTCCGTCGCGCGCGTGCTTGAGGACGATGGCCTCGATGCGCTTGCGGGAGCGGGGGCGTTGCCGGCGGTCGCCATGGAACTAGGCGGATCTGGCTGGATCTCTGTTGCCGCGGGGGAGGATTGGATGGGAGGGGACGGGATTGGATCTTGATTCCTTGCTGCTGTGGGCAATGGCGATTTGGAGGGAATAAATAGCAGCAGCGCGCCGGGGCGGCGCGGCGCGGGTGAGGCGCGAAGGAGGAGGGAGGAGGGGGAACAGCCGTAGTCGCTGGGGGCGACGCCTCTCTCTCTCTCCGGCGAGGCGTGGTCGAGGAGGACGGCGAGGTCGGCGGTGGGTGGGAGAGGACGGGGAGGAGGTGGATCGGGAGGGGCCGGGACGGGGAGGAGGTGGCGGCGGCAGCGAGGAGATTGGGAGGAGGGAGGAGGGGTGCGATGGGGGGAGGGGTTTGATCTAGGGCTTGGGTTGCGTGGGGGGTATCTCTTATTCTTTTTTTTTTCTTTTTTTCTGTAGATAGATGGATAGATGGATGTGGGATGGAGATATGGATGGATGGATGGATAGGCGCCATGTCATCGATCTGTGGAAGAGTTCTGATTGGTCCGAAAAATCAATGATTTAAAAAAGTTTCCAAGTACTAAAAATAGAGGGATTTTGTGAAGTAGCTATCAAAACTATATTGCAAAAGGGCATCACACAAATTTTCACTCAAGTTAGACCACATTTTATGGATGAGCACCAATTTGTATGCATTTCTGATCTTATAGCTATTTTAAACATATTTCGAGTGTCCAAAATGAGTTTTTTTAAGGACCTATACTATATTTGTTGCAAAATTGGACCAAATTATTTTTATAAAATATTAGGCCATATTTAATTTATAATTGATCAAATGGTAGGATGTCATAAGTTTTGACACACCTCTCGTGAAAAAGACAAATTTCCACCAATTCAGCTGGAAGCGGGTCGGATTTGAACTGCAGTTGTCTCATAGTTTGATCTTTATTTTTTTCAAAAATCATTTCTAGGTACATAAGTATCTATTTAATCAGAGAAACACCAAAAGTTTTTCAATATTCAACCACTAGTTAGGAACGGTCATGCCCACAGTTTTGACCGCATTTTGAAACAGGCATGAAAAATTCAAAAAAAATTAAAAAATTGGAAAACCTTCGGATTGTGTCATTATATGTGACCAAGTTATCAGGAAAGATAATAAACTTGTAATCCAACAATTCTTTAAAAAGAGTGTTCTCAGAATGAGCTATCATGTGTGAAGATTCATGGCTTTTAAGCCAAATGATCAATCTTATGGACACATTCATGCCATAGTTTGTTCAAATGATCTCATATTGTGCACAAAGGTGCATCTTGGAATGTCAAACAATGTTGTCTAAGGAAGTTTTCATTTTCTTTGGACAAAAAAATCATTTTGCATTTTTTGAATGCACAAAATGAGTTTTTTTGTGAAGGACCTACCATATATTTGTTGCAAAATTGGACCAGATCAATTTTCTAAAATATTAGGAGATATTTAATTCACAATTGACAAAATGGTTGGGTGTCAAAAGTTTTGATCCACCTCTCGTGAAAAAGACAAATTTCCGCTGATTCAGTAGGAAATGGGTCAAATTTGAACTGCAGCTGCCTTATAGTTTGCTTTTTATTTTTTTCAAAAATCATTTCTACTTACATAAGTATCTATTTAACCATAAATACATGGTTTGGTGGCGATATGTTGAGGTTTGGACGGTAGCCAAGGGCCCCAACTCCAAAGCACGTCAAGTCGCATGCCCACCGCGTGGTCACCGCGTGACTGTGGCGTTGACATGCGTTTTGGGAGGCCTAGGCATGTCTATTGGGTTGGGCACTCCCCAGGTAGGTGCTAGGAAGAAAATGACACCAGAAGTTTCTCACGAGGAGATTGAACTATGCTCAATATGGATTAGAAGCCAAGTGTTTGATTAGCGGTACGAAAAATGCACATGGTTAATTGGCGTGTGTTTTGGATGAGGATGATCATCTACTAAGAAGACTGTCTTTACAATTTTTCAGCTCAAAAGGAGGAGCCTAGGTGGTACTTACTTTGCAAAGTACCACACTAGACAGAAATATGAATGTTGAAGCTGGGCTCAAAATAATGAATGGATTGAACTAAAATTTGGTGGAGGATGGTTATTTGGGCAGACGAAAGCACTATAGAAAATTGATACCATTTGGACATGCCAAATATTTGTTGCAAAATAGCACCACTCCATTTTTTCAAAAATATTTTCAAATGCTTGATTTAACATTTTCTAAATACATGATTTACTTTATTCATAGACATTGTATATTTTTTGTATACATTTTTCGCATACATGAGAAATATTTTCAAATGCTTGCTTTAACATTTTCTAAATACATGATTGACTTTATTCACAGACATTGTATATTTTTTGTATACATTTTTTCAAATATTTGCTTTAACATTTTCTAAATACATGATTGACTATATTCACAGGCATTGTACCGTATACATTTTTCCTATACATGAGAAACATTTTCTTTATATACAATTAGCATTTTCAAGTGCTTTGTTAACACTTTTTTAACACATAGTCAACATTTTTATATACACATTTTAAACATTTTTTAAATGCTTGATTTTTTTAATACAAAATTAATATTTTTAATACATGGTTAACATTTTTTAATTTACACATATTAACATTTTCAGATGCTTTATTAACATTTTTAGATAGTTGTTTAACTTTTTTTCAAATGCTTGATTAACATTTTAAACACATTATCAACTTTTTCCACACACATTGTATATTTTTTTATACATGATAAACATTTTCTTTATACACATGTAACATTTTCAAATGCTTGGTTACATTTTTTCAAATGTTTTATGTGAAGTTTTTTGTAATATATCTTTTTAGAATATATTTGGAAGTATAAACAAAATTAAAAAATAATAATGAACCAACGAAAAAACAGACAAAAACCGAGCCGCGGCCCTGGAGTTGGCCCACTCGGCGCACGTAAAATGTTGAAAGAAAAACAAGGTACCCTCGTCCCACCGAGGCCCAAGCCCACTCGGCAGTGCCCTTAAATATTTGTCGGGCGTAGTTGTATCAGTAGCATTATTTGGGTGTGGTGGTTTGGCTCCGTACGGGAGAGTGATGGGTCGCGAGCTCGATTCTCATGATGCCCCTTTTTGCTGATTTATTCGCCCATTTGAGGGTGTGGCCCGCTTGTTAGCACAACGCAAGACAGGTTTGTGGTACGGGTCCCACATGTCATTGGTACCATGTTAGTTGGTCCCGCATGTAAATGGTAGACCCCACATGTCAATTTAGTCAATACTTGAGCAGTCAGACCAACCATGCAATTGACACATAAGTTAAAATGACACGAAACGTAGGCAAAATTGATGATGTGGACGTCTAGTCATATAATTTTATTCATGTTACAACATTATGACCTTCTAGATTTGTCGTAATCAGCTAGAAATAAGGCTGTCGATCACTGCTGTTTGCTTTATGACCTTTTCGTGTAAGATAATTATGACTTTTTTGACTAAAATGGTCGTTATTGTTTAGTTTTTGGACCCTCCTAAACAGGCCATGACCAATTGGTTCGAAATGGTCATAGATTTATGACCATATCTTCCCCGGTCACTAGAGAAGGTCATAATTTAGCATATTTCTTGTAGTGTATCCTACTCATGCTTGCATCTAATGTTTATTAATTTTAATGCATGTACATGGCTGTTGTCGCTCTCTAGTTGGTCGCTTCCCAGTCTTTTGCTAGCCTTCACCTGTACTAAGCAGGAATACTGCTTGTGCATCCAATCCCTTAAACCCCAAAGTTATTCCAGATGAGTCCACTATACCTTCCTATATGCGGTATCTACCTGCCGTTCCAAGTAAATTTGTATGTGCCAAACTCTAAACCTTCAAATAAATATTCTGTTTTGTATGCTCAAATAGCTCATGTATCAACCAAGGTTGTCCTTATATTCCGTGTTAGGCAGGTTATTCTCAAGAGGAGTGGACTCCACTCCTCACTCACGAGAAAATGGCTGGTCACCGGGATGCCCGGTCCCATGCTTTATGCAAACTAAATCAAAATTAATTGCAAACAAAACTCCCCCCGGGACCTGATGTATGTTGGAGACACTCGTTGTTTCGAGCAAGTCATGGATTGATGCTTGTTGGTGGAGGGGGGTATAAACTTTACCATTCTGTTTGGGAACCGCCTATAATTTGTTTAGCATGGAAGATATCGCCATCTCGTAGTTGTTACGTTGACAATGAAAGTATACCGCTCAAAATGCAATTTATCTCTATTTCAAAACCGAGCTCTGGCACCTCTACAAATCCCTGCTTCCCTCTGTGAAGGTCCTATCCATTTACTTTTATGTTGAGTCATCACCCTCTTATTGAAGAGCACAAGCTGGAGAGCACAGCTGTCATTTGCATTCATCACCATTAATCTATGTTGGGTATGACTATGATTGGATCTCTTTTACCATGAATTACAATGTCTAGTCAGTCCTTGATCTTTAAAGGTGCTTTGCATTTGTGTTTTGCGGTCTCAGAAAGGGCTAGCGAGATACCATCTTGTTATATTATATTATGATTGTTTTGAGAAAGTGTTGCCATCCGAGATTTATTATTATGTCTTGCTAATTGATTATGCTATTGATATGAGTAATTATGAGACCTGAGAATTATTGCAAATGTGGTTAGTTATGATATATGCTGAAAACTTGAATGCTGGCTTGGCATAATTACAACAACAAGAGCAAACGGAGTTTGTAAAAGTTTTTCTTTCTTTCTTTCAGTTTGTCAACTGAATTGCTTGAGGACAAGCAAGGGTTTAAGCTTGGGGGAGTTGATACGTCTCCGTCGTATCTACTTTTCCAAACACTTTTGCCCTTGTTTTGGACTCTAACTTGTATGATTTGAATGGAACTAACCTGGACTGACGCTGTTTTCAGCAGAATTACCTTGGTGTTGTTTTATGTGCAGAAAGCAAATATTCTCGGAAAGTCCTGAAACTCCACGGAATACCTTAGAAAAAATAATAAAAATCCTCGCCAAAGATGAAGACCAGGGTGTACCAGGGGGCCCACACCCTGTCCACGAGGGTGGGGGGCGCGCCCGCCCTCCTGGGCGCGCCCCCTACCTCGTGGGCCCCCTGGAAACCCTCCGACGCCAATTCCAACTCTATATATTCGCTTCCGGAGAGAAAAAAATTAGAGAGAATAAATCATCGCGTTTTACGATATGGAGCCGCTGCCAAGCCCTAAAACCTCTCGGGAGGGCTGATCTAGAGTCCGTTCGGGGCTCCGGAGAGGGGGATTCGTCGCCGTCGTCATCATCAACCATCCTCCATCACTAATTTCATGATGCTCACCGTCGTGCGTGAGTAATTCCATCGTAGGCTTGTTGGACGGTGATGGGTTGGATGAGATTTATCATGTAATCGAGTTAGTTTTGTTAGGGTTTGATCCCTAGTATCCACTGTGTTCTGAGATTGATGTTGCTATGACTTTGCTATGCTTAATGCTTGTCACTAGGGCCCGAGTGCCACGATTTCAGATCTGGACCTATTATGTTTTCATGAATATATGTGAGTTCTTGATCCGATCTTGCAAGTCTATAGTCACCTACTCTGTGTTATGATCCGGAAACCCCGAAGTGGCAATAATCGGGACCACTCCCGGTGATGACCATAGTTTGAGGAGTTCATGTATTCACTATGTGCTAATGCTTTGTTCCGGTTCTCTATTAAAAGGAGGCATTAATATCCCTTAGTTTCCAATAGGACCCCGCTGCCACGGGAGTGTAGGACAAAAGATGACATGCAAGTTCTTTTCCATAAGCACGTATGACTATATACGGAATACATGCCTACATTACATTGATGAATTGGAGCTAGTTCTGTGTCACCCTATGTTATGACTGTTACATGATTAACCGCATCCGGCATAATTATCCATCACTAATCCGATGCCTACGAGTTTTCCATATATTGGTTTACGCTTATTTACTTTCCCGCTGCTACTGTTACAATCACTACAAAATACCAAAAACATTACTTTTGCTGTCTTTACTTTTGTTGCCGTTACCACCACTATCATATTACTGTGCTACTAAACACTTTGCTGCAGATACTAAGTTTCCAGATGTGGTTGAATTGACAACTCAGCTGCTAATACTTGAGAATATTCTTTGGCTCCCCTTGTGTCGAATCAATAAATTTGGGTTAAATACTCTACCCTCGAAAACTGTTGCGATCCCCTATACTTGTGGGTTATCAGTGTGTCACCGCGTGAGGTCCGGTGGGTCGAGGTGAGGCCCTTCATTCTGTTCCGTCCTGCGCCACATTGGTCGGCCCGTGACGCATTTAGGAAGACCCATGGATGAATAGCCGTACAAGACAAAGATAGAAGAATTGTGAAGGACTCTGTGTCCACTGACAAAGCCGGCTAGGATTTGTAACCCTAGGTTCTCGGACTAAGGTAACCCATTTATCTCTGATATTACTATTCATCCAACCTAACTTTAAGGGGCATCCTACAGAATGCTCTGCTAGAATCATACTCGTCGATTAGGAAGAGAGGTGTGAGACAATGCGTGAGAGACAGGCGTAAAGATAATGTGCGTACATGAGACACGTAGGCAGGTCCATGTATATAGAAAGGGTCGATGAGGATTGTGCGTGTGTATGTTTGCGAGAGGAAGAGTGCTTGTGATAAAGGTTAGTGAAAACAGTTGTAAATGGTTACGAGAGGGAGGGAGGGTTATATCTGGAGCATGTGTGCGAGAAAGACACCTCAGAAGAGAGTGTGTGAGCATGTGTGAGAGACCACCGATGGAGAGTGAAACTACATGTAAAAGACTGCTCTACACATTGATTAAAGATATAAATTGTATCCAAATATTAGGATGGGATCATGATATTTGCAATTCGTGTAAGGAGCGGTCATTGATCCATCAGATATCTAGATTCTATCAAATTTGAGCATGTCTATGTTATTATTCGACACAATTGATCCACATAGTTAGTATTTTGAACTCCGAACAATGCATCGCTTTAGCAATCGAATATAAACGTGAGTATAGTTCATGTTGTGTGTGTAAAGCACATTATACATACGAAAGTTACACAATGGACATTATAAATAGCTACTACCTATGAACTAGCATACATTTGAATTCAACTTAAGGTGGTTTAAAAAAATTGAATTCAACATGAAGTCCATTCAATTATTTGAATTTGACATCATGGCATTTGTAAACCATACCTAAATTATGGGGGCACCAATCTTTGCTCTGATTTTGTACATAATAGCATATGTAGTCGTGTACAAAATAGATTCAAATTTAGCTCCTCCATTCCAAAATAATCGTAGTTATAGGATTTTCAAGTGTCAAAATTTCAAAAAGAAGTGGATAATTTAATGAGGTTTTCAAACATACAAGGTCAAATATAACGTTGTATATTTAGGTCAATCCTCATAGTTCAACAGTACTCTAAACGTGAATGCTTGTGTTTCAAAATTTCGAACGAAGCACCAAAAGAGCCTCTACTCGCCCGAAACTGCGTGAGAACAATGTTTGGTAGTACAAGGAAATTACTTTTCTAATAACTCCGACCCGTGAAACCTACCGGCCCGACGTCCAAAGGTCTAAACCGGGGTAGGTTTGTAGCTTCATCTAGACGCCACGCAACCGCATCCGAAAAACATTCATACACAATGGCCGCCTAAGCACACACGCGCGCGGCCGAAATCGCTCCCATCCACTATTTGGGACACCTGGGATTACCATCCTACCCCCGACCTGCAGTAGGTCCAAAATTTAAGAGGGGGGCAAAGTTTGAACTTTCCCCAAATTTCAAACAAGCGCGTCCCATCTTCTGTTCAAAAAAGCCAAAAACAAGCGCGTCCCAGACCGAAACATGGTTCCCCCCCCCGTCCGATTCCCCATTCGTACTCCGTGGGCGCCAAAACTATCTCTCCACCAGCCACGAAACCCCGGCGTCCTCCGTCCGCCACCCCATCCCACCCATCAACCGCTGCCCTCCTCCATCACTCCGGAGCTGATACCCCGATGTCGTCGTACACCGCAACCTCAACCGCAACGCCCTCCACGGCTAGTAGTTGAAGCCGAGGCTGAGCCGTCCGTACCCAAGCCAGTTCAACCACGCCGTCCTGCGCCTCACCGCTGCCGCTGCAACTTCGCCACCCTCCACCGCAGCGGAGCTGTTCCTGCTACGCCGTCCTTCGCCCCCTCGGATCTGCTTCCCCTCCACCAACATACGGCCACGGCAACACAGTCAACATTTTGGCCATGGGTTCGTCCAAGCCTGCACCCTCCAGAACATCGGTTTCCCCAGTAAAAAGAAGAAAATCGGCGCGACTTATGGAGGTGACCACACCGGCAACCAAAAAAGGTACTCCTCTTCCCTTATTCGTGCAAATCTTACGTCTATGCTTGCACGGTATTCATCCCACAGAAGACACTAGCTGACCGCTTCTCCTTGATACTAGATGTTCCTAGTAACTCACGATGCACAAGGTTTCTCCTCATATACTATTTCACCTTAGCTAGAGGTCCATCGCCCCCCTGAATTTCAATTTCTGGCCACTTGATTCCCAATTAACGGAAGCATTCCCCGGCGTAACAGGCGCTAGTACGCCTATTACACCGGGGAAGCAGCGCCTTGGTGTTTATCTTAGGGGCGTGTGCGGCCTAGAGCTACTGGCGCCCGATCTGGAGGTCAGCCAGGATTAAAGGGATGGCCTGGGGGCGCTGCCAAGAACGGCGGTGGGGTGAGGTCGATGGGAGGGCGGGGCGGCGGAGGCAGGGGTCTGGGCCGGTAGTCGCTGGCGGTTCAAGAAAGATCGTCAACAGTGACTGGCGGGAGGTAGACGAAGGCCATCTGCCCGTTCCTTATAGATCGAACGGTTCATTAAAAAAAATCAACTGACCTATTTATTTTCAGTCGACTGTTATCTTAGATATGACCACATGTGGTGGTGTGCTGGAGGAGTACCTGCATTTCTTGTGCTCATATATTACAAAATCATACAGAGTAGAATCTAATTTTGTTTGCCATGCAATGTTGTAGAGCTATCATATGTCTCCTGTCATTTATTTTTCAGCCACCTGCTATCTGCTACTTTTACAGTGCACTAGTTCTGCACACGCTTCACCCTTACTCTCACTGTTGTGTTTTTATGCAAGAGTATTTCAGACTCTGGTGGCATGAGAGAAGCCAAAAAGAAAAGAGAGAAGTCGCTCCAGTTTGGTGTGCGGCTAGGCAAGACACGTTTCAACGCTTTAAAGGGTGTAGTGTCAGCAGATGGAGACGGGGAACGTAGCTCTGGAGTTGATGACCTCGCTCGCAATGAACCACCATCCCAGGTGCTTGCTTTAACTTCGCGGTGTCATCTGTGGTTGCATGTTCCATATGGTGTCTAGCTTGTATTCGAAAGGCCGAAGTCGGTAAGATAAGGAAAGATATTTTTTTACATGAACCACCATCCCGTGAGCACCAGAAGACAAATATCTAGTCAGGGCACTGGCTGAGCCAGTGACAAGCCCAGCAAAGATAGGCATCACCTGGAAGCCAACTAAAAAGCTGCGATGGTGGCGAAGCAGCCCGCCTCCCACCAGGCTCTCAGGTCCTAGATGATCATGCTCACCACTCCAGCCGGATGTCTAGCTTGTATTGCTTCCAATTTGGTTAAATTGCATCTGCTTAGCTTACACATTATACCTTTGAATATGACATGCCTTTCTGTTTTTGGTACATACTAGTACATCTGTGTATTAACCATGTTCTTACATCAAACTAATATTCTTGTGTATCCCTCATCAATCACGAGGCAGGCAGGCAGGCAAGGGGACTACTCCTCATTTAAAGAATGCAGCGTCAGCCTCCCGACATGATTCTCAAGAAACAGAAATGCTAGATGAAGATAGTGAACGTAGCTTTGTAGTTGATTACAGCATTTCCCCTACACTAGCATCGCATGTGCTTGCTCTAACTTGGCAGTGTGATATGTGGTTGCATGTTGCATATGGTGTGTAGATTGTAATTCTTCCAATCTGGTTAAACTGCATGTGCTAGTCTGCTTAGCTTATTGTCGGAGTAATGGGCCACGGGTAGGCCAAGCCGAGTCCCATAACCTTTCAAGACATCGGGGCAGGCTGCGCCCCTCAAGACCCCGGGGCGAAGAGCCGCCTCCTGATGAGTCGACGGCAGGGCGGCCGACTGCCCGCTCACGGCCGAGTCCCAGGGACGACTTCCAGAGAAGCCGGCTTTGGGGAGTCGGCCGGCGACTCCAACAAACCATGACCTCATCGAAGGGGACGGGGCAGGGGCGTGGCTACAGTGAAGCCCACTCCCCGCCCCTTACCAAGGGCAGGCATGGCCACAGCACGCCGTACCCGGGAAGATCTCCGTGCGGCATGGCACTATTGCCCGGCCGGCCCTGGCATCAGAACCACAGTACCAAGTCCTGCTCCCACGACGGCTTGTCTGTACGGCCTGGAGGCAGCGGGGCCCACCAGTCAGCGAGACCTCGGGAGACGGCGGGAGAACCGCCAGTCGGACCCGTCGAGAGTCGGCCCGGGGGAGTCGGCCGAGCCCTCCCCCGAGGCCCACGCGCCATTAATCAAGATGAGATGGGGAGTGGCCACAGTGATCGCCCGCCAGGCGGCGGGGCTGTTGCCACGACCCCATGACCAAGCCTGCGTCATCAGAAGCATGACTACAGTAATTAGCGGCCGGCAAGACCCGCCCGCGGCGGACATGGCCTGTCGGCTCCGTACCAGACCAGTCGGCGGGCCCCAGCAGTCGGCAGAGAAATCGGAGGTCGGAGGCACTGACAGCGGGGCCCGCGCCCAGTCGAATTACCATTGTACCCCTGGGGGGTAGGTCTATATAAACCCCCAGGGCACCCATGCAAGGGGTTGGATCCCAGTAGTTCTAGACCATACCAGATAGAAGGAGAGAGCTAGCCTTGCCCTCTTCTACCACCAGAAACAGCTCAAGGAGCAACCGTGTAAACACTTGGCCATAGTGATCATGCGGAGACCCCGCAGAGCAGCAGTAGGGGTATTATCTCCCCGGAGAGCCCCAAAGCTGGGTAAGATTCGCCGGCGTGCATGTCTTCGCCTCATCCCGTTTCCAGGCACCGGCGACGTTCTACTCGCCCCCACCATGATAAGCCATCCGTTGGCATATGTCGCACCAAACCCCCGACATTTGGCGCCCACCGTGGGGCCTGGTGCACCGCCGTCCGGAGATCTGTTCTGGATGGGAACCCTTTTCCTCCCTGGTGAGCGCAGCCAGCCAGGCACGCCAGGCGAAGTTTGCATCGACGCGCTGCGTGGCGTTGAGATCGCCTGCGCAGCCAGCTCCGACAAACCTGCGTCCGATGCAGGTGCGGGCGGCCCCGAGAACCTCCTCGCGGGCCTCCTCGATCAACTCCACATTCTCGGCGAGCCCACCATAGACTTGGAGTCCGTAGGCTCCATCGACCCGATGCTGGTCGACTCCGACACCGCGTCGATCGATGCGTTCCCCACCAACATGGTGGTCTACAACGAACCTCTTCCCCACGCAGAGAGCGCCGGAAGCACCGTCACTGAGGTGCTAGTCATCAGTCATGACGAGTTCCCTGGCGGAGGAGCGCCCGACTCACTCGGCGCGGCGCTGCAAGACCTAGCTGTGCCCATTCCGGAAGGTGCTGACGCGGAGACGCTAGAAGCGCGCCGCCTTCAGCTCGTTGAAGGCGCGAAGAAGCTGGCCAGCATGAGACGCTTGGCAGAAGCTTACCAGTGGGAGATGGATCGCGCCGTTGGCGGCTTGCCGGCCCCGGCAGGGCCCAGCCGCCTTGGCGCGGTCCAGCATCGCGGTGTAGCCATCGCCAGCCTGTTTGGGGCTAGCCGCCCCGTGTACGCTACACCGGCGGAGAACATCCGAGCCGCCCAGGCAGCGGCGGATGAGCTAGTCAATTTCAAGGGTGAAGAACGCTGCCTCATGATGGAGCGAGTCCAGCGGCTCCTCGACGCGGCCGCCACGCAGAACGAGGCCGGCTGTCGCACAGAGGCGCCGCAGCGGCCAAACGACGACCCGCACCGAGATCAAGGCGTGACGTCTCGGACGCCGACTGGCGGCGCCCGAGGAAGAAAGGACAAGGATCCGACTGTCAGCCACAGTCGGACTCGCATTACCATAGAGCGCGATCAAGATGGCCGCCCGAGAGCAGTGGAACGACGGGACGACTGTCCGCCTCCCCCTCCCCGCAAGGAGAGGCGAGTCTCCCCGCCGCCTGTTGACCATCCGACTCTCGGTGACCGCCTTGGCCGCCGAGAGGGAGTTGGAGAGAATGACGCCTGCCACCAGATCGACCGACTTCACCGGTCCCTGGCGCTGGAAGAAGAAGACGAGCTGGGTCCGCCTTGTTTCGGGCCCCGCATTCGGGACGAGCCCTTTCCCAGAGGGTTCACGCTCCTAAGAGACACGCCCAAGTATACCGACTCCATGAAGCCGAAAGACTGGCTAGTCGACTACTCCATGGCTGTCAGCATAGCAAACGGCAACAAGCGTGTCGTCGTAAAGTACATTCCGCTCATGCTCCAGGGCACGGCCCGGACATGGCTGAACAGCCTAAAGCCCCGCAGCATCAACAGCTGGGTCGACTTCACTAAAGCGTTCATCCGCAACTTCACCAGCACGTACAAGCGTCCTCCCAAGCCTCGTCAGCTCTCCTTGTGCGTACAAGGTCCTGACGAGTCGACTCGCGACTACCTCACGCGTTGGGCTGAGCTCCGGAACTCCTGCGAGGGCGTGCACGAGGTGCAGGCCATCGAGTACTTCACAGCCGGGTGCCGAGAAGGCACCCTCCTCAAGCACAAGCTCCTCTGCGACGAGCCAGAAACCCTCGACGAGCTGCTGATCATAGCGGACAAGTACGCCACGGCCGACTCCTCCATGAAGGCGGAAATTCAAATCAACACGACTGGCAAAGTAGCTCCTCCGGCTCCAAGAACTCCGGCGGCAGACGCCGGCCGGCGACAACAGCAGGGCGGCAACAAGCGCAAGGCCCCGCAGCCGGTTTCCGGTAGCCGGCAGGTCGCGACCGTTGAAGCCCAGCAGCCAGAAGAGCAGCCTCCGCCCAAGCGACAGAAAGGCGGCAAGCCAAACTGGTTGCCGACCTTCTCCTATGAGCAGACCTTGAATGGACCTTGCAAGTTCCACAGCGGCACGAAGCCGTCGAATCACACCACCCGGAAGTGCCATTGGCTCACCAGGATCGCCAAGGGAGACGGCCTCCTGCCACCCCCACCTGCTAGGCAGCCGCCTCCGCCCCAGCAGCCGGCAGTCAGGCCAGTCGGCGCAGTACAAGACGAATACCCTGAAGAGTGTGGAGCCTATGTGGTGTTCACCAGTGTGGCTGATGATCGACGCAGCAGGCGACTGCAGCAACAAGAGGTGAACGCAGTAGCCTCAGAGACGCCAGAGTTCATGCACTAGTCTGAGAAGCCCATCAGCTAGAGCAGGGCTGACCACCCAGAAGTGATGCCGAGTCCGGGCTCCTACGCCTTGGTCCTGGACGCCACCTTTGCTACGGACAAACGGGCCGCGCGCTTCTCGCGAGTTCTGATAGACGGGGGCAGCAGCATCAATATCCTGTACAAGGACACCATGGAGAAGTTAGGAATCAAGCAAAGACAGCTTCAGAACAGCCGGACTGTGTTCCACAGCATTGTTCCTCGGCTTTCCTGCTCACCAATCGGCAAGATCCTGATGGACGTCCTCTTTGGGGACAAAGATCACTTCCGAAGAGAGTCTGTTTGGTTTGAGGTGGTGGACCTTGAGAGCCCATACCATGCGCTACTTGGCTGACCCGCCTTGGCCAAGTTCATGGTGGTCCCCCACTACGCCTACCTCAAGATGAAGATGCCCAGTTCCAGGGAATTCTGACTGTGGACGGCGACTACCAGAAGTCATCCGCTTGCGCGGCCGAGAGCAGTCAGTTGGCCGAGTCCCTGGTGATCGCAGCCGAGAAGCGACTCCTTGAACGAGTTGTGGCGATGGCCGGCAAGCAGCCGGAGATATCGCCCAACCCGAAGGAGTCGGAAGCCGAAGGTTCGTTCAAGCCGGCCAAAGTGACAAAGAAGATACCCTTGGATCGGGAGCACCCGGAGAGGTACGCTGTCATAGGTGCGAACCTTGACAGCAAATAGGAAGGCGAGCTTGTCGATTTCCTCCATGAGAATCGGGACATCTTCGCATGGTCCCCCAAAGACATGCCAGGTGTACCGACGGATTTCGCCGAGCACAAGTTACATGTCCGATCTGATGCAAAGTCGGTCAGGCAGCCCCTGCACCGCTTATCAGAAGAGAAGAGAAGAGTTGTCGGAGAAGAGATAGCCCGACTCCTAGCAGCCGGCTTCATTATGGAAGTTCTCTTTCCGGAGTGGCTGGCAAATCCGGTCCTGGTACTAAAGAAAAACAAGCAGTGGCGAATGTGTATTGACTACACGAGCCTCAACAAGGCCTGCCCCAAGGACCCGTTTGCTCTGCCAAGAATTGATCAGGTGATAGACTCCACAACCGGATGCGAGCTGTTGAGTTTCTTGGATGCATACTCAGAATATCACCAGATCAAGCTGATCCCGGCTGACAGATTGAAGACCGCTTTCATCACGCCGTTTGGAGCATTCTGCTACCTCACCATGACGTTCGGCTTGAGGAATGCCGGCGCCACCTTTCAGCGTTGCATGCAGAAGTGTCTCCTCAAGCAGCTCGGCCGGAACGCCCACGTTTACGTGGACGACGTGGTGGTGAAGATGGAAAAGCGTGGAACACTGCTGGAAGACCTCAAGGAGACCTTTGAGAACCTGCGCCGGTTCCAGATCAAGCTCAACCCCGAGAAGTGTGTCTTCGGAGTACCAGTCGGCCAGCTGCTAGGTTTCCTGGTCTCTGAACGCGGCATAGAATGCAACCCAGTAAAAATCAAGGCTATCGAGAGAATGGAGGTACCCAGCCGACTGCTGGGTGTGCAGAGGTTCACCGGCTGCTTAGCGTCCATCAGCCGATTCATCAGTCGGCTGGGCGAGAAAGCTCTCCCCTTATACCAACTCATGAAGAAGACCACTTTTTTCGAGTGGAACCATAAGGCGGACGGAGCTTTTCACCAGTTGAAGAATATGCTGACTACTCCACCCATCCTGGCGGCTCCGACTCCCAAGGAACCTATGCTCCTGTACATCGCCGCCACCAGCCGAGTAGTCAGCACAGTCATGGTACTGGAGCGCAAGGAGGAAGGCAAGGCGCTGCCTGTCCAGAGACCAGTATATTACCTGAGCGAGGTACTGTCGACCTCCAAGCAGAACTACCCCCACTACCAGAAGATGTGCTATGGCGTACACTTTGCTGCCAAGAAATTGAAGCCTTACTTTCAAGAGCATCCAATCACAGTGGTCTGCACGGCCCCACTTGCCGAGATCATCGGTAGCCGAGATGCCTCTGGTCGAGTGGCCAAGTGGGCCATAGAGCTGGCTCCTTACACCATCTACTACCAGCCCCGCACCGCTATCAAATCACAAGCACTGGCCAACTTCCTCGTCGACTGGGCCGAGACCCAGTACCTGCCTCCAGCGCCTGACTCCACCCATTGGGGAATGCACTTCGACGGCTCCAAGATGCGCACCGGCTTGGGAGCCGGCGTCGTCCTCACCTCTCCTAAAGGCGACAAGCTCAAATATGCACTTCAAATCCATTTTGCCGCCTCCAACAACGTTGCCGAGTACGAGGCGCTCATTCACGGGCTCCGGCTTGCCAAAGAACTTGGCATCCGCTGGATCTTGTGTTATGGCGACTTGGATTTAGTGGTCCAGCAGTCATCTGGCGACTGGGACGCGAAAGACGCAAACATGGCGAGCTACCGTTTCCTCGTGCAGCAACTCAGCGGGTATTTCGTAGGGTGCGAGTTCCTCCACGTGCCAAGAAACGACAACGACCAAGCAGGCGCCTTGGCACGAATCGGCTCTACCCGCCAAGCGATACCATCTGGCGTCGCCCTTCAATGCCTCCTCAAGCCGTCTGTCAAGCCTTCACCAGAACCAGACTCCATTTTTGTGCCGGCTCCTCCCGAAGACGGCGGATCCGACTCCAGAGCTCCGGCAGACGGAACGGGGACTTTGGCGGATGACTCCAAAGCCGCCATAGTCGAGCCTGGCCCGAGGACTGTGGTGGCGGACTCGAAGATTCCAGAACTCGGCCCAAGGACCGCGCCAGTCGGCCTGGGGACTTCATCAACCCAGCAAGCGGCTGTTGACTCCAACTCGCCGCCTCCCAGCCCAGCCGCCCTCGTCCAAGTCGCAGTTCTGGTAGTCGAAGAAATAGCAGCACCCTCATGGGCCCAGCCCATCCTCAAATTCCTGGTGAACAAAGAGCTACCAACTGATGAGACCTCAGCTTGGCAAGTACAACACCGGGCGGCATCCTATACCATAGTCAACAGAGAGCTGGTCAGGCGCAGCGTCACTGGTGTCTACCAGCGCTGCATAGAGCCAGAGCAAGGCCAGGCGATTCTCAAAGACATCCATCAAGGCGAATGCGGCCACCATGCGGCTTCAAGAGCACTCGTCGCCAAAGCCTTTCAGCACGGTTTCTTCTGGCCGACTGCCTTGGAAGAGGCCAAGGAGTTGGTCCAAAAATGCAAAGGGTGCCAGAAGTTCAGCTCCAAGCCGCACCAGCCAGCTTCTGCGCTCAAGACCATCCCCATTGCCCGGCCTTTCGCAGTTTGGGGTCTAGACATGATGGGACCATTCAAGACAGCACGAGGTGGTTTAACTCACCTACTTGTCGCAGTGGACAAGTTCACCAAGTGGGTGGAAGCGAAGCCAATTAAGAAATTGAACGGTCCGACTGCCATGACCTTCATCACCGATATCACAATTCGGTACGGCATACCACACAGCATCATCACCTACAACAACACAAATTTTGCCAAAGGCGCCTTGGCCCGTTTCTGCGCAACACAGGGCATCCGACTGGACCTAGCATCCGTCGCCCATCCGCAGTCAAACGGCCAAGTGGAGCGAGCAAACGGCCTCATCCTGTCCGGCATCAAGCCTCGGTTAATCGAGCCTCTGGAGCGCTCGGCTGGCTACTGGCTCGACGAGCTGCCAGCCGTCCTCTGGAGTCTGCGCACGACTCCAAACAAGTCAACCGGCTTCACGCCCTTCTTCCTCGTCTACGGTGCCGAAGCCGTCATCCCAACGGACATAGAGTTTGACTCCCCACGAGTCACCATGTACACCGAGGAGGAAGCAGAAGAAGCACGACAAGACGGCGTCGATCTGCTGGAAGAGGGCCGGCTGTTGGCACTCAGTCGGTCCAGCATCTACCAGCAGAGCCTGCGCCGATACCACAACAGGAAGGTCAGGCCAAGATCTTTCCAAGAAGGCGACCTTGTGCTCCGACTGATCCAGCGAACAGCCGGCCAGCACAAGCTGTCGGCGCCTTGGGAAGGCCCTTTCATCATCAGCAAAGTACTGGGCAACGATTCCTACTACCTGATCGACACTCAGAAGCCCCGAGCATGCAAGAGGGGCGACTCCGGCAAGGAGACAGAGCGGCCATGGAATGCAAATCTTCTTCGAAGATTTTACAGTTGATGCAGTATGTACCATGCTACCCTTTGTATTAAAGTACCAAGACTTCGGGCCCCCCGAGACGAGCTCGGGGACTGCCCTCTTTTGTCTGTATGATAAAAATTATGCCTACAAGTATGTTACTCTTCGTCATGCCGTTTGGCACCGGGCTCGACAAGTCGACCCGGGGACTTGCCGCCTTGCACTATGAAATGCTTCCTGCAGTCAGATAAGTAGTGTGTAAATGCCTAAACCGTCTCCTGTCAGAAGCCGCAGCTCGTAGAGCGACTGTACGGTGGGCAGCAGTAAGGTAGAATGGGCACTCACATGAAAAATGGCTAAGGACTCAAAGCATAAAACATAGCTCAAGATGGCCTCCAGCCTTTCTCGCAAACCGACTCTCGGATAGTCGAACCGCCGACTCCTATCCAACTTGCTCAAAAAAAATCTTGAAATCGGCTAAGTACTTGCTTTCCCAAAGTAGCCTAGCACTTGATCCAGCAATAGTCCGCAGAGTGGCTGTCCGATTGGCAAGGCGGGCAACTAAGAGAAAGCGGCAAAGGAAAAAAGCCAAAAGAACAATGAGCAAGAAAAGATAGATATATATATTTACATAACATAGGCCCTTGGCCGAATTTTCGAGTAGAGGTTCAAAATACACCCCGCGGGTGGAATTGTGCGAATTAACAAGTTCTTCAAAGACTACTGAAGCAGATAAAATAAAAGATACAGCGGCAGCTTACAAGGCAGCAGACGGATTCGGAGGGTCGGAGGAGGCGCCAGCGTCAGGCGTCGGGGCAGCCGGCTGGCTAGTCTCGGCTTGATCACCTCCGGTGGCAGTCGACTCGGTTGTAGGCGGCTCGTTGCTGGAGGCACGGTCGGGCTGAGGCTGGCCGTCTGCTCCGCCTTCTGGTGCCTCCGCCTCGCCCCCATCCTCCGCCTCGTCCTCCTCCTCGACGCTGGAGCCAATCACCTCCGCCGAGTCTTCGCCATAGTCTGGGTTCATCCCAAACCACTCTGGCGGTACCTCCTCGCCGTCTTCAGACCACTCGGGGACGAAGATGTTGGTGTCAGTGTACTCGGCGATCGCTGCAGCACGTTTGACGAGGGCGTCTTCCGCAGCCGCCAGCTCCGGCTGGGCCTCCGACAGAAGCGTGGCCAACCGGTCTAGATCCAGCCCCGGGTACCACGCCTTGACGAACTCCAAGGCCCGGCGCGCTCCAGCCCGGGCCGAAGAGCCCTTCCAGGCCTTAAGACGACCAGCCGCGACCTCCAGCCAGTTGGCCGTCAGGCTGGGGGTGCGCGGAGCCTACATATCCGGCCAAAGGGCGGCAATCGCCTGGGCACCGATGCGCTGGAGCCGGCACAGCATCCGATGAGCCGGCCGGAGGCGAGCCTCGATGCTCAGGATGTGCTCATGAAGAGTTCGGGGGGCATCGGCGGCGATCTCTGCGCCCTCCGCCCTCCGACCTTCACGGTCAGCCTCGATGGCTTGGATGGCGGCCTGCGACTGCCCAGGGAAGAAGTCTGCATAGACACGAAGAAACGAAGAAGCAAGTCAAAAACCAGGAGTCGGCACGATCTAAGTCGGCAGCTCGAAGAAAGAAAATAAAGAGGCTCACCATCAACGATGTCTTAAATCTCGTGGAAGTCGGAGGACAACAGCGCCTCCTTGTTAGACCAGGAGGAGCGCTCGCTCGCGAACTCGGTCAAGAGGGTGGTTTCCGTCTCCTCCGCCTCCCTCTGCGACTTCACAAGCAGCTCCTTCTGCTCTGCCAACTGAGTGGCCAGCAGATCGCGCTCTGTGGCGAGCTTGCTACACTCCTCCCCTTTGGCGCGCAGGGCGGAGTTGGCTTCGCTCAGCTGCTGTTGAAGAGCAGCGTTGGCTCCTGAAGGAAAGGAAGAAAGACAACAATCGTCAATAAAGTAGGTCACCGGGGAGATCCGGCCCGGCTGCACAGCAGCCGGCCCGAATCTCGGGGACTACAGCCCGCGGGTGCGCTAGCGCGCCCCCGCAGAGAAAAAAAAGGGGACTTACTCCGGCTCTCCGCCAAGTCGGCGGTCCGCTTGCCCAGCTCTTCAATGTTACGGTTGAAAGCAGTGACGCGGAGGTTGTGGTAATCCTGCGACAAGCATTTCAGACAAAGTTAGTACCCAGAAGTTCATCAATTGGAGTTCCGGGCCGCCTGCTCAGTAGCCGGCCCGAAACTTGGGGACTACACCCAGTGGGTGCGCTGGCGCGCCCCCACAGAGAGGAGCAAGAAAACAAAGACCAAAGGAAAAAAACATACCCGGACGGCTGCCCGCGACGCTAGGAACGCCTGGTGCAACTCCGGAGAGCGTCGCCCTCAGCATGGAGCTTCACCTGGACGTCCAGGAGCGCCCAGTTCAGCGGCCCCGTGCCGCCTCCTCGCACCCAGCCAACAGGTGCGGCGCTCATCGCTTCGGCGTCTAGGGCCGCCGATCTGGCGGTGCCGGCTTCCAGGGGGCGGGGTGCCGAAGTCGCCTTCTCCAGACGACGGCGCGTTGGCGAGCCAACTTGTAGGAGTAGCCTCGCCACGGCCTCGTCTTTGGTCGGCGGCACCGAAGGGTCCGCTGGCTGCTCGCCTTGCGCGCCTTCAGACGGCGGCGGCGGAACGTTCGCGTCCGGAGTAGAGGGGTCGCCGCCTTCCCTCTCCTCGACGAGGTTCTCCCCGCCGGCTTCTCCAGTTGGCCCCGTGAACTCCGGAGGCGGCGGCGCAGAGTTCGGCGGGGTGACGAGCAAGGCCGACTGGCGGTGTGCGGCTTCCTCAGCCTGCTGCTTTGTCGCGGCGGCGGCTTCGGCCTCCGCTAGTTTTTTCTTAGCGGAGGCCTCCGCCCTGTCGGCCTCCGCCTTCTCCAGGCGGAGGGACTCTTCTTCGTTGCGCCTCTCCTGCGCATTCCGCTCCGTCGCCTCCCGGAGGTCAGCTGCGGGGTCAATCCGCTGAGTGGTGGCGGACGTCTCCGCTGACCCCATGACGGAGGCGGCGGCGACCCGCTCAAGAGAGAGGGGGCCCTGAAGAAAGAGGGGCAAGTAGAGACTCAGACAAATCACGAAGAAAGAATAAAACTTTGAAGACAGAATACTTACGCGGAGACCAACGACGGCTTCTTCACTTCCTTACGGAAGCGGATGGCCTTCGCGGCTGCCTCGTCCCGCCGGGTCGCCGCAGCTGAGCCCTTGGGCTTCTTCGGCAGACTGCCGAATAAAGTCGGCGCGGCCCTGCGCTTCTTCCCGCCGCCTGGAGCGCCCGGCACGGAAGAAGAGCCCGCGCCAGGCTGGCTGGCTCCTGGCCGATGGCGAGGGGCGACTTCTCCCTCGGCGTTGTCTTCAGGCCAGTCGGCGAAGTTAGCCGAGGGCCTGAAGTCGCCTGCTGTCCCTCCTCCTCCCTCGGCGTCGTCTTCCAGAGCCGCCGCCCCCAGATCAGGGTCGTCGACGTCGCTCTCCGCCCGGTCGGCGATGAACTCACGAGCCGGCCCCGAGGTGCCGGCTGGTGGGTGAAGAAGGAGATTCTAACCAAAGCCGACTAGTCAAAACAAAACCCGGCAAGAAGAAGACAATCTAAATAAAGAAAAGAAAGGCGACTCACCACGGGCGGGGGGTTGGCGCGGGAGTACGGCTCCTTGCTGAATCGCCAGTCCTCCGGGAGCCTGCTGTCCGAGAGGTAGTTCACCATGAGGGCCACCTCTTCGTGAGGCATGTCCTTGGTGCACATCTGACTCGGGTCGTGGTGCCCACTCATCTGGCATATCATGTGAGGGCGGCCTTGGAGTGGGAGAACTCGGCGCGAAATGAAGGCGGCCAGCAGGTCCGGACCAGTCAAACCCTCCGGCTGTGTTAGCACTCGGAGTCGCGTGATGGCGCCGGCTCCCGCAGGCGTCAGCGACCTGGCCTGGTACGACCAGTTGGGCAGTCTCCCAGCCGGCAGGTTGACCCAGTCGCCCCTCGTGGCGACGTTCCTGATGTAGAAGTAGGATCTCTGCCACATCTTCGCCGACTTTATCAGCGAGATGGAGGGGAAGGGGTTGTCGGCTCCTGACCTTCGCACGGCGATGAAGGCGCCGCATTGAGCCGGCACGCCCGCGGCCTCGGTGCCGAGCTTGGAGAAGAAGAACTCCCCCCAGAGCTCGAGGGTGGGGAGGACTTCGAGGAAGCCTTCGCACAAGGCCACGAAGGCGGACAGCAGCACCACTGTGTTGGGGGTGAGGTGGTGCGGCTGGAGGCCGTAGAACTCCAAGAAAGACCGGAAAAAGCTGCTCGCCGGCAGCCCCGGCTTGCGCAGGCAGTGCGAGCGGAAGATGACCTGCTCGGCCTCCTGCGGGGCGGGGGAAATCTCCCCCTCCGATGCAAGATGCACCTGCACGCGATCCTTGCCGGGAAGCCGACGGGTCCGGCAGAGGAACTCAATGTGGTCTTCATGAACTTCAGAACCGTCCCAGGTGCCGGAACGCACTGGGGGAGGCGCGGCAGCGGAGGAAGAACTCATCGCGAGCTGTCACCGCGGCGTTCGCCGGAGCTTGGGCGTGTGGCAGAGCGAAGAAGAGAAGAGGAAGGAGGAGAACGAGGAGCAGCAAGGAGGAAGAGAGCGAGGGGTAGTGGGAAGGAGGGGCGCGCGTGCCCCCCTCTTCCCCCTACTTATAGCCCCGTGGGCTACGAAGCCGAGGGGGCGGACATGGGGATTTACTGCACCCACAACCCCACGACCCCCACGATCCATGTAAAGTTACTGCGCGCACTAACTCCACGGGAATCCCAACCGTCCACCGGGGCCGCAGCGGATCCGCTCGGGCACCGAGGCGCGGTAGTGGCGGGCCCGCCTGTGGGCCTGTCCCGTCGCGCGCGTGGGCTGGCAGGACGGCCTAGCCACATGCCCTTGCGTAACAGACCAAGAACGGGCGGCGACCTGGAGGCTTAGCTAGCATGCCGCTTAAATCCCGCCGCAGCGTTCGAGATGCTGAGCGAGCCGGAATCAAGTGAATCCGAGTTGAGCAAGACCGATTCCTTCTAGTCATCCCGACAGAAGTCAATCAAGACCATGTGTTGAGCACCCGGAAAGAGAAACTGTTGAGGCTTCTCGGCCGATCGTCCGCGGTGCCTCACCAGCTTCGGGGGATACTGTCGAAGTAATGGGCCACGGGTAGGCCAAGCTGAGTCCCATAACCTTTCAAGACATCGGGGCAGGCTGCGCCCCTCAAGACCCCGGGGCGAAGAGCCGCCTCCTGAGGAGTCGACGGCAGGGCGGCCGATTACCCGCTCACGGCCGAGTCCCAGGGACGACTTCCAGAGAAGCCGGCTTTGGGGAGTCGGCCGGCGACTCCAACAAACCATGACCTCATCGAAGGGGACGGGGCAGGGGCGTGGCTACAGTGAAGCCCACTCCCCGCCCCTTACCAAGGGCAGGCATGGCCATAGCACGCCGTACCCAGGAAGATCTCCATGCGGCATGGCACTGTTGCTCGACCGGCCCTGACATCAGCACCACAGTACCAAGTCCTGCTCCCACGATGGCTTGTCTGTACGGCCTGGAGGCAGCAGGGCCCACCAGTCAGCGAGACCTCGGGAGACGACGGGAGAACCGCCAGTCAGACCCGTCGGGAGTCGGCCCAGGGGAGTCGGCCGAGCCCTCCCTCGGGGCCCACGCGCCATTAATCAAGATGAGATGGGGAGTGGCCACAGTGATCGCCCTCCAGGCGGCGGGGCTGTTGCCATGACCCCATGACCAAGCCTGCATCATCAAAAGCACGGCTACAGTAATCAGCGGCCGGCAAGACCTGCCCGTGGCGGACGCGGCCTGTCGGCTCCGTACCAGACCAGTCGGCGGGGCCCACCAGTCAGCGGGCCCCAGCAGTCGGCGGAGAAGTCGGAGGTTGGAGGCACTGACGGCGGGGCCCGCGCCCAATCGAATTACCATTGTACCCCTGGGGGGTAGGCCTATATAAACCCCCAGGGCACCCATGCAAGGGGTTGGATCCCAGTAGTTCTAGACCATACCAGATAGAAGGAGAGAGCTAGCCTTGCCCTCTTCTACCACCAGAAACAGCTCAAGGAGCAACCGTGTAAACACTTGGCCATAGTGATCATGCGGAGACCCTGCAGAGCAGCAGTAGGGGGATTATCTCCCCGGAGAGCCCCGAAGCTGGGTAAGATTCGCCGGCGTGCATGTCTTCGCCTCATCCCATTTCCAGGCACCGACGACGTTCTACTTGCCCCCACCATGATAAGCCATCCGTTGGCATATGTCGCACCAAACCCCCGACACTTATACATTATACCTATTAATGTGACATGCCTTCCTGTATTTAGTACATAGTACATCTGTCTATTAAGCATGTCCTTACATAAAACTATTGTTTTTTGTATCCCGCATCAATCAACATGACGAGACACCTTTAGTATATGCAGTGCGATATGAGTTGCATCTTTCATATGATTTATAGCATGCGCTGCATCTAATTTGTTGAAATTCCATTTATGATGGGACGCTTTTAACTTGGCAGAGTCATATTGGTTGCATCTTTCATGTAGTGTCTAGCTTGCATTGCCTCTTATTTGCTGGAATGGTTTCTGCTTAGTTTACACAAACAATTGTGAAGATGCCATGCCGTCCTGTTTTTCGTACATATTCCATCCTGGTATCATGTGTTTGCCTTACATCAAAGTAGTGATTGTCAGTATCATGCATGAATGAGTTCTGAAGAGAGAATTTTATTGCTTTTTCTTGTCGGTTTTACTTGACAATTCAAAATCAATAAAGCGGAAGGAAGTTAGCAAGGCAGCGGATAAAGGTGCTCCTTCCGAACGGAGGGCCTCTACAGTTTCTACTCCTCCACACCCCCAAGATGATTTCCAAGACAACACATGCATAGACACTCAACAAAGCTGTGTTTATGATGAGCACGTCTCCCCTAGTGCAGCATCACCGGTGCTCCCTCTAACTTGGCACTGTTATATGTGGTTGCATGTTATGTGTGATGTCTAGCTTGTATTGCTTCTAATTTTGTTGAATTCCATCTGCTTACTTTAAACATTATACTTGAATAAGACACGTGTTCCTGTTTCTAGAACATACAATATCTGTCTATCACACCATGTTCTTACATCAAATTACTACTGTTGTGTAACCTGCAACAATCACTTATCATAAGACACGTTTGACTTTGGAGTGTGATATAGGTTACATCTCACATTCTTTTCTAGCTTGTATTACTAATTTGTTGAAATGGCACTTATGACGAGACAGTTTTAACTTGGTAGAGTGATATTCGTTGCATCTTTCATATGGTGTCTAGATTTCATTGATTCTAATTTGTTGAAATGTCTTCTCCTTAGTTTACACATCATAAGCTGTGAATATGCAACGCTGTGAATATGCAATGGCACTAATGACGAGAGACCTCTAACATGGTAGTGTGATGTTGTTTGCATCTTGCATATGATTTATTTCTTGTACTGCTTCACATTTGTTTAAACACCATTTATGATGAGACACTGTTAACTTGGCGGAGTGATATTTGTAGCATCTTTCATATGGTGTCTACCTTCCATTGCATTGCTTCTAATTTGGTGAAATGTCTTCTTATTAGTTTACACATCATAGTTCTGGTTATCTCTTCCGTCCTGTTTTTCATACATATTACATCCTCCTATCATGTGGTTGTCTAACATCAAAGTTCAGTTCGTCTGCATCACGCATCAATTTGTTCTGAAGAACTAAATTGTTATTCGTTTTTCTTGTCGGCTTGACTTAACATGGCATAGAGAAAGAGGAAGAAACACAGAATGTCAGGTAATGAGAAGCGGATGGATCCTGCAGATTCTACTGGTACTAATGGTGCAATAGAAGGTCAAAGTCCAGCAGAAAATTCTACAAACACGGCATCCCATGCTACACGAGTTGCAAAAAAAGACAAACTGAAACAAATAGCTGCCACCAAACAAGCAGAGACAGCCCTAGTTCTTGCAACACCTACCACAGTACTACCAGCTGCATGACGTACTCGTGCGTTAACTGAGCTAGCAGCACGTTCCCAAGCTCCCTTGCCACATGACACTACTTCCCAAGCACTCCTGACACAAGAGGAGTTGGCAATATCAGATGAACCTTGTGAGCTTCAATAGCAAGAAGGTAGTTGCTGGAGTCAAGTTACAGTTGCATGCTTCTTTATATGTAGTCTCACAGTTTGATGTACACTAACACTTCCTATGTTTGTTGTTGGACTAGCACCTAGGCGCAAGAGGAAACAAACATCAGGGATAATGCTCGATAGGTTAACTAAATCTAGAGGAGGAAGAATGGAGATCCGTTTTGAGGCAGGTTTAAAAAGGCCACGTGATGCTACAGAGTCAGCCAAGTTAGTATCAGAGGCAGCGGTTGCTGTTAGGTGTCATGTATGTATCCTCCCAACATGGATTCAGTACAGTAATGACAAAGACAAAACTCAGTTCAACATCTTCCTCGACCATTTATCTGTAAGTATGGTTATGTATGGAAACTAGTAATATCGTCTTGCTCTGTCCAATACTTTCTAGGTTGCTGATAATGAGACTCCCATAATTTTCAACAGATGAGGTTCAAGTTGGATAGCCAAGATGATGCAACCAGACAAGCTTGCACCCATGTTTTCAAGTCTGCTCTGCAACAGTATCGGTATAACTTGAGGAAAACTCACTTTGAAGGCAAGGCTAACAGTGAACTTGCCCAAACATCTCTAGTGGAAAATATATCTGATGAAGACTGGAGAGGCCTCGTTAAACACTGGTCCGATCCGAAGTATCAGGTACATTATATATATGTCATCAGATCACATGTTGAAGTCCTATTTACGCATGTGCCACACAAATCTATCTTCTTGTAGGTGAACTGTTCAAAGAACAAGGCCAACCGTATGAAAGTGAAATTCCAACAGACAACAGGATCTCGTAGCTATATTGCACACTGCGAGGCTCTTGTAATTAGCTGTTGTTTCACTCTTTTCGCTATACCATATTATCAGATCTATATTGACTTGTTCCAAATGGAGAGGAAAGCCCGCAAGGACCAAAAAGTACCTGAACCAAATGCTGTGGAAATCTTCAAGGACTGTCACACCAGCAAGAAGAAGGGCATGACTACACCAGTCAAAGCCATTGTTGTAAGTCCTTAATCCTCATGCCTTTTAACTACTACTTACTCTGACTTGTGCCTTGAACTGCATGGTGTGCAGCCAATGTCTATTACTCTTTTCAATTGTATACACAATTGTCTTAGCGTATCATTGCACCTTACAAGGTTTAAAAGAGAGGAGTGATGTTCCTTTGATCTTGACCCGTAATCTAGTTCCGTGCTGGACTTGCCCACAAAACATTACAATTGCATGTTTGTCTATTATCAGTTGTTTTGTGATATGAATGACGTCATACTATGCTTACCGTATTATAAACTTCGTCTCTTTATCCTTAGCCCTCAATACAATGTGAAGAAATAGATAATACATTAGCGATGGTACATGGTCATATGTTTGGAACCTGGTTTTATTATGTACTTTGCAATAAAATACAACTAATATTTTACATGGGTTCACCAGAATAAGTTTGTATATAGACCAAAGCTATTTTGTTTGGTTTTGCTGCCTCCTTAATATCTTCTGTTCTGGTACTACTAATGTAAAATCTCAACTTTTTAGCGAGCTATGGAAAAAATAGTGGAACCGCCACCTTCTGAAGGTGGTGAGGCAACTATAACCGCAATGTCAGCTGTTGCTGCAGTGGGTCAGTACCTGTCCACTAACAATGCCAAAAGCACGTTCCTGCGTAATACTGGGTTGGTTGTTAAGGCAATATCGTCCAAACTGCCTCATGATCAAGATATGCAAGCTCAAAGTAATGTTGTATCTGTGCTCCAGACACAAGTCCATTCCCTAACAGAGACCCTTTGTGAAACAAGGAGAAACATAGCTCAATGTCGTCAAGATATGCATGGTTTTGAAACCAGACTATCAGACATTTGCTATGTTGTTCAGGAGCCTAGGGGAAATGAAGGCGAGGGTTATGGTGCTCCATCGGACAATACAACATGAAAACGTAACAGTCAGGTCAAATGAACCGAGCTTCTGAACTTCTGGTGGTGCATTTATCTTCTAGATTGTTAAGTTTTATGCCAACCTTCCTTTTGTTATATAGTTGTAATTTATTTTGGTGCGATACAAAATTTATTCTTAACATGCAGCCACCGCCTGAAGAAAACAGCAAGCCATTTTTGTATAGTGTAGGGTGTTCCCTATATTTGCACTGATGGCGATCTTTGATGCCGAGTGGATGTAATCTGTGTAATCGCCTTAATAGCCTAGCGTTAGTTTCGGCCTTATTTATTTCCTAGCCTTCTTTTTCCCTGGTTTGCTAGTGGCCGCAACTACCATGGGCCATATACTGGTCGTAGGATCCATGGGTCTCCTACGGGCCATCGATAAATGGGCCTGTAATTGGTGGGCCTCGGGCCGTCGGATAAATGGGTCTACATGGGCCATAATCGGGCGTAATTGGTATCGGCCCAGCACGGTAACAGGCTGTTAACAGACCGTAGGATAGCAAAGGCTTAATTCTGTCACAGGCATAACGAGTCATTAATGGGCCAGAGTATAGGACGGGCTGGAAACGGTGCAACGGGTTAACAGGCCAGAAACGGGCCGACTCTTGCCATGGGCCGAATTTGGCCCATTAGGGTAACAGGCCAGTAACGGGCCGACTCTTGCCATGGGCCGAATTTGGCCCATTAGTGGAACAGGCCAGTAACGGGCCGACTCTTGCCATGGGCTGAATTTGGCCCATTAGGGGAACAGGCCAGTAACGGACTGGAAGTAATCGAGGGCCGAAAAGGAGCCCAAGAACGTATGGGCCGTCAATAGGACGAAAGCTAACACGGGCTGGAAACGGCCCATGTAAATCACGGGCCGTTAACAGGTATAAAGAAGATTACTCTTCATTATGGGCTAGAGTCACCGTGGGTCTGTAATGGGCCGAAAGATACGAAGGCCTCATATGGGACGAAAGACGTCGTGGGCCATACATGGGCCGAAAGTGAAATGGACTGGTATTATATTCGACGGCCCACATGACGTTGTTGGGCCGATTTCCTTTAGGGCCTAACGGGTCGTGAGTTAACGGGTCGTAAAATGGGCTATTTGCAAAGGGACCGTTAACAGGCTTTTCATGGGCCAGCCCGTTAACTTTTGACCAAGTCAAACGGGCCGGCTTTGTAAGCTAAATGGGCCACTGTTGGGCCGTGCCACGTGTCGACAAATCCTAGGCGCCTATCTGACCCATTGACGAGCTGACACGTGTTTCGTCCGGCCAATAAGAATTTTACACGTGGAAATTTCCCATTGGTCGGGGCTGTTAACGGGTTATCGGATCCAAAACCCGACCCGATAGCTTAACGGCGTTCCGTTACGGTGGATGTCATGTGTCGGTCACCCTTGACGAAAGCACTTCTGTGACGCGCGATTTATCGTCATGGAAGTGGACACTTCCGTGATGATAATTTTGGTAATGTCATGGAACACTTCTACGACAGCACAGGTATGACTATCTTGATTCTGTCATAAATTTGTCATGGATGTACATGCATGACAAAAAACCCGACCTACTATGACAAACACATATCATCACGGAAGTGTATTTTTTTGTAGTGGGGGGGTCTCCGGGCTGTCCATGGGGCAGGGAGGCGCGCCCACCCCACCCTCGTGGGCAGCCCGGGACTCTTCTGGTCCATCTCTGATGCTCCGTGGGCTTCTTCTGGTCCAAAAATAAGCTCCGTCAAGTTTCAGGTCAATTGGACTACGTTTGGTTTTCCTTTTCTGCGATACTCAAAAACAAGGAAAAAACAGAAACTGGCACTAGGTTCTAGGTTAATAGGTTAGTCCCAAAAATCATATAAAATAGCATATAAATGCATATAAAACATCCTAGATGGATAATATAATAGCATGGAACAATCAAAAATTATAGATATGTTGGAGACGTATCAGTTGCTCACCTAGTTGCATATCTAGACAACCTACTTTCATGCAAAGTTTAAATTGGTAAAGAAAAGCTAAAAATTGTTAGTTGCCTATTCACCCCCCTCTAGTCAACTATACCGATCCTTTCACCTTGTGTGCTATCAGACATCACAACATAACTGGGTGATTATAAAGATGCTCTACAGGTGTCTCCGATGGTGTTTGTTGAGTTGGCATAGATTGAGATTAGGATTTGTCACTCCATGTATCGGAGAGGTATCTCTGGGCCCTCTCGGTAATGCACATCACTATAAGCCTTCCAAGCAATGTGACTAATGATTTAGTTACGGGATGATGAATTACGAAATGAGTAAAGAGACTTTTCGGTAACGAGATTGAACTAGGTATGATGATACCGACGATCAAATCTCGGGCAAGTAACATACCGATGGCAAAGGGAACAACGTATGTTGTTATGCGGCTTGACCGATAAATATCTTCGTAGAATCTGTAGGAGCCAATATGAGCATCCAAGTTCTGCTATTGTTTATTGACCGGAGATGTGTCTCGGTCATGTCTACATAGTTCTCGAACCCATAGGGTCCGCACGCTTAATGTTCGATGACAATTTGTATTATGAGTTATGTGATTTGATGTACCGAAGGTTGTTCGGAGTCCCGGATGAGATCACGGACATGACGAGGAGTCTCGAAATGGTCGAGACGTAAAGATCGATATATTGGATGGCTATATTCGGACATCGGAAAGGTTCCGAGTGATTCGGGTATTTTTCGGAGTACCTGGGAGTTACGGGAATTCGCCGGGGGAAGTAGTGGGCCTTAATGGGCCATGCGGGAAAGGAGAGAAGGGCCTCAAGGGTTGACCCCCCGGGCTGGTCCGAATTGGACTAGGAGGGGCGGTGCCCCCCTCTTTCCTTCTTCCTCTCCCTCTCCTTCCTTCTTCTCCTACTTGGACTCGAAGAGGGGGGAAACCTACTCCTACCAGGAGTAGGAATCCCCCCTTTGGGCGCGCCCCTTGAGGCCGGCCCTCCTCCTCCTCCCCTCCTTTATATACGGGGGAGGGGCACCCCATAGACACACAAGTTGATTGTTTTAGCCGTGTGCGGTGCTGTAACGCCCTCGATGCGGCTATATCTCCCACGTGTCGAAGCACGACTTAGAGTCATAACCGCATTGAAAGCATTGTCGCAAGTGAGGTAATCTTCACACAACCCATGTAATACATAAGGGAAAGAGATACATAGTTGGCTTACAATCGCCACGTCACACAATACATGAATAAATCATTACATCATCCAGATACAATCAAGGTCCGACCACGGAACAAAATAAAAGAAGACTACCCCAAATGCTACACAGATCCCCGATCGTCCCAACTGGGCTCCACTGCTGATCAACTGAAATGAAACAACACAATGAACAAGATCTTCATCGAGCTCCTCCTTGAGCTCGGTTGAGTCACCTGCCCGGTAACATCGGCACCTGCAAACTGGTTTTGGAAGTATCTGTGAGTCACGGGGACTCAGCAATCTCACACCCTCGCGATCAAGACTATTTAAGCTTATAGGTAGGGTAAAAGGTATGAGGTGGAGCTGCAGCAAGCGACTAGCATATTTGGTGGCTAACATACGCAAATGAGAGTGAGAAGAGAAGGCAAAGCACGTTCGAGAAACTATGATCAAGAAGTGATCCTAGAACAACCTACGTCAAGCATAACTCCAACACCGTGTTCACTTCCCGGACTCCGCCGGAAAGAGACCATCACGGCTACACATGCGGTTGATGCATTTTACTTAAGATAAGTTTCAGGTTTTCTACAACCGGACATTAACAAATTCCCATCTGCCCATAACCGCGGGCACGGCTTTCGAAAGTTCAATCCCTGCAGGGGTGTCCCAACTTAGCCCATCACAAGCTATCACGGTCAACGAAGGATATTCCTTCTCCCAAGACAATCCGATCAGACTCGGCATCCCGGTTACAAGACATCCTCGACAATGGTAAAACAAGTCCAGCAAGACCGCCCGATGCGCCGACATCCCGATAGGAGCTGCACATATCTCGTTCTCAGGGCACACCGGATAAGCAATCCGTACAACTAAAACCAGCCCTCGAGTTTCCCCGAGGTGGCGCTGTAAGGGGCTCTAGTTTGGACCAACACTTAGACAAGCCCTGGCCCGGGGGGTTAAAATAAAGATGACCCTCGAGATGCACGACTCCCAAGGGAAAAGGCTAGGTGGCGAATGGTAAAACTAAGGTTGGGCCTTACTGGAGGAGTTTTATTCAAAGCGAACTATCAAGGGGTTCCCATTATAACCCAACCGTGTAAGGAACACAAAATCCGGGAACATAATACTGATATGACGGAAACTAGGGCGGCAAGAGTGGAACAAAACACCAGGCATAAGGCCGAGCCTTCCACCCTTTACCAAGTATATAGGTGCATTAATTAAATAAGAGATATTGTGATATCCCAACAAAATATCCATGTTCCAACAAGGAACAAACTCCAATCTTCACCTGCAACTAACAACGCTATAAGAGGGGCTGAGCAAAGCGGTAACATAGCCAAACAACGGTTTGCTAGGACAAGGTGGGTTAGAGGCTTGGCTTAGCAACATGGGAGGCATGATATAGCAAGTGGTAGGTATCGCAGCATAGGCATAGCAAAAGAGCGAGCATCTAGCAAGCAAAGAGAGAAGTGATTTCGAGGGTATGGTCATCTTGCCTGAGATCCCGCAAGGAAGAAGAATGAGTCCATGTAGAAGACAAACGGACGTAGCCAACGTATCCTCACAAACGCAACGTTACCGGATTACTGAGAAGAAGTACACCGGAAAGAAAGCAAACAACATAGTAAACAAGCATCACATAAGCATGGCACAATGCGCAAACAAGTATGATGCATGTCCGGTTTAATGAGGCATGGCATGGCAAAATGCACAAACAACCCTACAAATTAAGTGAAGCTCAATACGCAACTCCGTTGCATATTGACGAAACACCACGTGGCTTATTTAGTTCGATCTTGTTTATGTACCCAACAATATTAAATGTTGTTAAACATGGCAAGAGGGTGAAGCAAAAGAAAACTACATATCTAGGCAAGTTTAAATGAGGCCGGAACAACAAGCAACAAGTCCGGAAAAATCCTCATGTGCATATTTTGGTTATGGTACTGTTCTTCCCTAAACACAATTTTAGAGTTGTTAAACATGCAAAGTAAAGCCACCATGTTAAACAAGGCATTTTTCTACCCCATTTACATATAAAGTTATTACAAACCGAGTTATGGTTATTTAGTTATGAACCAAAGTATTTTAGCATGGCATAGGATCAAATTAATGCAAACAACAGGTTTAAACATTTCAAACATGGATGAAAATGACATATTATGAAACTAGACAAGATTCTAAACAAGTTTCATATATAAAACATTTTAATCCGGTGCACGGATGATGAGTTATTAAATGCACGAACATGGAGGATTTTTCTCCAAATCTGTAAAACACTGGATAAAAGCTAAATTCGTCCCGAGAGAAAAAAATACTACATGGGCTGAATCCTGTTGGCCCAACTGGAAGAGGGGATCTGGAGGGCGGCTCACATCGGCCTTGAGGCCGGATCCGGCTGGCGCTGCGGAGTTGGGCCGGGGCGAACTGGGCCTTGGGCAGGTGGTCAACAGCAGCAGAAGGCCGGCTCGGGCGGTTGCGCTCAACGAAGCAAGAGCGTTGCGCTCGTCTCGTTCGTGAAGCAGGGGACGGCGCTGCGACTCCAGAGAAGCAGGACGTCGGCGGACGGTAGGGAATGGGCGGATCCGGCAGGTGGGGCGATAGGGCAGCGAGGTACGGCACTCCGGCGGCGGTGCCTGTCCTAGGGCAGAGAGAGGGTCAGGGAGAGAGAGACAAGCGAGGAAGAGGAGCGACGGGGAGCGGTTGACCTGGCAGGGAGATTGGCAAGGCTCGTCGGCGGTGAGAGCTTCGGTGGCCGGGGCTACGAACTGGAGGAGGTACTTAGGCGGCTCGACGGCTCGGTGAGCGATGCGTGCAACGAGGAGGAGGGAGCTTGTGCTCCTGCATCCAGGAACGAGGCACGGTCGGGGACTCCGGTGCGAAATCCATGGAGGCCGGCGCATCGTGTTCTCCCTGTGAGAGAAAACAGAGAGGTGGAGGGAGTGAGAGGGAGAAGAACCAGAGGAGGAAGGGAAGGAAGAGGTGGCGCAACGGGGCCTGCCTGAGGACGGGGTCACCGGCTGGCAGGTTCACCGGGGCGGCGCGGCGTTGGAGGAGCTCGGCCTCGGGAGCGCTCAAGTGCGGCTGTGCTGGTTCGGTCCTTTGCTGGCCTGGAAGGAGGCTCGGGCGAGGAGGACGAGCATGAGGTGCTCAGGAGCTTGGGCTTGGGAGCGCCGACTGATTGGTGGCTCGGCTGCGAGGGGATCCAAGGGAGCGGGGCCCGGTGCCCGAGCGGCTGCTGTGAAGCAAAATGGGGAGGCTGCCGGCGTGGTGGTTTGAAGGGGCTGGTTGGATGGTTGAATCGAGGAGGAGCGGTGGCAGCTGCGATCTGGTTGGGTGGAGAAGGATCGGGAGGGATCCCGATGTGGAAGAGGACTGACGACGGCGGCTGGGAGGATGTGACAGGGCTTCTAAATTCTAGGGTTAGGCAGGTTTATATAGTAGGGGATTAAATGTTAGACTATTTGATCCCTCCGATAAAATCGGACGGTCCGAGATAAAAAGGTTAGGAAGCCCAAATAAGAAAACGGTGACATTTTGTAGACGTTTGGGGATGATCCGGACACAACGGTGGAGACAGTCCGGGTCGGGTTCGGGACCACTTTCGGACGCACGTGAGGGGGGCTGCGGGCTGACGAGAGAGGTTAGGTTGGACCTGGCGGTAGGTAGTGAGCTGTGTAGACGGTCTCGAGCTGAGAGAAGAGAAGAGAGGGAGGCCCGGCGACTGTTTTCGGAGACCGAAAACGTCCGACGTGTGCCCGGCTATAATGCCGCTATAGTTTAACGGTTGGGCTATCAAACGAACTCCGAATGCGATGAAACTTGACAGGCGGTCTATCTACACTATAGCAACACCGCATGCCAACTTTCAAACCATTCCGAGAACATTTTTCCGGCCACTCATAAAATAATATTTCGGACGTGCCGCGGGCGCGTGCAAGTGTGTCTGGGCTCAGAACGGACAGCGGAAGGAACTGAGAGACCTGGACGGATGCAAGTTTTGAAAACATGATGATGCAATGCGGATGATGACATGGCAAGAATGCAACACGCAAGCAAATGACAAGGCAACAACAGCGAATAACTGGAGGACACCTGGCATATCGGTCTCGGGGCGTCACAACACTCCACCACTACGAGAGGATCTCGTCCTGAGATCTAGAATGGCACCGGAGGGAAAAAAGGGAAGAGGAAGAGAACAGGTAAAACTAAGTTGCTTCTTTGACAAACGAGTGAAACCAAAGAATCTTGAGAGGTTGAACAAATTTAAGGAAAGAATGCAACAGAGATGAACGAAATTGAAAACACTCCGTTAAGACAGAGGAAAAGAAAGAACCCATTCGGGTAGCACTCCAGTTGAAAAGAAAAGGAATTGACTAAGAACTTGATAAAAAGGGCACAACACTCCGGTTAAATGGATAGGCAAAGGAAAGAATATGGTCTTGACAAACTGAGATGAGGAGTGAAAAGAGTAACATCACTAGACCTCCGGGAGAAAGAATAGAAGTTGGATCGTCGAAACAAAAGAACGGAGAATAAAACAACATCTTCTACCTTAAATGAGCTTGCAAAAGCATCTTTAGGAGAAGGGTCGAACGGAGTTGTTGGAAAAACCAACAACGAAAAGAGTAAGCTTGTAGTGGACTTATGGAGAACGTCTCAAAGCTGAGGTGAAATTCTGCCAGTCACGGCAAAAGACTGCATTGATATGAACAAGGAGACGAGGAACTTATTTCACCGGGAGGATAAATGAAGAACTTGGGTCATTTATACGCACCATAACTAGCAACAATCCTTAGGGAAGGCTTTAGGTGAAATATAACCCAAGATAACTCCAAAGAAGAGATTGATGGATTTAAAATACCTCATTCTTAACAACATGTGAATCATGAAACATGAACTCAAATTATCAAGAATGACATAATACCACCTCCAATGATACGGAAAAAATTGCACTCCGGATAGCAAGATGAAGAATGCTTGAGCTCCTCTAAAAAGAATCTTGATGAACACTTCGAGAAGGAATTAAATCCTTTATGAACCATCATGTAGCGCCTCGATGAAGAACTCCGGTAAACAAAAGGATAACGAAAAGAAAGAGAAGTTGAAAACACAAGGTGAAACCTTGTAATGCTTTAGATGGATCTCCGTGATAATTAGAGCTTGGAACTCCGAGAAAGAAAAGATGAACAAACTCTGAAGGAAGGAATTTATCACTTGGATGAAACAAGAATAAGAATTATATTATGCGTATCCTTCACCAATTTAATTGATGACAAGCAACGGATTTGGCATACTACTTATTCTCGTGGAAAGGATTAAGATAGATATAGCGTCAGACTTGGGAAGGTCTTCAATGATCCACTGGTAGGATTTGAAAGAACGAAAGAATTAATATGATAACATAAGAAGAGGAATCTTGAACAAACCACCGTAAGAATTGAAAATGAACGAAGTAAAGGGATGAATCGCCGGGTAAGAATTGTGAAATGAACGAAGATACTTGAGACAATCTAGGTACATGAGAAATGAAGGGATCACGAACTGATTAGAGATCACTTGAACGATGCACCGGTAAGATTGGAGAATGATAACTGACGGCTGAGAATGAATAAACCTGAATTGATGGACTGCGGATAACAAACTGAGAAGACTCTTGAATTGCTTCGGATGGGTGAAAAGAATTCCCACAATCAAAAACAATTATGAGAGGATGGCAACAAGCTAGAATCATGAATCTTGAAGAGAATGGAGCAAGATTGAGAGAAAAAAGTTCTTCGGTCTTCCAATCTAAGAATGACGACGAGAAACACCACCATGAATTATTTAGACGCTCTGGAAGAATCAAAAGCAAAGAGATTGAGCCAACGATGAAAAGAATTTAACTGATCTTGGAGAAAGGCATTTGACTGATGATAAATCATTCTTACGTCAAACTTCGAAAAGAAATTTGAGGATAGCTTCGGGAAAATACGAAGAGTCGGGTAAGATCCTGGGAAAAGACATGTGGGTTAGGGCCCACTTAAGAGAAACACCGTTGATGATTTAAAAGATAGATTGTGCCGGTTGAATTAAATGGCTTGAATGAGAAAACATCCTCAAAAGATCTTGAATGCATGAGAATAAACACTAGCATCTTCTGAGATATCTTCAGCACTCCAGAACAAAAGAATAGCGAGAGGTTAATGATTAAGAATTGCACCCGCATGAGAAAGCATTGTAACGAGGAAAGGATATGAGCAACAAAGCTTGACTTAAATCCACCGGAGATGAAAAGAATGAAGAATGACGAACTTGAAGAGCATCTTCATGAGAATCACCGGATAAGAACATTGACGGAAAAGAATGGAGAGACTTCATATTCATAAGATAGATACTTGATAAAGAAATCCGAGTCCTCGAAGAAAAAAGGGTGGGTGGGCGGGAAAAACAAAGGCAGCTTGGGACGAATGAAACAAACAACGTTGAGAAGACTATGAGTTGATCTTGCAGATGAGATAAATGATAGGATCATCTTGAAGAGAATCGCACCGGCTGACAAGGATTGACATGACGAACTCGATGATAGAGAAGGGTTGGTATTCACATAGAAATATGAGAACACCACTTAGACAAGGGATGGAATCCATATTTGACTTCGAAGCTACTCGAATACCACATTCAAAACAAAACAAAGGATTGGCTTGCAGAATAAGCCGGAACAAACATATGATAGAGATTTCGTCCTAAGTTTTCATGGTGGGACACGGGCTCGATCGTACAGCACCATCATGTACAAGGCAATGCACATGACATACGAAGCATCCCCGAGTCAGCATAGCCATGGACTCTTTAAGACACAACGAGACCACTGTAAAACCAACCGTGGATAGGCGGACCACTAGACGTCGAACCCCAATTTCGTATCATACATCTGTCGGAAAGATATCCTAGGAGCTACTTGAATTCCCACTTATAAACGCCCGAAACTTTCCGGTTATGCAATCAGGTGTTGGGGATACAGGGGAAGCATAATATCTCACCCAAACCAACAAATCCTACATCCAGCTGTATCCATCCTTCAACACATAACCAAGAAACTTTCGGAAATCGTTTACCTCAAGCTTCGAAAAGCATTCGTTATACAAGTTATGGCAATACTCCCGAACTCCCACCCCAGTACTGGGTGGCGTCGAGGTTATCTCACCAACAACTGCATAAAAGAGATTTTCGATGTCGGCGAAACTCTACGTCAGGATGCCTCACCAGAGCGACGAAGGGACTGAGGAGTAAAAAGAATCCTACTCTCCGATATATATATATAATCCTAAATGACTCAAAACATTTTTCTAGACTCAACAACGCCAACGATTCGATCAAGCAGGGGGCTCCTAAGTCGGGGAAGGCTCTGATTACCAACTTGTAACGCCCTCAATGCGGCTATATCTCCCACGTGTCGAAGCACAACTTAGAGGCATAACCGCATTGAAAGCAATGTCGCAAGTGAGGTAATCTTCACACAACCCATGTAATACATAAGGGAAAGAGATACATAGTTGGCTTACAATCGCCACGTCACACAATACATGAGTAAAGCATTACATCATCCAGATACAATCAAGGTCCGACTACGGAACCAAAATAAAAGAAGACTACCCCAAATGCTACACAGATCCCCGATCGTCCCAACTGGGCTCCACTGCTGATCAACTGAAATGAAACAACACAATGAACGAGATCTTCATCGAGCTCCTCCTTGAGCTCGGTTGAGTCACCTGCCCGGTAACATCGGCACCTGCAAACTGGTTTTGGAAGTATCTGTGAGTCACGGGGACACAACAAACTCACACCCTCGCGATCAAGACTATTTAAGCTTATAGGTAGGGTAAAAGGTATGAGGTGGAGCTGCAGCAAGCGACTAGCGTATTTGGTGGCTAACATACGCAAATGAGAGCGAGAAGAGAAGGCAAAGCACGTTCGAGAAACTATGATCAAGAAGTGATCCTAGAACAACCTACGTCAAGCATAACTCCAACACCGTGTTCACTTCCCGGACTCCGCCGGAAAGAGACCATCACGGCTACACACGCGGTTGATGCATTTTACTTAAGATAAGTTTTAGGTTTTCTACAACCGGACATTAACAAATTCCCATCTGCCCATAACCGCGGGCACGGCTTTTGAAAGTTCAATCCCTGCAGGGGTGTCCCAACTTAGCCCATCACAAGCTATCACGGTCAATGAAGGATATTCCTTCTCCCAAGACAATCCGATCAGACTCGGCATCCCGGTTACAAGACATCCTCGACAATGGTAAAACAAGTCCAGCAAGACCGCCCGATGCGCCGACATCCCGATAGGAGCTGCACATATCTTGTTCTCAGGGCACACCGGATAAGCAATCCGTACAACTAAAACCAGCCCTCGAGTTTCCCCGAGGTGGCGCTGTAAGGGGCTCTAGTTTGGACCAACACTTAGACAAGCGCTGGCCCGGGGGGTTAAAATAAAGATGACCCTCGGGATGTGCTACTCCCAAGGGAAAAGGCTAGGTGGCGAATGGTAAAACCAAGGTTGGGCCTTGCTAGAGGAGTTTTATTCAAAGCGAACTGTCAATGGGTTCCCATTATAACCCAATCGTGTAAGGAACGCAAAATCCGGGAACATAATACTGATATGACAGAAACTAGGGCGGCAAGAGTGGAACAAAACACCAGGCATAAGGCCGAGCCTTCCACCCTTTACCAAGTATATAGGTGCATTAATTAAATAAGAGATATTGTGATATCCCAACAAAATATCCATGTTCCAACAGGGAACAAACTCCAATCTTCACCTGCAATTAACAACACTATAAGAGGGGCTGAGCAAAGCGGTAACATAGCCAAACAACGGTTTGCTAGGACAAGGTGGGTTAGAGGCTTGGCTTAGCAACATGGGAGGCATGATATATCAAGTGGTAGGTATCGCAGCATAGGCATAGCAAAAGAGCGAGCATCTAGGAAGCAAAGATAGAAGTGATTTCGAGGGTATGGTCATCTTGCCTGAGATCCCGCAAGGAAGAAGAACGAGTCCATGAAGAAGACAAACGGACGTAGCCAACGTATCCTCCCAAACGCAACGTTACCGGATTACCGAGAAGAAGTACACCGGAAAGAAAGAAAACAACACAGTAAACAAGCATCACATAAGCATGGCAGGATGCGCAAACAAGTATGATGCATATCCGGTTTAATGAGGCATGGCATGGCAAAATGCACAAACAACCCTACAAATTATGTGGAGCTCAATATGCAACTCCGTTGCATATTGACGTAACACCACATGACTTATTTAGTTCGATCTTGTTTATGTACCTAACAATATTAAATGTTGTTAAACATGGCAAGAGGGTGAAGCAAAAGAAAACTACCTATCTAGGCAAGTTTAAATGAGGCCGGAACAACAACAAGTCTGGAAAAATCCTCATGTGCATAGTTTGGTTATGGTACTGTTCTGCCCTTAACACAGTTTTAGAGTTGTTAAACATGCAAAGTAAAGCCACCATGTTAAACTAGGCATTTTTCTACCCCATTTACATATAAAGTTATTACAAACCGAGTTACGGTTATTTAGTTATGAACCAAAGTATTTTAGTATGGCATAGGATCAAATTAATGCAAACAATAGGTTTAAACATTTCAAACATGGATGAAAATGACATAATATGAAACTAGACAAGATTCTAAACAAGTTTCATATATAAAACATTTTAATCCGGTGCACGGATGATGAGTTATTAAATGCACGAACATGGAGGGTTTTTCTGCAAATCTGTAAAACACTGGATAAAAGCTAAATTCGTCCCGAGAGAAAAAAATACTACATGGGCCGAATCTTGTTGGCCCAACTGGAAGAGGGGATCTGGAGGGCGGCTCACATCGGCCTTGAGGCCGGATTCGGCTGGCCCTGCGGAGTTGGGCCGGGGCGAACTGGGCCTTGGGCAGGTGGTCAACAGCAGCAGAAGGCCGGCTCGGGCGGTCGCGGTCAACAAAGCAGGAGCCCTGTGCTCGTCTCATTCGTGAAGCAGGGGACGGCGCTGCGGCTCCAGAGAAGCAGGACGCCGGCGAATGGCGGGGAAGGGGCAGATCCGGCAGGTGGGGCGATAGGGCGGCGAGGAATGACACTCCGGCGGCGGTGCCTGTCCAATGGCAGAGAGAGGGTCAGGGAGAGAGAGACAGGTGAGGAAGAGGAGCGATGGGGAGCGGTTGACCTGGCGGGGGGATTGGCAAGGCTCGTCGGCGGTGAGAGCTTCGGTAGCCGGGGCTACGAACTGGAGGAGGTACTCGGGCGGCTCGACGGCTCGGCGAGCAATGCGTGCAACGAGGAGGAGGGAGCTCGTGCTCCTGCATCCAGGAACATGGCGCGGTCGGGGACTCGGGTGCGAAATCCATGGAGGCCGGCGCATCGTGTTCTCCCTGTGAGAGAAAACAGAGAGGTGGAGGGAGTGAGAGGGAGAAGAACCAGAGGAGGAAGGGAAGGAAGAGGTGGCGCAACGGGGCCGGCCTGAGGACGGGGTCGCCGGCTGGCAGGTTCGCCGGGGTAGCGCGGCGTTGGAGGAGCTCGGCCTCGGGTGTGCTCAAGCACGGTCGTGCTGGTTCGGTCCTTTGCTGCCCTGGAAGGAGGCTCGGGCGAGGAGGACGAGCACGAGGTGCTCAGGAGCTTGGGCTTGGGAGCGCCGACTGATTGGTGGCTCGGCTGCCAGGGGATCCAGGGGAGCGGGGCCTGGTGCCCGAGCGGCTGCTGCGAAGCAAAACGGGGAGGCTGCCGGCGTGGTGGTTTGAAGGGGCTGGTTGGATGGCTGGATCGAGGAGCGGTGGCAGCTGCGATCTGGTTGGGTGGAGAAGGATCGGGAGGGATCCCGATGTGGAAGAGGACTGGCGGCGGCGGCTGGGAGGATGTGACAGGGCTTCTAAATTCTAGGGTTAGGCAGGTTTATATAGTAGGGGATTAAATGTTAGACTATTTGATCCCTCCGATAAAATCGGACGGTCCGAGATAAAAAGGTTAGGAAGCCCAAATAAGAAAACGGTGACGTTTTGTAGACGTTTGGGGATGATCCGGACACAACAGTGGCGATAGTCCGAGTCGGGTTCAGGACCACTTTCGGACGCACGCGAGGGGGGGCTGCGGGCTGACGAGAGAGGTTAGGTTGGACCTAGCGGTAGGTAGTGAGCTGTGTAGACGGTCTCGAGCTGAGAGAAGAGAAGAGAGGGAGGCCCGGCGACTGTTTTCAGAGACCGAAAACGTCCGACGTGTGCCCGACTATAATGCCGCTATAGTTTAACGGTTGGGCTATCAAATAAACTCCGAATGCGATGAAACTTGACAGGCGGTCTATCTACACTATAACTACACCGCATGCCAACTTTCAAACCATTCCGAGAACATTTTTCTGGCCACTCATAAAACAATATTTCCGATGTGCCGCGGGCGCGTGCTCAGAACGGACAACGGAGGGAACTGGGAGACCCGGACGGATGCAAGTTTTGAAAACATGATGAGGCAATGCGGATGATGACATGGCAAGAATGCAACACGCAAGCAAATGACAAGGCAACAACAGCGAATAACTGGAGGACACCTGGCACATCGGTCTCGGGGCATCATAACATTCCACCACTACGAGAGGATCTCATCCCGAGATCTAGAATGGCACCGGAGGGAAAAACGGAAGAGGAAGAGAACAGGTAAAACTAAGTTGCTTCTTTGACAAACGAGTGAAACCAAAGTATCTTGAGAGGTTGGACAAATTTAAGGAAAGAATGCAACGAAGATGAACGAAATTGAAAACACTCCGTTAAGACAGAGGAAAAGACAGAACCCATTCGGGTAGCACTCCGGTTGAAAAGAAAAGGAATTGAATAAGAACTTGAGCAAAAAGGGCACAACACTCCGGTTAAATGGATAGGCAAAGGAAAGAATATGGTTTCGACAAACCGAGATGAGGAGTGAAAAGAGTAACATCACTAGACCTCCGGGAGAAATAATAGAAGTTGGATCGTGGGAACAAAAGAACGGAGAAGAAAACAACATCTTCTACCTTAAATGAGCTTGCAAAAGCATCTTTAGGAGAAGGGTCGAACGGAGTTGTTGGAAAAACCAACAACAAAAAGAGTAAGCTTGTAGTGGACTTATGGAGAACATCTCAAAGCTGAGGTGAAATTCTGCCACTCACAGCAAAAGACTGGATTGATATGAACAAGGAGACGAGGAACTTATTTCACCGGGAGGATAAATGAAGAACTTGGGTCATTTATACGCACCATAACTAGCAACAATCCTTAGGGAAGGCTTTAGGTGAAATATAACCCAAGATAACTCCAAAGAAGAGATTGATGGATTTAAAATACCTCATTCTTAACAACATGTGAATCATGAAACATGAACTCAAATTATCAAGAATGACATAATACCACCTCCAATGATACGGAAAAAAATTGCACTCCGGATAGCAAGATGAAGAATGCTTGAGCTCCTCTAAAAAGAATCTTGATGAACACTTCGAGAAGGAATTAAATCCTTTATGAACCATCATGTAGCGCCTCGATGAAGAACTCCGGTAAACAAAAGGATAAGAAAAAGAAAGAGAAGTTGAAAACGCAAGGTGAAATCTTGTAATGCTTTAGATGGATCTCCGTGATAATTAGAGCTTGGAACTCTGAGAAAGAAAAGATGAACAAACTCCGAAGGAAGGAATTTATCACTTGGATGAAACAAGAATAAGAATTATATTATGCATATCCTTCACCAATTTAATTGATGACAAGCAACGGATTTGGCATACTACTTATTCTCGTGGAAAGGATTAAGATAGATATAGCGTCAGACTTGGGAAGGTCTTCAACGATCCACCGGTAGGATTTGAAAGAACGAAAGAATTAATATGATAACGTAAGAAGAGGAATCTTGAACAAACCACCGTAAGAATTGAAAATGAACGAAGTAAAGGGATGAATCGCCGGGTAAGAATTGTGAAATGAACGAAGATACTTGAGACAATCTAGATACATGAGAAACGAAGGGATCACGAACTGATTAGAGATCACTTGAACGATGCACCGGTAATATTGGAGAATGATAGCTGACAGCTGAGAATGAATAAACCTGAATTGATGGACTCCGGATAACAAACTGAGAAGACTCTTGAATTGCTTCGGATGGGTGAAAAGAATTCCTACAACTAAAAACAATTATGAGAGGATGGCAACAAGCTAGAATCATGAATCTTGAAGAGAATGGAGCAAGATTGAGAGAAAAATCTTCTTCGGTCTTCCAATCTGAGAATGACGACGAGAAACACCACCATGAATTATTTAGACGCTCCGGAAGAATCAAAAGCAAAAAGATTGAGCCACCAATGAAAAGAATTTAACCGATCTTGGAGAAAGGCATTTGATTGATGATAAATCATTCTTACATCAAACTTCGAAAAGAAATTTGAGGATAGCTTCGGGAAAATACGAAGAGTCGGGTAAGATCCTAGGAAAAGACCTGTGGGTTAGGGCCCACTCAAGAGAAACACCGTTGATGATTTAAAAGATAGATTGCGCCGGTTGAATTAAATGGATTGAATGAGAAAACATCCTCAAAAGATCTTGAATGCATGAGAATAAACACTAGCATCTTCTGAGATATCTTCAGCACTCCGGAACAAAAGAATAGCGAGAGGTTAATGATTAAGAATTGCACCCGCATGAGAAAGCATTGTAACGAGGAAAGGATATGAGCAACAAAGCTTGACTTAAATCCACCGGAGATGAAAAGAATGAAGAATGACGAACTTGAAGAGCATCTTCATGAGAATCACCGGATAAGAACATTGACGGAAAAGAATGGAGAGACTTCATATTCATAAGATAGATACTTGATAAAGAAATCCGAGTCCTCGAAGAAAAAAGGGTGGGTGGGCGGGAAAAACAAAGGCAGCTTGGGACGAATGAAACAAACAACGTTGAGAAGACTATGAGTTGATCTTGCGGATGAGACAAATGATAGGATCATCTTGAAGAGAATCGCACCGGCTGACAAGGATTGACATGACGAACTCGATGATGGAGAAGGGTTGGTATTCACATAGAAATATGAGAACACCGCTTAGACAAGGGATGGAATCCACATTTGACTTCGAAGCAACTCGAATACCACAATCAAAACAAAACAAAGGATTGGCTTGCAGAATAAGCCGGAACAAACATATGATAGAGATTTCGTCCGAAGTTTTCGTGGTGGGGCCTACACAGGCTCGATCGTACAGCACCATCATGTACAAGGCAGTGCACATGACATACGAAGCGTCCCCGAGTAAGCATAGCCAAGGACTCTTTAAGACACAACGAGACCACTGTAAAACCAACCGTGGATAGGCGGACCACTAGACGTTGAACCCCAATTTCGTATCATACATCTGTCGGAAAGATATCCTAGGAGCTACTTGAATTCCCACTTATAAACTCCCGAAACTTTCCGCTTATGCAATCAGGTGTTGGGGATACAGGGGAAGCATAATATCTCACCCAAACTAACAAATCCTACATCCAGCTGTATCCATCCTTCAACACATAACCAAGAAACCTTCGGAAATCATTTACCTCAACCTTCGAAAAGCATCCGTTATACAAGTTATGGCAATACTCCCGAACTCCCGCCCCAGTACTGGGTGGCGTCGAGGTTATCTCACCAACAACTGCATAAAAGAGATTTTCGATGCCGGCGAAACTCAGGTATTCTAGAACTGCAACGATAAAATTGTGACGACAACACCTCGGAGCTCAACTCCCCGGGACACTGCCACAACCCCTAAATGTCAGGAGGCACCAAGAACAATGTTCTCATCACAAAACCATCAGAATGATTCCAAGATACCCGCGTGATCCTAAATTTTTTTTAGTGAAATTTGAGAAGAGAAGAGTCAAAACTCTACGTCAGGATGCCTCACCAGAGCGACGAAGGGACTGAGGAGTAAAAAGAATCCTACTCTCCGATATATATAGTCCTAAATGACTCAAAACATTTTTCTAGACTCAACAACGCCAACGATTCGATCAAGCAGGGGGCTCCTAAGTCGGGGAAGGCTCTGATTACCAACTTGTAACGCCCTCGATGCGGCTATATCTCCCACGTGTCGAAGCACGACTTAGAGGCATAACCGCATTGAAAGCAATGTCGCAAGTGAGGTAATCTTCACACAACCCATGTAATACATAAGGGAAAGAGATACATAGTTGGCTTAAAATCGCCACGTCACACAATACATGAATAAAGCATTACATCATCCAGATACAATCAAGGTCCGACTACGGAACCAAAATAAAAGAAGACTACCCCAAATGCTACACAAATCCCCGATTATCCCAACTGGGCTCCACTGCTGTTCAACTGAAACGAAACAACACAATGAACGAGATCTTCATCGAGCTCCTCCTTGAGCTCGGTTGAGTCACCTGCCCGGTAACATCGGCACCTGCAAACTAGTTTTGGAAGTATCTGTGAGTCACGGGGACTCAACAATCTCACACCCTCGCGATCAAGACTATTTAAGCATATAGGTAGGGTAAAAGGTATGAGGTGGAGCTGCAGCAAGCGACTAGCATATTTGGTGGCTAACATACGCTAATGAGAGCGAGAAGAGAAGGCAAAGCACGTTCGAGAAACTATGATCAAGAAGTGATCCTAGAACAACCTACGTCAAGCATAACTCCAACACCATGTTCACTTCCCGGACTCTGCTGGAAAGAGACCATCACGCCTACACACGCGGTTGACACATTTTACTTAAGATAAGTTTCAGGTTTTCTACAACCGGACATTAACAAATTCCCATCTGCCCATAACCGCGGGCACGGCTTTCAAAAGTTCAATCCCTGCAGGGGTGTCCCAACTTAGCCCATCACAAGCTATCACGGTCAACAAAGGATATTCCTTCTCCCAAGATAATCCGATCAGATTCGGCATCTCGGTTACAAGACATCCTCGACAATGGTAAAGCAAGTCTAGCAAGACCGCCCGATGCGCCGACATCCCGATAGGAGCTGCACATATCTCATTCTCAGGGCACACCGGATAAGCAATCCGTACAGCTAAAACGGGCCCTCGAGTTTCCCCGAGGTGGCGCTGCAAGGGGCTCTAGTTTGGACCAACACTTAGACAAGCGCTGGCCCGGGGGGTTAAAATAAAGATGACCCTCGGGATGCGCGACTCCCAAGGGAAAAGGCTAGGTGGCGAATGGTAAAACCAAGGTTGGGCCTTGCTGGAGGAGTTTTACTCAAAGCGAACTGTCAAGGGGTTCCCATTATAGCCCAACCGTGTAAGGAAGGCAAAATCCGGGAACATAATACCGATATGACGGAAACTAGGGCGGCAAGAGTGGAACAAAACACCAGGCATAAGGCCAAGCCTTCCACCCTTTACCAAGTATATAGGTGCATTAATTAAATAAGAGATATTGTGATATCCCAACAAAATATCCATGTTCCAACAAGGAACAAACTCCAATCTTCACCTGCAACTAACAACGCTATAAGAGGGGCTGAGCAAAGCGGTAACATAGCCAAACAACAGTTTTCTAGGACAAGGTGGGTTAGAGGCTTGGATTAGCAACATGGGAGGCATGATATAGCAAGTGGTAGGTATCGCAGCATAGGCATAGCAAAAGAGCGAGCATCTAGCAAGCAAAGATAAAAGTGATTTCGAGGGTATGGTCATTGTGGGAGTCCTGGATTAGGGGGTCTCCGGACAGCCGGACTATCTCCATTGGCCGGACTGTTAGACTATGAAGATACAAGATTGAAGACTTCGTCTCGTGTTCGGATGGGACTCTACTTGGCATGGAAGGCAAGCTAGGCAATACGTATATGGATATCTCCTCCTTTGTAACCGACCTTGTGTAATCCTAACCCTCTCCGGTGTCTATATAAACCGAAGGGTTTTAGTCCGTAGGACAACAATCACAACATACAATCATACCGTAGGCTAGCTTTTAGGGTTTAGCCTCTCTGATCTCGTGGTAGATCTACTCTTGTAACACCCATATCATCAATATTAATCAAGCAGGACGTAGGGTTTTACCTCCATCAAGAGGGCCCGAACCTGGGTAAAACTTCGTGTCCCTTGCCTCCTGTTACCATCCGGCCTAGACGCACAGTTCGGGACCCCCTACCCGAGATCCGCCGGTTTTGACACCGACATTGGTGCTTTCATTGAGAGTTCCTCTGTGTCGTCGCCGTTAGGCTTGATGGCTCCTACTATCATCGATAGCGATGCGGTCCAGGGTGAGACTTTTCTCCCCGGACAGATCTTCGTATTCGGCGGCTTTGCACTGCGGGCTAATTTGCTTGGCCATCTGGAGCAGATTGAAAGCTACGCCCCTGGCCATCAGGTCAGATTTGGAAGTTTGAATTACACGGCCAACATCCGTGGGGACTTGATCTTCGACGAATTCGAGCCACAGCCGGGCGTGCTGCACTGTCGTGATGGGTATGACCTAGCTCTGCCATCAGACGGTACCCTAGAGGCCGCGCCCGCATCAGCTCCGACCCTTAGCTCGGAGCCAGCTACGCCAATCGAGGACGGGTGGCTAGACACCGCCTCAGGGGGCTGCAGTCTCGACGGTGATCGAGCCAAACACCAGCATAATCCTCTGCGCAGCCCGTGACTCCAAGGTGCCGGACTCTCTTCCGGACCCCGAACCATCCGCGCCCCTGCCAATCGAATCCGATTGGGCGCCGATCATGGAATTCACCGTCGCGGATATCTTTCAGCACTCGCCCTTCGGCGACATTATGAATTCACTAAGGTCTCTCTCTTTGTCAGGAGAGCCCTGGCCGGATTATGGCCAACAGGACTGGGATGCGGACGACGAAGAAATTCGACGCCCACCCACCACCCACTTTGAAGCCACTGTCGATGATTTAACCGACATGCTCGACTTCGACTCCCGAAGACATCGACGGTATGGACGATGATGTAGGAGACGAACATGAACCAGCACCTATAGGGCACTGGAAAGCCACCTCATCGTATGACATATACATGGTGGATACACCCAATGAAGGCAACGGCGACGAGATAGCGGAGGATGACCCCTCCAAGAAGCAACCCAAGCGCCGACGTCAGCGGCGCCGCTCTAAGTCCCGCCAAAGCAAAAGTGGTGATACTGGCACAGGAGATAATAACACTCCGGACAGCGCCGAAGACAACAAAAATCCCCTCCAGCAAGAGTTAGATCAGGAGGATGAAGGAGCTAGCTCTCCTGAGAGAGCGGCTGGCGGAGAGGAGGAGGATGACAATTACATGCCCCCCTCCGAAGATGAGGCAAGCCTCGGCGACGATGAATTCACCGTACCAGAGGATCCCGTCGAACAAGAGCGCTTCAAGCGCAGGCTTATGGCCACGGCAAATAGCCTGAAGAAAAAGCAGCAGCAGCTTCAAGCTGATCAAGACCTGCTAGCTGACAAATGGACTGAAGTCCTCGCGGCCGACGAATATAAACTCGATCGTCCCTCCAAGAGTTACCCAAGGCGCAGGTTACTACCCCGACTGGAGGAAGAAGCGTATGATACGGCTGATCGGCCACCTCGTGCCCACGATAGAGAGGCATTCCAGCCAAAAGCTCAGCCTCCACCCCAACGCCATCCAAATAAAAAGGCATGGGGAGATGCGCCAGACCTGCAAGACATATTGGAGGACAAAGCAAAGCATTCAAGATCGATCTATGGATCACGAGGGCGCACCACTCTACGAGACGATAAACGTCACGTCGGATACAGTAAAAGCAAATCCGGCCGGGCCGAACACAGCGGGCAGGACCCATACGAGCTGCGTCGCGATATAGCCCAATACAGAGGCGCCGCACACCCCTTATGCTTCACAGACAAAGTAATGGAACATCAATTCCCAGAAGGTTTCAAACCTGTAAACATTGAATCATACGACGGCACAACAGATCCCACAGTATGGATTGAGGACTTCCTCCTCCACATCCACATGGCCCGCGGTGATGACTTACATGCCATCAAATACCTCCCACTAAAACTCAAAGGACCAGTGCGGCATTGGCTTAATAGCTTGCCAGCGGACTCCATTAGCTATTGGGAAGATCTGGAAGCCGCATTCCTCGACAACTTTCAGGGCACTTATGTGTGACCACCAGACGCCGATGAATTGAGCCACATAATTCAAAAGCCAGAAGAGTCGGCCAGGCAATTCTGGACTCGGTTCCTTACAAAGAAAAATCAAATCGTCGACTGTTCGGTTGCGGAGGCCTTAGCGGCTTTCAAGCACAACATCCGAGACGAGTGGCTAGCCCAGCACCTTGGTCAGGAAAAGAAGAAATCTATGGCAGCCCTCATAACGCTCATGACCCGCTTTTGTGCGGGAGAAGACAGCTGGTTGGCTCGCAGTAACAACATATCAAAGAACCATGGTACCTCAGATACCAAGGACGGCAACAGCAGGTCACGTCGCAACAAGCATAAGCGTCGCACTAATGGCGAAAGTACTGAGGATACGGCAGTCAATGCCGGATTCAAAGGCTCTAAACCCGGTCAGCGGAAAAAGCCATTCAAACAAAGTACGCCGGGTCTGTCCAGCTTGGACCGTATACTCGATCGCTCGTGTCAAATACACGGCACCCCAGACAAGCCAGCCAATCACACCAACAGGGATCGTTGCGTGTTCAAGCAGGCCCGCAAGTTAATTGCCGAAAACAAGGACAAGGGGCCGCATAGCGATGACGAGGAAGAACCCCGGCAGCCGCACACTGGAGGACAGAAGAGGTTTCCCCCGCAAGTGCGGACGGTGAACATGATATACGCAACCCACATCCCCAAGAGGGAGCAGAAGCGTGCGCTCAGGGACGTATATGCATTGGAGCCAGTCGCCCCAAAGTTCAACCCTTGGTACTCCTATCCGATCACCTTCGATCGCAGGGACCACCCCACTAGTATCCATCACAGCGGATTCGCCGCACTGATCCTAGACCCAATCATCGACTGATTTCACCTTACTCGAGTCCTTATGGACGGCGGCAGCAGCCTGAACCTGCTTTATCAGGACACAGTGCGCAAAATGGGTATAGACCCCTCAAGGATCAAACCCACAAAGACGACCTTTAAGGGCGTCATTCCAGGCGTAGAGGCCCACTGCACAGGCTCAATTACACTGGAAGTAGTCTTCGGATCCCCGGATAACTTCCGAAGCGAAGAGTTAATCTTCGATATAGTCCCGTTCCGCAGTGGTTATCACGCGCTGCTCGGACGAACCGTATTTGCTAGATTCAATGCGGTACCACATTATGCATACCTCAAGCTCAAGATGCCAGGACCTCGCGAAGTTATTACAGTCAATGGAAACACAGAGCGCTCTCTCCAAACAGAGGAGCACACCGTGGGCCTTGCAACAGAAGCGCAAAGCAGCCTCTCAAGGCAATCTACTAGTTCGGCGTTTCAAAGCCCGGACACCTTCAAGTGCGCTTGGGGCGATCGACAAACAGACCGCCTGGCGTGATCTAAGCTCACGTAGCAATACGGCGGCCACCCCAATCCCAGCCCAACGGCGTTGTTCATGCCACGCGTACATAATTACGCATTAAAAATACCCTAGGCACAGGTGGGGAGGGGGGGAACAACTGCGGCACGCCCCAAAACGCGGCCTAAACCGCACCAGGGGCTTCCCGTTTGGTTATTTTTCTTTTTCTTTCAGGACTTCAATCTCTGGAAACACTGTCCAGCAGCTCTATTGCCGAACACATGATACAGCAACCAAGGAGGCCGACAACTATGGAATTCCCAGGTGGATTATAGATTTCATATAATTCCTCAGCTCGCCCTTGGAAGGGACATAGTCCTACTCTTTTGCTTATTACACTATCTCTATCACTCTGCTTTAATGCAATTTTTTAATATACAATACATGACATTACGACTATTATCGCATTTTTGTTATATATATACATATCTATGTGTTCATTAATAACGCCTATGTAAAACCCTCGATGCGACTATATCTCCCACGTGTCGAGGCACGACTTAGAGGCATAATCGCATTGAAGGCATATGTCGCAAGTTAGGCAATCTTCACAACATCCCATGTAATATGATAATAAAAGGGGAGATAACATAGTTGGCTTACACTCGCCACGTCAATCAAGTACATAAATAACATTACATCAGCCAAACACTCATGGCCCGACTACGGCGCCAAAATAAAAGAGAACCCAACATGCGACACGGTCCCAATCACCCCCAACTGGGCACCACTACTGATCATCAAGAAAGGAAACATAGTAACGTTGAGAGTCCTCGTCGAACTCCCACTTGAGCTCAAGCGCGTCTCCTGGAGCGGAATCATCAGGCCCTGCATCTGGTGTAATAGTAATCTGTGAGCCACAGGGACTCAGCAATCTCGCACCCTCGCGATCAAGACTATTTAAGCTTATAGGCAAGGCAAGGTAAAAATAGGTGGAGCTGCAGCAAGCGACTAGCAAAATATGGTGGCTAACTTATTCGCAAAAGAGAGCGAGAAGAGGAGGCAAAGCACGAGCGAGAAACTAGAGAACAACCTGCGCAAACATTACTCCAACACCGTGTCCACTTCCCGGACTCCGCCGAGAAGAGGCCATCACGGTAACACACTCAGTTGATTCATTTTAATTAAGTTAAGGTTCAAGTTATCTACAAGCGGACATTAACAAATTCCCATCTGCCCATAACCGCGGGCACGGCTTTCGAAAGTTCAAATCCCTGTAGGGGAGTCCCAACTTAGCCCATGACAAGCTCTCACGGTCAACGAAGGAATAGACCTTCTCCCAAGACGTTCCGATCAAACTCGGTATCTCGGTTACTCAAGACACTTCGACAGGTTAAAACAAGACCAGCAACACCGCCCGAATGTGCCGACAAATCCCGATAGGAGCTGCACATATCTTGTTCTCAGGGCACACTCAGATAGGTCAAGCTACGAGTAAAACCAACCCTCAAGTTGCCCCGAGGTGGCCCCGTAGGCTGCCCAGTTCGGACCAACACTCAGAGGAACACTGGCCCCGGGGGGGGGGGGTTTAAATAAGATGACCCTCGGGCTCCGGAAACCCAAGGGAAAAAGAGGCTAGGTGGCGAATGGTAAAACCAAGGTTGGGCATTGCTGGAAAAGCTTTAATCAAGGCGAACTATCAAGGGGTTCCCATTATAACCCAACCGCGTAAGGAACGCAAAATCCGGGAACATAACACCGATATGACGGAAAACTAGGGCGGCAAGAGTGGAATAAAACACTAGGCGAGAGGCTGAGCCTTCCACCCTTTACCAAGTATATAGATGCATTAAGATAACAAGATAATATAATGATATCCCAACAAGTAAGTATTCCAACAAGGAACGGCCTCCGATCTTCACCTGCAACTAGCAACGCTATAAGAGGGGCTGAGCAAAGCGGTAACATAGCCAATCAACGGTTTGCTAGGACATGGTGGATTAGAGGTTTGACATGGCAATTTGGGAGGCTTGAAAGCAAATGGTAGGCATCGTAGCATTGGCATAGCAAAAGAGCGAGCAAACTAGCATAGCAAAGATAGTAGTGATTTCGAGGGTATGATCATCTTGCCTGCACAGTTGTCAGAGTTGACTGGATCCTCAAAAGCAAACTCAACGGGCTCCTCGCTAGCGAACTCGTCTCCCGGCTCTACCCAAACAAGACAAACAAGCAACAAGGACACAATCAACCACGCACAAGGAACAACAAGATGATGCAAAGATGATATGCTATGCGGGATGCGATGCGGAATGCAAAATGCAAGATATGACAGGAAACGCAAGAACCTGGCCTCAACTTGGAAATCCAAGTGTGCCACTGGAAAGGTGAGATGAAATCGCTTGAAAACAATATAAAGAATGCCGGAATCGGAGTTACGGTTTGGAAATGGCAAGCGATTCAAAAATGACACCGGTCTGCGATTTACAGCAAGTAGCCACCTAAATGCAATGAGATGAACATGCTACAACACCCAAACATGACAACAAAATACATTGAAGGGATGCATTCAAGATGCTTAACAAAAGTCTAGCATTGAGCTACGTCCAATTCATCCATTAACAGGTTCAAACAAGCATGGCAAAAATGCATATGACAAACAGATCTCAGACTTAGTGAAATTAACACTTGTCTGGAATTTCAGATCAGGTAGCACTCTTCGGAGCAACAAAACTACATGCTATAGGACCTGGACAAGGCAAAGTAAAGCATGGCATGGAGCTACTCAAAGATCTTAACAAAAGTCCCTTAGTGACCTTGAGCCAAAAAGGACCAGAAAATACAATTGCAAGCATGTGAACATAGCAAGAACATAATTAGTTTTCAGACTTAGTGAAAACTGGAGCATGCTGAAACATAACTCAAGTAGGCATGTTTACAAGCTCGATGCACTCACTACAGAGCAAGTCATGGCAAGACAAGCATACATCTATCAAGAAGGCACAAAATAAAAGCTAGACATGGCAAGAACAATAGCATATCATGCATGGATCAACTACAACATCATCGGCAAAATTGCAAACAAGTTGACAATCTGCCCAGATTCACAAAGTAGCAAAAGTAGAGCTCGATTGACTCAAGCTAGGGTGCTCCATAATTTCAAACAAAGACATGGATGGATAGAGCACTACAATATTAACAAAACATCCTTACTGATCATCCTCAAAAGAGGCACAGATCACTAGGAAACAACAAGAACATATGGCCATATGAGATAAATAGGTCAAGGACTTAGTGGAAATGCTAAGTCCCTGAAAACAGAATTAACAAGTGCACCACTTTGCAAGCTTGCACTAGTCACCACACATATCACAAAAATACATGGGTTGCACCTCTAGAAAGATGACAGAACCCTTAACAAAACATATGTAGAACTCATGGGCATATCATGCACACATTAATCATGGCAAAAATGACAAAAACCTAAATGGAGTAGCAGATCTGACAATTAACTCAAGTAGCCCTCTTCTAATAGCCCAGATCTAGGGTTTGACCCGAGGCACGCAGATCGAGGCGGGGCCGACGAGGCACTGTAGACGGCCGGAATTTTGCCGGAGGGGAACGCGGGGCGGTGCCGGGGAGGTCGGAGGAGGCCGGAGCCGACCGGATCCGGCGCCGGAGTTGGGTCGCCGGTGGTGGCCGGGGTCGGGCGCGGCGCCGGCGGGGTCTGACGCGCGTCGGGCGGCGGGTGGACTCGCCGGAGCTGCTCCCTGGTGGCGGCGCCGACGTCGGTGGAGGAAGGTGGCGGCGGGCGGGGCGGAGGAGGAGGACGCAGGCGCGCGGGCAGGCGGCTCTGGCCCGGGCGGCTCGCGGGGAGGGCCGGCCTCGGGCCCGGCGGGCTTCGGCGGCGATGTGGGGCGGGGAGCCACGTGGCAGGCGGCGATAGGGCGCGGGCGGCGGCGGCGGTTTTGTCCGGCGCGTCCGGACACGTCCGGCGCGCGGAGAGACGAAGGGGGGCTAGGTTAGGGTGGATTGATCCGCGAATTTCGAGAGGGGACTTTAAATAGGCATAGGAGGAGCTAGGAGAGTCCAAATGAGGTGCAGTTTTCGGCCACGCGATCGTGATCGAACGCTCTAGATGATGGAGCAGAGTTAGGTGGGTTTTGGGCCAAATTGGAGGGGTGTTGGGCTGCAACACACATGAGGCCTTTTCGGTCCCTCGGTTAACCGTTGGAGTATCAAACGAAGTCCAAATGATACGAAACTTGACAGGCGGTCTACCGGTAGTAAACCAAGGCCGCTTGGCAAGTCTCGGTCCAATCTGGAAATGTTTAAACCCCACACACGAAAGAAAGCTAGAAATGACCACCGGAGGAGAACGAAGCGCCGGAATGCAAAACAGACAATGGGGAAAATGCTCGAATGCATGAGATGAACACATATGCAAATGCAATGCACATGATGACATGATATGAGATGCATGACAACGACAACAACACACGGAGACAAAACCCGAAGCCGAGGAAATAAATAAAACTTATCACCGGAAACGGAAAGAGTTGGAGTACAAATTGGGAAAGTTATATCCGGGGTGTTACAGCCTAGCAACCGTACACTCTGGTACGGCCAATGCACCAGGGGCTTACGTACCCACAATATGGTGTGAAAAGTCTGAACACTTTCACAAGTGCGGCACCCCGAACTTATAGCATTATATGCATCAGCTCCGAATCATGTCTTTGGTCAAATGTTGGGTTTGTCCGGCTCCTATGTTTTGGTATCTTACGTTCCGCTCTATCGGTTAAGGTAGCGCTAGGAGAACTACTGCGATTGTGCCCCGGTTCTGCCGAGCCGAGCACCTCAGTAGAGAAAGCTAAAACTGACTGTCATGATAAGGCGAGAGACTGGTCGCTGTTCGGCGAGGTTTTTCGAGTCCCTAAAGACTTATGCCACTTAGGGCGAGGGGGCGGCTCCATCCGGCTTACAGGCATGTATCGCGCCCCGAATTCGGCCTTCCGAATACCAGGGGCTTCGCCGAAATTTAAAATTATAGAATTCTATGCCTAAGTGAGAGTCGTAAAGCATTATTAGTCCGGTTGCCTTGTTCGTTGTGCTGAGCACCTCCCTCGAAGGACCCAAATATGGGAACAAGAGTGCTCAGGTTTATCCCGAACACCCCGGCACTCGTGGCATGGGGGAAGAAGCCGAGGACTAGCCATCTCTCAGATTGGATAAACAGCCAAACAGAAGGTAATATTTTAAATTCACACAAGCATTGCATAGCGAATACGATACAGGTTTTCATACACACAGGACAAAACGAGCAAGTCTCATTCAAATATTACATTTTGCGAACACTCATCCGCGATAAGACGGGCGCCCGGCAGAACACCCTTGTAGTACATCTCGGGGTGGTGGTGCTCCTTGCCCTCCGGCGGCCCCTCCTTGATCAGCTTCACGGCATCTAGCTTGACCCACTGCGTTTTTACACGGGCGAAGGCCCGACGTGCACCTTCAACGCAGAAGGATCGCTTGACGACCTCTAGCCATGGGCAGGCATCCACAAGCCGCCTCACCAGGCCAAAGAAGCTGTTTGGAAGGGCATCGCCAGGCCACAACCGGACTATGAAGCCCTTCATGGCCCGATCGGCCGCCTTATGTAGCTCGGCCATCTGCTTCAGCTGGTCACTCATCGGCACCGGATGTTCGGCCTCAGCCTACTGAGACCAGAACAGCTTCTCCGTCGAGCTACCGTCCTCGGCCTGGTAAAATTGTGCGGCATCGGACACACTGCGGGGCAAATCTGCGAATGCTCCTGAAGAGCTCCGGATCCGGGTAAGTAATCGATAATTTACTTTTACATGCTTGCTTTGCATATAGAAAGCCTTACCCGCCGCTATCTTCTTTATCACGTCGATCTCCTGAAGGGCCTTCTGGGCCTCGGCCTTGGCACTCTTCGCGCTCTCACGGGCCGCGGCAAGCTCAGACTCTCTCGTCTTCAAGTCAAGCTCCAACGCCTCGTGCTTTGTCACGAGAGCCTGGAGCTCTTGCTGCACCTCGCCCACCCGAGCCTCGTGCCTCTCTCGCTTGGTGCGCTCCCGGGCCGCCTTTTCTTCGGCCTGGGACAGCGCTTGCTTCAGGGTCGCCGCCTCGGTCGTGGCCCTGGCAAACATACAATGATCCTGTCATTTAGCAATCGCGTCCTTTTTCTCATCTACAGATAGGGTATTACTTACCCTTGTTCTCCTCGAGCTGCCTCTTAGCAAGGTCGAGCTCTTTCTGGGACCCCTCGAGGGCCTCCTTCAGTACGACGACCTACGCAGTTAGTGCGGTGGACGCCAGCAGCGAAGCCTGCATATGCATATTGACATACTTATATTAGACTCTTGCGATATTATTTGATCCTCTGTTCGGCTTTTCTTTGTGAACACTGAACAAAGCATCAGGGGCTACTGTCTATGCGGTAATATTTCTACTACATTAAAAAAACACTTACCTCGAAGCCTGTTAGAAGGCTAGTACAGGCTTCAGTCAATCTGCTCTTGGCGAACTGAACCTTCTGGATCACCGCACTCATGATAGTGCGGTGCTCCTCCTCGATGGAAGCGCTTCGAAGCGCTTCCAACATATTGTCCGGCGCCTCTAGATGGACAGAGGTTGCCGGCACAGGCATCTCACCCCCCTTAGAAGGGGACCGCCTACCCGAGCTCGGAACCGTTGGACGGTTCGGCGCGGTGTTCGGCTGAGGGCCGAACTCAGAGCTCTCGGGGACCCCGTCCCCTCGGCTCCCGGAGTCTGAAAGGTCGCCTCGAGGCGCCTCCGGGACTATCCCCCTCAATCCGGTGCCTCTTGAGACAGCACCTTGGCGTCGTCAGCTGGATGAGGGGAGGTGGCGGTCGGGCCTGGATCGCTATCCATGTCCGACGAGCCCAGGGAGCCGTCCGAGGATACCTCGATATTGGCTCAGGGCGGCCTGCACAATTGAGTTCGGCGTTAGGGAAAGCAATGCGGCAAAGGAATCCTATGGGTTACTTTGGTATCCGAATACTTATGATCTCCCCTGGGGCTTGGCCCTGGGCAACCACTCGTCTTCACTTTCATCGGCGGCGGTAGAGCTGTCCGGAAGGAGCGTCCTTCTCTTCTTGGACCCTCTAGCCTCCCCAGTTGGGGCGGCCTTCCTTTTCTTGTCTCCCCCAGTCGGTGGGGGAGCCTCTTCTTCCTCTTCCTCATCTTCGGGGGAAGAGTGCGCCGCAGACTCATCAGACGGTGAGTCCGACGACGCCTGGCGTCGGGAACTCTTTCGAGCTCCCTTGGCCTTCTTGGTCTTCTCCGGCACCTTATAAGGGGCCGGAGTCAACATCTTCACCAGAAGGGCGTCTGCAAGGCCTTCGGGCAAGGGAGCCGGACAGTCGATTTGTCCGGCCATCTTCTGCCAGTCCTGTTAACGGCACGGGAGTTTAGATCCCGCATAGAATCAATCTATATAGAAAACAAGTATCCTGTGAAAGGTAAAACAACTTACCACACTGGCATGGCGCTTCGCGCTGAATCCGTGATCCTCAGTAATGGGGGGAGGGACCGCGACGCCCTTGAACAGCACCCTCCAGGCATCTTCATGAGTCGTGTCGAAGAGCCTGTTCAGAGTTCGGTGCTGCGCCAGATTGAACTCCCACAAGGTAAAATCCCGTTGTTGGCACGGGAGTATCCGGCGGACGAGCATAACCTGGACTATGTTGACAAGCTTGAGCTTCTTATCCACCATGTTCTGAATACATGACTGGAGTCCGGTCAGCTCTTTTGAATTACCCCAGGACAGGCCCTTCTCTTTCCAGGAGGTGAGCCGCATGGGGATGCCAGATCGGAACTCGGGGGCCGCTACCCATGTGGGGTCGCGCGGCTCGGTGATATAGAACCACCCCAATTGCCACCCCTTTATGGTGTCCACGAAGGTGCCCTCGAGCCATGTGATGTTGGGCATCTTGCCCACCATGGCGCCTCCGCAGTCCGCCTGGCGGCCGCTCACTACCTTCGTCTTGACAATGAAGGTCTTCAGCCATAAGCCGAAGTGGGGCTTGATGTGGAGGAAGGCCTCACACACGACGATAAACGCCGAGATGTTGAGGATGAAGTTCGGGGCCAGATCGTTGAAATCTAGGCCATAATAAAACATGAGCCCCCGGACGAAGGGATGGAGAGGGAATCCCAGTCCGCGGAGGAAATGGGTGAGGAATACCACCCTCTCATGGGGCTCGGGGGTGGGGATGAGCTGTCCCTCATCTGGGAGCCGGTGCGCGATATCGTCGGGCAGGTATCCGACTCTCCTCAGTTTCTTGACGTCTCCCTCCGTGACGGAGGAGACCATCCACTTGCCCCCCGCTCCGGACATGGTTGGAGAAGGTTGAGATGGAAGTGAGGACTTGGGCGCTAGAGCTCGAGTGTGCGGGAGCGGATGAGCAGAGGAGGAAGAAGGCGTGGATAGAAAGGTGAATCCTTATCCCTTTATATGGGCGGACAAAATTAAACGTCCCCACTTGCCTGGTAAAAATCGCTTATCCCCCAAGCGCCGCAATTGATGGCGCGATTGGGTTACCCACGCCCGTATTGATGAGAATCCCGTAATAAGGGGACACGATCTCTGCTTTGACAAGACGCGTCGAAAAACTGCCTCGCGTTATGTGCGGGGCTAGTTAAAAGAAACGGTTCGAATAATCACCAGGCCATGACATGACTTCATGTTGCCAAAACAAGCTAGCGGATTAGATCTGCGAAAACATTATTCTCTCTACGGTGAAATGTGGAACTTATTTTGCAGGGTCGGACACTATCCTCATATTCAAATTCTTCTGTGATGTATTCAGAGAAGGAACCCGCCTTGGAATGCCGAAGACAACTGCGCGCCGGACTCATCATCATTGAAGCCTGGTTCTGGGGCTACTGTGGGAGTCCTGGATTAGGGGGTCTCCAGACAGCCGGACTATCTCCATTGGCCGGACTGTTAGACTATGAAGATACAAGATTGAAGACTTCGTCTCGTGTCCGGATGGGACTCTACTTGGCATGGAAGGCAAGCTAGGCAATACGTATATGGATATCTCCTCCTTTGTAACCAACCTTGTGTAACCCTAACCCTCTCCGGTGTCTATATAAACCGAAGGGTTTTAGTCCGTAGGACAACAATCACAACATACAATCATACCGTAGGCTAGCTTCTAGGGTTTAGCCTCTCTTATCTCATGGTAGATCTACTCTTGTAACACCCATATCATCAATATTAATCAAGCAGGACGTAGGGTTTTACCTCCATCAAGAGGGCCCGAACCTGGGTAAAACTTCATGTCCCTTGCCTCTGGTTACCATCCGGCCTAGACGCAAAGTTCGGGACCCCCTACCCGAGATCCGCCGGTTTTGACACCGACAGTCATCTTGCCTGAGATCCCGCAAGGAAGAAGAACGAGTCCATGAAGAAGACAAACGAATGTAGCCAACGTATCCTCACAAACGCAACGTTACCGGATTACCGAGAAGAAGTACACCGGAAAGAAAGCAAACAACATATTAAACAAGCATCACATAAGCATGGCACGATGCGCAAACAAGTATGATGCATGTCCGGTTTAATGAGGCATGGCATGGCAAAATGCACAAACAACCCTACAAATTAAGTGGAGCTCAATATGCAACTCCGTTGCATATTGATGAAACACCACGTGACTTATTTAGTTCGATCTTGTTTATGTACCCAACAATATTAAATGTTGTTAAACATGGCAAGAGGGTGAAGCAAAAGAAAACTACCTATCTAGGCAAGTTTAAATGAGGCCGGAACAACAAGCAACAAGTCCGGAAAAATCCTCATGTGCATATTTTGGTTATGGTACTATTCTGCCCTAAACACAATTTTAGAGTTGTTGAACATGCAAAGTAAAGCCACCATGTTAAACTAGGCATTTTTCTACCCCATTTACATATAAAGTTATTACAAACCGAGTTACGGTTATTTAGTTATGAACCAAAGTATTTTAGCATGGCATAGGATCAAATTAATGCAAACAACAGGTTTAAACATTTCAAACATGGATAAAAATGACATATTATGAAACTAGACAAGATTCTAAACAAGTTTCATATATAAAACATTTTAATCCGGTGGACGGATGATGAGTTATTAAATGCATGAACATGGAGGGTTTTTCTGCAAATCTGTAAAACACTGGATAAAAGCTAAATTCGTCCCGAGAAAAAAAAATACTACATGGGCCAATCCTGTTGGCCCAACAGGAAGAGGGGATCTGGAGGGCGGCGCACATTGGCCTTGAGGCCGGATCCGGCTGGCGCTACGGAGTTGGGCCGGGGCGAACTGGGCCTTTGGCAGGTGGTCAACAGCAGCAGAAGGCCGGCTCGGGCGGTCGAGGTCAACGAAGCAGGAGCGTTGCACTCGTCTCGTTCGTGAAGCAGGGGACGGCGCTGCGGCTCCAGAGAAGCAGGACGCCGGCGGACGGCGGGGAAGGGGCGGATCCGGCAGGTGGGGCGATAAGGCGGCGAGGTACGGCACTCCGGCGGCCGTGCCTGTACAAGGGCAGAGAGAGGGTCAGGGAGAGAGAGACAGGCGAGGAAGAGGAGCGACGGGGAGTGGTTGACCTGGCGAGGGGATTAGCAAGGCTCGTCGGCGGTGAGAGCTTTGGTGGCCGGGGCTACGAACTGGAGGAGGTACTCGGGCGGCTCGACGGCTCGGCGAGCGATGCGTGCAACAAGGAGGAGGGAGCTCGTGCTCCTGCATCCAGGAACGAGGCGCGGTCGGTGACTCCGGTGCAAAATCCATGGAGGCAGGCACATCGTGTTCTCCCTGTGAGAGAAAACAGAGAGGTGGAGGGAGTGAGAGGGAGAAGAACCAGAGGAGGAAGGGAAGGAAGAGGTGGCGCGACGGGGCCGGCCTGAGGACGGGGTCGCCGGCTGGCAGGTTCGCCGAGGCGGCACGGCGTTCGAGGAGCTCGGCCTCGGGAGCGCTCAAGCGCGCCTGTGCTGGTTCAGTCCTTTGCTTCCCTGGAAGGAGGCTCAGGCGAGGAGGACGAGCACGAGGTGCTCAGGAGCTTGGGCTTGGGAGCGCCGACTGATTGGTGGCTCGACTGCGAGGGGATCCAGGGGAGCGGGGCCCGGTGCCCGAACGGCTGCTGCGAAGCAAAACGGGGAGGCTGTCAGCGTGGTGGTTTGCAGGGGCTGGTTGGATGGCTGGATCGAGGAGGAGCGGTGGCAGCTGCGATCTGGTTGGGCGGAGAAGGATCGGGAGGGATCCCGATGTGGAAGAGGACTGGCGGCGGCTGGGAGGATGTGATAGGGCTTCTAAATTCTAGGGTTAGGCAGGTTTATATAGTAGGGGATTAAATGTTAGACTATTTGATCCCTCCGATAAAATTGGATGGTCCGAGATAAAAAGGTTAGGAAGCCCCAATAAGAAAATGGTGACGTTTTGTAGACGTTTGGGGATGATCCAGACACAACGGTGGCGACAGTCCGGGTCGGGTTTGGGACCACTTTCGGACGCGCGCGAGGGGGGCTGTGGGCTGACGAGAGAGGTTAGGTTGGACCTGGCGGTAGGTAGTGAGTTGTATAGACGGTCTCGAGCTGAGAGAAGAGAAGAGAGGGAGGCCCAGCGACTGTTTTCGGAGACCGAAAACGTCCGACGTGTGCCCGGCTATAATGCCGCTATAGTTTAACGGTTGGGCTATCAAACAAACTCCGAATGCGATGAAACTTGACAGGCGGTCTATCTACACTATAAAAACACCGCATGCCAACTTTCAAACCATTCTGATAACATTTTTCCGGCCACTCATAAAATAATATTTCGGACGTGCCGCGGGCGCGTGCAAGTGTGTCTGGGCTCAGAACGGACAACGGAAGAAACTGGGAGACCCGGACGGATGCAAGTTTTGAAAACATGATGATGCAATGCGGATGATGACATGGCAAGAATGCAACACGCAAGCAAATGACAAGGCAACAACAGCGAATAACTAGAGGACACCTGGCACATCGGTCTCGGGGCGTCATAGGTTCCCCCCTCCATAGATTTCCACCTCGGTCATATCGTTGTAGAGCTTAGGCGAAGCCCTGCGTCAGTAACTTCAACATCACCGTCATCACGCCGTCGTGCTGACGAGACTCTCGCTCGACCTCAGCTGAATCTAGAGTTCGTGGGGCGTCACCGAGCTGACCGTGTGCAGATCCCGGAGGTGCCGTACCTTCGATGCTAGGACCGGTCGGATCGTGAAGACGCACGACTACATCAACCGCGTTGTCATAACGATTCCGCTTACGGTCTACGATGGTACATGGACATCACTCTCCCCTCTCATTGATATGCATCACCTAGATGGATCTTGCATGTGCGTAGGATTTTTTTTTGAAATTACTGTGTTCCCCAACATGGGTACCACAACCACTTGACTCAACTGGGAGTTAATTTTCCTGATGATAGTGTCATTGACAGAGTTCTTCAATCACTGCCACCAAGCTACAAAAGCTTCGTGATGAACTATAATATGCAAGGGATGGATAAGACAATTCCCGAGCTCTTCGCAATGCTAAAGGCTGTGGAGGTAGAAATCAAGAAGGAGCATCAAGTGTTGATGGTCAATAAGACCACTAGTTCTAAGAAGAAGGGCAAAGGGAATAAGGGGAACTTCAAGAAGAACGACAAGCAAGTTGCTGCTCAAGTGAAGGATCCCAAGTCTGGACCTAAGCCTGGGACTGAGTGCTTCTACTGCAAAGGGACTGGTCACTGGAAGCGGAACTGCCCCAAGTATTTGGCGGATAAGAAGGATGGCAAAGTGAAAGGTATATTTGATATACATGTTATTGATGTGTACCTTACTAATGCTTGTAGTAGTGCCTAGGTATTTGATACTGGTTCTATTGCTCATATTTGCAACTCGAAACAGGAGCTACAGATTAAACGAAGATTGGCTAAGGACGAGGTGACGATCCGCGTGGGAAATGGTTCCGAAGTCGATGTGATCGCCGTCGGCACGCTACCTCTACATCTACCTTTGGGATTAGTATTAGACCTGAATAATTGTTATTTGATGCCAGCGTTAAGCATGAACATTATATCCGGATCTTGTTCGATGCGAGACGGTTATTCATTTAAATCAAAGAATAATTGTTGTTCTATTTATATGAGTAATATCTTTTATGGTCATGCACCCTTGATGAGTGGTCTATTTTTATTGAATCTCGATAGTAGTGATACACATATTCATAGTATTGAAGCCAAAATATATAAGTTTAATAATGGTAGTGCAACTTATTTGTGGCACTACTTTTTAGGTCATATTGGTGTAAAGCGCATGAAGAAACTCCATGCTGATGGGCTTTTGGAATCGCTTGATTATGAATCACTTGATGCTTGCGAACCATGCCTCATGGGCAAGATGACTAAGACTCTGTTCTCCGGAACAATGGAGCAAGCAACAGACTTGTTGGAAATAATACATACTGATGTATGTGGTCTGATGAGTGTTGATGCTCGCGGCGGGTATCGTTATTTTCTGACCTTCACAGATTATTTGAGCAGATATGGGTATATCTACTTGATGAAACATAAGTCTGAAACATTTGAAAAGTTCAAAGAATTTCAGAGTGAAGTGGAAAATCATCGTAACAAGAAAATTAAGTTTCTACGATCTGATCGTGGAGGTGAATATTTGAGTTATGAGTTTGGTCTTCATTTGAAACAATGCGAAATAGTTTCGCAACTCACGCCACCTGGAACACCACATCGTAATGGTGTGTCCGAACGTCGTAACCACACTCTAATATATATGGTGCGATCTATGATGTCTCTTACTGATTTACCGCTATCGTTTTGAGGTTATGCTTTAGAGACGGTTGCATTCACGTTAAATAAGGCACCATCGAAATTCGTTGAGACGACACCATATGAACTGTGGTTTGGCAAGAAACCCAAGTTGTCGTTTCCTAAAGTTTGGGGCTGCGATGCGTATGTGAAAAAGCTTCAATCTGATAAGCTCGAACCCAAACCAGAGAAATGTGTCTTCATAGGATACCCAAAGGAGACTGTTGGGTACACCTTCTATCACAGATCCGAAGGCAAGATATTCATTGCTAAGAATGGATCCTTTCCAGAGAAGGAGTTTCTCTCGAAAGAAGTGAGTGGGAGTTGATACGTCCATTTTGCATCATGCTTTTATATCGATATTTATTGAATTATGGGCTGTTATCACACATTATGTCACAATAATTATGCCTTTTCTCTCTTATTTTACAAAGTTTACATGAAGAGGGGGAATGCCGGCAGCTGGAATTCTGGTCTGGAAAAGGAGCAAATATTAGAGACCTATTCTGCACATCTCCAAAAGTGCTGAAACTCCATGGTAATTATTTTCAGAATATATAAAAAATATTGGGTGAAAGAAGTACCAGAGGGGGGCCACACACCGTCCACGAGGGTGGGGGGCGCGCCCTACCCCCTGGGCGCGCCCCCTGCCTCGTGGGCCCCCTGGTGGACCTTTGATGCCCATCTTTGGCTATATGGAGTCTTTCGTCAAGGACAAAAAATCATAATCTAGCTCACGGGGCGAAACTCCGCCGCCACGAGGCGGAACCTTGGCGGAACCAATCTAGGGCTCCGGCGGAGCTGTTCTGCCGGGGAAACTTCCCTCCGGTAGGGGGAAATCATCACCATTGTCATCACCAACGATCCTCTCATTGGGAGGGGGTCAATCTCCATCAACATCTTCATCAGCACCATCTCATCTCAAACCCTAGTTCATCTCTTGTATCCAATCTTTGTACCCAAACCATAGATTGGTACTGTGGGTTGCTAGTAGTGTTGATTACTCCTTGTAGTTGATGCTAGTTGGTTTACTTGGTGGAAGATCATATGTTCAGATCCATTATGCATATTAATACCCCTCTGATTATGAACATGAATATGCTTTGTGAGTAGTTACATTTGTTCCTGAGGACATGGGAGAAGTTTTGCTATAAGTAGTCATGTGAATTTGGTATTCGTTCGATATTTTGATGAGATGTATGTTGTCATCCCTCTAGTGGTTTCATGTGAACGTCGACTACATGACACTTTACCATTGTTTGGGACTAGAGGGAGGCATTGGGAAGTAATAAGTAGATGATGGGTTGCTAGAGTGATAGAAGCTTAAACCCTAGTTTATGCGTTGCTTCGTAAGGGGCTGATTTGGATCCATATGTTTCATGCTATGGTTAGTTTTACCTTAATACTTCTGTTGTAGTTGCGGATGCTTGCAATAGGGGTTAATCATAAGTGGGATGCTTGTCCAAGTAAGGGCAGTACCCAAGCACCGGTCCACCCACGTATCAAATTATCAAAGTACCAAACGTGAATCATATGATCGTGATGAAAACTAGCTTGACGATAATTCTCATGTGTCCTCGGGAGTGCTTTCCTTTATATAAAAGTTTGTATAGGCTTGTCCTTTGCTACAAAAAGGATTGGGCCCTCTTGCTGCACCTTATTTACTTTTATTACTTGTTACCCGTTACAAATTACCTTATCACAAAACTATTTGTTATCGATAATTTCGGTGCTTGCAGAGAATACCTTGCTGAAAACCGCTTATCATTTCCTTCTGCTCCTCGTTGGGTTCGACACTCTTACTTATCGAAAAGGCTATGATAGATCCCCTACACTTGTGGGTCATCAAGACTCTTTTCTGGCACCGTTGCCGGGGAGTGAAGCGCCTTTGGTAGGTGGAATTTGGTAAGGAGAAATTTATATAGTGTGGTAAAATTTACTGTCACTTGTTACTATGGAACATAATCCATTGAGGGGCTTGTGCGGGGTATCTTCATCCCGACCAGTAGAGCAAAGAGTTTCTCCTCAACCTATTGAACCTACTGAAAATGTTTACTTTGAAATCCCTTCGGGTATGATAGAGAAACTGCTAGCTAATCCTGTCAGAGGTGACAGAACATTACATCCCAATTTGCACCTAATCTATGTGGATGAAGTTTGTGGATTATTTAAGCTTGCAGGTAGGCCCGAGGATGTTATCAAGAAGAAGTTCTTCCCTTTATCTTTGAAGGGAGATGCATTGTCATGGTTTAGGCTATGTGATGATATTGGATCATGGAACTACCAACGATTGAAATTGGAATTTCATCAGAAGTTTTATCCTATGCATCTTGTTCATCATGATCGTAATTATATATATATATTTTTTGGCCTTGCGAAGGAGAAAGCATCGCTCAAGCTTGGGGGGGGGGCTTAAGTTAATGTTATATTCATGCCCCAATCATGAGCTCTAAAAAATGATTATTCAAAAAATTTATGCTTGGCTTTCTCTCAGCAATCGCTCCATGCTCGATACTTCTTGTACTGGATCTTTTATGATGAAGACTATTGAATTGAAATGGGATTTATTGGAGAGAACTAAACGCAACTTTGAAGATTGGGATCTCGACGAAGGTAAGGAGTCAGGTATAACACCTAAGTTTGATTGTGTTAAATCTTTTATGGATACCGATGTTTTCCATGAATTTAGCACTAAATATGGACTTGACTCTGAGATAGTAGCTTCTTTCTGTGAATCCTTTGCTACTCATGTTGATCTCCCTAAGGAGAAGTGGTTTAAATATAATCCTCCCATTGAAGTAAAAGTAGTTGCACCTATTAAAGTTGAAGAAAAGACTATCACTTATAATGATCCTGTAGTTCCCACGGCTTATATTGAGAAACCACCTTTCCCTGTTAGAATAAAGGATCATGCTAAAGCTTCAACTGTGGTTCGTAAGAGTAATACTAGAACACCTACTCCCTCTGAGAAAATTAAAGTTGAACCTAGTGTTGCTATGGTTAAAGATCTCTTGGCTAATAATATTGATGGGCATGTTATTTACTTCTACAAGGAATCTGCTAGAATTGCTAGACCTGATACTAAAAATAAACATAGACCTGTTGTAGGCATGCCTGTTATTTCTGTTAAAATAGGAGATGATTGCTATCATGGCTTATGTGATATGGGTGCTAGTGCAAGTGCAATACCGCATTCCTTATACAAAGAAATTATGCATGAAATTGCACCTGCTGAGATAGAAGAGATAGATGTTACAATTAAGCTTGCCAATAGAGATACTATTTCACCAGTTGGGATTGTTAGAGATGTTGAAGTCTTGTGTGGGAAAGTTAAATATCCTGTTGATTTTCTTGTTCTTGGTTCCCCACAAGATGACTTTTGTCCCATTATATTTGGTAGACCCTTCTTGAGTACTGTTAATGCTAAGATAGACTGCAATAAGGATATTGTTTCTGTTGGTTTAGGGGATATGTCTCATGAGTTTAATTTTGCTAAATTTTGTAGACAACCCCATGATAAAGAATTGCCTAGTAAAGATGAAATTATTGGTCTTTCTTCTATTGCTGTGCCTCCTAGTGATCCTTTAGAACAATATTTGCTAGACCATGAAAATGATATGTTTATGAATGAAAGAAGGGAAATAGATGAAGTATTCTTTAAACAGGGACCTATTTTGAAACACAACTTGCCTGTTGAAATCCTAGGGGATCCTCCTCCACCTAGCTAAGGGTGATCCTGTGTTTGAGCTTAAACCTTTACCAGATACTCTTAAATATGCTTATCTTGATGAGAAAGAGATATATCCTGTTATTATTAGTGCTAACCTTTCAGAGCATGAAGAAAAGAAATTATTGAAAACTTTGAAGAAGCACCGTGCTGCTATTGGGTATACTCTTGATGATCTTAAGGGCATTAGTCCCACTCTATGACAACACAAAATAAAGCTGGAGAAAGACGCTAAACCAGTTTTTGATCACCAACGATGGTTAAATTCTAAGATGAAAGAAGTGGTAAGAAAAGAAATACTAAAGCTTCTGGGGGCAGGTATAATTTATCTCGTTGCTGATAGTCAGTGGGTAAGTCCTGTCCATTGTGTCCCTAAGAAGGGAGGTATTACTGTTGTTCCTAATGATAAAGATGAATTGATCCCACAAAGAATTGTTACAGGTTATAAAATGGTAATTGATTTCCGCAAATTAAATAAAGCTACTAAAAAGGATCATTACCCGTTACCTTTTATTGATCAAATGCTAGAAAGATTACCCAAACATACACATTTTTGCTTTCTAGATGGTTATTCTGGTTTCTCTCAAATACCTGTGTCAAAAGAGATCAAGAAAAGACAACTTTTACTTACCCTTTCGGTACCTTTGCTTATAGACGTATGCCTTTTGGTTTATGTAATGCACCTGCTAATTTTCAAAGATGTATGACTGCTATATTCTCTGACTTTTTTGAAAAGATTGTTGAGGTATTCATGGATGATTTCTCCATTTATGGGACTTCTTTTGATGATTGCTTAAGCAACCTTGATCGAGTTTTGCAGAGATGTGAAGAAACTAATATTGTCTTGAATTGGGAGAAATGCCACTTTATGGTTAATGAAGGTATTGTCTTGGGGCATAAAATTCTGAAAGAGGTATTGAAGTTGATAAAGCTAAAGTTGATGCTATTGAAAAGATGCCGTGTCCTAAAGACATCAAAGGTATAAGAAGTTTCCTTGGTCATGCCGGTTTTTATAGGAGGTTCATTAAGGATTTCTCTAAAATTTCTCGGCCTCTGACTAATCTCTTACAAAAAGATGTCCCTTTTGTCTTTGATGATGATTGTGTAGAAGCATTTGAAATACTTAACAAAGCTTTGATTTCAGCACCTATTGTTCAGCCTCCTGATTGGAATCTACCATTTGAAATTATGTGTGATGCTAGTGACTATGTTGTAGGGGCTGTTCTAGGACAAAGAGTTGATAAGAAATTAAATGTTATTCAATATGCTAGTAAAACTCTAGACAGTGCCCAAAGAAATTATTCTACTACTGAAAAAGAATTTTTAGCCATTGTATTTGCTAGTGATAAGTTCAGACCTTATATTGTTGATTCTAAAGTAACTGTTCACACTGATCATGCTACCATTAAATATCTTATGGAAAATAAAGATGCTAAACCAAGACTTATTAGATGGGTTCTCTTGCTTCAAGAATTTGATTTGCATATTATTGATAGAAAGGGAGCTGAGAACCCCGTTGCAGACTGTCTAGGATAGAAAATGTTCTTGATGACCCACTACCTATTGATGATAGCTTTCCTGGTGAACAATTAGCTGTCATAAATGCTTCTCGTACTGCTCCATGGTATGCTGATTATGCTAATTACATTGTTGCTAAATTTATACCACCTAGTTTCATATACCAGCAAAAGAAAAAGTTCTTCTATGATTTAAGACATTACTTCTGGGATGACCCACATCTTTATAAAGAAGGAGTAGATGGTATTATTAGACGTTGTGTGCCTGAGCATGAATAGGAATAGATCCTACGCAAGTGCCACTCCGAGGCTTATGGAGGACACCATGCTGGAGACAGAACTGCACATAAGGTATTGCAATCCGGTTTTTATTGGCCTACTCTCTTCAAGGATGCCCATAAGTTTGTCTTGTCTTGTGATGAATGTCAAAGAATTGGTAATATTAGTAGACGTCAAGAAATGCCTATGAATTATTCACTTGTTATTGAACCATTTGATGTTTGGGGCTTTGATTATATGGGACCGTTTCCTTCCTCTAATGGGTATACACATATTTTAGTTGTTGTTGATTACGTTACTAAGTGGGTAGAAGCTATTCCAACTAGTAGTGTTGATCATAACACCTCTATTAATATGCTTAAAGAAGTTATTTTTCTGAGATTTGGAGTCCCTAGATATCTAATGACTGATGGTGGCTCGCATTTTATTCATGGTGCTTTTCGTAAAATGCTTGCTAAGTATGATGTTAATCATAGAATTGCATCTCCATATCATCCACAGTCTAGTGGTCAAGTAGAATTAAGTAATAGAGAGCTTAAATTTATTTTGCAAAAGACTGTTAATAGATCTAGAAAGAATTGGTCGAAGAAACTTGATGATGCATTATGGGCTTACAGAACTGCATATAAAAATCCCATGGGTATGTCTCCATATAAAATGGTTTATGGTAAAGCATGTCACTTACCTCTTGAATTAGAACATAAGTCATATTGGGCTATTAAAGAGCTCAACTATGACTTCAAACTTTCCGGTGAGAAGAGGCTTTTTGACATTAGCTCACTTGATGAATGGAGAACCCAAGCCTAAGAGAATGCCAAACTGTTTAAAGAAAAAGTTAAAAGATGGCATGATAAAAGGATACAAAAATGTGAGTTTAATGTAGGTGATTATGTATTGTTATACAACTCTCGTTTATGATTTTTTGCTAGCAAACTCCTCTCTAAATGGTAAGATCCTTACATCATCGAGGAGGTCTATCATTCCGGTGCCATAAAAATCAACAACTTCGAAGGCACAAATCCGAGGGTGGTGAACGATCAAAGAATCAAACATTATATCTCAGGTAATCCCATAAATGTTGAAACTAATGTTATTGAAACCGTAACCCCGGAGGAATACATAAGGGACACTCTCCAGAACGTTTCAGACTCCGAAAAGGAATAGGTATGAGGTACGGTAAGTAAACTGATACGTCTCCATCGTATCTATAATTTTTGATTGTTCCATGCTAATATTCTACAACTTTCATATACTTTTGGAAACTTTATATACTATTTTTGGGACTATCATATTGATCCAGTGCCCAGTGACAGTTCCTGTTTGTTGCATGTTTTTTCTTTCGCAGAAAATCCATATCAAACGGAGTCCAAACGGGATAAAAACTGACGGAGATTTTTTTTGGAATATATGTGATTTTGGGAAGAAGAATCAACGCGAGACGATGCCCGAGGGGGCCATGAGGCAGGGGGCGCGCCCCAAGGGGTCAAGCGCGCCCTGGGCCCTCGTGGCCACACTGTAAGGCAGTAGGTACCCTTCTTTCTCCGCAAGAAAGCTAATATCTGGATAAAAATCGTGTCCAAAATTCAGCCCAATCGGAGTTACGGATCTCTGGGAATTTAAGAAACGGTGAAAGGGCAGAATCAGAAACGCAAAAACAGAGAGAGACAGAGAGACAGATCCAATCTCGGAGGGGCTCTCGCCCCTTCGCCGCCATGGTGGCCATGGACCAGAGGGGAAACCCTTCTCCCATCTAGGGGGAAGGTCAAGGAAGAAGAAGAAGGGGGCTTGATGTCTACTACACAACCTTCTTCTTGTAGACGTTGTTGGGCCTCCAAGTGCAGAGGTTTGTAGGACAGTAGCAAATTTCTCTCAAGTGGATGACCTACGGTTTATCAATCCGTGGGAGGCATAGGATGAAGATGGTCACTCTCAAGCAACCCTGCAACCAAATAACAAAGAGTCTCTTGTGTCCCCAACACACCCAATACAATGGTAAATTGTATAGGTGCACTAGTTCGGCGAAGAGATGGTGATACAAGTGCAATATGGATGATAGATATGAGTATTTGTAATATGAAAATATAAAAACAGCAAGGTAACTAATGATAAAAGTGAGCACAAACGCTATTGCAATGCATTGAAACAAGGCCTAGGGTTCATACTTTCACTAGTGCAAGTTCTCTCAACAATAACAACATAATTGGATCATATAACTATCCCTCAACATGCAACAAAGAGTCACTCCAAAGTCACTAATAGCGGAGAACAAACGAAGAGATTATGGTAGGGTACGAAACCACCTCAAAGTTATCCTTTCTGATCGATCTATTCAAGAGTCCGTAGTAAAATAACATGAAGCTATTCTTTCCGTTCGATCTATCATAGAGTTTGTACTAGAATAACACCTTAATATACAAATCAACCAAAACCCTAATGTCACCTAGATATTCCAATGTCACCTCAAGTATCCGTGGGTATGATTATATGATATGCATCGCACAATCTCAGATTCATCTATTCAACCAACACAAAGAACTTCAAAGAGTGCCCCAAAGTTTCTACCGAAGAGTCAAGACGTAAACGTGTGCCAACTCCTATGCACAAGTTCATGAGGTCACGGAACTCGCAAGTTGATCACCAAAACATACATCAAGTGTTCTCAAATCCTTAAAGACTCAATCCGATAATACAACTTCAAAGGGAAAACTCAATCCATTCCAAGAGAGTAGAGGGGGAGAAACATCACAAGATCCAACTATAATAGCAAAGCTCGCGATACATCAAGATCGTGACACCTCAAGAACACGAGAGAGAGAGATCAAACACATAGCTACTGGTACATACCCTCAGCCCCGAGGGAGAACTACTCCTTCCTCGTCCTGGAGAGCACCGGGATGATGAAGATGGCCACCGGAGAGGGATTTCCCCCTCCGGCAGGGTGCCGGAACGGGTCTAGATTGGTTTTTGGTGGCCACGGAGGCTTCTGGCGGTGGAACTCCTGATCTATTCTGCTCCCCGAAGTTTTTAGGGTATTGCTACCTCTTGAGCACTGCTTTGGTTTTCCCTTGAATAGGAAAGGGTGATGCAGCAAAGTAGTGTAAGTATTTCCCTCAGTTTTTGAGAACCAAGGTATCAATCCAGTAGGAGGCTACGCGTGAGTCCCTCACACCAACACAAACCAAATAAATCCTCGCAACCAACGCGATAAGGGGTTGTCAATTGATACGTCTCCGTCGTATCTACTTTTCCAAACACTTTTGCCCTTGTTTTGGACTCTAACTTGCATGATTTGAATGGAACTAACCCGGACTGACGCTGTTTTCAGCAGAATTACCATGGTGTTATTTATGTGCAGAAACAAACGTTCTCAGAATGACCTGAAACTTCACGGAGCAACTTTTTGGAAAATATAAAAAATACCTGCAAAAGATGAAGGCCAGGGGGCCCACCACCTGTCCACGAGGGTGGGGGCGCGCCTGCCCCCCTAGGGCGCACCCCCTACCTCGTGGGCCCCTGGAGGTCCTCCAACTCCAACTCCAACTCTATATATTGTGTTTCGGGGAGAAAAAATCAGAGATAAGAATTCATTGCGTTTTACGATACGGAGCCGCCGCCAAGCCCTAAAACCTCTCGGGAGGACTGATCTGGAGTCCGTTCGGGGCTCCGGAGAGGGGAATCCGTCGCCATCGTCATCATCAACCATCCTCCATCACCAATTTCATGATGCTCACCGCCGTGCGTGAGTAATTCCATCGTAGGCTTGCTGGACGGTGATGGGTTGGATGGGATCTATCATGTAATCAAGTTAGTTTTGTTAGGGTTTGATCCCTAGTATCCACTATGTTCTGAGATTGATGTTGCTATGACTTTGCTATGCTTAATGCTTGTCACTAGGGCCCGAGCGCCATGATTTCAGATCTGAACCTATTATGTTTGCATCAATATATGAGAGTTCTTGATCCTATCTTGCAAGTCTATAGTCACCTATTATGTGTTATGATCCGTTAACCCCGAAGTGACAATAATCGGGATACTTACTGGTGATGACCGTAGTTTGAGGAGTTCATGTATTCACTATGTGTTAATGCTTTGTTCCGGTACTCTATTAAAAGGAGGCCTTAATATCCCTTAGTTTCCATAAGGACCTCGCTGCCACGGGAGGGTAGGACAAAAGATGTCATGCAAGTTCTTTTCCATAAGCACGTATGACTATATTCGGAATACATGCCTACATTATATCAATGAACTGGAGCTAGTTCTGTGTCACCCTAGGTTATGACTGTTACATGATGAACCGCATCCGGCATAATTCTCCATCACCGATCCATTGCCTACGAGCTTTCCATATATTGTTCTTCGCTTATTTACTTTCCCATTGCTATTGCTATCATCACTACAAAATACCAAAAACATTACTTTTACTACTGTTACCTTTTGCTACCGTTACCACTACTATCATATTACTTTGCTACTAAATACTTTGCTGCAGATAGTAAGTTTCCAGGTGTGGTTGAATTGACAACTCAGCTGCTAATACTTGAGAGTATTCTTTGGCTCCCCTTGTGTCGAATCAATAAATTTGGGTTGAATACTTTACCCTCGAAAACTGTTGCGATCCCCTATACTTGCAGGTTATCATCAATCCCTACACGGTCACTTACGAGAGTGAGATCTGATAGATATGATAAGATAATATTTTTGGTATTTTTATGATAAAGATGCAAAGTAAAATAAAAGGCAATGAAAATAACTAAGTGTTGGAAGATTAATATGATGGAAGATAGACCCGGGGGCCATAGGTTTCACTAGTGGCTTCTCTCAAGAGCATAAGTATTTTACGGTGGGTGAACAAATTACTGTTGAGCAATTGACAGAATTGAGCATAGTTATGAAAATATCTAGGTATGATCATGTATATAGGCATCACATCCGAGACAAGTAGACCGACTCCTGCCTGCATCTACTACTATTACTCCACACATCGACCGCTATCCAACATGCATCTAGAGTATTAAGTTCATAAGAACAGAGTAACGCTTTAAGCAAGCTAATATGATGTAGAGGGATAAATTCACGCAATATGATAAAAAAAACCCATCTTGTTATCCTCGATGGCAACAATACAATACGTGCCTTGCTGCCCCTACTGTCACTGGGAAAGGACACCACAAGATTGAACCCAAAGCTAAGCACTTCTCCCATTGCAAGAAAGATCAATCCAGTAGGCCAAACCAAACTGATAATTCGAAGAGACTTGCAAAGATAACCAATCATACATAAAAGAATTCAGAGAAGATTCAAATATTGTTCATAGATAAACTTGATCATAAACCCACAATTCATCGGTCTCCACAAACACACCGCAAAAGAAGATTACATCGAATAGATCTCCACGAGAGAGGGGGGAGAACATTGTATTGAGATCCAAAAAGAGAGAAAAACCATCTAGCTAATAACTATAGACCCGAAGTTCTGAGGTAAACTACTCACACTTCATCGGAGGGGCTATGGTGTTGATGTAGAATCCCTCCGTGATCGATGCCCCTTCTGGCGGAGCTCTGGAACAGGCCCCAAGATGGGATCTCGTGGATACAGAAAGTTACAGCGGTAGAATTAGGGTTTTGGCTCCGTCTTTGATCGTTTGGGGGTACGTAGGTATATATAGGAGGAAGGAGTACGTCGGTGGAGCAACATGAAGGAAATATGCCCTAGAGGCAATAATAAAGTTATTATTTTATTTCCTTATATCATGATAAATGTTTATTATTCATGCCAGAATTGTATTAACCGGAAACATAATACTTGTGTGAATACATAGACAAACTAAACGTCACTAGTATGCCTCTACTTGACTAGCTCGTTAATCGAAGATGGTTATGTTTCCTAACCATAGACATGTGTTGTCATTTGATTAACGGGATCACATCATTAGGAGAATGATGTGATTGACATGACCCATTCCATTAGCTTAGCACCCGATCGTTTTAGTATGTTGCTATTGCTTTCTTCATGACTTATACATGTTCCTATGACTATGAGATTATGCAACTCCCGTTTGCCGGAGGAACACTTTGTGTGCTACCAAACGTTACAACGTAACTGGGTGATTATAAAGGAGCTCTACAGGTGTCTCCAAAGGTACATGTTGGGTTGGCGTATTTCGAGATTAGGATTTGTCACTCCGATTGTCGGAGAGGTATGTCTGGGCCCTCTCGGTAATGCACATCACATAAGCCTTGCAAGCATTGCAACTAATGAGTTAGTTGCGAGATGATGTATTACAAAACGAGTAAAGAGACTTGCCGGTAACGAGATTGAACTAGGTATTGAGATACCGACGATCGAATCTCGGGCAAGTAACATACCGATGACAAAGGGAACAACGTATGTTGTTATGCGGTCTGACCGATAAAGATCTTTGTAGAATATGTAGGAGCCAATATGAGCATCCAGGTTCCGCTATTGGTTATTGACTGGAGACGTGTCTCGGTCATGTCTACATTGCTCTCGAACCCGTAGGGTCCGCACGCTTAACGTTACGATGACAGTTTCATTATGAGTTTATATATTTTGATGTACCTAAGATTGTTCGGAGTCCCGGATGTGATCACGGACGTGACGAGGAGTCTCGAAATGGTTGAGACATAAAGATTGATATATTGGACGGTTATATTCGGACACCGGAAGTGTTCCGGAGAAGTTTCGGATAAAACCGGAGTACCGGGGGGGTTACCGGAACCCCCCAAGGGTTAATGGGCCTCATGGGCCCAAAGTGGAGAAGAGGAGGGGCGGCCAGGGCAGGCCGCGTGCCCCCTCCCCCTCTAGTCTGAATTGGACAAGGAGGGGAGGCGGCGCCCCCCTTTCCTTCCTCTCCTCTCTCCCTTCCTTCCCCCTCTCCTAGTTGGACAAGGAAAAGGAGGGAGTCCTACTCCCGGTAGGAGTAGGACTCCTCCCTGGCGCACCTCCTCCTGGACCGCCGTCGCTCCCCCTTGATCCTTTATATAACGGGGCAGGGGGGCACCTCTAGACACACAAGTTGATCTTCGTGATCGTTCTCTTAGCCGTGTGCGGTGCCCCCCTCCACCATAATCCTCGATAATATTGTAGCGGTGCTTAGGCGAAGCCCTGCGATGGTAGAACATCAAGATCGTCACCACGTCGTCGTTCTGACGGAACTCTTCCCCGGCATTTTGCTGGATCGGAGTCCGGGGATCGTCATCAAGCTGAACGTGTGCTAGAACTTGGAGGTGCCGTAGTTTCGGTGCTTGATCGGTCGGGCCGTGAAGACATACGACTACATCAACCGCGTTGTGCTAAACGCTTCCGCTTCCGGTCTACGAGGGTACGTAGACAACACTCTCCCCTCTCGTTGCTATGCATCACCATGATCTTCCGTGTGTGTAGGAATTTTTTTGAAATTACTTCGTTCCCCAACAGTGTCATCTGAGCCTAGGTTTTATGTGTTGATGTTATTTGCACGAGTAGAACACAAGTGAGTTGTGGGTGATATAAGTCATACTGCTTACCAGCATGTCATACTTTGGTTCGGTGGTATTGTTGGATGAAGCGGCCCGGACCGACATTACGCGTACGCTTACGCGAGACTGGTTCTACCGACGTGCTTTGCACACAGGTGGCTGGCGGGTGTCAGTTTCTCCAACTTTAGTTGAACCGAGTGTGGCTACGCCCGGTCCTTGCGAAGGTTAAAACAGCACCAACTTGACAAACTATCGTTGTGGTTTTTGATGCGTAGGTTAGATTGGTTCTTTCTTAAGCCCGTAGCAGCCACGTAAAACTTGCAACAAACAAAGTAGAGGATGTCTAACTTGTTTTTGCAGGGCATGTTGTGATATGATATGGTCAAGACGTGATGCTAAATTTTATTGTATGAGATGATCATGTTTTGTAACCAAGTTATCGGCAACTGGCTGGAGCCATTTGGTTGTCGCTTTATTGTATGCAATGCAATCGCCCTGTAATGCTTTACTTTATCACTAAGCGGTAGCGATAGTCGTAGAAGCATAAGATTGGCGAGACGACAACGATGCTACGATGGAGATCAAGGTGTCGCGCCGGTGACGATGGTGATCATGACGGTGCTTCGAAGATGGAGATCACAAGCACAAGATGATGATGGCCATATCATATCACTTATATTGATTGCATGTGATGTTTATCTTTTATGCATCTTATCTTGCTTTGATTGACGGTAGCATTATAAGATGACCCCTCACTAAATTATCATAGTAAAAGTGTTCTCCCTGAGTATGCACCGTTGCGAAAGTTCTTCGTGCTGAGACACCACGTGATGATCGGGTGTGATAGGCTCTACGTTCAAATACAATGGGTGCAAAACAGTTGCACACGCAGAATACTCAGGTTTAACTTGACGAGCCTAGCATATAACAGATATGGCCTCGGAACACGGAGACCGAAAGGTCGAGCGTGAATCATATAGTAGATATGATCAACATAGTGATGTTCACCAATGAAACTACTCCATCTCACGTGATGATCAGACATGGTTTAGTTGATTTGGATCACGTGATCACTTAGAGGATTAGAGGGATGTCTATCTAAGTGGGAGTTCTTTAGTAATATGATTAATTTAACTTAAATTTATCATGAACTTAGTACCTGATAGTATCTTGCTTGTTTATGTTTGATTGTAGATAGATGGCCCGTGCTGTTGTTCCATTGAATTTTAATGCGTTCCTTGAGAAAGCAAAGTTGAAAGATGATGGTAGCAATTACACGGACTGGGTCCGTAACTTGAGGATTATCCTCATTGCTGCACAGAAGAGTTACATCCTGGAAGCACCGCTGGGTGCCAGGCCTACTGCTGATGCAACTGACAATGTTAAGAACGTCTGGCAGAGCAAAGCTGATGACTACTCGATAGTTCAATGTGCCATGCTTTATGGCTTAGAATCGGGTCTTCAACGACGTTTTGAACGTCATGGAGCATATGAGATGTTCCAAGAGTTGAAGTTAATATTTCAAGCAAATGCCCGGATTGAGAGATATGAAGTCTCCAATAAGTTCTATAGCTGCAAGATGGAGGAGAACAGTTCTGTCAGTGAGCATATACTCAAAATGTCTAGGTATAATAATCACTTGATTCAATTGGGAGTTAATCTTCTAGATGATTGCGTCATTGACAGAATTCTCCAATCACTTCCACCAAGCTACAAGAGCTTCGTGATGAACTATAATATGCAAGGGATGGATAAGACAATTCCCGAGCTCTTTGCAATGCTGAAAGCCGTGGAGGTAGAAATCAAGAAGGAGCATCAAGTGTTGATGGTCAACAAGACCACTAGTTTCAAGAAAAAGGGCAAAGGGAAGAAGAAGGGGAACTTCAAGAAGAACAACAAGCAAGTTGCTACTCAGGAGAAGAAACCCAAATCTGGACCTAAGCCTGAAACTGAGTGCTTCTACTGCAAGCAGACTGGTCACTGGAAGCGGAACTGCCTCAAGTATTTGGTGGATAAGAAGGATGGCAAGGTGAACAAAGGTATATGTGATATACATGTTATTGATGTGTACCTTACTAATGCTCGCAGTAGCACCTGGGTATTTGATACTGGTTCTGTTGCTAATATTTGCAACTCGAAACAGGGACTACGGATTAAGCGAAGATTGGCTAAAGGACGAGGTGACGATGTGCGTGGGAAATGGTTCCAAAGTCAATGTGATCGCGGTCGGCACGCTACCTTTACATCTACCTTCGGGATTAGTATTAGACCTAAATAATTGTTATTTGGTGCCAGCGTTGAGCATGAACATTATATCTGGATCTTGTTTGATGCGAGACGGTTATTCATTTAAATCAGAGAATAATGGTTGTTTTATTTATATGAGTAATATCTTTTATGGTCATGCACCCTTGAAGAGTGGTCAATTTTTATTAAATCTCGATAGTACTGACACACATATTCATAATGTTGAAGCCAAAAGATGCAGAGTTAATAATGATAGTGCAACTTATTTGTGGCACTGCCGTTTGGGTCATATCGGTGTAAAGCGCATGAAGAAACACCATACTGATGGACTTTTGGAACCACTTGATTATGAATCACTTGGTACTTGCGAACCGTGCCTTATGGGCAAGATGACCAAAACACCGTTCTCCGGTACTATGGAGAGAGCAACAGATTTGTTGGAAATCATACATACAGATGTATGTGGTCCAATGAATGTTGAGGCTCGTGGCGGATATCGTTATTTTCTCACCTTCACAGATGACTTAAGCAGATATGGGTATATCTACTTAATGAAACATAAGTCTGAAACATTTGAAAAGTTCAAAGAATTTCAGAGTGAAGTTGAAAATCATCGTAACAAGAAAATAAAGTTTCTACGATCTGATCATGGAGGAGAATATTTGAGTTACGAGTTTGGTGTACATTTGAAACAATGCGGAATAGTTTGGCAACTCACGCCACCCGGAACACCACAGCGTAATGGTGTGTCCGAACGTCGTAATCGTACTTTACTAGATATGGTGCGATCTATGATGTCTCTTACTGATTTACTGCTATCGTTTTGGGGTTATGCTTTAGAGATGGACACATTCACGTTAAATAGGGCACCATCGAAATCCGTTGAGACGTCACCTTATGAACTATGGTTTGGCAAGAAACCAAAGTTGTCGTTTCTTAAAGTTTGGGGCTGCGATGCTTATGTGAAAAAGCTTCAACCTGATAAGCTCGAACCCAAATCAGAGAAATGTGTCTTCGTAGGATATCCAAAGGAAACTACTGGATACACCTTCTATCACAGATCCGAAGGCAAGAATTTTGTTGCTAAATTCGGAAACTTTCTAGAGAAGGAGTTTCTCTCGAAAGAAGTGAGTGGGAGGAAAGTAGAACTTGATGAGGTAACTGTACCTGCTCCCTTATTGGAAAGTAGTACATCACAGAAATCGGTTCCTGTGACACCTACACCAATTAGTGAGGAAGCTAATGACGATGATCATGAAACTTCAGAACAAGTTTCTACTAAACCTCGTAGATCAACCAGAGTAAGATCTGCACCAGAGTGATACAGTAATCCTATTCTAGAAGTCATGCTACTAGATCATGATGAACCTACGAACTATGAAGAAGCGATGGTGAGCCCAGATTCCGCAAAATGGCTTGAAGCCATGAAATCTGAGATGGGATCCATGTATGAGAACAAAGTGTGGACTTTGGTTGACTTGCCCAATGATCGGCAAGCAATTGAGAATAAATGGATCTTCAAGAAGAAGACTGACGCTGGCGGTAATGTTACTGTCTACAAAGCTCGACTTGTCACAAAAGGTTTTCGACAAGTTCAAGGGATTGACTACGATGAGACCTTCTCACCCATAGCGATGCTTAAGTCTATCCGAATCATGTTAGCAATTGCCGCATTTTATGATTATGAAATTTGGCAGATGGATGTCAAAACTGCATTCCTGAATGGATTTCTGGAAGAAGAGTTGTATATGATGCACCCGGAAGGTTTTATCGATCCAAAAGGAGCTAACAAAGTGTGCAAGCTCCAGCGATCCATTTATGGACTGGTGCAAGCATCTCGGAGTTGGAATAAACGCTTTGATAGTGTAATCAAAGCATTTGGGTTTGTACAGACTTTTGGAGAAGCCTGTATTTACAAGAAAGTGAGTGGGAGCTCTGTAGCATTTCTGATATTATATGTGGATGACATATTACTAATCGGAAATGATATTGAATCTCTGGATAGCATAAAGGGATACTTGAATAAGAGTTTTTCAATGAAAGACCTCGGTGAATCTTCTTACATATTGGGCATTAAGATCTATAGAGATAGATCAAGACGCTTAATTGGACTTTCACAAAGCACATACCTTGACAAAGTTTTGAAGAAGTTCAAAATGGATCAAGCAAAGAAAGGATTCTTGCCTGTGTTACAAGGTGTGAAATTGAGTAAGACTCAATGCCCGACCACTGCAGAAGATAGAGAGAAAATGAAAGATGTTCCCTATGCTTCAGCCATAGGCTCTATCATGTATGCAATGCTGTGTACCAGACCTGATGTGTGTCTTGCTATAAGTCTAGCAGGGAGGTACCAAAGTAATCCAGGAGTGGATCACCGGACAGCGGTCAAGAACATCCTGAAAAACCTGAAAAGGACTAAGGATATGTTTCTCGTATATGGAGGTGACAAAGAGCTCATCGTAAATGGTTACGTTGATGCAAGCTTTGACACTGATCCGGACGATTCTAAATCGCAAACCGGATACGTGTTTACATTAAACGGTGGAGCTGTCAGTTGGTGCAGTTCTAAACAAAGCGTTGTGGCGGGATCTACATGTGAAGCGGAGCACATAGCTTCTTTGGAAGCAGCAAACGAAGGAGTCTGGATGAAGGAGTTCATATCCGATCTAGGTGTCATACCTAGTGCATCGGGTCCAATGAAAATCTTTTGTGATAATACTGGTGCAATTGCCTTGGCAAAGGAATCCAGATTTCACAAGAGAACCAAGCACATCAAGAGACGCTTCAATTCCATCCGGGATCTAGTACAGGTGGGAGACATAGAGATTTGCAAGATACATACGGATCTGAATGTAGCAGACCCGTTGACTAAGCCTCTTCCACGAGCAAAACATGATCAGCACCAAAGCTCCATAGGTGTTAGAATCATTACTGTGTAATCTAGATTATTGACTCTAGTGCAAGTGGGAGACTGAAGGAAATATGCCCTACAGGCAATAATAAAGTTATTATTTTATTTCCTTATATCATGATAAATGTTTATTATTCATGCTAGAATTGTATTAACCAGAAACATAATACTTGTGTGAATACATAGACAAACTAAACGTCACTAGTATGCCTCTACTTGACTAGCTCGTTAATTGAAGATGGTTATGTTTCCTAACCATAGACATGTGTTGTCATTTGATTAACGGGATCACATAATTAGGAGAATGATGTGATTGACATGACCCATTCCATTAGCTTAGCACCCGATCGTTTTAGTATGTTGCTACTGCTTTCTTCATGACTTATACATGTTCCTATGACTATGAGATTATGCAACTCCCGTTTGCCAGAGGAACACTTTGTGTGCTACCAAACGTCACAACGTAACTGGGTGATTATAAAGGAGCTCTACAGGTGTCTCCAAAGGTACATGTTGGGTTGGCGTATTTCGAGATTAGGATTTGTCACTCCGATTGTCAGAGAGGTATCTCTGGGCCCTCTCGGTAATGCACATCACATAAGCCTTGCAAGCATTGCAACTAATGAGTTAGTTGTGAGATGATGTATTACGAAACAAGTAAAGAGACTTGCCGGTAACAAGATTGAACTAGGTATTGAGATACCGACGATCGAATCTCGGGCAAGTAACATACCGATGACAAAGGGAACAACGTATGTTGTTATGCGGTCTGACCGATAAAGATCTTCGTAGAATATGTAGGAGCCGATATGAGCATCCAGGTTCCGCTATTGGTTATTGACTGGAGATGTGTCTCGATCATGTCTACATTGTTCTCGAACCCGTAGGGTCCGCACGCTTAACGTTACGATGACAGTTTCATTATGAGTTTATATATTTTGATGTACCGAAGATTGTTCGGAGTCCCGGATGTGATCACGGACATGATGAGGAGTCTCGAAATGGTCAAGACATAAAGATTGATATATTGGACGGCTATATTCAGACACAGAAGTGTTCCGGAGAAGTTTCGGATAAAACCGGAGTACCGAGGGGTTACCGGAACCCCCCGGGGGTTAATGGGCCTCATGGGCCCAAAGTGGAGAAGAGGAGGGGCGGCCAGGGCAGGCCGTGCGCCCCCTCCCCCTCTAGTCCGAATTGGACAAGGAGGGGGGCGGCGCCCCCCCTTTCCTTCCTCTCCTCTCTCCCTTCCTTCCCCCTCTCCTAGTTGGACAAGGAAAAGGAGGGAGTCCTACTCCTGGCAGGAGTAGGACTCCTCCCTGGCGCGCCTCCTCCTGGCCGGCCGCCTCTCCCCCTTGCTCCTTTATATACGAGGGCAGGGGGGCACCTCTATACACACAAGTTGATCTTCGTGATCGTTCTCTTAGCCGTGTGCGGTGCCCCCCTCCACCATAATCCTCGATAATATTGTAGCGGTGCATAGGCGAAGCCCTGCGATGGTAGAACATCAAGATCGTCACCACGCCGTCGTGCTGACGGAACTCTTCCCTGACACTTTGCTGGATCAGAGTCCGGGGATCGTCATCAAGCTGAACGTGTGCTAGAACTCGGAGGTGCCGTAGTTTCGGTGCTTGATCGGTCGGGCCGTGAAGACGTACGACTACATCAACCGCGTTGTGCTAAACGCTTCCGCTTCTGGTCTACGAGGGTACGTAGACAACACTCTCCCCTCTCGTTGCTATGCATCACCATGATCTTGCGTGTGCATAGGATTTTTTTTGAAATTACTACGTTCCCCAACACAACAGGGGGCCCACGAGGGTGGAGGGCGCGCATGGGGGGTAGGCGCGCCCCCTACCTCGTGGCTTCCATGTTGGTTGCTTGACGTAGGGTCCAAGTCTCCTGGATCATGTTCGTTCCGAAAATCACGTTCCCGAAGGTTTCATTCCGTTTGGACTCCGTTTGATATTCTTTTTCTGCGGAACTCTGAAATAGGCAAAAAACAGCAATTCTGGGCTGGGCCTCGGGTTAATAGGTTAGTCCCAAAATAATATAAAAGTGAATACTAAAGCCCAATAATGTCCAAAACAGAAGATAATATAGCATGGAGCAATCTAAAATTATAGATACGTTGGAGACGTATCAAGCATCCCCAAGCTTAATTCCTGCTCGTCCTCGAGTAGGTAAATGATAAAAACATAATTTTTGATGTGGAATGCTACTAGGCATAATTTCAATGTAATTCTTCTTAATTGTGGCATGAATATTCAGATCCAAAAGATTCAAGATAAAAGTTTAATATTGACATAGAAATAATAATACTTCAAGTATACTAACTAAGCAATTATGTCTTCTCAAAATAACATGGCCAAAGAAAGTTCATCCCTACAAAATCATATAGTTTAGTCATGCTCCATTTTCGTCACACAAGAATGCTCTCATCATGCACAATCCCGATGACAAGCCAAGCAATTGTTTCATACTTTAGTAATCTCAAACTTTATAAACCTTCACGCAATACATGAGCGTGAGCCATGGATATAGCACTATGGGTGGAATAGAGTATAATGATGGGGGTTATGTGGAGAAGACAAAAAAGGAGAAAGCCTCACATCAACGAGGCTAAGCAATGAGCTATGGAGATGCCCATCGATTGATGTTAATGCAAGGAGTAGGGATTGCCATGCAACGGATGCACTAGAGCTATAAATGTATGAAATCTCAACAAAAGAAACTAGTGGGTGTGCATCCAACTTGCTTGCTCACGAAGACCTAGGGCACTTGAGGAGGCCCATTGTTGGAATATACAAGCCAAGTTCTATAATGAAAAATTCCCACTAGTATATGAAAGTGACAAAAACAAGAGACTCTCTATCATGAAGATCATGGTGCTACTTTGAAGCACAAGTGTGGAAAAAAAGGATAGTAGCATCATCCCTTTTCATTTTTTGGGCCTTCTTTTTTTTGGCCTTTCTCTTTTTTATTGGGACAATTCTCTATTAAATGATGATCATCACACTTCTATTTATTTACAACTCAATGATTACAACTTGATACTAGAACAAGGTATGACTCTATATGAATGCCTCCGGCGGTGTACCGGGATATGCAATGAACCAAGAGTGACATGTATGAAAGAATTATGAACGGTGGCTTTGCCACAAATACTATATCAACTACATGATCATGCTAAGCAATATGACAATGATGAACGTGTCATGATAAACGGGATGGTGGAAAGTTGCATGGCAATATATCTCGGAATGGCTATGGAAATGCCATAATAGGTAGGTATGGTGGATGTTTTGAGGAAGATATAAGGAGGTTTATGTGTGAAAGAGTGTATCATATCACGGGGTTTGGATGCACCGGCGAAGTTTGCACCAACTCTCAATGTGAGAAAGGGAAATTTACGGTACCGAAGAGGCTAGCAATGATGGAAATGTGAGAGTGTGTATAATCCATGGACTCAACATTAGTAATAAAGAACTCACATACTTATTGCAAAAATCTACAAGTCATCAAAAACCAAGCACTACGCGCATGCTCCTAGGGGGATAGATTGGTAGAAAAAGACCATCGCTCGTCCCCGATCGCCACTCATAAGGGGGACAATCAAAGAACACCTCATGTTTCAAATTTGTTACATAACGTTTACCATACGTGCATGCTATGGGACTTGCAAACTTCAACACAAGTATTTCTCAAATTCACAACTACTCAACTAGAACAATTTAATATCACTACCTCCATATCTCAAAACAATCATCAAGCATCAAACTTCTCTTAGTATTCAAAACACTCATAAGAAAGTTTTTACTAATCTTGAATACCTAGCATATTAGGATTATTTAAGCAAATTACCATGATATTTAAGACTCTCAAAATAATCTAAGTGAATCATGAGTGATCAATAGTTTCTATAAAACAAATCCACCACCGTGCTCTAAAAGATATAAGTGAAGTACTATAGCAAAACTATATAACTCAAAAGATATAAGTGAAGCACATAGAGTATTCTAATAATTTCTGAATCATGTGTGTCTCTCTCAAAAGGTGTGTACAGCAAATATGATTGTGGTAAACTAAAAATCAAATACTCAAATCATACAAGACACTCCAAGCAAAACACATATCATGTGGTGAATAAAAATATAGCTCCAAGTAAAGTTACCGATGGAAGTAGACGAAAGAGGGGATGCCTTCCGGGGCATCCCCAAGCTTTGGATTTTTGGTGTCCTTAGATTATCTTGGGGGTGCCATGGGCATCCCAAATCTTAGGCTCTTGCCACTCCTTGTTCCATAATCCATCAAATCCTTACCCAAAACTTGAAAAGTTCACAACACAAAACTTAAAGTAGAAAATCTCGTGAGCTCCGTTAGCGAAAGAAAACAAAACACCACTTCAAGTTAATGTAATTAACTCATTATTTATTTACATTGGTGTTAAAACTACTGTATTCCAACTTACTATGGTTTATAAACTATTTTACTAGCCATAGATTCATGAAAATAAGCAAACAACACACGAAAAACAGAATCTGTCAAAAACAGAATAATCTGTAGTAATCTGTAGCTAGCGCAAGATCTGGAACCCCAAAAATTCTAAAATAAATTGCTGGACGTGAGGAATTTATCTATTAATCATCTGCAAAAATAATTAACTAAATATCACTTTCTAAATAAAAATGGCAGCAGTTCTCGTGAGCGCTAAAGTTTCTGTTTTTTACCGCAAGATTAACAAGACTTTCCCCAAGTCTTCCCAACAGTTCTACTTGGCACAAACACTAATTAAACACAAAAAACAGAACAAAAATAGAGGCTAGATAAATTATTTATTACTAAACAGGAGCAAAAAGTAAGGAATAAAAATAAAATTGGGTTGCCTCCCAACAAGCGCTATCATTTAACGCCCCTAGCTAGGCATAAAAAGCAAGGATAGATCTAGGTATTGCCATCTTTGGTAGGAAATCCATAAGTGGCTCTCATAATAGATTCATAAGGTAATTTAATTTTCATTCTAGGAAAGTGTTCCATGCCTTTCCTTAACGGAAATTGGAATCTAATATTTCCTTCCTTCATATCAATAATTGCACCAATCGTTCTAAGGAAAGGTCTACCAAGAATAATAGGACATGAAGGATTGAAATCTATGTCAAGAACAATAAAAAATCTACGGCGCATAGTTCCTATTTGCAAAAATAATAATATCATTAATTCTTCCCATAGATTTCTTAATAGTGGAATCCGCAAGGTGCAAGTTTAAAGAGCAATCATCAAAATCACGGAAACCTAACAAATCACACAAAGTCTTTGGAATCATGGAAACACTAGCACCCAAATCACACAAAGCATAGCATTCATGATCTTTAATTTTAATTTTAATTTTAATAGTTGATTCCCACTCATCATAAAGTTTTCTAGGGATAGAAACTTCCAACTCAAGTTTTTCTTCATAAGATTGCATCAAAGCATCAACGATATGTTTGGTAAAAGCTTTATTTTGGCTATAAGCATGAGGAGAATTTAGCACGGATTGTAATAAGGAAATACAATCTATCAAATAGCAGCTATCATAATTAAATTCCTTGAAATCCAAAATAGTAGGTTCATTAACATCTAGAGTTTTGATCTCTTCAATCCCACTTTTATCAATTTTAGCATCAAGATCTAAAAACTCCAAATTTTTGGAATGCCTTCTAGGTAAAGGTGGATCATATTTAGTCCCATCATTATCAAGATTCATATTGCAAAACAAAGATTTAATAGGGGACACATCAATAACTTTTAGATCTTCATCTTTATTATCATGGAAACTAGAAGAACACGCTCTTATAAAGGAATCTTTCTTAGCACGCATCCTAGCGGTTCTTTCTTTGCACTCATCAATGAAAATTATCATGGCTTTGAGAGACTCATTGATATCATGATTAGGAGGAATATATCTAAGTTTTAAAGAATCAACATCAAGAGAAATTCTATCAACGTTCCTAGCCAAATCATCAACTTTAAGCGATTTCTCTTCAAGCAAAGCATTGAAATTCTTTTGTGAATTCATAACTTCCTTAACATTAGTCTCAAATTCAGAGGGCATCTTATTAAAATTTCCATAAGAATTGTTGTAGGAATTACCATAATTATTAGAGGAATTACTAGGATAAGGCCTAGGATTAAAGTTTCCTCTATACGCGTTGTTACCAAAATTATTCCTACCAACAAAATTCACATCCATAGATTCATTATTATTCTCAATCAAAGTAGACAAAGGCATATCATTAGGATCAGAAGAAACACTCTTAGTAGCAAATAATTTAATAAGTTCATCCAACTTTCCACTCAAAACATTAATGTCTTCTATCGCATGCACATTTTTATTAGTAGATCTTTCAGTGTGCCATTAAGAATAATTACCATAATATTATCTAGGAGTTTAGTAGCTTCTCCTAAAGTGATTTCCATAAAAGTGCCTCCCGCGGCCGAGTCTAAAAGATTTCTAGAAGCAAAATTCAATCCGGCATAAAATTTTTGTATAATCATCCACAAATTCAAACCATGTGTTGGGCAATTACGTATCATTAATTTCATCCTCTCCCAAGCTTGTGCAACATGTTCATGATCAAGTTGCTTAAAATTCATAATATCGTTTCTAAGAGAGATGATCTTAGCGGGAGGAAAATACTTAGAGATAAAAGCATCTTTGCACTTATTCCAAGAATCAATAGTATTTTTAGGCAAAGACGAAAACCAAGCTTTAGCACGATCTCTAAGCAAATCAACGAAGCTATTTAGATGGGTAGCAGCATCTTCACTAGGAAGGCCGGAAAACGGATCTTTCATGATAAGATTCAGCAAGGCAGCATTAATTTCACAAGATACAGCATCGGTAAGAGGAGCAATCAGAGTGCTAATAAAATCATTATTGTTGGTATTGGTAAAGTCTCACAATTTAGTGTTATCTTGATCCATCGTGACAAGCAAGCAATCCAACACACAAGCAAACGAGGAACGAGCAAAAAAAGAGGCAAATAGAGAAAAAGAGGGAGGATAGAGAGAGGGCGAATAAAACGGCAAGGGTGAAGTGGGGGAGAGGAAAACAAGAGGCAAATGGCAAATAATGTAATGCGGGGGATAAGGGTTTGTGATGGGTACTTGGTATGTTGACTTTTGCATAGACCTCCCCGGCAACGGCGCCAGAAATCCTTCTTGCTACCTCTTGAGCACTGCGTTGGTTTTCCCTTGAAGAGGAAAGGGTGATGCAGCAAAGTAGCGTAAGTATTTCCCTCAGTTTTTGAGAACCAAGGTATCAATCCAGTAGGAGGCTACGTGCGAGTCCCTCGCACCTACACAAAACAAATAAATCCTCACAACCAACGCGATAAGGGGTTGTCAATCCCTACACGGTCACTTACGAGAGTGAGATCTGATAGATATGATAAGATAATATTTTTGGTATTTTTATGATAAAGATGCAAAGTAAAATAAAAGGCAATGAAAATAACTAAGTGTTCGAAGATTAATATGATGGAAGATAGACACGGGGGCCATAGGTTTCACTAGTGGCTTCTCTCAAGAGCATAAGTATTTTACTGTGGGTGAACAAATTACTGTTGAGCAATTGACAGAATTGAGCATAGTTATGAGAATATCTGGGTATGATCATGTATATAGCCATCACGTCCGAGAAAAGTAGACCGACTCCTGCCTGCATCTACTACTATTACTCCACACATCGACCGCTATCCAGCATGCATCTAGAGTATTAAGTTCATAAGAACAGAGTAACGCTTTAAGCAAGATGACATGATGTAGAGGGATAAATTCATGCAATATGATAAAAACCCCATCTTGTTATCCTTGATGGCAACAATACAATACGTGCCTTGCTGCCCCTACTGTCACTTGGAAAGGACACCGCAAGATTGAACCCAAAGCTAAGCACTTCTCCCATTGCAAGAAAGATCAATCTAGTAGGCCAAACCAAACTGATAATTCGAAGAGACTTGCAAAGATAACCAATCATACATAAAAGAATTCAGAGAACATTTAAATATTGTTCATAGATAAACTTGATCATAAACCCACAATTCATCGGTCTCCACAAACACACCACAAAAGAAGATTACATCGAATAGATCTCCACGAGAGAGGGGGGAGAACATTGTATTGAGATCCAAAAAGAGAGAAGAAGCCATCTAAATAATAACTATGGACCCGAAGGTCTGAGGTAAACTACTCACACTTCATCGGAGGGGCTATGTTGTTGATGTAGAAGCCCTCCATGATCGATGCCCCCTCCGGCGGAGCTCCGGAACAGGCCCCAAGATGGGATCTCTTGGATACAGAAAGTTACGGCGGTGGAATTAGGATTTTGGCTCTGTCTTTGATCGTTTGGGGGTACGTAGGTATATATAGGAGGAAGGAGTACGTCGGTGGAGCAACAGGGGGCCCACGAGGGTGGAGGGCGCGCCTAGGAGGGTAGGCGCGCCCCCTACCTCGTGGCTTCCCTGTTGGTTGCTTGACGTAGGGTCCAAGTCTCCTGGATCATGTTCGTTCCGAAAATCACGTTCCCGAAGGTTTTATTCCGTTTGGACTCCGTTTGATATTCTTTTTCTGTGAAACTCTGAAATAGGCAAAAAATAGGAATTCTGGGCTGGGCCTCCGGTTAATAGGTTAGTCCCAAAAATAATATAAAAGTGAATAATAAATCCCAATAATGTCCAAAACAGAAGATAATATAGCATGGAGCAATCAAAAATTATAGATACGTTGGAGACGTATCAGATATATGGATATATATATAGGAGGAAGAGGTACGTCGGTGGATCTCCGGGCTGTCCACGAGGCAGGGGGGCGCGCCCCCACCCTCATGGGAAGCCCGGGACTCTTCTGGTCCATCTCCGATACTCCGTGGGCTTCTTCTAGTCCAAAAATAAGTTCCGTGAAGTTTCAGGTCAATTGGACTCCGTTTGATTTTCCTTTTCTGCGATACTCTAAAACAAGGAAAAAACAAAAACTGGCATTGGGCTCTAGGTAATAGGTTAGTCATAAAAATCATATAAAATAGAATACAAATGCATATAAAACATCCAAGGTTGATAATATAATAGCATGGAACAATAAAAAATTATAGATACATTGGAGACGTATCAAGCACCCCCAAGCTTAATTCCTGCTCGCCCTCGAGTAGGTAAACGATAAAAACAGAATTTTTGATGTGGAATGCTACCTAACATATTTATCCATGTAATTCTCGTTATTGTGGCAAGAATATTCAGGTCCATAAGATTCAAGACAAAAGTTTAATATTGACATAAAAATAATAATACTTCAAGCATACTAACAAAGTAATCATGTCATCTCAAAATAACATGGCCAAAGAAAGCTATCCCTGCAAAATCATATAGTCTGGCTATGCTCTATATTCTCCATACAAAATATTTAAATCATGCACAACCCTGATGACAAGCCAAGCAATTGTTTCATACTTTTGATGTTCTCAAACTTTTTCAATCTTCACGCAATACATGAGCGTGAGCCATGGATATAGCACTATAGGTGGAATAGAAGGGTGGTTGTGGAGAAGACAAAAAGGAGAAGATAGTCTCACATCAACTAGGCGTATCAACGGGCTATGGAGATGCCCATCAATAGATATCAATGTGAGTGGGTAGGGATTGCCATGCAACGGATGCACTAGAGCTATAAGTGTATGAAAGCTCAACAAAAGAAACTAAGTGGGTGTGCATCCAACTCGCTTGCTCACGAAGACCTAGGGCATTTTGAGGAAGCCCATCATTGGAATATACAAGCCAAGTTCTATAATGAAAGATTCCCACTAGTATATGAAAGTGACAACATAGGAGACTCTCTATCATGAAGATCATGGTGCTACTTTGAAGCACAAGTGTGGTAAAAGGATAGTAGCATTGTCCCTTCTCTCTTTTTTTGGCCTTCTCTTTTTTTCTTTTTTTTCGTTCGGAGTCTCATCCCGACTTGTGGGGGAATCATAGTCTCCATCATCCTTTCCTCACTGGGACAATGCTCTAATAATGATGATCATCACACTTTTATTTACTTACAACTCAAGAATTACAACTCGATACTTAGAACAAGATATGACTCTATATGAATGCCTCCGGCGGTGTACCGGGATGTGCAATGACTCATGAGTGACATGTATGAAAGAATTATGAACGGTGGCTTTGCCACAAATACGATGTAAACTACATGATCATGCAAAACAGTATGACAATGATGGAGCGTGTCATAATAAACGGAACGGTGGAAAGTTGCATGGAAATATATCTCAGAATGGCTATGGAAATGCCATAATACGTAGGTGTGGTGTCAAAACCGGCGGATCTCGGGTAGGGGGTCCCGAACTATGCGTCTAAGGCGGATGGTAACAGGAGGCGGGGGACATGATGTTTACCCAGGTTCGGGCCCTCTCGATGGAGGTAATACCCTACTTCCTGCTTGATTGATCTTGATGATATGAGTATTACAAGAGTTGATCTACCACGAGATCGTAGAGGCTAAACCCTAGAAGCTAGCCTATGGTATGATTATCTGTTGTCCTATGGACTAAACCCTCCGGTTTATATAGACATCGGAGGGGGCTAGGGTTACACAGAGTCGGTTACAAGGGAGGAGATCTACATATCCGTATTGCCAAGCTTGCCTTCCACGCCAAGGAGAGTCCCATCCGGACACGGGACGAAGTCTTCAATCTTGTATCTTCATAGTCCAACAGTCCTGCCAAAGGATATAGTCCGGCTGTCCGGAGACCCCCTAATCCAAGACTCCCTCAGTAGCCCCCGAACTAGGCTTCAATGACGATGAGTCCGGCGCGTAGATTGTCTTCGGCATTGCAAGGCGGGTTCTTCTCCAAATTTTGAATATCTGCTGAGTAGTGTCTAGCTCCCCATAAATGTTGCACTTCTTGGCTTCCGCGTCTAATAAGGGCTATCTTCCACGTGTCGAGCGAATGCGAGGAGCCAGGGCATTTTTACATTTGCCACCCTAGCCATGTAACTAAACTGTCTATTAAAGAGACGGGGATTCTTAGATCCAGACCACACCATCCTCCCATGGCGAGTATCCATTGGAGCGCGCTCGGAAAAATCCATTCCAACATGGCCGGCCATCGCAGCTCCTCCTCCTCCCGCTCCCGTAGCCCTAAGCCCGGTGATTGGGAGAAGTGTCCCATCCCGCACAGCCAATTAGCAGAGTTACAGACCCAGGGATTTCTCCCTCCAGCGTATATGGTCCCCGTTCGAGCCGGGCTCGCCACGTATAATGGCGGGGAGCAAGCGGAGAGCTTCCCCAATCCCTCCAAGGGGGAGCGGGTATGCCTTGTCCCTTATTTACTAAGGGGACTTGGATTTCCAATCCATCCGTTCCTCCGTGGGCTCCTGGAGTTTTATGGCCTCCAGTTGCATAATTTCACCCCCGCTTCCATATTACACATCGCTGGTTATGTTGCCCTTTATGAGCTGTTTCTGGGTTGTGAAGCTAATTTCGAGCTGTGGAAGAGGCTATTCTGCCTTGTGCCCCGTACACAGAAGGGGTCAATATATCAAGTGGGCGGAGCCGAAATATGGCGCATCGCCGGGACCGGATACCTGTCCGGTACCCCAAAGAAGATGTCCGAAGACTGGCCTTCGGAGTGGTTTTACATGGAGGACGTACCCCTTCCAGATCCTATTCGGATGGGTCTTCCCGAGTTCGACAATGCCCCTTTTAAGAAATGCCGAAGATGGTGCCCACGGAGCCCTCAGGAGGAAGATAACGGAGAAGTCATTTACCTGATGGGCCGGATAAAAGTGCTGGCTCAATCAGGACTGACAATAATCGAGGTTATGTCAATATGTATAATGCGGGGGGTGCAACCACTTCAATATCGAGGGCACCCCATGTGGCGCTTTAACGGGGAAGATGGTGCCACCCGCTGCGGACGTAAGGGACCGGACTCAGTTGCTGCTCTAGCAAAAATTCTGTCCGATTTGTTCAAGGGAGAGGAAGAGGAGTTCATCTGTATTAAGCCACGGGATGGATTCTCCATGTACAACCCTCCAAGCTGGGTGAGCTATCACTTTTTACTCCCAACCTTCCCGCATTCTTCGTCATAAATACTAACCTTGCCATTTCATGGCAGGAACTGCGAAAAGCTGTAAGGGAGGTCAACAACCCACCTCCACAACCGGAGGACCCTGACCGGGCCCTCGATCCCGGACTCGAAGAGGATCCGAACATATTTGTGGAGCTGGCCGACGGGACATTCTATCAATTGAGCTGCGATGATGCCATGGTGGCCATCATAGCCGACTATCCTGGGCTACTCCCTACATCGCATGTAAGAAAAACCGGAGTCCCAACTTCCGAGAAGGATCCCCTTTTATGCACTTCACCTACCATACACATATGGTGTTTTACAGGGAAGGCCCTCGGGACGCCATGCCGAACCCGCGGTGACTCGCCAACAAGGGACACCGAAGCCGGGTAGGCTAAAAAGGAAGGCGATCAGGACTGAGACGTCGGCGCAGAGGTATGATACAGAACCTCACTCCATGGTTGTCGTCTTTCTTAAAATATAATGACGTCCATGTTTCCTAGTAGGAAAAACGCTCGCCGGACTATATCTGGAGAGGTTGCTGATCACGCCTCCACCAGTCAGGCTCCAGGGCCGGACATAGAGGCGGAAGCTAACACGAGGTGAACGCTGGATGCTCCTCCTATAGAGGATGCGGACAGACTATCCGCTACAAATTCCAAAGTGGAGAGCGCCATGAATCACAGGCGTCGCCGGGCCGTACTCCGTGACGCTTGTTTCTCCCAAGAGGCGTTCGATGCCTTCAACTCAGGAGATGCGTACATCCGTGCTTCTCAAAACGGTCTTGCCAGAGCCACGGAGCAGTATGTAAAGGATATACGGGTAAGAAAATCTGACAATTATATATATCAGTAGCCCCTGAGACTTGCAACAGTTGACACAACTGATTTAAGGATCATTATTAGTGCAGGTTCTTGCAGAGAAGAATACCCAATTGTCTCAAGAGCTAGAAGAGTGCAAAGCCCATCTACGGGCCGCGGTTGCCGCGTTGAAGGAGTCCGAGAAGGCCCCCTCTGGTAACACTTGTTTCCATTCCAAAGAATGACAGGTACCAGATAGTATGCGGCATGCATGCAAATCTAATAATAGATGTTGCAGATGACTCCAGAGTGAATCCGGAGGCCATGCCGGGGAATGCGCAACGTGCTAATCGACAACTAAATGTTGGCGAGCGCGTGCTTACGCAGGTCAGGCAGGAGAAAAATAATTTCCAGGACGCCAATATCCAGCTGGGCGTGGAACTGAAAGATGTCCGAGCCCAGCTTGCGGACTCCGTGAAGGAGAATAAGCGGCTTCGACGCGGCATTTTCAGTAAGTGCTTGAAAGAAATTTTGAAAGAGTTCGGCGAAGAAGCCGGCTAACAGAGTTATGTCTGCAGGTATGCTGACGGGTCATCCTGCGGAGGAGATGCCCGGGTCTGCGGGTGATCTTCTACCAGAGCTCTCACAACTGCATGAACAAGTTCGGCAGGTGATGCAGGGTATTGCCCAAGCCTTGTGGCCATCCGCCTCCCTGCCAGGAGGCATGGGGGAGCATATAGAGAAGCTCAAGGGAGCGCGGCGGCGCTTCCGATTATGGAAGATATCAGCCTGCCGACAAGGTGCAAGGGAAGCCTGGGCCATGATGAAGACGCGATATAGCAAAGCTGACCCAAACCACATGGCCGAGGTCGGACCTGTGGGGCCCGATGGGAAAGAGATCCCCGTCAGTTTGGTGTATGACCAAGTAGAATTAGCCGCAAATTATTCCCAACAGGATTGTAGGCTAGACAGGCTGTTGGATGGTATAGAAGAAGAATTTAGTCAGTCTTAGTGACTGTGTACTTTAAGTGACATATATAATGTCCCTAGCCGGATTGTAAATCATTTGTCATGGCGGACCTTTTCGCTTCAACCTCTGGACCTGATAGTCCGGAGTGTATCCGAATACCCGCTCGGTTATGCAAAAACCAGGGTATGCATGGAAACTAGGCGTAGGGGTCATAAGTGCTTGAACAGACAAGTACCCAACTAGCTATGTTATATTACATGGATAGTAAGAAATATCTTCCAGGGAGAATAGTTCCGTTAAGGGTTCCTTTCACTAGGTACGCATGCCCTAATGTGCATGTCCAAACTATGAAAAGAGACGCGGGCTATAAACATCTGGGGGCATGTATCAAAATAAATAAAAGTCATCTTTTGTTCACCGACCGAATATTCCCTTAAGAACGCTAGCTTTCGGCTTCACCCAGTCTGAGCTACACATCCGGCTGACCCGGCAGTAACAATCGCAGAGGTGCTCCCCTTATGCCCTAGCCGAATTAACGGAACGTAGGGCATAAATACAAGAGCCAGGCAACCCAGCTTGGCCAAAACTTAAGTCATATCGATGCATATAATGGCGAAAAAAGGTACATATGGAAGAATAACACATGTGTGGGGCATAAAGCCCAGAAAAATAGTGATATTAAGCTTCTGTATAAGAAGCCCCCAGGTATAATGAGCGTGGTTAGCGCGTCAAGATTGTGTAGTCAAGACACAAGTTAGCCTTTTAAGGCCTTGAGGAGAAGAAAAAAAAGAAGAGAGAAGAGAGAGAAAAGACAGATAACGGATATGCAAAAAATTGACGGTGGTAAGGAGACGAACATAGAGTCCGGCACTAGGCGTAGAATCTTCGGAGTCTGGCTGCGTTCCATGGGTTTGGCTCGAGTCGATTGTCCGATGCATCGCAGACGGTATGCTCCACCGGTCAGAGCCTGGTCAATAATGAAGGGACCTTCCCATTTGGGCTTGAGCTTGTTCTTTTTATTCTTTGACAGGCGTAGAACTAGTTCACCAACGTTATAGGTTTTGGCCCGTACTTCTCTGCTTTGATACTTTCGAGCATGTTGTTGATAGAATGCGGAATGGGCTTTTGCCATGTCGCGCTCCTCCTCTAGGGCGTCCAAACTGTCCTGCCGATCGAGCTCGGCCTCTTTTTCTTTGTACATGCGCACTCGAGGTGAGTCATGAATTATGTCGCAAGGCAGAACCGCCTCTGCGCCGTACACCATAAAAACGGTGGGTATCCGGTAGTGCGATTCGGCGTGGTCCGCAGCCCCCATAGTACGGAGTCGAGATCCTCTACCCAGTGCGTGTTTGATTCCTTTAAGGACCGCACTAATCTGGGTTTGATGCCGCTCATGATAAACCATTTGCTCGCTCGACTTGACCGTTAGTTTGTGGGTAATAGACAGAAGCATAATCGAGCTTGATGCCCATGTTGCTGCACCAAAGTTTTACTTCGTCGGCTGTAAAGTTCGTGCCGTTGTCAGTGATGATGCTGTGGGGGATGCTATAACGGTGTACAACCCCAGATATGAAGTCTATCACCGGTCCGGATTCAGCCGTTTTAACGGGTTTGGCTTCTATCCATTTGGTGAATTTATCCACCATGACCAGTAAGTATTTTTTATTATGGATTCCCCCTTTGAGGGGTTCGACCATATCAAGCCCCCAGACCGCAAAGGGCCAAGTAATGGGGATTGTTTGGAGAGCGGTAGGCGGCATATGGCTTTGGTTTGCAAAAGGCTGACAACCGACGCAACGTTGGACCAGATCCTTTGCATCTGCTCAGGCCGTTGGCCAATAGAAACCTGTACGGAAGGCCTTGCTTACAAGGGCCCGGGCTGCAGCGTGGTGGCCGCCGAGTCCAGCATGAATTTCTGCCAAAAGCTTCCGCCCTTCCTCTTCGGAGATGCACCGTTGAAGGAATCCGGTAGTGCTTTTCTTATAAAGCTCTCCCTTGTGGACCTTGTAGGCTTTAGATCGCCGCACTATGCAGCGTGCCTCATTTTGGTCCTCGGGTAGTTCATGCCTGGTTAGGTAGGCCAGGAATGGTTCTGTCCACGGGGCGATGACGGCCATTATCACGTGGGCTGAAGGTGTTATTTCGATGGCAGAGACTCCGATTGTGTCAGAGTGTTCGGTATCTGGTGTTGTGGCCGGGTCCGGACTATTGTTACCGGTGTCCCCTTCCCGTACCACAGATGGCTTAAACAGCCTTTCCAAGAAGATGTTAGGTGGGACAGGATCGCACTTAGCGCCGATACGGGCGAGGATATCCGCCGCCTGATTGTTTTCCCGAGCCACATGGTGGAATTCAAGCCCCTCGAACCGAGCTGACATTTTGAGGACGGCATTGCGATATGCCGCCATTTTCGGATCCTTGGCATCGAAGTCTCCATTTATTTGAGATATTGCGAGGTTCGAGTCCCCACGCACCTCCAGGCGTTGAATGCCCATGGAAACTGCCATCCGAAGACCATGTAATAGGGCCTCGTATTCGGCTGCATTGTTGGAGTCTGTGTATAGTATTTGGAGTACGTATTGGACTGTATCTCCGGTGGGGGACGTCAGGACGATGCCAGCCCCCAGACCAGCCAGCATTTTAGAGCCGTCAAAGTGCATGATCCAATTGGAGTACGCGCCGTACTCTTTAGGGAGTTCGGCTTCTGTCCACTCGGCGACGAAATCGTCCAGTACTTGCGACTTAATGGCTCGCCGTGGTCTATATGCTATGTCGGACGAGAGGAGTTCGATAGCCCATTTGGCGATCCGGCCCGTGGCATCGCGGTTGTTTATTGTGTCGTTGAGTGGTACTTCTGAGGCCACCGTAATTGAACAGTCTTGAAAGTATTGTCGTAATTTCCGGGATGCCATGAATACCGCGTACGCTATCTTTTGATAATGTGGGTACCGTCATTTGCATGGAGTGAGGACAGTGGATACATAATATACCGGCTTTTGAAGTGGGAATTTATGTTCGTCCATCTCTCGTTCGACGACGAGCACTGTGCTTACAACTTGGTGAGTTGCCGCTATATATAACAACATTGGTTTGCCGACATTTGGCGCGGCCAAGATTGGGTTGGTGGCCAGGATGGCTTTTATTTCTTCCAATCCGGTCGTGGCTGCGTCCGTCCACTCGAAGTGTTCGGTGCGCCGAAGAAGGCGATAAAGGGGGAGTGCCTTTTCTCCTAATCGGGAGATAAAGCGGCTTAGGGCCGCCACACATCCAGTTAACTTCTGGATTTTCTTGAGGTCAGTTGGGATAGCCAACTGCGACAGAGCTCTGATTTTAGCCAAATTTGCTTCAATTCCTCTACTGGAGATGATGAAGCCCAGGAGCTTTCCGGCGGGTACGCCGAAAACGCATTTTCCGGATTGAGCTTAATGTCGTATGTTCAGAGATTGTCGAACATGAGCCTCAAGTCGTCTATTAAGGTGTCGACGTGTCTGGTTTTAACGACCACATCGTCTACGTATGCCTCCACTGTTTTGCCGATCTGCTTTTCTAGACATGTCTGAATCATGCATTGATACGTTGCGCCGGTGTTTTTGAGCCCGAAGGGAATTGTGTTAAAACAGAAGGGGCCGTATGGAGTGATAAATGCCATTGCGGCTTGATCGGCCTCCGCCATCTTAATTTGGTGGTAACCGGAGTATGCGTCGAGGAAGCACAATGAGTCGTGTCCTGCGGTGGCATCGATAATTTGATCGATGCGAGGGAGGGGGAAGGGATCCTTTGGGAAAGCCTTATTAAGGTCCTTGAAGTCGATGCATAGGCGCCAGGATTTGTCCTTCTTTGGTACCATTACCAGGTTTGCTAGCCAGTCCGGATGTTTTATTTCTCTAATGAATCCGGCCTCCAATAACTTGGCTAGCTCCTCTCCCATGGCTTGTCGCTTAGGTTCGGAGAAACGCCGAAGAGTCTGCTTGACCGGCTTGAATCCCTTTAGAATGTTAAGGCTATGCTCGGCCAGCCTGCGTGGGATTCCTGGCATGTCTGAAGGATGCCAGGCGAATATGTCCCAATTCTCACGCAAGAACTCCCGTAGTGCGGCGTCTATAGCGGGGTTTAATTGTGCCCCGATGGATGCTATTTTTGTGGGGTCCGTTGGATGCACTTGGAATTTGACTATTTCATCCGCTGGTTTAAAAGAGGTTGACTTGGATCTTTTGTCGAGTATCACGTCGTCCCTGTCCACTGCGGAGCACAGCGCAGTTAATTCCTCCGCCGCAAGGGCTTCGGATAATGCCTCGGGGGCCAGTGCGGCTGTTTTGTTCTCGGCGCGGAGTGCTATGTCCGGATCACTAGCTAGAGTGATGATTCCATTGGGCCCGGGCATTTTGAGCTTCATGTACCTGTAATGGGGTATGGCTTGGAACATCGTGAATGCCTCCCGCCCTAGAAGGGCGTGGTATCCGCTACTGAACGGGGCCACTTGGCATGTAATTTCTTAGGACCTGTAATTCTCCGAAATGCCGAATACCACATCTAGTGTGATTTTCCCAGCGCAACGTGCCTCCCGACTAGGGATGATTCCTCGGAAGGTAGTGTTGCTTTGCTCAATACGGTTTCTGTCTATTTCCATTTTTTGAAGAGTCTCCTCATAAATGAGGTTTAATCCGCTGCCGTCGTCCATGAGCACTTTAGTAAGACGAAATTCGTCCACAATTGGACTGAGGACCAAGGCGGCTAGTGCTCGGGCTATTAGGAATTTAGGTTTGTCACTGGCATTGAAGGTAATAGCCGTGTCGCTCCATGGATTTATTGTTGCCACGTGGAAGACTTCGGCAAGGCTGCGGAGTGCTCGCTTACGCCTATTATTTGAGGCAAAGATCTCGAAGACTGTCAATACTGTATTGTTATCCACGGGATGGTGCTCTGCGGTGTTTTGAATGAGGAGATCCTCACCGCTCTTGGCCACCTGCCGGAGTACCCAACATGCTCTAAGGCTGTGTGTTGGTATGGTATCCGCTGTACTATGAATTTTGCAGGGCCTGTTAAGCCATTCCTCCAATACGGTTCCGCGCCCTGTAGTGAGCTTTTGCTTCTTTGTAATTGAGTCGGGCGACTTATGAGAGTGCACCCTTTTAGTTCGGACTGGGGGTTTTGTCAGAGCGGGATTATCCCAAAATTTTGTTTGGGTTTTCTAGGCACTTTCCATCTCACAGTACTTCCATACTATGGCCGCCAAGTCAGCGAAGTGTGCTATGTCACGGCGACTTATGGCGTTGAGGATTCTCTTGTCCCTGCAATTGTTGCAAAAGAACGAAATTGCGTCTTCCTCGCGACAGTCCTTGACCTTGTTCATTACAAGGAGGAATCTGGCCCAATAGTGATGTACTGTCTCTTGGGGCTCTTGCCTAATGTGGGAAAGATCGTTTATATCTGGGTGGGTGGGTGGATTTAAGTCCAGACCTTGACCCAATCTGAGACCCAGGGGCGGGGGAGTTTCCGATCTTGGAAGTTCGGGCTTCGGGATGTTGCCCCGCAGGTTCGGCATGCTGCCTGATTCTGGGTTCTGGGTTAGGGCGATGTCCTCCCGTGGACGGGTATCCGGCTCAGAGAGCTCGGGAATCCGGACATAGTTCGTCCTCGGGATAGAGGGAGAATCGCCGCATTGCTCCTCCACCACCACTATCTGATGGGTGACCGGCAGAGAGTTAATCTCCCTTTGGTCGGGTTTAAGCCCAATCCGATCGTAGTCCATAGCGACTCCCAGAGCGGCGATGCGATCCAAGAGCTCGTTCAAAGAGGAGAGCTCCATTGGATCCATCTGCTCGGTGAATTTCGAGCCGATGTGGAGGCTATTTTCGATGACCCGAGAAGTCATTGTCGGCGCAGTGGCCGAGCGGGCGGTCATGACGAAGCCGCCTAGTCGGAGAGGTTGGCCTACAGCCAGGGCTCCCTCAGAGGTGATGTTGTTCTTGACAATGAGACGAGCCATCCCTCCTTATGATGACGACACAGTGGAACTCTCAATGAAAGCACCAATGTCGGTATCAAAACCAGCGGATCTCGGGTAGGGGGTCCCGAACTGTGCGTCTAAGGCGGATGGTAACAGGAGGCGGGGGACACGATGTTTACCCAGGTTTGGGCCCTCTCGATGGAGGTAATTCCCTACTTCCTGTTTGATTGATCTTGATGATATGAGTATTACAAGAGTTGATCTACCACGAGATCGTAGAGGCTAAACTGTAGAAGCTAGCCTATGGTATGATTGCCTGTTGTCCTACGGACTAAACCCTACGGTTTATATAGACACCGGAGGGGGCTAGGGTTACACAGAGTTGGTTACAAGGGAGGAGATCTACATATCCGTATTGCCAAGCTTGCCTTCCACGCCAAGGAGAGTCCCATCCGGACACGGGACGAAGTCTTCAATCTTGTATCTTCATAGTCCAACAGTCCGGCCAAAGGATATAGTCCGGCTATCCGGAGACTCCCTAATCCAGTACTCCCTCAGTAGGTATGGTGGCTTTTTTGAGGAAGGTATATGGTGGGTTTATGATACCGGCAAAAGTTGCGCGGTACTAGAGAGGCTAGCAATGGTGGAAGGGTGAGAGTGCGTATAATCCATGGACTCAACATTAGTCATAAAGAACTCACATACTTATTACAAAAATCTATTAGTTATCGAAACAAAGTAGTACGCGCATGCTCCTAGGGGGATAGATTGGTAGGAAAAGACCATCTCTCGTCCCCGACCGCCACTCATAAGGAAGACAATCAATAAATAAATCATGCTCTGACTTCATCACATAACGGTTCACCATACGTGCATGCTACGGGAATCACAAACTTTAACACAAGTATTACTCAAATTCACAGCTACTCAACTAGAACGACTCTAATATCACCATTTCCATATCTCAAAACGATCATCGAGTATCAAACTTCTCATAGTATTCAATGCACTCTATATGAAAGTTTTTATTATACCCCTCTTGGATGCCCATCATATTAGGACTACTTTCATAACCAAAGAAAATTACCATGTTCTTCTAAAGACTCTCAAAATAATATAAGTGAAGCACGAGAGTTCATCTATTTCTTCAAAATAAAACCACCGCCGTGCTCAAAAAGGATATAAGTGAAGCACTAGAGCAAATGACAAACTACTCCGAAAGATATAAGTGAAGCACAATGAGTAGTTGAATAACTATGTAACTATGTGAAGCCTCTCTATCATTTAAGAATTTCAGATCTTGGTATTTTATTCAAACAGAAAGCAAAGAAAAATAAAATAAAATGACACTCCAAGCAAAACACATATCATGTGGTGAATAAAAATATAGATCCAAGTAAAGTTACCGATGAACGAAGACGAAAGAGGGGATGACTTCCGGGGCATCCCCAAGCTTAGGCTTTTGGTTGTCCTTGAATATTACCTTGGGTTTCCTTGGGCATCCCCAAGCTTAGGCTCTTGCCACTCCTTATTCCATAGTACATTGAATCTTTACCCAAAACTTGAAAACTTCACAACACAAAACTTAACAGAAAACTCGTAAGCTCCGTTAGTATAAGAAAATAAATCACCACCTAGGTACTATTGTGAACTCATTCTAAATTCATATTGGTGTAATATCTACTCTATTCCAACTTCTCTATGGTTCATACCCTCCGATACTACTCATAGATTCATCAAAAATAAGCAAACAACACATAGAGAATAGAATCTGTCAAAAAACAGAACAGTTTGTAGTAATCTGTAGGTTTCAAATACTTCTATAACTCCAACAATCCTTAGAAATTAGGAATTCCTAGGCAATTTGTTTATTAATCTACTTCAAGTGGAATTGTTATTTTATCGCTCTCTGGTAAGAAATGAAAATTATTCTCGTGAGCGCATACTTTCTGTTTTTTACAGCAAGATCAAATAACAATCACCCAAGAAGGTCCTAAAGGCTTTACTTGGCACAAACACTAACTAAAATATAAAACCACATCTAAAAATAGGCTAGATGAATTATTTATTACTAAACAGGAACAAAAATCAAGGAACTAAAATAAAATTGGGTTGCCTCCCAACAAGCACTATCGTTTAACGCCCCTAGCTAGGCATGATGATTTAATGATGCTCACATAAAAGATAAGAATTGTAACATAAAGGGAGCATTATGAAGAATGTGATTAGCACATTTAAGTCTAACCCTCTTCCTATGCATAGGGATTTTGTGATTAAACAACTTATGGGAGCAATAATCAACTAGCATAGGAAGGCAAAACAAGCATAACTTCAAAACTTTAAGCACATAGAGAGGAAACTTGATATTATTGCAACTCCTACAAGCATATATTACTCCCTCATAATAATTTTCAGTAGCATCATGAATGAATTCAACAATATAACCATCACATAAACCATTCTTTTCATGATCTACAAGCATATAATTTTTATTACTCTCCACATAAGAAAATTTCTTCTCATGAATAGTAGTGGGAGCAAACTCAACAAAATAACTATCATGTGACGCTTAATGCAATTGAAAACTAAAATCGTGATGACAAGTTTCATGGATATCATTATTCTCAATAGCATACAAGTCATCACAATAATCATCATAGATAGCAACTTTGTTCTCATAATCAATTGGAACCTCTTCCGAAATAGTGGAATCATTACTAAATAAAGTCATGACCTCTCCAAATCCACTTTTATCAATATAATCATCATAAATAGGAGGCATGCTATCATCATGATAAATTTGCTCATCAAAACTTGGGGGACAAAAAATATCATCTTCATCAAACATAGATTCCCCAAGCTTGTGGCTTTGCATATCATTAGCATCATGGATATTCAAGGAATTCATACTAACAACATTGCAATCATGCTCATCATTCAAATATTTAGTGCCAAACATTCTAATGCATTCTTCTTCTAGAACTTGAGCACAATTATCAGAATCCTTATTTTCACAAAAGACATTGAAAAGATGAAGCATATGAGGCATCCTTAATTCCATTTTTTGTAATTTTCTTTTATAAACTAAACTAGTGTTAAAACAAGAAACAAAAAGATTCGGTTGCAAGATCTAAAGATATACCTTCAAGCGCTAACCTCCCCGGCAACGGCGCCAGAACAGAGCTTGATGTCTACTACACAACCTTCTTCTTGTAGACGTTGTTGGGCCTCCAAGTGCAGAGGTTTGTAGGACAATAGCAAATTTCCCTCAAGTGGATGACCTAAGGTTTATCAATCCGTGGGAGGCGTAGGATGAAGATGGTCTCTCTCAAGCAACCCTGCAACCAAATAACAAAGAGTCTCTTGTGTCCCCAACACACCCAATACAATGGTAAATTGTATAGGTGCACTAGTTCGGCGAAGAGATGGTGATACAAGTGCAATATGGATGATAGATATGAGTATTTGTAATCTGAAAATATAAAAACAGCAAAGTAACTAATGATAAAAGTGATCACAAACGGTATGGCAATGCGTTGAAACAAGGCCTAGGGTTCATACTTTCACTAGTGCAAGTTCCCTCAACAATAATATCATAATTGGATCACATAACTATCCCTCAACATGCAACAAAGAGTCACTCCAATGTCATTAATAGCGGAGAACGAACGAAGAGATTATGGTAGGGTACGAAACCACCTCAAAGTTATTCTTTCCAATCAATCTGTTGGGCTATTCCTATAAGTGTCACAAACAGCCCTAGAGTTCGTACTAGAATAACACCTTAAGACACAAATCAACCAAAACCCTAATGTCACCTAGATACTCCAATGTCAGCTCAAGTATCCGTGGGTATGATTATATGATATGCATCACACAATCTCAGATTCATCTATTCAACCAACACAAAGAACTTCAAAGAGTGCCCCAAAGTTTCTACCGGAGAGTCAAGACGAAAATGTGTGCCAACCCCTATGCATAAGTTCACGAGGTCATGGAACTCGCAAGTTGATCACCAAAACATACATCAAGTGGATCACATGATATCCCATTGTCACCACAGATAAGCACGTGCAAGACATACATCAAGTGTTCTCAAATCCTTAAAGACTCAATCCGATAAGACAACTTCAAAGGGAAAACTCAATCCATTACAAGATAGTAGAGGGGGAGAAACTTCATAAGATCCAACTATAATAGCAAAGCTCGCGATACATCAAGATCGTGCCACCTCAAGAACATGAGAGAGAGATCAAACACATAGCTACTAGTACATACCCTCAGCCCCGAGGGAGAACTACTCCCTCCTCGTCATGGAGAGCACCGAGATGATGAAGATGGCCGCCAGAGAGGGATTCCCCAGGTTAATAGGTTAGTCCCAAAAATCATATAAAATAGCATATAAATGCATATAAAACATCCAAGGTTGATAATATAATAGCATGGAACAATCAAAAATTATAGATACGTTGGAGACGTATCAAGGCTCTCTCCCCCTCTCTCCCGATGGCGCCGGAACGCCGCCGGGGCCATCATCATCACTGCAATCTACACCAACAACTTCACCGCCATCATCACCAACTCTTCCCCCCTCTATGCATCAGTGTAACCCCTCTTTTTCCCGCTATAATCTCTACTTAAACATGGTGCTCCATGCTATATATTATTTCCCAATGATGTATGGCTATCCTATGATGTTTGAGTAGATCAGTTTTGTCCTATGGGTTAATTGATGATCGTGATTGGTTTGAGTTGCATGGTGCTGTCCTACGGTGCTCTCTGTGTCGCGCAAGCGTGAGGGATCCCCGCTGTAGGGTTTGGAATATGTTCATGATTTTCTTATGGTGGGTGGCGTGAGTGACAGAAGCACATACCCGAGTAAGTAGGTTGTTTGCGTATGGGAGTAAAGAGGGCTTGATGCCTTATAATGCTATGGTTGGGTTTTACCTTAATGATCTTTAGTAGTTGTGGATGCTTGCTAGAGTTCCAATCATAAGTGCATATGATCCAAGAAGAGAAAGTATGTTAGCTTATGCCTCTCCCTCATATAAAATTGGAATAGTGATTACCGGTCTAGTTATCGATTGCCTAGGGACAAATAACTTTCATGTGACAAAAAGCTCTCTACTAAAACTAACTTAGTTGTGTCTTTATCTAGACATCCCCTACTGTTTATTTACACGCTCTTTATTATCTTGCAAGCCTATTCAACAACACCTACAAAGTACTTCTAGTTTCATACTTGTTCTACGTAAAGCGAACGTTAAGCGTGCGTAGAGTTGTATCGGTGGTCGATAGAACTTGAGGGAATATTTGTTCTACCTTTAGCTCCTCGTTGGGTTTTACACTCTTACTTACCGAAATAGGATACAATTGATCCCCTATACTTGTCGGTTATCAAGACCTTTTTCTAGCGTCGTTGCCGGGGAGTTATAGCATGGGGTGAATATTCTCGTGTGTGCTTGTTTGCTTTATCACTAAGTAATTTTTATTTGTTGTTCTAGTTGTTCTATATCTTTAGTTATGGATATGGAACACGAAATACCCAAAAAAAATTAGGGTTACTAGCTACTCATGGAGATGGGGAACCTCCTAAAACCCTCGATGCTCATTATGTGAAAGATATTATGTACTACTTTGATAATCCTGAGAAAACCCCATTCAATTATGTTATGGGAGACACGTTGGATCAACATGAATACTTTAGGGATTATTGCTTGACTCAAAAAATGGAAAATATTATGGGATCAAGTTTATATGTTGTATTGGTATGCTAGATAACTATGCTTGAGATATGATTATACTTGTTGCTCTAGGATGAAGGCTCCACACCTTCCCTTTTCATGCAAATTTAATGATAATGAAACCTTGGCTTCTTATGCTACTGGTGTATATGATTACTATGATGTGGAACAAATAGAAAATTTTGTTGCTTTTATGGGTGCTTATGAAATTGAATCTTTGTTTAAAGAGTGTGAAAATCTTGATGATGCTGTGTACAGACCTAAAAATTTTGTATACTTAAATATTGCCATGAGAATTATGAATTCAATTCCGATATTGATGATTTTATTGAGAGAGTCTCCGTTGTCCAATAAGATACTAATATTTTGCAGGAGTCTATGAAAGAAGAAATTGATGAAACTGTGGGCTCATTGGATGAAAAGGATGATGAAGAGAGTGAAGAACAAAAGGAGGAAGAGAGGATTAGCTACCCGTGCCCACCTTCTAATGAGAGTAACTGTTCAACTCATACATTGTTTAATTTCCCTTCGTGCTTATCGAAGGATGATTGCTATGATGATTGTTATGATCCCGTTGATTCTTTTGAAATATCCCTTTTTGATGATGCTTGTTATGCTTGTGGCCAAGATGCCAATATGAATTATGCTTATGGAGATGAACTTGCTATAGTTCCTTATGTTAAACATGAAATTTTTGCTAGTCCTATTATATTTTTGAATTCTCCCGACTACACTATATCGGAGAAGTTTGCCCTTATTAAGGATTATATTGATGGGTTGCATTTTACCGTTGCACATGATAATTTTGATGAATATAATATGCATGTGCTTGCTGCTCCTACTTGAAATTATTATGAAAAAATTGCAATATGATAAAATTACTACATCTCCTTCTCTCCATGTTTCCAATATGATAAAATTGCAAGAAACTGTTTATACTATGCATGGGCCTTTACCATGTGTGCATGAATTGTTCTTTTATGACATGCCGATGCATAGGAAGAGAGTTAGACTTCGTTGTTGCATGATATATGTTACTTTGTGCTAACTACTAAATCACAAATCATTGCTAATTAAAATTGGCTTTGATATACCTTGGGATCCGGGTGGATTCATTACTTGAGCACCTTATGCCTAGCTTAATGGCTTTAAAGAAAGCGCTTCCTGGGAGACAACCCGGAAGTTTTAGAGATTCATTTATTTCTGTTGAATGCTTTTATATAGTTTAAAAACAAAAAAAATAAAGAGGGGAACCCAAAAATTTTCAAAAAGGAAAGTGAAGGTGAGAGAGACAAGCATTGTTGAAGTGGGGGGGGCTCCTTGAACTTTGTTCATGCCCAAGGAAACTTTGTGAATCTTGATTACAGAAACTTTTAAACAAAAATAATTACCCCCTTTTACAATTCCATTGTATTATAAAAATAATGTGCCAAGGTTTTGCCTTTAGGATGTTCACATTGCTTGTTGGTTTGTGCGGTGCAGAACAGAAACTTTGGCTGAAGTGCGCGATTTTACATTTTTTGCTCGAACATCAAATGGTTCTGAAACTTTTTGCACTGTCTTTCTATACAAATTGTTTATTTTTCCTAATTATTTAAGAATTTGTGGAGTACCAGATGTAACACCCTCGATGCGACTATATCTCCCACGTGTCGAGGCACGACTTAGAGGCATAATCGTATTGAAGGCATATGTCGCAAGTTAGGTAATCTTCACAACATCCCATGTAGTATGATAATAAAATGGGAGATAACATAGTTGGCTTACACTCGCCACGTCAATCAAGTACATAAATAACATTACATCATCCAAACACTCATGGCCCGAGTACGGCGCCAAAATAAAAGATAACCCAACAAGCGACACGGTCCCGATCACCCCCAACTGGGCACCACTACTGATCATCAGGAAAGGAAACATAGTAACGTTGAGAGTCTTCATCGAACTCCCACTTGAGCTCGAACGCGTCACCTGGAGCAGAATCATCAGGCCCTGCATCTGGTGTAATAGTAATCTGTGAGCCACAGGGACTCAGCAATCTCGCACCCTCGCGATCAAGACTATTTAAGCTTATAGGTAAGGCAAGGTAAATATATGAGGAGCTGCAGCAAGCAACTAGCAAGTATGGTGGCTAACTTATTCGCAAAAGAGAGCGAGAAGAGGAGGCAAAGCGCGAGCGAGAAACTAGAGAGCAACCTGCGCAAACATTACTCCAACACCGTGTCCACTTCCCGGACTCCGCCAAGAAGAGGCCATCACGGTAACACACTCAGTTGATCCATTTTAATTAAGTTAAGGTTCAAGTTATCTACAACCGGACATTAACAAATTCCCATCTGCCCATAACCGCGGGCATGGCTTTCGAAAGTTCAAATCCCTGCAGGGGAGTCCCAACTTAGCCCATGACAAGCTCTCACGGTCAACGAAGGAATAGACCTCCTCCCAAGACGTTCCGATCAGACTCGGTATCTCGGTTCTTCAAGACACTTCGACAGGGTAAAACAAGACCAGCAACACCGCCCGAATGTGCCGACAAATCCCGATAGGAGCTGCACATATCTCTTTCTCAGGGCACACTCAGATGAACGCTCCATACAACTAAAACCAAACCTCGAGTTTCCCCGAGGGGGCGCTGCACAGGACTCTAGTTTGGACCAACACTCAGAGGAGCACTGGCCCGGGGGGGTTTAAAATAAGATGATCCTTGGGCTCCGGAAACCCAAGGGAAAAAGAGGCTAGGTGGCAAATGGTAAAACCAAGGTTGGGCATTGCTGGAAAAGCTTTAATCAAGGCGAACTATCAAGGGGTTCCCATTGTAACCCAACCGCGTAAGGAACGCAAAATCCGGGAGCATAACACCGATATGACGGAAACTAGGGCGGCAAGAGTGGAACAAAACACTAGGCGAGAGGCCGAGCCTTCCACCCTTTACCAAGTATATAGATGCATTAAGTTAACAAGATAATATAATGATATCCCAACAAGTAATTAAATGTTCCAACAAGAAACGGCCTCCAATCTTCACCTGCAACTAGCAACGCTATAAGAGGGGCTGAGCAAAGCGGTAACATAGCCAATCAACGGTTTGCTAGGACATGGTGGGTTAGAGGTTTGACATGGCAATTTGGGAGGCTTGAAAGCAAATGGTAGGCATCGTAGCATTGTCATAGCAAAAGAGCGAGCAAACTAGCATAGCAAAGATAGTAGTGATTTCGAGGGTATGATCATCTTGCCTGCACAGTTGTCAGAGTTGACTGGATCCTCGAAAGCAAACTCAACGGGCTCCTCATTAGCGAACTCGTCTCCTGGCTCTACCCAAACAAGACAAACAAGCAACAAGGACACAATCAACCACGTGCAAGAATCAAACAAGATGATGCAAAGATGATATGCTATGCGGGATGCGATGCGGGATGCAAAATGCAAGATATGACAGGGAATGCATGAACCTGGCCTCAACATGGAAATCCAAGTGTGCCACTGGAAAGATGAGATGAAATCACTTGAAAACGATATAAATAACGCCGGAATCGGAGTTACGGTTTGGAAATGGCAAGCGATTCAAAAATGACACCGGTCTGCGATTTACAGCAAGTAGGCATCTAAATGCAATGAGATGAACATGCTACAGCACCCAAACATCACAACAAAATACATGGCAGGGATGCATTCAAGATGCTTAACAAAAGTCTAGCATTGAGCTACGGCCAATTCATCCATTAACAGATTCAAACAAGCATGGCAAAAATGCATATGGCAAACAGATCTCAGACTTTGTGAAATTAACACTTGTCTGGAATTTCAGATCAGGAAGCACTCTTCGGAGCAACAAAACTACATGCTACAGGACCTGAACATGGAAAAGTAAAGCATGGCATGGAGCTACTCAAATAGCTTAACAAAAGTCCCTTAGTGACCTTGAGCCAAAAGGGATCAGAAAATACAATTCCAAGCATGTGAACATGGCAAAAACATAATAAGTTTTCAGACTTAGTGAAAACTGGCACATGCTGAAACAGATATCAAGTAGGCATGTTTACGAGCTCGATGCACTCACTACGGTGCAAGTAATGACAAGCTAAGCATACATCTATCAAGAACACACAAAATGCAAGCTAGACATGGCAAGAACAATAACATAGCATGCACGGATCAACTACAACATCATCGGCAAAATTGCAAACAAGTTGACAATCTGCCCAGATTCACAAAGTAGCAAAAGTAGAGCTCGATTGACTCAATCTAGGTTGCTCCATAATTGCAAACAAAGGCATGGATGGATAGAGCACTACAAGATTAACAAAACATCCTTACTGATCATCCTCAAAAGAGGCACAGATCACTAGGAAACAACATGAACATATGGCCATATGAAATAAACAGATCAAGGACGTGGAAATGCTAAGTCCCTGAAATCAGCATTACCAAGTGCACCACTTTGAAAGCTTGTGCTAGTCACCACACACATCACAAAAATACATGGGTTGCACCTCTGGAAAGATGACAAAACCCTTAACAAAACATATCTAGAGCATCAGGGCATATCATGCACACATTAATCATGGCAAAAATGACAAAAAGCTAAATGGAGTAGCAGATCTGACAATTAACTCAAGTAGCCCTCCTCTAACAGCATTTCGGGCATCAAGATGAACTCAAATGAAAATGATGCAATGGAATGAAATGATGTACTCTCTGAGATGAACATTTTGATATGCTATATGCCAAAAACGGAGCTACAGATGCGGAGATACGACACGATGAACAGGAGCACTTGGATTTATGATTTGAGGACTTAGTAAAAAAAAGAACCACCAGATCTAGGGTTTCTTCGGCGGGCACGCGAACCGAGGCGATGACGGCGGTGACCGGCGGGCGGCGGCGTGCTCCGGCCAGGCGAGGGAGACGCCGACGTGCGGGATGACGGCGGCGACGGGCCCGCAAGGCGGCGGGGCAAGGAGGCAGGCGGCGGCGGCGGTTGGCGGCGCCAGAGCGAGGCGGGCGGCAAGAGGCGGCGCGGGGAGCGCGGTGGGGTCGCCGGCGTGGAGGCGGCTCGAGGCGGCGGGGCGGAGTGGATCGGGCGGCGCGGCGCGGAGCCCGGTCGGGCGGCGGACGGGCCTCAGGAGGGCCCGGCCTGGGCTCTCCAGGCCGGCGATGTGGGCGCGGGGCGCGGGCGAGTCGCGTCGCGACATGTGGCGGCGGCGGGGTAGGTCGGACGTGTCCGGCGCCGTCCGGACGTGTCCGGCGGCGGCGGATCTGGGATTTTAGGGTTAGGACGGGGGAGGATCCGGATTTCGAATGGGGGAGATATTTATAGGCATAGAGGGGGGTAGGAGAGTCCAAATGAGGTGCGGTTTTCGGCCACGCGATCGTGATCGAACGATCTAGATGATGGAGAAGGCTTAGGTGGGTTTTGGGCCAACTTGGAGGGGTGTTGGGCTGCAACACACACGAGGCCTTTTCGGTCCCTCGGTTAACCGTTGGAGTATCAAACGAAGTCCAAATGGTACAAAACTTGACAGGCGGTCTACCGGTAGTAAGCCAAGGCCGCTTGGCAAGTCTTGGTCCAATCCAGAAATGTTTAATCCCCACACACGAAAGAAAGCTAGAAACGACCACTGGAGGAGAATGAAGCACCGGAATACAAAACGGACAACGGGGAAAATGCTCGAATGCATGAGACGAACACGTATGCAAATGCAATGCACATGATGACATGATATGCAATGCATGACACGCAAGCAATGACAAGGCAACAACAGCAAATAACTAGAGGACACCTGGCACATCAGTCACGGGGCGTTACACCAGAGGTATGGTGAATGTTCAGATTATAACATACTGTACTGTTTAAGACAGATTCTGTTTTTGATGCATAGTTTGCTTGTTTTGATGAAACTATCGATTTCTATCGGATTAAGCCATGGAAAAGTTATATTACAGTAGCTACAATGCAAAAAATATGAATTGGTTTGCAACAGTACTTAGAGTAGTGATTTGCTTTATTATACTAACGGATCTTAGCGAGTTTTCTCTTGAGTTTTCTGTGGATGAAGTGTTCGAAGATCGAGGAGGTCTCGATGTGAGTAGAAGGAGGAGAGGCAACAGCTCAAGCTTGGGATGACCAAGGAATCCCAAGTAAATATTCAAGGAGACTCAAGCATCTAAGCTTGGGGATGCCCCGAAAGGCATCCCATCTTTCTTCAACAAGTATCGGTATGTTTTTGGATTCGTTCCGTTCATGCGATATGTGCAAATCTTGGAGCATCTTTTGCATTTAGTTTTTACTTTTATTTTATGCACCATGCTGGTATGATATATTCCATGGTTGATTTATAGAATGCTCTTTGCACTTCACTTATATCTTTTGAGTATGGATTTATAGAATGCTTCATGTGCTTCACTTATATCATTTGAAGTTTGGATTGCCTGTTTCTCTTCACATAGAAAACCACCATTTGTAGAATGCTCTTTTGCTTCAATTATATTTGTTAGAGCGTGGGCATATCTTTTGTAGAAAGAATTAAACTCTCTTGCTTCACTTATATCTATTTAGAGAGATGACAGGAACTGGTCATTCACATGGTTAGTCATAAAATCCTACGTAAAACTTGTAGATCACTGAATATGATATGTTTGATTCCTTGCAATAGTTTTGCGATATAAAGATGGTGATATTAGAGTCATGCTAGTGGGTAGTTGTGGATTGTAAAAATACTTGTGTTGAAGTTTGTGATTCCTGTAGCATGCACGTATGGTGAACCGTTATGTAACGAAGTTGGAGCATGAGGTATTTATTGATTGTCTTCCTTATGAGTGGCGGTCGGGGACGAGCGATGGCCTTTTCCTACCAATCTACCCCCCTAGGAGCATGCGCGTAGTACTTTGTTTCGATGACTATGTGAGTTCTTTATGACTAATGTTGAGTCCATGGATTATACGCACTCTCACCCTTCCATCATTGCTAGCCTCTTCGGTAGCGTGCATTGCCCTTTCTCACCTCGAGAGTTGGTGCAAACTTTGCCGGTGCATCCAAACCCCGTGATATGATACTCTCTATCACACATAAGCCTCCTTTATCTTCCTCAAAACAGCCACCATACCTACCTATTATGGCATTTCCATAGCCATTCCGAGATATATTGCCATGCAACTTCCGTCATCATCATATACATGACTTGAGCATTCATTGTTATATTGCTTTGCATGATCGTAAGATAGCTAGCATGATGTTTTCATGGCTTGTCCGTTTTTGATTTCATTGCTACGCTTGATCATTGCACATCCCGGTACACCGCCGGAGGCATTCATATAGAGTCATATCTTTGTTCTAGTATCGAGTTGTAAGTAAATAAAAGTGTGATGATCATAATTATTAGAACATTGTCCCATGATCAAAATAAAAGTGGCCAAAGAACCCCCCCCCCCCAAAAAAGATAGAGGCCAAATAAGCCTACATAAAAAGAAAAGAAAAAGAAAAAAAAGAGAAAAAAAAGAGAGAAGGGACAATGTTACTATCCTTTTACCACACTTGTGCTTCAGAGTAGCACCATGTTCTTCATATAGAGAGTCTCTTGAGTTATCACTTTCAAATACTAGTGGGAATTTTCATTATAGAACTTGGCTTGTATATTCCAACGATGGGATTCCTCAAATTCCCTAGGTCTTCATGAGCAAGCAAGTTGGATGCACACCCACTTAGATTCAGTTTGAGCTTTCATACACTTATAGCTCTAGTGCATCCGTTGCATGGCAATCCCTACTCCTCACATTCACATCAATTGATGGGCATCTCCATAGCCCGTTGATTAGCCGCGTTGATGTGAGACTTTCTCCCTTTTTGTCTTCTCCACACAACCTCCACCATCATATTCTATTCCACCTATAGTGCTATATCCATGGCCCAGGCTCATGTATTGCGTGAAAGTTGAAAAGGTTTGAAAACATCAAAAGTATGAAACAATTGCTTGGCTTGTCATCGGGGTTGTGCATGATTTGAATGCTTTGTGTGGTGAAGATGGAGCATAGCCAGACCATATGATTTTGTAGGGATAACTTTGACATGATTGCTTTATTAGTATGCTTGAAGTATTAGTGTCTTAATGTCAAATGATAGACTATTGCTTTGAATCACTCGTGTCTTAATATTCATGCCATGATTAGATTACATGATCAAGATTATGCTAGGTAGCATTCCACATCAAAAATTATCTTTTTTATCATTTACCTACTCGAGGACGAGCAGGAATTAAGCTTGGGGATGCTGATACGTCTCCGTCGTATCTATAATTTTTGATTGTTCCATGCCAATATTCTACAACTTTCATATACTTTTGGCAACTTTTTATACAATTTTTGGGACTAACATATTGATCCAGTGCCCAGTACCAGTTCCTGTTTGTTGCATGTTTTTTGTTTCATAGAAAATCCATATCAAACGGAGTCCAAACGGGATAAGAACTGACGGAGATTTTTCTTGGAATATATGTGATTTTTGGGAAGAAAAATCAATGCGAGACGATGCCCGAGGGGGCCACGAGGCAGGGCGCGCGCCCCAGGGGGGTAGGCGCACCCTGGGCCCTCGTGGCCACCCCCTAAGGCAGTTAATGACCTTCTTTCGCCGCAAGAAAGCTAATGTCCGGAAAAAAATCATGTCCAAAATTCAGCCCAATCGGAGTTACGATTCTCCGGGAATTTAAGAAACGGTGAAAGGGCAGAATCAGAAACACGGAAACAGAGAGAGATAGAGAGACAAATCCAACCTCAGAGGGGCTCTCGCCCCTCCGCCGCCATGGAGGCCATGGACCAGAGGGGAAACCCTTCTCCCATCTAGGGGGGAAGGTCAAGGATGAAGAAGAAGATGAAGAAGAAGGAGGGCTATCTCCCCCTCTCTCCCGGTGGCGCCGGAACACCGCCGGGGCCATCATCATCACCGCAAATCTACACCAACAACTTCACCGCCATCATCACCAACTCTTCCCCCCTCTATGAAGTGGTGTAACCCCTCTTTTACCCGTTGTAATCTCTACTTAAACATGGTGCTCCACGCTATATATTATTTCCCAATGATGTATGGCTATCCTATGATGTTTGAGTAGATCTGTTTTGTCCTATGGGTTAATTGATGACCGTGATTGGTTTCAGTTGCATGTTTTATTATTGGTGCTGTCCTATGGTGCTCTCTGTGTCGCGCAAGCATGAGGGATCCCCGCTGTAGGGTTTGCAATATGTTCATGATTTTCTTATGGTGGGTGGCGTGAGTGACAGAAGCATAGATCCGAGTAAGTAGGTTGTTTGCGTATGGGAGTAAAGAGGACTTGATGCCTTATAATGCTATGGTTGGGTTTTACCTTAATGATCTTTAGTAGTTGCAGATGCTTTCTAGAGTTCCAATCATAAGTGCATATGATCCAACAAGAGAAAGTATGTTAGCTTATGCCTCTCCCTCATATAAAATTGCAATAGTGATTACCGGTCTAGTTATCGATTGCCTAGGGACAAATAACTTTCTTGTGACAAAAAGCTCTCTAATAAAACTAACTTAGTTGTGTCTTTATCTAAACAGCCCCTACTTTTTATTTACATGCTCTTTATTATCTTGCAAACCTATCCAACAACACCTACAAAGTACTTCTAGTTTCATACTTGTTCTAGGTAAAGCGAACGTTAAGCGTGCGTAGAGTTGTATCGGTGGTCCATAGAAATTGAGGGAATATTTGTTCTACCTTTAGCTCCTCGTTGGGTTCGACACTCTTACTTATCGGAAGAGGCTACAATTGATCCCCTATACTTGTGGGTTATCATAAACTGACTCCAAAACAGTTCTAATAGCATTTTTTCTCTGTTTTGGAATATTTAAGAAAATAGGAAAAAAAGAAGTAGTCCGGGAAGGACACGAGGCTTCCATGAGGGTGGAGGGTGCGCCCTACCCCCCTGGGCACGCCCCCTGCCTCGTGGGCACCTCATGTGCTCTCCGAACTCCATTTTCTTGCACGATACTTCTTTTGGTTGGTAAAAATTCACTATAAAATCTCCCGAAGGTTTTGACCACCGTATCACGCAAATATCTTTTGTCTTTGTTTCGAGTTGTTTCTACTGTAGATTTAGAGCAATATGTCTTCTCAAGAGTCAGTTGGGGAGAGTCGGGTGTCTCATCCGACACAGGGGCCAAGAGCAAACATCAATGCTGATCACTTTGGGCCATAAACTGAGGAAGAGATGGAGGCTGATTTGAAAAGGATAGATGCCATGGAGGAGGATGAAGAAGTTACTTCTTGTTTCCGAGCAGGATTCACTATGGGGGAACTATAGAGCTCGGCTATTCCAAACTCGGTCATCCCTTCCAAAGTTAGATTTCTTTCTTATGAAAATATGAAAAAGAGTGTTACTTGTTCTCCAGCAGCTATGCAACATCCTTGGGTGAAAGGAGCTTTAGCCGTCATGGGCAAGCTCTGTAAGGAAATAATGGACCTCAAGCAGCAAGTCAATAAGCTAGAGGAAGAGAATCGTATCCTGAAGGGCATCATCGCCAAGAATATCACATCACCCCCCCCCCCCGAAGAAGGAGACATAAACACATGGGTATGGGCACTCCCCCTTGACAACTGCCAAGCTTGGGGGAGTTCCCCAGTATCGTATCACCATCATACTTTTATCTTTACCATTTTTCTTAGTTCGATCCTTTTGGTAATATCTTGATCTAGTAGAATAAAGTTTTAGTATGATCTAGTTTTGAGTTTTTCTTTATGATCCTTCTATGTAATCGAGTATGTGAGCTATATATAATAAAGATTAGTGTTGAGTCAAGGGCTTGAGTATTTTGCCATGATCTTGAGGGAATAGAATAAAAGAAAAAGAAATAAAGAGATCATATGGATCTTATGGAGAGTAATGACTTCACATATAAAGAGTATGATGAATAAAGTTGTTGAGAGTGGACATACATAGTTTTGGTCATCGTTGCAATTAATAGGAAGTAATAAAGAAAGAGAGGTTTTCACATATAAATATACTATCTTGGACATTTTTTATGATTGTGAGCACTCATTAAAGTACGACATGCTAAAGAGTTGACGTTGGACAAGGAAGACAACGTAATGGGTTATGTTTTCTTACATCTAAGATAAATTATATTGTCATGGAAAATCCAACATGTTGAGCTTGCCTTTCCCTCTCATGCTAGCCAAATTCTTTGCACCAAGTAGAGATACTACTTGTGCTTCCAAATATCCTTAAACCTAGTTTTTCCATGAGAGTCCACCATATCTACCTATGGATTGAGTAAGATCCTTCAAGTAAGTTGTCATCATTGCAAACAATAAAAATTGCTCTCTAAATATGTATGATTTATTAGTGTGGAGAAAATAAGCTTTATACGATCTTGTGATGTGGAAGAAATAAAAGCGACAGACTGCATAATAAAGGTCCATATCACAAGTGGTAATATAAAGTGACGTTCTTTCGCATTAAGATTTTGTGCATCCAACCATAAAAGCACATGACAACCTCTGCTTCCCTCTACGAAGGGCTTATCTTTTATTCTTGTCTTATACTTCATGCAAGAGTCACGGTGAGCTTTGATAACCCACAAGTATAGGGGATCGCAACAGTTTTCGAGGGTAGAGTATTCAACCCAAATTTATTGATTCGACACAAGGGGGGCCAAAGAATATTCTCAAGTATTAGCAGCTAAGTTGTCAATTCAACCACACCTGGAAACTTAGTATCTGCAGCAAAGTGTTTAGTAGCAAAGTAATATGATAGTAGTGGTAACGGTAGCAAAAGTAATATTTTTGGTGTTTTATAGTGATGATAACAATAACAACAGAAAAGTAAATAAGCGAAGAACAATATATGGAAAGCTCGTAGGCAATGGATCAGTGATAGAGAATTATGCCAGATGTGGTTCATCATGTAACAGTCATAACCTAGGGTGACACGGAACTAGCTCCAATTCATCAATATAATGTAGGCATGTATTCCGAATATAGTCATACGTGCTTATGGAAAAGAACTTGCATGACATATTTTGTCCTACCCTCCCGTGGCAGCGGGGTCCTAGAGGAAACTAAGGGATATTAAGGCCTCCTTTTAATAGAGTACCGGACCAAAGCATTAACACATAGTGAATACATGAACTCCTCAAACTACGGTCATCACCGGAAGTGGTCCCGATTATTCACTTCGGGGTTGCCGGATCATAACACATAGTAGGTGACTATAGACTTGCAAGATAGGATCAAGAACTCACATATATTCATGAAAACATAATAGGTTTAGATCTGAAATCATGGCACTCGGGCCCGAGTGACAAGCATTAAGCATAGCAAAGTCATAGCAACATCAATCTCGGAACATAGTGGATACTAGGGATCAAACCCTAACAAAACTAACTTGATTACATGATAAATCTCATCCAACCCATCACCGTCCAGCAAGCCTACGATGGAATTACTCACGCACAACGGTGAGCATCATGAAATTGGTGATGGAGGATGGTTGATGATGATGATGGCGACGGATTCCCCTCTCCAGAGCCCCGAACGGACTCCAGATCAGCCCTCTCGAGAGAGTTTAGGGCTTGGTGGTGGCTTCGTATCGTAAAACGCGATGATTCCTTCTCCTTGATTTTTTTTCTGCCCGAAAGTGAATATATGGAGTTGGAGTTGAGGTCGGTGGAGCTCTAGGGGGCCCACGAGTGAATATAGTCCTTTGCTTGTTATGATGATATATGCTGCTATTCTAAGAATGATCATGATGCCCTCATGTCCGTATTTTATTTTATCGACACCTCTATCTCTAAACATGTGGACATATTTTTTGATTTCGGCTTTCGCTTGAGGACAAGCGAGGTCTAAGCTTGGGGGAGTTGATACATCCATTTTACATCATGCTTTTATATCGATATTTATTGCATTATGGACTGTTATCACACATTATGTCACAATACTTATGCCTTTTCTCTCTTATTTTACAAGGTTTACATGAAGAGGGGGAATGCCAGCAGCTGGAATTCTGGGCTGGAAAAGGAGCGAATATTAGAGACCTATTCTGCACATCTCCAAAAGTCCTGAAACTCCACGGGAATTATTTTCCAAATATACAAAAAAATGGGCGAAAGAAGTACCAGAGGGGGGGCACCCACCGTCCACGGGGGTGGGGGCGCGCCCTACCCCCTGGGCGCGCCCCCTGCCTCGTGGCCCCCCTGGTGGCCCTCTGATGCCCATCTTTGGCTATATGGAGTCTTTCGTCGAGGAAAAAATCATAAGCTAGCTCACGGGACGAAACTCCGCTGCCACGAGGCGGAACCTTGGCGGAACCAATCTAGGGCTCCGGCGGAGCTGTTCTGCCGAGGAAACTTCCCTCCGGGAGGGGGAAATCATCACCATCGTCATCACCAACGATCCTCTCATCGGGAGGAGTTCAATCTCCATCAACATCTTCACCAGCACCATCTCATCTCAAACCCTAGTTCATCTCTTGTATCCAATCTTTGTACCCAAACCTCAGATTGGTACCTGTGGGTTGCTAGTAGTGTTGATTACTCCTTATAGTTGATGCTAGTTGGTTTACTTGGTGGAAGATCATATGTTCAGATCCATTATGCATATTAATACCCCCCTGATTATGAACATGAATATGCTTTGTGAGTAGTTATATTTGTTCCTCGGGACATGGGAGAAGTCTTGCTATAAGTAGTCATGTGAATTTGGTATTCGTTCGATATTTTGATGAGATGTATGTTGTCATCCCTCTAGTGGTGTCATGTGAACATCAACTACACGTCACTTCACCATTGTTTGGGCCTAGAGGGAGGCATTGGGAAGTAATAAGTAGATGATGGGTTGCTAGAGTGACAGAAGCTTAAACCCTAGTTTATGCGTTGCTTCGTAAGGGGCTGATTTGGATCCATATGTTTCATGCTATGGTTAGGTTTACCTTAATACTTCTGTTGTAGTTGCGGATGCTTGCAATAGGGGTTAATCATAAGTGGGATGCTTGTCCAATTAAGGGCAGTACCCAAGCACCGGTCCACCCACATATCAAATTATCAAAGTACCGAACGCGGATCATATGATCGTGATGAAAACTAGCTTGACGATAATTCCCATGTGTCCTCGGGAGCGCTTTCCTTTATATAAGAGTTTGTCCAGGATTGTCCTCTGCTACAAAAAGGATTGGGCCATCTTGCTGCACCTTATTTACTTTTATTAGTTGTTACCCGTTACAAATTACCTTATCACAAAACTATCTGTTACTGATAATTTCAGTGCTTGCAGAGAATACCTTGCTGAAAACCGCTTTTCATTTCCTTCTGCTCCTAGTTGGGTTCGACACTCTTACTTATCGAAAAGACTACGATTGTAACACCCTCGATGCGACTATATCTCCCACGTGTCGAGGCACGACTTAGAGGCATAATCGCATTGAAGGCATATGTCGCAAGTTAGGCAATCTTCACAACATCCCATGTAATATAGATAATAAAAGGGGAGATAACATAGTTGGCTTACACTCGCCACGTCAATCAAGTACATAATAACATTACATCATCCAAACACTCATGGCCCGATTACGACGCCAAAATAAAAGATAACCCAACATGCGAAACGGTCCCGATCACCCCCAACAGGGCACCACTACTGATCATCAAGAAAGGAAACATAGTATCGTTGAGAGTCTTCGTCGAACTCCCACTTGAGCTCAAGCGCGTCACCTGGAGCGGAATCATCAGGCCCTACATCTGGTGTAATAGTAATCTGTGAGCCACAGGGACTCAGCAATCTCGCACCCTCGCGTTCAAGACTATTTAAGCTTATAGGTAAGGCAAGGTAAATATGTGGAGCTGCAGCAAGCGACTAGCAAAAATATGGTGGCTATCCTGTTCGCAAAAGAGAGCGAGAAGAGGAGGCAAAGCACGAGCGGGAAACTAGGGAGCAACCTGCGCAAACATTACTCCAACACCGTGTCCACTTCCCGGACTCCACCGAGAAGAGGCCATCACGGTAACACACTCAGTTGATTCATTTTAATTAAGTTAAGGTTCAAGTTATCTACAACTGGACATTAACAATTTCCCATCTGCCCATAACCGCGGGCATGGCTTTCGAAAGTTCAAATCCCTGCAGGGGAGTCCCAACTTAGCCCATGACAAGCTCTCACGGTCAACGAAGGAATAGACCTCCTCCCAAGACGTTCCGATCAGACTCGGTATATCGGTTCTTCAAGACACTTCGACAGGTTAAAACAAGACCAGCAACACCGCCCGAATGTGCCGACAAATCCTGATAGGAGCTGCACATATCTCTTTCTCAGGGCACACTCAGATTGTCTTAGGTACGGGTAGGCCAGCCTAGAGTTGCCCCTGGTCGCCACCGGCAGCTGACAGGTGGACCAACACTCGGAGGAGCACTGGCCCGGGGGGGTTAAAATAAGATGACCCTCGGGCTCCGAAAACCCAAGGGAAAAAGAGGCTAGGTGGCAAATGGTAAAACCAAGGTTGGGCATTGCTGGAAAAGCTTTAATCAAGGCGAACTATCAAGGGGTTCCCATTATAACCCAACCGCGTAAGGAACGCAAAATCCGGGAGCATAACACCGATATGACGGAAACTAGGGCGGCAAGAGTGGAACAAAACACTAGGCGAGAGGCCGAGACTTCCACCCTTTACCAAGTATATAGATGCACTAAGATAACAAGATAATATAAAGATATCCCAACAAGTAAATAAATGTTCCAACAAGGAACGGCCTCCAATCTTCAACTGCCACTAGCAACGCTATAAAAGGGGCTGAGCAAAGCAGTAACATAGCCAATCAACGGTTTGCTAGGACATGGTGGGTTAGAGGTTTGACATGGCAATTTGGGAGGCTTGAAAGCAAGTGGTAGGCATCGTAGCATTGACATAGCAAAAGAGCGAGCATCTAGCAAAGCAAACATAGTAGTGATTTCGAGGGTATGATCATCTTGCCTGCACAATTGTCAGAGTTGACTGGATCCTCGAAAGCAAACTCAACGGGCTCCTCATTAGCGAACTCGTCTCCCGGCTCTACCCAAACAAGAAAAACAAGCAAACGGAACACAATCAACCATGTGCAAAGCTCAAACAATATGATGCAAGGATGGTATGCTATGCGGGATGCATATGCAAGATTTGACAAGGGATGCATGAACCTGGCCTCAACTTGGGAATCCAAGTGTGCCACTGGAAAGATGAGATGAAATCGCTTGAAAACGATATAAAGAACGCCGGAATCGGAGTTACGGTTTGGAAATGGCAAGCGATTCAAATATGACACCGGTCTGCGATTTACAGCAAGTAACCATTTAAATGCAATGAGATGAACATGCTACAGTACCCAAACATGGCAACAGAATACATGGCAGGGATGCATTCATGATGCCTAACAAAAGTCTAGCATTGAGATACGGCCAAATCATCCATTAACAGGTTCAAACAAGCATGGCAAAAACGCATATGGTAAACAGATTTCAGACTTAGTGAAATTAACACTTGTCTGAAATCCCAGATCAGGTAGCACTCTTTGGAGAAACAAAACTACATGCTACAGGACCTGAACATGGCAAAGTAAAGCATGGCATGGAGCTACTCAAAGAGCTTAACAAAAGTACCTTAGTGACCTTGAGCCAAAAGGGATCAGAAAATACAATTGCAAGCATGTGAACATGGCAAAAACATAATCAGTTCTCAGACTTAGTGAAAATTGGAGCATGCTGAAAACAGATATCAAGTAGGCATGTTTACGAGCCCGATGCACTCACTACGGAGCAAGTCATGACCAACTAAGCATACAACCAACAAGTATACACAAAATGCAAGCTAGACATGGCAAGAACAATAGCATAGCATGCACGGACCAACTACAACATCATCGGCAAAATCACTAACAAGTAGACAATCTGCCCAGATTCACGAAGTAGCAAAAGTAGAGCTCGATTGACTCAAGCTAGGGTGCTCCATAATTGCAAACAAAGACATGGATGGATATAGCACTACAAGGTTAACAAAACATCCTTACTGATCATCCTCAAACGAGGCACGGATCACTAGGAAACAACATGAACATATGGCCATATGAGATAAACAGCTCAAGGACTTAGTGGAAATGCTAAGTCCCTGAAATCAGCATTAACAAGTGCCTCACTTTGCAAACTTTTGCTACTCACCACACACATCACAAAAATACATGGGTTGCACCTCTGGAAAGATGGCAAAACCCTTAACAAAACACATGTAGAGCTCATGGGCAGATCATGCACACATTAATCATGGCAAAAATGACAAATATCTAAATGGAGCAGCAGATCTGACAATTTTCCCAAGTAGCCCTCTTCTAACAGCATTTCGGGCATCAAGATGAACTCAAATGAAAATGATGCAATGGAATGAAATGATGCACTCTCTGAGACGAACATTTTGATATGCTATATGCCCAAAACGGAGCTACGGATGCAAAGTTACGATGCGTCAAAGTTTGCCAAAAATCTGAGGAACTGGGGACTTGGAAAAAAACCTCTAGGGTTTCAGATGTGGATCGCCGGCGCGCGAACCGAGGTTCGCCGGCCGGACTTGGAGCTCGCCGGAGTTCGAGGACGAGAGGGAGGTCGCCGGGTCGGGCACCGGAGCTCGGAGCGGGCGGCGCGGCGAACCGGGAGGGCGGCGCGGCGGTGCGGAGGCGTCTGGGCGGCGCGGCGAGCCGGGAGGTAGAGGCGGCGGTCGCCGGCGTCGGGGAGGCGCGCCGGCCGGCGAGGGAAGAGTGCGGCGGCGCGGCGGAGGGGCGGCGCCGGGTGGTGAGGAGGAAGCAGGCGCGGGCGGCGGTGTGGCTGGGCCTCGTGGGGGCCCAACCCGGGCTCGGTGGGCCGGCGATGTGGGGCGCGGGCGCGGGCGAATGGCGTGATGCCACATGGCGGCGGCGGGATTTTTCGTCCGGCAGCAGGCGGACACGTCCGGCCGCGCGGAGGGGAGAGGGATCTAGGGTTTGATCCGAAATTTCGGGGGAGATGCCTATTAATAGGTAGAGGGAGCTAGGAGACTCCAAATGAGGTGCGGTTTTCGGCCACGCGATCGTGATCGAACGCTCTAGATGATGGAGAGGGTTTAGGTGGGTTTTGGGCCAACTTGGAGGGGTGTTGGGCTGCAACACACACGAGGCCTTTTCGGTCCCTCGGTTAACCGTTGGAGCATCAAACGAAGTCCAAATGATACGAAACTTGACAGGCGGTCTACCGGTAGTAAACTAAGGCCGCTTGGCAAGTCTCGGTCCTATCCGGAAATGTTTAATCCCCACACACGAAAGAAAGGTAGAAATGACCACCGGAGGAGAACGAAGCGCCGGAATGGAAAATGGACAACGGGAAAAATGCTCGAATGCATGAGATGAACTCGTAAGTAAATGCAATGCACATGATGACATGATATGAGATGCATGACAACGATAACAACACACGGAGACAAAGACCCAAACCTGAGGAAATAAAATAACTTAAAGCCAGAAACGGCAAGAGTTGGAGTACAAATTGGGAAAGTCACATCCGGGGTGTTACAACACTCCACCACTACGAAAGGATCTCGTCCCGAGATCTGGGACTGAAAGAACGCCGGGTACTCAGAACGGAGGTGATCCTCGCGTTCCCAGGTAGCTTCACGGTCGGAATGGTGTGACCACTTGACTTTGAGGAATTTGATTGACTTGTTGCGAGTCTTGCGTTCAGTCTCTTCAAGAATAGCCACTGGGTGCTCACGATAGGAGAGATCTTCTTGGAGCTCAATGTCCTCGAAGTTGACGGTGCGTTCAGGAGTCTTGAAGCACTTTCGAAGCTGAGAGACATGGAACACATCATAAACATTTGCAAAGTTTGAAGGAAGCTCGAGTTGATAGGCGAGGTCGCCTCTCTTGCTGACAATCTTGAAAGGTCCCACGTATCTGGGGGAAAGCTTCCCTTTGATACTGAAGCGACGAGTACCTTTCATAGGAGAGACGCGGAGGTAAACATGATCTCCGATCTCGAAAGCCAAATCACGGTGCTTACTATCATAGTAGCTCTTCTGGCGGGATTGGGCTGCTTTGAGGTTATCTCGAATGACTTTTCACATTTCCTCTGCCTCTGTGATTAAGTCATTTCCGAGAAGCTGGCGTTCACCGGTTTCGGACCAGTTGAGAGGGGTACGGCACTTCCTGCCATACAGAATTTCAAATGGGGCCTTGCCCGAACTTGCTTGAAAACTGTTGTTGTAGGAGAATTCAGCATAAGGAAGACAATCCTCACACTTCATGCCGAAGGATATCACACAAGCCCTGAGCATATCTTCAAAAATCTGATTGACACGCTCGACTTGACCGCTAGTTTGAGGATGGAAAGTTGTGCTAAAGCGGATGTTGGTACCCATGGCCTTCTGAAAAGAATCCCAAAACTTGGAAGTAAAGATGCTGCCACAGTCTGAAGAGATCATTTGTGGAATACCGGCAGAGAGAAAATCCGAGAGGTATAGAGTTCCGCTAATTGAGCTGCAGTGATTGACTCTTTGATAGGCAGAAAGTGAGCCACTTTAGTGAGTTTGTCGATGACAACGAATATAGCATCATTGCCATGCTTGGACTTTGGAAACCCAGTCACGAAGTCCATTTCAATGTGGTCAAACTTCCATTATGGAATGGCAAGAGGTTGGAGGAGACCAGCTGGCCTTTGGTGTTCTGCCTTCACTCTTCTGCAGACATCACACTCATTCACGAATTGAGCAATCTCGCGCTTCATACGAGTCCACCAATAAGCCTGCTTGAGGTCCTGATACATCTTCGTGCTCCCAGGGTGGATGGAGAGGAGAGAATTGTGAGCCTCGTTCATGATCACTTTACGAAGGTCACCCTTGGGTACAACAATACGATCCTCGAAGAAGAGAGTGTCCTTGTCGTCAAGGCGGTAGCACTTGTACTTGGGTTGACTCTTGGCAATCCCAATCTTCACCTTTTTCACCATAGCATCAAGAAGCTGAGCTTGGCGAATCTGGTCTTCCAAGGTAGGAGAGACTTGAAGGTTGGCGAGGAAACCTTGAGGAACAACTTGCAGATTAAGTTTGCGGAAAGCTTCACAAAGCTCGAGTTGATAAGGCTTGAGAATAAGACTGTTGCAATAAGCCTTTCTGCTCAATGCGTCAGCAATCACATTGGCCTTGCTTGGAGTATACTCGATACTCGGATTATACTCTTGAATCATTTCGACCCATCGAGTTTGCCTGAGGTTGAGATTAGGCTGAGTGAAGATGTACTTGAGACTCTTGTGGTCAGTGAAGATGTCCACTTTTCTTCCCAATAAGAGATGTCTCCAAGTCAAAAGAGCATGCACAACTGCCGCCAACTCGAGATCATGAGTGGGGCAGTTCTTCTCATTGGGCTTCAACTGGCGAGAGGTATAAGCAACAACTTTCTTCTCTTGCATCAATACTGCGTCAAGACCTTGGAGAGAGGCATCACAAAAGACCTCATACGGCTTGGATTCATCAGGCGGAGTCAGAACTGGAGCAGTGATCAATTTCTCTTTCAAAGTGTTGAAAGCAATGTCACACTCCGGAGACCAAACATACTTGACGTGCTTCTGGAGAAGATTAGAGAGAGGCTTCGCGATCTTAGAAAAGTTTTCAACGAATCTTCGACAGTAGCTTGCGAGACCGAGGAAGCTACGGAGTTGCTTCACGTTCTGAGGAGGTTCCCAATTCACAATTGCAGACACCTTCTCAGGATTCACGGCAATGCCCTTGGCAGAGATGATATGACCAAGATAAAGAATCTCATCGAGCCAAAATTCACACTTGGAGAACTTGGCGTAGAACTTGTGTTCCCTCAGCTTATCGAGAACCAAACGCAAGTGCTTGGCATGATCTTCCTTGTTCTTCGAGAAAACCAGAATGTCGTCGAGATAGACCAAAACAAAGTCATTGGTGTAGGCGTTGAAGATGAAGTTCATCATGCGAGAGAAAGTCGGAGGAGCGTTGACGAGGCCAAAAGACATGACAGTGTATTCGTATGAACCATAGCTTGTCCTGAAGGCCGTCTTGGGAATATCTTGCTCACGGATACGAATCTGATGATAACCCATACGAAGATCAAGCTTGGAGAATACTTGGGCACCTTTGAGTTGTTCGAACAGCTCGTTGATGTTGGGAAGTGGGTACTTGTTCTTGATGGTCTTCTTGTTCAATGGACGGTAATCAACACAAAGCCGGTCCGTTCCATCCTTCTTCACAAAAAGAACACCACAACCCCATGGAGAAGAACTAGGCCGGATGAGACCCATTATCTCTTGAATATCAAGTTGCTTCTTCAGCTCCTTCAACTCTTCAGGTTCGAGTTTGTAAGGACGCTGCACACAGGTTCCATGCCGGGCTCAAGATCAATAACAAATTCAACTGGCCGGTGCGGAGGCATTCCTGGAAGCTCTTCTGGAAAGACGACTTGATATTCGCAAACGACTGGAATTTGCGAGATGGCATCGAGTTCACCCTTTTCGTTGAGAGAAAACAGACGGATGGTATTATCACAAGCGGCAAACACAATTACATCCTCAGACGAATGAGTCAATTGAATTTGCCTGGCTGCACAATCAAGATGCGCCTTGTGCTTAGAAAGCCAATCCATTCCGAGAATAAGATCAATATCCGAGTCACCAAGAACCATTGGAGAAGCCAGAAACTTGTAGTCACCCAAGGTGATAGTAACATCCGGAGCAATGGAGTTAGCATGCATGCGCCTACCGGGAGAGACAACTGCTAATGGACTAGGCAAAATTTGCAAAGCCAAACCATGCTTAGATGAAAATGGTCTCGAGATGAAATAATGCGATGCACCCGTGTCAAAAAGAACTTTTGCTGGAATATCGTTAATAGGAAGGTTACCCATGATGACATCTGACGAATCCTCTGCCTGAGCTGCATTCATCAAGTTGACCTTGGCGTGCTTGGGGTTATGCTTGACCACAGCTGTACTTGCCGATCTGACAGGAGGAGGAGGAAGAAGACGCCTCTGGTTGAAACACTTGTTGGCATAGTGACCCTTCTGTTGGCACTTGTTGCACGTGACCTCTGAAAGTGGACGGTGATACGGAGCACTCCATCTTGGAGGTTGAGACGAAGTCTTGTTCTGAAAGCCCGGGTTGGGTGGGTGGGAAGAACCACTGCCACCTTTGCTCTTCTGCTGAAACGACTGACGGAACGGAGGAGGAGGAAGCTAATACTTCTGCTGCTTTGCCACTTGAGTAGAGGAAGAAGGAGTAGCATCTCTGACTCGCTTCTTGGAAGCATCACACCTCAATTGAGCAGCCTCTTGCTTCTACGCCATGTTGTAGAACTCATCGTATCTCAAGGGCTCAAAGAGAACAAGAGCGAGCTGGATTTCTTCTCTGAGACCACCCCTGAACTGGTATATCATGCTCTTCTCATCAGGTACGTCCTGCTTGGCAAAGCGGGCGAGCTTCTGAAACAACTTGTTGTAGTCATAGACAGACAAAGAGCCTTGCTTCAGGTTGCGAAATTCCTCACGCTTGCTTTCAACCACGCTCTAAGGAATATGGTGAGCTCTGAAATCTTGACGGAATTCATCCCATGTGATAACACGTCCACCTCTGGAATCCTTGTACTGCTGGAACCATTCTGCAGCTTGATCTTTGAGTTGGAAGGAAGCGAACTTGACAAAGTCCTCAGGCCTGACGTTACTGCACTCGAAATGCTTGCACAGATCCACAAGCCAATCGTCAGCATCGGTTGCCTCAACACAATTGCTGAAAGTCTTTGGCCCGTTAGCAAGGAACTGGTTGAGTGTAGCAAAGTGATTCTGATTGTTGCCTTGGTTCCCTTGGTTGCCTTGATTGTGCTCTTGGAGAATTTGCATGATCAACTGTGTGTTTGCATTGGTTGCGGCCATCACAGCTTGCCATGCCTCCGGAGGAGGTGGAGGTGGTGGCGGATCAGGATTCGGAGTCGTGCGCGTTGGAGGAGCCATACTGAAGAGGTTGACATCCATTAGCACATTGATAGAAAAATATTGAAGCTGAATCCAACGGAATGAAAATTGCAACATATAGTCTTTACATCCGAACAAAATGAACGAATGCATTCCTCTTGAAATGGTCATATATCCATAAATTGAGAAGCCACTTAGAATTTAGGTAGAGAAATAAATCAACAAGGTACGGATCAAGAACGAATAATCGGTAAGAAATCCCAATCTCAAACCAATATCCGTGGAAGAAGAACTAGAGCTACAAGAATTCCCACCTATGAAACTCCCGAACCTTTCCGGTTATGCAATCAGGTGTTGGGGATACAGGGGAAGCATAATATCTCACCCAAATCTAGCAAATCCTACATCCAACTGTATCCATCCTTCAACACATAACCGAGAAAACTTCGGAAACCATCAACCTCAACCTTCGAAAAGCATCCGTTATACAAGTTATGGCAATACTCACGAACTCCCGCCCCAGTACTGGGTGGCATCGAGGTTATCTCACCAACGAACTGCATAAAAGAGATTTTCGATGTCGGCGTACTAAACTCAGGTATTCCAGAACTGCAACGATAAAATTATGACGACAACACCTCAGAGCTCAACTTCCCGGGACACTTCCACAAAACCCCTGACAGGAGGCACCAAGACAATGTTCTCGTCATAAAACCATCAGAACGATTCCAAGATACCTGCGTGATCCTAAAAAAAATTTAGTGAAATTTGAGAAGAGAAGAGTCAAAACTCTATGTCAGGATGCCTTACCAGAGCGATGAGGAGACTGGGAAGTAAAAGAATTCCTAAACTCTCCGATATATAATTCCTAAATGACTCAAAACATTTTTCTAGACACAACTCGGCTGCTAAAACGATCAAGCAATGGGGCTCCTAAGGTCGGGGAAGGCTCTGATACCAACTTGTAACACCTTCGATGCGACTATATCTCCCATGTGTCGAGGCACGACTTAGAGGCATAATCGCATTGAAGGCATATGTCGCAAGTTAGGCAATCTTCACAACATCCCATGTAATATAGATAATAAAAGGGGAGATAACATAGTGGGCTTACACTCGCCACATCAATCAAGTACATAATAACATTACATCATCCAAACACTCATGGCCCGACTACGTCGCCAAAATAAAAGATGACCCAACATGCGACACGGTCCCGATCACCCCCAACAGGGCACCACTACTGATCGTCAGGAAAGGAAACATAGTATCGTTGAGAGTCTTCGTCGAACTCCCACTTGAGCTCAAGCGCGTCACCTGGAGCGGAATCATCAGGCCCTACATCTGGTGTAATAGTAATCTGTGAGCCACAAGGACTCAGCAATCTCGCACCCTCGCGGTCAAGACTATTTAAGCTTATAGGTAAGGCAAGGTAAATATGTGGAGCTGCAGCAAGCGACTAGCAAAAATATGGTGGCTATCCTGTTCGCAAAAGAGAGCGAGAAGAGGAGGCAAAGCGCGAGCGAGAAACTAGGGAGCAACCTGCGCAAACATTACTCCAACACCGTGTCCACTTCGCGGACTCCGCCGAGAAGAGGCCATCACGGTAACACACTCAGTTGATTCATTTTAATTAAGTTAAGGTTCAAGTTATCTACAACCGGACATTAACAATTTCCCATCTGCCCATAACCGCGGGCACGGCTTTCGAAAGTTCAAATCCCTGCAAGGGAGTCCCAACTTAGCCCATGACAAGCTCTCACGGTCAACGAAGGAATAGACCTCCTCCCAAGACGTTCCGATCAGACTCGGTATCTCGGTTCTTCAAGACACTTCGACAGGTTAAAACAATACCAGCAACACCGCCCGAATGTGCCGACAAATCCCGATAGGAGCTGCACATATCTCTTTCTCAGGGCACACTCAGGTTGTCTTAGGTACGTGTAGGCCAGCCTAGAGTTGCCCCTGGTGGCCACCGGCAGCTGACAGGTGGACCAACACTCAGAGGAGCACTGGCCCGGCGGGGTTAAAATAAGATGACCCTCGGGCTCCAGAAACCCAAGGGAAAAAGAGGCTAGGTGGCAAATGGTAAAACCAAGGTTGGGCATTGCTGGAAAAGCTTTAATCAAGGCGAACTATCAAGGGGTTCCCATTATAACCCAACCGCGTAAGGAACGCAAAATCCGGGAGCATAACACCGATATGACGGAAACTAGGGCGGCAAGAGTGGAACAAAACACTAGGCGAGAGGCCGAGCCTTCCATCCTTTACCAAGTATATAGATGCATTAATATAACAAGATAATATGATGATATCCCAACAAGTAAATAAATGTTCCAACAAGGAAGGGCCTCCAATCTTCACCTGCAACTAGCAACCCTATAAAAGGGGCTGAGCAAAGCGGTAACATAGCCAATCAATGGTTTGCTAGGACATGGTGGGTTAGAGGTTTGACATGACAATTTGGGAGGCTTGAAAGCAAGTGTTAGGCATCATAGCATTGACATAGCAAAAGAGCGAGCATCTAGCAAAGCAAAGATAGTAGTGATTTCGAGGGTATGATCATCTTGCCTGCACAATTGTCAGAATTGACTGGATCCTCGAAAGCAAACTCAACGGGCTCCTCCTTAGCGAACTCGTCTCTACCCAAACAAGACAAACAAGCAAACGGAACACAATCAACCACGTGCAAAGCTCAAACAATATGATGCAAGGATGGTATGCTATGCGGGATGCGATGCGGGATGCGATGCGGGATGCATATGCAAGATTTGATAAGGGATGCATGAAACTGGCCTCAACTTGGGAATCCAAGTGTGCCACTGGAAAGATGAGATGAAATCGCTTGAAAACGATATAAAGAACGCCGGAATCGGAGTTACGGTTTGGAAATGGCAAGCGATTCAAATATGACACCGGTCTGCGATTTACAGCAAGTAACCATCTAAATGCAATGAGATGAACATGCTACAGCACCCAAACATGGCAACAAAATACATGGCAGGGATGAATTCATGATGCCTAACAAAAGTCTAGCGGTGAGATACGGGCAAATCATCCATTAACAGGTTCAAACAAGCATGGCAAAAACGCATATGGTAAACAGATTTCAGACTTAGTGAAATTAACACTTGTCTGAAATCCCAGATCAGGTAGCACTCTTTGGAGCAACAAAACTACATGCTACAGGACCTGAACATGGCAAAGTAAAGCATGGCATGGAGATACTCAAAGAGCTTAACAAAAGTACCTTAGTGACCTTGAGCCAAAAGGGATCAGAAAATACAATTGCAAGCATGTGAACATGGCAAAAACATAATCAGTTCTCAGACTTAGTGAAAACTGGAGCATACTGAAAACAGATATCAAGTAGGCATGTTTACGAGCCCGATGCACTCACTACGGAGCAAGTCATGACCAACTAAGCATACAACCAACAAGAATACACAAAATGCAAGCTAGACATGGCAAGAACAATAGCATAGCATGCACGGATCAACTACAACATCATCGGCAAAATCGCTAACAAGTAGACAATCTGCCCAGATTCATGAAGTAGCAAAAGTAGAGCTCGATTGACTCAAGCTAGGGTGCTCCATAATTGCAAACAAAGACATGGATGGATAGAGCACTACAAGATTAACAAAACATCCTTACTGATCATCCTCAAACGAGGCACGGATCACTAGGAAACAACATGAACATATGGCCATATGAGATAAACAGCTCAAGGACTTAGTGGAAATGCTAAGTCCCTGAAATCAGCATTACCAAGTGCCTCACTTTGCAAATTTGTGCTAGTCACCACACACATCACAAAAATACATGGGTTGCACCTCTGGAAAGATGGCAAAACCCTTAACAAAACACATGTAGAGCTCATGGGCAGATCATGCACACATTAATCATGGCAAAAATGACAAATATCTAAATGGAGCAGCAGATCTGACAATTTTCCCAAGTAGCCCTCTTCTAACAGCATTTCGGGCATCAAGATGAACTCAAATGAAAATGATGCAATGGAATGAAATATTGTACTCTCTGAGACGAACATTTTGATATGCTATATGCCCAAAACGGAGCTACGGATGCAAAGTTATGATGCGTCAAAGTTTGCCAAAAATCTGAGGAACTGGGGACTTAGAAAAAAACAACCTCTAGGGTTTCAGATCTGGATCGCCGGCGCGCGAACCGAGGTTCGCCGGCCGGACTTGGAGCTCGCCGGAGTTCGAGGACGAGGGAGAGGTCGCCGGGCCGGGCACCGGAGCTCGGAGCGGGCGGCGCGGCGGTGCGGAGGCGTCTGGGCGGCGCGGCGAGCCGGGAGGTAGAGGCGGCGGTCGCCGGCGTCGGGGAGGCGCGCCGGCCGGCGAGGGAAGAGTGCGGCGGTGCAGCGCAGGGGCGGCGCCGGGTGGTGAGGAGGAAGCAGGCGCGGGCGGCGGTGCGGCTGGGCCTTGCGGGGGCCCAACCCGGGCTCGGCGGGCCGGCGAATGGCGTGATGCCACGTGGCGGTGGCGGCGGCATTTTTCGTCCGGCCGCGCTGAGGGGAGAGGGATCTAGGGTTTGATCCGAAATTTCGGGGGAGATGCCTATTAATAGGTAGAGGGAGCTAGGAGACTCCAAATGAGGTGCGGTTTTTGGCCACGCGATCGTGATCGAACTCTCTAGATGATGGAGAGGGTTTAGGTGGGTTTTGGGCCAACTTGAAGGGGTGTTGGGCTGCAACACACACGAGGCCTTTTTGGTCCCTCGGTTAACCGTTGGAGTATCAAACGAAGTCCAAATGATACGAAACTTGACAGGCGGTCTACCGGTAGTAAACCAAGGCCGCTTGGCAAGTCTCGGTCCTATCCGGAAATGTTTAATCCCCACACACGAAAGAAAGGTAGAAATGACCACCGGAGGAGAACGAAGCGCCGGAATGCAAAACGGACAATGGGAAAATGCTCGAATGCATGAGATGAACTCGTAAGCAAATGCAATGCACATGATGACATGATATGAGATGCATGACAACGATAACAACACACGGAGACAAAGACCCGAACCCGAGGAAATAAAATAACTTAAAGCCGGAAACGGCAAGAGTTGGAGTACAAATTGGGAAAGTCACATCCGGGGTGTTACAACGATAGATCCCCTACACTTGTGGGTCATCAGGAGTAAAGAAGTACTTGATGAGGTAATTGTACCTTCTCCCTTATTGGAAAGTAGTACATCACAAAAATCAGTTCCAGTGATTCCTACACCGATTAGTGAGGAAGCTAATGATGATGATCATGAAACTTCTGATCAAGTTACTACCGAACCTCATAGGTCAACCAGAGCAAGATCTGCACCAGAGTGGTATGGTAATCCTGTTCTGGTGGTCATGTTACTTGACCATGATGAACCTACGAACTATGAGGAAGTGATGATGAGCCCAGATTCCGTGAAATGGCTTGAGGCCATGAAATCTAAGATGGGATCCATGTATGAGAAAAAAGTATGGACTTTGGTTGACTTGCCCGTTTATCGGCAAGCAATAGAGAATAAATGGATCTTCGAGAAGAAGACTGATGATGACGGTAATGTTACTGTCTATAAAGCTCGACTTGTTGCGAAAGGTTTTCAACAAGTTCAAGGAGTTGACTATGATGAGACCTTCTCACCCGTAGCGATGCTTAAGTTTGTCCGCATCATGTTGGCAAATGGATGTCAAAACTGCATTCCTTAATGGATATCTTAAAGAAGAGTTGTATATGATGCAACCAGAAGGTTTTTTCGATCCCAAAGGTGCTAACAAAGTGTGCAAGCTCCAGCGATCCATTTATGGACTGGTGCAAGCCTCTCGGAGTTGGAATATACGCTTTGATAGTGTGACCAAAGCATATGGTTTTATACAGACTTTTGGAGAAGACCGTATTTACAAGAAAGTGAGTGGGAGCTCTGTAGAATTTCTGATATTATATGTGGATGGCATATTTTTAATCGAAAATGATATTGAATTTCTGAATAGCATAAAAGGATACTTGAATAAGAATTTTTTTAGTGAAAGACCTCGGTGAAGCTGCTTATATATTGGGCATCAAGATCTATAGAGATAGATCAAGATGCTTAAGTGGACTTTCACAAAGTACATACCTTGATAAAGTTTTGAAGAAGTTCAAAATGGATCAGTCAAAGAAAGGGTTTTTACATGTGTTGCAAGGTGTGAAGTTGAGTCAGACTCAATGCACGACCACTGCAAAAGATAGAGAGAAAATGAAAGTCATTCCCTATGCCTCAGCCATAGGTTCTATCATGTATGCAATGCTGTGTACCAGACCTGATGTGTGCCTTGCTATTAGTTTAGCAGGGAGGTACCAAAGTAATCCAGGAGTGGATCACTGGACAGCGGTCAAGAACATCCTAAAATACCTGAAAAGGACTAAGGATATGTTTCTCGTTTATGGAGGTGACAAAGAGCTCGTCGTAAACGGTTACATCGATGCAAGCTTTGACATTGATCCGGATGACTCCAAGTCACAAACCAGATATGTATTTTTATTTTTATTGAATGGTGGAGTTGTTAGTTGGTGCAGTTCTAAGCAAAGCGTCGTGGCAGGATCTACGTGTGAAGCGGAGTACATAGCTGCTTTGGAATCCGATCTAGGTGAAATACCTAGTTCATCGGGTCCAATGAAAATCTTTTGTGACAATACTGGTGCATTTGCCTTGGCAAAGGAATCCAGATTTCACAAGAGAACCAAGCACTTCAAGAGATGCTTCAATTCGATCCGCGATCAAGTCAAGGAGGGAGTCATAGAGATTTGCAAGATACATACGGATCTGAATGTTGCAGACCCATTGACTAAGCCTCTCTCACGAGCAAAACATGATCAGCACCAAGACTCCATGGGTGTTAGAATCATTACTATGTAATCTAGATTATTGACTCTAGTGCAAGTGGGAGACTGAAGGAAATATACCCTAGAGGCAATAATAAAGTTGTTATTTATATTTCCTTATATCATGATAAATGTTTATTATTCATGCTAGAATTGTATTAACCGGAAACTTAGTACATGTGTGAATACATAGATAAACAGAGTGTCCCTAGTATGCCTCTACTAGAATAGCTCGTTACTTAAAGATGGTTAAGTTTCCTGACCATAGACATGTGTTGTCATTTGATGAACGGGATCACATCATTAGAGAATGATGTGATGGACAAGATCCATCCGTTAGCTTAGCATAATGATCGTTTAGTTTTTATGCTATTGCTTTCTTCATGACTTATACATGTTCCCCGGACTATGAGATTATGCAACTCCCGAATACTGGAGGAACACCTTGTGTGCTATCAAATGTCACAAAGTAACTGCGTGATTATAAAGATGCTCTACAGATGTCTCCGATGGTGTTTGTTGAGTTGGCATAGATCGAGATTAGGATTTGTCACTCCATGTATCGGAGAGGTATCTCTGGGACCTCTCGGTAATGCACATCACTATGAGCCTTGCAAGCAATGTGACTAATGAGTTAGCCACGGGATGATGCATTACGGAACGAGTAAAGAGACTTGCCAGTAACGAGATTGAACTAGGTATGATGATACCGACGATCGAATCTCGGGCAAGTAACATACCGATGACAAAGGGAACAATGTATGATGTTATGCGGTTTGACCGATAAAGATCTTCGTAGAATATGTGGGAACCAATATGAGCATCTAGGTTCCACTATTGGTTATTGAGTGAAGATGTGTCTTGGTCATGTCTACATAGTTCTCGAACCCGTAGGGTCCGCACGCTTAACGTTCGATGGTGATTTGAATTATGAGTTTCGTGTTTTGATGAACCGAAGTTTGTTCGGAGTCCCGGATGAGATCACGGACATGAAGAGGAGTCTCAAAATGGTCAAGGCATAAATATTCATATATTGGAAGGCTACATTCGGACACCGGAATGGTTTAGGTCGTTTCGGATAAGTTTCGGAGTACCGGGGGTTACCGGACCCCCCGGGGAAGTTAATCGGCCATCATGGGCCTTAGTGGAGAAGAGAGAGGGCCGGCCAGAGGTGGTGCCCCCCTGCCCAGTCTGAATTGGACAAGGAGAGGGGGCGGCGCCCCCTCCTTCCTTCTCTCCTCTTCCTCCTTCCCTCCTCCCTCTCTTGGATGGAAGGGGACTCCAACTAGGATTGGGAATCCTAGTTGGACTCTCCATTGTGCGCGCCCCCTCTGGGCCAGCCTCCTCCTCCTCCCCCCTTTATATACGTGGGAGGGGGGCACCCCAAAGGACACACAAGTTTCTCTTAGCCTTGTGCGGTGCCCCCCTCCACAGTTACACACCTCGGTCATATCGTCGTAGTGCTTAGGCGAAGCGCTACACCGGTGAACTTCATCATCGCCGTCGCCACACCGTCGTGCTGATGGAACTCTCCCTCGACCTCAACTGGATCAAGAGTTTGAGGGACTTCACCGAGCTGAACGTGTGGTGAACGCGGAGGTGTTGTACGTTCGGTGCTTGGATCGGTTGGATCGCGAAGACGTTCGACTACACCAACCGCGTTATTAAACGCTTCCGCTTTCGATCTACGAGGGTACGTAGACACACTCTCCCCTCTCGTTGCTATGCATATCCTAGATAGATCTTGCGTGATCGTAGGAAAATTTTGAAATACCGCGTTCCCCAATAGTTGCTCCATCGGGTCAGGTGCGGGAGGTGGAGCAGCAAGCTGCCTTGCTTGTATCCGACGAGCTCGGCGGGTCACCCAACCGGCTTGTATCCCGGAGAGCTGCTCTTCGGAAGCCATCAGAAGAGTACTAAAGGAGGAGATGTGGGGAGCAGCGGTGGGGCATGATTCTTGCCCGGTGTCTGGCCTCATTTAAATAGAGGGCGAATGGGAGGAGCTCGAACATCATTGTGTTTAATGTCGTCCCGCTCATGAACGGATGTGTGGCCGAAGTAGGGTTCTCGGCTTTAACACGGGTTTAATGGAGGCGTATGAATGCAGCGAGGAGGCATGTTCAGCCAGGCATGTAACGGGCGGCGCCCTCGCCCGGTGAGCCGCTTCAATGGTGGAGGCAGTGAGAGGTCACATCTGCCCTGAGCCGCCTTTAATGCGCAGTGGCGCGCTTACAGCGGCATTAATGCGTGCAGCTGGCGCCGAGAGAGATGCACGTGCCGGAGGTGGGAGGATTTTTTGGTGGGCCAGGGCGGTCAGAAATGGGCGTGGGATCGATCTGGACTCTCGCAAACCTCCCCCACTTTTGTCTCCGGTTTGCAGGAGAAATCGCGTCCAGATCACGTCGTGGACCGGTACTGGTCGGCGTTGGATGGCTTCCGCTACCCGGACAACGTGGACCGAATGGATGCGAGCGGTTTGCAGGTCCGCCTTCGAGATGCCCTAACATGCTTAAGGGCATTTCTAACCGATTCTTTTTTTAAAGAAAACTTCAACTTTATTGGTTAGAGATAATCGTTACATCGTCTGCAAGAAAAGGTATAATATCATTCATTGGCTCCTCGAACCAATCCCTTTTAAATTTGTTGCTAGCCTAGCAATTTTATGAGCTACCTTATTTTCTTCCCTAGTACAATGTTCAAAACTATGAAGGGAAAAATCAGAAGCCAAAAGATAACAATCATCGAAGACTGCAGCCGCCGCTCCTGCCGAGTGTCCTCCATTCTTCATTGTGTCAATCAATTCCATATTGTCCAAGTTAATAACAAGACGATTGCATCCCTTAAAAGTTAGCGGAGTATATACCTTAGTGGAGTATATATGCTCCATTAAAATTTCGCCGCACCTAGCCAATCCCCTAAAGTTAGCGGTGTATAACTAAATTTGCACAAATTCAATCAAATTTAAACCAAAAGATGATGCATTTAAACATAAGTTCAACACACAAAGTTCTTGGAACCAAACATTACACATAAATTTAAACTAAAACTAAACTTAAACTAGTTTCGACCGAAGTGGAGGTCGAGCCAATTCTTTCGGGTGAGGCCAACTTCGGTGAGAGCTGTGTCCGGGCTGGTGTCATCGTCATTATCGTCCGGAGACGCTCCGCCACTCCTCGACATCGATCTTGTCGTTGTCGCCCACCTCGCCGCCCGTGTTGCCGCCCTCCTCGCCGCCCGTGTTGCCGTCGTCGTTGCCACCCAATGACGATAAGTTGGCCGTCATTGATGGTGAAGATTGCCCGCTTCGCGTCCACTAGCTCTGGGTACTGCCAGCGGAGCTCATACATGTAGGCCTCGACGGCGGCCTCGGCCTTGAGGCGCTCCCTCACCTTCCTGTCCTCCCGCGGCATCCGAGCGGTCACCACCCCCAGCTCCGCTTGGTTCTGTTCACATAAATGACATAATTATAGATAAAAGTAAATAAATGAACTGAAAACTAATGAAATATTAAATATGAAACAAGTTTTTAGGTAAACATCGTTCCACTTTATTCAACTACCATGTTCATAGGAGAGCAACTAGTTAACGGGTGCTCCTTCGGGAGCCTCGCAACGATTAGCGCCACTTGGCGTGCTCTCAGCCATTCGCTACGTGTCGCGCTCTGGGCGCTTCCTCTGAATTTTGTTTTTTATTTTCCGCACGCTTTTTTGGCTTTTTAAACGGTTCTTTTCTGGGTTTTTTTCGGTGTTTTGGTTTTCCACCAGTCTTCCTTAGCTTTTCGATAAGAAAATTTTTAAAAAAGGTTTGCTCGAAAAAATGCGTTTTTTCCTTTCGAGAGAGTCACGAATTTACTTCCGCGAGAGTCACGATTTTTCTTTCGCGAGAGCCACGGCTGTGCCTCTCAGAAATGACAAAAATGTGTTTTCTGTTTTTTTCCTTTCGCGAGAGTCACGGTTTTGCTTCCGTGAGAGTCACGGCCGTGCCCCTCGGAAATGAAAAAAACGCGGTTTCTATTTTTTTTCCTTTCGCGAGAGTCACGGTTTTGCTTCCACGAGAGGCACGGTTGTGCTTTAGCGAGAGTCACGGCCGTGCCTCCTCGGAAACGGAACAATGTGTTTTCTCTTTTTTTTCCTTTCGCAAGATTCACGGGTTTTCTTCCGCGAGAGGCACGGTTGTGATTTCGTGAGAGGCACGGGCGTGCCTCTTTTGAAAAGGAAAAAAACTCGTGCTCCCGGTTTGGTTTTTTTGTCCGGTTTTTTCGTGAATTTTTTGTCAAAACCTATCAACATGGGATCTAGTTTTGAAGATCTCGAGACGAGGAATCCAACGGTGAAAGCGGTTCGAGATTTTTTTTTGAAAGATCCAGCATCGCTGGCTTGTCATTGATTTAGCAGAGGAGAAGAGGAAAACAAATACATAATGTTTTTTGGCAAAAGCCTGCCTGAAGGCCAAAAAGAGAAAAAAAAACTAAATTCTCCCAGAAGGGGGCCCGAGAAGGCGCGCTAAACTATTTGGCCCTGCAATGCTCTAGAGCTCTAAAATTTGTGTGACACATCTAAAGATATCGTCAGGGGATGCAATTTTTCCCTTGAAAATGCAAGCGTTCCTCTCCCTCCAGATTTCCCAGCAGGTGAGCATGATGATTGAGGCCGCGACCTTTCGTGTCTTCTCATCTGCAAAATTTAGCAGGCATAGTTGCACTCTTTGTGTTGAACTGTCGGTGTTGCTCCAGAGATCACTGTTTAAAGGGCTACAACCATTCCAAGTCGCCATCCGCCTCAAAATCTCCAAGGCCAAGGGGCACTCCTAGAAGAGGTGCACCGATGTTTCTAGATGACGGATGCACAGGGGGCAGAAATATCCATTTGCCCAACCTCGGCGCTGAAGTCTTTGCACCACAGGTGATCAAGATGTAGCAGCCAAGAGAAGATCTTCATCTTCCCGAGCACCCAAGGTTTCCAAATGGCGGAGTAGAGATCTTTTCTTGTGGGTTCTTGAAACTGCATGTTGTAGGCCAAGCTCGCCGAGTACTGACATGAGTTTCCCCCTATCCATGTGATCGTATCATTTTTTCCTGCTGTGAGGATCACATTTTGTGCCACCAGCAGCCGCCGGAGGGAGAGAAACTCTATGACGATCACTGGTCGGTCACCATGTCTGAGGTCCTTAACCCAGGTGTGATCTGCGAGGGCAGCAGCCACAAACCTGTTCTTACGGTGGGAGTGCGCGTACAGAGTTGGGAAAACTTGCCTGAGAGGCCCAACTTCCAGCCAATGATTTTGCCAGAAGGATGTCGTCGCGCCATCGCCGATTGCGACTCTCGTTGCCTGGTTGAACAGTTTGTGATCTTTCTCATCGCATGGCACCGGGGTGCCAACCCACGTCCGGCGAGGTTGCTGCCAGGAGAGCCATAGCCACCTTAGCCGAAGAGCACGGCTGAATTTGATCAGATTCAGGATGCCCAAACCTCCATGTTGCACCGGCGAGCACACTTGTGTCCAGCTCACTTTGCATTTCCCACCGGACAGCTCCTCATCCCCCGTCCAGAGAAAACACCGGCGCACCTTGTCAATGTCTTTGAAGAATTTTAATGGCGCCCTGAGAACGGTGAGTGCGTACGTCGGTAATGCCGTCAGAACGCTTCTGACCAAAACCCTCCGGCCGACGATTGACAGAAGTCGGCCTTTCCAGCCCGCGAGGCGTGCACATATTCTATCTAGGATGAACTGCAGGTGCACTATATGTAGTCTGGAGATGGTTATTGGGAGACCTAAATACGTCATGGGGAAACCTACAACCTTCCCAGTAAAACTATGAAGCACATGTTGCAGATCGAGGTCGTCGTAGCGTATCAGGGTGACAGAAGTTTTGTCAGGATTTATCCTGAGCCCCGTGGCGTTGCCGAAGAGAGTCATGATGTGCATCAGATTGTCAAACTCCTGCCTGCTAGGGTTCGCAAAGAGGATCGCGTTGTCGGCGTATAGACTAACTCTTGAAGTGATTCTACGATTAGGGAGGGGGGCGAGGATGCCCTGCTCAGTTGCCGCTAGAAGAAGACGATGAAGCGGGTCGACTGTTAAGATGAACAGCAGCGGTGATAGCGGGTCACCCTGGCGAAGGCCACACGCGTGCTCGAATATCTTCCCAGGCACTCCGTTTAGGAGGCATGACGACGCGGACGAGGACCGAAGAATGGCAATCCAGTCGCACCATCGAGCGCTAAAACCTAACCTTTGAAGAAGCTCTAACAGATAATCCCATGCTACCGAGTCGAAGGCCCTAGCTATGTCGATCTTGATCAGGAGCGCTGGTTTTTTGTTGCGGTGCAGGGAGCGGACATAGTTCTGTACGTCCAGAAAGGAATCCTGAATGCTTTTCTTCCTCTGAAACACACTTTGAGCTGGCGACACAATATCCCGGAGAACCCCAGCTAAACGTAGGGCTAGGACTTTTGCCAATAATTTTCCTATGGAATGAATCAGGCTTATCGGTCAATAGTGACCAATCTCCGATGCTCCGTTTTTCTTTGGGAGAAGTGCGATCATAGCCGTGTTGATTGATTCTGCATTTGTTCTGTCTAGGTGGTAGAATTTCTCAAAAACCCTCATAACATCCTCTTTGATGATCGACCAGCATGATATGAAAAACCCTCCCGAAAACCCGTCCGGGCCTGGTGACTTCTCCACAGCTGAGGCCTTGATGGCATTCCACACCTCTCCCTCAGTGAAAGGCAAATCTAGGGTGTCCCCTTGGACCCGTGGAAGAGTGAGCATTGCCCAATTTGATGGTGTTGGACCGATTCTTTCTTGTTCCAAGTAGCCCGGAGAAGTGCTCATGGATGAGATGCGCTTTATCCTCGTGAGCCAAAGTGATGTGATTCCCCTGGTGCAGCGAATGCACGTAGTTTTTCCATCTTCTGGAGATCAGCCTGGCATGAAAGAGTTTTTTGCTCGTGTCTCCAGTGTGCAGCCATGTAATGCGAGAGGCCTGACGCTTCCTTGTTCGCTCAATGGCCGCGAAGCCAAGAATCCTCTGCTTAAGCAGCTTGCGAAGCCTGAACTCCTGTGTGGTGAGCTGCCTGTTCTCTTTGGCCATGTCCAACCTGAGAACCACTTCTGATGCAATGTGCAATTTCAGGCGTGCATTAGTGAAGAGAGATCTGCTCCACACCTTGAGATCCGCTGCCACCCTCTTCATTTTGATTTTGAGGCGGCCGTAGGGGCAACTGTGATTAATCGGCCTTTGCCAGGCCCTCTGCACTGTTTCCTGAAATCGTGGGAATTTTGGCCAGAAATGCTCGTATCTAAACTTTGCTTTCCTTGGAGGGGCAGCCGCGCAAGCCAGAACCAGGGGACAGTGATCGAAGATGGAGGTTGATGCTGCCATCAGCAGATACTCTTGAAGATCCATCTCCCAAGTCATGTTATAAAAAAATTTGTCAATGCTGCACATTGTTGGCTGAACTCGCTCATTTGACCAAGTATACTTTCTGTTTTTGCATTTGATTTCCTTTAGGCCGGCGAAATCAATCACATTTCTAAACTTCCCCATCATACGCCTGTTGATCTTGCAGTTGCTCTTATCCCTGGCCTCATATATGTTGTTGAAGTCTCCACAAATGAGCCGAGGTTGATTAGCCAGAGGAGCAGCGGCAGACATCTCATGAAAGAAATTTTCTTTTTGTGTGTCCTCCACCGGGCCATAAACATTTGTGAGCCAATATGTGTCTGTCGAAGATCGCGACGTCACTTTGGCCGTCAGAGAGAATTGGCCATCAACTTGTGTTTGAATTTCAAAACTGACTTGTCCTAGAAGATGGTCAGTCCTCCTCTTGATCCTACTGTAGGCAGAACTGCACATCCTTCCAGGGTTGAACCACCAATCTCTCTGGCCAGCTCTGGAGACCACTGCTCGATCTTTGTTTCCTGCAGACAAAGAATGCCTATTTTGTTGGCCGAAACCACCTCATTTATAGCAGTGCGTCTTGCAGGCGCGTTAAGGCCTCTAACATTCCATGACATAATCGTTGGGTTGTGGTTACTCATCAGGAAAACCAGATTGCTCTGCAAACTGAATAATATTATGAAGAAACAGGTGGTACACAATCCAACTAGCAGGGGGGCGGCAACATCCACCAATAGTCCAAAAATCATGTCGTCGTCTAACTATCTTAGCCACTACACTAACACTAACACAGCACAACATCAACATCCCTAACTCTAACCAGCTTAAGGCTGGCCGTCTGCGGAGCCTAACTATTGATAAAGCTAACATAATCAAACATCGACCTACTTGGGCGCAACAGTAGAGCCAGGCATGGTGGCGGCGATGCGAAGAGCAGCTTCGTCCAGGTCCGTGAGCTTGGCGATGGCCTTGATGTCACTGTATGACAGAGGCTCATCGAAACGCTTGATGAGGGCAGACATTACGCTCGTCGTCATCCTGTCCTTTGGGCCCAGGGTTCCCAGCTCCAGGATCAGCCTGAGCGTAGCCCGCTGCGCCACCGGCACGGTAGAGTGCAAGGCCGTCTGCCTGGTACTCTGCCTTCTCGGGGTTGGAGCAGCGCGTGTCTTCGGAGGGGTGGAGGAACGGTGGTTGGAGCGGGGCGGGAGAGGGCCAAGGACCGCAGGCTCCGTGCCAGTGAAGAGGAGCTGCGGGTCCCTGTTCTCGTCCTCCCCGATCCCCATGGCTTGAACCTGGCTGGAGACTGCACTGACCTGCACCTCCAGGACGGCAGAGGAGGGCGTGGACCGGCAAGCGAGCAGAGAGGTGGAACCAAACTCTAGAGGTTTCGCCAGAGTGGCCTTGATGGAGGCGTCGAGCTCGAGTTGCATGCAGTCCACGCGAGCCGGGGTGGGGACGGACTGGCCCGCGAGGAAGTCAGCGACATGATCAGGGATGGGCGATGGAGGTGGAGTTGCCGAACGCAGCGGGGCGGGTGGGGTGGCGGACAGGGCCGCCGGCTCGTGCTCATGCCTGGAGTTGTTGTGTCCCCGCGTGGCGCCTCTGTGGTGCCGAGGCACCGGCATCCTACTGCGCCACCTGGACAATCCCTCGCCTTGATCCTTCTCCTTTCCCTTGCTCGAGCAGCCCCTACCGAGGAGGGTGTCGCGCCAGGAACGCCGCCCGTTGCCGCCATCGCCTTGGTCGCTATTGTCGTGTTCACGGTGATGATCGCCGGAGGAGAAGTCGCGGCAGCCCGAGGACAGCACACGGGGCACGCTCCTGCACCCACGCGCCTGCCCGTCTTCCACCCCCGTCGACCACACTCAGAAGTCGGTGTAGGGCAGCCGCTCGCCGCCGTCGGAGTCCAACGAAGGGATGCCGCTTTGACCGGAGTGGGAAGAGGGATGGGAGTGGCGCGGCGCCCAGTCCTCCACCCCGTCGACGTGGATGAGGAGGTCGTACCGCCGCGTGCCGGGCGGCGGCGCCACCTTGCGCTCGGGAGGGGGGGGAGTAGCCTAGCAGCTCCTTGATGCGGCCAGCGCCGCGCTTCATCACCCACAGGGTGTGGGTTGTTGGGATGTGCGCCACATCCCACACCCAAACCCAGCAGGCAAAGAGCTTGGTGTGGTCGCGCTCGCGCGTCCTGCTGTCGAGGCGGTCGACGCAGCACATCTTCCCCAACGCCTCCTCCGCCCCCTCCAAGGACCAGAATTACATCGGGAGATTCTCGACGACGATGCGCACGTGGAGGGAGAGGTTGAGCAGCGCCGCATGATCATCTTCATGCCAGGGGTTGATGACGAAGCGCACTCCATCCACCGTGACGAAGCCCCTCGCCACGGCGTTGTCGCGGAGCACCGGGAGCTCGAAGTAGACGAAGAAGTGCTCCGGGTGGTGTGCCGTGACGTGCAGCAGATGCGGTGGGACGCGCAGTTGATCCTCGAGAGCGTGCCCCACCATCAGAGGACTCGCTGCGTCAGGCCCCTCCACCGCGGAGAGGGTGACCGCGTGCTGGCGCAGGACGAACACCTGGTGGTCCAAGGCCGGGAGGAAACAACCACACTGTGGCTGGTGCGTGGGCGGCGGGACGGGTCGATGTGGGCAAAGCGGGCCTGCCCAGACATAGCTAAGGTGGCGACGGAGCGGGCATGGAGCAACTGCGGTGGGGGAGGGGGTGGGGAAGCGAAGCCGGTCCCGGACTGGCACCGAAGCTTGGAGAGGGCCTAGCCCATTCTTAGCTGATCTGCCGGGGCCGCCGTTTCTAGGATTTTGTGGGCATTCCTTTCCAAAGTGTCCAGGATATGCTTGCAGATGACGCAACGGAGAGGGTCTCTACAGTCTTTCCGGCGGTGGAGCGAGCTGAGATAGCGAAAACAAAGACCATGGAAACGCTTTAAGAAGGCCTCGCGGCCGGGGTTGGGAGCCGAGGTGCCAGCAGCAGAGTGACGCCGGCACACACTATTGCCCGACGGGCCAGAGAGGCGGCACTGGATCCTAGCCTGCTTCTTTGAGCGCACCTCAGTCCACCCACCGTCCATTCCAGAAGAGGAAAGAGGAGCGGGGGGTGGGGGGGACGGACAAACCACGATGGATTTGAGCCTCTGCTTCCCGAAGAGTGGGAGTGCGGGTGGATCTGCTGGGCAAAAGGACGCCAGTCCGCGGGAGCACTCCCCCCGGAGCAGGATTCGCGGCGGAGGCGAGGGATCCGGCGTAGCCGCATGGCAGGGAAAGACCCTAGCTGGATCTGGCACCGAGGCCGACGTCCCCCATCCCGTGCTGTCGCATGAGAGGCACCTTGAAGAATAGCCGGATCTGCGGGACTGCGAGGAGCAGGAGCGGCGACGGCCCATGAGGTCGTGGGGAGCCGCCTACGTAGAGGCAGGCGGTGGCGGGGGTGGCCGCCGCAGCCGGAGTGGCACGCGGCACGGGTCACCGTGGAGGGGAAGGGGCTCTCTTCTCAAGACCAACTATCATGAAGAATAAATTTAATTAGTCGCCGTTCGAGATTGGGACGCATAGTTTGAGAGATAAAACGTTTTGAATAAACATATCTACAAAAAAAAAAAAACTCCTAGGTTGCGATAAGTGACGCGCTGTATGTGCGTCACTTGTCGCAACCAGGGGAGTTGGAGTAATTTTTACAACAAGTACTCCTCCACTAGTGATTTCGTGTTTGGAAGGCGAACATGCCGGCAACGAGAAAGAGATAATGCAAATTGCCAACCATCTAAAAAATAGTAGCCCAACTGGGGGAAACCAGCTTGAGACCCAGGCCCACAAGAGCCCATCTGATTTGCCATAAACGAGCGAGACGAGTAGGGTTTCTGTCTTGGCTACGCCTTCTCTCGTCTCTCGCCGCCTAGCGCGTGCCGCCGTCGGCCCCATCGCCTTCGAGCATCAGCCATGGCAGAACAGGTCAGCTATGTCGATCCTACAACTTAATTTCGTCTTCACTTTCTCTTGTTTGCCTAATTCGAGTTCTCTGGGACATTCGTTTGAGTCAAATTACTTTATTTTTTGACGAAAGTTTTAACTAATTTCCATTGATTAGTCTGATACGTAGTAGATTTGGATCTATCACGGTAGGTACTTTCGGTGTTAAGTAGAACAATATTGAAGTCCAGCGTTGATTATGGCACAAACTATTACTATTTGGAATTGTCCATTCGCTTCGCCTATCGCCAAGTGACTGAAACTGGACATTCCAAAATAGTAGGCGTAGTGGCATATATACGTTTGATCACTGCATCCTTGCATTTGCTAATTCCAATGTTCTGTAGGCGGACTCTTCAGTTTCTGCCGTAGATGGATTTTTTATACTATTAACTTGTGAAAGTTAGGCTATTGTTCTGTTCTCTGTCACCCTCTAATCCCCATTGCCCATGTGTCAATAAGCTAAAGTTCTTGGATAAGCTTGCCACGCTACTGGTTCTATATTTCTTGGTCAGAAGGTAGCCATATTAGACAAAATGGTTAGGATGTTTAGGTATTCTCAGGCTTTAATCAAACAACATGTCCTAAACAGTTTTGCTGGTTTTTGCAGACTGAGAAGGCTTTCCTGAAGCAGCCTAAGGTGTTCCTCTGGTACGAGGAACTGTTGTTTTTTCATTATATAAGTATAAGATGGTAAAACGTGTGTCCTGAATTGGTGATCATGACTTGATGTGCAATTATAGCTCAAAGAAGACCACAAAGGGGAATAATAAGCCTGGCAAGGAGGGCAGCAGGTTCTGGAAGAGTGTTGGCCTTGGTTTCAAGACTCCCAAGGAAGCCATTGAGGGTATGTTCTGTCATTCCTTTTCCCAATTGTAATGTGATAGCATAGATGGTGTGCTGCTTTGTGCATTTTGTAGTATCGGATGTTATTAATTGCCTTGTACTCATGGACTTGCTGAAGCATGTGACCGTTATTCAGTATTTTCTTCTTCTTATGTTTGTATGCTGTTTAGCTAGATATACTTTTTTTACTTTATCTACACCATAAAGATCAGTATAGCCTGCAACTTGGGCAAGTTAAGTGTTGTTGTTTATCTGTTATGACTTGCGATGTTGATGTGCAGTGAGCATTTATACTTGTTCTAAAATATCATCTAGATTCCGCAGTCTACTGTGCTCGTGTTATAAATATTTTTCATCAGTTTGTTTTTTTGGCAGTGTTCTAATGTATTTGAAAATATTGTGTCAAACATACATTTTGTTGGTATGGCACACAAATTTAATATGGTATAGAGCCAATAGTTGCAGTCTACACTGGTCCCACATTATTGCTGCTAAGGATTCCCTTCCTGATAAGGGAGTTCATATTGAATTCCTCCTTTGTTGTCTGATGTGTTATGCCTTATGTTCTACAATCTTTTCTTTTCAAACTGAAAGGCTTTGAACTGTTGAGTTGTTTTAGCGATGTGTCATCTGACATCATTTAAACTGTAGAGTGTTTGTTTGTTTTTGATGGTCTTCTCTTTTATGCTAATAGAAAGAAAGGGCAGTGCTTGTTAATACGTGAAGTTGTCTTTGACCTTTGCTTCTTCTTTATCTACGTGATTTCATATGAATATAATTTGTTCTTTAAATTACGATGTTGACCAAGAATAGTACTTTTGTTTTACTTCTACATTTATCATTTACTTCTGCTGGCCAAGTCTACCTTTGCTCAATTTTGTTTCGACTGCCAGGTTAATCAAGCGGATCTTGTTCGATTAGTTTCTTCATGATAAACTTTGTCACAAAATTTGTTTGAATTTTGATATCATTTGGTTTGTCAGTGTGCTTAGTCATTATTGTTTGTCCAGTTCAGCCATACATTGCACAAGCTATGCGTGTATTTAATCTGGCTTGTGTTGCAGGAACCTACATTGATAAGAAGTGCCCATTCACTGGCACTGTGTCAGTTAGAGGTCGCATCATTGCTGGAACATGTCATAGTGCTAAAATGAACAGGACCATCATTGTTCGTAGGAACTACCTTCACTATGTCAAAAAATACCAGAGGCAAGCTAATCAATCTTCTTCATTGGGTTTAAATTGTTTGGGTTGTTGCAACATAAGCAATATAGTGATATTCGTGAATAGGTATGAGAAGAGGCACTCCAACATCCCTGCCCACATTTCCCCTTGCTTCCGTGTGAGAGAAGGAGATCACGTGATCATTGGCCAGTGCAGGTAAAAGTTATGTACTTGTGTAATACACATGCACATTTACACCATTAACAGACATTAGCTTAGCTAGCTACTCCCTCCATTCACAAATGTATAATGTTTTGGATATTTCAGTATGGACTATGTACGAACTGAAATGAGTGAACAAACACACTAAAACATGTCTATACACATCCAATTCAGAAAAAGTTAGAACATCTTATATTTATGAACAGAGGGAGCAGATAACTGTGAAATTGGACATGTTTTTGGTTAAATGGGGCATGTCATGACCTCATCATCACACTGACTGAGTGAAGGTTGAAACATGTACTCCCTCCGTTCGGAATTACTTGTCTCGAAAATGGATGTATCTAGAACTAAAATACGTCTAGATACATCCATTTCTGCGACAAGTAATTCCGAACGGAGGGAGTAGCTTACATTGTCGTGTTTATGATACCCAGTAATTGAGTTAAATCAATTATGCCATGTAGGCCGCTGTCCAAGACGGTGCGGTTCAATGTGTTGAAGGTGGTCCCAGCAGGGTCAAAGAGTGGTGCGGTGAAGAAGGCGTTCACCGGTGCCTGAGCAAGTCATAGCAGAATCCAAAACTTTTTTACCATTAAATTTTGACAGTTACATCTATATTGTGCCATCTGTTTGTACTAGGGTTTTATCTCAAGAGTTCTCCAAACTTCAAGCTAAGAGTGAGTGGTTTAGTGAAGTTATGTTCAGAGTGCTTCGTGAAGATTATTGATGCGGTTACCTGGTTACCCGTTAATATACATCACTCGTTTTTTGCTTCTTGCATGTGACTCTTATCTGAATTGAGTCTGTAATGTCTAGGACCAACAAAGCTGCAGCACGCAAGTGCTGATTTATCCTATCTGTCGGTTGTTGATGGAAGTCTGTCCCTGAATGATAGTCGGGAGCTCGGCACCATACATCACACCTTGCACGGATAACATTCCGTGTTGAGTTGCGCCCCCTCCCAGCAGCAGATTGAAACTTTTCACACGGCGTACGTACGCAGGCGTGGCAGAGTTTCACTCGTTGCAGCGGGACAGCGAGCCGTGGCTCCAGAACACTGGCGTACGCAAGCGTGCGAGCCGTGGTTTCGGACCCCCGCCGATAATATGGCCGTATGCATCTTTCGGTGCAGAGGCCGGAGGTTTTTCTCCTTTTCAAAAAAAAAAAAAAAAACTGAACTCTGCCGAAGTAGCACAAGGATGGCAACAGTGACCCCGAGGGAACACTTGTAAGATACTCCTGGTCAAGGCTAGATGCCACTTAAAAAAAAGAAGGGAAAATAGGCCTCATTGGTTTTGGTTTGTTGGAATTCTACAAGATAGGATTTTTAAAAGAAAAAAATTCTTTTGAAGTCCTTTGATTCGTAGAAATGAATTTCTATTCCTAAGCAATCCAAACAATGCAAAAAGGAAGGAATTAGAGCAACTCCAACGGGCCGACCTAAACGGACAGCGATTTCGTCCACTTTTTGTCCGTTTGGGTCGGCCGCCCGTCCGGCGTCCGCCCTGTTTTTCATATGGGTCGGCAGCGTCGACCCATATGTGCAGACGTGGCTGGCTGGCCGCCTAATTTTACATTGATTTGCATTCAAACATATTGTGAAATGAAATAACAAGCAAAATAGTTTAGCCGCCCAAATAAATAGTATAGTTTTACAAGCCAAATACAAATAAAAATGTTTCACATAGTTTTGCAAACGAATAAAAGAAGATACATCTATTGGTTGCCAACATGAGTCCACATATGCTCAACCAAATTATTTTGCAGTTGCATGTGAGTTTTCCAATCACGCATGTCTTTATGAAACTGAGTGAACTGCTCAAATGTTACCGCTACTCCATACTCAGGCACAACATTCTCACTCTGAAACTGAAAGCCTTGATCGTACAGACGTTCCAGGCGCTCGTCTTCTACGATCATATTGTGCATGATCACACAAGCAGTCATCACCTTCCATAGTTTCTGCGTGCTTCAAGTATTAGCAGGATACCGAACGATGCCCCATCGAGATTGCAAAACATCAAAGGCACGCTTGACATCCTTTCTAGCACTCTCTTGCTCTTGGGCATATCTTTTCCTTTTCTCTCCGACAGGGTTGGGTATTGTCTTGACAATAGTCATCCACTAAGGATAGATACCGTCACCCAAATAGTACCCTTTGTCGTCGTTGTAGCCGTTGATAGTAAAGTTCACCGATGGGCTGTTCCCTTCGGTAAGCCTAGCAAACACCGGCGAGCGCTGAAGCACGTTGATACCATTGTGTGATCCAACCATGTCAAAGAAAGAGTGCCAGATCCAGAGATCTTGAGACGCCACTGCCTCTAGTATGACAGTGTAAGCCCTGACATGTCCCTTATACTTCCCTTGCCAAGCAGAAGGGCAGTTCTTCCGCTCCCAGTGCATGCAGTCTATGCTGTCAAGCATCCCCAGGAAGCCTCTACTGGCATTCATCACCAACAAACGGGCTGTATCTTCAGCTGTCGGCTCTCTCAAGTACTCAGGGCCAAACACAACAATCACAGCCTTGCAGAACTTATACAGGGACTCTAGGCATGTAGACTCGCTCATACGGACGTACTCGTCAATGAGATCACCGGGCACTCCGTATGCAAGCATTCGGATGGCGGCAGTGCATTTCTGATAAGAGGAGAAACCAATCTTGCCGACGGCATCCTCTTTGCACTCGAAGTAGTCATCATAGCCGACCACTCTCTCTCTAATATGGTTGAAAACATGCCTACTCATATGGAACCGGCGGCGGAATTTGTGATGTTTGAACAACGGGTTTGTTGTATCAAAGTAGTCCTTCCAGAGAAGAAAATGCCCGCTCTCTCGATTACGATTCAACGCCAGAAGGTGGCCTGGAATGGAGCCATGGAACAACGGCCGCTGGTTGTTGAGGTGGTGATGGACCAACTCGGCAGCCAATATCTCCTCCTTGTCGTCGGACGACGAATCGTCGGAGTCGCAAAGGAAATTGTGGAAAAAGAACTCGTCGGCGGAGTCCATTTTTGTACCTTGGCAAACTGCCGAACAGCTTGCGGGCGTCGAAGAAGGAGACGGCCGGCGAGGGGAGAGCAGCGCCCATAGACCAGCTAGCTGCCCTGCCGGCGTCCGATGAGTGTGACGGCGTCCGACGAGCATGCCGGTCGGATCTGGCGGGGGCGGTGAGGCGTCTTCTTGGTCGCGGGCGGCTGTGCGGTGGGCAAAGCGGCGGCGGGAACCAGTTTGCTCCCCGGCGGCAAAACGACGGCGGCGGGTGACTGGGGGCAGGGGCGGCGTTGCTGGGCGGATGTGGAGGTGGCGGCAGCTGGAAGAGTCGCCGACAAAAATGGGCGGCGGCGTCGGTGACGGAGGAGGCGGGGCGAGGGTTGCTTGTTGGCCGGGAGGAGGGTGAGAGGGGAGGCCAATGTGCCACAGACCAGCGGGCCCGGGGACAGGAGTAGGCGAGCGTGCGCGTCCGTCGCGTGTCCGCGCCGACGCAAATCAGGCTCAAAAATGGGCCGGGAATGGATCGCCCGCGGACGAAAAAGGACGCGCATCCGTTTGGGTCGGTGCGTTGGCCCGCCTTTTCTATCCGCGCCGACCCAAACGGACGGCCGCAGACGAAATGAGTCACCCCATTGGAGTTGCTCTTAGCCCTTCACATTTTAAAGAAAAAAATAGCCTAGACCAATGGGAAAACCTCTATCCTATGCATCAAATGACATCATTTTCTCTATATGAATTGAGATACAAGCCACGTCACTTTCTATGATTTTTCTTTTCCTAAGATATTCCAATCATAGGAACCATAGGAGCCCACAGCTAAAAAAAAGACCCAACCTCTGCAACAACATGATGTTGATGCTAGTCACAGGTAGGAACCAAAAGGGGGAAATCCTTGGGTAAGACATCGAGTAATGCACATAACCAAACACTATGTGCTTATTTTCTCACTAGACAGAGTTAGAGCCTAGGGGTGTAACATAGCTGCATGTTCAACCAACATTTGCTTCATCGTCACCCCATTCCCATACTCAATGTCTCCTCTCTGACCCCACTCTTCACCCCCCCATCCCCTTCCGAGGACAACCACCTTGCCTCTCCATGTCCCACTTGCATTCATTGATGCTAGCTACTGCTATCCTCATCTGAAAGAGTGGATGTCGCCACCATCAAGTCAGGATGCCAATGCCCACGGCGCCATATTATTAGTCTGGTCGCCACTTGCTTGTATCGGTGGACATCGACTCCTTGATGACCTCCCTCTCTCCTTGGCGCCGAACCCCTTCCGCACATTTTTCACGACTCCCCCTCCTCCTATCTCTTCCCACCGGATAGCAACTAAGGCCTCCTTTGGTTTGGAGGAATTTCACAGGATTTTCATAGGCTAGGATTCTCACAGGAAAATTTTCTTTGGAGCCCTTTGGTTTATAGGAATGGGCTCCTAACTTCCTATTCCTATGTAGGATTGTTTCCCATCCTCCAAAATTCAAAGAAGAATAAACGTTAGCCTAGACTCAATGGGAAAAAAATCCAACCCCGTGAACCAAATGCCATCTCATTTCTTATTCCTATTCAGAGGATTTGAGATACATTTCATCTTATTTTCTACAAGTTTCTCATTCCCCGTGATATTTTTATCCATGAACTAAGGAAAGCCTAAGCGTCTCAGCACGTAGATTTTTGTTTTAAGGCCTCTTTGATTCACAGGATTTTGAAAATGTAGGAATATGAAAAGTATAGGATTGCAGTGGCATGTCAACTTGAATCCTATAGGATTAGCAAAGAGTGTTTGATGCCACATGAAAAACAAAGAAAATGTAAAAAAAGATTGGAGTGGATATTAGATTTCCTATGAAATGTAGTACAAAAAATTCCATAGGATAAATTCCTATAGGATCCAATCCTATGAATCAAAGGGCCGACATAGGAAAAATTCCTAAGGATTTCAATCCTCAAAAATCCTAAAGATATCCTTTGAATCAAAGGAGCCCTTATTTGTGTTTAGGTAGACTTTGGAGGCCAGAGTTTCAACCTTGGGGAGCAAGAAATCATGTAAGGCTAGGTATATATACGTGTCCATGGACGTTCTGGAGTGCTCTAGAGTACCGTGTGAAAAGTGTCCTTGTGAAAACAGCTCCTTGGTCTCGGGGTAATTTTGTGTGGTTCAGAACTGATTAATCGTTCGAAAAGGAAAAGAACTGTACGCTAGAAGTCAAATGTTCCTGATGTGTATGTTGACGTGCATGACGCAAACATCAATACAGATCAAAACATGTCCAATTGGGAACATGTCGGCATTTCCTCTGGTCCATGAACGTTAATTAGTTTTACGAATGATACCGAAAAAAAATAACCTGCAGCACCAAAAATGGCGCTGTCTGGGGCGAGCTTAGGACATGGAGAGATGTCTCCACGTATAGGCCCCGACAAACCATCGCGCTAAGCGTTCCAGAGCCCTCCACGTCCTTTCAAATTTCGACCACCTTATCCTCCCCGACCTTCTTCATCCCCCTTTCCCCTTCCAGAGGAGCTGCTAGCTTGCCTCTGAAGCCCTCTCACACCTCCTATATATCCACCCATCTCAAGCTCACTACGGCTTCATCCAAGCAACCGAGACTAGCTCACGAATCCACCGATCAGGAAGCGAGGCACAGACCGAACAGCTAGCGCACGGTGATCGACGATGGCGGCCAAGAAGAGCGGGAGCGAGATGGGCGTGGTGCTGGGGCTGGACGTTGCCCGGTACATGGGGCGGTGGTACGAGATCGCGTCCTTCCCCAACTTCTTCCAGCCGCGCGACGGGCGCGACACGCGGGCGACCTACGAGCTCATGGAGGACGGCGCCACGGTGCACGTGCTCAACGAGACGTGGAGCAAAGGCAAGCGCGACTACATCGAGGGCACCGCCTACAAGGCCGACCCGGCCAGCGAGGAGGCCAAGCTCAAGGTCAAGTTCTACGTCCCGCCGTTCCTCCCCATCATCCCCGTCGTCGGCGACTACTGGGTCCTCTATGTCGATGACGACTACCAGTATGCCCTCGTCGGCGAGCCCCGCCGGAAAAGCCTATGGGTAAGCATAAACATAGTACATATTACTAACAACATATCCGACGCTACAAGTGCGCTTGATTAATCTGGTTGTTTTCCATATGCGTGTGCATGTATGTAGATCCTGTGCAGGAAGACGCACATCGAGGACGAGGTGTACAACCAGCTGCTGGAGAAGGCCAAGGAGGAAGGCTACGACGTGGCCAAGCTGCACAAGACGCCGCAGAGCGACCCGCCGCCGGAGAGCGATGCCGCGCCCACCGACAGCAAAGGGACCTGGTGGTTCAAGTCGCTCTTTGGTAAATGATGGATTCATCCGTATGTATATGCAGTTGACCGGCACTGTAACAGCCATGATGTGTGTTCATCTGTATCTTAGTGTATTAGCTAATCTTTATGGTGTCCAATAAATAAATCAGACTCAGTGATATAGTACTACCGTTTTCAGGAAAAGACTCCATGACGAGCTTTATCAACGCTACCTGCAAACTGACTGATTTTTGTTATTTGGGTCAGTCGACTGACCAAAACAATTCCGTTAGTCGGTTTGCTCCCATATCTGCATGCTTCCTACTCGATCGTTCCTCCGTACTAGCTGCTCACTTCATCACCCAACTGGAGCAAAGGGTGTACGCTGGACTTTTGATATTCATGCAAACACAATACAAACCTGTTAACCGATAACCGAGAGAAGAAACATGTTAACCGATAAACGATAAAGGGCCTTGGGGTGAGATAGCAACCAAGCACAATGCAAACCTGTTAACCGATAACCAAAATAAGAAGAAAAAAAAGGGCCAATCTCATGAAATTCTAGTACTTGTGGCAAGTCTTATTTTCAATCATCCAACGGACAAACGAATGTGCGCCAAAATAAAAATCATCTTGCACCAAAGTTTGTCTCAGTCGAGTTTTATATGGGAGCAGTCGAGCCTATGTAACCATAAAACAAAAGCCCACCTGATGCTTGGGCTTGTTTTCAAACATAACATAAACTGGCCCAATAGCTGCAAAGACACAAGACAGAAACAAAAAAATAAATAAAATATGAAGTTTTCTAAGGAAGAATGAATTTGACATTGTTATTACACTTTAAGAAGAAAAACAAATTAATGATAAATTTTGCACAGAATTTATAAATAAATTGCAGTTTTAATAGTATGGAAAAATATTCATATAATAGTGAAATTTACAGAAAAATTAAGTTTTATAAGAAGGAATGTATTAGTGGTATTGGTTTTACCAGTAAAGAAGAAACAAATTGCAATAAAAACTAAAAAAAATCAAAAGAATGAAGGTTTCCAAGGAAAAATAAATCGATGGCATTTGTATTACCTTGGGAGAAAAATGAAATGCAAACAATATAAATAAACTTGCAGATAACTTTGCACTAAAATTGCACTTTTTTTAATATGCAAAGAATTAGCATACAATAGTGTAACTTTTGCACCCTATTATAATTTACATAAATATCATAGGGTACTTGCTTCTATACTCAAGCATCAATGAACAAAGACATGTATTAAAATAAAACATAAACTCGTCCCTTTTACAACCACAAAACTGAAGCCCACCAAATACTTAGGCTTGGTCCGAAGCAGGACATAAACTGAACCGATATCTGGTAAGGCACACGATAAAAACGAAAATAAATGAACAAAAAAAATAAAGTTTTCTAAGAAAGAATGAATTAGTGCATTGATATTTCCTTTAAGAACAAAAAATAAAGCAAGCAATGGCAAAATTAGCATATAATTTACACATAAATTGCGCTTGGTGTAATTATTTCAAAACATAAGTTTCCTAAGAATGAATAGTGACATTGCTATTACCCTTTTAAAAGAAAGAAAATGAAATGTTCTTTGAAAAAGATATCAAAATAATTATTTTTTCTAAGGAAGAACGACAGTGGCCTTGGTACTACCATTTATATCGAAACAAACAGAAAAAAGAAGAAAATATAAAATAGTCAAGTTTTCTAAGGAATAATGAGTTGGTGACATTAGTATTAGCCTTTAAGAGGAAAAAATAATAAAAAATGACAAAATTTACACATAAATTGTGCCTTTTATAGTAAGCAAAAATACACATATAATAGTGGAATTTCTAACAAAAGTTTCTTCTAAGAAGGAATAACTTAGTGACATTAATATTACCTTTAAAAAAGAAAGAAAATGAAATATAAACTTAAAAAAATGAAAATAATGAAAAATGAATTAGTGGAATTGGTATTAACCTATAAAATTAAAATAAAACAAATAATGAGAAAATTGCACACAATTTAAATAGAAATTGCGCTTTTTATCATGTGCAAGAACAAGATCGCTCGTGGGCTCACAACATTGGGTATCTTGGTGACCTGGTTTGGCACGCGAATCTAACCTCTTCGTGCAAGGGCACATCCGATGTACGACTATACTGGACCTTTCGATGAATCTTGATCGAGCATCCACGACTACATCAAGGCGGTACTACACAATGAGGCTGCTTTTCTGGTTGGAGGCAAAGAATCGAACATGCCAATCAAGCCCAAAGTCCCGTCGTATTGCCATGGAATGCCGATACTCAATGTAAATATGGACGGAGCCCATTTTTTCATAAGCCTGGTCCTTCCTTTATAACTGAACCCTTCGTAAATCCATGCCTTACCCGCAGGATCTGAAAATGCTCATCTCCATGCCGCCACTGCGTGGGAACGCAACCATGTGGGAAGATTACGAATGGAAGCACATGATTCGCGCTACCTACACACAGAGCCGACAGGTCAGAGATGGTGACCCATAGGCGAATGATGCTACATAAAAAACGGAACGTGAAAAAGGACATCCAGCTCGCAAGATGTGGAAGAAGAGGACAGAAGAGTGCTAGCCTCACCGCGTATGATGTGGAAGAAGGGCCAACAACCACAATGTCTGATGCGCCACCACGTTGGTCCCTTTCGCCTCTCCCGTGCGAATGAGCAATGTCTTCTAGCAAGGAAACGTCCATCATCGCCTTCGAAGGAGAGTACGACAAGAACACGACCCCACTAGTGGTCGATGCTCCAGGTAGGTACGCCCGTCTACAAAAATAATGTCTAGCAAGTGGCGCAACAAAGGAGAAGTCAGCAAGAACCGAAAATGATGATGCACCTTTGTCACAGGCAAGCAACAAGGAGACATGAAACAACTGTTTGCTACTTTCAATTGTGGCACAATGGCCTTGAAAAAATTGGTGGTCGACCTAACAAGCGCTGTGGAGCCCATAACAGAGGTTTGCTGCGTGCTATTTGTGAGTTGCGTTGCGATTTTCCCTGAAAAGGAAGGGTGAAGCAATATAGTAGCGGATAGTATTTCCCTTAGTAGAGAACCAAGGTTATCGAACCAATAGAAGATTCACGCAACCAACCGCCGACAGTACATACACACACAAGAGAAAATACTTGCATCCAACACGGGCAAGAGGGTTGTCAATCCGCTTGTACTCATTAATTGCAAGGATCAAGCCTGGTAATAGGTGATGGATAAACTGCAAAGTAAAATAAAAGTAAAAAATTGCAGTAAGATATTTTTGGTTTTTGTAATATGATTAAACTAGACCTGGGGCCCATAGTTTTCACTAGAGACTTCTCTCTCATAGAAATAACATACTATGGGTAAACAAATTACTGTTGAGCAATTGATAGAAAAGCGCATAGTTATGAAGTTATTCGTTGCATGATCATGTACACAGGCATCATGTCCGTGACAAGTAAACCGACTCCTGCCTACATGTACAACTATTACTTCACCAATCGACCGCTATTCAACATGCATCTATGGTATTAAGTTCATAACAAACAGAGTAACACTTTAAGCAAGATGATATAATGTAGACAGAATACAACCAAGCAATATGATTGAACCCCATCATTTTCTCCTTAGTAGCAACAATACAAATACGTGTCTCGCTACCCCTTCTGTCATTGGGTGAGGACACCGCAAGATTGAACCTAGTACTATGCACCACTTCCACTGATGATCTACTCATTAACTTGGCCATACAAAACTCATAGATCGGAAAACTTTACATAGCTATAACAATCACACATAATAAATTCAGAAAAGACTTAATTACTTTCAATGAATAATCTAATAATAAACCCACAATTCATCGGATCCCAACAAACACACCGCAAAAAAAGATTACATCAAATAGAACTCCGAGAATAATATTGTATTGAAGATCAAAGAAAAAGCAATCTAGCTAATCACTATGGACCCATAGGTCTGGGGTAAACTACTCACATCATCAGAGGTGCAACAAGGTTGATGTAGAAGCACCCCATGATCGATTCTCCCACTGGAAGAGTACCAGCGGAGGCCTCTAGATGGGATCATGGTAGAACAGAGGCTTGCTGCGGCAGAATAATTGTTTCAGGTCTCGCTCTGGTGTTTTTTGGATTTGTTGGAATTTATAGAAGTGGACTTAGGGTAAACGGGGTTACAAGGGCCCACAAGCTTAGGTGGTGCACCCTCCCGGGGCACGCTGCGTGAGCTTGTGGCCCTCTCATAAATCTTCTGGCCTCCCCCGGAAGCTTCTAGGGTCCCTTCTGGTCTAGAAGAAATCACCATAAAGTTTCATCTTGTTTGGAGTTGTTTGATACAGTTTTTCCGTGAAACAATAAAATAGGCAAAACCAGGAAGTGGAACTGGGCACTCAGTTAATAGGTTAGTTCCCAAAAATGATATAAAATTGCATATAAAGCATACAACATGGACAATATAATAACATGAAACAATAAAAACTTATATATACGTTGGAGACGTATCACTGCGCTGCCAACCCGCCTAGCCAAATCACCCGACCGATACCGTTTAAAACCCTTGTTCTATGTGGTTTTGCCCTGACGCGGTTGTCCTAGTCGCAATAGTTTGTATGCAAGGAAAAGTGTAAGTAAATCAAGTGCCCCTTTAGTGGTTTTGGAGTACTGAAGAAAAATAGGTTGAGGGACTAATGTGTTTGCGAGTGTACACAGGAGATATAGTCCCTGAAGATTTGGTTTAGCACAGGGAAGATGACCCCTAAAAATGGATTTCTTCACGTGAAGAATTTGGTGATGAAATTGGTATGGCCTTTGAAGAAATTGATGTGAAGAATTGAAGCTTGAAGACTTTTGTTTTCGTAGTTTCTTTCTTATTTTGAGTCATAGGAAAAACCGTACTGTTAAAGGGGGCCTAGGTGAATCATAGTTCACATTTCCATAGTGATGCTCAAACCTATACCTACATAAGCCACTTCGAGTGAAGCCTTTGGAAATTTCCGGAACAGCTAACGGATTTGCTAGCGATAGTGACAAAGTTCATCTGGTCGCTGACGAATTTGGTCATGCTGAGGAGTTAGGATTTCGCTAGTGCGATTTTCCTATCGTGAGGAAATTGAGTGCCTCGACGAATTTGAGAGTTCAAATTCTGACCATTGCTGCGCCGCGGGCTAGCTATCAAGTGGATCCTTATCCTAACAATGGTCATATCAGAGAAGGGCATTTATGACAATTCATGTAAGGTTGCCCCTAGCTATAAATAGCCCCCTGCCACAACCACTTGTTCATTGGCTGCTTAGAGAGAACTTGACACTTGTCATTTGAGAGCAGCCCATCCTCTGATGACTTTGAGAGAATCATAGGTGAGGAAAAAGCCACCAGAGCCAAAGTGATTGAGCATCACTGAAGAGTTTGATCTGTGTGATCCAATGCCTGTTACCTTTGAGGACTGTCATTCTTCCAAATGGTTAGGCATCATGTTCTAAGCACCCAAGTGTCATTGTGGTGTGTCGGTGAACAAGTCTGTGAAGATTTTGGAAGTCTACCTTGAAGATTTACCACGAGTGATTGGGCAAGGTCTAAGTGACCTTAGCTCAAGAGGAATACGGTGAGGACCATCTGTCCTCTGAGTTCATCTTAGCCGCCTCAACTAGACGTTTACAGTTGATGCATCAACTGGAATTGGTCTACCAAATTGCTGTGTCTTCATCAAGCCTACCTGGTTTCAAATTCCTCAACCCTTACCTTTAAGTTATTCCGTTGCTGAAGAATCTGTGATCAATATTATGATGAACTTGAACTGCAGACTTTCATCATGCTGTTTTTCATTTCTTCAGTTTATCTTCCTCATGCTTCTATGCTTATATGATTGCATGTTCTTCACCTATATGTATATTGTATGCATGCTTTCTGTTTCTGTGATGATTTAGTTTCCTCGCGTTTCTATTTTCTTCACTCTGATCTTTGTCCAACTCATTAGAGTTTGACGAATTTCTAAAAATCTCCCATTCACCCCCTCTAGGAGTAAACCTATGCTTTCAATTGGTATCAGAGCCAGGTAACCCCTTGTTCTGTGTGATTTTGGTTTAACCACCTAGAGTTTCAATTATGTCGACCGAAGGTATGATCAATATATCCACTGCGTGCCCCATCTTCGATGGCACATACTATCCTTACTGGAAGAATAAGATGCGCATGCACCTTGAGGCAATTGACAATGATCTCTGATTAGTCGTTGAGAACGGCATCCCCACTATTGGCCCTAGCATCAATGTTGCAAACACTAGTACGCGTCGGTGCTATACAAAGGGTTTTAACCCCTTTCCGCAACGACATTTGGAACTGTCGCTTAGTGAGTGTGAGCGATAGGGGGGTCCTTCCCACATGACCTAGAAACGGTCGGGGATATGCCCTCCTTGCAGACACGCTTGGCAAAATGAGGTCGTGTGCGACCGGCGAGCGCTCAAATACGGTAATATGTACAGTAGAGCTAAAAAAAATACAATTATATAGGCGAAATTGTTTCTGGTCGCAAGTACATCCCACACAGTCAGTCCCCGCTAAACGTTTCCGTTCGTATGTACATCCCACACAGTCGCTCCAAGGAAAACATTTCCGTTCACAGGTACATCACACACAATTTTCCCCGTTAAATCGTTTGTGATAGCGTTGCCATTGCACACGATATTAACAATTTTATCGTTTGCATTATTAAATGCATCACACACGGTGCGTAGAAGAAACTCTGTGGCAAAGGCTGTCCATCACACACAGTTTTTATGTGGTAGACGTTTGTGCAAGGTGGCCTAATGCAAACAGTTTTGAAGGGAAGGTCGTGTGTGATTGTTCATTGATCCAACACGGTTTATTCCTAGAAACTGTGTGCGTTGCCTGAGGTCATCGCCCACGGTATTTTGTCAATAACCGTTTGCAATAGAAAAACCCAATTAGCAGGCTAATTCCTCATTAGCAGGCTAATTCCTCATTAGCAGGCTAAGTCGCCATTAGCAGGCTAATTGCCCTATTATTAATAATCCATTTATTAATATAATTGACATTCATATTAAGCACATAATATATTTCATTTCCATATTATTGAAGCAGGATTTCATAATTGAAGTACATCAGAGTACAACATGATATAGCTTCAGCACTCAGCTACCCCATTACACGACTGCACTAGCATGAAGTTTCAAATGCAACATGTAGAACATTTCAAAATTAGCATCATAGACGGTACATAGACTGATGCATCTCATCTGGAAAACTGCTGAAGCGGAAGGCGAATATTGAGCCTTCATTCATGTTGAAGGTCTTTGCAACTTTAGGCCAGTGCCTGTGGATGATTAACCGTCCGTCCTTCGTCCTCTTCAGGAACACTTCAATATTGAACCATGGGTGTTGTATGAAAACCTTCCTCGTCTCCTGACCATAGAGGTGGTTTGAGAGGCAATCATTAGTGAACTGCTTTGGAAAGGCCTAAAAACAAGGATGTGCATAAATATCTTCTCTATATTGGAAATGGGGCAAAGGAATAAAAAAGGCAAGGTATAATAGTTAGTACCATCTTGTAGTGAACTGATGTATTCTTCATTGTGTAGACAAAGATCTTGTTGTTTTTTGTCGCTAATTTCTTTATCCTAACAATCTTTTTGAGTTTCTTGACTTGGTTGATATTCATGGACAACTCATTTCCCCATATGCAAAAAGGGTCGAACAATGGGTCAAAACCTTTAACAGTAGGACCTACATGTGCAAGGCCAAATTGTTAAAAACCTAAATATTAGAATTGTCCCTGCAATTGCACAATAATGTGCTATTAGACAATAGACCATGCACGTGCTAACCTCGATTGTAAACCTCAACGCTTCCCATTGTTTCCCTGCAACACATATAAGGTAGTTAGTCATCAGGTTAAGTAAGGGTTCGCATGCTATCAGCAAAATATGTTGATGAAAAATAAGCACATTGCAGATTCATCAGATTAATTCAAGCCACATGGAAAACCCATTTATACAAACCAAGCATGATTAAGACCTAGGAAATATAGAACTTATATATGTTTCTCATGTATTAAGTGCAGCCAAATTTGATTTATTCCTCACATGCACAACAATACAAAATTCTACCCACGACAATTGGACATCACATTGCAGAATTGAACCAAGCAGTTAACTAAACACCACAACAAATGAACCGGACATTAACTTAGCACCGCATTGCACAATATAACATACTCGTAAATAGAAGATCAGACAGTTAACCAAACCAAGCATGCTTAACAACCTGGAAATATAGCAATTGTATTTGTTTCTCATGTATTTACTACAGCCAAATTCAGTTTTTTCCTCACATGGTATACAATAACAGAATGCACCCACAACAATTGAACATCACATTGCAGAATTGAACCAAACAGTTAACTAAACACCACAATAAATGAACCAAACGTTAACTTGCACAATATAACATACTCCTAATAGAAGATCAGACAGTTAACCAAACCAATCATGCTTAACAACTTGGGAATATAGCAATTGTATTTGTTCCTCATGTATTTAGTACAGCCAAATTCAATTTACTTCTCACATGGTATACAATAATAGAATGCATCTACTACTATTGAACATCGCATTGCAGAATTGAACCAAACAGTTAACTAAACACCACAACACAAATGAACCAAATGTTAACTGAGCACCACATTGCACAATGTATAACCAAACCAAGCATGCTTGATAAGTTGGAAATATAGCAATTGTATTCGTTTCTCATGTATTTTGTAAAGATAAATTTGATTTATTTCTCACATGGAAGACAATACAAAATTGCAGCCTGAAGAATTGAACATCTCATTTGCAGAATTGAACCGAACAGTTAACTGAAGACGACAACTAATTAACCAAACAGTTAATAAGTGAGCACCACACTACACGACATATAGAACATATACACTAGAGCACCAGATTGTACGGTAAACTTAGATAGCAGAATTCACTAGAATTTGTTAAGGAAAGGAAGGAGCAGCACACGCAACGGGTAAATCGAGCATGCTTAATCGGCATAGCTAGCAAATGGCAAGGTGCTCCTCCAAGATCTAGGGGTCGACACGAATGGCAGCCATCGTGACCTCTTCCGCGCGTGCGGCCGCGATTTGCTTCTCCGCTGCCAAATGCTCCTTGAGCTCCTGCCTATACTGCGTGCACCACGACTTAGGGATGCGTTTATTTGGTGGAGGGGTCAGTGATTTGGGTGGAAGGTGTCGCGCTGGCGGTCGGGGCATGCGGGATGTGGAAGGAGGAGGAGGATAGGGGTCAGGTGTGGACTACCTGCCTGGATAGACGAGGCTGAGCAGCGTGAAGGAGGGTCGCCGACGAGGAGGCGGCGCTGCAAGCAAGGAGTGAAGGTTTCCACTTGGAAAGGAATGCAGAAACAGAGGAAATGTGGCTTTTGGTAAGGGGGAGGGGGTGGGGAGGTAGATATTTCCGCAAAAGCCAAAAATTTGGAATCGCTTCAGTGAAAAAACTGGCGTGCAAAGTGTCATCAGAGACGGTCCCTTATTCAGAACTGTGTATGATATGTGAACATCACAAACGATTCAGATAGCTTAACCCGTGTGTAATGAGTTTGAACGTCAAAATTTTTGGTTCGAATTTCCCTGGTTACAGTGGTCATCCACGTCGTTACATAATTTGGGTACACAAAGGAGACTACAGCACACCCACACTTCTTAATCGAGCAAGATCAGCAACTAAAAAGAGCTAGCTGACCTAAACATTACTCTAACAAATTAAAGACTGGCATTTCAGGTGCATAATTCAAATTTGTTTTGTAGGCATTTCAGGTGCATAATTCAAATTTGAACTACATGCACATGCTCTAGTGGATATAAATGGGTTGAAAAATCAAATCTATGTCCTTGGTTGCATGCTTAGGTCCCATGCAAGAAATGTGAATGAATGTCAAACACCCTGCCACCATCACTCAGCCGCAAACATTGAGATACCTGGTTTTTAAATTCTAGTAAATCCAAAACTTGTCTGAAATTCATGAAACTTGGCATGCCATCATGGAGCGGCATCAACATGCCATGGTAAATGTTTTGTCCCATTTGGCGCAGGTTTGGGTATAAGCTTCTCACAAACTAGAGCTTCTCACAACAAGCGTGATGGTTTCGGTAGGGAATGTGACACCTTTGGGGACGAAACGATATCCACTGCCTCTTATTGCTTTCAAAAAATTTCTAGTGTCAACATAAAACAACACGAGTGTTGTGTTTAATTTTCGAATTTTTCGGGGTTCATTTGGACATTTTTATATATTAACTGGGTTTTCTAGGCATTTTATGTGCATAATTCAAATTTGAACTACATGCACATGCTCAAGTGCATTTAAATTGGTTGAAAAATCAAATCTGTGCCCTTCGGTGCATTCTTAGGTCCCATGCAAGAAATGAGAATGAATTTTCAAACACACTACCACCATCACTCGGCCGCAAACATTGAGATACCTAGTTTTTAAATTCTAGTAAATCCAAAACTCGTCTGAAATTCATGAAACTTGGCATGCTATCATGGAGCGGCATCAACATGCCGTGGTAAATTTTTTGTCCCATTTGGGGCAGGTTTGGGTATAAGCTTCTCACAGACCAAAGCTTCTCACAACAAGCGTGATAGTTTCGGTAGGGAACGTGACACCTTTGCGGATGAAACGAAATCCATTTCCTCTTATTGCTTTCAAAAAATTTCTAGTGTCAACATAAAACAACAGGAGTGTTGTGTTTAATTTTGGAATTTTTTGGGGTTCATTTGGACATTTTTATACATTAACTGGGTTTTCTAGGCATTTTATGTGCATAATTCAAATTTGAACTACATGCACATGCTCCAGTGCATATAAATTGGTTGAAAAATCAAATCTGTGTCCTTCGGTGCATGCTTAGGTCCCATGCAAGAAATGGGAATGAATTTCAAACACCCTGCCACCGTCACCTAGTCGCAAACATTGAGATAGCTGGTTTTTAAATTCTAGTAAATCCAAAACTCGTCTGAAATTCATGAAACTTGGCATGCTATCATGAAGCAGCATCAACATGCCGTGGTAAATTTTTTGTCCCATATGGGGCAGGTTTGGGTATAAGCTTCTCACAAACCATAGCTTATCACTACAAGCATGATGGTTTCTGTAGGGAACGTGCCACCTTTGGGGACGAAATGATATTCGTTCCTCTTATTGCTTTCGAAATTTTTCTAGTGTCAACATAGAACAAGAGGAGTGTTTGTGTTTAATTTTGGAATTTTTCGGGGTTCGTTTGGACATTTTTATACATTAAGTGGGTTTTCTAGGCATTTTATGTGCATAATTCAAATTTGAACTACATGCACACGCTCTAGTGCATATAATTGGTTGAAAAATCAAATATGTGTCCTTCGGTGCATGCTTAGGTCCCATGCAAGAAATGGGAATAAATTTCAAACACCCTGCCACCGTCACTCGGCCGCAAACATTGAGATAGCTGGTTTTTAAATTATAGTAAATCTAAAACTTGTCTGAAATTCATGAAAATTGGCACGCTATCATGGAGCGGTATGAAGATGCCATGGTAAAAAAATTATCCCATTTGGGGCAGGTTTGGGTATAAGCTTCTCACAAACCAGAGTTTCTCACAACAAGCATGATGGTTTCGGTAGGGAACGTGCCACCTTTGGGGACAAAACGATATCCGTTGCCTCTTATTCCTTTCAAAAATTTTCTAGTGTCAACATAGAGAAACATGAGTGTTGTGTTTAAATTTGGATTTTTTCGGGGTTCGTTTGGACATTTTTATACATTAACTGGGTTTTCTAGGCATTTTATGTGCATAATTCAAATTTGAACTACATGCACATACTCCAGTGCATATAAATTGGTTGAAAAATCAAATCTATGTCCTTCGGTGCATGCTTAGGTCCCATGCAAGAAATGTGAATGAATTTCAAACACCCTGCCACAGTCAGTCGGTCGCAAACATTGAGATACCTGGTTTTTAAATTCTAGTAAATTCAAAACTCGTCTGAAATTCATGAAACTTGGCATGCTATCATGGAGCGGCATCAATATGCCGTGGTAAAATTTTTGTCCCATTTGGGGCAGGTTTGGGTATAAGCTTCTCACAAACCATAACTTCTCACAATAAGAGTGATGATTTCGGTAGGGAACGTGCCACCTTTGGGGATAAAACATTATCCGTTGCCTCTTATTGCTTTCAAAATTTTTCTAGTGTCAACATAGAACAACGGGAGTGTTGTGTTTAATTGTGGAATTTTTCGGGGTTCGTTTGGATATTTTTATACATTAACTGGGTTTTCTAGGCATTTTATGTGGATAATTCAAATTTAAACAACATGCACATGCTCCAGTGCATATAAATTGGTTGAAAAATCAAATCTGTCTCCTTCGGTGCATTCTTAGGTCCCATGCAAGAAATGGGAATGAATTTCAAACACCAGGGCACTGTTGATTGCCGGCAAAACGTTGAGATACTTTGTTTTTAAATTCTAGTAAATCCAAAACTCGTCTGAAATTCATGAAACTTGGCACGCTATCATGGAATGGCACCCGACATGCTGTGGTATTTTTCGTGTCCATTTTGAGAGAAGGTGCACTGGAATAATAGCCAACAAAGGCATTTTGAAACAAATAGCTTCCACTGTAACATCTCAAACATTTTGTATAATTTAAATTGTGTGCGTTCTATTAACCATTCACATGACACCATGCCTCACTCTTTTAGTGACTTGGAGGTGCCGTGTGGACACGTGTTTGACTAAACAGGAGGCGTGCGAGCTGTACTCCAATGGGGAGGCTCACCGGGAAGCGTGTGAGCTATACGCCTTACAGGCTCACCGGGAAGCGAGCCCTTTGACTTCCATGGCCGCCCGCCTTGCTCGCTTCCTCTCCATTAATGGCACCGAAGCCGCATTTTAATACATTTTTTAAATATAAAACACGCATCGCAAATGTTTTAGTTAGAACACCCGTATGCAAACTGACAACTTTTCCAGGAAGCCCAGGGAAAATTTGCCGAGCAGGATTTGTGCAGCTCTTGATCACAAACCTTTCAGTTAGAACACCCGTATGCAAACCGACAGCTTGCCCAGGAAGCCAAGAGAAAATGTGCCGAGCAGGATTTCTACAACTCTTGATCGCAAACGTTTTAGATAGAACACCCATATGCAAAGTGAGAGCTATGGTCTCCCCCCTTAAGTCGAGGGAAAATTCGCAGCATAGGATTTGTGCATCCCTTCAATGCAAACGGTTGTTTTGGATGACCCGTGTGCAACTATGTACCAAGAATTTGGTAAGATTTGCATCTGTCATATTGGGTATGTTGCCATTTGTCAAATTGGAAAGATTGACATTTGTTGATCTAGTAACATTGCCATTTGTCAATCCTTGTAACACTGCGGTTTGTCAAAATATGTAGCTAAAAATCACTAGCACTATCTAATTTTTGCAACTAAGATTCAATAATTAAGCATAGATTTCATTCATAGATTAAGCAACCGTTCTTAATTTGTACAAACAATTCAACTCGATAGCTGAACCGACCAAACTTTTCCCCAATTGTTGCCAACCACGTACTGAAATAGCTAGTTCAACTATATATACTAGCTAATTTTAAGTACATTGTACAGTTCCACCACATCTATAGTCAGATGAACCGAACAAAATAGCCCCTAAATACTACTACTACTACTACTACTACTACTACTACTACTACTACTACTACTACTACTACTACTACTACTACTACTACTACTACTACTACTACTACTACTACTACTACGGAGGGGCTTTGTGCTATTTCCAGCAGCCTCTCCTCTGCCGAGCACGCTCAGTAAGAGGCAAAGGAGGAGGAGGAGCCTACCGATGAGCTGGATAATTGCAATACGATGCCTGCCACTGCTGCACGTTCAGCGACGCTCACCAGCTCGAACGCCATTGCCGCTACAGACGACCCCTCTCAAAGCGCCCGGACTGCTCGTAGATCTCCTGATTCCTCGCCTCTGCATCGGTGTGTGCTACAGCCACGGCTGCGGCAAGGCTCTTTGCATGCTCGACGAGGCGCCCCTCCTCCTCCCACAGGAACTTGATGTAGCACGCAAGGTCGCTGACGCACATGCGGGCCTCCACCTCCGCCTCCCTCCTTCTGGCGGCGGTGGCAGAGCGGGTGATGATCTGTGCGGTCGACGATGGGCTGGTGGCCACGACGGCCACCTCCCGCCTTCGAGCCGCGATGGCAGAGCGGGTGATGGCCGGCAGTGGGTTGGCGGCCATGATGGCCACCTTCCGCCTTCGGGCTGTGGTGGCGGAGCGGGCGATGGCCCTGGATTTTGACGGTGGTGTGGCGGCAACGGCAGCCGGCAACAGCTGCCGACGGGCACTGGCGGCGGAGTGTGTGGTGGGTGTTCCGTGCACACTCAACAGGGATGCCACGCGCACTACACTACACCGGGGACTACGCCGCCACCGTAGTGTAGCCTCCCAGCTGGAGCCGTCCTCTGATGACGGCGGAGTGGCTGAGCAACGACGACAGACCGGTGCCATTGGGGATTGTGGGAGAAGCAGACAAGATAAGCTACAGTGAGGGAGGGGAAAATTCAACACAGGACTCACCGCCCGTGAGGGTTTATATAGCAGGCCGGTAAGCATTGGGATTTTGGGGGATTTCACTGAGTCGGGCGGGAAGCTTGCGGGGGAACCTGTGAGGTTACGCGGGAACGGGATCACCGACAATTCATTGGCGCCACCGTTTTGCCAAAAGAACGCCCCTGCGTGCCGCGCAAGCTTGCGCTGTAAGCCGTCTGCGGGAGCGGGGTGACAAGACGTGCGAGAGGAGGACGAAAGGACACGTACACATACGGTTAATACAAAAAAAGTTTGCGATTTAATTACCTACTATACCCCGTCCTGGTTTATAAGTAGGATTTAACTAATAAAATACAAATGCATGTCGCCAAAGATTATATCGTTGGATTCATATTTGAACATAGTTTCCAGTTATACAATGTTTGTAACATGCATTAACACTTTTTTGGTTAAATTTAAGGTTATATACCAGCAAGTGTTTGCCCGCAACACACACGGGTTATTCCATCACAAACAGCTCGGATGGATCAATTGTATGCCACGTATCGCACACACAACTCTAATCTGATTCGTACTTGATGTCTCCGATATCGCTCGCACAGTTCGTCTTATTTGCCATGTATCACTGCGCCGGCCTCTGCTCGCGTCCCTCGGCAAGCTCTGATCGCCATTAGGCGCCGCGGCGCGCTCTGCTCACTTCCGTCGGCGCGCTCGGCTTGTGGAAAGCTTTTCCTTGCGTGTTCAACTGCAATACACACACACACACATAGAGTGGTACTATTCTGATCCCGGGATCAAAATAGTTATTTGGATCACGATCAGTCCTATATAGGGCTCTGTCAGGCCTCCCGAACTCCGGAAAACGCAGAAAACAAAACACCCGACCGACCCATTCCCACCCCCACCTCCTCCCGCACCGCATCGCTCTCTTCCTGGATCTCCCGACCACCTCCCACCGCCGCCCCAACTCCGGCGCGGCTCCCACCACCGGCCCCTCGGCCCCAGTGCACCTCCTCCGCCGCCGCCCCCGACCCCGTCGCCTCTCTTGCCGCCGACCAACAGACCCCAATGCCAGCGAGCCACCGGAGCCGCGGCACACCCCCCGCCCCAAGTGCTGCCGGCCACCAGAGCCGCCGCCCCCAGTCACGAGCTCCATCGCCGGCGGCCTAGCCCCTGCGCCACCTCTTCTCGTCGGCGCTCGTCTACGAGCTCCCGCCTCCAGCAGTCGCCGAATCCCGCCTCCGCACACTGGATCGAGGGTGCCTCGTTCCTCCACGAGCCTGGATCCATGGACACTAGTCAGATCCAAGATGGATGCAGGGGCTCCCCCACGCGCCCCGGTGTCGGCTGCTCTGTTCCTCAACGACCCACGCTACTCTCCGCTCGCCCCTGTCTCCCCTTGCTTCCTCTGCTCGCTGTCCCGCGCGCCGGTGGATGAGGCTACCTACAGGTCCAATGCCCGACTGCCCAACATCGGTAGTCCCTCTCCAGCGCACCTTCCAGCTGCCACACCGTCGTTGAACTCCATGCGCCGGTCGTGCAGGTCCGCCTTCTACCCATATGTGTGGCTGCAACAAGCTGCAGCGAACACTGCTCCTCTGCTCTCTCATGAACTTCAGATGCATCAGTGTTTGGACCATCAAGGAATTTTATCTGGGAGGCATTCCGTGGAGAGAGAGACGCTGCAACCATTTCTTCTTGTGGATATTTGCACATTGTCGCCTTTCTGTTCTTGTAGCACAACCGCGAAGCTGAAGAAAATTTCAAAGGTTGAGATTTCACGGACAGGAACTTGATCACTTCTCATTCTTCTTCCCACTCAAAAAAGTGTGTATTTGTTTGTTTGGTTGTGTGCTCGTGCAAAATGCATGCGTGCATTGTTTTTCTCATTCCTGAAAATTAAAGTATGAAGTTCAATTAAAAAATACTTGATGCTTATTAAAAACTGTATTATTTTAGTAATAAAATTAAGAAGTTCAAATTTAAAAAACAGAGAAGTTCGAAAATTTATTAAAATAAATAGCAACTCTTTATTCGAAATAAAAATGTGAAGTTTAAATTAGAATAACAGAGAAGTCCAAAGTTTATAAAGAACTCAGATTTTTTTCTTGTTACTTAAGAATAAAATGCGGAAGTTCAAAATAAAATAAAGGAAAACCTAAAAACATGATTTAAAAAAGAAAATTTTCTGTTTTTCAAAACACTAGAAGTTTAAAATTGAAATAACGAAGTAATTCGATGTTTATGAAAAAATCTAAGACTTTACCATAAAAAAACTAAAAATATTCGTCGTTATTAAAGAATCAACCATGAAGTTCAAGAACTGAAAAAATTCAAATTCGATGTTTATTTTAAAATCAAACACAATTCTTTACTCAAAAAAATGTGAAGTTCAAATTAAAATAATGCAGAAGTTCAACGTATATTAAAAACTTTGATTTAGAAGCTCAAAAAAACAAAACAAAAAAAACAATGCCATTTCGGCTATTTTCCCCCAATACTAAGATCCGACCAAGAAGTTCAATTTTAAAAAAATGGAGTACTTCAAATATATGTAAAAACGTAGGTTTTCTCATTACTAGAGAATAAAACCAAGAAGTTCAATTGGAAAAAGTGGAGCAGTTTGATATTTATTTTAAAAATCGGATTTTTAAAGTTATTAAAAAATAAAACCAATAAGTTCAATTTGAAAATAACAAAGAAGTTCGATGTTTCGAACAAAATTCCAATCTTCACATTTCTAGAAATACACAAAATAAGTTCAAACACTAAAGTTAGAGCGATTGGATGCCTATAAACAATCAGATATTTTCACGTAACCGAGAGAAGTTCAGATTGATAACTGCCAGAATTTCACGTACTACACGGTGTGCATTTTGTATGAAAAAAAATGGAAAAGCAAAGACTAAACGTTTTGTTGCTAGAAGTTCAAGTGCTCGGCCCGAGAAATTTAAAAAATTCTTGTGTGAGAGTTGAACAAAATACGTGACGGAAGTTCAAGACGAAAACAATGGGAAGTTCAACTAATACATGAAAATGCGTTTCAGATAGGAATATAAAGAAATAGAAAACAAAAAGCTTAAAAGGTTTGTTGAAAAAGTTTAAGTGCTCTGTCTGGGGAAGTTCAAAAATTCTTGTGAGAGAAGTTCACCTTGTATTTCCATGTTCGATTTTTTCCGTATAAAAATCGAATACAATTCTTTACTCAAAATATGAAATGGTGAAGTTCAAATTGAAATAACAGAGAATTTCAGAGTTTATTAAAACATAGGATTTACCTGTTAAAAAAAATAAAAAACACAAGATATTTTTTGCACTTTTAAAAACAACTCATATACGAAAAAATGGTTGCTAGAAGTTCAAGTGCTCGGCGAGGAAAAGTTTAAAAAATTCTTGTGAGAGAGCTTCACCGTGTATTTAGATGTCAAAAATACAAAAAAATATATGTTGTTTTTTGTGTTTTAAAATAATTCTCTCAAACCAGAGAGAAGTTCAGAGTGATAACGATCGGAAGTTCTCGTACTACATGGTGTGTATTTCATATAATAAAAATACAATAAAGTGAAACAGAGTGAAGTTCAAACAGACATGTCCCAGAAGTTCAACTACTTCACGCAGTGCAAAAAACAACACATCAAAAAACAACACGTCAAAAACAGAGTGAAGTTCAAACAAACATGCCCAGAAGTTCAACTACTTCACACAGTGCATTTTCGTTCGCGATGAACGCATAAATCATGATCTCGCCATTTTTAATTTACCTCAAAACGGCAGGAATATCATTTGTGTAAGTTCAAGTCCTCGGTCAGAGAAAGTTAAAAAAATTCTTGTGAGAGACGTTTGTACAAAAGGAAATATTATTTGTGTAACACTAACGAATGGATGAGAAAATTACAAACAAAAATACGTCACAGAAGTTCAACGTGAAAACAGCAGGAAGTTCAACTACTACGCTGAATGAATTTTAGATGAAAAACTTTTAAAATTGTCGCGAGTATGAAAAGATGATCAACACGGAAAACTTGCGTGCTTACAACAGCTTTCCATCGGTATATCACCTGCTCAATTCCGATGAATGGATGGAGAGTTACGAGCAGTGGATGGAGACCTACGAGCAAAAAAATCACGTGAAAAACAGAGTGAAGTTCAGGTACACGCGCCAAGAAGTTTAGGTTCTTCACGTGGTGCATTTTCGAAGAATCTGTTTCACAATAAAGGCAGAACGCATGATCCTGCCGTTTTCGAAATTACTTGAAAACGGCTTGGAATCAGAGAAAACCATCAAATGAAAAAGTTTCGCATTTTCTGTAACTTCTCAGCGGTATATTATTTGCCCCATTCCGATAAAGTTTGTAGAAATTACGGCGAAAATACGTTTTTTTCCATTTTTGAAACTGACTTAAAACCGTAAAGAATTGGGAGAAACAATACATACCAAAAAATTTCGCATTTGTTTAAGCTTTCCAACGCCATATCATTTGCTGCATTCGGACGCACGGTTAAAAATTTAGCTCAAAAATACAAACTCGGTAGGACTTGGACCATTTTCTAAATTACTCTTAAACCATTCAAAATTACAAAAAAACTTTGAAGATGAAAAAGTAGCACATTTTCATTAGCTTTCCAACGCCGTATCATATGCCTCCATTGGATTAGCCGTTTAGAAATGACATCGAAAAAACAAACTCAGCTGTTCGGTTTATGAAATTTTACGTTTTTTCAAATTACTCTTTAACCATAGGGAATTAGAGAAAACTTTCAACATGTGGAAGGAGCGGTTTTGCATCATATTTCCAACGCCATATTATATGGCTCATTCCGATAAATGGTTTAGAAATGCGATCGAAAATACGATTCACATTTTTTGTGCGAAGAAAAAACGGTTTTCAAAACTGCTCTTAAACCGCTTATATTTTGCCAAAAATTTAAGTTGGGTCATGATATTGGTGTCCATAGCTTTCCAACAGTATATCGCAAGCCCCATTTGGGCAATGTTGGCGGAAGTTCAACCTAGTTCACAGGGAAGTTCAACGTACTACTAGCGGGGCAGGTCAGGTTGTGATCAGAATATTATTCTGATCCCGTGATCAGAATAGTGTGTATATATATATATATATATATGTTTGCTCGCCCTTGAGGCGACCACGGAGCGCTCTGCTCGCGTCCCTCCGCGCGCGCTCTGCCAGCGGTTGGGCGTGCGCACGATCACGTCGGGGGCCCTATATGCATGCGGTTGCGTCACGCGCGTTGCCACGCGATATAGTTACGTGCGACCCGATGGAGTTATGCGCTGCAAATTAGAACTGCCATCAGGGTCTGCCATCTGTCCGGGTTCTCCGAGTTCTCTCCGTTGTCCGTTCTGAGCTCAGACACACTTGCACGCGCCCGCGACATGTCCGAAATATTATTTTATAAGTGGCCGGAAAATGTTCTCGGAATGGGTTGAAAGTTGGCATGCGGTGTTTTTATGTTGTTAGTAGGTCGCCTGCCAAGTTTCATCGCATTCGGAGTTCGTTTGACGCCCCAACGATTAACTATAGCGGCAGTATAGTCGGTGTATCGTAGGACGTTTTCAGTCTCCGAAAACCGTTGACGGGCTTCTTCTCTTCTCTCCTCTCAGCCATCGCACTCTGCACAGCCTGCCTGCAGCCCACCTAAGCCCCCTCTGACCGGAACCGTTTGATTGCGATCGGAGGGTCCAGAAACGGCCTCAAACCCACCAAACCATAACCCCTACTGTCGGTGTCAAAACCGGCGGATCTCGGGTAAGGGGTCCCGAACTGTGCGTCTAGGCGGATGGTAACAGGAGGCAGGGGACACGAAGTTTTACCCAGGTTCGGGCCCTCTTGATGGAGGTAAAACCCTACGTCCTGCTCGATTAATATTGATGATATGGGTAGTACAAGAGTAGATCTACCACGAGATCAGAGAGGCTAAACCCTAGAAGCTAGCCTATGGTATGATTGTCTGTCGTCCTACGGACTAAAATCCTCCGGTTTATATAGACACCGGAGAGGGCTAAGGTTACACAAGGTCGGTTACAAAGGAGGAGATATGCATATCCATATTGCCTAGCTTGCCTTCCACGCCAAGTAGAGTCCCATCCGGACACGAGACGAAGTCTTCAATCTTGTATCTTCATAGTCCAACAGTCCAGCCAAAGGATATAATCCGGCTGTCCGGAGACCCCCTAATCCAGGACTCCCTCAGTAGCCCCTAAACCAGGCTTTCAATGACGATGAGTCCGGCACGCAGTATTGTCTTCGGCATTGCAAGGCGGGTTCCTCCTCCGAATACATCACGGAAGAATTTGAATACAAGGATAGTGTCCGACCCTGCAAAATAAGTTCCACATACCACCGTAGAGAGAATAATACTTCCACAAATCTAATCTGCTGACACATCTTGGCAACACGACATTATGTCATGGCCCGGTGATTATTCAAACCGTTTCCTTTAACCAGCCCCGCACATAACGCGAGGCAGTTTTTTGACCCATCTTGTCAAAGCAGAGATCGTGTCCCCTTATCACGGGATTCTCATCAATACGGGCGTGGGTAACCCAACCGCGCCATCAATTATGGTGCTTGGGGGATAAGAGAGTTTTACCAGGCTAGTGGGGGCGCATAGTTTCGGCCGCCCATATAAAGGGACAATGATTCACCTTTTCATCCATGCCTTCTTCCTCCTTTGCTCATCCACTTTCGCACACTCGAGCTCCAGCGCCCAAGTCCGCATTTCCCACCTCGACCTTCTCCAATCATGTTCGGAGTGAGAGGCAGGTGGATGGTCTCCTCCGTCACGGAGGGACACATCAAGAAGCTGAGGAGAGTCGGATACTTGCCCGACGACATCATGCACCGGCTCCCAAATGAGGGGCAGCTCATCCCCACCCCCAGACCCCATGAGAGGGTAGTGTTCCTTACCCACTTCCTCCGCGGACTGGGATTCCCTCTCCACCCATTCTTCCGAGGGCTCATGTTCTACTACGGCCTGGATTTCCACGATCTGGCCCTGAACTTCATCCTCAACATCTCGGCATTTATCGTCGTTTGCGAGGCCTTCCTCCGCATCAAGCCCCACTTCGGCTTATGGCTGAAGACCTTCAACGTCAAGCCGAAGGTAGTGAGCGGCCGTCAGGCGGAGTGCGGAGGCGCCATGGTGGGCAAGATGCCCAACGTCACATGGCTCGAGGGCTCCTTCGTGGAGACCATAAAGGGGTGGCAATCGGGGTGGTTCTACATCACCGAGCCGCGTGACCCTAAATGGGCAGCGGCCCCGAGTTCCGATCTGGCTTCCCCACGCGGCTCACCTCCTGGAAAGAGAAGGCCCTGTCCTGGGGTAGTTCGGGAGAGTTGATCGGACTCCAAACATGTATTCAAAACATGGTGAACAAGAAGCTCAAACTTGTCAACATGGTCCAGGTCATGCTCATCCGCCGGATCCTCCCGTGCCAACAACGGGCTTTCAACTTGTGGGAGTTCAACCCGGCCCAGCACCAAACTCTGAACAGGCTATTTGACACAACTCACGAAGATTCCTGGAAGGTGCTATTCAAGAGCACCGAGGTTCCCCCTCCCACTACCGAGGACCGCGGATTCTGCGCGAAGCGCCAAGCCAGCGCGGTAAGCTGTTTTACCTCTCACATGATACTTGTTTTCCATAGTTTGACTCTGTGCAGGATCTAAGCTCCCGTACCTTTGACAGGACTGGCAGGAGACGGCCGGACAGATCAACTGTCCGGCTCCTTTGCCCGAAGGCCCAGAAGATGCTCTCCTGGCGAAGATGCTGACTCCGGCTCCTTATACGGTGCTGGAGAAGACCAAGAAGGCCAAGGGAACCCGAAAGAGTTCCCGACGCCAGGCTTCATTGGACTCACCGTCTTATGACTCTACGGCACACTCCTCCCCCGAAGACGAGGAGGAAGAAGAAGATGCTCCCCCTCCAGGCAGGGGAGACAAGAAAAGGAAGGCCGCCCCAACTGGGGGGGCCGAAGGGTCCAAGAAGGGAAGGACTCTCCTTCTGGACAGTTCCACCGCCGCCGTCGAAGGCGAAGACGAGTGGTTGCCCAGGGGCAAGCCCCTGGGGAGGTCGTAAGTATTCGGATACCAGAGTAACTCATAGCATTCCTTTGTCGCACTGCTTTCCCTAACGCCGAATATGATTATGCAGGCCGCCACGAGCCCGTATCGATGTATCGTCGGACGACTCCCTGGGCTCGTCGGATATGGATAGCGATCCGCTTCCGACCGCCACCTCCCCTTGCCCTGCGGACGATGCCGAGGTGCTGTCTCAAGAGGCACCGGGTCGAGAGGAGACAGTCCCGGAGGCGCCCCAAGGCGACCTTCCAGACTCCGAAGCAGAGGGGACAAGGCCCCTGAGGGCTCTGAGTTCGGTCCTCAGCCGAACACCGCGCCGGAACCTCCAGTGGTTCCGGACTCGGGCAGGAGGCCTCCTTCCAAGAGGGGCGAGACACCTGTGCCGGTGACCTCTATCCATCCAGAGGCGCCAGATAATCTGCTGGGAGCGCTTCGCAACGCTTCCATCGACGAGGAACACCGTACTATTATGAGTGCGGTGGTCCAGAAGGTTCAGTCCACCAAGAGCGGATTGACTGAAGCCTGTGCCAGCCTTCTAACAGGCTTTGAGGTAAGTGTTTAAAATATAGGAAAAATATTACTGCATAGACAGTAGCCCCTAATGTTCTGTTCGGTGTTCACAAAGAAAAGCCGAACAGAGGATCAAAAAACATCGCAGGAGTCTAATATAAGTATGTCAATATGCATATGCAGGCTTCGCTACTGGCATCTGCCGCACTGATTGCGGAGGTCGCCATACTGAAGCGGGACCTTGAAGTGTCCAAGGACGAGCTCGGCCTTGCCAAGAGGCAGCTCAAGGAGAACAAAGGTAAGTAATACCTAGTTTATGGATATGTATAAAAAGAACGCGATTGCAAAATGAGAGGAACATCACGAATTTGCCAGGGACCATGACCGAAGTGGCAACCTTAAGGCAAGTGCTATCCGAGGCCGAAGATAAAGCGGCCAAGGAGCGCACCGAGTGGGAAAGGCAAGAGGCTCGGGTGGGCGAGGTGCAGCAAGAGCTCCAAGCTCTCGTGACGAAGCACGAGGGTTGGAGCTTGACTCGAAGACGCGAGAGTCTGAGCTTGCCGCCGCCCTCGAGAGCGCGAAAAGTGCCAAGGCCGAAGCCCAAAAGGCCCTCCAGGAGATTGACACGATGAAGAAAATAGCAGCGGGTAAGGCATTCTATATGCAAAGCAAGCATGTGAAAGTAAATTCTCTATTACTTACCCGAATCCGGAGCTCTCTAGGAGCATTCACAGATTTGCCCCGCAGCATGTCGGGTGCCGCACAGTTTTACCAGGCCGAGGAGGGAAGCTCAACGGAGAAGTTGTTCTGGTCTCAGTATACTGGGACCGAACACCCGGTGCCTATGAGCGACCAGCTGAAGCAGCTGGTTGAGCTACACAAAGCGGCCGAACAGGCCAAGAAGGGCTTTATAGTCGGGCTGTGGCCTGGCGACGCCATTCCGAGCAGCTACTTTGGCCTGGTGAGGTGGCTTGTGGACGCCTGCCCACGGCTGGAGGTCGTCAAGCGGTCTGTCTGCATCGAAGGTGCACGCTGGGCTTTTGCCCGCGTGAAGGTGTAATGGGCCAAGCAAGACGCCGTGAAGCTGATCAAGGAGGGACCGCCGCAGGGCAAGGAGCATCGCACCCCCGAAATTTATTATGAGGGTGTCCTGAAGGGTGCCCGTCTTGTAGCAGACGAATGTTCAAAGGATGTAATATTTGAGTAAACTTGCTCGTGTGATCCTGTACGATGAAAACTTGTTTCATATGCGCTATGCAACGCTTGTTTGAATTTAAAATATTACCTTCTGTTTGGCTGTTTATCCAATCTGAGAGATGGCTAGTCCTCGGCTTCTGCCCCCATGCCGCGAGTGCTGGGGTGTTCGGGATAAACCTGAGCACTCTTGTTCCCGTTGTTGGGTCCTTCAAGGGAGGTGCTCAGCACAACGAACAAGGCAACCGGACTAATAATGCTTTATCAGTCTCACTTAGCCATAGAATTCTATAATTTTAGATTTCGGCGAAGCCCCTGGTATTCGGAAGGCTGAATTCGGGGCGCGATACATGCCTTTAAGACGGACAGGACCGGCTCCTCGCTCTAAGTGGCATAAGTCTTTAGGGACTCGAAACCTCGCCGAACAGCGACCAGTCTCTTGCCTTATCATGACAGTCAGTTTTAGCTTTCTCTACTGAGGTGCTTAGCCCAGCAGAACCGGGGCACAATCGCAGTAGTTCTCCTAGCGCTACCTTAGCCGATAGAGTGGAACGTAAGGTACCAAAACATAGGAGCCGGGCAAACCCAACATTTGACCAAAGACATGATTCGGAGCTGATGCATATAATGCTATAAGTTTGGGGTGCCGCACTTGTGAAAGTGTTCGGACTTCTCACACCATATTGTGGGGTACTTAAGCCCCTGGTGTGTTGGCCGTACCAAAGTGTACGGTTGCAAGGCGTCATTAATGAACACATATATATAACAATAATGCCATAATAGTCGTAATGTTATGCGTTGTTTATTCAAAGAGGTGTGTTAAAGCAGAATGATACATATAGTGCGATAAGCAAAAAGTAGGACTATGTCCCTTCCAAGGGCAAGCTTAGGAATAGTATTAAAGCAAATATTTCACTTGTTATCGTAATCCACTTGGGAGTTCCGTGGTGTGACGTAGCTTTCTGCCTCTCTTGGTTGTTGCATCATGTGTTCGGCAATCATGCTGCCGGACATGGTTTCCAGAGATTAAAGTCCTGAAAGAGAAAAAATAACAAAGCGGGAAGCCCCTAGTGCGGTTTAGGCCGCATTTTGGAGCGTGTCGTAGTTGTGCTCCTCCCCACCTGTGCCCATGGTATTTTTAATGCGTAATTATGTACGCGTGGCACGAATTTCACCGTTTGGCTTGGGCCGGGGTGGGGGCCGCATTGCTACGCGAGCTCAGACCGTGCCAGGCGGTCTAGTTTCCGATTACTCCGAGCGCATTTGAAGGTGTCCGGGTCTTGAAACGCCGAACTGGTGGATTGCCTTGAGAGGCTGCTTTGCACTTCTGCTGCGAGGGCCGTAGTGTGCTCCTTCGTGCGGAGAGAGCGCTCTGTGTTTCCATTAACTGTGATGACCCCCCGGGATCCTGGCATCTTGAGCTTGAGGTATGCATAATGCGGTACCGCATTGAATCTCGCGAATGTGGTTCGCCTGAGCAGTGCATGATAGCCACTGCGGAACGGGACTATATCGAAGATTAATTCTTCGCTTTGGAAGTTATCCGGGGATCTGAAGACCACTTCCAGTGTAATTTAGCCTGTGCAATGGGCCTCTACACCTGGAATGACGCCTTTAAAGGTCGTTTTTGTGGGTTTGATCCTTGAGGGGTCTATACCCATTTTGCGCACTATGTCCTGGTAAAGTAGGTTCAGGCTGCTGCCGCCATCCATAAGGACTCGAGTGAGGTGAAATCCGTCAATGATTGGGTATAAGACCAGTGTGGCGAATCCGCCGTGACGGATACTAGTGGGGTGGTCCCTGTGATCGAAGGTGATCGGGCAGGAGGACCATGGGTTGAACTTTGGGGCGACTGGCTCCAACGCATATACGTCCCTGAGCGCACGCTTCCGCAACCTCTTGGGGATGTGGGTTGCATATATCATGTTCGTCGTCCGCACTTGTGGGGGGAACCTCTTCTGTCCTCCGGTGTTCGGCTGCCGGGGCTCCTCTTCGTCATCGCTGTGTTACCCTTTATCTTTATCTTTGGCAATTAACTTGCCGGCCTCCTTGAACACCCAGCATTCCCTGTTGGTGTGGTTGGCTGCTTGTCTGGGCTACCGTGTATTTGACACGAGCTATCGAGTATACATTCCAAACTGGACGGGCCCGGAGTGCTTCTTTTAAATGGTTTTTTCCGCTGACCGGGTTTAGAGCCTTTGAATCCGGCATTGACTGCCGTATCCTTAGTATTATCGCTGTTAATGCGGTGCTTATGTTTGTTGCGACGTGACCTGCTATTGCTGTCCTTGGTATCCGAAGTACCATGGTTTTTTGATATGTTGTTACTGCGAGCCAGCCAGCTGTCTTCTCCCGCACAAAAGCGGGTCATGAGTGTCGTGAGGGCTGCCATAGATTTCGGCTTTTCCTGTCCAAGGTGCCGGGCAAGCCACTCATCGCGGATGTTATGCTTGAAGGCTGCTAGGGCCTCTGCATCCGGACAGTCGATGATTTGATTTTTCTTTGTTAGGAACCGTGTCCAGAATTACCTGGCCGATTCTTCTGGCTGCTGAATTATGTGGCTCAAGTCATCGGCGTCTGGTGGCCGCACATAAGTGCCCTGAAAGTTGTCGAGGAATGCGGCTTCTAGATCTTCCCAACAGCTAATGGACTCTGCTGGCAAGCTGTTAAGCCAATGCCACGCTGGTCCTTTGAGCTTTAGTGGGAGGTATTTGATGGCGTGTAAGTCATCACCGCGGGCCATGTGGATGTGAAGGAGGAAATCCTCGATCCATACCGCAGGATCCGTTGTGCCATCGTATGATTCAATATTTACAGGTTTGAAACCCTCTGGGATTTGATGATCCATTACTTCATCTGTGAAGCATAGGGGGTGTGCGGCGCCTCTATATTGGGCTATATCGCCACACAGCTCGAATGGGTCTTGCCCGCTGTGTTCGGCCCGGCCGGATTGACTTTTACTGTATCCGGCATGACGTTTGTCGTCTCGCATAGTTGCGTGCCCTCGTGATCCGTAGATCGATCTTGCATGTTTTGCTTTGTCCTCCAATACGTCTTGCTGGTCTGGCGTATTTTCCCATGCCTTTTTATTTGAATGACGTCGGGGTGCAGGCTGAGTTTTTGACTGGAATGCCTCTCTATCGCGGCCACGAGGTGGCCGATCAGCCGCGTCATACGCTTCTTGCTCCAGTCGGGGTAGCAACCTGCATTTTGGGTAACTCTTGGAGGGGCGCTCGGGTTTATATTCCTCGGCCGCGAGGACTTCAGTCCATCTGTCAGCTAGCAGATCTTGATCAGCTTGAAGCTGCTGCTGCTTTTTCTTAAGGCTATTTGCCATGGCTATAAGCCGACACTTGAAGCGCTCTTGTTCGACGGGATCCTCTGGCACGGCGAATTCATCATCGTTGAGGCTTGCCTCGTCTTCGGAGGGGGCATGTAATTATCATCCTCCTCTTCTCCTTTTGCCTCTCTCTCAGGAGGGCTGGCTCCTCCATCCTCCTGCTCTAAATCTTGCTGGAGGGGATTGTTGTTATCTTCGGCACTATTCGGAGTGTTATTATCTCCTGTGCCGGTATCACCACTTTTACTTTGGCGGGACTTAGAGCGGCGCCGCTGACGTCGGCACTTGGGTTGCTTCTTGGAGGGGTCATCCGCTGCTGTCTCGTCGCCATTGCCTTCTTTGGGTGTGTCCACCATGTATATATCGTATGATGAGGTGGCTGTCCAGTGCCCTGTGGGTAGTGGTTCATCTTCGTCTCCCGCATCGTCGTCCATACCGTCGATGTCTTTGGAGTCAAAGTCGAGCATGTCAGTTAAGTCATCGATAGTGGCTACTAAGTGGGTGGTGGGCAGGCCGCGAATTTCTTCGTCATCCGCATCCCAATCCTGCTGGACATAGTTCGCCTAGGATCCTCCTGACAAGGAGAGAGAGCTTAACGAGTTCAGTATGTCGCCAAAGGGCGAGTGCTGAAAAATATCCGCAGAGGTAAACTCCATGATCGGAGCCCAATTGGATTCGCTAGGAACGGGCGCAGGCGGTTCGGAGTCCGTGGCCGGAGAGAGATCATACAGTTTGTCAACACGGCTCTCATGCAGAGTAAGGTCGATGTTCGGCTCGATCATCGATGAGGGTAAGGCCTCCGTGGCGGGGTCCATCCACCCGTCCATGGACGGTGCAACTGGCTCTGAATTGAGGGTCGGAGCGGCTGCCGGTGCGATCTCCTGAACACTGTCAGATGGTAGAGCTAAATCGTACTCATCATGACCGCGTCACGCACAAGGCAGATGCTCGAATCCGTCGAAGATCAAGTCTCTGCGGATATCGGCCGTGTAGTTTAAGCTTCCAAGCCTGACCTGATGGCCAGGGGCGTAGCTTTCAATCTGCTCCAGATGGCCAAGCGAATTGGCCCGCAGTGCAAAGTCGCCGAATACAAAAATCTGTCCGGGGAGAAAAGTCTCACCCTGGACTGCATCGCTAACGATGATAGAAGGAGCCATCAAGCCTAACGGCGACGACACAGAGGAACTCTCAATGAAAGCACCAATGTCGGTGTCAAAACCGGCGGATCTTGGGTAGGGGGTCCCGAGCTGTGCGTCTAGGCGGATGGTAACAGGAGGCAGGGGACACAAAGTTTTACCCAGGTTCGGGCCCTCTTGATGGAGGTAAAACCCTACGTCCTACTCGATTAATATTGATGATATGGGTAGTACAAGAGTAGATCTACCACGAGATCAGAGAGGCTAAACCCTAGAAGCTAGCCTATGGTATGATTGTCTGTTGTCCTACGGACTAAAATCCTCCGGTTTATATAGACACCGGAGAGGGCTAGGGTTACACAAGGTCGGTTACAAAGGAGGAGATATACATATCCGTATTGCCTATCTTGCCTTCCACGCCAAGTAGAGTCCCATCCGGACACGAGACGAAGTCTTCAATCTTGTATCTTCATAGTCCAATAGTCCGGCCAAAGTATATAATCCGGCTGTCCGGAGACCCCCTAATCTAGGACTCCCTCACCTACCCTATTTAAACACCCCCTTGCCATTTTTGGGCATCCCTAGCCGTCCACCTACCTCTAGCCCCCTCCCCCTCAATTTCCGCGCCGCTCCAGCCCCTCCTCACCACTTGACGCCGTCCCACAGGTCCGATACCGCATCATGCCATGTTTATGTGATGGTTGTTTACTATCTTGTTTGCTTCTTTCCGGTGTTGCTTCTTCGGGTTAGTTCCGATAACGTCGTGTTTGTAAGGATTCGTTCGACTACGTCTATTTGTCTTCTTCATGGACTCGTTCTTCTTCCTTGCGGGATCTCAGGCAAGATGACCATACCCTCGAAATCACTTCTATCTTTGCTTGCTAGTTTCTCTCTCTATTGCTTTGCCGCGCTACCTACCACTTGCTATATCATGCCTCCCATATTGCCATGTCAAGCCTCTAACCCTCCTTTCCTTGCAAACCGTTGTTTGGCTATGTAACCGCTTTGCTCAGCCCCTCTTATAGCATTGCTAGTTGCAGGTGAAGTTGAAGATTTGTTCCATGTTGGAACATGGATATGTTGGGATATCACAATATCTCTAATTTAATTAATGCATCTATATACTTGGTAGAGGGTGGAAGGCTCAGCCTTATGCCTGGTGTTTTGTTCCACTCTTGCCGCCCTAGTTTCCGTCATACCGGTGTTATGTTCCTTGATTTTGCGTTCCTTACGCGGTTGGGTGTTATCGGAACCCCTTGACAGTTTGCATTGAATAAAACTCCTCCAGCAAGGCCCAACCTTGGTTTTACATTTGCCTAAAACAATATTACCCTTCCCTTGGGTCGGCCAACCCGAGGGTCATCTTTATTTTAACCCCCCAGGCCAGTGCTTCTCTAAGTGTTGGTCCGAACCGAGTAGACTGCGGGGCCACCTCGGGGAAACTTGAGGTTTGGTTTTACTCATAGGATATCTCATCCGGTGTTGCCCTGAGATCGAGATATGTGCAGCTCCAATCGGGATTGTTGGCACATCGGGCGGCTTTGCTGGTCTTGTTTTACTATTGTCGAACTGTCTTGTAACCGGGATTCCGAGTCTGATTGGGTCTTCCTGGGAGAAGGAATATCCTTTGTTGACCGTGAGAGCTTGTGATGGGCTAAGTTGGGACACCCTTGCAGGGTTTGAACTTTTGAAAGCCGTGCTCGCGGTTATGTGGCAGATGGGAATTTGTTAATATCCGGTTATAGAGAACTTGACCCTTAACTTAATTAAAATGAATCAACCGCGTGTGTAGCCATGATGGTCCCTTCTCGATGGAGTCCGGGAAGTGACCACGGTTTCTTGTGTCATGTTTGAGCGTAAGTAGTTTCAGGATCACTTCTTGATCTCTTCTAGCTTCTCGACCGTTGCGTTGCTTCTCTTCTCACTCTCTTTTGCGTATGTTAGCCACCATATATGCTTAGTGCTTGCTGCAGCTCCACCTCACTACCTTCTCCTACCCATAAGCTTAAATAGTCTTCATCTCGCGGATGTGAGATTGCTGAGTCCTCGTGACTCACAGATACTTCCAAACCGTTGCAGGTGCCGACGATACCAGTGCAGATGACGCAACTGAGCTCAAGTGGGAGCTCGATGAAGATCGTGTTCATTGTGTTGTTTCGTTTCCTGTTGATCAGTAGTGGAGCCCAGATGGGACGATCGGGGATCTAACATTTGGGGTGGTCTTTCTTTATTTTGGTTCCGTAGTCAGACCTCGATTGTATTCTGGATGATGTATGATATATTTATGTATTGTGTGAAGTGGCGGTTGTAAGCCAACTTTTTATCCCTTTCTTATTCAGTACATGGGATGTGTAAAGATTACCCCTCTTGCGACATGCCTACCATGCGGCTATGCCTCTAAGTCGTGCCCTGCCACGTGGGAGATATAGCCACATTGTGGGCGTTACAAGTTGGTAATCAGAGCCATACCCGACTTAGGAGCCCCCTGCTTGATCGAATCGTTGACGTTATTGAGTCTAGAACAAAATGTTTTGAGCCTTAGGATTATATATATATATATCAGAGAGTAGGGTTCTTTTTACTCCTCAGTCCCTTCGTCGCTCTGGTGAGGCCTCCCGACGTAGAGTTTTGACTCCCCTCTCCTCAAATTTCACGAATTTTTTTTAGGATCACGCGGGTATCTTAGAATCGTCCCATGGTTTTGTGACGAGAACATTGTTCTTGGTGCCTCCTGACATTTACGGGTTGTGGCAGTGTCCCAGGGAGTTGAGCTCTGAGGTGTTGTCGTCACAATTTTATCGTTGCAGTTTTGGAATACCTGAGTTCGCCGCCTGAAACGTCCATTTTGCATCATGCTTTTATATCGATATTTATCGCATTATGGACTGTTATTTCACTTTATATCACAATACTTATGGCTATTCTCTCTTATTTTACAAGGTTTACATAAGGAGGGAGAATGCCGGCAGCTGGAATTCTGGGCTGGAAAAGGAGAAAATATTAGAGACCTATTCTGCGCAACTCCAAAAGTCCTGGAACTCCACGGAACATCTTAAAATAAATCAAGAAAAATCCTCGCCAAAGATGAAGGCCAGGGGCCCCACACCCTGCTCACGAGGGTGGGGGGCGCCCCCCTAGGGCACGCCCCTACCTCGTGGGCCCCTTGGTGGCTCTCCGATGCCCATCTTCTCCTATATGAGGTCTTTTGATGAGAAAAAAATAAGAAGGAACTTTTCAGGACGAGACTCTGCCGCCACGAGGCGAAACCTTGGCAGATCCAATCTAGAGCTCCGACAGAGCTGTTCTGCCGGGGAAACTTCCCTCCGGGAGGGGGAAATCATCACCATAGTCATCACCAACGCTCCTCTCATCGGGAGAGGGCAATCTCCATCAACATCTTCACCAGCACCATCTCATCTCCAAACCCTAGTTCATCTCTTGTATCCAATTCTTGTCTCAAACTCCGGGATTGGTGCTAGTAGGTTGCTAGTAGTGTTGATTATTCCTTGTAGTTGATGCTAGTTGGTTTAATTGGTGGAAGATCATATGTTCATATCCTATATGCATATTATTACCCCTCTGATTATGAACATGAATATGGTTTGTGAGTAATTACGTTCGTTCCTGAGGACAAGGGATAAGTCTTGCTAGGAGTAGTCATGTGAATTTGGTATTTGTTTGATAGTTTGATAAGATGTACGTTGTCAAGCCTCTAGTGGTGTTATGTGAACGTCGACTACATAACACTTAACCATTATTTGGGCCTAGAGGAAGGCATTGGGAAGTAATAAGTAGATGATGGGTTGCTAGAGTAACAGAAGCTTAAACCCTAGTTTATGCATTGCTTCGTAAGGGGCTGATTTGGATCCATATGTTTCATGCTATGGTTAGGTTTACCTTAATACTTTTGTTGTAGTTGCGGATGCTTGCAATAGAGGTTAATCATAAGTGGGATGCTTGTTAAGTAAGAACAACACCCAAGCACCGGTCCACCCACATACCAAACTATCAAAGTATCGAACACGAATCATATGAACGTGATGAAAACTAGCTTGACGATATTCCCATGTGTCCTCGGGAGCGCTTTTCCTATTATAAGAGTTTGTTCCGGCTTGTCCTTTGCTACAAAAGGATTGGGCCACCTTGCTGCACTTTATTTAGTTTTGTTACTTGTTGCTTGTTACAATCTATCTTATCACAAAACTATCTGTTACCACTTATTTCAGTACTTGCAGAGAATACCTTGCTGAAAACCGCTTATCATTTCCTTCTGCTCCTCGTTGGGTTCGACACTCTTACTTATCAAAAGGACTACGATAGATCCCCTATACTTGTGGGTCATCAAGACTCTTTTCTGGCACCGTTGCCGGGGAGTGTAGCGCCTTTGGTAGGTGGAATTTGGTAAGGAAAAATTTATATAGTGTGCTGAAATTTACTGTCACTTGTTACTATGGAAAGTAATTCTCCGAGGGGCTTGTTCGGGGTATCTTCACCCCGTCCAGTAGAGCAAAGAGTTGCTCCTCAACCCACTGAACCTATTGAAAATGAAACTCCTTTTGAATTTCCTTCGGGTATGATGGAAAAACTGCTAGATAACCCTTTTACAGGAGATGGAACAAAGCATCCTGATGAGCACTTAATATATGTGGATGAAGTTTGTGGATTATTTAAGCTTGCAGGTATACCCGATGATGTTGCTAAGAAGAAGGTCTTCCCTTTATCTTTGAAGGGAGACATATTGATATGGTACAGGCTATGTGATGATATGAGATTCTGGGACTATAAAAGATTGAAGCTGGAATTTCATCGAAAGTATTACCCTATGCATCTTGTTCATCGTGATCGCAATTATATATATATAATTTCCGGCCTCGCGAAGGAGAAAGCATCACTCAAGCTTGGGGAGGCTTAAATCAATGTTATATTCATGCCCCAATCATGAGCTCTCAAGAGAAATGATTATTCAAAATTTATATGCTCGGCTTTCTGAAAACAATCGCACCATGCTCGATACTTCTTGTGCTGGCTCTTTTATGATAAGACTATTGAATTCAGATGGAATTTATTGGATAGAATTAAACGCAACTTTGAAGATTGGGACCTCGACGAAGGTAAGGAGTCAGGTATGACACCTAAGTTTGATTGTGTTAAATCTTTTATGGACACCGACATTTTCCGTAAGTTTAGCACTAAATATGGACTTGACTCTGAGATAGTAGCTTCTTTCTGTGAATCTTTTGCTACTTATGTTGATCTCCCTAAGGAGAAGTGGTTTAAATATCATCCTCCCATAGAAGTAAAAGTAGCTGCACCTATTAAAGTTGAAGAAAAGGCTGTCACTTATAATGATCCTATTGTTCCTACTTCTTATATTGAGAAACCACCTTTCCCTGTTTGAATAAAGGATCATGCTAAAGCTTCAACTGTTGTTCGTAAAAGCAATATTAGAACTTATACAACTCCTGAGCAAGTTAAAGTAGAACCTAATATTGCTATTGTTAAAGATCTCTTGTCTGATAATATTGATGGGTATGTTATTCAGTTCGAAGGTGAAACTGCTAGAATTGCTAAACCTAGTGCTAAAGATAAACATAGACTTGTGGTAGGCGTGCCTGTTATTTCTTTTAAAATAGGAGATCATTGTTATCATGGCTTATGTGATATGGGTGCAAGTGCTAGTGTTATACCGCATACTTTATACGAAGAAATTAAGAATGAAACTGCACCTGTTGAGTTAGAAGATATTGATGTTACTATTAAACTTGCTAATAGAGATAATATTTCACCAATTGGAATTGTCAGAGATGTTGAAGTCTTGTGTGGGAAGACTAAATATCCTGCTGATTTTCTTGTTCTTACTTCCCCACAAGATAGCTTTTGTCCCATTATATTTCGTAGACCCTTCTTAAATACTGTCAATGCTACAATAGATTGCACTAAGAATGTTGTTACTGTTGGCTTGGATGATATGGTTCATGAGTTTAATTTCTCTAAATTTAGTAAACAACATCGTGAGGAAGAATTACCTAGTAAGGATGAAATTATTGGTCTTGCTTCTATTGCTGTACCTCCTAGTGATCCTTTAGAACACTATTTGCTAGACCATGAAAATGATATGTTCATGAATGAAAGAAGGGAAATAGATGAAGTATTATCTAAACAGGAACCTATTCTGCATCACAACTTGCCTGTTGAAATCATAGGGGATCCTCCTCCACCCAAGGGTGATCCCGTGTTTGAGCTTAAACCTTTGCCTGATAATCTTAAATATGCTTATCTTGATGAAAAGAAGATATATCCTGTTATTATTAGTGCTAACCTTTCAGAGCATGAAGAAGAAAGATTATTGAAAACTCTGAAGAAGCACCGTGCTGCTATTGGACATAGTCTTGATGATCTTAAGGGCATTAGTCCCACTCTATGTCAACATAAAATAAATTTGGAAGCAGATGCCAAACCAGTTCGCGATCCTCAACGACGTCTGAATCCTAAAATGAAAGAAGTGGTAAGAAAAGAAATACTAAAGCTTCTGGAGGCAGGTATAATCTATCACGTTGTTGATAGTGAGTGGGTAAGTCCTGTCCACTGTGTCCCTAAGAAGGGAGGTATTACCGTTGTTCCTAATGATAAAGATGAATTGATTCCACAAAGAATTATCACAGGTTATAGGATGGTAATTGATTTCCGCAAATTAAATAAAGCTACTAAAAAGATCATTACCCCTTACCTTTTATTGATCAAATGCTAGAAATATTATGCAAACATACACACTATTGCTTTCTAGATGGTTATTCTGGTTTCTCTCAAATACCTGTGTCGGCTAGAGATCAATCAAAGACTAATTTTACATGCACTTGTGGTACTTTTGCTTATAGACGTATGCCTTTTGGTTTATGTAATGCACCTGCTACCTTTCAAAGATGCATGATGGCTATATTCTCTGACTTTTGTGAAAAGATTTGTGAGGTTTTCATGGATGACTTTTCCGTCTATGGTTCCTCTTTTGATGATTTCTTGAGCAATCTTGATCGAGTTTTGCAGAGATGTGAAGAAACTAATCTTGTCTTGAATTGGGAAAAGTGCCACTTTATGGTTAATGAAGGTATTGTCTTGGGTCACAAAGTTTCTGAAAGAGGTATTGAAGTTGATAAAGCCAAGGTTGATGCTATTGAAAAGATGCCATGTCCCAAGGACATCAAAGGTATAAGAAGTTTCCTTGATCACGCTGGATTTTACAGGAGGTTCATTAAGGACTTCTAAAAATTTTCTCAGCCTCTGACTAATTTATTGCAAAAAGATATACCGTTTGTCTTTGATGATGATTGTGTAGAAGCATTTGAAATACTTAAGAAAGCATTAGTCACTGCACCTGTTGTTCAGCCACCTGATTGGAACCTACCCTTTGAAATTATGTGTGATGCTAGTGATTATGCTGTAGGTGCTATTCTAGGGCAAAGAGTTGATAAGAAATTAAATGTTATTCATTATGCTAGTAAGACTCTAGACAATGCTCAAAGAAATTATGCTACTACTGAAAAAGAGCTTTTAGCAGTTGTATTTGCTTGTGATAAGTTCAGATCTTATATTGTTGATTCTAAAGTAACTATTCAAACTGATCATGCTGCTATTAAATACCTTATGGAAAAGAAAGATGCTAAACCTAGACTTATTAGATGGGTTCTCTTGCTACAAGAATTTGATTTGCATATTGTTGATAGAAAGGGAGCTGAGAACCCCATTGCAGACAACTTGTCTAGGTTAGAAAATATTCTTGATGACCCACTACCTATTAATGATAGCTTTCCCGATGAACAATTAAATGTTATAAGTACTTCTCGTAGTACTCCATGGTATGCTGATTATGCTAATTATATTGTTGCTAAGTTTATACCACCTAGCTTCAGATACCAGCAAAAGAAAAAGTTCTTCTATGATTTGAATCATTACTTTTGGGATGACCCACGTCTTTATAAAGAAGGAGTATATGGTGTCATTAGACGTTGTGTACCTGAGCATGAACAGGAACAGATCCTACGCAAGTGTCATTGCGAGTCTTATGGAGGACACCACGCTGGAGATAGAACTGCACATAAGGTATTGCAATCTGGTTTTTATTGGCCTACTCTCTTCAAGGATGCCCATAAGTTTGTTTTGTCTTGTGATGAATGTCAAAGAATTGGTAATATTAGTAGACGTCAAGAAATGCCTATGAATTATTCTCTTGTTATTGAACCGTTTGATGTTTGGGGCTTTGATTATATGGGACCTTTTCCTGCCTCTAATGGATACACACATATTCTAGTTGCTGTTGATTACGTTACTAAGTGGGTAGAAGCTATTCCAACTAGTACTGCTAATCATAACACTTCTATTAAAATGCTTAAAGAAGTTATTTTTCTGAGGTTTGGAGTCCCTAGATATTTAATGACTAATGGTGGTTCACACTTTATTCATGGTGCTTTCCGTAAAATGCTTGCTAAATATGATGTTAATCATAGAATTGCATCTCCTTATCACCCACAGTCTAGTGGTCAAGTAGAGTTGAGCAATAGAGAGCTCAAATTAATTTTGCAAAAGATTGTTAATAGGTCTAGAAAGAATTGGTCCAAGAAACTTGATGATGCATTATGGGCTTATAGAACTGCATACAAAAATCCTATGGGTATGTCTCCGTATAAAATGGTTTATGGAAAAGCATGTCACTTACCTCTCGAACTAGAACATAAGGCATATTGGGCTATTAAGGAGCTCAATTATGATTTTTAAACTTGCTGGTGAGAAGAGGTTATTTGATATTAGCTCACTTGATGAATGAAGAACCCATGCTTATGAAAATGCAAAGTTGTTTAAAGAAAAAGTTAAAAGATGGCATGACAAAAGGATACAAAAGCATGAGTTTAATGTAGGTGATTATGTATTGCTATACAACTCTCATTTAAGATTTTTTGCAGGAAAACTTCTCTCTAAATGGGAAGGCCCCTATGTTATCGAGGAGGTCTATCGTTCCGGTGCCATAAAAATCAACAACTTCGAAGGCACAAATCCGAAGGTGGTAAACGGTCAAAGAATCAAACATTATATCTCAGGTAATCCCATAAATGTTGAAACCAATATTATTGAAACCGTAACCCCAGAGGAATACATAAGAGACACTTTCCGGAACGTTTTAGACTCCGAAAAGGAATAGGTATGTGGTACGGTAAGCAAACCGACTTCAAAACAATTTTTAAGTCATTATTTCTCCATTTTGGAATATTTAGAAAAATACAAAAATAAGTAGCAGTCCGGGAAGGACACAAGGGCCCCACGAGGGTGGTGGGTGCATCCCCCCTAGGGCGCGCCCCCTACCGCGTGAACACCTCGTGTGCCTTCCGGACTCCGTTTTCTTGCACGTTACGTATTTTGGTCAGTAAAAATTCACTATATAATCTCCCGGGGGTTTTGACTCCCGTATCACGCAAAAATCTCCTGTATTTGTTTCGAGCTGTTTTTCTGACAGATCTAGATTATCATGACGTCCCCAAGTGCTTCCAAGGACAAGTTCTTTGAGAAGGTCATCAACCCTTACCTCGGGGAGGTGCTGCGACACCCTCAAACCATTGAGATGCGTGATGGGTTGTTGCACATCCGCAATGTTGAGGGACCAAAGGGAACCGGAAGCGTGGAGACAAGGCTCGAAGCAATGGAGCAACAAATTTTCAAGTGCCAGGGGATGGTGGAGCGTGGAATCAACGCTAGCCACACGATGCTCGCGGAGTTCACTAACAACTACAAGCCGGATGCCAAGAACACCGAGGAGGCCATCTTCAAGCTATATGAGAAGATCGAGCACCTCCAAGCCCAAATCTATGACCTGCAAAACCAAAACTGTGAGTATGAATATAGATTCAAAAGAATGAGTTTGGCTGCAGATTCGAGGATTCTAGAGACTCGATCATCCTTCTATGATGGTGAACCTATGCCTTGGAAGATGGATGACAAGCCCGCATCATCAACAACACCTCCACCTTCTTCACCAACAAAGAAGGAGACATAATCACATGGGTATGGGCACTCCCCTTGGCAACTGCCAAGCTTGGGGGAGGTGCCCCGGTAACGTATCACAATCACAACTCCTATCTTTACCGTTTTTCTTAGTTCGATCCTATTAGTAGTATCTTGATCTAGTAGAATAAAGTTTATGGCATGATCTAGTTTTGAGTTTTGCTTTATGATCCCTCTATGTAATCGAGTCCGTGAACTATATATAATAAATATTAGTGTTGAGTCAAGGGCTTGATTATTTTGCCATGATCTTGGGTGAATAAAAGAAAAGAAGAAACGAATAAAAAGAAACAAAAAGTTCATATTGATCTTATTGAGAGTAATGACTTCACATAGAAAGAGTATGATGATTAAAAGTTGTTGGGAGTTGGCAGACATAGCTTTGGTCATTGTTGCAATTAATAGGAAGTAATAAGGAAAGAGAGGTTTTCACATATAGATATATTATCATTGACATCTTTTATGATTGGGAGCACTCATTAAAATATGACATGCTAAAGAGTTGATGTTGGACAAGGAACACAACGTAATGAGTTATGTCTTTCTTATATCTGAGATAAAGTATGTTGTCATGGATCCTCTAACTTGTTGAGCTTGGCTTTCCTCCTCATGCTAGCCAAATTCTCAGCACCAAGTAGAAATACTACTTGTGCATCCAAATACCCCTAAACCAGTTTTGCCATGAGAGTCCACCATATCTACCTATGGATTGAGTAAGATCCTTCAAGTAAGTTGTCATCGGTGCAAAGCAATAAAAATTGCTCTAAATATGTATGATTGATTGGTGTGGGAGAAATAAGCTTTATACGATCTTGTGATGTGGAAGTAATAAAAGCGACGGACTGCATAATAAAGGTTCATATCACAAGGGGCAATATAAAGTGACGTTCTTTCGCATTGATATTTTATATATCCAACCATAAAAGCGCATGGCAACCTCTGATTCCCTCTGCGAAGGGCCTATCCTTTATTATTATCTTCTACCCTCTGCAAGAGTCATGGTGATCTTCACCTTTTCTTTTTCATTTTATCCTTTGGCAAGCTCAGCATGTTGGAAAGAACATGATATATATATATATATATATATATTATATATATATATCTATATCTAATTGGATGTAGGGGAGCATGAACCATTATTGTTGACATTACCCTTGAGGTAAAAGGTTGTGGGGCAAAACTATAAGCTCCTATCTTTCTCTGTGTCCGACTAAAACTCCGTAACCACAAATATCGCGTGAGTGTTAGCAATTATGGAGGACTAAATGATAGTTGAGTATGTGGACTTGCTTTTTAGCTCGGACATAGACTCTTTCCGATGTTATGATAAATTGCAATTGCTTCAATGACTGAGATTATAGTTTGTTGGAGCCCAATAAGGTTTATGATTTATACTTTTGCATTGTGAATAGATCATCACTTGAACATAAGTAATCATATGACAAAATCTATATATGTTGCTGTTATGAGAATAATCATGATGCCTGCATGTACATATTTTATTTTTATTGACGCCTCTACCTCTAAACATGAGGACATATTTATTGTTATCGGCTTTTTGCTTGAGGACAAGCGAGGTCTAAGCTTGGGGGAGTTGATACATCCATTTTGCATCATGCTTTTATATCGATATTTATCACATTATGGACTGTTATTTCACTTTATATCACACTACTTATGGCTATTCTCTCTTATTTTACAAGGTTTACATAAGGAGGGAGAATGCTGACAGCTGGAATTCTGGGCTGGAAAAGGAGCAAATATTAGAGACCTATTCTGCGCAACTCCAAAAGTCCTGAAACTCCACGGAATGTCTTAAAATAAATAAAGAAAAATCCTCGCCAGAGATGAAGGCCAGGGGCCCACACCCTGCTCACGAGGGTGGGGGGCGCCCCCCCTAGGGTGCGCCCCCTACCTCATGGGCCCCCTGGTGACTCTCCGACGCCCATCTTCTCCTATATGAGGTCTTTCGATGAGAAAAAAATAATAAGGAACTTTTCAGGATGAGACTCTGCCGCCACGAGGCGGAACCTTGACGGATCCAATCTATAGCTCCGGCAGAGCTGTTCTGTCGGGGAAACTTCCCTCCGGGAGGGGGAAATCATCACCATCGTCATCACCAACCCTCCTCTCATCGGGAGAGGGCAATCTCCATCAACATCTTCACCAGCACCATCTCATCTCCAAACCCTAGTTCATCTCTTGTATCCAATTCTTGTCTCAAAGTCCGGGATTGGTGCTAGTAGGTTGCTAGTAGTGTTGATTACTCCTTGTAGTTGATGCTAGTTGGTTTAATTGGTGGAAGATCATATGTTCAGATCCTATATGCATATTATTACCCCTCTGATTATGAACATCAATATGCTTTGTGAGTAATTACGCTCGTTCCCGAGGACAAGGGAGAAGTCTTGCTATGAGTAGTGATGTGAATTTGGTATTCGTTTGATATTTTGATAAGATGTATGTTGTCTAGCCTCTAGTGGTGTTATGTGAACGTCGACTACATAACACTTCACCATTATTTGGGCCTAGAGGAAGGCATTGGGAAGTAATAAGTAGATGATGGGTTGCTAGAGTGACAGAAGCTTAAACCCTAGTTTATGCGTTGCTTCGTAAGGGGCTGATTTGGATCCATATGTTTCATGCTATGGTTAGGTTTACCTTAATACTTTTGTTGTAGTTGCGGATGGTTGCAATAGAGGTTAATCATAAGTGGGATGCTTGTTCAAGTAAGAACAGCACCCAAGCACCGGTCCACCCACATATCAAACTATCAAAGTATCGAACGTGAATCATATGAACGTGATGAAAACTAGCTTGATGATATTCCCATGTGTCCTCGGGAGCGCTTTTCCTATTATAAGAGTTTGTTCTGGCTTATCCTTTGCTACAAAAGGATTGGGCCACCTTGTTGCACTTTATTTACTTTTGTTACTTGTTGCTCATTACAATCTATCTTATCACAAAACTATCTGTTACCACTTATTTCAGTACTTGCAGAGAATACCTTGCTGAAAACCGCTTATCATTTCCTTCTGCTCCTTGCTGGGTTCGACACTCTTACTTATCGAAAGGACTACGATAGATCCCCTATACTTGTGGGTCATCACCGACATCGAAAACTCTTTTATGCAATTGTTGGTGAGATAACCTCGATGCCACCCAGTACTGGGGCGGGAGTTCAGGAGTATTGCCATAACTCGTATAACGGACGCTTTTCGAAGGTTGAGGTAAACGATTTCCGAATGTTTCTTGGTTATGTGTTGAAGGATGGATACAACTGGATGTAGGATTTGCTAGTTTTGGGTGAGATATTATGCTTCCCCTGTATCCCCAACACCCGATTGCATAACCAGAAAGTTTCGGGAGTTTATAAGTGGGAATTCAAGTATCACGTAGGATGTCCTTCCAACAGACACATGATACGATATGGGATCTATCATATGTTTGTTCTGGCTTATTCTGCGAGCCAAATCCTTGTTTTTGTTTTGATTGTGGTATTCGAGTTGCTTCGAAGTCAAATGTTGATTCCATACCTTTTCCTAAGCGGTATTCTTATATTTCTATGTGAATACTAATCCTTCATGATAATTGAGATTTTCATGTCAATCCTTTTAAACCGGCGTGTTTCTCTTCAAGTGGATCCGATCATGTCAACATCCGCAAGATCACCTCTCAGTTTTTCCCAACGTTGTTCGTTTCATCTGTCCCCAAGTTGCCTTTGTTTTCCCGCCCTCCCACCCTTTTTATTCAAGGACTCATGTATCTTAATCAAGCATCCATTTTATTGATGTGAAGTTTCTTCATTATTGTCCTTCAAAGTTCTTACTCGGTGATTCTCATGAAGATGATCTACAAGTTCGTCATTCTTCGTTCTTTGTCTTCTCCGGTGGATTCAACTCAAGCTTTCAGTGTCGATCATATCATTTTCCTCGTGTCAAATGCTTTCTCATGCCGGTGCACTTCCTAATCATCCACTTCTCGCTATTCAATTGTTCCGGAGTGCTGAAGATATCTCGAAGATTCATGTTTCCACTCTGCATTCGTTCGAGCTTCAAGCCATTTAATTCAACCAGCGCATTCTCTCATTTAAATCGTTCAACGGGGTATCTTTTGAGTGGGCCCTAACCCACAGGTCTTTTCCCAGGATCTTACCTGACTCTTCTAATTTTCCCGGAGTTACTCTCAAATTCTTTTCCAAGTTTGACGTAAGAATGAGTTATCATCAGTCAATTTCCTTCTCCAAGATCTTTAAAATTCTTTCATCGTTGGTCAACCTTTCTAATTTTCATTCCGGAGTGCCTCAACAATTCATGGTGTTGTTTCTCGTCGTCATTATCAGATTTTGAAGACCAAAGAAGAGTTTTCCTCCAAATCTTATCTGTTCTCTTGAAGATTCATGGTTCTAGCTTGGTGCCATCCTCCCATAATTGTTTTCAATTGTGAGAACTCTTTTCACCCATCCGGAGCATTTCAGGAGTCTTTTCAGTTTGATTCTCTGGAGGCCATCATTTCAGAAGAGTTATTCATTCTCAGCTTTCAGCTCTCGTTCTCAAAATTTTACCGGTGCATCATTCAAGTGTTCTCTAATTAGCTCGTGATCTCTTCGTTCTCTTGTATCAAATTCCCTCAAGTATCAACATCGTTTTATAATTCCTCCCGGTGAATCATTCATTTTTCTTCAATCGTTTTCAATTCGTACGGTGGTTCGTTCAAGATTTATCTCCCTTCATTATCATATCAATTTATTCGTTGTTTCAATCCTACCGGTGGTTCGTTGAGACCTTCCCAAGTTTGCGCTATATCTATCTTAATCCATTGCTTATCATCAATTTAAATTGGTGAAGGATACACATAATGTAATTCTTATTATTGCTTCATTCAAGTGATCTAATTTCTTCTTTCCGGAGTTGTTCATCATATCACATTCTCGGTTCAAGATGCTACATCTTTTCTTTTCTGGAGTTTCAAGTTTTCTGCTTTATCTCGTCGCGAAGATCCTCCTAAATCATTGCAAGGCTTCACCTTATGTTTTCAACTTCCTTTTCTTTTTATCATCCTTTTATTACCAGAGTTCTTCATGGAGGCTCTACATGTTGGTTCATCAAGGACTTAATTCCTTCTCGAAGTGTTCATCGAGATTCTTTTCAGAGGAGCTCAAGCATTCTTCATCTTGCAATCCGGAGTGCAATTGTTCTCACTTATCTTTTGAGGTGGTAGTATATCATTCTTCATTCACAGGAATGAGATATTTAAACCCATCAATCTCTTCATTTGAGTTATCTTGGGTTATATTTCACCTAAAGCGTTCCCTAAGGACTATTGCTATTTATGGTGGTTATAAACGACCCAAGTTCTTCATTTACCCTTCCGGTGAAATAAGTTTTCATCTCTATGTTGATCTCAATCAATCTTTGTTTTTCATTAGTGGCAGAATTTCACCTCAAGATTTCGAGATGTTTTTCATAGGCCCACTATAAGCTTATTCGTTTCATTGTTTGTTTTCCAACAACTCCGTTATAACCTTCTTAGAAGGGTGCTTTCCAAGCTCATTTGTGGCAGAAGTTGGCATTTTTATTCTCCATTCTTATATTCCAATTATCTATCTTCTATTCTTTCTTCCGGAGGCTTTGTGATGTTGCACTCTTCAACCCATCATCCCATTTTTTTTTCAAAGACCATGTTCTTTCCTTTGCTTATCCATTCAACCGGAGTGTCATGTCCTCTTTTCAAGTATCCTCTCATCTTGTCAAATTCATGTTCAATTCCTTCCATTTACAGTCGGAGTGCTATCCAAATTATATCATTCTTATTCCTTCTCTATCTTGTTTTAACCGGAGTGTTGTCGTAATTGATATTTATCATTCCTTGTACATCTCGTTTCAACCGGAGTGCTTGCATGTACTTCTTATCCATTGTACCCTTTTTCTTATGTCTTTCAACCTACAAGGTTCTCGTGATGTTCCTTGTTCCTCTTTTATAACGGAGTGTTCGCAATCTCGTTCATCTCCATTGTATTCTTTCTTTCGAGTTTTCAACCTCTCAAGGTTCTTTGGTTTCACTCATTTGTCAAAGAAGCAACTTAGTTTTACCTCTTCTCTCCCTATTCCGTTTCCCTCCGGTGCTATCCTAGATCTCGGACGAGATCCTCTTGTAGTGGTGGAGTGTTGTAACGCCCCGAGACCGATGCGCCAGGTGTTTTCCAGTTATTCGTTGTTGTTGACTTGTCATTCGCTTGCGTGTTGCATCTTGCCATGTCATCATGTACATTGCATCATCATGTTTTCAAAACTTGCATCCGTCTGGGTTCTTCGAGTTCTCTCCGTTGTCCGTTCTGAGCCCAGACACACTTGCACGCGCCCGCGGCATGTCCGAAATATTATTTTATAAGTGGCCGGAAAATGTTCTCAGAATGGGTTGAAATTTGGCATGCGGTGTTGTTATGTTGTTACTAGGTCGCCTGCCAAGTTTCATCGCATTCGATGTTTGTTTGACACCCCAACAATTAACTATAGCGGCAGTATAGTCGGTCTATCGTCAGACGTTTTCGGTCTCCGAAAACCGTTGACAGGCTGCTTTCTCTTCTCTCCTCTCAGCCATCGTACTCTTGTAGGATCGAAAGTATGTCTAGAGGGGAGGGGGGGTGATTAGACTACTTGACCAATTAAAAATCTATCCTTTTCCCAATTTTAGTCTTTGGCAGATTTTAGCTATCTTAGCACAAGTCAAGCAATCTTAACACCATTCAAGCAAGCATGCAAAGAGTCTATGAGCATCGGAAAGTAAAGCATGCAACTTGCAAGAATGTAAAGGGAAGGGTTTGGAGAATTCAAACGCAATTGGAGACACGGATGTTTTTGTCGTGGTTCCGATAGGTGGTGCTATCGTACATCCACGTTGATGGAGACTTCAACCAACGAAGGGTAACGGTTGCGTGAGTCCACGGAGGGCTCCACCCACGAAGGGTCCACGAAGAAACAACCTTGTCTATCCCACCATGGCCATCGCCCACGAAGGACTTGCCTCACTAGCAGTAGATCTTCACGAAGTAGGCGATCTCCTTGCCCTTACAAACTCCTTGGTTCAACTCCACAATATTGTCGGAGGCTCCCAAGTGACACCTAGCCAATCTAGGAGACACCACTCTCCAAGAAGTAACAAATGGTGTGTTGATGATGAACTTCTTGCTCTTGTGCTTCAAATGATAGTCTCCCCAACACTCAACTCTCTCTTATAGGATTTGGATTTGGTGGAAAGAAGATTTGAGTGGAAAGAAACTTGGGGAAGGCTAGAGATCAAGATTCATATGGTGAGAATGGAATATCTTAGCCTCAACACATGAGCAGGTGGTTCTCTCTCAGAAAATGTGTATTGGAAGTGTAGGTATGTTCTGATGGTTGTCTCTACAAATGAAGAGTGGGTGGAGGGGTATATATAGCCTCCACACAAAAACTAACCGTTACACACAATTTACCAATCTCGGTGAGACCGAATTGAGAAACTCGGTCGGACCGATTTAGCAAACCTAGTGACCATTAGGATTTTCGGTGGGACTGAGATGCAACTCGGTAGGACCGACATGGTTAGGGTTAGGGCATAACGTAATCTCGGTGTGACCGATTACACAAACTCGGTGGGACCGATTTTGGTAATAAGATAACTAGATAGTTGGTCAGGTAAACTCGGTGGGACCAATTTGCTCATTTCGGTGGGACTGAAATGTTACAAAAGGGAAACAGAGAGTTTACATTGCAATCTCGGTGGGACCGATCGCTCATCTCGGTAGGACCGAAACGTTACGAAGGAAAACAGAGAGATTACAACCCCATCTCGGTGTGACCGAGATCCCTATCGGTGAGACCGATTTGCCTAGGGTTTGTGGCAGTGGCTATGATATCTGAACTCGGTGGCGCCGGATAGAAAGAATCGGTGGTGCCGAGCTTGACTTTTGGTTTAGGTCATATGTGGATGTGGGAAGGTAGTTGATGGTTTTGGAGCATATCACTAAGCACTATGAAGCAAGAACCTCATCAAGCAACACCTCATCCCTCCTTGATAGTATTGGCTTTTCCTATAGACTCAATGTGATGTTGGATCACTAAAATATAAAATGTAGAGTCTTGAGCTTTGAGCTTGAGCCAATCTTTTTGTCCTTAGTATTTTCAGGGGTCCACTTTCCTCATCCATGCCACGCCATTCATTGAGCTTTTCCTGAAATATTAATCTTGGAATAGCATTAGCTCAATGAGCTATATGTTGTTAGGAATTACCAAAACCACTTAGGGATAGTTGCACTTTCAATCTCCCCCTTTTTGGTAATTGATGACAACATATAGATCAAAGCTTCGACGAATGATAATAAGAGTGAAAAAATTGTCGCTTTGAGAAGTATGTGAGAAGCAAGAGCTCCCCCTAAATTTGTGCATAGTTTATGATTTGCTTTGGACTGCAAATGCACAGAGAGTTAGGCTCATGGGTTACTCTTCCATGTCACATACACCTTGGTGGAGCGCTCAAAATGATAATAATTAAATACACGCACTCATCACTAAGCAAAGTGAATGATCATATAGGGATAAAATGATAATGTCATCCAACAAGCATTAATGTAGCATATGATCAAACACACATGATCATCCAAGTGTCACACAGACAGAAAGTATCTCAAAGAAGCAAATAAAGTTCAACCGCCAAAGCAAGAGAGAACAAAAAAGCAACACTCTCTCTCGAAGCCTATGATCTAAACATTTTTCTCCCCCTTTGGCAACAAGTTACCAGAAAGTTCATAGAAAATGCATAGCACTAAATCGTCTCTCAGGCTTGGTCTTCAGGTGGTGGTGTCCGGATAACTCCAAGAATGAAGGCTTCAGTAGATGTAGATGGAGCTGATGGAGTAGGTGCTGGAGCTGGTGGCACTGAAGCTGTAGCTGGTGCAGATGAAGTTTCTCTGGTGTCTGGAACAGGCACTACAACAGATCTTTGTCCTCTGGGCACTCTAGCAAAAGCATCAGTGGTAGACTTGCCCTTCCTCTCCTGCATATCATCCTGAAGTTGCTCCACAACAGACTGGATCTCAGTTACCTTCACATCCATGTCATAGAACTTCTGCTCCACGATCCTCTCCAAGCTCTCCTGGTTTTGAGTTAGGGTGGCCAGCCCTTTCTCAATCCCTAGAGTGGATGCAATCAAGTAGCCGAGCTGATCTTGCTTCCTCTTCAGAAGATACTGAGATGCCTCTTCCATGGTTGACATCTTTGCAGCTTTCTCAGCCTTTGCCTTCTCCCTCTTTGCTTGAACATGCACAAAAGATGGTTCATCCTCATTCATGACCACTTGGTTGTCCTCAAAGTCTGGATAGACAGGCATGTGCTCCTTGTCCAACAAGTATGTGCCAGTGCCCATCTTAGAGTTAATCAACTCTTGGATCTGTGGTGCATACCCACAGCTTCTCTTTTGGTCAGCAGCTGTCCTCTTGATAGTTTCAACTATAAGACTCATGACCTTGAACTTTTGTGGCACATCAAATATATGTAGCAGATTGATGGAGTGGCCTCTGATCATTCTGTGATCAACATGCTTAGGCAGAAGAGTGTGCCTGAGGATCCAATTGATAGTAGGCAGTCCTGACAGCAGGTGTTTCACTGATCCAAATTGGTGAGTCTCAAGATCTACATCAGGAATCTCCTTGTATATGCTAGCCATAGAGTTGTGATCCTTCTTCTTCTTGGCATAGACATCCAAGTCATCTTCATTCTCCTCAGGAGAATTGATCAATTGAGCCCATTCTGCTACTGTTGACTGGTATCTAGTGCCTTCAGACATCCAGACTATCTTGCCATCTGAGTAGAAGTGAGCTGTGGAGTATAACTGCATGATAAGCTCATCATTCCACTTTGTGAGCTTCTGAGCCACAAACTCATCAACTCCACAAGCCTTGAAACTGCCATATACTCCTGGATAGTGTTCTTCATTCTCCTTGATGTACTCCCAGTTGACCCATCTCATATCACATACTATTGGTTTCTTGTCAAGCAACACTGTCTCATAAAAATCCTGTTGTTCTTTGGTATGGAACCTGTAGTCCACAGCAGTTCTCCTTCTGGTGGCATATGGATCTGACTCTCTCCATAGCCTCAATCCTGAGTCCTTCCTGATCTTCATGTTTTCTGCTACAGGATGAGCATCATTATGATCTGGAATTTTTGGCTTTAACTTCCTCAAAACATGTGTCTCATCATCTTCTTCTTCAGCAACAGTTTCAGGCACTGGGGCCTTGTTTTTCTCAGCAGCTGGAATGTTCCTGGTACTCCTCTTTGGTGCAGTTTTGGGTTTTGGAGCAGCTGGCTTAGAAGTTCCTTTGGGCTTAGATGGACCAGCCCCTGACCTTATGGCATCTCCCATAAGCTTTTGAGCTTTGGGTGCTGGTGCTGCATGCTCTTCCTCTTCATCTTCTTCAGAGTCTTTCATGATTGAGGATCTCCCAAGCACTCTGCAGTGGTCTTTTTGACCCTTTCCTTCCTTTTCTTTTCTGCCACAACCTCCTCTTTGGGTCCAGATCCCAAAGTCTCTTGAGTGGATGCTCTGGCTTTAGACATTGGAGCTCTCTTGGCAGGAACCTTTTGCTTCATTCCTGGCTTGGTGGCAGCAGCTGTGCCATATTCCTTCTTTAGGACTTTCCTCTTTGAGGTGGTTTCTTCTTCCTCAGCCACATAGTCCTCATCCTCTGACTCTGAGGTTCTTTTGTTGCTGGCCCTGGTGGCAGCCTTTGGCAGATTGCTTGGTGTGCTCCTGCTGCCATCATCTGAGCTGCAAGAGGGACTAGTGCCCTCACTCAAGTGAACCTGCTCCTCTGACTTGTTCTGACTGTCACTCTAATCTGACATGATGCAAACACTGACAGCAGACCCTCTGAATAGATTATAGATGAGGTAGACTGGATGAGCATCACAAAATACAGAGGTTTTTTTTGCAAAAGAATGAATTAAAAACTTAGTTTTAGTTTTCCTCAGAAAGCATTTCGGATCTACCGATTTGCAAACTCGGTGATACCGGAGCAGCTTTTGGAACCGAAACTAGTGAACTCGGTCAGACTGAGTCACAGTTCGGTGGCACTGAGACTGCTAGGGTTTCACAAAGTGCTGAACTCGGTCACACCGATTTGCAATTCTCGGTTAGACCGAGAATCACATGTGCAATGGCCTGAGCCAAATCGGTGGAACTAATTTCATCAACTTGGTCGGTCCGAGATGGTTTCGGTGGAAACCTAACCCTAAATTTTCAAGTCACGACTAAACTACGTAGTGTTTTCGATGGATAAAATGATCTCAATCATGGCAAGATACATGGCAAAGCAATGTGCTGGGGAATCGGAGTTAGAACAACACAAACTTCAAGTCCATACCCTAGTTTGGTGATGAACTTGCTACAGCGGCAACGACGGAGATGATCCCATTGACGGCGGCGGAGACCAGCGACAGGAGGCGGCTGGCGACGAGGAGGATGATCTGGAGACCCAGGGAGGCAGAACAGGCTAAGCGCGGGCGAGGAGGTTCGAAAAGTTTTGCAAAATTTGACCCGTGGATATATATAGCCTGACCCTGTCGGTGTGACCGAGTGGAACATCTCGGTGGCACCAAGATTCATAACTGCAAGCAGTTACTGAAACTCGGTGTGACTGAAAAGTTCGAATCGGTTGCACCGAGATTGAAAACCTAGATCGACTTAGTGATCTTGGTATGACCGAAATGGATGAATCAGTCAGACTGAAACACACAAAGAAGTTTTGGAAGTTTAAGTCTATGACGAATCGGGGACTCCGAGTGCTCCTCACACAGAGTGGTTCGAATCTGACTTGATCAAACTTTGTGATGCAGCATGAATAGAGTTTGAGACAAGAAAAGCATAGATAGCTAGAGAAGGTTCTTAGTCATTCTTGTCCATCCACTTGGCCAAAAGAAAAGGAAACCAATCAATCAAAACAACAAGTGGATGTCCTCGCATGAGTAAATTATGCAACCAACATGCTCACACAATAAAATGACAAATGAAATATGTGGCAAAGCATGCACAAACAATTCTAGCATCTATCAAGCAATTGGAGATGACTAGGTCATCTATATATGAGTATATTGACTTAGGAGTCAAATGTGAACATTTGATCATAGGTCATACTCATCGTTTAAGCACAAGTGGGGTTACCACTTTTACATAAAACGTTGTTGTGTTCACACCATTAGAGTTGCTTTAACTCAATTGTTAGAGTAAAGCTCCCCCTAGATGTGAGATCCCCCCTAAGAGGGATGAACTAACCTTGGGTTTTGTCGATGATGACTTCATGTAGGTGTTGAAGATGTGGATGCTCTAAGTTGAGTAGATCATTCGGGGCTATCCTTTGGAGTGAGTTGCACTTTCAATACCTACACGGGTTAGTCCCACAAGGAACAAACAAGGATATCCATAGACATAGAGTGATGCACACACAAGATGATGTCCATGAAAACTTTTAGGTTACCTTGTCCCTTGTCTTACCAACAAGAGGGTTTGTGACTCCTTGAACTAGTGCAAGATGTGGAAGTTGATTGCACTTGTTCTTTCCAAAATGATAAGAGTGAAGTATGTTGGCGGAGTCACCCTCAAGAACTCTCTAGTTCTTCTTCTTCGGGATCCACACCATCTTGATGGGAATCCTCGGAGTTGTAGTTATACTTGATGAAGTGGAACTTGATGTAGTCTTGGGAATCCACTTGACTAAGGCCTTAGGAGCTTCTTCAAATGCATCAATTTCCTCTTGAAGCTTGTCCTTGCCTTTTTGCTTGTGGTCTTGTGGTGGAAGATCATCTTGAGCTTGTGTCCCTTTGGAAGAAGTAGGATCATACTTCTCTTGTTGAGGAACAAACTTTGTCTTGGGGTATTGATCTTCTTCCCACTCAACTCCATTGGCATTGAACTTTCATTCAAAACCAACACCTTGGTTCTTCCGATGCCTTCCTTGCTTGCATACAATTTCCTCGAATTGCTTACTCCCGGCAAGGCTCTTGTAAACACCTTTCTCTATAATTCCCTTCAATAAGCTATTTTCTTGCTCAAGTGTAACTTGGCTAAGAGAATCATTAGTGGAATCAAGAGAACTACTAGAAGCAACAATATTGGATTTAGCATGATTATTGTTACTACTAGAGGAAGAATCTTTCTTGTTCTTGTTACTAGAATTGACTTGAGGCATGTAAGTGGATAAGAGTAAACGCTTGGCAATGTAAGAAGAACTTTTCTTGCGAAGATCATCATTGATTGCCTTTAAGAACTCATGCTCTTGCTCAAGATTGAGCTTCTCAAAACGTAATTTCTCATGAGTCCTTAAAAGTTCTCGATGATCTCCTAACATAGTTTCATGAGCTAACTTAAGAGTGTTTAGTTCTTTAGTTAGAGACTCAATCTTCTCCTTATCATTGTCATTCGTTTCATCTTGATTAGCATGATTAATTGACGTTTCATCATAGTGTTCATCACTATAGTTGTCAACAAGTAAATCATCATCACCTAACAAGTCATCTTCATCACTATTGAAATCAACATACTCGGGGTGTGATACCTTTGGACCTTTGGCCATGAAGCATCTTCCAATTCCTTCATTTGGTGAATCAAATATGTCGTAGGAGTTGGTTGACACAAGTGCTAGACCGGCAACACCTTCATCTTGAGTATATTCGGAGTCGGAGTGATAGCTTCTCTTGGAGTCATTATCGGAGTCGGAGCCGGATACCCATTCACCAACATGATCTTGATGTCTTTGTTTTGTGTAGCTCCTTGATGACTTGTCCTTCCTTTCCGAATCCTTGCTTCTCCGAGAGGGTCTTCGTTCATATTGATCATCCCTACTCCTTCTCTCCCTTGATGGTGATTCTTCTCTTCTACTTCTTCTTTTGGGAGAATCTTCTCTTCTCTTGTGGGGAGCCGTACACTCATTGGAGTAGTGTCCAGGTCTTCCACAATTGTAGCAGTTTCGCTCTTGACTAGAAGATCTTTTTTTATTGTAGGACCTTGACTTGGAACTTCTCTCTTTGCTTCTATTCTTGTAGAACTTGTTGAAGTTCTTCACCATTAGGCTCAATTCTTCATTGAAGGCTTGTTTCTCACTTGATGATGTGGGAGCTTCACATGAGGCTTTGTAAGCACCACTTGACTTGTTATGGAGCTCCTCCTTATCCTTGAGTGACATCTCATGAGCAACAATTCTTCCAATGACTTCCGTTGGCTTGAGATATTTGTAATTTGGCATCATTTGGATCAATGTGCATACGGTATTGTATTTTCCATCCAAGGCTCTTAGGATCTTCTTGATGATGAATTTGTCGGTCATCTCTTCACTTCCTAAGCCGGCAATCTCATTTGTGATAAGAGCAAGCCTAGAGTACATTTCAGCAACACCTTCACCATCCTTCATTTTGAACTTGTCAAGTTGACTTTGAAGCACATCCAACTTGGATTCCTTGACGGAGTCAGTACCTTCGTGCATATCAATCAAACTATCCCAAATTTCCTTTGCATTCTCAAGACGGCTCATTTTGTTGAATTCTTCGGGGCACAATCCATTGAAGAGGATATCACAAGCTTGATCATTGTATTGTAGCATCTTCAACTCTTCCGCGGTAGCTTCATGATTCGGTTCTCTCCCATCAAAGAATTCACCTTGCAAGCCAACACACACAATAGCCCAAACGGCGGGGTTATGTCCAAGAATATGCATTTTCATCTTATGCTTCCAACTAGTAAAATTAGTACCATCAAAGTAAGGACCTCTACGGTGGTAATTTCCCTTGCTAGACGCCATACTCTCCTATGTTGTGAAACCAAGGCTATGACTTCCAAAAGCTATGAAAATCAAGGCAAATGGAGACCAAAGCTCTGATACCACTTGTAGGATCGAAAGTATGTCTAGAGGGGGGGGGTGATTAGACTACTTGACCAATTAAAAATCTATCCTTTTCCCAATTTTAGTGTTTGGCATATTTTAGCTATCTTAGCACAAGTCAAGCAATCTTAACACAATTCAAGCAAGCATGCAAAGAGTCTATGAGCAGCGGAAAGTAAAGCATGCAACTTGCAAGAATGTAAAGGGAAGACGCAATTGGAGACACGGATGTTTTTGTCGTGGTTCCGATAGGTGGTGCTATCGTACATCCACGTTGATGGAGACTTCAACCCACGAAGGGTAACGGTTGCGCGAGTCCACGGAGGGCTCCACCCACGAAGGGTCCACGAAGAAGCAACCCTTCTATCCCACCATGGCCATCGCCCACGAAGGACTTGCCTCACTAGCGGTAGATCTTCACGAAGTAGGCGATCTCCTTGCCCTTACAAACTCCTCGGTTCAACTCCACAATATTGTCGGAGGCTCCCAAGTGACACCTAGCCAATCTAGGAGACACCACTCTCCAAGAAGTAACAAATGGTGTGTTGATGATGAACTCCTTGCTACTGTGCTTCAAATGATAGTCTCCCCAACACTCAACTCTCTCTCACAGGATTTGGATTTGGTGGAAAGAAGATTTGAGTGGAAAGCAACTTGGGGAAGGCTAGAGATCAAGATTCATATGGTGAGAATGGAATATCTTGGCCTCAACACATGAGCAGGTGGTTCTCTCTCAGAAAATGTGTATTGGAAGTGTAGGTATGTTCTGATGGCTCTCTCTACGAATGAAGAGTGGGTGGAGGGGTATATATAGCCTCCACACAAGAACTAACCGTTACACACAATTTACCAATCTCGGTGAGACCGAATTGAGAAGCTCGGTCGGACCGATTTAGCAAACCTAGTGACCGTTAGGATTTTCGGTGGGACTGAGATGCAACTCGGTAGGACCGATATGGTTAGGGTTAGGGCATAACGTAATCTCGGTGTGACCGATTACACAAACTCGGTGGGACCGATTTTGGTAATAAGCTAACCAGAGAGTTGGTCAGGTAAACTCGGTGGGACCGATTTGCTCATTTCGGTGGGACCGAAATGTTACAAAAGAGAAACAGAGAGTTTACATTGCAATCTCGGTGGGACCGATCGCTCATCTCGGTAGGACCAAAACGTTATGAAGGGAAACAGATAGATTACAACCCCATCTCGGTGTGACCGAGATCCCTACCAGTGAGACCGATTTGCCTAGGGTTTGTGGCAGTGGCTATGACATCTGAACTCGGTGGCGCCAGATAGAAAGAATCGGTGGGGCCAAGCTTGACTTTTGGTTTAGGTCATATGTGGATGTGGGAAGGTAGTTGAGGGTTTTGGAGCATATCACTAAGCACTATGAAGCAAGAACCTCATCAAGCAACACCCATCCCTCCTTGATAGTATTGGCTTTTCCTATAGACTCAATGCTATATTGGATCACTAAAATATAAAATGTAGAGTCTTGAGCTTTGAGCTTGAGCCAATCTTTTTGTCCTTAGTATTTTGAGGGGTCCACCTTCCCCATCCATGCCATGCCATTCATTGAGCTTTTCCTGAAATATTAATCTTGGAATAGCATTAGCTCAATGAGCTATATGTTGTTAGGAATTACCAAAACCACCTAGGGATAGTTGCACTTTCAACTCTGCACAGCCCGCCTGCAGCCCGCCTACAGCCCACCTAACCCCCCTATGACCAAAACCGTTCGATTGCGATCGGAGGGTCCAAAAATGGCCTCAAACCCACCAAACCCTAACCCCTACCCTATTTAAACAATCCCCTTGCCATTTTTGGGCATCCATAGCCCTCCACCTACCTCCAGCCCCCTCCCCCTCAATTTTCGTGCCGCTCCAGCCCCTCCTTGCCACTTGGCGCCATCCCACAGGGCCGGCCGCCACCTGCGCCGCCGCCCAGGGCCACTCCCACGCCTCCACGTCGCCCCCTGGTCTCCTCGCGCCGCCACAAAACCTGCGGGCCCGCCAGGACCCGGATTGGGCCCTGCGAAGACCATCAGGGCCCAAGCGCTCCACCACCGCTCCCCTGGCTCCTCCTCGAGCTCCCGAACCGCGCTACCTACTCCAGCGCCGCCCCAACCTCGTCGTTGGTCGTCGTCTTCGCCGGATCCTCGTCACCGTCAAGCTCCACCGGAGGACCTGCTAGGCCAGCCCGCACCGCTCTGCTCCTTCCCCATCTTCTTCTCCCTCTCTCCCGAGCTGACCTCTCTCTCCCTCCCGTTCTGCAGGACGCTATGGTGTCACCGGAGTTCGTCACCGATGCCGGGAACGGAGAGGCAGCCACCAGATCCGGCCTCTGGAGCTCGTCCTCGGCCTCCTCCTTGCCTCCTCTCCAGCTGGGCTTGGCCCATGTGTGAGCAGCCCTTCCAGCCCCTCTACTCTATTGTGGCCCAGCCAGGTTTGGCCCGTTTCATGTTTTTTTCGCAGAATGAATTTCCTATTTTCCAGAGAAAACCAGTTTTGCAGAAAACCCCCTAAGTTTCATGCATTTAATAACTCACAAATGGTGCATCATATTAAAACAAACTTTATATGAAAAATGCTTAGAATTATGTGTAGATTAATAATATGCCACTTTCATGCATGTTACAAATGTTTAAACTACTATTTGATTAAATTTGCTCAAATGCCATGCTAAAATGCTTTAATTCATAACTAAATAACCGTAGCTCCAAACTTAATAAACTTTATATGTAAATGGGGTGGAAAAATGCCTAGTTTAACATGGTGACTTTACTTTGCATGTTAAACAATTCTAAAATATGGTTTAGGGCAGAACAGTACCAAATCCATAAGTTGCATATGAGGATTTTCCGGACTTGTTGTTTGTTGTTCCGGCCTCATTTAAACTTGCCTAGATAGGTAGATTTCATATGCTTCACCTCTTGCCATGCTTACGAACATTTAATATTGTTGGGTACATAAACGAGAGAGAACTAAATAATTGTTGTGGAGTTTTTTCTACATGCATCTCATTGCATATTGAGCTCCACTTAAATTGTAGTATTGTTTGTGCATATTGCCATGCCTTGCCTCATTAAACCGGACATGCATCATACTTGGTTGTGCATCATGCCATGTTTATGTGATGGTTGTTTACTATGTTGTTTGCTTCTTTCCGGTGTTGCTTCTTCGGGTTAGTTCTGATAACGTCGCGTTTGTAAGGATTTGTTCGACTACGTCCGTTTGTCTTCTTCATGGACTCGTTCTTCTTCCTTGCGGGATCTCAGGCAAGATGACCATACCCTCGAAATTACTTCTATCTTTGCTTGCTAGTTGCTCATTCTATTGCTTTGCCGCGCTACCTACCACTTGCTATATCATGCCTCCCATATTGCCATGTCAAGCCTCTAACCCTCCTTTCCTAGCGTTGCTAGTTGCTGCTTTGCTCAGCCCCTCTTATGCCTGGTGTTTGGCTAAGTTACTGCTTTGCTCAGCCCCTCTTATAGCGTTGCTAGTTGCAGGTGAAGTTGAAGATTTGTTCCATGTTGGAACATGGATATGTTGGGATATCACAATATCTCTTATTTAACTAATGCATATATATACTTGGTAAAGGGTGGAAGGCTCGGCCTTATGCCTGGTGTTTTGTTCCACTCTTGCCGCCCTAGTTTCCGTCATACCGGTGTTATGTTCCTTGATTTTGCGTTGCTTACGCGGTTGGGTGTTATGGGAACCCCTTGACAGTTCGCTTTGAATAAAACTCCTCCAGCAAGGCCCAACCTTGGTTTTACATTTGCCTAACAACCTATTACCCTTCCCTTGGGTCGGCCAACCCGAGGGTCATCTTTATTTTAACCCCCCCGGGCCAGTGCTTCTCTAAGTGTTGGTCCGAACCGAGTAGATTGCGGGGCCACCTCGAGGAAACTTGAGGTTTGGTTTTACTCGTAGGATGTCTCATCCGGTGTTTCCCTGAGAATGAGATATGTGCAGCTCTTATCGGGATTGTCAGCACATCGGGCGGCTTTGCTGGTCTTGTTTTACCATTGTCGAAATGTCTTGTAACCGGGATTCTGAGTCTGATCGGGTCTTCCTGGGAGAAGGAATATCCTTCGTTGACTGTGATAGCTTGTGATGGGCTAAGTTGGGACACCCCTGCAGGGTTTGATCTTTCGAAAGCCGTGCCCGCGGTTATGTGGTAGATGGGAATTTGTTAATATCCGGTTGTAGAGAACTTGAACCTTAACTTAATTAAAATGATCAACCGCATGTGTAGCCGTGATGGTCCCTTCTCGGCGGAGTCCGGGAAGTGAACACGATTTCTTGTGGTATGTTTGTGCGTAAGTAGTTTCAGGATCACTTCTTGATCTCTTCCATCTTCTCGACCATTGCGTTGCTTCTCTTCTCGCTCTCTTTTGCGTATGTTAGCCACCATATATGCTTAGTGCTTGCTGCAGCTCCACCTCACTACCTTCTCCTACCCATGAGCTTAAATAGTCTTGATCTAGCGGGTGTGAGATTGTTGAGTCCTCGTGACTCATGGATACTTCCAAACCGTTGCAGGTGCCGACGATACCAGTGCATATGACGCAACTGAGCTCAAGTGGGAGCTCGATGAAGATCGTGTTCGTTGTGTTGTTTCGTTTCCTGTTGATTAGTAGTGGAGCCCAGTTGGGACGATCGGGGATCTAACATTTGGGGTGGTCTTTCTTTATTTTGGTTCCGTAGTCGGACCTTGATTGTATTCTAGATGATGTATGATATATTTATGTATTGTGTGAAGTGGCGATTGTAAGACAACTCTTTATCCCTTTCTTATTCAGTACATGGGATATGTAAAGATTACCCCTCTTGCGACATGCCTACCATGCGGCTATGCCTCTAAGTCGTGCCCCGACACGTGGGAGATATAGACGCATTGTGGGTGTTACACCCCTTGACCTTTAGGGGGAGGTATTTGATGGCATGAAGATCATCGCCGTGGGCCATGTGAATATGGAGAATAAAGTCTTCAATCCATACCGCAGGATCTGTGGTTCCATCATATGATTCGATATTCACGGGTTTGAACCCTTCTGAAAATTCATGTTCCATTACTTCATCAGTGAAGCAGAGGGGGTGTGCGACACCTCTATGTCGGGCCAGCGCGACGTAGTTTGCATGGAGTCCGTCTGTGGTTTTTGGCTCGAACATAATTGTGCTTGACGTGTTCGGCTTGATAGCCGTCATCGCGTGTCGAGGCACGCCCCCGTGATCCGTAGATCGATCTGGCCAGGCCTGCTTTATTCTTCAGGCCCTTCCGGACATCGTATGTGTATCCTTGAGTAGCTTTGTCTCTGCCTTGATGGTAGGGTAGTGCGGGCTGGTTCTCGGCTTGGGTTGCCGCTTTGCCACGTGGTCGGTCAGCCGCATTGTGCGCTGATGGAATGGGCTCCAATGCCTCGTCATCGAATCGAGGTAGTAATTTGCGCTTCGGGTAACTTTTGAGTGGTCGCTTGAGGCCATATTCCTCGGCTTCCAGGATGTTAGTCCATGTATCATTGAGCAGATCTTGATCATCTTGAAGGTGTTGCTGCTTCTTTTTCAGGCTCCTTGCCGTGGCTATTAGCCGGCGCTTGAAGAGCTCCTTCTCGAGAGGCTCCTCAGGCACGATGAAATCCTCGGTGCCGAGGCTCGCCTCATCCTCAGAGAGTGGAAGGTAATTACTGTCCTCCGAGTCTTCGTGCACGGCCTGTTCATCAGGGCTGACTCGCCCATCTTCTCGTTCAGCCTGTTCAGAAGCTGGCTCAACGGGGTCTTCATTGTCTCCGGCATTGTCTAGAGTATTGTTTTCTCCTATGCCAATATTGCTATCTTTTTCATGGCGTGACTTAGAGCGGCACCGCTGTCGTCGGTGTTTTGGCTGTATCGCAGGGGTTTTATCTTCCACTGGGTCTTCTTTGTCATCTCCGCTAACTTCTTTGGGTGTGTCCAGCATGTACGCGTCGTAAGAGGAAGTGGCCGTCCAGCACCCGGTAAATGGCAGGTTTTGGGCCTGCTCCTCTTCGGCATATTCATCCATACCGTCGATGTCTCCGGAGTCGTAGTCGAGCATGTCGGTTAGATCTTCGACAATAGCTATTAAGTGGGGGGTGGGTGGGAAGCGAAATTCCCCCGTCATCAGCCCCTAGTTCAAACCGGATATAATTTGGCTGTGAGTCCCCTGCTAAAGAGAGGGTTTTTAGTGAGTTTAGCACATATGCCTAAATGTGAGTGCCGGAAGATGGCCGCGGAATTGAATTCAACGATCGGCGCTGGGTAAGGCTCGACACACGCGGATGCGCGCAGTTCGGAGCCAGTGACCGGAGATGAATCTGAGGGTCCGGTGATGCAGGTCCCGCTCGAGGTGGGGTCTGTGTGCGGCTCCAACGCCGTTGAGTCTGCAGGGTCAAGCCTCCCGTCTTCGGATGGCGCAAGCTGCTCCAGATCTAGGGCCAGAGCGCTTACAGGCGCAATCTCCTGGGTATAGTTCGATGACAGATCTAGGTCATGTTCATCGCAACGGCAGGGACTGGCTGCCATGGGCTCAAATCCATCGAAGATCAAGTCTCCGCGGATATCAGCGATGTAGTTCAAGCTTCTGAACCTGACCTGACGGCCAAGGGCGTGGCTGTCGATCTATTCTAGATGGCCAAGCGAGTTGGCCCGTAGTGCGAAGCCTCCGAATATAAAGATCTGGCCAGGGAGAAAGACACCCCCCAGGCAATGTTGTTGTAGATGATGGATGGAGCCATCGAACCTTCTGATGACGGCACATTGGAACTCTCAATGAAAGCACCAATGTCGGTGTCAAAACCGGAGGATCTCGGGTAGGGGGTCCCGAACTGTGCGTCGGATGTTGATGGTAACATGAGATAGGGGACACAATGTTTACCCAGGTTCAGGCCCTCTCTATGGAGGTAATACCCTACTTCCTGCTTGATTGATCTTGATCAATACGAGTATTACAAGAGTTGATCTACCACGATATCGCAATGGCTAAAACCCTATAAGTCTAGCCTATGTGATTATCCTTGTCCCTATGGACTAAACCCTCTGGTTTATATAGACACTGGAGGGAACTAGGGTTGTACAAAGTAGGTTACATAAAAAGGAAATAGTACATGCGGACGCCTAGCTTGCCATCCACGCAAAGGAGAGTCCTATCCTGACACGGGAGAAAGTCTTCTATCTTGTATCTTCATGGCCCAATAGTCCGGCCCATGTTCAACAGGCCGGACGCCCGAGGACCCCTTAGTCCAGGACTCCCTCACCCGCCGCGAGCCACAATACTCATCGGATTGCATACATCAGTATGTATTATTTCCAATAAGTTAGTTGCTTGCTCCATTGTTCCGGAGAACAGAGTTTTTGTCATCTTGCCCATGAGGCATGGTTCGCAAGCATCAAATGATTCATAATCAAGTGATTCCAAAAACCCTTCAACATGGAGTTTCTTCATGCGTTTTACACCAATATGACCTAAATGGCAGTGCCACATATAAGTTGCACTATCATTATTAACTTTGCATCTTTTGGCTTCAGTATTATGAATATGTGTATTACTTAGATCGAGATTCAATAAACCATTCACCTTGGGTCCATGACCTCAGAAGGTTTTATTCATGTAAACAAAATAACAATTATCCTTGACTTAAATGAATAACTTTATTGCAATAAACATGATCCAATCATATATGCTCTACGCAAACACCAAATAACATTTATTTTAGGTTCAACAGTAACCCCGAAGGTAAAGGGAGTGTGCGATGGTGATGTTATCAACATTGGAATCACTTCCAACTCACATCATCACCTCACCCTTAACTAGTCTCTGTTTATTTTGCAACTCCCATTTCGAGTTACTACTCTTAGTAACTGAACCAGTATCAAATACTGAGGTGTTGTTATAAACACTAGTAAAGTACACATCAATAACATGCATATCAAATATATACTTTTGTTCACTTTGCCATCATTCTTATCCGCCAAGTATCTAGGGCAGTTCCACTTCCAGTGACCATTTCCTTTGCAGTAGAAGCACTCAGTTCTAGGCTTGGGTCTAGCTTTGAGATTCTTCATGGGAGTGGAAACTTGCTTGCCTTTCTTCTTTGAAGTTCCTCTTTCTTTCCCTGCGCCCTTTTCTTGAAACTAGTGGTCTTGTTAACCATCAACACTTGATGCCATTTCTTGATTTCTACCTTCACTGATTTCAGCATCGCGAAGAGCTTGGGAATTACTTTCGTCATCCCTTGCATATTATAGTTCATCACTAAGTTCTAGTAACTTGGTGATAGTGACTAGAGAACTTTATCAATTACTATCTTATCTAGAAGATTAACTCCCACTTGATTCAAGCAATTGTAGTACCCAGACAATCTGAGCACATGCTCACTAGTTGAGCTATTCTCCTCCACCTTGTAGGCAAAGTACTGTCAGAGGTCTCATACCTCTCGACGCAGGCATGGGTATGAAATACCAATTTCAACTCTTAGAACATCTTATATGTTCCATGGCGTTCAAAACATTTTTGAAGTACCGGTTCTAAGTCGTAAAGCATGGTGCACTAAACTATTAAGTAGTCATCATACCGAGCTTTGTCAAACGTTCATAACATGTGCATCTGCTCCTGCAATAGGTTTGTCACCTAGCGATGCATCAAGGACATAATTCTTCTGTGCAGCAATGAGGATAATCCTCAGACCATGGACCCAGCCTGCATCATTGCTACTATCATCTTTCAACTTATTTTTCTCTAGGAACATATCAAAACATAAACGGGGAGCTACATCGCAAGCTATTGATCTACAACATAGATATGCAAAAACTATCAGGACTAAGTTCATGATCAATTAAGTTCAATTAATCATATTACTTAAGAACTCCCACTTAGATAGACATCCCTCTAATCATCTAAGCGATCACGTGATCCATATCAACTAAACCATGTCCGATCATCATGTGAGCTGGAGTAGTTTTCAATGGTGAACATCTCTATGCTGATCATATCTACTATATGATTCACGTTCGACCTTTCGGTCTCAGTGTTCCGAGGCCATATCTGCATATGCTAGACTCGTCAAGTTTAACCCGAGTATTCTGCATGTGCAAAACTGGCTTGCACCCATTGTATGTGAACGTAGAGCTTATCACACCCGATCATCACGTGGTGTCTCAGCACGAAGAACTGTCGCGATGGTGCATACTTAGGGAGAACACTTATACCTTGAAATTTTAGTAAGGGATCATCTTATAAAGCTACCATTGTACTGAGCAAAATAAGATGCATAAAATATAAACATCACATGCAATCAAAATATGTGACATGATATGGCCATCATCATCTTGTGCCTTTGATCTCCATCTCCAAAGTACCGTCATGATCTCCATCGTTACCGACATGACACCATGATATCCATCATCTTGATCTTTATCAACGTGTTGTCACATGGTCGTCTCACCAACTATTGCTTTTGCAAATATTGCTATCGCATAGCGATAAAGTAAAGCAATTATATGGCGCTTGCATCTTATGCAATAAAGAGACAACCATAGGGCTCTTGCCAGTTGCTGATAACTTTAACAAAACATGATCATCTCATACAACAATTTATATCTCATCACATCTTGACCATATCACATCAGAACATGCCCTGCAAAAACAAGTTAGACGTCCTCTACTTTGTTGTTGCAAGTTTTACGTGGCTGCTACAGGCTGAGCAAGAACCGTTCTTACCTACGCATCAAAAACCACAACGTAATATAGTGGTTGCTTCTTGATCTTCAGAAAGAACCCTGTTCATCGAAACCAATTCAACTAAAGTTGGAGAAACAGACACCCACTAGCCACCTGTGTGCGAAGCACGGCGGTAGAACCAGTCTCGCGTAAGCGTACGCGTAATGTCGGTCTGGGCCGCTTCATCCAACAATACCGCCGAATCAAGAATCAACTAGTAACGGTAAGCAATATGTATATACTCACGCCCACAACTCCTTTGTGTTCTAGTCGTGCATATAACATCTACGCATAGACCTGGCTCGGATGCCACTGTTGGGGAACGTAGTAATTTAAAAAAATTTCCTACGCACATGCAAGATCATGGTGATGCATAGCAACAAGAGGGGAGAGTGTTGTCTACGTACCCTCGTAGACCGTAAGCGGAAGAGTTATGACAACGCGGTTGATGTAGTCGTACGTCTTCACGATCGATTGATCCTACTACCGAAAGTACAGCACCTCCATGATCTGCACATGTTCGGCTCGGTGACGTCTCATGAACTCATGATCTAGCAGAGTGTCGAGGGAGAGCTTCGTCAGCACGATGGTGTGATGACGGTGATGATGATGCTACCAGAACATGGCTTCACCTAAGCACCGCTACGATAGGACGAAGGTGGATTATGGTAGAGGGGGGCACCGCACACGGCTGGAAACAATCAACTTGTGTGTCTATGGGGTGCCCCCTGGCCACGTATATAAAGGATGGAGGGAGGAGGAGGCCGGCCCTCATACGGCCCGCCCAAAGTGTGGACTCCTACTAGGACTCCCTAGTCCTAGTAGGATTCTACCTCCCACATGGAATAGGAAAAAGGGAAGGGAGAAGGAGAAGGAAGGAAGGGGCGCCCCCTTTCCCTAGTCCAATTCGGACCAGTCCATGGGGAAGGGGTGCGGCCACCCTTGAGGCCTTTCTCTCCTTTCCCGTATGGCCCATTAAGGCCCAATACAAATTCCCGTAACTCTCCAGTACTCCGAAAAATATCTGAATCACTCCGAACCTTTCTGATGTCCGAATATAGCCTTCAAATATATCAATCTTTATGTCTCGACCATTTCGATACTCCTCGTCATGTCCCCGATCTCATCCGGGACTCCGAACAAACTTTGGTACATCAAAACACATAAACTCATAATACCGATCGTCACCAAACGTTAAGCGTGCGGACCCTATGGGTTCGAGAACTATGTAGACATGACTGAGACACGTCTCTAGTCAATAACCAATAGCGGAACCTGGATGTTCATATTGGTCCCACATATTCTATGAAGATCTTTATCAGTCAAACCGCATAATGATATACGTTGTTCCCTTTGTCATAGGTATGTTACTTGCCCGAGATTCGATCGTCTGTATCCTGATACCTAGTTCAATCTCGTTACCGGCAAGTCTCTTTACTCGTTCCGTAATGCTACATCCTGTAACTAACTCATTAGCTACATTGCTTGCAAGGCTTGTAGTGATGTACATTACCGAGAGGGCCTAGAGATACCTCTCCAACAATTGGAGTGACAAATCCTAATCTCGATCTATGCCAACTCAACAAACACCATCAGAGACACCTGTAGAACACCTTTATAATCACCCAGTTATGTTGTGACATTTGGTAGCACACAAGGTGTTCCTCCGGTATTCGGGAGTTGCATGATCTCATAGTCATAGGAACATGTATAAGTTATGGATAAAGCAATAGCAACAAACTAAACGATCATCGTGCTAAGCTAACAGATGGGTCAAGTCAATCACATAATTCTCTAATTATGTGATCCTGTTAATCAAATGACAACTCATGTCTATGGTTAGGAAACATAACCATCATTGATTCAACGAGCTAGTCAAGTAGAGGCAAACTAGTGACACTCTGTTTGTCTATGTATCACACATGTACTAAGTTTCCGGTTAATAAAATTCTAGCATGAATAATAAACATTTATCATGATATAAGGAAATATAAATAACAGCTTTATTATTGCCTCTAGGGCATATTTCCTTCAGCCGCCACCAAGTGTGAGTCCTTGGAGGAGAGACAAGCCTCGAGTGGCTGAGCTCTCCAAGGCTCTTCAAGCTGCGAAGGAGGCGCGGTCCGAGTCCTGGGCGGCTTGCGAGGAGATCAAGTAAGCCAAACAGATAGCGGTTGGTAAGACTTTTATTTTACAGAGTATATTCGGCGGTCGAAGATATGCTTTGCTAAATCAACTATGGAGTGCTCCAGACGCTTTTGCAGATCTCCCGAGGAGTGCTGCCGGCGCTGCCCAGTATTTCCTAGCCCAAGAAGGGAACGCGACGGAGAAGCTCTTCTAGTCACAGTACTTGGTGCCGGCCACCAGCGCTACTGAACAATCAGATGATGCAGCTAGCAGAGCTGCATAGGATGTCCAGATTGGACATGAAGGACATCATAGTCCGGCTATGGCCAGCCGAACCTATTCCGAGGAGCTACTTCGGCTAGGTCAAGCGGCTTGGTGACGCCTTGCCCCGAGTAGCGGCCGTGAAGCGCTCGGCATGTATAGAAGGTGCGCGGATGGCCTTTTCCCGTGCAAGATGCACTGGGCCAAAATGAAGGCCGCCATCATGGCCGTTGAGGATCCGCCCGGGGGCAAGGACCACCATACGCCAGAGAGTTACTTTGAGGACGTCTTGGAAGGTGCCCGCTTGGTAGAGGGTCAGTGCTCAAAGGACATCATGTTCGAGTGAATGTGTCCGAACTGCCCGGATGTTGTATAAACCAAAGCTTTGTAATATAAACCAAGGCCTTGTAATATATTGTATACATTTATCTTAAAATGTTATTCCCCCTGTGTGGCCATTTTTAATTCTCGAGAATTTACCAGTTGTTGGCTTCAGCCCCCACGTAGATACTACGGGGGTGTTCGGAATAGCGCGTGACCACACTTGACCCAACGTCTTGGTCCGTAAAGGAGGTGGCAGCGCGGCGAACCAGGCAATCAAACTATATGGTTTTATCATTCTCACTTAGCCATTGGAGTTTGACAATGGGACTGTAGGGTAGCCCCTGGTGCGTATGCGGCTATCGAACTTGGATGCCTTTTAAACGCTTGATTGGAAAAAGCCAGTCCTTCATGTAATACGGAAGAAATCACTAGAGATTTATTAAGTCACCGATTGCTCACCAGCTCTCGCTGCATCATGACAGTCAGCTTTCGGCTTTCTCTACTGAGGTGTTTGACCGGGCCAGCCGGAAACACAATTGCAGTAGTTCTCCCTTTACTACCTTAGACGAAAAATTGGAACATAAGGTAGCAAGCACAGGAGCCGGGTAACCCAACTATTGACCAAAGACATGATTCGGAGCCGATGCATATAGTGCAATATTCGGGACGCCGAAGTATACCCTGAGAGTGTTCGGACATTCTATTGTTGAGAATATATATCTGACTTGAAATAGAGCCCCTGGCAATTTAAGTCGTACCAAGGTGTATATGCCGATTCAGACATAAAGTGGGAAAACAGATTAAGAAATAAGCCAATACCAAACATGGTTGGGCGAAACAGTTTCCAGTATAGTCTGATTGGTACATCAAAACATATTTTTACATAGGATGCCATAAGCATCAAGGCCATTTTACATGCTGAGAACAAGGGAAAGCCGTATACAGGTCCTAAATTTGAAAAGATGATATTGAAGATCTATTGGACACTCTGCCACATGTCTACGCCGCTTTTCCTTGTAGTATATGGTCCTTTGAGAGGATCAACAATCGACTGTATATAAGGGGCCTGGAAAAGGACCCTAAGTACCATCGAATAGTGGTGTAGGTTGTAAAGAACCTGAAAAATAAAAAACAAGAAGAAAAAGATGGAAGAATATAAAGGTCCGGATAGGGTCGAGCCGTGCCGTGGACCATGTTTTCCGTATGCCTCCGTCCGTGCCCATGGTATCTCTAGTGCGTAGTTATGTACGCGCGGTACGTATGCCGCCATCCAGTTGGGGTTGTGGCGGAGGTCGGATTGCTAATCTAGCTCTGGACGAGCCGGGCTGTCGTTCTGTGGGGTAGACCACACTCGTTTGATAGTGTCTGGGAGCTTGACTGCCGGGGTAATGTTGGGTTTGATAAGGCCACCCTGTGCTTCAGCTGTGAGAGCGCGGTATGCTCCTCAATACGGAGGGAGCGCTCCATGTTCCCATTGACTGTAATAACGCCGCGAGGTCCAGGCATTTTGAGCTTTAGGTAAGCATAATGCGGGACCGCGTTGAAGCGGGTGAAGGCGGTTCTTCCGAGCAGTGCATGATAACAGTTGCGGAAAGGGACGACGTCGAAGATCAACTCTTCGCTTTGAAAGTTGTCTAGCGAACCAAGACCACTTCCAGTGTTACTGAGCCCGTGCAGCGGGCTTCAACGCCAGGTATTACTCCTTTGAAGGTGGTTTGGTGGGCTTGATTCTTGATGAATCGATTCCCATTTTGCGGACAGTTTCCTGATAGAGCAGGTTAAGGCTGCTGCCGCCATCCATAAGGACTCGCATGAGATGGAATCTGTCGATAATTGGATCGAGGACCAATGGTGCTGAACCTCCTTGACGAATACTGGTCGAATGGTCTCTGCGGTCGAAAGTGATCGGATAGGCTGACCATGGATTGAATTTTGGGGCGACTGGCTCTATGTCATAGACGTCCCTTAGCGCGCGCTTGCGCTCCCTTTTAGGAATATGTATAGTGTATATCATATTCACTATTTTTACCTCGGGGGGAAATTTCTTTTGTCCCCCTATGTTCGGTGGGCGAGGCTCTTCATCCTCATCCTCGCTGGGCAGCCCCTTCCCCTTATGTTTGGTGTTTAGCTTGCCGGCCTATTTAAAGACCCAACTGTCGGTGTTTTGGGAACGGCGGTCCCCAGACTTGCTTGCCTGCGGCCCACGGCGTGGCTGAGCTAGCAGGCCCGTACGTCCTGTCTTCATCAACAAGGCATTAAAGGCCCTCGCGAGAGGCCAAGCCTCATGAGGCGGACGATGAAAGACCTCCTCAGGAGTAGCCTTGCTAGGCAGGCTCACGAGGGGCGGAGATATCAAGGCAAGGCAAACCTCACGAGGTCGTCGTGACGTGAGCCATGACGACCGAGACCAGGCGGGCGCCAGCGCACGTGAAAGTGCAACTATCGCTAGGTGGTTTTGGTAATTCATAACAACATATAGCTCATTGAGATAATGCTATTCCAAGATGATTATTTCAGGAAAGCTCAACGATTGGCATGGCATGGATGGTGAAAGTGGAACCCTCAAAATGCTAAGGACAAAGGATTGGCTCAAGCTCAAAAGCTCAAGACTCTTCATTTTATACTTTAGTGATCCAAGATCACATTGAGTCGTTAGGAAAAGCCAATACTATCAAGGAGGGATGAGGTGTTGCTTAATGAGCCTCTTGCTTCATGTGCTTAGTGATATGCTCCAAAACCCTCAACTACTTTCCCATATCCACATATGACCTAAACCCTAAGCCAAACTCGGTCCTACCGATTCTTTCTATCCGGCGCCACCGAGTTTCACTTGTCATAAGCCACTGCCAAACCCTAGCAATTCGGTTCTACCGATAGGGATCTCGGTCTCGCCGAGATGGGATTGTAATCTCTCTGTTTCCTTTTCGTAACTTTTCGGTCTCACCGAAAGAGCGGATCGGTCCCACCGAGATTGCAATGTAAATTCAGTGTTTCCTTTTTGTAACTTTTCGGTCTCACCGAAAGAGCAAATCGGTCCCACCGAGTTTGCCTGACCAACTCTCTGGTTAGCTAATTACCAAATTCGGTCTCACCGAGTTTGTGTAATCGGTCTCACCGAGATTACATTATGCCCAAACCCTAACCATATCGGTCCTACCGAGTTGCATGCCAGTCCCACCGAAAATCTCTAACGGTCACTAGGTTTACCTTTTCGGTCCGACCGAGTTTGTTGATTCGGTCCCACCGAGATTGGAAAACTGTGTGTAACGGTTGGATTTTTTGTGGAGGCTATATATACCCCTCCACCTCCTCTTCATTCGTGGAGAGAGCCATCAGAACACATACACAATTCCAACTCATATGTTCTGAGAGAGAACCACCTACTCATGTGTTGAGACCAAGATATTCCATTCCTACCATATGAATCTTGATCTCTAGCCTTCCCCAAGTTGCTTTCCACTCAAATCTTCTTTCCACATAATCCAAATCCTATGAGAGAGAGTTGAGTGTTGGGGAGACTATCATTTGAAGCACAAGAGCAAGGAGTTCATTACCTACACACCATTTGTTACTTCTTGGAGAGTGGTGTCTCCTAGATTGGCTAGGTGTTACTTGGGAGCCTCCGACAAGATTGTGGAGTTGAACCAAGGAGTTTGTAAGGGCAAGGAGATCGCCTACTTCGTGAAGATCTACCGCTAGTGAGGCAAGTCCTTCGTCGGCGATGTCCATGGTGGGATAGACAAGGTTGCTTCTTCGTGGACCCTTTGTGGGTGGTTGCTTCTTCGTGGACCCTTCATGGGTGGAGCCCTCCGTGGACTCGCGCAACCGTTACCCTTTGTGGGTGGAGCCCTCCATGGACTCGCGCAACCGTTACCCTTTGTGGGTTGAAGTCTCCATCAACGTGGATGTAGGATAGCACCACCTATCCGAACCACGGGAAAAACATCCATGTCTCCAATTGCGTTTGAATTCTCCAAACCCTTCCCTTTACATTCTTGCAAGTTGCATGCTTTACTTTCCGCTGATAATATACTCTTTGCATGCTTGCTTGAATTGTGTGATGATTGCTTGACTTGTCCTACAATAGCTAAAATCTGCCAAGAACTAAAATTGGGAAAAGGTTAAGTTTTTATTTGGTCAAGTAGTCTAATCACCCCCCTCTAGACATACTTTCGATCCTACAGCACGCAGTGTCCTTGCTTCCTCTTTCTTTCCAAGGGGGCAAGCGCAGGCGCGGAGTACCGAGGTATCAAGCAAAGGTTTCCATATCGGTGCAACGAGACCAAGACCAGCAGGACGGCAGGACGGAGGTCACCATGGATCCCAACACGGCATCACCGCCAGGGCCTTTTGCAGGCGAAGAACACTTTTGTTAGGATAAGCTGTACTAGTTGTCCCCTTTCAAATTGGCCGTTGTTGGCTCCCTTCCCGCTCAATATTTGGGAGAGGATCAGGGCCTATATAAGTAGAACTAGCCACCACAGTAGAGGGGACGATTTGATCGAGAACAGATTGAGAGGCATCTCACCCACACTAGTTCACCAAGCACAAGAACACCTCAACCTTAGGAGGTTGTTCTTCCCCTTGTATTGTTCATCATCATCTCAAGAAGCAATCCACCACCACCACACTGGAGTAGGGTATTACACCACAACGGTGGCCCTAACCAGTATAAATCTTGTGTCTTTCTGTGTTGCGAGCTCGTCGAGATCGTCCGCAAGATCTTAGAGAGCTAGGGCATGGATCGATAGGGAGAAAACCTTCGCGCGCACCCTAGTGTTCGAACCATGAGGGTTTTGCCGGAACCCGTGATCCGACATTTGGCGCGCCAGGTAGGGGGAGACCCTAACTTGGGGCCGGAGGCGCGGCAGGAGGAGGAGGCGATGTCGTTACTAGAGCCTGGAAGATCGTGGGCTCCGGAGCCCTTGGGACCTCATCAGCAGAGCCGGGTGCCGGCACTTCCAGAGCCAGCGAGGCCACGGGGGCTGGTTCATCCTGCCGATGCTCCTCTTGGCCTCGCGAGGGAGACCGGACTGGGGAGGTGCGGGTGCTGTCGCCTCTCTTATCCGCAGAGGGGGGCATGACTGCGGCATCCCCCTTCCTCTTCTTCGCTGAAGACACCGACCTAACCAACCAAGGGAGAATGTCAGAAAATAGCAATTACAGGCAGGAACAAGACGAAGCTTGAAGAACTTATTGATCCACTGCGACATAGTCCACCTTCCGCTTGGTAAGCATGAAACCCGAAAGCGTCGGGGCCTGAGGAGTGGGCACACGGGCTCCGGGAGCAGAAGACGGCGCAGCAGAAGGGCCGGAGTCGGCCCCAGGCAGTACCACATCGGAGGTGGCATCTCGAGAGACCAGCGACAATCTACCCCTTGTCGGGATGAGGGGTAGCTCCCTCACCTCATGGCGGGCTTCGACCTCAGCGTCGTCTGGTAGAGCGCGGAGGATGTTGGCCTTGCTCAAGGGGGAGTTCTCCCCCATCTCCTCGGGGGTCTCCTCCTCTTCCTCCCCGCGGGACTCGTCAGAAGACACCTCCACCGGCTTCGGCCTTGCAGAGGCCCCAGCGAGCGCCGGCGGCACCAGCCCGCGCGCATCAAAGGTCGTCCTGGAGGCAACGAATTGCTCCCAGTCCTTGCGATGGAACAAAGGAAGAAAGGCGCTCGGAGGGTACTCTTGGTTATCCCCAACCAAGAGGCACAGAACTGCAGTTAGCTCGTCATCAGGCAGGGCCATCGAGCTTAGATGAACCTTGTCTTCTTCATCTCCAATCTTCCACAAAGGGCGCGTGCGTGCCTGGAGTGGAGCAACACGCAGTGTCAAGAATAGCACCACCTATCCGAACCACGGGAAAAACATCCGTGTCTCCAATTGCGTTTGAATTCTCCAAACCCTTCCCTTTACATTCTTGCAAGTTGCATGCTTTACTTTCCGCTGCCAATATACTCTTTGCATGCTTGCTTGAATTGTGTGATGATTGCTTGACTTATCCTACAATAGCTAAAATCTGCCAAGAACTAAAATTGGGAAAAGGTTAAGTTTTTATTTGGTCAAGTAGTCTAATCACCCCCCTCTAGACATACTTTCGATCCTACAAGTGGTATCAGAGCTTTGGTCTCCATTTGCTTTAATCTCCATAGCTTTTTGTGGTCATAGCCTTGGTTTCACAACCTAGGAGAGTATGGCGTCTAGCAAGGGAAATTATCACCGTAGAGGTCCTTACTTTGATGGTACTAATTTTGCTAGTTGGAAGCATAAAATGAAAATGCATATTCTTGGACATAACCCCACCGTTTGGGCTATTGTGTGCGTTGGTTTGCAAGGTGACTTCTTTGATGGGAAAGAACCAAACCGTGAAGCTACCACGGATGAGTTGAAGATGTTGCAATACAATGCTCAAGCTTGTGATGTTCTCTTCAACGGATTGTGCCCCGAAGAATTCAACAAAATCAGCCGTCTTGAGAATGCAAAGGAAATTTGGGACACTTTGATTGATATGCACGAAGGTACCGACTCCATCAAGGAATCCAAGTTGGATGTGCTTCCAAGTCAACTTGACAAGTTCAAAATGAAGGATGGTGAAGGTGTTGCTGAAATGTACTCTAGGCTTGCTCTCATCACAAATGAGATTGCCGGCTTAGGAAGTGAAGAGATGACCGATAGATTCATCATCAAGAAGATTCTAAGAGCCTTGGATGGAAAATATGATACCGTGTGCACATTGATCCAAATGATGCCCAATTACAAAGATCTCAAGCCAACGGAGGTGATTGGAAGAATTGTTGCTCATGAGATGTCACTTAAGGATAAAGAGGAACTTCACAACATATCAAGTGGTGCCTACAAAGCCTCATGTGAAGCCCCTACATCATCAAGTGAGAAACAAAACTTCAATGAAGAATTGAGCTTAATGGTGAAGAACTTCAACAAGTTCTACAAGAGTAGAAGCAAAGATAGAAGCTTCAAGTCAAGGTCCTACAATGACAAAAGATCTTCTAGTCGAGAGCGAAACTGCTACAGTTGTGGAAGACCCGGACACTATTCCAATGAGTGTACGGCTCCCTACAAGAGAAGAGAAGATTCTCCAAAAAGAAGAAGCAAAGAATCACCACCAAGAGAGAGAAGGAGTAGAGATGATCGTTATGAACGAAGATACTCACGGAGAAGCAAGGATTCGGAAAGGAAGGAAAAAATCATCAAGGAGCTACACAAAACGAAGACATCAAGCTCATGTTGGTGAATGGGTATCCGGCTCCGACTCCGACAGCCACTCTGAGAGAAGTTATCACTCCGACTCCGAAGATACTCAAGATGAAGGTGTTGCCGGTCTAGCACTTGTGTTAACCAACTCCTACGACATATTTGACTCACCAAATGAAGGAATTGGAAGATGCTTCATGGCCAAAGGTCCTAAGGTAACACACCCCGAGTATGTTGATTTCAATAGTGATGAAGATGACTTGTTAGGTGATGATTTGCTTGTTGACAACTCTAGTGATGAATACTATGATGAAACATCAATTAATCATGATAATCAAGATAAAACGAATGACAATGATAAGGAGAAGATTGAGGCTCTAACTAAAGAACTAAACACTCTTAAGTTAGCTCATGAAACTATCTTCGAAGATCATCGAGAACTTTTAAGAGCTCATGAGAAATTACGCTTTGAAAAGCTCAATCTTGAGCAAGAGCATGAGTTCTTAAAAGCAATCAATGATGATCTCAGCAAGAAAAGTTCTTCTTACATTGCCAAGTGTTTACTCTTATCCACTTACATGCCTCAAGTCAAGTCTAGTAACAAGAACAAGAAAGATTCTTCCTCTAGCAGTAACAATGATCATGCTAAATCCAATATTGTTGCTTCTAGTAGTTCTCTTGATTCCACTAATGATTCTCTTAGCCAAGTTACACTTGAGCAAGAAAATAGCTTATTGAAGGGAATTATAGAGAAAGGAGTGTACAAAAGCCTTGCCGGGAGTAAGCAATTCGAGGAAATTGTGCGCAAGCAAGGAATGCACCGGAAGAATCAAGGTGTTGGTTTTGAACGAAAGTTCAATGCCAATGGAGTTGAGTGGGAAGAAGATCAATACCCCAAGACAAAGTTTGTCCCTCAACAAGAGAAGTATGATACTTCTTTCAAGGGGACACAAGCTCAAGATGATCTTCCACCACAAGACTACAAGCAAAAAGGCAAGGACAAGCTTCAAGAGGAAATTGATGCATTTGAAGAAGCTCCTAAGACCTTAGTCAAGTGGATTCCCAAGACTACTTCAAGTTCCACTTCATCAAGTACGACTACAACTCCAAGGATTCCCATCAAGATGATGTGGATCCAAAAGAAGAAGAACTAGAGAGTTCTTGAGGGTGACTCCGCCAACATACTTCACTCTTATCATTTTGGCAAGAACAAGTGCAATCAACTTCCACATCTTGCACTAGTTCAAGGAGTCACAAACCCTCTTGTTGGTAAGACAAGGGACAAGGTAACCTAAAAGTTTTCATGGACATCATCTTGTGTGTGCATCACTCTATGTCTATGGATATCCTTGTTTGTTCCTTGTGGGACTAACCCATGTAGGTATTGAAAGTGCAATTCACTCAAATGGATAGCCCCAAGTGATCTACATCAACATTGAGCATCCACATCTTCAACATCTACATGAAGTCATCATCGACAAAACCCGAGGTTAGTTCATCCCTCTAAGGGGGGATATCACATCTAGGGGGAGCTTTACTCTAAGACTTGAGCTAAGGCAACTCTAAAGATGTGAACACAACAATGCTTTATGTAAAAGTGGTAACCCCACTTGAGCTTAAACGATGAGTATGACCTATGATCAAGTGTTCTCACTTGACTCCTAAGTCAATATACTCATATATAGATGACCTTGTCATCGCAAATTGCTTGATAGATGCTAGAATTGGTTGTGCATGCCTTGTCACATATTTCATTTGCCATCTTATTGTGTGAGCATGCTGGTTGCATATTTTACTCATTCTAGGACATCCACTTGTTGTTTTGATTGTTTGGTTTTATTTCCTTTTGCCAAGTGGATGGACAAGAATGCCTAAGAACCTCCTCTAGCTATCTATGCTTTTCTCGTCTCAAACTCTATTCATGCTACATCACAAAATTTGATCAAGTCAGATTCGAACCACTCTGTGTGAGGAGCGCTCGGAGTCCCCAATTCGTCATAGACTTAAACTTCCAAAACCTCTTTATGATTCTTGGTCTGACCGATACCCCACTTTCGGTCCTACCGAGATCATTAAGTTGATCTAGGTTTTCGATCTCGGTGCAACCGATTTGAACCTTTCGGTCACACCGAGTTTCAGTAACTGCTTGCAGTTATGAATCTCGGTGCCACCGAGTTGTTCCACTCGGTCACACCGACAGGGTCAGGCTATATATAGTCACAAGCAAAAATTTGGAAATTTCTCTGAACCCCTTCGCCCGCGCGATAGCCTGCTCTGCCAACTTGGTCTCCGGATCGTCTCCTCGCCGCCAACCGCCTCCAGTCGCTGGTCTCCATCGCCGTCAACGGAATTCTACCCCGCTGTTGCCGCCGTAGTGAGTCTCCGCCGAACTAGGGTATGGACTCGATCTTTGTGCTATTCTCCAAACTGATTCTTAGCACATTGTGATCATCGTGATTCTTGCCACGATTGAAACACCCCTATCCAGTCAATGCGCTCGTAGATTAGGTTTGATTCGAAAATTTTAGGGTTAGGTTTCCGCCGAGACCATCTCGGACCCACCGAGTTGGAAAACTCGGTCCCACCGATTTGGCTTATGCCATTGCACAAGTGAGACTCGGTCTGACCGAGAATTACTTATCGGTGTGACCGATTTTGGAACTTTGTGAAACCCTAGCAGTCTCGGTGCCACCGAACTGTGACTCGGTCTGACCGAGTTCACTAGTTTAGGTGCCAAAACTGCTTCGGTATCACCGAGTTTAAAAATCAGTAGATCCGAGATGATTTCAGTGGGAAACTAAAACTAAGTTTTTGGATCATTCTTTTGCAAAAATCTCTACATTTTGTGATGCTCATCCACTCTATCTCATCTATAACCTATTCACAGGGTCAACAGTCAGAGTTTGCAACATGTCTGATCAGAGTGACAGCCAGAACTTGTCAGAGCAGCAAGTGTAGATGAGTGAGGGCACTAGTCCCTCCAGCTCTTCAGATGATGGCAGCAGAAGTACTCCTAGCAATCTGCCAAAAGCTGCCACAAGACAAAGGAAGAAGAGAACTTTAGATTCTGAGGATGAAGACTATGTGGCAGAAGAGGAAGCAACTTCCAAGAGAGTTGAGCCAGCACAGGGCATAAAGCCAGGGATGAAAATCAAAAGGCCAGCAGGTAGGCAGCCTATGCCAAAGGCCAGAGCTTCAACCAAGATTTCTGAGAAGCCCACTCCCATAGAGCCAGTTGCTGCTGAAGGCAAGAAGAGGAAGGAAAGGGTGAAGAAAACCGTAGCCAGAGTGCTTGGAAAGGCTTCCATCATGGAAGAAGAGGAAGAAGAAGAGGTAGCTGCACCAGCACCTAAGGCACCCAAGCTGATGGGTGATGCCATAAGATCAGGGGCAGCTGCTTCCAAGGCCAAGCCAGCTCCAAAGCCAAAACCAAAGAGGAATACAAGAAGCATCCCAGCTACTGAGAAGAACAAGGCCCCAGTGCCTGAAGCTGCAGAAGAAGATGATGAAGAGCAAGTTCTTAGAAAGCTCAAGCCCAAGATCCCAGACCACAACGATGCTCATCCTGTGGCTGAGGATATGAAGCTCAGGAGAGACTCAGGGCTGAGGAAGTGGAGAGAAGCAGATCCGTATGCTTCAAGGAGGAGGACTGCTGTTGACTACAAATTCCACACCAAGGAACAACAGGACTTCTATGAGACAGTACTGCTTGATAAGAAGCCAATTGTATGTGATATGAGATGGGTTGACTGGCAATACATCAAGGACAACGAAGAGTACTACCCTGGAGTGCAGGACAGCTTCAAGGCATGTGGAGTAGAGGACTTTGTTGGGCAGAAGCTCACAAAGTGGAACGAGGAACTCATCATGCAGTTCTACTCCACAGCCCACTTTTATCCAGATGGTAGGATAATTTGGATGTCAGAGGGTACGAGGTACCAGTCCACAGTTGCTGAATGGGCTCAGCTGATTAATGCCCCAGAGGAGCAAGCAGATGATTTGGACATTTATGCCAAGAAGGAGATGGACCACAAATCTATGTCCAATATGTACAAGGAAATTCCAAATGAAGCACTTGATACTTTCAAGTCTGGCTCAGTCCATTATCTTCTGTCAGGGCTGCCAACTATTAATTGGATTTTGAGGCACACTCTCTTGCCCAAGTCAGGTGATCACAAGATGATCAGAGGCCATGCAATCAATTTGCTTCATGTATTTGATGTGCCTCAGAAATTCAAGGTCATGAGCCTCATAGTAGAGACTATCAAGAGGACTGCAGCAGATCAGAAGAGGAGCTGTGGGTATGCCCCACAAATTCAGGAGCTCATTAACTCCAAGATGGGCACGGGCATATACTTGTTGGACAAGGAACACCTGCCCATCCGTCCAGATTTTGAAGATAATCAAGTTGTTATGACTGAGAATGAGCCATCATCTGCCCAAGCACAAGCAAAGAAGGAGAAGGCAAGGAAGGAGAAAGCTGCCAAGATGCCAACTCAAGAGGAGGCATCTGAGTATTTCTTGAAAACCAAACAAGAGCAGCTTGGTTACCTAATTGCATCCACCCTGCGGATTGAGAAAGGACTAGCCATCCTAACTCAGAACCAGGCAAGCCTAGAGAGAATCATGGAACAAAAGTTCTATGACTTGGATGTCAAGGTGACAGAGATACAGACTGCAGTGGAGCAGCTCCAGGATGACATGCAGGAGAGGAGAGGCAAGACTACAACTGATGCCTTTGCCAGAGTGCCACGAGGTCCGAGGTCGTCTGCAGTGCCAGTTGCTGACACCAGAGCCACCACTTCTGCACCAGCTACAGCCTCAGTTCCACCAGCTCCAGCATCTACTTCAGCCTCGACTCCGACCACGTCTACAGAAGGCTTCGTCCTTGGAGTGCTCCGGACTCCACCACCACCAGAAGATCAAGCCTGAGTGTCGATCTAGCACTATGCATTTTCTAGGAACTTTTTGGTAACTTGTTGCCAAAGGGGGAGAAAAATGTATAGATCATAGGCTTCGAGAGAGAGAGTGTTGCTTTTTTCTCTCTTGCTTTATTTGGTGGTTTTCGAACTTTGTTTGCTTTTGAGTGCTTGAGATACTATGTCATTGCTCGTGAGACATTGATGATCATGTGTTTGATCATAAGCTACACTTAATGTTTGCTTAATGCTATTATCTTATCTATCTTATGTGATCATTCACTATTCTTGGTGATGAGTGCATGTATTTCATTCTTATCATTTTAAGCGCTCCACCAAGATGTATGTGACATAGAAGAGTAACCCATGACTCTAACTCTTTGTGCATTTGCAGTCCAAAGCAAATTTTAAATATGCACAAATTTAGGGGGAGCTCTTACTTGTCACATACTTCTCAAAGTGACGATATATTTCATGCTTATTATCATTTGTCAAAGCTTTGATCTATATGTTGTCATCAATTACCAAAAAGGGGGAGATTGAAAGTGCAACTATCCCTAGGTGGTTTTGGTAATTCATAACAACATATAGCTCATTGAGCTAATGCTATTCCAAGATGATTATTTCAGGAAAGCTCAATGATTGGCATGGCATGGATGGTGAAAGTGGAACCCTCAAAATGCTAAGGACAAAGGATTGGCTCAAGCTCAAAATCTCAAGACTCTTCATTTTATACTTTAGTGATCCAATATCACATTGAGTCGTTAGGAAAAGCCAATACTATCAAGGAGGGATGAGGTGTTGCTTAATGAGCCTCTTGCTTCATGTGCTTAGTGATATGCTCCAAAACCCTCAACTACTTTCCCATATCCACATATGACCTAAACCCTAAGCCAAACTCGGTCCTACCGATTCTTTCTATCCGGCGCCACCGAGTTTCACTTGTCATAAGCCACTGCCAAACCCTAGCAATTCGGTTCTACCGATAGGGATCTCGGTCTCACCGAGATGGGACTGTAATCTCTCTGTTTCCTTTTCGTAACTTTTTGGTCTCACCGAAAGAGCGGATCGGTCCCACCGAGATTGCAATGTAAATTCAGTGTTTCCTTTTTGTAACTTTTCGGTCTCACCGAAAGAGCAAATCGGTCGCACCGAGTTTGCCTGACCAACTCTCTGGTTAGCTAATTACCAAATTCGGTCTCACCGAGTTTGTGTAATCGGTCTCACCGAGATTACGTTATGCCCAAACCCTAACCATATCGGTCCTACCGAGTTGCATGTTAGTCCCACCGAAAATCTCTAACGGTCACTAGGTTTACCTTTTCGGTCCGACCGAGTTTGTTGATTCGGTCCCACCGAGATTGGAAAACTGTGTGTAACGGTTGGATTTTGTGTGGAGGCTATATATACCCCTCCACCTCCTCTCCATTCGTGGAGAGAGCCATCAGAACACATACACAATTCCAACTCATATGTTCTGAGAGAGAACCACCTACTCATGTGTTGAGACCAAGATATTCCATTCCTACCATATGAATCTTGATCTCTAGCCTTCCCCAAGTTGCTTTCCACTCAAATATTCTTTCCACAAAATCCAAATCCTATGAGAGAGAGTTGTGTGTTGGGGAGACTATCATTTGAAGCACAAGAGCAAGGAGTTCATTACCTACACACCATTTGTTACTTCTTGGAGAGTGGTGTCTCCTAGATTGGCTAGGTGTTACTTGGGAGCCTCCGACAAGATTGTGGAGTTGAACCAAGGAGTTTGTAAGGGCAAGGAGATCGCCTACTTCGTGAAGATCTACCGCTAGTGAGGCAAGTCCTTCGTGGGTGATGGCCATGGTGGGATAGACAAGGTTGCTTCTTCGTGGACCCTTTGTGGGTGGTTGCTTCTTCATGGACCCTTCGTGGGTGGAGCCCTCCGTGGACTCGCGCAACCGTTACCCTTTGTGGGTGGAGCCCTCCGTGGACTCGCGCAACCTTTACCCTTTGTGGGTTGAAGTCTCCATCAACGTGGATGTAGGATAGCACCACCTATCCGAACCACGGGAAAAACATCCGTGTCTCCAATTGCGTTTGAATTCTCCAAACCCTTCCCTTTACATTCTTGCAAGTTGCATGCTTTACTTTCCGCTGCTAATATACTCTTTGCATGCTTGCTTGAATTGTGTGATGATTGCTTGACTTGTCCTACAATATCTAAAATCTGCCAAGAACTAAAATTGGGAAAAGGTTAAGTTTTTATTTGGTCAAGTAGTCTAATCACCCCCCCTTTAGACATACTTTCGATCCTACAGCACGCAGTGTCCTTGCTTCCTCTTTCTTTCCAAGGGGGCAAGCGCAGGCGCGGAGTACCGAGGTATCAAGCAAAGGTTTCCATATCGGTGCAACGAGACCAAGACCAGCAGGACGGCAGGACGGAGGTCACCATGGATCCCAACACGGCATCACCGCCAGGGCCTTTTGCAGGCGAAGACCACTTTTGTCAGGATAAGCTGTATTAGTTGTCCCCTTTCAAATTGGCCGTTGTTGGCTCCCTTCCCGCTCAATATTTGGGAGAGGATCAGGGCCTATATAAGTAGAACTAGCCACCACAGTAGAGGGGACGATTTGATCGAGAACAGATTGAGAGGCATCTCACCCACACTAGTTCACCAAGCACAAGAACACCTCAACCTTAGGAGGTTGTTCTTCCCCTTGTATTGTTCATCATCATCTCAAGAAGCAATCCACCACCACCACACTGGAGTAGGGTATTACACCACAACGGTGGCCCTAACCAGTATAAATCTTGTGTCTTTCTGTGTTGCGAGCTCGTCGAGATCGTCCGCGAGATCTTAGAGAGCTAGGGCATGGATCGATAGGGAGAAAACCTTCGCGCGCACCCTAGTGTTCGAACCATGAGGGTTTTGCCGGAACCCGTGATCCGACATTTGGCGCGCCAGGTAGGGGGAGACCCTAACTTGGGGCCGGAGGCGCGGCAGGAGGAGGAGGCGATGTCGTTACTAGAGCCTGGAAGATCGTGGGCTCCGGAGCCCTTGGGACCTCATCAGCAGAGCCGGGTGCCGGCACTTCCGGAGCCAGCGAGGCCACGGGGGCTGGTTCATCCTGTCGATGCTCCTCTTGGCCTCGCGAGGGAGACCGGACTGGGGAGGTGCGGGTGCTGTCGCCTCTCTTATCCGCAGAGGGGGGCATGACTGCGGCATCCCCCTTCCTCTTCTTCGCTGAAGACACCAACCTGACCAACCAAGGGAGAATGTCAGAAAATAGCAATTACAGGCAGGAACAAGACGAAGCTTGAAGAACTTATTGATCCACTGCGACATAGTCCACCTTCCGCTTGGTAAGCATGAAACCCGAAAGCGTCGGGGCCTGAGGAGTGGGCACACGGGCTCCGGGAGCAGAAGATGGCACAGCAGAAGGGCCGGAGCCGGCCCCAGGCGGTACCACATCGGAGGCGGCATCTCGAGAGACCAGCGACAATCTACCCCTTGTCGGGATGAGGGGCAGCTCCCTCACCTCATGGCGGGCGTCGACCTCGGCGTCGTCTGGTAGAGCGCGGAGGATGTCGGCCTTGCTCAAGGGGGAGTTCTCCCCCATTTCCTCGGGGGTCTCCTCCTCTTCCTCCCCGCAAGACTCGTCAGAAGACACCTCCACCGGCTTCGGCGTTGCAGAGGCCCCAGCGAGCACCGGCGGCACCAGCCCGCGCGCATCAAAGGTCGGCCTGGAGGCAACGAATTGCTCCCAGTCCTTGCGATGGAAAAAAGGAAGAAAGGCGCTCGGAGGGTACTCTTGGTTATCCCCAACCAAGAGGCACAGAATTGTAGTTAGCTCGTCATCAGGCAGGGCCATCGAGCTTAGACGAACCTTGTCTTCTTCATCTCCAATCTTCCACAAAGGGCGCATGCGTGCCTGGAGTGGAGCAACGCGCAGTGTCAAGAATTCCCTTAGGAGCATGACCCCCATCACCTTGGCTACCTTCGCATTGCCCGGCTTCAAATCGATCTTCATCTGCTCCAACACCGACGGCGCCCACTCGTCGGTGAGCTCTACACGAGAGCCCCCCCCCCTTGTCCGACTGGGGCGCCTCCGTCGTTAGTTCCAAGCATGGATGGATGCACTTGGCACTCATCATGACCCATTTGGCCCTGATGTTGTCAGCCCTCTTCCCGGTGTTCGAGATCGAGTTGGCCTGGCCGGCCGCGATGAAGTTGACACACCTGGAGATATGGCCACCGCTGATGCGGAGGAAGAAGAAGTGGCACAGCAGTGCCACGGACGACATCACGCCCAGGTACGCCTCGCAATAGTAGGCGAAGATAGACAAGAGAATAATGGAGTTGGGATTGAGATGCAGCGCCTGCAGCCCGAAATGGTCAAGGACCTCAAAAAAGAAATCAGAAAAGGGTGGAACCAACCCAGCTGCGATGCTGCTCGTAAAGAAAGGGAAGAAGGTGCTTCCCTCAGGCTCCGGCGCATCGGAGGCAAGCCGGAGCTCCGTATTCCCCCTATCGTTACTCTCCCCCGCCATTAGCAAGCGCGTGGCGGCAAGGTTCTTCTCCGTGACATTTGGGCGCTTCGAGGGCCGGCTCGAACCAGGCCGATGCCGAGGAGGACTTGACCTTGCGCGGCGCCATTCGTCGCAGATGCGGAGCGAGGTTGGAGCGGATCTGAAGGTTTCGGTAGCAAGGAGCGAGAAAGGGGATCTGGAGCAAGGCGAGTAAGAAGCAATGAAGGCAAGCACTGTCCGTGCTAGCCTTTTTGTCAAGTCGGGAATTTGTCGAGGCAGCGTGGGGAAGCGGAGGCACCCACGTCCAATCAACCACCACGCATCAACCGAGGCCGCAGGCTTTTGGGGCCCGCGGCGCTCTGCGCTTGACCTTTGGCTTCGTCCCGAAGCCAAGCCCGAGTGCGCCTTGGGCCCGGGGGCTACTGTCGGCATTCTGGGAACGGGGGTCCCTAGACATGCCTGCCTGCAGCCCATGGCGTGGCTGAGCTAGCAGGCCCATATGGCCCATCTTTATCGACAAGGCATTCAGGACCCTCGCGAGGGGCCAAGCCTCACGAGGCGGACGACGCAAGACCTCCTCAGGAGCGGCCTTGCTAGGCAGGCTCACGAGGGGCGGAGAGATCAAGGCAAGGCAAACCTCGCGAGGTCCTCGTGACATGAGCCATGACGATCGAGACTAGGCGGGCGCCAACGCGTGCTGTGTCATTGCTTCCTCTTTGGTGCCAAGGGGGCAAGCGCAGCCGCGAAGTACCGAGGCATTAAGCAAAGGTTTCCATATCGGTGCAATGAGACCAAGACCAGTAGGACGGCAGGACGGAGGTCACCATGGAGCCCAAGACGGCGTCACCACCAGAGGCTTTTGCAGGCAAAGACCACTTTTGTCAGGATAAGCTGTACTAGTTGTCCCCTTTCAAATTGGCCGTTGTTGGCTCCCTTCCCGCTCAACATTTGGGGAGAGGACCAGGGCCTATATAAGTAGAACTAGCCACCACAGTAGGAAAGAGGATCAGATCGAGAATAGATCGAGAGGCATCTCACCCACGATGCTTGCCAGTTCCACGCCAAGCAGATCCAACAGCCAGCTCAGGGCCTCCAGACTATACTGCTCACATGGCCGTTCATGGTCTGGGGGCTGGATATCTTCGGCCCATTCCCTCGAGCGCCAGGGGGCTACCACTACCTCTACGTCGCCATCGACAAGTTCACCAAGTGGGCGGAAGTGGAAGCCGTCTGCACCATCCCAGCTGGTTTCGCGGTTAAGTTCATCAAGGTCCTCGTGAGCCGTTTCGGGGTCCCCAACCGCATCATCAGCGACAACGGCTCACAGTTCACCAATAACCTCTTCAAAACATACTATGCTAACCTTGGAACGCAGATCTGCTACGCTTCGGTGGCGCACCCCAGGAGCAATGGCCAGGCTGAACGCGTAAACGCGGAGGTCCTGAGAGGCCTCAAGACCAGGACCTTCAAGAAGAAGCTCGAGGCCTGCGGCAGGGGATGGCACGACAAGCTCCAGTCCATGTTGTCGTCCATCTGCACCACCGCCACTAAGCCGACGGGCGAGACCCCATTCTTCCTTATCTACGGAGCCGAAGTGGTTCTCCCTCACAAGGTCAAGCATCGCTCCACATGGGTCCTGGAGTTTGATGAAACGCAGTAGGACGCCACGCGGGGGATGGACCTCATACTGGGGGAGGAACGACGCCGTGAAGCCGCACTAAGGGCGGCAAGGTACCAGCAGGCCCTGCGGCGGTACCACTGCCGCAACATTCGCTCCAGGACGCTCGAGGCAGGCGACCTCATCCTGAGGCGGGTCCTCTCCAGGGAAGGGTTGCACAAGCTCTCACCCATGTGGGAGGGCCCGTTCAGGGTCGTCCATATCTCTAGGCCTGGCGCTGCGTGCCTGGAGACGCAGGACGGGGTGCCCATCCAGAACGCCTGGAACATCCAGCACCTCCAGAAGTTCTACCCTTGAAGCAAGGCCCAGTGCCAGTGAAGCAAGGCCCAGTGCTAGTGAAGCAAGGCCCAGTGCCTATGAAGTAAGGCCCAGTGCCTGTGAAGCAAAGCCCAGTGCCTGTGAAGCAAGGCCCAGTGCCCGTGAAGCAAGGCCCCGTGATTGTGAAGAAAGGCCCAGTGCTTGTGAAGAAGGCCCGGTGCCTGTGAAGAATCGCCGCCCATGACACTCTCATGTAATAATGAGTGGGGTTGTACACGCCCCGGAGTCTCAGGAGTGCCGCCTATCAGATTTCGGGTTCCGGCAGACCCTTAAGGTTCGAACACTGGGGTGCGCGCGGAGATTATGCCTTCTACCACTCCGTCTCGCAAGGATCTAGACTACTGAAAGAACTGCACAAGGGACACAAGGTTTATACTGGTTCGGGCCACCGTTGTGGTGTAATACCCTACTCCAGTGTGTGGTGGGTGGATTGCCTCTTGGGGCTGATGATGATGAACAATACAAGGAAGAACAGCCTCGCGAGGGTCTGCTCTTGGCTGGGGCGATGAACTGCTAGGAGGAGTTCAGCCACCTTTCTCTCTCTCTCTCTCTCTCTCTCTCTCTCTCTCTCTCTCTCTCTCTCTCTCTCTCTTTCCAACCGGTCGACCCTTTGCTCTGTGGGCGGCTGGTCCTATTTATAGAGGCCCTGATCCTCTTCCCAAATATTTGAGCGGGAAGGGAGCCAATAATGGCGGGCTAATTTGAAGGGGGACAGCAAGTATCAACTATCCTGACAAAAGCAGTCTTCTCCTGCGCAAAGCTCTAGTGATGACGCTGTCTTGGGCTCCACGATGACCTCCGTCTCGTAGTCCTCCTGGTCTTGGTCTCGTTGCACCGAAATGGCAACCTTTGCCTGACGCCTCGGTACTCCGCGGCTGCGCTTGCTCCCTTTGCACCAAAGAGGAAAGGAGGACGCTGCACGGGCTGGCACCCGCCTGGCGCCCAGAGTCGTCATGGCTCACGTCACGGGCACCTCGCGAGGTACCCCGCCTTGATTTCTCCGCCTCCTCATGAGCTAGCCTGACGAGGCCGCGCCTGAGGAAGCTCCACGTCGTCCGCCCCGCGAGGCTCGGCCCCTCGCGAGGGTCTTGAGTCTTGTGTTGATGAAGATGGGCCGTGCCGGGCCTCCTTTGAGCCACGCCGCAGGCCGCAGGCAGGCAAGTCTGGGGACCCCTGTTCCCAGAACGCCGACAGTAGCCCCCGGGCCCTAGGCGCGCCCGGACTTGGCCGTGCTGAGAGGCGAAAGGGCAAGGGCGAAGCGTCGCGGGTCCTAACAGCCTGCGGCCTTGGGCGCCGCGTTGCGGTTGATTGAACGTGGGCGTCTCCGCTTCCCCATGACGCCTCGGTGATCGCGAGGGTTGGACAAGTCCCTGCATGCAAATCGTGTCATGATTACCTGCGGTCGTGGAGGTCGGCGGTTGGCCATAGCCAGCCATAAGTACGGGTCGGCGCGCGTCCTCCCAGTTCATCCCCCCTTGCTTCTCCTTTTTCTTCATGGCCCCGTCGAGGAGGTTCTCGGCCGCCGAGAAGGGGAAGGCTTGCCGGGTTGAGCCCGCCTCTCCCCCACCCAAGTGCGGCCGAGGGCACCCTCGCAAGCATCCTGTGGCCACCACGGTGGCTCCCTGCGGCCGTGGAGGCGATCTTCAGCACGGTGACGGGCGGATTGCTGCAGCCGGGGGGCGCGCTCCGGCCGCGCGTCCCCCCAGGCCGCGCGTTCGTGCTGCTGAAGTGCCGCCGGAGTTCGTCGTGTGGTCGGCGGAGCCGACTAACACCCGGCTCCCGCTTCCTTGCTTCCTCCTCGGCGAGCTCCCGGCCGGCGCCTCGGGCGGCTTCTAGCTCCAGGCCGACGGCTGCTGCAGCCGGGCCTCATGGGTCTCCCTGGAGGTCTCCATGGCCGGGAGCCTGTCCCTGGCCCGAGGTTGGCAGACGTTTGCCCGTGCACGTGGCCTGAGCCGCCGGTGCACCCTTCACTTCAAGTTCAACGGCGACGCCACCGTCTACGTCAGGGTGTTCGGGGAAGATGGTCGCCGCGCCGGGTGTTGCCCTGAGGGTGACGACCGCGGCTGGGAACCCAGCTCTGGTGATGATGGAGGGAGCGGCGCTCGCGCGGCTGGTGGCGTTCGGGGCTCCTCGAGCTTCTCCAGTTCTTCTTCAGGCTGCGACTCCTCTAGCGATGGCCGCGATCAGCCTCCACACCGTCGTGTCTGCTTGGGCGGCAACGTGTCCGCACGCCGCCGCGGCCTGGTGAAGCATGAGAGGGAGTCCGCCTGAGCTTCGGAGGCAGCTCGGGCCTTCCCCGCGGGCTGGTGTGAGGCGAGCCGCTCCGGATTTGTTCTTCCTTTTCCCTTTTTCCTGCGTAACAAAGACAATAGTGCGGAGCCTCGCGGGGGCGCGTTTGGGTTATCGCTGTTAATCATCGTTTTGCTTTCGTTACCGTTCCTTCCGGCTATGTGCCCGAGCGTGGATAGTTCCCGACCCCGGCCGTGAGGGGGCGACCGACCCAGGCCCTTTGTTTGTGCCGCGGTGCCCGTGGGGCACGGACTGGAGGGGTGCTCCTGTAAGGGGCCCAGGTCGCGAACTCTTTGAATGACTAGGATAGGAACGCTCGCGAGGGCGCTCAACTGCCCCCCTCGCAAGGCTTTGCACTAAAGAAATCAAGGAAGGAGAGTGAAAAGCCGAAGAATCGCAAGCCAAAGATGGCAACAACTTCAATAAAACTTCAAATGCGAACGAACAAGCCAACTGCGGAAAGCAAATGAAAAAGCCGCGTCCGGGACCTAATCTAGTCTTCGACGTCTTCTCACCAGCGCGGAGCTAAGTGCTGCCACTTGGCGTGGGAGGGAGCCCCAGGGCCTGAGGCCAGCGCTCCTGAGACTCCGGGGTGTGTACAGCCCCACTCATTATTACATGAGAGTGTCACAGGCGGCGAGCTTCACAGGCGTTGGCCTTCTTCACAGGCTCCGGGCCTTTCTTCTTAGGGGAAACGAGCTTCACAGGCATTCGCCTTCTTCACAGGCTCCGGGCCTTTTCCAAAACGCGATAGCTTCACAGGCACTCGCCTTGCTTCACAAGCTCTGGGCCTTTTCCAAAACGCGATAGCTTCACAGGCTCTGGGCCTTTTCCAAAACGCGATAGCTTCACAGGCACTCGCCTTGCTTCACAGGCTCTGGGCCTTTTCCAAAATGCAATAGCTTCACAGGCACTCGCCTTGCTTCACAGGCTCTGGGCCTTTTCCAAAATGCAATAGCTTCACAGGCAGTCGCCTTGCTTCACAGGCTCTGGGCCTTTTCAGGGGTAGAACCTCCGGAGGTGCTGGATGTTCCATGCATTCTGGACTGGCACTCCCTCCTGAGTCTCCAAGCGCGCGGAGCCGGGCCTGGAAACATGAACAACCTTGAACAGGCCCTCCCACATGGGAGAGAGCTTGTGCAGTCCCTCCCTGGAGAGAACCCGCCTGAGCACGAGGTCTCCTACCTCGAGAGTCCTGTGACGGATGTTGCGGCAGTGATAAATCGCCGCAGCGCTTGCTGGTACCTCGCCGCTCGCAGCACGGCTTCTCGGCGACGTTCCTCCCCCAGCACGAGGTCCATCCCTCGCATGGCGTCCTGCTGCGCCTCGTCGAACGCCAGGACCCGCGCGGAGCGATGTCTGACCTCGTGAGGGAGGACTGCTTCCGCTCCATAGACCAGGAAGAATGGGGTCTCTCCAGTCGGTTTGGTCGCGGTGGTGCGGATGGACCACAGCACGGACTGAAGCTCGTCGTACCAACCTCTGCGACAGGCCTCCAGCTTCTTCTTGAACGTCCTGGTCTTGAGGCCCCTCAGGACCTCCGCGTTGGCTCGCTCGGCCTGGCCGTTGCTTCGGGGGTGCGCCACTGAGGCATAGCATATCTGCGTTCCAAGGTTAGCACAGTATGTTTTGAAGAGGTTACTGGTGAACTGCGAACCGTTGTCCGTGATGATGCGATTCGGCACCCCGAACCGGCTCACAATGCCCTTGATGAACTTGATCGCGGAACCCGCGGGAATGGTGCGGACAGCCTCTACTTCAGCCCACTTGGTGAATTTGTCCACGACAACGTAGAGGTAGCGGTAGCCCCCTGGCGCCCGAGGAAACGGGCCCAAGATGTCCAGCCCCCAGACTGCGAATGGCCACGAAAGGGGGATTGTCTGCAAGCCTCCTGCTGGCTGGTGGATCTGCTTGGTGTGGAACTGGCAGGCTTCACAAGCTTTCACTAGTTCCACGGCGTCGTTGAGCGCGGTGGGCCAATAAAACCCACTGCGGAACGCCTTGCCGACGAGGGTCCGCGATGATGAATGATGTCCGCAGTCCCCGCAGTGTATATCTTCTAGTAGTTCCTTCCCTTGCTCCCTGGAGATGCAGTGCAAGGATACGCCGTTTGGTCGCTTCCGGTAGAGCTCTCCGTCTTTGATGCAGTATGCCGTGGCCTGGCGTGCCACTTGCTCCGCTTCCTCCTCCTTCTCCGGCAAGGTCCCTTGCGTTAAGTAGCTCCGGAGCTCCGTGATCCAACATCCCTCCTGAGGCTCCATCGTTAGGAGCAGGCGCGCTCCTGAGGCCGGGCCGCAGGTCGGAGCTCCCGAGGCAGGTGGTTGGGGGAGCTCCTCCCAGGGCTGAGCCGTGTTTGATAATGACGGCAGAGCTAAGGGCTTGAAGAGCCGCTCCTCGAAAACGCCAGGCTCCTGGGGTAACCGTCTGGGCGCACGTTTGGCGATGTCGTCGGCCTCCTGATTGGTGCCACGGGGCACATGCTGCAACTCCAACCCCCAGAACTGCTTCTCCATCCCACGGACTTCCGCAAGATAGGCTTCCATGTGATCATCCTTCAGCTCGTACACCTTGTTGGAGAAATTGACAAGGAGCTGCGAATCGCCCTTGATGGTGAGGCATTTCACTCCCAGGGCGGCCGCGGCCTTCAAGCCCGCTATTAAACCTTCATACTCCGCTATGTTGTTGGAGACCTTTTCGCCTTGCTGGAAGCAGAGTTGCACGGCGTAATAGAGCCTGTCCTATGTGGGCGATATAAGCACCGCCCCAGCTCCAGCGCCATGCCTGGAGAACGCCCCATCGAAGTACATGACCCAGCCTTCTGGCGCCTCGCTTCCCGGGGATAGGGACCGATCCTCATCGGCCTTGAGGCTTGGCGCCTCCGTCCACTCTACCACAAAATCCGCCAACGCTGCTCCCTTGATGACCCTGGTCGTGCTGAGTTAGGGCTCAGCGACCCTTCCGGCTAAATTAGGGCTCCCGAGCACTCTCTCCAGGGGGTATGACGAGACGACCTTGATGGGGTGACCCTGAAAATAGTGCCGCAGCTTGCGCGAAGCCACCAGTAGCGCGAAGAGGAGTTTCTGAGGCATGGGGTACCGTGCTCTTGCATCCCGCAGCACCGTGCTAACGAAGTACACTGGGTGCTCAACAAGACGGAGTGCGTCAGTGCTGGTGGCTCCTTCCGGAGACCGTGGCGCCTCTTGAGGCAATGAGGCCTCCTGAGACTGGCCATCTGGAAGAGGGGCCTCTTCCGCCTCTGGTGCGCCCCTCTGCGGCGGCTGATCCTCCTCAGCCGTGGTGGCGGTTTCTGTAGGCCTTCCTTGTCTCTGCTCTGCCTTGTCCCGGGCTGCTGCCGTGGTTTTGATTCGGCGCTCCTCTCTGACTGCCACCAAGGCTGCGCTGGCGGAGTAGGGAGCGGCGGCAAGGTAAAGCACCAGGGGCTCCTGAGGGCGCGGAGCCACCATGACCGGTGGGCTGGTCAGGTATCTCTTGAGATCCTGGAACGCCTTGTCGGCCTCTTCAGTCCACTCGAAGGGCCCCTTTTTCTTCATTAGCTGGAAGAAGGGCAGGGCTCGTTCTCCCAACTTGGAGATGAAGCGCCCTAGCGCGGTCACGCGCCCCGTGAGCTTCTGCATTTCTCTGAGGGTCTTTGGCGGGCTCATGTCTTCCACCACCTTGACCTTCTCTGGGTTAGCCTCGATGCCTCGGTGGGACACGAGGAAACCCAAGAGCTTGCCCGAGGGGACTCCGAACACACACTTCTCTGGGTTGAGCCGTAGGTTCACTGCGTTGAGGCTCGCGAAGTTTTCCTCCAAGTCCTGTATCAAGGTCCCGGCCTCCCGAGACTTTATCACAATGTCATCGATGTAAGCTTCAACATTCTTCCCGAGCTGCGGGCCCAAGGTGATGTGTATCAGCCGCTGAAAGGTCGCCCCTGCGTTACGCAGCCCGAATGGCATGCACGTGTAGCAGTATACCCCACACGGGGTTAGGAAGGCTGTCTTCTCGACATCTTCTACCGCCATCTTGATCTGGTGATACCCGGAGAAGGCATCCAGGAAGCATAACAGGTCGCATTCCGTAGTGGAATCGACGATCTGGTCGATGCGGGGGAGCGGAAACGGATCTTGCGGGCATGCTTTGTTGAGGTTGGTGAAGTCGACACACATACGCTCCTTCCCTCCCTTCTTTGGCACAACGACAGGGTTGGCCAACCAATCTGGGTATCGGACCTCGCGGATGACCCTAGCGGCTTCTAATTTGCGGGTCTCTTGGACGACGAAGGCTTGCTTTTCCGTGGACTGCCGCCTGGCCTTCTGCTTCACAGGGCGCACGTTGGGGCACACGTTGAGGTGATTCTCGATTGCACTCCTGGGGATCCCTGCCAACTGGTCCGGCTCCCAAGCGAATACCTTCTTGTTTGCGCGTAGGAACCCGACCAGGGCCTCCTCCTGCTTGGGTTTGAGGTGGGCGCCTATGGTGAAAGTGGCGTCGGTGGATCCGTCCTCATCGACGGGTATCTGCTTGGTTTCTGCCTTGTCTTGGGTGAACAACTGCTTCTTCTTGGCGGGTGCAGCCCCCTTGGGCCCGGGGGTCTCCAAGTCGGCGGGCTGTGCCGACGCCGCCGTCTTGAAGGCGAGCTTGAGCGCCCGCAGCGCGTCCCCGGTGTCTCCGTGCACAGTGAGGACACCGCTGCTCCCGGGCATCTTCATGAGGTTGTACGCCGGGTGCGTCGCGGCCATGAATTGGGCCAGCGCTGGGTAGCCGAGGATGGCGTTGTAGGGGAGGCCGATGGGGGCGATGTCGAAGTCAACCAGCTCCGTGCGGAAGTTGTCGTAGGTGCCGAAGGTCACTGGGAGCCGGATCTGCCCCAAGGAACTGGACGACTTGCCCCCAACGCCCGTGAAGGGCCGGCTGGGTTGTAGCCGTTCCAGGGGTATGCGGAGGAGGTTGAAGGCCTCGACCGAGAGCATGCCGAGGTCCGCGCCACCATCAATGAGGGTTCTGGTGACGGCCACCTGGCAGATGGTGGGGGTGCACAACATGGGGAGCACGCCCGAGCAGGCCGAGTTGGAGGGGTGGTCCTCCGAGCTGAAGGTCAGGCCGGTCTTGGGCGCTGCCCGATCCAGCGGAGCCCCCTGCCGCGTGGAAGCGGCGTTGACCCGGCGGACGAACGGCTTGACGTGGTGACTTGTGGGCGGCGCCTGTGAGCCGCCCAGGAGGGCCGCGACGACCGGGGGTGTTGGTGTAGCGCGATGGGGCGGCGCAGGAGAGCCCCCTGCGGCGCGGACGAGCCCAGGGGCGGCCCGGCGCTCCGCGCGGGCCCGTCGAGCGTCAGACATGGGCGTGATGGTCGGAGGAGAACGGATCGGTGGAAGACGAACTCCAGCGCACCCCTACCTGGCGCGCCAAATGTCGGATTTTGGGTTCCGGCAGACCCTTAAGGTTCGAACACTGGGGTGCGCACGGAGATTACGCCTTCTACCACTCCGTCTCGCAAGGATCTAGACTACTGAAAGAACTGCACAAGGGACACAAGGTTTATACTGGTTCGGGCCACCGTTGTGGTGTAATACCCTACTCCAGTGTGTGGTGGGTGGATTGCCTCTTGGGGCTGATGATGATGAACAATACAAGGAAGAACAGCCTCGCGAGGGTCTGCTCTTGGCTGGGGCGATGAACTGCTAGGAGGAGTTCAGCCACCTTTCTCTCCCTCTCCCTCTCTCTCTCTCTCTCTCTCTCTCTCTCTCTCTCTCTTTCCAACCGGTCGACCCTTTGCTCTGTGGGCGGCTGGTCCTATTTATAGAGGCCCTGGTCCTCTTGCCAAATATTTGAGCGGGAAGGGAGCCAACAATGGCGGGCTAATTTGAAGGGGGACAGCAAGTATCAACTATCCTGACAAAAGTAGTCTTCGCCTGCGCAAAGCTCTGGTGATGACGCCGTCTTGGGCTCCACGATGACCTCCATCTCGTAGTCCTCCTGGTCTTGGTTTCGTTGCACCGAAATGGCAACCTTTGCCCGACACCTTGGTACTCCGCGGCTGCGCTTGCTTCCTTTGCATCAAAGAGGAAAGGAGGACGCTGCGCGGGCTGGCACCCGCCTGGCGCCTAGAGTCGTCATGGCTCGCATCACGGGCACCTTGCGAGGTACCGCGCCTTGATTTCTCCGCCTCCTCGTGAGCCAGCCTGACGAGGCTGCGCCTGAGGAAGCTCCACGTCATCCGCCCCGCGAGGCTCGGCCCGTCGCGAGGGTCTTGAGTCTTGTGTTGATGAAGATGGGCCGTGCCAGGCCTCCTTTGAGCCACGCCGCAGGCCGCAGGCAAGCAAGTCTGGGGACCCCCGTTCCTAGAACGGTGACACCGCCCTTGGGCCTCGGGGGCTCCCTCCGACGCCTAGTGGTAGCACTTAGCTCCGCGCTGGTGAGAAGACTTGAGGACTAGACTAGGTGCCGACACGGCTTTTCATTTGCTTTCCCTAGTTGGCTCGCCTTCTCTTAATCGAAGTTTGCTTCTGGTGTTCCTTGCTGATTTGGTTCCGTCGCCTTTTGCCGCCTTTTCCGAATCCAGTTCGCTTGTGTTCTCTGTCTCGCATACCTCACGAGGGGGCTAGGCAGGCACCTTCACGACGGTCTCTCCCTCCTGTGTTGGTCCTTCTCTCTGCCTTCGGTCTGCTTTCTCGCAAGGCACCCTCGCTCAAGCCCACAAATTGGCACATCTCTCCTAATCCATGCCCCTCGGGTACCGCGATATGAAGCTCTGGGTCAAAGCTCGGGTGAATGATAAGTCTCCTAGTGAGCTTCCTAACAATTTTTTTGCAGTTCCTGAGCAACCACTAAGCCAAGACAGGCACGAGGAAACAAGTGCCTCGTGAAGAAGAGGCTGCCCCGAACGCGCCATGCTAAGTTATCTCCGCACAAAATAATGACACATCATAGAAATAACAAGCATAGCATAATGATTAAGGAATCACATTTCGATACACGCCCCTCTGAGCCCATACTGGTTTCATTTTGATGCAGGAAAGAAAAGAGGAACAAAACAAAAGCGGTGTTGCAGCAAACCACGGGGGCAGGCCTCCAGCGACGTCCCGAGCTTAGCCGAATCCCTCCTCGCGCTTCACGGTGGCGCGGCGACGAGACAACCCGCTACCACCTTCAAAGTGAGTGCAGCGGCTGGTCGTAGCCACCACTGCTGGAGCTCTCACTAAGAGAAGAGCCACCTTAGCTGGACGAGGCGCGGCTGGCGGGCTCGCCCTCGCCGCGGCCATCGCTGAGACCGAGAACCTCCTCGCCATTGTTCGTCTCGGGGTAGCACCCGGTGCGGCGACCATCTTCCCCAAACACCCTCACATAGAGGGTTGCATCACCGTCATACTTGAAATGGAGGGCGCACCATCCGCCTAGGCTGCGCACGCGGGCGAACGTCTGCTAACCGCAAGCCAGAGCTATGTTGCCCACGGCGGAGACTTCAACCGCGACCCAGGAAGCCCTGCTGCAGTAGCCGCCCGCCTGCTGCTAGAGCCCGCCTGGATCAGAGGCCGGCAACTCGTCAAAGAAGAAGCATGGAAGCTGAAGCTAGTTGCCGGCCGGATCCTTCGACATGACAACGAACTCCAGCAGCACTTCTGCCGAGTGGAAGCGTGGCCACGGAGGCCGCGCAACCATGGCATGTCTCACCTCATCGACGGGGTTGCCGCGACCGGAGCGACCCCCACCACGCGCAGCGGCGCCACCCTGGGAGCGGGGGGCCATGGCGGGAGTCGTGGTGTGCTTGCAGGGATGGCCGCGTCCCCGCTTGGGTACCGGGGAGCCGGGCCCCTCGCGATGGGCCTTTCCTTTCTTCGCGGCGGAGAACCTTTTCGACTGCACCATTGGAGTCGGTGCTGGAGCAGAGGAGGAAGAAGCAGGCGGAATGGGAAGAAGTGGGGGACGGGGGCTCCGCCCCTTCCTCATTAATAGCAGGAGAAGGCCAACCAGCGCCCCCACGATCACAGGTAATGATGGTTTTCCTTGCATGTCTCAGGGACTTGTCAAGTCGGGCTATTTCCCAGGCTGCGTGGGGAAGCGGAGACGCCCACGCCCAATAAACCGCCACGCGTCAACCGAGGCCGCAGGCTTTTGGGGCCCGCGGCGCCCCACGCTTGACCTTTGGCTTCGCCCCAAAGCCAAGCCCGAGCGCGCCTTGGGCCCGGGGGCTACTGTCGGAGTTCTGGGAATGGGGGTCCCCAGACTTGCCTGCCTGCGGCCCACGGCGTGGCTGAGCTAGCAGGCCCGTACGGCCCGTCTTCATCGACAAGGCATTCAAGACCCTCGCGAGGTGCCAAGCCTCGCGGGGTGGACGACACAAGACCTCCTCAGGAGCGGCCTCGCCAGGCAGGCTCATGAGGGGCGGAGAGATCAAGGTAAGGCAAACCTCGCGAGGTCCTCGTGACGTGAGCCCTGACCATCAAGACCAGGCGGGCGCCAATGCACACAGTGTCCTTGCTTCCTCTTTGGTGCCAAGTGGGCAAGCGCAGGCGCGGAGTACCGAGGCATCAAGCAAAGTTTCCATATCAGTGCAACGAGACCAAGACCAGCAGGACGGTAGGACAGAGGTCACCATGGAGCCCAAGACGGCGTCACCGCAAGAGCCTTTTGCAGGCGAAGACCACTTTTGTCATGATAAGCTGTACTAGCTATCCCCTTTCAAATTGGCCGTTGTTGGCTCCCTTCCCGCTCAACATCTGGGAGAGGACCAGGGCCTATATGAGTAGAACTAGCCACCACAGTAGAGGGGACGATCTGATTGAGAACAGATCGAGAGGCATCTCACCCACACAAGTTCACCAAGCACAAGAATACCTCAACCTCAGGAGGCTGTTCTTCCCCTTGTAATGTTCATCATTAGCCCAAGAGGAAATCCACCACGACCACACTGGAGTAGGGTATTACACCACAGCGGTGGCCCGAACCAGTATAAATCTTGTGTCTTTCTATGTTGTGAGCTCGTCGAGTTCGTCCGCGAGATCATAGAGATCTAGGGAGTGGATCGATAGGGAGAAAACCTTCGCACACACCCTAGTGTTCGAACCTTGAGGGTTTTGCCGGAACCAGTGATCCGACACCAACCATTCCTGTTGGTATGATTAGCAGGCTTATCAGGGGTGCCATGAATCTGGTAGGGCCGATCGAGTATTCTGTCCAAACTGGATGGACCATCCTTGTTTCCTTTGAATGGCTTCTTCCGCTGACCGGGTTTAGAGCCACTGAATCCGGCATTGACCACCATGTCTTTGGTATCTTCGTTATTGCTTCGACGCTTGTGTTTGTTGCATCGTGGCCTGCCATTGCAATCCCTGGCTTCGGAGGTGCCAGGGTCGCTGGTGTTGTTGCTTCTACGAGCTAGCCGACTATCTTCTCCCATGCAAAAGCAGGCCATAAGTGCGGTAAGGGCTGCCATTGACTTCGGTTTTTCTTGGCCGAGGTGTCGGGCGAGCCACTCGTCTCAGACACTGTGTTTAAAGTGTTGGAAATATGCCCTAGAGGCAATAATAAATTGGTTATTATTATATTTCCTTGTTCATGATAATCGTTTATTATCCATGCTAGAATTGTATTGATAGGAAACTCAGATACATGTGTGGATACATAGACAACACCATGTCCCTAGTAAGCCTCTAGTTGACTAGCTCGTTGATCAATAGATGGTTACGATTTCCTAACCATGGACATTGGATGTCGTTGATAACGCGATCACATCATTAGGAGAATGATGTGATGGACAAGACCCAATTATAAGCCTAGCACAAAGATCGTGTAGTTCGTATGCTAAAGCTTTTCTAATGTCAAGTGTCATTTCCTTAGACCATGAGATTGTGCAACTCCTGGATACCATAGGAATGCTTTGGGTGTACCAAACGTCACAACGTAACTGGGTGGCTATAAAGGTTCACTACAGGTATATCCGAAAGTGTCTGTTGGGTTGGCACGAATCGAGACTGGGATTTGTCACTCCGTGTAAACGGAGAGGTATCTCTGGGCCCACTCGATAGGACATCATCATAATGTGCACAATGTGAACAAGGAGTTGATCACGGGATGATGTGTTACGGAACGAGTAAAGAGACTTGCCGGTAATGAGATTGAACAAGGTATCGGGATACCGACGATCGAATCTCGGGCAACTATCGTACCGATAGACAAAGGGAATTGTATACGGGATTGACTGAATCCTTGACATCGTGGCTCATCCGATGAGATCATCATGGAGCATGTGGGAGCCAACATGGGTATCCAGATCCCGCTATTGGTTATTGGCCGGAGAGTTTTCTCGGCCATGTCTGCATCACTCCCGAACCCGTAGGGTCTACACACTTAAGGTTCGATGACGCTAGGGTTATAGGGAAAGTATGTACACGGTTACCGAATGTTGTTCAGAGTCCCGGATGAGATCCCGGACGTCACGAGGAGTTCCGGAATGGTCCGGAGGTAAAGATTGATATATAGGAAGTATGGTTTTGGCCACCGGAAGTGTTCCGGGCATCACCGGTAGTGTACCGGGACCACCGGAGCGGTCCGGGGGTCCACCGAGAGGGGCCACCAGCCCCGGAGGCTTGCGTGGGCCATAAGTGGGAAGGGACCAGCCCCTATGTGGGCTGGGGTGCCTCCCACCAAGGCCCAAGGCGTCCTCAAGAGGAGAGGAGGCAAACCCTAGGCGCAGATGGGCCCTAAGGCCCACCCTAGGTGCGCCCCCTCTCTCTCCCCCTTGGCCGCCTCCCAGATGGGATCTGGGGGCTGCCGCCACCCCTAGGGAGGGAACCCTAGGTGGGGGCGCAGCCCCTCCCCTCCCCCTATATATACTTGAGGTATGGGGCTGCCCAACACGTGTGATTTGCTCTCCCTGTTGGCGCAGCCCTACCCCTCTCCCTCCTCGTCTCTCGTAGTGCTTGGCAAAGCCCTGCTGGAGTCCCGCGCTCCTCCACCACCACCACGCCGTCGTGCTGCTGCTGGATGGAGTCTTCCCCAACCTCTCCTTCTCCCCTTGCTGGATCAAGGCATAGGAGACGTCATCGGGCTGTATGTGTGTTGAACACGGAGGTGCCATCCGTTCGGCACTAGGATCATAGGTGATTTGGATCACGACGAGTACGACTCCATCAGCCCCGTTCATTTGAACGCTTCCGCTTAGAGATCTACAAGGGTATGTAGATGCACTCTCCTTCCCTTCGTTGCTAGCTTACTCCATAGATTGATGTTGGTGATGCGTAGGAAATTTTGAATTTCTGTTATGTTCCCCATCAGTGGCATCATGAGCTAGGTCTATGCGTAGTTTCTATGCACGAGTAGAACACAAGTTGTTGTGGGCGTCGATTTTGTCAATTTGCTTGCCGTTACTAGTCTTATCTTGATTCGGCGGCATCGTGGGATGAAGCGGCCCGGACCGACCTTACACATACTCTTACGTGAGACTGGTTCCACCGACTGACATGCACTAGTTGCATAAGGTGGCTAGCGGGTGTCTGTCTCTCCCACTTTAGTCGGATCGGATTCGATGAAAAGGGTCCTTATGAAGGGTAAATAGAAATTGGCATATCATGTTGTGGTTTTCGCGTAGGTAAGAAACGTTCTTGCTAGAAACCTATAGCAGCCACGTAAAAACTTGCAACAACAATTAGAGGACGTCTAACTTGTTTTTGCAGCATATGCCTTGTGATGTGATATGGCCAAAAGGATGTGATGAATGATATATGTGATGTGTGAGATTGATCATGTTCTTGTAATAGTTATCACGACTTGCATGTCGATGAGTATGACAACCGACAGGAGCCATAGGGGTTGTCTTAATTTATTTATGACCTGCGTGTCAACATAAACGTCATGTAATTACTTTACTTTATTACTAAAGCGTTAGCCTTAGTAGTAGAAGTAATAGATGACGAGACAACTTCAAGAAGACACAATGATGGAGATCATGGTGTCATGCCGGTGACAACGATGATCATGGAGCCCCGAAGATGGAGATCGAGAGGAGCAAAAATGATATTGGCCATATCATGTCACTATTTGATTGCATGTGATGTTTATCATGTTTTACATCTTATTTGCTTAGAATGACGGTAGCTTAAATAAGATGATCCCTCACTAAAATTTCAAGAAAGGTGTTCCCGCTAACTGTGCACCGTTGCGAAGGTTCTTTGTTTCGAAGCACCACGTGATGATCGGGTGTGATAGATTCTAACGTTCGAATACAACGGGTGTAAGCCAGATTTACACAGCAAAAACACTTAGGTTGACTTGACGAGCCTAGCATGTACAGACATGGCCTCGGAACACGGAAGACCGAAAGGTCGAGCATGAGTCATATAGAAGATACGATCAACATGAAGATGTTCACCGATGTTGACTAGTCCGTCTCACGTGATGATCGGACATGGCCTAGTTGACTCGGATCATGTTTCACTTAGATGACTAGAGGGATGTCTATCTGAGTGGGAGTTCATTAAATGAACTCAATTACCATGAACATAGTCTAAATTGTCTTTGCAAATATGTTGTAGATAAATAGCTCACATTGTAGCTCCCTGTTTCAATACGTTCCTAGAGAAAGATTAAGTTGAAGGATATTGTAAGCAATGATGCGGACTAGGTCCGTAGTCCAAGGAGTGTCCTCACCGCTACACAGAAGGATTACGTCTTTGATGCACCGCTCGATGTGCAAACCCCTACAATGTCGTCTGTGGATGTTGTGAACACCTGACAGACACATCCTGATGACTACTTGATAGTTTAGTGCACCATACTTTACGGCTTAGAATTGGGATTCCAATGACGTCTTGAACGCCATAGAACATATGAGATGTTCCAAGAGCTGAAATTGGGATTTCAGGCTCATGCCTGTGTTGAGAGGTGTGAGACTTCTGACAAGTTCTTTAGCCAACAAGATGGAGGAGAATAGCTCAACTGGTGAGCATGTGCTCAGAATGTCTGGGTGCTACAATCACTTAAATCAAGTGGGAGTTAAACTTCCAGATAAGATAGTGATTGAGTTCTCTAGGCACTATCACTTAGCTACTAGATCTTCGTGATGAACTATGACATGCAAGGGATGGAGTTGATCCCGGAGCTGTTCGCGGTGCTTAAGACCGCAAAAGGTAGAAATCAAGAAGGAGCATCAAGTGTTGATGGTTTAACAAGACCACTGGTTTCAAAGAAGGGCAAGGGCTAGAAGGGAAACTTCATGGATGGCAAACCAGTTACCGCTCCAGTGAAGGAACCCAAGGTTGAACCCAAACCCGAGACTAAGTGCTTCTGTTGTAAGGGGAACGATCACTGGTAGCGGAATTACCCCAAATGCATGGTAGATAAGAAGGCTGGCAACTTCAACAAAGTATATACGTGTTATTAATGTGTTCCTCGCTAGTACTCCTGGTAGCACCTGGGTATTGGATACCGGTTCAGTTACTATTATTGGTGACTTGAAGCAAAAGCTATGGACTAAACGGAGACTGGCTGAGGGCGAGGTGACGATGTGTGTTGGAAGTATTTCCAAAGTTGATGAGATCACCATCGCACGCTCCATCTGCCTTCGGGATTAGTATTGAACCTAGATAAATGTTATCAGGTGTCTACGTTGAGCATGAATATGATTAGATCATGTTCATTGCAATACGGTCATTCATTTAAGTTAGAGAATAATGGTTATTCTGTTTACATGAATGATACCTTTCATGGTCATGCACCCTATGTGAATGGCTCATTGAATCTCGGTCGTGGTGATACACATGTTCACACCAAAAGATGTAGAGTTAATAATGATAGTACCACTTTCTTGTGGCACTGCCGCTTAGGTCATATTGGCGTAAGATGCATGAAGAAACTCCATATCGATGGATGTTTGGAGTCACTTGATTTTGAATCGCTTGACACATGCGAGCCATGCCTCATGGGCAGGATGACTAAGACCCTGTTTTCAGGTACAATGAAACGAGCAAGTGACTTGTTGGAAATCATACATGCAGATGTGTGTGATCCAATGAGAATTGAAGCGTGCGGTGGATATTGCTATTTTCTCATCTTCACAGACGATTTGAGTAGATATAGGTATATTTACTTAATGAAGCACAAGTCTGAAACGTTTGAAAGGTTCAAGCGATTTCAGAGTGAAGTTAAGAATCATCATAACAATAAGATCATGTTCCTGTGATCTGATCAAAAGGGGATTTTCTGACTTGTGAGTTTGGCAATCACTTAAGATATTGTGGAATTGTTTCACAGTTGAAGCCACCTGGAACACCATAGGGTAATGGTGTGTCCGGACGTTGTAATCGAACCCTATGAGATATGGTGCGATCTATGATGTCTCTTACCGATCTACCGTTTTCATTTTGAGGTTATGCGTTAGAGACAGCTGCATTCACTTTAGATAGGACACCATCTAAGTCCGTTGAGACGACATCGTGTGAACATTGGTTTGGCAAGAAACCAAAGTTGTCGCTTCTTAATGTTTGGGGCTGCGATGCTTAAGGCTTCAGCCGGAGAAGCTCGAACCCAAACCGGACAAACACATCTTCATAGGATACCCAAAGGTGATAGTTGGGTATACCTTCTATCTCAGATCCGAGGGAAAATTGTTTGTCGCTAAGAACGGGTCCTTTCTCGAGAAGGAGTTTCTCTCAAAAGAATTGAGTGGGAGGAAGATAGAACTTGATGAGTTTGTCGAACCTTTATTTCAACCAGAGAGTGATGCAACACAGAAAGATGTTTTCTATGGAGCCTATGTCTGTTGAATAGGAAGTTAATGATAGTGATCATGAAGCTTCAGATCAAGTTGCTATCGAACCTCATAGGTCGACAAGGATATGTACTACTCCTGAGTGGTATGGTAATCCTGTCTTAGATATCATGTTGTTAGACAACAATGAACCTACGAGCTATGGAGAAGCAATGGTGGGCCCGTATTCCGACAAATGGTTAGAAACCATGAAATCCGAGATAGGATCCATGTATCAAAACAAAGCATGGACTTTGGTGGACTTGCCCGTTGATCGGCAAGCCATTGAGATAAATGGATCTTTAAGAAGAAGACGGACGTGGGCGGTAATGTTACCATCTATGAAGCTCGACTTGTGGGAAAGAGTCTTTTCACAAGTTCAAGGAGTTGACTACGATGAGAATTTCTCACCCGTAGCGATGCTTAAGTCCATCGGAATCATGTTAGCATTAGCTGTATTTTTCGATTATGAAATTTTACAGATGGATGTGAAAACAAGTTTTCTTACCAGTTTTCATAAGAAAAGTTGTATGTGATACAATAAAAGGTTTTGTCAATCCTAAGGATGCTAAAAGGTATGCTGGCTCCAGAAATCCTTCTATGGACTAGAGCAAGCATCTCGGAATCGGAATATATGTTTTGATGGAGTGATCAAAGCTTTTAGGTTTATACAATGTTTGCTAGAAACTTGTATTTACAAGAAAGTGAGTGGGAGCACTACAATATTTCTGATAAGTATATGTGGATGACATATTGTTGATCTGAAATAATGTAGAATTTCTGGAAAGCATAAACGGTTGTTTGAAGAGTGATTTTCAAAGGAAGACCTGGATAAGGCTGCTTACATATTGGGCATCAAGATCTATAGAAATAGATCAAGACACCTGATGATACTTTCAAAGAACGCACACCTTGACATGTTTTTGAAAGAGTTCAAAATAGATTAGTCAAAGAAGGGGTTCTTACCTGAGTTGTAAGGTGTGAAGTTGAGTAAGACTCAAAGATTGACCACGGCAGAAGAAAGAGGAAGGACGAAGGTCGTCCCCTATGCTTTTGTCATAGGCTCTATACGGTATGCCATGCTGAGTACCGCACCTGATGTGTGCCTTGCCACATGTCTGGCAAGAGGGTACAAAGGTGATCTAGGAGTAGATCACCAGATAGCGGTCAAAATTATCCTTAGAGGAATAAGGAAATATTTCTCGGTTATGGAGGCGATAAAGAGTTCGACGTAAAGAGTTACATCGATGCAAGCTTAACACCTATCTGGATAGCTCTGAGTAGAGATACCAGATACGTATAATGGAGCAACAATTTGGAATAGCTCCAAGTGGAACGTGGTAGCAGCATCTACGATATAAAGTTTTGTGAAATACATAGGGATCTGAATATGGCAAGACCCGTTGACTACAACCTCTCTCACAAGCATAACATGATTAAACCCAGAACTCTTTGAGTGTATATCACATAGTGATGTGAACTAGATCACTGAGTCTAGTAGACTCTTGGATGTTGGTCACATGGCGATGTGACCTGTGAGTGTTAATCACATGGCGATGTGAACTAGATTATTGACTCTAGTGCAAGTGGGAGACTGTTGGAAATATGCCCTAGAGGCAATAATAAATTGGTTATTATTATATTTCCTTGTTCATGATAATCGTTTATTATCCATGCTAGAATTGTATTGATAGGAAACTCAGATACATGTGTGGATACATAGACAACACCATGTCCCTAGTAAGCCTCTAGTTGACTAGCTCGTTGATCAATAGATGGTTACGGTTTCCTAACCATGGACATTGGATGTCGTTGATAACGGGATCACATCATTAGGAGAATGATGTGATGGACAAGACCCAATCCTAAGCCTAGCACAAAGATCGTGTAGTTCGTATGCTAAAGCTTTTCTAATGTCAAGTGTCATTTCCTTAGACCATGAGATTGTGCAACTCCCGGATACCGTAGGAATGCTTTGGGTGTACCAAACGTCACAACGTAACTGGGTGGCTATAAAGGTTCACTACAGGTATCTCCGAAAGTGTCTGTTGGGTTGGCACGAATCGAGACTGGGATTTGTCACTCCGTGTAAACGAAGAGGTATCTCTGGGCCCCCTCGATAGGACATCATCATAATGTGCACAATGTGACCAAGGAGTTGATCACGGGATGATGTGTTACGGAACGAGTAAAGAGACTTGCCGGTAACGAGATTGAACAAGGTATCGGGATACCGACGATCGAATCTCGGGCAACTATCGTACCGATTGACAAAGGGAATTGTATACGGGATTGACTGAATCCTTGACATCGTGGCTCATCCGATGAGATCATCATGGAGCATGTGGGAGCCAACATGGGTATCCAGATCCCGCTGTTGGTTATTGGCCGGAGAGTTTTCTCGGCCATGTCTGCATCACTCCCGAACCCGTAGGGTCTACACACTTAAGGTTCGATGACGCTAGGGTTATAGGGAAAGTATGTACACGGTTACCGAATGTTGTTCAGAGTCCCGGATGAGATCCGGACGTCACGAGGAGTTCCGGAATGGTCCGGAGGTAAAGATTGATATATAGGAAGTATGGTTTTGGCCACCGGAAGTGTTCCGGGCATCACCGGTAGTGTACCGGGACCACCGGAGCGGTCCGGGGGTCCACCGAGAGGGGCCACCAGCCCCGGAGGCTTGCGTGGGCCATAAGTGGGAAGGGACTAGGCCCTATGTGGGCTGGGGCGCCTCCCACCAAGGCCCAAGGCGTCCTCAAGAGGAGAGGGGGCAAACCCTAGGCGCAGATGGGCCCTAAGGCCCACCCTAGGTGCGCCCCCTCTCTCTCCCCCTTGGCCGCCTCCCAGATGGGATCTGGGGGCTGCCGCCACCCCTAGGGAGGGAACCCTAGGTGGGGGCGCAGCCCCTCCCCTCCCACTATATATACTTGAGGTATGGGGCTGCCCAACACGTGTGATTTGCTCTCCCTGTTGGCGCAGCCCTACCCCTCCCCTCCCCATCTCTCATAGTGCTTGGCGAAGCCCTGCTGGAGTCCCGCGCTCCTCCACCACCACCACGCCGTCGTGCTGCTGCTGGATGGAGTCTTCCCCAACTTCTCCTTCTCCCCTTGCTGGATCAAGGCGTAGGAGACGTCATCGGGCTGTACGTGTGTTGAACACGGAGGTGCCGTCCGTTCGGCACTAGGATCATCGGTGATTTGGATCATGACGAGTACGACTCCATCAACCCCGTTCACTTGAACACTTCTGCTTAGCGATCTACAAGGGTATGTAGATGCACTCTTCTTCCCTTCGTTGCTAGATTACTCCATAGATTGATCTTGGTGATGCGTAGTTAATTTTGAATTTCTGCTATGTTCCCCATCATAAAGGCCGCAAGGGCTTCAGCGTCCGGACAGTCCACAATTTGGTTCTTTTTAATTAAGAACCTGGTCCATAGCTTCCGGGCTGATTCTCCGGGTTGCTGGACTAGTGACTAAGGTGATTGGCGTGTGGAGGCTGAACATAGGTTCATTGGAAGTTGTCTCTAAAGGCATCCTCCAAGTCTTCCTAGCCGCCAATAGAGTTTTTTGGGAGGCTTTTAAACCAGTGTCGTGCTAATTCCTTTAATTTTAGCGGGAGGTATTTGATGGCATGGAGATCATCACCGCGGGCCATGTGAATATGGAGAAGAAAATCTTCGATCCACACTGCGGGATCTATAGTACCATCGTATGATTCAATGTTCACGGGTTTAAATCCTTCTGGGAATTGGTGCTCCATCATCTCATCGGTGAAGCATAAGGGGTGTGCGGCACCTCTGTAACGGGTGATGTCACGGCGCAGTTCAGATGAAGTCCGAATGCGGTTTTCGGCCTGGGTGGCGTTGTGCCTGTCGCGCCAGGGCTGATGGTCGTCCTCTCGCGTTGGAGCATGCCCCCTTGACCCATAGATTGATCTTGTCTGGCCGGCTCTATTGTCCAGGTCCTTGCATAGGTCATAGGTATAGCCCAGGGCCGCTGCCTCCCTGCCCCGATGGTGGGGTGGAGCGGGCTGGTGTTCGGCGCAAGTAGTCGATCTGTCCCGTCCATGTGGTGGTCGGTCAGGTTTGTCAGAAGGTTTATACTTCAGCGGTATTGGCTCAAGAAGCCGATCAGGTTTGTAGCAGCTTGCGCTTCGAGTAGCTCTTGGTTTGGCGCTCGAGGCCATATTCCTCGACTACCAGGACTTTAGTCCATCTGTCATTGAGCGTATCCTGATCGGCTTGGTGTTGCTACTGCTTCTTATTTAGGCTTCTCGTAGTGGCGATTATCCGGCGCTTAAAGCACTCTTGTTCGAGGGGTTCCTCTTGCACGATGAAGTCACTGGTGCGTGTCGGTGCTATACAAACGGTTTTTAACCCCTTTCCGCGACGGCATTTGGAACCATCGCCTAGTGAGTGTGGGCGATAGGATGGTCCTTCCCACACGACCCAGAAACCGTCGGGGATATGCCCCCCTGGCACATAGGCTCAGCAAAATGAGGTCATGTGCTACCGGCGAGCGCTCAAATATGGAAATACCTACAATAGAGCTAAAAAATACAATTATACAGGCAAAATTGTTTCCGATCACAAGTACATCCCACACAGTCAGTCCCTGCTAAACGGTTTCGTCCGTATGTACATCCCACACAGTCGCTCCAAGGAAAACGTTTCCGTTCACAGGTACATCACACACAATTTTTCCCGTTAAATCATTTGCGTTATTGAATGTATCACACATGGTCCATAGAAGAAACTGTGTGGCAAAAGCTACCCATCACACACAGTTTTTATGTGGTAAACATTTGTGCAAGGTGGCCTAACGCAAACAGTTTTCAAGAGAAAGTCGTGTGTGATTGTTCATTGATCCAACACGGTTTATTCCTAGAAACTGTGTGCGTTGCCTGAGGTCATCGCCCATGGTATTTTTTCAATAACCGTTGGCAATAGCAAAACCCAATTAGCGGGATAATTCGCCATTAGCAGGCTAATTGCCCTATTATTAATAATCCATTTATCAATCTAATTGACATTCATATTAAGCACATAATATATCTCATTTCCATACTAAAGAAGCAGAATTTTATAATTGAAATACATCAGAGTACAACATGATATAGCTTCAGCACTCAGCTACCCCATTACACAACTGCACCAGCACCAAGTTTCACATGCAACATGTAGAACCTTTCGAAATTAGCATCATAGATGGTATATAGACAGATGCATCTCATCTAGAAAACTGCTGAAGCAGAAGGCGAATATTGAGCCTTCATTCATGTTGAAGGTCTTTGCAACTTCAGGCCAGTGCGTGTGGATGATTGACCGTCCATTTCGTCCTCTTTAGGAAGACTTCAATATTGAACCGTGGGTGTTGTATGAAAACCTTCCTCGCCTCCTGACCATAGAGGTGGTTTGAGAGGTAATCATCAGTGAACTGCTTTGGAAAGGCCTGAAAACAAGGATGTGCGTAAATATCTTCTCTATATTGGAAATGGGGCAAATGAATAAAAAAGGCAAGGTATAATAGTTAGTACCACCTTGTAGTGAACTGATGTCTTCTTCATTGTGTAGACAAAGATCTTGTTATTTTTTGTCGCTAATTTCTTTATCCTAACAATCTTTCTGAGTTTCTTGATTTGATTGATATTCATGGTCAACTCATTTCCCCATATGCAAAAAGGGTCGAATAGTGGGTCAAAACCTCTAACATCAGGACCTACATGTGCAAGACCAAATTGTTAACACCCAAAATATTGGAATGGTTCCTGCAATTGCACAATAATGTGCTATTAGACAATGGACCATGCACGTGCTAACCTCGATTGTAAGCCTCAGTGCTTCCCATTGTTTCCCTGCAACACATATAAGGTAGTTAGTCATCAGGTTACATAAGGGTTCACATGCTATCAGTAGAATATGTTGATGAAAAATAATCACATTGCAGATTCATCAGATTAATTCAAGCCACATGGAAAACCCATTTATCCAAACCAAGCATGATTAAGAACTAGGAAATATAGCACTTGTATATGTTTCCCATGTATTAAGTGCAACCAAATTCGATTTATTCCTCACATGCACAACAATACAAAATTCTACCCACGACAATTGGACATTGAATTGCAGAATTGAACCAAGCAGTTAACTAAACACGACAACAAATGAACCAAACATTAACTGAGCACCACATTGCACAATATAACATACTGCTCATATAAGATCAAATAGTTTACCAAACAGTTAACTACAGCCAATTGTAGCAATTGTATTTGTTTATCATGTATTTATACAGCCAAAATCAATTTATTCCTCACATGGTATACAATAACAGAATGCACCCACAACTATTGAACATTGCATTGCAGAATTGAACCAAACAATCAACTAAACACCACAACACAAATGAACCAAATGTTAACTGAGCACCACATTGCACAATGTATAACCAAACCAAGCATGCTTGACAACTTGGAAATATAGAAATTGTATTCGTTTCTCATGTATTTTGTAAAGATAAATTCGATTTATTTCTCACATGGAAGCCAATACAAAATTGCAGACTGAAGAATTGAACATCACATTTGCAGAATTGAACCAAATAGTTAACTGAAGACGAAAACTAATTAACAAAACAGTTAATAAGTGATCACCACACTGCACGACATATAGAATATATACACTAGAGCAACAGATTGCATGGTAAAATTACATAGCACAATTCACTAGAATTTGTGAAGGAAAGGCAGGAGCAGCACACGCAATGGGTAAACCGAGCATGCTTAACTGGTGTAGCTAGCAAATGGCAAGGTGCTCCTCCAAGATCTGGGGGTTGGCACGAATGGCAGCCATCGCGACCTCATCCATGCGTGCGGCCGTGATTTGCTTCTCCACTGCCAAATGCTCCTTGAGATCCTGGCTATACTGTGTGCACCATGGCTTAGGGCGGCACTTATTTGTTGGAGGGGTCGGTTATTTGGGTGGAAGGTGTCGCGCTCGCGCCGACGGTCGGGGCATGTGGGTGGTGGAAGGAGGAGGAGGATGGAGATCGGGTGGGGATTACCTGCCTAGATAGACAAGGCCGAGCAGCTTGAAGGAGGTTCGCCGACGAGGAGGCGGCACTGCAAGCAAGGAGGGAAGGTTTCAACTCGGAAAGGAAGGCGGAAACAAGGAAAATGTGGCTTTTGGTAAGGGGGAGGGGGCGAGGAGGTAGATATTTCCGCGCAAGCCAGAAATTTGGAATCGCTTTAGTGAAAAAACTGGCGCGCAAAGTGTCATCAGACATGGTCCCTTATTCAGAGCTGTGTACGATATGTGAACATCACAAACAATTCAGATAGCTTAAATCATGTGTGATGAGTTTAAAAGTCAAAAATTTTGGTTCTAATTTCCATGGTTACAGTGGTCATCCATGTCATTGCATAATTTGGGTACACAAAGGAGACTACACCACACCCACACTTCTTAATCGAGCAAGTTCAGCAATAAAACAGAGCTAGCTGACCTAAACATTACTCTAACAAATTAAAGACCGACACTCTTAATTAAACAAAACAAAGAGTACTACTATGGCTGCTGCTCATCGATCTCCGCCGCCGCCTCCATGTCCAGCTCGCGCCCGATGGTCTCCTGGGGAAGGGGCTCCATGGCATCCATCGCACCATACTCAGCAAGCATCTCGCCATCTGCGTCCGCCATCTCTTTGGAAAAGGCCTCCACGAGCTGGGCGTGGGCGGACACGATCTGGTCTTGGACGGGCTCCGTCGTTGCAAGGTATGCGGCGGAGGAACGGACGACTACTCGAACGCTCTCGGCTATTGCTAGCTCTTCGGTCGTGGGTTGCCGATCGTTATCGGAGAAGCTTCGTTCGATTTGTGCGGTGACCGCCAGGAGTTGGGCGTGGGCGGCCTCGACATGGTCGTGGGCGTCCTCCATCAGGGCTAAGGCCGCCGCTGCGGAATGGATAGCTGCTATGCCGCTCTCGCCAGTTGTTATCCCTGAGCCAGATGTTGTTGCCCTCACCTCAGAAGCAACAGCGGCCGTTTGTGCTGCCATGGCCGCCCGGTCACAGATTGCAGCCGCGCTCATGCACCTTGTTAGCATGTGCATGGCGGCTGCAGCCGCGCTCTCGCCGGAGTGGGCCACCGAAGTTGCCCTCACGATGCGGGTCCACATGCCCATCTTTCACCCATGACGATTGAACAGTGAAATGATATTTGGGGAGCAAGCCAGTGTGCTTGAGATGCCGGCTGTGGACTGTAGCCGACCCTTGTTCTCGCGTAAGCCATAGGCGTACTATACATCGACGGTGCTCCAGGATATTTTGTGCTCCATCTCACATAGGTGGTGATAATAAACTGTGTGCGATCTACTTGATTTTTCATCTTGATTTGAATTACATAATGGTGTCACAACGGCAATGGACGGTGTTTGAATTGCTACACCTTTTATCTGGAGTGAACATGCAACTATATGTGTGTCGTGAAAGAATTGGAATTATTCAGGGTTCGTTTGAACATTTTATACATTAAATTGGTTTTCTATCCATTTTAGGTGCACAATTCAAAATTAAACTACATGCACATGCTCCCGTGCACCAACATGGAATGTAAAATCAAATCTGTGTCCTCGGGTGCATGCTTAGGTCCCATGCAAGAAATTGGAATGAATTTCAAACACTAGGGCACCGTTGATTGCCCGCAAAACGTTGAGATACTTTATTTTGAAATTCTAGTAAATCCAAAACTCATCTGAAATTCTTGAAACTTGGCATGCTATTATGGAGCGACATCAACATGACGTGGTAAAAAATTTGTCCCATTTGGGGCAGGTTTGGCTATAAGCTTCTCATAAACCAGAGCTTCTCACAACAAGTGTGATGGTTTCAGTAGGGAATGTTTCACCTTTATGGACGAAACGATATCCTTTGCCTCTTCTCGATTTCAATTTTTTCTAGTGTCAACATAGAACAACATGAGTGTTGTCTCAATCTTTGGGATTTTTGGGGGTTCGCTTGGACATTTGTATACATTAACTGAGTTTTCTGTGCATTCATGTGCATAATTCAAATTTCAACTACTGGCACAATCTCTAATGCATATAAATTAGTTGAAAATTCCAATCGGTGTCCTTGGTTGCCTGTTTAGGTCCCATGCAAGAAATGGGAATGAATGTCAAACACCTTGCCACCGTCACTCGGGCGCAAACATTGAGATACTTAGTTTTTAAATTCTAGTAAATCCAAAATTCATTTGAAATTCATGAAACTTGGCATGTTATCATGGAGCGGCATCAACATGCCGTGGTAAATTTTTTATCCCATTTGGGGCAGGTTTGGGTATATGCTTCTCACAAACCAGAGCTTCTCACAACAAGCATGATGGTTTCGGTAGGGAACGTCCCACCTTTGGGGAAGAAACGATATCCATTGCCTCTTATTGCTTCCAAAATTTTTCTCGTGTCAACATAGAACAACGGGCGTGTTGTGTCAAATTTTGTGATTTTTTGGGATTCGTTTCGACATTTTTATGACTGAGATTTCAATGCATTTATGTGCATAATTCAAATTTGAACTATGTGCACATGCTCCAGTGCATATAACTTGGTTTAAAAATGAAATTTGTGTCCCTGGGTGCATGCTTAGGTCACATGCAAGAAATGGGAATGAATTTCAAAAACCATGGCACTGATGATTGCCGGCAAAATATTGAGATGCCTAGTTTATAAATTCTAGTAAATCCAAAAATCGTCTGAAGTTCATGAAACTTGGATGCTATCATGGAGCGGCATGAACATGCCGTGGTAAATTTTTTGTCCCATTTGGGGCAGGTTTGGGTATATGCTTCTCACAAACCGGAGCTTCTCACAACAAGCATGATGGTTTCAGTAGGGAATGTCCCACCTTTGGGGACTAAACGATATCCATTGCCTCTTATTGCTTCCAAAATTTTTCTCGTGTCAACATAGAACAACATGAGTGTTGTGTCAATTTTTGTGATTTTTCGGGGTTCGTTTGGACTTTTTTATCCGTTAACTGAGTTTTCAATGCATTTATGTGCATAATTCAAATTTGAACTACATGCACATGCTCCAGTGCATATAAATTGGTTGAAAAAATTCAAATATGTGTCCTTGCATGCATGCTTAGGTCCCATGCAAGAAATCGGAATGAATTTCAAACACCAAGGCACCGTTGATTGCCGGCAAAACGTTGAGATACTTTATTTTGAAATTCTAGTAAATCTAAAACTCATCTAAAATTCATGAAACTTGGCATGCTATCATGGAGCGGTATCAACATGCCTTGGTAAATTTTTTGTCCCATTTGGGGCAGGTTTGGGTATATGCTTCTCACAAACCAGAGCTTCTCACAACAATCATGATGGTTTCAGTAGGGAACATCCCACCTTTGGGGACGAAATGATATCCATTGCCTCTTATAGCTTCCAAATTTTTTTCTTGTGTCAACATAGAACAACTGGAGTGTTGTGTCAATTTTTGTGTTTTTTCGGGGCTCGTTATGACATTTTTATGCATTAACTGAGTTTTCAATGCATTTTTGTGCAAAATTCAAATTTGAACTACACGCACATGCTCCAGTGCATATAAATTGGTTGAAAAATCAAATCTGTGTCCTTGGGTGCATGCTTAGGTCCCATGCAAGAAATGGGAACGAATTTCGAACACCAGGGCACTGTTGATTGCCGGCAAAACATTGAGATGCCTGGTTTTTAAATTCTAGTAAATCCAAAACTTGTCTAAAATTCATGAAACTCGGCATGCTATCATGGAGCGGCATCAACATGCCATGGTAAATTTTTTGTCCCATTTGGGGCAGGTTTGGGTATATACTTCTCACAAACCGGAGCTTCTCACAGCAAGCATGATGGTTTCGGTAGGGAACATCCCACCTTTGGGGACTAAATGATATCCATTGCCTCTTATTGCTTCCAAAAAGTTTCTCGTGTCAACATAGAACAACATGAGTGTTGTGTCAATTTGTGTGATTTTTCGGGGTTCGTTTGGACATTTTTATGCATTAACTGAGTTTTCAATGCATTTATGTGCATAATTTGAATTTGAACTACATGCACATGCTCCAGTGCATATAAATTGGTTTGAAAAATCAAATCTGTGTTTTTGGGTGCATGCTTAGGTCCCATGCAAGAAATGGGAATGAATTTCAAACACTACGACACCGTTGATTGCCGGCAAAATGTTGAGATACCTGGTTTTTACATCTAGTAAATACGAAACTCGCCTGAAATTCATGAAACTTGGCATGTATCATGGAGCGGCATCAACAGGCCGTGGTAATTTTTTTGTCCCATTTGGGGCAGGTTTGGGTATATGCTTCTCACAAACTAGAGCTTCTCACAACAATCATGATGGTTTGGGTAGGGAAGGTCCCAGCTTTGGGGACGAAACGATATCCATTGCCTCTTATTGCTTCCAATATTTTTCTCCTGTCAACATAGAACAACATGAGTGTTGTGTCAATTTTTTTGTTTTTTCGGGGTTCGGTTGGAATTTTTATGCATTAACTGAGTTTTCAATGCATTTATGTGCATAATTTAAATTTGAACTCCATGCACATGCTCCACTGCATATAAATTGGTTGAAAAATCAAATATGTGTCCTTGGGTGCATGCTTAGGTCCCATGCAAGAAATGGGAATGAATTTCAAACACCAGGGCACCGTTGCTTGCCGGCAAAACATTGAGATACTTTATTTTTAAATTCTAGTAAATCCAAAACTCATCTGAAATTCATGAAACTTGGCATTGTATCATGGAATGGCACCCAACATGCTATGGTATTTTTTGCGTCCATTTGGAGAGAAGGCGCACTCGAATAATGACAGCCAACAAAGGCATTTTGAAAAAATAGTTGCCACTATAATATCTCAAACGTTTGTATCATTCAAACCGTGTGCATTGTGTTAACCATTCACGTGATGCCACGTGTCTTGGTTTAAATGGCTGTAGGAGGTGCCTTGCAGACAGCTGCTTTACCTTGACTAAACGGGAGGCATGCGAGCGCAGTCCGATGTGCAGGCTGACCGAGAGGCGTGCAAGCTATCCTCGAATGTGCAGGCTCACCGGGAAGCATGCGAGTTGTACGCTGGGCAGGCTCACTCGGAAGCGAGCCCTTTGACTTCCATGGCCGCCCGCCTTCCTCTCCATGCGCGCGCCCTCCTGATCGACATGGGACGCCGCCGTCGAACTTTACCTCTTAGCGCCGCTAGCTGCCGTCCTCCCGCGCCCCGCCCGTCGACCCCGGGACGACATGATGCAAAGTGAGGGCAGGATTTGTGCATCTCTTCAACGCAAACGGTTCTTTTGGATGACCCACGTGCAACCAGTTACAAACATTTTGGTGCGATTTGCATCTGTCATATTGGGTATGTTACCATTTGTCAAATTGGAAAGATTGAGATTTGTTGATCTAGTAACATTTCCATTTGTCAACCTTGTAACACTGCGATTTGTCAAAATATGAAGCTAAAATTCAGTAATTAAGCATAGATTTCATTCATAGATTAAGCAGCCGTTCTTAATTTATACAAACAGTTCAACTCAACAGCTGAACCGACCAAAATTTTCCCCAATTTTAGCCAACCACGTACTGAAATAGCTAGTTCAACTATATATACTAGCTAATTTTAAGTACGTTGTATAGTTCCACCACATCTATAGTCAGATGAATTGAAAAAATAGCCCCTAAATACTACTACTACTGCGGAGGGGCTTTGCACTACTTCTGGTTGCCTCTCCTCTACCGAGCGTGCTCATTAAGAGCCGGAGGAGGAGGATCCTACCGATGAGATGGGCAACCGCAATACGGTGCCTGCTGCTATTGTAGCTTCAGCGTCGCTCACCTCGAATGCCCTCAGCCGCTCCTGAAGACCCCTCTCGAAGCGGTGGTTCTCCTCGTAGATCTCCTGATCCCTCACCTCTAAGGCAGTATGTTCCACGGCCATGGCGACGGGAATGCTCTTTGCATGCTCGACGAGGCGCTCCTCCTCCTCCCATAGGAACTCGGTGTAGCGCGCAAGGTCACTGACGCACGTGCGGGCATCCACCTCCGCCTCCCACCTTCGGGCAGCGGTGGCGGAGCGGGTGATGACCCCGACGGTTGATGGTGGGCTGGCGGCCACAACGATCGATGACGGGGTGGAGGCCATGACCACCACCTCCCGCCTTTGGGCCGCGGTGGCAGAGCGGGTGATGGTCACGGTGGCTGATAGTGGGGTGGCGACCACGACGGCCACCTCCCACCTTCGGGCCGTGGCGGCGGAGCGAGCAATGGCCCTGGCTTTGGACAGTGGTGTGGCGGCAACGGTGGCCAGCAACAGCTGCCGACGGGCATCGGCGGCAGAACGTGTGATGGGTGTTCCGTGCACACCCAACAGGGACGCCACGTGCACTACACTACGCCGGGGACTGCGCCGCCGCCGCGGTGTAGCCTCCCAGCTGGAGCTATCCTCTGATGACGGCGGAGTGGCTGAGTGATGATGACGGACCGGTGCCATTGGCAATTGTGGGAGAAGCAGACGAGATAAGCTACAGGGAGCGATGGGAAAATGCAATGCAGGACTCGCCGGCCGTGAGGGTTTTTATAGCAGGCCGGTAAGCATTGGGATTTTGGGTGATTTCATCGAGTTGGGTGGGAAGCTTGCGCAGGAACCTGCGAGGTTAAGCGGGAATGGGCTCACCGACGATTCATTGGTGCCACCGTTTGGCCAAAAGAACACCCACGCGCGCTGCACAAGCTTGCACTGTAAGCCGTCTGCGGCAACAGGGTGACAAGACGTGCGAGAGGAGGACGAAAGGCCACATACACATATGGTTAATAAAAAAACATTTGCGATTTAATTACCTACTATACCCCCGTCCTAGTTTATAAGTATGATTTAACTAATAAAATACGAATGCACGTCGCCAAAGATTATATAGTTGGATTCGCATTTGAACATAGTTTCCAATTATATAATTTTTATAACATGCATTAACATTTGGTTGGTTAAATTTGAGGGCAAAGTATGGAACAGAATATAAAGGGGACTATAGACTAGACAGAGGTGGTAGCACACGGCCGCTCTCTATGCAGCGACGCAACTGTCGGCCGGCTTGTAGGCCACCATTTCCTGCGTATTCAACTACTCTATGCGTGTGGTTACTTGCGGTTCAGGTGGCCGCGACGCGCTCTGCTCGCGTCCCACCGCGTGCACTCTGCTCTCGCGTCCCTCTGGGTGCTCTGCCCTCATCCCTCCTTGTGCGCTGCCAGTGTTTGGGGCCGGCGCACGATCACACACGTTCTTGTGCATGCGGTTGCGTCGGGCGCGATGTTATGATGCAGTTACCCACTGCAAAAACTGCCATGCGGAGGTACCGAGAATCCATGCCACCCGGCCCCCATTTATTCATGCGGCCATTTACCTTCATCTCTCGTCTCAGGCGACACAATAAGAACACCCACGAGGACACATATAGAGAGGACATCCAGCGGTTCCAATGGCGCTCCCCGTGGCTCCAATGGCGCTCCCAGTGGCCAACGACGACAATGGCAGGGAGTTCACCACGCAACACGTCGTGGACACCCATGTGAGGGGGAAGTCTCTCACGATGGTGTACACGAACGATCCGATCTCGGTGGAGAGCTCCATCCAAACTATGGAGAAGTTCCTTGCCAAGGACAAGTACCAAGTGGTCGGCTTCGACCTCGAGTACACCATGGGTCGTGTCGGGCACGATCAGAAGGTTGTCGTCGCCCAGTTGTGCGTGCGACATGACGTCCTCGTCTACCACTACCACCTGGCCATAACGCCTTGCGAGTGTTTCTCCAGGTTTGTCAATAGCTCCGACTATAGTGTCGCTGTGGTGGACACCACCAATGATCTAAAAGCGCTCAAGGTTTTGGGCTTGCAATGCCCGAGTCTTGTCAACATCCAGCGCCACTACAAGGTCTGGGGCAGCGACAAAAACAAACTGAACTCCCTGGTTGACCTCGCCTCGGCCATCATCGACCCCTACTACATGAAGATGAAGAATGAGAGCAATAAGGACATGAACGCCTGGCGCAGTGTGTGGCTTGAGAGACTGGATGAACAACATGTCAAGTACGCGGCCATGGACGCGTACACAAAGCTACGAGATGTACAGGCGGATCGTTGACATGAGGAATTGTCTTCTTCCTGACCCAGATGAGGGATCGAGCCACATAGCAGTGGCGGGAGCATCACAAGAAGTAGATGACTAGACGATCATTTCTCCTACTTCAGAATGCATGCAATTGTTTATTGAGGTGTGTGCAAATGATCTGTAGTTACTTATGTAATTGGATGTTTATATCAGTTGTATATATACATGTTGTTCTACTGTAGACAGAGCAAATCACAAGGCTTATTAGCAGCAATCGTCTGTGTTATTATTGGTCTTCACACACATTTTTGATTATGGACCTGTTTGCCGCGTATCACACACATCTTGTGCAGTTGAACCATTTCCATTGTGTTGCCTAATCACACACAATTCATCCTAGTGAACCGTATACTATATATCACACATGCCTTCATCTAGCTTCCCATTTCTTTTGTTCCTCCTCATCCCAAACTGTTAATTGAACTGAACCTTATGCCCTGCATCACACACACAACTAAAATATGAACCGTGTTTGATGCATCAGTCATCATAAATGTTTTGCACCTTTTTGACAGTTGCTTTACACCATCGTTTGCGATTATGGCATTGCACACAGTTTCGTTGAAGGGTCTCTAGTCGTAGTGTCGCGTTTGGACCATCTTGCAATTGTGAGTCTTCGTCGCCGAGGCTCACATCCTCTTCGGAGATCGGTAGGTAGTTACTATCCTTCGAGTCCTCGTTTCCGATAGGATCGTCGGGGTTAACTTGCCCATCCTCCCAATCATCATGTTCGGATGTTGGCTCGATAGGGGCTTAGGGGTCTTCGGCATTCTCCGGAGTGTTATTGTCTTCAGTGCCGGTATTGTTGTCTTTTTCGCGACGCGATTTTGAGCGGCGCCGCTGACGTCGATGCTTTGGATGTGCTTTAGCAGGCTTGTCCTCAACCGGATCCTTGTTGTAATCGTCATCATCCTCTTTGGGTGTGTCTACCTTGTGCACGTCGTATGTGGAGGTGGCCGTCCAACGTTCGGTAAACGGAGGATCTTGGCCTTGTTCGTCTCCAGCATCGTAGTCCATGCCGTCGATGTGTTCGGAGGCGTATTACAGCTTGTCGGTTAAGTCTTCGACAATGGCTGTGAAGTGGGTGGTGGGTGGGATGTAAAATTCCCCGCTCTCAGCCCCTAGTCCGGGCTGGGCGTAATTCAGAAGCGATTCCTTTGTAATGGCGAGGTATCACATTAAGTCCAGAGCCTCGTTTAGGAGCGAGGTTTGGACAGGGAAGCGAGAGTCCACGGGGGTGGTAGGGGTGAGATCCTCCTGGCCACGCTCCCTTGATGCGGACCTCGAGAATTCGGATCTGGAGTCCGAGGGGGAGTCCGGCACTTTAGCGACAAGGAGAGCCCGGTTCGTCTTCGGGTTTGCCGATGACGCAGTCCCCTCCAGATCTGCGGTAGGAAGTTCCATAATTGCATGGAGTCCGGCGGGCTCTAAACTCTCGTCTTCGGACCTGGTAGTCTGCTCTGGATCTAAGGCCAGAGCGGCGGTCGGGGCCGCAAACCCTTCAAAGATCAAGTCTCCTCGGATCTCAGCGACATAGTTCAGGTTTCCAAACCTGATCTGATGACTAGGGAGTAGTTGTTGATCTGCTCAAGGTGGCCAGTCGAGTTGGCACGTAGTGCGAAGCTGCCGAATACAAAAATTTGGCCGGGGAGGAAAGTCTCCCTGGAGATGCCATCGTTGTGGATGATCGAACGAGCCATCGAACCTTCTGTCGACAGCACAGAGGAACTCTCAATGAAAGCACCAATGTCGGTGTCAAAACCGGTCGATCTCGGGTAGGGGGTCCCGAACTGTGCGTCTGAGGATCGAAGGTAACAGGAGGCAGGGGACACGATGTTTACCCAGGTTCGAGCCCTCTTAATGGAGGTAATACCCTACTTGCTGCTTGATTGACTTTGATGAGTATAGGGGTTACAAGAGTTGATCTACCTCGAGATCATAATGGCTAAACCCTAGATGTCTAGCCCATACGATTATGATTGCCTCACGGACTAAACCCTCCAGTTTATATAGACATCGGAGGGGCCTAGGGTTGTACAAAGTCGGTTTACATAGAAAGGAATCTTCACGTCCGAATGACAAGCTTGCCTTCCACGCAAAGGAGAGTCCCATCCGGACACGGGGGAAGGCCTCCTATCCTGTATCTTCTTGGCCCATTAGTCCGGCCCACGCCACATAGCCCAGACGCCCGATGACCCCCTAATCCAGAACTCCCTCACGGGGGCTGCTAGCTACATCGCACTTTGCTAGGTGAACCTCAGTTGGGGGGCATGCATTCATAGCTTAGGATTCCCTTCGTGTCGACACGAGGGAGGAGGGGGGCTGCTAGCTACTTCGCACTTTGCAAGGTGAACCTCGGTTGGGGGGGGGGAGGGGGCATGCATTCATAGCTTAGGATTCCCTTCATGCCGACACGAGGGGGGTGGGGGCAAGCAATACCATGCACTTTGCGAGATAGGTGCAACATCAAAGTTGCATTTGGTATTTCAAAATCAAACCACCATTTTCATACATAAGTTTGGTCCACATGCAAGTGTGTTCGTGTTCTGACCCTCTGCCGTGTCATTTTTCGCCAAATTTATGAACATTAGAGAAGTCAGATGATGCAACAGACATAGTTCACTCAAACTAATCTTGTGCCACGACGGTGCCCCTGTCATGCACACATCCACACAGTACATTGGGCTCCACGAGGCCCCCCCTCTCGAAAATATCTGCCCGCCTCGAGGGTTTTTCTGTTTCATAACACACGGTTGTTATCTCCCGATCGTGTGCGATATTTCTTGTTCCCAATCCCGCCTGCATCCCTAGAAAATTTCTGCCCGCCTCGAGGGTTTTTCTATTTCATAACACACGGTTGTTATCTTCGGACCGTGTGTGATGCACTATAATCAAAATTTTCAATAGCCCCGGCATTTCACTCCCGCATTTGACTCCCATATAGTAAAATTTTTAGTACCCGCGTCATTTCCTCAAACACCCCCGCCCCCTCCACACACACACACACACACACGCACACACACCAAAACCTCCTCGGGCGTGCGCGCGCCCGCACACACACACACCCTCCCTCGCTCGAAACCCTAGCAAGGTCCCCGCTGCCACTGCCGCAAGGCCTCAATTGTCAACATCTGCCAGTTTGCCCGTGCAGCTTACCCACCGATCTCCATACCCAGGCCGCGTTGAGTTTCTTAGATGATGCCTACCAAACACCCCCTTTCCCATAGATCCCCATCCCCATCCCCCACTCCAGAGCATCGCAGCCTAAGCTTGGCTACGCTTCCTGTGGACCTCGAGGAGCGACTTGCCCAAAAGAGGTGTATCGCGATCTCTTCGCCTGACGTCGCTAAGGAAGCTGACGACCATTACTAGCGGCAGGCACTCAAGCAGTGGGCTAGAGTATGCGGGCATGTATCGGTCGCCGGCTACGACATCGAGGTCATCGACAGCGACGGCCTGAGGCGGGCTATGTCACAGGTTAAGTGGCCCACCCCAACCCCTCGGGTTCAACCGCCGTCGATCTCATCCATGTCCCCGCTGCTGATCTCCTCTGGACCGTTTTCAACAATTTGTCATCCTACATCGCCATCGAGCCCCTTTGTCATTTCTGAAGGACACGTTCTATGACGCTGGCCTGGGATCCACAGCTTCCAAGTCAGACCTCATCGACGGCGACCACGAGGAGGGCCCATCTGCTCTTCCAAGGGGAAAGCGCCCGTCTGTGACATCAGGGAGGGCACCCTTCAGCCGTGCTCTTACAAGGGGAAGGAGCCCATCTACGACAAGTGAGCAAACCCATGATTTGTTTTGCCGTGCCTCTTCACAGGGAGAAACCCATGATTTGTTTTGTCGAGTCCCTTTTGTACTGTAGCTAGAATATGTCCAGTTTTAATTGCTATATTTGGTTGTTTGTAGTATGCCTTGTTTATTTCAGTTGTTCACAATGTGATGCTCTATATGTGCAATTATTTATTGTGAAGTACATTTCATCAATCCAGTTTTAAACTGATAGGAATGCATATATTTGCTTGTTGTTAAGCCTGTTATAGCTAGCATATGCCTCTTTTAAAGTATTTTGATTGTTCGGTTGTTTGTAGTTAGCATATGTCCGGTTTCAAATGTTATCTTTGGTTGTTCGTAGTATGCCTTGTTTATTCCAGTTATTCACAACGTGATGTTCTATATGTGCAAGTATGAACTGTGCAGTTCAATTTCATCAGTACCAGTTTCAACAATACCAGTATGAATGACTATTGGTTGTTGCATCTTGTAGTTAACATGCCTTTCCATTTTTATTTAACAATAACCAGTGTATAGAATGGCACAATACCAGTTTGAATGACTATGTTTGCTTGTTGTTAAATGTTAGGCCTGTTGCAGCTAACACACCTTTCCACTTGTTTTGCTTTACTACCGTGCTTAAACCTGCACACTAAAGCTATCTTTTGGAGATTATTTTGTCTGCCATGGATAATTTTGGTGATGTTTAGCCTGTTGTGCTTAACATGCTTCTCGATGTACCTACACAGGACAATTTTTGGAACATCTGCTGTTTTCCATCGAGGTTAGTTTCATCCCATGGCTTATATCTGCTCACTGTTCAGGATATCGGTAGCTAGTACCATATAGGCCGGGGGGGGGGAGGGCTGATAAGGGACTAATCGGTGAATCGGACTTTTAACTGAATATATCTGCAACCCGTTTATCGTTAGGTTAACTACGACCATAAGCAATATATCTAAGGCTATATAGCAACATGCACTGTACTTAATGTCTAAATATGCAATTCTAGGCTACATAGCAATAAGGAAGAGTGTTACATTAATGTTCTAATGATTTCTAGATATACGTAGAAGAGCAGCAGCAACAACAAAAACAACAACAACACAGCCCTGTTTGGATACTCAACTTAACTAGAGGTTAGAGTTAGTTTCTAGCTCATGACTAACCCTGGACTAACTCCATCCAAAGAGTTGTTTGGATGGCAGGGTTAGATTTACAATAAATGCACTACGAGAACTAGCTCCAATTAGCACCTCTTGGGCTGGATAGTTTTCTTGGTGGGTTATAGATGCAACTAGCTCAAACTAGCCCTCATGTTTAGATATACTTTAGGGCTATTTGAGCCCAAACTAGCTCAAACTAACTGTAACCCATGGATACAGCAACATTTAATCAGCCTATAATTTGTAAGAATGCACTAAACTCCTTCCGGCCCATAATATAAGATGTTAATTCATCTAATATGTGAGTATATTGGATGTTATAAGATACTCCCTCCATTCCTAAATATTTGTCTTTTTAGAGATTTCAAATGGACTACCACATATGGATGTACATAGACATATTTTAGAGTGTAGATTCACTCATTTTGCTTCGTATGTAGTCACTTGTTGAAATCGCTAGAAAGACAAATATTTAGGAACGGAGGGAGTATTATAAAAGAGTGTCGTACTACATCATTGTGCAGTTGTTGTTTAGCTTCTAATATTAACTTGGTGCTTTTAGGTACATATGTCATTTGTAAAGATCCATGCTTCGACCCTTTCTACGTATGGGGCAATGAGATATCGATGAACCAGCATCAAGTGAGGAAGCTGATAAAGATTGTTAGTAAAATGGGTCCAAAGATGGCAATTAAACTATTTGTGTACACTTTATCCAAGATAACAATGAACTGCAGGATGGTAAGTAAGAACTTTGTAGCCTTATTTTTACTGCCCATAATGAGTTGTGATAGATGACAATGTGTGAATCTTTTTCCTTTGCAGTGGTTGCCAAAGCAGTTTACTCAAGATTACCTCTCAAACTACATGATTGGTGGGCATGCAAAGGTTAAAGTATTTCTACTAGAACACGATGATTATCTAGATGTTTTCATGAAGACCATGAAGGATGGGCGGTCGGCCATCACAAGGGGTTGGACTAGAGTCGTGCGTGCCTTATGCATGGAGAAGGGCACAATATGGGCATTCTGCTTCACCTTGTTCAGCAACCAGAATGTATTTCGCCTCTTTCTTTACCGTCTTTAATAGTACAAGTATACAACTTTGGTTCATCATTCTTTATTTAGTTATTATGTAATTCTTAAACATATGTACCTATGAATTGAATAATACATTGGTTGTTTGAACTTGATGGATATTAGTAAAGCTGTAGCATACATTCATATTCAAATTCAAATCCGGTACAATTTGAAATAGCAGCAATTAAATTACGGTGAAATTACGCTCTCCAGGTTGTTACGGCACACACGGTTGGTAAAACACAAACGTTTGTGATATACACCATAATCCGAGACGGTTCATAGAGAGGAAATGTGTGCAAGCATGCACGTAGTTGCCGTTTGCAAAGCATGTGTGATGTCAGACAATATCAAAAACGGCGCGGGCAAACTAAACATTTGTGTTAGTTGCCTTATCGTACACGATTCGTAGCGATGAACTGTTTCTGATGAAGTATGCATCGTAGAAGTTGCACCACGGAATAGCGTGTGCGATAGCTGTCGTGTACGATGATGTTATGACAATCCGACGTTTCGTAATCCTGTCCGACACTCGTACGACGATTAGCTAATCTTCTTAATTAGTTATCGCATACGGTTTGGGAAAAGTGAATGTGTGTGATTGTATTCTTATCATACACGTTCTATAATAGTGAACCGTTTGTGATGGGACGCGCATCTTAAACGTAGCACCATAGAATACCGGCTGTGATGGCAATGCGAGCAGAAACGAGTAGGAGTATTGTAGGGTCCCTATCCCCGACAGTTTTTCGGTCGTGTGGGAAGGACCCCCCTATCACCATCACTCACTAGGCTACGGTTCCAAATGTCGTCGCGGGAAGGGGTTAAAAACCGCTTGTACAACACCGACGCGTACTAGTGCATGGTGAAATACTAAGCACATGCAGCATCGCTAACATTCAACATCTCCATGGCCATCGCATAGCTTTCAATCCAGGCTTTTGGGGGCTGATCCGCAGTGTCGTTTGGCACCTTGCGGGGTCCCATGAAATCCTTAGGCAGGCGCTCGTTACGTAGAGCTGCCACTAGACACGGCACACCAAGGGTTCAAGAGGTCACTCCTGCCTCCACGGGCGCCGATGGGTAAGTCGGAGATTGCTGTTGAGCTGCCAGCTAGGCCGCTTGCTCAGCCTCACGTCGCGCCCTGCCTTGGTCCACCAGGGTTTGAGCATCATTACCAGCATGCGGTGGGTCATGCCTCTGAAGCTGATTATGGTGCCGCTCACTGCTCGAAACTGCTGGCGATTCAATATGCCTACTATAACTCTGGCTTGGACGAGGGGTTGAATGAATCCCCTCATGGATGTACGAATAAGCTGCCTGTTGAGCCACTGTTGTCCTAAGAAGTTCTCTAGCCCTCCGTATCTCTACCGCGGTTGGAGACTCGACTTCAACGGGGAGAGCCTCCAATCGTGTTGCCGCAGCAATCATATTATCCAGAGGGTTAGAGTAATGACTTGGTGGTGTCGGAACATGCTGAGGCAGAGTCAAGCATGGTGGGTTTGCAGCTCGTGGCTAAATCGGCGCTCCGGTCACCGATGTCTCACCAGCCCGGTTCACCACGGGTGGGTCACTGGTCCCTGCCCCTGGTGTGTTGAAAAGGTTTCTTGCATCATACTCCGGAGGTAAACGACCCTGGTGCCTCCTTCTCATGATAGCGTTTGGAGCGTTCTGATCCAAGGTGAGCCGAAACGACTCTGTCTGAATCCGTTGTGCCTGAGCGTCCAAGGCAGCTCATTCCGTGGCCATCCTAGTGTTCTCAGCTGTGAGTTCTTCCCTGGATTGAGCTATCTCATCTCATAACCTTGTGACGTCCACTTTATGTTGTTCTTGAGTCTCCGGGGTGTCGGAGTAAATGACAATGGGTAGCTTCATCTGCTCCCCATGGCGATTCAAAACATCGGGGCCGGCTGCGCCCCTCAAGCCTCGAAGATGAAGAGCCACCTTCTCAGGGCTGGCTGGTCCAAGCGGCCGGCTGCCAGAGGGCGGCAGTTCCCAGAAGATGGCCATGAGGTGGGCCGACTCCTAGCAGATGGTCTCCAGAGAGGCCGGCTCCGACCAGGCGGCCCCCTCAGCCCCTTGAAGTTTGCACCACATTATGGCGACGAGATGGGCGTGGCTACAGTACAGCCTGCCATCCCCGAATCCAGGGCAGAGCGTGTCCACAGTGCAGCGTACTGGGTGGACATCCCTGTCCGGCGCGGCACTGTTGCCACGCAGCCCATGACATCACTCATGGCAGAGAAGGCCATGCTCCCACTACGGGCTGTCGGTACGGCCCGCAGGCGGCGTGCCCTACCTACACATGAGAAGCCAGAAGGTGGCAAGCTCTGACCAGTTGGCTCAGGGGGAGGCCGACTCCCAGCAGGCGGCCCTCCTCCTCCCTCAAAGTCTGTGCGCCATTAATCATATGAGATGGGAAGTGGCTATAGTGAACGCCCGCCAGGCGGCGGTACTATAGCCATGCCTTCCCTGACAAAGCACACATCATAAGTGGCATTGCCACAGTGCTAAGCAGCCAGCATGACCCGCAAGCGGCGGGCGCGGCCTGCCGGTGAAGCACGAGACAACCGGTGGGACCCACCAGGCGGCGGGCCCAACCGGCCGGCAGAGAAGTCGGCGACCATAGACACTGACAGTCGGGTCCTACACCCGGCCTGATTACCATTGTACCCCTGGGGGGTAGGCTTATATATACCCCTAGGGCACCCATACAAAGGGTTCAGACCTTAGTCCACCCACACGCACATAGAGAGAGGAAGCTAGGGCTAGCCTTGTTCTTCTTCCCCGTCTAGAGAAACAACTCAAGGAGCAAGCTTGTAGCCACCATTGTTGCTCGAGTGATCATGCGGACACCCCATAGAGCAGGACTAGGGGTGTTATCTCCTAGGAGAGACCCGAACCAAGGTAAAGTTCGCCGATGTACATGTCTATGCCTCATCCCGTTTCCTGGCACCGGCAACGTCTTACCATCCCCCACCATGATAGGCCAGCCGTTGGCATATGTCACACGACATCCCCAGCATTTGGCGTCTACCGTAGGGCCTAGTGCACCGTCGTCCGGTGATCTGTTCTGGACGGGAACCTTATTCCTCCTTGGCGAGCACAGCCAGCCCGGAACGCCTGATGGCATTTGCACCGACGCGCTGCATGACGCAGAAGTCGCTTGCGTGGTGACCAACGTCGCCGATCTTGTTGGAGAGATCCGCCTCTCCAACGAGCCCACACCCGACGCGGGAGCAGCCATCTCCGAGAGCTGCTTCGTCGACCTCCTTGGCAAGCTCCTTATCGCCAACGAGGCCGCTACAGACCTAGATTCGGTTGGCTCCACCGACCCGATGCGTGTCGACACTGACACGGCTTCCTTCGACTCCTTCCCCGCCAACATGGTGGTCATCGACGATCCGCTCCCACATGTGGAGAGCGGCGGCAGCACCGTCACGGACGTGCTTGTCATCAGCCACGACGGCACCTTTGGCAGAGCCGCCCAGGACCCATTGCAGGCGGCAATGCAGGACCTGTGTACGCCCATTGCGGCAGACGCCAACGCCGAGACGCTGGAGGCCTGCCGCATCTCGCTCGTTGAGAATGCCAAGAAGTTGGCTACCATGAGACACCTCTCCGAGGCCTTCCAGCACGAGATCGACCGCGCTGTTGGCGGCACACCGACTACTAGCGGGCCCAGCTGTGTGGGCATGGTCCGACGAAGAGGCGGTGTCGTCGCCAGCATGTTTGCCGTAGACTGTCGTCGTTCTGGAATGGGGGTCCCCAGGCTTGCCTGCCTGCGGCCCGTGGCGTGGCTCCACCAGTGGCCCCGTACGGCCCATCTTCACCAGCAAACACTCAAGACCCTCGCGAGTGGCCAAGCCTCATGAGGCGGACGATGCAAGACCTCCTTAGGGGCAGCCTCACCAGGCCGACTCGCGAGGAGCGGAGAGACCAAGGCAAGGGACACCTCGCGAGGTTTGTGTGATGCAAGCCATGACGACTGGAGAAAGGCGGGCGCCAGTGCGCGCAGTGTCCTCGTTTCCTCTTTGGTGCTAAAGAGGCAAGCGCAGACGAGGAGTCCCGAGGCATCAGACAAAGGTTTCCATATCGGTGCAACAAGACCAAGACCAGCAGGACAGTAGGATGGAGGTCACCGTGCAGCCCAAGACGGCATCACCACCATAGCCTTTGGCAGGCGAAGACTGCTTTTGTCAGGATAGCTTGTACTAGCTGTCCCCCTTCAAATTGGCCGTTGTGGGATCCCTTCCCGCCTAATATTTGGGAATAGGACCCGGGCCACTATATATAGGACTAGGCACCATAGTAGGGAGGCATTCCGATTGGATCTGGGATCAGCTCATCTAGCGAGAATCCTCGGCCACACACCAAGCACAAGAGCACCTCTCCTCAGGAGGCCGTTCTTCCCTTGTAACTATTCATCCTCAGCCCAAGAGGCAATCCACCACACCACACTGGAGTATGGTACTACACCACATCGATGGCCCAAACTAGTATAAACTCTTGTGTCTCGTGTTCTTTGGGTTCGTCGAGATAGGCCATGAGATCATCGTGTGTGCGAGCTAGATAGGGGGAGAGATCTTTGTGCCTACCCCAGTGTTTGAACCTCAAGGGTTTTGCCAGAACCCGAAATCGGACATTTGGCGCGCCAGGTAGGGGCGCGCTTAAGCTTTCCTCTCCGTCAATCCGCGCTCCACCACTCCACCAAGTTCATGGTCGACGCTCGCCGGGCCCGCGCAGAGCGCCAGGCCGCCCTCGCCATCGGCGTCGCTCAAACAAACCCTGCCGGCGGACCTCCCAGTCATTCTTCGTCATCTGCCGCTAACACCGCCACCAGCCCGCCGCCAAACGAGCAACAAGCTTCCTTGCTGCACACCTCCATGCGGCGAGATGGACGCACTGCCACCCCGTCCCTGACTCCGGCCGGCTCATCGTCTCACGCTCGCCGCGCCCCCACGGACGAGCAGGCCGTGCTGCTCATGGCACGCGAGCTCCTGTGCTACCGCCCGGTCGATAACCTCTACAAGGACTAGTTGGACCGCATCTCTGATCTCATCAGCGCCGCGGGGGGCTGTCCTGCACCATCCCTCTCGCTGCCTAGCCCGCCCCCGGTTGCGGGCGATGTGGATCACGGAGTGCCTCTGCCCCCTCCGCACCAAGATAGCGCCCTCGTGCCAAGGCGTGCGGCTCATGGAGCACCTCCGCCTCGTCCGCGTCAAGACAGCACGCTCACTCCAAGATGTGCGGTCCTGCGGCGTGATCCACCGTGTCATGTGCCCGCGCATGAAGAAATAACTTGCCAAGAGATCCCCCGTCCCCTAGAAAACGCTCCACCACTCCCAGCGCCGCCACGTCAGGATCGCTTGCTGTGGCAGGGCCATGCGCCACTTGCCGTGGCAGCGCAGGGACACCAAGATCAAGCTCTGCCTCCACGACGGGCCCGGGTGGCCACGGCAGGCTGCCGCGCCTTCACTCCTGAGCTGCGTAGCGTTGTCTGGCCGGGCAAGTTCAAGCCGGATCGGCCTCCTCGCTACGACGGCACCCGCGACCCTACGGAGTTCTTTGTAACGGCCAGATAATTAAGCTATAGTAAAACTCTGCTAACGATGCCACGTCACTTCGGTTACTCTTAATAAACTCGCGTTGATTCAAAACCGATACAAAATTCAAATTCAAAATCGAGTCGAACGATAAAAAAATTCAAACATTGAAACAAAAATGTTCGGTGGGTGCCAAATATTGCATTGGTACTTGTTGTGGAGAAAACTCATTTTTAGAAATTGCCTAAATCTTTTAAATTGATTTAAAACAGAAAATAAAATAAATAAAAAGAAAAAGAAAAAGTGAAAATAAAACAAAAGAAAAGAAAAACAAGAAACCCCCCACCCCACTGGTCTCCGGCCTAGCAGGCCAGCGGCCCAACCGGCCAAGCCCACCCCCACTCCCTTATCACCTCTCCACCCGAAAACCCTAACCGACACCCACCCCACTCGCCCCACTCCTCTCTCCCCGCGATACGTTCAGGATCGGGGCACGAACCGCCCCCGCTGCTCGATGCCCTCACCGAGACGCCACCTCGCCGGCCTGCCTCCTCCTCCTCGCCGGCCTGTTTGCTCTCCGACGCCGTCGTCCCCGTCCTCCTCCTTGCGCCCCATTGCCCTCGAACCCTACAACCCCTCGTGAGGCTCCCTCCTCTCTCCCTCACATGCCACGACACCGTTCGCGCCCGTGGCCCTCTCCATGCCCCAGCTCTGGTCAGGCCGGCCATGCTCCCTGCCGTGGCTTGCCTCGCCGCTCCAGCCGCACGGCCCCGCTGTGCTGCCACTGACCACCTCGGCCTCCTCTTCCCCGCGTGCTGCCCCGCCGTGCCGCCACTTCCTCGCGGCGATTGCGCTGCTCGCGTGCACCTCGTGTCATGCCTCGCCTTCCCCACACGCGCCCGCATCGGCTGCGCTCACCGCAGCCACCCGGCATCCCGCCTCGCGCGCACGCGACTGCTGTTGTTGCCGGACGCCGCGCTCCATTCCCCCCCACTTGCGTCCTTGTCCTGCTCCTGCACTGCTCCTCCGCCTGCACCGCTCCTTGCACCGGCCGCCTTCGCCCCTGCCGTGCCGCCCACGTCCGTCCCCTCAGGCCGCTCGCCGCCACTTCGCGCGTGCGCGCGCATCCGTGCTTGGCTGCGCCCCGGCTCACCGGTGCGCCCCCACGCCCGTCGCGCCCCTCCTTCCCCATCGCCGCCTACCTGCAAGCGCCCGCCCCGTCGCCCCCAGCTCACCGTCGCTGTGACCGCGCCATCGCCGCGGCCTCGTCCCCGTATCTCGCCTGGCCGCTCCATGGTCGCCGCCTTTACTTCCCCGGCGGTTGCAGCCGCCCGTTGCGGTGGCCGGCGATGCCTCGCTGTCCCTCCTGTTGGCCTAGGGGGTGCCCATTCGGGCTGGCGCCTGTTGCCTGTACGCCCGAAACCGATAGGCCCCTATGGGCCTATGACAAACGGGGCCCACGCCCGGAACGTTTTTTTAAAGGAATTAAAAAACAATAAATAATTAAATAATAATTAAAATAAATAAATAAATAAGTTAATTAATCATAATTAGATTAATCTAATCACTAATTAACCTAATTAACAGTTAGTTAATTATTCAATCAATGACAGTCGGGACCCATACATCAATTGACTGCTGACGTCATGCTAACGTCAGCAAACACTATTCTGGATAATGTTGAATTGAAATAATTAAATAAATTCTAAAAACGATTAAATCTTTTAAAATTAATATAAAATAAACCGTAGCTCGGATGGAAAAACTTTGTACATGAAAGTTGCTCAGAATGACAAGATGAATCCGGATATGCAGCCCATTCGTCCGCCACACATGCTTAGCATAGCAAACATGCAACTTCCCCCCTGCGGTTCATCTGTCCGAAAACGTGAAACACCGAGAATACTTTCCTGGATGTTTCCCCCTTCGCCGGTATCACCTCCTACTGCGTTAGGGCACTCCTAGCACCGTTACTTGTCATGTCATGCATCGATATGAATCTGTTTGCATTGTATTCATTGTTTCTTCCCCCTCTTCTCTCTGATAGACTACGGGACTAACGCCGCTGCTGGTGCCCCGGTCGACTACGTTGTTGACGACCCCTACTTGCCAGAGCAACCAGGCAAGCCCCCCTTGATCACCAGAAATTGCCTATTCTTCTCTCTACTTCTTGCATTAGAGTAGTGTACCATGTTACTGCTTTCCCTTAATCCTATTCTGATGCATAGCCTGCCCTTGCTACTACTGTTGTTACCTTACCTGCAATCCTAAATGCTTAGTGTAGGATGCTAGTATTCCATCAGTGGCCCTACATTCTTGTCCGTCTGCCATGCTATACTATCGTGCCGTGATCACTCGGGAGGTGATCACGGATATATACTTATATACATATTATATGATACTTGTGATGATCAAAGTTGGGTCGGCTCATAGAGTACCCGTGAGTGATTCACGGATTGTGACCGAAAGGACGTTTGTCCTAACAGCCCTCTGAGTGAACCTTTGTGGCGGAGCAACAGGGTAGGTTGAGACCACCTAGGAGAGAGGTGGGCCTGGCCCTGGTCGGTGTCCATGGTAAATTAAATTAACACGCTTAACAACATCTTGGTATTTGATCTGCGTCTGGTCATTGGCCTATATGCACTAACCAACTACGTAGGAACAGTTATGGGCACTCGTTGTCGTGGTATCAGCCGAAGCCTTCATGATGTAAGCGACTGAGCGCCGCGCGCTGGATTGGACTGGAACGCCCGCTCTTGCATTAGGGAGGCTAGGTCTGCTTCTGGCCGCCCACGCAACGTGCAGGTGTGCAATGGGCGATGGGCCCAGACCCCTGCGCCATAGGTTTTAGACCGGCGTGCTGACCTCTCTGTTGTGCCAAGGTAGGGCTGCGGCGTGTTGATCTTCCGAGGCCGGACGTGACCCAGGAAAGTGTATCCGGCCAAAGGGGATCGAGCGTGTTGGGAAATGTGGTGCACCCCTGCAAGGAAGTTTATCTATTCCAACAGCGGTGTCCCTCGGTAAAAGGACGACCCGGAGTTGTACCTTGACCTTATGACAACTAGAACTGGATACTTAATAAAACACACCTTCCAAGTGCCAGATACAACCCGGTGACCGCTCTCTCACAGGGCGACGAGGGGAGGATTGCCGGGTAGGATTATGCTATGCGAAGATACTTGGTGAACTTACCATCTACTCTCTTTTACATGGTGCAAGATGGAGGTTGCCAGAAGTGTAGTCTTCGGCAGGACTAGCTATCCCCCTCTTATTCTGGCATTCTGCAGTTCGGTCCACATATACTACCCCTTTCATTTGATACCAATGCATATGTAGTGTCGCTCCTTGTTTGTGAGTAATTTGGATGAGTACTCACGGTTGCTTCGCTCCCCCTTTTCCCCTTTCTATACCCGGTTGTTGCGACCAGACGATGGAGTCCAGTAGCCAGACGCCACCGTCGATGATGACTCCTACTACCCTGGAGGTACCTACTACTACGTGCAGGCTTCTGATAACGACCAGGAGTAATTTAGGAGGATCCCAGGCAGGAGGCCTGTGCCTCTTTCGATATGTATCCCAGTTTGTGCTAGCCATCTTATGGCAACTTCTTTAAGTTATGTCTGTACTCAGATAATGTTGCTTCCGCTGACTCGTCTATGATCGAGCTCTTGTATTCGAGCCCTCGAGGCCCCTGGCTTGTAATATGATGCTTGTATGACTTATTTTATTTGTAGAGTTGTGTTGTGATATCTTCCCGTGAGTCTCTGATCTTGATCGTACACGTTCGCATGTTTGATTAGTGTACGATTGAATCGGAGGCGTCACAAGTTGGTATCAGAGCCGACTGCCTGTAGGAATCCCCCTTCCACACTCCTTGGCCCAAGTCGAGTCTAGACATTGCAAAACTTTTTACTAACATGGATGCGTGTCTTACGGGCCCACGTCACCATTTGGGTCGTATTAGGATCTTTTACTGCTCGATCTTTACTCTAGGACTCCGAACTCTCTTCTACTCGGGTTAAACGAATTTACTAACTCTAACATTAGGACCCCGTGACCCCATTCACCCCAAATTTGGATGAGCCCTAGCCTTAGAGTAGTATATTGAACAATATCCTAACTGCCATTTGACACCTTTGAAACATCTTTGTTTTCAGATGGAACCCACGAGGCAGGTCGTGCGCCACACGGCGGCCATTGGTGTCTCAGGATCACCTGCTATGTTAGCTGAGATGATGGCCTATCTGGGTTATCACTGGCACCCTGAGTACACCGTGTACGAGCAGTACCAGGACTTTAACCAGGAGTAGTACCGTGCCATCGTCCACCTCTACTCTCGGGAGTATGACTCCACTACCGTGCTGCACACTTCTCATGGTGTTGGAGTGACTATCGACATGGCAGTCCGTGATGCTGCTTATGCTGCTCTGACACGTATTCGTGCAGAGTATCGGGAGTTGGACACCTCCCCTTTCAGGCACATTGCTATCGCATCCGATGTTGGTGCGGAGGGATACTACACTACTGCCTACTCCATAGTCACCCGAGAGCTCTTCTACCACATGAACCTGGTTATGCATGCTGATGGGCTGGATAGAGCTAACCGAGCTCTTCCCCATGAGTTGTAAACCACCCGTCAGCACCTTTACCGTGCTCAGACGCTGTTACACCCCCTTGTCCAATCTGTTGATCTGTCGCGTTGTATGATCTACCCAGCCATGACCGTGATGCCCCAGGGTGTCGGCTAGCTAGATGTGCGAGGCTACTCTCCCACACTTGGTCCTCTTCTGCCACCTGAGCATCGAGTTCCGCACTAGAGTATCCGTGGACCCAGGCTACTGACGTGGAGGACTTCCCGTCGTGTCACTACCAGCCGTCAGGCTACACCTACCTCCACAGTTCCTCCTGGGACTGATGTAGTCTTGCTTATTAGAATAAGTGCCTTCATCGGGAGCCTGCGTGCCTCCTATGATGTCTTTAGTCTATGTACTGAACTCTGTGTACCGAACTCTATGCATGATCCCTTTTGTAAGACATGCTGACTACTATATAGTATCTATTGTGTTTCTTTCATTGTGCATGCTTCATCGTGAATGATGCTTGTCTTTGCAAATTTCTCAATGTAGAACTATCCCTGTTAAATTTTAGCAGGATGGTTAGACCAGGTGGTCGTGGTCGTGGTGGCTATACCCCACCTTTGCCTGAGTACATGGCTGGTATGATCCAATAGCTCGAGTTGAATCGCCAGTTCATGGAAAATTTGATGGCTTAGTTTCCTCGCCCAATATGAACCAGCAGCCAGCCCAAGTGACTCTCCAGGATTTCATGCGCCTCAATCCAACTATGTACCGCAGCTCAACTCAGCCTCTGGATGCTGATGACTGGCTCTGTGACATCACCTATGAGATGGAGTCTGCTGATGTAGCCCCTGCCAGCTGTGTCACCTTTGCTTCCTTCTTCCCGAAAGGACCCGCTGCTCAATGGTGGAACAGCCACAGGCGTACTCTGCCAGCTGGAACAATCATCACCTGGCCAGACTTCCAAGCTGCTTTCCGTGCCCGCTTCATTCCTCAGGGAGTCATGGACCGGAAGAAGCATGAGTTCTGCAACCTCAGCCAAGGCAACAAAACCGTGTAAGCTTATCAGCGGGAGTTTCTGGATTTATCCCGCTATGTTGAAGAAGATATTGCAACTGATGCACGCAGATAGGAGAAGTTCCATGATGGCCTTCAAGCTGAGATCAAGATCGCACTTCTAGTGCATGACTTTGCTGATTTCGCCACCTTCGTGAACAAGGCCATCAATGTCGAAACTGGTCTGCAGGAACACCAGAGCTCTCACAGGCGCAACCATGACACGGGCTCATCTTCGGGCCCGTCCTCGCAGAAGCGTAAGATATGGATTCCCAATAGCATGTACCAGCCAACTGCACCTGCTCCAAGGCAGTCCTATGCTGCACCGCATTTGCCTCCCCCACCAACTAGCCAGCCAAGACTTCCAGCTCTACCACCCTGTGATGCCCCCGATTCGATCGTACACTAATCATACACGCAAACTTGTACGATCAAGATTAGGGACTCATGGGAAGATATCACAACACAACTCTACAAATAAAAATAAGTCATACAAGCATCATATTACAAGGCAGGGGCCTCGAAGGCTCGAATACAAGAGCTCGATCATAGACGAATCAACGGAAGCAACAATATCTGAGTACAGACATAAGTTAAACAAGTTTGCCTTAAGAAGGCTAGCACAAACTGGGGTATATATCGAAAGAGGCGCAGGCCTCCTGCCTGCGATCCTCCTAAACTACTCCTGGTCGTCGTCAGCGGGCTGCACGTAGTAGTAGGCACCTCCCGAGTAGTAGTAGTCGTCGTCGACGGTGGCGTCTGGCTCCTGGGCTCCAACGTTTGGTCGCAGTAATCGGGTATAGAAAGGGGGAAAAGAGGGAGAAAAGCAACCGTGAGTACTCATCCAAAGTACTCGCAAGCAAGGAGCTACACTACATATGTATGCATTGGTATCAAATGGAATAAGGGTATCATATGTGGACTGACTGCAGAATGCCGGAATAAGAGGGGGGATAGCTAGTCCTAATGTAGACTACGCTTCTGGCCACCTCCATCTTGCAGCAGGAGAAGAGAGTAGATGGTAAGTTCACCAAGTAGCATCGTGTAGCATAATCCTAACCGATGATCCTCCCCTCATCGCCCTATGAGAGAGCGATCACCGGTTGTATCTGGCACTTGGAAGGGTGTGTTTTATTAAGTATCCGGTTCTAGTTGTCATAAGGTCAAGGTACGACTCCAAGTCGTCCTGTTACCGAAGATCACGGCTATTCAAATAGATTAACTTCCCTGCAGGGGTGCACCACATAACCGAACACGATCGATCCCATTTGGCCGGACACACTTTCCTGGGTCATGCCTGGCCTTCGAAGATCAACATGTCGCAGCCCTACCTAGGCACAACAGAGAGGTCAGTACGTCGGTCTAAATCCTATGGCGCAGGGGTCTGGGCCAATCGCCCATTGCACACCTGCACATTGCGAGGGCGACCGAAGCAGACCTAGCCTAGTAGGCGTTCCAGTCCAATCCGGCATGCGCCGCTCAGTCGCTGATGTCACGAAGGCTTCGGCTGATACCACGACGTCGAGTGCCCATAACTGTCCCCGCATAGATGGTTAGTGCGTATAGACCAGTGGCCAGACTCAGATCAAATACCAAGATCTCGTTAAACGTGTTATCTTTAAATAACCGCGAACGCCGACCAGGGCCAGGCCAACCTCTCTCCTAGGTGGTCTCAACCTACCCTGTCGCTCAGAGGGCCGTCGGGACAAACGTCCTTTCGGACCCAATCCGTGAATCACTCGCGGGTACTCCTACGAGCCAACCCGTCTTTAGTCACCACAAGTATCATATATTATGTATATAAGTATATACCCGTGGCCACCTCCCGAGTGATCACGACATGATAGTATAACATGGCAGACGGGCAAGAATGTAGGGCCACTGATGGAAAACTAGCATCCTATACTAAGCATTAGGATTGCAGGTAAGGTATCAACAGTTGTAGCAACAATGACAGGCTATGCATCAGAATAGGATTAACGGGAAGCAGTAACATGATACACTACTCTAATGCAAGCAGTATAGAGAAGAGTAGGCGATATCTGGTGATCAAGGGGGCGGGGCTTGCCTGGTTGCTCTGGCAAGGGAGAGGGGTCATCAACACCGTAGTCGTACTGGGTAGCAGCGGCGTCGGTCTCGGTGTCTAGCGAGAGAAGAGGGGGAAGAAACAATAAATATAAGGCAAACAAATGCATGATGATGCATGACATGACAAAGCGTGATGCTAGGTGTGCCCTAACGCGGTACGAGGTGGTACCGGTGAAGGGGGAAAACATCCAGGAAAGTATTCCCGGTGTCTCGCGTTTTCGGACAGATGAACCGGAAGGGGAAAGTTGCGTGTTTGCTATGCTAGGGATGCGTGGCGGACGAACAGGCTGCGTATCCGGATTCGTCTCGTCGTTGTGAGCCACTTTCATGTACAAAGTTTTTCCATCCGAGCTACGGTTTATTTTATATTAATTTTAAAAGATTTAAATCTTTTTTAGGATTTATTTAATTAATTTAATCAACATTATCCAGAATAATGTTTGCTGACGTCATCATGACGTCAGCAGTCAACAGGGGGTTGACTGGGTCAAACTAACATGTGGGTCCTGTGGGACCCACCTGTCATACTCTGTTAGGTTAATTAGGGTTTAGTTAATTGATTAGGTTAATATAATCAGGATTAATTAGTTTAATTAATTAACGTGTGGGCTGGACGAGGAAGCAGCGGGATGGCGCGACAAGCGCGAGCGAGCAGTGGCTCGCGACGGGTGCGGGCGTGCGTGGGTACGAGGGGAATTGAGGCGTCGCTAGGCGGCGGTGCGGGAGTGCGGCGAGCGGGCGCGGGGAGGGGCCCGAGGCACGCGGGAGCGTGGCCAAGGACGGCCTGAGGGTAAAACGGGAGCACGGCGGCGGCAGCGCAGCGGCCACGGACGCGGGCGAGCAACGGAACGCGGCACGCGCGACCACGAGGCCAGCAGGGGAGCGAGGGGACGCGGACGGGCGTGGTTCGTGCGCGGTGAGCGCGAGTGCATGCACACGGAGGAGGAGCGGGGGCAGCGGCGCGGGTCGCGAGCAGGGCGAGGTTTGCAGGGGCGAGCGCGGTGGCTACAACTGGGCGAGCGAGGCGCGGGCGAGAGCCGCGGTGAGCGCGGGTGCGTGCGCGGACGGCGCATAGGCGGGGCAAGCGGGAGCAGCGGCGGGGGTCCTCACCGGGATTCGCAGGGCAAAGGCAGTGGGGCACGGGGAGCGACTTGGGGAAGAGGTTGAGGACGACGGGACGGAGAGGAGGCAGGCCGTCGAGGGGGAGGAGGCTGTCCGGTGGGGGGGGGGGGGGAAGCTCTGGCGAGGCGGCGTTGTGCGGCTCGGTTCCAGGCGCGGCGGGGCGCGGTCACCCCGATCCTGATCTGGATCGGGGGAGCGAGGGGGGGAGAGCGATTGGGGGAGTGGGGTGGAGTGGGAGGTGTCGGCTAGGGTTTCTGGTCGGGGTGGGGTTAACGGAAGCGAGGAGGGGTCGCATGGGCCGGCCTGGTCGGCTTAGCCGACGGGGCCAAGAGGCCTGGTGGGCCGGAGCCCCGGGGGTTTCTTTTCCCCTTTTTTGTTTGTTTTTCTCTTTTGTATTTCCTTTCTTTCTTTTATTTCCTTTTATGTTATAATCGATTTTAAAATACTTAGGCATTTTATATAAATGTGTTTATTACACCATAATTAAATATGCAAATTATGGCACTGCCCGAACATTTTTGTTTTAACTTTTGAAAAGTTTTATTATTTAACTTTATTTTAAATTTGAATTTGACTCGGTTTTGAACTAACCGTAGATTATCAACAGTAACCATGGTGACGTGGCATGATTACCGTTGGATGACTGTATCACAATTATCTGGGCGTTACACACCCCGAGCTCCTGTCCCCACTCCCAATAATGGTCTGTGCTTCAGGTGTAGTCAACCAGGACATTGTGCGAGGGAATGCAACCAAAACCAGAATCAACTGGCTCTTCCTGCAGCTGGCCGTGGAAGCAACCAGCCCCGCAACAACAATGCCAAGTCTTATGGTCGTGTCCATGCCAACCACGTTGATCTCAATGAAGTTCTTGACCAGCCTGCTACTGTGATGGGTACACTCCTCGTAAATTCAGTACCAGCATCCGTTTTATTTGATACAGGTGCATCGCATTCATTCATGTCATAAGATATTTCATGCTTGCATGACATTAAATGCGAGGACATGAACGCTTCTCTATTAGTACACACCCCTGCGGGCCAATGTCGGACCTCCATGATTTGCAACGATGTCCCAGTTGAAATCGAAGGGCTAGAATTCCTTGTCTCTGCCATCGTACGGAAGTCATGAAGCATTGACCTCATTCTGGGAATGGATTGGATGAAAGCGCATACTGCTTCTATAGTTTGCTCCACTAAGACCGTCCATCTTGTCAGATGTGGGGTTCCGGCAAACCCTTAAGGTTCGAACAATGGGGTGCACACGAAGTCTTTTTCTCCCACCGATCTACGCGTAGCACGCTAAGATCTTGTGAACGAACTCGACGAACTCGCAACACAGAAAGACACAAGATTTATACTGGTTCGGGCCACCATTGTGGTGTAATACCCTACTCTAGTGTGGTGGTGGTGGATTGCCTCTTGGGCTGATGATGAACAATACAAGGGGAAGAATAGCCTCCTGAGGTTGAGGTGTTCTTGTGCTTGGCCAACTTTTCTAGTTGAGAGTGATCTAAGATGTCCCCCTCGCCTATGGTGGTGGCTAGTCCTACTTATAGAGGCCCTGGTCCTCTTCCTAAATCTTGAGCGGGAAGGAAGCCAACAATGGCGGGCAAATTTGAAGGGGACAGCTAGTACAAGCTATCCTGACTAAAGTGGTCTTCGCCTGCCAAAGGCTCTGGTGGTGATGCCGTCTTGGGTTCCATGATGACCTTCGTCTTGTCGTCCCTCTGGTCTTGGTCTTGTTGCATCAAAATGGCAATCTTTGCCTGATGCCTCGGTACTCCTCGCCTGCGCTGGTTTCCTTAACACCAAAGAGGAAACAAGGACGCTGTGCGCGCTGGCACCCGCCTGGCGCCAGCCTGGTGTCGATCGTCATGGCTCATGTCACGAGTGCCTCGTGAGGTTCGCCTTGCCTTGATATCTCCGCTCCTCGTGACCCTGCCTGACTTGGCCGCTCCAGAGGAGGTCTTGTGTCGTCTGCCTTCGCAAGGGTCTTGGACGCCTTGTTGATGAAGATGGGCCGTACGGCCTGCTGGCTTAGCCACGCAGCGGGCAGCAGGTAAGCAAGTCTGGGGACCCCCGTTCCCAGAACACCGACAGTAGCCCCCGGGCTCAAGGCGCACTTGGGCTTGGCTTCGCGGCTAGGGCTGGAATTCGAGTCGAGTCGAGCCAGCTCGGCTCGACTCACTAGAGCTCGTTTCGTTAACGAGCTAGCTCAAATCGACTCGTTATTATTAACGAGCTCAAATCCAAGATTGGCTCGACTCGTATAACTCGCGAGCTGGCTCATTTAGCTTGTTAATCTCGTTAAAGATATGAACATAAAACCCTCAAGCATTATAAAAATTGTTATGTATATATTAAACATATATATCACTAAACAATAGTAATTTCCTTGTAACGCATGAGTCTCCTAGGAGGTTGGGCCTTCAACGGCTAGGCCTTGTGTTGTGCGCGTGGGATATAGCGTGCTGAGTGGGTGATCTTTTTTATATTGGGAGTGGCCGATCTTTTGTACTGAGCCTAACGAGTTACACGAGTACTCGTGAGATTGGCTCGTTTAACTTGGTCTATAAACGATCTTAAACTAAAGCTCGGCTCGACTCGTTATTCTTTGAGTTCGAGTCGATTCGAGCCGAGTCACGAGCTACTTGTTTAGCTCCCGAGCTTCGAGCTTTTTTCCAGCCCTATTCGCGGCGTAGCCAAGGTCCTAGTGCGGAGCACCGCAGGCCCCAAAAGCCTGCGGCCTCGGTTGACGCGTGGCAGTTGATTGGACGTGGGCATCTCCACTTCCCCATGCTGCCTCGGCAACTACACGACTTGACGAGTCCCTGCGACATGCAAGGAGAACCATCATTACCTGTGATCGTGGGAGGTGCCGGTTGGCCTTCTCTTGCTACAAATGGGGAGGGAGCGGAGCCCCCGTTGCCCATCTCTTCCTGCCTTTCCCCCGTCTTCTTCCTCGCTCCATTGCTCGCTGTGCCACCAATGGCGCCATGAAGGAAGTTCTCCGCCGCTGAGAAGGGGAAGGCCCCTCGCAAGGGGCCCGGCTCGCCGGCGCCCAAGCGCGAACGTGGCCGGCTGCGCAAGCACGCCACATCCCCTGTTGCGGCCCACTGTCGGAGCAGCGCCATGGCACGCGGAGGGGCCGTCCCAGCCATGGCAATCTAGTTGACGAGGGGAGGTGTGCTTTGGTGGAGCGCCCCCCCCCCGTCCATGGTTCCACACGGTGGAGGTGTCGCCGGAGTTTGTCGTCTGGTCGGAGAATTCGGCCGGCAACTGGCTCCAACTTCCGCGCTTCGTCGATGAGCTGCCAGCCTCTGGTCCAGGCAGACTCTGGCTGCAGGCAGATGGTTGTTGCAGCAGGGCCTCTTGGGTTGCAGTCGTGACTTCCCCCGCGGGCAACATAGCCCTGCCCCGCGGTTGGCAGACGTTCGTCTGCGTGCGCGGCTTGGGCTAGTGGTGCGCCCTCCACTTCAAGTACGATGGCGAATCAACCCTCTTCATGAGGGTGTTTGGGAAAGATGGTCGCCGCGCTGGGTGCTGCCCCGAGGCGAACGATGGTGAGGAGGTGCTTGGTCTGGGGGACGGTCGCGACGAGGGTGAGGGCGAGCCTTCCCTTGGGGGCGGCTGTGTCTTGTCCAGCTACGACAACTCTTCCTATGGTGACAGCTCCAGCAGCAGTGGACACGACCAGCCGCCATGACGCCGCGCCGCGGCAGTGGGTCATCTCATCGCCGCACCTCCGTGAAGCGCGTAGAAGGATCCGGCTAGGCTCAGGGTGCCGCTAGGGGTCTGCCTCCACAGATTGCCGCAACGCTGCTTTTGTTTTACTCTTTTTCTTGCATCAAGAATGTAACTAGTTTGGGCCCAGGGGGGCGTTTATCGAACTATGGTTCCTCTTTGGCACCGTGCGTGTTGTGTCGTTATTTCATGCAAAGATAACTTAACGTGGTATATCCAGGATGCCCTCTTCCTCACGAGGCGCTCATTTCCTCGCGTCCATCTTGCCTTCGTGGCCTGCATTTTCTCAGGAACTACAAAAGCTCATTAGGAAGTGCATTAAAAGATTTGCCGTTCGCCCTGGCCCTGACCTGGCGCCTTGTATCGCGGTACTTGAGGGGCACAGACTAGGGGAGGCACGCCAGCTTTTGGGCTCAAACGGAGAGGCACGCCAGCTTTTGGGCTCGAACGAGGGTGGCTCGCGAGAAGGCAGAGAAGGGAGAAAATGCTCACGAGGGCATCTGCCCAGCCCCCTCGCGAGGCATGCGAGAGAGAGAACATGAGCTAACGCGAGCCGGAAAAACGCAGCGGGAGGTGAGGGGGTCAAATCAGAAAGGAATGCGAAAAGCAAATTTCGATTAAGGAAAAGGACGCCAAATGCGGAAAGCAAATGAAAAGCCGCGTCCGGCACCTATTCTAGTCGTCAAGTCTTCTCACCAGCGCGGAGCTATGTGCTGCCACTAGGCGTGCGCGAGAGCCCCAGGGCCTGAGGCCGGCACTCCTGAGACTCCGGGGCGTGTACAGCCCCACCTCATTATTATGTGAGAGTGTCAGGGGCGTCGATTCTTCACAGGCACCGTGCCTTCTGCACAGGCTCTGGGCCTTTCTTCACAGGCTCTGGGCGTTGCTTCACAGGCTCCGGGCCTTGCTACACAGGTTCTGGGCCTTGCTTTATGGGTAAAACTTCCGGAGGTGCTGGATGTTCTAGGCGTTTTGGACTGGTACTCCGTCTTGTGTCTCCAGGCACACGGCGCCAGGCCTGGAGATGTGGACGACCTTGAATGGGCCCTCCCACATTGGTGAAAGCTTATGCAGCCCTTCCCTGGAGAGGACCCACCTCAGGACTAGGTCTCCCCTCTCGAGTGTCCTGGAGCGGATGTTGCGGCAGTGGTATCGCCGCAATGCTTACTGGTACCTCGCCGCCCGTAGCGCAGCTTCGCGGCGATGTTCCTCCCCCAACACGAGGTCCATCCCCCGCGTGACGTCCTGCTGTGTTTCGTCGAATGCCAGGACCCGTACAGAGCGATGCTTGACCTCGTGAGGGAGGACCGCTTCAGCTCCGTAGATGAGGAAGAATGGAGTCTCTCCCATTGGCTTGGTGGTGGTTGTCGGCGTTCTAGGAACGGGGGTCCCTAGACTTGCCTGACTGTGGCCCGCGGCATGGCGGATCCAGCAGGCCATACGGCCCATCTTCACCAACAAGGTACCCAAGACCCTCGCGAGAGGCCAAGCCTCGCGAGGCGGACGATGCAAGACCTCCTCAGGAGTGGCCTGGTCAGGCAGGCTCGTGAGGAGCGGAGATATCAAGGCGAGGCGAACCTCACGAGGCTCTCGTGACGTGAGCCATGACGATCGACACCAGGCGGGCGCCAGGCGAGCGCCAGCGCGTGCAGCGTCCTTGTTTCCTCTTTGGTGCAAGGGGGGCAAGCGCAACCGCAGAGTACCGAGGCCTCAGGCAAAGGTTGCCATTTCGGTGCAACAAGACTAAGACCAGGAGGACCGCAAGATGGAGGTCATCTGGAGCCCAAGACGGCGTCACCACCAGAGCTTTGTGCAGGCGAAGACTAATTTTGTCAGGACGACTCGTACTAGCTGTCCCCCTTCAAATTTGCCCGCCATTGTTGGCTCCCTTCCCGCTCGATATTTGGGAAGAGGACCAGGGCCTCTATAAAATAGGACTAGCCACCACCATAGGAAGGGGGGATCGAATCCTAGCACTACAAGTTCATACGCACAAGAACACCTCAACCTCAGGAGGCTATTCTTCCCTTGTACTGTTCATCATCAGCCCAAGAGGCAATCCACCACCACACTGGAGTAGGGTATTACACCACAACGGTGGCCCGAACCAGTATAAACCCTGTGTCTTTCTGTGTTGCGAGTTCGTCGAGTTCATCCGCAAGATCTTAGCGAGCTAGAGCGTAGATTGGTAGAAGGGAAAGACTTCGCACGCACCCCAGTGTTCGAACCTTAAGGGTTAGCCGGAACCCCACATCCGACCTTTGGCGCGCCAGGTAGGGGTGCGGCGTAGCTTCCTTTCCGTCAGTTCGTCGCTCCGTCGTCTCCATGTCGGACGCTCGCCATGGTCGAGCTGAGCGTCAGGCTACACTCGTCGCCCGCGTCGCTCAGACGGCTCCCGCCGGCGGGCCACCTAGGCGTTCTCCGTCCCCTGCCGCCAACGCTGCCACCGGCCCGGTGGGGAACGAGCAGCAGGAGTCCTTGCTGCATCCTCCAGTGCGGCAGGACGGCCACACCAATACTCCACCACTCACCCCTGCTGGTTCTTCGTCCCACACGCACCGTGCTCCCATGGAAGCACGGTCCGCGCTCATCGCGGCGAACTAGCTCCTGCGTTACCGCCCCGTCGATGACCTCTATGAGGAGTGGATTGATCGCGTCGCCGAGCTCGTCCGTGCCGCAGGGGGCTCTCCGACCCCGTCCCACTCTCTGCCTCCCCCTAAACCAGCTGTGAGCGATGGGGCTCATGGCGTGCCTCCACGGCCTCGTCCCCAAGATGGTGCCTTGGCACCAAGGCGCGTGCCTCCGTGGTGTGATCCACCGCGCCCGGCGCCCGCACGTGAAGAAAGGAGCTGCCAAGAAATCCCGCGGCTGCGAGAAGCTGCGCCGGTGCTCCCCACGCGACCTCGTCAAGACCGCGTGCCGCCTGTAGTGCCGCAGCGCGGGCCTCGCCAAGACCAAGCTCCTCCTCAGAAGCGGGCCCCGGCGACCACAGTTGGCTGCCGCGCCTTCACCCCCAAACTGTGTAGCGTCGCCTGGCCAGGCAAGTTCAAGCCAGATCTACCTCCTTGATACGACGGCACCGCCGACCCCGCAGAGTTCCTGCAGCTCTATGAGCTGAGCATCGAAGCGGCTAACATCGACAAAAAAGTCATGGCGAACTAGTTTCCCATGGCTCTCAAGGATGGGGCCCGCTCCTGGCTCCTGAACCTGCAGCACGACTCGATCTCCTCCTGAGACGAGATGCGCGACCGCTTCATCGCCAACTTCCAGGGCACTCGCGACCACCCACCAGCCGCGGGCGATCTACGCCACATCAAGCAGCAGCCAAGAGAGACCCTCCAGAAGTACATCCAGCGCTTCAACAACACCCGCCTCATGATCCCCAAGGTCACGGACGAAGCCATCATCTCCGCACTCTCAGACGGCATCCGTGAGGTCAAGATGAAGGAAGAGCTGGCTATCCACGAGGAGCTTTGCACATCTCAGGACCTGTTCAACCTGGCGACCGAGTGCGCAAGAGCTGAGGAGGGGTGCCTCTCTCTCTTTGAGCTACCAGCTGTAGGAGTGGAGGAGAAGAAGGCCAAGGCCAAGGATGTGAAGCACAAAGACGCAGTAGTGCTTGCAGCGGAGCCCGACACCAATCGAGGCAGAGATTAGCCCGAGTCATCCAAGAACGACCGTCCGTTCTGCGCCTTCCACAACCTGAACACCCACAACACCAGCAACTGTCAAGAGCTCAGAGCCATACGGGGAGGACGATTAGGTCGACGCCCCGAGCGCAACGACCGGGGCTACGGCCGCGGAGGCGGACGTTGGGACGACCGTGGCCCGCGCCAGGAGTGGCACGACCGGCCTCATGAGGACCGCTGGCAGGACCAACCTTGCGAGGGCGCCTGGAGGGACCCAACTAGTGAGGATCGCCCCCAGGGCAACGCCGGTCTTCCCCCGTTGTCGCCACCAAGAAGGAACAACGATCACCACGAGGACGAGGGGGCTGGAGGCTTCCAGGAGCCGCGTGCGATCGCTTGCATCTTGCGCGGTGCTCAGGCCCCAGCCTCTCAGCGCATCTTCAAACATTTCGCTCGCGAGGTGAACGCGGCACTGCCCAAGCTCGAGGCCACGCGCCTGCTCAGGTGGTCCCAATGCGCCATCACCTTCAACTCGGCCGACGAGCTCAAGTGCGCAGCCACCGCTGGCACACTCCCTATGTTGTGCTCCCTAGTCATCAGCAACGTGCAAGTCACCAAGACTCCCATCGACGGCGGCGCAGGGCTCAACGTCCTGTCTGTCAACACATTCGACAACCTCCAAGTGCCCTATGAGTAGCTCCAGCCAACCAAGCCTTTCTCAGGAGAGACTGACGGTTCCACCACACCTATAGGGAAAGTGTAAGTGCATCTAGTGCCACCCCTAGTTGGTTTTGGAGTATTGACGACAAACCTAGTTGAGGGACTAATGTGTTTGTGAGAATTGCAGGATAACACAGGTAGAAGTCCCTCATTGATTCGGTTTTCCTACCAGAGATGACCCCTAAAAATGTATGAAGACATTGAAGTCAAAGGTGGTATATGAAGATATTCACATTGAAGACTATGACAAGAGAAGACACCACATGAAGCCTATGGAGCTCGAAGACTTAGATCTTTCGTAGCTCTCTTTCTTTTGTGTTGAGTCATAGGAACCACCGTACTGTTAAGTGGGGTCCAAGAGAACCAGGCAGAATGACTGAAGTGATGCTTAAACAAAACCTATGTCTTCGAGTGAAGACTTTGAGAGCGAATCTTGTCCAGAGTCGGGCAAGTCGGCTTTGCTTGGAGCCCAAGTAAAGTTGCCGTGTGAGTTTGAAATCTGAATGTTGGAACACGTGTCAGTTCCTTAGTGACCCAGGGTCATTTCGGACAAATCGGGTCGGGTTGCCAAGTGGCTATAGATAGCCTACCCCCTACAACCATAAACGGTTGGCTGCTCAGATTCAGAGTACGGCTTTTGTCGTTTGAGAGCAACCCACCTTGAAGCCTTTGAGAGAGAATTCCTTGCGAGGATAAAGCCCTAACCACCCAGAGCCAAAGAGAATTAGGCATCACTTAAGTCTTCTTGTCTGTGTGATCTGAAGACTTATTACACTTGAGGACTGTGCATCCTCCAGCCGGTTAGGCGTCGCGTTCTGAGCATCCAAGAGACATTGTGGATTGCCGGTGAACGAATTCTGTGAAGGTTTGGAAGTCTACCTTGAAGACTTACCAGAGTGATTGGGCGAGGTCTGTGTGACCTTAGCTCAAGGGGAATACGGTGAGGACTAGGTGTCCTGAGCTGCGTGTTCAGGACTGGGTGTCCGGGACTGTGTGTCCTAAGGTTTAAATACCTAGCCGCCCTAACCAGACGAATAGTTGTCATAGCAACTGGAACTGGTCCAACAAATCATTGTCTTCAACGAGCCACTGGTTTCATCTTCCCTTCCCTTTACTTACTGTTACTCCTTGTGAAGTCATTGTATGTTCGCACTATCTTTTGTCTTCACTGAGTGACTACGTGTTCTGTGTGGCTTCACAATATCTTCCTACCTGATCCTTACTACATTGCTGCTATTAGTCATTGTGCTCTCACTCCATTGAATACTTCACTATGGCTTGCCTAGTGTAGTCTACCTTCCGCTGCAGGGTAATAGGTTAACTTCTATCGTTTCTCTTCATAACTTCCACGTTTTGAAGACTTTCATAAAAATCACCTATTCACCCCCCTCTAGTCGATATAACACACTTTCAATTGGTATCAGAGCAAGGTGCTCCGTTGTTCTGTGTGATTCGGTTTAACCACCTGGAGTTTTAGCTATGTCGACTGCAGGGATAATTAAAGTCTCCGCTGCGTGCCTCGTCTTCGATGGAACTGAATATCCCTACTGGAAGAGTAAGATGCGCATGCATCTTGAAGCCATTGACGTCGACCTATGGTATGTCGTCAAGAACGGCGTTCCCAAGGCTGGAGAAGGTGTCACTGCTGCTGATGTCAAGAACTTTGTTCAACTAGACTCTACTGCCAAGAATATCATCTGTGGTCATCTGACCAAAGGACAGTATGGCCGTGTGAGTGCTTTGGAAACATCTATGCTGGTCTGGGACTGGCTCTCCAAGGTCAATGAAGGCGTCTCAACCCAGAGAGATCAGAGAATCAGTGTCCTTCGCAACCTCTTCAACCGCTTCAAGCGAAATGACAATGAGAATGTCCAGCTCGCATTTAACCGACTCACTGACATCACAAATGAGCTTCAAGCCCTCGGCGCTACTGAGATCACCAAGCATGAAGTCATCAAGACACTACTGAGATCACTTGACAGTTCGTTTGACACCCTAGCCCTGATGATTCAAGAACGTCCTGATTTCAAGACACTCGAGCCGTCTGACATACTTGAGAGGCTCAACACACATGAGTTTCAGCTTTCTGAGAAAAGAGATATCTACGGTCCAAACTATGGGCGAACTCGTGCCTTGAAGGCAAAAGCTGTCTCCTCATCTGAAGAAGAATCTGACAGCAGTTCTGATGATCCTGAAGACATTGGAAGGGAACTTGCTATGCTTCTCAAGAAGTTCCAAAAATTCACGAAGAAGAAAGGCTTCAGAAAGTCTTCCCGACCAAGCTCAAGGAATGATGAAGCTTCTGCTCAGAACTATAAGAAGAAAACATGTCACAAGTGCAAGAAACCTGGCCACTTCATCTCTGAGTGTCCATAGTGGGACAATGAGAACAAAAAGAAGAAGAAGAGCAAGGAATATGACTCTGACGACAAGAAGAAGAAGAAATACTCAAAGTCTTCTTCCAAGTCCTTCTCAAAGTCTTCATCACACAAGAAGAGCTCATCTGGCAAGGCACGTGTGTTTGTTGGCAAGGAAATGGATTCAAAGGAGGAGTCCGCTTGTGAGGAGGCGGAGGTGGAGTCTGAGGAGGAGCCCGATTCAGGCGTCGCAAGTCTGGCTACATCATACGTTGCCAAGTCCATCTTCAACATTGAAGACAATGACTTCATCACCGACACCGATGCAAATGACAAGGACTACTCCACTTCTACCTACTGCTTCATGGCATGCGGTGCCAAGGTAAACACACGCACTACTCACTATCAAACATCTAGTGACGATGACTCTGATAGTGGTTCAAAACCCAGCTACAAAACACTTGCTAAAATTGCAACTGAACAACAGAAAGCTATGGAACATATTCAAAAACTGTTAGACAGAAGCGATGATCTGTTAGGTGCTGAAATGACTCGATCTGAATCCTTAATGGAAGACATAAAAAAATCTTCACGTTAAGTATGAGGAACTTGAAAGTCGTCATGAAACTCTCTCAACAACTCATGAAAAGCTTTCCTATGATTATCTTCAAAGGAAGCAAGATCTTGAGAAATTGAGAGCGGCTCATGAAGATCTTCAAAAGGAAAACGAGTCACTTCGCGCCCAACAGATCAGTTCCGCTCAGGAAGGATTTGAACCACCATGCCTTAAATGCATTGAGCGTGATAATGCTACTTCTGTTGCTGAATGTTCTACTGCTACTACTGTTGCAATATCTTCAACTGTTGATGTGGTAACTAACCCCTCTGCTGAGGATACCACTGCTACTACTGATGAGAATGCTAGGTTGAAGATATTGCTTGAAACAGGGATGTACAAAAGTCTTAAAGGGCATCAGACACTATGTGATGTCCTCAAAAAGCAGATTCTGAACCGAAACCTGAGGAAAGAGGGTGTTGGGTTCGTAAGGAAAATGAATGCTGATGGCTCTTACTGGAAACCTGAGCAGTACCCCATAACCACGTGGGTTGCTGCAAAGGAACCTTCAGCAGAATGGTGAAGTGTTTGCCAGGTACATTGGTACTAACTTCAGGAATGGATCGCCTATGAAGAAGATCTGGATTCCGAAAAGGTGTCTAGAGAATCTTCATGTGAATGTCATCATGACACCTCACGTGAAGAAGACAAACCTCAGACCAAAGACTTCATACGGTCCAAAGGCTTCATACAGACAGAGGACTCATTTGAGTCGCACTAACACAAATGTTTTGCAGGGAAACCATACTCAGGCATATGAATATGAGAGCGGTTCATCAAACCGCCATGTTCATAAGACCAAGAACTATTCTGCTTATTCTTATGAGTACTATTGTCCACCTGCAAGACTGTTTGCTAGGGCTCCAAAGCCAAAGTTCTCGGATGCTGCACTTAGACTTATTGCTTCTAAGCCACCCTTGAAGATGTGGGTGGCCAAGAAAGCTTAACTCTCTTTTGCAGGGAAAGGTCTCCAGCAGAAAACCAAAATCGTCTGACGCTATTGCTGGGGACCTTAAACATCTTGTAGGGCGCAAGATCAAATGCCCGAATGGTCTTACTATGTACTTCGTTCCTGAATCGCTTGCTACTCTCCCTATTAGTCCTAATCTGGATCTAAGCTTTCATAACCCACTGGTTCGTCAAATGTTTTTGCTTCACAATGCTCTTCGTGAAGCCTATCCCCCTAACTGCACTGTAGGGTACGACACCAGCGTCTTCAGAATGGATTATTGACAGTGGGTGTACAAATCACATGACTGGCAAAAGAAGCCTTCTTATGGACTCAACCTTACGTCCATTCGACAAGAGCCACATCACATTTGCTGACACTGGTAAAAGTAAGGTATTGGGTCTAAGTAGAGTTGCAATCTCAAGGGATCAACACATGGATAAAGTCATGCTTGTTGAATCCCTTGGCTTCAACTTAATGTCTGTCTCAATGCTTTGCGACTTAAACATGATCGTAATATTTTGAAAATATCGTTGCCTTGTTCTAATGGAATCTGACAAGTCTCTAGTATTTGAAGGGTATCGAAAAGATGATTTGTACGTGGTAAATTTCTCAGCAGGACCACAGCTTGCCGTATGTCTTCTAGCAAAAGCTTCAGAATGCTGGCTCTGGCATCGGAGGCTTGGGCATGCTGGCATCAGGAACCTCCACACCCTGGCAAAGAAGAAGCATGTCATAGGCATCGAGGGCATCAAGTTCAAGAAAGATCACTTATGCGGTGCCTATGAGGCAGGAAAGATGACAAGGGCCAAACATCCCTCGAAGACAATCATGACCACTACTCGACCCTTCGAACTGCTTCACATGGATCTTTTCGGTCCCACTCATTATCCAAATCTTACTACTACTTCTTGTCTCTATGGCTTTGTCATTGTTGATGATTATTCTAGATATACTTGGGTGCAAATAATCCTTTACAAGACTGAAGTGCAAGATGTCTTCAGACGCTTCGCCAATCGAACAATGAACAACTATGGCGCCAAGATAAAGCATATCAGAAGTGACAATGGCACTGAATTCAAGAACACTGGCCTCGATACATATCTTGATACCTTGGGCATCACACATGAATTCTCAGCCCCGTACACGCCACAGCAGAATGGGGTCGTCAAACGCAAGAACAGAACACTCATTGAGATGGCCAGAACGATGCTAGATGAATACAAGACTCCAAGAAAATTCTGGCCTGAAGCCATTGATACTGCATGCCATACAATCAATCGTGTTTATCTTCACAAGCTTCTGAACAAGGCATCTTATGAGCTCCTTACTGGCAAGAAGCCAAATGTCAGTTACTTCAGAGTATTTGGCGCCAGGTGCTGGATCAAGGACCCACATCACACCTCAAAGTTTGCACCAAAAGCACATGAGGGTTTTATGCTTGGATATGGAAAGGATTCGCACTCCTACAGAGTCTTCAATCTCTTTCATTACAAAGTGGTTGAAACAGTGGATGTGCGGTTCGATGAGACCAACGGTTCACAAAGAGAGCAACTGCCAAATGTGCTAGATGAAGTTCCGTCCAGTGAATCAATCAAGCTAATGGGAACTGGAGAAATTATACCTTCTAAATCTCATCCTGAAGAAGAACTTATCATCTCAGCACCTGATCAGCATGAAGACAATGCTCAGCCTGAAGACATTCCCTCTAACAACGACAATGATCAGCAAGAGCAAAATCTTCGCCCTGTACATCCTCGTGTTGCTAATGAAGTGCAGATTGAAAGAATAATTGATAGCATCAATGCACCCGGTCCACTCACTCATTCAAGGGCAACTCAGCTAGCAAATTTCTGTGGGCACTTCGCATTCTTCTCAATAACAGAACCCAAGAAAGTTGAAGAAGCCTTCATGGAACCTGAATGGATTCAAGCTATGCAAGAAGAGCTTCAACAGTTTGAGATGAATAATGTATGGGAACTGGTTAAGCGTCCCGATCCTCGGAAGCACAACATAATAGGCACTAAATGGATATACCGCAACAAGCAAGATGAGCATGGTCAAGTTGTCAGAAACAAAGCTCGTCTCGTTGCTCAAGGATATACTCAAGTGGAAGGCATTGACTTCGATGAAACATTTGCTCCTGTGGCTAGACTTGAAGCCATACGCATACTGCTGGCCTATGAAAATCAACACAACATACTTCTTTATCAAATGGATGTGAAGAGCGCCTTCCTCAATGGCAAGATTGAAGAAGAAGGGTATGTTGCACAACCTCCTGGCTTTGAAGATCCAAAACATCCTGACATGGTATACAAGCTCAACAAGGCACTATATGGCCTCAAACAAGCCCCTCGGGCCTGGTATGACACACTCAAATACTTCCTGAAGAGCAAAGGCTTCATACCTGGTTCCCTCAACCCCACTCTCTTCATGAAGACATATGATGGTGAACTGTTTGTGTGCCAAATATATGTGGATGACATTATCTTCGGCTGCACCAATCAGAAGTACAGTGAAGAGTTTGGATATATGATGCAAGTGCAATATCAAATGTCTATGATGGGAGAGCTGAAGTTCTTTCTCGGTCTTCAAATACGACAGCAACGCAACGACATCTTCATATCTCAAGAGAAGTATCTCAAAGATTGCCTGAAGAAGTTCGGTATGCAAGACATCAAAGGCTTCACGACGCCAATGCCAGCCAAGCATCATCTGGGTCCTGACGACAATGGTAAAGAGTTCGATCAAAAGGTATACCACTCCATGATTGGTTCTTTACTTTATCTATGTGCATCTAGGCCAGATATTATGCTTAGTGTTTGCATGTGTGCTCGATTTCAAGCGGCACCAAAGGAGTCGCATCACTTAGCTGTGAAGCGAATTCTTCGATATTTGGCTCACACCCAAACTCTAGGATTATGGTATCCAAAGGGCTCAGAGTTTGATCAGGTTGGATTCTCGGATGCTAATTATGCTGGTGACAAAGTTGATCGCAAGTCTACATCAGGCACATGTCACTTTCTGGGACGATCACTTGTATGTTGGTCTTCAAAGAAGCAGAACTGTGTATCTCTCTCCACTGTTGAATCTGAATACATTGCTGTTGGATCTTGCTACGCTCAGCTTCTGTGGACGAAGCAAACACTCAAGGACTATGGTATTCATCTGAAGCAAGTGCCACTCTACTGCGACAACGAAAGTGCCATCAAGATTGCCAACAACCCAGTTCAGCACTCGAAGACAAAGCACATTGAAATTCGTCATCACTTTCTCAGAGGTCATGTTGTGAAGGAAGATATTGATATCATACACGTCAACACTGAAGAGCAATTGGCAGATATCTTCACCAAGCCCTTGGATGAGAAGAGACTTTGCAAGTTACGGTGTGAGCTAAATATCCTGGAATCCTCAAATGTCCTGTGATCAGGCACACATCCTAACCCTTATGCATATTGATGACTTAGATGTGCAACACATGAAGTAAAGTATATCTTCAATCAATGAAGACATACATTCTAAGTGTGAATACATTAATGTGGAATTTGGCTTCGGAGCGCCACGATAATTGTGCGTCGTGTCTGGGTCTAATACTTCCTATACGGTGGGTAACGCCACCACCAAATGTTCTGTTTGAAGTGTTTCACTCATGGTGTTACATTTGCTATGTCTTCGCATTTGGTTTGGCTTCAATCTCAACATATCTTCATGATTATCTTCACTATGTTGATTATATAGATATATATATATATATATATACTAGTGTTATGTCCTCTACAGCATTCACTTATAGCTATGTCTTCTTGTTGAATCTTTTGAACTAAGTGAATGTGATCGGACCCTAACCTCTCTATGCTTTCTATCTCAATTCTATCTCTCCAAATCATATGCATTTTATTGAAACTGTCGAATGTCTTCTCTGCATCCTTGTCAGCAGAAGATATAGAGACAACCATTAAGTCCGTTTTCAATGCTCATTCCTCCACATGAAACCCGGAGAAGTAGGAACGACCACCCGACAATCCAGGCGTGCGTGGGACGTGGAACAAACCCCAAAATTCCGCATAATGGCCACGTGTTCCTCAGATGTGAATCGCCAGGGGCACCTGTGTAATAACGCAGTGCCGCCCCTGTACCTATAAATACACATTTCATAGTGGTCATTATCTCTTCTTCCACTCCCGCACGAACCCTAGCGCCACCGCTAGCCCTCGACGACGCCGGCAACGAAGCGCTTCGCTGTCGCAACCTCTCCGACGCCGTCTTCACGCCGACCGCGAACATCGTCCTCTCTGCCATCGCCGTAGGTGTCCTCCGTCGCCAGGTTAGGGCACGGAAGATCGAACTGCTCGGCCTCATCTTCCACTCCGTCTAGTAGTTCTTAGTGTGGTAAATAAAACTTCCTTTTTACGACACCGTTGATCCTATGGCTTTGTCACTTTCTACCACAAGCAGTTTCTATTCACACAAGTTAGATCTCTCTCATACTGCGTCTCATAACATGCCTAGTATATTCACTTATGCTTCACAAAGTAGTTAGATTCCTCACTTGTACTGATCTCTGGATTCGTACAAATCTGGAACCAACTCGTTATCTATGAGTGAATGTCTTCGCACGATGAGGTCAATGTCTTCTAAACTGATTTATATTCAAAATCTTCTGAGAATGCATATGACCTCTTCCCCTTCCCTCGCACCTTAATGCTGTCACAGGTACATGTCCGTGGGAGAATCCCATGGTTCTCATAGTCTGCATTCATTTGCAGAATTCTTACAGCATCATATAAATTCACCCGAAGCAAGTTCCTGTTTGTCCAGCAAGCGAAAACCTCTGAAGCCTCTGAACGTATTGAAGCCTTTCAGATTAAAGTTCATGGCTTCAGAAAAATCAGCAAGGAAGGGTGGCAGAAAGCGTCGTGGAGAAACATCTAGAGATCTGCCAGATGACCTCTCAGAACTGTACAAGACAGATCCTGAAGAGGATTACAATCAGCGCAAGACCCGAATCCAATGGATTCGAAGATATTGGGCAGAACAATGGTTCAAATACCGATTTGTAACCCAGGAATATGCTGAGAAAAATGCCATCAAGAGACCATGGGGAGACATCCTATACAAGAATCTTCAACCCAGGTCCAGAGATGAAGCCATTGAACAAGGCTTCTATCCTTGCATGGTCCGTGGGCCACAACCTGTTGATGCACACTCATCGTCACTGCTATGGTGTCGTGACGACAATCTGTTTAAGCGCAACTTCTAGTTTGCCCAGAACTCAGCGAAGTAGAACAAGAAGACTTTGGGGTTAGATTTCAACCCTGGTCCCTCAGCTCCAAGGGCTGATGGCACACGAGATGCAGAACCCAATGTCGTCGGTCCTTTCTACAACCTTGAAGGCCTCATCACCCATATCTTGGTTCAAGGGACTGCAGTGAATGAGCCTGCAACTGACACTGAATCAGATGAAGCGCCTGCAGCGCCGAAGCCACAGAAGTTGAAGAAGCCTAAAGCTTCAAAGCCTGCCCCTTCACCAAAAATCTCACGGGCGAAGCCACTGGCAACTGCACCTCCTGAAGACAGTGTACAGTCCGAAGATTTATCATGCATCTCCAAGCCCCAGAAGGTCAAGATGCCTCTGCCACACACCGGCCAAGAGCTAACAGCTGCTGCCATTCTGCGCAATGATGCCATTGATCTGTCAAGTGATGAAGATCTTGCAGATGACGCTCTTGAGCAACTCATCAAGAGCAAATAAGAAGCTAAAATCTTCAATGATCTGCCTCTCTTTGATGTAACAATCATCCGCAACTTCATTGATGAGTGGTTTGACACGCCAAACATCAGCTTCGAAGATCTGCAACTACCCATTGGCCCCAGTGTCGCCCTCCATGGCGCCATTGCTTCAGAGTTAGCTGTCGCCCAGTGCATTGTTGAACTGAAGCAAAAGATTGACTATGAAAAGGCTCAGTTCAAGAAGCATATGGCCAAGCTCAGCGTGCAAGAGGTGAAGAACTTCAAGATTATGCTGCACGAGCTCAAGGAAGCCTTTCTCAAGAAACGTGCAGAAGCTCAGGGTTCGCGTGAGCGCATGAAGATTCTGGCTGACAGATGTGTGCAAGCCTACAATGAGGCTGAGAAGCGCAAGGCCCTTGGGCGTCCTAGCATCGACCCCAGGATGGCCGCAAAGAAGATGAAGAAGCCCGCTACGGCTGAACCTGACGCACCAAGGCAGGAAGCAGATCCCATTGTCTTCCCAACTAGAATGACTGGCTCGAAGCCAAAAAGCCGGTCAACCGCTTCAGAGCTCAAGAAGACGAGGACTGCTGAGGCTGAAGCAAGGAAGAGGAAACATCCTAAAGCCTCTCCTATTGCCCCCTCCAAGAAGAAGAGGAAGACCAAGAAAGATCGGGCTGCTCCCACAGAGCCTTTGATAGTTGAACCCATTTCCATGGTTCGTCCTGACGCTGAACGCCAACTGACAATCCATGAGCCTGCTTTCACAGAGGCTCATGAAGCTGAAGACTTTCCAGCAGCTGATCCCATCGCTGCTGAAGACATTGGTCAACATGACCATGTGGAAGATGGTGCAGTCCTTCCTCAGCTCGAGAACAGCGAACTCATCAGCATTGGTCGTCCACTGACGCCAATTGCATAGGATGCTTCATGGGCGGATCGCCCACAAGAGGAAGAAGACTTTGAGGCCCAGCCAACTCCAACTACACAGGCATCGCCTGCGTTGCGCAGGCTTCGAAAGGTCCAAGGCCTCAAGTCTCTGCTGAAGACAATCCGGCTGCATCAGCCGCGGAAGAAGAAGTCCCACAAGTTGCCACTCCCCTGTCCCACCAAGAAGCTGTTCTCGAGGAGAACGTGATTGTGACCGACCCTCCAGCTCGTCAAGTGGAGGTTGAAAATCTTGAAGCTGCCACCACCACCACCACCAATGAAGCCACTGACGCTGTCATGGCTGAAGCTAATGTGGAGCCCTCCCAAACAGAAGAAGAAGTCAGCGAAGCCACTGATCCCGCCACTTCTGTTCCTGAGTCTACTGCCGGTCCCCAGTTCGACTATCATGTTGAGCACAGGCCTCAGGTACAAAAGCCAATCCCAAGATTGCCAAGGTTCCCAGGTCCTGCATCAGCACCTGGCTCCTTCAATATCAATGGCTTCAGAGCAGACAACACATTCTTCAATAGCTCCAGGAACCCCTACTCAAGGGAAAGGATATCATCTGATAGGTTCTGGAGCTATCCGCAGCGAAGCTATTACTCCTGCATTCTATACAATCAAGGTCGCATCTTCCCCCACAAGCGTCTTGACATTGAAGCTATAGTTGGTCTGCCCTGTCTGGAAGAAGCTCTGGATTGCTTCAAAGAAGTTGGATTGCTGCCGTTCGTCACTGACCAAGAGCATTGGAATGAAGAGTTGCTGCTCCAATTCTATGCCACACTTCACATCCGCGGGTATAGCAGAGATCCGAAGACTTGGGTCCTGGAGTGGATGACAGGAAATGTTCATCACGAAGCCAAAGCCTTTGACATCATTGAGCTCACTGGTTTTCCCACTCCTGGCGATCTCTACGAGCATGGCTGTCAGCTTCATAGTGAAGCTATTGAGAGCATCTTTCAGAAGACTGAACCAGATATGAGTCAGATGCTTAGTATGATGAAGCCATTTCCCCAAGATGCTGCTTATCCCACGGAGTTCTTCATTGAAGACCTTGAGTATCTGCCAAGAACCATTTATCACATCATCAGGCGAACTCTCTGGCCCATCAAAGGGCACTCTCCACTTGCCAAGCTTGAGGGTGCAATGAAGACTTTGGTCTTCTATATTCTTCATGGAAAATGCTTCAATGCACAGGACTTCTTCATTCGCCAACTTGCTGCATCAGGCTCTGATCTGTTTGGCTTGAAGTTCTACGCCCCATGGGTAATGCGGCTGATCAAACTTCACTCTGCTATCTCATATCAGCCATCTGCTCGCAATCATCGGATTTTTCTGCCTGATGTGGATATGTCTATTGAAGCCATCTATCCTGAGCCTGCCAAGGAACCTCTAAGTTTTCAGAATGCAGAGCATCAGAGTTTCTCTCAGAACATTGAAGGAGTTGAAGCAGTCACTCGTGTGTATCCTTTGGCTGGCACTACACGTGCACCACATCCTGCTCTCACTGAAGCCACTGACAGTACAACTGCTCCACGACCCAAGAAGCGCACTCGTGTTCTCAACGACCGAGAGCTTCTTGTGGCTCTTCATCAGAAACAGGATAGGCATCATGACTGGCTGAAGCATCAGATGCAAAGCCTCTTGGTGGATGTTAATCGCATTCGCAATCTTGCCACCAAGAATGCTTTTGTTGCCCATGAGACCTCTCGCCGCACATGGAAAGGGCTAACGCTGATGTGTTCTGAAGATGATCTTCAAGAGGATGGCTTCACTGAGCATTTCAAGTTTGACTCCACACCTCCTCGAAGGGCCGTGCTGCGACGAACTCCATCCCTTGAAGACTCTGAGTTCTCTTCCTCTGATGCAACTGTGACTGTCAGAGTTATCGAGGATGAAGACGATGCTACTTCACCGCCACCTCCTTCAGCACGCTTCGACTCTGCTCCAAGCTCTTCAGCACCGCCAAACACCACCAACGACCCTGCTACTTCACCTACTCCTCATGGGAACGAGTACATGCTCTATGTCTTCAAACCTTTTTGGTCCTTACTGACAAAAGGGGAGAAGCATATGAGGTTGATAGTCTTCAAGCGGGTCCATATGGGCGGGTGCTTTATATTTTGCTTCGTGCTTACAACTCTCGTTTTGCTACATTTGGTTCTTTGAGTTGTAACACTTAAACTCGATGGTCGTCTGCTACTTATCTTCCACCTTGTTTTGCGATGATAAATTCCGCATGTGCGACGATAAATTCTGCACTTAGATCATTCTGCAGACATCCATTTCCATTATGCATGTCATTATCTTTATATACTTTCACATGCATAGTGGATTGTCATCATAAGTTGAAGTGGATCTCCACAAGTACAACCTGCCATGTGCATTTGCATTCCAAAAGCAAATTACTTATATGCACAACTTCAGGGAGAGTCGTTGCAACTTATGAAGACAATTCCTTATCCTTTACAATTTCACAGATTATATTCCCCGTTGAAAACTTCAACTAATTTGTCATCAATCACCAAAAAGGGGGAGATTGTAAGTGCATCTAGTGCCACCCCTAGTTGGTTTTGGAGTATTGACGACAAACCTAGTTGAGGGACTAATGTGTTTGTGAGAATTGCAGGATAACATAGGTAGAAGTCCCTCATTGATTCGGTTTTCCTACCAGAGATGACCCCTAAAAATGTATGAAGACATTGAAGTCAAAGGTGGTATATGAAGATATTCACATTGAAGACTATGACAAGAGAAGACACCACATGAAGCCTATGGAGCTCGAAGACTTAGATCTTTCGTAGTTCTCTTTATTTTGTGTTGAGTCATAGGAACCACCATACTGTTAAGTGGGGTCCAAGAGAACCAGTCAGAATGACTGAAGTGATGCTTAAACAAAACCTATGTCTTCGAGTGAAGACTTTGAGAGCGAATCTTGTCCAGAGTCGGGCAAGTCAGCTTTGCTTGGAGCCCAAGTAAAGTTGCCGTGTGAGTTTGAAATCTGACCGTTGGAACACGTGTCAGTTCCTTAGTGACCCAGGGTCATTTCAGACAAATCAGGTCGGGTTGCCAAGTGGCTATAAATAGCCCACCCCCTACGACCATAAACGGTTGGCTGCTCAGATTCAGAGTACGGCTTTTGTCGTTTGAGAGCAACCCACCTCGAAGCCTTTGAGAGAGAATTCCTTGCGAGGATAAAGCCCTAACCGCCCAGAGCCAAAGAGAATTAGGCATCACTTAAGTCTTCTTGTCTATGTGATCTGAAGACTTATTACACTTGAGGACTGTGCATCCTCCAGCCAGTTAGGCGTCGCGTTCTGAGCATCCAAGAGACATTGTGGATTGCCGGTGAACGAAGTCTGTGAAGGTTTGGAAGTCTACCTTAAAGACTTACCAGAGTGATTGGGCGAGGTCTGTGTGACCTTAGCTCAAGGGAAATACGGTGAGGACTGGGTGTCCTGAGCTACGTGTTCAGGACTGGGTGTCCGGGACTGTGTGTCCTAAGGTTTAAATACATAGCCGCCCTAACCAGACATACAGTTGTCACAGCAACTGGAACTGGTCCAACAAATCATTGTCTTCAACGAGCCACTAGTTTCATCTTCCCTTCCCTTTACTTACTGTTACTCCTTGTGAAGTCACTGTATGTTCGCACTATCTTTTGTCTTCACTGAGTGACTGCGTGTTCTGTGTGGCTTCACAATATCTTCCTACCTGATCCTTACTACATTGCTGCTATTAGTCATTGTGCTTTCACTCCATTGAATACTTGACTATGGCTTCCCTAGTGTAGTCTACCTTCCGCTGTAGGGTAATAGGTTAACTTCTATCATTTGTCTTCATAACTTCCACGTTTTGAAGACTTTCATAAAAATCGCCTATTCACCCCCCCCTCTAGTCGATATAACGCACTTTCAGCAAGTCCGCCTGCCTGTCACATTCGGGGAGCGCAAGAACTACCGCACCGAGCTCATCGACTTTGACGTTGCGCACATCTGCCTGCCGTACAATGCCATCCTCGGGTATCCAGCCCTGGCCAAGTTCATGGCAGTCACTCACCATGGCTACAACGTCCTCAAGATGCCAGGAAGCGGGGGAATTATCACGGTCCCATGTGAAGAAAGGGATGTGGTGTGCTCCCTTGAGCGCACCTTCCAAGCCGCAGCAATCGATGACCCTCACAGCAGAAGTGAAGGCCCTTCGGAGACCATCCCCAAGAAGAAGCTGATGATAACCCACAAGTATAGGGGATCGCAACAACTTTCAAGGGTAGAGTATTCAACCCAAATTTATTGATTCGACACAAGGGGAGCCAAAGAATATTCCCAAGTATTAGCAGCTGAGTTGTCAATTCAACCACACTTGGAAACTTAGTATCTGCTGCAAAGTGTTTAGTAGCAAAGTAATATGATAGTGGTGGTAGCAGCAACAAAAGTAAAGACACCAAAAAGTAGTGTTTTTGGTATTTTGTAGTGATTGTAACAGTAGCAGCGGGAAAGTAAATAAGCGTAAACCAGTTTATGGAAAACTCGTAGGCACCGGATCAGTGATGGATAATTATGTCGAATGCGGTTCATCATGTAACAGTCGTAACATATGGTGACACAGAACTAGCTCCAATTCATCAATGTAATGTAGGCATGTATTCCGTATATAGTCATACGTGCTTATGGAAAAGAACTTGCATGACATCTTTTTTCCTACCTCCCGTGGCAGCGGGGTCCTATTGGAAACTAAGGGATATTAAGGCCTCCTTTTAATAGAGAACTGGAACAAAGCATTAGCACATAGTGAATACATGAACTCCTCAAACTATGGTCGTCACCGGGAGTGGTCCCGATTATTGTCACTTCGGGGTTGCCGGATCATAACACATAGTAGGTGACTATAGACTTGCAAGATCGGATCAAGAACTCACATATATTCATGAAAACATAATAGGTTCAGATCTGAAATCATGGCACTCGGGCCCTAGTGACAAGCATTAAGCATAGCAAAGTCATAGCAACATCAATCTCAGAACATAATGGATACTAGGGATCAAACCCTAACAAAACTAACTCGATTACATGATAAATCTCATCCAACCCATCACCGTCCAGCAAGACTGCGATGGAATTACTCACGCACAGTGGTGAGCATCATGGAATTGGTGATGGAGGATGGTTGACGATGACGACGATGACGAATCCCCCTCCCCGGAGCCCCGAATGGACTCCAGATCAGCCCTCCTGAGAGGTTTTAGGGCATGGCGGCGGCTCTGTATCGTAAAACGCGATGATTTCTTCTCTCTGATTTTTTCTCTTCGAAAGCAAATATATAGAGTTGGAGTTGGCTTCGGAGGGCATTCAGGGGGCCCACAAGGTAGGGGGGCGCGCCCTGGGGGGGGCGCCCCCCACCCTCGTCAGAAGGGTGTGGACCCCCTGGTCTTCATCTTTGGCGAGGATTTTTTATTATTTTTTCTAAGATGTTCCGTGGAGTTTCAGGTCATTCCGAGAATATTTGTTTTCTGCACATAAAACAACATCATGGCAATTCTGCTGAAAACAGCGTCAGTCTGGGTTAGTTCCTTTCAAATCATACAAGTTAGAGTCCAAAACAAGGGCAAAAGTGTTTGGAAAAGTAGATACGACGGAGACGTATCAACTCCCCCAAGCTTAAACCCTTGCTTGTCCTCAAGCAATTCAGTTGACAAACTGAAAGAAAGAAAGAAAACTTTTACAAACTCTGTTTGTTCTTGTTGTTGTAACTATGTCAAGCCAGCATTCAAGTTTTCAGCATAGATCATAACTAACCACATTTGCAATAATTCTCAGGTCTCATAATTACTCATATCAATAGCATAATCAACTAGCAAGTCATAATAATAAATCTCGGATGACAACACTTTCTCGAAACAATCATAATATGATATAACAAGATGGTATCTCACTAGCCCTTTGTGAGACCGCAAAACATAAATGCAGAGCACCTTTAAAGATCAAGGACTGACTAGACATTGTAATTCATGGTAAAAGAGATCCAATCATAGTCGTACCCAATATAAATTAACAGTGATGAATGCAAATGACGGCTATGCTCTCCAACTAGTGCTTTTTAATAGGAGGCTGATGACTTAACATAAAAGTAAATGGATAGGCCCTTCGCAGAGGGAAGCAGGGATTTGTAGAGGTGCCAGAGCTCGGTTTTGAAATAGAGATAAATTGTATTTTGAGCGGTATACTTTCGTTGTCAACGTAACAACTAAGAGATGGCAATATCTTCCATGCTCAGAACATTATAGGCGGTTCCCAAACAGAATGGTAAAGTTTATACTCCCCCTCCACCAACAAGCATCAATCCATGGCTTGCTCGAAACAACGAGTGCCTCCAACATACATCAGGTCCCAGGGGGAGTCTTGTTTGCAATTAATTTTGATTTAGTTTGCATAAAGCATGGGACTGGGCATCCCGGTGACCAGCCATTTTCTCGTGAGTGAGGAGCAGAGTCCACTCCTCTTGAGAATAACCCGCCTAACACGGAAGATAAGGACAGCCTTGGTTGATACATGAGCTATTCGAGCATACAAAACAGAATGTTTATTTGAAGGTTTAGAGTTTGGCACCTACAAATTTACTTGTAACGGCAGGTAGATACCGCATATAGGAAGGTATAGTGGACTCATCTGGAATAACTTTGGGGTTTAAGGGATTGGATCCACAAGCAGTATTCCCGCTTAGTACAAGTGAAGGCTAGCAAAAGACTAGGAAGCGACCAACTAGAGAGCGACAACAGCCATGTACATGCATTAAAATTAATAAACATTGGATGCAAGCATGAGTAGGATATAATCCACCATGAACATAAATATTGTGAAGGCTATGTTGATTTGTTTCAACTACATGCGTGAACATGTGCCAAGTCAAGTCACTTAAATCATTCAAAGGAGGATACCACCCCATCATACCACATCATAATCATCTCAATAGCATGTTGGCACACAAGGTAAACCATTATAACTCATAGCTAATCAAGCATGGCACAAGCAACGATGATCTCTATTTGTCATTGCAAACATGTTTATTCATAATAAGCTGAATCAAGAACGAGGGACTCATCATTTTTACAAAAACAAAAGAGGTCAAGTTCATACCAGCTTTTCTCATCTCAGTCAGTCCATCATATATCATCATAATTGCCTTTCACTTGCACGACCGAACGGTGTGAATAATAATAAGAGTGTACGTGCATTGGACTAAGCTGGAATCTGCGAGCATTCAATAAACAGGAGAAGACAAGGCAATATGGGCTCTTGGTTAAATCAACAATAATGCATATAAGAGCCACTTCAACAATTTAATTAAGGTGTTCTCCTACTGACCCCCAAAGAAAAGAAAAGAAATAAAACTATTTACACGGGAAAACTCCCAACAAGCAAAAGAAGAATGGGAAATATTTTTGGGTTTTCTTTTTAATTATTACTACTAAAGCACAAAAATAAACTACTACTAATTTTTTTGGTTTTTCTTAAGGTTTAACAGACACACAAGAAGAAAGCAGGAAAAAGAAAATAACCTAGCATGGATATTACAGTGAATAAGTATGAGCACCGATATCTAGCAATGAGTGTGTGTGAACATAAATGTAATGTCGGTGAGAAATACGTACTCCCCCAAGCTTAGGCTTTTGGCCTAAGTTGGTCTATGGCCACGGCTGGCCTGGCGGATACCCATAAGTGTAGCTGGGGTCATACTGCGACGAAGAATAGTAGGGATCATACTGATGTGCAGCGGTTATCGCCTGCTGAGCTGCAGCGTGGAGTCGAGCTGCCTCCGCTCTCCTCTCGTACTCTTCTGCCTCCTCTCTGGTAATAACATATCTTCTTTTTGTCTGTAAATCAAAGAAGGCAGGAGCAGGGAGAGTAATATGGAAAACACGTCGTTTATCAAAAATTAAACGATATAAGAGAGGTGATTCAGGCCTCTCGACAAACTGGTGCGAAGCCATAGAGTCATAATCTAAATATGCAGGAGGCAACTCCGTATCACCCTCACGAATGTCTATTTCAAGAAAATGAGCTAAGCGGGTTGCATATATTCCTTCAAAGAAATCTACATTATGTCTATTATGATGCAACCTACGAGCTACAATGGCTCCCATATGATAAGATTGGTCTCCTAACACAGCACTCCTAAGAATGCTAAGATCAGGGACACACATGTGACATGCTTCATCCTTAGCATTTATGCATCTACCGATGAAGCGAGCAACATAATGTATAGCAGGAAAGTGAATGCTCCCAATGGTAGCCTGTGTTATATCTCTAGATTCCCCCACAGTTATACTAGCTAGAAAGTTTCTAAATTCAGATTTAGGGGGGGTCCCTAATACTACCCCATGATGGAAGTTTGCAAGCAGAAGTAAAATCCTCTAAGTCCATTGTATAAGATTTGTCATAGAGATCAAACATGACTGCAGGAGAATAACGCGAAGATGAATACTCAAACCTCCTCACAAAGGAACTTTTGAGGTCATGATACTGGGGGCATTTGTTAGCCTCAAAATCCTCAAGACCGGCATTATGCAAATATGCTTTGAATTCTTCTTTAATTCCCGCACGGTCCATAAAATTTTCCGACGGCTATTCGCAAGGCCGTACTTGAGCGTCTCTTGGTGGATCCTCGTCAGCATCGCGCATAGCAATCCTGGGTCCTTGCTTCTTAGAAGAACCACCTTGGAACATCTTCCTAAGCATATTGTTTTTCTCTGAAAAATTCTGAAATTTTTAGTAACTTCAAACAAAAGTGAACCAACTTCAATAAAACTGATAGCAACTACTCCTACAAGTGCCTAGAGCCTAAATCAAGCATTAGAACTACTTGGAACCATATAAATTTGACATGCAAGCTCAAGAACGTGGTCACCTATGCAGCACAAATTTGCAAAGAATAAAGCACTAGAACAAAAACTAATTGGACCAATGGAGGAGTCACATACCAAGGAACAATCTCCCCAAGCAGTTTTGCGAGAGGTGCTTTGAGCAAGGAGATCGAAAATCACAGCAAAGGTGACTGGAACTCGTGCTTGAGTTGGTTTTTGGGTTTGTCTGAGACAGAGGAAGAAGATGGGTGCTGGGATAAGTGGAGGAGGGCCACCATGGGCCCACGAGGCAGGGGGGCGCACCCTAGAGGAGGGGGGCGCCCACCACCCTCGTGGCCAGGTGGCAGCTCCTCGCGCGGTAATTTTTGCACAGTAAATCCTCAAATATTCCTGAAAGAATCATATTAAATTGGCATGTCATTCTAAGGACTTTTATTTTTGGGATATTTTTATATTGCACAGATAAGTCAGGAAACAGACAGAAAATACTACTTTTACTTTATTTCTACTAATTCATAGAAAGTATATAGAGGGTACAGAAGTTTGTGCTTCTAGTTTCATCCATCTCATGCTCATCAAAAAGAATCCACTAACAAGGTTGATCAAGTCTTGTTAACAAACTCGTTCCGATAATCATGAAACCGGAGAAATTTCGAATAACACTAAGTTACCTCAACGGGGATATGCACATCCCCAATAATAAGTATATCATATTTCTTCTTGATAGTAGGAAGAGGAAATTCAAAACCTCCAGTTATAATCGATGGAATTTTTCCAATGGAGTTGATACTATGAACTTGAGGTTGTTTCCTCGGAAAGTGTACCCTATGCTCATTACCATTAACATGAAAAGTGACATTGCCTTTGTTGCAATCAATAACAGCCCCTGCAGTGTTAAGAAAAGGTCTTCCAAGAATAATAGGCATACTATCATCCTCGGGAATATCAAGAATAACAAAGTCCATTAAAATAGTAACGTTTGCAACCACAACGAGCACATCCTCACAGATACCGACAGGTATAGTAGTTGATTTATCAGCCATTTGCAAAGATATTTCAGTAGGTGTCAGCTTATTCAAGTCAAGTCTACGATATAAAGAGAGAGGCATAACACTAACACCGGCTCCAAGATCACATAAAGCAGTTTTAATATAATTTCTTTTAATGGAGAAAGGTATAGTAGGTACTCCGGGATCTCCAAGTTTCTTTGGTATTCCACCCATAAAAGAATAATTAGCAAGCATGGTGGAAATTTCAGCTTCCGGTATCTTTCTTTTATTAGTAATGATATCCTTCATATATTTAGCATAATGATTTGTTTTGAGCACATTAGTTAATCTCATACGCAAGAAGATAGGCCTAATCATTTCAGCAAAGCACTCAAAATCCTCATCATCCTTTTTCTTGGATGGTTTTGGAGGAAAAGGCATGGGTTTCTGAACCCAAGGTTCCCTTTCTTTACCATGTTTCCTAGCAACAAAGTCTATTTTATCATAACGTTGATTCTTTGATTGTGGGTTATCAAGATCAACAGCAGGTTCAACTTCTACATCATTATCATTACTAGGTTGAGCATCATCATGAACATCATTATTAATATTTTCATTAGGTTCATGTTCATTACCAGATTGTGTTTCAGCATCAGACATAGATATATCATTTGGATTATCAGGTGGTTCAGCAATAGGTTCACCAGAAGTTTGCACAGTTCTATCATTTTTCTTCTTCTTCTTTTTAGAAGAACTAGGAACATCAATATTATTTCTTTGAGAATCTTGCTCGATTCTCTTAGGGTGGCCTTCAGGATACAAAGGTTCCTGAGTTATTCTACCAGTTCTAGTAGCCACTCTAACAGCATAATCATTTTTCTTACTATTCATTTCATCAAGCACTTCTTTTTGAGCCTCAAGTACTTGTTCTAGTTGAGTGGTAACCATAGAAGCATGTTTGCTAACAATTTTAAGTTCACCTTTAATATTAGCAATATAATCACCCAAGCGTCTAATCATATAAGCATTTTATTTTAATTGTCTACCAAAATAAGCATTGAAGTCTTCTTGCTTAAACATAAAGTTATCAAACTCATCCGAGCACTGACTAGCAATTTTAGTAGGAGGAACTTCAGCTTTATCATATCTATAGAGAGAATCTACCTTTACTACCTGTGTCGGGATATCGGGATCAGGAGGTTCTTCAGTAAATAAAGAATTGATATCATATGTTTCTTCAACAGGCGGTATATTGAGACCATGTATTTCTTCAATAGGAGGTAAATTCTTAACATCTTCAGCTTTAATACCTTTCTCTTTCATAGATTTCTTTGCCTCTTGCATATCTTCGGGACGGAGGAATAGAACACCTCTCTTCTTCGGAGTTGGTTTAAGAATAGGCTCAGTAATTGGAGCAGGAGTTGGCTCAGGAGGTGCCCAATTATTTTCATTTGTCAACATATTATTCAATAGAATTTCAGCTTCATCCGGTGTTCTTTCCCTGAAAAGAGAACCAGTACAACTATCCAGGTAATCTCTGGAAGCATCGGTTAGTCCATTATAAAAGATATCAAGTATTTCGGGTTTCTTAAGAGGATGATCAGGCAAAGCATTAAGTAACTTGAGAAGCCTCCCCCAAGCTTGTGGGAGACTCTCTTCTTTAATTTGCACGAAGTTGTATATTTCCCTCAAAGCAGCTTGTTTCTTATGAGCAGGGAAATATTTAGCAGAGAAGTAATAAATCATATCCTAGGGACTATGCACACAACCAGGATCAAGAGAATTAAACCATATCTTAGCATCACCCTTTAATGAGAACGGAAATATTTTGAGTATATAAAAGTAACGCGATCTCTCATCATTAGTAAATAGGGCAGCTATATCATTTAACTTAGTAAGATGTGCCACAACAGTTTCAGATTCATAGCCATAAAATGGATCAGATTCAACCAAATTAATTATATCAGGATCAACAGAGAATTCATAATCCTTATCAGGAACACAAATAGGTGAAGTAGCTAAAGCAGGGTCGGGTTTCATTTTATCTCTAAGTGATTCTTTGTTCCACTTAAATAATAACCTCTTAAGCTCATACCTATCCCTACAAGCTAAAATAGCGGCAGAAGATTCCATATCAAAAAGATAGCCCTCAGGAATAACAGGCATATTTTCATCATCACTATCATCATCGTATTCAGATTCAATAATTTCTTTTTGTCTAGCCCTAGCAATTTGTTCATCAAGAAATTCACCAAGGGGCACAGTAGTATCAGTCATAGAAGCAGTTTCATCATAAGTATCATGCATAGCAGAAGTGGCATCATCAATGACATGCGACATATGAGAACGAATAGCAGAAGCAGGTGTAGGTGTCGCAAACTTACTCATAACAGAAGGTGAATCAAGTGCAGAGCAACATGGCAGTTCCTTACCTCCCCTCGTAGTTGAGGGATAGATCTTGGTTTTTGGATCTCTCAAGTTCTTCATAGTGATAAGCAGATATAAATCCCAAGTGACTCAAAGAATAGAGCTATGCTCCCTGGCAACGGCGCCAGAAATTAGTCTTGATAACCCACAAGTATAGGGGATCGCAACAGCTTTCGAGGGTAGAGTATTCAACCCAAATTTATTGATTTGACACAAGGGGGAGCCAAAGAATATTCCCAAGTATTAGCAGCTGAGTTGTCAATTCAACCATACCTGGAAACTTAGTATCTGCCGCAAAGTGTTTAGTAGCAAATTAATATGATATTGGTGGTAGCAGCAACAAAAGTAAAGACACCAAAAAGTAGTGTTTTTGGTATTTTGTAGTGATTGTAACAGTAGCAGCAGGAAAGTAAATAAGCATAAACCAGTTTATGGAAAACTCGTAGGCACCGGATCAGTGATGGATAATTATGCCGGAAGCGGTTCATCATGTAACAGTCATAACATAGGGTGACACAGAACTAGCTCCAGTTCATCAATGTAATGTAGGCATGTATTCCGTATATAGTCATACGTGCTTATGGAAAAGAACTTGCATGACATCTTTTGTCCTACCCTCCCGTGGCAGCGGGGTCCTATTGGAAACTAAGGGATATTAAGGCCTCCTTTTAATAGAGAACCGGAACAAAGCATTAGCACATAGTGAATACATGAACTCCTCAAACTATGGTCGTCACTGGGAGTCGTCCCGATTATTGTCACTTCAGGGTTGCCGGATCATAACACATAGTAGGTGACTATAGACTTGCAAGATCGGATCAAGAACTCACATATATTCATGAAAACATAATAGGTTCAGATCTAAAATCATGGCACTCGGGCCATAGTGACAAGCATTAAGCATAGCAAAGTCATAGCAACATCAATCTCAAAACATAATGGATACTAGGGATCAAACCCTAACAAAACTAACTCGATTACATGATAAATCTCATCCAACCCATCACCATCCAGCAAGCCTACGATGGAATTACTCACACACGGCGGTGAGCATCATGAAATTGGTGATGGAGGATGGTTGACGATGACGACGGCGATGAATCCCCCTCTCCGGAGCCCCGAACGGACTCCAGATTAGCCCTCCCGAGAGGTTTTAGGGCTTGTCGGCGGCTCCGTATCGTAAAACGCAATGATTTCTTCTCTCTGATTTTTTTCTATCCGAAAGCAAATATATAGAGTTGGAGTTGGCGTCGGAGGGCATCCAGGGGGCCACGAGGTAGGGGGGGCGCCCCCCACCCTTGTGAGAAGGGTGTGGACCCCCTGGTCTTCATATTTGGAGAGGATTTTTTATTATTTTTTCTAAGATGTTCCATGGAGTTTCAGGTCATTCCGAGAATATTTGTTTTCTGCACATAAAACAACATCATGGCAATTCTGCTGAAAACAACGTCAGTCCGGGTTAGTTCCAGTCAAATCATACAAGTTAGAGTCCAAAACAAGGGCGAAAGTGTTTGGAAAAGTAGATACGACGAAGACGTATCAGCTGACGCGCCGCGCAGGACCCCAAGAAGATGGCGTCATGTCAGGAGCCTCGTAAGGATCAGCGCCCGCTCCAGGGGCGCCTCCCTCCACCGCATAGGAAAGTGCGGCCGGTGCTCTCCTCGGGCAGGGCTCGGGGGCTCTCTCCTAGAGAGCCTCAGACCTTGCCAACCTCACGAGGGAGGCACTAGGGCACCACTTGGAAGCGTGCTTTAGTGCATACTTTCCTCAGGAGAGCACAGGGCGAGGAGTGCCCACCACCCAGGAGTTCATCACCAAGACCACCCAAGAGCTACAAGACGCGAGAGCCATGCGCGGTGACAGCCGCTCACCGAGCGCGGCTCACCATCCAGGCGAGGGTGATGAACTATGCGTCTGCATCGACATCCCAGGGCTCAATAGGGCCGCATCTCAGGAACGCTTCTGGCCATCACGTGCGGGCCGCTGTTCGGGCCCACCACACAGCTGCGTTCGCATGCCCTTCAGTTTGCCGAGCGTAGCGTCGGCCTATCAGCGCGACGCCCGGCAGGTCCTGGCGGCTCAGGAGGCTAGGTCCCACGCCGCTCTGGGGGAGATGGTGACGGTCTTCAGGGAACCTCCCGAGCCCCCGGAGCTTCCCGAGGCTCAGGGTCCCGGTGGCTCATGAGGAGCCATTCCTTCAATGCATGGCTTCAGCTGCACCAACTCTACTTCGTCTACAGGACCAGGTGACATCTTCCAAGTCCATTTACGTTGGGAGCGCCCCTCGGGCTGCATTATTCCCAGGCCACATGGGTCCGTCCCTGAGGCATGTTTCCCTTTTGCTATGCCTTTAGCTTACCTTGTTGGGGGAGCCCCTCGGGCTGCATCATCCCCACGCCGGTCGGGCTAGGCCCAGTGGCATGTATCTTCCTGTATTTATCCAAGTCGATCTGCTCTTCATGCTTAACCTGCCAACTGCTATCACTTGCTCGGTCACCGCCCGCCATGGGTCCGTTCACCCTATGCAATTCACTTGCACGTTAAAAGGGGGGCTCCTGAGAATCGCGACTCAGGAGCTCTTACTGGCACTCCAGGTCTCACCCCCTGGCCTTGACCACGACATCGCGACCTGGCATACCAGCGGCGGCTGAGCTCACTCGAGGGATGGACCTGAGGACGTAGAGTGCGTGCATCTAACCGCCTTGCAGGAACATACAGTCACTAAGACTCAAGACCAGGCGCAACCCGCCTTGAGGTAGGGCCTCGTGAGTCCCACGTTGGCTCACGAGTGCCCAGATACACCTCGCAGCCCTGCCGTGCAAGCCACATGTCAGGGCGGGGCTGTACATGCCCCGGGGGCTCCTCCCGGAGGGGCCCCCCATCCCACGCCCAAGTGGAAGCTCCATGCTCCGCGCTGGCTTTCGACACTGCCGAGGAGCGGCTATGCCCGTGCACAAGCGGAAGCACTATGCTCCGCGCTGGTGATAAAGAACTAAGGGCGACCCCACGGTTGCACCAACCTCAGGGAGCCCAGAGCTCAGCGCCCAGCCTCACCATGACGCCTCCCCTCGGGAGAGTCGCGCGAGGGGGCTGGGCACGAGGGCTACGCTCGGGTCACGCCCAAGCGCACGCCACCCAACCAGGTCCCCCAGACCTGGCGTCGTGCGCCCCTCCCGAGGCCTCGGCGAGGGCAGGTATGGAAATTGTTTGAACATCAAGGGGGACTCCTAAGCATCGCGACTCAGGAGCCTAACTGGTCACGTAGCCCCTCACTCCTTGGTCCGTCCTGGTCTCCGGTCGGCCCAATGGCGGTTGAGGTATGCGTGGGGCCGGGCTCTGCCGACGTAGAACATTAATCTATCCTCATGAACTCTCCCTATAAGCTGTTCGCACGTCAAGGGGGACTCCTAAGCATCGCGACTCAGGAGCCTAACTGGTCGCGTAGCCCCTCACTCCTTGGACCGTCCTGGTCCCTGGTCGGCCCAATGGCGGTTGAGGCATGCGCGGGGCCGGGATCTGCCGACGCAGAACAAAGCAAATAGGAAGGAAAATGCAAAATCTCGAAGCAAATATTACAAGCATATTGTTCTCACAATGCCAAATGAAAATTCTAAACGCCTCCACGAGGCCTGATGTATGTTGCAGGAATGAAATGAGAGGAATAGCCGCAGGTCACCCCTAGATGTCGCTGTCGCCTGCGGAAGGTGCTCCCCCATGGGCGACGATGTTCTCACCTTCACCACCAGACGCACGATCCGCGACATCGCCAGACAGAGGATCGGAGACGAAGCCACAGAACTTCCCCAGCAAAGCCTCCACTTGACCTTGAACAGCTGCGGCGGCTTCGTCGAGGTCTTCAGCCACAGGCTCCAGCAGCTCGTCAAGGCGGGCGTTGGGGTCGCGGAGGTGCAGATGGCTGAGGACAAGAGTCTGTGCAGCTGAAGACAAAATGTGAGCTTCTACCTCCGCCATGGGATCGAGGCCCTCAACGACCTCCTCAAGCGCCTTCACCAAGAGAGGAAGCAGTTGAGCGGGGCCGTCCTCGTCACTGTGCAGCGGCCTCTCCAGGCCATACTCGTAGAGCATCCTCAGCGCCTTGCGAGATCTCTTATCGAGATCGGTGAAGGCCACACGGTCTTCGGCCAAGACTCGCGCCTTGGCAGCAAGATCGGCCTCCTTTGCCCCCATCTTCTGCTCCAACTCTTCCAACCGGGTGTGCTCGGCAGCCTGCTTCTTCCCCAGCTCCGCCAGCTCAGCATCACGGTTCTTGACGGCTTCCTCCCGGGCCTTCATCTCCTTCTTCTCTGCTTGGCGGCGGCGTACCTCTTCGGCATGCTTGTCGCACAAGCTCTGCAACTCGCCCTCTAGCACTTGGCAGCGGTCACGGGCGGCCTTGGCGTCTTTCAGCGCCACCTCATGATTGGCTGTAGCGCCGACGGCCCCTTGATTCTCCCTCTCGGAAGCCGCAACAGCCTGGCCCAGCGCCGCGTGTACCGCTAGGTCAGAGTGAAGCCAGCCGGAGGCCAACTCCAGACGCCTGGCCAGCAGGCGCGGGTCAGCGCTCAGGAGATCCGCCTGCAGTTGGGTCATCTCTGAAAGGGCACGCTCCAAGGCGGGAGCAGGAGCAGAGGAACCAAGGAGTGGAGGTGCAGCAGTAGGAGGAAGCGACGCTGTCATTAGGGCTTGGGAGACCACAGGCCCCGGAGCAGCTGGGACCTCGTCAGCCGCGCCAAGAACCGGCACCTCCGGAGCCAGCGGGGCCATGGGGGCTGGCTTCACGCGGCGATGCTCCTCTTGGCCCCGCGAGGACGACCGGGCTGGGGAGAGATGGGCGATGTTGCCTCCTTGCTCTGCGAAGGGAGGCACAACCGCCGTACCCTCCTTCCTCTTCTTCACCGAAGATGCCGGCCTGATCAACCAAAGGCGAGCGTTAGGAAATAACAAGTACCAGCAGGGATAAAGCGAAGTTCGAGACACCTATCGGTCCACCGCCAAGTACTTCACCTTTCGCTTGTGAAGCTTGAGGCCTGACAACATCGGGGCCTAAGGGGTAGGCGCCTGGGACCCGGCGGCGCCATGCGGTGCGGAGGCAGAACCGGATCCAGCCCCAGGAAGTGTTGCGGTGGAGGTGGCACCACGGTCTACTAGCGACGACCTACCCTTCATCGGGACGAGGGGTTGCTCCTTCCCTCCTTGGTAGGCGTCGGCCTCGGCATCATCAGGAAGGGCGCGGAGAATCTCGGCCTTGTTCGGAGGGGAGGTCTCCCCCACCTCTTCCGGGGTCTCCTCCGTGTCCACCTCCTCTTACCCCTCTTCGCGGGACTCGCCAGAGACACCTCCACCGGTTTTTGCGCCGAAGGAGCTCCTGAAAACACCAGTGGCACCAGCCCGCGCGCATCAAAAGTCGGCCTGGTGGCAACAAATTCCTCCCCGTCCCTGCGTTGGAACAGGGGAATGAAGGTGCTAGGCGGGTACTCCTGGTTGACTCCAACTATGAGACGCAGGACAACGTCCAGTTCGTCGTCAGGCAGGTCCCCCGGCCTCAGGCGGGCCTGGAGTGGGGCAACCCGCAGCGTCAAGAACTCCCTCAGGAGCATCGCTCCCGTTATTTTGGCCGCCCTCGCATTGCCCGGCTTCAGGTCAGTCGTCATCTGCCCCAAAACTAAGGATGCCCGCTCGTCGACAAGCTCCGCCCTGGGCCACTCCTTGCCTCGCCGGGGCGCCTCTCGTCGGCAACACCAGGTGCGGATGGGCGAGCTTGGCGTCCACCATGACCTAGTTGGATCGAATGTTGTCGGCCCTCTACTCGGTGCTCGAGATCGAGTTGGCCTTGCCGGATGCAACGAAGTTGGCGCATCCAGAGATGTGACCCTCGTTGATGCGGAGGAAGAAGAAATGGCGCAGGAGCGCCACGGACGCCATCACACCCAGGTACGCCTCACAGTAGTAGGCAAAGATGGAAAGGAGGAGGACAGAGTTGGGATGGAGATGCAACATTTGCAGCCCATAGTGGTCGAGGACTTCATAAAAGAAATGAGAGAAGGTGCTCCCCTCAGGCTCCGGCTCGTCAAAGGCGAGCCGGACCTCCGTCTTTCCCCACTCGTTGCTCTCTCCCAACGTCAGCAGGCGCACAGAGGCGAGGCTCTTCTCCGTGACAGTGGGCGCCTCAAGAGCGGGCTCGTACCAAGCAGGAGACGAGGAAGTCTTGACCTTGCGCGACGCCATGGGCGGCAGATGCAGAGCAAGGCCGGAGCAGATCTATAGGTAGCAGGCGGTGAAGAGCGAGAAAGGGGATATGGAGTGAGGCAAGGAATAAACAATGAAGGCAAGTGCCGCCCGTGCCAAACTTTTGTCAGGTCAACCAGTTGCCAAGGCAGCATGGGGAAGCGGAGACGCCCATGTCCAATCAACTGCCACGCGTCAACCGAGGCCGCAGGCTTTGGCGGCCCGCGGTGCTCCAAACTTGACCCTTTGCTTCGCCGCGAAGCCAAGCCCTCGCGCACCTTAGGCCCGGGGGCTACTGTCGGCGTTCTGGGAATGGGGGTCCCCAGACTTGCCTGCCTGCGGCCCGCGGCGTGACGGAGCCAGCATGCCGTACGACCCATCTTCACCAACAAGGCACCCAAGACCCTTGCGAGGGGCCAAGCCTCACGAGGCGGATGACGCAAGACCTCCTCAGGAGTGGCCTGGTCAGGCAGGCTCACGAGGAGCGGAGATATCAAGGCGAGGCGAACCTCACGAGGCTCTCGTGACGTGAGCCATGACGATCGACACCAGGCGGGCGCCAGCGCGCAGCGTCCTTGTTTCCTCTTTGGTTCAATGGAGGCAAGCGCAGCCGCGGAGTACCGAGGCCTTAGGCAAAGGTTGCCATTTCGGTGCAACAAGACCAAGACCAGGAGGACTGCAAGACGGAGGTCATCGTGGAGCCCAAGACGGCGTCACCACCAGAGCTTTGTGCAGGCGAAGACTACTTTTGTCAGGACGGCTCGTACTAGCTGCCCCCTTCAAATTTGACCTCCATTGTTGGCTCCCTTGCCGCTCGATATTTGGGAAGAGGACCAGGGCCTCTATAAATAGGACTAGCCACCACCATAGGAAGGGGGGTATCGAATCCTGGCACTGCAAGTTTATACGCACAAGAACACCTCAACCTCAGGAGGCCGTTCTTCCCTTGTACTATTCATCATTAGCCCAAGAGGCAATCCACCACCACACTGGAGTAGGGTATTACACCACAACGGTGGCCCGAACCAGTGTAAACCATGTGTCTTTCTGTGTTGCGAGTTCATCGAGTTCGTTCGCAAGATCTTAGCAAGCTAGAGCGTAGATTGGTAGAAGGGAAAGACTTCACGTGCACCCTAGTGTTCGAACCTTAAGGGTTAGCCGGAACCCCACATCCTACAGCGGTGGTCCGGATGGACCATAGTACGGACTGGAGCTCATCGTGCCAGCCCCTGCCGTAGGCCTCGAGCTTCTTCTTGAAGGTCCTGGTCTTGAGGCCCCTCAGGACCTCCGTGTTAGCACGTTCGGCCTGACCATTGCTCCTAGGGTGGGCCACCGAAGCATAGCAGATCTGCGTTCCAAGGTTAGCACAGTAGGTTTTGAAGAGGTTGCTAGTAAACTGCGAGCCATTATCTGGAATGATGCGGTTGGGGACCCCGAAGCGGCTCACGAGGCCCTTGATGAACTTGACAGCAGAGCCAGCTGGGATGGTATGGATGGCTTCCACTTCCGCCCACTTGGTGAACTTGTCGATGGCGACGTAGAGGTAACGATTTCCCCTGGCGCCGAGGGAACAGGCTTAGGACATTTAGCCCCCAGACCGCGAACGGTCATGTGAGCGGGATAGTTTGAAGGCCCTGAGCAGGTTGATGGATTTGCTTGGCGTGGAATTGGCAAGCTTCGCAAGACTTCACCAGCTCGGCTGCGTCGTTGAGTGCTGTAGGCCAGTAGAATCCACTACGGAAGACCTTGTTGACGAGGGTCCGTGACGATGAGTGGTGTCCGCAGTCCCCGCCGTGTATGTCAATCAGCAACTCCCTCCCTTGGTCGCTAGATATGCAGCACAGTGTGACATCGTTCGGTCGCTTCCTATATAGCTCGCCGTCTTGGATATAGTATAACGTGGCTTGCCGGGCCACACGCTCCGCCTCCAGTTCCTTCTCCGACAACGTCCCATTCATTAAATACTCCTTAAATTCCTTGGTCTAGCATATCTCTTGGGGCTCGAGCGCCAAGAGCAGCCAAGCTCCGGAGGTCGGTCCACAGGTCGGGGCTCCCGCGGCCGGAGGCTGGGGGAGCTCCTCCCATGGCTGAGTCGTGCTTGAAAGAGGTGGCGCAGCTGATGGCTTGAAGAGCCGCTCCTCAAAGACGCCTGGCTCATGCGGTTGCCGCTTGGATGCTCTCTCGGCGATGTCGTTGGCTTCCTTGTTGGTGCCCCGGGGCACGTGGTGTAGCTCCAGTCCCGAGAACTGTTTCTCCATCTTGCGCACCTCCGTGAGGTAGGCCTCCATATGCTTGTCCTTCGGCTCATACACCTTGTTGGAGAAGTTGACGAGGAGTTGTGAGTCACCTCTGACGGTGAGGCGCTTCACCCCTAGGGCCGCTGCAGCCTTTAGGCCGACTATGAGGCCTTCGTATTCTACGATGTTGTTGGAGACCTTCTCGCCGTGGCGAAAGCAGAGTTGCACGGCGTAGTAGAGCTTGTCCTGGGTGGGCGAGATGAGCACTGCTCCATCCCCCGCGCCCTGGTGTGCGAAGGTGCCATCGAAATACATGATCCAACCGTCCGGAGCCTCACTTCCTGGGGAGGTGGACCGGTCTTCTCCTTCCTCAAGTGCCGGGGCATCCTTCCATTCTTCGACAAAGTCAGAAAGTGCGGCCCCCTTGATGACCCTGGTAGTGCTGAACTCCAACTGGAACGCTGGCAACTCGATGTTCCACTCTGTGACCCTTCCGGCTGAGTTAGGGCTCCTAAGTATCCTTTCCAGTGGGTAGGTTGAGACGACCTTGATGGCGTGGCCCTGGAAGTAATGTCACAGCTTGTGTGAGGCCACCAGGAGCACGAGCAGGAGTTTCTGGGGCATGGGGTAGCATGCTCTCGCGCCCCGTAGTACGGTGCTGACAAAGTACACCAGGTGTTCGACGAGGGCTGGGATCCTGCAGGGATCGGGGCATATCCTGAGGTGGAAGGGTCCCTGAGACCCGACCGTCCTCAGGTGCTTCTGCGATGCCACCCTGCCGAGCTTGGCCTTCCACCGCTGATGCCTTTGTTGCGCCTTCCTGACCCCGCGCTACTTCAGCCTTGGCCTGGCGGGGCGCACCCTTGGCTTGGCGCTTCTCCCGAACCGCCACCAATGCCGCGCTGGCGGAGTACGGGGTGGCAGCAAGGTAGAGTACCAGAGGCTCGAGGGGCCGTGGTACCACCATCACTGGGGGCTAGTAAGGTATTTCTTGAGGTCTTCGAAGGCCCGGTCGGCCTCCGGGTTCCACTCGAACGGGCCCTTCCTCTTCATGAGCTTGAACAATGGTAAGGCGCGCTCTCCCAGTTTGGAGATGAAAAGCCCTAACGCGGTCACCCGCCCTGCCAGCTTCTGCATCTCTTTGAGGGTCTGCAGCGGGCTCATGTCCCCGATAGCCTTGACCTTCTCCGGATTCGCCTCGATCCCCCTGTGGGATACGAGGAATCCCAGCAGCTTGCCGGAGGGGACACCGAACACGCACTTCTCTGGGTTGAGCCTTAAGTTCACTTGGCGCAGGCTCTCGAAGGTCTCCTCCAAGTCTTGAATCAATGTCCTTGCCTCGCGAGACTTGACCACTATGTCATCGACGTAAGCCTCCGCGTTCCTCCCGAGTTGCCGCCCCAGAGCGATGTGCATCAACCGCTGAAAGGTCGCGCCCGCGTTGCGCAGCCCGAAGGGCATGCAGGTGTAGCAGTACACCCCACATGGTGTCAGGAAGGCCGTCTTCTCCACATCTTCCACCGCCATCTTGATTTGATGATACCCTGAGAACACATCCAGGAAACAAAGCAGGTCACACTCGGCGGTGGAGTCAATGATCTGGTCGATGCGCGGTAGTGGGAACGGGTCTTGAGGGCAGGCTTTGTTAAGATTAGTGAAGTCGACGCACATCCGTTCCTTCCCGCCTTTTGTCGGCACCACGACAGGGTTCGCCAGCCATTCGGGGTATCGGACCTCTTGGATGGCACCTGCCGCTTCCAGCTTGCGTGTCTCTTGGACGATGAAGGCCTGCTTCTTAGCCGCCTTGCTCGCTGCTTCACGGGGCGGATGTTGGGGCATACCCTTAGATGATGCTGGATCACCTCCCTCGGGACCCCTACCAGCTGATTGGGCTCCCACGTGAATATCTCCTTGTTCGCGCGCAAGAATCTCACCAGGGCTTCTTCATGTTCCGGGTCAAGGACGACTCCTATGGTAAAGGTCGCTCCTGAATACCCGTCCTCGCTGACCGATAACTGCTTGGTTTCCGCCTTGGCCTGGGTGAACAACTGCTTCTTCTTGGTGGGCGCGGCCTCCCTGGCCGCGGGGGCACCGGCATCGGCGGGTTGTGCTGCTTCCGCGGTCTTGAAGGCGAGCCTGAGCGCCATCACGGCCTCCTTAGTGTCCCCCTTGATGGTGAGGACGCTGTTGCTCCCTGGCATCTTCATGAGGTTGTAAGCCAGGTGCTCCATGAACTGAGCGAGAGCCGGGTACCCGAGGATGGCGTTGTACGGGAGACCGATGCGAGCGATGTCGAAGTCCACCAGCTCAGTGCGGTAGTTGTCGCATGTGCCGAAGGTGACAGGGAGGCGGATCTGTACCAGGGAGCGGGCAGCTCCACCACCCACTCCCGGGAAGGACTTACTGAGGCCAAGTCGCTCGAGTGGCACGTGGAGAAGGCTGAAGGCTTCCACGAAGAGCAAGTTGAGGCTAGCACCACCGTCGATGAGGGTCTTGGTGACGGCCACATTGCAGATGGTGGTCGTGCAGAGCATTGCGAGCATTCCGGAGCCGGCGGTGGAGTCGGGGTGGTTTTCTGAGCCAAAGGTAAGGCCGGCCTCTGGCACAGCCCAGCCCGGCGGAGCCACCGGGCGCCTGGAGGTGGCTCCGATCTGACAGAGGAACGGCTTGGTGTGGCGGTCTGATGGCGGTGCTTGAGAGCTGCCTAGCAGGGCCGCGACTGCGTGGTGCACCGGAACCGCGTAGCGAGCAGTGAAGAGGTCACGGAGCTCCTCCCAGGATGCCACCGTGGATCCGGGAAGGTTGAGCAGCCAGGCGTGTGGCTCGCCGGCGAGGTCCATGGGAAGCCAGTTGGCCATGACCTTGTCAGCACCCCCGGCTTCGAGGACGGCCTCCTCGTACGCCAGCAGGAAAGCTAACGAGTCCGCCGCGCCATCATAGCATGGTGGCATCTCCGGCCCAAACTTGGGCGGCCACTGCACCTGCCGCAGGGCTGGGGCCAGGGCTCGGAGCCCCCTGGCCCCGTTGTCAACACTGACTATCGGGGTCGGCGGTAGGGCGCCTACCATGTGGGTGAAGCGCGGTGGAGACGAAGCGCAGATCGATGGAGGGGAAGCTACGGCGCACCCCTACCTGGCGCGCCAAATGTGAGATGTGGGGTTCAGGCAATCCATTAAGGTTCGAACGCTCGGGTGCGCGCGAAGTCTTTTTCTCCCACCGATCTACACCCTAGCTCGCTAAGATCTTGCGGACGAACTCGACGAACTCGCAACACAGAAAGACACAAGATTTATACTGGTTTGGGCCACCATTGTGGTGTAATACCCTACTCCAGTGTGGTGGTGGTGGATTGCCTCTTGGGCTGATGATGAACAATACAAGGGGAAGAACAGCCTCCTGAGGTTGAGGTGTTCTGGTGCTTGGCTAACTTGTGTTGGTGAGAGTGATCTAAGATGTCCCCCTCACCTATGGTGGTGTCTAGTCCTACTTATAGAGGCCCTGGTCCTCTTCCCAAATCTTGAGCGGGAAGGAAGCCAAGAATGGCTGGCAAATTTGAAGGGGGACAGCTAGCATAAGCTATCCTGACTAAAGTGGTCTTTGCCTGCCAAAGGCTCTGGTGGTGATGCCGTCTTGGGCTCCATGATGACCTCCGTCTTGCCATCCCTCTGGTCTTGCTCTAGTTGCACCAAAATGGCAACCTTTGCCTGATGCCTTGGTACTCCTCGTCTGCGCTGGTTTCCTTAGCAAGAAAGAGGAAACAAGGATGCTGCCTGGTGTCGATCGTCATGGCTCACATCACGAGTGCCTCGTGAGGTTCGCTTCGCCTTGATATCTCCGCTCCTCGTGAGCCTGCCTGACTAGGCCGCTCCAGAGGAGGTCTTGTGTCGTCTGCCTCGCGAGGCTTGGCCCCTCGCGAGGGTCTTGGATGCCTTGTTGATGAAGATGGGTCGTACGGCCTGCTGGCTTAGCCACGCAGCGGGCCGCAGGTAGGAAGGTATGGGAACCCCCGTTCCGAGAACACCGACACATCTGCTACACCCTTATGATGAAATAATTACTTACCAGGCTCATCTGGTTCAGAATGTCGAGGCACGACTTTATGCCTTGAATGCATAGAATGCTGCACCACTCGAGGTCATTGGAAACATTCCCGTCATTCGCGAATTCCAAGACGTCTTTCATGAAGAACTTCCAGGAATTCCCCATGCTAGAGCTGTCAAATTCATCATCGACTTGAAATTAGGCACCACCCCTATAGGCAAACGACCCTACAAGATGCCGCCGCATGAACTCATTGAGCTTAAGGATGAAATCGACAAATCTCTTCGCAAAGATTTCATTCGCCCTAGTTGCTCTCCTTGGGGAGCACCTTCTCTCTTTGTTAAGAAGAAGGATGGGACAAAGCGATTGGTTCAAGATTATCATCCTATTAACCAAGCCACCATCCAAAACAAATATCCCCTCCCTCGGATCAATGATCTTTATGATCAACTGGCTGGTTCATTAGTGTTCTCCAAACTCGACTTGAGGTTGGGTTACCACCAGATCTGTGTTCGTGAAGAGGATATCCCAAAGAACGCCTTCGTGACTCGATATAGATCATACGAGTACACCGTCATGTCTTTCGGATTAACCAATGCTCCAGCCACCTTCTCTCGCCTGATGAACTATATATTCATGGATTTCCTCGACAAGTTCGTCGTGGTTTATCTGGATGATATCCTTGTATTTTCCAAGAACAAAGAGGAACATGCTGAACATCTTCGTCTTGTGCTAGAAAAGCTTCGAGAGCATCAACTCTACGCCAAGTATTCCAAGTGTGAATTTTGGCTACCTGAAGTAACCTATCTTGGGCATGTCATCTCTAAGGATGGTATTGCCATCAACCCTGAACGAGTTCAGGCTATTCTTGATTGGACTCCTCCGAAGAATGTCAAGCAAGTTAGAAGTTTTCTCGGTCTCGCCAGCTATTGACGTCGATTCGTTGAGAACTTCTCCAAGATCGTCAGGCCTCTAATTAACCTGTTGCATAAGGTTCCAATGGACAGACAAGTGCCACGAAAGTTTCCAGGCGCTCAAGGACAAGTTTACTTCTTCCCCAGTGCTTGCTCCACCTGATACTAAGAAGGATTTCATCGTTTACTGTGACGCGTCCCGTCGAGGATTAGGTTGTGTCCTAATGCAAAGCGCAGAGTGATTGCTTATGCCTCTCGTCAACTGCGCCCTCACGAAGAAAACTACCCAGTTCACGACCTCGAGCTTGCTGCTATCATTCATGCTTTGAAGAAGTGGCGACATTACGTTCTCGGTAATCATTGTGAGATCTTCGCTGACCACCAAAGTCTGAAGTATCTGTTTACTCAGTCAGACCAGAACCTCCGTCAGCAGAGATGGATGGAGACTGTTGCAGACTTTGATGTGGGTATATCCTATGCACTAGGCAAGGCTAATGTAATGGCTGATGCCTTGAGCCGCAAGTCTTACTGCAACCACCTCCAGGTTCACAAAGTTCATCCCTTGCTTGTTGAAGAATTCAGAAAGCCGAACCTCCATATTGTTCCTCCTGGTGCACTCACTCCCCCTCCTCCTGAGAGCCGCAAGATGAACCTCCACGTTGTTACCCAGGGTTCTCTCAATACCCTGGTTGCTAAACCAGATCTCGTGAACAGCATCAAAATGATACAGAAGTATGACTCTCAAGCCCACAAGATTAAGCGCTACCTTGCTGAAGGAAAGCCCTCATTCTTCACTATTGCTGATGATGGCACCTTGTACTTCAAGGACCGCCTTGTGGTGCCATGTTCAGAGGAAAGCCAGGATATGACACAGGAGGTTATGAAAGAAGCTCATGATACGCCTTTGTCTATTCATCCCGGTAGTACAAAGATGTACCCGGACATTCGTCATAGATTCTGGTGGTCTAATATGAAGCAAGACATTGCTCGTTATGTTGCTGAGTGCGACGTTTGTCGCTGTATCAAAGTAGAGCATCATAGGCCTGCTAGAACTCTGTAGCCTATCTCTATTCCTAAATGGAAATGGCACCATGTTGAAATGGACTTCGTCACTGGATTTCCCAAATTGCAAAAAGGTAATGATGCTATTCTTGTCGTCATTGACCGGCATTCTAAAGTTGCACATTTTCTGGTGGTCAAAGAAACAATCACGGCTAGTCATCTTGCAACTCTTTACATGTCTAGAATTGTTTCACTTCACGGTATTCCACTAGTTATCAGTTCAGATCGTGGCAGCTTGTTCACTTCAAGATTCTGGGCAAGTTTCCATGATCTCTTCCGTATGCTGAGTTCTCTTATAATAATAGCTATCAAGCTAGTCTAAAGATGGACCCTTTCGAAGTGTTATATGGGTGAAAGTGTCGAACCCCTCTGAACTTGTCAGGAACTGGGGAACGTCCACTCTTCGGTCCGGATATTATCTAACAGGACGATGAACAAGTCCGCATTATTCACGAGAATCTCAAGACTGCTCAGTCACGTCAGAAAAGTCAGTATGACCGTCATCACAAAGACGTGGTCTATCAACCTGGCGAAAAGGCTTATCTTTGAGTTACACCAATGAAGGGTGCTTACCGCTTCGGGATCAAGGGCAAGCTAGCTCCTCTCTATATCGGTCCCTTCACTATTCTGGAAAGGCGTGGAAAAGTGGCATATCAACTGGAGCTTCCACCGAACCTTTCTCAGGTTCACGATGTGTTCCACGTGTCACAGCTCCGCCGCTGTTTCAAGGACCCAATCCGAGCAGTGGATCATGAAGTGCTCGAATTGCAACATGACCTCTCCTATAAAGAGCATCCGGTCCGCATTCTCGACCAAGCTGAACGTCGCACACTTCATAAAGTGATCAAGTTCCTCAAGGTCCAGTGGTCGCATCACTCTGAATATGAAGCCACTTGGGAGCGCGAGGACCGCCTGTGTGATGAATACCCCGCACTGTTTCCCTCTACATCCTAAAATCTCGGGACGAGATTTCTTGTAGTGGAGGAGTTTTGTAACGCCCGGATAATTAAGCTACAGTAAAACTCTGCTAATGATGCCACGTCACTTGGTTACTATTAATAAACTCACGTTGATTCGAAACCGATACAAAATTCAAATTCAAAATCGAGTCGAACGATAAATTTTTTCAAAAATTGAAACAAAAATGTTCGGTGGGTGCCAAATATTGCACTGGTAATTATTGTGGAGAAAACTCATTTTTAGAAATTGCCTATATTTTAAAGTGATTTAAAATAGAAAAGAAAATAAATAAAAAGAAAAAGTGAAAATAAAACAAAAGAAAAGAAAAACAAGAAAAGCCCCCCCACTGGGCTCCTGCCCAGCATGCCACCGGCCCAACCGGCCAAGCTCACCCCCACTCTCTTATCACCTCTCCACCCGAAAACTCTAACCGACACCCACCGCACTCGACCCACTCCTATCTCCCCCCGATCCGATTTGGATCGAGGCACGAACCGCCCCCGCCACTCGATGCCCTCACCAAGACGCCACCATGCCGGCCTGCGTTCTCCTCCTCGCCAACCTGCTTCCTCTTCGACACCGTCGTCCCCGTCCTCCTCCTCAGGCCCCATTGCCCCCGAACCCTACAACCCCCCGTGAGGCCCCCCTCCTCCTCTCTCCCTCGCATGCCACTACGCCGTTCACGCCCATGGCCCTCTCCACACCCCTACTTTGGTCAGGCCGGCCATGCTCCCGCCGCGGCTTGCCTCGCCGCTCCAGCCGCGCGGCCCCGCAGACCACCGCTGCGCCCGCCGCGCCACTGACCACCTCGGCCTCCTCTTCCCCGCGTGCTGCCCCGCCGTGCCGCCCCTTCCTCGCGGCAGCTGCGCTGCCCGCGTGCACCCCGTGCCGCGCCTCGCCTTCCCTCACACGCGCCCGCACCGGCCGCGCTCACCGCAGCCACCCGGCGTCCCGCCTCATGCGCACGCGCACGCGACTGCTGCTGTCGCCGGGCGCCGCGCTCCCTGCCCCCCCCCCCCCCGCTTGCGTCCTCGTCCTGCCGCTGCACTGCTCCGCCGCTCGCACCGCTCCTTGCGACGGCCGCCTTCGCCCCTGCCGCGCCGCTCGCGTCCATCCCCTCTGGCCACTCGCCGCCGCTTCACGCGGGCGCGCGCATCCGTGCTCGGCTGCGGCCCGGCTCGCCTGCGCGCGCCCACGCCTGTCGCGCCCCTGCTTCCCTGCTGCCGCCCACCTGCGAGCGCCCGCCCCGTCGCCCCCAGCTCGCCGTCGATGTGCCGGTGCCATCGCCGTGGCCTTGTCCCCGCACCGCCGCATGGCCACCCCTTTCCTTCCCCGGCGGCTGCGGCCACCCGTTGCGGTGGCCCACGACGCCTCGCCGTCCCCCCTATTGGCCTGGGCGGGTGCCCATTCGGGCTGGCGCCCGTCGCCTGTACGCCTGAACCCGATAGGCCCCTATGGGCCTATGACAAACGGGCCCACACCTAGAATGTTTTTTTATGGAATTAAAATAAACAATAAATAAATAAATAAAAATTAAATTAATTAATTAAGTTAATTAATCATAATTAGATTAATCTAATCACTAATTAACCTAATTAACTGTTAGTTAATTAATCAATCAATGACAGTCGGGACGCACACGTCAGTTGCCCAAGTCAACACCCTACTGACTGCCGACGTCATGCTGATGTCAGCAAACACTATTCTGGATAATGTCAAATTGAAATAATTAAATAAATTCTAGAAATGATTACATCTTTTAAAATTAATATAAAATAAACCGTAGCTCGGATGGAAAAACTTTGTACATGAAAGTTGCTCAGAACGACGAGAGGAATCCGGTAACGCAGCCCGTTTGTCCGCCACACATCCCTAGCATAGCAAACACGCAACTTTCCCCCTTCGATTCATTTGTCCGAAAACGCGAAACACCGGGAATACTTTCCCGGATGTTTCCCCCTTCGCTGGTATCACCTCCTACTGCATTTAGGCACACCTAGCACCGTTACTTGTCATGTCATGCATCGATATGCATCTATTTGCATTGTATTCATTGTTTCTTCCCCCTCTTATATCCGGTAGACTACGAGACTGACGCCGCTGCTGGTGCCCCGGTTGACTACGTTGTTAACGACCCCTACTTGCTAGAGCAACCAGGCAAGCCCCCCCCCCTTGATCACTAGATATCGCCTATTCTTCCCTCTACTTCTTGCATTAGAGTAGTGTACCATGTTACTGCTTTCCGTTAATCCTATTCTGATGCATAGCCTGTCGTTGCTACCAGTGTTGTTACCTTACCTGCAATCCTAAATGCTTAGTGCAGGATGCTAGTATTCCATCAGTGGCCCTACATTCTTGTCCGTTTGCCATGCTATACTATCATGTCGTGATCAATCGAGAGGTGATCACGGGTATATACTTATATACATATTATATGATACTTGTGATGATTAAGTCGGGTCGGCTTATAGAGTACCCGCGAGTGATTCACGGATTGGGACCGAAAGGACGTTTGTCCTAACAGCCCTCTGAGTGAACCTTTGTGACGGAGCGAAAGGGTAGGTTGACACCACCTAGGAGAGAGGTGGGCCTGGCCCTGGTCAGCGTCTGTGGTTAATTCAATTAACACGCTTAACGAGATCTTGGTATTTGATTTGAGTCTGGCCATTGGCCTCTATGCACTAACCAACTACGCGGGAACAGTTATGGGCACTCGATGTCGTGGTATCAGCCGAAGCCTTCATGACGTCAGCGACTGAGCGGCGCGCGCTGGATTGGACTGGAACACCTGCTCTTGTATTAGGGAGGCTAGGTCTGCTTCCAGCCGCCCATGCAACATGTAGGTGTGCAATGGGCGATGGGCCCAGGCCCCTGCGCCATAGGATTTAGACCAGTGTGCTTACCTCTTTGTTGTGCCTAGGTAGGGCTGCGACGTGTTGATCTTCTGAGGCCGGGCATGACCGAGGAAAGTGTGTCCGGCCAAAGGGGATCGAGCGTGTTGGGAAATGTGGTGCACCCCTGCAGGGGAGTCTATCTATTCGAATAGCCATGTCCCTCGGTAAAAGGACGACCCGGAGTTGTACCTTGACCTTATGACAACTAGAACCAAATACTTAATAAAACACACCCTTTCCAAGTGCCAGATACAACCCGGTGATCGCTCTCTCACAAGGCGACGAGGGGAGGATCGCTGGGTAGGATTATGCTATGCGATGATACTTGGTGAACTTACCATCTACTCTCTTCTCCATGCTGCAAGATGGAGGTTGCCAGAAGCGTAGTCTTCGACAGGACTAGCTACCCCCTCTTATCTGGCATTTTGCAGTTCAGTCCACATATACTAACCCGTTCATTTGATACCAATGCATATGTAGTGTAGCTCTTTGCTTGCGAGTACTTTGGATGAGTACTCAAGGTTACTTTGCTCCCCCCTTTTGCCCTTTCTATACCCGGTTGTTGCGACCATACGATGGAGTCCAGGAGCCAGATGCCACCGTTGACGACGACTCCTACTACTCTGGAGGTGCCTACTACTACGTGGAGGCTGCTGGCGACGACCAGGAGTAGTTTAGGAGGATCCCAGGTAGGAGGCCTGCACGTCTTTTGATATGTATCCCAGTTTGTGCTAGCCATCTTATGGCAACTTGTTTAACTTATGTATGTACTCAGATATTGTTGCTTCCGCCGACTCATCTATGATCAAGCTCTTGTATTCGAGCCCTCGAGGCCCCTGGCTTGTAATATGATGCTTGTATGACTTATTTTATTTGTAGAGTTGTGTTGTGATATCTTCCCGTGAGTCCCTGATCTTGATCATACACGTTTCCGTGTATGATTAGTGTACGATTGAATCGGGGGTGTCACATTCTTGCAGCTCTACGAGATGAGCATCGAGGCGGCCAACGGCGATGAAAAGGTCATGGCGAACTGGTTTCCCATGGGTCTCAAGGACGGCACCCGCTCATGGCTCCTAAACCTTCCCCCGGGCTTGATCTCCACCTGGGATCAGATGCACGACAGCTTCGTTGCCAACTTCCAGGGCACTCGCGACCGCCTCCCGGCCGTGGGTGACCTGCATCGCATCAAGCAACAACCGGGAGAGACCCTGCAAAAATACATCCATTGCTCCAATAGCGTGCGCCTCAAGATCCCCAAGGTGACGGACGAGGACATCATCTCCGCGTTTTTCGATGGCGTCCGGGACATCAAGATGAAGGAGGAGCTCACCATCCATGAGGAGCTGTGCACGACTTTGGAGTTGTTCAACATAGCAACCAAGTGCGCAAGAGCTGAGGAGGGGCGTTTCTCCCTCCTCGAGCTCCCTGCTGCGGATCCAGAGGAGAAGAAGTCCAAGGTCAAGGACGTGAAGCGCAAAGGGGTGGCCGTACTCGCGGTAGAGCCAGATACCAAGCGCGGCCGAGACCTCCCCGAGTCGTCCAAGGGCAGCGGTACGTTATGCGCCTTCCACACATGCGCAGCCACAACACCAACGATTGTCAAGAAGTCAGGACCATTTGAGATGGACGCTTCGGTCGACACCCCGAGCGCAACGACCGAAGCTAAGGCCGAGGAGGTGGATGAGGTGGAGGACGTTGGGACGACCGCGGCCCTCGCCAGGGCTGGCAGGACCATCCTCGCGAGGACCGCTAGCAGGACCAGCCTCGTGAGGGCGCCTGGAAGGACCATCCTCGCGAGGATCATCCTCAGGGCAACACTGTTCTCCCTTTGCCGCCGCCGCCACCAAGGAGGAAGGACGACCACCAACAGGACAAAGGGGCTGGGGGCTTCCAGGAGCCGCGCGCCATTGCCTGCATCTTGGGTGGCGCTCAGGCCCCGGCTTTCCAGCGCATCTTCAAGCAGTTCTCTCGCGAGGTGAATGCAGCCCTCCCCAAGCTCGAGGCTACGTGCCCGCTCAGATGGTCCAAGTACGCCAGCACCTTTAGCTCGGCGGACCAACTCAAATGCGCGGCAACCACTGGCGTCCTCCCGATGCTCTGTTCACCCGTCATCAGCAATGTCCAAGTCACCATGTCGGTGTCAAAACCGGCGGATCTCAGGTATGGGGTCCCGAACTATGCGTCAAGGCCGGATGGTAACAGGAGACAGGGGACACTTTGTTTTACCCAGGTTCGGGCCCTCTCGATGGAGGTAAAACCCTACTCCTGCTTGATTAATATTGATCATATGGGTAGTACAAGAGTAGATCTACCACGAGATCAAGGAGGCTAAACCCTAGAAGCTAGCCTATGGTATGATTGTTGTGTATGGAGTTGATTCTGTCCTACGGACTACAACCCTCCGGTTTATATAGACACCGGATAGGGTTAGGGTTACACAGAGTCGGTTACAATGGTAGGAGATCTTGAATATCGCATCGCCAAGCTTGCCTTCCACGCCAAGGAAAGTCCCATCCGGACACGGAACGAAGTCTTCAATCTTGTATCTTCATAGTCCAGGAGTCCGGCTTGAAGGTATAGTCCGGCTATCCGAACACCCCCTAATCCAAGACTCCCTCAGTAGCCCCTGAACCAGGCTTCAATGACGACGAGTCCGGCACGCAAATTGTCTTCGGCATTGCAAGGCGGGTTCCTCCTCCAAGTTCTTCATAGAAGATTGTAATCACCAAGAGTAGTGTCCGGCTCTGAAAAATAAGTTTCCACATATTGCCATAGAGAGAATAGTATTAACACATATCAAATCTGCTGACGTATTCTGCAGTGCACCATCACACTACAGCCAAGTCCTTTACTCAAATCGTTTTTACTTTCCCACCTCAGCATGTTTTGCGAGGTGGTTTCCTTGGCACGTCTTGTCGAAGCAGAGATCGTGTACCCTTTTTACGGGATTCTCATTAATACGGACGTGGGTAACCCAACCGCGCCATTTATCACGGCGCTCAGGAGGTAAGCGAGTTTTACTAGGCAGGTGGGGACGCATAACCGCAACCGCCTATATAAGGGGATAAGGATCCACCCTATTTACCTACGCCTTCTTCCTCCCTTGCCTACCCATCTCTCGCGCACCCGAGCTCCAGCGCCCAAGCCCGCACTTCCCACCTCAACCTTCTCCAGCAATGTCTGGAGCGGGAGGCAAATGGATGGTCTCCACCGTTATGGAGGGCAAAATCAAGAAGCTAAGGAAGGCTAGGTATCTGTCCAAGGACATCGCGCACCGGCTTCCCGAGGAGGGGCAGCTTATCCCGACCCCAAGGTCCCATGAGAGGGTGGTATTTCTCCTCCACTTCCTCCGAGGACTGGGTTTTCCACTTGACCCATTTGTCCGGGGGCTCATGTTCTACTATTGCCTGGATTTCCACGATCTGGCTCCGAACTTCATCCTCAAAATCTCGGCGTTTATCGTCGTGTGTGAGGCCTTTCTCCGCGTCCGCCCCCATTTCGGCCTCTGGCTCAAGACTTTCAACATCAAGCCCAAGGTGGTGAGCGGCAGCCAGGCGGAGTGCGGAGGCGCCATGGCGGGCAAGATGGCCAACACCATATGGTTCGAGGGCTCTTTTGGGGAGACCCTAAAGGGATGGCAATCCAGGTGGTTTTATATCACCGAGCCACGCAATCCGGAATGGACCGCGGTCCCTGAGTTCTGATCCGGACCCCCCACGCGGCTTGTGTCCTGGAAAGAGACGGGCCTGTCGTGGGGCGACGAGGAAGAGGTAGCCGGATTGCAAACATGCATCCGGTCCCTGGTAAACAAGCCAGTCTAGCTAGTTAATATAATCCAGGTTATGCTCGTCCGCCGGATCCTCCCGTGCCAACAACGGGATTTCAATCTGTGGGAGTTCGACCTGGCGCAACATCAAACCCTCAGCGGGCTCTTCGACACAACGTACGAGGACGCCTAGAAGATGCTATTCAAGGGCGCCGAGGCTCCCGCATCCGCTTCCGAGAACCGCGGATACAGCTTGCAGCGTCACGCTAGCAAGGTATGCCATCTGCACCTTTTACAGGATGTTGAGCTTTTTTCATAGATTGACTCTGTGTGGGATCTAAACTCCCTTACCTTTGATAGGCTTGGCGGGCGGTAGCCGAACCAATTAATTGTCCGGCTCCGCTGCCCGAAGACCCAGCCCCAGCTCTACTAGTGAAGCTGCTGGCTCCGGCGCCTTATGTGGTGCCGGAAAAGAAGTCCAAGAAGAAGAAGACCACGGGGACCCGGAAGAGTACCCGTAACGTGGTGCTGTCGGACTCGTCATCTGACGAGTCCGAGATGCCCTCTTCCGTGAAAACGAGGAGGAGGAAGAAGAAACCTCTCCCCCTCCAGTGGGGGAAGGAAAGAAAAGGAAGGCCGCCCCAGAGGGGGCGGCTGAAGGGTCCAAGAAGAGGAAAACCCCTCCGCCGGACTATGCCCCCAACGCCGACGAGGGCGAAGAGGAGTGGCCAGACAGGGCCAGGCGTCCGGCGAAATCGTAAGTGTTCATATACCAGAGTAACTCATGATATTTCTTTTGTTGCACAGCTTTCCCTAACGTCGAATATAATCATGCAGCCCGCCCCGGGCAGAACTCAACGAGTCGTCGAGCGGCTCCCTGGATTAATTGGACGTGAACTCTGTTTCGCCCGCTGTCTCCCCCCGCATTGCGGATGACGCCGAAGTGGCATCGCAACGAGCTCCGGGCCAAGAGGAGGTGGTCCTGGAGGAGCCGCAAGGCGACCTCCCGGACCCCAGGAGTGAAGGGGACAAGACCCCCCAGGGCTCCAAGTCCGGCTTTAAGCCGGACACCGTGCCGGAATCTTCAACGATTCCAGACCGCGGCAAGCGCACTCCTTCGAGGAGGAGCCAGCCTTCTGAGCCGGCAGCCCCCGTCCAACCGGAGGTGCCGGATAATCTGCTGGAGGTGCTTGAAGGCGCCTCCATCGACGAGGAGCACCGTACTATTATGAGTGTGGTGATCCGGAAGGTTCAGTCCGCCAAGAGCGGGCTGAATGAAGCTTGCGCTAGCCTCCTAACAGGCTTCGAGCTAAGTAAAATTATGTAAAAATATTACCGCATAGACAGTAGCACCTGATGCTCTGTTTGGCGTTCGAAAAGAAAATCCGAATAGAGGATCTATTAAATTTCGCAGGAGTCTAACAATAAAGTGTCAATATGCGTATGCAGGCTTCACTGCTAGCCACCGCCGCACTGACTGCGGAGGTGGGTACCCTGAAGCAGGGGCTCGAGCGGTCCGAGCAAGAGCTCGGCCATGCCAAGCGGCAGCTCGAGGAGAAAGAAGGTAAGACATATATTATAAAAAGGTGCCTATAGAGAGGCGTGATTGCAAAAAATAACAGGATTGTACTGCTTATTGTAGGGGCCATGACTGAGGTGGCGACCCTCAAGCAGGCGCTGTCCGAGGCCGAAAAGAAAACGGCCGCGGAGCGCATCGAGTGAGAGAAACTCGGGGCTCCGGTCGGCGAGGTGCAGCAAGAGCTTCAGGCTCTCATGAAAAAACATGAGAGTTTGGAGCTTGAGTCAAAGACCCAAGCGTCCGAGCTCGCGACGGCCCTTGAGACTGCCAAGTCCGCCAAGGACGAAGCCCAAAAGGCCATCCGAGTGTTGGAGGATATGAAGAAGATAGCAGCGGGTAAGGCATTCTTTATGCAAAGCAGAAATATAAAAGTAAACTACTTGTTACTTACCCGAATCCGGAGTTCTCCAGGGGCATTCGCAGATCTTCCCCGCAGCGTATCCGATGCCGCTGCATTCTACCGAGCTGAAGAGGGCAGCTCGACGGAGAAGGTGTTCTGGTCTCAGTATGCCGAGGCCGGACACCCTGTGCCCTTGAGCGACCAGCTGAAACAGCTGGTCGAACTCCACAAGGCGGCCGAACAGGCCATGAAGGGCTTCATAGTTCGGCTGTGGCCCGGAGAGGCCCTGCCTGGGAGCTACTTCGGGCTGGTGCGGCGGCTAGTGGAGGCCTGTCCAAGGCTCAAGGTCATCAAGCGTTCCGTCTGCATCGAAGGTGCCCGTAGGGCCCTTGCCCGTGTAAAGGTGCACTGGGGTAAGCTAGACGGTGAGAAGCTTGTGAAGGACGGGCCGCCGCCGGGGAAGGAGCATTGCAAGCCCGAGAACTACTACAAGGATGTTCTTATGGGTGCCTGCCTTGTGGCAGATGAATGTACCAATGATGTAATTTTTGAATAAACTCGCTCATTTTTATCCTGTGCGCTGAAAACTTGTTCATAGGCGCTTAAGCAATGCTTGTTGAATTTAAAATATTATTTTCTGTGCGGCCGTTTATCAAAAATTTGAGAGATGGCCAGTCGTTGGCTTCTGCCCCCATGCCACTAGTGCTGGGGTGTTCGTGGATAAACCTGAGCACTCTTTTTCCCATAGTTGGGTCCTTCGAGGGAGGCGCTTAGCACAGCGAACCAGGCAATCGGACTATAATGCTTGAACACTCTCACTTAGCCATAGAACGTTATAATTTTAAATTTCGGCCAAGCCCCTAGTTCGGAAGACCGAGTTCGGGGCGCTATCCACGCCTTGGATGGGGTTATCCAGCTCCTCGCTCGAAGCGCCATAAGCCTTTAGGGACTCGAAAAACCTCTCGAACAGCGACCGGTCTCTCGCCTCATCATGACAGTCAGTTTTAGCTTTCTCCACCGAGGTGCTTAACCCAGCTCAACCGGGGCACAATCGCAGTGGTTCTCCTAGTGCTACCTTAGCCGATATAGCGGAACGTAAGGCACCAAAACATAGGAGCCGGGCAAACCCAACTATTGACCCAAATCATGATTCGGAGCCGATGCATATAGTGCTATATGTTCGGGGTGCCGCACTTGTGAAAGTGTACGGACTTCTCACGCCATATTGAAGGGTATTGAAGCCCCTGGCGTACTTGCCGTACCACAGTGTATGGGTGCAACATGTCATTGATGAACATATATATGAACAAAGTAATGCAAAAAATAGACAAAAAGCTAAGCATTGTTTATGGAGAGGCTGTTTATCAAAGCCGAACGATACAAATAGTGCGGTAAGAAAAAGATATTTGGACTATTCAGTATGTCCTGACCAGGGAAAGGCCGCGGAATTTTATTTAAAACAGGTATACCGCTCGTAATAGAGACCACCTGGGGATTCCATAATGCGGCGTGGCTTGTCTGCCTCCCTAGATCTTGCATCGTTTGTGCGGCAGTCGAATTGCCGAACAGGTCGTCCGAAGTATGGAGTCCTGAAAGTAAGAAAACAAAAAGAATCCGGCAGCCCCTAGTATGTTTTAAGCCGTATTTTGGGCGTGCCGTTATTGTGCCCCTTCCCCTGTGCCCATGGTATTTCAAGGGTGTAGTTATGTACGCGAGGTACTGGTTTCGCTAGGTCGCGAAAGCTGGGGTTGGGGCCGCATTGCTACGCTTGCTCAGAGTGTGCCAGGCGGTCCTGCTGTAGGTTATTCCGGGCACGCTTGGCAGTGTTTGGATTTTTAATGGCCGGACTGGGGAATTGCCGAAGAAGGCTACTTTGTACCTCCGCTGCGAGAGCCGTCGTATGCTCCTCCGTACGGAGGGAGCGTTCGGTGTTTCTGTTGACCGTGATTACTCCTCGAGGGCCTGGCATCTTGAGTTTGAGATATGCGTAGTGCGGCACCGCATTGAATTTTTTGAATGCGGTTCGTCCGAGCAGGGCATGATAGCCACTGCGAAACGGGACTATATCGAAGATTAACTCTTCGCTTTGGAAATTATCCGGGGATCCGAAGACCACGTCAAGTGTTACTAAGCCTGTACAGTTGGATTCTACACCTGGTATGACGCCTTTAAAGGTCGTTCTTGTGGGTTTGATCCTTGAGGGATCTATGCCCATTTTCCGCACTGTGTCCTCATAAAGCAGGTTCAGGCTACTGCCGCCGTCCATGAGGACTCTTGTGAGGTGAAATTCGTCGATGATTGGGTCGAGAACCAATGCGGTGAAGCCGCCATGACGGATGCTAGTGGGATGGTCCCTTCGATCAAAGGTGATCGGGCAGGAGGACCATGGGTTGAACTTTGGGGCAACTGGCTCCATCGCGTATACATCCCGCAGCGCACGCTTCTGCTTGGGAATGTTGGTTGCGTATATCATGTTCACCGTCCGCACTTGTGGGGGAAAACCCTTATGTCCATTGTTGTTTGGCGGCTTGGGCTCCTAGTCGTCGCTGTGCAGCCCCTTGTCTCTGTTTTCGGCTCTTAACTTGCCTGCCTGCTTGAACACCCAACAATCCCTGTTAGTGTGATTGGCTGGCTTTTCGGGGGTGCCATGTATCTGGCACAAGCGATCGAGTATTTGGTCCAAACTGGACGGGCCCTGAGTATTCTTTTTGAATGGCTTTTTCCGCTTACCGGATTTATAGCCTCCGAATCCGGCATTGACTGCCGTGTCTTCATTGATGTCGCTGTTAACGCGGCGTTTTTGTTTGTTCCGACGTGTCCTACCACTTTTGTCCTTGGTATCCGAATTACCAGGGTTCTTTGATAAGTTGTTACTGCGAGCTAGCGAGCTGTCCTCTCCCGCGCAAAAGCGGGTCATGAGTGTCGTGCGGGCTGCCATGGATTTCGGCTTTTCCTGTCCCAGGTGCCGGGCAAGCCACTCGTCGCGGATGCTATGCTTGAAGGCTGCTAGGGCCTCTGCGTTCGGACAGTCGACTATCTGGTTTTTCTTTGTTAGGAACCGCGTCCAGAATTGTCTGGCTGATTCTTCTGGCTGCTGAATTATGTGGCTTAAGTCGTCGGCATCCGGCGGCCGCACGTAAGTGCCCTGGAAGTTATCGAGGAATGCGGCTTCCAGGTCCTTCCAAGAACCGATTGAGTCTGCTGGCAAGCTGTTAAGCCAATGCCGGGCCGGTCCTTTAAGTTTGAGCGGGAGGTACTTGATGGCGTGTAGATCATCGTCGTGTGCCATGTGGATATGAAGGAGATAGTCCTCAATCCATACCGCCGGGTCTATGGTGCCATCGTATGATTCGAAGTTTATGGGTTTGAAGCCCTCTGGGATTTTATGATCCATTACTTCATTCGTGAAGCATAGCGGGTGTGCGGCGCTTCTGTACTGGGCTATATCACGACGCAGCTCGGAAGAGCTATGTCTATTGTGTTCGTCTCAGCCGGAATTGTTGTATCTGGAGTGAAGATCATTGTCACCTGCCGTAGGGCGCCTGCGCGATCCGTAGATCGATCTTGTCTGTCTTGCCTTATCCTCCAGTATGTTTCGCAGGTCGGGCACATTTTCCCGTGCCTTAGTTGTGCGGCGTCGGGGCATGGCTTGGGTGGAGGGCTGAAAGGCCTCTCTGTCGCGGCCACAGGGTGGCCGGTCTGCCATGTCATGCGCTGGTGATGTAGGTGCTTCCTCCTCAGATCGGGGTAGCGGCCTGCGCTTCGGGTAACTCTTGGAGGGGCGCTCGAGTTCATATTCTTCGGCCGCAAGGACTTCAGTCCATCTGTCAGCTAGCAAATCTTGGGCAGCTCTAAGCTGTTGCTGCTTTTTCTTGAGGCTGCTTGCCGTGGCTAAAAGCCTGCGTCTAAAACGCTCTTGTTCTGCGGGGTCTGATGGTATGACGAATTCGTCGTCATCGAGGCTTGCCTCGTCTTCGGAGGGAGGCGTATAGTTATCATCCTCGACCTCTTGGTCTGCCGCTCTCTCATGAGGGCTGGCTTCTCCATCTTCCTATGCCGAATCTTGCTGGGGTGGGTGTTCTTCGGTGCTATCCGGAGTAGTATTATCTCCCGTGCCGGAATCACCGTTTTTGCTTTGGCGGGATTTAGAGCGGCGCCGGTGACGCCGGCGCTTTGGCTGTTTCTTGGGGGCGTCATCCCCCACTGTTCCATCACCATCTCCGTCTTTTGGGGTATCCACCATGTATATGTCGTATGACGAGGTGGCTTTCCAGCGCCCTACAGGTGCTGGTTCATGTTCTTCTCCTATATCGTCGTCCATGCCGTCGATGTCTTCAGAGCCGAAGTCAAGTATGTCGGTTAAATCGTCGATAGTGGCTACAAAGTGGGTGGTGGGTGGGTTTTGAATTTCCTCACCGTCCGTATCCCACCCTTGCTGACCGTAGACCGGCCAGGGCTCTCCTGATAAAGAGAGAGACTTAAGAGAATTCAGGATGTCGCCAAAAGGCGAATGCTGAAAGATGTCCACTGCGGTGAACTCCATTACCGGTGCCCAATCGGATTCGATTGGCAGGGGCGCGGGGGGCTCGGAGTTCGGAGAGGAATCCAGCTCCTCGGAGTCACGGGCCATGCGGAGTGCGGGGATGGGGTTCGGCTCGATCGCCTGTAAGATCGCAGCCCCTGAGGCAGCGTCCAACCGCTGGTCCTCAATCGGCGCAGTAGGTTCCGAATCAATGGTCGAAACCGATGCGTGTGCGCCCTCCAAGGCGCTGTTCGGCAGCAGAGCTATATCCTGCCCATCGAGATAGTGCGGCACGCTTGGCTGTGGCTCGAATCCGTCAAAGATCAAGTCTCCGCGGATGTCAGCCGTGTAGTTTAGGCTTCCAAACCTGACCTCATGGCCAGGGGCATAGCTTTCGATCTGCTCAAGGTGGCCAAGCGAGTTGGCCCGTAGTGCGAAGCCGTCGAAGACGAAGATCTGTCCGGGGAGAAAAGTCTCACCCTGGACCTCATCGTTGTTGAAGATCGAAGGAGCCATCGGGCCTACAGGCGACGACACAGAGGAACTCTCAATGAAAGCACCAATGTCGGTGTCAAAACCGGCGGATCTCGGGTAGGGGGTCCCGAACTGTGCGTCTAGGCCGGATGGTAACAGGGGACAGGGGACACTTTGTTTTACCTAGGTTCGGGCCCTCTCGATGGAGGTAAAACCCTACTCCTGCTTGATTAATATTGATGATATGGGTAGTACAAGAGTAGATCTACCACGAGATCAAGGAGGCTAAACCCTAGAAGCTAGCCTATGGTATGATTGTTGTGTATGGAGTTGATTCTGTCCTACGGACTACAACCCTCCGGTTTATATAGACACCGGATAGGGTTAGGGTTACACAGAGTCGGTTACAATGGTAGGAGATCTTGAATATCGCATCGCCAAGCTTGCCTTCCACGCCAAGGAAAGTCCCATCCGGACACGGAACAAAGTCTTCAATCTTGTATCTTCATAGTCCAGGAGTCCGGCTTGATGGTATAGTCCGGCTATCCGAACACCCCCTAATCCAGGACTCCCTCACACCACGACCCTCATCGATGGCGGCGCAGGGCTCAGTGTCCTGTCCGTCCAAACGTTCGACAGCCTTCATGCGCCATACGATCAGCTCCAGCCTACCAAGCCTTTCTCAGGAGTGACTGACGGCTCCAGCACCCCGATAGGGCAAGTTTGTCTCCCTGTCACCTTCGGTCAGCATGACAACTACCACACCGAGCTCGTCGACATCGACGTCGCCCACATCCGCCTGCCGTACAACGCCATCCTCGGGTACCCACCGCTGACCAAATTCATGGCAGTCACCCACCATGTCTACAACGTCCTCAAGATGTTGGGAAGTGGCGGAATCATCACAGTCCCCTACAAAGAAAGAGATGTGGTGTGCTCCCTCGAGCGTGCCTTCCAAGCTGTAACAGTCGAAGACCCTGGTAGCGCATATGTGCAGTACCCGCTTGAGGCCAACCCCAAGAAGAAGAAGCAGCTACTCTGCACTGGGCCTCAAAGGAGCGGCGCCACCTTAGGATTGGTACCCGCGCCTGGTGCGCCCCCTCCCTCGCGTAGGGAGGCACGCCCGGCGCCCTCCTCGGGCAGGGCTCGGGGGCTCTCTTCTGGAGGGCCTCAGACCTGGCCAGCATCACGAGGGAGGTGCTCAGGCACCACGTGGAGGCATGGTTCGCGACACGTTTCCCTCAAGAGGACACCGGGCGAGGAGCGCCCGGCTCTCAGGAGTTCATCACCAAGACCACTCAGGAGCTTTAGGAAGCAAGAGCAATACGCGACGACCACCGCTCACTTAGCGCTGCTCGCACCCAGGCATGGGTGGTGAGCTCCACGTCTGCATCGACATCCCAGGGCTCAACAGGGCCGCGTATCAGGAGCACTTCTGGCCTTCGCATGCTGGACAGTGCGAGGGTCCACCTCATAGCTACGTTCGCATGCCGTTCGGCCTGCCGAGCATGGCAGCCGCCTTCCAGCGCAACCTGCATAGCATCTTGGCATGTCGGGAGGCCAGGCATCACGTAGTCCTGGCGGAGATGGCGACGGTCCACAGGAGGCCACCTGAGCCTACAGAGCCTCCCGAGTCTCAGGGACTCGACGGCTCGTGAGGAGCGACTTCTTTGCCACGTGTCTTCAGCTACCCCAACACTCCTACGACAACCAAACTAGGTGACATTTTCCAAGTTTATTTAGCTGGGAGCGCCCCCTGGGCTGCATTACTCCCAGGCCGCATGGCTCTATCCCTGCGGCATGTATCTGGTTGCTTCTTTAATTCACCCTGCTGGGGGCGCCCCTCGGGCTGCATCATCCCCAGGCCACCCGGGTCTGACCCAGTGGCATTTATCGTTCTTGCATTTACCTAAGCCAGTCTGCTTTTCATGCATAATCTATCTATGGTCATCACTGCCTGCTTGAAGATGTCCACCGCTAAGGATAGACTTTTTAACGAGTTTAGCACATCGCCCAGAGGCGAGTGCTGGAAGATGTCTACAGCGCTGAATTCGAAGATCGATAAACGATCAAGCTCGGAGTCCGTGGGCTCACGTGGTTCAGAACCTACAGCCGGAGACGAGTCCGGTGTTCTGGTGGCATAGGCATTAAGTGAGACCAGGTCCAGGTGCGGGTCGAACACCGTGGAATCTGCGGCCTCTGTGGTGGGGTTAATCCTCCCATCTTTGGATGGTGCTGCCTGCTCCGGCTCTAGGGCCAGAGCGGTTACAGGAGCGATTTCCTGGATGCGGCCCGATGATAGATTTAAGTCATGATCATCGGGGTGATCAGGAGCGGCTACCGCGGTATCGAATCCAGAGAAGATCAAGTCTCCATGGATGTCCGGGACGTAGTTCAAGCTCCTGAATCTGACCTGATGGCCAGGGGCATAGCTTTTGATCTGCTCCAGATGGTCAAACCATTTGGCCCGCAGTGTGAAGCCGCCGAACACAAAGATCTGTCCGGGGAGGAAAGTTCTCCGCAGACAGCGCCATTATTGACGATTGAAGGGGCCATCAATCCTTTCAGCAACAGCAGAAAGGAACTCTCAATGAAAGCACCAATGTCCGTGTCAAAACCGGCGGATCTCGGTTAGGGGGTAACAAACTATGCGTCTAAGGTTGATGGTAATAGGAGACAGGGGACACGATGTTTACCCAGGTTCAGGCCCTCTCTATGGAGGTAATACGCTTCTTCCTGCTTGATTGATCTTGGTGAATATGAGTGTTACAAGAGTTGATCTACCATGAGATCGTAATAGCTAAACCCTAGAAGTCTAGCCTGTATGACTACGGTATTGAGTATCCCCTATTCGGACTACACCCTCCAGTTTATATAGACAGTGGGGGGATCCAGGGTTACATAGAGTTGGTTACATAAGATGGAATCTTCATAGTCGTTCGCCAAGCTTGCCTTCCATGCCAAGGAGAGTCCTATCCGAACATGGGTGTAGTCTTTGGTCTTCGTATCTTCATACCCATCAGTCTGGCCCATAGACAACAGGCCGGACGTCCGAGGACCCCTTAGTCCAGGACTCCCTCAGTAGCCCTTGAACCAGGCTTCAATGACAAGGTATCCGGCATGTAGTGTTGTCTTCGGTATTGTAAAGCGGGTTCCTCCTTCCGAACTCCAAAAAATAGTCTTCGGATGAAACAAACGTGTCCGGACCTGTAAAACACACTACACACAACCATAGAGAGAATATAATAACACACGAATCCCACTTGCTGACAACTTTAGTAATGTGACGTCACGCCTGTCCGGTCATAATTTCGAACCATTTTTCGCCACATGTTTTGAGACACGGTTGTCATTGGCACGTCTTGTCAAAGAAGAGATCGTGTCCCCTTATCACGGGATTCTCATCAATACGGGTGTGGGTAACCCAACCGTGCCATTTATACAGCCTTGGGAGCAGGCGAATTTTAAGGCGAATGGGGGGCGTTCGATATTCACCGCCCTTATAAGGAGATACGATTCCTCCTTCTTCCCCCACACTTTCATCCTGCCTCTCCGTCCTCGAGCTCCAACGCCCAAGTCTTCATTCAAACCAGCACCCGACCATGTTCGGATCCGGAGCCAGCGGCAAGTGGATGACCTCCTCTATTAAGAGGGAAAATATAGAGGAGCTCCGAGAGGCCGGATACCTGGCAAAGGAGATCGTTCACCGACTCCCGGCCGATGTCAGATCGTCCCCACCCCCAAGCCTCATGAGAGAGTGGTGTTCCTCACTCATTTTGTCCACGGGCTGGGATTCCCTCTCCACCCGTTTGTCCACGGATTGATGTTTTATTATGGGCTAGACTTCCATGATCTAGCCCCTAACTTTATCCTCAACATCTCAACATTTATAGTCGTGTGCGGGGCCTTTCTCCGCATTCCACACTACAAAAAAATACACTTCTGTGATGATACGTGTTTGTCACAGTAGGTCGCTTTTTTGTCATGCATGTACATCCATGACAAATTTATGACAGAATCAAGATAGTCATACATGTGCTATCATAGAAGTGTTCCATGACATTACCAAAATTATCATCACGGAAGTGTCCACTTCCATGACGATAAATCGTGCATCACAGAAGTGCTTTCATCAAGGGTGACCAACACGTGGCATCCACCATAACAGAACGCCGTTAAGCTATCGGGTCGGGTTTTGGATCCGATAACCCATTAATAGCCCCGACCAATGGGGATTTTCCACGTGTAAAATCATCATTGGCTAGAGGAAACACGTGTCGGCTCATCGTTGGGACAGATGTCATCCACTCATTGGACAAGAGGCGCCTATGATAGGTCAACACATGGCACGGCCCAACAGTGGCCCATTCCGGTGAAAAAGGCCGACCCAATAAAAATTAGCAGGCCGGCCAATATAAGGCCTACTTGTGTCAGGTTCATTTAAGCCCACGGCCCATACGAGATGTGCCAATTCGGGCCGTTAAAGATTTGACACCATTGCAGCCCATTGTCAGTTCGAGCCCATTAACAGCCCGCTATATATTTGGGATCAATATCGGTCCGATGATATTTCGGCCTGTTAACGACCCATTTAATGGATGGGCCAATTTTCAGGATGTACATCTTTCGGCCTTTTAGCGACCCATTTAAATGTTGGGCTAATTTCCGGCCCGGTGTGTCTTTCAGCCTGTTGACGGCCCATAAATCTGATGGCCATTTGTAGTCGGACCTGAGTTTCGGCCTTTTAGCGGCCCATTTAAGTATTGGGCCAATTGCTGGCCCGGTGTCACTTTCAGCCTATTGACGGCCCATAAATTAGTTGGGCTAATTGTAGTCGGACCTGAGTTTTGGCCTTTTAGCGACCCATTTAAGTGTTGGGCCAATTCCCGGCCCTGTGTGCCTTTCGGCCTGTTAACGAACCATAAATGAGTTGGGCCATTTGTAGTCGGACCTTAGTTTTGGCCTCTTAACGGCCCATGCCCTTCATGGTCCAATACCAGCCCGGTTTATCTTTCGGCCTGCTAAAGGCCCACAACATAGTTGGGCCGTTTACAATACGACCTGACTTTCGGCCTCTTAGCGGCCCATGCTCTTCATGGTCCAATACAAGCCCGCTGTCTCTTTCGGCCTGCTAAAGGCCTATAGTATAGTTGGGCCATATGTAGCCCAAACTTAGTAATGGCCTGTTAACGGCCCGTGAAATAAATTGGGGCCACCTATTGCCCGCTTCGATGTCGGCCTGTTAACGACCCGGGAGGTAAGAGGGCTGACCATTAACTTTCGGCCTATTAACGGCCCATTAACTTAATGGGCCCACTAAAGTTCGTTCATGTCTTTAGGCCAAATTAGATAATTTGAGCCCATTACGACGAGAAAAGGTATGACATACAGGGAATAATGTTGCACATCCAGAATATATTATAGGAAATTACATCCACTAGGCGATCAAAGATTGATGCCAGTGCAAATAATTGAGCAGAACCTAACCATCTACAACGTCACAATCTGCAACCTCAGCACAGATGACGCCCATAAGCATGTGGGCAAGTTCTTGCTGCTTTGCCACACTGTGTCTGAAAACATTGATCAGTTGTTGTGTCGCACGACTCTGCGCCTCTGATTCATCCACTATTTCCATCATTGCTTCAGCCATTAATTGGTTCACAAACATACGTTTATTCTGTCGCATTCAAGACAGAGGATACTGAACAGATTCAGATGGCGATTTTAGCAGGCTTGTATTATTGATAGTGGAGAGTGTCTTGAGCACTGCATCATAACATAAATTAGGACGGGAACCAAACAGATTAATCATGAGTTATTGCCATATTGCCTGGCCTAGATTTACTGGAAAGAAACAATGGGGTTGCCTTGCTGTTTTCAGAGTTTGCCTTCTTATCTTCAGCAGCCTGCACAAAATTAACACACTAGCATGGCTATCATTGGCCAAGTCAGAGAATAGGAAAGCAACATTGACACAACGAACGTTTGGGCAACTAGCCTACACCAAATTAACACAGTATGGCACAGCTATCATCAGCCAGGTAATACGAAAGCAACATTGACACAGTGAATGAATGGGCAACCAGAGAAGCACTACAATTCAGTAATGTGCGTGATATGAGATAGCACATTCATGCAGCTCAGTACGCAAAACTACCAGGCAGTTTTCCTTACAAAAATCAACATTGGCGCGTTTAACATTTTGCTACAACTAATTTTAGATCAGATAAAGGTTAGATTCAGGCCGATTAACAAAATACATGCTGATGTAAAAATATAGTGATATACAATAGGTACTTACATCAGCACTGGAGCACAGAGAATTCCCGCAAGATATTTTCCTCGGATACGATCCCAATGGAGGAAGTCTTGTATCGTTTAACCTTATTTTCTAAAAGAGAGACGGGTAAGAAACATGTAGAAAATATGATCAGAATGCTATAAAATTTCATGATGTGAGGATACACACACGCTTCTTCGAATGGAGTTGACATTCTTTTGCTGGACTGGAGCGGACTAGTTCTTTGGCCACTAGAATCTGCTTATTATCAGTGGGAGTTGGGTTTCTCTGTGCTGGAGCAGTATCTATGAAAAATGGAGTTGGTTTATTATCTCCTGGCGTTTGGATCTTTTGCAAAGACCTGGTTTGTAACCCTTCAGATTCTAACATAGTCGTCTTCCCCTTGCATGCCTTATATAGAAGAATGGTGCTTCAATTATAAAACATGCTATAGCAGAGATGGAACAGGTACTGAAGAATAGAAAGGCATGACATATTGACATGTATTCCCTCCATCAGGAAATAAATGGATGGGTCTAGGCGTATTTCAGTTCTAGATACATCCAGTATTATCCATTTCTGCGACATGTAATCCGGGCGGAGGGAGTATGACGTAAGAGCTAGGGATATGACAGGACAACACAGTAAGAAAACACTGAAAACCCACTGCAGAACCAAAGTAATCAAACCCACTGATATGAGATAGTACACTCATACCGCTCAGGATGCAAAACTACCAGGCAGTTTTCCTTACAAAAATCAACACTGTGGCCTTTAATCATACATTTTGCTACAACTAAATTTAGATCAGATAAAGGTTGGATTCACGCTGATTAACAAAATACATGCTGATGTAAAAATATAGTGATATACAGCAGGTACTTGCATCTGCATTGGAGTACAGAGAATTCATGCAAGAATCTTTCCTCACAGACGATACCAGTGCAGAAATTCTTCTATCTGTTAAGCTTATTTTCTAAAAGAGAGATGGGTAAGAAACATTAGAAAATATGATCAGCATGCTATAAAATTTCATGATGCAAGGATACGCACACGCTTTTTAGAATTGAGTTGACATATTTTTGCTGGACTAGAGCGGACTAGTTCTTTGGCCACTGGAATCTGCTTATTATCAGTAGGAGTTGGGTTTCTCTGTGCTGGAGCAATATCTTTAAAAAGTGGAGTTGGTTTATTATCTCCTGGCTTTTGGATCTTTTGCAAAGGCCTTGTTTGTAACCCTTCAGATTCTAACATAGTCGTCTTCCCCTTGCATGCCTTGTATAGAAGAATGGTGCTTTAATTATAAAACATGCGGCAGCAGAGAGATGGAATAGGTACTGAAGAATAGAAAGGCATGACATATCGACATGTATTCCCTCCATCTGGAAAAAAATGGACGGGTCTAGGCGTATTTCAGTTCTAGATACATCCTTTTTTATCCATTTCGGCAACATGTAATCCGGACGGAGGGAGTATGGTGTAAGAGCTAGGGATATGACAGGACAACACAGCAAGAAAACACTAGTTGAATGTAAAACTGTATACTAGCGGAATACATACAGAAATAACTAAGGCAACATATACGTGTATGATTGGGAAAATAAGATGGCATTGCAACAGAGCACTAGAACAACACTTCAATGTAAAAAAACATGGTATGGTAGATAGATGAAGTACATACTGATGAATAACAATGCATAAGATATTCAGAAGCATGATGTCCAAATTAAGTAGATGGCATTGCGATAGAGTAGAATGACAGTACTTAAATTTTAAAACATGTTATCATGAATGGAATAGGTACTGAAAAACAGGAAGGCATGGCATATTTACATGCATGATCAGCATGCTAAGCACATGGCATTGTAATAGAGTAGATACACTCCAGGACATTATATGCATGTTGTACGCATATCACAGGCCAAGTTAGAGCAAGGACCTTGTGGGGTGAAGAGGATTCATCATCTTTCTGCAAGTCTTCTAAAGAACTGCCTTTACATGTTCCATCATATTGGGTATCATTGACATCAAGTTTATTGGCCTTTACATTGCTCCGTGAGGTTCTTGTGGATATATCAATGTGTGCAATTATATCTGACATGCATGGAAGACAACTAGTAGTTAGATTTATGTAATGAGTGCCTGTAGGAGATGACATAAATAGTAGGACTAGGGTTAACTAGCAGAAACAGGTCTCATAAACTAAAGGGAGAACACAGATGAAAGCTACAGAATATGTATCGTTTGTACTCAAGATTAACTAGATGGCAGACAAAAGTATTAAAGAACAACATAGGAAATACTAGAAGTGGTATAATACTATAATCACCAGCCTGTGGGATAGCATTGGCTGATGGATGATAACTATGGAACAATGTTACCTAAAGAACAAGTATCTTAGCTAAACTATGGAACAACGTAAGAGATCAGCATGAATATACAGTGAAATGTGACGATCTATTTTCCATGCTTAGATGAATAACAAAGCCATAAATGTTGCACACAAGTAAGATGAGGGTACAACCTATCTGGCTGCCATCCATAGGAGTGAGCATCATGTGCTGACTTGTGGATGGCCCTGCAGTTGTTGTGGCTGTGCATGTCGGGAACGCGCATTTGATGCAGGGAACTGTTGAGTGGGGACTATAGCTCCCTTCTGGTGTATGCTTCCATTGTTGGAGCAGCTGCGGTGAGTCGGAAGACGGTGTGTCTGAAGATGCAGATAACACACGTCTGTTGACTGAAGACAAAATTGGGGTCACACGATTTTATTTTATTTTGGTACTGTCCGATCTACGCCGGATGGCTGGCCGTCTTGTGCCTCGCGGCTGACACTGTTCGGAATCTTCCCCGAAGAGCCAGCGACCAACGGCAGAGCGGCCTGCCTCCGCCGTCTGTGGCCCCGGCCAAAACCCCGCTCCCCGCCCCACCGCACTGCCGTGGTTGCGCCGCCCCCGGGCCAATCCACAAAGACACCCCGTCATGCAGATCCGGCGGTGACAGTACCTTCAACCCACGCAACTCTAAAAGATAGCCATCTAAGTGCTGCTTCCGCGGTGAACTTTGTGGCCCCGCACCCTTACGTTAGACACTAGCCAACCGGCAACCTAGGAGCTCTGCCGCCTCGAGGGGTGCTGCTTCCCATTGCAAATCGATTGGCCCAGAATAAAAATTCAGACAACTGACGCCTAAATAAAGTGATTTGAGATGAGGGTGCGACTTATCTGGCGCCATGGTGAAGTAGGCAGGTCCAGCTGCCGAGTCGGTGAGGCCGGCACAGTTGCGGTGGCGACCGGCGGCAGGGAAAGAGCGATGTCGCAATGGTCGACGGCTACGCCGAAGCAGCGCCAGGACTCTGGACGGATCCAAAGTTGGAGTCGCTCTGGCGCTGTGAACAACGGCGGGGGTGAATCGGCTCCGGTACGGTTCACGCAGCCGCCGTCGAGGCAGCGCCAGCAGCACGGAGTAAGAGGCGCACGGCCCAGTGCACGACGGCAAATGGATAGCGTCTCCAGCATTAGGGAGGAGGGCTGCTATGAAATTGGTGCGGTGGGGGCCGCCATGGAGGTGGGGCTGAGGTTTCGCGGCTCAGGAGAAGGGAGCTTCCCGGGGAGAAGGTGATTTGGCGCCCACGAGGTATGAATGGGGGAGGGCGGGGGAAATTGGGAGGGGAGTGGAACCATGTCTTACGGACGCATTTGTCTGAAATGTGAGGGGGAGTTACAGTTCTACCCTTGCCTATAGGCTTCTCGGCTTGGGTCTGTGTACTGAGGGTTGGGGATTGTAGAGTAAATTTCCTTCTTTGGGTGGGAGCGATTTCGGGCGAGGAGGGTGTGTTTTGAACTATAGTGGGCGCAGGCGATTTCGGGCGAGGAGAGCGTGTTTTGAAATAGTGGGCGCGAGCTATTTCGGGCGAGGAGAGCGTGTTTTGCTGCCCATGGTTTATGAATTATTTGGCACATGTCATTTCAACCGAGGAGAAGGCGCGCTTGGATGAAGTTACGAACCTACCCTCGATGTACAACGGGCCAATTGATGCGTGTCCCACATAGGACGGTAATTTCGCGTCTCCCATTTATTTGCTCGGGCGAATCCCACCGAGCAGAGAGGATGTTTAACGGTTCGTTCAAATTTTGGGAGAACGAGCATCCACGTCTACCTTACCAAGTCGATTCGGATCAAATTTTGAAATATTAGCTTGCCACTTCTTTTTTATATGGAGAGATGATGCTCGAGAGTAATGTGTTTTTACATGCTCGTTGCTAGCGATTTACTATATGACAAATAGTTGACCCACTCAAGAACGTGAATCAAACCCAAAATGAAATATCTCGATTCAATGAAATAGCTCGTTTAGTAGGTCAAAATAGTGAACTAAATCCAAAATTGAACACCTCAATCGAGTAGCATGTTGTACAGTATTATAGTACTCCATGAACATGTTGAAAGTCAAATTAATGAACTTGTTTGATATACGCATATATCCATTCATGTGTGGATTGCAGAAAACATGTTCTCCAATTTAAATATTTGAATGCAAGTTTATATCGAAACATGGTTTACATCAGTCTTTGATGCATAAAACGCGACCTGCCCCTCTCCCGGATTCCTGCTCTCTCTCTCTCTCTTGCCGACAATTTCAATTTTGTCGCACGCATCCGACACAAAAACCTTGTTCGTCCCTCTCCCTTTCTCTCCATCTCTCTCTCACTCTCTCTTTGTGTGTGTGTGTGTGGGGGGGGTCTTTCTAGTTCGCATGCATATATACACTATCTATAGGTCTCTCTCGCACACTATGTATGATACTCTAGCTAGTCCAAGCTAGATATCTTGGGTGTACTCATCGTATGCACACAGATTCCTTGGCTCTTTGCCTGTAACTCTCTCACGCACCGCTATGTCGTCTCAGAGCTCTCCCCCCCCCTCTCACAAACTCTCCATCCACATGGGTCACACATACACATGCATATCTCACTCGCACTCGATAGGCCCATCTAAAACTCTATCTGTCGGATTTCGGGTTCTGGCAGACCCTTGAGGTTTGAACACTGGGGTGCGCACAGAGATTTCGCCTCCTACCTACCTGCACCCCTCCGCCTCGCTAAGATCTAAGCTGTGGAAAGAACAACACGAGAGACACAGGGTTTATACTGGTTCGGGCCACCGTTGTGGTGTAATACCCTACTCCAGTGTGTGGCGTGGTGGATTGCCTCTTGGGCTGATGATGATGAACAATACAAGGAAGAACAGCCTCGTGAGGGTCTGCTCTTGGCTGGGGGAATGAACTGCTCGGAGGAGTTCAGTCACCCTTCTCTCCCTCTCTCATCCTCTCTCTCCTATGGGGGTGGCTAGTCCTATTTATAGAGGCCCTGGTCCTCTTCCCAAATATCGAGCGGGAAGGGAGCCAACAATGGCGGGCTAATTTGAAGGGGGCAGCTAGTACCAGCTATCTTGACAAAAGTAGTCTTCGCCTGCACAAAGCTTTGGTGGTGACGCCGTCTTGGGCTCCACAATGACCTCCGTCTTGCAGTCCTCCTGGTCTTGGTCTTGTTGCACCGAAATGGCAACCTTTGCCCGATGCCTTGATACTCTACGGCTGCGCTTGCTCCCTTTGCACCAAAGAGGAAAGGAGGACACTGCGCGGGCTGGCACCCGCCTGGCGCCTTTGGTCGTCATGGCTTGCATCACGGGCACCTCGTGAGGTACCCCGCCTTGATCTCTCCGCCTCCTCGCGAGCCAGCCTGATGAGGCCATGCCTGAGGAAGCTCCGTGTCGTTCGCCCCGCAAGGCTTGGCCCCTCGCGAGGGTCTTGGGTCTGTGTTGGTGAAGATGGGCCGTGCTGGGCACCCCTTTGAGCCACGCCGCAGGCCGTAGGCAGGCAAGTCTGGGGACCCCCGTTCCCAGAACGCCGACAGTAGCCCCCGGGCCCAAGGCGCGCCCGGACTTGGCCGTGCAGGGAGGCGGGAGGGCGAGAGCGAAGCGCCACGGGCCCTAACAGCATGCGGCCTTGGGCGCCGCGTGGCGGTTGACTGGACGTGGGCGGCACTGTTCCCCCACGCCTCCCTTATTTTGCGCCATGCTAGGCGGACTCGTAGTTGTACACAGCCGCTCCCCCTTCTGTTGCTCGAGCACCCTCTGTCCTTCCTCCGCTCGAACTCCAGCTTCTGTTTTCAATCCAATCTCGAACCTTCCCCCCCTTCCCATCACCATGGCTCCGACGAAGAAGGGAAGAGGGAAGAAACCCGTGCCTCCGCCTTGTCCGCCGCTGTTGGCGGCCCCCGCCGAGGGCTTAGGCAAGGTTAGCTCGGCTCTGGCCACTATCTTCAACGAATGCGGGAGGACGACGGCCTGGCCCGCGTCCCACTTCTCCATCGTCAGGATAGTCACCGAGGTCCCATATTTTGCCGACGCCCTGTGGGCGGGTCTGGTTCCTCCCTTTTCTGATTTCTTCAATGCCGTGCTTTCCCACTATCAGATCCACATGATGCATCCGGGTCCTGAATCCATCACCCTCCTTTCGGTCTTCGCCTTTGTTTGCGAGGCTATGATGGGCATCCTTCCTTCGGTTGCCTTGCTGTGCCACTTCTTCTCGCTGCGCCTTGTCGACCCTACCCAATGCTAGGCGTGCGTGAGCTTCGTTGCCGCATCTGAGACAGCGGCCTCTGGGATTGACTTCAAGCCGCCCCGCCCACGGCTGGGTTCCGCGAGCGGTGGCTGTATGTGGACGCAGGGGTGCCCAGCCCCCTGCTATCGGAGCCAACTTCGCCTGCTGTCCCCAATTCGGGCTGGGGCCAGGAGACGCTTGAGAGCCCCCGGCTCGTCTTCGTCTGGCACCGCTTCGCGTTCTTGAGGTCGCTTGGCGTGACAGCGCCCAAGGTGGTGAAAGAGTTCCTGCTACGCCGCGTTGCTCCTCTCCAACGCCACTCCCGCCGGATGTGGGCCTTCAGCGGGCGCGATGATCGTATGAGGCTCCAGGAAGAGGACCTGACTCCTGAAATGCTGAGGACAGCGCTCTTGACCCTGACAGGGGACCCCAACCCTGGCAGCATCCAGCAAGGAGGGACCTTGCTGTACCTCTGCCAGAGCAGGGGCGATTTTGTGAAGCAGATGCCTATCTTTGATGAGTGGGGGTCGCGCCCCGCCAGCCTCCAGGGGCCTCGCGAGAACCCAGTGGTGGTGACTGCCCTTCCAGTCGGCCAAGGCGGCTCTTCCTCGAGCGGCGGAGCAGGGAGGCATGAGGCGCCAGAGGCCGAGGGGCTCCCGGCGGGGTGAGGCGCCGGGCGATGCTCATGACGGAGCAACTCTCGGGGCCCGTGCGGCTGAGGCTAAGGGTGACGAGCAGCTGCCCTTAGCGCTTGTGACTGAGGCCCCAGAGGCTCCAGCTGCTTCCCTTGGTGAGGCGATTGGCAGCGCGCATCAGGCAGGCACCCCTGACGCAGATCGCCTTGACGCTCCGTCTTCGTCGTAGGTTGATCCCTGCGCCCAACTCTTGGGCCGCTTCCGCATGGACTTTGAGGCCCTCCGGAAGAGAAGGGAGGCCCTGGGAGACAATTACCCTTGTCGCCTGCTGAAGCGTAGGAAGTACTTCGCCACTGATGAGTAAGCCTTCTCCTTTCCCAGCTCCCAATCCTTCTGTTGCTTTTACTGACCCTTGCTCCACAGGCCCCTTCCAGCCGAGCTTGCGGAGACGGCTGAGGTGCCGTCCCCCTTGGCTTCGCCCCCTCCATCGTCCTCAAGCGCCCCGAGCAGCAGAGCCCTTGTGGTGAGGGCAATCGAAGAGGCGGACCGTCACGAGGCGCATCGTGGCCCTGCGCACCTCGCGATCCTCTTCCGCAGGCCTTCTCGTGGCATAGCCAGCCTGCTGTGGGCTTCTCTCCTGGTCGTGGACTGCGATTGGCTGAGGCGCTCCTTGCACTCTTCACCTGGGGACGGGCTGGCCCCAGGCCGGGCTTCTGGCGCGGCGTGCCCGGCCGTCGCGAGGGTGCCAGCCCCCAGCCCGGAGGCGGGTGCTGATTCGTGGCCCCCGGCGCTTGCTTGGGGCAGATGATGGCGTGGAAGACGTGCTCGAGCGCGCACGGGAGCGTCGCGCTCTCCGCCAAGGATTCCTTCGAAGGGCGGCTGACGCGGTAAGCCTGCTTGGTGAGGAGCTTGCTGATGAAGACGCGCTCCTTGAGGACTAGGGCCTGCACCTGGCTGCAGAGAGGCGCGAGCTGGAGGGCGCCATCGCCCTTGCGCGCCGTCAGCGCGATCTTGACAACGCAGAGGCCAAGGCGTCGCTGGTGGCCTCTCAGGAGGCCCGATCTTGGGCCGCTGAGGAGGCCCGGGAAGCTGACCGGCGGCGAACGGCGGCGGAGGAGCGGGCTCGGGAGCTCCTGGCCTGGTGCCACTCACTGGAGGAGCAGGTGGAGCTGCGCGAGGCAGCCCTCGCATCGATGAAGGTGGCCTCTGGAGACTCAGCAGAGCTCCAGAAGCGTGAGGAGGCGCTGATGCTGGAAGTCACCGAACGTACCCGCGAGTACGAGCGTCTGGAGACGAGGGAGGGCTTGGTGATGCAGGCGGAGGATGATGTCGCTGTACAGGAGGCCCGTGTCCTGGAGGAAGTCGAACGTCGAGTGGCGATGGCACATTTGAACCTCGAGCATGAGTTCAAGGAGAAGCTGGGGTTGATCCGGGCCGAGGCTGAGGGCAAGACTGCTGCCTTGAGAGCCAAGCTGGAGGAGGCGACACGGCGGGACGATGCTTTCCGGGCCGCCCTTGAGGTGGCACAAGGTGAGTTAACCACCTCCCAGGCTAAGGTGCTCCTTCTTCGCCAGCGGGTGGAGGAGGCTGAGGCCGTCGCGCGCCAGAATGCAGATGAGATACGTCAGCGGCGGATCCTGGAGCATGAGCACGGCCCCATGCTCACCACGCTCCGGGAGAGAGCCAACACAACCTTGGGAAGCATCTGCGAGGCGGCTATTGGCGAGCCGCATGCAGTCAACTACGCCGGCAATCTTCAGTTCTTCACTGGCGTGGTGACGCAGCTGGAGGCGCGGTCGGTCAGGGCTGACAGGTTGGTGGAGGAGAGGAGCCGCGCCCTGCTCGGGCATGCCTTTTCTCGCGTCTTCAGCCATCTCCAGAACATGGATCCCCACTTCGATTTCGACGCCGCCATCGCCCCAGTCCCCTAGGCCGTTCGAGGCGACCTGGCGCACTGGGTGGAAGACAATGTGGATGCTCTTATCAGGGCCTTCGCTTCAGACAATGACGGCGTGATCGTGGCTGCCGACGAGGGCGGTGCGGTGCACGGCCCTGACGCCGCTGGCGGCGACGCGGACAGCGATGGTGAGTTCAGCGACGCCAGCAGCGGCTCGGGTGGTCCTCCTGAGGACGCATTGGGGGATTTATCCGACTGATTGTGCATCGTTCCTACTTCCTTACCCTGCATGAATAGAACTCAGGTTTTGGCCTGATGGCGGTGAGAGCATTTTGGAGGGGGAGCCCCTTATGTAAAACTTGTGTTCATCGTATTAGTAGTTGCTACATTGCCCATGCGCCCGCGCCAAGTGGTTGGCTTAAGCGACGCGCTGGTCGGCTAGTTTACCTTGGTCCCATGCTGGCCCTGAGGTAGCCTGTGGGAGGTTGTGGTGTCCCGAGTGTTCCCTGATTGGATCCGTAGGACCTGCAGCAAAACACCCTCCTGAGAGGACGCGGCGGCGGCAGTCTGGGCTGCGCGCAAGCTAGGCCTAACTCGGCTCGCGAGGGGCTCACGAGGGGAGGCAGCTGAGGCGAAGTGGTAACCAAAACGCGAGAAATTGCTCGAACGAGACTAAGCACCCCTTCCCCGAACACACGCAAATCTCAAATTCGAATCCAACTTGAATCCAGCGGGGGAAAGAGACAACCAATGGGAAAAGCAACGAAAGCAGACAAAAGGCCGTGTCCGGCACCTAATCTAGTCTTTGACGTCTTCTCACCAGCGCGGAGCTAAGTGCTACCACTGGCGTGGGAGGGAGCCCCAGGGCCTGAGGCCGGCACCCCTGAGACTCCGGGCGTGTACATCCCCACTCATTATTACGTGAGAGTGTCACGGGGCGGCGAGCTTTACAGGCACTGGGCCTTCTTCACAGGTACTGGCCTTGCTTCATATCGCCAAATGAGGGCCCCCCCTTGCGCCACACTCTAGTGCCATCAATGACGACCGGAAACCAGGACGCCGCCGATGGGGTAGAGCGGTCGCCAGCGGTTCGCCCGACGACCACGGGTCCTCCGCCAGGGGCAGGCCCTAAGGCACCTCCCCAGCAGAGGGCCTACCTCCTGAGAACACCTTGCTCCGAACGCCGCGGTGGTGATGTCGGATCTCGGCCCCTCTCCTGCAGCCCCCTGCGCCCTCCTCCCGAGGGGTAGGAGACTGTGGGAGCGGGGCAGCTGCTCGCTGTGGCGACCTGCACCTCCTACGATCCATGGTTAGAGTATGCCTGCTCCTGAAGATTTAGCGGTACCCGATAATCGTTGCCTCCAGCATGGCCAGTGGGACCGTTCCGGGGCTCCTGGAAAGGCTTAGCTTCTAGTGCCTCGTCCCCCCAGCTTGGGCTGAGGAGCGAGCCTTGTTCGCTCTCGTGAGGGTGTCCTTGGTCCATCATGAGGGGCACATATTCCTCTGGCGCCGTCATCTCGAAGGCCACGCCATAGTGCTCCGTGTGCCACGCGGTCCTGCCTGACGCGCCCACCGTGGGGTGGCAGCGCGGCTGTCCACTGGGGCCGCGGGTCGCGTCGAGTCCTTCTTCTTCACGGACTAGGAGCGGGGGCAGCGCCGCCGCCAGTCCGGTGCTGACAGCTTCGCTGGCGTTGGAGTAGCCTTGGAGCCCGCGGGCGCGCGCTGAGCCCCCGTGCGGGCCGCCCTGGGCTTGAGATGGGAGCTGGGTGCAGAAGGGGTGAGCCCCCGAGGCGGCGAAGCCTAGGAGCTCTGCCACCCGCTCCAGCAGCACGTCGCGGCCGCCCTCCAGCAGCCTGCAATGCAGCAGCTCTCGGGCCACCATGAGCGCGGCCCTCGAGTTCGCCTACTCCCGGCGGGTGTACAGTGTCGTGGTCGTGGCGTGATTGGAGGCCCTTGCTGCCAACCGCGCCTGCCGCGGTGTGAGAGCTGTCGAAGCCTGTCCGCGTCGCCCGCGGCCCGCAGCGCCCTGCGGACCACGAGCTGCTTGGGGCACGGGGTCGCCCGAGGCGAGCGGCTTTGCGCGGGCGGGCCACGCCGCCCATGGATCTGGGTTGCCCTCCTGGTCGCTGGACATGGTGATGACGACGCGACGGGGCACGAAGCGGTAGAAGGTGGATTCTGGCGCACCCCTACCTGGTGTGCTAAATGTCAGATTTCGGGTTCCGGCAGACCATTGAGGTTCGAACACTGGGGTGCGCGCGGAGATTTAGCCTCCTACCTACCTGCACCCCTCCGCCTCGCTAAGATCTAAGCTGTGGAAAGAACAACACGAGAGACACAGGGTTTATACTGGTTCGGGCCACCGTTGTGGTGTAATACCCTACTCCAGTGTGTGGCATGGTGGATTGCCTCTTGGGCTGATGATGATGAACAATACAAGGAAGAACAGCCTGGCGAGGGTTTGCTCTTGGCTGGGGCGATGAACTGCTGGGAGGAGTTCAGTCACCCTTTTCTCCCTCTCTCATCCTCTCTCTCCTGTGGGGGTGGCTAGTCCTATTTATAGAGGCCCTGGTCTTCTTCCCAAATATCGAGCAGGAAGGGAGCCAACAATGGCGGGCTAATTTGAAGGGGGACAGCTAGTACCAGCTATCCTGACAAAAGTAGTCTTCGCCTGCACAAAGCTCTGGTGGTGACGCCATCTTGGGCTCCACAATGACCTCCGTCTTGCAGTCCTCCTGGTCTTAGTCTTGTTGCACCCAAATGGCAACCTTTGCCTGATACCTCGGTACTCCGCGGCTACGCTTGCTCCCTTTGCACCAAAGAGGAAAGGAGGACACTGCGCGGGCTGGCACCCGCCTAGCGCCTTTGGTCGTCATGGCTTGCATCACGGGCACCTCGTGAGGTACCCCGCCTTGATCTCTCCGCCTCCTCGTGAGCTAGCCTGATGAGGCCGTGCCTGAGGAAGCTCCGCGTCGTTCGCCCCGCGATGCTTGGCCCCTCGCGAGGGTCTTGGGTCTGTGTTGGTGAAGATGGGCCGTGCTAGGCCCCCCTTTGAGCCACGCCGCAGGCCGCGGGCAGGCAAGTCTGGCGACCCCCGTTCCCAAAACGCCGACACTATCTCTACCCCTTGTTCTCTCTCCATCTCACACACGCACAGACACAATCTCATGCCCAGCTAGCCAAGTATGATGGTCTCTCACTCAATTGTAGGCACACGCAGTCCCGCCTATATGTATATGACTAGCTAATCTTAGTCTCCGTCACAAACATGTGCATGGTCTATCTCGGTTTATCTCGGGGCATCTTTCTATCGCACACGCACTCCCTCAATCTCCCACCCATATAGTCCCCTCACGATCTCTATGGGATCTCTCTATCACAAACACACCCTCTCTCCCTCCTCATGCGTCCATGCCATCCATGTGTCCCTCTCGACCTTTGTTCCTTGTTGGCCACACCTCTATTGGACATGTGCTACAGGGGTGTCTCTCTCTGTTGCAAACAATCACACACTAGCTATCTTCGTGTATCTCCTCGCCTCGCTTTTCCATCTCGGAGATGCATGCGTGATATGTTCGCATAAGAAACGAAAAAACACACACACTCTCTAATTTATCGTTTGTTGTCACTTTCTCTTTCACACACATACTCTTTTTGCACACTTACTCATTCCCCTTCACACGCACTTGATCTGTCTCTACTGAGGCACTCTCCTCGGTCCATAGCATATAGATTTATTGAAAAGTCAAACATCACAAAGTTTGACCATGTACGTGGAGAAAAAGAATTACATCTAGTACGGCAAACATATGCCATTAGATTCACCATGAGATGTAGTTTTGTATGATGTATCTTTGATATTGTAGATATAAATAACATTTGCGTAAACCTGATCAAAGTTTCCAAAGTTTGACTTCTAAAAAATTTACATGCACTACATTATCGGGCGGATGGAATATCTCTTTCCCCCTCTCAGCTATCTGACGCACCGCTCAGCCTTATCGGGGCTCCTCAATCTCTCTCAAAATTTATTGGTCAGTTTGGTTCGTGACCTGACCCTCATGCCTTGATGACCGGTACTGCCTGGTGTGGACATGAGATGTAAAATATTTCTGCCTGGCCAGGCTTGTGTGGTGCCGAAGCGTTTGGTTCATGCTTGGGCCAGGCAAAGCATCAACGTCCCATCAATCAATCCATGCATCAATTATTTAATGCTAATATACATCCATGTTGTTGTTAGCCTCGTGGCCACACGACCAGGCACGACTAGGCGTTCGAAATCGGTCACCTGGGCCAGGCTACTTGCAGTGTCTGGAGTTTAGCCAGGCTAATTAAAGTGCAAGGGAACCCAGGCCAGGCAGGCTTTCTTTTTCACAGGGTAGCAACCAAACAAGCATGCATGAAATCCAGCCACAACCCCAGGCCAGGCAAAAGATGCTCAGGACGCAAGCCAAACTGGCCTTATATCTCCCTGGTTCACACATACACATGTCTCGCTCGCGCTATACATATAGACCCATCAAACACTCTCCGCCCTTGTTCTCTCTCCATGTGACACTCACCCCCCTAAGTACCATAATCCCTCAATCCATCATAGGTGCAAGCACTCCCCCTCCTAAGTATGATTATCTCTTACTAGCCAACAAGAACACACGTATTGTCTCTTTCCATGCATACGTCTATCTCGATATCTCTCGGGGCATCTTCTATCGCGCACACGCCTTGTCATTCGATCTCCCACCCATGTAGTCCCATTACGATCTCCAGGGGATCTCTATATGACAAACATACACTCTCTCCTCCCCATTTCTGCATTTTCTCCGTACGTCTCTCTTGACCTCTCTCCCTTGTTTGTCAGACCTCTCTTGGCCACGTGCTAGGGGTCTTGCTCTCTCGGTTCCAAACAACCACACACTATCTCCTCACCTTGCCTCCATTGTCGAAGATGCATGTGTGATATGTTTGCATAAGACACACACGCTTTTTCTCTACTTTTATCGTGTGTTGTCCATGTCTCTTTCACACATGCACACACACTTTTTTCACTCTCTCTCTCTCTCTCTTGTTAGGGACTCTGTCGCGTCCATAAGCATATGGATGTTTTGAAAAGTCAAACCTCAGAAACATTTGACCAGGTATATGTGGAGAAAAACATTTACATCTGGAATGATCATTAGATTCATCACAACATGTACTTACTTCATACTATCATTTATCTTTGATATTGTAGATATAAGTAATTTCTTTATAAACTTGGTCAAAGTTTCAAAAGTTTGACTTAAAAAATGTTGGAACTACATTATCGAATGGAGGGAGTAGCTCTTTCTCTCTCTCTCTGCTATCTCTCATGGGCCTCCCCTCTCACTCGAACTCTCTATACCGACGAATTATATGCTCACTGTGTCAGCGTATAGATCCGTATATTGTTTAGTTGACCGGTCAACCAATCCACATGCTGCCTTGTCAGCTCGTGTTCTGTATCTTCGTGTGCTGGCCCATGTGGCAGTGGGTGAAAATAAGTAAACTAGAGGCCCATCTGACACGTGGTGAAGTAAACAAAGTTGAAACCACTCGGGGTAGCACCCCGCACGCTAGTAAATTGAGGGCGCATTGAGGACAAACTTCTTGCGCGCGAAGGATGCACTCGCGCACAATTCACCACTGCGCCGCGGCATGCATAGAAGGACGCACTCGCGCACACCCAGCACACAACACACACCAGGACACGTGTACACATCTAGGCGTAGAAGGCCGTGGGAAAATCTGGTGCGATGGCCGCTGCCGGAGCCGTCCACCCCCAATCTTGGGGTTCCGTGCAATGCACGGGCATCTACGCACGGGAAATTATGTCGAACAGGGCTAGTTGTAACCAGGCTAGCTCTGCAGCCATGATGATAGTGACTGCAGCGCGGCGGCATGCACATAAGGATGCACTCGCGCACACCCAGCACACAACACACACCAGCACACGTGTACACATCTAGGTGTAGAAGGCCATGGAAAAATCTGGCGCGATGGCCGCTGCCGGAGCCGTCCACCCCCAATCTTGGTGTTCTGTGCAATGCACGGGCATCTACGCACGGGAAATTATGTCGAACAGGGCTAGTTGTAAGCAGGCTAGCTCTACAACCATGATGATAGTGACTGCAGACGGTGAGGCTGACTATGGTATGCCGAACATGGCGCCTATACTCAGGTGTCATCTCCGGCGCAGGGTCTTGTCACTTCACTGTGAGGAGCAGCACGTAATAATTTGACCAACGGGTAGTACAGTGCTAGTACTCCTACTACTACATTGGTAGTACTACTACTAGTACTAGTAGCACCACCGTCTGGATTTAGGAGTACTACCATGTCCACCGGCACCGAGGAACGTCTCGAGGTAGTATTGCTTGAGGCAGCCAGGGCGAGGGGCCGCTTGGACGATAGCTTCGTCTCCTTGTTCGACGAGGTCCTCGTCGGTTTCCTCCACAAGTTCACCGTCATCAAGAAGCTTGCGGATGACTTTGACGTAAGCCTCCAGCCGACGCGCCCAGGCTCTGCGATGCCTGCCACCCTCAACGGCCACTATGGTAACAACCTCTTCGACGAACTGGCGGCCCTGCGACTGCCCGCCGTCGCGCTGGAGAATGTACACCTCGAGGTCGCGCTCGCCGCGCAGCGCCTGGCGTAGCAAGACACCATCGACATAATCACCCACGTCTACGCGCAAATCGTCCACAAGGACTACTACATGCAAGAGGAGGACAATAGGACGCTGGCCTTCTTGGAGCGCAGGGCAACCTTGGACGGCACTGTTCAGAAGCACGTTGAGCTCGCCGCCAAAGCCGCTGCTCCTCACATGTCGGTTGGTGACCCGGCGCACTAGGGCGTGAGGATGTCGTTGAATGTTGATGGATCCGTATGTATTTTTATCTTTCTGTCAAATCCATGTAGTAGTATAGGATAGTACAGTAATTTTCTTACCTGTCGCATCAACTTCATAATTTTCGTACGTACTCCATGCATGAATGGCGCCAGAACCAAACTTCTCATTACTCTAGGCAAAATCATTATTTTCTATCTATCGGTCGCGCCATGGAGCAGAACCAACTTTTACAAGTTATGAGTTCAAAAGGAAAAGCCTGCCGTGTTCGCGCTGCACCCCCACACGGTTGGTCCGGCATGCCACTCAAGCGGGAATGCGTGCGGTGTTGCATTTTCACTTACAAGTGGGACCACAGTTGAGCAAACCGACTATCGGCAAACCCCCACCCCGCCCATTGTGCGATGGCTGGGAAAACAGGAGGGAGAAGAGATGGTTGTAGCATGGACTCCAAGAAAATTGGTGTCGGATGGGACTCGTGTGGGTGGCGTGTACCGTACTGCTAGACGTGAATGCTACTGAGTTATGGCCCATGCCACCCCACTATATCGAGCCTATATCGATGTATGTAGAACAAATTTCCTGCAGTCCGTGCTCAGCCCTCCTCTATCTCTCTTCTCAGCCAGCCAACGGACGTGCGGAGCTCATCGTCTGTTTGCTCACATGTGGCCCCACATGTCAATGAAAATGCAAGAGGACCCACTGAATCTGCACATCTTTCACCTCGATGTGGTGGTGATGAAAAACAAATCCAATAAAGATCTTCGGTGGCCCCTTTTGGAGTTACTCAAGAGTAGTAAGATTCTATTTACAGTTTAACCCAAGATGCACATCTCGTGGCTTCAACTACCACTCTATTTTCTTCCATGACACGACCTGGATGCTGGATGTCCCACATGTCGGCAAAAGGAGGAAGAACCCGACCAAATCTTCGGTTCTGCTCTCGGATTAGACTAGTTGTGCTAACTTAAAATTTTTATTGTGTACTCCCTCCGTTCCAAAATACTTGACATCCATTTGTCCAAAAAAATTTTATTGTCTAGATACATATATATTTTGACAAATAGAAGGCATGTATTGTGCAACGGAGGGAGTAGAATGGATGCAAGTTTTTGTATTGGGAAGAAGAGTACATCCATATATTGATAGAGCGCAATTTAGTAGATGTTCTATCACTTTTAGCTAGCACAGACGCAAGATCGAGCCTCCACGGATCAACAATGAATGCATCGAGAAGGCACTACTCCAACTTACAGGAGTAGCAAAATGTATTCTTGTGGTTCTTGTTTTCTTTGGTCTTGCTTTACTAGTCAAAATTATCATTGGAGTCCGTGCAAAACGGAGGTGCGTTTGGGGTCATGCGTTGGAGTTGGCCTTACAAGTGGGACCGCAGTTAAGGAAACCGACTATCGGCAAACCCCCACCTCGCCCGCCGCATGATGGCTGAAGTTAGAGAAACGATGAGGTTGAAGAGATTGCTCTAGCACGGACTCCAAGAAATAATATGGTGTCAGATGGATGTCGTGGTGGTGGCGTGTGCCGTACTCCTGGACGTGAATGCTTGTTCGGGCCCATGCCACCCTACTACTCCCTACAACTTAATCCTACTATATAGTACTAGTATCAAGGATTCAAGGTGCTGGTTACATACATCGAACACATTAACATATGGCTACAGTAAAAACACCCGCCCGACGCACGAAGCATCTGAAGCTAGTACAAATAGTGTACTACTACTGTTGATTGGCCTCATCCGATAACCTGTTGCAATGCACGTACAATTATGTATTCGAAAAATATATTTTTTTGCCTCATCGCACCACTCACTCAGAGAAGCGACTCGAAAGCCATTCATAAATTTAGTAAGTTTATGACACGCATATCATTTTATTACATACAGCAGGTCATCAACCCACATCGACAACGAGGATACATAATAAATACTAAAGTTTTCACCACACAACAAATAACAAGCAACGAAATGAACTTCAACTCAACCATTCCTTGGCGTTGGAAACACTTGCTTTGAACCACAAGTGATTCTCTGGGACGGGCCATCGATTGTCGATCTCGAAACCAATGCAAGACTGATCATCCAGGCTGAAGCGGCCTACTATATCCCTACCAGGGTAGGGAACCACACAAATGTCTGAGGTATAGACACAATTGCTTCTCATAAATGTGTCAACAGCAGTTGGATCGCCTTTCACCATCATCGGATAGTTTTGTCCAAGGAAGAGCGAGTTTTCTCCAAGACTATCAATTCTATACCAGGGAGAAGGAGTTGGCGCTAGCACACTAGTATCCATCCCGAATACCATGCAACGGGTGTTGGAATATGTCCGGAGAGTGAGACCATGGGAGACACCTGCTTCCTTAGCAGTAACATCATCAGTGGGCTGTATACACACAAGAAGAGGTGATCCATCGGAATTAGTTTCCAGGTGCCACAGAGTATATGGGCGCTGCTCGTCCTCATGCTCGTGATCATCACCATCGTCATCTCCCCCTTGGTTATAAAAATTTTCAAGTATAGGTGGTGGGATGTTCACAGGACCTTGGAAACATAAGAAGAAGGTTAATTAGTAAAGGGAAACTTGCTAACCCGCATGCATGTGCATGAAACAATTATAATTACGGTGGAAGACAAACATACCGAAACTATGAGGATGCCATGCAAAGACAGTGCCACGAGTGGTGGCAGCAAACACAAGGCGCTCGTATTGAATTGCATCATAGTAGTCATCCATGTACAGAAACTGATTTTTGAGCAATATCCATCGAGTGAAACCATCAAGGAAGGCAACAACTTGTCGAAGATAGCAACAACATCATAGTTGCTATAATTCCAAGAGCGGTTGTGAACTCGACAAATTGCTATCTTCCGTAGAATACAGTCACCATGATCATATTTGAACGTGTGTACATTACCGGTGTGCTCAACCTCTGGGCAGTGTGCTGAGATTTTTGGAAGTGGAACCCGGTGATGAGTGTACACTTTCACAAGTTCCCACTCATAGTTGGACCCAATGTAAACAACCCAATCTCCATTTGCGCCCGCCCAAGCCTTGCCCTCAAGCGATGGCATCTTAACATCATACGTATCATTATCAAGCGGCATCAACTTGCACAGGGTGAGGCCTCCATCGTGCCAGCGCCAGTCATCATCAGGGTCACGGCGAAGAAGATAGGGGAGATCAAACCGCTCCTTGACTCTTGGGTTCTTTATAATGATGTTATTAGTTGAGTCGAGAATGGGCTTGAATGAACCTGCCATGCTAGACGAGGTGATGATGTTGCACCGATCAATGAGTTCCTCCACCACGTCATCTTTCAGATCGGGGCAATAATAACAGGGTCGTTTCCGGCCTGTTCCCTCCATGGAGAAGACGATCGAACAATGGCAGAAGAAAGGGTGAAGGGCTGAAGGAAAATGGAGGAGGGAGAGGAAGAGCGTGTGATAGCAGTTCCAAATCGAGAGGGAAAGGCGAAGAGTCGGTGGACGGTTGCGAGTTTGCCACGATTCACAAAGAGGCGCCCCGGCCTACACGTCCATTCAGAAATACTCCTACTACTCGCTGTCGTCTCACTGATATGTTGGAATGGGACCACATATCAACGAAACATGGTGTGTAATTTCTTGTGCAAAATGTGATCTGGCCGCGTTAGCCCGAGGTGCCACATTAGTTATCGACCTTTATTTTTTTAATGGCGTGCCGATCAGTTTTGAAGCACGACTAACTGGTACTGTACGCAGAGAAAATATAAACTACTCTACCACTACTCCACCTCCAGTACTAGTATAAAAAAGATATATAGGCTAGAGCTTGAGCGCTTTCTTGCTAAGGGCTGCCCACTTGCTTCTCACACTACCACCCTCTCTCCAGATCTAAAAAAGGCGACCCCTCTCTCCCTCCTCACCGGTGGTCACAGATCCGCCGGGGAAGAAAAGGACGTGCAGCGTTGACGCACTCGTTGTCGGTGAGCGAGGTCACGCACTGACGACAAGGTCGTCCTCTCAGACCTAGCGCCCGCGCGGGATGGCCTCCGTCCCCAAGCTCGCTGCCGTAGTGTGTGCGGAGGACAACGACCACGAGCGAAGCCACTTCCCGCTGACCCTTAGGTATGCTACCTCTTTTCGAACCATAACCTTGTTCTATTGCCCCATCTGCCACGTCGTTGCATGTGGATCTTTTTCCACTCCACCATCTTCCCAATTTTCTATCCTCTGCTCTGCTGGCCACGCAGACAAAAACCATAATTTGCACTATTAAAGGAAACCCTACTTCATGTAGACTAATCCATGTCTGGGTTGAATAAGGAAAGGAAGGGAGACTGTACTGTCCAAGAGAGTAGGCATCGAACCCGCATCTAGGTTGAAAAGGGCAAAATCAGTAGCTAAGGAATGAGTCTCGTGTCTCTTGGTTGAAGAAGGGTAGAAAGGCATGACAACGCAATAGAGAATGACCAGGTCGATCGGTTTGTTGTCCTCGCATAGGAAAAAGGTGGCTAAAGAGAGCAAAAATGAGACGTAATCCACATATGCTGCCTGGATATTTGTTGCTCTGGGCAACCATACCTCCCTCACCACTTCGCGTTCGTGGAGGTACATCGTACTGGTGCGCCCACTATCCGAATGGGCCTCCCATGCTCTTATTGCCACTTTTTTTGCTGTTAGTATAACGCCAGCAGTCAAGTCAAGCAATGCTACTGCTAAAGTGATGCCACATTTAACTAATGCCGCTCTCAGACTAATGCCACCGATAAATTTAAGCAATGCCATTTAATGTCACTGGATTATTTCAGGGTTAGCTATTGATTGTGGATGTATTAAAGATTTTTCAGCTAAGGCATTCTAATGCTATTGCACAACCAGTATACCAACGATGAAACTTGTTACCACCTTCAGATTTTTGCACTGTTAATGCTTATAGATTACATACCTCACTTTCATTAGATAAGTTAATTTTTTTGTACAGTGTCACCAAAATGCCAAGGCGCTGATGTCATTTTATTTTGGTTAAACTTCACAGACAATTATGAAGACAAGAGGAAAGGTCAAGAGTGGGCACCTCCTCCTCGGGCTGTTCTCTTGATTCGTTCGATCAAGTTTTTATGTTTGATCGATTATCAAGATTGGGATAGCAATTTTTAAGGTCCCCCCCCCTGAGTTCGAAATGATATTTACCTTGGAGGTACATGGTTTGCAATTTTTTTATACTGTCATTAGTTAATAATGCTAGTTACCTTCAGGCTTTTGTATTTGGTTTAATGCTCATGTAGAGCTAGTATACCAATGTTGAAACTTGTTACCTTTACATTTTGTATTGTTAATTCTTATAGAAACCTTCCAGTGCTAGAGTTTATTGAAATCTGTTCAGTAAAACCATTGTACTGTACCCTGTAATAAACTAACTACTCTACTGTTGCACTAGCCACTAGATTAGTGTATATTTGTAGTAGTCGAATGGTGTTGCATTAGCGTATGGACATAAATAAAGTCTGGCAAGCTTTCCCAGATATGTGCTCAAGAAAACTACTACCTGTTTTTCTAAATACTAGACGTTTGGGTACTTTAAATTGAACCGCGAAAACGTCTTATATTAAAGAACAAAGGGTGTAGAGTTCACTCAAATTATCCCGGTAAAGCTAGTCACACCTTTGTTAAAATTAATGTTCATTATGTTATCGGAGGAGGTCTGTATGTTTGTCTCTAATGCGTGTCGACTACATACCTGACATCATGATGTAATGTTAAGTCATTTCCTTTTGTACAGTGTCACTGAATTGTCAAGGCGCTGATGGCATTTTATTTTAGTAGAACTGCACAAAATTTGCTTAAAAGAAGAGGAAAGGTCAGGAATGGCTCAGTTTTTCAGAAAAAACTATGTATGCCTTCCTGACATCAGCCGCTGTTGCTTTATTTATTCCTTCAAACAGGTGGTTAGAAATAGTCTTGCTACCTTTTCCCATTATGAAATTGGAATGCTTATATTTGTGAGTCTATGCTTCAACTAGTGCCACTTTAGAGTAATCACACTTTCAATATCTATGCAAACAGGGATGCTCGATTTTAGTGGAACTGCACAAAAAGTCCAACTGGTTCAACATTAGGAGCATGTTTTTGTCCAAACCTTTATATCCAATTGGTGACAATATGAGCTATTCATTACGAAGGTACATGGTTTGCTACTATCTTGCTACTCTTTTTGTACTGTCATTAGATAGTAATACTAGTGGTTTGCATGTGAATTTATTGGCAGGGTGGACCTACATTGGAGGTGCAGGACAGGATTCAATGATTGGATGCTCAATTTCGGTTGTATTGATTTCACCTCTTCCATCACTGTGAACATGGATATCGTTGGTCTGATGAAGAATAGGCGCTATATTTCTGCTCTGAACCAGCAAATCAATTCAGTATGAAATTGTCCAGGGCAAAACATAACTGTATCAGATTGTCCAGTGCAGAACATGACAGATGCTAAGCGGAAGAGACATGTTTAAAACGAAAATACAAGGTGTGGTATATGTTTACTAGTTGCTTGATATTTGTGCAGACAGAGATGTCTGCCTGTTGCTATTTGGCAAACAAACAAAGTGTTCACAATTTTGGTTGAACTGCACAAGAGAATAGTATAGTCACTGCATGCAGTGCCATTTGAAAATAGACACAGAAAGATTGGATAGTCACTTCATGGACTGCAGAAAAGTAGTATTGTACTATTTATTGGCCAACACTAGGTGCTTCATTGCTTTGGTCTGATTATACAATGGGCATCATTTTGCCTAAGTTAAAGTTTGTATTCCGAAAATAGTCTCGCGGTGTGATCGAGAGAAGACCAAATCGTATTGCAGTGGATGTTCCTCCATCATGTGTGGTTCATTCTCATGGTTCCAGCTGTTGGTGAAACCACTTACGTTTGCAAGAGGAATTGTAGACTTCACAAACAAATTTGTCTTTCAGTCTGTACTGAATGTTGGCCAAGAGAAGCATCCATGTTAGTAGGAAGAACAAATGTTTTTTCTAGATCTCTGCTTTTGGAGCTACATATTTATATATGATCTGTTATTGTATATCTTAATATTTTTGTTGTTGATTTGTTATTGTATATCTTAATATTTTTGTTGTTGATTTGTTATTGTATATCTTAATATTTTTGTATATAAACTTGGTCAAAGTTTGTAAAGCTTGACTTTGACCAAAGCTAATATGCGAACTAAATAAAAACGGAGGGAGTACCTCCTTTCCGGTTTGCAGGGCTTAATTCAAACCTCTCACCAACCAAGGTACTCCCTCTGTCCGGGATTTATTAGTCCTGTGAGTAAAGCAGCAAGACCAAGGCATGTCAATAATTAATGGCATGCAGAAGTTTAAGCCTAATTAATTCCAGCGATTTAAGTGGCTGCATGCGTGCCCTCGGCTGTGACTCGTTGCATGCTGCTTCGCATACTGCCTGCGAGCAATTCTGAGTGCCTGCATGCAGCCGGCCGTAATTGAGGCAGCTAACTAATGCAAAAAAGATACGCTTTAAATCCATGGAATCATTATTGAGAAGGAGGGAGATGATTCGTTTGCACTCGTTTGACCGCCATTCCGGCGTGTGACCCAAACGGGACGGGACGACACAGTCATAATTTCAGTTTCTCTAGTTTTCCATGGCAAGCTGGCGTGCTAAGCCATTATGCATTGAATTCCGATGACCGTCGCGCTACCTTCCGCCTATAAGTACTGTTTCCCGGCCTTCTCAGGTGCCACCGTGACCCAACTCGCCATATCCTCATAATCCCCCACCGGCCCGACGTCGCTCGCCACGTCCGCCATGCCCCCGCCCGCCCGCGGTAGGCGACGCCGGAGGTGGTCACCGCCGGAACTAGTGTTTGGGTTTTCACCAGAAGGAAGACGGAGGGAGGAGGCATTCTATCTGTCTTTACATGGCAATGCGGAGATCGAGGAGTTGTTGGAGCGCGACCGCATGGTGGAGGAGCAGGAGTTGTTGGAGCGCGACCGCCTGGCGGAGGAGCAGCGTATCGCCGATTTGTGCCGCCAGGGAGACATGGAGCAGCAGTGCACCGACGCTCTGAGTCGCGAGCAGAGCGCCCGCAACCGGGCCGACTACATGGAGGCCGGCGCCCGGCAAATAGCCCTGGAGGCTGTCGGGCATGCACGCGTTCGTGATGCCGATTTTTACTACCAGCTCGTCAAGTGGGTTTCCCGCTTGGAAGCCGAAGCTTCGGTGGACCACGCCGGCATGGAAAGGGCCAACGCGAGTGAGCAACGCGCCCTATCACACCTCTGGCAAGTCCGAGGCTAGGCGGAGTACGCCGGTGCCAGCGTTTAGCATGGACAGCAGATGGCGGCCGGCATCGTGTAGTTAGCTAAGAGTAAGTTAGTACTTGTACACTACTAGAGTGTTAGTGGGAGTAGATAGTTAACTTGGCTATGATGGTTGTCAGTGTGGAAGTTCAGTACTCTATATGTAGATCAGACCTGTTACTTTGGTCTGAATGTTGAACTTTCCGTTTGAACGTATGGAATGGGCTGTTATTTTTTAAAATGGGTTGTATTTGTCCTCCACGGTTTACAGACTGACTTGTGGGCCCAGGAAGTTGACGCGTACACAATCAGGAGATGATTGTACGTGGAGAGGATGACAGCAGGGACCTTCCAAGGTCATGGCAGTACGCAAGCAAGTGCCTCCTTATTTCAAGCCAATAAAAAATGGCTCCTCCTAGTGGATTTCTGACATCTGGGTCCAATGCCATTGTCAACGTAGTCAATAAACGAGAGAATTGCACAACGAGCGGCTGACACCAGGGACCCAGCAGCTCGCCCAGTTATTTTTGTTTTGGGTTAATTTGATAATGCCACTCCAAATCTGGTGTATCCGAGAAATGCCACTGCAATTTCCAAACTTTGAAAAAAAATGCCATTTCATGCCATTTCTAGTGGCATTTTTTGAAGTCTGGAGTGGCGTTTTTCAAAGTTTGCAAACTGCAGTGGCGTTTTTCAAAGTTTGGAAAAATTGCAGTGGCATTTTTCAAAGTTTGGAAATTGCAGTGGCATTTTTATGAATCACCATAATTGGAGTGGCATTTATCTAATTTCTTTTTGAGACGGAAGCAGGGTGTCAACTGGGCTGTGCGGGACACTCTGGCCTGTCTAGACAGCCTTTTCTTTTATGTTTACCACAGACTAGCCCAGTAGTTTTTTTCTTTCTGAAAATGGCTAGCCCAGTTCTTTTGTGATTTGTCAAGTAAGTCGCTTTATCAGGCCTGTTGGGCTGCAAATCTTTCAAGATGAGGAGAGCTTCATTCGGCTCGCCAAGAAAATGGCCTATCAGTAATGAGAAATGGGTTGTACATTTTTAAAACACATCAAACCGGCAATTATTTTCAAATATCTTTTTTTCATTTCGAGATTTTAAATTGCGTTGATTTTTATGCGTGGACAATTTATTGGATTTTATATTGATATACATTTATTTTTAAAATTAGTCTAAATGTGACTCAAAATTTTGGGATTAAAAACAGTTCAGACCGCACCGACATATGCAAAATTTCGTATAATTTTTTAACCTTGGCCACAATATGGGCTATAATGCTAACATAAAGAATATGGGCTCCAAAAAAACCCGTAAGAATTAGCAAATGGGCTGTAAATTATTTGAAATAATGGCAGATGGGCTGTATGCTGTTTTCCACAGATTTGAGGCTTTCCACAGATGGCCTGTATACTGTTGGATGTCCATCCAACGGCCGTCGTGCTTCTTCAATCTCTGCTCTTCCTGCTCCAGCCGCTCAAACAAGCGCCGGCGGGACTGCCTGCTCCCTCCTCCCCGCGGCCGGCTGTGCTGCCGCACAGGCCTCACCGCCCCACCGTACTCCCATCGCTGGCCTAGCCATCCCTCTACTCACCCACACCTGCTGTTATTCTCCAGCGACGGCAGACGAACCAGTAAACCCTCGTACATCGTACTCCCCTCCACGTGGGAAACAAAAACAATGGCCGAGTCTTCCCTGCCTCCGTGTCGTTCCCTTCCTAGGCCTCGCTGTCGTCCACTGCCCTGGTGCTCTCGGCGTGGCGTGGTCAGCGTGGTCAACGACCGACATGCATCTGAAGTGGACTATACGTGGAGAGGCTGACAGCTGGGTCCATGGCCGCATGCAAGGAAATGCCTCCTTACTACGTGCAAAATAATGATTTCGTCCACTTGACATCTGGGACCCACCGAAACGGCTGATGTATTTCGTGAAGAAAATGTTACCGCCGCTGGCAGCTCAGACCCACCAGCTATATCTTCGCACGCAAGGAAGTGCCTCCTTATTACGCACAAAAAAAATGAATACTCCCCCTGCTAGCTGGGACCCAGTATAGTGGGCCTACTAAGTTGATGGGGACGAAGGGCTTTGTCAACTTAGGAAATATGCACGATTCTAGCTCGACTGACCGTACGATGTCCATCCAATGGCCGTAGTGCTTCTTCAACCTCTGGTCTTCTTGCTCCAGCCGCCCAAAGCAGCGCCGGTCGTGCCACCTGCTCCTGCCTCCCGTGGCCGGCTGTGCTGCCGCGGAGGCCTCACCGCCCCCATACTACTCCCACCGCTGGCCAGGCCATCCCTCCACTCTACTCACCCACACCCCCTATTATTCTGCGGCGACGGCAGTGCAACCGAACCAGTGAACCCTCGTACTCCTCTCCGCGTGGGCATCCACTGCCGCGTCTTCCCCCGCTCCGCGTCATCCCCTTCCTAGGCCTCGCCGTCGTCCACCGCCGTGGTGCTGTCGGCACGGCATGGCCAATGTGGTCAACGACCGAATTCCATCGGAAGAATACTGTACGTGGAGAGGCTGACAGCTAGGTCCACGGCAGCCGCAAGGAAGTGCCTCCTTATTACGCAGAAAATAATTATTCCTCCACCTGACAGCAGGGACCCACCGGACGCCCACCAGTATATCGCGAAAAAACGTTTGCCCCTGACTGCTGGGACCCACCCGACGGGCCACCGTATTTCGTGAAAAAATCATTCCCCCTGCTGTCAGCTCGGACCCACCGGAAGTGCCTCCTTATTACGCACAAAAAAATGAATACCCCCCCGCTAGCTGGGACCCACCTTGGTGAGAGGCTGACTTTTGGGCCTACTAAGTTGACGGGGACGGAGGGCTTTGTCAACTTAGTCAATATGCACGATTCTAGCTCGAGTGACCGTACGATGTCCATCCAACGGCCGTAGTGCTTCTTCAACCTCTGGTCTTCTTGCTCCAGCCGCCCAAACCAGCGCCGGTCGTGCCTCGTGCTCCTGCCTCCCGTGGCCGTCCGCGATGCGGCGGAGGCCTCACCGCCCCCTACTACTCCCACCGCTGGCCAGGCCATCCCTCTACTCACCCACACCCCCTGTTATTCTGCGGCGACGGCAGACTCACACCGCAGCGAACTAGTGAACCCTCGTACTCCTCTACGCATGGGCATCCACTGCTGTGTCTTCCCCGGCTCCGCGTCGTCCCCTTCCTAGGCCTCGCCGTCATCCTCCGCCCTGGTGCTCTCAGCACGGCATGGTCAACATGGTCAAGGAACGGCTTCCATCGGACGTGGACTGTACGTGGAGAGGTCAAGCTGGGTCCATGGCCGCAGGAAGGAAGTGCCTCCTTATTACATGCAAAATAATTATTCCTCCACCTGACAGCGGGGACCCACCGGACGGGCCACCGTATTTCGCCCCCCTGACTGCTGGGACCCACCAGCTACATCTTCGCATGCAAGGAAGTGCCTGACAGTCGGGACCCACCTGGTCGAAGCGTACGTAGCATTGTCATTCTGGTCGCGAACGTGTACGTACATATATACTGGTGGATGTAGAGGCGCGCATGTGTCGTAGTAGAGGCGGCCAGGGTGCAAGAAAGAAAATACGGCCACGTATGGGTACATACAGGCGGGGTCTCGAACGCCTACTCGCGCATACGTACGGCGAGGGCTCGTTGACATGGCTGGGTCAGAACGGAGAAACAGCGTCGTCGTCGTGTTCATGGGGAGGCAACGGAATGCGTCGTGTTCATGGGGAGGCAACGGAACACGTGGGGGCCAACCGGCTGGGTCGGAACGGAATGCGTGGTCGTGTTCATCGGGAGGGCTTGGACGGAACGGGTGATGGAAACGAGGCCTGGCGTACCGCACAACGGAGGAAACGGACCTCCTACGTTCGAAACGGGGTCCTGTTGATCGGGAGGGGTCTAGCATACCGCAAAACAGAGGAAACGGACCTCCTACGGTCGAAACGGGGGTCCTGTTGATCGGGAGGGGTGTGGCGTACCACAAAACGGACGAAACAGACTTGTGTTGGAGCGCTACGGTCGAAACGGTGGTCCTGTTCATCTGGAGGGGTGTGGCGTACCGCAAAACGGGACTCCACGGGATACTGTTCATCTCCACCGTCGACCCCCTCCAGCCTCCACGAGCTACCATTCATCCACCGTCGACCTCCTCCAGCCTCCACCTGCGACCGTTCATCCACGGGCTCCTGTTCATCCAGCCTCCACCGTGCGCTACTCCACTGGCTACTGTTCAACCACCCCTCTCCACGGGCTCCTGTTCAACCACCCCTCCACGGGCTACTGTTCATCCTGCCCTTCACCGTCTACTGTTCATCCTGCCCTCCACGGGGTGGTCCTGCTCATCCAGCCCTCCACGGGGTCCTGTTCATCCAGCCCCAACCGGCTCGATCGATCGGGGTCCTGTTCATCCAGAGGCAACACCACGGGGTCCTGTTCATCCACACCTCCAACGGGAACTGTTCATCCACCCCCCCCCCCCCCCGCAACGCCCACTGTTCATCCAGAGGCAGCATCGATCGGCTTCAGTTAGCAGCAGTAGCGAAGGAACGCTCGATCGGGTTCAGTTAACAGCCATCGATCGATCGCTCGGGTTCAGTAACGCGTAGCCTGCAGTGCAATCGCTCGGGTTCAGTTAGAGCCCAACGCCTCGCTCGGGTTCAGTTAGAGCCAACGCCTCGCACACACGCGCGTACGTGTACGAGAGAAAAGCGCATCGCTCGGCCCCCGACCTCCCACCGTAACCGGGAACTCCCCGAAATTTCCCTCCCCCTCGCTTCTACCACGGTTTTTTCCGTCATGGACGGCCCAAAGAATGTCATGCAGCTGCGTCTCCGGCCCGCCCAGGACGAAAAGCCCATTTTCTGTCATGATTTTTTGTCATAGAAGTAGGAGCCCGCCACATCTATGATGATACCGGGTTTTGTCACAATTATCGTCATAGAAGTGTCATATGTATGACAAAAAAAATTGTTCGGCCCAAAATGTCACGGATGTGTCTCTTTTTTTGTAGTGCCACCTCACTTCGGCCTATGGCTGAAGACCTTTAATGTGAAGCCAAAGGTGGTGAGAGGCCAACAGGCAGAGTGCGGAGGAGCTATGTTGGGTAAGATGCCCAATGTCACCTGGCTCGAAGGTTCTTTCGTCGAGACGGTGAAGGGTGGCAATCAGGGTGGTTCTACATCACCGAGTCGCGTGACACTAACTGGACGGTGACCCCCCAATTCTGATCCGGAGTTCCGATGCGGCTCACCTCCTGGCAAGAGAAGGGCCTAACCTGGGGTGCTCCTGGCGAGCTGACAGGGCTCCAAACGTGCGTCCAGAACATGATATCCAGAAAGATTAAGCTTGTCAATGTGATCCAGGTTATGCTCATCCGCCGGATCCTCCCGTGCCAACGCCGGATTTGTTATTTATGGGAATTCGATCTGGCCAAGCACTAGACGCTGCTAGAGCTCTTTGGCACAACACACGAGGATATCTGGAAAGTGCTCTTCAAGGCCGGTGAGACGCCAGTGCCTACAACCGAGGATCGTGGCCTTAGCTCAAAGCGCTAAGCTAATTCGGTAAGATTTTTCACGCTCTCAAGGCATAACCTTTATTAGCGTATTGTGAGAAAGAAGTCTAAGCTCTCCTATCAATTTTTTCCATATGCCTGGGTCGACATAGCGAGGCAGATTAACTGCCAGCCCCGCTACCCGAAGACGAAGAGACCCCAATCCTGACAAAGATGTTGTTCCCGGCGCCTTATGATGTGCCAGAGAAGAAGACCAAAAAGGCAGCCAAGGAGACCAGGAGTGGCCTTCATCGAAAAGATTCTTCGGAACTGTCCTTTGAAGATGTGACTGACCCTTCGGTCGCTGAAGATGGTGACGAGGAGGAGGAGGAAGACAACTCCCCCCAGAGGGGGGAAGGAAGAAAAGGGTTGCCTCCACAAACCTGGAGGCTAAGGCACCCAAGAGGGGGAACGGCTCCCTTGTGGATAACTCCGCGTGGGATGTCGATAGCAGTCTAGAACGAATGCCCCGGACCAAGCCTCCAGCCGCTTCATAAGTACCCAAGACCTTATGCTCGTCCGAATGTTAGGCCCTTCCCCTTTGCAATATTAATATGTTTAATTTATGCTATTGTAGTCCAGCCCGCGACGGTTCTCCATAGGCCTCGACAGAGGGCTCACTAGACTCAAAGGAGATGGCTAGCATGTCGTCGCCACCTGCTCACTCTACCTCGCCCAAGGGTGATGATGAGGTGGTGTCCCAAAGGGCCTTCCCCAACAAAGGGGAGGCTCCGGAGATCGTCAGGGCGGCGTCCAAGGGTGACTCCACGACCGCCGGACACATGGGGGAAGAAACCCCCATGGAGACTGATGGTGGGGGCCGAGTTCCATTCGGCCCTCAGCCGGATATCATTACGGAGACTTGTACAGCTCCGGAGTCTAGCGAATGGCCTTCCCCGAAAGGAGGGGGTGTGCCTGTTACGCTTGTGATCTCTGTCCGACCAGAGGCATCGGATGATCTACTGGAAGCGCTGCGAGACGCTTCCATTGTAGATGAGCATCATGCCCTCATGGGTACGGTGATCAAAAAGGTTTAGTCTGCCAAAAGTGGACTAACCGAAGCCTGTACTAGCCTTTTAACAGGCTTTGAGGTAATAATAATTGTAGAAATAATATCACAGCATAGACAGTAGCCCCTGATGCTCTGTTCGGTGTTCGGAGAGAAAAGCCGAACAAAGGATCAAAACAAGTTTCGCAGGAGTCTAACATATGATGTCTATGTGAATAAGCAGGCGTCGCTGCTGGCTATTGCCGCTCATACTGCGGAGGTCTCTGAACTGAAGCGGAGCCTGGAGCAGGCCGAGGAAGAGCTCAGTCTTGTGAAGACGCAGCTGGAGGACAACAAAGGTATGCAGTAACCTGTGCGTGTATGTTAGGAAGGATGAATACTTCATGCTGACTAAAGTGTCATGGACTATGCTAGGGGCCACGACCGAGGTGGCGGCCCTCAAGAAGGCATTAGCCGAGGCCGAGGACAAAGCGGCCAAGGAACGCGCTGCATGCAAAAAGCACAAGGCCCGGTTCAGCGAGGTGCGGCAAGAGCTTCAGGATGCCATTAAGAAGTGGAGTCCCTGGAGCGTGATTCTAAGATACAGGCGTCCGAACTTGCCAAGGCTCGCCAGAGCGCACAAGAGGCTCGAGCCGTAGCCAGAGCGCTCTTCAAGAACTCCAGGCGGCTAAGAAGATTGCGGCGGGTAAGTTTTTCATTATGCAAAGCAAGTTGATGAATTGAATGCTCCTGTTGCTTACCCGAATTTGGTGCTCCACATGGGCATTTACGGATTTGCCGCATAGCGTATCCAATGCTGCTGAATTCTATCGAGCCGAGGAAGGGAGTTTGATGGAGAAGCTGTTCTGGTCTCAATATCTTGGACCAGAACATTCGGTATCCTTCAGCGACCAGCTAAAACAGTTGGTCCAGCTGTGCAAGGCAGCCGAGCTGGCCATGAGGGCCTTGATAGTCCGGCTATGGCCTGCCGCATCGGTACCCAGCAGCTACTTCGGGCTTGTGAAGCGGCTTGTTAGTGCCTGCCCGTGACTTGAGGTTGTAAAGCGGTCGGTCTGTATTGAAGGTGCCCGGATGGCCTTTGCTTGCTGCAAGATGTGGTGGGCGAAAATGGATGCCATCGAGCTGACCAAGGGGCCGCCAAAGGGCAAGGAGCACCGTACACCGGAGCGCTATTTTGCGGATGTCCTCGAGGGGTGTCGTATTGTAGCCACGCAGTGCGGGCAGGACATTATTTTTGAGTGAATATACTCATATTTTGTCTTGTATGATGACAACAAATCCGCTTTTTAATATATAATTTTTATTATGTTTTGATTGTTTCCACCTGTGCGGCCGTGTTGTATGAAATATGAGGGTTAACCAGTCATCGGCTTCAGCCCTCGCGTAGGTAGTACCAAGGTGTTCGGGATGGAATCTAAACAATCTTGATCCAATTATATTGTCCTTGAAGGAGTTATTTAGCGCAACGAACCAGGCAACCGAACTATACGGCTTGAACACCCTCACTTAGCCATTGGAGTTTTATAATAAAACATAGGGGCATCCCCTGATATACGAACCAGAGTGCTATCAGCGTCTGACTAGGAAGTACCGATCCTTTGCGAAATGCGAAAAAATCTCTAATGATTTGAGACCTCTGAACAGCTGACCAGCTCTCGCCGCATCATGACAGTCAGTTTTCGGCTTTCTCTACTGAGGTGCTCATACGGTTTAGACCAGGACACAATCGTAGTAGTTCTCCCTTTACTACCCTAGCCGATGTAGCGGAACGTAGGGTAGCAAGCACAGGAGCCGGACAACCCAACTATTGACCAAAGACATGATTCAGAGCCAATGCATATAATGCTAAATTCGGGGTGCCGAACTATACTTATAGAAAATGTTCGGACTTTTGTTGCCATAGTGTAAGGTGCTATAAAGCCCCTGGCAAACGTCAAACATACCAAAGTGTGCGGGTGCTACCTAATGGGGTTATCCACAGGGAATCTGAAAAAGAAAAGAGAGAAAGAAAACAGACAAGACGTAAAGGTGAAAAGCTGGGTTCCTCAAGCTCCAGCTACAAACTATTTTCATTGTAATGTAATTAGTACGTCAAGGCGCATTGATATAAATAGGGTAATAAGAAATAGGCTATTTAACATGCCGAAACCAGGGAGAGCTGCATATGGGTCCTGGAAAACAAGTTGAGTTATCATTAACGGAATCACCTAAAAGTTCCCAAATGTTCGCACTTCTCACCGTCATGGTGTATTTATCCTACAAGAGGACTGATGACCAGACCCCCCGATGGGGCCTATGGGATTGATACCTAAAAGGAAAACAAGTGAAAGTGAAAGTATGTGTGTATCCGATGTCGGTTGAGCCGTACCATGGATCACAAGTTGTCTGTGACTCTGTCAATGCCCATGGAATTTTAAGTGCGTATTTATGTACGTGCGGCACGAATGCCACCACTTGATTGGGACTGAGATGGAGGCCGGATTGCTAATCGAGCTCCTGACGTCCCGAGCTCTCCCACTACAGATTAGTTCGGACCCACTTAAGGATGTCCGCGGGCTCGTCAGCCGAATGAAGGGTCTGCTTGATAAGGCCGCTTTGTACTTCTGCTGCTTGGGCAGCTGGGTGCTCTTCTGTACGGAGAGAGCGTTCCGTATTGCGATTGACTATTATAACGCCGCGTGGACTGGGCATCTTGAGCTTGAGATAAGCATAGTGTGGCACTGCGTTGAATCAAGCAAACGTAGTTCGTCCGAGCAGTGCATGATAGCCACTACGGAATGGGACAATATCGAAGATTAACTCCTCACTTCGGAAGTTGTCCGGATATCCGAAGACAACCTCTAATGTGATTGAGCCCATACAGCGGGCCTCGACACCTGGTATGACTCCTTTAAAGGTAGTCCTTGTAGGCTTGATCCTTGATGGGTTGATGCCCATTTTTCGTGTTGTATCCTGATAGAGTAGATTGAGGCTACTACCACTATCCATAAGACCGCGAGTCAGGTGAAACCCATCAATTATTGGGTCTAAGACTTGTGTGGCTGAGCCCCCGTGACAGATACTGGTCAGGTGGTCACGGCGATCGAAAGTGAGCGAGCGCGACGACCATGTGTTGAATTTTGGGGAGACTGGCTCTATCGCGCATACGTCCGTAAGCGCACGCTTGCGCTCCCTCTTGGGGATGTGGGTGGCATATATCATTTTCACCGTTTAGACCTGAGGGGGAAACATCTTCTGTCCCCATGTGTTCGGCTGTCGTGGCTTTTCGTCGTCGTCCTTGCTTTGCGATCCTTTTTCCCTATTCTCGGCGCTTAATTTGCTGGCCTGTTTGAAAACCCAGCACTCTCTATTTGTATGATTAGGAGGCTTGTCGGGGGTGCCGTGAATCTGGCATGGATGATCAAGTATGCGGTCCAAGCTGGATGGGCCCGAATTGTTCTTTTGGAACGGCTTCTTCCGCTAACCGGACTTAAAGCCACTGAATCTGGCATTGACCGCCGTATCCTCGGTGTTGTCACCGCTATTTCGGCGCTTGTACCTATTGCATCGAGACTTGTCTTTGTTATTTTTAACTTCAGGGGTACTGGCGTTGCTTGCATTGTTTTTGCTACGGGCCAACCAACTGTCCTTGCCCACACAAAAGTGGGTCATTAGTGTCGTGAGGGCCACCATGGATTTTGGCTTTTCTTGGCCAAGGTGGGGAGCGAGCCATTTGTCGCGGATGCTATGTTTGAAAGCTGCTAGGGCTTTAGCGTCCGGACAGTCAACGATTTGGTTCTTTTTAGTTAGGAACCTTGTCCAGAATTTCCTGGCAGACTCTCTGGGCTGCTGGACTATATGGCTTAAGTCATCAGTGTCCAGAGGTCGAACATATGTACCTTGGAAGTTATCGACGAAAGCCTCTTCCAAGTTCTCCCAACTGCCAATGGAATTGTTAGGCAGACAGTTTAGCCAATGCTGAGTGGGCCCCTTGAGTTTGAGAGGGAGGTATTTGATGGCGTGGAGGTCATCTCCGCGTGCCATATGGATGTGGAGAATGAAGTCTTCGATCCACACCACGGGGTCTGTGGTCCCATCGTATGATTCTATGTTCATGGGCTGAATCCTTCGGGGAATTCGTGATCCAGGACCTCATCAGTGAAGCAATGAGGGTGTGCGGGGCCTCTGTATCGGGCCGTATCGTGACGCAGCTCTGATGAAGTCCGTCTGCGTTGTTCGGCATGCGCATGACTGGGTTTGTCACGTCCGAATAGGTTGCCGTTGTCACGTGTTGAGGTGCGTCCTCACGATCCGTAGATTGATCTAGTAGGGCCTGCTTTATTGTTCAGGTTCTGCCGGAGGTCATATGTATGGCCGTGGGCGAATTTACCTTTGCTTGAGTGATGATGCGGGGAGGGCTGGTGTTCGGCATGGGTTGCCGTTTTGTCCCGTCCACGCGGTGGCCGGTAAGCCGCATTGTACGATGGTGGTATATACTCTGGTGCCTCCTCGTCGAAATGAGGTAGCAATTTACGCTTTGGGTAGCTTTTGGTTGGGCGCTTGAGGCCATATTCTTCGGCTGCTAGGACATCAGTCCATTTATCATTGAGCAGATCTTGGTCAGCTTGAAGCTGCTGCTTCTTCTTTTTCAGGCTTCTTGCAGTGGCTATTAGCTGGCGCTTGAAGCGCTCCTGCTCAAGAGGTTCCTCGTGTAGGATGAAATCTTCGGTGCCAAGGATCACCTCATCCTCAGAGAGAGGAAGGTAACTACCGTCCTCTGAATCTTTGTGCGTGGCCTGCTTAACAGGGCTAACATGCGCATCTTCCCATTCGTCTTGTTCGTTTGTTGTGTCGACGGGGTCTTCCTTGTCTTCGGCACCTTCCGGAGTGTCATCTTCTCCTGTTCCGGTGTTGCTATCTTTACTGCAGCATGACTTAGAGCGGCGCCGCTGATGCCGGCGCTTGGACTGTATTTCGGAAGCTTTATCCTCAACTGGGTCTTCCTTGTCGTCGCCGCTATTTTCCTGTGGTGCATCCACCATAGATACGTCATACGAGGAAGTGGCCGTCCAGCGTCCGGTGAATGGCGGGTTCTGGTCTTCTTCTTTTCCGGCATCATCGTCCATACCGTCGATGTCCTCAAAGTCGTAATCAAGTTCGTCAGTCAAATCCTCGACCGTGGCTATAAACTGGGTGGCGGGTGGGAAGCGAAATTCTCCATCGTCAGCCCGTAGTTTGAGCCGAATATAGTTAGGCTGAGAGTCCTCCGCTAAGGACAGACTTTTTAACGAGTTTAGCACATCGCCCAGAGGTGAGTGCTGGAAGATGTCTGTGATGTTGAATTCGAAGATCGATAAAAGATCAAGCTCGGAACCTACAGCCGGAGACGAGTCCGGTGTTCCGGTGGCATAGGCATCGAGTGAGACCAGGTGCATGTGCGGCTCCAACGTCGTGGAATCTGCGGCCTCCGTGGTGGGGTTAATCCTCCCATCTTTGGATGGCGCAGCCTGCTCTGGCTCTAGGGCCAGAGCGGTTACAGGAGCGATCTCCTGGATGCGGCCCGATGACAGATTTAAGTCATGATGATCGGGGTGATCGGGAGCGGCTACTGCGGTATCGAATTCGGTGAAGATCAAGTCACCACGGATGTCCACAACGTAGTTCAAGCTCCTGAATCTGACCTGATGACCAGGGGCGTAGCTTTCGATCTGCTCCAGATGGCCAAACGAGTTGGCCCACAGTGCGAAGCCGTTGAACACAAAGATCTATCCGGGGAGGAAAGTTTCTCCGCAGACAGCGCCATTATTGATGATTGAAGGGGTCATCAATCCTTTCAGCGACAGCATAGAGGAACTCTCAATCAAAGCACCAATGTCGGTGTCAAAACCGGCGGATCTCGGGTAGGGGGTCCCGAACTATGCATCTAAGGTTGATGTTAACACGAGGCAGGGGACACGATGTTTACCCAGGTTCGGGCCCTCTCTATGGAGGTAATACCCTACTTCCTTCTTGATTGATCTTGATGAATATGAGTGTTACAAGAGTTGATCTACCACGAGATCGTAATAGCTAAACCCTAGAAGTCTAGCCTGTATGCCTACGGTATTGAGTATCCCCTATTCGGACTACACCCTCCGGTTTATATAGACACCGGGGGGATCTAGGGTTACATAGAGTCAGTTATATAAGATGGAATCTTCATAGTCGCTCGCCAATCTTGCCTTCCACGCCAAGGAGAGTCCTATCCGGACATGGGTGTAGTCTTCGGTCTTCATATCTTCACAGCCCATTAGTCCGGCTCATAGACAACATGCCGGACGTCCGAGGACCCCTTAGTCTAGGACTCCCTCAGCGGCGTTGAGAGCATATAGAGGTCGAGAGGGGAGAGAGTTACAGCTGTGGCTGCGCTGAGAAGTGAGATTATTATGTGATGTCAGGGGAGGGAGGAGCTCGCTGGCAAGGAGTAGCGCCCATGGCCTCGACCATATGATGCGGAAGGCGCGTGCTACAGCAAATCGATTGGCTCCTGCTTGCTATCTGGAGAGCAGAGACACTGATAGGCGATTATTGCGGTGCCGCAGCTACTTGCTATCAAAAGATGTTGCTGCATGCAGGCTATGGCCTACGACTGAAGAGAGAAAATAGATTGTTGTTTTGGGGTGTGCTGTTGCTGGTTATTCGATATTCCTGCCACGTGCTAGATGTAATTGAGAAACAGAGATTATAAGCTGCTTGATGTCACTACTGCATTGACTAGAAGCTGCTACATCCTATGGAGTACATGTCAGCTTCAGTTTGAGAACTATTAGCAACCTTTTTTTCAATGGAAAACTTGAGCATATGGTGCGCATCATCCATCACCAAGTTAAGCAGTTGTCGTAGGTTACCCAGGTATACATTACTGATTTGTTGTATATAATGGAAAATAGCTCAACCATTAAGCTTCAATTTGTTTTATTTTCTATACATAATCATTGGTGTACATACACATGTAGTCCTTTTTCCCAACCATTCATGAGTAAAATTGTGAAGAAAAATTGGAAATCGTTAGACCACTTTCAAAATTGAATGAATGGTAGCAGAATCACTCTTTTTATACATGTGTTATTTTACTATGAAGGTGTTGTTATAGGGTTATTTGATCGTGAGTTTTCGCAGGTATTATTATCTTTATTTTTATTTATTTATTTTTGCTAATTAAGGAAGGTATGTTTCTTTGAATTTTTGGTCTGCTCGCCATATAAAATTATTTTTCTCACGTACCGAACTAAGGTGACACTATTTTTTTGTCCATCCACGCATAAACAAATATTCAGGCTGGGCCTTCAAACTGCAAACAAGGGGTCCACCCCACATATTTTTCCCTTTGATTGGGCCACAGGGAGCCACTTCCTATATGGGCTAAGGGTCATGCTACACATATTTTTTTAATTGGGCTAGAGGGAGTCACTCGTCTACATGTGTAACGTGGGCGAAGGGGAGTGCTCTACATCTTTTTTTCTTTCTATGGGTAATTAGAAAAATAAATGTGCAAAAATAATTTAGCATTTTCTTTAACATATGCTCTGAGTTGGCCGACTGCAACAGAGAAAGCATGCGGCATTGGCCTCCTCGGGCCTAAAAAAACCAACTAAATAAGTCGGCTCTTCCATTATCATTAAATAGTATCACCTCGCCCCCTTAGAACCAAAACCATCAATTTATATATCTCTTGGAGTTACTTTTTATCGATCAACTTGATAGATTGGCTTGGGAATCAATAAAAAGAGGACGAGGATGAGGATGTGAGAAGAACATAATGAGTCCCGAAGAAAACGTAAATAAATTTTCGGGTTGGGCCTCCAAACCATGCAGTCAATTGGCCTGCTCCACATATTTTGTTTTCTTTTATTGCGCCTCATGGAGTCACTCCTCTAAGTGGGAAAAGGGGTATGCTCTACATCTTTTTCCTCGATTGGGACACAGGTAAATAATTAATGGATGTATCTAAATTAGTTTTTTCTTCGTAACCTATGATTTGATTAGGCCGACAACAATTACATAACGAAAAATTCATTGGGCCTCAACTGAGCCTGAAAAAACACACCAACTCAATAAATTTCATCTTTCTATTATCATTAAATAGTATCACCTCACCCCCTTAGAACCAAAACCAACAATTTATATACGTCTTGGAGTTACCAGTTATTGATCCAATAAGTCGGCTTGAAAATCAATAAGGGGAGCATGCATATGATAACGTGAGAAGCAGAGAATGAGTCCTGAAGAAGCTTGTTGACTGGGGTACTAAAGGAGCTCTCCAAGAGAGAAATAGGAAAATACCGTGGACAAATGGTAATAAATGGACACATGACTGGATAACAATGTCTTCCGTTGCAATGCACGAGCATTTGAGCTAGTCATACAATAAAGTGACAACCATATGGCTCCTGCCAGTTGGCGATAACTGTGTTACAAAACATGATCATCTCATACAATAAAATTTAGCATCATGTATTGACCATGTCACATCACAACATGCCCTGCAAAAACAAGTTAGACTTCATCTACTTTGTTGTTGCAAGTTTTACGTGGCTGCTATGGGCTGAGCAAGAACCATTCTTACCTACGCATCAAAAAACTACAACGTGGTATTGTGATTGATTTTTGATCTTCAGAAAGAACCCTGTTCATTGAATCCCATTCAACTGAAGTTCAAGAAACAGACACCCACTAGCCACATGTGTGGAAAGCATGTCGGTAGAACCAGTCTCGCGTAAGCGTACGCGTAATGTCGGTCTGGGCCGCTTCATCCAACAATACCGCTGAATCAAGAATAAACTAGTGATGGCAAGCAATATGTATATACCCACGGCCACAACTCCTTTGTGTTCTACTCATGCATATAACATCTACGCATAGACCTGGCTCGGATGCCACTGTTGAGGAACGCAGTAATTTGAAAAAAAAATCCTACGCACACGCAAGATCTATCATGGTGATGCATAGCAACAATAGGGGAAGAGTGTTGTCCAGAGGGCCCAGAGATACCTCTCTGATACTCGGAGTGACAAATCCCAATATTGATCTATGCCAACTCAACAAACACCTTCAGAGACACCTGTAGAGCATCTTTATAGTCACCCAGTTACGTTGTGACGTTTGATAGCACACTAAGTGTACCTCCGGTATTTGGGAGTTGCATGATCTCATAGTCATAGCAGCATGTATAAGTTGTGGAGAAAGCAATAGCAACAAACTAAACGATCATCGTGCTAAGCTAACGGATGGGTCAAGTCAATCACATCATTCTCTAATGATGTGATCCCGTTAATCAAATGACAACTCATGTCTATGGTTAGGAAACATAACCATTGTTTATTCAACGAGCTAGTCTAGCAGAGGCATACTAGTGACACTTTGTTTGTCTATGTATTCACACATTTACTCAGTTTCCGGTTAATACAATTCTAGCATGAATAATAAACATTTATCATGATATAAGGAAATATAAATAAAAACTTTATTATTGCCTCTAGGGCATATTTCCTTCAGGGCACAGCTGGTCCAGAGGCCTGTCTATTATTTGAGCGAGGTGTTGTCAACATCAAAGCAGAACTAACCCCACTACCAGAAGATGTGTTATGGCATGCACTTCGCCGCCAAGAAGCTGAAGCCTTACTTTCAAGAGCACCCCATCACGTTTGTCTGCACTGCCCCACTTGCCGAGATCATAGGCAACAGAGATGCATCTGGCTGGGTGACCAAATGGGCCATCGATTTGGCCCCCTACACCATCTTCTACCAGCCACGCACAGCCATCAAGTCCCAAGCACTGGCCGACTTCCTCGTTGACTGCGCCGATACCCAGTACCTAATGCCAGCTCCGGACTCCACCCATTGGCGGATGCACATTGATGGCTCGAACATGCGCACCAGCTTGGGAGCTAGCATTGTCCTCACCTCTCCCAAAGGCGACAAGCTCAGATACACATTGCAATTTCACTTCGCCGCCTCCAACAATGTGGCCGAGTATGAGGCGCTGGTACACGGCCTTCGGCTGGCCAAAGAGATCGGCATTTGCCAGATCCGGTGCTACGGCGACTCTGACTTGGTGGTCCAACAGTCGTCTGGTGACTGGGACGCCAAGGATGCAAACATGGCAAGTTATCGCTTCCTCGTTCAGTAGCTCAGCGGATATTTTGAGGGGTGCGAGTTCCTTCACGTACCACGAAACGAGAACGAGCCAGCTGATACCCTGGCATGGATCGGCTCCACTCGTCAAGCAATACCAGCCGACATCTCCCTTCAGTGCCTCCGCAAGCCGTCAATCAAGCCTTCTCCAGAACCCGAGTCCATCTTCGTGTCGGCTGCTCCCGAAGCAGTCGGATCCAACTCAAGAGCTTCAGCAGCCGGCATGGGGACTTCGGCAGGCGGCATAGGGACTGTGGTAGTCGCACACAGCCCGGGGACTTTGGCAGGCGACACGGGGACTGCGACAGTCGCACCCGGCCCGAGGACTTCACAGCCCGTCTCGGGGGCTGCAACAACTGGCCCAGGGACTTCACCAAGCAGCTTGGGAACTTCAGCAGTCGCACCCAGCCTGGGGACTTCACAACCAGGCCCGGGGGCTGCAGCAATCGGCCCGGAGAATTCAACAACGCAGCAAGCGGTGACAGACCCCAACCCGCCACCTCCTAACCCAACTGCCCTAGTACAAGTGGCCGTAGTGGCAGTAGAAGAAATTCAAGCACCATCATGGGCACAGCCCATCCTCATGTTTCTAGTGACCAAAGAACTGCCGGCTGATGAGATCTCAGCCCGGCAAGTGCAGCGCCGAGCAGGAGCCTACACGATAGTAAACAGAGAGCTTGTCAGACGCAGCGTGACTGGAGTCTTCCAACGCTGCGTAGAACTAGAGAAGGGTCAAGCAATCCTCAAAGATATCCACCAAGGCGAGTGCGCCACCACGCGGCCTCCAGATCCCTTGTCGCCAAAGCCTTCCGCCATGGTTTCTTCTGGCCGACTGCTTTGGAAGACGCAAAGGATCTGGTCAAGCATTGCAAGGGGTGCCAGAAATTCAGCTCCAAGCAACATCTACCGGCCTCTGCACTCAAGACCACCCCCCCCCCCTCACTTGGCCATTCGCCGTTTGGGGGCCGGACATGGTGGGACCATTCAAGATGGCACACGGCGGCATGACCCATCTGCTTGTCGATGTGGACAAATTCATGAAGTGGATTGAAGCAAAGCCAATCAAGAAACTAAATGGTCCGATTGCTGTGACCTTCATCGCAGATATCACCGTCCGATACGGTGTACCACACAGCATCATCACCGACAACGGCATCAATTTTGCCAAAGGAGCCTTGGACCTTTTCTGTGCGACGCACGGCATCTGACTGGACTTAGCGTCCGTTGCCCATCCGCAGTGAAATGGCCAAGTCGAGCGAGCAAACAGCCTCATCCTCTCCGGCATCAAGCCCCGACTGGTCGAGCCACTGGAGCGCTCGGCTGGTTGCTAGATCGATGAGCTGTCGGCCGTCCTCTGGAGCCTCCGCACCACTCCGAACAAATCGACCGGCTTCATCCCATTCTTCCTCGTGTATGGGGCCTAGGCCGTCATCCCAACTTACGTCGAGTTTGACTCACCTCGCATCACCATGTACACAGAGGCGGGGGCGAAAGAAGCAAGAGAAGACGACGTTGATCTGCTAGAAGAGGGCCGGCTGTTAGCACTCAGACGGTCTGCCATCTACTAGAGTCTGCGCCGCTACCACAGTCAGAAGGTCAAGCCAAGATCGTTCCAAGAGGGAGACCTTGTTCTCTGGCTGATCCAGCGAATAGCCGGCCAACACAAGCTCTTTGCCCCTTGGGAAGGCCCGTTCATCATCAGCACAACTTTGGGCAACGACTCCTACTACCTCATCGATGCATAGAAGCCCAGAGCACGCAAGAGAGACGACTCCGGCAAGGAAACGGAGCGCCCATGGAATGCAAATCTCCTCCGAAGATTTTAAAGTTGATGCTGTATGTACCACGCTACCTTTTGTATTAAGCGTTAAGACATCGGGTCCCTCGACGAGTGCTTGGGGGGCTACCTTTTTTATCTATACGGTAAGTTCTATGCCTATGAATGTGTTATTTCGTTATTCTGCCTGGCACTGGGTTCGACCAGTCGGCTCGGGGGCTTGCCACCTTGTACTATGTCAATGCTACCTTCAGTCGGACAAGTAGTGTGTCGGCACCTAAGCCCTCTCTTGCCATCAGCCGTAGCTCGCAAAGAGAATGTCCGGCTGGCAAGAGTTAAAGGCAGGAAATGGTCCCCACACGAAAAATGGCTAAGGACCAAAGCATTCGCATAGGCCAAGATGGCTCCTCGCCTCGTCGACCGGCTGTTGAGCAGCCGGCCGGCCGGTTTCTAACTTAACTTGCTACGCTCTACAAACAGCTAAAGTACTTGCCTTCCCAAAATGGCGAAGTACTTGAACCAGCCACAGACCGCAGAGCGACTGTCCGGTTGGCAAGACGACAACTAAGTGAATGCGGCAAAGGAAAAAACCAAAGGAGCAGAAAAGCAAGACAAGTCGGAAATCAGCAAAGATAATTTACATAGCAAGAGACCCTTGGCCAGCATTCAACAGAGTTTGAATACACCCCCAGCGGGTGGACCTTCGCAAATCTAACAAGTTTGTTCAAAGAGATTACAAAACAGGAAAGAAAGATAACTTGGCCGCCTAGGCCAGAGGAGCAGCAGCCGGATCGGAGGGGTCGGCGGAGGTCGAGGCTCCGGGTCGTGGAACGGCCGCCTGGATGGTCTCGGCCTGGTCAGCTGCTCATCATCCGGCGCATCATGTTCGCCGTCCTCGTCCTCCTCCTCCTCACCTTCATCGCTGGAGGCGATCTCCTCCATTGAGTCCTCGCCGCCTTCTAGGTTCAGCCCGAACCAGTTGGGCGGTGCCTCAGCTCCCTCCTCATTTAGCTCGGGGAGGAAGACACTGGTGTCCGTGTACTCGGCTATCGCCGTGCATGATGATAGAGCTCGGGCGCCATCGCCGCCAACTCTTCGCTGGCTTCAGCATGGAGAGTGGCCAAATTGGCTAGGTTTAGCCCAGGGTACCACCCCTTGATGAACTGCAAGGCCCGCCGTGCACCTACCCGGGCTGCAGAGCCCTTCCATGCCTCGAAGCAGCCGATAGCCACCTCTAGCCAGTCGGCGGTCTGACTGGGAGTGAGCAGAACTGGAGTACCTGGCCAGAGGGCGGAACCCACCTGGGCTCCAACACACTGCAGACGGCGGAGTGCCCGATGAGCCGGTTGGAGAAGAGCTTGAACGGTGAGAAGCTGCTCAGCGAGGGTACGCGGGGCATTAGGCGCAATTTCTACACTAGCCAGACTTTGCTCGTCGCGGCGATCCTCGATGGCCTGGCTGGCGGCAACGGCGTGACCAAAAAAATACTCTACACAAGAAGGAAAAATAAGTATGAAGTCGGAGGCCAGCTCGAATGAGAAGTCAGCAGGAAGAAGAAAGGGAAGAACAACTCACCGTCAAGCATGTCCTCGATCTCGTCGTAGCCGTCGGTCAGAGCTTTCTCCCTATCGACCTAGTTTGAGCGCTGAGTCTTGAACTCGGCCTCGAGTGCCTCCTCCGCATCCTTGAGCTTCTATAGCTCCGTCTGGTGCCGGTCCGCCTGGTCAGCCAATTTCTTGGCCAGGCGGTCGCACTCCTGCTCCATCTTGTTGCGCTCCTCCTCCTTGGCGTGCAATGCAGTTTGGGCTTCGCCCAGCTCCTACTGCAAGGTGGCATTGGCAATCAACAAATTGACCAAAAAGAAAAAGTAGTCGCTGGAAGATCCAGCATGCCTGCTCAGCAGTCGGCCTAAATCTCGAGGCTACACCCCGCGGGTGTGCTGGCACGCACCCACGAGAATAAGGATGAAGCACTTACTCCAGCTATCGGCCAATTCAGTAGTCCGCTTGGCCAGCTCCCGGACATGAGAGTTGAAGGCAGCCGCGCGGATGTTGTGGTAGTCCTGCAGCGAGGACAACAGAAGAAAAAGAGAAGGTTAGCACTCGGAACTTACCTTAAGTTCTGAGCCGCCTGCTCAGCAGTCGGCCCGAAACTCGAGGGCTACACCCAGTGGGTGCGCTGGCACGCCTCCACGGAAGATTTCAAGAAAATACAAGAATGAGAAACAAGTGATCAACAGACATACCCGGATAGCGGCACGCGTCGCCAAGAACTCCTTCGTGTAATGTTGGAGGGCGGCCCTTGGGCCTGAAGATGGGCCTGAAGTCATTTGCGGCGCGGTTCAGTATGCTCGTCCCGCCTCCAGGAGTCCATTCTCATGGGGCGGCGCTATTGGCCTCGGCGTCTTGGGCTGAAGAGCTCGCGGCCCAAAAATCCAGCAGCCTTGGCGCTAACGCCGCCTTCTCCGGGTGACAACACACCGGAGTGCGGACTACCGGAGTCGAGCCCACCACCAACTCATTGCCAGCTGGTGGCGCCGGTGGCACCTCAAGCCGACTGCTTTGTGCATCAGAAGTCAGTGCGCGCGGAGGCTCCTCCGCCCCCAAGACGACGACGACGTTGTCAAAACGCTTCCGCTTATGGTCTATGAGGGTACGTAGACACACTCTCCCCCTCGTTGCTATGCATCTCCATGGATAGATTTTTTTTGAAATAGCATGCTACGTTCCCCAACAGAATTGACCATATGCTTCCTTTTATGTCTGTGTTCCATTTGATTATCTAGGGAAAGAGTATTTTTGGATGGAAAAATATCCAAAGTATCCAGATGTTTCTCCAAATGACTCTGGGGAGGTGGCACCAAGATTACGTTAGGAGATTTTGAGCCTGGTCCGAATAATTACCCTCATTAGATATGCAATTAGAATTTGTATGGGCTTTGGGCCTCCACCTCAAGCGAAGGGACCTAGGCTCTCTGCAGTTTGTCTTATAGTGGACCAATAAGTTACACTTGTTACATTTCAAATGGGTTGGGCAGTCAAAGAAGGGGTGTGCCAAGGACCCACAGAAGGAGCAGCCCAACTTATCAAGCGTGGGATGGGGTGTGTCATCACATGGATGAAGTGGTATAGATTGACACGTGCAGATATGTTCAAAGCAAGTCATGCAGTATGTACCAGGGAAATGGGTGTCTAGATGTCTAGTGTCACCACAATTGGAGCAAAGGTTGAGCTTTTCAAATATGAAGCTTGAGGGGCGTAACGAATCAAGTTCCCAAAATTCAGCAATCTTTTGGTCGGAGTGACCTACTTTCCGAAAGTACAAAATATGATGAAGCAAGAAATGTGGCAAGGAATTCCAGTTGTTCCTCTTAAACTAACAACCTTGAAAGCTCCAATTATGAGTCATAATGGTATCATTAATAGCATATTGAAAGGTGCCAAAGATTAATCCAGTGTGTGAGTAGTTATGACATGATTCCGTGATTTCCTCCTTATCCAAAATGGGTCCAGGTGGTAAACCAAAGAAGTGTGGATCACCGGTGGCGAAGATTTCGTCACCGGCGATGGTTGTGACTGAGACCTATTGCGACCCTCGCATTGGAGGTCAAACTTGGAGAGTATAGTTGAACATTCCTCGACTTCATGATATCATTCCAAGAAATTCAAATTAGACTTGATGACCATGGGGGAGCAAGCAACAATCTCAGGAATCTGAACGTCGGCATGCCACAAAGAACTTTGAACAAAAGGAACAAGAATACCCAGATGAAATAGTTGAAAATGGCATATAAAATGCGTCCAAATCCTATCCTTGAGACCATATATGAAATGCCCAACCATGCTCGAAGCAACCAAAAATTGAAATATCCTCCCATCAAGATGACGAACATTTAAGCGAGAGGGAATACCACCAATGCAGCATTGGAGTGCAATAGCCATAGATTCCTCATTGAGAGGAAAGGATGCAAAGGAGAATCAGACCACTAAGAAAATTTCCTTGTTTGAGTCCGAAGGAGCGAAATGGACCGTGAGTCAAATCTTTGACGCACCTGAGCCGCGGCCGCGAAGCCGAGGAAGAAGACCCAGTGAAGAAGGCCCTCCATCGGAGCCATGATCAGAGATCGCCATTGTAGCTAGGTGGAGGTGGGATGGGGGAGGGGGAGAGGCCATCGTCTCTCGTTAATCTTAGTCCTTTTTTATTTGGCCCATGATTAGCTAATGGGAATGCCATAGCTAATCACAGCCAAATAAAAAAGGACTAAGATTAATGAAAGACTTAATAAAACAAAAGACTCAAAATTTGAACTAGTGGTAAAGAAATAAAATTCCTAAAATGATAAAAACTACAAAAATAATGATGACAAAAAACATCATATAAAATTTTCATTATTTGTTACTAGTATAATAATTAAGTACTTAAAACACTTGATCAAATGGAAAAAGTGTTTTTGGCGTGCAAAGAAGACGAACGCTAGCTCTAACAAATTAACTATGGCGTGCAAAGAAAACCAATGTCACCAGTGCATTTCAAGCGGTGAGTGCATATGGGCCAATAGATTTGTGGCGTTTCCAAAAAAGCAATGCCAACACTAAGCTTGTAAAGATAACGTGCTGATTTGGCCTACGCCATCACTATTTGAAAAAAATGGTGCACCACCAACAAAAGTTATGGCTAGCACTTTTTCCACTAGTGCTAAGTCAAGAACACTTAGTGAATTTTGTCAAAATGATAAGGGTCAATTTCCTCAAGTGGTTTATTTTGAAAAACATCTGATAACGCATGTGACTCTTCCGAATTTCCTCACGACTATACTCTTTTCACAGGTACAAATGTTTGCTGACAGATCTCTTGGGTCTCATCAAATTAATTCATTTACAGTGTTGCTTGAGGAAATTCTTCAAACATATTCAGAGTCCTCATGTGTTCAAAAACCTCAGTTAAAGAAAATGGTTGACGGCAAAAAGCCTCAGAAGGGAGGTGTCGTGGTTTTGTTACGACAAATGTCCTAGTGTGAGGACTTAGTCATGAGGCCATCACAACTAGGTAGTAGCTTGAATGGGGTTGATCCGAATCAAGAGACGCGAGTTTTACCCAGGTTCGGCACCTCACGGTGGAGGTAACAGCCAACTCATGCTTCTCTGCTTATTGCTTGAGTATTGATTACAAGGGAGCGGATTCGCTTGACATAGCTATTGATTGATTGTAACATGTCCTATATATATCGGGGACTCGCCTTTATATACAGGTCGAGGCCTCCGGCTTAGAAGAGTCCAGGTCATAACATGACTCGTGACTAAGTCTGTCTCTAAGTCGCCATGCCCCTTTGGCAAGAATTTACATTGCGTCTTACGCCTCTGGGCCATCTCTGTCGTCTTCTAGCTCCGGGCCTTAAGCCGGCCCATGTTATGAGCCGCCCTTCTTGTCTGGATCACCTTGGCCCATCTGGCATCTGGCTCCAAGAGTCGCCAGTAATATGACCCAACCTTTACACGTCGGGTTATATCATGGGGTTATATGCCCAACATTAGGCCCCAGATTGATTTGAACTTCTTCATGTCAATCTTCAATCCCTTAGACTGGCGAGTCTTCCCTCTAAGTCTCATAATCTCAGCCTTGAAAAACATCACAATCTGCCATATGAAATGATGATGTCACCTCCGCAAATTTGAGGAATTTCTCATGATGTCATAATGAATCTTGTGTGTCGGTGTCAAAACCGGAGGATCTCGGGTAGGGGGTCCCGAACTGTGCGTCTAGGCCGGATGGTAACAGGAGGCAAGGGACATGAAGTTTTACCCAGGTTCGGGCCCTCTCGATGGAGGTAAAACCCTACGTCCTGCTTGATTAGTATTGATGATATGGGTAGTACAAGAGTAGATCTACCACGCGATCGGGGAGGCTAAACCCTAGAAGCTAGCCTATGGTATGATTGTTGTTGTTTATGTTGTCCTACGGACTAAATCCCTCTGGTTTATATAGACATCGAAGAGGGTTAGGGTTACACAAAGTCGGTTACAATGGTAGGAGATCCACATATCCGTATTGCCAAGCTTGCCTTCCACGCCAAGGAAAGTCCCTTCTGGACACGGGACGGAGTCTTCAATCTTGTACCTTCATAGTCTAGGAGTCCGGCTGAAGGTATAGTCCGGCTATCCGAACACCCCCTTATCCAGGACTCCCTCAGTAGCCCCCGAATCAGGCTTCAATGACGATGAGCCCGGCGCGCAGATTGTCTTCAGCATTGCAAGGCGGGTTCTCCTCCAAATTCCGTGTACCTGTTGAATAAAGTCTGGTTTCTTGTAGATGTTGCGCTCCTTGGATTCTACGCCCAATAATGGCCATTTCCCACGTGTCAAACGAATATGAAAAGTCTGAGTGTTTTTACATTCACACCCCTAGCTGCGTAAATGAGCTGCCCTATTTAAGGGGACGATGATTTAGATCCAAACCACATCTTCCCCCCTTCACGAGTATTCATCAGAGCGCATTCGACAAAGGTCCATTCCACCATGGCCAGCCATCGCAACTCCTCCTTTCGCCCTTCCAGCCCTCATCCTGGAAATTGGGAGAGATGCTTCGTCCCGCATAGTGAGCTAGTGACACTCCAGACCAAGGGATTTCTCCCCCCGGCCTATATGATCCCGGTTCGAGCCAGTCTTGCCATCTATAACGGCGGAAAGCAAGCGGAGAGTGCCCCTAATCCCTCCAAAGGAGAGCGGGTATGCCTCGTCCCTTATTTAATAAGGGGGCTCGGGTTTCCAATCCATCCATTTCTCCGGGGGCTGCTGGAGTTCTACGGCCTCCAGCTACACAATCTCACGCCTGCCTCCGTATTGCATATCGCGAGCTTCGTAGCCCTCTGCGAGCTGTTTTTGGGTATTGAGGCTCATTTCGGGCTATGGAAAATGTTATTCTACCTTGTGCCCCGCTCTAAGGAGGGGTCAATGTATCAAGTGGGCGGAGCCAAAGTGTGGCGCATCGCCGGGACCGGATGTCTGTCCGGAACCCCAAAGAAGGCGTCCGAAGACTGGCCCTCGGAATGGTTTTATATAGAGGACGTCCCGCTGCCGGATCCTGTCCGGATCGGCCTCCCTGAATTCGACAGTGCTCCCTTAAAGAAGCGCCTAAGCTGGCGTCCACGGAGCCCTCAGAGGGAAAGTGGCAGGGACATCATTTACCTGATGGGCCAGATAAGATTGTTAGCCCATTCCGGACTGACCATGATCGGGGTTATGGCCGAATGCATCATGCGGGGGGTGCAGCCGCTTCAGTATAGAAGCCACCCCATGTGGGACTTCAATGGGGAGGAAGACGCCACCCGCTACGGCCGTAAGGGGCCGGATTCAGCTGCCGCTCAACTGAAGATCTTGTTCACTTTGTACAAGGGAGAAGAGGAGGAATTTCTCTGCGTCAACCCACAGGGCGGATTCTCTATGCACAATCCCCCAAGCTGGGTAAGCGATCGCATTATTTGCCCATCCGTCTTGTATTCCCATTGTTAAATATTCGGTCTAACGACTTCAACGCAAGAACTGCGCCAGGCTTTTAAGGAAATAAACAGCCCTCCTCCACAACCCGAGGACCCGGGACGGTCCCTCGACCCGGCCTCTCAAGAGGATCCGGACATATCTGTGGAGCTGATCGATGGAGTGTTCCATCAATTGAGCAAGGACAATGCCTTGGTGGCCATTATGGCCGATTACCCAGGGCTAATCCCGGCCTCCCAGGTAACTGAGATCGAAGTCCCAGTACCCCGAATAGGTGTCCACCCTCTCGTGCTTTCAGTTTCCTGATTACAAGCGAGCTTTGCAGGGGAGGTTTTTGAGACGGGAGGCCGAACCTGCGGCGGCAAGCCAACGAGGGGCCGCAGGGCCCCGTGGGTAGAAAAGAGGCGCAGTCCGGACCGAGGTGTCAGCACAAAGGTATGGCGCACCCCTTTATCCGAGGTGTTATACCTGCGAGGCATATTAACACTCGTGCTCTCTTCAGGGCAAAGAGACCTCGCCGGACTATACCCGGAGAGGCTGCCAACCGCGCCTCCACCAGCCAGGCTCCAAAGCCTGGTCCGGAGGCGGAGGCGAACACAAGGCGTGCACCGGACGCTCCTTCGATGGAGGATGTGGACAGGTTGTCTGCCACCAACTCTGAGGTGGAGAGTGCCATGAACCACAGGCGTCGCCGGACAATTCTTCGCGACGCTTGTTTCTCCCAAGAGGCATTAGATGCCTTTAATTCGGGAGATGCGTACCTCCGTGCCGCTCAAAATGGTCTAGCCAGAGCCACGGAGCAATATGTAAAAGACATACGGGTAAGAAAATTTTGGTAATTATATATATATACCAGTAGCCCCCGAGACTTGAAACAGTTAGAATAACTGATTTAAGGATCATTTGTTATGCAGGTTCTTACAGAAAAGAAATCCCTGTGTCCAAGGAGCTGGAAGAGTGCAAAGCCCAACTTGAGGCCACACTAGCCGCGGCAGGGGAGCCCAAGGAGACCCCCTCTGGTAGTATACACTTCGAAAGATAAGTATTTTGCGAAGCACGACATGGGTGCGAATTTGACAAATGAAATTGCAGATGGCGCCGGATTGAATCCGGAAAGGCAACACCTCCTACGCCAGCTAAAGGCTGGTGAGAAGGTGCTGACAAAGGTGAGGCGGGAGAAGAACGATCTCCAAGATGCAACACCAAGCTGGGCGTCGAGCTGAAAGATGTTCGTGCCCAGCTGTCAGACTCCGTCAAGGAGAATTAGCGGCTACGACGCGACATATTTAGTAAGTGCTTGAACGAACCTTTGAAAGAAAGTTCGGCGGGGAAGTCGACTAATAGAGCAATGTCTGTAGGTGTGCTAACAGGTCATCCTGCAGAGGAGATGCCCGGTTCTACGGGTGACCTTCTTCCCGAGCTCTCGCAACTGCTCGATCGAGTTCGGCAGGCGATGCAAGGCGTCGCCCAGGCCCTGTGGCCATCCATCTCCATGGCCGAAGGTCTTGGAGAGCTTGCGGAGAAGCTAAAGGGAGCACGGCGGTGCTTCCGATTGTGTAAGATATCGGCCTGCCGTCAAGGCGCTAGGGAGGCCTGGGCCATGGTGAAGACGCGGTACACAAAGGCTGACCCCAACCACATGGCCGAGGTCGGTCCTGTAGGCCCGATGGGAAGGAGATCCCTGTAAGCTTAGTATACGGCCAAGTAGAGTTGGTCGCAAAGTATTTCCAGTAGGACTATAAATTAGACAGCCTGTTAGATGGTATTTAAGAGGAATACAATCAGTCAAAATGACTATGTAATTTAATTGACATTTATAATGCCTTCTAGCCGGATTGTAGATCATTTGTCATGGCCGACCTTTTCGCTTCAGCCTCGGGACCTGACGGTCCGGAGTGTGTCCAAATTTCCATGCGGTTATATAGGAACTGGGGAATGCATGGAGACCAGGCGTAGGGGTCATTAGTGCGTGAACAGACAAGTGCCCGACTAGTTATGTTATATTAAATGGTTAGTAAGAAACATCTTCCAGGGAGAATAGTTCTGTTACGGGTTCCTTTCCCTGGGAGGCATGCCCTAAAGTGCATGTCCATGCTGTGAAAAGAAACGCAGGAAAAACATCTGGGGCCATATAGATAAATAAAATAAAAAAGATCATCTTTAGTTCACCGACCGAATATTCCCTTAAGAACGCTAGCTTTCGGCTTCACCCAGTCTGAGGTACACGTCCGACTGACCCGGCAGTAACAATCGCAAAGGTGCTCCCTTTACCACCTAGCCGAACAATCGGGAACGTAGGGGTAAGCACAGGAGCCAGGCAACCCAGCTTGGCCAAAACTTAAGTCATATCGATGCATATAATGGTGAATAAAAGGTACATGCGGAAGTGTGACACATGTGTTGGGCATGAAGCCCGTATAAATAAGCTTCTGTTTAAAGAAGCCCCTAGGTTTAATGAGCGCTAATAGCGCGTCACTTGATGAGCCTTTAAAGGCTATAAGAGAGAGGGAGAGAAGAAGAGGAATGTAAGACAGAAAGTATATAAAAATGGACAGAGGAAGGAGACGAACACAGAGTCCGGTGCTAGGCATAGAATTATCCGATGCATCTCGCAGGCGGTGCGCTCCACCAGTCAGGACTTGGTCAATTATGAAGGGACCTTCTCACTTGGGCTTGAGTTTGTCCTTTTTCTTGTCCGGTAGTCGTAGAACTAATTCGCCAACATTGTAATTTTTGGCCCGTACTTCTCTGCTTTAGTATCTTCGAGCCTGCTGTTGATAGAATGCGGAACGGGATTTTGCCACGTCACGCTCCTCCTCCAATGCGTCCAAGCTGTCTTGCCGATCGAGCTCGGCTTCTCTTTCTTCGTACATGCGCACTCGAGGTGAGTCATGAATTATGTCGCAAGGCAAAACTGCCTCTGCGTCGTACACCATAAAGAATGGTGTGTATCCGGTGGTGCGATTCGGCGTGGTCCGCAGCCCCCAGAGTACGGAGTCGAGCTCCTCTACCCAGTGCATGTTAGATTCCTTGAGGGACCGCACTAATCTGGGTTTGATGCCGCTCATGATAAGACCATTTGCACGTTCGACCTGGCCGTTAGTTTGTGGGTGATAGACGGAAGCATAATCGAGCTTGATGCCCATGTTTTTGCACTAGACTTTTACCTCATCGGCCGTAAAGTTTGTGTCGTTATCCGTGATGATGCTGTGGGGGACGCCGTAACGGTGTACAACCCCGGATATAAAGTCTATCACCGGTCCGGATTCGGTCGTCTTAACAGGCTTGGCTTCTATCTATTTGGTGAACTTATCCACCATGACCAGTAAGTATTCTTGCTTGTGGGTTCCGCCTTTAAGGGGTCCAACCATGTCAAGCCCCCAGACCGTGAAGGGCCAAGTGATGGGGATAGTTTGGAGGGCGGTGGGTGGCATATGGCTTTGGTTTGCAAAGAGCTGGCAACCGGTGCATCATTGGACTAAGTCCTAGGCATCTGCCCGGGCCGTCGGCCAATAAAAGCCTGTACGGAAGGCCTTGCTTACAAGGGACCGAGCTGCCGCGTGATGACCGCCGAGTTCGGCATGAATTTCAGCCAGGAGGTTCCGCCCTTGCTCTTCGGAGATGCACCTTTGAAGGATTCCGGTAGTGCTTTTCTTATAAAGCTCTCCCTCGTGGACTTTGTAGGCTTTGGATCGCCGCACTATGCAGCGTGCCTCATTTTGGTCCTCGGGGAGTTCCTGCCTAGTAAGGTAGGCGAGGAATGGTTCCGTCCACGGGGCAATAACGACCATTATTACGTGGGCTGAAGGTGTTATTTCATTGGTAGAGCCTCCGATTATGTCGGAATGTTCGGTGTCGGGCAGTGCGGTTGGGTCCGGGCTGTTATTGTTCCGCTCCCCTTCCCATACTACGGATGGCTTGAACAGCCTTTCCAAGAAGATGTTGGGGGGGACTACATCGCGTTTTGTGCTGATGCGTGCCAGGACATCTGCCGCCTGATTATTTTCCCGGGCTACATGGTGGAATTCAAGCCCTTCGAACCGAGCTGACATTTTTAGGACGGCGTTGCGGTAAGCTGCCATTTTTGGATCCTTGGCATCGAAGTCTCCATTTATTTGGGATATTGCGAGGTTCGAGTCCCAGCGCACCTCTAGGCGTTGAATTCCCATGGATACTGCCATCCGGAGACCATGTAAAAGGGCCTCATATTCGGCTGCATTGTTGGAGTCCGTGTACATAATCTGGAGTATGTATTGAACTGTGTCTCCTATGGGGGACGTCAAAACGACGCCAACCCCCAGTCCGGCCAACATCTTGGAGCCGTCGAAATGCATGATCCAATTTGAATATGTGACGTACTCTTTAGGGAGTTCGGCCTCCGTCCATTCTGCGACGAAGTCGGCCAAGACTTGCGACTTGATGGCTGGCGGTGGCTTATAAGTTATGTCGAATAGGAGGAGCTCAATGGCCCATTTTGCAATCCGGCCCGTTGCGTCACGGTTGTTTATAATATCGTTAAGTGGTACTTCCGAGGTTACTGTTATTGAACACTCTTGAAAGTAGTGTCGTAGCTTCTGAGATGCCATGAATAACGCGTACGCAATCTTTTGATAATGCGGGTACCGTGATTTGCAGGGAGTGAGGACAGTGGACACATAATAGACTAGCTTTTGAAGGGGGAATTTGTGTCCGTCCATTTCTCGTTCGACGACGAGCACTGCGCTTACAACCTGATGTGTTGCTGCAATGTATAATAGCATTGGTTCGCCAATGTTTGGCGCGGCCAGGACTGGGTTTGTTGCTAGTATGGCTTTTATTTCGTCGAGACCGGCCGTGGCTGCATCCGTCCATTCGAAGTGTTCGGTGCGCTGAAGGAGGTGGTAAAGGGTTAGGGCCTTTTCTCCCAAGTGGGAGATAAAGCGGCTTAGAGCCGCCACGCATCCGGTTAATTTTTGTATTTGTTTGAGGTCCTTTGGGATATCCAATTGTGACAGAGCTCAGATCTTGGCTGGATTTGCTTCAATTCCTCTACGGATACAATGAAGCCCAAGAGCTTTCCGGCTGGGATGCCGAAAATGCATTTTTACGCGTTGAGCTTGTTGTCGTATGTTCGGAGGTTATCGAATGTGATCCTCAAGTCGTCTACTAGAGATTCTACATGTCTTGTTTTGACGACCACATCATCTACATATGCCTCCACCGTTTTGCCGATCTGGTTTGCCAGACATGTCTGAATCATGCGCTGATATGTTGCGCCGGCGTTTTTGAGCCCGAACACTACAAGAAATATGTCAACTTATGACCTTCTATAAGTGACCCTCGAAGAATTGGTCATAAATTTATGACCATTTTAGACCAATTGGTCAAAAGCTGTCTGGGGGGCTCTAAACCCTAAACCATAACGACCATTTTGGTCAGAAAGGTCATAATTTCATTAGAGGAAATGGTCGTAAAGCTAGTAGCACTGTCCACTGCCTCATTCCTAGTTGATAACGACCAATATAAAATGGTCACTACACTTGAGTTTGAATGAATTAGGATGATTAGGCAGCCACCTCAGCAACCTTGCTTATGTGTCACTATCTAGGTGTCATTTTTGTTTGAGTTTTAATATTCAACAGACAGACGGGGTACACACTGACAGGCGGGACCCATTTCACAGGTGGGGCCGAGCGCTTAATTCGCCCAAAAAAGATGCACGAGGTGGGACTCGAACCCATGACCTCACGCTTGGTTTGCTCACATGCTACCGCTGGGCTAGAGAGGGACAATTGCTCACATCTGGGAGTTTATCTATACATTATATAGAACTACGGCTCTCTCGTATCATTGACAAGTGGGACCTTCCGACCAGGTGGCATCGAACAAAGCAACGATTTGGAACACTGACAGGCAGGACCCATTTGACAGGTGGGTGAGCGAGCGTTTAATTCCCTAAAAAATATACGCTAGCGGGGACTCGAACCTATGACCTCGCGCTGGGTTCGCTCGTTCGTTACCGCTGGGCTAGAGAGAGATTGTTGCTAATGTGTGGGTAGTTTTCCATATAGTATATAAAACCACGGCTCTCACGTATTAGTGACAAGTGGGACCTTCCGACCAGGTGGCAGTGGGTGGCATCGAACAGAGCAACACTTAGCGTTTTTCTAGGTCTTCCGACCAGGTGGCAGCGGGCGGCGGCGGAAGCAACCAGGTGCCCACGGCCTCGCCGCAGGTGACCTCACCCACGGCCTCGCGGCGGAAGCAACCAGCAAGGGGCGGAGGCGGGGGCGGGGCCGGCAGCGGAGGCGGGGGCGGGGCCGGCAGGGGGCGGAGGCGAGGCAGGGCATGGAGGCGGGGACCAGCAGGGGCGTAGGCGACCGACGGTGGTGGGGGCTCGCCGAGCATGGGAGACTCGCCGCCGCCGCAAGAACACCTCCCAGTATGCACCCCTCACCTCTTCCCCCCTCTCCTCTCTCGTCACCCGAGCAGTGGGAGAAGGATTTCAGTCAGATGTTCTTCAGCATAGATGAATTTTGTTGATGCACTGTTAGTAGTTAGGAGATAGCTTGCTTGTTTGGTAGATAATGCATAGATGAATTTTCTTGATGTGCTATTAGGAATTGTTCAGCTTGTTTGTTAATAATACTTCAGGCCTTGTGGTTAGGCAATTAGCATATAAAATTTTCTGGAATTTTATGTTCCATTACTTCCATCCATTTTCATTAATTAATGTTGATGCACTTAGATTGATTTGCTAAGTTGCAACAATTTGTTGTCTTTGGCAGATGGACAGAAGCTAGATTAGAGAAGGAGTTAGAAAGTTTTCGAAAGAACATATGAAAGGAGTTGATGATTTCATGGCATTTGTTCGGGAAAATTTTGCCAACGATGCTCACATTCTTTGCCCATGTTGTGAATGCCTCAACCGTCCAAGAATGGCTCAAGGAAGAGTGGAAGATCATCTGCTTCTTAATGGGATGTCCAGCACATATGATAGATGGATATATCATGGAGAACCTTTAGACAGACAACCTCAACATTTTGAAGCTGATACAGAGGCCCCTCATATGATGGGTGGTGGTGATGCTGGCATTGATTTCATGGAAAAGGTTTTGCGAGATAATGCTGTTTTGGAGGAAGAGGATGGGCATGAAGATGATAGGATTCCTGACCTATTGAAGGATTTGTACGATGCTGAAGATCGTGCTGATGGACAGAAATCGTTGTTTGTTGAGGTGTTAGAGGAGGCGAAGCGCGCAGCTCATGAAGGGGGTAAATTTTCAAGATTTACCTTCACCGTGAAGTTACTCCACATCAAGTCTTTCTACCAGATTAGCAATGCCGCATTCAACGCAATACTCCGTCTTTTGAGCTTGCAATTCCCTGATAGTTGCCTTCCCAGATCTTATGATGAAGCATTGAGCATAATCCGTAGGCTGGGGTTAGGTTATGTGTCAATACATGTGTGCCCAAATAACTGTGTCTTGTTTCAGAAGGATTTAGCAAAGCATGACAACTGTCCAAAATGCAATGCATCTAGGTGGAAAGATGCTGATGGGAAGAAGTCAATATCGGAGAAGGTACTGAGGCACTTTCCCTTGATACCAAGGCTGCAGCAGATGTTCATCTCGAAGAAATCATCGCGTGAGGTACAGTGGCACAAGCTGAAGTGGCAACCTGTGGACAATGAGCTGAGCCATCCAGCGGATGGAGAGGCATGGAAAGAGTTTGACCATATACATTTAGATTTTGCTGCAGATCCAAGGAACATAAAACTTGGCATTGCCACAGATGGGTTTAATCCGTTTGGGAACATGAGCACGTCTTATAGCATGTGGCCAGTTTTAGTGGTGCCGTACAACCTGCCACCATGGGCATGCATGGATCAGTCCAACTTCATGATGTCATTGCTTATCCTAGGTCCAGATTCTCCAGGAAAGGATTTTGATGTCTTTATGGAGCCCCTAGTAGAAGAACTGCTCCAGCTCTGGACTGGTGTACCTACATACGATGCCTTGAGTCCGGAAGAAAAGTTCAATCTACGTGCTGCGATCATATGGTCCATCCATGATTTCCTGGCTCTGCACACTCTGTCTGGGAGGATCACAGCGGGTTATCAGGCTTGTGTCCATTGTGACAAAGACCCTTGCTCAAAGAGAATAAGGAGCAAGATCTGCTATATTGGGCACCACCGCTTTCTTCCCCGAAACCATCGCTGGTGAAGAAGCAAAGATTTTAATGGTGAGAATGAAACCCGTGACAAGCTAGCTAAATTCACTAAAGAAGAGCTGGAGCAGCAACTTGAAAAGGTGAAAGATGTGAGACCAGGAAAGCTGGCGAAGAAAAGAAAGCGTGAGGAAGGTCAATGTTGGGACCGGAGGTCTTGTTTGTGGGACCTGCCATACTGGGCTGATCTGAAATTAAGGCATAATCTCGATGTAATGCACATTGAGAAAAACATATGCGAGAATCTGCTAGGGACGTTTCTGAACATTAAAGGGAAGACAAAGGACACGGTTAGTTCTAGGCTTGATTTGGAGGACATGGGCATAAGAGAAGATTTGCATCTACAGCACAATGAAGATGAAGATTCATTTGAAATTCCACGAGCATGGTATACAATGAATAAAGAACAAAAGCTTGCATTCTGTGAATTCCTAAGAGTGGTGAAATTTCCAGATGGTTATGCTGCTAACCTAGCAAAGTGTGTTACTTCTGATGGATTCAAGCTTTCAGTACTGAAAACCCATGATTATCAAATCCTCCTCCAAAGGATTTTACCGGCGGGCCTCCGAGGAATCATGCACAAGGATATATATGAAACGGTTGCTGAGCTGGGAAATTTCTTTAGAGAACTGTACTACAAAACCCTCAAGTTAACTGTCCTGGAAAGACTTGAAAAAGAAATCCCAATTATTCTTTGCAAGCTCGAGAAGATTTTCCCTCCAGCTTTCTTCACCGTGATGGTCCATTTGGCGGTGCACTTACCCAAATAGGCAATGCTTAGAGACCCAATCGAAAGAAGGCTGCTTACTTGTAAGCGTTATGTGCGAAACACAGCAAGACCTGAAGGTTCTATTGCTGAAGCATATGTCGTTGACGAGTGCTTGACTTTTTGCTCTAGATACTTTGGTGATGTGGAAACAAGATGGAACCAGCCGGGCAGAAATAGAGAGCGGTCTGATTCGCAAAGTGGTGATGTCTTTGTTTTCAACCATGGTGTGAACTTTCTTGGAGCCTCACAATACTTGGAGGCTGGTGATGAGTATGACAAGATGGTTTTGTTTATGCTCAGCAATTGCGCCGAGGTTCTACCATATATCGAGTACGTTATATCTTGTGCACTCATTATATATATTTTTTGGCTTGGGTTGGCACCAGCCTAGTGTTTTAATTCACATGTTTTGTTGGCATTGCAGGAAATGCAAGGAAGAGTTAAATCAGGAAGAAAGCAATATCAATGTTGATAAAAGGGTTGCCAAGGTGTTTGCTAAGTGGTTTAAGAATCATGTGAGCTCTTTAGCCACATGTTTTATGTTTTCTGTGTTATTCACCCATTGTTAAATACCATTGTTTGCTAAATGGTTTATTTGTGCAGATTGGAAAGTTGCATGAGGAGAAGAAGGTCAGTGATGATCTATTTGCTTTGCCATGCTTACCGGATAAGCGAGTGAGAGTGTATTCAGCATGCATTGCCGACGGTGTCCGGTACCACACCGTTGACCGCGAGGAAAAAAGGAAGACACAAAATAGTGGAATCATCACTGAGGGGTCACATGATGGTGAGATCATTGACTTCTATGGTCAGTTGAGAAGCATCGTAGAGTTGCAGTACAACTCTAGTGGAGGCATCCATCGCTCGGTTGTCTTATTTCACTGTGACTGGTTTGAGCTTGGTAGCGAGAAGAGGAGAGACTCTTTTGTCAAATATGATGGCCACTTCAAAAGCATCAACACTGCAAGGTGCTGGTATAAGAGTGATCCCTTTATTCTAACAACACAAGCAACAATGGTGTTTTATCTGCCAGAGACTCTTTTGCACGGAAAATGGCGAGTTGTGCAAAACTTTCAGCACAGACACTTGTGGAGTGTGACTGAAACTGAAGTGGAAAAGGGCCCCGGTGATGGTGGACTAACATACCAAGATGATGACTCTACGGAAGTTCCGTTGCAAGCTGATGATGACTCAATGGAAGTTCCGGTGCAAAGCAGAGTGTGAAGGGACCGGGAACGTGTGATCGTTGGTGCTGTAATAGTTGAAGGCATCAAGAAAAGAAGAAAGGTGGTAGAGGATGGACATGAAAGCGAGGATGAGGAAAACCGGACTGATCATACTATGCTGCAATATTGTAGTGATGATGAGGAAAACAGGATGGGCATAGAGTTCCTTGTTTTCGTATCGATGACGATGAGTAGCGAATGGACTGGCAAAGGTAAATACTATTACTTAATGTTCTTTGTTTTGGTATCTATGGGACTGGTGACCTGATGTGATCAATCTTCTCTCCAGGTAGAAAAATCCTTGAAGATTCTAGGAGCAAAATGATGATCCTGATGGTTGTAGCAAGATGATGATCCTGATGGTTGTAGCAAAATGATGATCCTGATGGTTGTAGCAATAGTGATGTAGTTATCCTGATTCATAGTGCTTTAAGATTCCAGCAGCAAAATTGAGATGTTATGCTTGCTGTTTTGACCTGAATTGAGATGTTATTGTAGCTGTTATGCTTGCTGTCAAAATGTTGTCTTGTAACGCAAAAGATTGCAAAATGATCATACAGAAGGTTTTTTGAACATCTTTAGTTCATGTTTTGGTCAGAATGTTGTCTTGTAGTTGTTGTGATCATTTAGTAGTTGTTGTGATCATCTTGTAATTGTTTTGGTCAGAATGTTGTCTTGTAGATGCTATTTTAACTGAATTTTGGTCAGAACTGAAGATGCTATTTTAACTGAATTTTTCTTCAACTGAACCCATTTCATTGTGAGCAAAAAAATATGCGCCAGCGGGGACAAGAACCCACGACCGTGCGCTTGTTTCACTATGTTTCTATCACTGGGCTAGGACAAGGCTATTAGTCTTCCACTCTATGCCAACCTTTTTGAATATATCATACTAGTCAAGTATGAAGCACACACCTCACTGACAAGTGGGCCACTCGACCCACTCGCTGACAAGTGGGCCATTTTGCTATTGTACCCAAGCTACCAAAAATATGCACGTGGCCAAAAAATATGCGCGTGCGGGGGCTCGAACCCACGACCGTGCGCTTATTTCACTGTGTTTCGACCACTGGGCTAGGAAGAGGCTGTTGGTTTTGTAATCTATGCCCACCCTTTTTAATATATCAAACCAGTCACGTAGCAAACACCGAACTCGCTGATAAGTGGACCCGTCCCTCTCTTTTCCCCACTTCTCCTCACCACTCGACCCGCTCCTCCTCTCCATCGACGGTGCCGCCCACCGCTGCCGGCTCCTTCCTCTCCCACCGCCGGCCTCCCCACCGCCGCCGGCTCCTTCCTCTCCCACCGCCGCCGACTCCTTCCTCTATCTCTCGAGGTATGCATCCTTCCTCTCTCTCCTTCCTGGTTGGATTAGTTTTCTGCTACTGGTTAGATTAGGGTTCTTGCCGTCGCCTAGATTGGATTAGATTAGATAGGGATTGGATTAGATTAGGGTTTGATTTGGTTAGGGTTTGATTGGGACTGCATTAGATTAGATTAGGGTTGGATTATTAGGGATTGGATTATGTTTCCTCATAGATGTTCTTTAATAGATAGATGCTCCTTTCCAGCTAATATAGCATTGGAGGTGAGTTATTACTATGGCTTGCTTTAACCACTGTTGTCCAGGTCCTTCATCATCCAGTGTTGTCGTCATAGCAGGGCTTCATTGTCCATTTGTACATATGAACTGCATTTGTACAGTAGTTAATTCTCTTAAGATAAGTTGTAATGCATGTTTGTCCTTGGGTGTATCTGGCATATTCTGAATATTAAGTGAAAAAGAAGCTTGTCTCTGTACACATTGTTGTTTCTTTTGCCTAGAATAATGGGCTGTGGTCTCTGAATTTTTTTTGTGGAATTCTGTATGGTTTATTTTGACGATCAAGAGATGAATGCCAAAGCATGTTGGATGTTGCTAGTTTTATCTTGAGAAACTAGAGGCATCACAAACAAATGGATGTGTTGTTGCATTGAAGCAACTGGCAAGAGGATTATATTGAGGCAGTGAGACACTAGTGTGTTCTAATTTGTTTTTCTTTTTGTAATGTTTTACCCGAGTGGCTAAGCACTGCTATGTAGGTGTACAAATACAATGTGATCATGCTAAGCACCGCTATGTTGGTGCTTATGTTCTGATGTGTACAAATACAATTCTATCTAGGTGTTTGCACTGCTAAGATTTTCTTGGTCTCTTGTTTTTTCTGTTTTGATGTTATATTCATAGAAGTTTGCATATGTGTGCATCATGTAATGTGATCATGCTATCTCAAATGATCATAATCTATTGATGATGCATGAAGTATTTCCTGCTATAATTTTCTTCAGTCACACTGTTGTTTTGCTGTGCTTGATAAACCTGAGACTTCTTTCTATTGTAATATTGAAATTGTTGTTTTGCTGTACACTATTGGTCCATTTATAATAGATATGGTTCTGGTCAATTTATAGTAGATATGGTTCTGGTCAATTTATATTGCTGTGTTCTGGTCAATTTATAGTAGATTTTAGTGTTGTTGCTGTTGGTGGTCACCTGATGATGTTGCTGTTGTTGTTGATGTTGATGTGCTTGTTTTAGTGTTAGTTTACTATGCTATTGATGTTGATGTGCTTGTTTAATTTACAATGCTGCTTTTCAGATAAGTGAGATGGCTGGCTTGGAAGGTTTCGAGTTCTTTCTAGATTGTAATTGAGAAATCTTGCAGTAGGCAGGTATGTTTATCATCACTCATTTCTTTATCATCACTCTGCTGTCTAGTGCTTGATTGCCACAATTAACCACTACTTGACCCTCGCTATAGAGGCTGCCTGACAAGTTTGCGAAGATGCTCGCCGGTCGTGAGCCCCACAAAGTGAAGCTGTGGGAGGCCGGCAGCGGGCTTCACAGGCTGTGGGAAGTGTTGGTGGTGTTTGATGGTGAAGGCCACATGTACCTAGGGCCCGGCTGGGAGCATTTCGCCCGCGCCCATGAGCTACAGCTCGGGTACTTCCTTGTCTTCCGCTATGACGGCGACGCCATGTTCACCGTGAAGTTGTTCGACAACACCATGTGCCGCATGTACTACCAGCACGATGACGATGCCAGTAAGCTCTCTGCCTCTCTTCTTCCTGTCCTTTTGGCTTCCTCTACCTGCACGATGACAACACCATGTTCACACTTTGTTGCATTTGGCCAGGCAATGGGAGCAGCAGCGGGGATGACGAGGAGCAGAGCGGGGATGACGACGAGGAGAAGAGCGGGGATGACGAGAAGAGTGGGGATGACGAGGAGCAGCCTATTCTGGCTGACGATGAACATGCTATGGTGGTGGCTGACGACGACCCTGCTATGGTGGTGGCGGATGATGACCTTGCTATGGTGGTGGCGGACGACGACCTTGCTATGGTGGTGGCGGACGACGACCTCGCGATGGTGGTGGCGGACGACGACCTCGTGATGGTGGCGGCGCCTACAATCCCACAGCTTGGCGATAGGACCGTGCCAATTGTGGTAGAGGAGTACATCTGCGTTGGGATTCGCCACTCTGAGCGCATCAGGTTGATGAAGGAGAAGAAGGAGTGAAGGTGTTAAGAAGGTGTTCAGCATGTTATGTTTAAGCTTGTTAGTGTAATATGAACATGTCAATGTTAAGTATGTCAGGTTTAATTTTGTGCATGCTCATGGATGCTGTATGACAGTGTCATCTAAACAAGTCATGTTTTTAACAATGAATATTCAGTTTGGTAATTGATGGGAATTGAAATTTTTTACGCATGCTCATGGATGAAAGATAAAATTATGGGTTTTTGTGCATGCTCATGTATGAAACAATATAAGTTTCATTTTTTGAATGCTAAAAACATGACTCAAACACTAGCCACAGATGACCGCCGTGACTAAATCCGCCGGTTTTTGAAAACACCGTAAAAATTCGAAGGGTGTGTCTAGGGCACATCTAGATGTGCTCTAGTTATTGCACATCTAAGTGAGTGAATCAAGCATAAAGAGAAAGAAAAAAGAAAAAGGAAAATATCCACACGAATCTCGATGTAAGATCAATGCCATAGGACTTAGATGTGCAATACTTATGGCACATCTAGATGTGCTTTAGCAAAACTGAAATTCAAAAACCGCTTTTCATTTTTTGAATGCAAAAGACATGCGTTTTTCGTGAAGCGGCTACAAGGAGGGGCACCCCAAACGGCGCCATTCCATGTCTATCTCAAAGTAGACCCTATTTTACGGACGGTCGCCAAAAAGCATGCATTTCCGACCCTCGTAGCTACTCCTGGCAATTCGGACCACCTTCGGCCGATTCAGCTGGAACCGGCTGGAATTTGAATTGCGGGTCCTCCATAGCTTGCCCGTTATTTTCACTAAAAATGCTTTTTAGCTTCACAGGTAGGCATTTCATCATAGAATCGACAACAGATTTGCACGGCTCAAACCCTAGCCACGGACGGCCGCCGTGACGAAATCGGCCGGTTTTTGAAAACATCGTAAAAAATTCAAAAAAAATCAAAAAATGGGAGACCTCCGCATCACATCATCAAATGTGGCCTACCAACTAGCAAAAATACTAAACTTGCAATACCGGCGTTTTCTTGAAAAAGTGTTCTCAAAAACAACCTACCATGAACGAAGATTCATGGCTTTCAAGCCAAACTAGCAATGATATGGCCGCATCCATTGAATAGTTTCTGATAATATGCCCAAATTGGGCGCATGCCTCCGTCTTGTGATGGCAAACAATGTTGCCAAAGTGAGGTTCCAACTTGTTTAAAAAAAAACGTTTTTCATTTTTTGAATGCAAAAGACATGTGTTTTTCATGAAGCGGCTACAAGGAGGGGCACCCCAAACGGCGGCATTCCATGTCTATCTAAAAGTAGACCCTATTTTACGGACGGTCGCCAAAAAGCATGCATTTCCGACCCTCGTAGCTACTCCCGGCAATTCGGACCACCTTCGGCCAATTCAGCTGGAACCGGCTGGAATTTGAACTGTGGGTCCTCCATAGCTTGCCCATTATTTTCACAAAAAATGCTTTTTACTTCACAGGTAGGCATTTCATCACAGAATCGACAACAGATTTGCACGGCTCAAACCCTAGCCATGGACGGCCGCCGCGACGAAACCGGCCGGTTTTTGAGAACACCGGTAAAAATTCAAAAAAATGAAAAAAATGGGAGACCTCCGCGTCACATAATCAAATGTGGCCTACCAACTAGCAAAAAATACTAAACTTGCAGTACCGGTGTTTTCTTGAGCTACTCGGTATGATTTTAACCATGATTTCCACAAAGTTTACAGAAAAAACCCTATTTTTTCTACACCCAAACCCCAAAGGATTTTCCACCCACACCAAAATTTTCCCTCCACCAAAATTTCCCTCTCCCAAAATTTCCCTCCACTCCCTCTCCCACTACCAGGCGGGTCCCACCACTCCCTCTCCCACTAACACGCGGGATCCCCTCCCCTCCCCTCCCAAAATTTCCCCATTCCCTCCCCTCTCCCCGACGAACCCTAGCTTCTCCCTCCCCGAGCCGCCCCGCCGACGACCACTCCCTCCCCTACTCCGTGCCGCCCCGTAGCCCATCCTCTGCTCCGCCCCTCCATTCCCCACCTGCCAGCCCCGATGAATCCCCCCACCCCTCTCCCCACCCCGCAACCCTAGCCCCTCCTCCTCTGCTCCGCCCCGCCCCGCTCTGCTCCCCGATGACGAATTGCCGCTCCGCTCCTCTACATCGACGACGGTGGTGACAAGAGGGTAGACGTGAGCGACGACTGCGACAGGAGCCACCGCTGCATCATGTACAACACGACGACGGGTACTCCCCTTGTTAGGTTTAGGATTTTCTGGTGGTTCGATGGATCTCATGGTGCATCTTCTAGGGTTAGGATCTCATGGTGCATCTTCTAGGGTTAGGATCTCCTGATGGTTAGGGTTAGGATCTCTTGGTGGTTAGGGTTCTTCTTCATGGGGATGGGGATGGGGATGGATTCATGGGGTTAGGATTCATGGGATGATATCCTTGTTGTTCATGGGGTTAGGGTTCATGTCGTTGGTAATGTGATTTTGAGATGGGGATGGATTCATGGGGTTAGGGTTTTGTGGGGAGGTGGTTCTTTAATCTAGATTTTGTATGCTCTATTTTGATTTTGCATCCCTGTCAATGTCGTTGCTTGATGTTTTGTGTTGTCATGTGGATGCCCTGTGGCAGCTCATCCATGGCCTTGTTTATCATGCAGGTCATTGAGCAGCATCAGGAGGAGGAGCTCAAGCACGGCTACCACAAAAGCAGGTTTTTGTCCATCTCCATCTCCCTCTGCTGCCAATCCTTGTTATGGTTTGTTAATCTTTACTTGTCAGAGTGTATTACTTCAGAGCCATTTTCTTTGTTAATCCTTGTTATGCTTTGTTAATCTGTAGTCATAGCGATTTGCTTGCTTGATGACATTGAAGTTGATGTCTGTAAGAGGTCGTTTGTAGCCATACTAATAGTTAACATGATGTAGTAGTTTTCTCTTTGGAATCCCTAGCAGGTACTAAAGTTTTGGATTATATTGCATATTCCTTTAAAATTTACTTGGCTAGTTTAGTGCCACCTCTTGAGTTAAATAAGAACCTGGAGTAAGCTATTGTGCTGTAATTGTTGTGCCATTGTGTGAAGTATTGATATCCATTTGCATCTTCGTAGAAATGGCTACATGTTCTTTGAGAAATCTTCCTTTGAAGCCTTCTCCCTGTTTTATATTTGCTAGAACAAGGATGTTATTCTTTTTGGGTGTTCGTTTTGTTTTGCTTGCTGTGGCACTCTGTTATTTGTTCTTGATTATGGTCGCCACTAAATCTAAAGCTCTGTAGTTGTTGTTCCCATGCTATCTAGGGTTTGTAGGTTCCCATTCATGTTTGGTTTCTATCTTGTGAGCTCCTGCCATGCTTTGGTTTACATATAGAAAGCTTTCTGCTCACTGTACTACTAGAGTAGTTCATGTAGGTGTGATATATGCTCTCTGGGTTGGTCTAGTTAATTCATGGTGTTCATTACTAAATGATTAAGTCCATCTGCCATTACTGTGAGCTATACTAATACTAGCATGAGACATTGCCATTCCTGCGAGCTATACTAATACTAAATGATTAAGTCCATCCGCCATTCATGGTGTACCTGATAGTGTTGTCACAGTACCAATCATATACTGTAGACCATTGTGCTATACTAATACTAGCACGAGACATTGTCAGATTTACCACATGATGTATATGTGATCATGTGGGGACTGGGGAAGGAAAGAGAGCGCGGGGTGGGCTCTATCAGCAGTACATGCTTAATTAGGGTTTCCATCAGCAGTACTTGCTAGTATTAGTATAACTTGGAGAAGAAGCTACTTTCTTGCTTATTAATTAGGGTTTGTATCAATAGTACTTGCTTGCTTCTCTTCAATTTCCTTCATTGCTTGCTTGTTATTATCAGTAGCACTTTGCTTGCTTGCTTGCTTGTATTAGTAGCACTTATGCACTTTGCTTACTTGCTACTAGTGTACATGCATGCTTGTTTAGTGCACTTACATGTTTTCTTAATTAATAACACTAGATCACTGTATTGTTTATCCATCAAGTTTGTTTCACATGTATTACATGTATGTGCATGATGGTCCAAATGCTTTCCTTTATTGATACAAGTGCATCATTTTACTTTATCCCTGTTGTATCTGATTGTTGTTTATTCTATTTTGCAAGCACCACCTCAAGATCATCCATGGCAAGGAGGACAAGGTCAAGCATGAGGCCAACCGTTGGTATGCAACTTGCTCCTTGTGGTTATACTGTCAGTTTCATAAAATCTGTGTCTTAATATGCTAAGTGAAATGTATTGCTGCAATCTGAATAAGCTAGCTTAATTGTGCCTGTGTGTTGTTAGTCTTCCTTACTTGAATAACTAGGATTAAATGATAATAAAATTTCATAAGATATGTTTGGCTGTCTGTCCATGCATTCCAAACATTCACCTAATAGTTATGTTTCCTTTATCATGCAAAGAAGAGCCTCTCACCGAGTACGAGAAGGTTAGGGCTAGAAATATCATGAGGAACAATCGGATGTTCCAGTCCCTGGGCATCGGTGCAATAGCGTCGATGATTAGGAAAACAAATGGTGTACAAGAAGGTAGAAGTGATGAGCTTCAAGAGGGTAGTGGAGTTATCAATGATGACCCAGAGTACAATCCTAAGGACGATGAAGTTATTGATGGAGAGGAAGTGGATGATGTTGTAGTCAACAAGATTGTTAAGGTGCAAACTCTGTCTTGCTTGGAGGGTTGGGGTTCTGTTATTCTATGTTATTCCTTGTGCTCACATATTTCTCTTGTGATCTAATGCTTTTTTCCGTGCTGTTTATATGAGGCACTGAAGGAATCTAGGACGAAGAGGCCTGGTGTTAAGAAGACAGTCAGCAAGAAGAACAAGAGCTCAGAAACATCTGCTGCAATGCCTCCAGGAAGGGTGATGGCCCCAGCTCCAGGACAAAAAAAGAGGATCCTGGAACCTGATGAACCTGCCCTTGATAGAGTCACAAGGCAGAAAGCAAGGATGGCGACTGCAGCGGACCATCAGGAAAGTATGATGCGCATGGACTCTCAGACCTCGGTGCAAACGGGTGATGAGTTGCCGCCCATGGATGAAGGAACCACTCTCAGCATGGATGGAAGTGGCACTGTCTGCCTAGATGAAGCAGGAACCATCTGCATTGATGAAGCAGGCACTGTCCACACAGACCTCAGCCCTGTTGCACCTTCTATTGACAGGAACGCTGTCATCAATGAAGAAGAACAGCAGCTTGTGCTTCAATCAGGCAAGTTGACCTTTGCAATGCTATCTTTTACTAGTGCATTTTCCAAATGGAATGATCATGTATGCTTTTGTCGATTCCTGCATTTGTCGATTTCTATTCTAATTTATGAGTTCCGTTTCATTTTCAGATGAGAGGATCACCAAGTCGCTTGGTAGCAAGGTGCCTATCCAAATTGCCGAAGGGATGATTCGTCCAGAGAAGCCTCTGCAGGCAGCAAAGCTTGCTTCTGAGTGTGGACTCGTTGCAAAAAGCCATCTTCCGGTTTTTCCTCACTTCAAGCTATACAAAAAATGCTAGTCTATTGGAGAACTACATTGGGAAAGTTGTTGTAGGCTACTTGTTTCATAGTTAATGTGCTATCTATTTTCTGTTACACCTATTCATGATCACTAATATTGTTCCTACCTTGTTTGCTATCTTGGTAGGAAAATTTTGAGATGAACCCGAACTCGGAGACCATCAAGACCTCGTGCAAAGATATTCTGCAGAAATATTCAAAGAACAGACGCCATCATATCAAGAAGAAGTATTTTGATACCGTAGCCACAAATAAAGTCAGCATTAAGTCTCCGGTGCCTGATCTAATGGATGGTGAATGGCAAGCTCTGGTGGAGATGTGGTCTACCCCAAGACACAAGGTTTGTCTATGCTTTGTTTGATGCTTTATGTTCTGCACATGATATGCTAGTGCTAGATCAAGCTGACAGTATGCTTTTTTGTAGGAAACCTGTGTGTCGAACAAGATGAATCGAGAAAAAGTCGTGTATAATCACAGAACTGGTTCCAGGCACTACACAGCACACATTTTTGCCACTGTGAGAACTCTTCTCTAGAGACCTTACCGTTTGATCCTCATTGAATAACATTTCTGATTCTTGCTGAATAACATTTTGATTTTTGTTGAAAAACATTTCAGAAAGAAGAGCGTAAGGGTGAGGAGCTGTCTGCGATTGACTTGTTTAAGGCCACCCACAATAGCAAGAAGCACAGGTTTTCGGAGCCAGTCAAGACTGCTATAGTAAGTCACTCCATGCTTTGCCTTGTTTGATTCACAGCCAGCTTTGATGCTTTGATGCTTTGATGTTGTTTGATTCGGAGCCAGTCAAGAACACACGCTATGTTCCATGCTTTGATGTTGTTTGATAGTTCAACAAAGATATCAGAACTTGCTGTAGCTATTTGATGCATTTTTTATGATATGATGAAATTTGATCTGAATGTTAGTTTGATGATCGGCTCACTCAGGAAGCCATCTTATATAGAACCACCATTCTAGGCTTAATGAAGTGATCATATTGTTCCAATTGCATGTCTCCAGGTCACTAGTCATCATCTTCTTGTATAGATTTTGTGTGCTGGTTTGGTTACTTCAAATAATCCATTTGTGTGCTAGTTTGGTTTCTCTTGCTTGGTTTGGTTTGCAAAATGTGAAATAGATCTCCCACTAATGTCTATCATTTTCCTCCATATGCTAGCTTGAGATGGAAAAAATGAAGGACGCGCCGGTACCAGAAGGTGAAGAGCCAAAGTCTGCTGTTGAAATTGTCGAACAAGTCCTCAAGACCGAAGTCAAGCAAAGCACATTCCTCAGGAATGTTGGGCTCCAGTCATCTAGGAACAACTCCGGCAAAGCAACAACTGAAGTTGCTGCTCATGTTCGTGGCCTTGAGCAGAAGCTGGAGAGGTCTGAGCTTCAAGCTAACGTGATGCAAGAAGAATTGGCGGCAATCAAGATGAAGGCGGACGAATCTGAAGCTGCACGCGACAAGGAACTTGAGCTGCTGCGCAAGAAGTCTCAAGAGCAGGAAGAGCAGTTAGCCCACTTGATGGCTCTCTTTGGAGCTAAGGTAGTTTGATGGTTGTGCAGTTTGTCTTTGAGCTGCTAAGGTAGTTGCATTGCTGCCTAGTTTGATGGCTGTGAACCTCTTTGTCTTTGAGCATTTTGTTGCATTGCTGCCTAGTTTGAACCTGTGAAGTTATGTGAACCTGTGAAGTTATGTGATCTAGTGAACTCTGTGAAGTTATGTGAACCTGTGAAGTTATGTGATCTTGTGAACCTCTGTTATTTTCTGTGAAGTTATGTGGATCGCTTGTGCATCTGGGCCATGCTGTTTGAACCTGGGCTTGTGGATCACTTGTGCACCTGGGCCTTTCTGTTTATAGTTATGCAAAATAAGAACCTGGGCTCTAAAAAGGCCGAGGCCCAAACAAGATTTAGACTAAAAAGGCTTGGGCCTAAAAAAAGAAATGACTGTAAGATTTTTTTATACAAAAGGCTGCATAACACAAAATAAAAAGGCCAAGGCCCAAATTCGAACTAGACTAAAAAGGCTGTGGCCCAAAACAATAGTGGAATATAAAAAAATTCATCAGAAAAAGGCTCCATTCACAGAAAATAAAAGGCCAAATTATTGGGCCAGGCCCATGCAGATAAGCAAAATAAAGAGAGAAAAATTAAATGGGCTGAATTATTGGGCTTGGCCCATCAGGACGGCTGAAATGGACCGGGCTGATTCTATTTTACGACCTTTTCATTTGTTCGTAAGTCTGCCACGTCAGCTTGCCACGGTGGATCTGACATGGTGTGGTTGGATTGCTAGTGACCAAAACAGTTGGTCATTAAATCTACGACCTTTTTTTTGGTCATAAACGTTTGCGACCATTCCAGAAGAAAGGTCGCTATAGTCAGTTTATGACGGCCAGCTTTTGACCTTATGTTTTTGGTCACAAAAAGGTCACAAATGGAAATTTGTGACCATTCAGTGACCAATAGTGGTGGTCACAAGTTGACATATTTCTTGTAGTGGAAGGGCATTATGTGGAAGCAGAATGGGCCGTATGGTGTGATAAATGCCGTTGCGGCTTGGTCTGATTCTGCCATCTTGATTTGATGGTAGCCGGAATATTGTCGAGGAAACACAACGAGTCGTGTCCTGCGGTAGCATCGATAATTTGATCGATGCTGGGGAGGGGGAAGGGATCCTTTAGGCAAGCCTTGTTAAGGTCTTTAAAATCGACGCACAGGCGCAAGGATTTGTCCTTGTTTGGTACCATCACCAGGTTTGCTAGCCAGTCCAGATGTTTTATACCTCTGATGAATCTGGCCTCCAATAGCTTTGCTAGCTCCTCTCCCATGGCCTATCTCTTAGGTTCGGAAAAACGCCGAAGAGCTTGCCTGACAGGTTTGAATTCTTTTAGGATATTTAAGCTGTGCTCGGCCAGCCTGCGTGGGATTCCTGGCATGTTTGAAGGGTGCCAGGCGAAAATGTCCCAGTTCTCTCGCAGGAAGTCTCACAGTGCGGCATCTACATCAGGGGTTAAATGTGCCCCGATGGAAGCTGTTTTATTGGGGTCCGTTGGATGGACCTGGAATTTGACTATTTCGTCTGCCGGTTTAAAGGAGGTGGACTTGGATCTTTTGTCGAGTACCACGTCGTCTCTATTCACCATGGAGCGTAGCGCAGTCAGTTCCTCAGCCGCTAGGGCTTCCGATAGTGCCTCAAGGGCCAATGCGGCTGTCTTGTTTTCGGCGCGGAGTGCTATGTCCGGATCACTAGCGAGAGTGATGACCCCGTTGGGCCCGGGCATCTTTAGCTTCATGTACCCGTAATGGGGTATTGCTTGGAAGATTGTAAACGCTTCCCGCCCTAGCAAAGCGTGATAACCGCTGCTGAACGGAGCCACATGGAACGTGACCTCTTCGGACCTGTAATTATCCGGCGTGCCGAACACCACATCTAGTGTGATTTTTCCTGTACAGCGCGCTTCCCGACTAGGGATTATTCCTCTAAAGGTTGTGCTGCTTCGCTCAATGCGGTTCCAGTCTATTTCCATTTTTTGAAGGGTTTCCTCGTAAATGAGGTTCAATCCGCTGCCGCCGTCCATGAGTACCTTGGTAAGACAAAAGCCGTCCACTATTGGACTGAGGACCAATGCAGCTGGTACTCGGGTTGTTCACAATTTAGGTTCATCACTGGCGTTAAAGGTAATAGCCGTGTCACTCCATGGGTTTATTGTTGCCACTTGGTAGATTTCGGCAAGGCTGCGGAGTGTCCTTTTTCGCATGTTATTTGATGCGAAAGTCTCGAAGACTGTTAATACCATATTGGTGTCTCTGGGGTGGCTTTCTATGGCCACCGGAATTAGGAGATCTTCGCCAATTTTGGCCACCTGCCGGAGTATCCAACATGCTCTAAGGCTGTGAGTTGGTGTGGCGTCCTCTGTACTGTGAATTTTACAGGGTCCATTAAGCCATCCTTCCAATACGGTTCCATGCCCTGTAGAGGGTTTTTGCTTTTTGGTGTTTGACCCGGGTGTCTGGCGATGATGCACCCTTTTATTTCGGACTGGGTTTGCATTCAGGGCCGGATTGTCCCAAAAATTTATTTCGGTTTTCCAGGCGCTTTCCATCGCACAGTACTTTCGTACTATGGATGCTAAGTCAGCGAAGCGTGTAATATCACGGCGACTTATGGCGTTGAGGATTCCCTTGTTCGTGCAATTATTGTAGAAGAATGAAATCGCGTCTTCCTTGCGGCAGTCCTTTATCCTGTTCATAACCAGGAGGAATCTGACCCAATAATGATGTACTGTTTCTTCGGGCCTTGCCTAATTTGGGATAGATCACTAATGTTCGGGTGGGTTGGTGGAATTAAATCCGAAGCCTCACCCCATCTGAGGCTCAGAGGCCGAGGAATTTCTGAACTCGAGAATTTCGATTCCTGGATGTTGTCCAATGAATCCAGTACGTCCCCTGACTCTAAGTTCAGGTCTTGAGTGATATCCTTCCCTCCGCGGGTATCCGGCTTGGAGGGATCGAGAATCCGAACGTAGCTAGTCCTTAAGATAGATGAGGGGTCGCCGCACTGTCCCTCTACCACGGCAACGTGATGGGTGACTTGAGGAGAGTTAATCTCTCTCAGATCGGGCTTGGGCCCAATCTGGTCTTAATCTGTAGCGACTCCCAAGGCGGCGATGCGATCCAAGAGCTCGTTTGTGGAGGAGAGCTCCATTGGATCTAATTGCTCGGCGAGTTCCGAGCTGACATGAATATTGTTTTCGATGGCTCGATAGGTCATCGTCGGCGCAGAAGCCGAACAGGCGGTCATAAGAAAACCACCTAGCCGGAGGGTTTGGCCGACAGCCAAAGCTCCCTTAGCAACGGTGCCGTCTTTAAAGACGGGGCGAGGCATCCTTCCTGATGGCGACGACACAGAGGAACTCTCAATGAAAGCACCAAAGTCGGTGTCAAAACTGGCGGATCTCGGGTAGGGGGTCCCGAACTGTGCGTCTAGGCCGGATGGTAACAGGAGGCAAGGGACACGAAGTTTTACCCAGGTTCGGGCCCTCTCGATGGAGGTAAAACCCTACGTCCTGCTTGATTAATATTGATGATATGGGTAGTACAAGAGTAGATCTACCACGAGATCGGAGAGGCTAAACCCTAGAAGCTAGCCTATGGTATGATTGTTGTTGTTTATGTTGTCCTACGGACTAAAACCCTCCGGTTTATATAGACACCGGAGAGGGTTAGGGTTACACAAATTCGGTTACAATGGTAGGAGATCCACATATCCGTATCGCCAAGCTTGCCTTCCACGCGAAGGAAAGTCCCTTCCGGACACGAGACGGAGTCTTCAATCTTGTATCTTCATAGTCCAGGAGTCCGGCTATCCGAACACCCCCTTATCCAACACTCCCTCATTGTGCATATCCACTTATCCCAAAAGCCGAGGTGCCCTTTTGTTTGCAAAGTTACCGCGCCTCATTGATGTTCGCACCCGCCTTTTACTGTTACCTTCCCTTATTAAGGCCAACTCCACTGCGCGACCCTATCCTATCCGCCCCCGTCCGTTTGGGGTAAAAGGGACAAACAAGACGGCCCAGCGCACGGCCTCAAACGGACAAATGTCCGGATTCCGTCCGCTTTCGACCCATCCCCGGCCCAAACTTGCGCTCGGTTTGGGGTGAAACGGACGCGTGCGGACGGCCTCAACGCACGCCCTTGTCCCCCCCCCCCCCCCGTGGCCCGCCTGTCGGGGACACTAGCAGTCCCTCCGTTCCCAATATTTCACCCTCTCTCTCCCCGCCCCGCCCTGCCGCTGGCGCCATCGCTATTGTCCGGCCGCCTCCTCACCGCGCAGCCCCCCCGCCGTCCATACCAAACCACGTCTCGACATGGCCGCCACCACGCCCGTGCTTCCGCCGTAGTTTTGGTCGTCGATCGAAGGAGGTTTGGACATCGCCGTCCTTGCCGGTGGCAGAGGGGGCACGACTGCCAGCGACGTACCACGGCGGCCGAGGCAGATTCCGACGAGAGCTCCAGAGCGGCCAGTAACCGGCCGGCAACCACCCCTGCTGCATCGAGGTGATCATCGCGGCCTCTTCGCCACCACGACCACAAGGTGTTCGACCTTTTGCCAACAAAGGTGGGACAGTGGAGACGACTTTTTTCTTCCATCACGTCCTTTGTTCATCGGATGATTCGTCGTCAGATGATGACGATCTTGTGGTGGCTGCACTGGTCGTTCACGACCATATTCAACGGCAGCTTCCTCGGTACAGGGGGTCAGTCCCTGGCCGTGCTCCCAACCTGAACCGCAACAGGGAGAGAGGCCATGCCCTGCTCTATGCCGATTACTTTGCCAACACCCCGCTCTTCAAGCCGGATAAATTTCGTTGCCGTTTTCGTATGGAAAGGCATGTGTTCAATCGTATTCGAGAGGGAGTGGTTGCTCATGACCCATACTTCGAGTGCAAGACGGATGCCCTTGGCAAGCTTGGATTCTCCTCCTACCAGAAATGCACCGCGGCCATTCGCATGCTTGCATATGGAATTCCAGGCGATCTGGTGGATGAGTATGTGCGTATGAGTGAGACAACATGTCTCATGTCAATGTACAAGTTTTGCCAGGCTGTGATCGAGGTTTTGGCGCAGAGTACTTGAGGCAGCCAACTGCCGCTGATACAGAGAGATTGTTGGCGACCAACGCAGCTAGAGGCTTTCCAGGTATGCTTGGCAGCATAGATTGTATGCACTGGGAGTGGAAGAACTGTCCATTTGCTTGGCAGGGCCAGTACAAGGGGCATGTTAACGGGTGCACTGTCATATTAGAAGCGGTGGCATCACAAGATCTTTGGATATGTCATTCTTTCTTCGGCATGGCAGGTTCTCACAATGATACCAACGTGCTGCAGCGTTCTCCAGTCTTCACGAGGCTTGCAGAAGGCCACTCCCCACCTGTCAACTTTGAGATCAACGGCCACCATTACAACAAGGGATACTATCTAGCAGATGGTATATATCCTCAGTGGTCAACTTTTGTGAAGACAATCTCGAAACCCCAAGGTGAGAAGAGAAAGATATTTGCCCAAATGCAAGAGAGTGTTAGAATGGATGTGGAACGTGCTTTTGGTGTGCTTCAATCCCGGTGGGGTATCGTTCAAAACCCTGCACTGTCATGGGATGAAAGGAAGCTTTGGGAGGTGATGACTGGTTGTGTGATCATGCACAACATGATCGTCGAGGACGAGCGTGATGAGAGTATGTTCGACCAAGGTTTGATTATCAAGGTGAAAATATTGAGCCCTTGCACCAAGACCCGACCACATTTGAATAGTTTGCCCAATTCCACCGTGAGATGCGTGATTGGCACACTCATGTGAATCTTCAAAATGACTTGGTTGAGCACATGTGGGATCACATTGGCAACCCATTGTATTTGTCCATTTTATATTCAGTCAAGACAATTTCGATTTGGTTGTAAAACTATTTTATTAAAGACAATTTCAATTGGGTTGTAAAACAATTTTAATTTTCAGACAAATATTTGGGTTCGAAACTAGTTTTGATGCAAATTTGGGCATTTTTTGGCCCTGACGGACAGGATGGGGCAAAAGGATGTGGCCGCGTGCTGGGCGCACGGCCACCACATCCCAGGACAGGCCCGGACACGACCCCAAATCCCTACCCAAAGGGACAAAAACCGGACAAAACGGACGTCCGTTTGGGGTCGCGCAGTGCAGTTGGCCTAATAGGAACGGGGGGGGGGTCCTCTTTTCTATTTTTACCTTGTCTCCTCCGCTTCTTATTCTTCCTCTCGAAGCCTTCTGCGACCCGAGCTCCGCCGCGCCTGCCGACCTTCACCAGCTGCCTCATTCGGGAACACAGTGTCGCCCCATCTTTGTCGTAGCTCAGCAGCACCCCTCCACCTTCTGTTGTCGCAGCTAGGTAAACATTGCAGCAATAGATTTAACATCAGTCTTGCGTCTGAATAAACTATGCTTTATCTAGAATGCACGAACAGTTCATCAGTAGCCCGACCACTACCATTAGGTTTAGCAATTATTTTCTTTTTTCAAACTGCCCGTAGATCCAAAATTGTAACAATTTAGTTGACACCTGTTTATGCCACACTTAGCAGAAAACTCTAGCAATCCTCAACTTTAGTTAGCTTGCCTTTGTGTGTTGAGCGGCTTACCCTCATATCATAACTCCCTAGGCATTTAGAAACTACCTCTATTGCTAAGCAAGAGTTGGTTCACCGTTTAAGGCTACTTATCTATTATACTATTTTGTTCCTATCACTGTAGCGACGAGTCATTATTTCTTGAGTAACTCGCTAGTTATATTTCTGCAGCTTTCCGTTGTCTTTAGGCGACTTAATATGTCAAAATCCACTATTTGCAGTTGGGTACCTTCCCAAGTATCTGAGCTCGTCCTTAAAGATTATCAAGATCAAGGTCTTCTAGCGCCTCAAGAAGAAATTGTCCGGCAAGCCGGTCAAGGGGACGATGTTCCTTGACCCGACAAAGGAGAAGTTGTGGTTTTTACTCATCATATCCTTAGAGACTTTACTCCGCCTGGGTCAAAATTCTTTTGGGATTTCTTGAACTATTTCAATCTTCATCCTCAAGACTTGGATCCAAACTCCATATCCAATATCTGCCACTTTCAAATCCTATGCAAAGCATATCTAGAAATAGAACCCATTGTTGCTCTCTTTATGGAATTTTTCTATATGGACCACCAAACTGAGAGTGTAGATGGTACGATATTAGAACACGGCGGAATTTCAATCCAGAGACGACGAGACGGCGGCTTTCCTGCAGTTACCTTACCAAGTCATCCTAAGGGATGGATCAAGACTTTGTTTTATTGCAAGAACACCGCCCCAGCTAATGAGAATCCCTTGCCGGGTTATAGAGAGGACCACCTTCCCATGGACTTGGATCTGCCAAGTAACATTATTTTAGAAGTGCATGCTGAAGCCACCCCAATCTATCCAAAGCTCAGGGCTTTAATAGACAATGGTTTAACAGGGGTTGATCTAACCCGGTATTGGGTTGCATGGAGGATTCTCCCTCTAAGCCGCCGACCCAGCTTAATGTGTGAATACTCAGGTGAGTCAAATGACCCTCGGCGATACAACTCTGATAATTTTACCACTGAGGAAATCAATAAAACTGTAAAAAGTCTGCTCGGAGAGCCTCAAGAGAGCTGCAATAAGATAGGGTTGTTACCGTCTTTCAAGCTTAACCCGGACCCATATGTAAGCATTCCTTTATGTCCGGCTTACAAATCCTTATCTTTGTACTTAGTTTTCGAACCCTTTTTTAATTATGCATCCCGACTGTCTTCTGGAATAGAAAAAAAACTCAGGCAGTCAAGAATAAGACTATGTTGGCTTAGAAGAAGAACAAAACCACTACTGTTACTTAGGGATGAAAACAGAGCAGAAATGGACGAAACTGAGTGCTATCATATTTGTTTTCACATTTTTTGCAGAAGCGGAAACGAATACAGAAACCCCGGAAATGAATACGGAAACAGATACTACCGGAAACGGACACGGGGCGAATACAAAGCAGACACGGAAACAAAAATAGGCATCGATCGGAACTTCAAAAACCCCTTGAATCATAGAGAAATACACACAAAACAAACAAATTTAATGAGTTGTTCACACCACTACAAAATAAGAGCAACTTAGCAAAGTATTGTAGTAGTACCAGACAATTGCGTATATGGTCAAGCTGAGTACATGTGTTGTAGTAGCAGTTGGGCCTTAGATCCATTCTACTAATTGTGTCATTGTGTTCTCTTTAGTGGTCGGGCTACAAAGTAGCTATAGGTCTATTGTAATAACAGAAATTCCATATTCACGGAAACGGAAAGTTCCGTTTCCATGCAAGTTCCACCGGAAAACACTACTCCGTTTTTGTTTCCGTTTCCGCATAAAAAATTCCATTTCCACTTCCATTTTGCAAATTTCCATTTCCGTTTTCATATTTCCTCTCCATTTCCATTTTTCCTCCGGAAAAACGGAAAGTTTCCACTCCATTTTCATCCGAGCCGGCTGTCGTGGGCGAGTCAGCAGAAGTTGATGGCCAATCAGAGGTAGAACTCGATTCCCTTGGCCGCTTCTTTATGGAACTAGATGATGCCTCTTGTTCTCGGGATGAGGTGGAAACAAGCCGGGTGGATGATGCTGAGGTAATGTCTATCTCTTCCGGCTCAGACTCCTTGCCTCCAAAGAATATAAGGCAGGTCGTCCAGAAAGTATGCTTTTCTCATCCAGATGCTCATTTAGACCCGTACTTTATTTTGAAGAAAATGCAGCATGACTCAAGGCGCCAAACTCAGAGTGGTGGCTCTGGAGATCTGGTGGTCGGGTTAACTCATGAATCCTCCACTCGCAAACGACGTAACGAGGGGCCACACAACCTAACTCCCTCTTTGCCTAAAGCCGGCCTTATCAGGAAACCACTTAACCCGTCTGATCCCAATTATCAGGAGTCACCCCCATCTTCAGGAGACTCATCTTCTACACAGCTGTCATCCTTGGTTATAAACCCTGGGTAAGTAACTGTAATTACTATTTGATGGCTTAATTTATTATTATGCATCTTTGAATATATCAACTTGATCACAGGACCAAGGCCAAGAGTAATAAGAGGAAAATGGGTGAGTCTCCAACAAACCCAGATATCCCTGAGTCAGAGGACCAGGTATTGGTGACCCCTGAAGCCAACATTGAGAACCCTGAAGATCATTGCAACGATCAGGGTGACCCGCCCCGCAGACTGAAGCCACGGCCTCTGAGGCCATAAATGTTGATGCTAACCCAGCGGACAATCTTAACCCGTTGAGTCCTATTCTTGCCTCAAGCCCTATCAAGGCGACTGAAGCAACTCCCCCTCATGAGAAAAATGATGAAGACATTGATATTATTGGGGCGAGTCATAAAACACCAGAACTTTACAACATTCTCACTAAGCACACACCCAAGGATGAGACACCCTTGCTGGAAAAGGGTAAGGCAAAACTTGAACTTCCTAATTATGAAGAGTTCAGCGCAGAAGAGCTGCATGTGGGCTACCTAAGCCGCCTTTCAACAAGTTGTGAAATGGAAGCCGACTTAGTGAGCATGATGAAACAGAAATACGAGGTATGGATAAACATGACCCCTTTCAGCTTTATACATATATGCCCACGTAGCCCCCAAGTCTTGAACATAGGAAGACTTTGAGTATGTATAATACTTTCATTAAAATCAGATAATATTGTCATGTAGCCCCCTAAGGGCCGGGTTATCACGCAAATGATAAGCCGGTTCTTTAGAAAACTCCTTAATAAAAGAAAATGCCATGCAGCCCCCAAGGGCCGGCTCAAAATTCTGAGATGAACTGGGTCTTCTTATATTGTTTACGATAGAAAAATGGCATGCATTAGCCCCCAAGCGCAAATTATATTGCTTGCAATCTGCTTGGGACTTCTCCATTTATCTTGATCTGATAAAGCCCCCATGCAACAAAATTAATACTACTGTCGGCTTACATTAATATGTATGAATTGCATTATCTCTTCATTATGCAGGAGGCTTTAAGCATCGCCGAATCAAACTTGACCGTCTTAAAAAAGGATGTGGAAACTAAACAAGCCCAGCAGACCAAAGCAGAATCAAGCCTGCAATCCTCCTTGAAAGAGCTGGAAAAAATCAAGGCGGACTTTGAGACGGAAAAAGAGTCTTTTGAGACAGAGAAAAACGCCTTCATCCAATGAGCCGAAGCTGCCTTGAAGCAATTGGCTCCAGTCGCGAAAGAACTGGCCGGGTTGAAGCAATATATAACCCAAATGGCACAGGACATATTTGGTAAGCCATCCATCAACCTTTGAAAGAGAACACTAACTCGCCTAGTGCCATATGCATAAGTAATAACTCTTCTGGCGACTCATACGTTTCAACTTTCGATGCAGGTGATAGAACGCACAACTTTCCAGACAACATCATGAAGTTGAAAGCAGTATACTCACTTATAGAGCTATTGTATACTGGAAGCATGCAAACTTTAAAGGCCATAATGGGCAAAAAGGACTTGCCCAAATTTATAAAAGATGCTTTAAAGAAGTTGCCCACTATTCCCAAGCAGGTAGAGGAACTAAAGAGATCAGTCGGCCGTTCTGGAGCAACAACTGCCCTATGTCGGGCAAAGGCTTATTTCCAAAACTAGGGCTATCAGAGATGGCTAGCGGGTTCCCTAAATATAAGGATGATGGTACTCCTTTTTCTCAAGCTGATTTTGAGCATTGTGTGAAGCAGTTGTGAGTACTAGCGAGTCAGCTTGTTGCCGGCATGGAACTGAAGAAGTACAAATGGCTTATGAAAACAATAACATGTGTATCCTGCCGCCAACACTGATTTATTGTGACTTAACTCCAAAACGGTGTAAGCATCTCTTTGCCCCTGATGTTGACCCGTCTCCAATCTTGAACGAGAAAGCTGTCTTCTAGGATTTAACAGATATCAATTGGAACCTGGACCACTATTGGGGTACACAAACAGGGGTGTGTGTTTCCCCTGACTTGTGCAAGAACGAAAAACCTCCACCCTGGCAGCCAGATCTTGATAAAGTAATAGCTACCTCAACACACAAAGCATGGCCAGGCCAGAGAAGCCGCTCTTTGTAAGGTCAAGGAGCGGATCAAGAAGACCAAGTCAACGTACTATACAACAGAGAACCACCTTGGGAAGGAATCCCTTGCTGGGCAGGAGATCCCGGCCAGGTCGAGGCCGCCCCCTAGGACAAGTCCAAGATTGCCCCGGAAGGCTTGCCGAGTCCGCCAAAGGTAGGAACTCCCGCCAAGGCACCACCACTCTACCGCTCCACCACACAACGACGCAAATCACTTATCAGTGCGGTGTCGAGCCTCCAGATGATTAAGTGGCTTCCACTAAGCACGTGGCGGCCCGTCGGAGGACAAATCACACCCATTTGACACTCATCAAGAGGCATGTCGAGAAAATAAACAGAAGATGGCTAAGCGGCACGGCAGGCTTCCCGGGCTTCACCCTCAGCACAACACCTAGTAGTGCATTCAATGCACTTTGTCCTAACTGCCATAGTTAGGTGTGATAGCATTGTTAGCTATCTAATCACTGGATAAAGACTTTGTTGCCATTGTGGTTATCCCTTAGCTTTAAAATGAGGTCCAAGGCAACCTAGAGAAGGATTCGGACCCTTGCACACTTGTACGCGTGTAGCTGTTCTCCCCGAGGCCACCTTGCCAGGTTTGAGCATTGTGTGTTCCTGTGTTCCTCCATTCAATCAACCAAAGCAGGAGTAGGATTTTATGCCTCACGGTGGCCCGGACCTAGGTAAATCCCACCAGTGTCATCATCGTCATGCTGCCTCATGGCTTCCGCTCTTTGTGCAATGTGATCTCCCGCTTTGCCGAACCACAAAGGGTCTCATGGCCCCATAGGTGATCGTGTCCTCCCACGGTATCTTTGGCACGCCAGGTAGGGGGAGTCGCTTGCGTGAACCCGAAGTTGTGAACAGCGCGTCCATCACCATCATCATCTTCATCCTCATCCTCTTTGTCCATGGCTTCAAAGAAAAGGAATAGTGCTATTATCTAGTCTCGTCCCTCCCAAACCCTATCGCTCATCCCCGCCGCTGCGGCGGCGACGGCTGGGATGAGGGGCGGCGGTGATACGGTTGCCTTGGGTGGCGTGGATAGCGTGGCCACCATGCTACCCCATGGCCAGAAGAAGGAGCGAGATGTGCGGCGGCATCGCCCTCCTCGTGGTCTTCTGTCAAAGCATATGCGATCCCAAAAGGTGTCGCTTGGGCGAGAAGACAAGAAAACGGTGCGAAATTGGCATCCCCTCCCTCCTCGCTCACCAATGATCAGGTCGCGTGATGGTGAGGCCGCCAGCGTCGATGAGCCCGCATGGAGCTTGGTTCTGCATTTATCCCGCCAAGGGTAAATCCTGAGTTGAGCGCTGGAGCGAATCCGTTGGTTGGCGCTCCCGACGAGCGAACCTCGACAAGGCCTTCTGCGCTAACGTGCCCTTCACGCTAGCCACGGTGAGACCATTGGAATTAGAGGAAAAGGGGGTGGGGCCGATTCTCTTCGTTTCCCACCATATGACATTAGTTGAAAACGTTTTCGTTGACTCCCCCAGCTTGTGCCGGGGCTGGGTGCGTAACTAATGGACTGCCTAGTCCCTCCCTCATGCTCCTTCCCATTTTTTTATCTTTGTAGAATGAAAATGGTCGTGCGAGCACAAGTCTCCCCAAGAGGCACGTATAGGAAGGGCAACCACGGGTGGAAGAGGAGATGTTATGCGTAGTCAAATATACACCCCGACAAGATGGAGCATAGACAAAAGCTAAGTTGGCATGCTTGTTAACTTTTCTCCAAACTTGCACTTGCACATCCCTCGGAAAACCAAGATTTCGTATGGCAAGCCCCTCGTACGATGGAACCTTACTGTATTTGTCTGTGCCCTCGCTTTGTTTCGAGCCTGGTCAACAAAGAGGGTGGCAGCGTCAAGGACTATTAAGGAAAAACTCACCGGCAGTGTACCCTTGCCAGCTGAATGCTAAGGACCCATTCCTCAAAGAAATCGTGGCAGTATGCTGTTAGTAGGCAACCAAAATACACAAGGTAAACTAACCATACCAATATCAATGGGTAAATACAAGAGGGATGGCGTGCATTAGCATAATAAACATCAATTCGACAAGCACCAAAGCAAGAACAGTACGGAGACTAAAGACATGATACATGTTGTGTCTTATTACAGGGCACCACGGCAAGAACAATGGCTCAAGGCTAGGCCCGACGACCTCCGGGAACCCTTGGGACTGGGAGAACCTTGTCGGCGAGGGGGGGGGGAGCCTTCGCCGCAGCGGAAGAAGTGTCGGCACCTGACAATAGTTTCTTGAAACCATCATCAAGATTGAGGTCAGGGTGGAAGAAGGCGAGGTTGCTCAGAACCAAGAAGAGAGCATCGCGAGCAAGCTTCCAGGACTCATCGGCGAAGCAGGCGGCCCTGTCTTCCTCGTACATATTCAGCCCTTTGATCAAGCCTTCAAAGAAAAGCCTAATCTTGACACTTGGGACTTCGTGCTTACCAACGGAGAAGGCCGAACTCTTCATGTTCATCTTCGAGATCTGGGCAGTGAGGTGTTCAGCTATATCTACCATGCTCTTGATCCAGAGGTCACGCTGCTGGATTTGGTTTTCAAGCTTCTCTTTTGCGTCCTTCTGGAGAGCCCTAGCCTTGGTCAGATCTGTCGTTAGCAACCTTTCACGGCAACCAGCAGACTCAATTTCCTTCTCGAAGGAGCCAAGTCTTGCCTTCATATCAGAGATGGCTCTGTTGGTGGTTTCAAGGTTCTGGCTCTTGGAGGAAAGCTGCGATTGTTCCTCCTTTAGGATGGTCTCTGCTTTTTGTGCTTCTTCCTGGAGAGCCACGATCTCCTTGTTGCTCCTAGCAAGGTCCTCCATCAACTTTCTCACTTGATGTTCAAGATTAGTCTTGGTGGCAGATGCAGCAGCTAGCTCATCGGTAACATTCTTCAATTGGGTTGAGGATTCAAGGGTAAGGGCACTGAGAGCGGCCTTGTGGCTGTCCTCCAAGTCCTTGGTGCGCTGTTGAACAAGGGCCTCCAGTTCTTCATCATTGCCACAGAGGGTGGCCTCGAGGTTTCCTTCCCAAGTGGAGATGTCCTTCTCCTTGGCGTTTAGAAGCGCTTCGCGCTCTGCCAAGCAGACCTCTTGGGCAGCGATATCTTATTTGCCCATGGTCAGCACCTCCTCTTGTTGCATGATGGAGTGGGACTGCTTCTTATACCACTCATGCAGCTCATTGGCCTTATCCGCCAGCTTCTTGCCCATAAGATCAACACAATCACGCTGCTCCTTGACTGCATGCACCTTGAGATTGTACCTATGTTGTTCATCTGTGAGCCCTACCACCATGGATTCTAGGAAAGCCAAATCTTTGGCGCCATCAGCAGAGTCACCAGTTTCTTCAACTCTCTGAGACAGCAGCACAAGTATGTGTTTGATTTCTTCATCAAAGTCTGTGTCAGCTGATACAGATGAGCTTGAAGCAGCGGTCCCAGGTTGAGCAAGGATTAGCGCCAACTTGCCTGGGGAAGAAAGTGGAGCTATGCCCAAAGGGTAGTTTGGAGGCAAGGGCCCCATTGATTGGAGAGGGATTTCTCCTCAATGACTACGTCTGGGCCAGATGCGCTGCCGGGGATTTTCTCTGTCTCTTCAGGGGATTCTTGTATACCCCCGATAGTCTGTTCCTGGCCTTCTGTGGCAGCGATCCTGGCGGCCTCCTCAGCAGCATCTTTCGAATGCTGGCCACCTCCTCCAAAAGCTCCGGTTCTTTAGCTGTTGGGGCTACAAACAAAAACAATAGATGATCATAATAAGATACCAGATATTGCTAAGTCAAAGACCAGGAAGCAAAGAAATTCAAGTAAGAAGAGACAAGGGCAGGTGGATTACCGGGTGGTGCTTGTTGTGGGGGAGCATCCCCCTCCCTGACAACATCAATTGTCGGCATGTGGTCCATGTCCACCCCCTTGGTGCATGTGACCTCGGCACGAGCAGACCCCTCGGTGGAGGCCCTTGCCGGTGATTCTCCTACTTGGACTTTGGTTGGTGTGGGCCCGTCCTGGTGGACCCCACCCTGCTGGATCTCCTCTTCTCCCTCAGAGGGGGATGAAGCATGTTCCTTCGCATCTCTCCGGGTGGGCGAAACCTGCCCCATGCCTTCGCGCCGGGGGCTGGGCACGGGATCCCCCATCCTATCCCCCGCCAGACCCGTGCTCGTCGAAGACCCCAGCGTTGCCGCGTGCTTGGTATATTTGGCCCACTGGATGAGGGGTTGTTCGTCTCTGCCAAGTCAACAAAACAAGATTGAATCAAAAACTATCAAGTGAATAGTGCCTCAACAAGAAGCTCAGTTGTTCTCCTTACTCTGGGTCCACGACCATGGAGCTGAGCTGGTACGCTGTAGGTGGTGGGGTTGCCCTGCCCCTCTTCGGAGTTGGTGGAGCGGAGCTTCCTGGCAGCTTTGAGCTTGTTAGTGGGGCCGAGTTCCCTGGTGGGATCAAGCTTTGTGAAGAAGCTGGGTTGGACTAGGGGCTAGGATCAACCCCGATGACAGCATGTCGCTTGGCGGGTGGAGTCTTGGCCTCTGATAGGCGAGTGGATTGGCCCCGTTCCTCCTCTGGCTTGTTACACCTAGAGGTGGTCTTCTTCACCCTCTTTGTGACCGTCAAGAAGGCAGGGGCCGCTGTTCCCCGGCTGGCCCGCTTGCGAGGACGTTGATCTGGATCTGGCCCTAGGGCTTGAGGTCCCACCGTGAGCCATTCCTCCTCCGCCTCGAGCTGCTTTGCCTCCTCAGCTCCGCCTTCCTCTTGGACCTCTACTACTATGACATGATGGATTCTCGTCCTGGCAGGGTCAAGCCCGGGAGCCTCCTTCATGTAATGTTCCTCACTCCCTTCGTCAGAAGAACCTTCACCTTCAGCATCCTCCTCCTCTCCCAGCCTTGAGTGCTCCGTCCTCTGAAATCCGCTTTGTGATGAATGCTTCCTCTGCTGGGGAGGTGCGCTTGACAAGATCATTCTCCACCCTGGAACCCCTTTCTTCCAAGCCGGAGACCCACTCTATTTCTGCATCTAGTCCAGGCAATTGCCAATCAGCCGCAACTCCGTAGGCTTTGTAATCGGGCATCCATTTCAGAATCTGGTCCCGAGCAGAGTTGAGATGCAGTGGGAGAACCCTTGCTGGCAGATGGAATGGCCCCAGGCTGCCGAAAAGTTGTTCGTATAGCCAGACGTGGCCATATAGCGACAAGTTGTTGACGGGGCATGGGTAAAGGCGCATCCTGTCGGCATAATTCCCATATTCCGAGGCAAATCTATCCCTCTTCTGAAGTGGTGCAATGCAGCGCCGGAGGAAGTCAAACCCCACATGCTCAACAATTAGTCCAGCAGCTTTGAGGCGAGCAATCCTATTCAGTGCAGGGCGGAGCCTGTCATCAGTGAGGCCCAACTTACTCCAGTCGCTGCCGTGTATGACGCATTTAGTCTACGCTGCGCAGAACTCCAGAGCATCCTTCTCTTGAATCTAACACTAATCCGCCCTCCATTCCTCCCATCTGTTGCGCTGCTGGCTGGGGAGATAATACCATTCATCCTTCTTTCCCTGGTGAATCCAGCTTATCTGTCCCGAGCGGTGAGATTTGTCTTCAACCCGTGGGACAAAGAAGTGCCTGAACAGGTCCATGTTGGGGGCGACTCCAACAAAGTTCTTCTATAGATGGGCGAAGATTGCCACACACGCCATTGCATTGGGCGTTAAGTCCAGAAGGTGAAATCCATACACCGTCATCATGGCAGCAAAGAAATCAGAAAAGGGGGAGGTGAGGCCACACAGGGATTACACGTAGAAGAAGTGGTACGAATCCGATGTTACCTTAGCCCCCTCCGACAATACTATGGGCGCCCGATGCCCTTTCGGAACTTCCCTTCCCCACATATATGCATACTTCACGATCAAGGTGTTACCATCCAAGTTCGACGGGAAGAAGACCACGTCTTCCTATCACTTCATGTCCAGCTCCTCCACCCTTTTCTTCCTCCCCTCCGACGCGGCCTCTTTTCACGGTGGTCGCCCGCTTCCCCTTCATGGTTCCCGTCTTTCGTCCCATATCTTGGGCTCACGGAATGAGCAAAGGATCTAGCAGAGCTTTAGGGGGGTGTTGGTGATGGGAGTAGTTGCTTGGCTTGAGGAAGAAGATGAAGGGAGGAGAGACAGATGCGAATGAGCAGCGCCCCTTCACATTGCCTTTTTCTTGGGAACAGGAGTGGGGGGCTGGCTCTTCACTATCTCTCCTTAGAAACTTACCGTTTTTGCAGATGCATTACCCATTAACTGCTACTGTTCCACAACCCCATGACCTGCAGTAATAACATGGAGCGGACGTTGGATTGACTAGTCGTCATAACAACCGCTGCATGTGCAGCACTTCTTCGACGTGTGTCCGTGCACTGTTTGGGGCCTAACCCAACGTGCCCAGCGACACGTATGGCTCAGGTCCGGTGGCTTCTGTTCAGGGTACACAAACATGGGTGTGTGTTTCCCGTGACTTCTGCATCGACAAAAAACCTCCACCCTAGTAGCCAGAGCTTGACGAAGGAATGACTACCTTAACACACAAAGCAAGGCCAGGCCAGAGAATCTGCTCTTTATAAGGTCAAGGAGCAGATCAAGAAGACCAAGTCAACGTACTATATAGCGGAGAACAACCTTGGGAAGGTATCCCTTGTCGGGCAAGAGAGCCCGGCCGGGTCGAGGCCGGCCCCAAGGACAAGTCGAAGATTGCCTCGGTAGGCTTGCCGGTCCGCCAAAGGCAGGAACTCCCGGCAAGGCGCCACCACTCCACCGCAAAGTGACGCAAATCACTTATTAGTATGGTGTGGAGCCTCCAGATGATTAAGTGGCTTCCACTAAGCACGTGGCGGCCCATTGGAGGACAGATCACACCCATTTGACAGTCGTCCAGAGGCGTGTCGAGCAAATAAGAAGAAGATGGTTAAGCACAGTAGGATTGACGGGCTTCACCCTCAGCATGACACCTAGCATTGCATTTAATGCACTTTGTCCTAACTGCCATAGTTAGGTATGATAGCATTGTCAGATATCTAATCACTGGATAAAGACTATTTTTCCACTGTGGTTACCCCTTACCTATAAAAGAAGGTCCAAGGCAACCTAGAGAAGGATTCAGACCCTTGCACACGTGTATGCGCATAGTTGCTCTTCCCGAGGCCACCTTTCCGGGTTTGAGCGATGTGTGCTCCTGTGTTCCTCCATTCAATCCACCAAAGCAGGAGTAGGGTTTTATGCCTCACAGTGGCCTGAACCTGGGTAAAAATCACCAGTGTCATCCCGTCGCGCTGCCTCATGGCTTCTGCTCTTTGTGCAACGTGATCTACCCATTTGCCGAACCACAAAGGGGCTCATGGCCCCACAGGTGATTGAGTCCTCCCACAACAACCACCTTCAGATCGAAAAAACAGAAGAGGCGGCGCCGGATAACCCGGAAGCTTCAACCGCGGGTGGTCATCAGGGTGCTAACTGCATCGCCCAAGATGTGATTCTATCCCAATCACGTGATGAACTCATGATTGGGGCACAACTGCATTTTGAGCGCATAGCAAGGTGGATATCATTACAACATACCATGTACTGAATAGATGAGAGTACAAGATAAAGGCTTACACTCGCCACAAGCGACAAACGAATACAATAGTTCATCAATACATAACAATCATCATATAGAAGAGCATGATCCGTCTATGGATGAAATCAAACGAAAAATAAGAACGACATCCACCCTGCTAATCCCGGGTTCCCCGACCTGGAGCCTCTCCCTTGATCGAAGAAGAACTCCAAAAGCAATCAAGCATCGCTCTCACGTCGGGTCATCACATTACCTGTACCTGCAACTGTTGTTGTAGTAATCTGTGAGCCACGAGGACTCAGCAATCCCATTACCATGGGTATCAAGACTAGCAAAGCTTAATGGGTATGGAATGGATAAGTGGTGAGGTTGCAGCAAGCGACTAAGCACAATAGGATGGGAAACTACGCAACGGTCACCAACTAGTAATGATCAAGAAGTGATCCTGAACTACTTACATTCAAACATTACCCAACTGTGTTCTCTTCCCGAACTTCGTTGAAAAGAGACAATCACGGTTACACACACGGTTGGTGTATTTCAATCCGAATCTGGTGTCAAGTTCTCAACAACCGGATATTGAAAACTCCCATCTGCCACATAACTGCGGGCACGGCTCTAAAAATTTAAACCCTTCAGGGTGTCCCAACTTAGCCCATGACAAGCTCATGATCCGCAGAGACAATCCTCCATCGTGGGACCCTCCGATCAGACTCGGAATCCCAGTGCACAAGACATTTCGACAATGGTAAAACAAGTCCATCAAGACCTCCCGACGTGCCGACACCCTAATAGTAGCCACGCGTATCTCGTCTCAGGCCACGACGGATGAGCTAAGCTTACTGTTGGGCCTTGCTGGAAGAGTTTTACTCAAAGCGAACTGTCAAGAGGGGCCCATAAACCCTCGTCGTGTTAGGGACACAAAATCAAGGAACATAACACTGGTATGATGGAAACTAGGGCGGCAAGAGTGGAACAAAGCACCAGGCATAAGGCCGAGCCTTCCACCCTTTAACAAGTATATAGATGCATTAATTAAATAAGAGATATTGTGATATCCCACGATATCCATGTCCCAACATGGAAGTACCTGCAACTGCACCTGCAACTAGTAATGCTATAAGAGGGGCTGAGCAGAGCGGTAACATAGCTAAACAATGGTTTGCTAGGATGGTGGAAAATATTAAAGGTTGTTTCATGGCATATTGGGAGGCTTGATACTCAAGTGGTAGGTAGTGCAACATAGCGATAGCATCGACACAACTAGCATAGAAAAGATAGTAGTGAGATCCAAGGTGACGGTCATCTTGCCTGAAATCCCGCTAGGAAGAAGATTGAGTCCATGAAGTAGACAAACCAACATAGTAGAACGGATCCTCACAATCACAATGTATCCAGAACTCTCAAGAAGAAGAACAACCGGAAAGAAGCAAACACCATGGTAAACAACCATCACATAAACATGACATAATGCACAAGCAAGTATAATGCATGTCCGGTTTAATGAGGCATGGCATGGAAAAGTGCAACAAACAATACTACAAATTAAGTGGAGCTCAATATGCAACGACTTGCATATTGACGAAATACCACATTCAAGTATTTAGTTCACTCTCGTTTAAGCTACTCCACAATATTAAATGTTGGTTAACATGTCAAGAGGTGAAGCATATATAAAACTACCTATCTAGGCAGTTTAAATGAGGCCGGAAACAACACACAACAATTCCGGAAAATCCCCATATGCATATTTCAAATTTGGTACTTTTCTGCCTAAAACCATATTTTATTGTTGTTAAACAGGAAAATAAAGTGCAACATGTTAATCTATGCATTTTTCTAAGCAAGTTACATATATAATTTATTTAATTCGAAGCTACAGTTATTTAGTTATGAAATAAACCATTTTAGCATGTTATTTATGCAAAACAAATGCAAGAAGCAATTTAAATATTTTAAACATAGGTGAAGGTTGCATATTGTGAAACTAGATAAAGTTCTAAGCATTTTTCATATATAAAGTTTTTACATATGATGCATAGTTCATGAGTTATTATATGCGTGAAACATAGGGGGGTTTTCTACAAAGTTGAAAAATAGGCTTTCTCTAGATAATTGGTAAATTCGCAGCGACTAAGAAAACAGGACATGGGCCAAAACTCGCTACGGGCAGAAGTAGTGGTAGGCTACACAGGGGGTGGTAGAGTGCTCACCATGGGCTACTGGGCCCGGTCGGTGGGGGGGGCAGGCTGGGCCTGGCGCTGAGCTGGGCTGGAGAGGTCCACGCGTCAGCAGGGTCATCGACCGTAGCGGTCATCTACCGTAGCGGTCAACGCCTGCATGGCTGTGGCCCGTTCGAACGAAGCAGGGGGTCGAGGAGAACACATGCTCCTGGCGGCACTGGGAGCTCCGGCAGGGACGCAGGAGGCCGGGAGCAGGATCAGAGCGGACGGATCTTGCGGGGACACTAAGAAGATGACAAGAGACAAAGAGGTTACGGGAAGATGCAAGGGTCAATGAGAAGGAAACTAAGATGAAGAGAAGAGGGGAGCAACAAGAGGAGTACTGCTGGTTCGGTCGGCCGGTGGCAGGACGGACGAGGTGCCATCGGGGTCACAGAGGAAGGCGTGGAGGCACGGTTCGAGCAAGCTCGGGCGCAGCTGGACTCGGCTCCTGAAACATCTCCAACGTATCTATAATTCTTGATAGTTCCATGCTGTTTTATTATCAATCTTGAATGTTTTATAATAATTTTATAGTCATTTTATATCATTTTTTGGTACTAACCTATTGACATAGTGCCAAGTGCCTGTTGCTCTTTTTTCCTTTATTTTTACATCGCAGAAAATCAATATCAAACGGAGTCCAAATGCCACAAAACTTTACAGAGATTTTTTATGGACCAGATGGAAGATATTGGGCCTTGGTTGCACCTGAGGGGAATGCCGAGGAGGGGACAACCCATCAGGGCGCTAGGACGCCTAGGCGCGCCTTGGTGGGTTGTGCCCACCTCGGGTGCCCCCCGGACCGCCTCTTTGCTCTATAAATACCCCAATATTCCAAAAACCCTAGGGGGGTCGACGAAATATTCATCCAGCTGCCGTAGAGTCCAGAACCACTAGATCCAATTTAGACACCATCACGGAGGGGTTCACCACTTCCATTAGTGCCTCTCGGATGATGCGTGAGTAGTTCTTTGTAGACCTTCGGGTCCATAGTTAGTAGCTAGATGGCTTCATCTCTCTCTCTTGATTCTCAATACAATGGTCTCTTGGAGATCCATATGATGTAACTCTTGTGTGGTGTGTTTGTTGAGATTGATGAACTTTGAGTTTATGATCAGATCTATCTTTTTATATCCATGAAAGTATTTGAGTTTCTTTGATCTCTTTTATGCATGATCTCTTATAGCCTCGTATTTCTTCTCCGATATTTGGGTTTTGTTTGGACAACTTGATCTATTTCTCTTGCAATGGGAAGTGGTGCCTGGTAGTGGGTTCGATCTTACGATGCTTGATCCCAGTGACAGAAAGGGAACCGACACGCATGTATCGTTTCTACTAAGGATAAAAAGATGGGATCTATATCTACCACCATAGATAAACGGATCTCGTCTACATCATGTCATCATTCTTATTGCATTACTCTATTTTTCCGTGAACTTAATACACTAGATGCATGCTGGATAGCGGTCGATGTGTGGAGTAATAGTAGTAGATGCAGGCAGGAGTCGGTCTACTAATCTTGGACGTGATTCCTATGTAATGATCATTGCCTGGATATCGTCATAATTATTTGAGGTTCTATCAATTGCCCAACAGTAATTTGTTCACCCGCCGCTTTGCTATTTTTCTCGAGAGAAGCCACTAGTGAAACCTACGGCCCTGGGTCTTCTTTCTCAGATATTTGCCTTTGCGATCTATTTTATTTACCTTTTATTTTCAGATCTATTAAACCAAAAACCCAAAAATTCCTTGCTGCAATTTATCTTATTTGTCATTCGATCTATCAATATTTACAACTTTCTCCCGTCCACACGGCATTTCTGGCACCATTAGCCAAAAGGGATTGACAACCCCTTTAACACGTCGGGTTGCGAGGTGTTGTTATATGTGTGCAGGGGTTGTTTACGTTGTGTTTCTTGGTTCTCCTACTGGTTCGATAACCTTGGTTTCATTTATGAGGGAAATACCTACCGCCGCTATGCCGCATGATCCCTCCCTCTTTGGAAAAAAACGGTGTAGTTTCAAGCGACATCAAAAGGAATCTCTGGCGCCATTGCCGGGGAGGAACTTCAACATAACCAGGTTCCTAATCACAAATCTCATCTCCTCGCAATTTACATTATTTGCCATTTGCCTTTCGTTTTCCTCTCACCCACTTCACAAAAATTTGACGTTTTATTTGCCTCTCTTTTCCGTTCGCCATTTTCTCGCCGGATCTGTTTTTGTGTGCACTCTTGTTTGCGTGGTCATGATGCCTCAAAATAAATATTATGATGTTCCTTACCCAAATATTTTGCTTGAAATTGAGAAAAGTACTAAGGAATATATGACTACACAGTTTGAGCATAATAAGTATTTCACTAAAGAACTTAAGGAGCACTCTGTTGTGCTTGATGCTATTAAAAAACAACTTGATGATATCAGTAGAGAAGTTTGCAATCTCCAATCAAAGTATGCTTTTGCTGAAAGTTTGCTAGGAAAAATATTCGATGCACAAGCTACCTTAGTAAATCAAATGGCTGCTAAACCAATCTCGTTAGAAGATAAAAGTGATGAAGATCTTAAAATGATTGGTGTTTCTTCTATTGATTCCTTGTTTAGTAAATTTAATAATGATGAAAAAGGACTGGATAAGAGTCAACTTTAAGTAGAAGGCGTCCCAATATTTCGGATAGTGAAAATCTTGTTGAAAAAATTAACGAAAGTGGGTTTGAAGATGTCAAAACTTTAGCTAGTGATGTGCCCACTCTTTTGGATTACAAAGACTTTACTTATGATAGTTAGTCTTTGATTGATTGTATTTCTTTGTTGCAATCCATGATAAATTCACCCCATACTTATGAAAAAAATAAAGATTTTACTAAACATATTGTTGATGCCATGATGAAAGCTTTAGAAGAAAAAATGGAATTGGAAGTATCAATTCCTAGAAAATTTTATGATGAATGAGAACCTACTATCAATGTCAAGATTAAAAATTATGAGTGTTTTGCTTGGTGTGATTTGGGTTGGTGTTTCTACAATTCCGAAATCCTTATGTGATGTGCTTGGTCTTACCGATATTGGATCATGTTCTTTGAATTTTCACTTGGCGGATTCTACTATTAAAAAGCCTATGCGATGAATTAATGATGTTCTTATTCTTGCAAATAGAAATTATGTGCCCATAGATTTTACTGTTCTTGATATTTATTGCAATCCGTCTTGCCCAATTATTCTTGGTAGACCGTTTTTACGCACTATCAGTGCCGTGATTGATGTGAAAGAAGGCAATATTAAGTTCCAATTTCCTTTGAGGGAGGGTATGGAACACTTACCTAGAACTATTATTAAGCCACCCTATGAATCAATCTTTAGGGCATCTTATGGATCTCGAACCAAAGATGACAACACTTAGATCCTTGCTTTATGCCTAGCTAAGGGCGTTAAACTATAGCGCTTGTTGGGAGGCAACACAATGAATAAAATTTATTTTGCTTTTTGCTTTCTGTTATTGAGTGTTAGCACAATTATGCTACTGTTATAATTGTGTTTTTTTGTTTTAATTAGTGTTTGTGCCAAGTAAAACCTTTAGGATCTTCTTGGGCAATAGTTGTTTGATCTTGCTGAAAAAACAGAAACTTTTACGCTCAAGAAATTAATTTTAAATTTTTACCAGAGCGCTAAAATACCCATTCCACTTGAAATAGATCAATATACAAATTTCTCAGGTCGTCCTAATTTCTCAGAATTTTTGGAGTTACAGAAGTATTCGAAATAGTCAGATTGCTACACACTATTCTGTTTTGACAGATTCTGTTTTCTTTGTGTTGTGTGCTTGTTTTGATGGCTCTATGGTTTTCTTTGATGAGTTTTGGCCATAGAAAAGTTGGAATACAGTAGATATAATACAAAAACAAAATATGAATTGGTTTGATACAACACTTATAGCAGTGGTTTATTATTCTTATACTAACGTATCTCATGAAGGTTTTGTTGAGTTTTGTGTGATTGAAGTTTTCAAGTTTTGGGTAATCTTACGATGGATGAAGGAAGGATGTAAGAGCCTAAGCTTGGGTATGCCCCGGCATCCGAAGATATTATCCAAAAATGAGCAACCAAATAAGTTTGGGGATGCCCCCGAGTGGCATCCCCGCTTTCTTCCAACAACTATCGGTATTTTACTCGAGGCTATATTTTTATTCGTCACATGATATGTGTTTTACTTGGAGCATCTTGTATGATACGTGTCTTTGCTTGTTTTATTTTGTGTTTTAAGTCATCAATCCTTGCTGGACACACCTATTTGAGAGATCCAAAACTATGTCATGACTTGTTAGAATTGCTCTCTATGCTTCACTTAAATCTTTTATGAGCTAGGACTTGCTCTAGTGCTTCAGTTATATCTTTTTTAGCATGCTGTGCTTTGTTATTTTTGAAGATTTTCTCTCTTGCTTCACTTAGATTTATTTGAGAGTTAGTAAAATTTTGAAGAAATTCTCTCTTGCTTCACTTAAATTATTTTGAGAGAAAGAAAATTTGTTATGCTCATGATCTTCACTTATATTTGTTTGAGCTTATGAAAAGCAACACATAAAATTAGTCCCAAAGTGATAGCTATCCAAGAAGGATAAAGAAAAAATGTCATGAAGATCATTGGACAAAATAAACTTGATTCTTAGTAATAGTTTTGAGATATGATGATGTGATATGTGAGTCATCTTGATGAGTAATTATGCTTTAGTAAGAATATTGGTGTTAAGGTTTGTGATTCCCCATGCATGCACGAAAGTCAATAATCATGCAATGAAATTATATCCTACTTATAGTGCATTATTCGGTGTTAATTATGCTTAATGCTTGCTTATGAGATTATTCGTTTCTTGGTTGGTCGCTTCCCAGTCTTTTGCTAGCCATCATTTTGCACTAAGTATGATAACTACTTGTGCATCCAAAATCCTTTAAACCAGTTTTGCCACATGAGTCCACTATATCTACCTATATGCGGTATTATTTTGCCGTTCTAAGCAAATTTGCATGTGCCATCTCTAATTTTCAAAATAAACTTTTCTTTTGTGTGTTTGTTTCGCTCGCGGAGCGGTGAGGGGTGGCTAATATTTCCATGCTAGATGTGTTATCCTCAAGATGAGTGTTTATTCACTTGTCATTGCACGAGAGTAAGGCAAAGGCATTAGGGATGCCTAGTCCCGAAATGCAAAAACAAATGGATTTACTTTATGTTGTCAAATAATAAATTCATTGGAAAGTGTTGGTATGGAGGGCACCCGTGGATACGGTTAGCCATGGAAAGTGAAAGTTATGGTGGAAAAAGGAATAAACTTTATTTTCTATTTGGGAACTGCCTATGATATATCTATGGATGGAAAGTATTGGGAACTCTAACTCGTTTTCATTGGTGGGATGGATATACCTCCCAAAATGTTTTATCTCAAATTTTTCGCTTTGAGCTCTGGCACCTCTACAAGTCCCTACTTCCCTCTACGAAGGGCCTATCTTTTACTTTATGCAATTTTTATTTTGAGTCTCCATCTTCTCTTGTAAAAGCACCAACTAGGAGGCAATATGATTATGCTTAAGTATTGGGTGTACTTAATATTCGAGTGTGTTTCATGAATGGATCAATGTTTGAGCATGATGGGCTAGGGATAACTTATTTTTGCATTGATATTTTGAAAGACATGGTTGCTTGTTGATATGCTTGAGTATCTAAATTATTATGTCAAAACTAGACTATTGCTATGACTCACATAAAAGTGCAAATGTCCATGCTATAAAGAAAAGAATATGATATGACATGATGAACAGCACTACACATCAAAAATTCTGTTTTTGTCACTTGCCCACTCGAGGACGAGTAGGAGTTAAGCTTGGTGATGCTGATATGTCTCCAACGTCTCTATAATTTTTGATTGTTCCATGTTGTTTTATTATCAATCTTGGATGTTTTATAATCATTTTATAGTCATTCTATATCATTTTTTGGTACTAACCTATTGACATATTGCCAAGTGCCAATTGTTGTTTTTTTCCATGTTTTTTGCATCGCAGAAAATCAATATCAAACGGAGTCCAAATGCCACGAAACTTTACGGAGATTTTTTACGGACCAGATGGAAGATATTGGGCCCCGGTTACAACTGGGGGGAGTCCCGAGGAGGGGACAACCTACCAGGGCGCGCCTGGAGGCCCATGAGCGCCCTAGTGGGTTGTGCCCACCTTGGGTGCCCCCCGGACCGCCTCTTTGCTCTATAAATACCCCAATATTCCAGAAACCCTGGGGGAGTCGACGAAATATTCATCCAGCCGCCGCAGAGTCCAGAACCACAATATCCAATCTAAACACCATCACGGAGGGGTTCACCACTTCCATTGGTGCCTTTCCGATGATGCGTGAGTAGTTCTTTGTAGAATTTCGGGCCCGTAGTTAGTAGCTAGATGGCTTCATCTATCTCTCTTGATTCTCAATACAATGGTCTCTTGGAGATCCATATGATGTAAATCTTTTGCGGTGTGTTCGTTGGGATCGATGAACTTCGAGTTTATGACCAGATCTATCTTTTTATATCCATGAAAGTATTTGAGTTTCTTTGATCTCTTTTATGCATGTCTCTTATAACCTCGTATTTCTTCTCCGATATTTGGGTTTTGTTTGGCCAACTTGATCTATTTATCTTGCAATGGGAAGAGGTGCCCGGTAGTAGGTTTGATCTTACGGTGCTTGATCCCAGTGACAGTAAGGGAACCGACGTGTTTCTACTGCCATAGATAAACGGATCTCGTCTACATCATGTCATCATGCTTATTGCATTACTCTGTTTTTTCATGAACTTAATACACTAGATGCATGCTGGATAGCGGTCGATGTGTGGAGTAATAGTAGTAGATGCAGGCATGAGTCGGTCTACTAATCTTGGACGTGATGCCTATGTAATGATCATTGCCTGGATATCGTCATAATTATTTGAGGTTCTATCAATTGCCCAACAGTAATTTGTTCACCCACCGCTTTGTTATTTTTCTCGAGAGAAGCCACTAGTGAAACCTACGGCCCCCGGGTCTTCTTTCTCATATATTTTCCTTTGCGGTCTATTTTATTTGCTTTTTATTTTTAGATCTATTAAACCAAAAACCCAAAAATACCTTGCTTCTATTTATCTGATTTGGCATTCGATCTATCAATATTTACAACTTTCTCCCGTCTCCCGTCCACCTGATCTATCAATATTTCTGGCACCATTAGCCAAAAGGGATTGACAACCCCTTTAACACGTCGGGTTGCGAGGTGTTGTTATATGTGTGCAGGGGCTGTTTACGTTGTGTTGTTTGGTTCTCCTACTGGTTCGATAACCATGGTTTCATTTCTGAGGGAAATACCTACCGCCGCTATGTTGCATCATCCCTTCCTATTTTGGGGGAAAACTGACGTAGCTTCAAGCGACATCAGCTCCTGGCTCAACTGAGGTGGGGCCTCGGGAGTGTAGACTCGGCGGGAATGTTGCAGGAACGCGGCGGAAGCGGCCGAACTCCGGGACGGCGCAGAAACTGCAGGAGACGGTGAAGGCGAGGAGGGTCCGGCGAGGCTCCCAGTGGTCAGCGACACGTGGGGACAGGCGGGAGGGAGGTGGAGCGGTGCTGGTCTCTAACGAGGTAGCAAGCAAACTCCCTATAGAAAAAACAAAGTTAAATTTGAGAGAGAAGGAACCGGAGGGAGAGAAGATTAGAGGAGCGGGAGAAAGAAGCAGGGGCATGTCTGGCTGTGGACTCTGCCGGCGACGGGCACGGGTGCTTCGATGAGCTCCTGGACAGTGGCTCGGGCATGAGGGAGGGCACTCAGGGATGCCCCAGATCGAGGCCCCCGACAGGATCGGGCGGTGACTGGCTAGGTGTTCAAGACGAGGAGGTAGGTGGTCGGATGGATCGGGAGGATCCCAATGTAGATGGTGAGTGGGTGGCGGCGGCGGGTGAGGGGATGGATGGGACAGCTCCTCAGATTAGGGTTCGGTTTGTTTATAAATAGGTAGGGGAACTAGATGTTGGCGATTTGGTCCCTCCGATCAAAATCGGACAGTCTGAGATAAATAGCTTAGGGGAGTCCAACAAAGAACCAAAGATATTTTAGGGATGTTTGAGGATGATCTGGATCCAATGGTGATGACTGAGCGGGTCAGGTTCGGGGCAGTCTCAGACGCGCGCAAGAGGGTGTGAGACCTGAGCAGAGAGGTTAGGTGGTCAAACAAGAGGGAAACGAGAAGCCCGGTTGATCTCGGAACGGTCAATAAAGACAAACGGGAAGCGACACTATCAACAGATGCAAGTTTTAAAAAAATGGCGGCAACAGAGTGCCGATGCAATGTGAATGATATGATGATGAAATGCAACAAGCAAATAAAACACAAGGCGACAACGAAAAACATGGAAGGCATCTGGAGCGCCGATCTCAGGTCATTACAACACTCCTCCACTTACAAGAGATCTCGCTCCGAGATCTAAGGATGGCACCGGCAAGAAGCGGAAGAGGAAGAGGTAAAACAAAGTCGCTTCGTTGAGAAATGAGCATAACCGGGAACCTTAAGAGGTTGAAACTAGAAGAAATGACATGACGGAGATAATGAAATTGAAAACACTCCGTTAGACAAGAGAAACAAGGAATACAACGAGAACAAAGAGGCTGAAGGGATAAGATAGGCTTTGAAACCATTATGGTTAAATGAAATAGAGAAGGAATAAGAACAGAAGAACTTAGACAACAGTCCGGTTGAAAAGAGAGGCAAGACTTGATAAGGTGAGAAGAACTAGAAGAGATGACACAACACTCCGACTAAATGGATAAGCAAGGAAAATAACATGATCCTGAGAAAACAAGATGATTGATCGAAGAGAGCAACATCACAATGCTTCCAGAACAAAAGAATGTAATGAAAAGAACAGATAGAAGAGGAACCAACACCTTCTACCACAACAAAACTTGAAAGAGCAAGCTTATGAGGAATGCTAGAACGGAGTTGGAATAATCAACAACCAAAAGAATAAGCTTGTTGTGGGCTTATGGAAAACATCTCGAAATTATGAGGTGATGACCGGCCACTAACGGGAACAATTTCTTGCTTGATATTAACAAAGAGATGAAAAACTGCTTCCACCAAGATGATAAAGAGATAACTTGGATCATTGATATGTAACACCCTGGATGTAACTTGTCATACTTGTAACTCTGACTCTTGCCATTTTCGGCTTTAAGTTATGAGATTCCCTTCGTGGTTGGGTTTTTGTCTTTGTTTTGCATTTTTTTCATGTCATGCATTCCATATCATGTCATCATGTGCATCGCACTTGCATTCGTGTTCGTCTCATGCATCCGAGCATTTTCCCCGTTGTCCATTTCGCAATCTGACACTCCCACATGCACCGGCGCACCCCTCTTGTCTCTTTTCATCAGCGGGTGTTAAACGTTCTCGGAATGGACCGAGATTTGCCAAGTGGCCTTGGTACACCACCGGTAGACCGCCTGTCAAATTCCGTTCCATTTGGAGTCCGTTTGATGCTCCAACGGTTAACCGGATAACCGCAAAGGCCTCTTGTGTATTGCCGCCCAACACCACTCCAAAACAGTCCAATAACCCGTCTAAACCACTTCCATGTCATCCGTCGTCGAATCACGATCGTGTGGGCGAAAACTACACCTCGTTTGGACACTCGAAACTCCCTCTACCTATAAATATAGAGAGAATTCCTTATTTGACACTTTCTTAAAATTTGCTTCCTTATTTGACCCAAATAAAATTTTCTTCCCTATTTGATACCTAAGTTAATTTTTGTTCCTTATATGACACTTTCGTCCATTTTAGACACTAACAGTGTTAACTATGTGGTGAAAAGACCATTTTGCCCCTAATGCATTTTGTAAATGTCCCGGATGAAGTAAAAGAGCAATTAGTTCACCTATGTTTTAAGGATGTTCAAAGGATGATCCACATGTATGTGTATGCTTCAATATTTTGTCTTAGTAATCTGGACTATGCGTGTAAAACCCATACAAAATATCCGTAGAATTTGCACTAGCATATCTATGATCAGTACAATACCATATTTTGGTTAGTTCTCATAGTCACATACCACTAAATCCTCCAATTAGCACTTCGTGCTGAATTTGCTCATGTGTTCCAAAGTACAGAATTACACATAGTCACATACTACTAAATCCTATATAGGCTAGTTATATATTGCTAGTATATAATGTGTGATAACTTGTACACAGTGAGGAAAATGCAATGAAGAGATTAATGAGACTATGAGAGCGACACGCTCCGGTGGCAAACAGTCAGCGTCCCCTGTTCTCGCGGGCGTGTGAATCGAGTTGTGCCAGCGATCTACTAGTCGGCGATTTGTACTTAGTACATGCAACGGTCCAAGTGCATCTGGTGCAAATCGATCCAGCTGTACGTACTTGTACACGAGTCTCCCGACGGCCGAAAAGTAATCAGCTGTGGCTAGCTCGTACATACTGCATCTCGCCGGAAAGTAGTCGGTTGTATTACAAGCCACTCCTACGTCTCGTCCAAAAGAACATGCATCTCGCTGGAAAGTATATGGTACTGCAATAAGTAATCATAGATATGCTAGTACAAGTTCTACGGATGTATTGTACGGCTTTTACACACACATGCCAGTTTATCTAAGAAACAAAATATTGGAGCATACATATGCATGCGCAGCATCTATTGAACATCCCTAAAACACGGCAGAACTGATTGCTTTTTAACTACATTCAAAATAGTTACACAATGCACTAGAGGCAAAATGGTCTTTTCACGTCACACTTAACCCGATTAGTGCCTAAAATAGACAAAAGTGCCATATAAAGAATGAAAATTACTTTAGGTGTCAAATAGGGAAGAAAATTTTATTTTGGGCCAAATAGGGAATCAAAATTTAAGAAAGGGCCAAATAAGGAATTCTCTCATAAATATATGCACTCCTCCGAAATCCCAGGTACCGAAACCCTAGTCTCCCTCCACCTCGCGCGGCCGGACACGTCCGTTTCGGTCGGATGCGTCCGTGCCGCCGCCGCCGACGAACCGTGTGCCGCCACGTGTCCCGCCATCCCGACGGCTCCGCCCGCCGCCGCCTGCCCGCTCGGGCCCGAGGCCGGCCCCCGCGGCCCGTTCCCGCGCGCTGCCGCCTGCCTCCTCCCGCCGCGCGTCCGCCGCCCGCCTCATCGGCCCCGGCGCCTCGCCGCCAACCGCGCTCGCCGTCGCTGATGCGCCTCTGCCGCCCTTCGCCGCTGCTCGCCGACGCCCTTCATCGTCCGCCTTCTCCTCCGACCCCGCGTCGTCGCCCGGCCTCCTCGCCGCCGACCGCACGCCACCTCCTCCGCTCAACGTCGCCGGCCCCTCCTTCCCCGAGCTCCGGCCACCGCGTAGCGTCTCCTATGGCGAGATCCCGGCGAAACTCGAATGGCGTGCCCCGAAACCCTAGATCCGTTTTCGGGAGGTAAATCTCGTCCAAATCTTTTGCTTTGTGACATTTTTATGCCTCCTTTGACCTGTCATATCTCGGTGACCGTAGCTCCAAATGGTGCATATGATATGTCGCATTGTTCGTCTCGTTGAGCTCTTCCTGGTAGAAGCATTTACATACATGTTCATGAACATTATGATGCCAGTTTCATTGATGCAAGTGTGCTATAAAATGTTAACTGCTGTTGCTTATCAGTTTATGAGGGTTTTTCATTTTTGTTGCATTTGATGTGTGCATCATATGAGCTTGAGGTCTACATGTGTCTTGAACTAAAACATGCCATCTTTATAGAGGTGCTTGTCTTGTATTTTTGTGATCTATCTTGTGACTAGCACAAGCATGCAAATTAGGCTTCGTGCTATTGCTATTATCAGGGACTTAGGATTTTGACAAGTCCTTTTTCTGTTGTTATTTTGATGCCATGTAAACATGATGCTACAGTGAGATCCATGCTTATTTTGGGATACTTCAGTAAGGATGTTTTGAGCATGTGGTTATGCTCTATCCATCCATGCCCCTGTTTGCAATTATGGAGTGATCTAGCATGTCTTGTTCTTGCTCTACTGTTGCTATAAAATATTCCTGGTAGAATGTTAACATGTTAATCAATATTGCCATGGTTGTTGCCAGTGATCTATCCATCTTATGAACTTGCTCTTGCCATGGTTAGCTTCATGAACATGTAATCTTGCTATTGGTATGCTTATTTTGTCATGCAATGCTTTGTTGTGAGTGATTTGAGCTCGCAACGTTGCTATCATGAATCTGTTTATGTTATGCTCTGTTTTCTGCTAAGTCTAAAACTGTTAATAAAACTTGCTATGTTTACATGGGTTCCATCATATCTTCTATGCCTTTTTGGCTCATGATCAGTAAGGTAATTTTGATCTACGCATTTAGTAGAATCATGCAATGCCTTTGTTTGCTATGATATATTCCTGTACCATGTTGTTTGCTTGCTCATTGCTTCATGATGTTGTTTTTGACATGTTAGTATTTTCACTAAGTCTGTGGTGCTGATATCTTTTGCACTTTTGCCATGCTTGTTTGAACCTGCTATTGTGTGATTTAGCCATAGCTCAGTGTTCATGTTTTGTCAAGTATCTCTTGTACATCACTGCCATATGCTTTGTTGCTATGCTGGAGTGCAATAGCTTAGTTTCTTGTTGCAATCTAGATGGCATCGTGCTGTTAATCACAGAACAGCACCATTCTTGTTTTGCTTGCCATTTGCAAACCGTGCATCCGTTTCCGGCGATCTTTATATCAATTTCAACCGAAATCATCTCATCTTTTCAGAGGCACACTTGGTTTGCCAAGTTGATGCCTTCATCATTCTTTCCCTTCCGGGGCACGCATATGCATTGCATATCATGTCTTGCATATCATGCCATGTATTGCATCATGTGGCTTGTGCATTGCACCGTGATTGATTGTTGTTCCATTGCTTGTGTTCTTGCTTTGGGTAGAGACGGGAGACGAGTACGTGACTGAGTAACCTGTTGAGTACGCTACCGAGGATCAAGCTTTCCACAACTCTGAGAACTTTGCAGGCAAGATGACCATACCCTCGAAATCACTTCTATATTTGCTTGCTAGTTGCTCACTCTATTACTATGTCGCGCTACCTACCACTTGCTATATCATGCCTCCCATATTTCCATGTCAAGCCTCTGACCCACCTTTCCTAGCAAACCGTTGTTTGGCTATGTTACTGCTTTTGCTCAGCCCCTCTTATAGTGTTGCTAGTTGCAGGTGAAGATGAAGTTTGTTTCATGTTGGAACATGGATATTGTTGGGATATCATTGTTATTCCTTATTTACCTTAATTCATCTATATACTTGATTTTGTTCCACTCTAGCAAAGGGTGGAAGGCTCGGCCTTATGCCTGGTGTTTTGTTCCACTCTTGCCGCCCTAGTTTCCGTCATACCAGTGTTATGTTCCTTGATTTTGCGTTCCTTACGCGGTTGGGTGTTATGGGAACCCCTTGACAGTTCGCTTTGATTAAAACTCCTCCAGCAAGGCCCAACCTTGGTTTTAACATTTGCCACCCAAGCCTTTTCCCTTGGGTTCCACGGACTCAAGTGTCATCTTTATTTTAAACCCCCGGGCCAGTGCTCTTCTGAGTGTTCGTCCAAACTGGGTGATGTCCGGCGCCCCTTGGGCAACCAGGGTCTATGCCAACCCGATATCTGGCCCATCCGGTGTGCCTTGAGAACGAGATACGTGCGAGTCCTATCGGGATTTTTTGGCACATCGGGCGGCTTTGCTGGTCTTGTTTTACCATTGTCGAAATGTCTTGTAACCGGGATTCTGAGACTGATAGGGTCTTTCAGGGAGAAGGAATATCCTTTATTGACCGTGAGAGCTTGTGATGGGCTAAGTTGGAACACCACTGCAGGGTATAAACTTTCGAGAGCCGTGCCCACGGTTATGTGGCAGATGGGAATTTGTTAATATCCGGTTGTAGAGAACTTGACACTTAACTTAATTAAAATGAATCTACCACATGTGTAGCCATGATGGTCTCTTTTCGCCGGAGTCCGGGAAGAGAACACGGTCTCGTGTTATGCTTGAACGTAAGTAGCTTCAGGATCACTTCTTAAGCACTCATAGTTTCTCGACCATGCGTTGCTTTTCTCGCTCTCATTTGCGTATGTTAGCCTCCATATATGCTAGTGCTTGCTGCAGCTCCACCTCACTACCCTTTCCTACCCATAAGCTTAAATAGTCTTGATCTCGCGGGTGTGAGATTGCTGAGTCCTCGTGACTCACGGATACTTCCAAACAGTTGTAGGTGCCGAGGATACAAGTGCAGGTGACGATACCGAACTCAAGTGGGAGTTCGACGAGGATTCGGGACGTTACTATGTTTCTTTTCCGTATGATCAGTAGAGGAGTCCAGTTGGGACGATCGGGGATCTAGCATTTGGGGCTGTCTTCCTTTATTTTTGGTTTCGTAGTCGGACCTTTGATTGTACCTTGGATGATGTATGGATTATTTATGTATTGTGAGAAGTGGCGATTGCAAGCCAACTCTTTATCCTTTTCTTATTCAGTACATGGGATGTGTGAAGATTACCCCTCTTGCGACAAGCCTACCATGCGGCTATGCCTCTAAGTCATGCGCGGCACGTGGGAGATATAGTCGCATTGTGGGTGTTACATGATAAACACCACAACAACAACATTCCTTAGGGAAGGCTTTAGGTGAAATATAACCCAAGATAACTCCAACAACGAAATTGCTGGGTTGAAAAGGTCTCATGAAGAAAGAGAAAAATGATGGTTTAAAATATGTCAATCCTGACAAGTTGTGAATCATGAAACATGAAGGAAAATTGTCAAGAATGACATAACACCACCTCAAAAATAAGGTAGAAAGAATTGCACTTTGGAATGCAAGAAGAAGAATACTTGAGCTCCCCCAACAAAAATCTTGATGAGCACTTTGAGAATGAAAGAAATCTTTGATGAACCACCATGTTGAATCATCTTGAGAACTCTGGTAAAAAAAGAATGATCAAATGAAAGGAAGGCTGAAAATAATGAGATGAAGCCTTGCAATAATTTAGATGGAGCTTCATGATGATGTAGTGAGGAATATTTGAACTCCGGAAAAAAAATGAACAACTTGGAACCGAGAAATACTTCATCATGAACAACTCCGAAAGAAAAGAATTGAATCACCTCGAGGAAACAATAACAAGATTTATTGTATGTTTATCCTTCATCAACTTCAATTGATGACAAGCAACGGATTTGGCATACTACTTATTCCCGTTGAAAGGTGCTGTTCAAGGGCGCCGAGGTACCTCCTCCCCTTAGCAAGGACCGCGGACTCAGCGCAAAGTGCCATGCCAATCCGGTAAGTTTTCATATCTCACAGGATATTACTTTGCCCTAGTTTAATCATGTGGGGGATCAAACCTTCCACGCAATTAACAGGACTGGGTAAAGACAGTGGGGCAGCTCGATTGCCCAGCACCCCCTGCCTGAAGATCCTGCAGATGCTCTCCTAACGGAGATGCTGACTCTAGCACCTTACGAGGTGCAGGTGAAGAAGACCAAGAAGAAGGCCACGGGGACCCGAAAGGGTCTCCGGCGCAAGGTTGTATAGGACTCATCGACCGATGACTCCGACGCGCACTCCTCCCATGAAAACGAGGAGTAGGAGGAGGAAAGTTCTCCCCCTAGCCTGGGGAGACAAGAAAAGGAAGGCCGACCCAACCGGGGAGGTGGAAGGGTCCAAGAAGGGAAGGACCCTCCTTCCGGACTGCTCCACAACGGCCGCCTATAGCGGCGACGAGTGGTTACCCAGGGAGAAGCCCCATGCTAAGTCGTAAGTATCCGGACACCATAGTAATTCATCGTATGTTTTATTGCACTGTTTCTCATTACGCCGCATATGATTATGCAGTCCGTCCCGAGCCCATCTCGACGTATCTTCGTCGGACGGTTCATTGGACTCGTCGGATATGAATAGCGATTCACTTCCGACCGCCTCCACCCCTCGCCCTACGGATAACATCGAGGTGTTGTCCCGAAAGGCACCGAGCCGAGGGGAGGTAGTCCTAGGGGAGCCTCGAGGCGACCTTCCGGACCCTAGGCGCAAAGGGAGCAAGACTCCCACGGGCTCCAAGTTCGGCCGCCAGCTGAATACTGCCCCGGAACCTTCGGTGGTTCCGGACTCCGGCAGGCGATCACCCGTTAAGGGGGCCAAGCCGGCTGTGCCAGTGTCCTCTGTCCATCCAGAGGCACCGGACAACTTGCTGGAAGTGCTCCGCGGCGCTTCCATCGACAATGAGCACCGCACTGTCATGAGTGCGGTGATCAAGAAAGTTTAGTCCGCCAAAAACAGACTGACCGAAGCTTGTGCTAGCCTCCTAACAGGTTTTGAGGTAAGCAATCAAAATATAAGAAAATATTACCGCATAGACAGCAGCCCCTAATGCTCTGTTCGGCATTCGCGAAGAAAGGCCGAATAGAGGGTCAAATGATGACTCAAGAGTCTAATCATAATATGTCTATATGCATGTGCAGACTTCACTGCTGGCCGCTGCCGCACGTACTGCAGAGGTCTTTGCACTAAAGCAGGAACTAGAGCGGTCCGAGGACGAGCTCGGCCTTACCAAGAGGCAGCTCGAGGAGAGCAAAGGTAAGCAATACCTTGTCTACGCTTTAAAAAGAAGTTCGGTTGTAAAGTAATAGGATCATCATGAATTTGCCAGGGCCCACGACCGAGGTGGCGACCCTGAAGAAGGCGTTGTTCGAGGCCGAAGACAAAGCGGCCAAGGAGCGCCTTGAGCGGGAAAAGCAAGACGCCCGGGTAGAACAGGTGCAGCAAGACCTCGAGGCTCTCGCCAAAAAACACGAGTCCTTGGAGCTTGACTCTAAGACGCGAGAGTCCGAGCTTGCGAAGGCGCTCAAAAGCGCACGGAGCGCCAAGGCTGAAGCCCACAAGGCCCTCCAGGAGATGGATGCGGTGAATAAGATAGCAGCGGGTAAGGCATTCATTATGCAAAGCAAGCATGTGAAGGAAACTTTCCTTTTACTTACACAAGTTTGGAGCTCTCAAGGAGCGTTCGCAGATCTTCCCCGTAGTGTACTGGATGCCGCAGAGTTTTACCAAGCTGAGGAGGGGAGCTCGACGGAAAAGTTGTTCTGGTCTCAGTATACTGGGACCGAACACCCAATGCCCTTGAGCGACCAGCTGAAGCAATTGGTTGAGCTTCACAAGGCGGCCAAACAGGCCATGAAGGGTCTTATAGTTTGGATATGGCCTGGCGAGCCCCTGCCCGGCAGCTACTTCGGTCTGGTGAGGCGGCTTGTGGATGCCTGCCCACGGCTTGAAGTCATAAAGCGGTCCGTCTGCATCGAGGGTGCGTGTAGGGCTTTTGCCCGGGCGAAGGTGCACTGGGCGAAGCTGGACACCGTGAAGCTGGTGAAGGAGGGGCCGCCGGAGGGCAATGAGCATCGCTGCCTCGAAATTTATTATGAGAGTGTCCTGAAGGGTTCCCGCCTTCTGGCGGATGAATGTGCCAGAGATGTAAGTTTTGAATGAACATGCTCATGTGATCCTGTATTGTGAAACGAGTTCATTTGCACTATGCAACGCTTTTTTAATTTATAATATTACCTTCTGTGCGGCCGTTTATAAAATCTGAGAGTTGGCCAGTCGTCGGCTTTTACCCCCATGTAACTAGTACTGGGGTGTTCGGGATAAACCTGAGCACTCTTTATCCCAATTTTGGGTCCTTCGAGGGAGGTGTTCAACACAACGAACCAGGCAATCGGACTATAAGGCTTTATCACTCTCACTTAGCCATAGAAGTCTACAATTTTAAATGTTGGCGAAGCCCCTAGTATTCGGAAGGCCGAATTTGGGGCGCTATACACGCCTAAGTCGGGCAAGGCCGACTCCTCGCCCGAAGCGGAATAAGTCTTTAAGGACTTGAGACCTCTCGAACAGCGACCAGCTCTCGCCTTATCATGACAGTCAGTTTTCGGCTTTCTCTACTGAGGTGCTCGTCCGGAAGAACCGGGACACAATCGCAGTAGTTCTCCTAGCGCTACCTTAGCCGATATAGCAGAACGTAAGGTACCAAAGCATGGGAGCCGAGAAAACCCAAGTATTTACCCAAGACATGATTCGGAGCTGATGCATATAATGCTATAAGTTTGGGGTGCCGCACTGTCGAAAGTGTTCGGACTTGTCACACCGTATTATGGGGTAAACGAAAGCCCCTGGCGTATTGACCGTAGCAGAATGTACAGGTGCAAGTTGTCGTAAATGAACATATAAGAAAAAAGGGATAAATAATGCAATAATAGACTAATGCTATGCATTGTTATTTAAATAATACGTCGAAGCATAATGATGCAAGTAGTGCTATAAGCAGAAAATAGGACTATTTGACATGTCCTATCCAAGGGCAAGTTGCGTATGGATAGTAGAAAGCGGGTATATCGATTATTATTAGATACCACCTGGGGGTTCCCGTGTACATCTTAGCTTCTTGCCTCCTTAGTTGTTCATTCCCGTAATGTGTCCGGCAATCGTACTGCCGGACAGGGCTTCCAGAGAGTTAGGTCCTGAAAGAGAAAAAATTATAAAGGTATACAACCCCTAGGGCGGTTAGGCCGCATTGTGGGACGTGCCCTGATCGTGCCCCCGCCTATGTCCATGTTATTTTCAGTGCGTAATTATGTACGCGCGGCACAGATTTTGTCGCTTGACTGGGACTGGGACGCGTGAGCTCTGAATGTGCCTGGCGATCTTGTTGCAGTTTATTCTGGACTCGCTTAACGGTGTCCGGGGGCTGTATCACCGAATTGGTGGTTTGCCTTAAAAGGCTGCTTTGTGCTTCTGCTGCGAGGGCCGCAACGTGCTCTTCCATGCGGAGCGAGCGTTCTGTGTTTCCATTGACTGTTATGACCCCCCTAGGTCCTGGCATCTTGAGCTTGAGGTATGCGTAATGGGGTACTGCATTGAATTCTGCAAATGCGGTTCGCCCGAGCAGTGCATGATAGCCACTGCGAAACGGGACGATATCGAAGATTAACTCCTCGCTTCGGAAGTTGTCCGGAGATCCGAAGACCACTTCCAGTGTGATTGAGCCCGTGCAATGGGCCTCTACACCTGGGATGACGCCCTTAAAGGTGGTTTTGGTGGGTTTGATCCTCAAGGGATCTATATCCATTTTGCGCACTGTATCCTGATAGAGCAGGTTCAGGCTACTGCCGCTGTCCATAAGGCCTCGAGTGAGGTGAAATCCGTCGATGATGGGGTCTAGGACCAGTGCGGCGGATCCGCGAGGACAGATACTAGTGGGGTGGTCCCTGCGATCAAAGGTGATCGGACAAGCGGACGATGGGTTGAACTTTGGGGCGACGGGCTCCATCGCATAGACGTCCCTTAGTGCACGCTTACGTTCCCTCCTGGGAATGTGGGTTGCGTATATCATGTTCACCGTCTTCACTTGTGGGGGGAACCTCTTCTGTCCTCACGTGTTCGGCGACCGGGGCTCCTCCTCGTCATCACTATGCAGCCCCTTGTCCTTGTTTTCGGCATTTAACTTGCCGGCCTGCTTGAACACCCATCATTCTCTGTTGGTGTGATTGGCTGGCTTATCGGGGGTGCCATGGATTTGACACGAGCGATCAAGTATGCGATCCAAACTGGACGGGCCCGAAGTACTTCTTTTGAATGGCTTTTTCCACTCACCGGATCTAGAGCCTCTGAATCCGGCATTGACTGCCGTATCATTGGTGTTATCGCCATTGTTGCGGCGCTTTTGTCTGTTACGACGTGGTCTGCCGTTGGCATCTTTGGTATCCGAAATGCCCGAATTCCTTGATGTGTTGTTGCTGTGAGCCAGCCTGCTATCCTCGCCCGCGCAAAAGCAGGTCATGAGTGTCGTGAGGGATTCCATAGACTTCGGCTTCTCCTGGCCGAGGTGCCGGGAAAGCCACTTGTCACGGATGTTATGCTTGAATGCTGCTAAGGCCTCTACATCCGGACAGTCGACAATCTGGTTTTCTTAGTTAGGAACCGTGTCTAGAATTGCCTAGCCGATTCCCCTGGCTGCTGAGTTATATGGCTCAAGTCATCAGCATCTGATGGTCACACATAAGTGCCCTGGAGGTTGTCAAGGAATGTGTCTTCCAAATCCTCCCAACTGCCGACGGAGTCTGCTAGCAAGCTATTCAGTCAATGCTAAGCTGGTCCTTTGAGTTTTAGTGGAAGGTACTTGATGGCATGCAGATCATCACCGCGAGCCATGTGGATGTGAAGGAGGAAATCCTCAATCCATATAGCGGGATCTGTTGTACCATCATACGATTCGATATTGATGGGTTTAAAACCCCCCGGGAATTCATGATCCATAACTTCATCAGTGAAGCATAGGGGGTGTGCGGCGCCTCTGTGCCGGGCTATATCATGACGCAGTTCATATGATTCTTGTCTGCTGTATTTGGCCCGGCCAGATTTACTTTTAGTGTATCCGGCGCGACAGTCATCGTCCCACGTTGGCATGCACCCCCGTGACCCGTATATCAACCTTGCATGTTTTGCCCTGCTATCCAATACGTCTCGCAGGTCCCATGGGTTTCCCAGGGCCTTGGTGTTTTTGTTTGAGTGGCGGTGGGGTGCAGGCTGAACTTCAGGCTGAAACGCCTCTCTGGCTCGGCCACGAGGTGGCCAGTCAGCCACATCATACACTGGAGATGGAGGTTTCAATGCTTCCTCCTCGAGGTGAGGTAGCAACCTGCGCTTTGGGTAACTCTTGGAGGGGTGCTCGAGTTCGTATTCCTTGGCCGCAAGGACTTCGGTCCATCTGTCTGCTAGCAAGTCTTGATCAGCTTGAAGCTGTTGTTGCTTTTTCTTCAGGCTATATGTTGTGGCCATAAGCCAGCGCTTGAAGCGCTCTTGCTCAACGGGATCCTCAGGCACGATAAATTCTTCATCGCCGAGGCTCACCTTGTCTTTGGAGAGAGGCATATAATTGTCCTCCTCCGATTCTCCATCTGCTGCCTGCTCTGGAGGGCTAGCTTGTTCACCCTCCCGCTCTACATCATGCTGGAGGGGATTGTGGTTGTCTTCGGCACTATCTGGAGTGTTATTGTCTCTTGTGCCGGTATCACTACTTTTGCTGTGGCGGGACTTAGAGCGGCGCCGCTGACGTTGGCGCTTGGGTTGCTTCTTGGAGGGGTCATCCTCTGCTGTCTCGTCGGCATTGCCTTCTTTGGGGGTGTCTACCATGTATATATCATATGATGAGGTGGCGGTCCAGCACCCTGTGGGCGGTGGTTCCTGTTCGTCTCCTGCATCGTCGTCCATACCGTCGATGTCTTCAAAGTCGAAGTCGAGCATGTCGGTTAAATCATCGATAGTGGCTACTAAGTGGGTGGTGGGTGGGCAGCGAATTTCTTCGTCGTCCGCATCCCATTCTAGCCGGACATAGTTCGGCCAAGGTTCTCCTGACAAGGAGAGATACCTTAATTAATTTAGCACATCGCCGAAAGGCGAGTGCTGAGAGATATCCGTGGAGGTGAACTCCATGATCGGCGCCCAATCGGATTCGATAGGCACGGATGCTGGCGGCTCGGAGTCCGTGTCCGGAGACGAATCCAGTGGTTCGGCGACACGGCTCTCGTAAGGAGTGAAGTCAGTATCCGGCTCCATCGCCACTGAGAGTGCAGCCTCCATGGCGGGGTCTATCCCTCCGTCCCCGGATGGCGCAATTTGCTCCGGATTGAAGGCCCGAGTAGTTGCAGATGCGATCTCCCGAACACTGTCCGACGGTAGAGTTATGTCATGCTCGTCATGATTGTGCAGCACACCTGACATGGGCTCGAATCCGTCGAAGATCAAGTCTCCGCGGATGTTGGTAGTGTAGTTTAAGTTTCCAAACCTGACCTGATGGCCAGGGGCATAGCTCTCGATCCGCTCCAGACGGCCAAGCGAATTGGCCCGCAGTGCGAAGCCGCCGAATACGAAGATCTGTCCGGGGAGGAAAACCTCACCCTGGACCACATCGTTACCGATGATTGAAGGGGCCATCGAGCCTTACGGTGATGGCACAGTGGAACTCTCAATGAAAGCACCAATGTCGGTGTCAAAACCGGCGGATCTCGGGTAGGGGGTCCCGAACTGTGCGTCTAAGGAGGATGGTAACAGGAGGCAGGGGACACAATGTTTACCCAGGTTCGGGCCCTCTTGATGGAGGTAATACCCTATGTCATGCTTGATTGTTCTTGATGATATGAGTATTACAAGAGTTGATCTACCACGAGATCGTAGAGGCTAAACCCTAGAAGCTAGCCTATGTATGATTGTATGTTGTCCTACGGACTAAACTCTCCTGTTTATATAGACATCGGAGGGGGCTAGGGTTACACAAAGTCGGTTACAAGGGAGGAGATCTACATATCCGTATTGCCAACCTTGCCTTCCACGCCAAGGAGAGTCCCATCCGGACACAGGACGAAGTCTTCAATCTTGTATCTTCATAGTCCAATAGTCCGGCCAAAGGATGTAGTCTGGCTGTCCGGAGACCCCCTAATCCAGGACTCTCTCAGGGGCACCGCACACGCCTAAAGATCAACTTGCGTGTATATGGGGTGCCCCCCTCCCCCGTATATAAAGGAGGGGAGGAGTAGGCTAGCCGGCCACAAGGGGCGCGCCCAAGGGGGGGAATCCTACTCCAAGTAGGAATCGGTCCCCCGCTTTCCTAGTCCAAGTAGGAGAAGAAGGAAGGAGAGGGAGAGGGAGAGGGAGAGGGAAAGAGGGGCCGCGCCCCCTCCCCTAGTCCTATTCGGACTCCCCTTGGGGGGGCTCCATCTCCTGGCTACTGCCCTCTCTCTCCCCTAAGGCCCACTAAGTCCCATTACTTCCCTGGGGGGTTCCGGTAACCCCTCCGGCACTCCGGTTTTATCCGAAACTATCCGGAACACTTCCGGTATCTCAATAACATGATCCAATATATCAATATTTAATGTCTCGACCATTTCGAGACTCCTCCTCATGTCCGTGATCTCATCCGGGACTCCGAACAACCTTCGTTACATTAAATCACATAACTCATAATACAAATCGTCATTGAACATTAAGCGTGCGGACCCTATGGGTTTGAGAACTATCTAGACATGACTGAGACACATCTCCGGTCAATAACCAATAAGGGAACCTGGATGCTCATATTGGCTCCTACATATTCTAAGAAGATCTTTATCGGTCAAACCGCATAGCAACACACATTGTTCCCTTTGTCATCGGTATGTTACTTTCCCGAGATTCGATCGTCGGTATCATCATAACTAGTCCAATCTCATTACCGTCAAGTCTCTTTACTCATTCCATAATGCATCATCCCGCAACTAACTCATTAGTCAGATTGCTTGCAAGGCTTATAGTGATATGCATTACGAGAGGACCCAGAGATACCTCTCCGAAATACAAAGTGACAAATCCTAATCTCGATCTATGCCAACTCAACAAACACCATCGGAGACACCTGTAGAGCATCTTTATAATCACTCAGTTACGTTGTGACGTTTGATAGCACACTAAGTGTTCCTCCGGTATTCGGGAGTTGCATAATCTCATAGTCATAGGAACATGTATAAGTCATGAAGAAAGCAATAGCAATAAACTAAACGATCATAGTGCTAAGCTAACGGATGGGTCTTGTCCATTACATCATTCTCTAATGATGTGACTCCGTTAATCAAATGACAACACATGTCTATGGCTAGTTAACTTAACCATCTTTGATCAATGAGCTAGTCTAGTAGAGGCATACTAGGGACACTCTGTTTGTCTATGTATTCACACATGTACTAAGTTTACGGTTAATACAATCTAGCATGAATAATAAACATTTATCATGATATAAGGAAATATAAATAACAAATTTACTATTGCCTCTAGGGCATATTTCCTTCATTGATATCATGCTCATATGCTTCATCAGTGCGTCATGCTATTATTATGGCTCAGCTCATCATTACATTCAAGTTTAACCGGACATTAATGGAACTTGAACATCTGTTGGCTGAGTAATAGTGCCATCGAGATGATCTGACCAGTGCAACCACATTTGCCTTTATGGGAAGGCCCTAATGTGGTCTATTGTCATGCCTCTCACCGGTGCCTCCGACTAGGGAAGGTTATGGGAGCGCGCTACCCTGATCAGGTAGGCGGACAAAAGCCTTTTGTGCCTGTAGTTGTTGTAGGTGCCTTTGTCCCCGTTCGGAACCATTTTGTTTTGCCACAATGGCGGCCGTTGGATGTCGAGAGTGGCATCGGGGCCACCCATGACTTAGCCCAAAGGGGAGTTTGTCGGAGAGGCTGGGAGAGTGTCATCCAATAGATCGGTTTTGTCGGAACATCCTTGGTCCACCCGAATGGGAGCACGAGGCATTGGGTTCCGTAGTGTGGGTATAGTGTAGTAACCTCTGTAGAGTGTATAATCTACCGATAGCCGTGCCCGCGTATATGGGCCCAGTTCGTAGTAGGTCACACTATGGGTTAACAATAATAATAATAACTTGACTAATAAACAACCCTGATTCGATGAGGAAATAAGTTGATTGATCTTTATGTGATTGTGAGAGGATCATAGTGATATCGTGGAACATGTTGATTGTACTGTGAAGCCCGCGACGGTAAGTTGATGCATGTGGTGGTTACGAGGTAACACTCGATCAGAGTTAGTTGGTTCATGGTATGTTAAACCTACTGCATGTTAATATCATCCTGTGTATGTCATGAGTAGCATTGTCATGCTCCTTCCATATGATGCTAGATGTGTTATGTTCAACATGTTCATGCCCTGCTCATTTGATGTTGTTCTAGTGATATCATGCTCATCATTGTTTAACCGATAAATGACATGTTGTTGTTTGGCCTGATTTCTTTTGGTTGCAATGAGCTTGCGAGTACATTCAAAGTACTCACCTGGCGTGTCATGCTAGTTTGCAGGTCATGCCGTGTTTGCTTGACCGTCGAGGATCCCGAGTTTGTGAGCTAGGGTAAGTATTCCGGCCAGAGTCCCTGTGGAGGGGAGTTCATCAATGTCGTTGTGTTCCTTTGCTAGAAGTTATTCCACTGCTACGAGTTGTTCGACTACTATCATAGAGCAACCTAAGCAGGCGTAGTGTCGCCGGGCCGAGATATTCCGTTGTAATACTCGAACCTTTGTACCCCGAGTATTTTGTAATAAAGAGCTGATTTGTTATATGCCAAGAAGTGCCGTATTTTTAGAAGAATCGATCTCTGGGCTAGAATACGGGGTGTTCCGGTCTCTTTGAGCCGGGGTGCCACATATAGTTAGGCCAAAGATGAGCAATGTTCTAAGGCTTGTGCGTCTCTTCCTCAGAGGTACAATACTTCTTGTGTTCACGTATGTCGATGAGATAGTATGACCCATTATAGAGGTTCTTGCTAACCACAAATGGCCCATCCCAAGGAGGTGGAAGCTTATGCATGCCTGTCTGGTCCTGAATCAAATGGAGCACTAAGTCACCTTCCTGGAAAGTCCAGCTCCAAACTTTGTGGCTATGATAGCGATGCAGGTCCTATTGGTAAATCACTGATCGAGCTACTACGAGATTGCGTTCTTTTTCCAAGGCATCCAGAGTGTCTTGACACGCCATCTCATTATCTGCTTCAATGTAAGCCACCACCCTGGGCGAGTCATGATGAATATCACACTACTAGGAAAAGGCCTACTAGTGGCGCACCTGTTTTCGCTACTAATGGCGCACTACAGGTGCGCCACTAGTACCATGCCATTAGTATTTTTTACTAATGGCGCACCACATAGAAGTGCGCCATTAGTAACAATTTTTTTAAAAATATTTTGAATTTTTTTTGAAATTTGTTTTTGAAAATTTTCTTAATCTCAGGTCACTGTGGCTTAACCTCGGGTCAATATGCTTAATCTCAAGTCAAATCGCACTCTGTGGTCAAACTTCCCGAGAGGTCACCCATCCTCACACTACTCCAGCCTGAGCACGCTTAACTTCTATCCAACCCCAGCACCAGCTCACTTCACAGGAACTTGTTGATATATCTATCATATCAATCCTATTAAACCTTGTCGATGTCTAGGACTTTGTTCATGTTCATGAGTATGATGAAATTTTGAAAAAATATTTCAAACTTCCCGGTCATATTACGTATCATATTTTGAAAAAAAATTCCAATTTTTTTTTTGAAACCAATTTTTTTTGTTACTAGTGGCGCACCTAGCAAATGGTGCGCCACTAGTAAGTTTGAATTTTTTTTCTTTTCCCCCCTCTAGATCTTAAAAGCCCCGTATCTTTCGTTCTGTTAGGTTTTTGGGGATTTTGAAGATGTTGAACAAAGTTCCCCTGTTTCAATTCGGGTGTAACTTTTCGAGTAGATGATTTTTAATATAAAAACTTTTCAATCCGAGTTCGTATGCAAAAGTTATGCCCATTTTACAAATTCCAGAGAGATTTTGCAAATAAAGTCAAAATTCCTATTTGTAAATTTTCCCAACAAGTAGACCACATATCACATGGGAAACTTTTTTTTTTATTTTTTTGACATTTCCATCATTTTTTCTTTTATTTTTTTTAAACTGAAAAGGCGGTCGACAGGGGGGGTGCATTCGGTGGAATTTTTGGGCCAAGTTAGTAATGGTGCACCGTGGGAGTGGTGCACCATTACTAGTTAAACTAGTAATGGCGCACCACACCCACGGTGCGCCATTACTAGTTTTGAAAAAAAAATGATTTTTTTGAAAAAAACTTAGTAATGGCGCACTAGTGGACAGTGCGCCATTACTAGTTAAAACTAGTAATGGCGCACTGTCCACTAGTGCGCCATTATTAACATTTTTTTTATTTCAAAACTACTAATGGCGCACCGTGGGTGTGGTGCGCCATTACTATGTCAACTAGTAATGGCGCACTATCCCACGGTGCACCATTAGTAACAATTTTTTTTCAAAACGACTAATGGCGCACCACACACCAGGTGCGCCATTAGTAATATATTACTAATGGCGCACCTGTATGTGGTGGCGCACCACATTCATGGTGCGCCATTAGTGTCCATATTATCTATAGCCCTTTTCCTAGTAGTGTCCCTTGGGAGAACCGCCTCTGCACCATAAACCAAGAAGAACGAAATGTAGCCAGTTGATCTATTGGGGTAGTCCGTATGCTCCAAAGAACAGAAGGCAACTCTTCAACCGAACAACCCAGCATGCGTTCCAAAGGAACCATGAGCTGCGGCTTGATCCCTCGTAATATCTCCTGGTTAGCACGTTCTGCCACTGACCATCAGACTGTGGATGAGCCACCGACGAGACATCAAGCCGGATGTGTTCCCTTTGACAGAACTCTTTCATAACACCTTTAGATAGATTTTTCCAATTATCAATGACGATACTATGAGGAAAACCAAAGCGGAAGATCAGCTTTTTCACAAACTGAACTATAGTCTCTGCCTCACAATTGCTGACTGGCTCTGCTTCTACCCACTTTGTAAACTTTTCAACTGCAACCAAAAGGTGAGCCTTCTTGTCCTTAGACCTCTTGAAATATTTGACCATATCAAGCCCCTAGACTGCAAACGCCCATGTTATTGGGATCATCTGTAATTCCCGAGCTAGCACGTGAGCTTGCCGTGCAAATTTCTGACAACCATCGCACTTATTGTCAATGTCCTCTACATCAGCATGAGCCGTTAACCAGAAAAACCATGGCAAAAAACCTTAGCCACCAAGGATCTTGACCCAACATGATGACCACTCATGACCCACAAGTGTATGGGATATATCGTAGTCCTTTCGATAAGTAAGAGTGTCGAACCCAACTAGGAGCAGAAGGAAATGATAAGAAGTTTTCAGTAAGGTATTCTCTGCAAGCACTGAAATTATCGGTAACAGATAGTTTTGTGATAAGGTAATTTGTAACGGGTAACAAGTAATAAAAGTAAATAAGGTGCAGCAATATGGCCCAATACTTTTTGTAGCAAAGGACAAGCCTGGACAAACTCTTATATAAAGAAAAGCGCTCCCGAGGACACATGGGAATAATCTCCAAGCTAGTTTTCATCACGCTCATATGATTCGCATTCGGTACTTTGATAATTTGATATGTGGGTGGACTGGTGCTCGGGTACTGCCCTTCCTTGGACAAGCATCCCACTTATGATTAACCCCTCTTGCAAGCATCCACAACTACAAAAGAAGTATTAAGGTAAACCTAACCATAGCATGAAACATATGGATCCAAATCAGCCTCTTACGAAGCAACTCATAAACTAGGGTTTAAGCTTCTGTCAATCTAGCAACCCATCATCTACTTATTACTTCCCAACGCCTTCACCTAGGCCCAAACAATGGTGAAGTGTCATGTAGTCGACATTCACATGACACCACTAGAGGAGAGACAACATACATCTCATCAAAATATTGAACGAATACCAAATTCACATGACTACTTATAGCAAGACTTCTCCCATGTCCTCAGGAACAAATGTAACTACTCACAAATCATATTCATGTTCATTATCAGAGGGGTATTAATATGCATAAAGGATCTGAACATATGATCTTCCACCGAATAAACCAACTAGCATCAACTACAAGGAGTAATCAACACTATTAGTAACCCACAGGTACCAATCTGAGGTTTTCAGACAAAGATTGGATACAAGGGATGAACTAGGGTTTGAGATGAGATGGTTCTGGTGAAGATGTCGATGGAGATTGACCCCCTCCCGCTGAGAGGATCGATGGTGATGACGATGGTGATGATTTCCCCTTCCCGGAGGGATGTTTCCCCAGCAGAACAGCTCCGCCGGAGCCCTAGATTGGTTCCGCCAAGATTCCGCCTCGTGGCGGCGGAGTTTCGTCCCGTGAGGTTGCTTATTATTTTTTCCAGGGCAAAAGACTTCATATAGCCAAAGATGGGCACCGGAGGCCTGCCAGGGGGCCCACAAGGCAGTTGGCATGCCAGGGGGTAGGGCACACCCCCCACCCTCGTGGACGGTGGGTGGCCCCCCTCCGGTGCTTTCTTCACCCAATATTTTTTTATATTCCAAAACGTGCTCCCGTGAAGTTTGAAGACTTTTGGAGTTGTGCAGAATAGGTCTCTAATATTTGCTCCTTTTTCGGCCTAGAATTCCAGTTGTCGGCATTCTCCCTCTTCATGTAAACCTTGTAAAATAAGAGAGAATAGGCATAAGTATTGCGACATTATATGTAATAACAGCCCACAATGCAATAAATATCGATATAAAAGCATGATGCAAAATGGACGTATCAACTCCCCCAAGCTTAGACCTGGCTTGTCCTCAAGCGGAAGCCGATATGAAAAAATATGTCCACATGTTTAGAGATAGAGGTGTCGATAAAAATAGAAGACGGACATGAGGGCATGATGATCATTCTTATAAAAACAATATATATATATTGTCATATGATTTCTTATGCTAAAGTAACAATTCATTCACAATTTCAAGTATGAATCAGAAACTTCATTGAAAACTAACAAACTATAATCTCAGTCATTGAAGCAATTGCAATTTATCATAACATCGGAAAGAGTCAATGTAAGAGCTTTTCAGCAAGTCCACATACTAAACTATCATTTAGTCTTTCACAATTGCTAACACTCATGCAATATTTATGGGTATGAAGTTTTAATCGAACACAAAGAAAGATAGGGGCTTATAGTTTTGCCTCCCAACCTTTTACCTCAAGGGTAATGTCAACAATAATAGTTCATGATAACTTACATCCAATTGGGTATATATATCAGGATCTTTCCAACACAATGTGCTTGCCAAAGGATAAAATGTAAAAAGGAAAGGTGAAGATCACCATGACTCTTGTATGAAGTATAAGACAAGAATAAAAGATAGGACCTTCGCAGAGGGAAGCAGAGGTTGTCATGTGCTTTTATGGTTGGATGCACAAAATCTTAATGCAAAAGAACATCACTTTATATTGCCACTTGTGATATGGACCTTTATTATGCAGTCAATCACTTTTATTTCTTCCACATCAAAAGATCGTATAAAGCTTATTTTCTCCACACTAATAAATCATACATATTTAGAGAGAAATTTTTATTGCTTGCAACAATGACAACTTACTTGAAGGATCTTACTCAATCCATAGGTAGGTATGGTGGACTCTCATGGCAAAACTGGATTTAAGGATATTTGGAAGCACAAGTAGTATCTCTACTTGGTGCAAAGAATTTGGCTAGCATGAGAGGGAAAGGCAAGCTCAACATGTTGGATGATCCATGACAATATAATTTATTTTGGATGTAAGCAAACATAACCCATTATGTTGTCTTCCTTGTCCAACATCAACTCTTTAGCATGTCATATTTTAATGAGTGCTCACAATCATAAAGGATGTCCAAGATAGTATATTTATATGTGAAAACCTCTCTTTCTTTATTACTTCCTATTAATTGCAACGATGACCAAAACTATGTTTGTCAACTCTCAACAACTTTTATTCATCATACTCTTTATATGTGAAGTCATTACTCTCCATAAGATCCATATTATCTGTTATTTCTTTTTATTCTTTCTCTTCTCTTTTATTTTTATACCCTCTAGATCATGGCAAAATAATCAGGCCCTTGACTCATAACTAATCTTTATTATATATAGCTCATGAACTCTATTACATAGAAGGATCATAAAGCAAAACTCAAAATTAAATCATACTAAAACTTTATTCTACTAGATCAAGATATTACCAAAAGGATCGAACTAAGAAAAATGGTAAAGATAAAAGTGTTATGGTGATACGATACCGGGGCACCTCCCCCAAGCATGGCAGTTGCCAAGGGGAGTGCCCATACCCGATACTCAGTTCTTCTTTGTTGGTGAAGAAGATGATGGTGATGATGGATAGTCGCACATCGAGCGTAGGAATTCCTCCAATTTGTGGACAATGCCCTTGAGTGCGATGATATGCTCCTTCAAAAAAATATTTTCACTTGTGAGATACTTGTTTTGAATGCGAGCTAACTCAATCATCTTGAAAGCTTCAATCTCCGTTGGGGTAAGGATATTGTGATGAGGTTGAAGGATGTCTTCGTCTTCGACTGCCGAAACTTGATCTCCCATGGCCTTCTTGATCCCATCATCCTTGTTGATCTTGCCAGGTTCTTCTCTCTTCAGCTCTATCTTCATTAGCCAAGCATCGTTGCCCTAATTGTTGGAGGAGGGAGATGACATGATACCTGGCCTTGACAACCCTGGCAGAAAACAGCTCGAAACAAAAAAAGAGATATTGGCGTGGTACGGTGATCAAAACCTTCGGGATATTATATAATGAATTTTTACTGACCAAAAGAAGTATTGTGCAAGAAAACGGAGTCCGGAGAGCACACGAGGTGCCCACGAGGTAGGGGGCGCGCCCAGGGGGTAGGGCGCGCCCTCCACCCTCGTGGACGCCTTGTGTCCGTCCCAGATTACTTCTTATTTTCTATTTTCTTAAATATTCCAAAACAGCGGAAAATTGCAATTAGAACTATTTTGGAGTCGGTTTATTTACCGTACCACATACCTATTCCTTTTCAGAGTCTGAAATGTTTCAGAAAGTGTCCCTTATGTATTCCTCCGGGGTTACAGTTTCAATAACATTAGTATCAACATTTATAGGATTCTTGAGATATAATGTTTGATTCTTTGATCATTCACCACCCTGGGATTTGTGCCTTCGAAGTTGTTGATTTTTATGGCACCAGAATGATAGACCTCCTCGATAATGTAAGACCTTCCCATTTAGAGAGGAGTTTTCCTACAAAAAATCTTAAATGAGAGTTGTACAACAATACATAATCACCTACATTAAACTCATGTTTTTGTATCCATTTGTCATGCCATCTTTTAACTTTCTCTTTAAATAGTTTGGCATTCTCATAGGCCTGGGTTCTCCATTCATCAAGTGAGCTAATGTCAAAAAGCCTCTTCTCACCGGCAAGTTTGAAGTCATAGTTGAGCTCTTTAATGGCCCAATATGCCTTATGTTCTAGTTCGAGAGGTAAGTGACAAGCTTTTCCATAAACCATTTTATAAGGAGACATACCCATAGGATTTTTATATGCATTTCTATAGGCCCATAATGCATCATCAAGTTTCTTGGACCAATTCTTTCTAGATCTATTAACAGTCTTTTGAAAAATTAATTTAAGCTCTCTATTACTTAGTTCTACTTGACCACTAGACCGTGGATGATAAGGGATGCAATTCTATGGTTAACATCATACTTACCAAGCATTTTACGAAAGCACCATGAATAAAATGTGAATCACCATCAGTCATTAAATATCTAGCGACTCCAAACCTCGGAAAAATAACTTCTTTAAGCATCTTAATAGAGGTGTTATGATCAACACTACTAGTTGGAATAGCTTCTACCCACTTAGTAACGTAATCAACAGCAACTAAAATATGTGTATACCCATTAGAGGAAGGAAATGGTCCCATATAATCAAAGCCCCAAACATCAAATGGTTCAATAACAAGTGAATAATTCATAGGCATTTCTTGACGTCTACTAATATTACCAATTCTTTAACATTCATCACAAGACAAGACAAACTTACGGACATCCTTGAAGAGTAGGCAAATAAAAACCGGATTGCAATACCTTATGTGCAGTTCTATCTCCAGTATGGTGCCCTCCATAAGCCTCAGAGTGACACTTGCGTAGAATCTGTTCCTATTCATGCTCAGGTACACAACATCTAATAACACCATCTACTCCTTCTTTATAAAGGTGTGGGTCATCCCAAAAGTAATGTCTTAAATCATAGAAGCACTTTTTATTTTGTTGGTATGTGAAACTAGGTGGTATAAATTTAGCAACTATGTAATTAGCATAATCAGCATACCATGGAGCAATACGAGAATCATTTATGACAGCTAGTTGTTCATCCAGAAAGCTATCATCAATAGGTAGTGGGTCATCAAGAACATTCTCTAACCTGGAAAAGTTGTCTACAACGGGATTGTCAGCTCCCTTTCTATCAATAATATGCTAATCAAATTCTTGTAGTAGGAGAACCCATCTAATAAGTCTAGGTTTAGCATCTTTCTTTTCCATAAGATATTTAATAGCAGCATGATCAATGTGAATAGTTACTTTAGAATCAACAATATAAGGTCTGAACTTATCAAAAGCAAATACAACTGCTAAAAATTCTTTTTCAGTAGTAGCATAATTTCTTTGGGTACTGTTTAGAGTTTTACTAGCATATTGGATAACATTTCATTTCTTATCAACTCTTTGTCCTAGAACAACACCTACAGCATAATCACTAGCATCACACATAATTTCAAAAGGTAAATTCCAATCAGGTGGCTGAACAATAGGTGCAGAAATCAAAGCTTTCTTAAGTATTTCAAATGCTTCTACACAATCATCATCAAAGACAAAAGGAACATCTTTTTGTAAGAGATTAGTTAGAGGCCTAGAAATTTTAGATAAGTCCTTAATGAACCTCCTATAAAAACCGGCATGACCAAGGAAACTTCTTATACCTTTAATGTCCTTAGGACACGGTATCTTTTGAATAGCATCAACTTTAGCTTTATCAACTTCAATACCTCTTTTAGAAATTTTATGCCCCAAGACAATACCTTCATTAACCATAAAGTGGAACTTCTCCTAATTCAAGACATGATTAGTTTCTTCACATCTCTGCAAAACTCGATCAAGGTTGCTTAAGCAATCATCAAAAGAAGTTCCATATACAGAAAAATCATCCATGAATACCTCAACAATCTTTTCACAAAAGTCAAAGAATATAGCAGTCATACATCTTTGAAAGGTAGCATGTGCATTGCATAAACCAAAAGGCATATGTCTATAAGCAAAGGTACCGAAAGGGCAAGTGAAAGTTGTCTTTTCTTGATCCTCTTTTGACACAGGTATTTGAGAAAAACCATAATAACCATCTAGAAAGCAAAAATGTGTATGTTTGGATAATCTTTCTAGCATTTGATCAATAAAAGGTAAGGGGTAATGATCCTTTTTAGTAGCTTTATTTAATTTTAGGAACTCAATTACCATTCTATAACCTGTAACAATTCTTTGTGGGATCAATTCATCTTTATCATTAGGAACAACAGTAATACCTCCCTTCTTAGGGACACAATGGACAGGACTTACCCATTGACTATTAGCAACGAGATAAATTATACCTGCCTCCAGAAGCTTTAGTATTTCTTTTCTTACCACTTCTTTCATCTTAGGATTTAACCGTCATTGGTGATCAACAACCGGTTTAGCGTCTTTCTCCAATTTTATTTTCTGCTGGCATAGAGTGGGACTAATGCCCTTAAGATCATCAAGAGTATATCCAATAGCAGCACGATGCTTCTTGAGAGTTTTCAATAATTTCTTTTCTTCATGCTCTAAAAGGTTAGCACCAATAATAACAGGATATATCTCTTTCTCACCAAGATAAGCATATTTAAGAGTATCAGGCAAAGGTTTAAGCTCAAACACGGGATCACCCTTGGGTGGAGGAGGATCCCCTAGGATTACAATAGGTAAGTTGTGTTTCAAAATAGGTCCCTGTTTAAAGAATACTTCATCTATTTCCCTTCTCTCATTCATAAACATATCATTTTCATGGTCGAGCAAATAATGTTCTAAAGGATCATTAGGAGGCACGACAATAGAAGAAAGACCAATAATTTCATCTTTACTAGGCAAATTCCTTATCATGGGGTTGTCTATGAAATTTAGCAAAATTAAACTCATGAGACATATCCCCGAAACCAATAGTAACAACATCCTTTTTGTAGTCTATCTTAGCATTAGAAGTATTTAAGAAGGGTCTACCAAATATAATGGGACAAAAGTTATCTTGTGGGGAACCAAGAACATGAAAATCAGCAGGATATTTAACTTTCCCACACAAGAATTCAACATCTCTAACAATCCCAACTGGTGAAATAGTTTCTCTATAGGCAAGCTTAATTGTAACATCAATTTCATCTATCTTAGCATGTGCAATATCATGCATAATTTCTTTGTATAAGGAATGAGGTATTGCACTTGCACTAGGACCCATATCACATAAGCAATGATAGCAATGATCTCCTATTTTAACAAAAATAACAGGCATGCCTACAATAGGTCTATATTTATTTTTAGTGTCAGGTTTAGCAATTCTAGCATCATCACCACAGAAGTAAATAACAAACCCATCAATATTATCAGACAAGAGATCTTTAACCATAGCAATACTAGGTTCAACTTTAATTTGCTCAGGGGGAGTTGGTGTTCTAGTATTACTCTTACGAACCATAGTTGAAGCTTTAGCATGATCCTTTATTCTAATTGGAAAGGTGGTTTGTCAATATAAGCAGTAGGAACAACAGGATCGACATTATAAGTGATAGTATTTTCTTCAAATTTAATAGGTGCAACTACTTTTACTTCAATGGGAGGATTATATATAAACCACTTCTCCTTAGGGAGATCAACATGAGTAGCAAAGGATTCACAGAAAGAAGCTACTATCTCAGAGTCAAGTCCATATTTAGTGCTAAATTCATGGAAAACATCGGTATCCATAAAATATTTAACACAATCAAACTTAGGTGTTATACCTGAATCCTTACCTTCGTCGAGATCCCAATCTTCATAGTTGCGTTTAATTCTTTCCAATAAATCCCATTTGAATTCAATAGTCTTCATCATAAAAGAACCAGTACAAGAAGTATCGAGCATGGAGCGATTATTGAGAGAAAGCCGAGCATAAATTTTTTGAATAATAATTTCTCTTGAGAGCTCATGATTGGGGCATGACTATAAAATTGACTTAAGCCTCCCCCAATCTTGAGTGATGCTTTCTCCTTCTCGACGCCAAAAAATATATCTATAATTACGATCATGATGAACAAGATGCATAGGATAAAACTTCTGATGAAATTCCAATTTCAATTGGTTGTAGTTCCATGATCCCATATCATCACATAGCCTAAACCATGTCGTGGATGCCTTACTTCCCTACATGTATTGCACAAAAACTGCAAGACCTATATAACACTATTCATCTCATGTATATGTAGGCGATGATGAAGACTGTGATGAGATGATGGATGCATTTACAGCAGTTCCTGATCCATATGATCGTGTCTACGAGAACATACCTGTAAGTACTCACACGCTGGCACCTAAAACTGATTGCAAGCATTGTGGTGCAAAGAGGTTCCAGTATGAGACAAATGGATTTTGTTGCTAGTCTGGAAAAGTTAAGTTGGCACACTTAGAACCACCCTTGGAACTTAAAATGCTATACACAAGTTCAGATCCCAATGCCGTGCATTTTAGGGATAACATTCGATACTTCAATGGACACTTTTCATTCACTACCCTTGGAGTCAGTCTAGACAACAGATACACAAACATGAAGTCAGGAGTCTATACATTTCAAGCTCACGGTCAGATTTACCACAACATCTTCTCATTTGGTCCAACTCAAGATGGGCCAAAGCATTTGGAACTCTACTTCTATGATGACGATCCCGGTTTACAACATAGGTTTCGGCGCTCCCCGAACCTAGACCGAGATGTCATTCGAAGGCTTGTTGACATCCTGAAGCATAATCCTTATTCTGAAACGTTCAGGAATCTAGGTGGAGTCGATGACCTTGAGGAATACCGTATTGAACTGAACACCGACATGAGGTTGGACTAACGGAGGTATAATGTGCCTATATCATCGGAGGTTGCAGCTATTTGGGTTGAGGGTAGTGAACTCTGTAAGTACTTTGAGCGTAGCATAGTATTGTTCGGCAACGACAACAAGAGATATAGCATCCAACCATATTATGGATGTTATGATCCGTTGTCTTACCCTTTATTCTTCCCAAGAGGGAGATTGGTTGGCATCCTGAAATCCCAAAGAATGGTGTCAGCTTGAATGAGATGCTTTAGTCCCGTCGCAGTGGTCGATAGAGTCTAGGTAATTCATATAATGAAAATAACATGTGTTAATGTTGTTTATCCTCATTATACTTACTTTTCCTTATTCCCAATATTGTCCTTTTGTTATCTCTCATTTTATAGGTTCATATACAAATAGTCGATTATGCGTCTCCGTTAGAGACTACTATTGCTACAAGTTTCAAATGCGTCGTGGTGTATTTAACACCATGCTATACGGTAAACGACTATTCCAACAATATGTGGTTGATATGTACATCAAGGTTGAAAGCTCAAGATTGGACTATATAAAAAAAACACCAGAAACAAATACGTGCTGATCTATACCAAGGTGTTGTCGATAGCCTTCAAGCTGGGGAAAACTGTGCAGATGAAGTGGGCAAACGGACTATAGTTCCTTCATCATTTATTGGGGGAAGAAGAGATAGGAGACGAAGATACCTTGATGCCATGGCCTTGGTGCAAAAGTATGGGAAGCCAGATATTTTTTAACCATGACTTGCAACCCTAATTGGGATGAAATAATTAGTGAGCTAGAGCCTGGACAAACCCCACAGGATCGTCCTGATATTATTGTACGAGTATTTCGAGCAAAGTTGGAAGACCTCAAGATACAACTTTTTAAAAGGCACATTCTTGGTAAGGTAGCAGCATATGTGTATGTAGTTGAGTTCCAGAAAAGAGGTCTACCACATGCTCATTTCCTCCTAATCATGGAGGGGAGGTACAAGCTAACATGCCCAGAGCAATATGACTGTCTCATATCTGCTGAATTGCTAGACAAATCCAAGTATCCTGAGTTGTACAAAATGGTTGTGAAGCACATGATGCATGGTCCGTGTGGAGTCCTAAACCCCAAGAACGTGTGCATGCAGAAAGGTAGCTGCAAGAACTATTATCCACGACCATTTAATGTGTCAACCCTTTAGGGAAAAGACTCATATCCCATATATAGGAGGAGAGATGATGGACACCATGCAAAGGTACGTGGCCAAGAGTTAGACAATAGGTGGGTTGTTCCATATAATCCTTACCTACTAAGAAGGTATAATTGCCACATCAATGTCGAGGTTTGCTCAAGCATAAAAGCTGTAAAGTACCTCTTTAAATACATACATAAGGGGCATGATCGAGCATCTGTTTCTATCGATGAGGTCGATAGTGATAGGAACATTGATGAGATAAAGAAATACCGAGATTCCAGGTGGGTTACTCCACCAGAAGCATTATGGAGGATATATGGTTTTGAACTTAGTCAGATATTTCCATCTGTTAGACAACTCCAACTCCACCTCCCTAATATGCACATGGTGTCGTTTCCAGCGGGTGCAAATCTGAATGATGTCCTCTCTCAAGAAGGAGCTTCCAAGACCATGCTAACTGAGTATTTTGAGGCAAACAAGAAATATGAGTTGGCTCGAGGAATTTTATATAAGGATTTCCCATCTTATTTTGTTTGGATGTCAGGTGGAAAGTATTGGAAAAGGAGGGATGAATGCACACAGATTGGGAGAATTGTGTCTGCACATCCAGCTGAAGGGGAGAGGTATTATCTTAGAGTGCTTCTAAACCATGTCACAGGTGCTACATCCTTCCAAGACCTTAGAACAGTGAATGGTATTGTTTACTTGACATTCCGTGAAGCTGCTGAAAGGAGGGGTCTTATCGAGTCAGATAATACTATCAACGAGTGTCTTGATGAGGCTAAGGTTTTTCGTATGCCATCTTCCCTTCGGAGGCTATTTGACACTATATTGGTCTTTTGTGAACCCAGCAATGTGCGTGGCCTATGGGACAGACACATGGAAGCTATGACAGAAGACTATTGACTAACACAAATGTGCCCCCATGCAGTTGAGCAGATGGCGTTATTAGATATAAAGAATATGCTTGAATCGATGGGTAAGGACATATCATCACTCCCTCTCCCAAAAATTGACAAGTCATATGATGCCTCGGATAATGAGGCTAGGGAGATCATAGAGGAGTCCACGATAGAGGTGGACCCAGAACACCTTGGCTTGTCATCTTTCCTAAACCCAGAATAGAGATATGCATATGATGAGATACTTGCGACCATCAATAGTGGCCAAGGAGGTGTGTTCTTTGTTGATGGACCCGGAGGCACGGGAAAGACTTATCTGTACAAAGCACTACTTGCAAAAGTACGTGCCGAGGGTAGAATAGCTGTTGCAACAGCGACATCAGTCGTTGCTGCATCCATCTTGCCTGGAGGGAGGACTGCACACTCAAGGTTTAAAATACCATTGAACACTGAAGACGGTGGGGTCTGCAGTTTCACCAAGCAAAGTGGGACAGCTAAGCTTCTTATGAGGGCGTCCCTCATAATTTGGGACAAGGCCTCCATGACAAAGCGGCAGGCGGTCGAGGCCCTTGACAATAGCATGAGGGATATCATGGCTTGACCTGACCTGCCGTTTGGTGGAAGGACAATTGTGTTTGGGGGAGACTTCAGACAAGTGCTTCCTGTTGTTCGTAATGGAACAAGGTCCCAACTAACTAACGCGACGCTGCGTAAGTCTTACCTTTGGGAGAATATGAGACAACTAAGACTTGTCCGTAATATGAGGGCTCAGAGAGATCCATGGTTTGCTGATTACCTTCTTCGTGTTGGGAATGGCACTGAAGATACCGTTGATGATGATTACATACGGCTTCCAGATGAGATTTGTGTACCATACACCAGTGACGCCACTGATATTGATAAGCTTATTGAAAGTGTTTTCCAGATGACCCTAGAAGAAAACCTCTTGGATCCAAATTACATAACGTACCGAGCAATTTTGTCAACTAGGAATGAGTACGTTGACAAGATTAACATGAAAATGATTGAGAGGTTTCCTGGGGAGGAAATGATATACTACAGTTTTGATCACGCGGAGGATGATCCACACAACTACTACCCTGCTGAATTCTTGAATTCATTAACACCTAATGGGCTACCTCCCCATATCCTAAAGCTGAAAATTAATTTCCCTATTATATTGTTATGCAACATTGACCCAGCGAGCGGTTTGTGCAATGGGACGAGGTTGATTGTCCGAGGATTCATGAGGAATGCAATAGATGCTGAGATTGTGTTGGGCCAGCATGCTGGTAAGAGGGTGTTCCTTCCTCGAATTCCTCTTTGCCCATCAGACGATGAGATGTTTCCATTTAGGTTCAAGAGGAAGCAGTTTCCAGATAGACTTAGCTTTGCTATGACCATTAACAAGGCACAAGGACAAACTATACCAAATGTTGGTGTATACCTCCCTGAACCGGTATTTTCACACGGGCAACTCTATGTTGCTCTTTCTAGAGCTACATCTGGAAGTAATATGAAGATTCTTACTGTACCGGATAAAAAAAGGAAGGCCAGTCCAACCCCACTGCAAATATTACAAAGAACATAGTCTACAAAGAAGTTCTCAGCATGTAGTCCAAGGTATAAATCACTCAAGTACAATTTGGTTGCCGTAAAAATTATATCTATCTAACTAGGGTCATGTGGAGGATTTACGGAAAGACAACTTAGATACTTGCTTTAGTATTCATGATTTTTTGTAACAACAATTATATGTGTGTTTGAATTGTTTTTAGTAGTTTCCTTTGTTACTCCCTTTGTTAAAAATAATAATAATAATAATTCAAACAATGCCGACAGCAGGTTGCTTTGTCATCAACGCATTTCATTTGGTTGGTAGCTCCACATCCAATTTTTAGGGCACACCCTGAATATTTGTTTCCTTTCTGTCTGTTATTGGCATTTTGTTTTTCTTCGCAGAAACCTGGTTGATGTAAGAAAGTTACAAGTAGTCCAATACTAATATTTTTGTATCTACATGCATGTGCACTCACCCCTTCTAAATACATATGATTCAAAAACATCTTTTACTTAACAATTTGTTTCTTTGCTTCCGTACAAAATGTACAAGTGTTGTTCAATGTTTTTTCCTTTGCCTAAATATACTACAGAGTACATACCCTCTACAAGCTCCTTGTTTTTTCATTTGTCTAAATATACTACAGTCCATTATATATATGCAGTACTGATTACCTGATTTCCTTTTAGGTGAGAAGATGGATGAAGCCAGAGCTCGAGGGCCAACATTGTTAGCATAGGTGGTTTTGAGCAAACGACTAAAAGAAGGTCCTGGGGATCCAAACAATGTAGTTTTGTGTGTTTGTCAGTTCCTAACATCTTGAGCAACCTTGCAGAAAGGAGCTCTTTGAGGACTGTTGTGACATAGATCCAGCAAGCTGGTGATGGTGGTGCAGGAAGTGTATGGGCGTCGACATGGCTGAAACTCCGTGGTCATGAGACTAGCGATGTAGTCGTTGTCGTCCTTTTTGTGCTCTCCTGTGTTGGTCTATTTTGGGATTCTGTGTACAATATCTTTTTTTTCTGTATGAGAGTTAACTGCAGTTTGTCAGGTTACTGGTTGACGATGCTCTTGTTCATGTTACCAAGGATGATGTAGGGAGTAGTTGTTTACGCGTGTTGGGTTTGGGTGGCTAATGCTCAGCCCGTATGGTGTGTGTATGTGCGTGTGTGTATTGGGTTTGGGTGGCTAATGCCCAGCCCGTATGTTGTGTGTATGTGCGTGTGTGTAATACTGAAAAATTCTATATTGTTTGCATTTACTATTCATTTGGATGTATGTAATCTCAGGAACATAATTGAATATTTGCAAAAGCATATTGATAACATACATGGGATGACCCAACATACGTCAATCTGAACACATGCATAGTTATTCCGTGCAACGCACGGGCATCTTACTAGTATAAAAAATGATACAGAGCTCCCACTCACTTTCTTGTAAATACAGGCTTCTCCAAAAGTCTATACAAACCCAAATGCTTTGATTACACTATCAAAGCGTTTATTCCAACTCCGAGAGGCTTGCACCAATCCATAAATGGATCGCTGGAGCTTGCACACTTTGTTAGCTCCTTTTGGATCGACAAAACTTTCCGGCTGCATCATATACAACTCTTCTTCCAGAAATCCATTCAGGAATGCAGTTTTGACATCCATCTACCAAATTTCATAATCATAAAATGCGGCAATTGCTAACATGATTCGGACAGACTTAATCATCGCTACGGGTGAGAAGGTCTCATCGTAGTCAATCCCTTGAACTTGTCGAAAACCTTTTGCAACAAGTCGAGCTTTGTAGACAGTAACATTACCGTCAGCATCAGTCTTCTTCTTGAAGATCCATTTATTCTCAATTGCTTGCCGATCATTGGCCAAGTCAACCAAAGTCCACACTTTGTTCTCATACATGGATTCCATCTCAGATTTCATGGCTTCAAGCCATTTTGCGGAATCTGGGCTCACCATCGCTTCTTCATAGTTCGTAGGTTCATCATGATCTAGTAGCATGACTTCCAGAACAGGATTACCATACCACTCTGGTGCGGATCTTACTCTGGTTGATCTATGAGGTTCAGTAGAAACTTGTTCTGAAGTTTCATGATCATCGTCATTAACTTCCTCACTAATTGGTGTAGGTGTCACAGGAACCAGTTTCTGTGATGTACTACTTTCCAATAAGGGAGCAGGTACAGTTACCTCATCAAGTTCTACTTTCCTCCCACTCACTTCTTTCGAGAGAAACTCCTTCTATAGAAAGTTTCTGAATTTAGCAACAAAAGTCTTGCCTTCGGATCTGTGATAGAAGGTGTATCCAATAGTTTCCTTTGGATATCCTATGAAGACACATTTCTCCGATTTGGGTTCGAGCTTATCAGGTAGAAGCTTTTTCACATCATCATCGCAACCCCAAACTTTAAGAAATGACAACTTTAGTTTCTTGCCAAATCATAGTTCATAAGGCGTCGTCTCAACGGATTTCGATGGTGCCCTATTTAACGTGAATGCGGCCGTCTCTAAAGCATAACCCCAAAACGATAGCAGTAAATCAGTAAGAGACATCATAGATCGCACCATATCTAGTAAAGTACGATTACGACGTTCGGACACACCATTACGCTGTGGTGTTCCGGGTGGCGTGAGTTGCGAAACTATTCCACATTGTTTCAAATGTACACCAAACTCGTAACTCAAATATTCTCCTCCATGATCAGATCGTAGAAACTTTATTTTCTTGTTACGATGATTTTCAACTTCACTCTGAAATTCTTTGAACTTTTTCAAACGTTTCAGACTTATGTTTCATTGAGTAGATATACCCATATCTGCTTAAGTCATCTGTGAAGGTGAGAAAATAACGATATCCGCCACGAGCCTCAACATTCATTGGACCACATACATCTATATGTATGATTTCCAACAAATCTGTTGCTCTCTGCATAGTACCGGAGAATGGTGTTTTGGTCATCTTGCCCATAAGGCACGGTTCGCAAGTACTAAGTGATTCATAATCAAGTGGTTCCAAAAGGCCATCAGTATGGAGTTTCTTCATGCGCTTTACACCGATATGACCCAAACGGCAGTGCCACAAATAAGTTGCACTGTCATTATCAACTCTGCATCTTTTGGCTTCAACATTATGAATATGTGTGTCACTACTATCGAGATTTAATAAGAATAGACCACTCTTCAAGGGTGCATGACCATAAAAGATATTACTCATATAAATAGAACAACCATTATTCTCTGATTTAAATGAATAACCGTCTCGCATCAAACAAGATCCAGATATAATGTTCATGCTCAAGATGGCACCAAATAACAATTATTTAGGTCTAATACTAATCCCGAAGGTAGATGTAGAGGTAGCGTGCCGACCGCGATCACATCGACTTTGGAACCATTTCCCACGTGCATCATCACCTCGTCCTTAGCCAATCTTCGCTTAATCCGTAGTCCCTGTTTCGAGTTGCAAATATTAGCAACAGAACCAGTATCAAATACCCAGGTGCTACTGCGAGCATTAGTAAGGTACACATCAATAACATGTATATCACATATACCTTTGTTCACCTTGCCATCCTTCTTATCCGCCAAATACTTGGGGCAGTTCCGCTTCTAGTGACCAGTCTGCTTGCAGTAGAAGCACTCAGTTTCAGGCTTAGGTCCAGATTTGGGTTTCTACTCCTAAGCAGCAACTTGCTTGTTGTTCTTCTTGAAGTTCCCCTTCTTCTTCCCTTTACCCTTTTCTTGAAACTAGTGGTCTTGTTGACCATCAACACTTGATGCTCCTTCTTGATTTCTACCTCCACAGCTTTCAGCATTGCGAAGAGCTCAGGAATTGTCTTATCCATCCCTTGCATATTATAGTTCATCACGAAGCTCTTGTAGCTAGGTGGAAGTGATTGGAGAATTCTGTCAATGACACAATCATCTGGAAGATTAACTCCCAATTGAATCAAGTGATTATTATACCCAGACATATTGAGTATATGCTCACTGACAGAACTATTCTCCTCTATCTTGCAGCTATAGAACTTATTGGAGACTTCATATCTCTCAATCCGGGCATTTGCTTGAAATATTAACTTCAACTCTTGGAACATCTCATATGCTCCATGACGTTCAAAACGTCGTTGAAGACCCGATTCTAAGCCGTAAAGCATGGCACATTGAACTATTGAGTAGTCATCAGCTTTGCTCTGCCAGACATTCTTAACGTTGTAAGTTGCATCAGCAGCAGGCCTGGCACCCAGCGGTGCTTCCAGGGCGTAACTCTTCTATGCAGCAATGAGGATAATCCTCAAGTTATGGAGCCAGTCCGTGTAATTGCTACCATCATCTTTCAGCTTTGCTTTCTCAAGGAACACATTAAAATTCAGCGGAACAACAACACGGGCCATCTATCTACAATCAAACATAAACAAGCAAGATACTATCAGGTACTAAGTTCATGATAAATTTAAGTTCAATTAATCATATTACTTAAGAACTCCCACTTAGAAAGATATCCCTCTAATCCTCTAACTGATCACGTGATCCAAATCAACTAAACCATGTCCGATCATCACATGAGATGGAGTAGTATTAATGGTGAACATCAATATGTTGATCATATCTACTGTATGATTCACACTCGACCTTTCGGTCTCCGTGTTCCGAGGCCATATCTGTTATATGCTAGGCTCGTCAAGTTAAACCTGAGTATTCCGCGTGTGCAACTGTTTTGCACCCGTTGTATTTGAACGTAGAGCCTATCACACCCGATCATCACGTGGTGTCTCAGCACGAAGAACTTTCGCAACGGTGCATACTCAGGGAGAACACTTATACTTTGATAATTTCGTGAGGGATCATCTTATAATGCTACCGTCAATCAAAGCAAGATAAGATGCATAAAAGATAAACATCACATGCAATCAATATAAGTGATATGATGTGGCCATCATCATCTTGTGCTTGTGATCTCCATCTCCGAAGCACCGTCGTGATCACCATCGTCACCGGCGCGACACCTTGATCTCCATCGTAGCATCGTTGTCGTCTCGCCAAGCTTGTGCTTCCACGACTATCGCTACCGTTTAGTGATAAAGTAAAGCATTACAGCGCGATTGCATTGCATACAATAAAGCGACAACCATATGGCTCCTGCCAGTTGCCGATAACTCGGTTACAAAACATGATCATCTCATACAATAAAATTTACCATCATGTCTTGACCATATCACATCACAACATGCCCTGCAAAAACAAGTTAGATGTCCTCTACTTTGTTGTTGCAAGTTTTACGTGGCTGCTACGGGCTTAAGCAAGAACCAATCTTACCTACGCATCAAAACCACAACGATAGTTTGTCAAGTTGGTGCTGTTTTAACCTTCGCAAGGACCGGGCGTAGCCACACTCGATTCAACTAAAGTTGGAGAAACTGTCACCCGCAAGCCACCTATGTGCAAAGCACGTCGGGAGAACCGGTCTCGCATAAGCGTATGCGTAATGTCGGTCCGGGCCGCTTCGTCCAACAATACCGCCGAACCAAAGTATGACATGCTGGTAAGCAGTATGACTTATATTGCCCACAACTCACTTGTGTTCTACTCGTGCATATAACATCAACATATAAAACCTAGGCTCGGATGCCACTGTTGGGGAACGTAGTAATTTCAAAAAAAATCCTACGCACACGCAAGATCATGGTGATGCATAGCAACGAGAGGGGAGAGTGTTGTCTACGTACCCTCGTAGACCGGAAGCGGAAGCGTTTAGCACAATGCGGTTGATCTAGTCATACGTCTTCACGGCCCGACCGATCAAGCACCGAAACTACGGCACCTCTGAGTTCTAGCACACATTTAGCTCGATGACGATCCCCGGACTCCGATCCAGCAAAGTGTCGGGGAAGAGTTCCGTCAGCACGATGGCGTGGTGACGATCTTGATGTTCTACCGTCGCAGGGCTTCGCCTAAGCACCGCTACAATATTATTGAGGATTATGGTGGAGGGGGCCACCGCACACGGTTAAGAGAACGATCACGAAGATCAACTTGTGTGTCTAGAGGTGCCCCCCTGCCCCCGTATATAAAGGAGCAAGGGGGAGGGGCGGCCGGCCAGGAGGAGGTGCGCCAGGGAGGAATCCTACTCCTACCGGGAGTAGGACTCCCTCCTTTTCCTTGTCCAACTAGGAGTGGGGGAAGGAAGGGAGAGAGGAGAGGAAGGAAAGGGGGGCGCCCCCCTCCTTGTCCAATTCAGACTAGAGGGGGAGGGGGCGCACGGCCTGCCCTGGCCGCCCCTCCTCTTCTCCACTTTGGGCCCATGAGGCCCATTAACCCCCGGGGGGGTTCCGGTAACCCCCCGGTACTTCGGTTTTATCCGAAACTTCTCCGGAAAACTTCCGGTGTCCGAATATAGCCGTCCAATATATCAATCTTTATGTCTCGGCCATTTCGAGACTCCTCGTCATGTCTGTGATCATATCCGGGACTCCGAACAATCTTCGGTACATCAAAATATATAAACTCATAATGAAACTGTCACCGTAACGTTAAGCGTGCGGACCCTACGGGTTCGAAAACAATGTAGACATGACTGAGACACGTCTCCAGTCAATAACCAATAGCAGAACCTGGATGTTCATATTGGCTCCTACATATTCTACGAAGATCTTTATCAGTCAGACCGCATAACAACATACGTTGTTCCCTTTGTCATCGGTATGTTACTTGCCCGAGATTCAATCATCGGTATCTCAATACCTAGTTCAATCTCGTTACCGGCAAGTCTCTTTACTCGTTTCGTAATACATCATCTCGCAACTAACTCATTAGTTGCAATGCTTGCAAGGCTTATGTGATGTGCATTACCGAGAGGGCCCAGAGATACCTCTCTGACAATCGGAGTGACAAATCCTAATCTCGAAATACGCCAACCCAACATGAACCTTTGGAGACACCTGTAGAGCTCCTTTATAATCACCTAGTTACGTTGTGATGTTTGGTAGCACACAAAGTGTTCCTCCGGCAAACGGGAGTTGCATAATCTCATAGTCATAGGAACATGTATAAGTCATGAAGAAAGCAATAGCAACATACTAAAACGATCGGGTGCTAAGCTAATGGAATGGGTCATGTCAATCACATCATTCTCCTAATGATGTGATCCCGTTAATCAAATGACAACACATGTCAATGGTTAGGAAACATAACCATCTTCGATTAACGAGCTAGTCAAGTAGAGGCATACTAGTGACGTTTAGTTTGTCTATGTATTCACACAAGTATTATGTTTCTGGTTAATACAATTCTAGCATGAATAATAAACATTTATCATGATATAAGGAAATAAAATAATAACTTTATTATTGCCTCTAGGGCATATTTCCTTCACCCAATGCCTTCCCCCCAAACAATGGTGAAGTGTCATGTAGTCGGCATTCACATGACACCACTAGAGGAGAGACAACATACATCTCATCAAAATATCGAACGAATACCAAATTCACATGACTAATTATAGCAAGACTTCTCCCATGTCCTCAGGAACAATTGTAACTACTCACAAATCATATTCATGTTCATAATCAGAGGGGTATTAATATGCATAAAGGATTTGAACATATGATCTTGCACCGAATAAACCAACTAGCATCAACTACAAGGAGTAATCAGCACTACTAGTAACCCACGGGTACCAATCTGAGGTTTTGAGACAAAGATTGGATACGAGAGATGAACTAGAGTTTGAGATGAGATGGTGCTGGTGAAGATGTTGATGGAGATTGACCCCCTCCCACTGAGAGGATTGATGGTGATGACGATGGTGATGATTTCCATGTTTTTATATCATTTTATATCATTTTTGGTACTAACCTATTGACATAGTGCCAAGTGCCAGTTGCTGTTTTCCATTTTTTTTACATCGCAGAAAAATAATATCAAACAGAGTCAAAATGGCACAAAACTTTATGGAGATATTTTATGGGCCAGAAGGAACACAACAGGCCCTGGCTGCGCTTGGGGGGTGCCCCGAGGGGAGCACAACCCACTAGGGCGCACCAGGAGGCCCAGGCATGTCTTGGTGGGTTGTGCCCACCTCAGGTACCCTCCGTACCTCCTCTTTGCTCTATAAATACCCCAATATTCCCAAAACCCTAGGCGAGTCGACGAAATATTGATCTAGCCGTCGCAGAGTCCAGAACCACCAGATCCAATCTAGACACCATCTCGGATGGGGTTCACCACCTCCATTGGTGCCTCTCTGATGATGCGTGAGTAGTTCTTTGTAGACCTTCGGGTCCGTAGTTAGTAGCTAGATGGCTTCCTCTCTCTCTTGATTCTCAATACAATGGTCTCTTGGAGATCCATATGATGTAACTCTTTTGCGGTGTGTTTGTTGGGATCCGATGATATTTGAGTTTATGATCAGATCTATCTCTCTTTTTTCCATGAAAGTATTTGATTTTTTTGATCTCTTTTATGCATGATTGCTTATAGCCTCGTATTTCTTCTCCGATATCTGGTTTTTTGGCCAACTTGATTTATTTATCCTGCAATGTGAAGAGGTGCTTTGTAGTGGGTTCGACCTTACGGTGCTTGATCCCAGTGAGAGAAGGGGAACCGACACGTATGTATCATTGCTACTAAGGATAAAACTATGGGATCTATCTCTACATAGATAGATCTTGTCTACATCATGTCATCGTTCTTATTGCATTACTCCGTTTCTCCATGAAATTAATACACTAGATGCATGCTGGATAGCGGTCAATGTGTGAATTAATAGTAGTAGATGCAGGCAAGAGTCGGTCTACTAATCTTGGACGTGATGCCTATGTAATGATCATTTACTGGATATCGTCATGAGTATTTGAAGTTCTATCAATTGCCCAATAGTAATTTGTTCACCCACCGTTTGCTTTTTTTCTCGAGAGAAGCCACTAGTGAAACCTACGGCCCCCAAGTCTCTTTCTCATATTATTTGCCTTTGCGATCTACTTTTATTTGCTTTTATTTTCGGATCTATTAATCCAAAAATACAAAAATACTTTGCTGCACTTTATTTTATTTGCGATCTATTTATTCAATCTACTACAATTTTCTCCCGTTCATGCACCAATTTCTGGCACCGTTACCCGGAAGGGATTGACAACCCGTTCTCCTACTGGTTCGATAACCTTGGTTTCATATATGAGGGAAATACCTACCGCCGCTGTGCTACATCATCCCTTTCTGTTTGGGGAAATATCGACGTAGCTTCAAGCGACATCACCAACCATCCAAACAGGGCATGACAAGGACTCTTGATCTTGACCACCTCAAACCACAACATTTCTGCTCTGTAGTTATACTCATCACCAAAAACCACTTCCAGAGCTACCTTTCTGACAGGGTAAGCTGACTTACCAGGCACCGCTCCATGAAACACTGTAGAATATGGCTTGAGATCCTCGTCCGTCAGGCTCATCCGACGGAAAGTATCATAGTACAATATGTTGATGCTGCTACCACCATCCATAAGCACTTTGTAAACTTATAACCGCTCACTTGAGGGCTACCACCAGGGCCAGATGACCTGGATCATCAACCTGAGGCGGGTGATCCGCCCGGCTCAATGTGATCGGCTACTCCGACCATCATAAGTCTTGGGGCACCGTCGGATCAACCATATTGACTACTCACTTTTGGACCTTCCGGTCACGCTTGCAAGTGTTCATGGTGAAAATATGATAATGACTGCTATTAAACTGCTTAGGATTACTCTAGTACCCTAACTGATTATTTTGCTGCTGATTACCATGCCCTGACTACTGATTATGACCACCATGGTTGCCCTAGTCCTGATAACCAGAACTTGAGCCACCACCACCAAAGCCGACTCCATGGAAACATCCAGAGCCTGGCCCGCCAGATGACCCATTATTGTTGCCATGATGCTGAAAAGACTGGTTCCTGTATTCACGTATGATATAACAATCCTTCCAAGAATGACTAGACAGCTTGTTAGGATAACTTTATTTTGGGCATGGCCCATTAAGGGCTTCCTCACAATTCTCGGTCTTCCCGCCATTATAAGGTTGCTTGCCATTACGACACTGATTTTAAACCCTGCATTAGTGTTATCCACAAAGTCTGACCCACCATCGGGGTGTCTGCACTTTCCACCATTGCCATGGTTATTTTGATTGCCATTCTGCCCCAAGAAATTCTGTTGCTGACCCTTGCCGCCGCCGTTTTCTTGCCTTTACCCGACTTATCCTCATCTGAGCCGGGATCTTTTGTTCCGTTAGAGTCAGCATACCTGGTAATTACATCCATGAGACTGCCCATATCCATGCACTTACGCTTAAGCCGCCCTAACTTCTGTTTAAGGGACTCAAAGCGACAATTATTCTCCAATTTTAGAACAGCCTGAGCAGCCCCAATATTTTTCGAGGAGTGTATAATGGAGGCGATTCTGCAGACCCAATGATGGGTCGACTCGATGAGGGAGTCCTGGACTAAGGGGTCCTCGGGTGTCCGGGCTATCTAATATGGGCCGGACTAATGGGCTGTGAAGGTATGAGGCAGAAGACCTCCCCTCGTATCTGGGTAGGACTCTCTTTTGCGTGGATGGCAAGCTTAAAGCCCGGATGTGTAGTTTCCTTTCTTTGTAACCCGACTCTATACAACCCTAGGCCTCTCAGTTGTCTATATAAACCAGAGGGTTTAGTCCATATAGGCTAAGACAAATCACATAGGCTAGACATATAAGGTTTAGCCATTACGATCTCGAGGTGGATCAACACTTGTAACCCCTATACTCATCAAATACAATCAAGCGGGACATAGGGTTTTACCTCCATTAAGAGGGCCCAAACCTAGGTAAACATCATGTCCCCCTTGTCTCTTGTTACCCTCGATCCTTAGATGCACAGTTCGGGACCCCCTACCCGAGTCGGTCGGTTTTGACACCGACATTGGTGCTTTCATTGAGAGTTCCACTGTATGAATATTTACTGTGGGGTAAAACCCCACAGCCCATTTATTAGAAAAAAGAAAATAGTCCAACAATATACAAGCACTGAGAGAGTGGCAAAAAACAAGAATAAAGACCTGCCTAATACTTGCCTATTTTTACCAAAGGGCATTGACCCAAGATATGAGTTGACCTCTAATGCTAACACTAAGCCTGTGAGCTAACAGAAGAATATCATGTACAAATTTACATCTCCAAGAGGCAAAACGAGCCTGCCCCCTAAAAATCCTCCCATTTCTTAAGATCCAGATGTTCCATGCTGCTGTGAGCATCACCTCAAAGAAGAAAGGATGGCCAAAACTGGTTCTGGCATTGGAGACACACTGTTGGGTGTCAGTCCCCTAGGTCCAATCAATCTGAAGATAATTCCACACCCTGCGACTGAAGTTGCACTGGAAGAACAAGTGGGTTCTGTCTTCATGGACATATGCATTACATATAACACAAATGTTATCATGATTTGGAGACCTCCAATGTCTTCGAACCAACATGTCCTTTGTGTTAAGTTTATCAAAGAACAGTAACCAGCCAAAGAATTTAATCTTCATGGTGCATCTACTCTTCCATAACCATTTGCATGGCAGAATAGTGGGCATGTGGGAATGCATAATATTATAAAAACCGTTGGTCGAGAAGGACCCTGACTTGGAGGGACATACCCACTGATCAGGGAGGAGGGGGTCTCTCTGCAAGTTCAACAACTACTCTTCTAAGATATGCAGCTCTGCAGCAGCTTCTTGAGAGATGGGCAGATAAAACATGGAGAAAAGATCCTGAGTTTGAAGCACATCCCTGACCGAGACCTTATCATCAATCACAAAAGAAAACAACCTGGGAAGCCTCCTCGCTAGGGGCAAAGAAGAGCCAGCCACATGGCATGCATCATGCCAAAATAGAGTTGTGTCCCCCATGTTGATATGAACAGAAGCAACAGCTCTGTACATATCATTTATCTTGAAAACTTCCTTCCACCAGAAAGATCCAGTCATAACAGTGGCCTGAGGCACAATGTTGTCATAGTATGAGCCCAAAGTAATGATACCCAAGAAACATCATGCTTGTTGTAGAACTTATGGAGTTTTTTCATGAGCAGCCCCTGGTTCTGGATATTTAAATTAAGAATGCCCAGTCCTCCCTTAGCTTTAGGTCTGCAAACTAGATCCCAAGCAGCAAGAGATTGCTTTGGTGTGTCTGTGTTTCCTCTCCAAAGACATTCCCTAAAAATCCTATTCAATTGCTTGATAATTCCAGGAGGTATATGCAAAGTGCAGAGGAAATAGATTGGCATGGAAGTTAAAACTGAAGTCAACAGTTGCAACCTGAAGCCCTGGTTTAACATAGATGAACTAGCAGATAGCCTTCTCTCAATATTATCCACTAGAGGAAGGAGATCCACAATTTTTGGCCTGGTGGTACCAAGAGGAACACCAAGATAAGTGAAAGGAAGTTCACCTATCTTACAACCAAGAAGAGCAGCCAACCTGAGGGCTTCATCACCAGATACATTCAAAGGTATCATAGAGGACTTAGCAAAATTCACCTTTAGGCCAGTTGATTGTTGAAACACAGATAACATATTTTTGAGAGCCACCAATTGCTCCTCAACAGCTAGCAAAATGATGATTGTGTCATCTGCATACTGGATGATGGGGTAGTTGTGGTCAGGGGCTGGGATTGGGAGTGTCAGTGTTCCCTGAGCTAGCATGTGATTAACCACAGACTGCAATAGATCAGCAGCAATAACAAAAAGAAGAGGCGACAAAGGGTCACCCTTCCTGACCCCACACTTGCATTGTAATTGCTTTCTTGGTATGCCATTTAACAGAACAGAGGATGTGCCAGATGAAAGAATATTCTTATCCCAAGCAATCCACTTTGCATCAAAACCTTTATGATGAAGAACCTACAGAATTACCTCATGCTCAAGTGTATCAAAAGCCTTAGCAAAATCTAGCTTGAGAATTATAATTGGTTTTTTTGATTTCTTGCATTGATGGATGTACTCAAAAGCCCAGGCTAGGAAATCCTGAATGGACCTGCATTTCAAGAACGCATACTGATTCTTATGTATGCATTGCAATATTACCTTCTGTAACCGATTAGCCAACAATTTTGTGAGGAATTTCAGACAACTGTTGGTCTGGGAAATGGGCGTGAAGTCATCTGGTCCCTATGGTGAAATAATTTTGGGTATGAGAGAGATAAGAGGGCATTTGATGTTTCCCAGAGATAACTCCCCATCAAAAAAATCCTGGATTAGCTGCAAAAAATCCTGCTCAATGATAGGCCAACATTTCTTAATAAACATGCCATTGAAACCATCTGGACCAGGTGCTCTGTTAGTGGGGAGCTCTTTCAAAACTTTGTTAATTTCCTCCTGAGAAAAAGGAGCAGAGAGCACTTCTAGCCCATCAACCGGTTGAATCAACTATGGAAGATAAAATCCCATGTTGATTCCTTGGGCATGACCCATCCGGTTCTTAAAGGAAGACCACAAAATTCCAGCCATACGTGTATGATCAGAGACTGGTTCATTCCCATCTACCCTGAGACTGGCAATGGAATTCTTTCTCAGTCTTTCTGAAGCCATTACATGGAAGAACTTCGAGTTTTCCTCACCAACCTTGATATATCTGATTCTGCAACACTGCTTCCAATATATATAATGGATGTGCAGAAGGTTTTCATGGTGCAACTTAACAATCCTTCTGAAGTTGAATTCAGGAATTGTGAGGGGTCTCCATTCCTCAAGCTCATCAAAATGCATAATCACTTTGGCACAATTCAAAGTCAACTGCTTGATGTATGAAATGTTTTTGCTCCATGCTTTCAGGTCCGTTCTCAAGCATTTGAACTTTTTAGAGATAACTGCAGCAGCAGACAAGTCAGAGAAAACCGGTGCATCCCAAGAGCGCTTGCCACATTCCATGAAACCTGGCATGTCGACCCAATAGTTCTCACAACAAAAAACCCTAGCCTTTGGAATAGTTGTGTCAATGGAGACCACACAGGGCACATGATCCGAACAGGTTTTTGCTAGAGGGAGGACCACTGTGTTTGGATAAACAGAAATCCAATCAGAGGTTGTGAAAAACCATTCTAGTTGTTCGAGCAGAGGGGTTTCTTGCATATTGGACCAGGTATAACTTCTACCTTTCAAGGGCGACTCCAATAAGCCCAGATGACCAATGATCTCATTGAAAAGGAAAATGTCATTAACATCTCCCCCTGGTAAATTCCTATTATCCATAGACCTGATAAAATTGAAGTCTCCTAGTAATAGCCAATGTTCATCTAATGGTATCGATAAATGATAAAGCCAATGAACAAATTTATCTCGTAGTGGACCATCACAAGGCCCATATACTGACACCAAAGTCCAGGTTTCAGCGTTGTGTACCGAAGTGAAAGAAACCACAACACCAAAGCTTTGAATTTCAATGAGTGTGCCAATGAATATGGCCGAATTCCAAATAACTAGAATGCCTCCAGAGGCTCCTACCGAAGGAACAAAAACAAAACGAACGAACTGTCATGGGCAAAAGGTTCTGATCTTCCTAATATCGAAGTCCTCACATTTGGTTTCCTGAAGACAAACAATTGAGCACTGACTCTCCTCAATTTTTGCTCGAACATCTCTCTGCCTGGCCTTAGAATTCAGGCCTCTCACATTCCAGCACAAAACACACCAACTATGAAAGGATGTACTAGCCATAGGAAACTATATAGAAGCTATAAACTAGCCCATTGCTTAACAGCGTAGCCATAATGCCCATAAAGTTTGATACATCCAAGTTGGAAATAACCATAAACTTCCAATAAAGTTCAGAGATAAAACTGATGAAAAGAGTTAACTGTGGGCCGCAAAATGCAAACATGACTAAGCCCGCCACACACACCCATGCCGCAGAAGGAAACATGAGATCATTCATCATTGGAAACTGCATCATCAGACTTCTTGGAGGGAGCCGTAAGCTTCTCCTCTGTGAGATCACCAGCTAGGATGCCCAAAGCAACACCGACCACTTGCAGAACCGGAATTGGGGTATCCGGTGGCACCTAGACTTGCTCCATGGATGCCTCGTCAGACAGCTTGAGCTTCTTTCCTCTTGGGTGTCTCATGGCTGTTGGCTTGACCGAAACTGCAGAGACAGGTTTGAAGCCATAAGACTTGGCACAACTTCTGGTCATTCTCCTGGTGGAGAAGTGTGGGGTAGCAGAGATTGATGCAACCGATCGGCGGGGTCGCTACTTCCCATGCTCTCTTCCCAAGAACAGATTCTGCAGGTGGTTTAGAGGCCGCAAACATAAATTCAGATTCCGCAGGCATGATCTCAGAAGAGGAGACTGCCTGAATAGGACTTGCAGTTACCGGAGGTGCGTCCACAACATCAGATATTTCCTCAATTGTTACTGAGGATTTGCATGGTGGGCTAATTGAATCACTGAGGATGATGACAAGCCGATCCTCCTGATCGGGCTGCAACTGTCGCAGGGGGAGAACTGGCAGTGGTAGAAATAATCCGGGCAGAGCAGTCGACACTTTCTTGATGAGGAAATCCGACAGCAGAGAGGAGAAGTAACGCTCCAAAATCATCTCAGGTGGCAACACAGGGCCATAGACAATCCTCACAATTCCAAGCTGAATAGGATCCATGGGCAAGACTAGGTGAAGTAGGGGTTGCTGCACTTCCTCCATATCCACTACATTGTCATCCGAATCCAAGGAAGGATTGAGGATCATGGAGTTCTGGTCTTGGGCTTGCTCATTGACTTGTGCCTGTTGCTGCAGTTCTTCCGCCTGCTCCGGAGCACCCCAACCATCCTCATGCTGAGCATTGTGACATTCATTATTGGCATTTGCATTGAAAGGCTGCTGATGCCCAGGTGGTACAACATTCCAACCTAGAGCAGGGTAGGGTGGCATCGCCCAAAAAGGTTGTGGTGGATTGACCCCTGGCATCGGGTGGGCATTCCCATCTAGCGACATTGGGTCTTCATCCATAGGTATGATAGCTTTGGCAAACTCACCTGTGAGAATATAGCATCCCGCTGTCCAAGAAACAACAGTACCACCCCAAGTTGCAAAATCTCTGAAGACAACCGAGTGCGGAATGAGTGCATTATCAGGGAAAGAACATTTGACCATAGAACGGACCTTGCGACGATCAGTGTCGTTCCAATAATGAAATTTACCAAAGGTACCAACAATCTCAGCTAGGTTAGTGGTGTTCTGATAATATAAAGTCACGCCAATGAACATCAACTAGCCTGTCCTGTGACCATGGATAGATCTGAACCCTCCCCCTAATTGTGCGGAATAAATTTGACAGAAACTCATTCCCCTCCGCATCTAGGCCCAATGGGAACGGTGGATGCTCGGTGAAAGAAGCATGCACAACAGGATCTTCCATCTCGAATAATCCAACTCCTTGAAACCAAGTCTGAGCAGATAGGACAGGGACATGCATAGTTTGTGTCAGAAAGTTCAGAACTTGCTCTCTCCGGATGGCCACAAGGTGAGCTGGAGGAAGAGGCTCGACGATCGCCACCATGAACTGCTCATGCCTCCTTGGCGGTGGAATCGCTGGCGAGTAGAAGGTATGTGGTAGCCTGTCCTCTCCCCCATCGACGACGTCAAAACCCGCCAGAAGGAAGCGGTGAGGGTCAATGGCATACACAGCCATTGAGGAAGCTGGTTGCTCAGCCTAGTGCAGTGAGGCGGGTGCCGATGCAGATGATGGAGTGTCAGATTGGGGTGGTGGTGGAGGAGAGCTGGGTTGCAGCGAGGGGTAGGGGGACGATTGGGGTTTTTGCTGTGCCGTCGACAGAAGGTTCGATGGCTCATTCGATCATCAACAATGATGTCGTTTCCGGGGAAACTTTCCTCCCCGGTCAAATTTTTGTGTTCGGCGGCTTCGCTCTGCAAGCCAACTTAATTGGACACCTCGAACAGATCGACAGCCACGCCCCTAGTCATCAGATCAGTTTCAGGAACCTAAATTATGTCACTGATATCCGAGGAGACTTGATCTTTAAAGGGTTCACGGCCCCGACCACCTCTCTGGACTTAGATCTGGAGCAAAGTGTCGAGTCTGAAGATGGGAGTTTTGAGCCCGCCAGACTCTCTTCGATAAAGCTCAGTCTCGAAGATCCAGAGGCGATTGAGTCCTCGGCAAGCCTGGAGTCAGAATGGGCTCCCCCTATCATTGAAAAGCCGGACTCGCCCCCGGACTCTAGCTCTGAACTCTCGAATTCCATGTCAAGTGAACATGGCCAGGAGGCTTCCGCCCCGGCTAGCTCCGCAGATTCTTGTTTCCCCATCCAATCCTCGCTCTTAAACGTCTGGACTTAATGCGGTCCCTCGCCATTATAGAGGGATCACCTCCGACCTACGCCCAACCCAAGTTAGGGGCGGAGAGCAGGTAATTTTACGTCCCACACACCACCCACTTCATAGCCACCGTCAAGGACTTAATCGACATGCTATACTACACCTCCGAAGACATCGACGGCATGGAAGACGATGCTGGAGACGAACAAGGCCAAGACCCACCATTTACCGGACGTTGGACGGCCACCTCCACATACGACGTATATATGGTGGATACACCCAAAGAGGATGACGGCGAGGGCAGGAAGGATCGGGTTGATGACAAACTTGCTGAGGCACCACCGAAGCGTCGACTCCAACGACACCGCTCAAAATGATGTCATGAAAAAGACAGTAATACCGGCTCTGGAGACAATAACACTCTAGAGAACGCCGAAGACCCCGAAGCCCCCGTCGAGCCCACATCCGAATAGGATGATATGGAGGAGGAGCAAGTTAACCCCGATGATCCAGTCAGGAACGAGGATTCGGAAGATAGCAACTATCTACCGCTCTTCGAGGATGATGTCAGCCTCAGCAACGAAGATTTCATCATGCCAGAGGAACCCCTCGAGCAGGAGCACTTTAAGCGCCAACTAATCGCCACAGCAAGAAGCCTAAAAAGGCAGCAGCAATAGATCCAAGCTGAACAGGATACACTCAACGACAGATGGACCCATGTCCTAGCTGCCGAAGAATATGGCCTCCAATGCCCAACAAAGGGTTATCCGAAGCGTCAGCTACTACCATAATTTGACGACGAGGCCCTCCAGCCAATACCATCGAGACATGACCACGCTGATGAACCATACCGGCCACCACGTGGGTGAGATAAAGCGTCCACCTATGCCGAACACCAACCTGCACCACCTCGCGTAGGGGTAGAGAGACATCGGCTCCAGGATACACCTACGACCTACGATAAGACATGGACAATAGAACATGCCAAGCCAGATCAATCTATGGATCAAGGGGGCGTGCCCCAACGCGAGAAGACGATCGTGAAGCCTGGCGCGATAGGCATAACCTCACCAGGGCCGAAAACTACATACGAATGTCATCCAAACTCTGTCGTGACGATGCCCTATACAGAGGCACCGCACACCGCCTATGCTTCACTGATGAAGTAATGTAGCATCAGTTCCCAGAAGGGTTTAAACTCGTAAACATCGAATCATACGACGGCATGACAGATCCCGCGGTATGGATTAAAGACTTCCTTCTCCGTATCCACATGACCCGCGGTAATGATCTCCACGCCATCAAATATCTTCCCTTAAAGCTGAAAGGACCAGCATGGCACTGGCTAAATAGCCTCCCAGAGAACTCTATTGGTAGCTGGGAAGATTTGGAAGATGCCTTTAGAGACAAGTTCCAAGGTACCTATGTCTGGCCTCCAAACGCCGATGACCTCAGTCACATAGTCCAGCAACCCGGAGAGTCAGCCCGAAAACTCTGGACCAGGTTCTTAATTAAAAAGAACCAAATTGTCGATTATCCGAACATCAAAGCCCTCACGGCCTTTAAACACAACGTCCGTGATGAGTGACTCGCCCGACACCTCGGCCAAGAAAAACCGAAATCCATGGCAGCTCTTACCGCACTCATGACCCGCTTCTGCGCGGGAGAAGATAGCTGGCTAGCTCGTAGAAGCAACAGCACCAGCGACCCTGGCACCTCCGAAGCCAAAGATGGCAATGGTAGGCCACGACGCAACAAACACAAGCGTCGAAGCAACAATGAAGATACTGAAGACACGGTGGTCAACGCCGGATTCAGTGTCTCTAATCCCGGTCAGCGGAAGAAGCCATTAAAAGGAAACAAAGATGGTCCATCTAGTTTGGACAGAATACTTGATCGGCCTTGCCAGATCCATGGCACCCCGGACAAACCTGCCAATCATACCAACAAAAATTGTTGGGTCTTTAAAAAAGCCGGTAAGCTAAATATCGAACATAAGGGGAAAGGGCCACCTAGTGAGGACGACGATGACCCTTGCCCAACAAACACAGGGGGGCAAACGAAATTTTCCCCTGAGGTAAAAACAGTGAATATGATCTACGTCACTCATATCCCTAAGCAGGAGCGCAAGTGCGCACTAAGGGACATTTACGCCATGGAGCTAGTCGCCCCAAAATTTAATCCATGGTCGGCCTGTCCGATCACTTTCGACCACAAAGACCATCCGACCAGTATGCGTCATGGAGGTTCGGCAGCATTGGTCCTCGATCCAATCATCGATGGATTCCATCCCACGCGAGTCCAAATGGACGGCAACAGTAGTCTTAACCTGCTTTATTAGGACACTGTCTGTAAAATGGGTATTGATACCTCAAGTATCAAGCCCACTAAAACTACCTTTAAAGGAGTAATACCCGGCGTAGAGGCCTGTTGCACAGGGTCAATCACGCTGGAGGTAGTCTTTGGCTCACCAGAAAACTTCCGAAGCGAAGATTTGGTCTTCGACATCGTCCCCTTCCACAGTGGTTATCATGCACTGCTCGGACGAACCGCTTTCGCCCGTTTCAATGTAGTTCCGCACTACGCCTATCTAAAGCTTAAAATGCCCAGACCATGCGGTGTTATAACAGTCAATGGAAACATGGAGCATTCCCTCCGTACTGAGGAGCATACCACGGCCCTCGCGGCTGAGGTACAGGGTGGCCTTATCAAGCCAAATACTTCAACAGCCATCAAGCCCCCGGACACTGTCAAACGAGTCCGATCTACCCTGCAGAACGATAGTTCGGTTCATCAAGAACTTGATTAGCTATTTGGCCTCCGTCAAAACCCCCACCTAATCGCGACATGCGTACCACGCATACATAACTACGCACTAAAAATACCATGGGCAAGGACGGAGGCACACTAAGGACAAAGTCCACAATACAGCTCGACCCTATTCGGACCTTAATATTCTTCCCTTTTTCTCTTTTTTATTTTTATTTTTCAGGTTCTTTAAAACCCAAATAAATTTTCAGTGGTACAAAGGGCCCTTTCCCAGGCCCCTTCTGTATACTCGATCATTGATCCTCTCAAAGGATCCTACACCAAGGTGAAAAGCGGCGCAGACGTGCGGCAAGGTGTCCAAAGGATCTTTAAGACCACCTTTTTAGGACTTGTATACAGCTTTCCCTTGTTCTCAAACTCTTGGCATGTAAAATAGCCTTGACGATTGTGGCATTCTCTATAAGAACACGTTTGATGTATCAATCAGACTATAGCAAAAACAGTGTTGCCCAAACTTGTTCCGTATTGGCTTATTTCATAATCTGTATTCCATCTTCACGACAGATTGACATATACACCTCGACATAAATTGCCAGGGGCTCTATTCAGCCATGTATATTTTCCAAAAACAAAAGTCCGAACACTTTCATAGTATACTTCGGCGTCCCAAATACCACATTATATGCATTGGCTCCGAATCATGTCTTTGGTCAATAGTTGGGTTGCCCGGCTCCTATGATTACCACCTTACGTTCCGCTTGTTCGGCTAAGGTAGTAAAGGGAGAACTACTGTGATTGTGTTACTGGTTCATCTGGTCAAACACTTCAGTAGAGAAAGTTGAAAACTGAATGTCATGATATAGCAAGAGCTGGCCAGCGGTTCGGCGACTTACTAAATCTTTTGCAATTTCTTCCGTATTATACGAAGGTTTGGCCTCCACCTAGTCATGCGCCTATGGCATCCACGTTCGGATAGTCGAACAAGCACCAGGGGCTAGCTTATTGTCCCATTGTCAAACTCCTATGGCTAAGTGAGAGTGATAAAGTCGCATAGTCTGATTGCCTGGTTCGCTGCACTAACACCTCCTTTAAAGACCAAGACGTTGGGTCAAGTGAGCTCATGTGCTACTCCCGAACACCCTCGTAGTATCTACATGGGGGCGAAAGCCGATGAATGGCAAACTTTGAGAAATAAATACGGCCGGATAGGAGGAAGATATTTCTGAAAAAAGCACAAGTATATTACAAAGGCCTTGTTTCATAATACAAAGTCTGGGCAGCCCGGATACATTCATTCAAACATAATATCCTTTGAGCATTGACCCTCTATTAAACGGGCACCCTCCAGGATGCCCTCGAAGTATCGCTCTGGCTTGCGGTAGTCCTTGACCTTGGGTGGACCTTCAACTGCCACAGCGGCAGCCTTCATCTTCGCCCAGTGCATCTTGACACGGGCAAAGTCCATCCACACACCCTCTATGCACGCCAAGCGCTTCACAGCCTCAACTCGGGGCAGGGCGTCGCCGAGTCGCTTGACCAAGCCAAAGTAGCTGCTCGGAATGGGTCCGGCTAGCCATAGCCGGACTATGATGTCCTTCATGGCCAAATCGTACATCCTATGCAGCTCCGCCAACTGCATCAGCTAGTTGTTCAGCAGTGCTGGCCTTTCTGGCACCAGGTACTGGGACCAGAAGAGCTTCTCCGTGGTGTTTCCCTCCTGAGACCAGAAGAATTGCACGGCGTCGGCCGCACTCCTTGTGAGATCCGTAAAGGCGTCTGGAGAACTCCATAGTTGATTAAGCAAGGTATATCTCTGACCGCCAAATATACTCTGTAAAAGAAAGGGCTTACCAGCCTCTATTTGTTCGGCTTTGTTGATCTCCTCGCGAGCCACCCGGGACTCAGTACGCGCTTCCTTGGCTTCCTAAAGAGCCTTGGTGAGATCGACCACTTGGGCCTTATTATTTTCCTCCAAGGTCTCGCACTTGTTGGCGGCATCTTGGAGTTCCTGCTCCACTTCGGTCACCTGCTCCTCATACTTGCGGCGGGTGACCTGCTCGGCCTCTAAATCCACAGCTGCTTTGTCAGCGGCTTCTTGGCTCACCTGCTCCTGCTCCTTGGCTTGGGCGGGGGCACTCTTCTGGGCCTCGACCTCGGTCGCACTACCTGCAAATATGACCAGGATAACACAAGAGATTAGACCCCGCATTGGCATATTACTTCAGCTTTGTAAACAATGTTTTCAAAACATACCTTGCGCCTCATCAAACCGCTTGTTCATGCGGAAGAGGTCCTCATCAACCCGCTCCAGCTTCCGCTTGAGTTCGGATACTTCGGCAGCCTGGGCGGTTGCCGCTAACAGTGAAGCCTGTTTATCAAAATAGACAAGTATGTTATCTCATGTGAATATTAGTTGATCCTTTGTTCGACCCTTCTTTTCAAAAGCCGAACAGAGTCTAAGGGGCTACTATCTATACACAGGCATATTTTTGCATATACAAAGCAACTAAGAATATTACATCACGTACCTCAAAGCCTGTTAATAGGCTGGTAAAGGCTTCGTTTAGCCTGCTTTTGGCGGACTGAGCCTTCTCAACCACCGTACCCATGAGGGTATGGTGCTCTTCCACAATGGAAGTGTGCCGAAGCGCTTCCACCAGAGTGTCCGATGCCTCTGGATTGATAGAGGCCGCCGATGGAGTCCACGCTCCCTTCTCCTTCAAAGGAGGTTGCTCGCTCGATTCCAGAGCCGTACGGGTCTCTGGAATAATGTTCGGCTAGGGGCCGGATTGGTCATGGCCCCCGTTACCGGTCTCCATGGGGGTCAGTTCCCTCATGTTCTCGGCAGCCGAGGTGTTATCCTCTGGCGCCGTCTGGGTGGCCTCCCGCACCTCTCCATGGCCCGGAGAGGCTCTTCGTGACAACACTTCGGTGTTGTCTGTGGCAGTTCGTGGGGAGTCTCGCGGAGGTGTCTCGCTCTCCACCATCTCCAGCCCCAGCGAGTTCCCAGAAGACGATGATAGTTGGGGAAGATCACTGGCTGGACTGCAGCACGCAATTTAAATATGTTAAAACTGCAATCATAAAAACCAGATATATATACAGTATCCTTGGACACTTACGATGTGGTTAGGGGCTTCGACCTGGGGCGCCACTCGAGGATGGCTTCAACATCCGAGTCCGAGTCGTCCGAAAGGGAAATCTTCCCCTTCTTGGACGCCTCCGCCTCTAGGTCCATGGAGGCCGCCCTTTTCTTCTCCCCCCTTAAAGGGAGGATTGCTCTCCTCCTCCTCTTCGTCTTCATCTCCCTCGTGGGAGGAGGGATGTCACATCCCTAGTTTGGGTAATGCCTAGTGCTAGCATCTTGTGTTGCATCAGGTCTAAGTTCTAACAAGTTGAACTGAGGAAATTCTAAAGCCTCAAAAATTTAATTAAAAGAGGGGCAAATAACCCTAAAAATTGCATTCAATGAACCCAAAATGCTCTTCAATGATGTTTGATATTTTTGGCAATGGTCTTGATCCAAACCAAAAATAATGAACATTTTTGAAGAATAATTTTGGGCACTGATTTAAATCATATTGTATTTTGAATTTGAATTTATATTCATATAACTAGAATATATCTTCAAATGCTCCTGAAATAATTTATGGGCATGTGGGCTAGGTCCATTTCTGCAACATAAAATATTTCAGAAAGATTTGGCATGAGTTTAAGTTTTATTTTGAATTTAAAAGTGGCAAATAAAAAAAAGAAAACAGAACAGAAAAATAAAACAGAGCAGAATCTTACCTGCTAATCTGGCCTAGGAGAGAATCGGCCCAGCCCACCAGGGGCGCCGAGGTCTTCTTCCACCTCTGCCAGTAGGCAGAGGGCGTGTGCCCGACGCGCGCAGCGCCACCTCCACCCTGCCTGCTTCTCCCCTCGACAGTTTAGACGCTCTGGAGGCGCCACGCTACCCCCTCGACCGCTTCCCTCTCTCCCTGCCTCGCCTCTCCCGCTCTCCCTCCCGAAGTCGAGCGAGCTCGTCACCGCCGCTCACTGCCACCGCGCTCACCGCCCATCCCTCGACCAACCGCCGTGTCCATCGGCTCCGCCTCATCGTCTGTGTCATCCCAGACAAGCCACGCATCCTCGGGCGCCCTACAAAATTGCTATCGCCGTCGTCTTCCACCTCGGGCTCCGACCACCACCGCCGTTGATCCGCCATCTCCGACGCATCCCCGAGCCCGCTAACCATCCCTACGGATCCGTCGTGAGCTCCTCCTTCTTTTTCCCTTTTCCCTCACTTCCGCGCGTTCTCTAGCCCCGATCCCCAACCATGACCGAAGAATCTCGCCGCCGGCCATGGCGTGGCCGTGGCCACAGCCGCGCAAGATCGCAACCGAGCGCTTCACCGCACTCGCCGCGTACCCAGGAGGCCGCAGCACCGCTCCGCACCTCCTGCCGTGCCTCCTAGCGATGACCCGATCTCGCCCGAGCTCCGGCAGCCGCCAACATCATCACCGGCGTCTTTTCTGACCACCCCGACCCCAAACACCACCACCACTCGACGCGGCATCCCCATAGATTCAGGTAGATGCTCCTCGCGCGCCTAATAGGGCCCTGCTGCGAAACCCCGACTCCCTCCGCTGCGGATTTGGTCGCCGGCGGCTAAACGCCGACAGCTGCCGTGGCCGTCATTAGAGGTTAAACACCCCACTAACCAACCCCCCCTACGGCACTGACACATGGGCCCTGCTGCATAACTAACCCTGGTTTAGCCCTGTTTAGATTAAACTAACCCACGGGCCCCACAGGTCAGCTTGACCTGGCCACGTCACACGTTGACCGACCCCACACGTCAGTGTTGACCCGGCTGACGTGGCCATTGACCAGGCCCACCTGTCATTGACACTGAACATCACTATGTCACTGACCAGTGGACCCCACTGGTCAGGTTTAACCTAGACCGCTGCTGTTGACCTGCTGAGGTCAGCATGACATAGTGGTGATGTTGTAACTATTTTCTGGGATTTTAAATAAATCAGAAATGATTTATTTAATTTAGAAAATATCCAAAACTTCAAAAAATCACAGAAATTCAACCGTAGCTTAGATTGAAATAACTTATATATGAAAAATTATCAGAAAAAAAATCAAGGAATCCATCTGTACCATTTTCATGCATGTTTGAACAATGTTTGTTCTCTGTTTTGGACAAAACAAATAAAGGGCATTTAAATAATCATATATGGAGTTGGAATTTGAATCATGTATTTAAATCAACTTCATTTAAATCATAGCTAGATGCATTAGCTCAAATCACAGCATATTGCCATGTCATGATCATGCTTCATATTGTGGCATCGCATTGATTGTGTTCTTTCTCATTTACCAGTGTTTGTCCCCTCTCGATAGACGTGGTTCCGACGATGTGATCGATGACACCGATGAAGAACTAAACTATCTTTAGAAGTGCCAGGCAAGAAAAACCCCCTTGTTTATTCCGATACAATCCCACTCTCTCGCTCCGGCTCTCTTTTACTCCATTAGGACAACAGCGATTCAACTGTTACATGATGCGGTAGTTGAACCCCTTTCCTCTGCATGACCTGTCATTGCCACAGTAAATAGATGAAACCCACTAGCATGAGTAGGAGTTGTTTGAGCCCTGATGTGCCTACTCATTCATGCTTGTTTGTCATGCCTACTACTGCTTAGAGTGGAGTCAGGTCCGATTCATCGGGGATGAATTGGAATGTGGTGAACATGTCCTACTGTTGAGAGCTAAGTGTGTGAACATGATTTGGTAAAGGTAGCGGTGAGAGGCCATGTAGGAGTACATGGTGGGTTGTCTCATTGAAACCGTCCTCAGGAACTGAGTTCTGTGTTTGTGATCCATGAACAGTTACTACCACACATTGGAATGCTTAAGTGCCCCTCTCGACTTTTTTAATCAACCTGATCTCTGTCGAGGAGTTGCAACTAGTCTCTGGTGTTTGTAGGTAGTGCTAGTAGTCTACTAAGTGGCACCCGATACAGGTGGGCTTGGGATAGACTAGGCACAGTGGCATGGTGTACCAAGTGGCACCCAGATGGTGGGCTTGGGAACCATGCTCACATCGTTTGGGGCCGTGAGCGACACCCCGGCCGGATCTCCTTGTGGATGGAACCCGAATAGGCGATAAACCTGGACTAGAGACTTGTTGGTTAGTCATGTCATGGCCGACTCCCTCGCCAGGCTTCCGCTTGAAGGTTGCCGAGATACACGATGTGTACATGGTGGTAAGTGGGGAGAGCGTGTGTGAAGAAGTACACCCCTGCAGGGTTATCATTATCTATTCTAATAGCCAGATTCCTCGGATATGGAAACTTGGACCCCTTGCATAGTTCATAGACAAGTGAAAATGGATACTCTAAAATGCGCAACATAAGCGTGTGTGCTATGGATGGTGTTCTCGTAGGGAGACGGGAACGGATTCATAGTGGAGTATTGATATGGTGAATATGCGGACTCGTGTGCGCCACCCCAAAAGAGTTACTTGCTGTCGTAGTTCAGGATAGCCACCTAGTCAAAGCTGGCTTGCTGTAGTTAAACTCCACCACCCCTTTGTTGATACCGATGCATATGTAGATAGTTCTGATGTAAGTCTTGCTAGGTACATTTGTACTCACGTTTGCTTAATTTATGTTTTGCAGAGAGACTTCAGTCCCGCTAGTAGGTCCGTGTGGACTTCGGCGTTTAGCTTGATACCTCAGCTACGATCTTGTGCCCTCGGCAGGATCTGGTAGATAGTGAGGCTTCTCAGCCTTTTTCATTTGTAGAAGTCTGTACTCAGACATGTTAAGCTTCCACATGTGCTTTGGCTTGTATGCTCTGAATGTTGGGTCATGAGACCCATGTTTGTTTTATCTGGCCCTTCGGAGCCTAATGAATAAATACTTTGAGTCGTTGAGTCTTGTTGTGATGCCATGTTGTATTGCATATATTGAGCATATTGTGTCTATGATTGAAATGCTTGGTATGTGTGGGATCTGACAACCTAGTTGTTTATCCTTGGTAGCCTCTCTTATGGGGAAATGTAGTCTTGTGCTTCCATGAGCCATAGTAGTCCGCTACAGCCCGGTTCACCAGAGTCCTGCTAGCCCAGCACTACTGCTCCGGAACACTTGACTGGCCGGCATGTGATTCACTTCGTTCCTGTGTCTGTCCCTTCAGGGAAATGTCACGCGGTGACATCTGGACTCCTACCTAGCCTGCTACAGCCCGGTTCACCGAAGTCCTATTAGCCCAGTGCTACAGCCCGGATTCGCACGCTGCTGACCGACATGCTCGATGTTGATTCATGTAAGCATGTCCCCATAAGTTAGTGCCACTTTAGGTTCCCGACTAGTCATGTCGGCCCGGGTTCTCTGTCATATCGATGCTAGCGACACTATCATATACGTGAGCTGAAAGGCGCAAACGGTCCCGGGCCATGGTAAGGCGACACCCGTGGGAATACCGTGCGTGAGGCCGCAAAGTGATATGAGGTGTTAGCGGCTAGATCGATGTGATTTGGAATCGGGGTCCTGACAGCTTTGGTATCAGAGCCTGACTGCCTGTAGGATTGCCAAGCCAAGTTGGTCGAAGTCGTGTCTAGAAATGCTTTAGTTATATAAGGGAATTGATTGTGGATGGGAACGTAAGGCTCTTTATACTCCTTATCCTCATGACCTTCTGATCTGAGTCATCTTATCTTTTCTACGGGGTTAATAACTAGGCTTCTCTTCTATCTCTCAGGATGACGTGTTACTAAACCGTAGTTGCCTAGGATTGTTGAGTTTAAGCCTTAGTTCAGTTCTTATTACTTCCGTATGTTGACCGTTGATCCCGGAACTTTGATATTGTGATGATGAGTGGTTATGCCACCATTTTGCAGGATGTCTCAAATCTTTTTGAGCATTTACAGCCGTTATGCTGTCCGAGTCATCCCAGGTTTTTAAACGGTCTGATGCATCTGCAAATCCCTTCCTCCCGTTCCTGATGTCCTTTTGGGCCAGATTAAGAACACTAATCGGTGAGTTGAGGTACTCTGTTTCCTCGACATATATGTTGGAGCTATTATTATGACCCTAGGCATCCTAGAGAAACACCCATTAATCTAGCAATGCTTTGTATTCCCAGTGTGATGATTCCGGCCATTATTCTCGAAAGCATCCCGTGATGCCATCTAGTAGTAGGTATTCCACTCCTGGGTTCCTGACCCAAGATCCACTCTATTTACCTCGTGTTGATAGTGTTGCTCGTACCTTTAGGATATTAGTAACCTTTGCGATGGTCCTCGAGGTCCGTGGTATTTCCTTCTTCCAAATACCATGAACTGCTTATGGCAGAAGTTCTTTTGAACCAAAGATCATAACCAGAGTGCTCTTGATGAGTTCTCCATTTTACATTGTGAATCTGCCAGTTCTACCTTTCTGCATAGGTTATCCGGAAGAAATGTTGATCTTTGCTCGACATACTAATCTATGCATCCACAACTCAGAAAGATATATGTTCCTTTGAGTTGCCCCTCTCTCTAGTTGTATCCTAGTCTCCGTCTATCATTGATAGTAAAGAGCATGTCATGCACTCATGCTCATCGATATCTCATATTCTTGTGGTCTGTCAAGCCATTCTATTCTGGAATGACTAGGAGAAACAAACTCCAGTACCTTATCCATCTCCAGGATTGGGTCAAAGCAATTGTAATCTGCAAATCAATGCCAACCCAGCCTTTGATTCTGTTCTACCCTGAAGTATTACCGTATTATGTGAAGAATGTCATGAGAATTGCACCACCCCTTGTGAATTCTTGACGCAGTGATATTCCTTGCCATCATTGTTCATTATTCGGTCCCGTGTTGTTGTAACTGGAATGCCGACAAGTTAACCGTGATGTGTGAAATCAATACTCCTAGCAACCTCATTGCTTGGTAGTTAATGGACAATACTCTCACTCTTAGCGTGCTGGTTATTGAATCATCATCTTAAGATTGATCGTGCTACCTAGTCCTTATTTCTGGTGCACTCTTCGATCCATGAGTTGGGATTGTGTCAATCCCTCACTCTTTCGATCATATCGTCTTGCCCTGAAAAGCAAGATTGTTCTCGAGCTTAGAGTCATGTCGGTGGTTTGTGATTTTTCGGATATCTTCACGGAAGTATCACCAGGTCATCCCCTGACCGATATGGTGAGTTTGTGATCAAGTTGGTTTACCAATAAAACACTCTTTCTCCAAGAATCCGTGTTGGATACCCCTGAGCTAGTTGGTTAAGCTAAACAACAACTTGGAGAGTTGGAAGATAAAAGCTTTGCCGAATTTAGTTCATTCTAAAGGGATATCTTTGTGTTTGTTTGTGTGTTGAAGAAAGGTGATTTCGTCATCGATTGGTCCTCTGATCAGCTGTTGGATCTATTATCTTGCCAAAACTTTGATTTGGGTGTGGGCTATCCTCAAATCAAATCAGAACCAACGATGATCGTAATGTTGTCTTACTCGTGGTTTTTCCTCGAGCATACACCGTTATATCTTTTGTTCTGACCAATGCTATCACTTTGTTCACATAATTGTGGAATTCCATATATATGGAAATCTCGATGGCTTGTTGTTGAACATCCAGCTAGTGTTGGAAACTTATATAAGCATTATCTTCGTGTTCCGTTCATGAAGCATATGTTGGATGAAAGAAGCGACTTTCTCGGATTCGCGTGCAGTTGGTGCAAGTTGCTGCTGTGAGTTCGAGAAGGATTGTTTTTGTTTCCCCTGGTACCATCCCAAGTCAGTCATGCATGTACGAAGTATGCTATGGTTTGATAGGCTCGCTACCTCCATTCCATATGTATCTCCTTGTACACCAAGCCACTAACTGATTTGTTCAAGGAGAAGAAGTTCCTTCATAAGAGCTAATCATATGACTTATGCAAGGACTTTGTTATCTGCGATGATGGTTCCCCACTTGAACTCGGTAGTGTTTCGTTGTAAGACTACTACGTGGTCATGCTTGTCTAGGACAGCGTGTTCACATGTTTGTAGCAAAACCCGCTCATGTTTTGGAGCTTACTACCATAGTCCATCTCCCGAGAATCTCGTAACATCATCCTGTCGATTTGTGTTGCAACCTTTCCTTTTCCGACATGCTGTCTCAAATATCCTGTTACCAACCAGATCTGAATCTCAGGCAGCTATGATGGTTGAAACATTCCTGACAGTGTCAAAACCGGCGGATCTCGGGTAGGGGGTCCCAAACTGTGCGTCTAGGCCGGATGGTAACAGGAGGCAGGGGACACAAAGTTTTACCCAGGTTCGGGCCCTCTTGATGGAGGTAAAACCCTACGTCCTGCTTGATTAATATTGATGATATGGGTAGTACAAGAGTAGATCTACCACGAGATCAGAGAGGCTAAACCCTAGAAGCTAGCCTATGGTATGATTGTATGTTATGGTTGTTTTCCTACGGACTAAAACCCTTCGGTTTATATAGACACTGAAGAGGGTTAGGGTTACACAAGGTAGGTTACAAAGGAGGAGATATCCATATACGTATTTCCTAGCTTTCCTTCCACGCCAAGTAGAGTCCCATCCGGACACGAGACGAAGTCTTCAATCTTGTATCTTCATAGTCTAACAGTCCGACCAATGGAGATAGTCCGGCTGTCCGGAGACCCCCTAATCCAGGACTCCCTCAGTAGCCCTTGAACCAGGCTTCAATGACGATGAGTCCGGCGGGCAGTATTGTCTTCGGCATTGCAAGGTGGGTTCCTTCTCCGAATAAATCACAGAAGAATTTGAATACGAGGATAGTGTCCGACCCTGCAAAATAAGTTCCACATTCCACCGTAGAGAGAATAATATTTTCGCAGATCTAATTTGCTAGCTTGTTTTGGCAACACGACGTTACGTCATGGCCCAGTGATTATTCGAACCGTTTCTTTTAACCAGCCCCGCACATAACGCGAGGCAGTTTTTCAACACGTCTTGACAGAGCAGAGATCGTGTCCCCTTATTACGAGATTCTCATCAATATGGGCGTGGGTAACCCAACCGCGCCATCAATTGCGGCGCTTGGGGGATAAGCGAGTTTTACCAGGCAAGTGGGGACGCTTAGTTTTGTCCGCCCATATAAAGGGATAAGGATTCACCTTTCTATCCATGCCTTCTTCCTCCTTTGCTCATCCGCTCCCACACACTCAAGCTCTAGCACCTAGGTCCTCACTTCCATCTCCACCTTCTCCAATCATGTCCGGAGCGGGAGGCAAGTGGATGGTCTCCTCCGTCACGGAGGGAGACATCAAGAAACTGAGGAGAGTCGGATACCTGCCCGACGACATCGCGCACCGGCTCCCAGATGAGGGGCAACTCATCCCCACCCCCAGGCCCCATGAGAGGGTGGTATTCCTCACCCATTTCCTCCGCGGACTGGAATTCCCTCTCCACCCCTTCGTCCGGGGGCTCATGTTTTATTACGGCCTAGATTTCCACGATTTGGCCCCAAACTTGATCCTCAACATCTCGGCGTTTATCGTCGTGTGTGAGGCCTTCCTCCGCATCAAGCCCCACTTCGGCTTATGGCTGAAGACCTTCAACGTCAAGCCGAAGGTGGTGGGTGGCCGCCAGGTGGAGTGCGGAGGCGCCATGGTGGGCAAGATGCCCAACATAACATGGCTCGAGGGCTCCTTTGTGGAAAGCATAAAGGGGTGGCAATCGGGGTGGTTCTATATCACCGAGCCACGCGACCCCGCATGGGTAGCAGCCCCCGAGTTCCGATCTGGCATCCCCATGCGGCTCACTTCCTGGAAGGAGAAGGGCCTGTCCTGGGGTAATTCAAAAGAGCTGACCGGACTCCAGACATGTATTCAAAACATGGTGGACAAGAAGCTCAAGCTCGTCAACATAGTCCAGGTTATTCTCATCCGCCGGATACTCCCGTGCCAACAACGGGAGTTCACCTTGTGGGAGTTCAATCCGGTGCAGCACCAAACTCTGAACAGGCTCTTCGATACGACTCATGAAGATGCCTGGAGGGTGTTGTTCAAGAGCGTCGAGGTCCCTCCCCCCATCACTGAGGATCACGGATTCAGCGCGAAGCGCCACGCCAGTGCGGTAAGTTGTTTTACCTTTCACAGGATACTTATTTTTATATAGATTGACTCTCTGTGGGATCTAAACTCCTGTGCCTTTGACAGGACTGGCCGAAGATGGTCGAACAAATCGACTGTCCGGCTCCTTTGCCCGAAGGCCCCGCAGACGCCCTTCTGGCGAAGATGTTGACTCCGGCCCCTTATAAGGTGCCGAAGAAGACCAAGAAGGCCAAGGGAGCTCGAAAGAGTTCCCGATGCCATGCGTCGTCGGAGTCACCGTCCGATGACTCTCTGGCGCACTCTTCCCCCGAAGACGAGGAAGAGGAAGAAGAGGCTCCCCCACCGACTAGGGGAGACAAGAAAAGGAAGGCCGGCCCAACTGGGGAGGCCGGAGGGTCTAAGAAGGGAAGAACTCTCCCTCCGGACAGCTCCACCGCCACCGACGAAAGTGAAGACGAGTGGTTGCCCAGGGCCAAGCCCTCGGGGAGATCGTAAGTATTCGGATACCAAAGTTACCCATAGGATTCCTTTGTCACACTACTTTTCCTAACGCCGAACTCAATTGTGCAGGCCGCCCCAAGCCAATATCGAGGTATCCTCAGACGGTTCCCTAGGCTCGTCGGACATGGATAGTGATCCAGTCCCGACTGCCACCTCCCCTCATCCTGCCGACGATGCCGAGGTGTTGTCTCAAGAGGCACCGGATCGAGGGGGGACCGTCCCGGAGGCACCTCAAGGCGACCTTTTGGACTCCGGGAGCCGAGGGGACGGGGTCCCCGAGAGCTCCGAGTTCGGCCCTTAGCCGAACACCGCGCCGGATCCTCCAACGGTTCCGGGCTCGGGCAGGCGGTCCCCTTCTAAGAGGGGAAAAACGACAGTGCCGCTGACCTCTGCCCATCCAGAGGCACCGGACAGCCTGCTGGAAGCACTTCGCAACGCTTCCATCGACGAGGAGCACCGCACCATCATGAGTGCGGTGATTCAGAAGGTTCAGTCCGCCAAGAGCGGATTGATTGAGGCCTGTGCAAGCCTTCTAACAGGCTTAGAGGTAAGTGTGTTTAAAATGTAGTAGAAATATTACCGCATAGACAGTAGCCCCTGATGCTTTGTTCGGTGTTCACAAAGAAAAGCCGAACAGAGGATCAAATAATATCCCAGGAGTCTAATATAAGTATTGTCAATATGCATATGCAGGCTTCTCTGCTGGCGTCCGCCGCACTAACTGCGGAGGTCGCCGTACTGAAGCAGGGCCTCGATGGGTCCAAGAAAGAGCTCGGCCTTGCCAATAGGCAGCTCGAGGAGAACGAGGGTAAGTAATACCCCGTCTATATATATGTATATATAAAAAAGGACGCGATTGCAAAATGACAGGATCATTATATGTTTTGCCAGGGGCCACGACCGAGGTGGCGACCCTGAAGCAAGCGTTGACCAAGGCCGAAGATACAGCGGCCAAGGAGCGCACCGAGCGAGAGAGGGATGAGGCTCGGGTGGGCGAGGTGTAGCAAGAGCTCCAGGCTCTCGTGATGAAGCATGAGGTGTTGGAGCTTGACTTAAAGACGCGAGAGTCTAAGCTTGTCGCGGCCCGTGAGAGCGCGAAGAGTGCCAAGGCCAAGGCCCAGAAGGCCCTTCAGGAGATTGACGCGATGAAGAAGATAGCGGTGGGTAAGGCTTTCTATATGCAAAGCAAGCATGTAAAAGTGAATTACCGATTACTTACCCGAATTCGGAGCTCTTCAGGAGCATTCGTATATTTGCCCCGCAGTGTGTCCAATGCCACACAATTTTACCAGGCCGAGGACGGAAGCTCGACGGAGAAGCTGTTCTGGTCTTAGTATGCTGAGGCCGAACATCTGATGCCAATGAGCGACCAGCTGGAGCAGATGGTCGAGCTACAGAAGGCGGTCGATCAGGCCATGAAGGGCTTCATAGTCAGGTTGTGGCCTGGTGACGCCCTTCCGAACAGCTTCTTCGGCCTGGTGAGGCGGCTTGTGGATGCCTGCCCCCGGCTGGAGGTCATCAACCGACCCGTCTGCATAGAAGGTGCACGCCGGGCTTTCGCCCGTGTAAAAATGCAGTGGGTCAAGCTAGACGCCATGAAGCTGATCAAGGAGGGCCCACCGGAGGGCAAGGAGCACCGCCACCCCGAGATGTACTACGAGGGTGTTCTGCCGGGTGCCCGTCTTATCGCGGATGAGTGTTCACAAAATGTAATATTTGAATGGGACTTGCTCGTGTTGTCCTGTATGTATGAAAACTGTTATCATGTTCGCTATGCAACGCTTGTTAGAATTTAAAATATTACCTTCTGTTTGGCTGTTTATCCAATCTGGGAGATGGCTAGTCCTCGGCTTGTGCCCCCATGCCACGAGTGCTGGGGTGTTCGGGATAAACCTGCGCACTCTTGTTCCCATGTTTGGGTCCTTCGAGGGAGGTGCTCAGCACAAGGAACAAGGCAACCAGACTAATAATGCTTTATCACTCTCACTTAGCCATAGAATTCTATAATTTTAAATTTCGGCGAAGCCCCTGGAATTCGGAAGGCCGAATTCGGGGCACGATACACGCCTGTAAGCCGCACAAAGCCGGCCCCTCGCCCTAAGCGGCATAAGTCTTTAGTGACTCGAAAAACCTCGCCGAACAGCGACCAGTCTCTCGCCTTATCATGACAGTCAGTTTTAGCTTTCTCTACTGAGGTGCTCAGCCCGGCAGAACCGGGGCACAATCGCAGTAGTTCTCCTAGCGCTACCTTAGCCGATAGAGCGGAACGTAAGGTACCAAAACATAGGAGCCGGGCAAACCCAACATTTGACCAAAGACATGATTCGGAGTTGACACATATAATGCTATAAGTTCGGGGTGCCGCACTTGTGAAAGTGTTCGGACTTTTCACACCGCATTGTGGGGTATGTGAGCCCCTCGTGTGTTGGCCGTACCAGAGTGTACGGTTGCAAGGCGTCATTAATGAACACACACACACACACACATATATATATAACAAGAATGCAATAATAGCTGTAATGTCATGCATTGTTTATTGAAAAGTTGCGTTAAAGCAGAGTGATACAGATAGTGTGATAAGCAAAAGAGTAGGGCTATGTCCCTTCCAAGGGCGAGCTGAAGAATGATGTGAAATCTGTAATCAACCTGGGAATTCCGTTGTATAACGTAGCTGTCTGCCTCCTTGGTTGTTGTATCATGTGTTCGGCAATAGGGCTGCCGGACAGTGTTTCCAGAGATTAAGGTCCTGAAAGAAAAAAAAGAAAAAAAACCAAACGGGAAGCCCCTATTGTGGTTTAGGCCGCGTTTTGGGGCGTGCCGTAGTTGTGCCCCCCTCCCCACCTGTGCCCATGGTATTTTTAATGCGTAATTATGTATGCGCGGCACGAATAGCGCCGTTGGGCTGGGATTTGGGTGGCCACCGTATTGCTACGAGAGCTCAGATCGCGCCAGGCAGTCTATTTGCCGATTGCCCCGAGCGCACTAGAAGGTGTCCGGGCTTTGAAACGCCGAACTAGTAGATTGCCTTGAGAGGCTGCTTTGCGCTTCTGCTGCGAGGGCCGCGGTGTGCTCCTCTGTTCAGAGAGAGCGCTTTGTGTTTCCATTGACTGTGATAACTCCGCGAGGTCCTGGCATCTTGAGCTTGAGGTATGCATAATGCGGTACCGCATTGAATCTAGCAAATGCGGTTCGTCTAAGCAGCGCGTGATAACCACTACGGAACGGGACTATATCGAAGATTAAGTCTTCGCTTCGGAAGTTATCCGGGGATCCGAAGACCACTTCCAGTGTAATGGAGCCTGTGCAATGGGCCTCTACACCTGGAATGACGCCCTTAAAGGTCATTTTTGTGGGTTTGATCCTTGAGGGGTCTATACCCATTTTGCGCACTGTGTCCTGATAAAGCAGGTTCAGGCTGCTGCCGCCGTCCATAAGGACTCGAGTGAGGTGAAATCCGTCGATGATTGGGTCTAGAACCAGTGCGGCGAATCCGCCATGACGGATACTAGTGGGGTGGTCCCTGCGATCGAAGGTGATCGGACAGGAGGACCAAGGGTTGAACTTTGGGGCGACTGGCTCCAACGCATATACGTCCCTAAGCGCACGCTTCCGCTCCCTCTTGGGGATGTGGGTTGCGTATACTTCTCCAACGTATCTATAATTTTTGATTGCTCCATGCTATATTATCTACTGTTTTGGACTATATTGGGATTTATTTTCCACTTTTATATTATTTTTGGGACTAACCTATTAACTGGAGGCCCAGCCCAGAATTGCTGTTTTTTTGCCTATTTCAGTGTTTCGAAGAAACAGAATATCAAACGGAGTCCAAACAGAAAAATCGTTTTGGAACATGATTTTCTTCTTGGATAAGACCCAGGAGACTTGGACCCTACTCCAAGAAGTACCGGAGGCGGTCACGAGGGTAGGGGGCGCGCCCCCCACTACAGGGCGCACCCCCTACCTCGTGGGCCCCTCAGTGCTCCAGCGACGTACTCCTTCCTCCTATATATACCCACGTACCCCCAAACGATCAGAACAGGAGCCAAAAACCTAATTCCACCGCCGCAACTTTCTGTATCCACGAGATCCCATCTTGGGGCCTGTTCGGGAGCTCCGACGGAGAGGGCCGTCATCACGGAGGGCTTCTACATCATCATAGCCCCTCCGATGAAGTGTGAGTAGTTTACCTCAGACCTTCGGGTCCATAGTTATTAGCTAGATGGCTTCTTCTCTCTTTTTGGATCTCAATACAATGTTCTCCCCCTCTCTTGTGGAGATCTATTCGATGTAATCTTCTTCTTTTGCAGTGTTTTGTTGAGACAGATGAATTGTGGGTTTATGATCAAGTCTATCTATGAACAATATTTGAATCTTCTCTGAATTCTTTTATGTATGATTGGTTATCTTTGCAAGTCTCTTAGAATTCGAGTGCTTGAGTTAAAGTTTGCAACTCCTGTAGCATGCATGTATGGTTAACATTATGCAACAAATTTGAAACATGAGGTGTTATTTGATTGTCCTCCTTATGAGTGGCGGTCGGGGATGAGAGATGGTCTTTTCCTACCAATCTATCCCCCTAGGAGCATGCGCATAATACTTTGGTTTTTGATGGCTTGTAGATTTTTGCAATAAGTATATGAGTTCTTTATGACTAATGTTGAGTCCATGGATTATACGCACTCTCACCCTTCCATCATTTGTAGCCTCTACGGTACCGTGCGTTGCCCTTTCTCACATTGAGAGTTGGTGCAAACTTCGCCGGTGCATCCAAACCCCGTGATATGATACGCTCTTTCACACATAAACCTCCTTATATCTTCCTCAAAATAGCCACCATACCTACCTATTATGGCATTTCCATAGCCATTCTGAGATATATTGCCATGCAACTTTCCACCATCTAGTTTATCATGACACATTCATCATTTTCATATTGCTTAGCATGATCATGTAGTTGACATAGTGTTTGTGGTAAAGCCACCGTTCATAATTTTTACTTGTCACTCTTGATTCATTGCATATCCCGGTACACCGCCGGAGGCATTCATATAGAGTCATACTTTGTTCTAGTATCGAGTTGTAAATAAATAGAAGTGTGATGATCATCATTCAATAGAGCATTGTCCCCCCAAAAAAGAGAAAGGCCAAAGAAAGAAAGAAATAAGGCCCAAAAAAACAAAAAGGGGCAATGTTACTATCCTTTTTTCCACACTTGTGCTTCAAAGTAGCACCATGATATAGCGAGTCTCATATATTGTGCTTCAAAGTAGCATCATGTTCTTCATATAGAGAGTCTCTTGAGTTATCACTTTCATTTACTAGTGGGAATTTTTCATTATAGAACTTGGCTTGTATATTCCAACAACGGGCCTCCTCAAGTGCCCTAGGTCTTCATGAGCAAGAAAGTTGGATGCACACCCACTTAGTTTCTTTTGTTGAGCTTTCATACATTTATAGCTCTAGTGCATCCGTTGCATGGCAATCCCTACTCCTCGCATTAACATCAATAGATGGGCATCTCCCTAGCACATTGATTAGCCTCGTTGATGTGAGACTTTCTCCTTTTTGTCTTCTCCACACAACCCCCATCATTATATTCTATTCCACCCATAGTGCTATATCCATGGCTCACATTCATGTATTGCGTGAAAGTTTATGAGTTTGAAATTATTAAGGTATGAAACAATTGCTTGGCTTGTCATCGGGGTTGTTCATGATGAGAGCATTCTTGTGTGACGAAAATGGAGCATGACTAAACTATATGATTTTTTAGGGATGCACTTTCTTTGTCCATGTTACTTTGATAAAACATAATTGCTTTGTTAGTTTGCTTGAAGTGTTATTATTCTTTATGTCAATATGAACTTTTGTCTTGAATCTTTCTAATCTGAATATTCATGCCACAATTAAGAAATTTTGCATTGAAATTATTCCAAGTAGCACTCCGCATCAAAAATTCTCTTTTTATCATTTACCTACTCGAGGACGAGCAGGAATTAAGCTTGGGGATGCCTGATACGTCTCCAACGTATCTATAATTTTTGATTGCTCCATGCTATATTATCTACTGTTTTGGACTATATTGGGCTTTATTTTCCACTTCTATATTATTTTTGGGACTAACCTATTAACTGGAGGCCCAGCCCAGAATTGCTATTTTTTTTGCCTATTTCAGTGTTTCGACGAAACGGAATATCAAACGGAGTCCAAACAGAAAAATCCTTTTTGGAACGTTATTTTCTTCTCGGATAAGACCTTGAGACTTGGACCCTACTCCAAGAAGTACCGGAGGCGGTCACGAGGGTAGGGGGCGCGCCCCCTGCCTCGTGGGCCCCTCGGTGCTCCACCAACGTACTCCTTCCTCCTATATATACCCACGTACCCCCAAACGATCAGAACAGGAGCCAAAAACCTAATTCCACCGCCGCAACTTTCTGTATCCACGAGATCCCATCTTGGGGCCTGTTCCGGAGCTCCGCCGGAGAGGGCCGTCATCACGGAGGGCTTCTACATCATCATAGCCCCTCCGATGAAGTGTGAGTAGTTTACCTCGGACCTTCGGGTCCATAGTTATTAGCTAGATGGCTTCTTCTCTCTTTTTGGATCTCAATATAATGTTCTCCCCCTCTCTTGTGGAGATCTATTCAATGTAATCTTCTTCTTTTGCAGTGTGTTTGTTGAGACCGATGAATTGTGGGTTTATGATCAAGTCTATCTATGAACAATATTTGAATCTTCTCTGAATTCTTTTATGTATGATTGGTTATCTTTGCAAGTCTCTTAGAATTATCCGTTTGGTTTGGCCAACTAGATTGGTAGTTCTTGCCATGGGAGAAGTGCTTAGCTTTGGGTTCGATCTTGCGGTGTTCTTTCCCAGTGACAGAAGGGGCGGCAAGACACGTATTGTATCGTTGCCATCGAGGATAACAAGATGGGGTTTATTTCATATTGCATGAATTTATCTCTCTACATCATGTCATCTTGCTTAAAGCGTTACTCTGTTTTTAACTTAATACTCTAGATGCATGCTGGATAGCGGTCGATGAGTGGAGTAATAGTAGTAGATGCAGAATCGTTTTGATCTACTTGTCACGGACGTGATGCCTATATACATGATCATGCCTAGATATTCTCATAACTATGCTCAATTCTGTCAATTGCTCAACAGTAATTTGTTCACCCACCATAGAAAACTTATGCTCTTGAGAGAAGCCACTAGTGAAACCTATGGCCCCCGGGTCTATTCTCATCATATCAATCTCCATCACTTTAATCTTGCTTTGTTTTTACTTTTCCTTTTACTTTTCACTTTGATTCTTTATATAAAAAAATACCAAAAATATTATCTATCGGATCTCACTTCCGTAAGTGACCGTGAAGGGATTGACAACCCCTAATCGCGTTGATTGCGTTGAGCTGTTTGTGTTGTGTAGGTACGAGGGACTTGCGCGTGGCCTCCTACTGAATTGATACCTTGGTTCTCAAAAATCGAGGGAAATACTTACGCTACTCTGCTGCATCATCCTTTCCTCTTCGGGGAAAACCAACGCAAGCTCAAAAGGTAGCAAGAAGAATTTCTGGCGCCGTTACCGGGGAGTCTACGCAAAAAGTCAACATAACGAGTACCCATCACAATCCCTATCTCCTGCATTACATTAGTTGCCATTTGCCTCTCGTTTTCCTCTCCCCCACTTCACCCTTGACATTTTATTCGCCCTCTCTTTGTCCTTCCCCTTATCCTTCTATGTTTGCCTTTTTCTCGCTTGCCTTTTGTTTGCTCGTGTGTTGGATTGCTTGTTTTTCACGATGGCTCAAGATACTACCAAATTGTGTGACTTCACCAATACCAACAATAATGATTTTCTTAGCACTCCGATTGCTCCTCTTGCCAATACTAAATCTTGTGAAATCAATACTGCTTTGTTGAATCTTGTTATTAAAGATCAATTCACCGGCCTTCCTAGTGAAGATGCCGCTACTCATCTGAATAGCTTCATTGATTTATGTGATATGCAAAAGAAAAAAGATGTCGATAATGATGTCGTTAAGTTGAAGCTATTTCCTTTTTCGCTTAGAGATCGTGCTAAAGCTTGGTTTTCGTGTTTGCCTAAAAATAGTATTGGTTCTTGGAACAAGTGCAAAGATGCTTTTATCTCTAAGTATTTTCCTGCCGCTAAGATCATCTCTCTTAGAAACGATATTATGAATTTTAAGCAACTTGATCATGAACATGTTGCACAAGCTTGGGAGAGAATGAAATTAATGATATGTAATTGCCCTACTCATGGTTTAAATTTGTGGATGATTATACAAAAATTTTATGCCGGATTGAATTTTGCTTCTAGAAATCTTTTAGATTCGGCCACGGGAGGCACTTTTATGGAAATCACTTTAGGAGATGCTACTAATCTCCTAGATAATATTATGGTTAATTATTCTCAATGGCATACTGAAAGATCTTCTAATAAAAAAGTTCATGCGATAGAAGAAATCAATGTTTTGAGTGGAAGGATGGATGAACTTATGAAATTATTTGCTACTAAGAGTGTTTCTTCTGATCCTAATGATATGCCTTTGTCTACCTTGATTGAGAATAACAATGAATCTATGGATGTGAATTTTGTTGGTAGGAATAATTTTGGTAACAACGCTTATAGAGGGAATTTTAATCCTAGGCCATATCCTAGTAATCCTTCTAATAATTATGGAAATTCCTACAACAACTCTTATGGAAATTATAATAAGATGCCCTCTGAATTTGAGAATAGTGTTAAAGAGTTTATGAATTCACAAAAGAATTTTAATGCTTTGCTTGAAGAGAAATTGCTTAAAGTTGATGATTTGGCTAGGAACGTTGATAGAATTTCTCTTGAGATTGATTCTTTAAAGATTAGATATATTCCTCCTAAGCATGATATCAATGAGTCTCTCAAAGCTATGAGAATAGCCATTGATGAGTGCAAGGAAAGAACCGCTAGGATGCGTGCTTCAAAAGATGCCGTTATTAAAGCGTGTTCTTCCAATACCTATGAAAATCAAGATGAAGATCTAAAAGTTATTGATGTGTCCCCTATCAAATCTTTGTTTTGCAATATGAATCTTGATGAAACTGAATATGATCTTCCTTTACCTAGAAGGCGTTCCAAAAATTCGGAGTATTTAGATCTTTATGATGAAATTGATGAAAGTGGGATTGAAAGAAATAAAAATTTAGATGTTGCTAAACCCACTATATTGGATTTCAAGGAATTTAACTATTAAAGTTTCTCTTTGATTGATTGTATTTCCTTTTTGCAATCCGTGCTAAACTCTCCGGATGCTTATAGTCGAAAGAAAGCCCTCACCGAACATATTGTTGATGCCTTGATGCAATCTTATGAAGAAAAACTTGAGTTGAAAGTCTCTATCCCTAGAAAACTCTATGATGAGTGGGAACCAACTATAAAAATTGAAATTAAAGATCATGAGTTTTATGCTTTGTGTGATTTGGGTGCTAGTGTCTCCACTATCCCTAAAACTTTGTGTGATTTGCTAGATTTCCGCGATCTTGATGATTGCTCTTTAAACTTACATCTCGCAGATTCTACTATTAAGAAACCTATGGGAAAGATTAACGATGTTCTTATTGTTGCAAATAGGAATTATGTGCCTGTAGATTTATTGTTCTTGATATAGATTGCAATCCTTCTTGCCCTATTATTCTTGGTAGACCTTTCCTTAGAACGGTTGGTGCGATTATTGATATGAAGGAAGGGAATATTAGATTCCAATTTCCATTAAAAAAGGGCATGGAACGCTTTCCAATAAATAAAATAAAATTGCCATATGAAACCATCATGAGAGCCACTTATGGATTGCCTTCCAAAGATGGCAATACCTAGGTCTATTCTCGCTTTTATGCATAGCTAGGGGCGTTAAACGATAGCGCTTATTGTGAGGCAACCCAATTTTTTGTTTTTTTGTTTTTTTTGTTTTCCTTCTGTTAGGGAATAAATAACCCATCTACCCTCTGTTTGGATGTGGTTTTGTGTTTTAATTAGTGTTTGTGCCAAGCTAGACCTATTGGATCTTCTTGGATGATAGTTATTTGATCTTGCTGTAATTTTCAGAAACTTTGCGTTCAGTGTCCGAATTACAAAAAATCATCAGAACGTGATAAAATAATGATTCCAATTGCTGCTGATCAATAAACAAATTATCTAGGTCTTCTAATTTTTGTAGATTTTTTGGAGTTCCAGAAGTTTGCGTTAGTTATAGATTTCTACAGACTGTTCTGTTTTTGACAGATTCTGTTTTTCGTGTGTTGTTTGCTTATTTTGATGAATCTATGGTTAGTAAAATAGTTTATAATCCATAGAGAAGTTGGAATAAAGTAGGTTTAACACCAAAATAAATAAAGAATGAGTTCATTATAGTAAATTGAAGTGGTTTTATGTTTTCTTTCTCTAACGGAGCTCACGAGATTTCTATTGTGTTTTGTGTTGTGAAGTTTTCAAGTTTTGGGTGAGTTCTTTTGATGGATTATGGAACAAGGAGTGGCAAGAGCCTAAGCTTGGGGATGCCCATGGAACCCCCAAGATAATCCAAGGACACCAAAAAGTCAAAGCTTGGGGATGCCCCGGAAGGCATCCCCTCTTTCGTCCACTTCCATCGGTAATTTACTTGGTGCTATATTTTTATTCACCAACATGATATGTGTTTTGCTTGGAGCGTCTTGTATTATTTGTGTCTTTGTTTGTTAGTGTGCCACAATCATCCTTGCTGTACACACCTTTTGAGAGAGTCGTCTATGAATTAAAATTTGATAGAATACTCTATGTGCTTCACTTATATCTTTTGAGCTATGTAGTTTTGCTCTATGTGCTTCACTTATATCTTTTGAGCGTTGAAATTTTGCTCTATGGGCTTCACTTAGATCTTTTAGAGCACGGTGGTGTTTTGCTTTAAAGAAACTATGATCTCTCATGCTTCACTTAAATTATTTTGAGAGTCATAATAGCATGGTAATTTGCTTAATAATAACTTGCTTGGTATTCAAGATTTGTGTAACTTTCTTTTGAGTGCGTTGAATACTAAGAAAAGTTGGATGATTGATAATTGTTTTGAGATATGGAGGTAGTAATATCAAAGTCATGCTAGTAGAGTAATTGTGAATTTGACAAGTGCTTGAGTTAAAGTTTGCAACTCCTGTAGCATGCATGTATGGTTAACATTATGCAACAAATTTGAAACATGAGGTGTTATTTGATTGTCCTCCTTATGAGTGGCGGTCGGGGATGAGCGATGGTCTTTTCCTACCAATCTATCCCCCTAGGAGCATGCGCGTAATACTTTGGTTTTTGATGGCTTGTAGATTTTTGCAATAAGTATATGAGTTCTTTATGACTAATGTTGAGTCCATGGATTATACGCACTCTCACCCTTCCATCATTGCTAGCCTCTACGGTACCGTGCGTTGCACTTTCTCACATTGAGAGTTGGTGCAAACTTCGCCGGTGCATCCAAACCCCGTGATATGATACGCTCTTTCACACATAAACCTCCATATATCTTCCTCAAAATAGCCACCATACCTACCTATTATGGCATTTTCATAGCCATTCTGAGATATATTGCAATGCAACTTTCCACCATCTAGTTTATCATGACACATTCATCATTTTCATATTGCTTAGCATGATCATGTAGTTGACATAGTATTTGTGGTAAAGCCACCGTTCATAATTTTTACTTGTCACTCTTGATTCATTGCATATCCCGGTACACCGCCGGAGGCATTCATATAGAGTCATACTTTGTTCTAGTATCGAGTTGTAAATAAATAGAAGTGTGATGATCATCATTCAATAGAGCATTGTTCCCCCAAAAAAGAGAAAGGCCAAAGAAAGAAAGAAGGCCCTAAAAAACAAAAAGGGGAAATGTTACTATCCTTTTTTCCACACTTGTGCTTCAAAGTAGCACCATGATATAGCGAGTCTCATATATTGTGCTTCAAAGTAGCATCATGTTCTTCATATAGAGAGTCTCTTGAGTTATCACTTTCATTTACTAGTGGGAATTTTTCATTATAGAACTTGGCTTGTATATTCCGACAACGGGCCTCCTCAAGTGCCCTAGGTCTTCATGAGAAAGCAAGTTGGATGCACCCCCACTTAGTTTCTTTTGTTGAGCTTTCATACATTTATAGCTCTAGTGCATCCGTTGCATGGAAATCCCTACTCCTCGCATTAACATCAATCGATGGGCATCTCCCTAGCACATTGATTAGCCTCGTTGATGTGAGACTTTCTCCTTTTTGTCTTCTCCACACAACCCCCATCATTATATTCTATTCCACCCATAGTGCTATATCCATGGCTCACGCTCATGTATTGCGTGAAAGTTTATGAGTTTGAAATTATTAAGGTATGAAACAATTGCTTGGCTTGTCATCGGGTTTGTGCATGATGAGAGCATTCTTGTGTGACAAAAATGGAGCATGACTAAACTTTATGATTTTGTAGGGATGAACTTTCTTTGGCCATCTTACTTTGATAAAACATAATTGCTTTGTTAGTTTGCTTGAAGTGTTATTATTCTTTATGTCAATATGAACTTTTGTCTTGAATCTTTCTAATCTGAATATTCATGCCACAATTAAGAAATTTTGCATTGAAATTATGCCAAGTAGCACTCCGCATCAAAAATTCTCTTTTTATCATTTACCTACTCGAGGACGAGCAGGAATTAAGCTTGCGGATGCCTGATACGTCTCCAACGTATCTATAATTTTTGATTGCTCCATGCTATATTATCTACTATTTTGGACTATAGTGGGCTTTATTTTCCACTTTTATATTATTTTTGGGACTAACCTATTAACCGGAGGCCCAGCCCAGAATTGCTGTTTTTTTGCCTATTTCAGTGTTTCGAAGAAACGGAATATCAAACGGAGTCCAAACAGAAAAATCCTTTTTGGAACGTTATTTTCTTCTCGGATAAGACCTAGGAGACTTGGACCCTACTCCAAGAAGTACCGGAGGCAGTCACGAGGGTAGGGGGCGCCCCCCCTACAGGGCGCGCCCCCTGCCTCGTGGGCCCCTCGGTGCTCCACCGACGTACTCCTTCCTCCTATATATACCCATGTACCCCCAAACAATCAGAACAGGAGCCAAAAACCTAATTTCACCGCCGCAACTTTCTGTATCCACGAGATCCCATCTTGGGGCCTGTTCCGGAGCTCCGCCGGAGAGGGCCGTCATAACGGAGGGCTTCTACATCATCATAGCCTATCCGATGAAGTGTGAGTAGTTTACCTCAGACCTTCGGGTCCATAGTCATTAGCTAGATGGCTTCTTCTCTCTTTTTGGATCTCAATACAATGTTCTCCCCCTCTCTTGTGGAGATCTATTCGATGTAATATTCTACTTTTGCGGTGTGTTTGTTGAGACCGATGAATTGTGGGTTTATGATCAAGTCTATCTATGAACAATTTTTGAATCTTCTCTGAATTCTTTTATGTATGATTGGTTATCTTTGCAAGTCTCTTCGAATTATCCGTTTGGTTTGGCCAACTAGATTGGTAGTTCTTGCCATGGGAGAAGTGCTTAGCTTTGGGTTTGATCTTGCGGTGTTCTTTCCCAGTGACAGAAGGGGCAGCAAGACACGTATTGTATCGTTGCCATCGAGGATAACAAGATGGGGTTTATTTCATATTGCATGAATTTATCTCTCTACATCATGTCGTCTTGCTTAAAGCGTTACTCTGTTTTCAACTTAATACTCTAGATGCATGCTGGATAGTGCTCCATGAGTGGAGTAATAGTAGTAGATGCAGAATCATTTCGATCTACTTGTCACGGACGTGATGCCTATATACATGATCATGCCTAGATATTCTCATAACTATGCTCTATTCTGTCAATTGCTCAACAGTAATTTGTTCACCCACCGTAGGAAACTAATGCTCTTGAGAGAAGCCACTAGTGAAATCTATGGCCCCCGGGTCTATTCTCATCATATCAATCTCCATCACTTTAATCTTGCTTTTCTTTTACTTCGCCTTTTACTTTTCACTTTGCATCTTTATATCAAAAATACCAAAAATATTATCTATCGGATCTCACTTCCGTAAGTGATCGTGAAGGGATTGACAACCCCTAATCGCGTTGGTTGCATTGAGCTCTTTGTGTTGTGTAGGTACGAGGGACTTGTGCATGGCCTCCTACTGGATTGATACCTTGGTTCTCAAAAACTGAGAGAAATACTTACGCTACTCTGCTGCATCATCCTTTCCTCTTCGGGGAAAACCAACGCAAGCTCGAGAGGTAGCATCCGCACTTGCGGAGGAAACCTCTTCTGTCCTCCAGTGTGCGGCTGCCAGGGCTCCTCCTCGTCATCGCTATGCAGCCCCTTATCCTTGTTTTCGGCAATTAAATTGCTGGCCTGCTTGAACACCCAACAATCCCTGTTGGTGTGATTGGCTGGCTTGTCTGGGGTGCCATGTATTTGACACGAGCGATCGAGTATACGGTCCAAGCTGGACGGACCCGGCGTACTTTGTTTGAATGGCTTTTTCCGCTGACCGGGTTTAGAGCCTTTGAATCCGGCATTGAGTGTCGTATCCTCACTATTTTCGCTGTTAATGCGGCGCTTATGCTTGTTGCGACGTGACCTGCTATTGCCGTCCTTGGTATCTGAGGTACCATGGTTCTTTGATATGTTATTACTGTGAGCCAGCCAGCTGTCTTCTCCCGCACAAAAGCGGGTCATGAGCGTCGTGGGGGCTGCCATAGATTTCGGCTTTTCCTGGCCAAGGTGTCGGGCTAGCCACTCATCTCGGATGTTGTGCTTGAAAGCTGCTAAGGGCTCTGCATCCGGACAGTCGACGATTTGATTTTTCTTTGTAAGGAACCGAGTCCAGAATTGCCTGGCCGACTCTTCTGGCTGCTAAATTATGTGGCTTAGATCATCGGCGTCTGGTGGTCGCACATAAGTGCCCTGAAAGTTGTCGAGGAATGCGGCTTCCAGATCTTCCCAACAGCTAATGGAGTCCGCTGGCAAGCTATTAAGCCAATGCCGCGCTGGTCCTTTGAGCTTTAGTTGGAGGTATTTGATGGCATGTAAGTCATCACTGCGGGCCATGTGGATGTGGAGGAGGAAGTCCTCAATCCATACTGCGGGATCTGTTATGCCGTCGTATGATTCAATGTTTACAAGTTTGAAACCTTCTGGGAATTGATGTTCCATTGCTTCGTCTGTGAAGCATAAGGGGTGTGCGGCGCCTCTGTACTGGGCTATATCTCGACACAGCTCAAATGGGTTTTTCCCGCTGTGTTCGGCCCGGCCGGATTTGCTTTTACTGTATCCGGCGTGACGTTTGTTGTTTCGTAGAGTGGTGTTCCCTCATGATCCGTAGATTGATATTGAATGCTTCACCCTGTCCTCCAATATGTCTCGCAGGTCTGGCGTATCTCCCCATGCCTTTTTATTTGAATGGCGTTGGGGTGGAGGCTGAGCTTTTGGCTGGAATGCCTCTCTATCGCGGCCACGAGGTGGCCGATCAGCCATATCATACGCTTCTTCCTCTGGTCGGGGTAGTAACCTACGCCTTGGGTAACTCTTGGAGGGGCGCTCGAGTTTATAGTCCTCGGCTGCGAGAACTTCAGTCCATTTGTCAGCTAGCAGATCTTGATCAGCTTGAAGCTGCTGCTGCTTTTTCTTCAGGCTATTTGCCGTGGCCATAAGTCGGTACTTGAAGCGCTCTTGTTCGACGGGATCCTCTGGGACGGTGAATTCATCGTCACCGAGGCTTGCCTCGTCTTCGGAGGGGGGCATGTAATTGTCATCCTCCTCCTCTCCATCTGCCGCTCTCTCAGGAGAGCTGGCTCCTTCATCCTCCTGCTCTAAATCTTGCTGGAGGGAATTGTTGTTGTCTTCGGTGCTATCCGGAGTGTTATTATCTCCTGTGCCGGTATCACCACTTTTGCTTTGGCGGGACTTAGAGCGGCGCCGCTGACGTCGGCGCTTGGGTTGCTTCTTGGAGGGGTCATCCTCCACTATCTCATCGCCATTGCCTTCGTTGGGTGTATCCACCATGTATATGTCATATGACGATGTGGCTTTCCAGTGCCCTATAGGCGCTGGTTCGTGTTCGTCTCCTACATCGTCGTCCATACCGTCGATGTCTTTGGAGTCGTAGTCGAGCATGTCGGTTAAATCATCAATAGTGGCTACGAAGTGGGTGGTGGGTGGGCGTCGAATTTCTTCGTCTTCCGCATCCCAATCCTGTTGGCCATAATCTGGCCATGGCTCTCCTGACAAAGAGAGAGTCCTTAGTGAATTCAGAATGTCGCCGAGGGGCGAGTGCTGAAAAATATCCGCGGCAGTGAATTCCATGATCGGCGCCCAATCGGATTCGATTGGCAGGGGCGCGGACGATTTGGAGTCCGGGAAAGAGTCCGACACCTTGGAGTCACGGGCTGCGCAGAGGATTATGCTGGTGTTTGGCTCGATCACCGTCGAGACTGCAGCCCCTGAGGTGGTATCTAGCCACCCGTCCTCGATTGGCGCAGTTTTCTCCGAGCTAAGGGTCGGAGTAGATGCGGCCGCGGCCTCTGGGGTACTGTTCGGCGGCAGAGCTAGGTCATACCCATCGCGACAGTGGGGCGCGCCCAGCTAGGGCTCGAATCCATCGAAGATCAAGTCTCCGCGGATGTCGGCCGTGTAGTTCAAACTTCCAAATCTAACCTGATGGCCAGGGGCGTAGCTTTCAATCTGCTCCAGATGGCCAAGAGAATTAGCCCGCAGTGCAAAGCCGCCGAATACGAAGATCTGTCCGGGGAGGAAGGTCTCACCCTGGACCGCATCGCTATCAATGATAGTAGGAGCCATCAAGCCTAACGGCGACGACACAGAGGAACTCTCAATGAAAGCACCAATGTCGGTGTCAAAACCGGCGGATCTCGGGTAGGGGGTCCCGAACTGTGCGTCTAGGCCAGATGGTAATAGGAGGCAGGGGACACGAAGTTTTACCCAGGTTTGGGCCCTCTTGATGGAGGTAAAACCCTACGTCCTGCTTGATTAATATTGATGATATGGGTAGTACAAGAGTAGATCTACCACGAGATCAGAGAGGCTAAACCCTAGAAGCTAGCCTATGGTTTGATTGTATGTTATGGTTGTTGTCCTACGGACTAAAACCCTTCGGTTTATATAGACACCGGAGAGGGTTAGGGTTACACAAGGTCGGTTACAAAGGAAGAGATATCCATATACGTATTTCCTAGCTTTCCTTCCACGCCAAGTAGAGTCCCATCCGGACACGAGACAAAGTCTTCAATCTTGTATCTTCATAGTCTAACAGTCCGGCCAATGGAGATAGTCCGGCTGTCCGGAGACCCCCTAATCTAGGACTCCCTCAATTCCCAGCATTTGCATTTTGTTCCCAGCTTGCACCCCATCGTGCCAATTTTCCATGGGCTGCCTTCTCAGCAGTTGCTTCCAGGATCATCTCCAAAAGTGGTCCTACCATGGGTTCCATAAATTTCCGATGATAAGCAAAAATCATCCATTACGTTGTCTTCAACAAGGTAGTCCATCATCCATCCTAGTCTGAGTATGCCACTCCTTCAAACTCTTCCAGACGATCGTTTGAGAATTGCCTTATGCTTGTATAGAGAGTTTTGATGATCTTTGTATCAAAAGAAATTCTTTTTTTCCACTTAAGGGATTAATTCTACGAGCCACCTTCCCTAAGGTGTCTTGTTATGGTGTCATGGCAACTCAACTCCTCGCTACGTTGACAACCGTTCACCACCTTCTTAAGCGTGAAATTGTTGTCTACCTAGTGAACCTTTGTCATTTGTTACACTCCATCCCTCTGGATGTATGTTTCATGTCTCAGCTCGAGAAATATTTCAATGTCTCATTCCGTGAGTTGATCATCTGTTGTTCGATCTTCGAGAAGATCGATCCTTCTATAGTTTTTCCTTTTCCTCTTGATGCCATGTTGGTTGGAGTTCTTAGAGCAAGACGTCGAGACAAAGATGGTGACGAATCAATGTTCTTACAAAGTGCAACCTGGATCATGAAGATTGTGTTAGTTTGCGTTTCCCCTTCATCTTACCCCATGCCTGAATCTCGGGACGAGATTCTTGTTTAGTGGGGGTGAGTTGTCACATCCCTAGTTTGGGTAATGCCTAGTGCTAGCATCTTGTGTTGCATCATGTCTAAGTTCTAACAAGTTGAACTGAGGAAATTCTAAGGCCTCAAAAATTTAATTAAAAGAGGGGCAAATAACCCTAAAAATTGCATTCAATGAACCCAAAATGCTCTTCAATGATGTTTGATATTTTTGGCAATGGTCTTGATCCAAACCAAAAATAATGAAATTTTTGAAGAATAATTTTGGGAACTGATTTTAAATCATATTGTATTTTGAATTTGAATTTATATTCATATAACTAGAATATATCTTCAAATGCTCCTGAAATAATTTATGGGCATGCGGCTAGGTCCATTTCTGCAACATAAAATATTTCAGAAAGATTTGGCATGAGTTTAAGTTCTATTTTGAATTTAAATGGTGGCAAATAAATAAATAAAAGAAAACAGAACAGAAAAATAAAACAGAGCAGAATCTTACCTGCTAACCTGGCCCAGGAGAGAATCGGCCCAACCCACCGGGGGCGCCGAGGTCTTCTTCCACCTCTGCCAGTAGGCAGAGGGCGTGTGCCTGACACGCACAGCGCCACCTCCACCCTGCCTGCTTCTCCCCTCGACGGTCTAGACACTCTGGAGGCACCACACTACCCCCTGGACCCCCTCGACCGCTTCCCTCTCTCCCTGCCTCGCCTCTCCCGCTCTCCCTCCCGAAGCCGAGCGAGCTCGTCATCGCCGCTCACTGCCACCGCGCTCACCGCCCGTCCCTCGACCAACCGCTGTGTCCATCGGCTCCGCCTCATCGTCTGTGTCATCCCAGACGAGCCACACATCCTCGAGCGCCCTACAACATCGCTATCGCCGTCGTCTTCGACCTCGGGCTCCGACCACCGCCGCCGTTGATCCGCCGTCTCCGATGCATCCCCGAGCCCGCTAACCATCCCTACGGATCCGCCGTGAGCTCTTCCTTCTTTTTCCCCTGTCCCCTCACTTCCGCGCGTTCTCTAGCCCTGATCCCCAACCGTGACCGAAGCATCTCGCCGCCGGCCATGGCGTGGCCGTGGCCACAACCGCGCAAGCTCGCAACCGAGCGCTTCACTGCACTCGCCGCGTACCCAGGAGGCCGCATCACCGCTCCGCACCTCCTGCCGTGCCTCCTAGCGACGACCCCGAGCTCGCCCGAACTCCGGCAGACGCCAACGTCGACGCCGGCGTCTTTTCCGACCACCCCGAGGCGAAACACCACCACCACTAGATGCGGCAGCCCCCCAGCTTCACGTAGATGCTCCCCGCGTGCCAAATAGGGCCCTGCAGCGAAACCCCGACTCCCTCCGCAGCGGATTTGGTCGCCAGTGGCTGAACGCCGGCAGCTGACGTGGCCGTCATTAGCGGTTAAACACCCCACTAACCAACCCCCCTACGCCACTGACACCTGGGCCCTGGAGTTTCGTCGGGAGCAACTCCATGAACAACAACATCATCGCACCATCACTTGCCCACGCAACCGGGCCTCCTCTCGCAGCCGCTCCCGCTCATAGCAGCCCGTCCTCAGTCTCTGGCGCGCTTAGTGGGCCTTCGTCTTTGGCTGAGCTCGACGCCATCACGGTAATTACATGTCGCACCACCATATATATATAATATTCCATTTTTGTTGCCTTTCGGATGTTTTATGCCACAGAAATATGTGTTTGCAGGCGAAAGAAACCCCGTGCACCATACTCTACTTGATCAAAGGCCAGAAGGTGGCGTGGGAAAGGGGATGATAATGGACCCCTTGCAACCCACGTTCCACAACCAGCCGATCCCTGCTGGGCACTTCAGGGTTAGCTTGTCCAGTGTGAAATCGGGGCACGAGGATTTGCCTCCTCCAGTACAGCATGTGGGAGCAGACGACGAGACCCCGCCGCGGATTGGAAGCTGCAAGGGTTGGGTGCTGCTATGGCCAAAGAATCTTATTCGTCTGGAGCCGACCGAGAGCACACCAATAACCACACATCAACAAGCATGTGCGGAGACCACCACCTCGCCTACGCAATTACCAGCTCCTGTAGTGCCGGGTGAGAGCGGCGGACGACATGATGAAGGGGTGCAATAGTGTCGGCTGATGTAATTTGTCCTGTAGAACAGAGAATGGATGATGAGACGGAGGCGACCCTATGGATTTCCTCAATACAAACGTGTATGACTGTGACATAGAATTGATGAGTCAACCATATGACGAATCGGTCTATCAGCTTGCTAATGAGGATATGGATGATATGCCCGGGCAGGAAGGTCGTAGCAGGGATTGCAAAAAGTCTCTCTTCATGAAATCCTCACAGGACATGCCTGAAGATGTCGCCTCAACACAGGCTCAACTAGCCGGGCGCGAGGGTCATACAGTACTTAGCCCGGGAACACTGGGGCAGGGGTTAAGGAAGGGTCTAGAAGGTGTGCCCAAGAAAAAGGAGAGAAAGAGATCGGGGAAGATAGCTACCTCCAAACAAGCCAGAGCACATAGCAGCCAGACGATGCATTCTGAAGAGCGTGTACCCGTGAAAGGTGCGGCCATGTTCCATCTCACGGGCGAGCCGATGCTACCGCCGAAACCGCTGGAGGCACTATCAGGGGATCTCAGGAGACTGCACGACCATGTGCTGTCGATTGAGAAAATCCTACTAGCCTCAAAGGATCCAGGATATCCGACATACGCGGCTCGTGTGCCTGAGGGGAAGTGCTATGTTGAGACACGGCCCGCGGAGGTGTTCTTCCTGCGGTTTGACCATATCTTTGAGATGTTTCTGACAAGGCGGCTCGATTTTACAATCGTTTGCCTTTTTGCGCTACATATGAGCTCCGTCATGAAGAGTGAAGAAGTCTTGCAAATCTGTGTGGCGGATCCGTACTACATGCATGAGTCTTTCTTGAGTCTCGGCGACTTTTAGTGTGAAACTGCTAGGGACTACCTCCAAAACTTCATGGTACAGAATAAGGACCGGGAAATTGTCCTCGTGCCTTATCATCCAAAGTAAGTCAGTTCCGAACGACCCTTTCATACATTTCAATCATTCCTTCTCTCTCTATGGGGAATAATTTGAGGTGTCTTTTCCCCGCAGGAACGGGCGCACCGTCCTTATCGTTCTTTACCCGCAAGTCTCCCACGCCGTGTATTTTGACCCTTCCAAAGACTACGAGAAAAAAGACTACACCCACATAATGAATATTCTAGATGATGCTCTCCAAGGCTTCAACATTAGAGGTGGCCACGTGCAGATCAGGAAACAAAGGAACAAGAAGATGGGTTTCGCACATAAAACTAACTTCTCCTCCATCCATGTCCCAAAACCAAGCAAGAAGGATGGATTCTACATCGTCCATCTCATGATTCAGTTCAACACGGATCACCAAAAGCTTCGCATGAGAAACAGAAATGATGATCATATCCACAAGTGGCTAGAATCTCATGGAGAAGCGGATTATAAACTTAGAGATGACTTCTTTCGCATCCAAAGCGACATTGCAATGATCATCATGAAAGAAGTCGTCGATGTAAAGGGGATGTTCCACCACGGCCCTATATCGCGAGCTGACGTCCGAACTCGCATAGGCATGCAACGTCTAGACTTCACGCCGTTCAAGGAGCTAGGGTCCATCCTCGATGATATGGAAGGATGGAACTTCTAGTGATTTATGATGCCGATGATGATGATATGTGTCGGTTGAACTTGTATACTTTTTGTAGCGATGAAACTTTGTGATGTCCACAGTCCCTGCCGAACTTGTGTAACGCTACTTTGTTAGTTTGCGTACGATGACCTGCGTACCTCTAGTTAACTAATTTGCATACTGTATGATGCATCTAGTTGCTAACCCTTTCTTTTTCGGTGTTGCTCTAGTATATTTTGTTGCATATATATGATTGTACACCCTCTTCATGAACATGCATCTCTAACAGGTACCTAGTTTCTTGATGGCAAGATGGAAGTGTTATGTCGTGTACAAAGGGAAGGTTCCGGGGGTGTACAATGAGTGGCATGAGTGTCCGGCGCAAGTGAATGGGTTCTCGGGCTCCAGCCATAAAGGCTTCAAAAGCAGACAAGAAGGAGAAGCTACTTACTTGAGGTTCACGCTAGCGCGAGAGAGGACTCGTAACCTCCACCTCATGTACTGCATAGTTCCGCTCTCACTCATAGGGATAGCTCTTCTCGCGTATACCTTTGTTTAGATGGATGACGTTCTAGTTGCAAGTATTCGAGACTTGCATGTATCGCTATTTTCGAGATGATGACAAGATACCACTTTGTGTTGGATGATGATTATGATGAGACTATTTGTATGTATATGCTATGATTACATTTCTGGCCTCGCAAACATTTGTATATGTATCATGATAACATTTGTATGTGCTAAAGATTCTTCTATAAAGCCTATTCAAATACAAAACAAATATGCCCAAAAAAACTACTAAAATTAGCGGTAGCGAGTGGAGAAAAGTTAGCAGCAGCGCGGTAGTAGCAGTAGCACGTACAGGAGAAGCATGCTATAGCTATTAGCAGCAGCGAGCTTCCACTAAGAGCGCTGCTGCTACACTTGTGTAGCAGTAGCGCTGGTGAGCACGCGCTACTGCTAAGTGTTAGCTGTAGCGCCTTATTAGTAGCGCCGGTCCCCGCGCTACTGATAGACCTAAAACCCGCGCTGCTGCTAGCCTTTTCCCTATTTGTGATTGTGCGCGCGACAACAACGGGAACTGTTCATCGAGAGGCAACCAACTGGCTAGGTCAACTCACGTACGTCTCACGCGGGGGCTCGATGCAATGCATCGATAGACCGGCCCGCCCAGGACGAAAGTCCCATCTATTGTCATAACTTGTTGTCATAGAAGTAGGATTCCACCACATCTTTGATGATACGTGTTTTGTCACAATTATCGACATGGAAGTCTCACATCCATGATAGACAAAGTTTTCGTTCAGGCCATAATGTGATGGAAGTGTCTTTTTAGTGTTTACTCTTATTCTTTGCAATTCATAGGGGATTTACGAAGAACCTTAGAGAGGTCGCGTCCATGAGGAACCCTTAATTACCTTAGTTGTAACCCATAGGGGGAGACTACGGTAATGTCGTGTGTGGCATGAAGTCTACCCAGAGTAGAATGTGTTCTGTACCTGGCTCCGCCAGCATAGTCATCAAGAGTGGCTTAAGTATCTAGACTACTCTACCGATACATAGATAGAGATCAAAACATACCAATGGGGATTCCAGAATCCTTGAGAACGCCCTTTTCCTCTATTATTTCACTTGTTACTTGTGCTATTGTCCTTCATTTACTTTTATGTTAATTACTTAGTTCGTTCTTAAAAAGTAATTATTACTCATTTGCACCCTCTCTCTGTCTGGAGCATACATTTACTTACAGGCACAAATACATAATTCATTACAAGCGGCAACACCTGATTCCTGTGCTCACCGTGGGATTGATACTCTTACTTTGAAGAAGATACAAATGAACCTTGTGCACTTGCAATACATTAGGAGTATTTATCTTCAAAATAGTAAGGGCTATAATGGACCGAAAGCTGTGGAAGGGAGAAAAGGAGATTTTGAAGGAAAATATGGAGGGGAGATATTTGGGAGTAATTAATAAAGGCGAGACAATTGAGGCTATGTAATGTAGGGTAGGTGGAAGGATCTATGTAAGGGTCGTAATGGGTCGAAAGCTTGGAAGAGAGAAAAGTAGATTTTTCAGAAAACTAGAACAATGCATGTGCATTGCAACGGGATATAAATATTCTAGTACGTTAGCTTGTGATTTACCTTTCAATAATAATGCGATTGTGTAAATAAATATTCTTCAAACTCTAACCATGAATTGCCTTATATTTTGATTAGAAGTTTGGCAAGTAAATTAAAGTGGAATTGGTTCAGAAGGTAAGTAAATTAAGGTGATTGATTATCATATACATGGAAGGTTGGACGGAGGGATGGTGGGAAAAGGTGAAATGGGAACCTTACGTTCTTTTGAAGTACTGGAGACTAGAGACTAGAGATTTGATACGTCTCCAATGTATCTATAATTTTTTATTGTTCCATGCTATTATATTATCAATCTTGGATGTTTTATATGCATTTATATGCTATTTCATATGATTTTTGGGACTAACCTATTAACCTAGAGCCCGGTGTCAGTTTCTGTTTTTTCCTTGATTTTGAGTTTTACAAAAAAAGAATATCAAACGAAGTCCAAATGACCTAAAAATTTACGATGATTTTTTATGGACCAGAAGAAGCCCCCAAAGCAAAAGAGTTGGGCCAAAAGAGTCCCGAGCCAACTACAAGGGTGGAGGGTGCGCCCTACCCCCCCCCCCCTTGTCGTTGACTCGTGAACCCTCCTGATTTGTTCTCGACGCCAAAAATTCCTGTAAATATAGAAACCCCTAGAAATTAACCTAGATCGGGAGTTCCGCCGCCGCAAGCCTCTATAGCCACTAAAAACCAATCGGGACCCTACTCTAGCACCCTGCCGGAGGGGGAAGTCATTACCGGTGGCCATCTTCATCATCCCGACGCTCTCCATGACAAGGAGGGAGTAGTTCACCCTCAGGGCTAAGGGTATGTACTAGTAGCTATGTGTTTGATCCCTCTCTCTCTCTCTCATGTTCTCGATTTAGCACGATCTTGATGTACCATGAGCTTTGCTATTATAGTTGGATCTTATGATGTTTCTCCCCCTCTGCCTTCTTGTAATGGATTGAGTTTTCCCTTTGAAGTTATCTTATTGGATTTAGTCTTTAAGGATTTGAGAACACTTGATGTATGTCTTGCATGTGCTTATCTCTGGTGACAATGGGATATTCACGTGGTCTACTTAATGCATGTTTTGGTGATCAACTTGCGGGTTCTGTGACCTTGTGAACGTATGCATAGGGGTTGGCACACGTTTTAGTCTTGACTCTCCAGTAGAAACTTTGGGGCACTCTTTGAAGTTCTTTGTGTTTGTTTGAATAGATGAATTATCGTATAGTGAAACCCATGGATACTTGTGGTGGCATTGGAGTATCTAGGCGACATTAGGGTTTCGGTTGATGTGTGTCTTAAGGTGTTATTTTAGTATGAACTCTAGGGTTGTTTGTGACACTTATAGGAATAGCCCAATAGATCGATCAGAAAGAATAATATTGAGGTGGTTTTGAACCCTACAATAATCTCTTCGTTTATTCTCCGCTATTAGTGACTTTGGAGTGACTCTTCGTTGCACGTCGAGGGATTGTTATATGATCAAATTATGTTATCATTGTTGAGAGAACTTGCACTAGTGAAAGTATGAACCCTAGGCCTTTTCCAAGCATTGCAATACCATTTTCGCTCACTTTTGTTACTAATTACCTTGCTGTTTTTATATTTTCAGATTACAAAACCTATATCTACTATCCATGTTGCACTTGTATAACCATCTTGAAAGTGCTAGTTATCGACTGGAGGGGGGTCAATTGGCGATTTTTACGTAAGTCTTCAAAACATGGAAGTTTTGAAGACAAACGATAGAAATGAACCTATTAACATGCAGCGGAAGGTAGACTACACTAAGCAAGCCATAGTCAAGTATACAATGAAGTGAAAGCACGAAGACTAATAGCAGCTAGGCAGTATGGATCAGGATGGAAGATAGTATGAAGCCAATCAGAATAAACAGTCACATAGTGAATACAAACAGATAATGCAAGCAGGCAATGACTTCACAAGGACCAACTGTAGATAAAGAGAAGGAAAGGATAGACCTAGTTGCTTGGTGAAGACAAGGATTTGTTGGACCAGTTCCAGATGTTGTGACAACTGTACGTCTGGTTAGGGAGGCTGAGATTTAACTCAGAAGACCGTGTCTTCACCTTATTCCCCTTGAGCTAAGGACACACAGTCCTTGCCCAATCGCTCAGGTAAGTCTTCAAGGTAGACTTCGAAACCTTCACAGACTTTGTTCACCGGCGATCCACAATGACTCTTGGATGCTCAGAATGCGACGCCTAACTGGCTGCAGGATTCACAGTCCTCAAGTGTAACAAGTCTTCAGATCACACAGACGGGAAGACTTCAGTGATGCCTAACACTCTTTGGCTCTGGGTGTTTGGGGCTTTGTCCTTGCAAGGATTTCTCTCTCAAAGGCTTCGGAGGTGGGTTGCTCTCAAACGACAAAAGACGTGCACTAACTCTGAGCAGCCACCAATTTATGGTGTAGGGGGTGGGCTATTTATAGCCACTAGGCAACCCGACCTAATTTGTCCAAAATGACCCTAGGTCACTAAGGAACTGACACGTGTTCCAACAGTCAGATTTCAAACACACGCGGCAGCTTGACTTGGGCTACAAGTAAAGCTGACTTATCCAGCTCTGGATAAGATTTGCTCTCATAGTCTTTGCTCGAAGACTTAGGATATGGTTGAGCATCACTTTAGTCATTCTGAATTTGTTCACTTGGACCCCACTTAACAGTACGGTGGTTCCTATGACTCAACAAAGAAGAAAAAGAAGCTACGAAACAACAATGTCTTCGTGCTCCAAAGTCTTCATGCGATGTCTTCTCCTATCATAGTCTTCAATTTGAATATCTTCACATACCACCATTGTCTTCAATGTCTTCACACATTTTTAGGGGTCATCTCCGGTAGGTAAACCGAATCATTGAGGGACTACTACTTGTGTTATCCTACAATTCTCACAAACACCTTAGTCCCTCAACCAGGTTTGTCGTCAATACTCCAAAACCAACTAGGGGTGGCACTAGATGCACTTACAATCTCCCCCTTTTTGGTGATTGATGACAAACTGGTTGAAGTTTTCAACGGGGATAAAAGTATGTGAAATTGTAAAGGATTGAGGTATTGTCTTCGTAAGTAGCAAAAAGGCTCCCCCTGAAGATGTGCATATAAGTATTTTGCTTTTGAATGCAAATGCACATGGCAGGTTGTACTTGTGGAGATCCTCTTTTACTTATGAAGACAATTCATCATGCATGAAAGGATATAGCGAAGATAATGACATGCAAAATCAAAAATGGAAGTCTGCAAAATGACTTCGTGCCTAATTTATTGTTGCACATGCGGAATTTATCATCGCATCACATAGTTGACAGAAAAGGTAGCAGACGACCATCAAGTTTAAGTGTTACAACTCAAAGAACCAAATTTATCAAAAGAGAGAGTTATAAGCACTTGGAAAATGTAGCAAAAGTATAGCAACCACCTTTATGGACCCGCTTGAAGACTATCAACTCATATGCTTCTCCCCGTTTTGTCAGTAATGACCAAAAAGGTTTGAAGGCATGGATCTTTCTAGTCATTCCCATGAGGAGTAGGCGAAGCAGCAGGGTCGTCGTTGAGGTTTGGTGGTGCAGACGAACTTGGTGCAGTGCCGATACACGCCGAAGTTGGAGGTGGTGAGGTAGCATCGTCTTGGTCATCAATGACTCTAGCATTAACTGTTGCATATGAGGAAGAATAGTCAGAGTCTTCGAGTGAGGGAGTCCGACGCAAGTGAGCGTTCCGGGGAGGAGTTGAATCAGACTTCAATCTCTCTGTGAAGCCATCCTGTTGAAGATCATCTTCAGGGCTCAACAGAGTCAGACTCTTCCACGACCGGCGACAGGTTTCATGAGTGACAAAGGCATTCTTGGTGGCAAGGTTGCGAATGCGATTGACATCCACCCAGAGGCTATGCATTTGACGATTGAGCTAGTCATGATGCTTATCCTGTTTATGATGTAGGGCGACTAGAAGCTCTCGGTCATTGAGAACACGAGATCGCTTCCTAGGCCTTTGGGCAATTTTGCTTCCAGTGGCTTCAGTTTGGGTATGAGGGGCACGTGCAGCCAATGGATAAACACGAGTGACGGCCTGAACCCCTTCAATGGGCTGTGTGAAGCTTTGGTGATCAACATTGTGAAGATAAACAGGCTCTTTGGCAGGCTCTAGGTAGATGGCTTCGACGGACAGATCAACCTCTGGCAAGAATATGAGATGATTGCATGCAGAAGGCTGATAGTTGATTACATAGTGAAGCTTGATGAGGCGCGTTACCCATGGAGCATAGAACTTCAGACCAAAGATATCGGAGCCAGATGCAGCCAATTGTCTGATGAAGAAGTCTTGAGCATTGAAGCTGATGCCATTGAAGATGTAGAAAACCAGTGTCTTCATTGCTCCTTCAAGCTTCGCTGCATGAGAATGTCCTTTGACAGGCCATAGAGTTCGCCTGCTGATATGGTAAATAGTGCGGGGCAGATACTCTAGGTCTTCAACAAAGAATTCCTTGGGATAGTCAGCGTCATGGGGCAGTGGCTTCATCATGCTCAGCATTTGGCTCATGTTAGGCTCTGGCTTCTAGAAGATGCTCTCCAAAGCATTCTAGTGTAGCCGACAACCTGGATCATAATGTTCGCCAGGAGTGGGCAGGGTAGTAAGCTCAATGATGTCTTGGGCTTTAGCTTCATGGTGTACGTCACCTGTCATCCACTCAAGGATCCAAGTCTTTGGATCCCTGTTGTATCCCCAAATGTGGAGGGTAGCATAAAATTGCAGCAGAAGCTCTTCATTCCAATGTTCTTTGGCAGTCACAAACTGTAGAAGGCCAGCATCTCTGAAGCAGTCAAGGGCTTCTTCTAGGCAGGGCAGGCCAGCCATGGCTTCACAGTCTAGATGCATATGAGGGAAAATGCGCCCCTGATTGTATAAGATGCAGGAATAGTAACTGCGCTGCTGATAACTCCAGAATCGATCGGATGAAATTCTTAGCCTTGTGTAGGGGTTCTTGGCACTGTCAAAGAATGTGGTGTGTGCCTTGAAGCCATTCATATTAAACGATCCTGGTGAAGTTGCAGTACTGGGAAACCTTGGCAGTCTAGGCTTTGGCTTCTGGACCTGAGGCCTGTGCTCCACATGATAGTCGAATTGTGGTCCAGGAGCAGGAGGAGGTACCAGAATGGGCCAACGAACCATGACACGTTGGCCGCGGTCAAAAGCCAGCTCAATGGTATGAGGCCTTGGAGGAGGCATAGGAGCATTGGCATTGACATGGGCTTCGAGCTGCATAATGGCTTCGGGGTTGACATGCACTTCTGGCGCCACATTAGCTTCAGGCACCACATTTGCTTCGGCCATGACAACGTCATTGGCTTCAGTATTGGTGTTTGTGGCCGCCATAGTATTTTCAACCTCCACTTGAGTAGCTGGAGGGTCAGACACATTCTCCTTGAGAACAACTTCTTGGTTGGATGGGGGGGTAGCAACACGTTCTTCTTCTTGACTTGGTTCTTCTTGTTCATCGGCTGATGCAGCCGGAATATCTTTAGTAGCTTTGGCTTCACACTCTAAGATGTTCGCAGTTGGAGTGGCTTCAGGAAACACTTGCCGCGATACTGAGTGGTGGTGCTCTTCTCCTTCTGGAACACTCGACAGAGTGACTTGTGGTCTTGGTCCTTCGCGAAGCCTGCGGAATGCGGGCGACGCCTTTGGAGAGGGAGTCAACTAGACTACAAAGTCATCATCTTCAAGCACTAGAGTGGTGGCTTGAGGTGGGGGGGGGTACTTGGTGATTCTTGACAGGGGGAGTCTTGAGGGTGATCAGCCCATGAGTCATCCTGATCAATTGGCGTCAAAGGACGACTAATGCTGATGAGTTTGATGTTCATTAGAATAGGCGATGATACCATGTTGTGCTCGATCTGAGGAAGGACTTCATCATCTTCAACATTGTCTTGGGGACCAATGTCTTCAGCTGCGGTGGGGTCAACAGCTGGATCTTCTTCAGCTTCAGGGGCCTCTGCGGTAGCAGGCTCATGAACTATCAACTGGCGCTTACGGTGTTCAGACGCAGGACGAGCCACTGAGATTGGCTCGACGACAAGGGGCTCTGTGGGAGCAGCCCGATCTTTCTTCTTGGTTTTTCTCTTCTTGGTTGGTGGAGCGTCGTCAGCGGTGTTCTTGGTCTTGCGCTTATGGGCTTTGGCTTCAGCTGCCCTTGTTTTCTTGAGTTCAGAAGCAGCTGTGGGGACCTTAGGCTTCGAGCCTGTCATACTGGCAGGGAAGACAATGTGAGGTTCTTCCTGCCTTGATGCTTCAGCTTGGGCCACAGCAGGCTTCTTCTTCTTGGCAGCCATTCTGGGGTCGATGCCAGGTTGCCCCAGAGCCTTGCACTTTTCTGCTTCATTGTGAGCTTGAACACTTTTCTCGGCAAAGTATTTCATTCTCTCTCTTGAACCCTTTGCTTCCTGGCGTTTTTTATGGAACTGCTCTTTGAGCTCATGCAGCGCCTACTTGAAGCTTTGAATATCAGCCACACTGAGGTTGGCCACATTCTTCTTGAACTGAGCCTTTTCATAATCAATTTTGTTTTTCAATTCAACAATCTCTGAGCTAGAGCCAGCTCAGAAGCAATGGCACTGTGGAAAGAGACACTGATGCCAATTGGAAGCTCAAGGTCGTCGAGATTGATGCTGGGGATTTCAAACCATTCATCTATGAAGTTGTTCAAGATGTCCACATCAAATAGGGGTAGATCATTGAAGATCTCCGCTTCTTCCTTGCTCTTTATCAGCAGCTCAAGAGCATCATCGCCAAGATCGTTGTCACTTGACAGATCAATGGCTTCATTCTCGTTCCTCAGAACGGCAGCTGGGGTAAGTGCTTGACCAGAGATTTGAATGGGCTTCCTCTTCTTCTTCCCAGTCTTGGAGATGCGTGAGAGATCTTCATACTGCACACTGGCTTCAGGAGGTGCAGTGGCCAGAGGCTTCGCATGCGAAGCTTTTGGTGTAGAGGAGGGCTTTGAAGCCTTTGGCTTCTTCTACTTCTGTGGCTTGGGAGGTGCAGGCGCTTCATCAGAATCAGCGTCATCTACAGAGTGCTCCACGGCTGCCCCCTGAACAGCAATGTGTGAGATGAGACTGTCAAGGTTGTAGAAGGGCCCGATGATATTGGGTTCATCATCACGGGTGCCATCATCCTGAGGAGCAGATGGACCTGGGTTGAAGTCTAACCCAAGCAATTTCTTGTTCTCTTTGGCAGATGCCTTAGCAAACTGAAGGTTGCGCTTGAACAGATTGTCGTCGCGACACCATAGCAGTGATGATGGGTCGGCATTTGCAGGCTGTGGTCCACAAACCATACAAGGGTAGAAACCCTAAGCAATAGCTTCAGGTCTGTTCTTGGGTTGAAGATTTCGAAAGAGAATATCACCCCAAGGACACTTGAGGGCATTCTTCTCAGCATACTCCTTGGTCACGAACTTGTATTTGAACCATTGCTCTGCCCAATATCTTCGAATCCATTGGATTCGTGTTTTGCACTGATTGTAATCCTCTTCGGGGTTAGTCTTGTACAGCTCATAGAGATCTTCGGGAAAATCCTTTGATGTATCCCCACGGTGCTTCATGCCTCCCTTCCTTACTGACTTATCTACGGCCATGTAGTTCCGACTGAATGGCTTCAAAACTGTCAAAGGCTTTCATCTGGTGGTCAGACAGGAACTGGCTTCGGGAGAATTGATGTGACGCTATAAGAACTCTGCAAATGAATGCAGACTATGAGAACCAAGGGATTCTCCCACGGACATATACTTGTGACAGCATTAGAGATGCGAGGGAAGGGGAAGAGGTCATATGCATTCTCAGAAGATTTGAAGATAAATCAGTTTAGAAGACATTCACCTCATAGTGCAAAGACATTCACTCATATGTTGAGAGTTGGTTCCAGATTTGTACGAATCTAAGAATAAGTACAAGTGAGGAATCTAACTACTTTGTGAAGCATAAGTGAATATACTAGGCAGGTTATGAGATGCAGAACTGGATAGATCCAAATTTGTAGGGACAGAAACCACTTGTGGTTGAAAAGTATGAATCTATCGGATCAAAAGGATTGTAGAAAGAGGTTTTATTTACCACACGAAGAACTTCTAGACAGAGTAGGAGATGAGGCCGAGCAGTTCGATCTTCCGTGCCCTAACTTGGCGACAGAGGACACCTACGGCGACGGCAGAGAAGACGATGTCCGTGGTCGGCGTGAGGACGTCATCGAGGGCTAGTGGTGGTGCTAGGGTTTGTGTGAGAAGGAGAAGTGGAAGAAGATATAATGACTGGGTGTGGCGTGTATTTATAAGGATAGGGACGGCACAGCGTTATTACACAGGTGCCCCTGGCTGTTCACATCTGAGGGACATGTGGCGAACATGCAACACATTGGAAGTTGTTCCATGTTCCCACACACGCCTGGATTGTTCGGTGGTCGTTCCCGCTTCTCCAGTTTTCAGGCAAAAAGAAATGAGCATTAAAACAGATTTAATGTTTGTCTCTGTGTCTTCTTCTGACAAGGACGCAGAGAAGACATTCAACGGTTTCAATAGAATGCATACGATTTGGATAGATATATTTGAGCCGGGAGCATAGAGAGGTTAGGGTCCGATCACATTCATTTAGTTCAAAAGATTCAAACGAGAAGACATAGCTATAAGTGAATGATGTAGAGGACAAAACGCTAATATATGAATATATCTGAATAAGACCAAATCAATATAGTGAAGATAAACATGAAGACATGTTCATATTGAAAAAAACCAAATGCGAAGACTTTGCAAATGTAACGCCAACAGAAAATGTTTCAAGCAAAAGTTTGGTGGTGGCGTTACCCACCGTATATGAAGTATTAGACCCAGACACGATGCACAATTATCGTGGCGCTTCGAAGTCAATTTCCGCGTTAATGTATTCACACTTAGAGTGTAAGTCTTCAGTAATTGAAGATATACGTTACTTCGTGTGTTGCACATGTAAGTCATCAACATGCATAAGTGTTAGAATGTGTGTCTGATCACAGGACATTTGAGGATTCCAAGATATTTAGCTCACACCGCAACTTCCAAAACCTTTTCTCATCCAAGGGCTTTGTGAAGATATCTACCAGTTGCTCTTCAATGTTGACGTGAATGATATCAATATCTTCCTTCATGACATGATCTCTGAGAAAGTCATGACGAATTTCAATGTGCTTTGTCTTTGAGTGCTGAACAGGGTTGTTGGCAATCTTGATAGCGCTTTCATTGTCACAGTAGAGTGGTACTTGCTTCAGATGGATACCATAATCTTTGAGTGTTTACTTCATCCATAGAAGCTGAGCGCAGCAAGATCCAGCAGCAATGTATTTAGATTTAGTAGTGGAGAGAGATACACAATTCTGCTTCTTTGAAGACCAGCAAACAAGTGATCGTCCCAGAAAGTGACATGTGCCAGATGTAGACTTGTGATCCACCTTGTCACGAGCATAATCAGCATCTGAGAATCCAACTAGATCAAACTTTGAGCCCTTTGGATACCATAATCCTAGTGTTGGGGTGTAAGCCAAATATCGAAGAATTCGCTTCACAGCTAAGTGATGTGATTCCTTTGGTGCCGCTTGGAATCGGGCACACATGCAAACGCTAAGCATGATATCTGTCCTAGATGCACATAAATAAAGTAAAGAACCAATCATGGAGTGGTATACCTTTTGATCGAACTCTTTACCATTGGCGTCAAGACCCAGATGACTTTTGGTTGGGATTGGCATCGTGTAACCTTTGCAGTCTTGCATTCCAAACTTCTTCAGGCAGTCTGTGAGGTATTTCTCTTGAGATATGAAGATGTCATTGCTTTGCTGACGTATTTGAAGACCAAGGAAGAACTTTAGCTCACCCATCATGGACATCTGATATTGCTCTTGCATCATGTGTCCAAACTCATCACTGTATTTTTTATTAGTGCAGCCGAAGATAATGTCATCCACATATATTTGGCATACAAACAGTTCACCATCATATGTCTTTGTGAAGAGTGTGGGATCCAGGGAACCAGGTTTGAAGCCTTTGCTCTTCAAGAAGTCTTTGAGTGTGTCTTATTGAGCTTGTATACCATGTCAGGGTGTTTTGGGTCTTCAAAGCCAAGCGGTTGTGCAACATACACTTCTTCTTCAATCTTGCCATTAAGAAAGACACTCTTCACATCCATTTGATACAGAAGGATGTTATGATGATTTGCGCAGGCTAGTAGTATGTGAATGGCTTCAAGCCTAGCCACGGGAGAAAATGTTTCATCGAAGTCAATTCCTTCAACTTGAGTGTATCCTTGAGCAACGAGACGAGCCTTGTTTCTGACAACTTGACAATGCTCATCTTGCTTGTTGCGATATATCCATTTAGTGCCTATGATATTGTGTTTACAAGGATCAGGACGCTTGACCAGTTCCCACACATTGTTCAGCTCGAACTGTTGGAGCTCTTCTTGCATAGCTTGAATCCATTCAAGTTCCATGAAGGCTTCAGCAACTTTCGTGGTTTCAGATATTGAGACAAATGCAAAGTGCCCACGGAAATTTTCTAGCTGTGTTGCCCTTGAACAAGTGAGTGGACGAGGTGCGGTGATGCTATCAATTATCTTCTCAATCTGTACTTCATTTGCAACACGAGGATGAACTGGATGAAGATTTTGTCCTTGCTGATCATTATCATCATTAGGAGGATTGTCTTCAGGTTGAGCATTGTCTTTAGGTTGATTAGGTGCAAAAATGATAAGTTCCTCTTCAGCCTGAGCTTCAGATGGTATGATTTCTCCAGTTCCCATAAGCTTGATGGATTCACTAGGTGGAATTTCATCTAGCACATTTGGCAGGTGCTGTCTTTGCGAGCCGTTAGTCTCATCGAACCGCACATCCACAGTTTCAACCACTTTGTAGTGAAAAAGGTTGAAGACTCTGTAGGAGTGCGAATCCTTTCCGTAACCAAGCATAAAACCTTCATGTGCTTTCGGTTCAAATTTTGAAGTGTGATGTGGATCCTTGATCCAGCACCTAGCACCAAATACTCCGAAGTAACTGACATTTGGCTTCTTACCAGTAAGGAGTTCATAGGATGTCTTCTTCAGAAGCTTGTGAAGATAAACACGGTTGATGACATGGCATGCAATATCAATGGCTTCGGGCCAAAACTTTCTTGGAGTCTTTTATTCATCAAGCATCGTCCTTGCCATCTCAATGAGTGTTCTGCTCTTGCGTTCCATGATGCCATTCTGCTGCGGCGTGTACGATGCTGAGAACTCATGAGTTATGCCCAAGGTATCAAGATAAGTGTCGAGGCTGGTGTTCTTGAATTCTGTGCCATTATCACTTCTGATGTGCTTGATCTTTACGCCATAGTTGTTCATGGCTCGATTGGTGAAGCGTCTGAAGACATCCTGCACTTCAGTCTTGTAGAGGATTATGTGTACCCATGTATATCTTGAATAATCATCAACAATGACGAAGCCATAGAGACAAGCAGTAGTAGTTAGAGTAGAGTAGTGAGTAGGGCCGAAAAGGTCCATGTGTAGCAGTTTGACGGGTTGAGTTCTTGTCATGATTGTCTTCGAGGGATGCTTGGCCCTCATCATCTTTCCAGCTTCGTAGGCACCGCATAAGTGATCCTTCTTGAACTTGACGCCCTCGATGCCTATGACGTGCTTCTACTTTGCGAGAGTATGCAAGTTCCTCATGCTAGCATGCCCTAGCCTCCGATGCCAGAGCCAGCACTCTGAAGCTTTTGCAAGAAGACATACGGCAAGTTGTGGTCCTACTAGGAATCTACCAAGTACAAATCATCTTTGCGGTACCCTTCAAAGACTAGACACTTGTCAGATTCCATTAGAACAAGGCACCGATATTTTCCAAATATCACAATCATGTTCAAGTCACAAAGCATTGAGACAGACATTAAGTTGAAACCAAGGGATTCAACAAGCATCACTTTATCCATGTGTTGATCCTTTGAGATTGCAACTCTACCTAGACCCAATACCTTGCTTTTACCAGTGTCAGCAAATGTGATGTGACTCTTGTCAGATGGACGTAAGGTTGAGTCCATGAGAAGACTTCGTTCGCCAGTCATGTGGTTAGTGCATCCACTATCAATAATCCATTTTGAAGTAGCTGGTGTCATACCCTACAGTGCAGCTGGGGGATAGGCTTCACGAAGAGCATTGTGAAGCATAAACATTTGACGAGCAAGTGGATTATGAAAGCTTAGATCGAGGTTAGGACTGATAGGATGAATTGCAAGCGACTCAGGAACGAAATACATAATAAGACCATTTGGGCATTTTATCTTGCGCCCCACAAGTTGTTTTAGGTCCCCAGCAATAACTTTAGACGCCTTTGATTTCCAGCTGGAGACCTTTCCCTGCAAAAGAGAGTTAAGTTTTCTTAACCACCCACATCTTCAGGGGTGGCTTCGAAGCAATGAGTCTAAGTGCAGCATCTGAGAACTTTCGCTTTAGAGCCCTAGAAAATAGTCTTGCAGGAGGTGAATAATACTCATAAGAATAAGCAGAGTAGTTCTTGGTCCTATGAACATGGCGGTTTGATGAAACACGCTTATATTCATAGGCCTGAGTATGGTTTCCCTGCAAAAAAATTGTGTTAGTGCGACTCTGGTGAGTCCTCTGTCTGTATGAAGCCTTTGGACCATATGAAGCCTTTGGTCTAGGGTTTGTCTTCTTCCCTTGTGGTGTCATGACGACATTCACAAGAAGATTCTCCAGACACCTTTTGGGCACCCAGACGTTCTTCATAGGTGGCCCATTCCTGCAGTTAGTACCAATATACCTGTCAAACACTTCACCATTCTGATTCTTAAACAGTTTATAGTTTGCATCAAAGGATTCATCAATGATAATAGGGTTAGCACAAGTGAAGCCAGATAGGGTGGATGGATCCACTGAAGGTTCCTTTGTAGTAACCCATGTGGTTTTGGGGTACTGCTCAGGCTTCCAGTAAGAGCCATCAACATTCATTTTCCTTTCGAACCCAACACCCTTTTTCCTAGGGTTTCGGTTCAGAATTTGCCTTTTGAGGACATCACATAGTGTATGATGCCCTTTGAGACTTTTGTACATCCCTGTTTCAAGCAATGTCTTCAACCTAGCATTTTCATTAGCAATAGAAGTGGCATCCTCAGCAGAGGGGTTAGTTACCACATCAACAGTTGAAGATATTGCAACAATAGCAGCAGTAGAACATTCAGCAACAGAAGTAGCGTTATCACGCTCAAGGCATTTTAGACATGGTGGTTCAAATCCTTCCTGAGCAGGACTGATCTGTTGAGCATGAAGTGACTCGTTTTCCTTTTGAAGATCTTCATGAACTGCTCTCAATTTGTCAAGTTCTTGCTTCCTTTGAAGATAATCATAGGAAAGCTTTTCAGGAGTTGTTGAGAGCGTTTCATGACAAATTTCAAGTTCCTCATACTTAACATGAAGATTTTTTACGTCTTCAATTAAGGACTGAGATCGAGTCATTTCCGCATCCAACAGGTCATCACTTTTGTCTAACAGTTTTTGAATATGTTCCATAGCTTTATGTTGTTTAGTTGCAATTTTAGCAAGTGTTTTGTAGCTGGGTTTGGAATCACAATCAGAGTCATCTTCACTGGATGTTTGATAGTGAGCATTGCGTGAGATTACGTTGGCACCATGTGCCATGAATTAATAGGTGGAAGCGGAGTCATCCTTGTCAATACATCAGCATAGGTGATGAAGCCATTGTCTTCAGTGTTGAAGATGGACTTGGCAATGTAGGCTGTAGCTAGACTTTCAACGCCAGAGTCGGATTCCTCCTCAGACTCCACCTCCGCCTCCTCAGAAGCAGACTCCTCCTCTGAATCCATTTCCTTGCCAACAAACGCACGAGCCTTGCCAGATGAGCTCTTCTTGTGTGATGAAGACTTTGAGGAAGACTTGGAAGAAGACTTTGAGTATTTCTTCTTCTTCTTCTTGTCATCAGAATCATATTCCTTGCTCTTCTTCTTGTTCTCATTGTCCCACTACGGACACCCAGAGTAGTGACTAGGTTTCTTGCACTTGTGGCATGTTCTCTTCTTGTAGTCATGAGTAGAAGCTTCATCATTCCTTGAGCTAGATCGTGAAGACTTTCTGAAGCCTTTCTTCCTAGTGAACTTCTGGAACTTCTTCACAAGCATAGAAAGCTCCTTTCCAATATCTTCAGGATCGTCAAAACTGTAGTCAGATTCTTCTTCAGATGAGGAAACGGCTTTTGCCTTCAAGGCGCGAGTTCGGCCATAGTTGGGACCGTAGATATCTCTTTTCTCAGAAAGCTGAAACTCATGTGTGTTGAGCCTTTCAAGTATGTCAGAGGGATTGAGTGTCTTGAAGTCAGCGCGTTCTTGAATCATCAGGGCTAGGGTTTCAAACGAGCTGTCAAGTGATCTCAGGAGTGTCTTGATGATTTCATGCTTGGTGATCTCAGTAGCGCCGAGAGCTTGAAGCTCATTTGTGATGTCAGTGAGGCGATCAAACGTGAGCTGAACATTCTCATTGTCGTTTCTCTTGAAGCGGTTGAAGAGGTTGCGAAGGACACTGATCCTTTGATCTATCTGGGTTGAGACGCCTTCGTTGACCTTGGATAGCCAGTCCCAGACTAGCTTCGACATTTCCAGAGCACTCAAACGGCCATACTGTCCTTTGGTCAGATGACCACAGATGATGTTCTTGGCAGTAGAATCTAGTTGAACGAACTTCTTGACATCAGCAGGGGTGACACCTTCACCTGTCTTGGGAACGCCATTCTTGACGACATACCAGAGGTTGACATCAATGGCTTCAAGATGCATGCGCATCTTACTCTTCCAGTAGGGATATTCAGTTCCATCCAAGACGGGGCACGCAGCGGAGACTTTGATTATCCCTGCAGTCGACATAGCTAAAACTCCAGGTGGTTAAACCGAATCACACAGAACAAGGGAGTACCTTGCTCTGATACCAATTGAAAGCACTAGTTATCGACTAGAGGGGGGTGAATAGGCGATTTTTATGAAAGTTTTCAAAACATGAAAGTTTTGACCATGTTTTGAAGACAAACGATAGAAATGAACCTATTAACATGGAGCGGAAGGTAGACTACACTAAGCAAGCCATAGTCAAGTATACAATGAAGTGAAAGCATGAAGACTAATAGCAGTTAGGCAGTATGGATCAGGATGGAAGATAGTATGAAGCCAATCAGAATAGACAGTCACACAGTGAAGACAAACAGATACTGCAAGCAGGCAATGACTTCACAAGGACCAACTATAGATAAAGAGAAGGAAAGGATAGAACCAGTTGCTTGGTGAAGACAAGGATTTTTTGGACCAGTTCCAGTTGCTGTGACAACTGTACGTCTGGTTAGGGAGGCTGAGATTTAACTCAGAAGACCGTGTCTTCACCTTATTCCCCTTGAGCTAAGGACACACAGTCCTCGCCCAATCAATCAGGTAAGTCTTCAAGGTAGACTTCCAAACCTTCACAGACTTCGTTCACCGGCGATCCACAATGACTCTTGGATGCTCAGAACGCGACGCCTAACCGGCTCGAGGATTCACAGTCCTCAAGTGTAATAAGTCTTCAGATCACACAGACGGGAAGACTTTAGTGATGCCTAACACTCTTTGTCTCTGGGTGTTTGGGGCTTTGTCCTTGCAAGGATTTCTCTCTCAAAGGCTTCAAAGGTGGGTTGCTCTCAAACGACAAAAGTCGTGCACTAACTCTGAGCAGCCACCAATTTATGGTGTAGGGGTGGGCTATTTATAGCCACTAGGCAACCCGACCTGATTTGTCCAAAATGACCCTGGGTCACTAAGGAACTGACACATGTTCCAACGGTTAGATTTCAAACACACACGGTAGCTTGACTTGGGCTACAAGTAAAGCTGACTTATCCAGCTCTGGATAAGATTTGCTCTCATAGTCTTCGCTCGAAGACTTAGGATTTAGTTGAGCATCACATTAGTCATTCTGACTTTGTTCACTTGGACCCCACTTAACAGTACGGTGGTTCCTATGACTCAACAAAGAAGAAAAAGAAGCTATGAAACAACTATGTCTTCGTGCTCCAAAGTCTTGATGCGATGTCTTCTCATGTCATAGTCTTCAATGTGAATATCTTCACATACCACCATTGTCTTCAATGTCTTCACACATTTTTAGGGGTCATCTCCGGTAGGTAAACCGAATCATTGAGGTACTACTAACTGTGTTATCCTGCAATTCTCACAAACACATTAGTCCCTCAACCAGGTTTGTCGTCAATACTCCAGAACCATCTAAGGGTGGCACTAGATGCACTTACACATCTCTTCGCCGAACTAGTGCACCTATACAATTTACCATTGTATTGGGTGGGTTGGGGGACACAAGGGACTCTTTGTTATTTGGTTGCAGGGTTGTTTGAGAGAGACCATCTTCATCCTACACCTCCCATGGATTGATAAACCTTAGGTCATCCACTTGAGGGAAATTTGCTACTGTCCTACAAAACTCTACGCTTGGAGGCCCAACACGAGTCTACAATAAGAAGGTTGTGTGGTAGACATCAAGCTCTTTTATGGCACCATTGTCGGGGAGGCTATGTAAGCGGCACTCACATCCCCTCAACGAAGCTCTTTTCTGGCGCCGTTGGCGGGGATGTTAGAGCTTGAAGGTATATCTTTAGATCTTGCAATCAAATCTTTTAGTTTCTTGTTTTATCACTAGTTTAGTCTATAGAAGAAAATTACAAAAAAAATTGAATTGAGGTTGCCTCATATGCTTCATCTTTTTAATGTCTTTCGTGAAAATAAGGATTCCGATAATTGTGCCAAAGTGTTAGAAGAAGAATGCATTAAAATGTTTGGCACTAAATCTTTGAATGATGAGCATGATTGCAATGTTGTTAGTATGAATTTCTTGAATATCCATGATGCTAATGATAGGCAAAGCCACAAGCTTGGGGATGCTATGTTTGATGAAGATGATATTTTTTGTCCCCCAAGTTTTGATGATCAAATTTATTATGATGATAGCATGCCTCCTATTTATGATGATTGTATTGATGAAAGTGGGTTTGGAAGAGTATCAACTTTAGGAAGTAATGATCCCACTATTTTGGAGGGTGTTGAATCTTATTGTGATAAATATGAAAGTGGATTTGGAGAGTTCGTGACTTTATTTAGTGATGAATCCACTATTTCGGAAGAGGTTTCAATTGATTATGAGAACAAAGTTGCTACCTATGATGATTATTGTGATGACATGTATGCTATAGAGAATAATGATAACCATGAAACTCGTCATCATGATTTTAATTTTCAATTGGATTATGCCTCACATGATAGTTATTTCATTGAGTTTGCTCCCACTACTATTGATGAGAATAGATTTGCTTATGTGGATAGTAATAAAAAATTTATGCTTGTGGATCATGAAAGTGATGCTTTCTGTGATAGCTATATTGTTGAATTCATTCATAATGCCACTTAAAATTATTATTAGGGAGGAATATATGCTTGTAGGAGTTGCAATAATATCAAGTTGCATCTCTTTGTGTTGAAAATCTTGAAGTTATGCTTGTTTTGCCTTCCTATGCTTGTTGATTCTTGTTCCCATAAATTATTTGCTCACAAAATCCCTATACATAGGAAGTGGGTTAGACTTAAATGTGCTAGTCATATGCTTCATGATGCTCCCGTTATGTTTCAATTCTTATCATTTACGTGGGCATCATTGAAATCATCATACCTAGCTAAAATGCATTAAAGAAAAGCGCTTGTTGGGAGACAACCCAATATTCATACCTACTATTTTTGTGTGTTCACGTGATTAGGCTACTGTATTAATCATGTTTTATAGATTTTGTTTCAATAAAGTGCCAAGTAAGACCTTTGCGATGGTCTATGGTGATAGTTAATTTGATCTTGCTAAAAAACAAAAACTTTTGCACTGAGGAAAATAATTCTCATTTTTAACAGAAGCATTGTAAAATACTAATTATTTTTCAGAAGATTAATAAACAAATTTCTCAGGTTTTCCTAATTTTTAGAATTTTGGAGTTACAGAAGTATTCCAGAGTTACAGATTACTACAGACTTCTGTTTTTGACAGATTCTGTTTTCTATTTGTTGTTTGCTTATTTTGACGAATCTATGAGTAGTATCGGAGGGTATGAACCATGGAGAAGTTGGAATACAGTAGATATTACACCAATATAAATAAAGAATGAGTTCACAACAGTACCAAAAGTGGTGATTTATTTTCTTATACTAACGGAGCTGATGAGATTTTTTGTTGAGTTCTGTGTTCTGAAATTTTCAAGTTTTGGGTGAAGTTTCGATGGACTACGAAATAAGGAGTGGAAAGAGACTAAGCTTGCGGATGCCCAAGGGGCCCCAAGCTAATATTCAAGGACAACCAAGAGCTTAAGCTTGGGGATGCCTCGGATGGCATCCCCTCTTTCGTCTTCGTTCATCGGTAACTTTACTTGGGGCTGTATTTTTATTCACCATATGATATTTGTTTTGCTTGGAGCATCATTTTCTTTTACTAGGATTTTCTTGCTGTTATTTAGAGTAACGTTTTGCATCTTTTAGTTCAATAAAAAGGTCAAGTATAGCCTTTACCATGCTTATTTTACAAGTCTATATGTTGCTGTTTGAAAACAAAAAGTTTGCTGTAATGTTTTGAATATTTGTGAATAGTCAGAACATGATAAAATCTTGAAACTTTTACACAATGAGAAACAACAAATTTTCTATAGTGTGGTAATTTTTCAGAATTTTTGGGGTTAGAGAAGTATGATTCCTCTAGCATTCTTTACAGACTGTTCTGTTTAGACACATTGCTGTTATGTTTGCATTATTTGCATATGTTTGCCTGTTTAATGATTCTATTTGAGGATAGGAGTGTTAAATATGCAGAGGTATTTAGTATGCAATATCAAATAATAATTTTAGTGATTTCCTACGGTAGAGAATGATAAGGTTTTGCATGGATTTATACTAACCTATCTCATGAGTTCTTGTTGAGTTTTGCGTGGATGAAGTTTTTGAGAATTAGGGAAACCGTGATATGAGAGGAATTAAGGATACACAAAAGCTCAATCTTGGGGATGCCCAAGGCATCCCTAGTCAATACTTCAATAAGTCTCAAGCATCTAAGCTTGGGGATGCCCCGGTTGGCATCCCACCTTTCTTCATCAACAACTATCGATCAGTTTTGGTTGAGCCTAAGTTTTTGCTTCTTCACATGATATGTGCTATCCTTGCAATGTCATTTTATTTTGTTTTGCTTGTTGTTTGAATAAATCACTTAAGATCTGAAAATTTATTTATGAGAGGGAGTCTTCACATTGTTACATCATTATTCAACTACTCATTGATCTTCACTTATATCTTTTGGAGTAGTTTGTCATTTGCTCTAGTGCTTCACTTATATCTTTTTGGAGCACGACGGTAGTTTTATTCTGTAGAAATTTTTGAACTCTCATGCTTCACTTATATTATTTTGGGAGTCTCTAAATAGCATGGTAATTTGCTTTGGTTATAAATTTAGTCCTAATATGATAGGCATCCAAGAGGGATATAATAAAAACTTTCATATAAAGTGCATTGAATACTATGAGAAGTTTGATCCCTTATGATTGTTTTGAGATATGAAGATGGTGATATTAGAGTGATGGTAGTGAGTAGTTGTGAATTTGATAAATACTTCTGTTGAGGTTTGTGAGTCCCGTAGCATGCACGTATAGTGAACCGTTATGTAACGAAGTTGGAGCATGAGATATTTTTTTATTGTCTTCCTGATGAGTGGCGGTCGGGGACGAGCGATGGTCTTTTCCTACCAATCTATCCCCCTAGGAGCATGCGCGTAGTACTTTGTTTCGATGACTAATAGATTTTTGCAATAAGTATGTGAGTTCTTTATAACTAATGTTGAGTCCATGGATTATACGCACTCTCACCCTTCCACCATTGCTAGCCTCTCTTGTGCCATGCAACTTTCACTGATACCATACACCCACCATATACCTTCATCAAAGCAGACACCATACCTACCTATTATGGCATTTCCATAGCCATTCCAAGATATATTTCCATGCAACTTCCACCATTTCGTTTATTATGACACGTTCCATCATTGTCATATTGCTTTGCATGATCATGTAGTTGACATTGTATTTGTGGCAAAGCCACCGTTCATAATTCTTCCATACATGTCACTCTTGATTCCTTGCACATCCCGGTACACCGCCAGAGGCATTCATATAGAGTCATATCTTGTTCTAGTATCGAGTTGTAATTTTTTTATTTGTAAGTAAATAGAAGTATGATGATCTTCCTTTTTAGAACATTGTCCCATGTGAGGAAATAAAAGGAAGAAAAAAGGGAGAAAAGGAAAAAAGAAAGAAGAAAAAAAGGAAAAGAAAGAAAAAGATAAAAAATTGAGAGAAAAGGAGAGAAGGGGAAATGTTACTATCATTTCCATACTTGTGCTTCAATGTAGCACCATGATCTTCATGATAGAGAGTCTCCTATGTTGTCACTTTCATATACTAGTGGGAATTTTCATTATAGAACTTGGCTTGTATATTCCAACGATGAGCTTCCTCAAATTGCCCTAGGTCTTCATGAGCAAGAAAGTTGGATCAGGGGCAGAGACAGGGGGCGAGCAGGGGCTAGACCCCTGCCAATCGTTCGCCCCCCGCCCAACGATTTCTAGTAGGTAGTAGTATACGTAGTATACTGTATATGAGCTAATTGGCCGGAGATAATCACATCATTAGCCCATATAAGATTTTTTTAGAGAAATTAGCCCATATGAGTACTAATATAATAACTATCCTAGACCTAAAGCCCAATAGCCCATGTCATTGTCAAATGTCAATCCATCCATACGGCCATGCGATCAATCCATCCATTGATCGTGTCCCTGCACCAGGGCATTGTTTGCCGCTAACGCCTGACGCCCAGCCGCCGCTCCCGACCCCTACTCAGGTAAGGCGCTCACCACGTCGCCGCCACCATGCCGTCGCCGCCCCTACCCTATCGGCTGCGCTCATCTATCGTCTTTATTCGTTGTGTGTCCAGTGTGTAAGGACTAAGGAGTGAGTACTAGAGGAGAGGAGGAGGCTTCATTACATCAGAGTTTTACAGTGATAAAGGAAGATCAGATAGAGGAAGGTACCAGTACGTACTTGTAGCTATCAGTTACTATGAATTAAAATCCTGCTATCATAATCTGGTGTGTTAGTGTTGTCTACAAAATAGTGAATTAATCTATTAATCATGGTTTTCCTTTATATAGTAGTCAATGAGGAAGAGAAAAGCACCAACAACTAGGGGGATAAATTCCTTTTTCATGCCAGTTGGGTCAACTTCAAGCTCTAACATTACTGATGCCAAAAATGTGATTCCATCTCAGGAGCAACCTGTTGAAGATAACCAAACAAATGATATTCCCGTTTGATATGCAAACTGATGAGCAACATGTTGTGGCACCGGAAGAAGTTGCAGCAGGAGAAGGTACGGTTGAAAGCACAAAATATGTAAGGGACCCCGGTATGTGCCAGCAAATTTGGGAACTCCCTCGTGATGAGCAAGAAGAAGCACGTCGCTTCTATATTTTGAAGGGAGCTTATCAACCATACATGAAAGAATATCCATATAATAAAGCAGGAAAAAATCATCATCGATTTCAATACAGTTATTTCAATTCTTTTCCTTGACTTGAGTATTCGATGGAAACACATCGTGCGTACTGCCTACCTTGTTTTCTCTTCACAAAAAGGCCAAGTGGACGGTGTGGCTCTGATGCATTCACAGTCAAAGGATTTAATAATTGGAAGAAGGTGAATGGTGGAAACGAATGTGCTTTCTTAACTCACATGGGCAAATATTCCAACTCTGCTCATAACTTTTCTCATGATAATCTGAAAAATAGTGTGACTCACATCGATAAGGCAATGGTGAAAGTGTCTGACAAAAAAGTTGCAGATGCAAGGCTAAGGCTTAAAGTTACAATTGATTGCATCAAGTAAGCAAAAATTTCTGTTTGAGAATTCAAATATTCTATAATGTACAATAAAGTAAGTTATAACTTTTTTTCTCGTTGATTTCATCAGGTGGCTAACATTCCAAGCTTGTGCTTATAGAGGCCATGATGAATCTCCGGGATTAAGTAATTAGGGTAATTTTGTTCACCTAGTGATGTTCTTGACGTCTTATAGCAAATAGGTGAATGCGGTTGTTTTGGAAAATGCTCCAAAGAATGCGAAGTACACCTCCCTAATAGTGCAACTAGAAATACTCACATTACTTTCTAGTAGAGTTAAGAGAAAAATTAGAGTTGAAATTGGTACTAGCAAGTTTTGCGTAATGGTAGACAAAGCATGAGATGAGTCTAAAAATCAGCAAATGGCATTGGTTCTTTGATTCCCGAGCACTGAGGGGTTCATACAGGAGCGTTTTCTTGATATAATTCATGTCACTAACACTATTGCTTTGACTCTCAAGAAGGCGATTTGCAAAGTCCTTTCTGATAATAATTCGAATGTCCAAGACATTAGAGGACAAGGCTATGACGGGGAAAGTAATATGAGAGGTGAATGGAATGGATTGAAGGCTCTAATTCTAAATGACTGTTGTCGGTGTCAAACCCGGCGGATCTCGGGTAGGGGGTCCTGAACTGCGCGTCTAGGTGGATGGTAACAGGAGGCAGAGGACATGAAGTTTTACCCAGGTTCGGGCCCTCTTGATGGAGGTAAAACCCTACGTCCTGCTTGATTAATATTGATGATATGGGTAGTACAAGAGTAGATCTACCACGAGATCAGAGAGGCTAAACCCTAGAAGCTACCCTATGGTATGATTGTATGTTATTGTTGTGTCCTACGGACTAAAACCCTCCGGTTTATATAGACACCCGAGAGGGTTAGGGTTCACAAGGTCAGTTACAAAGGAGGAGATATCCATATCCGTACTGCCTAGCTTGCCTTCCACGCCAAGGAGAGTCCCATCCGGACACGAGATGAAGTATTCAATCTTCTATCTTCATAGTCCAACAGTCCGGCCAAAGGATATAGTCCGGCTGTCCGGAGACCCCCTAATCTAGGACTCCCTCAATAGCCCCTGAACCAGGCTTCAATGACGATGAGTCCGGCGTGCAGTATTGGCTTCAGCAGTGCAAGGCGGGTTCCTCCTCCAAATACACCACGGAAGAATTTGAATACAAGGATAGAGTCCGTCCCTGCAAAATAAGTTCCACATACCACCGTAGAGAAAATAATATTTCCACAAATCCAATTTGCTGACTTGTTTTGGCAACACGACATTATGTCATGGCCCGGTGATTATTCGAACCGTTTCCTTCAACTAGCCCCGCACATAACGCAAGGCATTTTTTTGACACGTCTTGTCAAAGCAGAGATCGTGTCCCTTATCACGGGATTCTCATCAATATGGGTGTGGATAACCCAACCACGCCATCAATTACGACACTTGGGGGATAAGCGAGTTTTACCAGGCTAGTGGGGACGCTTAGTTTTGTCCGCCCATATAAAGGGATAAGGATTCACCTTTTCATCCATGCCTTCTTCCTCCTTTGCTCATCCATTTTCGCACACTCGAGCTCCAGCGCCCAAGTCCGCACTTCCCACCTCAACCTTCTCCAACCATGTCCGGAGCGGGAGGCAGGTGGATGGTCTCCTCCATCACGGAGGGACACATCAAGAAGCTGAGGAGAGCCGGATACCTACCCGACAACATCGCGCACCGGCTCCCAGATGAGGGGCAGCTCATCCCCACCCCCAAGCCCCATGAGAGGGTAGTGTTCCTTACCCATTTCCTCCGTGGACTGGGATTCCCTCTCCACCCATTCGTCCAGGGGCTCATGTTCTACTACGGCATGGATTTCCATGATCTGGCCCCGAACATCATCCTCAACATCTCAGCGTTTATCATCATGTGCGAGACCTTCCTCCGCATCAAGCCCCACTTTGGCTTATGGCTGAAGACCTTCAATGTCAAGCCGAAGGTAGTGGGCAGCCACCAGGCGGAGTGTGGAGACGCCATGGTGGGCAAGATGCCCAACGTTACATGGCTCGAGGGCTCCTTAATGGAGACCATAAAGGGGTGGCAATCGGGGTGGTTCTACATCACCGAGCCGCGTGACCCTGCATGGGCAGCGGCCCCCGAGTTCCGATCTGGCATCCCCATGCGGCTCACCTCCTGGAAAGAGAAGGGCCTGTCCTGGGGTAGTTCGGGAGAGCTGACTGGACTCCAAACATGTATTCAAAACATGGTGAACAAGAAGCTCAAACTCGTCAACATAGTCCAGGTCATGCTCATCCGCCGGATCCTCCCGTGTCAACAACGGGCCTTCGACTTGTGGGAGTTCGACCCAGCCCAGCACCAAACTCTGAACAGGCTCTTCGATACAACACACGAGGATGCCTGGAAGGTGCTATTGAAGGGCGCCGAGGGTCCTCCTCCTACTACCGAGGATCGTGGATTCTGCGCGAAGCGCCAAGCCAGCGCGGTAAGCTGTTTTACCTCTTACAGGACACTTGTTTTTCATAGTTTGACTCTATGCGTGATCTAAGCTCCCGTTCCTTTGACAGGACTAGCAGGAAACGGCCGGACAGATCGACTTCCGGCTCCCTCGCCCGAAGGCCCAGCAAACGCTCTCCTGACGGAGATGCTGACTCTGGCTCCTTACAAGGTGCCAGAGAAGACCAAGAAGGCCAAGGGAACCCGAAAGAGTTCCCGACGCCAGGTGTTATTGGACTCATCGTCCGATGACTCTGCGGCACGGTCCTCCCCCGAAGATGAGGAGGAAGAAGAAGATGCTCCCCCTTCAGTTGGGGGAGACAAGAAAAGGAAGGCCGCCCCAACTGGGGTGAAGGGTCCAAGAAGGGAAGGACTCTCCTTCCGGACAGCTCCACCGTTGCTGCCAAAAGCGAAGACGAGTGGTTGCCCAGGACCAAGCCCCTGGGGAGGTCGTGAGTATTCGGATACTAGAGTAACTCATAGCATTCCTTTGTCGCACTGCTTTCCCTAACGACGAATATGATTATGCAGGCTGCCACGAGCCCGTATCGATGCATCATCGGACGGCTCCCTGGGCTCGTCGGATATGGATAGCGATCCACTTCCGACCGCCACCTCCCCTTGCCCTGCGGACGACGCCGAGGTGTTGTCTCAAGAGGCACTGGGTCGAGGGGAGACAGTCCCGGAGGCGCCTCAGGGCGACCTTCTGGACTTCGGGAGCCGAGGGGACAAGGCTGCTGAGGGCCCTGAGTTCGGCCCTGAGCCGAACACCGCGCCGGAACCTCCAGCGGTTCCGGACTTGGGCAGGCGGCCTCCTTCTAAGAGGGGCGAGACGCCTGTGCCGGTGACCTCTGTCCATCCAAAGGCGCCGGACAATCTGCTGGAAGCGCTTCGCAACGCTTCCATCGACGAGGAGCACCGTACTATTATGAGTGCGGTGGTCCAGAAGGTTCAGTCTGCCAAGCGCGGATTAACTGAAGCCTGTGCCAGCCTTCTAACAGGCTTTGAGGTAAGTGTTTAGAATATAGGAAAAATATTACCGCATAGACAGTAGCCCCTGATGCTCTGTTCGGTGTTCGAAAAGAAAAGCCGAATAGAGGATCAAATAATACCGCAGGAGTCTAACATAAGTATGTCTATATGCTTATGCAGGCTTCGCTGCTAGCCTCAGCCGCACTGATTGCGGAGGTCGCCACACTGAAGCAGGACCTCGAGGGGTCCAAGAAAGAGCTCGGCCTTGCTAAGAGGCAGCTCAAGGAGAACAAGGGTAAGTAATACCCTGTCTATAGATATGTATATATAAAAGAAGACGCGATTGCAAAATGACAGGATCATCTTATATTTGCCAGGGACCATGACCGAGGTGGCGTCCCTGAAGCAAGCGCTATCCGAGGCCGAAGACAAAGTGGCCAAGGAGCGCACCGAGTGGAAAAGGCAAGAAGCACGGGTGGGCGAGGTGCAGCAAGAGCTCCAAGCTCTCGTGTCAAAGCATGAGGTGTTGTAGCGTGACTCGAAGACGTGAGAGTCCGAGCTTGCCGCCGCCCGTGAAAGTGCAAAGAGTGCCAAGGCCGAAGCACAGAAGGCCCTCCAGGAGATTGATGCGACGAGGAAGATAGCGGCGGTAAGGCATTCTATAAGCAAAGCAAGCATGTGAAAGTAAATTACCTGTTACTTACCCGAATCCGGAGCTCTCCAGGAGAATTCGCAGATTTTCCCTGCAGCGTGTCGGATGCCGCATAGTTTTACCAGGCCAAGGAGGGAAGCTCAACGGAGGAGTTGTTCTGGTCCCAATATACTGGGACCGAACACCCGGTGCCTATGAGCGACAAGCTAAAGCAGCTGGTCGAGCTGCACAAGGCGGCCGAACAGGCCATGAAGGGCTTTATAGTCCGGCTGTGGCCTAGCGACGCCCTTCCGAATAGCTACTTCGGCCTGGTGAGGCGGCTTCTGTATGCCTGCCCACGGCTGGAAGTCGTCAAGCGGTCCGTCTGCATCGAAGGTGCACTTCGGGCTTTCGCTCGTGTGAAGGTGCAATGGGCCAAGCTAGACGCCGTGAAGCTGATCAAGGAAGGACCGCCACAGGGCAAGGAGCATCGCACCCCAGAAGTTTATTATGAGGGTGTCCTGAAGGGTGCCCGTCTTGTAGCGGACGAATGTTCAAAGGATTTAATATTTGAGTAAACTTGCTCGTGTGATCCTATAGGATGAAAACTTGTTTCATATGCACTATGCAACGCTTGTTTGAATTTAAAATATTACCTTCTGTTTGGCTGTTTATCCAATCTGAGAGATGGCTAGTCCTCGGCTTCTGCCCCCATGCCACGAGTGCTGGGGTGTTCAGGATAAACCTGAGCACTCTTGTTCCCATGTTTGGGTCCTTTGAGGGAGGTGCTCGGCACAGCGGACAAGGCAACCGGACTAATAATGCTTTATCACTCTCACTTAGCCATAGAATTCTATAATTTTAAATTTCGGCGAAGCCTCTGGTATTCGGAAGGCCGAATTCGGGGCGCGATACATGCCTTTAAGCCGGTTAGGACCGGCTCCTCGCTCTAAGCGGCATAAGTCTTTAGGGACTCGAAACCTCGCTGAACAGCGACCAGTCTCTCGCCTTATCATGACAGTCAGTTTTAGCTTTCTCTACTGTGGTGCTTAGCCCAGCAGAACCGGGGCACAATCGCAGTAGTTCTCCTAGCGCTACCTTAGCCAATAGAGCGGAACGTAAGGTACCAAAACATAGGAGCCGGGCAGACCCAACATTTGACCAAAGACATGATTCGGAGCTGATGCATATAATGATATAAGTTCGGGGTGCCGCACTTGTGAAAGTGTTCGGACTTCTCACACCATATTGTGGGGTACTTAAGCCCCGAGTGTGTTGGCCGTACCAAAGTGTACGGTTGCAAGGTGCCGGGGTTTCTGATCCACGGACACCTATGGGACCGGCGGACCGGGTCCCTTTCGGTTCGGCGGGGGCGGAGGTTGCGCAAAGAGCAGATCGAGGCAAAACACGCGAGCGGTTGGTCGCGCAAAGAGTAAATCGAGGCGAAGCACGCAAGCGATTTACCCAGGTTCGGGCCGCACGGATGCGTAAAACCCTACTCCTGCTTTGTGGTTTGGTATTGATTTCTAGCTCGGGAGCGCGGAGTGCTACAGTACACACCAGCTGCTAGCGAGACCGAGCGTGAGTGTCTGGAATGGCCGTCCTCCCCAAGGCTCTCAAAATGGCCGACCCCCCTCTACGTTGCACACGGGCCTCCTTTTATACTCAAGGGGTTACCGACATAGAGCAACGGGGGCCAAGGGCAAAAACGGAAAGGTGCCTCAGTAGGGGTAGCTAGGTACTGTAGTAGGCACAGCTACCTGCTATAGCGTTATCAGACCTAACCCTGACGGCAGGGGACAAGGGCATTAAATGCCCGTCTGTGTCGCCTAAACAGTACCGAGAGGTACCGCTAGGGACGCCACCGTTTGCCACGATGGTTGTCTTGTCAGCGCCTGCTCGCCACCTCGCGCCCCTAGCTGCACGGCCCCCCGCCACATGTGCTCGGGGGAGCGACACGTGGGCGAGTGTGCTGGAGCGCGGGCTCGGAGAGGCGGTTCCCGCGGCAAACTCCTTGCCGCGTTCGCCGTCTTGTCGTGCCCGGGAGCTTGTCGCTCACCGGGTCTTGCCGGGGCGCGTGGCGCGTCGCGGCAAGTTTTCTTGGTATGCCTGGGTTGGCCTTCCCGGCAAGCTCCTCTTGCCGGGGTCTCGTTTCCTTTCCGGCAAGCTCCCCTTGCCGGGGCCTTGAGATGCTTTTGATAGCCTTCCCGGCAAGCTCCTCTTGCCGGGGTCTTGTCTTGGATACTTTGTTCTTGAATGGTCTTCAAAGTAGCCGCGGAGGACCCTGGCGGTTACCCGGCAAGCCTTGCCGTGGGGATGCTGCGACTGCCCGTGCACAAGTTCGGGGTACTAGGGTACCCCTACCTTAGTACACCGACAGGAGCCCCCGGGCCTGGGCCAGACACGGTGCCGAGTGCTGTTGGGTCAGGCCCAAAACAGTGCACGGGCACGCGCGGCCTAGGTCACGCCGTACATCTCTCCGCTTCCACCGCGCAAGCCCAGAACGGTGCGCGTCAAACGCGGCGTCGTGGGTGACGTGGGCGGCGTGCGCGGGGCTAGGCCCCGCGGGCATGCGTCAGGCCATGATGAAGGGGACGGTTCACGCCCTCCCTCTTAAACGGCGGTAGGCGTGGTGCATTTACTGGACGGAGCCGGTGCGCGGTTTCCGAGGTGCCCACTCCCCGCGATCGCAGGGTGGGGCGAGGCCGCCTCATTCGCCGCCTCGGTTCTGCATCCTCGCCACGCGGCTCCCATGCGCTTGGGGTCGTGGACGGTGGAAGTGGGAATCTGGGCCGCCGCGGGCAGAGGCAGCGGGTCAGTCCCGACTCCCTGCCCTTCCCGTGCCTTGGTTCGTTGAGCGGGGCGGCCGAGCCGCCACCTCGCTCCTTTATAAAGAGCGGGAGGGGAGCACGGAAGCCCGCACTCTTCCATCTCCTCCCTTCTTCAGCTTCGGCTCCCCTTCCTCTCATCTGCTATGGAGAAAGGGAACCCTGGCCCTTCATCGGTGGCGGCAAGGGTCGCCACCAGACAGCGCGCCTCTCCCTCTCCCACGCCCGTGGTGGCGGAGCCAGCCATAAGGGGAAGAGGGAGGGGGCGAGGCCGTGGGCGAGGTCGAGCGCGAGGTCGAGGCGCTCGGGGAAGGGGCGGACGGGGCGGCGCGCCAGCTTCGCCTCCGCCAGCGGTTCCTCTCCCCGCGGCGGTCCATATAGGGGACAACCCTTGCGAGTTCTTCGTCAGGCTGCGCCGGGCGCCTCGTCGTCGCCTCCGGCTCCCAGCTCCGTTCGCGAGCGCGATGGAGTCGGACCCGCCCGAGACACTGAGGCTGCACATGAGGGGCTGTGGGATCAGCGGCACATGAGTCCGCGTTGTATTCCCAGCCCCTAATGTGATGTATCTTGACCGAGGGTGGAAGACGTTCGCCCGGATCCACAGCCTGATGGGGGGGTTTACCCTCCATTTCAAGTTGATGGAGGGCGATCTCCTTTCCGTCAAGGCCTTCGGATGCTTCGGCACTCGGGCGAAGTGCTGCGTGGACAGCTCCTCCGATAGCGAAGGCTCCCCCTCGAGCGAGAGTGACGAGGAGGGGAGCGACAGCGACGATGAGGGTAGCGGGCAGCGGGATGGCGGGTCCGACTAGGTGTCGGGCGCCGCTCCGCGCGGCACCGGCGACCCTATCATCCGCGTCGCCGGCTCCTTGAACTCCCCAGGGGCGTCTCCTTGGGCGGCTGGCGTAGGGAGGCTGCGGAAGGGGAAGAGGGCTGGCGACAAGGCCGTCAGGTCGGAGTACGAGGGCGTGGTGCCCTCGACAGCATGCTGACGTCCTGCCGCCCCGTCTTCGAGGCCCTCTTCCGGCGTCGCCATCACCGTCAAGCCCTCGGTCGGCCCCCCGGATGTTCTCTTGGTGTCTTCTGGCACCTGTAGCTCGCCTAGGCGCCCCTTTTCCCCTTTTTGCCTCCTTGACCTATCTCCTGAAGAGAGGGACAGGAAAAGGGATTACGGGCACCTTATCTTTTAGTTTGTAAGCCCTCGGGCCTTAGCTGCATCTAAAACTTGTAATCCTCTCATTCATGTTTTTCATCCACTATGGACTGTACCTGAGTGGGATGTTTTTTAATGAAAAAGGGGATGCTTGCCGGGTTATTTGTCTCGCGGGTTGAACCCGCGCCAAGGAGCAAATCCTTGGTATCCCTCGGACAGACATTTCATCTCCCGGCAACAGGCCTTGCCGCCTTCCCACGCCGCTCGACCTTTCTCACGCTTTTGACAGAGGCGGGAACGAGGTGGGCGCGGCCTCCTCGTTTCAACCCTTTGCTGCCGCGACTACGACCAAACTTGGTCCCGGGAACGCGCTCTGGGGCCTAGAGTCGGGGGAGCACGGCAGTTTTCAGGAAGAAACGCAGTTTCACATTCCCCAGTCCATAAAAGGATGCATGATGAAGGACGAAAAACTTATCTGATATCGCAGCCCCCGGCAATTCTGACTTGCCGGGGACGAATCTTGGTACCTGCAGCCCCCGGCAACACTGGCTTGCCGGGGCTCAGGTGCCGGCGCGCCCTTCTTCTCCTTTTCGTCCTCAAGCGGTCTGGCCAGGATATGCGAGCCCTGCGAACGAAGGAAAAGCAAAGGGACGGACACTCGACCTCTAAGCTAGGGGTTAGCTGTTGTTAGGCACTGTCAACCCTAACCAAGGACGAGACTCGACCTAGCATGCATGCTCTAACCCCGGGGTGATCAGCGCTTCATTTACTGGTCCTCAGGTTCTGCGCCTGGCTCTATACAAAGGATTACATGCAACAGCGGCAAGACTTGTACAGAAGGGTGGTTGCCGGACAGGGTCCGACAACCGCGCCTTACGGGTAAAACTTACGAAGATGCTCGATGTTCCAGGAGTTGCTCACTGGTACGCCATCTTCGGTCTCAAGGCGGACAGCGCCAGGCCTTGTGACTCGCTTCACCCGGTAAGGGCCTTCCCACTTCGGCGTCAACTTGTTGGAATTCTTGGCCGACTGAACGCGCCGAAGAACAAGGTCGCCTTCCTCGAGACTCCTGGCATTGACTCTGCGGCTATGGTAGCGGCGCAGAGCTTGCTGGTAGCGAGCAGCTCGCACAGCAGCCTAGAGACGATCTTCCTCAAGGAGCAGCGCGTCATCTTGCCGCAGCCGATCTTGCTCAAGCTCATCGTAAGCGAGCACTCGAGGTGACCCGTATACGAGTTCCGTGGGGGTAACTGCCTCTGCTCCATAGACTAGAGCAAAGGGTGTCTGTCCAGTGGCTCGATTTGGCATCGTTCTGATCGACCAAAGAACCACCGGTAGCTCCTCGATCCAGTTTCTTCCGCACTCATGTAGCCTGTCGAAAGTTCTGGTCTTGATCCCGCGCAGCACTTCAGCGTTCGCCCTCTCCGCTTGACCGTTGCTCCTTGGGTTAGCAACAGAAGCGAAGCAGACCTTGGCGCCGAGATCTTGGACGTACTGCATGAAGGCGTGGCTCGTGAATTGTGTACCGTTGTCGGTGATTATCCTGTTGGGGATCCCGAAGCGGCAAACAATCGACCTGAAGAACTTGACGGCTGACTGTGCGGTCACCTTCCTCACCGGTTCCACTTCCGGCCACTTTGTGAACTTGTCGATTGCGACGTACAAGTACTCAAAGCCCCCGACAGCTCGGGGGAAGGGGCCGAGGATGTCGAGCCCCAGACCGAAAATGGCCAGGATAAAGGGATCGTCTGGAGAGCTTGAGCTGGCTGGTGTATCTGCTTGGAATGGAACTGGCACGCTTCACACTTGGTTACTTGTGCAGTTGCATCCTGGAGGGCTGTTGGCCAGAAGAAACCTTGCCGGAATGCTTTGCCGACGCTTGCTCTTGCGCCAATGTGATGTCCACATATGCCTCCATGTATCTCTGCCAACAGCTTTTGTCCGTCTTCCCGGGGAATACACCTCAATTTCACACCGTTGAGTCTTCTTCTGTACAGTGTCTTGTCGACGAACTGGTACATACTTGACTGCCGGGCTACTCTTTCGGCTTCTTCTGGCTCTTCGGGAAGTTCTCCTGTCTGAAGGAAACGGACAATCTGCTGCGCCCATGTTGGAGCCTGTGGCTCGACAACAAGGACTACAGGCAAATCCGCTGCTGCGGGAACATCTGCTTCTACGGCGAGAAGTTGTGTCTCTGCCGGAGCTTGACGTTCCCCGACAAGCTTGTCGGGGCAAGACTTGTCGGGAGCTTCTGCTTCAACGGAACAAACCGTGGGGCTTGCCGGAGCATCTTGCTCCTCAGCGCTCTTGGTGTTGGTCTCAGCTGCCGCGGGAACGTTCGCTTCTACGGCGAGAAGCTGCGTCTCTGCCGGAGCGTGACGTTCCGCGACAAGCTTGCCGGGAGCTTCTGCATCAGCGGAACAAGCCCTAAGGCTTGCCGGAGCAGACTGTTCCTCAGCGCCTTCGACGTCGATCGTAGGGACCTTCTTGGTGGCGGCTTCGGGAAGCTCTGCCGGCAGATGGTCACCAGGAATCAACTTCCTCTTCTTGCTCTGTCCAGTTGATGGTGTTACGGACGGTTGAGTCAGCTTGAGCACAAAGGTCCCTGGTTCCACAGGTAACTTAAGTGCGGCGCACTTTGACAGGCCATCTGCAATGGCGTTCTAAGTTCTTGGAACGTGCTCCATTTGCAGGCCATCAAAGCGCTCTTCCAGCTTTCTCACTTCGTCAACGTAAGCTTCCATCAACGGACTCTGATAGTTCTTGTTTACTTGGCAGACGACAAGCTGTGAGTCACCCCTGACAATGAGCTTCTTGATCCCAAGGTCTGCCGCGATCCGGAGACCGGCAAGCAATCCCTCATACTCTGCAGTATTGTTTGTTGCTTGCTCCTTGGGAAAGTGCATCTGGACTATGTACCTGAGGTGCTCTCCGGTGGGTGCGATAAGCAGCGCACCAGCGCCGGCGCCTTGCAGCGAAAAGACACCATCAAAGTACACCAGCCACTCTTAGCTTGCTTCCTTGTCGGGGACGCTCATTTCTGGGATTTCTTCATCTGGTGTTGGCGTCCATTCTGCTATAAATTCTGCCAATGCTCTGCTCTGGATAGTTGAAGTGCTTTCAAACTTGAGGCCAAAGCTTGACAGTTCCAGTGCCCACTCAACAATCCTGCCTGTCGCTTCTGGATTCTGCAGTATTCTCTTCAGCGGAAAGCGAGTGACAACTGTGATCTCATGTGCTTGGAAGTAATGGCGCAACTTTCTCGAGGCCATGAGAAGGCCGAAAAGCAATTTTTGCACACCAGAGTACCTCGACCTAGCCCCCTGCAGAAGGGAACTGACAAAATAAACTGGGCGCTGCACCATTTTCTTCCGTATCTCCTCATGCATCTGTGCAGATTCATCTTTGTCGGGACCAGAGCTTGTCGGGGAAGCCCCCTGCTTGTCGCTGGATGTGCTTGCCGCGGTTGCTGGCTCATCATCTGCCTCCCTCTCTGCTACTAGTGCAGCACTAACCACTTGATTGGTTGCCGCTATGTACAGCAGCAACTTCTCTTGTGGCTTAGGTGCGACAAGTATTAGAGGGGAGGACAGGTATCTCTTCAGGTCCTGCAGCGCAGCCTCCGCTTCCGGAGTCCATTTCATTGGACCCGCCTTTTTCAATAATTTGAAAAACGGCAGGGCGCGCTCAGCAGACCGAGAGATAAACCTGCTGAGAGCAGCCACGCAACCGGCAAGTTTCTGTACATCCTTGACGCGCCTTTGTGCCTCAATCTGCTCGATGGCCTTGATCTTGTCGGGATTGGCTTCAATTCCCCGCTGAGACACGCAGAACCCGAGAAGCTTGCCGGAGGGAACTCCAAACACACACTTCTCTGGGTTGAGCTTGAGGCTGATCTTGCGCAGATTTGCAAAGGTCTCGTCCAAATCTCGAATCAGGGTTGCTCTGTCCTTGCTCTTGACCACTATATCATCCATGTAGGCTTCCACATTTCTGTGTATCTGCGGCCCGAGAGCAATATGGACTACTCTTGCAAATGTCGAACCAGCATTTTTTAATCCGAAAGGCATCCGTACAAAACAGTACGTGCCACATGGAGTAATAAATGCGGTCTTCTCCTCATCCTCTTCTGCCATGAAGATTTGATGATATCCTGAGTATGCGTCAAGAAATGAAAGCAAATCACATCCGGCGGTGGAGTCAACAATCTGGTCAATGCGCGGCAAAGGAAATGGGTGTTTGGGACAAGCTTTGTTAACATCGGTAAAATCGATACAAAGCCTCCATTTCCCGTTTGCCTTGCGCACGACTACAGTATTGGCCAACCACGTGGGATGGAGCACTCCTCTGACGAGGCCTGCTGCTTCCAGTTTCTTGATCTCCTCTGCAATGAATTCTTGGCGCTCCATTGCCTGCTTCCTGACTTTCTGCTTGATGGGCCGCGCATGGGGACAAATGGCAAGGTGGTGCTCAATCACTTTCCTGGGAACACCGGGGATGTTAGACGGCTGCCATGCAAACACGTCGACATTCGCCCGCAGGAAAGTAACGAGCGCGCTTTCCTATTTAGGGTCAAGCGTGGCACTGATGGTGAAGGTACCACCAGCGCCGTCCACCTTGGCGGATACCCTCTTCGTCTCTGGCGGAGCTGCCATCGTCTTCTTGCACTTGCCGGTGGAGCTCGATGGTGCGTCCTCGACGGCAGCGCAGCACTCCGAAGAGGTGCGCTTGTCGGAGTGGGCATCAGAGCTCTTGCCGGGCTTGGTCTTGCCGGTGGAGCTCTATGGTGCGTCCTCGACGGCGGCGCAGCACTCCGAAGAGGTGCACTTGCCGGAGTGGGCACCTGAACTCTTGTCGGACTTGGTCTTCTTCCCCCCGAGAGCTTCAGCGGCAAGTTGATCACGATCTGCCGTGGCTGCTGCTTCCCGGTAGATCTTGTCGGCACAGATGAGAGCATCCTTCCTGTCGCCAGGGACAGAAATGACGCTCATCGGGCCTGGCATCTTCATCATGTTATACGCGTAGTGAGAGGCCGCCATGAACTTGGCGAGTGCTGGACGGCCAAGTATCCCATTGTAAGGCAATGGAATATCGGCAACGTCAAATGTGACCCTCTCAGTCCTGAAGTTCAGCTCGCTGCCAAATGTTACCGGCAGCGTGACCTTTCCCTTCGGCTTGCTCCTTCCCGGGTTGATTCCTTGGAACGTGCCGGTCTCTTCGAGCTCGCTGTCAGGGATCTGGAGTTTTCAGAGTACAGCGGAGGAGATCAGGTTTAAGCCGGCCCCGCCATCAACTAGCATCTTGGTGACTTTGAGGTTGCGGATAGTTGGTGAAACCAACATCGGCAGACACCCGACCGCAGTTGTGCGATCAGGGTGGTCCTCAATGTCAAAGATGATAGGCGTGCTGGACCACTTCAGAAGCTTGCGCGATTCGATGGGTGGTTCTGCTGCATTGACTTCCCGCACCCACTGTTTGAGTTGGCGGTACGAGGTATGCAGAGAAGCACCACCGTCAACGCACAAGACCTCTGTGGCTTTCTGAAACTCCTGCTCACTGGTCTCAACGTCATCCATGTCTTCGTCGTCATCGTCGTCTTCATCCTTGTCGCGACCGCGGGGAGGTCTGTCTCCTTGCCGCTGCTTGGCCTTGCCGCGGCGCCCTTCCTGGCCGGTGCGCTTCTGGCCAGATTTCTCGGCACCCCCTTGGGCTCTCTCCTTGTCGCGCCGCTCGTACTCAGCCCTCTGTTGCTGGACGAGCTGCTCGACCTTCTTGCAGCTTTGGAGGTCATGGCCCTTGGTGCGGTGAATCTTGCAATATTGCTTGCCGGAGCCATCCCGCTTGTCGGCGACCGCCACAGCCTGGCAGTTGGTGCACGTGGCAACTTCCTTGCCGGAGCTACCAACCGCAGCTTTCTTGGCGTCACCTTCATCGCCGGACTGCTCAACGACTAGCACCTCTTTGCCTCTCTTCTTCCTGTTGCGCCGCCGGCCTTTCTTTGCCGGGGCAGCATCCTCACTGTCAGATCCCTCTGCTCCAGTGCTTTCTCCGGGGAATTTCCTCCCTTCCTCAGCGCACGCACACTTGTCGGCCAGGGCATATAGCTCGCTGACGTCCCGAATCTTGCACATCGCCATCTCCTCCCGCATCCTGCGGTTACGCACGTTCTGATGGAACGTGCTGATTACCGCGGCAGGGTGGATATTTGGGATGTTGTGGTGTACACGGCTGAACCTCTGGATATACTGGCGCAGGGGCTCTCCTTCCTTCTGGACGAGCAGATGTAGATCACTCTCTTGGCCATGGGGTTTGTGGCCGCCTGTGAAGGCGCCAACAAACTGATGGCACAAGTCTGCCCAGGAGGATACGGAGTTGTCCGGCAAGTGCATGAGCCAGGACCTGACGTTGGGTTTAAGCACCAGCGGGAAGTAGTTGGCAAGGATCTTGTTGTCCCGTCCCCCAGCAGCCTGCACCACGATGGTGTAGATGCTGAGGAACTCCGACGGATGCAACTTGCCGTCGTACTTCTCTGGTACATCTGGCTTGAAGTTCTTCGTACTGGGCCACTGGACTTGCCGCAGCTCACGAGTGAACGCAGGGCAACCTACCGTGTACGGCAAGTCACCGGGTTCCCCTGGCGCATGCATGTCAATAGAGGGCCCAGCGCGCTGGTCTGATTGACGCCGCGCTTCCCTCCGGCGCTCGATGCGAGTACGAGCGTCTTCCCGCTGTCGCTCTTGAAGAACTTGGCGCTAATCGCGACGAGCTCGCAGATCTGACGACGCGGTGGAGTCGCTGTCGAGGTGGATCCGGCAAGTCGGCGATCTTGGCCTTCGGGGCGGAGAGTGCACGGTGGTCGTACCCTCGCCAGCCTCGTCGCCACCGGCTCGCGCATGGCCGACTCGCTGCGGCTGCGATGTGCCCGGCTGCCGAGGAGTGTCGCCGTTGGCGAAGCCGATGAGACTCTGGATAGTGGCCGTCCAGTCGTCGATCTTGTCCGCCACTGGAGGGTAGTCTAGGAGCAGCTGAGCTCGCGCTAAAGCTTCGGCTGTGGTGGCGGGCGGCGGTAGCGAACGGTGCGAGGAGCGGGATATGCTCGGACTCCTAACCACGTTAGAAGGAGCAGCATCCCGTCCAAGCGACCGTGTGTCGCTCGCGCCGGCTTGTTGACGTGCATGGTGGTCTTGAGCGCTCCGAGATCCACCAGCTCGGTCTTGGTCTAGCGAGCGCATGGCACCGTGAGTACCATGACGCTGCCGGTCCCGCGCCTCCTGAGACGGGCGCGGTGCATGTACGGACGCCGAGGTCTTGGAGTGCGCTCGGTCGTTGTGGGAGCCGGCTACGCCGCCGATGGGCAGCGCAGCCTTGTCCTTGGACCCGGCAGCACCGCGAGCTTCCTCGTTGACGCGTGCCCTTCCGCCGGCGCCTGACTCACCAACCGTTTGCCCCGGCGGTGGCAGGCTCGGCACGGACAGAGCAGCTGCCTCCGAAACCTTCTTCTTCGGCGGCATGCTGATGGAGATGATGAAGATCTAGCCCGCGAGAGCGCCGGATCTGAGGACGATGAAGATCTAGCCCATGAGAACGCTGGATCTGGTTCACACAACTTCGACGCCCCCTACCTGGCGTGCCAGAGATGCCGGGGTTTCTGATCCACGGACACCTATGGGACCGGCGGACCGGGTCCCTTTCGGTTCGGCGGGGGCGGAGGTTGCGCAAAGAGCAGATCGAGGTGAAACACGTGAGCGGTTGGTCGCGCAAAGAGTAAATCGAGGCGAAGCACGCGGGCGATTTACCCAGGTTCGGGCCGCACGGATGCGTAAAACCCTACTCCTGCTTTGTGGTTTGGTATTGATTTCTAGCTCGGGAGCGCGGAGTGCTACAGTACACACCAGCTGCTAGCGAGACCGAGCGTGAGTGCTGGAATGGCCGTCCTCCCCAAGGCTCTCAAAATGGCCGACCCCCCTCTACGTTGCACACGGGCCTCCTTTTATACTCAAGGGGTTACCGACATAGAGCAACGGGGGCCAAGGGCAAAAACGGAAAGGTGCCGCAGTAGGGGCAGCTAGGTACTGTAGTAGGCACAGCTACCTGCTACAGCGTTATCAAACCTAACCCTGACGGCAGGGGACAAGGGCATTAAATGCCCGTCTGTGTCGCCTAAACAGTACCGAGAGGGACCGCTAGGGACGCCACCGTTTGCCACGATGGTTGTCTTGTCAGCGCCTGCTCGCCACCTCGCGCCCCTAGCTGCACGGCCCCCCGCCACATGTGCTCGGGGGAGCGACACGTGGGCGGGTGTGCTGGAGCGCGGGCTCGGAGAGGCGGTTCCCGCGGCAAACTCCTTGCCGCGTTCACCGTCTTGTCGCGCCCGGGAGCTTGTCGCTCACCGAGTCTTGCCGGGGCGCGTGGCGCGTCGCGGCAGGTTTTCTTGGTATGCCTGGGTAGGCCTTCCCGGCAAGCTCCTCTTGCCGGGGTCTCGTTTCCTTTCCGGCAAGCTCCCCTTGCCGGGGCCTTGAGATGCTTTTGATAGCCTTCCCGGCAAGCTCCTCTTGCCGGGGTCTTGTCTTGGATACTTTGTTCTTGAATGGTCTTCAAAGTAGCCGCGGAGGACCCTGGCGGTTACCCGGCAAGCCTTGCCGCGGGGATGCTGCGACTGCCCGTGCACAAGTTCGGGGTACTAGGGTACCCCTACCTTAGTACACCGACACAAGGTGTCATTAATGAACACATATATATAAAACAAGAATGCAATAATAGTTGTAATGTTATGCGTTGTTTATTCAAAGAGGTGCGTTGAAGCAGAATGATACAGATAGTGCGATAAGCAAAAAGTAGGACTATGTCCCTTCCAAGGGCAAGCTGAGGAATAGTATCAAAACAAATATTTCACTTGTCATCATAATCCACCTGGGAGTTCCGTGGTGTGACATAGCTTTCTGCCTCTCTTGGTTGCTGCATCATGTGTTCGGCAATCATGCTGCCGGACAAGGTTTCCAGAGATTAGAGTCCTGAAAGAGAAAAATAATAAAGCGGGAAGCCCCTAGTGCGGTTTAGGCCGCGTCTTGGAGCGTGCCGTAGTTGTGCCCCCCTCCCCACTTGTGCCCATGGTATTTTTAATGCGTAATTATGTACGTGTGGCACGAATTTCGTCGTTTGGCTTGGGCCGGGGTGGGGGCCGCATTGCTACGCGAGCTCAGATCATGCCAGGCAGTCTAGATGCCGATTACTCCAAGCGCGCTTGAAGGTGTCCGGGTCTTGAAACTCCAAACTAGTTGATTTCCTTAAGAGGCTGCTTTGCGCTTCTGCTGCGAGGGCCGCAGTGTGCTCCTACGTTCGGAGAGAGCGCTCTGTGTTTCCATTAACTGTAATAACCCCATGAGGTCCTGGCATCTTGAGCTTGAGGTATGCATAATGCGGTACCGCATTGAATCTCGCAAATGCGGTTCGCCCGAGCAGTGTGTGATAACCACTGCGGAACGGGACTATATCGAAGATTAATTCTTCGCTTCGAAAGTTATCCGGGGATCCGAAGACCACTCCAGTGTAATGGAGCCTGTGCAATGGGCCTCTACACCTGGAATGACGCCTTTAAAGGTCATTTTTGTGGGTTTGATCCTTGAGGGGTCTATACCCATTTTGCGCACTGTGTCCTGATAAAGCAGGTTCAGGCTGCTGTCGCCATCCATAAGGACTCGAGTGAGGTGAAATCCGTCAATGATTGGGTCTAAGACCAGTGCGGTGAATCCGCCGTGACGGATACTAGTGGGGTGGTCCCTGCGATCGAAGGTGATCGGGCAGGAGGACCATGGGTTGAACTTTGGGGCGACTGGCTCCAACGCATATATGTCCCTCAGTGCACGCTTCCGCTCCCTCTTGGGGATGTGAGTTGCGTATATCATGTTCACCCTCCACGCTTGTGGGGGGAACCTCTTCTGTCCTCCGGTGTTCGGCTATCGGGGCTCCTCTTCGTCATCGCTGTGTGACCCCTTATCTTTATCTTCGACAATTAACTTGTCGGCCTACTTGAACACCCAGCATTCCCTGTTGGTGTGGTTGGCTGGCTTGTCAGGGGTACCGTGTATTTGACACGAGCGATCGAGTATGCGGTCCAAACTAGACAGGCCCGGAGTGCTTTTTTTAAAATGGCTTTTTCCGCTGACCGGGTTTAGAGCCTTCGAATCCGGCATTGACTGTCGTATCCTCAGTATTATCGCTGTTAATGCGGCGCTTATGTTTGTTGCGACGTGACATGCTATTGCCGTCCTTGGTATCCGAAGTACCATGGTTTTTTGATATGTTGTTATTGTGAGCCAGCCAGCTGTCTTCTCCCACACAAAAGCGGGTCATGAGTGTCATGAGGGATGCCATAGATTTCGGCTTTTCCTGTCCAAGGTGTCGGGCAAGCCACTCGTCGCGGATGTTATGCTTGGAGGCTGCTGGGGCCTCTGCATCCAGACAGTCGACGATTTGATTTTTCTTTGTTAGGAACCGTGTCCAGAATTGCCTGGCCGATTCTTCTGGCTACTAAATTATGTGGCTCAAGTCATCGGCGTCTGGTGGTCGCACATAAGTGCCCTGAAAGTTGTCGAGGAATGCGGCTTCCAAATCTTCCCAATAGCTAATGGAATCTGCTGGCAAGCTGTTAAGCCAATGACGCGCTGGTCCTTTGAGCTTTATTGGGAGGTATTTGATGGCGTGTAAGTCATCACCGCGGGCCATGTGGATGTGGAGGAGGAAATCCTTGATCCATACCGCAGGATCTGTTGTGCTGTCGTATGATTTAATATTTACGGATTTGAAACCCTCTGGGATTTGATGAGCCATTACTTCGTCTGTGAAGCATAGGGGGTGTGCGGCGCCTCTGTATTGGGCTATATCACGACGCAGCTCGAATGGGTCTTGCCCGCTATGTTCGGCCCGGCCGGATTGACTTTTACTGTATCCGGCGTGACATTTATCGTCTCGCATAGTGGCGCGCCCTCGTGATCCATAGATCGATCTTGCATGTTTTGCTTTGTCCTCCAATACGTCTCGCAGGTCTGGCGTATTTCCCCATGCCTTTTTATTTGAATGGCGTCGGGGTGCGGGCTGAGCTTTTGGCTGGAATGCCTCTCTATCATGGCCAGGAGGTGGCCGATCAGCCGCGTCATACGCTTCTTCCTCCAGTCAAGGTAGCAACCTGCATTTTGGGTAACTCTTGGAGGGGCGCTCGACTTTATATTCCTCGGCCGCGAGGACTTCAGTCCATCTGTCAGCTAGCAGATTTTGATCAGCTTGAAGCTGTTGCTGCTTTTTCTTAAGGCTATTTGCCGTGGCCATAAGCCGGTGCTTGAAGCGCTATTGTTTGATGGGATCCTCTGGCACGGCGAATTCGTCATCGCCGAGGCTTGCCTCGTCTTCGGAGGGGGCATGTAATTATCATCCTCCGCTTCTCCGCCTGCCGCTCTCTCAGGAGGGCTGATCCTCCATCCTCCTGCTCTAAATCTTACTGGAGGGGATTGTTTTTATCTTCGTCACTATCCGAAGTGTTATTATCTCCTGTGCCGGTATCACCACTTTTGCTTTGGCGGGACTTAGAGCGGCGCCGCTGACGTCAGCGCTTGGGTTGCTTCTTGGAGGGGTCATCCGCCGATGCCTCGCGCCATTGCCTTCTTTGGGTGTGTCCACCATGTATATATCATATGATGAGGTGGCTGTCCAGTACCCTATGGGCAGTGGTTCATCTTCGTCTCCCGCATCGTCGTCCATACCGTCGATGTCTTCGGAGTCAAAGTCGAGCATGTCAGTTAAGTCATCGACAGTGGCTACTAAGTGAGTGGTGGGCGGGCCGCGAATTTCTTCGTCTTCCGCATCCCAATCCTGCCGGACATAGTTCGGCCAGGATCCTTCTGACAAGGAGAGAGACCTTAATGAGTTCAGTATGTCGCCAAAGGGCGAGTGCTGAAAAATATCCGCGGAGGTAAACTCCATGATCGAAGCCCAATCGGATTCGCTAGGAACGGGCGCAGGCGGTTCGGAGTCTGTGGCTGGAGAGAGATCCGGCAGTTTGTCAACACGGCTCTCGTGCAGAGTAAGGTTGATGTTCGGCTCGATAATCGATGAGGGTAAGGCATCCGTGGCGGGGTCCATCCACCCGTCCATGGACGGCGCAACTTGCTCTGAATTGAGGGTCGGAGCGGCTGCCGGTGCGATCTCCTGGACACTGTCTGATGGTAGAGCTAAATCGTACTCATCGTGACCACGTGACGCACAAGGCAGAGGCTCGAATCCGTCGAAGATCAAGTCTCCGCGGATATCGGCAGTGTAGCTTAAGCTTCCAAACCTGACCTGATGGCCAGGGGCGTAGCTTTCAATCTGCTCCAGATGGCCAAGCGAATTGGCCTGCAGTGCAAAGCCGCCGAATACAAAAATCTATCCGGGGAGAAAAGTCTCACCCTGGACTACATCGCTAACGATGATAGAAGGAGCCATCAAGCCTAACAGCGATGACACAAAGGAACTCTCAATGAAAGCACCAATGTCGGTGTCAAAACCAGCGGATCTCGGGTAGGGGGTCCCGAACTGCGCGTCTAGGCGGATGGTAACAGGAGGCAGGGGACACGAAGTTTTACCCAGGTTCGGGCCCTCTTGATGGAGGTAAAACCCTACGTCTTGCTTGATTAATATTGATGATATGGGTAGTACAAGAGTAGATCTACCACGAGATCAGAGAGGCTAAACCCTAGAAGCTAGCCTATGGTATGATTGTATGTTATTGTTGTGTCCTACGGACTAAAACCCTCCGGTTTATATAGACACCGGAGAGGGTTAGGGTTACACAAGGTCGGTTACAAAGGAGGAGATATCCATATCCGTACTACCTAGCTTGCCTTCCATGCCAAGGAGAGTCCCATCCGGACACGAGACGAAGTCTTCAATCTTGTATCTTCATAGTCCAACAGTCTGGCCAAAGGATATGGTCCGGCTGTCCGGAGACCCCCTAATCCAGGACTCCCTCAACTGCCCTTATGCATACTATGTGCATTGCATGACTCATCAGTTACAGTTGGCGCTTGTTGTGGCGTCAAGGGAGATACATGATGTGCATAACTTTTTCCAAAATGCAAATTTCATTATAAATGTTGTTAGCGCATCGACTAAACGTAATGATGATTTGTTAGAAAATAAAGTTGCGGAGATTGCACGTGAAATTGAATTGGGAGAAATCGATACAGGAAAAGGGCAAAATCAGATAGGAACTTTACAGAGACCTGGCGACACTAGATGGAGCTCCCACTTCAAGTATTCAGAGTTTACAAAATATTTTTGGCGCTACAGTTGAGGTCCTAAGGAGTATAGAAAATGACCGTGCAGCCTCGAAATATTCTAGAGGAGATGCCATAGGAGCCCTAAAGATAATTATGTCCTTTGATTTTGTGTTTATTTTACATCTGATGGAGAAAGTCATGAAAATCACTGATGTTTTATGTCAAACACTCCAAAAGAAGTCACTAGACATTCTCAATGCATTAGATTTGGTCTCAAACACAAAGTTGCTACTTGGTAAGCTGAGAGAAGATGGTTGGGATCCCCTTTTAAGGAAGGTTCAATCTTTTCGTTTGAAGCATGAGATTGACATTCCTAATCTGAATAAGAGGTAACATATATTTTCTTGTACATACAATTTAGGATATTATTTATCATATTTACTAATATATGATGTGATTTGTAGGTACGTAGATGTAACAAAGTCTCACAACAAACATGATAACACTACTACATTACATCACTACAAAGCAGATGTGTTCAATGTTGCCATAGATTAGCAATTGGTTGAGCTAAACGATCGCTTCGGTGTTCAAAACACAGAGCTTTTGACACTTTGTGCATCTTTGGATCCATGACATGACTCATTTAACGTGTCTAATATATGCACATTAGTGGAAAAAAATTATCCTGCCGACTTTTCTAGTCAAGAACGAGCTCACTTGGAGTCTCAACTTCCCCATTTTCAGCTTGATGTTTGCAACCATTCGGAGGTAAAGAGTTCGCCCTCACTTGCTAATTTGACTATTGGATAATTTAAAACAGGTAAAGTTGCTACATACTCAATGGTTAAATGATTCATAAATTACTGAAGTTGTTCATAACTCTTGCTTATTTGACTGCTTGACTATTAAATACAGGTAAAGCTGCTACATACTCAATGGTTGATAGATTACTACGGTTGGTCATAACTCTTCCGGTGTCAATCGCGACAACCGACCAAGCTTTTTCAGGTATGAAACTAGTCAAGACACGTCTTCGAAACAGAATGAGAGACGACTTTCTTCAGCATTACATGGTCATCTATATTGGGAAGGAAATAGCTGCAAAGATCACATCTGATGAGATAATCAATTTGTTAAACACTGGTGGTCGTAGAGCTCATTTTAAGCTAATAGATATGTAACTTTATTTTATAGTTCTATGGATATTTCATAGGCTTTGTCCTCAACGTTATTGTTAGACTTAATATGTCATGATATTTCGTCTATTCTAAGCTATTCTAAGCATTAGTTTCTCGCCCCCCTCATGTTCAAATCCTGGCTCTGCCCCTGAGTTGGATGCACACCCACTTAGTTTTCTTTCTGACCTTTCATAAACTTATAGCTCTAGTGCATTCGTTGCATGGCAATCCCTACTCAGTCACATTGATATCTATTGATGGCATCTCCATAGCCCGTTGATACGCCTAGTTGATGTGAGACTATATCCCTCTTTTTTGTCTTCTACACAACCACCTTGTATTCCACCTATAGTGCTATGTCCATGGCTCACGCTCATGTATTACGTCAAAGTTTAAAAGGTTTGAGAACATCGAAAGTATGAAACACTTGCTTGGATTGTCATCAGGGTTGTGCATGATTAAATATTTTTTGTGATGAAGATGGAGCATACCCAGACTATATGATTTTGTAGGGATAAGCTTTATTAGGCCATGTTACTTTGAGAAGACATAATTGCCTTGTTAGTATGCTTGAAGTATTATTGTTTTTATGTCAATATTAAAGTTTTGTTTTGAATCTTATGGATCTGAATATTCTTGCCACAATAGAGAAGATTACATTGATAAATATGTTAGATAGCATTCTGATACGTCTCCAATGTATCTATAATTTTTGATTGTTCCATGCTATATTATATTCTGTTTTGGATGTTTAATGGGCTTTATTATACACTTTTATATTATTTTTGGGACTAACCTATTAACCGGAGGCCCAGCCCAAATTGTTGTTTTTTGCCTATTTCAGTGTTTCGAAGGAAAAGGATATCAAACGGAGTCCAACAAAGTCCAACGGAATGAAACCTTCGGGAACGTGATTTTCGGAACAAGCGTGATCCACAGGACTTGGAGTCTACGTAAAGCAATCAACGAGGAAGGCACGAGGCAGGAGGGCGCGCCCACCTCCCCCAGGCCCGCCCTCCACCCTCGTGGGCCCCTCGTTGCTCCACCGACGTACTTCTTCCTCCTATATATACCCATATACTGTGGAAACATCAGAGATGGAGCCAAAACCCTATTTCCACCGCCGCAACCTTCTGTACCCGAGAGATCCCATCTTGGGGCCTTTTCCGGCGCTCCGCCGGACGGGGCATTGATCATGGAGGGCTTCTACATCAACACCATAGCCTTTCCGATGATGTGTGAGTAGTTTGCCTCAGACCTTCGGGTCCATAGTTATTAGCTAGATGGCTTCTTCTCTCTCTTTGGATATCAATACAAAGTTCTCCTCGATCTTCTTGGAGATCTATTCGATGTAATCTTCTTTTGCGGTGTGTTTGTCGAGATCCGATGAATTGTGGGTTTATGATCAAGTTTATCTATGAACAATATTTGAATCTCCTCTAAATTCTTTTATGTATGATTGGTTATATTTGCAAGTATCTTTGAATTATCAGTTTGGTTTGGCCTAATAGATTGATCTTTCTTGCAATGGGAGAAGTGCTTAGCTTTGGGTTCAATCTTGCGGTGTCCTTTCCCAGTGACAGCAGGGGCAGCAAGGCATGTATTGTATTGTTGCCATCGAGGATAAAAAGATGGGGTTTATATTATATTTCATGAGTTTATCCCTCTACATCATGCCATCTTCCTTAAGGGATTACTTTGTTCTTATGTACTTAATACTCTAGATGCATGTTGGATAGCGGTCGATGTGTGGAGTAATAGTAGTAGATGCAGAATCGTTTCGGTCTACTTGTCACGGACGTGATGCCTATATACATGATCATACCTAGATATTCTCATAACTATTCTCAATTCTACAATTTCTCGATAGTAATTCGTTTACCCACCGTAATACTTACGCTCTTGAGAGAAGCCACTAGTGAAACCTATGGCCCTAGGTCTAACTTCCATCATATTAATCTTCCAACACTTAGCTATTTCTATTGCCATTTATTTTACTTTGCATATTTATTTCTCTTTATCATAAAAATACCAAAAATATTATCTTATCATATCTATCAGATGTCACTCTCGCAAGTGACCGTGAAGGGATTGACAACCCCATTACCGCGTTGGTTGCGAGGTTCTTATTTTTTTGTGTAGGTGCGTGGGACTCGAGCGTAATCTCCTACTGGATTGATACTTTGGTTCTCAAAAACTGAGGGAAATACTTACGCTACTTTACTGCATCACCCTTTCTTCTTCAAGGGAAAACCAACGCGGTGCTCAAGAGGTAGCAAGAAGGATTTCTGGCGCCGTTGCCGGGGAGATTCGTGCCAAGTCAAGTCAAGATTTGACTCTTGACAACGAGCCATTTCTGGCGCCGTTGCTGGGGAGTCTACGCACAAGTCAAGACATACCAAGTACTTATCACAAACTCTTATCCCTCGCATGACATTATTTGCCATTTGCCTCTAGTTTTCCTCTCCCCCACTTCACCCTTGTTGTTTTATTTGCCCTTCTTTTGTTCGTCTTTCCATTTGCTTTGATGTCTTACTTGGCTCGTTCGCTCGTTTGGTTGGAATAGATGTTTATTTATTGCTAAATAGAGAACCTAAGATCTATGGATCCTCATCCGCTTGCTAATCTTTTTAAGAGATCCAATTATGATGAACCAATTGCTAGTGAGTTTTGTGCACTAGATTATCTTTGTGAAGTTCTGCTTGAAATTTGTGAATCTGAAAATTGTGATGAAGTACTTTATGGAGTGATTCACGATGGATCTTTGAATAGAAAGCATGATTGCAATGATGATAGTATAAATTCTATTAATGTCAATTGTCCTTATAATATGCAAACCCCTAAGCTTGGGGATGCTAGTTTTCCTATGTCTACTACTTGTTGCAATGATCATGATTGGGGTGATTCTTCTTATGATCTTAAAAATTTATTTAAGCCCCATGATGAATATGAGATTTATTATAATATTTGCAATAATATTGAAAGTGGGTTTGGAAGAGTGTCAACTTTAGATCCCACATATTTGGAGAATGTTCAATCTTATGAAGTTTTTGATAAAAGTGGGTTTGGAGAGTGACTTTAGTTAATGTTAATCCCACTATTTTGGAAGAGTGTCAACTTTGCATACATGTGGATCGTGTTAAGAATATGTTTTGTGATAGTTATATTGTTGAATTTGCTTATGATCCTACATGTAATTATTATGAGAGAGGAAAATATGGTTTTAGAAATTTTCATGTTACTAAATTACCTCTCGTTATGCTGGCATTGCTATTGTTTCTTTCCGCTTGCTTACATATGCTAGTTTTTGCTTGCCTTGATAATTTTTTTGCCTATAAGATGCCTATGCATAGAAAGTATGTTAGACTTAGATGTGTTTGTCATGTGTTTTAAGATGCTCTCTTTGTGCTTCAATTCTTGTCTTTCATGTGAGCATTGTTGAGATCTTATGCCTAGCTAAAAGGCTTTAAAGAAAAGTGCTTATTGGGAGACAACCCAATATTTTTACTTTCTGTTATTTAATAAATAAATTTATATATCCTCTGTTTTGTTTGTGTTTTTTGTGTTTAATTAGTCTTTGTGCCAAGTTGAACCATTTGGAAGACTTGGGGAAAGTCTTTTTGATCTTGCTGTAAAAAACAGAAACTTTAGCGCTCACAAGAATTGCTGCCATTATTATTTGGAGAGTCCTACTTAGTTACTTATTTTTTCATATGATTAAAATATAAATTCCTCACGTCCAGCAATTTATTTTAGAATTTTTGGGGTTCCAGAAGTTTGCGTTAGTTACAAATTACTACAGACTGTTCTGTTTTTGACAGATTCTGTTTTTCGTCTGTTGTTTGCTTATTTTGATGAATCTATGGCTAGTAAAAGAGTTTATAAACCATAGAGAAGTTGGAATACAGTAGGTTTAACACCAATATAAATAAATAATTAGTTCAATACAGTACCTTGAAGTGGTGTTTTGTTTTCTTTCTCTAACGGAGCTCATGAAATTTTCTGTTGAGTTTTGTGTTGTGAAGTTTTCAAGTTTTGGGTAAAGATTTGATGGATTATGGAACAAGGAGTGGCAAGAGCCTAAGATTGGGGATGCCCATGGCACCCCAAGGTAATCTAAGGACACAAAAAGCCAAAGCTTGGGGATGCCCCGGAAGGCATCCCCTCTTTCGTCTTCGTCCATCGGAAACTTTACTTGGAGCTATATTTTTATTCACCACATGATATATGTTTTGCTTGGAGCCTGTTGTATGCCTTGAGTCTTTGCTTTTTAGTTTACCACAATCATCCTTGCTGTACACACCTTTTGAGAGAGACACGCATGATTCGGAATTTATTAGAATACTCTATGTGCTTCACTTATTTCTTTTGAGCTATATAGTTTTTGCTCTAGTGCTTCACTTATATCTTTTAGAGCACGGTGGTGGATTTGTTTTATAGAAACTATTGTTCTCTCATGCTTCACTTATATTATTTTCAGAGTCCTACAAAATAGCATGGTAATTTGCTTTAATCATAAAAAATTAGTCCTAAAGTGATATGCATCCAGGATTAGTAAAAAATAAATTTTCTTATGAGTGTGTTGAATACTATGAGAAGTTTGATGCTTGATAATTGTTTTGAGATATGAAGATGGTGATATTAGAGTCATGCTAGTTGAGTGGTAATGAATTTGAGAAATACTTGTGTTAAAGTTTGTGATTCCCGTAGCATGCACGTATGGTGAACCGTTATGTGATGAAGTCGGAGCATGATTTATTTATTGATTGTCTTCCTTATGAGTGGCGGTTGGGGACGAGCGATGGTCTTTTCCTACCAATCTATCCCCCTAGGAGCATGCGCGTAATACTTTGCTTTGATAACTTGTAGATTTTTGCAACAAGTATATGATTTCTTTATGACTAATGTTGAGCCCATGGATTATACGCACTCTAATCCTTCCACCATTTCTAGCCTCTCTAATACCGTGCACTTTTCGCTGGTATCATACACCCACCATATACCTTCCTCAAAAAAGCCACCATACCTACCTATCATGGCATTTCCATAGCCATTCCGAGATATATTCCCATGCAACTTACCACCGTTTCATTTACTATGACACGCTTCATCATTGTCATAATTGCTTTGCGTGATCATGTAGTTGACATCGTATTTGTGGCAAAGCTACCGTTCATAATTCTTTCATACATGTCACTCTTGACTCATTGCATATCCTGGTATACCGCCGGAGGCATTCACATAGAGTCATATTTTGTTCTAAGTATTGAGTTGTAATTCTTGAGTTGTAAGTAAATAAAGTGTGATGATCATCATTATTAGAGAATTGTCCCAAGTGAGGAAAGGATGATGGAGACTATGATTCCCCCACAAGTCGGGATGAGACTCTGGACGAAAAAAAATAAAGGCCATAAAAAAGGAGAAGGCCCAAAAAAAGAACAAAAAATGAGAGAAAAAGAGAGAAGGGACAATGCTACTATCCTTTTTCCACACTTGTTATTCAATGTAGAACCATGGTCTATGATAGAGAGTCTCCTATGATATCACTTTCATATACTAGTGGGAATTTTTCATTATAGAACTTGGCTTGTATATTCCAATGATGGGCTTCCTCAAAATGCCCTAGGTCTTCATGAGCAAGCGAGTTGGATGCACACCCACTTAGTTTCTTTTGTTGAGCTTTCATATACTTATAGCTCTAGTGCATCCGTTGCGTGGCAATCCCTACTCACTCACATTGATATCTATTGATGGGCATCTCCATAGCCCGTTGATATGCCTAGTTGATGTGAGACTATCTTCTCCTTTTTTGTCTTCTCCACAACCACCATTCTATTCCACATATAGTGCTATGTCCATGGCTCACGCTCATGTATTGCGCGAATATTGAAAAAGTTTTAGAATATCAATAGTATGAAACAATTGCTTGGCTTGTCATCGAGGTTGTGCATGATTTAAATATTTTGTGTGATGAAGATAGAGCATAGCCAGACTATATGATTTTGTAGGGATAACTTTCTTTGGCAATGTTATTTTGAGAAGACATAATTGCTTAGTTAGTATGCTTGAAGTATTATTATTTTTATGTCAATATTAAACTTTTGTCTTGAATCTTTCAGATCTGAATATTCATACCACAAATAAGAGAATTAGATTGAAAATTATGCTAAGTAGCATTCCACATCAAAAATTCTGTTTTTATCATTTACCTACTCGAGGACGAGCTGGAATTAAGCTTGGGGATGCTTGATACGTCTCCAACGTATCTATAATTTTTTATTGTTCCATGGTATATTATATTCTGTTTTGGATGTTTAATGGGCTTTATTATACACTTTATATTATTTTTGGGATTAACCAATTAACCGGAGGCCCAGCCCAAATTGCTGTTTTTTGCCTATTTCAGTGTTTCGAAGGAAAATGATATCAAACGGAGTCCAAACGGAACGAAACCTTCGGGAATGTGATTTTCGGAACAAACGTGATCCAGAGGACTTGGAGTCTACGTAAAGCAATCAACAAGGAAGGCACGAGGCAGGGGGCACGCCCACCTCCCCCAGGCGTGCCCTCCACCCTCGTGGGCCCCTCGTTGCTCCACTGACGTACTTCTTCCTCCTATATATACCCATATACCGTGGAAACATCAGAGACGGAGCCAAAACCCTATTTCCACCACCGCAACCTTCTGTACCCGTGAGATCCCATCTTGGGGCCTTTTCCGGCGCTCCGCCGGAGGGGGCATTGATCACGGAGGGCTTCTACTCTCTCTTTGGATCTCAAACCTTCGGGTCCATAGTTATTAGCTAGATGGCTTCTTCTCTCTCTTTGGATCTCAATACAAAGTTCTCCTCGATCTTCTTGGAGATCTATTCAATGTAATCTTCTTTTGTGGTGTGTTTGTCGAGATCCGATGAATTGTGGGTTTATGATCAAGTTTATCTATGAACAATATTTGAATCTCCTCTGAATTCTTTTATGTATGATTGGTTATCTTTGCAAGTCTCTTCGAATTATCAGTTTAGTTTGGCCTACTAGATTGATCTTTCTTGCAATGGGAGAAGTGCTTACCTTTGGGTTCAATCTTGCGGTGTCCTTTCCCAGTGACAGTGTAACGCCCTTGATGCGGCTATAAATCCCACGTGTCGAGACACGACTTAGAGACATAACCGCATTGAAAGCAATGTCGCAAGTTAGGCAATCATCACAACATCCCATGTAATATATAGAGTAAAAGGGGAGATACATAGTTGGCTTACACTCGCCACGTCACATCAGAGTACATAAATAACATCCATCATACCAACACTCATGGCCCGACTACGGCGCCAAAATAGAAGAAAACCCAACATGCGACAAGGCCCTGAATCGAACCCCAACTAGGCACCACTACTGATCATCGGGAAAGGAAACGTAGTAACGCTGAGAGTCCTCGTCGAACTCCCACTTGAGCTCGTACTCGTCACCTAGAGCAGAATCACCTGGACCTGCATCTGGAGTTATAGGAATCTGTGAGCCACAGGGACTCAGCAATCTCGCACCCTCACGATCAAGACTATTTAAGCTTATAGGAAGGGTAAGGCAATATATATGTGGAGCTGCAGCAAGCGACTAGCATATATGGTGGATAACTTATTTGCAAAAGAGAGCGAGAAGAGGAGGAAAAGCGCGAGCGAGAAACTAGAGAGCAACCTGCGCAAACATTACTCCAACACCGTGTCCACTTCTCGGACTCCGCCGAGAAGAGGCCATCACGGTAACACACTCAGTTGATTCATTTTAATTAATTAAGGTTCGAGTTATCTACAACCGAACATTAACAAATTCCCATTTGCCCATAACCGCGGGCACGGCTTTCGAAAGTTCATCCCTGCAGGGGAGTCCCAACTTAGCCCACGACAAGCTCTCACGGTCAACGAAGGAATAGACCTCCTCCCAAGACGTTCCGATCAGACTCGGTATCTCGGTAACTCAAGACACTTCGACAGGTTAAAACAAGACCAGCAACACCACCCAAATGTGCCGATAAATCCCGATAGGAGCTGCACATATCTCTTTCTCAGGGCACACTCAGATAAGCAATCCATACAACTAAAACCAGCCCTCGAGTTTCCCCGAGGTGGCGCTGCAAGGGGCTCTAGTTTGGACCAACACTCAGAGGAGCACTGGCCCGGGGGGGGGGGGGGTAAAATAAGATGACCCTTGAGTCTGCAGAACCCAAGGGAAAGAAAAGGCTAGGTGGCAAATGGTAAGACCAATGTTGGGCATTGCTGGACAAGCTTTAATCAAGGCGAAACATCAAGGGGTTCCCATTATAACCCAACCGCGTAAGGAACGCAAAATCCGGGAACATAACACTGATATGATGGAAACTAGGGCGGCAAGAGTGGAACAAAACACTAGGCGAGAGGCCGAGCCTTCCACCCTTTACCAAGTATATAGATGCATTAAGATAACATAGAAATATAGTGATATCCCAACAAGTAAATAAATGTCCCAACAAGGAACGGCTCCAATCTTCACCTGCAACTAGCAACGCTATAAGAGGGGCTGAGCAAGCAGTAACATAGCCAATCAACGGTTTGCTAGGACAATGGTGGGTTAGAGGTTTGACATGGAAATTTGGGAGGCTGACAAGCAAAAGGTAGGCATCGTAGCATTGTCATAGCAAGAGCGAGCAAACTAGCATAGCAAAGATAGTAGTGATTTCGAGGGTATGATCATCTTGCCTGCACAGTTGTTAGAGTTGACTGGATCCTCACAAGCAAACTCCACGGGCTCCTCGGTAGCGAACTCGTCTCCCGGCTCTACCCAAACAAGACAAACAAGCAACAAGGATACAATCAACCACGTGCAAGACCAAGCAATATGATGAAATGAAGATATGCTATGCAGGATGCAAAATGCAAGATATGACAGGAAATGCATGGACCTGGCCTCAACTTGGAATTCCAATGGTGCCACTGGAAATATGAGATGAAATCGCTTGAAAACGATATAAAGAACGCCGGAATCGGAGTTACGGTTTGGAAATGGCAAACGATTTAAGATATGACACCGGTCTGCGATTTACAGCAAGTAGGCATCTAAACGCAATGAAATGGACATGCTACAGCCACCAAACATGACAACAAAATACATGGCAGGGATGCACACAAGATGCTTAACAAAATACTAGCACTGAGCCACGGCCAATTCATCCATTATGAGGTTCAAACAAGCATGGCAAAAACGCAAATGCAAAACAGATTCCAGACTTTGTGAAATTAACACTTGTCTGAAATTTCAGATCACGAAGCCCTCTTCGGAGCAGCAAAACAACATGATACATGACCTAATTAAGACAAATAATAACATGGCATGGAGCTACTCAACAAGCTTAACAAAATACCCAAAGGGACCTGGGGCCAAAAGGGTTCACAAAATATACTAACGGGCACACGAACATAGCTAAAACACAATCAGTTTTCAGACTTAGTGAAAACTGAGACATGCTGAAATATAACTCACGAAGTCATGTAAACAAGCTCGATGCACTCACCACGGTGCAAGTCATGGCAAGGCAGGCATACATCCATAAATAAAGCACAAAATTGTAGCTAGACATGGCAAGAACAATGGCATAGCATGCACGGATCAACTACAATAACATCGGCAAAATCGCAAACGAGTTGACGATCTGCCCAGAATCACCACGAAGCAAAAGTAGAGCTCGATTGACTCAATCTAGGTTGCTCGATAATTGCAAACAAAGATATGGATGGATAGAGCATAACATGGTTAACAAAACTCCTTTACTGATCATCCTCAAAAGAGGCACGGATCACTAGGAAACAAGCTGAACATATGGCATCATGAACTAAATAATCCCAGACAGTGAAAACTACTAAGTCTCTGAAAACAGATTTCCCGGATGCCTCTCTTTGCAAGCTTGCACAAGTCACCACACACATCCTAAAAATGCATGGGTTGCACCTATGGAAAGAAGACAAAATCCTTAACAAAACATATGAAGGACTCACAGGCATAGCATGCACACAATAATCATGGCAAAAATGACAAAAGTCTAAGATGAACTAGCAGATCTGACAATTAACTCACGAAGCCTCCTTCTAACAGAATTTTGGGCATCAAGATGAACTCAAATGAAAATTACGCAATGAAATGAAATGATGTACTCGTCGAGGCGAACATTTTGATATACTATGTGTCCAAATCGGAGCTACGGATGCAAAGTTAGGGGGCCTCGAACAGGAGCATATGAGCTAAAGATCTAGGGACTTTGCGAAAAAAAACAACCCCGCAGATTAGGGTTACTGTAGCAACCGCGGATCTGGATCGGGCAGGCTGGATCCGGCGAGGTCGCTCGCCGGCGACGACGGGCGGTGGCGGCCGGACGGAGGGGAGGCAAGGCCGGGGCCGACCGGCCTTGGCGGCGAGGAGGAGCGGCGTGGCCGGGGACGGGCGGCGGCGGCCCGGCGACGAGGCGGCGGAGGCGGCGCGGGGCGCGGCGCGAGCTGCTGGCCGGCGTCGATGGCGGCGGCACGGGGCGGACCGGGCGGCGCGGCGACCTCGGCCGCGCGGCGGCGAGTGGCCCGGTCGGGCGCGGGAGCGGGCCCGCCTTGGGCCTGGGCGGGCCGGCGGGAGCGGCGGCGGGGAAGTGGTCCGCCCGCCATGTGGCGGCGCTGGATTGGCTGCGGCGATGCGTCCGGTCGGATCGGACGTGTCCGGCCGGCGCGGGGATCCTGTTTTTTTAGCTAGGGTTTCGGGGAGGAAGAAGAGATCCGAAAACGGGGGGGCTATTTATAGGCATAAGTGGAGCTAGGAGAGTCCAAATGAGGTGCGGTTTTCGGCCACGCGATCGTGATCGAACGCTCTAGGACATGGAGCAGAGTTTGGTGGGTTTTGGGCCAAAATGGAGGGGTGTTGGGCTGCAACACACACGAGGCCTTTTCGGTCCCTCGGTTAACCGTTGGAGTATCAAACGAAGTCCAAATGGCACGAAACTTGATAGGCGGTCTACCGGTAGTAAACCAAGGCTGCTTGGCAAGTCTCGGTCCAATCCGGAAATGTTTAATCCCCACACACAAAATAAAGGTAGAAATGACCACCGGAGGAGAACGAAGCGCCGGAATGCAAAACGGACAACGGGGAAAAAGCTCGGATGCATGAGACGAACATGTATGCAAATGAAATGCACATGATGACATGATATGCAATGCATGACACGCAAGCAATGACAAGGCAACAACAGCGAATAACTGAACGACACCTGGCACATCGGTCTCGGGGCGTTACAACACTCCACCACTACGAGAGGATCTCATCCCGAGATCTAGAATGGCACCGGAGGGAAAACAAACGGAAGAGAAAGACCGGAGGGAGAACAAACGGAAGAGAAAGAGAAGAGGTAAAACTAAGTTGCTTCTTTGACAAACGAGTGAAACCAAAGAACCTTGCGAGGTTGAACAAATTCGAGAAAAGAATACAACGAAGGTGAACTAGGTCGAAAACACTCCGTTAGAAAAGAGGGACAAAGAACATTGCGAAAAAACCTTGAGGTTGAGGGGCAAGATATATATTGAAACCACTCCGGTTAAGACAAGATAGATAAGGAATAAGACTGATATAATTTGGACAGCACTCCGGTTGAGAAGGGATGCAAAATTGATAAGATGAGAGAGCTCGAAAGAAAAAACGACACTCCGGTTGAATGGATAAGCAAAGAAAAGAACACTATCATGACAAAACAAGAAGATGGGTAGAAGAGAGCAACATCACAATGCCTCCGGAACAAAAGAATAGAAGATAGATAACTGAAATAGGAGAATTGAGGAGAAAATGCCAACTTCTGCCACAAAAGAGCTTGAAAGGCATCTTTAGGAGAAGAGTCGAACGGAATTGTTGTAAAAACCAACAACGAAAAGAGTAAACTTGATATGGTCTTATGGAATACATCTCAAAATTATGAGGTGACAACCTGCTACTCATGGAAAAAGAATTGGATTGGAATGAACAAGGAGACAAGAAAGCTTATTCACTGGAAGAATAAAAGAAGAACTTGGGTCATTTATGAGCACCATAAATAGCAACAGTCCTTAGGGATGACCCAAGATAAATCCCAATGACGAGATTGATGGATTTAAAATATCTCCTACTTGACAACATGTGAATCATGAAAAACATGAACTCAAATTATCAAGAATGACATAACACCACCTCAAAAGATAAGGAAGAACAATTGCACTCCAGATTACAAAATGAAGAAAGCTAGAGCTCCTCTGGAAAGAAAGTTTATGAACGCTTCGAGAATTGATTAAGTCCTTGATAAACCCCTCATGTAGAACCTTCATGAAGAACTCTGGTAATAAAAGAATGATCAAACGAAAAGAAAGAGAAGTTGAAAGTACAAGGTGAATCCTTGCAATTATTTAGATGGATCTCGCGATGAAATAGTTGAAAAAGGTTGGAACTCCGGGAAAAATAGAGGATGAACAATTGAAATCAGGAATTTAATCATCGTGAACAAACTCCGGAAGAAATGATTAACATATGGATGAAACAAGAATAAGAATTACATTATGCTTATCCTTCACCAATTTAAATTCATGACAATCATGGATTTGACATATTACTAATTCTCGTATAAAAGATTAAGATAGATATAGCGGGAACTTGAGAAAGTCTTCGACGAACCACCGGTAGGGTTGAAACAACGAATAAATTGATATGATAACGAAGGAAGAGAAATCTTGAAAACGAACCACCGTAAGAAATGAAAATGAACGAAGAAAAGATAAAGGAACACTAGGAAGAACTATTGAACTGAAACAAAGAGATCACGCATTGATTGAAGAATATTGAATGATGCACCGGTGCGATTTTGAGGAACGAGAGCTGAAGCCGAAATGGATAATCTTCGATAATGGGCTCCGGATAATCAAACTTAACAGAATCTTGAATTGCTTTGGAAGGGTGAAAAGAATTCTCACAAACGAAAAACAATTATGAGAGGATGGTGACAAGCTAGAATAACGAATCTTGAAGAGAATGGAGCAAGATTAAAGAGAAACTCTTCTTCGATCTTCAAATGTTGAGAATGATGACGAGAAACACCACCATGAATTGTTGAGGCACTCCGAATGAAAATTATAAAGGTTGAACCAACGATGAAAATAGTGTGAAAGATCTTGGAGAAGGACATTTGACTGACGATAGATCATTCTTACGTCAAACTTCAAAAGAATTTGAGGATAGCTCCGGGAAAGATAGAAGAGTCAGGTAAGATCCTGGGAAAAGACCTATGGGTTAGGGCCCACTCAAAAGGAACACCGTAGAAATGATTTAAAAGAGAGGATTGCTCCGGTTGAATTAAATGACATGAATGAGATAACAATCTCGAAAGAGCTTGAAAGGATCTTGAATGACAAGACGAGCCTTTTGAGAAAAACGTGAGCACGCCAGAACAAATGAATAGCGAGAAGTGAATTATTATGAAGGGCACCGGTATGAGAAGGCATTGAAATGAGGAAAGGGTAAGATCAACAAAGCTTGACTTGAAACCACCGGAGGAGAAAATGAGTAACGAGAGACGAACTTGAAGCTTCGTTAGCATCTTCCTGAGAACCACCAGATAAGAATATTGATAGAAAAGAATGGAGAGACTTCACATCAATAAGATGGATACTCGATTAAGAAATCTGAGTCCTTAAAGAAAACACAAGGGAGGGAGGGTGGGAAAAACAAAGGCAACTTGGAGACGGAAGAAATGAACACCGTTGAGAAAACTGAGATTGAATCTTGCGGATGTTGAAAATGAACGGATCCACTTGAAGAGAAGCACACCGGTTAAAAGGATTGACATGACAAACTCGATGATCGAGAAGGATTAGTATTCACATAGGAATATGAGAACACCACTTAGGGAAGGTATGGAATCAACATTTGACTTCGAAGCAACTCGAATACCACAACTCAAAACAAAACAAAGGATTGGCTTGCTGAATAAGCCGGAACAAACATATGATAGAGATTTCGTCTGAAGTTTTCGTGGTGGGGCCTACACGGGCTCGATCGTACAGCACCATCATGTACAAGGCAGTGCACATGACATACAAAGCGTCCCCGAGTCAGCATAACCAAGGACTCTTTAAGACACAACGAGACCACTGTAAAACTGACCGTGAATAGGCGGACCACTAGATGTCGAACCCCAATTTCATATCATACATCCGTCGGAAAGATATCCTAAGAGCTACTTGATTTCCCACTTATAAAACTCCCAAAATTTTCCGGTTATGCAATCAGGTGTTGGGGATACAGGGGAAGCATAATATCTCACCCAAAACTAGCAAATCCTACATCCAGCTGTATCCATCCTTCAACACATAACCAAGAAACCTTCGGAAATCATCTACCTCAACCTTCGAAAAGCATCCGTTATACAAGTTATGGCGATACTCCTGAACTCCCGCCCCAGTACTGGGTGGCGTCGAGGTTATCTCACCAACGAACTGCATAAAAGAGATTTTCGATGTCGGCGTACTAAACTCAGGTATTCCAGAACTGCAACGATAAAATTATGACGACAACACCTCAGAGCTCAACTCCCCGGGACACTTCCACTAAACCCCTGACAAGAGGCACCAAGACAATGTTCTCGTCATAAAACCATCAAAACGATTCCAAGATACCCGCGTGATCCTAAAAAAAATTTAGTGAAATTTGAGAAGAGAATAGTCAAAACTCTACGTCAGGATGCCTTACCAGAGCGATGAGGAGACTGGGAAGTAAAAAGAATTCCTAAGCTCTCCGATATATAATTCCTAAATGACTCAAAACATTTTTCTAGACACAACTCGGCTGCTAAAAATGATCAAGCAATGGGGCTCCTAAGGTCGGGGAAGGCTCTGATTACCAACTTGTAACGCCCTCGATGCGGCTATAGCTCCCACATGTCGAGGCACGACTTAGAGACATAACCGCATTGAAAGCAATGTCGCAAGTTAGGCAATCATCACAACATCCCATGTAATATATAGAGTAAAAGGGGAGATACATAGTTGGCTTACACTCTCCACGTCACATCAGAGTACATAAATAACATCCATCATACCAACACTCATGGCCCAACTACGGCGCCAAAATAGAAGAAAACCCAACATGCGACAAGGCCATGAATCGAACCCCAACTAGGCACCACTACTGATCATCAGGAAATGAAACGTAGTAACGCTGAGAGTCCTCGTCGAACTCCCACTTGAGCTCGTACTCGTCACCTGGAGCGGAATCACCTGGACCAACATCCGGAGTTATAGGAATCTGTGAGCCACAGGGACTCAGCAATCTCGCGCCCTCGCGATCAAGACTGTTTAAGCTTATAGGAAGGGTAAGGCAATATATATGTGGAGCTGCAGCAAGCGACTAGCATATATTGTGGATAACTTATTCGCAAAAGAGAGCGAGAAGAGGAGGCAAAGCGCGAGCGAGAAACTAGAGAGCAACCTGCGCAAACATTACTCCAACACCGTGTCCACTTCCCGGACTCCGCCGAGAAGAGGCCATCACGGTAACACACTCAGTTGATTCATTTTAATTAATTAAGGTTCGAGTTATCTACAACCGGACATTAACAAATTCCCATCTGCCCATAACCGCGGGCACGGCTTTCGAAAGTTCATCCCTGCAGGTGAGTCCCAACTTAGCCCACGACAAGCTCTCACGGTCAACGAAGGAATAGACCTCCTCCAAAGGGAAGGAAAAGGCTAAGTGGCAAATGGTAAGACCAATGTTGGGCATTGCTGGACAAGCTTTAATCAAGGCGAAACATCAAGGGGTTCCCATTATAACCCAACCGCGTAAGGAACGCAAAATCCGGGAACATAACACCGATATGACGGAAACTAGGGCGGCAAGAGTGGAACAAAACACTAGGCGAGAGGCCGAGCCTTCCACTCTTTACCAATTATATAGATGCATTAAGATAACATAGAAATATAGTGATATCCCAACAAGTAAATAAATGTCCCAACAAGGAACGGCTCCAATCTTCACCTGCAGCTAGCAACGCTATAAGAGGGGCTGAGCAAGCGGTAACATAGCCAATCAACGGTTTGCTAGGACAATGGTGGGTTAGAGGTTTGACATAGAAATTTGGGAGGCTGACAAGCAAAAGGTAGGCATCGTAGCATTGTCATAGCAAGAGCGAGCAAACTAGCATAGCAAAGATAGTAGTGATTTCGAGGGTATGATCATCTTGCCTGCACAGTTGTCAGAGTTGACTGGATCCTCACAAGCAAACTCCACGGGCTCCTCGGTAGCGAACTCATCTCCCGACTCTACCCAAACAAGACAAACAAGCAACAAGGATACAATCAACCACGTGCAAGACCAAGCAATATGATGAAATGAAGATATGCTATGCGGAATGCGATGCGGGATGCAAAATGCAAGATATGACAGGAAACGCACGGACCTGGCCTCAACCTGGAATTCCAAGGGTGCGACTGGAAAGGTGAGATGAAATCGCTTGAAAACGATATAAAGAACGCCGGAATCGGAGTTATGGTTTCGAAATGGCAAGCGATTTAAGATATGACACCGGTCTGCGATTTACAGCAAGTAGGCATCTAAACGCAATGAAATGGACATGCTATAGCCACTAAACATGACAACAAAATACATGGCAGCGATGCACACAAGATGCTTAACAAAATACTAGCACTGAGCCACGGCCAATTCATCCATTATGAGCTTCAAACAAGCATGGCAAAAACGCAAATGCAAAACAGATTCCAGACTTTGTGAAATTAACACTTGTCTGAAATTTCAGATCACGAAGCCCTCTTCGGAGCAGCAAAACAATATGATACATGACCTTATTAAGACAAATAAGAACATGGCATGGAGCTACTCAACAAGCTTAACAAAAGAGCCAAAGTGACCTGGGGCCAAAAGGGTTCACAAAATATACTAACGGGCACACGAACATAGATAAAACACAATCAGTTTTCAGACTTTGAAAACTGAGACATGCTGAAATATAACTCACGAAGTCATGTAAACGAGCTCGATGCACTCACCACGTTGCAAGTCATGGCAAGGCAGGCATACATCCATAAAGAAGGCACAAAATTCTAGCTAGACATGGCAAGAAGAATGGCATAGCATGCACGGATCAACTACAATAACATCGGCAAAATCGCAAACGAGTTGACGATCTGCCCAGAATCACCACGAAGCAAAAGTAGAGCTTGATTGACTCAATCTAGGGTTCTCCATAATTGCAAACAAAGACATGGATGGATAGAGCATAACATGATTAAGAAAACTCCTTTACTGATCATCCTCAAAAGAGGCACGGATCACTAGGAAACAAGCTGAACATATGGCATCATGAACTAAATAATCCTAGACTTAGTGAAAACAACTAAGTCTCTGAAAACAGATTTCCCGGGTGCCTCTCTTTGCAAGCTTGCACAAGTCACCACACACATCCTAAAAATGCATGGGTTGCACCTCTGGAAAGAAGACACAATCCTTAACAAAACATATGAAGGACTCACAGGCATATCATGCACACAATAATCATGGCAAAAATGACAAAGTCTAAGATGAACTAGCAGATCTGACAATTAATTCACGAAGCCTCCTTCTAACATCATTTTGGGCATCAAGATGAATTCAAATGAAAATTATGAAATGGAATGAAATGATGTACTCATCGAGGTGAACATTTTGATATACTATATGTCCAAATCGGAGCTACGGATGCAAAGTTACGGGGCCTCGAACAGGAGCATATGAGCTAAAAATCTAGGGACTTAGCGAAAAAAACAACCCCGCGGATTAGGGTTACTGTAGCAACCGCGGATCTAGATTGGGCGAGCTGGATCCGGCGAGGTCGCTCGCCGACGACAACGGGCGGTGGCGGCCGGACGGAGGGGAGGCGAGGCCGGGGCCGGCCGGCCTTGGCGGCGAGGAGGAGCGGCGCGGCCGGGGACGGGCGGCGGCGGCCCGGCGATAAGGCGGCGGAGGCAGCGCGGGGCGCGGCGCGAGCTGCTGGCCGGCGTCGATGGCGGCGGCGGCGGTGGCGGCCTCGGGGCGGAGCAGGCGGCGGCGCGGCGACCTCGGGCGCGCGGCGGCGAGTGGCCCGGTCGGGCGCGGGAGCGGGCCCGCCTCGGGCCTGGGCGGGCCGGCGGGAGCGGCGGCGCTGGATTGGCTGCGGCAATGCGTCCGGTCAGATCAGACGTGTCCGGCCGGCGCGGGGATCCTGTTTTTTTAGCTAGGGTTTCGGGGAGGAAGAAGAGATCCGAAAACAGGAGGGCTATTTATAGGCATAAGTGGAGCTAGGAGAGTCCAAATGAGGTGCAGTTTTCGGCCACGCGATCGTGACCGAACGCTCTAGGACATGGAGCAGAGTTTGGTGGGTTTTGGGCCAAAATGGAGGGGTGTTGGGCTGCAACACACACGAGGCCTTTTCGGTCCCTCGGTTAACCGTTGGAGTATCAAACGAAGTCCAAATGGCACGAAACTTGACAGGCGGTCTACCGGTAGTAAACCAAGGCCGCTTGGCAAGTCTCGGTCCAATCCGGAAATGTTTAATCCCCACACACAAAAGAAAGGTAGAAATGACCACAGGAGGAGAACGAAGCGCCGGAATGCAAAACGGACAGCGGGGAAAAAGCTCGGATGCATGAGACGAACATGTATGCAAATGAAATGCACATGATGACATGATATGCAATGCATGACACGCAAGCAATGACAAGGCAACAATAGCGAATAACTGAACGACACCTGGCACATTGGTCTCGGGGCGTTACAGACAGCAGGGGCAGCAAGGCACATATTGTATTGTTGCCATCGAGGATAAAAAGATGGGGTTTATATCATATTGCATGAGTTTATCCCTCTACATCATGTCATCTTACTTAAAGCATTACTCTGTTCTTATGAACTTAATACTCTAGATGCATGCTGGATACAGGTCGGTGTGTGGAGTAATAGTAGTAGATGCAGAATCGTTTCGGTCTACTTGTCACGGACGTGATGCCTATATACATGATCATACCTAGATATTCTCATAAGTATGCTCAATTCTATCAATTGCTCGATAGTAATTCGTTTACCCACCATAATACTTATGCTCCTGAGAGAAGCCATTAGTGAAACATATGGCCCCTGGGTCTATCTTCCATCATATTAATCTTTCAACACTTAGCTATTTCTATTGCCGTTTATTTTACTTTGCATCTTTATTTCTCTTTATCATAAAGATACCAAAAATATTATCTTATCATATCTATCAGATCTCACTCTGTAAGTGACCGTGAAGGGATTGACAACCCCTTTATCACGTTGTTTGCGAGGTTCTTATTTGTTTATGTAGGTGCGTGGGACTCGAGCGTGATCTCCTACTGGATTGATACCTTGGTTCTCAAAAACTGAGTGAAATACTTACGCTACTTTACTGCATCACCCTTTCCTCTTCAAGGGAAAACCAACGCAGTGCTCAAGAGGTAGCACATTCCACATCAAAAATTCTATTTTTATCATTTACCTACTTCAGGACGAGTAGGAATTATGCTTGGGGATGCTTGATATGTCTCTTACGTACCTATAATTTTTGATTGTTCCATGCTATTGTATTATTAATATTGGATGTTTTATATGCTATTTTATATGATTTTTGGGACTAACCTATTAATGTAGAGCCCAGTGCCAGTTTCTGTATTTTCCTTGTTTTTGAGTTCTACAGAAAAGGAATATCAAACGGAGTCCAAATGACCTAAAAATTTACGGTGATTTTTTATGGACCAGAAGAAGCCCCCGAAGCAAAAGAGTTAGGCCAGAAGAGTCCCGAGCCAACCACAAGGGTGGAGGGTGTGCCCTACCCCCCCCCCCCCCCGGCGCGTCCTCCATCCTTGTCGTTGACTCCTGGACCCCCCTAACTTGTTCTCGACGCCAAAAATTCCTATAAATATAGAAACCCCCAAAAAAACCTAGATAGGGAGTTCCGCTGCCGCAAGCCTCTATAGCCACCAAAAACCAACCGGGACCCTGTTTCGGCACCCTGCCGGAGGGGGAAGTCATCGCCGGTGGCCATCTTCATCATCCCGGCGCTCTCCATGACGAGGAGGGAGTACTTCACTCTCGGGGCTGAGGGTATGTACCAGTAGCTATGTGTTTAATCTCTCTCTCTCTCTCTTGTGTTATTGATTTGGCATGAACTTGATGTACCATGAGCTTTAGTTGCATCCTATGATGTTTCTCCCCCTCTACCTTCTGGTAATGGATTGAGTTTTCCCTTTGAAGTTATCTTATCGGATTGAGTCTTTAAGGATTTGAGAACACTTAATGTATGTCTTGCATGTGCTTATCTCTGGTGACAATGGGATATTTAGGTGATCTACTTTATGTATGTTTTGGTGATCAACTTGCGGGTTTTGTGACCTTGTGAACTTATGCATAGGGGTTGGCACACGTTTTCGTCTTGACTCTCCGGTAGAAACTTTGGGGCACTCTTTGAAGTTCTTTATGTTTGTTTGAATAGATGAATATGAGATTGTGTGATGCATATCGTATAATCAAACCCACGGATACTTGTGGTGACATTGGAGTATCTAGGCGACATTAGGGTTTTGGTTGATGTGTGTCTTAAGGTGTTATTTTAGTACAAACTCTAGGGTTGTTTGTGACACTTATAGGAATAGCCCAATAGATCGATCAGAAAGAATAACTTTGAGGTGGTTTCGTACCCTACGATAATCATTTATTCTCCGCTATTAGTGACTTTGGAGTGAATCTTTGTTGCACGTCGAGGGATTGTTATATGATCTAATTATGTTATCATTGTTGAGAGAACTTGCACTAGTGAAAGTATGAACCCTAGGCCTTGTTTCCAAGCATTGTAATACCGTTTTCGCTCACTTTTGTTACTAATTACCTTGCTATTTTTATATTGTCAGATTACAAAAACCTATATCTACTATCCATATTGCACTTGTATCACCATCCCTTCGCCGAACTAGTGCACCTATACAATTTACCATTGTATTGGGTGTGTTGGGGACACAAGAGACTCTTGTTATTTGGTTGCTTGGTTGTTTGAGCGATACCATCTTCATCCTATGCCTCCCATGGATTGATAAACCTTAGGTCATCCACTTGAGAGAAATTTGCTATTGTCCTACAAAACTCTGCGCTTGGAGGCCCAACACGAGTCTACAAGAAGAAGGTTGCGTAGTAGATATCAAGATTATGGAGAGGAGATTATTTGGTAAGAAGTTATGGAGGGGAGAGAAATTTGGGAGAAACTAACAGGGAAGAGAGAGATTTAGGAGAAATTAATATATGGTAGGTGAAAAGATATGTGTAAGGGCCATAATGGGTCAAAAACTATGAAGGAAGAAAAGGAGATTTTGGGGGAAATTATGGAGGGGGGGATTTCGTAAGAAGTTATGGAGGGGAGAGATTTGGAAGAAATTAATAGGGGCAAGAGATATTTGGGAAGAATTAATAGAGGGTAGGTGAAAATATATGTGTAAGGGTCATAATGGGTCGAAAGCTATGCAAGGGAGAAAAGAATATTTTGGAGAAAACTATGGAGGGGGAGGGTTTGGTAAGAAGTTATGGATGGAAGAGATATTTGGAAGAAGTTAATAGATGAGAGAGATCTGGGAGAAATTAAAAGATGGTAGGTGAAAAGATATGTGTAAGGGCCATAATGGGTCAAAAACTATCGAAAGAAGAAAAGGGAGATTTTGGAAGAAATTATGTAGGGGAGGATTTGGTAAGAAGTTATGGAGGGGAGAGATATTTGGGAGACATTAATAGGGGGAGGTATTTGGAAGAAACTAATAGAGGGTAGGTGAAAATACATGTGTCGGTGTCAAAAACGGCGGATCTCGGGTAGGGGGTCCCGAACTGTGCGTCTAAGGCGGATGGTAACAGGAGGCAGGGGACACGATGTTTTACCCAGGTTCGGGCCCTCTTGATGGAGGTAATACCCTACGTCCTGCTTGATTGTTCTTGATGATATGAGTACTACAAGAGTTGATCTACCATGAGATCAGGGAGGCTAAACCCTAGAAGCTAGCCTATGGTATGATTGTATGTTGTCCTACGGACTAAAACCCTCTAGTTTATATAGACACCGGAGGGGCTAGGGTTACACAAGGTTGGTTACAAAGGAGGAGATATGCATATCCATATTTCCTAGCTTGCCTTCCACGCCAAGTAGAGTCCCATCTGGACACGGGACGAAGTCTTCAATCTCGTATCTTCACAGTCCAATAGTCCGGCCAAAGGATATAGTCCGGCTGTCCGAAGACCCCCTAATCCAGGACTCCCTCAGTAGCCCCTGAACCAGGCTTCAATGACGATGAGTCCGGCGCGCAGTGTTGTCTTCGGCATTGCAAGGTGGGTTCCTCCTCCGAATACACCACGGAAGAGTTTGAATACAAGGATAGTGTCCGACCCTGCAAAATAAGTTCCACATACCACTGTAAAGAGAATAATATTTCCACAAATCTATTCTGCTGATACGTTTTGGCAGCATGACATCATGCCACGGCCCGGTAATTATTTGAACCGTTTTTCTTTAATCAGCCCCGCACATAACGTGAGGAAGTTTCTTGACACGTCTTGTCAAAGTAGAGATCGTGTTCCCCTTATCACGGGATTCTCATCAATACAAATGTGGGTAACCCAACCGTGCCTGTTGGTATGACTCCTAGATCTTAGGTAAGTCTCGAACGACCACAAGGAGGACGCCTGATAGTCATCCCCTTTATAAAGGGACAAGGCTTTTTCTTTTTTCCCTCCCGTGCTCAATCGAATCCTTCCCCCGCCTCGAGTTCTAACACCCAAAGCTCAGGTCAGGTGCTTCGGACCTTCAATCATGTCTGGATCCAGCCTTCAAGGCCGGTGAATGCCTTCCTCCATCACAGAGGAGGACATCAAGAAGTTGATGAAGGCCAGATATCTCACCGCCGAAATTTCGCATAGGCTGCCCGCCCGAGGGCAGGTCGTCCCTACTCCCGAACCCAACGAGAGCGTTGTGTTCGTCTCCCACTTCCTCCGAGGACTAGGCCTCGCTCTAGATCCCTTTGTTAGGGGTCTTATGTTCTATTATGGGCTGGATTTTCACGATCTGGCCCCGGATTCCCTTCTTCACATCTCATCATTTATTGTCGTATGTGAGGCCTTCCTCCGCATTACCCCTCACTTCGGCATGTGGCTCAAGACTTTCGTTGTGAAGCCGAAGATGGTCGAGGGGCAATACGCAGCGTGCGGAGGTGCTCTAATAAGCAAAATTGTTGATGCTCCATGGCCAAAGGGTTCCTTTCCAGAGGTGTCCGGATTGTGGCAATGGGAGTGGTTTTACGTCATAGCTCCCCGAAGTGCCAAATGGGTAGCCACCCCCATCTTTCGCTCGGCCCCCCACCACAACTGATGTCATGGATCAGCAGGGGGCTGAGCTGGGGTCCAGCCAAGGACGTGCCAATATTGCAGAGCCGTATCCGAGATCTCTTCAAGGGAGATTTCAGTCTGGTTATGGTAATGCAAGTTATGCTGGTTCGTCGAGTCCAGCCTTGCAAACGCCGCCCCCTCCACATGTGGGAATTCAACCCGGAAGGACCGCGCACTATTCAGCATTTCCTCAGCATGACGAACGAGGAGATGTACAAATCGTTCCTCGGACCCCAAATAGAGTGTCCGGACACTACCGAGGACGTGAGCCTGAGCTGCAACCGCCCTGCTGCCCAAGTAAGTAATCCCATGGCCAAACACACTGTCCTTTTATTTATCATGACATCATTCTGAAGAATCGCTCTTTAACCAGGACTGGATAACAAAGGTGAAGATGATCCGGTGTTCGGCCCCCCTTACCGAAGGCTTGGACAATCCGGTGCTGGAAAAGATGCTCGAGCCAGCACCTTGTCTAGTGCCCTCAAAGGAAGATGAAGGGGGGAATAAAGAGGGCGAAAGTGGGCCTCCATCGCTACCTATTCCGATCGAGGGAATGAGCGCCTCCGTGAGGGAGGATAACCAAGGGGAAGAATCTGACATTCTCTCTCCCCAGGGAAGGAAGAGGACTACCTCTGAAGATCCAGAAACTAAGGTTTCCAAACAGGAGAAGAAATCTCCGCCAGAGGGTCCTGCCCCGGAGGGTATTCTCGCCGCACAATGTACGCGCAAAAAGTACTTAATAGTTAATATATCCTACCTTACTTCCGAAGACAATAACCGATGCTTGTAAATTGTAGTCCGGATCGCAGCCCTTCTCGACAGAGTTCATCTTCGGAGGATCTTCTTTCGGAGATGATGGAGAGTGAAATGCCTCCCCCGGACTCCCCAGCTCAAGAAGCGGGCGACCTTGAAGTGTCGTCGCGAAGGGTGTCTCCGGATCCAATATCGCCAGAGGATAACCCTTTGGCTGCCCGGCATCCCCAGTATCCGGCTCCTGAGGAGAGCAACAGCAAGGGTCCGTACTGTGTGCGGTCGGATGCGCTGAAGGATCTTCTGGGGCAAGCTGTCGTCTCGGAAGCGCATCATACGCTAATGGGTATGGTAATTGAAAGGATTTCATCCGCCGAAAGCGATTTGCATGAAGCTTTTATGAGTCTGCTGAAGGGCTTCGAGGTACGTGAAATAATGTATGCCTTTAACAGTACCGCATATGTTAGGTATGTCCATGCGGATAGTAGCCCCTGAGACTCTGGTTGTCATCGAGAACAGCAGCAAACAAAGGATCATAGGCCCAGGTAATAACCAGACCGCCTTTATGTGCAGGTGGTTGAAGCTCCGGTGGCTAGCCGGACTGATGGGTTTGCCGAACTAAAGCGGCAACTGGATGCGGCAGATGCCGACATCGTGCTTGTCAACAAGCGGCTTGACGAGGCACAGGGTGAGTGATTTTTCTGGTGATCGTCACATAATAAGAGCAGCATGATGCCAGTATCTTTAATATGTTGTGACTTCAGATGGAGCTGCCACCATGGAGACCCTTCGGGCGGAGCTTGCCCGAGCCAAGGAGCAAGCAAGGAGTAGCAATGTGGCCGCTTTACAGGCGGCCGAAGAGTTAAGGGCCGAACAGGCCACGCATTGCGAGAGCAAGGAAAAAATAGCCAAGATGGCTATAGAGTTAAAAGATGTTGCTGACCGTTACCCGCTTCTTGAAGAAGAAAACCGGGTGAAGGCGACAGACCTGGAGAATGCCCGGGTGGCTACCAAGGAAGCCCGCTCCAAAATTAGAGTGACGAAGGAGGAGCTGAATCAAGCTACAGATATCGTGTCTGGGAAGCCCTTCTTGTTGCGGACTAAGTTCGGAGATCCGAAGTATGCCCCTCTGGACCAGCTATGGAGTTCTGCGGACGCGTACATGGATTTGGCCACAAGTGTTGCTGATGCAGCCGAGTACTTCAAGGATCAGAAAGTTCCCGAAGTGGAAAAGTTGTTCTGGTCACAGTTTCACGCTCCAGTCCATCCGCTGCTGCTGAATGAGCGATTGACCGGTTGGGCAGACTTGCCATGAGGTCCGTTGTGGATCACCTGTGGCCGGGAGGGCCAAGGCCGAGTAGCTATTTTAGCTTAGTGCAACAATTCCTTGAAGTTGTGCCACGCATCAATGCTGTAAAGAGATCAGCGTGCATAGAAGGTGCGCGGATGGCCCTTGCCCATGTCAAAACATACCGGGCGGAGATGGAGGCCACCACTGTTGCGGCACAGGGTTCGGCCATAGGCCGAGTGGCTGCGAGCACTACTTTGAAGATGTCCTTGAAGGCGCCCGTTTGATAGAGGCTCAGTGCTCGAAGAATATTATTTTCCAGTGACATGTAGCCCCATTGTACAATGTTTTTCTGAATTAATCAATGCTGTATTTATACTTTTGCCCGAAAGTACTATGATGCCTCCTGTGCGGCCGTTTATGTATATATGTATATAACCTGAAAGTTTGCAGTCGTCGGCTTCCGCCCCCACGCGTATAATGTGGGGGTGTTCGCAAAAGATGCATATCCACACTTGATCCAATGTCTTGGTCCGTTAAGGAGGTGATAGCGTAGCAAACGAGGCAATCGGGCTATATTGCTTTAAGCCTTTCACTTAGCCATAGGAGTTTGACAGTGGGGCTACTATATAGCCCCTGGTACTTCTGCGCTCATCCGAATACGGTGCGCGTACGTACATGACCGGGAAACGGTCCTTCGTTAATGCGGAGGAATCCCGAAGATTCTGATTAGTCATCGAGTGGTTGACCAGTCTCTCGCTATATCATGACCGTCAGTTTTCAGCTTTCTCTACTGAGGTGCTCATCCGGGTGAACCAGGGCACAATCGCAGTAGTTCTCCTAGTGCTACCTTAGCCGATATAACGGAACGTAAGGTACCAAAACGTGGGAGCTGGGCAAACCCAACATTTTACCAAAGACATGATTCGGAGCTGATGCATATAGGGCCAAACTCGCGACGCCGAACACTCCCTAAGGTGTTTGGTCTTTATAACAGATACCGTGCTAAACAATGCCCTTTATAAGAGACCCTATGTGTCCAGGTACGTGCAAAATCCTGGCGTGGCCACATGCCAATAACGCCGGCATCCTTCTCAGTTGTGTGGAGTATCCGGAGGATGTAAGCAACAAGAGACAGTAAAAAAGGTTTACACAGGGCCTTAATCTAAAAAGAAACCTTTGGGCGGGTCCCTGCTGCACGTCTGCGCTTGTATCTCCGTTGTGCCGTGTCCTGGACGGGTGTAGCACGATTGTAACCTGCAAAAGGAAAGAACTTAGGTGAAAGTTGTCATGCCGAAAAGAAGAATGAGTTATCAGAATTCCAGAGAAGCCTGGTTGAGCCGGGCTGGCCCTGATAACACGCGGGAAGCCCCTGGTATCGTTTTATGAGGGTTCGGAAACCAATCTCATGCATATATGATGGAACGCCGGACTGATCTAACCGTGTCCGTGGTCTTGACGACCTGCCATTTTTCTGGTTGGTGAGGCCGTCTAGTGTGCGGCTGTTAGAGCCGCCGCGTCCTCTTCCATACGTGAAGAATGGTTCGTATTTCCGCTAACTGTAATGACGCCTCATGGACCGGGCATCTTGAGCTTGAGAAAAGCATAATGCGGTATTGCGTTAAAACGAGTGAAAGCCGCCCTTCCGAGTAGTGCTTGAAAATCACTTTGGAATGGAGCGATGTGAAAAGTTAATGTTTCACTTCGGAAGTTATCAGGAGGACCAAATACCACCTCTAGGAATAGAGAGCCCGTGCAGTGGGCCTCTTGGCCTGGTATTACTCCCTTGAAGGTAGTATTACTGTGGCTTATTTGTGTCGGGTCTATCCCCATTTTGCGGACTGTGTCCTGATATATCAGATTGAGATCACTGCCGCCGTCCATGAGGACCCTTGTGAAATGGTACCCTTTTATTATTGGGTCTAACACCAAGGCCGTCAGTCCTTCGCGCCGGATATGTGTATCGTGATCCCTACTATCAAAAGTGATCGGGCAGGCCAACCAGGGGTTGGACCTAGGGGTGACGGGCTCTATGGCGCGTGTGCTTCGGAGTGCGTGATTGCTTCTCCTCCTTGTCACATGGATCACGTTTACTGTTTTAACCTCCGGTGGGAACTTTTTCTGTCCTCCGGAGCTTTGCTGGTGAGGTTCATCCTCGTCTTCGCTTGGTGTCTCTTCCCCTTTGTGTTCGGCGTTTAGCTTACTGGCCTGCTTGAAGACCCAACATTCTCTGTGGGTATAATTTGCAGGTTTGTCTGGGGTGCCGTGAATCTGACAGAGTTTGTCAAGAATTTTGTTTAGGCCAGATTGTCCTTCTCTGCTGCCTTTGAAAGGCTTTTTCCGCTGACCTGGTCGGAGCCCCTGAATCCAGCATTTATCGCCGTATTATCTGGGCTACCTTCTTTATTTCGACGCTTGTTTTTGTTGCGTAGTGATTTACCATTGGCATCCCTTACTTCGGATGTGCTTGGGTCACCGGTGCTGCTACGGGCCAACCATTTGTCCTCGCCTGCACAAAAGTGGGTCATGAGGCTTGTTAGGGCTGCCATTGTTCTCGATTTTTCTTGACCGAGGTGTCTGGCGAGCCATTCTTCTCGGACGCTGTGTTTAAAAGCTGCTAAGGCTTCGGCGTCCGGACAGTCGACTATTTGGTTCTTCTTGGTGAGGAACCTGTTTCATAGCTTTTGGGTGGACTCTCTGGATTGTTGGATTATATGACTTAAATCGTCTGCATCCGGAGGTCGGACGTAAGTCCCTTGAAAATTGGCCCAGAAAGCATCCTCGAGCTCCTCCCAACTTCCAATTGAGTTTTCGGGGAGGCCTTTCAGCCAGTGCCTAGCTGGCCCTTTAAGCTTGAGGGGCAAGTATTTAATGGCATGGAGATTGTCTCCACGAGCCATATGAATATGGAGGATGAAGTCCTCTATCCGGAGTCCAGGGTCTGTGGTTCCGTCGTACGCCTCTATGTTCACCGGTTTGAATCCTTCTGGGAATTCGTGATCCAGCACCTCATCAGTGAAACATAGTGGGTGTGTGGCACCCCTGTATTAGGATGCGCCATAGTGTTCGGACGGTTGTAGTATTCGGTGTTGGTTGTGTACCGTAGCGTGCTTCCTAGATCCATAGATAGATCTGGTCGCGCCGGATTTTTGACGCAAATTCTCACGTAGAACATGTGTTGACTTATGTGTGACTTTGTTAGCCGCTCTATCGCGTTCACAGGGTGGTGGATCTGGCCGATTGGCCGTATCACTTATCTGATGTATGGGCTCTAAGGCCTCATCGTCGAATTCCGGTAATAGCTTGTGCTTTGGATAGCTATTCGGGTGGTAGCTTCTACCATACTTTGTTACTTTGTTCCACTTGCTGTTGAGCGTATCTTGTGTGACCTTGAGCCTTTGCTTCTGTTTTTTCAGGCTTCTCGCTGTGGCAGTAAGCCTTCTGCGGAGGTTTTCTTGCTCCAAGTGTGTTTCCGGGATGATGGGTGCATCTTCGTCCAGACTGTTGTCTTCTCTAGACGGGGATTGATGAGGCTTATCTTCGGCGTCATCGTGTTCGGACGTTGGATCCGTACTATGTTTGCAATTTGCATCTTGATCATTTTCTACCACCGGGGTGGTGCAGTTGTCTTCTTTTCCAGAGTCGTGTGGACTATTATTATCGTTGTTTTTGCTATGGAAGGACTTAGAGCGGCGCCGCTGACGTCGGCACTTGGGTTGCTTCTTGGAGGGGTCAACCTCCGCTTTCTCGTCGCCATTGGCTTCGTTGGGGGTGACCACCATGTACACGTCATGTGATGAAGTAGCGGTCCAGCGCCCTGTGGGCGGTGGTTTCGGTTCGTCTCCTGCATCGTCGTCCATACCGTTGATGTCTTCGGAGTCGAAGTCGAGCATGCCGGTTAAGTCGTCGACAGTGGCTACTAAGTGGGTGGTGGGTGGGCAGCGAATTTCTTTGTCGTCCGCATCCCATCCTAGCCGAACATAGTTCGGCCAGGGTTCTCCTAATAGGGAGAGAGACCTTAATGAATTCAGCACATCTCTGAAAGGTGAGTGCTGAAAGATATCCGCGGAGGTGAACTCCATGATCGGCGCCCAGTCGGACTCGACGGGCACGGATATGAGCGGTTCGGAGTCCGTGGCCGGAGATGAAATCAGTGGTTCGGCGACACGGCTCTCGTAAGGGGTGAAGTCAGTATCCGGCTCTATTGCCACTGAGAGTGCGGCCTCCGTGGTGGGGTCCATCCCTCTGCTCTCGGATGGCGCGACTTGCTCCGGATAAAAGGCCGGAGTAGCTGCAGATGCGATCTCCCGAACACTGTCCGACGATAGAGCTACATCTTGCTCGTCGTGACTGCACGGCGCGTCCGGCATGGGCTCGAATCCGTTGAAGATCAAGTCTCCGTGGATATCGGCCGTGTAGTTCAAGTTTCCAAATCTGACCTGATGGCCAGGGGCGTAGCTCTCAATCTGCTCCAGATGGCCAAGCGAATTGGCCCGCAGTGCAAAGCCGTCGAATATGAAGATATGTCCGGGGAGGAAAGCCTCACCTTGGACCGCATCGCTAGCGATGATCGAAGGAGCCATCGAGCCTTATGGTGACAACACAGTGGAACTCTCAATGAAAGCACCAATGTCAGTGTCAAAACCGGCGGATCTCGGGTAGGGGGTCCCGAACTGTGCGTCTAAGGTGGATGGTAATAGGAGGCAGGGGAAACGATGTTTTACCCAGGTTCGGGACCTCTTGATGGAGGTAATACCCTACGTCCTGCTTGATTGTTCTTGATGATATGAGTATTACAAGAGTTGATCTACCACGAGATCAGAGAGGCTAAACCCTAGAAGCTATCCTATGGTATGATTGTATGTTGTCCTACGGACTAAAACCCTCTGGTTTATATAGACACCGGAGGGGGCTAGGGTTACACCAGGTCGGTTACAAAGGAGGAGATATGCATATCCATATTGCCTAGCTTGCCTTCCACGCCAAGTAGAGTCACATCCGGACACGGGACGAACTCTTTAATCTCGTATCTTCACAGTCCAACAGTCCGGCCAAAGGATATAGTCCGGCTGTCTGAAGACCCCCTAATCCAGGACTCCCTCAACATGTGTAAGAGCCATAATGGGTCGAAAGCTGTGAAAGGGAGAGAATGAGATTTTGTAGGAAATTATGGAGGGTGGAGGATTTAGTAAGAAGTTATGGAGGGAGAGAGATTTGGAAGAAATTAATAGGAGAGAGAGGGAGATTTGGGAGAAATTAATAGAGGGTAGGTGAAAAGATATGTTTAAGGGCCATAATGGGTGAAAAGCTATGGAGGGAAAAAATGAGATTTTGGAGGAAATTATGGAGGGCAAATGATTTGGTAAGAAGTTATTGAGGGAGAGAGATTTGAGAGAAATTGATAAAGGGTAGGTGAAAAGATATGTTTAAGAGCCATAATGGGCCAAAAGTTATGGAAGGATGAAAAGGATATTTAGGAGGAAATTATGAAGGGCAAAAGATTTGGTAAGATGTTATGGAGAGAAAGAGATTGGGAAGAAATTAACATGTCAGGGAGAGATTTGGGTGAAATTAATAAATGATAGGTGAAAAGATATCTGTAAGGGCTATAATGGGTCAAGAGCTATGGAAGGGATAAAAGGAGATTTTTGAGGAAGTTATGGAGGGGAGAGAGATTTAGGGAGTAACCAATAGAGGAGAGAGAGAGAGAGTTTTGAGGTTATTCAATGTAGGGTAGGTGGGAGGATCTGTCTAGCGGGAGGATCTGTGTAGTGGAAGGAGGGATTGAGATCTAGATCTAGAGATGATGCGGGGGCGGGGGTAGAGATATAAATCTAGATCTATATGGGTCTGGGTAGAGGTTTTGATCTGGATCTAGAGAATGTGGGAAAGGCCAAGGTAGAGATTTAGATCTAGATCTACAGATGGTGAGGGTGGGGGGGTCTAGCGACGGTGCAGGGAAATGGGCGGGAGTATATATATCGAGATATAGGTTAATAATGAGAGATGTGTAAGCAGGGGAAAGATGAAGCTTGGAGGGGATACTAAGGTAGAAGTTGAAGGAAATATGCCCTACAAGCAATAATAAAGTTGTTATTTATATTTCCTTATATCATGATAAATGTTTATTGTTCATGCTAGAATTGTATTAACCGAAAACTTAGTACATGTGTGAATACATAGACAAACAGAGTGTCCCAAGTATATCTCTACTTGACTAGCTCGTTAATCAAATATGGTTAAGTTTCCTAACCATAGACATGTGTTGTCATTTGATGAACGGGATCACATCATTAGAGAATGATGTGATGGACAAGACCCATCCGTTAGCTTAGCATTATGATCGTTTAGTTTTATTGCTATTGCTTTCTTCATGACTTATGCATATTCCTCTGACTATGAAATTATGCAACTCCCGAATACCGGAGGAACCCTTGTGTGCTATCAAACGTCACAACGTAACTGGGTGATTATAAAGATGCTCTACAAGTGTCTCCGAAGGTGTTTGTTGAGTTGGCATAGATCGAGATTACAATTTGTCACTCCATGTATCAGAGAGGTATCTATGTGCCCTCTCGGCAACGCACATCACTATAAGCCTTGCAAGCAATGTAAATAATGAGTTAGTTACAGGATGATGCATTTCGGAATGAGTAAAGAGACCTGCCGGTAACGAGATTGAACTAGGTATGATGATATCGACAATCGAATCTCGGGCAAGTAACATACCGATGACAAAGGGAATAACATATGTTGTTATGCGGTTTGACCGATAAAGATCTTCATAGAATACGTGGGAGCCAATATGAGCATCCAGGTTCCGCTATTGGTTATTGACCGGAGATGTGTCTCGGTCATGTCTACATAGTTCTCAAACCCATAGGGTCCGCACGCTTAACGTTCGATGACGATTTGTATTATGAGTTATGTGTTTTGGTGATTGAAGTTTGTCTGGAGTCCCGAATGAGATCACGGACATGACGAGGAATCTCGAAATGGTCGAGAGGTAAAGATTGATATATTGGACGAAGGAATTCGGACACCGGAAAGTTTTCAGCATGTTTCAGATATTTATCGGGGAACAGAGGGGTTACCGGAACCCCCCGGGAAAGTTATGGGCCCTAATGGGCCATAAGGGAGTAGGAGAGGGCAGCCCACAGGGTGCCCCCCGCCAAGGGCAGTCCGAATTGGACTAGGGGGAGGGGACACGCCCCCTACTACCTCTTGAGCATTGCGTTGGTTTTCCCTTGAAGAGGAAAGGGTGATGCAGCAAAGTAGCATAAGTATTTCCCTCAGTTTTTGAGAACCAAGGTATCAATCCAGTAGGAGACTACACGCAAGTCCCTCGTACCTACACAAAAAAATAAGAACCTCGCAACCAACGCGATAAAGGGGTTGTCAATCCCTTCACGGTCACTTACGAGAGTGAGATCTGATAGAGATAATAATAATAATAATAATAATAATAATAAGATAAATATTTTTTGTATTTTTATGATATAGATTGGAAAATAAAGATTGGAAAATAAACGGCAATAGAAATAGCTTGTTGACGGGAGATTAATATAATGGAGAGTAGACCCGGGGGTCATAGGTTTCACTAGTGGCGTCTCTCAAGATAGCATAAGTATTACGGTGGGTGAACAAAATAGTTTCGAGCAATTGATAGAAAAGTGCATAATTATGAGAATATCTAGGCATGATCATGTATATAGGCATCACGTCCGCGACAAGTAGACCAAAACGATTCTGCATCTACTACTATTACTCCACACATCGATTGCTATCCATCATGCATCTAGAGTATTAAGTTCATAAGAACAGAGTAATGCTTTAAGTAAGATGACATGATGTAGAGGGATAAACTCATGCAATATGATATAAACCCCATCTTTTTATGCTCAATTGCAAAAATACAATACAATACATGCCTTGCTGCCCCTGCTGTCACTAGGAAAGGACACCGCAAGATTGAACCGAAAGCTAAGCACTTCTCCCATTGCAAGGAAGATCAATCTAGTAGGCGAAACCAAACTGATAACTCGAAGAGACTTGCAAAGATAACCAATCATACATAAAAGAATTCAGAGGAGATTCAAATATTGTTCATAGTTAAACTTGATCATAAACCCACAATTCATTGGATCTCAACAAACACACCGCAAAACAAGATTACATCGAATAGATCTCCAAGAAGATCGAGGAGAACTTTGTATTGAGATCCAAAGAGAGAGAAGAAGTCATCTAGCTAATAACTATGGACCCGAAGGTCTGAAGTAAACTACTCACACATCATCAGAGAGGCTATGGTGTTGATGTAGAAGCCCTCTGTGATCGATTCCCCCTCCGGCGGAGCTCCGAAAAAGGCCCCAAGATGGGATCTCTTGGGTACAGAAGGTTGTGGCGGTGGAAATAGGGTGTCGTGGTGCTCCTGGATGTTTTCGGGGTATATGGATATAGGAGGAAGAAGTAGGTTGATGGAGCCACGAGGGGCCCATGAGGGTGGAGGGCGCGCCCCCTGCCTCATGGCCTCCTCGTTGATTTCTTGACGTCCACTCCAAGTCTCCTGGATCATGTTTGTTCTAAAAATAACTCTCCCGGAGGTTTTATTCTGTTTGGTATTCTTTTTCTGCGAAACACTGAAATAGGCAAAAAAATAGCAATTTGCACTGGGCCTTGGGTTAGTAGGTTAGTCCCAAAAATAATATAAAAGTGTATAAATAAGCCCATTGACATACAAAACAGATAATATAATAGCATGGAACAATCAAAAATTATAGATATGTTGGAGACGTATCAAGCATCCCCAAGCTTAATTCCTGCTCGTCCTCGAGTAGGTAAATGATAAAAACAGAATTTTTCATGTGGAATGCTACCTAGCATAATTTTCAATGTAATTTTCTTTATTGTGGCATGAATGTTAGATCCGAAAAATTCAAGACAAAAGTTTAATATTGACATAAAAATAATAATACTTCAAGCATACTAACTAAGCAATCATGTCTTCTCAAAATAACATGGCAAAAGAAAGTTCATCCCTACAAAATCATATAGTTTGGTCATGCTCCATTTTCGTCACACAAGAATGCTCTCATCTTGCACAACCCCGGTGAAAATCCAAGAAATTGTTTCATACTTTAGTAATCTCAAACTTTTTTCAAGTTTCACGCAATACATGAGTGTGAGCCATGGATATAGCACTATGAGTGGAATAGAATAATGATAGGGGTTATGTGGAGAAGACAAAAAAGGAGAAAGTCTCACATCGACGTGGCTAATCAACGGGCTAGGGAGATGCCCATCAATTGATGTCAATGCAAGGAGTAGGGATTGCCATGCAACGGATGCACTAGAGATATAAATGTATGAAGGCTCAACAAAAGAAACTAAGTGGGTGTGCATCTAACTTGCTTGCTCATGAAGACCTAGGGCATTTGAGGAATCCCATTGTTGGAATATACAAGCCAAGTTCTATAATGAAAAACTCCCACTAGTATATGAAAGTGACAAAACAAGAGACTCTCTATCATAAAGATAATGGTGCTACTTTGAAGCACAAGTGTGGAAAAAAGGATAGTAGCATTGCCCCTTTTTATTTTATTTTTCAATTTTATTTTTATTTTTTTGGGCCTTTCTTTTTTTGCCTTTTTTTATTTGGGATAATGCTCTATTAATGATGATCATCACACTTCTATTTATTTACAACTCGATACTAGAACAAAATATGACTATATGAATGCCTCCGGCGGTGTACCGGGAAGGGAAATGAATCAAGAGTGACATGTATGATAAATTATGCATGGTGGCTTTGCCACAAATACGATGTCAACTACATGATCATGCAAAGCAATATGACAATGATGAAGCGTGTAACGAATGAACCGGTGGAAAGTTGCATGGCAATATATCTCGGAATGGCTATGGAAATGCCATAATAGGTAGGTATGGTGGCTGTTTTGAGGAAGATATAAGGAGGTTTATATGTGACAGAGTGTATCATATCTCGGGGTTTGGATGCACTGCCGAAGTTTGCACCAACTCTCAAGGTGAGAAAGGGCAATGCACGGTACCGAAGAGGCTAGCAATGATGGAAGGGTGTGAGTGTGTATAATCCATGGACTCAACATTAGTCATAAAGAACTCACATACTTATTGCAAAAATCTACAAGTCACCAAAAACCAAGCACTACATGCATGCTCCTAGGTGGATAGATTGGTAGGAAAAGACCATCGCTCGTCCCCGACCGCCACTCATAAGGAAGACAATCAAAGAACACCTCATGTTTCAAATTTGTTACACAACGGTTACCATACGTGCATGCTACGGGACTTGCAATATTCAACACAAGTATTTCTCAAATTCACAATTACTCAACTAGCACACTCTAATATCACCACCTTTATATCTCAAAACAATTATCAAGTCTCAAACTTCTCATGGTGTTCAATGCACTTTCTATGATAGTTTTAATTATACCCTTCTTGGATGCCTATCATATTATGACTAGTTTCATAACCAAAGAAAATTACCATGCTGTTCTAAAGGACTCTCAACATAATATAAGTGAATCATGAGAGATCAATGATTTCTATGAAATAAAACCACCACCGTGCTCTAAAAGATATAAGTGAAGCACTAGAGCAAAATTACCTAGCTCAAAAGATATAAGTGAAGCACATAGAGTATTCTAATAAATTTCAATTCATGTGTGTCTCTCCCAAAAGGTGTGTACAGCAAGGATGATTGTTGTAAACTAAAAACCAAAGACTCAAATCATACAAGACGCTCCAAGCAAAACACATATCATGTGGTGAATAAAAATATAGCCTCAAGTAAAGTTACTGATGGAAGAAGACGAAAGAGGGGATGCCTTCCGGGGCATCCCCAAGCTTAGGCTTTTGGTTGTCCTTGAATTTTACCTTGGGTTGCCTTGGGCATCTCCAAGCTTAGGCTCTTGCCACTCCTTGTTCCATAATCCATCACAAGAATTCACCTAAAACTTGAAAACTTCACAACACAAAACTTAAAGAAGAAAACTCGTGAGCTCCGTTAGCGAAAGAAAACAAAAAACCACTTCAAGGTACTGTAATGAACTCATTATTTATTTATATTGGTGTTAAACCTAATGTATTCCAACTTCTCTATGGTTCATAACCTCCGATACTAGCCATAGATTCATCAAAATAAACAAACAACACCCGAAAAAGAGAATCTATCAAAAACAGAACAGTCTGTAGTAATCTGTAGGTTTCGAACACTTATGTAACCCCAAAAATTATAAAATAAATTTATGGACGTGAGAAATTTATCTATTAATCATCTGCAAAAAGAATCAACCTAATCGCACTCTCCAGTAAAAAATGGCAGCAAATCTCGTGAGCGCTAAAGTTTCTGTTTTTTACAGCAAGATCGCAAAGACTTTCCTCAAGTCTTCCCAAAGGTTCTACTTGGCAAAAACTCTAATTAAAGAATAAAACCACATCTAAACAGAGGCTAGATGAATTATTTATTACTAAACATAAACAAAAATCAAGGAACAAAAATAAAATTGGGTTGCCTCCCAACAAGCGCTATCGTTTAACGCCCCTAGCTAGGCATAAAAGCAAGAATAGATCTAGGTGTTATCATCTTTGGTATGCAATCCATAAGTAGCTCTCATAATAGATTCATAAGGTAATTTAATTTTATTTCTAGGAAATTGTTCCATGCCTTTCCTTAACGGACATTGGAATCTAACATTCCCTTCATTCATATCAATAATTGCACCAATCGTTCTAAGGAAAGGTCTACCAAGAATAATGGGACATGTAGGATTGCAATCAATGTCAAGAACAATGAAATCTACGGGTACATAATTCCTATTTTCAACAATAATAACATCATTAATCCTTCCCATAGGTTTCTTAATAGTGGAATCTGCAAGATGCAAATTTAAAGAACAATCATCAAATTCACAGAATCCTAATACGTCACACAAAGTTTTTGGAATCGTGGAAACGCTAGCACCCAAATCACATAAAGCATAGCATTCATGATCTTTGATACTAATTTTAATATTAGGTTCCCACTCATCATAAAGTTTTCTAGGGATAGAAACTTCCAATTCAAGCTTTTCTTCATAAGATTGCATTGAAGCATCAACGATATGTTTAGTGAAAGCTTTATTTTGATTATAAGCATGTGGAGAATTTAGCACGGATTGCAACAACGCAATACAATCTATTAAATAAAAATTATCATAATTAAATTTCTTGAAATCCAAAATAGTTGGTTCATTGCTACGTAAAGTTTTGACCTCATTAATCCCACATTTACCAATTTTTCCATCAAGATCTAAAAACTCCCAATCATTGGGACGCCTTTTAACTAAAGTTGACTCATCTCCAGTCCCATCATTATCAAGATTCATATTGCAAAACAAAGATTTAATAGGAGACACAACAATCACTTTTAGATCTTCATTCTTATTATCATCAAAACTAGAAGAACACGATTTTATAAAGCATTCTTTTTTAGCATGCATCCTAGCGGTTCTTTCTTTGCACTCATCAATGGAAATTCTCATGAATTTGAGAGACTAATTGATATCATGCTTAGGTGGAATAGAGCTAATTTTCAAAGAATCAACATCAAGAGAAATTATATCCACGTACCTAGCCAACTCATCAATCTTAGACAATTTTTCTTCAATCAACGCATTGAAACTCTTTTGCAAACTAATAAATTCTTTAATATTAGATTCAAAATCAGAGGGCATCTTATTATAATTTCCATAAGAATTTTTGTAGGAGTTACCATAATTATTAGAGGAATTACTAGGAAACGGCCTAGGATTTAAATTATCTCTATACGTGTTATTACCAAAATTGTTCCTACCAACAAAATTTACATCCATAGATTCATTATTATTCTCAATCAAAGTAGACAAAGGCATATCATTAGGATCAGAAGAAACACTCTTATTAGCAAACAATTTCATAAGTTCATCCATCTTTCCACACAAAACATTAATTTCTTCTATTGCATGCACCTTTTTACTAGTAGATCTTTCAATGTGCCATTGAGAATAATTAACCATAATATTATCTAGGAGTTTGGTAGCTTCTCCTGAAGTGATTTCCATAAAAGTGCCTCCCACGGCCGAATCTAAAAGATTTCTAGAAGCAAAATTCAATCCAGCATAAAAAAATTGTATAATCATCCAAAGATTCAAACCATGAGTAGGGCAATTATGTATCATTAATTTCATCCTCTCCCAAGCTTGTGAAACATGTTCATGTCAGGACCCCGATTCCAAGTCACACTGATCTAGCCTGTAACACCTCATATCACTTTGCGGCCTCACGCACGGTATTCCCACGGGTGTCGCCTTACCATGGCCCGGGACCGTTTGCGCCTTTTGGCTCACGTATATGATAGTGTCGCTAGCATCCATATGACAGAGAACCCGGGCCGACATGGCTAGTCGTGAACCCAAAGTGGCACAAACATACGGGGACAGGCATACATGATTCAACATCGAGCATGTCGGTCAGCAGCGTGTGAATCCGTGCTGTAGCACTTGGCTAACACGACTCCGGTGAACCCGGGCTATAGCAGGCAAGGTAGGACTCCGGATGTCACCACGTGACATTTCCCCGAAGGGACAGACACAGGAACAAAGTGAATCACATGCCGGCCAGTCAAGTGCTCGAGCAGTAGTGCTGGCCTAGCAGGACTCCGGTGAACTGGGCTGTAGCGGACTACTATGGCTCATGGAAGCACTAGACTACATTTCCCCATAAGAGAGGCTGCCAAGGATAAAAAACTAGATTGTCGGATCCCACACATACCAAGCATTTCAATCGTACACACAATATGCTCGATATGTGTAAATACAACATGGCATCACAACAAAACTCTACAACTCAAGTACTTTATTTAAAGGCTCCGGAGAGCCATACATAACATGTTCCTACAGGTAGGGGTAACATGACCTGACACTCAAGTCATACAAGCATACAAGCACATGCGGAAGCAAACTAGTCTGAGTACAGACACTAGAAAGAAGGAAGGCTTGATGAAGCCTGTCTATCTACATAGGGCCCTCCATGGCTCGGAATCACCACCTGGGTGGCAAGTCACTCATCGACGTCGAGGTCTACGTAAACCCCGTCGGAGGGGGCGGTGTTGTCGTCTGAAAACAATAATTAAAGCAACATGAATACAAAGGTACTCAGCAAGACTTACAACAGATCCTACTATACATGCTCATTCTCAAGAAGGTAGTGGAGTTATAGCAGCAAGCCAGCTTTGACTCTTGGCTAAGCTATCCTACGAGACACCACTTGTAAAATAGTTTTCGCACACGAGTCCACTAATCACCATCACAATACTCCACCGTGGATCCTCCCTCGCCATCCTACGAAGGGGCCATCCACGGTACTCACACTTATCTTGAGTCTTTTAGTAGTAACCATTAACTTGTCTATGAACTGTATAGGAAACCAAGTAGTCCTTTAGCGCGGACACGGCTATTTGAATAGAAGATGTTAACCCTGCAGGGGTGTACTTCTTCATACACGCTCTCACCACTTATCGTCATTTACACGACATGTACTCGGCAACCTTCAAGCGGAAGCCCAACGAGGGTGTCGGCCACGGCCTACCTAAACACTCAAGTCTCTAGTCCAGGTCTATTGCCTATCCAAGTTCCATCCGCATGGAGTCCGGCCGAGGTTTCCACATATGGCCCCGAACGATGTGTACAGGGTTCCCGAGACACCAAATGGGCGACTCGGTACACCGTGCCACGGTGTATCTACCGCATCATAGCCCACCCCTAGGGTCAGCGCTATGCACGGCCACCAACACATAACCTATAAACACCAGAAACTAGTTGCAACTCCTGGACAGAGAGCTAGGGTGGTTAAGAAGCCGAGAGGGTCCATTGGTTTCAGGCCCAATGTATGGTAGTAACTAATTCTTGAATCACACATACAGATCTCAGTTCTTAAGGACGGCCTCAATGAAACAACCCACCATGTACTCCTACATGGCCTCTCATCGATACCTTTACCAAATCATGTTCAACACACCCCTCACATTACCGACGTAATCATTTCACTCTAGCCCATCACCAAGATGAACCAGACCTGACACAACTCTAGGCATAGCAGGCATAGCAAGGTAGGAAACACATACATGGCTCAATCAACTCCTACACATGCTAGTGGGTTTCATATTGTTACTGTGGCAATGACAGGTCATGTAGAGGATAAGGGTTCAACTACCGCAGAACACAATAGTTTGAAATGTTGCTATCTTAATGCAGTAAATGAGAGCAGGAGAGAGAACATGGGATTGTATCGATATGATTAATGGGGCTGCTTGCCTGATGGAGTAGTAGTAGGGTACTGCCCTTCAGTCGGATAATCGAAGGTATCCTCAGAGGCAGAACCTACCACGAAAGACACCACAGAACACAATCATCACATGGCAATATGCAACAATATGATGCATGCTATGACATGGCAATATGATGTGTCCCGGCTAATGCATTGTAAAACATGTTGGTTTGAGTCTATTTGAATCAAAGGTTCAAATGGAAGCTCATGTTATAAAGTCATATAAGTGCATTAGCTTGTTTCACCTAAACATCAAGGTTAAATGTTCTGTCATGCATGAAACCATTACAGATGGAAAGATTGAATTTTTCTGATCAAATTTCATATATAAATCTTTGCATTTGGAGTTACAGATTAAAAGTTATGAATTTTTGAAGTTTGTAGTATTTTCTGGAATTTCCTGTATAAAAGTAAATCCAGAAAATAATTATTGCGTCAGCAGTGACGTCAGCGGTCAACGGAGCCGGTCCAGGTCAAACCTGACCAGTGGGACCCCCGTGTCAGTGTAATTAGCCTAACTAATTTTTAGTTAGCACTAAACCTAACTTTATTAGCAGACGGGTCCCACCTGTCATGGACTCAGGGAGGAGTCAACCTGGGCCCACACGGAGTCAACCAGGGTCAAACGGGGTCAAACTCGGCGGCATTTAGCTGCTAGCGAGGCCAGACGCGGCGGGGCAATGCGGGTTTTGCACTCCGATGACTAAAAGGATGGTGGAGACCTCCTACGCGTAGCTGGGAGCAAGCCGCGTCGAGTGGTGGCAGTGGGGGAGCTTGGGGTCGCCGGAAACGATGCCGGCGACGACCTTGGCGGTCGCCGGAGTTCGGGCGAGGTCGAACCCGAGGCTACGGGGCATGGCGATGCGCGTGGGGTGGTGCGTTGGGCTCCTGCGAGTGCGGTGAAGACGGTGACGTGCCCGGAGTCAAGCCCAAGTGGTTGTTGTCGGATTTCGGGTTCCGGCAGACCCTTGAGGTTCGAACACTGGGGTGTGCACGGAGATTTCGCCTCCTACCTACCTGCACCCCTCCGCCTTGCTAAGATTTAAACTATGGAAAGAACAACACAAGAGACACAAGGATTATACTGGTTCGGGCCACCGTTGTGGTGTAATACCCTACTCCAGTGTGTGATGTGGTGGATTGCCTCTTGGGCTGATGATGATGAACAATACAAGGAAGAACAGCCTCACGAGGGTGTGTTCTTGGCTGGGGCGATGAACTGCTGGGAGGAGTTCAGTCACCTTTCTCTCTCTCTCTCTCTCTTTCTGATCGAAACCCCTCTCTTTTCTTTCCAACCCCCCAGCCCCCTTTGCTCTGTGGGTGGCTGGTCCTATTTATAGAGGCCCTGGTCCTCTTCCCAAATATCGAGCGGGAAGGGAGCCAACAATGGCAGGCTAATTTGAAAGGGGACAACTAGTACTAGCCACCCTGACAAAAGTAGTCTTCGCCTGCACAAAGCTCTGGTGATGACGCCATCTTGGGCTCCACGGTGACCTCCGTCTCGTAGTCCTCCTGGTCTTGGTCTCGTTGCACCGAAAAGGCAACCTTTGCCTGACGCCTCGGTACTCCGCGGCTGCGCTTGCCCCCTTTGCACCAAAGAGGAAGGGAGGACACTCCGTGGGCTCGCACCCGCCTGGCGCCCCCGGTCGTCATGGCTTGCGTCACGGGCACCTCCTGAGGTACCCCGCCTTGATCTCTCCGTCTCCTCGTGAGCCAACCTGACGAGGCCGCGCCTGAGGAAGCTCCGCGTCGTCCGCCCCATGAGGCTTGGCCCCTTGCGAGGGTCTTGGGTTTGTGTTGGTGAAGATGGGCCACGCTGGGCCCCCCTTTGAGCCACGCCGCAGGCCACAGGCAGGCAAGTCTGGGGACCCCCGTTCCCAGAACGCCGACAGTAGCCCCCGGGCCCAAGGCGCGCCCGGACTTGGCCGTGTAGGGAGGCGGAAGGGCAAGAGCGAAGCGCCGTGGGCCCTAACAGCCTGCGGCCTTGGGCACCGCATGGCGGTTGAGTGGTCGTGGGCGCCCTAGCAACCGCGTGAGTTGATAAAGGAGCGGCATCCACCTAGGCTTTGCTTCTTGCTTTCCCCGGTTGCTGCTCAGATCCCCTTTCCTGCGCCTCTCCTTCCCAAAATTTCCAGATCCACTCCGACCGTGTGACCTAGGAAGCCATGGTGCCTCGTCAGCCCCCAGCTGTAGCTTGGTACTTGTCTGCCCTGGACCCGCCGAACGTGTCGGAGGCGAGCCTTGCCCGGTTGCGCCGGATGGCGACGGTGCGGGGCATAAACGGGGCGAAGGTGTTTAAAGCCGGCTCCGCCACCCCTGAGGGTCAAGGGAGCACCTTCTATCCGCTCTTCGTAAGTGCCATTGCTGCTGGCCTGGTGCCTCCCTTCTCCGAGTTCTTCTTCTCTGTCCTCCGCCACTATAAGCTACAAGCCCTGCATCTCCATCCCAACTCCGTCCTTATCCTGGCAATCTTCGCCTATTACTACAAGGCTCACGTAGTGGTGCAGCCCTCAGTGGCCTTGCTGCGCCACTACTTCTACCTCCGGACCTCTCGTGGTACTGCTTCCGCATGCGCGAGCTTCGTCGCGTACGGTGGCGCCATTTCCATTTTGAACCCTGGGAAAAGGATTGAGGGCTTCAGGAGCAAGTGGGTCTTGGTGGATGCTGGGCGCATCCACCCTCGGCTGATCTTGCCCACGGAGCAGCCCACGAGCTCCAGCGATTGGGGTCGAGCAGAGCTCACGGACCCCCGCGCGAAGCTGATGTTGAAGAAGATGGACGTGGATCTGAGGCCGGCCAATACGGCGGCGGCGAAGCTGACCGGCGCGTCACTACTGAGGGAATTCCTGGAGCACCAGCTGGCTCCGCTTTGGCAGTACTCACTTCTGATGTGGAGGCCCCGTTCGAGCCCCGCGGCCTTAGCCGACGGAGATCTGGCTGCGGTCCTCCAATCTCTGGTCGGGGGCGATGTGGCGAGGTTGGCGGGCGCTCCTACGCCCTTGTTCCTCCGCGACGACTGGGAGCAGGTAGTGGAGTCCATGCCCATCTTCAACGGGGATGGGCCCGTGCCCGTGGAAACTCCCGAGGAACCGGTGGACGTGCCCTCCGACGACTCCAGCGAAGAGGAGGAAGGAGGGGAGCAGGGAAAAGGGCCTGACTCTGAGGCGACTGACGGAGAGTCGAGGGCTCCCCTCCCCCGGCGCAGGTCCCGCGTTCTCCGCCTCTCTCCGAGCGATGACGACGAGGATGACGACGAAGACGATGACGAGGACAATGACGAGCAGGACGGCGGGAGCTCACCCCTGATCCCTAAGAAGGACAGGACCGGGCTGATCTCCAGCGGGTCTGCCCCGGCCCCGGGGCGGACCGCAGATGCACCTTCCCCCTCCAAGCTTCCCGAGGTTGACCCTTCCAGCCGGCTTTTAGGCTTCAACTTTGGTCGGAGGCCGCTTGAGCTCACTGGCGACGACCCGTAAGCATTCGATTCTTGTCTTTATTTCTTGCTCTCCTTCTGAGGCTTGACGTCCGCATTTCTTGGATAGGCTGGCGCCCGCAGCAAAGAAGCCGAATGGGACTCCCGAGGTTCCATCCGTGGCAGCGCTTCTGCCCGCGAAGGAGGGTGACCGCGACGCATAGGCTTCTCCTGCCCGGTCGTCCTCGCGAGGCCTGGCTGAGCCGGCTGGGGCGAGCTCAGCCCCCACGGCCCAAGTGGCTCCCGAGGTGCTCTTGCCTGCCGCCGCCACTACAGCTGTCGGGACGTGGCAGACTCCACCTCAGGATGCTGTGGCCGCGCTGCCGCCTTCTCCTCCTACTCCACCGGCTGCTGTCTCTCCGACTCCTTCTGCCGTTCTGGATCGTGCTGTTGCTGAGCTGGACCGACTGCGTCAGGATCTTCTTGGCGCCGACCCCCGCTTGGTGGCCGGGCGCTTGGAGCTGGCTTCAGGATGGGTTCACTCCGACGCTTCGATTCAGGTGGCGCTGGTCCAGGCCTCGACGGCATGCGACAAGGAGAAGCAGGCCGTCCTTGAGGCGAAGGCTGCTCGTGACACAGCCCTGGGGGAGGTGGTCGACGTCCGTGGACGTTGCAAGGCGCTGGAGGGCGAACTGCAAGATTTGCGGGACCAGCTCGCGAACGAGGTCCGCCTTCGCCAAGAGCGGGAAGAAGGCGTGAAGGCTTGCGAGGCGGCTCTCAAGGATAGGGAGGTCAAGCTTAAGAAACTCCGTGACCGCCTAGGCGCGCAGGAGCAGGAGTTGGGGCGAGGAAGGCCAAGCTCGACGACGAGGCCCTGGTTCTTGCCGAGGACCGCGTGGCCTTCACAGAGATGGAGGCGAGGGCTTGCTCCTCACTGAGGACGCTTTACGACAGCGGCCTGGAGAGCCCACTGGCTGGCGCCGAGGACGGCCCCGCCAAGCTGCTTCCCTTCCTGGTTCACGCTCTTGAAGATGTCTCCCTTGGCCTTGGCCCCATGGCCGAGGCCGAGGCGCGTGTCCTGTCTTCTACATCACTGACGCGGGTCCTCACCCACATCTACCTTTGCGATCCCGGTGTTGACCTCGACAGCCTACTGGAGCCAGTGAGCGGCGAGCGTGCCGCTGCCGCTGCCGAGGCCGTGAAGGGTCGCATAGAGGCCCTGCTGGGGAGGTTCCGGACCTTCAGCACCAAGCCGAAGCAAGGCGCTACCGACTCCACCGCTCCGTGAGGCGTACCCAATCCGCGCTACTCCACCACCGACAAGTTACTCTGTCGCGGCTCCTGTCCTGCCTTTAATTCCTACACATGTATCATGCCTCGGGGAGGCGTTTAAACTTGCGTTTGGCATTGAGATAACAGTGTGGACTGTAATATCTGCTTTTGAATTCCTTGAAATTTGCGCCTTTCCTTCCTACTTGCTTATGTTCTACGCCGGCAGAGCCCGGCCCCGCGCATGCCTCACCCAGTGTTGGTCCCGACCAGAAACCAGGACGGGGCCAAGGAGTGAGGGGCCACGTGACAAGTTAGGCTCCTGAGTCACGATGCTCAGGAGTCCCCCTTGGCGCACGAACAGCAAGTAGGGAGGTGTGATGCGGGTGGATCTACCGTTCTACGTCTGCAGAGCCCGGCCGCGCGCATACCTCACCCAGCGTTGGTCCCGACTGGAAACCAGGACGGGGCCATGGAGTGAGGGGCTACGTGACCAGTTAGGCTCCTGAGTCGCGATGCTCAGGAGTCCCCCTTGACGCTCAAACGGCCTTCATACCTTGGCTCCGCTCGGGGAGAGACGCACGACGAACCAGGCCCGGGGGGACCTGGCTGGGCGGCGTGCGTCTGGGTGTGACCCAGGCGCAGCCCCCGTGCCCAACCCCCTCGCGCGTAACTCCCGAGGGGAGGCGTTACGATGAGGCTAGACACTGAGCTCTGGGCTCCCTGAGGTTGGTGCAGCCCGGGGGCCACCCTCAGTTGTTTATCACCAGCGCGGAGCATAGCGCTACCGTATGTGTACGGGCATAGCCGCTCCTCGGCAGTGTCATCAGCCAGCGCGGAGCATGGTGCTTCCACTGGTACGTGGGAGGGGGCCCCCCTCCGGGAGGGGCCCCCGGGGCGTGTACAGCCCCGCCCTGACATGTGGCTGGCACGGTAGGGCCTGGCGAGGTGTATCTGGGCACCCGTGAGCCAGCGCGGGACTCATGGGGCCCTACCTCTAGGCGGGTTGCGCCTGGCACTGGGCCTTATCTTGTGATGTGTCCCTGCAAATTTGGTTATATGTCGGCACTCTACGTCCTCGGGTCCCGGCCCTCGAGCTGGTCTCAGCCGTCGCTGGTATGCCAGGTCGCGATGCCATGGACAAGGCCAGAGGGTGAGGGCTGGAGAGCCAGTAAGAGCCCTGAGTCGCGATGCTCAGGTACCCCCCCCCTTTAACGTGCAAGTGGTCGGCATGGAGAAGAAGAGGTGTCGTGGACCGGCATCAAATAATCAAGCATGGTGGGTCTAACGCATGATCGGAAATAAACACAAATGGGATACATGCCGCTGGTCCTGGCCCGAGCGGCTCGGGAATCATGCAGCCCGAGGGGCGCCCCAACAAGGTAAGCTAACAACATGGAATGAAAAAGGGATACACGCCGCAGGGACGGACCCACGCAGCCTGGGAATAATGCAGCCCTGGGGGGCGCTCCAGCTAGAAATAAAACTCGAAAGATGTCACCTGATGATGTTGAGGACGAAGGAGCATTGGTGTAGCAGGCTCGGTGGGCTGCGGGAGCCGATCCTCACGAGCCCCCAGGCCTAGGGGCCTCGGGAGGTTCCGGAGGCGCTGGCGGCTCCTCACGGGCCATCTCCATCCCTGCCAGGGCTGCGGAATGCCTGGCCTCTCGTGCCTCCCTGATGCCCCTCATGAGGCACTGGTACGTGTCAGCCGCGTTCGGCAAGCCGTAAGGCATGCGAACGTAGCTGTGGGGTGGGCCTCCGCAGTGCCCCACTCGCGAGGGCCAGAGGCGCTCCAGAGAGGCGATTTGGTTGAGCCCTGCTATGTCGATGCAGACGCGCATCCCACCATCCTCGCCCGGATGGGGAGCCACTGCTGGTAGCCGGCGGCCGCCTTTCATGACTCTTGACTCCTGTAGCTCCTGAATGGCCTCGCTGACGAACTCCTGAGGGTCTGGATCTCCTTGCCTTGCTCCTTCTTGAGGGAAACATGCTTCGAAACACGCCTCCATGTGGTGCCCAAGTGCCTCCCTTGTGACCCTAGCTAGGTCGGTGGCCCTCTAGGGGAGAGCCCTCGAGCCTTGCCTGAGGAGGGCGCCGGGCGCGCTTTCCTATGCGATGGAAGGAGGTTCCTCCTAGGCAGGCGCGGGCCCAGAGGGGCCTGCCTCCTGAGTGGTCGGGCCGGACGATGTATTCTTCTTCTTAGGGGCGGTCTCGGGAGGGCTCCTGCTTCCACGATCCGGGTCTTCCAGTGACGCGGCTTGAAAGGCTCGTTCCAGGGAACACACCGCGTCCTTCTCTTCACAGGGCACCGTGATGACTCCGCCGCTTCCTGGCATCTTGAGGACATTGTAGCCGTGGTGAGTTACGTCCATGAACTTGGCCAGCGCTGGGTACCCAAGGATGGCGTTGTACGGCAGGCGAATGTGAGCGATGTCGAAGTCGATGAGCTCGGTGCGGTAGTTGTTGCGTGCCCCGAAGGTGACAGGGAGGCGGACCTGCCCAATCGGGACCGTGGAGCCATCGGTGACACCGGAGAAAGGCTTGGTTGGCTGAAGCTGGCTGTAGGGCACTTGGAGGTTGTTGAATGTTTCCACGGACAGGACGTTGAGCCCTGCCCCGCCATCAATGAGGGTCTTGGTGACCACCACGTTGCTGATGATTGGGGAACAAAGCATCGGGAGGACTCCGGTTGTAGCCGCACACTTGAGCTGATCTGCTGAGCTGAACGTGATGGCGCACGCCGACCACCTGAGAGGGCGCGTGGCTTCGAGCCTGGGGAGGACTGCGTTCACTTCGCGGGCGAACTGCTTGAAGATGCGCTGAGAGGCTGGGGCTTGTGCCCCGCCTAGGATGCAGGCGATCGCGCATGGCTCCTAGAAGCCCCCAGCCCCCTCGTCCTGGTGGCGGTCCTCGTTTCTCCTTGGCTGCGGCGGCAGCGGTGGGAGGCCTGCGTTGCCTTGCAGGCGATCCTCGCGAGGCTGATCCCTCCAGTCTCCCTCGCGAGGCTGATCCCTCCAACCTCCCTCGCGAGGCGGGTCTTGCCAGCGATCCTCGCGAGGTTGATCGCGCCACCCTTGGCGCGGGCCATGGTCTTCCCAGCGTCCTGCGTTCCTTCCTCCTCCTCGGCCGTAGCCCCGGTCACTGCGGTCAGGGCGATGGCTGATCCTTCCTTCTCGCACAGCTCGGAGCTCTTGACATTCGTTGGTGTTGTGGGTGTGGAGGTCGTGGTACACACAGTACCGGCTGCCCTTGGAAGGTTCGGGATGATCTCTGCCCCGCTTGGTGTCTGGTTCTGCCGCGAGCACGGCAGCCCCCTTGCGCTTCACATCCTTGGCCTTGGGCTTCTTCTCTTCTGGGTCTGCGGCAGGCAGCTCGAGGAGGGAGAGACGCCGTTCCTCGGCCCTGGCGCACTTGGTTGCCAGGTTGAACAGTTCCAAGGAAGTGCACAGGTCTTCATGCATCGCCAGCTCCTCCTTCATCTTGACGTCGCGCACGCCGTCGGAGAAGGCCGAGATGATGGCCTCCTCAATCACCTTGGGAATCTTGAGGCGGCGTTGTTGAAGCGCTGGATGTACTTCTGCAGGGTCTCCCCGGGCTGTTGCTTGATGCGGCGCATGTCGCTCACGGCGGGTGGCCAATCGCGAGTACCCTGGAAGTTGGCGATGAAGCGGGTGCGCATCTCGTCCCAAGAGGAGATTGTGCCTGGGGCCAGGTTCAGGAGCCAGGTGTGGGCCCCGTCCTTGAGTGCCATGGGGAACCAGTTCGCCATGACTTTCTCGTCTCCGTTGGCAGCTTCGATGCCCAGCTCATAGAGCTGGAGGAACTCCGCAGGGTCAGCCGTGCCATCGTAGCGAGGAGGCAAGTCTGGCTTGAACTTGCCGGGCAACGCGACGCTGCGTAGCTCGGCGGTGAAGGCGCGGCAGCCTGTCGTGGCCACGGGAGGCCTTGGATGGAGGGGAGCTTGGTCTTGCATGTCCCCACGCGCTGCAGCTAGGAGCAGCGCGGGGTCTTGGCGCGCGGGAGCAGGAGCATGGTCGCGACGTGCTGGAGCAGGGAGCGCCCGGGCAGCTTCTTGCGGGCGAGGGACTTCTTGACAGCTCTGCTCTTGCTGCGCTGGCGCCTGACGGAGCGGGTTCCACCCAGGGGCCACGCGCCTTGGAGCCATGGCGCCTTCCTGAGGAGGAGGCGGCCGGGGCGCCGCCGGAGCTTCATTGCCCGCGCGGGGCGGGGTGCGGTGCAGCGGAACGGACAGCGCAGGAGAGCCCCCTGTGGCGCGGACGAGCTCGGCGACGCGGTCGAGCCATTCTTCGTAGATGTCGTCGACGGGATGATAGCGCAGGAGCTCGTTCGCCGCAATGAGTGCAGCCGGAGCCTCCATGGGCGCGCGGAGCGCGCGGGACGAAGAACCAGCTGGGGTGAGCGAGGGAGTCGCGGTGCGGCCGTCTTGCCGCACGGACGGATGCTGGGACGATGCTTGCTGCTCGTCCCCCACCGGGCCGGTGGCGCCGTTGACGGCAGGTGACGGGGAACGGCGAGGACGCCCGCCGACAGGGGCCGTCTGGGCAACGCGGGAAGCGAGCGCGGCCCGACGCTCGGCGCGGGCCCGACGAGCGTCAGACATGGGCGTGATGGTCGGAGGAGAACGGGGTGGTGGAAGACGAATCCCGGCGCACCCCTACCTGGCGCGCCAAATGTCGGATTTCGGGTTCCGGCAGACCCTTGAGGTTCGAACACTGGGGTGCGCGCGGAGATTTCGCCTCCTACCTACCTGCACCCCTCCGCCTTGCTAAGATCTAAACTATGGAAGGAACAACACAAGAGACACAGGGTTTATACTGGTTCGGGCCACCGTTGTGGTGTAATACCCTACTCCAGTGTGTGGTGTGGTGGATTGCCTCTTGGGCTGATGATGATGAACAATACATGGAAGAATAGCCTCGCGAGGGTCTGTTCTTGGCTGGGGCGATGAACTGCTGGGAGGAGTTCAGTCACCTTTCTCTCTCTCTCTCTTTTTGATCGAAACCCCTCTCTTTTCTTTCCAACCCCCCAGCCCCCTTTGCTCTGTGGGTGGCTGGTCCTATTTATAGAGGCCCTGGTCCTCTTCCCAAATATCGAGCGGGAAGGGAGCCAACAATGGCGGGCTAATTTGAAGGGGGACAGCTAGTACTAGCCACCCTGAAAAAAGTAGTCTTCGCCTGCACAAAGCTCTGGTGATGACGCCGTCTTGGGCTCCACGGTGACCTCTATCTCGTAGTCCTCCTGGTCTTGGTCTCGTTGCACCGAAATGGCAACCTTTGCCTGATGCCTCGGTACTCCGCGACTGCGCTTGCCCCCTTTGCACCAAAGAGGAAGGGAGGACACTTCACGGGCTGGCACCCGCCTGGCGCCCCCGGTCGTCATGGCTTGCGTCACGGGCACCTCGTGAGGTACCCCGCCTTGATCTCTCCGCCTCCTCGTGTGCTAGCCTGACGAGGCCGCGCCTGAGGAAGCTCCGCGTCGTCCGCCCCACGAGGCTTGGCCCCTCGCGAGGGTCTTGGGTTTGTGTTGGTGAAGATGGGCCGTGCTGGGGGCTCCTTTGAGCCACGCCGCAGGCTGCAGGCAGGCAAGTCTGGGGACCCCCGTTCCCAGAACGCCGACAGTTGTGGCCACGACAGCGACGTGCGGTGGCGGTGGCGGGTGCAGCCGAGATCGGTGCGGTTCCTACGAAGCATCAGAGCAAGGACGGGAGGGATGGAAAGGTGCAGCAGCTCACGGCGAACATGACGGTGCAGACAATGTGGTCGGGGACGAGCTGGTGCGGCAGAGACAGCGAGGGGGATCTGCGACGGCGTTCGGTGAAGACGAGCTCGATGGAGACGAGGGAGAGCGTCCGAGCGCTCGGGGCTCGGCTAGCTCGACGTTGTGGACGACGGCGGAGCTCGTTGACAGGTCAGCGCGGAGCGCGGATGATGGAGAACGCGGCTATGTCGACGGTGCGGCGGCAGGGGCGTCGGCCATGGCGAGAGAGTGCGAGCGAGAGAGACAGGGGGAGAATGGGTGTGTCTGCAAGGTCGAGGTGGTGACGTGGAGCTCGCCCAGGTGTCCATAGGCGCGAGCGGCAAGCAGGTGGCACGGTGGTGAGCTCTCGCGCGCCGACGTCACCTCCTACCTGGCTGGCGGGAGGAAGCAGCTGGCTGGCACGGGCCAGCACAGTGCTGGGCCGCTAGGTGGGCCGGGAGGTGGGCTGCGGCCAGGTAAGCGGTTTCTTTTATTTTTGTTTTTTTTCTATTTTCTATAACTGTGTGGCTTTATTAAAAATAGTTAAACACTTCCAAAAATCCTGAAAATAATCAAGGGCTCTGTTTGGATTATTTCCAACAGCCCACACTTATTTCCAGAATTATTTGGGCATTTAAAATATTTTATAGCATTTAAATGCCCAAATGCAAATAGGTAATGATTTAATCCAATGAACTTATGTGTCCTAGAAAATTGTGAACCCATTTTGTCACAGGTTCTAACCCAAGACAAAAAGGGTGGACTTTTTAGAAGGGCATTTCAGGTTCATTGAAAATGCTTTTAGTAAACCCTAGTTGTTTCCAGGGGCTGTTGGGTGTTCTGCCATCCCCATTTCAATTTTCTGGAGAAGTAGACATGATGCAACACTCTAATGCATGAACTAGCTAGGGTGTGACAACTCGCCCCCACTCAAAATAATCTCGTCCCGAGATTTAGGATCTGTTGGAAAGAACTTGGGGTACTCAAGTCAAAGACGATCCTTCCTTTCCCAAGTGGCTTCTTTCTCAGAGTGGTGTGACCATTGAACCTTGAGAAACTTGATGTTATGGCGTCGGGTGGTACGCTCGGCTTGATCAAGGATACGAACGGGATATTCCCGATATTTGAGATTATCTTGGAGATCAAGCGTTTTGTGGTCCACTCCACGGATAGGATCCGCAAAGCAACGCCTGAGTTGAGAAACATGGAAGACATCGTGAACTCTGGAAAGATGCGGAGGTAGTTCCAATTGGTAGGCAACTTCTCCTCATTTGGCAAGAATGCGAAAGGGTCCATTGTAATGAGGAGCCAATTTGCCTTTGATACCGAAACGATGGGTTCCCTTCAAAGGAGTAACCCGAAGGTAAGCTTTCTCGCCGACTTCATAAGTCATGAGCTTATGTTTGCAGTCATATTGACTCTTTTGACGAGATTGGGCTGTTTTCAATTTCTCACGGATAACGCGAACCTACTCTTCTGCTTCCTGAATCATATCCGGGCCAAAGAGTTGTCTTTCCCCGGTTTCTGACCAGTTAAGGGGCGTTCGACATTTTCGTCCATAGAGAACTTCGAAAGGAGCTTTTCCCAAGCTAGCTTGATAACTATTGTTATAAGCGAACTCTGCGAATGGAAGGCATTTCTCCCAATCCATACCGAAAGAGATGACCGAAGCTCGGAGCATATCCTCCAGAATTTGATTGACTCGTTCTACTTGACCACTTGATTGGCGGTGGAAGGTGGTGCTAAAGGAGAGACGGGTTCCCATAGCATTTTGGAAACTTTCCCAAAATCGAGAGGTGAAGAGACTCCCACGGTCTGAGTTAATTTCCAATGGGACACCATGAAGAGACACTATTCGGGAGATGTACAAGTCAGCTAGCTGGCTAGCGGTTATACTCTCACGAACAGGTAGGAAGTGGGCTACTTTGGAAAGACGATCGACAACGACGAAGATAGCATTATTCCCTCTCTTGGTCCTAGGAAACCCGGTAATGAAATCCATACTGATTTTATCACATTTCCATTCAGGAATAGCCAAAGGTTGAAGGGTGCCAGCAGGCCGTTGATGCTCTGCTTTAACACGACGACAGACGTCACAATTAGTAATGTATTGAGAAATTTCTCTCTTCATCCTAGTCCACCAAAACCTCTGGCATAGGTCTTGATACATCTTTGTACTACTGGGATGAATGGTGAGAGGGGATTCATGAGCTTCCTTAAGAATCAGCCGCCTCAGGTTTCGTGCCTTGGGAACCACTAAGCGGTTTCCAAAGAATACGACACCTTGATCATCAATGGAGACACAATTTGTGACTCCTTTCTTAATGTTTCTCTTAATACAGGAGATTCCCGGATCTACCTTCTGTGCTTTGATGATCTGATCCGTAAGGGTAGGTTTCTCCACCAGGGTGGATAGGAATCATCGAGGAACAATGTGAAGGTTAAGCTTCCGAAATTCCTCATGGAGAAGTGGTTGACCTTGTTGTAACATCGGGTTGTTTCAATAGGATTTACGATTTAGTGCATCAGCCATGACATCGGCTTTTCCCGGGGTGTAAGTTATCCCTAAGTCGTAATCTGAGATCAACTCGACCCAATGTCTTTGCCTGAGATTCAAATTCGGTTGGGTGAAGATATATTTCAGACTTTGGTGATCAGTGAAGATCTCGCAACAATTACCGAGAAGGTAATGTCACCAAGTTTTAAGTGCATGGACTACAACTGCAAGCTCCAGATCATGTGTGGGATAGTTTTCCTCGTGTGGGTGTAATTGTCGTGAAGCATAGGCAATTACCTGACGATCTTGCATGAGTATGCAACCTAGTCCTTGTCGCGAGGTGTCACAATAGATAATAAAGTCCTTGGAGAAATCTGGTGGTACCAGTACGGGAGCAGATGTCAGGCATCTTTTCAGATCCTAAAAGCTAAACTCGCACTGTGGGGTCCACTTGAACTTTTTATATTTCTTGAGAAGTTCCGTTAGAGGTTTAGCAACCCTGGAGAATTTCTCAACGAAGTGACGATAGTAGCTCGCTAAGCCAAGGAAACTCAGAACTTGCTTGACCGTTTCTGGTGGAGTCCAATAAAGGACGGCTTGAACTCGCTCGGGATTGATAGCAATACCCTTACCAGAGATTACATGGCCTAGGTAGGTCACTTCTGGCAACCAAAATTCACATTTAGAGAATTTGGCATAAAGGCGATGCTCTCAAAATTTCGTCAATACCAGACTTAGATGTTTGGCATGTTCTTCCTCATTCTTGGAGTAGATGAGTATATCATCGAGGTATACCCCGACGAATTTATCCAAATACTCCATGAAGATTGCGTTCATTAACCGAGAGAAGGTGGTTGGGGCATTGGTTAAACCGAAGGACATGGCGGTGTACTCGTATTGGCCATAACTAGTAACAAAGGCCGTTTTGGGAATGTCCCCGTTTTTATTTTGATTTTATGGTAGCCCAACCTCAAATCCATTTTGGAAAAGACTTAGGATCCAGCGAGCTGATCATACAGATCATTGATCCTGGGGAGCAGATACTTGTTCTTGATAGTGACCAAGTTGACAGGTCGGTAATCTACAACCATCCGATCTGTTCCATCCTTCTTCTTGACGAAGAGGATGGGGCAAGCCCAAGGAGAAGAACTAGGACAGATGAAACCCTTTTTCAATGACTCATCGAGTTGTTTCTTAAGCTCAGCTAGTTCTAAGGGTGCCATCTTATAGGGTCTTCTAGAAATTGGGACGGTTCCTGGAACAAGGTCTATCATGAACTCGACATCCCTGTCAGGTGGAACACCTGGCAGTTCTTCTGGAAAGACATCCGGGAAGTCTCGGACTACCGGAATATCTTCAAGGTCTGGAAGGGGGTTGGCATTTAGGAAGTAAAGCTGGCGCTTGGCCACTCGAGTTAAGACATTGATTGTCTTGCCCAATGGGTGAGTAAGTTGAACAGTTCTAGTAGAGCAATCAATCTTAGCACAATGGGCTGACATCCAGTCCATACCCGAGATGATGTTTATGTCCAAGGACTTGAGAGCTATGAGTGATGCAAGGAAGACAAGTCTATCGACAAGAATTTCATTCCCATGGCTTACTCTAGAGGTTTGCCATTTGGAACCTGGAGTTTGAATTGCCATGGAAGTGGTCATGTCACAGAATGTCGTGTTATGAAATCGAGCATAGCTCTCAGATATGAATGAATGAGATGCTCCAGTATCGAAAAGAACAGATGTCGGATGGCAATTAACAAGGAGCGTACCAAGGACGACGTTAGGATCATCACGAGTCTCCTTAGCTGAGACATAGTTGACATGGCCATGTGCAGTGGTGGCTGGCTTGGCGTAGAATGTCTTTCCCGCTGGCTTACCACGGCCAACGGACTTTCCAGACTGGTTGGGGTTGTTGTTCTGGGGACACTCTCGACTGTAGTGACCCGGCTCTCCACACTTGAAACATGTCACAACATTGGAGCGTGGAGAAGCATTAGCAGCGGGGCCACCATAGGTCTTAGGCGGTGCAAACTGTTGGTTGGGGTGAGGCGCCTCAAAGGATGGCCTCGAAGTGAATATGGGTGGCAGAGCTGTGTTTGGAATCCACACCCGGTGCTTTTGAGATCCAGAGCCGTATGAAGAACCAAAATCACGGGAGTGCTTGCGTGAAGCGTCATAGTCAGTATGACCTGTCTTACCACTGATGGCCTTATTGACCAGCTTCTAGAAGGAGGTGCACTCATGCAGACAGAGGTCACGACGAAGCTCGGGGCTAAGTCCCTTATGGAACCTTGCCTGCTTCTTGGCGTCGGTGGATACCTCTTCAGGAGCATAACGTGCCAGATTTCCAAACTCACGATTGTATGCATCCACGGTCAGTCTGCCTTGGGTGAAATTATAGAATTCTTCCCGCTTAGGATCCATGAGACCCTCCGGAATGTAATGCTCACCGAAAGCCTCACTGAACTCAGCCCAAGTAGTGATTTGGCCATCCGGGCGCATAGCCTCAAAGTTTTCCCACCAAAGGCTAGCAGGGCCTTCGAGGTGATAGGCGGCGTAGGTAACCTTATCAGCTTCGGCTACGTTGGCAGAACGTAGCTCATGGGTAATGCTGCGGAGCCAATCATTCGCATCGAGGGGCTCGACGGAATGATTAAACTTCGGTGGGTACAACTGGACAAAGTCATTGATCGACACCAAGTCGTTCCTCTGTTGACGTGCAGTATTCTGCTCAATCCGCTCTAGCAAGCGGTTAGTCTCACGCTTATTTCTTTCTGCCTCTAGCATAACTTCGGCCAGAGAAGGCGGGTGAGGCAGATTCTCATCCCTAGCTGCACTGGCTTCACCCTGCTCCAGGGCAGCAGGGTTGCTGCGGGTGTTGACCATCCTAGGAAAAACAAGACAATGGTTTAGACAAGGATGGCACAATCTTGGCAAGGAAGTGCGTAATGTAATGGATAACATGGAATGATGAGATGTTCATTTGCACGACATGGTAATATAGAAACTGCCATATATATAACATCGGTCATACAGACCGTACATAGTTTAGTACAAGCCCAGGCTAGAGTACAACTACGGTGAAAGACGTTACATCTCATCGGAGGCATTCCAAGCTCCTATACATTATTTTTCTACACCCCCGGAACGTGATACACACCAAGTCATATTCCACGAGTCACGCGAGACTATGGAGAATACAACTATTACAATACTAGTGAAGCTACTACCAACTCAGACGTTTCTGTAGTAATCTTCATAGGGATCACCACCATGTCCTGGGAGCTGAACATGATCATCTGGAAACAGTTGGTCCTGTGGAGCTTGTGGTCCATAGGGACTCGGGTGTGGCCTTGGTCCAACAAATGGTGGCAGACGGGGTCCACGGGGAGGGGTGATGCCTCCTACATCACGCCAGTCCATACAATCTGGCAACCCAGACCGCACGGGGTAGAGGTCCCTCATGTCCATGTATCCAGCCTGCACGGCAGGTGCAAACCTTGTCAAAGTGGCCCAGTGGTCAGAACGAGAGTTGAAGAGCTCCATTCGCAAGGCACAATTTTCATGGTCCTTGTCCTCAAGCATCTCGGCAGTGGTGCGGAGTAGTGAATCCTCATGTGTAGAGTCACAGTACAAAGCCTGATAGTACCCCTGTGCCCCAGGGAGTGAGGCTGGCATGTAGAAGAAATCGGTGTTCCGAAGCAAGGCAGTTCTGGCTCGAATGATAGTCATCATTGAGTAAGTTGTGTCCTGCACAGACATCTTGATAGTAACCCCAAGTCCATAAGAGCAGTGGAGGGGTTCAGTAGCTCCAAGATAAGAGGGGTATATCCTGACGGTACAATGGTATTGGCTCTGATTGAAGTCTCGAAACTGAAGGAAATATGCCCTAGAGGCAATAATAAAGTTATTATTTATTTCCTTATATCATGATAAAAGTTTATTATTCATGCTAGAATTGTATTAACTGGAAACATAATACATGTGTGAATACATAGACAAACAGAGTGTCACTAGTATGCCTCTACTTGACTAGCTCGTTAATCAAAGATGGTTATGTTTCCTAACCATGGACAAAGAGTTGTCATTTGATTAACCGGATCACATCATTAGTTTAATGATCTGATTGACATGACCCATTCCATTAGCCTAGCACCCGATCGTTTAGTATGTTGCTATTGTTTTCTTCATGACTTATACATGTTCCTTTGACTATGAGATTATGCAACTCCCGTTTGCCGGAGGAACACTTTGTGTTCTACCAAACGTCACAACGTAACTGGGTGATTATAAAGGAGCTCTACAGGTGTCTCCAAAGGTACATGTTGGGTTGGCATATTTCGAGATTAGGATTTGTCACTCCGATTGTCGGAGAGGTATTTCTGGGCCCTCTCGCTAATGCACATCACTGAAGCCTTGCAAGCATTGCAACTAATGAGTTAATTGCGGGATGATGTATTACGGAACGAGTAAAGAGACTTACCGGTAACGAGATTGAACTAGGTATGGGATACCGACGATCGAATCTCGGGCAAGTAACATGCCGATGACAAAGGGAACAACGTATGTTGTTATGCGGTCTGACCGATAAAAGATCTTCATAGAATATGTAGGAGCCAATATGAGCATCCAGGTTCCGCTATTGGTTATTGACCGGAGACGTGTCTCGGTCATGTCTACATAGTTCTCGAACCCGTAGGGTCCGCACGCTTAAGGTTACGATGACAGTTATATTATGAGTTTATGCATTTTGATGTACCGAAGTTTGTTCGGAGTCCCGGATGTGATCACGGACATGACGAGGAGTCTCGAAATGGTCGGACATAAATATTGATATATTAGAAGCCTATGTTTGGATATCGGAAGTGTTCCGGGTGAAATCGGGATTTTACCGGAGAACCGGGAGGTTACCGGAACCCCCCGGGAGGTATATGGGCCTTAGTGGAAGAGAGGAGAGGTGGCCAGAGATGGGCCGCGCGCCCCTCCCCCCCTTGGTCCGAATAGGACAAGGAGAGGGGGCCGGCCCCCCTTCCTCCTCTCTCTCCTCTTTTTTCCCCCTCCGCGAATCCTATTCCAACTAGGAAAGGGGGGAGTCCTACTCCCGGAGGGAGTAGGACTCCTCCTGGCGCGCCTCCTCTTGGTCGGCCGCCCCCCCTTTAGCCTTTATATACGGAGGCAAGGGGCACCCCTAGAGACACAAGTTGATCCACGTGATCATATTCTTAGCCGTGTGCGGTGACCCCTTCCACCATAGTCCTCGATAATATTGTAGCGGTGCTTAGGAGAAGCCCTTCAATGGTAGTACATCAAGATCGTCACCACGCCGTCGTGCTGACGGAACTCTTCCCCGACACTTTGCCGGATCGGAGTCCGGGGATCGTCATCGAGCTGAACGTGTGCTAGAACTCGGAGGTGTCGTAGTTTCGGTGCTTGATCGGTCGAGCCATGGAAACGTACGACTACATCAACCAAATTAACGCTTCCGCTGTCGATCTACAAGGGTACATAGATCACACTCTCCCCCTCTCATTGCTATGCATCACCATGATCTTGCGTGTGCATAGAAATTTTTTTGAAATTACTACGAAACCCAACAGTGGCATCCGAGCCTAGATTTTATGTGTTGATGTTATATGCACGAGTAGAACACAAGTGAGTTGTGGGCGATATGTCATATTGCTTACCAGCATGTCATACTTTGGTTCGGCGGTATTGTTGGACGAAGCGGCCCGGACCGACATTACGCGTACGCTTACGCAAGACCGGTTCTCCCGACGTGCTTTGCACAAAGGTGGCTAGCGGGTGACAGTTTCTCCAACTTTAGTTGAACCGAGTGTGGCTACGCCCGGTCCTTGCGAAGGTTAAAACAACACCAACTTGACAAACTATCGTTGTGGTTTTGATGCGTAGGTAAGATTGGTTCTTGCTTAAGCCCGTAGCAGCCACGTAAAACTTGCAACAACAAAGTAGAGGACGTCTAACTTGTTTTTGCAGGGCATGTTCTGATGTGATATGGTCAAGACATGATGCTAAATTTTATTGTATGAGATGATCATGTTTTGTAACCGAGTTATCGGCAACTGGCAGGAGCCATATGGTTGTCACTTTATTGTATGTAATGCAATCACGCTGTAATGCTTTACTTTATCACTAAGCAGTAGCGATAGTCGTGGAAGCATGAGATTGGCGAGACGACAACGATGATACGATGGAGATCAAGGTGTCGCGCCGGTGACGATGGTGATCACGACGGTGCTTCAAGGATGGAGATCACAAGCACAAGATGATGATGGCCATATCATATCACTTATATTGATTGCATGTTATGTTTATCTTTTATGCATCTTATCTTGCTTTGATTGACGGTAGCATTATAAGATGATCTCTCACTAATTATCAAGAAGTGTTCTCCCTAAGTATGCACCGTTGCGAAAGTTCTTCGTGCTGAGACACCACGTGATGATCGGGTGTGATAGGCTCTACGTTCAAATACAACGGGTGCAAAACAGTTGCACACGCAAAATACTCAGGTCATACTTGACGAGCCAAGCATATACAGATATGGCCTCGGAACACGGAGATCGAAAGGTCGAGCGTGAATCATATAGTAGATATGATCAACATAGTGATGTTCACCAATGAAACTACTCCATCTCACGTGATGATCGGACATGGTTTAGTTGATTTGGATCACGTAATCACTTAGAGGATTAGAGGGATGTCTATCTAAGTGGGAGTTCTTTAAGTAATATGATTAATTGAACCTAAATTTATCATGAACTTAGTACCAGATAGTATCTTGCTTATGTATGTTTGATTGTAGATAGATGGCCCGTGCTATTGTTCCGTTGAATTTTAATGCGTTCCTTGAGAAAGCAAAGTTGAAAGATGATGGTAGCAATTACACGGACTGGGGCCGTAACTTGAGGATTATCCTCATTGCTGCACAGAAGAATTACGTCCTGGAAGCACCGCTGGGTGCCAGGCCTGCTGCTGGAGCAACGCCAGATGTTATGAACGTCTGGCAGAGCAAAGCTGATGACTACTCGATAGTTCAATGTGCCATGCTTTACGGCTTAGAACCGGGATTTCAATGACGTTTTGAATGTCATGGGGCATATGAGATGTTCCAGGAGTTGAAATTAATATTTCAAGCAAATGCCCGGATTGAGAGATATGAAGTCTCCAATAAGTTCTATAGCTGCAAGATGGAGGAGAACAGTTCTATCAGTGAGCATAAACTCAAGATGTCTGGGTATTGTAATCACTTGATTCAACTGGGAGTTAATCTTCCGGATGATAGCGTCATTGACAGAATTCTCCAATCACTTCCACCAAGCTACAAGAGCTTCGTGATGAACTATAATATGCAAGGGATGAATAAAACTATTCCCGAGCTCTTCGCAATGCTGAAAGCTGCGGAGGTAGAAATCAAGAAGGAGCATCAAGTGTTGATGGTCAACAAGACCACTAGTTTCAAGAAAAAAGGGCAAAGGGAAGAAGAAGGGGAACTTCAAGAAGAACAGCAAGCAAGTTGCTGCTCGAGAGAAGAAACCAAGTCTGGACCTAAGCCTGAAACTGAGTGCTTCTACTGCAAGCAAACTGGTCACTCGAAGCGGAACTACCCCAAGTATTTGGCGGATAAGAAGGATGGCAAGGTGAACAAAGGTATATGTGATATACATGTTATTGATGTGTACCTTACTAATGCTCGCAGTAGCACCTAGGTATTTGATACTGGTTCTGTTGCTAATATTTGCAACTCGAAACAGGGACTACGGATTAAGCGAAGATTGGCTAAGGACGAGGTGACGATGCGCGTGGGAAACGGTTCCAAAGTCGATGTGATCGCGGTCGGCGTGCTACCTCTACATCTACCTTCAGGATTAATATTAGACCTAAATAATTGTTATTTGGTGCCAGCGTTAAGCATGAACATTATATCTGGATCTTGTTTGATGCGAGACGGTTATTCATTTAAATCAGAGAATAATGGTTGTTCTATTTATATGAGTAATATCTTTTATGGTCATGCACCCTTGAAGAATGATCTATTCTTATTGAATCTCGATAGTAGTGACACACATATTCATAATGTTGAAGCCAAAAGATGCAGAGTTGATAATGATAGTGCAACTTATTTGTGGCACTGCCGTTTAGGTCATATCGGAGTAAAGCGCATGAAGAAACTCCATACTGATAGACTTTTGGAACCACTTGATTATGAATCACTTGGTACTTGCGAACCGTGCCTCATGGACAAGATGACTAAAACGCCGTTCTCCGGTACTATGGAGAGAGCAACAGATTTGTTGGAAATCATACATACGGATGTATGTGGTCCGATGAATATTGAGGCTCGTGGCGGATATCGTTATTTTCTCACCTTCACAGATGACTTAAGCAGATATGGGTATATCTACTTAATGAAACATAAGTCTGAAACGTTTGAAAAGTTCAAAGAATTTCAGAGTGAAGTTGAAAATCATCGTAATAAGAAAATAAAGTTTCTACGATCTGATCGTGGAGGAGAATATTTGAGTTACGAGTTTGGTGTACATTTGAAACAATGCGGAATAGTTTCGCAACTCACGCCACCCGGAACACCACAGCATAATGGTGTGTCCGAACATCGTAATCGTACTTTACTAGATATGGTGCGATCTATGATGTCTCTTACTGATTTACTGCTATCGTTTTGGGGTTATGCTTTGGAGACGGCCGCATTCACGTTAAATAGGGCACCATCAAAATCCGTTGAGACGACGCCTTATGAACTATGGTTTGGCAAGAAACCAAAGTTGTCGTTTCTGAAAGTTTGGGGCTGCGATGCTTATGTGAAAAAGCTTCAACCTGATAAGATCGAACCTAAATCGGAGAAATGTGTCTTCATAGGATATCCAAAGGAGACTATTGGATACACCTTCTATCACAGATCCGAAGGCAAGACTTTTGTTGCTAAGTTCGGAAACTTTCTGGAGAAGGAGTTTCTCTCGAAAGAAGTGAGTGGGAGGAAAGTAGAACTTGACGAGGTAACTGTACCTACTCCCTTATTGGAAAGTAGTGCATCACAGAAAACTGTTTCTGTAACACCTACACCAATTAGTGAGGAAGCTAATGATAATGATCATGAAACTTCAGAACAAGATACTACTGAACCTCGTAGATCAACCAGAGTGAGATCCGTGCTAGAGTGGTTCGGTAATCCTGTTCTGGAAGTCATGCTACTAGATCATGATGAACCTACGAACTATGAAGAAGCGATGGTGAGCCCAGATTCCGCAAAATGGCTTGAAGCCATGAAATCTGAGATGGGATCCATGTATGAGAACAAAGTGTGGACTTTGGTTGACTTGCCCAATGATCGGCAAGCAATTGAGAATAAATGGATCTTCAAGAAGAAGACTGACGCCGACGGTAATATTACTGTCTACAAAGCTCGACTTGTCGCAAAAGGGTTTCGGCAAGTTCAAGGGATTGACTACGATGAGACCTTCTCACCCGTAGCGATGCTTAAGTCTGTCCGAATCATGTTAGCAATTGCCGCATTTTATGATTATGAAATTTGGCAGATGGATGTCAAAACTGCATTCCTGAATGGATTTCTAGAAGAAGAGTTGTATATGATGCAACCAGAGGGTTTTGTCGATCCAAAGGGAGCTAACAAAGTGTGCAAGCTCCAGCGATCCATTTATGGACTGGTGCAAGCCTCTCGGAGTTGGAATAAACGCTTTGATAGTGTGATCAAAGCATTTGGTTTTATACAGACTTTCGGAGAAGCCTGTATCTACAAGAAAGTGAGTGGGAGCTATGTAGCATTACTGATTGGAAATGATATAGAATTTCTGGATAGCATAAAGGGATACTTGAATAAGAGTTTTTCAATGAAAGACCTCGGTAAAGCTGCTTACATATTAGGCATTAAGATCTATAGAGATAGATCAAGACGCTTAATTGGACTTTCACAAAGCACATACCTTGACAAAGTTTTGAAGAAGTTCAAAATGGATCAAGCAAAGAAAGGGTTCTTGCCTGTGTTACAAGGTGTGAAGTTGAGTCAGACTCAATGCCCAACCACTGCAGAAGATAGAGAGAAAATGAAAGATGTTCCCTATGCTTCAGCCATAGGCTCTATCATGTATGCAATGCTGTGTACCAGACCTGATGTGTGCCTTGCTATAAGTCCAGCAGGGAGGTACCAAAGTAATCCAGGAGTGGATCACTGGACAGCGGTCAAGAATATCCTGAAGTACCTTAAAAGGACTAAGGATATGTTTCTCATATATGGAGGTGACAAAGAGCTCATTGTAAACGGTTACGTTGATGCAAGCTTTGACACTGATCCGGACGATTCTAAATCGCAAACCGGATACGTGTTTACATTAAACGGTGGAGCTATCAGTTGGTGCAGTTCTAAACAAAGCGTCGTGGCGGGATCTACATGTGAAGCGGAGTACATAGCTGCTTCGGAAGCAGCAAACGAAGGAGTCTGGATGAAGGAATTCATATCCGATCTAGGTGTCATACCTAGTGCATCGGGTCCAATGAAAATCTTTTGTGACAATACTGGTGCAATTGCCTTGGTGAAGGAATCCGGATTTCACAAAAGAACCAAGCACATCAAAAGACGCTTCAATTCCATCCGGGATCTAGTCCAGGTGGGATACATAGAGATTTGCAAGATACATATGGATCTGAATGTAGCAGACCCGTTGACTAAACCTCTTCCACGAGCAAAACATGATCAGCACCAAGGCTCCATGGGTGTTAGAATCATTACATTATAATCTAGATTATTGACTCTAGTGCAAGTGGGAGACTGAAGGAAATATGCCCTAGAGGCAATAATAAAGTTATTATTTATTTCATTATATCATGATAAAAGTTTATTATTCATGCTAGAATTGTATTAACTGGAAACATAATACATGTGTGAATACATAGACAAACAGAGTGTCACTAGTATGCCTCTACTTGACTAGCTCGTTAATCAAAGATGGTTATGTTTCCTAACCATGGACAAAGAGTTGTCATTTGATTAACGGGATCACATCATTAGTTGAATGATCTGATTGACATGACCCATTCCATTAGCTTAGCACCCGATCGTTTAGTATGTTGCTATTGCTTTCTTCATGACTTATACATGTTCCTTTGACAATGAGATTATGCAACTCCCGTTTGCCGGAGGAACACTTTGTGTGCTACCAAACATCACAACATAACTGGGTGATTATAAAGGAGCTCTACAGGTGTCTCCAAAGGTACATGTTGGGTTGGCGTATTTCGAGATTAGGATTTGTCACTCCGATTGTCGGAGAGGTATTTCTGGGCCCTCTCGGTAATGCACATCACTGAAGCCTTGCAAGCATTGCAACTAATGAGTTAATTGCGGTATGATGTATTACGGAACGAGTAAAGAGACTTGCTGGTAACGAGATTGAACTAGGTATGGGATACCGACGATCGAATCTCGGGCAAGTAACATACCAATGACAAAGGGAACAACGTATGTTGTTATGCGGTCTGACCGATAAAAGATCTTCGTAGAATATGTAGGAGCCAATATGAGCATCCAGGTTCCGCTATTGGTTATTGACCGGAGACGTGTCTCGGTCATGTCTACATTGTTCTCGAACCCGTAGGGTCCGCACGCTTAAGGTTACGATGACAGTTATATTATGAGTTTATGCATTTTGATGTACAGAAGTTTGTTCGGAGTCCCAGATGTGATCACGGACATGACGAGGAGTCTCGAAATGGTCGAGACATAAAGATTGATATATTGGAAGCCTATGTTTGGATATCGGAAGTGTTCCGGGTGAAATCGGGATTTTACCGGAGTACCAGGAGGTTACCGGAACCCCCCGGGAGGTATATGGGCCTTAGTGGAAGAGAGGAGAGGTGGCCAGAGATGGGCCGCGCGCCCCTCCCCCCCTTGGTCCGAATAGGACAAGGAGAGGGGGCCGGCCCCCCTTCCTCCTCTCTCTCCTCTTTTTCCCCCTCCGCGAATCCTATTCCAACTAGGAAAGGGGGGGAGTCCTACTCCCGGAGGGAGTAGGACTCCTCCCGGAGGGAGTAGGACTCCTCCTGGCGCGCCTCCTCTTGGCCGGCCGGCCCCCCATTTTATCCTTTATATACGGAGGCAAGGGGCACCCCTAGAGACACAAGTTGATCCACGTGATCATATTCTTAGCCGTGTGCGGTGCCCCCTTCCACCATAGTCCTCCATAATATTGTAGTGGTGCTTAGGCGAAGCCCTGCAACGGTAGTACATCAAGATCGTCACCACGCCGTCGTGCTGACGGAACTCTTCCCCGACACTTTGTTGGATCGGAGTCTGGGGATCGTCATCGAGCTGAACGTGTGCTAGAACTCGGAGGTGCCGTAGTTTTGGTGCTTGATCGGTCGGGCCGTGGAGACGTACGACTACATCAACCAAATTAACGCTTCCGTTGTCGATCTACAAGGGTACGTAGATCACACTCTCCCCCTCTCGTTGCTATGCATCACCATGATCTTGCGTGTGCGTAGGAAATTTTTTGAAATTACTACGAAACCCAACAGAAACTGCTCCTCGACGGTATACTCAGGATACCATCGATAGCCTGTCTCGACCATCACCCGGACCAGCATGGCCGTGTGACCCGGTACATCAAGGCACCGAGTCAGACGAACCACTTGATTCTGTGAACGGGTGGCCATCTGAAAGCACGAAATAATGCAAAGGCATTAGTATTTTCTAAGAGAAATCGGACAACATAATGGCTGTAAATGCTCAGAAAAGATTCGAGACATTCACAACAGTTGGCAAAACCACTCAACAGCATCATATCAAGGTTCTGGTTCAACTGGCAATATACTAAAAGTAGTAGAAACTGAACCGGGTTTGTAACCAACAATCCTATAAGTTACTACGCATTAGTAACACGTGAACCTGATAGAGAGAAGAGAGCCTAGTCCTTAACCCACGTAGAATGAGAAGAGAATGACTCAGATCAGAGGGCATAAGGTAAAGAAGTAAAAGAGCCTTACGTCCCTCCCACAATTAATTCCCCTACATATAACTAAAGCATTTCTAGACTCGACATAGACCGGTTTGGCTCAACGAACCTACAGGCAGTCCGGCTCTGATGCCAACGCTGTCAGGACCACGATTACAAGTCACACTAATCTAGCCTGTAACACGTCATATCACTTTGCGGCCTCACGCACGGTATTCCCACGGGTGTCGCCTTACCATGGCCCGGGACCGTTTGCGCCTTTTGGCTCACGTATATGATAGTGTCGCTAGCATCCATATGACAGAGAACCCGGGCCGACATGGCTAGTCATGAACCCAAAGTGGCACAAACTTACGGGGACAGGCATACATGATTCAACATTGAGCATGTCGGTTAGCAACATGTGAATCCGGGCTGTAGCACTGGGCTAACAGGACTCCGGTGAACCCGGGCTGTAGCAGGCTAGGCAGGACTCCGGATGTCACCGCGTGACATTTCCCCGAAGGGACAGACACAGGAACAAAGTGAATCACATGCCGGCCAGTCAAGTGCTCGAGCAGTAGTGCTGGCTAGCAGCACTCCGGTGAACCAGGCTGTAGCGGACTACTATGGCTCATGGAAGCACTAGACTACATTTCCCCATAAGAGAGGCTGCCAAGGATAAACAACTAGATTGTCGGATCCCACACATACCAAGCATTTCAATCATACACACAATATGCTCGATATGTGTAAATACAACATGGCATCACAACAAAACTCTACAACTCAATTACTTTATTTAAAGGCTCCGGAGAGCCATACATAACATGTTCATACAGGTAGGGGTCACATGACCCGACACTCAAGTCATACAAGCATACAAGCACATGCGGAAGCAAACTAGTCTGAGTACATACACTAGAAAGAAAGAAGGCTTGACAAAGCCTGTCTATCTACATAGGGCCCTCCATGGCTCGGAATCACCACCTGGGTGGCAAGTCACTCATCGACGTTGAGGTCTACGTAAAACCCGTTGGAGGGGGCGGTGTTGTCGTCTGAAAACAGTAATTAAAGCAACATGACTACAAAGGTACTCAGCAAGACTTACAACAGATCCTACTATACATGCTCATTCTCAAGAAGGTAGTGGAGTTATAGCAGCAAGCCAGCTTTGACTCTTGGCTAAGCTATCCTACGAGACATCACTTGTAAAATAGTTTTCGCACACGAGTCCACTAATCACCATCACAATACTCCACCGTGGATCCTCCCTCGTCATCCTATGAAGGGGCCATCCGCGGTACTCACACTTATCTTGAGTCTTTTAGTAGTAACCATTAACTTGTCTACGAACTGTATAGGCAACCAAGTAGTCCTTTACCACGGACGCGGCTATTCGAATATATGATGTTAACCCTGCAGGGGTGTACTTCTTCATACACGCTCTCACCACTTATCGTCATTTACACGACATGTACTCGGCAACCTTCAAGCGGAAGCCGAACGAGGGTGTCGGCCACGGCCTACCTAAACACTCAAGTCTCTAGTCCAGGTCTATCGCCTATCCAGGTTCCATCCGCAGGGAGTCCGGCCGAGGTTTCCACATACGGCCCCGAACGATGTGTACAGGGTTCCCGAGACACCAAACAGGCGACTCGGTACACCGTGCCACCGTGTATCTACCGCATCATAGCCCACCCCTGGGGTCAGCACTACGCACGGCCACCAACACATAACCTATAAACACCAGAAACTAGTTGCAACTCCTGGACAGAGAGCTAGGGTGGTTAAGAAGCCGAGAGGGTCCATTGGTTTCGGGCCCAATGTATGGTAGTAACTGATTCTTGAATCACACATACAGATCTCAGTTCTTAAAGACGGCCTCAATGAAACAACCCACCATGTACTCCTACATGGCCTCTCATCGATACCTTTACCAAATCATGTTCAACACATCCCTCACATTACCGACGTAATCATTTCACTCTAGCACATCACCCAGATGAACCAGACCTAACACAACTCTAAGCATAGCAGGCATAGCAAGGTAGGAAACACATACATAGCTCAATCAACTCCTACACATGCTAGTGGGTTTCATCTAGTTACTGTGGCAATGACAGGTCATGCAGAGGATAAGGGTTCAACTACCGCAGCACACAGCAGTTTGAAACGTTGTTGTCTTAATGCAGTAAATGAGAGCAGGAGCGAGAACATGGGATTGTATCGATATGATCAATGTGGCTGCTTGCCTGATGGAGTAGTAATAGGGTACTGCCCTTCAGTCGGATAATCGAAGGTATCCTCGGAGGTAGAACCTACCACGAAAGACACCACAGAACACAATCATCACATGGAAATATACAACAATATGATGCAGGCTATGACATGGCAATATGATGTGTCCTGGCTAATGCATTGTAAAACATGTTGGTTTGAGTCTATTTGAATCAAAGGTTCAAATGGAAGCTCATGTTATTAAGTCATATAAGTGCATTAGCTTGTTTCACCTAAACAGCAAGGTTAAAGTGTTATGTCATACATGAAACCATTACAGATGGAAAGATTGAATTTTTTTTGATCAAATTTCCTATATAAATCTTTGCATTTGGAGTTACAGATTAAAAGTTATCAATTTTTGAAGTTTGTAGTATTTTACGGAATTTCCTGTATAAAAGATAATCCAGAAAATAGTTATTGCGTCAGCAGTGCGTCATGGTGACGTCAGCGGTCAACGGAGCCGGTCCAGGTCAAACCTGACCAGTGGGACCCCAGTGTCAGTGTAATTAGCCTAACTAATTTTTAGTTAGCACTAAACCTAACTTTATTAGCAGACGGGCCCCGCCTGTCATGGACTCAGGGAGGAGTCAACTTGGGCCCACACGGAGTCAACCAGGGTCAAACAGGGTCAAACTCGCTGGCGTTTAGCCGCCAGCGAGGCCAGACGTGGTGGGGCAGTGCGGGTTTTGCACTCCGACGACCAAAAGGACGGCGGAGACCTCCTACGCGTAGCTGGGAGCAAGCCGCGTCGAGTGGTGGCAGTGGGGGAGCTCGGGGTCGCCGGAAACGACGCCGGTGACGACCTTGGAGGTCGCCGGAGTTCGGGCGAGGTCGAACCCGAGGGTATGGGGCATGGCGAGGCGCGTGGGGTGGTGCGTTGGGCTCCTGCGAGTGCGGTGAAGACGGTGACGTGCCCGGAATCAAGCCCAAGTGGTTGTGGCCACGAGGGCGACGTGCGGTGGCGGCGGCGGGTGCGGCCGAGCTCGATGCGGTTGCTACAAAGCGCGAGAGCAAGGATGGGAGTGATGGAGAGGTGCAGCAGCTCACGGCGAACACGACGGTGCAGACGACGCGGTCGGGGACGAGCTGGTGCGGCGGAGAGGGCGAGGGGGATCTGCGGAGGCGTTCGATGAAGACGAGCTCAATGGAGACGAGGGAGAGCGTGCGAGCGCTTGGGGCTCGGCTAGCTCGACGTTGCGGACGACGGCGGAGCTCGTGGACAGGTCAGCGCGGCGCGGGGATGACGGAGAATGCGGCTATGTCGACGGTGCAGCGGCAGGGGCGTCGGCCATGGCGAGAGAGAGTGAGGGAGAGAGACAAGGGGAGAACGGGTGTGTCTGTGATGTCGAGGCGGTGACGTGGAGCTCGCCCAGGTGTCCACAGGCGCGAGTGGCAAGCAGGTGGCGCGGTGGCGAGCTCTCGCGCGCGGGCGTCTCCTCCTGCCTGCCTGCCTGGCGGGAGGAAGCAGCTGGCTGGCACGGGCCAGCATAGTACTGGGCCACCAGGTGGGCCGGGAGGTGGGCTGCGGCCAGTTAAGCGGTTTCTTTTATTTCTGTTTTTGTTTTTTTCTATTTTCTGTAATTGTGTGGCTTTATTAAAAATAGTTAAACACTTCCAAAATCCTGAAAATAATCAGGGGCTTTGTTTGGATTATTTCCAACAGCCCACACTTATTTCCAGAATTATTTGGGCATTTAAAATATTTTATAGCATTTAAATGCCCAAATGCAAATAGGTAATGATTTAATCCAATGACCTTATGTGTCCTAGAAAATTGTGAACCCATTTTGTCAGAGGTTCTAACCCAAGACAAAAAGGGTGGACTTTTTAGAAGGGCATTTCAGGTTCATTGAAAGTGATTTTAGTAAACCCTAGTTGTTTCCAGGGGTGCTGGGGGTTCTGCCATCCCCATTTCAATTTTCTGGAGAAGTAGACATGATGCAACACTATTGCATGAACTAGCTAGGGTGTGACAGTTCATGATCAAGTTGCTTAAAATTCATAATATCATTTTCAAGAGAGATGATCTTAGCGGGAGGAAAATACTTAGAGATAAAAGCATCTTTGCACTTATTCCATGAATCAATACTATTTTTAGGCAAAGAAGAAAACCAAGTTTTAGCACGATCTCTAAGTGAAAATTGAAATAGCTTCAATTTAACAATATCATTATCCACATCTTTCTTCTTTTGCATATCACACAAATCAACAAAGCTATTCAGATGGGTAGCGGCATCTTCACTAGGAAGGCCGGAAAACGGATCTTTCATGACAAGATTCAGCAAAGCGGCATTAATTTCACAAGATTCAGCATCAGTAAGAGGAGCAATCGGAGTGCTAATAAAATCATTATTGTTGGTATTAGAAAAGTCACACAATTTAGTATTATGTTGAGCCATCGTGACAGACAATCCAACACACAAGCACACAAGAAACAAGCGAAAAGAGACGAATGGAAAAGAGAAGGGGAACGGAGAAAGAGGGCGAATAAAACGGCAAGGGTGAAGTGGGGGAGAGGAAAACGAGAGGCAAATGGCAAATAATGTAATGCAAGGGATAAGAGTTTGTGATGGGTACTTGGTATGCCTTGACTTGATGTAGATCTCCTCGGCAACGGCGCCAGAAATCCTTCTTGCTACCTCTTGAGCACTGCGTTGGTTTCCCCTTGAAGAGGAAAGGGTGATGCAACAAAGTAGCGTAAGTATTTCCCTCGGTTTTTGAGAACCAAGGTATCAATCTAGTAGGAGACTACACGCAAGTCCCTCGTACCTACACAAACAAATAAGAACCTCGCAACCAACGCGATAAAGGGGTTGTCAATCCCTTCACGGTCACTACGAGAGTGAGATCTGATAGAGATATAATAAGATAAATATTTTTGGTACTTTTATGATATAGATTGGAAAATAAAGATTGCAAAATAAATGGTAATAGAAATAGCTTGTTGACGGGATATTAATATAATGGAGAATAGACCCGGGGGCCATAGGTTTCACTAGTGGCCTCTCTCAGGATAGCATAAGTATTACGGTGGGTGAACAAATTACTGTCGAGCAATTGATAGAAAAGTGCATAATTATGAGAATATCTAGGCATGATCATGTATATAGGCATCACGTCCACGACAAGTAGACCAAAACGATTCTGCATCTACCACTATTACTCCACACATCGACCGCTATCCAGCATGCATCTAGAGTATTAAGTTCATAAGAACAGAGTAATGCATTAGGCAAGATGACATGATGTCGAGGGATAAACTCAAGCAATATGATATAAACCCCATCTTTTTATCCTCAATGGAAACAATACAATACATGCCTTGTTGCCCCTACTGTCACTGGGAAAGGACACCGCAAGATTGAACCCAAAGCTAAGCACTTCTCCCATTGCAAGAAAGATCAATCTAGTAGGCCAAACCAAACCGATAATTCGAAGAGACTTGCAAAGATAACCAATCATACATAAAAGATTTCAGAGAAGAATCAAATATTGTTCATAGATAAACTTGATCATAAACGCACAATTCATCGGATCTCGACAAACACACCGCAAAAAGAGTTACATCAAATAGATCGCCAAGAAGATTGAGGAGAACATTGTATTAAGATCCAAAGAGAGAGAAGAAGCCATCTAGCTAATAACTATGGAATCGAAGGTCTGAAGTAAACTACTCACACATCATCGGAGAGGCTATGGTGTTGATGTAGAAGCCCTCCATGATCGATTCCCCCTCCGGCGGAGCTCCGGAAAAGGCCACAAGATGGGATCTCGCAGGTACAGAAGGTTGCGGCGGTGAAAATAGGGTTTCGTGGTGCTCCTGTATGTTTTTGGGGTATATGGATATATATAGGAGGAAGAAGTAGGTCTGTGGAGCCACGAGGGGCCCACGAGGGTGGGGGGCGCGCCCCCCTGCCTCATGGCCTCCTCGTTGATTTCTTGACGTCCACTCCAAGTCCCCTGGATCACGTTTGTTCCAAAAATAACTCTCCCGAAGGTCTTATTCCATTTGGATTCCGTTTGATATTCCTTTTCTGCGAAACACTGAAATAGGCAAAAAAAAGCAATTTGCACTATGCCTTAGGTTAGTAGGTTTGTCCCAAAAATAATATAAAAGTGTATAAATAAGCCCATTAACATCCATAATAGATAATATACTAGCATGGAACAATCAAAAATTATGGATACGTTGGAGACGTATCACCCCCTCTTTGCTTTCCCTCTCCCTCTCCTTCCCTCCTTCCCCCTCTTGGAATATGAAAGGGAATCCAACTGGGATTGGGAATCCTAGTTGGACTCCCCCGTTGGCGCGCCCTCCTTGGCCACCGGCCTCCTCCGCCCCCTCGTTTATATACGTGGCCAGGGGCACCCCAAAGTCACATCAATTGTTCTTTAGCGATGTGCGGTGCCCCCTCCACAGTTTACCACCTCAGTCATATTGTCGTAGTGCTTAGGCGAAGCCCTGCGCGGATCGCATCACCAAGACCGTCACCACGCCATCATGCTGGCAGAAATCTCCCTTAACCCTCTACTGGATCAAGAGCTCGAGGGAGGTCATCGTGATGAACGTGTGCTGAACACGGAGGTGCTGTATGCTCAGTACTCGGATTGGTTGGATCATGAAGACGTTTGACTACATCAACCACGTTACTAAACGCATCCGCTTTCGGTCTATGAGGGTACATGGACACACTCTCTTGTCTCGTTGCTATGCATCTCCTAGATAGATCTTGCGTGATCGTAGGAATTTTTTTTGAATTACTACGTTCCCCAACAGTGGTATCCGAGCCAGGTCTATGCGTAGATGACATATGCACGATTTGAACACATAGAGTTGTGGGCGATAATAGTCATACTGCTTACCACCAACGTCTTACTTTGATTCGGCGGTATTGTTGGATGAAGCGGCCCGGACCGACATTACATGACCGCGTTCATGAGACTGGTTCTACCGACATGCTTCGCACACAGGTGGCTGGCGAGTGTCTGTTTCTCCAACTTTAGTTGAATCGAGTTTGACTACGGACGGTCCTTGTTGAAGGTCAAAACAACACACTTGACAAAAAATCGTTGTGGTTTTGATGCGTAGATAAGAATGATTCTTGCTAGAAGCCTGTAGCAGCCATGTAAAACTTGCAACAACAAAGTAGAAGACGTCTAACTTGTTTTTGCAGGGCATGTTGTGATGTGATATGGTCAAGACATGATGAGTGCTACCTCTTGAGCATGCGTTGGTTTTCCCTTGAAGAGGAAAGGGTGATGCAACAAAGCAGTGTAAGTATTTCCCTCAGTTTTTGAGAACCAAGGTATCAATCCAGTAGGAGACCACGCGCAAGTCACCTTGTACCTACACAAACAAATAAGAACCTCGCAACCAACGCGATAAAGGGGTTGTCATTCCCTTCACGGCCACTTGCAAGAGTGAGATCTGATAGTGATGATAATAATAATAAGATAAATATTTTTGGTATTTTTATGATATAAATTGAAAGTAAAGATTGCAAAATAAAATAGATTGGAAACTTGTATGATGGAAAATAGACCCGGGGGCCATAGGTTTCACTAGTGGCTTCTCTCAAGATAGCATAAGTATTATAGTGGGTGAAGAAATTACTGTCAAGCAATTGATAGAATTGAGCATAGTTATGAGAATATCTAGGAATGATCATGTATATAGGCATCATGTCCGTGACAAGTAGACTGACTCCTGCCTGCATCTACTACTATTGCTCCACACATCGACCGCTATCCAGCATGCATCTAGAGTATTAAGTTCATAAGAATGGAGTAACGCTTTAAGCAAGATGACATGATGTAGAGGGATAAACTCATGCAATATGATATAAACCCCATCTTTTAATCCTCGATGGCAACAATACAATACGTGTCATTTCCCCTACTGTCACTAGGATTGAGCACCGCAAGATTGAACCCAAAGCTAAGCACTTCTCCCATTGCAAGAAAGATCAATCTAGTAGGCCAAACCAAACTGATAATTCGAAGAGACTTGCAAAGATAACCAATCATGCATAAAAGAATTCAGAGAAGATTCAAATATTGTTCATAGATAATCTTGATCATAAACCCACAATTCATCGGATCTCAACAAACACACCGCAAAAGAAGATTACATCGAATAGATCTCCAAGAGAATCGAGGAGAACTTTGTATTGAGATCCAAAGAGAGAGAAGAAGCCATCTAGCTAATAACTATGGACCCGAAGGTCTGAGGTAAACTACTCACACATCATCGGAGAGGCTATGGGGTTGATGTAGAAGCCCTCCATGATCAATGCCCCCTCCGGTGGAGCGCCGGAAAAGGCCCCAAGATGGCATCTCACGGGTACAGAAGGTTGCGGCGGTGGAATTAGGTTTTCGTGGTGCTCTCTGATGTTTTCAGGGTACATCGGTATATATAGGAGGAAGAAGTAGGTCAGTGGAGCCACGAGGGGCCCACGAGGGTGGAGGGTGTGCCTAGGGGGTAGGCGTGCCCCTGCCTCGTGGCCTCCTTGTTGATTCCTTGACGTCCACTCCAAGTCCTCTAGATCACGTTTGTTCCAAAAATCACACTCCCGAAGGTTTCATTCCGTTTGGACTCCGTTTGATATTCTTTTTCTGCGGAACACTGAAATAGGCAAAAAAACAGCAATTTGGGCTGGGCCTCCGGTTAATAGGTTAGTCCCAAAAATAATATAAAAGTGTATAAATAAGCCCATTAAACATCCAAAATAGAATATATAATTGCTTGGACCAATCAAAAATTATAGATACGTTGGAGACGTATCAATGAGATATAAATTGTTGTATGAGATGATCATGTTTTGTAAAAGTTATCAGCAACTGGCATGAGCCTTATGATTGTCGCTTTATTGTATGAAATGCAATCACCATGTAATTGCTTTACTTTATCACTAAGCAGTAGCGATAGTCGTAGAAGCAATAGTTGGTGAGACGACAACGATGCCACGATGGTGATCAAGGTGTCAAGCCGGTGACGATGGAGATCATGACGGTGCTTTGGAGATGGAGATCAAAGGCACAAGATGATGATGGCCATATCATGTCACATATTTTGATTGCATGTGATGTTTATCTTTTATGCATCTTATTTTGCTTAGTACGGCGGTAGCATTATAAGATGATCTCTCATTAAATTTCAAGGTATAAGTGTTCTCCCTGAGTATACACCGTTGCTACAGTTCGTCGTGCCGAGACACCACGTGATGATCGGGTGTGATAAGCTCTACGTTCACATACAACGGGTGCAAACTAGTTTTGCACGTACAGAATACTCGGGTTAAACTTGACGAGCCTAGCATTTTCAGATATGGCCTCGGAACACTAAGACCGAAAGGTCGAACGTGAATCATATAGTGGATATGATCAACATAGAGATGTTCACCATTGAAAACTACTCCATCTCACGTGATGATCGGACATGGTTTAGTTGATATGGATCACATGATCATTTAGATGACTAGAGAGATGTCTATCTAAGTGGGAGTTCTTAAGTAATATGATTAATTGAACTTTAATTTATCATGAACTTAGTACCTGATAGTTTTTGCATATCTATGTTGTTGTAGATCAATGGCCCGTGCTATCGTTCCCTTGAATTTTAATGCGTTCCTAGAGAAAGCTAAGTTGAAAGATGATGGTAGCAACTACACGGACTGGGTCCGTAACTTGAGGATTATCCTCATTGCTGCACAGAAGAATTATGTCCTAGAAGCACCGCTAGGTGCAAGACATGCTGCAGGAGCAACTCCGGACGTTATGAACGTCTGGCAGAGCAAAGCTAATGACTACTTGATAGTTCAGTGTGCCATGCTTTACGGCTTAGAATCAGGACTTCAAAGACGTTTTGAACGTCATGGAGCATATGAGATGTTCCAGGAGTTGAAGTTAATATTTCAAGCAAATGCATGAGTTGAGAGATATGAAGTCTCCAACAAGTTCTATAGCTGCAAAATGGAGGAGAATAGTTATGTCAGTGAACACATACTCAGAATGTCTGGGTACCACAACCACTTGACTTGGCTGGGAGTTAATCTTCCTGATGATAGTGTCATTGGTAGACTTCTTCAATCACTGCCACCAAGCTATAAAGGCTTTGTGATGAACTATAATATGCAAGGGATGGAAACAACAATTCCCGAGCTCTTCGCGATGTTAAATGCTGCGGAGGTAGAAATCAAGAAGGAGCATCAAGTGTTGATGGTGAACAAGACCACTAGTTTCAAGAAAAAGGGTAAAGGGAAGAAGGGGAGCTTTAAGAAGAACAACAAGCCAATTGTTGCTCAAGGGAAGAAGCCCAAGTCTGGAACTAAGCCTGAGACTGAGTGCTTCTACTGCAAAGGGACTGGTCACTGGAAGCGGAACTGCCCCAAGTATTTGGCGGATAAGAAGGATGGCAAAGTGAAAGGTATATTTGATACACATGTTATTGACGTGTACCTTACTAATGCTCGTAGTAGTGCCTGGGCATTTGATACTGGTTCTATTGCTCATATTTGCAACTCGAAATAGGGGCTACGGATTAAACAAAGATTGGCTAAGGACGAGGTGACGATGCGCATGGGAAATGGTTCCAAAGTCGATGTGATCGCCGTCGGCATGCTACCTCTACATCTACCGTCGGGATTAGTTTTAGACCTAAATAATTGTTTTTTGGTGCCAGCGTTGAGCATGAACATTATATCTGGATCTTGTTTGATGCGAGATAGTTATTCATTTAAATCAGGGAATAATGGTTGTTCTATTTATATGAGTAATATATTTTATGGTCATGCACCCTTGATGAGTGGTCTATTTTTGTTGAATCTCGATTGTAGTGATACACATATTCATAATATTGAAGCCAAAAGATGCAAAGTTAATAATGATAGTGCAAATTATTTGTGGCACTGCCGTTTAGGTCATATTGGTGTAAAGCGCATGAAGAAACTCCATGTTGATGGGCTTTTGGAATCACTTGATGCTTGCGAACCATGCCTCATGGGCAAGATGACTAAGACTCCGTTCTCTGAAACAATGGAGCGAGCAACTGACTTATTGGAAATAATACATACTGATGTATGCGGTCCGATGAGTGTTGAGGCTCGCGGCGGGTATCGTTATTTTCTAACCTTCACGGATGATTTGAGCAGATATGGGTATATCTACTTAATGAAACATAATTCTGAAATATTTGAAAAGTTCAAAGAATTTTAGAGTGAAGTAGAAAATCATCGTAACAAGAAAATAAAGTTTTTACGATCTGATCATGGAGGTGAATAATTGAGTTATGAGTTTGGTCTTCATTTGAAATAATGTGGAATAGTTTCGCAACTCATGCCACCTGGAACACCACAACGTAATGGTGTGTCCGAACATCGTAACCGTACTTCATTAGATATGATGCGATCTATGATGTCTCTTACCGATTTACCACTATCATTTTGGGGTTATGCTTTAGAGGCGGCTGCATTCACGTTAAATAGGGCACCATCTAAATCAATTGAGACGACACCATATGAACTGTGGTTTGGCAACAAACCAAGCTGTCGTTTCTTAAAGTTTGGGGCAGCGATGCTTATGTGAAAAAGCTTCAACCTGATAATCTCGAACCCAAATCGGAGAAATGTGTCTTCATAGGATACCCAAAGGAGACTGTTGGGTACACCTTCTATCATATATCTGAAGGCAAGATATTCGTTGTTAAGAATGGATCTTTCTAGAGAAGGAGTTTCTCTCGAAAGAAGTGAGTGGGAGGAAAGTAGAACTTGATGAGGTAATTGTACCTTCCCCCAAATTGGAAAGTAGTTCATCATAGAAATCAGTTCCAGTGATTCCTACACCAATTAGTGAGGAAGCTAATGATGATGATCATGAAACTTCAGATCAAGTTACTACCAAACCTCGTAGGTCAACCAGAGTACGATCCGCACAAGAGTGGTACGGTAATCTAGTTTTGGAGGTCATGTTACTTGACCATGACGAACCTGCGAACTATGAGGAAGCGATGATGACCCCAGATTTTGCAAAATGGCTTAAGGCCAAGAAATCTCAGATGGGATCCATGTATGAGAACAAAGTGTGGACTTTGGTTGACTTGCCAAATGATCGGCAAGCCATAGAGAATAAATGGATCTTCAAGAAGAAGATTGACGCTGATGGTAATGTTACTACCTACAAAGCCCGACTTGTTGCGAAAGGTTTTCGACAAGTTCAAGGAGTTGACTACGATCAGACCTTATCACCCGTAGCGATGCTTAAGTCTGTCCGAATCATGTTAGCAATTGCCACATTTTATTATTATGAAATTTGGCAAATGGATGTCAAAATTGCATTCCTCAATTTATATCTTAAAGAAGAGTTGTATATGATACAACTAGAAGGTTTTGTCGATCCTAAAGGTGGTAACAAAGTGTGCAAGCTCCAACGATCCATTTATGGACTGGTGCAAGACTCTCGGAGTTGGAATATACGCTTTGATAGTGTGATCAAAGAATATGGTTCTATACAGACTCTTGGAGAAGCATGTATTTACAAGAAAGTGAGTGGGAGCTCTGTAGCATTTCTAATATTATATGTGGATGACATTTTGTTGATTGGAAATAATACCGAATTTCTGGATAGCATAAAGGGATACTTGAATAAGAATTTTTCAATGAAGGACCTCGGTGAAGCTTCTTATATATTGGGCATCAAGATCTATAGAGATAGATCAAGATGCTTAATTGGACTTTCACAAAGCACATACCATGATAAAGTTTTGAAGAAGTTCAAAATGGATCAGTCAAAGAAAGAGTTCTTGCCTGTGTTACAAGGTGTGAAGTTGAGTCAGACTCAATGCCCAACCACTGCAGAAGATAGAGAGAAAATGAAAGTCATTCCCTATGCCTCAGCCATAGGTTCTATCATGTATGCAATGTTGTGTACCAGACTTGATGTGTGCCTTGCTATAAGTTTAGCAGGGAGGTACCCAAGTAATCCAGGAGTGGATCATAGGACAGCAGTCAAGAACATCCTGAAATACTTGAAAAGGACTAAGGATATGTTTCTCGTTTATGGAGGTGACAAAGAGCTTGTCGTAAATGGTTACGTTGATGCAAGCTTTGGCACTGATCCGGATGACTCTAAGTCACAAACCGGATACGTATTTATATTGAATGGTGGAGATGTCAGTTGGTGTAGTTCCAAGCAGAGCATCATGGCGGGATCTACGTGTGAAGCGGAGTACATAGCTGCTTCGGAAGCAGCAAATGAAGGAGTTCAAATCCGATCTAGCTGTAATACCTAGTGCATCTGTGACAATGCTGGAGCAATTGCCTTTGTGAAGGAATTCAGATTTCACAAGAGAACCAAACACATCAAGAGACGCTTCAATTCCATATACGATCAAGTTAAGGAGGGGGACATAGAGATTTGCAAAATACATACGGATCTGAATGTTGCACACCCGTGGACTAAGCCTCTCTCATGATCAAAACATGGTCAGCACCAAGACTCCATGGGTGTTAGAATCATTACTATGTAATCTAGATTATTGACTCTAGTGCAAGTGGGAGACTGAAGAAAATATGCCCTAGAGGCAATAATAAAGTTGTTATTTATATTTCCTTATATCATGATAAATGTTTATTATTCATGCTAGAATTGTATTAACCGGAAACTTAGTACATGTGTGAATACATAGACAAACAGAGTGTCCCTAGTATGCCTCTACTTGACTAGCTCGTTAATCAAATATGGTTAAGTTTCCTGACCATAGACATGTGTTGTAATTTGATGAACGAGGTCACAACATTAGAGAATGATGTGATGGACAAAACCCATCCGTTAGCTTAGCATTATGATCGTTTAGTTTTATTGTTATTGCTTTCTTCATGACTTATACATATTCCTCTGACTATGACATTATGCAACTCCCGAATACCGGAGGAACACCTTCTGTGCTATCAAATGTCACAACATAATTGGGTGATTATAAAGATGCTCTACAGGTGTCTCTGGAGGTGTTTGTTGAGTTGGCATAAATCGAGATTAGGATTTGTCACTCCGTGTATCAGAGAGGTATCTCTGGGCCCTCTCGATAATGCACATCACTATAAGCCTTGCAAGAAATGTAAATAATGACTTAGTTACTGGATGATGCATTACGGAATGAGTAAAGAGACTTGCCAGTAACGAGATTGAACTAGGTATGATGATACTGACGATTGAATCTCGAGCAAGTAACATACCGATGACTGATAACCCACAAGTATAGGGGATCGCAACCGTTTTCGAGGGTAGAGTATTCAACCCAAATTTATTCATTCGACACAAGGGGAGCCAAAGAATATTCTCAATTATTAGCAGCTGAGTTGTCAATTCAACCACACCTAGAAACTTAATATCTGCAGCAAAGTGTTTAGTAGCAAAGTAATATGATAGTAGTGGTAACGGTAGCAAAAGTAATATTTTTGGTTTTATAGTGATTGTAACAGTAGCAACGGAAAAGTAAATAAGCGAAGAACAATATATGAAAAGCTCGTAGCATTGGATCGGAGTGATGGAGAATTATGTCAGATGCGATCAATCATGCAACAATTATAACATAGGGTGACATAGAACTAGCTCCAGTTCATCAATGTAATGTAGGCATGTATTACAAATATAGTCATACGTGCTTATGGAAAAGAACTTGCATGACATCTTTTGTCCTACCCTCCCGTGGCAGCGGGGTCCTATTGGAAACTAGGGGATATTAAGGCCTCCTTTTAATAGAATACCGGACCAAAGCATTAACACATAGTGAATACATGAACTCCTCAAACTACGGTCATCACCGGTAAGTATCCCGATTATTGTCACTCCGAAGTTAACGGATCATAACACATAATAGGTCACTATAGACTTGCAAGATAGGATCACGAACTCACATATATTCTTGAAAACATAATAGGTTTAGATCTGAAATCATGGCACTCGGGCCCTAGTGACAAGCATTAAGCATAGCAAAGTCATAGCAACATCAATCTCAGAACATAGTGGATACTAGGGATCAAACCCTAACAAAACTAACTCGATTACATGATAAATCTCATCCAACCCATCACCGTCCAGCAAGCCTACGATGGAATTACTCACGCACGGCGGTGAGCATCATGAAATTGGTGATGGAGGAAGGTTGATGATGACAATGGCGACGGATTCCCCTCTCCGGAGCCCCGAACGGACTCCAGACCAGCCCTCTCGAGAGAGAGATTAGGGCTTGGCGGCGGCTCCGTATCGTAAAACGCGATGAATCCTTATCCCTGATTTTTTTTCTCCCCGAAAGTGAATATGTGGAGTCAAGATGGACGTCGGTGGAGCGTCAGGGGGTCCACGAGGCAGGGGGCGCGCCCCCCACCCTCGTGGACAGGGTGTGGGCCCCCTAGCGTGGATCTCTTCGTCAGTATTTTTTATATATTCCAAAAATAATCTCCATTGATTTTCAGGTCATTCCGAGAACTTTTATTTATGCACAAAAATAACACCATGGCAATTCTGCTGAAAACAGCGTCAGTCCGGGTTAGTTCCATTCAAATCATGCAAGTTAGAGTCTAAAACAAGGGCAAAAGTGTTTGGAAAAGTAGATACGATGGAGACGTATCAACTCCCCCAAGCTTAATCCTTTGCTTGTCATCAAGCAATTCAGTTGATAAACTGAAAGTGGTAAAGAAAAACTTCTACAAACTCTATTTTCTCTTGTTGTTGTAAATATGTAAAGCCAACATTCAAGTTTTCAGCAAAGATTATGAACTAACCATATTCACAATAACATTTAGGTCTCATGTTTACTCATATCAATGACATAATCAACTAGCGAGCAATAATAATAAATCTCAGATGACAACACTTTCTCAAAACAATCATAATATGATATAACAAGATGGTATCTCGCTAGCCCTTTCTGAGACTGCAAAACATAAATGCAGAGCACCTTTAAAGATCAAGGACTGACTAGACATTGTAATTCATGGTAAAAGAGATCCAGTCAAGTCATACTCAATGTAAACTAATAGTAATACATGCAAATGACAGCGGTGCTCTCCAACTGGTGCTTTTTAATAAGAGGACGATGACTCAACATAAAAGTAAATGGATAGGCCCTTCGCAGAGGGAAGCAGGGATTTGTAGAGGTGCCAGAGCTCGATTTTGAAATAGAGATGAATAATATTTTGAGCGGTATACTTTCATTGTCAACATAACAACCGAGAGATCTCGATATCTTCCATGCTACACACATTATAGGTGGTTCCCAAGCAGAATGGTAAAGTTTATACTCCCCCACCACCAACAAGCATCAATCCATGGCTTGCGCGAAACAACGGGGGCCTCCAACTAACAACAATCCTGGGGGAGTTTTGTTTGCAATTATTTTGATTTGATTTGAGCATGGGACTGGGCATCCCAGTGAGCAGCCATTTTCTCATGAATGAGGAGCTGAGTGCACTCCTCTTGAGAATAATCCACCTGGCATGGAAGATACAGACAGCCCTAGTTGATACATGAGCTATTCGAGCATACAAAACAGAATGTTTATTTGAAGGTTTAGAGTTTGGCACATAAAAATTTACTTGGAACGGGAGGTAGATACCGTATATAGGTAGGTAGGTGGACTCATATGGAATAACTTTGGGATTTATGGAATTGGATGCACAAGTAGTATTCCCACTTAGTACAAGTGAAGGCTAGAAAGAGACTGGGAAGCGACCAGCTAGAGAGCGACAACAGTCATGAACATGCATTAAAACTAATCAACACTGAATGCAAGCATGAGTAGGGTATAATTCACCATGAACATAAATATCATAGAGGCTATGCTGATTTTGTTTCAACTACATGCGTGAGCATGTGCCATGTCAAGCCACTCGAATCGTTCAAAGGAGGATACCACCCATCATACCACATCACAACCATTTTAATAGCATGTTGGCACGCAAGGTAAACCATTATAAACTCCTAGCTAATTAAGCATGGCATAAGAAACTATAATCTCTAATTGTCATTGCAAGCATGTTTCGCTCATAATAGGCTGGATCAAGAACGATGAACTAATCATATTTACAAAAACAAGAGAGATCGAGTTCATACCAGCTTTTCTCATCTCAATCAGTTCATCATATATCGTCATTATTGCCTTTCACTTGCACGACCGAACGGTTGGATAATAATAATAGTGCACATGCATTGGACTAAGCTGGAATCTGCAAGCATCCAATACATGGGAGAAGACAAGGTAATATGGGCTCTTTGTTAGATCAACAATAATACATATAAGTGCCATTCAACATTTTCATTATGTTCTTCTCCTCTCGATCCCCAAAGAAAGAAAAGAAACAAAACTATTTACATGGGAAAGCTCCCAATAAGCAAAAGAAGAACGAGAAATCTTTTTGGGTTTTCTTTTTAATTACTACTACAAGCATGGAAAATAAACTAGCTAAAAGCTACAAGTATTTTTTTGGTTTTTCTTAAGGTTTTTCAAACACACAAGAAGAAAACTTAAAAAGAAAATAAACTAGCATGGATGATACAATGAAAAAGTATGTGCACCGACAACTGGCATGAGTGTGTGAATATGAATGTAATGTCGGTGAGAAATACGTACTCCCCCAACTTAGGCTTTTGGCCTAAGTTTGTATATGCCCATGGATGTCCTAGTGGATATCCGAAGTTGAAGCTGGGGTCGTACTGAGATGCATCAGCTACTGCCTGAAGAGCTGCAGCTTGGAGGCGGGCTGCCTCCTCCCTCCTCTCGTACTCGTCCGCCTCCTCCCTGGTTATAACATATCTCCTTTTTGCCTGAAAGTCAAAGAAAGCAGGAGCAGGGAGAGCGACATGATAGGTGCGTCATCTGTCAAAGATTAGTCGGTACTGGAGGGACTGATTGTTCCTCTCAACGAACTGATGACGAACCATAGCATTATAATCTAAATAAGCAGGAGGCAACTCAATATCATATCCATGTATGGGTATCTCAAGAAAATCAGCTAAACGGGTTGCATAAATTCCACCAAAGAAAACTCCATTAATTCTATTATTATGCAACCTACGTGCAACAATGGCCCCCAAGTTATATTGTCTACCTCCTAATACAGCACTCTTGAGATCACTAAGATCTGGAACACACATGTGACATGCCTCATCCTTACCATTTATGCATCTACCCATAAAGAGAGCAAAATAATGTATAGCGGGAAAATGAATGCTCCCTATGGTAGCTTGCGTGATTTCCCTAGATTCCCCCACAGTGATACTAGCAAGAAAATCCTTATATTCAGATTTACGAGGTTCACTAACATTACCCCACTTTGGGAGTTTACAAGCAGTATTAAAATCTTCTAAGTCCATGGTGTAAGATTTATCATAAAGATCAAACAGGATAGTTTGAGAATTGCGTGATGATGTAAATTCAAACCTTCTCACAAAGGAATCAGTGAGGTAGTAGTACTGATGGCACTTATCTGCCTCGAAGCTCTCCAGATCAGCGTTACGCACATATGCGTCAAATTCCTCCTTGATTCCTACTCGAACCACGAAGTCCTCTGACGGCCATTCACAAGGCCGCACTTGAGCATCCCTTGGTAGTTCATTGTCCGGCTCACGTATTGCGGGCCTGGGTCCTTGTTTCCTTGATGAACCACCTTGGTACATTTTCCTAAACATATTTCTTCCTCTGAAAAATTTCTGAAATTTTTAGTAACTCAAAATAAAAGTGAACCAAACTCAACAAAATTGATAGGAACTACTCCTACAAGTGCCTAGAGGCAATATCATGCATTAAAACTACTTTTGACCACATAAATTTGACATGCAAGCTCAAGAACAAGGTCACCTAAGCAGCAAAAAATTGCAATAAATAAAGCACTAGAACAAAAATTAATTGGACCATTGGAGGAGTCACATACCAAAGAACAATCCCCCAAAGCAGTTTTGTGAGAGGAGCTTTGAGCAAGGAGATCAAAAATGGCAGCAAGATGAGCAAGAACTCGGGTTTGAGCTGGCTAGTGATTTTTTCTGGATCAAGACAAAGTGTGTGGGTGCAAGGATAAGTGGAGGGGACCCACGTGGGGTCCATGAGGCAGGGGGCACGCCCAGGGGGTGGGCGCGCCCTCCACCCTCGTGGGCACGTGGCTGCTCCCCCTGATGTGTTCTCAGTGCCAGATATTCTCAAATATTCTGGAAAAAATCATATTTAATTTTCAGGGCATTTGGAGAACTTTTATTTTCGGGGTATTTTTTTATTGCATGGATAATTCAGAAAACAGACAGAAAATACTATTTTTACTTTATTTAATATAAATAACAGAAAGTAAAAAGAGGGTACAGAAGGTTGTGCCTTCTAACTTCATCCATCTCATGCTCATCAAAAGGAATCCACTAACAAGGTTGATTAGGTCTTGTTAACAAACTCATTTTGAATAACATGAAACCGGAGAAATTTCGAATAACACTAGGTTACCTCAACGGGGATATGCACGTCCCCAACAATAAGAATATCATATTTCTTCTTGATAGTAGGAAGAGGAAATTCAAAACCTCCAATAGTAATTGTTGAAAAATTTCCAATAGAATTGATACTGTGGACTTGAGGTTGTTTCCTCGGAAAGTGTACCGTATGCTCATTACCATTAACATGAAAAGTGACATTGCCTTTGTTGCAATCAATAACAGCCCCTACAGTATTCAAAAAGGGTCTAACAAGGATTATCGACATACTATCGTCCTCGGGAATATCAAGAATAACAAAGTCCGTTAAAATAGTAACGTTTGCAACCACAACAGGCACATCCTCACAAATACCGACAGGTATAGCAGTTGATTATTAGCCATTTGCAAGGATATTTCAGTAGGTGTCGACTTATTCAAATCAAGTCTACGATATAAAGAGAGAGGCATAACACTAACACCGGCTCCAAGATCACATAAAGCAGTTTTAACATAGTTTCTTTTAATGGAGCATGGTATAGTTGGTACTCTTGGATCTCCAAGTTTCTTTGGTATTCCACCCTTAAAAGTGTAATTAGCAAGCATGGTGGAAATTTCAGCTACCGGTATCTTTCTTTTATTTGTAACAATATCTTTCATGTATTTAGCATAAGGGTTCATTTTAAGCATATCAGTCAAACGCATACGCAAAAAGATAGGTCTAATCATTTCAGCAAAGCGCTCAAAATCCTCATCATCCTTTTTCTTGGATGTCTTAGGAGGAAAGGGTATGGGTTTCTGAACCCATGGTTCGCTTTCTTTACCGTGTTTCCTAGCAACAAAGTCTCTCTTATTATATCGTTGATTCTTTGATTGTGGGTTATCAAGATCAATAGCAGGTTCAATCTCTACATCATTGTCATTACTAGGTTGAGCATCAACATGAACATCATCATTAACATTATCAGGTTCATGTTCATTACCAGATTGTGTTTCAGCATCTGAAATAGAAATATCATTGGGATTCGCAGGTGTGTCAACAACAGGTTCACTAGAAGCATGCAAAGTCCTATCATTTTTCTTTTTCTTCATTTTAGAAGAACTAGGTGCATCAACATTACTTCTCTAAGAATCTTGCTCAATTCTCTTAGGGTGGCCCTCGGGATACAAAGGTTCCTGAGTCATTTTACCCCCTCTAGTCAAAACTCTAACATGATTATCATTTTTCTTATTATTTAATTAGTTGAGCAAATCATTATGAGCTTTAAGCACTTGTTCTACTTGAGTGGTAACCATAGAAGCATGTTTACTAATAAGTTTAAGTTCACCTTTAACTCTAGGCATATAATCACTCAAGTGTTCAAGCATATCAGCATTGTGTTTCAATTGTCTACCAACATACGCATTGAAGTTTTCTTGTTTAACAATAAAGTCATCAAACTCATCCAAGCATTGGCTGGCGAACTTAGTAAATGGGATTTCACATTTATCAAATCTGTAGAGAGAATTTACCTTTTCTACCTATGTCGGGTTATCAAGACCATGTATTTCTTCAATAGGTGGTAAATTCTTAACATCTTTAGCTTATACCTTTTTCTTTCATAGATTTCTTTGCCTCTTGCATATCTTCAGGACTGAGAAATAGAAGACCCCTTTTCTTCGGAGTTGGCTTAGGAGTTGGTTCAGGAAGTGTCCAATTATTTTCATTAGTCAACATATTATTCAATAGTAATTCAGCTTGATCAACAGTTCTTTCCCTGAAAACACAACCAGCACAGCTATCCAGGTAGTCTCTGGAAGCATCGGTTAGTCCATTATAAAAGATATCAAGTATCTCATTTTTCTTGAGAGGATGATCAGGCAGACCATTAAGTAATTGGAGAAGCCTCCCCCAAGCTTGTGGGAGACTCTCTTCTTCAATTTGCACAAAAGTATATATTTACCTTAAGGCAGCTTGTTTCTTATGAGCAGGGAAATATTTAGCGGAGAAGTAATAAATCATATCCTGGGGACTACGCACACAACCAGGATCAAGAGTATTAAACCATGTTTTAGCATCACCCTTTACTGAGAACGGAAACAACTTAAGGATAAAGTAATAGCGAGTTTTCTCATCATGAGTAAACAGGGTGGCTATATCATTTAATTTAGTAAGATGTGCCACAACAGTTTCAGATTCATAGCCATAAAAATGATCAGATTCAACCAAAGTAATTAACTCAGGATCAACAGAGAAATCACAATCCTTATTCATAATAAAGATAGTTGAAGTAGCAAAAGCAGGGTCATATTTCATTCTAGCATTCAAAGACTTTTCTTTAAGCTTAGCTAATAATTTCTTAAGATCAGATCTATCATTGCAGGCAAGAAAGTCTCTAGCAGTTTCTTCATCCATGACATAACCCTCATGCACAATAGGCAATTCATATCTAGGGGGAGAAATTTCATCATCACTTTCATCAATATTATCAATTTCAATAATTTCATTCTCTCTAGCCCTAGCAAGTTGTTCATCAAGAAATTCACCTAGTGGCATAGTATTATCAAGCATAGAAGTAGTTTCATCATAAGTATCATCCAAAGCAGAAGTGGCATCATCAATAACAAGCGACCTATCAGAATCAATAGCAGCAGTAGGTGTCGCAAGTTTACTCAAAACAGAAGGTGAATCAAGTGCAAAGCTAGATGGCAGTTCCTTACCTCCCCTCGTAGTTGAGGGAAAATCTTGGTTCTTTGATCTTTCAAGTTCTTCATAATGATAAGTAGATATAAATCCCAAGTGACTCAAAGAATAGATATATCCTCCCCAGCAACGGTGCCAGAAAATAGTCTTGATAACCCACAAGTATAGGGGATCGCTACGGTTTTCGAGGGTAGAGTATTCAACCGAAATTTATTGATTCGACACAAGGGGAGCCAAATAATATTCTCAAGTATTAGCAGATGAGTTGTCAATTCACCTGGAAACTTAATATCTGAAGTAAAGTGTTTAGTAGCCAAGTAATATGATAGTAGTGGTAACGGTAGCAAAAGTAATATTTTTGGTTTTATAGTGATTGTAACAGTAGCAACGGAAAAGTAAATAAGCGAAGAACAATATATGAAAAGCTCGTAGGCATTGGATCGGTGATGGAGAATTATGTCGGCTGGGATCAATCATGCAACAGTTATAACATAGGGTGAAATAGAACTAGCTCCAGTTCATCAATGTAATGTAGGCATGTATTCCGAATATAGTCATACGTGCTTATGGAAAAGAATTTGCATGACATATTTTGTCTTACCCTCCCGTGGCAGTGAGGTCCTATTGGAAACTAAGGGATATTAAGGCCTCCTTTTAATAGAGTACCAGACCAAAGCATTAACACATAGTGAATACATGAACTCCTCAAACTACGATCGTCACCGGTAAGTATCCCGATTATTGTCACTTCAGGGTTAACGGGTCATAACACATAATAGGTGACTATAGACTTGCAAGATAGGATCATGAACTCACATATATTCATGAAAACCTAGTTCAATATCGTTACCGGCAAGTCTCTTTACTCGTTCTGTAATACATCATCCCGCAACTAACTCATTAGTTGCAATGCTTGCAAGGCTTAAGTGATGTGCATCACCGAGAGGGCCCAGAGATACCTCTCTGACAATCGGAGTGACAAATCCTAATCCCGAAATACGCCAACCCAACATGTACCTTTGGAGACACCTGTAGAGCTCCTTTATAATCACCCAGTTACGTTGTGACGTTTGGTAGCACACAAAGTGTTCCTCTGGTAAACGGGAGTTGCATAATCTCATAGTCATAGGAACATGTTATAAGTTATGAAGAAAGCAATAGCAACATACTAAACGATCGGGTGCTAAGCTAATGGAATGGGTCATGTCAATCAGATCATTCACTTAATGATGTGATCCCGTTAATCAAATAACAACTCCTTGTTCATGGTTAGGAAATATAACCATCTTTGATTAACGAGCTAGTCAAGTAGAGGCATACTAGTGACACTTTGTTTGTCTATGTATTCACACATGTATTATGTTTCCGGTTAATACAATTCTAGCATGAACAATAAACATTTATCATGAGATAAGGAAATAAATAATAACTTTATTATTGCCTCTAGGGCATATTTCCTTCACCCCCTGCCTCGTGGGCCCCCTGACGCTCCACCGACGTCCATCTTGACTCCATATATTCACTTTCGGGGAGAAAAAAAATCAGGGAGAATGATTCATCGTGTTTTACGATACGGAGCCGCGCCAAGCCCTAAATTCTCTCGGGAGGGCTGATCTGGAGTCCGTTCGGGGCTCCGGAGAGGGGAATCCATCGCCATCGTCATCATCAACCTTCCTCCATCACCAATTTCATGATGCTCACTGCCGTGCGTTAATAATTCCATCGTAGGCTTGCTGGACGGTGATGGGTTGGATAAGATTTATCATGTAATCGAGTTAGTTTTGTTAGGGTTTGATCCCTAGTATCCACTATGTTCTGGGATTGATGTTGCTATGACTTTGCTATGCTTAATGCTTGTCACTAGGGCCCGAGTGCCATGATTTCATGAACCCTAACAAAACTAACTCGATTACATGATAAATCTTATCCAACCCATCACCGTCCAGCAAGCCTACGATGGAATTATTAACGCACGGCAGTGAGCATCATGAAATTGGTGATGGAGGAAGGTTGATGATGACGATGGCGATGGATTCCCCTCTCCGGAGCCCCAAACGGACTCCAGATCAGCCCTCCCGAGAGAATTTAGGGCTTGGCGCGGCTCCGTATCGTAAAACACGATGAATCATTCTCCCTGATTTTTTTTCTCCCCGAAAGTGAATATATGGAGTCAAGATGGACGTCGGTGGAGCGTCAGGGGGCCCACGAGGCAGGGGGTGAAGGAAATATGCCCTAGAGGCAATAATAAAGTTATTATTTATTTCCTTATCTCATGATAAATGTTTATTGTTCATGCTAGAATTGTATTAACCGGAAACATAATACATGTGTGAATACATAGACAAACAAAGTGTCACTAGTATGCCTCTACTTGACTAGCTCGTTAATCAAAGATGGTTATATTTCCTAACCATGAACAAGGAGTTGTTATTTGATTAACGGGATCACATCATTAAGTGAATGATCTGATTGACATGACCCATTCCATTAGCTTAGCACCCGATCGTTTAGTATGTTGCTATTGCTTTCTTCATAACTTATAACATGTTCCTATGACTATGAGATTATGCAACTCCCGTTTACCAGAGGAACACTTTGTGTGCTACCAAACGTCACAACGTAACTGGGTGATTATAAAGGAGCTCTACAGGTGTCTCCAAAGGTACATGTTGGGTTGGCGTATTTCGGGATTAGGATTTGTCACTCCGATTGTCAGAGAGGTATCTCTGGGCCCTCTCGGTGATGCACATCACTTAAGCCTTGCAAGCATTGCAACTAATGAGTTAGTTGCGGGATGATGTATTACAGAACGAGTAAAGAGAATTGCCGGTAACGATATTGAACTAGGTATTGGAATACCGACGGTTGAATCTCGGGCAAGTAACATACCGATGACAAAGGGAACAACGTATGTTGTTATGCGGTCTGACCGATGAAGATCTTCGTAGAATATGTAGGAGCCAATATGAGCATCCAGGTTCCGCTATTGGTTATTGACCGGAGACGTGTCTCGGTCATGTCTACATTGTTCTCGAACCCGTAGGGTCCGCACGCTTAAGGTTACGATGACAGTTACATTATGAGTTTATGCATTTTGATGTACCAAAGTTTGTTCGGAGTCCCGGATGTGATTACGGACATGACGAGAAGTCTCGAAATGGTCGAGACGTAAAGATTGATATATTGGAAGCCTATGTTTGGATATTGGAAGTGTTCCGGATGAAATCGGGATTTTACCGGAGTACTGGGAGGTTACCGGAACCCCCCGGGAGCTATAGGGGCCATAGTGGGCCTTAGTGGAAAAGAGAAGAGGCAGCCCAAGAGGGGCTGCGTGCCCCTCCCCTCCCTTGGTCCAAATAGGACAAGGAGAGGGGGCCGGCCACCCTCTCTCTTTTCCCCCCTCCGCGAATCCTATTCCAACTAGGATTGGGGGGGAATCCTACTCCCAGAGGGAGTAGGACTCTCCTGGCGCGCCTCTCCTAGGCCGGCCGCACCCCCCCCTTTGGTCCTTTATATACGGAGGCAGGGGCACCCTAGAGAGACACAAGTTGATCCACGTGATCTTATTCTTAGCCGTGTGCGGCGCCCCCAGCCACCATTGTCCTCGATAATATTGTAGCGGTGCTTAGGCGAAGCCCTGCGGCAGTAGTACATCAAGATCGTTACCACGCCGTCGTGCTGACGGAACTCTTACCCGACACTTTGCTGGATCGGAGTCCGGGGATCGTCATCGAGCTGAACGTGTGCTAAAACTCGGAGGTGCCGTAGTTTCGGTGCTTGATCGGTCGGGCCGTGAAGACGTACGACTACATCAACCAAACGCTTCCATTGTCGATCTACAAGGGTACGCAGATCACACTCTCCCCTCGTTGCTATGCATCACCATGATCTTGCGTGTGCGTAGGAAAATTTTTGAAATTACTACGTTCCCCAACAGTGGCATCCGAGCCTAGGTTTTATATGTTGATGTTATATGCACGAGTAGAACACAAGTGAGTTGTGGGCGATATAAGTCATACTGCTTACCAGCATGTCATACTTTGGTTCGGCGGTATTGTTGGACGAAGCGGCCCGGACCGACATTACGCGTACGCTTATGCGAGACCGGTTCTCCCGACGTGCTTTGCACATAGGTGGCTTGCGGGTGACAGTTTCTCCAACTTTAGTTGAATCGAGTGTGGCTACGCCCGGTCCTTGCGAAGGTTAAAACAGCACCAACTTGACAAACTATCGTTGTGGTTTTGATGCGTAGGTAAGATTGGTTCTTGCTTAATCCCGTAGCAGCCACGTAAAACTTGCAACAACAAAGTAGAGGACATATAACTTGTTTTTGCAGGGCATGTTGTGATGTGATATGGTCAAGACATGATGCTAAATTTTATTGTATGAGATGATCATGTTCTGTAACCGAGTTATCGGCAACTGGCAGGAGCCATATGGTTGCCGCTTTATTGTATACAATGCAATCGCGCTGTAATGCTTTACTTTATCACTAAACGGTAGCGATAGTCGTGGAAGCACAAGCTTGGCGAGACGACAACGATGCTACGATGGAGATCAAGGTGTCGCGCCGGTGACGATGGTGATCACGACGGTGCTTCAGAGATGGAGATCACAAGCACAAGATGATGATGGCCATATCATATCACTTATATTGATTGCATGTGATGTTTATCTTTTATGCATCTTATCTTGCTTTGATTGACGGTAGCATTATAAGATGATCTCTCACTAATTATCAAGAAGTGTTCTCCCTAATTATGCACCGTTGCGGAAGTTCTTCATGCTGAGACACCACGTGATGATTGGGTGTGATAGGCACACGCGGAATACTTAGGTTATACTTGACTAGCCAAGCATATACAGATATGGCCTCGGAACACGGAGACCGAAAGGTCGAGCATGAATCATATAGTAGATATGATCAACATAGTGATGTTCACCAATGAAACTACTCCATCTCACGTGATGATCGGACATGGTTTAGTTGATTTGGATCACGTAATCACTTAGAGGATTAGAGGGATGTCTATCTAAGTGGGAGTTCTTTAAGTAAATTAACTGAACTTAAATTTATCATGAAACTTAGTACCTGATAAGTATCTTGCTTGTTTATGTTTGATTGTAGATAGATGGCTCGTGTTGTTGTTCCGTTGAATTTTAATACGTTCCTTGAGAAAGCAAAGTTGAAAGATGATGGTAGCGATTACACGGACTGGGTCCGTAACTTGAGGATTATCCTCATTGCTACAAAGAAGAATTGCGTCCTGGAAGCACCGCTGGGTGCCAGGCCTGCTGCTGGAGCAACACCGGATGTTATGAACGTCTGGCAGAGCAAAGCTGATGACTACTCAATAGTTCAGTGTGCCATGCTTCACGGCTTAGAATCGGGACTTCAACGACGTTTTGAACGTCATGGAGCATATGAGATGTTCCAGGAGTTGAAGTTAATATTTCAAGCAAATGCCCGGATTGAGAGATATGAAGTCTCCAATAAGTTCTATAGCTGCAAGATGGAGGAGAACAGTTCTGTCAGTGAGCATATACTCAAAATGTCCGGGTATAATAATCACTTGATTCAATTGGGAGTTAATCTTCCAAATGATTGCGTCATTGACAGAATTCTCCAATCACTGCCACCAAGCTACAAGAGCTTTGTGATGAACTATAATATGCAAGGGATGAATAAGACTATTCCCGAGCTCTTCGCGATGCTGAAAGCTGCGGAGGTAGAAATCAAGAAGGGGCATCAAGTGTTGATGGTCAACAAGACCACTAGTTTCAAGAAAAAGGGCAAAGGGAAGAAGAAGGGGAACTTCAAAAAGAACGGCAAGAAAGTTGCTACTCAAGAGAAGAAACCCAAACCTGGACCTAAGCCTGAAACTGAGTGCTTCTACTGCAAGCAGACTGGTCACTGGAAGCGGAACTGCCCCAAGTATTTGGCGGATAAGAAGCATGGCAAGGTGAACAAAGGTATATGTGATATACATGTTATTGATGTGTACCTTACTAATGCTCGCAGTAGCACCTGGGTATTTGATACTGGTTCTGTTGCTAATATTTGCAACTCGAAACAGGGACTACGGATTAAGCGAAGATTGGCTAAGGACGAGGTGACGGTGCGCGTGGGAAACGGTTCCAAAGTCGATGTGATCGCAGTCGGCACGCTACCTCTACATCTACCTTCGGGATTAATATTAGACCTAAATAATTGTTATTTGGTGCCAGCGTTAAGCATGAACATTACATCTGGATCTTGTTTGATGCGAGACAGTTATTCATTTAAATCAGAGAATAATGGTTGTTCTATTTATATGAGTAATATCTTTTATGGTCATGCACCCTTGAAGAGTGGTCTATTCTTGTTTAATCTCGATAGTAGTAACACACATATTCATAATGTTGAAGCCAAAAGATGCAGAGTTGATAGTGATAGTGCAACATATTTGTGGCACTGCCATTTAGGTCATATCGGTGTAAAGCGCATGAAGAAACTCCATACTGATGGACTTTTGGAACCACTTGATTATGAATCACTTGGTACTTGCGAACCGTGCCTCATGGGCAAGATGACCAAATCACCGTTCTCCGGTACTATGGAGAGAGCAAAAGATTTGTTGGAAATCATACATACAGATGTATGTGGTCCGATGAATATTGAGGCTCGTGGCGGATATCGTTATTTTCTCACCTTCAAAGATGACTTAAGCAGATATGGGTATATCTACTTAATGAAACATAAGTATGAAACGTTTGAAAAGTTCAAAGAATTTCAGAGTGAAGTTGAAAATCATCGTAACAAGAAAATAAAGTTTCTACGATCTGATCGTGAAGGAGAATATTTGAGTTACGAGTTTGGTGTACATTTGAAAAATTGTGGAATAGTTTCGCAACTCACGCCACCCAGAACACCACAGCGTAATGGTGTGTCCGAACGTCGTAATCGTACTTTACTAGATATGGTGCGATCTATGATGTCTCTTAGTGATTTACCGCTATCGTTTTGGCGATACGCTCTAGAGACGGCCCCATTCACGTTAAATAGGGCACCATCAAAATCCGTTGAGACAACGCCTTATGAACTGTGGTTTGGCAAGAAACCAAAGTTGTCGTTTCTGAAAGTTTGGTGCTGCGATGCTTATGTGAAAAAGCTTCAACCTGACAAGCTCAAACCCAAATCGGAGAAATGTGTCTTCATAGGATATCCAAAGGAGACTATTGGATACACCTTCTATCACAGATCCGAAGGCAAGACATTCGTTGCTAAGAATGGATCCTTTCTAGAGAAGGAGTTTCTCTCGAAAGAAGTGAGTGGGAGGAAAGTAGAACTTGATGAGGTAACTGTACCTGCTCCCTTATTGGAAAGTAGTACATCATAGAAACCGGTTTCTGTGACACCTATACCAATTAGTGAGGAAGCTAATGATAATGATCATGAAACATCAGATCAAGTTACTACCGAACCTCGTGATACGTTCATTTTGCATCATGCTTTTATATCGATATTTATCGCATTATGGACTGTTATTTCACTTTATATCACAATACTTGTGGCCATTCTCTCTTATTTTACAAGGTTTACATAAGGAGGGAGAATGCCGCCAGCTGGAATTCTGGGCTGGAAAGGGAGCAAATGTTAGAGACCTATTCTGCGCAACTCCAAAAGTCCTGAAACTCCATGAAATGTCTTAAAAGAAATAAAGAAAAATTCATGCCAAAGATGAAGGCCAGGGGCCCACACCCTTCTCACGAGGGTGGGGGGCGCCCCCCTAGGGCGCGCCCCCCTACCTCGTGGGCCCCCTGGTGGGTCTCCGACGTCCATCTTCTCCTATATGAAGTCTTTCGATGAGAAAAAAATAAGAGGGAACCTTTCGGGACGAGACTCCGCCGCCACGAGGCGGAACCAATCTAGAGCTCCGGCAGAGCTGTTCTGCCGGGAAAACTTCCCTCCCGGAGGGGGAAATCATCACCATCGTCATCACCAACGCTCCTCTCATCGGGAGAGGGCAATCTCCATCAACATCTTCACCAGCACCATCTCATCTCCAAACCCTAGTTCATCTCTTGTATCCAATTCTTGTCTCAATGTCCGGGATTGGTGCTAGTACGTTGCTAGTAGTGTTGATTACTCCTTGTAGTTGATGCTAGTCGGGCATTAAGATCTATAGAGATAGATCAAGACGCTTAATTGGACTTTCACAAACCACATACCTTGACAAAGTTTTGAAGAAGTTCAAAATGGATCAAGCAAAGAAAAGGTTCTTGCCTGTGTTACAAGGTGTGAAGTTGAGTAAGACTCAATGCCCGACCACTGCAGAAGATAGAGAGAATATGAAAGATGTTCCCTATGCTTCAGCCATAGGCTCTATCATGTATGCAATGCTGTGTACCAGACCTGATGTGTGCCTTGCTATAAGTCTAGCAGGGAGGTACCAAAGTAATCCAGGAGTGGATCACTAGACAGCGGTCAAGAACATCCTGAAATACCTGAAAAGGACTAAGGATATGTTTCTCATATATGGAGGTGACAAAGAGCTCATCGTAAAAGTTTATGTCGATGCAAGCTTTGACACTGATCCGGACGATTCTAAATCGCAAACCGGATACGTGTTTACATTAAACGGTGGAGCTATCAGTTGGTGCAGTTCCAAACAAAGCGTTGTAGCGGGATCTACATGTGAAGCGGAGTACATAGCTGCTTCGGAAGCAGCAAATGAAGGAGTCTGGATGAAGGAGTTCATATCCGATCTAGGTGTCATACCTAGTGCATCGGGTCCAATGAAAATCTTTTGTGACAATACTGGTGCAATTGCCTTGGCAAAGGAATCCAGATTTCACAAGAGAACCAAGCACATCAAGAGACGCTTCAATTCCATCCGGGATCTAGTCCAGGTGGGAGACATAGAGATTTGCAAGATACATACGGATCTGAATGTTGCAGACCCGTTGACTAAGCCTCTTCCACGAGCAAAACATGATCAGCACCAAGGCTCCATGGGTGTTAGAATCATTACTGTGTAATCTAGATTATTGACTCTAGTGCAAGTGGGAGACTGAAGGAAATATGCCCTAGAGGAAACAATAAAGTTATTATTTATTTCCTTATATCATGATAAATGTTTATTGTTCATGCTAGAATTGTATTAACCGGAAACATAATACATGTGTGAATACATAGACAAACAAAGTGTCACTAGTATGCCTCTACTTGACTAGCTCGTTAATCAAAGATGGTTATGTTTCCTAACCATGAACAAGGAGTTGTTATTTGATTAACGGGATCACATCATTAAGTGAATGATCTGATTGACATGACCCATTCCATTAGCTTAGCACCCGATCGTTTAGTATGTTGCTATTGCTTTCTTCATAACTTATAACATGTTCCTATGACTATGAGATTATGCAACTCCCGTTTACCAGAGGAACACTTTGTGTGCTACCAAACGTCACAACATAACTGGGTGATTATAAAGGAGCTCTACAGGTGTCTCCAAAGGTACATGTTGGGTTGGCGTATTTCGAGATTAGCATTTGTCACTCTGATTGTCGGAGAGGTATCTCTGGGCCCTCCCGGTGATGCACATCACTTAAGCCTTGCAAGCATTGCAACTAATGAGTTAGTTGCGGGATGATGTATTACAGAACGAGTAAAGAGACTTGCCGGTAATGAGATTGAACTAGGTATTGGAATACCGACGATCGAATCTCGGGCAAGTAACATACCGATGACAAAGGGAACAACGTATGTTGTTATGCGGTCTGACCGATGAAGATCTTCGTAGAATATGTAGGAGCCAATGAGCATCCAGGTTCCGCTATTGGTTATTGACCGGAGACGTGTCTCGGTCATGTCTACATTGTTCTCGAACCCGTAGGGTCCGCACGCTTAAGGTTATGATGACAGTTACATTATGAGTTTATGCATTTTGATGTACCGAAGTTTGTTCGGAGTCCCGGATGTGATTACGGACATGACGAGGAGTCTCGAAATGGTCGAGACGTAAAGATTGATATATTGGAAGCCTATGTTTGGATATCGGAAGTGTTCCGGATGAAATCGGGATTTTACCGGAGTACCGGGAGGTTACCGGAACCCCACGGGAGCTATATGGACCATAGTGGGCCTTAGTGGAAAAGAGAAGAGGCAGCCCAAGAGGGGCCGCGCGCCCCTCCCCTCCCTTGGTCCGAATAGGACAAGGAGAGGGGGCCGGCCACCCTCTCTCTTTTCCCCCCTCCGCGAATCCTATTCCAACTAGGATTGGGGGGGAATCCTACTCCCAGAGGGAGTAGGACTCTCCTGGCGCGCCTCTCCTAGGCCGGCCGCACCCCCCCCCTTTGGTCCTTTATATAAGGAGGCAGGGGCACCCCAGAGAGACACAAGTTGATCCACGTGATCTTATTCTTAGCCGTGTGCGGCGCCCCCAGCCACCATAGTCCTCGATAATATTGTAGCGGTGCTTAGGCGAAGCCCTGCAGCAGTAGTACATCAACATCGTCACCACGCCGTCGTGCTGACGGAACTCTTCCCCGACACTTTGCTGGATCGGAGTCCGGGGATCGTCATCGAGCTGAACGTGTGCTAAAACTCGGAGGTGCCGTAGTTTCGGTGCTTGATCGGTCGGGCCGTGAAGACGTACGACTACATCAACCAAACGCTTCCGTTGTCGATCTACAAGGGTACATAGATCACACTCTCCCCTCGTTGCTATGCATCACCATGATCTTGCGTGTGCGTACGAAATTTTTTGAAATTACTACGTTCCCCAACAGGGGGGGCGCGGCCCCCACCCTTGTGGACCGGGTGTGGGCCCCTGACGTGGATCTTTTCGCCAGTATTTTTTATATATTCCAAAAATAATCTCCATTGATTTTCAGGTCATTCTGAGAACTTTTATTTCTGCACAAAAATAACACCATGGCAATTCTACTGAAAATAGCGCCAGTCTGGGTTAGTTCCATTCAAATCATGCAAGTTAGAGTCTCCAAAACAAGGGCAAAAGTGTTTGGAAAAGTAGATACGACGGAGACGTATCAATGACAAAGGGAATAACGTATGTTGTTATGCAGTTTGACCGATAATGATCTTCGTAGAATATGTTGGAGCCAATATGAGCATCCAGGTTCCGCTATTGGTTATTGACCGGAGGTGTGTCTCGGTCATGTCTACATAGTTCTTGAACCTGTAGGGTCCACACGCTTAACGTTCGATGACGATTTGTATTATGAGTTATGTGTTTTGGTGACCGAAGTTTGTTCGGAGTCCCGGATGAGACCACGGACATGACGAGGAGTCTCGAAATGGTCGAGAGGTAAAGATTGATATATTGGACGAAGATATTCGAACAACGAAAAGGTTTCGGAACGTTTCAGATATTTATCGGGGAACCGAGGGGTTACCGGACCCCCCCCCAGGGAAGTTATGGGCCCTAATGGGCCATAAGGGAGTAGGAGAGGGCTACCCACAGGGTGGCGCCCCCCCCCCCCAAGGGCAGTCCAAATTGGACTAGGGGGAGGCGGCCCCCTCTTTCCTTTCCCTCTCCTTCACTCCTTCCCCCTCTTGGAATAGGAATGGGAATCCAACTAGGATTGAGATTCCTAGTTGGACTCCCCCCTTGGCGTGCTCTCCTTGGTCGCCAACCTCCTTCTCCCCCTCCTTTATAGACGTAGCCTGGGGGCACCCCAAAGGCACATCAATTGTTATTTAGCCGTGTGCGGTGCCCCTCTCCACAGTTTACCACCTCAGTCATATTGTCGTAGTGCTTAGGCGAAGCCCTGCAGGGATCACATCACCAACACTGTCACCACGCCGTCGTGCTAACGAAACTCTTCCTCAACTCTCTACTGGATCAAGAGCTCGAGGGACATCATCGTGTTGAATGTGTGCTGAACACGGAGGTGTCGTACATTCGGTACTTGGATCGGTTGGATCGTGAAGACGTTCGACTACATCAACCGCGTTATTAAACGCTTCCGCTTTCGGTCTACGAGGGTACATGGACACACTCTCCCGTCTCATTGCTATGCATCTCCTAGATAGATCTTGCGTGATCGGAGGAATTTTTTTAAATTAATATGTTCCCTAATAGAAGGCGAGCTCATTGCATAGAAGATGTCACTACTGCAGGATGTTGCTAACGCGACACTATGATCAGAGACCCTTCGATGAAACTATGTGCGATGCAATAATCACAAATAGTGGTGTAAAAAACCCATCAAAAAAGGTGCAAAACATTTCTGATGGAAGATGCATCAAACACAGTTCAGATTTTAGTTGTCTGTGCGATGTAGGGCATACGGTTCAGTTCAATTAACCGTTTGCGATGAGGAGGAACAAAAGAAACGGGCAGCCAGATGAAGGTGTGTGTGATGTACAACATATGGTTCAATCGGATGAACTGTTTGTGATTAGGCCACACAAAAGAAATGGTCAGCCAGTTCAAGGTGTGTGCGATGTACAGCATACGGTTCACTCAAATGAACTGTTTGTGATTGGGCAACACAAAAGAAACGGTCAGCCAGATCAAGGTGTGTGCGATATACAACATGCGGTTCACTCGGACGAACTATTTGCGTTGAGACAAGAGAACAGAAACGGTTCAATATAACAAATACCATAAATATTGCACGATTCAAATTCAAAGATTACAATGCCCAAATTCACACATTGCATACTTCGTCATTTATGCAAAGGGATCAGCCGCTGACAAGTCATGTATGGGTTTGACACAATGATTTCCAATTTCTCTGTCATATGCTCTTCCATTACGAAGTTTAACTTTTTTGGAGCCTCTTCCATTTTGCAGTACCTGTCGGCTCTGATCAACATACCATTCATCTTTCCTAATTAAATGTGTGTTCAACCTTAGTACGCTCAACACCCTTGCTTTGGCAAGAAAGAATCTGGCGAGTGTAATCTCCGGTAAGGTCCCTCGGTAGGAGTTCAAAGCAATATTTGAGAGATGCAGATCTGGGCATTCGATGTGATTCTTGTTATAAACATTAACCACCTCTGGGCCTATTATTATCTGCAAAATAAGAGAACGTGTTAGTTCCTACATGCAGTTTTGAACACTACTATAGTCCTATTTGGTTTGCAGGATTTGTAAAATACACCAACGTGCCATTTTCGATCTGACATGATTAACATGGGCATTTGATTACAATCTAGAAATTGTAGCCTTCTTCACAAGAGGTTGGATTGGATGAAAAATTCCCTAAGAAAACTAGTACAGATGAATCCAAAGGAGAAATGCTTATGGATTGTAACCATATGAATCAACAACCAATATGGGGTGGGGGTGTATGTCCTGAAATCCTCCAAAATTCCTTCAGAAATCGCAGTACATTGTCATTGTAAACTTAGGAAAAGGTGCAAAAATTGAACTCCCTTATGGTTAACATTTAACAGGAAAGGAACATCACCTCGATATACATCTTCTTCAGGCATGAAAAGCATCTCAGGCAACTAAAAACTGGGTCCAGGTTGGGGCTGACATATTCTAGTGCCAAGACCTTCACTGTGCCCAGAATCTAGGTGAAGCTTTGCTGGATGATAGACGAACATACATCTTCAAAACTGGAAATAATGTTGATATCAAGAAGGAGAGGTATAAGGCGACTGTTGTACCTAAAAGTAGTAGTATTTGACAGATGAGTAGCCCACCACTGTCAATTTCAGCGCAGAAATGACGTTGAATCTTGTTGGACCTTCTTGATCAACTATAAGTAATCTCTCAAGTGAAGGTGTGTCCTCAATGACCATATTGTGGTCTACCTTTTGTGATCTCTCGTTGCAGCACCAGCAACACACATAAATAGTTTGGAGTGTCCTGGAGGTGATGTGCAAGGTACTCGACCAATTCGTCGCCTGAAGATGAAGGAACTCAAGTGCAGTACAGCCGTGGAGCAAGTGCTCCATCTCATCCTTTGGGATGCAGACGGTGGTGAGCTCGAGGTGCTTCAGTCGTGGTAGAAAAAGAGCGGGCGCATCATTAAGGGGGATGGCAGTTCATGAACTTGGCGAGGCGCAGCGTGGGCGTGAAGTGGAGAGCGGACGTTGGCAGCAAGCGCCTATGCCCATCATTAAAACTGAGCTTCTCGAGCGGATCTATGGCAGGGGATCGGAACCACTTGTCAAGCTTGGCTTGGTCCTTGCTGTTGGAATGGAACTTGCCCATGATAAGGCCTTTGATTGGGCCATGGTGACTGCCGAGGATCTGGGAGAACGCATCCAAGCTTTGGTGATAGCCAGGGCAGAGCTCGTGGGCATCGAGGAGGTCGACAGGGGTGAGGAGCCATAGGAGGCGCCACCGCCGAGAAAGGGCGGTTGTCCTCGCCCGATTTTTGATTGGGAGGAGGGATATGATGACTATCAACATATCATCGGGGAGGTTGTTGATGAAGTCTAGTGTCGGTGTCAAAACCAGCAGATCTTGGGTAGGGGGTCCCGAACTATGCATCTAAGGATCGAGGGTAACAGGAGGCAGGGGACATGATGTTTACCCAGGTTCGGGCCCTCTTGATCGAGGTAAAACCCTACGTCCTGCTTGATTGACTTTGATGAGTATATGAGTTACAAGAGTTGATCTACCACGAGATCGTAATGGCTAAACGCTAGATGTCTAGCCTGTATGATTATGATTGCCTCTATGGACTAAACCCTCTGGTTTATATAGACACCGAAGGGGCCTAGGGTTGTACAAAGTTGGTTTACAGAGAAAGGAATCTTCATATCCGAACTCCAAGCTTGCCATCCACGCAAAGGAGAGTCCCATCCAGACACGGGGGAAAGTCTTCTATCTTGTATCTTCGCAGCCCATTAGTCCAGCCCATGTTGCATAGCCCAGACGCCCGAGGACCCCTCATCCAGGTCTCCCTCAGTAGCCCCTGAACCAGACTTCAATGACGATGTGTCCGGTGCGCAGATTGTCTTCAGCATTGCAAGGCGGGTTCCTCCTCCGAATACTTTAAAGTAGTTGATCAACAAGAACTATGTCCGGATCTGTTTAACAGGTTAACCCTCCAACCATAAAGGCATAATACTTAAAATAAGATAAATCCATCGACAGCTTTTTCCGGCGAAACGTCATGCTTATCTCTGCAATTATTTCGAACCGTTTTCCAACCTCCCATTTCGCGTTTCAAGACGTGGTATTCATTGGCACGTCTTGTCAAAGCAGAGATCGTGTCCCCTTATTGTGGGATTCTAATCAATACGGATTTGGGTAATCCAACCGTGCCACTCACACGACCCCTAGGGAGTAGGCGAGTTTTAAGGCTCGTGGGGGGGACACTTGATATTCACTGAAGATCCACCTTTTTATCCCACGCCTTCTTCCTCCTCAGCCCATCTACCCTCGAGCTTCAGCGCCCAAGCCTCAACCCTTTATGTCCCCAACAAATGCTCCAACCATGTCCGGATCTGGAGCACAGGGCAAGTGGATGGCCTCCTCCATCACGGAGAAGCATATCAAAGAACTCTGGGAGTTGGGGTATTTAGCCAAGGAAATTTCCCATCGGCTCCCTGCCAAAAAGCAGATCATTCCCACACCAGAGCCCAATGAGAGGGTAGTATTCATTCCCCAGTTCCTTTGCGGGCTAGGGTTTCCTCTCCACCCTTTCATCCGCGGACTCATGTACTACTACGGGCTAGATTTCCATGGTCTAGCCCCAAATTCATTCCTCAACATCTCGGTGTTCATCATCGTGTGTGAGGCGTTCCTCCGCATCCCCCCCACTTCGGCCTATGGCTCAAGGTATTCAATGTGAAGCCGAAGGTGGTCGAGGGTCAACACGCGGAGTGCGGCAGCGCCATCGTGAGAAGGCTCCCTAACGTCACCTGGCCCAAGGGGACCTTCATAGAAACCGTAAAGGGGTGGCAACAGGAGTGGTTCTACATTACAGAACCTCGCGACGGCTCATGGGCCACCACTCCTGAGTTCAAAACCGGTCTGCCAATACGGCTCACATCCTGGATCAAGAAGGGCCAAGATTGGGCGTCACCCGACGAGGTGATGACGCTGCAAAGGCGCGTCAAGAGCATGGTGGACAAGAACACCAGCCTCGCCAGCGTGATCCAGGTGATGATATTTCGTTGGATTCTCCCCTGCCAACGCCGGACTTCCCATATGTGGGAGTTCGATCCAGCAAGTCCTCAGACCTTGTAGCGGTTCTTCGGCACGAAGCACGAAGATATATGGAAACTGTTGTTCAAGGCCCAAAAGTCGTGGCCGCCAACGACCAAAGACCTTGGTGATACACTTTTGCCCTTGTTTTGGACTCTAACTTGCATGATTTGAATGGAACTAACCCGGACTAACGTTGTTTTCAGCAGAATTGCCATGGTGTTATTTTTGTGCAGAAATAAAAGTTCTCAGAATGACCTAAAAATCAATGGAGATTATTTTTGGAATGTATAAAAAATACTGCCGAAAAAATCAAGGTCAGGGGGGCCACACCCTATCCACGAGGGTGGGGGCGCGCCTACCCCCCTAGGCACGCCCCCTGCCTCGTGGGCCCCCTGGTGCTCCACCGACCTCAACTCCAACTCCATATATTCACGTTCGGGGAGGAAAAAAATAGGGGAGAAGGATTCCTCGTGTTTTACGATACGGAGCCACCGCCAAGCCCTAATCTCTCTCGGGAGGGCTGATCTGGAGTCCGTTCGGGGCTCCGGAGAGGGGAATTCGTCGCCATCGTCATCATCAACCTTACTCCATCACCAATTTCATGATTCTCATCGCCGTGCATGGGTAATTCCATCGTAGGCTTGCTGGATGGTGATGGGTTGGATGATATTTATCATGTAATCAAGTTAGTTTTGTTAGGGTTTGATCCCTAGTATCCATTATGTTCTGAGATTGATGTTGCTATGACTTTGTTATGCTTAATGCTTGTCACTAGGGCCCGAGTGCCATGATTTCAGATCTGAACCTATTATGTTTTCATGAATATATGTGAGTTCTTGATCCTATCTTGCAAGTCTATAGTCACCTATTATGTGTTATGATCCGTTAACCTTGAAGTGACAATAATCGGGATACTTACCAGTGATGACCATAGTTTGAGGAGTTCATGTATACATTAGTGTTAATGCTTTGGTCCGGTACTCTATTAAAAGGAGGCCTTAATATCCCTTAGTTTCCAATAGGACCCCGCTGCCAGGGGGTAGGACAAAAGATGTCATGCAAGTTCTTTTCCATAAGCACATATGACTATATTCGGAATACATGCCTACATTACATTGATGAAATAGAGCTAGTTCCGTGTCACCCTATGTTATAACTATTGCATGAGAAAACGCATCCGACATAATTATCCATCACTGATCCATTGCCTATGAGCTTTTCATATATTGTTCTTCGCTTATTTACTTTTCTGTTGCTACTGTCACAAACACTATAAAACCAAAACTGCTACCGTTACTTTTGCCATCGTTACCACTCCTATCATATTACTTTGCTACTAAATACTTTGCTGCAAATATTAAGTTTCCAGGTGTGGTTGAATTGACAACTCAGCTGCTAATACTTGAGAATATTCTTTGACTCCCCTTGCGTCGAATCAATAAATTTGGGTTGAATACTCTACCCTCGAAAACGGTTGCGATCCCCTATACTTGTGGGTTATCAAGACTATTTTCTGGCGCCGTTGCCGGGGAGCATAGCTCTATTCTTTGAGTCACTTGGGATTTATATCTGCCAGTCACTATGAAGAACTTGAAAGATAAAAGAACCAAGATTTTTCCCTCAACTACGAGGGGAGGTAAGGAACTGTCATCTAGCTCTGCACTTGATTTACCTTCTGTTTTGAGTAAACTTGCGACACCTACTCCTGCTATTCATTCTGATATTTCGCATATTATTGATGATGCCACTTCTTCTTTGTATGATACTTATGATGAAGCTACTTCTATGCTTGATAGTACTATGCCACTAGGTGAATTTCTTGATGAACAACTTGCTAGGGTTATAGAGAATGAAATTATTGAAACTGATAATATTGATGAAAGTGATGATGAAGATTCTCCCCCTAGATATGAATTGCCTGTTGTGCCTGAGGGCTATGTTATGGATGAAGAAACTTCTAGTGACTTCTTAGCTTGCAATGATAGATCAGATCTTAAGAAATTATTAGCTAAACTGAAAGGAAAATCCTAGAATGATAGAATGAAATATGACCCTGCTTTTGCTACTTCACCTATCTTTATTTCCGATAAGGATTATGATTTCTCTGTCGGTCCTGAGTTAATTACATTGGTTGAATCTGATACTTTTTATGGCTATGAATCTAAAACTGTTGTGGCACATCTTACTAAATTAAATGATATAGCCACCCTATTCACTAATGATGAGAAAACTCGCTATTAATTTATCCTTAAGTTGTTTCCGTTCCCATTAAAGGGTGATGCTAAAACATGGTTTAATTCTCTTGATCCTGGTTGTGTGCGTAGTCCCCAGGATATGATTTGTTACTTCTCTGCTAAATATTTCCCCGCTCATAAGAAACAAGTTGCTTTAAGGGAAATATTTAATTTTGTGCAAATTGAAGAAGAGAGTCTCCCACAAGCTTGGGGGAGGCTTCTCTGATTACTTAATGCTTTGCATGATCATCCTCTCAAGAAAAATGAAATACTTGATATCTTTTATAATGGACTAACCGATGCTTCCAGAGACCACCTGGATAGTAGTGCTGGTTGTGTTTTCAAGGAAAGAACTGTTGATCAAGCTGAATTGCTATTGAATAATATGTTGACTAATGAAAATAATTGGACACTTCCTGAACCAACTCCTTAGCCAACTCCGAATAAAAGGGTTATTCTACTTCTCAGTCCTGAAGCTATGCAAGAGGCAAAGAAATCTATGAAAGAAAAAAGGTATTAAAGCTGAAGATGTTAAGAATTTACCACCCATTGAAGAGATACATGGTCTTGATAACCCGACACTGGTAGGAAAGGTAAATTCTCTCTATAGATTTGATGAAGGTGATATTCCACGTTATATGTCTACTAGCCAATGCTTGGATGAGTTTGATAATTTTATTGTTAAACAAGAAAACTTCAATGCTTATGTTGGTAGACAATTGAAACGCAATGCTGATATGCTTGAACACTTGAGTGATTATATGTCTAGAGTTAAAGGTGAACTTAAACTTATTAGTAAACATGCTTCTATGGTTACCACTCAAGTAGAACAAGTACTTAAGGCTCAGAATGATTTGCTCAATGAATTAAATAATGAGAAAAATGATAATGTTGTTAGAGTTATGACTAGAGTGGGTAAAATGACTCAGGAACCTTTGTATATTGAGGGCCACCCTAAGAGAATTGAGCAAGATTCTCAGATAACTAATATTGATGCACCTAGTTCTTCTAAGAAGAAGAAAAAGAAAAATGATAGAACTTTGCATGCTTCTGGTGAACCTGTTGTTGACACACCTGAGAATCCCAATGATACTTCTATTTCTGATGCTGAAATACAATCTGGTAATGAACATGAACCTAGTGATAATGTTAATGATGATGTTCATGTTGATGCTCAACCTAGCAATGATAATGATGTAGAGATTGAACCTGTTGTTGATCTTGATAACCCACAATCAAAGAATCAACGTTATGATAAGAGAGACTTTGTTTCTAGGAAGCATGGTAAGGAAAGAGAACCATGGGTTGAAAAACCCAAGCCTTTTCCTCCTAAACCATCCAACAAAAAATATGATGAGGATTTTGAGCGTTTTGCTGAAATGATTAGACCTATCTTTTTGCCTATGCATTTGACTGATATGCTTAAAATGAACCCTTATGCTAAATACATGAAGGATGTTGTTACTAATAAAAGAAAGATACCGGAAGCTGAAATTTCCACCATGGTTTCTAATTACACTTTTAAGGGTGGAATACTAAAGAAACTTGGAGATCCAGGAGTACCAACTATACCATGCTCCATTAAAAGAAACTATGTTAAAACCACTTTATGTGATCTTGGAGCCGGTGTTAGTGTTATGCCTCTCTCTTTATATCATAGACTTGATTTGAATAAGTTGACACCTACTGAAATATCTTTGCAAATGGCTGATAAATCAACTGCTATACATGTCAGTATTTGTGAGGATGTGCCTGTTGTGGTTGCAAACGTTACTATTTTAACGGACTTTGTTATTCTTGATATTCTCGAGGACGATAGTATGTCGATTATCCTTGGTAGACCCTTTTTCAATACTGCAGGGGCTGTTATTGATTGCAACAAAGGCAATGTCACTTTTCATGTTAATGGTCATGAGCATACGGTACCCTTTCTGAGGAAACAACCACAAGTCCATAGTATCAATTCTATTGGAAAAATTTCAACGATTATTATTGGAGGTTTTCAATTTCCTCTTCCTACTGTCAAGAAGAAATATGATATTCTTATTGTTGGGGATGTGCATATCCCAGTTGAGGTAACCTAGTGTTATTCAAAATTTCTCCGGTTTCATGCAAATCGGAATGAGTTTGTTAACAAGACTTGATCAACCTTGTTAGTGGATTCCTTTTGATGAGCATGAAATGGATGAAGTTAGAAAGCACAACTTTTTGTACCCTCTTTTTACTTTCTGTTATTTATCTTAAATAAAGTAAAAAAAATAGTATTTTCTGTCTGTTTTTTGAAATATCCTTGCAATAAAAAAATACCCCAAAAATAAAAGTTCTCCAAATGCCCTGAAAATGAAATATGATTTTTTTTTTTCCAGAATATTTAAGAATTATTGGCACTGAGAACACATCAGGGGGACCCACCATGTGCCCACGAGGCTGGAGGGCGCGCCCTACCCCCCTGGGCGCACCCCCTGCCCCATGGACCCCACGTGGGTCCCCTCCACTTATTATTTCACCCACACTCTTAGTCTTCCTCCAGAAAAAATCATCCACCAGCTCAAACCCGTGTTCTAGCTCATCTTGTTGCCATTTTCGATCTCCTTGCTCAAAACTCCATTGACAAAACTGCTTTGGGAGATTGTTCTTCGGTATGTGACTCCCCCAATGGTCCAATTAGTTTTTGTTCTAGTGCTTTATTTATTGCAAATTTTTGCTGCTTAGGTGACCCTGTTCTTGACTTTGCATGTCAAATTTATGTGGTCAAAAGTAGTTTTAATGCATGATATAGCCTCTAGACACTTGTAGGAGTAGTTGCTATCAATTTTGTTGAGTTTGGTTCACTTTTATTTTAAGTAACCAAATGCTACCTCTTGAGCACTGCGCTGGATTTCCCCGAAGAGGAGAGGATGATGCAGCAAAGTAGCGTAAGTATTTCCCTTAGTTTTTGAGAACCAAGGTATCAATCCAGTAGGAGGCTATGTGCGAGTCCCTCGTACCTACACAAAACAATAGCTCAACGCAACCAACGCGCTTAGGGGTTGTCAATCCCTTCACGGTCACTTACGAAAGTGAGATCTGATAGAGATGATAAATAATATTTTTGGTATAGAGATGCAAAGTGAAAAGTAAAAGGCAAAGTAAAAAAAGCAAAGCAATAATAAAGTGATGGAGATTGATATGATGAGAAAGAGACCCAGGGGCCATAGGTTTCACTAGTGGCTTCTCTCAAGAGCATAAGTATTCTATGGTGGGTGAACAAATTACTATTGAGCAATTGACAGAATTGAGCATAGTTATGAGAATATCTAGGTATGATCATGTATATAGGCATCATGTCCGAGACAAGTAGACCGACTCCTGCCTGCATCTACTACTATTACTCCACTCATCGACCGCTATCCAGCATGCATCTAGAGTATTAAGTTAAAAACAGAGTAACGCCTTAAGCAAGATGACATGATGTAGAGGGATAGTTTCATGCAATATGATAAAAACCCCATCTTGTTATCCTCGATGGCAACAATACAATACGTGCCTTGCTGCCCCTTCTGTCACTGGGAAAGGACACCGCAAGATCGAACCCAAAGCTAAGCACTTCTCCCATGGAAAGAAAAACCAATCTAGTAGGCCAAACCAAACTGATAATTCGAAGAGACTTGCAAAGATAACCAATCATACATAAAAGAATTCAGAGAAGATTCAAATATTATTCATAGATAGACTGGATCATAAACCCACAATTCATCGGTCTCAACAAACACACCGCAAAAAGAACATTACATCGAATAGATCTCCACGAGAGAGGGGGAGAACATTGTATTGAGATCCAAAAAGAGAGAAGAAGCCATCTAGCTACTAACTATGGACCCGTAGGTCTGAAGTAAAATACTCACACTTCATCGGAGGGGCTTGGATGATGATGTAGAAGCCCTCCGTGATCGATGCCCCCTCCGGCGGAGCTCCGGAATAGGCCCCAAGATGGGATCTCGTGGATACAGAAAGTTGTGGCGGTGGAGTTAGGTCTTTGGCTCCGTCTCTGATCGTTTGGGGGTACGTGGGTATATATAGGAGGAAGAAGTACGTTGGTGGAGCAACAGGGAGCCCACGAGGGTGGAGGGCGCGCCCCCCTACCTCGTGGCCTCCTGTTAATTGGCTTGACATAGGGTCCAAGTCTCCTGAGTTGTATTCGGTGAGAAAATCACGTTCCCGAAGGTTTCATTCCGTTTGGACTCCGTTTGATATTCCTTTTCTTCGAAACCCTAAAACAGGCAAAAAACAGCAATTCTGGGCTGGGCCTTCGGTTAATAGGTTAGTCCCAAAAATAATATAAAAGTGGATAATAAAGCCCAATAATGTCCAAAACAGTAGATAATATAGCATGGAGCAATCAAAAATTATAGATACGTTGGAGACGTATCACTAAAAAAATTCAGAAATTTTCAGAAAAAGATGAAGAGATTCTTGAGGGGCTCATCGAGCCGAAGCTCTAAGGATACGCAAAGTGAAGAAAATAAGAATCCCAAGTATAATATCCCTCGTACTATGGAGGTTCGGCCGTGTGAATGGCCTTGTGATGAGTTCTTGAGAGAAGTCGGGACTTATAAAGATTTTTATTATTTGGCTGAGAATGCAGGCCTCATCGACTTACTCCACGACCAGCGTGAATAGTATCTCTTACTCACCAATATTTTTGTGCAAAATTTTCATTTCCATGCTAGGAGATCACCACCTTCGGTGGAATTTTATTTATATGATGAGCATAAGGAGATGTCACTTTATGATTTTTGCCGAGTTTGTAGGATAGCCTTTGAGGGCAGCATAGAGGAACCACATCGTAATGATGAGGAACGATTTATTTATATGATTGTTGTAGGGAAAAAAGGAAAGTTTTCGATGCAAGAATCACTAGCATACATTTTCCTGTTCTACGTTACTTTGCAATATTTGCTAGTAGATGCTTAATTGGTCGCGGGAACTGTGGAAATCTTAGTGCCCCTGATATTGTTATTTTGCACCATGCTTTGTTTCGTGATATCACTTTTAGTTTAGGCGCTATTGTTGCTAAACGGTTAAATCTGAACCGTATAAAGGGTCCCGTCTTAGGAGGCATCTTTGCCTCGCGCCTTGTTGCACACTTTAACATACCTATTAGGCATTATGAGAAGGAGGAAAAAGTTGTTGCCTCATATTTTCTAGATTATAAGAGCATGGTAGCACATGATTTTATTGTTAAGAATAAGAAGAAGATGCTTAACTATAGGTTGATACTTAATAAGAATCACTTTGAGACTATTACCTTGTCTTCTCCCACGTATTGAATGCTTGCAGATTCCAGCTTAGTCCAATGCACGTGCACTATTATTATTATCCACACTATTCAGTTGTGCAAGTGAAAGGCAATAATGACGATATATGATGAACTGATTGAGATGAGAGAAGCTGGTATGAACTCGACCTCTCTTGTTTTTGTAAATATGATTAGTTTATCGTTCCTGATTCAGCCTATTATGGATGAAACATGTCTGCAATGACAATTAGAGATTATAGTTGCCCATGCCATGCTTAATTTGCTAGGAGTTTATAATGGTTTACCTTGAGCGCCAACATGCTATTAAAATGGTTGTGATGTGGTATGATAGGGTGGTATCCTCCTTTGAAAGATTCTAGTGGCTTGACTTGGCACATGTTCACGCATGTAGTTGAAACAAAATCAACATAGCCTCCACGATATTTATGTTCATGGTGATTTATATCCTACTCATGCTTGCATTCAGGGTTGATTAATTTTAATGCATGTTCACGACTCTTGTCGCTCTCTACCTAGTCGCTTCCCAGTATCTTTCTAGCCTTCACTTGTACTAAGCGGGAATAATGCTTGTGCATCCACTTCCATAAACCCCAAAAGTTATTCCATATGAGTCCACTATACCTTCCTATATGCGGTATCTACCTGCCGTTCCAAGTATATTTGTATGTGCCAAACTCTAAACCTTCAAATAAAAATTATGTTTTGTATGCTCGAATAGCTCACGTATCAACTAGGGTTGTCTGTATCTTCCATGCTAGGCGGGTTATTCTCAAGAGGAGTGGACTCCGCTCCTCACTCACGAGAAAATGGCTGGTCACCGGGATGCCCAGTCCCATGCTCAAATCAAATCAAAATAATTGCAAACAAAACTCCCCCAGGATTGTTGTTAGTTGGAGGCACCCATTGTTTCTGGCAAGCCATGGATTGATGCTTGTTGGTGGTGGGGGAGTATAAACTTTATGATTCTGCTTGGGAACCGCCTATAGTGTGTGTAGCATGGAAGATATCGATATCTCTCGGTTCTCATGTTGACAATGAAAGTATACTACTCAAAATATTATTCATCTCTATTTCAAAGTCGAGCTCTGGCACCTCTACAAATCCCTGCTTCCCTCTACGAAGGGCTTAACCATTTACTTTTATGTTGAGTCATCATCCTCTTATTAAAAAGCACTAGTTCAAGAGCACCGCTGTCATTTGCATGTATTATTATTAGTTTACATTGAGTATGACTTGACTGGATCTCTTTTACCATGAATTACAATTTCCAGTCAGCCCTTGATCTTCAGGGGTGCTCTGCATTTATGTTTTGCAGTCTCAAAAAGGGCTAGCAAGATACCATCTTGTTATATCATACTATGATTGTTTTGAGAAAGTGTTGTCATCCAAGATTTATTATTATTGCTCGCTAGTTGATTATGCCATTCATATGAGTAAAAATGAGACCTAAATGTTATTGTGAATATGGTTAGTTCATAATCTTCACTGAAAACTTGAAGCTGGCTTTACATATTCACAACAACAAGTGCAAACAGAGTTTGTAAAAGTTTTTCTTTATCACTTTCGGTTTATTAACTGAATTGCTTGAGGACAAGCAAATGTTTAAGCTTGGGGGAGTTGAAACGTATCCAATGTATCTACTTTTCCAAACACTTTTGCCCTTGTTTTGGACTCTCACTTGCATGATTTGAATGGAACTAACCCGGACTGGCACTGTTTTCAGCAGAATTGCCATGGTGTTATTTTTGTGCAGAAATAAAAGTTCTTGGAATGACCTGAAAATCAATGGAGATTATTTTTGGAATATATAAAAAGTATTGGCGAAAGAATCAAGGCCAGGGGGCCCACACCCTGTCCACGAGGGTGGGGGCGCCCCCTGCCTTGTGGGCCCCCTGGTGCTCCAACGACCTCAACTCCAACTCCATATATTCACGTTCGGGGAGAAAAAATAGGGGAGAAGGATTCATCGCGTTTTACGATACGGAGTCGCCGCCAAGCCCTAATCTCTCTCGGGAGGGCTTTTCTGGAGTCCGTTCGGCGCTCCGGAGAGGGGAATCCGTCGCCATCGTCATCATCAACCTTCCTCCATCACCAATTTCATGATGCTCACCGCTGTGTGTGAGTAATTCCATCGTAGGCTTGCTGGACGGTGATGGGTTGGATGAGATTTATCATGTAATCAAGTTAGTTTTGTTAGGGTTTGATCCCTAGTATCCATTATGTTCTGAGATTGAAGTTGCTATGACTTTCCTATGCTTAATGCTTGTCACTAGGTCCCGAGTGCCATGGTTTCAGATCTGAACCTATTATTTTTTTCATGAATATATGAGAGTTCTTGATCCTATCTTGCAAGTCTATAGTCACATATTATGTGTTATGATCCGTTAACCCCGAAGTGACAATAATCAGGATACTTACCGGTGATGACCGTAGTTTGAGGAGTTCATGTATTCATTAAGTGTTAATTCTTTGGTCCGGTACTCTATTAAAAGGAGGCCTTAATATCCCTTAGTTTCCAGTAGGACCCCGCTGCCACGGGAGGGTAGGACAAAATATGCCATGCAAGTTCTTTTCCATAAGCACGTATGACTATATTCGGAATACATGCCTACATTACATTGATGAACTGGAGCTAGTTCTGTGTCACCCTATGTTATAACTATTGCATGAGGAATCACATCCGACATAATTATCCATCACTGATCCATTGCCTATGAGCTTTTCATATATTGTTCTTTGATGTCTACTACACAACCTTCTTCTTGTAGACGTTGTTGGGCCTCCAAGTGCAGAGGTTTGTAGGACAGTAGCAAATTTCCCTCAAGTGGATGACCTAAGGTTTATCAATCCGGAGGAGGCGTAGGATGAAAATGGTCTCTCTCAAGCAACACTAGTTCGGCGAAGAGATGGTGATACAAGTGGTATATGGATAGTAGATAATAGTTTTTGTAATCTGAAAATATAAAAACAACAAGGTAACTAATGATAAAAGTGAGCATAAATGGTATTGCAATGCGTTGAAACAAGGCCTAGGGTTCATACTTTCACTAGTGCAAGTCCTCTCAACAATAATAACATAATTGGATCACATAACTACCCCTCAACATGCAACAAAGAGTCACCCCAAAGTCACTAATAGCGGAGAACAAACGAAGAGATTATGGTAGGGTACGAAACCACCTCAAAGTTATTCTTTCCAATCAATCCATTGGGCTATTCCTATAAGTGTCACTGTTGGTGTCAAAACCGGCGGATCTCGGGTAGGGGTCCCGAACTGTGCGTCTAGGCCGGATGGTAACATGAGGCAAGGGACATGAAGTTTTTGTTGGAAATATGCCCTAGAGGCAATAATAAAATGATTATTATATTTCCTTGTTCATGATAATTGTCTATTATTCATGCTATAATTGTATTATCCGGAAATCGTAATACATGTGTGAATACATAGACCACAATGTGTCCCTAGTGAGCCTCTAGTTGACTAGCTCGTTGATCAACAGATAGTCATGGTTTCCTGGCTATGGACATGGGGATGTCATTGATAACGGGATCACATCATTAGGAGAATGATGTGATGGACAAGACCCAAACCTAAGCATAGCACAAAGATCGTGTAAGTTCATTTTTTGAGAGCTTTTCTAATGTCAAGTATCATTTCCTTAGACCATGAGATTGTGCAACTCCCAGATACCGTAGGAGTGCTTTGGGTGTATCAAACATCACAACGTAACTGGGTGGCTATAAAGGTGCACTACGGGTATCTCCGAAAGTGTCTGTTGGGTTGGTACGAATCGAGACTGGGATTTGTCACTCCGTATGACGGAGAGGTATCTCTGGGCCCACTCGATAATGCATCATCATAATGAGCTCAATGTGACCAAGGGGTTGGTCACGGGATCATGCATTACGGTACGAGTAAAGTGACTTGCCGGTAACGAGATTGAACAAGGTATTGGGATACCGACGATCGAGTCTCGGGCAAGTAACGTACCGATTGACAAAGGGAATTAAATACGGGATTGATTAAGTCCTCGACATCGTGGTTCATCCGATGAGATCATCGAGGAGCATGTGAGAGCCAACATGGGTAATCGGATCCCGCTGTTGGTTATTGACCAGAGAGGCGTCTCGGTCATGTCTGCGTGTCTCCCGAACCCGTAGGGTCTACACACTTAAGGTTTGGTGACGCTAGGGTTGTAGAGATATTAGTATGCAGTAACCCGAAAGTTGTTTGGAGTCCCGAATGAGATCCCGGACGTCACGAGGAGTTCCGAAATGGTCCGGAGGTAAAGATTTATATATAGGAAGTCCAGTTTCGGCCAGCGGGAAGGTTTCGGGGGTTACCGGTATTGTACCGGGACCACCGGAGGGGTCCCGGGGGTCCACCGGATGGGGCCACCTATCCCGGAGGGCCCCATGGGCTGAAGTGGCGTGGGAACCAGCCCCTGATGGGCTGGTGCGCCCCACCCAAGGGCCCAAGGCGCCTAGGGTTGGAAACCCTAGGGGGCCGTTGCCCCCCGAGGGGGCATGCGCCCCCCTGGTTGGAAACCCTAAGGGGGTCGTTGCCCCCAGGGGCCGCCCCCCCTTTATATGGGATCTCCAAGGGGGCATGCGCCCCCCCCTAGCCCCTATATATAGTGGAAGGGAGGGAGGGCAGCCGCACCTTGCTCTTGGCGCCTCCCTCTCCCTCCGTAACACCTCTCCTCCCCGCTTGTGCTTGGCGAAGCCCTGCCGGGATCCTGCTGCATCCACCACCACGCCGTCGTGCTGTTGGATCTTCATCAACCTCTCCTTCCCCCTTGCTGGATCAAGAAGGAGGAGACGTCTTCCCAACCGTGCGTGTGTTGAACGCGGAGGTGTTGTCCGTTCGGCACTTGGTCATCGGTGATTTGGATCACGGCGAGTACGACTCCATCATCCCCGTTCACTTGAACGCTTCCGCTCGTGATCTACAAGGGTATGTAGATGCACTCCTATTCCCCTCGTTGATAGAATACTCCATAGATTGATCTTGGTGATGCGTAGAAAATTTTAAAATTCTGCTACGTTCCCCAACAGTTCTACCCAGGTTCGGGCCCTCTTGATGGAGGTAAAACCCTACGTCCTGCTTGATTAATATTGATGATATGGGTGTTACAAGAGTAGATCTACCATGAGATTAGAAAGGCTAAACCCTAGAAGCTAGCCTACGGTATGATTGTATGTTGTGATTGTTGTCCTACAGATTAAAACCCTTCGGTTTATATAGACACCGGAGAGGGTTAGGGTTACACAAGGTCGGTTACAAAGGAGGAGATATCCATATACGTATTGCCTAGCTTGCCTTCCACACCAAGTAGAGTCCCATCCGGACACGAGACGAAGTCTTCAATCTTGTATCTTCATAGTCTAACAGTCCGGCCAATGGAGATAGTCCGGCTGTCCGGAGACCCCCTAATCCAAGACTCCCTCAGTAGCCCCTAAACCAGGCTTCAATGACGATGAGTCCGGCGCGCAGTTGTCTTCGGCATTGCAAGGCGGGTTCCATCTCCGAATACATCACAGAAGAATTTTAATACGAGGATAGTGTCCGACCCTACAAAATAAGTCCCACATTTCACCGTAGAGAGAATAATGTTTTCGCAGATCTAATCCGTTAGCTTGTTTTGGCAACATGACGTTACGTCATGGCCCGGTGATTATTCGAACTGTTTCTTTTAACCAGCCCCTGTCGGGTGGTAGGTGCGACATGTGCCAACGGGTGGCTTATCATTGTGGGAGCCAGTAAGACATCGCCGGTGCCTGGAAACGGGATAAGGCGAAGACATGCACGCCGGCAGATCTTACCCAGCTTCGGGGCTCTCCTTGGAGATAACACCCCTACTGCTGCTCTGCGGGGTCTCCGCATGATCACTAGATGGACAAGTAGCTACACAATGCTCCTTGAGATGTTTGGTGGGACGAGGAAGAAGGGCACGGCTAGCCTGCTTCTTCTCCTTGTGTGGTGTCTAGGACTAGCAGGGGGTCGAACCCTTTGCATGGGTGCCCCGGGGGGTTTATATAGGCCTACCCCCCGGGGGTACAATGGTAATCTGACTGGGCGCGGGGCCCAGCCGTCTGTGACTGCGCTCGCCGGCTTCTGCACCGGCTGCTGGGGCCCGCCGACTGGCGGGTCCCGCCGGCTGCCGGCCCCTTGGTCGACAGGCAGGCCCCACTGTCCAGGGCCTGGTCGGCGGCTGGTTAGTGTTGCTCTATCTTGGTGACGTGGGCTTCGTCATGGTAGGCGCGGCTACAGTGCCGCTGCCCGTCGGGCGATCGCTGTAGCCTCAGCGCGTCTTGTCTCCTTAATGGGGCGTCTCCTTCGAGGGAGGCGGCAAGCCGGCTGCGGGGAGCCGGCTCTGTCTTGGGCCGACTGGGGGGAGGCGTGGCCGCCTTCGGGTGTCTCTCTGCCCGAAGGGGCCCACCATTTGTGGGCCACGCTGGCGGCCCGTCGTGGGTGACACCAAGGTCAACATGGCAACAGTGCCGCGCTGGACGGGTCATGCCTACTCCGTACGGCGCACTGTGCCAGGCGTGCTCCGGGATTCGGGGGTGGCAGGCTTCACTGTAGCCACGCCCCGTCGCACCGCCGTTAGGTGGGTGCAAACTTTGAGGGTACAGTCTCCACCGCTTTATGGGAGCCGGCTTCTTGGAGTCGGCCTTCTCACGGCCGGCTTCCCGAAGTCGGCCCTCCCGTGGCTTTCTTCATGAGGTCTAAAGTCGGGCCGCCTTCCGAAAGCCGGCCTGGATGACAGCCAGCAAGGGGAAGGCAGCCCCATGTCTTGGGTCCTTGAGAGCCGGACGGGCTCGTAATTTTTTCAGAAGGGCCAGGGGAAGCCGGCTAGGCTACCCATGGCTATTTACTCCGACAGCCCCGCACATAACGCAAGGCAGTTTTTCGACACGTCTTGTCAAAGCAGAGATCGTGTCCCCTTATTACAGGATTCTCATCAATACGGGCGTGGGTAACCCAACCGCGCCATCAATCACGGCGCTTGGGGGATAAGCGAGTTTTACCAGGCAAGTGGGGACGTTTAATTTTGTCTGCCCATATAAAGGGATAAGGATTCACCTTTCTATCCACGCCTTCTTCCTCCTCTGCTCATCCGCTCCCGCACACTCGAGCTCTAGTGCCCAAGTCCTCACTTCCATCTCAACCTTCTCCAACCATGTCCGGAGCCGGAGGCAAGTGGATGGTCTCCTCCGTCATGGAGGGAGACGTCAAGAAACTGAGGAGAGCCGGATACCTGCCCGACGACATCGCGCACCGGCTCCCAGCTGAGGGACAGCTCATCCCCACCCCCGAGCCCCATGACAGGGTGGTATTCCTCACCCATTTCCTCCGCGGACCCAAGCCGGCTGAGCACCAGGCAGATGCCTCATGCGGAGGTATCATACATGGTGAACTATATCTCCAACCGCAAGCTCGCCGAGGACTGGCGATACGGCAAGGTGTCGTATTCTCGCGCCAATCCTCCACCCGTGGTAAGCTTTCTTTTCTTTCTTCTTTTCATTGGTAGCCGGCTTTATGATGGCCGGCTTCTGATCAGTCGGTTCTTCTTAGCAGAACCCCCATCTCCCGCCGACGACCGGGGCAGCGGGGATAGAACGCCAGTATGCCCCCGACCGTACGGCGGATGACGTCGACGACCCGGATTTGGGGGCGGCCGCCATGGAAGACGCCGTCGTGGGGGACGACGCCGAGCCCGGGGGCTCAAGGCTCACCGCCAGCTTCGAGGACTGGCCGGATGATGCTGAAGCCGAAGTCGCCCCGCGTCACCAGCCGGCGGCCGACCATCAGGGCGCGGGCTCATCCATTGCGCCGGCTGCCGGCAGTGGTGCACAGAAACGCCGGGCCGCTTCAGGCCTCTTCGGCAGTCGGCCGAAGAAGTCCAAAGCCTCCACCGCGGCGACCAAACGAGATGAGGCGGCTGCGAAAGCGGCCCGCTTCCGCAAGGCGGTGAAGCAGCCTCAGGCGGTCTCAGCATAAGTCGTCGACTGCCTTGTCGCATGCTCTTCATCATTCTTTTCTTGTTCGAGCATTCTTCTTAACTTTTTCCGCTTGCTGGACAGGGCGCCGCTTTCCCTTGAGCGTGGTCCGGGCGGCTCCATAGTTGGGCCGACTGGAGGTTCTTCAAGCTCCTGCCGCGTGGACCCCCGCGCCGACCTCAGGGAGGCCACAGAGCGGAACGCCCGTGAAGCGCGGGAGGAGCGCGAGGCGGCGGAGAGAACGGCCGCCCAGGCGGCGAGGGAGCAGGCCGACGCAGCAGCCAAGGCCCAGGCGGAGGCGGCGACCGCGGGGACGGAGGCGGAGGGTTCGCGCAACCAGCCTCCGCTGCTCGCCATTCCCCTCCGAGCCGTGGCCCCCGACATCCCATTGCCCTTGGCGGAGGAGATCGTCCAAGACCCGCCGCTGATGGAGAGGGGGGAGGACCCCATGGCATTCGCGAGGAGAGCGACGCCAGCAGCGCCAACCGTAGCGGGCCAAGGCGGCCAATCATCAGCGGCGCCAGAGGAGCCGGCCGGGGGTGAGCCGGAGGACAGAGCCGGCCTCGAGGTGCAGCCAGTGACGGGCCGGCGTGCAGGGGGAGGCGCCGCTCCGCCGGAGTCACGCCGAGTCGCGGGCGCAGGCCAGTTGGCGGAAGATCTGGAGGCGGCCAGCACTGCCATGTCTGAGTGGACTCCTAGTGGGGGGACTGGCGAGCTGAATGTGGCGGCTCAAGGGGTCCGGAGCCGGCTTCAAGCTCAGGCCGCCCTGCTGCAACAGTTCACCCAGGAGTTCCTGTCGACGCGAGCCGCCATCCGGGTGAGTCCTTCATTCTTGGCCGCTTTGCTCTCTTGATTTCTTCCGTGGGGGCGCGTCAGCGCACCCACTGGGTGTAGTCCCTGAGATTCGGGCCGACTGCTGCGCAGTCGGGTCGGATCTTTCTTGACGGCTACCTTATTTTTGCTTCTTGTCTGAACTTCCAGGAATATCACAACTCCCGTGCTGCCGCCTTCAACTCCCAGGCTCGGGAGTTGAGCCGGAGGCCCGACGACCTGGCCGATAGCCGAAGTAAGTACTCGATCTTGTCTGTCTCCAGTTGAGCCAGAGGACCGACGACCTGGCCGATAGCCGAAGTAAGTACTCTATCTTGTCTGTCTCCTGTGGGGGTGCGTCAGCGCACCCACTGGGTGTAGTCCCCGAGATTCGGGCCGACTGCTGAGCAGTCGGGTCGGATCTTTCTTGACGACTTTTTCCTTATTGGTTTTTCTTTTTCTCTGTCTTCAGGGGCCAACGCCGACTTGAGGAAGGAGCTCGGCGAAGCGAAGGCCGCCCTTCATGCCAAGGATGCCGAGTACGCTGCCTTGGTCCAGGAGCGTGATCGCCTGGCCAAGAAGCTGGCCGACCAAGAGAAGAGCCACAAGGCGGCCCTGCAAAAGGCGCAGGATAGCGAGGCCGCCCTGAAGGCAGAGTTTGTGACCGAGGCGGCGAGTTGGGCTGAGACCCGGCGAGCACTGGATGAAGGCTTCGGCCGGATCGAGGACTTGATCGACGGTAAGCCGCCTTCCTCGCCCCTCTCCTACCCCTTGCCGCCTGGGTTTTTGGCTTAACTTGTGCTGCTGCTTATTTTTTTGTGCAGACTACTTCCCCGGCTACTCCTCCTTCGCCGCCCAAAGCATCGAGGCCCATCGCGAGGCGCACCGTCAGGCGGGGGCCAACATCGCGCCGGATGCGAACCGGACGCTTGAGAAGCAGCTCTTGGCTGTCCAGGCGCGGTTGTAGCCGGCTCATCGGATGCTTCGCCGGCTCCAACGTGCCGGGGCGCAAGTGTTGGCCGCCCTCTGTCCCGGAGAGACGATCCCCCGCACCCCAAGCCGAACTGCCGACTGGCTGGAGGTCGCAGTCGGTCGCTTTGAGGCTTGGAAGGCGTCGGCGGCCCGCCTCGGAGCCGGGCGGGCGTTGGAGTTCGTTCGGGCTTGGTACCTAGGGCTGAGCCTAGACCAGCTACGCACTTGGCGGATGGAGGCCGACGCGGAGCTGGAAGAGGTGAGGCCGGCTATCGCCCAGCGGGCTTCGACGATCGCCGAGTGCACCGACATCAGCGTTTTCGCACCCGAAATCGATGATGACGGTGTTGCCCAGCCGGAGGAGTGGTTCGGGCTGAACCCGGCGGTGGGCGAGGACTCGGCAGAGGAGATCGCCTCCAGCGACGAGGGCGAGGATGACGAAGAGGAGGACGGCGAAGACGTCGAGCCGGCTGGTGGAACAACCGGCCGACCCCAGGCCGACCGTGCCTCCAGCAACGAGGCGCGTGGAAGAGCGCCCTCTGCGGGAGGCGGTGACCAAGCCAAGGTTCGCCAGCCGGCCGCTCCTTCAGCCGGCACAACCGTCTCCGCCAACCAGCCCGGCTCGTCGGTCGCTCCGCCAGCTTGACCTGCCGTCTTTACTTTTCCTGCTTGTTGTATTTTGAACAATCTTCATTAAGTTTTCGCAGTTCCACCCACTGGGGGTGTATCCAAACTATGTTGAATGCTGGCCTCTCGGAGGTCTTTTATGTAAATATTGTTATGTGCATGTTTGGTTTCCATTCGCATATGCTTTTTATCGTTAGGCCTTTTCCTTTGCCGCCTTCCCTCTTTGGGGAGGCAAGTACTTGAGCTTTCTTGGATTGAAGTGAAGTGAATGGAAACCGGCCGGCTGGCTACTCTGGTAGCCAATCGGCGGTGGGAGAAAAACCGGCTTTTGTTATATTAGTCCGTTAGTCCCTAGCCATTTTTCGTGTGGGCGCCCGTTCCTGCCTTTAACTCTTGCCAGCCGGACAGCTGGTTCTTCGAACTGCGACTTTTGGCAAGAGAAGGCTTGGGAGCCGGCACACTACTTGTCTGACTGCGGGTAGGACTTCTAATATAACTCTAGTCGGCCAGCCCCCGAGCCGCCTAGTCGAACCCGGTGCCGGACGGAACAAGTAAATGAAATGACAAGGTCATAAGCATGATACTTTTCATTCATAGATAAGAGATGGCAGTCCCCGAGCCCTCCTCGGGGGGCCTATTGTCTCGTACTTAATACAAAAGTTAGCGTGATACATACTGCATTTCAACTGTAAAATCTTTGAAGGAGGTTGGCATTCCATGGTCATTCCGACTCCTTGCCGGAGTCGTCTCTCTTGCGTGCCTTTGGCTTCTGTGTGTCGATCAGGTAGTAGGAGTCGTTGCCTAGAGCTCTGCTGATGACGAAGGGGCCTTCCCAAGGGGCCGAGAGCTTGTGCTGGCCGGCTGTTCGCTGGATCAGTCGGAGCACAAGGTCGCCCTCTTGGAAAGATCTTGGCCTGACCTTCCGGCTGTGGTAGCGGCGCAAACCCTGCTGGTAGATGGCAGACCGGCTGAGGGCTAACAGCCGGCTTTCTTCCAGCAGGTCGACGCCGTCTTCTCATGCTTCCTTGGCCTCCGCTTCCGTGTACATGGTTACTCGAGGCGAGTCAAACTCGATGTCAGTTGGGATGACCGTCTCGGCACCATACACAAGGAAGAAAGGGGTGAAGCCGGTTGACTTGTTTGGTGTAGTGCGCAGACTCTAGAGGACAGCCGGCAGCTCATCGAGCCAACAGCCGGCTGAACGCTCTAGAGGTACGATCAGTCGGGGCTTGATGCCGGAGAGGATGAGGCCGTTGGCTCGCTCGACCTGGCCATTTGACTGCGGGTGGGCGACGGATGCTAAGTCCAGCCGGATACCTTGGGCTGCGTTGAAACGTGCCAAGGCTCCTTTGGCAAAATTCGTGCCATTGTCGGTGATGATGCTGTGTGGCACGCCGTACCGAGTTGTTATGTCTGCGATGAACGTCACAGCAGTCAGCCCATTCAGCTTCTTGATCGGCTTTGCTTCAATCCACTTGGTGAATTTGTCCACGGCGACGAGCAGATGCGTCATGCTGCCGCGCGCCGTATTGAATGGGCCCACCATGTCCAGTCCCCAAACGACGAAGGGCCAAGTGAGGGGAATGGTCTTGAGTGCCGAAGCCGGCATGTGTTGCTTGGAGCTGAAGAGTTGGCACCCCTTGCAATATTTAACTAATTCTTTGGCGTCATCCAAAGCGGTCGGCCAGAAGAAACCATGGCGGAAGGCTTTGGCGACAAGTGATCTTGAGGCCGCATGGTGGCCGCATTCTCCTTGGTGAATGTCTCTGAGGATTGCAATGCCCTTCTCTTGCTCCACGCACCTTTGAAGGATTCCAGTGAAACTGCGCTTGACTAGTTCTCTGTTGACGATTGTGTATGCTCCGGCTCGACGTTGGACTTGTCTTGCCTCTGTTTCGTCAGCCGGCAGATCTTGGTTTACTAGGAAGTTGAGGTGGACTGAGCCCATGACGGAGCCGCGACTTCTTCTACTGCCAATGTGGCTACTGCCACCAGGGTGGGCGGGCTGGGTGGTGAAATGCTGGAGTCGGCCGCCGGCTGTTGTGCTGGTGCAGTCCCCGGGCCGGCTACCGCAGTCCCCGAGCCGGTTGCCGAAGTCCCCGGGCCGGCTACGGGAGTCTCGGGGTCGCCTGCTTGGTTCTTCGAGCCGGACCCGGCCGCATCGGGGTCAGGAGGCATGAAGATGGAATCGGACTCTGGAGATGGCTTGATAGATGGCTTGAGGAGGCGTTGTAGAGCGACGCCGGTTGGTATTGCTTGCCGAGTAGAGCCTATTCGAGCCAGGGCATCGGCTGGCTCGTTGTCGGCTCGCGGTACGTGGAGGAACTCGCATCCTTCAAAGTATCCGCTGAGTTGTTGGACCAGGAAGCGGTAGCTCGCCATATTTGCGTCCTTGGCGTCCCAGTCGCCGGATGATTGCTGGACCACCAGGTCCAAGTCGCCATAACATAGGATCCAGCGAATGCCGAGTTCTTTGGCAAGCCGGAGCCCGTGTATGAGCGCCTCGTACTCGGCCACGTTGTTGGAGGCGGCAAAGTGGATCTGTAGCGTGTATCTGAGCTTGTCGCCTTTGGGAGAGGTAAGGACGACGCCGGCTCCCAAGCCGGTGCGCATCTTGGACCCGTCGAAGTGCATGCGCCAATGGGTGGAGTCGGGAGCCGGCGGCAGGTACTGGGTCTCGGCCCAGTCGACGAGGAAGTCGGCCAGTGCTTGGGACTTGATGTTGGTGCGGGGCTGGTAGAAGATCGTGTAAGGGGCCAGCTCGATGGCCCATTTCGCCACCCGGCCGGATGCGTCCCGGCTGCCTATGATCTCGGCCAGCGGGGCGGTGCATACGACCGTGACGGGATGCTCTTGAATGTAGGGCTTCAGCTTCTTGGCGGTGAAGTACACGCCGTAACACATCTTCTGGTATTGCGGGTAGTTCTACTTTGAGGCGGACAGCACCTCGCTCAAATAATACACCGGCCTATGGACCGGCTGGGCTCGGCCTTCTTCTGGGCGTTGGACTACGATGACGGTGCTGACCACCCGGCTGGTTGCGGCGATGTAGAGGAGCATGGGCTCTTTCTCAGTCGGCGCCGCCAGAACGGGCAGCGTGGCCAGCATCTTCTTCAGCTCGTGAAAAGCTTGGTCGGCCTGGTCGTTCCACTCGAAGTGAGTGCTCTTCTTCATGAGGCGGTAGAGGGGGAGAGCTTTCTCTCCGAGCCGGCTGATGAAGCGGTTCAAGGAGGCCAAGCACCCGGTGAACTTTTGAATGTCTCGAAGCTTGGTGGGGATCGCCATTCTCTCGATGGCCTTGATCTTCACCGGGTTGCATTCGATGCCGCGTTCGGAGACCAGGAAGCCTAGAAGCTGGCCGGCTGGCACTCCGAACACGCATTTCTCGGGGTTGAGCTTGATTTGGAACCGGCGTAGGTTCTCAAACGTTTCCTTGAGGTCTCCCAGCAAGGTGCTGCGCTTCTCCATCTTCACCACGATGTCGTCCACGTAAACGTGAGCGTTTCTGCCGAGTTGCTTGAGGAAGCACTTCTGCATGCAACGCTGAAAAGTGGCACCAGAATTTCTCAAGAAGAATGTCATAGTCAGGTAGCAGAAGGCTCCAAATGGCGTGATGAAGGCGGTCTTCAGGCGGTCGTCCGGATCCAGCTTTATCTGGTGATATCCTGAGTAAGCATCCAAGAAGCTCAACAGCTCGCATCCGGCTGTGGAGTCTATCACTTGGTCAATCCTTGGCAGGGCAAAGGGATCTTTGGGGCAGGCCTTGTTGAGGCTTGTGTAGTCTATGCACATGCGCCACTTGTTGTTCTTCTTTAGCACGAGGACCGGGTTGGTGAGCCACTCTGGAAAGAAAACTTCCATAATAAAGCCGGCTGCCAGAAGCCGAGCTATCTCCTCGCCTACAATCCTGCGTTTCTCCTCCGACAGTCGGCGAAGGGGTTGTTTGACTGGCTTTGCGTCTTCTCAAACGTGTAGTTTGTGCTCGGCGAATTTCCTCGGAACACCCGGCATGTCCTTGGGGGACCATGCAAAGATGTCCCGATTCTCACGGAGGAAATCGGCGAGCTCGCCTTCCTATTTGCTATTCAGGTTTGCCCCGATGAAGGCAAACCTCTCTAGGTGCTCGGGGTCAAGAGGAATCTTCTTCATCTCCTTGGCCGGCTGGAAAGATCCTTGAGCATCATGCTCCTTGGGGTCGGGGGACACGGCCGACTGCTTGCCGGCTATGGCCACGACTCGGTCCAACATCTTCTTTTCTTCAGCAATCACAAGGGACTCGGCTAGCCGGCTGCTGGCTGCTGCGCACTTAGAGGACTTATTGTAATTGCCGGCTACGGTGATGACGCCTTTGGTGCTTGGTATCTTCATCTTGAGGTATGCATAGTGGGGAATTGCCATGAATTTGGCCAAGGCAGGTCGGCCAAGCAATGCATGGTAAGGGCTCTCCAGGTCCACCACTTCAAACCAGATCGCTTCCCGGCGGAAATGCTCCTTGTCCCCAAAAAGTACATCGATCTTGATCTTGCCAATGGGGGCGCAGGACAGGCCGGGTACGATGCCATGAAACACTGTCCGAGTAGGCATGAGCTGCTTCGTCTTGATGTTTAGCTTCTCCAGGGTGTCACAGTACAGGATGTTGATGCTGCTCCCACCGTCTATCAACACACGGGAGAAGCGGGCGGCGCGTTTGTCCGTTGCAAGGGTGGCTTCCAGGACCAAGGCATAAGAGCCGGGAGACGGCATCACCTCTGGATGGTCGGCCCGGCTCCAGCTGATGGGCTTTTCTGACCAATGCATGTGTCCGGCGGGGTTGGCAGCGACCATGCTGACTTCCTGGTGCTCTCGGCGCCTACTGCGCCGGTCTTCGGGTTGGCTCGTAAAGACGATGTAGGTTGCTTGCTCGTCGGGGAATTCGTCGTGCACAGCTCCGACTGCGGGCCGAGCGGCCGGAGGCGGCGGGGCCGGAGGCGGTGGGCCGGCAGGCGGAGGCGGCACGAGCCCCTCGCCTTTAGAGATTCGGGTGAGCCAATGGCACTTCCGGGTTGTGTGGTTGGACGGCTTCGCGCCGCTGTGGAACTTGCACGGGGCGTCGAGAGTTTGCTCGTAGGAGAAGGCCGGCTGCCAAGCCGGCCTGCCGCCCTTGGGCTTCTTGGGCGTGGGTCACCCTTCAGGCGGCACGTCTTCAACTGTGGCCACCTGCCGACTGGCAGGAGGCGGTGCGGGGCCCTTGCGCTTGTGGTCGTTCGGGTGTGGGCGTCGGCTGGAATCCCCAACCGGTGTCTTGGGCGCCGGGTTGAGTACTTTTCTGGACGCGTCTACCCGAAGCTCGGTCTTCATCGAGGAGTCGGCGGTGGCGTACTTGTCCGCTATGTCCAGAAGCTCATCGAGGGTAGTCGGCTCGTCGCAGAGGAGCTTGTGCTTGACGAGGGTGCCTTCTCGGCATCCGGCTGTGAAGTATTCTATGGCTTGCACCTCGTGCACCCCTTCGCAAGAGTTGCGGAGCTTGGCCCAACGCGTGAGGTAGTCGCGAGTGGACTCGGCGGGGCCTTGTACGCACAAGGAGAGCTGTCTGGGCTTGGGAGCCCGCTTGTAGGTGCTGGTGAAGTTGCGGATGAAAGCTTCGGTGAAATCTAGCCAGCTGTTGATGCTGCGCGGTTTGAGGCTGTTGAGCCAGGTCTGCACCGTGCCTTGCAGCATGAGGGGCACGTATTTCACGGCAACGCGCCGGTTGTCGTTGGCTATGCTAACCGCCGTGGAGTAGTCGATCAACCAATCTTCCGGCTTCACGGAGCCGTTGTACTTGGGCGTGTCTCTTGGGAGCGAGAACCCTTTGGGGAAGGGCTCGTCGCGGATGCGGGGGCCAAAACAAGGCGGGCCGACATCGTCTTCTTCTTCCAACGCCAGGGATCGCGCCAGGCGGTTGATCCGATGGCGGGCGTCGTTCTCGCCGACTCCTTCGCGGCGGCCTAGTCGGCCGCTGAGAGTCGGGTGCGCCACTGGCGGCGGGGCGGGATATCTCTCTCCACGGGGTGGAGGCGGAGGCGAGTTGCCCCGCCATTCCATGGCTCGGGGATGGCCGTCCGCGTCTCGCTCGATGGAGATTCGGGTCCGGCTGCGGCTGGCAGCCGGCTCTTTCTCGCGCCGCGCGCGGGTGTTGCTCGTAGTCGGTGTCCGGGACGTCGCGCCATGATCTCGGCGCGGGGGAGGGCTTTCTGCGCGGGCGTCGGCTTCATGTCGCTGCGCGGCTGCGTCAATCAGTTGCTGGATGCGCCGGGTCATGTGGGGGAGGTCTTCGGCCTCCAAGCCGTCCAACTCGTCTACGGCCGCCTGGGCGGCACGCAAGTTCTCGAGCGGAGTGGTATAGACCGGGCGGTCGACTCCCAGCGTGTCGGAGATGATGGCACCGCATTGCTTGACAAGGCCGGCCCGGCTTGGCCCGCCCGGGGCTGGCGTGCCGAAGGCGGCGCGGTCAGCTTCGCGCTGGTAGGCCTTAGTGAGGCGTCTTACGGAAGCCAGCCTCCGGCCCTCTACGAGGAGGGCGAGGCGGTGTGCCTCCAGTGCTTCGTCGTCGGCATTAGCCGTGAGGGGGGTGGACAAGTCGTGGGCCGCCGCGTGCGGGGCGTCGGGGGCGCTCTCGTCGGTCGGGCCGCCGTGGCCGACAACCATCACTTCGGTGGTGACAGCGTCGCAGCCACCGGCTCGGGGAAGCGGGTCGTTGTAGATCGTGACGTTGGTGGGGAAGGTGTCGTAGGAGGCCGTGTCGGAGTCGACAGGCATCGGATCGGTGGAGCCAACCGACTCTAGGTCCACAGCGGGCTCGCTGGAGACATGGAGCTGGCTGAGAAGGTTGGCGAGGTGGTTGGTGCCCGCATCGGAGGCGAGCTCGTCAGAGATGAGGGTTTCGTCGAGGAGATCGGCGAGGCTGCTCGCCGCGCAGACGCTGGTGACGCCTTGCAGCGCGCCGTGGCAAGCGCCATCGGGCGTGCCGGGCTGGCTACGCTCGCGGGGGAGGAAGAAGGTTCCCGTCCAGAAGAGGTCTCCGGACGACGGTGCACATGGCCCCATGGTGGGCGCCAAATGTCGGGTGGTTGGTGCGACATATGCCAACGGGTGGCTTATCATTGTGGGAGCCAGTAAGACATCGCCGGTGCCTGGAAACGGGATAAGGCGAAGACATGCACGCCGGCGGATCTTACCCAGCTTCGGGGCTCTCCGTGGAGATAACACCCCTACTGCTGCTCTGCGGGGTCTCCGCATGATCACTAGATGGACAAGTAGCTACACAATGCTCCTTGAGCTGTTTGGTGGGAGGAGGAAGAAGGGCATGGCTAGCCTGCTTCTTCTCCTTTTGTGGTGTCTAGGACTAGCAGGGGGTCGAACCCTTTGCATGGGTGCCCCGGGGGGTTTATATAGGCCTACCCCCCGGGGGTACAATGGTAATCCGACTGGGCGCGGGGCCCAGCCGTCTATGACTGCGCTCGCCGGCTTCTGCACCGGCTGCTGGGGCCCGCCGACTGGCGGGTCCCGCCGGCTGCCGGCCCCTTGGTCGACAGGCAGGCCCCACTGTCCAGGGCCTGGTCGGCGGCTGGTTACTGTTGCTCTATCTTGGTGACGTGGGCTTCGTCATGGTAGGCGCGGCTACAGTGCCGGTGCCCGTCGGGCGATCGTTGTAGCCTCACCGCGTCTTGTCTCCTTAATGGGGCGTCTCCTTTGAGGGAGGCGGCAAGCCGGATGCGGGGAGCCGGCTTTGTCTTGGGCCGACTGGGGGGAGGCGTGGCCGCCTTCGGGTGTCTCTCTGCCCGAAGGGGCCCACCATCTGTGGGCCACGCTGGCGGCCCGTCGTGGGTGACACCAAGGTCAACATGGCAACAGTGCCGCGCCGGACGGGTCATGCCTACTCCGTACGGCGCACTGTGCCAGGCGTGCTCCGGGATTCGGGGGTGGCAGGCTTCACTGTAGCCACGCCCCGTCGCACCGCCGTTAGGTGGGTGCAAACTTTGAGGGTACGGTCTCGACCGCTTTATGGGAGCCGGCTTCTTGGAGTCGGCCTTCTCACGGCCGGCTTCCCGAAGTCGGCCCTCCCGTGGCTTTCTTCATGAGGGCTAAAGTCGGGCCGCCTTCCGAAAGTCGGCCTGGATGACAGCCAGCAAGGGGAAGGCGGCCCCATGTCTTGGGTCCTTAAGAGCCGGACGGGCTCGTAATTTTTTCAGAAGGGCCAGGGGAAGCCGGCTAGGCTACCCATGGCTATTTACTCTGACAGCCCCGCACATAACGCGAGGCAGTTTTTCGACACGTCTTGTCAAAGCAGAGATCGTGTCCCCTTATTACAGGATTCTCATCAATACGGGCGTGGGTAACCCAACCGCGCCATCAATCGCGGCGCTTGGGGGATAAGCGAGTTTTACCAGGCAAGTGGGGACGTTTAAATTTGTCTGCCCATATAAAGGGATAAGGATTCACCTTTCTATCCACGCCTTCTTCCTCCTCTGCTCATCCGCTCCCGCACACTCGAGCTCTAGTGCCCAAGTCCTCACTTCCATCTCAACCTTCTCCAACCATGTCCGGAGCGGGAAGCAAGTGGATGGTCTCCTCCGTCACGGAGGGAGACATCAAGAAACTGAGGAGAGCCGGATACCTGCCCGACGACATCGCGCACCGGCTCCCAGCTGAGGGACAGCTCATCCCCACCCCCGAGCCCCATGAGAGGGTGGTATTCCTCACCCATTTCCTCCGCGGACTGGGATTCCCTCTCCATCCCTTCGTCCGGGGGCTCATGTTTTATTACGGCCTAGATTTCCACGATCTGGCGCCGAACTTTATCCTCAACATCTCGGCATTTATCGTCGTGTGCGAGGCCTTCCTCCGCATCAAGCCCCACTTCGGCCTATGGCTAAAAACCTTCAACGTCAAGCCGAAGATAGTGAGCGCCCGCCAGGCGGAGTGCGGAGGCACCATGGTGGGCAAGATGCCCAACATCACATGGCTCGAGGGCACCTTCGTGGATACCATAAAGGGGTGGCAATCGGGGTGGTTCTACATCACCGAGCTGCGCGACCCTGCATGGGTGGCGGCCCTCGAGTTCCGATCTGGCCTCCCCATGCGGCTCACCTCCTGGAAAGAGAAGGTCCTGTCCTGGGGTAATTCAAAAGAGCTGACCGGACTCCAGTCATGTATTCAAAACATGGTGGACAAGAAGCTCAAGCTCTTCAACATAGTCCAGGTCATGCTCGTCCGCCGGATACTCCCGTGCCAACAACGGGAGTTCACCTTGTGGGAGTTCAACCCGGCGCAGCACCGAACTCCGAATAGGCTCTTCGACACAACTCATGAAGATGCCTGGAGGGTGCTGTTCAAGGGCGCCGTGGTCCCTCCCCCCATTACTGAGGATCGTGGATTCAGCGCGAAGCGCCACGCCAGTGCGGTAAGTTGTTTTACCTTTCACAGGATACTTGTTTTCTATATAGATTGACTCTATGCGGGATCTAAACTCCCTTGCCATTAACAGGACTGGCAGAAGATGGCCAAACAAATTGACTGTCCGGCTCCCTTGCCCAAAGGCCCTGCGGACGCCCTTCTGGCGAAGATGTTGACTCCGGCCCCTTATAAGGTGCCCGAGAAGACCAAGAAGGCCAAGGGAGCTTGAAAGAGTTCCTGACGCCAGGCGTCGTCGGACTCACCGTCCGATGACTCTGCGGCGCACTCTTCCCCCGAAGATGAGGAAGAGGAAGAAGAGGCTCCCCCACTGACTGGGGGAGACAAGAAAAGGAAGGCCGCCCCAACTGGGGAGGCCGGAGGGTCCAAGAAGGGAAGGACTCTCCTTCCGGATAGCTCCACCTCCACCGACGAAAGTGAAGACGAGTGGTTGCCCAGGGCCAAGCCCCAGGGGAGATCGTAAGTATTCGGATACCAAAGTAACCCATAGGATTCCTTTGTCGCATTGCTTTCCCTAACGCCGAACTCAATTGTGCAGGCCGCCCCGAGCTAATATTGAGGTATCCTCGGACGGCTCCCTGGGCTCGTCGGACATGGATAGCGATCCAATCCCGACCGCCACCCCCCCTCATCCAGCCGACGATGCCGAGGTGCTGTCTCAGGAGGCACCGGATCAAGGGGGAACAGTCTCGGAGGCGCCCCAAGGCGACCTTCCGGACTCCGGGAGCCGAGGGGACGGGGTCCCCGAGAGCTCCGAGTTCGGCCCTCAGCCGAACACCGCGCTGGACCCTCCAACGGTTCCGAGCTCGGGAAGGCGGTCCCCTTCTAAGGAGGGTGAGACGCCTGTGCCGGTGACCTCTGTCCATGCAGAGGCGCCGGACACTATGTTGGAAGCGCTTCGCAGCACTTCCATCGAGGAGGAGCACCGCACTATCATGAGTGCGGTGATCCAGAAGGTTCAGTCCGCCAAGAGCGGATTGACTGAAGCCTGTACTAGCCTTCTAACAGGCTTCGAGGTAATTGTTTTAGAATGTAGTAGAAGTATTACCGCATAGACAGTAGCCCCTGATGCTTTCTTCGGTGTTCACAAAGAAAAGCCGAACAGAGGATCAAATAATATTGCAGGAGTCTAATATAAGTGTGTCAATATGCATATGTAGGCTTCACTGCTGGCTTCTGCCGCACTAACTGTGGAGGTCGCCGTACTGAAGGAGGCCCTCGAGGGGTCCCAGAAAGAGCTCGGCCTTGCTAAGAGGTAGCTCGAGGAGAACAAGGGTAAGTAATACCCCGTCTGTAGATGAGAAAAAGGACGCGATTGCTAAATGACAGGATCATTGTATGTTTGCCAGGGGCCACGATCGAGGTGGCGACCCTGAAGCAAGCACTGTCCCAGGCCGAAGAAAAGGCGGCCCAGGAGCGCACCAAGCGAGAGAGGCACGAGGCTCGGGTGGGCGAGGTGCAGCAAGAGCTCCAGGCTCTCGTGACAAAGCACGAGGCATTGGAGCTTGACTTGAAGACGAGAGAGTCTGAGCTTGCCGCGGCCCGTGAGAGCGCAAAGAGTGCCAAGGCCGAGGCCCAGAAGGCCCTTCAGGAGATCGACGCGATGAAGAAGATAGCGGCGGGTAAGGCTTTCCATATGCAAAGCAAGCATGTAAAGGTGAATTACCGATTACTTACCCGAATCCGGAGCTCTTCAGGAGCATTCGCAGATTTGCCCCGCAGTGTGTCTGATGCCGCACTATTCTACCAGGCCGAGGACGGAAGCTCGACGGAGAAGCTGTTCTGGTCTTAGTATGATGAGGCCGAACATCCGGTGCCAATGAGCGACCAGCTGAAGCAGATGGCCGAGCTACATAAGGCGACCGATCAGGCCATGAAGGGCTTCATAGTCCGGCTGTGGCCTGGGGATGCCCTCCGAACAGCTTCTTCGACCTGGTGAGGCGGCCTGTGGATGCATGCCCACGGCTGGAGGTCGTCAAGTGATCCGTCTGCATTGAAGGTGCACGCCGGGCCTTCGCCCGTGTAAAAACGTAGTGGGTCAATCTAGACGCCGTGAAGCTGATCAAGGAGGGGCCGCTGGAGGGCAAGGAGCACCGCCACCCCGAGATGTACTATGAGGGTGTTCTGTCGGGCGCCTGTCTTATCGCGGAAGAATGTTCGCGAAATGTAATATTTGAATGGGACTTGCTTGTTTTGTCATGTATGTATGAAAACTTGTATAGTATTCGCTATGCAACGCTTGTGTGAATTTAAAATATTACCTTCTGTTTGGTTGTTTATCCAATCTGAGAGATGGCTAGTCCTCGGCTTCTGCCCCCATGCCATGAGTGCCGGGGTGTTCGGGATAAACCTGAGCACTCTTGTTCCCATGTTTGGGTCCTTCAAGGGAGGTGCTCAGCACAACGAACAAGGCAACCAGACTAATAATGCTTTATCACTCTCACTTAGCCATAGAATTCTATAATTTTAAATTTCGGCGAAGCCCCTGGTATTCGGAAGGCCGAATTCGGGGCGCGATACACGCCTGTAAGCCGGACGGAGCCGGCCCCTCGCCCTAAGTGACATAAGTCTTTAGGGACTCGAAAAACCTCGCCGAACAGCGACCAGTCTCTCGCCTTATCATGACAGTCAGTTTTAGCTTTCTCTACTGAGGTGCTCGGCCCGGCAGAACCGGGGCACAATCGCAGTAGTTCTCCTAGCACTACCTTAGCCGATAGAGCGGAACGTAAGGAACCAAAACATAGGAGCCAGGCAAACCCAACATTTGACCAAAGACATGATTCGGAGCTGATGCATATAATGCTATAAGTTCGGGGTGCCGCACTTGTGAAAGTGTTCGGACTTTTCACACCATATTGTGGGTACGTAAGCCCCTGGTGCATTGGCCGTACCAGAGTGTACGATTGCTAGGCGTCATTAATGAACACATAGATATGTATATATAACAAAAATGCAATAATAATCGTAATGTCATGTATTGTATATTAAAAAATTGCATTAAAGCAGAGTGATACAGATAGTATAATAAGAAAAAGAGTAGGACTATGTCCCTTCCAAGGGCGGGCTGAGGAATTATATGAAATCTTTAATCCACCTAGGAATTCCATAGTTGTCGGCCTCCTTGGTTGTTGTATCATGTGTTCGGCAATAGAGCTGCCGGACAGTGTTTCCAGAGATTGAAGTCCTGAAAGAAAAAGAAAAATAACCAAACGGGAAGCCCCTAGTGCGGTTTAGGCCACGTTTTGGGGCGTGCCCTAGTTGTGCCCCCCCTCCCCACCTGTGCCCATGGTATATTTAATGCGTAATTATGTACGTGCGGCACGAACAACGCCGTTGGGCTGGGATTGGGGTGGCCGTCGTATTGCTACACGAGCTCAGATCGTGCCAGGCGGTCTGTTTGCCGATTGCCCCGAGCGCGCTTGAAGGTGTCCGGGCTTTGAAACGCCGAACTGGTAGATTGCCTTGAGAGGCTGCTTTGCGCTTCTACTGCGAGGGCCGCAGTGTGCTCCTCTGTTCGGAGAGAGCACTCTGTGTTTCCATTGACTGTAATAACTCCGCGAGGTCCTGGCACCTTGAGCTTGAGGTATGCATAATGTGGTACCGCTTTGAATCTAGCAAATGCGGTTCGTCCGAGCAGCGCGTGATAACCACTGCAGAACGGGACTATATCGAAGATTAACTCTTTGGTTCGGAAGTTATCCGGGGATCCGAAGACCACTTCCAGTGTAATTGAGCCTGTGTAGTGGGCCTCTACACCTGGAATGACGCCCTTAAAGGTCGTCTTTGTGGGTTTGATCCTTGAGGGGTCTATACCTATTTTGCGCACTGTGTCTTGATAAAGCAGGTTCAGGTTGCTGCCGCGGTCCATAAGGACTCGAGTGACGTGAAATCTGTCGATGATTGGGTCTAGGACCAGTGCGGCGAATCCGCCATGACGGATACTAGTGGGGTCGTCCCTGCGATCGAAGGTGATCGGACAGGAGGACCAAGGGTTGAACTTTGGGGCGACTGGCTCCAACGCATATACGTCCCTGAGCGCATGCTTCCGCTCCCTCTTGGGGATGTGGGTTGCGTATATCATGTTCACTGTCCGCACTTGCGGGGGAAACCAATTCTGTCCTCTAGTGTGCGGCTGTCGGGGTTCTTCCTCGTCATCGCTATGCGGCCCCTTGTCCTTGTTTTCGGCAATTAACTTGCCGTCCTGCTTGAACACCCAACAGTCCCTGTTGGTGTGATTGGCTGGCTTGTCTGGGTGCCGTGTATTTGACACGAGCGATCGAGTATATGGTCCAAGATGGATGGACCCGGCGTACTTTGTTTGAATGGCTTCTTCCGCTGACCGGGTTTAGAGCCTTTGAATCCGGCATTGACTGCCGTATCCTCAGTACTTTCACCGTTAATGCGGCACTTATGCTTGTTGCAACGTGACCTGCTATTGCCGTCCTTGGTATCTGAGGTACCATGGTTCTTTGATATGTTATTACTACGAACCAACCAGCTGTCTTCTCCCGCACAAAAGCGGGTCATGAGCGTCGTGAGGGCTGCCATAGATTTCGGCTTTTCCTGACCAAGGCGCCGGGCTAGCCACTCATCTCTGATGTTGTGCTTGAAAGCCGCTAAGGCCTCCGCATCCGGACAGTCGATGATTTGATTTTTCTTTGTAAGGAACCGAGTCCAGAATTGCCTGGCCGACTCTTCTGGCTACTGAATTATGTGGCTCAAGTCATCGGCGTCTGGTGGTCGGACATAAGTGCCCTGAAAGTTGTCGAGGAATGCGGCTTCCAGATCTTCCCAACAGCTAATGGCGTCCGCTGGCAAGCTATTAAGCTAATGCCGCGCTGGTCCTTTGAGTTTTAGTGGGAGGTATTTGATGGCATGTAAGTCATCACCGCGGGCCATGTGGATGTGGAGGAGGAAGTCCTCAATCCATACTGCGGGATATGTTGTGCCGTCGTATGATTCAATGTTTACAGGTTTGAAACCTTCTGGGAATTGATGTTCCATTACTTCATCTGTGAAGCATAAGGGGTGTGCAGCGCCTCTGTATTGGGCTATGTCGCGACGCAGCTCGTATGGGTCCTGCCCGCTGTGTTCGGCCTGGCCGGATTTGCTTTTACTGTATCCGGCATGACGTTTACTGTCTCGTAGAGTGGTCTGCCCTCGTGATCCGTAGATCGATTTTGAATGCTTTGCTTTGTCTTCCAATATGTCTCGCAGGTCTGGCGTATCTCCCCATGCCTTTTTATTTGGATGGTGTTGGGGTGGAGGCTGAGCTGTTGGCTGGAATGCCTCTCTATCGCGGCCACGAGGTGGCCGATCAGCCGTATCATACGCTTCTTCCTCCAGTCGGGGAAGTAACCTGCGCCTTGGATAACTCTTGGAGGGACGCTCGAGTTTATATTGCTCGGCCGCGAGGACTTCGGTCCATTTGTCAGCTAGCAGATCTTGATCAGCTTGAAGCTACTACTGCTTTTTCTTCAGGCTATTTGTCGTGGCCATAAGCCTGCTCTTGAAGCGCTCTTGTTCGACGGGATCCTCTGGTACGGCGAATTCATCATCGCCAAGGCTTGCCTCGTCTTCGGAGGGGGGCATGTAATTGTCATCCTCCTCCTCTCCGCCAGCCGCTCTCTCAGGAGAGCTGGCTCCTTCATCCTCCTGATCTAACTCTTGCTGGAGGGGATTTTTGTTGTCTTCAGCGCTATCCGGAGTGTTATTATCTCCTGTGCCGGTATCACCACTTTTGCTTTGGCGGGACTCAGAGCGGCACCGCTGGCGTCGGCGCTTGGGTTGCTTCTTGGAGGGGTCATCCTCCGCTATCTCGTCGTCGTTGCCTTCATTGGGTGTATCCACCATGTATATGTCATACGATGAGGTGGCTTTCCAGTGCCCTATAGGTGCTGGTTCATGTTCGTCTCCTACATCATCATCCATACCGTCGATGTCTTCGGAGTCGAAGTCGAGCATGTCAGTTAAATCATCGACAGTGGCTACAAAGTGGGTGGTGGGTGGGCGTCGAATTTCTTCGTCGTCCGCATCCCAGTCCTGTTGGCCATAATCCGGCTAGGGCTCTCCTGACAAAGAGAGAGACCTTAGTGAATTCAGAATGTCGCTGAAGGGTGAGTGCTGAAAGATATCCGTAGCGGTGAATTCCATGATCGGCACCCAATCGGATTCGATTGGCAGGGGCGCGGATGGTTCGGGGTCCGGAGGAGAGTCCGGCACCTTGGAGTCACGGGCTGTGCAGACAATTATGCTGGTGTTTGGCTCGATCACCATCGAGACTGCAGCCCCTGAGGCGGTGTCTAGCCACCCGTCCTCGATTGGCGCAGCTGGCTCCGACCTAAGGGTCGGAGCTGATGCGGGCGTGGCCTCTGGGGTACCGTCCGATGGCAGAGCTAGGTCATACCCATCGCGACAGTGCGGCGCGCCCGGCTGTGGCTCGAATCCGTCGAAGATCAAGTCCCCACGGATGTTGGCCATGTAATTCAAACTTCCAAATCTGACCTGATGGCCAGGGGCGTAGCTTTCAATCTGCTCCAGATGGCCAAGCGAATTAGCCCGCAGTGCAAAGCCGCCAAATACGAAGATCTGTCTGGGGAGAAAAGTCTCACCCTGGACCACATCGCTATCGATGATAGTAGGAGCCATCAAGCCTAATGGCAACGACACAGAGGAACTCTCAATGAAAGCACCAATGTCGGTGTCAAAACCAGCGGATCTCGGGTAGGTGGTCCCAAACTGTGCGTCTAGGCCGGATGGTAACAGGAGGCAAGGGACACGAAGTTTTACCCAGGTTCGGGCCCTCTTGATGGAGGTAAAACCCTATGTCCTGCTTGATTAATATTGATGATATGGGTGTTACAAGAGTAGATCTACCACGAGATCAGAAAGGCTAAACCCTAGAAGCTAGCCTACGGTATGATTGTATGTTGTGATTGTTGTCCTACGGACTAAAAACCTTCGTTTAATATAGACACCGGAGAGGGTTAGGGTTACACAAGGTCGGTTACAAAGGAGGAGATATCCATATACGTATTGCCTATCTTGCCTTCCACGCCAAGTAGAGTCCCATCCGGACACGAGACGAAGTCTTCAATCTTGTATCTTCATAGTCTAACAGTCCGGCCAATGGAGATAGTCCGGCTGTCCGAGACCCCCTAATCCAGGACTCCCTCAGTAGCCCCTGAACTAGGCTTCAATGACGATGAGTCCGGCGCGCAGTTGTCTTCGGCATTGCAAGGCGGGTTCCTTCTCTGAATACATCACAGAAGAATTTGAATACGAGGATAGTGTTCGACCCTGCAAAATAAGTCCCACATTTCTCCGAATACTGAAGTGTTGTCCTGAAGGGCCTCTCCGGGACACGGAGAGGTGCGGGAAGCCGTCAAGGTGGCGTCAGATGGCAATACCTCTGCAGCCGAAAACATGGGGGAGCGAACCCGCATGGAGACTGGCAACGGGGGCCATGCCCAATTCGGCCCCCAACCAAATATCATTCCGGAGGCCCCTACGGCTCCGGAATCAGGCGAGCAGCCTCCGTCAAAAGAAGGGGGTGCGTCGACTCCTCCGGCGACCTTTGTCAATCCGGAGGTGCCGGACACTTTGATGGAAGCACTTCAGAGCGCCTCCATCATTGAAGAACATCGTACCCTTATGGGTGCGGTGGTTGAAAAGGTTCGGTCTGCTAAGAGCGGATTGAACGAGGCCTATACTAGCCTTCTGACAGGCTTTGAGGTACATGGTTTAAATAAACAGAATTCATGTGCATAGTTAGTAGCACCTGAGACTCCGTTTGGCGTTCGCGAAGAAAAAGCCGAATAAAGGATCGAATATTTCGCAGGAGATTAACATACATCTATATTTGAACAAAGAGGCATCAAAATTGGCGGCAGCCGCCCATACCGATGAAGTTTCTGAACTAAAGCGGCGGCTGGAGCAGGCCAATGAAGAGCTCATCTACACAAACAAACTGTTGGCGGAGAAGCAAGGTACGCAATTCACATTTGACATGATATGGCTTGTTGTTGTGCTATCTTGCTGAGTTTTCTAATTATGCTCACAATTGATGCGTCTGAGGTTGAGACCCTCAAGAACGCGCTGGCCGGGGCCAAGAAGGAGGCAGAGGGGGAACGAGCCGCTCGCCAAAAGCATGAATCATGGGTGGAGGAAGTTCATCAAGAGCTCAAGGATGCCATAGGAAAATGTGAGTCCGTAGAGCGCAAGCTTTCGGATCTAGATTCTGAACTTGCTGAGGCCCTCCAGAGTGTGAAGGCATCCCGGGTTAAAGCCCAAGGCGCCAGCCGGGAGATCCAAGAAGCAAAGCAGATCGCGGCGGGTGAGGCTTTTAACATGCGAAGCAAATTTGTAAGGAGGAGGTACATATTACTGACCCGCGTTTGGAGCTCTCCAGGGGCGTTTGTGGATCTAACCCGGAGTATTGCCGATGCTGCGGAGTTCTTCTGAGCCGAAGAGGGGAGTTCAATGGAGAAGTTGTTCTGGTCGCAGTACCTTGCACCAGAGCATCCAGTGCCCTTCAGTGATCAGCTGAAACAACTGACCGAGCTGCATAGGGTGGTCGAACTGGCCATGAAGGATGTTATAGTCCGACTTTGGCCAGCCGAACCCATACCCGGCAGTGACTTCGGGCTCGTGAAGCATCTTGTCAGCGCCTGCCCCCGGCTTGATGTCATAAAGCGGTCGGCCTGTATCGAAGGTGCCCGGATGGCCTTCGCCTGTGTCAAGGTGCAGTGGCCGAAGATGAACGCTATCAAGCTGGCAACTGAGGGACCGCCCGCGGGAAAAGAGCACCGCACGCCTGAGTGGTATTTCGATGAAGTCATGGAGGGTTCTCGCATTGTAGAGGGCCAGTGTTCAAAGGACACTACTTTCAAATGAGTGTACATGTAATGCCCGTACTTTGTATTATAAAAGAAAGGCTTATGTGTAATGTGTTGCTTGTTTTATTTTGAAATCCTTTCCTCATGTGCGGCCGTTTACGGTATCTGAGAGTTGGCCAGTCGTCGGCCTCAGCCCCCACGTAGGTAGTACGGGGGTGTTCGGAATGGCACCTAGACACACTTGACCCAACCCGCGTGGTCCTTGAAGGAGGTGTCGGTGCGGTGAACCAGGCAATTAGACTATGTGGCTTTATCGCTCTCACTTAGCCATAGGAGTTTGACAATGAGGTTTATAGGTGCATCCCCTGGCGTTGCTCGATTATCCAAACTTGGGTGTTGTAGACGCCTGACCGGGCATAGACCGGTCCTCCACATAATGCGGGCAAAAATCGCAAGAGATTTGTAGTTAGTCGCCGAATAGCTGACCAGCTCTCGCCGCACCATGATAGTCAGTTTTCAGCTTTCTCTAGTGAGGTGTTTATCCAGAGAGCCGGAAACACAATCGTAGTAGTTCTCCCTTTACTGCCTTAGCCAAAAAACCGGAATGTAAGGCAGTAACCATAGGAGCTGGGCAACCCAACTATTGACCAAAGACATGATTCAGAGCAGATGCATATAATGCTAAATTCGTGACGCCGAATTTGCACTGCAAAAGTGTTTCAGACTTATTTTTTTTTAAGACATGTAAGTGGCCAAATGGAGCCCCTGGCGATTTAGGTCGTACCAAAGTGTACATGGCAATCAGACAAGAAAAAACAGAAGGAATACATATTAGGGAATAAGCCGGTACCGAGTACACTGGGCGAAAGATTGTTTCCATTATAGTCTGATTGATACGTCAAAACGCATTTTTACAAATAATGTGACAAGCATCCAGGCTATTTTACATGTCGAATACCAGGGAAAGCTGTGTACGGGTCCTAAAGAGGAAGAGGCGATCTTTAAAGATCCTTTAGATACTCTACCGCATGTCTACGCAGCGTTACTCCTTGGTGTGTGATCCTTCAAGAGGATCAATGATCAGTTTCTCATAAAGGGACTGGAAATGGTGCCCTTGGTACCATCAAAAGTTGGCGTGGGTTTAAGGAACCTGAAAAAGAAAGAATAAGGAAAAGAGAGATGATATAAGGCCGAGTCTGTTGCGCCACGTGTCATACAGTTATTCATTGTTGTTGCCTTGTCATTCGCTTGCGTGTTGCATCTTGCCATGTCATCATCCGCATTGCATCTGGATGTTTGCGAAACTTGCATCTGTCCGGGTTCCCCCAGTTCCGTCCGTTGTCCGTTCTGAGCCCAGACACACTTGCACGCGCCTGCGACACGTCCAAAATAGTATTTTATAAGTGGCCGGAAAATGTACTCGGAATGGGATGGAAGCTGGCGTGTGGTGTCTTTATGTTGTAGGTAGACCGCCTGCCAAATTTCATCGCATTCGGGGTCCGTTTGACGCCCCAACGGATAACTATAGCGGCATTATAGTCGGTCAAAACGTCGGACGTTTTCGGTCTCCGAAAACTGCTGCCGGGCTTTCCCTCTCTTTCCTCCCTAGACCATATACACAGCCCACTACCAACCGCCAGGCCCAACCTAACCCTCTTCATGTCCAGAGTCGTCCGATTGTGATCGACCCCTCACGCGTGTCCGAAACTTCCCCGAACCCGACCCACTCAGTCGTCACCGATGGGTCCGAATCATCCCCAAACATTTATAAACCATCTCCGTTTTGTTAATTGGGCTCCCTAACCTATTTATCTCGGGCCATCTGATTACGATCGGAGGGACCATATGACCCAAAGCCGAGTAGCCCACCTAGTCTAAACCGAGACCAAATCCCTAATTTCTAGGGATCCTCCTAGCCGCTGCCACCCTTATCCATTCCCTCATCCTTCCTCGGGATTCTCCCAGATCCCCTTCTCACCCAACCACTGAGCTCCTTCGAGCATCCCTCTATCCCCTCCAAAACAGCAGCCAACCACCTCCTCCCTGTTTGATCCAGAGGAGTGGAGCTCCTCCGCGGCCATAGGCTCTCCCGCTCGAGGGCTCCACGATGTCTTCGCCAAGCGCCAGGAGCTCGAACCCCTTCTCCCACGCCCCTGCTCCACCTCATCGTCAGATCTTCATCGCCGAACCACCAAGCCATGAGCCCGGGGAGCCCCTGCGCCGTGCTCCTCCCTCGCCGCAGCAGCAGTGCAACCCCGAGCTCCTCCTCAACCTCCTCGCGTCGCTGCCTTGTAAGCTCTGCCTCGCTGGAGCACGTTGCCAGGTCGCCCGTCTCGCACCCCTGCCCTCATCTCTCTTTTTCCTCTTTCCATCTCACCACATCTATCTCTAATCTCTCCGATCTCTCTTCATTTGCCCACAAGAACGCCATGGCCTCCCCTCACCTCCTCACTTTGGTTCCTGGACCCCTGCGCCCCGTCACCCGCGTCCAGCGCCGCCATGGATTCACGCCAAGAGCTCCTCACTGCCACCGTTGTTGCCTACGGCCACCATTTGTCGAGCCCCGGCCATCCCCGTTGTCAGCCGCCTCGAGCCGCCGCCGCCAAGTCCCCGCTTTGCATCACTACGCCCCTGGGTCCCTCTGCTTCCATGCTCCAGATCGAGCGTCAAGCGTCGCTGCCTCCCCTGCCGACTTGAAGCCCGCCGGATCCGGTGACTCATAGCATCGCCGCCATCGCCAAGTACCTCACCGGAGAATGATGACCCGCCCCTGGACCCTCTCGTCTCTGCTGCCTGCTTCGCTTCGAAACGCCCCTGTCTCAAGCCACGCCAGCGCGTTGACCAGGTCGACCGCACGGTAGTGTTGTAGTCGGCCTGCTGCTGGCAAGGCCCAGCACGCCTCATCTAGTTTCATAATATGCAAATTTCATCCATGTTTAAAATGATGTTTGCATTTAATTTTCATATTGCCATGTTAAAATGATTTAATTCATAACTAATTAACCGTAGCACGGTTTTAAATAAACTTTCTATGTAAATGGGGTAGAAAAATGCATAGCTTTAACATGGTACCACTACTTTGCATGTTTACCAACTCTAAAATTGTGTTTAGGGTAGAACAGTACCAATTTTAAAATATGCACATGAGGATTTACCGGAATGGTTATTTGTTGTTTTCGGCCTCATTTAAACTTGCCTAGTTAGGTAGTTTTATTATGCTTCCCCTCTTGCCGTGTTTAACAACATTTAATATTGTTGGGTACATAAACGGGAGAGAACTAAATAAGTCATGTGGCGTTTCGTCAATATGCAACTCGTTGCATATTGAGCTCCACTTAACTTGTAGTTTTGCTTGTGCATTTTGCCATGCCATGTTTCATTAAACCGGACACGCATCATACTTGTTTGCGCATCATGCCATTCTTATGTGATGGTTGTTTACTATGTTGTTTGCTTCTTTCCGGTTTGCTTCTCTCGTTAGCTTCAATTTCGTTCCAAAGTTGTGAGGATCCATTCGACTATGTCTGTCTGTCTTCTTCATGGACTCGTTCTTCTTCCTTGCAGGATCTCAGGCAAGATGACCATACCCTCGAAATCACTTCTATCTTAGCTTGCTAGTTGTTCGTTCTATCGTTATGTCACTCTACCTACCACTTGTTATATCATGCCTCCCATATTGACATGTTAAGCCTCTAACTCACCTTCCTAGCAAACCATTGTTTGGCAATGTTACCGCTTTTGCTCAGCCCCTCTTATAGCGTTGTTAGTTTTAGGTGAAGTTGAAGTTTGTTCCATGTTGGAACATGGATATGTTGGGATATCAAATTATCTCTTATTTAATTAATGCATCTATATACTTGGTAAAGGGTGGAAGGCTTCGCCTTATGACCGGTGTTTTGTTCCACTCTTGCCGCCCTAGTTTCCGTCATACCGGTGTTATGTTCCTTGATTTTGCGTTCCTTACGCGGTTGGGTGTTATGGGAACCCCTTGACAGTTCGCTTTGAATAAAACAACTCCAGCAAGGCCCGACCTTGGTTTTACATTTGCCTAACAACCTAAGCCTTTTTCCCTTGGGTTTTCGGAGCCCGAGGGTCATCTTTATTTTAACCCCCCCCCCCTGTGCCAGTGCTCCTCTGAGTGTTAGTCCAAAACAGAGCCACTTGTAGCGCCACCTCGGGGAAACTTGAGGGTTGGTTTTAGCTGTATGTAGTGTTCATCCGGTGTGCCATGAGAACGCGATATGTGCACCTCCTATCGGGATTTGTCGGCACATCGGGCGGCTTTGCTGGTCTTGTTTTACCATTGTCGAAATGTCTTGTGACCGGGATTCCGAGACTGATCAGGTCTTTCTGGGAGAAGGAATATCCTTCGTTGACCGTGAGAGCTTGTGATGGGCTAAGTTGGGACACCCCTGTAGGGTATAAACTTTCGAGAGCCGTGCCCACGGTTATGTGGCAGATGGGAATTTGTTAATGTCCGGTTGTAGAGAACTTGACACTTAACTTAATTAAAATGAATCAACCGCGTGTGTAGCCATGATGGTCTCTTTCCGGTGGAGTTAGGGAAGTGAACACGGTTCTTGTGTTATGGTTGTGCGTAAGTAGTTTCAGGATCACTTCTAGCTTCTCGACCATTGCGTTGCTCTTTTCTCGCTCTTATTTGCGTATGTTAGCCACCATATGTGCTTAGTTCTTGCTACAGCTCCACCTCATTACCCTATCCTATCCATAAGCTTAAATAGTCTTGATGTCACGGGGGTGAGATTGCTGAGTCCTCGTGACTCACAGATACTTCCAAACAGTTGCAGGTACCGATGATACTAGTGCAGGTGACGCAACTGAGCTCAAGTGGGAGCTCGATGAAGATCTTGATCGTTGTTTTGTTTCGTTTCCTGTTGATCAGTAGTGGAGCCCAGTTGGGACGATCGGGGATCTAGCATTTGGGGTTGTCTTCTTTTATTTTGGTTCTATAGTCGGACCTTGATTGTATCTGGATGATGTATGTTTAACTTGTTATTTGTGTGAAGTGGCGATTGTAAGCCAACTCATTATCCCTTTCTTATTCAGTACATGGGATTGTGTGAAGATTACCCCACTTGCAACTAGACCACCATGCAGTTATGCCTCTAAGTCGTGCCTCGACACGTGGGAGATATAGCCGCATCGTGGGCGTTACAAGTTGGTAATCAGAGCCGTCCCCGACTTAGGAGCCCCTTGCTTGATCGAATCGCTGACGTTTTCGAGTCTAGAACAAAATGTTTTGAGTCTTAGGATTATATATATATCGGAGAGTAGGATTCTTTTTACTCCTCAGTCCCTTCGTCGCTCTAGTGAGGCCTCCTGACATAGAAGTTTTGACTTTTCTCTCCTCAAATTTCACTAAAAAATTAGGATCATGCGGGTATCTTGGAATCGTTCTGATAGTTTTGTGACGAGAACATTGTTCTTGGTGCCTCCTGACATTTAGGGGTTGTGGCAGTGTCCCGGGGAGTTGAGCTCCGAGGTGTTGTCGTCACAATTTTATCGTTGTAGTTCTAGAATACCTGAGTTTCGCCGACATCGAAAATCTCTTTTATGCAGTTGTTGGTGAGATAACCTCAACGCCACCCAGTACTGGGGCGGGAGTTCGGGAGTATTGCCATAACTCGTATAACAGATGCTTTTTGTAGCTTGAGGTACATGATTTCCGAAGGTTTCTTGGTTATGTGTTGAAGGATGGATACAGTTGGATGTAGGGATTGTTAGTTTGGGTGAGATATTATGCTTCCCCTGTATCCCCAACACCAGATTGCATAACCAGAAAGTTTCGGAAGTTTATAAGTGGGAATTAAAGTAGCTCCTAGAATATCTTTCTAACATACACATGATACGATATGGGATCTATCATATGTTTGTTTCCGGCTTATTCTGCAAGCCAATCCTTTGTTTTGTTTTGGTTTGTGGTATTCGAGTTGCTTCAATGTCAAGTGTTGATCCCATACCTTTTCCATGTGGTGTTCTCATATTTCTATGTGAATGCTAATCCTTCTTGGTCTTCGAGATTGTCATCCCAATTCTATTTCCAACCGGTGTGCTTCTCTTCGAGATGATCCCATCATTCTCCCCATCCGTAAGATCAATTATCAGTTCTTCTCAACGGTGTTTATTACATCCATCCTAAGTTGTCTTTGTTTTTCCCACCCTCCCACCCTTTTTTCAAGGACTCAGATTTCTTAATTAAGTATCTTTTTTCATTGATGGGAAGCCTCTCCATTCTTTTCCGTTAATGTTCTTATCCGGTGATTCTCAGAAAGATACTAACAGAGCTTCAAGTTCATCATTCTCCGTTCTCTTTCTTCTCTGGTGGATTCAAGTCAAGCTTTGTCGATCATATCATTTCCTCGTTTCAAATGTTTTCTCATGCCGATGCACCCCTTAATCATTCACTTCTCGCTATTCATTTGTTCTGGAGTGCTGCAAATATCTCAGAAGGCTCGTATTTTCATTCAAGATCCGCTCAAACTATTTGGAGGTTGTTATCTCATTCAAGCCATTTAATTCAACCAGTGCAATCTCTCTTTTAAATCATTTCAACGGTTCTTTTCTTGAGTGGGCCCTAACCCACAGGTCTTTTCCCAGGATCTTACCCGACTCTTCTAATTTTTCCGGAGTTATTCTCAAATTCATTTCAAAGTTTGACGTAAGAATGAATTTTCATCGGTCAAATGTCTTTCTCCAAGATCTTTCAAATTCTTTTCATCGTTGGTTCAACCTTTCTAATTTTCATTCCGGAGTGCCTCAAATATTCATGGTGGTGTTTCTCGTCGTCATTCTCGCGTTTGTGAAGACCGAAGAAGAGTTTCTCTTAAATCCTGCTCCATTCTCTTCAAAATTCATGGGTCTAGCTTGATGCCATCCTCGCATAATTGTTTTTTTTATTGTGAGAATTCTTTTCAACCATCCGGAGAAATTCAGGAGTCTTTTTAGTTTGATTCTCCGGAGCCCATCATCTCAGAATTATTCATTCCAGCCTTCAGCTCTCATTCTACAAATCTTACCGGTGCATCGTTCAAATATCCTCTAATCAGTTCATGATCTCTTCGTTCTCATGTATCTAAATTCTGTCAAGTATCTTTATTTGTTTTCTAATTCTTCCCGGTGAATTGTGTCTTTGGCACTTTCCTTTTCAATTCTTACAGTGGTTTGTTCAAGATTTCTCTTTCTTCGTTATCATATCAGTTCATTCGCTCTTTCCAATCCTACCGGTGGATCGTTGAAGACCTTCTCAAGTTTACGCTATATCTCTCTTAATCCTTTCTACGAGAATAAGTAGTGTGCAAAATCTGTTGCTTGTCATCAATTTAAATTGTTGAAGAATGCGCATAACATAATTCTTATTCTTGCTTCATCCAAGTGTTTAATTCTTTCTTCCGGAGTTCGTTCATGATATCAATTCTCGGTTTCTAGTTGTTCATATTTCTTTTCTGGAGTTCCAAGTTTTCTCGGTTACATCGTCGTGAAGCTCCATCTAAATCATTGCAAGGCTTCACCTTGTGTTTTCAACTTCTCTTTCTTTCTATCATCCTTTTATTACCGGAGTTCTTCATGGAGGCTCTACATGGATGTTCGTCAAGGAATCCTTTCATTCTTCAATTGTTCTCAAGATTTATCTCGAAGCTAAGGTCCGCCAAGCTACACTCTCAAATAAACATGGTGTTCAACACATGTGTTGTTTTGAGGAGTTCAAATATTTTTCATCTTGCATTCCAAAGTGCAGTTCTCTCTATCTTATCTTTTGAGATGGTGTTATGTCATTCTTGACAATTTCCTTTCGTGTTTCATGATTCGCAAGTCATTAAGAATGAGATATTTTAAACCCATCATTTTCTGTTCGTTCAGGAGATCCTTTGCAATCCATCAATCTATTCATCGGAGTCATCCTAGGTTATATTTCACCTAAAGCCTTCCCTAAGGAATGTTGCTATTGTGGTACTTATCAATAATCCAAGTTTCCTCCTATTCTCGCGATGAAAGAAGTTTTCATCTCTTCATTGCTCTCAGGCAAGCAATTGTTTTCATTAGTGGCAGAATTTCACCTCTGGTTTTGAGATGTTTTCATAAGCCCATGAGGAGCATATCTCATGCCTTGTTGAATTTTTTCAACAACTCCGTTCAATCCTTCTTTTAAGGAGGCCCTTTCAAATTCAATTGTGATAAAAGTTGTTGTTCTCTTCTTTGTTCTCTTGATTCCACTCTTTCATTCGTCTTGAAGGCATTGTGATGTTTTCTTCAACCCATCATCTCATTTTGGAGATAATGTTCATTTCCTTGCTTAGCCATTCAACCGGAGTGTCGTGTTCTCCATTTAAGTTCTCTCATCTTATCAAGTTTTGCCTCCTGCCTCAACCAGAGTGCTGTCTGAAATCTTTCTTACCCCTTGTGCCATTTTTCAGTAGTTCCGGAGACAATGTGTTGTTGATTTCATCAAGTATCATCCCATCTTCTCAAGTTCATGTTAATTCCTTCCATTTTCAGTCGGAGTGCTGTACAAATTATATCATTCTTATTCCTTCTCTATCTTGTTTTAACCAGAGTGTTGTGTCTATCATTCCTCTTCTAACTGGATTCTCATCCAAGTGCTTTCATTTTGCCAAGCTCATATTCTTTACCTTCCATTTCCAACCGGAGTGTTGTCGTAATTGATCTTTATCATTCCTTGTACATCTCGTTTCATCCGGAGTGCTTGCATGTACTTCTTGTCCATTGCAACCCTTTTTCTTATTTCTTTCAACCTACAAGGTGCTAGTAATGTTCCTTGTTCCTCTGTTCTAACAGAGTGTTTTCAACTTTGTTCAATCTTCGGTGCATTCTTTCTTTCAATTTGGTCAACCTCGCAAGGTTCTTTGGTTCCACTCATTTGTCAAAGAAGCAACTTAGTTTTACCTCTTCTCTTCCTCTTCTGTTTCCCTCCGGTGCCATCCTAGATCTTGGGACGAGATCCTCTTGTAGTGGTGGAGTGTTGTAACGCCCCGAGTCCATTGTGCCAGGTGTCTTCCAGTTATTCACTGTTGTTGCCTTGTCATTCGCTTGCGTGTTGCATCTTGCCATGTCATCATCCGCTTTGCATCTGCATGTTTTCGAAACTTGCATCTGTCCGGATTCCCCCGGTTCCGTTCGATCTCCGTTCTGAGCCCATACACACTTGCACGCGGCCACGGCACGTCCGAAATAGTATTTTATAAGTGGTCGGAAAATGTTCTCAGAATGCGATGAAAGTTGTCGTGCGGTGTTGTTATGTTGTAGGTAGACCGCCTGCCAAATTTCATCGCATTTGGAGTCCGTTTGACGCCCCAACGGATAACTATAGCGGCATTATAGTCGGTCAAAACGTAGGACGTTTTCGGTCTCCGAAAACTGTTGCCGGGCTTTCCCTCTCTTTCCTCCCTAGACCATCTACACAGCCCACTACCAACCGCCAGGCCGAACCTAACCCTCCTCACGCCCGGAGCCGTCCGATTATGATCGACCCCTCGCGCGTGTCCGAAACTTCCCCGAACCCGACCCACTCAGTCGTCACCGATGGGTCCGGATCATCCCCAAACATCTATAAACCATCTCCGTTTTGTTAATTGGGCTCCCTAACCTATTTATCTCGTACCATCCGATTACGATCGAAGGGACCATATGACCCTAAGCCTAGTAGCCCACCTAGTCTAAACCGAGACCAAATCCCTAATTTCTAGGAATCCTCCTAGCCGCCACCACCCCTGTCCATTCCCTCATCCTTCCTCGGGATCCTCCCAGATCCCCTTCTCACCCAACCACCGAGCTCCTTCGAGCATCCCTCGATCCCCTCCAAAACCGCAGCCAACCACCTCCTCCCTGTTCGATCCAGAGGAGTGGAGATCCTCCGCGCCCATAGGCTCTCCCGCTCGAGGGCTCCACGGTGTCTTAGCCAAGCGCCAGGAGCTCGAGCCCCTTATCCCGCACCCCTGCTCCACCTCATCATCGGATATCCGTCGCCGAACCACCAAGCCATGAGCCCGAGGAGCCCCTTCGCCGTGCTCCTCCCTCGCCGCTGCAGCAGCGCAGCCCCAAGCTCCTCCTCAACCTCCTCACACCGCAGCCTTGTCAGCTCTGCCTCGCTGGAGCGCATTGCCAGGTTGCCCGTCTCGCGCCCCTTCCCTCCTCTCTCTTTTTCCTCTTTCCATCTCACCGTCTCTCTCTAAGTCTAATCTCCGCTCTCTCTTCCTTTTCCCACAGGAACGCCATGGCCTCCCCTCGCCTCCTCACTTTGGTTCCTGGACCCATGCGCCCAGTCACCCGCGTCCAGCGCCGCCATGGATTCGCGCCAAGAGCTCCTCACCGACACCGCTGTCGCCTTCGGCCACCATTCGTCGAGCCCCGGCCATCCCCGTTGTCAGCCGCCTCGAGCCGTCGCCGCCAAGTCCCTGCTTCGCACCGCTACACCCCTGGGTCCCTCTGCTTCCATGCTCCAGATCAAGCATCAAGCGCCGCTGCCTCCCCTGCCGACTTGAACCCCGCCGGATCTGGTGACTCATAGCACCGCCGCTGCCGCCAAGTACCTCGCCGGAGAACAACGACCCGCCCTGGACCCGCTCATCTCTGTTGCCTTATTTGCTTCGAAACACCCCTGTCTCGAGCCACGCCAGCGCGTCGCCCGCGCATTGACCGGGTCGACCGCACGGTAGTGCTGCAGCTGGCCTGCTGCTGGCAAGGCCCAGCGCGCCTCCTCCCTGCCGGATTCGCCTCTCCACCCACTAGGTCGTGGCCCATGGTGAGCAGCGCTCCCATACCCCTCCTTCTCTGTTGGGCTAACCTGCCAGATTCGGCCTGTATAGGTTTTTTTAGGCTCTGCGAATTTCTGTAATTATCCACAGAAAACCTATTTTATAGTTTAGCCCCTCTAGTTCATGCATTTAATAACTAACAAACCAGGCATCATATTAAAATAAATAATATATGTAAAATGCTTAGAATTTCATCTAGTTTCATAATATGCAAATTTCATCCATGTTTAAAATGTTGTTTGCATTTAATTTTCATATTGCCATGTTAAAATGATTTAATTCATAACTAATTAACCGTAGTGCGGTTTTAAATAAACTTTATATGTAAATGAGGTAGAAAAATGCATAGTTTTAACATGGTACCACTACTTTGCATGTTTACCAACTCTAAAATTGTGTTTAGGGTAGAATAGTACCAACTTTAAAATATGCACATGAGGATTACCAGAATGGTTATTTGTTGTTTCCGGCCTCATTTAAACTTGCCTAGTTAGGTAGTTTTATTATGCTTCCCCTCTTGCCGTGTTTAATTTAATATTGTTGGGTACATAAACGGGAGAGAACTAAATAAGTCATGTGGCGTTTCGTCAATATGCAACTCGTTGCATATTGAGCTCCACTTAACTTGTAGTTTTGCTTGTGCATTTTGCCATGTCATGTTTCATTAAACAGGACATGCATCATACTTGTTTGCACATCATGCCATGCTTATATGATGGTTGTTTACTATGTTGTTTGCTTCTTTCCGGGTTGCTTCTCTCGTTAGCTTCGGTTTCGTCTCGGAGTTGTGTGGATCCGTTCGACTACGTCCGTTTATCTTCTTCATGGACTTGTTCTTCTTCCTTGCGGGATCTCAGGCAAGATGACCATACCCTCGAAATCACTTCTATCTTTGCTTGCTAGTTGTTCGTTCTATCGTTATGTCCCGCTACCTACCACTCGTTATATCATGCCTCCCATATTGCCATGTCAAGCCTCTAACTCACCTTCCTAGCAAACCGTTTTTGGCTATGTTACCGCTTTTGCTCAGCCCCTCTTATAGCGTTCTGAGTTGCAGGTGAAGTTGAAGTTTGTTCCATGTTGGAACATGGATATGTTGGGATATCAAATTATCTCTTATTTAATTAATGCATCTATGTACTTGGTAAAGGGTGGAAGGCTTGGCCTTATGCCTGGTGTTTTGTTCCACTCTTATCGCCCTAGTTTCCGTCATACCGGTGTTATGTTCCTTGATTTTGCGTTCATTACGCGGTTGGGTGTTATGGGAACCCCTTGACAGTTCGCTTTGAATAAAACAACTCCAGCAAGGCCCAACCTTGGTTTTACATTTGCCTAACAACCTAAGCCTTTTTCCCTTGGGTTTTCGGAGCCCGAGGGTCATCTTTATTTTAACCCCCCCCCCCCCTGTGCCAGTGCTCCTCTGAGTGTTGGTCCAAAACAGAGCCACTTGTAGCGCCACCTCGGGGAAACTTGAGGGTTGGTTTTAGCTGTACGTAGTGTTCATCCGGTGTGCCATGAGAACGCGATATGTGCACCTCCTATCGGGATTTGTCGGCACATCCGGCGGCTTTGCTGGTCTTGTTTTACCATTGTCGAAAGGTCTTGTAAACGGGATTCTGAGACTGATCGGGTCTTTCCGGGAGAAGGAATATCCTTCGTTGGTCGTGAGAGCTTGTGATGGGCTAAGTTGGGACACCCCTGGAGGGTATAAACTTTCGAGAGCCGTGCCCGCGGTTATGTGGCAGATGGGAATTTGTTAATGTCCAGTTGTAGAGAACTTGATGTTGGAGATATGCCCTAGAGGCAATCATGTATGATGATATTTCCTATGTGTTTATGAATAAAGATAGTCCTTGGACATTATCAATATGTGTATCAGCAAGTACGTGACTTGTTTGTGGGACTATTGTAACACCCCGGATATGACTTTCCCAATTTGTACTCCAACTCTTGCCGTTTCTGGCATTAGGTTATTTTATTTTCTCGGGTTCGGGTTTTGTCTCCATGTGTTGTTATCGTTGTCATGCATCTCATATCATGTTATCATATGCATTGCATTTGCATACGTGTTCATCTCATGCATTCGAGCATTTTCCCCGTTGTCTGTTTTGCATTCCGGCGCTTCGTTCTCCTCCGGTGGTCATTTCTACCTTTCTTTCGTGTGTGGGGATTAAACATTTCCGGATTGGACCGAGACTTGCCAAGCGGCCTTGGTTTACTACCGGTAGACCGCCTGTCAAGTTTCGTACCATTTGGACTTCGTTTGATACTCCAACGGTTAACCGAGGGACCGAAAAGGCCTCGTGTGTGTTGCAGCCCAACACCCCTCCAATTTGGCCCAAAACCCACCTAAACCCTCTCCATCATCTAGAGCGTTCGATCACGATCGCGTGGCCGAAAACGCACCTCATTTGGACTCTCCTAGCTCCTCCTAGGCCTATATAAAGACCCCCTCCGTTTTCTTCTTCTTCTTCTCCCCGAAACCCTAGATCTGCTCCTCCTCGCGCCGCCGAACAACGTCCACGCCGAGTCGGACATGTTCGGCTAGCCGCCGCCGCCACGTGTCACCCCCCGTTGGCCCGGCCGCAAACCCCGCCGTCGGCCCGCCGAAGCCGGGGCAGGCCCTTGTCGCCGCCTCCCGGGCCGCGCCTCCCCACGCCTGGGCGCCGCACCCCGCCGCCTGTCATCGCTCGCTGCCGCCATCTCCGCCGCCCTGCCGCGCCGCCTCCCGCTCCTTGCCACGCTGCCCCGCGCCGGCGGGCGCCGCCCGAGCCGCCCCGGCGCAACCAACCACCGCAGCTGCCCGCTCCGGCCCTGCGGAGGACTCCAGCGAGCTCCGCCGCTCCGGCGACACCTCCTCCTTCTTCCCCGAGAAAATTCCGGCGATCTTCTCCAAATTCCGGTGAGATCTCGGTCAGCCTCGATCCACGTGCAAACCCTAGATCTAGATCTAGAGAGGTTGACTTTTTGCCCCGTCTTAGTTATTTTTTTGCAATATTCATCATGCCGTAACTTTGCATCCGTAGCTCCGTCTTGGACATATAGCATATCAAAATGTTCGTCTCAGAAAGCACATCATTTCATTCCAGCAATGCCCAACCTTGGTTTTACCATTTGCCACCTAGCCTCTTTTTCCCTTGGGTTTCCGGAGCCCGAGGGTCATCTTATTTTAAACCCCCCCGGGCCAGTGCTCCTCTGAGTGTTGGTCCAACTCGTCAGCCGCCGGTGGCTACCAGGGGCGACTCTGGGCTGGCCTACCGGAAGTTTAGACAATCTGAGTGTGCCCTGAGAAAGAGATATGTGCAGCTCCTATCGGGATTTGTCGGCACATTCGGGCGGTGCTGCTGGTCTTGTTTTAACCTATCGAAGTGTCTTGAAGAACCGAGGTACCGAGTCTGATCGGAACGTCACGGGAGGAGGTCTATTCCTTCGTTGACCATGAGAGCTTGTCATGGGCTAAGTTGGGACTCCCCTGCAGGGATTTGAACTTTCGAAAGCCGTGCCCGCGGTTATGGGCAGATGGGATTTTGTTAATGTCCGGTTGTAGATAACTTGAACCTTAACTTAATTAAAATGAATCAACTGAGTGTGTTACCGTGATGGCCTCTTCTCGGCAGAGTCCGGGAAGTGGACACGGTGTTGGAGTAATGTTTGCGCAGGTTGCTCTCTAGTTTCTCGCTCGCGCTTTGCCTCCTCTTCTCGCTCTCTTTTGCGAACAGGATAGCCACCATATTTGCTAGTCGCTTGCCGCAGCTCCACATTTTTACCTTGCCTTACCTATAAGCTTAAATAGTCTTGATCGCGAGGGTGCGAGATTGCTGAGTCCCTGTGGCTCACAGATTACTATTACACCAGATGTAGGGCCTGATGATTCCGCTCCAGGTGACGCGCTCGAGCTCAAGTGGGAGTTCGACGAGGACTCTCAACGTTACTATGTTTCCTTTCCTGATGATCAGTGGTGCCTAGTTGGGGGTGATCGGGACCGTGTCGCATGTTGGGTTATCTTTTTATTTTGGCGTTGTAGTCGGGCCATGAGTGTTTGGATGATGTAATGTTATTTATGTACTTGATTGACGTGGCGAGTGTAAGCCAATTATGTTATCTCCCCTTTTATTACATATATATTACATGGGATGTTGTGAAGATTGCCTAACTTGCGACATATGCCTTCAATGCGATTATGCCTCTAAGTCGTGCCTCGACACATGGGAGATATAGTCGCATCGAGGGTGTTACAAGTTGGTAATCAGAGCCTTCCCCGACCTTAGGAGCCCCATTGCTTGATCGTTTTTAGCAGTCGAGTTGTGTCTAGAAAAAATGTTTTGAATCATTTAGGAATTATATATCGGAGATTTTAGGAATTCTTTTTACTTCCCAGTCTCCTCATCGCTCTGGTAAGGCATCCTGACGTGGAGTTTTGACTTTTCTCTTCTCAAATTTCACTAAAAAAATTTAGGATCACGCGGGTATCTTGGAATCGTTCCGATGGTTTTATGATGAGAACATTGTCTTGGTGCCTCCTGTCAGGGGTTTTGTGGAAGTGTCCCGGGGAGTTGAGCTCTGAGGTGTTGTCGTCATAATTTTATCGTTGCAGTTCTGGAATACCTGAGTTTAGTATGCCGACATCGAAAATCTCTTTTATGCAGTTCGTTGGTGAGATAACCTCGACGCCACCCAGTACTGGGGCGGGAGTTCGGAAGTATCGCCATAACTTGTATAACGGATGCTTTTCGAAGGTTGAGGTAGATGGTTTCCGAAGTTTTTCTCGGTTATGTGTTGAAGGATGGATACAGCTGGATGCAGGAATTGTTAGATTTAGGTGAGATATTATGCTTCCTCTGTATCCACAACACCTGATTGCATAACCGGAAAGGTTCGGGAATTTCATAGGTGGGAATTCTAGTAGCTCTAGTTCTTCTTCCACGGATATTGGTTTGAGATTGGGATTTCTTACCGATTATTCGTTCTTGATCTGTACCTTGTTGATTTATTTCTCTACCTTAATTCTAAGTGGCTTCTCAATTTGTGGATATGTGACCATTTCAAGAGGAATGCATTCGTTCATTTTGTTCGGATGTGAAGACTATATGTTGCAATATTCATTCCGTTGGATTCAGCTTCAATATTTGTCTATCAATGTGCTAATGGATGTCAACCTCTTCAGGATGGCTCCTCCAACGCGCACGACTCCGAATCCTGATCCGCCACCACCTCCACCTCCTCCGGAGGCATGGCAAGCTGTGATGGCCGCAACCAATGCAAACACACAGTTGATCATGCAAATTCTTCAAGAGCGCAATCAAGGCAACCAAGGGAACCAAGGCAACAATCAGAATCACTTTGCTACACTCAACCAGTTCCTTGCTAATGGGCCACAAACTTTCAGCAATTGTGTTGAGGCAACCGATGCTGACGATTGGCTTGTGGATCTGTGCAAGCATTTCGAGTGCAGTAACGTCAGGCCTGAGGACTTCATCAAGTTCGCTTCCTTCCAACTCAAAGATCAAGCCGCAGAATGGTTCTAGCAGTACAAGGACTCCAGAGGTGGACGTGTTATCACTTGGGATGAATTCCGTCAAGATTTTAGAGCTCATCATATTCCTCAGAGCGTGGTTGAAAGCAAGCGTGAGGAATTCCGCAACCTGAAGCAAGGCTCTTTGTCTGTCTATGACTACAACAAGTTGTTCAGAAGCTCGTCCGCTTTGCTAAGCAGGACGTCCCTGATGAGAAGAGCATGATATACCAGTTCAGGGGTGGTCTCAGAGAAGAAATTCAGCTAGCTCTTGTTCTCTTCGAGCCCTTGAGGTACGATGAGTTCTACAACATGGCATTGAAGCAAGAGGCTGCTCAATTGAGGTGTGATGCTTCCAAGAAGCGAGTCAGAGATGTTACTCCTTCTTCCTCTACTCAAGTGGCCAAGCAGCAGAAGTATTGGCTTCCTCCTCCTCTGTTCCGTCAGCCGTATCAGCAGAAGAGCAAAGGTGGCAGTGGATCTTCCCACCCACCCAACCCTGGCTTTCAGAACAAGACTTCGTCTCAACCTCCAAGATTGAGTGCTCCGTATCACCGTCCGCTTTCAGAGGTCACGTGCAACAAGTGCCAACAGAACGGTCACTATGCCAACAAGTGTTTCAACCAGAGGCGTCTTCCTCCTCCTCCTCCTGTCAGATCGGCAAGTACAGCTGTGGTCAAGCATAACCCCAAGTATGCCAAGGTCAATATGGTGAATGCAGCTCAGGCAGAGGATTCATCAGATGTCATCATGGGTAACCTTCCTGTTAACGATGTTCCTGCAAAAGTTCTTTTTGACACTGGTGCATCGCATTGTTTTATCTCGAGACCTTTTGCATCTAAGCATGGGTGGTTTTCTCAAGTTATGCATAAGCCATTAGCAGTTGTCTCTCCGGGTAGATGTTTGCTCGCTAACTATGAGGTTCCGGATATTTCTATCTCGATGGGTGATTTCAAGTTTCTGGCTTCTCCAATGATCCTTGGTAACTCGGATATTGATCTTATTCTCGGGATGGATTGGCTTTCTAAGCACAAGGCTCAGCTTGATTGTGCAGCCAGGCAGATTCAATTGACTCATTCGTCTGAGGATGTAATTGTCTTTGCCGCTCGGTATAATACCATCCGTCTGTTTTCTCTCAATGAGAAGGGTGAACTTGATGCCCTCTCGTAGATTCCAGTCATTTGCGAATATCAAGACGTCTTTCCAGAAGAGCTTCCAGGAATGCCTCCGCACCGGCCAGTTGAATTCGTCATTGATCTTGAGCCTGGTACGGAACCTGTGTGCAAGCGTCCTTACAAGCTCGGACCTGAAGAGTTGAAGGAGCTGAAGAAGCAACTCGATATTCAAGAGAGAATGGGTCTCATCCGGCCTAGTTCTTCTCCATGGGGTTGTGGTGTTCTTTTTGTGAAGAAGAAGGATGGAACGGACCATCAAGAACAAGAAGACCATCAAGAAGACCATCAAGAACAAATACCCACTTCCCAACATCAACGAGCTGTTCGAACAACTCAAAGGTGCCCAAGTATTCTCCAAGCTTGATCTCCGTATGGGTTATCATCAGATTCGTATCCGTGAGCAAGATATTCCCAAGACGGCCTTCAGGACAAGCTATGGTTCATATGAATACACTGTCATGTCTTTTGGCCTCGTCAACGCTCCTCCGACGTTCTCTCGCATGATGAACTTCATCTTCAACTCCTACACCAATGACTTCGTTTTGGTCTATCTCGACGACATTCTAGTTTTCTCGAAGAACAAGGAAGATCACGCCAAGCACTTGCGTTTGGTACTCGATAAGTTGAGGGAACACAAGTTCTACGCCAAGTTCCCCAAGTGTGAATTTTGGCTTGATGAGGTTCTTTATCTTGGTCATATCATCTCTGCCAAGGGCATTCCGGTGAATCTAGAGAAGGTGTCTGCAATTGTGAATTGGGAACCTCCTCAGAACATGAAGCAACTCCGTAGCTTCCTCGGTCTCGCAAGTTATTGCTGAAGATTCGTTGAAAACTTCTCCAAGATCGCTTTCAACACTTTGAAAGAGAAATTGATCACTGCTCCAGTTCTGACTCCGCCTGATGAATCCAAGCCGTACGAGGTCTTTTGTGATGCCTCTCTCCAAGGTCTTGGCGCAGTATTGATGCAAGAGAAGAAAGTTGTTGCTTATACCTCTCGCCAATTGAAGCCCAATGAGAAGAACTACCCCACTCATGATCTCGAGTTGGCGGTAGTTGTGCATGCTCTTTTGACTTGGAGATATCTCCTTTTGGGAAGAAAAGTGGACATCTTCACTGACCACAAGAGTCTCAAGTACATCTTCACTCAGCCTAATCTCAACCTCAGGCAAACTCGATGGGTCGAAATGATTCAAGAGTATAATCCGAGTATCGAGTATACTCCAGGCAAGGCCAATGTGATTGTTGACGCATTGAGCAGAAAGGCTTATTGCAACAGTATTATTCTCAAGCCTTATCAACCCGAGCTTTGTGAAGCTTTCCGCAAACTTAATCTGCAAGTTGTTCCTCAAGGTTTCCTCGCCAACCTTCAAGTCTCTCCTACCTTGGAAGACCAGATTTGCCAAGCTCAGCTTCTTGATGCTATGGTGAAAAAGGTAAAGATTGGGATTGCCAAGAGTCAATCCAAGTACAAGTGCTACCGCCTTGATGACAAGGACACTCTCTTCTTCGAGGATCGTATTGTTGTACCCAAAGGTGACCTCCGTAAAGTGATCATGAACGAGGCTCACAATTCTCTCCTCTCCATCCACCCTGGGAGCACGAAGATGTATCAGGACCTCAAGCAGGCTTATTGGTGGACTCGAATGAAGCGTGAGATTGCTCAATTCGTGAATGAATGTGATGTCTGCAGAAGAGTGAAGGCGGAACACCAAAGGCCATCTGGTCTCCTCCAACCTCTTGCCATTCTAGAATGGAAGTTTGACCACATTGAGATGGACTTCGTGACTGGGTTTCCAAAGTCCAAGCGTGGCAATGATGCTATATTCATTGTCATCAACAAACTCACCAAGGTGGCTCATTTTCTGCCTATCAAAGAGTCTATCACTGCAGCTCAATTGGCGGAACTCTATACCTCTCGAATTGTTTCTCTGCACGGTATTCCTCAAGTGATTTCTTCAGACCGTGGCAGCGTCTTTACCTCCAAGTTTTGGGATTCTTTTCAGAAGGCCATGGGCACCAACATCCGCTTCAGCACAGCTTTCCATCCTCAAACTAGCGGTTAAGTCGAGCGTGTCAACCAGATTCTTGAAGATATGCTCATGGCTTGTGTGATCTCCTTCGGCATGAAGTGGGAGGATTGTCTTCCTTATGCTGAATTCTCCTACAACAACAGTTTTCAAGCAAGTTCGGGCAAGGCCCCATTTGAAATTCTGTATGGCAGGAAGTGTCGTACCCCTCACAACTGGTCTGAAACCGGTGAACGTCAGCTTTTGGGTAATGACTTAATCATAGAGGCAGAGGAAATGTGCAAAGTCATTCGAGATAACCTCAAAGCAGCCCAATCCCGCCAGAAGAGCTACTATGATAGTAAGCACTGTGATTTGGCTTTCAAGATCGGAGATCATATTTACCTCCGCGTCTCTCCTATGAAAGGTACTCGTCGCTTCGGTATCAAAGGGAAGCTTGTCCCCAGATACGTGGGACCTTTCAAGATTGTCACCAAGAGAGGCGACCTCGCCTATCAACTCAAGCTTCCTTCAAACTTTGCAAATGTTCATGGTGTGTTCCATGTCTCTCAGCTCCGAAAGTGCTTCAAGACTCCTGACCGCACCGTCAACTTGGAGGACATTAAGCTCCAAGAAGATCTCTCTTATCGTGAGCACCCAGTTGCTATTATTGAAGAGACTGAACGCAAGACTCGCAACAAGTCAATCAAATTTCTCAAAGTCAAGTGTTCACACCATTCCGACCGTGAAGCTACCTGGGAACGCGAGGATCACCTCCGTTCTGAGTACCCGGCGTTCTTTCAGTCCTAGATCTCGGGACGAGATCCTTTCATAGTGGTGGAGTGCTGTAACACCCCGGATATGACTTTCCCAATTTGTACTCCAACTCTTGCCGTTTCCGGCGTTAAGTTATTTTATTTTTCTCGGGTTCGGGTTTTTGTCTCCGTGTGTTGTTATCGTTGTCATGCATCTCATATCATGTTATCATATGCATTGCATTTGCATACGTGTTCATCTCATGCATTCGAGCATTTTCCCCGTTGTCTGTTTTGCATTCCGGCGCTTCGTTCTCCTCCGATGGTCATTTCTACCTTTCTTTCGTGTGTGGGGATTAAACATTTCCGTATTGGACCGAGACTTGCCAAGCGGCCTTGGTTTACTACTGATAGACCGCCTGTCAAGTTTCGTACCATTTGGACTTCGTTTGATACTCCAACGGTTAACCGAGGGACCGAAAAGGCCTCGTGTGTGTTGCAGCCCAACACCCCTCCAATTTCGCCCAAAACCCACCTAAACCCTCCCCATCATCTAGAGCGTTCGATCACGATCGCGTGACCGAAAAACGCACCTCATTTGGACTCTCCTAGCTCCTCCTAGGCCTATATAAAGACCCCCTTCGTTTTCTTCTTCTTCTTCTCCCCGAAACCCTAGATCCGCTCCTCCTCGCGCCGCCGGACAACGTCCGCGCTGAGTCGGACATGTCCGGCTAGCCGCCGCCGCCACGTGTCACGCCCCCGTTGGCCCGGCCGCAAACCCCGTCGCCGGCCCGCCGAAGCCGAGGCGGGCCCTCGTCGCCGCCTCCCGGGCCGCACCTCCCCGTGCCTGGGCGCCGCACCCCGCCGCCTATCATCGCTCGCCGCCGCCATCTCCGCTGCCCTGCCGCGCCGCCTCCCGCTCCTTGACGCGCCGCCCCGCACCGGCGGGCGCCGCCCGAGCCGCCCCGGCGCCACCAACCACCGCAGTCGCCCGCTCCGGCCCGGCGGAGGACTCCGGCGAGCTCCGCAGCTCCGGCGACCCCTCCTCCTTCTTCCCCGAGCAAATTCCGGCGATCTTCTCCAAATTCCGGCGAGATCTCGGTCGGCCTCGATCCACGTGCAAACCCTAGATCCAAATCTGGAGAGGTTGACTTTTTGCCCCGTCTTAGTTATTTTTTTGCAATATTCATCATGCCGTAACTTTGTATCCGTAGCTCCGTTTTGGACATATAGCATATCAAAATGTTCGCCTCAGAAAGCACATCATTTCATTCCATTGCATCATTTTCATTTGAGTTCATCTTGATGCCCGAAATGCTGTTAGAAGAGGGCTACTTGAGTTAATTGTCAGATCTGCTACTCCATTTAGATATTTGTCATTTTTGCCATGATTAATGTGTTTATGATATGCCCATGAGCTCTACATATATTTTGTTAAGGGTTTTTCCATCTTTCTAGAGGTGCAACCCATGTATTTTTGTGATGTGTGTGGTGACTAGCACAAGCTTGCAAAGTGAGGCACTTGGTAATGCTGATTTCAGGGACTTAGCATTTCCACTAAGTCCTTGAGCTGTTTATTTCATATGGCCATATGTTCATGTTGTTTCCTAGTGATCCGTGCCTCTTTTGAGGATGATCAGTAAGGATGTTTTGTCAATCTCGTAGTGCTCTATCCATCCATGTCTTTGTTTGCAATTATGGAGCACCCTAGCTTGAGTCAATCGAGCTCTACTTTTGCTACTTCGAGAATCCGGGCAGATTGTCTACTTGTTAGCGATTTTGCCGATGATGTTGTAATTGATCCGTGCATGTTATGCTATTGTTCTTGCCATGTCTAGCTTGCATTGTGTGTATACTTGATGGGTGTATGCTTAGATTATCATGACTTGCTCCGTAGTGAGTGCATCGAGCTCGTAAACATGCCTACTTGATATCTGTTTTTAGCATGCTCCAGTTTTTCACTAAGTCTGAGAACTGATTATGTTTTTGCCATGTTCACATGCTTGCAATTGTATTTTCTGATCCCTTTTGGCTCAAGGTCACTAAGGGACTTTTGTTAAGATCTTTGAGTAGCTCCATGCCATGCTTTACTTTACCATGTTCAGGTCCTGTAGCATGTAGTTTTATTGCTCCGAAGAGTGCTACCTGATCTGAGATTCCAGACAAGTGTTAATTTCAGTAAGTCTGAAATCTGTTTGCCATATGCATTTTTTCCATGCTTGTTTGAACCTGTTAATGTATGAATTGGCCGTAGCTCAGTGCTAGACTTTTGTTAAGCATCTTGAATGCATCCCTGCCATGTATTTTTATGCCATGTTTGGGTGTTGTAGCTTGTTCATCTCATTGCATTTAGATGGCTACTTGCTGTAAATCGCAGACCGGTGTCATATTTGAAACGCTTGCCATTTTCCAAACCGTAACTCCGATTCCGGCGTTCTTTATATCGTTTTGAAGCGATTTCATCTCATATTTCCAGGGGCACCCTTGGATTCCCAAGTTAAGGCCAGGTTCATGCATCCTTTGTCAAATCTTGCATATTCATCCCGCATCGCATCCCGCATAGCATACCATCATTGCATCATATTGTTTGAGCTCTGCACGTGGTTGATTGTGTTCCGTTTTCTTGTTTGTCTTGTTTGGGTAGAGCCGGGAGACAAGTTTGCTAACGAGGAGCCCGTTGAGTTTGCTTTCGAGGATCCAGTCAACTCTGACAACTGTGCAGGCAAGATGATCATACCCTCGAAATCACTACTATCTTTGCTTTGCTAGATGCTCGCTCTTTTGCTTTGCCAATGCTATGATGCCTACCACTTGTTTTCAAGCCTCCCAAATTGCCATGTCAAACCTCTAACCCACCATGTCCTACAAACCGTTAATTGGCTATGTTACCGCTTTGCTCAGCCCCTCTTATAGCGTTGCTAGTTGCAGGTGAAGATTGGAGGCCGTTCCTTGTTGGAACATTTATTTACTTGTTGGGATATCATTATATTATCTTGTTATCTTAATGCATCTATATACTTGGTAAAGGGTGGAAGGCTCGGCCTCTCTCCTAGTGTTTTGTTCCACTCTTGCCGCCTTAGTTTCCGTCATGTCGGTGTTATGTTCCCGGATTTTGCGTTCCTTACGCGGTTGGGTTATAATGGGAACCCCTTGATAGTTCGCCTTGATTAAAGCTTTTCCAGCAATGCCCAACCTTGGTTTTACCATTTGCCACCTAGCCTCTTTTTCCCTTGGGTTTCCGGAGCCCGAGGGTCATCTTATTTTAACCCCCCCCCCCCCCCCCGGCTAGTGCTCCTCTGAGTGTTGGTCCAACTCGTCAGCCGCCGGTGGCTACCAGGGGCAACTCTGGCCTGGCCTACTGGAAGTTTAGACAACCTGAGTGTGCCTTGAGAAATAGATATGTGCAGCTCCTCTCGGGATTTGTCGGCACATTTGGGCGGTGTTTCTGGTCTTGTTTTAACCTGTCGAAGTGTCTTGAAGAACCGAGGTACCGAGTCTGATCGGAACGTCTCGGGAGGAGGTCTATTCCTTCGTTGACCGTGAGAGCTTGTCATGGGTTAAGTTGGGACTCCCCTGCAGGGATTTGAACTTTCGAAAGCCGTGCCCGCGGTTATGGGCAGATGGGATTTTGTTAATGTCCGGTTGTAGATAACTTGAACCTTAACTTAATTAAAATGAATCAACTGAGTGTGTTACCGTGATGGCCTCTTCTCGGCAGAGTCCGGGAAGTGGACACGGTGTTGGAGTAATGTTTGTGCAGGTTGTTCTCTAGTTTCTCGCTCGCGCTTTGCCTCCTCTTCTCGCTCTCTTTTGCGAATAGGTTAGCCACCATATTTTGCTAGTCGCTTGCTGCAGCTCCACATATATTTACCTTGCCATTCCTATAAGCTTAAATAGTCTTGATCGTGAGGGTGCGAGATTGCTGAGTCCCTGTGGCTCACAGCTTACTATTACACCAGATGCAGGGCCTGATGATTCCGCTCCAGGTGACGCGCTCGAGCTCAAGTGGGAGTTCGACGAGGACTCTCAATGTTACTATGTTTCCTTTCCTGATGATCAGTAGTGGTGCCTAGTTGGGGGTGATCGGGACCGTGTCGCATGTTGGGTTATCTTTTTATTTTGGCGCCATAGTCGGGCCATGAGTGTTTGGATGATGTAATGTTATTTATGTACTTGATTGACGTGGCAAGTGTAAGCCAACTATGTTATCTCCCCTTTTATTACATATATATTACATGGGATGTTGTGAAGATTGCCTAACTTGCGACGTATGCCTTCAATGCGATTATGCCTCTAAGTCGTGCCTCGACACGTGGGAGATATAGTCGCATCGAGGGTGTTACAACTATGCATTGTATGATGACTGTCCTAAAAGGTCCCTAGTCGAAAGGGCTGTGTGGACGCGCAGCCAACTAGACTAGCATATGACACGGTCGATGGCTTGGTCTCACTAGCCATGGAGCATTGGATGCTAACCGGATAATATGGACTTGGAAGGATCTGGTCGGATTCGACGTAGTCGGATCTGAGTCGAGATAAGGTCCAAGTCGGACAGACCCAACTATGAGACGCAGCGATATGTCATCTGTGAGTCTCTAGTACAACATATGTTCTATGTCCTAAGACCTGAGTTGACGCATGTACTCGGGATGGTGAAAGACTTGCTTTGGGCCGAACAAACGCTACTCCGTAACTGGGTAGTTATAAAGGTAGGTTTCGGGTTTGTCCAGAACCTGTTGGAGAACATAGCAGAATTTAAAATTTTCTACGCATCACCAAGATCAATCTATGGAGTTATCTAGCAACGAGGGAAAGGGAAGTGCATCTACATACCCTTGTAGATCACGAGCGGAAGCGTTCAAGAGAACGGGGTTGATGGAGTCGTACTCGTCGTGATCCAAATCACCAATGATCAAGCGCCGAACGGACAGCACCTCCGCGTTCAACACACGTACGGTTGGGAAGACGTCTCCTCCTTCTTGATCCATCAAGGGGGAAGGAGAGGTTGATGGAGATCCAGCAGCACGACGGCATGGTGGTGGAAGCAACGGTGATCTCGGCAGGGCTTCACCAAGCTCAGCGAGAGGGAGAGGTGTCACGGGAGGGAGAGGGAGGCGCCAGCGGCTAGGGTGCGCCTGCCCTCCCCCCCCCCCACTATATATAGGGACCCTAGGGGGCGCTAGCCCCTATAGATTGGATCTCAAGGGGCGCGGCCAAGGGGGGTGTCTTGCCCCCCAAGCCAAGTGGGGCGCCCCCACCCCTAGGGTTTCCAACCCTAGGCGCAGGGGGAGGCCCAAGGGGGGCGCACCAGCCCACCAGGGGCTGGTTCCCTTCCCCACTTCAGCCCATGGGGCCCTCCGGGATAGGTGGCCCCACCCGGTGGACCCCCGGGACCCTTCCGGTGGTCCGCGTACAATACCGATGACCCCCGAAACTTTCCCGATGGCCGAAACTGGACTTCCTATATATAATTCTTCACCTCCGGACCATTCCAGAAGTCCTCGTGACGTCCGGGATCTCATCCAGGACTCCGAACAACTTTCGGGTTACCGCATATTAATATCTCTACAACCCTAGCGTCACCGAACCTTAAGTTTGTAGACCCTACGGGTTTGGGAGACACGCAGTCATGACCGAGACGACTCTCCGGTCAATAACCAACAGCGAGATCTGGATACCCATGTTGGCTGCCACATGCTCCTCGGTGATCTCATCGGATGAACCATGATGTCGAGGATTCAATCAATCCCGTATACAATTCCCTTTGTCAATCGGTACGTTACTCGCCCGAGACTCGATCGTCGGTATCTCAATACCTCGTTCAATCTCGTTACCGGCAAGTCACTTTACTCGTACCATAATGCATGATCCCGTGATCAACCACTTGGTCACATTGAGCTCATTATGATGATGCATTACCGAGTGGGCCCAGAGATACAGTAACACCCCGGATATAACTTTCCCAATTTGTACTCCAACTCTTGCCGTTTCCGGCATTAAGTTTTATTTATTTCCTCGAGTTCGGGTTTTTTCCCCGTGTGTTGTTTTCGTTGTCATGCATCTCATATCATGTCATCATGTGCATTGCATTTGCATACATGTTCGTCTCATGCATTCGAGCATTTTCCCCGTTGTCCGTTTTGCATTCCGGCGCTTCGTTCTCCTCCGGTGGTCATTTCTAGCTTTTTTTCATGTGTGGGGTTTAAACATTTCTGGATTGGACCGAGACTTGCCAAGCGGCCTTGGTTTACTACCGGTAGACCGCCTGTCAAGTTTCGTATCATTTGGACTTCGTTTGATACTCCAACGGTTAACCGAGGGACCGAAAAGGCCTCGTGTGTGTTGCAGCCCAACACCCCTCCAATTTGGCCCAAAACCCACCTAAACCTGCTCCATCATCTAGAGCGTTCGATCACGATCGCATGGCCGAAAACCGCACCTCATTTGGACTCTCCTAGCTCCTCCTATGCCTATTTAAAGTCCCCTCCCGAAATTCGCGGATCAATCCACCCTAACCTAGCCCCCCTTCGTGTCTCCGCGCGCCGGACGTGTCCAGACGCGCCGGACAAAACCGCCGCCGCCGCCCGTGCCCTATCGCCGCCTGCCACGTGGCTCCCCGCCCCACATCGCTGCCGAAGCCCGCCGGGCCCGAGGCCGGCCCTCCCCGCGAGCCGCCCGGGCCAGAGCCGCCTGCCCGCGCGCCCGCGTCCTCCTCCTCCGTGCCGCCCACCGCCGCCTTCCTCCACCGACGCCGGTGCCGCCACCAGGGAGCAGCTCCGGCGAGTCCTCGCGCCGCCCGACGCGCGTCAGACCCCGCCGGCGCCGCGCCCGACCCTGGCCACCACCGGCGACCCAACTTCGGCGCCGGATCCGGTCGGCTCCGGCATCCTCCGACCTCCCCGGCGCCGCCCCGCGTTCCCCTCTGGTGAAACTCCGGCCGTCTACAGTGCCTCGCCAGCCCCGCCTCGATCTGCGTGCCTCGGGTCAAACCCTAGATCTGGGAGGTTGAATTTTCGTCTAAGTCCCTAAAATTCCGATCCATATGCTCCTGTTCATGACCTCGTAACTTTGCATCCGTAGCTCCGATTCATGTATATAGCATATCAAAATGTTCATATCAGAGTGTACATCGTTTCATTCCATTGCATCATTTTCATTTGAGTTCATCTTGATGCCCGAAATGCTGTTAGAAGAGGGCTACTTGAGTTAATTGTCAGATCTGCTACTCCATTTAGGTTTTTGTCATTTTTGCCGTGATTAATGTGTGCATGATATGCCCATGAGTTCTACATATGTTTTGTTAAGGGTTTTGTCATCTTTCCAGAGGTGCAACCCATGTATTTTTGTGATGTGTATAGTGACTAGTGCAAGCTTGCAAAGTGGTGCACTTGCTAATTCTGTTTTCAGGGACTTCGCAATTCCACCAAGTCCTTGAGCTGTTTATCTCATGATGCCATATGTTCTTGTTGTTTCCTAGTGATCCGGGCCTCTTTTGAGGATGGTTAGTAAGGATGTTTTGTTAATCTTGTAGTGCTCTATCCATCCATGTCTTTGTTTGCAATTATGAAGTAGCCTAGCTTGAGTCAATCGAGCTCTACTTTTGCTACTTTGTGAATCTGGGCAGATTGTCAACTTGTTTGCAATTTTGCCGATGATGTTGTAGTTGATTCGTGCATTCTATGTTATTGTTCATGCCATGTCTAGCTTGTATTTTGTGCCTTCTTGATAGATGTATGCTTGTATTGCCATGACTTGCTCTGTAGTGAGTGCATCGAGCTCGTAAACATGCCTACTTGAGTTATGTTTTAGCATGCTCCAGTTTTCACTAAGTCTGAAAACTTATTATGTTTTTGCTATGTTCACATGCTTGCAATTGTATTTTCTTGTACTTTTTGGCTCAAGGTCACTAAGGGACTTTTGTTAAGCTCTTTGAGTAGCTCCATGCCATGCTTTACTTTGCCTTGTTCAGGTCCTGTAGCATGTAGTTTTGTTGCTCCGAAGAGTGCTACCTGATATGAAATTCCAGACAAGTGTTAATTTCACTAAGTTTGAGATCTGTTTGTCCAGTCACGAAGTCCATTTCAATGTGTTCAAACTTCCATTCTTGAATGGCAAGAGGTTGGAGGAGACCAGCTGGTCTTTGGTGTTCTGCCTTCACTCTTCTGCAGACATCACATTCATTCACGAATTGAGCGATCTCTCGCTTCATTCGAGTCCACCAATAAGCTTGCTTAAGGTCCTGATACATCTTCATGCTCCTAGGGTGGAAGGCTCGGCCTCTCGCCTAGTGTTTTGTTCCACTCTTGCCGCCCTAGTTTTCCATCATATCGGTGTTATGTTCCCGGATTTTGCGTTCCTTACGCGGTTGGGTTATAATGGGAACCCCTTGATAGTTCGCCTTGATTAAAGCTTTTCCAGCAATACCCAACCTTGGTTTTACCTTTCGCCACCTAGCCTCTTTTTCCCTTGGGTTTCCGGAGCCCGAGCGTCATCTTATTTAAACCCCCCCCCCCCGGGCCAGTGTTCCTCTGAGTGTTGGTCCGAACTGGGCAGCCTGCGGGGCCACCTCGGGGAAACTTGAGGGTTGGTTTTACTCGTAGCTTGACCTATCTGAGTGTGCCCTGAGAACGAGATATGTGCAGCTCCTATCGGGATTTGTCGGCACATTCGGGCGGTGTTGCTGGTCTTGTTTTAACCTGTCGAAGTGTCTTGAGTAACCAAGATATCGAGTCTGATCGGAACGTCTTGGGAGGAGGTCTATTCCTTCGTTGACCATGCTAGCTTGTCATGGGCTAAGTTGGGACTCCCCTGCAGGGATTTGAACTTTCGAAAGCCGTGCCCACGGTTATGGGCAGATGGGAATTTGTTAATGTCCGGTTGTAGATAACTTGAACCTTAACTTAATTAAAATGAATCAACTGAGTGTGTTACCGTGATGGCCTCTTCTCGGCGGAGTCCGGGAAGTGGACACGGTGTTGGAGTAATGTTTGTGCAGGTTGTTCTCTAGTTTCTCGCTCGCGCTTTGCCTCCTCTTCTCGCTCTCTTTTGCGAATAGGTTAGCCACCATATTTTGCTAGTCGCTTGCTGCAGCTCCACATATATTTACCTTGCCATTCCTATAAGCTTAAATAGTCTTGATCGCGAGGGTGCGAGATTGCTGAGTCCCTGTGGCTCACAGATTACTATTACACCAGATGCAGGGCCTGATGATTCCGCTCCAGGAGACGCGCTTGAGCTCAAGTGGGAGTTCGACGAGCACTCTCAACGTTACTATGTTTCCTTTCCTGATGATCAGTAGTGGTGCCCAGTTGGGGGTGATTGGGACCATGTCGCATGTTGGGTTCTCTTTTATTTTGGCGTCGTAGTCGGGCCATGAGTGTTTGGCTGATGTAATGTTATTTATGTACTTGATTGACGTGGCGAGTGTAAGCCAACTATGTTATCTCCCCTTTATGATTTATACTACATGGGATGTTGTGAAGATTTTCTAACTTGCGACATATGCCTGCAATGCGATTATGCCTCTAAGTCGTGCCCCGACATGTGGGAGATATAGTCGCATCGAGGGTGTTACAAGTTGTATCAGAGCCTTCCCCGACCTTAGGAGCCCCATTGCTTGATCGTTATTAGCGGCCGAGTTGTGTCTAGAAAAATGTTTTGAGTCTTTTAGGAATTATATATCAAAGAGTTTAGGAATTCTTTTTACTTCCCAGTCTCCTCATCGCTCTGGTAAGGCATCCTGACATAGAGTTTTGACTCTTCTCTTCTCAAATTTCACTAAAAAAATTTAGGATCACGCGGGTATCTTGGAATCATTTCGATGGTTTTATGATGAGAACATTACCTTGGTGCCTCCTGTCAGGGGTTTTGTGGAAGTGTCCCGGGAAGTTGAGCTCTGAGGTGTTGTCATCATAATTTTATCATTGCAGTTCTGGAATACCTGAGTTTAGTACGCCGACATCGGAAATCTCTTTTATGTAGTTCGTTGGTGAGATAATCTCGACGCCACCCAGTACTGGGGCGGGAGTTCGGGAGTATCGCCATAACTTGTATATCGGATGCTTTTCGAAGGTTGAGGTAGATGGTTTCCGAAGTTTTCTTGGTTATGTGTTGAAGGATGGATACAGCTGGATGTAGGATTTGCTACAATTGGGTGAGATATTATGCTTCCCCTGTATCCCCAACACCTGATTGCATAACCTGAAAGGTTCAAGAGTTTCATAGGTGGGAATTCTAGTAGCTCTAGTTCTTCTTCCACGGATATTGGTTTGAGATTGGGATTTCTTACCGATTATTCGTTCTTGATCCGTACCTTGTTGATTTATTTCTCTATCTTAATTCTACGTGGCTTCTCAATTTATGGATATGTGACCATTTCAAGAGGAATGCATTCGTTCATTTTGTTCGGATGTGAAGACTATATGTTGCAATTTTCATTCCATTGGATTCAGCTTCAATATTTGTCTGTCAATGTGCTAATGGTGGTCAACCTCTTCAGGATGGCTCCTCCAACGCGCATGACTCCGAATCCTGATCCGCCACCACCTCCACCTCCTCCAGAGGCTTGGCAAGCTGTGATGGCCGCAACCAATGCAAACACATAGTTGATCATGCAAATTCTCCAAGAGCGCAATCAAGGCAACAATCAGAATCACTTTGCTACACTCAACCAGTTCCTTGCTAACGGGCCAAAGACTTTCAACAATTGTGTTGAGGCAACCGATGCTGACGATTGGCTTGTGGATCTGTGCAAGCATTTCGAGTGCAGTAACGTCAAGCCTGAGGACTTTGTTAAGTTCGCTTCCTTCCAACTCAAAGATCAAGCTGCAGAATGGTTCCAATAGTACAAGGACTCCAGAGGTGGACGTGTTATCACTTGGGATGATTTCCGTCGAGATTTCCGAGCTCATCATATTCCCAGAGCGTGGTTGAAAGCAAGCGTGAGGAATTCCGCAACCTGAAGCAAGGCTCTTTGTCTATCTATGACTACAACAAGTTGTTTCCGAAGCTCGCCCGCTTTGCCAAGCAGGACGTCCCTGATGAGAAGAGCATGATATATCAGTTCAGGGGTGGTCTCACAGAAGAAATTCGGCTAGCACTTGTTCTGTTTGAGCCCTTGAGATACGATGAGTTCTACAACATGGCATTGAAGCAAGAGGCTGCTCAGTTGAGGTGTGATGCTTCCAAGAAGCAAGTCAGAGATGTTACTCCTTCTTCCTCTACTCAAGTGGCCAAGCAGCAGAAGTACTGGCTTCCTCCTCCTCCGTTCCGTCAGCCGTATCAGCAGAAGAGCAAAGGTGGTAGTGGTTCTTCCCACCCACCCAACCCTGGCTTTCAGAACAAGACTTCGTCTCAAGCTCCAAGATCGAGTGCTCCGTATCACCGTCCGCTTTCAGAGGTCACGTGCAACAAGTGCCAACAGAAGGGTCACTATGCCAACAAGTCTTTCAACCAGAGGCGTCTTCCTCCTCCTCCTGCTGTCAGATCGGCAAGTATAGCTGTGGTCAAACATAACCCCAAGCACGCCAAGGTCAATTTGATGAATGCAGCTCAGGCAGAGGACTCGTCAGATGTGATCATGGGTAACCTTCCTGTTAATGATATTCCTACAAGAGTTCTTTTTGACACTGGTGCATCGCATTCCTTTTTGTCATGCCCTTTTGCATCGAAGCACAGTGTTGAGACTGAGATCATACCCAAAGTCATGCAAGTTGTTTCTCCCGGCAAGCTTTTGACTTCTAGTTTGGTTGCTCCCGACATCTCTATCACATTGGGTGACTACAAGTTTCTCTCTTCTCCGGTGGTTCTTGGTAACTCAGATATTGATCTTATTCTCGGAATGGATTCGCTTTCTAAGCACAAGGCTCAGCTTGATGGTGCAGCCAGGCAGATTCAATTGACTCATTCGTCTGAGGATGTAATTGTCTTTGCCGCTCGTGATGATACCATTCGTCTATTTTCTCTCAATGACAAGGGTGAACTGGATGCCATCTCTCAAATTCCAGTCGTTTGCGAATATCAAGACGTCTTTCCAGAAGAGCTCCCAGGAATGCCTCCGCATCGGCCAGTTGAATTCGTTATTGATCTTGACCCTCGCACGGAACCTGTGTGCAAGCATCCTTACAAGCTCGGACCTGAAGAGTTGAAGGAGCTGAAGAAGCAACTCGATATTCAAGAGAAAATGGGTCTCATCCGGCCTAGTTCTTCTCCGTGGGGTTGTGGTGTTCTTTTTGTGAAGAAGAAGGATGGAACAGACCGACTTTGTGTTGATTACCGTCCATTGAACAAGAAGACCATCAAGAGCAAATACCCACTTCCCAACATCAACGAGCTGTTCGAACAACTCAAAGGTGCCCAAGTATTCTCCAAGCTTGATCTCCGTATGGGCTATCATCAGATTCGAATCCGTGAGAAAGATATTCCCAAGACGGCTTTCAGGACAAGCTTTGGTTCATATGAATACATTGTCATGTCTTTTGGCCTCGTCAACGCTCCTCCGACGTTCTCTCGCATGATGAACCTCATCTTCAACACCTACACCAATGACTTCATTTTGGTCTATCTCAATGACATTTGGTTTTCTCGAAGAACAAGGAAGATCATGCCAAGAACTTGCGTTTGGTACTCGATAAGCTCAGGGAACATCAGTTCTATGCTAAGTTCTCCAAGTGTGAATTTTGGCTTGATGAGGTTCTTTATCTTGGTCATATCATCTCTGCCAAGGGCATTGCCGTGAATTCTAAGAAGGTGTCTGCAATTGTGAATTGGGAACCTCCTCAGAACGTGAAGCAACTCCGTAGCTTCCTCGGTCTCGCAAGCTATTGCCGAAGATTCGTTGAAAACTTTTCTAAGATCGCGAAGCCTCTCTCTAATCTTCTCCAGAAGCACGTCAAGTACGTTTGGTCTCCGGAGTGTGACATTGCTTTCAACACTTTGAAAGAGAAATTGATCACTGCTCCAATTCTCACTCCGCCTGATGAATCCAAGCCGTACGAGGTCTTTTGTGATGCCTCTCTCCAAGGTCTTGGCGCAGTATTGATGCAAGAGAAGAAAGTTGTTGCTTATACCTCTCGCCAGTTGAAGCCTAATGAGAAGAACTACCCCACCCATGATCTCGAGTTGGCGGCAGTTGTGCATGCTCTTTTGACTTGGAGACATCTTCTATTGGGAAGAAAAGTGGACATTTTCACTGATCACAAGAGTCTCAAGTACATCTTCACTCAGCCTAATCTCAACCTCAGGCAAACTCGATGGGTCGAAATGATTCAAGAGTATAATCCGAGTATCGAGTATACTCCAGGCAAGGCCAATGTGATTGCTGACGCTTTGAGCAGGAAAGCTTATTGCAACAGTCTTATTCTCAAGCCTTATCAACCCGACCTTTGTGAAGCCTTCCGCAAACTTAATCTGCAAGTTGTTCCTCAAGGTTTCCTCGCCAACCTTCAAGTCTCTCCTACCTTGGAAGAACAGATTCGCCAAGCCCAGCTTCTTGATGCTATGGTGAAAAAGGTGAAGATTGGGATTGCCAAGAGTCAATCCAAGTACAAGTGCTACCGCCTTGATGACAAGGATACTCTCTTCTTCGAGGATCGTATTGTTGTACCCAAAGGTGACCTCCGTAAAGTGATCATGAATGAGGCTCACAATTCTCTCCTCTCCATCCACCCTGGGAGCACAAAGATGTATCAGGACCTTAAGCAAGCTTATTGGTGGACTCGAATGAAGCGAGAGATCGCTCAATTCGTGAATGAATGTGATGTCTGCAGAATAGTGAAGGCAGAACACCAAAGACCAGCTGGTCTCCTCCAACCTCTTGCCATTCCAGAATGGAAATTTGACCACATTGAAATGGACTTCGTGACTGGGTTTCCAAAGTCCAAGCTTGGCAATGATGCTATATTCGTTGTCATCGACAAACTCACCAAAGTGGCTCATTTTCTGCCCATCAAAGAGTCGATCACCGCAGCTCAATTAGCGGAACTCTATACCTCTCGAATTGTCTCTCTGCACGGTATTCCTCAAGTGATCTCTTCAGACCGTGGCAGCATCTTTACATCGAAGTTTTGGGATTCTTTTCAGAAGGCCATGGGCACCAACATCCGCTTCAGCACAGCTTTCCATCCTCAAACTAGCGGTCAAGTCGAGCGTGTCAACCAGATTCTTGAAGATATGCTTAGGGCTTGTGTGATCTCCTTCGGCATGAAGTGGGAGGATTGTCTTCCTTATGCTGAATTCTCCTACAACAACAGTTTTCAAGCAAGTTCGGACAAGGCCCCATTTGACATTCTGTATGGCAGGAAGTGCCGTACCCCTCTCAACTAGTCTGAAACCGATGAACGTCAGCTTTTGGGTAATGACTTAATCACAGTGGCAGAGGAAATGTGCAAATTCATTCGTGATAACCTCAAAGCAGCCCAATCCCGTCAGAAGAGCTACTATGATAGTAAGCACCGTGATTTGGCTTTCGAGATCGGAGATCATGTTTACCTCCGCGTCTCTCCTATGAAAGGTACTCGTCGCTTCAGTATCAAAGGGAAGATTGCCCCCAGATACGTGGGACCTTTCAAGATTGTCAGCAAGAGAGTCGACCTCGCCTATCAACTCGAGCTTCCTTCAAACTTTGCAAATGTTCATGATGTGTTCCATGTCTCTCAGCTTCGAAAGTGCTTCAAGACTCCTGACCGCACCGTTAACTTCGAGGACATTGAGCTCCAAGAAGATCTCTCTTATCGTGAGCACCCAGTGGCTATTCTTGAAGAGACTGAACACAAGACTCGCACCATGTCAATCAAATTTCTCAAAGTCAAGTGGTCACACCATTCCGACCATGAAGCTACCTGGGAACGCGAGGATCACCTCCGTTCTGAGTACCCGGCGTTCTTTCAGTCCTAGATCTCGGGACGAGATCTTTTGTAGTGGTGGAGTGTTGTAACACCCCGGATATAACTTTCCCAATTTGTACTCCAACTCTTCCCATTTACGGCGTTAGGTTTTATTTATTTCCTCAGGTTCGGGTTTTGTCTCCGTGTGTTGTTATCATTGTCATGCATCTCATATCAAGTCATCATGTGCATTGCATTTGCATACGTGTTCGTCTCATGCATTCAAGCATTTTCCCCGTTGTCTGTTTTGCATTCCGGCGCTTCGTTCTCCTCCGGTGGTCATTTCTAGCTTTCTTTCGTGTGTGGGGTTTAAACATTTTCGGATTGGACCGAGACTTGCCAAGCGGCCTTGGTTTACTACCGGTAGACCGCCTGTCAAGTTTCGTACCATTTGGACTTCGTTTGATACTCCAACGGTTAACCGAGGGACCGAAAAGGCCTCGTGTGTGTTACAGCCCAACACCCCTCCAATTTGGCCCAAAACCCACCTAAACCTGCTCCATCATCTAGAGCGTTCGATCACGATCGCGTGGCTGAAAAGCGCACCTCATTTGGACTCTCCTAGCTCCTCCTACGCCTATTTAAAGTCCCCTCCCGAAATTCGCGGATCAATCCACCCTAACCTAGCCCCCCTTCGTCTCTCCGCGCGCCGGACGTGTCCGGACGCGCCGGACAAAACCGCTGCCGCCGCCCGCGCCCTATCGCCGCCTGCCACATGGCTCCTCGCCCCACATCGCCGCCGAAGCCCGCCGGGCCCGAGGCCGGCCCTCCCCGCGAGCCGCCCGGGCCAGAGCCGCCTGCCCGCGCGCCCGCGTCCTCCTCCATCGACGCCGGCGCCGCGACCAGGGAGCAGCTCCGGCAAGTCCTCCCGCCGCCCGACGCGCGTCAGACCCCGCCGGCGCCGCGCCCGACCCCGGCCACCACCGGCGACCCAACTCCGGCGCCGGATCCGGTCGGCTCCGGCCTCCTCCGACCTCCCCGGCGCCGCCCCGCGTTCCCCTCCGGCGAAACTCCGGCAATTCCACTAAGTCCTTGAGCTGTTTATCTCATGATGCCATATGTTCTTATTGTTTCCTAGTGATCCGTGCCTCTTTTGAGGATGATCAGTAAGGATGTTTTGTTAATATTGTAGTGCTCTATCCATCCATGTCTTTGTTTGCAATTATGGAGCACCCTAGCTTGAGTCAATCGAGCTCTACTTTTGCTACTTTGTGAATCTGGGCAGATTGTCAACTTGTTTGCAATTTTGCCGATGATGTTGTAGTTGATCTGTGCATGCTATGCTATTGTTCTTGCCATGTATAGCTTGTATTTTGTTCCTTCTTGATAGATGTATGCTTGTCTTGTTAGGACTTGCTTTGTAGTGAGTGCATCGAGCTCGTAAACATGCCTACTTGAGTTATGTTTCAGCATGCTCCAGTTTTCACTAAGTCTGCAAACTGATTATATTTTTGCTATGTTCACATGCTTGCAATTGTATTTTCTTGTCCTTTTTGGCTCAAGGTCACTACGGGACTTTTGTTAAGCTCTTTGAGTAGCTCCATACCATGCTTTACTTTGCCTTGTTCAGGTCCTGTAGCATGTAGTTTTGTTGCTCCGAAGAGTGCTACCTGATCTGAAATTCCAGACAAGTGTTAATTTCACTAAGTCTGAGATCTGTTTGTCATATGCATTTTTGCCATGCTTGTTTGAACCTGTTAATGGATGAATTAGCCGTAGCTCAGTGCTAGACTTTTGTTAAGAATCTTGAATGCATCCCTGCCATTTATTTTGTTGTCATGTTTGGGTGTTGTAGCATGTTCATCTCATTGCATTTATGTGGCTACTTGCTGTAAATCGCAGACCGGTGTCATTTTTGAATCGCTTGCCATTTCCAAACCGTAACTCCGATTCCGGCGTTCTTTATATTGTTTTCAAGCGATTTCATCTCACCTTTCCAATGGCACACTTGGATTTCCAAGTTGAGGCCAGGTTCTTGCATTTCCTGTCAAATCTTGCATTTTGCATCCCGCATTGCATCCCGCATAGCATATCATCTTTGCATCATCTTGTTGTTCCTTGCACGTGGTTGATTGTGTCCTTATTGCTTGTTTGTCTTGTTTGGGTAGAGTCTGGAGACGAGTTCGCTAGCGAGGAGCCCGTTGAGTTTTCTTTTGAGGATCCAGTCAACTCTGACAACTGTGCAGGCAAGATGATCATACCCTCGAAATCACTACTATCTTTGCTATGCTAGTTTGCTCACTCTTTTGCTATGCCTATGCTACGATGACTACCATTTTATTTCAAGCCTCCCAAATTGCCATGTCAAACCTCTAACCCACCATGTCCTAGCAAACCGTTGATTGGCTATGTTACCGCTTTGCTCAGCCCCTCTTATAGCGTTGCTAGTTGCAGGTGAAGATCGGAGGCCGTTCCTTGTTGGAACATTTACTTACTTGTTGTGATATCATTATATTATCTTGTTATCTTAATGCATCTATATACTTGGTAAAGGGTGGAAGGCTCGGCCTCTCACCTAGTGTTTTGTTCCACTCTTGCCGCCCTAGTTTTTCGTCATATCGGTGTTATGTTCCCGGATTTTGCGTTCCTTACGCGGTTGGGTTATAATGGGAACCCCTTGATAGTTCGCCTTGATTAAAGCTTTTCCAGCAATGCCCAACCTTGGTTTTACCTTTCGCCACCTAGCCTCTTTTTCCCTTGGGTTTCCGGAGCCTGAGGGTCATCTTATTTAAACCCCCCCCCCCCCCGGGCCAGTGTTCCTCTGAGTGTTGGTCTGAACTGGGCAGCCTGCGGGGCCACCTCGGGGCAACTTGAGGATTGATTTTACTCGTAGCTTGACCTATCTGAGTGTGCCCTGAGAACGAGATATGTGCAGCTCCTATCGGGATTTGTCGGCACATTCGGGCGGTGTTGCTGGTCTTGTTTTAACCTGTCGAAGTGTCTTGAGTAACCGAGATACCGAGTCTGATCGAAACGTCTTGGGAGGAGGTCTATTCCTTCGTTGACCGTGAGAGCTTGTCATGGGCTGAGTTGGGACTCCCCTGCAGGGATTTGACCTTTCGAAAGCCGTGCCCGCGGTTATGGGCAGATGGGAATTTGTTAATGTCCAGTTGTAGATAACTTGAACCTTAACTTAATTAAAATGAATCAACTGAGTGTGTTACCGTGATGGCCTCTTCTCGGCGGAGTCCGGGAAGTGGACACGATGTTGGAGTAATGTTTGCGCAGGTTGTTCTCTAGTTTCTCGCTCGCGCTTTGCCTCCTCTTCTCGCTCTGTTTTGCGAATAGGTTAGCCACCATATTTTGCTAGTCGCTTGCTGCAGCTCCACATATTTTTACCTTGCCTTGCCTATAAGCTTAAATAGTCTTGATCGCGAGGGTGCGAGATTGCTGAGTCCCTGTGGCTCACAGATTACTAATACACCAGATGCAGGGCCTGATGATTCCGCTCAAGGAGACGCGCTTGAGCTCAAGTGGGAGTTCGACGAGGACTCTCAACGTTACTATGTTTCCTTTCCTGATGATCAGTAGTGGTGCCCAGTTGGGGGTGATTGGGACCGTGTCGCATGTTGGGTTATCTTTTATTTTGGCGCCGTAGTCGGGCCATGAGTGTTTGGCTGATGTAATGTTATTTATGTACTTGATTGACGTGGCGAGTGTAACCAACTATGTTATCTCCCCTTTTATTATCATATTACATGGGATGTTGTGAAGATTGCCTAACTTGCGACATATGCCTTCAATGCGATTATGCCTCTAAGTCGTGCCTCGACACGTGGCAGATATAGTTGCATCGAGGGTGTTACAAGTTGGTAATCAGAGCCTTCCCCGACCTTAGGAGCCCCATTGCTTGATCGTTATTAGCGGCCGAGTTGTGTCTAGAAAAATGTTTTGAGTCTTTTAGGAATTATATATCGGAGAGTTTAGGAATTCTTTTTACTTCCCAGTCTCCTCATCGCTCTGGTAAGGCATCCTGACGTAGAGTTTTGACTCTTCTCTTCTCAAATTTCACTAAAAAAAAATTTAGGATCACGCGGGTATCTTGGAATCGTTCCGATGGTTTTATGATGAGAACATTGTCTTGGTGCCTCCTGTCAGGGGTTTTGTGAAAGTGTCCCGGGGAGTTGAGCTCTGAGGTGTTGTCATCATAATTTTATCGTTGCAGTTCTGGAATACCTGAGTTTAGTACGCCGACATCGAAAATCTCCTTTATGCAGTTCGTTGGTGAGATAACCTCGACGCCACCCAGTACTGGGGCGGCAGTTCGGGAGTATCGCCATAACTTGTATAATGGATGCTTTTCGAAGGTTGAGGTAGATGGTTTCCGAAGGTTTCTTGGTTATGTGTTGAAGGATGGATATAGCTGGATGTAGGATTTGCTAGATTTGGGTGAGATATTATGCTTCCCCTGTATCCCCAACACCTGATTGCATAACCGGAAAGGTTCGGGAGTTTCATAGGTGGGAATTCTTGTAGCTCTAGTTCTTCTTCCACGGATATTGGTTTGAGATTGGGATTTCTTACCGATTATTCGTTCTTGATCCGTACCTTGTTGATTTATTTCTCTACCTTAATTCTAAGTGGCTTCTCAATTTATGGATATGTGACCATTTCAAGAGGAATGCATTCGTTCATTTTCTTCGGATGTGAAGACTATATGTTGCAATTTTCATTCCGTTGGATTCAGCTTCAATATTTGTCTGTCAATGTGCTAATGGTGGTCAACCTCTTCAGGATGGCTCCTCCAAAGCGCACGACTCCGAATCCTGATCCGCCACCACCTCCACCTCCTCCGGAGGCATGGCAAGCTGTGATGGCCGCAACCAATGCAAACACACAGTTGATCATGCAAATTCTCCAAGAGCGCAATCAAGGCAACAATCAGAATCACTTTGCTACACTCAACCAGTTCCTTGCTAACGGGCCAAAGACTTTCAGCAATTGTGTTGAGGCAACCGATAGTGACGATTGGCTTGTGGATCTGTGCAAGCATTTCGAGTGCAGTAACATCAAGCCTGAGGACTTTGTTAAGTTCACTTCCTTCCAACTCAAAGATCAAGCTGCAGAATGGTTCCAATAGTACAAGGACTCCAGAGGTGGACGTGTTATCACTTGGGATGATTTTCGTCGAGATTTCCGAGCTCATCATATTCCCAGAGCGTGGTTGAAAGCAAGCGTGAGGAATTCCGCAACCTGAAGCAAGGCTCTTTGTCTGTCTATGACTACAACAAGTTGTTTCCGAAGCTCGCGCGCTTTGCCAAGCAGGACGTCCCTGATGAGAAGAGCATGATATATCAGTTCAGGGGTGGTCTCACAGAAGAAATTCGGCTAGCTCTTGTTCTGTTTGAGCCCTTGAGATACGATGAGTTCTACAACATGGCATTGAAGCAAGAGGCTGCTCAGTTGAGGTGTGATGCTTCCAAGAAGCAAGTCAGAGATGTTACTCCTTCTTCCTCTACTCAAGTGGCCAAGCAGCAGAAGTACTGGCTTCCTCCTCCTCCGTTCCGTCAGCCGTATCAGCAGAAGAGCAAAGGTGGTAGTGGTTCTTCCCACCCACCCAACCCTTGCTTTCAGAACAAGACTTCGTCTAAAGCTCCAAGATCGAGTGCTCGGTATCACCGTCCGCTTTCAGAGGTCACGTGCAACAAGTGCCAACAGAAGGGTCACTATGCCAACAAGTGTTTCAACCAGAGGCGTCTTCCTCCTCCTCCTCCTGTCAGATCGGCAAGTACAGCTGTGGTCAAACATAACCCCAAGCACGCCAAGTCAATTTGATGAATGTAGCTCAGGCAGAGGACTCGTCAGATGTGATCATGGGTAACCTTCCTGTTAATGATATTCCTACAAGAGTTCTTTTTGACACGGGTGCATTGCATTGTTTCATGTCAAAGCCATTTTTTACCAAGCATGAGTTCGTTTCTTCTCATTTGGGTAAACAAATGGATATCGTTTCTCCTGGCAAACATTTGAGTGCAAGTCTGGAGGTGCCATATGTTACTATCACCTTGGGCGACTACAAGTTCCTTTCTTCCCCAATGGTTCTGGGTAACTCGGATATTGATCTTATTCTCGGAATGGATTGGCTTTCTAAGCACAAGGCTCAGCTTGATTGTGCAGCCAGGCAGATTCAATTGACTCATTCGTCTGAGAATGTAATTGTCTTTGCCGCTCGGGATAATACCATTCGTCTGTTTTCTCTCAATGAGAAGGGTGAATTGGATGCTATCTCTCAAATTCCAGTCGTTTGTGAATATCAAGACGTCTTTCCAGAAGAGCTTCCAGGAATGCCTCCGCACCGGCCAGTTGAATTCGTTATTGATCTTGAGCCTGGTACGTAACCTGTGTGCAAGCGTCCTTACAAGCTCGGACCTGAAGAGTTGAAGGAGCTGAAGAAGAAACTCGATATTCAAGAGAAAATGGGTCTCATCCGGCCTAGTTCTTCTCCGTGGGGTTGTGGTGTCCTTTTGGTGAAGAAGAAGGATGGAACGGACCGACTTTGTGTTGATTACCGTCCATTGAACAAGAAGACCATCAAGAACAAATAAACACTTCCCAACATCAACGAGCTGTTCGAGCAACTCAAAGGTGCCCAAGTATTCTCCAAGCTTGATCTCCATATGGGTTATCATTAGATTCGAATCCGTGAGCAAGATATTCCCAAGACAGCTTTCAGGACAAGCTTTGGTTCATATGAATACACTGTCATGTCTTTTGGCCTCGTCAATGCTCCTCGACGTTCTCTCGCATGATGAACTTTATCTTCAACTCCTACACCAATGACTTCGTTTTGGTCTATCTCGACGACATTCTGGTTTTCTCGAAGAACAAGGAAGATCATGCCAAGCACTTGCGTTTGGTACTCGATAAGCTCAGGGAACATCAGTTCTACACTAAGTTCTCCAAGTGTGAATTTTGGCTTGATGAGGTTCTTTATCTTGGTCATATCATCTCTGCCAAGGGCATTTCCGTGCATCCTGAGAAGGTGTCTGCAATTGTGAGTTGGGAACCTCCTCAGAACGTGAAGCAACTCCGTAGCTTCCTCGGTCTCGCAAGCTATTGCCGAAGATTCGTTGAAAACTTTTCTAAGATCGCGAAGCCTCTCTCTAATCTTCTCCAGAACCACGTCAAGTACGTTTGGTCTCCGGAGTGTGACATTGGTTTCAACACTTTGAAAGAGAAATTGATCACTGCTCCAGTTCTCACTCCGCCTGATGAATCCAAGCCGTACGAGGTCTTTTGTGATGCCTCTCTCCAAGGTCTTGGTGCAGTATTGATGCAAGAGAAGAAAGTTGTTGCTTATACCTCTCGCCAGTTGAAGCCTAATGAGAAGAACTACCCCACTCATGATCTCTAGTTGGCGGCAGTTGTGCATGCTCTTTTGACTTGGAGACATCTTCTATTGGGAAGAAAAGTGGACATTTTCACTGATCACAAGACTCTCAAGTACATCTTCACTCAGCCTAATCTCAACCTCAGGCAAACTCGATGGGTCGAAATGATTCAAGAGTATAATCTGAGTATCGAGTATACTCTAGGCAAGGCCAATGTGGTTGCTGACGCTTTGAGCAGGAAAGCTTATTGCAACAGTCTTATTCTCAAGCCTTATCAACCCGACCTTTGTGAAGCCTTCCGCAAACTTAATCTGCAAGTTGTTCCTCAAGCTTTCCTCGCCAACCTTCAAGTCTCTCCTACCTTGGAAGACCAGATTCGCCAAGCCCAGCTTCTTGATGCTATGGTGAAAAAGGTGAAGATTGGGATTGCCAAGAGTCAATCCAAGTACAAGTGCTACCGCCTTGATGACAGGGATACTCTCTTCTTCGAGGATCGTATTGTTGTACCCAAAGGTGACATCCGTAAAGTGATCATGAACGAGGCTCACAATTCTCTCCTCTCCATCCACCCTGGGAGCATGAAGATGTATCAGGACCTTAAGCAAGCTTATTGGTGGACTCGAATGAAGCGAGAGATCACTCAATTCGTGAATGAATGTGATGTCTGCAGAAGAGTGAAGGCAGAACACCAAAGACCAGCTGGTCTCCTCAAACCTCTTGCCATTCCAGAATGGAAGTTTGACCACATTGAAATGGACTTCATGACTGGGTTTCCAAAGTCCAAGCGTGGCAATGATGCTATATTCGTTGTCATCGACAAACTCACCAAAGTGGCTCATTTTTTGCCTATCAAAGAGTCGATCACCGCAGCTCAATTGGCGGAACTCTATACCTCTTGAATTGTCTCTCTGCACGGTATTCCTCAAGTGATCTCTTCAGACCGTGGCAGCATCTTTACATCGAAGTTTTGGGATTCTTTTCAGAAGGCCATGGGCACCAACATCCGCTTCAGCACAGCTTTCCATCCTCAAACTAACGGTCAAGTCGAGCGTGTCAACCAGATTCTTGAAGATATGCTCAGGGCTTGTGTGATCTCCTTCGGCATGAAGTGGGAGGATTGTCTTCCTTATGCTGAATTTTCCTACAACAACAGTTTTCAAGCAAGTTCGGGCAAGGCCCCATTTGAAATTATGTATGGCAGGAAGTGCTGTACCCCTCTCAACTGGTCTGAAACTGGTGAACGTCAGCTTTTGGGTAATGACTTAATCATAGAGGCAAAGGAAATGTACAAAGTCATTTGTGATAACCTCAAAGCAGCCCAATCCCGTCAGAAGAGCTACTATGATAGTAAGCACCGTGATTTAGCTTTCGAGATCGGAGATCATGTTTACCTCCGCGTCTCTCCTATGAAAGGTACTCATTGCTTCGGTATCAAAGGGAAGCTTGCCCCGAGATACGTGGGACCTTTCAAGATTGTCAGCAAGAGAGGCGACCTCGCCTATCAACTCGAGCTTCCTTCGAACTTTGCAAATGTTCATGACGTGTTCCATGTCTCTCAGCTCCGAAAGTGCTTCAAGACTCCTGACCGCACCGTCAACTTCGAATACATTGAGCTTCAAGAAGATCTCTCTTATCATGAGCACCCAGTTGCTATTCTTGAAGAGACTGAATGCAAGACTCGCAACAAGTCGATGAAATTTCTCAAAGTCAAGTGGTCACACCATTCCGACCGTGAAGCTACCTGGGAACGCGAGGATCACCTCCGTTCTGAGTACCCGGCGTTCTTTCAGTCCTAGATCTCAGGACGAGATCTTTTCGCAGTGGTGGAGTGTTGTAACACCCCGAATATAACTTTCCCAATTTGTACTCCAACTCTTGCCGTTTCCGGCGTTAAGTTTTATTTATTTCCTCGGGTTCGGGTTTTGTCTCCGTGTGTTGTTGTCGTTGTCATGCATCTCATATCATGTCATCATGTGCATTGCATTTGCATACGTGTTCGTCTCATGCATTCTAGCATTTTCCCCGTTGTCCGTTTTGCATTCAGGCGCTTCGTTCTCCTTCGGTGGTCATTTCTAGCTTTTTTTCGTGTGTGGGGTTTAAACATTTCCGGATTGGACCGAGACTTCCCAAGCGGCGTTGGTTTACTACCGGTAGACCGCCTGTCAAGTTTCGTACCATTTGGACTTCGTTTGATACTCCAACGGTTAACCGAGGGACCGAAAAGGCTTCGTGTGTGTTGCAGCCCAACACCCCTCCAATTTGGCCCAAAACCCACCTAAACCTGCTCCATCATCTAGAGCGTTCGATCACAATCGCGTGGCGGAAAACCGCACCTCATTTGGACTCTCCTAGCTCCTCCTATGCCTATTTAAAGTCCCCTCCCAAAATTCGCGGGTCAATCCACCCTAACCTAGCCCCCCTTCGTCTCTCCACGCGCCGGATGTGTCCGGACGCGCCGGACAAAACCGCCGCCGCCGCCCGCGCCCTATCGCCGCCTGCCACGTGCCTCCCCGCCCCACATCGCCGCCGAAGCCCGCTGGGCCCGAGGCCGGCCCTCCCCGCGAGCCGCCCGGGCCAGAGCCGCCTGCCCGCGCGCCCGCGTCCTCCTCCTCCGCGCCGCCCGCCGCCGCCTTCCTCCACCGACGCCGGCGCCGCCACCAGGGAGCAGCTCCGGCGAGTCCTTCCGCCGCCCGACGCGCGTTAGACCCCGCCGGCGCCGCGCCCGACCCCGGCCACCACCGGCGACCCAACTTCGGCGACCGGATCCGGTCGGCTTCGGCCTCCTCCAACCTCCCCGGCGCCGCCCCGTGTTCCCCTCCAGCGAAACTCCGGCAATCTACAGTGCCTCGCCGGCCCCGCCTCGATCTGCGTGCCTCGGGTCAAACCCTAGATCTGGGAGGTTGAATTTTCGTCCAAGTCCCTAAAATTCCGATCCATATGCTCCTGTTCGTGACCTCGTAACTTTGCATCCGTAGCTCCGATTCATGCATATAGCATATCAAAATGTTCATCTCAGAGAGTACATCATTTCACTACATCGCATCATTTTCATTTGAGTTCATCTTGATGCCCGAAATGCTGTTAGAAGAGGGCTACTTGAGTTAATTGTCAGATCATCTACTCCATTTAGGTTTTTATCATTTTTGCCATGATTAATGTGTGCATGATATGCCCATGAGTTCTACATATGTTTTGTTAAGGGTTTTGTCATCAATCCAGAGGTGCAACCCATGTATTTTTGTGATATGTGTGGTGACTAGTGCAAGCTTGCAAAGTGGTGCACTTGCTAATTCTGTTTTCAGGGACTTAGCAATTCCACTAAGTCCTTGAGCTGTTTATCTCATGATGCCATATGTTCTTGTTGTTTCCTAGTGATCCGTGCCTCTTTTGAGGATGATCAGTAAGGGTGTTTTGTTAATCTTCTAGTGATCTATCCATCCATGTCTTTGTTTGCAATTATGGAGCGCCCTAGCTTGAGTCAATCGAGCTCTACTTTTGCTACTTTGTGAATCTGGGCAGATTGTCAACTTGTTTGCAATTTTGCCGATGATGTTGTAGTTGATCCGTGCATGCTATGCTATTGTTCTTGCCATGTCTAGCTTGTATTTTGTGCCTTCTTGATAGATGTATGCTTGTCTTGCCATGACTTGCTCTGTAGTGAGTGCATCGAGCTCGTAAACATGCCTACTTGAGTTATGTTTCAGCATGCTCCAGTTTTCACTAAGTCTGAAAACTGATTATGTTTTTGCTATGTTCACATGCTTGCAATTGTATTTTGTTGTCCTTTTTGGCTCAAGCTCACTAAGGGACTTTTGTTAAGCTCTTTGAGTAGCTCCATGCCATGCTTTACTTTGCCTTATTCAGGTCCTGCAGGATGTAGTTTTGTTGCTCCGAAGAGTGCTATCTGATTTGAAATTCCAAACAAGTGTTAATTTCACTAAGTCTGAGATTTGTTTCTCATATGCATTTTTGCCATGCTTGTTTGAACCTGTTAATGGATGAATTGGACGTAGCTCAGTGCTAGACTTTTGTTAAGAATCTTGAATGCATCCCTGCCATGTATTTTGTTGTCACGTTTGGGTGTTGTAGCATGTTCATCTCATTGCATTTAGGTGGCTACTTGCTGTAAATCGAAGACCGGTGTCATTTTTGAATCGCTTGCCATTTCCAAACCGTAACTCCGATTCCGGCGTTCTTTATGTCGTTTTCAAGCGATTTCATCTCACCTTTACAGTGGCACACTTGGATTTCCAAGTTGAGGCCAGGTTCTTGCGTTTCCTGTCATATCTTGCATTTTGCATCCCGCATCGCATCCCGCATAGCATATCATCTTTGCATCATCTTGTTGTTCCTTGCACGTGGTTGATTGTGTCCTTGTTGCTTGTTTGTCTTGTTTGGGTAGAGCCGGGAGACGAGTTTGCTAGCGAGGAGCCCGTTGAGTTTGATTTTGAGGATCCAGTCAACTCTGACAACTGTGCAGGCAAGATGATCATACCCTCGAAATCACTACTATCTTTGCTATGCTAGTTTGCTCGCTCTTTTGCTATGCCAATGCTACGATGCCTACCATTTACTTTCAAGCCTCCCAAATTGCCATGTCAAACCTCTAACCCACCATGTCCTAGCAAACCGTTGATTGGCTATGTTACCGCTTTGCTCAGCCCCTCTTATAGCATTGCTAGTTGCAGGTGAAGATCGGAGGCCGTTCCTTATTGGAACATTTACTTACTTGTTGGGATATCATTATATTATCTTGTTATCTTAATGCATCTATATACTTGGTAAAGGGTGGAAGGCTCGGCCTCTCGCCTAGTGTTTTGTTCCACTCTTGCCGCCCTAGTTTTCCGTCATATCGGTGTTATGTTCCCGGATTTTGCATTCTTACGCGGTTGGGTTATAATGGGAACCCCTTGATAGTTCGCCTTGATTAAAGCTTTTCCAGCAATGCCCAACCTTGGTTTTACCTTTCGCCACCTAGCCTCTTTTTCCCTTGGGTTTCCGGAGCCCGAGGGTCATCTTATTTAAACCCCCCCCCCCCGGGCCAGTGTTCCTCTGAGTGTTGGTCCGAACTGGGCAGCCTGCGGGGCCACCTCGGGGCAACTTGAGGGTTGGTTTTACTCGTAGCTTGACCTATCTAAGTGTGCCCTGAGAACGAGATATGTGCAGCTCCTATCGGGATTTGTCGGCACATTCGGGCGGTGTTGCTGGTCTTGTTTTAACCTGTCGAAGTGTCTTGAGTAACCGAGATACCGAGTCTGATCGAAACGTCTTGGGAGGAGGTCTATTCCTTCGTTGACCGTGAGAGCTTGTCATGGGCTAAGTTGGGACTCCCCTCCAGGGATTTGAACTTTTGAAAGCCGTGCCCGTGGTTATGGGCAGATGGGAATTTGTTAATGTCCGGTTGTAGATAACTTGAACCTTAACTTAATTAAAATGAATCAACTGAGTGTGTTACCGTGATGGCCTCTTCTCGGCGGAGTCCCGGAAGTGGACACGGTGTTGGAGTAATGTTTGCGCAGGTTGTTCTCTAGTTTCTCGCTCGCGCTTTGCCTCCTCTTCTTGCTCTCTTTTGCGAATAGGTTAGCCACCATATTTTGCTAGTCGCTTGCTGCAGCTCCACATATTTTTACCTTGCCTTGCCTATAAGCTTAAATAGTCTTGATCGCGAGGGTGCGAGATTGCTGAGTCCCTGTGGCTCACAGATTACTTTTACACCAGATGCAGGGCCTGATGATTCCGCTCCAGGAGACGCGCTTGAGCTCAAGTGGGAGTTCGACGGGGACTCTCAACGTTACTATGTTTCCTTTCCTGATGATCAGTAGTGGTGCCCAGTTGGGGGTGATTGGGACCGTGTCGCATGTTGGGTTATCTTTTGTTTTGGCGCCGTAGTCGGGCCATGAGTGTTTGGCTGATGTAATGTTAGTTATGTACTTGATTGACGTGGCGAGTGTAAGCCAACTATGTTATCTCCCCTTTTATTATCATATTACATGGGATGTTGTGAAGATTGCCTAACTTGCGGCATATGCCTTCAATGCGATTATGCCTCTAAGTCGTGCCTCGACACGTGGGAGATATAGTCGCATCGAGGGTGTTACAAGTTGGTAATCAGAGCCTTCCCCGACCTTAGGAGCCCCATTGCTTGATCGTTATTAGCGGTCGAGTTGTGTCTAGAAAAATGTTTTGAGTCTTTTAGGAATTATATATCGGAGAGTTTAGGAATTCTTTTTACTTCCCAGTCTCCTCATTGCTCTGGTAAGGCATCCTGACGTAGAGTTTTGATTCTTCTCTTCTCAAATTTCACTAAAAAAATTTAGGATCACGCGGGTATCTTGGAATCGTTCCGATGGTTTTATGATGAGAACATTGTCTTGGTGCCTCCTGTCAGGGGTTTTGTGGAAGTGTCCCGGGGAGTTGAGCTCTGAGGTGTTGTCATCATAATTTTATCGTTGCAGTTCTGGAATACCTGAGTTTAGTACGCCGACATCGAAAATCTCTTTTACGCAGTTCGGTGGTGAGATAACCTCGACGCCACCCAGTACTAGGGCGGGAGTTCGGGAGTATCGCCATAACTTGTATAACGGATGATTTTCGAAGGTTGAGGTAGATGGTTTCCGAAGGTTTCTTGGTTATGTGTTGAAGGATGGATACAGCTGGATGTAGGATTTGCTAGATTTGGGTGAGATATTATGCTTCCCTTGTATCACCAACACCTGATTGCATAACCGGAAAGGTTCGGGAGTTTCATAGGTGGGAATTCTTCTAGCTCTAGTTCTTCCTCCACGGATATTGGTTTGAGGTTGGGATTTCTTACCGATTATTCGTTCTCGAGCAGTACCTTGTTGATTTATTTCTCTACCTTAATTCTACGTGGCTTCTCAATTTATGGATATGTGACAATTTCAAGAGGAATGCATTCGTTCAATTTTGTTCGGATGTGAAGACAATATGTTGCAATTTTCATTCCGTTGGATTCAGCTTCAATATTTGTCTGTCAATGTGCTAATGGTGGTCAACCTCTTCAGGATGGCTCCTCCAACGCGCACGACTCCGAATCCTGATCCGCCACCACCTCCACCTCCTCCAGAGGCATGGCAAGCTGTGATGGCCGCAACCAATGCAAACACACAGTTGATCATGCAAATTCTCCAAGAGCGCAATCAAGGCAACAATCAGAATCACTTTGCTACACTCAACCAGTTCCTTGCTAACGGGCCAAAGACTTTCAGCAATTGTGTTGAGGCAACCGATAGTGACGATTGGCTTGTGGATCTGTGCAAGCATTTCGAGTGCAGTAACATCAAGCCTGAGGACTTTGTTAAGTTCGCTTCCTTCCAACTCAAAGATCAAGCTGCAGAATGGTTCCAATAGTACAAGGACTCCAGAGGTGGACGTGTTATCACTTGGGATGATTTCCGTCGAGATTTCCGAGCTCATCATATTCCCAGAGCGTGGTTGAAAGCAAGCGTGAGGAATTCCGCAACCTGAAGCAAGGCTCTTTGTCTGTCTATGACTACAACAAGTTGTTTCCGAAGCTCGCGCGCTTTGCCAAGCAGGACGTCCCTGATGAGAAGAGCATGATATATCAGTTCAGGGGTGGTCTCACAGAAGAAATTCGGCTAGCTCTTGTTCTGTTTGAGCCCTTGAGATACGATGAGTTCTACAACATGGCATTGAAGCAAGAGGCTGCTCAGTTGAGGTGTGATGCTTCCAAGAAGCAAGTCAGAGATGTTACTCCTTCTTCCTCTACTCAAGTGGCCAAGCAGCAGAAGTACTGGCTTCCTCCTCCTCCGTTCCGTCAGCCGTATCAGCAGAAGAGCAAAGGTGGTAGTGGTTCTTCCCACCCACCCAACCCTTGCTTTCAGAACAAGACTTCGTCTAAAGCTCCAAGATCGAGTGCTCGGTATCACCGTCCGCTTTCAGAGGTCACGTGCAACAAGTGCCAACAGAAGGGTCACTATGCCAACAAGTGTTTCAACCAGAGGCGTCTTCCTCCTCCTCCTCCTGTCAGATCGGCAAGTACAGCTGTGGTCAAACATAACCCCAAGCACGCCAAGGTCAATTTGATGAATGCAGCTCGGGCAGAGGACTCGTCAGATGTGATCATGGGTAACCTTCCTGTTAATGATATTCCTGCAAGAGTTCTTTTTGACACGGGTGCATCGCATTGTTTCATGTCAAAGCCATTTTTTACCAAGCATGAGTTCGTTTCTTCTCATTTAGGTAAACAAATGGATATCGTTTCTCCTGGCAAACGTTTGAGTGCAAGTCTGGAGGTGCCAGATGTTACTATCACCTTGGGCGACTACAAGTTCCTTTCTTCCCCAATGGTTCTTGGTAACTCGGATATTGATCTTATTCTCGGAATGGATTGGCTTTCTAAGCACAAGGCTTGGCTTGATTGTGCAGCCAGGCAGATTCAATTGACTCATTCGTCTGAGGATGTAATTGTCTTTGCCGCTCGTGATGATACCATTCGTCTGTTTTCTCTCAATGAGAAGGGTGAATTGGATGCTATCTCTCAAATTCCAGTCGTTTGCGAATATCAAGACGTCTTTCCAGCAGAGCTTCCAGGAATGCCTCCGCACCGGCCAGTTGAATTCGTTATTGATCTTGAGCCTAGCACGGAACCTGTGTGCAAACGTCCTTACAAGCTCGGACCTGAAGAGTTGAAGGAGCTGAAGAAGCAACTCGATATTCAAGAGAAAATGGGTCTCATCCGGCCTAGTTCTTCTCCGTGGGGTTGTGGTGTTCTTTTTGTGAAGAAGAAGGATGGAACGGACCGACTTTGTGTTCATTACCGTCCATTGAACAAGAAGACCATCAAGAACAAATACCCACTTCCCAACATCAACGAGCTGTTCGAACAACTCAAGGGTGCCCAAGTATTCTCCAAGCTTGATCTCCGTATGGGCTATCATCAGATTTGAATCCGTGAGCAAGATATTCCCAAGACAGCTTTCAGGACAAGCTATGGTTCATATGAATACACTGTCATGTCTTTTGGCCTCGTCAACGCTCCTCCGACGTTCTCTCGCATGATGAACTTCATCTTCAACGCCTACACCAATGACTTCGTTTTGGTCTATCTCGACGACATTCTGGTTTTCTCGAAGAACACGGAAGATCATGCCAAGCACTTGCGTTTGGTACTCGATAAGCTCAGGGAACATCAGTTCTACGCTAAGTTCTCCAAGTGTGAATTTTGGCTTGATGAGGTTCTTTATCTTGGTCATATCATCTCTGCCAAGGGCATTGCCGTGAATCCTGAGAAGGTATCTGCAATTGTGAATTGGGAACCTCCTCAGAACATGAAGCAACTCCGTAGCTTCCTCGGTCTCGCAAGCTATTGCCGAAGATTCGTTGAAAACTTTTCTAAGATCGCGAAGCCTCTCTCTAATCTTCTCCAGAAGCACGTCAAGTACATTTGGTCTTCGGAGTGTGACATTGCTTTCAACACTTTGAAAGAGAAATTGATCACTGCACCAGTTCTCACTCCGCCTGATGAATCCAAGCCGTACGAGGTCTTTTGTGATGCCTCTCTCCAAGGTCTTCGCGCAGTATTGATGCAAGAGAAGAAAGTTGTTGCTTATACCTCTCGCCAGTTGAAGCCTAATGAGAAGAACTACCCCACTCATGATCTCGAGTTGGCGGTAGTTGTGCATGCTCTTTTGACTTGGAGACATCTTCTATTGGGAAGAAAAGTGGACATTTTCACTGATCACAAGAGTCTCAAGTACATCTTCACTCAGCCTAATCTCAACCTCAGGCAAACTCGATGGGTTGAAATGATTCAAGAGTATAATCCGAGTATCGAGTATACTCCAGGCAAGGCCAATGTGATTGCTGACGCTTTGAGCAGGAAAGCTTATTGCAACAGTCTTATTCTCAAGCCTTATCAACCCGAGCTTTGTGAAGCCTTCCGTAAACTTAATCTGCAAGTTGTTCCTCAAGGTTTCCTCGCCAACCTTCAAGTCTCTCCTACCTTGGAAGACCAGATTCGCCAAGCCCAGCTTCTTGATGCTATGGTGAAAAAGGTGAAGATTGGGATTGCCAAGAGTCAATCCAAGTACAAGTGCTACCGCCTTGATGACAAGGATACTCTCTTCTTCGAGGATCGTATTGTTGTACCCAAAGGTGACCTCCGTAAAGTGATCATGAACGAGGCTCACAATTCTCTCCTCTCCATCCATCCTGGGAGCACGAAGATGTATCAGGACCTTAAGCAAGCTTATTGGTGGACTCGAATGAAGCGAGAGATCGCTCAATTCGTGAATGAATGTGATGTCTGCAAAAGAGTGAAGGCAGAACACCAAAGACCAGCTGGTCTCCTCCAACCTCTTGCCATTCCAGAATGGAAGTTTGACCACATTGAAATGGACTTCGTAACTGGGTTTCCAAAGTCCAAGCGTGGCAATGATGTTATATTCGTTGTCATCGACAAACTCACCAAAGTGGCTCATTTTCTGCCTATCAAAGAGTCGATCACCATAGCTCAATTGGCGGAACTCTATACCTCTCGAATTGTCTCTCTGCACGGTATTCCTCAAGTGATCTCTTCATACTGTGGCAGCATCTTTACATCGAAGTTTTGGGATTCTTTTCAGAAGTCCATGGGCACCAACATCCGCTTCAGCACAGCTTTCCATCCTCAAACTAGCGGTCAAGTCAAGCGTGTCAACCAGATTCTTGAAGATATGCTCAGGGCTTGTGTGATCTCCTTCGGCATGAAGTGGGAGGATTGTCTTCCTTATGCTGAATTCTCCTACAACAACAGTTTTCAAGCAAGTTCGGTCAAGGCCCCATTTGAAATTCTGTATGGCAGGAAGTGCCGTACCCCTCTCAACTGGTCTGAAACCGGTGAACGTCAGCTTTTGGGTAATGACTTAATCATAGAGGCAGAGGAAATGTGCAAAGTCATTCGTGATAACCTCAAAGCAGCCCAATCCCGTCAGAAGAGCTACTATGATAGTAAGCACCGTGATTTGGCTTTCGAGATCGGAGATCATGTTTACCTCCGCGTCTCTCCTATGAAAGGTACTCGTCGCTTCGGTATCAAAGGGAAGCTTGCCCCCAGATACGTGGGACCTTTCAAGATTGTCAGCAAGAGAGGCGACCTCGCCTATCAACTCGAGCTTCCTTCAAACTTTGCAAATGTTCATGACGTGTTCCATGTCTCTCAGCTCCGAAAGTGCTTCAAGACTCCTGACCGCACCGTCAACTTCGAGGACATTGAGCTCCAAGAAGATCTCTCCTATCATGAGCACCCAGTTGCTATTCTTGAAGAGACTGAACGCAAGACTCGCAACAAGTCAATCAAATTTCTCAAAGTCAAGTGGTCACACCGTTCCGACCGTGAAGCTACCTGGGAACGCGAGGATCACCTCCGTTCTGAGTACCCGGCGTTCTTTCAGTCCTAGATCTCGGGACGAGATCCTTTCGTAGTGGTGGAGTGTTGTAACACCCCGGATGTAACTTTCCCAATTTGTACTCCAACTCTTGCCGTTTCCGGCGTTAAGTTTTGTTTATTTCCTTGGGTTCGGGTTTTGTCTCCGTGTGTTGTTGTCGTTGTCATGCATCTCATATCATGTCATCATGTGCATTGCATTTGCATACGTGTTCGTCTCATGCATTCGAGCATTTTCCCCGTTGTCCGTTTTGCATTCCGGCGCTTCGTTCTCCTCCGGTGGTCATTTCTAGCTTTCTTTCGTGTGTGGAGTTTAAATATTTCCGGATTGGACCGAGACTTGCCAAGCGGCCTTGGTTTACTACCGGTAGACCGCCTGTCAAGTTTCGTACCATTTGGACTTCGTTTGATACTCCAACGGTTAACCAAGGGACCGAAAAGGCTTCGTGCGTGTTGCAGCCCAACACCCCTCCAATTTGTCCCAAAACCCACCTAAACCTACTCCATCATCTAGAGTGTTCGATCATGATCGCGTGGCCGAAAACCGCACCTCATTTGGACTCTCCTAGCTCCTCCTATGCCTATTTAAAGTCCCCTCCCGAAATTCGCGGATCAATCCACCCTAACCTAGCCCCCCTTCGTCTCTCCACGCGCCAGACGTGTCCGGACACGCCGGACAAAACCACCGCCGCCGCCCGCACCCTATCGCCGCCTGCCACGTGGCTCCCCGCCCCACATCGCCGCCGAAGCCCGCCGGGCCCGAGGCCGGCCCTCCCCGCGAGCCGCCCGGGCCAGAGCCGCCTGCCCGCGCGCCCGCGTCCTCCTCCTCCGCGCCGCCCGCCGCCGCCTTCCTCCACCGAAGCTGGCGCCGCCACCAGGGAGCAGCTCCGGCGAGTCCTTCCGCCGCCCGACGCGCGTTAGACCCCGCCGGCGCCGCGCCCGACCCCGGCCACCACCGGCGACCCAACTCCGGCGACCGGATCCGGTCGGCTCCGGCCTCCTCCGACCTCCCCGGCGCCACCCCGCGTTCCCCTCCGGCGAAACTCCGGCAATCTACAGTGCCTCGCCGGCCCCGCCTCGATCTGCGTGCCTCGGGTCAAACCCTAGATCTGGGAGGTTGAATTTTCGTCCAAGTCCCTAAAATTCTGATCCATATGCTCCTGTTCGTGACCTCGTAACTTTGCATCCGTAGCTCCGATTCATGCATATAGCATATCAAAATGTTCATCTCAGAGAGTACATCATTTCACTACATCGCATCATTTTCATTTGAGTTCATCTTGATGCCCGAAATGCTGTTAGAAGAGGGCTACTTGAGTTAATTGTCAGATCATCTACTCCATTTAGGTTTTTATCATTTTTGCCATGATTAATGTGTGCATGATATGCCCATGAGTTCTACATATGTTTTGTTAAGGGTTTTGTCATCTTTCCAAAGGTGCAACCCATGTATTTTTGTGATGTGTATCGTGATTAGTGCAAGCTTGCAAAGTGGTGCACTTGCTAATTCTGTTTTCAGGGACTTAGCAATTCCACTAAGTCCTTGAGCTGTTTATCTCATGATGCCATATGTTCTTATTGTTTCCTAGTGATCCGTGCCTCTTTTGAGGATGATCAGTAAGGATGTTTTGTTAATCTTGTAGTGCTCTATCCATCCATGTCTTTGTTTGCAATTATGGAGCACCCTAGCTTGAGTCAATCGAGCTCTACTTTTGCTACTTTGTGAATCTGGGAAGATTGTCAACTTGTTTGCAATTTTGCCGATGATGTTGTAGTTGATCCATGCATGCTATGCTACTGTTCTTGCCATGTCTAGCTTGTATTTTGTGCCTTCTTGATAGATGTATGCTTGTATTGCCATGACTTGCTCTGTAGTGAGTGCATCGAGCTCGTAAACATGCCTACTTGAGTTATGTTTCAGCATGCTCCAGTTTTCACTAAGTCTGAAAACTGATTATGTTTTTGCTATGTTCACATGCTTGCAATTGTATTTTCTGGTCCTTTTTGGAATAAGGTCACTAAGGGACTTTTGTTAAGCTCTTTGAGTAGCTCCATGCCATGCTTTATGTTGCCTTGTTCAGGTCCTGTAGCATGTAGTTTTGTTGCTCCGAAGAGTGCTACCTGATCTGAAATTCCAGACAAGTGTTAATTTCACTAAGTCTGAGATCTGTTTGTCATATGCATTTTTGCCATGCTTGTTTGAACCTGTTAATGGATGAATTAGCCGTAGCTCAGTGCTAGACTTTTGTTAAGCATCTTGAATGCATCCCTGCCTGTATTTTGTTGTCATGTTTGGGTGTTGTAGCATGTTCATCTCATTGCATTTAGGTGGCTACTTGTTGTAAATTGCAGACCGGTGTCATTTTTGAATCGCTTGCCATTTCCAAACCGTAACTCCGATTCCGGCGTTCTTTATATCGTTTTCAAGCGATTTCATCTCACCTTTCTAGTGGAACACTTGGATTTCCAATTTGAGGCCAGGTTCTTGCATTTCCTATCATATCTTGCATTTTGCATCCCGCATCGCATCCGGCATAGCATATCATCTTTGCATCATCTTGTTGTCCCTTGCACGTGGTTGATTGTGTCCTTGTTGCTTGTTTGTCTTGTTTGGGTAGAGCTGGGAGACGAGTTTGCTAGCGAGGAGCCTGTTGAGTTTGCTTTTGAGGATCCAGTCAACTCTGACAACTGTGCAGGCAAGATGATCATACCCTCGAAATCACTACTATCTTTGCTATGCTAGTTTGCTCGCTCTTTTGCTATGCCAATGCTACGATGCCTACCATTTTCTTTCAAGCCTACCAAATTGCCATGTCAAACCTTTAACCCACCATGTCCTAGCAAACCGTTGATTGGCTATGTTACCGCTTTGCTCAGCCCCTCTTATAGCGTTGCTAGTTGCAGGTGAAGATCGGAGGCCGTTCCTTGTTGGAACATTTACTTAATTGTTGGGATATCATTATATTATCTTGTTATCTTAATGCATCTATATACTTGGTAAAGGGTGGAAGGCTCGGCCTCTCTCCTAGTGTTTTGTTCCACTCTTGCCGCCCTAGTTTTCCGTCATATCGGTGTTATGTTCCCGGATTTTGCGTTCCTTACGCGGTTGGGTTATAATGGGAACCCCTTGATAGTTCGCCTTGATTAAAGCTTTTCCAGCAATGCCCAACCTTGGTTTTACCATTCGCCACCTAGCCTCTTTTTCCCTTGGGTTTCCGGAGCCCGAGGGTCATCTTATTTAAACCCCCCCCCCCCCGGGCCAGTGTTCCTCTGAGTGTTGGTCCGAACTGGGCAGCCTGCGGGGCCACCTCGGGGCAACTTGAGGGTTCGTTTTACTCGTAGCTTGACCTATCTAAGTGTGCCCTGAGAATGAGATATGTGCAGCTCCTATCGGGATTTGTCGGCACATTCGGGCGGTGTTGCTGGTCTTGTTTTAACCTGTCGAAGTGTCTTGAGTAACCGAGATACCGAGTCTGATCGGAACGTCTTGGGAGGAGGTCTATTCCTTCGTTGACCGTGAGAGCTTGTCATGGGCTAAGTTGGGACTCCCCTCCAGGGATTTGAACTTTTGAAAGCCGTGCCCGTGGTTATGGGCAGATGGGAATTTGTTAATGTCCGGTTGTAGATAACTTGAACCTTAACTTAATTAAAATGAATCAACTGAGTGTGTTACCGTGATGGCCTCTTCTCGGCGGAGTCCGGGAAGTGGACAAGGTGTTGGAGTAATGTTTGTGCAGGTTGTTCTCTAGTTTCTCGCTCGCGCTTTGCCTCCTCTTCTCACTCTCTTTTGCGAATAGGTTGGCCACCATATTTTGCTAGTCGCTTGTTGCAGCTCCACATATATTTACCTTGCGATTCCTATAAGCTTAAATAGTCTTGATCGCGAGGGTGCGAGATTGCTGAGTCCCTGTGGCTCACAGATTACTATTACACCAGATGCAGGGCCTGATGATTCCGCTCAAGGAGACGCGCTTGAGCTCAAGTGGGAGTTCGACGAGGACTCTCAACGTTACTATGTTTCCTTTCCTGATGATCAGTAGTGGTGCCTAGTTGGGGGTGATTGGGACCGTGTCGCATGTTGGGTTCTCTTTTATTTTGGCGCCGTAGTCGGGCCATGAGTGTTTGGATGATGTAATGTTATTTATGTACTTGATTGACGTGGCGAGTGTAAGCCAACTATGTTATCTCCCCTTTATGATTTATACTACATGGGATGTTGTGAAGATTGCCTAACTTGCGACATATGCCTTCAATGCGATTATGCCTCTAAGTCGTGCCCCGACACGTGGGAGATATAGTCGCATCGAGGGTGTTACAGATAACTCTCTGTCATACGGAGTGACAAAATCCCAGTCTCGATTCGTGCCAACCCAACAGACACTTTCGGAGATACCCGTAGTGCACCTTTATAGTCACCCAGTTATGTTGTGACGTTTGGCACACCCAAAGCACTCCTACGGTATCCGGGAGTTGCATAATCTCATGGTCTAAGGAAATGATACTTGACATTCGGAAAATCTCTAGCAAACGAACTACACGATCTTTCAGCTATGCTTAGGATTGGGTCTTGTCCATCACATCATTCTCCTAATGATGTGATCCCGTTATCAATGACATCTAATGTCCATAGTCAGGAAACCATGACTATCTTTTGATCAACGAGCTAGTCAACTAGAGGCTCACTAGGGACGTGTTGTGGTCTATGTGTTCACACATGTATTACGATTTCTGGATAAGACAATTATAGCATGAACAATAGACAATTTTCATGAACAAGGAAATATAATAATAACCATTTTATTATTGCCTCTAGGGCATATTTCCAACAGTCTCCCACTTGCACTAGAGTCAATAATCTAGTTACATTGTGATGAATCGAACACCCATAGAGGTCTGGTGTTGATCATGTTTTGCTCTAGGGAGAGGTTTAGTCAACGGATCTGCTACATTCAGGTCTGTATGTACTTTACAAATATCTATGTCTCCATTTTGAACACTTTCACGAATGGAGTTGAAGCGACGCTTGATATGCCTGGTCTTCCTGTGAAACCTGGGCTCCTTGGCAAGGGCAATAGCTCCAGTGTTGTCACAGAAGAGAGTCATTGGGCCCGACGCATTGGGAGTGACTCCTAGGTCGGTAATGAACTCCTTCATCCAGATTGCTTCTTGTGTTGCCTCCGAGGCTGCCATGTACTCCGCTTCACATGTAGATCCCGCCACAACGCTTTGCTTGCAACTGCACCAGCTTACTGCCCCACCATTCAAAATATACACGTATCCGGTTTGTGACTTAGAGTCATCCAGATCTGTGTCGAAGCTAGCATCGACGTAACCCTTTACGACGAGCTCTTCGTCACCTCCATAAACGAGAATCATATCCTTAGTCCTCTTCAGGTACTTCAGGATATTCTTGACCGCTGTCCAGTGTTCCATGCCAGGATTACTTTGGTACCTTCCTACCAAACTTACGACAAGGTTTACATCAGGTCTGGTACACAGCATGGCATACATAATAGACCCTATGGTCGAGGCATAGGGGACGACACTCATCTTTTATCTATCTTCTGCCGTGGTCGGGCATTGAGCCATGCTCAATTGCATACCTTGCAATACAGGCAAGAACCCCTTCTTGGACTGATCCATATTGAACTTCTTCAATATCTTGTCAAGGTACATACTTTGTGAAAGACCAATGAGGCGTCTCGATCTATCTCTATAGATTTTGATGCCTAATATATAAGCAGCTTCTCCAAGGTCCTTCATTGAAAAACACTTGTTCAAGTAGGCCTTTATGGTTTCCAAGAATTCTATATCATTTCCCATCAATAGTATGTCATCCACATATAATATGAGAAATGCTACGGAGCTCCCACTCACTTTCTTGTAAACACAGGCTTCTCCATAAGTCTGTGTAAACCCAAACGCTTTGATCATCTCATCAAATCGAATGTTCCAACTCCGAGATGCTTGCACCAGCCCATAGATTGAGTGTTGGAGCTTGCACACCTTGTTAGCATTCTTAGGATCGACAAAACCTTCCGGCTGCATCATATACAATTCTTCCTTAAGAAAGCCGTTAAGGAATGCCGTTTTGATGTCCATTTGCCATATCTCATAATCATAGAATGCGGCAACTGCTAACATGATTCGGACGGACTTCAGCTTTGCTACTGGTGAGAAAGTCTCATCGTATTCAACCCCTTGAACTTGTCGATAACCCTTAGCGACGAGTCGAGCCTTGTAGATGGTCACATTACCATCTGCGTCTGTCTTCTTTTTAGAGATCCATTTATTTTCTATGGCTCACCGATCATCGGGCAAGTCAGTCAAAGTCCATACTTCGTTTTCATACATGGATCCTATCTCGGATTTCATGGCTTCTAGCCATTTGTCGGAATCTGGGCCCGCCATCGCTTCCTCACAGTTCGAAGGTTCACCGTTGTCTAACAACATGATTTCCAAGACAGGGTTGCCGTACCACTCTGGTGCGGACCGTGTCCTTGTGGACCTACGAAGTTTAGTAGCAACTTGATCTGAAGTTCCATGATCATCATCATTAACTTCCTCTCTAGTCGGTGCAGGAACCTCAGGAACATTTTCCTGAGTTGCGCCACTTTACGGTTCAAGAGGTAATACTTCATCAAGTTCTACTTTCCTCCCACTTACTTCTTTCGAGAGAAACTCTTTCTCTAGAAAGGATCCATTCTTGGCAACAAAGATCTTGCCTTCGGATCTTAGGTAGAAGGTATACCCAATAGTTTCTTTAGGGTATCCTATGAAGACGCATTTTTCCGACTTGGGTTCGAGCTTTTCAGGTTGAAGTTTCTTGACATAAGCATCGCATCCCCAAACTTTTAGAAACGACAGCTTAGGTTTCTTCCCAAACCATAATTCATACGGTGTCGTCTCAATGGATTTCGACGGAGCCCTATTTAAAGTGAATGCGACAGTCTCTAAAGCATAGCCCCAAAATGACAGCGGTAGATCGGTAAGATACATCATAGATCGCACCATATCCAATAGAGTGCGATTACGACGTTTGGACACACCATTACGCTGAGGTGTTCCAGGTGGCGTGAGTTGTGAAACTATTCCACATTTCCTTAAGTGTGTGCCAAATTCGTGACTCAAGTATTCTCCCCCATGATCTGATCGCAAGAACTTGCTTTTCCTGTCATGTTGATTCTCAACCTCACTCTGAAATTCCTTGAACTTTTCAAAGGTCTCAGACTTGTGTTTCATTAAGTAGACATACCCATATCTACTCAAGTCATCAGTGAGGGTGAGAACATAACGATAGCCACCGCGAGCCTCAACACTCATTGGACCGCACACATCAGTATGTATGATTTCCAATAAGTTGGTTGCTCGCTCCATTGTTCCTGAGAACAGAGTCTTGGTCATTTTACCCATGAGGCATGGTTCGCACGTGTCAAATGATTCGTAATAAAGAGACTCCAAAAGTCCATCTGCATGGAGCTTCTTCATGCGTTTGACATCTATGTGACCAAGGCGGCAGTGCCACAAGTATGTGGGACTATCATTATCAACCTTACATCTTTTGGTATTCACACTATGAATATGTGTAACATTACGCTCGAGATTCATTAAGAATAAACCATTCACCAGCGGGGCATGACCATAAAACATATCTCTCATATAAATAGAACAACCATTATTCTCGGATTTAAATGAGTAGCCATCTTGAATTAAATGAGATCCTGATACAATGTTCATGCTCAAAGCTGGCACTAAATAACAATTATTGAGGTTTAAAACTAATCCCGTAGGTAAATGTAGAGGTAGCGTGCCGACGGTGATCATATCGACCTTGGAACCATTCCCGACGTGCATCGTCACCTTGTCCTTCGCCAGTCTCCGCTTATTCCGCAGCTCCTGCTTTGAGTTAAAAATGTGAGCAACCGCACCGGTATCAAATACCCAGGAGCTACTACGAGTACTGGTAAGGTACACATCAATTACATGTATATCACATATACCTTTAGTGTTGCCGTCCTTCTTGTCTGCTAAGTATTTGGGGCAGTTCCGCTTCCAGTGACCACTTCCCTTGCAATAAAAACACTCAGTCTCAGGCTTGGGTCCATTCTTTGGCTTCTTCCCGGCAGCTTGCTTACCGGGCGCGGCAACCCCCTTGTCGTCCTTCTTGAAGTTCTTCTTACCCTTGCCTTTCTTAAACTTAGTGGTTTTATTCACCATCAACACTTGATGTTCCTTTTTGATCTCCACCTCCGCTGATTTCAGCATTGAATATACCTCAGGAATGGTCTTTTCATCCCCTGCATATTGAAGTTCATCACAAAGCTCTTGTAGCTCGGTGGAAGCGACTGAAGGATTCTGTCAATGACCGCGTCATCCGGGATATTAACTCCTAGCTGAGTCAAGTGGTTATGCAACCCATACATTTTGAGTATGTGCTCACTGACAGAACTATTTTCCTCCATCTTACAACTGAAGAACTTGTCGAAGACTTCATATCTCTTGACCCGGGCATGAGCTTGGAAAACCATTTTCAGCTCTTCGAACATCTCATATGCTCCGTGTTGCTCAAAACGCTTTTGGAGCCCCGGTTCTAAGCTGTAAAGCATGCCGCACTAAACGAGGGAGTAGTCATCAGCACGTGACTGCCAAGCGTTCCTAACGTCTTGGTTCTCTGGGATGGGTGCGTCACCTAGCGGTGCTTCTAGGACATAATCTTTCTTGGCAGCTATGAGGATGATCCTCAGGTTCCAGACCCAGTCCGTATAGTTGCTGCCATCATCTTTCAGCTTGGTTTTCTCTAGGAACGCGTTGAAGTTGAGGGCAACATTAGCGTGGGCCATTTGATCTACAAGACATATTGTAAAGATTTTAGACTAAGTTCATGATAATTAAGTTCATCTAATCAAATTATTCAATGAACTCCACTCAGATAGACATCCCTCTAGTCATCTAAGTGAAACATGATCCGAGTCAACTAGGCCGTGTCCGATCATCACGTGAGACGGACTAGTCAACATCGGTGAACATCTTCATGTTGATCGTATCTTCTATACGACTCATGCTCGACCTTTCGGTCTTCCGTGTTTCGAGGCCATGTCTGTACATGTTAGGCTCGTCAAGTCAACCTAAGTGTATTGCATGTGTAAATCTGGCTTACACCCGTTGTATTCGAACGTTAGAATCTATCACACCCGATCATCACGTGGTGCTTCGAAACAACGAACCTTCGCAACGGTGCACAGTTAGGGGGAACACTTTCTTGAAATTATTACAAGGGATCATCTTATTTAAGCTACCGTCATTCTAAGCAAATAAGATGTAAAACATGATAAACATCACATGTAATCAAATAGTGACATGATATGGCCAATATCATTTTGCTCCTTTCGATCTCCATCTTCTCCATCTTTGGGGCGCCATGATCATCGTCGTCACCGGCATGACACCATGATCTCCATCATCATGATCTCCATCATCGTGTCTTCATGAAGTTGTCTCGTCATCTATTACTTCTACTACTATGGCTAACGGTTTAGCAATAAAGTAAAGTAATTACATGACGTTATATGTTGACACGCAGGTCATAAATAAATTAACACAACTCCTATGGCTCCTGCCGGTTGTCATACTCATTAACATGCAAGTCGTGATTCCTATTACAAGAACATGATCAATCTCATACATCACATATATCATTCATCACATCCTTTTGGCCGTATCACATCACACGATACATGCTGCAAAAACAAGTTAGACGTCCTCTAATTGTTGTTGCAAATTTTTACGTGGCTGCTATAGGTTTCTTAGCAAGAACGTTTCTTACCTACGCCAAAACCACAACGTGATACGCCAATTTCTATTTACCCTTCATAAGGACCCTTTTCATCGAATCCGATCCGACTAAAGTGGGAGAGACAGACACCCGCTAGCCACCTTATGCAACTAGTGCATGTCAGTCGGTGGAACCAGTCTCACGTAAGCGTACGTGTAAGGTCGGTCCGGGCCGCTTCATCCCACGATGCCGCCGAATCAAGATAAGACTAGTAACGGCAAGTAAATTGACAATATCGACGCCCACAACTACTTTGTGTTCTACTCGTGCATAGAAACTACGCATAGACCTAGCTCATGATGCCACTGTTGGAGAACGTAGCAGAATTTAAAATTTTCTATGCATCACCAAGATCAATCTATGGAGTTATCTAGCAACAAGGGAAAGGGGATTGCATCTACATACCCTTGTAGATCGCGAGCGGAAGCGTTCAAGAGAACGGGGTTGATGGAGTCGTACTCGTCGTGATCCAAATCACTGATGACCGAGCGCCGAACGGACGGCACCTCTGCGTTCAACACACGTACAGTTGGGAAGACGTATCCTCCTTCTTGATCTAGTAAGGGGGAAGGAGAGGTTGATGGAGATCCAGCAGCACGACGGCGTGGTGGTGGAAGCAACGGTGATCTCGACAGGGCTTCGCCAAGCTCAGCGAGAGGGAGAGGTGTCACGGGAGGGAGAGGGAGGCGCCAGGGGCTAGGGTGCGGCTGCCCTCCCTCCCCCCCCCCCCCCCCACTATATATAGGGCCCCTAGGGGGGCGGCCCTAGAGATTGGATCTCAAGGGGGGGCGGCGGCCAAGGGGGTGGCTTGCCCCCCAAGCCAAGTGGGGCGCCCCCCACCCCTAGGGTTTCCAACCCTAGGCACAGGGGGAGGCCCAAGGGGGGCGCACCAGCCCACCAGGGGCTGGTTCCCTTCCCCACTTCAGCCCATGGGGCCCTTCGGGATAGGTGGCCCCACCCGGTGGACCCCCGGGACCCTTCCGGTGGTCCCGGTACAATACCGGTGACCCCCGAAACTTTCCCGATGGCCGAAACTGGACTTCCTATATATAATTCTTCACCTCCGGACCATTCCGGAACTCCTTGTGACGTCCGGGATCTCATCTGGGACTCCGAACAACTTTCGGGTTACCGCATACTAATATCTCTACAACCCTAGCGTCACCGAACCTTAAGTGTGTAGACCCTATGGGTTCGGGAAACACGCAGTCATGACCGAGACGACTCTCCGGTCAATAACCAATAGCGGGATCTGGATACCCATGTTGGCTCCCACATGATCCTCGATGATCTCATCGGATGAACCACGATGTCGAGGATTCAATCAATCCCGTATACAATTCCCTTTGTCAATCGGTACGTTACTCGCCCGAGACTCGATCGTCGGTATCCCAATACCTCGCTCAATCTCGTTACCGGCAAGTCACTTTATTCATACCGTAATGCATGATCCCGTGATCAACCACTTGGTCACATTGAGCTCATTATGATGATGCATTACCGAGTGGGCCCAGAGATACCTCTCTGTCATACGGAGTGACAAATCCCAGTCTCGATTCGTGCCAACCCAACAGACACTTTCGGAGATACCCGTAGTGCACCTTTATAGTCACCCAGTTACGTTGTGACGTTTGGCACACCCAAAGCACTCCTACGGTATCCGGGAGTTGCACAATCTCATGGTCTAAGGAAATGATACTTGACATTCGGAAAAGCTCTAGCAAACGAACTACACGATCTTTGAGCTATGCTTAGGATTGGGTCTTGTCCATCACATCATTCTCCTAATGATGTGATCCCGTTATCAATGACATCTAATGTCCATAGTCAGGAAACCATGACTACCTTTTGATCAATGAGCTAGTCAACTAGAGGCTCACTAGGGACGTGTTGTGGTCTATGTATTCACACATGTATTACGATTTCCGGATAACACAATTATAGCATGAACAATAGACAATTATCATGAACAAGGAAATATAATAATAACCATTTTATTATTGCCTCTAGGGCATATTTCCAACAGAACCATGCTGCGAGACGTGGTCGAGCAAGATGGGATTTGCCCCTCCGATCAGGAGAGATATACTCTGGGCCCGTCGTGTGATCTGACTAGGGTAAGCATGGCCATGCGACAAGGATTATGAGATAATCCGGTTTGTGGTTGGCATCACTGGAACGAGAAAGAGGTCGAGCTAGCACAAGGATGACAGACTCGTCTTGAGCTCGACAACATATATCGTGTGGCAAAAGGAATGGAAGTGTGATGTACAGGTTCGCTAACCAGCTTCATAGTCTGCTTGGTGTTCGGCATGCCTTGCTAGACGCCGCTACCAACCGTGTAGTTCGGAGGTGATCAAAACTGCGACCAAGCCGACTTGAACCTAAGGGGTCGCGCGCTTAAGGGAAGGAACCTACAAGATCGGATCCAAGGACACTGGTCGGATGTGATCCGAACTGTATTCGGATTGTGGCCGAGTAGACTTATGGGCTTTAGGGTCCGTGAGAGGCCCAAGTGTTGAGCCCGTGACGGATGCCCATATATATAGTGGAGGTGCGGCACACTCATGGGTTGATCGCTTCGGCGCTGTCACTAGGGTTTGCATGTGTTGTGAATAGACACCTCCATTCGCTGCCGGTTGTGTGATTGGACCTAGCAGTCCGCCACACAATGTTCCTCCTACACGCGCGGATACCGTTAGAGGTGGTGCACTTGCGCCGCTCCGGTGAACCTGTACGTGGGAACCGACCACCGGTTGTACGAGGGAGATCGAACGAGGAGGAGACGATCCACGCGGATGCGCTGCCCCAACTCTTCTTCCGCTGCATGGCACTGCGCGTCTAGTGGTAACGAACTGTGATCCATCTCCCGTAGCATGTTCTTGGTTGTTCTGCGTGTAGGAAATTTTAATTTGCAGTCGACGCACCCTACCGTAGATCCCATCAGTGGTATCAGAGCCTCTGCTATAGGATTTGGATTCAGATCATATGCATATTAGATATGTGGAGGCAATAGATGAGGTCTGTTGTCATTGATAAGAATGGCTGTGTGCACGGTTGATGAGATCAACTGCACACGGGGATCGATGTGGCTATGTTTTCTATTGATTGGGATCGATGAGGTCGTGACACGATCTACCGCTACCGGTCGATTATCCGCCATCGGGGTCAATAGTGAAACGTTAATCCGAATCGGATTCACGATGGTCGATGAGATCGGTCAGATTAGAGAATTCGGCGTGATCGGAGTTCAGATGTGATCTGTAATTTCTGAAAACGTCGGGCGTTGCCCGCACCCGCGAGGGGCGCTGCCCCTTCGAACCCCGCCCGCTAACCGGCTAGCGGGACCGCCGTGTGCGTAGCACCTTGTATTTCGTACACGATCACTCAAACCGGTAGAATGCGATTCTATGCATAACTTTATTTTGCAGGGTTTGATGTGAATAGTATGGCTCATGTGTATGTGATGCATGTGTGTAAATTATACATGGCTTGCGTGTCATGTTTGGCAGCCGGCAGGAGCCAAAGTGCTGTCATTATATTGTATAACGACATGCGTGTCGACTTGTGACTCTATGTAAAATTCATTACTAGTTGTAGTAGTTGGATAATAGAGATCAGGTTGGTGGCTTGGCGTCCCGGCGTGACAAACAAGATGGAGTTCCTAGATGGTCATCGGAGTCGGAGCCAACCTGGAAGAACATCTATGAAGGAGCCATACTATTTCACAATATGTGTTTATTTGTGATTGTTATGCTTCCTTGTTTTCTATGCATGTTAGGATGGTAGAAAGATCCCTCATGAATATCAAGTGAATTGCCATCGCCGATGTTTCACCTTCGCACGTCAAGTACGTCTAGTAGTGGGCTCATAAAATCAGGGTTCTACTAGGTGTCCTTGAACTGAAGGGTTTGTGTCGGACACGGACATGCACTGCATTAGGTTGACTTGACAAGGCTATCAAAATGGTTTTGGGCCTTGTGGCAAAAGAGGTCGGGAGCCGGGGTATGAGATACCTGGCCGACCGACAGGAGTCGTATAGAGATACGATTAGCAAGGGGTTGCTTACCGGATAGGCATGTTGTCTAGCAGTGATGCTAAAGCTCACTAGTCACATGTGCTAGTCGGATCCTGAATCACTGAGAGTTTGCGGAGGGATGCTGACTTCAGTGGGAGTGTTTCTATTTAAGGCTAGAATTACTCTACATAAACACATTGCTTAGTGATTGCATATTTTTCTGTTGTAGATCAATGGCACCACCTGCTCAACCCAACTTTGCATTGAAATCAATTATGGAGAAGGATAAACTGAATGGAACAAACTTTACTACCTGGTATAGAAATTTGAGAATTGTTCTCAGGCATGATAAAAAGGAACATGTTCTAGAGGATCCGCTTCCAGAGGAACCTGCCGATAATGCTAGTACCACAACCAAGAATGCCTACCAGAAACTCGTTGATGAATCAAACAAGATCAGCTGCCTCATGCTGGCTTGTATAGAGCCGGATTTGCAGCAGCATTTTGAAGACGTTGGGGCTTTCGATATGATCGAGAGTCTCAAGAGCATGTTTCAGGTGCAGGCTAGGACCGAAAGGTTCGACGTCTGGCGATCCTTGATGGATTGTAAGCTGAAGTAAGGTGATCCACTGAGCTCGCATGTGATCAAGATGATCGGATATGTGCAAGCTTTGGATCGGTTGGGCTTCCCGCTCTTGGATGAGCTTGCTACTGATGCAGTTCTGGGTTCTCTTCCACCCAGCTATGGGACGTTCATCTCGAACTATCATATGCATGGCATGGATAAGAAGCTCACTAAATTGCATGGGATGCTCAAAGTGGCAGAGCAGGATATTAAGAAAGGCATGCATCAAGTGTTGATGGTGCAGAAATCGGCTAAGTTCGAGAAGAGTTGGTCTAAGAAGAAGGCTAAGGCAAAGGGCACGGAGATGGTAACCTCCGCCGCTGCGCCGAAGTCTGGACCGGACTCAAAGACCATTTGCTATCATTGCAAGGAAACTGGTCACTGGAAGAGGAACTGTAGCAAGTGGCTTGCAGAGCATGGCAAGAAGGCCGTGAATGCTGCTTCAGGCAAAGGTACACTTGTTGCATATGTTATAGACGTTTACCTTGCTGACATACCTAGTAGCTCTTGGGTATTTGATACCGGATCGGTTGTTCATATTTGCAACTCGATGCAGGGGCTGGTAAGAACTAGGCGTGTGGCACAAGGGGAGATTGACATCAGGGTCAGCAACAAAGCAAGAGTTGCTGCGTTGGAGGTCGGCACGATGCAGCTCTAGCTTCCTTCTGGATTTATTTTGGAATTGAATAATTGTTATTACATTCCTGCACTTAGTCGGAACATTATTTCTGCCTCATGCTTGATGAGTCAGGGTTATGAATTCAATTTAAAGGACAATGGTTGTTCGATTTATTTGAATGGTATGTTCCACGGCTATGCACCTATTGTTGATGGGTTATTTATGTTGAATCTAGAACAGGAACCGGTCTATAACATGAATGTCAAGAGGCATAAGCCTAATGAGATAAATCCGACATACTTCTGGCAGTGCCGACTTGGACACATTAGTCTGAAACGCATGAAGAAGCTCCATGATGATGGACTCCTAACTTCGACCAACTTTGGGTCGTTCGAGACATGCGAATCATGCTTGCTCGGCAAGATGACTAAGTCTCCTTTCACAAAGAGTTGTGAGAGGGCACCGAGCTATTGGAACTGATACACAGTGATGTGTGTGGACCAATGAGCACAACTGTCAGAGGTGGCTATCAGTACTTCGTGACTTTTACCGACGACTTGAGTAGATACGGATATATCTATTTGATGAGGCACAAGTCAGAGACTTTTGAAAAGTTCAAAGAGTTTCAAAATTAGGTGGAGAATCAGCTCAGCAAGACTATAAAACTTCTACGATCTGGTTGTGGAGGTGAGTACATGAGCCAGGAGTTTGATGATCATCTGAAAAGCAGAGGTATAGTACCTCAGCTCACACCTCCGGGTACGCCACAGAGAAACGGTGTATCAGAATGGAGGAATCGCACCTTGTTGGACATGGTTCGATCTATGATGAGCAAGTCGGATTTACCCTTGTCATTCTGGGGATACATTCTAGAAACTGCAGCTTTCACACTTAACAGGGTACCATCAAAATCCGTAGACAAGACACCACATGAGATGTGGACCGGGAATGAGTCCCAGTTTGTCTTTTCTAAAGATTTGGGGTTGTGAAGCATTTGTTAAGAAACTTATGTCAGACAAGCTTACACCAAAGTTGGATAAATGCATATTCATGGGATATCCGAGGGAAACCTTGGGATATAACTTCTACAACCGGGAAGAGAACAAAGTGTTTGTTGCTCGGAACGGGGTTTTCCTTGAGAAAGAGTTTCTCGATCGGGAGGCTAGTGGGAGGACGGTCTGACTTGAAGAAATTCGAGGACCACTCGGGGACGGCTCAGCTGGTGATAAGATCATACCGGAGTCAGTCAGGGAACCCGTAGTGCAAGTGGCACCGGAACCACGGAGGTCGGAAAGATTGCGCAGAGTGTGCGATGTATTGTTGCTAGAAAGCGACAAGCTAGCCACATATGCGGAAGCAATGGTAAGCCCAAATTCCGAGGCATGGCTGGAGGCCATGTGATCCGAGTTAAAGTCCATGGATGAGAATCAAGTTTGGGACTTGGTTGATCCGCCGCCTGGCGTAACGGCCATTGGTTGCAAATGGGTCTTTAAGAAGAAAACTGATGTGGATGGAAATTTTCAGATCCACAAAGCTCGGCTTGTCGCTAAGGGTTATGGACAAGTTCAAGGAATTGACTACGACGAGACTTACTCGCCGGTAGCGATGCTGAAGTCGGTGAGGATCGTACTATCTATAGCTGCATATTTCGATTACGAGATATGGCAGATGGATGTAAAGATGGCTTTCCTTCATGGAAATTTAACCGAGGACGTGTATATGATACAGCCCGAGGGTTTTGTTGATCCGACTAGCACTAGTAAGGTATGAAAGCTCAAGAGATCCATTTATGGGTTGAGGCAAGCATCTCGGAGCTGAAACATTCATCTTGATGAGGTCGTCACTGGTTTTGGCTTCATCAAAAGCGAAGAGGACTCTTGTTTATACAAGAAGTTAAGTGGGAGCTCGATAGTGTTTTTGATGTTGTATGTGGATGACATACTACTGATCGGAAATGATATTTCGATGCTGAACTCGGTCAAGGAGTCATTGAATGGCAAGTTTTCGATGAAGGACCTTGGTGAGGCAATGTACATTTTAGGCATTAAGATCTATAGAGATAGATCAAGGAGGCTGTTCGGCTTAAGCCAGAGCACGTACATAGATAAAGTGTTGAAGCGGTTCAACATGAGTGAGGCAAAGAAAGGGTTCTTGCCGCTCTCACATGGTATAAGGCTAAGCGAGACTCAGAGTCCTTCGACATCTGATAAGCGAAGCAGGATGAGTAGGATTCCATATGCCTCAGCAATCGGATCCATCATGTATGCCATGATATGTACGCGGCCCGATGTTGCTTTTGCAATAAGCCTAACAAGTAGATACCATGCCAAACCAGGTGAGAGTCACTGGGCAGCGGTAAAGACTATTTTGAAGTACCTGAAATGGACTAAAGAGATGTTCCTAGTTTATGGAGGTGAGGAAGAGCTCGTCGTAAGGGGTTACGCCGATGCTAGTTTCCAAACCGACAGAGATGATTGTCGATCACAGTCTGGATTTGTATACGTCATGAACGGAGGAGCAGCGAGCTAGATGAGTTCCAAGCAAGATACGGTGGCGGATTCTACTACAGAAGCCGAATACATTGTGGCTTGTGAAGCTGCAAAGGAAGGTGTTTGGATCCAGAACTTTCTGGATGATCTTGGTATTTTCCCAGCCTCGGTAAAACCGTTGGACCTTTATTGTGATAATTCTGGTGCCATCGCACAAGCCAAGGAGCCGAGGAATCACCACAAGGTCAAACACATAGATCGGAAATATCACCTGATACGAACGATCGTAAAGAGTGGTGATGTAGAGTTATGCAAAATTCACACGGATGCAAATGTTGCGGATCCGTTGACTAAGCCGCTTCCACAACCCAAGCATAAGGGGCACGTTAGAGCTATGGGCATTCGATGTCTATTTGATTGACTCTAGTGCAAGTGGGAGACTGTTGGAGATATGCCCTAGAGGCAATCATGTATGATGATATTTCCTATGTGCTTATGAACAAATATAGTCCTTGGACATTATCAATGATGTGTATCAGCAAGTACGTGACTTGTTTGTGGGACTACGCATTGTATGATGACTGTCCTCAAAGGTCCCTAGTCGAAAGGGTTGTGTGGACGCGCAGCCAACTAGACTAGCATATGACACGGTCGATGGCTTGGTCTCACTAGCCATGGAGCATTGGATGCTAACCGGATAATATGGACTTGGAAGGATCTGGTCGGATTCGATGTAGTCGAATCCGAGTCGAGATAAGGTCCAAGTCGGACAGACCCAACTATGAGACACAGCGATATGTCATCTGTGAGTCTCTAGTACAACATATGTTCTATGTCCTAAGACCTGAGCTGACGCATGTACTCGGGATGGTGAAAGACTTGCTTTGGGCCAACCAAACGCTACTCCATAACTGGGTAGTTATAAAGGTAGGTTTCGGGTTTGTCCAGAACCATGCAGTGAGACGTGGTCGAGTAAGATGGGATTTGCCCCTCCGATTAGGAGAGATATACTCTGGGCCCCTCATGTGATCCGACCAGGATAAGCATGGCCATGCCACAAGGATTATGAGATAATACGGTTTGTGGTTGGCATCACTGGAACGAGAAAGAGGTCGGGCTAGCACAAGGATGACATACTCGCCTTGAGCTCGACAACATATATCTGTGGCAAAAGGAATGGAAGTGTGATGTACAGGTTCGCTAACCAGCTTCATAGTCTGCTTGGTGTTCGTCATGCCTTGCTAGAGGCCACTACCAACCGTGCAGTTCGGAGGTGATCCGAACTACGACCAAGACGACTTGAACCTAAGGGGTCGCGCGCTTAAGGGAAGGAACCTACGAGATCGGATCTGAGGACACTGGTCGGATGTGATCCGAACTGTATTCGGATTGTGACCGAGTAGACTTATGGGCTTTAGGGTCCATGAGAGGCCCAAGTGTTGAGCCCGTGATGGGCGCCTATATATATAGTGGAGGTGCGGCACACTCATGGGCTGATCGCTTCAGTGCTGTCACTAGGGTTTGCATGTGTTGCGAATAGACACCTCCACTCGCCGCCGGTTGTGTGATCGGACCTAGCAGTCTGCCGCACAACATTCCTCCTGCACGCGCGGATACCGTTAGAGGCGGTGCACTTGCACTGCTCCGGTGAACCTGTACGTGGGAACCGACCACCAGTTGTACGAGGGAGATCGAACGAGGAGGAGACGATCCACGCGGACGCGCTGCCCCAACTCTTCTTCTGCACGGCACTGCGCGTCTAGTGGTAACGAACTGTGATCCATCTCCCGTAGCATGTTCTTGGTTGTTCTACGTGAAGGAAATTTTAATTTGCAGTCGACGCACCCTACCGTAGATCCCATCACTTGACACTTAACTTAATTAAAATGAATCAACCGCATGTGTAGCCGTGATGGTCTCTTTCCGGTGGAGTCAGGGAAGTGAACACAGTTCTTGTGTTATGGTTGTGCGTAAGTAGTTTCAGGATCACTTCTTGATCACTTCTAGCTTCTCGGCCATTGCGTTGCTTCTCTTCTCGCTCTTATTTGTGTATGTTAACCACCATATATGCTTAGTGCTTGCTGCAGCTCCGCCTCATTACCCTATCCTACCCATAAGCTTAAATAGTCTTGATCTCGCGGGTGTGAGATTGTTGAGTCCTCGTGACTCACAGATACTTCCAAATAGTTGCAGGTACCGATGATACCAGTGCAGGTGACGCAACTGAGCTCAAGTGGGAGCTCAGTGAAGATCTTGATCGTTGTTTTGTTTCGTTTCCTGTTAATCAGTAGTGGAGCCCAGTTGGGACGATCGGGGATCTAGCATTTGGGATTGTCTTCTTTTATTTTGGTTCCATAGTCGGACCTTGATTGTATCTGCATGATGTATGTTTAACTTGTTATTTGTGTGAAGTGGCGATTGTAAGCCAACTCATTATCCCTTTATTATTCAGTACATGGGATTGTGTGAAGATTACCCCACTTGTGACTAGACCACCATGTGGTTATGCCTCTAAGTCATGCCTCGACACGTGGGAGATATAGCCGCATCGTGGGCGTTACAAGGGGTGATCGAGCATCACTTGAGGGTGTGCCCCAATGTGCGCCCCGTGAAGCAGAAGGCGCGGCGACAATCCACAGAGAAGCAGTCCTTCATCGTCCAAGAAACCCGCAAGCTGGAGGCGGCGGGTGTCATTCGCGAGGTTCGGTACCCTGAATGGCTGGCGAACCCCGTCATCGTACCAAAGAAAGCCGGGAAGGAGCGCATGTGTGTTGACTTCACCAACCTTAACAAGGCTTGTCCCCAAGACCCGTTCCTGCTCCCGTGCATCGACCAGATCGTCGACTCCACCGCCAAATGCGACCTGCTGTGCTTCCTGGACGCGTTCTCAGGCTATGACCAGATCAAGATGGCAGTAGAGGATGTGGAGAAGACGGCCTTCCTGACCCCGTGTGGGGTGTATTGCTACACTTGCATGTCGTTCGGGCTGCACAACGCAGGCGCAACCTTCCAACGGCTAATGCACATCACCCTGGGCCAGCAGCTCGGGAGGAACGCAGAGGCCTACGTCGACGACATTGTGGTAAAATCTCGGGAGTCAAGGACTTTGATTCAAGACCTGGAGGAGACCTTCGCAAGCCTGCGCCAGGTAGACCTGCGGCTCAACCCAGAAAAGTGTGTGTTCGGTGTCCCCTCTGGCAAGCTGCTGGGCTTCCTCGTGTCCCATAGGGGGATCGAGGCTAACCCAGAGAAGGTCAAGGTGATAAAAGACATGAGCCCACCGTAAACTCTTAAGGAGATGCAGAAGCTTGCAGGCTGCGTGACCTCGCTGGGGTGCTTCATCTCCAAGCTAGGAGAGCGCGCCCTGCCATTCTTCAAGCTGATGAAGAAGAAGGGCCCATTCGAGTGGACCCGAGAAGCTGACTAAGCGTTTCAAGACCTCAAGAGATACCTGACCAGCCCTCCGGTGATGGTGGCGCCTCTCCCTCTCGAGCCCCTGGTGCTTTACTTTGCCGCCACTCCCTACTCTGCTAGTGCGGCTCTAGTGGAGGTCCGGGAGGAGCGCCAGGCCAGGGGGCTGTCGCGCCATGCCGCACCACCAGCCGAGGCGATGCAGGACACGGAGGGCACCGCAAGGGCTGAAGCAATGCCAACGAGTGACCAGGCCCAGCAAGGCGGCGTTCGCGGGCCGGCAGAGGCCCCAGCAGGCGATCAGGCTCTTGGAGTCCCGTCATCTCAGGAGACGCCACAACTGCCGGCAGGCACAAGCTCCATCGACGTTCCCGCCCTCATCGAGCACCCGGTGTATTTCATCAGCACGGTACTGCGGGATGCAAGGGCATGGTACCCCATGCCTCAGAAACTCTTGCTCGCGCTTCTGGTGGCCTCACGCAAGCTGCGACACTACTTCCAAGGTCACCCAATGAAGGTCGTCTCGGCCTACCCGCTGGAGAGGGTACCCGGGAGCCCCAACGCTGCTGGAAGAGTCGCCGAATGGAACATCGAGCTGCAAGCATTCCAGCTGGAGTTCAGCACAACTAGGGTCATCAAGGGGGTCGCGCTCGCCGACTTCGTGGCAGAATGGACTGACGCCCCGGGGTCTGAAGCAGGCGAGGACCGATCCCTCTCGCCAGGAAGTGAAGCACCAAATGGCTGGGTCATGTATTTTGATGGCGCGTTCGCGCGCCAGGGCGCAGGGGTTGGAGCAGTGCTCATCTTGCCTACTCAGGACAAGCTCTACTACGCCGTGCAGCTCTGCTTCCAGCAGGGCGAGAAGGTCTCCAATAACATCGCGGAGTACGAATGCCCCATCGCTGGCCTCAAGGCCGCGGTGGCCCTGGGTGAAGCGCCTCACCATCAAGAGCGACTCGCAGCTCCTCATCAACTTCTCCAACAAGGTATACGAGCTGAAGGACGAGCACATGGAGGCATACCTCGCGGAGGTACGCAAAATAGAAAAGCATTTCCTGGGTCTAGAGTTACAGCATGTGCCATGCGGCACCAACAAGGAGGCCGACGACATCGCCAAAAGGGCGTCCAAGCGACAGCCCCAAGAGCCTGGCGTCTTTCAAGAGGGGCTCTTCAAGCCGTCGGCAGCACCTCCGCTTTCGGGGCCAGCACCGCCTCGGGAGCCCCGGCCTACGGCCCGACCTCGGGAGCGCGCCTGCTCCTAGTGCTTGAGCCTCAGGAGGGGTGCTAGACCAAGGAGCTCAAGGAATACCTGACGCAAGGGACGCTGCCAGAGAAGGAGGAGGACGCGGAGCGCGTGGCCTGACAGGCTACGACATACTGCATCCAGGACGATGAGTTATACAGGAAGCGGCCAAATGATGTTTCCTTACGATGCATCTCCAGGAAACATGGGAACGAGCTGCTGGCTGACATACACGGCGGAGACTGCGGGCACCACTCGTCATCACGAACCCTCGTCGGCAAGGTGTTCCGCAGCGGGTTCTACTGGCCTACGGTGCTCAACGACACAACCGAGTTGGTGAAGTCCTGCGAGGCCTGCCAATTCCACACCAAGCAGATCCATCAGCCGGCTTAGGGCCTCTAGACCATCCCGCTCTCGTGGCCGTTTGTAGTCTGGGGGCTAGATATCTTAGGCCCATTCCCTCGAGCGTCTGGGGGCTACCGCTACCTCTACGTCGCCATCGACAAGTTCACCAAATGGGCGGAGGTGGAAGTTGTCTACACCATCCCGGCCGGATCTGCGGTCAAGTTCATCAAGGGTCTCGTGAGCCGGTTTGGGGTCCCTAACCGCATCATCACCGACAACGGCTCGCAGTTCACTAGCAATATTTTAAAGGCATATTGTGCTAAGATTGGAACGCAGATCTGCTACGCTTCAGTCACACACCCCAGGAGCAATGGTCAAGCCGAACGCGCCAACACAGAGGTCCTCAGAGCCCTCAAGACCAGGACCTTCAAGAAGAAGCTTGAAGCTTGCAACAAGGGCTGGCACGATGAGCTCCAGTCTGTGATGTGGTCCATCTGCAGCACCACCACCAAGCCAACAGGCGAGACCCCGTTCTTCCTCGTCTACGAAGCAGAAGCGATTCTCCCTCACGAGGTGAAGCATCGCTCCGCGTGGGTCCTGGCGTTCGACGAGACGCAGCAGGACGCCATGCAGGGGATGGACCTTGTCCTGGGGGAGGAACGCCGCCGTGAAGCCTCGCTCCGAGCGGCAAGGTACCAGTAGGCATTGTGACGGTATCACTGTCGCAGCGTCCGCTCCAGGACGCTTGAGGTGGGTGATCTCGTCCTGAGGCGGGTGCTCTCCAGGGAAGGGTTGCACAAGCTCTTGCCCATGTGGGAGGGCCCGTTTAAGATTGCCCGTGTCTCCAGGCCTGGCATCGCGCGCCTGAAGACATAGGACGGGATCCCCATCCAGAACGCCTGGAACATCCAGCACCTCCGGAAGTTCTACCCATGAAGCAAGGCCCAGCGCCTGTGAAGCAAGGCCCCGTACCTGTGAAGGTCTCCGCCCGTGACACTCTCACGTAATAATGAGTGGGGCTGTACACGCCCCGGAGTCTCAAGAGTGCCGCCCTCGGGCCTCGAGGGCTCCCTCCCACGTCCTAGTGGCAGCACTTAGCTCCACGCTGGTGAGAAGACTAGACTAGGTGCCGGACACGGCTTTTCATTTGCTTTTCGTAGTTGGCTTGCCCCTCTTTACTGAAACTTTTCTTTTTGATGTTCCTTGTCGGCTTGGTTCCATCGCCTTTTGCCTCCGTTTCTGCCTTCGGTTCCTTGTTTTAACCCATGCTCTCCCTCGCATGCCTCGCGAGGGGGCTGGACAGGTGCCCTCGTTAGCGTTTTCCCGTTCTTCGCGAGGCACCCTCGCCCGAGCCCACAAGCTGGCGTGCCTCTCTCAATCCGTGCCCCTCGGGTACCGCGATGTGAAGCATTGGGTCATGGTCGGCTGTGCCTGCGACCAGGGTTCGGAAGAACCAGAGTTTCCTAACGAATTTTTGCAGTCCGTAGACGCCCCCGAGCAAGGGAGGCCTCGCCAGGCACTGGGAAATGTGCGCCTCATGGGGCGGAAACTACTTCAGACACATCAAGCTAAGTTATCTCTACACTCCTGCATAAAACACTGGTACTATAACACGACGCAGGAATGATAAACATAACATGGCGACTTGAAATCATGGTTCATTACACGCCCCTGCAGGGCCCATACTTGTTTCTTCTCAAATGCAGGAAGGAAAGAACAAAACAAAAGTGGTGCGTGCCCCCACAGCAGTTCGCGAGGATGGGTCCATGGCGCTTTCCTGGGCTCAGCCAGACCCCTCCTCGCGCTTCACTGGAGCGCGGCGACGAGACGACCCGCTGCCACCCTCGAAGTAGGTGCGGCAGCGTGACGGCTGGTCATAGCCGTCGCTGCTGGAGCTATCACTGGAGGAGGAGCCGTCGTAGCTGGACGAGCCATGGCCAGCGTCGAGGACGGCCACCATCATCCTCGTCACCACCATCGCCAAGGCCGAGCACCTCGTCACCATCGTTGTCCTCGGGGCAGCACCCAACGCGCCGACCATCTTCCCCAAATCGCCGCACGTAGTGGGTTGCGTCGCCGTCATACTTGAAGTGGAGGGTACACCGCCCGCCCAGGCCGCGTGCGTGGGCAAATGTCTGCCAGCCGTGGGCCAAGGCTGCGTTGCCTACGCCGGAGACTTCCACCGCGACCCACGAAGCCTTGCTGCAACAGCCGTCCGCCTACAGCCAGAGACCGCCTGGACCCGTGGCCGGCAGTTCACCGGCGAAGAAGCGCGGGAGCTGAAGCCAGGTGCCGGCCGGGTTCTCCGACCACACGACAAACTCCGGCATCACCTCCGCCGAGTGAAAGCGCGGCCGAGGGGGGCGCGCAACGGTGGCGCGCCTCACTTCATCGACGGGACTGCCACGACCTGGGCGACTCCCACCGCGCGAGGAGGCGCCGTCGCAGCTGCGAGGGGCCATGGTGGGGGTCACAACGTACTTACGCAGGCAATCACGCTCCCTCTTGGGCGGCGGCGAGCTGGGGCCCTCCTGGCGGGCCTTCCCCTTTTCTGCGGCTAAGAACCTCTTCACCGGCGCCATGATTGTCGCTGGTAGTGATGGAGCAAGGAAGAAGAAGAAGCAGGAGGAGCGAAGGAAGAGATGGGTGACGGGGGCTCCGCTCCCCCTTCCCATTTATAACCAAGAGGAGGCCAACCGCCGGCCTCCATGATCTAAGGTAATAATGACCTTTTTCCTGCATGCAGCAGGGACTCGTCAAGTCGGGCAGTTGCCAAGGCAGCGTGGGGAAGCGGAGACGCCCACCTTCCATCAATCGCCACGCGTTAACCGAGGCCGCAGGCTGTTGGGGCCCGTGACACTCCGCACTTTCCCCTTGGCTTCGCCTCAAAGCCAAGTCCGAGCGCGCCTTGGGCCCGGGGGCTATTGTCGGCGTCCTGGGAACGGGGGTCCCTAGACTTGCCTGCTTGCGGCCCACGGCGTGGCTCCGTCGGCAGCCCCGTACGGCCCATCTTCACCAGCAAACACTCAAGACCTTTGCGAGGGGCCGAGCCTTGCGAGGCGGATGACACGAGACCTCCTCGGGGGCGGTCTCACCAGGCTAGCTCGCGGGGGGCGGAGAGATCAAGGCAAGGGACACCTCGCGAGGTTCCTGTGACGCAAGCCATGACGACCAAGGCCAGGCGGGCACCAGGTGGGCACCAGTGCATGCAGTGTCCTCGTTTCCTCTTTGGTGCTAAAGAGGCAAGCGCAGTCGAGGAGTCTCGAGGCCTCACGCAACGAGACCAAGACCAGCAGGACGATAGGACGGAGATCGTCGTCGAGCCCAGGATGGTGTCACCACCAGAGCCTTTGGCAGGCGAAGACCATCTTTTGTCAGGATAGCTTGTACTAGTTGCCCCCCTTCAAATTTGCCATTGTGGGATCCCTTCCCGCCTAATATTTGGGAAAAGGACCCAGGCCTCTATATATAGGACTAGCCACCACCGTAGGCGGGGGATTTGATCTTGGACCGAATAAATTCCACCAAGACCACCACATAAACTCACCAAGCACAAGAGCACCTCTCCTCAGGAGGTTGTTCTTCCCTTGTAACTGTTCATCCTCAGCCCAAGAGGCAATCCACCACACCACACTAGAGTAGGGTATTACACCACATCGGTGGCCCAAACTAGTATAAATCTTGTGTCCCTTTGTTCTGCGAGTTCGACATGCTGAGTCTTGAGATCACGGTGAGGGCGTGTGCTTGAGGGAGGAGAGATCTTCGTGCGCACCCCAGTGTTCGAACCTCAAGGGTTTTGCTGGAACCCGAAATCTGACAGCGACATCGCGGTGTAGTTCGGACGAAGGCCGTATGCGGTTTTCAGACCGTGTGAGGTTGTGTCTGTCATGCCAAGTCTGATGGCCATCCTCGTGTGTTGGAGCACGTCCCTTGATCCGTAGATTGGTCTGACCGGCTCTATTGTCCAGTTCTTGTCGTAGGTCATAGGTGTATCCTAGGGCCGTTGGTTCTCTGTCTCTATGGCATGGTGGTGCGGGATGGTGTTCGGCTTGAGCTGCCGCTCTGTCCTGGCCCCGCGATGGCCGGTCAGGTTTGTCAGCATCGCACATTGGCGGTATGGGCTCTGGGGCCTCGTCGTTAAATTGTGGCAGTAGCTTGCGCTTCGGGTAGCTCTTTGGGGGTGTGAGGCCGTATTCCTCGGCTGCCAGGACGTTAGTCCATCTGTCATTGAGCAAATCCTGATCACCTTGAAGCTATTGCTGCCTCTTTTTCAGGCTTCTCGCATTGGCGATTAGTCGATGCTTAAAGCGCTCTTGTTCGAGGGGCTCCTCTAGCATGATGAAGTCTTTGTCGCCGAGGCTCACATCCTCTTCGGATATCGGTAGGTAATTACTATCCTCCGAGTCCTCATTCCCAACAGGATCATCGGGGTTTACTTGCCCATCCTCCCAATCATCCTGTTTGGATGTTGGCTCTACGGGGGCTTCAGGGTCTTCGGCGTTCTCCGGAGTTTTATTCTCTTCGGTGCTGGTATTGCTTTCTTTTTGGTGACGCGATTTTGAGCGGCGCCGCTGGTGTCGATGTTTTGGAGGTGCTTCGGCAGGCTTGTCCTCAACCGGATTCTCCTTGCCGTCATTGCCATCCTCTTTGGGTGTATCCACCATGTACATGTCGTATGTGGAGGTGGTCGTCCATCGTTCGGTAAACGGAGGGTTTTGGCCTTGTTCGTCTCCGGCATTGTTGTCCATACCGTCTATGTCTTCGGAGGCGTAATCCAACATGTCGGTTAGATCTTCGACAGTGGCTATGAAGTGGGTGGTGGGTGGGAAGTAAATTTCCCCGCTTTCAGCCCCTAGTCTGGGTCGGGTGCAATTCGGAAGCGATTCCTCTGCGATGACGAGGGATCGCATTAAGTCCAAAGCCTCATTTAAGAGTGAGGTTTGGACAGGGAAGCAAGAGTCCATGGAGTTGGGCGGGACGGAAGTTCCCCGGCCGAGCTCTTGTACCACGGACTTAGAGGGTTCAGAGCTAGTGTCCGGAGGAGAGTCTGGATTCATGATGATAGAGGAAGCCTGGCGTAACTCCGGGCCTGCCGGTGACGCGCTCCCATCTAGTTCATCGGTGACAAGCTCTATAGCTGCAGAGAGTCCGACGGGCTCTAAACTCCCGTCCTCAGACCTGGTAATGTGCTTCGAATCTAAGGCCACAGCGGCGGTTGGGGCCGCGAACCCTTGGAAGATCAAGTCTCCTCGGATATCAACGACATAGTTCAGATTTCCAAAACTGATCTGATGACCGGGGGCATAGCTGTCGATCTGCTCCAGGTGGCCAATCGAGTCGGCTCACAGCGCGAAGCCGCCGAACACAAAAATTTGGCCCGGGGGAATATCCCCCAAAACGGCATCATTGTGGATGATCGAACGAGCCATCGAATCCTTTGTCGATGACACAGAGGAACTCTCAATGAAAGCACCAATGTCGGTGTCAAAACCTACAGATCTCGGGTAGGGGGCCCCGAACTGTGCGTCTAAGGATCAAGGGTAACAGGAGGCAGGGGACATTATGTTTACCCAAGTTCGAGCCCTCTTGATGGAGGTAAAACCCTACGTCCTGCTTGATTGACTTTGATGAGTATAGGAGTTACAAGAGTTGATCTACCACGAGATCATAATGGCTAAACCCTAGATGTCTAGCATGTATGATTATGATTGCCTCTATGGACTAAACCCTCCGGTTTATATAGACACCGGAGGGGCCTAGGGTTGTACAAAGTCGGTTTACAGAGAAAGTAATCTTCATATGCGAACGCCAAGCTTGCCATCCACGCAAAGGAGAGTCCCATCCAGACACGGGGAAAGTCTTCTATCTTGTATCTTCGCAGCCCATTAGTCCGGCCCATGTTGCATAGCCCGGACGCCCGAGGACACCCTCATCCAGGACTCCCTCATCTAGGCCTGCTGGAGTCGCTTGCGGTTCTTTCTGGACCCATCTCCGCTTGTTGGCAGCCTCGTTCTCCACCTCGTCGGCGGTGACGGAAACCTCTGTCTCCATATTCATGTTGTGCTCAGGTGCTTCAGCAGCCCGGGCGTCGCCACTCCCTCCGATGGGGCACCTCAGCAGCATCCTCATACACTGACGGCTTTAAGGACTCGGAGCGGCATCGAGGATGGTGGCGGAGAGAGAGAGGATTGTGTGTGTGGCAAGGATGGGTGGGTGCGGCCGCTCGGCCGTGCCATTAATACAAACCAGTGGGAGCGAGGCGGGCGGCGGTCCAATGATGTCTCACTTCCTGGTGAGAACGACTGCTTAATCTCTATGAATGAAATCTATGCTTAATTACTGAATTCTAGTTGCAAAAAATAGACAGTGCTATTGATTTTTAGCTGCATATTTTGAAAAAACACAGTGTCTCTTGGCTTAGCGCCGAAGTCTGGCTTTAATTTGCATGTCGTAATCTGAACCATTTACGTTGAAGAGATGCACAGATCCTGCATTGAACAGCTTGCACGCTTCCCAGTGAGCCTGCGCACCGGACTGCGCTCGCACGCCTCCCGTTCAGTCAAGCAGCTATCCGCATGGCACCTCCTATAGCCATTAAAACCAAGACATGTGGGGTCACGTGAATGGTTAATAGAATGCACACGGTTTGAATTACAAAAATGTTTGAGATATTAAAGGGGCATCTCTTTTTTCAAAATGCCTTTGTTGGCTTTTATTCGAGTCCGCCTTCTCTCAAAATGGACCCGAAAAATACCACAACATGTCGGATGTCATTCCATGATACCATGCCAAGTTTCATGAATTTCAGACGAGTTTTGGATTTACTATAACTTAAAAACCAGGTACCTCAATGTTTTGCCGGCAATCAACAGTGCCCTGGTGTTTGAAATTCATTCCCATTTCTTGGATGGGACCTAAACATGCACCCAAGGACACATATTTGATTTTTCAACCAATTTATATGCACTGGAGCATGTGCATGTATTTCAAATTTGAATTATGCACATAAAATGCCTAGAAAACCAAGTTAATGTATAAAAATGTCCAAACGAACCCCGAAAAATTCCAAAACTTAACACATCACTCATGTTGTTTTATGTTGGCACTAGAATTTTTTTTGAAAGCAATAAGAGACAACGGATATCGTTTCGTCCCCAAAGGTGGCACGTTCCCTACCGAAACCACCAGGCTTGTTGTGAGAAGCTTATACCAAAACCTGCCCCAAATGGGACAAAATGGTTACCACGGCATGTTGATGCCGCTCCATGATACCATGCCAAGTTTCATGAATTTCAGACGAGTTTTGGATTTACTAGAATTTAAAAACCAGGTATCTCAACATTTTGCCGGCAATCAATAGTGCCCTGGTGTTTGAAATTCATTCCCATTTCTTGGATGGGACCTAAGCATGCACCCAAGGACACATATTTGATTTTTCAACCAATTTATATGCACTGGAGCATGTGCATGTATTTCAAATTTGAATTATGCACATAGAATGCCTAGAAAACCCAATTAATGTATAAAAATGTCCAAACGAACCCCAAAAAATTCGAAAACTTAACACAACACTCTTGTAGTTCTATGTTGACACTAGAATTTTTTTGAAAGCAATAAGAGGCAACAGATATCATTTCGTCCCTAAAGGTGGTACGTTCCCTACCGAAACCACCAGGCTTGTTGTGAGAAGCTCTGATTTGTGAGAAGCTTGTACCAAAACCTGCCCCAAATGGGACAAACATTTACCACAGCATGTTGATGCCGCTCCATGGTACCATGCCAGGTTTCATGAATTTCAGACGAGTTTTGGATTTACTAGAATTGAAAAACCAGGTATCTCAATGTTTTGCCGGCAAACAACAGTGCCTTGGTGTTTGAAATTCGTTCCCATTTCTTGGATGGGACCTAAGCATGCACCCAAGGACACATATTTGATTTTTCAACCAATTTATATGCACTGGAGCATGTGCATGTATTTCAAATTTGAATTATGCACATAAAATGCCTAGAAAACCTAGTTAATGTATAAAAATGTCCAAACGAACCCCGGAAAATTCCAAAACTTAACACAACACTCCTATTGTTTTATGTTGACACTAGAAATTTTTTGAAAGCAATAAGAGGAAACGGATATTGTTTCATCCCCAAAGGTGGCACGTTCCCTACCGAAACCACCAGGCTTGTTGTGAGAAGCTCTGGTTTGTGAGAAGCTTATACCCAAACCTTCCCCAAATGGGACAAATTTTTTACCATGGCGTGTTGATGCCGCTCCATGATACCATGCCAAGTTTCATGAATTTTAGACGAGTTTTGGATTTACTAGAATTTAAAATCTAGGTATCTCGATGTTTTGCCGGTAAGCAACAGTGCCCTAGTGTTTGAAATTCATTCCCGTTTCTTGGATGGGACCTAAGCATGCACCCAAGGACACATATTTAATTTTTTAACCAATTTATATGTACTGGAGCACGTGCATGTATTTCAAATTTGAATTATGCACATAAAATGCCTAGAAAACCTAGTTAATGTATAAGAATGTCCGAACCTCGAAAAATTCCAAAACTTAACACAACACTCCTGTTGTTCTATGTTGACACTAGAAAATTTTGAAAGCAATAAGAGGCAACGGATGTCGTTTCGTCCCCAAAGGTGGCACGTTTCCTACCGAAACCACCAGGCTTTGTAACACCCCTAGTGCCATGCTACAGTAACGCTATGTGATTAAACTAATCATTTTTCCAAATAGTGCTTCATCACCTTTGATCAATATCCCATTTGAAATTCCAGTCAATTCAAATTCAAGTGAAGTTTCAAGTTGCTCAAAAGTTGCTGGAAAAATGTTCATCATTTGTCAAAAATTCCATAACAATTATTTGTTAAGGAACACGACATCACTTTTGTGCAAAGATGAGCATTAGCAATTATAACAGCACGAATTCAGCATTTTTAAATGCTATCCTATTTATGAAAAATACCAAATGATTTCTTCTGGTCTCCAAAATATTTGTGGCACTGTCTATAATCACGAGGGATTTAATGGGACACATCCCAAATTTTTCTTAAGTGAAATAGTTGACCAAATAATTCCCTTTTTCTCTCTATTAATAAATTAAGGTAGAATGTAAAAATATAAAAAAGGCCTACCTGGCCTCTGGCCTAAGACCCAGCGCGGCCCAGCCCACCAAGTGCCCCTGTCTCCCTCCTCTGTTCACACGGGCGCCGTGGATGCCGTGCAGCCGCACGTGGCCAGGATGGCCACGTGCCAGCCATCCGCTGTCGTCCCGCGCGGATAAGGTCGTCGGCGATGCCCCTGCCAACCATAGATCGCCTACTTCCCCTTTCGCGCCCCCTCCCTGGTCCTCTCCGCCTCGCCCCCCTCACGAGATCCCTCCTCCCATGCGCGCCCACGGCCGCGGCACCGTGCTGACCGCGGCCACCCCTGTCCCCACCCCTCTCTGACGAGTCCCCGAGCGCCGCCGTGCCTTGCTACATCTTCTCCGACCATGCAGTAGAGGTCGCCGCCCCTACAGTGCCCACCCCATCGTCATCTTCTTCCTTGGCTCACCATCATCTTCTTCAACGACGGTGCCCACTACAGCTCCTAAACCCACCGTCGGGCCCTCGTGCGCCCTCTCGGTGAGCTCTCCCTCCTCTTACCTCTCTCACGTAGGCCGCCTCCCTCTCAAGCTCGCTCACCGCGGCTGCCGAAGCTCGGCCCCGCCGCTGAGCCCCTCGCCGTCGCTACTGACATCGTCGAGCTCAACCGAGCCCCACGTCACGCTCAGGGCCTCGCGGTGGAGCCGCCGTGCCCTTAGTTTGTCTTGCCACACCCCGCAACGTCGACTCTGTCGAACGCCCGAAGCCTCCGCCGCTGCCGTCGACGAGGAGCTCACTTCTGGCCATCCCTGGGCGAGCCACCACTACCCACTCGACGCGCCTCGACACGCTCGTCTGTCCGGCCCCAAACACACAGCGAACGGATCCTTGTTGCGCAATCCCCATCCGTGCCCGAACCCCGTCAGCGCCTCCACTCGTCGCCGGCGCAGTTTCGGCCAGCCGCGAGCCCAACCGACCTCACCACGCGACACGGCGAGCTCTCCTCGTTCGAACGCGCCAAGTCTCGCGCCTAAAGACCCCCTGTGGCGCGATTCCGGCAAAGTCCGGCGAGCCCCGCCACTGTTTTGGTCGCCGGCGGCGAAACCCCGACGCCGCCGACGTGGCGCAACCGGGCCCTACCCTTGGGTCACTGCCAGTGGGCCATGGGGGCCCCGTTGACTGGTTGACCCAGTCAACGTGCTGACTGGGCAGCCCAGTGGCACTGACATGCGGGCCCCACCAAGAAATTAAGCTAATTAAAACATTTTTATGAATAAAACTAATTAGTTAACCTAATCAGTCACTCACATGTGGGGCCCTACCGTTAATTAACTCTGTTTAATTAAAATAACCCACTGTTAGCCCTCTGTGTATGACATGTGGGACCCACTGGTCAGTTTGACATGGTCAGCCGTCCTGTTGACTGCTGACGTCATAATGATGTCATGCTGGCACTGTAATTCTTTTCTGTTAATAATAATAATTCCAGAAAATACTTTAATCTTTAGAAATTCATAGAAAATAAACCGTGACTCCGATGAAAATGTTTTCTATATGAAAGTTGCTCAGAAAAATCCCATGAATCCGAATACGCGGTCCATTCACCTGTCACATGCCCCTAGCATGCTGAACATGGAACCGTCCCCTCTCTTTCGTCTGTCCAGAAAAAGCCAGACGCCGGGAAAACCCCTCCGGATGTTTTCCCTCTCCGTCTACAACATGTAGTACTGCGTTAGAGCACTCCTAGCATAGCTTACTGCCTTGTCGGGCTTTCTGTTGCATTTGTATGCTTGCTATTTATTGTTTCTTCCCCTCTTATCTCCGGTAGACCCCGAGAACGATGCGGATGCCCTTGGATCGACTACGTCGACGACGACACTTCTTCCTTTTCAACAGAGCTTCCAGGCAAGCAAACCCCCCCTTGAGCATTCCGATATCGCCCATTTCTTTCCCTCTCATGCTTCCATTAGAACTGCTACTGCTTTATGTATGATCCTATTCTCATGCATAGCCTATTGTTATTACCTACTTATATACCTTACCTGCTTATCCTAAACTGCTTAGTATAGTTTGGTTAGAGATCCATTAGTGACCCCACCTTGTCCCAGTTGCCTCGCTTTATGTTCAATGACTCGATCAACATGATTGACGTCCAGGCCCCAACACCGCACATCACCCCCCCCCCCCTAGTTGTACGACTCTGCAGAGTTACCATCGAGTGCCGAGGGTGGAACCTCTTACCTCACTCCTGATGAGATCTTTGTAGTGTAGCTATACGGTCGAGGTCATCGAGGGTGATTTCCTCCTTAACCACTTCCGTTACGGCTCTGTCGTGCAGCCCATCAAATGTGAACCTCGAGGGTGGATCCTCTTACGTTCACCTTGTTGATAACATCGAGTGGGATTCACCGGGGGTGATTCCTCGGGTTTTCCCCTTGGTGTTAGACACACAGTTACTATGGTTACTATGACTTTGCACTGAGCCATGTTACTAAAGACGGGTCGGCCCTGAGGGGTACCCACGCAAGCTTAATAGCGAGTGACGTGGAGTCGGCTTGACCTGGAAGGTGCCCGTGAGATACTACGAGGCGTGGCCGGGCATTCTTATCCCTTGCCGCAAGTACTCGAGACGGGGCGATGGGGTCACATCGATCGTGAGTCTCTGCTCATTACCACGTGCTCCTAATCCACTATGATTTGGATATTTGATCCGAGGGGCCTTTGGCCTGATAGCACTAAACATCACGTGGGCATTGTATGGGCGTTCTGTGTCGTATGCATCGGCCGAAGCTTAATCGACGTTAGTGACTCAGAGGCGCGCGCCGGGTTGGACTGCGTAAGCTCCTGCCTTGTTGAAGGAGGTAGCTAGGTCTGCTCACCGGCCGCGTACGCAACGTGAAGGAGTTCCCGGGGAGATGGCCCATGACCCCTGGGGCATAGGTTTAGTTCGGCGTGCTGACCTCTCTATTAAGCCTAGGTCGGGTTGTGGCGTATTGTTTGGCCGAGGCCAGGCATGACCCAGGAAAGTGTGTCCGGCCGGAGTTAATCGGGCGTGGTGGGTAAGTTGGTGCACCCCTGCAGGGAAGAAAACATCTATCGATAGCCTGTCCTACGGTAACGGACACTTGGAGTTGTATCCTGATCGATACAACTAGAACTGGATACTTGTGACGAGAACTGGATGGTGATGAGAACTTGATTGTGATGAGAAATGGATAGTATGGCTCTGGGATTGCTTTCTCGCTGGGAGTCGAGAATGGATCTCTGGCCGAGGTTGATAACACTACTACTACTTTACATTATGTTGATCTGTACTCTTCTAAATGCTGCAAGATGCTTGAAGATGCTTGAAGATGCTAGTCTTCGATAGGCTAGGCTTTCCCCTTTCTCTTCTGGCATTCTGCAGTTTAGTCCACAGATACGAACCATTCCTTTGATATAGATGCATACTTAGTATAGTTCTGATGTAAGTCTTGCGAGTACTTTGGATGAGTACTCACGGCTGCTTTGCTACCTCTTTTCCCCCATACCCGATTGTTGCGACCAGATGGTGGAGCCCATGATCCAGACGACACCACCGATGACTCCTACTACCCCGAGGGTGCCTACTACTACGTGGAGACCGCCGATGACCAGGAGTAGTTAGGAGGCTCCCAGGCAGGAGGCCTTGCCTCTTCGATCGTGTTGCTTTGTGCTAGCCTTCTTAAGGCAAACTTGTCTAACTTATGTCTGTACTCAGATATTGTTGCTTCCGCTGACTCTTGTGTATTCGAGCTTATGTATTCGAGCTCTCGAGGCCCCTGGCTTGTAATATAAAGCTTGTATTATTTTAATTTGTGTCTAGAGTTGTGTTGTGATATCTTCCCGTGAGTCCTTGATCTTGATCATACACATTTGCGTGTATGATTAGTGTATGATTGAATCGAGGGCGTCACAAGTTGGTATCAGAGCCGACTGCCTGTAGGAATACCCCTTCCAAATTCCTTGTCCGAAGTTGAGTCTAGTCACTGAAAAACTTTTACTAACATGGTTGTGTGCCTTACGGGCCCATGTTGCCATTTGGGTGGTATTAGGATCTTTTACTCCCCGTCTATAGTCTGGGACTCTAATCTCTCTTCTATTCGAGTTAAATGGTTTTACTAACTCGAACATTAGGATCTCGTGATCACATCCGCCCGGAGAGCCCCTTATTTCAGATGATCGCCTGCTGCATCAGAAGATTCCGAAGATACTCGATGATTTTCTCTCGAGACTTTGTGCCTATTGCCTTTGCAATTCCCTACCACCGAAATATCCTTATGGATAACTACACACACTTACCAATCTTACATTCTATCCCATTGATCTTGTTATTACAAGATGCCCTGAACTGCTCTCCTTTTCCGAGAATCCTTTGAGCTGACTGCCTTGCAGTTCCTTGTCATCTGAATACCCCTACGGATAACTTTGTGCACCTATCGAGTATCCGCTCATCCTTAGTTGATTCTTGTACTTCACAAAAGTCTTTGTAATACCATTCATTCTTGTGAAAATCCTCAACAACCTATTGTTCTTGAATTTCCTGCTTGCTTGCATTATGGTTAATACCATAAGTCTAGTAATCTTATTGTCAGCCTTCGTCATTATCATTTTGAGTCCGTTGATACAATATGTTGCGAATGCTCGCAACCCTCAATCAGGTCCTAGAATTCATCCTTCCGGTTCAGACGTCATTTTAACATGTCCTGAATCTCGATCAATCAAATCGCCATCGATTGTACCCCTAAGGCTATTCTACCTATCCATCCCTAATTAGAGCATTGCTTCTGATCCCTTGTCATGGAATTCATAATTCCTTTGCAATTGAGCTTTGAGTTAGTCAATTGTTTCTATAATCTGGTCTCCTTGCATTCTTTCTTCCTCTGGTTGGATATTGATGCTCACATCAGATCCCTTGTGGACCACCAGACCCCCCCCCCCTTTCGGATTTTATCCGACAACGTCCTTCATATTCGATAAGCTTGTAAGCCTTTCCTCGGATACATAATGCTTTTGGTAAATTGTATCCTCCGCTTTCTCAAGCATGCTCTACTACCAAGGACACATATTTGATTTTTCAACCAATTTATATGCACTGGAGCATTTGCTTGTATTTCAAATTTGAATTATGCACATAAAATGGCTAGAAAACCCACTTAATGTATAAAAATGTCCAAACGAACCCCGAAAAATTCCGAAAATTAACTCAACACTCCTGTTGTTCTATGTTGACACTAGAATTTTTTTGAAAGCAATAAGAGGCAATGGATATCATTTCGTCGCCAAAGGTGGCATGTTCCCTACCGAAACCACCAGGCTTGTTGAGAAGCTCTAGTTTGCGAGAAGCTTATACCCAAACCTGCCCCAAATGGGACAAAAAATTTACCATGGCATGTTGATGCCGCTCCATGATACCATGCCAAGTTTCATGAATTTCAGACGAGTTTTGGATTTACTAGAATTTAAAAACCAGATATCTCGATGTTTTGCCGGCAATCAACAGTGCCCTCGTGTTTGAAATTCATTCCCGTTTCTTGGATGGGACCTAAGCGTGCACCCAAGGACACATATTTGATTTTTCAACCAATTTATATGCATTGGAGCATGTGCATGTATTTCAAATTTGAATTATGCACATAAAATGCCTAGAAAACCCAGTTAATGTATAAAAATGTCCAAACAAACCCAGAAAAAATCCAAAACTTAACACACCACTCCTGTTGTTCTATGTTGATGCTAGAATTTTTTTGAAAGCAATAAGAGGCAACGGATATTGTTTCGTCCCCAAAGGTGTCGTGGTGTTCAAAATTCATTCCCATTTCTTGCATGGGACATAAGCATAAACCCATGGACATAAGCACATAAAAGGTCTAGCAATTCAAACACCGTCCATTGCCGTTCTGACCCCATTATGTAATTCAAATCAAGATGGAAAATCAAGTAGATCCCACACAGTTTATTATCACCAACTGTGTGAGATGTAGTACAAAATATCCTGGAGCACCGTCGGTGTATAGTACGCCTATGGCTTACGCGAGAAGGTGCGTCGGCTACAGTCCACAATATTACTACCTCATAATCTTGAAAATATCTACCGTGTGGAAGGTTTTCATGTTTGATAGCACACGATTAGTATGTGCAGACTGTGTGCGATGTCTGATACTCCCGCTCTGCTTTAGTCCCTTGATTCAAATTTTCAGTAGCCCCGGCATTTTACTCCCGCCTTTGCATCCCTTGCAATCTCAAAAATATCTGCTCGCCCTTGATCCAAATTTTCAGTAGCCCTGCCTTGTTACTGCCGCCTAGTAAAATTTTCAGTTGCCACAGTATTTCCTCAAACACAACCTTGCCCCCCTCCAAACACACCACACACTCCCCAAAACCTCCACTCATACAGACACACACTGCAAGTGCATCTAGTGTCCCTTAGTGATTTTGGTGTATTGAAGACTTATAGGTTAAGGGACTAATGCGTTTGTGAGTGTACACAGGTCTATAAGTCTATGAGGAGTTTGATATTTACAGGAAAAGTCGACCCCTAAAAATGAATATCTTTGACTGAAGATTTTGGTATTTCTGAAGACTTTCATGAAGACTTTGAAAGTGAAGAAATTGGTGTGTCCGTGAAGACTTGATATTCATGCGAGGAATATGAAGCTTGAAGACTTTCGTTTTCATAGTTTTGTTTTTCTCTTTCTTGAGTCATAGGAAACACCGTACTGTTAAAGGGGGTCGAGGAAATATTAAGGAAAAATTTCCATGTGATGCTCAACTCAAAATCCTACATCTACCAATCCCTTCGAGTGAAGCCATTGGAAATCTCATACAGTTCAGTCAATTTCTTCAGTGACAGAGACGAAGTTCTTCTGGTCTCTGAGGAATTTGTCCTGACTGAGGAGTTAGGAATTCACCAGTGCGGATTGCCTACACAGTGAGGAACATGATAGCCCTGAGGATTTTACTACTCAAAATTCCGACCGTTGTTGTGCTATGCGCCAGCTGTCCCAAAATATCTATCCACCTAACGGTCATATCATTGAAGGGCATTTATGTCTTATCATGTCAGGCTGCTCCCTAGGCTATAAATAGCCGCCCCCTACAACCACTAGCTGGTTGGCTGCTCCGAGAGAAACTGACACTTGTCATTTGAGAGCAACCCATCCTCCAAGGACTTTGAGCGAAAATCATCAAGTGAGGAAAAACCAAAAACCAAAAACCCAAAACACAAACACCTACAAACCCCAAGTGATTGAGCATCACTGAAGAGATTGATCCTGAGTGGATCTGACGCTTGTTACCTTTGAAGACTGTGCTTCTTCCAGACGGTTAGGCGTCATGGTCTAGAGCATCCAAGAGGAATTGTGGATCGCCGAGTGACCAAGTTTGTGAAGGTTTGGAAGTCGCCTAAAGACTTACCACGAGTGATTGGACGAGGTCTGTGTGACCTTAGTTCAAGGAGAATACGGTGAGGACTGGGTGTCTTGGACTAAGTGTCCTTGACTGGGTGTCCGGGATTGTGTGTCCTCGAGTTTAAATACTCAGCCACTCCAACCAGACGTACAACTGAGACAGCAGTTGGAACTGGTCTACCAAATCATTGTCTTCATCAAGCTTACTGGTTCTATTTCCTTAACTCTTTCATTTCCTCATAACTGTGTTGTGTGCTTGTTCATATCTGTGTTTGAACACCTTGACTGGAGACTTTCTCAATTTCCTCAGTTCAATTTCTTCAGTCTGTTTGTCTTCATCCTGTGTTATCCTGTGATTACGCTTCCTGTACTCTGTGCCTGTCTTCATTTCATCATGATGACTATGCTTGTATTCTGTTATGTTTACTTTTGAGTACTTATTCCGCTGCTAGTAGTTCTTCGCTAAGGAATTTCCTCACCTGCAAATTCCTCAGTGAAGAATTTCATAAAAATCACCTATTCACCCCCCTAGTCGATATAACACACTTTCAATTGGTATCAGAGAAAGGTACTCCCTTGTTCTGTGTGATTTTGGTTTAACCGCCTGGAGTTTTAGTTATGTCGACCGCAGGTATGATGAAGGTGACATGCCCCATCTTTGACGGTCACGAGTATCCCAAGTGGAAGGCCATGATGAAGAAACGCCTCATGGTGATGAACAGCAAGTTGTGGACCGTCACTGAGATTGGCCTGACTGATCTATGCAAGATGGCGGATGCTAATGACATTCGCAAGTATACTCTTATCAACCTCACGGCGAAGGATGTCATCTGCTCCAGTCTGTCACAAAATCAGTTCAGGAATACCATGCATCTCGATCATGCGAAGCTCATCTGGGACCGTCTCTCTGAGGTCTATGAAGGTCATCGAACCTGTCATGATCCTTGGTTTGAGGACTTCAAGGAATCTCTCAAAACGATGACATTCGAACCAGAATCATCATCTTCTGCATCATGCCTTATGGCAAAAGATGCTGAGGTAACTGAATGCAACCTATCCGAGTCCAGTGATGATGAATCTGGTGATGAATTTGGACCTAGCTATGTCAAACTTGCTTCCCTTGCTACTAAACAACAAAGAGCTTTAGAAAAAGCTCACTATATGCTAAACAAGAGCAATGATATGTTGGGTGAGGAAATGGATCAGTCAAAAGCTTTGGCTGAAAGTCTTCAGAGACTTGATACTAAGTATGACACCCTTCAAGATCAACATAACACTCTCTTGTCCGATCATGAGAAGCTTTCTTATGAATTTCTTCAAAGAAAGCAAGATCTTAAAAAGCTAAGAGTGAATTATGAAGATCTTCAGAAGGAGCGCGATTCATTACTTGCTCAACAAATCAGCGCTTCTCAGGAAGAATTTGTTCCACCATGCTTGAAGTGCATTGAACGTGAATCTGCTAATTCTTCACCTGAATGTTCAAATGCTGCTAATGTTTCAAATTCTTCACATGCCTCTGCTATCACTAATTCCTCATCTAAGGACATTGCTAGTATCACTGACGATGCAGGGCTGAATGAATTGTACACGACAGGAATGTACAAAAGCCTCAAAGGGCATCAGGCTCTTTGTGATGTGCTTAAAAAGCAGATCCTCAACAGGAACCCTAGGAAAGAGGGTATCGCCTTTGAGAGGAAACTCAATACTGATGGTACATATTGGAAGCCTGAGCAGTACCCCAAAACTACATGGGTTGCTGCAAAGGGACCTCCAGTTGATCCATCTAACTTATCTGGATTTGCATGTGAATCTCCTCATTCTGATGATGAGTCAATTGACTCCAACTATAAGCTATTCAAAAATCAGAATGGTGAAGTATTTGCTAGATATGTTGGCACTAACTGCAGGAACGGCTCCCCTATGAAGAAAATCTGGGTTCCTAAAAGATGTCTTGAAAATCTTCAGGTGAATGTCATCATGACGCCACCTGTGAAGAATAGGAACCCCAGATCGAATTCTTCATATGGACCAAATTCCTCATATGAAGCAAAGTCCTCATATGAACATCATTGTGCTAACCCGTCTGTTTCGCAGGGAAGATCTAAGGATTATGGATATATGCATTATTCTTCAAATCATTATGTGAAACGAAATGGACTGGCTTATATGTCCATAAGTCCTCGAAGAATTTCTCTGCATACTCTTATGCTTACTCTAACCCCTCTTATGTGAAACGAAATGGACTGGCTTCTATGCCATCCTTCTCGTATGGAGCTCGCAGAATGATGAGCTCTTTGCCCCCCCTTCAGATGTGGGTGGTGAAGAAAAAGAACTAATCTCTTCTGCAGGGTCAGGTCTCTAGACGCACGTAATCGTCTGAAGAATTTGCTGGAGACCTGAGCATGCCTGATAGGACGCAGGCTAATCATGAAGAAATGAACTTTCATTTCTCACGTCCTCATATTGCTTTATCAGTTCTCTTACTTGATGAAATTGATCTGATGAATTGATGTCATATTCTTCACTGATGAAGTATATGAGTTTGTAAGCTGCACTAATTCATCTGCAGGATGATCAACCCAAAGCCACTGAGTGGGTCCTCGATAGTGGACGTACAAACCACATGACTGGTGACAAGAATCTATTGATGGATGTTCCATTATCTCCATCGCATCTGAAGCATATCATCTTTGCTGACAAAGGCAAAAGTCAGGTATTGGGTCTAGGTAAGGTTGCGATTACAAAGGATCGACACATGGACAAAGTCATGCTTGTTGAGTCCTTAGGATACAACCTTATGTCTGTCTCAATGCTTTGTGATCTTGATATGGTTGTTGTCTTTGGCAAGTACCGTTGTGTTGTGGTTATGGAAGCTGACAATACCAAAGTCTTCGAATGCTTTAGGAGAGGAGACCTGTATATTGTTGATTTCTCTACAGGACCACAACCAGCCGTGTGCTTACTTGCAAAAGCTTCAGAAGGCTGGCTCTGGCATCGACGACTTGGTCATGCAGGCATGAGGAATTTGCACACGCTTGCGAAGAAGAAGCATGTCATTGGCATCGAGAATGTCAAATTCCTCAAGGATCACCTATGCGGAGCCTGTGAAGCTGGGAAGATGACCAAGGCCAAGCATCCAGCAAAGACTATCATGACCACCACTCGCCCATTTGAATTGCTTCACATGGATCTCTTTGGTCCTAATCATTATTCTGCTATTTCAAATGAAGCATCTCAATATGGCTTTGTTATTGTTGATGATTATTCTCGCTACACATGGGTACACCTTGTTACTTACAAACATGAAGTGCAGGAAGTCTTCAAACGATTTTCCTCGAGGGCTTCAACCAACTTTGGTGTGAAGATCAAGCACATCAGAAGTGACAATGGCACTGAGTTCAAGAATTCTGGTCTCGATGACTATCTTGATGAACTTGGTATTACTCATGAGTTATCTGCTCCTTACACTCCTCAGCAGAATGGCGTCGTGGAGCGCAAGAACAGGACTCTTGCTGAGATGGCTCGCACTATGCTTGATGAATAAAAACGCCTCGTCGTTTCTGGACTGAGGCAATTGATACTGCGTGCCACATCATCAACAGAGTATATCTTCACAAATTCTTCAAAAAGACTGCCTATGAACTCCTCACTGATAAGAAACCCGATGTAGGTTATTTCAAAGTCTTTGGTGCTAAATGTTGGATTAGAGATCCTCATCACAACTCAAAATTTGCACCGAAAGCACATGAAGGTTTTATGCTTGGTTACGGAAAGGACTCGCACACCTACAGAGTCTTCAACAATGTTCTTCACAAAGTTGTTGAAACTGTAGATGTGCAGTTCGATGAAACTAACGGCTCGCAAAGAGAGCACCTACCTACTGTGATAGATGAACCAGCACCTGAGGAAACTATCAAGTTCAAGGCTACTGAGGATGTCATTCCTACTGAAGAATCTGCTGAAGAATTCATTCCAGAACATGAAGAACGTCGAGCTAATGCACCTAAAGAAAATACTGAAGAAAATGGTGCTGAAGAAAACACTGATCAAATTCTTCAACGACAACCAGCTCATCCTCGCATTGCAAAAGAAGTGCAAGTTGAAAAGATCATCAATGACATCAAAGCGCCAGGTCCTCTCACACGCTCAAAAGCTTCACATTTGTCTAACTTTTGTGGGTAGTATGCTTTTGTCTCTATTACAGAGCCCACTAAGGTAGATGAAGCATTTCTGGAGCCTGAGTGGATTCAGGCCATGCAAGAGGAATTACATCAGTTCGAGCTTAACAATGTCTGGGAACTGGTCAAATGTCCAGATCCTCGCAAGCACAATATCATCGGCACAAAGTGGATCTACCGCAACAAGCAAGATGAAAATGGCCTTGTGGTGAGGAATAAGGCACGGCTTGTAGCTCAAGGCTACACACAGGTTGAAGGAATTGATTCTGATGAAACTTTTGCACCTGTTGCTAGACTTGAGGCTATTCGCATATTACTTGCTTATGCTAACCATCATGATATCACTTTATATCAAATGGATGTGAAAAGTGCATTCCTCAATGGTAAGCTTGAGGAAGAAGTATATGTTGCTCAACCCCCAGGTTTTGAAGATCCAAAGAATCCTGACAAAGTCTTCAGACTCAACAAGGCCCTCTATGGCCTCGAGCAGGCCCCACGGGCTTGGTATGATACCTTGAAGGAACTCTTCATGAAGAAAGGCTTCAAACCCGGTTCACTCGACCCTACTCTTTTCACTAAATCTTATGATGGTGAATTGTTTGTGTGCCAAGTATATGTTGATGATATTATCTTTGGCTATACTGACCAACGTTATATTGATGAATTTGCCTATATGATGAGTGAAGAATATCAAATGTCTAGGATGGGAGAGTTGAAATTCTTCTTAGGTCTTCAAATTCGTCAACAACACAATGGCATATTCATATCTCAGGAGAAATACCTCAAGGATGTACTGAGGAAATTCGGCATGCAAGATTGCAAAGGCATCAAAATTCCTATGCCCACAAATGGCCATCTGTGCACTGATGAAAATGGTATTGACTTCGATCATAAGGTATACCGCTCCATGATAGGTTTCTTATTATACTTATGTGCATCTAGGCCAGATATAATGCTTAGTGTTTGCATGTGTGCCCGATTTCAAGCTGCACCGAAGGAATCACACCATAAGGCTGTGAAGCATATTCTTCGATATCTAGCTCACACACCAACACTTGGATTATGGTACCCCAAGGGCTCGGCTTTTGATCTTGTTGGATATTCTGACTCTGACTATGCTGGTGATCGTGTGGATCGCAAGTCAACATCTGGTACATGTCATTTCCTCGGACGATCTTTGGTCTGTTGGTCCTCGAAGAAACAGAACTGCGTATCACTATCTACTGCTGAAGCTGAGTACATTGCCGCTGGTTCTTGCTGTGCCCAACTGCTATGGATGAAGCAAACTCTCAAGGACTATGGCGTCAACATGAAGAATGTGCCTCTCTTCTGTGACAATGAGAGTGCCATCAAGATTGCTCACAACCCATTTCAGCACTCGAAGACAAAGCACATTCAGATTCGTCATCATTTTCTTCGTGATCATGTGTTGAAGGGCGACATTTCTATTGAGCATGTGAAGACTGAAGAACAGCTAGCCGATATCTTCACAAAGCCCTTGGATGAGAAGAGATTTAGCAAGTTGCGGTGTGAGCTAAATATCCTAGAATCTTCGAATGTTCTTTTAAAAGGACACTCATCCTAACACTTATGCAAAATTGATGACTTAGATGTGCAACACATGAAGAAACGTTTTTCTTCAATCAATGAAGAATAACACTCTTAGTGTGAAGAAATTAACGAAGAATTTGATTCTCAGAACCCTACGATAATTGTACGCGGTGTCTGAAATCATCATTCTTATACGATGGGTCACGCCACCACCAAAAGTTGAAATTCCTCAAGTTATTCATATTCTTCAACTTTGCATAGTCTTCACTGGTTCCATCGTTTTTCTTCATTGGCTATATATATGAGTTTATGTCCTCTATAGCATTCACTTATTGCTATTTCTTCAAGTTGGTTTTCTGCTAAGTGAATGTGATCGGACCCTTCCCCTCTATGTTATACTCAACCCAATCTGTTCACAAATTCTTCATGTGCGTTCTATTTGAAACTCGTTCAAAATCTTCACTGTGTCCTTGACAGCTGAACAAAGTGCGAACGAAACTTTAAAACCTATCTTATCAAAAATTTCGGTTTTGCCGCTCAAACCGTTCCGCATCCCACGATACACTTATCCACTCACCCACGATCTAACACGATCTCCACCTCTCACTACGTGGGTGACACATGTCATGCGAATGAGAAGGGTCAGGGGCACGTTCGTCCAATTTCTTCGGGCGAGCAGTTTTTCACCGTGGCTATAAATACCCCTCCTTCCCTCCTTCACTTCTTTTACTCCGCTCGACCTCTCTCTCCAGCTCGAGCTTCTCAAACCCTAGCACCGTCGCTACTTCATCACCGCCGGTGAGGAAGAGCTTCACTGCCTCGACCTTGTCGCCGACGTACTCGCGCCGACCGCGGACATCTTCACTCCGCCACCGCCGTAGCCGTCTTCCTCCGCCAAGTTAGGGCGTGGAAGATCTGCACAGACGAACTTCACATCTCCTCACTCCAGTTCGTCGTGTTCTTCGTCCAGGGTAATTAAAAGTTACTTTTACTGCCCTCGTTGATTCGAATGATTATCTACAAAATCTTCAAAAGTGTTTTTCTTCATATCTTCACACACTGAACACCTCACAAGTCATCCGTTCTTGATTCATTTCTCTAAGCATCATTTTTCTTCAAGATTCCTCAATTGTGTGGATCTTCGATCTATACAACTCTGGAACCTAAGACAAAGAACGCTTAGTGAAAATCTTCAAGACTCATCTGGTCAAATTCCTCAAACTTGTTCATTTTGAAAAACCTTCTGAGAACGCATATGACCTCTCCAAATTCCTCGCAACTATACTCTGTTCACAGGTACACATGTCAGCTGCTGAATCACTAGGTTCTCATCAACTTAACTCATTTGCAGCGTTCCTCGAAGAAAAGTTGCATACTTCTTCAGAGAATTCGATTGTTCAAATTCCTCAACTGAAGAAAATGGCTGATGGTAAAAGGCCACAGAAGGGAGGAAAGAGGCCTGAGGTAAATACAGCGTTTGAAATCCCTGATGACATATATGCTGGGTATTGCACACCTACTGAGGACACCAAGAATGAGCGCAAAGTGCGCATTCAGAAGATAGAGAGGAGATGGGCAAGAGAATGGAGGGAGTACAGATATGTCACTCCTAGGTATATGAAGAAATTCGCACTCAATCCTCCATGCCCAAGAGCACCACTGGCACCTGGCCAAATTGCTGATCCCACCAGCCTCAAGCGCGGTGAGGACTATCCTGATGAATGGGCCAAGTGCCAAGGCAAGTTGGCTAAGCAAGCCAAAGAAGTAGTGAGGAAATTCAATGAAGACTCTGCTGCTGCTGCTGCCTCTGCTGAGGTCCTTGCTGTCAAGCCAAAGAAGGCTATGTCAAAGAAGCCTGCGCGCAAGCCAAGTGCTTCCTCAGTAATGCCCTCACAGCCAGAATCATCAAAGCCCTCAGGGCCAATTCCTCATGCTTCTCATGTTCCTCCAAAGTCCTCAGCTCCTCCGCCAAAGCCTTCAGTTGTTCCGACCAAATCCTCAGCACCTGTGCATCTCGCTTCGTGCCAAAGGACTGCCGGCATCTCCATTGCCTCAGGTGTCTCAGCTAGTTCCTCAGCTGCACCAAGTTCCTCAGCTGGCCCCTCACTGCTGAAGACAAAGGCCACTGCTGGATGAGGTCCACGCCCAAGTCCTCAAAAGAAGCAAGTCGCTTTCCAAGTGTCGTCTGATGAAGACGAAGCTGATGATGATGAACTTGCAGAAATCATCAGAGACAGGCAAGTCAGGGCCGCTAGAGCCAAAGGATCGGAGGTGTCACTGCTTTTGGATCCCAAGCTGATCCTCGACTACATTGATGATTGGCACAAGGACCCCAACACTCCCTTGCCTGACTTCAAGCTGACTCCTGGCCAGAGTCACATGCTAACCCACTTCATTCAAGAAGAAAAGTGGAAATTTGAGAAGGCCAGGCAGATCAAGAAAGCGCAGTACAAGAAAGAGCGCTATCTGAAGAAAAACGTTGTCTCTATGACAACTGAAGAACTTGTCACTATTCAGACTGAGATTAAGAAACTCAGTGATGACTTTGACGCATATCGCGTTGATTGGCTTGGAGCCAAGGTTTGTTTTGTGAAACTTGCGGATAACTTCACTTCCAATGTTGCAGCCCCAACGCAACAGGAAATTCCTCAGGCTGAAGCATCTGCTCAGCCTACTGAAGAAAATGCTAGCACCGCTGATAACAATCAGGCTGCTGAAGATAATGTGAGTTTCAGGGCTGATGACTGCATTCCAGCCATTGAAGAAATTGCCAGGGCACCCACTAGTGGTGTGCCTGAAGAAACTGAAGACCTCAGGGCAACTGCATCAGTTGTGCCTGAAGAAAATCAACCAGATTCCTCAGCTGCTCCTGCACCAACTTCAACTCCAATCCTTCCATCTGCATCAGATGTGAAGAAGACCAAGGCTGTAGAGCGTGCTGCAGTGAAGAAAAGGAAAGCATCAGCTGCTTCAGATTCTTCGGCTCCGAAGAAAATGAAGCCTATGACAAGCTCATTTGCAAATACGATTGATGTTATTCCCATCTCAACCAGGCCATAAAAGGACCTCGTTCCTTTTGATAAAGAATATGTGATCCCTAGAGGATCTGATAAAGAAACTCCTTCTGCTGCTTCGTCTGAACCATTGGATGAAGAAATTGAAGTGGATGCGATCCCTTCAACACCTATCATCTCCTCGCCTATGCCTCAGTTCACAGCTGAAGAGGCTGGCGTTGAAGAAATGGAAGATGAGGATGTGGACATTGGCTGCTCCACACCCTTAATCAGTGATGAATTCTGGGAAAGTCAGCATCCAAACTCTCCAATGTTCACCCCTCTACAGCAAATTCCTTAGTCCCCCACACAAACTGTTCACATGGGCTCTGAAGAAACTCATCCCACTGCATCTGTCCATGAGGAAATTCCAGCCACTAGCACTGAAGAAACTGCTGCTGCTAAACAACCAACGACGCAGACTGCCACTAAGGAGGAACCAGAAATTCCTCAGCCTGAAGAACCTGCGATTGAGATTCCTGAGGTCGTGATGCAACTCACTGACACTCCTCTGCCGAAGCCAAAGGATCCATTCTCACGCAAGCAAAAGTTCAAGGCTGATGATTTCTTCGGCGAGCACGTATTCTTCGAAGACTACAACCCATATGACTCTGCTCGCATTAGGAAGAGGCGTTTCTGGACTGCCAGTCAAGCCAATTTCTATTCCTCAGTGCTGTTCAACAAGGAGAAGATTTTCTACCATGAGCATATTCCTCACATGGATATGGAATCTCTGCCGTGCTTCGCACCAGTCCTGAGTGTTCTTCACGACGCTGGACTGCTCAACTTTTGCTCTGACATCTGCGATTGGAATGAAGAACTGATTCTTCAATTCTATGCAACACTGCACATCACCGGAGATGCTGAAGATGTGAATTCATGGGTGCTAGACTGGATGTCTGAAAACACTCACTACACTGCACCAGCCTCTAAATTGCTTCGTGCTCTACCACTTAGTCCTCCCCTTGAAGAAGCTCGCTGCATCTACAGTGAACCTGAGCTCACACATCATTACATGTAGGTGCTTATGAAACCTTTGAAGCCAGGTCAAGCACCAAGAACCAAATTCCTCGTGAAGGAATTGATGTACGTGCCCAGAACTGTCTATCGTATTCTTACGAGGACAATCAGTCCTATCAAAGGCCATGACTCATATAATGAGGAAATTGTTGGCATCATGAAGAATCTGGTATTCAACATCATTCATGGCATTCCTGTCAATTATCATGATTTCTTCATGAGGACTACGGCCAATGTTGCACTGTCTCCGTTTGAGCTGAAGCCCTATGCACCTTGGATCATGAGATTCCTCAGGACAAGGTCTTCACTCAACTACAAAGCTGATTTCCAGAATCACCTTAGCTACTTGCCCCCAATTGAAGTCCTCAAGCAGACATATTCCTCGGTTGATGGAAAGGGCAAGGCACCAGCTGTAGTAGATGAAGGCATTCGTCCATTGGATGGTCAGTTTCGCAAAGCTGCATCTTATTCCACCAATGATGACTCTGCCACACATGACTCTGCCAATGCACCTAAGTCCACTCCTCAAGCCACTGCTCCGCGCGTGATGACTGACCGTGAACTTCTGCTTAGTCTTCACCAGAAGGTGGATCGAAATCACAAAATGGGTTAAGCGTCAGTTTGGTTCACTTCTTCACAACATGACTGCCACACACAATGCAGTGAAGAAAAACCACTACTACCTCCATCAAGTCTTCGATCGCACCTGGGCAATCCTGTCACATCTATATGGTGAAGAAGATCTGAAGAACATGGGTCTCAAAGAAGATTTTGACTGGTCTGCACCTCCACCGAAGAAATTCAAGAAGGTCCAAGTTCCTTCTCTGGTGGCCAGCTCATTTTCTTCATCACGCGACACTGATGAACATGAAGATTTGGACGACACTGCGGCAGGCCCTACATCAACAAACGACCCCAACAACGCTGGCGCTCCTTCATCAACATGATTATCTTCAGGGGCGTTAGTCCTCATTTTCGATCCTTTTGGTCATTCGATGACAAAGGGGGAGAAATATGAGTTAGTCTTCAAGCGGGTCTACTATATGGCATTTTTTTGCTAAGTTACAACTCTCGTTCTTCTGAAACTTTATTGGATCCAGTGGTAATCTTAAACCCGATGGTGCTCTGATACTTTTGATGCACTATGCTTTGATACTTTTGATGCACTATTCTGCATGCTTATTCCTCGTTAAATATTATTGCACGCATGCTGAGTTTCATCAGGCACCATATTTCATCATGCATTTCAAATTCTTCATATTATATGTTAAATGCGTGTATGAATTACAAGATATAAGGGGAGATCTCCATGATTCAACTCTTCAAGTGTGCATTGCTTCAAAAGCAAATTCCTCACTATGCACATCTTTAGGGGGAGTTCTTCTATATCTTGCAATCAAATTCCTCAATATCAGTAGTTACACTTCATATGTTTATCCCCGTTGAAAACTTAACCTATATTGTCATCAATCACCAAAAAGGGGGAGATTGTAAGTGCATCTAGTGCCCCTTAGTGATTTTAGTGTATTGAAGACTTATAGGTTAAGGGACTAATGAGTTTGTGAGTGTACACATGTCTATAAGTCTATGAGGAGTTTGATATTTACAGGAAAAGTCGACCCCCAAAAATGAATATCTTCGACTGAAGATTTTGGTATTTCTGAAGACTTTCATGAAGACTTTAAAAGTGAAGAAATTGGTGTGTCCGTGAAGACTTGATATTCATGCGAAGAATATGAAGCTTGAAGACTTTCGTTTTCATAGTTTTGTTTTTCTCTTTCTTGAGTCATAGGAAACACCGTACTGTTAAAGGGGGTCGAGGAAATACTAAGGAAAAATTTCCATGTGATGCTCAACTCAAAATCCTACATCTACCAATCCCTTCGAGTGAAGCCATTGGAAATCTCATATAGTTCAGTCAATTTCTTCAGTGACAGAGACGAAGTTCTTCTGGTCTCTGAGGAATTTGTCCTGACTGAGGAGTTAGGAATTCGCTAGTGCGGATTGCCTACACAGTGAGGAACATGATAGCCCTGAGGATTTTACTACTCAAAATTCCGACCGTTGTTGTGCTATGCGCCAGCTGTCCCAAAATATCTATCCACCTAACGGTCATATCATTGAAGGGCATTTATGTCTTATCATGTCAGGCTGCTCCCTAGGCTATAAATAGCCGCCCCCTACAACCACTAGCTGGTTGGCTGCTCCGAGAGAAACTAACACTTGTCATTTGAGAGCAACCCATCCTCCAAGGACTTTGAGCGAAAATCATCAAGTGAGGAAAAACCAAAAACCCAAAACCCAAACACCTAAAAACCCCAAGTGATTGAGCATCACTGAAGAGATTGATCCTGAGTGGATCCGACGCTTGCTACCTTTCAAGACTATGCTTCTTCCAGATGGTTAGGCGTCATGGTCTAGAGCATCCAAGAGGAATTATGGATCGCCGAGTGACCAAGTTTGTGAAGGTTTGGAAGTCGCCTGAAGACTTACCACGAGTGATTGGACGAGGTCTGTGTGACCTTAGTTCAAGGAGAATACGGTGAGTACTGGGTGTCTTGGACTAAGTGTCCTTGACTGGGTGTCCGAGACTGTGTGTCCTCGAGTTTAAATACTCAGCCGCTCCAACCAAACGTACAACTGAGACAGCAGTTGGAACTGGTCTACCAAATCATTGTCTTCATCAAGCTTACTGGTTCTATTTCCTCAACTCTTTCATTTCCTCATAACTGTGTTGTGTGCTTGTTCATATCTGTGTTTGAAGACCTTGACTGAAGACTTTCTCAATTTCCTCAGTTCAATTTCTTCAGTCTGTTTGTCTTCATCCTGTGTTATCTTGTGATTACGCTTCCTGTACTCTGTGCCTGTCTTCATTTCATCATGATGACTATGCTTGTATTCTGTTATGTTTACTTTTGAGTACTTATTCCGCTCCTAGTAGTTCTTCGCTAAGGAATTTCCTCACCGACAAATTCCTCAGTGAAGAATTTCATAAAAATCGCCTATTCACCCCCCAGTCGATATAACGCACTTTCACACACCACCCCCGAAAGCATTGGTAGGTCGCCGCTATCGCCGGTGCCTCCATCCTCAACCTCTGCCTATGTGCCCGGGAGCTCGAGGAGCCAATGGCCAAAAAGAGGTTTATCACTGCCTTTTTGCCCGACGCCGCGCGAGGTGGCCACCGAGGTGTCCCCGTCGTCCTCCGCGGGCTCGATTCGCCATCGCCGGTCCCCCGACCCTCCCGCCGCAGCGCCCCTACGCCAGTTCGAGGACTTCCCCGTCCTCCCTTGGACCCGACAGCCAACGAGGTCCTACCTCGGGGTCCAACAGCGGCGGTGGGGACGTGGGTCGACGAGATTACAGATCGGGAGACCCACACCCGCTGGTGGCTCGGTAGCTTCCACACGGTCGAGCTCGCGGCCATGGAGTACGACCGCTGGCAGGTCCCCTACCACGACGCAGCGGCTAGGCTCAATTTGCCCTTCGGCACACGTCCGGTCGACCTTGTTCCGCCGGAGCCAGGGTGGTGAGCTCGTCTATGGCGCGGGAGGACCGCGAGGTGTGGGAGCGCCTCGAGGCTGAGGCCGCCGATGAGGCCTGCATGCAAGAGCTCCGCTGGCAGCACCCGAAGCTCGTGGAGGCGGAGCGGGCGATCTTTGCCGGTGTGGAGGGCGGCGAGGTTATCGCGCTCTCCTCCGATGACGAGGTCGAAGGCGGCGAGGACGGCGGCGCGGAGGGTGGCGAGGTTATCGCGCTGTCCTCCGATGACGAGCTCGAAGGCGGCGGCGACGGTGGCGCGGAGGGCGTCGAGGTGGGCCCCGAGGACGAGGAGATCGACGTCGACGAGTGGAGGAGTGCCTTCCCCAACGACCCCGACGACGGCACCGGCCTGGACCCGGCTCGCGGCACACCGTACATGACGAGGAAGGATTGGCTCAACCTCTACTTCGACCGGAAGTAGTTTAGCTTAGTTTAAATTTATGTTTTATATTTGGTTATGCAAAACTATCTATGTTTATGTTTGAATGCATGCTACTTTCGGTTGAACCTGCTTTGAACTTGATCAAATGGAAGTTTACAACCTTAAGTTTAGGGGATCGACTAGAAAAGGCCAAAAATTGCTGGAGTATATATATATATACACTAAGGGTTTTAGTCCTTTAACTTTTTAAGGATATGACTTGTTTATTTCAGTTCTTCACAATGTGCTGCTCTATATGTGCAACTAGAATAGTGTGGATCTCGTGTAGATGGAATAAGTTTCTCGTCGCCTAGCCCCCGCCCCGATGATGCTTCTAGTGTCACCGGAGGGCGTGTGGAGGTTTGTCTCGGGTGAATCTCGTGGGATTCGGTCCATGTTTGTATTCGGTGGATCCGCTTGGATCCGATCTTTGTTCGTCTATGTTCATGTGTCTACATGTTGGATCCTTCCAATCTATGTTTCTTTTCACTGGCGACGATTGTTGTCCTGGTGCGCTGGTCCTCTAGGTCTTAGCATGACGACTTCCCGATTGTTTATTGCAACAAGGTTTGCCCCGACTCCAGTGATGGAGGCGTGATGACGGCGGTGTGCCTACGACACGCTCTAGTGCTTGTAGTCGTCGCTGGGTGGTCTATGGACCCCGGATGTAATTTTTACTTCTGGTGTTTTTTGTACTACCTTGATAGTTAATGAACAGATTGGATGTTTTTTCCTGCAAAAAAGATACATTAATCCAACTCAAATCAAAATGCACAAAAATCCCAAAATAATGTTGGGGACCAGTTCGTGGACAAGGATGCATGGAGCCGGCCATCCAACACCATCTGCATACATCCAGGCCCAATTTTTTAAGTCCGCACGTTTAAATAGCTGCATGTATAGTCTAGAATAGTTCAAATGCTCAAATATTACACTCCAACATTGTTGTCCCCCTTAACCGCCAAGAAATGCTCAATCAGATCTTCCTTCAGTTGCTCGTGAGTTGCTCAATGTCGATTTTGTCGATGCATTTGAACAAAACTCTTCGACCGTGGTTGGATTCTGGTCTAGAAGTTCGATAGGATCACCCATGTTCTCAAATTCAAGAGCTGTCGCAACATTCTCACCCTCATCCTCCACGATCATGTTGTGCATGATCAGACAACATGTCATCACCTCCCACAAGGTCTTCAGATCCCATTGTTTAGTAGGTCTGCGGACAAATGCGAAACATGCCCACAGAACTCCAAATGCCCTCTCAACATTCTTTCTAGCCGCTTCTAGTCTTTGGACAAAGTGAGACTTTTTCTGGCAATTGTGTTAGAGATGGTGTTGACAAAGGTAGCCCATGGAGGATAGATATATACCATCAACCAGATAGTAGCCCATGTTGTACTCATGCCCATTGACAGTATAGTGCCACGGATGAGATTTTGATTCGGTCAGCCTAGCAAACAATGGTGATCGCTACAACACATTGTTGTCATTGTGAGGCCCGGGAATGCCAAAGAAAGCGTGCAAAATCCAAAGATCATGTGATGCAACTGCTTCAAGAATGATGGTGGGCTTCTTAACATGACCCTGATATTGCCCCTGTAAAGCTTTCGAGTAGTTCTTCCATTCCTAATGCATACAGTTAAGAGATACGAGCAAACCTGGCCACCCTCTTACTTACGAGATTGCTAAGATCCTCTCGGTGTCTACCATAGTTGGCTCTCTTAGGTACAGAGGTCCAAACACCTCGACCATGGCAGTTGCAAACCTGACCATGTCATCTCCATATGTGCTCTCAAACACCCGCAAGTACATGTCCCACGAATCAGTGGCAGTGCCATATGCAAGCATTCGTAGTGCGGCCTTGCACTTTTGGTAACCAGAGAACTCAATCATTCCCACGTTCCCTCTTCATTATGAAGTAGTCATCAAAGGACCAGATGCCATGGTAGAGACGATCAAAGATGCGCATTCGAAAGCACCGGCAAAAAATGTCGGCAAAGAGGGCACCAGGGGGCAAAGAAGTCGTTCATCAATGTCAGATGGCTGCACGCCCTGTTGCGATTGAGCACTCGATGACCCTTGATCGATCCCTTGCAATTAAGAACACGCTCCTCCGCACGCTCCGCATCCGTAAGCACTGTCTTCATCATTGTTGTCTTACCCGTGTAGTCCTCCTCGTCGAATGAGCCGTTGGATGACTCAACATAATGCTCATATATGTACTCCACATCCGAATGCATTGCTTCAAATAAGAAGGGATAAAAAATAGCTCAGACAATTCACCGAACAATTGCCAGGCATGGTGAGTATTGTAGGAGCGGATGGTACCTACACAGCGGTCGGAGGGGAGGTGTGGAACGGTGGCGGAGGAGAAGCGAATGAAGCCCGGGTGTACCGTTGGAGGTGATGGGCTCGTTGGGTTCTGGCAGGGGTGTGGCGCGGCGGCCGTGGTGGTGGAGCGGCGGCAAAGGCAAGAGAGAGAAGCTGACGGAGAGAAAATGGGAGGATGGAGGCGCGGGGTCGTGGGGTTGGGTTGGCCGGAGGCGTTGGAGTCCTACGTGCTGAAGGAAATATGCCCTAGAGGCAATAATAAAGTTATTATTTATTTTCTTATATCATGATAAATGTTTATTATTCATGCTAGAATTGTATTAACCGGAAACATGATACATGTGTGAATACATAGACAAACAGAGTGTCACTAGTATGCCTCTACTTGACTAACTCGTTGATCAAAGATGGTTATGTTTCCTAGCCATAGACAAAGAGTTGTAATTTGATTAATGGGATCACATCATTAGGAGAATGATGTGATTGACTTGACCCATTCCGTTAGCTTAGCACTTGATCGTTTAGTTTGTTGCTATTGCTTTCTTCATGAATTATACATGTTCCTATGACTATGAGATTATGCAACTCCCGTTTACCAGAGGAACACTTTGTGTGCTACCAAACGTCACAACGTAACTGGGTGATTATAAAGGTGCTCTACGGGTGTCTCTGAAGGTACTTGTTGGTTGTCGTATTTCGAGATTAGGATTTGTCACTCCAATTGTCGAAGAGGTATCTTTGGGCCCACTCAGTAATGCACATCACTTAAGCCTTGCAAGCATTGCAACTAATGAGTTAGTTGCGGGATGATGTGTTACGGAACGAGTAAAAAGACTTGTCGGTAATGAGATTGAACTAGGTATTGAGATACCGACGATCGAATCTCGCGCAAGTAACATACCGATGACAAAGGGAACAACATATGTTCTTATGCGGTTTGACCGATAAAGATCTTCGTAGAATATGTAGGAGCCAATATGAGCATCCAGGTTCCGCTATTGGTTATTGACCGGAGACGTGTCTCGGTCATGTCTACATAGTTCTCGAACCTGTAGGGTCCGCACGCTTAAAGTTCGATGACGGTTATATTATGAGTTTATGTGTTTTGATGTACCGAAGGTAGTTCGAAGTCCCGGATATGATCACAAACATGATGAGGAGTCTCGAAATGGTCAAGACATGAAGATTGATATATTGGATGACTATATTCGGACACCGGAATGGTTCTGGGAGTTATCGGATATATACCAGAGTACACAAGGGTTACTAGAACCCCCCCGGAGGTTAATGGGCCTCATGGGCCCAATTGGTGAAAGAGGAGAGGCGGCCAAGGGGCAGCCGCGCGCCCCTCCCCTCCCAAGTCCGAATTGGACTAGGAAGGGGGCGGCGCTCCCCCTTTTCTTTCTCCCTCTTTCTCCTTCCCTCTCCTCTCCTACTCCAACATGAAAAGGGGGGAGTCCTACTCCCGGTGGGAGTAGGACTCCTCATGGGGCGCTCCAAGGGTGACCGACCCCCTCCCCCTCCTCTACCCCTTTATATACGGGGAGGGAGGCACCCCCTAGAGACACAACAATTGATCCCTTGGATCTCTTAGCCGTGTGCGGTGCCCCCCTCCACCATAATCCACCTCAGTCATATTGTAGCGGTGCTTAGGCGAAGCCCTGCGTCAGTAGAACATCATCATCATCACCACGCCGTCGTGCTGATGGAACTCTCCCTCAAAGCTCGGCTGGATCGGAGTTCGAGGGACGTCATCGAGTTGAACTTGTGCAGAACTCGGAGGTGCCATGTGTTCGGTGCTTGATCGGCCGGATCGTGAAGACGTACGACTACATCAACCACGTTGTGCTAACGCTTTTGCTTTCGGTCTACGAGGGTACGTGGACAACACTCTCCCCTCTCGTTGCTATGCATCACCATGATCTTGCATGTGCATAGGATTTTTTTTAAAATTACTACGTTCCCCAACAGTGGCATCCGAGCCTGGTTTTATGTGTTGATGTTATATGCACGAGTAGAACACAGGTGAGTTGTGGGCGATACAAGTCATACTTCTTACCAGCATGTCATACTTTGGTTCGGCGGTATTGTTGGATGAAGCGGCCCGGACCGACATTACGCGTACGCTTACGCGAGACTGGTTCTCCCGACGTGCTTTGCACACAGGTGGCTGGCGGGTGTCAGTTTCTGCAACTTTAGTTGAACCGAGTGTGGCTACACCCGGTCCTTGAGAAGGTTAAAACAACACTAACTTGACGAACTATCGTTGTGGTTTTGATGCGTAGGTAAGAACAGTTCTTGCTCAGCCCGTAGCAGCCACATAAAACTTGCAACAACAAAGTAGAGGACGTCTAACTTGTTTTTACAGGGCGTGTTGTGATGTGATATGGTCAAGGCATGATGTTATTTTTTTGTTGTATGAGATGATCATTTTTTGTAACCGAGTTATTGGCAACTGGCAGGAGCCATATGGTTGTCGCTTTATTGTATGCAATGCAATCGCCCTGTAATGCTTTACTTTATCACTAAGCGGTAGCGATAGTCGTAGAAGCATAAGTTGGCGAGACGACAACGATGCTACGATGGAGATCAAAGTGTAACGCCGGTGACAATGGTGATCATGACGGTGCTTCGGAGATGAAGATCACAAGCCCAAGATGATGATGGCCATATCATATCACTTATATTGATTGCATGTGATGTTTATCTTTTATGCATCTTATCTTGCTTTGGTTGACGGTAGCATTATAAGATGATCTCTCACTAAATTATCAAGGTATAAGTGTTCTTCCTGAGTATGCACCGTTGCGAAAGTTCTTCGTGCTGAGACACCACGTGATGATCGGGTGTGATAGGCTCTACGTTCAAATACAACGGGTGCAAAACAGTTGCACACGCGGAATACTTAGGTTAAACTTGACGAGCCTAGCGTATGCAGATATGGCCTCGGAACACTGAGACCCAAAGGTCGAGCGTGAATCATATAGTAGATATGATCAACATAGTGATGTTCACCATTGAAACTACTCCATCTCACATGATGATCGGACATGGTTTAGTTGATTTGGATCACGTGATCACTTAGAGGATTAGAGGGATGTCTATCTAAGTGGGAGTTCTTAAGTAATATGATTAATTAAATTTAAATTTATCATGAACTTAGTACCTGATAGTTTTTTGCTTGTCTATGTTGATTGTAGATAGATGGCTCGTGTTGTTGTTTCGTTGAATTTTAATGCGTTCCTTGAGAAAGCAAAGTTGAAAGATGATGGTAGCAATTACACGGACTTGGTCCGTAACTTGAGGATTATCCTCATTGCTGCACAGAAAAATTACGTCCTGGAAGCACCACTGGGTGCCAGGCCTGCTGCAGATGCTGCTGATAATGTTAAGAACGTTTGGCAGAGTAAAGCTGATGACTACTCGATAGTTCAGTGTGCCATGCTTTACGGCTTAGAACCGGGACTTCAACAATGTTTTGAACGTCATGGAGCATATGAGATGTTCCAGGAGTTGAAGTTAATATTTCAAGCAAATACCCAGATTGAGAGATACGAAGTCTCCAATAAGTTCTATAGCTGCAAGATGGAGGAGAATAGTTCTGTCAGTGAACATATACTCCAAATGTCTAGGTATCATAATCACTTGACTCAACTGGGAGTTAATCTTCCTGTTGATAGTGTCATTGACAGAATTCTTCAATTACTGCCACCAAGCTACAAAAACTTCGTGATGAACTATAATATGCAAGGGATGAATAAGACAATTCCCGAGCTCTTCGCGATGCTAAAGGCTGCAGAGGTAGAAATCAAAAAGGAGCATCAAGTGTTGATGGTCAACAAGACCATTAGTTTCATGAAAAAGGGTAAAGGGAAGAATAAGGGGAACTTCAATAAGAATGGCAAACAAGTTGCTACTCAAGAGAAGAAACCCAAGTCTGGACCTAAGCCTGAAACTGAGTGCTTCTACTGCAAACAGACTGGTCACTGGAAGTGGAACTGCCCCAAGTATTTGGCGGATAAGAAGGATGGCAAGGTGAACAAAGGTATATGTGATATACATGTTATTGATGTGTACCTTACTAATGCTCGCAGTAGCACCTGGGTATTTGATACTGGTTCTGTTGCTAATATTTGCAACTCGAAACAGGGACTACAGATTAAGCGAAGATTGGCTAAGGACGAGGTGACGATGCGCGTGGGAAATGGTTCCAAAGTCGATGTGATCGCAGTCGGCACGCTACCTCTACATATACCTTCGGGATTAGTTTTAGACCTGAATAATTATTATTTGGTGCCAGCATTAAGCATGAACATTATATCTGGATCTTGTTTGATGCGAGACGGTTATTCATTTAAATCAGAGAATAATGATTGTTCTATTTATATGAGTAATATCTTTTATGGTCATGTACCCTTGAAGAGTGGTCTATTCTTATCGAATCTCGATAGTAGTGATACACATATTCATAATATTGAAGCCAAAAGATGCAGAGTTGATAATGATAGTGCAACTTATTTGTGGCACTGCCGTTTAAGTCATATTGGTGTAAAGCGCATGAAGAAGCTCCATACTGATGGACTTTTGGAACCACTTGACTGTGAATCACTTGGTACTTGCGAACCGTGCCTCATGGGCAAGATGACTAAAACGCCGTTCTCCGGAACTATGGAGCGAGCAACAGATTTGTTGGAAATCATACATACAGATGTATGTGGTCTGATGAATGTTGAGGCTCGCGACGGGTATCATTATTTTCTCACCTTCACAGATGATTTAAGCAGATATGGGTGTATCTACTTAATGAAACATAAGTTTAAAACATTTGAAAAGTTCAAAGAATTTCAGAGTGAAGTTGAAAATCATCGTAACAAGAAAATAAAGTTTCTACGATCTGATCGTGGAGGAGAATATTTGAGTTACGAGCTTGGTCTTCATTTGAAACAATGCGGAATAGTTTCGCAACTCACGCCACCCGGAACACCACAACGTAATGGTGTGTCCGAATGTCGTAATCGTACTTTACTAGATATGGTGCGATATATGATGTCTCTTACTGATTTATCGCTATCATTTTGGGGTTATGCTTTAGAGACGGCTGCATTCACGTTAAATAGGGCACCATCGAAATCCGTTGAGACGACGCCTTATGAACTATGGTTTGGCAAGAAACCAAAGATGTCGTTTCTTAAAGTTTGGGGCTGCGATGCTTATGTGAAAAAACTTCAACCTGATAAGCTCGAACCCAAATCGGAGAAATGTGTCTTCATAGGATACCCAAAGGAAATTGTTGGGTACACCTTCTATCACAGATCTGAAGGCAAAACATTTGTTGCTAAATTTAGATCCTTTCTAGAGAAGGAGTTTCTCTCGAAAGAAGTGAGTGGGAGGAAAGTAGAACTTGATGAGGTAACTGTACCTGCTCCCTTATTGGAAAGTAGTTCATCACAGAAACCGGTTCCTGTGACACCTACACCAATTAGTGAGAAAGTTAATGATGATGATCATGAAACTTCAGATCAAGTTGTTACTAAACCGCGTGGTTCAACCAGAGTAAGATCCGCACCAGAGTGGTGTAGTAATCCTGTCCTGGAGGTTATGTTGCTAGACCATGACGAACCTACGAACTATGAAGAAGCGATGGTGAGCCCAGATTCCGCAAAATGGCTCGAGGCCATGAAATCTGAGATGGGATCCATGTATGAGAACAAAGTGTGGACTTTGGTTGACTTGCCCGTTGATCGGCAAGCCATTGAAAATAAATGGATCTTCAAGAAGAAGACTGACGCTGATGGTAATGTTACTGTCTATAAAGCTAGACTTGTTGCAAAAGGTTTTCGACAAGTTCAAGGGATTGACTACGATGAGACTTTCTCACCCGTAGCGATGCTTAAGTCTGTCCGAATCATGTTAGCAATTGTTGCATTTTATGATTATGAAATTTGGCAAATGGATGTCAAAACTGCATTCCTGAATGGATTTCTGGGAGAATAGTTGTATATGATGCAACCGGAAGGTTTTGTCGATCCAAAGGGAGCTAACAAAGTGTGCAAGCTCCAGCGATCCATTTATGGACTGGTGCAAGCCTCTCGGAGTTGGAATAAACGTTTTGATAGTGTGATCAAAGCATATGGTTTTATACAGACTTTTGGAGAAGACTGTATTTACAAGAAAGTGAGTGGGAGCTCTGTAGCATTTCTGATATTATATGTGGATGACATATTGTTGATTAGAAATGATATAGAATTTCTGGATAGCATAAAAGGATATTTGAATAATAGTTTTTCAATGTAACACCTCGGTGAAGCTGCTTATATATTGGGCATCAAGATCTATAGAGATAGATCAAGACGCTTAATTGGACTTACACAAAGCACATACCTTGACAAAGTTTTGAAGAAGTTCAAAATGGATCAAGCAAAGAAAGGGTTCTTGCCTGTGTTACAAGGTATGAAGTTGAGTAAGACTCAATGCCCGACCACTGCAGAAGATAGAGAGAAAATGAAAGATGTTCCCTATGCTTCATCCATAGGCTCTATCATGTATGCAATGCTGTGTACCAGACCTGATGTGTGCCTTGCTATTAGTTTAGCAGGGAGGTACGAAAGTAATCCAGGAGTGGATCACTGGACAGCGGTCAAAAACATCCTGAAATACCTGAAAAGGACGAAGGATGTGTTTCTCGTTTATGCAGGTGACAGAGAGCTCGTCGTAAATGGTTACGTCGATGCAAGCTTTGACACTGATCCGGACGATTCTAAATCGCAAAGCGAATACGTATTTTTATTAAATGGTGGAGTTGTCAGTTGGTGCAGTTCTAAACAAAGCGTCGTAGCGGGGTCTACATGTGAAGCGGAGTACATAGCTGCTCTGGAAGCAGCAAATGAAGGAGTTCATATCCGATCTAGGTGTCATACCTAGTGCATCGGGTCCAATGAAAATCTTTTGTGACAATACTGGTGCAATTGCTTTGGCAAAGGAATCCAGATTTCACAAGAGAACCAAGCACATCAAGAGGTGCTTCAACTCCATCCGGGATCAAGTCCAGGTGGGAGACATGGAGATTTGCAAGATACATACGGATCTGAATGTTGCTGACCCGTTGACTAAGCCTCTTCCACGAGCAAAACATGATCAACACCAAGGCTCCATGGGTGTTAGAATCATTACTGTGTAATCTAGATTATTGACTCTAGTGCAAGTGGGAGACTGAAGGAAATATGCCCTAGAGGCAATAATAAAGTTATTATTTATTTCCTTATATCATGATAAATGTTTATTATTGATGCTAGAATTGTATTAACCGGAAACATGATACATGTGCGAATACATAGACAAACAGAGTGTCACTAGTATGCCTCTACTTGACTAGCTCGTTGATCAAAGATGGTTATGTTTCCTAGCCATAGACAAAGAGTTGTCATTTGATTAACGAGATCACATCATTAGGAGAATGATGTGATTGACTTGACTCATTCCGTTAGCTTAGCACTTGATCGTTTAGTTTGTTGCTATTGATTTCTTCATGACTTATACATGTTCCTATGACTATGAGATTATGCAACTCCTGTTTACCGGAGGAACACTTTGTGTGCTACCAAATGTCACAACGTAACTGGGTGATTATAAAGGTGCTCTACAGGTGTCTCCAAAGGTACTTGTTGGGTTGGCGTATTTCGAGATTAGGATTTGTCACTCCGATTGTCGGAGAGGTATCTCTGGGCCCACTCGGTAATGCACATCACTTAAGCCTCAAGCATTGCAACTAATGTGTTAGTTGCGGGATGATGTGTTACGGAACCAGTAAAGAGACTTGCCGGTAACGAGATTTAACTAGGTATTGAGATACCGACGATCGAATCTCGGGCAAGTAACATACCAATGACACAGGGAACAATGTATGTTGTTATGCGGTTTGACCGATAAAGATCTTCGTAGAATATGTAGGAGCCAATATGAGCATCCAAGTTCCGCTATTGGTTATTGACCGGAGACGTGTCTTGGTCATGTCTACATAGTTCTCGAACCCGTAGGGTCCACACGCTTAAAGTTCGATGACAGTTATATTATGAGTTTATGTGTTTTGATGTACCGAAGGTAGTTCGGAGTCCCGGATGTGATCACGGACATGACGAGGAGTCTCGAAACGGTCGAGACATGAAGATTGATATATTGGACGACTATATTCGGACACCGGAATGGTTCCGGGGGTTATCGGATATATACCGGAGTACCGGGGGGGTTACCGGAACCCCCCCGGAGGATTAATGGGCCTCATGGGCCCAATTGGTGAAAGAGAAGAGTCGGCCAAGGGGCAGGCGCGCGCCCCTCCCCTCCCAAGTCCGAATTGGACTAGGAAGTGGGGCGGCGCCCCCCCTTTTCTTTCTCCCTCTTTCTCCTTCCCTCTCCTCTCCTACTCCAACATGAAAAGGGGGGAGTCCTACTCCCATCGGGAGTAGGACTCCTCATGGGGCATGCCAAGGGTGGCCGGCCCCTCCCCCTCCTCTACTCCTTTGTATACGGGGAGGGAGGCACCCCCTAGAGGCACAACATTTGATCCCTTGGATCTCTTAGCCGTGTGCGGTGCCCCCCTCCACCATAATCCACCTCGGTCATATCATAGCGGTGTTTAGGCGAAGCCCTGCGTCGGTAGAACATCATCATCGTCACCACACCGTCGTGCTGATGGAACTCTCCCTCAAAGCTCGGCTGGATCGGAGTTCGAGGGACGTCATCAAGTTGAATGTGTGCAGAACTCGGAGGTGTCGTGCGTTCGGTGCTTGATCGGTCGGATCGTGAAGACGTATGACTACATCAATCGCGTTGTGCTAATGCTTCCGCTTTCGGTCTATGAGGGTATGTGGACAACACTCTCCCCTCTCGTTGCTATACATCACCATGATCTTGCGTGTGCGTAGGATTTTTTTTGAAATTACTACGTTCCCCAACACGTGGTTGTTGTCCGGACTCCCGCAAAGCTCTCGGTTTATCTCAAGCTTGTCGAAAAAAGTACGTCTGGACCGCTCGACGGACTGATACATGCCCGCGATGGACGGCTAAACACGTCTGAACCGACGGTTGCGGGCGGTTTGATGGTTCGCTTTGGAGATGCCCTAAAAGCATCGCCTTCTCTTCTCTTTCGTGCATAGATCAACCGATATATCGTGACATACTAGGTATTTTACATATCACACGTTTTGTACGAGACACGACTATAGCGCGTCATTACTTCTCACGCCAAACAATAGCAACCGCTCGATGCGACAATCCCGTAATCACGCCTCACCCCTCTTTGTACATATATTCATCGAACCGTCGTCTTCCATCTCTCGCCACAATCCTTCTCCTCGTTAGTGTTATTTTCGCCTTTCGCCCCCTCCACCTTATCTTCGACGACTTCAAGATCGATTGTCACTTCCAGTTGGCGGAGTGCCGCCGTGATGCCACGGCGGCACCGCCCCGCTGTGGCTCGCACTTCCACCCCCATGGTTGCATCTTATGCCCCCTCTTTTTTGGGAAAGAAAAACAAAATTTTGACCTTTCTTATTGTTGATTGATGTGCAGGATGGTCGAAAATCTAGCGAAAATTGCCAAATCGGCCAGAGCGAGAGGCGTGGCAATCGTCGGAGCGCCCGCTCCAAGCAACCTTCCACCCCCATGGTTTGCATCTTGTGCCCCTTGTTTTTGAGGAAAGAAATTCACATTTTTGCCCCTTGTTATTGTTGATTGATGGTTTGGTGTGCAGGAGGGGCTAAAACCTAGGAAAAATTGCCAAATCGGCCAGAGCGAGGGGCGTGGCAACCATCGGGCCGCCCGATCCAAGCAAGCGACGGCCGAGATCTCCCCAGGGTGCTGCGTGCACTGCCCCGCGGCGGCGGCGGCTCCGGCTCGGACGCAAGGCCGCCCAAAAACGGAGCAGGATCGCCCCCGACGCGTCCGTGGGCAAAATTGGCAGGCCGCGCCCGCGCCGAAGTGGCCCAAACCCCCCCATAAATCGCCCGCCGATTCCAAACACCGCTCCACTCCACCACCCCCTCGCAAGGCCGAGCCACAGAGAGCCGCACCGAAATCGCGTCCCGTCGTGCAAAGGGAGCGGGGGGTTGGGAGCGGGACAAATCTCCCTCGTCACCTCCTCCACCACCACCGTCCACCGCCACCCCCCTCTCGCCCCCTCCAGCCTCGCCCCTCGCGTGGGAGGGACGCCGTGTCCTCCTGCCCCCACCGCGCCGCGCGGGGAAACCCTAGCGGCTGCAGATCTCCGGGCAGGCGCCCCGATCCGGGCGCCCCGCGCCCCGATTCGGCCCTCCCGGCGCCTCAAATGGCGGCGGACGGGGCGGACAGCGACCTTGAGGAGCAACTCAAGGATGTCGGCGCCCGCCTGCAGGAGGCGCCCGACGACTCCGACGGCCTGCTCAAGCTCCTCTACGTGAGCCTTCTCTCTCAACTTTGTGTGTTTATCTTATTTGGTTTTCTGTGTCCGTTACGGCTGCCTGTAGGGTTTGTCGTCGTGGTTGTATCTATGGCTTTCGGATGATTGTAATAAGCTTTATGTTTACCTAGTCGCTGCTTCTCTTGATTTTGTCTAATTCTTGGTCCTGGCATAAAAGGAGAGTGTTTTCAGTCATTGGTAGAGCGTCATCTATTGTTGGGTACTGATATGTACATGATTATGTATCTATTGTTAGATAGAGGTGTTAGCTTCCTTGAAATACACCCTGCTCTTCAGAATTGGAGTAACTGCCGAGTCTGATTATGTCAGCGGCCATTATAGCTTAAACTTGCTCATGTGATTTAACAAGTTGATCTTTTTCTATATGCAGGACGTCGAGAAATATCTGTTGAGAGTGGAGCAATCACCTGCAGCAAGCACATTTGCTGCTGTTCGCCCAGCAATGGATGCCCTGATCAAGAACGAACTTTTGACTCACCCTAATGCCGAGGTCAAACTTGCTATCGCATCTTGTATATCTGAGGTTACAAGGATCACTGCACCCGAGGCTCCGTATGATGACAATATTATGAGGGTACTGTGTCTTTCCTGATTATAAGATTTATTTATTCTCTACCCTGTATCCTGACCTGTGCTGTCTACTTTGTCAGGATTTGTTTTCCATAATTGTGGGGACTTTTCAGAATTTAGATGATATTGAGAGCCCGTCCTTTGCAAGGAGGATTTCAATTCTCGAGACTGTGGCAAAGGTCCGGTCGTGCGTGGTCATGTTAGACCTTGAGTTGGATGATCTGATTCTGCAGATGTTTAACCATTTTTTCACAACTGTGACGTAAGAAGCCACTTCTCGTTATTCACCTTAAGTTTATCTATTACTACTTCTTGCTAGTTTCTGGGTATGTTTACTAAGTTTTGCTAAGCTATGTTGCTATTCTCCTGACATGTCTAAGGTGTTATTTTACTTGCCTAAAATGTTTTTTCTTTTCTTGTTATGTGTTCTTAATGGACAAATTCTTAGATAATATGCTGTACCTGCTATGTACCCTTTTTCTTAACAATCTAGCAGAATTATCAGATCCTGGTATCTTATTCAATGTTTTTGCTAAAAGAAGATTATAACTTTATTTATTTAAACTCATTAAACTCACACCAAGCTGCCAATATTATAGCGGTTGTTGCTTTGCAAGTTGCTAGCATTGCCTTTTTATGTTGGAAAATGCTGCATTCCCCTTCCTGGTAATTGTAATAGTTGTTAAAAGAGATGCACTTTCTTTTACATTGATATGTTTGTTCAATTAAATTAACATGATGATGGTACGTGAGACATTATCATTTTAGATGTACCCACCGTATTTTTCTGGACTGATTCTAATGGAAATTACCTTTTGTCATCCTGTGTTCAGATCAAACCAACCAGAAATTGTCATATCATCTATGGTAACAACAATGAAACTTGTAATAGATGAGAGTGAAGAAATACAGACAGCGCTTGCATCGTATCTTCTTCAAAAGGCTAGAAATGAGGAGAGGGTATATCATTTCAACTTTCTTCATGCCGATAATATGGATTTACCTTGCCCAAGCAAGGAGGGAGGTTCACATATACTATTTTTTTTTGTTTTTTGTTCCCAGGAAACGTCTCCAGCATCTTTTGAACTTGCAGAGAAGGTGATCAGCTCATGTGAAGATGGGAAGCTAAAACCAATATTCCTGCAGTTACTTCAAGTTCAAGGCACTCCCTTGGATGACTACAGCAAAATTGTCACGCTGGTTTGTGAAGGTGATAAGGTTGTCAGGGAAGACAACAATGTTGATCCTTCTGGAAAGGACACGGTCAGTAATATTACTTGCATGTCGTAACTATTATTATAGGTGTAAATCATCATGCTTATAATAATATCTTAGTATGTTGTCTGATGTGTCTGTAATTCATAAATGCTCTCAGTTCTCTTGAATAGACTGAGAGGGGTCACATGGATGATGAAACTGTGATTTGTTTTAGCATGTACGATGAATTTAACAGCCTGATCTGAGTAATACTTAACAAATAGTTCATTTGATCCCTGAAAAGGATAATATGTTGGCTGTATGGTGTTTGTGTGGATGCACCTGTTCATACCTTTGAGTTTTCACATTCAGGTGGATGATGGCAAACTTTCGGAAAGGACTATTTCTGATGAACTGCCTCAGGTATGTTTCTATATCCATGGAAGGGGATCCCTTGTTGAAATGATTGATAGTACAGCAACACATCTCTATTTCCAGGAATCTTCAAAACTGGAGCAAGATGGTACTCCGACTACTGCTATTAGTAGTGGTGCAACTCTGGTTGATCATGGTGAGGCTAATCAAGGACCATTTTCTCCAAAAGGACAAGCGTCCCCAAAGGGATCAGCGTCTCCAAAGGGATCAGCGTCTCCAAAGGGACCAGTGTCTCCAAAAGGACCGGTGTCACCAAAAGGACCAGCGTCACCAAAAGGGAAGCCTGAACAGCCTGAAGACACAAAAGATGCTGATCAGTTGAAATCTGCTAATGATGGTGTAGAACCTGTTGATGCAAAGCCCAAGAAGCCATCTGATCTTGATTCAGACAAAGACCTGAAGCTCAAACCCTGCAAGTCTGTGGCTACTCCACACTCTAATGTTGATGTTGACAAAGAAGCTCATGTAGTATCTGGAGAGTTATCTGCAGACAAGAAGGTAGTCAATGGAGTGGCTGATAATGTACCAAAGCGTGCTGATACCACACCCGATGTAGTTAAGCCAAAACGAGGCCGACCTCCTGGACCAAAGTCATCAGAGAAAAAGGCTGCTAGAAATAACCAATCTTCAGATTTAGATTTGAAGAAGACTGAGGAGGCTATGGATTCAACTGGGAAGTTAACAAAGCGATCAGCTAAGGATGATATCAAAGCTTCCACAAAAAAGACTGGTGAAGGAGAATCATCAAAGAAGCAGCAAAAACCCAGTTTGAAACAGCACAAGGAAGAAGTCCTCTCTGAGGAGGACACCACCAAGGATATGACTCTAAAGGTTATTTTCTTACCAGTTGTTGATTTTTGTACACATATTCATGGCGTCTGCTGTTTACAGTTCTTTGCCTGCATTATCCGATCTTTATAAATTTCTGTGAATTTATATTTTTGTGTATCCTGCAACTTTAATTTCATGTATGTTCCTCAAAACTGTCCTTTACTAATATAATTAAATTACCTGTACTTAAGTTAATGCTAGTATATCATATCAGTAATTTGTTGTGGTTCAATGGCTGATATGGTATGCTCTCTTTGCTGGAAGTTCTAATCTAGAGCTCAGTGGCATGAGAAATCAGCAATTCATATGACCCTTCAACTTGAATTTAGTAAATGTGATATCATACTTTAGTTGTTCATAACAGTCTGATTCATATACCAATTGTTTCATTGCAATACAGGAAATGGTCTCTCCGAAGTCTCTGACCAAGGGGTCAGGTAGAACCAAGGGTCAAAGTGGGGAGAATAATGTGGTGAAGAGGAAGCGTGAACAAGATACTGAAGAGGTATTCATTCTTAGTCACATGTGCAAATGGAACTATCATAATCCACCGCAATTCCAAACACAGCTTATGTTTGTTTTATCCAAATGATATGATACTTAAACCTTTTACGCTCTTGTTAGACTCCTCGCTCAAGGAAGGACAAAGGTCTGGATGGAAGTCTAGTTGGTTCAAGGATCAAAGTATGGTGGCCAGACGATGAGATGTAAGTGGGGGTGAATATTGCATGCGTCTGGAATGTAGCCTGTCCTTAAGATGATCAATTCCTGGATTCTCCAATTGTAGAAGGCTTAGTCGTTGTTACTAGTACACTGTTAACCTAAATGAAATAGTTGTAGAGATACTACATGCCATTATTAGCTCAGTTCTTATGACTACAGTATGCCTTGTTATGTTGAACACTTCTAAATCTACAGCATAGATGCTTCGACTTCCTTTCATCAAATGACACACATAAATTAATATTCTCGTTCAGATTTTGGAAAGTCTGTTTGCTGTTTAAACTTGAGCCATCTCGGCTCGTTGTTGATGGATCTACCTGGCTGATGCATTTTGGTGCCCTGCTATTTTGCTATTCATTTTAGATTAGGTTTTGAAAGCCTTTATTTATATTTGCAGGTTTTACAAGGGTGTTGTTGACTCATTTGATACCCATTCCAAAAGGCACAAGGTCAGTACACTGTTTTATCTCCCTGCAGTGGCTATTTGGTTTACATGGAGCACTAATTTTGATTCAAAGTCCATTGTTCAATTTCTTTTTTCCTTTTCTCTTTTGGCTCTCGTGCTTTTTGGAGCATAGGTTGCATATGATGATGGAGATGTAGAGGTACTGCTGCTTAGGGATGAAAAATGGGATTTCATCAGTGAGGTATGCACATGTTATTCACCTCATGATAATGTTAGGACAATGTTTTATTCCCTTGTTTCTGAGTAACTGTTATTTTTGCAGGAAGAAGGCAAAACTCCTGATGTACCATCTGAGTAAGTAAAATCATTTTCATCATTCTTGTATACCTGCAGCTTCCAAATTGCCTGTCTAATTTGCCAGTAGCTAAATTGATTCATGCAATCCTATTGTATTGAGAACCAATATGCACAAGTGCACCTAAAGCGGCTAATAACTCAAACCTGACAGGGTCACTATTGTAGGCGTTGATGTCACTATGTTGAGAATACTGCTCATATGCATAATTTCATTAAATCTAACCAAGCTTCGCGGGCATGGTGCAAGTTCTTATATTCACTTATATAGAACCTGATTCCTGTCTATCGTGTCTATCAATGCTGAGCATTTGTTATTCTGTGTTGATTTGATAGTATCACTCCAGTGCTAGCGGACTTCGCGAAGTCGACTAACAATACAGTGTATAGTGGATGCGGTACTGGCAGCATGATAATCAGATTACAAATCTTCCATTGTGGAATTGCTATCGATTTGAGTAAAATCTTAAACAATCAGGGAAAGTTTTGTCCTTGGCCAATTGAAACCACAAACCTAGCTCACCTTACTAACGGCCAGTGGCCCCAGTTCTGAGCACTGTTAATTTTGATGTGTTTGACCAAAGCTAGATATGTTGTTGTGCACTGCCCTAATCCCAAGGAGGTCATTTGTTAAATTCGTGTTACTGATTTCTCCAAGCAGGCGCCGTGGCCGAAAAGGGAGAGGAATCACGCTGCTGCCAGTGAAGGAAGAAAAAATAGAAACACCTAAAAGGTTAGTAATGGACACATATAGAAGAAGCCTTATTTCTGAGACTTGTTTGTGTAGAGCTCATCTGAGACATGTTTTTCTCATGGTGGCAGTGACGGAGTGGAGCTTCCAAAGAAAAGGGGCCGTCCGAAAGGTTGGCGCCCCAACAATGGTGGCACACCGTCTACAACTCCCAGCAAATCAAAGGGGAAAACTGCTGTCAAGGATGCCAAGGGGACACCTAAAACTGCCGTTGAGATTAAGAAAGAAGGCAAGGAGAAAGCCACTGGATCAGCTAACAAGACGAAGGATGATTTAGCTAAAGACAGCAGCAACCAGAAGCTGAAGGAGGTTGGGAGCAAATCTGGCGATGGATCTGTGAAGGGTAGGCCTGGGCGGAAACCAAAAAGCGCTGCCACTAGTACTCCAGTGGTGGGTAGTGGATCTGGATCTGTTCAAGAGAAGCGGAAGGAGAAGGAGGAGAAGGAAGAGGCTGAGGCATCTGAAATGGAGCAGGAGGCATCTGGCAAGGGGGCGTCTTCAACTGGAAAGAAGCGCAGAAGGAAGGCTTAGGCTTGAACCAACCAACCAACCAACCGTGAACTTCCCCTGTAAATGGGTTCGCTCTCATCATGGCACCGTTGTATGGATTGTAAACTCCTTGGTCGTCTTTGTTTTTTACCTTACCTATTGAATTTGTCTGTCTGCTGACTGGGCACCATTGTCATTGTCCGTGTCTGTTGTAGTTAGGGGGCTGTGGCTGTGGCAGGAAACATCTGCAGTAGCTGTAATGTTTAGTCGTGACTTTGTGTTGTGGGATGCATGATGTGATGCTGCAGAGCCTCAAGGGAACATCTAGTTTGTGTCGGATGTTGTTGTAGCCAGCTTATTCATGTTCTATTTATATAGGCTATATATTTGGTCATCGACTCGCGCTTTTTTCTGGCAGATGTGCCGGTTTCTTTTCTTTGTCTATCCTTTGTGTGCATTGCTTGCAGGGTTGACCGTCCTGACCGGAGCACAACCAACGGCATGTTGTTTTGGATTGGAGAGATGATGCTTGTACCATCATCAATTCATCAGTGGTACTCCTTGTTTATACTTACCTTTCTTATGTTTTGCAGTGCCTTGCTAATGACAGTGGTTCACGTCCATGTCACGCGTGCATGCTCTCCAGCATTTCTTTGCTGCCTATCTCTCTATCTTCAGAGACTTTCAGAGCCGACGGATGTTGGTGGGCAAGTGCACGTTTTGCACTTTGAGCATCGCCCACTGACTTGCACGGATATCTCTACAACGTGATTCAACAAGGCAGGACCTTCCTGCCTTGCAAGTATGATCTCCTCCCCTCCTGCGCACCTGTCAAATTTTTATCAGAGTAGAGACTACTCTTTCCTCGTGTACCCAGTCGATGTACAAGCGATGAAGTAGTACTACTACTATAGACTTAGTCGTCCCTTCTCACGTGACTTCCGGGTCAACAATTCCACCATCGAAACATATCCAAAGTCCACTAGTGGTCAACTCACACGTGTAAAAGGTACTCTCTTTGTTCGAAATTACTTGTCTCGGATATGAATGTATCTATAACTAAAATACGTCTAGATACATTCATTTCTACGACAAATAATTCCGAACAAAAGGAATACTAACTGTAACATCATCTCATCGCTTTTTGAATTCCATTGGCCACCAAGAATTTGGAACGCGTCGAGGGTTGCTTGCAGTGGTTCCAGTCTCCTAATCGTTCAAGCAGACAAAATAGAATTAGAAACAGAAGAATCAAGTGGATTAGGCTGCATCTGCATCCCTGCAAATAACGAGTTAGTGGGATTAGGCCGCAGCCCTCGTTTAACCTATGCCTGCGTGGTGGTCGTTTTATAAATCCTAAATACATATAAGTGCGCGTGCGCCTGCTTGTTGTCTCGAGCGGCCGTGGCTCGAGCCGTCCGATCGCGTGCGATCGCACGCCCACGCCCGCCAGGTGGTACCTAATCGGTTTCTCCCCCGCCCGCTTATTCCGCACACCTGGCCCGGTCATGCTGACGCGCGCGGTGCACACCCATCCGGTGAGCCCACCTTGTCATTGACTGTGTAGGCATAGGAGTTGGTGACCGTAGGCAAAGTAGTGGGGGCAATGGGCAGTTTCGAATTTCGTGCCATTTCCTCCTCACTCCAGCATCGTCCTCGTCTCATTCCTTTTCCCTCTCCCCTCCCCTCCCGATTCGCCAGGCTCGGTGCTGGATCTCGCCCGTCGGCGCCGTTGAAAGGTGCGTAGGAGGCGGAGGCGTAGCAGTGGGAGGCACCCGGTGCTCGTCGCCGATTGAGGTACGCTCGCTCCTTCTCCCGCGGTACCGTATAGATGAAGGCCGCGGCCGTAGTTCTCTTGCTGCGCCCGTAGTGCTCCCGCCGCGCTCGTTGCAGGAGAGGCCACGCCCGTAGCGCTCTTGCGGCGCCCATAGCAGGGACAGACGGTGCTCATATTGCTCCCGCCGCGCTGGTAGCCGTAGAGGCCGCGACCGTAGTGCTCTCGGCGCGTCTGTAGCGGGGGAGGCCACGCCCTCTAGACTCGCTCGCCGCGTGTGGGCCGCGCGCCGTTGTGTTGTCGCCGCGCCCGTAGCCGCAGAGGCCACGACCGCTGCGCTCTCGCCGCGTCTGTAGCGGGGGAGGCTGCGCTCGCTGCGCTCTCGCCCCGTTTGTAGCGGGGGAGGCCGCCCGCTGCACTCTCGCTCCGTCTATAGTGGGGGAGGCCGCGACCGCTAGAGTCGCTCGCCGTGCCTGTAGCGAGGGAGGCCGCGCCAGCAGCAGATCTAGTGTCCGTGTTCCTTTTGCACAAGTGAATTGAAACCCTAGGTACCGTTGCATTTTTAGGTGGTCCTTTAGTTGGTAGATTTTTTCACCATGGCCATTGAATGCGTTTGATTTTCATGCCCAGTTGCTCAATGAATTGTTTGCAGTTGGCAATTACACTATAGTAGTTGCACAGGGAATGTTTTCATTACCCAGTTGCACAGGGAATGTTTTCATTACCCAGTTGCACAACGAGTATCTTGTAGTTGGCAGTTGCACAAATAGAAGTTGCACAACGAGTTGTGCTTTTACTTGACATTTGTCCAGATACCCAATTGGCAGTTCCAGGTGCATCAGTTGTACACATCAGTTGCACACATCAACTGCCATAAACACATTTTTAGCAGTTATAGGTACAATAGTTGCACATATTCAGTATCTATGTTCTGCAGGTTTTATACTTGGCATTGGACCAGTTCCTAGCTGGCAGATCTAGATTCAATAGTTGCATTTTCACTCGGCATTACCATATCTCAGTTGGCAGAATCAGGGTCAATGTTTGGAGAAACCAGGGTCCAGTTGGCACAAGATTTTTCTGAAATGTCTTAGTGGTGGGATCCTGGTTTTTGTGCATTTGTTTAACAAGTTTTTGTTAGTGCTTTAAGTTACATTTTGTGTGTGTGTGTGCAATTATAATGATTTTGTGGGGACCTGTTTTTTTGCAGTGACAATGGTTGAAGAGGGAGATGCCGGTGGAACTGGGGAAGAGGTTGTTTTCTACAAGCTCAAAAACGGAGCAAATATGATCGAATATATGTGCTTGTTTTCTTTTCTCTTTTTCCTTTTCTGTTTTTGATTTTTGGGTTTTGTTCTGGTTTTTGTTCTTTTGAGCCATGCAGAGGATTGCATCAAAGTATACATGGCGGAACAGGAAAAGGCCTGCTCAGCGGGGTGTTGGTACCGACCCCGATGATGGTGATGAAGTAGGGGTAAGTTTTTAGCGAAGACTTTAACATTTCCCCGATTTTATTCCTATAAATTTTGAATACGTAATGAACAATTTTGAGTTTATGTAAAAGAAATTCAATATTTTTTGCTTTTGTTTTTCTGTGTTTTTTTCATGATTTTCTAACATGAGGCATCATTGTTTTTTTTGTAGGTGGAGGACGCTACTGCATCCCGTGCTGCAAAGCGAGCCAGAACAAAAGGAAAAGGCAAGTCCTCTGATGGAGGTGGCCCACCCTCTGCAGAAGCTAATGAGGTACCTTTTTTGTACATCTTTCTTTTTCAGTTGCACAGATTGTTGGTACTAGTTGGCACCTCTGCTATTTAGTGTTGCATATGAAATGCATACACTTGTTAACTGTGTTTAACCAGCATTTTTTCCGCCTTACATTTTTGTGGTGCAATTTTGAAAGTGTTGTATACTACCATGTCAAATCTAAAAAGTGCTGTTTAGTGTTTTAGTCTTTCTTTTATGATAGATTTTGGGATCTCCTTACCTACCTTTGTCAAATTTGAAAGTTGGCACCAATTTGAGCACACAGCTGCACCCAATCATGATACATTTTTGGACAGGTTTGTAATTTCAGAGTGTGCACATGTCAGTTGCACAATAAGGGATAATAGTTGCACAACAATCAACCTGTGGTTGCACAACAATCAACTATGTGAAATTTGCTTCCTTTTTTAGGTATGCTCAGTTGTAGACGTATGTACACTAGTTGCACAATTTGTCCATATTCATTCCCTTTTTTTGTCTCAGGTTGGTGAAGTTGGAGTTGAAGGGAACGAAGGAAATGTTCCTCGGCGGCGTTCACAAGCTGGAAGGATTAGGGTATCACCAGGGAGGTTTGTGAAGGTGAACAACGATCTGGCACCTGTTCAGAGGTCTTTCTTATATGAGAAGATGTTAGGAGGTTTGGTAAACCTCGCAAAAACACTGCCTTCCGACTTGACGAAGTTCCTAGTCCAGTCATACGACCCATCCAGTTCAGCTTTGGTATTCCCAGGCAGGGGAACTATTCCAGTAGATGCTACTAGTGTGCACAGGAACTTTGGTTTACCAAACAGAGGGCCGCGACTCAAATACATTGTTGAAAAGGAGTCTGTGAAGGCTTTCAATGAGATGTTCAACCACACTGGGCCACCCAAACACCCCACGGTTACCGAATTCACCAAGACAATGAAAGCTATGAAGGGTATAACTGATAACAAGTTCCTCACCGGATGGCTTGCAGTTGCTTTCAGCACCTTTTTAGCTCCCACCACTAGTCTTTCTCTGAGCCCACGTTGCTATAGCGCTGTGCTAGAACCTGATGGTCTGTTGAAGAGCAATGTGTGCTTATTTGTTGCTGACCACATAAATGAAGCATTCCACAACATGGGTGAGGACAAGCAAACAGTCTGCTATTGCCTGTATCATTTGATGGTGAGCTCTAATTAAGTTTTGTATCTGTTAGACATACCTTTCTACATGTTTTTTGTGCTTTTATCACCAATGTTCTTATATGTTTTATTTCCCCTTTTTTGTTTTGTCTTTTGGGGATGGTGCGTGTACAGATTCTATACATTGACGCACTCAAGGTTGATGTGCGAATAAGCCACTGTGAAGTTCGAGCCAATGCCTATGATAAGAATCTAATCAACAAGATAATGAAAAAGGACTTGATTTCGCCTGGCGTCTTTGGGAAACTTCAAGTGAGTTGGACATTCTGCTCAAAGTCTGTAATTGCACATGATTTCTTTTTCACATAGCCTGTAAGTAGTTTCACAAGTCTATATTGATAGTTGGCAGCCATACTAAAGAGAGTTGCACACATGCTTGTTTCATGTTCCCTGTTTACAGTACCACCTTTTCAGTTTTGTCCTTTCCATAGTAATTTTAGTATGTTTTTTTTGCTTCTGAGGGGCATGTGGTAGTTGCGCAAGTCTATGTTGATAGTTGGCGCACAGACTTTATGAACAGTTGCACGCATGATTGTTTCATATTTTCCTTTAAAGCCCCACTTCTCATTGTGACTTAACATAGTAATTTTAGTTACTTTTTTTGCTTCTAGGGCATGTGATAGTTGCGCAAGTCTATGTTGATAGTTGGCACACAGACTTGTGGCAGTTGCACACATGATCAATTCATTTCCCCCTTTTTACAGTCCCATTTTTCATTGGGACTTCACATAGTAATTTCACATACTTTGATTGCTTCTAGGGCATGTGGTAGTTGCTCATATGTAGTCTTTTTCCCTTTTAGATCTAGACAATAACTTTGTTATTTGTTGAAGTTATTGTTGTAAAATGATCCTTTATTTATGTGAACAACTCAAGTAGCAGTATAAAAGCAAAGAGGATTCAACACTCTTCGGAGGATTACTGCAGGCAGAAGCATTTGTGGCGTCAAAGGTTCCAATGAGTTACAATCCCCATGTGAGTTATCATTGTTGCTGACCCACTTTTTTTATTAGAACAAAAATCATGGTTTTCTATTTTTATTTTATGTGTTACTTGTACTAATCATCTTTTGTTGTTTTTTCTTTTCCGTGCCCAATGCATGCATGAGTTGCACAGAGTTATTATGTCACCTTTTTTTTTCTAATTGAATCAAACTTATGATTTCACTTACATATATTCCACAACTCCCAGCTACAAATTATGCTTGTTTTTTACTTCCTGCTAACTTACCCCTCTTCAGTTGCACACTTTCAGCATCTCAGTCGCACACTTTCAGCATCTCAGTTGCACACTACTTTGATATACTTGCACCAAACTTAGGGCTGCAGTTGCAGACAAATATACTTTCATTATCTCAATTTTTTCCTTTTTAAATTTTAAATTTTGTTTTTTTCTAATGTTTTGCAGAAGAAGTTCAAGTTAGCAAGTATGGTTCATGACCTATGTAAAGGAATATCAGACAATCTTGGCAACTTCATCGAAGGTTTTGCCAAGCTTGATGAAGAGGAACCAGATTTGTCTCCTCTCAAGGGTCCGTTAAGTGATCAAACAAAGGCTCAAAGCTCACACACTAGGCGACGGAAGCGTCAATCTACTGCCAAGAAAACAGAAGAGGTGGAGGGAAGTGAAGAAGAAGAATTTGCAAAGGAAATTGAGTTAGAGGAAGAAGATGTTGACCCGGGGTTTGGCAATGATTCTGAAGAAAGTGATGAGTCCGAAGAAGAAGAGGAGGATCAAGAGGGAAGGTATGATGAAGAATGTGACGATGATAGTGACAACGATGATGCTGATGATGACAGTGACGATAACGCAGACAACAACAAAGACAAAGAAAAATCCGGCAATGATGATGTGGAAGAGGAAGAGGAAAAAGATGAGGGAAGGGATGATGAAGAACGTGATGATGACAGTGACAACGATGATGCTGATGATGACAATGACGATAATGCTGACAACAACGAAGACAAAGAAGAATCCGGTAATGATGATGTGGAAGAGGAAGAGGGAAAAGATGAAACAGGCAAGGGGGAAGGTGAGGATGTCGAGAAGGTTGACAGAGATGAGCAAGGAAAGGATGGGGGCAGTGATGATGACAGTAAGGAAACACACGACGATGACAGGGGGGCCTTTGATGGAGGTGGTGACAGTGGGAAGGATGATGATGAAGATGGTATGGGTGGCGGTGACAGAAGTTCAAAGAGGGCAAACACTTTCAAAGATGGAGGAAACAGCAGCAGCAACTCAATTGATGATAGTGTAACTCTACAGTTTTTCATCCAAAAGGACATGCGTCAGAAGGGTGAAGATCCATAATCAGTTGGAACCAAAGCAGCTGTGCCAGAGGAAAGTGTCTCATTGTTTGACTTGTGTAGATCAGAGCCAGCAATCCCCAACATATTTGATATCCATTTGCTGGAAACTCATGCAATCTTTGACATGAAAGAGAAGGATAATACCTTTCAAGAAATCATAAACGATGGACTACAAAGCACTGAGAAAGAAATGGAAGAGGCAGGAAAGGGTTTGGACTGGATTGGCTCAAAATCCATGCTTGAAAAGATAATGAAGGAAGGTGCTGCATTTGAAGATGCTTCATCGTCAGGTGGTAGCAAGAGGATGGAAACATCCCCACCGCGCCCACCCACTGTCCCAAAGCGCAATAAGCTCGTCACACTTAGCAAGAACCTAGTGTTGGGTCAACCAAAAGATAAGATTCCTGGTATGGGAGAAAAAAAATCAAAGAACGGAAATAAATCAAAGGGAAAGGAGGTGCCAACTCTAGAGCCCAAGAAGACAAGCACAGTTATACAGGTGCCAACCGTTGCACATGTAGGTGCCAAGCGCATCTCTACAACATGCCAACTCCCTAGCAAAAAAAGCAACAAACAATGTCTTTTGCCAAGGATACAAAGTTTGCAGAAATGGGAATAGAGGTGCTAAGCCATGCGGTTAAGAGTGCATCGAACAGTCAAGAGAAAGCTGTCAGTATGCCGTGTAGGAAGTCGGCAACCCCAACAGCTGATGTGGCAACTCCAGCTTCAAGTGGGCCAACTGTTTGTCCAAATAGGCCAACTACAGCATCAACTGTGCACAGTACATCAACAATTAAGGAAAGTGAAACCACCACTATGCCAACAGCAAGAGGAAGTGAGGCATCTAGAGTTGTGTCTGTCCTACCCCCATCAGTCACCATAGAACCCTAGGTTGTCAGTGTGCCAATCCCAGAAACTACATTGCCAACTCAAGCAGTCACTGTGCCAACCACAACAGTCAGTGGGATAACTCCAACCCCAACCCATTCAGTCATGATGGAACCCTCAGCTGTCAGTAATGTTGTGCAGGCTCAGAAACAACATTTGCCTACTTTTCGTGCTCTTGATCAACATGACACCCTTACAGAAGAGCAAGTTTACAACCTTGTTTCTAGGTGTATACCGCCAAGACCGCTGCCAAGCATAATTGCATGAACCAAGTCAGCAGGTGATGCACCCAAGGATGTCAAAGGAGAGAACAACAGTGTGCATCCCATTCGTAGAGCATCGTCAGCAAGATCATATCACGGCGATGGGTTCTGCGATGCTCCACCATTTGACTTGGGTTTGGATCTTGATGATGACTCCCCAGTTGCCACAGTGGACGAGCCTAACAAATCACAAGTAACACCACAAGAGGCAGGGTTATCTAAGAGCAGCAAGTTAGATGATTGGGATTCGGCAACTGTGAGAGAAGTTTATGCTACTGCAGATAAGGTGGTCACTGGGAATGCACCACTTCATATCATCCTTTCGGATTCTCCAGATGAGTTTCCCACCCCAGATGTGACAGGTGTTCTAGGGGGTGCAAGTGGGTCCGGCAGTACCACATCTGGCCCACCAGTGCAAAAACGCACAAGGAGGATAGTCAAGCCAGCTGCTGTCAAGAGGTCTCCATACATCGACTACAATAAAACAAAGACATTCACTTGCAATGAACAAGTGAACAGGCTTTATGCGACAGTCCTCTATTATGTAAGGAATCTACCTGGAGCAAACGTCGTAGAAACAAGGTAAAAGTGATACATTTTTTTGGTAAATCTGCATCCCCTCTTCTCTCTTTAGTTGGCCAATCAGTCTTTTTTACGGTTGCATCTTCATGTCTATTGATTATTGCACAAAAATGGTAATACAGTTGGACATCTTTTTATTGTTGTCATAGACATATGTAATAGTAGCACTACAACATCACTTGCAGTTCCATTCAATATCTTTGTGTTTTTCAACTTTTCTTGTTAGCACATCACTTGCACAACATACCTTTTGTACTTGCAGTTCCATTCAACATCACTTGCACAACAAATAGTTATACAGTTGGCACATCAGGCATGCACACCTTAACATCAGTTACTCATTTTTTCATTCACTTTTTTCACGCGTTGCCGGCAACCAGTTAATCCTGATTTTTGTTCTTTTTCTTTGCCCTTGTATTTGTTTTCCGAACAGCCATGAAATCATTAAATATGATGGGTACTTTGTGAGCCTAAAGGAGTTGTCTGACTCAATGAAGCCTACCAAATGGTGTTGTCGAAGCTGCTCTTATCCAAATCAGGGCTACCCTACCTAAGGACTCAAAGAAGGTGATCATGCCACTGAGGGTTGCAGTAAGTTGAATGAGAACTGCTGTTCATGTTTCGCACAACATCCCATTTATCCCTTCCTTTTTACAATGTGTTTCCTAAGACTCATACCTTCAAATGCAGACATGCTTGCAGCAAGGAATATACAACGCTGCTGAGATACATTCTAAATTTGAGAAGATTAATCACCTAGACCGTCAAGATATGGTCAGTTTTTTCTGGCCACACAACTTTGTGTTTTTCAACTTTTCTTGTTGCATAGCTCTTGGTTTTTTCACTGGTCAGCTCTTGACAACTTTTTACCCTTCTTTTTTCCCTGTGCTGTCAAATATGTGCAGGTGATGCTCCCTGTGCTCGAGTTCACTAATCCCAATGATCAAGAAGGAGGCAGACACTACTGGGTGTTTAACATCAACTTAAGGGATCATCGTTTCGAGATGCTAGATTCTTGGAGGAAGCTCGACAACCCTGACTTAATGCACTATGCTTCAACTATAGCAGGGGCGGTGAGGTGTTTATGGAAGCAACACTACCCAAAGCATAACATCAGTCACTTTCAGGTCATTGACATTGATGTACCCAAGCAACCCGGGAAGTAAGTCATGCATGCACACCATTTTACCTCTTTTCGTTTTTTGTAGTTTGGCTTGTGATCATGGACCTCAGATTTTTGTTTTTTGGCACCAACCACACCATCTAGTTGCACAAAGTATTCATACAGTTGCACACATATCAATGGGTAGTTGCACAAATTTTTTGAGCTAGTTGCATGATGCAAAGAGCATCTATAATGTATGCTTGGCCACCTTCCTGTTCTTGGATTTTGAAACAACATCATTTTAGGGGGAGAAAATTGCATGGTCAAGAACACGGTTTTGCAAAAGCAAGGCTGCTAGTTTTCTTTTTACGAGTATGGCCCCAATTCACGTCAAATAACAAATGTGTTTTTTCTTTTCTTTTTTCTTTGCACAACAATGAATGTGGTTCATGTTGTTCAATACTAGCATTTGGAATGGGAGACAATTGCCAAACTATGAACCAAAAGAGTTCTTAAGCATGAGGAGGATAATGACCTACAAGATGGTTGACTCTCCTCTCAACAAAGCCCCATGGAAGGACATTCTTCGATACAATGTCTAAGTTTTGTTTTTGCTCCTTTCTTTTATCCGCTACCATAGGTCTGCATGATAGTTGCACAATGGTACCAATTCAGTTGCACATCTAATACAAGTTCAGTTGCACAATTTTACCTGGGTTTTCCCCCCAGGTTGCACATTCTGTTCCTTGAAGTATTTTTTGTGGCTGTTTTTTTAACCTAAGAATGATGCAATTTTATTCATTTTCCTTTTTTCTTTTTTACATGGGCATAGTACTTGGAGATGTTACAGTTGCACATCCAAGGAAGATACTTGCACAGTGATACTAATTAACTTGCACAGTCCCATTCGGTTCTGGTAAACCATCAAACAATCAATCACTAAAGGACAACACACATAGTAATATTTCTTTTTGCACTATGTTGCATGCTTAAATGTCTAAATTTGCCAACAGAGGCATACATAGGTAAATAGGTAGGAGGGTAGCCTAACATAATAGCAAAGTGATAGTATACAACACTTTTTTTTAACATGAAATACAAATGGGCCAGATGCTAAGTTTAAACAACATAAAGAAGAAGTTTTCAAAGCAGTTTTTTGTTGTTGGATCTTCATAGCTCCATCCATGTCCTAACAGTGCAAAGCCAGAACTATTTTTTTGATGGTCCCCCCATTCATCTATTGCTTATATGTCACTTAGTTGTCATGCCAACTTCATAGAGCAGCTAGCGGCATTGTGCTTATCTGAGTTGCAGTAGCTGCACCTGTTTTTCTTTTTCGGGTGTAGTTCAAGAGCTGAATGATAGCGTCTAGTCCTTGCCCTCCCTTTTGTAGTTGACTTTGGCAGATCCCTAGGAGTTGTAACCTCATTGTCATTGCTCGTAGGTGACATCTGCTCAGTGCAGTTAGTATGGCCTTGTGTAGGATCGAAAGTATGTCTAGAGGGGGGGGGGTGATTAGACTACTTGACCAAATAAAATCTAGCCTTTTCCCAATTTTAGTTCTAGACAGATTTTAGCAACTTAGCACAAGTCAAGCAATCAACCTACACATGCAATTCTAAGAGTATAGCAGTGGAAAGTAAAACAATTGCATATGAAGGTAAAGGGAGGAGTTTGGAGTGCGCAAACGCAATTGGATACACGGAGATTTTTGGCATGGTTCCGATAGGTGGTGCTATCGTACACCCACGTTGATGGAGACTTCAACCCACGAAGGGTAATGGTTGCGCGAGTCCACGGAGGGCTCCACCCACGAAGGGTCCACGAAGAAGCAACATGTCTATCCCACCATGGCCGTAGCCCATGAAGGACTTGCCTCACTCGGGTAGATCTTCACGAAGTAGGCGATCTCCTTGCCCTTACAAACTCCTTGGTTCAACTCCACAATCTTGACGGAGGCTCCCAAGTGACACCTAACCAATCTAGGAGACACCACTCTCCAAGAGGTAACAAATGGTGTGTTGATGATGAACTCCTTGCTCTTGTGCTTCAAATGATTGTCTCCCCAACACTCAACTCTCTCTCACAGGATTTGGATTTGGTAGAAAGAAGATTTGAGTGGAAAGCAACTTGGGGAAGGCTAGAGATCAAGATTTGTGGTTGGAATGGAATATCTTGACCTCAACACAAGTGTAGGTGGTTCTCTCTTCGAAAATGTATGTTGGAAGTGTAGGCATGTTCTGATGGCTGTCTCCATGAATGAAGAGTGGGTGGAGGGGTATAAATAGCCTCCACACAAAATCTAACCGTTACACACAAATCACCAAAATGTGAACATTAGGATTCTCGGTGGGACCGACATGTTAACTCGGTGGGACCGATTTTGTTAGGGTTAGGGCATAACGTAATCTCGGTGAGACCGATTACACAAACTCGGTGAGACCGATTTTGGTAATGGACTAACAGAGAGTTGGCCAGGCAATCTCGGTGGGACCGATTTGCTCATCTCGGTTGGACCGAAATGTTACAAAAGGGAAACAGAGAGTTTGCATTGCAATCTCGGTGGGACCGATCGCTCATCTCGGTTTGACCGAAACGTTACGAAGGGAAATAGAGAGATTACAATCCCATCTCGGTGAGACCGAGATCCCTATCGGTGAGACCGAAAAGCCTAGGGTGTCTGGCAGTGGCTATGTTAACTGAACTCGGTGGCGCCGGATAGAAAGTTTCTGTGGGGCCGAGTTTGACTTTTGGTTTGGGACATATGTGGATGTGAGAAAGTAGTTGAGGGCTTTTGGAGCATATCACTAAGCACTTTGAGCAAGCAAGCCATTAGGCAACACCTTATCCCCTCTTAATAGTATTGGCTTTTCTTATGGACTCAATGTGATCTTGGATCACTTAAAATGAAAAGATGTAGAGTCCCGAGCCTTGAGCTTGAGCCAATCCTTTGTCCTTAGAATTTTGAGGGATCCACTTTTCTCATCCATGCCATGCTAATCATTGAGCTTTCTTGAAATGTTTATCTTTAAGTAGCATTAGCTCAATGAGTTATATGTTGTTAGGAATTACCAAAACCACCCAGGGATAGTTGCACTTTCAATCTCACACTTTTTGGTAATTGATGACAACATATAGATCAAAGCTTCGACAAATGATAAATAAGATTGAAAAACATCATCGCTTTGAGAAGTATGTGATAAGCAAGAGCTCCCCCTAAATTTGTGCATTATTTAAAATTTGCTTGTGGATGCAAATGCACAATCGATTAGGATCATGGGTTAATCTTCCATGTCACATACATCTTGGTGGAGCGCTCAAAATGATAGAGATTAAAAGCATGCACTCATCTCCAAGCAAGTGAATGATCATGTAAGGAATATAAAGGATATCATCATTCAACCAAACATTAATGTAGCATATGATCAAACACATGATCAAAAAGTATCTCACAAGGACATAGAGTATCTCACACAAGCACTCAGAAGTTCAACCAAAATAGCAAGAGAGATAATAAGAACGACACTCTCTCTCGAAGCCTATGATCTATACATTTTTCTCCCCCTTTGGCAACAAGTTACCAAAAAGTTCAAAAATGCATAGTGCTAAACGACTCTCAGGCTTGATCTTCGGGAGGTGGTGTAGAGAGAACTCCAAGGACGAAGGCTTCCGATGAAGTAGTTGGAGCTGATGGAGTGGGTGCTGGAGGTGGCATTGGAGCTGTAGCTGCTGGTGCTGACACTGAAGTTCGTGTATCTGTGACTGGTACTGCAGCAGACCTAGGACCTCGTGGCACACGCTTGAAAGCATCAGTAGTTGACTTGCCCTTCTTCTCCTCTTCTTCCTCCTGAAGCTGCTCAACTGCAGTCTGAATCTCAGTCACCTTCAGATCAAGATCATAGAATTTTGTTTCCACAATCCTCTCTAGGCTCTCCTGATTCTGAGTTAGGGTGGCCAGGCCCTTCTCAATCCTCATTGTAGTTTGAATCAGATATCCAAGCTGATCTTGCTTGCTCTTCAGGAATACTTGAGATGCCTCTTTAGCAGTTGGCATCCTTGCAGCTTTCTCTGCCCTTGCCTTCTCTCTCTTCTCATGTGCTTGCACAGATGATGGATCTTCCTCAGTGATTACAACAGTATTGTCTTCAAAATCAGGGTAGATGGGCAGGTGCTCCTTATCCAAAAGATATTTGCCTGTGCCCATCTTTAAGTTGATGAGATCCTGAATTTGTGGGGCATACCCACAACTCCTCTTCTGATCAGCTGCTATCCTTTTGATTGTCTCCACAATCAGACTCATGACTTTGAATTTTTGAGGCACGCCAAACAAATGCAAGAAGTTGATGGCATGTCTTCTGATCATCTTGTGATCACCTGACTCGGGGAGCAATGTGTGTCTGAGGATCCAATTTATAGTAGGCAGACCAGACAACAAGTAGTGGACAGATCCAAACTTGTGAGTATCCAAAGCAGCATCTGGGATCTTTTTGTACATGTTGGCCATTGTGTTGTGGTCTTTCTTATTCTCAGCATAAACATCCAAGTCATCCTCATGTTCAGCAGGGGCATTGATCAGCTTAGCCCATTCATCAACAGTGGATTGGTACCTGGTACCCTCAGACATCCAAACAATCTTTCCATATGGATAGAAATGGGCAGTGGAGTAGAACCGCATGATCAACTCATCATTCCACTTGGTGAGCTTCTGGGCCACAAAGGCATCAACTCCACATGCCCTGAAGTTGTCATATACACCTGGATAGTGATCTTCATTCTCCTTGATGTATTCCCAATCCACCCATTTCATGTCACATACAATGGGCTTCTTGTCGAGCAACACTGTCTCATAAAAATCTTGCTGTTCCTTGGTGTGAAACCTGTAGTCCACAGCAGTTCTCCTCCTGACAGCATATGGGTCAGACTGTCTCCATAACCTCAATCCTACATCCTTCATGATTTTCATGTTTTCTGCCACATGATGTGTACCATTGTGGTCAGGGATCTTGGGCTTCAGCTTCCTCAACACAATTGAGTCATCTTCTTCTTCAGCAGCTTCAGGCACTTGGGCCTTATTTTTCTCCTCAGCAGGAATGTTTCTAGTGCTTCTCTTGGGTTTAGGCTTCTGAGCTGGAGCAGTAGCCTTGGGAGCAGCTTTGGGCTTAGATGGAGTAGCCCCTGATCTGATTGCATCTCCCATGAGCTTTTGTGCCTTAGGAGCTGGTGCAGCATCCTCTTCCTCTTCCTCTTCTTCTCCTGGATCTCTCATTATGGATGATCTGCCAAGCACTCTGGCAATGGTCTTCTTGACCCTTTCCTTCCTTTTCTTTCCTTCTCCAGCAGCCTCTTCAGTTGGCTTGGAGGTTTCAACAGTTGATGCTCTGGTCTTAGACATAGGAACTCTCTTTGCTGCTGCCTTCTTATGCATCCATGGCTTGACTGTGGCAGCTGAGCCATACTCCTTTTTCAGCACCTTTTTCTTTGAAGTGGCCTATCCTCAACAGCCACATAATCTTCATCTTATGAATCAGAAGTTTTCTTCTTTCTTGTCCTAGTAGCTGCATTTGGCAAGTTACTTGGTGTGCTCCTGCTACCCTCACCAGAAGTGCTAGAGGGACTAGTGCCCTCACTCAGTTGAACCTTCTCCTCAGACTTGTTCTAGCTATCACTTTGATCAGACATCTTGCAGGCAAACTGTCAGCAGACCCTGTTAATAGATTATAGATGAGGTAGAGAAGATGAGCATCACAAAGTACATGAGTTTTGCAAAATAATTGAGTCAAAAAGTTTAGTTTTAGTTCTGTGCAGAAGTGATCTCGGAGCTACCGAATTGACAAACTTGGTGATACTGAAGCAACACTTGGAACCTAAACTAGTGAACTCGGTAGGGCCGAGTCATAGTTCAGTGGAACCGAGATTGCTAGGGTTCACAGAGTCCTGAACTCAGTCACACCGATTTGCGCGTTTCGGTCAGACCGAGGAGTGATGAAGCTATGTACCTAGGGTAGGGTCATGGACCTGTCCTAACTGCCCTACCCAAGGACATCTCTAGAAGAAATCACCTTTCAATCGACTTGAAGGTGTTCCACTCGACAGACTCGAAGTCACTCGACCAAGAAGCGATCACTCGACCAAGATCCAACCACTCGACGGCCGGGAGACCTAAAGTCACCCCGCACGCTAACGGTCGGTCATTAAATAGCTTTTATGGTCATCATAGCACTTTATTACTAGCGTTACCAGTAATGCCCTGCCTTAATGTACATTGAATCCTTCATAACGTGGGCTGGCCGGGGTCCTGGCGCACTCTATATAAGCCACCCCCCTCCTCCGAGACAAGGGTTCGCACCTCTGTAACTCATACTCACATAATCCAGTCGACCGCCTCCGGGCTCCGAGACATAGGGCTTTTACTTCTTCCGAGAAGGGCCTGAACTCGTAAACCTTGCATCCTTACAACTTCTCCATAGCTAAGATCTCGCCTCTCCATACTTACCCCCCTACATTACTGTCAGACTTAGAACCACGACAGTTGGCGCCCACCGTGGGGCAAGTGTTTTAGCGTTTTGTTGGAGGAGTTGCGATCTTTTCCGACCCGAATCATCATGGTTTTTGACGGAGTTTTGGTGGAGGGCCGCGAGATCTGCCTCGGCGCGCTCACGTTCATCGCCGACGACTCCGCCTGGCTTCAGGAAGCTCCGCTCGACGTGGATGCACTCCCTGTCCGCGGGGCAACGCACTTTAGCGCGTGCGTCCGCGGCGTTCTCCTGCGGCAACCGTCGACCCCCTACCGGTCAGCTCCTGTGTTGTCCTCCCTCCCCATTTCCCGCCGGCGCAAGCACTCCGGTCGGTCGAGACTTCAGCGGTGGGTGAGACACGCGGTGGCCCGTCAGTCGGCCATCCATCAAGTCGCGGCGATCGAGCCCGACGAATCCCTCTACGGCCTGTTCGACTGGCTCCGAAGAGACTGCATCCGAGTGCGACAGCAGCGATCCGGCGGCAGAGGTTCTGATGGTCGACAGACCGCCCAGTCCCCCCGGTTTTACCCGCACCGACGGAGGCGCGGGAGGAGGCGACCCGTCGCGTCCCCACGAGGAGTATCTTCCCGAGACTCTCACGTCGCTGCAGAGAGAAGAACTTCGCCGCCGGAATGTGGATGCGCTGCACACTCCTATCGTTGGAGAAACCCCCAAGGCTCGTGCCTTGGAGGACGCATGCCTGGCAAACTTGGTCGAGCGCACTCGACTGGAGAACCTCCAGTGAGCACTCGACGAGCGGGCACGACAACGGGTTCCCGAATCCAGTCGACGTCAGCTCTTCCCGCCCCCGCAGGTATATCGGACTCCGATTCAGAATTTAGCAGCTGCGGCCCGTATAGCGGAGCGATTCAGCCTTCCCAGTCGGAGGCTGGCAGAGGCTTGCTGCAGATCAGAGCGTTACTCCGGGCAGCAGGAGATCAGAATTCCGCTGTTTCGCAGTCGCGGAACAGAATTCACAGCAGATCTATTGCTGCGTACACAGTCCAGTCGTCTCACAGCCCGAGATCACCCCCGAGGCGTGAGGGACGTGGAGACCGGCGTGACCAGTATGGGAACCATGAGCAGTATGATCACCGAGTCGATCGTGACGGTCGACATCGAGTGCCCACGCCTCCCCCGAGGAGCGGGTCGTATGTGCCTCGCCAGCAGGATGACAGGCGCCCTCATAGTGGTGGGCGAAGGATTCCAGTCGACCCCAGAGGGCCAGGCTTTGACGCGAGATCCATCCTCGTCCAAGGACTGGTCAACAGGAACAGGGCTCACCGAGAAGGCCACGACAGAGATGCGCCTGCCAGCAGCAGAGTACATGTTTCGGGGCCAGAGTGCTTTAGTAGAGCCATCAGGGCTGCTGTGATTCCTCCCAATTTTAGGTTGGCGACTGGAGTCAGTAAGTTCACTGGCGAGTCCAAGCCCGATACTTGGCTTGAGGACTACCGAGTGGCCGTCCAGATTGGCGGCGGCAATGATGAAGTGGCCATGAAACACCTGCCTCTCATGTTGGAGGGCTCGGCCAAAGCGTGGCTAAACCAGTTAGCACCTAGCAGCATTTACACTTGGGAAGATCTCTCCCGAGTATTCGTCACCACATTTGAAGGCACATGCAAGCGACCGACAGGACTGATGGAGCTGCGGTCCTGTGTGCAAAAGCCGAATGAAACTTTGAGGGATTACATCCAGAGATGGATCACGTTACATCACTCGGTGGAGAATGTGCCTGACCACCAAGCAGTTTGTGCTTTCAAGGAAGGCGTCAAGTACAGAGAACTGAATTTGAAATTCGGTCGAACCGGAGATATGTCCCTGAATCGGATGATGGAGATTGCCACCAAGTACGCTAACGGCGAAGATGAGGATCGACTCAGGAGTGGCAAGCTCAAGTCAGTCGCCCAAGAAACCGGAGTCAATTCCAGTCGGAAACAGAAGCGGAAAGCTGAGCCAGTGGCTCCCGGGGAAGCCTTAGCTTTGGCCCAAGGAAAGTCTAAAGGGAAACCTAAAGGGCCTTGGAACCCCAAAAAGGTTAAAGACCAGGAGGGAAATGATGTGTTGGACTTACCGTGTCTCGTCCACACGAAGAAAGATGAAGAGGGTAATTTTATTTGCCCAAAACATACCACTCGGCAGTGTCGACTCTTGATCCAACAGTTCCAGGGCAAGCAGCCCAAGGGTAAGGAAAAGGAGTCAGACAAGGTCGAGGACAAAGAGGACAGTGATGACGGATACCCTCAAGTCAATTCCACCCTGATGATTTTTGCTGATGTTGAGAGCAAAAGTCGACTGAAAGTTATTAACCAAGAGGTGAATATGGTCGCTCCGACGACACCTAGTTACCTGAAATGGTCTCAGACTGCCATAACATTCGACCAGTCCGACCACCCAACGCACATCGCCACCCCTGGGAGGCAAGCTTTGGTGGTCGACCCAGTTGTTGAAGGCACTTGACTGACCAAAGTCCTGATGGATGGTGGCAGTGGTTTGAACATATTATACGCTGAGACGTTGAAGGGGATGGGCATTCCGATGTCCAGACTCAGTGCCAGCAATATGAGTTTCCATGGAGTCATTCCTGGGAAGAAGGCTGAATCACTCGACCAGATTGCTCTTGATGTGGTTTTCGGTGATTCCAAGAATTACCGCAAAGAAAAATTGACATTTGAAGTTGTAGACTTCCAGAGTGCCTATCACGCTATTTTGGGCAGGCCGGCTTATGCACGCTTCATGGCCCGACCATGTTACGTGTATCTCAAATTGAAGATGCCTGGCCCCAAAGGTGTGATCACCATTATGGGCAATCGGAAGAAATTGGAAGAATGTTTCCAGAAGGGTTCGAAGATCGCCGACGCACAGATGGCAGTGGTGGAGTTGTAGGAATACCAGAAGACTGCAGACCCGAGTGATCTGTTGCGAGCCAAGAAGCCCGCTACAGAGTCAGCTTTCCAGTTGACTGGCGACACGAAGACAGCTCACATCCACCCAACCGACCCCAGCGCCGCCCCGACTCATATCTCAACAACACTCGACTCCAAATAGGAAGAAGCACTCATCCAGTTCCTCCGTGAGAACTGGGACATCTTCGCGTGGAAGCCTTCTGACATGCCAGGTGTTCCCAGGGAGCTGGCTGAGCATCGCCTGAGAGTCGACTCAAAAGTAAAACCTTTCAAGGAACATCTTCGACGGTCCGCCGTCCAAAAGAGAAAAGCTATTGGCGAAGAGGTGGCTCGGCTCTTAGCAGCGGAGTTCATCCAAGAAATCTACCACTCCGAGTGGCTCGCCAACGTTGTCATGGTCCCCAAGAAGGACAAGTCACTTCGCATGTGCATTGACTTTAAACATATCAATCGGGCCTGCCCGAAAGATCATTTTCCTCTCCCCCGCATCGACCAGATAGTCGACTCGACTGCGGGATGTGAGCGACTGTCTTTCTTAGACACCTATTCCAGGTACCATCAGATCCGTCTGTATGGACCTGACAAGATCAAGACAACTTTCATCACTCCATTCGGGTGCTTCTGTTATGTTACCATGCCGTTCGGCCTCAAGAATGCCGGAGCCACATTCATGAGGATGATTCAGAAGTGTTTACTCACTAAAATCAGTCGGAACGTGGAAGCATACATGGATGATATTGTGGTCAAGTCACAGAAGGGTTCTGACCTGCTGACTGACCTTGCTGAAACCTTTGCCAACCTCAGGAGGTATGATATCAAGCTTAATCCATCAAAGTGTACATTTGGAGTCCCTGGTGGAAAGTTACTCGGCTTTCTCATTTCCGAACGGGGAATCGACGCCAATCCAGAAAAAGTTGGCACTATACTTCGAATGAAAAGCCCTGTGCGAGTGCACGACGTCTAGAAGCTTACTGGTTGTTTGGCCGCCCTAAGTCGATTCATATCTCGTCTCGGTGAAAAGGCATTACCTCTTTACCGATTGATGAAGAAGTCCGACAAGTTCGAGTGGACTCCCGAAGCTGATGTAGCGTTTGCAGAGCTCAAAGCTCTGCTCTCCACCCAGCCGGTGCTTGCTGCCCCAATCAGCAAAGAGCCTTTGCTGCTTTACATTGCAGCCACAGGACAAGTCGTCAGTATGGTACTTATGGTCGAGTGGGAAGAAGAAGGGAAAATCTTCAAAGTTCAGCGCCCAGTATATTATATTTCTGAAGTCTTGACCCCATCGAAGCAAAGATATCCTCACTATCAGAAGCTTGTATATGGGATTTATATGACCACCAAGAAAGTTGCTCACTACTTCTCTGATCATTCCATTACAGTCGTCAGCGACGCTCCATTATCAGAGATCCTACATAACAGGGATGCAACTGGTCGAGTGGTAAAATGGGCGATTGAACTCCTTCCCCTTGATATCATGTTTGAGGCAAAGAAAGCTATCAAGTCCCAAGCAATCGCAGATTTCGTCACCGAGTGGATTGAACAGCAGCTGCCGACTCAGATTCACTCGGAGCATTGGACTATGTTTTTCGATGGCTCCAAGATGCTGAGTGGTTCCGGTGCCAGAGTGGTGTTGGTCTCCCCCAGAGGAGATAAACTCAGATATGTTCTTCAAATCCATTTTGATTCCTCCAATAACGAGGCAGAATATGAAGCACTTTTATATGGGTTGCGCATGGCCATCTCACTCGGCGTCCGTCGCCTCATGGTCTATGGCGACTCAGATTTGGTGGTTAATTAGGTGATGAAGGAGTGGGATGTCAGAAGTCCAGCCATGACTGGTTATTGCAATGCAGTGAGAAAGCTGGAGAAGAAATTCGAGGGGTTAGAGCTTCATCACATACCCCGACTGAAAAATCAAGCAGCTGATGATCGGGCAAAAATAGGTTCCAAAAGAGAAGCCATTCCCAGCAATGTGTTTTTGGAACACATCCACACACCATCAGTCCAGGAGGATCCCTTCACGGAAGAGGCCCCGCAGCCAAAAAGCGCCACGGATCCGACTGAAGTTGAAGTTCCAGCTGTGGTCGATCTGATAATGGAAGTGCTGGCTATCACTCCCTTCTGGACAGAACCGTACATCGCGTACATCCTAAGGAAAGAACTCCCAGAAGACGAGGAAGAGGCTCGGCAGATCGTCCGTCGATCCAAGGCCTTTACAATCATAAAGGGACAGTTATATAGGGAAAGCGCGACTGGGGTCGGCCAGAAGTGTATCACACCAGAAGAAGGTCAGATGATCCTTAACGATATCCACTCGGGGACCTGTGGTCATCATGCGTCCTCTCGGACCATTGTGGCTAAAGCATACCGAGCGGGGTTCTACTGGCCAAGGGCCAATGAGATGGCTAAAGAGATAGTCGACAAATGTGAAGGGTGTCAGTATTACTCCAATATGCCGCACAAGCCCGCGTCAGCACTGAAAACCATTCCACTCGTCTGGCCCTTTGCTGTTTGGGGGCTGGACATGGTTGGGCCACTGAGAACAGGCAGGAGCGGCTTCACTCATGTGCTGGTAGCAGTCGACAAGTTCACCAAATGGATTGAAGCTAAGCCTATCAAGAATCTCGATGCTTGCACCGCTATCAGTTTCATCAGAGAGTTGATATTCAGATATGGAGTTCCGCACAGTATCATCACGGACAATGGGTCAAACTTCGATTTCGACAAGTTCAGGGCCTTTTGTGCCTCTCAGGGCACTCGGGTCGACTATGCTTCGGTCGCTCACCCCCAGTCGAATGGACAAGCAGAAAAGGGCAAATGGCCTAATTCTCAAAGGACTGAAACCCTGATTGATGCACGATCTCAAGCACGCAGCAGGTGCATGGGTCGATGAGCTCCCATCAGTCCTTTGGGGATTGAGGACAACCCCGAATCGATCGACCGGAAGAACCCCATTCTTTCTGGTCTACGGAGCCGAGGCAGTCTTACCGAGTGACCTGCTTCACAACGCTCCCAGAGTCGAGCTCTACTCAGAAGATGAAGCAGAACAAGCCTGGCAGGACGCAGTCAACCTCCTAGAAGAAGAAAGAGAAATGGCCCTGATTCGATCGACCATCTATCAGCAAGACTTGCGTCGATTCCATGCCAGAAACGTGAAGAGCCGAGCCTTCCAAGAAGGAGACTTAGTCCTTCGAGTGGATCAGCAGAAACCACACAAGCTTGCTCCTACTTGGGAAGGCCCCTTCATAGTCACCAGAGTCCTCCACAATGGAGCATACCACCTCTACAATGTCGATCGCCAGATTGATGAGCCACGAGCCTGGAATGCGGAGCTACTCCGCCCCTTTTATACTTGAATTCTCACTCGGATGAGATGTAATAAGAAAAACTCCTGTAGTTTATTTATCAAAAGACAAGAGCGTTATAATTTTCCCAATGATCATTATTGTTTTTGTTTGCGTAAGAAATCCCCCAGTGGGTGGCTTAGCCGCGAATCTGCTTCGCCTAAGTTTGAAAAAATCCTACCGAGTGGAGAGCAATCCTCCCACTCGGGGGCTTAGCTGCAGTCCTGTACTCGCCTAAGTTCTCTCACTTGAGGACTTAGCTGCAGTCAGGCACTCGCCTAAGTTTGAAAAATCCTACCGAGCGGAGAGCAATCCTCCCACTCGGGGGCTTAGCTGCAGTCCAGTACTCGCCTAAGTTCTATCACTTGAGGACTTAGCTGCAGTCAGGCACTCGCCTAAGTTTGAAAAAATCCTACCAAGTGGAGAGCGATCCTCTCACTCGGGGGCTTAGTTGCAGTCCAGTACTCGCCTAAGTTCTCTCACTTGAGGACTTAGCTACAGTCAGGCGCTCGCCTAAGTTTGAAAAAATCCTACCGAGCAGAGAGCAATCCTCCCACTCGGGGGCTTAGCTGCAGTCCAGTACTCGCCTAAGTTCCCTCACTTGAGGACTTAGCTATAGTCAGGCACTCGCCTAAGTTTGAAAAAATTCTACCGAGTGGAGAGCAACCCTCCCACTCGGGGGCTTAGCTGCAGTCCAGTACTCGCCTAAGTTCCCTCACTTGAGGACTTAGCTGCAGTCAGGCACTCGCCTAAGTTTGAAAAAATCCTACCGAGTGGAGAGCAGTCCTCCCACTCGGGGGCTTAGCTGCAGTCCAGTACTCGCCTAAGTTCCCTCACTTGAGGACTTAGCTGCAGTCAGGCACTCGCCTAAGTTTGAAAAAATCCTACCGAGTGGAGAGCAGTCCTCCCACTTAGGGCTTAGCTGCAGTCCAGTACTCGCCTAAATTCTCTCACTTGAGGACTTAGCTGCAGTCAAGCACTCGCCTAAGTTTGAAAAAAATCCTATCAAGTGGAGAGCAGTCCTCCCACTCGGGGGCTTAGCTGCGGTCCAGTACTCGCCTAAGTTCTCTCACTTGAGGACTTAGCTGCAGTTAGGCACTCACCTAAGTTTGAAAAAATCCTAACGAGTGGAGAGCGATCCTCTCACTCGGGGGCTTAGCTGCAGTCCAGTACTCGCCTAAGTTCTCCCAAACACATCTCAATCCTCAAGGACGACGAGGGGCAGGTCGACTGCCACCTTCTCCTGGAGAGCTTCGCCACAAATACAATGCGCGATTCATCCCGCTCTACAGTAACGAAGTACGGGTCGACTGCCACCTTCTCCTGGAGAGCTTCGCCACAAATACAATGTGCGCTCTGTCCCACTCTGCAGTAACAGGGTATGGGTCGACCGCCGCCCGCCCCTGGGGAGCTTTGCCACAAATACAATGTGCGCTCCGTCCCACTCTGCAGTAACAGGGTGTGGGTCGACCGCCGTCCGCCCCTGGGGAGCTTCGCCACAAATACAAGACATGGGTCGACTGCTTCCCCCTCCTTCAGAGCTACGCTGCGAATACAGAAAGTTGTCTCGAATAAAGATTGGGTTCACTCGGTAGGAGATTCATAAAGATATTCAACGGTAAACCAAGTTCAGATAAAATTCTAAAGGTTCTGGATCACAGATCGAGGTACTCGGGCATGCAACTCGAAAAAGTTTAATGGTTACAAAAACCACTCGGCATTCCGAGGCAAATTTAAGGTAGGACACAAGAGTTTGTTCACTCCGCGGGAGGAGGGCTGGGAGGCTCAATGAACTCATCCAGGTCGACGCCATCGGCAATCCGAGTGGCGGCAGCTATGAAGGTCTCCATAAAAGTTCAGAAGTCGTGCTTCTGGGTGTTTGCGACCTTGATTGCGGCCAGCTTGTCTTGTCGCACCTCCTTGCAGTGGACACGAACCAAGGACAGAGCCACATCAGCGCCACAACAAGCAGAAGACTTCTTCCACTCCTGCACTCGGTCAGGGATTCTGTTAAGTCGAGCCATCAGGGACTCAAGATCGTTTTGCAGCGTAGCCTCTAGCCAGAGTGCCGGGTCGATCCGTGACATGGCGACCTTCAGTCGAGCCAAGTAGTCCACGGCACCGTCGATGCGAGATTCCAGTCGGAGCAGATTCATGGCAATTTCATCTTTCACCGGAGAGTTGATTGGATCCAAACCTGGTTCGATCCTCCCAGTCTCTTCTTCAAAGTTCTGGCAAAACTCTGCATTCACGATCCAAGGATAAGTCAATCTTCATACACTGAGTCGACACAAAAAAAATCAGTCGGAACTAAATGTGCACCTTCAAGCTTGATATACAACTTCTTGGCAAGGCTCCTCAGGTAGCTCTCCAGATCGTCCCTCCCGCGAGCGATGCCTTCCATCTTTTTGCTCAGGTTGAGGTTTTCCTTCTTCCAGCGTGCGCACTCCCTGTTGGCTTCATTCAGAGCAGTCTTCAGCCTGGTATTCTCTTCTTCCAACTGGCCGACTGAAGCCGGCTTCTGTCCGGCCAGAGCGGTCCTGTCGTCAGCCTCCTTCTGGGCAACAGCCAAATCCTGATCTTTTTTCGCCAAAGCTTCCCTTAGTTTTTCTGCAAAGAAATGGTGATTGATTCAGAAATAGTAGAAGGATGCTCGAGCTGAAAACTGACCAGTTGACAAACTTGTCTTACCAGCGGCGCCGTCTCTGACCGTCTGCAGTTCTGTCCTGGCCAGCTCCAAGTCAAGTTTCAGTTGAATCTGCTGCCTCTCCAAATCAGTGAAGCGAGCTCCAAGATCACAAGATTTCTGAAATCAAAGGGGAGAAATTATTCCATAGCAAAAACGACAAATACTAAGACTATGGTCGACTGCCCGCAGTCCACCACAGTCTCGGGGACTACACCCAGTGGGTGCACTTTGCGTGCCCCCACCGGTTCTGATTCCACTCGACCGGCCCGCCGGAGTCGAGTTCAAAAAAAAGAGAGATAAAGTAGAACTCAGACCACAGTCGACTGCGAGCAGTCGACCGCGGTCTCGGGGACTACACCCAGTGGGTGCACTTTGTGTGCCCCCACCGGTTCTGATCCCACTCGACCGGATCAAGCGGAAGAAACAAACTACCAGTTCGGTTTTACTCGACAAAATACAAAGACTACGGTCGATTGCCAGCAGTCCGCCGTAGCCTCAGGGACTACACCCAGTGGGTGCACTCAGCGTGCCCCCACTAGTCCAAAAAATTCAATCGACACACCCAGTGGGTGTACAGATGAAAAGATTTTCGGAAAGAATATTCAGATAGCATATCCTAAGAGAACAAGCGGCGACCAACTAACCTGAACATTGCTCTGAAGAGCCGAGCTGGCATCATAGGCGGCTTGGCTGGCGTCCCGCACCGTCTTCATCTTCTCCATCATAATGCCCGCCTGGCGTATGGCTTCCCTAGCAGCATTCACCTCGTCCTCCGGGACATGATGGGTTGCAAAAAGTGAAGGCGGGTCGACAGGGGCCTGAGCAGTCGAAGAAGAAGGCAAGGCACTCGACAGGGGCTCCGTGAAGGTAACAGAACCCCGATTGACGTCACTAGTGTCCTGAACGACTGGTTCCGCCCTCGGCATCGACTGTAGTGCCTCACTTACAGGAGCTCGCCTACTCTTCCTCGTCAAAGACCTCTCGGACTCTTCATCATCATCAGGGAGGTCAATAATGTTGGGAGCTGTACAAAGTTCAAATTGCCAAAATCACGTCACCCAATCATGCACGATGCAGTTGAATCGACCAAAGAAAGATAGTATGGCAGAAATCATACCCGGATTAGAAGTGACCGCATCCTCCATCACTTCGTCATCATCCCTGTAAGCTGAGGTCCCGGAAGTGGCAGCGCTAACAATTCCAAAGTTCGTCCAGTTAAAACAAGAAAAACAAACAGCGCGGAGCGTCGAGTGAATACAAGGAGAGACACTCACACGGAGGCGACAGGGATATCGATCTTGATCTTTGGCAGCGCCTTCCGAGTCTTCGGCTCTGCAACTTTGGGGTGCTTTGGCGCCTTCTCAGTCGGGGTTGGTGAAGAGACCCGAGGACGCTTCGAAGACTGACCAGCCTGAGCAGTTGCCTTGTCGCAGGCACTCGGCCATTCTTGGTCAAGCTTGGATCATCTCTCTATGCGAGGAGGCGACTCGACTTCTTCCCCATCACTTGAGTCGTCACTTCCACCATCCCCTTCACCATCAGAAGTCCACTCGCCACTTTCGCCACCACTCGCCTCGCCTTCCAGAGCTTTCTCTTGCTCCCCGTTGGGCATCGAATACATTTCAATAATGGACTGAAAGAAAGCAGGGAGAACAAAGTCAGTCGACGCAATACAGACAGTTGCGCGAGTGAATTCAGATAACAAGCAAAAACTCAGAATCAGACCTGCTCTGGTGCACGCGACTGGTCGAATGGGGGAACTCTCCTGGCTCCTCTGGGATTGTCCTTGTTCCCGGTAATGCTCGACAGCCACTTCTCCAGTGTGTCATCATCGACCTCCTCCGGGTGGATCCGAGTGGAGTCTTCTAGACCCGAATACATCCACATCGGGTGGTCTCGGGCTTGGAGAGGCTGGATGCGCCGCTGAAGAAAGACCTCCAAGAGATCCATACCAGTGACCCCGTCACGAATGAGCTGGACCACTCGGTTGACCAACACCTTCACGTGCGCCTTCTCCTCCGGGAGCACCTTCAAAGGGGAGGGTTTTTCCACTCGGTCCATGGTAAAGGGAGGGAGGCCAGTCGATTGCCCTGGCATCGACTGGTCTTTGCAGTAGAACCAGGTCGACTTCCATCCGCGAACTGAATCGGGAAGAATCATGGCTGGAAAGGAGCTTTTTCCCCTCGTCTGGATGCCAAGACCCCCACACATCTGGATCACTTGGGTCCTCTCGTCACTCAGATTAGCCTTTTTCACTGTCTGGGAGCGACAAGTGAAAATATGCTTGAAAAGACCCCAGTGAGGTCGACAACCCAAGAAGTTCTCACACAAGGAAATGAACGCGGCAAGATAAACAATTGAGTTGGGGGTAAAATGGTGGAGTTGAGCCCCAAAGAAGTTCAGAAACCCTCGGAAGAAAGGATGAGGAGGCAAGGAAAACCCACGGTCGACGTGGGTGGCAAGAAGAATGCGCTCACCCTCCCGGGGTTGCGGCTCGGATTCCTTCCCCGGAAGCCGCGCCGAGTCGTAGGGGATCAGCCCTCCCTCGGCCAGGTCATCGAGGTATTCTTGGGAGATCCTCGAGTGGATCCAGTCGCCCTGGATCCAACCCCTTGGCAGGACAGTCCGTGAGGAAGATCCGCCCCGGCTCGTCGCCTTACCCTTTGACCTCGCCGTCGCCTTCTTTGCCCGCTCTAGAGCCGCTGTCTTCTCCTTCACCATTGTCGCCGACGAGTCGCGTGTGGCGCGGTGGCACTGGAGCGAGAGCGAGCGCAGAGGAGAGGCGTGAGGAGGAGAAGAGATAATGGGGCGCACTGTTCGGGAGACTCCGGTCCAACGCCTTATATGAGGCCACTTCCGAGTGGCTGACAGGTAGGCCTAGATGGCTCTGTCAAATCCCGTAACGACCGCACGAGCGATACGTGGCGAAAAAGGTGGCGCGGGGATCGAGGCGGCTCCGCTCTATCTCGTCCAATTACTGCGGCCTCCCCCGTCCCGCGCGCTTCCCAAAATTCGGATCCCACTAAATCCGCGGGCAGCAAATAACTTGTCAGACCAAAGATCTCCTCCGCACCGTCACTCGGAGCCTTACAAGTAAAGAAACTCACTCGACGAAGAATTAAGAATGGATCAAGGCGCCTGAAAAGGAAGTTGCTGCCATCACTCGAGTCCATTGATCTAGAGCAAGATATGCTCACGGCATGAAAAATGAGTCGGAGGGATCCTCAACTCCTTCCCCACTCAAACCTCGATCCATTCGGGGGCTAATGATGAAGCTATGTACCTAGGGTAGGGTCATGGACCTGTCCTAACTGCCCTACCCAAGGACATCTCTAGAAGAAATCACCTTTCAATCGACTTGAAGGTGTTCCACTCGACAGACTCGAAGTCACTCGACCAAGAAGCGATCACTCGACCAAGATCCAACCACTCGATGGCCGGGAGACCTAAAGTCACCCCGCACGCTAATGGTCGGTCATTAAATAGCTTTTATGGCCATCATAGCACTTTATTACTAGCGTTACCAGTAATGCCCTGCCTTAATGTACATTGAATCCTTCATAACGTGGGCTGGCCGGGGTCCTGGCGCACTCTATATAAGCCACCCCCCTCCTCCGAGACAAGGGTTCGCACCTCTGTAACTCATACTCACATAATCCAGTCGACCGCCTCCGGGCTCCGAGACATAGGGCTTTTACTTCTTCCGAGAAGGGCCTGAACTCGTAAACCTTGCGTCCTTACAACTTCTCCATAGCTAAGATCTCGCCTCTCCATACTTACCCCCCTACATTACTGTCAGACTTAGAACCATGACAAGGAGCGCATGTGCAATGGCCAAGGCCGAATCGGTGAGACCAATTTCTACAGTTCGGTCGGTCCGAGATAAGTTCTGCGGAGAGCTAACTAGACCTAAGGAAGTTTTAGCTGGATGAATGAATCTCAATTGTGGCAAGAAACATGGCAAAGCAATGTGCTACGAATCGGAGTTAAGGAATAGCACAAAGATCAAGTTCATACCCTACTCCAGCGGTGAACTTGCTACGGCGGCAACGGCGGGGCAGATTGCCGTTGACGGCGGCGGAGACCAGCGGTGGGAGGTCGCTGACAGAGAGAGGATGATCCGGAGACCCGAGGAGGCAGAGTAGGTTATGCGTGGGCGAAGGGTTTTGGAAAAATTTCCAAAATTTGGCCCGTCAGTATATATAACTTGACCCTGTCGGTGTGACCGAGTGGAACAACTCGGTGGCACCGAGATGCAAAACTGTGAGCAGTTACTGCAACTCGGTGTGACCGAAAAGTTCTAATTGGTTGCACCGAGATTGAAAACCTAGATCAACTAAGTGATCTTGGTAGGACCAAAAAGGATGAATCGGTCAGCCCGAAATGAACAAAGAGGTTTTGGAAGTTTAAGTCTATGACGAATCGAGAACTCTGAGTGCTCCTCACACAGAGTGGTTCGAATCTGAGTTGGTCAAACTTTGTGATGTAGCATGAATAGAGTTTGAGACGAGAAAAGCATAGATAGCTAGAGGAAGTCCCTAGGCATTCTTGTCCATCCATTTGGCAAAAGAGAAAAAGGCCAAACAATCAAAGCAACAAATGGATGTCCTCGAATCAGTAAAATATGCAACCAACATGCTCACACAATAAGATGGCAAAAGAAATATGTGACAAAGCATGCACAAACACTCTAGCATCTATCAAGCAATTGGCGATGACTAGGTCATCTATATATATATATGATTATATTGACTTAGGAGTCAAATGAGAACATTTTATCATATGTCATACTCATCGTTTAAGAACAAGTGGGGTTACCACTTTTACATAGAGCATTATTGTACTCACACCATTAGAGTTGCTTTAACTCAATTGATTAGAGTAAAGCTCCCCTAGATGTGATATCCCTCCCTAAGAGGGATCAACTAACCTTGGGTTTTGTCGATGATGACTTCATGTAGGTGTTGAAGATGTGGATTCTCAATGTTGATGTAGATGATTCGGAGCAATCCTTTGGAGTGAGTTGCACTTTCAATACCTACACGGGTTAGTCCCACAAGGAACAAACAAGGATATCCATAGACATAGAGTGATGTGTACACAAGATGATGTCCATGGAAGCATTAGGTTACCTTGTTCCTTGTCTTACCAACAAGAGGGTTTGTGACTCCTTGAACTAGTGCAAGATATGAAGGTTGTTTGCACTTGTCCTTGCCAAAATGATAAGAGTGAAGTAGGTTGGCGGAGTCCCCCTCAAGAACTCTCTAGTTCTTGTTCTTCGGGATCCGCACCATCTTGATGGGAATCCTTGGGGTTGTAGTCGTACTTGAAGTAGAACTTGATGTAGTCTTGGGAATCCATTTGACCAAGGCTTTGGGTGCTTCCTCGAACACATCAATCTCCTCTTGAAGCTTGTCCTTGCCTTTTTGCTTGTGGTCTTGTGGTGGAAGATCATCTTGAGATTGTGTTCCTTTGAAAGAAGTAGGATCATACTTCTCTTGTTGAGGAACAAACTTCATCTTGGGGTATTGATCTTCTTCCCACTCAACTCGATTGGCATTGAACTTTCGTTCAAAACCAACACCTTGGTTCTTTCGGTGTCTTCCTAGCTTGCATACAATTTCCTCAAATTGCTTACTTCCGACAAGGCTCTTGTAAACACCTTTCTCTATAATTCCCTTCAATAAGCTATTTTGTTGCTTAAGTGTAACTTGTCTAAGAGAATCATTAGTGGAATCAAGAGAGCTACTAGAAGCAACAACATTGGATTTAGCATGATTGTTGTTACTACTAGATGAAGAATCTTTCTTGTTCTTGTTACTAGATTTAACTTGTGGCATGTAAGTAGACAAGAGTAAATGCTTGGCAATGTAAGAAGAACTTTTCTTGCGAAGATCATCATTGTTTGCCTTTAAAAACTCATGTTCTTGCTCAAGGTTGAGCTTTTCAAAGCGTAGCTTATCATGAGTCTTTAAAAGTTCTCGATGATCTTCCAAGGTAGTTTCATGAGCTAACTTAAGAGTGTTTAGTTCTTTAGTTAGACGCTCAATCTCCTTCTTATCATCGTCATTTGTTTTATCTTGATTATCATGATTAATAGCAAGCTCATCATAGTTTTCATAACTAGAGTTGTCAACAAGTAAATCATCATCTCCTAGCAAATCATCTTCATCACTACTCGGGGTGTGTTACCTTTGGACCTTTAGCCATGAAGCATCTCCCAATTCCTTCATTTGGAGAATCAAATATGTCGTAGGAGTTGGTTGTCACAAGTGCTAGTCCGGCAACACCCTCATCTTGAGTATATTCGGAGTCAGAGTGATAACTTCTTTCGGAGTGATTGTCGGAGTCAGAACCGGATACCCATTCACCAACATGAGCTTGATGTCTTCTTTTTGTGTAGCTCCTTGATGACTTGTCCTTCCTTTCTGAGTCCTTGCTTCTCTGAGAGGGTCTTCGTTCATAACGATCATCTCTACTCCTTCTCTCTCTTGATGGTGATTCTTCTCTTCTACTCCTTCTTTTGGGAGAATCTTCTCTTCTTTTGTAGGTGGCCATACATTCATTGGAGTAGTGTCCGGGTCTTCCACAATTGTAGCAATTACGCTCACGACTAGAAGATCTTTTGTCATTGTAGGACCTTGACTTGGAACTTCTTTCCTTGCTTCTACTCTTGTAGAACTTGTTGAAGTTCTTCACCATTAGACTCAATTCTTCATTGAAGGTTTGATTCTCACTTGATGATGTGGGAGCATCACACGAGGCTTTGTAAGCACTACTTGACTTGTTGTGAAGCTCTTCCTTATCCTTGAGTGACATCTCATGAGCAAAAATTCTTCCAATAACTTCCGTTGGCTTGAGATCTTTGTAATTGGGCATCATCTGGATCAATGTGCACATGGTATCATATTTTCCATCCAAGGCTCTTAGGATCTTCTTGATGATGAATCTATCGGTCATCTCTTCACTTCCTAAGCCGGCAATCTCATTTGTGATGAGAGCAAGCCTAGAGTACATTTCAGCGATGCCTTCACCATCCTTCATTTTGAACTTGTCAAGCTGAATTTGAAGCACATCCAATTTGGATTCCTTGACAGATTCGGTACCTTCGTGCATATCAATCAAAGTATCCCAAATTTCCTTTGCATTCTCAAGATGGCTGATTTTCTTGAATTCTTCGGGGCATAATCCGTTGAAGAGAATATCACAAGCTTGAGCATTGTATTGTAGCATCTTCAATTCTTCCGCGGTAGCTTCACGGTTTGGTTCTCTCCCATCGAAGAATTCACCCTGCAAGCCAATACACACAATAGCCCAAATGGCGGGGTTATGTCCAAGAATATGTATTTTCATCTTATGCTTCCGACTAGCAAAATTTGTACCATCAAAGTAAGGACCTCTACGGTGGTAATTTCCCTCGCTAGACGCCATACTCTCCTAGGTTGTGAAACCAAGGCTATGACCACCAAAAGCTATGGAAATCAAAGCAAACGGAGACCAAAGCTCTGATACCACTTGTAGGATCAAAAGTATGTCTAGGGGGGTGATTAGACTACTTGACCAAATAAAATCTAGCCTTTTCCCAATTCTAGTTCTAGGCAGATTTTAGCAACTTAGCACAAGTCAAGCAATCAACCTACACATGCAATTCTAAGAGTATAGTAGCGGAAAGTAAAACAATTGCATATGAAGGTAAAGGGAGGAGTTTGGAGTACGCAAACGCAATTGGAGACACGGAGATTTTTGGCGTGGTTCCGCTAGGTGGTGCTATCGTACATCCACGTTGATGGAGACTTCAACCCACAAAGGGTAACGGTTGCGTGAGTCCACGGAGGGCTCCACCCACGAAGGGTCCACGAAGAAGCAACCTTGTCTATCCCACCATGACCGTCGCCCATGAAGGACTTGCCTCACTCAGGTAGATCTTCACTAAGTAGGCGATCTCCTTACCCTTACAAACTCCGTGGTTCAACTCCACAATCTTGATGGAGGCTCCCAAGTGACACCTAACCAATCTAGGAGACACCACTCTCCAAGAGGTAATAAATGGTGTATTGATGATGAACTCCTTGCTATTGTGCTTCAAATGATAGTCTCCCCAACTCTCAACTCTCTCTCACAGGATTTGTATTTGGTAGAAAGAAGATTTGAGTGGAAAGCAACTCGGGGAAGGCTAGAGATCAAGATTTATGTGGTTGGAATGGAATATCTTGACCTCAACACAAGTGTAGGGGTTCTCTCTCAGAAAATGTATGTTAGAAGTGTAGGCATGTTCTGATGGCTCTCTCCATGAATGAAGAGTGGGTGGAGGGGTATAAATAGCCTCCACACAAAATCTAACCGTTACACACAAATCACCAAACTCGGTGGGACCGAATCATGAAACTCGGTCAAACCGATTTAGTTCAAAATGTGAACGTTAGGATTCTTGGTGGGACCGGCATGTCAACTCGGTGGGACCGATTTTGTTTGGGTTAGGGCATAACATAATCTCGGTGAGACCGATTAAACAAACTTGGTGAGACCGATTTTGGTAATGGACTAACAGAGAGTTGGTCAGGCAATCTCGATGGGACCGATTCGCTCATCTCGGTTGGACCGAAACGTTACGAAAGGGAAACAGAGAGTTTGCATTGCAATCCCGGTGGGACCGATCGCTCATCTCGGTTTGACCGAAACATTACGAAGGGAAACTGAGAGATTACAATCCCATCTCGGTGAGACCGAGATCCCTATCGGTGAGACTGAAAAGACTAGGGTTTCTGGCAGTGGCTATGTCAACTGAACTTGGTGGCGCATGATAGAAAGTTTCGGTGGGGCTGAGTTTGACTTTTGCTTTGGGACATGTGTGGATGTGAGAAAATAGTTGAGGGCTTTTGGAGCATATCACTAAGCACTTTGAGCAAGCAAGCCATTAGGCAACACCTCATCCCCTCTTAGTAGTATTGGCTTTTCTTATGGACTCAATGTGATCTTGGATCACTTAAAATGAAAAGATGTAGAGTCCCGAGCCTTGAGCTTGAGCCAATCCTTTGTCCTTAGAATTTTGAGGGATCCACTTTTCTCATCCATGCCATGTCAATCATTGAGGTTTCCTGAAATGTCTATCTTTAAGTAGCATTAGCTCAATGAGCTATATGTTGTTAGGAATTACCAAAACCACCCAGGGATAGTTGCACTTTCACCTTGTGTTGTGTTACCCATAGGAAGAGGTGCTGAAGCATTACTCACATGTGACCCACCATGACCCATCGGAGGAGGCTGTTCAGCACGACCCATGGGAGGAGGCGCTGTAGCATGAGCAGCACGACCCATGGGAGGACATTGTGAACCACGACCACCACGTTCCATGGGTGGAGGTGGTCCACCATGGCCCATGGGACTAGGCGGTGGAGCACGTCCAGTAGGGGTAGTTGTTGGAGTAGGCCCTGTAGATGTAGGAGACACGAGAGGATCTTGGTTGTTATCACCAGCGGACGGACCTGCCTCTCTTGCAGCCCTTTTTTCCTTCTAGACTTGTTCAGCTGCACAATCTCTGTCCGCGCTGCATGCATGTGTTTATCAACAATGCCTTTTGCTGCATCATAACCACAAGCAAACTTTGCTAGCTTTTGGAAATATGAGGTCATGTTAGCATGCCTAATTTCCTTTAGAGAGGCAGGAGGTATTACATCAGGCTGCCGGCTAGCGGCACTTGGCACGCTTGGGACAGCAATTGGCGTCCAACGCTTCAACATGTACTGCTCCGGGATGACATCAAGCCCAATATGTATGAACACTTTCAGTATGTGGCAACAAAGGATGCCATCCCTCTCCATTTTCGTACACTCACACGAATATTGTCCCTCGGGTATTTTTGCCAACACCAAGTAGTTCCTGGAACCATACTTCACAACCCAGTCTGTATTTGGTCTCAGCTCAAATGTTTCCACACCAATTTGGAATGCATTGTACCATCCAATCATCGAAAACTCATCACGGAACTTGCAGTAAAGATCTCTAGTATATGTCTTGTATGCTTGCTTCTCTATTTGGAATTGTGACCACATGTCAAGACCCAGATGTTTTGTCCTGTAGTCATTGCACCCTTCCTTGACGAGGATGTGCGTCTGTATTTTGTGGTATTGCTTCACAAAGTTCAGAATTGACTTGTGAGGATTGACATACCGCTTCAAGACTGCATTGAACCCCTCACTTCGTTGTGTAGACTGCAAGAACGGGAAAAATCTATGCTTGAAGTAACATGGCACCCAAGTGTTCCTATATTCGTATAGCTTCTCAAAATGGGTGTGTGTAATTGCCTCATATTTCATCATCAACATAGCCCAATTCTGTTAAAACTCATCTTTTGTGAAACTGAAATCAACACAAAGGTTGAAATCTTCAGACAATCCCGGGTTCCGGCCTAGCAACCATCCAACTTTCTCTTGAGCTTTTTTCATGATGTGCCACGGACAACATCGGTGCACACTTGTGGGAAATATGTTCTTTATGGACTCTTTCATTGCCACATCCTTGTCAGTAATGATGTTATCGGGTGCCCTTCCATTCATAGCCTCTAGGAAAGCTCCAAAAACCCAATCAAAACTGGTCTCCATTTCTTGCCTCACAAACGCGCAGCCCAACATGAAAGATTGCCCATGACGGTTGATTCCAATGAACAAAGCAAAAGGCATGGTGTACATATTGGTCATGTAGGTTGTATCAAAGGAGACACAATCATGATATGCCTCCGTATAAGCTTTCCATGCCAAGCCATCCACCCAAAAAATGTTTTCTGCCCTCCCTTCGAGATCATATTTTATCTTATAAAAAAAGTCTGGATCATCTTTTTGCAACTCTCTAAAATGTTCAGTTGTCTCAATAATGTCTCCCTCTTTCGTTGAGTCCTTGGAGAACCCAACACATAGGTTTGTTATTGCTTTAGGTCCATATGGTACATTTAGCTCCGAGCCATAAAACTCTAACATGATAGTCATCATACGGCCTACAGGGAAACAAAGTTGATGTTAGGTACTTGCACACTTGACAAATAATAGTTGCATACTAAAGAACAATAGTTGCACAACTGTTGACATGTGGTTGCCATAGAACTTAATTTTCATTGTTTCCTCCCTTTTTTTATTGCATGATGCAAAACAATTTAGAAATTTTTGTCTACCATCAGTTGCAGAGATATGAACACTAGTTGCAGGAAATAAGGTCCAATTGCATCGATAAGGAACACTAGTTTGCAGAACAAATATTATGGAGTTGCCATCAAAACTATGACCATTTTGTAAATCTATACATTATTCAATCAGCAAGTAGTTTCAACTTGTTTGTTTTGTTTGTGGTAGTGCTTTTTTCAGAAATACTCAATCCTGGTTGCACAACACAGTGTATGTAACTACACAGCCCTCTACTGCTAGTTGCACACTTGACATATCAGTATTAAACAAAAATGTAGTCTGAAGTTTGGAGTTTTTGGGAGGTGAATGAGAACACACCTGAACTCAGGTTGCAGTTGTAGAGTATCTCTAGGAACTTCTTTTCCTCCGGCGGTATACCCATGTGAGACCGCAAGTATTTGGACAACGAAGGCTTGGCGACCAAAGGAGATTATGATCACGGACAAAGTGGGTTACTTCCCACCGCCCATCCTTCAATTTAACCAGCATTTTTGCCTTACATTGCGTTTGCTTTATCCTTTCTCTCTTGCGCTTCTTCCTATTCTTCTTTTTTCCACTATCCTCTCCATCGAATATTGGCACTTCTTACTTTTCTTCTTCTTCACACAAAGGTTTGGGGACTAGTATAGGATCTAGCACAGGTGGCAATTCAGCTTCCGTATCATCCTCTTTTGGCTTCCTAAACTTGTTACATGCAAATTGTTGTTTCTCCAATATGTTGGTATAAGAATTCCTTCTTGAAGTGTTCATCTTAATAGAGAAACCCATCCTTAGGGCATAATCATTGTAGTGATCCTTAGCACCTTGCAGAGTATCAAATCTCATCCTAACAAATGGCTCCATTGGCCGAGAACCAGCCTCATCTTCATCCATAGGATTTCGATCAACTCCAACTGCCCCTGCCCTTAGTTCTGTTTCAGTAGGTCCTGCAACTATGGTGTTTGTTTCCTCAAGTGTATAGCTTTTTGATTGCATGTTGACATCAACATCATTCATCAAGCCATGGTCTTGATTTGGCTGTGTGAAAACCCCTGAATGTACAAACTTGACATCATCATTTGGCAACTCATTGAGATCGGGAGGCAACACATTGATGTCTATCATCCTCATTGTTGAGGAAATCGTTAACTGGTAGCTGCTCGGTCGGCTGGTGAGTAGGGGATTAATAGGCTAATCGGCAAGTTAATCGGCCATTTAATCAATTAATCGGACGATTTATCGGGTAATCGGCTACTCGGGGACCCTATGAGTAGGGATCAATCGGCAAGTTAACTGGTTAATCAAATGAATTCTTGAACAGGGATCATCCTTAAAAGCTGCTTCAACCTGCATTTTGTTTCAAAACAAAAAGTCATTAACAAGCTGTATTGGGGCATATGTGCTAGCAATTTGAAGTCATGAATTTAACACCGTTACAATCATTTTTATTGTTTCGAAAACTGCAAGTAGTCAGTTTTTACATAGCTTTTTTTTCTCCAAATACAGCTTTTTATTCATAGTAGTTGCACAAAGACAGCACAACATTTTTGCACAAAAGTGTCATAGAATTTGCACAATTTTTTCATACCAGTTGGTCAAATTGTGAGCATTTCCAGTCACACAAACACATTTTTTGACAATTTTTAATGATACAAGCTGGATAAAAATGTAGCATGCCAGTTGCACACAAGTACTATCAAAGTTGGAACAATCATCATTCTAGCTGACCATCTTTTTTTGTTTATTGTATCTACAATGTGCAGTTCTGACAAGAAAAAGAGGGCATGATTTTTCTGCAGTTCAATGCAAGTGGCTTAGTAAAAGAACTTAGTAAGTTTTTCTCCAGATACAGTTTTTTGATAGTAGTTGCACAAAGGCAGCACAACATTTGCACAAAAGTGTCATAGAATGCACAAATATTTTCATACCAGTTGGTCAAATTATGAGCATTTCCAGATACAACTTTTTTGATAGTAGTTGCACAAATGCAGCACAACATTTGCACATAAGTGCCATAGAATTGCACAAATATAATTGTGAGCATTTCCAGTCACACAAACACATTTTTTGACATTTTTTAATGATACAAGCTGGATAAAAATGTAGCATACCAGTTGCACACAAGTAGTATCAAAGTTGGAACAAGCATCATTCTAGTTGGACAATATAAGAACATGTTTCAGGCAGTAGCTACATTTTTAATGACAATTTTTGTATCTACAATGTGCAGGTCTGACATGAAAGGGAGGGAATGATTTACTGCAGATCAATGCAAGTGAACATATCAAGCAAGGTATGCTACAACAACTTCAAATATAGAAGGAATTTCAGATTTGAACTATATTTGTCTATAGCTATATTTAGTTAGATTTGCATAGCTAGAACAACAGTTTGATGGCAGTGTTTCAGATTTGTGATGGCAGCGTGTGAAACCTATTTCCTAAAACCTATATTTGCAGACTATTTTTATTAGAACATCGTATATTGCTCTTCATCGTATATTAGTTTGTTTTCCATAAGATCTTTCAAGTTCCTGCCAAGGTTGCACAATTATCTGTCTTTTTTATTTTTCCAGTTGCACGGTTTGTGCTTATAGTTGGATGCTACAACCGAGTTAGTTGCACAAAATAGTTTCAGAGTTGCATAATCTGCTGAGTTGGCACACAACACTCCTTCAGTTGCCTACTTTATTTGGCTTAGTTGCACGAAAGTAACCTACTGGTTGCATAGTTTTTCTGCCAAGATATTTTTTTCAGTTGCACAGTTTGTGCTTATAGTTGGATGCCACAACTGGGTTAGTTGCACAGAATAACATTATAGTTGCACAATCTACTGAGTTGGCACACAACACTCCTTCAGTTGACTACTTCATTTGGTTTAGTTGCACGAAAGCAACCTACTGGGTGCAAAATTTTTCTGCAAACACACTATGCAGATTCCTTTGTTTTTTGACAATCAAAATACATGAGTCAGAGACACATGCAAGGAAATTATTACAAGGGCAAGTATGCAAGAGAGGAGCAGGGAAGAAGATGGGCAAGTCTTCTCACCTGTGGATCTATAGGTAGGGTATTTTTCCGCCCTCCTCCCTTTGATCTGCTTCTTTATGGGGTCTTCTTTCTGATTTCTAAGCCCTCTTCTCTTCTCTTTATTTGTTCGTGGGAGCCGCCTGATGACCCACAAGTGTAGGGGATCTATCGTAGCCTTTTCAATAAGTAAGAGTGTCGAACCCAACGAGGAGCAGAAGGAAATGATAAGCGGTGTTCAGCAAGGTATTCTCTGCAAGCACTGAAATTATCGGTAATATATAGTTTTGTGATAAGGTAATTTGTAACGGGTAACAAGTAATAAAGGTAAATAAGGTGCAGCAATATGGCCCAATCCTTTTTGTAGCAAAGGACAAGCCCGGACAAACTCTTATATAAAGGAAAGCGCTCCCGAGGACACATGGGAATTATCGTCAAGCTAGTTTTCATCACGTTCATATGATTCGCGTTCGGTACTTTGATAATTTGATATGTGGGTGGACTGGTGCTTGGGTACTGTCCTTACTTGGACAAGCATCCCACTTATGATTAACCCCTATTGCAAGCATCCGCAACTACAACAGAAGTATTAAGGTAAACCTAACCATAGCATGAAACATATGGATCCAAAGCAGTCCCTTACGAAGCGACGCATAAACTAGGGTTTAAGCTTCTGTCACTCTAGCAACCCATCATCTACTTATTACTTCCCAATGCCTTCCTCTAGGCCCAAATAATGGTGAAGTGTCGTGTAGTTGACGTTCACATGACACCACTAGAGGAAAGACAACATACATCTCATCAAAATATCGAACGAATACCAAATTCACATGACTACTTATAGCAAGACTTCTCCCATGTCCTCAGGAACAAACATAACTACTCACAAATCATACTCATGTTCATAATTAGAGGGGTATTAATATGCATAATGGATCTGAACATATGATCTTCCACCAAGTAAACCAACTAGCATCAACTACAAGGAGTAATCAACACTACTAGCAACCCACAGGTACCAATCTGAGGTTTGGATACAAAGATTGGATACAAGAGATGAACTAGGGCTTGAGATGAGATGGTGCTGGTGAAGATGTTGATGGAGATTGACCCCCTCCCGACGAGAGGATCGTTGGTGATGATTTCCCCCTCCCGGAGGGAAGTTTCCCCGGCAGAACAGCTCCGCCGGAGCCCTAGATTGGTTCCGCTAAGGTTCCGCCTCGTGGCGGTGGAGTTTCGTCCCGTGAGCATGCTTGCGATTTTTTCCTCGACGAAAGACTCAATATAGCCAAAGATGGGCATCAGAGGGCCACCAGGGGGCCGACAAGGCAGGGGGGCGCACCCAGGGGGTAGGGCGCGCCCCCACCCTCGTGGACGGTGGGTGGCCCCCTCTGGTACTTCTTTCGCCCAATACTTTTTATATATTCTGAAAATAATTCCCATGGAGTTTCAGGACTTTTGGAGATGTGCGGAATAGGTCTCTAATATTTGCTCCTTTTCCAGCCCAGAATTCCAGCTGCCGGCATTCCCCCTCTTCATGTAAACCTTGTAAAATAAGAGAGAAAATGCATAAGTATTGTGACATAATGTGTAATAACAGCCCATATTGCAATAAATACTGATATAAAAGCATGATGCAAAATGGACGTATCAACTCCCCCAAGCTTAGACCTCGCTTGTCCTCAAGCGAAAGGCGAAATCGAAAAATATGTCCACATGTTTAGAGATAGAGGTGTCGATAAAATAAAATACAGACATGAGGGCATCATGATCATTCTTAGAACAACAACATATATATATATATTGTCATATGATCTCTTATGCTAAAGTAACAATTCATTCACATACTCAAGTATGAATCAGAAACTTCATTGAAAACTAACAAACTATAATCTCAATCACTGAAGCAATTGCAATTTATCATAACATAGGAAAGAGTCAATATAAGAGCTTCTCAGCAAGTCCACATACTCAACCATCATTTAGTCTTTCACAATTGCTAACACTCACGCGATATTTATGGTTGTGAAGTTTTAATCGGACACAGAGAAAGATAGGGGCTTATAGTTTTGCCTCCCAACTTTTTACCTCAAGGGTAATGTCAACAATAATAGTTCATGAAAACTCACATCGAATTAGCTATATATACCTGGATCTTTCCAACACATTGTGCTTGCCAAAGGATAAAATGTAAAAAGGAAATGTGAAGATCGCCGTGACTCTTGCATGAAGTATAAGACAAGAATAAAAGATAGGCCCTTCGCAGAGGGAAGCAGAGGTTGCCATGTGCTTTTATGGTTGAATGCACAAAATCTTAATGCAAAAGAATGTCACTTTATATCGCCACTTGTGATATGGACATTTATTATGCAGTCTGTCGCTTTTATTTCTTCCACATCACAAGATCGTATAAAGCTTCTTTTCTCCACACTAATAAATCATACATATTTAGAGAGCAATTTTTATTGCTTGCAATGATGACAACTTACTTGAAGATCTTACTCAATCCATAGGTAGATATGGTGGACTCTCATGGCAAAACTGGGTTTAAGGATATTTGGAAGCACAAGTAGTATCTCTACTTGGTGCAAAGAAATTGGCTAGCAAGAGAGGGAAAGGCAAGCTCAACATGTTGGATGATCCATGACAATATACTTTATCTCAGATGCAAGAAAACATAACCCATTACATTGTCTTCCTTGTCCAACATCAACTCTTTAGCATGTCATATTTTAATGAGTGCTCACAATCATAAAAGATGTCCAAGATAGTATATTTATATGTGAAAACCTGTCTTTATTTATTACTTCCTATTAATTGCAATGATGACCAAAACTATGTTTGTCAACTCTCAACAATTTTTATTCATCATACTCTTTATATGTGAAGCCATTACTCTCCATAAGATCCATATGATATCTTTGTTTCTTTTTATTTCTTCTCTTTTATTCTATTCCCTCAAGATCATAGTAAGGTAATCAAGCCCTTGACTCAACACTAATCTTTATTATATATATAGCTCACGGACTCGATTACATAGAAGGATCATAAAGCAAAACTCAAGACTAGATCATACTAGAACTTTATTCTACTAGATCAAGATATTACCAAAAGGATCGAACTAAGAAAAACGGTGAAGATAAAAGTGTGATGGTGATACGATACCGGGGCACTCCCCCAAGCTTGGCAGTTGCCAAGGGGAGTGCCCATGCCCGATGCTCAGTTCTTCTTTTTTGGTGAAGAAGGTATTGGTGATGATGGATAGTCGCACATCAAGCGTAGGAGATCCTCCAATTTGCGGATAATGCCCTTGAGTGCAATGATATGCTCCTTCAACAAAATATTTTCACTTGTGAGATACTTGTTTTGAATGCGAGCTAACTCAATCATCTTGAAAGCTTCAATCTCCATTGGGGTAAAGAGATTGTGGTGAGGTTGAAGGATGTCTTCTTGTGCTACTGCCGAAACTTGATCCCCCATGGCCTTCTTGATCCCATCATCCTTGTTGATCTCTCCGGGCTCTTCTCTCTTTAGCTCTATCTTCATTGGCCAAGCATCATTGCCCTCATTGTTGGAGGAGGAGGGAGATGACATGATGCCTGGCCTTGACAACCTTGGCAGAAAATAGCTCAAAACAAAAATATTAGATTTTTGCGCGGTACGGTGGTCAAAACCTTCGGGAGATTATAGAATGAATTTTTACCGACCAAAAGAAGTATCGTGCAAGAAAACGGAGTCCGGAGAGCACACGAGGTGCCCACGAGGCAGGGGCGCGCCCAGGGGGGTAGGGCGCGCCCTCCACCCTCGTGGACGCCTCGTGTCCTTCCCGGACTACTTATTTTCCTATTTTCTTAAATATTCCAAAACAGATAAAAATTGCCATTAGAACTGTTTTGGAGTCGGTTTACTTACCGTACCACGTACCTATTCCTTTTTGGAGTCTGAAACATTTTGGAAAGTGTCCCTTCTGTATTCCTCCGGTGTTACGGTTTCAATAACATTAGTTTCAACATTTATGGGATTACCTGAGATATAATGTTTAATTCTTTGACCGTTCACCACCCTCGGATTAGTGCCTTTGAAGTTGTTGATTTTTATGGCACCGGAATGATAAACCTCCTCGATGATGTAAGGACCTTCCCATTTTGAGAGGAGCTTGCCTGCAAAAAATCTTAAACGAGAGTTGTATAGCAATACATAATCACCTACATTAAACTCATGCTTTTGTATCCTTTTATCATGCCATCTTTTAACTTTTTCTTTAAACAGTTTGACATTCTCATAGGCCTGGGTTCTCCATTCATCAAGTGAGCTAATGTCAAAAAGCCTCTTCTCACCAGCAAGTTTGAAGTCATAGTTGAGCTCTTTAATTGCCCAATATGCCTTATGTTCTAGTTCAAGAGGTAAGTGACATGCTTTTCCATAAACCATTTTATATGGAGACATACCCATAGGATTTTTATATGCAGTTCTATAAGCCCATAATGCATCATCAAGTTTCTTGGACCAATTCTTTCTAGATCTATTAACAGCCTTTTGCAAAATTAATTTAAGCTCTCTATTGCTCAGTTCCACTTGACCACTAGACTGTGGATGATATGGAGATGCAATTCTATGATTAACATCATACTTAGCAAGCATTTTACGAAAGGCACCATGAATAAAATGTGAACCACCATCAGTCATTAGATATCTATGGACTCCAAACCTTGGAAAAATAGCTTCTTTAAGCATCTTAATAGAGGTGTTATGATCAGCACTACTAGTTGGAATAGCTTCTACCCACTTAGTAACGTAATCAACAACAACTAAAATATGTGTATACCCATTAGAGGAAGGAAACGGTCCCATATAATCAAAGCTCCAAACATCAAATGGTTCAATAACAAGTGAATAATTCATGGGCATTTCTTGACATCTACAAATATAACCAATTCTTTGACATTCATCACAAGACAAGACAAACTTACGGGCATCCTTGAAGAGAGTAGGCCAATAAGAACCGGATTGCAATACCTTATGTGCAGTTCTATCTCCAGCGTGGTCTCCTCCATAAGCCTCGAAGTGACACTTGCGTAGGATCTGTTCCTATTCATGCTCAGGTACACAACGTCTAATAACACCATCCATGTAACGCCCCATATGTAACTTGCCATATTTGTATTCCAACTCTTGCCATTTTCGGCACTAAGTTATGATATTTCCTTGTTGTTGGGTTTTGTCTCTGTGTTGCTTTTGTCTTTGTCATGCATCTCATATCATGTCATCATGTGCATCGCATTTCCATACGTGTTCGTCTCATGCATCCGAGCATTTTCCCCGTTGTCCGTTTTGCATTCCGGCGCTCCTACGTCCTCCGGTGTCCCCTTTTGCCTCTTTTTGTGCGCGGGTGTTAAACGTTCTCGGATTGGACCGAGACTTGCCAAGCGGCCTTGGTATACTACCGTTAGACCGCTTGTCAAGTTTCGTGCCATTTGGACTTCGTTTGATACTCCAACGGTTAACCGAGGAACCGTAAAGGTCTCGTGTGTGTTGCAGCCCAACACTTCTCCAAAGTGGCCCAAAACCCACCTAAACCCCCTCCATCCTCTCGGTCGTTCGATCACGATCGCGTGGCCGAAAACCGTGCTCAATTTGGAGCCTCCTAGCTCCTTCTATCTATAAATAGATGCACCCCCCCGAAATTTGCGGTGGAAACCCTAGACTAGCTCCTCCCGCCGCCACCGGACGCGTCCGCCGGCGCCGGACATGTCCGCCGCCGCCTCCCTCGCCCAATCCGCCGCCGCCACGTCAGCTCGCGCCTCCTCTCTCCTCCTGCACCGCCGCGGCCCGCCCGGCCCACGGCCGGCCCGCCCCGGGCCGTACCGGGCCCGAGCCGCCTCGCCCGCGCCCCGCTCGCCCCGCCGCAGTCTTCCTGCTTGCCTCCCGCCCGCGCCCCGCTCACCAGCCTCCGCCGCCCCGCGCTCGCCGGCCGCGCCGCCCGGTCGCCGCCTCCGCCACCGCCAAGTGACTCCGCCGCCCCGCTCGCCACCGGAGTCGCCGCCCGCCGTCGGATCTGATCGGGGGACGGCCGGATCCGCCCCCTCCGACCTTCCCCTTGCCGGAGCAAGTCTTCCCCTCGCCGGAGCAAGCCCTCCCCTCGCCGGAGTTTGACCTCGGTTCGCGTGCCCGCGAAGAACCCTAGATCCGAAGGGTAATAATTTCGCTAAGTCCCCCAGTTTTCAGTATTTTTGGGCATCTTCATCATGTCATATCTCATCACCCGTAGCTCCGTTTTGGGCGTGTAGCATATCAAATTGTTCGTATGGATGTGTACTTCATTTCATTCCTTTGCACCATGTTCATTGGAGTTCATCTTGATGCCATAAATGCTGTTGCAAGAGTGCTATGTAATGTTAGGTTCTGATTCTTAATAGATTATGGACATTTGTCATTTTGCCATGTTTAATGTGTGCCTCCTATGAACTTGAGCCCTACATGTGTTTTGTTGTATGCCATGCCATCTTTACAGGGGTGTATGCCATATTTTTTTGTGATCAATGTGGTGACTAGCACAAGCATGCAAATTAGCTCTCGTGATGTTGCTGATTTCGGGGACTTAGAATTCTTCTAAGTCATTTCCCTGATGATATTTTTATGCCATGTATTCTTGTTGCTACAGAGTTATCCATGCCTCTTTTGAGCATGTTCAGTAAGGATGATTTTGAGATATTGTTATGATCTATCCATCCATGTCTTTGTTTGCAATTATGGAGTGCCCTAGCATGACTCAATCTTGCTCTACTTTTGCTATAAAATGTTCCTAGCAGATTGTTTACATGTTAATCAATTTTGCCGAGGTTGTTATAGTTTATCCATGCATGCTATGAGAGTGTTCTTGCCATGGTTAGCTTATTTATCATGTCTACTTGCTGGGTGTATGCTTAGATTGTCATGAAATGCCTTGTAGTGAGTGCATCGAGCTCGTAAACATGCCTACACAACTCTGTTTTTACCATGTTCCAGTTTTCTGCAAAGTCTGAATCTGTTAACGAAACTTGCTATGTTTATATGGGTGCCATTGTATTTTCTGATCCCTTTTGGCTTATGGTCAGTAAGGGACTTTTGTTATATGCTTTGTGTAGTTTCATGTCATGCCTTGCTTTGCCATGATATGTTCCTGTAGCATGTTGTTATATTTCTCTAAACATTGCTTCCTGATGTTAAATCCTGGCATGTTGTTATTTTCACAAAGTTTGTGAACTTGATATCTTTTGCCATGCTTGTTTGAACCTGCTATTGTGTGAATTAGCCGTAGCTCAGTGTTCATCGTTTGTCAAGCATCTTGAGTGGATCACTGCCATGTGCTTTGTTGTTATGTTAGAGTGCAGTAGCTTGTTGTTCTTGATGCATTTAGATGGCCTCGTGCTGTTAATAGCAGATCGGTGCCATACTTGTTTTGCTTGTCATTTGCAAACCGTGCATCCGATTCCGGTGATCTTTATATCGATTTCGACCGAAATCAACTCATCTTTCCGGAGGCACTCTTGGTTTTCCAAGTTGAGGCCTGGTTCAATCTTTCCTTGCCGAAGCATGCATATGCATTGCATTTCACATCCCGCATACCATGCCATGTTTTGCATCATGTTGCTAGCGCATTGCATCGTGGTTGATTGTGTCTCCCTTTGCTTGTGTTGTTGCTTTGGGTAGAGCCGGGAGACGAGTACGTGATCAAGGAACCCGCTGAGTACGTTTACGAGGATCAAGCTTACGTCAACTCGGAGAACTTTGCAGGAAAGATGATCATACCCTCGAAATCACTTCTATCTTTGCTTGCTAGATGCTCGCTCTTTTTCTATGCCTATGCTACGATACCTACCACATGATTTATCATGCCTCCCATATTGCCATGTCAAACCTCTAACCCACCTTGTCCTAGCAAACCGTTGTTTGGCTATGTTACCGCTTTGCCGAGCCCCTCTTATAGCGTTGCTAGTTGCAGGTGAAGATTGGAGTTTGTTCCTTGTTGGAACCTGTTTATTGTTGGGATATCACTATTATATCTTGTCTACTTTAATGCATCTATACACTTGGTAAAGGGTGGAAGGCTCGGCCTTATGCCCGGTGTTTTGTTCCACTCTTGCCGCCCTAGTTTCCGTCATACCGGTGTTATGTTCCTTGATTTTGCGTTCCTTACACGGTTGGGTTATAATGGGAACCCCTTGACAGTTCGCCTTGAATAAAACTACTCCAGCAAGGCCCAACCTTGGTTTTACCTTTTGCCACCTAGCCTTTTTCCCTTCGGTTTCGCGGACTCAAGGGTCATCTTTATTTTAACCAGTGCTTCTCTAAGTGTTGGTCCAAACTGGGCGATGCCCGACGCCCCCTGGGCAACCAGGGTCTATGCCAACCCAACGTCTTGCCCATCCGGTGTGCCCTGAGAACGAGATATGTGCAGCTGCTATCGGGATTTGTCAGCACATTCGGGTGGCTTTGCTGGTTTAGTTTTACCATTGTCGAGATGTCTTGTAACCGAGATTCCGAGTCTGATCGGGTCGTCCTGGGAGAAGGAATATCCTTCGTTGACTGTGAGAGCTTGTGATGGGCTAAGTTGGGGCACCCCTACAGGGATTTGAACTTTTGAAGCCGTGCCCGCGATTATGGGTGGATGGGAATTTGTTAATGTCCGGTTGTAGAAAACCTGAAACTTAACTTAATTAAAATGAATCAACAGCGTGTGTATCCGTGATGGTCTCTTTTCGGCGGAGTCCAGGAAGAGAACACGGTCTTGAGTTATGCTTGAACGTAAGTAGTTCTAGGATCACTTCTTGATCATAGTTTCTCGACCGTGCCTTGCCTTCTCTTCTCACTCTCATTTGCGTATGTTAGCCACCATATATGCTAGTGCTTGCTGCAGCTCCACCTCATACCTTTTTCCCTACCTATAAGCTTAAATAGTCTTGATCGCGAGGGTGTGAGATTGCTGAGTCCCCGTGACTCACAAATTACTTCCAAAACCAGATGCAGGGACCGATGATACCGTTCCAGGAGATACGACTGAGCTCAAGTGGGAGTTTGATGAGGACTCAGGACGATACTATGTTTCCTTTCCAGACGATCAGTAGTGGAGCCCAGTTGGGGCGATCGGGGACATTATGCATTTGGGGTTGTCCTTATTTTGGTTACGTAGTCGGACCTTGAGTGTATCTGGATGATTGTAATGCTATAATTTATGTATTGTGTGAAGTGGCGATTGTAAGCCAACTATGTATCTCTTTTCTTTTTCAGTACATGGGATGTGTAAAGATTACCCCTCTTGCGACATTGCCTACAATGCGGTTATGCCTCTAAGTCGTGCTCCGACACATGGGAGATATAGCCGCATCGTGGGTGCTACAAGTTGGTAATCAGAGCCTTCCCCGACTTAGGAGCCCCCCTGCTTGATCGAATCATTGGCGTTGTTGAGTCTAGAAAAATGTTTTGAGTCTTTTAGGATTATATATATATATCGGAGAGTAGGATTCTTTTTACTCCTCAGTCCCTTCGTCGCTCTGGTGAGGCATCCTGACGTAGAGTTTTGACTCATCTCTTCTCAAATTTCACTAAATTTTTTTAGGATCACGCGGGTATCTTGGAATCGTTCCTATGGTTTTGTGACGAGAACATTGTTCTTGGTGCCTCCTGACATTTAGGGGTTGTGGCAATGTCCCGGGGAGTTGAGCTCCGAGGTGTTGTCGTCACAATTTTATCGTTGCAGTTCTGGAATACGTGAGTTTCGCCGACATCGAAAATTTCTTTTATGTAGTTGTTGGTGAGATAACCTCGACGCCACCCAGTACTGGGGCGGGAGTTCGGGAGTATTGCCATAACTCGTATAACAGATGCTTTTCGAAGGTTGAGGTAAATGATTTCCGAAGGTTTCTTGGTTATGTGTTGAAGGATGGATACAACTGGATGTAGGATTTGCTAGTTTTGGGTGAGATATTATGCTTCCCCTGTATCCCCAACACCTGATTGCATAACCGGGAAAATTTCAGGAGTTTCATAGGTGGGAATTCATGTAGCTCTAGTATTTCTTCCGCGAATATTTGGTTTGTGATTGGGTAATCCTCACCAAGTATTTGTTCATATCTATACCTTGTTGTTTTATTCATCTACCTCTATCTAAGTGGCTTCTCAATTTATGGAAGTGTGACCATTAAATTTGGAATTCATTCGTTCATTCTTGTTCGAATGTTGAGACTATATGTTGCAATTTCGATCCATTTGATTCAGCTTGAATATATGTCTTTCAAGATGCTAACGGATGTCACCCTCTTCAGGATGGCTCCTCCAACGCGTCAGAATCCGGAACCGCCGCCACCACCTCCACCTCCGGAGGCATGGCAAGCTGTGATGGCCGCTACAAATGCCAACACGTAGCTGATTATGCAACTCTTGCAAGAGCGCAACCAAGGAAATCAAGGCCGTGGCAACAATCAAAATCAGTTTGCTACACTCAACCAGTTCCTCGCAAACCAGCCAAAGACCTTCAGTAACTGTGTCGAGGCCACAGACGCTGATGATTGGCTCATGGATATTTGCAAACATTTCGAGTGTAGCAACGTCAGGCTTGAGGACTTTGTCAAGTTTGCTTCGTTCCAACTCAAAGACCAAGCTGCAGAGTGGTATCAACAATACAAAGATTCCAGAGGAGGTCGTGTGATTACCTGGGATGATTTCCGCCACGACTTCAAAGCTCACCACATTCCTCAGAGTGTTGTTGAGAGCAAGCGCGAGGAGTTCCGCAATCTGAAGCAAGGCAGCTTGTCTGTTTACCAATACAACATCATGTTCCAGAAGCTCACTCGTTTCGCCAAGCAAGACGTCCCTGCCGAGAAGAGCATGATTTATCAGTTCAGAGGTGGCCTCAGAGAAGATCTGCAACTAGCTCTTGTGCTTTTTGAGCTGAAGAAGTACGATGAATTCTACAACATGGCACTGAAGCAAGAAGCTGCTCAACTCAAGTGCGATGCTTCCAAGAAGAGAGTCAGGGATGCAACTCCTTCTTCTTCCTCAACTCAAGTGGCAGCTAAGCAGCAAAAGTATTGGTTGCCTCCTCCTCCCCCGTTACGTCAGCCTTATCAGCAGAAGAGCAAAGGTGGCAATGGATCTTCCCACCCACCCAACCCAGGCTTTCAGAACAAGACTTTGTCTCATGCTCCAAGATCAAGTGCTCCGTATCACCGTCCGCTCTCGGAGGTTACGTGCAACAAGTGTCAGCAGAAGGGTCACTATGCAAACAAATGCTTCAACCAGACGCGTCTTCCTCCTCCTCCTGTGAGATCTGCCAGCAATGCAGTGGTCAAGCATAATCCCAAGTCTGCAAAGATCAACATGATGAACGCAGCTCAGGCAGAGGACTCTTCAGAAGTGATCATGGGTAACCTTCCTGTTAATGATATTCCTGCAAGAGTTCTTTTTGATACTGGTGCATCTTTGTCATTCATATGGAAGCCTTTTGCATCCATGCACGATTTGCATACTGTCGATTTGCCTAAGCCGATAGCGGTTTCCTCTCCGGGTTTGTTCATGAACACCAAAATGATGGCTCCAGATGTTTCTATCACGTTGGGCGACTATAAGTTTCTGTCTTCTCAAATGGTCCTTGGTAACTCTGATATTGATCTAATTCTCGGAATGGACTGACTTTCTAAGCACAAGGCTCAGCTTGATTGTGCTGCCAGGCAGATTCAATTGACACACTTGTCTGAGGATGTGATCGTCTTTGCCGCTCGTGATGATACCATTCGACTGTTTTCTCTCAATGAGAAGGGCGAGTTGGATGCCATTTCTCAGATTCCAGTCGTTTGTGAATATCAAGACGTCTTTCCAGAAGAGCTTCCAGGAATGCCTCCTCACCAGCCAGTTGAATTCGTCATTGATCTTGAGCCTGGCACGGAACCTGTTTGTAAACGTCCTTACAAGCTTGGACCTGAAGAGTTGAAGGAGCTAAAGAAACAACTCGATATTTAAGAGCGTATGGGTCTCATCCGACCAAGTTCTTCTCCTTGGGGTTGTGGTGTTCTTTTCGTCAAGAAGAAGGATGGAACGGACCGACTTTGTGTCGACTACCGTCCATTGAACAAGAAGACCATAAAGAACAAGTACCCACTTCCCAACATCAATGATCTTTTCGAACAACTCAAAGGTGCTCAAGTATTCTCCAAGCTTGACCTTCCTATGGGCTATCATCAGATTCACATTCGTGAACAAAATATCCCCAAGACAACATTCAGAACAAGCTATGGTTCATATGAATACACTATCATGTCTTTCGGCCTTGTCAACGCTCCTCCAACATTCTCTCGCATGATGAACTTCATCTTCAACCCCTACACAAATGACTTCGTCTTGGTCTATCTCGATGACATTTTGGTCTTTTCCAAGAACAAGGAGGATCATGCCAAGCACTTGAGATTGGTGCTGGATAAACTCAGAGACATCAGTTCTATGCGAAGTTTTCAAAGTGCGAGTTTTGGCTCGATGAGGTTCTCTACCTTGGGCATATCATCTCCGCCAAGGGCATAGCTGTTAATCCTGAGAAGGTGTCTGCAATTGTGAATTGGGAACCACCTCAGAACGTGAAGCAACTCCGCAGCTTCCTTGGGGTCGCAAGCTATTGTCGAAGGTTCGTTGAGAATTTCTCAAAGATCGCGAAGCCTCTTTCCAACCTCCTCCAGAAGCATGTGAAGTATGTCTGGTCACCTGAATGTGACATCACTTTTAACACCCTCAAAGATAAGTTAGTCACATCTCCAGTTCAGACTCCTCCTAATGAATCCAAACTGTTTGAGGTTTTCTGTGATGCTTCCCTTCAAGGTCTCGGTGCAGTGTTGATGCAAGAGAAGAAAGTTGTGGCCTATACCTTTCGCCAGTTGAAGCCCAACGAAAAGAACTACCCCACTCATGACCTCGAGTTGGCGGCAGTTGTCCATGCTCTTTTAACATGGAGACATCTCTTGTTGGGAAGAAAAGTGGACATCTTCACTGATCATAAGAGTCTCAAGTACATCTTCACTCAGCCCAACCTCAACCTCATGCAGACTCGTTGGGTCGAAATGATTCAAGAGTATAATCCGAGTATTGAATACACTCCAGGCAAGGCCAATGTTATTGCTGACGCATTGAGCAGGAAGGCTTACTGCAACAGTTTGATTCTCAAGCCCTACCAACTAGAGCTTTGTGAAGCTTTCCGCAAACTTAATCTCCAAGTTGTTCCTCAAGGATTCCTTGCCAACCTCCAAGTCTCTCCTACTTTGGAAGATCAGATTTGTGAGGCTCAACTTCTTGATGCTATGGTGAAGAAGGTGAAGATTGGGATTGCAAGAGCCAACCCAAGTACAAGTGCTATCGCCTTGATGACAATGATACTCTATTCTTCGAGGACCGCATTGTTGTTCCTAAGGGTGACCTTCATAAAGTCATTATGAACGAAGCTCACAATTCACTCCTCTCTATTCATCCCGGAAGTACAAAGATGTACTATGACCTCAAGCAGTCATATTGGTGGACTCGAATAAAGCGCGAGATTGCTCAGTTCGTGAATGAATGTGATGTCTGCAGAAGAGTGAAAGCAGAACACCAATGACAAGCTGGCCTCCTCCAACCTATTGCCATTCCAGAATGGAAGTTTGACCATATTGATATGGACTTCTGACTGGATTTCCAAAGTCCAAGCGTGGCAATGATGCTATCTTCGTTGTCATCGACAAGCTCACTAAAGTGGCTCATTTTCTTCCTATTAAAGAATCTATCATAGCAGCTTAGTTGGCAGAGCTATATACCTCCAGGATTGTCTCTTTGCACGGCATTCCGCAGTTGATATCTTCAGATCGTGGAAGCATCTTTACCTCTAAGTTCTGGGATTCCTTTTAGAAGGCCATGGGCACCAGCATTCGCTTCAGCACAGCCTTTCATCCTCAAACCAGTGGCCAAGTCGAGCGAGTAAATCAAATTCTTGAAGATATGCTCAGGGCATGTGTCATTTATTTCGGTATGAAGTGGGAAGATTGTCTTCCATATGCCGAGTTCTCCTACAACAACAGCTTCCAAGCGAGTTCGGGCAAGGCACTATTCGAGATTCTCTATGGCAGAAAGTGCCGTACTCCTCTAAACTGGTCAGAGACTGTTGAACGCCAACTTCTTGGCAATGACTTGATCACAGAGGCTGAAGAAATTTGCAAAGTCATTCGTGAAAATCTCAAAGCCGCGCAATCACGCCAGAAGAGTTACTATGATAGCAAGCATCGTGACTTGGCTTTCGAGATCGGAGACCATGTCTACCTCCGCGTCTCTCCAATGAAAGGTACTCGTCGCTTCGGTATCAAAGGGAAACTTGCCCCTAGATATGTGGGTCCTTTCAAGATCATTGGCAAAAGAGGCGATCTTGCCTATCAACTTGAGCTTCCATCCAACTTTGCAAACGTGCACGACGTGTTTCACGTGTCTCAGCTCCGCAAGTGTTTCAAGACTCCTGATCGCACCATCAACTTCGAAGAGATTGATCTCCAAGAAGACCTGTCTTATCATGAGCATCCCGTTGCTATTCTTGAAGAGACCGAGCGCAAGACTCGCAACAAGTCAATCAAATTCCTGAAAGTGAAGTGGTCACATCATTCTGACCGTGAAGCCACATGGGAACGCGAGGACCACCTCCGTTGCGAATATCCGGAGTTTTTCCAGTCCTAGATCTCGGGACGAGATCCTTTCGTAGTGGTGGAGTGTTGTAACGCCCCATATGTAACTTGCCATATTTGTATTCCAACTCTTGCCATTTTTGGCACTAAGTTATGATATTTCCTCGTTGTTTGGTTTTGTCTCCGTGTTTCTTTTGTCTTTGTCATGCATCTCATATCATGTCATCATGTGCATCGCATTTGCATACGTGTTCGTCTCATGCCTCCGAGCATTTTCCCCATTGTCCGTTTTGCATTCCGGCGCTCCTACGTCCTCCGGTGTCCCCTTTTGCCTCTTTTCGTGTGCGGGTGTTAAACGTTCTTGGATTGGACCGAGACTTTCCAAGCGGCCTTGGTATACTACCGCTAGACCGCCTGTCAAGTTTCGTGCCATTTGGAGTTCGTTTGATACTCCAACGGTTAACCGAGGAACCGTAAAGGCCTCGTGTGTGTTGCAGCCCAACACCTCTCCAAAGTGGCCTAGAACCCACCTAAACACCCTCCATCCTCTCAGTCATTCGATCACGATCGCGTGGCCGAAAACCGTGCTCAATTTGGAGCCTCCTAGCTCCTTCTATCTATAAATAGATGTAACCCCCCCCCCCCGAAATTTGTAGTGGAAACCCTAGACTAGCTCCTCCCGCCGCCACCGGACGCGTCCGCCGGCGCCTCCCTCGTCGCGCGCCTCCTCTCTCCATGCTTGTTTGAACCTGCTATTGTGTGAATTAGCCATAGCTCACTGTTCATCTTTTGTCAAGAATCTTGAGTGGATCACTGCCATGTGCTTTTTTGTTATGTTACAGTGCAGTAGCTTGTTGTTCTTGATGCATTTAGATGGCCTCGTGCTGTTAATCGCAGATCGGTGCCATATTTGTTTTGCTTGTCATTTGCAAACCGTGCATCCGATTCCGGTGATCTTTATACCAATTTCGACCGAAATCAACTCATCTTTCCAGAGGCACTCTTGGTTTGCCAAGTTGAGGCCTGGTTCAATCTTTCCTTGCCGAAGCATGCATATGCATTGCATATCACATCCCGCATATCATGCCATGTTTTGCATCATGTTGCTAGCGCATTGCACCGTGGTTGATTGTGTCTCCCTTTGCTTGTGTTGTTGCTTTGGGTAGAGCTGGGAGACGAGTACATGATCAAGGAACCCGCTGAGTACGTTTACGAGGATCAAGCTTACGTCAACTCGGAGAACTTTGCAGGCAAGATGATCATACCCTCGAAATCACTTCTATCTTTGCTTGCTAGATGCTCGCTCTTTTGCTATGCCTATGCTACGATACCTACCACATGATTTATCATGCCTCCCATATTGCCATGTCAAACCTCTAACCCACCTTGTCCTAGCAAACCATTGTTTGGCTATGTTACCGCTTTGCTGAGCCCCTCTTATAGCGTTGCTAGTTGCAGGTGAAGATTGGAGTTTGTTCCTTGTTGGAACCTGTTTATTGTTGGGATATCACTATTATATCTTGTCTCCTTTAATGCATCTATACACTTGGTAAAGGGTGGAAGGCTCGGCCTTATGCCTGGTGTTTTGTTCCACTCTTGCCGCCCTAGTTTCCGTCATACCGGTGTTATGTTCCTTGATTTTGCGTTCCTTACATGGTTGGGTTATAATGGGAACCCCTTGATAGTTCGCCTTGAATAAAACTCCTCCAGCAAGGCCCAACCTTGGTTTTACCATTTGCCACCTAGCCTTTTTCCCTTGGGTTTCGCGGACTCAAGGGTCATCTTTATTTTAACCCCCCCGGGCCAGTGCTTCTCTAAGTGTTGGTCCAAACTGGGTGATGTCCGGCGCCCCCTGGGCAACCAGGGTCTATGCCAACCCGACGTCTTGCCCATCCGGTGTGCCCTGAGAACAAGATATGTGCAGCTCCTATCGGGATTTGTCGGCACATTCGGGTGGCTTTGCTGGTTTAGTTTTACCATTGTCGAGATGTCTTGTAACTGGGATTCCGAGTCTGATCGGGTCATCCTGGGAGAAGTAATATCCTTCGTTGACCATGAGGGCTTGTGACGGGCTAAGTTGGGACACCCCTGCAGGGATTTGAACTTTGGAAAGCCGTGCCCACGGTTATGGGCATATGAGAATTTGTTAATGTCCGGTTGTAGAAAACCTGAAACTTAACTTAATTAAAATGAATCAACAGCGTGTGTATCCGTGATGGTCTCTTTTCGGCGGAGTCCAGGAAGAGAACACGGTCTCGAGTTATGCTTGAACGTAAGTAGTTCTAGGATCACTTCTTGATCATAGTTTCTCGACCGTGCCTTGCCTTCTCTTCTCACTCTCATTTGCGTATGTTAGCCACCATATATGCTAGTGCTTGCTGCAGCTCCACCTCATACCTTTTCGCTACCTATAAGCTTAAATAGTCTTGATCGCGAGGGTGTGAGATTGCTGAGTCCCCGTTACTCACAGATTACTTCCAAAACCAGATGCAGGGACCAATGATACCGTCCAGGAGATACGACTGAGCTCAAGTGGGAGTTCGATGAGGACTCAGGACGATACTACGTTTCCTTTCCATACGATCAGTAGTGGAGCCCAGTTGGGGCGATCGGGGACATTATGCATTTGGGGTTGTCTTTATTTTGGTTCCGTAGTCGGACCTTGAGTGTATCTGGATGATTGTAATGCTATAATTTATGTATTGTGTGAAGTGGCGATTGTAAGCCAACTATGTATCTGTTTTCTTTTTCAGTACATGGGATGTGTAAAGATTACCCCTCTTGCGACATTGCCTACAATGCGGTTATGCCTCTAAGTCGTGCTCCGACACGTGGGAGATATAGCCGCATCGTGGGTGTTAGAATCCACTCCTTCTTTATAAAGATGTGGATCATCCCAAAAGTAATGTCTTAAATCATAGAAGAACTTTTTCTTTTGCTGGTATGTGAAACTAGGTGGTATGAACTTAGCAACAATATAATTAGCATTATCAGCATACCATGGAGCAGTACGAGAAGCATTTATCATAGCTAATTGTTCATCAGGAAAGCTATCATCAATAGGTAGTGGGTCATCAAGGACATTCTCTAACCTAGAAAAGTTGTCTGCAATGGGGTTCTCAGCTCCCTTACTATCAATAATATGCAAATCAAATTCTTGTAGCAAGAGAACCCATCTAATAAGTCTAGGTTTAGCATCTTTCTTTTCCATAAGATATTTAATAGCAGCATGATCAGTGTGAACAATTACTTTAGAGTCAACAATATAAGGTCTGAACTTATCACAAGCAAACAAAACTGCAAAAATTCTTTTTCAGTAGTAGCATAATTTCTTTGAGCACTGTCTAGAGTTTTACTAGCATATTGGATAACATTTAATTTCTTATCAACTCTTTGTCCTAGAACAGACCCTACAACATAATCACTAGCATCACACATAATTTCAAAGGGTAAATTCCAATCAGGAGGCTGAACAATAGGTGCAGAAATCAAATCTTTCTTAAGTATTTCAAATGCTTCTACACAATCATCATCAAAGACAAAAGGAACATCTTTTTGTAAAATATTAGTCAGAGGCTGAGAAATTTTAGAAAAGTCCTTAATGAACCTCCTATAAAAATGACATGACCAAGGAAACTTCATATACCTTTAATGTCCTTGGGGCACGGCATCTTTTCAATAGCATCAACTTTAGCTTTATCAACTTCAATACCTCTTTCAGAAATTTTATGCCCCAAGACAATACCTTCATTAACCATAAAGTGACACTTCTCCCAATTCAAGACAAGATTAGTTTCTTCACATCTCTGCAAAACTCGATCAAGGTTGCTTAAGCAATCATCAAAAGAAGTCCCATAAACGGAGAAATCGTCCATGAAAACCTCAACAATATTTTCACAAAAGTCAGAGAATATAGCAGTCATACATCTTTGAAAGGTAGCTGGTGCATTACAAAAACCAAAAGGCATACATCTATAAGCAAAGGTACCAAAAGGGCAAGTAAAAGTTGTCTTTTCTTGATCCTCTTTTGACACAGGTATTTGAGAGAAACCAGAATAACCATCTAGAAAGCAAAAATGTGTATGCTTGGATAATCTTTCTAGCATTTGATCAATAAAAGGTAAAGGGTACTGATCCTTTTTAGTAGCTTTATTTAATTTGCAGAAATCAATTACCATTCTATAACCTGTAACAATTCTTTGTGGGATCAATTCATCTTTATCATTAGGAACAACAGTAATACCTCCCTTCTTAGGGACACAATGGACAGGACTTACCCACTGACTATCAGCAACGGGATAAATTATACCTGCCTCTAGAAGCTTCAATATTTCTTTTCTTACCACTTCTTTCATCTTAGGATTTAACCGTCGTTGGTGATCAACAACCGATTTAGCATCTTTCTATAGTTTTATTTTGTGCTGGCATAGAGTGGGACTAATGCCCTTAAGATCATCAAGAGTATATCCAATAGCAGCACAGTGCTTCTTCAGAGTTTTCAATAATTTCTTTTCTTCATGCTCTGAAAGGTTAGCACTAATAACAACAGGATATCTCTCTTTCTCATCAAGATAAGCATATTTAAGAGTATTAGGTAAAGGCTTAAGATCAAACACGGGATCACCCTTAGGTGGAGGAGGATCCCCTAAGATTTCAACAGGCAAGTTGTGCTTCAAAATAGGTCCCTATTTAAAGAATACTCCATCTATTTCCCTTCTTTCATTCATAAACATATCATTTTCATGGTCTAGCAAATATTGTTCTAAAGGATCACTAGGAGGCACGACAATAGAAGCAAGACCAATAATATCATCTTTACTAGGCAATTCTTTATCATGGGGTTGTCTTCGAAATTTAGCAAAATTAAATTAATGAGACATATCCCCTAAACCAACAGAAACAATATCCTTATTGCAGTCTATCTTAGCATTAACAGTATTCAAGAAGGGTCTACCAAAAATAATGGGACAAAAGTCATCTTGTGGGGAACTGAGAACAAGAAAATCAGCAGGATATTTAACTCTCCCACACAAGACTTCAACATCTCTAACAATCCCAACTGGTGAAATAGCATCTCTATTGGCAAGCTTAACTGTAACATCAATTTCTTCTAACTCAGCAGGTGCAATATCATGCATAATTTCTTTGTATAAGGAATGAGGTATTGCACTTGCACTAGCACCCATATCACATAAGCCATGATAGCAATGATCTCCTATTTTAACAGAAATAACAGGCATGCCTACAACAGGTCTATGTTTATTTTTAGTATCAGGTCTAGCAATTCTAGCAGATTCATTGCAGAAGTAAATAACATGCCCATCAATGTTATCGGCCAAGAGATGTTTAACCATAGCAACACTAGGTTCAACTTTAATTTGCTCTGGGGGTTTGGGTGTCTTAATATTACTTTTGTTGACCACAGTTGAAGCTTTAGCATGATCCTTTATTCTAACAGGGAAAGGTGGTTTCTCAATATAAGCAGTAGGAACAACATGATCATTATAAGTGATAGTCTTTTCTTCAACTTTAATAGGTGAAACTACTTTTACTTCAATGGGAGGATTATATTTAAACCACTTCTCCTTAGGGATATCAACATGAGTAGCAAATGATTCACAGAAAGAAGCTACTATCTCAGAGTCAAGTCCATATTTAGTGCTAAATTCACGAAAAGCATCAGTATCCATAAAAGATTTAACACAATCAAACTTAGGTGTTATACCTGACTCCTTACCTTCATCGAGGTCCCAATCTTCAGAGTTGCATTTAATTCTTTCCAATAAATCCCATTGGAATTCAATAGTCTTCATCATAAAAGATCCAGCACAAGAAGTATCGAGCATGGAGCGATTACTGAGAGAAAGCTGAGCATAATTTTTTGAATAATCATTTCTTTTGAGAGCTCATGATTGGGGCATGAAAATAACATTGACTTAAGCCCCCCCAAGCTTGAGCGATGCTTTCTCCTTCGCGAGGCCAATATATATATATATAATTACAATCACGATGAACAAGATGCATAGGATAAAACTTCTAATGAAATTCCAATTTCAATCGGTTGTAGTTCTGTAACGCCCCGAGACCGATGTGCCAGGTGTCGTTCAGTTATTCGTTGTTGTTGCCTTGTCATTGCTTGCGTGTCATGCATTGCATATCATGTCACCATGCACATTTCTTTTGCATACGTGTTCGTCTCACGCATCCGAACATTTTCTCCGTTGTCCGTTTTGCAATCCGGCGTTCCGTTCTTCTCCGGTGGTCCTTTCTACCTTTCTTTCATGTGTGGGGATTAAACATTTCCGGATTGGACCGAGACTTGCCAAGCGGCCTTGGTTTACTACCGGTAGACCGCCTGTCAAGTTTCGTACCATTTGGACTTCGTTTGATACTCCAACGGTTAACCGAGGGACCGAGAAGGCCTCGTGTGTGTTGCAGCCCAACACCCTTCCATTTTGACCCAAAACCCACCTAACTCTGCTCCATCATCTCGGTCGTTCGATCACGATCGCGTGGCTGAAAACCGCACCTCATTTGGAGCTTCCTAGCTCCCTCTACCTATAAAAGAGCACCCCTCCCCGAAATTTCGGATCATTTCGCAGTCTAAACCCTAGATCCACTCCTCCCCGCGCCACCGGACGCGTCCGCGCTGCACCAGACATGTCCGCCCCCGCGCGCCACCTCACTCCAGCCAATCGGAGCGCGCCACCTCAGCCCCGCCGCCGCTCTCCTCCAACCCGCGGCCGCCACCTGGCCCATCCGGGGCCCGCGCGAGTCCGGATCTCCGCCGCCGCCCGCAGGCACCCCGCGCCTCCTCGCTCCCGTAGCCCGTCGAGGGGAGGAGCCCCTCGATCCGCGCCTCTGCCGCCTAGCGTCTCTCCACCGGCGACCTCGCCTGCAACCTTCGCCGGAGCGCGCCGCCCTGCGACTTGGAGCCCCGTCCGGCGCCGCTGTCGCCAGATCCGGTCATCACGCGCCGGGATCCGCCCCTTCCTGCTCACGGCCGGCCTCCCCTCGCCGGAGCACATCTCCGCCGGAACCGCGCCGCCGTCCACGGCTTCACCGGAGTCATCGCTCCCTGCACCAGATCGGGAGGAGCCCGATCCATCTGCGTTGACCGCGCCGCGCCTCCACGTGGGCCACGCCCGAGTCTGGCCCAGCTCGCCGGCCTCCTTCCTCTTCATTTCGGGCCGCGCTCCCGAGCCCATCTCCAGCGCCAGCCTCGCTCGGCCTCCTCCCCAGCTCCCCTCGCCAGCCGCGTGGGCCGCAGCGCCAGGCCCAGCCGGGCCACCTCCTCCGCACCGCACCGCGCCAGCCCAGCTGGCCTGCCTCTCCCTCCGACCGGGCCAGGCCCATGGGTGAGCCGCCCCAGCGCCTGCCCTGTTCCAGTTTCAGCCCGATATGTATTTTTTTCTTCGGGTCCTGCGATTTTGTTCATTATCCAGTGCATTGGCAGTTTTGCAGTATAGTCCCCCTAGTTCATGCATTTAATATCTCACAAACCGTGCATCGGATTAAAATAAGTTATATATAAAACTTGCTCAGAATTTTGTGTAGATTAATAATATCCAACTTTCATCCATGTTTAAAATGTTAAAAATGCTGTTTGCATTAATTTGCTCCTATGCCATGTTAAAATGATTTAATTCATAACTAAATAACCGTAGCTCTGATTTAAATAAACTTTATATGTAAATGGGGTGGAATTTCGCCTAGTTTAACATGATGGCCTTACTTTGCATGTTAAACAACTCTAAAATAATGTTTAGGGCAGAACAGTACCAAACCTTAAATTATGCATATGAGGATTTTCCGGAATTGTTGTTCGTTGCTTCCGGCCTCATTTAAATTTGCCTAGATAGGTAGTTTTGTTGTGCTTCCCCTCTTGCCATGTTAATCAACATTTAATATTGTTGGGTACATAAACGAGAGAGAACTAAATAATTGATGTGGTGTTTTGTCAATATGCATCCCGATGCATATTGAGCTCCCCTTAATTTGTAGGATTGCTTGTGCATTTTGCCATGCCATGCCTCATTAAACCGGACATGCATCATACTTGTTTGCGCATCGTGCCATGTTGTTGTCGTGGTTGTTTACTATGTTGTTTGCTTCTTTCCGGTGCGCTTCTTCGGCTTGTTTCCGGTAACGTCGTGTTGTGAGGATCCGTTCGACTACGTCCATTTAACTTCGTCATGGACTCGTTATTCTTCCTTGCGGGATTTCAGGCAAGATGATCATACCCTCGAAATCACTACTATCTTTGCTATGCTAGTTTGCTCGCTCTTTTGCTATGCCAATGCTACGATGCCTACCATTTGCTTGTCAGCCTCCCAAATTGCCATGTCAAACCTTTAACCCCCCATGTCCTAGCAAACCGTTGATTGGCTATGTTACCGCTTTGCTCAGCCCCTCTTATAGCGTTGCTAGTTGCAGGTGAAGATTGGAGGCCGTTCCTTGTTGGGGTTTTTATTTACTTGTTGGGATATCACGATGTATCTTATTTAATTAATGCATCTATATACTTGGTAAAGGGTGGAAGGCTCGGCCTTATGCCTGGTGTTTTGTTCCACTCTTGCCGCCCTAGTTTCCGTCATATCGGTGTTATGTTCCTGGCTTTTGCGTCCCTTACGCGGTTGGGCTATTATGGGAACCCCTTGACAGTTCACCTTAAGTAAAGCTCCTCCAGCAATGCCCAACATTGGTTTTACCATTTGTCACCTAGCCTTTTCTTTTCCCTTGGGAGTCGCGCTCCTGAGGGTCATCATTATTTTACCCCCCCGGGCCAGTGCTCCTCTGAGTGTTGGTCCAACTGAGCGATGTCCGAGGCTACCAGGGGCAACTCTGGGCTGGCTTACCCGACGTCTGGCTCATCTGAATGTGCCCTGAGAAAGAGATATGTGCAGCTCCTATCGGGATTTGTCGGCACATTCGGGCGGTGTTGCTGGTTTAGTTTTACCCTGTCGAAATGTCTTGTTGTACCGGGATACCGAGTCTGATCGGAACGTCTCGGGTGGAGGTCTATTCCTTCGTTGACCGTGAGAGCTTGTTATGGGCTAAGTTGGGACACCCCTGCAGGGATTTGATCTTTCGAAAGCCGTGCCCGCGGTTATGGGCAGATGGGAATTTGTTAACGTCCGGTTGTAAAAAACCTGAACTTGACCTTATCTAAAATGAATCAACAGCGTGTGTAACCGTGATGGTCTCTTTCCGGCGGAGTCCGGGAAGCGAACACGGTTGTTGGAGTTATGCTTGACGTAGGTAGTCTAGGATCACTTCTTGATCATTCTTTTATCGACCGTGCTTTGCCTTCTCTTCTCGCTCTCATTTGCGTATGTTAGCCACCATATATGCTAGTCGCTTGCTGCAGCTCCACCTCATACCTTTTACCTTACCCATAAGCTTAAATAGTCTTGATCGCGAGGGTGCGAGATTGCTGAGTCCCTGTGGCTCACAGATACTTCCAAAAACCAGCTTGCAGGTGCCGATGAGATCGTGCAGATGACGCAACCCAGCTCAGGAGGAGCTCGATGAAGATCTTGTCCTTTGTGTTGTTTCGTTCTAGTCGATCAGTAGTGGAGCCCAGTTGGGGTCGATCGGGGACCTTTGTCGCATTTGGGGTTCTTCTTTTATTTTGGTTCCGTAGTCGGACCATGAGTGTATTTGATTGATGTAATGTTTATTCATGTAATTGTGTGAAGTGGCGATTGTAAGCCAACTATGTATCTCTTTCCCTTATGTATTACATGGGTTGTGTGAAGATTACCTCACTTGCGACATATGCCTTCAATGCGATTATGCCTCTAGGTCGTGCCTCGATACGTGGGAGATGTAGTCGCATCGAGGGTGTTACAAGTTGGTATCAGAGCCTTCCCCGACCTTAGGAGCCCCATTGCTTGATCGTTTTTAGCGGCCGAGTTGTGTCTAGAAAAATGTTTTGAGTCATTAGGAATTATATATCGGAGAGCTTAGGAATTCTTTTTACTTCCCAGTCTCCTCATCGCTCTGGTAAGGCATCCTGACGTAGAGTTTTGACTCTTCTCTTCTCAAATTTCACTAAATTTTTTTTAGGATCACGCGGGTATCTTGGAATCGTTCCGATGGTTTTATGATGAGAACATTGTCTTGGTGCCTCCTGTCAAGGGTTTTCTGGAAGTATCCCGGGGAGTTGAGCTCTGAGGTGTTGTCCTCATAATTTTATCGTTGCAATTCTGGAATACCTGAGTTTAGTACGCCGACATCGAAAATCTCTTTTATGCAGTTCGTTGGTGAGATAACCTCGACGCCACCCAGTACTGGGGCGGGAGTTCGGGAGTATTGCCATAACTTGTATAACAGATGCTTTTCGAAGGTTGAGGTAGATGATTTCCGAAGGTTTCTTGGTTATGTGTTGAAGGATGGATACAGCTGGATGTAGGATTTGCTAGATTTGGGTGAGATATTATGCTTCCCCTGTATCCCCAACACCTGATTGCATAACCGGAAAGGTTCGGGAGTTTCATAGGTGGGAATTCAAGTAGCTCTTAGGATATCTTTCCAACAGATGTATGATGTGAAATTGGGGTTCGACGTCTAGTGGTCCGCCTATTCACGGTCGGTTTTACAGTATTCTCGTTGTGTCTTAAAGAGTCCTTGGCTATGCCGACTCGGGGACGCTTCGTATGTCATGTGCACTGCCTTGTACATGATGGTGCTGTACGATCGAGCCCGTGTAGGCCCCACCACGAAAACTTCGGACGAAATCTCTATCATATGTTTGTTCCGGCTTACTTTGCAAGCCAATCCTTTGTTTTGTTTTGAGTTGTGGTATTCGAGTTGCTTCGAAGTCAAATGTTGATTCCATACCTTCCCTAAGTGGTGTTCTCATATTCCTATGTGAATACTAATCCTCCTCGATCATAGAGTTTGTCATTTTAATTTCTTCTCACCGGTGTGTTTTCTCTTCAAGTGGATCCGATCATTTCAACATCAGTAAGATCAATGATCAGTTCTTCTCTACGGTGTTTGTTTCACCCATTCCAAATTGTCTTTGTTTTTCCCACCCTCCCTCCCTTTTGTTTTTTTTCTCCAAGGATTCAGATCTCTTAATCGAGTATCCATATTATTGATGTGAAGTCTCTCCATTCTTTTCCTTCAATGTTCTTATCCGGTGATTCTCATGAAGATACTAACAGAGCTTCTAGTTCATCATTCTTCTTTCTTTTATCTTCTCCGGTGGTTTCAATTCAAGCTTTTGGTGTTGATCATACCCTTCTCTCTTTTCAAATGCCTTCTCATACCGGTGCACCTCATAATCATTCACCTCTCGATATTCAATTGTTCTGGAGTGCTGAAGATATCTCGAAGATTCGTGTATCCACTCTTCTTTCATTCAAGCTATTTCGAGGATGTTATATCATTCAAGCCTTTTTATTCAACTGGTGCATTCTCTCTTTTAAATCCTTCAACGGTGTTTCTTTTGAGTGGGCCCTAACCCACAAGTCTTTTTCCAGGATCTTACCTGACTCTTCTTATTTTCCCGGCGTTACTCTCAAATTCTTTTTCGAAGTTTAACGTCAGAATGAATTATCATCAGTCAAATGCTTTTCTCCTAGATCTTTCACAATTCTTTTCATCATTGGCTCAACCTCTTCGTTTGATTCTTCCGGAGTGTCTAAATAATTCATGGTGGTGTTTCTCGTCGTAATTCTCAGATTTTGAAGACCGAAGAAGAGTTCTCCTCCATATCTTGCTCCATTCTCTTCAAGATTCGTGATTCTAGCTTGTTGCCATCCTCTCATAATTGTTTTCGGTTGTGAGAATTCTTTCCACCTATCTGGAGCTATTCAAGAGTCTTCTCAGTCTGATTATCCGGAGCCCATCATCTAAGATTTATTCATTCTCAGCTTTCAGCTCTCTTTCTCTAAATCTTACCAGCGCATCATTCAAGTATTCTCTTATCATCTCGTGATCTCTTCGTTCTCATGTATCTAAATCCCCTCTAGCTTCTTTGTTCATTTTTCAATTCTTCCCGGTGTTTCGTTATCTTTTATTCGTTCATTTGCAATTCTTACGATGGTTCGTTCAAGATTTCTTCTTCCTTCTTATCATATCAATTTATTCGTTGTTTCAAACCTTCCATTCGTTCAATACCTTCCCAAGTCTGATGTTATATCTCTCCTAATCTTTTCTACGAGAATAAGTAATATGCCAAACCCGTTGATTGTCATCAATTTAATTGGTGAAGGTTAAGCATAATGTAATTCTTATTCTTGTTTCATCCAAATGATTATTTCCCTATTCCGGAGGTTCATCAAGATCTCAATTGTTCATCTTATCTTTTCTTCCCGGAGTTCCAAGCTCTAATTATCGCGGATATCCATCTAAATCATTGCAAGGATTCACCATGTGTTTTCAACTTCTTTTGTTTATCGGAGTTCTTCATGAAGGTTCTACATGATGGTTCATCAAGGATTTAACTCTTTCTCGAGGTGTTCATCGAGATTCTTTTCTAAGAAGCTCAAGCTTTCTTCATATTGTAATCCGGAGTGCAATTCCTTCCTCCATATCATTGAAGGTGGTATTATGTTATTCTTGATAATGTTCCCTTCGTGTTTCATGATTCACAAGTTATCAAGAATGAGATAGTTTAAATCCATTAATCTCGTCATTGGAGTTATCTTGGGTTATATTTCACCTTAAGCCTTCCCTAAGGATGGTTGTTATTATGGTGCTTATAGATGATCCAAGTTTATTCATTTATCCTCTCGGTGAAATAAGTTTCTCGTCTTCTTGTTCATATCAATCCAATTCTTTTTCCCGTGAGTGGCAGATTGTCATCTCTTAATTTGGGATGTATTCCATAAGACCACATCAAGGCTATTCTTTTCGTTGTTGGTGCTCCAACAACTCCATTCGACCCTTCTCCTAAAGATGCCTTTTCAAGCTCTTTTGTAGCAGAAGTTGGCATTGTCTTCTACATTCGTTTGTCTCAATTATCTTTATTCTATTCTTTCGTTCCGGAGGCATTGTGATGTTGCTCTCTGCAACCCATCATCTCGTTTCGTCAAAGATCATGTTCTTTTCATGCTTATCCTATTCAACCGGAGTGTCGTGTTTTCTTTCGAGCTCTCTCATCTTATCAAATTTTGCACCCCTTCTCAACCGGAGTGCTGTCCAAATTATATCATTCTTATTCCTTCTCTATCTCGTTTAACCGGAGTGTTGTGCCCTCTGCTCAAGTTCTTTTCATCTAATCAAGTTCCTTATCACTTTTCAACCGGAGTGCTGCCCGAATTTGTTCTTCCTTGTTACTCTTCCCTACCGGAGTGCTTTCAATTTTGTTCTTCTTTGTTGCTTTCTTTCTTTCTATTTGTTCAACCTCTCAAGGTTCTTGGTTTCACTCGTTTGTCAAAGAAGCAACTTAGTTTTACCTATTCTCTTTCTCCTCCGTTTTCCCTCCGGTGCCTTCTAGATCTCGGGACGAGATCCTCTCGTAGTGGTGGAGTGTTGTAACGCCCCGAGACCGATGTGCCAGGTGTCGTTCAGTTATTCGTTGTTGTTGCCTTGTCATTGCTTGCGTGTCATGCATTGCATATCATGTCACCATGCGCATTTCTTTTGCATACGTGTTCGTCTCACGCATCCGAACATTTTCCCCGTTGTCCGTTTTGCAATCCGGCGTTCCGTTCTTCTCCGGTGGTCCTTTCTACCTTTCTTTCATGTGTGGGGATTAAACATTTCCGGATTGGACCGAGACTTGCCAAGCGGCCTTGGTTTACTACCGGTAGACCGCCTGTCAAGTTTCGTACCATTTGGACTTCGTTTGATACTCCAACGGTTAACCGAGGGACCGAGAAGGCCTCGTGTGTGTTGCAGCCCAACACCCTTCCATTTTGACCCAAAACCCACCTAACTCTGCTCCATCATCTCGGTCGTTCGATCACGATCGCGTGGCTGAAAACCGCACCTCATTTGGAGCTTCCTAGCTCCCTCTACCTATAAAAGAGCACCCCTCCCCGAAATTTCGGATCATTTCGCAGTCTAAACCCTAGATCCACTCCTCCCCGCGCCACCGGACGCGTCCGCGCTGCACCAGACATGTCCGCCCCCGCGCGCCACCTCACTCCAGCCAATCGGAGCGCGCCACCTCAGCCCCGCCGCCGCTCTCCTCCAACCCGCGGCCGCCACCTGGCCCATCCGGGGCCCGCGCGAGCCCGGATCTCCGCCGCCGCCCGCAGGCACCCCGCGCCTCCTCGCTCCCGTAGCCGGTCGAGGGGAGGAGCCCCTCGATCCGCGCCTCCGCCGCCTAGCGTCTCTCCGCCGGCGACCTCGCCTGCAACCTTCGCCGGAGCGCGCCGCCCTGCGACTTGGAGCCCCGTCCGGCGCCGCTGTCGCCAGATCCGGTCATCACGCGCCGGGATCCGCCCCTTCCTGCTCACGGCCGGCCTCCCCTCACCGGAGCACATCTCCGCCGGAACCGCGCCGCCGTCCACGGCTTCACCGGAGTCATCGCTCCCTGCACCAGATCGGGAGGAGCCCGATCCATCTGCGTTGACCGCGCCGCGCCTCCACGTGGGCCACGCCCGAGTCTGGCCCAGCTCGCCGGCCTCCTTCCTCTTCATTTCGGGCCGCGCTCCCGGGCCCATCTCCAGCGCCAGCCTCGCTCGGCCTCCTCCCCAGCTCCCCTCGCCAGCCGCGTGGGCCGCAGCGCCAGGCCCAGCCGGGCCACCTCCTCCGCACCGCGCCAGCCCAGCTGGCCTGCCTCTCCCTCCGACCGGGCCAGGCCCATGGGTGAGCCGCCCCAGCGCCTGCCCTGTTCCAGTTTCAGCCCGATATGTATTTTTTTCTTCGGGTCCTGCGATTTTGTTCATTATCCAGTGCATTGGCAGTTTTGCAGTATAGTCCCCCTAGTTCATGCATTTAATATCTCACAAACCGTGCATCGGATTAAAATAAGTTATATATAAAACTTGCTCAGAATTTTGTGTAGATTAATAATATCCAACTTTCATCCATGTTTAAAATGTTAAAAATGCTGTTTGCATTAATTTGCTCCTATGCCATGTTAAAATGATTTAATTCATAACTAAATAACCGTAGCTCCGATTTAAATAAACTTTATATGTAAATGGGGTGGAATTTCGCCTAGTTTAACATGATGGCCTTACTTTGCATGTTAAAAAACTCTAAAATAATGTTTAGGGCAGAACAGTACCAAACCTTAAATTATGCATATGAGGATTTTCCGGAATTGTTGTTCGTTGCTTCCGGCCTCATTTAAATTTGCCTAGATAGGTAGTTTTGTTGTGCTTCCCCTCTTGCCATGTTAATCAACATTTAATATTGTTGGGTACATAAACGAGAGAGAACTAAATAATTGATGTGGTGTTTTGTCAATATGCATCCCGATGCATATTGAGCTCCCCTTAATTTGTAGGATTGCTTGTGCATTTTGCCATGCCATGCCTCATTAAACCGGACATGCATCATACTTGTTTGCGCATCGTGCCATGTTGTTGTCGTGGTTGTTTACTATGTTGTTTGCTTCTTTCCGGTGCGCTTCTTCGGCTTGTTTCCGGTAACGTCGTGTTGTGAGGATCCGTTCGACTACGTCCGTTTAACTTCGTCATGGACTCGTTATTCTTCCTTGCGGGATTTCAGGCAAGATGATCATACCCTCGAAATCACTACTATCTTTGCTATGCTAGTTTGCTCGCTCTTTTGCTATGCCAATGCTACGATGCCTACCATTTGCTTGTCAGCCTCCCAAATTGCCATGTCAAACCTTTAACCCCCCATGTCCTAGCAAACCGTTGATTGGCTATGTTACCGCTTTGCTCAGCCCCTCTTATAGCGTTGCTAGTTGCAGGTGAAGATTGGAGGCCGTTCCTTGTTGGGGTTTTTATTTACTTGTTGGGATATCACGATGTATCTTATTTAATTAATGCATCTATATACTTGGTAAAGGGTGGAAGGCTCGGCCTTATGCCTGGTGTTTTGTTCCACTCTTGCCGCTCTAGTTTCCGTCATATCGGTGTTATGTTCCCGGATTTTGCGTCCCTTACGCGGTTGGGCTATTATGGGAACCCCTTGACAGTTCGCCTTAAGTAAAGCTCCTCCAGCAATGCCCAACATTGGTTTTACCATTTGCCACCTAGCCTTTTCTTTTCCCTTGGGAGTCGCGCTCCTGAGGGTCATCATTATTTTACCCCCCCTCGGGCCAGTGCTCCTCTGAGTGTTGGTCCAACTGAGCGATGTCCGAGGCTACCAGGGGCAACTCTGGGCTGGCTTACCCGACGTCTGGCTCATCTGAGTGTGCCCTGAGAAAGAGATATGTGCAGCTCCTATCGGGATTTGTCGGCACATTCGGGCGGTGTTGCTGGTTTAGTTTTACCCTGTCGAAATGTCTTGTTGTACCGGGATACCGAGTCTGATCGGAACATCTCGGGTGGAGGTCTATTCCTTCGTTGACCGTGAGAGCTTGTTATGGGCTAAGTTGGGACACCCCTGCAGGGATTTGATCTTTCGAAAGCCGTGCCCGCGGTTATGGGCAGATGGGAATTTGTTAACGTCCGGTTGTAAAAAACCTGAACTTGACCTTATCTAAAATGAATCAACAGCGTGTGTAACCGTGATGGTCTCTTTCCGGCGGAGTCCGGGAAGCGAACACGGTTGTTGGAGTTATGCTTGACGTAGGTAGTCTAGGATCACTTCTTGATCATTCTTTTATCGACCGTGCTTTGCCTTCTCTTCTCGCTCTCATTTGCGTATGTTAGCCACCATATATGCTAGTCGCTTGCTGCAGCTCCACCTCATACCTTTTACCTTACCCATAAGCTTAAATAGTCTTGATCGCGAGGGTGCGAGATTGCTGAGTCCCTGTGGCTCACAGATACTTCCAAAAACCAGCTTGCAGGTGCCGATGAGATCGTGCAGATGACGCAACCCAGCTCAGGAGGAGCTCGATGAAGATCTTGTCCTTTGTGTTGTTTCGTTCTAGTCGATCAGTAGTGGAGCCCAGTTGGGGTCGATCGGGGACCTTTGTCGCATTTGGGGTTCTTCTTTTATTTTGGTTCCGTAGTCGGACCATGAGTGTATTTGATTGATGTAATGTTTATTCATGTAATTGTGTGAAGTGGCGATTGTAAGCCAACTATGTATCTCTTTCCCTTATGTATTACATGGGTTGTGTGAAGATTACCTCACTTGCGACATATGCCTTCAATGCGATTATGCCTCTAAGTCGTGCCTCGACACGTGGGAGATATAGTCGCATCGAGGGTGTTACAAGTTCCATGATCCCATATCATCACATAGCCTAAACCATGTCAATGCCTCTCCCTTCAAAGATAAAGGGAAGACCTTCTTCTTGATTACATCCTCGGGCATACCTGCAAGCTTAAATAATCCACATAGATTAGGTGCAAATCGGGATGTAATGTTCCATCACCCATGAAAGGATTAGCTAGTAGTTTCTCTATCATACCCGAAGGAATTTCAGAGTAAACATTTTCAGTAGGTTTAGTAGGTTGAGGAGCAACTCTTTGCTCTACCGGTCAGGGTGAAGATACCCCGAACAAGCCCCTTAAAGGATTATGTTCCATAGTAACAAGTGGCAGTAAATTTCAGCACACTATATACATTTTTCCTTACCAAATTCCACCTACCAAAGGCGCTTCACTCCCCGTCAACGGTGCCAGAAAAGAGTCTTGATGACCCACAAGTATATGGGATCTATCGTAGCCTTTTCGATAAGTAAGAGTGTCGAACCCAACGAGGAGCAGAAGGAAATGATAAGCGGTTTTCAGCAAGGTATTCTCTACAAGCACTGAAATTATCGGTAACAGATAGTTTTGTGATGAGGTAATTTGTAATGTGTAACAAGTAATAAAAGTAAATAAGGTGCAGCAATATGGCCCGATCCTTTTTGTAGCAAAGGAGAAGCCTGGAAAAACTCTTATATAAAGGAAAGCGCTCGCGAGGACACATGGGAATTATCGTCAAGCTAGTTTTCATCACGTTCATATGATTCGTGTTCGGTACTTTGATAATTTGATATGTGGGTGGACCGGTGCTTGGGTACTGTCCTTACTTGGACAAGCATACCACTTATGATTAACCCCTATTGCAAGCATCCACAACTACAACAGAAGTATTAAGGTAAACCTAACCATAGCATGAAACATATGGATCCAAAGCAGCCCCTTACGAAGCAACACATAAACTAGGGTTTAAGCTTCTGTCACTCTAGCAACCCATCATCTACTTATTACTTCCCAATGCCTTCCTCTAGGCCCAAATAATGGTGAAGTGTCATGTAGTCGACGTTCACATGACACCACTAGAGGAAAGACAACATACATCGAATACCAAATTCACATGACTACTTATATCAAGACTTCTCCCATGTCCTCAGGAACAAACATAACTACTCACAAATCATATTCATGTTCATAATCAGAGGGGTATTAATATGCTTAATGGATCTGAACATATGATCTTCCACCAAGTAAACCAACTAGCATCAACTACAAGGAGTAATCAACACTACTAGCAACCCACAGGTACCAATATGAGGTTTGGATACAAAGATTGGATACAAGAGATGAACTAGGGTTTGAGATTAGATGGTGCTGGTGAAGATGTTGATGGAGATTGACCCCCTCCCGATGAGAGGATCGTTGGTGATGATTTCCCCCTCCCGGAGGGAAGTTTCCCCGGCAGAACAGCTCCGCCGGAGCCTTAGATTGGTTCCGCCAAGGTTCCGCCTCATGGCGGCGGAGTTTTATCCCGTGAGCTTGCTTATGATTTTTTCCTTGACGAAAGACTCCATATAGCCAAAGATGGGCATCAAAGGGCCACCAGGGGGCCCACAAGGTAGGGGGGGCGCGCCCAGGGGGATAGGGCGCGCCCCCCACCCTCGTGGACGGTGGGTGGCCCCCCTCTGGTACTTCTTTCGCTCAATATTTTTTATATATTCTGAAAATAATCCCCATGGAGTTTCAGGACTTTTGGAGATGTGCAGAATAGGTCTCTAATATTTGCTCCTTTTCCAGCCCAGAATTCCAGCTGGCGGCATTCCCCCTCTTCATGTAAACCTTGTAAAATAAGAGAGAAAAGGCATACGTATTGTGACATAATGTGTAATAACATCCCATAATGCAATAAATATCAATATAAAAGCATGATGCAAAATGGATGTATCACCGCCATGTTCGTTCTTCTCTCCTGGCGATGAAGGATTTTTCCCCCTGGGCAGATCCTTCTTTCGTGGGGAAGAAGAAGATGGCCTGGGGGCAGTTGGCCTCGCGCGGTTTGGTGAGGAGGGGTGGGGTTCGGTGGTGGGTGCACGTGATCCCACGGCCAGCTGTCCTTGCGGGTTGTTTTTCTGGAGCTTTCCTGTTCGTGCGGGCTGGTCCCTGGCGGTTTTCGTGCGGGCGGTTCGGTCTCAGGTGGTTTTCCCACGGGCGGGTGGGTGCGTTTCCTTTTTCGGGTTCGGGGGGGGGGGGGGGCAGGTGGTTTCCTATTCTGGTGGGCGCTGGCTAGCGATCCCAGGGCGGTCGGCCGCCCACTAGACGCGCCCTTTATAAATTAGCGCCGCTCTGTACTTGGTCAAAATACTGGAAATTCCTCTTTCAAAGAAGAAATGACGTGAAGGTTACCCGACACTAGCTATAGTCGACCGAGACGAGCCCTAACTACGTGGTCGGGTCAGCTCACGACCATTCTACTTGGTCCAGCCATTGTCTGTGCACGAACTTCCGTATCTCTCTCAAACTTTTTAGTCTGCATATAAGATTTGGTCAAAGTCAAACTTTTTCGACCTTGACTAAGTTTATAGAAAAATATATATTAAGATTCATAATATGAAGTCAATATGGTTAGATGCATCATGAAATCAATTTTCATATCATATAGTTTTAGTATTATAGATGTTGATATTTTTTCAAATAAAGTTGGTCAAACTTTACAAAGTTTGACTTTGACCAAATCTTATATGCAGACTAAAAAGAAATGAAGGGAGTATCTCGCATGTGTCACATAGGCTTGATTGTTTGCTAGTGTTTTTGTGTATTATTATTGTTTTGATGTCAAATTGACAGACTATTGCCTTAAATCACTCGCTTCCCAATATTCATACGCAAATTAATTACATGATTAAGTACATGTTAGATAGCATTTCACATCAATTTTTTTGTTCTTATCATTTACTTATTCAAGGACAAATATGAATTAAGCTTGGGGGTGCTGGTACGTCTTCAAAGTATCTATAATTTTTTATTGTTTCATTATATTACATTATCACTTTTGTATGCTTTATATGTCATTTTATATTATTTTTCTGGACTAAACTATTAACTTAGTGCCTAGTGCCCTCGCAAAATAATAATCATTTAGTGGCTAGTGCCATTTTCTGTTTTCTGCATGTTTTTTGTTTTGCACGGAATCCATACCTACAGAAGTCCAAACATGACAAAACTTTTAACTTAGTGCCTAGTGCCAGACCCTGGAAGCTTTGGGGCAGGACCAGAATACCCACGAGGCGTCCACAAGGCAGGGGGCGCACCCTAGTGGGTAGGGTGCGCCACCCTGGATTGTTGGCCTCTCATGACTCCGTTTGCCCTAATTCTTGGCCTATAAATTCTCATATATCCAGAAACCTCTAAAGTGAGACCCAAAATAATTCTTCTGTCGCCGCAAACTTCTGTTCCAAAGCGAACCCATCTGGAGCCCTATTCCGGTACTCTGCCAAAGGGGGAAACCATTGGGGAGACAATCTTCGTCAACCTTGCTACCTCCATGATGATATGTGAATAGTTCCTAAAGGACTTACTGGTCCATAGTAGTAGCTAGATGTCTTCTTCTCTCTCTTTTGATCTTCAATACAATGATCTCCTTTGAGACCAATCCGATGTAATCGTTGCACTATGTTTGTTGGGATCCGATGAATTGTAGGTTTATGATCAGATTATCCATTTATTTTATTCGAGTCCTTTGAGATCTCTTTGATTGTGTAATTTCATAATCTTGTATTTCTTTCCGATCTATCCGTCTTCTTTGGCCAAGTAGACTGATTTATCTTCAGCGGGAGAGGTGCTTGGTAGTAGGTTCAATCTTGCGGTGACCTTCTATGATAGGAGGGGTGATTAGACACGCATAATATTGTTGCTAATAAGGGTAAAACGACGGGGCTTTGTCATATTAGTTGATCTTATTCTGTCTACATTATGTCATCTTGCTTAATGCGTTACTCTGTTTGTCATGAACTTAGTACTTTGAGATGCATGCTGGATAGTGGTCTTGGGGTGGAGTAATAGTAGTAGACGTTAGTAAATTGAATGGTCTACTTATCATGGATGTAATGCCTATATATTGATTATGCCTTGGAGGATCATCATAACTATGCGCCATTTTTTCAATTGCCCAAAAATAATTTGTTTACCCACCAATGCTATTTATGAGAGAGATGCCTCTAGTGAACCTATGCCCCCCCCGGGTCCATTCTTAATTATTATCAAGCGTTTCTACAATTTTTTTGCTGTTTTACTTTGCTTTTATTTTACTTTTGTTATTATACCTATCACTACTAGATTTGAGACTTGCAAATGCAAGAACAAGGGGAGTGACGACCCCCTTGCCTTTGTTGGGTGCAAGCATTTGCTTTGTGCGTGTGTGCATGTACTGCTAACGTTGTCTGTATGCCGTCTCCTTCTGGTTTGATAACCTTGGTTCTTAACCGAGGGAAATACTATCTACTACTATAGTGCATCACCCTTTCTCTTCGGGGAAATCCAACAACTATCGCAAGTATGAGAAGAATTTCTGGTGCCGTTGACGGAGAGGCTTCACCAGACAAACCAGGTGCCTACGCACAAACTTATCAATTTATTTGTTTTTATCTTCTTTGCCTTCGTTCTTTTGTTTGCAAAAAATTAAATCAGAAATACCAAAAATATTTGTGTTCTATCTTTTGCTCGCTATCATTGTTGGATCTTCTGTGGTCTCTCTCTCCCCCCATATTGATGTACTTTATTTTAAACAAAGACAAGGGGAGAGTTTGAAAGATGCATGGTTCAGACTAATGGATTTGTATCGCAATTCCACTATAAAAAGTGATACAAAAATTCTTCTTAGAAATTTCTTTGTGGGGTAACTATGCCTAACAGACAAATATTGGATTTTGCCACTAAAGGAATTTTTATTGAAAGTGATAATACTTCCTATGAAATGATAGAAGGAATACTGGGAGTTCCTCTGACACAAAAGGGATCTCGGGATCTCCGTTTACTCAAGAGGGAATTCAAATTTTAGAGAAACTAAGGGATATGCAAAAAAATATGACTGATTTACAAAAAATTAGTGAACCTCTTAAAATCCTTAGTTCCAATCTCAACCGCATGTCACTTCTTACTACTTGCAGCAAAATGCTTGATACTCTTGAAAACAAAATTGCCTTCATAAAAAGTTTTGAATTGCCTGTGGATCCTAGGTTGGAAATTAATGGGAAGTGTAAAAAGCCTCCTAGGTTTGAAAATAATCCCATGAAAATGATTAAGCTAAAATATGACAATACCTGATATCATGCATTATGCCTAGCTAGGGGCATGAAACAATAGCGCTTGTTGAGAGGCAACCCAATAGTTATCATTTATTTTTATTTTTGTATTAGTGAGTCAACATGATTATTGCTACTGTATTAATTGTATTTGTATCCTTTATTTCGCTTTTTGTGCCAAGTAAAGCCTTTGAGATAGTTTGGATGCTTGTTGATTTGATTCTGTGCAGAAACAAAAAGTTTTACATGTAGTAGTTGAATTTTTTTCTCTGTACTGGAGCGCGATAAGATACTGAATTTTTCACATAGTATTGGGTTACAAATACTCTACGTTATACTATTTTTTCAATATTTTTGGAGTTACAGAACTATGACAAAAAATGCATCTTTACGTGTTGGTCTATTTTTGATAGATTCTGTTTTTATTGCATAATGTGCTTTTTTTAAATTTTCTATGGATTATATTTGGGCTATAAGTCGTAGAAGTGATAGAATATAGTAGGTATTTGTTGGGGAACGTAGCATGCAATTTCAAGAAAATTCCTATGATCATGCAACGAGAGGGGGAGAGTGTGTCCACGTACCCTCGTAGACCGAAAGCGGAAGCGTTAGCTTAACGCGGTTGATTTAGTCGAACATCTTCTTGATTCAACCGATCAAGCACCGAACGTACGAAACCTCCGAGTTCTGCATATGTTCAGCTCTTTGATGTCCCTCGAACTCTTGATCTAGCAAAGTGTCGAGAGAGAGTTTCGTCAGCACGGCGACATGGTGACGATGATGGTGAAGTGATTCGCGTAGGGCTTCGCCTAAGCACTATGACAATATGACCGGAGGAGTAAATGGTGGAGGGGGGCGCCGCACACGGCTAAGAACAATTGATGTTTTTTAGAGGTGCCCCTCGCCCCCGTATATAAAGGAGGGAGAGGGGAGGAGGCCGGCCCTAGGGTGCCTCAAGTGGGAGGAGTCCCACTTGGGCTCCTAGTCCAATTCGGCCCCCTCTTTCCTTTTACCGGAAGGGGAAAGGGGGAAGGAGAGGGAGAAGGAGAAGAAAAGGGGGCGCCGCCCCTCCCCTTGTCCAATTCGGACTCCTCCCTTGGGGGGAGGGGCGCCACCCCTTGTGGGCTGGCCTGCCTCCCTCCTATGGCCCATATGACCCATATCTTCCCCCCTCGGGGGGGGGGGGGTTCTGGTAACCCCCTCGGTACTCCGATACGTACCCGATACATTCCAAAACACTTCCGGTGTCCAAATACTATCGTCCAATATATCAATCTTTACCTCTCTACCATTTCGAGACTCCTCGTCATGTCCGTGATCGCATCCCGGACCCCGAACAATCTTCAGTGACCAACACACATAACTCATAATACAAATCGTCATTGAACGTTAAGCGTGCGGACCCTATGGGTTCGAGAACTATGTATACATGACCGAGACAGCTCTCCGGTTAATAACCAATAGCAGAACCTGGATGCTCATATTGGTTCCCACATATTCTTCGAAGATCTTTATCAGTCAAACTGCAGTGACAACATACGTCATTCCCTTTGTCATTGGTATGTTACTTGCCCGAGATTCGATCGTCGGTATCTTCATACCTAGTTCAATCTCATTACCGAAAAGTCTCTTTACTCGTTCCGTAATGCATCATCTCGCAACTAACTCATTAGTCACATTACTTGAAAGTCTTATCATTATGTGCATTACCGAGAGGGCCCAGAGATACCTCTCCGATACTCGGAGTGACAAATCCTAATCTCGATCTATGCTAACCCAACAGACAGCTTCGGAGATACTTGTAGAGCATCTTTATAATCACCCAGTTACATTGTGATGTTTCATAGCAGACAAGGTATTCCTCCGGTATCCGGGAGTTGCATAATCTCATAGTCAAAGGAATATGTATAAGTCATGAAGAAAGCAATAGCAATAAAACTTAACGATCATTATGCTAAGCTAACGGATGGATCTTATCCATCACATCATTCTCTTAATGATGTGGTCCTGTTCATCAAATGACATCACATGTCTATGGTTAGAAAACTTAACCATCTTTGATTAACGAGCTAGTCTAGTAGAGGCATACTAGGGACACTCTGTTTGTCTATATATTCACACATGTACTAAGTTTCCGGTTAATACAATTCTAGCATGAATAATAAACATTTATCATGATATAAGGAAATATAAATAACAACTTTATTATTGCCTCTACGACATATTTCCTTCAGTATTATGCGGGAACAATTATAAATCTTGTCTTAATAGTACCGAAGTGAATGATTTATTCTTTATCATACTAACCTATCTTAGGAGTTCCGTTAAGTTTTGTGTGGCCGAAGTATTCAAGTTTTAGGTGAGATGACGATGGAAGGAGAATAAGGAGTGACAAGAGCATGAGCTTGGGGATGCCCAAGGCATCCCAAGGTAATATTCAAGGAAGACTCAAGCGTCTAAGCTTGGGGATGCCCTGGAAGGCACCCCCTCTTCCGACTTCAATCTATCGATAACTTCACTTGGAGCTATATTTTTATTCATCACATGATATGTGTTTTGCTTGGAGCGTCTTTTGCTTTTTAGGTTTGTTTGCTTGTTTCCTGTCACACCCTAGCTAGTTCAAGCATTAGAGTGTGCATCATGTTTAAATTTCTCTTAAATTTGAAATGGGGAAAGCAGAAACCCCCAACACCCCCTGGAAAAAACTAGGGTTTACTAAAATTATTTTCAATGAACCTGAAATGCCCTTCTAAAAAGTTCATCCTCTTTGTCTTGGGTTAAAACCTCTGGCAAAATTGGTGCACAATTTTCTAGGTCAATAGAAGGTCATTGAATTAAATCATAAGTATTTGAATTTGGGCATTTAAATTCTATAAAATAATTTAAATGCTCAAATAATTCTGGAAATAATGTTTGCTGTTGGAAATATTCTAAACAGAGCCCAAAATTATTTTCAGGATTTTTGGAAACGTTTTAGTATTTTAATTAAAGCCCAACATTTGCAGTTAAATAGAAAAACAGAAACAAATAAAAATAAAAGAGAAAGAGGGAAGCTACCTGGGCCTTACCTGTGCTGGCCCAGCCCACCTGGCTCGGCCCAGCCGACTGGCTGCCAGTCGTCGTCCTCCTCCCGCCAGAAGGACGCGGAGCGCGTGGCCGGCGCCCGCGGCCACACGCCGGCCACCTCCTTCTTCTGCCGACGTCCTGGAGACGTCCAGGGATGCCACGTGACCCCCACGTCCCCCTCTCATCCTCGCTCACTCTCCCCCTCGTCTCCCTCACTCTCTCCCGCGATGCCCGAGCGCGTTCCTCGCCGCCGTTCGCCGTAGACGACGCCAGAGCCACCCCTCGCCCCTCCGACAAGCCAAATCGCTCCGCCACGACGCCCTCGCCCTCCCCACCGAGCCACGCTTCGCCGGAGGCCCTGCATCGCCGCTATCACACCGTCTTCAACCTCGGTACCAGCCGGACGCCGCTCATCGATTCGCCTCGCTCCGGTCGCCCCCAAGCCCACTGATCTGCTCATCGACCTCCCTGTGAGCTCTGCCGCTTTTCTCCTCTTCTTTCCCACGCGTTTACACCCTCTAGGCCATAGTTCCACCATGGCTGAAGCTCGTCTCCACTCGAGCTTGTCGCCGGCGTCGCTCCGGTGACCATTTCGTCATCCTGTGCTATGCAACGTGCTTGCCGCATCGCGTAGTGCCTCGCTAACGCCTCAGTTTCCGTGTTTGCACGCCGCAGCCCAAACCCCGCACATGGCCGAACTCCGGCCGCCGCCTTGGAGCTCGCCGTCGTTGTCTCCGTCCACCATAGGCCCGGCCTCCACCACCACTAGATGCGCGCCTGCAAGAGCTCTCCAACGAGCCCAAGAACGGCCTCGCCCATGCCCTATGGGCGTTTTCCGAGCCGCGCCACCGTCTCGGGCCTCGCTGGCGTCGAGTCGCTGGCGGGATTAGCCCCGCTGACCAGGGGTTTGACCCTAGTTTGACTCCCCTGAGTCAATGACAAGTGGGCCCCCTCTGTTAACGAAATCAGATTAGTTTTAATTAAAAATATTTAGCTTAATTAACTACTGACACGCGGGACCCACCAGTCAGGTTTGACCTGGACGATCCCATTGACCACTGACGTCACCCTGACGTAATGCTGTCGCAGTAATTAAATTACTGGATTTATTCTTTAATAGGAAATTCCAGAAAATAGTCAAAACTTCTAAAAATCATAGAAAATCAACCATAGCTCCAAATGCAAAGATTTATATATGAAAAATGATCAGAAAAATTCAATCTATCCATCTGTAATGGTTTCATGCATGACAAAACAAGTTTATCTTGCTGTTTAAGAAGAATAAGGAAATGCACTATTAAGGCCATGTTTAATGAGCTAATATTTGAATCTTTGATTCAAATGAGTTCATTCCTTTCTGTTATAACTTGCATTAGGCCAAGACACATTCATATTGCCATGTCATAGCATGCATCATATTGTTGCATATCGTCCTGTGTTGATTGTGTTCCGATGTGTTCTTCATGGTAGGTTCTGCCTCCGAGGATATTCACGAGTATCCAACCGAAGGGCAGTATCCCACTACCACTCCATCAGGCAAGCAACCCATTTATCATTTCGATACAAACCCATGTTCTCGCTTCTGCTCTGGTTTACTGCATTAAGACAACGCGATTCAAACTGATGTGTGTTACGGTAGTTGAACCCTTATCCTCTGCATGACCTGTCATTGCCACAGTAACTAGATGAAACCCACTAGCATGTGTAGGAGTTGATTGAGCCATGTATGTGATTCCTACCTTGCTATGCCTGCTATGCTTAGAGTTGTGTCAGGTCTGGTTCATCTGGGTGATGGGCTAGAGTGAAATGCTTGTGTCGGTAATATGAGGGATGTGTTGAACATGTTTTGGTAAAGGTATCGATGAGAGGCCATGTAGGAGTACATGGTGGGTTGTTTCATTGAGGCCGTCCATAAGAACTGAGATCTGTATGTGTGATTTAAGATGCAGTTACTACCGTACATTGGGCCCGAAACCAATGGACCCTCTCGGCTTCTTAGTCACCCTAGTACTCTGTCCAGGAGTTACAAATAGTTTCTGGTGCTTGTAGGTTATGTGTTGGCGGCCGTGCGTCGCGCTGACCCTAGGGGTGGGCTATGTTGCGGTAGATACACCATGGCACGGTGTATCGAGTCACCCGTTTGGTGTCTCGGGAACCCTGTACACACCGTTCGGGGCCGTATGTGGAAACCTCGGCCGGACTCCCTGCGGATGGAACCTGGATAGGCGATAAACCTGGACTAGAGACTTAACTGTTTAGGTAGGCCGTGGCCGACACCCTCGCTGGGCTTCCTCTTGAAGGTTGCCGAGTACATGTCGTGTAAATGGCGGTAAGTGGTGAAAGCATGTATGAAGAAGTACACCCCTGCAGGGTATAAAACTATTCGAATAGCCGCGTCCACGGTAAAGGACTACTTGGTTGCCTATACAGTTCATAGAAAAGTTAATGGATACTACTAAAAGACTCAAGATAAGTGTGAGTACCGAGGATGGCCCTCTCGTAGGAGGACGAGGGAGGATCCCCGGTGGAGTATTGTGTTGGTGAGTAGTGGACTCGTGTGCGAAAACTATTTTACTAGTGGAGTTCTGTAGGATAGCCTAGCCAAGAGTCAAAGCTGGCTTGCTGCAATAACCCCACCTTCTTGAGAATGAGCATGTATAGTAGCTTCTGTTGTAAGACTTGCTGAGTACCTTTGTACTCATGTTTGCTTGATTACTGTTTTCAGACGACAACACCGCCCCCTCCGATGGGTTCTACGTAGACCTTGACGTCGACGAGTGACTAGCCACCCAGGTGGTGATCCTGGCCATGGAGGGCCCTATGTAGATAGACAGGCTTCGAAAGCCTTCTTTCTTTCTAGAGTCTGTACTCAGACTAGTTGCTTCCGCATGTGCTTGTATGTTTGTATGACTTGAGTGTCAGGTCATGTGACCCCTATCTGTATGAACATGTTATGTATGGCTCCCTGGAGCCTTTAAATAAAGTACTTGAGTTGTAGAGTTTTGTTGTGATGCCATGTTGTATGTACTCATATCGGGCATATTGTGTGTATGATTGAAATGCTTGGTATGAGTGGGATCCGACAATCTAGTTGTTTATCCTTGGCAGCCTTTCTTATGGGGAAATGTAGTCTAGTGTTCCTCGAGCCATAGTAGTCCGCTACAGCCCGGTACACCGGAGTCCTGCTAGCCCAGCACTACTGTTCAGGACACTTGACTGGCCGGCATGTGTTTCACTTTGTTCCTATGTCTGTCCCTTCGGGGAAATGTCACACGGTGACTTCTGGAGTCCTTCCTAGCCTGCTACAGCCCGGGTTCCCCGGAGTCCTGTTAGCCCAGTGCTACAGCCCGGAATCACTCGCTGATGACCGACATGCTCGATGTGATTCATGTATGCCTGTCTCCATAGGTCTGTGTCGCTTTGGGTTCACGACTAGCCATGTCGGCCTGGGTTCTCTGTCATATGGATACTAGTGACACTATCATATACGTGAGCCAAAAGGCGCAAACGGTCCCGGGCCATGGTAAGGCGACACCCGTGGGATACCGTGCGTGAGGCCGCAAAGTGATATGAGGTGTTACCGACTAGATCGTTGTGGCTTGGAATCGGGGTCCTGACATTTCCACAATCATTGTTTCATGATCACACCTATTATGAGAGACACACATTCATGTCATATTTATAGAATGATCATTGTTCTTCACTTTTATCTTTTGAGTTGAGGCAATTGCTCATGTTCTTCACTTATATTTGTTTGAGCACGGCGAGATATATTTTATAAAAATTATTTGCACTCTCTTTGCTTCACTTCTATATTTTTGAGAGTTAAGTAGGAAGTGGTAATTTGCATGAGTTATATGTTTAGTCCAAGAATAATAGGTATACAAGGGCAGTGTAATAAAAACTTGCACGTTGATCCCTAGATATGTCGCGTTTGATTCCTTGCAATAGTTTTGCGATATTGAGATGGTAATATGTGGGTGTATTAGTGGATGGTCTTGGTTTAGTAGGAATTTTGGTATTGAGGTTTGGGATTTCCTATTCATGAAAGTGTCGGTTTTGGCATAGCTAGGAAGTTGGAGCATGATTTATCTTTGATTGATACCTTTTGTGATGTCCGGATGGGGGGTGCGCGATGGTTAAATCCTCCCCGTGGGCATGTGAGTTGTCCTTTTCTTCGAGGGCTAATAAACTTTCATAATAAATATCTTAGTTCTTTATGACTAATGTGAGTTTTTGGACTATAGGCCATTCCACCTAACTATATTTTTCTAGCCTCTTCGGTATCGTGCATTGCCCGTTCTCATCTCGAGACTTGGTGCAAACTTCGCTAGTGCATCCATATCTCCTAAAATGATATGCTCTTTAATCCATAAGCCATATTATATTCTTCCTGAAAACAACCACCATACGTACCTATTATGGCATTTTCATGGCTATTCCGAGATATATTGCCATGCAACCTCCATCATTACTATCTACATGACTTGAGCATTCATTGTCATATTGCTTTGCATGATCATGTAGAGCTGGCATGATATTTTGTGGCAAAACCATCATTCATCATTGTTATACATGTTACGCTAGATCATTGCACATCCTCGTACACTGCCAGAGGCTTTCATATGTAGTCATATTTTTTTTCTAGTTTATCGAGTTGTAAGTAAACTAAAGTGTATGATCATAATTATTGAAGTGTTGCCCCTACTAGTGAGAAAATGAATTGAAGGAGACTTATGATTCTCGAAAAAGTGGGGATGAGGTCGGTGAGACCATTCATAAAGAAAAAAAATGTAAAAAATTAAAATAAAAAAAAAATAAAAAATGAGAGAAAAGAGATAGGTGGCACACCATTATCCTCTTTCCACACTTGTGCTTCATAGTAGCACCATGTATTTCATATAGAGTCTCCATGATTTTTCACTTTCATATACTAGTGAAATATTTACATTATATAACTTGTCTTGTATATCCCAATGACAAGCTTCCTCAAATGCTCGATGTCTTCATGTGCAAGCAAGTTGGATGCACACCCACTTAGTTTGATATAGAGAGCTTACATAGACTTGCAGCTCTAAGTGCATCCGTTGCATGGCAATCCCTACTCCATGCATTAACATCGATCGTAAGGGCTCTCCATTGCCTAACGACCAGTCTTGTTGATGCGAGACTTTCTTATATTTTTGTCTTCCCTTATAAATCCCAATCATCATTCTCTTTGCCACCAAAGTGCTAATTCCATGGCTCACGCTCAAGTATTGCTTGAGAGTTGAAAAGGCTGAAGCGAGAAAAAGTAGATTCAATTGCTTGTTTTGGCACCGGGGTGTTCTTGATAGATATCTTTGTGTTAGGAAGACCGAGCTATGCCATGCTTACATGATTAAGTGGGTAGGGCGTCTTTAACATTTTTATTTTGAAAGGCAATGATTGTTTGCTAGTATTCTTGTGTATTATTATTTTGATGTTAAATTGATAGACTATTGCCTTAAATCACTCGCTTCTCAATATTCATACTGCAAATGAATTACATGGTTAAGAACATGTTAGGTAGCATTTCACATCAAAAATTCTATTTTTATCATTTACCTACGTGAGGATGAGCAAGAATTAAGCTTGGGCATGCTGATGTGTCTCTGCAAGGGCATTTCCCGCCTTAAGTGTTTTGGTGTTGATGAGAATGCAATTTTTAGACTAATCGTGTGCTTAAGTTACATAGTTTGACTTCATGTGGTACAAGACAGCTAGGCAATCCCTCTAGACGAAAAAATCGAAGACGGAGTTTCCGACGCTTTTATTTCTTTGGCTGTAGGAAATCTGTACTATTAGGAGGGAGTCTGCATCAGAAGATATTGGGTGAATCAAAGCACATATACACCTATATTGCACCCACATATTTCCCTTCTGTTTGAGGAGAGAGTCTCCATAATATCCATGAGCATTTTTTTGTTGCAGTATGTAGCGAACCGACCCGAATGGATCAAGTCTCTATGCTTAAGTGTCATCCCTGGATCGGTATGCTGACACACACAGTACTCGAGGATTTATAACAGAGGTAAATCACATGTATAAGTAACGTAAATACTATTACCTCAATCCAAATAGCGGAAGTAACAAGGTTGTGGATTCCCATCAACACCAACGGCAAAGTTGAGTGTAGAAATCGTAACCCTAACGTATCACTTACTCGTCGTAAGATAATCTTGCAACATGAGACGTTGCAGCCACAAAGGGTCAGTACATTGAATGTACTGGCAAATTCACACCATAGAGAATGATGAACAATGGCTATCACTACATGCATATTTGGCTGGTGGAAAAGCTCTACGGTTATAAGGTTTTTGCGAAAAGCCAATTTTTCCCTACTGCAAAGGAATACATTTTATTTAACTATCATGGTGGTTGTTAAACATTGAGAATGGTTGACAACATTCTCAATCCCAATTAAGCATCATCATTAAAACCCAACGAAATTAAATTTTAGAGAAACATGTTGAGATTCACATGATAATCCAGATACTAGATACTCAAGATGTCCATAACCGGGGACACGGCTAATCATGATTAGTTTATACACTCTGCAGAGGTTTGCGCACTTTTCCCCACAAGACTCGATCACCTCCGTTTGGTTTCTCGCACTACATGGTGTTTGAGAAGACGCATGACCGAGACATAGTCTTTCAGAAGCGCTAGCACCTTACGATGGATAGACCGTTACACCTACTTTCCCCCACATCTGCTAGTCTACCCTGTAAGAGCTCGCACGACTTAATCAACTATTCTAGAGCCCATAATAGCTTGTGGCTGCACACGGAAGTTTCTAGTATGAAAAATCTCATGATCCCTTTGAGCCTGGGTGGCGGTTCATAAAAAAAACAGGCAATCCTGGTCTACCCAGGTGCTTAGACAGGCAATCCTGGAATAACCAGGTACCTCAATCCACCCAGATGTGTGTTTAAGTTGCCACCTTATGTAAACCATTAATTAAGAATCTCACATCTGTCATGAATACTCTCAAAACCCAATCCACGTCTATGAGCATAGCATGGCACTATAAGCATAACGTAATAGTAACTCCCAAGGTTTGAGTGCAGGGCAATAGGTTCCTACCTCATCAACTACTTCCCAATACCCACATGTTATCAATGCTACTCATGCAATGTTTGAGGGTGAAACTAATGCATAAAAAACTGGGTATGAAGGGGATATGATCAAAGTGTGAACTTGCCTGCAATGTTGATGAAGATGATTCGCACTCAAAACTCTTGATAGTTCTACTCGTCACACTCCGGTCAATCTATCGTAAGCAAGCAATAGTAACCACAAATAAGCAATCATTCAAAAGATCAGTAAGATCGAAGAAGACGATTCGGAAAACTTCAAAACCAAGCAAATAACTCTTGCAACATAAAACAATTTCTAAAAGTACCAAAATTATATGAATTTGGCCTTATCAGAAAGTTTAGGTCAAGAGCTTTGATTTGCAAAAAGAATCAACTCAAACGGAGTTACGAAACTCAAGTTATGATCAAACGAAGTTTGAATTCAAATCTGATCTAATTCAAATTTTAAACTTTTCAAAAACATGTTTAAGTTGTTTTACTGGATAGAGGAGATCGTAACGAAGACGTGGGCGTTGGTTTCGTTGGATTTGGACTAACGAGTAAAAAGTAATGACCGATTGAAATACAGGGACTAATCTATAAATAAAATCATCACAGATAGGTCCTTGGCCATAAATAAAAGAAAAGGAAAAAAGACTAAAAAGAGAACGTTCGCTTATAAGGTCTAAACAGTGGACGTTCGCTATTTAATAAAACCTAAAAAACAGATCTAGTCTAGTTTTTTTAAAAGCCGAACTTTAAAATAAAACCGGATCGGACCGGGTTCGGGTTTATACCGGTTCGCAGTGGTTTGGCGGTTTTCGAGAGAAAACCGGCGGCGGCGAGGTTGAACTCCGGCGAGGCGGGACAGCGGCAACGGCGAGCTCTGGCGCGGCAGCAGCGGCGCAAAGCGGCTCCGGCGAGGCGCGGGCAGTGGCTGCGCGGGGCGGGCGCTGGGCGGAGTCGGCGGCGCTGGGCTGCGCAAGGCAGCAGCGCGCGGGCGGCAGAGGCAAGCGGCTCGGCGGCGCGAGTGCGGCGGCAGGCGGTAGTGCGAGGACGCGGTGGCAGGCTGCGGCGGGGAAAAGAGAGAGAGAGAGAGAGAGAGAGAGAGAGAGAGAGAGAGAGAGAGGTGGCGGCGGCTTTATAGGGGAGGGGAGGAGAGGCGTGGGGAAGGGGTCGAGGCGGAGGAGGAATCCCGTGGCGGCACGAGATCGGCGGCGATGGCGTGCTTGCAGCAGAGTCCGGCTGGAGCTCGGGGACGCGCGGGCGTCGGGCTGGGCCGTGGCCTGGCCGGTTGGTTGGGCCGGCCCAGTTCGGCGGAAATGGTTTTTTTTATAAAAACATTTCTCCAGCAAAACAAAAATAAACGCAAAATAAATAAAATTTTACATAGGCATATAATATATCAAAATTTTCAGAAAAAGATTCTCTATGACATGAACATTTTTATAACTTCAAATAAAATCCACACAAATTCAGATAAATCAAAGAGTGCTACTGGTCTATTAAAATCCAACAAAAATCATTCTAATAATACCAAAATGATTTCAAATTAATTTTTCTCCAATTTTCTAATGTTGGGAATCATGTTACCCTATTTTCCATATATTTTATTTATGGAGAAAAATAATTTGAATAAAACTCAAATAACCCAAATTGAAAAATAATTATTTCAAATGGATTTTAAATTTGAGTTTCTTTGAAACTCCCAACTCATATTTCATAAGTTTTGAAGAGGTCATGTTATCTTCGCTCTTGAAAATCACCGAGTTGCATAAAGTTTCAGAATTGAAATATTTCCAATGGAATTTAAATATTTTCAACACCCCTTGTCATTTAAATAAATGGAAGAAGTCATGTCATCTTCTCTCCAGGGTTTCGTGGTGAAAACAATTTGAATTCACGGAGATCAGAAAGCAAATATGAAAGTTTGGGAAAGTCCTTTTTTCCCTCTCATTTAACTTTCAAAAGTTTCAAATTCACTCACTTTCAGTCAATCAATCAAACAATCAATCAAATCTATCTATTTAATATAACATTCCAAAAATTTAGAATTTTGGGATGTTACACAGTAGCGGTTGTACCGGTGTTCCCAGTACTTCTGGTGCAACCACCGCTTGAGGGGTGATTCGCTCAGGCCAGTAGTCTCCAGGTGCTGGCGGAGCGGTTGTATCACTTGTCTCATAGTGGTTGTACCGCTGGGGACTCTGCTGCTCTAGGCATGCTCGACAGCAGTTGTACCGCCCCCACTACCATCTCAAGTACCACTTCAGGGTGACACCCTTCTCGTACCTGATCGATAGTGGGTGGTGTTGGCTGATAACCCACAAGTATAGGGGATCGCAACAGTTTTTGACAAGTAAGAGTGTCGAACCCAACGAGGAGCTATAGGTAGAACAAATATTCCCTCATGTTCTATCGACCACCGATACAACTCTAAGCACGCTTGACGTTCGCTTTACCTAGAACAAGTATGAAACTAGAAGTATTTTGTAGGTGTTGTTGGATAGGTTTGCAAGGTAATAAAGAGCATGCAAATAAAAAGTAGGGGCTGTCTAGATAAAGACACAACTAAGTTAATTTTAGTAAAGAGCTTTTTGTTACGAGAAAGTTATTTGTCCCTAGGCAATCGATAAGTAGACCGGTAATCATTATTGCAATTTTATTTGAGGGAGAGGCATAAGCTAACATACTTTCTCTACTTGGATCATATGCACTTATGATTGGAACTCTAGCAAGCATCCGCAACTACTAAAGATCATTAAGGTAAAACCCAACCATATCATTAAAGTATCAAGTCCTCTTTATCCCATACGCAGACAACCTACTTACTCGGGTCTGTGCTTCTGTCACTCACGCCACCCACCATAAGCAAATCATGAACATATTGCAAACCCTACAATAGGAATCCCTCACGCTTGCACGACACTGAGAGCACCGTAGGACAACACCAATAATAAAACATGCAACTCAAACCAGTCACGATCATCAAATAACCCATAGGAAAAAACGGATCTACTCAAACATCATAGGATAGCCATACATCATTGGGAAATAATATATAGCGTTGAGCACCATGTTTAAGTAGAGATTGCAACGGGTAAAAGAGGGGTTACACCGCTGCATAGAGGGGGAAGAGTTGGTGATGATGGCGGTGAAGTTGTTGGTGAAGATTGCGGTGATGATGATGGCCCCCGGTGGCACTCCGGCGCCACCGGAAGCGAGGGGGAGAGAGCCCCCTCCTTCTTCTTCCTTGACCTCCTCCCTAGATGGGAGAAGGGTTTCCCCTCTGGTCCTTGGTCTCCATGGCATGGGAGGGGCGAGAGCCCCTCCGAGATTGGATTTTTCTCTCTGTCTCTCTCTGTTTCTGCGTTCTCTGATTTTGCCCTTTCACCGTTTCTTATATTCCCGGAGATTCGTAACTCCGATTGGGCTGAAATTTTAACACGATCTCTATTCGGATATTAGCTTTCTTGTGGCGAAAAAAGGGCATCAACCGCCTTACGGGGTGGCCACGAGGGTCAGGGGTGTGCCCCCTGCCTCGTGGCCCCCTCGGGCATCGTCTCGCGTGGATTTTTCTTCCCAAAAATCACATATATTCCCCAAAAAAACTCCATCAGGTTTTATCTCGTTTGGAATCCGTTTGATATGGATCTACTGCGAAACAAAAAACATGCAACAAACAAGAACTGGCACTGGGCACTGGATCAATATGTTAGTCCGAAAAATATTATAAAAAGTTGCCAAAAGTATGTGAAAGTTGTAGAATATTGGCATGGAACAATCAAAAATTATAGATATGATGGAGACGTATCAACATCCCCAAGATTAATTCCTGCTCATCCTCGAGTAGGTAAATGATAAAAAAGATAATTTTTGATGTGGAATGCTACCTAGCATAATCTTGATCACATATCTAATCATGGAATGAATATTAAGACACGAGTGATTCAAACAAATAGTCTATCATTTGACATAAAAACAATAATACTTCAAACCTACTATAAAGCAATCATGTCTTTTCAAAATAACATGACCAAAGAAAGTTATCCCTATAAAATCATATAGTCTGGCTATGCTCCATCTTCACCACACAAAAAATTCACATCATGCACAAACCCGATGACAAGCCAAGCAATTGTTTCATACTTTTGACGTTCTCAAACCTTTTCAACTTTCACGCAATACATGAGCGTGAGCCATGGACATAGCACTATAGGTGGAATAGAATGGTGGTTGCGGAGAAGACAAAAAGGAGAAGATAGTCTCACATCAACTAGGCGTATCAACGGGCTATGGAGATTCCCATCAATAGATATCAATGTGAGTGAGTAGGGATTGCCATGCAACGGATGCACTACGAGCTATAAGTGTATGAAAGATCAAACTGGAAACTAAGTGGGTGTGCATCCAACTTGCTTGCTCATGAAGACCTCGGGCATTTGAGGAAGCCCATCATCAGAATATACAAGCCAAGTTCTATAATGAAAATTCCCACTAGTATATGAAAGTGATAACTCAAGAGACTCTCTATATGAAGAACATGGTGCTACTCTGAAGCACAAGTGTTGTAAAAGGATAGTAGCATTGCCCTTCTCTCTTTTTCTCTCATTTTTTGGGCCTTCCCTTTTTTTGGCCTTTCTCTTTTTTCCCTTTTTTTCTTTTTTTCGTCCGGAGTCTCATCCCGACTTGTGGGGGAATCATAGTCTCCATCATCCTTTCCTCACTGGGACAATGCTCTAATAATGATGATCATCACACTTCTATTTACTTACAACTCAATATTACAACTCGATGCTAGAACAAAGGTATGACCCTATATGAATGCCTCCGGCGGTGTACCGGGATGTGCAATGATCTAGCGTAGCAATGACATCAAACAATGGACAAGCCATGAAAACATCATGCTAGCTATCTTACGATCATGCAAAACAATATGACAATAAATGCTCAAGTCATGTATATGATGATGATGGAAGTTGCATGGCAATATATCTCGGAATGGCTATGGAAATGCCATGATAGGTAGGTATGGTGGCTGTTTTGAGGAAGGTATATGGTGGGTTTATGGTACCGGCGAAAGTTGCGCGATACTAGAGAGGCTAGCAATGATGGAAGGGTGAGAGTGCGTATAATCCATGGACTCAACATTAGTCATAAAGAACTCACATACTTATTGCAAAAATCTATTAGTCATCGAAACAAAGTACTACGTGCATGCTCCTAGGGGGATAGATTGGTAGGAAAAGACCATCGCTCGTCCCCGACCTCCACTCATAAGGAAGACAATCAATAAATAAATCATGCTCCGACTTCATCACATAACGGTTCACCATACGTGCATGCTACGGGAATCACAAACCTCAACACAAGTGTCGGCGTTCTGGGAACGGGGGTCCCCAGACTTGCCTGCCTGCGGCCTGCGGCATGGCTCAAAGGGGGGCCCAGTGCGGCCCATCTTCACCAACACAAACCCAAGACCCTCGCGAGGGGCCAAGCCTCGCGGGGCGGACGACACGGAGCTTCCTCAGGCGCGGCCTCGTCAGGATGGCTCACGAGGAGGCGGAGAGATCAAGGCGGGGTACCTCACGAGGTGCCCGTGACGCAAGCCATGACGACTGGGGGCGCCAGGCGGGTGCCAGCCCGCGCAGTGTCCTCCCTTCCTCTTTGGTGCAAAGGGGGCAAGCGCAGCCGCGGAGTACCGAGGCGTCAGGCAAAGGTTGCCATTTCGGTGCAACGAGACCAAGACCAGGAGGACTACGAGACGGAGGTCACCGTGGAGCCCAAGACGGCGTCATCACCAGAGCTTTGTGCAGGCGAAGACTACTTTTGTCAGGATAGCTGATACTAGCTGTCCCCCTTTAAATTAGCCCGCCATTGTTGGCTCCCTTCCCGCTCGATATTTGGGAAGAGGACCAGGGCCTCTATAAATAGGACCAGCCACCCACAGAGCAAAGAGAGAAAAGAGAGGGGTTTCGATCAGAAAGAGAGAGAGAGAGAGAGAAAGGTGACTGAACTCCTCCCAGTAGTTCATCGCCCCAGCCAAGAACAGACCCTCGCGAGGCTGTTCTTCCTTGTATTGTTCATCATCATCAGCCCAAGAGGCAATCCACCACACCACACACTGGAGTAGGGTATTACACCACAACGGTGGCCCGAACCAGCATAAACCCTGTGTATCTTGTGTTGTTCTTTCCATAGTTTAGATCCCAGCAAGGCGGAGGAGTGCAGGTAGGTAGGAGGCAAAATCTCCGCGCGCACCCCAGTGTTCGAGCCTCAAGGGTTTGCGGAACCCGAAATCCGACATTTGGCGCGCCAGGTAGGGGTGCGCCGGGATTCGTCTTCCACCACCCCGTTCTCCTCCGACCATCACACCCATGTCTGATGCTCGTCGGGCCCGTGCCGAGCGCCGGGCCGCACTCGCTTCCCGCGTTGCCCAGACGGCCCCTGTCAGCGGGCGTCCTCGCCGTTCCTCGTCACCTGCCGTCAACGCCGGCACCGGCCCAGTGGGGGACGAGCAGCAAGCATCATCCCAGCATCTGTCCGTGCGGCAAGACGGCCACACCGCAACTCCCTCGCTCACCCCAGCTAGTTCTTCGTCCCGCGCGCTCCGCACGCCCATGGAGCCCCGCGACCTCTCCCCCGTCCATCGCGCTGCACCAACACCCCCGGTCGTTGCGGCCCTCTTGGGCGGCTCGCAGGCGCCGCCTACAAGTCACCACGTCAAGCCATTCATCCACCGGGTCAGCGCCGCTTCCAATCGGCAGGGGGCTCCCCTGGACCGGGCGGCACCCGAGACCGGCCTGACCTTCAGCTCGGAGGACCACCCCTCCAACTCGGCCTGCTCGGGTGCGCTCCCCATGCTGTGCACCCCCACCATCTGCCAGGTGGCCGTCACCAGAACCCTCACTGATGGCGGCGCGGGCCTCAGCATGCTCTCGGTCGAGGCCTTCAACCTCCTCCGCATACCCCTGGAACGGCTGCAACCCAGCCGGCCCTTCTCAGGCGTTGGGGGCGAGTCGTCCAGCTCCTTGGGACAGATCCCCAGTAACCTTCGGCACCTACGACAACTTCCGCACGGAGCTGGTCGACTTTGACATCGCCCCCATCGGCCTCCCCTACAACGCCATCCTCGGCTACCCAGCGCTGGCCCAGTTCATGGCCGCGATGCACCCGGCGTACAACCTCATCAAGATGCCTAGGAGCAGCGGTGTCCTCACTGTGCACGGGGACACCGGGGACGCGCTGCGGGTGCTCAAGCTCGCTTCAAGACGGCGGCGGCGGCACAGCCCGCCGACTTGGAGACCCCCGGGCCCAAGGGGGCTGCACCTGCCAAGAAGAAACAGTTGTTCACCCAAGACAAGGCAGAAACCAAGCAGATACCCGTCGATGAGGACGGGTCCACCAACGCCACTTTCACCATAGGCGCCCACCTCAAACCCGAGCAGGAGAAGGCCCTAGTCGGGTTCCTGCATGCAAACAAGAAGGTATTCACTTGGGAGCCTGACCAGTTGGCAGGGATCCCCAGGAGTGTAATCGAGCATCACCTCAACGTGTGCCCCAACGTGCGCCCTGTGAAGCAGAAGGCCAGGCGGCAGTCCACAGAAAAGCAGGCCTTCATCGTCCAAGAGACCCACAAATTAGAAGCCGCTGGGGTCATTCGCGAGGTCCGATACCCGGATTGGTTGGCCAACCCTGTCGTTGTGCCAAATAAGGGAGGGAAGGAGCGCATGTGTGTCGACTTCACCAACCTCAACAAAGCATGCCCGCAAGATCTGTTCCCGCTCCCTTGCATCGACCAGATCGTTGATTCCACTGCGGAATGCAACCTGTTATGCTTCTTGGATGCCTTCTCTGGGTATCACCAGATCAAGATGGCGGTAGAAGACGTCGAGAAGACAGCCTTCCTAACCTCGTGTAGGGTGTACTGCTACACATGCATGCCATTCGGGCTGCGTAACGCAGGGGCGACCTTCCAGCGGCTGATGCACATCACCTTGGGCCCGCAGCTCGGGAAGAATGTTGAAGCTTACGTCGATGACATTGTGGTAAAGTCTCGGGAGGCCAGGACCTTGATACAAGACTTGGAGGAAACCTTCGCGAGCCTCAACACAGTGAACCTACGGCTCAACCCAGAGAAGTGTGTGTTCGGAGTCCCCTCAGGCAAGCTCTTGGGTTTCCTCGTGTCCCACCGAGGCATCGAGGCTAACCCGGAGAAGGTCAAGGCGGTGGAAGACATGAGCCCGCCAAAGACCCTCAGAGAAATGCAGAAGCTCACGGGGCGCGTGACCGCGCTAGGGTGCTTCATCTCCAAGTTGGGGGAACGAGCACTGCCCTTCTTCCAGCTAATGAAGAAAAAGGGGCCCTTCGAGTGGACAGAAGAGGCCGACAAGGCGTTCCAGGATCTCAGGAGATACCTGACTAGCCCACCGGTCATGGTGGCTTCGCGCCCTCAAGAGCCCCTGGTGCTTTACCTCGCCGCCACTCCCTACTCCGCCAGCGCAGCCTTGGTGGCAGTCAGAGAGGAGGGCCGAATCAAAACCACGGCAGCAGCCCGGGACAAGGCAAACCAGGGACAAGGAAGGCCCACAAAAACTGCCACCGCGGCTGAGGAGGATCAGCCGCCGCAGAGGGGCGCACCGGAGGCGGAAGGAGCCCCTCTTCCAGATGGCCAGTCTCAGGAGGCCTCATTGCCTCAAGAGGCTCCATGGTCTCCAAAGGGAGCCACCAGCGCTGACGCACTCCACCTCGTTGAGCACCCAGTGTACTTCGTCAGCACGGTGTTGCGGGATGCAAGGGCACGGTACCCCATGCCTCAGAAACTCCTCCTCGCGCTACTGGTGGCCTCGCGCAAGCTGCGGCACTATTTTCAGGGTCACCCCATCAAGGTCGTCTTGTCATACCCCTGGAGAGAGTGCTTAGGAGCCCTAATTCAGCTGGAAGGGTCGCTGAGTGGAACATAGAACTGCAAGCGTTCCAGCTCGAATTCAGCACGACCAGAGTCATGAAGGGAGCAGCGTTGGCGGATTTTGTGGCAGAATGGACGGAGGCGCCAGGCCTCAAGGCCGACGAGGATCGGTCCCTATCCCCGGGAAGCGAGGCGCCAGAAGGCTGGGTCATGTACTTCAATGGGGCGTTCTCCAGGCATGGCGCTGGGGCTGGGGCGGTGCTTATATCGCCCACTCAGGACAAGCTCTATTACGCCGTGCAGCTCTGTTTCCAGCAAGGTGAAAAGGTCTCCAACAACATAGCGGAGTATGAAGGTTTAATAGCGGGCTTGAAGGCCGCGGCTGCCCTGGGGGTGAAACGCCTCACCATCAAGGGCGATTCGCAGCTCCTTGTCAATTTCTCCAACAAGGTGTACGAGCCGAAGGATGAGCACATGGAAGCCTACCTAGTGGAGGTCCGCAGGATGGAGAAGCAGTTCTGGGGGTTGGAGTTGCAGCATGTGCCCCGTGGCACCAATCAAGAGGCCGACGACATCGCCAAACGGGCATCCAGGCGGTTACCTCAGGAGCCTGGCGTTTTCGAGGAACAGCTCTTCAAGCCATCAGCCCTGCCGTCATTATTGAACACGGCTCAGCCCCGGGAGGAGCTCCCCCAGCCACCTGCCTCAGGGGCTCCGGCCTGTGGCCCGGCCTCAGGAGCACGCCTGCTCCTGACGATGGAACCTCAGGAGGGATGTTGGATCACGGAGCTCCGGAGTTACCTAACGCAAGGGACCCTGCCGGAGAAGGAGGAGGAAGCGGAGCGAGTGGCACGCCAGGCCACAGCATACTGCATCAAGGATGGAGAGCTCTACCGGAAGCGGCCAAACGATGTATCCCTGCGCTGCATCTCCAGGGAGCAAGGGAAGGAACTGCTGGAAGATATACACGGCGGAGACTATGGACATCATTCATCATCATGGACCCTCATCGGCAAGGCGTTCCGCAGTGGGTTTTATTGGCCCACCGCGCTCAATGACGCCGTCGAACTAGTGAAAGCTTGTGAGGCCTGCCAGTTCCACGCCAAGCAGATCCATCAGCCAGCAGGAGGCTTGCAGACTATACCCCTTTCATGGCCATTCGCAGTCTGGGGGCTGGACATCTTGGGCCCGTTTCCTTGGGCGCCCGGGGGCTACCGCTACCTGTATGTCGCCGTGGACAAGTTCACCAAGTGGGCTGAAGTAGAGGCTGTCCGCACCATTCCCGCGGGTTCCGCGGTCAAGTTCATCAAGGGCATCATGAGCCGGTTCGGGGTGCCGAATCGCATCATCACGGACAACGGTTCGCAGTTCACCAGTAACCTCTTCAAAACATATTGTGCTAACCTTGGAATGCAGATATGCTACGCTTCGGTGGCGCACCCCCGAAGCAACGGCCAGGCCGAGCGAGCCAACGCGGAGGTCCTGAGGGGCCTCAAGACCAGGACGTTCAAGAAGAAGCTGGAGGCCTGCGGCAGGGGTTGGTACGACGAGCTTCAGTCCGTGTTGGGGTCCATCCGCACAACCGCGACCAAGCCGACTGGAGAGACCCCGTTCTTCCTGGTCTACGGAGCCGAAGCGGTCCTCCCTCACGAGGTCAGACGTCGCTCCGCGCGGGTCCTGGCGTTCGACGAGGCGCAGCAGGACGCCATGTGGGGGATGGACCTCGTGCTGGGGGAGGAACGTCGCCGAGAAGCCGCGCTACGAGCGGCGAGGTATCAACAAGCACTGCGGTGATATCACTGCCGCAACATCCGCCCTAGAACTCTCGAGGTAGGAGACCTCGTGCTCAAGCGGGTTCTCTCCAGGGAGGGGCTGCACAAGCTCTCTCCCATGTGGGAGGGCCCGTTCAAAGTTGTTCATGTTTCCAGGCCCGGCTCCGCGCGCTTGGAGACTCAGGAGGGGGTGCCAGTCCAGAATGCATGGAACATCCAGCACCTCCGGAGGTTCTACCCCTGAAAAGGCCCAGAGCCTGTGAAGAAGGCGAACGCCTGTGAAGCTATCGCATTTTGGAAAAGGCCCAGAGCCTGTGAAGAAGGCGAACGCCTGTGAAGTTGTCGCGTTTTGGAAAAGGCCCAGAGCCTGTGAAGAAGGCAAATGCGTGTGAAGCTATCGCGTTTTGGAAAAGGCCTAGAGCCTGTGAAGAAGGCGAATGCCTGTGAAGCTATCGCGTTTTGGAAAAGGCCCAGAGCCTGTGAAGAAGGCGAATGCCTGTGAAGCTATCGCGTTTTGGAAAAGGCCCGCAGCCTATGAAGAAGGCCAACGCCTGTGAAGCTCGCCGCCCGTGACACTCTCACGTAATAATGAGTTGGGGCTGTACATGCCCCGGAGTCTCAAGAGCGCCGGCCTCAGGCCCTGGGGCTCCCTCCCACGCCCAGTGGCAGCACTTAGCTCCACGCTAGTGAGAAGATGTCGAAGACTAGATTAGGTGCCGGACGCGGCTTTTCATTTGCTTTCCGCAGTTGGCTTGTTCCTTCTCATTCAAAGTTTTATTGAAGTTGTTGCCGTCTTTGGCTTGTGGTTCTTCGACTTTTCACTCTCCTGCCTCGATTTCTCTTGTGCAAGGCCTCGCGAGGGGGGCAGCTGAGCACCCTCACGAGTTTTCCTATCCTAGTCATTCAAAGAGTTCGCGATCTGGGCCCATTACAGGAGCACCCCTCCAGTCCGTGCCCGACGGGCACCGCGACACAAACAAAGGGCCTGGGTCGGTCGCCCCCCATGGCCGGGGCCAGGAACTATCCACGCTCAGGCACGTAGCCGGAAGGTACGATAACAAAAGCAAAACGATGATTAACAGCAATAACCCAAACACGCCCCCGCGGGGCTCCACACTACTGTCTTTGTTATGCAGGAAAAAGGAAAAGAAAGAACAAATCTGGTGCAGCTCGCCTCACACCGGCCCGCAGGGAAGGCCCGAGCTGCCTCCGGAGCTCAGGCGGACTCCCTCTCGCGCTTCACTAGGGCGCGACGGCGGGCGGACACGTTGCCACCTCCCAAGCAGATACGACGGCGTGGAGGCTGACCGCGGCCACCGCTAGAATAGTCGCCGCCTGAAGAAGAACCGGAGAAGCTTGAGGAACCCTGAGCGCCGCCAGCCACGCGAGCGCTGCCCTCTCCATCATCGCCGGAGCTGGGTTCCAAGCCGCGGTCGTCACCCTCGGGGCAACACCCTGCGCGGCGACCATCTTCCCCAAACACCCTCACGTAGAGGGTGGCATCGCCGTCGAACTTGGAGTGTAGGGTGCACCGACGGCTCAGGCCATGCGCGCGGGCAAACGTATGCCAACCGCGGGCCAGGGACAGGCTCCCGGCCGCGGAGACCTCCAGTGAGACCCATGAGGCCCGGCTGCAGCAGCCGTCGGCCTGGAGCCAGAGGCCGCCCGGGGCGCCGGCCGGGAGCTCGCCGAGGAGGAAGCAAGGAAGTGGAAGCCGGGCACTAGTCGGCTCCGCCGACCACACGACGAACTCCGGCAGCACTTCAGCAGCGGGCCTCACTTCCACGGCCTGGGGGGACGCGCAGCCGGAGCGCGCCCCCCGGCCGCAGCAATCCGCCCGTCGCTGTGCTGAAGATCACCTCCACGGCCGCGGGGAGCCACCATGGTGGCCACAGGATGTTTGCGAGGGCGCCCTCGGCCCGCTTGGGCAGGGGAGAGGCGGGCTCAACTTGGCGAGCCTTCCCCTTCTCTGCGGCCGAGAACCTCCTCGACGGGGCCATGAAGAAAAAGGAGAAGCAAGGGGGGATGAATTGGAAGGGCGCGCGTCGGTCCGTACTTATACCCGCGAAGGCCAACCGCCTACCTCCACGATTGCAGGTACTCATGACCCACTTTGCATGCAGGACTTGTCCAATCCGTGCAGTTGCCGAGGCGCCATGGGGAAGTGGAGACGCCCACGTCCAACCAACCGCCACGCGGCGCCCAAGGCCGTAGGCTGTTAGGCCCGCGGTGCTTCGCTCTTGCCCTTCCGCCTCCCTGCACGGCCAAGTCCGGGCGCGCCTTGGGCCCGGGGGCTACTGTCAGCGTTCTGGGAACGGGGGTCCCCAGACTTGCCTGCCTGCGGCCTGCGGCGTGGCTCAAAGGGGGGCCCAGCGCGGCCCATCTTCACCAACACAAACCCAAGACCCTCGCGAGGGGCCAAGCCTCGCGGGGCGGACGACGCGGAGCTTCCTCAGGCACGGCCTTGTCAGGCTGGCTCATGAGGAGGCGGAGAGATCAAGGCGGGGTACCTCACGAGGTGCCCGTGACGCAAGCCATGACGACCGGGGGCGCCAGGCGGGTGCCAGCCCACGCAGTGTCCTCCCTTCCTCTTTGGTGCAAAGGGGGCAAGCGCAGCCGCAGAGTACCGAGGCGTCAGGCAAAGGTTTCCATTTCGTTGCAACGAGACCAAGACCAGGAGGACTACGAGATGGAGGTCACCGTGGAGCCCAAGACGGTGTCATCACCAGAGCTTTGTGCAGGCGAAGACTACTTTTGTCAGGATAGTGATACTAGTTGTCCCCCTTTAAATTAGCCCGCCATTGTTGGCTCCCTTCCCACTCGATATTTGGGAAGAGGACCGGGGCCTCTATAAATAGGACCAGCCACCCACAGAGCAAAGAGAGAAAAGAGAGGGGTTTCGATCAGAAAGAGAGAGAGAGAGAGAGAGAGAGAGAAAGGTGACTGAACTCCTCCCAGCAGTTCATCGCCCCAGCCAAGAACAGACCCTCGCGAGGCTGTTCTTCCTTGTATTGTTCATCATCATCAGCCCAAGAGGCAATCCACCACACCACACACTGGAGTAGGGTATTACACCACAATGGTGACCCGACCCAGTATAAACCCTGTGTCTCTTGTGTTGTTCTTTCATAGTTTAGATCCCAGCAAGGCGGAGGAGTGCAGGTAGGTAGGAGGCGAAATCTCCGCGCGCACCCAAGTGTTCGAACCTCAAGGGTCTGCCGGAACCCGAAATCCGACAACAAGTATTTCTACAATCCACAACTACCCACTAGCATGACTCTGATATCACCATCTTCATATCGCAAAATTATTGCAAGGAATCAAACATATCATATTCAGTGATCTACAAGTTTTATGTAGGATTTTATGACTAGCCATGTGAATGACCAGTTCCTGTCATCTCTCTAAATAGATATAAGTGAAGCAAGAGAGTTTAAATCTTTCTACAAATTATATGCCCATGCTCTAACAAATATAAGTGAAGCAAAAGAGCATTCTACAAATGGCGCTTTTCTATGTAAAGAGAAACAGGCAATCCAAACTTCAAATGTTATAAGTGAAGCACATGAAGCATTCTATAAAGCCATACTCAAAAGATATAAGTGAAGTGCATAGAGCATCCTATAAATCAACCAAGGACCATCTCATACCAGCATGGTGCATAAAATAAAAATGAAAACTAAATGCAAAAGACGCTCCAAGATCTGCACATATCACATGAATGAAACGAATGCAAAAACATACCGATACTTGTTGAAGAAAGAGGGGATGCCTTCAGGGGCATCTCCAAGCTTAGACGCTTGAGTCTCCTTGAATATTTACTTGGGGTGCCTCGGGCATCCCCAAGCTTGAGCTCTTGCCTCTCTTCCTTGTTCTCATATCAAGATCTTCTCGATCACCGAACACTTCATCCACACAAAACTTCAACAGAAAACTCGGTAAGATCCGTTAGTATAATGAAGCAAATCACTAATCTAAGTACTGTTGCAAACCAATTCATATTTTTTTTGCATTATAGCTACTGTAGTATAACTTTTACATGGCTTAATCCACTGATATAATTCCATAGTTTCATCAAAACAAGCAAACTATGCATCAAAAACAGAATCTGTCTAAAACAGAACATTCTATAATAACCTGAACATTCACCATACCTCTGGTACTCCAAAAATTCTACCAAAATTAGGAAAAATAATTTTTTTTATAGAAAGACAGTGCAAAAAGAATCAGAACCATTTGACATTCCAGTAAAAAAATGTAAAATCGCGCACTACAGCCAAAGTTTCTGTCCTGCACCGTATAAACTAACAAGCATCTAAAACATCCTAAAGGCAAACCTTGGCACATTATTTTTATTTTTTAAACTTTATAAAAGCACACAACAGAAATAAATGACACTATAAAACTTCTGGGTTATCTCCCTGGCAGCGGTTTCTTTAAAGCCATTAAGCTAGGCATATAGTGCTCAAGTAATGGATCCACCCGGATCCCAAGGTATATCAAAGCCAACTTTAATTAACAATGATTTGTAATTTAGTAGTGAGCAAAAAGTAACATATATCACGCAACAACAAAGTCTAACTCTCTTCCTATGCATCAGCATGTCATAAAAGAACAATTCATGCACACATAGTAAAGGCCAATGCATAGTATAAACAATTTCTTGCAATTTTATCATATTGGAAACATAGAGAGATATAGTTCCTCTCTCATAATAATTGCAAGTAGGAGAAGCAAGCACATGCATAATATATTCATCAAAATCATCATGTGTAATAGTAAAACGCAACCCACCAATATAATCTTTAATAATTGCAAACTTCTCCGATATAGAGTAGTCGGGAGAATTCAAAAAGATAATAGGACTATCATGCGTGGGTGCAATAGCAACCATTTCATGGTTAACATAAGGAACTATAGCAAGTTCATCTCCATGGGCATAATTTATATTGGCATCTTGGCCACAAGCATAGCAAGCATCATCAAAAAGGGATATTTCAAGAGAATCAACGGGATCATAACAATCATCATAGCAATCATCCTTCGGTAAGCACGAAGGGAAATTAAACAATGTATGAGTTGAAGAGTTACTCTCATTAGAAGGTGGGCACGGGTAGCTAATCCGCTCTTCCTCCTTTTGTTCTTCGCTCTCCTCATCATCTTTTTCATCCAATGAGCTCACCGTTTCATCAATTTCTTCTTCCATAGACTCCTGCAAAATATTAGTCTCTTCTTGGACAGCGGAGACTTTCTCAATAAACGCATCAATATCGGCATTGAATTCATAATTCTCATAGCAATATTTAAGGATAGCTAAATTTTTAGGTCTATAAACCGAATCATCAAAATTTTCACACTCTTTAAACAAAGATTCAATTTCATAAGCACCGATAAAAGCAACAAATTCTTCTATTTGTTCCACATCATAGTAATCATATATACCATTAGCATAAGAAGCCAAGGTTTTATCATCATTAAATTTGCATGAAAAGGGAAGGTGCGGAGCCTTCATCCTAGAGCAACAAGTATAATCATATCTCAAGCAAAGTTGCCGAGCATACCAATGCAACATATGAATTTGATCCCATAATAGTTTCCCCTTTTGAGTCAAGCGATAATCCCTAAAGTATTCACATTGATCCAATGTGTATCCCATAACATAATTGAATGGGGTTTTCTCAGGATTATCAAAGTAGTACATAATATCTTTCACATAATGAGCATCGAGGGTTTTAGGAGGTTCCCCATCTCCATGAGTAGCAGGTAAACCTAATTTTTTTGGTATTTCGTGTTCCATATCCATGACTAAAGATAGAGAACAACTAAGAACAACAAATAAAAATTACTTAGTGATAAAGCAAACAAGCACACATGAGAATATTCACCCCACGCTATGACTCCCCGGCAACGACGCAAGAAAAAGGTCTTGATAACCCACAAGTATAGGGGATCACAACTGTTTTCGATAAGTAAGAGTGTCGAACCCAACGAGGAGCTAAAGGTAGAACAAATATTCCCTCAAGTTCTATCGACCACCGATACAACTGTACGCACGCTTGACGTTCGCTTTACCTAGAACAAGTATGAAACTAGAAGTATTTTGTAGGTGTTGTTGGATAGGTTTGCAAGGTAATAAAGAGCATGTAAATAAAAAGTAGGGGCTGTTTAGATAAAGACACAACTAAGTTAGTTTTAGTAAAGATATTTTTGTTACGAGAAAGTTATTTGTCCCTAGGCAATCGATAACTAGACCGGTAATCATTATTGCAATTTTATTTGAGGGAGAGGCATAAGCTAACATACTTTCTCTACTTGGATCATATGCACTTATGATTTGAACTCTAGCAAGCATCCGCAACTACTAAAGATCATTAAGGTAAAACCCAACCATAGCATTAAAGTATCAAGTCCTCTTTATCCCATACGCAAACAACCTACTTACTCGGGTCTGTGCTTCTGTCACTCACGCCACCCACCATAAGCAAATCATGAACATATTGCAAACCCTACAGCGGGAATCCCTCACGCTTGCGTGACACGGAGAGCACCATAGGACATCACCAATAATAAAACATGCAACTCAAACCAATCACGATCATCAAATAACCCATAGGACAAAACGGATCTACTCAAACATCATAGGATAGCCATACATCATTGGGAAATAATATATAGCGTTGAGCACCATGTTTAAGTAGAGATTACAGTGGGTAAAAGAGGGGTTACACCGCTTCATAGAGGGGGGAAGAGTTGGTGATGATGGCGGTGAAGTTGTTGGTGAAGATTGCGGTGATGATGATGGCCCCCGGTGGCACTCCGGCGCCACCAGAAGCGAGGGGGAGAGAGACCCCTCCTTCTTCTTCTTCCTTGACCTTCTCCCTAGATGGGAGAAGGGTTTCCCCTCTGGTCGTTGGTCTCCATGGCATGGGAGGGGCGAGAACCCCTCCGAGATTGGATCTGTCTCTCTGTCTCTCTCTGTTTCTGCATTCTCTGATTCTGCCCTTTCACCGTTTCTTATATTCCCAGAGATCCGTAACTCCGACTGGGCTGAAATTTTAACATGATCTCTATCCGGATATTAGCTTTCTTGCGGCGAGAGAAGGGCATCAACCGCCTTACAGGGTGGCCACGAGGGTCAGGGGCGTGCCTGCCCCCCTGGGGCGCGCCCCTGCCTCGTGGCCCCCTTGGGCATCGTCTCGCGTGGATTTTTCTTCCCAAAAATCACATATATTCCAAAAAAATCTCCGTCAGTTTTTATTCCGTTTGGACTCCGTTTGATATGGATTTACTGCTATACAAAAAACATGCAACAAACAGGAACTGGCACTGGGCACTGGATCAATATGTTAGTCCCAAAAATATTATAAAAAGTTGCCAAAAGTATATGAAAGTTGTAGAATATTGGCATGGAACAATCAAAAATTATAGATACGATGGAGACGTATCATTGGCCCGGTTGTTCTATGTGGCGATCGTGCCTGGTACCAGCAGTTGTCTCGGAGTGGTTGTACCACTCTGGACTTAGCCACCACGGAGGCTCTGACCTGACGGCTGCACCAGACCTGGTACCAGCTCAAGTACTGCCCATGGGTGATTCCGCTCAGGTACTAGAGTGGTACCTAGCGGGGGCTGGTCGTTTGTTTTTTCTAGGCTTGTTTGGGGGGGGGGGGTATTACCGGTGCCACCTCCGGTTGTACCACCCAGTGCTCTAACATAGGATTCCCACAAACATCGGTTGTACTGTAGTAGTGTAAATTCTGGCATAACACTTTGATTTGGAGGGGACTATAAAAGGAGGTAGTTCTTCCACCCCCACTCACCTCTTGCCCATCTCTCTCTCTCTCCCCTCCATTAATGCCCTTCAAAACTTCTTTCCCGATCTCCTTTTCTAGCCAACCAAACTTGTTGATTTTCTAGGGATAGAGGGAGGAGACCTAGATATACACTTCCACCAAAGGAAACTTGATTCCCCATACTTTCTTGTGTGGATTTTGTTGCTCTTGGGTGTTTGGGCACTCTATACGGAAGAGGTCACCTCAGAGCCATATTCCATTATGGTGAAACTTCCTAGTGTTGTTGGGAGCCTCCAATTAAGTTGTGGAGAGAGCCCCAACCTTGTTTGTAAAGGTTCAGTTGCCGCCTTCAAGGGCACCGCTAGTGGATTCACGATATCTTGCATTATGCGAGGGCGTGAGGAGGTACGGTGGACCTAGTGGCTTCTTGGGGAGCATTGTGCATCCACACCGCTCCAATGGAGATGTACCTCCCCCAAATATGCTCGTCTTCATCGTCACCACTTTTGGTTACTTCTTTCCTTTACTTTGTGCAAGCTTATTGTGTTTGTATCTTCTGCTTTCTTGTGTTCTTGTTGTTGTGTTTGTCATATAGGTTGTCCACCTAGTTGCATATCTACACAACCCATTTTATTGTCAAGCCTAGTTTGATTAAAAGGGCTAAAAATTGGCAGTCGCCTAGTCACCCCCTCTAGTCAACCATATCGATCCTTTCAGTCTCCAACGTATCTTAATTTTTGATTGTTTCATGCTATTATATTATCACTTTTGTATGCTTTATATGTTAGTTTATATTATTTTTATGGACTAACCTATTAACTCAGTGCCCGGTGCCAGTTCTTGTTTTTTGCATGTCTTTTTGTTTCGCAGGAAATCCATACCTACAGTAGTCCAAACACGATGGATATTTTGACGATTTTTTCTCGACAGTAAGAGATCCTGAAAGCTTACGCTGAGAACTAGAAGACCCACAAGGCGGCCACAAGGTAGTGGGTGCTCCCTAGGCTAGGGCGCGCCACCCTGTCTTGTGGGCCCCTCATCACTGTTTGGCCTAATTTTTGGTCTATAAATTCCCATATATTTATAAACCTTCGAAGCGAGACCCAAAACAATTCTTTCACCGACGCAAGCCTCTATTCTGAAGCGATTCCATCTGGAGCCTAGTTCCGGTACTCTGCTGGAAGGGGAAACCATTCGGGAGGCATTCTTCATCAACCTACGTGATGATGAATCAGTAGTTCCTTTAGGAGCTATGGGTCCATAGTAGTAGCTAGATGGCTTGTTCTCTTTCTTTTGATCTTCAATACAATGATCTCCTTTGAGACCAATCCGATGTAATATTTGTAGTCTATTTGTTGGGACCCGATGAATTGTGGGTTTATGGTCAAATTATTCATTGATATTATTTGAGTCTTTGAGATCTCTTTGATTGTGTAATTTTATAGCCTTGTATTTCTCTTCGATCTATCTGTTTTCTTTGGCGAAGTAGATTCATTTATCTTCAGAGTGAGAGGTGATTGACAGTAGGTTCAATCTTGCATTGACCTTGTACTATGACAAGAGGGGTGATAAGGCACGTATTGTATTGTTGCTACAAAGGGAAAAACGATGAGGTTTGGTCATATTAGTTGATCCTATTCTCTTTATATTTTGTCATCTTGCTTAATGCATTACTCTGTTTGTTATAAACTTAATACTTTGAGATTCATGCTGTATGGTGATCTTGGGGTGGAGTAATAGTATTAGACATCAGTAAGTTTAACGGTCTACTTATCATGGACGCAATGTCTATATATTCATTATGCCTTGGATGATCATCATAACCATATGGTATTCTGTAAATCGCCTAACAGTAATTTGTTTACCCACCGATGCTATTTATGGGAGAGATGCCTCTAGCAAACCTATGGCCCCATGGTCCATTATCAATTATTATCAAGTGATCCTATAATTATTTGTTGTTTTACTTTACTTTTTTATTATCCCTATCACTACCATATTTGATATTTGCAACTGGCAAGAACAAGGGGAGTGATGACCCCCTTGCATTTGTTGGGTGCACGCATTTGCCTTGCTTTGCTTTGCATTGTGTGTGTGTGTGTGTGTATTGTTAACGTTGTCTTGGTGCCGTCTCCTTCTAGTTTGATAACCTTGGTTCTTAAGTGAAGGAAATACTATCTGCTACTATACTACACCACCTTTCCTCTTCGGAGAAATCCAACAACTATCGCAAGTATTCATCATCGATGCTCTAGTGAAATCCCCCCGCTGCTTTAACATCCACGAACATGGCTTCCTTCTCTGCTTGACGAACGCATTGCCACCATAGTTCACGGCGAATTTGTTGGGAGACGACGTTGGCCAGCCTGGACGGGCGAGGGCGGCCTGGCCATCGTGGTGATGCCTACCTAGGACTTGCCAGCAAGCCAACCTATATCCGGTTGGCTCACCAGGCAACCCGAGCTGTTGCAAGGTTAGAGAGCTCCTTCTTCTACTTGCTAGAGAGGCCGTCCCACAAGACTTTGGAGCTAGTGGCCATGATGGATGTCGGTGTCAAAACCGGCGGATGGGGTCCCGAACTGTGGACCTTGGATCGATGGGGAACAGTAGACATGGGGCACAATATTTACCCAGGTTCGGGCTGTCCCTAAGAGGTAAACCCTACATCCTGCTTGATTATATTGCTTGTGTATATGGGGATTATAGAGTAGATCTACCATGAGATCGGACGAACTAAACCTTAATTAGTAGGATGGTGATTGTTCTTCTAGACTCCACGGACTAAACCCTCTAGTTTATATAGACACCAGGGGTACTAGGGTTTACATATAGTCGGTTACATCAAAGGAATACCGGATCTTCCATCCTATCTTGGGGCACACACCAAGGCACAAAAGGTATTTGGTCCGTACACAATGCGGGCCATCAATCTATCCCATGTGCGATTGGTTGGACACCCGAGGACCCCCTAGTTTAGGACTCCCTCAGTAGCCCCCGAACTAGCTTCCAATGCCGGCTTCTTGCAACTACCATGACTGCAGACTCCGTCTTGCAGGCGAGTTCCCTTTCTTCCGGGTTTTTGGAATAATCCTTCTATAGTTAAGCCTTCAAACGGTGCTCGGTCTAATTCAGCCATACATCGAGCCGTGTCCGGATTCCGAACTATCTATTTTACTTAGCCCCGAAGGCCAGTCGTTCAAGTGTGAACAATATTTTTTGACCGACAACTTTTGGCAAAGGGTCGCGTCCGGTCATGGAGACTGGATGTGCGGCTTGAGGCAGCCCCTTTAGTGGCACGTCCCATCGAGGTGGATATCATGTCCCGCTTTTAAAGGGATTTGATCAATGATTCACAGTATCCCACTCACGCATAACACACGAGTATATCGGGAAGAGGCAAGGTTGGCAGCGCATTTATAGGAATCTTGGTATCATGGCTGCTTATAAAAAAGACCAGTCACAATTATCCACGCACGCCTTCCTCTTTCTCCCGCCATAGCCTTTCCCAATCTATAGAGCTCAAGTGCTCTATTCCAACTTCTCGTGAAGTCAAGTTCAGCAATGGACGGATCTGGAGTGAAGGGCAAGTGGGAGGCCTCGTGCATCACCAACAACGACATCGAGAACTTGAAGCGAGCGGGCTTCCTCTCCCTCAACATCGCTCATCGCCCCCCCCCCCCCCCGCCCCCCGCGGAGGGCCAGGTCGTGCCGACGCCCCGCGTCGGCGACTGGGTGGTGTTCGTTCCCCACTTCAACCGGGACTGGGTTTCCCCCTCCACCCATTCATTCGAGGGCTGATGTTCTACTACGGGATTGACTTCCATGACATGGCTCCGAATTATTTCCTCCATATCTCGGCTTTCATCATCATCCATGAAGCTTTTGTTCGAGTCCAGCCGCACTTTAGCCTATGGCTGAAGGTTTTTAATGTTAAGCCAAAGATCGTCGATGGCCAGTATGCGAATTGCGAGGGCTCCATGGTTAGCAGGCACACACGACTCGGCTGTCCAAAGGGCGTGTTTGTAGAGACGATCAAGATCTGGCAAAAGAATAGTTCTACATCATAGAACCCTGCAAGGCGACCTGGGCAGCTGCTCCAGAATTCAGATCCGAACCCTCTGCCAGGTTAACTTCATGGACCAAAAAAGGCCTTGACTAGGGGTCTATCCTCGATGTGAAGGCGCTGCAAAAACGCATCTCCAATATGATAGAGGCGGGGGCCGCATTGACCAACATGGTCCAGATCATGCTCCATCACAGTCTGCTTCCTTTCTAGCTTCGAGCCACCCCGATGTGGTCCTGGAAGCCCGAAGACCCTACTCTGTGTAGTATTTCTATGGCACCACTCGCGAGAAACTATGGAAGGCGTTGTTCAAGCCGCGAAAGACTTGGTCGGCCAAGGATGAGCACATCGACCTTGATGCCGAGAACCCCCCAAGGAGGTGACGTAATACTTATTCTCTTCGTGTTCAGATATGTGCATTTCCACTATGATCTTTAAGTCCTTCTTATTTCCCCCAGGGCTTGCTTAAGAAGGCCGTGCAACTGGACAGTCCAGCCCCGCTGCCTGAAGACCCCGTGTCAGCTCCACTAGAGGAGATGCTGACGGTGGCGTCTTACAAGGCACCAATGAGAAAGGAGGAGGAGAAGAAAAACCCCACAAGGGAGGCCAGGGAGGGCCTCCACCCACGAGTACCTTCAGACACCAAGTCCGGGGACACCCACGCCCCCTCCGCATAGGAGGGGGAGCAGGAAGAATAAGAAGAGGAGGGGAGCGATTCCTCCCGCACCAGGAAGAGAGCGGCGTCGGCCGAAGAGCATCCTTCCCCACCTCCGAAGAAGAGGAGCAGGGGCAAACTGGTCATACTCAACGACAGTTTGGACTCCGATGAGGAGTCCGTAGCCTCCGAGAAGATCCCGGAAAGGGTTCCCAGGGTCAAGCCCCGTGCTGAAAGTGAGAATCCGAAGACTGTCCAGGCGTTGGTTTTACTAACCTACCACTAAAAGCATGAATGCTATTGTACTGCAGCCGACATCGCGACCTCCCTAATGACCAGAAGTCGGAGGGCACCTCTTCGCCCATCGATCTCGCGAAGAGCGGAGGCGCATCGCACTCCGCGCTTTCTCAGGTCATCAGAGGGACCGGGGAGGTGCTGTCCCAAAGGACCCCACCCGTGCCGAACATGAGGGGTGACGACGACATCGACATGGCTGAAGTTAACGCTCGACCACCGAAGACTAGGAGAAGGAGCTCGGGCAAGTCGATCCCTCTCAAAAGACGGTCCCGGGGCCTCCATGGCCCTCCGGAGCATCATTTCTTGACTATACACAGTAGGGAAAAACCCCACTGCAATTTTTATAATATGAATAAAAAGGGAGTTCAAACATACAAGGCTTGAGATAAGCCTAAAAGAAACTAAAACTAGACCAACAAGTCCAGCCAATAAATTACAGAAAATACAAAAAAATTACAGGACAAGACTGTCCAACCAAGAAATGAAAGAAGATGAAAACTTCTCCTTAATTCTGAATTTGAGCAGGTGGAGCTCTGAGAGGAAGATGAATTTCCATCTGTCAATGCTGGTGGGGATGTTCTTGAATATCTTATCATTCTTGATAATCCAAATGGCCCATGAGGCAATGATAATGATCTCCATAGAAAAAGGTTGCTGCAGATTACCCCTTAAGTCTGGAAGAGCTTCCATGATGGTTAGATTTCTCTGTCTGTTGGGGCATAGGATGTCCCAACAAGCAGAAGCAAAAGGACAAGTCCAAAACAGGTGTTGTAATGTTTCTTCTTGCTGACAGCTGAGAGTAGTACAATTATAGTTGTCAAGATGAAAAGTTTTCCTTCTGAGCAGATTCCTGGTACTGAGTCTATCATGCAGAAGTCTCCAAAAGAAGACCTTGTGTGTTGGCTAGCAAGAAATTTTCCAAATCCAGTTGAACTGAGCTGGAACAATTTTGACTCCTATCAAAATTTTGTATGCTTTGGCCACAGAAAAAGTATTATTTCCCCACATATAACTCCCTGAGTCCAGGTGCTCAGTAAATGCAGATCCTCTTAAAGTGTCACAAAGCTCCTCCATCAGCTCTAATTCCATGAAAACTTTCTCAGTAAGTGGCAGGTGAAATAAGTCTTCCAAGTATTCAAACATAAGTACCCTTTGCACTGAAAAGTTCTGATCTTTTACAAAGGAGTAAAGATTAGGAAAAAGTTGATTCAGACAACCAGAGTGCCAGAGGTCAGACCAAAATAAAGCAGATTTACCATCACCAATTGTGCATCTTGCCATGGATTTATAGCTATCAATGAGCCTCAAATTACACTTCCACCAGAAAGATCCTTCCCATTTTTGCCCTGGCAGGGTGCCATTGTCATAGTAAGCCTCCCAAATGCGGTTGACCCAAGGGATATTTTCCCTATTGTAAAATTTGTGAAGGTTTTTGAGCAGAAGAGCTTGATTTTGCACAAAGATGTTCATCACTCCAAGGCCACCCTGATTTTTGGGTCTACAAACAGTGGACCATGCTACCATAGCAGGTCTGTGGTCCTCCAAATCTGGTCCCCTCCAAAGACAATGTCTCAAGTATTTGTTAACCTGTTTTTTGATGGTTACAGGTACATCAAGGCAGCCCATGAAATATATAATAAGAGAATTTAGCACTGATTTGACCAGAAGCAACCTGCCAGCAAGAGTCATAAAAGAGGATAGGCCCACTAATTTTTTGGCAATTCTGCTCACTAAAGGCAAACATTGTTTCACTCTTGGCTTTAAGGTCCCTAGAGGCATGCCCAGGTAGGTGAAAGGGAATGATCCCTTCTTGAAGTTCAAAGTACCAGTTAAAATTTCCATTTTTTCATCACTCACATTGATTGGTATGAGGTTTGATTTGTTGTAGTTGACCTTTAAACTAGTAGCATCTGCAAAGGTGTGTAGTAGAGCTTTATGACAATGGAGTTGTGGGGCATCAGCTTGCATGAGAATCAAAGTATCATCTGCATACTGTACTATGGGAAAATTTGGACATGGCTATACTTACAAAGGAGGTGTAAGAAGACCCAGGGTCATAGCTCTGTTCATGATTGACTGTAGGAGGTTAGCAGCAAGCACAAAAAGGAGGGGAGAGAGGGGGTCCCCTTGCCTTACTCCTCTGAGATAGTAGAACTTTTTCCCAGGACTGCCATTAAGAAGCACTTGTGATGAAGCTGATGCAAATAACATTCTAATCCAGCCAAGCCATCTTTCTCCAAATCCCTTTGCTTTTAGGATATCAATGATTGTAGAGTGTTCAATGAGGTCAAATGCCTTTTCAAAGTCTAATTTCAGCACAACAACTTCCTCCTTGGACTTGTGGCATTGATGCAAGTACTCATATGCCTAGCCAAGACAGTCATGGATAGCTCTTTCCTTTAGGAAACCATACTGATTAATATGAACCATTTTGAGGATCACTTTTTGCAACCTGTTTGCTAGCAATTTGGTGATGAGCTTGAGACAACATTTTAGCAAAGAAATAGGCCTGAAATCATTTGCAGTAGTTGGAGTGGGCCCCTTGGGAACTAAAGTGATGAAAGAGGTGTTGATACTCTCTAGTGAAATTTGTCCAGCATAGAACTCATGTATCAGTCTAGTGACATCAGGCTTTATGATGTCCTAGCAGCTCTTAAAGAACTCATTTTAAAACCATCAGGACCAGGAGACTTGTCTGATGGCAAGTGTTTGACAACCTCATTGACTTTTTCCTCAGTAAAAGGAATTTCCAGTTGCTCAAAGTCTGAAGAACTAGCTTGATGCTGCAGCAGTGAAGATAATTCAAAGTGCATTGTGGTTTGCTGAGATTGTCCTAATCTGTTCCTGAAAGCATTCCACAGAAGAGCTACTTTTCCTGCATGGTCTGTTATTTCCACTTGATCCTCATTTTTCAGCATTGCAATGTGATTATGCCTGTAGTTTATAGATGCCTTTGTATGAAAGAATTTTGTGTTTTCATCACCAAATTTAACACCCTTGATCTTTCCTCTCTGCTTCCAATAGATCTTTTGGTTTTTGAGTAAAATGAGAAAATGCTCTTTTATAATCACCCTGCAGTTCCATTCAAAATCACCTAGGTCTCTGAATTCCTCAAACAAATCAAACAAGAAGATAACCTCATTAATTGCTGTAATTTTGGATTTAAGGCAAGACAGGTTTTGGACCAAAGTTTGAGAGCCCTTCTCAGGTTTTTGAACTTGGCATTCAAGCTTTTTGCTGCATCAAGATTACCCACAGGTATGCTCCAGGCTGTAGAGACTACCTCTTTAAAGTCAGAGTGCTTTAGCCAGTAATTTTCAAATCTAAAAACCTTGGCCTTTGGAATAGCAGTTCCAATTTTGATGACACATGGAAGATGATCTGAAATAGGCCTGGAAAGAGGCATAGCAATTGTATTAGGAAAAGCAGTCATCCATGAAGCAGAGGTAAAGAACCAGTCCAGTTTTTCCAACAAAGGGCTCTGTTGCATATTACTCCAGCTGTATTTTCTGCCATGAAGTGGAAGCTCAATTAATCTAAGATTACTGATGGCTTCATTAAAGAGGAGCATTTCATTAACATCCCCACGAGGTCTGTTTCTGTCAGTAGGAGCTCTAATAAAGTTGAAATCTCCAACTAGAATCCCTCTTGGTTTCTTGAAGACAAAGGATGGCACATGCACTTTCCTCAATTTTTCCCCTATAGCAAGCCACTTGTTAGGAGAGTTAATCCCTCTGATGTTCCAGTTCAAAATATTCTAGCTTCTATTTTGATTATTCATGGACACAATTTATAAGTGAAACCAGAGACCAAGCACCACCACTTCGCCAGTACCAAGGAATGAATAACAAACAGGGCAGCAGAGCAAGCAAATTCAGCAGATACAACAACCACATCATCCACAAGATAGCAATAGAGATAATTTCCCAGAAGGCATTATAGTAGCAAACTGCATTGACAGAGGAACATGAACTAATACAGCTAGTCCATAGGGCCCATAAATTGCAAGTACAACCAAAAGGAACATGGATACATGCCAAGACTTTAAATCCCTCTCTCTCCACTACAAAATCACAGAATTTGATCATCTAAACACTTTGGGAGTCCTGCCTGTCCTCATTGGATGGGAGCATCCCAGCCAAGTCCTCTCCCACCTTCCTCTTGGGCTTCTTAGAGATCTTTCCCTCCAAATCCTAATCAGCCACCTTGCAAAATGAGGTTGTGAGATTTTTAACCACTGATTTCTGAGCAATTAGGGGGGGCATCATTACATGCCAGACACTTGTTATTAGAGCAAGAACCTCTTTTAAAACCAGCATTATCTTTTTGAATTCTATCACTCCTCCTTACCTCTATTTCTACAAGAGGTGTCTTTCCTCCCCTTCTTTTTTTGGAGTTTTCAGCCCCAAAAGGTTGAAGAAGAGCCAAAGAATCCAAGTCCTGCTAGTTGGAAGAAACTCCAGCATTTTCCTTGTTTGTGTCTTGTTGATGTGGCTCAACCATGATCTGTTGGCAAATCGAAGCCTTAGTAGCTAGACATTTGTCAGGAATGTGAAAAAGATAAGAATCCCCAGTGCCTTCTACTTCAGCAAGTAATTCCCATAAAGGAGATTTGAGCATATTGAGAGTCCATTTAAACTTGTCTGGTGTCATTAGAAGGTGCACAATAAAGTTGAACCAATTTACTGGGACTTTAACAGAGAGTGAAGGAGCACCCTCCAAAGGTTTTTGTGCAAAATTCTCCTTCCAAATCACAAGTCCTTCTTCTGACAGAATAGTATCTTTATTAGCTACAACTTTAACTGGATAGATTTGAAACCTAGTAAAGAAGGTGCAAACTCAAAGTGTTCCTCAATTTGGTCAATCCAATTACCTTTGTTGTTAGCTGTAGCCACCCCAGTATTTGCCAAAAGATTTGGGCTCCCTCTTGGAGATCTGACAGAGTCAGTCTGAAAGAGCTCCTTGTCTTGACCTGCTGCCTCCTTAACAACAAATAAAACTCTGTTAGAGTTCAAAGTCAGATCCTCATGCACATCAGAACTATGACCAATCACTGGCTCAGAAATTTGATTAACTTCCTCCAAAACTGGCTAAACATGTGGCTCAATCACATCAACTGCAGGTATCATATCATCCTGTGGAACAGCCACATCTACAGGAGCCTGAATAACTGGAAGTGCAGGTACATCTTGATCCTCCTCTTGGTAATCCTGCATCAAAAGCTCTAGACCATTGCCCTGTAATTGCTGCAGAGGTGGAACTTGATTTACTTCCTCACTTGCATGCAAAGAGAACCCTTCTGACAAGGAAACAATGGTTGTGATGCTACTGTGGCCTTCCAAAGGAGGTGGAAGTTCCTCACCATCAGCCCAAGCAATTTCTTCCTGTTGAACACCCTAGAGAAAATCAAATTCTTCCTCAACAACAACATTATTAGCAGCTGGAGGCTGCAGAGCCCAGTGCCCATCATCTGCATCCAAGTCATCTTGCTGAGCAGGCTAAGGGTTATGGTGAAATCCAGGGAAGGCATTGTTGTTGATAGGCAAAGGACGAGGGTCCACATTGTCAGGTGGGATTGGGTCCTCATCGGCAGGGGCCCCTCCCATCATCTTCTGAAGAAGGATTTCCACTAAAGAGGACCAGGCATCTTTATCAAACACTTCACCTTCACACCACCTGACACTTTTTGGGATGGAATCCAAATCTCTGACTTTTGCTTTTGCAATGACTCTGCCCATGTGAAGAGGATCATTTTTGCATGAAACTAATCTCCCAAAATGACTGATAGCCCTAGCAATATCTTCTGAATTACGGAAATCACACGGAACAGCAAGAATGAGCAGCCAAACAGTTCTATTAAACTGGGTTCTTCTGCAGTTGCGGCCATTATCATGATTGTGGAAAGTGATAAAAACATCTCCAAACTGGTGCGGACTCTGCATCACTAATCTATCTCTGTCTCTAGGATGAACAAAATGCACATATGCCTCCCCCAATGGGCAGCGCTGCATTTCTCTGATCTGAACTTCCCGAACATCTGCAAAGGACTCATCTAGAACTTCTTGCACATTTGGAAAAAGTACCTCCTCAGGAAGCGGCTCAATGGTGACGATGGCCCAATCCTCGTGTCGCTTCTGATGGTGGGGGAGAACTACTCTGGCCACTCCATTACGGCCTTCGATGTTGAGGATGTTGAAACCATGGGGAACAAAAGGCAGGGGATCAAACAGAATGTTGGCCATGGTCGGCTCGGTCACTCCAGTAACGGAGTCCCTTGACTGCGAGGAGATTGGTTGACAGACTCGAGGTTGAACAGTGGAAGGCAGGGGAGGAGACGAAGAGGCAAGTGTGAATCGAGGCTGAAAGTTCGGGAACATGCCCTCAGAGAGCTGTCTAAAAGAGGAAGCTCGAATCGCCGGTTGGGCTGGGCCGTTGGCCGTAAACCAGTCATCCACCACCCGAGGGGCCCAAGCCTCAGCAGGAGGGGAGGGAAAAGAAGCCACCCTAAAGAACGGCCACATGCCAGTGAGACGGGGCTCAGGGCAGGCCCTGGCCATGTGGCCCAAGTTGCCACAACCGTAGCACGTAATAGCCTTGTTTGAAAAACCAAGATTCGCACCCTCCTCCCCCTGAACCACGTGATCATTGATCGCAGGTGAGTCATTACACTCGATACGCCCAACATCAATTACAGGCTCATGCAAATCCGATGATGAAGTCGGTAACCCAGCCAATCTTTGGAAACCGAAACATGGCGATGTTGCCCCCTCCGGCGATCGCCGGAACTGCCCTGGGATGAAGAACGAGCATGCCCTCGAGTAACCAAAGACCATGAATTTTTCTCTTCTTGGTAATATAAACGTTCCTCACGGCGCCAATTTGGACCACCTTCTCCCCAGAGGCTAAAAACCAACTCAAAGTCTCTCTCAGAGATACAACCATTGTTGTAGAGCTCAAACCCAATAGATTTTGAGGCTACCGAAAATTGAAATGAACGGTCCTGGAGAAACTTAACCCTAAAACCTTGAGGGTATCCACCAAAGCAAGATTGAAGAACAATGCTTACAGTGTGACAATCCGACCGAAAGCAAGCACGACCAAAAGAGACCACAAGCTTGAACTCACGTTGCCGAAAACCAGGGGAGAAAACCATCGGATGGCCAAACTTTTGGCGCATGCCAAGTTGAAAGGCATTACCTCTAGCAAAGTCTAAGAGTGGAGGCGCCATTGGAGGGCCAGAGAGGTGGACGCCTGTAACACCCTCGATGCGACTATATCTCCCACGTGTCGAGGCACGACTTAGAGGCATAATCGCATTGAAGGCATATGTCGCAAGTAAGGCAATCTTCACAACATCCCATGTAATAATATAAATAATAAAGGGGAGAGAACATAGTTGGCTTACACTCGCCACGTCAATCAAGGTACATAAATAACATTACATCAACCAAACACTCATGGCCCGACTACGGCGCCAAAATAGAAGATAACCCAACACGCGACACGGTCCCGATCACCCCCAACTGGGCACCACTACTGATCATCAGGAAAGGAAACATAGTAACGTTGAGAGTCTTCGTCGAACTCCCACTTGAGCTCAAATGCGTCTCCTGGAGCGGAATCATCAGGCCCTGCATCTGGTGTAATAGTAATCTGTGAGCCACAGGGACTCAGCAATCTCGCACCCTCGCGATCAAGACTATTTAAGCTTATAGGTAAGGCAAGGTACAAATATATGTGGAGCTGCAGCAAGCGACTAGCAAATATGGTGGCTAACCTGTTCGCAAAAGAGAGCGAGAAGAGGAGGCAAAGCGCGAGCGAGAAACTAGAGAACAACCTGCGCAAACATTACTCCAACATCGTGTCCACTTCCCGGACTCCGCCGAGAAGAGGCCATCACGGTAACACACTCAGTTGATTCATTTTAATTAAGTTAAGGTCCAAGTTATCTACAACCAGACATTAACAAATTCCCATCTGCCCATAACCGCGGGCACGGCTTTCGAAAGTTCAAATCCCTGTAGGGGAGTCCCAACTTAGCCCATGACAAGCTCTCATGGTCAACAAAGGAATAGACCTCCTCCCAAGACGTTCTGATCAGACTCGGTATCTCAGTTCTTCAAGACACTTCGACAGGTTAAAACAAGACCAGCAACACCGCCCGAATGTGCCGACAAATTCCGATAGGAGCTGCACATATCTCGTTCTCAGGGCACACTCAGATTGTCTATACTTCCGGTAGGCCAGCCCAGAGTTGCCCCTGGTAGCCACCGGCGGCTGACAGTTTGGACCAACACTCAGAGGAGCACTGGCCCGGGGGGGGGGGGTTTAAAGAAGATGACCCTCGGGCTCCGGAAACCCAAGGGAAAAAGAGGCTAGGAGGCAAATGGTAAAACCAAGGTTGGGCATTGCTGGAAAAGCTTTAATCAAGGTGAACTATCAAGGGGTTCCCATTATAACCCAACCGCGTAAGGAACGCAAAATCCGGGAACATAACACCGATATGACAGAAACTAGGGCGACAAGAGTGGAACAAAACACTAGGCAAGAGGCCGAGCCTTCCACCCATACCAAGTATATAGATTCATTAAGATAACATGGCAATATAATGGTATCCCAACAAGTAAAATAAGGTTCCAACAAGGAACGGTCTCCAATCTTCACCTGCAACTAGCAACGCTATAAGAGGGGCTGAGCAAAGCGGTAACATAGCCAATCAACGGTTTGCTAGGACATGGTGGGTCAGAGGTTTGACATGGCAATTTGGGAGGCTTGAAAGCAAATGATAGTCATCGTAGCATAGGCATAGCAAAAGAGCGAGCAAACTAGCATAGCAAAGATAGTAGTGATTTCGAGGGTATGATCATCTTGCCTGCACAGTTGTCAGAGTTGACTGGATCCTCGAAAGCAAACTCAACGGGCTCCTCGTTAGCAAACTCGTCTCCCGCCTCTACCCAAACAAGACAAACAAGCAACAAGGACACAATCAACCACGTGCAAGGATCAAACAAGATGATGCAAAGATGGTATGCTATGCGGGATGCGATGCGGGATGCATATGCAAGATGTGACAAGGAAAGCATGAACCTGGCCTCAACTTGGAAATCCAAGTGTGCCACTGGAAAGATGAGATGAAATCGCTTGAAAACGATATAAAGAACGTCGGAATCGGAGTTATGGTTTGGAAAAGGCAAGCGTTTCAAAAATGACACTGGTCTGCGATTTACAGCAAGTAGCCATCTAAATGCAATGAGATGAACATGCTACAGCACCCAAACATGGCATAAAATACATGGAAGGGATTCATTCAAGATGCTTAACAAAATTCTAGCACTGAGCTATGGCCAAATCATCCATTAACAGGTTCAAACAAGCATCGCAAAAATGCATATGGCAAACAGATTTCAGACTTAGTGAAATTAACACTTGTCTGGAATTTCAGATCAGGTAGCACTCTTCGGAGCAACAAAACTACATGCTACAGGAACTGAACATGGCAAAGTAAAGCATGGCATGGAGCTACTCAAAGATCTTAACAAAAGTCCCTTAGTGACCTTGAGCCAAAAGGGATCAGAAAATACAATTGCAAGCATGTGAACAGGGCAAAACATAATCAGATCTCAGACCTAGAGAAAACTGGAGCATGCTGAAAACAGATATCAAGTAGGCATGTTTACGAGCTCGATGCACTCACTACGGAGCAAGTCATGACAAGCTAAGCATACACCCATCAAGAACACACAAAATGCAAGCTAGAAATGTCAAGAACAATAACATAGCATGCACGGATCAACTACAACATCATCGGCAAAATTGCAAACAAGTTGACAATCTGCCCAGATTCACAAAGTAGCAAAAGTAGAGCTCGATTGCCTCAAGTTAGGGTGCTCCACAATTGCAAACAAATACATGGATGGATAGAGCACTACAAGATTAACAAAACATCCTTACTGATCACCCCCAAAAGAGTTACGGATCACTAGTAAACAACATGAACATATGGCCATATGAGATGAACAGCTCAAGGACTTAGTGAAAATGCTAAGTCCCTGAAAACAGAATTACCAAGTGCACCACTTTGCAAGCTTGTACTAGCCACCACACACATCACAAAAATACATGGGTTGCACCTCTGGAAAGATGACAAAACCCTTAACAAAACATATGTAGAACTCAGGGGCATATCGTGCACACAATAACCATGGCAAAAATGACAAAAAGCTAAATGGAGCAGCAGATCTGACAATTAAGTCAAGTATCCCTCTTCTAACAGCATTTCGGGCATCAAGATGAACTCAAATGAAAATGATTCAATGGAATGAAATGATGTACTCTCTGAGATGAACATTTTGATATGCTATATGCCCAAAACGGAGCTACGGATGCAAAGTTACGAGGCTATGAACATGGGCACATGAGCTAGGGTTTTCCAAGAAAAGTCAACCCTAAAAAAACAGATCTCAGATCCGAAGCGCGGAAACCGAGGACCGCCGGAGTCACTATTCACCGGAGGAGCTCGTGGCGGCCGGAGCTCGCCGGAGAAGAGGACGGGCGTGGGGCGGCGGTAGCCAGGGCGGCGACCGCCGGCGTCGAGGAGGCGGCGGCTCCGGGCGACAGAAACGGCGCGGCGGGGCGGCGCCGGAACGAGGAGGCGGCGCCGGGCGGCGATGTCGACCGCAGCGGCCCGGCGACGAGGCAAAAGGGCGTTCGGGAGGAGGAGGCGGGGCCCGGGCGCGGCGCGGAGAGGGCTGGCCTTGGGCCCGGCGGGCTTCGGCGGTGGGAGGCGGCGTGACGGGCCACGTGGCGGTCTGTGGGTGGCTAGCGGGGAAGCGGACAATGTCCGTCGGCGCGGCTTTTTGTCCGGCGGCGTGTGGAGACGAAAGAGACTAGGGTTTCGGGGAGGGGATCCGAGATTTGGAATGGGGGTTCTTTAAATAGGCATAGAGGGAGCTAGGAGAGTCCAAATGAGGTGCGGTTTTCGGCCACGCGATCGTGATCGAACGATCTAGATGATGGAGAAGGCTTAGGTGGGTGTTGGGCAAAATTGGAGGGGTGTTGGGCTGCAACACACACGAGGCCTTTTCGGTCCCTCGGTTAACCGTTGGAGTATCAAACGAAGTCCAAATGATACGAAACTTGACAGGCGGTCTACCGGTAGTAAACCAAGGCTGCTTGGCAAGTCTTGGTCCAATCTGGAAATGTTTAATCCCCACACACGAAAGAAAGGTAGAAATGACCACCGGAGGAGAACGGAGCGCCGGAATGCAAAACGGACAACGGGGAAAATGCTCGAATGCACGAGACGAACACGTATGCAAATGCAATGCACATGATGACATGATATCAGATGCATGACAACGACAACAACACACGGAGGCAAAGACCCGAACCCGAGAAAATAAAATAACTTAATGCCCGAAACGGCAAGAGTTGGAGTACAAATTGGGAAACTTACATCCGGGGTGTTACAACACTCCACCACTACGAAAGGATCTCGTCCCGAGATCTAGGACTGAAAGAACGTCGGGTACTCAGAACGGAGGTGATCCTCGCGTTCCCAGGTAGCTTCACGGTCGGAATGGTGTGACCACTTGACTTTGAGAAATTTGATTGACTTGTTGCGAGTCCTGCGTTCAGTCTCTTCAAGAATAGCAACTGGATGCTCACGATAAGAGAGATCTTCTTGGACCTCTATGTCCTCGAAGTTGACGGTGCAGTCAGGAGTCTTGAAGCACTTTCGGAGCTGAGAGACATGGAACACATCATGAACATTTGCAAAGTTTGAAGGAAGCTTGAGTTGATAGGCGAGATCGCCTCTCTTGCTGACAATCTTGAAAGGTCCCACGTATCTGGGGGCAAGCTTCCCTTTGATACTGAAGCGACGAGTACCTTTCATAGGAGAGACGCGGAGGTAAACATGATCTCCGATCTCGAAAGCCAAATCACGGTGCTTACTATCATAGTAGCTCTTCTGGCGGGATTGGGCTGCTTTGAGGTTATCTTGAATGACTTTGCACATTTCCTCTGCCTCTGTGATTAAGTCATTCCCCAAAAGCTGACATTCACCGGTTTTAGACCAGTTGAGAGGGGTACGGCACTTCCTACCATACAGAATTTCAAATGGGGCCTTGCCCGAACTTTCTTGGAAACTGTTGTTGTAGGAGAATTCAGCATAAGGAAGACAATCCTCCCACTTCATGCCGAAGGAGATCACACAAGCCCTGAGCATATCTTCAAGAATCTGGTTGACATGCTCGACTTGACCGCTAGTTTGAGGATGGAAAGCTGTGCTGAAGCGGATGTTGGTGCCCATGGCCTTCTGAAAAGAATCCAAAAACTTGGAGGAAAAGATGTTGCAGCGGTCTGAAGAGATCATTTGTGGAATACCGTGCAGAGAGACAATTCGAGAGGTATAGAGCTCCGCCAATTGAGCTGCAGCGATTGACTCTTTGATAGGCAAAAAGTGAGCCACTTTGGTGAGTTTGTCGATGACAACGAATATAGCATCATTGCCACGCTTGGACTTTGGAAACCCAGTCACGAAGTCCATTTCAATGTGGTCAAACTTCCATTCTAGAATGGCAAGAGGTTGGAGGAGACCAGCTGGCCTTTGGTGTTCTGCCTTCACTCTTCTGCAGACATCACACTCATTCACGAATTGAGCAATCTCGCGCTTCATTTGAGTCCACCAATAAGCTTGCTTAAGGTCCTGATACATCTTCGTGCTCCCAGGGTGGATGGAGAGGAGAGAATTGTGAGCCTCGTTCGTGATCACTTTACGAAGTTCACCTTTGGGCACGACAATATGATCCTCGAAGAATAGAGTATCCTTGTCATCAAGGCGGTAGCACTTGTACTTGGGTTGACTCTTGGCAATCCCAATCTTCACCTTTTTCACCATAGCATCAAGAAGCTGGGCTTGGCGAATTTGGTCTTCCAAGGTAGGAGAGACTTGAAGGTTGGCGAGGAAACCTTGAGGAACAACTTGCAGATTAAGTTTGTGGAAAGCTTCACAAAGCTCGGGTTGATAAGGCTTGAGAATCAGACTGTTGCAATAAGCCTTTCTGCTCAATGCATCAGCAATCACATTGGCCTTGCCTGGAGTATACTCGATACTTGGATTATACTCTTGAATCATTTTGACCCATCGAGTTTGCCTGGGGTTGAGATTAGGCTAAGTGAAGATGTACTTGAGACTCTCATGGTCAGTGAAAATGTCCACTTTTCTTCCCAATAAGAGATGTCTCCAAGTCAAAAGAGCATGCACAACTGCCGCCAACTCGAGATCATGTGTGGGGTAGTTCTTCTCATTAGGCTTCAACTGGCGAGAGTTATAAGCAACAACTTTCTTCTCTTGCATCAATACTGTGCCAAGACCTTGGAGAGAGGCATCACAAAAGACCTCGTACGGCTTGGATTCATCAGGCGGAGTCAGAACTGGAGCAGTGATCAATTTCTTTTTCAAAGTGTTGAAAGCAATGTCACACTCCGGAGACCAAACGTACTTGACGTGCTTCTGGAGAAGATTAGAGAGAGGCTTCGCGATCTTAGAAAAGTTTTCAACGAATCTTCGGCAATAGCTTGCGAGACCGAGGAAGCTACGGAGTTGCTTCACGTTCTGAGGAGGTTCCCAATTCACAATTGCAGACACCTTCTCAGGATTCACGGCAATGCCCTTGGCAGAGATGATATGACCAAGATAAAGAACCTCATCGAGCCAAAATTCACACTTGGAGAACTTGGCGTAGAACTGGTGTTCCCTGAGCTTATCAAGAACCAAACACAAGTGCTTGGCATGATCTTCCTTGTTCTTCGAGAAAACCAGAATGTCGTCGAGATAGACCAATACGAAGTCATTGGTGTAGGCGTTGAAGATGAAGTTCATCATGCAAGAGAAAGTCGGAGGAGCGTTGACGAGGCCAAAAGACATGACAGTGTATTCATATGAAACATAGCTTGTCCTGAAAGCCGTCTTGGGAATATCTTGCTCACGGATTCGAATCTGATGATAACCCATACGGAGATCAAGCTTGGAGAATACTTGGGCACCTTTGAGTTGTTTGAACAGCTCATTGATGTTGGGAAGTGGGTATTTGTTCTTGATGGTCTTCTTGTTCAATGGACGGTAATCAACACAAAGTCGGTCCGTTCCATCCTTCTTCTTCACAAAAAGAACACCACAACCCCACGGAGAAGAACTATGTCGGATGAGACCCATTTTCTCTTGAATATCGAGTTGCTTCTTCAGCTCCTTCAACTCTTCAGGTCCGAGCTTGTAAGGACGCTTGCACACAGGTTCTGTACCGGGTTCAAGATCAATGACGAATTCAACTGGCCGGTGCGGAGGCATTCCTGGAAGCTCTTCTGGAAAGACGTCTTGATATTCGCAAACGACTGGAATTTGCGAGATAGCATCCAGTTCACCCTTCTCATTGAGAGAAAACAGACGGATAGTATTATCCCGAGCGGCAAAGACAATTACATCCTCAGACGAATGAGTCAATTGAATCTGCCTGGCTGCACAATCAAGCTGAGCCTTGTGCTTAGAAAGCCAATCCATCCCGAGAATAAGATCAATATCCGAGTTACCAAGGATCATTGGAGAAGCCAGAAACTTGAAATCACCCATCAAGATAGAAATATCCAGAACTTCGTAGTTAGCAAGCAAGCATATACCGGAGAGACAACTGCTAATGGCTTATGCATAACTTGAGAAAACCACCCATGCTTAGATGCAAAAGGTCTCGAGATAAAACAATGTGATGCACCCGTGTCAAAAAGAACTTTAGCTGGAATATCATTATCAGGAAGGTTACCCATGATGACATCTGATGAATCCTCTGCCTGAGCTGCATTCACCATATTGACCTTGGCGTACTTGGGGTTATGCTTGACCACAGCTGTACTTGCCGATCTGACAGGAGGAGGAGGAAGATGCCTCTGGTTGAAACACTTGTTGGCATAGTGACCCTTCTATTGGCACTTGTTGTATGTGACCTCTGAAAGCGGACGGTGATACCGAGCACTCGATCTTGGAGGTTGAGACGAAGTCTTGTTCTGAAAGCTAGGGTTGGGTGGGTGGGAAGATCCACTGCCACCTTTGCTCTTCTGCTGATACGGCTGACGGAACGGAGGAGGAGGAAGCCAATACTTCTGCTGCTTGGCCACTTGAGCAGAGGAAGAAGGAGTAACATCTCTGACTCGCTTCTTGGAAGCATCACACCTCAATTGAGCAGCCTCTTGCTTCAGTGCCATGTTGTAGAACTCATCGTACCTCAAGGGCTCAAAGAGAATAAGAGCTAGCTGGATTTCTTCTCTGAGACCACCCCTAAACTGGTATATCATGCTCTTCTCATCAGGGACGTCCTGCTTGGCAAAGCGGGCGAGCTTCTGGAACAACTTGTTGTAGTCATAGACAGACAAAGAGCCTTGCTTCAGGTTGCGGAATTCCTCACGCTTGCTTTCAACCACGCTCTGAGGAATATGATGAGCTCGGAAATCTTGACGGAATTCATCCCAAGTGATAACACGTCCACCTCTGGAATCCTTGTACTGCTGGAACCATTCTGCAACTTGATCTTTGAGTTGGAAGGAAGCGAACTTGACAAAGTCCTCAGGCCTGACGTTACTGCACTCAAAATGCTTGCACAGATCCACAAGCCAATCGTCAGCATCGGTTGCCTCAACACAATTGCTGAAAGTCTTTGGCCCGTTAGCAAGGAACTGGTTGAGTGTAGCAAAGTGATTTTGATTGTTGCCTTGATTGCGCTCTTGGAGAATTTGCATGATCAACTGTGTGTTTGCATTGGTTGCGGCCATCACAGCTTGCCATGCCTCTGGAGGAGGTGGAGGTGGTGGCGGATCAGGATTCGGAGTCGTGCGCGTTGGAGGAGCCATCCTGAAGAGGTTGACCACCATTAGCACATTGACAGACAAATATTGAAGCTGAATCCAACGGAATGAAAATTGCAACATATAGTCTTCACATCCGAACAAAATGAACGAATGCATTCCTCTTGAAATGGTCACATATCCATAAATTGAGAAGCCACTTAGAATTCAGGTAGAGAAATAAATCAACAAGGTACGGATCAAGAACGAATAATCGGCAAGAAATCCCAATCTCAAACCAATATCCGTGGAAGAAGAACTAGAGCTACTAGAATTCCCACCTATGAAACTCCCGAACCTTTCCGGTTATGCAATCAGGTGTTGGGGATACAGGGGAAGCATAATATCTCACCCAAACTAGCAAATCCTACATCCAGCTGTATCCATCCTTCAACACAAAACCGAGAAAACTTCGGAAACCATCTACCTCAACCTTCGAAAAGCATCCGTTATACAAGTTATGGCGATACTCCCGAACTCCCGCCCCAGTACTGGGTGGCGTCGAGGTTATCTCATCAACGAACTACATAAAAGAGATTTTCGATGTCGGCGTACTAAACTCAGGTATTCCAGAACTGCAACGATAAAATTATGACGACAACACCTCAGAGCTCAACTCCCCGGGACACTTCCACAAAACCCCTGACAGGAGGCACCAAGACAATGTTCTCATCATAAAACCATCGGAACGATTCCAAGATACCCGCGTGATCCTAAATTTTTTTAGTGAAATTTGAGAAGAGAAGAGTCAAAACTCTACGTCAGGATGCCTTACCAGAGCGATGAGGAGACTGGGAAGTAAAAAGAATTCCTAAACTCTCCGATATATAATTCCTAAATGACTCAAAACATTTTTCTAGACAGAACTCGGCTGGTAAAAACGATCAAGCAATGGGGCTCCTAAGGTCGGGGAAGGCTCTGATACCAACTTGTAACACCCTCGATGCGACTATATCTCCCACGTGTCGAGGCACGACTTAGAGGCATAATCGCATTGAAGGCATATGTCGCAAGTTAGGCAATCTTCACAACATCCCATGTAATAATATAAATAATAAAGGGGAGAGAACATAGTTGGCTTACACTCGCCACGTCAATCAAGGTACATAAATAACATTACATCAACCAAACACTCATGGCCCGAATACAGCGCCAAAATAGAAGATAACCCAACATGCGACACGGTCCCGATCACCCCAACTGGGCACCACTACTGATCATCAGGAAAGGAAACATAGTAACGTTGAGAGTCTTCGTCGAACTCCCACTTGAGCTCAAACGCGTCTCCTGGAGCGGAATCATCAGGCCCTACATCTGGTGTAATAGTAATCTGTGAGCCACAGGGACTCAGCAATCTCGCACCCTCGCGATCAAGACTATTTAAGCTTATTGGTAAGGCAAGGTACAAATATATGTGGAGCTACAGCAAGCGACTAGCAAATATGGTGGCTAACCTGTTCGCAAAAGAGAGCGAGAAGAGGAGGCAAAGCGCGAGCGAGAAACTAGAGAACAACCTGCGCAAACATTACTCCAACACCGTGTCCACTTCCCGGACTCCGCCGAGAAGAGGCCATCACGGTAACACACTCAGTTGATTCATTTTAATTAAGTTAAGGTTCAAGTTATCTACAACCGGACATTAACAAATTCCTATCTGCCCATAACCGTGGGCACGGCTTTCGAAAGTTCAAATCCCTATAGGGGAGTCCCAACTTAGCCCATGACAAGCTCTCACGGTCAACAAAGGAATAGACCTCCTCCCAAGACGTTCCGATCAGACTCGGTATCTCAATTCTTCAAGACACTTCGACAGGTTAAAACAAGACCAGCAACACCGCCCGAATGTGCCGACAAATTCCGATAGGAGCTGCACATATCTCGTTCTCAGGGCACACTCAGATTGTCTAAACTTCTGGTAGGCCAGCCCAGAGCTGCCCCTGGTAGCCACCGGCGGCTGACAGTTTGGACCAACACTCAGAGGAGCACTGGCCCGGGGGGGGGGGGGGTTAAAGAAGATGACCCTCGGGCTCTGGAAACCCAAGGGAAAAAGAGGCTAGGTGGCAAATGGTAAAACCAAGGTTGGGTATTGCTAGAAAAGCTTTAATCAAGGTGAACTATCAAGGGGTTCCCATTATAACCCAACCGCGTAAGGAACGCAAAATCCGGGAACATAACACCGATATGACAGAAACTAGGGCGGCAAGAGTGGAACAAAACACTAGGCGAGAGGCCGAGCCTTCCACCCTTTACCAAGTATATAGATGCATTAAGATAACATGGCAATATAATGGTATCCCAACAAGTAAAATAATGTTCTAACAAGGAACGGTCTCCAATCTTCACCTGCAACTAGCAACGCTATAAGAGGGGCTGAGCAAAGCGGCAACATAGCCAATCAACGGTTTGCTAGGACATGGTGGGTTAGAGGTTTGACATGGCAATTTGGGAGGCTTAAAAGCAAGTGGTAGGCATCGTAGCATTGGCATAGCAAAAGAGCGAGCAAACTAGCAAAGCAAATATAGTAGTGATTTCGAGGGTATGATCATCTTGCCTGCACAGTTGTCAGAGTTGACTGGATCCTCGAAAGCAGACTCAACGGGCTCCTTGTTAATGAACTCGTCTCCCGGCTCTACCCAAACAAGACAAACAAGCAACAAGGACACAATCAACCACGTGCAAGGATCAAACAAGATGATGCAAAGATGGTATGCTATGCAGGATGCACATACAAGATGTGACAAGGAAAGCATGAACCTGGCCTCAACATGGAAATCCAAGTGTGCCACTGGAAAGATGAGATGAAATCGCTTGAAAACGATATAAAGAACGTCGGAATCAGAGTTACGGTTTGGAAAAGGCAAGCGTTTCAAAAATGACACCGGTCTGTGATTTACAGCAAGTAGCCATCTAAATGCAATGAGATGAACATGCTACAGCACCCAAACATGGCATAAAATACATGGCAGGGATTCATTCAAGATGCTTAACAAAATTCTAGCACTGAGCTATGGCCAAATCATCCATTAACAGGTTCAAACAAGCATCGCAAAAATGCATATGGCAAACAGATTTCAGACTTAGTGAAATTAACACTTGTCTGGAATTTCAGATCAGGTAGCACTCTTCGGAGCAACAAAACTACATGCTACAGGAACTGAACATGGCAAAGTAAAGCATGGCATGGAGCTACTCAAAGATCTTAACAAAAGTCCCTTAGTGACCTTGAGCCAAAAGGGATCAGAAAATACAATTGCAAGCATGTGAACATGGCAAAACATAATCAGATCTCAGACCTAGAGAAAACTGGAGCATGCTGAAAACACATATCAAGCAGGCATGTTTACGAGCTCGATGCACTCACTACGGAGCAAGTCATGACAAGCTAAGAATACACCCATCAAGAACACACAAAATGCAAGCTAGAAATATCAAGAACAGTAACATAGCATGCACGGATCAACTACAACATCATCGGCAAAATTGCAAACAAGTTGACAATCTGCCCAGATTCACAAAGTAGCAAAAGTAGAGCTCGATTGCCTCAAGCTAGGGTGCTCCATAATTTCAAACAAAGACATGGATGGATAGAGCACTACAAGATTAACAAAACATCCTTACTGATCACCCCCAAAAGAGGCACGAATCACTAGTAAACAACATGAACATATGGCCATATGAGATGAACAGCTCAAGGACTTAGTGAAAATGCTAAGTCCCTGAAAACAGAATTACCAAGTGCACCACTTTGCAAGCTTGTACTAGCCACCACACACATCACAAAAATACATGGGTTGCACCTCTGGAAAGATGACAAAACCCTTAACAAAACATATGTAGAACTCAGGGGCATATCGTGCACACAATAACCATGGCAAAAATGACAAAAAGCTAAATGGAGCAGCAGATCTGACAATTAAGTCAAGTAGCCCTCTTCTAACAGCATTTCGGGCATCAAGATGAACTCAAATGAAAATGATGCAATGGAATGAAATGATGTACTCTCTGAGATGAACATTTTGATATGCTATATGCCCAAAACGGAGCTACGGATGCAAAGTTACGAGGCTATGAACATGGGCACATGAGCTAGGGTTTTCTGAGAAAAGTCAACCCTAAAAAAACAGATCTCAGATCCGAAGCGCGGAAACCGAGGACCGCCGGAGTCACTGTTCACCGGAGGAGCTCGTGGCGGCCGGAGCTCACCGGAGAAGAGGACGGGCGTGGGGCGGCGGTGGCCGAGGCGGCGAGCGCCGACGTCGAGGAGGCGGCGGAAACGGCGCGGTGGGGCGGCGCCGGAACGAGGAGGAGGCGCCGGGCGGCGATGTCGACCGCGGCGGTGCGGCGGCCCGGCGACGAGGCAAAAGGGCGGCGTGGCGAGGCGTTCGGGAGGAGGAGGCGGGGCCCGGGCGCGGCGCGGAGAGGGATGGCCTTGGGCCCGGCGGGCTTCGGCGGTGGGAGGCGGCGCGGCGGCCCACGTGGCGGTCCGTGGGTGGCTAGCGGGGAAGCGGACAATGTCCGTCGGCGCGGCTTTTTGTCCGGCGGCGCGTGGAGACGAAGGAGACTAGGATTTCGAGGAGGGGATCCGAGATTTGGAATGGGGGTTCTTTAAATAGGCATAGAGGGAGCTAGGGGAGTCCAAATGAGGTGCGGTTTTCGGCCACGCGATCATGATCGAACGATCTAGATGATGGAGAAGGCTTAGGTGGGTTTTGGGCCAAATTGGAGGGGTGTTGGTCTGCAACACACACGAGGCCTTTTCGGTCCCTCGGTTAACCATTGGAGTATCAAACGAAGTCCAAATGATACGAAACTTGACAGGCGGTCTACCGGTAGTAAACCAAGGCTGCTTGGCAAGTCTTGGTCCAATCCGGAAATGTTTAATCCCCACACACGAAAGAAAGGTAGAAATGACCACCGGAGGAGAACGGAGCGCCGGAATGCAAAACGGACAATGGGGAAAATGCTCGAATGCATGAGACGAACACGTATGCAAATGCAATGCACATGATGACATGATATGAGATGCATGACAACGACAACAACACACAGAGGCAAAGACCCGAACCCGAGAAAATAAAATAACTTAACGCCGGAAACGGCAAGAGGTGGAGTACAAATTGGGAAAGTTACATCCGGGGTGTTACAACGCCGGGGCCGCAGTGGCCACCGGCGGTGGAGTCGCCTAGGAGTCGCCATCCCTGGCCAAGTTCATGGCGGTGACCCATCATGGCTACAATGTCCTGAAGATGCCAGGGAACTATGATATCATCACGATTGCCTGCGAGGAGAAGGACGTGGTGTGCTCCCTCGAGCGCACCTACCAGGCTGCGGCAGTTGAAGAGCCAGACAACGAAGGCATCCACCGAAGCATCATAGCCACATTCCACCGAAGGGGGAGACGGTGCCCCGCCGCCAATGCCGAACACCGGAGGCCGAGTCGAGGAAGAGTGGCCGGACATGATGGAGGAGGCCATGAACAGCTCCTCCATAGTCATGGAACACCGCACCCTGATGGATGCAGTTTTGCAAAGCGTTCGGTCCGTTAACAATGGATTGAAAGATGCTTTTGGTGGCCTCTTAAAAGGCTTCTAGGTAAACAAAGTAATGCTTGTATTTTTTGTAAAGAGAGAGTAAAATTTGAGCAATCCTTATATGTAGCAGCCCCTGAGATTCTGGCAGGTTGTGAAAATCCTGGCAGAGGATCGAGAATCATGAGGATGATAACCTAAGTGTCATGTTTTCTTTATTTTGCAGGCTTCAGCGTTGGCGGCCGCCGCGAATGCCGCGGAGCTTGTTGAGATGAATCGGAAGCTGACAAGTCCCGATGAAGAGCTCAACCTCGTCAACAAGAGATTTGACGAAGCATAAGATTAGTCTGTTCGACACACAGACCTTTGTATGTTTTCATGGGAGTATCCCTGAGTAAGCAAATGATCGCAACTGTGGCGGCGGCGGAGGTCGAGAGCCTCAAGGCCGAGCTACAGAACACCAAAGCCGAAGCGGCCGAGCAGAAGGTAGCGGCCGAGCGAGCGGCCGCCGCGCTCACGTTGGTGAAAACCGACAGTGAAAAGCATGAGGCCAGGGTGGCCGAAGCGCAACAAGAGCTCAAGGATGCCATCACTAAATGTGAGGACCTTGAGTAGAATAATAAGGAGCATGCCACCGAGTTGGCAAAGATGAAGACGGAGGTCTAGGAGGCGCGAACCGAGATGTAGGGTGCTCAGGAAGAGCTCCGACAAGTAAAGCAAATTGCGAATGGTAAGCAATACTTACTGCAGAGTGTTTTCGGCGGCCAAAGATTTGCATTGCTTACCCGGGTCTAGCGTACCGCAGGCGCCTTTACGGAGCTCCTGAGTAGTGCGGCGGATGCATCAAAGCGCTATGCGGCTTTGGAGGGAGCCTCCAAGCTGAGGCTATTCTGGGCACAATTTCAGGTCCCCGAGCACCCTCCCTTCCTTGTTAATCAGATGAAGCAATTGATGGAGCTGTACCGAATGGCAGAGCCGGCCATGAAGGACCTTTGTGTCCGGCTGTGGCCCTCCGAGCCCATACGGAGTAGCTATTTGGTCTGGTGGCGAAGCTGTGTGATGTTGCCGCCTATGTTGATGCCATGAAGCGCTTGGTGTGCATCGAGGGGGCTCGGATGGCGTTCTCGAAGACCATGGTGCACGAGCCGAAGAGAAAGCCCGTCGAGATGGCCACAGGACCACTACCAACTGGAAACGAGCACAGGTGCCCGAAGCAATACTTCTCCGCCAAGATGGACAGTGCTCAGCCTGTAGAGGCACTGTGTGCGAAGGACGTACTTCTTGAGTAGTTGTGCCATTATTGTATTAAATGGTGGTTGAACCTTATGCTTTATTATGCAGTTGTTTATGTATGGTTTATCATACTTGTGTTCGTTGATGTTTAATTTTGACTCCTATATATCAGTCGTTTTATTCTAAAAGCTACCAGCCGTCGGCTTCAGCCCTCGCGTAGATGCTACGAGGGGTGTTCCGTTCTCCGCACTCTAACCCTTAGCCGACGTATCAGTTCCCGGAGGCGGTAGTGTATGAGGGAAACAAGGCAATCGGACTATGTGGTTCTATTGCTTTCTCTTAGCTAGAGGAGCTTGACTGTGGGGGCTGGTAACTAGCCCCTAGTGTGGTGAGATGTCCAGCGAGCCCGAGGGTGTCGTTTTACGGGTTCCGGCAAATCCTTGAGGTTCGAACTCTGTGGTGCGCACGAAGATTTCTCTCTCCCTAGCTCGCTCTTGCAACGATCTCAAGGCCTAGATCGCCGAACCCAAGGAACAAGAGACACGAGAGTTTTATACTGGTTCGGGCCACCGTTGTGGTGTAATGTCCTACTCTAGTGTGGTGTGGTGGATTGCCTCATGGGCTAGGGATGAACTAGAATAGTGGATGAACAGCCTCCTGAGGAGAGGTGTTCTTGAGCTTGATGAGCTGGTGAGATGGCCTTGGCGGAGTGGATCCTATCCAAGATGAGCCGATCCTTGACTACAGTGGTGGCTAGCCCTATTTATAGAGGCACTGGTCCTCTTCCCAAATGTTAGGCGGGAAGGGATCACACAACGGCCAGTTTTGAAGGGAGACAACTAGTACAAGTTATCCTGACAAAAGGTGGTCTTCACCTGCCAAAGGCTCTGGTGGTGATGCCGCCGTGGGCTCCACGGTGACCTCCGTCCTGCTGATCTTGGTCTTGTTGCACCGATATGGAAACCTTTGCCTGACACCTTGGGACTCCTCGCCTGCGCCTGCTTCCTTACCACCAAAGAGGAAACTGGCACTCTGCGCCCGCTGGCGCCCACCTGGCTTCGGTCGTCATGGCTCACATCACGCGGACCTCGGGAGGTGCCCCTTGCATAAATATCTCCGCTCCTCAGGAGCCAGCCAAGCGAGGCCGCCCCTGGGGAGGTCTTGGTATCGTCTGCCTCACGAGGCTTGGCCCCTCGCGAGGGTCTTGAGTGGTTGCTGATGAAGATGGGCCATACCAGGCCGTTGGTGGAGCCACGCCCTGGGCTGCAGGCAGGCAAGTCTGGGTACCCCCGTTCCTAGGACGCCGACAGTAGCCCCCGGGCCCAAGGCGCGCTCGGACTTGGCGTCTGGGCGAAGCCAAAGGGCAAGTGCAGAGCGCCGCTGGCCCCAACCGCCTGCGGCCTTGATTGAGGCGTGGCGATTGATGGGATGTGGGCATCTCCGCTTCCCCACGCTGCCTCGGCAACTGCCCGACTTGACGAGACCCTGCTGCATGCAGAAGAAAACCATCATTACCTTAGATTGTGGAGGCCAGCGGTTGGCCTCCCTCTAGCTATAAATGAGGAGAGGGGCGGAGCCCCCATTGCTCATCTCTTCCTCCATCCTGCCTGCTTCCTCTTCTTCCTCCTTGCTGCGTCGCTCATGGCGCCGATACGGAGGTTTTCCACCACTGAGAAGGGAAAAACCTCCTGCGAAGAGATTGGGCCACTCCCACCGAAGAAGAGGCTGGCCCGCTCCCGTGACATCATCGTGAGGCCGGAGGTGACGAGGCCTTGGTACGAGCGGCCTCCCCCCGGCTACCCGCTGCCCTTGTGCGCTCGGGTAGAAGGCTCTGGAGGAGGAGGCAGCATCTGGCGCTGCTCGCGCCATGGCCACGGTGGCCGTGCCGTGGTGGTGAGCGCCGCCGCCCTGCGAACCCACGCCGAGGGCTCCTCGCGTGAACTTGTGGTGTGGGCGGCGATGCCACTGCGCACGTGGATCCGATTCCCGCCATTCTTTGCCGAAGAGATGCCGCCAAGGGGGCCGCTCGAGCTGTGGCTACAGCACGCCGAGTGCGGCACCCCAGCGATGGGAGCAGAGGTCGAGGCCGTCTCCCCGAGCAAGATCTTCATGACCCGTGGATGGGGCGAGGTTGCCCTGTCTGTCGCGCGGAGGGGGCCCTGGCCATCCATTTTGAGTACGACGGCGCCTCCACGATGTTCTTCAAAGTCTTTGATGAGGAAGGCCACTGCCTGGAGTGCTGCCTTGAAGGGGGTCGCCAAGACAGCGCATGGGGAGGCGCTGGGCCCGCCCTTGGTCCTGTCGACGACTCCTCCATCACCAGCGACCGCGCATGGGAGTCCAGCGACTCTCCCGAGCCCGACGAGACTCCAGAGATGAGCGACGACAGCTACGTGCCCCCGAGATCTCGCCGCGCCCAGGGTGCAGCAGCGGCGTCTGCTCGTCGTTGCCACTGATCTGGATGGGGCTGGCGCTGGCCCCTCATGGTCCACTGTTGATGATGGCATCGGCGGCAACGCCTATAGATAGGGCTCATAGAAACTTCCTTCTTTTGTTCCCCGCGAGGAATCGAGACGAACCCCGTGGGTGTTTGTAAAGAATCTGTAATGCTTTTGCCTCAATATCATTCTTATTGCGAAATTCGCGATTGTGCGTCTTGCTCTAGCATTGTCCCCCTTTTCGTCCTCGCGGAAGCTTAGTGCTCTACGCCGAAAGGTCCCAGTCCCCAGGCAGGCTTCAACCGTTGCTGTTATGCCAGGTCGCGACGCCGTGGTCAAGGCCAGGAGGTGAGTGGCCCAAGGTCCGGTAAGAGCCCCTGAGTTGTGATGCTCAGGAGGTCCCCTTGGCGTGCAAGCAACTCCCTAAAGGCAGAAAAGGAAGGTGGCACTGCCGGAGCAAGGCTGCGAGAGCTAGAAATCCTGGGTCACAACGCCGGGCTGGCTTGAGTGCATGACTTATCTTAGCGATTCGGGTTGATTCCTTGCGTGGTGCGTCGCTGATGGTGGTACCGTCGAATTGTGTTCATGACAGCTCCCCCTTTCACACTCTCTTGAGTGCTTTGCGTCCTCGGGTCCCAACCATCGAGCGAGCTCAGCTGCCGCTGGTATGCCAGGTCGTGATGCCGTGGTCAAGGCCAGGGGGTGAGGGCTAGAGAGTTAGTAAGAGCCCCTGAGGCGCGATACTCAGGAGCCCTCCTTTTAATGCTCAAGTGAAAATCATGAAAGGGAGCAGCTGGCGTGGCCTCCTATAGCCAGGTTCTGGAGTTTCCTGCGGGTTAGTGCGAGAGAGAGAGTGGCCCATAGCTGCGCTTGCCGGCCCGCCATTGCTCCTTCCGCGAGAAGATGAAGGCACTGTGTATCTGGTGAGGTGGCGTACACGGAGCAGGCCGCGAGCCAGAGCTCGATCGCACAGGTTTATCAGTGTTGCAGGGACGGACCCGAGCACAAGCACCGTGCCAGCATGTGAGTCTCCCGTTGTGGGGTGAGCAAGTGACCGATCAGTAGCGCGGGAGGCCGTGAGGAGCAAGCACCAGGTGAGAAATGATTATAGAGCAATTCATGCGAGGAGGCAAACCAGTTCAGATAGATGCAAGAACGGTACATGCTACTGGGACGGACCCGAGCGACCTGGGGATGATGCAGCCCATGAGGCGCTCCCAACAAAGTAAGCTAAAGATGCAAAAGGATACATGCCGCAGGGACAGGCCCATGTGACTCGGGAATAATGCTGCCCGAAGGGCGCCCCTAACTGAATGAACTGGAAAGAGTCACCTGACACCGTAGCTGGAGCGGTGTCGGGGTAGCTGAAGATGCGCGCCGGAGAAGTTGCTCCTCACGAGCTGCCAGGGTCCTGAGCCTCAGGAGGCTCCGTAGGCCCAGGTGGCTCCTGAAGAACTATCCCGGTCTCCGCGAGGACAACGTGATGCCTGGCCTCCTGAGCCGCCAGAATGCTCCGCAGGTGGCGCTGGAAGGTGACAACCGCGTTCGGCAGGCCGAGGGGCATGCGAACATAGCTGTGAGGGGGACCCTCGCACCGTCCAATGCGCGAAGGCCAGAAACATCCCTGAGATGTGGCCCTATTGAGCCCTGGAATGTCGACGCAGACGCATAGCCCGCCGTCCTCGCCAGGATGGGGAGCTGCGCTGGGTGGTGGGCGACGGTTGCCACTTATGGTTCTTGCCACTTGAAGCTCTTGGATCGCCTTGGTGATGAACTCCTGAGCACTAGGCGCTCCACGCCTCGTGCCCTCTTGAGGGAAATGTGCGGTGAAGCACGCCTCCACATGGTGCCCGAGCGCTTCCCTCGTGACGTTGGCTAGGTCTGAGGCCCTCCAAAAGAGAGCCCCCGAGCCCAGCCTGAGGAGGGCGCCAGGCACGCCTTCCTATGCGAGGGAAGGAGGCGTCCCAGCTGCGGGCACGGATCCTGAGGTGGCGCCGCTGGGAGCACCGCCTTCCTGAGGCCCTTGGCGGAGTAGTTGCTTCTTCTTCTTAGGGTTGACCTCAGGAGGGTACAGGGTGCCTTCATTGTCGGGGTCTTCAGCCGCTGCAGCTTGGTAAGCGCGCTTGAGGGAGCACACCACATCTCTTTCTTCACAGGGAACCATGATGATGCCCCTGCTCCCTGGCATCTTGAGGACGTTGTAGCCATGGTGGGTCACTGTCATAAACTTGGCCAAGGCTGGATACCCAAGGATGGTGTCGTACGGTAGGCGGATGTGGGCGACATCAAAGTTGATGAGCTCGGTCCGGTAGTTGTCACGCTGGCCGAAGGTGACAGGAAGGTGGACCTGCCCTATCGGGGTGGTGGAGCCGCCGGTCACTCCTGAGAAAGGCTTGGTAGGCTGTAGCTGATCGTATGGCACCTGGAGGCTGTCGAATGTCTCGATAGACAGGATGTTGAGCCCAGCACCACCGTCGATGAGGGTCTTGGTGACTTGAACGTTGCTGATGACGGGTGAGCAGAGCATCGGGAGGGCGCCAATGGTCGCCGCACACTTGAGCTGGTCTGACGAGCTGAAGGTGATGGCGCACTTGGACCACATGAGCGGGCGCGTGGCCTCGAGCCTAGGAAGGGCCGCGTTCACCTCATGAGTAAACTGCTTGAATATACGCTGAGAGGCTAGGGCTTGAGCACCACCCAAGATACAGGCGATGACGCGAGGCTCCTGGAAGCCCCTAGCCCCCTCGTCTTGATGGTGGTCATCGTTCCTTCTTGGTGGGGGCGGAAACGGAGGGAGGCCGGCGTTGCCCTGAGGGCGGTCCTCACGAGACTGGTCTCTCTAGGCGCCCTCGCGAGGCTGGTCCTGCAAGCGGTCCTCACGAGGCCGATCACGCTCCTGGCGGGGGCCGCGGTCGTCCTAGCATCCTCCACTTCGTCCTCCTCCTCGGCCATAGCCTCGGTCGTTGTGCTCGGGGCACCGATCGAAGCGCCCATCTCGGATGGCCCTGAGCCCCTGACAGTCACTGGTGTAGTGGCTATGAACATTGTGGAAGGCGCAGAATGGACGGTTGGCCTTTGATGATTCGGGGTGGTCGCGGCCGCGCTTCATCTCTGGCTCCGCCGCGAGCACGGCAGCCCCCTTGCGCTTCACATCCTTGATCCTCGCCTTCTTGTCCTCCTGGTCAGCAGCTGGGAGCTCAAGGAGGGAAAGGCGCCCTTCCTATGCTCTTGCGCACTTGGTCGCCATATTGAACATCTCCAGGGCCGTGCATAGCTCCTCGTGGATGGCGAGCTCCTCCTTCATCTTGACATCGCGGACGCCATCAGACATGGAGATGATGGCCTCGTCTGCCACCTCGGGGATCTTGAGGCGCACACTGTTGAAGCGCTGGATGTACTTCTGCAGGGTTTCCCCTGGCTACTGCTTGATGCGCCGTAGGTCGCCCACGGCCGGCGGGCGGTCGCGGGTGCCCTGGAAGTTGGCGACGAAACGCTCACGCATCTCGCCCCAGGAGGAGATCGATCCCGTGGGCAGGTTCAGGAGCCACGAGCGCGCGCCATCCTTGAGGGCCATGGGAAACCAGTTCGACATGACCTTCTCGTCACCGTTGGCTGCCTCAATGCTCAGCTCGTAGCGCTGCAAGAACTCCGCGGGGTCGGGGGTGCCGTCGTAGTGCAGAGGCAGGTCTGGCTTGAACTTGCCTGTCCAGACGACGTTGCGCAGCTCAGGAGTAAAGGCACGTCAACCTGTTGTGGTCACCGGAGCCCATCGCGGAGGCGGAGCCTGACCCTGATATCCACATGACGCCGCCGCAGGCGGTGCGCGGTCTCGACGCAATGGTGCTGGGAGCGCAGGAGCGTTTTCTTGCGGCCTCGGGACTTCTTGGTAGCTTCCTTCTTCGTGCACGGGCGCCCGACGTGGCGGGTCACGCCGCGGGACTGCGCATCTTGGTGCGAGGGTGCCGTCTTGATGGGGAAGCGGCGGAGGTGCTCCGTGAGCTACGTCGCCCGCAGCTGGAGGTGGGCGAGGCAGTGAGAGAGACGGTGCGGGAGAGCCCCGGCAGCACTGATGAGCTCGGCGATGTGGTCCAGCCAGTCGTCGTAGAGGTCGTCGACCGGGCGGTAACGCAGGAGCTCACGTGCCATGAGCAACGCGGCCTACGCGTCCGTGGGCATGCGACGAGCGTGGGACGACGAGTCAGCGACGGGGTGGCGGTACGTCCATCCCGCCGCACGGAGGGGTGCAACGATGAAGCTTGCTGCTCATTTGTTGTTGGGCCGGTGGCGGCGTTGGCAGCGGGTGATGGAGAACGGCGGGGGGGGCGTCTGAGCGATGCGGGCGGCGAGGGCGGCCCGACACTTAGCACGGGCTCGGCGAGCGTCAGCCATGGATGCGGTGGAGTAGTGGAGCGTGGATCGACGGAAGAAAGGCTTCAGCGCACCCCTACCTAGCGCGCCAAATGTCGGATTACGGGTTCCGGCAAACCCTTGAGGTTCGTACTCTCGGGTGCGCACGAATATCTCTCTCTCCCTAGCTCGCTCTCGCAACGATCTCAAGGCCTAGCTCACCGAACCTAAGGAACAAGAGACACGAGAGTTTTATACTGGTTCGGGCCACCGTTGTGGTGTAATACCCTACTCCATAGTGGTGTGGTGGATTGCCTCGTGGGCTAGGCATGAACTAGAATAGTGGATGAACAACCTCTTGAGGAGAGGTGTTCTTGAGCTCGATGAGCTGGTGAGATGGCCTTGGCGGAGTGGATCCGATCCAAGATGAGCCGATCCTTGACTACGGTGGTGGCTAGCCCTATTTATAGAGGCCCTGGTCCTCTTCCCAAATGTTAGGCGGGAAGGGATCACACAACGGCCAGTTTTGAAGGGAGACATCTAGTACAAAGTATCCTGACAAAAGGTGGTCTTCGCCTGCCAAAGGCTCTGGTGGTGATGCCGTCATGGGCTCCGTGGTGACCTCCGTCCAGCCGTCCTGCTGGTCTTGGTCTTTTTGCACCGATATGGAAACCTTTGCCGGACGCCTCGGGACTCCTCGCCTGCGCCTGCTTCCTTAGCACCAAAGAGGAAACTGGCACTCTGCGCCCGCTGGTGCCCGCCTGGCTTCGGTCGTCATGGCTCACGTCATGCGGACCTCACGAGGTGCCCCTTGCATAGATATCTCCGCTCCTTAGGAGCCAGCCTAGCAAGGCTGCCCCTGGGGAGGTCTTGGTGTCGTCCACGTCACGAGGCTTGGCCCCTCGCGAGGGTCTTGAGTGGTTGCTGATGAAGATGGGCTGTAACAGGCCGTTGGTGGAGCCACGCCCTAGGCCACAGGCTGGCAAGTCTGGGTACCCCCGTTCCCAGGATGCCGATAGAGGGCCAGGCATCGATCACTTGATTTTTTCGAAAACAAATCCTTTGTAGTACACGGGATAATCGCTAACGATTTTTGGTTTGAAGACCTGTCATCAGATCGCCGACCACTTCTCGCGTATCATGACAGTCAGTTTTCGGCTTGCTCCACTGAGGTACTTGACCGAGCTAGGCGGAAGTACAATCGCAGTGGTTCTCCCTTTACCTTCTTAGCCGAATGCTACTTCTTGAGCTTGCCTTGGTTTTTCCCTTGAAGAGGAAAGGGTGATGCAGCAAAGTAGAGATAAGTATTTCCCTCAGTTATAGAACCAAGGTATCAATCCAGTAGGAGGTACAAGCAAGTCTCCAATCTATGCACCTGCACAAACAATCAAACACATGCACCCAATGCGATAAAGGGGTTGTCAATCCCTTCACGGTCAATTGCAAAGGTGAGATCTGATAGAGATAGATATAAAAGATTACTAAAACGTAAAACTAAATAAATTGCAGCAAGGTATTTTTGGGTTTTGTGCTTTATAGATCTGAAAATATATGATGGAAAATAGACCAGGGGGCCATAGGTTTTACTATAGGCTTCTCTCTTGAAGGCAAATAATACAGTGGGTGAACAAATTACTGTCGAGAAATTGAAAGAAAAGCGCAAAGTTATGAGGATATCCAAGGAATGATTATGCATATAGGCATCACAACCGTGTCAAGTAGACCGAAACGATTATGCATCTACTACAATTACTCCACACGTCGACCGCTATCCAGCATGCATCTGCAGTATTAAGTTCATAAAGAACAGAGTAACGCCTTAAGTAAGATGACATGATGTAAAGGGATAAACTCAAGCAATATGATGAAAACCCCATCTTTTTATCCTTGATGGCAACGATACAATACGAGCCTCGCTACCCCTACTTTGTCACTGGGTGAGGACACCGCAAAATTGCACCCAAAACTAAGCACCTCTCCCATTGCAAAAAATACCAATCTAGTTGGCCAAACCAAACCGATAATTCGAATAGAAATACAAAGATATCAAATCATGCATATAAGAATTCAGAGGGTATTCAAATAATATTCATAGATAATCTGATCATAAATCCACAATTCATCGGATCTCTACAAACACACCGCAAAAGAACATCGAGGAGAACATGGTATTGAAGATCATAGAGAGAGAGTAAGCCATGTAGCTACTAGATATGGACCCGTAGGTCTGAGGTAAACTACTCACGCTTCATCGGAAGGGCAATAGGGTTGATGTAGATGCCCTCCGTGATCGAACCCCCCCCCCCCTCCGGCTGATCGCCGGAAAAGGCCCCAAGATGGGATCTCACGGAAACAGAAGGTTGCGGCGATGGAAAAGTATTTTTGTGGCTCTCCCTGAGGGGTTTGGAATATATATGAATTTATAGGACGAAGAAGTAGGTCGGTGGACTCCCGAGGGGGCCACAAGCCAAGGGCGCCCCCCGAGGGTGAGCCTCTATGGCTTGTCGTCGCCTCGTGGGTCTTCTGACTTCATCTCCAAGTCTCATTGGTGTCTTCTGGTCCAAGAAAAATCATCACGAAAGTTTTATTTCATTTGGACTCCGTTTGATATTCCTTTTCCGTGAAACTCAAAAACAAGGAAAAACAGAAACTGGCATTGGCACTGGGCTCTAGGTTAATAAGTTAATCCAATAATATAAAATAACATATTAATGCATATAAAACATCCAAAATAGATAATATAATAGCATGGAACAATAAAAAATTATAGATACGCTGGAGACGTATCAAGCATCGCCAAGCTTAATTCCTGCTCGTCCTCGAGTAGGTAAATGATAAAAACAGAATTTTTGATGTGGAATGCTACCTAACATATTTATCCATGTAATTTTATTTATTGTGGCATGAATATTTAGGTCCATAAGATTCAAAAAAAGTTTAGTATTGACATAAAGACAATAATACTTCAAGCATACTAATAAAGCAATCATGTCTTCTCAAAATAACATGGCCAAAGAAAGTTATCCCTACAAAATCATATAGTCTGGCTATGCTCCATCTTCTTCACACAAAGTATTAAATCATGCACAACCCTGATGACAAGCCAAGAAATTGTTTCATACTTTTGATGTTCTCAAACTTTTTCAACTTTCACACAATACATGAGCTCGAGCCATGGATATAGCACTATAGGTGGAATAGAATATGGTGGTTGTGGAGAAGAAAAAAAGAAGGAGACAGTCTCACATCAACTAGGCATATCAACGGGCTATGGAGATGCCCATCAATAGACATTAGTGTGAGTGAGTAGGGATTTCCATCAATAGACACCAACTCGCTTGCTCATGAAGACCTAGGGAAATTTGAGCAAGCCCATCATTGGAATATACAACCCAAGTTCTTATAATGAAAATTTCACACTAGTATATGAAAGTGACAACATAAGAGACTCTCTATCATGAAGATTGATGTCTACTACACAACCTTCTTCTTGTAGACGTTGTTGGGCCTCCAAGTGCAGAGGTTTGTAGGACAGTAGCAAATTTCCCTCAAGTGGATGACCTAAGGTTTATCAATCCGTAGGAGGCGTATGATGAAGATGATCTCTCTCAAGCAACCCTGCAACCAAATAACAAAGAGTCTCTTGTGTCCCCAACACACCCAATACAATGGTAAATTGTATAGGTGCACTAGTTCGGCGAAGAGATGGTGATACAAGTGGTATATGGATAGTAGATAAAGGTTTTTGTAATCTGAAAATATAAAAACAGCAAGGTAACTAATGATAAAAGTGAGCGTAAACGGTATTGCAATGCGTTGAAACAAGGCCTAGGGTTCATACTTTCGCTAGTGCAAGTCCTCTCAACAATAATAACATAATTGGATCACATAACTATCCCTCAACATGCAACAAAGAGTCACTCCAAAGTCACTAATAGCGGAGAACGAACGAAGATATTATGGTAGGGTACAAAACCACCTCAAAGTTATTCTTTCCAATCAATCCGTTGGGGCTATTCCTATAAGTGTCACAAACAGCCCTAGAGTTCATACTAGAATAACACCTTAAGACACAAATCAACCAAAACCCTAATGTCACCTAGATACTCCAATGTCACCTCAAGTATCCGTGGGCATGATTATACGATATGCATCACACAATCTCAAATTCATCTATTCAACAAACACATAGGACCTCAAAGAGTGCCCCAAAGTTTCTACCGGAGAATCACGATGAAAACATGTGCCAACCCCTATGCATAGGTTCACGGGCGGAACCCACAAGTTGATCACCAAAACATACATCAAGTGAATCACGTGGTATCCCATTGTCACCACAGATACGCACAGCAAGACATACATCAAGTGTTCTCAAATCTTTAAAGACTCAATCCAATAAGATAACTTCAAAGGGGAAACTCAATCCATTACAAGAGAGTAGAGGGGGAGAAAACATCATAGGATCCAAATATAATAGCAAAGCTCGCGATACATCAAGATCGTATCACCTCAAGAACACGAGAGAGAGGGATCAAACACATAGCTACTGGTACATACCCTCAGCCCCGAGGGAGAGCTACTCCCTCCTCGTCATGGAGAGCACCGGGATGATGAAGATGGCCACCGAAGAGGGATTGCCCCCTCTGGCAGGGTGCCGGAACGGGTCTAGAATGGTTTTCGGTGGCTACGGAGGCTTCTGGCGGCGGAACTCCTGATCTATTGTGCTCCCCAATCGTTTTAGGGTATATGGAGATATATAGGAGGAAGAAGTGCGTCAGGGGGGCCATGAGGGGCCCACGAGGGTGGAGGGCGCGCCCCCTGCCTCGTGGCCTCGTCATAGATCCCCTGACGTGCACGCGAAGTCTTCTGGGCTTCTTTCCTTCCAAAAATGAGTTCCGTGAAGTTTCAGGTCAATTGGACTCCGTTTGATTTTCCTTTTCTTCGAAACCCTAAAATAGGCAAAAAAAACAGAAACTGGCACTGGGCTCTAGGTTAATAGGTTAGTCCCAAAAATGATATAAAAGTGTATAATAAAGCCCATAAACATCCAAAATAGTAGATAATATAGCATGGAGCAATCAAAAATTATAGATACGTTGGAGACGTATCAAAGATCATGGTGCTACTTTGAAGCACAAGTGTGGAAAAAGGACAGTAACATTGTCCGTTCTCTCTTTCTCTCATTTTTTATTTATTTTGGGCTCTTTGGCCTCTCTTTTTTCTCTTTTTTTCGTCCATAGTCTCATCCCGACTTGTGGGGGCGTCATAGTCTCCATCATCCTTTCCTCACATGGGATAATGCTCTAATAGTGATGATCATCACACTTTTATTTACTTACAACTCAAAAACCACAACTCGATACTTAGAACAAGCATATGACTCTATATGAATGCCTCCGACGGTGTACTGGGATGTGCAATGACTCAAGAGTGACATGTATAAAAAATATGAATGGTGGCTTTGCCACAAATACGATGTCAATTACATGATAATGCAAAGCAATATGACAATGATGAAGCATGTCATAATAAACGGAATGGTGGAAGTTGCATGGCAATATATCTCGGAATGGCTATGGAAATGCCATAATAGGTAGGTATGGTGGCTGTTTTGAGGAAGGTATATGGTGGGTGTAATGCACCGGCGAAAGTTGCGCAGTACTAGAGAGGCTAGCAATGGTGGAAGGGTGAGAGTGCATATAATCCATGGACTCAACATTAGTCATAAAGAACTCACATACTTATTGCAAAAGTCTATTAGCTATCGAAACAAAGTACTACACGCATGGTCCTAGGGGTATATATTGGTAGGAAAAGACCATCGCTCATCCCCGACCGCCACTCATAAGGAAGACAATCAATAAATAAATCATGCTCCGACTTCATCACATAACGGTTCACCATACGTGCATGCTACACGAATCACAAAATTTAACACAAGTATTTCTACCAATCCACAATTACTCACTAGCATGACTCTAATATCACCATATCTATATCTCAAAACAATCATAAAGAATCAAACATCTCATAGTATTCAACACACATAATATGAAGTTTTTATTATATCCCTTTTGGAAGCCCATCATATTAGGACTAAATTCATTACCAAAGAAAATTACCATGCTGTTTAGAGACTCTCAAGATAATATAAGTGAAGCGAGAGAGTTCAAAAATTTCTATAAAATAAAACCACCACCGTGCTCTAAAAAGATATAAGTGAGGCACTAGGGCAAAATTGCCTAGCTCAAAAGATATAAATGAAGCACGTAGAGTATTCTAATAAATCATGATTCATACGTGTCCCTCTCAAAAGTTGTGTACAGAAAGGATGATCTGGTAAACTAAAAAGCAAAGACTCATATCATACAATACGCTCCAAGCAAAACATATATCATGTGGTGAATAAAAATATAGCCTCAAGTAAATTTACCGATGGATTGAAGACAAAAGAGGGGATGCCTTCCGGGGCATCCTCAAGCTTAGGCTCTTGGTTGTCCTTGAATATTAGCTTGGTGTGCCTTGGGCATCCTCAAGCTTAGGCTCTTGCCACTCCTTCGTAGTCCATCAAATCTTTACCCAAAACATGAAAACTTCACAACACAAAACTCAACAGAAAACTCATGAGATCCGTTAGTATAAGAAAAGAAAATCACCACTTTTGGTTCTGTTGTGAACTCATTCTTTATTTATATTGGTGTAATATCTACTATATTCTAACTTCTCCATGGTTCATACCCCCCGATACTACCCATAGATTTATCAAAATAAGCAAACAACACATAGAAAACAAAATCTGTCAAACACAGAAACAATCTGTAGTAATATGGAAACTTCGAATAATTCTGTAACTCCAAAAATTATGAAAAATTAGGAAAACATAGGCAATTCATATATAAATATTTTGTAAAAAAATCAGGAATTTATCACGTTCTAGGAGTTCAGATCAATTATGTTTCTGGACGCAAAAGTTTCTGTTTTTCAGCAAGATCAAATCGGCGATATACCAAAGTATCCCAAAGGCTTTACTTGCCACAAACACTAATTAACAACAATAAAACACAATTAATACAGAGGTAATAATGTGTATTTCAAACGTAAAAACAGAAAATAAAAATATTGGGTTGTGTCCCAACAATCGCTTTTGTTTAAGGCCTTTTAGCTAGGCATTGATAATATTAATGATGCTCACATGGAAGATAGAAATTGAAACACAAAGAGACCATCGTGTCGCGTGTGAAAAACAAGTTTAAGTCTAACATACTTCCTATTCATAGGAATTTTGTAAGCAAACAAATTATAAAGACAAGCAAAAAACTAGCATATGCAAGGAAGAAGAAAGAAACAATAGCAATCTCAACATAACGTGAGGTAATTTAGTAACACAAAAGTTGCTACAACCATATTTTCCTCCCTCATAATAATTATATGTAGGATCATAATCAAATTCAACAATATAAATATCACATAGAATATTCTCTTCATGATCCACATGCATGCAAAGTTGACACTCTTCCAAAATAGTGGGATTATCATCAAATAAAATCATGACCTCTCCAAGCCCACTTTTATCGAAAAAATTCATAAGATTGATCAATCTCCAAAGTAGTCGGATCATTATTACTTAGAGTTTACCCTTCAAAACCCACTATCAATATTACCACAAACATATTCATCATGATTCTTAAATAAATTTTCAAGATCATAAGAAAAATCACCCCAATCAAGATCATTGCAATAAGTAGTGGACATAGCAAAATTAGCACCCCCAAGCTTAGGGTTTTGCATATTATTAGCACAATTGACATTGATAGAATTAATAACACCATTGCAATCATAATTTTCATCCAAGGAGCTATCGTGAATCACTCCATAAATTTCATCACAATTTTCAAATTCACGAATTTCAAGAAAAAAATTATAAAGATAATCTAGTGCACGCAACTCACTGGAAGTTGGTTCATCATAATTGGATCTCTTAAAAATATTAGCAAGTGGACAAGGATCCATAAACTTTTTCGCTTTTTGATTTTCAATAAATACAGAATTATTCCAAGCAAACAAGCAAACGAGCCAAGTAAGACATAGAGGCTAATGAAAAGACGAACGAAAGAAGGGCGAATAAAAGGGCAAATATTTTTGTATTTTTCTGAAAATCGTTTTAGAAGTGTGTGTGGGGGGACGAGAGGCAAATGGAAAATAATGTAGTGCAAGAGATGAGAGTTTATGATAGGTACTTGGTAGGCTTGATGTAGACCTCCCCGGCAACGCCATAGAAATTCTTCCTACTACTTCTTGAGCTTGCGTTGGTTTTTTCCTTGAAGAGGAAAGAGTGATGTAGCAAAGTAGAGATAAGTATTTCCCTCAGTTAGAGAACCAAGGTATCAATCTAGTAGGAGGTACAAGCAAGTCTTCAATCTATGCACCTGCAGAAATAATCAAACACTTGCACCCAACACGATAAAGGGGTTGTCAGTCCCTTCACGGTCAATTGCAAAGGTGAGATCTGATAGAGATAGGTATAAAACATTACTAAAATGTAAAACTAAATAAATTGCAGCAAGGTATTTTTGGGTTTATAGATCTGAAAATATATGATGGAACCGGGGGGCATAGGTTTAACTAGAGGCTTCTCTCTTGAAGGAAAATGATGTGGTGGGTGAACAAATTACTATCGAGCAATTGATAGAAAAGCGCAAAGTTATGATGATATCCAAGGCAATGATTATGCATATAGGCATCATGTCCGTGTCAAGTAGACCGAAACGATTCTACATCTACTACTATTACTCCACACATCGACCGATATCCAGCATGCATCTAGAGTATTAAGTTCATAAAGAACGGAGTAACGCCTTAAGTAAGATGACATGCTGTAGAGGGATAAACTCAAGAAATATGATGAAAACCCCATCCTTTTATCCTTGAATACAACAATACAGTACGTGCTTCGCTACCCCTACTTTGTCACTGGGTTAGGACACCGCAAGATTGAACCCAAAACTAAGCACCTCTCTCGTTGCAAGAAATACTAGTCCAGTTGGCCAAACCAAACCAATAATTCGAAGAGAAATACAAAGATATCAAATCATGCATATAAGAACTCAGATGAGATTCAAATAATATTCATAGATAATCTGATCATAAATCCACAATTCATTGGATCTCGACAAACACACCACAAACGAATATTACATCAGATAGAACTCCAAGAACATCAAGGAGAACATGTTATTGAAGATCATAGAGAGAGAAGAAGCCATCTAGCTACTAGATATGGACCCTTAGGTCTGAGGTAAACTACTCACGCTTCATCGGAAGGGCAATAGGGTTGATGTAGATGCCCTCTGTGATAGAATCCCCCTCCGACAAATCTCCGGAAAAGGCCCCAAGATGGGATCTCATGGGAACAGAAGGTTGCGGCGGCGGAAAAGTATTTTCGTGGCTCTCCCTGAGGGTTTTGGAATATATTTGAATTTATAGGACGAAGAAGTATGTCGGTGGACTCCCGAGGGGGCCACAAGCTAGGGGGTGCCCCCCTGGGGCGGGCCCCTATGGCTTGTCGTCGCCTCGTGGGTCTTGTAACTTCATCTCCAAGTCTCGTAGGTGTTTTCTGGTCCAAGAAAAATCATCGCGAAAGTTTTATTCTGTTTGGACTCCGTTTGATATTCCTTTTCTGCAAAACTCAAAAACAAGAAAAAACAGAAATTGGCACTGGGCTCTAGGTTAATAAGTTAGTCCTAAAAATAATATAAAATAGCATATTAATGCATATAAAATATCCAAAATAGATAATATAATAGCATGGAACAATGAAGAATTATAGATACGTTGGAGACATATCATCGACCGTGCGGAACGTAAGGAGGTAAGCACAAGAGCGGGGCAACCCAAGTATTGACCCAAGACATAATTCGGAACCGGTGCATATAATGCAATATTCGAGACGCTGAACACAGCAGAAAAGGTGTCGGTCTTTGATGTGTAGGGCGAGCGTCTAAGTCAAGCCCCCGGTCTTAATAGTCGGTGCATGTATAATATCCAAAGTGTACAACACTTGATCGAGATAGATTCTAAGAGCGAGAAGGAGCAAAAAGGGAAGGGTACAACATGGAAGACTGTAAGGGAACCGTGAAAAGGTTTGCTTTATTTCCAATAAGCTCATGACATCTAGCCATACAATTGGAATTGCCGAACAAGTCCTCGGATAGGGATACATAAAGAAAAGATAGATAAATTTTACAGATGCAAGGTTTACGTAGGGCCTTAATACGTGGGTTAACACTCGAACTGTTCCCTACTGCACGTCTGCGCCTTTGCTTATGTTGGGAGGAACAACTTCATTAGGTGGTTGTCCTGTGACGGGTCCTTAACAAGGAGTCTTCAAGGGGTTGTTGCATTGGTGGTGCTTGATGCCGGATAGGTCCTAGATGGTGCCTGTTTGTCGTCGAAGACGTGTTATTCCATGGTGCGGTCAAACCGAACTATTGGTTTAATCCCCACAGCTTCCCATGGTATTTTGAGTGCAAAATTATGACATCTTGACACATAATGTGCTGCCGGGTTGGGCCTGCCATGGAGGACGTTCTCCTATGCACGTCGAACATAGAGAGGCCCCTTGGCTGGGGATAGGTCCCGCGCTCGCTCATTCGCCTCTCGCGCCTTGACGGTGAGCTGACCTTTCGGCCCTTCGTATTCGTCCGCCAAGGCCGCAATGTGTTCTTCAGTCCGGAGAGAGTGCTCCGTATTGCCATTGACTGTGATGACACCTCTTGGTACGGGCATCTTTAATTTGAGGCATGCGCAGTGGGGGACGGCGTTGAAACGAGAAAACACCATTCGGCCTAACATGGCATGATAGCCATTGCGGAGGTGGGCGATATCGAAGATCATGTCTTTGCTCCGGAAGTTATCTGAAGAGCCGAATACTAATTCTAAGGTGAGAGTGCCAGAGCAGTGGGCTTCAATGTTGGGGATGACCCCCTTGAAGGTGGTGCTGTAGGGTGATACGTCTCCAACGTATCTATAATTTATGAAGTATTCATGTTGTTATATTATCAGTCTGTGATGTTTTACAATCATTGTATAGCAACTTTATATCATTTTTTGTGACTAACCTATTGACATAGTGCCCAGTGCCAGTTGCTATTTTTTGCTTGTTTTTACATCGCGGAAAATCAATACCAAACGAAGTCCAAACGCAGCGAAACTTTTTGGAGAATTTTTTATGGATCGGAAGACACAACTTGGGCCAAAGAAGTACCATGCGGGTGCCCCGAGGGGGCACAACCCACCTGGGCGCACCTGGGGGCCAGGCGTGCCCTGGTGGGTTGTGCCCACCTCGGTGGCCTTCCGCACCGCCTCTTCACCCTATAAATTCCCAAATATTCCAAAAACCCTAGGGGTGCTGCTAGATCAGAAGTTCTGCTACCGCAAGCCTCTATAGCCAAAAAAACCAACCTAGACCCTGTTCTGGCACCCTGTTGGAGGGGAAAATTATCACCGATGGCCACCTTCATCATCCCGGCGGGCACCATGATGAGGAGGGAGTAGTCCACCCTCGGGCCTGAGGGTTTGTACCAGTAGCTATATTTTTAATCTCTCTCTCGCTGTCGTGTTCTTGAGTAGGCACGATCTTGATGTATCGCGAGCTTTGTTAATATAGTTGGATCATATGGTGCTTTCCCCTCTCTATCTTGTTGTGATGAATTGAGTTTTCCCTTTGAGATTTTGTTTTTTATCGGATTGAATACTTATATGGATTTGAGAACACTTGATGCTTGTCTTGCTATTAATACTCGTGGTGACAATGGGGTATCATATTGATTCACTTGATATGTATTTTGGCACTCAACTCGTGGATTCCCGAGGTGACATTGGGATAATCTATGCATAGGGGTTGATGCACGTTCTCGCCTTTGTATCTCCAATAGAAATCTTAGGGCACTCTTTGAGGTTCTTTGTGTTGGATTGAGAATTATGAATCTAAAATTGTTTGATGCATATAGTATAATCAACTCACAGATACTCGCGGTGACATTGGAGTATCTAGGTGACATTAGAGTTCATTGATGTGTATCATGTTATTTTAGTACGAACTCTTGGTTAAATCGATTAGAAAGACTAGCTTGGTGTTATTTTAGTACGAACTCTAGGATAGATTGATTAGAAAGAATAGCTTTGAGGTGGTTTTGTACCCTACAAACAATTTCTTCTTATGTTCTCTGCTAGATAAGAACTTTGGAGTTATTCTTCATCGCACGTGAGGGATGGTTATATGATCCAATTATATTATCATTGTTGAGATATTGCACTAGCGAAAGTATGGACCCTAGGCCTCATTTTCAAGCATTGAAATACCGTTTGTGCTCCGTTTTATCAGTTGCTACCTTACTGTTTTTTATTGTTCCTATTACAAAAATCAATATCTACTATCGTTACTACACTTGTATCACCATCTCTTCACCGAACTAGTGCACCTATACAATTTACCATTGTATTTGGTGTGTTGGCGACATAAGAGACTCTTTGTTATTTGGTTGCAGGGTTGTTTGAGAGAGACCATATTCATCCTACGCCTCCCATGGATTGATAAACCTTAGGTCATCCACTTGAGGGAAAATTGCTAATGTCCTACAAAACTCTGTGCTTGGAGGCCCAACACGAGTCTACAAGAATAAAGTTGCATAGTAGACATAACTGGGCTTGATCCTTGACGGATTCATTCCCATTTTCCTTAGTGGATCTTCATAGATCAGGTTGAGGCTGCTGCCACCTTCCATAAGGACTCTGGTAAGGTGGTATCCATCGATGATGGGGGCGAGGACCAAAGGTGTCGATCCTCCATGACGGATGCTGGTCCGGTGGTCCTTGCGGTCGAAGGTGATCGGACATGCCGACCATGGGTTAAATTTCGGTGCTACTGGCTCTATGGCGTAGACGTCCCGAAGTGCGCACTTCCTCTCCTTCTTGGGTATATGAGTGACATAGATCATGTTCACTGTTTTAACCTCCTGAGGGAATTGCTTCTGGCCTCCACTATTCGGCCTGCGAGGCTCCTCATCGTCCTCGCTGCGGGGCTTCTGCCCGTGTCTTCGGCTATAAGTTTTCCGGCCTGCTTAATAACCCAACAATTACGGTTGGTGTGGTTGGCATGCTTGTCCGTGGTGCCATGTATCTGGCACGGCCGATCCACGATAACATCCAACTTAGTGGGTCCGTCCTGGTTTCCTTTAGAGGGCTTCTTTTGCGGCCCTGACTTGGAATTACGAAATCCGGCATTTACTGTCGTGCCATCAACCTCTGCGCCATTATGTCGACGCTTATTTTTATTGCGGCGTGGCTTTCTATTGTCATCCCGGACTTCCGAAATACCGGGGTCTTCTGGGTTGGTGCTTCTATGAGCCAACAAACTATCTTCACCAGCACAAAATCGGGTCATGAGGGATGTGAGAGCCGCCATTATCTTTAGCTTATCCTGGCCGAGCTGGCATGCGAGCCATTCGTCCCGGATATTGTGTCTGAACGCGACTATAGCTTCGGCGTCTGGGCAGTCGACTATCTGGTTCTTTTTGGTTAAAAAACCGATTCCATAATTGCCGGGCCGACTCGTTGGACTGTTAGACCATGTGGCTCAAGTCGTCGGCATCCGAAGGCCGGACATAGGTGCCTTGGAAGTTGGCTCGGAAAGCATCCTCGAACTGTTCCCAGCTCCCTATGGAGTCTTTGGGGAGGTTGTTCAACCAATGTCGGGCTGGTCCTTTGAGCTTTAATGGCAGATATTTGATGGCGTGGAGCTCGTCTCCACGTGCCATATGAATGTGGAGAAGAAAATCCTCAATCCACACGGGCGGATCCGTAGTACCATCGTACGACTCGATGTTCACGAGTTTAAACCCTTATGGGAATTGGTGCTGCATCACCTCATCGGTGAAGCACATTGGGTGAGTGGTGCCCCTTATTCGGGCCACATCGCGTCGAACCTCGGATTCCATCCTGGCTCGGTGTTGTTCCCGAACTCTATTGTTCCAGTCGAGCCATGCTTGGTGTGCGTCTCTTCTTTCGGGAGGGTATCCTCTTGATCTGTAGATGGACCGTGACTGACTTTCTCTAACAGCCAGGTCGTGCTGAAGATCGTATTGATATTCTGGCTGTGTCACCTCCTTGCCTATATGGCGGGGAGGGGCAGGTGGGTGTTCGGCTTCCCCAGCCGGCATGTCCCTTCCTCGAGGGGGGCGGTCGGGCTGGTTGACTTGTGTTCGTTTGGGTAGTGCGGGCTTGAAAGCCTCATCATCGAATTGCAGCAACAATCTGCGCTTGGGGTAGCTCTTTGTTTGCCGTTCATAGCCGTACCCCTCTTCGGCCGCTAGGACTTTCGTCCATCTGTCGTTCAGGATGTCTTGTTCGGCCTTGATCTATTGTTGTTTCTTCTTTAAGCTTCGCGCGATGGCTATTAGTTGTTGCTTGAACCGATCATGTTCCAGTGGATCTTCTGGGACGACAAAATCTTCAGCCCTGAGGCTGACTTCTTCTTCAGAGAGAGGCATGTAATTGCTATCTTCGGAGTCATTGGGGTCCTCGGCATTATGCTGACCTGTTTCCTCCTCGAAGTCATCAGACTGGTGCTCGGGGGCGGGGTCGCTGATGTCTTCCGCATTGTCCGGGGTGTCATCCTCTCCGATGCCCGTGTTGCTTTCCCTGCCGTGTCGCCCTTTGGATCATCGATGTTATCTTCGGCGTTTGGGGGGCTCCTCTCTAGGTTTGTTTTTGGGGGGGCCATCCCCATTAGCGCCATCGCCGTCGTCCTTGGGGGTGCATGTGGCCGCCCATCGGCTGGTGATGGGAGGGTGGCTCTAGTGTGGGCTGTGGCCTCGCTGTCGTCCCTATGTCATCAGCCTCCTCCCTGACATAGTCCAGCATGTCGGTTAAGTCCTCGACGGTGGCTACTAAGTGGGTGGTGGGTGGGACGTAAAATTCCCTGTGGCCTACCTTAAGGCTCTGTCGAGCATGAGTTAAGGACGGGCCATCGACGATAGTCATCATCTGGATTCGATCGAGTGCCTCGTTTAATAGGGCATGAGATTTCTTCGAAGCTGACCTCTGTCGAGCATGAGATTTCTTCAAAGCTGACCTCTGTTGCTACAGTGAGAAGAGGCACGAGTCTGGCCAGGGCGAAATCCCGGTCTTCAGACGTTGTACCTGCGTTGAAGCTCACCACCAGGTCTGTACTGGGAAGGGCGAGTCCGGCTGGGGCTGACTCCCAGTCCTCGGGCGCCGAACTCCCGTTAGGGCTCAAAGCCGGGTCCTCGGCGAGGCAGAAAGGTCCGGAGAGGGTTGATTCCCGATCTTCGGACGTAAGAGCTACACCCAAGCTCGAAGTTGATAGTGCGACAAGGGCCAATCTGGAGATCAGATCGGGAAGAGGCCTCGAAGTTAATGCCTCGGGAGTCGTGGTTGTTCCAAGTGAGGCTAAAAAGCCGGTGAAGAACAGATCGCCCTGAGTGTCGGCGATGTATTCGAAATTACCGAACCTGATTTGATTCTCAGGGGCGAAGCTGTTGACCGGGTTGAGATGTCCGATCGAGTCGGCGTGCAGAACAATGCTGCCGAACGCGAAAGCTGCCCGGGGACGAAGTTGTCCCCGGTGCTGATGCTGTCTCCAATGATCAGGCGAGCCATCAATCCTTTGATGATTCGACAAAGAAACTCTTGATGAAAGCACCAATGTCGGTGTCAAAACCGGCGGATCTCAGGTAGGGGTCCCGAACTGTGGACCTTGGATCGATGGGGAACCGTAGATGTGGGGCACGATATTTACCCAGGTTCGGGCCCTCTCTAAGAGGCAAAACCCTACGTCCTTCTTGATTATATTGCTTGTGTATATGAGGATTACAGAGTAGATCTACCACGAGATCAGACGAACTAAACCCTAACTAGTAGGATGGTAATTGTTCTTCTAGCCTCCACGGACTAAACCCCCTGGGTTATATAGACACCAGGGGTACTAGGGTTTACATATAGTCGGTTACATCAAAGGAATACCGGATCTTCCATCCTGTCTTGGGTCGCACACCAAGGCACAAAAGGTCTTTGGTCCGGACACAATGCGGCCCAACAATCCGGCCCATGTGAGATTGGTCGCACACCCAAGGACCCCTAGTCCAGGACTCCCTCAACGGGTGTGGTGCAAGGAGGAGATGGAGAGCGGAGATGAGGTGCGGTTTTTGCCCCATGCCTGGTTAGGTTTATATAGCGGGCGGATGCGAGAAGCCAAACAAAGAGGTGTTTAATGCCGTCGGACACAAGAACAGACGTGTGGCGCTCGGGGCACCAGAGTAGCTTTCTCGACACACACCCGGATTTAATGGAGGCAGGCGGGTAGACGGATGCAATTTCAATGTAGAGAGAAGACGTGCACAGTCGCGGCGTCCTCGGCCGACCGCTTCAATGCCAGCGCGAGCGAGATGTCACATCTGTTCTAGGCCGATGTCAATGCGGAACGGCCGCTTTAGAATGCCATGAATATGGGTAGCTCGCTTCGGGTGGGAAATGGCGCGGGAGAGGAAGGATTTTTTGGGCGGGACAAGGCAGGCAGTCAGAAGCGGGTGTAGCAGTGATCCGGATACCCACAAACCCTCTAATTTGTCTGGTTTGCAAAAAAAACACGTCGGAACCGACCTGACGATACAGACCGTTGTGGGCGGTTTGAAGGTTGGTTGGAGATGGCCTAAGCAATCGGTAGTGCTTCTGGTAAGTGGTTCATGATCTTCACCGTAACGAACAGTGAAGTTGCTGTCGGCCTGCTCAGTGTACCAGTTAAGTCCACCCGACCCACGGAACTTTCTAATCCACTACAGTCAGCACCCCGAGGGAATGGAAGCTTGGGACAGAGCTCGGTTCCCCGTTCCGCGCACCGCACTCACCATGACGAGAAGATAGAGCCACCACGCACCCAAAACCCACTCCGTAAACAAATCCCTCGCGCCGCCCCACCACAAGACCACGGCACCCGATCCCCAAACCCGAACGCCGCCGACCCTTATTGCGTCCAAGGAACAGTCGCGCTGACGTCCCGCGCGACCGAATCCTCGCTTCCGTCGCCACCTAGCCCGACCTTTTCTCCGCCCCATAAAAGGCCGCTGCGGCCAAACTATCGACCCGGTCATTCCAACGCTCGCCCAACAAACCAAAAGGACGACCGTCGACGCACCCCCATTACGCGCGGCCGACTATGTGCACGCCAGCACCGGGTGGCCGCGGCCGCGGCGGCGTGCGCTTGAACGTCGGCGGACGGGTGTTCCAGACCACGGCCGCCACGCTCGCCGCCGCGGGGCGGGACACCATGCTCGGCGCCATGCTGGACGCCTCCTGGAATGCCGCGGCCGCGGGCGACGAGGCCGACTACTTCATCGACCGCGACCCGGCCTGCTTCGCAGTGCTGCTCGACCTGCTCCGCACGGGCGGCCTCCACGTGCCGCCCCACATCCCCGACGCCGTGCTCTGCCGCGAGGCGCTCTACTACGGCCTCCTCGACCGCGTCCGCGCCGCGCGCTGGGACGACTTCGACGGCGACCGCCTCCGCCTGGCCGCGTCCGTGCCGGGCCGGGCCGCGGGGGACGGCACGGCCGTCCGCGCGGCGCCTGACGGGGGCTGCTGCGTCGCGCACGGCGGCGCCGTGCGCGTCTACAACTGGATGCTCGAGGAGCGCCGGCCGGTCTACCTCGACCACGCGCCGGTCAACGACGCGGCCTACCTCGACGCCTCCACGCTCCTCGTCGCTGCGCGCGAGCGCCCCGGCAGGCGGGACGGCGGCGTGGCCGCCTTCTCGGCGCTCACCGGCGAGATGCACCACCGCTTCCGCGTCGCGCACGATCGTCAGCTCAGGTCCTTCACCCCCGGGGCACTGGCCTTCGACCAGGAGTGCAGCATCTTTGCGAGCTGCAAGGGCCGGCTCAACGAGTATGGCATTGGTGTATGGGACGGCACCACCGGCGACCAGACGGGTTTCTTCTACGAGCCGCCCGGCTGCGCCCTCGGGGACGCCGATAAGCTCCAGTGGCTGGATGGCACCAGAACGCTCATGGCGGCCACCATGTTCCCGCGGGCGGATTCTTCTTTCATAAGCCTGCTGGATTTCCGGGACAAGAACGTCGTCTGGTCGTGGTGCGACGTCGGCACGCCGGCGTCGCTCGAGGATAAGCACGCGGTCCACGCCATCGCAATGGAGGACGGGAGGTCGATCTGCGTCATCAACCAGTACGACGACCTCGGGTTCCTCGACCTCCGGAGCAGCGCCGGCGGCGTGCGGTGGAGATCACGGAGCAAGCTGATGAGCAGGAAGAAGGTGCACGCCGAGGAGACGTGCTATCCCAAGCTCGCCACGCACGCCGGCCAGCTCTTCGCGTCGACGAACGACGCCATCTCGGTATTCACTGGCCCCGACCATGCACTGACCTCAACGCTGCGCGGGAGCGACGGCGGCGCCATCTGCGACTTCTCCATTGGGGGCGACCGTCTTTTCGCCCTGCATAACGAGGAGAATGTGTTCGATGTGTGGGAGACGCCGCCACCGCCGATCATCTAACTCTTGTCATCTTGTGCGAGGATTAGTCACAACTTTTCTTTTATAAGACAAGAGGGGAACAGGTAGTGATAGAGGTTTTGACGGAGAAACATGCTGTAGACCAGAGAAGATTCAACTGTCACTAAACTTGTATTTCCAATTCCAAAAATGAGTATATATATGAGTGGAGTGTTGTCATTATCGACAGACACCTTTATTGTCAATTCTTTGCGATTTCAGTGATTACCAAGCAAAAATTGACCCTCCATACAATACAACCTGAATGTAGGTCAGATGTACACTGGTGTTCGTATTTTTTCTGAATTTATTTCAGGGTTTTTGTCAATGTTCGTTCAGTGAAAGTAGATATTCTCGTTGACTACGGAACGTCTATAGTGACTACGTCAATCTTAAAATATTATGCCAGCTCAGTATTTAGCGGTGCTTATAGGGATAACGTGTGCGTACGTGCGCTCGTAAGGATGACTATATGTCAGCATCTGCAATTGTACCGTGTTAACATTAAAAAAGCACTTTATATGTGTGCTAAAAAAAATAACAAATAAAACTTTCTGTGAATTTCCTATGTTTGTGGGTTAATGTTTATGAAGATGTGAGCGCAAGATATCTCTTCAACACTGATGAATAAGTGCTTAGGAGATCCCAGGAGGTCATACTAAATCATGGACTAATTTAAAATGTCCCCCTGAACATTTTTCTTTAGTTGTTAAAACACGACAACTTTGTCCCAAACTGGTTTTTTGTCAGAAAATTGTCATGTTTGCCAACCTCACGTGAACTAAAGTTGTCATGAAAAACGCCCGGATTGCCATGCTTAAAATTCGTATGTTGGGGATTTATCATTTCTGTAAATCATACTAACTAGAAGGGTTGTCACCGTAGGTGTTGTTAGGATCTCATAATTTTTGTTTGACGCGTGGGGGAGATGAAGTATGTTTCCTTATAATGCCGTATGTTGATGGGTCTTTTTTGGCGGTTTGGTTCTGTGATATCTGCTAATCAACTTACGAATGTGAGCACTTGCAAAAAAGAAACTTACGTATGTGAGAAAGTCGCATGGTGGCGTTTCTTTTGTTTTGCCAAGTGATTGAAAGGTTGTGCGGAACTGATGTGTTTTTATAGATTGGTTGCTACTGATTAATTTGAGAATTTTTTTACTCGGTTAAATTCATGAACTAAATTTAAAATTAAACACCTCAATCAAAATCATTGCTCTGGTTAAAATTGTGAGAACTCTAAAACTAAAGAGCCAAGTCCAAAATTAAAATTGAACATCTCAATGAAAATGGCCGATCCAGCCAAAATCCTGAATCAAATCTAAAATTAAATATCTCAATTGAACGAAGGAGCCCCAAATTAGGGAACATAGTGAATTTAAAGATGCCATGAACAGATGATATCGTCCGATTTGAAAAGAAAGAAGTGAGCGGCGGGATAAGACTGGATTTGCCTTTGCCCATCTCTGCAAGGAAAACAAATGTGGGGAGAGACATAAAGGTGGGGAGAAAAGCATAATAAACAGGAGATCTTGTTTGGATATCTCTCTACTGTCCCACTAGTCCATTTAATTTTGTTTGGCTGTCTCCACATGTTTAGTATCACCTGTTTGCTTTTTCTTCGATAATAAAGATGTACTAGCTAGACACATACACAACACAACTTTCTTTTTTGAGGGGAATACACAACACAGCTAATCATGTATGTTTTTTTGATGCAGTCTGACCGTTAGTTAGCAGAACCTAGGACTAGAGCTCTGCTGCCACTTACGAAGATCGGCCGCGTACGCTGTTAGAGATGCAAGCTTGCAGTTGGCCGGTGGAGCAGCAGCAGCCGGTGGTTGAGCATTTTGCTTCAGAGTTCCTTTTTCTTGCATGCTCCAGAGTCGGTACACCCGAGCGGCGTGTATATCTAATGCAAATTCTCATGGCATGCTTTACCTTGAAACGTAAGGCATAGGCCAAGGTGGCATAAATTTAACCTCCTTGTGGTCGTACCTACTGGCTGCAAAACTTGTGTCAGCGTGAGTACGGTTGTGTTGTGTGGAAGTTGTTTGCACACATCAATCTTCGCTCCCTCGTCGTACGTAGACTAGCTCCCTATGTTTGTTGGGTAAATGAATGGTCGGGGCAAGAGCTGCACATGAAGGAAAGAGTCTGGACACCTCGTGATGCAAGGGAAACCTTGCAAGTAAGCAGTAACGTGTTCAGCACCCAACTCCTGCGAGTGTGCGGAAGTGGTTCGGAATTCAGGAGGAGCATCTGTGATGACTGTCGACTGTGTGTGTTAGAAGGAGATTTGTTTTTTTTAGAGAAAGATATGTAGCTTATCATTCCAAATTGTTGACCAAGTCATTACAGTATTTTTGCACGAAAACAACTTGTCGACACTCAAAAGTGGCACAATCATAAAAAGTAGCTTTAAGTTATATCGAGACTAATTCAAACTTATGTTTGGAGGTCACCTCCGGATGACTCTCTTTAAGAAGAACGAGATGGATATGAACATGGTCTAAAACGGGCTCTTACGCAATATTTATGACAAGTTTAGAGATGCTTATGTTGACACCAGATTAAAGAATGACATGAATCTCAATTAAGATGGCCTCTGATGTAAAATGTTTCAACACAAAAGTTGTGCGTTTCATCGAAACAATTGATTTTGATATAAAAATCATCCCAATCCGAGTTCGTATCCAAAAGTTAGAGCCATCGGAATGCAGCTTTGTCATGAGACAAAATATGGCGCGCCCCACCAGACACGTGTCTGATGAGTAGCGCCACCAGTCGGCTGTTTTGCGTGAGAGATTCGGTCCTTAAGATGGCTTTGAATCAAAAAACTTTCAACACAAAAGTTGTTCGTCTCGTTAAAACGGTCAATTTTTCTTATGGGTTCATCTTCATCCGAGGTCGTTTGTGACCCGTGGGACCTACAAACCGAACTGATGTTCAAGACTTACCTAAATCCGAGTTCAATTAATTTTGAAAAGATTTGGGCGTGATTTGGAGTTCTTTTTTTGTACGGGAAGTCCATCCGCCTCTTATATACCTAAGGGGTGAGGGCCGATTGAAAACACACAATCGAACAAACATCTACCACTTTACCTTTTGTCTTCTCCTTTGTTCTTCTTCTTTCTCGTTCTTCGTTCGTTTTCTTATTGCAGGGCGGCGAACCTCGAGGCCCTAGGGGCGATTAGGTCGACCTAGGGCAGCCCATAGTCGCCACGCACCCTGACGGGATCCCTCCTAGGCGTGTAGGGTTTTGGGTCTACAAAAGCGTTCGCCGAATTGCTTGCGTACCACGCTTCTGGGCATCACCCCGGCGTCGAGGATACACGGTGACGTGTTCGTGTGCGAACACACTTTTTGGCGACTCCGTTGGGGACGAAGCTTTAAACAATTTCCAGCCCGTTCTTTTTATGAAGAGATCGTTATCTAGGGTGTGCAATCTACAAAGGTAATATGAATACCCAATTCTATACTTTAGATGCAAATAATTCATATGGTGTTACAGATCTTTCAATGAGTATACTCTATCGGTCAGCCCTAATTTTTTCAATCATGCATCTAATTACGTGCATAGGCCGATTCAAAGTAATTTACATACTTCAATTTCTTATGATACTAGTAACATGCACCATATGTACTCCAACTCTCATGCATCGGCAACCCCAGAAATCGTTATGCCAGTGAAGAACATGATGAGTTTGGTCAATCAAGTTGAAACACCTCTTGTAAGAACTACCAATAGCATGCGACAAAGTGTTTCGCCTTTTTATTCATCGGCAATTAATTTGCAATATAATAGTTCAACCATGCCGATGGATGGGAGAATTGGTCATACTACTACTAGCTATTCGGCCGGTTACTCTCAACCGTCGTATGTTATACCTCATGTTAGTAATTATTCGGCACCGTATACAACTGTAGATGCTCATAATTCGGCTCCGCACCTTCACAGTCATAGCCGAATAAGTGAAAATTTTATAGGAGTGCACATGCCACCATCTAATATCGTAGCATATAATGCATCCTCTACGCAATTGCGTAATTTCGGCAACACCTTAATGCCGAAAGAATCTAAAAGTATTGTGGAGCAATCCCTTACAGAATGGGAAGTGACTACATTAAAAATGGATATAACCGTAAATAATAAGATTGGTGCTCTTTGCCTTGAACAACATGATAAGGGGCTTGTTCCTGATTATAATGCAATAAAAGCTAGAGTTTTGCAAAAAGATGAATCTTTACTAATTGGTAAAATTGCGAGCAAAAATATGATTTTATAACAATGCATATGTCTTCACCTAGTACTACATCATATTATACACCCCCTACACAATTGCAAAGTTTTGGCAACACCCATGCGTCATTGCCGAAAGAATCTAAAAGCATTGGGGGCCAATCATATCCGGAGTGGGCTGAAATTGAGAAAAATCTTAAAGCCAATTTTGCCGCTTGCTGCCAGAAACAAATAGAAATAGAATTGTCTCAGATAAAAGAAGCATTGCCAATTGGTAGTATCAATGAAAAGAAGGATGATTCGAAACATGAAAGTGCCTCGGTTGAAAAAGCCGAATCAAGTAGTATATATTCCGAATGCATCAAATGAAAAGAGGCAAGTAGTATTGAGAAAGGGCATGAAAAGCATGTCAAAACAACCATGCTTGATTTTTCTGAAGTTAATGGAACCTACTTCCTGCCCTATGAGTTTCGTGCCATAGAAATTGACAAGTCCCAAGGACAAGAAGAAGTAGCCAAACAAAGTTCGGCTAACATAGATTTTCAAAGCAATGATGCATGGAATCAAGAAAAATATGATGACAAGGCATTGGGGAGCCATCCAAAGACGGAGCAAGCTGTTCTTCAAGTCGCACCACCATCATGCTCTCCCAACATATTTGAAGATGTATGGCTTACAAGTAATTTACCTATTTTTAGATTTGGTCACAAACTTTATTGTTGATGCATCTATTAGACAAATCCTCATAGGTAATTTTGAAAGACCAATGAAGAAGGGTAATTTACTTGTTAGCAATAAAATTGTTATTGAGCATATCGGTCAACCCATTGCGTCATTTATAAAGACCGATAGTGACTTATTGTTGCAGCCAAGGCTTTCCTCATTGCTTTATCTAAAGTTCATACCTAATTGAATAGCTTTGCTTATTTGTTACTTGGCTGGCATTTGGTCTCAATTGAGACATGTATGCTCTAACTATTTTTGTTTCAGAAATTTAAAGCCAAGGTTTAATTCTGATGAGAAAGCCGATGCTATTATGACATCTTATCAAAAGACATCAGATATAGAGTGCAAAACACAGTGCATAGCCGAATGGGGGAGATTCCAAATATAAACCATTTGTTTTCTTACCTCCAAAGCCGTTCTCACACCAAGACCGGCTAAAAATAAGAAGTATACCTTCAATTCAAGCATGTGTGATCAAATATTTGATTTGTTGCTAAAAAATAATTACATAAGAATTCTGGATCACCATGTCGAGCCATCTATCCTAAGACGAATGTATTGTAGGTTGCATAATTCGTTCAAACATAATTTTGAGGATTGCAAATGTTTTGTCAAATAGTCAAATCAGCAATTGATAAAGGACGATTGAGATATGTTGAAACACCAAAGGATGACCAGTCTATTTTGATTGGTCCTGATGGCAAAAAGTTCTTGCATTGGTTTCTTCAAGCTGATTCATTAAATGATGAGAAGGTAAAAACATTGGATGATGGGATCAAGCTTTCAAGTAAAAAAGTTGTTCAAGAGCACAATGAAGATATTTTCGAAGGCGGGAATTCCATCAAGGTTGCACAGAAGACGCCAAGTACTGGGGGCAACAAGAAAATTCAGAGATTGGTGCAAGCACAACCAAAGAAAACAAAGGCTAACATAGGCACAAGGGTAAGAGATTGAAAATCACTTTCGCAGAGTTACTAGCTAAATATCAAAAAGCAGGTGAAGAAAAAAGTGCTTATCAAACAAGTAATGCAAAAGCATCAAGATCACCCCCTAGGCACAAATATGAGGATTAATATTGGCAAAGTGAGAATTTCAATGCAACATATTCATATCCTTGTTTTGGGTCGCCAATGCCAATGCTGTGGATGCCTCCCCATGCTCATGTAAATCCATATCCTTTGCGGGACATGTATGATACAAGCACACATTCTCCATCTTATTTTACACCATCGCACCAACATTGTGTAGCTCCAAGAAGGTCACTTTCGATGTCAAAACCGGCAGACCTTGGGGTAGGGGGTCCCGAGCTGTGGATCTAGGATCGATGGGTAATAAGGGACGATGAACACAGTGTTTACCCAGGTTCGGGCCCTCTCAAAGAGGTAAAACCATATGTCCTGCTTGATTGTATAACGTGGTTTACAGAGTAGATCTACCTCGAGATCAGTATGACCTAACCCTAGACTACGGGGGAGGAAGATAGCTCTGACCCTAATGACTACAACCCTCGGTTTATATAGACACCGATAGGGCTAGGGTTACTGAAGATAGATTACAATAAGGAATAAAAGAGATCCGACGCCTTGTTGACTTGGAGGGCACACCACGGATTCATAGATCTCCTATCACAGTAGGACTCCACTAGTCCGGCCCATGTATAATGGGCTGTCGCCCCGAGGACTGATGTCTACTTCGCAACTTTATCCTTGTAGACGTTGTTGGGCCTCCAAGTGCAGAGTATTGTAGGATAGTGGCAATTTTCCCTCAAGTGGATGACCTAAGGTTGATCAATCCGTGGGAGGCGTAGGATGAAGATGGTCTCTCTCAAACAACCCTGCAACCAAATAAAAAAAGAGAGTCTCTTGTGTCCCCAACACACCCAATACAATGGTAAATTGTATAGGTGCACTAGTTTGGCGAAGAGATGGTGATACAAGTGCAATATGGATGGTAGATATAGGCTTTTGTAATCTGAAAAATATAAAAATAGGAAGGTAAATAATAGCAAAAGTGAGCGAAAACGTTATTGCAATGCTTAGAAACAAGGCCTAGGGTTCATACTTTCACTAGTGCAAGTTCTCTCAACAATGATAACATAATTAGATCATATAACAATCCCTCAACGTGCAACAAAGAGTCACTCCAAAGTCACTAATAGCGGAGAACAAATGAAGAGATTATTGTAGGGTACGAAACCACCTCAAAGTTATTCTTTCTGATCAATATATTAGGCTATTCCCCTAAGTGTTACAAACAACCCTAGAGTTCATACTAAAATAACATCTTAAGATACAAATCAACCAAAACCCCAATATCATCTAGATACTCCAATGTCACCTCAAGTATTCGCGGGTTTGATTATACGATATGCATGACACAATCTCAAATTCATCTATTCAAACCAACACAAAGAACTTCAAATAGGGCCCCAAAGTTTCTACCGGAGAGTCAAGATGAAAATGTGTGCCAACCCCTATGCATAAGTTCACAAGGTCACAGAACCTGCAAGTTGATCACCAAAAGATACATCAAGTAGATCACGTGAATATCCAATTGTCACCACAGATAAGAACATGCAAGACATACATCAAGTGTACTCAAATCCTTAAAGACTCAATTCAATAAGATAACTTCAAAGGGAAAACTCAATCCATTACAAGAAGGTAGAGGGGAAGAAACATCATAAGATCCAACTATAATAGCAAAGCTCACGGTACATCAAGATTGTGCCAAATCAAGAACACGAGAGAGAGAGAGAGAGATCAAACACATAGCTACTGGTACATATCCTCAGCCCCGAGGGTGAACTACTCCCTCCTCGTCATGGAGAGCGCCAGGATGATGAAGACGACCACCGGTGATGGTTTCTCCCTCCGGGAGGGTGCCAGAATAGGGTCCCGATTGGTTTTTGGTGGCTATAGAGGCATGCGGCGGCGGAACTCCCTATCTAGGTTCTGTTCTGGAAGTTTGGGAATATATAAGAGGTGTTGGAGTCGGGAACAAGTCAGGGGGACCCACCAGGCGGCCACAAGGTCAGGGGGTGCACCCTCCACCCTTGTGGTGTCCCTGGGACTCCTCTCCGATACTTTTTTGTTCCAGTATTTTTCATATTTTCAAAAAATAATCTTAGTAAATTTTCAGGTCAATTGGACTCCGTTTGACATTCCTTTTCTGCGAAACTCAAAACAAGGAAAAAACAGAAACTGGCACTGGGCTCTAGTGAAGGAAATATGCCCTAGAGACAATAATAAAGTTGTTATTTTATATTTCCTTATATCATGATAAATGTTTATTATTCATGCTAGAATTTTATTAACCGGAAACTTGATACATGTGTGGATACATAGACAAAACACCATGTCCCTAGTAAGCCTCTACTAGACTAGCTCGTTAATCAAAGATGGTTAAGTTTCCTAACCATATACATGTGTTGTCATTTGATGAACGGGATCACATCATTAGGAGAATGATGGAGAAGACCCATCCATTAGCCTAGCATAATGATCGTTAAGTTTTATTGCTATTGCTTTCTTCATGACTTATACATATTCCTCTGAGTATGAGATTATGCAACTCCTGAATGCCGGAGGAACACCTTGTGTGCTATCAAACGTCACAACATAACCGAGTGATTATAAAGATGCTCTATAGGTGTCTCCGAAGGTGTTTGTTGGGTTGGCATAGATCAAGATTAGGATTTGTCACTCCTTGTATCGGAGAGGTATCTCCAGGCCCTCTCGGTAATGCACATCACTATAAGCCTTGCAAGCAATGTGACTAATGAGTTAGTTACGGGATGATGCATTACAGAACGAGTAAAGAGACTTGCTGGTAACGAGATTGAACTAGGTATGATGATACCGACGACCGAATCTCGGGCAAGTAACATACCGATGACAAAGGGAATGACGTATGTTGTTATGCGGGTTGACCGATAAAGATCTTCATAGAATATGTAGGAGACAATATGACCATCTAGGTTCCGCTATTGGTTATTGATTGGATATGTGTCTCGGTCATGTCTACATAGTTCTCGAACCCGCAGGGTCCGCACGATTAACGTTTGATGACATTTGTATTATGAGTTATGTGATTTGATGACCGAAGTTTGTTAGGAGACCCGAATGAGATCACGAACATGACGAGGAGTCTCGAAATGGTTGAGAGGTAAAGATTCATATATTGGATGGTTGTATTCGGACATCGAAATGGTTCCGTGTGATTCAGGTATTTTTCCGAAGTACCGAGGGGTTACCGGAACCCCCAAGGGAATATTGGGCCTACATGGGCCATAGGGGAGAGGGGAGGCAGCCCACAAGGGGTAGCCGCGTCCCCTCCCTATAGGGAGTCCAAATTGGACTAGGGAGGGGGCGCGACCCCCTTTCCTTCTCCTCTTCCTCTCCCTTCCCTATTTCCCCCCTAGGCCGGCCGCCTCCTCCCCTCCTCCTTTATATACGGGGGCAGGGGGGCACCCCAAAGGCACAACAGACATCTCTTAGCCGTGTGCGGTGCCCCCTCCACAGTTTGCCACCTCAGTCATATCGTCGTAGTGCTTAGGCAAAGCCCTGCGCCGATAGCTTCATCATCACCGTCGCCACGCCGTCGTGCTGACGGAAATCTCCCTCGTCCTCAACTGGATCAAGAGCTCGAGGGACGTCATCGTGCTGAACGTGTGCTGAACACGGAGGTGCCTTATGTTCGGTGCTAGGATCGGTTGGATCATGAAGACGTTCGACTACATCAACCGCGTTACTAAACACTTCCGCTGTCGGTCTATGAGGGTACGTGGACACACTCTCCCCTCTCATTGCTATGCATCTCCTAGTTAGATCTTGCGTGATCGTAGGAATTTTTTTGAATTACTGCGTTCCCCAACATCTAGGTTAATAGGTTAGTCCCAAAAATCATATAAAATAGCATATAAATGCATATAAAACATCCAAGATAGATAATATAATAACATGGAACAATAAAAAATTATAGATACGTTGGACACGTATCAAGCATCCCCAAGCTTAATTCCTGCTCGTCCTCGAGTAGGTAAATGATAAAAACAGAACTTTTGATGTGGAATGCTACCTAACATATTTGTCCATGTAATTTTCTTTATTGTGGCATGAATGTTCATATCCATAAGATTCAAGACAAAAGTTTAATATTGACATAAAAACAATAATACTTCAAGCATACTAACAAGGCAATTATGTCTTCTCAAAATAACATGGCCAAAGAAAGCTTATCCCTACGAAATCATATAGTCTGGCTATGCTCCATATTCATCACACAAAATATTCAAATCATGCACAACCCCGATGACAAGCCAAGCAATTGTTTCATACTTTTGATGTTCTCAAACTTTTTCAACTTTCACGCAATACATGAGCGTGAGCCATGGACATAGCACTATAGGTAGAATAGAATATGGTGGTTGTGGAGAATACAAAAAGAAGGAGATAGTCTCACATCAACTAGGCGTATCAACGGGCTATGGATATTCTCATAAATAGATATCAATGTGAGTGAGTAGGGATTGCCATGCAACAGATGCACTAGAGCTATAAGTTTATGAAAGCTCAAAAAGAAAACTAAGTGGGTGTGCATCCAACTTGCTTGCTCATGAAGACCTAGGGAAATCTGAGGAAGCCCATCGTTGGAATATATAATCCAGGTTCTATTATGAAAAATTCCTACTAGTATATGAAAGTGACAACATAGGAGACTATCTATCATGAAGATCATGGTGCTACTTTGAAGCACAAGTGTGGTAAAAGGATAGTAGCATTGCCCCTTCTCTCTTTTTCTCTCATTTGTTTTTGTTTTTTGGGCCTTCTCTTTTTTTAGGCCTTCTCTTTTTTTCATCACATGGGACAATGCTCTAATAATGAAGATCATCACACTTCTATTTACTTACAACTCAAGAATTACAACTCAATACTTAGAACAAAGTATGACTCTATATGAATGCCTCCAACGATGTACCGAGATGTGCAATGAATCAAGAGTGACATGTATGGATGAATTATGAACGGTGGCTTTGCCACAAATACGATGTCAACTATATGATCATGCAAAGCAATATGACAATGATGATGCGTGTCATAATAACGGAACAGTTGAATGTAGCATGGCAATATATCTCGGAATGGCTATGGAAATGCCATAATAGGTAGGTATGGTGGCTGTTTTGAGGAAGGTATACGATGGGTTTATGGCACCGGCAAAAGTTGCGCGACACTAGAGAGGCTAGCGATGGTGGAAGGGTGAGAGTGCGTATAATCCATGGACTCAACATTAGTCATAAAGAACTCACATACTTATTGCAAAAATCTATTAGTCATCGAAACAAAGTACTACGTGCATGCTCCTAGGGGGATATATTGGTAGGAAAAGACCATCGCTCGTCCCCGACCGCCACTCATAAGGAAGACAATCAATAAATATCTCATGCTCCGACTTCGTTACATAACGGTTCACCATACGTGCATGCTACGGGAATCACAAACTTCAACATAAGTATTTCTCAAATTCACAATTACTCACTAGCATGACTCTAATGTCACCATCTCTATATCTCAAAACAATCATAAAGAATCAAACTTCTCATAGTATTCAATGCACTTTATATGAAAGTTTTTATTATATCCCTCTTGGATGCCCATCTTATTAGGACTAAATTCATAACCTAAGCAAATTACCATGCTGTTAGAGACTCTCAAAATAATATAAGTGAAGCATGAGAGTTCAACAATTTCTTCAAAGTAAAACTACCGCCGTGCTCTAAAAATATATAAGTGAATCACTAGAGCAAACGACAAACTACTCCAAAAGATATAAGTGAAGATCAATGAGTAGTCGAATAATTATGTAACTATGTGAGGACTCTCTAACATTTAAGAATTTTGGATCTTGGGATATTATTCAAACAGCAAGAAAATCCTAATAAAATAAAATGATGCTCCAAGCAAAACATATATCATGTGGTGAATAAAAATATAGCTCCGAATAAGGTTACCGATGAACGAAGACGAAAGAGAGGTTGCCTTCTGGGGCATCCCCAAGCTTAGGCTCTTGGTTGTCCTTGAATAATACCTTGGGGTGCCTTGGGCATCCCCAAGCTTAGGCTTTTTACACTACTTATTCCATAGTCCGTGGAAACTTTACCCAAAACTTGAAAACTTCGCAACACAAAACTTGACGAAAACTCATAAGCTCCGTTAGTATAATAAATCAAATCACCACCTAGGTACTGTCAAGACAAGATTCATAATTTTTCTCACATTATGCCTACTGTACCCTATCATTTCTACAATTTATATTAAGCAATATATGCCATAGAAACTAGAAAACAAGCAAACTATGCATCAAAAACAGAATCTGTCAAAAACAGGACAATCTGTAGTAATCTGTAACTCTCGAATACTTCTGTAACTCCGAAAATCCTGAGAAATTTATTTTTTAACCTTCTTCAAAAAGAATCAGTATTTTACCATGCATCTGTTAAAGATGAGACTTGTTTTCCTGAGCACAAAAGTTTCTGTTTTTCAGCAAGATCAAATCAACTAGCACCGTAAGCTGTCCCAAAGGTCTTACTTGGCACAAACACTAATTAAAACACAAAAACCACATCTAACCAGAGGCTATATAAATTATTTAATGGAAAACATGATCTAGAAAGCAAGAACAAAAATAAAATTGGGTTTCCTCCCACCAAGCGCCATTGTTTAACGCCCTTAGCTAGGCATGATGATTTCAATGATGCTCATATAAAAGATAAGAGTTGAAACATAATAGGAGCATCATGAAGCATATGACAAGCACATTTAAGTCTAACCCACTTCCTATGCATAGGGATTTTGTGAGCAAAAAACTTATGGGAGCAAGAATCAACTAGCATTGGAAGGCAAAACAAGCATAACTTCAAGGTTTTCAACACATAGAGAGGAAACTTGATATTATTGCAATTCCTACAAGCACATATTCCTCCCTCATAATAATTTTTAGTAGCATCATGAATGAATTCAACAATATAACCATCACATAAAGCATTATTTTCATGATCTACAAGCATATAAATTTTACTACTCTCCACATAAACAAATTTATTCTCATGAATAGTAGTGGGAGAAAACTCAACAAAATAACTATCATGTGAGGCATAATCCAATTGAAAATTAAAATCATGATGAAAAGTTTCATGGTTATCATTATTCTTTATATCATACATGTCATAGCAATAATCATCATAGATAGCAATTTTGTTCTCATAATCAATTGGAACCTCTTCCGAAATAGCAGATTCATCACTAAATAAAGGCATGACCTCTCCAAATCCACTTTCATAATTATCACAATACGATTCAACACCCTCCAAAATAGTGGGATCATTACTTCCTAAAGTTTACACTCTTCCAAACCCACTTTCGTCAATGTAATCATCACAAATAGGAGGCATGCTTTCATCATAATAAATATTCTCATCAAAACTTGGCGGACTAAAATATCATCTTCATCAAACATAGCATTCCCAAGCTTGTGGCTTTGCATATCATTAGCATCATGGATACTCAAAGAATTCATACTAACAACATTGCAATCATGCTCATCATACAAAGATTTAGTGCCAAACATTTTAATGCATTCTTCTTCTAACACTTTGGCACAATTATCAGAATCCTTATTTTCATGAAAGACATTAAAAAGATGAAGCATATGAGGCAACCTCAATTCCATTTTTTATTTTTCTTTTATAGACTAAACTAGTGATAAAACAAGAAACTAAAATATTCGATTGCAAGATCTAAAGATATACCTTCAAGCACTAACCTTCCCGGCAACAGCGCCAAAAAAGAGCTTGATGTCTAATATGCAACTTTATCCTTGTAGGCGTTGTTGGGCCTCCAAGTGCAGAGTTTTGTAGGATAGCAGAAAATTTCCCTCAAGTGGATGACCTAAGGTTTATCAATCCGTGAGAGGCGTAGGATGAAGATGGTCTCTCTCAAAAAACCCTGCAACCAAATAACAAAGAGTCTCTTGTGTCCCCAACACACCCAATACAATGGTAAATTGTATGGGTGCACTACTTCGGTGAAGAGATGGTGATACAAGTGCAATATGGATGGTAGATATAGGTTTTTGTAATCTGAAAAATATAAAAACAGCAAGGTAACTAATAGCAAAAGTGAGCGAAAACGGTATTGCAATGCTTGGAAACAATGCCTAGGGTTCATACTTTCACTAGTGCAAGTTCTCTCAACAATGATAACATAATTAGATCATATAACAATCCCTAAACGTGCAACAAAGAGTCACTTCTAAGTCACTAATAGCGGAGAACAAACGAAGAGATTATTGTAGGGTACGAAACTGAAGGAAATATGCCCTAGAGGCAATAATAAAGTTATTATTTATTTCCTCATATCATGATAAATGTTTATTATTCATACTAGAATTGTATTAACCGGAAACATAATACATGTGTGAATACATAGACAAACATAGTGTCAGTAGTATGCCTCTACTTGACTAGCTCGTTAATCGAATATGGTTGAGTTTCCTAGCCATGGACATGAGTTGTCATTTGATTAACGGGATCACATCATTAGGCAAATGATGTGATTTACTTGACCCATTCCGTTAGCTTAGCACTTGATCGTTTAGTATGTTGCTATTGCTTTCTTCATGACTTATACATGTTCCAATGACTATGAGATTATGCAACTCCCGTTTACCGGAGGAACACTTTGTGTGCCACCAAACGTCACAACGTAACTGGGTGATTATAAAGGTGCTCTACCGGTGTCTCCGATGGTACTTGTTGAGTTGGCGTATTTTGAGATTAGGATTTGTCACTCCGATTGTCAGAGAGGTATCTCTGGGCCCTCTCGGTAATGCACATCACTATAAGCCTTGCAAGCAATGTGACTAATGTGTTAGTTGCGGGAAGATGCATTATGGAACGAGTAAAGAGACTTGTCGGTAACGAGATTGAACTAGGTATTGAGATACCGACGATCGAATCTCGGGCATGTAACATACCGATGACAAAGGGAACAACGTATGTTGTTATGCGGTTTGACCGTTAAAGATCTTCGTAGAATATGTAGGAGCCAATATGAGCATCCAGGTTCCGCTATTTGTTATTGACCGCAGTCCTGTCTCGGTCATGTCTACATAGTTCTTGAACCCGTAGGGTCCGCACGCTTAAAGTTTGGTGACTATCGGTATTATGAGTTTTTGTGTTTTGATGTACCGAGGATACTTCGGAGTCCCGGATATGATCACGGACATGACGAGGAGTCTCGAAATGGTCGATACATAAAGATCGATATATTGGACGACTATATTCGGACAGCGGAAGTGTTCTGAGTGGTTTCGGATAAGAACCGGAGTACCGGGGGTTTACCGGAAACCCCCGGGGAGTTAATTGGGCCTCATGGGCCTTAGTGGGAGAAGAGGAGGGGCGGCCAGGGCAGCCGCGGGCCCCCTTCCCCTCTAGTCCGAATTGGACAAGGAGGGGTGGGGGGGGCGCCCCCCTTTTTCCTTCTCCTCTCTCCCTTCCTTCCCTCTCCTACTCCAACAAGGAAAAGGAGGAGTCCTACTCCCGGTGGGAGTAGGACTCCCCCTGGCACGCCCTCCTCCTGGCTGGTCGCCTCCCCCCTTGCTCCTTTATATACGGGGCAGGGGGGCACCCTAGAATACACAAGTTGATCTGTTGATCTATTCCAGCCGTGTGCCGTGCCCCCTCCATCATATTCCACCTCGGGTATATCGTAGCAGTGCTTAGGCGAAGCCCTGCGTCGGTAGCAACATCATCACCGTCATCACGCCGTCGTGCTGATGGAACTCTCTCGTGAAGATCTGCTTGATCGGAGTTCGCGGGACGTCATCGAGCTGAACGTGTGCGCAACTCGGAGGTACCGTACATTCGGTACTTGGATCGGTCGGATCATGAAGACGTACAACTACATCAACCGCGTTGTGCTAATGCTTCCGCTTTCTGTATACGAGGGTACGTGGACACACTCTCCCCTCTCGTTGCTATGCATCACCATGATCCTGAGTGTGCATAGGAATTTTTTTGAAATTACTACGTTCCCCAACAGTGGCATCCGAGCCTGGTTTTATGCGTAGATGTTGTATGCACGAGTAGAACACAAGTGAGTTGTGGGCAATACAAGTCATACTGCTTACCAGCATGTCACACTTTGGTTCGTCGATATTGTTGGATGAAGCGGCCCGGATCGACATTACGCGTACGCTTACGCGAGACTGGTTCTACCGACGTGCTTTGCACATAGGTGGCTGGCGGGTGTCAGTTTCTCCAACTTTTGTTGAACCGAGTGTGGCTACGCCCGGTCCTTGAGAAGGTTAAAACAACATTAACTTGATGAACTATCGTTGTGGTTTTGATGCGTAGGTAAGAACGGTTCTTGCTAAGCCCGTAGCAGCCGAGTAAAACTTGCAACAACAAAGTAGAGGACGTCTAACTTGTTTTTGCATGGCATGTTGTGATGTGATATGGTCAAGGCATGATGCTATATTGTATGAGATGATCATGTTTTGTAACCGAGTTATCGGCAACTGGCAGGAGCCATATGGTTGTCGCTTTATTGTATGCAATGCAATCATCCTATATTTGCTTTACTTTATCACTAAGTGGTAGCGATAGTCGTAGAAGCAATAGTTGGCGAGAAGACAACGATGCTACGATGGAGATCAAGGTGTCGCGCCGGTGACAATGGTGATCATGACGGTGCTTCAGAGATGGAGATCACAAGCACAAGATGATGATGGCCATATCATATCACTTATGTTGATTGCATGTGATGTTTATCTTTTATGCATCTTATTTTGCTTTGATTGACGGTAGCATTATAAGATGATCTCTCACTAAATTTCAAGATAAAAGTGTTCTCCCTGAGTATGCACCATTGCCAAAGTTCGTCGTGCTGAGACACCACGTGATGATCGGGTGTGATAAGCTCTACGTTCATCTACAATGGGTGCGAGCCAGTTTTGCACACGCAGAATACTCGGGTTAAACTTGACGAGCCTAGCATATGCAGATATGGCCTCGGAACACTAAGACTGAAAGGTCGAGCGTGAATCATATAGTAGATATGATCAACATAGTGATGTTCACCATTGAAAACTACATCTCACGTGATGATCGGACATGGTTTAGTTGATTTGGATCACGTGATCACTTAGATGATTAGAGGGATGTCTATCTAAGTGGGAGTTCTTAAGTAATATGATTAATTGAACTTAAATTTATCATAAACTTAGTACCTGATAGTATTTTGCTTGTCTATGTTGATTGTAGATAGATGGCCTGTGCTGTTGTTCTGTTGAATTTTAATGCGTTCCTTGAGAAATCAAAGTTGAAAGATGATGGTAGCAATTACACGGACTGGGTCCGTAACTTGAGGATTATCCTCATTGCTGCACAAAAGAATTACGTCCTGGAAGCACCGCTAGGTGCCAGGCCTGCTGCAGATGCAACTGATGACGTTAAGAACGTCTGGCAGAGCAAAGCTGATGACTACTCGATAGTTCAGTGTGCCATGCTTTACGGCTTAGAACCGGGACTTCAACGACGTTTTGAATGTCATGGAGCATATGAGATGTTCCAGGAGTTGAAGTTAATATTTCAAGCAAATGCCCGGATTGAGAGATATGAAGTCTCCAATAAGTTCCACATCTGCAAGATGGAGGAGAATAGTTCTCCCAGTGAACATATACTCAAAATGTCTGGGTATAACAATCACTTGATTCAACTGGGAGTTAATCTTCCAGATGATAGTGTCATTTCAATCACTCCCACCAAGGTACAAGAGCTTCGTGATGAACTATAATATGCAAGGTATGGATAAGACAATTCCCGAGCTCTTCGCAATGCTAAAGGCTGCGAAGGTAGAAATCAAGAAGGAGCATCAAGTGTTGATGGTCAACAAGACCACCAGTTTCAAGAAAAAGGGCAAAAGGAAGAAGAAGGGGAACTTCAAGAAGAGCAGCAAACAAGTTGCTGCTCAAGAGAAGAAACCCAAGTCTGGACCTAAGCCTAAGACTGAGTGCTTCTACTGCAAGCAGACTGGTCACTAGAAGCGGAACTACCCCAAGTATTTGGCGGATAAGAAGGATGGCAAGGTGAACAAAGGTATAAGTGATATACATGTTATTGATGTGTACCTTACTAGATCTCGTAGTAGCACCTGGGTATTTGATACTGATTTTGTTGCTAATATTTGCAACTCGAAACAGGGACTACGGATTAAGCGAAGACTGGCTAAGGATGAGGTGACGATGCGCGTGGGAAATGGTTCCAAAGTCGATGTGATCGCCGTCGGCATGCTGCCTCTACATCTACCTTCGGGATTAGTTTTAGACCTAAATAATTGTTATTTGGTGCCAGCATTAAGCATGAACATTATTTATGGATCTTGTTTGATGCGAGACGGTTATTCATTTAAATCTGAGAATAACGGTTGTTCTGTTTATATGAGTAATATCTTTTATGGTCATGCACCCTTGAAGAGTGGTCTATTTTTTTGAATATCGATAGTAGTGATACACATATTCATAATGTGGAAGCCAAAAGATGCAGAGTTGATAATGATAGTGCAACTTATTTGTGGCACTGCCGTTTGGATCATATTGGTGTAAAGCGCATGAAGAAACTCCATACTGATGGACTTTTCAAATCACTTGATTATGAATCACTTGGTACTTGCAAACCATGCCTTATGGGCAAGATGACTAAGATGCCGTTCTCCGGAACAATGGAGCGAGCAACAGATTTGTTGGAGATCATACATACTGATGTATTTGGTCCGATGAATGTTGAGGCTCGTAGCGGGTATAGTTATTTTCTCACCTTCACAAATGATTTGAGCAGATATGGGTATATCTACTTAATGAAATATAAGTCTGAAACATTTGAAAAGTTCAAAGAATCTAAGAGTGAAGTGGAAAATCATCGTAACAAGAAAATAAAGTTTCTATGGTCTGATCGTGGAGGAGAATATTTGAGTTATGAGTTTGGTCTACATTTGAAACAATGCGGAATAGTTTCGCAACTCACGCCACCCGGAACACCATAGCGTAATGGTGTGTCCGAATGTCGTAATCATACTTTACTTGATATGGTGCGATCTAGATGTCTCTTACTGATTTACCGCTATCGTTTTGGGGTTATGCTTTAGAGACGACTGCATTCACGTTAAATAGGGCACCATCGAAATCCGTTGAGATGACGCCTTATGAACTGTGGTTTGGCAAGAAACCAAAGTTGTCGTTTCTTAAAGTTTGGGGATGCGATGCTTATGTGAAATGGCTTCAACCTGATAAGATCGAACCCAAATCAGAGAAATGTGTCTTCATAGGATACCCAAAGGAAACTGTTGGGTACACCTTCTATCACAGATCCGAAGGCAAGACATTCGTTGCTAAGAATGGATCCTTTGTAGAGAAGGAGTTTCTCACAAAATAAGTGAGTGGGAGGAAAGTAGAACTTGATCAAGTAACTGTACCTCCTCCCTTATTGGAAAGTAGTTCATCACAGAAACCGGTTCCTGTGACACCTACACCAATTAGTGAGGAAGCTAATGATATTGATCATTAAACTTCAGATCAAGTTACTACTGAACCTCGTAGGTCAAGCAGAGTAAGATCCGCACCAGAGTGGAATAGTAATCCTATTCCGGAGGTCATGTTACTTGACCAAGGCGAACCTACAAACTATGAATAAGCGATGGTGAGCCCAGATTCCGCAAAATGGCTTGAAGCCATGAAATCTGAGATAGGGATCCATGTATGAGAACAAAGTGTGGACTTTGGTTGACTTGCCCGATGATTGGCAAGCCATTGAGAATAAATGGATCTTCAAGAAGAAGACAAATGCTGATGGTAATGTTACTGTCTATAAAGCTCGACTTGTTGCGAAAGGTTTTAGACAAGTTCAAGGGATTGATTACGATGAGACTTTCTCACCCGTAGCGATGCTTAAGTCTATCCGAATCATGTTAGCAATTGCCGCATTTATTGTTGGGGAACGTAGTAATTTCAAAAAATTTCCTACGCACATGCAAGATCATGGTGATGCATAGCAACGAGAGGGGAGATTATGTCCACGTACCCTCATAGACCAAAAGCGGAAGTGTTAGCACAACGCGGTTGATGTAGTCGTACGTCTTCACGATCCGACCGATCAAGTACCGAACGCACGGCACCTCCGAGTTCTGCACACGTTCAACTCGATGACGTCCCTCGAACTCCAATCCAGCCGAGCTTTGAGGGAGAATTCTGTCAGCACGATGGCGTGGTGACGATGTTGATGTTCTACCGTCGCAGGGCTTCGACTAAGCACCGCTACGATATTATCGAGGTGGACTATGGTGGAGAGGGGCACCGCACACGGCTAAAAGATCTAAGAGATCAATTGTTGTGTCTATGGGGTGCCCCTCTCCTCGGTATATAAAGGAGGGGAGGAGAGGGCCGGCCAAGGGGAGGAGGAGCGCCCAAGGGGGGAGTCCTACTCCCACCGGGAGTAGGACTCCTCCTTTTCCTATTCGTAGAGGGAGAGGGAAGGAAGAGGGACGAGGGAGGAAGGAAAGGGGGGCCGCCCCCCTCCCAATTCGGACTGGGCTTGGGGGAGGGGGCACCCCCTCCCTTGCTCCTTTCCCCTCCTTTCCACTAAAGCCCATTAAGGCCCATATACTTCCCGGGGGGTTCTGATAACCTCCCGGTGCTTCGGTATTATCCCGATCTCACCTGGAACCATTCTGGTATCAAAATATAGTCGTCCAATATATCGATCTTTACGTCTCGAATATTTCGAGACTCCTCATTATGTCCGTGATCACATCCGGGACTCCGAACTACCTTCGGTACAGCAAAAACCATAAACTCATAATATAACCGTCATCGAACTTTAAGTGTGCGGACCCTACGGTTTCGAGAACTATGTAGACATGACCAAAAACATCTCCGGTCACTAACCAATAGCGAAACCTGGATGCTCATATTGGCTCCTACATATTCTACGAAGATCTTATCGGTCAAACCACATAACAACATACGTTGTTCCTTTTGTCATCGGTATGTTACTTGCCCGAGATTAGATCGTCGGTATCTCAATACCTAGTTCAATCTCGTTACCGGCAAGTCTCTTTACTCGTTACGTAACACATCATCCCGCAACTAACTCATTAGTTGCAATGCTTGCAATGCTTAAGTGATGTGTATTACCGAGTGGGCCCAGAGATACCTCTCCGACAATCGGAGTGACAAATCCTAATCTCGAAATATGCCAACCCAACAAGTACCTTAGGCGACACATGTAGAGCAACTTTATAATCACCCAGTTACGTTGTGACGTTTGGTAGCACACAAAGTGTTCCTCTGGTAAACGGGAGTTGCATAATCTCATAGTCATAGGAACATGTATAAGTCATGAAGAAAGCAATAGCAACAAACTAAACGATCAAGTGCTAAGCTAACGGAATGGGTCAAGTCAATCACATCATTCTCCTAATGATGTGATCCAGTTAATAAAATGACAACTCTTTGTCTATGGCTAGGAAACATAACCATCTTTGATCAATGAGCTAGTCAAGTAGAGGCATACTAGTGACTCTCTGTTTGTCTATGTATTCACACATGTATCATGTTTCTAGTTAATACAATTCTAGCATGAATAATAAACATTTATCATGATATAAGGAAATAAATAATAACTTTATTATTGCCTCTAGGGCATATTTCCTTCGGTATCCCACTTACACTAGAGTCGATAATCTAGATTACACAGTAATGATTCTAACACCCATGGAGCCTTGGTGCTGATCATGTTTTGCTCATGGAAGAGGCTTAGTCAACGTGTCTGCAACATTCAGATCCATATGTATCTCGCAAATCTCTATGTCTCCCATCTGGACTTGGTCCCAGATGGAGTTGAAGCATCTTTTGATGTGCTTGGTTCTCTTGTGAAATCTGGATTCCTTTGCCAAAGCAATCGCACCAGTATTGTCACAAAAGATTTTCATTGGACCCGATGCACTAGGTATGACACATAGATCAGATATGAACTCCTTCATCCAGACTCCTTCATTTGCTGCTTCCGAAGCAGCTATGTATTCCACTTCACATGTAGATCCTGCTACGACGCTTTGTTTAGAACTGCACCAACTGACAGCTCCACCGTTTAATAAAAACACATATCCGATTTGGGATTTAGAATCGTCCGGATCAGTGTCAAAGCTTGCATCAACGTAACCATTTACGATGAGCTCTTTGTCACCTCCATAAACGAGAAACATATCCTTTGTCCTTTTCAGGTATTTCAGGATGTTCTTGACTGCTGTCCAGTGATCCACTCCTGGATTACTTTGGTACCTCCCTGCTAAACTAATAGCAAGGCACACATCAGGTCTGGTACACAGAATTGCATACATGATAGAGCCTATGGCTGATGCATAGGGAACATCTTTCATTTTCTCTCTATCTTGTGAAGTGGTCGGGCATTGAGTCTTACTCAACTTCACACCTTGTAACACAGGCAAGAACCCTTTCTTTGCCTGATCCATTTTGAACTTCTTCAGAACTTTGTCAAGGTATGTGCTTTGTGAAAGTCCAATTAAGCGTCTTGATCTATCTCTATAGATCTTGATGCCTAGTATGTAAGCAGCTTCACCGAGGTATTTCATTGAAAAACTCTTATTCAAGTATCCTTTTATGCTATCCAGAAATTCTATATCATTTCCAATCAGCAATATTTCATCCACATATAATATCAGAAATGCTACAAAGCTCCCACTCACTTTCTTGTAAATACATGCTTCTCCAAAAGTCTGTATAAAACCATATGCTTTGATCACACTATCAAAATGTTTATTCCAACTCCGAGAGGCTTGCACCAGTCCATAAATGGATTGCTGGAGCTTGCACACTTTGTTTAGCACCTTTTGGATCGATAAAACCTTCAGGTTGCATCATATACAACTCTTCTTCCAGAAATCCATTCAGGAATGCAGTATTTACCAAATTTCATAATCGTAAAATGCAACAATAGCTAACATGATTTGGACAGACTTAAGCATCGCTACAGGTGAGAAGGTCTCATCATAGTCAACTCCTTGAACTTGTCGAAAACCTTTCGCAACAAGTCAAGCTTTGTAGACAGTAACATTACCATCAGCGTCTGTCTTCTTCTTGAAGATCCATTTATCCTCGATGGCATGCCGATTATCGGGCAAGTCAACCAAAGTCCACACTTTGTTCTCATACATGGATCCCATCTTAGATTTCATGGCCTCAAGCCATTTTGCGGAATCTGGGCTCATCATCGCTTCCTCATAGTTCGTAGGTTCGTCATGGTCTAGCAACATGACCTCCAGAATAGGATTACCGTACCACTCTGGTGCGGATCTTACTCTGGTTGACCTATGAGGTTCAGTAGTAACTTGATCTGAAGTTTCATGATCATCATCATTAGCTTCCTCACTAATTGGCGTAGACGTCACAGGAACCGGTTTCTGTGATGAACTACTTTCCAATAAGGGAGCAGGTACAGTTACCTCATCAAGTTCTACTTTCCTCCCACTCACTTCTTTCGAGAGAAACTCCTTCTCTAGAAAGGATCCATTCTTAGCAACAAAAGTCTTGCCTTCGGATCTGTGATAGAAGGTGTACCCAGCAGTTTCTTTTGGGTATCCTATGAAGACACATTTCTCCGATTTGGGTTTGAGCTTATCAGGTTGAAGCTTTTTCACATAAGCATCGTAGCCTCAAACTTTAAGAAACGACAACTTTGGTTTCTTGCCAAACCATAGTTCATAAGGTGTCGTCTCAATGGATTTTGATGGTGCCCTATTTAACGTGAATGCGGCCGTCTCTAAAGCATAACCCCAAAATGATAGCGGTAAATCTGTAAGAGACATCATAAATCGCACCATATCTAGTAAAGTACGATTACGATGTTCAGACACACCATTACGCTGTGGTGTTCCGGGTGGCGTGAGTTGCGAAACTATTCCGCATTGTTTCAAATGTAGACCAAACTCATAACTCAAATATTCTCCTCCACGATCAGATCGTAGAAACTTTATTTTCTTGTTACGATGATTTCCAACTTCACTATGAAATTCTTTGAACTTTTCAAATGTTTCAGACTTATGTTTCATTAAGTAGATATACCCATATCTGCTTAAATCATCTGTGAAGGTGAGAAAATAACGATACCCGCCGCGAGCCTCAACATTCATTGGTCCACATACATCAGTATGTATGATCTCCAACAAATCAGTTGCTCGCTCCATAGTTTCGGAGAACGGCGTTTTAGTCATCTTGCCCATGAAGCATGGTTCGAAAGTACCAAGTGATTTATAATCAAGTGATTCCAAAAGTCCATCAGTATGGAGTTTCTTCATGCACTTTATACCAATATGACCCAAACGGTAGTGCCACAAATAAGTTGCAGTATCATTATCAACTCTGCATATTTTGGCTTCAACATTATGAATATGTGTATCACTACTATCGAGATTCATCAAAAATAGACCACTCTTTAAGGGTGCATGACCATAAAAGATATTACTCATATAAATAGAACAACCATTATTCTCAGATTTAAATGAATAACCGTCTCGCATTAAACAAGATCCAGATATAATGTTCATGCTCAACGCTGGCACCAAATAACAATTATTTAGGTCTAAAATTAATCCCAAAGGTAGATGTAGAGGTAGCGTGCCGACAGCGATCACATCGACTTTGGAACCATTTCCCACGCGCATCGTCACCTCGTCCTTAGCCAGTGTTCGCTTAATCCGTAGTCCCTGTTTTGAGTTGCAAATATTAGCAACAGAACCAGTATCAAATACCCAGGTGCTACTGCGAGCTTTGGTAAGGTACACATCAATAACATGTATATCACATATACCTTTGTTCACCTTGCCATCCTTCTTATCCGCTAAATACTTGGGGCAGTTCCGCTTCCAGTGACCAGTCTGTTTGGAGTAGAAGCACTCAGTCTCAGGCTTAGGTCTAGACGTAGGTTTCTTCTCTTGAGCAGCAACTTGTTTGCTGTTCTTCTTGAAGTTCCCCTTCTTCTTCCCTTTGCCCTTTTTCTTGAAACTGGCGGTCTTATTGACCATCAACACTTGATGCTCCTTTTTGATTTCTACCTCCGCAGCCTTTAGCATTGCGAAGAGCTCGGGAATTGTCTTATTCATCCCTTGCATATTATAGTTCATCACGAAGATATTGTAGCATGGTGGCAGTGATTGAAAAACTCTATCAATGACACTATCGACAGGAAGATTAACTCCTAGTCGAGTCAAGTGATTATGATACACAGACATTTTGTGTATATGCTCACTGACAGAACTATTCTCCATCTTGCAGCTATAGAACTTACTAGAGACTTCATATCTCTCAATCCGGGCATTTGCTTGAAATATTAACTTCAACTCCTGGAATATCTCATATGCTCCATGACGTTCAAAACGCCGTTGAAGTCCCGGTTCTAAGCCGTAAAGCATGGCACACTGAACTATCGAGTATTCATCAGCTTTGCTCTGCCAGGTGTTCATAACATCTGGTGTTGCTCCTGCAGCAGGTTTGGCACTTAGCGGTGCTTCCGGGACGTAATTCTTCTGTGCAGCAATGAGGATAATCCTCAAGTTACGGACTCAGTTCGTGTAATTGCTACCATCATCTTTCAACTTTGCTTTCTCAAGGAACGCATTAAAATTCAATGGAACAACAGCACAGGCCATCTATCTACAACAAACATAGACATGCAAAATACTATCAGGTACTAAGTTCATGATAAATTTAAGTTCAATTAATCATATTACTTAAGAAGTCCCACTTAGATAGACATCTCTCTAATCATCTAAGTGATCACGTGATCCAAATCAACTAAACCATAACCAGTCATCACGTGAAATGGAGTAGTTTTCAATGTTGAACATCATTATGTTGATTATATCTACTATATGATTCATGCTCGACCTTTCGGTCTCAGTGTTCCGAGGCCATATCTGCATATGCTAGGCTCGTCAAGTTTAACCTGAGTATTCTGCGTGTGCAAAACTGGCTTGCACCCGTTGTAGATGGACGTAGAGCTTATCACACCAGATCATCACGTGGTGTCTGGGCACGATGAACTTTGGCAACGGTGCATACTCAAGGAGAACACTTTTATCTTGAAATTTAGTGAGAGATCATCTTATAATGCTACCGTCAATCAAAGAAAAATAAGATGCATAAAAGATAAACATCACATGCAATCAATATAAGTGATATGATATGGCCATCATCATCTTGTGCTTGTGATCTCTATCTCAAAGCACCGTCATGATCACCATCGTCACTGGCGCGACACCTTGATCTCCATCGTAGCATAGTTGTCGTCTCGCCAACTATTGCTTCTACGACTATCGCAACCGCTTAGTGATAAAGTAAAGCAATTATATGGCGATTGCATTGCATACAATAAAGCGACAACCATATGGATCCTGCCAGTTGCCGATAACTCGGTTACAAAACATGATCATCTCATACAATAAAATATAGCATCATGTCTTGACCATATCACATCAAAACATGCCCTGCAAAAATAAGTTAGACGTCCTCTACTTTGTTGTTGCAAGTTTTGTGTGGCTGCTATGGGCCGAGCAAGAACCGTTCTTACCTACGCATCAAAACCACAACGATAGTTCATCAAGTTAGTGTTGTTTTAACCTTCTCAAGGACCGGGCATAGCCACACTTGGTTCAACTAAAGTTGGAGAAACTGACACCCGCCAGCCACCTGTGTGCAAAGCATGTCGGTAGAACCAGTCTCGCGTAAGCGTACGCGTAATGTCGGTCCGGGCCGCTTCATCCAACAATACCGCCGAATCAAAGTATGACAGGCTGGTAAGCAGTATGACTTGTATCGCCCACAACTCACTTGTGTTCTACTCATGCATATAACATCAAAGCATAAAACCAGGCTCTGATACCACTGTTGGGTAACGTAGTAATTTCAAATAAATTCCTACGCACACACAAGATCATGGTGAAGCATAGCAACGAGAGGGGAGAGCGTGTCCACGTACCCTCGTAGACCGAAAGCGGAAGCGTTAGCACAACACGGTTGATGTAGTGTATGTCTTCACGATCCGACCGATCAAGTACCGAACGCACGACACCTCCGAGTTCTGCACACGTTCAACTCGATGACGTCCCTCGAACTCCGATCCAGCCGAGCTTTGAGGGAGAGTTCCGTCAGCACGACGGCGTGGTGACGATGTTGATGTTCTACCGTCGCAGGGCTTCGGCTTAGCACCACTATGATATTATCGAGGTGGACTATGGTGGAGAGGGGCACCACACACGACTAAAAGATTCAAGAGATCAATTGTTGTGTCTATGGGGTGCCCCTCTCCTCCGTATATAAAGGAGGGGAGGAGAGGGCCGACCAAGGGGAGGAGGCACGCCCAAGGGGGGAGTCCTACTCCCATCAGGAGTAGGGCTCCTCCTTTTCCTATTTGGAGAGGGAGAGGGAAGGAAGAGGAAGGATGGAGGAAGGAAAGGGGGGGCCAACCCCCTCCCAATTCGGATTGGGCTTGGGGGGGGCCTCCCTTGCTATTTTCCACTCCTTTCCACTAAATCCCATTAAGGCCCATATACCTCCCGGGGGGTTCTGATAACCTCCCGGTGCTCCGATATTATCCCGACCTCACCCGGAACCATTCTGGTATCCAAATATAGTCGTCCAATATATCAATCTTTACGTCTCGAACATTTCGAGACTCCTCGTTATTTCCGTGATCATATCCGGGACTCCGAACTACCTTCGGTACATCAAAAACCATAAACTCATAATATAACCGTCATCGAACTTTAAGCGTGCGGACACTACGGGTTCGAGAACTATGTAGACATGACTGAGACATGTCTGCGGTCAATACCAATAGAGGAACCTAGATGCTCATATGGGCTCCTACATATTCTATGAAGATCTTTATCAGTCAAACCGCATAACAACATACGTTGTTCCTTTTGTCATTGGTATGTTACTTGCCCGAGATTCGATGTCGGTATCTCAATACCTAGTTCAATCTTGTTACCTGCAAGTATCTTTACTCGTTCTGTAACACATCATCCCACAACTAACTCATTAGTTGCAATGCTTGCAAGGCTTAAGTGATGTGTATTACCGAGTGGGCCCAGAGAGACCTCTCCGACAATCGGAGTGACAAATCCTAATCTCGAAATATGCCATCCCAACCAGTACCTTCGGAGACACCTGTAGACCACCTTCATGATCACCCAGTTACGTTATGACGTTTGGTAGCACACAAAGTGTTCCTCCGGTAAACGGGAGTTGCATAATCTCATAGTCATAGGAACTTGTATAAGTCATGAAGAAAGCAATAGCAACAAACTAAACAATCAAGTGCTAAGCTAATGGAATGGGTCAAGTCAATCACATCATTCTCCTAATGATGTGTTCCCGTTAATAAAATGACAACTCTTTGTCTATGGCTAGGAAACATAACCATCTTTGATCAATGAGCTAGTCAAGTAGAGGCATACTAGCGACGCTCTATTTTTCTATGTATTCACACATGTATCATGTTTCCGGTTAATACAATTCTAGCATGAATAATAAACATTTATCATGATATAAGGAAATAAGTAATTACTTTATTATTGCCTCTAGGGCATATTTCCTTCATTTATGATTATGAAATTTGGCAAATGGATGTCAAAACTGCATTCCTGAATGGATTTTTGGAAGAAGAGTTGTATATGATGCAACCGGAAGGTTTCGTCGATCCAAAGGGAGCTAACAAAGTGTGCAAGCTCGACCGATCCATTTATGGCCTGGTGCAAGCCTCTCGGAGTTGGAATAAACGTTTTAATAGTGTGATCAAAGCATATGGTTTTATACAGACTTTTGGAGAAGCGTGTATTTACAAGAAAGTGAGTGGGAGCTTTGTAGCATTTCTGATATTATATGTGGATGACATATTGCTGATTGGAAATGATATAGAATTTCTGGATAGTATAAAATGATACTTGAATAAGAGTTTTTCAATGAAAGACCTCGGTGAAGGTGCTTAAATATTGGGCATCAAGATCTATAGAGATAGATCAAGACACTTGATAGGACTTTCACAAAGCACATACCTTGACAAAGTTTTGAAAAAGTTCAAAATGGATCAAGGAAAGAAAGGGTTCTTGCCTGTGTTACAAGGTGTGAAGTTGAGTCAGACTCAATGCCCGACTACTGCAGAAGATAGAGAGAAAATGAAAGATGTTCCCTATGCTTCAGCCATAGGCTCTATCATGTATGCAATGCTGTGTACCAGACCTGATGTGTGTCTTGTTATTAGCCTAGAAGGGAGGTACCAAAGTAATCCAGGAGTGGATCACTGGACAACGGTCAAGAACATCCTGAATTACCTGTAAAGGACTAAGGATATGTTTCTTGTTTATGGAGGTGATAAAGAGCTAGTCGTAAATGGTTACGTCGATGCAAGCTTTGACACTGATCCAGACGGTTCTAAATCGCAAACTGGATACGTGTTTACATTGAACAGTGGAGCTGTCAGTTGGTGCAGTTCTAATCAAAGCATCGTGGCGGGATCTACGCGTGAAGCAGAGTACATAGCTGCTTCAGAATCAGCAAATGAAGGAGTCTGGATGAAGGTGTTCATATCCGATCTAGGTGTCATACCTAGTGCATCGGGTCCAATGAAAATATTTTGTGACAATACTGGTGCAATTACCTTGGCAAAGGAATCCATATTTTACAAGAGGACCAAGCACATCAAGAGACACTTCAATTCCATCTGGGACCAAGTCCAGGTGGGAGACATAGAAATTTGCAAGATACATACGGATCTGAATGTTGCAAACCCGTTCACTAAGCCTCTTCCACGAGTAAAACATGATCAGCACCAAAACTCCATGGGTGTTAGAATCATTATTGTGTAATCTAAATTATTGACTCTAGTGCAAGTGGGAGACTGAAGGAATATGCCCTAGAGGCAATAATAAAGTTATGATTTATTTCCTCATACCATGATAAATGTTTATTATTCATGCTAGAATTGTATTAACCAGAAACATAATACATGTGTGAATACATAGACAAACATAGTGTCACTAGTATGCCTCTACTTGACTAGCTCGTTAATCGAAGATGGTTGAGTTTCCTAGCCATGGACATGAGTTGTCATTTGATTAACGGGATCAGAGAATGATGTGATTGACTTGACCCATTCCGTTAGCTTAGCATTATGATCGTTTAGTTTTATTGCTATTGCTTTCATCATGACTTATACATATTCCTCTAACTATGAGATTGTGCAACTCCCGAATACCGGAGGAACAACTTGTGTGCTATCAAATGTCACAACATAACTGGGTGATTATAAAGATCCTCTACAGGTGTCTCTGATGGTGTTTTTTGAGTTGGCATAGATCAAGATTAGGATTTTTCACTCCGTATATCGGAGAGGTACCTCTGGGCCCTCTCGGTAATGCACATCACTATAAGCCTTGCACGCAATGTGAATAATGAGTTAGTTGCGGGATGATGCATTACGGAACGAGTAAAGAGACTTGCCAGTAACGAGATTGAACTAGGTATTGAGATACCGACGATCGAATGTCGGGCAAGTAACATACCGATGACAAAGGGAACAACGTATGTTGTTATGCGGTTTGACCGATAAAGATGTTCGTAGAATATGTAGGAGCCAATATGAGCATCCAGGTTCCGCTATTGGTTATTGACCGGAGACGTGTCTCGGTCATGTCTACATAGTTCTCGAACCCGTAGGGTCCGCACGCTTAAAGTTTGGTGACGATCAGTATTATGAGTTTTTGTGTTTTGATCTACCGAAGATAGTTCGGAGTCCCAGATATGACCACGGACATGACGAGGAGTCTCGAAATGGTCGAGACGTAAAGATCGATATATTGGACAACTATATTCGGACACTGGAAGTGTTCCGAGTGGTTTCAAATAAAAACCGGAGTACCGTGGGGTTACCGGAACCCCCCGGGGAGTTAATTGGGCCTCATGGGCCTTAGTGGGAGAAGAGGAGGGGTGGCCAAGGCAGCCACGCGCCCCCTCCCCCTCTAGTCCGAATTGGACAAGGAGGGGGCCCCCCCTTTTTCCTTTTCCTCCTTTCTCCCTTCCTTCCCTCCCCTACTCCAACAAGGAAAATGAGGAGTCCTACTCCCACCGGGAGTAGGACTCCCCCTGGCACGCCCTCCTCCTGGCCGGCCGCCTCCCCCTTGCTCCTTTATATACGGGGGCAGGGGGGCACCCTAGAACACACAAGTTGATCTGTTGATCTATTCCAGCCGTGTGCGGTGCCCCCCTCCACCATATTCCACATTGGTTATATCGTAGTGGTGCTTAGGCGAAGCCCTGCGTCAGTAGCAACTTCATCACCGTCATCACGCCGTCGTGCTGATGGAACTCTCCCGTGAAGCTCTGCTGGATCGGAGTTCGCGGGACGTCATCGAGCTGAACGTGTGCTGAACTCGGAGGTGTCGTACGTTCGGTACTTGGATCGGTCGGATCGTGAAGACGTATGACTACATCAACCGCATTGTGCTAACGCTTCCGTTTTCGGTCTATGAGGGTACGTGGACACACTCTCCCCTCTCGTTGCTATGCATCACCATGATCCTGAGTGTGCGTAGGAATTTTTTTTGAAATTACTACGTTCCCCAATAGAAACCACCTCAAAGTTATTATTTCTGATCAATCTAATGGGCTATTCCTATAAGTGTCACAAACAGCCCTAGAGTTCGAACTAAAATAACACCTTAATATACAAATAAACCAAAACCCTAATGTCACCTAGATACTCCAATGTCACCTCAAGTATCCGCGGGTTTGATTATACGATATGCATCACACAATCTCAGATTCATCTATTCAAACCAACACAAAGAAATTCAAAGAGGGACCCAAAGTTTCTACCGGAGAGTCAAGACGAAAACGTGTGCCAACCCCTATGCATAAGTTCACAAGGTCACAGAACCCGCAAGTTGATCACCAAAACATACATCAAGTTGATCATGTGAATATCCCGTTGTCACCACAGATAAGCACATGCAAGACATACATCAAGTGTTCTCAAATCCTTAAAGGCTCAATCCGATAAGATAACTTCAAAGGGAAAACTTAATCCATTTACAAAAAGGTAGAGGGGGAGAAACATCATAAGATCCAACTATAATATCAAAGCTTGCGGTACATCAAGATCGTGCCAAATCAAGAACATGAGAGAGAGATATCAAACACATAGCTACTGGTACATACCCTTAGCCCCGAGGGTGAACTACTCCCTCCTCATCATGGAGAGCGCCGGGATGATGAAGATGGCCACTGGTGATGGTTTCCTCCTCCGGCAGGGTGCCGGAACAGGGTCCTGATTGGTTTTTGGTGGCTACAGAGGCTTGCGGTGGCGGAACTCCCGATCTAGGTTCTGTTTTGGAAGTTTGGGAATATATAAGAGGTGTTGGAGTCAGGAACAAGTCAGGGGGACCCACGAGGTGGCCACAAGGTCAGGGGGCGCGCCCTAGGGGGGGCGCCCTCCACCCTTGTGGTGGCCCCGGGACACCTCTCTGATACTTTTTTGTTCCAGTATTTTTCATATTTTCCAAAAATAATCTTCGTAAATTTACAGGTCAATTGGACTCCGTTTGATATTCCTTTTCTACGAAACTCTAAACAAGGAAAAAATAGAAAATTGCACTGGTCTCTAGGTTAATAGGTTAGTCCCAAAAATCATACTAAAATAGCATATAAATGCATATAAAACATCCAAGATAGATAATATAATAGCATGTAACAATAAAAAATTATAGATACATTGGAGACGTATCGAGGACTCCTTAGTCCATGACTCCCTCAGTAGCTCCCGAACTTGCCTCCAACGCCGAGACTTGTATCCGATATCCTTTCACCCAACCAGTATTCGGTTTGAGGGGCGAGTCCCTCAGCAAGTCTCCCCCTATTCGGTACCAATTGATGTTCGGAGTTTGAAACAACTGTTTTACTTAACACCGAAGGTAATAATTAAAATATCGCTCAAGCGCAAATAGTGCCTTTATCTGAAAACTTTTTCTCCTTCAATGAAGAGTTGCTTCCAGCCATAACACTAAGCAGTTACAACTTCTTGAAGCGCAGCTCGAGGCTGACGCCACGCTTGACACGTCCCCTCGTGGTGGAGATCGTGTTCCCCTTTTCGATGGATATGGTTAATGATTTCGATTCCCCTCCCCACTCATAATGTTGCGGAGATATCGAGAAGTGGAGAGGCCAATGCAATGAAAAAAGGGATCTCTAGCCTGCCCACAGTCTATAAAGGGGGGCCTCTACAGTCTTTATCACATGCCTTCTCCTTCCTTCGGTACCCGCAGTCCTTGAGAGCTCCAGTGCCCTTTCTCCCTGCTTCCATAGCCAATCCCACTCCACCTCCTTCGACCATGGCCGGATCTGGCGCCAATGGGAAGTGGGAGGCCTCCTTCGTTACCAACGAGGATATACTGAAGCTGAAGGAGGCCGGCTACCTGCCGGCCAACGTCGCCCATCGAGCCCACGAAGAGGACCAGATCATCCCCACGCCCGAGCCGGGCGAGATGGTAGTTTTTCTTCCCCATTTCCTTAGGGGGCTAGGATTTCCCCTGCACCCCTTTGTGTGGGGGCTAATGTTCTACTATGGGTTGTATTTCCATGACCTAGTCCCCAACTCCCTCCTCCACATTTTGACCTTCATCGTTGTCTGTGAAGCGCTCCTCTGAGTCCAGCTGCACTTCGTCTTATGGCTGAAGGTGTTCAACGTGAAGCCCAAGGTGGTCAGCGGTGAGCACGCGGACTGCGGATGGGCCATCATCAGCAAGCTAACACGGGTCCAGTGGTCGGAGGCCACTTTGTCGACACCGTCTGGATGTGGCAGAAGGAGTGATTCTATATCACCAAACCGAGGGAGGCCGCATGGGGAGCGGCCCCGCATTCCGGTCCGGACCCCCACCAGGTTAGCCTCCTGGACCAACAAGAGTTCGGACTGGGGTTGTGTTGCTGACACTATAGCACTGCAGAAGCGCGTCAACAACATAATAGAGACCGACGCGAAGCTGGTCGACGTCTTCTAGATCATGCTCCACCGCGGGCTCCTCCCTTGCCAAGCGAGGGCCAAGCCCATGTGGGATCATGAGCCCGAAGATCCGGCCATGGTGGGGCACCTCTTCAGCATGACTCTTGACAAGATATGGGGCCAACTATTCTAGCCCCAGAAGGAGTGGCCGACTGAGGGGAACGACATCGGTCTTGACATCGCGAATCCCCCAAGGGAGGTGAGTAGCAAGTTTCTTCGAAGAGTGTTCGTATTCACATTACGTGAGATTTAGTCTAACCTTGTTTCGTGAATTCTGCAGGGCTGGCTCGCCAAGGAAAAGAAGATTAGCGGCCCGACGCCGCTGCCGGAGGAGCCCAAATCAGAGCAGCCCGAGAAGATGCTGGTCATGGTGCCTTACAAGGCGCTCGCCAAGAAGGGCAAGAAGCAAGAAGCATCAGAGGCCAGGGAGGGCCTCTGACGCAGGATCCGTCCGGGAAACCAGTCCGGAGACACCGCGGCCTCATCCGCACAAGATGGGGGAGAGGAGGAGGAGTACAAAGAGGAGAGTGCCTCTTTGCACTCCAAAAAGAGGCCGGCGTCCGAGGACGCCGAGGTGGTCCAACCTTCCCGGGCCCCAAAGAGACGACCCTGGCCTAAGCTGGTTATACCTAACAGCTCGGATGACGAGAAGTCCGAGGCATCCGAGGAGCTCCCGAAGAAGGGACCCAGGGTCAAGCCCCCTGCCAACAGGTAAGGTGTCTGCATTTTCAGCTATCATGCTTTCAGTAGTTTGTTTTAGTTGAAGGTTAACCACTTCGAATTGCAGTCCCCCACATGAGCGCCCCATTGAGCAAACCACGAAAGGGATGTCTCCGCTCGCCGAGCTGGCAAACAGTAGGTCAATGGCGCACTCCATGCCTCCTTTGGTCTCCGAAGAGGCTGAGGAGGTGCGGTCCCGAAGTACTCCTCCTCCGCCGAACACGAAGGGGGAGGTAGATGTCGTGATGGCTGAGGTCAACACCTCGGTTACCGAAGACCAGGAGGGAGCGTCCCTCCTGGCCGGCGAGGGAAAGGAGTCTAGGCCATTTGGACCCCCTCCATTGACAGCTCCTGAGCCTCCGAGGCCCTCGACAACACAGGTTCCTCCCAACGGGGAGGGGGCCGGGGAGCCATAGCCGGCGTCGAGCACCTCCGCAAGGGTGGCAGTTGGCTGGCCGGACATGCTGGAGGAGTTGGTGAGCAACCTCGTCATCGCTTAAGGGCACCTGAGGGAGTCCTGGATTAGGGGGTCTCCGGACAGCCGGACTATATCCTTTGGCCGGACTGTTGGACTATGAAGACACAAGATTGAAGACTTCGTCCCGTGTCCGGATGGGACTCTACTTGGCGTGGAAGGCAAGCTAGGCAATACGGATATGTATATCTCCTCCTTTGTAACCGACCTTGTGTAACCCTGGCCCCCTCCGGTGTCTATATAAACCGGAGGGTTTTAGTCCGTAGGACAACAAAGAATCATACCATAGGCTAGCATCTAGGGTTTAGCCTCTCCGATCTCGTGGTAGATCAACTCTTGTACTACTCACATTATCAAGAATAATCAAGAAGGACGTAGGGTTTTACCTCCATCAAGAGGGCCCGAACCTGGGTAAAATATCGTGTCCCCTGCCTCCTGTTACCATCTGCCTTAGACGCATAGTTCGGGACCCCCTACCTGAGATCCGCCAGTTTTGATACCGACATTGGTGCTTTCATTGAGAGTTCCTCTGTGTCATCATCATTAGGCTTGATGGCTCCTTCAATCATCGATAGCGATGTAGTCCAGGGTGAGACTTTTCTCCCCGGACAGATCTTTGTATTCGGCGGCTGTGCACTATGGGACAACTCGCTTGGCAATCTGGAGCAGATCAAGAGTTACACCCTTGGCCACCAGGTCAGGTTTGGAAGCTTAAACTACGTGGCCGATATCCGCGAAGACTTGATCTTCGACGGATTCGAGCCCCTGCCTTGTGCGCCACACGGTCACGATGAGCATGATTTAGCTCTACCATCGGACAGTGTTCAGGAGATTGCGCCAGCAACCACTCCGACCCTCAATTCGGAACCAGTTGCACCATCCATGGACGGGTGGATAGACCCCGACACGGAGGCCGTATCCTCAGCGGCGATCGAGCTGAATATCGACCTTACCCTTCACGAGAGCCATGGTGCCAAGCTGCCGGATCCTTCCCCGGTCACGGACTCCGAACCGCCTGCGCCTGTGCCTATCGAATCCAACTGGGCGCCGATCATGGAGTTTACCTTCGCAGATATCTTTCAGCACTCGCCCTTCGGCGACATACTGAACTCATTAAGGTCTCTCTCCTTGTCAGGAGAGTCCTGGCCAAACTATGTCTGGCAGAATTGGGATGCGGATGCCGAAGAAATTCATCGCCCACCCACCACCCACTTAGTAGCCACTGTCGACGATTTGACCGACATGCTCGACTTCGACTCTAAAGACATCGACGGTATGGACGGCGATGCAGGAGACGAACAGGAACCACTGCCCACAGGGCACTGGACGCCCACTTCATCATATGACGTATACATGGTGGACACACCGAAAGAAAACGACGACGAGGAACGGAAGGACGCAGTGAAGGGTTGTTCCCTCGAGAAGCAGTAAAAGCGGAGGCGTAAGCGCCGCTCCAAATCCCGCCTCGGCAGAAACAACGGACATATAGACCCAGCGTTAGAGCAGGGTGAACCATTGCCCGACCACGGCAACACGGAGAATCAAACCGAACAACCCGACTCCATCGAAGATAACAGTCTGGACGACATCACACCGGACAGGCACCCGGAGCAAGAGAATGCCCATCAAAGGCTTGTTGCCACTGCGAGGAGTCTGAAAAAGCAGAAGCAAAGGCTCAAGGCTGCACAAGACACACTCAGAATCAGATGGAGCGAAGTACTCAATACTGCAGCGAAGTACGGCGGTAATCGCCACACCAAGAGCTACCCGAAGCGAAAGTTGCTACCTGAATTCGATGAGGAGGCCTTAGATCCCCGCAATTAAAAAACAAAACGGCCATCCGGTCGGCTGGACGACCTCGTGACCAACATAGAGCGGCAAACGACGCCACACATAAGCCAGTACGCGATCCACGCGAGGGCTCGCATCAAAAGGACGACGCAACCAGATCCATATACTGGCCACGCAAGCGCGCTCCAGCATGCAATGCAACACAACAAACATCCGAACACCACGGTACACCCAAATACAGGGGTGCCGCACACCCCCTATGTTTCATCGATGAGGTGCTGGACCATGAATTTCCAGAGGGATTCAAACCCGTAAACATAGAGGTGTATGACGGAACGATAGACCCTGGGGTCTGGATTGAGGACTACATCCTCCTTATCCACATGGCTCGAGGAGACGATCTCCATGCCATCAAGTACTTACCCCTCAAGCTCAAAGGGCCAGCTCGGCACTGGCTTAAAAGCCTCCCCGAAAACTCCATTGGAAGCTGGGAAGAGCTCGAAGACGCCTTTCGGGCAAATTTTCAAGGGACCTATGTCCGACCACTGGATGCAGACGATTTAAGTCATATAACTCAACAACCCGGAGAGTCAGCCCGAGAACTTTGGAACAGGTTCCTCACTAAGAAGAACCAAATAGTCGACTGTCCGGACGCCGAAGCCTTAGCAGCTTTCAAGCATAGCGATCGAGACGAATGGCTTGCCAGACACCTCGGCCAAGAAAAGCCGAGAACAATGGTAGCATTAACAAGCCTCATGACCCGCTTTTGCGTGGGCGAGGACAGCTGGTTAGCCCGATGCAGCACCAGCGACCCAAGTACATCTGAAGTCAGGGACGGAAATGGGAAATCACGATGCAGCAAAAACAAGCGACGGAATAAAGAAGACAGCCCGAGGAGCACGGCGGTAAACGCCGGATTCAGAAGCTCTCGGCCAGGTCAGCAAAAGCCGCCCTCCAAAGGCAACAGAGACGAACTGTCCAGCCTAAACAGGATTCTGGACCAAATATGTCAGATCCATAGTACCCCCGATAAACCTGCAAATCATACCCATAGAGAATGTTGGGTCTTCAAGCAGTCTGGCAAGCTCAACGCCGAACATAAGGGGCAGGATACACCAAGCGAAGACGAGGACGAGCCTCGCAAGAAATGCACTGGGGAACAGAAGAAATTCCCACCAGAAGTCAAAACAGTCAACGCGTTACACGTGATAAAGGGGAGAAACAAAGCGGCACACCTAGAGCCACATGCCCCAGGGCCTATCACCGCGGAGTTCTGCCACTGGTCGTCCCAATCGATCACTTTTGACCATCGGGATTACTTGGCAAGTATCCGGCGGGCAGGATGGGCTGCCTTGGTATTAGACCCAATAATTGACGGATACCACTTTACACGAGTCCTGATGGACGGCGGCAGCAGTTTAAACCTGATATATCAGGACACAGTCTGCAACATGGGGGTAGACCCAGCAAAAATTAGCCATAGCAATACTACCTTTAAAGGAGTAATGCCAGGCCCAGAAGCCCATTGCACGGGCTCCCTGCTACTAGAGGTAATATCCGGCTTTCCCGATAACTTCCGTAGCGAAAAGTTAACCTTCCACGTCGCTCCATTCCAAAGTGGCTATCAAGCACTACTCGGAGCGAAGCTTTCGCTCGCTTTAACACAATACCACATTACTCTTCTCTCATGCTTAAGATGCCCAGACCACCTGGCGTCATTACAGTAAATGGAAATATTGAGCATTCCTTGTGCACGGAAGACCGTGCGGCTGGCACTAAACGGCCTCACTAACTAAAGCATTTGACAGGTCGTTAAGACCACGGATGCGGTTAGACGAGTCCGGCACATCTATATGTAATTGATACAGGTTTGATGGCCATAGCCCTATTACAATACAAGGGGCTCAACACGCGCAAACAAGTGGCAATTAGGCACAATTTTACTCATCTTGAATTATACATGGTTTCTTTAGTATAACCTACCTTTTTGCACGACAGCTTTTCAACTAAGTTCCTCTCTTTTACAGATGACCATCGTGCTACACTCATCCAGGATACGGCACAATGGAGACACAGGCGCAGACGTGCAGCATGGACCCGCTCCAAGGATTCTTTTTAGATTAAGACCCTACGTAAACCTTTTTTACGGTCTCTTGTTGATACACATCGCTCAGATTCTCAGTACAATTGAGAAGGATGCTGACGTCTTGGCATGTGGCCACGTCAGAATAATGCACGTACCTGGACACCAGGGGCTTATTATAAAGGGTGCTGTTTAGGCCCAGTTTACACCATAAAGACCGAATATCTTAGGGAGTGTTCGGTGTCGCAAGTTTAGCCTTATATGCATCAGCTCCGAATCATGTCTTTGGTCAAATGTTGGGTTTGCCCGGCTCCTGTGTTTTGCTGCCTTACGTTCCGCTCTATCAGCTAAGACGGCACAAGGAGAACTACTGCGATTGTGCACTGGTTCATCCGGACGAGCACCTCAGTAGAGAAAGCCAAAAACTGACTGTCATGATATAGCGTGAGACTGGTCAACCACTCGATGACCTATCGGAATCTTCGGGATTCCTCCGCCTAAACGAAGGGCCATTTCCTGGCTAGGCATGTACGCACCCCGAATTCAGATGAGTGCGGAGCAACCAGGGGCTATATAGTAGCCGCACTATCAAACTCTAGCTAAGTGAAAGTGTTAAAGCATTATAGTCCGGTTGCCTAGTTCGCTGCGCTATCACCTCCTTAATGGACCAAGACGTTGGATCAAGTGTGAACATCCGTCTTCTGCAAACACCCCCGCATTATATGCGTGGGGGCTGAAGCCGACGACTGCATTCTTTCAGGTTATATACATATATACATACACGGCCGCACAGGAGGCATCATAATACTTTCGGGCAAAAGTATAAATACAACCTTGATAAACTTAATAAAACATTGTTTTTACAATGGGAATACATGTCACTCAAACATAATATTCTTCAAGCACTGGGCCTCTATCGAACGAGCGCCTTCAAGAACTTCTTCAAAATAGTGCTCGGCAGCCACTCGGCCTATGGCCGAACCCTGCGCTGCAATAGTGGTGGCATCCATCTCCGCCCAGTATGTTTTGACACGGGCAAGGGCCATCCGCGAGCCTTCTATGCACGCCGACCTCTTCATTGCATTAATGCGCGGCACCGCACTAAGGAACTGCTGCACCAAACTGAAATAGCTGTTCGGTTTGGCCTTTCCGGCCATAGATGATCCACAACAGACCTCATGGCGAGTCCGGACAATCTATTCAGCTCGGCCCATTCGGCAAGCCGATCAGTCAACGAAAGCGGACGCTCTGGAACGTTAAATTGTGACTAGAATAGCTTGTCCACTTCATGATCTGTTTGATCTCGGAAGTATTCGGCCGCATCGACAGCACTCACCGCCAAGTCCAGATATGCGTCCGCCGAACTCCACAGCCGGTCCAGAGGGGCATACCGAGGATCTCAAAACTTCCTCCGCAGCATAAAAGGTTTCCCAGCCGCGATATCCTCGGCTTGACGCAGCTCCTCCTTCTTCGCTCTCATCGTAGAGCGGGTGTCTTTGGTCGCCATCGTGGCCTTCTCCAGGTCCGTCGCCTTCGCCCGGTTTTCTTCTTCAAGAAGCTGGCAACGGTTGGCAGTATCTTTTAACTTTACATCCATCTTGGCCATTTTTTCTTTGCTCTCGCTATGCGTGTCCTGTTCGGCCCTTAACTCTTAGGCCGCCCTTAAAGCGGCCGCATTACTACTCCTTGCTTGCTCCTTGGCTCGGGCAAGCTCCGCCCGAAGGGTCTCCATGGTGGTAGCTCCATCTGCAGTCACAACATATTAAAGATACTGGCATCATGCTGCTCTCACTATGTGACATTCACCAGAAAAATCACCTACCCTGCGCCTCGTCAAGCCGCTTGTTAACAAGCACGATGCCGGCATCTGCCACATCCAGTTGCCGCCTTAGTTCGGAAAACCCATCAGTCCGGCTAGCCACCGGAGCTTCAACCACCTGCGCATATAGGCGGCTGGTTATTACTTGGGACTACGATCCTCCGTTTGCCGCCGTTCTTGACGACAACCAGAGTCTCAGGGGCTACTATCTACACAGGGCACACCTAAATATGTGCGGTACTGTCAAACATGTACATCATTTCACGTACCTCAAAACCCGTCAGTGGACTCATAAAGGCTTCATGCAACCCGCTTTCGGCGGACAAAATCCTTTCATTCACCGTACCCATCAACGTACGGTGCTCTTCTGAGATAGTCGCTCACTCTAGCAGACCCCTCAGTACATCTGACCGCATACCAGATGGTGCCAGACTCTTTTGATTGCTCTCTTCAAGAGCCGAATACTGGGGACTTCGGGTGGCCATAGGATTACCTTCTGGCCTTGCCGGATCAGGAGAAACCCTCCGCGACGACACTTCAAGGTCGCCCGCCTCTTGGGCTGGGGAGTCCGGGGGAGGCGTTTCCCTCTCCATCATCTCCGGAAGAAGATCCCCTGAAGACGAGCTCTGTTGAGAAGGGCTAAGATTCGAACTACAAGATAAATGCTTCGGTTATTTTCCTCAGAAATAAGGTAGGATATTGTCGGTGTCAAAACCGGCGAATCTCGGGTAGGGGCTTCCGAACTGTGTGTCTAAGGCAGATGGTTACAGGAGGCAGGGGACACGATGTTTTACCCAGGTTCGGGCACTCTTGATGGAGGTAAAACCCGACGTCCTGCTTGATTTATTCTTGATGATATGAGTATTACAAGAGTTGATCTACCACGAGATCGGAGAGGCTAAACCCTAGAAGCTAGCCTATGGTATGATTGTATGTTGTCCTACGGACTAAAACCCTCCGGTTTATATAGACACCGGAAAGGGCGAGGGTTACACAAGGTCGGTTACAAAGGAGGAGATATACATATCCGTATTGCCTAGCTTTCCTTCCACGCCAAGTAGAGTCCCATCTGGACACGAGACGAAGTCTTCAATCTTGTATCTTCATAGTCCAACAGTCCGGCCAAAGGATATAGTCCGGCTGTCCGGAGACGCCCTAATCCAGGACTCCCTTAGTAGCCCCTAAACCAGGCTTCAATGACGATGAGTCCGGCGCGCAGTATCGTCTTCGGCATTGCAAGGCGGGTTCCCCCTCCGAATACACCACGGAAGAATTTGAATATAAGGATAGTGTCCGACCCTGCAAAATAAGTTCCACATACCACCATAGAGAGAATAATATTTCCACAAATCTAATCTGCTGACTTGTTTTGGCAACACAACATTATGCCATGGCCCAGTGATTATTCGAACCGTTTCCTTTAACTAGCCCCACACATAACGCGAGGCAGTTTTTTGATACGTCTTGTCAAAGCAGAGATCGTGTCCCCCTTATTACGGGATCCTCATCAATACGGGCGTGGGTAACCCAACTGCGCCTAGGACTCCTAGATTTTAGGCAAGTCCCAAACGGCCACGAGGAGGACGCTTGATATTCACCCTCTTTACAAAGGGTCAAGGTTTTTACTTTTTTCCTCCCGTGCTCAATCGAATCCTTCCCCCGCCTCGAGTTCTAACACCCAAAGCCCAGGTCAGGTGGTTCGGACCTTCAATCATGTCCGGATCTAGCCTCCAGGGCCGGTGGATGCCCTCCTCCGTCACGGAAGAGGATATCAAGAAGTTGAGGGAGGCAAGATACTTGACCGCCGAAGTCTCGCATCGGCTGCCCGCCCAAGGGCAGGTCGTCCCTACTCCCGAACCCAACGAAGACATCGTGTTCATCTCCCACTTCCTCCGAGGACTCGGCCTCACTCTGGATCCCTTCGTAAGGGGTTTGATCTTCTATTACAGGCTTGGTTTCCACGATCTAGCCCCGGATTCCTTTTTCCACATCTCGGCATTTATTGTCGTATGTGAGGCCTTCCTCCGCATTACCCCTCACTTCGGCCTATGGCTCAAGACCTTTGATGTGAAGCCGAAGACGGTCGAGGGGCAGTATGCATCGTGCGAAGGTGCATTAATAAGCAAGATTGCTGGAGCTCCGTGGCCAAATGGTTCCTTTCTAGAGGTGTCCGGATTATGGCAAAGGGAGTGGTTCTACATCACCGCTCCCAGAAGTGCCAAGTGGGTAGCTCCCCCCGCCTTTCGCTCGGGCCCTCCACCACAACTGATGTCATGGATCAGCAGGGGGCTGAGCTGGGGTCCAGCCAAGGACGTGCCCATACTGCAGAGCCGCATCCGGGATCTCTTCGAGGGAGATTTTAGTTTGGTTATGGTAGTGCAAGTCATGCTGGTTCGTCAAGTCCAGCCTTGCAAACGCCAGCTCCTCCGTTTATGGGAATTCAACCCAGAAGGACCGCACACTATTCAGAATTTCCTCGGCCTGACGCACGAGGAGATGTACAAGTCGTTCTTCGGACCCCAGATAGAGTGTCCGGACACCTCCGAGGACGTGGGCCTGAGCAGCAACCGCACCGCAGCCCAAGTAATTAACCCTCTAGCCGAACACACTGTCTTTCTTTTATCAGGACATCATTCTAAAGGATCGCTCTTTGACCAGGACTGGATAGCAATGGCGAAGATGATCCGGTGTTCGTCTCCCCTTCCCGAAGGCTTGGACAATCCAGTGCTGGAAAAGATGCTCGAGCTAGCACCTTGCCTGGTGCCCGCAAAGGAAGATGAAGGGGGGAATAAAGAGGGCCAAAGCAGGCCTCCACCGCTATCTGTTCCAACCGAGGGAACGAGTGCCTCCGTGAGGGAGGATAACCAAGAGAAGGAGTCTGACATTCCTTCGCCCCGGGGGAGGAAGAGGACTACCTCTGATGATCCGGAAACCAAGGTTTCCAAACGGGAGAAGAAAACTCCACCAGAGGATCCCGTCTAGGAGGGTGCTTTTGCCGCACAAAGTTCGTACGGGGATCAACCCTCTAATGGGTTGTAAGTGATAAAAATTTACTTAATAGTAGATATATTGTACCTTACTTCCGAGGAAAATAACCGAAGCGTTTATCTTGCAGTTCGGATCTTAGCCCTTCTCAACAGAGCTCGTCTTCAGGGGACCTTCTTTCGGAGATGATGGAGAGAGAAACGCCTCCCCCGGACTCCCCCGCTCAAGAAGCGGGCGACCTTGAAGTATCGTCACGGAGGGCCTCTCCGGATCCGGTGAGGCCAGAAGATAATCCCATAGTCACCCGAAGTCCCCAGCATCCGGCTCTTGAAGAGGGCCGACAAAAGAGTCTGGCGCGGTTTGGTATGCGGTCAGACGCACTGAGGGATCGGCTGAAGCGAGCGACCATCTCGAAAGAACACCGTACGTTAATGGGTACAGTGATGGAAAGGATCTCGTCCGCCGAAAGCGGATTGCATGACGCCTTTATGAGTCTACTAATGGGCTTTGAGGTACGTAAAATGATATACCTTTGTGATGGTACCGCACATTTTTAGGTGTGCCCGGTGTAGATAGTAGCCCCTAAGACTCTGGTTGTCACCGAGAACGGTGGCAAATAGAGGATCGTAGTCCTAGGTAATAACCATACCGCCTTTATGTGTAGGTGGTGGAAGCTCCGGTGGCTAGCCGGACTCATGAGTTTGCCGAACTAAAGCGGCAACTGGATGCGGCGGATGCCGACATCGAGCTTGTTAAGAAGCGGCCTGACGAGGAACAGGGTAAGTGATATTTTCTGGTGAATGCCACATAGTAAGAGCAGCGTGATGCCAGTATCTTTAATATGTTGTGACTGCAGATGGAGCTGCCACCGTGGAGACCCTTCGGGCGGAACTTGCCCGAGCCAAAGAACAAGCAAGGAGTAGTAACGCGTCTGCTTTGAAGGCGGCCGAAGAGTTAAGAGCTGAGAAGGCCGGGCATTGCGAGAGCAATGAGAAAATGACCAAGATGGCTATTGAGTGAAAAGATACTACCGACCGTTGTCAGGTCCTTGAAGAAGAAAACCGAACAAAGGCGAAGGACCTCGAAAAGGCCACGATGGCGACCAAAGACACCCGCTCTGCCATGAGAGAGAAGAAGGAGGAGCTGCGTGAAGCCAGTGATATTGTGGCTGGGAAGCCATTTTTGCTACGGAGGAAGTTTGGAGATCCGCGGTACACACCTCTGGATCGGCTCTGGAGTTCGGCAGACGCATATCTGGATTTGACGGCGAGTGGTGTTGATGCGGCCAAATACTTCCAAGATCAAACAGATCGTGAAGTGGACAAGCTATTCTGGTCGCAGTTTAACGTGCTAGAGTGTCCGCCTCCACTGACTGATCAGCTTGCCGAATGGGCCGAACTAAATAGATTGTCCGGACTTGCCATGAGGTCTGTCGTAGATCATCTGTGGCCGGAAAAACCGAAGCCGAACAACTATTTCAGCTTAGTGCAGCAGTTCCTTGGCGCGGTGCCGCGCATCAATGCGATGAAGAGGTTGGCGTGCATCAAAGGCTCGCGAATGGCCTTTGCCCATGTCAAGGCATACTGGGCGGAAATGGATGCTACCACTGTTGCGGCGCAAGGTTCGGCCATAGGCCGAGTGGCTGCCGAGCACTATTTTGAAGAAGTTCTTGAGGGTGATCGTTTGATAGAGGCCCAGTGCTCGAAGAATATTATGTTTGAGTGACATGTATTCCCATTGTAAAAACAATGTTTTATTAATTTTATCAAGGCTATATTTATACGTTTGCCCGAAAGTATTTTCATGCCTCCTGTGCTGCCGTTTTATGTATACATGTGTATAACCTGAAAGATTGCAGTCGTCGGCTTCAGCCCCCACGCATATAATGCAGGGGTGTTTGCAGAAGACGCGTATTCACACTTAATCCAACGTCTTGGTCCTACTAAGGAGGTGAGAGTGCAGCGAACTAGGCAACCGGACTATAATGCTTTAGCACTTTCACTTAGCCATAGGAGTTTGACAGTGGGGCTACTATATAGCCCCTGGTGGCGCGCACTCACCCGAGTTCGGGGTGCGTACATGCCTAGCCGGGAAACGGCCCTTCGTTAAGGCGGAGGAATTCTAGGATTCCGATAGTTCATCGAGTGGTTGACCAGTCTCGCGCTATATCATGACAGTCAGTTTTTGGCTTTCTCTACTGAGTTGCTCGTCTGGATGAACCAGGGCACAATCGCAGTAGTTCTCCTGGTACCGCCTTAGCCGATAGAGCGGAACGTAAGGCAGCAAAACACAGGAGCCGGGCAAACCCAACATTTGACCCAAGACATGATTTGGAGCTGGTGCATATAAGGCCAGACTCACGACGCCGAACACTCCCTAAGGTATTCAGTCTTTATGGTGTAAACCAGGCCTAAATAGTGCCCTTTGTAAGAAGCCCCTAATGTACAGGTACGTGCATTGCTCTGACGTGGCCACATGCCAAGACGTCAGCATCCTTCTCAATTGTACTGAGAATCCGAGGGATGTGTATCTACAAGAGACAGTAAAAAAGGTTGACGCAGGGTCTTAATCTAAAAACAATCCTTGGAACGGGTCCCTGCTGCACGTCTGCGCCTGTGTCTCTCTTGTGCCGTATCCTGGATGGCTGTAGCACGATTGTCATCTGTAAAAGAGAGGAACTTAGGTGAGAAGTTGTCGTGCAAAAAGGTGGGTTTAAAGAAACCATTTATAGTTCAAGATGAGTAAAAATTGCCGCTTGTCTGCGCGCGTTGAGCCCCTTGTATTTGTGAGAGGGGTGTGGCCATCAAACCGGTATGAATTACATATAGCTGCGCCAGACTCGTCTAACCATGTCCGTGGACTTGACGACCTATCGAATGCTTTTAGATGGTGAGGCTGTTTTAGTGTGCGGCTGCCAAGGCAGCCGCACTCTCTTTGGCGCGCAGAGATCACCCAATATTTCCATTTACTGTAATGATGCCACGTGGACCGGGCATCTTAAGTGTGAGGGAAGCGTAATGCGGTATTGCATTAAAGTGAGCGAAAGCTTCGCGTCCAAGTAGTGCTTGATAGCCACTTTGGAACGGAGCAATGTGGAAGGTTAAGTTTTCGCTATGGAAGTTATCGGGGAAGCCGAATATAACCTCTAGTAGCAGGGAGCCCGTGCAATGAGCCCCTGGGCCTGGCATTACTCCTCTAAAGGTAGTATTGTTGTGGCAAATTTTTGTTGGGTCTATCCCCATTTTGCGGATTGTGTCCTGATATATCAGGTTTAAGCTGCTGCCGCCGTCCATCAGGACTCGTGTGAAGTGGTATCCGTCAATTATTGGATCTAATATCAAGGCAGCCCACCCTGCGTTCCGGATACTTGCTGAGTAATCGTGATGGTCGAAAGTGATCGGTTGAGGCGGCCAGTGGCAGGACTCCGCGGTGATAGGCCCTTGGGCATGTTTGTTTGGGAGTGCCACTTTGCTTCTCCCCTTTATCACGTGTAACGCGTTTACTGTTTTGACTTCTGGTGAAAATTTCTTCTGTTCCCCAGTGTTTTGCTTGCGAGGTTCATCCTCGTCTTCGCTTGGTGTATCCTGCCCCTTATGTTCGGCGTTGAGCTTGCCGGACTGCTTGAAGACCCAACATTCTCTGTGGGTATGATTTGCAGGTTTATCGGTGGTGCTATGGATCTGACATATTTGGTCCAGAATTTTGTTTAAATTGGACAGTTCATCTCTGGCGCCTTTAGAGGGCGGCTTTTGCTGACCTAGCCGAGAGCTTCTGAACCCGGCGTTTACCGCCGTGCTCTTCGGGCTATCTTCTTTATTCCGGCGCTTATTATTTTTGCTGTGTCATGATTTCCCGTTTCCATCTATAACTTCGGATGTACTTGGGTCACTGGTGCTGCATCGGACTATCCAGCTGTCCTCGCCCGCGCAAAAGCGGGTCATGAGGCTTGTTAATGCTGCCATTGTTCTCGGCTTTTCTTGGCCGAGGTGCCTGGCAAGCCATTCGTCTCGGACGCTTTGCTTAAAGGCTGCCAAGGCTTCGGCGTTCGGACAGTCGACTATTTGGTTTTTTTGAGTAAGAAACCTGTTCCAAAGCTTTCGGGCTGACTCTTTGGGCTGTTGAGTTATATGACTTAAATCGTCTGCATCCCGTGGTCGGACATATGTCCCTTGAAAATTTGCCCGAAAGGGGTCTTCGAGCTCTTCCCAGCTTCCAATGGAGCTTTCGGGGAGGCTTTTAAGCCAGTGCCGAGCTGGCCCTTTGAGCTTGAGGGGTAAGTACTTGATGGCGTGGAGATCATCTCCTCGAGCCATATGGATATGGAGGATATAGTCCTCAATCCAGACCCCAGGGTCTGTTGTTCCATCGTATGCCTCTATGTTTACGGGTTTGAATCCCTCTGGGAATTCATGGTCCAGCACCTCATCGGTGAATCATAGGGGGTGTGCGGCACCCCTGTATCTGGGTGTACCGTGGTGTTCGGATGTTTGTTGTGTTGCATCATATGCTGCAGTGCACTTGCCTGGTCCATAAATGGATCTGGTTGCGCCGTCCTTTTGATGCGAGCCCTCGCGTGGGTCGCGCATTGGCTTATGTGCGGCATTGTTCGCCGCTTTATGTTGGCCGTGAGGTCATCTATCCGGTCGGATGGCCATTTTAATTTTTGGTTGTGGGTGATCTAAGGCCTCCTCATCGAATTCAGGTAGCAACTTCCACTTCGGGTAGCTCTTGGTGTGGCGATTACTGCCGTACTTCGCTGCTGTGTTGAGTACTTCACTCCATTTTATTTTGAGTGTGTCTTGTGCAGCCTTGAGCCTTTGCTTCTGTTTTTTCAAACTCCTCGCCGTGACAACAAGCCTTTTGGTGGGCATTACGTTGCTCCTGGCGCCTGTCCAGTGTGATGTCATCCGGACTGTTATCTTCGACGGGGTTGGGTTGTTCGGCTTGATTTTCTGTGTTACCGTGGTCGGGCAATGGTTCACCCTGCTCTAACGCTGGGTCTATGTGATCGTTATTTCTGCTGGGGCGGGATTTGGGGCGGCGTTTACGCCGCCGCTTTGACTGCTGCTCGAGGGAACCACCCATCGCTGCGTCCTTCCGTTCCTCGTCGTTATTTTCTTTGGGTGTGTCCACCATGTATACGTCATGTGATGAAGTGGGCGTCCAGTGCCCTGTGAGCAGTGGTTCCACTTCGACTCCTGCATCATCGTCCATACTGTTGATGTCTTTGGAGTCAAAGTCGAGCGTGTCGGTTAAGTCATCGACTGTGGCTACTAAGTGGGTGGTGGGTGGGCGGCAAATTTCTTCGTCACCCGCATCCCAATCCTGCCGGACGTAGTTCGGCCAGGATTCTCCTGACAAGGAGAGAGACCTTAATGAGTTCAGTATGTTGCAGAAGGGCGAGTGCTGGAAAATATCCTCGGTGGTAAACTCCATGATCGGCGTCCAATCGGATTCGATAGGCACAGGTGCAGGCGGTTCGGAGTCCGTGGCTGGAGAAGGATCCGGCAATTTGGCAACACGGCTCTCATGAAGGGTAAGGTCGATATTCGGCTCGATCGCCGCTGAGGGTACGGCCTCCGTGACGGGGTCCATCTACCCATCCATGGATGGTGCAACTGGCTCCGAATTGAGGCTCGGGGCGGCTGCCGGTGCAATCTCCTGAATACGGTCCGATGATAGAGCTAAATCGTACTCATCATGACCGCGCGGCGCACAAGGCAGGGGCTCGAATCCGTCTAAGATCAAGTCTCCACGGATGTCGGCCGTGTAGTTTAAGCTTCCTGACCTGGTGGCCAGGGGCGTAACTTTCGATCTGCTCCAGATGGCCAAGCGAGTTGGCCCGCAGTGCGAAGCCGCCGAACACAAAGATCTGTCCGGGGAGAAAAGTCTCACCCTGGACTGCATCGCTATCGATGATCGTAGGAGCCATCAAGCCTAACGGCGACAACACAGAGGAACTCTCAATGAAAGCACCAATGTCGGTGTCAAAACCGACGGATCTCGGGTAGGGGCTCCCAAACTGTGCGTCTAAGGTGGATGGTTACAGGAGGCAGGGGACACGATGTTTTACCCAGGTTCGGGCCCTCTTGATGGAGGTAAAACCCTACGTCCTGCTTGATTTATTCTTGATGATATGAGTATTACAAGAGTTGATCTACCACGAGATCGGAGAGGCTAAACCCTGGAAGCTAGCCTATGGTATGATTGTATGTTGTCCTACGGACTAAAACCCTCCAGTTTATATAGACACCGAAAAGGGCGAGGGTTACACAAGGTCGGTTACAAAGGAGGAGGTATACATATCCGTATTGCCTAGCTTTCCTTCCACGCCAAGTAGAGTCCCATCCGGACACGAGACGAAGTCTTCAATCTTGTATCTTCATAGTCCAACAGTCCGGCCAAAGGATATAGTCCGGCTGTCCGGAGACCCCCTAATCCAGGACTCCCTCCGATATCTTCACTATTAAGTACTTTTTGATTACTTACAGCTCGTTAGAGGGCTGACCCTCGCACGGACATTGTGCGGCAAGAACACCTGCCGAGGCAGGACCCTCTGGTGGAGATTTCTTCTCCCGTTTGCAAACCTTGGTTCCCGGATCTTCAGAGATAGTCCTCTTCCTTCCCCGGGGAGAGAGAACGCCAGATTCTTCCCCTTGGTTATCCTTCCTCGCGGAGGCACTCCTTCCCTCGGATGGAATAGGTAGCGATGGAGGCCCGCTTTCACCCTCTTGATTCCCCCCTTCATCTTCCTTTGAGGGCACGAGACAAGGTGCTGGCTCGAGCATCTTTTCCAGCACCGGATTTTCCAAGCCTTCAGGAAGGGGGGCCGAACACCGGATCATCTTCACCTTTGTTATCCAGTCCTGGTCAAAGAGCGATTCTTCAGAATGATGTCATGATAAATAAAAGGACGGTGTGTTCGGCCATGGGATTACTTACTTGGGCAGTGGTGCGGGTTGCTGCTCAGGCCTATGTCCTCGGTAGTGTCTGGACACTCTATTTGGTGTCCGAAGAACGATTTGTACATCTCCTCGTGCGTCAGGCCGAGGAAATTCTGAATAGTGGGCGGTCCTTCCGGGTTGAATTCCCACATGCAGAGGGGCCTGCGTTTGCAAGGTTGGACTCGACGAACCAGCATAACTTGCATTACCATAACCAGACTGAAATCTCCCTCGAAGAGATCTCGGATGCGGCTCTGCAGTATGGGCACGTCCTTGGCTGGACCCCAGCTTAGCCCCCTGCTGATCCATGACATCAGTTGTGATGGAGGGCCCGAGGGAAAGGTGGGGGCAGCTACCCACTTGGCACTTCGGGGAGCTGTGACGTAAAACCACTCCCGTTGCCACAATCCAGACACCTCTGGAAAGGAACTCTCCAGCCATGGAGCGTCAACAATTTAGCTTATTAGAGCACCTTCGCACGCTGCGTACTGCCCCTCGACCATCTTCGGCTTCACATCAAAGGTCTTGAGCCACAGGCCGAAGTGAGGGGTAATGCGGAGGAATGCCTCACAAACGACAATAAATGACGAGATGTGAAGAAGGGAATCCGGGGCCAGATCATGAAAATCCAGCCCGTAATAGAACATAAGACCCCTAACAAAGGGATCCAGAGCGAGGCCTAGTCCTCGAAGGAAGTGGGAGACGAACACAACGCTCTTGTTGGGTTCGGGAGTAGGGATGACCTGCCCTCGGGCGGGCAGCCTATGTGAATTTTCAGCGGTCAGATATCTGGCCTCCCTCAACTTCTTGATATCCTCCTCTGTGACGGAGGAAGGCATCCACCGGCCTTGAAGGCTGGATCCGGACATGATTGAAGGTCCAAAGCACCTGACCTGGGCTTTGGGTGTTAGAACTCGAGGCAGGGGAAGGTTTGATTGAGCACGGGAGGGAAAAAAGTAAAAGTCTTGTCCCTTTATAAAGAGGGTGAATATTAATCGTCCTCCTCGTGGCCATTTGGGACTTGCCTAAAATCTAGGAGTCCTAGGCACGGTTGGGTTACCCACGTCCGTATTAATGAGAATCCCGTAATAAGGGGAGCACGATCTCTGCTTTGACAAGACGTGTCAAGAAACCTCCTCGCGTTATGTGCGGGGCTGGTTAAAGAAAAACGGTTCAAATAATTACCGGGCCATGGCGTGAGGTCATGCTACCAAAACGTGTCAGCAGATTAGATTTGTGGAAATATTATTCTCTCTACGGTGGTATGTGGAACTTATTTTGCAGGGTCGGACACTATCCTTGTATTCAAGCTCTTCCATGGTGTATTCGGAGGAGGAACCCGCCTTGCAATGCCGAAGACAACACTGCGCGCCGGACTCATCGTCATTGAAGCCTGGTTCAGGGGCTACTGAGGGAGTCCTGGATTAGGGGGTCTCCGCACAGCCGGACTATATCCTTTGGCCGGACTGTTGGACTATGAAGACACAAGATTGAAGACTTCGTCCCGTGTCCGGATGGGACTCTACTTGGCGTGGAAGGCAAGCTAGGCAATACGGATATGTATATCTCCTCCTTTGTAACCGACCTTGTGTAACCCTAGCCCCCTCCAGTGTCTATATAAACCGGAGGGTTTTAGTCCGTAGGACAACAAAGAATCATACCATAGGCTAGCTTCTAGGGTTTAGCCTCTCTGATCTCGTGGTAGATCAACTCTTGCACTACTCATATTATCAAGAATAATCAACCAGGACGTAGGGTCTTACCTCCATCAAGAGGGCCCGAACCTGGGTGAAACATTGTGTCCCCTGCCTCCTGTTACCATCCGCCTTAGACGCACAGTTCGGGACCCGTACCCGAGATCCGCCTGTTTTGACACCGACAGCACTGCACCCTTATGAGTGTGGTTATGCAGAGTGTTCGGTCCGTCCAATCCAGACTGAACGATGGTGTCCAAGGCCTTGTAACAGGCTTTGAGGTAAGTCAAGTAATGATCTTTCCTCATAATGTGGTTATAATTGTTAGTTTAGGTAGGCTGCATACATAGCAGCACCCGAGACTCTGCCAGGACCTCGAAGAGACCTGCAGAGGATCAAATTCGGCATGTCGGTTAACAATGTCGACATTTCTGATGCTAACACGGGCATCTTACATGGTCGCGGCTGCTAATGCCACGACGTTAGAGGATATGGATCAGAAGCTCAAGCTTTCCAATCAAGAGCTAGATCTTATCAAGAAACGGCTGGACGAGGTGCAAGGTAAGTTCTGTAAAAATATGTGTACTTGCCAGATAATAACTGGCCAGACCAATTACTGATCCTTTATCTTGATGATCTTGCAGCTGCTGCCACCGAGGTCGAGGGCTTAATGGAGGTCTTGAAGAAGGCTGAGGCCGAGGTGGCGGAAAAGAGGACAGCTGCTGAGAAGGCGGTGTCCGAGCTTGAGCAGGCAAAGCGTGCTTCTAAGTAGCATGAGTATCGGGTGACCGAGGTGCAAGGGGAGCTCAAGGATGCCATGGAGAAGCTTGAGGCCCTTTAAAAGGGGCGGGAAGAGCAATCCTCCCGTCTATACAAGGTGGAGAAGGAGCTCCAGGAGGTGAGGAGTGATGCCCGAGGTGTCCGTGAGGAGCTTCAGCAACCCACGCAAATTGCCAGTAGTAAGAAATATTTACTACAGAGTGTGCTCGGAGGCAAGATATTCACCCTGCTGACGAGGGTCTGGCGCTTCACAAGCGTCTTCGCTGAACTCCCGAAGAATGCGGCGGCCGCGGCAAGGCACTATGCCACCCGCGAGGAGGACTCCACGCAGCGGCTCTTTTGGTCACAGTTTCCGGACTCCAAGCGTCCTTCGCTCCTCAGCAATTAGATGAAGCAGCTAATGGAGATGCATTGGATGTTCGAGCTAGCCTTGAATGACCTCTGTGTCAGCCTATGGCCGGCCAAGCCCATTCCGGACACCTACTTCGGCCTTGTGCAGAGGCTGCGGGAGGCTCCACTCCGGATTGATGCCGTGAAGCGATCGGCGTGCCTTGAGGGGACGAGGCTCGCGTTTGCAAAGTCCATGGTCCATTGGCCAAGGATTAATCCAATGGAGATGGCCAATAGTCCTCCACCCCAGGAAAATGAGCATCGCCGCCCCGAGAAGTACTTCGCGCAGGTGATGACCGGAGCGCGAGCGATAGAGTGCCAGTGTTCGAAAAATGTAATGCTTGAGTAGTTGTAGCAAGTTTGTACCAAATGGGATTTATGCTTTATTATGCGCCCGACGAACTTATTTGATATTGTAGTGATTTAAATTTTCACTCCTGTGTGGCCATATGTTTAGTTCTGAAAGCTACCAATCGTCGGCTTCAGCCCCCAAGTGAATATCACGAAGGGTGTTTTGTTTCTGCACTGTTACCCTTAGCCAACGTCTTGGTGCCTAGAGGCGGTAGTGCGGGAACGAAACCAGGCAATCATACTATTCGGTTTTACTATTTTCACTTAGCCTTAGGAGCTTGACAATGGGGGCTAGGGACTAGACCCCGGTGTATTGTGATGTACTTAGGTATTAAAGCCTGCCCTTTCCGATCACGTGGTCTGTGTTAAGATGAACCCTTCATGTGACACGACGAAATCGCCAATGATTTTTAGAGTCCAACCTCGTCATCGGATCATGGACCCATTTGCGCTTACTATGACGATCGATTTTTGGCTTTTTCCTCCTGAGGTACTTGATCGGGCAGACCAGTAGTACAATCGCAGGGGTTCTCCCTCTGCCCTCTTAGCCGAACATGCGGAACATAAGGGGCAAAGACATGAGCCGGGCAACCAAACTATTGACCCAAGACATAGTTCGGAACAGATGCGCATATAGTGCAATATCCGAGACGCCAGACACCTAGCGGAAAGCGATGCCGGACTTGAAGGTACTGAGCTGATATATAAATCAAACACTTGACCAATTAATATGTTTTAGTGTCGGGCTGTTTAAAGAGCAAGGAGAGAATCGGAAAGGGAATAAACGAGTCGCAAGATGCGGATATCCGAAAACAATAAAGGGTATTTTTATTATTTCTCGTGAGCTCAGGGCGTCACACCGTACAATTCGAACTGCGCAAGCAGTACTTGTAAGATATAAAAGAAAAAAGGAAGTTTACAGAGTAAAGGGTGACGCAGGGCCTTGATGCGTGAGTTGAAGCTTTCACTGTGCCCTGCTGCACGTCTGCGCCTTTGCTTCTGATAGGGGGGGGATTGGGACCTTCGATGAGATCTTGATGGGTGAGGACCCTGCCGATGAACCTTTAAGCTTTGGGGTATCCGGAATTGGCCCCCGGTTCATCCGAAGATGAGGAATTCCGAAGTTTGGTTTGGTCGAACATGTACTTCGGGTTAACATATGCCTCACGGCTGCCCATGGTATTTTGAGTGCTAAGTCATGATGACGAGGGACATGGAGTGTGAAGAATGTGGGTGTACCGTGGGGGGTGTGTCCCTATTTGTGACGAATGCATGTGGGTTCCCATGACGGGGAATGGGTTCGAACCCGTTTGCTATTGTCACCGGCCCTTACGGTGGGTTGGCATCCGGGCCTATATGGGTTGGTGTGGTCTTCAGCCGCTAGGGCCGCAGTGTGCTCTTCAGTTCAAAGAGAGCGTTCTCTGTTACCGTTGATATTTATGACACCCGAAGGACCAGACATCTTTAAATTGAGGTACGCGTAATGTGGAACGACATTGAATTTGGCGAACACTGTTTAGCCGAGGAGGGCTTTATAGCCACTTCAAAAAGGTGCAATATCGAAGATCAAGTCTTCACTTCAGAAATTATTCGGAGATCCAAATACTACTTCAAGCGTCACGGTGCCTGTTCAACGGGCCTCCACTCCCGGAATGACCCCCCTTGAAGGTGGTGTTACTGGGTTTAATCCTTGATGGATCGATCCCCATTTTTCTCACTATATCCTCGTATATCAAGTTGAGGCTGCTCCCTCCATCCATAAGGACTCTAGTGAGGTGGAATCCATCGATGATGGGGTCTAGCAATAGGGCTACGGACCCTCCATGGCGTATGCTGCTGGGATGATCCCTACGATCGAATGTGATCCGGCAAGCTGACCATGGATTGAACTTTGGCGCTACTGGCTCGATAGAGTACACTTCCCATAGTGCTCGCTTCCTCTCCTTATTCAGTATGTGGGTTGCATAGATCATGTTTACCGTCTTGACCTCGAAAGGGAAGGGTTTCTAGCCTCCACTATTAGGCCTACGGGGCTCGTCATCATCCATTTTTGTGGGATTTTGTCCGAGTCTTCGGCTGTGAGCCACTACAAAAAAATACACTTCCGTGATGATACGTGTTTGTCACAGAAGGTCACGTTTTCAATCATGCATGTACATCCAAGACAATTTTATGACAGAATTAAGATAGTCATAGCTGTGCTATCATAGAAGTGTTCCATGACATTACCAAAATTATCATCACAGAAGTGTCCACTTCCATGACGATAAATCACGGTCATAGAAGTGCTTTCGTCAAGGGTAACCGACACGTGGCATCCACTATGGGGTTTCGGTTTGGATCCGATAACCCAGTAACAGCTTGGACCAATGAGGATTTTCCACGTGTAAAATTCTCATTCACCGGTAGATCCACGTGTCGGCCTGGCGTTCAGATAGTTATCATCCAGCGAATGGGCGAGACGCGCCTATGATACGTCGACATGTGTCTTGGTCCAATAGTGGCCCATTCAGGTTAAAAGGCCGGGCCTGTCAAAATAAGAGGGCCGGCCCATTAGCGGCCTACTTGAGTCAGGCCCATTCACAAGTGCGGCCCATACAAGTTACACAGAATCGGCCCATCAAAGGCCCATTCTAGATTTGAAAATTTCCAGCCCATCGTCAGTTTCAGCCCGTTAACAGCCCGCTACATCTTTGGGCCCAATTACGGCTCGAGCTTCTTTCAGCCTGTTAGCAGCCCATCGCCAGTTCAAGCCCGTTAATGGCCCGAAACGTCTTTTGGCCTTTTCTCAGCCCATTCTGCAGTTGGGCCAATTCTATCCCGTTGTGACTTTAGGCCCATCCTTGGCCCATTTGGTAAATGGGCCAATTCCTAGCCCATTTTGTCTTTCGTCCTGTTAACGGCCCACACAACAGTTAGCCTTTGACTTTGGGTCCATTAGGGGCCCATGTTCCGTAGGGCAAAATTTTCGCCCGACGCGACTTTTGGCCTGCTAAAAGCCTAGTTTGCAAACTGGGCCTCCTCTGGCCCATGACACTTTCGGCCTCTTACTGACTTGTAAAGTAAAGGGCCGAGACAAAATTGACATTTATTTTAGCCTGTTAAAGCCCCGCGAGCCATTTCCATATAAACGGCCCAATCGAGCTTTTGGCTGTTAACGGCCTGCTAAGAGCCATTGTTACGGTGAGCCACATCATTTGGGATCCACTAAATATTATTTTGACCAGCCAAATTAAGGCCCGCTTTGACTACACATGTTTGGTCATTTGTATGGTGTCCAGGAAATGTTTGGGCATGTTGGCCCCCGTTTCAATGATATAGCATATTCAAAGAATTATCCTACTCTATACTATCGCCTCTAAAAAACATACACTATACAATAAAAGACTAAGGCTTAGAAACGTAGAATAATCCTACACTGTACAACCAAGAAATTACAGCTGAATATACGCACTGGGCATTATAGTTCGGCACCAGTGATAATAAAGCATACACAAACAGCAAATTACATACACTAGACAAATAAAGCTCATACATCATGGACACGCAATCAATAGAACTTACCATTTGAACTATAATCTCTTCAGAAAATAGGATTGGCCGGATTCAGATAGCACAAATTTTAGTCTGCAAAATCTCCAATTCCTTCGTGGTTACCTCAGTGTCTCGTTTCATTTTTTGACTCCCGGATCTAATACCTGCAAGTCCAGTCTCAACTTGTTGATTGCACATTGAGAATCATGTACACGTTGTCTTGCCACCTCTAGTTGATGCTCGAGAACATCAGCACATTCCAATTCCAATCCATAATCATTTGGTAATGGCGATGCCGCACTGCTCGTAGATCTTCGTGTTGATGTCACTTCATCCTGAAATGTTTCTGTAAGTACACATGACTAGGGCAAAAATATAGTTACAACAGTGAAGCGATCAAGACAGACTATTTTGTACATGGCAAAGTAGGACTAACAATAATGTTACACGTCATGAAGCATAAGGAGTGCTATTTTAAAAATTACAAAAATGGTAGTTTGTGCAGCCTGCATACATAAATCTCTCTTAGCTCACCGGAGGAGCATGATGTTGGGGCCAAATCCAAAACACAGACATGTTACAAATTTAGACAGCATGTTGCGTATAAGTAAGCAACCAGTTCGCCACTCTACAGCTCAATTAAAGTCTTAGGGAGTATAATGAACAGCAGAGGGATTCATACAAACCTACTACAGCAAGAAAAACTATGCAATCGTTAGCCTAGTATAAACTAGATTGTGAGCCTCATGCAGTAATAGTTATTTAATAGATTTCAAAGCTTCAGGCACACTTCGCCATAGTAATTAAATGGTAAGGCCTTTAATTATGTCTACTAATAGTTATACAAGTACCCAACATCAGGCATCATTGTTTGGGCATCTCATTAACCGAGGACAAATAAAGCAATTGAAAAGAGCAATTTAACTATGCCTGAAACAAACAAGCAATTGAACTATTGAGTTGGATATGGTGACTTACCTTAACTGGTTGAACATGCTCAGAGCTGCTCCTCCTTCTCTTGCAAGGCTCTTTCCTAACATCTTGTACATGGAAATCCTCAATCTGATCTTCATTGCACCCCGTCTACAAAGGTGACACAAACTAGTTACTCGTCTCCTTGGACGATAAATATGCATACTTTCCAGTCTGTGGACAACACAAAAGGATGAGATTATAACAAAACAACACCACATAATGAAACATGCTACATCTCTTGCACACCATGAAATGAGCATTTACTATGTGTGCACTATGTAAAAACTAGGCATAACTTTGATCTGGATCTCTAGGTACTCTTGGAGAGCCACTTTTGTGTACAACCAAACCTTTATGTCACCTATGAGTTGGACAAGCCCCCACTACAGCAGCACTTGGTGTTTAAATCATTGGCAAGCTCTGTTATAGTGTTAGGTCAAGAACAACAAGTAATCAAAGAAAACAGTCCTAGTATGGCTGGCTGATACAAACAAGCAATTGAACAGATGTGTGAGCAAATCTTACATATCAAGAAAAGAAGCAAATAAGGAGGCTTAAAGACCATCACTTTACTGACCAGATTTAAGGGGCATTTAAACATCATGTGCAACGTATGAAATAACATAAACATTGCATATTCCAGATTCTACAATGAAATGCACATGTATTAGGTTATGCCATGTATGATGATGCCTAAATGTACACTATAACAGGCAGGAGTGATTCATCATTGCATGCACAATTGAATTGCAGGTTATGGGCCAGTTCTATTCAGCCTTTTCAGAGCTTATTGTCAAAATAAGCCATAAAAGATGTAAATAAGTCATTTTTGAGTTATGGGTTTGGGCTTAACATATTTCAGTTTGGAGGGGGGTGATTCGGGTAGAAGCTCACTAAAAATTGAAGGGAAGGGGAATAGTGAAATGACTCTATTGTCTTCCTATATTACACTGAAAATGCCACTACTCACGCTCGCGGCACACTTGACCCTCAAGTAAAAACAAACACGCAAGCGTTCATTGCCCTGCCCGCTTGCATCTCCTCTCCCCTTTCCCTCTACCTCGATCCCTGCCTGCAACGCTAGGGTTCCTCCATCGAGCCGTCACCATTGGTCCCATCTGGCATGGTCCTCGACAATGCTCTGTCCAGCTAGGCTACATGGCCGGCGGGTAGGGCCAAATCTCCCCGGCTGCTCCTCCCTCTGGCGCCGCCCCTCATTCTCATGGCCTCCAGCAGCTGCTCCACTATGGTCCGTCCAACGCACTACTCTGGCGGGCGCCGCACAACTACGGCTGATGCCACACTGCGGCAGAAGGCACCTCATTCCCCCTCCCCTCCTCTTAGGTCGTGGCCTTGAGGTGCTGTTGAAGGATGAGCTCACCCAACAAGGTGAGGATCTCCTCTGATTTTTTGCCTTTTCACTCTGATCCGCTATACGATGAATTGCTATGAGCTGCTTCTACTGCTGCTATATGATGCATTGCTATGAGGTGCTCCTGTTGCTGCTATATGATGAATTGCTATGAGCTCCTGCTGCTATATGATGAATTGCTATCAGCTGCTGCTACTGCTATATGATGATTTGCTATAAGCTGCTCCTGCTGCTGCTATATGATGAATTCCTATGAGCTGCTCCTGCTCCAGCTATATGATGAATTGCTATGAGCTGCTCCTGCTGCTGCTATATGATGAATTGCTATGAGTTGCTGCTAGTATATGATGAATTGCACACTACTGCTGATGTTGTATGATGAGTTGCTATGAGCTGCTGCTGCTATATGATGCTTTCAGGTGCTGCTGCTATATGATAATAACCAGCCACTTGGACCATCGAATTTCGATAAATAATTGTTCTTCATTTAAATTTGGGTCATGCGTTCTTCGTTTAAATTAGGTAATGTGATCTCTATGGAATACATTGACCAATGTAGATTGTGCCAAGTAGATGATATCTTTGTATTTGCATTTCGAACAAATACTGGTGGTCTATTTTCCTATCATATTAATTACTGCACTGGGTTCAATTTGTGATGTTTGCAAGTCAAATTAATTTTCATATGGGCAGAAAAATGACAAAATATAATGCAATCTAGACTTTTCGCCGATCATACCAAAGATAAGATGAAAAGGAAGGAAATGAAAAGAACTGGTTGGCTACCTAGAGCTTATATTCAGAGGTGCTTATTTTCTTAGGATAACTCGTAATATCTATCCCTAAGAAACTTGGCCAATAGAACTGACATACAAATAACATGTCACGATGATTGCAACGGAGGCCCAGTTCTTTTGCCAGATTCTCCTAGAATCTTTGAGCCCCATTTGTTCTACAATCCTATCTAGTTAGGGTCTAATTAGGTAGGATTGTAAAACAAAAGAGGGTCAAAGATTCTAGGAGAAGCTAGAGAGGGGCAGATTCTGGGAGAATCCTGCAAAATAATTGGGCCGGAGTGACCTACCATATATAGCACACTGTATAGGCTCACCGATGCCTCTCCTTTTTTGCGATGTTCCATGAAATTGCCACATACATCTTGTACTTTTTCATTGCATAACCCTATCTGCAAGTTGACATGGCTAATTTTAGACATCTCTACATGATAATACATCGCATATCCCTTGCACATATTTAAATCACCAATTAACAATTGTGTGCATAGCATAAACTAGCCATGACTCTGTGTGCTGGACTAGCAGGAACTCTAAGGGAGCCTAATGTAGTGCATTGGAATTCCTACATGCCACCTACGATTTTGTGTGATGTACTACCTCTATTCCTAAATATATGTCTTTGTAGAGATTACAGTATGGACCAAATACAGATGTGTATAGATACATTTTCGAGTGTAGATTCACTCATTTTGCTCTGCATGTAGCCTATAGTGGAATCTCTAGAAAGACTTATATTTAGGAACGGAGGTAGTATCATGTATGACATCTACATATCTAATTTAGCAGATAGTAGTAGAAATCATTGTCTGCACAAAGGGATTAATGGTCGATGCGCTATTGGTAATTAGCACTACTGTGTGTCCGCATAAGGCACTTCTGCTATAGATATAGCAGTAGTGTGGCAAGGACAAAGTGCGCTACTACTAATATTGCCACACCGTTGCCACCAGGCAAAGTGTACTAGTAGCAGTTCCCCTACAACGCACTACTGCTAGGTAGTTTAGCAGTAGCGCTTTCGCCTCGAACACGCTGCTGCTAAACCCATCCCATCTTCTCCACCGACCGCCCCTCACTCTCGCATCTCCAGTCCAACTCTCACTCGCCTCTCACTGTTACACTGCCGCCGATGTTCGACCCTCCCCCGCCGCCGCCGTCGCTCCTCCTTCCTCGGTATGTGGTGCCCCTCCATCCTCCTGCCGCGCCCTCCTCCCTTCAGCTTTGGCCGTGCCCTCCTCCCTCCTCCGGTCGTGCCCTCCTCCTCCTCCGGCCGCCCCTCCTCTCTCCTCCCTCCTCCTCCGGCCACCCCTCCTCCGACCGCTCTCCTCCCCTCCTCATCCTACCACTCCTCCCTCCCTCCTCCCCTCCTCCTCTCTCCTCCCTCCTCCACCCCTGCTCCCTCCTCCCTCCCTCTTCTCTCCTCACTCTGTTCTTGCATACAGTAGATTTTTTCAGTAAATTAGCAAAAATTCAAACTAGATAGGTTAACTAGTTTAATTAGGTTAATTATCTAGGTTAACTAACAAGGTTATTTATAGTAAGTGCTTAATAGAACTAGTTTTTTTATAGCAAGTGCTTAATAGAACTAGTTTATTTATAGTTAGTGCTTAATAGAATTAGTTTATTTATAGTAAGTGGTTAATATATTTTTTTTATGCAGAAATCAAGTTTGCCCCTGCCTCATCCCCGCAGTCATCCCCGTCGTCGACCCCTTAAGACCTCTAGGTGAGAATAGCCAAATGATAATGTGTTGTAAATGTCGATGATGAAAATGGTAGTGCTATATAGTTGCCATGTCATTGATGTCGATGATGATGCAGTCTGAATATAGAGGATGTCTTGGTGTTCTTGTTTGCAGTGTGCCTCCGACACTACTGGAATTAGCAGATTTGCCGTCGGCCCACTCTTTGTCGTCTGCTAGCAGACGACAAAGGTAGGCTTTAGCATCAGCCACAAGAAAGCGGACGACAAAGAGGACGCGAACGACAAAGGTAGGCTTTGCCATCATTCAACTCTTTGCCGTCAGCTAGCAGGCGGCGAGGCTCGGGAGGGGGGTGGGGAGGCAGGGAGCGGGCGGCGAAGGGGCGGGGTGGGTGCGGCGGCGCCGGCGCGGGGTGGCAGGGAGGGGTCAGCGGCCGGGTGGGAGGGGGCGGTGACGGGGCGGCGACGGAGTGGGGTGGCAGGAAGGGGGCGGCGACAGAGAGGGGGTGGCCGGTGGGGCGGCGAGGCGGTGGCGCAACGGGGCGGCGGCGGTGCTTGTCGGGCAGGGAGGAAAGAGAGAGGGCGATGGCGGGGGCGCATCCCGTTAATTTAATTTTAAAGTTTACCGTCCGCCTAGCCTTTGCCGTCTGCTAGAAGACGACAAAGAGGGGGCCCGTTATGGTTTAACTTCTAGTCGGCCAAAACCTGCCTCCCCGCCGCAGCCGCGGGTCGACCACCCCTGAGGAGCGCCACCCCGTCGTCACCCCACCACGTCGCCGCCCCCACGGTGAGCGCCTGCCACCCCCTCTCCTGTTTTTTCTGTTTACTTTAGGTTTTTTAGTTTAGGTTTTTTTAGTTTAGTTACATTAGGTTTAACTAGTTTAGGAAGCAGGGGTTAGTTAATTAATCAAATGCCACATGCACATTTAATTATTTTAGGTTTTTTAGTTTAGGTTCAGGTTTAATTAGTTTAGGTTTTTTGTTTAGTTAGTTTAGGTTTAATTAGTAACACTGGCAGCAATACATGAAGTATTCAGACAGTGCCATATTCAACCCATACATTTTGCTCTCAAAACAATGGCTGCCACTTCTTCTTTTTTTTGAACTATGGCTACCATTTGGTGTTGCGCTAGAGCCTAGAAGGGGAAATATACTCAATAGACTGGCCTCATCCACTCCACGTGCCATATTGATTGTTCTTCATATAATTTGTAATGAGACGCTTCGGAGATATTTGGATCTCAAATTGAATATACATAGGTGGCTCAAGAAAGAACGTTGTCAACCTACTGGTGGTGATCAGTGCTCTCAACTATTAGTAGTTCGTTTTATTTACAGCTATCCATCTCATATGGTGCCACTGATACACATTCTAGATTTTGACATCTGAAGACTGGAACCTCTTCCCCAAAGTAAACGTCCCATAGTAAATAAAACTATGGTAATATCAAATATTGTAGCATTCTCAAAATACTTAGAAAAAACAGAGCAATCAAATGGGGCCTTAGTTTAGTTTAATTAGTTTAGGGTTTTTTTTTCCGGTATTTTAAGAATAAACAAGAAAGATGAAAAAAGTAAAAGAAGAAGAGGAAGAAGAAGAAGAAGAGGAAGATGAAGAAGAAGATGAAAAACAAAGAACAATAAGTAGAAGAAGAAGGAGACGAAGAAGAAGAAAGTATAAGATGAAAAAAAGAAGAATATGAAAAAAGAAGTAGGAAAAGTAGAAAAAGAGGGTCGCCGAGTGGCCGAGGGGTCGAGGATCGAGGGGAAAAGGAGTCGAGGGTCTAGGGGTCGAGGATCGAGGTGTTGAGGGGTCGATGGTCGAGGGGAAAAGGGGTCGAGAGGTCGAGGATCAAGGGGAAAATGAGTCGAGGGTCTAGGGGTCAAGGATCAAGGTGTCGAGGGATCGAGGGTGGAGGTGAAAAGGGGTCGAGGGTCGCCGAGAGGTCGAGGATTTGCCATCCCGACCATGACACCCCGACCCCGACACCACGACCGTGAGATGACACCCCGACCCCGCCTCGACACCCCGACACCACAACCCCGACACATCACCCCGACCCCGACACGGCACCCCCGACCCCGGCACAGCACCCCGACACGACACCACCGACACCCCGACCCCCGACACGACACCACCGACACCCCGACACGGCACCCCTGACCCCAACACCCCGACCCCGACACGACACCCCGACCCCGACTCGACACCCTGACACCGTGACCCCGACACGGCACCCTAGACCCCAACACAGCACCCCGACACGACACCACCGTCACCTCGACACAAAACCCTGAGACCCTGACACGACACCCCCGACCTCGACACAGCACCCTGACCCTCGACACCTCCCAAAAAAGGTGCTGTTCGGCCTTCCAGACGCCGACGGGGTCATATATTTATGAATTATGAGTTAGGTCAGGTATTCAATTATTATTATGTACATATATATTATTAATTAGTTCATGTTATTAGGTATTCAATTTTTTATTATGTTCATCATGATGATACACAATTAAATATTTTATTATGTTTATGTTGTACTAATTTCGTTTACTCTTTGTCGTTGCAGGTGTTGACAGATGGTGGGCGCGGGTCGAGGGCGCTCCGAGCCTCCTTCCTCGGTGCGTGCTGGGAGGGGTGCTACTATTCTACCCAAGCACCTTCGGAGAGCGCTAGTAGATAGTATGACGACAGCGACGGGCGCTTCTTCTTCGGCCGGGAGAGGTCGGGGGAAGACGAAGAGGGCTGCTAGCGGTGGACGTGGCGGCGGGAGAGGTAGGAAGGCTGCTGCGCCTTCCTCGCCACCACCCCCAGCTGATTCTCCCGACCACCGGAGTGCTCTGTCTCAGGTGGACCTGTCTGCTTTGGACCCACCACGGGTCGCCGAGCCTTCGCCCGATGAGACTCGGGTCCCAGAGTCTTCGTCCCACATGACTCCGGAGGCTAGTGGTGATGGTGGTTTGGACACCTTTTTTGACGATAGCTATAGCGAGGACGAGCTGGTTGAGGGGGCACGAAGGTCTACAACGTGGTGGTACAAAGCTCCCGCCTGTGCCGCCGACCCGCGATCAGAGGTGGTTGATTGAGCCTAACAGGGAGAAGTAAGTGAATTTACTCTTTTTAAACCTTTTGCCTTCATGTTTCTTCAAATTATTATCTAATGTGTTGGCCTTGGCATACTGCAGGGGATGGAAATACGCCCCTGGTGTCCGCATGCCCAACCAGGTCCTTGGTCTGCTTTGCCGGCGCCACTTCTTGGGGTGGGTCACATTGCTCGGTGAGGGTCAGGTTCGACAGCTAGCACTGAGTTGGGAGTTGTACGTGGCTGCCCAGGCCCCGTTGGAGGAGAGGGTCGATGGTGTCTTCTGCGAGATGGTGGCCGACATTGTGAGGTGGCAGTTTTGGGTAATTTATCCTTTAATAATCAGTGTTGTCTTTGATTGGATGCAAACCTTCTACAAGTGTCTTGAGGAACATGAGGCGGACGCGGCTATGGTTCTCGAAGCCGAGTGCAAGTGCCTACTTCAAAACTTACAGCACGAGGATAGGGAGCAGGCTGTTCGAGACTACTACGCCTCAACTAACATTAAGAGGGCCAAGAAGAAGTGTCGCGACAAGTATCTGAGTAAGGAGAAGGACATGAAGGTGTTGGGGAACATATCATGCAATTTCAAAAAAAATTCCTACGATCACGCAAGATCTATCTAGGAGATGCATAGCAACGAGAGGGGGAGAGTTTGTCCACGTACCCTCGTAGACCGAAAGCGGAAGCGTTAGATTAACGCAGTAGATGTAGTAGAACATCTTCACGATCCAACCGATCCAAGAACCGAACGTACGGAACCTCCGTGTTCAGCACACGTTCATCTCGATAACGTCCCTCAAGCTCTTGATCCAGTAGAGGGTCGAGGGAGAGTTCCGACAGCAAGACGGCATGGTGACGGTGATGGTGATGTGATCCACACAGGGCTTCGCCTAAGCACTACGACGCTATGACCAGAGGAGTAAACTGTGGAGGGGGGCACCGCACATGGCTACGAGAATTCTTGGTGTGCCTTTGGGGTGCCCCCATCCCCGTATATAAAGGGGGGAGGAGGATACTGGCGGCTAGGAGGGGCGCACCAAGGGGCAGTCCTACTTGGACTCCTTGTCCATGTACGATTCGCCCCCCACCTTTTTCCTTTCTCCACTAGAGGGAATAGGAAGGAGAGGTAGAGGGAAAGGGAAGGGGGGCCGCGCCCCCTCCTCCTTGTCCTATTTCGGACTCCCTAGGAGGGGGTGCACGCCACCGCTCGCGGGCTTTCCTCTCTTTCCCTTTAGGTCCATGTAGGCCCAACACTTCCCCCCCTCGGGGGGGGGGGGGGTCCCGGTAACCCCTCGGTACTCCGGATAAATACCTGAATCACTCGGAACCATTCCGATGTCCGAATACTACCTTCCAATATATGAATCTTTACCTCTTGACCATTTCAAGACTCCTTGTCATGTTCGTGACCTCATCCGGGACTCCGAACAAACTTCGGTCACCAAAACACATAACTCATAATACAAATCGTCATCGAACGTTAAGCGTGCGGACCCTACGGGTTCGAGAACTATGTAGACAGGACCGAGACACATCTCCAGTCAATAACCAATAGGGGAACCTGGATGCTCATACTGGTTCCTACATATTCTATGAAGATATTTATCGGTCAAATCGGATAACAACATACGTCACTCCCTTTGTCATTGGTATGTTACTTGCCCGAGATTCGATTGTCGGTATCCTCATACCTAGTTCAATCTCGTTACCGGCAAGTCTCTTTACTCGTTCCGTAATGCATCATCCCGCAACTAACTCATTAGTCACATCGCTTGCAAGGCTTATAGTGATGTGCATTACCGAGAGGGCCCAGAGGTACCTCTCCGATATACGGAGTGACAAATCCTAATCTTGATCTATGGCAACTCAACAAACACCATCAGAGACACCTGTAGAGCATCTTTATAATCACCCAGTTACGTTGTGACGTTTGATAGCACACAAGGTGTTCCTCCGGTATTCGGGAGTTGCACAATCTCATAGCCAGAGGAATATGTGTAAGTCATGAAGAAAGCAATAGCAATAAAACTAAAGGATCATAATGCTAAGCTAACGGATGGGTCTTGTCCATCACATCATTCTCTATGTCTATGGTCAGGAAACTTAACCATAGAGGCATACTAGGGACACTATGTTTTGTCTATGTATTCACACATGTACTAAGTTTTCGGTTAATACAATTCTAGCATGAATAATAAACATTTATCATGATATAAGGAAATATAAATAACAACTTTATTATTGCCTCTAAGGCATATTTCTTTCAGTCTCCCACTTGCACTAGAGTCAATAATCTAGATTACATAGTAATGATTCTAACACCCATGGAGTCTTGGTGCTGATCATGTTTTGCTCGTGGAAGAGGCTTAGTCAACGGGTCTGCAACATTCAGATCCGTATGTATTTTTCAAATCTTTATTTCTCCCTCCTTGACTTGATCGTGGATGGAATTGAAGCATCTCTAGATGTGTTTGGTTCTCTTGTGAAATCTGGATTCCTTCGCTAAGGCAATTGCTCCAGTATTGTCACAAAAGATTTTCATTGGACCCGATGCACTAGGTATTACACCTAGATTGGATATGAACTCCTTCATCCAGACTCCTTCATTTGCTGCTTCTGAAGCAGCTATGTACTCCGCTTCACATGTAGATCCCGCCACGACGCTCTTCTTGGAACTGCACCAACTTACAACTCCACCATTCAATATAAATACATATCCAGTTTGTGACTTAGAGTCATCCGGATCAGTGTCAAAGCTTGCATTGACGTAACCACTTATGACAAGCTCTTTGTTGCCTCCATAAACGAGAAACATATGCTTAGTCCTTTTCAGGTATTTCAGGATGTTCTTGACCATTGTCCAGTGATCCACTCCTGGATTACTTTGGTACCTCCCTGCTAAACTTATTGCAAGGCACACATCAGGTCTGGTACACAGCGTTGCATACATGATAGAACCTATGGATGAGGCACCGGGAATGACTTCCATTTTCTCTCTATCTTCTATAGTGGTCGGTCATTGAGTCTCACTCAACTTCACACCTTGTAACACACGCAAGAACCCTTTGTATGACTGATCCATTTTGAACTTCTTCAAAACTTTATCAAGGTATGTGCTTTGTGAAAGTCCAATTAAGCGTCTTGATCTATCTTTATAGATCTTGATGCCCAATATATAAGCAGCTTCACCGAGGTCTTTCATTGAAAAATTCTTATTCAAGTATCCTTTTATGCTATCTAGAAATTCTGTATTATTTCCAATCAACAATATGTCTACCACATATAATATTAGAAATGCTACACAGCTCCCACTCACTTTCTTGTAAATACAGGCTTCTCCAAAAGTCTGTATAAAACCATATGCTTTGATCACACTATCAAAGCATATATTCCAACTCCAAGAGGCCTGCACCAATCCATAAATGGATTGCTGGAGCTTGCACACTTTGTTAGCACCTTTAGGATCGACAAAACCTTCTTGTTGCATCATATACAACTCTTCTTTAAGATATCCAGTAAGGAATGCAGTTTTGACATCCATTTGCCAAATTTCATAATCATAAAATGCAGCAATTGCTAACATGATTCGGACAAAGTTAAGCATCGCTACGGTGAGAAGGTCTCATCGTAGTCAACTCCTTGAACTTGTCGAAAACCTTTCACAACAAGTCGAGCTTTGTAGACAGTAACATTACCGTCAGCGTCAGTCTTCTTCTTGAAGATCCATTTATTCTCTATGGCCTGCCGATCATCGGGCAAGTCAACCAAAGTCCACACTTTGTTCTCATACATGGATCCCATGTCAGGTTTCATGGCCTCAAGCCATTTCGCGGAATCTGGGCTCATCATCGCTTCCTCATAGTTCGTAGGTTCGTTGTTGTCTAGTAACATGACTTCTAGAACATGATTACCATACCACTCTGGTGCGGATCGTACTCTGGTTGACCTATGTGGTTCGGTAGTAATTTGATCTGAAGTTTCATGATCTTCATCATTAGCTTCCTCACTAATTGGTGTAGGAATCATTGGAACTGATTTTTATGATGAATCTACTTTCCAATTCGGGAGTAGGTACAATTACCTCATCAAGTTCTACTTTCCTCCCACTCACATCTTTCGAGAGAAAATCCTTCTCTAGAAAGGATCCATTCTTAGCAACGAATATCTTGCCTCCGGATCTGTGATAGAAGGTGTACCAAACAGTTTCTTTTGGGTATCCTATGAATACACATTTCTTCGATTTGGGTTCGAGGTTATCAGGTTGAAGTCTTTTCACATAAGCATCGCAACCCCAAACTTTAAGAAACGACAGCTTAGATTTCTTGCTAAACCACAGTTCATATGGTGTCGTCTCAACGGATTTAGATGGTGCCCTATTTAATGTGAATGCAGCCGTCTCTAAAGCATAACCCCAAAACAACAACGGTAAATCGGTAAGAGACATCATAGATCGCACCATATCTAATAAAGTACGGCTACGACGTTCGGACACACCATTACGCTGTGGTGTTGTAGGTGGAGTGAGTTGCGAAACTATTCCACATTGTTTCAAATGAAGACCTAACTCATAACTCAAATATTCACCTCCACGATCAGATCACAGAAACTTTATTTTCTTATTACGATGATTTTCCACTTCACTCTGAAATTCTTTGAACTTTTCGAATGTTTCAGATATATGTTTCATTAAGTAGATATACCCATATCTTCTCAAATCATTTGTGAAGGTTAGAAAATAACGATACCCGTCGCGAGCCTCAACACTCATCGGACCGCATACATCAGTATGTATTATTTCTAACAAGTCAGTTGATCGCTCCATTGTTCCGAAGAATGGAGTCTTAGTCATGTTGCCCATGAGGCATGGTTCGCAAGCATCAAGTGATTCATAATCAAGTGATTCAAAAAGCCCATCAGCATGGAGTTTCTTCATGTGCTTTACACCAATATGACCTAAACGGCGGGGCCACAAATAAGTTGCACTATCATTATTAACTTTGCATCTTTTGGCTTCAATATTATGTGTATCACTACAATCGAGATTCAATAAAAATAGACCACTCATCAAGGGTGCATGACCATAAAAGATATTACTCGTATAAATAGAACAACCATTATTCTCTGATTTAAATTAATAACCGTCTCGCATCAAACAAGAACCAGATATACTGTTCATGCTCAACGTTGGCACCAAATAACAATTATTTAGGTCTAAAACTAATCCCGACGATAGATGTAGAGGTAGCATGCCGACGGCAATCACATCGACTTTGGAACCATTTCCCACGCGCATCGTCACGTCGTCCTTAGCCAATCTTCGTTTAATCCGTAGCCCCTGTTTCGAGTTGCAAATATGAGCAATAGAACCAGTATCAAATTCCCAGGCGCTACTACAAGCATTAGTAAGGTACACATCAATAACATGTATATCGAGTATACCTTTCACTTTGCCATCCTTCTTATCTGCCAAATACTTGGGGTCGTTCCGCTTCCAATGACCAATCCCTTTGCAATAGAAGCACTCAATTTCAGGCTTAGGTCTAGACTTGGGCTTCTTCCCTTGAGCAGGAACTTGCTTGCTATTCTTCTTGAAGTTCCCCACCTTCCCTTTGCCCTTTTTCTTGAAACTAGTGGTCTTGTTAATCATCAACACTTGATGCTCCTACTTGATTTCTACCTCCGCAACTTTTAGCATTGCGAAGAGATCGGGAATTGTCTTTTCCATCCCTTGCATATTATAGTTCATCACGAAACCTTTATAGCTTGGTGGTAGTGATTGAAGAACTCCGTCAAGGACACTATCATCAGGAAGATTAACTCCCACCTGAGTCAAGTGGTTATGGTACCCAGACATTTTGTGTATATGTTTGCTGATAGAACTATTCTCCTCCATCTTGCAGCTATAGAACTTGTTGGAGACTTCATATCTCTCAACTCGGGCATTTGCTTGAAATATTAAATTCAACTCCTGGAATATCTCATATGCTCCATGACGTTCAAAACATCATTGAAGTCCCGATTCTAAGCCGTAAAGCATGGCACACTGAACTATCGAGTAGTCATCAGGTTTGCTCTGCCAGACGTTCATAACGTCTGGAGTTGCTCCTGCAGCGGGTCTTGCACCTAGCGGTGCTTCAAGGACGTAATTCTTCTGTGCAGCAATGCGGATAATCCTCAAGTTATGGACCCAGTCTGTGTAGTTGCTACCATCATCTTTCAACTTAGCTTATCACACCCGATCATCACGTGAGATGTATAGTTTTCAATGGTGAACATCACTATGTTGATCATATGTACTATATGATTCACGTTCGAACTTTCGGTCTCAGTGTTCCGAGGCCATAACTACATATGCTAGGCTCGTCAAGTTTAACCCGAGTATTCTGCACGTGCAAAACTGGCTTGCACCCGTTGTATGTGAACGTAGAGCTTATCACACCCGATCATCACATGGTGTCTCGGCATGACGAACTATAGCAACGGTGCATACTCATGGAGAACACTTATACCTTGAAACTTAGTGATGGATCATCTTATAATGCCACCGCCGTACTAAGCAAAATAAGATGCATAAAAGATAAACATCAAATGAAATCAAAATATGTGACATGATATGGCCATCATCATCTTGTGCCTTTGATCACCATCTCCAAATCACCGTCATGATCTCCATCGTCACCGGCTTAACACCTTGATCTCCATCATATCATCATTGTTGTCTCGCCAACTATTGCTTCTACGACTATCGCTACCGCTTAGTGATAAAGTAAAGTGACAACCATAAGGCTCCTGCCAGTTGCCGATAACTTTTACAAAACATGATCATCTCATACAACAATTTATATCTCATCATGTCTTGACCTTATCACATCACAACATGCTCTGCAAAAACAAGTTAGACGTCCTATACTTTGTTGTTCCAAGTTTTACGTGGCTGTTATGGGCTTCTAGCAAGAACGTTCTTACATACGCATCAAAACCACAACGACGTTTCATCAAGTGTGCTGTTTTAACCTTCAACAAGGACCGGCCGTAGTCAAACTCGATTCAACTAAAGTTGGAGAAACAGACATCCGCCAGCCACCTGTGTGCAAAGCACGTCGGTAGAACCAGTCTCATGAACGTGGTCATGTAATGTTGGTTCGGGCCGCTTCATCAAACAATACCGCCGAATCAAAGTAAGACGTCGGTGGTAAGTAGTATGACTATTATCGTCCACAACTCTTTGTGTTCTACTCATGCATATCATCTACGCATAGACCTGGCTCGGATGCCACTGTTGGGGAACATAGCATGCAATTTCAAAAAAATTCCTAAGACCATGCAAGATCTATCTAGGAGATGCATAGCAACAAGAGGGGGAGAGTGTGTCCATCTACCCTCGTAGACCGAAAGCGGAAGTGTTAGATTAACGCGGTTGATGTAGTCAAACATCTTCACGATCCAACCGATCCAAGTACCGAATGTACGGCACCTCCGTGTTCAGCACATGTTCAGCTCGATGACGTCCCTCGAGCTCTTGATCCAGTAGACGGTCGAGGGAGAGTTCCGACAGCAAGATGGCATGGTGACGATGATAGTGATGTGATCTGCATAGGGCTTCACCTAAGCACTACGACGCTATGACCGGAGGAGTAAACCGTGGAGGGGGCACCGCACATGGCTACGAGAATTCTTGGTTTGCCTTTGGGGTCCCCCTATCCCCGTATATAAAGGGGGGAGGAGGCTGGCGGCCAGGAAGGGCGCGCCAAGGGGGGAGTCCTACTTGGACTCCTAGTCCTAGTAGGATTCGCCCCCGCCCTTTTCCTTTCTCCACCAAAGGGAATAGGAAGGAGAGGGAGGGAAAGGGAAGGGGGAGCCGCGCCCCCTCCTCCTTTGTGACATCCCGAGACCGTTGCGCCAGGCGTCTTCCAGTTTTTCGCCGTCGTTGCCATGCCATTCGTTTGCGTGTTGCATCTTTGCCATGTCATCATGTGCATTACATCATCATGTTTTCAAAACTTGCATCCGTCCGGGTCTCCTAGTTCTTTCCGTTGTCCGTTCTGAGCCCATCCACACTCGCCCGCGCCCGCTCCATGTCCGAGATATTATTTTATAAGTCACCATAGAATGTTCTCGGAATGGGATGAAAGTTGGCGTGCGATGTTGTTATGTTGTTAGTAGGTCACCTGCCCAGTTTCATTGCATTCGGAGTCCGTTTGACGCCCCAACGGTTAACTATAGCGGCATTATAGCCAGTGTATCGTCGGACGTTTCTGGTCTCCGGAAACGGTTGCCAGGTTGCATTCCCCCTCTCTCTTCTCAGCCTAACCACACACTTGACCCCGTTCGCCTAACCCCTCTTTGCACAGTGCATCGACCCCACGCGCGTGTCCGAAACTTACCCGAACCCGACCTGTGTTGTCATTACCAATGGGTCCGGATCATCCCCAAACATCTATAAAACATCACCGTTTTCTTATTTGGACTCCCTACCTATTTATTTCTCGACCATTCGATTGCGATCGGAGTGACAAGGTGGCCCCTAACCTAAATCCATCTACTATACATAATGACCCAACCCTAAATTTGAGGAGAGCTGTCCCATCCATCCCCACGCCGCCGCCACTCTCCTTGTTTTCAGCGCCGAGCCAACCAGCCATTTTCTCCTCGATCCAAATCCTCCCCTCCCGATCCAGCCCCAACCAGCAGCGCCTGTTCTCCCCTCATCCCCGAGCTCCACTCGATCCCTCTCCTTCCCGACGCCATGGACATGCCGCCGCCGCCTGTAGCTTCGACACCCCCTTTCCCGTGCAGCAGCGAGCAGTGCCTGAGCTCGCCTCATCTCCGCGCTGCTGACGAGCTTCATTAAAGTAGGAGCTCCCACAAGACGCCAGGAATGAGACCCCGTGCTCGGCTTCGACTAGATCGTGTCGCCGCCCTTAGCGTTTGCCGTCCGCCGCCGTTCTTCACTGGATCCGGCCGTCCCTGACTCGCTGAACCTTGCGCCATCCGCGACCTCCCCGCTTTGTCCTTTTGCCAGAGTCGCACCAAGTCCGTCGCCAGTCACCGTGTCGCCCGCGCTCCCTCGTCACCGGCCAGGCCATGTTCCTGCTCCTTGTCCTCTCTCTCTCTTACATCTCTAGTTCTCTTTCTTTGAACCAGTAGCGCCATGGATGGCCACCGAAGGAGCCCACCCTGGCCTCCGAACCCATGCTCGCCGGAGCCGCGCCTCCTCGTGCCCTGCGCTTCAAGTTCTTCCTGCCGGAGCCCCGAGTCCACCTCTGCCCTGTGCCAAGTCCCTACTTCCTCTGCATCTCTACGTCGCTGCCTGCCTACGCCTCCTCTGCATCGATACGCTCTGCCTCGCGAACGCGCCAGCGCTGACTGAGACGATCAGATGCGTGGGCCGCCTCACGCGCATCTGGCCCAGCGCTAGCTCGCGTCTGGGCCACCTCTCTTCGCCGTTGACCACGGCCTCCTCCCAACTCCTGGCCCGAGCCCATGGTGAGGCCAGCTCCAGCGCCTCCTGTTTTTTTCTACTGTTGGGCCAGTAGTTTTGGCCCATGTCGTTTCTTCCCATGGTTATTTTATCAATATTCCAGAGACTAACTATTTTACAGAAAACCCCCTGTTGTTCATGTATATCATATCTCTCAAACTATGCATCATATGTAAAAACTTTAAATTAGAAAAATGCTTAGAATTTCATGAACTCTCACAATATGCTACTTTCATCCATGTGAAACATGTTTAAAATGTTGTTTGTGTTTAATTTGCTTAAATGCCATGTTAAAATGATTTATTTCATAACTAAATAATCGTAGCTCCAAACTTAACAAACATGTAAATGGGGTGGAAAAATGCCTAGTTTAACATGGTGCACTCTTCTTGCATGTTTAACAAATCTAAAATTGGGTTTAGGGAAGAACAATACCAAATCCATAATATGCACATGGGGATTTTCCGGAATGGTTATTTGTTGTTTCCGGCCTCATTTAAACTTGCCTAGTTAGGTAGTTTTATTATGCTTCACCCCCTTGCCATGTTTAATTACATTTAATTTTGTTTTAGTAGCATAAACGGGAGAGAACAAAATAAGTCATGTGGTGTTTCATCAATACGCAACTCGTTGCATATTGAGCTCCACTTAATTTGTAGTTTTCTTTGTGCACTTTGCCATGCCATGCCTCATTAAACCGGACATGGATCATACTTGGTTGCGCATCATGCCATGTTTATGTGATGGTTGTTTACTATGTTGCTTGCTTCTTTCTGGGTTGCTTCTCTCATTAGCTTCGATTTTGTTCTGGAGTTATGAGGATCCGTTTGACTACGTCCCTTTGTCTTCTTCATGGACTCGTTCTTCTTCCTTGCGGGATCTCAAGCAAGATGACCATACCCTCGAAATCACTTCTATCTTTGCTTGCTAGTTGTTCGTTCTATCGCTATGTCGCGGTACCTACCACTTGTTATATCATGCCTCCCATATTGCCATGTCAAGCCTCTAACCCACCTTCCTAGCAAACCGTTGTTTGGCTAAGTTACCGCTTTTGCTCAACCCCTCTTATAGCGTTACTAGTTGCAGGTGAAGTTGAAGTTTGTTCCATGTTGGAACATGGATATGTTGGGATATCACAATATCTCTTATATTAATTAATGCATATATATATATATACTTGGTAAAGGGTGGAAGGCTCGGCCTTATGCCTGGTGTTTTGTTCCACTCTTGCCGCCTTAGTTTCTGTCATACCGGTGTTATATTCCTTGATTTTGCATTCCTTACATGGTTGGGTGTTATGGGAACCCCTTGAAAGTTCGCTTTAAATAAAACTCCCCCAACAAGGCCCAACCTTGGTTTTACATTTGCCTAACAACCTAAGCATTTTTCCCTTGGGTTTCCGGAGCCCGAGGGTCATCTTTATTTTACCCCCCTCGGGCCAGTGCTCCTTTGAGTGTCGGTCCAAACTAGAGCATCGTGCGGGACCGTCCCTTGGCAACTTGGGTTATGTTGGTACCTATACGCTTAGCTTATCCGGTGTGCCCTGAGAATGAGATATGTGCAGCTCCTATCGGGATTTGTCGGCACAGTCGGGTGGTCTTGCTGGTCTAGTTTTACCATTGTTGAAATGTCTTGTAACCAGGATTTCGAGACTGATCGGGTCTTCCCGGGAGAAGGAATATCCTTCGTTGACCGTGAGAGTTGTGATGGGCTAAGTTGGGACACCCCTGCAGGCTTTAAACTTTCGAGAGTCGTGCCCACGGTTATGTGGCAGATGTGAATTTGTTAATATCCAGTTGTAGAGAACTTGACACTCGACTTAATTAAAATGCATCAATCACATGTGTAGCCGTGATGGTCTCTTTCGGCAGAGTCCGGGAAGTGAACACGGTCTTGTGTTATGTATGGACGTAAGTAGTTTCAGGATCACTTCTTAATCACTTCTAGCTTCTCGACCGTTGTGTTGCTTCTCTTCTCGCTCTCATTTGCGTATGTTAGCCACCATATTTTCTTAGTGCTTGCTGCAGCTCCACCTCATTACCCTATCCTACCCATAAGGTTAAATAGTCTTGATCTCGCGGGTGTGAGATTGCTGAGTCCTCGTGACTCACGGATACTTCCAAACAGTTGCAGGTGCCGATGATACCAGTGCAGGTGACTCAACCGAGTTCAAGTTGGAGCTCATGAAGATCTTGGTCGTTGTTTTGTGTCTTTTCCAGATGATCAGTAGTGGAGCCCAGTTGGGACGATCGGGGATCTATCATTTGGGGTTGTCTTCTTTTATTTTGGTTCCGTAGTCGGACCTTGATTGTACTCTGGATGATGTATGTGTAACTTGTTATTTGTGTGAAGTGGCGATTCTAAGCCAACTCTTTATCCCTTTCTTATTCGGTACATGGGATTGTGTGAAGATTACCCCTCTTGCGACTAAACTACCATGCGGTTATGCCTCTAAGTCGTGCCTCGACACGTGGGAGATATAGCCGCATCGTGGGTGTTTCAAGTTGGTAATCAGAGACATCCCCGACTTAGGAGCCCTCTGCTTGATTGAATCACTGACGTTGTTGAGTCTAGAACAAAATGTTTTGAGTCTTAGGATTATATATATCGGAGAGTAGGATTCTCTTTACTCCTTAGTCCCTTCGTTGCTCTGGTGAGGTCTCGTGATGTAGAAGTTTTGACTTTTCTCTCCTCAAATTTAATGATTTTTTTTAGGATCACCTGGGTATCTTGGAATCATTCCGATAGTCTTTTGACCGGAACATTGTTCTTGGTGCCTCCTAACATTTAGGGGTTGTGGCAGTGTCCCGGGGGAGCTCCGATGTGTTTTCATCACAATTTTATTGTTGCAGTTCTGGAATACCTGAGTTTCGCCGACATCGAAAATATCTTTTATGTAGTTGTTGGTGAGATATCCTCGACGCCACCCAGTACTGGGGCGGGAGTTTGGGAGTATCGAAATAACTTGTATAACGGATGCTTTTCGAAGGTTGAGGTACACGATTTCTGAAGGTTTCTTGGTTATGTGTTGAAGGATGGATACAGCTGGATGTAGGGATTATTAGTTTGGGTGAGATATGCTTCCCCTGTATCCCCAACACCTGATTGCATAACCAGAAAGTTTTGGGAGTTTATAAGTGGGAATTCAAGTATCACGTAGGATATCCTTCCAACAGACACATGATACGATATGGGGTCTATCATATGTTTGTTTCCGGCTTATTCTGCAAGCCAATCCTTTCTTTTGTTTTGAGTTGTGGTTTTCGAGTTGCTTCCATGTCAAGTGTTGATTCCATACCTTTCCTAAGCGGTGTTCTCATATTTCTATGTGAATACTAATCCTTCATGATAATCGAGATTTTCATGTCAATCTTTTCCAACCGGCGTGCTTCTCTTCGAGATGATCCCATCATTCTCCACATTCGTAAGATCAATTATCAGTTATTCTCAACGTTGTTCGTTTCATCTGTCCCCAAGTTGCCTTTGTTTTCCTGCCCTCCCACCCTTTTTCTTCAAGGACTCGAATTTCTTAATCAAGTATCCATCTTATGGATGTGAAGTCTCTTCATTCTTTTCTTTCAATGTTCTTATCCATTGATTCTCAAGAAGATACTAAGGAAGCTTCAAGTTCATCATTCGTCATTCTTTTCTTCTCCGGTGGATTCAACTCAAGCTTTGCCGATAATATCCTTTCCTTGTTTCAAATGTTTTCTCATGCCGGTGCACCTCTTAATCATCCACCTCTCGTTATTCAATTGTTTCAGAGTACTGAAGATATCTCAGAAGATTCAAGTTTCCATTCTCAATTCAGTCAAGTTCTTCTAAGGATGTTATCTCATTCAAGCCATTTAAATCAACCGGTGCAATCTCCCTTTAAAGTAATCGTTCAATGGTGTATCTTTTGAGTGGGCCCTAACCCACAAGTCTTTCCCAGGATCTTACCTGACTCTTCTAATTTTTCCGGAGTTATCCTCAAATTCATTTCAAAGTTTGACGTAAGAATGATTTGTCATCAGTTAAATGTTTTTCTCCAAGATCTTTCAAATTCTTGTCATCGTTTGTTCAACCTTTCTAATTTTCATCCCGGAGTATCACAACAATTCATGGTGGTGTTTCTCATCGTCATTCTCAACACTTGAAGATCGAAGAAGAGTTTCTCCTCCAAATCTTACCCCTTTTTTCCAAAGATGTGTAGTTCAAGGTTGATGCCATCCTCTCATAATTGTTTTTGATTGTGAGAATTCTTTTCACCCATCCGGAGGAATTCATGAGTCTTTTCAGTTTGATTCTCCGAAGGCTATCATTTCAGGTTTACCGGAAAGTCTCTTTACTCATTCCGTAATGCATCATCCCGCAAGTAACTCATTAGTCCCATTGCTTGCAAGGCTTATAGTGATGTGCATTACCGAGAGGGCCCAGAGGTACCTCTACGATATACGGAGTGACAAATCCTAATCTTGATCTATGCCAACTCAACAAACACCTTCAGAGACACCTGTAGAGCATCTTTATAATCACCTAGTTACGTTGTGATGTTTGATAGCACACAAGGTGTTCCTCCGGTATTCGGGAGTTGCACAATCTCATAGTCAGAGGAATATGTATAAGTCATGATGAAAGCAATAGCAATAAAACTAAACGATCATAATGCTAAGCTAATGGATGGGTCTTGTCCATCACATAATTCTCTAATGATGTGATCCCGTTCATCAAATGACAATACATGTCTATGGCCAAGAAACTTAACCATCTTTGATTAAGGAGCTAGTCAAGTAGAGGCATACTAGGGACACTCTGTTTTGTCTATGCATTCACACATGTACTATGTTTCCGGTTAATACAATTCTGGCATGAATAATAAACATTTATCATGATATAAGTAAATATAAATAAAAACTTTATTATTGCCTCTAGGCCATGTTTCCTTTAGAAGGTAATTACCTATTATTAAAGCCTTGTACTTAGTTTCCTTGATTAGATTCCTAGGCGTAGCGCTGAAATTTCTCTTTGTCTAACTTAGGTGCCCCCGAGATGGTGTGCGGTTAGGATGGACTGTTGGGAGGCATTGGTGGATGAGTGGTGCTCTCCCGAATGGCTAGTCGTCAACAACAAGGCCAGGGATAAGCGTGCCCAAATGCAAGGTGTGCCACACCATCAAGGGAGCTCAAACCTGTTTGAGTACGGGGATCACTGGGTATGTGGTTTGCTTCACGATTCATGCAATTTCATTCTTCATGCTAGCTTGAGCCCTTAACTAATATTTTGTTCCTCTCTTTTAGGCAAAACATAACAAGAAGGACGTGCTACCGCTGTACGACCTCTATGCCGTGGCCCATACTGCCCTGTACAAGAAGGCCAAGGCATTCTTTGAGGATGACCTCGATCATCGAGAGGGCTTCACCAACATATCCTCCCACAACAAGCTCGTGAGGTACAGAGACGTTGGGAAGACGAGGAAAGGGGAGGATTTCAACCCGAGCCAGAGTCCTTTTGATCCAGAGATCGTGATGCTATTTGGTGACGGGAGGTACCATGGCTCGGTAGCCATTGGGGATGGACTCATACTTTGTCCACGAACTCTCCGGGGGATCAAGAAGCCCCAGACGAGATCCGATCTTGAGATACCGCCTCGTCCACGGCCAATGGAGCTCGCCATCAAGGCTAGGGCCCAAGAGCTTCTGGCGGAGGCAAACAGGCAAGCTAAGTAGAGGGAGAGGGAGTTGGAGGAGAGGACGGCTAGTCTGTTGGAGGCTAGGGCCCAAGTTTCTCCTACATATTAGCTAAATCATGCACATAATGTTTGTTTCAGTGTGACCCGCGCATTTGCGCGACTAGTTTTCTATACATAGTTCCATTTTTGCTAAGTATACTTCCATTGAGTCCTCTCTTGCTTCTAGCATTAATTCAATTTTATTTGTCGATAATTAGTGCGCGAAAACACTGATATGGTTCCCACAAATCTTGTAGAAGTACTACATTAAGTTAAATACTGATATTCCATCGAGGTTCTTGGAGTTCTATGCGAACCCTTAGAACTGTGCACTAATATCGGCTTCCTCTATTTTACACTTCTACATGTACAATTTGTCTTTCCAAATTATTTTCTTTCGAGAAATTTCCAATCCTTCTCATCATTTGGTATGGCAAACCATACATCTCGATCATTCCTAAAATCGTAATTGTGATGGTACCAATCACCTCCCTGATATAAATTTAAGTGGTTCCTCTGCCACTTTCAAGAGTCTTCTATGCAGAAACCTCTTTATCTTTTCCTGTACAAATATACCAGCCGCACTGCCGCCTTGCTACATCTCACTACAATCATCGGTTTACCTGTAAAATCTTCTTTATGATATGATCATTTGCTACATACACATCATATATTTACTATCCATATGACCTCAACGGCCCCATGATCATCATTATTCTATGTACATTCAACAAATCTTACTCAAATAGGTTATTTTATTTTATTTTTTGTTCACATTTTAGCTTTATGTTTCAATTCAAATTTACACATGAACAACTAATTTCATTGGAACTTATTTTCAAATTTATTTTTAATATAGTATTAATTTTGGGATTGAGATTTAGAGAAATATAAATGTATATGAACTTAATATACAAATCCAATTGCTTATTTGTTATAGGTAATTCAGAAGTTCATCTGCTAGCATGATTTTCTAACATAGAGACGTACTCATTGTTCGTGAGATACGAATTATATTTACTTTGAATTTCTATAAGAGATCTGATTCATCTACACATTATAACCACGACTCACAATAAACTCATGATTGTGATATTTTAGTCCCTTGTCATACCAGGTACTATCTCAATTTTTGTCCCAAAATATATGACCGCAAACAGCACGGAAAGAAAAAACTAACTGCTAAAATTCAAGTTTTTGTAGGAGTTTTGGTGGATTTGAATCTTATGGTTTTCCTCTATAAGGGTTCATAGGATTAGGCTTACATTTTCCTACCGAGTCGATCTCCGTAATAATTTAACATATGCCAAAAACTCATTTAAATTTTCCTTTCAGACGTGCATTGCACCTACACTCTATTTCTACTCTCTCCATTGGTCCCCCAAAATTCAAGTGTTCATTTTCTGCCTCCGTCCGACATCTCTTACAGAGCTCAAGATTTTAAAATCCTATTGGAATTCATGATACGTGGCATCTCTATCCCATGATTTAGCTAATGCTACATTTTTTTAATCCTCAAAATTCAAAGACCACCATTGTTTCTTTTTTTACATGACATTTAAATATCCAATTGCTCTTACATTCTCATTACACGTCAAAATACAATTGTATTTCCTGGAAAAGAGAAAACTTTATGAAGGGTATATTACCATTCAAATTCCTTTTTTAAGAAAAATATTCAAAGATGTACGTATAACTGTATTCTCTGGCAAAAAGAAAACTTACACGAAAGTATATTACCATTTTCAGGCAGAGTATATACGCTTGTATGTTACGTCAAATTTCCTTTTTAGAAAAATATATTCAAAGATATACGTATCTTTGTTCTATTCGGAGCATACACATTTATGTTTGCATTCGTTCGTACGTCTAGCCTCCGCAAAAAGAAGAAGATATCATGTAGAATTTGTACCTTCAAAAGGCTATAGTATTTTTCTGCAAAAAAATCAGATAGTATTATTTACCTATCATACACAAAGGGTTATACGTAGATGTGCTTCTTTGATTGCTTGTATAGCCGGCCGACAGTTTTTGGTCCTATTTTATTTCCATTTCTACGTCCGCTTGTACACAACTATTAAACTAAGAGTTCGCAGTTAGAAAGAAAAGAAAAGAGGTAAATACACCAGGAGTCATAGAACTTGCACGTGACGGTCAGTTTGGTGCACAAAGTTGTAAAATACGTGTTTCTGGTCATCAAACTTGCACAAAAGTTCATATACGGTCGCATTCCATGTACGCAGATGTATCTGTGGCCTATGTGGCATACCAGCATGGCCAGGGCCCACTGTAAGCCCACCACGCATGGTAGATCTGTAGGCTTTTTCTTTATTTATGTATTATGCACCTATTTTTTAAATTATTAAGCCCCTAAAATAAAATAATTTTTTATTTACGTATAAAGCCCCTAAAATAAAATGGAAAAATAAGGGATGGTTCGGTTACAAACTAGGGACGTGCCCCTACTAGGCTTGGGTTAACAACCACCAAACCAATGACCATTCATGTCTAGATAGCACGAATAGTTTTTATATCATATAAACACGGCCGAAAAATCAATTTTGCAAGAAATGTAACCCCAAAAAAGGGAGCACCATGGCTCGACTATGTGACCTCGTGGTCAACGTTAACTAAGATTACCACCGGGCTTCGACAACACAACATATCAAATGGGACAAATATTGTTCATGCTGTTATTCCTTCTTGTTCTATGTAAGAAAAAAAATTATATTATTGTGTTTGTGATATTTAATAAATGTTTATGTGTTACAAAAAAAGGTGTGTGACATTTAAAAAAAATAAACATTGTAAACCACATTTGTGTAATTAAAAATGATACGTTGCATTTTAAAAATGTTCATGCATTCCAAAAAAACTGGTCATGACATTTTTTAAATGCCTATACAATGTATAAAACAGTTTGTGTAGCTTTAAAATGTTTCGCACCATCCGAAATGTTAAAAACATAGTTGAAAAAAGTTTCAAAACTTTTCAAAACTTGTATTTGAAAAAAAATGCCAATCATACACTTAAAAAGTATTAAGCATATTTTTTTAAATACTCCAAACATAGATGTATACTGGAGTATTTAAAATATATGTGTATCAAAACATAGATGTATACTGGAGTATTTAAAACATCAAAACATATATGTATCACATGGAGTATATGTTTCAATACACATAAGTTTCAAAACTTGTATTTGAAAAAATGTTAATATGGACGTGTTGTGTTGATTAACATTTTTCCAAATACAAGTTTTTGAAACTTTTAAAATGCTGCGTACCTTTTTTGTAACACATAAATATTTTTTGAATGTCACAGACACAAGAATATAAATTGTTTTCTTACATCTGGACGTGTTGTGTTGTCGGTGGTAATGTTAGTCAACCTTGAGCACAAGGTCACATGGTCGAGCCACGGTGCTCATTTTTTCCGTGTTACATTTCTTGTAAAAATTATTTTCAGTCAATGTTTATATGATACAGAAATTAGTCATGCTACATAGACATGAATGATCAGTAGTCTGGTGGTTGTCCGTGTGACTACTAGGGCACGTTGCAGCTTCAAGACCCCATATCGCTTGTTTTTTCATTTTATTTTTAGAGGCTTAATACGAAAATAAAAAAAGCCAAAGGCTGGAGATCTACATGCTACAGCAGATGACAATGGGCCCTGGCCACACTGGAATGCCACATAGCCTATGGATACGTCCGTGTACATGAAATGTGATCGTATATGAACGCTTGTACAAGTTTGATGACCGGAAACATGTATTTTACAAGTTTGTGCACCAAACTGACCATCGTGTGCAAGTTCTATGACTTCGGGTGTATTTACCTCAAAAGAAAAAGGCATACTCTGACTATACCTATTTGTGCATGATGAGTTCCAAATTAATACGATTGCTTGATACTCCTATCACTGTACTAATTAGATGCGTCCAACCGTCCGGCCGAAAGGCTGATTGATTTGTTCTCACGTATCCAATACTAACCTGTATATCTTTTTTTGTGGGTAACAGTATACCTTTTTTAACAACATAAACTTTTTTGCAAACCTGTCAATGATAAAAATTGTACATTCTACTGTTGAATGTAACTTTTTAGATCTTTTAATCTGAACCGTTATTTTGTTAATCAATGGTGTATACATTTTTAGCAACGTGGATAATTACCGTCGTATGAAGCTATCCAAAATATTCAGAGATTAGTGAAAGATATTATAATTCCCAACATGACATTTTTTGAACTTATTCCATACGTATATTAATTTTGCTTTTGGTACTCCTCACGATAGTTCACTCAAGAAATTAAAGAAGAAGAAAAAGAGGCATATGTAGTCCGGTTGTATGTTGGTTTGCTTATGGAGACGTGGTGGCACCTAGTGTCCGGATGTCTTTTTTTTTTGAGAGAGTGTCCGGATGTCTATTGGTTTGCCCAAAAGTCAATGGTTTTGTTAGTTCTCAATATATGTACGTAAAATTGAGGAATCCTTATGGTCAACGCCTTCTTTTTTTCTACTTCGGTGCAAGTTGTGTCTTTTTTTTTTTTTGCATCTAACGTGACAACTTGAAAGTCCAATACTGTTGCATACATATATTATTCCATGTTACGTAAAAATCTTTAAATCTCAGCCCTTGTTATTCTAATCAAACGGCTTAAAAAAGATTAGCATATGTGGACGAACGTGATGGCTTGTTTGACTCTTGTTTTAAGTATATAATAGATGTGATTGACTCGTGAAAACAAAATGTGCAGTCCGTGTGCGAGAAAAACGGCCAAACCCCTCTGCCGATGCCCCAGATTGGTATAACAGACATAGTGAGTTTCATTTGAATGGTCATTAGTTACTAGTATTCACATTTCAGTTGCATCATGCTAACGAGACATTGCAAATGATCTTTGGTGCAACATGCCTCTTGACAAGCATCGACCGATCCTTCTCCGTCTTGCACTGGCGCAACCCCGACCAGTCCTTCTCCGTATGGCACTGGCACAAACCCGACCGGTCCATCTCCGTGATGATAGTAAGTTTTCCCAAGTGTTTTCTTAACAAATGCATACTTAGCTTAAGAAATGACCTAGCTCCAAAATGACCTATACTTAGCTTAATTTCCTTGAAAATGACATAATAACCTTACTTAGCTCGAAAATGACATATTTCACCTAGGATAGCTATAAAATGACCTATACTTAGCATTTTTTCCCTCCGAAATGACTTGATATGCTTAGTTAGCTAAAAAAGGCATAACTACCTAGGATAGCTCAATAATGTTCTATACTTAGCTTAGCTAGTTCATTTATGACATAATTAGCTCATTTGGGTAAAAAATGGCATAATAACCTAGGTTTAGCTCCAAAATGACCTATATTTAGCTTATTTTCCTCGAAAATGACATAATTGAAGGAAATATTCCCTAGAGGCAATAATAAAGTTGTTATTTATATTGCCTTATATCATGATAAATGTTTATTATTCATGCTAGAATTGTATTAACCGGAAACTTGATACATGTGTGAATACATAGACAAAACAAAGTGTCCCTAGTATGCCTCTACTTGACTAGCTCGTTAATCAAAGATGGTTAAGTTTCCTGACCATAGACATGTGTTGTCATTTGATGAATGAGATCACATCATTAGGAGAATGATGTGATGGACAAGACCCATTTGTTAGCTTAGCATAATGATCGTTAAGTTTTATTGCTATTGCTTTCTTCATGACTTATACATATTCCTTTGACTATGATATTATGCAACTCCTGAATACCGGAGGAACACCTTGTGTGCTATCAAACATCACAACGTAACTGGGTGATCATAAAGATGCTTTACAGGTGTCTCTGAAGGTGTATGTTGGTTTTGCATAGATTAAGATTGGGATTTGTCAATCCCAGTATCGAAGAGGTATCTCTGGGCCCTCTCGGTAATGCACATCACTATAAGCCTTGTAAGAAAAGTGACTAATGAGTTAGTTATGGGATGATGTGTCGGTGTCAAAACCGGCGGATCTCGGGTAGGGCGTCCCGAACTGTGTGTCTAGGATCGATGGTAACAGGAGACGGGGGACACGATGTTTACCCAGGTTCGGGCCCTCTCTATGGATGTAATACCCTATGTCCTGCTTGATTGATCTTGATGAATATGAGTGTTACAAGAGTTGATCTACCACGAGATCGTAATGGCTAAACCCTAGAAGTCTAGCATGTATGACTATGGTAATGAATATCTATCCTTTCCAGACTAACCCCTCTGGTTTATATAGACACCAGGGGGGGATCTAGGGTTTACACAGAGTTGGGTACATAAGAAGGAAAATTCATAGTCGGTCGCCAAGCTTGACTTCCACGCCAAGGAGAGTGCAATCCGGACACATGTACAATCTTCGGTCTTCATGTCTTCACAGACCATCAGTCGGCCCATGGATAACAGGCCGGATGCCCGAGGACCCCTTAGTCCAGGACTCCCTCAGTAGCCCCTAAACCTGGCTTCAATGATGAGGAGTCCGGCGCGCAAATTGTATTCGGCATTACAAGGCGGGTTCCCTTCTATCCGAACTTCAAGATAGTCTTCGGATGCGATGATAGTATCCGGACCTGTCACACACACACACACACACACCATACATAACCACAGAGAGAATATATTTTTACACAAGTCTAATCCGCTGACAGCTTTTACAATATGACATCACGTCTGTCCGGTCATAATTTCGAACCGTTTTTCATCATCGAGCTCTCTCTCTGTCTCCGCCTTTCCAATCTCGAGCTCCAGCGCCCAAGTTCTCATCTCCTTTCCACTCAAGCAGCCATGTCCGGATCCGGAGGTCAAGGCAAGTGGATGGTCTCCTTCGTCAAGGAGGAGAACATTACGGACCTTCGGGTGGCCGGATACTTGGCGAAGGAGATCACTCACCGCCTGCCAAACGAGGGACAAGTTGTCCCCATGCCGAAGCCCACCGAGAGGGTAGTGTTCCTCCCCCATTTCTTCCGCGGGCTAGGGTTTCCACTCCACCCTTTCATCCGCGGGCTGATGTATTATTACGGGATAGATTTCCATGATCTGTCCCCGAATTCCTTCCTCAACATCTCGACATTTATCGTCGTGTGTGAGGCCTTCCTCTGCATCCAACCCCACTTCGGGCTGTGGCTCAAAGTCTTTAACGTGAAGCCGAAGGTGGTGGATGGCCAGCACGCGGAGTGCGGAGGAGCTTGATGTCTACTACACAACCTTCTTCTTGTAGACGTTGTTGGGCCTCCAAGTGTAGAGGTTTGTAGGATAGTAGCAAATTTCCCTCAGGAGGATGACCTAAGGTTTATCAATCCGTAGGAGGCGTAGGATGAAGATGGTCTCTCTCAAGCAACCCTGCAACCAAATAACAAAGAGTCTCTTGTGTCCCCAACACACCCAATACAATGGTAAATTGTATAGGTGCACTAGTTCGGCGAAGAGATGGTGATACAAGTGGTATATGGATAGTAGATAAAGGTTTTTGTAATCTGAAAATATAAAAACAGCAAGGTAACTAATGATAAAAGTGAGCGTAAACGGTATTGCAATGTGTGGAAATAAGGCCTAGGGTTCATACTTTCTCTAGTGCAAGTTCCTTCAACAATACTAACATAATTGGATCACATAACTATCCCTCAACATGCAACAAAGAGTCACTCCAAAGTCACTAATAGCGGAGAACGGACGAAGAGATTATGGTAGGGTACGAAACCACCTCAAAGTTATTCTTTCAAATAAATCCGTTGGGCTATTCCTATAAGTGCCACAAACAGCCCTAGAGTTTGTACTAGAATAAAACCTTAAGACACAAATCAACCAAAACCCTAATGTCACCTAGATACTCCAATGTCACCTCAAGTATCCGTGGGTATGATTATACGATATGCATCACACAATCTCAGATTCATCTATTCAACCAACACAAAGGACCTCAAAGAGTGCCTAAAAGTTTCTACCGGACAATCACGACGAAAACGTGTGCCAACCCCTATGCATAGGTTCATGGGCGAAACCCACAAGTTGATCACCAAAACATACATCAAGTGAATCACGTGATATCCCATTGCCACCACAGATATCCACGGAAATACATACATTAAGTGTTCTCAAATCTTTAAAGACTCAATCCGATAAGATTACTTCAAGGGGAAAACTCAATCCATTACAAGAGAGTAGAGGGGGAGGAGAAACATAAGATCCAACTATAATAGCAAAGCTCGCGATACATCAAGATCGTGCCAAATGAAGAACACGAGAGAGAGGTCAAACACATAGCTACTGGTACATACCCTCAGCCCCGAGGGAGAACTACTCCCTCCTCGTCATGGAGAGCACCGGGATGATGAAGATGGCCACCAGAGAGGGATTGCCCCCTCCGGCAGGGTGCCGGAATGAGTCTAGATTGGTTTTCGGTGGCTACGGAGGCTTCTGGCAGCGGAACTCCCGATCTAATCTCCGTTCTGGAAGTTTTACAATATGTAGGTATATATGGGTACCAAGGGTACGTCGGTGGACCGAAGAGGGGGCCACGAGGCAGGGGGGTGCGCCCCAGGGGGGTGGGCGTGCCCCCTACCCTCGTGAGCACCTCCTTCATCTTCTGACATAGGGTCCAAGTCTATCCGGTAGGTTTCCTTCCAAAAATAACTTCTCCAGTTGATTTCGTTCCGTTTTGACTCCGTTTGATATTCCTTTTCCTCGAAACACTGAAATAGGCATAAAACAACAAATCTGGGCTGGCAGAGGGAGTCCTGGATTAGGGGATGTTCGGATGGCCGGACTATACCTTCAGCCGGACTCCTGGACTATGAAGATACAAGATTGAAGACTTCGTCCCGTGTCCGGAAGGGACTTTCCTTGGCGTGGAAGGCAAGCTTGGCACGGATATGTAGATCTCCTACCATTGTAACCGACTTTGTGTAGCCCTAACCCTCTCCGGTGTCTATATAAACCGGAGGGTTTTAGTCCGTATGACAACATACAGAACAATAATCATACCATAGGCTAGCTTCTAGGGTTTAGCCTCTCTGATCTCGTGGTAGATCTACTCTTGTACTACCCATATTATCAATATTAATCAAGCAGGACGTAGGGTTTTACCTCCATCAAGAGGGCCCGAACCTGGGTAAAACTTCATGTCCCTTGCCTCCTGTTACCATCCGGCCTAGACGCACAGTTCGGGACCCCCTACCCGAGATCCGCCGGTTTTGACACCGACATTGATGCTTTCATTGAGAGTTCCTCTGTGTCGTCGCCGTTAGGCTTGATGGCTCCCACGATCATCAATAGCGATGCTGTCCAGGGTGAGACCTTCCTCCCTGGACAGATCTTCATCTTGGGCGGCTTCGCACTGCGGGCCAATTCACTTGGCCATCTGGAGCAGATCGAAAGCTATGCCCCTGGCCATCAGGTCAGATTTGGAAGTTTAAACTACACGGCTGACATCCGCGGGGACTTGATCTTTGACGGATTCGAGCCACTGCCGAGCGCGCCGCACTGTCACGACAAGCATGATCTAGCTCTACCGCCGAACAGTGGCCTAGAGGCCGCACCCGCATCGGCTCCGACCCTTAATTCGGAGCCAACTGCGCCGATTGAGGATGGGTGGTTGGACGCTGCCTCGGGGGCTGCGATCCCAACGGCGATCGAGCCGAACACCAGCCCCACACTCCGCGAGACTCATGACTCCAAGGAGCCGGACTCCTCTCCGGACTCCGAACCCTTCGCGCCCCTGCCGATCGAATTCGATTGGGTGCCAATCATGGAGTTTACTGCCGCGGACATCTTTCAGCACTCGCCTTTCGGTGATATTCTGAAGACACTAAAGTCTCTCTCTTTATCAGGAAAGCCCTTGCCGGACTACGGTCAGCAAGGTTGGGATACGGACGATGAAGAAATTCAAAGCCCACCCACCACCCACTTTGTAGCCACTGTCGACGATTTAACCGACATGCTCGACTTCGACTCCCAAGACATCGACGGTATGGACGCCGATGCAGGAGACGATGAAGAACCAGCGCCTATTGGGCCCTGGAAAGCCACCTCGTCATATGACATATACATGGTGGACACCCCAAAAGAAGGAGATGGCGATGGAACAGCGGAGGATGACCCCTCCAAGAAACAGCCTAAGCGCCGGCGTCAGCGGCGCCGCTCAAAATCCCGCCAAAGCAAATACGATGATTCCAGTACGGGAGATAATAATACTCTGGAGAGTGCCGAAGAAAACCACCTCCAGCAAGATTCAGCACAGGAGGATGGAGAAGCCAGCCCTCATGAGAGAGCGGCAGACAGAGAGGTCGAGGATGATAATTGTATGCCTCCCTCCGAAGACGAGGCAAGCCTCGACGACGACGAATTCGTCGTGCTAGAGGATCCCGTCGAGCAAGAGCATTTTCAACACAGGCTTATGGCCACGGCAAGAAGCCTCAAGAAAAAACAGCAACATCTTAGAGCTGATCAAGATTTGCTAGTCGACAGATGGACTGAAGTCCTTGTGGCCGAAGAGCATAAACTCGAACGCCCCTCCAAGAGCTACCCAAAGCGCAGGGTGCTACCCCGATTAGAGGAGGAAGCACTTAAACCTACATCACCAGCACTTGATACGGCTGACCGGCCACCTTGTGGCCGCGACAGAGAGGCCTCTCGGCCCTCCACTCAAGCCACACCCCGTACCAAGGCACGGGAAAATGCGCCAGACCTGCGAGATATGTTGGAGGACAAGACAAGGCAAACAAGATCGATCTACGGATCGCGGGGGCGCCCCACGACTCGAGACGGTAACCATCACGCCGAACACAAATCCGGTAGGGCTGAACACAGTAGACAAAGCTCATTGGAGCTACGTCGTGATATAGCCCAGTACAGAGGCGCCGCACACCCACTATGCTTCACAGACGAAGTAATGGATCATCAAATCCCCGAGGGTTTCAAACCCGTAAACATCGAATCATATGATGGCACAACAGATCCTGCGGTATGGATCGAGGATTATCTCCTTCATATCCACATGCCCCGCGGCGATGATCTCCACACCATCAAATACCTCCCACTCAAGCTTAAAGGACCAGCTCGGCATTGGCTTAACAGCTTGCCAGCAGGATCAATCGGTTGTTGGGAGGACCTGGAAGCCGCATTCCTCGACAATTTCCAGGGCACCTATGTGCGACCACCAGACGCCGATGACCTAAGCCACGTAATTCAGCAGCTAGAGGAATCGGCCAGGCAATTCTGGACACGGTTCCTAACAAAGAAAAATCAAATAGTCGACTGTCCGGACGCAGAGGCCCTAGCTTACTTCAAGCACAATATCCGTGACGAGTGGCTTGCCCGGCACCTTGGACAGGAAAAAGCCAAAATCTATGGCAGCACTCACGACACTCATGACTCGCTTTTGCGCGGGAGAAGACAGCTGGCTTGCTCGTAGCAACAATATGACCAAGAACAATGGTAATTTGGATACCAGGGACAGTAGTGGCAGGTCGCGTCGCAACAAGCAGAAGCGCCGCATTAACGGCGACAATGCTGAGGATACGGCAGTTAATGCCGGATTCAGAGGCTATAAATCCGGTCAACGGAAAAAGCCATTCAAAAGAAATCCTAGGGGCCCGTCCAGTTTGGACCGAATACTCGACCGCTTGTGCCAGATACATGGCACCCCCGAAAAGCCGACCAATCACTCCAATAGGGATTGTTGGGTGTTCAAGCAGGCAGGCAAGTTAAATGCCGAAAATAAACACACGGGGCTACATAGCGATGACGACGAAGAGCCCCGGCCGTCGAACAACAGTGGACAGAAGGGTTTTCCGCCACAAGTGCAGACGGTGAACATGATATACGCAACCCACATCCCCAAGAGGGAGCGGAAGCGCGCGTTAAGGGACGTATATGCGGTAGAGCCAGTCGCCCCAAAGTTCAACCCATGGTCCTCCTGCCTGATCACCTTTGATCGAAGGGATCATCCCACTAGCACCCGTCATGGCAGATTCGCCGCATTGGTTCTAGACCCAATCATTGACGGATTTCATCTCACTAGAGTCCTTATGGATGGCGGCAGCAGCCTGAACCTGCTTTATCAGGATACAGTGCGGAAAATGGGCATAGATCCCTCGAGGATTAAGCCCACCAAAACGACCTTTAAAGGCGTAATACCAGGTGTAGAGGCCAACTGTACAGGCTCAGTCACACTTGAAGTGGTCTTCGGATCTCCGGATAATTTCCAAAGCGAGGAGTTAATCTTCGACATAGTCCCATTCCGTAGTGGCTATCACGCACTGCTCGGGCGAATAGCATTCGCCAAGTTCAATGCGGTACCGCACTACGCATACCTTAAGCTCAAGATGCCAGGCCCTCGAGGAGTAATTACGGTCAATGGAAACATCGAACGCTCTCTTCGAACGGAGGAGCACACGGCGGCCCTTGCTGCGGAAGTACAAAGCAGCCTCTCCAGGCAGTTCTCCAGTCCAGCCATTAAATGTCCGGACACCGTCAAGAGCGCCCGGAGTAACCTACAACAAGACCGCCTGGCACGTTCCGAGTAGGCGTAGCAATGCGGCCCCAACCCCAGCCCTCACAAAAATGCGACACCAGTACTTCGCGTACATAACTACGCTTTAGAAATACCATGGGTACAGGGGGAGGGGCACCATCACGGCACGCCCGAAACATGGCTTAAACCGCACCAGGGGCTGCCAATTTTTTAATTTTCTCTTACTTTCAAGACTCCAGTCTTCGGAAGGCCTGTTCGGCAGTTCAATTGCCGCACAAACGATGCAAGAACCAAGGAAGCAGACAAGCCATGTCGCATTACGAAACTCCCAGGTGGTCTCTATCACGAGCAGTATACCTGTTTCGCATACCATTCCGTAGCCTGCCCCTGGAACGGACATGTTAAATAGTCCAACCTTTTGCTTATCGCATTATTTGTATCGTTCCGCCTTGATCGCAGCCCTTTTTAATAGAAAATGCATAGCTTCTGTCTCTTTTTGCATTACTCTTTTTTTTTACAAATATATGTTCCTTAACGACATGTTGCACCCATACACTTTGGTACGGCCAAAATACGCCAGGGGCTTTAGTACCCCTCAATATGGTGTGAGAAGTACGAACACTTTAACAAGTGCGGCACCCCGAACTTATAGCATTATATGCATCGGCTCCGAATCATGTCTTGGGTCAATAGTTGGGTTTTCCCGGTTCCTATGTTTTGGTGCCTTACGTTCCGCTATATCGGCTAAGGTAGCACTAGGAGAACTACTGTGATTGTGCCCCAGTTGAGCTGGGTCGAGCACCTTAGTAGAGAAAGCTAAAACTGACTGTCATGATGAAGCGAGAGCCGGTCGCTGTTCGAGAGGTTTTTCGAGTCCCTAAAGACTTATGCCGCTTAGAGCGAGGAGTCAGCTCTGTCCGGCCAAGGCATGGATAGTGCCCCGAACTCGGTCTTCCGAATACCAGGGGCTTCGCCGAAATTTAAAATTATAGAATTCTATGGCTAAGTGAGAGTGTTCACGCATGATAGTCCGATTTCCTTGTTTGTTGTGCTGAGCGCCTCCCTCGAAGGACCCAAACATGGGTAAAAGAGCGCTCAGGTTTATCCCCAAACACTCCAGCACTAGCGGCACGGGGGCAGAAGCCGACGACTCGCCATCTCTCAAAATTGATAAACAGCCGCACAGAAGGTAATATTTTAAATTCCAACAGCATTGCTTAGCGCATATGAACAAGTTTTCAGCGCACAGGACAAAACGAGCGAGTTTTACTCAAAATTACATCCCTGGAACATTCATCCGCCACAAGGCAGGCACCCTTCAGAACATCCGTATAATAATTCTCGGGCTTGCGATGCTCTTTCCCCGGCGGTGGCCCGTCCTTCACAAGCTTCTCAGCATCCAGCTTGCCCCAGTGCACCTTAGCACGGGCAAGGGCCCTACGGGCACCTTCAATGCAAAAGGAGGGCTTGATGACTTCGAGCCTTGGACAGGCCCCCACCAGCCGCCGCACCAGCCCGAAATAGCTCCCAGGCAGAGTCTCTCCAGGCCACGGCCGAACTATGAGGCCCTTCATGGCCTGTTCGGCCGCCTTGTGGAGCTCGACCAGTTGCTTCAGCTGGTCGCTCAGGGGCACGGGGTGTCCGGCCTCAGCATACTGAGACCAGAACACCTTCTCTGTCGAGCTGCCCTCCTCGGCTCGATAGAATGCGGCGGCATCAGACACGCTACGGGGAAGATCTGCGAATGCTCCTGGAGAGCTCCGGATTCGGGTAAGTAACAAGTAACTCATGCTTATGTGTTTGCTTTGCATAAAGAATGCCTTACCCGCCGCTATCTTTTTCACCGCATCCAACTCCTGGAGGGTCTTCTGGGATTCGGCCTTGGCAGACTTGGCATTTTCAATAGTCATCGCGAGCTCGGACGCTCGCATCTTTGAGTCAAGCTCCAAACTCATGTTTTTTCATGAGAGCCTAGAGCTCTTGCTGCACCTTGCCAACCTGGGCCTCATACTTCTCCCGCTTGGTGCGCTCCGTGGCCGCACTCTTCTCAGCCTCGACCAACGCTTGCTTAAGGGTCGCCACCTCCGACATGGCCCCTACAATAGCCACGATAATCCTGTCATTTTTTGCAATTGCACCTTTTTTATATATATTTAAACAAGGTATTTCTTACCTTCCTTGTCCTCAAGCTGCTTCTTGGCACGCCCGAGCTCTTGCTCGAACTACTCGAGGTTCTGCTTTAGCGTGTCCACTTCCGCAGTCAGTGCGGTGGACGCCAGCAGAGAAGCCTGCATACGCATATTGACTCCTTTTTGTCAGACTCCTGCGAATTTTATTTGGTCCTCTCTTCGGCTTTTCTTCCCGAACGCCAAACATAGCATCAGGGGCTACTGTCTATGCGGTAATATTATTTACACATTCTTTACTTACCTCAAAGCCTGTTAAAAGGCTAGTACAAGCTTCAGTCAGTCCGCTCTTGGCGGACTGAACCTTCTGGACCACCGCACTCATAATGATGCGGTGCTCCTCGTCGATGGAGGCGCCTTTGAGCACCTCCAACAAATTGTCCGGCGCCTCCGGTTGGACGGGGGTCACCGGCATGGTGGGCTTGCTCCTCTTGGGAGGAGGTCGCCCGCCGGACTCTAGAACCTTTGAAGGTTCCGGAGCGGTGTCCGGCATAGAGCCGGACTTGGAGCCCTGGGGGGTTCTATCCCCTTTACTCATGGAGTCCGGGAGGTCGCCTTGCGGCGCCTCCAGGACCACCTCCTCCTGGCTTGGAACCTGCTGGGACAACACTTCGGCGTCGTCCGTAGGGCGGGGGGAGGAAGCCGTCGGAAGCGAATTCACATCCGACGAGTCCAGTGAACCGCTCGACGACGCGTCAAGCCAGTCTTTGGGTGGGCTGCATAAACATATTCGACATAAGGGAAAGCTGTGCAATAAAGGAATACTATGAATTACTCTGGTATCCGGATACTTACGATTCTGCCAGGGGCTTGGCCCTGAGCGTCCACTCGTCTCCGCCGTTGTCGGCGTCGGTGGAGTAGTCCGGAGGAAGGGTTTTCCCCTTCTTGGACCCTTCGGCCTCCCCAGTGAGGGCGGCCTTCCTTTTCTTCTCTCCGCCCGCTAGAGGGGGAGAGGTCTCTTCTTCCTCCTTCTCGTCTTCACGGGAGGAATGCGCCTTGGAGCCGTCGAATGATGAACCCGACACCTCCCGGCGCTGGGCACTTTTCCGAGTCCCCGTGGCCTTCTTCGTGGCCTTCTTCTCCGGCACCACATAGGGTGCCGGAACCAGCAACTTTGCCAAGCGGGCATCGGCTTGGACTTCGGGCAAAGGAGCCGGACAGTCGATCTGTCCGGACTTCGCCTGCCAAACCTGTCAAAGGTAAGGGAGCTTAGATCCCACATAGAGTTAAACTATGAAAACTAATACCCTGTAAAAGGCACAAACAACTTACCACGCTGGCGTGACGCTGGGCGCTGAATCCGCGATCCTCGATAGCGGATGCGGGAGCCTCGGCACCCTTGAAAAGCACCTTCCAGACATCTTCGTACGTCGTGTCAAAGAGCCTGGTCAGAGTTCGGTGCTGCGCCAGGTTGAACTCCCACAGATTAAAGGCCCGTTGTTGACACGGGAGGATCCGGCGGATGAGCATGACCTGGACTACGTTGACAAGCTTGAGCTGCTTGTTCACCAGGGTTTGGATGCATGTTTGCAGTCCAGTCACCTCTCCTTTGCTGCCCCACAACAGGCCCGTCTCTTTCCAGGACGTGAGCCGCGTTGGGGGTCCGGAGCGGAACTCGGGGGCTGCGACCCACTCAGGGTCGCGCGGCTCGGTGATGTAAAACCACCCCGATTGCCACCCCTTCAGGGTCTCCAAAAAGGAGCCCTCGAGCCATAAGACGTTGGGAATCTTGCCCACCATGGTGCCTCCGCACTCCGCCTGGTTGCCGCGCACCACCTTCGGCTTGACATTGAAAGTCTTGAGCCATAGGCCGAAATGGGGGCGGATGTAGAGGAAAGCCTTGCACACGACAATAAACACCGAGATGTTGAGGATGAAGTTCAGGGCCAGATCATGGAAATCCAGGCCGTAGTAGAACATGAGTCCCTGGACGAATGGGTGGATAGGAAAGCCCAGTCCGCGGAGGAAGTGGGGAAGGAACACTACCCTCTATGGGGCCTTGGGGTGGGGAGGAGCTGCCCCTCTTCGGGAAGCCGGTATGCGATGTCGTTAGACAAGTATCCGGCCTTCCTCAGTTTTTTGATGTGTCCCTCCATGACGGAGGAGACCATCCACTTGCCTCCCGCTCCGGACATGGCTGGAGAAGGTTGAGGTGGGGAGTGCGGACTTGGGCACTGGAGCTCGAGTGCGCGAGAATGGATAGGCAAAGGAGGAAGAAGGCGTAGGTGAAAAGGTGGATCCTTATCCCCTTCTATGGGTGGATGCAACTACGTGTCCCCACCAGCCTGGTAAAACTCGCTTATCCCCAAGCGCCATAATCAATGGCGCGGTTGGGTTACTCACGCCCATATTGATGAGAATCCCGGAATAAGGGGACACGATCTCTGCTTTAACAAGACGTGCCAAGGAAACCGCCTCGCATGACGTGCTGAGGTGGGATAATAAAACGATTCAAATAAAGGCTTGGCCGTGGTGCGATGTCACACTACGGAATACGTCAGCAGATTAGATTTGTGTAAATATTATTCTCTCTATGGCAATATGTGGAAACTTATTTTGCAGAGCCGGACACTATCTTTGTGTTCAAACTCTTCTATGAAGTACTTGGAGGAGGAACCCGCCTTGCAAGGCCGAAGACAATCTGCACGCCGGACTCGTCGTCATTGAAGCCTAGTTCAGGGGCTACTGAGGGAGTCCTGGACTAGGGGGTGTTCGGATGGCCGGACTATACCTTCAGCCGGACTCCTGGACTATGAAGATACAAGATTGAAGACTTCGTCCCGTGTCCGGAAGGGACTTTCCTTGGCGTGGAAGGCAAGCTTGGCGATACGGATATGTAGATCTCCTACCATTGTAACTGACTTTGTGTAACCCTAACCCTCTCCGGTGTCTATATAAACCGGAGGGTTTTAGTCCGTAGGAAACATACAGAACAACAATCATACCATAGGCTAGCTTCTAGGGTTTAGCCTCTCTGATCTCGTGGTAGATCTACTCTTGTACTACCCATATCATCAATATTAATCAAGCAGGACGTAGGGTTTTACCTCCATCAAGAGGGCCCGAACCTCGGTAAAACTTCGTGTCCCTTGCCTCCTGTTACCATCCGGCCTAGACGCACAGTTCGGGACCCCCTACCTGAGATCCGCCAGTTTTGACACCGACACTGGGCCTCCGGTTAATAGGTTAGTCCCGAAAATAATATAAAAGTGGAAAATAAATCCCAATATTTCCCAAAACAGTAGATAATATAGCATGGAGCAATCCAAAATTATAGATACATTGGAGACGTATCAGCATCCCGAAGCTTAATTCCTGCTCGTGCTCGAGTAGGTAAATGATAAAAACAGAATTTTTGATGCGGAGTGCTACTTGGCATAATTTCAATGTAATTCTTCTTAATTGTGGCATGAATATTCAGATCCATAAGATTCAAGACAAAAGTTTAATATTGACATAAAAATGATAATACTTCAAGCATACTAACTAAGCAATTATGTCTTCTCAAAATAACATGGCCAAAGAAAGCTATCCCTACAAAATCATATAGTCTGGCTATGCTTTGTCTTCAGCACACAAAATATTTAAATCATGCACAACCCCGATGACAAGCCAAGAAATTGTTTCATACTTTTGATGTTCTCAAACTTTTTCAATCTTCACGCAATACATGAGCGTGAGCCATGGACATAGCACTATAGGTGGAATAGAATGGTGGTTGTGGAGAAGACAAAAAGGAGAAGATAGTCTCACATCAACTAGGCATATCAACGGGCTATGGAGATGCCCGTCAATAGATATCAATGTGAGTGAGTAGGATTGCCATGCAACGGATGCACTAGAGCTATAAATGTATGAAAGCTCAACAAAAGAAACTAGTGGGTATGCATCCAACTTGCTTGCTCATGAAGACCTAGGGCATTTTGAGGAAGCCCATCATTGGAATATACAAGCCAAGTTCTATAATGAAAGATTCCCACTAGTATATGAAAGTGACAACATAGGAGACTCTCTATCATGAAGATCATGGTGCTACTTTGAAGCACAAGTGTGGTAAAAGCATAGTAGCATTGCCCCTTCTCTCTTTTTCTCTCATTTTTTTTATATTTTTATTTTTATTTTTTTGGGCCTTCTCTCTTTTTTATGGCCTCTTTTCTCTTTTTTTATTTGGGCTTCTTTGGCCTCTTTTATTTATTTATTTTCGTCCGAAGTCTCATCCCGACTTGTGGGGGAATCATAGTCTCCATCATCCTTTCCTCACTGGGACAATGCTCTAATAATGATGATCATCACACTTTTTATTTTTCTTACAACTCAAGAATTACAACTCAATACTTAGAACAAAATATGACTCTATATGAATGCCTCCGGTGGTGTACCGGGATGTGCAATGACTCATGAGTGACATGTATGAAATAATTATGAACAGTGGCTTTGTCACAAATATGATGTCAACTACATGATCATGCTAAGCAATATGACAATGATGAAGTGTGTCATAATAAACGGAATGGTGGAAAGTTGCATGGCAATATATCTCGGAATGGCTATGGAAATGCCATAATAGGTAGGTATGGTGGCTGTTTTGAGGAAGGTAAATGGTGGGTTTATGGTACCGGCGAAAGGTGCGCGTTATTAGAGAGGCTAGCAAAGGTGGAAGGGTGAGAGTGCGTATAATCCATGGACCCAACATTAATCATAAAGAACTCATATACTTATTGCAAAAATCTACAAGTTATCAAAGCAAAGTATTACACGCATGCTCCTAGGGGGATAGATTGGTAGGAAAAGACCATCGCTTGTCCCCAACCGCCACTCGTAAGGAAGACAATAAATAAATAAATTATGCTCTGACTTCATCACATAACGGTTCACCATACGTGCATGCTACGGGAATCACAAACTTCAACACAAGTATTTCTCAAATTCATAACCACTCAACTAGCATGACTCTAATATCACCATCTCCATATCTCAAAACAATCATCAAGTATCAAACTTCTCTTAGTATTCAACACACTCATAAGAGAATTTTATTATTCTTGAATACCTAGCATATTAGGATTTTAAGCAAATTACCATGCTATTAAGACTCTAAAAATAATCTAAGTGAAGCATGAGAGTTCTTCTATTTATTTAAAAGAAAACTATCACCATGATCTAAAAGATATAAGTGAAGCACTAGAGCAAATGACAAACTACTCCGAAGGATATAAGTGAAGACCAATGAGTAGTTGAATAATTATGCAACTATGTGAAGACTCTCTAACATTTAATAATTTCAGATCTTGGTATTTTATTCAAACAACAAGCAAAGCAAAAGAAAATGACATTCTAAGAATAGAAAACATCATGTGAAGAAGCAAAAACTTAGGATCAACCGATACTAACCGATAGTTGTTGAAGAAGAAAGGTGGGATGCCAACTGGGGCATCCCCAAGCTTGGATGCTTGAGTCTTATTGAAATATTATCTTGGGGTGCCTTGGGCATCCCCAAGCTTGAGCTTTTGTGTCTCCTTAATTCCTCTCATATCACGGTCTCCCTAAATCTCAAAAGCTTCATCCACACAAAACTCAACAAGGACTCATGACATAAGTTAGTATAAACCATTGCCAAAACCTTATCATACTCTACTGTAGCAAATAACTAAAATTATTATTCTACATTGCATACTAAATGCCTCTGCAATATTTAATAGTCCTATCCTCAAATAGAATCATTAAAGAAGAAAACATATGCAAACAATGCAAACATAACAGCAATCTGCCTAAACAGGATAGTCTGTAAAGAATGCTGCAACATCCATACTTACCTAGATCCAAAAATTATGAAAGAAAACTACCACTGTAGTAAATTTATCAGAGCTTAATATGCAAAAGGTTTCAACATTTTATCACATTCTGACTTTTCTAGGGAATTATTGCAACAGCGGTAAACTTTCTGTTTTCAAACAGCGACATGTATACTTGTAACATAGGCATAGTAAAGGCTATCAATGCCACTTTTATTGAAACAAAAGATGCAAAACATTTTTATAAATAACAGAAAGAAAATCCTAACAAAATAAATTGACGCTCCAAGCAAAACACATATCATGTGGTGAATAAAAATATGGGAAAAATTTGTTTTTGCCACTCTAGTTTTCGCCAACTTTGATTATGCCACTCTAGAATTTGACATCTCACTTTTGCCACTCTTAGCTTTTGACAATACATCACAAATGCCATTCCGTGGAAAAAACGATAATTTTTGATTTCACTTTTGCCACTCTTAGCTTTTGACATGTATCGCAATTGCCACTCTAAAATTTTTGCTTTTGCCACGGAATGGCAAAAGTGATATATTGTCAAAAGCTAAGAGTGGCAAAAGTGAAACATCAAATTCTAGAGTGGCATAAGCAAAGTTGGCAAAAACTAGAGTGGCAAAAACAAAGTTTTCCCTAAAAATATAGCTCCAAGTAAAGTTACCGATGAACGAATACGAAAGAGGGGATGCCTTCCGGGGCATCCCCAAGCTTAGGATCTTGGTTGTCCTGGAATATTACCTTGGGGTGCCTTGGGCATCCCCAAGCTTAGGCTCTTTCCACTCCTTATTTCATAGTGCATCGAATCCTTACCCAAAACTTGAAAACTTCACAACACAAAACTTAACAGAAAACTCGTAAGCTCCGTTAGTATAAGAAAATAAATCACCACTTCAAGGTAGTGTAATGAACTCATTATTTATTTATATTGGTGTTAAACCTACTGTATTACAACTTCTATATGGTTTATAAACTATTTTACTAGCCATAGATTCATCAAAATAAGTAAACAACACATGACAAACAGAATCTGTCAAAAACAGAACATTCTGTAGTAATATGGATCAAACGTATACTTCTTGAACACATAACATTCTCAAATAAATTTCTGGACCTGAGGAATTTATCTATTAATCATCTGCAAAAAGAATTAACTAAATAGCACTCTCCAAATAAAAATGGCAGCAATTCTCGTGAGCACTAAAGTTTCTGTTTTTAACAGCATGATCGCAAAGACTTTCCCCAAGTCTTCCCAAAGGTTCTACTTGGCACAAACACTAATTAAAAGCATAAAACCACATCTAAACAGAGGCTAGATGAATAATTCATTACTAAACAGGAACAAAAATCAAGAAACAAGAATAAAATTGGGTTGCCTCCCAACAAGAGCTATCGTTTAACGCCCCTAGCAAGGCATGATGATTTCAATGATGCTCACATAAAGGATAATAATTGTAACTTAAAGAGAGCATCATGAAGAATATGACTAGCACATTTAAGTATAACCCACTTCCTATCCATAGGGATTTTGTGATCAAACAACTTATGGGAACAATAATCAACTAGCATAGGAAGGCAAAACAAGCATAACTTCAAAACTTTAAGCATATAGAGAGGAAACTTGATATTATTGCAATTCCTACAAGCATATGTTCCTCCCAAATAATAATTTTCAGTAGCATCATGAATGAATTCAACAATATAACCATCACCTAAAGCATTCTTTTCATGATGTACAAGCATATAATTTTTATTACTCTCCATATAAGCCAAATTCTTTTCATTCGGGATAGTGGGAGTAAACTCAACAAAATAGTTATCATGGGATTGACAATTGAAATCAAGATGACAAGTTTCGTTGTTATTATTATTCTTTAAGGCATACGTGTCATAACAATAATCATCATAGATAGGATGCATGCTTTCATTATAATAAATTTGCTCATCAAAACTTGGGGGACAAAAAATATCATCTTCATCAAACATAGCTTCCCCAAGCTTGTGGCTTTGCATATCATTAGCATCATGGATATTCAAGGAATTCATACTAACAACATTGCAATCATGCTCATCATTCAAAATTTTAGTGCCAAACATTTTATAGATTTCTTCTTCTAGCACTTGAGCACAATTATCCTTTCCATCATAGTCACGAAAGATATTAAAATGATGAAGCGTATGAGACAAACTAAATTCCATTTTTTTTGTAGTTTTCTTTTATAAACTAAACTAGTGATAAAACAAGAAACTAAAAGACTCTATTGCAAGATCTAAAGATATACCTTCAAGCACTCACCTCCCCGGCAACGGCGCCAGAAAAGAGCTTGATGTCTACTACACAACCTTCTTCTTGTAGACGTTGTTGGGCCTCCAAGTGCAGAGGTTTGTAGGACAGTAGAAAATTTCCCTCAAGTGGATGACCTAAGGTTTATCAATCCGTAGGAGGCGTAGGATGAAGATGGTCTCTCTCAAGCAACCCTGCAACCAAATAACAAAGAGTCTCTTGTGTCCCCAACACACCCAATACAATGGTAAATTGTATAGGTGCACTAGTCTGGCGAAGAGATGGTGATACAAGTGGTATATGGATAGTAGCTAAAGGTTTTTGTAATCTGAAAATATAAAAACAGCAAGGTAACTAATGATAAAAGTGAGCGTAAACGGTATTGCAATGTGTGGAAATAAGGCCTAGGGTTCATACTTTCGCTAGTGCAAGTTCCCTCAATGATACTAACATAATTGGATCACATAACTATCCCTCAACATGCAACAAAGAGTCACTCCAAAGTCACTAATAGCGGAGAACAAACGAAGAGATTATGGTAGGGTACGAAACCACCTCAAAGTTATTCTTTCCAATCAATCCGTTGGGCTATTCCTATAAGTGTCACAAACAGCCCTAGAGTTCGTACTAGAATAACACCTTAAGACAAAAATCAACCAAAACCCTAATGTCACCTAGATACTCCAATATCACCTCAAGTATCCGTGGGTATGATTATACGATATGCATCACACAATCTCAGATTCATCTATTCAACCAACACAAAGGACCTCAAAGAGTGCCCCAAAGTTTCTACCGGAGAATCACGACGAAAACGTGTGACAACCCCTATGCATAGGTTCATGGGCGGAACCCGCAAGTTGATCACCAAAACATACATCAAGTGAATCACGTGATATCCCATTGTCACCACAGATATCCACGGCAAGACATACATCAAGTGTTCTCAAATCTTTAAAGATTCAATCTGATAAGATTACTTCAAGGGGAAAACTCAATCCATTACAAGAGAGTATAGGGGGAGGAGAAACATAAGATCCAACGATAATAGCAAAGCTCGTGATACATCAAGATCGTGCCAAATCAAGAACACGAGAGAGAGAGAGATCAAACACATAGCTACTGGTACATACCCTCAGCCCTGAGGGAGAACTACTCCCTCCTCGTCATGGAGAGCAACGGGATGATGAAGATGGCCACCGGAGAGGGATTGCCCCCTCCGGCAGGGTGCCGGGACGGGTCTAGATTGGTTTTTGGTGGCTACGGAGGCTTCTGGCGGCGGAACTCCCGATCTAATCTCCATTCTGGAAGTTTTACGATATGTAGGTATATATGGGTACGAGGGGTACGTCAATGGACCGAAGGGGGGGCCACAAGGCAGGGGGGCGCGCCCTAGGGGGGTGGGCGCCCCCTACCCTTGTGGGCACCTTCTTCATCTTCTGACGTAGGGTCCAAGTCTATCTGGTAGGTTTCCTTCCAAAAATAACTTCTCCAGTTGGTTTCGTTCCGTTTTGACTCCGTTTGATATTCCTTTTCCTCGAAACACTGAAATAGGCATAAAACAACAAATCTGGGCTGGGCCTCCGGTTAATAGGTTAGTCCCAAAAATAATATAAAAGTGGAAAATAAAGCCCAATATTGCCCAAAATAGTAGATAATATAGCATGTTGCAATCAAAAATTATAGATACGTTGGAGACGTATCAGAGCTATGGTGAGCAAGATGTCCAACGTCTCCTGGCCCAAAGGTACTTTTGTGGACACAGTAAAGGAGTGGCAGAAGTAGTGGTTCTACATCACAGAACCTTGCGGCACCACCTGGGCCGCAGCTGCCGAATTTTGCTCCGGCGCTCCCATGCGACTCACCTCCTGGGTCGAGAAGAGTCCGGACTGGGGTTCCCCTGACGAGGTGATAGTGCTGCATACGCGCGTTCAAAGCATGGGAACCAAGAATTTCAAGATCGTTGATGTGATCCAAGTGATGCTAGTTCACCGGATCCTTCCGTGCCAGCACCGAAGCCATCGTCTATGGGAGTTCAACCCGAAGAAGCACCAGACCCTGGTGAGGCTCTTCGAGACTACTCATGAAGGTGCATGGAAGTTGCTCTTTAAGGGCAACGAGAAACTGCCGGCCGCAGATTCAGATCGCGGGCACAATGCTAAATACCTCGCTAGCGAGGTATGTCTTTTTTGATGCATTCTCCACTTGTTTGTTTCAAGGATGATGCCTGAGCTTTTATTGTTGCTTTTTCAGGACTGGATGGAGAGGGCGAAGCAGATCCAGTGTCCGGCTCCGCTGCCTGAAGAACCGGCAATCCCACATCTAGCGAAGATGCTGGTGCCTGCGCCTTATAAGGTGCTGGAGAAGAAGGCCAAGGGGGCCAAGAGTGGCCCCCGTCGCAAGGGCACTTCGGACGTGATGTCCGAAGACGACGAAGCTCATTCCTCTGTCCTTGAGGACAACGGAGAGGACGAGGAGGAGGAGGAAAACAACCCTCCCCCTGAGGTGAGGAAGAAGAAGAGGGCGGCTTCGGCGCATCCGGAGGCGGAAGCGCCCAAGAAGGGGAAGGGCGTCCGAGCGGTCAACACCGTGTGGGACGTTGACAGCAGTCCGGAACGACGCCCCCGTACTAAGCCCCAGGCCGCATCGTAAGTGATACGGCTCGCTCATGCACGCATTCGGCCCTTTCTCTTCATTATCTTGACATAGTTAATTGTACTATTACAGTCCGGCCAGCGAGCTTATCCAGCGATCCTCATCTGGAGGTTGGTTGGCTCCGTCAGAGATGGCGAGCATGTCGCCGCCGCCTGCTTATTCCCCCGGGGCCAGGGACGACACCGAAGTGTTATCCTGGAGGACCGCTCCGAACCGGGGAGGAGCCCAGGACGCTATCCAGGAGGCTCCACAAGGCGAGACCTCCATTATCGGACACATGGAGGAGCCGATCCCCTTGGAGACTGGCGAGGAGGGCCGCATCCAGTTTGGCCCTCAGCCAAATACGATCCCGGAGGCCCATATGGCTCCATCGGGCGAGCAACCTCCTTTGAAGGAGGGGGATGCGCCGTTTCCACTGGTGGCCCTTGTCCATCCAGGGGCGCCGGATAACCTGATGGAGGCGCTTCGAGGCGCCTCCATCGTGGACGAGCACCGTGTCCTTATGGGTGCGGTGATCGAGAAGATTCAGTTTGCCAAGAGTGGACTGAATGAAGCCTGCAGCAGCCTGTTGACAGGTCTCGAGGTAAGAAAGAGAAAAACCCCGTGTAGCCAGTAGCCCCTAAGACACTGTCCGGTGTTCGGCAAGAAGAACCGGACATAGGATCAATCTTTTGTCATAGGAGACTAACGTAATATGTATGAATAAGTAGGTGTCGCTGTTGGCCGCGACCTCGCATGCTGCCGAAGTCTCTGAACTGAGGCAGAGGCTGGCGCGGACCGAGAACGAGCTCGGCAAGGTTAAGGTTCGGCTCCAGGAGAAGCAAGGTGAGTGACGACTTGCTGTGTGTTCGGAAAGGATAGGCGCTGTATATTGACCGCGGTGTCGTAATATGTGTAGGAGCCGCGACCGAGGTCATGGCCCTGAAGAAGGCCCTGGGCGAGGCCAAGGAGAAGGCTGTCCAGCAGCAAGCCGCCCATAAGAAGTCCAAGGCCTGGGTCAAAGAAGTCCAGCAGGAGCTCCAGGATGCGGTGAAAAAAATGCGAGGCCTTGGAGCATGATGCGTCGGTTCAAGGGGCCGAACTCGCCAAGGCCCGTCAAAGCATGGAGACCGCACGGAATGAGGCCCAGGCTGCCCTCCAGGATATCCGGAAGGTCAAGAAGATCACGGCGGGTAAGGCATTGAAGATGCAAAGCAAGTATGCGGAGAAGCAGTACCTTTTACTAACCCGGGTTCGGAGTTCCCCAGGAACCTTTGCGGATTTACCACGCAGTGTATTAGACGCTGCGGAGTTCTATCGAGCCGAAGGAGGGGGTTCTAGGAAGAAGCTATTCTGGTCGCAGTATGTGGCGCCAGATCATCCCGTGTCCTTCACCGATCAGCTGAAATTGCTGGTGGAGCTGCATAGGTTGGCCGAACTAGCCATGAAGGATTTGATAATCTGGCTATGGCCAGCCGAAGCTATGCCAAGAAGCTACTTCGGACTCGTGAGGCGGATGGTGAACGCCTGTCCTCGGCTGGACGTCGTTAAGAGCTCGGCGTGCATTGAAGGTGCACGCATGGCCTTCGCCCATTGAAAGATGTGGTGGGCGAAGATGGATGCTGTCGAGGTGACCGGAGGGCCACCGGAGGGCAAGGAGCACCGCACACCCAAAGGGTATTTTGCAGCACAATGTCCTGGAGGGGTCTCGCCTTGTGGCAGCACAATGTTCGCAGGACGTTGTATTTGAATAAATGTATTCATGTTGCCTTTGCCTTGTATTATAAAAAACAAAGCCTGTTTTGTGATGTAATTTTGTTATGCTTTAATTGTTTCCTCCTGTGCGGCCATGTTATATGTAATCTGAGGGTTGGCCAGTCGTTGGATTCTGCCCTCACGTAGTTAGTGCGGAGGTGTTCGGGATGGAATCTAAACAATCTTGATCCAATTATATGCTCCTTGAAGGAGTTGTTTAGCGCAACGAACAAGGCAATCAGACTATACGGCTTAAACGTCCTCACTTAGCCATAGGAGTTTTATAATAAAGCATGGGCGCAGCCCCTGGTTCGAGCTAGGGTGCTGTCAGCATGTGATCGGGAAGTGCCGATCTTTCGCATAATGCGGAAAAAATCTCCAACGATTTGTAACCCTCGAACAGCTGACCGGCTCTTGCCGTATCATGACAGTCAGTTTTCGGCTTTCTCTACTGAGGTGCTCATCTGGTCAAGGCCAGGGCACAATCACAATAGTTCTCCCTTTACTACCCTAGCCGATTTAGCGGAACATAGGGTAGCAAGCATAGGAGCCGGGCAACGCAAGTATTGACCAAAGACATGATTCGGAGCCAATGCATATAATGCTAAATTCGAGGTGTCGAACTTATCTTTAAGGATTGTTCGGACTTTGTTGCCTTATCGTGGGGCGATGGGGAGCCCCTGGCAAATATGAAACGTACCAGAGTGTACGGTTGCTAGAAAATAAGTAATTTAAAGGAAAACAGAGGGAGAACAGAGATAGGATTTGCGGCCCTTGAACTTGGATCATGAACTGTTCCCATTATAGTTGGGTTAATGCGTCCAAGCACATTAGTACAAAATAATGTAATAAGCAACCGGCTGTTTGACATGCTGCGACCAGAGGCGAGCTGCGTGTGGGTCCTAAAAACGGATATAATAATCATTTAGTTAGCCTCTTGGGCTTCCCATGTACGCCTGTGCTCCGTGTCAATCCGGTGTGTTTATCCTTTGACGGGACTATTAATCAGGCCATCGAAGGAGGCCCGCCTAAGAGAAACATGAAAAAAGGGAAAAGGAGATAGTAAAGTTATATGTGTGTCTGAGGTCGGTCTAGACGAACTGTGGATCCCGGGCTGGCTTGTGCCTCCGTTGATGTCCATGGGATTTTGAGTGCGTAATTATGTACGGGTGGTACGAATGCCACTACTTCATCAGGACTGGGACGGAGGCTGAATTGCTAATCGAGCTCTCGACGAGCCGCGCTGTCCTGTTGTAGTGTAGTCCGGAACCTCTTAATGATGTCCAGGGGCTCGGCAGCCGTACTATGGTGCTGCTTGAGAAGGCCGCTCTGTACCACTGCTGCTAGGGCGGCAGTGTGCTCCTTTGTTCGGAGGGAGCGTTCAGTATTGACATTGATTGTTATGACGCCGCATGGACTGGGCATCTTGAGCTTGAGATAAGCATAGTGTGGTACGCGCGTTGAATCTAGAAAACGCGGTTCGTCCAAGCAGTGTGTGGTAGTCGCTGCGGAAGGGGACGGTATCGAAGATTAGCTCTTCGCTTCGGAAGTTTTCCGGAGAACCAAAAACCACCTCCAGCGTGATTGAGCCCATACAATGGGCCTCTACGCCTGGTATGACTCCTTTAAAGGTAGTCTTTGTTGGTTTGATTCATGAGGGGTTAATGCCCATCTTCCGCACTGTGTCCTGATAGAGCAGGTTGAGGCTGCTACCACCGTCCATTAGGACTCGCGTTAGGTGAAATCCGTCAATGATTGGGTCAAGGACCAGTGCGGCTGAACCGCCATGTCGGATACTAGTTTGGTGATCTCGACGATCGAAGGTGATTGGAAATGACAACCACAGATTGAATTTTGGGGCGACTAGCTCTACCGCGTAGACGTCCCTAAGTGCTCGCTTGCGCTCCCTTTTGGGGATGTGTGTAGCGTATATCATGTTCACCATTTTGACTTGAGGGGGAAATTTCTTCTGCCCCCCAGTGTTCAGCTGCCAGGGCTCTTCGTCCTCGTCCTCACTTTGTGATCCCTTTTCTTTGTTTTCGGCATTTAACTTGCTAGCCTGTTTGAAAACCCAACTGTCTCTGTTGGTGTGATTGGCTTGTTTATCTGGGGTACCATGTATCTGGCACGGATGATCGAGTATGCGATCCAGGCTGGATGATCCCTCACTGTTCCTTTGTAGGGCTTCTTTCACTGGCTAGACTTGGAGCCGCTGAATCCGGCGTTAACACTGGTGTCATCAGTGTTGTCGCCATTGCTTCGGCATTTGTGTCTGTCGCGCTGGAGCTGTTCTTGGCCTTGGAGGGGCCTGTCTCACTGGTTGTGTTTTTACTACGAGCCAGCCAGCTGTCCTCACCCGCGCAAAAGCGGGTCATGAGTGCCGTAAGGGCTGCCATGGACTTCGGCTTTTCTTGGTCAAGGTGGCGTTCTAGCCATTCGTCACGGATGCTGTGTTTAAAGGCCGCTAGGGCTTCGGCATCTGGACAGTCAACGATCTGGTTCTTTTTGGTTAGGAACCTAGTCTAGAATTTTCTAGCTGATTCTCCTGGTTGTTGAACTATGTGTCTTAAGTCGTCAACATCGGGTGGCCGGACATATGTACCTTGGAAGTTGTCAAGGAAGGCCTCTTCCAAGTCCTCCCAGTTGCTGATGGAATTCTTGGGAAGGCTGTTTAGCCAGTGTCGAGTTGGCCCTTTGAGTTTTAGTGGGAGGTATTTGATGGCATGGAGGTCGTCTCCACGAGCCATGTGGATGTGGAGAATAAAGTCATCAATCCATACTGCGGGATCGGTTGTTCCGTCATATGATTCAATATTGAGGGGCTTGAACCCTTCGGGGAATTCGTGATCCAGCACCTCATTTGTGAAGCAGAGAGGGTGTGCGACGCCTCTATATCGGGCCGCATCACGGCGCACCTCCGATGAAGTCCGTCTGCGGTTATCGGCCCGAGTGTGACTAGGTTTGTCACGTCCGAATAGGTAGTCATTATCCCGAGTCGGGAAGCGTCTGCGCGATCCGTAGATTGATCTGGTGTGTCCTGCTCTACTGTCAAGCTCCTACCGAAGGTCATATGTATGGTCTCGAGCTGTTCTGTCCCTGTTTTTGCGAGGCGGTGGGGCGGGCTGTTGTTCGGCCTAAGTTGCCATTTTATCCCGACCGCGGGGTGGTCGGTCCGCCGCACTATCCCGACCGCATGGTGGTCGGTCCGCATTGCGTGAGGGAGGTATGGGATCTGGTGCCTCCTCATCAAACTGGGGTAGCAGTCTTCGCTTTGGGTAACTCTTGGCTGGACGCTCGAGGCCATATTCCTCGGCTGCCAGGACATCAGTCCACCTATCAATGAGCAGGTCTTGATCAGCTTAGAGTTGCCGCTGCTTCTTCTTTAGGCTTCTTGCAGTGGCTATTAGCTGGCGCTTGAAGCACTCCTATTCGAGGGGTGCCTCAGGCACTATGAAGTCCTCATTTCCGAGGCTCTTATCATCCTCGGAGACTGGACGATAACTATCATCATCTGGGTCATTGGGCATGGCCTGTTTATCAGGGTTATCTTGCCCGTTGTTTTGTTCCTCCTGTTTGGATGCAGCCCCGACAGGGTCTTCATTGTTTTCGGCGTCGCCCGGAGTACCATTCTCTCCGGTGCCAGTGTTGCCGTCATTTGAGCGACGAGGCTTAGAGCGGCGTTTAGGGCGCTAGCGCTTGGACTGTGTTTCAGAAGGTTTATTCGCAACTGCATCTCCTTTGTCGTCGTCGCTAGCTTTTTGGGTGTGTCGACCATGTACACATCGTACGGAGAGGTGGCCATCCAATGTCCAGTAAACGGCGGGTCTTGGCCTTGCTCCATGTCGGCATCGTCATCCATACCATTGATGTCTTCAGACTCGTAATCAAGCACGTCGGTTAAGTCATCGACAGTGGCTATGAAGTGGGTGGCGGGTGGGAAGCGAAATTTCCCACCATCAGCCTCTGGCTCAAACCAAACATAGTTCGCCTATGAGTCGTTCTCCAAGAACAAGTTCTTTAAAGAGTTTCACACATCACCCAAAGGTGAGTGCTGGAAGATGTCTGCGGTGCTAAATTCGAGATTCGATAACAGATCCAGCTCGGTGTCCGCAGGTGTGACCGGTCTGGGACTTATAGCCGGAGACGAGTCCGGGGTTCCATTGACGCAAATATTGCGAGGTGTCGGGTCCGTGTGCGGCTCCAACGCCGCGGACTCTATGGCCTCGGTGGCACGATTTGCTCTGGTTCTAAGGCCGTTGCAGCAACAGGGACCATCTCCTTGATGTGATCCGATGACAGATTTAAGTCATGTTCATCGGGGCGAGGGGGAGCGATCGCTGCGGTCTCAAATCCATTGAAGATCAAGTCTCCATGGATATCCGCGACGTAGTTCAAGCTTCCAAATCTTACCTGGTGGCCAGGGGCGTAGCTATCGATCTCCTCCATATGGCCAAGCGAGTTAGCCCGCAGTACGAAGCCGCCGAACACAAAAATCTGTCCGGGGAGGAAGGTTTCTCCTTGGACAGCATCAGTATAGACAATTGAAGGGGCCATCAAACCTTTCGTTGACGACACAGTGGAACTCTCAATGAAAGCACTAATGTCGGTGTCAAAACTGACGGATCTCGAGTAGGGGGTCCCAAACTGTGCGTCTAGGATCGATGGTAACAGCAGACGGGGGACACAATGTTTACCCAGGTTCGGGCCCTCTCTATGGAGGTAAGACCCTACGTCCTGCTTGATTGATCTCTATGAATATGAGTGTTACAAGAGTTGATCTACCGCGAGATCGTAATGGCTAAACCCTAGAAGTCTAGCTTGTATGACTATGGTAATGAATATCTATCCTTTCCGGACTAACCCCTCTGGTTTATATAGACACCGGGGGGGGGGGGGGGTCTAGGGTTTACACAAAGTCGGTTACATAAGAAGCAATCTTCATAGTCGGTCGCCAAGCTTGCCTTCCACGCCAAGGAGAGTCCAATCCAGACACAGGTATAGTCTTCGGTCTTCATGTCTTCACAGCCCATCAGTCTCTGACCCATGGATAATAGGCCGGACGTCCGAGGACCCCTTAGTCCAGGACTCCCTCATGATGCATTACAGAACGAGTAAAGAGACTTGCCGGTAACAAGATTGAAGTAGGTATGAGGATACCGACGATCGAATCTCGGGCAAGTAACATACCAATGATAAAGGGAATGACGTATGTTGTTATTGCGGTTTGACCGGTAAAGTTCTTTGTTAGAATATGTAGGAACCAATATGAGCATCCAAGTTCCGCTGCTGGTTATTGATCCGAGATATGTCTCGGTCATGTCTACATAGTTCTCGAACCCGTAGGATCCGCACGCTTAACGTTCGATGATGATTTTTATTATGAGCTATGTGTTTTGGTGACCGAAGGTTGTTCGGAGTCCCGGATGAAATCACAGACATGGCGAGGAGTCTCGAAATAGTCGAGAGGTAAAGTTTAACATATTGGACGATAGTATTTGGACACTGGAATGGTTTCGGGATGTTTCAGATATTTATCGGAGTACCGATGGGTTACCGGAACCCCCTGGGAAAGTAATGTGCCTACATGGGCCATACAGGAGAGGGGATGCAGCCCACAAGGGGTGGCTGCGCCCCCTCCCATAGGGAGTCCGAATTGGACTAGGGATGGGGCGCGCCCCCCTTTCCTTCTCCTCTTCCCTCTCCCTTCCCTCTTTCCCTCTCCATGAGAAGGAAAAGGGGGGGGGCAAATTGAGGGAGTCATGGATTAGGGCGTCCTCGGACTGCCGGACTATATACTTTGGCCGGACTGTTGGGCCATGAAGATACAAGATTGAAGACTTCGTCCCGTGTCCGGGTGGGACTCTCCTTTGCGTGGTAGGCAAGCTTGGCAATTTGGATATGTAGATCTCCTCCCATGTAACCGACTCTTTGTAACCCTAGCCCCCTCCGGTGTCTATATATATTGGAGGGTTTAGTCCGTAGGACAACAACAATCATAATCATAGGCTAGCTTCTAGGGTTTAGCCTCTACGATGTAGTGGTAGATCAACTCTTGTAATACTAATATCATCAAGATCAATCAAGCAGGATGTAGGGTATTACCTCCATCGAGAGGGTCCGAACCTGGGTAAACATTGTGTCCCCCGCCTCCTGTTACCATCCGCCTTAGATGCACAGTTCGGGACCCCCTACCCGAGATCCGCCGGTTTTGACACAGACATTGGTGCTTTCATTGTGAGTTCCACTATGTCATCACCATAAGGCTTGATGGCTCCTTTGATCATCGGCAACGATGCGATCCAGGGTGAGGTTTTTCTCCCCGGACAGATCTTTGTATTCGGCGGCTTCGCACTGTGGGCCAACTCGCTTGGCCATCTAGAGCAGATCGGGAGCTACGCCCCTAGCCATCAGGTCAGGTTTGGAAACTTAAACTATGCTGCCGACATCTGCGGAGACTTAATGTTCAACGGATTCGAGCCCGTGTCAGGTGTGCCACACAGCCACGACGAGCATGACCTAGCTCTTCCCCCAGACAGTTTTCGGGAGATCACACCTGTGGCAACTCCAGCCCTTGATCAGGAGCGGATCGTGCCGTCCGAGGACGGGTGGATGGACTCCTCCACGGAGGCTGCACCCTAAGCGGAGATAGAGCCGAATACTGACTTCACCTCCTACGAGACCTGTGTTGCTGGATCCTTGGATTCATCCCCGGCCACGGGCTCCGAACCGCCTGCATCCGTGCCTATCGAATCTGATTGGGCGCCGATCATGGAGTTTTCCTCCGCGGATATCTTTCAGCACTCGCCCTTGGGCGATGTGCTAAATTCATTAAGGTCTCTCTCCTTGTCGGAAGGCCCTTGGCCGAACTATGTCCGTCTTAAGTGGGAAGCGGACGACGATGAAATTCGTTACCCACCCACCACCCACTTAATAGCGACTGTCGACGACTTAACCAACATGCTTGATTTCGGCTCCGAAGACATCGACGGTATAGACGACGATGTAGGAGAAGAACAGGAACCACCGCCCACAGGGCGATGGACTGCCACCTCATCATATGATATATACATGGTGGACACCCCCAAAGAAAGCGATGGCAATAAGGCAACAGAGGATAATCCCCTCGAAAAGCAATCTAAGCACCGGCATCAACGGTGCCGCTCTAAGCCCCGCCATAGCAAAAACGACGATACTGGCACAAGCGACAATAACGCTGCGGATAGCGCCGAAGACAAAGACAATCCCCTCCAGCTAGGCCTCGAGCGGGAGGATGGGCAAGCTAGCCCTAAGGAACATGCAGCAGACGGAGAATCAGAGGATGACAATCACACGCCTCTCTCCGAAGGCGAGGTGAGCCTCGGCGACGAAGAATTTATCGTGCGTGAGGATCCCGCCGAACAGGAGCGCTTCAAGCGCCGGCTTATAGCCACAGCAAAAAGCTTGAAGAAAAAGCAACATCAGCTTCAAGCTGACCAAGATCTGCTAGCGGATAGATGGACCGAGGTCCTGGCGGCCGAGGAATACGAACTCGAGCGCCCAACCAAAAGTTGACCAAAGCGTAGGTTGCTAACCCAACTCGAGGAGGAAGCATTAAAGCCTACGCTCCCAGCGTATGATGCGGCTGACCGACCACCTCGTGGTCGAGGTAAAGCGGCATATCAGGCCGAAGTACAGCCCACACCCCGTCGCCAGTTAATCAAAAGTACCAAGGCCCGGTGTAATACGCAGGACCGGCAAGACGTATTGGAAAACAAGGCAGGACATGCAAGATCGATCTACGGAGCACAGGGGCGCGCCCCAACGCATGACGACGACTGTCATGCCGCATATACTAAAAGCAAATCCGGCCGGGCCGAATATAGCAGACAAGACTCATATGAACTGCGTCGTGATATAGCCCGGCATAGAGGCGCCGCACACCCCCTATGCTTCACTAATGAAGTTATGGATCACGAATTCCAAGAACATTTTAAACCCGTGAACATCGAATCATATGATGGTGCAACAGACCCCGCGGTATGGATCAAATATTTCCTCCTCCACATCCACATGGTCGGCGGTGAAGATCTACATGGCATCAAGTACCTCCCATTGAAACTGAAAGGACCTGCTCGGCATTGGCTCAATAGCCTGCCGGCAAACTCCATTGGCAGTTGGGAGAATTTGGAAGACGCATTTCTTGACAACTTCCAGGGCACTTATGTGCGACCACCAGATGCCGATGACTTGAGTCACATAACCCAACAGCCAGGGGAATCAACCAGGAAATTCTGGACTCGATTCCTAACTAAGAAGAACCAAATTGTCGACTGTCCAGATGCCGAGGCCTTAGCGGCCTTTAAGCATACATCCGCGATGAGTGGCTCGCCCGACACCTTGGCCAAGAAAACCCAAAATCCACGGCAGCCCTCACGACACTCATGACCCGCTTTTGCATGGAAGAAGATAGCTGGTTGGCCCGTCACAACAACGCAGCAAGCAACCCTGGCACATCAGAAGCCAGAGATAGCAACGGCAAACCCTGATGCAACAAACACACGCGCCGCAAAAATGGTGAAAACGCCGAAGATACGGCAGTCAATGCCGGATTTAGGGGCTCTAAGTCCAGTCAGTAGAATGGCCACTCAAAAAATGACAATTCGGGTCCGTCCAGTCTGGACCGCATACTCGATCGCCCATGCCAAATTCATGGCACCCCAGGAACACCAGCCAATCATACCAACAGAGAATGTTGGGTCTTCAAACAAGCCGGCAGGTCAGGTGCCAAAAACAAAGATAAGGGGTCTCAAAGTGACGATGGCGACGAGGAGCCCAGATCACCGAGTACAGGAGGGCAAAAGAAATTTCCCCCGCAAATCCAAACGGTGAATGTGGTAAATGGCACCTACACTCCCAACCCGGACCGGACGCACACCCTTAGGGATGTCAACTTAACGGAACCAGTCGTCCCACGATATAAACTAGGGCCGATCACCTTCAACCGCACGGATCGTCCGGTTAACACCAATCAGGGCAATCCAGCCGCACTAGTCCTCGACCCAATAGTTGATGAGTTCCACCTCACACGAGTCCTTATGGACGGAGGTAGCAGTCTAAACCTGCTTTACCAGGACACAGTGCACAAGATGGGCATCGATCATTCGGTGATCAAGCCCACTAAAACCACGTTCAGAGGTATTATACCAAGTGTGGAGGCCAGCTGTACAGGCTCCATCGCCCTTGAGGTAGTCTTCGGATCACCAGACAATTACTGTGCCGAAGAGTTAATCTTCGACATCGTCCCCTTTCGTAGTGATTATCAGGCACTGCTCGGACGAACCGCGTTCAATCGATTCAACGCGGTACCACATTATGCCTACCGTAAGCTCAAGATGCCCGGTCCGTGCGGCGTCATCATGGTTAATGGCAAGGCCGAACTTTCCCTCGGCACCAAGGAGTATACCACTGCTTTAACAGCAGAAGCTACAAGTGGCACCTTCCAACCGAACCTCAAGTCGACGGCCTGACTCCCGGACACCGCCAAAGGACTTCAGACTACTTCGCGGCAGGATAGTCCGGCTCGTCCAGAGCTCAATTAAACACTTCGACGAAAGCCAGGATAGGCCACATACCGTGGCTCAATTGCTCTGCGGCACACAAGCATTTCTTACATTTTGTTTGCAGGTTCAACTTTGCGCAGACCAGGACTGGCGATATGGAAGCATCTCGAACGCGCAAGGGAATCCTTAGATATTCCCCGCGATGACCATCCGACTATACTCCGGATCCGCACACAGCTCCTTCCCCCTGGTCTCAGCAGGTTCCACAGTCATATTTCTTTTTTTATCAAATTACCTATACTCACACGCATCGACGTACTATTCAAATACAACATGTGGATTTATATAACGCTTATCTGCTATTATTTCTTATTGAAGTTCTTTTTTTAAGTGGCATCCGTACACCGCGATATGCTTTAAATATGCCAGCGGCTTCGTTTTACCCATAATACAGCAATAAAGTCCGAACACCTTCATGGAAGTTCGGCACCCCGAACTTATAACATTATATGCATCAGCTCCGAATCATGTCTTGGGTCAAATGTTGGGTTTGCCCGGCTCCCATGTTTTGCTGCCTTACGTTCTGCTATATCGGCTAAGGCGGCACATGGAGAACTACTACGATTGTGTCCCAGTTCTTCCAGACGAGCACCTCAGTAGAGAAAGCCAAAAACTGACTATCATGATACGGCGAGAGCTGGTCAGTTGTTTGAGAGGTTGCAAAATCTTTAAGGATTTGTCCCGCATAATGCCATAACCAATGCAGCATGCGATGGATCGGCTTTTCTTCCGATCAAGTGCTTATATAGCCCCTCGTGCGGTCTTCCGAACACCAGGGGCTGCGCCTACCTTCCTTTTATAAAGCTCCTATGGCTAAGTGAGAGTGATAAAGCCCTATAGTCCGATTGCATGGTTCGTTGTGCTGAACACCTCCTTCAAAGGACCCAAAATTGGGATAAAGAGTGATCAGGTTTATCCCGAACACCCCCGTACTTCCTACGTGGGGGCAGAAGCCGACGACTAGCCAACTCTTAGGATTAATATATAAAACGGCCGCGTAGGAGGATAAACTTTTATATAACAGGCAATAAATAATAGAAATGACCTTGTTCAACATTACTAAGGAAAACATGATTGTATTCATGGAAATATAATGTCCTTGGTGCATTGCTCCGCCGCAAGGCAGGATCCTTTCAAGACACTTTCATAATATAATTTGGGCTTGCGGTGCTCCTCCCCCTCTGGCGGTCCCCCGGTCATCAGCTTTTCAGCATCCATCTTCCCAAGTGCACCTTTGCGCGGGTGAAGGCCATTCCCGCACCCTCTATACAGACTGACCGCTTGATGACGTTAAATCGAGGGTAGACACTCACAAGCTGCTTCACGAGCCCGAAGTACCTGCCTAGAATCGGCTCGGTGGGCCATAGCAGGATAATCAAATCCTTCATGGCTAGTTCGGCCGCCCTATGCAGTTCGATCAGCTGTTTCAGTTGGTCAGCGAAAGGAACCGGATAATTCGCTGCCAGATACTGCGACCAGAAGAGCTTATCCGCAGTGTTCCCTTCTTTGGCTCGGTAGAATTGGGCAGCATCCGATATGCTATGGGGCAGTTCCGCAAATACCCCTAGAGAAATGCGAACTCAAAATTAGAAACAAGATTTTCTCCTCAAATACTTGCTTTACATGGAAAAAAGCCTTACCCCCCGTGATCGTCCTTGCCTCTTGGATCTCTTGCAGGGCGCCTTGGGTTTCCCCCTAGGCATCGTGCGCGGCCTGATGAGCCCTGGCAAGTTCGGATTCTTTCTCCGTTAAACTCTGCTCCAAGGTCTCGCATTTCTTCACGGACTCTTGAAGCTCCTGCTCAGCTTCAATAGCCCCGGCCTCGTGCTTCTCATGAAGAGCCTGCTCCGCGGCTGCCTTTTCCTCGGCCTTGGCAACAGCCTTCCTCAGAGCCTCGACTTCGGTCATCGCCCCTGGCGCAAATAATGGAACATATTTTATCATACCGGAAATTTGTTCGTACTGAACGCGAACAAGGCTTGCGCATACCTTGTATATCTTCCAACTGCCTTTTCAACTGGCCAAGTTCTTCTTTGGCCCGCTCTAGACTTTGATTCAGTCCGGAGACCTCTGAAGTATGAGAGGCAGCAACCGCTGCAGTCGTCTGCTTATAAAAGAAGAGAGATAGATGTCATCAAGTGAGTCTTCCTGCGAACATAAAATTGATCCTCTGTCCGGTCCTTTCTTGCACCGAACAGTGTATCAGGGGCTACTATCCATACTATGACACTATTCGAAACCTCATAAAACATACCTCAATGCCTCTTATAAGGCTGATACAGGCATCATTCAGTCCACTCTCAGCAGACTGAATCTCCTTAATCACCGTACCCATCAGGGCACGGCGTTCAGCGACGATGGAGGCACTCTTCAGCGCCGCCAACAAAAGATCCGACACCTGTGGCTGGACAGAGATTGCCGGTGGAACAGGCACGCCCCCTCCAGCCGAGGGAGGCTGCCTGCTTGATTCTGGAGCCGTATTGGTCTCCGGAATTGCGTCCGGCTGGGAGCCGAATTCAAGACGGCTCCCGCCATCGACTCCCATGGGAATCTTCTCCCCCATGTCTCAGGCCCCCGAAGTTTGACCTCCAGGTGCCGCTTTCACGATCTTTCCCCCCCTCCTTGGTCGGGGTCCTTCTGGGACGAAGCCTCGGTGTTATGCACATATTTGGGGGAAGGGGCCTTCGGGGGTGTCCCGCTCTCTATAGCATCCGAGCTCAGTGAATCCTCTGATGAGGATCATTCGGTGCGGGACCTCACCGGACAACAAAAAATATAGCTCAGGTTAAAATATTATGTCATGATGAGTCTGGACGCATAAACGTGTTCGGATTTTATACTCACAAGTTCACCAGTGGCTGGGCCCTGGGATTCCATGCCAAGCTGCTGTCGGCGGCAGTGGACTCTTCCGGAAGAGGAGCTTTTCCCCTTTTAGGCGACTTGGCCTCCAAGTGTATGGAGGCCGCCCTCTTCTTTCTTCCCCCCACTGGGGATTCGTCTTCCTCCTCCTCGTCCTCTTCGGAGGCAGAACGAATGTTGGAGCCTTCGGATATTGTATCCAAAGTGTCGCGGCGACGAAGGCCGCCCCGGGACTTTTTGGCCTCCTTCTCGGCCTTCTTCTTCGGCGCCTTGTACGGCGCCGGGACTAGCATCTTCATCAGAAGTGGGCCGGCCGGTTCTTCGGGCAACGGGGCCGGAAAGTGGATCCACCCCACCTTCTTCGTCCAGCCCTAGGGAAACACATTAAGCATTTCCGTTGGGTTATGCGGATAAAACGCATAAAAACTTATCGAGCTTGTAGGGCGGGACAGTTGGTACCCATGGTCCTCGGCCGAGTCCGGCCATGATTTGCCAGACTTGAAAAGCACCTTCCAGATGTCTTCGTGCGAGGAGCCAAAGAGCTCTCGCAGGGTCTGGTGCTTGGCCGGATCGAATTCCCATAGATTGCAAGTCCGGTGCTGACAAGGCAGGATCCGGCGAATTAAGATCACCTAGACTACATTGACAAGTTTGATGTTCTTGTCTTCCATATCTTTAATGCGCGTCTGGAGCACGGACAGTTCGTCGGACGAAGACCAGTTCATGCCCTTCTTGGGCCAGGACGTAAGCCGCAGAGGGGCTCCGGATCGGAACTCTGGAGTAGCGGCCCATTCTGTGCCGCGCGGCTCATTGATGTAAAACCATTGTTGTTGCCACTCTTTGACGGAATCATTAAAAGTACCTGTTGACCATGTGACGTTGGGCATCTTGCTCACCATAGCACCCCCGCACTCAGCGTGCTCGCCGATCACTACCTTGGGCTTCACATTAAAGATCTTCAGCAATAAGCCGAAGTGTAGCAAGATGCGGAGAAAAGCCTCGCACACGACGATGAATGTCGATATGTTGAGGAAGGAATTGGGTGATAGATCATGAAAATCGATCCCGTAATAATACATGATGCCGCGAATGAATGGGTGGAGGGGAAACCCTAGCCCGCGGACAAAATGAGGGAGGAATACAACCCTCTCTTGGGGTTCCAGAGTAGGAACGATCTGTCCCGCCGTCGAGAGACGGTGGCCAATTTTTTTGGCCAGATACCCTCTTCATCTTGATGTACTCAATCCATTCAAATTCCATAATTCCAATGCTATAATCCCTATATTAAGATGAAGTAAGAAAGCATCAGTCCTCTTATTTTCTGTCTTCTATGAAAGAATGTAGCTCGCTCTTTCAACCCGGGGCCCCCTCTGGGGAACTGTTTGAGTTTTAGCATCGACCCCATTTCCTTTTGATCGTATTACACTTGACTCGCTGCAAAACATTTCGCTTTCTGCGCCACGCTCGTACGTGGTTTACACTCCTAGCCTTTCATCTGACTTTGCCATCAGGCAATTGTTTGTTTTCAACTGGATTGGATTCCGAACCAAGAAAGATAGGCAACTTTCACTTGAAAGAAAGGAGCTTCAGAACTCTTGTATTCCACCGAATAAGAATAAGAATAAGAATAAGAGCAAGAAGGGGCTATCTTTGTGAAGGGACCGGCACCAGAAAGTAGATCATATGGCCTTTCTTTCGCCAAAATCAAGTAAAGCCACGGCCCAAGAAATGCAGCAAAGCAAGTCGTCTTTGGTTTGGAGCTAAATTCCCGGATGTATAGGCTTGATCGAGTGCCTTACCTGAAATCGACGATATAAAGTGGGCTCTTTAGCTTGCTCCGACAGAGGTCTCCTTCTCCCTTAGCAGCGAGACCAGTCCCTACCTCTTTTCAATCAATCTTTCATACCGTATGCCTTTTCTACGCCTAAAACAAGTTCATGTCTCTCCTCTCTGAAGTCGGACCTTATTGAAAAGTAGTACGCTTTCTTTCATGGTGTTCAGGATCCCATGCTTTGTAGTTCACGCATGGCTTTCTCTAACGAAGCTAATGCCGAATTAAAGACCTTAAACGGAAAGACACAGGAGGTGACGAAAAACAAAAAAAGAGAAAGAGCTTACAAACTTCTCTGAACCCGGTAGCCAGCGGAGCCCTTATTCATGGGTTAGGGACTAGCATTGAACAAAGTTGGTGACAGCCGAAGAAAAAGTGAAAGGGCAAGTAAATAATCTAAACATGCGGGTAAGCAGCAAAAAAAGAATAAAAGTAACGCGCCCTACCTGTTAGTAAAGTAAGGCCTTCCAGAGCCTATCTAACACAGACATACACGCGGATGAGGACACAGAAATAAATGGACATCGATCTGGTACTGAAATTGCATAGCAAAAAATGCAATATGTTCATACTTGATGAAACGCACATCATCCAATTCATGATTTAAGAACAAGAGAACGAGATATTGACTTTTTTTTACATCTGTAACTACATTCTCACATTTCTTTTTTGATCTCATGACTTTTTATGCGATCGGAAAATGAATGAGATCAGAAAGATAGGTGGACGACTTGACCATAAGGTCGGATGTTTCCGTGAGCAGTAAGCAGCGGATCTCCCCTTTTTGGGGGAAAGCTGGTGGCCCTTTTGGCGTGTTAATTCTTTTGACGGGGCGGCCTTCTTCGTTCGGTAGATCCGGTCGAGGTGGTTTTCGTTTACCAGCGCGTAGGTGGTCTAAGTTCCTATGACCGAGTCTTTCTGGCCCCTGTGAACATATTTTCTTAATGTATTAAAGAGGGCCTCTCTAACCGGTGAAAAGTGGTAGGTGTCCACTAACGGCTATTCCTGGCTCGGCTCCGATAACGCAATTCCGGGAGGAGTCGGTAGTTGGGCACTGGATCCCTTCGGACCTGGAGAACTTGTGACACTGGGTCGGGGTTTGGTGAACCAACAGGTCGCTCCTTTAGTTGAAGTATCGGGCCCCTTTTTCGTTGCCTAGGTTACACCTTCGGAATACCCCAGACGGGGATTTCGCTCTATTCCCCCCAATCTTCACTTTACGCCACGCCGACTCTCCGTCGTGGAATTAGACCAAGGGTCGAAGACCCATACCATAGGACCCCGTCTCCCGTATCTTATCTTTCACGCGTAGGAGATCGAGACACAGCCTTAGGGCTATGGGGAAAGTGGATCGATTGCCCTAGAATTACAACTACGTAGAGGGTCTCTACAAGTCTATAAATAAGTTCCAAAAAATTGATCGGTAGTAGTCCGGTCGCACCCGAACAATAATATTCCAGAGGGAAATGCACCTAAGATCAAATATTTTGAGCCGGTTTCCGTGGAAAATTTAGACTTTCTTTTTGATGCTGCGATCACATAAAAACATAAACTTTGAAGCTCAATAGCTAAATACATGGAAATTAAATCATGAGCCGGGATCATTAAGAGCATACTGCGAGTAGGAAGTGGAATTAATACAATGAATTCAGAAGCATCAAACCTCTCTTTTTCGAAAAAATCGAAACACATCGAAATGGTACCAGCCGTACTTAATAATAGAAGGATTTGGCAGAAATATGTAAAATTGTCCCTCCTAAAAAATTATTCCAGAATAAATGGGCAATAGTTAGGAGAGGTGCGCCAGCGATGAGCAGAAGCAAGGTTATTAGATACCGAAGGAAAGCCCGGCCAGAACCACACGTGCAAGTTTCCCTGCATGTGGCTCGTCCGTGATAACTTCTTCGGATTTGCGTGAACTAGCGGACCGATCACTAAGTGGTTAGTACCTCCAGCATGAGCGAACCTTTTCAGAACTGGTTAGGAATGGGCGCCACTATCCCAGCCCGGATCCAGCCAGGTTCTATTGATCATGTCCCCTTCCCAACAGTTGTATCTTGTCTTGGGGCGTCTTTCTTTGGCTTTACTATCAAGCCAGACGCGGCGCCCTTTCGCATTATCATCTACCGCCCTTTCTTTCCTCCCGTCCCTTCACGCATGAAGATCGTCGTATGTATGTTCGACTTCGGTTGCCGGTGCAATAGAATTAGCGGGAGTATATTATGGCAGGATCAGTCACCTGGGCAAACCAAAACCCTCCTCCAAGAAGAATTGTGCTATGCCCCCCCCCGATATCCCTATAGAGCGAAAGAGCTGCCTGGTGATCCCTAGCTTGCAGAATGTCTGGTCGTTAACTCCTCGCTAGCTGCCGCCGTTTCTAGGACCGACCGACGCCTCACCTGCATGCACAGGTACCTACGTAGTGTAGTGTCGGTCGCACATTCATCATAGCGTTCGGACTCATGTGCCTTCCTGAACCAGGGGAGTTCCCTTGCTCCTGCTGCGTACGATTAGCCGGCCTTGCGGCGGCAAAAGGATTAGGATGTCCCCCCATGCTAAGGTTCCCTGCGGTCCGGCCGCATTAGGTTAGGGAGCTGGGCGATAATAGCTCCTCCGCATCCCAAGCGCGCTGCCCTCCTAGGTGCGCAACACTAAGTAATCCAAGCCAACCCACATTACTAACTAACGGTGGATAATCATCTTTCTTAGAGGTACTAAATACAACTCCATGAATGAGCAAAATGAAGGTTGCGTTAATGATAAAGATCTCTGGGGAAACCGCTAAAAAAAGATTGAACATGTGGTTCCGAGTTTCGATAACTTCTTCTACTTTCATTTCCTCCGTCTTCCAAATCGCAGAGTTAATTCAAAAGCCTAGGTGTTATTACTGAGCTGCTGCTCTTTTTTCTCTAATTCCCTTCTCAGATCCTCCGACTACTCCTCCTTATCCTACTCACTCGAAGTTTCGTTGGTCATTTATTGTTTTTTAGCCTCTTTGACAAAGTTAGTAAGAAGAAAAACCTCGATCTTCAGTACACTTCACACCCACACAATCTCGATTTGACACAGCAACACTTTCCACCTCTCTCGAACTGAGCTATTTCGAGCATTTCATAAAAAGAGCTCGAACAATTCATTCATTCATGAAGGCAACTCAAAGTAAGAATAGGTACGCTACGACTACTACCAATCGACAGCAGCGGCATATAACCTTCGCTTCGTCATGATATGATTTCTTTTATAAAAGAAATGTCATGCAAAAACAGATAAGATGAAAGGCACCTTTGATAAAGTACTAGACTATACTAGAGTATGAATCTAGTTTCAATGGCAGGGCCTCTATAGTAATAGTTTAAAGAATATTGTTATGTCTTTAGGTATATTTGGTGGACCATTGCGAGAAGCAAGGGCGGAATCCGCACCCGGGGGCTGAGGTGACTAGGAATCAATCGGAAAGCGGCTATCAGCTATGACGAAACCAGTGGCTACCTTGAGTACCCCGAAAGATACGAGCAAACCAATTGGAATGTGCTAACCACCTGCATAATCGCGGTTATACCTAGAGAGTAAGTTGCCTACCCAGAGTCCATGCGAAGTCGAATACGGTCCAATCTACCTATGCCTCTACCTTTGGTGGATCGAGTTCCTTACCATCGGTTCGGTTTAGAGCAGTCGGAAGTATGGTTCCTCTTCAAGCCTTCTCATAACCAGCGAATCATCTTATATGCCTACCAAGCGAGGAACTACTAATGTTTCGAGAAAAATGTGCAAGGTTAGTGTCAGCATATAGAATCATCTGGGGGTCCCAATTGTTTAACCTGACAGCGCAGTTGGTTGCCGAGCTAGGCCTTTCCACCTGGTGGGAGAACGTAGTAGCTTACGGTCAGTTTGACTGAGTTAGACTTAGACGGACACGTAAGAAGACAAGTATTCACTGTAACTCGATAGTCCCTTAAAGTATTCACTTTTCCAGGAGCCGACTTACCAGTTAGTACTGGCACTTTTACAAGAACAGTACCAGAGACTCATATCGTAAGAAGACATTTTCAATTAGACACTACTAGTCGAGGACACGCGACAAGTTACGTTCTCATTTCACAGAGGTTCTTATCGCGATCTTTCTATTCTATTCTTTATGGACCTGAGCTCACTTAATTGCTTTTTGAGGGGGCGCAGCTCATTATCTATGCATTTTCTCATTGGCAAAAAATCAATGTCATAGCACTATTTCCACTAATCACTGCACAGAAATGCAAAAACAGAAGAGAGGGGCAGCCCAGACATGAGAGGACCACAACGCACAGCAACGATTTGCTGATTGAAAGCTCCCTAACTATGTGTCTGTGCGGATCAGGAACCAAGTAAGTAAAGGGATGGTTAAAGAGGCAAAGTGATGCCCTCCCAAGCAAGTGGTTTGTTTTCGAGAGAGAAGTGTTTTTTTTTTGGTCTGTTCCTTCCTTCAAGATTTTTGCCTGCGGATCTCTCTCTTCAAAACATATATATATCTTTCGACACCAGTCTTTCCTGCCTTACCTTAACCCCGCTTTCACGTGGCGAATCGGTATGAGGTTTCAGTGATCACTTTACGGTATTCTTTAAGCTTTCTTGGTCACCGGACAGAGTGAGAACTGCTCAGCTTGCTTTCTTTCCCTAGCACACTACGGAGTTTGGAAGCGAGGACGATCCAGGATCGACTGCTATCTGAAGAAGTGGAGTGGAATGGATCTGATTACCCATTGGCATCTTCATTGACGCTTCTGACTAGCCCTACTCTGTGTCTTTTGTGTTTCCTTATTCATGTACGCATGTCTATTTCTATTTGTATGATACTTATATTGCAATCGATCTATCGCTTGGTCCTACCAATCGAATTGTTAAGATGTTTTTTCCCTTTCGAGAAATGGTGACAGTACCAAATGCCGAATTAGCGGCTGTACCGGGTCAGGACCATAAACACCATGAGCCGGTTAAGCAACAGAAGCTGTGGGCGAAAGCACACTCTTCATTCTCAGACCTGCGGTCGAGGTACGTGCGAACAAGTTCCCATTCTCTATGTTTCATGGCCTATCAATGAAAGTCGGTATCAGGCTGGCTCGCTTGGCGGGTCATCTCCTTATATACCTAAATCCTCGTTTCACTCATCTGTAAAGGTCTACCCTTCGAAAGGTAGGTTGAGTTCCCCCGTATGTAGCCAGCCACACTCTACTCGCAGGTCAAATATTGGCGTAGACAACAGAGAATGTGCTAGGTAGGAAACCGAAGGAACTCTTACTATATGAGAATTTGCAATTCAATATGACAACCGATCAGAAGGGATTGGACGATCCCAATGCGTTGCCCTCCTTCGCAATACCGGAACTATCTGACCGAGCTCCATCAACACAGAAAGCGGAAGGGACAGCAGATACGGATAGACTGGATCCGGAAAGGGATTTCAGCCAGTCCTTGCCTATTGCTGGGCTGGTTGTTTTGTCACGGTCCGATTAGTAGAAGGTGAGTGAGTAAGACGAGGCCCCCGAAGCGTAATGTAGAGCTATACTGCTCTTGTTTTTCCTTCCGCCCTGCTTAGGAGAACTTTGTCTAGAACCCACTTTAGCTAGCTTTCAAGGATACCATTACAGATGAGTGAAGCGAGTATACCGTTTCCGGAGCTCCCGAGGTAGCGCGGTAGCGGAAGCCCTTTCTAGTTCAAGCAGTTCCAATTCCTAGGCCTCCCGAAGTTTTTTGATATGGTTCTCCTGGACGGTAGAGGCCATCCACTTGCCTCCTGCTCCGGATTCAGACATTTTCGGAAGGCCTTTGTGGGCGGAGAAGACGAACGCTTGGGCACTGGAGCTCGGGCGAAGGGGAATGGATCGGGAAGAAGAAAGCGTGGGTGCGAAAGGGAGTCCTTATCCCCTTATAAAGGAAGCAAGGATTCTGCGCCTCCCCACTTGCCTGGTAAACTCGCTTACTCCCCAAGCGCCATGATTGATGACGCGGTTGGGTTACCCACACCCGTATTGATGAGAATCCCGTGATGAGGGGACAAGATCTCTGCTTCAACAAAACGTTCCAAGAAAACCGCCTTGCAATATGTGCAGTAGCTGGTTGAGAAAAATGGTTCGAATAATGACCGGGCCACGGCAGGACATCACGTTATGAAAAGTTGTCAGCAAATTAGATTTGTGGAATAATATACTCTCTACGGTGGTGTGTGGAATTTGTTTTGCAGAGCCGGACACGATCCTTGTGTTCGAAATCTTCTATGGTGTATTCGGACGAGGAACACGCCTTGCAATACCGAAAACAATCTGTGCGCTGGACTCATCGTCATTGAAGCCTAGTTCAGGGGCTACTGAGGGAGTCGTGGATTAGTGGGTCCTCAGACTGCCGGACTATATACTTTGGCCGGACTGTTGGACCATGAAGATACAAGATTGAAGACTTTGTCCTGTGTCTGGGTGGGACTCTCCTTTGCGTGGAAGGCAAGCTTGGCAATTCAGATATGTAGATCTCCTCCCTTGTAACTAACTCTTTGTAACCATAGCCCCCTCTGGTGTCTATATAAACCGGAGGGTTTAGTCCGTAGGACAACAACAATCATAATCATAGGCTAGCTTCTAGGGTTTAGCCTCTATGATCTCGTGGTAGATCAACTCTTGTAATACTCATATCATCAAGATCAATCAAGCAGGAAGTAGGGTATTACCTCCATCGAGAGGGCCCGAACCTGGGTAAACATTGTGTCCCACGCCTCCTATTACCATCTGCCTTAGACGCACAGTTCGGGACCCCCTACCTGAGATCCGCTGGTTTTGACACCGACACAAATCCTACTAGGACTGGAGTCCTAGTAGGACTCCCCTCTCCTTGGCGCGCCCCTAGTGGCCAGCCTCCTCCTCTCGTCCTTTATATATAGGGTAGGGGCACCCCAAAGCACATCAGTTATTCTCTCAGCCATGTGCGGTGCTCCCCTCCATTGTTTACTCCTCCGGTCAGAGCGTCATTGTGCTTAGGCGAAGCCCTGCACGGACCACATCACCGTCACCACGCCGCCATGCTGATGAAACTCTCCCTTGACACTCTGTTGGATCAAGAGTTCAAGGGATGTCATCGAGCTGAACGTGTGCTAAACTCGGAGGTGCCGTACCTTTGGTACTTGATCGGTTGGATCGCGAAGACGTTCAACTACATAAACCGCGTTAACCTAACCCTTCCTCTTTCGGTCTACGAGGGTACATGGAGACACTCTCCCCCTCTTGTTGCTATGCATCTCCTAGATAGTTCTTGCGTGATCGTAGGAATTTTTTTGAAATTGCATGCTACCTTTCCCAATAGTGGCATCCGAGCCAGGTCTATGCGTAGATGGTATGCACGAGTAGAACATAAGGAGTTGTGGGCGATTATAGTCATACTACTTACTGCCAACGTCTTATTTTGATTTGGTGTTATTGTTGTATGAAGCGGCCCGGACCATCCTTACATGACCACGTTCATGAGACCGATTCCACCAACAGACATGCAACTTGTTTTGCATAAAGGTGGCTGGTGGGTGTCCATTTCTCCTACTTTAGTTGAATCGAATGTGACTACGTCCGGTCCTTGTGGAAGGCTAAAACAACAAACTTGACGAAACATCACTATGGTTTTGATGCGTAGGTAAGAACGGTTCTTGCTAGAAGCCCGTAGCAGCCATGTAAAACTTTCAATAACAAAGTAGAGGACATCCAACTTATTTTTGCAGGGCTTGATGTGATGTGATATGGTCAAGACATGATGTGATATAAGTTATTGTATGAGATGATCATGTTTTGTAAAAGTTATCGACAACTGGAAGGAGACTTATAATTGTCACTTTGTTGTATGAAATTCAATCGCCATGTAATTGCTTTACTTTATCACTATGTGTTAGCAATAGTCGTAGAAGCAATAGTTGGCAAGACGACAACAATGCTACGATGGAGATCAAGGTGTCAAGCCAGTGATGATGGAGATCATGACGGTTCTTTGGAGATGGAGATAAAAGGCACAAGATGATGATAACCATATCATGTCACATATTTTGATTGCATGTGATGTTTATCTTTTACGCATCTTATTTTGCTTAGTACGGCGGTAGCATTATAAGATGATCCCTCACAAAATTTCAAGGCATAAGTGTTCTCCCTGAGTATGCACCATTGCTACAGTTCGTCATGCCGAGACACCACGTGATGATCGGGTGTGACAAGCTTTACGTTCACATACAACGGGTGTTAGATAGTTTTGCACGTGTAGAATACTCAGGTTAAACTTGACGAGCCTAGCATGTAAAGACATGGCCTCGGAACACTAAGACCGAAAGGTCGAACGTGTATCATATAGTAGATATGATCAACATAGAGATGTTCACCATTGTAAAGTACTCCATCTCACGTGATGATCGGACATGGTTTAGTTGATATGGATCACGTGATCATTTAGATGACTAGAGGGATGTCTATTTAAGTGGGAGTTCTTTAGTAATATGATTAATTGAACTTAAATTTATCATGAACTTAGTCCTGATAGTTTTTGCATATCTATGTTGTTATAGATCAATGGCTCGTGCTACCGTTCCCTTGAATTTTAATGCGTTCCTAGAGAAAGCTAAGTTGAAAGATGATAGTAGCAACTTCACGGACTAGGTCCGTAACTTGGGATTATCCTCATTGCTGCACAGAAGAATTACGTCCTTGAAGCACCGTTGGGTGCAAGGTCTGCTGCAGGAGCAGCACCAGATGTTATGAACGTATGGCAAGCTAAATCAGATGACTAGTCCATAGTTCAGTGTGCCATGCTTTACGGCTTAGAATCGGGACTTCAAAGACATTTTGAACATCACGGGGCATATGAGATGTTCCAGGAGTTGAAGTTAATATTTCAAGCAAATGCACGGGTTGAGAGATATGAAGTTTCCAACAAGTTCTATAGCTCCAAGATGGAGGAGAACAGTTCTGTCAGTGAACACATACTCAGAATGTCTGGGTACCATAACCACTCAACTCAGCTAGGAGTTAATCTTCCGGATGATAGTGTCATTGACAGAGTTCTTCAATCACTGCCACCAAGCTATAAAGGCTTCATGATGAACTATAATATGCAAGGGATGGAAAAGACAATTTCCGAGCTCTTCGCAATGATTAAGGCTGCGGAGGTAGAAATCAAGAAGGAGCATGAAGTGTTGATGGCTAACAAAACCACTAGTTTCAAGAAAAGGGCAAAGGGAAGAAAGGGAACTTCAAGAAGAATAGCAAGCAAGTTCTGCTCCCGGGAAGAAGCCCAAGTATGGACCTAAGCCTGAAACTGAGTGCTTCTACTGCAAAGGGACTGGTCACTGGAAGCAGAACTTCCCCAAGTATTTGGCGGATAAGAAGGATGGAAAAGTGAAAGGTATATTTGATATACATGTTATTGATGTGTACCTTACTAATGCTCGTAGTAGAGCCTAGATATTTGATACTTATTTCTGTTGCTCATATTTGCAACTTGAAACAGGGGCTACAAATTAAACGAAGATTGGCTAAGGACAAGGTGACGATGCGCGTCGGAAATGGTTCCAATGTCGATGTGAGCGCTGTCGGCACGCTACATCTACGTCTACCTTCGGGATTAGTTTTAGACCTGAGTAATTGTTATTTGGTGCCAGCGTTGAGCATGAACATTATATCTGGAACTTGTTTGATGCGAGATGGTTATTCATTTAAATCAGAGAATAATGGTTGTTCTATATATATGAGTAATATATTTTATGGTCATGCACCGCTGATGAGTGGTCTATTTTTGTTGAATCTCGATGGTAGTGATACACATATTCATAATATTGAAGCCAAAAGATGCAAAGTTAGTAATGATAATGCAACTTATTTGTGGCACTGCAATTTAGGTCATATTGGTGTAAAGCACATGAAGAAACTCCATGCTGATGGGCATTTGGAAAAAATTTATTATGAATCACTTGATTCTTGCGAACCATGCCTCATGGGCAAGATGACTAAGACTCTGTTCTCCGGAACAATGGAGCGAGCTACTGACTTATTGGAAATAATACATACTGATGTATGCGGTCCGATGAGTGTTGGAGCTCGCGATAGGCATCATTATTTTCTGACCTTCATAGATTATTTAAGAAGATATTAGTATATCTACTTAATGAAACACAAGTCTGAAACATTTGAAAATTTCAAAGAATTTCAGAGTGAAGTGGAAAATCATCGTAAAAAGAAAATAAAGTTTCTATGATTTGACCTTGGAGGCGAATATTTGAGTTACGAGTTTGGTCTTCATTTGAAACAATGTGGAATAGTTTCGCAAGTCACGCCACCTAGAACACCACAGCGTAATGGTGTGTCCGAACATCATAACCGTACTTTATTAGATATGGTGCGATCTATGAGGTCTCTTACCGATTTACCACTATCGTTTTGGGGTTATGCTTTAGAGACTGCTGCATTCACGTTAGATAGGGCACCATCTAAATCCGTTGAGACGACACCATATGAACTGTGGTTTAGCCAGAAACCTAAGCTGTCGTTTCTTAAAGTTTGGGGTTGCGATGCTTATGTGAAAAAGCTTCAGCCTGATAAGCTCGAACCCAAATCGGAGAAATGTGTCTTCATAGGATACCCAAAAGAAACTGTTGGGTACACCTTCTATCACAGATCTGAAGGCAAGATATTTGTTGCTAAGAATGGATCCTTTCTAGAGAAGGCGTTTCTCTCGAAAGAAGTGAGTGGGAAGAAAGTAGAACTTGATGAGGTAGTTGTACCTTCTCTTGAATTGGAAAGTAGTTCATCACAAAAATCAGTTCCAGTGATGCCTACACCAATTAGTGAGGAAACTAATGATGACGATCATGAAACTTCAGTTAAGTTACTACCGAACCTCGTAGGTCAACCAGAATATGTTCCGCACCAGAGTGGTACGGTAATCTTGTTCTGGAAGTCATGTTATTAGACCAGGACGAACCTACGAACTATGAGGAAGCGATGATGAGCCCAAATTTCGCGAAATGGCTTGAGGCCATGAAATCTGAGATGGGATCCATGTATGAGAGCAAAGTGTGGACTTTGGTTGACTTGCCCGATGATCTACAAGCCATAGAGAATAAATGGATCTTCAAGAAGACTGACGCTGATGGTAATGTTACTGTCTACAAAACTCGACTTGTTGCGAAAGGTTTTCGACAAGTTCAAGGAGTTGACTACGATGAGACCTTCTCACCCATAGCGATGGTTAAGTCTGTCCGAATCATGTTAGCAATTCCCGCATTTTATGATTATGAAATTTGGCAAATGGACATCAAAACTGCTTTCCTTAATGGATTTCTTAAAGAAGAGTTGTATATGATGCAACCAGAAGGTTTTGTCAATCCTAAAGGTGCTAACAAAGTGTGCAAGCTCCAACGATCCATTTATGGACTGGTGCAAGACTCTCGATGTTGGAATATACACTTTGATAGTGTGATGAAAGCATATGGTTTTATGCATACTTTTGGAGAAGCTTCTATTTACAAGAAAGTGAGTGGGAGCTCTATAGCATTTCTAATATTATATGTGGATAGCATAAAAGGATACTTGAATAAGAATTTTTCAATAAAAGACCTCATTGAAGCTGCTTATATATTGGGCATCAAGATCTATAGAGATAGATGAAGACGCTTAATTGGACTTCCACAAAAAACATACCTTGATAAAGATTTGAAGAAGTTCAAAATGGATCAGTCAAAGAAAGGGTTCTTGCTTGTGTTACATGGTGTGAAGTTGAGTCAGACTCAATGCCCGACCACTGCAGCAGATAGGGAGAAAATGAAAGTCATTCCCTATGCTTCAACCATAGGTTCTATGATGTATGCAATGCTCTGTACCATACCTAATGTGTGCCTTGCTATAAGTTTAGCATGGAGGTACCAAAGTAATCCAGGAGTGAATCACTGGACAGCGGTCAAGAACATCCTGAAATACCTGAAAAGGACTAAGGATATGTTTCTCGTTTATGAGGTGACAAAGAGCTTGTCATAAATGGTTACGTCGATGCTAGCTTTGACCCTAATCCGGATGATTCTAAGTCGCAAACTGGATACGTATTTTATATTGAATGGTGGAGCTGTCAGCTGGTGCAGTTCCAAGTAGAGCGTCGTGGCGGGATGTACATGTGAAGCGGAGTACATAGCTGCTTTGGAAGTAGCAAATGAAGGAGTCTGGATGAAGGAGTTCATATCTGATCTAGGTGTAATACCTAGTGCATCGGGTCCAATGAAAATCTTTTTTGATAATACTTGAGCAATTGCCTTAGCGAAGGAATCCAGATTTTACAAGAGAACCAAACACATCAAGAGACACTTCAACTCCATCCGCGATCAAGTCGAGGAGGGAGACATAGAGACTTGCAAAATAGACACAGATCTGAATGTTGCGGACCCGTTGACTAAGCCTCTTCAACGAGCAAAACATGATCAGTACCAAGACTCCATGGGTGTTACAACCATTACAATGTAATCTAGATTATTGACTCTAGTGCAAGTGGGAGACTGAAGGAAATATGCTCTAGAGGCAATAATAAAGTTGTTATTTATATTTACTTATATCATGATAAATGTTTATTATTCATGCTAGAATTGTATTAACCTGAAACTTGATACGTTTGTGAATACATAGACAAAACAAAGTGTCCCTAGTATGCCTCTACTTGACTACCTCGTTAATCAAAGATGGTTAAGTTTCCTGACCATAGACATGTGTTGTCGTTTGATGAATGAGATCACATCATTAGGAGAATGATGTGATGGACAAGACCCATCTGTTAGCTTAGCATAATGATCGTTAAGTTTTATTCCTATTGCTTTCTTCATGACTTATACATATTCCTTTGACTATGAGATTATGCAACTCTCGAATACCGAGGAACACCTTGTGTGCTATCAAACGTCACAACATAACTGGGTGATCATAAAGATGTTCTACAGGTGTCTCCGAAGGTGTTTGTTGGGTTGTCTTAGATCTAGATTAGGATTTGTCACTCTGAGTATCGGAGAGGTATCTCTGCGCCCTCTTGGTAATGCACATCACTATAAGCCTTGCAAGCAATGTGACTAATGATTTAGTTACGGGACAATGCATTACAGAATGAGTAAACACTGGTGCATGTCGGTCCTAAACAAATGGTTTTTAACCCCTTTCCACGACGGCATTTGGAACCATCGCAAAGTGAGTGTGGGCGATAGGGGGTCCTTCCCACACGACCCAGAAACCATCGGGGATAAGGAGCCTTCTGCATATAGTTGTCCCTATATAACCGTTTCCGATATCTTGAATATCCCAAACGCTTCATCCTTGCTACTCGTTTGTGCTTGCATTACCATCGCAGTCGAAGTTTTGTGGGTTAGCCTAAAACCAGGTAGATTCTAGGCCCGGGAGTTTCCAGGCAGATTCTAGGCATGAGAGTTTTACGATGCCTGGCACATCACAAACAGTTCATGATTATAAACCGTGTACGATAGGTAGATAATCACACACATTTAGTTTTCCCACACCGTATGTGATAGTGTCTGACATCACACACGCTTTGCAAACGGCAATTGTGTGCATGCTTGCAGACGTTTCCTCTCTGTGAACCGTCTCGGATTACGGTGTATATCATAAACATTTGTGTTTTACCAACCGTGTGTGCCGTAATGACCTGCACAACGTAATTTCGCCCTAATTTAATTTCTGCTATTTAAAATTGTACCTAATTTAAACTTGAAAGTAGGCTATAGCTTTATTCATATCCATCTGGTTGAAACAACTAATGAATTATTCGATTCACATGTACATATGTTTAAGAATTACATAAGCATCAAATAAAGAATGATGTACCAGGGTTCTATACTTGTACTATTACAAATGGTAAAGAAAGAGACGACAAATATTCCAGTTGCTGAACAAGGTGAAGCGGAATGGCCCTATTGTGCTCTCCTGGATGCGGAAGGCATGCAGGACTCTAGTCCAACCCCTTGTGATGGCCGACCGCCAATCATGTAGTTTGAGAGGTAATCTTGAGTAAACTGCTTCAGGATCCACTACAAAAGAAAAAAAGCTTTAGACATTGTCATCTAACACCACTCATTATGGGCAGTAAAAGGAAGGCTACAGGGTTCTTACTTACCATCCTGCAGTTCACTGTTGTCTTGCATAAAGTGTAAACAAATAGTTCGATTGACATCTTTTGACCCATTTTAATATCAATCTTTATCAGTTTCCTCACTTGATGCTGGTTCATGAATATCTCATTGCCCCATACGCAGAAAGGGTCGAAGTGTGGATCTTTGGCAATGATATATGTACCTAAAAGCACCAAGTTAATATTAGAAGCTAAACAACAATTGAAAAATGATGTAGTACAACACTCCATCCATCCCATTATATAAGATTTTGTTACATGTATATCTAGACATCATCAGAACATTAAGGTAACACTCTTCCTTGTTGCTATGTAGCCTGGGATTACATATTTAGTCATTCAGTACAATGTATGTTGCTAAACAATAATTGAAAAACGAAAAGGCATGTTAACTACAATATCCTTAACAACAACCAAATATCGTAATTCATAGTGGTATTGTTGAAACTGTTATTGATGAAATTGAACTGCACGTCAAATAGTTGCACATATAGAGCATCACATTATGAAGAACTGAAATAAACAAGTCATCAGGACATCTCTAGGCGATCCTTAAAAAGTTAAAAGGACTAAAACCCTTAGTGGATATATGTATATAAACACTATTCTGATCACGAGATCAGAATAATATTCTGATCACAACCTGAACTGCCTGAGTAACGCGCCTGACCTTCCCTCTATACGAACCCGACCTTTGGGCTATCTTCTCAACCGTGCCTTCTACCCCGAGTTTTCCTGATCGCTCATGTTGTTGGCAATTTAAGTGTAAGGTTTACACGGTTTTTATAATCTAAATGATTTTTTTGATTAGGAATCTTGCTCGTTGGCGGATTTGCTCTCGGGCGGTGATGAACATGGGTCTGTCACAAGTGTTTTGCATGTACTGGATGTTCTAGGATCCCTAATAGGATGAGAATTGGGTTTAGGTATGAGTTTCCTTCATGATTTATTGTTATTTTCGAATGAATTTGATTTGGTGCTCCGCCACCTCTATTCTTCGTCTGCGGGATTGGTTTCGGCCGCTGTTGTAGATTTGTAGGTTTTCTATTCAAATTGGGTGTGGATTTGTGTGCATTAATGAGACAAAATGCTGCCCATGTTGTTAATTTGAATATGCGAGCTCATACAAATAGAAATCCGGCGATTGGATCTTCTGCCTTCCACTGTGGTTTTTTGTTCGAGGGACAGTATGATGGGGATCATTTTCTTATTTATCCGGAGCATGATGAAGTTCGAAATGGCGGTTGAATCCTCCCCGTTTTGTTAATTCGATTTGGCTGGCTCATTCATTCCGAAATTGCGGACTGCACTTTCTACCTCCCGTCGTGGTTTGTTGTTCGAGCGCACTGATTGATGGCAGATCTTTTTTGGATGTTTTATCTGGAGTATGACGACATCCGAAATGGCTTGGGCCGTGTCGGAATTGACCCAAACGATTAAATCTGGGAACCAAATTTAATCGGGGTTGTTGTTTCAATCAATTTTCGTTCTGTTGTACAAGCTGGACTACTAGAACTTTTGCACCTGAACTTCTGTGATGTAAGTAGATGCTTGACTTCAGTCGATGGTTTGTTATTTTTGATGATCCACTATCTTCAGTAGATGCTGGACTTCTTTCTAATTAATGGTTGAACTTCTGGTTTTCCACATTGCATTCCATATTTTGCAAGGCAAAGGTGCATGGTGCTATATATTTTCTTTTTTTTCATTTTTTTATAATTTTAGTTCTTGAGATGTTATTTTTAGAGTTTTTCTCGTGGTCAATCATGGGATTAGTCCAAGTATGCATGCACTTTTTCCAGATCATCTAAGGGTCGTTGTACAAGCTGGACTTCTGTACTGTTCATACTTGAGCTTCTGTTTTTCCTTCTTTGCAAGGTAATGGAGCAAGCCCTATGTGTTTATTTATTTTTTATGTTATTTTTATTCTTTTGCATTGCTTTGGATTTTTTGATAGTCCCATGAGAAACCATGTAATTGGCCTACGGATATGCGTATATTTCTTATTTTTTCTAGTATGTTTTCATACTTATCGTAGTTGTTCGATCTTCAGTGAATAACTATCCTGAACTTCTGTATGCTAATCGTTTTTTAAATGTTAATTTGAGGTTTTGACAAAATCTATTACTGAGTGTAGATTTGTTTTTGTTTAGCTAGAACTCGGTGTTCTTTTTGCCTTTCATGTGTTGCATCATGTTGATCTTGAGCCTGTGCGCACTGAAAGACCAGGAGAAAAAGTTGTATATTACAAGATAGCTAGTAGGTGGTCCTGAATTGATGAGTGTTTTCTTTAGAGTTGATGATATGATCGGTTCTTGTCCTAACGATGTTTCTTAACTTAGACCACTATAAATGGGCCTTGGATGAGCTATTCATTAAGCATGATTTCCGTCGAGTAATCGTTCTGGAAGGTCTGATCTCCTTGATGGTTCTTGTTATTAGATGTTTTCGCATGCCATCTCATTTCCATGGTTAATTGGTTAACATCTGACATGGAGATCGCCCCAGATTTCTTTGACTACTTCGAGGCTGCAGCGAAATTACTTGAAACTGACAAGTATGTTACAACTGTACTCTGATTATACATGTCAAGACAATGAATAAATATCAAGTGTGTTTAATTACGTTACTATAATTGTTGTTGTTGTGGTATTGAAGGACGATAATGGCTGTTTCTTCTTGGAATGACAATGGACAAAAGCAGTTCGTTTATGACTCAAGTTAGTCCTCTGTTCTGATAGGCCTCTGTTCACCTTTATTTCCGCATTAGAAGGGAGAGTTGCTCAATTTTTCTAGATAATGCTTTGCAAAGGCTCTTTACCATTCAAAGCATCGAGGTCGGGGTCTGTTTTTAAAATGCTCAAGATCTTCATTGAATAACTGTCCCGAACTTCTATATCTTTTCTATTTGAACTTCTTTAATTATAATTATGTTTGTTATTTTAGGATTTAAATGGTCCTATTGACAAATGCGGTAGCGCGAGGCCGAGCAGGGGGGAGGGGGGGTCGGTGCAACGCGTACGGGCTTGGGATTGAGTACTTGCTGCTGGGAACTTCTGAGCTTCTTCATGCTTCTCTCTTCTTCCTGACAAAAAAGAAAAAAATGTTTATTAGCACACAAGTTACATCTGCCTATACCTTTCTAACTGAACTTAGCATTATTCATAGCCTGAACTTCTCATATATAAAGCTATTTGTAGCCTGGACTGATGCTCATAAACTACCTGAACTTCGCATGGCTGTAAGCAGGCGGATTTTCTACTATTTGTAGCTTGGACTGATGCTCACAGACTACATGAACTTCACATGTTACAGCAGGAAGATTTAAAAAAGCTTTTGTAGCCTAGACTGATGCTCAGAGAAGTACCTGAACTTCTCATGGATGTGAAGTTTAGGCAGATTTACTACTATTTTTGGCAGCCTGAATTTCTCATGGACTGATGCTCACAGATGTACCTGAACTTCTCATGGATGTGAAGTTCAGGCAGATTTACTACTATTTTTGGGAGCCTGAACTTCTCATGGACTGATGCTCACAGATGTACCTGAACTTCTCATGGATGTGAAGTTCAGGCGGATTTACTACTATTTTTGGCAGCCTGAACTTCTCATGGGCTGATGCTCACAGATGTACCTGAACTTCTCATGGATGTGAAGTTCAGGCAGATTTACTACCACTTTTGGTAGCCTGAACTTCTCATGGACTGATGCTGCACACCACCTGAACTTCTCATGGCAGTAAGAAAATAACAAGCAGAGGGAAGAAGTTCAACCATACCCTGGCTAGAAGTTCGGCCAACCTTTTTCCAGCAGCTAATAGGCCACCTTGTGAGCAATTTGTCGGAGAGCTAGGAGAGGAACCGCATGGCAATCCATGACTTGCATAGGGCGCGAAGTTCATCTGCACGAAGCAAAAAGGTCAGGCAAGGCACGATTGAAAAAGAAGGCTACAAGTGGGAGGAAGTTCATGTACCGCTGCTGGATTTGAAGGCGCCTCCGATGCCGCCTTCGCCGCGGAGTTGCCCCGTTGGCCGCGCCGTTCGCCATAGCTTGCGTCGGGGCCGTGATCTTCTCTGCCAATGCGTCGGGCGGTGAATATGGAAGGAGGATGCGGCTTCCGGAAGTCCATGGCGGCTTTGCCGCGTCCAGGCGACGCGGGCTCCCTCGCGCTGGTGTCCATCGTTGCTCGCTCGCCCGCGCCGGTGGTCGGCCAGGATCTGGGGAAGGAGGGGAGGGCCGGATCCGGCCGGCCAGGAGCTGGAGACGGGGGGAGGCGGCGGATCCGGCGAAGATCGGCGGCGACCACGGGGGGAGGTCGGGGGATCGAGGGGAGGAGGGGGGCTGGGCGGCTCAGGATCGGGATCAGGTGGATCCTGTCGGGGAGACTCAGGATCCAGTGGATCCTGTCGGGGAGCCTCGGGATCCAGTGGATCCTGTCGGGCCGGCAGCAGTTCAGAAGTTCGGGAGGGCCCTGTCGGGCCCTATATAGGGGCTGCTGTGATCCAAATAACTATTCTAATCCCAGGATTAGAATAGTGCTGTCCTATATATATATATTCTAGCAATTTTTGGCCTTTTCTAGTAAATCCCCTATACTTAAGGTTGTAAACTTCAATTTGATCAAGTTCAAAGCAAGTTCAATCGAAAGTAGCATGCATTCAAACATAAACATAGATAGTTTTGCATAAGCGAACATAAAACATAAGTTTAAACTAAGCTAAACTACTTTTGGTCGAATTAGAGGTCGAGCCAATTCTTCCTCGTCATGTACGGTGTTCCGCGAGCCGGGTCTGGGCCAGTACCGTCGTAAGGGTCGTTGGGGAAGGCACTCCTCCACTCGTTGACATCGATCTCCTCGTCCTCGGGGCCCACCTTGAAGCCCTCCATGCTGCCATCGCCACCGCCTTCGACCTCGTCATCAGAGGAGAGCGCGATAACCTCGCCGCCCTCCGTGCCGCCATCCTCGCCGCCTTCGACCTCATCATCGGAGGAGAGCGCGATAACCTTGCCGCCCTCCACGCCAGCAAAGATCGTCCACTCCGCTTCCACGAGCTCTGGGTGCTGCCGACGAAGCTCTTGCATGTGGGCCTCGTCGGCGGCCTTCGCCTCGAGGCGCTCCCATGCCTCGCGGTCCTCCCACGCCATAGCCGAGCTCACCACCCCTGGCTCCGGCAGAACGAAGTCGACCGGACGTATGCCAAAGGGGAAATTGAGCCTAGCCGCCATGCCATGGTAGAGGAGCTGCCAAAGGTCGTACTCCATGGCCGCGAGCACGGCCGTGTGGAAGCTAACGAGCCACTGGCGGGTGTGGGTCTCTCGATCTGTAATCTCGGCGACCCATGTCCCCCACCGCCGTTGCCGGACCCCAAGGTAGGACTTCGTCGGCTGCCGGGTCTGGGGGAGGACGGGGAAGTCCTCGAACCGGCGTAGGGGCGCGGCGGCGGGCGGATGAGGGGACCGGCAAGGACGGATCAGGCCCGCAAAGGATGACGGGGACACCTCAGCGGCCACCTCACCGACGTCGAGCAAAATGTCCGCGATAAATCTCTTTTTAGCCGTTGTCTCCTCGAGCTCCCCGGCACACAGGTAGAGGTTGAGGATGGAGGCGCCGACTACTGAAATTTTAGGGATGTGTGTGTCTGTGTGAGCGAAGGTTGCGTTTGAGGAAATATTGCGGCAACTGAAAATTTTACTAGGCGGGAGTAACAAGGCGGGGCTACTGAAAATTTGGATCAAGGGTGAGCAGATATTTTTGGGATTGCAAGGGATGCAGAGGCGGGAGTAAAATTCTGGGGCTACTGAAAATTTGAATCAAGGGACAGATGCGGAGCGGGAGTAACAGACATCGCACACGGTCCTCACATACTAATCGTGTGCTATCAAACATTAAAACCTTCTAGGCGGTAGATATTTTCCAGATTGCGAGGGATGCAGAGGCGGGAGTTTTTGGGGAGTGAGCTAGTGTGCTTGACACGTCGGCTGTGGACTGTAGCCGACGCACCTTCTCGCGTAAGCCATAGGCGTACTATACACCGCCGATGCTCCAAGATATTTTGTACTACATCTCACACGGTTGGTGATAATAAACTGTGTGGGATCTACTTGATTTGAATTACAAAATGGGGTCACAGCGGCAATGGACGATGTTTGAATTGATAGACCTTTTACCTGTAGTGAACATGCAACTATATGTGTGTCATAAAAGAATTGGAATTATTCAGGGTTAGTTTGGACATTTTATACATTAAACTGGTTTTCTAGCCATTTCAGGTGCACAATTCAAAATTAAACTACATGCACATTCTCCTGTGCATACAAATTGGTTGAAAAATCAAATCTGTGTCCTTTAGTGCATGATTAGGTCCCATGCAAGAAATGGGAATAAATTTTTCGGGGTTCGTTTGGCCTTTTTTATACATTAACTGGGTTTTCTATGCATTTTATGTGCATAATTCAAATTTGAACTACAAGCACATGCTCCAATGCACTAAAGTTGGTTGAAAAATCACATGTATGTCCTAGGGTGAATTTCTAGGTCCCATGCAAGAGATGGGAATGAATTTCAAACACCATGGCACTGTTGATTGCCGGCAAAACATTGAGATACTTGGTTTTTAAATTCTAGTAAATCCAAAACTTGTCTAAAATTCATGAAACTTGGCATGCTATCACGGAGCGGCATCAACATGCCATGGTGAAAATTTCGTCCCATTTGGAGCTAGTTTGGGTATAAGCTTCTCATAAACCAGAGCTTCTCACAACAAACATGATGGTTTCGATAGGGAATATACCACCTTTGGGGACGTGGCGATATCTGTTGCCTCTTATTGCTTTCAAAATTCTTCTAGTGTCAACATTGAACAACAGGAGTGTTGTGTTTAATCTTGGAATTTTTCGGGGTTCGTTTGGCCTTTTTTATACATTAACTGGGTTTTCTAGGCATTTTTTGTGCATAATTCAAATTTGAACTATAAGCACATGCTCCAATGCATCAAACTTGGTTGAAAAATCACATTCATGTCCTTGGGTGAATTTCTAGGTCCCATGCAAGAGATGGGAATGAATTTCAAAACCAGGGCACTGTTGATTGCCGGCAAAATGTTGACATACCTGGTTTTTAAATTCTAGTAAATCCAAAACTCTTCTGAAATTCATGAAACTTGGAATGCTATCATGGAGCGGCATCAACATGCCGTGGTGAAAATTTTGTCCCATTTGGGGAAGGTTTGGGTATAAGTTTCTCACAAACTAGAGCTTCTCACAACAAGCATGATGGTTTCGATAGGGAACATACCACCTTTGGGGATGAGACGATATCCGTTGCCTCTTATTGCTTTCAAAAATTTTCTGGTGTCAACATGGAACAACAGGAGGGTTGTGTTTAATCTTGGAATTTTTCGGGGTTCGTTTGACCTTTTTATTCATTAACTCGGTTTTCTAGGCATTTTATGTGCATAATTCAAATTTGAACTACAAGCAGATGCTCCAATGCACCAAAGTTGGTTGAAAAATCACATGTGTCTCCTTGGGTGAATTTCTAGGTCCGATGCAAGAGATGGGAATGAAATTCAAAGACATGGCACTGTTGATTGCTGGCAAAACGCTGAGATGCCTGGTTTTTAAATTCTAGTAAATCCAAAACTCGCTAAAATTCATGAAGCTTGGCATGCAATCATGGAGCGGCATCAATATGTCATCGTAAAATTTTTTCCCATTTGGGGCAGGTTCGGATATAAGCTTCTCACAAACTAGAGCTTTTGTAACACCCACGATGCGGCTATATCTCCCACGTGTCGAGGCACGACTTAGAGGCATAACCACATGGTGGTTTTTTCGCAAGAGGGGTAATCTTCACACAATCCCATGTACTGAATGAGAAAGGGATAAGGAGTTGGCTTACAATCGCCACTTCACACAATACATAAATAATTCATACATCATCCAAATACACTTAAAGACCGGCTACGGTATAATACAAAAGAAAAGGAAGATAAACCCCAAATGCTAGATCCCTGATCATCCCAACTGGGCTCCACTACTGATCATCAGGAAACGACACATAGTAACGACCAAGGTTCTCATCGAACTCCCACTTTGGCTCGGTAGCATCACCTGCACTGGTATCATCGGCACCTGCAACTGTTTGGAAGTATCCGTGAGTCACGAGGACTCAGCAATCTCACACCCGCCAGATCAAGACTATTTAAGCTTATGGGTAGGATAAGGTACTTAGGTGGAGCTGCAGCAAGCGCTAAGCAAGTATGGTGGCTAACATATGCAAATAAGAGCGAGAAGAGAAGCAACGCAACGGTCGAGAAGATAGAAGTGATCAAGAAGTGATCCTAAAACTACTTATGTTCAAACATAATCCAAGCCGTGTTCACTTCCCGAACTCCACCGAAAAGAGACCATCACGGCTACACACACAGTTGATGTATTTTAAATAAGGCAAGTGTCAAGTTCTCTACAACCGGATATTAACAAATTCCCATCTGCCACATAACCGCGACCACGACTCTCGAAAGTTTATACCCTGCAGGGGTGTCCCAACTTAGCCCATCACAAGCTCTCATGATCAACGAAGGATATTCCTTCTCCTGGAACAACCCGATCTGATTTGGAATCCCAGTTACAAGACATCTCAACAATGGTAAAACAAGACCAGCAAGACCGCCCGAATGTGCCGAAAATCCCGATAGGAGCTACACATATCTCGTTCTTAGGGCACATCGGGTGGGAAAGACGTTGGGTTGGCATAGACCCTGGTTGCCCAGGGGGCGCCGAACATCGCCCAGTTTGGACCAACACTCAGAGGAGCACTGGCCCAGGGGGTTAAAATAAAGATGACCCTCAGGCTCGCGAAAACCCAAGGGAAAAGGCTTAGGTGGCAAATTTTAAAACCAAGGTTGGGCCTTGCTGGAGGAGTTTTATTCAAAGCGAACTATCAAGGGGGTCCCATAACCCCAACCGCGTAAAGAATGCAAAATCAAGGAACATAACACCGGTATGACGGAAACTAGGGCAGCAAGATTGGAAAAAAACACCAGGCATAAGGCCGAGCCTTTCACCCTTTACCAAGTATATAAATGCATTAATTAAATAAAGAGATAATGTGATATCCCAACATATCCATGTTCCAACCTGGAACAAACTCCAACTTCACCTGCAACTAGCAACGCTATAAGAGGGGCTGAGCAAAAGCGGTAACATAGCCAAACAACGGTTTGCTAGGAAGGTGGGTTAGAGGCTTGACATGGCAATATGGGAGGCATGCTATAACAAGTGGTACATAGCACAACATAGCAATAGAGTGAACAACTAGCAAGCAAAGATGGAAGTGATATCGAGGGTATGGTCATCTTGCCTGGATCCCGCAAGGAAGAAGAACGAGTCCATGAAGAAGGCAAACAGACGTAGTCGAACGAACCCTCACATCTCCGGAACGAAACCGAAGCTAACGAGAGGAGAAAACCGGAAAGAAGGAAGCAACATGGTAATCACACAAGCATAAGCATGGCATGATGCACAACCAAGTATGATGCAAGTCCGGTTTTAAAGAGGCATGGCATGGCAAAGTGCAACAAACAACACTACAAGTTAAGCGGAGCTCAATATGCAACGAGTTGCATATTGACGAAACACCACATGACTTATTTAGTTCTCTCTCGGTTATGTAACCAACAATATTAAATGTTTTTAAACATGGCAAGAGGGTGAAGCATAATAAAACTACTTATCTAAGCAAGTTTAAATGAGGTCGGAACAACAAGCAACAAGTCTGGAAAAATACTCATATGCATATTATGAATTTGGTACTGTTCTGCCCTAAACCATATTTTAGAGTTGTTAAACATGCAAGATGAGTGCACCATGTTAACCTAGGCATTTTTCTACCCCATTTACATATAAAGTTTATTTAGAATGGAGCTGCGGTTATTTAGTTGTGAAATAAAGCATTTTAGCATGGCATTTAAGAAAATTAATGCAAACATCAATTTAAACATTTTAAACATGGGTGAAAGTAGCATATTATGAAACTAGATGAAATTAGAAGCATTTTACATATATAAATTATTTTAAACCGATGCACGGTTGATGAGATATGATATGCATGAACATGGGTTTTTTTTTCTTCTGAAAACTGCAGTCTCTCGGATAATTAGCAAATTCGTTCGGCAGAAAAAAACAACACGGGCCGAATCTGGCTGGCCCGATAGTGCACAGGGGGATCTTGGGCGGCCGCTCACATTGGGCCAACAGTCTGGCTGGAGGCTGAGGACGAGGCCCACGCGCGAAGCGGAGCGCGTGAGGCGATGCAAGGCACGGGAAAAGTCCATGCACGGGCATTGATGAGTGAATGAGGTGGATCGGGCGTGTCTTGTCCTCCTGCTCGAAGCAGAGGAGGCGGCGGTTGACGACTCCGGGCACATCGGCAAGGATGGCAATGGATGAACAGGGCAAGGAGGAGGGCCAGAGCCGCGATGAGGTTCCGGCGCGGCTCGGGTCCCAGTGGCCGGCGAGGTTGGAGCTCTTTTATGGCAAGGACTTGGCATTCGGATCCACCGGACAGAGACGAGGCGAGGGCGGCGCCATGGATGAAGTGGTCCTGCTCCTTGTTCAAAAGAGAAGAGGGAAGAGCAGGGGAGGTCAGAGGGCACAAGAGAGAGAATCAAGGGCGCGCGGCGGTCGGGGTCTCACCGACGAGGTCCGGCTTGAGACGGCATGGACGGAAGGCTGCAAGGAGCTCCCTGGGAGGCGTCGGGCATGCAGGCTATAGATCTTCATATAACGCCATGGCGCGGAAGCCTCCTGCAGTGAAAAGAAAGGGAGAGAGACACGACATGAGAGAGAGCTACGGGAGGAGATAGGAGAACAAGAGGGAAGGGAGAAGGCACGGCCTGATGCGGTGCTCCGGCGATGTTCCTGCAGGGCCGGAGGAGCTAAGGAGGCTAGTGCCTCGCGGGCTGCGTGGGGACGAGTCGTCGGGTCGCGAGGGAGATGGGTGCCGCTGGCGTTGGGGCTTGCTCCGGCGAGAACGAGGTGGAGGCGGGGTCGGACGGTGCTCGGGACTGCTGCTGCTTTGGTGGCTGGCGACCATCGGTGTGAAGTGGGGCAGATGGAGCATGGGTATGACCACGAGCGCTTGGGCAAGTGGCGGCTTCATGGTTGGTCAGGCGAGGAACACCAAGAAAGTGGGTGGATTGATCGGAGGGGGTGCACTAGTTGGGCGGCGGCGGAAATCAAGGGAGATGGTTGGAGGCAGGGTGGAATGGATGGATTGGGGCGCAGCGGAGAGGTTGTTGGCTCGGGATGGATCCCGAGGAAGATGGTGGCGGCGGAGTGGGAAGGATGGGGCAAGCCACCTACATCCTAGGGTTGGACATGTATATATATTAAGTTGGTTTTTGGGTAGCGGTATTCAGTCAGTCCATCCGATTGTAATCGTGCGGTCGAGAAAAAATAGGCTAGCGAGTCCAATAAATAAAACGAAGATGTTTTATAGATGTTAGGGGATAATCTGAATGCAACTGTGATGACTGAGCGGTTCGGGTTCGGGGCAGTTTTCGGATGCGCACGAGGGGGTCGATGCACTATGCAAGGAGGAGGTCACGAGGTTAGTAGGGGTTTCGGGGCCCTCCAATCACAATCGGACGGCTCCGGACGTGAGGAGTGTTAGATTGGGCCTGGTGATTGGTAGTGGGATGTGTAGATGGTCTAGGGAGGAAAGAGAGGGAAAGCCCGACAACAGTTTTCGGCGACCGAAAACGTCCGATGCTAGACCGGCTATAATGCCTCTATAGTTATCCGTTGGGGCCTCAAACGGACTCCGAATGCGATGAAATTTGGCAGGCGGTCTACCGGCAACATAACAACACCGCATGCCAACTTTCATCCCATTCCGAGAACATTTTCCAGCCACTTATAAAATAATATATCGGACGTGCCGCGGGCGCGTACAAGTGTGTATGGGCTCAGAACGGACAACGGAAGGAACAGGGAGACCCGGACGAATGCAAGTTTGAAAACATGATGATGCAATGCACATGATGACATGGCAAGATGCAACACGCAAGGGAATGACAAGGCAACAACAGCGAATAACTGGAAGGCACCTGGTGCATCGGTCTCGGGGCATCACAGCTCACAACAAGCATGATGGTTTCAATAGGGAACGTACCACCTTTGGGGACGGGACAATATTCGTTGCCTCTTATTTCTTTCAAAAAAATTCTAGTGTCAACATAGAACAACAGGAGTGTTGTGCTTAATCTTGGAATTTTTTGGGGTTCGTTTGGCCTTTTTTATACATTAACTGGCTTTTCTAGGCATTTTATGTGCATAATTCAAATTTGAACTACAAGCACATGCTCCAATGCACTAAAGTTGGTTGAAAAATCACATGTGTGTCCTTGGGTGAATTTCTAGGTCTCATGCAAGAGATGGGAATGAAATTCAAACAACAGGGCACTGTTGATTGCTGGCAAAACGTTGAGATGCCTGGTTTTAAATTCTAGTAAATCCAAAACTCGTCTGAAATTAATGAAACTAGTCATGCTATCATGGAGCGGCATCAACATGCCGTGGAAAAAATTGTCCCATTTGGGGCAGGTTTGGGTATAAGCTTCTCACAAACCAGAGCTTCTCACAACAAGCATGATGGTTTCGATAGAGAACGTCCCACCTTTGGGGATGAAACGATATCCATTGCCTCTTATTGGTATCAAAAATTTTCTAGTGTCAACATAGAACAACATGAGTGTTGTGTCATTTTTTGTGATTTTTCGGGGTTCGTTTGGACATTTTGAGGCATTAACTGGGTTTTCTAGGCATTTTCTGTGCATAATTCAAATTTGAACTACAAGCACATGCTCCAATGCACTAAGGTTGGTTGAAAAATCTAACCTGTGTCCTTGCGTGCATTTCTAGGTCCCATGCAAGAGATGGGAATGAAATTCAAACACCAGGGCACTGTTGATAGCCAGCAAAATGTTGAGATGCTTGGTTTTTAAATTCTAGTAAATCCAAAACTCGTCTGAAATTCATGAAACTTGGCATGCTATCATGGAGCGGCATCAACATGCCGTGTAAAAAAATTGTCCCATTTGTGGCAGGTTCGGGTATATGCTTCTCACAAATCAGTGCTTCTCACAACAAGCATGATGGTTTTAGTAGGGAACATCCCACCTTTGGGGACGAAATGATATCCATTGCCTCTTATTGCTTTCAAAAAAATTCTCGTGTCAACATAGAACAACATGAGTGTTGTGTCAATATTTGGGATTTTCGGGGTTCATTTGGACATTTTTATGCATTAACTGAGTTTTCCATGCATTTATGTGCATAATTCAAATTTGAACTACATGCACATGCTCCAGTGCGTATAAATTGGTTGAAAAATCTCTGTGTCCTTGGGTGCATGCTTAGGTCCCATGCACGAAATGGGAATGAATTTCAAACACCAGGGCACCGTTGATTGCCGGCAAAACATTGAGATGCCTGGTTTTTAAATTCAAATAAATCCAAACTCATCTGAAATTCATGAAACTTGGCATGCTATCATGGAATGGCATCCGACATGCTGTGGTATTTTTCATGTCCATTTTGGGAGAAGGCGCACTCCAATAATGATAGCCAACAAAGGCATTTTGAAAAAATAGCTGCCACTTTAATATCTCAAACGTTTGTATAATACAAACCGTGTGCGTTCTGTCGCGTGACACCGCGTGTCTTGGTTTTAATGGTTGTAGGAGGTGCCGTGCGGACAGCTACTTGACGTGACTGAACGGGAGGCGTGCGAGCGCAGTCCGGTGTGCTGGCTGACCGAGAGGCGTGCAAGCCGTCCTCCAATGCGCAGGCTCACTGGGAAGAATGTGAGCTGTACGCTGCGCAGGCTCACTGGAAAGGGGGCCCTTTGACTTCCATGGCCGCTCGCCTTCCTCTCCATTAATGGGGCCCAAGCCAATGTTTAATACGGTCGGCCTTACTATTTGCCTCCCATTCCCCTCCCTCCCATAGACCTCCACCGACGCCATGGCACAGAATGATCATCTGCCACTAGTCTTCTAGTTTGGTGAAGTTGACTCCGAGCCAGAGGAGATAGAAAATAAGGAGGAATGGGGCCTCATGGACATAGCCCGGAACGAGCTGGCCGCGGTGGTTGCTGCCCCCTCTCCCGTCCCAGCTCCCATCCCCACGCCCGCGCCAGCGACCATCCCCATAGCATTGACGGGCTGGTCGCCGAGCACTATCGCAGAGCCAGAAGCCGCGGGCGTCAGTGAGGTCTCTGCAGATCCGCGTGAGCTCGTGTACATGCTAGCGCCAGCACCCGTGCCAGTGCGCGCCCCTCCACCCACCGTGGCACCTGCCCCCGTGTGTTTGGCTGCACCCCCCACGCCCGTGCTCCTGCCTGTGCGTGCCCCTCCACCCACCGCGGTGCCGGTCCCCGTGCGTTTGGCTACACCTGCCGTGCCCGTGCCTGTGCGTGCGCCCCCCTCAGCGGCATGGGATGCTGCCGTCGACCAGTACCTCTCAGCGGCGCCAGTTGCCGTCCTCCCACGCCCTGCCCATCGATCGCGCGATGATATCATGTTTGATTTAGAAGTGAAGAAAATTTTGTGCTGCCTTGAAGACTTCAACAACGGTGTCCCGGAGGACGACAATGACAATGATGGTGAGGTACGCCACCTCCGCCGCCGCCGGAAATAGTTTTTTTGTGGTTTAATACTGTAACTTGAATTCTCGATCATATGAATATAAATTCGCAGTGTGACTGAATGAAAGATATGGTTTGAACAAACTTGCGTTTTTATCACTTATTGTACAGAGTTATCAAACGATTTTCTTTTGAAAAAAACGTCAATGGTTTTTAAATATAAAACACTCATATCAAACGTTCTAGTTAGAACACCCATATGCAAACCGAAAGCTTCCCTAGGAAGCCAAGGGAAAATGTGCCGAGTATGATTTCTACATCCCTTCAACGCAAACGGTTGTTTTGCATGACTCATGTGCAAGCACGTACAAACAATTGGGTATGATTTGCATATCTATCATTTTGGGTATGTTGCCATTTGTCAAACTAGAAAGATTGACATTTGTTTATCTAGTAACATTGCCATTTGTCAACCATGTAACACTGCGATTTTTCAAAATATGCAGCTAGAAATCACTAGCACTATCTAATTTTTGCAACTAAAATCACTAGCACTGTTCATATGGACACCACTAGCAGGCATGAGTTGATGGACGCATATGCAAATGTACCATTGATTACATACAACAAGTCATCAACCCACAATGACAACGAGGATACACATTGGATTATAGATCATTTCCAACAAAACATTCTAGTAAATTTTTTCTCACACAACAAATAACAAAGCGATGAAATGAACTTCGGCTTAACCACTTGTCGGCATTGTAAACGCTTGCTTTGAACGAGAAGTGATTCTCTAGGAAGGGCCAGCTACTGTCAATCTCGAGACCAACACAAGACTGATCGTTGAGACTGAAGCGGCCTATGTCAGGACCCATATTGGGATGGTAGGGAAGCATAATAATGTCCGAGGTATAGATATAGTTGCTTCTCATAAATGGTAGTAACGTTGTGTCAACAGTAGCTTGATCACCTTCCACCATCATTGGATAGTTTTGTCCAAGGAAGAGCGAGTTTCCTCCAAGACTTTCAATACTGAACCAGGGAGAAGGTGTTGGTGCTAGTACACTAGTATCCATCCCGAATACCCTCTAACGGATGTTGGAATAGGTCCGGAGAGTGCGACCATGCGAGACAACACCTGCTTCCTTAGTAACATCAGCAGTGCCTTGTATACAGACAAGTAGAGGTGATCCATCAGAATAAGTTGCCAGGCGCCACTGAGTATATGGGTCCTGCTCGTCCTCATGCTTGTAAAAATTCCAAGTATAGGTGGTGAAATGTTCACAGGACCTTGGAAACACAAGAAGGTTAATTAGTATAGGGAAACTAGCTAACCCGCATGCATGTGGATGAAACAATTATAATTACGGTGGAAGACAAACGTACCGAAAGCATCCGGATTCCATGCAAAAACAGTGCCATGAGTGGTGGCAGCAAACACAAGACCCTCGTATTGAATTGCATAACAGTACTCATCCGTGTACAGAAATTGATTTTTGAGAAATATCCATCGAGGTGTGGAAGTTAGGATGGCAACAAGCTTGTCGAAGATAGTAGCAAATTAATAGTTCATGTAATCCCAGGAGCGGCGGGGAACTCGATAAATTGCTATCTTCCGTAGACGACAGTCAGCATGATTGTATTTGAACTCACGTAGAATACCAGTTTACTCAACCTCTGGGTAGTCGTCTGAGATTTTTGGAAGTGGAACCCAGTGACAAGTGTACACATTCACAAGTTCTCGCTCGCAGTTGTACCCAATATAAACAACCCAATCTATATTTTCGCCCGCCCAAGCCTTGCCCTCAAGCGATGGCATCTAAACATCATACGTATCATTATCAAGCGGCATCAACTTACACAAGGTGAGGCTTCCCTCGTCCCCGCACCAGTCAGCAGGGTCACGGCGAAGAAGATAGGGGAGATCAAACCGCTCCTGGACCCTTGGGTTCCTTGTAATGATGTTATTAGTTGAGTGGAGAATTGTCTTGAACGAACCTGCCATGCTAGCCGAGGTGATGACGTCACACCGATCAATTAGTTCCTCCACCACGTCATCATTCAGATCGGGGCAAGAATAACGGGGTCGTTTCCGGCCTGTTCCCTCCGTGGAGAAGACGATCGAACAATGGCAGAAGGAAGGGGGAAGTAAATGGAGGAGGGAGGAAGAGCTAGCGTGCGGCAGCAGTTCCAAATCAAGAGGGAAAGGCGAAGAGTAGGTGGACGGTTTCCACGGTACACGAAGAGGCGCCTGGGGAGCGAACGGTTGCCACAGAGATCACACACTGACGACAAGTGCCGAGTGAACCGCATGCGTATATCGCACACACCTTGATCTGGCCGACCGTTTCTTTCGTGTTGCCTAATTACAAACAGTTCATCCGAGTGAACCGTATGTTGTATATCGCACACACCTTCATATGGCTACCCGTTACTTTTGTTCCTCCTCATCATAAACAGTTCATCCGAGCGAACCGTATGATGTGTATCACACACACCTTCATCTGGCTTCCCGTTTCTTTTGTTCCTCCTCATTCAAACAGTTAATTGAACTGAACCGTATGCCCTTCATTGCACATGCAACTAAATTCTGAACCGTGTTTGATGCATCCGTCATCGCAAACGTTTTATACATTTTTACGGTTTTTATACACCACCGTTTGCGATTATTGCATCGCACACAGTTTCTCGAAGGGTCTCTGATCATAGTGTTGCATTAGTAGCATCCTACAGTAGTGAAAGAGACTTGCCGGTAACGAGATTGAACTAGGTATGAGGATACCGACGATCGAATCTCGGGCAAGTAACATACCGATGACAAAGGGAATGACGTATGTTGTTATTGCGGTTTGACCGATAAAGATCTTCGTTGAATATGTAGGAACCAATATGAGCATCCAGGTTCCACTGTTGGTTATTGATCGGAGATATGTCTCGGTCATGTCTACATAGTTCTCGAACCCGTAGGGTCCGCACGCTTAATGTTCGATGACGATTTGTATTACGAGTTATGTGTTTTGGTGACCGAAGGTTGTTCGGAGTCTCCGATGAGATCACGGACATGACGAAGAGTCTCGAAATAGTCGAGAAGTTAAGATTGATATATTGGACGATAGTATTTGGACACCGGAATGCTTTCAGGACGTTTCAGATATTTATCGGAGTACCGAGGGTTTACCGGAACCCCCCGGGGAAAGTAATGGGCCTACATGGGCCATAGGGGAGAGGGGTTGCAGCCCACAAGGGTTGGTCGCGCCCCCTCCCATATGGAGTCCGAATTGGACTAGGGGAGGGGGCGTGCCCCCCTTTCCTTCTCCTCTTCCCTTTCCCTTCCCTCTTTTCCCCTCCATGAGAAGGAAAAGGGGGGGGGGGAATCCTAGTAGGACTGGAGTCCTAGTAGGACTCCCCTCTCCTTGGCACACCCCTGGTAGCTAGCCTCCTCCTCTCCTCCTTTATATACGGGGGCAGGGTCACCCCAAAGCACAACAGTTATTCTCTTAGCCGTGTGCGGTGCCCCCCTCCATAGTTTAATACTTTGGTCAAAGCGTCGTAGTGCTTAGGCGAAGCCCTGCGTAGATCACATCACCATCACCGTCACATCGCCATCGTGCTGATGTAACTCTCCCTCGACCCTCTGCCAGATCAAGAGTTCGAGGGACGTCATCGAGCTGAACATGTGCTGAACTCGGAGGTGCCGTACATTCGGTACTTGATTGGTTGGATCACAAAGACGTTCAACTACATCAACCACGTTAACCTAACGCTTCCACTTTCAGTCTACGAGGGTACATGGACACACTCTCCCCCTCTCGTTGCTATGGATCTCCTAGATAGATCTTGCGTGATCATAGGAATTTTTTTGAAATTGCATGCTACGTCCCCCACAATAATAACCTTACTTAGCTCCAAAATGACATATTTTACCTATGATAGCTATAAAATGACCTATACTTAGCATTTTTTCCTCCGAAATGACTTGATATGCTTAGTTAGCAAAAAACTGTCTTAACTACCTAGGATAGCTCAATAATGATCTATACTTAGCTAAGCTAGTTCATCTATGACATAATTAGCTCACTTGGGTAAAAAATGGCATAATAACCTAGGTTTAGCTCTAAAATGACCTATACTTAGCTTATTTTCCTCGAAAATGACATAATAACCTTACTTAGCTCCAAACTGACATTCTTTACCAAGGATATCTATAAAATGACCTATACTTAGCATTTTTTCCTCCAAAATGACAAAATATGCTTAGTTAGCTCAAAAGTGGCATAACTTCCTAGGTTAGCTAAAAATGACCTATACATAGCTTCTTCACTTCATTTATGACATACCTAGCTTACTTAGGTAAAAATGGCATGATAACCTTGTGTTAGCTTCAAAATGACATAGACTTAGCTTATTTTCCTCCAAAATGACAAAATAATCTTACTAAGCTCCAAAATGACCTATTTACCTAGCTTAGCTCTATAATGACCTACACTTCGCATTTTTACCTAGCTTAGCTAAAAAATGGCATTTCTACCTATCTTAGTTAGAAGAAGAATAAGATAATGAAGAGGAGAGGAGAAAAAGAAAGATAAGAAAAATTCTTCTTCTTCTTGTTCTTCTTCTTCATTTTTTCTTCTTCTAGCTAGTCTTGTTGTTCTTCTTCTAACTTTCTTCTTTCCCAATTTGCGGATTTGCTTTAGATGAGGAGCTTTCATTCATGGAGTCTACTCTTCTCCTTGTGCTTCTTTTTGTTTTGATTTTCTATGATGAACTTTGTTGGAGGAAACTTGTTCTTGGATATTGTTGCATCACGAGTTCCGGCAAACCCTTGAGGTTTGAACACTGGGGTGCGCGCGAAGGTTTTCTCCCTATCGATCCACGCCCTAGCTCTCTAAGATCTCGCGGACGAAGTCGACGAACTCACAACACAGAAAGACACAAGATTTATACTGGTTCAGGCCACCGGTGTGGTGTAATACCCTACTCTAGTGTGGTGATGGTGGATTGCCTCTTGGGCTGAATTAAGAACAGCCTCCTGAGGTTGAGGAGTACTTGTGCTTCGTAATTTGTGTGGGTGATATGATCTGGGATCCGCTCTCGATGTGATGAGGTCCATCCCCCCTACTATGGTGGCTAGTTCCACTTATATAGGCCCTGGTCCTCTCCCCAAATATTGAGCGGGAAGGGAGCCAACAACGGCCAAATTGAAGGGGGACAACTAGTACAACTTATCCTGACAAAAGTGGTCTTCGCCTACAAAAGGCTCTCGTGATGACACCGTCTTGGGATCCATGGTGACCTCCGTCTTACCGTCCTTCTGGTCTTGGTCTCGTTGCACCAATATGTAAACCATTGCTTGATGCATCGGTACTCTGCGCCTGCGCTTGCCCCCTTGGCACCAAAGAGGAAGCAAGGACACTGCGCTGGCGCCCACCTGGTCTCAATCGTCATGGCTCACGTCACGACGACCTCATGAGGTTTGCCCTGCCTTGATCTCTCCGCCCATCGTGAGTCTGCCTGGCGAGGCCGTTCCTGAGGAGGTCTTGCATCGTCCGCCTCGCGAGGCTTGGCCCCTCGCGAGGGTCTTGTATGCCTTGTTGATGAAGATGGCTCAACCATGCTGTGGGCCGCAGGCAGGCAAGTCTGGGGACCCCCGTTCCCAGAACGCCGACAATAGCCCCCGGGCCCAAGGTGCGCTCTGGCTTGGCTTCGAGGCGAAGCCAAAGGGTCACGCACGGAGCGCCGCGGGCCCCAAAAGCCCGCGGCCTCGGGTTGACGCATGGTAGATGATTGGACGTGGGCGTCTCCGCTTCCCCATGCTGCCTCGGCAACTGCCCGACTTGACAAGTCCCTGCGACATGCAAGGAAAACCATCATTACCTATGATCGTGGGGGGTGCCGGTTGACCTTCTCCTGCTATAATGAGGAGGGGGCGGAGACTCCGTCCCCTACTTCTTCCCATTCCGCCTGCTTCTTCTTCATCTGCTGCACTACTAGCAGCAACTTCAATGGCGCCGATCTGTAGATTTTCGGCTGAGGAGAAGGGAAAGGCTCCCCTTGACGTGCAAGCACTGCTCCCGCCGAAGAAGAGGTCGGTCTACTGCCGTGACGCCGCGGAGATGCAGGTGGTGATGAGGCCTTGGTGTGAGCGGCCTCCTCCTGGGTATCCACTGCCCTTGTACGCCCAAGCCGGGGGCTCGGGAGGAAGAAGCAACGAGCATCGGCGCGCGCACCGCGGCCAAGGTCGATGCACCATGGCGACGAGCGCCGTCGCTCCTGGAGTCCACGTTGCGGACTTCTCTCGCAAGCTCGTGCTGTGGGCGGCGATGCCCCCAAGCTCCTGGATCCTCTTCCCATGCTTCCTCTCTGACGTGATGCCACCGAGGGGGCCTCTCGAGCTCTGGTTGCAGCATGATGACTGCGACGCTTCGGCGACCGGGGCTGAGGTTGAAGCAGTCTCCACTGGAAAAATCTTCATGACCCACGGCTTGGGCGAGGTCACGTGGGTTTGCCATGCGGAGGTCACCCTCGCGATCCACTTCTAGTACGACAGCGCCTCCACGCTGTTCTTCAAGTTCTTCGACGCGGAGGGTCATCGCTTGGACTGTTGCCCCAAAGGGGAGCACCAGGACGAGGCGCGCCCCGCTCGCGCCTGCTCCAGGAACAGCGACTCTTGGGAGTCCAGCGGCTCTCTCAAGCTCTACGAGACTCCAGAGATGAGCGACGACAGCTACGTGCCTTCGAGCTATCGCCGTGCACGGAGCAGGGCCGCAAAGTCCGGCCGCCGCAGTCGCTGATCTGGATGGGGTTGGCGCCGGCCTCCCGCGGCCCACTGTTGATGATGGCGTCGGTCGCGGGGGTGTGTAGATAGCATTCTCCTAGGTTCTCGTCTTTTGTTCCCTACGAGGAATCAAGAAGTACCCCGTGGGGGCGTGTAAAAAGTCTGCAATGTCTTTTGTTGATGTTATCCCAATTAAGGAAGACTTGTGAGCGCAAGTCCTGTTTAGGCTCGGTTTTCCCTTTATAATCTCGCGACAGCTTGTTGTTCTACGCCGACAGGTCCCAGTCCCTAGGCAAGCTTTAGCCGTCGCTGGTATGCCAGGTCGCGTGCCGTGGTCAAGGCCAGGAGGTGAGCGGCCCAAGGTCCAGTAAGAGCCCCTGAGGCGCGATGCTCAGGGGGTCCCCTTTAGCGCTCAAGCAGCTGTGGTAAGATAAGAAAGGGAGGCGACGTTGCCACAACAGGGCTGCGGTGAGCGTGTCCCCTAGGTTCCAACGATTAGTTGATCTGAGCTCGTGACTTATCTTGGCGGTTCGGATTCGATTCTTCGTTGTGTGCCAGACCTGTGCGTGAAAATCCACAGCGTAGCTAGGTCAGGCCCATACGAGTCCTCCCCCTTTCAATGCTCTCCTTTGTGCTCTACGTCCTCAGGTCCCGGCCCTCGAGCGAGCTCAGCTGCCGCTGGTATGCCAGGTTGTGTGCCGTGGTCAAGGCCAGGGGGTGAGGGATGGAGAGCCAGTAAGAGCTCCTGAGTCGCGATGCTCAGGAGCCCCCCTTTTAACGTGCAAGCGGATTACTTGGAAGAGGTGGGAGCTCGCGGTACCGCCTGGTGCTATCCTCGTGAGATTCCTGCGAGCCAGCACAAGGAAGAACACGGTCTGCCGTTATGGTTGCCAGCCTGCCGCTGGTTGCTCTGTGAGGGGGTGAAAGCACTGAGGGCCTGGTGAGGTGACGTGCGCGGGGCATGCCGCGAGCCAGAGCTCGACCGCTCAAGTATATGACGTGGTAGGGACGGACCCATGCACCAGCGCCGTGCCGGCGTGAGGAGGCCCCGTGGGAGGTGACGATTGAGCAGGTAGTAATCATAGGTAGATCAAACATGAGAGTAGCTGGCTTAATTAAGTGCATGAGAGATACGTGCCACTGGAACATGCCCGAGCAGCTTGGGAATGATGCAGATCGAGGGGCGCTCCCAACAAGGTAAGCTAAAGACATAAAAAGGGATACATGCCATGGGGACGGACCCACGCGGCCTGGGAATGATGCAGTCCGATGGGCGCTCCCAGCTAAATGAACTTGGAGAGATGTCACCTGGTTATGCTGACGAAGGAGAGTTGGGGCAGCTAAAGGTGCGCGGCGAAAGGGTTGCTCTTTCTACCTGTTGAGCACTTGCGTTGGTTTTCCCTTGAAGAGGAAAGGGTGGTGCAGCAAAGTAGCGTAAGTATTTCCCTCAGTTTTTGAGAACCAAGGTATCAATCCAATAGGAGGCCACGCACGAGTCCTTCACACCTACACGAACAAATAAATCCTCGCAACCAACGTGATAAGGGGTTGTCAATCCCTACACGGTCACTTATGAGAGTGAGATCTGATAGATATGATAAGATAAGATTTTTGGTATTTTTTAGATAAAGATGCAAAGTAAAATAAAAGGCAATAAAAATAACTAAGTATTGGAAGATTAATATGATAGAAGATAGACCTGGGGGCCATATGTTTCACTAGTGGCTTCTCTCGAGAGCATAAGTATTCACGGTGGGTATACAAATTACTGTTGAGCAATTGACAGAATCGAGCATAGTTGTGAGAATATCTAGGTATGATCATGTATATAGGAATCACGTCCGAGACAAGTAGACCGACTCCTGCCTGCATCTACTACTATTACTCCACACATCGACCGCTATCGAGCATGCATCTAGAGTATTAAGTTCAAGAGAACATAGTAACGCTTTAAGAAATATGACATGATGTAGAGGGATAAACTCATGCAATATGAAATAAACCCCATCTTGTTATCCTTGATGGAAACAATACAATACGTGCCTTGCTGCCCCTACTGTCACTGGGAAAGGACACCGCAAGATTGAACCCAATGCTAAGCACTTCTCCCATTGCAAGAAAGATCAATCTAGTAGGCCAAACCAAACTGATAATTCGAAGAGACTTGCAAAGATAACCAATCATACATAAAAGAATTCAGAGAAGATTCAAATATTGTTCATAGATAAACTTGATCATAAACCCACAATTCATCGGTCTCAACAAACACACCGCAAAACAAGATTACATCGAATAGATCTCCACAAGAGAGGGGGAGAACTTTGTATTAAGACCCAAAAAGAGAGAAGAAGCCATCTAGCTAATAACTATGGACCCATAGGTCTGAGGTAAACTACTCACAATTCATAGGAAGGGCTATGGTGTCGATGTAGAAGCCCTCCGTGATTGATGCCCCCTCCGGTGGAGCTCCGGAATATGCCCCAAGATGGGATCTCGTGGATACAGAAACTTACGGCGGTGGAATTAGGGTTTTGGCTCCATATCTGGTAGTTTGGGGGGTACGTAGGTATATATAGGAAGAAGGAGTACGTCGGTGGAGCAACAGGGGGCCCACGAGGGTGGAGGGCGCGCCTAGGGGGTAGGCGCGCCCCCTACCTTGTGGCCTCCTGGTTGATGTCTTGAAGTAGGGTCCAAGTCCTCTAGATCATGTTCGTTCCGAAAATCACGTTCCTGAAGGTTTCATTCCGTTTGGCCTCTGTTTGATATTCTTTTTTGAGAAACCCTAAAATAGGCAAAAAAAACAACAATTCTGGGCCGGGCCTCCGGTTAATAGGTTAGTCCCAAAAATAATATAAGTGTATAATAAAGCCCAATAATGTCCAAAACAGAATATAATATAGCATGGAACAATCAAAAATTATAGATACGTTGGAGACGTATCACTCTGTCGGAGTAATGGGCTACGGGTAGGCTACCTCGAGGCCCGAAACCTTTCAAGGCATCGGGGTTAACTGCGCCCCTCAAGACACCAGGATGGAGAGCCGCCATCCAGAGGCCGGCTAAAGGAACAGCCGACTGCCCGCATGCGGTCGAGTCCTGAAGGCGAGGTCAAGCCGGGCCGACTCCCGCCTGGCGGCTGCCAGAGAAGCCCGCCACGGGGAGTTGGCCCACGACACCAACAAAGCCCATGCCCTCATAAGGGGGGACGGGACGGGAGTGACCATAGTAAAGCCCACTCCCTCCCCTTTTCATGGGATGGCTAGGCCACAGTGCGCCGTACTAGCGGAGATCTCCGTCCAGCGAGGCACTGTTGCCGTGCCATCCCTGACATCAGCAATAGTAGGCGGAGTCCTGCACCCACGACAGCCTGTCGGTACGGTCCACGGACGATGGGCCCTACCGGCCAGCAAGAGTCCAGAAGACGGCAAGAGCGCCACCAGTCGGACCCGAAGGGATCCGGCCCCCGGAAGTCGGACAGCCCCTCCTACGGGTCCCACGCGCAATTAACCAGACGAGATGGGGAGTGACTCCAGTAATCGCCCGCCAGGTAGCAGGGCTGTAGCCATGATCCCATGACCAAGCCTGCGTCATTAGACGCACGGCTACAGTAATCGGCAGCCGGCAAGACCCGCAAGCGGCGGGTACGGCCTGTCGGCCCTGAACCAGACAGTCGGCGGGGCCCGCCAGCCGGCGGGCCCTAGCAGTCGGCAGAGAAGCCGACAGGCGAAGAGACTGACGGCTGGGCCCTGCGCCCAGTCGGTTTACCATTGTACCCCTGGAGGTAGGCCTATATAAACCCCCCAGGGAACCCATGCAAAAGGTTCTGATCCATTAGAACTAGACCAGACCTTTGAGAAGGGGGAGAGCTGGCCTAGTTTCCCCCTGCCCAAAGATACAGCTCAAGGAGCACCATTGTACCCACTTTTGCCTTAGTGATCATGCGGAGACCCCGTAGAGCAGGACTAGGGGTGTTATCTCCTAGGAGAGCCCCGAACCTGGGTAAAGTTCGCCGGCGTTCGTGTCTATGCCTCATCCCGTTTCCAGGCACCGGCGACGTTCTACTCGCCCCCACCATGATAAGCCATCCATTGGCATATGTCGCACCCAACCCCCCACATTTGGCGCCCACCGTGGGGCCTGGTGCACCGTCGTCCAGAGACCTGTTCTGGACGGGAACCCTTTTCCTCCCTAGTGAGCGCAGCCAGCCCGGCACGCCAGATGGAGTCTACGCCGACGCGCTGCATGGCGTTGAAATCGCATGCGCGGCCAGTTGCCTCTCCGATCTTGTAGGCGAGGTCCGCCTCTCCGACGAGCCCGCATCCGACGCGGGCACAGGCGGCCCCGAGAGCCTCCTCGCAGGCCTCCTCGATCAACTTCACGTCGCCAGCGAGCCAGCTGGGGACTTGGAGTCCATAGGCTCCACTGATCCGATGTTGGTCGAGTCCGACACTGTGTCGCTTGACACGTTCCCCACCAACGTGGTGGTCTATGACGAGCCGCTTCCTCGCGCGGAGAGCGGCGGAAGCACCATCACGGAAGTGCTTGTCATCGATCATGGCGAGCACTCCGGCGGGGGTGATTACGACCCGCTCCATGCGGCGCTGCAAGACCTGGCAGCGCCCATCCCTGAAGATGCCGACGCCGAGACGCTAGAGGCACGCCGCCTTCAGCTAGTCGAAGACGCCAAAAGACTGGCCAATATGAGACGCCTGTCAGAAGCCTACCAGCGCGAGATGGACCGCGCGGTGGGCGGCACGCCGACTCCAGCTGGGCCTAGCAGCCTTGGCACGGTCCAGCAGTGCGGTGCGGCTATCGCCGGTCTGTTCAGGGCGAATCGCCCCGTCTATGCCACACCTGCGGAGAATATTCGAGCCGCCCAGGCGGCGGCGGACGAGCTGGACAAGTTCGAGGGCGAAGAGCGTTGCTTGATGACGGAGCGCCTGCAGCGACTCCTTGACGCGGCTGATGAGCATAACGAGGCCGGCTGCCACACTAATGCGCCGCGCCGATGGAATGACAACCTGCTTCCACGCCGAGACCAAGGCGCGGAGTCTCGAACGCCGACTTGCGGCGTCCGCGGAAGAAAAGACAAGGAGCCGGCTGCCAGCCGCAGTCGGACTCGCATCACCATAGAGTGCGACCGAGACGGCCGCCCAAGAACAATGGAACGACGGGACGACTATCCGCCTCCTCCCCCTCGGAGGGAAAGGCGAGTCTCCCCGCCGCCTATTGATCCCCTGACGCTCGGCGACCGCCTTGGCCGCCGAGAGGGAGTCGGCAAGAATGATGCCCGCCATCGGATCGACCGTCTCCACCGATCCCTGGCGCTTGAGGAAGAAGATGAGTTGGTCCGCCGTGTTTTGGACCCCGCATCCGAGACGAGCCCTTCCCCAAAGGGTTCACGCTCCCCAGAGACACACCCAAGTACACCGGCTCCATGAAGCCGGAGGACTGGCTGGTCCGCCGTGTTGCTGTGAAGTATGTTCCACGCATGCTCTAGTGCACGGCCCGGACATGGCTGAACAGCTTAAGGCCCTGCAGCATCAACAGTTGGGTCGACTTCACCGACGCCTTCATCTGCAACTTCACCAGCATGTACAAGCGACCTCCCAAACCCCGCCAGCTCTCCTTGTGCGTGCAAGGCCCTAGCAAGTCAACTCGCGACTACCTCACACGATGGGCCGAGCTCCGCAACTCTTGCGAGGGCATGCACGAGGTGCAGGCTATTGAGTACTTCACTGCAAGATGCCGAGAAGGTACCCTCCTCAAGCACAGGCTTCTCTGCGATGAGCCGGAACCCCTCGACCAGCTGCTGATCATAGCAGACAAATACGCCACGGTCGATTCCTCCATGAAGACGGAGATTCAAGTCAGCGCAACCGGCAAAGTGGCTCCTCAGCCTCCCCGAACCCCAGCCGGAGACACCAGTCGGCGTCAACAGCAGAACGACCACAAGCGTAAAGCCCCCCCGCCGACTTCCACTAGTCGGAAGGTGGCAACAGTTGAAGACCAACAGCCGAAAGGGCAGCCTCCGCTCAGACGTCAGAAGGACGGCAAGTCCAACTGGCAGCCGGCTTTCTCATATGAGCAGACTCTGGATGGACCCTGCAAGTTCCACAGTGGCATGAAGCCGTCCAACCACACCACTCGGAAATGCCACTGGCTCACCAGGATCGCAAAAGGAGACGACCTTTTGCCTCCCCCACCTGCTGGGCAGCCGCCTCACCCTCCGCCCAAGCAGCCGGCGGTTAGACTAGTCGGCGCAGTGCAAGACGAGTACCCGGAAGAGCAGGGAGCATACGTCGTGTTCACCTGTGTGACCGACGATCGACGCTGCAGATGGCTGCAGCAGCAGGAGGTGAATGCAGTAGCTTCTGACACACTTGAGTTCATGCACTGGTCTGAGAAGCCCATCAGCTGGAGTCGGGCTGACCACCCCGAAGTAATTCCCAGACCCGGCTCCTATGCCTTGGTTTTGGACGCCACCTTTGCCACCGACAAGTGAGCTGCTCATTTTTCCAGAGTCCTGATAGACGGCGACAACAACATCAACATCTTGTACAAAGACACCATGGAGAAGTTGGGAATCAGGCAGAGGCAACTGCAGTCCAGCCGGACGGTGTTCCACGGCATAGTCCCTGGCCTTTCCTGCTTGCCAATCGGCAAGATCTTGATCGACGTCCTCTTTGGAGACAAAGATCATTTCCGCCGTGAATAAATATGGTTCGAGGTGGTGGACCTAGAGAGCCCATACCATGCACTGCTTGGCCGGCCAGCCCTGGCCAAGTTCATGGCCGTCCCCCACTATGCCTACCTCAAGATGAAGATGCCGAGTTCCGAAGGGATTCTGACCATAACTAGCGACTACAAGAAGTCGTCCACCTGCGCATCAGAGAGCAGTCGGCTGGCCGAGTCCCTCGTGATCGCAGCTGAGAAGCGGCTGCTAGATCGAGTTATGGCGATGGCAGGCAAGCAGCCAGAGATGTCACCTGATCCCAAAGAGTTAGAAGCTGAGGGCTCATTCAAGCCGGCCAAGGAAACAAAGAAGATACCTTTGGACCCAGAGCACCCAGAGAGGTATGCCAACCTCGACAGCAAATAGGAAGGTGAGCTTATCGATTTCCTCCGTGAGAATCGAGACATCTTTGCATGGTTCCCCAAGGACATGTCAGGTGTCCTGATGGAATTTGCCGAGCACAAATTACACGTCCGATCTGATGCCAAACCAGTCAGACAGCCTTTATGCCGCTTGTCAGAAGAGAAGAGCAGAGTTGTTGGAGAAGAGATAGCCCGGCTGCTCACAGCCAGCTTCATCATTGAAGTATTCTTCCTGGAATAGCTGGCCAACCCGGTCTTGGTACTGAAGAAGAACAAGCAGTGGCGAATGTGTATTGACTACACCAGCCTCAACAAAGCATGCCCCAAGGGCCCGTTCGCCTTTCCAAGGATCGACCAAGTGATAGACTCCACAACCAGATGCGAGCTATTGAGTTTCTTGGATGCATATTTAGGGTATCACCAGATCAAGTTAAACCAAACCCTTCATCACGCCATTTGGAGCTTTCTGCTACCTAACCATGACGTTCGGCTTGAGGAACGCCGGCGCCACCTTCCAACGATGCATGCAGAAGTGTCTCCTCAACCAGCTCGGCAGAAATGCTCACGTCTACGTGGATGATGTGGTGGTAAAGATGGAGAAGTGTGGAACACTGCTGGAAGACCTCAAGGAGACCTTTGACAACTTGCGCCGATTCCGGATCAAGCTCAACCCGGAGAAATGCGTCTTCGGAGTACCATCCGGCCAGCTCCTTGGTTTCCTGGTCTCCGAACGCGGCATAGAATGCAACCCTGAGAAGATCAAGGCGATTGAAAGGATGGAGGTACCTAGCCGACTACTGGATGTACAAAAATTCACCGGCTGTTTGGCGTTCGTCAGCCGGTTCATCAGTCGGCTGGGCGAGAAGGCCCTTCCCCTGTACCAACTCATGAAGAAGACCACTTTTTTCGAGTGGAACCACAAGGCGGATGAAGCATTTGTCCAACTAAAGAACATGCTGGCGACTCCACCTGTTCTGGCGGCTCCGACTCCTAAGGAGCCCATGCTCCTCTTCATCGCCGCCACCAGCCGAGTGGTCAACATGGTCATTGTAGTAGAGCACAAGGATGAAGGCAAAGCACTACCAGTTTAGAGACCGGTATATTATTTGAGTGAAGTACTGTCGACCTCCAAGCAAAACTACCCCTAGTACCAGAAGATGTGCTATGGTGTGCATTTTGCAGCCAAGAAATTGAAGCCTTACTTCCAAGAGCATCCAATCACTTTGGTCTACACGGCTCCTCTAGCTGAGATCATCGGCAGCCGAGACGCTTCAGGACGAGTGGCCAAGTGGGCCATAGATTTGCCCCCCTACACCATCTACTACCAACCTCGCACTGCCATCAAGTCACAAGCGCTGGCCGACTTCTTCGTCGACTGGGCCAAAACCCAGTATCTACCACCAGCGCCCGACTCCACCCATTGGCGAATGCACTTCGACGGCTCCAAGATGCGCACCGGCTTGGGAGCCGGCATCGTCCTCACCTCTCCCAAGGGCGACAAGCTCAAGTATGTGCTGCAAATCCATTTTGCCGCCTCCAACAACGTCGCCGAGTACGAGACACTCATTCACGGGCTCCGGCTAGCCAAAGAGCTCGTCATTCGCCGGATCCTGTGTTATGGTGACCCCGACTTGGTGGTCCAGCAGTCGTCAAGCAATTGGGACGCCAAGGATGCAAACATGGCAAGCTACCGCTTCCTCGTACAGCAACTCAGTGGGTATTTCGAGGGATGTGAGTTTCTCCATGTACCAAGAAATGACAACGACCAAGCAGACGCCCTGGCGCGAATCGACTCCACCCGTCAGGAGATACCGTCCGGCGTCGCCCTTCAGCGCCTCCTCAAGCCGTCCGTCAAGCCATCATCGGAGTGAGACCCCATCTTCGTGTCGGCTCCTCCTGAAGTAGTCGGATCCGACTCAAGAGCCCCCGCAAAGGGCGCGAGTATTCCAGCAGGCAGCGTGGAGATTGTGGCAGTCGCACCCGGCCCAAGGACTGCGGAGCCCGGCCCAGAGACTTTGGAGCCCGGCTCAGGGACTGTGCCATTCTGCCCGAGGACTTCATCAACATAGGAAGCGGCTGCCGACTCCAACCCGCCACCTCCCGGCCCATCCACCCTCGTCCAAGTCACAGTTTTGGCGGTTGCAGAAATTGCAGCACCTTCATGGGCTCAACCAATCCTCAAATTTATGGTGAACAAAGAGCTGCCAGCCGATGAGATCTCAGCTCGGCAAGTACAATGCCAGGCGGCAGCGTACGCCATCATCAATAGAGAGCTTGTAAGGTGCAGCGTCACTGGTATTCACCAGCGGTGTGTGGAGCCAGAGCAAGGCCAGGCAATCCTCAAAGACATCCATCAAGGCGAATGTGGCCATCACGCGGCTTCAAGAGCACTCATCGCCAAAGCTTTCCAACATGGTTTCTTTTGGCCGACTGCTCTTGAAAATGCCAAGTCTCTAGTCCAAAAATGCAAGGGGTGCCAGAAGTTCCGCTCTAAGCCTCATCAGCCGGCTTCGGCACTCAAAACTATTCCTATTGCCTGGCCCTTTGCTGTTTGGGGCCTGGACATGGTCGGACCATTCAAGACGGCGCGAGGTGGTTTGACTCATTTACTTATTGTAGTGGACAAGTTCACCAAATGGATAGAAGCGAAGCCAATCAAGAGTTTGAATGGTCCGACTGCTGTGACCTTCATCTCTGACATCACAATTCGGTACGGCATACCGCATAGCATCATCACCGACAACGGCACAAACTTTGCCAAGGGTGCCTTGGCTCGTTTCTACGCGACGCAGGGCATCCGACTGGACTTAGCCTCCGTTGCCCATCCGCAGTCCAACGGCCAAGTAGAGAGAGCAAATGGCCTAATCCTGTCCAGCATCAAGCCCCGGCTGGTCGAGCCTCTGGAGCGCTTGATAGACTGTTGGCTTGATGAGTTGCTAGCCGTCCTCTGGAGCCTGCGCACGACTCCAAACAAGTCAACTGGCTCCACGCCCTTCTTCGTCGTGTACGGTGCCGAAGCCGTCATCCCAACGGACATAGAGTTAGACTCCCCTCGAGTCACCATGTACACCAAGGAGGAAGCAGAGGAAGCACGTCAAGACGGCGTCGATCTGCTCGAAGAGGGCCGGCTGTTGGCACTCAGCCGGTCTAGCATCTACCAGCAGAGCCTACACCGATACTACAATCGGAAGGTCAAGCCGCGATCTTTCCAAGAAGGAGACCTTGTGCTTTGGCTGATTCAGCGAACAGCTGGCCAACACAAGCTCTCAGCACCTTGGGAAGGCCCCTTCATCATCAGCAGGGTGTTGGGCAATGACTCTTACTACCTGATCGACGCTCAGAAGCCCCGAGCACGCAAAAGAGATCACTCCGGCAAGGAGACGAACTGACCATGGAATGCAAATCTCCTCCGAAGATTTTACAGTTAATGTAGTATGTATCACGCTACCTTTTGTATTAAAGTACGAAGACTTCGGGCCCCTCGAGAAGATCTCGGGGACTGCCTTCTTTTATCTATATGATAATGAGTTATGCCTATGAGTATATTATTCTTTACCGCTTGGCACCGGGTTCGACTAGTCGGCCCGGGGACTTGCCGTCTTAAGCTATGAAATGACTTCCTGCAGCCGGACAAGTAGTGTGTGGCACTCAAGCCGTCTCCTGTTAGAAGCCGCAGATCGCAGAGCGACTGACTGGCAAGCAGGAGTAAGGTAGAATGGGTGTCCATATGAAAAATGGCTAAGGACTCAAAGCATGCACATAGCTTAAGCTGGTTTTCCACTTTTGGCAACCGACTCTCGAGCAGCCGGCTCGCTGTTTCCTAAATTAACTTGCTAAAAACTCTAAAAGGCTAGGTACTTGCCTTCCCAAAGAAGCCAAGTATTTGATCTAGCGGCAGTCCGCAGAGCAGCTGTCGAACTAGCAAAACGACAACTAAGGGAAGGTGGCAAAGGAAAAAGTCAAAGAGCAAAGAGCAAGAAAAGATAGAATATGGATAAATATTTACATAAAAAGTTCCTTGGCCGAATCATCATGCAGAAACTCAAGATACACCCAGTGGGTGGAATTGTGCAAAATAACAAGTTCATTGAGACAACTAAGCAGGTAAAGCAAAGATAAAGTGGGAGCCTGGGAAGCAGCGGACGGACTCGGAGGACCGGAGTGGTCGGCGATGCCAGTTGCCGAGGCAGTCAGCTGGTTGGTCTCCGCTTGATCACCTCTGGCGGCAGCTGGCCCAGTTGAGCGCGGCTCGTTGCTAGAGGCGCGGTCGGGATGGGGCGGGCCGTCTGCCTCGACCTCTAGCGCCTCCTCCTCGTCTCCTTCCTCCTCCTCGCCTTCCTCTTCGCCACTAGAGTCGATCACCTCCGCCGAGTCCTCTCCATCATCCGGGTTCAGCCCGATCCACTCCGGCGGCGCCTCCTCACCATTCTCAGCCCGCTCTGGGACGAAGACACTGGTGTCGGTGTACTCAGCGATTGATGCGGCGCGCCTGATGAGATCGTCCTCCACTGTTGCTAGCTCCGCCTGAGCTTCCAGCCGGAACGTGGCTAACTGGGCTAAACTCAGCCCAGGATACCACGCCTTGGCGAATTCCAAGGCCCAACGGGCTCCAGCCCGGCCTGCTGAGCCCTTCCAGGCCTCAAGACGGCCGGCTGCCACCTCCAACCAGTCGGCAGTCCGACTGGGGGTGCGTGGCGCCTCCATGTCCGGCCACAGGGCGGCAATCACCTGGGCGCCGACACGTTGAAGCCGGCGTAGCATCCGATGGGCTGGGCAAAGACGGGCCTCGATGCTCAGAATCTGCTCGTTAAGAGTTCGGGGGCATCGGCGGCGACCTGTGCGCCGTCCGCCCTCCGTGCTTCACGATCAGCCTCCATGGCCTGATTGGCGGCATCAGAATGGCCGGGGAAGAAGTCTGCTAAGGAAGAAGAGCAAAGAAACAAAGTTCAAAATTTAAGGCCGACTCGACTAGCAGTCGGCAGCCCAGAAAAGGAAACAAATGGAAGCTCACCATCGACAAGATCTTCGATTGCCTGGAAGCTAGAGACCAGCGTCGCCTCCTTGTCGGTCCAGGAGGAGCGCTCAGACGCAAATCCAGCGAGAAGGGCGGTCTCCTTGTCCCCCGCCTCCTTCTGGGCCCTCTGGAGTAGCTCCTTCTGCTCCGCCAGCTACATAGCTAGCCGGTCGCGCTCCTCCATCAGCCGGCCGCACTCCTCCTCCCTAACGTGCAGCGCGGTTTTGACTTCGCCCAGCTGCTGCTGAAGGGCGGCATTGGCCTCTCAAAAAAGAGGGGGAGGGATGTCAGTCGTCAGCAAAGAAGAAAGGTCGCCGGGGAGATCCGGCCCGACTGCTCAGCATTCGGCCCAAATCTCGGGGACTATTACCAGCGGGTGCGCCAGCTCGCCCCCGCAGAGAAAGAAGAAAACTCACCCCGGCTGTCCGACAAGTCGGTGGTCCGCTTGGCCAGCTCCTCAACATTGGCGTTGAAGGAGGTCACATGAAGACTGTGGTAATCCTGCATCAAAATTTCAGAGAAAAGCGTTGGTACTTGGAACTCGCCAATTAGAGTTCTGAGCCACCTGCTCAGCAGCCGACCTGAAACTCGGGGACTACACCCAGTGGGTGCGCTGGCGCGCCCCCACAAAGAAAAAACAAGGAAGCAAAGCAAAGAAAGGATGCGTACCTGGATGGCCATTCGTGATGCCAGGTATGCCTTGGTGCACTCCTTGATGGCGTCGCCCTCGGCCCGGAGCTTGGCTTGGACGTCCAAGAGTGCCCAGTTCAATGGGCCCGTCCCGCCTCCCCGCACCCACCCGGTGGGCGCGGCGCTCGACACCTCGGCATCCAGGATCGAGGAGCTCGCAGCGCCGGTATCCAGAGAACGCGGCGCTGAGGCCGCCTTCGCGAGACGACGGCGCATCGGCGTACCGACCTCGAGGGGCAGGCCCGTCGCCGCCGCGCCTCTGGTTGGCGGCACTGGCGGATCCACCGGTTGTCCGCCTGGCGCGCCTCCCGAGGGTGGCGGTGGCGGCGCAACGACCTCCGGCGTAGCGGTGACTCCGGCGTCCCTCTCCATGACCGGGTTCTCGTCGCCGGCTTCCCCAGTCTGCGCCGAGAACTCCGGTGGCGGCGGTGCGGAGTTCAAGGGGACGACAAACACTACCGACTGGTGGCGTGCGGCTTCTTCCGCGCACTTCTTCTCCGCATCGGCGACCTCGGTTTCCGCCAACTTCTTCAGAGCGGCGGCCTCCGCCTTGTCGGCTTCCGCCTTCTTCAGACGGGCGGCTTCCCGCTCCTCACGCGCCTCCCGCACGTTCCGCTCCGTCGCCTCCCGGAGGTCGGCGGCGGGGTCAACCCGCCGGGTGGTGGAGGAGGTCTCCGCCGACTTCACGACAGAGCCGGCGGCCGACTTCTCAAGAGAGAGAGGGGCCCTAAAGCCGGAAAACAAAGAAAAGAAATTTCAGACAGACTCAATAAAAAATACGAAGATACGAGGGGAGGTGGTGCTTACGCTGAAATAAGCTGCGGCGTCTTCACCACCTTGCGAAAGCGGTTGGCCTTTGCGGCCGCCTCGTCCCGCTTGGTCGCCGCGGCTGAGCCCTTGGGCTTCTTCGGCTGGCTACCAAACAGGCTCGCCCCGGCCCTGCGCTTCTTGCCGCCGCCTTGTGCATCCGGCGGAGCTAACGAGCCCGTGCCCAACTGGCCGGCTCCTGGCTGGTGGCGTGGGACGATCTCCTTGTCATCATGGGGCCAATCCTCGAGACTGGCGCCAAGTCTCGGGAAGCCCGCTGCGCTGCCTCCTCCTTCGGCGTCGTCCTCCAGGGCCGCCGCCCCCAGGTCAGGGTCGTCAACATCACTCTCCGCCCGGTGGGGGAGGAATTCACGGTCCGGCCCCGCAGTGCCGGCTACTTGCTGGAGGGGGGGGTTCTGACCAAAGCCGGCTGGTCAGATCGGACAAAACGGACTCGGCAACGAAGAAGTCAGAGAGAAAGAGAAAAAGAAAACGACTCACCAGAGCCGGAGGGGCCGCACGTGAATACAGCTCCTTGCCAAATTGCCACTCTTCTCGAAGGTCGCAACTCGCCAGATAATTCACCTTGTAGGCCACCTCCTCGCAAGGCATCTCCTTGGTGCACATCCGACTCGGGTCCCGGTGCCCGCTCATCTGGCAGATCAGGTGGGGGTGACTTTGAAGAGGGAGCACTCGGCGGGCCACGAAGGCGGCTAGCAAGTCCGGCCCGGTCAGGCCCTCTAACTGCGCCAGTACTCGAAGCCACGCAATGGCACCGGCTCCCGCAGGCGTCAACGTCCGGGCCCAGTACGACCAGTTGGGTTGCCTCCCTGCCGGCGGGCCGGCTACAAAGGCCGGCAGGTTGATCCAGTCGCCCTCCGCAGAGACGTTCTTCACATAGAAGTACGACCGCTGCCACATCTTCACCGACTTGATCATCTTGATGGAGGGAAACGGGTTGTTGGCCTCCGACCTCCGCACGGCGATGAACGCGCCGCACTGAGCCGGCACGCCCGCGGCTTGGGTGCCGAGCTTGGAGTAGAAGAACTCCCCCCAGAGCTCCATGGTGGGGAGAACGCCGATGAAGCCCTCGCATAGGGTGACGAAGGCGGACAGCAACACCACCGTGTTGGGGGTGAGGTGGTGAGGCTGGAGTCCGTAGAACTCAAGGAAGGCGCGGAAGAAGTTGCTCGCCGACAGGCCCAGGGCGCGCAGGTAGTGCAAGCGGAAGACGACCCGCTCGCCCTCCTGCGGCGCTGGCGAGATCTCTCCCCTCCGCACGAGGCGGACCCTCACGAGGTCCTCGCCGGGCAACCGACGCGTCTTGCGGAGTAAATCGACATGGTCGTCGTGAACCTCCGAACCATCCCAGGTGCTGGAATGCGCCGTAGGGGGCGTGACGGCGGAGGAAGAGCTCATCGTGAGCAGACTGCCGCAGCGCTCGACGTAGCTTGAGGTGTGGTGGAGAGAGAGAAGAAGAAGCAGTGGGGAGGTGGGACGCGCGTGCTCCGCCATCTCCCCTCCCCCCTACTTATAGCCTAGTGGGCTGTGAAGCCGAGGGGGCAGTTGTGGGATTTGCTGCGCCCACTACTCCACGCCCCCCATGTTTATCGCGCAAAGTTACTACGCGCGGTAATTCCAACCGCCCCCACGGCCGCAGCGGATCCACTCGCACGCCGAGGCGTGGTAGAGGTGGGCCCCGCCTGCAGGCATGTCCCATCTCATGGATGGGTAGGCTGGCTGGCCCAGCCATTGGTTGACACATGGCGGGCACGGAGTGGGTGGCGGTCAGGAAGCTTAGCTCACACGCTATTGAGTTCCTGCCGGGGGATTCAAAAGCATTTTTCGACAAGTCAAGGTCAAGCGACTCCGACTCCTACCAGTCGCCCTGGTAGAAGTCAAACGAGGTTCAATTCAAGCACTCGGAGAAACAAACTGCCGAGGCTCCTCGACTGATCGTCCGCGGTGCCTCACCAGCTTCGGGGACTACTGTCGGAGTAATGGGCCACGGGTAGGCTAACCCGAGGCCCGGAACCTTTCAAGACATTGGGGCTGACCGTGCCCCTCAAGACACCAGGATGGAGAGCCGCCTCCCAGAGGCCGGCTAAAGGAACAGCCGACTGCCCGCATGCGGCCGAGTCCTGAAGGCGAGGTCAAGACAGGCTGACTCCCACCTGGCGGCTCCCAGAGAAGCCGACCACGGGGAGTCGGCTCACGACACCAACAAAGCCCATGCCCTCATAAGGGGGGACGGGACGGGAGTGACCACAGTAAAGCCCACTCCCTCCCCTTTTCATGGGATGGCTAGGCCACAGTGCGCCGTACCAGCGGAGATCTCCGTCCGGCGAGGCACTGTTGTCGTGCCATCCCTGACATCAGCAACAGTAGGCGGAGTCCTGCACCTAGGACGGCCTATCGGTACGGTCCACGGACGATGGGCCCTACCGGCCAACGAGAGTCCAGAAGACGGGAAGAGCGCCACCAGTCGGACCCGAAGAGAGCCGGCCCCAGGAAGTTGGCCAGCCCCTCCCGCGGGTCCCACGCGCCATTAACAGACGAGACGGGGAGTGACTACAGTAATCACCCACCAGGTAGCAGGGTTGTAGCCACGACCCCATGACCAAGCCTACGTCATTAGAAGCACGGCTACAGTAATCGGTAGCCGGCAAGACCCGCAAGCGGTGGGTACGGCCTATCGGCCCCGAACCAGACCAGTCAGCAGGGCCCACCAGCCGACAGGCCCAGTAGTCGGCAAAGAAGCCGGCAGGCGAAGAGACTGATGGCTGGGCCCTGCGCCCAGTCGGTTTACCATTGTACCCCTGGGGGGTAGGCCTATATAAACCCCCAGGGCACCCATGCAAAGGGTTCTGATCCATTAGAACTAGACCAGACCTTAGAGAAGGGGGAGAGCTGGCCTAGTCTCCCCCTGCCCACGGATACAGCTCAAGGAGCACCATTATACCCACTTTTGCCTTAGTGATCATGCGGAGACCCCGCAGAGCAGGACTAGGGGTGTTATCTCCTAGGAGAGCCCCGAACCTGGGTAAAGTTCGCAGGCGTTCGTGTCTATGCCTCATCCCATTTCCAGGCACCGGCGATGTTCTACTCGCCCCCACCATGATAAGACATCCATTGCCATATGTCGCACCCAACCCCCGACACACTCTTCACGTGCCACCGGATCCTTGAGCCTCGGGAGACTCTAGGGGCTCAGGTGGTTCCTTGAGGACCATCTCCATCTCCATCAGGATGGCGTGGTGTCTGGCCTCCTGAGCCGCTAGGATGCGCCGCAAGTTGTGCTGGTTGGCGGACGATACGCTCGGCAGGCCAAAGGGCATGCGAACGTAGCTGTGCGGTGGGCCCTCGCAGCATCCCACGCGTGAAGGCCAGAAAAGCTCTTGAGAAGCGGCCCTGTTGAGCCCTAGAAGGTCGATGCAGACATGCAGCCCGGCATCCTCGCCTGGATGGGAAGCTGCGTCTCGTGAGCGGCGGTCGCCGCACATGGCCCTTACGTCTTGCAATTCCTGGGTGGACTTGGTGATGAACTCCTGAACGGTGGGCAATCCTTGCCCTATGCCCTCCTGAGGGAAACGTGCCGCAAAACACGCCTCCAGGTGGTGCCCGAGTGCCTCCCTCGTGATGTGGGCAAGGTCTGAGGCCTTCCAGAAGAAAGCCCCCGAGCCCTGCCTGAGAAGGGCGCCAGGCGCGCCTTCCTATGCGATGGAGGGAGGCGCCCCTGGAGCGGGCACTGATCCTGACGAGGCTCCGGCTGCGACGCCACCCTCCTGAGGTCTTACACGGCGCAACTGATTCTTCTTCTCAGGAATGGCCTCAGGAAGGCCCTCGCCTTTGCTGTCGGGGTTGTCAATTGCTGCAGCTTGGAAGGCACGCTCGAGGGAGCATACTACATATCTTTCTTTACATGGGACCGTGATGATTCCGCCGCTTCCGGGCATCCTGAGGACATTGTAGCCGTGATGGGTCACCACCATGAACTTGGCTAGGGCTGGATACCCGAGGATGGCATTGTACGGTAGGCGGATGTGCGCGACGTCGAAGTCGATGAGCTCGGTGCAGTAGTTCTTGCGTTCCCCGAAGGTGACAGGGAGGCGGACCTGCCCTATCGGCATGGTGGAACCGTCGGTCACTCATGAGAAAGGCTTGGTAGGCTGAAGTTGTTCATATGGCACTTGGAGGCTGTCGAATGTGTCGACGGACAGGACGTTGAGCCATGCGCCGCCGTTGATGAGGGTCTTGGTAACTTGCACGTTGCTGATGACTGGGGAGCAAAGCATCGGGAGGGCGCCAGCGGTGGCTGCGCACTTGAGCTGGACTGCCGAGTTGAATGTGATGGGGCACTGGGACCATCTGAGCGGGCATTTGGTTTCGAGCTTGGGGAGGATTGCATTCACTTCACGAGCAAACTGCTTGAAGATACACTGTGAGGATGGGACCTGGGCTCCGCCCAAGATGCAGGCAGTAGCACGTTGTTCCTGGAAGCCCCCAGCCCCCTCATCTTGATGGTGTTCGTCATTCCTTCTTGGTGGTGGCGGCAGCGGAGGGAGTCCGGCGTTGCCTTGAGGACGATCCTCACGAGGCTGATCCCTCCAGGCGCCCTCGCGAGGCTAATCTTGCCAGCGGTCCTCACGAGGCCGGTCGCGCCACTCTTGGTGTGGGCCACGGTCGCCCAGCGTCCGCCAGCACGTCCTCCTCCTCGGCCGTAGCCCAGGTCGCCGCGCTCGGGGCGTCGACCGAAGCATCCTTCTCAAATGTCAAGACCCCGATTCCAAGTCACATCGATCTAGCCGGTAACACCTCATATCACATTGTGGCCTCACGCACGGTATCACCATGGGTGTCGCCTTACCAAGGCCTGGGACCGTTTGCGCCTTTTGGCTCACGTATATGATAGTGTCACTAGCATCGATATGATAGAGAACCCGGGCCAACATGGCTAGTCATGAACCCAAAGCGGCACTAACCTATGGGAACAGGCATACATGAATCACATCGAGCATGTTGGTCAGCAGCGTGTGAATCCGGGCTGTAGCACTGGGCTAACAGGACTCCGGGAACCCGGGCTGTAGCAGGCTAGGCAGGACTCCGGATATCACCACGTGACATTTCCCTGAAGGGACAGACACAGGAAAGAAAGTGAAACACATGCCGGCCAGTCAAGTGTCCTGAGCAGTAGTGCTAGGCTAGGAGGACTCCGGTGAACCGGGCTGTAGCGGACTACTATGGCTCATGGAAGCACTAGACTACATTTCCCCGTAAGAGAGGTTGCCAAGGATAAACAACTAGATTGTCGGATCCCACACATACCAAGCATTTCAATCATACACACAATATGCTCGATATGTGTAATACAACATGGCATCACAACATAACTCTACGACTCAAGTATTAATTCATTAGGCTCCGAGGAGCGAGAAATTACAAACATGGGTCTCATGACCCAACAATCATAGCATTCAAATCAAAGCACATGCGTAAGCTTAACATGTCTGAGTACAGACATCTACAAATGGAAAAGACTAAGAAGCCTGACTATCTACCAGATCCTGCCGAGGGCACAAGATAGTAGCTGAGGTATCAAGCTAAACGTCAAAGTCCACGCGAAACTACTAGTGAGACTGAAGTCTCTCTGCAAAACATAAATTAAGCAAACGTGAGTACAAAAGTACTCAGCAAGACTTACATCAGAAATAGCTACATATGGAACACGCAAATCAGAAATAGCTACAAAAGTACTCAGCAAGACTTACATCAGAGCTACAAAAGTACTCTGCAAAATGACCAAATTGGCGGCCGAGACCACCGGTGCGAAGCCCAGGCTGTCGTGCGTCCAATGGAACACGCAGGAGCAAGCGGGCGGTGAAGGGGATCTCCGGCGACCCGAGGAGGAAGATGGGGTCGGGACGTCATCATGGAGCTCCTGGCGGCTCCTGGCTCGGTGCAGAGGATGCGGGGGTCTAGGTGGAGCTCGTGGCACATCCGGATGGGCGTGGGGAGGTTGGTGGTAGCGGCGAACAGCGACGGTGATGGCGGCTCCGTTCGGTGGTGAGAGAGAGAGGTCCAGGGGAGAGGGTGAGGACGAGGGAGAGCGAGAGAGCGTCAAGGGGGTCGCGTGGCGTCCTCAGGGCGATGAGGAGACATGTAGGGAGGCAGGAGGTGGCCGGCGCGTGGCCGGCGCGTGGCGAGCACGCGCCCCTGCCTTCTGGCGCGAGGTAGGGGGTGACTAGCTGCTGCGGGTGGGCTGGGCTGCCAGGTGGCTGGACTGTCAGGTGGGCTGCACAGGAGGTAAGCGCCAGGTAAGGTTTCCTCCTCTCTCTAATATTCCTCTTATGTTTTCTATTTTCTGTAGTTGTGTTTGGCTTTATTAAAAATGACAGCGTATCTCCAAAAATCATGAAACTACTCCATGTCACTGTTTTGAATATTTCCAACAGCAAACATTTCAGTTTGTGATTATATGAGCATTTAAAAAATTATTAGCAATTAAATTCCCAAATGCAAATACTATATAATTTAATTCAAAAATCGAGAATGGCCTAGAAAATGTGCACCATTTTTGGGAGAGGTTCTAGACCAGTTCAAAAATGATGAAATTTTGTGAAGGGCATTTTGGATTCATTGAAATGTTTTTTAGTTGAACCTGGTATTTTCAGGGGAGTGCTGGGGTTTATTGATCCCCATTTCAGGTTTAAGAGAAATTTAAACATGATGCAACACAAGACTAGCTAACCCAGAGTAGACCAGAAGTAGGGATGTGACAACTCACCCCCACTAAAATAAGAATCTCATCCCGAGATTCAAGCGTAGGGTAAGATGAAGGGGGACACAAACTTAACCCAATCTTCACGATCCAAGTTGCACTTCATAAGAACTTTGATTCGATCACCATCTTTGTCGCGCTGTCTTGCTCTGAGAACTCCAACCAACATGACAAGGAGAGGGAAGGGAAAACTCTAGAAGGATCGATCTTCTCGAAGATCGAACAACTTAGGATCAACTCATGGAGTGAGACATAGGAACATCTCTCCAATTGAGACACAAAGTTCACATCAGGGTGATGGAAATCAGATGACGATGATTCAAGTTGGTAGGTAGCAATTTCACGCTTAAGTAAGGTGGTGCAAGGTTTCAAAGTTGCGAGGAGATAATTGACATGAACCCATAACAGGGCACCTCGGAGAAGGTGACTTGTTGAACTGTTCCCTTAAGTGGAAAAAATAATTACTTTTGATCCATAAATCATTGAAACTCTTCATACCAGCTTAAGGCAATCTACAATTGGTCGTTTGAAATAGCTCGAAGAAATGGCATACTCGTACTAGGATGGATGATGTGGACTACCTTGTTAAAGACAACACAAGGGATGATTTTGCTTGCGCGTGCTCTCAAGAACTTGAGCATTTCCATATTCATCAAGGTTCTACCAACATCTGTGGCAAGGATCCTGGCAACACGACATACTACTAAGATGACTAGTGATGGATGATTCAGATACAAAGGAAGATAACACCTTCTCAGATCTTTCCTGAGGGAGGCTAAGGGAACATAATCTGGACGATCGATCAAGAGACATTTATCACTCCGCTTCTAATGTTCTCCTTGATGTTCTAGCGTAATCCATTCATAGATATGGTTTGATATCTAGAACATCAAGTAAAAGGTCGAACTTCGGAAGGTCAAGAATCCATAAGGAATAACTACGGAGGCAGATCCTGCGAGATCCTTATGGGGAGGTGACCAACTTCTTCAACCAAGATACTACAATAATAGGCCTTCTGGCTAGGTGTGTTGGCCACGACATCCACGTTACCGGTTACAGAGAGACCAACATTATAGTTCTTGGAGTATGTTCCAACCGTCATATCTGCCTGAGATTCAGATCTGGTTGGTGTTAGGATATTCTAGACCCATCCAGTCTAGAAAGAAAATGAGAGTTTGCAACACAATTTGACGAGATGACGTTGCGAGATTCTCGGGGAATGAACTGTGATAGCAAGATCCAAAACATGAGTCGGTTCTGCTACAAACTTGTGAACACGCTATCCAAGACGAGCATGACCACATAGTAGTCTTATAATAAAACACTATCGAATTCAGGTGGGGAACCATCATCAAGGATTTTGAAGTCTAACGCAAGTCCATGGATTAGATCCCAAGCATAGACTTTTTTGCCTTGAACAAGTCAATCAGTGGCTTGGTGTGCTAGGGAATACATATGGAGTGGAGGTAATTAATCTACCAAACCATAGAATACATTCACACATGCATAACGGACTTGGGATGGTACCAGGGGAAACAAAAACAATCTTTCTCGAACTCACGGTGGCAACTTGCACCAAATGCACATGAATTCGAGGAAGTCACTTCTTCCATCCAAGCATAAGCTTCATGAACGGAACACGAAGGCATTTCTTATAAAGTTTCCAACACTAGGTTGATGTTCAACATGAATCATGGGGGAGACAAAATGCTGCTGATGGCCTCAACAACAACTCATCGGAATTTCCATATCACTGGACTTCCACCATCATGTGAACACGATGATAGTATTGGTCAGACCACAAGATGTAATGGTGTATGCTCGAGGGATCAACCACGGGTAAGACAACATTACGAACAACGTTGGTTCTGATTTGACTTGACGATAACACATACTCAAGTCAAAGTTTTGACAAGGCAATAGATCCAACAACTGATCACGAGGACCAATTGATGGAGATATCATCTTTCTCCAACACACACACACACAGAAGATATCCCTTAACATGAACTAAGTCAGACAAGCTTTTATCTTCCAATTATCCAAGTTGTTGCCTAGCTCAACCCACTAGCTCAGGGATATCCAACACAGATTCTTGGAGAAGGGGTGATTTATAAGAAAACCAACTTGATCACGAACTCAACATAGCGGTCAGGTGACAGCCAGGTAATACTTCCGAGAAGATCTGCGGAAAATCACGAGCCACCGATATGTTACGAAGCTCGAGAACAATCTTGCTTTTCAGGGCAAGATGATATGATCAAAAGAGCAAGGTTTTTGGCAAAATCCTAACCCGTTGATCGAAGAGTGCACCGGGAAATAAGGACTAGGTAGAACGATCAACCTTAGGGTGATGATTCAATAATCAGCACACTAAGAATGATATTAATGTCCATTAACTACCAAGCAAAGGGTTGCTAGGAGTATTGATTTCACACATCACGATTCACTTGTCGGTATTCCGGTTGCGACATCACGACGCCGAGGAATGAATAATGATGGCGAGAAGTATCACTACGTCAAGGATTCATAAGGGAAGGTGCAATTCTCATGACATTCCTGACATAAAGTGGATAGTACTTCAGGGTAGAACAGACCAATAGCTTGATTGCATTTGATATGCGAAATACAACTGCTTTGACCCAATCCTAGAAATGGATGAGGTACTGGAGTTTGTTTCTCCTAGTCATTCTGAAATAGAACGGCTCGACGGACCACAAGAATAATAGGCACCGATGAAGGAATGCTCACATACTCTTGACTATGAATTGATAGATGATGGTCGGAATATAACGGAAGGGGGACAACTCAAAGGAACATATAACTTTCTGAGTTGTGGATGCATAGATTAGTATGTCGAACGAGTTCAACATATTTCTTCCGGATAACCCATGTAGGAAGGTAGGGTTGGCAGAGTCACAACATAGAATGGAGAACTCATCAGGAGCACTCTGTCGTGACCTTTTGGTTCAAAAGAACTCCTGCCAAGAATGGTCCATGATAATTGGAACAAGGATGTACCACGAACCTCGAGGACTATCGCAAAGGTTACTAATATCCAAAAGGAACTAGCAACACTATCAACATGAGATAAGTAGGGTGAATCTCGGGTTCAAGAAACCATGAATAGAATGCCTACCACTACATGGCATCACGGGATGCTTTTGAGAATGGTGGCCAGAATCATCACACCGGAACACAAAACACGGCTAGATTACTAGGTGACTCCCTAAAACACCTAGGGTCATAGTAATAGCTCCAACATATATGTCAAGGAAACAGAGTACCTCAACTCACCGATTAGTGTGATTAATCTGGCCCAAATGGACATCAGGAACATGAGGAAGGGGTTTGCAAATGCATCAGACTACTTAGAAACCTGGGATGACTCGGACAGCATAACGGCTGTAATTGCTCAAAAAGATTTGAGACATCCTACAAAATGGTGGCATAACCACTCAACATCACAATATCAAGGTTCCGAGACCAATTATGAACACACGGAAGTACTAGAAACTGAACTGCGGCATGAATCCATCAATCCTATAAGTCAACGGGTTAGTAACACATCATCCTGATAGATAGATGAGAAGGCCTAGTTTCTTAACCCCGTAGAAAGGAAGAGGGTGACTTAGATCAGAGGGCATGAGATATAAGGAGTAAAAAGAGCCTTACGTTCCAACCCACAATCAATTCCCTTATATAACTAAAGCATTTCTAGACTCAACTTCGACCAGTTTGGCTTGGTCATCCTATAGGCAGTCAGGCTCTTATACCAACGCTGTCAGGACCCCGATTCCATGTCACATCAATCTAGCCGGTAACACCTCATATCACATTGTGGCCTCACGCACGGTATCCCCACAGGTGTCCCCCTACCAAGGCCCGGGACCGTTTGTGCCTTTTGGCTCACATATATGATAGTGTCGCTAGCATCCATATGACAGAGAACCCGGGCCAACGTGGCTAGTCGTGAACCCAAAGTGGCACTAACCTATGGGAACAGGCATACATGAATCACATCGAGCATGTCGGTCAGCAGCGTGTGAATCCGGGCTGTAGCACTGGGCTAACAGAACTCCGGGAACCCGGCCTATAGCAGGCTAGGCAGGACTCCGGATGTCACCGCGTGACATTTCCCCGAAGGGACAGACACAGGAAACAAAGTGAAACACATGCCGTCCAGTCAAGTGTCCTGAGCAGTAGTGCTGGGCTAGCAGGACTCTGGTGAACCGGGCTGTAGCGGACTACTATGGCTCATGGAAGCACTAGACTACTTTTCCCCATAAGAGAGGCTGCCAAGGATAAACAACTAGATTGTCGGATCCCACACATACCAAGCATTTCAATCATACACACAATATGCTCGATATGTGTAATACAACATGGCATCACAACATAACTCTACGACTCAAGTATTAATTCATTAGGCTCCGAGGAGCGAGAAATTACAAACATGGGTCTCATGACCCAACAATCATAGCATACAAATCAAAGCACATGCGGAAGTTTAACATGTCTGAGTACAGACATCTACAAATGGAAAAGACTAAGAACCCTGACTAGCTACCAGATCCTGCCAAGGGCACAAGATCGTAGCTGAGGTATCAAGCTAAACATCGAAGTCCACGCGAAACTACTAGCGAGACTGAAGTCTCTTTGCAAAACATAAATTAAGCAAACATGAGTACAAAAGTACTCAGCAAGACTTACATCAGAACTAGCTACATATGCATTGGCATCAACAAAGGGATGGTGGGGTTTAACTGCAGCAAGCCAGCTTTGACTCAGTGGCTAACCTGAACTATGACTGCAAGCAACTCTTTTGAGGTGGCGCACACGAGTCCACATATTCACCAATCAATACACCACTATGGATCCGCTCCCGTCTATCTATGAGATCGCCATCCATAGCACTCACGCTTATCTTGCGCATTTTAGAGTATCCACTTCCACTTGTCTATGAACTGTTATAGGCAACCCAGAAGTCCTTTACCGCGGACGCGGCTATTCGAATAGTTTTATACCCTGCAGGGGTGTACTTCGTCACACATGTTTCCACCACTTAGCGTCTGCACACGACATGTTCTTGGCAGACTTCAAGCGAAAGCCGACGTGGGTGTAGACCACGACCTGACTAACCGCACAAGTCTCTAGTCCAGGTTTATCGCCTATTCGGGTTCCATCCGCAAGGAATTCCGGCCGGGGTGTCCTCAACGGCCCCAAACGATGTGTACAGGGTCCCGAGACGCCAAACGGGCGTCTGGCATACCCGGCCACGGTGTATCTACGACATCATAGCGCACCCCTAGGGTCAGCGCTACGCACGGCCGCCAACACATAACCTATAAACACCAGAAACTAGTTGCAACTCCTGGAGAGAGGACGAGAGTCGTCAGTAAGTCGAGCCGGGTCATATTTCAGGGCCCAATGTGTGGTAGTAGCTGTTTCATGGATCACAAACATAGAACTCAGTTCCTAAGGATGGCTTCAATGAAACAACCCACCATGTACTCCTACATGGCCTCTCATCGATACCTTTACCAAATCATGTTCACACACTTAGCTCTCAACAGAAGGACATGTTCACACACCTCCGATTCATCCTCGATGAATCAGACCTGACACAACTCTATGCAATAGTAGGCATGACAAACAAACATGAATGAGTAGGCACATCAGGGCTCAAACAACTCCTACTCATGCTAGTGGGTTTCATCTATTTACTGTGGCAATGACAGGTCATGCAGAGGATAAGGGGTTCAACTACCGCAGCAAGTAACAGATGAATCGTTGTTGTCCTAATGCAGTAAAAGAGAGCAGGAGCGAGAGAGTGGGATTGTATCGGAATGAAAAAGGGGGTTTTGCTTGCCTGGCACTTCTGAAGATATCATTGGGTCTTCATCAGTGTCAACGATCATAGCGTCGGTACAACGTCTATCGAGAGGGGACAACCACCAGCAACAGAGAAGGAACACAATCAATGCAATGCACAGCATGATGCATGATAATGACATGGCAATATTTTGTTGATTGAGCTAATGCAACTAGCAACACAATTAAATGAAGTTGTTTTGAATACAAGATTCAAATTCAAACTCCATATATGATTAGTTAAATGCCATTTATTTTTTTTGTCCAAAACAGAGGACAAACATTGTTCAAACATGCATGAAAATGCCATAAACAGATTCCTTGAATTTTTCTGATGATTTTTCATATATAAATTATTTCATTCTGAGTTATACATTGTTTTCTATGATTTTTAGAAGTTTAGGCATTTTTTGAAAATAAATAAATCATTTAGATTTATTTAAAATCCAGAAAAGGTTTTACTGTGTCAGCATGACGTAAGAGTGACGTCATCAGGTCAACTATGGCTGGCCAGGTCAAACCTGACCAGTGGGACCACCTGGTCAGTGACTCAGTCCACTAACTGAGTTAGTTAGTGTTAAACTAACCCTAACCAGGCTATTAGCAAGGCGGGGCCCACATATCAGTGACTTGTTTAGTTGTCTAAATTAGTTAGTTCTAATTGAAATAGAGTTAACTAATCAGGGGCTTGGGCCCACACGTCAGGACGCAGGGGAGGTCAAACAGGGGTCAAACCCTGCCGGCGTTGAGTCACCGGCGAGGCCGAGACGGCGGAGGGGCTCAGATTTTTGCCCTCCGGCGACCGAATTAGCGCCGAGACCACCGATGCGAAGCCCAGGCTCTCGCGCATCCAATGGAACACGCAGGAGACCGTGGGATGGCCGGAGGTGATGACGGCGTCAAGGTAAGCGGCGGCCGGAGCATGGGCTCAAACAGCAAACATTTCGGTTTGTGATTATTTGAGCATTAAAAATATTATTAGCAATTAAATGCCCAAATGCAAATACTATATAATTTAATTCAAAAATCCGGAATGGCCTAGAAAATGTGCACCATTTTTGGGAGAGGTTCTAGACCAATTCAAAAATTATGAAATTTTGTGAAGGGCATTTTGGATTCATTGAAATGTTTTTCAGTTGAACCTGGTATTTTCAGGGGGGGTGCTAGGGTTTATTGATCCCCATTTCAGGTTTAAGAGAAATTTAAACATGATCCAACACAAGACTAGCTAACCCAGAGCAGACCAGAAGTAGGGATGTGACAGCAAATGGCTCTGAGCTCTTGATAGTCGCTGATGTTGTGGGTGTTCAGGTTGTGGAAGGCGCAGAACGTACGGCTGCCCTTGGATGACTCTGGTTGGTCCCTGCCACGCTTGGTGTCCGGTTCCGCTGCGAGCACGGCTGCTCCCTTGTGCTTCAGGTCCTTGGCCTTGGTCTTCTTCTCCTCTGGGTCCGCAGCAGGGAGCTCGAGGAGGGAGAGGCGCCCCTCCTCAGCTCTAGCTCACTTGGTCGTGATGTTGAACAACTCTAGGGTCGTGCACATCTCTTCATGGATGGCGAGCTCCTCCTTCATCTTGACATTGTGAACACCGTCGAAGAATGCTGAGATGATGGACTCGTCGGTCACCTTGGGGATCTTGATCCGTGCACTGTTGAAGCGCAGAATGTACTTCTGCAGGGTCTCTCCTGGTTGTTGCTTAATGCAGCGCAGATCGGCCGCGACCGGGGGGCGGTCGCGAGTGCCCTAGAAGTTGGCGATGAAGAGGGTGCGCATCTCGTCCCAGGAGGAGATTGAGCCCGGCATCATGCTCAGGAGCCAGGAGCGGGCGCCCTCCTTGAGAGCCATGGGAAACCAATTCCCCATGAGTTTCTCGTCGCCGTTGGCCGCTACGATGCTCAGCTCGTAGAGCTGCAAGAACTCCTCGTGGTCGGGGGTGCCTTCGTATCAAGGGGGCAGATTCGGCTTGAACTTGCCCGGCCAGGCGACGCTACGCAGCTCGGGGGTGAAAGCGCGGCAGCCGGCTGTGGTCACCGGGGCCCGCCTTGGGGGTGGAGCTTGGTCTTGATGGGGTCCGTGCCCTGCCGCTAATGGTGGTACGCGGTTTTGCCGCAGCAGTCGGTCCTGGCGCGGTGGCGCGAGGAGCGGCGGAGCGTTTTCTTGCGGTCGAGGGACTTCTTGACATCTTGATGAAGTTGACGCTTTGTTAATGTTGGTGAAGTCGACTCACATCCTTTCCTTCCCGCCTTTCTTTGATACTACGATGGGGTTCGCCGGCCATTCGGGGTATCAAAGTTCTCGGATGGTACCTGCCGCCTCCAGCTTGCGCGTCTCTTTGACGATGAAGGCCTGCTTCTCAGTGGACCGTCGTCTTGCTCGTTGCTTCACGGGGCGTACGTTGGGGCACACCCATCGATGATGCTGGATTACCTCTCTCGAGACCCCTACCAGCTGATTGGACTCCCACGCGAATATCTCCTTATTCGCGTGCAAGAACCTCACCAGAGGTTCTTCTTGTCCCGGGTCAAGGTCGGTTCCTATGGTGAAGGTGGCCCTTGAAGACCCGTCCTCGTCGACCGGCACCTGTTTGGTCTCCGCCTTGTCCTGAGTGAATAGCTGCTTCTTCTTGGTGGGTGCGGTTTCGTTGGCCTCGGGCGTACCGATGCCGGCTGGCTGTGCTGTTGCCGCGGTCTTGAAGGCGAGCCTGAGCGCCGCCACGGCCTCCTTAGTATCCCCCTTGATGGTGAGGACGCCCTTGCTCCCTGGCATCTTCATGAGCTTGGTGCGATAGTTGTCTCACGTGCCAAAGGTGACGGGGGGCGGATCTACCCTAGAGAGTGGGCAGCTCCACCACCCACTCCTGTGAAGGGCTTGCTGAGGCCGAGCTGTTCGAGTGGCACATGAAGAAGGCTGAAGGCTTCTACGGAGAGCAAGTTGAGGCCAGCGCCGCTGTTGATGAGGGTCTTGGTGATGGCCACGTTGCAGATGGTGGGCGTGTAGAGCATCGGGAGCATCCCAGAGCTGGCGGTGGAGCCGGGGTGGTCTTCCGAGCCGAAGGTGAGGTCAGCCTCCGGCGCAGCCCAACCCGGCGGAGCCCCTGGGCGCTTGAAGGCTGCCCCAACCTCACGGAAGAAAGGTCTGACGTGGCGATCTGAAGGCGGTGCTTGGGAGCCATCCAGCAGTGCCGCGACTGTGTGGTGCGCCGGCACCGCGTAGCTCGCGGTGAAGAGGTTGCGGAGTTCCCCCCAGGATGCCACTATGGATCCCGGGAGATTGAACAGCCAGGCGCGCGGCTCGCCGGCGAGGGCCATGGGAAACTAGTTCGCCATGATCTTGTCGTCGCCTCTAGCCTCGAGGACGGCCTCCTCGTACGCTAGCAGGAACGGCGCCGGGTCTGCCACGCCGTCATAACGCGGCGACATCTCCGGCCTGAACTTAGCCGGCCACTGCACTCGACGCAGAGCGGGGGCCAGGGCACGGTACCCCGACTCCTTGCTGCTGGTGTTGGCCGCAGAGGTTGGTGGCGAGGCACCTGCCATGGGAGCGTAGTGCAGCGGTACAGGGCGCCGGTTGGTGGAGAGAAGCCCCGACGCACCCCTACCTGGCGCGCCAAATGTCGGATGTGGGGTTCCAGCAAACTCTTAAGGTTCGAACACTTGGGTGCGCGCCAAGTCTTTCCTTCCCACCAATCTACACCCTAGCTTGCTAAGATATCGCGGACGAACTCGATGAACTTGCAACACAGAAAGACACAATATTTATACTAGTTCGGGCCACCGTTGTGGTGTAATACCCTATTCCAGTGTGGTGGTGGTGGATTGCCTTTAGGGCTAATGATGAACAGTACAAGGGAAGAACAGCCTCCTGAGGTTGAGGTGTTCTTGAGCTCGGTGAGCTTGTGTGTGCGGGGATGGTCTGAATGATCCGTCCCTCGCTAGGGTGGTGGCTAGTCCAAATTATATTAGCCCTGGTCCTATTCGCAAATATTGAGCGGGAAGGGAGCCAACAATGGCGGGCCAATTTGAAGGGGGACAACTAGTACAAGCTATCCTGACAAAAGTGGTCTTCGCCTGCGAAAAGCTCTGTGGTGACGCCGTCTTGGGCTCCATGATGACCTCCGTCTAGCCGTCCTCTTGGTCTCGGTCTCGTTGCACCAATATAGCAAACTTTGCCTGATGCCTCGGTACTCTTCACCTGCACTTGCCTCCTAAGCACCAAAGAGGAAACAAGGACGCTGCGCGCGCTGGTGCCCTCCTGGTGTCGCACGTCACGGCTCACGTCACGAGGGTCTCGTGAGGTTTGCCCAGCCTTGATATATCCGCTCCGAGTGAGCCTGCCTGGCTAGGCCAATCCCGAGGAGGCCTTGCGTCATCCGCCTCGCGAGGCTTGGACCCTCGCGAGGGTCTTCGATGCTTTGTTGGTGAAGATGGGCCGTACGGCCTACTGGCTCAGCCACGTCGCGGGCCGCATGCAGGCAAATCTGGGGACTCCCGTTCCCAGGACGCCGACAGAAGGTTGTCGAACGTGCCGATGGACAGGACGTTGAGCCCTGCACCGCCATCGATGAGAGTCTTGGTAACTTGCAAGTTGTTGATGACGGGTGAACAAAGCATCGGGAGGGCGCCAGTGGTAGCCGCGCACTTGAGCTGATCTGCCGAGCTCAACATGAAGGCAGATTTGGACCATCTGAGCGGGCGCATGGCCTCGAGCTTGGGGAGGATTGCGTTCACCTCGCGAGCAAACTGGTTGAAGATACGCTGTGCGGTTGGGGCTTGAGCTCTGCCCAAGATGCAGGCGATAGCACGCGGCTCTTGGAAGCCCCCAGCCCCCTCGCCTTGGTGGTGGTAGTCGTTCCTTCTTGGTGGTGGTGGTAGTGGAGGGAGACTAGCGTTGCCCTGAGGACGATCCTCACGAGGCTGGTCCTGCCAGCGGTCCTCACGAGGTCGGTCGCGCCACTCTTGGCGTGGGCCACGGTCATCCCAGCGTCCGCCACCACGTCCTCCTCCTCGGCCGTATCCCAGGTCGTTGCGCTCAGGGCGTCGAACAAATTGTCTTTCTCGAATGGCTCTGAGCTCTTGACAGTCGCTGGTGTTGTGGCTATGTAGGTTATGGAAGACGCAGAATGGTCGGCTGCTCTTGGATGACTCGGGCTGGTCCCTGCCGCGCTTTGGGTCCGGCTCCGCCGCGAGCACAGTTTCTCCCTTGCGCTTCACGACTTTGGCCCTGGCTTTCTTCTCCTCCGGGCCTGCAGCCGGGAGCTCGAGGAGGGAGAGGCGCCCCTCCTCAGCTCTTGCACACTTGGTCGCCAGGTTGAACAGCTCCAGAGAAGTGCACAGCTCCTCATGGATGGCGAGCTCCTCCTTCATCGTGATGTCGCGGACGCTATCAGAGAACGCAGAGATGATGGCCTCATCCGTCACCTTGGGGATCTTGAGGCGAACATTGTTGAAGCGCTAGATGTACTTCTGGAGGGTCTCTCTTGGTTGTTGCTTGACGCGACGTAGGTCACCCACAGCCGGTGGGTGGTCGTGAGTGCCCTGGAAGTTGGCAACGAAACGGTCACGCATCTCGTTCCAGGAGGATATCGAGCCTGGGGGCAGGTTCAGGAGCCAGGAGCGGGCACTATCTTTGAGAGCCCTGGGGAACCAGTTCGAAATGACTTTCTCATCACCGTTGGCCGCCCCGATGCTCAGATCGTAGAGCTGCTGGAACTCCGCGGGGTTGGGGGTGCCGTCATAGCGAGGAGGCGGATCCGGCTTGAACTTGCCCGTCCAGGCGACGCTACACAACTCAGGGGTGAAGGCGCAGAAGCCTGCCGTGGTCACCGGGACTCTGCGCTGGTGGAGAGCTTGTCCTTGATGGGGTCCGCGCACCGCCGCTGCAGGCGGCACGCGGTCTTGCCGTGGTGGCGCAGGAAGCGCGGGGGCATTTTCTCGTGGCTGAGGGACTTCATGGCAGCTTGTTTCTTCTTGTACGGGCACCGGACGCGACAGGTCGCACCATGGGGTCGCGCGGCTGGGCGCCAAGACTCTGTCTTGGGGCAGAGGTGGTGGAGGCACTCCATGGGCCACGCTGCCCACGGCTGGCGGAGGGCAAGGCATCAAGAGGGACGACGCAGGGGAGCCCCCTGCTGCGCTGACGAGCTCGGCGATGCGGTCGAGCCAGTCCTCGTAGAGGTCGTCGACGGGGTGGTACCACAGGAGCTCGCACGCCATGCACAGAGTGGCCAGCGCGTCCATGGGAGCGCGAAGAGAGTGGGATGACGAACCGGCCGGGGTCAGCGATGGAGTGGTAGTTCGGCCACCCCGCCGCACCGAGGGGTGCAGCAAGGATGCTTGCTGTTCGTTCCACGCCGGGCCGGTTGCGGCGTTGGCGGCAGGTGACGGAGAACGACTGGTGGCCCGCCGACGGGAGCCGTCTGAGCAACATGGGCGGCGAGGGCAGCACGGCGCTGAGCGCGAGCGAGGCGAGCGTCCGCCATGGAGACGATAAAGCAACTGGACACGGACCGACGGAAGGGAAGTTTCGGCGCACCCCTACCTGGCGCGCCAAATGTCGGATCACAGGTTCCGGCAAATCCCTCAAGGTTCGAACACTGGGGTGCGCGCGAAGATCTCCTGTCACACCCTGATTTTCATGCCACAACACTTAAGCTAATAAATCATGATAAAATGTGGTTTGACAAAAAGTTTTGAGTGTTTTGGACCTTGCCTTGTTTGGATATTGTCTGTTGTTTGCAAGTGCTCTAAAAATCAAATAAATCCTCCAACTCCTATACTTCATCTCCTTGCTCCAAACTCTTGAACCAATGATCATGCCATGTGTATAGAGCAATATAGTATTTTCTTACAAAAATAATTTGGCCAAAAAGTATTTTCAAAAATTAGTTTTCCAAAAACCCCTGAATTAAGAATTGTACTGCAAGTACTTAATTCAGGGCAGTAAAAATCTTTCCAAAAATATGTTTGACTCCTATTAGATATAGGATACCCAGAAACCACAAAAATATAATTTTAAAAGTTATTTTCCTATTTTATTTAAAAGCTTTTTCTTAAGGCCAGAAATGGTCTTTAATAGGGAAAAATTATTTTATTGTTTCAAAGATATTTGAGAAAAATTAGGGAAACTCAGGGGGCATATATTTCCCATATATAAGAGTTTCAACACATGGTCATGTTCAAAATATTGGTCAAATCCCTCAAAAACCCTTTCTGGATATTTCATGCTTTTGAAATATTTACAAAGGAACTATTCCCCAAAAATTCCAAGAAAATTCTAGAATGTCACATATGACATGTTTGATGATCTTGCCAAGTATCATGTCATGGAGAATAGTATAACCCCATGAAATCTCCCCAAAACCATTTCTGTCCATTTTGAAGTTTGAGCAACTTTACATTGCCAAACATGTCCAAATGTTCTCAAACCTTGTGAACATGCTCAAATGGTCTAATTATTCATCTAGACCAAATGGCACAAGTTGGAGAGAATGTTATCTTGCTCAAAGTGCCCCAAAACCCTTCCTGTTCAGAACCAAATTTGAACAACTCTACATTGGCAACTTTCTCCTTTTGATCTCAAATTTTGTGGACATGTTCATAACCTCAAATGATGACACTACACCAAGTGGTGCATCAAGGAGAATAGATTTGCATGACTAAATCTTGGTAAAGCCATTTCTGTTGATTTCTAGTGTTTACCAAAGTTACATTGGCTACTTTGCCCAAATGAGCTCAAACTTGGTGGAACATCCTACTTCTATGTGCCATTCCATCCCGTTAATTCTCATGTCAAGTGGAATTAATTTTCTTGCCCAAACCAGCATCAAACACCTTTTGCCATTTTACTAAAACCCCTGTTTTGACCTCTTCCACTCTTCTCCATGGCCTCCACTTTTTACCACAGCCCCTCCTAGACCTCTTCTACCTCAAGTAGCAATGGCTGTATCTCAGATCAATAATTGAGGGGTGAAACCACCTCTTTTACCCCTCTGGACAGCCCTTGCACCCCTCTTCCTCACCTCCCTCCTCACTCCAGTGGCCACCCAAGGCATCCAAGGCTTTCCCCATATTATTTAATCCTCCCTAGAGCTACCAGACATGCTTAGCCGTGCCCACTTTGCTAAGAAAAATGGCATGCCGGCCATTTGCACGCTCTGGAGCGCGCTACAGTGCGCTCCCGCACTGTAGCCTCCCCCTGCCAAGCACCTCCGGCCACCTCGGGCCTCCCCCGCACTCCTGCCGTTGCGCCTTGGCGTCCGCAGCACACTACGCGGTCGTCCCCCTCCTCTCTCCTGCTCCACAAGCCTCCGCGCTAGCGAACAGAGGCCGCCCGAGCGCGCCAATGGAGCGGCTCACACGCGCGCGTCTCTGACCTCTCCCCGCTCTCTCCCTTAGCTCCCCTCGGCCTAGTCCACGCCCAGGAACACCCCAGACACGGCGCCAGCTCCTCCCGAGCCCTGTGGCGACGAGCAGGAGCTCTCTGGCGCACGAGTCCATGGCACCTCGTCGTTCGCCTATTTAAAGGCCTCCCCGAGCCTCTCCCTCACCACCACTCGCTCCTAACCCCTCCAAATCGGCCCCCTGTGCCCTCCACTCTCCTCCAGGACCACCCGAGCTCAAGATCGAGCTCGAGCTCCGCCGCTTCGGCTCGCCGGAGTTCGCGAGGTATAGGCCTCCCCCGTTCCTCCTCTGCCTCGATCTGGAACCCCTGCAGCCCTCTGATCCTTCCCCCCTTCTTTCCCCTCTCTGTAGCTGCCGGAAACGACTGGAGTCACCGCCTCCCGAAGCTCCTCCGCCGCAGCTCCTCGTCGTGGGCGAACCAGGCACCCCCGCCGGCCAAGTCCACCACCCACCGACGTGCGGCAGTCTCCTGAAGCCATCCCCGCACTCGGCGCAGCTCGCCGTGGCCTGCATCGTCGCCGGTGAGCACCGCAACCCCCCTGTCCATGGGTTAGTGATGACAGGTGGGCCCCGCCTGTCATCCTCACCTCTCTCTCGCCCCCTCTCTCTCCCACTGGCAGCTGGGCTCCGCCCGTCAGGTTCAAACCTGGCGCGCGCGCGTCGGCTCGGCTGGGCCGCGTCGCTGGCGAGGCCGCTGCCCTGCGGCTGTTCTGGCCCAGCAGGCACAGAGCCCTTTTCCCTTTTCTTTTCTGAACAATTTGTAAAATCCATACATAGTTCAAATTAACTCCAAATTGGATGATTCAAATTTCTAGTAGTTCCTAAAATCATGCCCTATCACATGGTGCTTTTTGCACATTTTTCTAGCACATTTCCCTTCACACATATTAAATAAATCCTATTTTCTTATTTCTGTGATGAACTTTAGAAAATCACAGGGAGCCCATTTTTCATCCAAATTCCATGATTCAAAATCCTAGGTGTCTACAAGTTCAAAACTTAGTTTTTGAACATTTTTACTAATACTTTCTGTATCACCTCAAATAATGGTCTATTTCTTCATATATAGCCAACTTTGCAAATTCATAGGAAAATCATTTCAACTCCAAATCCAGTGAAACCAATTCCTAGATGCTTCTAGAATCATCCTTTGTTGAATGCGTGTCTTTGCTCATTTTTTCAAAAATATGTTTTTGTACACTTCTTTCAAATCCATAAACCCCTTGATTCAATCATATCAAATGTTTAGAAATATCCACTGACCCAATTCCAATGAAACCACTATGGTTAATTTTCCTATAACCAGAGAGGTCCTAGAAAAGTCAAATCAATATTTTTGGAGCACTTTTATTTCTGCCTTGTTGTGTTGCTTATTATGGTTGCTTTCAATGATAGTTGACGAAGTAGACGAAATGCTCGGAGTTGGACCAGAGATATTTGTAGACCCCAAAGACTTTGTTAAAACAGGCAAGCAACCCTTTGACCATGATGAACCATTTTACATCATGATGGCATTTTCGTTGCTTCACCGAGTGCATGATATACCTTGAATGGCAACCTTGCTAGGCTTGTCTCCGTTGTATACTCCATTGATACTTGCATTTTTCATGACTCTACCCTTGCTTAGAGTTGTGTTGGTGGGTTGTAGAAATATGCTATAGTTAATGGCTACGCAAAGTGGGTCAGGGTTATGCATGGAAAGAAACAAGTGTGGTTTGACATACTTGCAAATAGCCCAGTGGGTGCCACTAATGCCCCTGGGAGATGATGATGAACTAGGTCACTACTTGGTGGAGAAGTAGTGTACCGAGGCTCGATAAAAGTGTTGTTTACAGAGACGGATTAGATTTAAGATTTGTCGACTGTCCCAACCTTACATGCGCAACCACTCTACCCTTATATGGGAAAGGGAATTATTGATTACCTAGGCCGATACTAGCTTGGAGCCCACATTACTAGTGACGGGAGAGTTGTTGGTGCGCTCTCTCGGGACGGGGTCGTGCCAGGTAGGGCGGCCATGACTGTTTTCACAGGGCACCGGATACACCGTTGTGTCCCCTCTCGGATGTTACGATCTCGAGTGAGTCTCGTATGATGTATATCGAGAGGATACGGAACAACGAGTGGACTCCTTGTTAGTGTCGTCTAGGGAAAGATAGTGATCGGGTGCTTACCCCGGGTACTTGAGGTACCGCGGGTCATGGATGACAAGAAAGTTCCCCAGATCTTGTGGGTAAAGTGTGCAACCTCTGCAGAGTGTAAAACTATTCGAATAGCTGTGTCCACGGTCAAGGACAGTTGGGTGGTGCTCCTTAGACTACGTCCATATGTTTCTGACAAACAACACGGTTTGGTAAATCTGTTGACGTGATTCGTGAGGAAGTCACGATGAGCTTGAGTATGAGTTGTTCACAACTCTATCCCGATGTTGATGTCTGTAACCTCCTGATACTTGTTGCAGACGCATTCATATCCTTGATAAATGTTGATCATACTTGCATGAGAAAAACTAGCTTTCCGCAAAAATGCCAAATTAGCAGTAGTGCCTTGCATAATTATTATGTTGTCACCCTTGGGTTGCTTGCGAGTACATTCAAAGTACTCATTGGCTTGCCACTGGTTATTTTATTGGCTAGGCATGAAAGAACATAATATGAAGAAGAGTACATCGGTGACGAACATGAGAGCTAGGACGCTTCCCAGTCAGAATGCCTGTAGGGTTAAGGCAGATGGCATGGGTCCAAGTTATCGATGAAGATTTCCGCTGCGATGTTATACTCAAGACTTGACCATAATGGTCCTACTTGTGTAATACGGTATGTATGGATGTAAGACTCTTGTTATTCAGCTTCTGTGTGTTCAGTGAGCATTGAACTCTGGGATCACTGTACAGGTGCATTCGGTGATCATGACTTATGAGTCGGGGTCCCCACATCTCCCCTACCGATCCACATCTTGGCTTCGCTAATATCTCAAGGACTAACTTGACGAGCTCGCAACACAAAGGACACAATATTTATACTGGTTTGGGCCACCATTGTGGTGTAATACCCTACTCCAGTGTGGTGGTGGTGGATTGCCTCTTGGGCTGATGATTAATAGTACAAGGGGAAGAACAGCCTCCTGAGGAGAGGTGTTCTTGTGCTTGGTGAACTTGTGGTTGTTTGGATCTCCCCCTAGCTATGGTGGTGGCTAGACCTATTTATAGAGGCCCTGGTCCTCTCCCCAAATATTGAGCGAGAAGGGAGCCAACAACGGCCAATTCGAAAGGGGACAACTAGTACAACTTATCCTAACAAAAGTAGTCTTCGCCTGCCAAAGGCTCTGGTGATGATGCCGTCTTGGGCTCCACGGTGACCTCCGTCTTGTCGTCCCGCTGGTCTTGGTCTTGTTGCACTGATATGGAAACCTTTGCTTGACGCCTCGGTACTCTGTGCCTGCGCTTGCCCCCTTAGCACCAAAAATGAAACAAGGACACTGTGCACGCTGGTGCCCGCCTGATCTTGATCGTCATGGCTTATGTCATTGGAACCTCGCGAGGTTGCCTGGCCTTGATCTCTCCACCCTCACTAGCCAGCCTGGTGAGGCCGCTCCCGAGGAGGCCTTGTGTCGTCCGCCTCACGAGGCTTGGCCCCTCGCGAGGGCCTTGAGTGCTTGTTGGCGAAGATGCTCCGTACGGGCCCGCTCGCAGAGCCACGCCATGGGCCATAGGCAAGCAAGTCTGGGGACCCCTGTTCCCAGAACACCGACAGTTTGTGTTCGCATTGCCATCGCAATCGGTATTCTGTGGTGCTACATTTACGATGTGCGACCCATCACAAACGGTTCACTGTTATAGAACATGTATGATAAGCATACAATCACACACATTTGCTTGTCCCAAACCATATGTGATAACTAATTAAGAAGATTAGCTAATCTTCATACGAGTGTCGAATAGGATTACGAAACGTCAGACCGTCGTAACATCATCGTACACGACAACGGTCGAACACGCTATTTTGTGGTGCAACGTTTACGATGCATACTTCATCAGAAATAGTTCATGGTTGCGAATCGTGTACGATAAGGCAACTATCACAAACGTTAGGTTGCCCGCACCGCTTGTGCTATTGTCTGACATCACCCATGAAACGTCAGACCGTCGTAACATCATCACACACTACAACTATCACACACATTTCCTCTCTATGAACCTTCTCGGATTATGGTGGATATCGCAAATTTTTGTGTTTTACCAACCATGTGTGCCATAACGACCTAGAGAGTGTAATTTCACCGTAATTTAATTGATGCTATTTCAAATTGTACCTGATTTGAATTTGAATTTGAATGTATGCTATAGCTTTATACATATCCATCATGTTCAAACAATCAATGCATTATTCAATTCATAGGTACATATGTTCAAGAATTACATAAGAACCAAATAAAGAATGTTGAACCACATTTGTATACTTGTACTATTAAAGACGGTAAAGAAAGAGGCAAAATACATTCTGGTTGTTGAACAAGGTGAAGCAGAATGCCCATATTGTGCCCTCCTCCATGCAGAAGGCACGCATGACTCTAGTCGAACCCCTTGTGATGGCCGACTGCCTATCCTTCATGGTCTTCGTGAAAACATCTAGATAATTATCGTGTTCTGGTAGAAATACTTTAACCTTTGCATGCCCACCAATCATGTAGTTTGAGAGATAATCTTAAGTAAACTGCTTTGGCAACCACTTCAAAGGAAAAAGACTCAGACATTGTCATCTAACACACCTCATTATGGGCAGTAAAAACAAGGCTGTAGAGTTTTTACTTACCATCCTGCAGATCGTTGTTGTCTTGGATAAAGTGTAAACACATAGTTTAATTGCCATCTTTGGACCCATTTTACTAACAATCTTTATCAGCTTCCTCACTTGATGCTGGTTCATCGATATCTCATTGCCCCATACACAGAAAGGGTTTGAAACGTGGATCTTTACCAATGACATATGTACCTAAAAGCAGCAAGTTAATATTAGAAGCTAAACAACAATTGCACAATGATTTAGTACAACACTCTTTTATAATATCTTATAACATCCAATATACTCACATATTAGATGAATTAACATCTTATATTATGGGCCGGAAGGAGTTTATTGCATTCTTACAAATTATCGGCTGATTTACTGTTGTTGTATCCATGGGTTACAGTTAGTTCGAGCTAGTTCGGGCTCAAATAGCCCTAAAGTATATCTAAACACAAGGGCTAGTTTGAGCTAGTTGCATCTATAACCCACCCAAAAAAAACTATCCAACCCAAGAGGTGCTAATTGGAGCTAGTTCTCCTAGTGTATTTATTGTCAATCTAACCATTCCATCCAAACAATTCTTTGTATGGATTTAGTTCAGGGTTAGTCATGAGATAGAAACTAACTCTAACCTCTAGCTAAGTTGAGTATCCAAATAGGGTTGTGTTGTTGTTGTTGTTGCTGCTGCTCTTCTACGTATATCTAGACATCATTAGAACATTAATGTAACACTCTTCCTTGTTGCTATGTAGCCTCGGATTGCATATTTAGACATTAAGTACGATGCATGTTGCTATGTAGTCTCTGATATATTACATATGGCCCTAGTTAACCTAATGATAAATGAGTTGCAGATATATTCAGTTAAAAGTCTGATTCACCAATTAGTCCCTTATCAGCCCCTGGCCTATATGGTACCAGCTACCGATATCCTGAACAATGAGCATATATAAGCCATGGGATGAAACTAACCTCGATGGAAAACTGCAATCATTCCCAAAATTGTCCTGTGTAGGTACATCGAGAAGCATGTTAAGCACAACATGCTAAACATCAACCAAAATTATCCATGGCAAACAAAATAATCTCCAAAAGACAGCGTTAGTGTGCAGGTTTAAGCACGCTAGTAAAGCAAAATAAGTGGAAAGGTGTGTTAACTACAACATGCCTAACATTTAACAACAAGCAAACATAGTCATTGAAACTGATATTGTGCTAATCTAAGTACACAGGTTATTGTTAAATAAAAATGGAAAGGCGTGTTAACTACAAGATGCAGCAACCAAATGTAGTCATTCATAGTGGTATTGTTGAAACTGGTACTGATGAAATTGAACTACATAGTTCACACTTGCACATATAGAACATCACATTGTGAATAATTGGAATAAACAAGGCATACTACGAACAACCAAAGATAGCATTTGAAACTGGACATATGCTAACTACAAACAACCGAACAATCAAAAAACTTTAAAAGAGGCATATGCTAACTATAACAGGCTTAATAGCGAGCAAATATATGCATTCCTATCGGTATGTTTAAAACTGGATTGATGAAATGTACTGCACAGTAAATAATTGCACATATAGAGCATCACATTGTGAACAACTGAAATAAAGAAGGCATAGTGCAAACAACCAGATATATCAATTAAAATTGGACATATTCTCACTACACTACAAAAGGGACTCGAAAAAAAAAATTGGTTTCCCCCTGTGAAGAGGCACGGCAAAACAAATCATGGGTTTCCTCACTTGTCATAGATGGGCTCATTCCCATGGGAAGAGCACGGACCCTGGATGCGCTCCATGTTGTCACGGATGGGCTCCTTCCCCTTGGAAGAGCACGCCTATAGGGTGCCCTCGCTAATGTTGCAGACGGGCGCTTTCCCCTTGGAAGAGAAGATGGGCTCTTTCCCCTTGGAAGAGCCGAAGAGGGTGCCCTCCTCGTGGTAACCGTCGATGAGGTCTGACTTGGAAGTTGTGGATCCCAAGCCAGCGTCGCAGAACGTGTCCTTCAGAAATGACAAAAGGGGCTCGATGGCGATGTAGGATGGCACATTATTGACAGTGAGCCAGAGGAGATCAGCAGCAGGACCATGGATGAGAACGATGATGGTTGAACCTGAGGGGTTGGGGGTGGGCCACTTAACCTGTGACATAGCCCGCCTTAGGCCGTCACTTCTGACGACCTCGATGTCATAGCCAGCGTACGCGACACACCCGCATACTCTAGCTCGCTGATTGAGTGTCTGCGGCCAGTAATGGTCGTCAGCTTCCTCGGCGACGTCAGGCGAAGAGACCGCGATGCACCTCTTTTGGGCCAGTCGCTCCTCGAGCTCCATGGGAAGCGTAGCCAGGCTTAGGTTGTGATGCTCTGGAGTGGGGGATAGGGATCTACGGGAAAGGGGAAGTTTGGCAGGCATCGTCTAAGAAACTTAGGGCAGCCCGGGTACGGAGATCGGTGGGTAAGCTGCATGGGCAAACCGGCATATGGTGACAATGGAGGCCTTGCGGCATCGGTAGCGGCACCAGGGACCTTGCTAGGGTTTCGACCGAGGGAGGGGGTGTGTGTGTGCGCACGCCCGAGGAGGTTTTGGTGTGTGTGTGGAGGGGGTGGGGGTGTGTTTGAGGAAATGCCGCGGGTACTGAAAATTTTACTACGAGGGAGTCAAACACGGGAGTGAAATGCTGGGGCTATTGGAAATTTTGATGATGGTGCATTGCACACGGTCCGGAGATAACAATTGTGTGTTATGAAACAGAAAAACCGTTGCGCTGGGCAGATATTTTCGAGGGATGGAGGCGGGATTGGGAACGAGAAACATCACACACGGTCGAAACACAATAACCGTGTGTTATCAAACAAAAAAAGCTGCAAGCGGGTAGATATTTTTTAGAGGGGAAGCCTCGTGGAGCCCAATTCACACGGTTAGTTTGAGTGAACCATGTCTGTCGCGTCATCCAACTTTTCTAATGTTCATAAATTTGGCGAAAAATGACGCAGGAGAGGGTCAGAACACGAACGCACTTGCATGTGGACCAAATTTATGTATGAAAAGGGTGGTTTGATTTTCAAATACCAAATGCAACTTCGATGTGGCACCCGGTATTGCTTGCCACCACCCCCCTCATGTCATCATGAAGGGAATCCTAAGCTATGAATGCATGCCCCCTTCCCCCCAACCGAGGTTCACCTAGCAAAGTGCAAAGTAGCTAGCATCCCCCCTCCCTCGTGTCGGCACGAAGGGAATCCTAAGCTATGAATGCAAGCCCCCCCCCAACCGAGGTTTACCTAGAAAAGTGTGAAGTAGCTAGCTAGCAGCCCCCCTCGTGTCAGCACAAAGGGAATCCTAAGCTAGGAATGCATGCCCCCAACCGAGGTTCACCTAGCAAAGTGCAAAGTTGCAGCCCCCCACCACACACACTTTCAGCCGGCGGGCCAGAGAGGCATATCTCACCAAGATGGATCATAAAATGGACCAGGAATAATCCACCTTGGTCGTACAACCTCTCTCTTGTTGTTGGTCAAAGTGATGGTCGTCCATGCAACCCCGGAGATGGGGCAACTCGCCAATAATCATGCAAGTAGCTACTCCCCGAAGACAACCACTACGTGCGTGTGGCCCAAACATATGTACAGAGAGGTGTGTTTTTTAGTACACAATGGAACAACTTTGATGTGGCACCTTGATTTTGAACTAGAAATCCCACACTGAGTGAGGGTTAGGTTGACGATGCATATGTATGTTACACCACACTTCAAGCCGATGACGGGGATTCAGTGCATGCATGCGTGCATAGTATATGCGCTCAAACTTAATTAGATCTGAATCTCACCATGACATATACTATGATAACACGAACGAAATGAAGAATCCGCCATGGTAACCTATCTTGTTGTCGGTCGAGGTAATCATGGATGTCCACGCGGGCCCACGAATATATAGGCTTGTCGCCGATAACCACACGAGGGAGTGTACAGTTCAAAGGCAAGTACTACATGCATATGTATGGAGGTGATGCGTGCATGCATGTATGAATACCATTTCACAACATTGATGTGGCGCGTGCGTCGAAAATCATACACTCCCCACACAGAGCGAGATCGGTTCATGACGTGTTGTTGTACTAGCCACTTTGACTCGATGGGAGGGATTCATGCGTACACATGCATGTGTGTGTGCACAAACTGTATCATGCATGTCATCCCAGAGCATGACCTATATATATACCATATTACAAGCAAAAATCCCCTCCTAAGTCAAATTAACCTCTCTCATTGTCAAGCAAAAAGTAGTGATGGACCAAGTGGGCCCACAGATGGAAAGCATCGATATCGTTGATAACCGCTTAAGTGGGTGCAAGAGGACAACCAGCATCGCTTTGCATGTGGGCCAAACATATATATGTTGAATACCCAAAATGCACAACTTTGATGTGCCACATGCCTGAAAAGCCGTAAACCAAGCACCCACACACAGCTAGGTTCACAAAGCGTACTACATATGATGGTCCCCTTCCCCCCTCTTCGACGCATACTATATGCTCCTACCGTAATATGTATAACACAAAAATAATCCTCATCGATGGTGAAATTAATTAACCTCTCCCGATGTAGGTCAATGTGATGCATGCATGCATCGACGATGGCCTCGTGGGCCGACAGATGGAAGCGTCACACGTGAGTGTCCTAGCTAGGATAACCACCACGTGCATGCATGTGGCCTAAAGAGGTGTTGTGTGATGTTTGAATAGCCAATTTAACAATTTTGATGTGGCACGTGCCTTGGAAACCAAAAAGTCCCAACACTGAGTGAGGTGTACTTGTTCACGAACGCATACGTATAGTATATATGTTAGTCCCCTCCCACCTCTTCGACGCGTACTATATACCACCATAACACAAACAAAAAAGATTCTACCTTGCTGGTCAAATTAACCTCACCGCCCACTGTTCGTCAAAGTGATGGACGATGACCTCGCGGGCCCATATAAAGCGTCACATGCGAGTATCGAGTGTCGTGTAGGACAACCATCGACTGCATGTGGCCAAAACATGTATGCATGAAAGGGTTGTGTAATGTTTTAAATACAGAATTCATGACTCTGATGTGGCACCGGCCTGCCTAACAAAACGGCCAACCCACACGGTGGCTCACAACTCGTAGTGTACTGCGAGCCACTTGCCACCCCCATACGCAGACACCCACACACACCGCGAATCCATCGCAACTACGATGCATGTTAAATTAATTAGCCTACGGTAAACATATGTTACCAAAGGAGGGACGTTTTAATTTTAAAAAAAGATCATTAAGACGTTTTAGTTCATTAATTTATTGATTTTCTACGAGTATAATGTGCAAAAATCAAATTTGAGCTACATGCACATGTGACAGTGCACCTAAATGGATTGCAAAAACACATGTGTCTCACTAGGCGCATGTTTACTCCCCGTGCAACAAATTTCAAACATTGAGAATCCTGATTTTTAAATTCTAGTACATCCAAAACTTATTTGAAGTTCATGAAACTAATCGTGTTGTCATATGGACACCAATACAATGTGGCATTATACTTGTTTTGTCAAATTTGAGACCAGTTGTGCTGTAATCTTTATCTAATTACAAATGGGAGATTATTAATAATTGGGAACCAATATCCCAAACGGATTATTTATTCGAACCGTGAGCGTTAAACCAACAATGGATATGTGCCATGCTTCGGTTAAGCATAAAGTGGTAACATTAATCATCCAAATAGAAAAACAATATACGTACTGCCACGCGACCCGTGTACCGTGCGAGAAGGCGTGAGTTGATGGACGCATACGAGTACTCCGCCACGCAGACGGACCGGGAGGCGTGCGTGCAGGTGTGTGAATTGACGGAGGCATGCTCGTTGCGCAGTGTCATCAGGAGGCGTGCGAGTAGCTTTGTGAAACGATGGTAGGCATGCTAGCAGTCTGGTGCGCAGGCTCACCGGGAGGTGAGCCATCGGTTTGACCGCCACCCGCCTCTCTCCCACTACTCCCACCACTCCATATTAATTGTGCGCCCGAGCGGCCGCACCCCCCATCGTTGCCACACACACACACAATCCTCTCTCTCCGCCTACATCCTCGATGCCGCTCTCAGTCCTCAAAGCCGTCAGTGTATGAGGATGCCACCGAAGCGCCCCATCGGAGAGAGTGGTGATGTGGGGGCTGCTAAAGCACTAGAGCACGGCGTGGAGATGGAGACAGAGGTTTCCTTCACCGCCGACAAGTTATCGCTGCACCCTGACGTCGTCGACGGTGTCGAGTTTCCACAGCCGAAGGCGGAGTTCCACACCGACTCTGGTGATGACCCCGGCGACGACTCCGACGACCACTCCGGCGATGACTCCGATGACGACGGACAACTGGTTAGTGATCTATACCCATTTAGGTGTCAAATAGATCATAGGGTTTCTCTGGTTACTCCCCTCCCCCTTTTTGGAATAGAAATCCTATGGTTATGTTCTCCCAACCCAAGAAATCCGAGTAAGTTTCGTTAGATCCGTGTAGTGTATTGGTTGTTTGAATGGTACAAGTGATAAGTGATTAGTTCTTTCATCTGTGCAAATGATTTCTTCTAGTAGTCCGGCTAGGGTTAGTGTTTGTGCTAATAATTCGTAGCCAGGACTTGACAATTGATTTTAACTGACCTACATATGTTTGTGCCATTATTTTTTTCAAGATTTATCTGTACACAGACGATTGTGCTTAAAAATCGAACCATAATATTGATTTGATGCCAAATTTGTTTTACTATTTGTATAGGTGCTGTCTGACAATGTCGACAGTGAAGATGAAGACGGCCAGAGGAGGTACAAGAGGCAAATCCTGAGGGATATTTATGCAGGAAAGCATAACAGGCGTATTAGGAGCTGGAACGGCGGCTATCGATGCCCATTTTGCAACCACAAGCTTCATGACGCGTATCTACGTGTTCTGGCACATGCAAGAGGACGGGCAGTTGGCCCTTCAAGCAGAAGTATTCTTGCAGGGTGGCGCATGACACGTATGCTGAGTACGTGGAGAAGCTTCAGGATTGTGCCGGCATGGGAGATGAGATGTGGGATTGAACTATGTACCCTTGAGTATGCTTAATGACGGTTGAACTATGTACTTATGGTTGAACTATGCATGTGTACGTGTACGCTTATTATCTATGTCTGAGTATGTTCAATCTATGTTTACTTATGTCTAACCGTGGGATATGGATGCAATCAGTTCGGTTGATGGAATCTACCTCCGTCTAGTTTTATTGGTCCCCTTTGTAATTTGTGTTAAATTTTGACCAAAGGTTTAACTGACAAAATGTTAGTGCAGGTCAGCAAAAATTATATCGTTGGATGGGTATTTGAGCATAGTGTTCAATGATATAATTTTTGGTGACATGCCTAAACATTTCTTAGTTAAATATTTGGTCAAAATTTGGTAACAATTACAAAGGGGACCAATAAACCAGGAGGGAGGTACTACGTCAATCACACACAGTTCCCAAAACTGGAACCATGTGCAATGACTTTCATTTTGTCTGTTGCGTCAATCACACACGGTTGGCTCTTGCAAACTGCCGCCTACAAAATTCTCTGTGGGACAGAAAACCCTCACCACCCAATTCAAAAAAGAAAAAGAAAACCCTCACCATCCCACATCACAAAAACCCTCACCCCACCCGCCACCACCTCCGGTCCCCATTCGCACCTGCACAAGCTCCTCCGCGTCTGTGCATGGCACCGCCTATCGCGGCATTGACCACTTAGCTCTACTCCTACCGCTGCCGCCAGGATACCGGCAAAGCCCACCGCATTTCGCCACTTCCGCTTGCCGCTGCCTATTGCCATCGAATTTCTCGACGCTGCTCGCGGTCGACCCACCTCCGCTCAGTTGGGGAATCTGCCGTATTGAGGGTTCTTTCTCATGGAAAACAAGGTAACTAATTTAATGAGATATTATCTCATCTCTTATCCCAGTTCATCCGCCTCCTTTAATCACCAGGCCAAAATCGCCGTGAATTCATTTTTATTTGAGCTGATTTGAGGGGTTTCTTCCGTTCATAGAGTGTATAGTGTGCGGACACAACAGGACCTTGCGGCCTCCGCCAGACATTCCATCTCACCGTACCATATGACTTGAGGATGCGTGCGGTATTTTCAATCTCACCCTAAACCGGCTCGCATGGCCTACTTTCCTGAACATATTCTAAATATTACTACATTTGGATAAAAGGGCCACATGCACCATATACGTCAAAGGGGATTTTCCCCCTCTTCTAGATTAAGCAAATTAATGATGTATTGTTCTTTCGATTACTCTCATATTTCCATGACATCATGTTTACCCTATATGTTTAATTATAGATTGTTGTCCTTCGATTTCGACTGATGTATAGTTCTTTCAATTTGGGCCCATATTTGCATGTTACCGTATTTTCTTTAATAATCCTACCATTTTCTGCAGCGCGTCCCTTGCTATGCAACAGAATCTGTAGTGCACAATCTTTCCCTTTACATAAATCAAGACTACAGGGATGTCATACTGCACACAAACCATGGATTTACAATCGTTGCTACTATAAGACTTGATGAACGTGGTGACTCCTATTTTGGCACTGGCTTTTGGAAAGAAATTTCTAGGTTTTATGAGCTGACAGCTGGCACTAGAATTGCACTGCACATAAAAGGGCCTGGTCATGAGATATATGCTAACTTCCCCGACGATATCATCCGTCCGGACTTTGTTGGAAGTAAGTTTTCTTATCAACTATCTACATGTTGACTTACCCAGCAATATCAAATGAATCGTGTAGTATTTAAGCAACCAATTGTTATTCCCTTTTCTTACTATATTCCTACCTAATAACTTCTAGTTACGAACACACTTTTCTATTACCCTGTTTTAACTAAATATTCCATGTACTCCCATTTCTATCAGAAAGCGCACGGCCCAACAGAGGCCCATTCCGGTGAAAAGGTCGGGCCTGTCAAAATAAGCGGGCCATCCCATTAGCGGCCTACTTGAGTTAGGCCCATTTACAAGCACGGCCCATACAAGTTACACAGAATCGACCCATCAAAGGCCCATTCTACATTTGACAATTTCCAGCCCATCGTTAGCTTTAGCCCGTTAACGGCCCGCTACATCTTTGGGCCCAATTGCAGCTCGAGCTTCTTTTGGCCTGTTAGCGGCCCATCGTCAGTTCTAGCCCGTTAACGGCCCGGAACGTCTTTCGGCCCTTTCTCGGCCCATTTAGCAGTTGGGCCAATTCTAGCCCGCCTTGACATTAGGCCTGTAATCGGCCCATTCAGTAAATGGGCCAACTCCTAGCCCATTTTGTCTCTCGGCCTGTTAATGGCCCGCACAACAGTTGGGCCTTTGACTTTAGGTCCATTAGGGGCCCATGTTCCGCAGGGCATCATTCCAGCCCAGCGCGACTTTTGGCCTGTTAAAAGCCTAGTTTGCAAATTGGGCCTCCTCTCCCCCATAACACTTTCGTCCTCTTACTGGCCCATAAAGTAAAAGGGCCGAGACAAAATTGACATCTATTTCAGCCTGCTAGAGGCCCGCGGGCCATTTCCATTTATACGGCCCTATCGAGCTTTTGGCCTGTTAACGACCTGCTAAGAGCTGTTGTTACGGTGGGCCACATCATTTGGGATCCACTTAATATTAGTTTGACCAGCCCAATTAAGGTCCGCTTTGATTACACACGTTTGTTTGTTTGTATGGCGTCCAGGAAATGTTTGGGCATGTGGCCCCCATTTCAACAATATAGCAAATTCAAGAATTATCCTACTCTATACTATTGCCTCTAAAAACATACACTATACAATAAAAAGACTAAGGCATAGAAACGTACAATAATCCTACACTATACAATAAAGAAATTACAGCCGAATATACTCACTAGGCATTATAGTTTGGCACCAGTGATAATAAAGCGTACACAAACAGCAAATTACATACACTGGACAAGTAAAGCTCATACATCATGGACACACATCAACAGAACTTACCATTTGAACTATAATCTCTTTAGAAAATAGGATTGGCCGGATTCAGATAGCACAAATTTCAGTCTACAAAATCTCTAATTCCTTCATGGTTATGTCTGTGTCTTGTTTCATTTTTTGACTCCTGCATCTAATACCTGCATGTCCAGTCTCAACTTGTTGATTGTACGTTGAGAATCATGTACACGTTGTCTTGCCACCTCTAGTTGATGCTCGAGATCATCTGCACATTCCAGTTCCAATCCATAATCATTCGGTAACGGCCATGCCGCACTGCTCGCAGATCTTTGTGTTGATGTCACTTCATCCTGAAATGTTTCTGTAAGTACACATGACTAGGGCAAAAATATAGTTACAACAGTGAAGCGAGAAGGACAGACAATTTTGTACATGGAAAAACAGGACTAACAATAATGTTACACGTCATGAAGCATAAGCAGGTGATATTTTAAAAATTATAAAAATGGTAATCTTTGGAGCATACATACAAAAATCTCTCTTAGCTCACCAAAGGAGCATGATGTTGGGGCCAAATCCAAAACATAGACAGGTTACAAATTTAGACAGCACGTTGCATATAAGTAAGCAAGCAGTTGGCCATTCTGTAGCTCAATTAAAGTCTTAGGGAGCATAATGAACAACAGAGGGATTCATAGAAACCTACTACAGCAAGCAAAGCTATGCGATCATTAGCCTAGTATAAACTAGATTGTGAGCCTCATGCAGTAATAGTTGGTTAATAGACTTCAAAGCTTCAGGCACACTTCGCCAGAGTAATTAAATGGTAAGGCCTTTAATTATGTCAACTAATAGTTATACAAGTACCCAACATGAGGCATCATTGTTTGGGCATCTCATTAACTTAGGACAAATAAAGCAATTGAAAAGACCAAATTAACTATGCCTGAAACAAACAAGGAATTGAAATGTTGAGTTGGATACGATGACTTACCTTAACTGGATGAACAGGCTCAGCGCTGCTCCTACTTCTCTTGCAAGGCTCCTTCCTAACATCTTGTACTTGGAAATCCTCAATCTTATCTTCATTGCACCCCCTCTGCAAGGTGACACAAACTAGTTACACGTCTCCTTGGAAGATAAATGTGAACAACACAAAAGGATGGGATTATAACGAAACAACAACACATAATGAAACATGCCAAATCTCTTTCACTTGCACACAATGAAATGAGCATTTACTATGTGTGCACTATGTAAAAACTAGGCATACCTTCAAACTGGATCTCCAGGTACTCTTGGAGAGCCTACTTTAGTGTACAGCCAAACCCTGATGTCACCTATGAGTTAGACAAGCCCCCACTACAGTAGCCCTTAGTGTTTAATTCGTTGACAAGCTGTGTTAGAGTGTTAGGTCAAGAACAACAAGTAATCAAAGTAAACAGTTCTGGTATGGCTGGCTGATGCAAACAAGCAATTGAACAGACGTATCAAGAAAATAAGCAAAGGAGGAGGCTTAAAGACCATCACTTGACTGACCAGATTTAAGGGGCATTTAAACATCATGTGCAACGTATGAACTAACATAAACATTGCATATTCCAGATTCTATAATGGAATGCACATGTATTAGGTTATGCCATGTATGCTGATGCCCAAATGTACACTATTGCAGGCAGGAGTGATTCAATATTTCACGCACAATTGAATTGCAGGTTAAGGGCCAGTTCTATTCCACCTTTTTAGAGCTTATTGTCAAAATAAGCCATAAAAGATGTAAAGAAGTCATTTTTGAGTTTTGGGTTTGGGCTTTACTTATTTCGCTTTGGAGGGGGGGTGTTTCGGGTAGAAGCTCACTAAAAATTGAAGGGAAGGGGAATAGTGAAATGACTCTGTTGTCTGCCTATATTACACTCAAAATGCAATTGCCCTACCCGCTTGCATCTCCTCTCCCCTTTCCCTCTACCTCGATCCCCTGCCTGTAGCGCTAGGGTTCCTCCAGCGAGCCCTTGCCACTGGTCCCATCTGGCGTGGTCCTTGACAATGTTGTGTCCAGCTAGGCTACATGGCCGGCGGGTAGGGCCAAATGTCCCCGGCTGCTCCTCCCTCTGGCACCGCCCCTCACTCTCATGGTCTCCAGCAGCTGCTCCACTGTGGTCCGTCCAACGCACTACTCCGGCGGGTGTCGCATAACTACGGATGATGCCACACTGCGGCAGAAGGCACCTTATTCCCCCTCCCCTCCTCCTAGGCCGTGGCCTTGAGGTGTTGTTGAAGGATAAGCTCATCCAACAAGGTGAGGATCTCCTCTGATTTTTTGCCAAATTTTCATTCTGATCCACTGTATGATGAATTGCTATGAGCTGCTTCTGCTGCTGCTATATGGTGCATTGCTATGAGCTGCTCCTGCTGCTGCAAAATGATGAATTTCTACTGCTATATGATGAATTGTGATGAGCTGCTGCTGCTATATGATGAGTTGCTATCATCTGCTCCTGCTGCTGCTATATGATGAATTGATATGCGCTGCTTCTGCTCCTGCTATATGATGAATTGCTATGAGCTGCTCCTGCTGCTACTATGTGATGAATTGCTATGAGCTGCTGCTGGTATATGACTGAAGCTCATATTCACATGTGCTTATTTTCTTAGGATAACCCGTAATAATTGTCCCTAAGAAACTTGGCCAATAGAACTGGCATACAAATAACATGTCACGATGATTGCAATGGAGGAGTGACCTACCATATCACACTGTATAGACTCACTGCTGCCTCTCCTTTTTTGCGATGTTCCATGAAATTGCCACATACATGTTGTACTTTTTCATTGTGTAACCATATCTGCAAGTTGACACGGCTAATTTCAGGCATCTCTACATGATAATACATTGCATATCCCTTGCGCATATTTAAACCACCAATTAACGATTATGTGCGTAGCATAAACCAGCCATGACTCTGTGTGCTGGACTAGTAGGCACTCTAAGGGAGCCTAATGTAGTGCACTGGAATTCCTACATGCCACCTACGATTTTGTGTAATGTACTACCTCTGTTCCTAAATATATGTCTTTGTAGAGATTCCAATATGGACCACATACAGATGTATATAGATGCATTTTCAAGTGTACATTCACTCATTTTGCTCTGTATGAGCCTATAGTGGAATCTCTAGAAAGACTTATATTTAGGAATGGAGGTGCGAGGTAGTATCATGTATGACCTCTACATATCTAATTTAGCAGCCAGTAGTAGAAATCACTGTCTGCACAAAGGGATTACTGGTCGAAAATCCTAGCAAAGCATGCTGGCAGGCACACAACAATACAAGAGAGAGAGAGAGACACTTACAAGATCATAGCAATGCCTCAGTCCAGGATCTTGGTTGGTCAAGCTGTTAGATCCAGAAGAAACATCGTCCTTGTAGTTTTTGCCAGCTGCATAACAGGTAACAGCGACATGTTAGTATATTTGAAGTACATCGGGCAGGTGATGCTGGGTGGGTTTAAAGGAGAAGTAACTAGGCCGTGGAGGGTGCTTGGCATCTTGCCAGATGGTGGGAATCAGGTTAGAAACGTCAAGGGTGCTGACGTTGCGCTGGCTGTCGGGGTTCGGTATGGAGATCTAGAACCGTCGAGTAGGGTGTTTGTGGAGTGGCTCCGGTAGGGTGGACTACGGTGTGGGTGAAGTGGATCTGCGGCCGTTTTCAAGGGCGTCGGTGAAGCTGCTCCGGTATTTGGGTTAAGGATGGTGTCGGCGATGCGGATCTGCGGCGATGGACGGGGCGTCAGAAGCTGCTCCGGTAGGTTGGATGAGGGTACGACGAAGCGGATCTGTGACCGTGGACTTGTGAGTTGGCAAAGCGGCCCCGGTAGGGTTGAGAATGGTATAGGCGAAGCTACTCCGGTTGGGTTGACGATGGTGTCGGCGATGTGGCTCTGGTAGGGTTGAGGTAGGTGTCGGCGAAGAGGATCAGAGGCTGACGATGGGGGCATAGGTAGGCCGGCTTCGGGGGATGTGGACGAAGTGTCTCCGGTGGGGAGTACGAATGAGCCGCTGCAGATGCTCTACGGTTGATGAGAGTACCGGCAAAGTAGATCCGGCGCCGTGGACAAGGCCGACACTGAATGGGCTATGGTACAGTGGTGGATGAGCAGTCTACTTGTTTCTAGTGGAGGCGGGAGGGGTAGATGTGGCAGCAGTGAATGGGCTCTGGTACGCCGGTGGATGAGCAGTCTAGGGTTTCGAGAGGGGAGGGGAAGAAAGGCCGATGAAGTACGGACGGCATGATGTAAGATGCTCTGGTGCTGTGGTGCTGTGGAGTTAGTCATTTTTGCGGGAGGGGGAGAGGAAATGGGGGTGCCGTGTGGTGGGGGGAACCGGAAGTTACCAAAGCAGCCCCGACCTATTATGTAGATGAGGGCGGTATTGTTACTGTTGTTCTCCGTGCACCAAGGACAAAAGGGGGGCATGCTAAAGAATAGCTGGCGGAAATTTTAGAAGGAGGCGGGAGATTTTGCTGCCCGCGGGATCGTTCATATCCAGTTGCAACTAATTTTGGACCATGCTAGCGGGAAGGTCATGCGAGACTGTGTACACGGCGCACGCATGAGCAGTTAATAACTAGTGTGAACTCCACCCCAGAAAAAAGACAATAACTCAGGATGATGCGCCGATAACTTGGACGTTCACGCGGGCGCGGCCAATCGTACGGGTGTAGAGGCGCGTTCACAAAGAAAGGGATCAAACGCTCAGCCTATGTATTTCTCGTGTAAATAGATAATTTAGTGCCATTTGTCATTTACTTTAAACATAATGCATTAACAAGTTAGTGTAGAGGCGCACAAAAACAAATGGATATTGTAGTCCCACAAAAGAAATGGATATTGTAGTCCCACAAAAGAAATGGATATTGTAGTCCGCTACTTAAAAGTGTTACCTAATATGGTTACATAGTCTCCATTTTATAAATTGCGTACCCGTTGAATTCATGTATGAATAATACATATATTACTTCATAATAGAATCTTAAATCATCCAAGACTAATGAATTTGAATGCAATGCATGTACATGATAACTACATTGGTGGTTTGAAGAAACATCAGGGTAAATTTGGCATGCACAATTGAAAAGGTTTATAGCGTTGAATCGATAATGTACCTTTGGCCATGATACGAAGTAGATATTGATTTATGTTCAAGCGATGCACGTCCATGATTGCTAGATAGTGATACGTGAATGAATTGTGTAATCTCTCTCACACGCATACATATCTCATTTCCCCGTGGGCATCGGAATCACACACGCGCACTTCATGTATTTCTCTCCCTCCGTCAAGGTTAGAATTCGTCTTTCTACCTCGTCCTACAAGTCTCTCACACAGAAACACACACGCTCTCTCTGTCGAACACGCCCACCCCTTTAATTCCGCCCACCCATAGCCACCAATGTCTCAAAGGATAATTATGTCTCTCACACATATGCCTAAGGTTAACTCGAGTTCCCGAACAATATGAATACATACAATGGGATTCCAGCAGAGCACCTTTTGTTTTGAGATTTCACTCTCTCTCTCTCTCTCACACACACACACACGCGCGCGTAGACATTGTTTATCGCTTCATTTTTTCTGGCACTTGCATGCACACCGTTTGTTTATCTTTGTGACGCTTTAAGTATGCCTCACACACATCCTATCTACCTATCCCTTAATATTGATATGTGTCACACAAACTCCTCCTCCCTGCTAGCAAGATGCCCATGCACTGCACATAACATCAAGATGCATTTGTATGAGTAGTTTATCTTGTGGGAGAAAAGGATGAACGAGGGAGTGCCTTATTTGCAAATGTGGAGAGGGGTGTGGGTATCTTTTCGCAAAATTGCCATAGTTCCCTTCCTATCCGTCAGATATAAATTGGATGGCCTATATTGCAGGATGGCAGGAACACCATCATCACCAACTCTGTTTTTTATAAGAGTAGATATATTTAAGTGTCACTGCCCCCCCACCCCACCCCCACACACACACTTCCCGACACCGAAGGAGTAGGGTGACAACTCGATCTTGATACTAATCTATCGTCTGGCTTCTCTCTCAAACAAACACACACACGCTACCCGACACCAAAGGAGTAGGGTGGCACCTCGATCTTGATAGTAATCTATCTACTCCTCTTTCAAAAACACATATACACACACACACTCGCTAGTTGTGCCTCTGTGCATACCCCGCACACTCTCGATACGTTTTTCTCTCCCTCTCCCTCCCCCTCCCCACCCCAACCCAACCCCAACAATAACAGTAAAAGGGTGACAACTCGATCTGATCTTAATCTGTCAATTGGTTTCTCTCTCAAACATTGTGTCTATGTGCCTCGCTCAGACACACTCGATACATCTTTTTCTCCATAGCCCCCTTGATATGTAGACTTATCGCGCGCGCACAGCTGTAGTGACGATGAGGCTAAACACAATGTGCTTTGTTTTTACCGGCCTCATGTGATAGTTTTCACCCAGTTTTCTGTTAATTAACAAGATAACCTTTTCTTTGTTACTACTAGTGAATCTGAAATCATTCGGGGCAGACATAAAATATATCACTTCAACCCAATTATCGCAGTAACTATTTTAAAAGAAACTAGCTAGATGCCCATACGTTGCACGGAACATCAAGATGCATTTGTATGAGTAGTTTATCTTGTGAGAGACTAGCAAGATGCCCATGCGTTGCATGGAACATCAAGATGCTTTTATATGAGTAGTTTATCTTGTGAGAGAAAAGGATGAACGAGGGAAGGCCTTATTTGCAAATGTGGAGAGGTGTGTTGGTATCTTTTTGCAAAATTGCCATAGTTTCCTTCCTATCCGTCAGATACAAATCGGATGGCCTATATTGCAGGATGGCAGGCACACCATCATCACCAACTCTGCTTTTATCTCTACTCACTCAGTTGGTGATGACGGTGTGTCTGCCATCCATCATTTCTGACCATCAGATCTACATCTAACAACTATGATGTAAGTCGTGGCTTTTTGCAACAAGACCCCACTTCTCTGCTCCAATTTGCAGAAACCCCTTAGTACATTGAAACCAACCACATCCCTCCTCACCTCATCAAAACAGCCACAAGGAATATATTTTGAGCGAAACCTAATACGAGTATATTTTTAGTGATATATACACCAAATTAGAGTGTTTTTCTTTCAAGTTTGTGAAAATGTATTCTTATATTCTGGATTCGTTGCAACGCACGGGCACATTGCTAGTAAGAGTAGAGAAAAGGATGAATGAGGGAAGGCCTTATTTGCAAACATGGAGAGGGGTGGGTATCTTTTTCCAAAATTACCATAGTTTCATTCCTATTCGTTAGAGATAAATCCGACGACCTATATTGCAGGATGGCACGCACACCATCATCACCAACTCTATTTTCTACTCCCTCCGATCAAAATATTTGACTTTTTAGAGATTTCAACAAGTGACTACATATAGAGCAAAATGAGTGAATCTACACTCTAAAATATGTCTACATACACATCTGTATGTGGTAGTCCATTTGAAATCTGAAAAAGAAAAATATTAAGGAACGGATGGAGTATAAGAGTAGACATGGAGATATATCTCCAGCATGGTCTACAACAAAAATGTGTTGGACTGGTTAGTGTTGGATGCTCGCAACGCGATGACCTGAGTTCGAATTCTGTCTTTAACTTTAGATTTTTATATTATATATTACTTATTTAATATATACTTCTTTCGCTACTGTACTGACAGTGGAACCCACAAAGTACTTAGAATACAAGATTAAGGATGGACTTGTTTCTTTTTAACTTTCTATATGAAGTTGTAGCCACCTTGCAAGTCACGTGTACATTGTACATGCAATTAACTTTTTATAGAGAGAGAATCATACACGCAATTAACTCAAATGGATTGGATGTGACTTTATTATTTCCAGCATAAGAGCATCTCCAACAGGAGCTGGCAAATTTCGTACTGCTTCCTTCCGCGGAGGACGACATCAAACGCCAGCGGCATACATTTTCACAACTCTAACTAACCAGATGAAATTCATGCAAACACGGACTGTTTTCATATAAGCATGCAGGATTTCGTATAAAAAGCCGGATCTTCATATAAACATGATGGATTTCATTACATTTACATGAACTAAGCGGTGCTAACCCAACTCTCTTGGTATAATTAATACTCCCTCCGCCCGGAAATACTTGTCCTAGAAATGGATGTATCTAGACTTATTTTAGTTATAGATACATCCAATTTATCCATTCTTAGAACAAATATTTCCCGCCAGCCGGAGAGGGAGTACCTAATCTAGATGGCCGCCCGCGGATCCCTTTGTCTTCCTCATGTCTGGCAGACACTTGTGGGGTCAACGAAGGTCCTCGGAAGAGACAAAGTAGCAAAGAAACCACCTTAATACGCATTCGTTGCCTCGGCGGTGGCCTTCATGGGACCCAAGTGGCGGTTGCCTCCCGTGTTCTACTTCTCCTCGATGATGGTGGCGGACACGGAGAAGCTGGCCACCGACTCGTCGCTCTCCGCGCTCCAGGCTTCTGTCTCTGCCTGCATGGCGTTGCCGCAGGCACGGGAGGCGCGCCCACAGACATGGGTGGCACGGCCACCGCAGACACTGGTGGCGCGGTACGACATGGCATCGACGACGCCCGTACCGGCGTGCTCGCTACTATACCGACGTGGAGCAACTCGCCACTCCTCATCGAGCTGAACTGGAGCGGCGAGTTGCTGAACCACGCGCTGGATTGGGGTGGCAACTGGCTCCGTCGGGCCACGCGAGGTTGATGAAGCATTGAGCGGCCTCACCCGTATCCGGAGGGCTCGGTGGGCCACCCAGCCGGGTAGTATGTTGGAGAACGGCTCCTCGGAAGCCATCGAAAGAGTGGATAAAGTGGTGAAGGAGGAGATGGGGGAGCGGCGGAGGGGTGCGATTCTCGCCGGCTGTCTGTCGGGCCTCATTTAAATATAGGGCGGACGGTAGGAGCTTGGCTGGCGTATGGCCTCATTTAAATTGAGGGCGGACAGGAGGAGGTCGGCCGGTGTTGCGTTTAATTCCGGCCCGCTCATGAACGAACGTGTGGCCGGAGTAGGTTTCTCGGTTTGCATGCGGGTTTAGCGGAGGGGTTTGATAGAGGCGAGGAGGCGTGTTCAGCCGGGCGTGGAGCGGGCGGCGCAGTACTATTCGATTTGACAATGGGCGGTGCAGTTCCCGATACAGCTTTAATGCAGACGAGGGAGCGGTAGCGGTTCCCGAAATGTTGAACGACCAATGATGCATCCTCCTTCAATTAGCATCGTGCAAGCATGAGGGAAGTAATAGGAGGAGGACCGGGAAAAGAGGCTGCACGATGTGAATGCAACGCAGTTTGCACTCATATAAAGGCACCCCTGCATTCCAATGCATCTACCACATCGTACGCACCTAAGCATTTGCCTAAGCACCTACACTAAGCGCAAAAGTGCTCACTCCAGACCCATGGCGGCGATGCGTGCGAGCGGCAAGTGGCCGTGCCACATGGTCCACGATGCCGACCTGCGGCATGGCGCCGAGGATTGTCTCCAGACGGTGTTCGCAACCTGCTGGTGGATGGCTGTCATCGACGCCAACTATGACTCTCGGTTGGACCAGATGATTGTTGCAACCACCAACAAGTTCACCGTCCTCACGAAGCCCGGGGATGACATCACCATACTCCTCCAGCCCGCGCACCCGAGCTCCTCATTTCCTGTCACCCTAATCGGCCTCCAAGGTCGGAACCTCTTTCAAGCACTAGTGACCCTGCGACTACCCGCCGACGCCAAGAAGAATGTCCACCTGGAGGTCGCGCTTGGCGTGAGGTGCCTCGCCCTACAAGAATTCGTCGACCTACACATCCACATGTATGAGCAAATCGTGTGCATAGGTATCTACAAGGCCATTGAGGACGCTACAACGTTGGCCTTCCTCAAGCGGCTAGAAGCCTTGGATGCCTTTGCTGAGAAGCACCTTGACCTCGCCACAAAAGTCATCGCTCCTTAGCTGCCGGTCGGTGGCCCGGCGCACTAAGTTGAGGAGGAGGATGTCCTACGTTGATGGATGCATCTTTCTTCTTGCCTCCTGTAACCACCACTACGATCACATCATCGTGACCTTAATTCTTATTGTGCTATTGCATTCTCGTTCCAGTTAATACCAACATGTGCGATCCCTTTGCTTAATTTTATGCATCACTGTAACTAGTACTCCATCCGTCAATTTATAATTTGTGCTTACCTTTTCCATCAACTTCATGCAACGCACGTGCATCTTGCTAGAAACACTAGATCATGTCAGACCGCATGTGACCAAACCGACGATGCGCCAACCTAGCTACAACGTACCCTGCTTATCTGGCGGAAATAGCCCCGCCCTAGCGTTTCCAATCGTTATTTCTATCTATCGATCGTGCCAAGGAGCGGAACCAAATGTTGCAATTTATACATTTTTATCTACTCATACTCCTATAAAAGACTTAGTTGGTGATGGTGGTGTGTCTTACATCAGTCATTTCTGACCATTAGATCTGCATCTAATGGCTGTGAGGTAAGTTGGGGCATTTTTGCAACAATATCCAACTTCTCTGCTCCAATTTGCAGAAAACCCCTTTATTATCTTGAAAGCAACCACATCCCTCCCTCACCTCATCAAAATAGCCTGAGAAATATATTTTGAGTGAAAAGTAATATATTAGGAGTATATCAAAACAAGAGTGATTTCTTTCAAGTTTGTGAACAAGTACTACTATTATACTACTTTGGATCCGTCGCAATGCATGGCACATTGCCAGTAAAAGGAAAAGGCCTGCCGCGTTCGCGTCGCACCCCCACACGCCCGGGAATAGGGAGTACTCCACGGCCCGTCCGGCACACCACATAGCTAGGGAAGGCGTGTTGCCTAACATTTTCAATTTCATGTGGGACCGCCGTTGAGCAAACGGACTATTGGCAAACCGCACCCCGCCCGCTGCCGGGTTGGAAAACAGAAACGAGGTGAAGATCTAGTTGTAGCACGGAAGCCAAGAAATTTGGTGTCTGATGGGGCTCGTTGATATAGTGTTATTTATTCATAACTAGCAAGATGCCCATGCGTTGCACAGAAAATCAAGATTCATTTGTATGAGTAGTTTATGTTGTGGGAGATGAGGATGAACGAGGCAAGGCCTTATTTGCAAATGTGGAGAGGGGTGTGGGTATCTTTCTACAAAATTGCCATAGTTTCCTTCCTATTCGTCAGATATAAATCGAATGGCCTATATTGCAGGATGGCAGGCACACCATCATCACCAACTCTATTTTTTATAAGAGTAAGTATAAGTATATAGATATAGATATAGAGAGTAGAGATTTGGGTTTGGCACAAGCTCGTACTGTGGGAGCACCACAAGGCCTGCCGCGGGAGTTACATTTCCCTCTCTGGGCCCACGGGGCCGAGCTTAAGTGGCTTAGTGCACCAGCCTATAGTCAATGACATGTGGACCTTAAATGCGGATGGCCTACATGTCATTCTCATCGTGCTGGCGTGGTTCATGACTCACTCGTTCGAGATGAACCTTCCGGCGGTGGCATGGCCGTGGCGAGGGTGCCACAGCTGGGCGTCGAGGCATTACGAGGCATAGATGGCCACACCGGAGGGTACTACCTATAGTACAGAAGTACTCTAGCTGAGGATTGATGCCCGGGATGAAATATGTCACAGCCGCTGGATGAAAATTTGATGGTGCGGGAGTACGGATCGAAGCGCAGGAGCGGAGCAGGCAAACCGCGTCCAATCGGGTGTGGCTGTGGTAGAAAGTTGATGGTCACCGCAGTTCAGCTGGCCCGCATGTCATGCACACAAAGGCAGAGGAGCGGTGGGACCGAGAGGGATGAGGTGCACTACGGGGGATGTCGTGCAGTGGGTTGGAGCGGCATCGTGGGAATCATGTGTAGGTGTGGCAATGGTAGAAACAAGAAACGTGATGGTCGCCGTGGTTCAACTTCCATGGACAGGCTGTCATGTCTGCTGACACATGCACGTACCGCTCACTACAAGGAGCAGTAGCAGAGAAAACTTGTTCCAAAGATACCATTTTTCTGATAGAATTCTCGAGATATCATTAGTTTTTACACATGGGATAACTCCTGCAAGGGTCAATCACAACAGGTGTTTTGTCAAAAAATGCATCTTGATGTTCCCTGCAGTGCACGGGCATCTTGCCGCTGGGTGTGCCACCGACCCAAACTCAATTTTTTCAGACGCTTAGGTGCACCGGATGCCATGCCACGCTACAAAATGTAAAAAATAGCTCCAATTCTTTTATAACCTATTATCTTCAAACCATCAAAACAACCCAAGGAATATATTTTGAGTGAAGCATGATTTACCTTTACTGATATATGTATATCAAAACTAGAGTGTTTCTATTTCAAGCCCATGAACAAGTATTATTCTACTACTTTGGATCCATTGCAACGCACGGGGTAGCACATTGGTAGTAGTCTCTATCTCTATCTCTACTCTACTCTTATAAAAAACAGAGTTGTTGATGATGGTGTGCCTACCATCCTGTAGTATAGGCCGTCCGATTTATATCTGACGGATAGGAAGGAAACTATGGCAATTTTGCGAAAAAAATACCCACACCCCCATCTGATCTATATCTAACGGATATGAAGGAAACTATGACAATTTACCTGCAGTCCTCTCCACATTTGCCGATAAGGCCTTCCCTCATTCATCCTTTTCTCCCACTAGATCTTGATGTTCCGTGCAACGCACGGGCATCTTGCTAGTCTCTACTCTTATAAAAAAACAGAGTTGGTGATGATGGTGTGCCTGCCACCCTGCAATATAGGTCGTCCAATTTATATCTGATGGATAGGAAGAAAACTGTGGCAATTTTGCAAAAAGAAACCTACACCCCTCTCCACATTTGCAAATAAGGCCTTCGCTAATTCATCCTTTTCTCTCACAAGATAAACTACTCATACAAATTCATCTTGATGTTCCGTGCAACGCACGAGGATGTTTCCTTGGGGGTCTCTCTAGCGCGGCATGGCCATAGTTGCAAGTTGACGCCCCTTGAGATGCCGACGTTGAGGGGCACTCGAATTTTGTCCAATGAGCAGGTAAGATGAGTTTGATCACGTATTAAATGCATTCTAAAGATTACTTCCATGTCCATTTCCTAATTCTCCCCCTACCGACTATTTCACAGGTTAGGCTCGGTGCGAGGGGAGATTGGCTTGCATATGTACGGGAGGGTACCACATCAATTTGCACAAGATTTACAACGGTGACACCGTTCCCATAGAACCTTTGTCCAACATTGCGATCAGCCTTGCAACGCGCCACCGCCTGAATTGGTACGATGGAACCACAGTGAGATTGAAGAAGATAGCACGAACCTTGCACATGGCGGTCAAAGGTGGATGATGCTGTCTGCGGCCGATTTGTTTCCGTACAAGTACGAAGATGATGTGCTCCTTCCTAACTGCATCTTCGCGGTGACAAACCCGGGGACTTGTTTTGTATGGGACACATCCTACGGTATACTCCCTCTCTCCCAGTTTATTTGTTTTGAATTTTTTCATTTTATAAGTTTAAAATTCAAATTTTGGAGCTCCCCATCACATGTTGAGATTACAATGTCCATTAAATCATTGCATGCATGTATAGTGAAGAAAAAAAATCTCGAGTTTGCCACGAGTTCGTCCAGCGGTAGCACCACAAGGCCTGGCGCAGGAGTTACATTCACCTCTCAAGGCCCTTGGGTCTGAGCTTCAGTGCCTTATACACCTGCCTTTGAGTCAATAACAAGTGGACCCGATAGGTGGCTGGTCCATATGTAATGATCCCAAAGGTAGAGGGGCAGTGGGGCCGAGAGGGGAGAGCCGCAGGTCGGGGGACGTGTGGTGTCATGGGTTCGAGCAACGTTGTGGGAATCGTGTGTGGCTGTGGTAGAAACTTTTTTTGAGAGTATGGCTGTGGTAGAAACTTGATGCTCGCCGCATTTCAGTTGGCCCACATGTCATGCACACAAAGGTAGAGGGGCGGTGCGACCGAGAGGGGTGAGGCGCACGTCAAGGGACGTGGTGCCGTGGGTTGGAGAGGCATCGTGGGAATCGCAAGTGGCAGTGGAGGAAACGTGATAGTCGTCGTAGTTGAACTTCCATGGACAAGTTGTCATGTCTACAGACACATGCATTGCATACCGAACACTGGAAGGAGTAGTAGAGAAAGCTAGGTGGATTAATAGTTCCTTATAGTCCATCTATATCAATATACATAGAGAGGGAATAATTTTTTTTACAAAAGAGGAAATAGTTCAATCCATAATGCCCAGTGCTGGTGCAACATCTTCTTCCTCTTCTCATTTTCTGTGGGAGACGGCTTCGCAACAAGCTCTCTGGACCTTGCAGCTATATCTAAACTCACAAGGGCGTCGAGTGCAGCATATTTTATCCGCTCGTACGTCAAGAGATAATTCTCCCACCCAGACGACCTTAATGCCAGCGTCTTTTCACCCTTCTAAAGATTTGTTCCAAGCATAAAATTTTCTACGTCAAATAGGGATGGTGTCGGTTTATCACAATCTTCTATAGGAATTTTTTTTGGTTTATACATCAGCGATGCTTTTCAAATCAAGGTTGTACGGCTCCAACTTGTGTTTGTCCCCTGCGATGGCTGCCCCACAGAAGTATATGTCCTCCCGAGACAAGAAATCATGAAGCTCACTTGGTATGGAGGGTGCGTGTATGATGTGGTACACCAAAACATCATCTTCGAGGCACAGCTGAAGGATGGCGGCGCGTTGGATCTTCCCAATGGCACGCTCTGTGTACTCTGCGTCGAGACCGATGACCTTCATCTCCACCTTTTGGAGGGAGTTGGATACATTGTCGATCCACTTCCAAACAACCCTTGGGTGGTCGGTGACTATGGCAACTATGATCAACGAGCCTTCGACGAGGACATGTTGGACGCTAAAAACCTACATCTCGATCTTTTTCGCCATTTGGAACCGCTGGACCGGAGGGCTATGGTTTGGAGAATTAGGATTAGATGGCTAGTCTAACTGAAGAAGATGATTATTTATAGGGGCTTCAGAATTACTCCAGGAGGATGTGAAGAGGTTAAAACAATGTGAATGCAGTGTGGTTTGGATGCAAATGAAGATGAAGGAGTAGTGAAGAAGCCGAGGAAAATTGGTTCCCGATGGAGAAGTAAATGTGAGAAGTGGCATGTAGGCAGTTGATTAGATGGCTAGGTAGACTAAACGAAAAGGCTACGCGGGTAGACTAAGGATTGGGGCCTGTCCCTGTACGCGCCCATCCTTCTAGCACTACATGTGTCCCTTTTTTGTGAACATCACTACATGTGTCCCTGTACGGGAGTACTACTCATGTTCGTACTACTCCTACTAGTAGTAGTAGTACAACTATGGTACACTTAATGGTCAAAATACTATTATTCATCCAGTCCTCATACTAAAGTGACAAGACCCTCCGCCCGAGGTGACACCAGTCCATGCGGCGTGTCCGGGTTACCGAAGTCAGCCTCACCTTGTGCACTATGCAGTCACTGTCACCGCCGCTCTATAGCATGCCTCGCCTCATCTTCCTCTCCCCTAGCACCACTCCATCTCCATCTTCGTCTCACTGGAGATCCTGAGGTCACTCTCCATCATCTCACTGTGCCCCCGCGTACCCTTGCCTTGCTCGCCTCCCCCAGTACCACTATTCCCTCGCTAGCCACTCCAGCACTGAGAGCCTTCTCCCCCGTAAATCAAGCCCCCCAAAACCCCACCTTCCAAACTCCACCATGGCCAAACGCGAACTGCGCAACATCCATATGAGCCGCGATTGGAGCAATATCCCTAGTGACGTCCTCGACCTCTGTTGTTCGTGTATGGATATGTTCAGCGCCCTGCGGCTGGTTGCATGCTCGAGGGGCAAGCACATGGCCATCGTCGAAGCGAGGCCTAAGCTTTTCAAGACACCCTGCTTGCTGCTATCTGGTCTTGCTAGATTTGCTCACCATGATACGGAGGCGTACATGATGCCCCTCGACTTCTATCCGACCTCCATTAGCCGAAACTTCATTGCAGGTATGTAGTGGGTCGCGGTACATCATTTCCCTAGACTTCGATCTGATCACCATCGCCCGAAACTTCTTGTAGGTATGTACTGGGTCGGCATGAACTCCCACTGGATGGCTGCCGTCAGAGAAGATGGGAAAAATTTGGTGCTCGTGAACTTCCAGACCTCCCATGAGATTATCCTTCCACCGTCGGAAGATATAGAGTTTTGCCATCGCGGTCCAAGTCATCTAGATTACGTCATCAGTTGGATGACACACCTAAGATTGTAATCTCCCAAGTGCCCACATGACATGCGGAATACGCAGACTTCAAGCTAATTTCCTTGTTCGACAAGAGACTCGCCTATCTTTCCGTCGGTGCCTTCTTTAGCTTAGCTCAGCTCGTAGTGGATCATCGTCAAAGCTGATACACACTTCTATGATCCTATTGAACACGACGGCATCATCTACGCGATCGACAAAGCATATGGCACCACGTATTGTTGGGACGACCCTGTGAAAGTTGTTTTCGTCTGATGTTAATGATGACGCCATTACACTGTTTGAACTTTTTGTGATGATTGACATATCCCTCTTTGAGCAGAATTTGAGAAGAACTATGGCAATGTATTAGAGACGTCGTAAATCAGCTATATTTGGAATGAGTTAATTCATGCGATTGTGACCATGTCATTACAGCCAATTTGTACCCCTGAATAATCAAACGGTTAGTTTTGATATTATCCTTATTTTATAGTAATCTATATACTACTAAATATGAGTGTGTATCAATGGCCATGTTAGTTTCCTCATTTTCATGATGTAGAAACATGCATCACACTATTGGTTTCATCTAACCATACATTACGGAAGTAAGTGTGCATACGGAGAACTCTATATTTGGAAGTAGTGAAATCATGTAATGCTTACCATGTGTACATACCTATGTTCGCCCTTCAGCAATCAATGGCTAGAATAATATGCTCACAAAATTTTTGCCCATAGAACATGAGTGTATAACGATGCATGGTCTGTTAGTTTCCTTGAAGAATTTGTTTGTGAGGACAGAACATGATTACATAACATGCATGATATGGTAGTTCCCTATGAAGAATCGATTGTGAGATAACATGAGTATAACCATGCATGGCACTTCTATATTTTCGAACCTAGTATACATTTTCCTGTATTTTCCTCCCAGTTCCAACTGGGAGATATCAATGTTGTTCCTTGCATTATCCTACTCATGCTGTGAACAATGTTGATCTATCGTTAACAATGCCTGTCCTTTTTGATATGATGTATTGTCCCTACAGTTACTGCCCTTTGTAATCACACCACGTTTGCCAAAAATAGGGAAGCACAACTGGTTCCTCGCTCGAACAGATGACGGAAAAAGACTGATGATCATTCGGACACATGAGCTGGAAAACTTATATTGCAAAAACCCCACTGTATTCAAGCACCGTGACATACGTGAGTATCCGGACAGTGGCTAGTACATCTATGAGCAGGATACCATCTTGTTGGGGCCTTCAGGATTTTTGAGTTGGAGGCGGGTAAACATCCTTGGTTCACACTCTCTGTTTCTCGGACTCAATTATCCGATTAACCAGGAGATCACCGTTGCCAAGGACCTTGATGGCAGAGAGGCTATATTTGCTATGGAAAATTGTGTCTACATGGCGAGCCTTAGGAGTTCGGGAGCAAACTCCCTTGTTTGTCAACGATACATCCTGCAGCCAAAATAAGGTGAGAATGACAAAGGCATCTAGATTAACTTTGATCCTTGGATGTGTCGAGTTCGACAGGCAGTGATGTGGTTCAAGCCTTCAGGTTGATAGTTAATTGGGTTCTTGCGTCAAAAGGATGGAGTACTGGTGCCTCCGGATCACTTGTGGCTGAACCGGGACTGCAAATTATGATGGTGTTGGATCATCCCTCTTCGAATGACTTGTTGTCTTTGCTACTTGTTCTGGATGGGTAGTTCTCTCGTTTGTTATGCATATTCCTTGTCATTTGGTCATCCTTGTCTATGTCACTCTTACTATGTAATAGTTGCCTCTATTTAGAATGTCATTCTCATCTGGATCACGACAGTCTGAGCACTGCAGATGGGTGCGTTTTGGTGCTGTAGCAAGACTACTTATGAACTATCATGTCTTGTTGTTTATGTCAGTAGTAGTCACTAGTCAGTGTTTGAATGTTGTATAAATTGTTGTTTCGAACTGTTTACTATCTCGAACTGTTGGTGGGCTAAATGAGGGCATCACCATTCTCCAGTGCTCAGAGTATATCTCCATTTTCAAGTTATAATTTGAGCTCAGTGCCTTTTCGATGATGTACACTTGTTTGGGCCAGTGAGGTGTCGTTGAATATGGGGCGAGTAGTAACGCAATGCCAAATAGGTCAATTATGACTCTCAGGCCGGGCTCTCAAAAGATCCTCAAAAAAAAGGTCGGGCTCTCAAAAAAACAAAGAATAGGGACTCTTAGGCCGACATGTGGGTGCCACCGGTGTTTTCGTGGACTTGCGCCGAGAGCATATTTGCGTGTGTTCGAAATTCATGCTACCTTTTCATCTCCAGTCTCCCCCACACACACACCTCTGGAATCTCGATTGCTACTGCAGTTCCCCCAAATCCCCCTCATGTACTCCCTGTAAATCAAGCGCACTATCATGTTGCCTGTCAACACGGATCTCTGAGCCGGAGATCCTGAGGCCCGTCCTGCCTTCGGGCGCTGCGTGCTGTCGCTCAACAGTGGCATGTCGGCGCTTGACGACCAGTTTTCCGGCGAAGTGTTGATGGTAACCATCAACGGCGACGGGCCTCCCGTCTCGCCAGATGACCTTGTCAAAGCTCTTGGCATTGCGCACGGCATCCAAATAAATGACTTGCTCGTTGAAGTCTGTCCGCCACCAGCTGATTTCTTCGTCAGGTTCTGGACAAATTTTGACTGTAGTCGTGTGTCCGAATCTTCCCGGCGTTTGTTCTGCCATGGCGTGCTAGTGAGCTTTGATCGGTGGCACCCAGGATGGGGCTCGGTACCCTCTGAGCTTGAGTTTTTCACAAATCTTACCTTCCACGGCATGCCTCGACGTGCTTGGAACAGCGAGTCCATGAATGAGCTTATCAACGACCTTGGAGGTGAGCTCGTAAGTATGTTTGTTCCTCTAGACAGCTGGGCTCTGACGGTTATGGCATGGATGAAGAAGTCGTCCACCATAACGAAGGTGATTGGTGTTGAGATACCGGCGCAGGAGCCGGGGTTTTACTATTCATTGCCACCAAGGCCGCTGCGGACCGCATTAGGGATGTACTTGTATCGAGTGTTCGTGCATGTCGAAGAAGTAGTCAATCCATCAATCGAAGTCCTGCCGCCGCCGCAAGAGCCTGGGTCCGTCGACGACGTCCATTACAGGAGTCAACATCAGACTTTCCCCATGTTGCTCGGAACGATGGATGGCACATGGCCTACTCCATCGTGCGGCGGAGGCCACTGCTTCTTTGGGAGAAGAGGCATGGCTGGCTACCTGGATGTGCTCTAATTTGAGGTAACAACTCAATCTTGTCAGATATTGTACTAGTTAAATCCGAGCCATGGGTGTGAAGCACTGATGTGCCAATACATTTGCTTGTGACATGTTCTATTTTTTACCTGAACTTTTTTTACAAAGGGTTGTACGTCAACTTAATGTTCTAGCAGAACTTATATATTGTGTTGTCTATCTGTTTTCTTTGCACAACATTCAAGATATTTCCCCATCATTGCTAAAGACGATGAACCGTTATGTACGAGTTCGTTGGTTTCAACATAGGCCTACCCGTAGCGATCCACTGCTTCCACCCTGATTGTGTCGCCTACGTGAAATTTTTGTATGCAAGTTCAGTGTGCTATGATGTTATATATGATTGTGTCACCTATATAAGTTTTTACTGAGCATCATCAATGCATATGGCTGAAAGATGTATTTACAAGCATCGACCGATGGGTCTCTCTCTCTCACACACACACACAAACACACACACACACAAGTGGGACCCGTTGAATTATTTCTTTGCTCGTGACAACTTTTAATTAGGTTCCACTGTACTCTAACTTTTTTCTTAAGTTATTAATTGAGCTCAGTGACTTCAAAAAGTTGTACAGAAGCCTCATTTGGGCCTTCCCGGCATCGCTGAATGTGGGCTGAGTAGCCATGTAAGGTTGTACTGTACTACACAGGCCTTTTTTTCAACATCAGCAATGCAACTGGGTCGACAGTTGTACACAATCCGGTGAACTTGTTATTCTCCGCCCCGCTGGGCTGCAAATCTTTCCTAGGAGGAGGGATGCATTAGGCTTAACAAGAAAATGGGCTTTAAGTAATAATAAATGGGATGTAATTATAAAAACTAGGCAGTAACTATAAAAAATGCACCAAACACGTAATTAGTTTATAAAATATTACTTTTGGATTTTGAAAATTTTAATTTCATTAATTGTTGCGCGCGCAATGTTTCGTTGGATTTTTACGTAATACAAATTTATATTGAAATTGTATTTAATCTCACTAGAAATTTCGGGATAAAAATATTTCGGATCCCATCAAAATGTGGGAAATTTTATTGAATTGTGTTTTGAATGGTTGGTTGAAATTATTAATTGTTGTCCTAGCTAGAAAATGGGTTGTACTATTAACAAACTGTAAATGTGTTGTAGTAAATTCTAATAGAATTCAAAAATGGGATGTACATTCTTATAAATCGCAAATGGGCTATAAGTTCTCTTCCACACACTTATGGGCCTACTAAGTTAACGTGTCCCCTAAAAAAAGTAAGTTGGATGAGTATGCAAGGCTTTGTCAACTTATAGTCAACACATGGTTCTAACAGCAGTGTCCGTTGGACGTCCATCCAACGGATGTCGTGCTTCTTCTTCAATCTTGGATATGCTAGCTTCAGCCGTTTCAGAGGCTGGCCTATGGGCCTACTAAGTTGACGTGTACCAAGGGCTTTGTCAACTTAGTCAATATAAATGATTCTAGCTGCAGTGACCGTACGATCACTCGTGCGCGTTGGTCCTAAATAAACGGTTTAAAAACCTTTTCCGCGACGACATTTGGAACCTTCGCCAAGTGAGTGTGGGAGATAGGGGGGTCCTTCCCACATGACCCAGAAACCGTCGGGGATAGGGCCCCTACAGTACTCCTACTCGTTTCTGCTCGCATTGCTATCGTAGTCGGTATTCTGTGGTACTACGTTTACGATGCGCGACCCATCACAAAGGGTTCACTGTTATAGAACGTGTATGATGCGCGGCCCATCACAAATGGTTCACCGTTAAGAAGATTAGCTAATCGTTGTATGAGTGTCGGACATGATTATGAAACATCGGACCGTCGTAACAACGTCGTACATGACAACCATTGCACACACTATTCTGTGGTGCAACATTTACGATGCATACTTCATCAGAAACAGTTCATGGTTGCGAATCGTGTATGATAAGGCAACTAACACAAACATTTAGTTTTCCCGCGATATTGTCTGACATCGCACATGATTTGCAAACGGCAACTGTGTGCATGCTTGCACACGTTTCCTCTCTGTGAACCGTCTTCGATTAGGGTGCATATCGCAAACGTTTGTGTTTTACCAACAATGTGTGTCGTAACAACCTGGAGAGCGTAATTTCACCATAATTTAATTGCTGCTTTTCCAAATTGTACCAGATTTGGGTTTGAATTTGAATATATGCTACAACTTTATTCATTTCCATCAGGTTCGAACAACCAGTGCATTATTCGATTCATAGGTACATATATTCAAGAATTACATAAGAACCAAATAAAGAATGATGAATCACAGTTGTTTACTTGTACTATTAAAGACGGTAAATAAAGAGGCGAAATATATTCTGGTTGCTGAACAAGGTGAATCAGAATGCCCATATTGTGCCCTCCTCCATGTAGAAGGCACGGATGACTCTAGTCCAACCCCTTGTGATGGCCGACCGCCCATCCTTCACGGTCTTCATGAAAACATCTAGATAATCATCGTGTTCTGGTAGAAATACTTTAACCTTTGCATGACCACCAATCATGTATTTTGAGAGGTAATCTTGAGTAAACTGCTTTGGCAACCACTTCAAAGGAAAAAGATTGTCATGTAACACAACTCATTATGGGCAGTGATACATCTCCAACGTATCTATACTTTTTGATTGTTCCATGCTATATTATATTCTGTTTTGGACACTATTGGGCTTTATTATACACTTTTATATTATTTTTTGACTAACCTATGAACCGGAGGCCCAGCCCAGAATTGCTGTTTTTTGCCTATTTCAGAGTTTCGCAGAAAAAGAATATCAAACGGAGTCCAAACGGAATGAAACCTTTAGGAACGTGATTTTTGGAACGAACGTGATCCAGAGAACTTGGACCCTACGTCAAGAAAGCAACCAGGAAGGCACGAGGTAGGGGGCGTGCCTACCCCCCCTCCCCAGGGGCGCCCTCCACCCTCGTGGGGCCCATGTTGCTCCACGGACGTACTTCTTCCTCCTATATATACCTACGTACCCCCAAACTACCAGATAGGGAGCCGAAACCCTAATTCCATCACCGCAACCTTCTGTACCCGTGAGATCCCATCTTGGGGCCTTTTCCGGAGTTCCGCCGGAGGGGGCATCGATCATGGAGAGCTTCTACATCAACACCATAGCCTCTCCGATGATGTGTGAGTAGTTTACCTCAGACCTTCGGGTCCATAGTTATTAGCTAGATGGCTTCTTCTCTCTTTTTGAATCTCAATACAATGTTCTCCTCCTCTCTTGTGGAGATCTATTCGATGTAATCTTCTTTTGCGGTGTGTTTGTTGAGACCGATGAATTGTGGGTTTATGATCAAGTTTATCTATGAACAATATTTATATCTTCTCTGAATTGTTTTAAGTATGATTGGTTATCTTTGCAAGTCTCTTCGAATTATCAGTTTGGTTTGGCCTACTAGATTGATCTTTCTTGCAATGGGAGAAGTTCTTAGCTTTGGGTTAAATCTTGCGATGTCCTTTCCCAGTGACAGTAGGGGCAGCAAGGCACGTATTGGATTGTTGCCATCGAGGATAACAAGATGGGGTTTATATCATATTGCATGAGTTTATCCCTCTACATCATGTCATCTTGCTTAAAGCATTACCCTGTTCTTCTGAACTTAATACTCTAGATGCATGCTGGATAGCGGTCGATGTGTGGAATAATAGTAGTAGATGCAGGCAAGAGTCGATCTACTTGTCTCGGACATGATGCCTATATACATGATCATACCTAGATATTCTCATAACTATGCTCAATTCTGTCAATTGCTCAACAGTAATTTGTTTACCCATCGTAATTCTTATGCTCTCGAGAGAAGCAACTAGTGAAACCTATGGCCCCCGGGTATATTTTCTATCATATTAATCTTCCATCAACAAGCTATTTCTTGGACCATTTTTATTTTGGTTTATTTACTTTGCATCTTTATCATAAAAATACCAAAAATATTATCTTATCATATCTATGAGATCTCACTTTCGTAAGTGACCGCGAAGGGATTGACCACCCCTTTATTGCGTTGGTTGCGAGGATTTTATTTGTTTGTGTAGGTGCGAGGGACTCGTGCGTGGCCTCCTACTGGATTGATACCTTCGTTGTAAAAAACTGAGGGAAATACTTACGCTACTTTGCTGCATCACCCTTTCCTCTTCAAGGGAAAACCAACACAATGCTCAAGAGGTAGCAAGAAGGATTTCTGGTGCCATTGCGAGGGAGTCTACGCAAAAGTCAATATACCAAGTACCCATCCCAAACCCTTATCTCCCGCATTACATTATTTGCCATTTGCCTCTCGTTTTCCTCTCCCCCACTTCACCCTTGCCATTTTATTTGCCCTCTCTCTCCGTCCTCCTTCTCTTTCCCTATTTGCCTCCTTTTGCCCATTTCTTGTTTGCTTGTGTATTGGATTGCTTGCCTGTCAAGATGGCTCAATATAATACCAAATTGTGTGACTTTACTAATACCAACAACAATGATTTTATTAGCACTCCGATTGCTCCTCTTACCGATGCTGAATCTTGTGAAATTAATGCTGCTTTGCTAAATCTTGTCATGAAACATCTGCTTTCCGGCCTTCCTAGTGAAGATGTCGCTACCCATCTAAACAACTTTGTTGATTTGTGTGATATGCAAAAGAAGAAAGATGTGCACAGTGATATTGTGTAAGTGCATCTAGTGCCACCCCTAGTTGGTTTTGGAGTATTGACAACAAACCTAGTTGAGGGACTAATGTGTTTGTGAGAATTGCAGGATAACATAGGTAGAAGTCCCTCATTGATTCGGTTTTCCTACCAGAGATGACCCCTAAAAATGTATGAATACATTGAAGTCAGAGGTGGTATGTGAAGACATTCACATTGAAGACTATGATAAGAGAAGACATCGCGTGAAGACTATGGAGCGCGAAGACTTAGCAGTTTCGTCATTCTGTGTTTTTCTTTGTTGAGTCATAGGAACCACCGTACTGTTAAGTGGGGTCCAAGAGAACCAGTCAGAATGACTGAAGTGATGCTTAACCAAAATCCTATGTCTTCAAGTGAAGACTATGAGAGCAAATCTTGTCCAGAGTTGGATAAGTCAGCTTTGCTTGTAGTCCAAGTAAAGTTGCCGTGTGTGTTTGAAATCTGACCGTTGGAACACGTGTCAGTTCCTTAGTGACCCAGGGTCATTTCGGACAAATCAGGTCGGGTTGCCTAGTGGCTATAAATAGCCCACCCCCTACAACCATAAATGGTTGGCTGCTCAGAGTTAGAGTACCGCTTTTGTCGTTTGAGAGCAACCCACCTCGAAGCCTTTGAGAGAGAATTCCTTGCGAGGGTAAAGCCCTAAACACCCAGAGCCAAAGAGTGTTAGGCATCACTTAAGTCTTCCTGTCTTTGTGATCTGAAGACTTATTACACTTGAGGACTGTGAATCCTCCAGCCAGTTAGGCGTCGCGTTCTGAGCATCCAAGAGTCATTGTGGATCGCCGGTGAACGAAGTCTGTGAAGGTTTGGAAGTCTAGCTTGAAGACTTAGACTTACCAGAGTGATTGGGCGAGGATTGGGTGTCCTTAGCTCAAGGGGAATAAGGTGAAGACGAGGTCTTCTAGGTTGAATCTCAGCCTCCCTAACCAGACATATAGTTGTCACAGCAACTGGAACTGGTCCAACAAATCATTGTCTTCAACGAGTCACTGGTTTCATCCTTCCCTTCCCTTTACTTACTGTTGGTCCTTGTGAAGTCATTGTATGATTGCATTATCTTTTGTCTTCACTGAGTGACTGCTTGTTCTGATTGGATTCACAATATCTTCCTACCTGATCTTTACTGCCTAGCTGCTATTAGTCATTGTGCTTTCACATCATTGAATACTTGACTATGGTTTGCCTAGTGTAGTCTACCTTCCGCTGCATGGTAATAGGTTTATTTCTATCGTTTGTCTTTGAAACTTCCATGTTTTGAAGACTTTCATAAAAATCGCCTATTCACCCCCCTCTAGTCGATCACTAGCACTTTCAATTGGTATCAGAGCAAGGTACTCCCTTGTTCTGTGTGATTCGGTTTAACCACCTGGAGTTTTAGCTATGTCGACTGCAGGGATAATTAAAGTCTCTGCTGCATGCCCTGTCTTCGATGGAACTGAATATCCCTACTGGAAGAATAAGATGCGCATGCATCTTGAAGCCATTGATGTCGACCTATGGTATGTCGTCAAGAATGGCGTTCCCAAGGCTGGTGAAGGTGTCACCACTGCTGATGTCAAGAAGTTCGTTCAACTGGACTCCACTGCCAAGAACATCATCTGTGGTCATCTAACCAAAGGACAGTATGGCCGCGTGAGTGCTTTGGAAATATCTAAGCTAGTCTGGGACTGGCTCTCCAAGGTCAATGAAGGTGTCTCAACCCAGAGAGATTAGAGAATCAGTCTCCTTCGCAACCTCTTCAACCGCTTCAAGAGAAATGACAATGAGAATGTCCAGCTCACGTTTGATCGACTCACTGACATCACAAATGAGCTTCAAGCTCTCGGCGCCACTGAGATCACCAAGCATGAAGTCGTCAAGACACTCCTGAGATCACTTGACAGCTCGTTTGACACCCTAGCCCTGATGATTCAAGAACGTCCTAACTTCAAGACACTCGATGCGTCTGACATACTTGAGAGGCTCAACACACACGAGTTTCAGCTTTTTGAGAAAAGAGACATCTATGGTCCCAACTATGGGCAAACTCGTGCCTTGAAGGCAAAAGTTGTCTCCTCATCTGAAGAAGAATCTGACAGCAGTTCTGATGATCCTGAAGAGATTGGAAAGGAGCTTGCTATGCTTGTGAAGAAGTTCCAAAAATTCACCAAGAAGAAAGGCTTCAGAAAGTCTTCACAATCAAGCTCAAGGAATGATGAAGCTTCTGATCATGACTACAAGAAGAGAACATGCCACAAGTGCAAGAAACCTGGCCACTACATCTCTGAGTGTCCGTAGTGGGACAATGAGAACAACAACAAGAAGAAGAGCAAGGATTATGACTCTGACGACAAGAAGAACAAGAAATACTCAAAGTCTTCTTCCAAGTCTTCCTAAAAGTCTTCATCACACAAGAAGAGCTCATCTGGCAAGGCACGTGCGTTTGTTGGCAAGGAAATAGATTCAGAGGAGGAGTCCGTTTCTGAGGAGGCGGAGGTGGAGTCTGAGGAGGAGTCCGATTCTGGCGTTGCGAGTCTGGCTACAGCATACGTTGCCAAGTCCATCTTCAACACTGAAGACATTGACTTCATCACCGACACCGATGCAAATGACAAGGACTACTCCGCTCCTACCTACTGCTTCATGGCACGCGGTGCCAAGGTAACCACACGCACTACTCACTATCAAACATCTAGTGAAGATGACTCTGATTGTGGTTCCAAACCCAGCTACAAAACACTTGCTAAAATTGCAACTAAACAACATAAAGCTATGGAACATATTCAAAAATTGTTAGACAAAAGCGATGATCTGTTAGACGCTGAAATGACTCGATCTCAGTCCTTAATTGAAGACATAAAAAATCTTCACGTTAAGTATGAGGAACTTGAAATTCGTCATGAAACGCTCTCAACAACTCATGAAAAGCTTTCCTATGGTTATCTTCAAAGGAAGCAAGATCTTGAGAAATTGAGAGTGGCTCATGAAGATCTTCAAAAGGAAAATGAGTCACTTCGCGCCGAATAGATCAGTTCAGCTCAGGAAGGATTTGAACCACCATGTCTTAAATGCATCGAGCGTGACAATGCTACTTCTGTTGCTGGGTGTTCTACTGCTGCTACTATTGCAATATCTTCAATTGTTGATGTGGTAACTAACCCCTCTGCTGAGGATACCACTACTATTGCTGATGAGAATGCTAGGTTGAAGACATTTCTTGAAATAGGGATGTACAAAAGTCTCAAAGGGCATCAGACACTATGTGATGTCCTCAAAAGGCAGATCCTGAACAGAAACCCTAGGAAAGAGGGTGTTGGGTTCGAAAGGAAAATGAATGATGATGGATCTTACTGGAAACCTGAGCAGTACCCCAAAACCACATGGGTTGCTGCAAAGGAACCTTCAGTGGATCCATCCACCCTATCTGGCTTAACTTGTGCTAATCCCATTGTTATTGATGAATCCTTTGATGCAAACTATAAACTGTTTAAGAATTATAATGGTGAAGTGTTTGCCAGGTATATTGGTAGTAACTGCAGGAATGGGCCGCCTATGAAGAAAGTCTGGGTGCCGAAAAGGTGTTTGGAGAATCTTTCTGTGAATGTCGTCATGACACCACAAGTGAAGAAGACAAACCCCAGACCACATGCTTCATATGGTGCAAAGGCTTCATACAGACAGAGGACTCACCTGAGTCGCACTAACGCAAATGTTTTGTAGGGAAACCTTACTCACGCCTATGAATATGAGCGCGTTTCATCAAACCGCCATGTTCATAAGATCAAAAACTATTCTGCTTATCCTTATGAGTACTATTGTCCACCTGCAAGACTTTTTGCTAGGGCTCCAAAGCCAAAGTTCTCAAATGCTGCACTTAGACTCATTGCTTCGAAGCCACCCTTGAAGATGTGGGTGGCTAAGAAAGCTTAACTCTCTTTTGCAGGGAAAGGTCTCCAGCCGAAAACCAAAATCGTCTGAAGCCATTGCTGGGGACCTTAAACGTCTTGTAGGGTGCAAGATCAAATGCCCAAATGGTCTTATTATGTATTTTGTTCCTGAGTCACTTGCCACTTGCCCTATTAGTCCTAACCTCAATCTAAGCTTTCATAATCCACTTGCTCGTCAAATGTTTATGCTTCACAATTCTCTTCGTGAAGCCTATCCTCCTAACTGCACTGTAGGGTATGACACCAGCTCCTTCAGAATGGATTATTGATAGTGGGTGTACTAATCACATGACTGGCAAGCGAAGCCTTCTCATGGACTCAACCTTACGTCCATCTGACAAAAGTCACATCACATTTGCTGACACTGGTAAAAGCAAGGTATTGGGTCTAGGTAGAGTTGCAATCTCAAAGGATCAACACATGGATAAAGTCATGCTTGTTGAATCCCTTGGTTTCAACTTAATGTCTGTCTCAATGCTTTGCGGTTTAAAAATGATTGTGATGTTTGGAAAATATCGTTGCCTTGTTCTAATGGAATCTGACAAGTCTCTAGTGTTTGAAGGGTATCGGAAAGATGATTTGTACGTGGTATATTTCTCAGCAGGACCACAACTTGCCGTATGTCTTCTAGCAAAAGCTTCTGAATGTTGGCTCTGGCATCGGAGGCTAGGGCATGCTGGCATGAGGAACCTCCACACCCTTGCAAGGAAGAAGCATGTCATAGGCATCGAGGGGGTCAAGTTCAGGAAAGATCACTTATGCGGTGCCTGTGAAGTAGGAAAGATGACGAGGGCCAAGCATCCCTCGAAGACAATCATGACAACGACTCAACCCTTCGAACTGCTCCACATGGACCTTTTTGGTCCCACTCATTACTCAACTCTTACTACTACTGCTTGTCTCTATGGCTTTCTCATTGTTGATGATTATTCAAGATATACTTGGGTGCATATAATCCTCTACAAGACTGAAGTGCAGGATGTCTTCAGACGCTTCGCCAATCGAGCCATGAACAACTATGGCGTCAAGATCAAGCACATCAGAAGTGACAATGGCACTGAATTCAAGAACACTGGTCTAGACACTTATCTTGATACTTTGGGCATTACACATGAATTCTCAGCTCCGTACACACCGCAGCAGAATGGCGTCGTGGAACGCAAGAACAAAACACTTATTGAGATGGCCCGGACGATGCTTGATGAATACAAGACTCCAAGAAAGTTCTGGCCTGAAGCCATTGATACCGCATGCCATATCATCAACCGTGTTTATCTTCACAAGCTTCTCAACAAGACATCCTATGAGCTCCTTACTGGCAAGAAGCCAAATGTCAGTTACTTCAGAGTATTTGGTGCCAGGTGCTGGATCAAGGATCTGTTGGGGAACGTTGCAGAAAACAAAAATTTTCCTACTCGTTTCACCAAGATCTATCTAGGAGTTCATCTAGCAACGAGACATCAGATGCATCTACATACCTTGTAGATCGCGTGCGGAAGCGTTCAAAGAACGGTGATGATGTAGTCGTACACGACGTGATCCAAATCACCGATGACCAAGCGCCGAACGGACGGCACCTCCGCATTCAACACACGTACGGGACAGGAGACGTCTCCTCCTTCTTGATCCAGCAAGGGGGAAGGAGAGGTTGATGAAGATCCAGCAGCACGACGGCGTGGTGGTGGATGCAGGGCGTCACAGTAGCAGGGCTTCGCCTATACTGCGAGAGAGAGACGTAACAGGGAGAGAGGGAGGCGCCAGGGGCTGGTGTATGAAATCCCTCCTCTCCCCCACTATATATAGGAGGGCCAAGGGGGGGTGGTGCGCAGCCTAGGAGATCTGATCTCCTAGGTGCGGCGGCCAGGGGGAGGATTCCCTCCCCCCCAAGGCACCTAGAGGTGCCTTCCACCACTTGGACTCTTCCCCCATGGAAACCCTAGGCGCATGGGCCTAGTAGGGCTGGTGCCCTTGGCCCATGTAGGCCAAGGCGCACCCCCTACAGCCCATGTGGCCCCCGGGACAGGTGGCCCCACCCGGTGGGCCCCCGGGACCCCTCCGGTGGTCCCGGTACAATACCGATAACCCCGAAACTTGTCCCGATGGCCGAAACAGCACTTCCTATATATAATTCTTTACCTCCGGACCATTCCGGAACTCCTCGTGACGTCCGGGATCTCATCCGGGACTCCGAACAACATTCGGGTTCCTACATATACATATCTTCACAACCCTAGCATCACCGAACCTTAAGTGTGTAGACCCTACGGGTTCGGGAGACAAGCAGACATGACCGAGACGACTCTCCGGTCAATAACCAACAGCGGGATCTGGATACCCATGTTGGCTCCCACATGCTCCACGATGATCTCATCGGATGAACCACGATGTCGAGGATTCAATCAACCCCGTATGCAATTCCCTTTGTCAATCGATATGTTACTTGCCCGAGATTCGATCGTCGATATCCCAATACCTCGTTCAATCTCGTTACCGGCAAGTCACTTTACTCGTACCGTAATGCATGATCCCGTGACCAGACACTTGGTCACTTTGAGCTCAATATGATGATGCATTACCGAGTGGGCCCAGTGATACCTCTCCGTCATACAGAGTGACAAATCCCAGTCTTGATCCATGTCAACCCAACAGACACTTTTGGAGATACCCGTAGTATACCTTTATGGTCACCCAGTTACGTTGTGACGTTTGGCATACCCAAAGCACTCCTACGGTATCCGGGAGTTACACGATCTCATGGTCTAAGGAAAAGATACTTTGACATTGGAAAACTCTAGCAAACGAACTATACGATCTTGTGCTATGTTTAGGATTGGGTCTAGTCCATCACATCATTCTCCTAATGATGTGATCTCGTTATCAATGACATCCAATGTCCATAGTCAGGAAACCATGACTATCTGTTGATCAACGAGCTAGTCAACTAGAGGCTTACTAGGGACATGTTGGTGTCTGTTATTCACACATGTATTACGATTTCCGGATAATACAATTATAGCATGAATAAAGACAATTATCATGAACAAGGAAATATAATAATAATGCTTTTATTATTGCCTCTAGGGCATATTTCCAACAGTCTCCCACTTGCACTAGAGTCAATAATCTAGTTACATTGTGATGAATCGAACACCCATGGAATTCTTGTGTTGATCATGTTTTGCTCTAGGGAGAGGTTTAGTCAACGGATCTGCTACATTCAGGTCCGTATATACTTTACAAATCTCTATGTCTCCATTTTGAACATTTTCACGAATGGAGTTGAAGCGACGCTTGATGTGCCTTGTCTTCTTGTGAAACCTGGGCTCCTTGGCAAGTGCAATAGCTCCAGTGCTGTCACAAAAGAGTTTGATTGGCCCCGACGCATTGGGTATGACTCCTAGGTCGGTGATGAACTCCTTCACCCATATTGCTTCATGTGCTGCCTCCGAGGCTACCATGTACTCCGCTTCACATGTAGATCCCGCCACGACGCTCTGCTTGCAGCTGCACCAGCTCACTGCTCCACCATTCAACATATACACGTATCCGGTTTGTGATTTAGAGTCATCCAGATCTGTGTCGAAGCTAGCGTCGACGTAACCCTTTACGACGAGCTCTTCGTCACCTCCATAAACGAGAAACATTTCCTTAGTCCTTTTCAGGTACTTCAAGATATTCTTGACCGCTATCCAGTGTTCCTTGCCGGGATTACTTTGGTATCTTCCTACCAAACTTACGGCAAGGTTTACATCAGGTCTGGTACACATCATGGCATACATAATAGAACCTATGGCTGATGCATAGGGGATGACGCTCATCTCTTCTATATCTTCTGCCGTGGTCGGACATTGAGCTGAGCTCAATTTCACACCTTGTAACACAGGTAAGAACCCCTTCTTAGAATGATCCATATTGAACTTCTTCAATATCTTATCAAGGTATGTGCTTTGTAAAAGACCTATGAGGCGTCTCGATCTATCTCTATAGATTTTGACGCCTAATATATAAGCAGCTTCTCCAAGGTCCTTCATTGAAAAACTCTTATTCAAGTAGGCCTTGATGTTGTTCAAGAGTTCTATATCATTTCCCATCAAAAGTATGTCATCTACATATAATATGAGAAATGCTACAGAACTCCCACTCACTTTCTTGTAAACGTAGGCTTCTCCATAAGTCTGTGTAAACCCAAACGCTTTGATCATCTCATCAAAGCGAATGTTCCAACTCCGAGATGCTTGCACCAGCCCATAAATCGAGCATTGGAGCTTGCACACTCTGTCAGCATTCTTAGGATCGACAAAACCTTCCGGTTGTATCATATACAATTCTTCCTTAAGGAAACCATTAAGGAATACCGTTTTGACGTGCATTTGCCAAATTTCATAATCATAAAATGCGGCAATTGCTAACATGATTCGGACGGACTTTAGCTTCGCTACCGGTGAGAGTCTCATCGTAGTCAACCCCTTGAACTTGTCGATAACCCTTAGCGACAAGCCGAGCTTTATAGATGGTCACATTACCATCCGCGTCTGTCTTCTTCTTAAAGATCCATTTATTCTCTATGGCTTGCCGTTCAACGGGCAAGTCAGTCAAAGTCCATACTTCGTTTTCATACATGGATCCTATCTCGGATTTCATGGCTTCTAGCCATTTGTCGGAATCCGAGCTTGCCATCGCTTCTTCATAGTTCGAAGGTTCACTATTGTCTAACAACATGATTTCCAAGACAGGGTTGCCGTACCACTCTGGTGCGGAACGTGTCCTCGTGGACTTTCGAATCTTAGTAGGAGCTTGATCAGAAGTATCTTGATCATCATCATTAACGTCCTCTCTAGTCGGTGCAGGCACCTCAGGAACATTTTCCTAAGTTGCGCCATTTACCGGTTCAAGAGGTAATACTTCATCAAGCTCTACTTTCCTCCCACTTACTTCTTTCGAGAGAAACTCTTTCTCTAGAAAGAGTCCATTCTTGGCAACAAAGATCTTGCCTTCGGATCTGAGGTAGAAGGTATACCCAATAGTTTCTTTAGGGTATCCTATGAAGACGCATTTTTCCGACTTGGGTTCGAGCTTCTCAGGTTGAAGTTTCTTCACATAAGCATCGCATCCCCAAACTTTTAGAAACGATAGCTTAGGTTTCTTCCCAAACCATAATTCATACGGTGTCGTCTCAACGGATTTCGACGGAGCCCTATTTAAAGTGAATGCGGCAGTCTCTAAAGCATAGCCCCAAAAAGATAGCGGTAAATCGGCAAGAGACATCATAGATCGCACCATATCCAATAGAGTGCGATTACGACGTTCGGACACACCGTTACGCTGAGGTGTTCCAGGCGGCGTGAGTTGTGAAACTATTCCACATTTTCTTAAGTGTGTACCAAATTCGTGACTCAAGTATTCTCCTCCATGATCTGATCGTAGAAACTTGATTTTCCTGTCACGTTGATTCTCGACCTCACTCTGAAATTCCTTGAACTTTTCAAAGGTTTCAGACTTGTGTTTCATTAAGTAGACATACCCATATCTACTTAAGTCATCAGTGAGGGTGAGAACATAACGATAGCCACCGCGAGCCTCAACACTCATTGGACCGCACACATCAGTATGTATGATTTCCAATAAGTCGCTTGCTCGCTCCATTGTTCCTAAGAACGGAGTCTTGGTCATTTTACCCATAAGGCATGGTTCGCACGTGTCAAATGATTCATAATCAAGAGACTCTAAAAGTCCATCTGCATGGAGCTTCTTCATGCGTTTGACACCTATGTGACCAAGGCGGCAGTGCCACAAGTATGTGGAACTATCATTATCAACCTTACATCTTTTGGTACTCACATTATGAACATGTGTAGCATTACGTTCGAGACTCATTAAGAATAAACCATTCACCATAGGAGCATGACCATAAAACATATCTCTCATATAAATGGAACAACCATTATTCTCAGATTTAAATGAGTAGCCATCTCGAATTAAACGAGATCCCGATACAATGTTCATGCTCAAAGCTGGCACTAAATAACAGTTATTGAGGTTTAAAACTAATCCCGTAGGTAAATGTAGAGGCAGCGTGCCGACGGCGATCACATCGACCTTGGAACCATTCCCGACGTGCATCGTCACCTCGTCCTTTGCCAGTCTCCGTTTATTCCACAGCTCCTGCTGTGAGTTACAAATATGAGCAACGGCACCGGTATCAAATACCCAGGAGTCACTATGAGTACTGGTAAGGTACACATCAATTACATGTATATCAAATATACCTTTGGTGTTGCCGGCCTTCTTGTCCGCTAAGTATTTGGGGCAGTTCCGTTTCCAGTGACCCTTCCCTTTGCAATAAAAGCACTCCGTCTCAGGCTTGGGTCCATTCTTTGGCTTCTTCCCGGCAGCTTGCTTGCCGGGCGCGGCAACCTCCTTGCCGTCCTTCTTGAAGTTCTTTTTACCCTTGCCTTTCTTGAACTTAGTGGTTTTATTGACCATCAACACTTGATGTTCCTTCTTGACTTCTACCTCCGCTGATTTCAGCATTGAGAACAACTTAGGAATGGTCTTTTGCATCCCCTGCATGTTTAAATTCATCACAAAGCTCATGTAGCTTGGTGGAAGCGACTGGAGGATTCTGTCAATGACCGCATCATCCGGGAGATTAACTCCCAGCTGAGACAAGCGGTTATGTAACCCAGACATAGTGAGTATGTGCTCACTGACAGAACTATTTTCCTCCATCTTACAGCTGAAGAACTTATCGGAGACTTCATATCTCTCGATCCGGGCATGAGCTTGAAAAACCATTTTCAGCTCTTTGAACATCTCATATGCTCCATGTCTCTCAGAACGCTTTTGGAGCCCCGGCTCTAAGCTGTAAAGCATGCCGCACTGAACGAGGGAGTAGTCGTCAACACGTGTCTGCCAAGCATTCATAACATCTTGGTTCTGTGGGACGGGTGGATCACCTAGCGGTGCTTGTAGGACATAATCTTTCTTGGCAGCTATGAGGATGATCCTCAGGTTCCGGACCCAGTCCGTATAGTTACTACCATCGTCTTTCAGCTTGGTTTTCTCTAGGAACACGTTGAAGTTGAGGACTACGTGGGCCATTTGATCTACAAGACATAGTGTAAAATATTTTAGACTAAGTTCATGATAATTAAGTTCATCTAATCAAATTATTAATGAACTCCCACTTAGATTAGACATCCCTCTAGTCATCTAAGTATTACATGATCCGAGTTAACTAGGCCGTGTTCGATCATCATGTGAGACGGACTAGTCAACGTCGGTGAACATCTTCATGTTGACCGTATCTTCTATACGACTCATGCTCGACCTTTCGGTCTTCTGTGTTCCGAGGCCATGTCTGTACATGCTAGGCTCGTCAAGTTAACCCTAAGTGTTTTGCATGTGTTCCGAGGCCATGTCTGTACATGCTAGGCTCGTCAACACCCGTTGTATGTGAACGTAAGGATCCATCACACCCGATCATCACGGCATGCTTAGAAACGACGAACTTTAGGAACGGTGCATAGTTAGGGGAGAACACTTCTTGAAATTGTTATGAGGGATCATCTTATTTACTACCGTCGTTCTAAGTAAACGAGATGCAAAAACATGATAAACATCACATGCAATCAAATAATAATCGTGACATGATATGGCCAATATCACATAGCTCCTTTGATCTCCATCTTGGGGCTCCATGATCATCTTGTCACCGGCTTGACACCATGATCTCCATCATCGTGTCTCCATGAAGTTTCTCGCCAACTATTACTTCTACTACTATGGCTAACGCGTTTAGCAATAAAGTAAAGTAATTTACATGGAGTTTCTTGATGACACGCAGGTCATATAAAAGAATAAAGACAACTCCTATGGCTCCTGCCGGTTGTCATACTCATCGACATGCAAGTCGTGATTCCTATTACAATAGCATGAACATCTCATACATCACATATAGATCATTCATCATTCATCACAACTTTGGCCATATCATATCACAAACCACTTGCTGCAAAAACAAGTTAGACGTCCTCTAATTGTTGTTGCAAGTTTTACGTGGCTGAATTAGGGTTCTAGCAAGAACGTCTTCTTACCTACGTTAAAGCCACAACGTGATTTGTCAACTTCTATTTACCCTTCATAAGGACCCTGTTCATCGAATCCGCTCCAACTAAAGTGGGAGAGACAGACACCCGCCAGCCACCTTATGTAACTAGTGCATGTTAGTCGGTGGAACCGGTCTCACGTAAGCGTACGTGTAAGGTTGGTCCGGGCCGCTTCATCCCACAATACCGCTGAAGCAAGAAAAGACTAGTAACGGCAAGAAAGTTGACAAATCTACGCCCACAACTCATTGTGTTCTACTCGCGCAAGAAGAACTACGCATAAACTTGGCTCTGATACCACTGTTGGGGAACGTTGCAGAAAACAAAAAATTTCCTACTCGTTTCACCAAGATCTATCTAGGAGATCATCTAGCAACGAGACATCAGATGCATCTACATACCTTGTAGATCGCATGCGGAAGCGTTCAAAGAACGGTGATGATGTAGTCGTACACGACGTGATCCAAATCACCGATGACCAAGCGCCGAACGGACGGCACCTCCGCGTTCAACACAAGTACGGGACGGGAGACGTCTCCTCCTTCTTTATCCAGCAAGGGGGAAGGAGAGGTTGATGAAGATCCAGCAGCACGACGGCGTGGTGGTGGATGTAGGGCGTCACAGTAGCAGGGCTTCGCCTATACTGCGAGAGAGAGACGTAACAGGGAGAGAGGGAGGCGCCAGGGGCTGGTGTATGAAATCCCTCCTCTCCCCCACTATATATAGGAGGGCCAAGGGGGGGTGGTGCGCAGCCTAGGAGATCTGATATCCTAGGTGCAGCGGCCAGGGGGAGGATTCCCTCCCCCCCAAGGCACCTAGAGGTGCCTTCCACCACTTGGACTCTTCCCCCATGGAAACCCTAGGCGCATGGGCCTAGTAGGGCTGGTGCCCTTGGCACATGTAGGCCAAGGCGCACCCCCTACAGCCCATGTGGCCCACCGGGACAGGTGGCCCCTCCCGGTGGGCCCCCGGGACCCCTCCGGTGGTCCCGGTACAATACCGATAACCCCGAAACTTGTCCCGATGGCCGAAACAGCACTTCCTATATATAATTCTTTACCTCCGGACCATTCCGGAACTCCTCGTGACATCCGGGATCTCATCCGGGACTCCGAAAAACATTCGGGTTCCTGCATATACATATCTTCACAACCCTAGCGTCACCGAACCTTAAGTGTGTAGACCCTACGGGTTCGGGAGACAAGCAGACATGACCGAGACGACTCTCCGGTCAATAACCAACAGCGGGATCTGGATACCCATGTTGGCTCCCACATGCTCCACGATGATCTCATCGGATGAACCACGATGTCGAGGATTCAATCAACCCTGTATGCAATTCCCTTTGTCAATCGATATGTTACTTGCCCGAGATTCGATCGTCGGTATCCCAATACCTCGTTCAATCTCATTACCGGCAAGTCACTTTACTCGTACCGTAAGGCATGATCCCGTGACCAGACACTTGGTCACTTTGAGCTCAATATGATGATGCATTACCGAGTGGGCCCAGTGATACCTCTCCATCATACGGAGTGACAAATCCCAGTCTTGATCCATGTCAACCCAACAGACACTTTTGGAGATACCCGTAGTATACCTTTATGGTCACCCAGTTACGTTGTGACGTTTGGCATACCCAAAGCACTCCTACGGTATCCGGGAGTTACACGATCTCATGGTCTAAGGAAAAGATACTTTGACATTGGAAAACTCTAGCAAACGAACTATACGATCTTGTGCTATGTTTAGGATTGGGTCTAGTCCATCACATCATTCTCCTAATGATGTGATCTCGTTATCAATGACATCCAATGTCCATAGTCAGGAAACCATGACTATCTGTTGATCAACGAGCTAGTCAACTAGAGGCTTACTAGGGACATGTTGGTGTCTGTTATTCACACATGTATTACGATTTCTGGATAATACAATTATAGCATGAATAAAGACAATTATCATGAACAAGGAAATATAATAATAATGCTTTTATTATTGCCTCTAGGGCATATTTCCAACAGGATCCACATCACACTTCAAAATTTGCACCAAAAGCACATGAAGGTTTTATGCTTGGATATGGAAAGGATTCGCACTCCTACAGAGTCTTCAACCTTTTTAACTATAAAGTGGTTGAAATAGTGGACGTGCGGTTCGATGAGACTAACGGCTCACAAAGAGAGAACCTGCCAAATGTGCTAGATGAAGTTCCATCCAGTGAATCAATCAAACTTATGGGAACTGGAGAAATCATACCATCTGAATCTCAGCCTGAAGAGGAACTTATCATCTCCGCACATGATCAAACAGAAGACAATGCTCAGCGTGGAGACAATCCTTCTAACGATGACAATGATTAGCAAGAGCAAAATCTTCGTCCTGTACATCCTCGTGTTGCAAATGAAGTACAGATTGAGAAAATAATTGATAGCATCAATGCACCAGGTCCACTCACTCGTTCAAGGGCAACACAGCTAGCAAATTTATGTGGGCACTTCGCATTCGTCTCAATATCTGAACCCAAGAAAGTTGAAGAAGCCTTCATGGAACCTGAATGGATTCAAGCTATGCAAGAAGAGCTTCAACAGTTTGAGCTGAATAATGTATGGGAACTGGTTAAGCGTCCTGATCCTCGCAAGCACAATATAATAGGCACCAAATGGATATATCGCAACAAGCAAGATGAGCATGGTCAAGTTGTCAGAAATAGAGCTCGTCTCGTTGCTCAAGGGTACACTCAAGTTGAAGGGATTGACTTCGATGAAACATTTGCTCCTGTGGCTAGACTTGAAGCCATACGCATACTGCTGGCCTATGCAAATCATCATAACATTCTTCTGTATCAAATGGATGTGAAGAGTGATTTTAAGGCAAGATTGAAGAAGAAGTGTATGTTGCACAACCGTCTGGCTTTGAAGATCCAAAACATCCTGACATGGTGTACAAGCTCAACAAGGCACTGTATGGCCTCAAACAAGCCCCTCGGGCTTGGTATGACACACTCAAAGACTTCCTGAAGAGCAAAGGCTTCAAACCTGGTTCCCTTGACCCCACTCTCTTCACGAAGACATATGATGGTGAACTGTTTGTGTGCCAAATATATGTGGATGACATTATCTTCGGCTGCACCAATCAGAAATACAGTGAAGAGTTTGGATATATGATGCAAGAGCAATATCAGATGTCCATGATGGGTGAGCTAAAGTTCTTCCTTGGTCTTCAAATATGCCAGCAACGCAACAGCATCTTCATATTTCAAGAGAAGTACCTCAAAGATTGCGTGAAGAAATTTGGGATGCAAGACTGCAAGGCTTCACGACGCCAATGCCAGCCAAACATCATCTGGATCCCGACGACAAAGGTAAAGAGTTCGATCAAAAGGTATACTTCTCCATGATTGGTTCTTTACTTTATCTATGTCCATCCAAGCCAGATATTATGCTTAGTGTTTGCATGTGTGCTCGATTCCAAGCGGCACCAAAGGAATCGCATCACTTAGCTGTGAAGCGAATTCTTCAATATTTGGCTTACACCCCAACATTAGGATTATGGTATCCAAAGGGCTCAGAGTTTGATCTGGTTGGATTCTCGGATGCTGATTATGCTGGCGACAAGGTGGATCACAAGTCTACATCAGGCACATTTCATTTTCTGGGACGATCACTTGTATGTTGGTCTTCAAAGAAGCAGAACTATGTATCTCTCTCCATTGCTGAATCTGAATACATTGTTGCTGGATCTTGCTGCGCTCAGCTCCTATGGATGAAGCAAACACTCAAAGACTATGGCATTCATCTGAAGCAAGTGCCACTCTACTGCGACAACGAAAGCGCGATCAAGATTGCCAACAACCCAGTTCAGCACTCGAAGACAAAGCATATTGAAATTCATCATCACTTTCTCAGAGATCATGTTGTGAAGGAAGATATTGATATTATACACGTCAACACTGAAGAGCAATTGGCAGATATCTTCACCAAGCCCTTGGATGAGAAGAGGTTTTGCAAGTTACGGTGTGAGCTAAATATCTTGGAATCCTCAAATGTCCTGTGATCAGGCACACATCCTAACACTTATGCATATTGATGACTTAGATGTGCAACACACGAAGTAAAGTATATCTTCAATCAATGAAGACTTACATTCTAAGTGTGAATACAGTAATGTGGAATTTGACCATGGAGCGCCACGATAATTGTGCGCCGTGTCTGGGTCTAATACTTCCTATACGGTGGGTAACGCCACCACCAAATTTTTCTGTTTGAAGTGTTTCACTCATGGCGTTACGTTTGGTATGTCTTCACATTTGGTTTGGCTTCAATCTCAACTTGTCTTCATGATTATCTTCACTATGTTGATTTGATTGTCTTTCTCATATATATATATACTAGTTTTCTGTCCTCTACAGCATTCACTTATAGCTATGTCTTCTTGTTGAATCTTTTGAACTAAGTGAATGTGATCGGACCCTAACCTCTCTATGCTTTCTATCTCAAACTCTATCTCTCCAAATCATATGCATTCTATTGAAACTGTCGAATATCTTCTCTGCATCCTTGTCAGTAGAAGATACAGAGACAAACATTAAGTCTGTTTTCAATGCTAAATCCTTTCACCTGAAACCCAGAGAAGTGGGAACGACCACCCGATAATCCAGGCGTGCATGGGAACGTGGAACAACCTCCGATATGTTGCATGATAGCCACGTGCCCTTCAGATGTGAATCGCCAGGGGCACCTGTGTAATAATGCTATGCCGTCCCTATCCTTATAAATACACGCCTCACCACAGTCATTATCCTTTCTTCCACTCTCGCACAAACCCTAGCGCCACCGCTAGCCCTCGACGACGCCGGCGACGAAGCGCTTAGCTGCCGCGACCTCACCAACGCCGTCTTCACGCCGGCCGCGGACATCGTCTTCTCCGCCGTCGCCGTAGGTGTCCTTCGTCGCCAAGTTAGTGCACAGACGATCGAACTGCTCGGCCTCCTCTCCCACTCCGTCTAGCAGTTCTTTGTGTGGTAAATAAAACTTCCTTTTTACGGCCCCTTTGATCCTATAGATTCATCACTTTCTACCACAAGCAGTTTCTATCAAGTTGGATCTATTTCATACTGCATCTCATAACATGCCTAGTATGTTCACTTATGCTTCACAAAGTAGTTAGATTCCTCACTTGTACTTATTCGTGGATTCGTACAAATCTGGAACCAACTCTCTATCTATGAGTGAATGTCTTCGCACTATGAGGTCAATGTCTTCTAAACTAATTTATCTTCAAAATCTTCTGAGAATGCATATGACCTCTTCCCCTTCCCTCGCACCTTAATGTTGTCACAGGTACATGTCCGTGGGAGAATCCCTTGGTTTTCATAGTCTGCATTCATTTGCAGAATTCTTATAACATCATATAAATTCTCCCGAAGCCAGTTCCTGTTTGACCAGCAAGCGGAAGCCTTTGAAACCTTTGAACGTGTTGAAGCCATTCAGTTTGAAGTTCATGGCTACAGAGAAATCGGCAAGGAAGGGTGGCAGACAGCGTCAAGGGGGAACATCAAGAGATCTGCCTGATGACCTCCCAGAGCTGTACAAGACAGATCCAGAAGAGGATTACAATCAGCGCAAGACACGAATCCAATGGATTCGAAGATACTGGGCCGAGCAATGGTTCAAGTACAAGTTTGTGACCCAGGAATATGCTGAGAAGAATGCCATCAAGTGACCATGGGGAGACATCCTATACAGAAATCTTCAACCCAGGTTTAGAGATGAAGCCATTGAACAAGGCTTCTATCCCTGCATGGTCCGTGGACCACAGCCTGCGGATGCAGACCCATCGTCATTGCTATGGTGTCGTGACGACAATCTGTTCAAGTGCAACTTCCAGTTTGCCAAGAATTCGGCTAAGCAAAACAAGAAGTCATTGGGACTAGACTTCAACCCTGGTCCTTCTGCTCCCCGTGCCGATGGCACCCGCGAAGCTGAACCCAATCTTGTTGGTCCTTTCTACAACCTGGAAGGTCTCACCACTCATATCATGGTTCAAGGGACAGCCGTGGATGAGCCTGCAGATGACGCTGAATCTGATGAAGCGCCTGCACCGCCGAAGCCAAAGGAACTAAAGAAGCCTAAAGCTTCAAAGCCTGCTCCTGCACCAAAGGTCTTACAGGCGAAGCCTCTGTCCACTGCACCTCCTGAACACAGTGTGCAGTCTGAAGATTTGTCACACATCTCCAAGCCCTCGAGAGTAAAGATGCCCTTGCAACCCACCAGCCAAGAACTGACTGCTGCTGCTATTCTGCGCAACGATGCCATTGATCTGTCAAGCGATGAAGATCTTGCAGATGACGCTCTTCCGCAACTGATTAAGAGCAAGGAAGAAGCAGAGATCTTCAATGATTTGCCTCTCTTTAATGTGGCAATCATCCATAACTTCATTGATGAGTGGTTTGACACGCCCAACCTCAGCTTTGAAGATCTGCGACTTCCAATTGGCCTCAGTGTCGCCTTCACTGGCGCCATTGCTTCTGAGCTAGCTCTAGCTCAGCGCATCATTGAACTAAAGCAAAAGATCGACTATGAGAAAGCTCAGTTCAAGAAGCACATGGCGGAGCTTAGCGTGCAAGATGTGAAAAACTTCAAGATTATGCTGCACGAGCTCAAGGAAGCCTTTCTCAAGAAGCGTGAAGAAGCTAAAGGTTCTCGTGAGGGCATGAAGATCCTGGCTGACAAATGTGTGCAAGCCTAGAATGAGGCTGAGAAGCGCAAGGCTCTTGGTCGTCCTGGCATTGACCCAAGAATGGCTGCAAAGAAGAAGAAGCCATCAACAGACCAATCTGCACCTTCAAGGTAGGAAGAACCTCGCATAGTCTTCCCAAGCAGCATGACTGTCTCAAAGCCAAAGGTCAGGTCAACCGCTTCAGAACTGAAGAAGACGAGGACTGCCGAGGCTGAAGCTAGAAAAAGGAAAAATCCTGAAGCTTCCGATGTTGCTCCCTCTAAGAAGAAGCGCAAAACCAAGAAGGATCAGGCTGCTCCCACAGAGCCCTTAGTTGTCGAACCTATCTCAATGGTTCGCCCTGCATCTGAACACCACGAGCGCCAACTGATTGTTCATGAGCCTACTTCCACAGAGGCTCATGAAGCTGAAGACATTCCAGCAGTTGATTCCATCGCTGCTGAAGACATTGGTCACCATGACAATGTTGAAGATGATGTAGTTCTTCCTCAGATCGAGCACAACTTGGTATCATCGCCTGTTCTCACGAACAGCGAACTCATCAGCATTGGTCGTCCTCTGACGCCAATTGCTCAGGATGCATCATGGGCTGATCACCCACAACAACAAGACACCCCGAGTACTCCCCAACAACAAGTCACACCACCCGTGCAAGAAGAAGAAGATGACTTTAAGGCCCAGCCAACTCCATCTCCAAAGGCGTCGCCAGCATTACGCAGGCTTCGCAAAGGACCAAGGCCTCAAGTCCCCCTTTCGAGCGTTCCAGAAGGAGAACTGCCCCAATCTGTTGCACGTCAAGTGTTCCCAGAAGCCACTCCGACTGTGAATGTCTCCGTGTCTGAAGCCAAAGGTGCTGAAGACAATCCGGCTGCATCAGCCGATGACAAACAAGAAGAAGATCGTGTCCCTACACCCCCAATCTATGAAGAAGTTGTTCCTGACATGAACGTGTCTGTGCCCGACCCTCCAGCTCATCAAGTGGAGGTTAAGAATCTTGAGGCTGCCACCACCAACACAAATGAAGCCAATGACATAGTCATGGCTGAAGCAAATGTGGAGCCTGCACCAACCATTGTGCCAAAAGCCAATGAAGCCAATGATGCACCTGCAACAGATGTGCAGCCTGACGCCTCTGTTGATGCCACTGCTCCTGTTCCGCCACCAAGGCCACACACTATCGAGCAAGCATTCAACTATGGCCAACTTATCACTGTCAAATGGCCTTTTCTGACTCCTTCACTTGTTGCTGGTCCTCAGTTTGATTACCACGTTGAGCACAGGCCTCAGGTTCAGAAGCCAATGCCAAGGTTGCCCAGGTTTCTAGGTACTGCATCTGCACCCAGATCTTTCAATATCAATGGTTTCAAAGCACACAACACCTTCTTCAATAGCGCCAAGAACCCCTACTCAAAGGCAAGAATATCTTCTGATCGGTTCTAGAGCTATCAGCAGCGCAGTTATTACTCATGCATTATGTACAATCAAGGTCGCATTTTCCCACATATGCGCCTTGACACTGAAGCCATAACTGGTCTGCCTTGTTTGGAAGAAGCTCTGGATTGCTTCAGAGAGTCTGGATTGTTGCCGTTCGTCACTGACAAGGAGCACTGGAACGAAGAATTGTTGCTCCAATTCTATGCCGCTCTTCATATTCGTGGCTACAACAGAGATCCGAAGACTTGGGCCCTTGAGTGGATGACAGGAAATGTTCATCACGAAGCCAAAGCCTTTGATATCATTGAGCTCACTGGTCTGCCCACTCCAGGAGATCTTTATGAACCTGGTTGTCAGCTTCACAGTGCAGCTATGGAGAGCATTTTTCACAAGCCTGAACCAAACATGAGTCTGATGCTTAGCATGATGAAGCCTTTGCCTCCAGATGTTGAATATCCTAAGGAGTTCTTTGTTGAAGACCTTGAGTATCTACCATGCACTATCTATCACATCATAAGGCGAACTCTCTGGCCCATCAAAGGACATTCTCCACATGCAAAGCTAGAAGGTGCAATGAAGACTTTGGTCTTCCATATTCTTCACGGCAAAAGTTTCAATGCACAAGACTTCTTCATCCGCCAACTTGCTGCATGCGGATCTGAACTCTTTGGCTTGAAGTTTTACGCTCCATGGATTATGCGGCTGATGAAAATACACTCAGCTGTCACCTATTAGCCCTCTGCTCGCAATCATCGGATCTTTCTGCCTGACGTCAATATGTCAGTTGAAGCCATCTATCCAGAGCCTGCCAAGGAGCCCCTTAGTCTTCAGAATGCTGATAAGCAAAGTTTCTCTCAACACATTGAAGGCGACCCAGCAGTCGCTCGTGTTTATCCTCTGGCTGGTACTACCCGTGCACCTCATCGTGCCCTCACTGAAGCCACTGAAAGCACCATTGCACAACGGCCCAAGAAGCGATCCCGTGTTCTCAATGACCGAGAGCTTCTAGTTGTCCTTCATCAGAAACAGGATAAGCATCATGACTGGCTGAAGCACCAAATGCAAAGCCTATTGGTGGATGTAAATAGGATTCGCAACCTTGCCACCAAGAATGCCTTTGTTGCCCATGAAACATGTCGGCGTACATGGAAAGGGCTGACGCTTATGTGTTCTGAAGATGATCTTCAAGAGGATGGTTTCTCTGAACGCTTCAAGTTTGACTCAACACCTCCAAGAAGGACTGTGCTGCGGCGTACTCCGTCTCTTGAAGACTCTGAGTTCTCCTCCTCTGCTGCAACAGTGAATGCACGTGTCATCGATGATGAAGACGATGCTACTTCACCACCTTCAGCGCGAATCACCACTGCACCGAGTTCGTCTACACCGCCAACCAACTCCGACGACCCTGCTGCTTCACCAACTCCTCATGGGAACGAGTAAGTGCTCTATGTCTTCAAACCTTTTTGGTCCTTACTGACAAAAAGGGGGAGAATCATATGAGTTTGATAGTCTTCAAGCGGGTCCATATGGGCGGTAGTTTTATATTTTGCCTAGTGTTTACAACTCTCGCATTTTGATACATTTGGTTCTTTGAGTTATAACACTCAAACTCGATGGTCGTCTGCTACTTATTTGCTATTCTGTGATGCAATGATAAATTCCGCATGTGCGACGATAAATTCCGCACTTAGATCATTTTGTAGACGTCCATTCTTCACTATGCATGTCATTATCTTCACATACTTTTCATGCATGATAAATTGTCATCATAAGTTGAAGAGGATCTCCACAAGTACAACCTGCCATGTGCATTTGCATACCAAAAGCAAATTACTTATATGCACATCTTCAGGGGGAGCCCTTGCAACTTATGAAGACAATCCCGTATCCTTTACAATTTCACATATTATATTCCCCGTTGAAAACTTCAACTAGTTTGTCATCAATCACCAAAAAGGGGGAGATTGTAAGTGCATCTAGTGCCACACCTAGTTGGTTTTGGAGTATTGACGACAAACCTAGTTGAGGGACTAATGTGTTTGTGAGAATTGCAGGATAACACAGGTAGAAGTCCCTCATTGATTCGGTTTTCCTACCAGAGATGACCCCTAAAAATGTATGAAGACATTGAAGTCAGAGGTGGTATGTGAAGACATTCACATTGAAGACTATGATAAGAGAAGACATCGCGTGAAGACTATCGAGCGCGAAGACTTAGCAGTTTTGTCGTTCTGTGTTTTTCTTTGTTGAGTCATAGGAACCACCGTACTGTTAAGTGGGGTCCAAGAGAACCAGTCAGAATGACTGAAGTGATGCTTAACCAAAATCCTATGTCTTCGAGTGAAGACTATGAGAGCAAATCTTGTCCAGAGTTGGATAAGTCAGCTTTGCTTGTAGTCCAAGTAAAGTTTCCGTGTGTGTTTGAAATCTAACTGTTGGAACATGTGTCAGTTCCTTAGTGATCCAGGGTCATTTCGGACAAATCAGGTCAGGTTGCCTAGTGGCTATAAATAGCCCACCCCCTACAACCATAAATGGTTGGCTGCTCAAAGTTAGAGTACGGCTTTTGTCGTTTTAGAGCAACCCACCTCGAAGCCTTTGAGAGAGAATTCCTTGCGAGGGTAAAGCCCTAAACACCTAGAGCCAAAGAGTGTTAGGCATCACTTAAGTCTTCCTGTCTTTGTGATCTGAAGACTTATTACACTTGAGGACTGTGAATCCTCCAGCCAGTTAGGCGTCGCGTTCTGAGCATCCAAGAGTCATTGTGGATCGCCGGTGAACGAAGTCTGTGAAGGTTTGGAAGTCTACCTTGAAGACTTACCAGAGTGATTGGGTGAGGACTGGGTGTCCTTAGATCAAGGGGAATAAGGTGAAGACGAGGTCTTCTGAGTTGAATCTCAGCCTCCCTAACCATACGTACAGTTGTCATAGCAACTGGAACTGGTCCAACAAATCATTGTCTTCAACGAGTCACTGGTTTCATCCTTCCCTTCCCTTTACTTACTGTTGGTCCTTGTGAAGTCATTGTATGATTGCATTATCTTTTGTCTTCACTGAGTGAATGCTTGTTCTGATTGGCTTCACAATATCTTCCTACCTGATCTTTACTGCCTAGCTACTATTAGTCATTGTGCTTTCACTTCATTGAATACTTGACTATGGTTTACCTAGTGTAGTCTACCTTCCGCTGCATGGTAATAGGTTTATTTCTATCGTTTGTCTTCGAAACTTCCATGTTATGAAGACTTTCATAAAAATCACCTATTCACCCACCCCCCTCTAGTCGATCACTAGCACTTTCATATTGTTAAATTGAAGCTATTTCCTTTTTCGCTTAGAGATCGCGCTAAAGCTTGGTTTTCGTCATTGCCTAAAAATAGTATTGATTCATGGAATAAGTGCAAAGATGCTTTTATCTCTAAGTATTTTCCTCCCGCTAAGATCATCTCTCCTAGAAATGATATTATAAATTTTAAGCAACTTGATCATGAACATGTTGCACAAGCTTGGGAGAGGATGAAATTAATGATACGTATTTGCCCTACACATGGTTTGAATTTGTGGATGATTAAACAAAATTTTTATGCCGAATTGAATTTTGCTTCTAGAAATCTTTTAGATTCGGCCACGGGAGGCACTTTTATGGAAATCACTTTAGGAGAAGCTTCTAAACTCCTAGATAATATTATGGTTAATTATTATCAATGGCACACTGAAAGATCTACTAATAAGAAAGTGCATGCGATAGAAGAAATTAATATTTTGATTGGAAAGATGGATGAACTTATGAAATTATTTGCTAATAAAAGTGTTTCTTCTGATCCTAATGATATGCCTTTGTCTACTTTGATTGAGAATAATAATGAATCTATGGATGTGAATTTTGTTGGTAGGAATAATTTTGGTAACAACGCATATAGAGGTAATTTTAATCCTAGGCCGTATCTTAGTAATTCCTCTAATAATTATGGTAATTCCTACAACAATTCTTATGGAAATTTTAGTAAGATGCCCTCTGAATTTGATACTAGTGTTAAGGAGTTTATGAATTCACAAAAGAATTTCAATGCTTTACTTGAAGCAAAATTGCTTAAGATTGATGAATTGGCTAGGAACGTTGATAGAATTTCTCTTGATGTTGATTCTTTGAAACTTAGATCTATTCCACCTAAGCATGATATCAATGAGTCTCTCAAAGCCATGAGAATTTCCATTGATGAGTGCAAAGAAAGAACCGCTAGGATGCGTGCTAAGAAAGATTGTTTTGTGAAAGCGTGTCCTTCTAGTTTCCATGAAAATAAAGATGAAGATCTAAAAGTTAATGATGTGTCCCCTATTAAATCCTTGATTTGCAATATGAATCTTGATAATGATGGGACTGAATATGATCCACCTTTACCTAGAAGGCGTTCCAAAAATTCGGAGTCTTTAGATCTTGATGCTAAAATTGTTAAAAGTGGGATTGAAGAGGTCAAACTTTAAATATCAATGAACCCACTATTTTGGATTTCGAGGAATTTATTTATGATAATTGCTCTTTTATAGATTGTATTTCCTTGTTACAATCCGTGCTAAATTCTCCACATGCTTATAGTCAAAATAAAGCTTTTACTAAACATATCGATGCTTTGATGCAATCTTATAGAGAAAAACTTGAGTTGGAAGTTTCTATCCCTAGAAAACTTTATGATGAGTGGGAACCTACTATTAAAATTAAAATTAAAGATCATGAATGCTATTCTTTGTGTGATTTGGGTGCTAGTGTTTCCACGATTCCAAAGACTTTGTGTGATTTGCTAGGTTTCTGTGATTTTGATGATTGCTCTTTAAACTTGCACCTTGCGGATTCCACTATTAAGAAATGGATGAGAAGAATTAATGATGTTCTTATTGTTGCAAATAGGAATTATGTGCCCGTAGATTTTATTGTTCTTGACATAGATTGCAATCCTTCATGTCCTATTATTTTTGGTAGACCTTTCTTAGAACGATTGGTGCAATTATTGATATGAAGGAAGGGAATATTAGATTACAATTTCCGTTAAGGAAAGGTATAGAACACTTCCCTAGAAATTAAATTAAATTACCATATGAATCTATTATGAGATCCACTTATGGATTGCCTACCAAAGATGGCAATACCTAGATCTATCTTCGTTTTTATGCCTAGCTAGGGGCGTTAAACGATAGCGCTTGTTGGGAGGTAACTCAAATTTATTTTTATTCCTTGATTTTTGCTCCTGTTTAGTAATAAATAATTTATCTAGCCTCTGTTTTTGTTGTTTTTTTTGTGTTTAATTAGTGTTTGTGCCAAGTAGAACCGTTTCGAAGACTTGGGGAAAGTCTTTTTGATCTTGCTGTAAAAAACAGAAACTTTAGCGCTCACGAGAATTGCTGACATTATTATTTCCAAAGTGATATTTAGTTAATTCTTTTTTCAGATTATTAATAGATAAATTCCTCACGTCAATCCAGTTATTTTAGAATTTTTGGGGTTCCAGAAGTTTTCGTTAGCTACAGATTACTACAGACTGTTCTGTTTTTGACAGATTCTGTTTTTCGTGTGTTGTTTGCTTATTTTGATGAATCTATGGCTAGTAAAATAGTTTATAAACCATGGAGAAGTTGGAATACAGTAGGTTTAACACCAATATAAATAAATAATGATTTCATTATTGTACGTTGAAGTGGTGTTTTGTTTTCTTTCGCTAACGGAGCTCACAAGATTTTCTATTATGAGTTTTGTGTTGTGAAGTTTTCAAGTTTTGGGTAAAAGATTTGATGGATTATGGAACAAGGAGTGGAAAGAGCCTAAGCTTGGGGATGCCCATCGCACCCCAAGATAATCTAAGGACACCTAAAAGCCAAAGCTTGGGGATGCCCCGGAAGGCATCCCCTCTTTTGTCTACTTCCATCGGTAACTTTACTTGGAGCTATATTTTTATTCACCACATGATATGTGTTTTGCTTGGAGCGTCTTGTATTATTTGAGTCTTTATTTTTTTAGTTTGCCAAAATCATCTTTTCTGTACACGCCTTTTGAGAGAAACACACATGATTTGAAAATTATTAGAATACTCTATGTGCTTCACTTATATCTTTTAGAGCACGGTGGTGGATTTGTTTTATAGAAACTATTATTCTCTCATGCTTCACTTATATTATTTTGAGAGTCCTAAACAGCATGGTAATTTACTTCAACTGGGAAATTAATCCTAATATGCTAGGCATTCAAGATTAGTAAAAAAAATCTTATGAGTGTGCTGAATACTAAGAGAAGTTTGATACTTGATAATTGTTTTGAGATATGGACATGGTTATATTAGAGTCATGATAGTTGAGTAGTTGTGAATTTGAGAAATACTTGTGTTGAAGTTTGTGATTCCCATAGCATGCACGTATAGTGAACCATTATGTGATGAAGTCGGAGCATGATTTATTTATTGATTGTCTTCCTTATGAGTGGCAGTGGGGGATGAGCGATGGTCTTTTCCTACCAATCTATCCCCCTAGAAGCATGCACGTAATACTTTGTTTCGATAACTAATAGATTTTTGCAATAAGTATGTGAGTTCTTTATCACTAATGTTGAGTCCATGGATTATACGCACTCTCACCCTTCCACCGTTGCTAACCTCTCTAATACCACGCACCTTTCGCCGGTATCATACACCCACCATATACCTTCCTCAAAATAGCCACCATACCTACCTATCATGGCATTTCCATATCCATTCCGAGATATATTGCCATGCAAATTTCCACCGTTCCGTTTACTATGACACGCTCCATCATTGTCATATTGCTTTGCATGATCATGTAGTTGACATTGTATTTATGGCAAAGCCACCATTCATAATTCTTTCATACATGTCACTCAAGCATCATTGCACATCCCGATACACTGCCGGAGGCATTCACATAGAGCCATATTTTGTTCTAAGTATTGAGTTGTAATTGTTGAGTTGTAAGTAAATAAATGTGTGATGATCATCAGTTTTAGAGCATTGTCCCTTGTGAGGAAAGGATGATGGAGACTATGTTTCCCCACAAGTCGGGATGAGACTCCGGACTAAAAAAAGAGGCCATAAAAAGAGAGAAAGGCCCAAAAAATGAGAGAAAAAGAGAGAAGGGACAATGCTACTATCCTTTTACCACACTTGTGCATCAAAGTAGCACCATGATCTTCATGATAGAGAGTCTCCTATGATATCACTTTCATATACTAGTGGGAATTTTTTTATTATAGAACTTGGCTTGTATATTCCAATGATGGGCTTCCTCAAAATGCCCTAGGTCTTCACGAGCAAGCGAGTTGGATGCACACCCACTAAGTTCCTTTTGTTGAGCTTTCATATACTTATAGCTCTAGTGCATCCGTTGCATGGCAATCCCTACTCACTCACATTGATATCTATTAATGGGCATCTCCATAGCCCGTTGATACGCCTAGTTGATGTGAGACTATCTTCTCCCTTTTTGTTTTCTCCACAGCCACCATTCTATTCCACATATAGTGCTATGTCCATGGCTCACGCTCATGTATTCCGTGAAGATTGAAAAAGTTTGAGAACACCAAAAGTATGAAACAATTGCTTGGCTTGTCATCGGGGTTGTGCATGATTTAAATACTTTGTGTGGTGAAGATAGAGCATAGCCAGACTATATGATTTTGCAGGGATAACTTTCTTTCGCCATTTATTTTGAGAAGACATAATTGCTTAGTTAATATGCTTGAAGTATTATTATTTCTATGTCAATATTAAACTTTTGTCTTGAATCTTTCGGATCTGAATATTCATACCACAATTAAGAGAATTACATTGAAATTATGCCAAGTAGCATTCCACATCAAAAATTCTATTTTTATCATTTATCTACTCGAGGACGAGCAGGAATTAATCTTGGGGATGCTTGATACGTCTCCAACGTATCTATAATTTTTTATTGTTCCATGCTATATTATATTCTGTTTTGGACATTATTGGGCTTTATTATACACTTTTATATTATTTTTGGGACTAACCTATTAACCGGAGGCCTAGCCCAGAATTGTTGTTTTTTTCCTATTTCAGAGTTTCGCAGAAAAAGAATATCAAACGGAGTCCAAATGGAATGAAACCTTCGGGAATGTGATTTTTGGAACGAACATGATCCAGAGGACTTGGACCCTATGTCAAGAAAGCAACTAGGAAGGCACGAGGTAGGGGCGCGCCTAACCCCCCCCCCCCCCCCAGCGTGGGGCCCATGTTGCTCCACCGACGTACTTCTTCCTCCTATATATACCTACGTACCCCCAAACTACCAGATACAGAGCCGAAACCATAATTCCACTGCCGCAACCTTCTTTACCCGTGAGATCCCATCTTGGGGCCTTTTCCGGAGCTCCGCCGGAGGGGGCATCGATCACAGAGGGCTCCTACATCAACACCATAACCTCTCCGATGATGTGTGAGTAGTTTACCTCAGACCTGCGGGTCCATAGTTATTAGCTAGATGGCTTCTTCTCTCTTTTTGGATCTCAATACAGTGTTCTCCCCCTCTCTTGTGGAGATCTATTTGATGTAATCTTCTTTTGCGGTGTGTTTGTTGAGACCGATGAACTGTGGATTTATGATCAAGTTTATCAATGAACAATATTTGAATCTTCTCTGGATTCTTTTATGTATGATTGGTTATCTTTGTAAGTCTCTTCGAATTATCAGTTTGGTTTGGCCTACTAGATTGATCTTTCTTGCAATGGGAGAAGTGCTTAGCTTTGGGTTCAATCGTGCGGTGTCCTTTCTCAGTGACAGTAGGGGCAGCAAGGCACATATTGTATTATTGCCATCGAGGATAACAAGATGGGGTTTATATCATATTGCATGAGTTTATCCCTCTACATCATGTCATCTTGCTTAAAGCGTTACTCTGTTCTTTTGAACTTAATACTCTAGATGCATGCTGGATTGCGGTCGATATGTGGAGTAATAGTAGTAGATGCAGGCAGGAGTCGGTCTACATGTCTCGGACGTGATGCCTATATACATGATCATACCTAGATATTCTCATAACTATGCTCAATTCTGTCAATTGCTCAACAGTAATTTGTTTACCCACCGTAATACTTATGCTCTCGAGAGAAGCCACTAGTGAAACCTATGGCCCCCGGGTCTATTTTGTATGATATTAATCTTCCATCAACAAGCTATTTCTTGCACCGTTTTTATTTTGCTTTATTTTCTTTGCATCTTTATCATAAAAATACCAAAAATATTATCTTATCATATCTATCAGATCTCACTTTCATGAGTGAACGTGAAGGGATTGACAACCCCTTTATTGCGTTGGTTGCGAGGATTTTATTTGTTTGTGTAGGTGCGAGGGGCTCGTGCTTGGCCTCCTACTAGATTGATACCTTGGTTCTCAAAAACTGAGGGAAATACTTACGCTACTTTGTTGCATCAGCCTTTCCTCTTCAAGGGAAAATCAACGCAGTGCTGAAGAGGTAGCAGGTAGTAAAAAGAAGGCTGCAGAGTTCTTACTTACGTTCCCGGAGTTCGCTATTGTCTTGGATAAAGTGTAAAAAATAGTTTAATTGCCATGTTTGGACCCATTTTACTAACAATCTTTATCAGCTTCCTCACTTGATGCTGGTTCATCGATATCTCATTGGCCCATATGTAGAAAGGGTCGAAACGCGGATCTTTACCATTGACATATGTACCTAAAAGCACCAAGTTAATATTAGAAGCTAAACAACAATTGCACAATGATGTAGTACAAAACTCTTTTATAATATGTCTATATACATCTGTATGTGGTAGTCCCTTTGAAATCTCTAAAAAGACAAATATCTAGGATTGGAGGGAGTATCTTATAACATCCACTATACTCACATATTAGATGAATTAACATCTTATATTATGGGCCGGAAGGAGTTTAGTTCATTCTTACAAATTATTTGCTGTTGTATCCACGTGTTACAGTTAGTTTGATTAGTTCGGGCTCAAACAGCCCTAAAGTACATCTAAAAAAGAGGGCTAGTTTGAGCTAGTTGCATCTATAACCCACCTAAAAAACTAGTATCCAACCCAAGAGGTGCTAATTGGAGCTAGTTCTTCTAGTGCATTTATTGTCAATCTAACCCTGCCATCGAAACAACTCTTTGGATGGAGTTAGTTCATGGTTAATAATAAGAGAGAAACTAACTCTAACCTCTAGCTAAATTGAGTATCCAAACAGGGCTGTCTTGTAGCTGTTGCTGCTGCTGCTCTTCTACGTATATCTAGACATCATTAGAACATTAATGTAACACTCTTCCTTGTTGCTATGTAGCCTAGGATTGCATATTTAGACATTAAGTACAGTGCATGTTGCTATGTAGCCTTAGATATATTACATATGGCCCTAGTTAACCTAAGGAAAAATGGGTTGCAGATATATTCAGTTAAAAGTCCGGTTCACCGATTAGTCCCTTATCAGCCGCCGGCCTATAAGGTACCAGCTACCGATATCCTGAACAGTGAGCAGATATAAGCCATGGGATGAAACTAACCTCGATGGAAAACAACAATCGTTCCCAAAATTGTCCTGTGTAGGTACATCAAGAAGCATGTTAAGCACGACAGGCTAAACATCAACCAAAATTACACATGGCAGACAAAATAATCTCCAAAAGATAGCTTCATTGTGCAGGTTTAAGCATGCTAGTAAAGCAAAACAAGTGGAAAGGTGTGCTAACTGCAACAGGCCAAACATTTAACAACAAGCAAACATGGTCATTCAAACTGGTACTGTGCTGGTCTAAGTACACTGGTTATGGTTAAATAAAAATGGAAAGGTGTGTTAACTACAAGAGGCAGCAACCAAATGTTGTCATTCATAGTTGTATTGTTGAAACTGGTACTGATGAAATTGAACTGCACAATTCACACTTGCACATATAGAACATCACGTTGTGAATAACTGGAATAAACAAGGCATACTACGAACAACCAAAGATAGCATTTGAAACTGAACATTTGCTAACTACAAACAACCGAACAATCAAAAAACTTTAAAAGAGGCATATGCTAGCTATACCAGGCTTAACCGCAAGAAAATATATGCATTCCAATCGGTATGTTTAAAACTGGATTGATGAAATATACTGCTTAGTAAATAATTGCACATATAGAGAATCACGTTGTGAAAAACTGAAATAAACAAGGCATACTGCAAACAACAAGATATAGCAATTGAAATTGGACATATTCTCACTACACTACAAAAGGGACTCGACAAAACAAATCATGGGTTTCCCCCTGTGAAGAGGCACGACAAAACAAATCATGGGTTTCCTCACTTGTCACGGATGGGCTCGTTCCCGTGGGAAGAGCATGGACCCTGGATGCACTCCATGTTGTCGCAGATGGGCTCCTTCCCCTTGGAAGAGCACGGCTGTAGGGTGCCCTCCCTGATGTCGCAGACGGGCGCTTTCCCCTTGGAAGAGAAGATGGGCTCTTTCCCCTTGGAAGAGCAGGAGAGGGTGCCCTCCTCGTGGTCGTCGTCGATGAGGTATGACTTGGAAGCTGTGGATCCCAAGCTAGCATCACAGAACGTGTCCTTCAAAAATGACAAAAGGGGCTTGATGGCGATGTAGAATGGAAAATTGTTGATAGCGAGCCAGAGGAGATCAGCGGTGGGGCCATGGATGAGATCGACGGTGGTTCACCCTGAGGGGTTGATGTGGGCCACTTAACCTGTGACACAGCCCGCCTCAGGGCGTCGCTATCGATGACCTCGAGGTCGTAGCCCGCTGCTTGAGTGCCTGACAGTGTCCTGGACTAGGGGGTACTCACCACATCGTGTCCCGATCAGTTGGATTGGGCAGAGGACCCCAGGGCCGTTTACTCATGGGCTAGTTCGGACAGCCGAAGACATATATGACGAAGATTCCACAAGACTTGGTGATCAAGACAAGAACTCCTCTCCACCGACGTATTCGACTAGGACTCTTGTTATCCTAGGCCTCTGGTACGTTATATAAGCCGAGGCTAGGCTAGTCAATAGATGATTATGATATTATTCATGATACCCTTAGGTTTTATACTACAACATATGATTTCGAGGTAGATCAACTCTGTACTTGATACTCCATCAATATAAACAAGAGCGGGACGTAAGGTTTTACCTCCATCACGAGGGTCCGAACCTGGGTAAACATCGTGTCTCCTGTTACCCATCAATCCATGATACACAGTTTGGGACCCCCTACCCGAGATTTGCCGGTTTTGACACCGACAATGGTGCTTTCATTGAGAGTTCCGATGTGTGATCGGCAAAGGATCAATGGCTCGCCCGCAGATCAACTGCAACGCCGGCATCTTTGTCGCCGGCTCGACTGGTCACCTTGGCTCGACCGAGGACCGTGCTATATCTCCGATCGTCATGTTCGGACTTGGGCCTTCATCAACATCAACTCCGATCTCTATCAAGATCATGGAGGAATCATCCATGGAGCTCGGGGGCTCAACGTCAACATTGCCCTCGGGGGACTGTGCTGTTTTTCCGAACAGCGAACTTCTATCCGCTGCCACCACCTCCTCGAACATCGCTTTGACAATTCCTTTGGTGGAATTGTGCGAAATTGAGTCTACAACAACTATGCAAAACTTCTTCGAGTTTTAATGGAGAAATCTCCAGCAATCTACGATATAGCGGAGCCCTGTCAAATCTGGACGGGAATCTGGATGAGTTTAGGGCGTGGTCTCCAACACCTAGCTCGAGCGTCCTTTGGAAGATCCAACCATTGATCTGCTGCGGAATTCCTATATCTATCACCCCTCAAAATTTCAGCTCGACCCGACCGTCCAAACTCCGGGAACCTTCCGATTAGTGCATCACTTTTCGGATCTGTTTTCTACGCAAATACGAATCCGACTAGAATTCATGTTTCTTTATGAACATGATATTGGACAACCTTTTTAAAAGGAATTTTCTTCTATGGTATTGTGAGTTATTTTTAACACATGCCTATAAAATTTTAAGCCTTCTTTGAGTCACTCTTCACCATCGCGTTGGTGTCACACCAGTCCGGTAATATTGCTCCACGTCTACCGACCTACACTAGACAGATCGTCGCTTCATCGAGCCGAGCCTAACCTTATTGGATCATCAGCTCGGCAAGCCAAAAAATAGGTCGGCATCGCGAAGGATCAATCATCACCAATACCATCGCCCCACGGATTGCACAGGTCAGGCGCGCCGACATCGCCGTTCGGTCACTTCATCAATCCGGCATTGACCGCATCACAAGTTATGACCAGTGACGGTGTGGCCGCACTGTTGCTTTTTCAAGCCGATGTCCATCACACCAAACTGCTTCAACACCTCAGCTGACATGGCAGCTGCAACGTCTCCTTACTGACCCACTCCGTCATCTCGGCTAGACCAGGGACTTTGCTATTTCTTCATCAACATACTCCGGTGACTTTGACATAACCAGCCGACCAACTTCGTCACGTTAGCTGGACCGGGGGCTTTGCCTCGGCGAGCCCACATTTGCCAGCATCGCCATACTGTCGCTTTATCGCCCATCAGGCAATGGGTGTGCAGATCGAGTCCCAATTTTGGGAGTAACCTTTCTTCAGATTGCTACAACAGATAAACAAGGTGCCATTAATCCTAGTATTTTCTTCTTGCTTGGGTTTATTTTTCCCAAGGAATTATTACTCTGGTTTGTTTCATCATTTGTACACAGGTCTATTAAATGGTGTCCACACTAACAATGATCACGTGGTGGTCAGACCGGCCTATGAATTCAGGCTTTGCCACGCCTTCACCATGTCACGCCGACGCCCTGCATCGACATTGACTTCGGCGCCAGGCCACATCTCTTTCAATAAATTATTTTTGTGAAAAGCAATTATCCTTTTAGGACCACACTATTTCATGTGTGTAGGTGATCGACTTTGACTGCGTCACGCGGTCACTTTGGCAAGCCGACGTCGTTGTCCCAATCGGCTCACGTGTTCACTTTGTTGGTTGAACTGCCATACCGACATGTTCGGTTGCCTCGGGGACTTCGGCATCGCTAAGAGAGCTCTACCTCATCGAATGTAAAGGATCTGGGTCAGGCAGCGCTGTCACCTCGGTGTACCGACGTACCACGTCACCTCAGCTGGACCGAGGGCTTCGTCATTACTTCATTAAGCCACGCTCGGGACTTCGGCGTCACACTGCCAGCCTGCATTGGCCGTGCTATGTCGCCACTTCGGAGTGCCGAGCTCTTCGCTCTGCCACCTCGGGACCGGCTTGGGGGCTGGGACCTTGTCCCGCCGCAAGCTCGGGCCGTGCATCAACACCGAGCACATTAACCAGCTAAGTTGCTTCCATGCTTAAATACATTCAGTTTTAAAAGTCATTTACAAAAAACTTTCTTTGTCAAAACCTTGTTTGTTGCAAGCAAATTCAAATGCCCCGTTTACTTGGGGGCTTCTTTTATGAAGCCTTTGCTCTTGCATACGATTATACTTGTACGGCTTCATTCCTTGTTCGTGTATTACGCCACAATATGCACCATGTTGACTAAAGTGTTTCGCAAGCTGGGTTGCCTGGCTCCTGTGCTTACCCCTACGTTCCCGATTGTTCGTCTAGGTGGTAAAGGGAGCACCTTTGCGATTGTTACTACCGGGTCATCCGAGTTAGTACCTCGGATTGGGTGAAGCCGAGAGCTAGTGCTCTTATTGTTTTCAATAATGGTCGGCACACAACGGAACTCATGAGTACAAAAAATCTATTGCACAAGTCTCATAGTAACAATGAGCAACCGAAAAAAGGTATCTGTGGAGGTACTATTTTCTTCGAAGATTCTTCTTACACTTCGTCAGTAATATAGCACGCTTTGTCTGTTACAGCCCTATGGCCTGATTGCCTGGTTATCGGAAACACCGCCGATGCTTTCGACAGGTGGAGTAAATGACACTTTTCGGTCCTTGACCGAAGAGGGAGAAGCCGACGGTCGGTTAAGACGCGTTTAAAGTTTAGGTGAACACATATATGATATAAGTACATCGGTACATACAATCATTATACATCAAATTCTTTTACCCAAGTCACTTGGGGGCTCTTAAAATTTATATGAGCTGTTTTATAGTAAATGTGTTTTCTTCTTGGTCGTTGCAAAATCTTTTTCTACCGCTCCTTTTTTGACTCGAGTGTATGGTCAATAGCCGAATAACATGTCTTCTCTCTAAAAAGCCGCTCGAGTTTAGTTCGCTAAACTGGCCTCGAAGAAGTACTCCGCCTTTGGGATAAGGAGCTCGAAGCCATAGGCTGGCCTGCTTGAAGTGTTGAGATTGGGTGTGTCCGGCACCGAACACTTGATCTTGTTCGGACGTCAAGTTTTTACTGACGTTTTTTGGTTTTCCAAGATTATGGCACTTTTAAACTATTTGTGTGTTTCCAGCATAAGTATCACAGTGCAATGCCGGACACCTTTAGAGATTCTGCAAAAACATTCTCAGATATTGCTAAATATGCATCGGTTTTGAACTATGTCTTCGGTCAATAGTTGGGTTGCCCGGCTCCTGCGCTTGCCTCCTACGTTCTGCTTTGTTCGGCTAGGTGTGTAAAGGGAGAACCACTGCGATTGTGCTTCCAGCTCGCATGGTTAAGCACCTCAGTGGAGAAAGCCGAAAACTGACTGTCACAATAAGCATAAACTGGCCAGCGATCCGATGACTATGTTAAATGACGGACCATTCATAACATTGGCCGAAGTGTTTACGGCTTGACCTTGGATGTCGCCGAACACTAACCGGGGGCTCATAGCTAGCTTCCCCAGTTTAAAGCTCCTATGACTAAGTGAAAGTTATAAAGCCCGCATATCTGATTGCCTCATTTCCGCTAACACAACCGCCTTCGGGCACCGAGACATCGGCAAAGGGTTCTCTTGTTATTGCGGAGACACCCTGCGTAGTATCTACAAAGGGGTAGAAGCCGATGATGGGCCACTTTCAACTGATAAATGGTCGCAACAGAGTAAAATAAACAAATCATCGTCATTGGTATTTAATATACAAGGGCTGCCTTCCATAATCATCGTTATAAAGCCATAAATATGCATCCATTTGACTTAAGATTTTTGCCAAGCTGGGTTGCCTGGCTCCTGTGCTTACCCCTACATTCCTGATTGTTCGGCTAGGCGGTGAAGGGAGCACCTCTGTGATTGTTACTACCGGGTCATCCAAGTTAGTACCTCAGTCTGGCTGAAGCCGAAAGCTAGCGATCTTAAAGGATCACATTGGTCGGCAACGACGGAAGTAAATTTTTTGGTTCATTAGTACCACAGAGTTCGGGAACTTTCCCTGAACTAAATCCTCAATATTTTCCTCCCACATTGATAGGAGGTGAGGTTTCATGATCATGATAAGCATGACGACCCAAAGAAAGGACCCGGTAGTGGGACTATTTCCCTTGGAAGATGTTTCTTACATTAAGTAATATAACATATCTCTCCGCGTACCTTTGTTTATAAACTGTATGGCCGGATTGCCTTGTTTCCATAAATCTGTGCCCTTATAACGGCTTTATAAAGTAGGACAAACACTCCTCAGCTACTGGCTAAGGAGGTGGAACCCGATGGTCGGTCAACAAAGTTTTGTACAATGCGGATCCGAGCATTAATGATGTAAAGTGCTTGGATACATAGAATCATTAGACATAATTTGTGATTTTACTCTAGATATCGATCCTTAATTCGGCCACCCATGCCCGCATTAAGGCTCGGGGGCTACTGGGCTCCGGGCTTATCATTTATTAATATTAAAGGGGCACATCGATCCCCTGATCTGGTGTTTCCACCCGACCAGTGTCTCTCGGGCTACTTCATTGGCAATCCAGTGAAGAAAATTTAAGTGCAAGATAGTTTTCGAGGAGATTACGATCCTTAGGTTGGTCGGCCACACCCAACCTGAGTCTCAAGGACTTTGCACACTGCTTTTTGTGTCCCGAAGTATTCTGCCGAGCTAGGAGTTGATCCTCAGGCCGATTTTGCAAATCAACCTGAGTCTCAATGGCTACTGGGATCAGCGGTCTTATGTCATCCTTCAGGTGCATCTCAGGTTTTAGACCGATACACACCTTGAGGGTGATACATTTCCGTCGTATCAACTTTTCCAAACAATTTTGTCCTTGTTTTGGACTCTAACTTGTATGATTTGAATGGAACTAACCCGGACTGACGTTGTTTTCAGCAGAACTGCCATGATGTTGTTTTATGTGCAGAAAACAAATATTCTCGGAATGACCTGAAACTCCACGGAACATCTTAGAAAAATAATAAAAAATCCTCGCCAAAGATGATGACTAGGGGGCCCACACCCTTCTCACGAGGGTGGGGGCGCCCCCTCCCTAGGGCGCGCCCCCTACCTCGTGGGCCCCCTGGATGCCCTCCGACGCCAACTCCAACTCTATATATTTGCTTTCGGAGAGAAAAAATCAAAGAGAAGAAATCATCGCGTTTTACGATACGGAGCCGCCGCCAAGCCCTAAAACCTCTCGGGAGGGCTGATCTGGAGTCCCATCGGGGCTCCGGAGAGGGGGATTCGTTGCCGTCGTCATCATTAACCATCCTCCATCACCAATTTCATGATGCTCACCGCCGTGCGTGAGTAATTCCATTGTAGGCTTGCTGGACGGTGATGGGTTGGATGAGATTTATCATGTAATCGAGTTAGTTTTGTTAGGGTTTGATCCCTAGTCTCCACTATGTTCTGAGATTGATGTTGCTATGACTTTGCTATGCTTAATGCTTGTCACTAGGGCCCGAGTGCCATGATTTCAGATCTGAACCTATTATGTTTTCATGAATATATGTGAGTTCTTGATCCTATCTTGCAAGTCTATAGTCACCTACTATGTGTTATGATCCGGCAACCCCGAAGTGACAATAATCGGGACCACTCCCGGTGATGACCATAGTTTGAGGAGTTCATGTATTCACTATGTGCTAATGCTTTGTTCCGGTTCTCTATTAAAAGGAGGCCTTAATATCCCTTAGTTTCCAATAGGACCCCGCTGCCACAGGAGGGTAGGACAAAAGATTTCATGCAAGTTTTTTTCTATAAGCACGTATGACTATATACGGAATACATGGCTACATTACATTGATGAATTGGAGCTAGTTCTGTGTCACCCTATGTTATGACCGTTACATGATGAACCACATCCGGCATAATTATCCATCACTAATCCGGTGCCTACGAGTTTTCCATATACTGGTTCTCGCTTATTTACTTTCCCGCTGCTACTGTTACAATCACTACAAAATACCAAAAACATTACTTTTGTTGTCTTTACTTTTGTTGCCGCTACCACCACTATCATATTACTTTGCTACTAAACACTTTGCTGCAGATACTAAGTTTCCAGGTGTGGTTGAATTGACAACTCAGCTGCTAATACTTGAGAATATTCTTTGGCTCCCCTTGTGTCGAATCAATAAATTTGGGTTGAATACTCTACCCTCGAAAGCTGTTGCGATCCCCTATACTTGTGGGTTATCAAAACTAATTTCTGGCGCCGTTGCCGGGGAGCATAGCTCTATTCTTTGAGTCACTTGGGATTTATATCTACTGGACACTATGAAGAACTTGAGAGATCCAAAAACCAAGATCTATCCCTCAACTACAAGGGAAGGTAAGGAACTTCCATCTAGCTCTACACTTGATTCACCTTCTGTTATGAGTAAGTTTGCGACACCTACACCTCCTTCTGCTATTCGTTCTGATATGTCGCATGTTATTGATGATGCCACTTCTTCTATGCATGATACTCATGATGAATCTGCTTCTATGCCTGATACTACTGTGTCCCTTGGTGAATTTCTTGATGAACATAATTGCTAGGGCTAGAGAAAAAGAAATTATTGAATCTGAATACGATGATGATAGTGATGATGAAAATATGCTTGTTATTCCTGAGGGTTATCTTTTTGATATGGAATCTTCTGCCGCTATTTTAGCTTGCAAAGATAGATATGAGCTTAAGAGGTTATTAGTTAAATGGAACAAAGAATCACTTAGAGATAAAATGAAACTCGACCCTGCTTTTGCTACTTCACCTATATGTGTTCCTGATAAGGACTATGAATTCTCTGTTGATCCTGATATAATTACTTTGGTTGAATCTGATCCGTTTTATGGCTATGAATCTGAAACTGTTGTGGCACATCTTACTAAGTTAAATGATATCGCTGCCCTGTTTACTAATGATGAGAGATCACGTTACTTTTATATACTCAAAATATTTCCGTTCTCATTAAAGGGTGATGGTAAGATATGGTTTAATTCTCTTGATCCTGGTTGTGTGCGTAGTCCCTAGGATTTGATTTATTACTTCTCTGCTAAATATTTCCCTGCTCATTAGAAACAAGCTGCTTTTAGGGAAATATACAACTTCGTGCAAATTAAAGAAGAGAGTCTCCCACAAGCTTGGGGGAGGTTTCTCAAGTTACTTAATGCTTTGCCTGATCATCCTCTTAAGAAACCTTAAATACTTGATATATTTTATAATGGACTAACCGATGCTTCCAGAGGTTACCTGGATAGTTGTGCTGGTTCTCTTTTTAGGGAAAGAACACCAAATGAAGCTTAAATTCTATTGAATAATATGTTGACAAATGAAAACAATTGTGCACCTCTTGAGCCAACTCCTGAGCCAACTCCTGCTCCAATTACTGAGCCTATTCCTAAACCAACTCTGAATAAGAGAGGTGTTCTATTTCTCAGTTCCGAAGATATGCAAGAGGCAAAGAAATCTATGAAAGAAAAAGGTATTAAAGCTGAAGACGCTAAGAATTTACCTCCTATTGAAGAAATACGTGGTCTTAATATACCACCTGTTGAAGAAACATATGATCTCAATTCTTTATTTACTGAAGAACCTCCTGATCCCGATATTCTGACACAGGTAGTAAAGGTAAATTCTCTCTATAGATATGCTAAAGCTGAAGTCCCTCCTACTAAAATTGTTAGTCGGTGCTTGGATGAGTTTGATAACTTTATGTTTAAGCAAGACGACTTCAATGCTTATTTTGGTAGACAATTAAAAGAAAATGCTTATATGATTAGACGCTTGGGTGATTATATGGCTAATATTAAAGGTGAACTTAAACTTGTTAGCAAACATGCTTCTATGGTTACCACTCAAGTAGAACAGTTACTTAAGGCTCAAAAAGAAGTGCTTGATGAAATGAATAGTAAGAAAAATGATTATGCTGTTAGAGTGGCTACTAGAACTGGTAGAATGACTCAGGAACCTTTGTATCGAGCAAGATTCTCAAAGAAATAATATAGATGTTCCTAGTTCTTCTAAAAAGAATCAGAAGAAAAATGATAGAACTGTGCAAACTTCTAGTGAACCTATTGCTGAACCCCCTGATAATCCAAATGATATTTCTATGCCTGATGCTGAAACACAATTTGGTAATGAACACGAACCTAATGAATATATTAATAATGATGTTCATGATGATGCTCAACCTAATAATGACAATGATGTAGAAGTTGAACCTATTGTTGATCTTGATAACCCACAATCAAAGAATCAACGTTATGATAAAAGAGACTTTGTTACTAGGAAACATGGTAAAGAAAGGGAACCTTGGGTTCATAAACCCATGCCTTTTCCTCCGAAACCATCCAAGAAAAAGGATGATGAGGATTTTGAGCGATTTGCTGAAATGATTAGGCCTATCTTTTTGCGTATGCGATTAACTGATGTGCTCAAAACAAATCCTTATGCTAAATATATGAAGGATATCATTACTAAAAAAGAAAGATACCGGAAGCTGAGATTTCCACCATGCTTGCTAATTATACTTTTAAGGGTGGAATACCAAAGAAACTTGGAGACCCCGGAGTACCTGCTATACCTTGCTCCATTAAAAGAAATTATATTAAAACTGCTTTATGTGATCTTGGAGCCGGTGTTAGTGTTATGCCTCTCTCTTTATATCTTAGACTAGATCTGAATAAGTTTACACCTATTGAAATATCTTTGCAAATGGCTGATAAATCAACTGCTATACCTGTCGGTATTTGTGAGGATGTGCCTGTTGTGGTTGCAAATGTTACTATTTTAACGGACTTTGTTATACTTGATATTCCCGAGGATGATAGTATGTCTATTATTCTTGGAAAACCTTTTCTTAATACTATAGGGGCTGTTATTGATTGCAACAGAGGCAATGTCGCTTTTCATGTTAATGGTAATGAGCATATGGTACACTTTCTGAGGAAACAACCTCAAGTTTATAGTATCAACTCTATTGGAAAAATTCCATCGATTATATTTGGAGGTTTTGAATTTCCTCTTCCTACTGTCAAGAAGAAATATGATATTCTTATTATTGGGGATGTGCATATCCCCGTTGAGGTAACTTAGTGTTATTCGAAATTTCTCTGGTTTCATGATTATCGGAATGAGTTTGTTAACAAGACTTGATCAACCTTGTTAGTGGATTCTTTTTGATGAGCATGAGATGGATGAAACTAGAAGCACAAACTTCTGTACCCCACTTTTACTTTCTGTTATTTATATTAAATAAAGTAAAAATAGTATTTTCAGTCTCTTTCCTAACTTATCCGTGCAATATAAAAATATCCCAAAAATAAAAGTCCTCAGAATGCCATGCCAATTTAATATGATTTTTTCGGGAATATTTGAGGATTTACTGTGCAAAAATTACCGCGGGAGGAGCTGCCACCTGGCCACGAGGGTGGTGGGTGCCCCCCTAGGGCGCGCCCCCCTGCCTCGTGGGCCCACAGTGGCCCTCCTCCACTTATCCCAGCACCCATCTTCTTCCTCTATCTCACACAAACCCGAAAAACCAACTCAAGCACGAGTTCCTGCCACTTTTGCTGTGATTTTCGATCTCCTTGCTCAAAGCACCTCTCGCAAAACTGCTTGGGGAGATTGTTCCTTGGTATGTGACTCCTCCATTGGTCCAATTAGTTTTTGTTCTAGTTCTTTATTCTTAGCAAATTTGTGCTGCATAGGTGACCATGTTCTTGAGCTTGCATGTCAAATTTGTATGGTTCCAAGTAGTTCTAATGCTTGATATAGGCTCTAGGCACTTATAGGAGTAGTTGCTATCAGTTTTATTGAAGTTAGTTCACTTTTGTTTGAAGTTACTAAAAATTTCAGAATTTTTCAGAGAAAAACAATATGCTTAGGAAGATGTTCCAAGGTGGTTCCTCTAAGAAGCAAGGACCCAGGATTGCTATGCGCAATGCTGACGAGGATCCACCAAGAGACGCTCCAGTACGGCCTTGCGAATGGCCGTCGGAAAATTTTATGGACCGTGTGGGAATTAAAGAAGAATTCAAAGCATATTTGTGCAATGCCGGTCTTGAGGATTTTGAGGCTAACAAATGCCCCCAGTATCATGATCTCACAAGTTCATTTGTGAGGAGGTTTGAGTATTCATCTTCGCGTAATTCTCCTTCAGTCATGTTTGATCTCTATGACAAATCTTATACCATGGACTTAGAGGATTTCACTTCTGCTTGCGAACTTCCATCATGGGGTAGTGTTAGGGATCCCCCTAAATCTGAATTTAGAAACTTTCTTGCTAGTATAACTATGGGGGAATCTAGAGATATAACGTAGGCTACCATAGGGAGCATTCACTTTCCTGCTATACATTATTTTGCTCTCTTCATCGGTAGATGCATAAATGCTAAGGATGAAGCATGTCACATGTGTGTCCCTGATCTTAGCATTCTTAGGAGTGCTATGTTAGGAGACCAATCTTATCATATGGGACCCATTGTAGCTCGTAGGTTGGATCATAATAGACATAATGGAGATTTCTTTGGAGGAATTTATGCAACCCGCTTAGCTCATTTTCTTGAGATAGACATTCGTGAGGGTGATACGGAGTTGCCTCCTACATATTTAGATTATGACTCTATGGCTTCGCATCAGTTTGTCGAGAGGACTGAATCACCTCTCTTATATTGTTTAATTTTTGATAAACGACGTGTTTTCCGTATTACTCTCCCTGCTCTTGCCTTCTTTGATTCACAGACAAAAAGAAGATATGTTATTACCAGAGAGGAGGCAGAAGAGTATGATAGGAGAGCGGAGGCAGCTCGACTTCACGCTGCAGCTCAGCAGGCGATAACCGCTGCACATCAGTATGATCTCAACTATTCTTCCTCATCACAGTATGACCCCAACAATTATTATTATGGATATCCGCCAGGCCAGCTGTGGCCATAGACCAACTTAGGCCAAAAGCCTAAGCTTGGGGGAGTACGTATTTCTCACCGACATTACATTTATGTTCACACACACTCATTACTAGATGTCGGTGCTCATACTCTTTCACTGTAATATCCATGCTAGTTTATTTTCTTTTTCCCGCTTTCTTCTTGTGTGTTTTTTAAACCTTAAGAAAAACCAAAAAATTAGGAGTAGTTTATTTTTCTGTTGTAGTAATAATAATTAAAAAGAAAACCCAAAAATATTTCCCGTTCTTCTTTTGCTTGTTGGGAGATTTCCCATGTAAATAGTTTTATTTCTATTCTTTCCTTTGGGGGTCAGTAGGAGAAGACCATAATTAAATTGTTGAAGTGGTTCTTATATGCATTATTATTGATTTAACTCATAGCCCATATTGCCTTGTCTTCTCCTGTTTATTGAATGCTCGCAGATTCCAACTTAGTCCAATGCACGTACACTCTTATTATTATTCACACCGTTCGGTCGTGCAAGTGAAAGGAAATTATGATGATATATGATGGACTGACTAAGATGAGAAAAGTTGGTATGAACTCGACCTCTTTTGTTCTTGTAAATATGATGAGTCCCTCGTTCTTGATTCAGCTTATTATGAATAAACATGTTTGCAATGACAATTAGAGATCGTAGTTGCTTGTGCCATGCTTGATTAGCTATGAGTTAAAATGATTTACCTTGTGTGCCAACATGCTATTGAGATGATTATGATGTGGTATGATGGGGTGGTATCCTCCTTTGAATGATTTAAGTGACTTGACTTGGCACATGTTCACGCATGTAGTTGAAACAAAATCAACATAGCCTTCACGATATTTATGTTCATGGTGGATTATATCCTAATCATGCTTGCATCCAATGTTTATTAATTTTAATGCATGTACATGGCTGTTGTCGCTCTCTAGTTGGTCGCTTCCCAGTCTTTTGCTAGCCTTCACTTGTACTAAGCGGGAATACTGGTTGTGCATCCAATCCCTTAAACCCCAAAGTTATTCTAGATGAGTCCACCATACCTTCCTATATGCGGTATCTACCTGCCGTTCCAAGTAAACTTGTATGTGCCAAACTCTAAACCTTCAAATAAACATTCTGTTTTGTATGCTCGAATAGCTCATGTATCAAATAAGGCCATCCTTATCTTCCATGTTAGGCGGGTTATTCTGAAGAGGAGTGGACTCCACTCCTCACTCACGAGAAAATGCCTGGTCACCGGGATGCCCAGTCCCATGCTTTATGCAAACTAAATCAAAATTAATTGCAAACAAAACTCCCCCTGGGACCTGATGTATGTTGGAGGCACTCGTTGTTTCGAGCAAGCCATGGATTGATGCTTGTTGGTGGAGGGGGAGTATAAACTTTACCATTCTATTTGGGAACCGCCTATGATGTGTTTAGCATGGAAGATATCGCCATCTCTTAGTTGTTACATTGACAATGAAAGTATACCGCTCAAAATACAATTTATCTCTATTTCAAAACTGAGCTCTGGCACCTCTACAAATCCCTGCTTCCCTCTGCGAAGGGCCTATCCATTTACTTTTATGTTGAGTCATCACCCTCTTATTAAAAAGCACTAGCTGGAGAGCACAACTGTCATTTGCATTCATCACTATTAATTTATATTGGGTATGACTATGATTGGATCTCTTTCACCATGAATTACAATGTCTAGTCAGTCCTTGATCTTTAAAGGTGCTCTGCATTTATGTTTTGTGGTCTCAGAAAGGGCTAGCGAGATACCATCTTGTTATATCATATTATGATTGTTTTGAGAAAGTGTTTTCATCCGAGAATTATTATTATGATTTGCTAGTTGATTATGCTATTGATATGAGTAATTATGAGACCTGAGAATTATTGCAAATGTGGTTAGTTATGATCTATGCTGAAAACTTGAATGCTGGCTTGACATAGTTACAACAACAAGAGCAAACAGAGTTTGTAAAAGTTTTTCTTTCTTTCAGTTTGTGAACTGAATTGCTTGAGGACAAGCAAGGGTTTAAGCTTGGGGAGTTGATACCTCTCCGTCGTATCTACTTTTCCAAACACTTTTGCCCTTGTTTTGGACTCTAACTTCTATGATTTGAATGGAACTAACCCGAACTAACGCTGTTTTCAGCAGAATTGCCATGATGTTGTTTTATGTGCAGAAAACAAATATTCTTGGAATGACGTGAAACTCCACGGAACATCTTAGAAAAAATAATAAAAAATCCTCGCCAAAGATGAAGACCAGGGGCACCAAACCCTTCTCACGAGGATGGGGCGCGCCCCCCCAGGGCGCGCCCCCTACCTCGTGGGCCCCCTGGATGCCCTCCTACCCCAACTCCAACTCTATATATTTGCTTTCAGAGAGAAAAAATCAAAGAGAAGAAATCATCGGGTTTTACAATACGGAGCCGCAGCCATGCCCTAAAACCTCTCGGGAGGGCTGATCTGGAGTCCGTTCGGGGCTCCGGAGAGGGGGATTCGTCGCCGTCATCATCATCAACCATCCTCCATCACCAATTTCATGACTCTCGCTGCCGTGCGTGAGTAATTCCATTGTAGGCTTGCTCGACGGTGATGGGTTGGATGAGATTTAGCATGTAATCGAGTTAGTTTTGTTAGGGTTTGATCCCTAGTATCCACTATGTTCTGAGATTGATGTTGCTATGACTTTGCTATGCCTAATGTTTGTCACTAGGGCCCGAGTGCCATGATTTCAGATCTGAACCTATTATGTTTTCATGAATATACGTGAATTCTTGATCCTTTCTTGCAAGTCTATAGTCACCTACTATGTGTTATGATCCGGCAACCCCGAAGTGACAATAATCGGGACCACTCCCGGTGATGACCATAGTTTGAGGAGTTCATGTATTCACTATGTGCTAATGCTTTGTTCCGGTTCTCTATTAACAGGAGGCCTTAATATCCCTTAGTTTTCAATAGGACCCCGCGGCCATGGGAGGGTAGGACAAAAGATGTCATGCAAGTTCTTTTCCATAAGCACGTATGACTATATACGGAATACATGCCTACATTACATTGATGAATTGGAGCTAGTTCTGTGTCACCCTATGTTATGACTTTTACATGATGAACCACATCCGGCATAATTATCCATCACTGATCCGGTGCCTACGAGTTTTCCATATACTGGTTCTCGCTTATTTACTTTCCCGCTGCTACTGTTACAATCACTACAAAATACCAAAAACATTACTTTTGCTGTCTTTACTTTTGTTGCCGCTACCACCACTATCATATTACTTTGCTACTAAACACTTTGTTGCAGATACTAAGTTTCCAGGTGTGGTTGAATTGACAACTCAGCTGCTAATACTTGAGAATATTCTTTGGCTCCCCTTGTGTCGAATCAATAAATTTGGGTTGAATACTCTACCCTCGAAAGTTGTTGCGATCCGCTATACTTGTGGGTTATCAGAGGGCTACTGGCTATATATCCCGGCAGAGAATAAATCACACCAATAAAAAATATTGACAAAAATCGTCCCACAGTCGGGGTGGGGCAGCTCCTCGGAAGCAGTCCGGTATAAAGCTCGGGCGCTAGTGGCTGGCTCCATAGAGGGCATTTTCGGCATTAAGCTCAGCTAAACTCCTTCAACTTTTTTGAACCAAGGTGATCTATGACACCTCAGATATAGTCCAGCGTTGGAGCTTGAACATAGTCCGGCGTTGGAGCTTGGACATAGTCCGGTGTTGGAGCTCGAACACATTCCGGCGTTGGAGCTCGGAAGTTGTCCGGCGTTGGTGCTCGTCTCCAAAAGGTACCTCGAATATAGTCCGGCGTTGGAGCTCGGATGCAAGAGGACACTGCCGCCCGGGAAAAACTTCAAACCCGAGGTGTGGCATAAAAATAACGAGGCATTGATAAAGGCCGAAGACTTAAAGGGCTCCTCGGATACCAGATGTGTGAGATCTTTAGATTTAGCTTGGCAATCCTCAAGATAGAAGATGGGAAGATTTGCTGAACCAGTTTTCAAGACCGGCGACCGAAGATGAAGAATAGTTCGGAAGAACCGAGGAGGGTCCCCAACTTCCAGACCGGTTCAGGGGGCTACTGAAGGTGTCCTGGACTAGGGGGTACACCACATCGTCTCCCAATCAGCTGGATTGGGCCAAGGACCCCCATGGCTGTTTACTCATGGGCCAGTTCGGACAGCCGAAGACATATACGAGGAAGATTCCAGAAGACTTGGTGATCAGACAAGGACTCCTCTCCACCAACTTATTCGACTAGGACTCTTGTTATCCTAGGCCTCTGGTATGTTATATAAGCCGAGGACAGGCTAGTCAATAGATGATTATGATATTATTCATGATACCGTTAGGTTTTAGACCACAACATATGATCTCGAGGTAGATCAACTCTGTACTTGATACTCCATCAATATAAATAAGAGCAGGACGTAGTGTTTTACCTCCATCACGAGGGCCCGAACCTAGGTAAACATCGTGTCCCCTGTCTCTTGTTACCCATCGATCCATGATACACAGCTTGGGACCCCCTACCGGAGATCTGCCGGTTTTGACACTGACAGTGCCTACCGCTAGTAATGGTCGTCAGCTTCCTCCGCGACGTCGGGCGAAGAGACGGCTATACACCTCTTTTGGGCCAGTCACTCCTCGAGCTCCACGGGAAGCGTAGCCGGGCTTAGACCGTGATGCTCTAGAGTGGGGGATGTGGATGGGCATGGGGATTTGTGGGAAAGGGGGCATTTGGCAGGCGTCATCTAAGAAATTCAGGGCGCCCTGGTTATGGAGATCGGTGGGTAAGCTGCACGGGCAAACCGGCAGATGTTGACAATGGAGGCCTTGCAGCGGCGGCGGGGACTTTGTTAAGGTTTGGAGCGAGGGAGTGTGTGTGTGTGTGTGTGTGTGTGGAGGGGGGCACAGGGTGTTTGAGGAAATGACGTGGGTACTGAAAATTTTACTACGCTGGAGTCAAAGGCAGGAGTGAAATGTCGGGCTATTGAAAATTTTGATGATAGTGCATCGCACACGGTTCAGAGATAACAACCGTGTGTTATGAAAGAAAAAAACCCTCTAGGCAGGCAGATATTTTCTAGGGATGCAGGCATGATTGGGCACAAGAAACATCGCACATGGTCCAGAGATAACAACCTTGTGTTATGAAATAGAAAACCCCTCGAGGCAGGCAGATATTTTTGGGAGGGGGAGCCTCGTGGAGCCCAATGTACTGTGCGGATGTGTGCGTGACAGGTGCACCGGTGTGGTACACGGTTAGTTTGAGTGAACCATGGCTGTTGCGTCATCTGACTTGTCTAACGTTCATAATTTGGCGAAAATGACGCGGGAGAGGGTCAGAACACAAACACACTTGCATGTGGACCAAATTTATGTATCAAAAGGGTGGTTTGATTTTCAAATACCAAATGCAACTTCGATGTGGCACCTCTCTCGCAAAGCGCATGGTATTGCTTGCCCCCACCTCCCCCCCTCGTGTCGGCATGAAGGGAATCCTAAGCTATGAATGCATGCCCCTCCCGCTCAAGCGAGGTTCACCTATCAAAGTGCGAAGTAGCTAGCAGCCCCCCTCCTCCCTCGTGTCCGCATGAAGGGAATCCTAAGCTATGAATGCATCCCCCCTGATGTCTACTACACAACCTTCTTCTTGTACACGTTATTGGGGCTCCAAGTGCAGAGGTTTGTAGGATAGTAGCAAATTTCCCTCAAGTGGATGTCCTAAGGTTTATCAATCTGTGGGAGGTGTAGGATGAAGATGTTCTCTCTCAAGCAACCCTGCAACCAAATAACAAAGAGTCTCTTGTGTCCCCAACACACCCAATACGATGGTAAATTGTATAGGTGCACTATTTCGGCGAAGAGATGGTGATACGAGTGCAATATGGATGGTAGATATAGGTTTTTGTAATCTGAAAAAATAAAAACAGCAAGGTAACAAGTGGTAAAAGTGAGCGTAAACTGTATTGCAGTGCTAGGAAACATGGCCTAGGGTTCATACTTTCACTAGTGCAATTTCTCTCAACAATAATAATATAATAGGATCATATAACTATCCCTCAACATGCAACAAAGAGTCACTCCAAAGTCACTAATAGCAGAGAAAAAACGAAGAGATTGTTGTAGGGTACGAAACCACCTCAAAGTTATCCTTTCTGATCGATCTATTCAAGAGTCCGTAGTAAAATAACATGAAGCTATTCTTTCCGTTCAATCTATCCTAGAGTTTGTAATAGAATAACACCTTAAGACACAAATCAACCAAAACCCTAATGTCACCTAGATACTCCAATGTCACCTCAAGTATCCGTGGGTATGATTATATGATATGCATCACACAATCTCATATTCATCTATTCAACCAACACAAAGAACTTCAAAGAGTGCCCAAAAGTTTCTACCGGAGAGTCAAGACGAAAACGCGTGCCAACCCCTATGCATAAGTTCACAAGGTCATGGAACTCGCAAGTTGATCACCAAAACGTACATCAAGTGGATCACGTGATATCCCATTGTCACCACAGATATGCACAAGCAAGACATACATCAAGTGTTCTCAAATCCTTAAAGACTCAATCCGATAAGATAACTTCAAAGGGAAAACTCAATCCATTACAAGAGAGTAGAGGGGGAGAAACATCATAAGATCCAACTATAATAGGAAAGCTCGTGATACATCAAGATTGTGCCGAATCAAGAACACGAGAGAGAGAGATCAAACACATAGCTACGTACATACCCTCAGCCCCGAGGGTGAACTACTCCCTCCTCGTCATGGAGAGCGCCGGGATGATGAAGATGGCCACTGGAGAGGGATTCCCCCTCTGACAGGGTGCCGGAACGGGTCTAGATTGGTTTTCGGTGGCTACAGTGGCTTGCGGCGGCGGAACTCCCGATCTAGGTTTATTTGTGGGGGCTTCTGTATTTATAGGAATTTTTGGCATAGGTCTCACGTCAGGGGGGTCTCCGGATCGTCAACGAGATAGGGGCCCACGCCTAGGGGGGCAGGGCGCGCCCCCCACCCTCATGGACAGCCCGGGACTCTTTTGGCCCAACTCTTTTACTCCGGGGGCTTCTTTTAGTCCATAAAAAATATCAAAAATTGGCACGTCAATTGGACTCCGTTTGGTATTCCTTTTATGCGATACTTAAAAACAAGAAAAAAAACAAAAACCGGCACTGGGCTCTAGGTTAATAGGTTAGTCCCAAAACTCATATAAAATAGAATATAAATGCATATAAACATCCAAGGTTGATAATATAATAGCATGGAACACTCAAAAATTATAGATATGTTGGAGACGTATCACCCCCCCCAACCGAGTTTCACTGTAGCAAAGTGCGAAGTAGCTAGCAGCCCCCCTCCCTTGTGTCGGCACAAATGGAATCCTAAGATGTGAATGCATGCCCCCCAACCAAGGTTCACCTAGCAAAGTGTGAAGTAGAGCTAGTAGCCCCCTCCCTCGTGTCGGCACGAAGGGATTCCTAAGCTATGAATGCATCCCCCCAACCGAGGTTCGCCAAGCAAAGTGCGAAGTAGCTAGTAGCCCCCCTCGTGTCGGCACGAAGGGAATCCTAAGCTATGAGAATGCCCCCCTCCCCCAACCGAGGTTCACCTAGCAAAAGTGTGAAGTAGCTAGCAGCCCCCACCCCCCTCGTGTCGCCCCAAAGGGAATCCTAATTAAGCTATGAAAGCATGCCCCCCCAACCGAGATTCACCTAGCAAAGTGCGATGTAGAAACCTCCCACACACACACACTTTCAGTCGGCAGGCCAGAGAGCCATATATCTCACCAAGATGGTTCGTAAAATGGACCAAGAATAACCCACCTTGGTCGTATAACCTCTCTCTTGTTGTTGGTCAAAGTGATGGTCGTCCATGCGACCCCGGAAATGGTCAAGCTCGCCAATAATCACGCAAGTAGCTAGTCCCTGAAGACATCCACTACATGCGTGTGGCCCAAACATATGTATGGAGAGGTGTGTTTTTGAGTAACAATGGGACAACTTTGATGTGGCACCGTGATTTCCAACTAGAAATCCCCACACTGAGTGAGGGTTAGGTTGACGATGCATATGTATGTTACACCACACTTCAAGCCAACGATGGGGATTCATATATGCATGCATGCGTGCATAGTATATGCGGTCAAACTTAATTAGGTATGAATCTCACCATGACCTATACTATGATTAGACGAACCAAATGAAGAATCTGCCATGGTTACCTATCTTGTTGTTGGTCAAGGTGATCATTGATGTCCACGCGGGCCCATGAATATATAGGCTTGTCGCCGATAACCACGCGAGGGAGTCTATCATTCGAAGGCAACCACTACATGCATATGTATGGAGCTGATGCGTGCATGCATGTTTGAATACACAACATTGATCTATCACATGTGTCAAAAATCGTACACTAGCTCCCCACACAGAGTGAGATTGGTTCATGATGGTGTCGTTGTACTAGCCACTTCGACTCGATGGGAGGGATTCATGCGTACACATGCATGTGTGTGTTCTCAATGTGTATCATGCATGTCATCCCAGAGCAAAAATAATAATCCCCTCCTAAGTCAAATTAACCTCTCATGTTGTCAGGCAAAAAAAATGATGGACCAAGCGGGCCCACAGATGGAAAGGATCGATATCGCTGATAACCGCTTAAGTGAGTGCGACAGGACAACCACCACAGCTTTACATGTGGGCCAAACATATATATGTTGAATACCCAAAATGCACAACTTTGATGTTCCACATGCCTCAAAAACCGTAAACCATGCACCCACACAGAGCGAGGTTCATATCAAGCGTACTACATATGATGGTCCCCTTCCCACCTCTTCACCGCATACTATATGCACCTGCCGTAATATATGTACAACCCAAAGTAATCCTCATCGTTGGTGAAATTAATTAACCTCTCCCGATGTAGGTAAAAGTGATGCATGCATGCATGCATCGACGATGGCCTCGTGGGCCCACAGATGGAAGCATCACACTTGAGTGTCCTAGCTAGGATATATATGTATGTGGCCCAAAAAGGTGTTGTGTGTTGTTTGAATAACCAATTTCACAATTTTGATGTGGCACGTGCCTCGGTAACCAAAAAGTTCTGACATTGAGTGAGGTGTACTTGTTCATGGACGCATACGTATAGTATATATGCTAGTCCCCTCCCACCTCTTCGACGCGTACTATATACCACCATAACACAAACAAAAAAGATTCTACCTTACTGGTCAAATTAACCTCACTGCAGGCTAGTCGTCAAAGTGATGGACGACGACCTCGCGGGCCCACAAAAAGCGTCACACACGTGTATCAAGTGTCGTGTAGGACAACCATCGACTACATGTGGCAAAACATTTATTTATGAAAGGGTTGTGTAATGTTTTAAATAACGATTTCACGACTCTGATGTGGCACCATCCTGCCTAACAAAACGGCCAACCCACACGGTGGCTCACAGTTCGTAGTGTACTGCGAGCCACCTGCCACCCCAGACGAACTCCCCCACACACACATCGTGAATCCACCGCAACTGCAATGCATGTTAAATTAATTATCCCGCAGTGAACATACATGTTACCAAAGGAGGGACGTTTTAATTCCAAAAATATCACAGAGATCATTAAGATGTTTTAGTACATTGATTGATTGATTTTCTATGGGTATAATGTGCAAAAATCAAATTTGAGCTACATGCACACGTGATACTGCACCTAAATGGATTGCAAAAACACATGTGTCTCACTGGGTGCATGTTTACTCCCCATGCAACAATTTTCAAACCTTGAGAATCTTGATTTTTAAATTCTAGTACATCCAATACTTATTTGAAGTTCATGAAACTTATCGTGTTGTCATATGGACACCAATACAAAGTGGCATTGTACTTTATTTGTCAAATTTGAGACCAGTTTTGATGTAGTCTTTATCTAATTACAGATGGGAGATTATTAATTGGGAACCAATATCCCAAACGGATAATTTATTCGAACCGTGAGCGTTAGACCAACAATGGATACGTTCCATGCTTCGGTTAAACAATAAAGCAGCAACATTAATCATCCAAATAGAAAAACAACATATATGCCGCCGTGCGACCCATGTGGCGTGCAGCGGGCGTGAGTTGATGGGACGCATGCGAGCAGTCCGCCGCGCAGGCATACGGGGAGGTGTGCGTGCAGGTGTGTGAATTGACGGAGGCGTGCTCGCTGTGCAGTGTCATCGGGTGGCGTGCGAGTAGTTGTGTGAAACTTTGGTAGGCATGCCAGCAGTTCGGTGCGCAGGCTCACCAGGAGGCGAGCCATCGGTTTGACCGCCGCCCACCTCTCTCCCACAACTCCCACTGCTCCATATTAATGGTGCACCCTCCCCCATCCTTGCTACGCACACAGAATCCTCTCTCTCCGCTTGCATCCTCGACGCCGCTCTTAGTCCTCAAAGCTGTCAGTGTATGAGGACGCCGCCGAAGCGCCCCATCGGGGGGAGTGGCGATGCCGGGGCTACTAAATCACCGGAGCACAACATGGAGATGGAGACACAGTTTGCCGTCATCGCTGGCGAGTTATTGCTGCACCCGGACGTCGTTAACGGCATCGAGCTTCCATAGCCGGAGGCGGAGTTCCACACCGACTCCGACGACCACTCCGGCGACGACTCTGACGACGACAGGCAGCTGGTTAGTCATCTATACCCATTTATGTGTCGAATAGATCATAGGGTTTCTCTGGTTACTCCTGCCTCCCCATTTTTGGAATAGAAATCATGTGGTTATGTTCTCCCAATCCATGAAATCTGAGTAAGTTTCGTTAGATCCATGTAGTGTATTGATTGTTTGAATGGTACAGGTGATAATTGATTAGTTGTTTCATCTATGCAAATGATTTCTGCTAGTAACCCAACTAGGGTTAGTGTTCGTGCTAATAATTCCTAGCCAGGACTTGACAATTGATTTTGAATGACCTACCTATGTTTGTGCCATTATTTTCTTCAAGATTGGTCTGTACATAGACATCTGTGCTTAAAAATCAAACCATAATATCTGGATATGTATAAATAAATAGCCATAAATCCTGAGGGAGCTTTATGCGGGAATGCATAACAGGCGTATTAGGACCTGGAACGACGACTATGGATTCCCATTTTGCCACCACAAGATTCATGACGCGTATCTAAGTGTTTTGGTGCATGCAAGAGGATGGGCCGTTGGCTCCTTCAGGCAGAAGTATTCTCGCAGGGCTGCGCACGGCGCATACGCCGAGTACCTGGAGAAGCTTCAGGATCGTGTCGGCCGCATGTGAGATGAGATGTGGAATGGATCGAACTATGTACGCTTGAGTATGCTTAATGACGGTTGAACTATGTACTTATGGTTGAACTATGCTTATATATGTGTATGCTTATTATCTATGTCCGAGTATGTTAAATATTTTGCCAAATTTTGGTAAGAATTACAATGGGGGACCAATAAACCAGGATAGAGGCAGTACGTCAATCACAAACGGTTCCCAAAATTGGAACCGTGTGCAATGACTTTCATTTTGCCTGCTACATCAATCACACACGGTTCGCTCTAGCAAACCGTCGCCCCCAAAATTATTTTTGGGACAGAAAACCCTCACCACCCAATTCAAAAAATAAGAAAGAAAACCCTCACCATCCCCACGTCACAAAAACCCTCACCCCGCCCACCACCCCCTCGGCCCCTCCGAAACGTTCCTCATTCACACCTGCACACCACACCACATCTTTCGGAGTAGTTTGTCATTTGCTCTAGTGCTTCACTTATATCTTTTTAGATCACGGGGGTGGTTTTATTTTGAAGAAATAGATGAACTCTCATGCTTCACTTATATTATTTTGAGAGTCTTAAATAGCATGGAAATTTTCTTAAATAATCCTAATATGCTAGGTATTCAAGGCTAGTAAAAACTTTCATATAGAGTGTTGAATACTCAGAGAAGTTTGATGCTTGATGATTGTTTTGAGATATGGAGGTAATAATATCAAAGTCGTGCTAGTTCAGTAGTTGTGAATTTGAGAAATTCCTGTGTTGAAGTTTGCAAGTACCGTAGCAGGCACGTATGGTAAACGTTATGTAACAAACTTGAAACATGAGGTGTTATTTGATTATCCTCCTTATGCGTGGCGGTCGGGGACGAGCGATGGTCTTTTCCTACCAATCTATCCCCCTGGTAGCATGCGCGTAGTGCCGATGTTTTTGATGAATTGTAGATTTTTGCAGTAAGTATGCGAGTTCTTATGACTAATGTTGAGTCCATGGATTATACGCACTCTCACCCTTCCATCATTGCTAGCCTCTTCAGTACCGTGCATTGCCCTTTCTCACATTGAGAGTTGGTGCAAACTTCGCCGGTGCATCCAAACCCCGTGATATGATACACTCTTTCACACATAAACCTCCTTTTATCTTCGTCAAAACAGCCACCATACCTACCTATTATGGCATTTCCATAGCCATTCCAAGATATATTGCCATGCAACTTTCCACCGTTCTGTTTATTATGACACGCATCATCATTGTCATATTGCTTTGCATGATCATGTAGTTGACATCATATTTGTGGCAAAGCCACCGTTCATAATTTTTCATACATGTCACTCTTGATTCATCGCAATCCTGGTACACTGCCGGAGGCATTCATATAGAGTCATACTTTGTTCTAGTATCGACTTGTAAATAAATAGAAGTGTGATGATCATCATTTTCTAGAGCATTGTCCCAAGTGAGGTATAAAAAAAGAGAGAAAGGCCATAAAAAAAGAGAAGGCCCACAAAAAAGAGAAAGGCCATAAAAAAGAGAAGGCCCAAAAAAAGTAATGAGAGAAAAACAGAGAAGGGACAATGCTACTATCCTTTGCCACACTTGTGCTTCAAAGTAGTACCATAATCCTCATGATAGAGAGTCTCTTGTTTTGTCACTTTCATATACTAGTGGGAATTTTCATTATAGAACTTGGCTTGTATATTCCAACAACGGGCCTTCTCAAGTGCCCTAGGTCTTCGTGAGCAAGAAAGTTGGATGCACACCCACTTAGTTTCTTTTGTTGAGCTTTCATACATTTATAGCTCTATTGCATCCGTTGCATGGCAATCCCTACTCCTTGCATTAACATCAATCGATGGGCATCTCCATAGCTCATTGATTAGCCTCGTTGATGTGATATTTTCTCCTTTTTCTCTACTCCACATAACCTCCATCATCATATTCTATTCCACCCATAGTGCTATGTCCATGGCTCGCGCTCATATATTGTGTGAAAGTTTATATGTTTGAGACTACTAAAGTATGAAACAATTGCTTGGCTTGTCATTGGGGTTGTGCATGATGAGAGCATTCTTGTGTGACGAATATGGATCATGACTAAACTATATGATTTTTCAGGGATGAACTTTCTTTGGCCATGTTATTTTGAGAAGACTAATTGCTTAGTTAGTATGCTTGAAGTATTATTATTTTTATGTCAATATGAACTTTTATCTTGAATCTTTCAGATCTGAATATTCATACCACAAGTAAGAAGAATTACATTTAAATTATGCCAAGTAGCACTCCGCATCAAAATTTTTGTTTTTATCATTTACCTACTCGAGGACGAGCAGGAATTAAGCTTGGGGATGCTGATACGTCTCCAACGTATCTATAATTTTTGATTGCTCCATGCTATATTCTATTCTGTTTTGGATGTTTATGGGCTTTATTATACACTTTTACATGGTTTTTGGGACTAACCTATTAACCGAGAGCCCAGTGCCAGTTTCTGTTTTTTCCTTGTTTTAGAGTATCGCAGAAAAGGAAAATCAAACGGAGTCTAATTGACCTGAAACTTCACGGAACTTATTTTTGGAAGGAAAGCAACCCGGGAGACTTGGAGTCCACGTAAGGGAAGCAACGAGGAAGCCACGAGGCAGGGGGGCACGCCCACCCCCCCTAGGCGCGCCCTCCACCATCGTGGGCCCCTCGTGGCTCCCATGATGTACTTCTTCCTCCTATATATACCCATATACCCTAAAACGATCGGGGAACACAATAGATCGGGAGTTCCGCCGCCAGAAGCCTCCATAGCCACCGAAAGCCAATCTAGACCCATTCCGGCACCCTGCCGGAGGGGGAATCCCTCTCCGGCGGCCATCTTCATCATCTCGGTGCTCTCCATGACGAGGAGGGAGTAGTTCTCCCTCGGGGCTGAGGGTATGTACCAGTAGCTATGTGTTTGATCTCTCTCTCTCTCTCTCGTGTTCTTGATTTGGCACGATCTTGATGTATTGCGAGATTTGCTATTATATATGGATCCTATGATGTTTTCTCCCCCCTCTATTATCTTGTAATGGATTGAGTTTCCCCTTTGAAGTTATCTTATCAGATTGAGTCTTTAAAGATTTGAGAACACTTGATGTATGTCTTGCCGTGCGTACCTGTGGTGACAATGGGATATCACGTGATTCACTTGATGTATGTTTTGGTGATCAACTTGCGGGTTCCGCCCATGAACCTATGCATAGGGGTTGGCACACGTTTTCGTCGTGATTCTCCGGTAGAAACTTTGGGGCACTCTTTGAGGTTCTATGTGTTGGTTGAATAGATGAATCTGAGATTGTGTGATGCATATCGTACAATCATACCCACGGATACTTGAGGTGACATTGGAGTATCTAGGTGACATTAGGGTTTTGGTTGATTTGTGTCTTAAGGTGTTATTCTAGTACGAACTCTAGGGCTGTTTGTGATACTTATAGGAATAACCCAACGGATTGATTGGAAAGAATAACTTTGAGGTGGTTTCGTACCCTACCATAATCTCTTCGTTTGTTCTCCGCTATTAGTGACTTTGGAGTGACTCTTTGTTGCATGTTGAGGGATAGTTATATGATCCAATTATGTTATTATTGTTGAGACGACTTGCACTAGTGAAAGTATGAACCCTAGGCCTTGTTTCAACGCATTGCAATACCGTTTGTGCTCACTATTATCGTTAGTTACCTTTCTGTTTTTATATTTTCAGATTACAAAAACCTTTATCTACTATCCATATACCACTTGTATTACCATGTCATCGCCAAACTAGTGCACCTATACAATTTACCATTGTATTGGGTGTGTTGGGGACACAGGAGACTCTTTGTTATTTGGTTGGAGGGTTGCTTGAGAGAGACCATCTTCATCTTGCGCCTCCGACGGATTGATAAACCTTAGGTCATCCACTCGAGGGAAATTTGCTATGCAAACCTCTGCACCTGGAGGCCCAACAACGTCCACAAGAAGAAGGTTGTGTAGTAGACATCAAGCTCTTTTCTGGCGCCGTTTCCGGGGAGGTTAGCGCTTGAAGGTATATCTTTAGATCTTGCAACCGAGTCTTTTAGTTTCTTGTTTTATCACTAGTTTAGTTTATAAAAAGAAAACTATAAAAAATGGAATTGAGTTTGTCTCATACGCTTCATCTTTTTAATATCTTTCGTTAGTATGATGGAAAGGAAAATTGTGCCAAAGTGTTAGAAGAAGAATGCATAAGAATGTTTGGCACTAAATATTTGAATGATGAGCATGGTTGCAATGTTGTTAGTATGAATTCCTTGAATATTCATGATGCTAATGATATACAAAGCCACAAGCTTGGGGAAGCTATGTTTGATGAAGATGATATTTTTTGTCCCCCAAGTTTTGATGAGCAAATTTATTATGTTGTGATGACACATATGCTTTAAAGAACAATGATAACCATGAAACTTGTCATCTTGATCTTAATTTTCAATCACATGATAGTTTTTTTGTTGAGTTTGCTCCCACTATTATTCATGAGAAGAAATTTGCTTATGTGGAGAGTAGTAAATTTTCTATGCTTGTAGATCATGAAAAGAATGATTTAGATGCTGGTTATATTGTTGAATTCATTCATGATGCTACTGAAAATTATCATGAGGGAGGAGCATATGCTTGTAGGAATTGCAATAATATCAAGTTTCCTCTCTATGTGCTTAAAGTTCTGAAGTTATGATTGTTTTGCCTTCCTATGCTAGTTGATTATTGTTCTCATAAGTTGTTTGCTAACAAAATCCCTATGCATAGAAAGTGGGTTAGACTTAAATGTTCTAGTCATATTCTTCGTGATGCTCTCTTTATGTTTCAATACATATCCTTTATGTGAGCAGCGTTGAAATTATCATGCCTACCTAGGGGCGTTAAACGATAGCGCTTGTTGGGAGGCAACCCAATTTTATTTTTATTCCTTGTTTTTTGCTCCTGTTTAGTAATAAATAATTCATCTAGCCTCTGTTATGATTGAGTTTTTATGTTTTAATTAGTGTTTGCGCCAAGTAGAACCTTTGGGAAGACTTGGGGAAAGTCTTGTTGATCATGCTGTAAAAAACAGAAACTTTAGCGCTCATGAGAATTGCTGCCATTTTTTATTGGAGAGTGCTATTTAGTTAATTATTTTTGCAGATGATTAATAGTGAAATTCCTCAAGTACATAAATTTATTTGAGAATTTTATGAGTTCCAGAAGTATACGTTTGATCCATATTACTACAGACTGTTCTGTTTTTGACAGATTCTGTTTTCCGTGTGTTGTTTGCTTATTTCGATGAATCTATGGCTAGTAAAATAGTTTATAAACCATAGTGAAGTTGGAATACAGTAGGTTTAACACCAATATAAATAAATAATTATTTAATTACAGTACCTTGAAGTGGTGTTTTGTTTTCTTTCGCTAACGAAGCTTACGAGTTTTCTGTTAAGTTTTGTGTTGTGAAGTTTTCATGTTTTGGGTAAAGATTCGATGGACTATGGAATAAGGAGTGGCAAGAGCCTAAGCTTTGGGATTCCCAAGGCACCACAAGGTAATATTCAAGGACAACCAAGAGCCTAAGCTTGGGGATGCCCTGGAAGGCATCCCCTCTTTCTTCTTCGTTCATCGGTAACTTTACTTGGAGCTATATTTTTATTCACCACATGATATGTGTTTTGCTTGGAGTGTCATTTTATTTACTTTTGTTTTTCTTGCTGTTTGAATAAAATACCAAGATCTGAAATTCTTAAATTTTAGAGAGTCTTCACATAGTTGCATAATTATTTGACTACTCATTGATCTTCACTTATATCTTTTGGAGTAGTTTGTCATTTGCTCTAGTGCTTCACTTATATCTTTTTAGAGCACGGTGGTGGTTTTATTTTGAAGAAATAGATGAACTCTCATGCTTCACTTATATTATTTTGAGAGTCTTAAATAGCATGGTAATTTTCTTAAATAATCCTAATATGCTAGGTATTCAATACTAGTGAAAACTTTGATATAGAGTGTTGAATACTAAGAGAATTTTGATGCTTGATGATTGTTTTGAGATATGGAGGTAATAATATCAAAGTCGTGCTAGTTGAGTAGTTGTGAATTTGAGAAATGCTTGTGTTGAAGTTTGCAAGTCCCGTAGCATGCACGTATGGTAACTGTTATATAACAAATTTGAAACATGAGGTGTTATTTGATTGTCCTCGTTATGAGTGGCGGTCGGGGACGAGCGATGGTCTTTTCCTACCAATCTATCCCCCTAGGAGCATGCGCATAGTGCCGAGGTTTTTGATGACTTGTAGATTTTTGCAATAAGTATGTGAGTTCTTTATAACTAATGTTGAGTCCATGGATTATACGCACTCTCACCCTGTTGGAAATATGCCCTAGAGGCAATAATAAATTAGTATTATTATTATATTTCATTGTTCATGATAATCGTTTATTATCCATGCTAGAATTGTACTGATAGGAAACTCAGATACATGTGTGGATACATAGACAACACCATGTCCCTAGTAAGCCTCTAGTTGACTAGCTCGTTGATCAATAGATGGTTACAGTTTCCTGACCATGGACATTGGATGTCGTTGATAACGGGATCACATCATTAGGAGAATGATGTGATGGACAAGACCCAATCCTAAGCCTAGCACAAGATCGTGTAGTTCGTATGCTAAAGCTTTTCTAATGTCAAGTATCATTTCCTTAGACCATGAAGATTGTGCAACTCCCGGATACCATAGGAGTGCTTTGGGTGTGCCAAACGTCACAACGTAACTGGGTGGCTATAAAGGTACACTACAGGTATCTCCGAAAGTGTCTGTTGGGTTGGCACAAATCGAGACTGGGATTTGTCACTCCGTGTAAATGGAGAGGTATCTCTGGGCCCACTCGGTAGGACATCATCATAATGTGCACAATGTGACCAAGGAGTTGATCACGGGATAATGTGTTATGGAACGAGTAAAGAGACTTGTCGGTAACGAGATTGAACAAGGTATCAGGATACCGACAATTGAATCTCGGGCAAGTACTATATCGCTAGACAAAGGGAATTGTATACGGGATTGATTAAATCCTTGACATCGTGGTTCATCCGATGAGATCATCATGGAGCATGTGGGAGCCAACATGGGTATCCAGATCCCGCTGTTGGTTATTAACCGGAGAGTTGTCTCGGCCATGTCTGCATGACTCCCGAACCCGTAGGGTCTACACACTTAAGGTTCGATGACGCTAGGGTTATGGGGAAAGTATGTACGCTGTTACCGAATGTTGTTCGGAGTCCCGGATGAGATCCCGGATGTCACGAGGAGTTTCGGAATGGTCCGCAGGTAAAGATTGATATATAGGAAGTATGGTTTTGGCCACCGGAAGTGTTCCGGGCATCACCGGTAGTGTACCGGGACCACCGGAGGGGTCCGGCGGTCCACCGGGTGGGGCCACCAGCCCCAGAGGCCTACATGGGCCAATAGTGGGAAGGGACCAGCCCCTAGGTGGGCTGGGGCACCTCCCACCAAGGCCCAAGGCGCCTCCTAGAGGGGAGGGGGGCAAACCCTAGGGCAGATGGCCCTTAAGGCTCACCCCAGGTGCGCCTCCCCCTCTCCCCCTTGTGGCCGCCACCCTAGATGGGATCTAGGGCTGCCCCCACCCCAAGGGAGGAAACCCTAGGTGGGGGAGCAGCCCTCCCCCTCCCCCTATATATAGTGGAGGCAAAGGGGCAGCCCAACACATGAAGTTCTCCCTCTTGGCGCAGCCCTACCTCTCTCCCTCCTCGTCTCTCGTAGTGCTTGGCAAAGCCCTGCTGGAGCCCCGCGCTCCTCCACCACCACCACACCGTCGTGCTGCTACTGGACGGAGTCTTCCCAACCTCTCCTTCTCCCCTTGTAGGATCAAGTCGTGGGAGACGTCACCGGGCTGCACGTGTGTTGAACGCGGAGGCGCCGTGGTTCGGCGCTTAGATTGGAATCAACCGCGATCTGAATCGCTACGAGTACGACTCCTTCATCCGCGTTCTTGCAACGCTTCCGCTTAGCGATCTACAAGGGTATGTAGATGCACTCCCCTTCCCCTTGTTGCTAGATTACTCCATAGATTGATCTTGGTGATGCGTAGAAAATTTTAAATTTCTACTACGATCCCCAACAGTGGTATCAGAGCCAGGTCTATGCGTAGTTTCTGTGCACGAGTAGAACACAAAGCAGTTGTGGGCGTCGATTTTGTCAATTTACTTGCCGTTACTAGTCTTATCTTGATTCGGCGGCATCGTGGGATGAAGCGGCCCGGACCGACCTTACACGTACTCTTACGTGAGACTGGTTCCACCGACTAACATGCACTAGTTGCATAAGGTGGCTAGCGGGTGTCTGTCTCTCCCACTTTAGTCAGACCGGATTCGACGAAAAGGGTCCTTATGAAGGGTAAATAGAAATTGGCATATCACGTTGTGGTTTTTGCGTAGGTAAGAAATGTTCTTGCTAGAAACCTATAGCAGCCACGTAAAAACTTGCAACAACAATTAGAGGACGTCTAACTTGTTTTTGCAGCATATGCCTTGTGATGTGATATGGCCAAAAGGATGTGATGAATGATATATGTGATGTATGAGATTGATCATGTTCTTGTAATAGGAATCACGACTTGCATGTCGATGAGTATGACAACCGGTAGGAGCCATAGGACTTGTCTTAATTTATTTATGACCTGCGTGTCAACATAAACGTTATGTAATTACTTTACTTTATTGCTAAAGCATTAGCCATAGTAGTAGAAGTAATAGATGACGAGACAACTTCAAGAAGACACGATCATGGAGATCATGATGATGGAGATCATGGTGTCATGCCGGTGACAATGATGATCATGGAGCCCCGAAGATGGAGATCAAAAGTAGCAAAATGATATTGGCCATATCATGTCACTATTTGATTGCATGTGATGTTTATCATGTTTTACATCTTATTTGCTTAGAACGACGGTAGCTTAAATAAGATGATCCCTCACTAAAATTTCAAGAAAAGTGTTCCCCCTAACTGTGCACTGTTGCGAAGGTTCGTTGTTTCAAAGCACCACGTGATGATTGGGTGTGATAGATTCTAACATTCGAATACAACGGGTGTTGACGAGCCTAGCATGTACAGACATGGCCTCGGAACACGGAAGACCGAAAGGTCGAACATGAGTCGTATATAAGATACGATCAACATGAGATGTTCACCGTTGATGACTAGTCCGTCTCACATGATGATTGGACACGGCCTAGTCGATTCGGATCATGTTTCAATTAGATTACTATAGGGATGTCTATCTGAGTAGGAGTTCATTAAATAATTTGATTAGATGAACTCAATTATCATGAACATAGTCTAAATTGTCTTTGCAAATATGTTATAGATAAATAGCTCACGTTGTAGCTCCCTGTTTCAATATGTTCCTAGAGAAAGATTAAGTTCAAAGATACTGTAAGCAATGATGCGGACTAGGTCCGTAGTCCGAGGAGTGTCCTCACTGCTACACAGAAGGCTTACGTCTTTGATGCACCGCTCGATGTGCAAACCCCTACAACGTCGTCTGCGGATGTTGTGAACACCTGACAGACACATCATGATGACTACTTGATAGTTTAGTGCACCATAATTTACGGCTTAGAATCGGGATTCCAATGACGTTTTGAACGCCATAGAACATATGAGATGTTCCAAGAGCTGAAATTTGGATTTCAGGCTCATGCCCGTGTTGAGAGGTGTGAGACCTCTGACAAGTTCTTTTGCCAACAAGCTGGAGGAGAATAGCTCAACTAGTGAGCATGTGCTCAGAATGTCTGGGTGCTAGAATCACTTAAATCAAGTGGGAGTTAAACTTCTGGATAAGATAGTGATTGATAGAGTTCTCTAGCCACTATCACTAAGCTACTAGATCTTCATGATGAACTATGACATGCAAGGGATGGAGTTGATCCCGGAGCTGTTCGCGGTGCTTAAGACCGCAAAAGGTAGAAATCAAGAAGGAGCATCAAGTGTTGATGGTTTAACAAGACCACTGGTTTCAAGAAGGGCAAGGGCTAGGAGGGAAACTTCATGGATGGCAAACCGGTTGCCGCTCCAGTGAAGGAACCCAAGGTTGAACCCAAACCCGAGACTAAGTGCTTCTATTGTAAGGGGAACGGTCACTGGTAGCGGAATTACCCCAAATGCATGGTAGATAAGAAGGCTGGCAACTTCAAAGTATATGCGTGTTATTAATGTGTACCTCACTAGTACTCCTGGTAGCACCTAGGTATTGGATACCGGTTCAGTTGCTATTATTGGTGACTTGAAGCAAAAGCTACGAACTAAACGGAGACTGGCTAAGGGCGAGGTGTCGATGTGTGTTGGAAGTGTTTCCAAAGTTGATGAGATCACCATCGCACGCTCCATCTGCCTTCGGGATTAGTATTGAACCTAGATAAATGTTATCAGGTGTCTACGTTGCGCATGAATATGATTAGATCATGTTCATTGCAATACGGTCATTCATTTAAGTTAGAGAATAATGGTTATTCTGTTTACATGAATGATACCTTTCATGGTCATGCACCCTATGTGAATGGTTCATTGAATCTCGGTCGTGGTAATACACATGTTCATGCCAAAAGATGTAGAGTTAATAATGATAGCACCACTTTCTTGTGGCACTACCTCTTAGGTAATATTGGCGTAAGATGCATGAAGAAACTCCATGTCGATGGATGTTTGGAGTCACTTGATTTTGAATAGCTTGACACAGGCGAGCCATGCCTCATGGGCAGGATGACTGAGACCCTGTTTTCAGGTACAATGAAATGGGCAAGTGACTTGTTGGAAATCATACATACTGATGCGTGTGATCCAATGAGAATTGAAGCGTGTGGTGGATATCGCTATTTTCTCATCTTCACTGACGATTTGAGTAGATATAGGTATATTTACTTAATGAAGCACAAGTCTGAAACGTTTGAAAATTCAAGCGATTTCAGAGTGAAGTTAAGAACCATCATAACAAGAAGATCAAATTCCTACGATCTGATCAATGAGAATTTATGAGTTATGAGTTTGGCAAACACTTAAGACATTGTGGAATTGTTTCACAGTTGAAGCCACCTGGAACACCACAGGGTAATGGTGTGTCCGGACGTCGTAATCGATCCTTATGAGATATGGTGCGATCTATGATGTCTCTTACCGATCTACCGTTTTCATTTTGAGGTTATACGTTAGAGACAGCTGCATTCACTTTAGATAGGACATCATATAAGTCTGTTGAGACGACGCCGTATGAACATTGGTTTGGCAAGAAACCAAAGTTGTCGTTTCTTAATGTTTGGGGCTGCAATGCTTAAGGCTTCAGCCAGAGAAGCTCGAACCCAAAGCGGACAAACACATCTTCATAGAATACCCAAAGGTGACAGTTGGGTACACCTTCTATCTCAGATCCGAGGGCAAATTGTTTGTTGCTAAGAACGGGTCCTTTCTCGAGAAGGAGTTTCTCTCGAAAGAATTGAGTGGGAGGAAGATAGAACTTGATGAGGTTGTCGAACCTTTGTTTCAACCAGAGAGTGATGCAACACAGAAAGATGTTTTCTGGGGCGCATATGTCTGTTGAAGAGGAAGTTAATGATAGTGATCATGAAGCTTTAGATCAAGTTGTTATCGAACCTCATAGGTCGACAAGGATATGTACTACTCCTGAGTGGTACGGTAATCCTGTCTTAAATATCATGTTGTTAGACAACAATGAACCTACGAGCTATGGAGAAGCGATGGTGGGCCCATGTTCCGACAAATGGTTAGAAGCCATGAAATCCGAGATGGGATCCATATATCAGAACAAAGTATGGACTTTGGTGGACTTGCCCGATGATCGGCAAGCCATTGAGGTAAATGGATCTTTAAGAAGAAGACGGACGTGGGAGGTAATGTTACCATCTATGAAGCTCGACTTATGGGAAAGAATCTTTTCACAAGTTCAACGAGTTGACTACGATGAGAATTTCTCACCCGTAGCGATGCTTAAGTCCGTCGGAATCATGTTAGCATTAGCTGTATTTTTCGATTATGAAATCTTACAGATGGATGTCAAAACAAGTTTTCTTACCAGTTTTATAAGAAAAGTTGTATGTGATACAATAAAAGGTTTTGTCGATCCTAATGATGTTAAAAGGTATGCTGGCTCCAACAATCCTTCTATGGACTAGATCAAGCATCTCGGAATCAGAATATATGCTTTGATGGAGTGATCAAAGCTTTTAGGTTTATACAATGTTTGCTAGAAACTTGTATTTACAAGAAAGTGAGTGGGAGCACTACAACATTCCTGATAAGTATATGTGGATGACATATTGCTGATTCAAAATAATGTAGAATTTCTGGAAAGCATAAATGGTTGTTCGAAGAGTGTTTTTCAAAGGAAGACCTGGATAAAGCTGCTTACATATTGGGCATCAAGATCTATAGAGATAGATCAAGACGCCTGATGGTGCTTTCAAAGAACGCACACCTTGACATGTTTTTGAAGGAATTCAAAATAGATCAGTCAAAGAAGGGGTTCTTACCTGAGTTGTAAGGTGTGAAGTTGAGTAAGACTCAAAGCTTGACCACGGCAGAAGAAAGAGGAAGGACGAAGGTCGTCCCCTATGCTTTTGTCATAGTCTCTATACGGTCTGCCATGCTGAGTACCGCACCTGATGTGTGCCTTGCCACATGTCTGGCAAGAGGGTACAAATCTGATCTAGGAGTGGATCACCAGATAGCTGTCAAAATTATCCTTAGAGGAATAAGGAAATGTTTCTCGGTTATGGAGGTGATAAAGAGTTCGACATAAAGAGTTACGTCGATGCAAGCTTAACACCTATCCAGATAGCTCTGAGCTACGTATAATGGAGCAATAATTTGGAATAGCTCCAAGTGGAACGTGGTAGCAGCATCTATGATATGACATAAAGTTTTGCGAAATACATAGGGATCTGAATATGGCAAGACCCGTTGACTACAACCTCTCTCACAAGCATAACATGACCCAACCCATAACTCTTTGAGTGTTTATCACATAGTGATGTGAACTAGATTAGTGACTCTAGTAAACTCTTTGGATGTTGGTCACCTGGCGATGTGACCTGTGAGTGTTAATCACATGGCGATGTGAACTAGATTGTTGACTCTAGTGCAAGTGGGAGACTGTTGGAAATATGCCCTAGAGGCAATAATAAATTAGTTATTATTATTATATTTCATTGTTCATGATAATCGTTTATTATCCATGCTAGAATTGTATTGATAGGAAACTCAGATACATGTGTGGATACATAGACAACACCATGTCCCTAGTAAGCCTCTAGTTGACTAGCTCATTGATTAATAGATGGTTACAGTTTCCTCACCATGGACATTGGATGTCGTTGATAACGGGATCACATCATTAGGAGAATGATGTGATGGACAAGACCCAATCCTAATCCTAGCACAAGATCATGTAGTTCGTATGCTAAAGCATTTCTACTGTCAAGTATCATTTCCTTAGACCATGAGATTGTGCAACTCCCGGATACCGTAGGAGTGCTTTGGGTGTGCCAAATGTCACAACGTAACTTGGTGGCTACAAAGGTACACTACAGGTATCTCTGAAAGTGTCTGCTGGGTTGGCACGAATTGAGACTGGGATTTGTCACTCCGTGTAAACAGAGAGGTATCTCTGGGCCCACTCGGTAGGACATCATCATAATATGCACAATGTGACCAAGGAGTTGATCATGGGATGATGTGTTACGGAACGAGTAAAGAGACTTGCCGGTAACGAGATTGAACAAGGTATCGGGATACCGACGATCGAATCTCGGGCAAGTACTATACCGCTAGACAAAGGGAATTGTATACGGGATTGATTAAATCCTTGACATCGTGGTTCATCCGATGAGATCATCATGGAGCATGTGGGAGCCAACATGGGTATCCAGATCCCGTTGTTGGTTATTGATCAGAGAGTTGTCTCGGCCATGTCTGCATGACTCCCGAACCCGTAGGGTCTACACACTTAAGGTTCGATGACGCTAGGGTTATGGGGAAAGTATGTACGTGGTTACCGAATGTTGTTCAGAGTCCTGGATGAGATATCGGACGTTACGGGGAGTTCCGGAATGGTCCGGAGATAAAGATTGATATATAGGAAGTACGGTTTTGGCCACCGGAAGTGTTCCGGGCATCACCGGTAGTGTACCGGGACCACCGGAGGGGTCCGGGGGTCCACCAGGTGGGGCCACCAGCCCCGGAGGCCTACATGGGCCAATAGTGGGAAGGAACCAGCCCCTAGGTGGGCTGGGGCGCCTCCCACAAAGGCCCAAGGCGCCTCCTAGAGGGGAGGGGGTAAACCCTAGGGCAGATGGGCCCTAAGGCCCACCCCAGGTGCGCCTCCCCCTCTCCCCCTTGTGCCCGCCACCCTAGATGGGATCTAGGGCTGCCGCCACCCCTAGGGAGGAAACCCTAGGTGGGGTTGCAGCCCTCCCTCTCCCCATATATATAGTGGAGGCAAAGGGGCAGCCCAACACATGAAGTTCTCCCTCTTGGCGCAGCCCTACCTCTCTCCCTCCTCGTCTCTCGTAGTGCTTGGCGAAGCCCTGCTGGAGTCCCGCGCTCCACCACCACCACCACGACGTCGTGCTACTGCTGGACAGAGTCTTCCCAACCTCTCCTTCTCCCCTTGCTGGATCAAGGCATGGGAGACGTCACCGGGATGCACGTGTGTTGAACGCGGAGGCGCCGTGGTTCTGCGCTTAGATCGGAATCAACCGCGATCTGAATCGCTACGAGTATGACTCCTTCATCCGTTTTCTTGCAACGCTTCCGCTTAGCGATCTACAAGGGTATGTTGTAACACCCCGGATGTGATTTACCCAATATGTACTTCAACTCTTGCCGTTTCCGGCCTTAAGTTATTTTATTCTCTCGGGTTGGGTTTTTGTCTCCGTGTATTGTTGTCGTTGTCATGCATCTCATATCATGTCATCATGTGCATTGCATTTGCATACATGTTCATCTCATGCATTCGAGCATTTTCCCCGTTGTCCGTTTTGCATTCCGACGCTTCGTTGTCCTCCGGTGGTCATTTCTACCTTTCTTTCGTGTGTGGGGATTAAACATTTCCGGATTGGACCGAGACTTGCCAAGCGGCCTTGGTTTACTACCGGTAGACCGCCTATAAAGTTTCGTACCTTTTGGACTTCGTTTGATGCTCCAACGGTTAGCCGAGGGACCGAAAAGGCCTCGTGTGTGTTGCAGCCCAACACCCCTCCAAGTTGGCCCAAAACCCACCTAAACCCTCTCCATCATCTAGAGCATTCGATCACGATCGCGTGGCCAAAAACCGCACCTCATTTGGACTCTCCTAGCTCCCTCTATGCCTATAAATAGAACCCCCCAAAATCCGGATCTCCTTCTCCCCCGAAACCCTAAAATTGCCCCGCCGCCGACGGACATGTCCGCCGCCTAATTCGGACACCACGCCGCCGCCACCCGCAGCCAACCAGGGGCCGCCACGTGGCGCGCTGCCACCCGCAGCCACGCCGGCCCGCGCGGCCCGCTGCGAGCCCCCGCGGCCCAGGGAGCCGCCGCCCGGCTGCCATTTCCCCGCCGCCCGTGCCTCCTCGCCCGCCGCCTTCTTCTCCGTCGTCGGCACCCTCCGGCCGTCGCGCCAGGTCACCGGCGACCCGACCCAGCAGCTCCGGCCGCCGGAGCCCGACGCCCCCGCGCCGCCGCACGCCCGAGGAGCTCCGGCCTCTCTCCGGCCTCCTCCTCCAATGCCCCAAGTACCTCCCCGCTCCGGCCGACGACATCTCCGGCGAGCTTGAGTGAACTCCGGCCGGTCATCCTCGGGACACGCGCCCCTGCTACAGTGCCACCCGCGCCGGATCCAGATCTGGATTGGATCCGGTTGACTTTCTTTGCCCGAAACCCTAATATTTGCTCCTGTTCATCGTGCTATAACTCTGCATTCGTAGCTCCGTTTTGGGCATATGGCATATCAAAATGTTCATCTCAGAAAGTACATCATTTCATCTCACTGCATCATTTTCATTCGAGTTCATCTTGATGCCCGAAATGCTATTAGAAAAGTGCTATTTGAGATATTTGTCAGATCTGCTGCTCCAATTAGTTATTTGTCATTTTTGCCATGATTATTGTGTGCATGATATGCCCATGAGCTCTACATATGTTTTGTTAAGGGTTTTGCCATATTTCCAGAGGTGCAACCCATGTATTTTTGTGATGTGTGTGGTGACTAGCACAAGCTTGCAAAGTGAGGCATTTGTTAATGCTGATTTCGGGGACTTAGCATTTCCACTAAGTCCTTGGACTGTTTATCTCATTTGGCCATATGTTCATGTTGTTTCCTAGTGATCCTACCTCTTTTGAGGATGATCAGTAAGGATGTTTTGTTGATCTTGTAGTGCTCTATCCATCCATGTCTTTGTTTGCAATTATGGAGCACCCTAGCTTGTGTCAATCGAGCTCTACTTTTGTCATTTCGTGAATCTGGGCAGATTGTCTACTTGTTAGCGATTTTGCCGATGATGTTGTAGTTGATCCGTGCATGCTATGGTATTTTTCTTGCCATGTCTAGCTTGAATTTTGTGTATTCTTGATGGGTGTATGCTTAGATTGTCATGAGTTGCTCTGTAGTGAGTGCATCGAGCTCGTAAACATGCCTAGTTGATATCTGTTTTCAGCATGCTCCAGTTTTCACTAAGTCTGAGAATTGATTATGTTTTTGCCATGTTCACATGCTTGTAATTGTATTTTCTGATCCCTTTTGGCTCAAGGTCACTAAGGGACTTTTGTTACGCTCTTTGAGTAGCTCCATGCCATGTTTTACTTTGCCATGTTCAGGTCCTGTAGCATATTGTTTTCATGCTCCAAAGAGTGCTATCTGATCTGAAATTCCACACAAGTGTTAATTTCACTAAGTCTGAAATCTGTTTGTCAAATGCATTTTTGTCATGCTTGTTTGAACCTGTTAATGGCTGAATTGGCCGTAGCTCAGTGCTAGACTTTTGTTAACCTTCATGAATGGATCCCTACCATGTTTTTTGATGCCATGTTTGGGTGCTGTAGCATGTTCATCTTGTTGCATTTAGATAGCTACTTGCTGTAAATCGCAGAACATGGTCATATTTGAATCGCTTGCCATTTCCAAACCGTAACTCCGATTCCGGCGTTATTTATATCGTTTTAGAGCGATTTCTTCTCATATTTCCAGTGGTACACTTGTATTTCCAAGTTGATGCCAAGTTCATTCATTCCATGTCAAATCTTGCATATGCATCACATATTGCATCCCGCATAGCATATCATCCTTGCATCATATTGTTTGAGCTTTGCACGTGGTTGATTGTGTTCTGTTTGCTTGTTTGTCTTGTTTGGGTAGAGCCCGGAGACGAGTTCGCTAACGAGGAGCCCGTTGAGTTTGCTTTCGAGGATCCAGTCAACTCTGACAACTTTGCAGGCAAGATGATCATACCCTCGAAATCACTACTATCTTTGCTTTGCTAGATGCTCGCTCTTTTGCTATGCCTATGCTACGATGCCTACCACTTGCTTATCATGCCTCCCAAAATTGCCATGTCAAACCTTTAACCCACCATGTCCTAGCAAACCGTTGATTGGCTATGTTACCACTTTGCTCAGCCCCTCTTATAGCGTTTCTAGTTGGAGGTGAAGATTGGAGACCGTTCCTTGTTGGAACATTATTTACTTGTTGGGATATCATTATATTGCCATGTTATCTTAATTCATCTATATACTTGGTAAAGGGTGGAAGGCTCGGCCTCTCGCCTAGTGTTTTGTTGCACTCTTGCCGCCCTAGTTTCCGTCATATCGGTGTTATGTTCCCGGATTTTGCGTTCCTTACGCGGTTGGGTTATAATGGGAACCCGTTGATAGTTCGCCTTGATTAAAGCTTTTCCAGCAATGCCCAACCTTGGTTTTACCATTTTCCACCTAGCCTCTTTTCCCTTGGGTTTCCGGAGCCCGAGTGTCATCTTATTTTAAACCCCCCGGGCCAGTGCTCCTCTGAGTGTTGGTCCAACCGAGCGATGTCCGGGGCTACCAGGGGCAACTCTGGGCTGGCCTACCCGACGTCTTGCTCATCCAGTGTGCCCTGAGAACGAGATATGTGCAGCTCCTATCGGGATTTGTCGGCACATCTGGGTGGTGTTGCTGGATTTGTTTTAACCCGTTGAAGTGTCTTGAAGAATCGAGGTACCAAGTCTGATCGGAACGTCTCGGGAGGAGGTCTATTCCTTCGTTGACCGTGAGAGCTTGTCATGCACTAAGTTGGGACTCCCCTGCAGGGATTTGAAACTTTCGAAAGTCGTGCCCGCGGTTATGGGTAGATGGGAATTTGTTAATGTCCGGTTGTAGATAACTTGAACCTTAACTTAATTAAAATGAATCAACAGTGTGAGTTACCGTGATGGTCTCTTCTCGGCGGAGTCCGGGAAGTGAACACGGTGTTGGAGTAATGCTTGCGCAGGTTGTTCTCTAGTTTCTCGTTCGCGCTTTGCCTCCTCTTCTTGCTCTCTTTTGCGAATAGGATAGCCACCATATATGCTAGTCGCTTGCTGCAGCTCCACATATATTTTTCCTTGCCTTACCTATAAGCTTAAATAGTCTTGATCGCGAGGGTGCGAGATTGCTGAGTCCCTGTGGCTCACAGATTACTTCCAAACCAGATGCAGGGCCTGATGATTCCGCTCCGGGTGACGCGCTTGAGCTCAAGTGGGAGTTCGACGAGGACTCTCAATGTTACTACGTGTCTTTCCCTGATGATCAGTAGTGGTGCCCAGTTGGGGGTGATCGGGACCGTGTCGCATGTGGGGTTATCTTTTATTTTGGCGCCGTAGCCGGGCCATGAGTGTTTGAATGTTGTAATGCTATTCATGTACTTTGATTGACGTGGCGAGTGTAAGCCAACTATGTATTTCCCCTTTTATTATCTATATTACATGGGATGTTGTGATGATTTCCTAACTTGCGACATTGCTTTCAATGCAGTTATGTCTCTAAGTCATGCCTCGACACGTGGGAGCTATAGCCGCATCGAGGGCGTTACAAGTTGGTAATCAGAGCCTTCCCCGACCTTCGGAGCCCCATTGCTTGATCGTTTTAGCAGCCGAGTTGTGTCTAGAAAAATGTTTTGAGTCATCTAGGAATTATATATCGGAGAGTTTAGGAATTCTTTTTACTTCTCCATTCTCCTCATCGCTCTGGTAAGGCATCCTGACGTAGAATTTTGACTCTTCTCTTCTCAAATTTCACTAATTTTTTTTAGGATCATGTGGGTATCTTCGAATCGTTCCGATGGTTTTGTGACGAGAACATTGTCTTGGTGCCTCCTGTCAGGGGTTTTGTGGAAGTGTCCCGAGGAGTTGAGCTATGAGGTGTTGTCGTCATAATTTTAACGTTGCAGTTCTGGAATACTTGAGTTTAGTACGCCGACATCAAAAATCTCTTTTATGCAATTCGTTGGTGAGATAACCTCGACGCCACCCAGTACTGGGGCGGGAGTTCGGGAGTATCGCCATAACTTGTATAACGGATGCTTTTCGAAGGTTGAGGTAGATGGTTTCCAAAGTTTTTCTCGGTTATGTGTTGAAGGATGGATACAACTGGATGTAGGATTTGCTAGATTTGGGTGAGATATTATGCTTCCCCTGTATCCCAAACACCTGATTGCATAACCGGAAAGGTTCAGGAGTTTCATAGGTGGGAATTCTTGTAGCTCTAGTTCTTCTTCCACGGATATTTGGTTTGAGATTGGGATTTTTACCGAGTATTCGTTCTTGATCTATACCCTGTTGATTTATTTCTCTACCTAAATTCTATGTGGCTTCTCAATTTATGGATATGTGACCATTTCAAGAGGAATACATTCGTTCATTTTGTTTGGATATGAAGACTATATGTTGCTATTTTCATTCCGTTGGATTCAGCTACAATATTTGTCTATCAATGTGCTAATGGATGTCAACCTCTTCAGGATGGCTCCCGCTAAGTGCACCAATCAGAGTCAGAATCAGGATCCGCCACCACCTCCACCTCCTCCGGAGGCATGGCAAGCTGTGATGGCCGCAACCAATGCAAACACACAGTTGATCATGCAAATTCTTCAAGAGCGCAATCAAGCGAACCAAGGCAACCAAGGCAACAATCAGAATCACTTTGCTACACTCAACCAGTTCCTTGCTAACGGGCCAAAAACTTTCAGCAATTGTGTTGAGGCAACTGATGCTGACGATTGGCTCGTGGATCTGTGCAAGCATTTCGAGTGTAGTAACGTCAGGCCTAAGGACTTCGTCAAGTTCGCTTCCTTCCAACTCAAAGATCAAGCTGCAGAATGGTTCCAGCAGTACAAGGATTCCAGAGGTGGACGTGTTATTACCTGGGATGAATTCCGTCAAGACTTCAAAGCTCATCATATTCCCCAGAGCGTGGTTGAAAGCAAGCGTGAGGAATTCTGCAACCTGAAGCAAGGCTCTTTGTCTGTCTATGACTACAACAAGTTGTTTTAGAAGCTCGCCCACTTTGCCAAGCAGGACGTCCCTGATGAGAAGAGCATGATATACCAGTTCAGGGGTGGCCTCAGAGAAGAAATTCAGCTAGCTCTTGTTCTCTTTGAGCCCTTGAGGTACGATGAGTTCTACAACATGGCATTGAAGCAAGAGGCCGCTCAACTGAGGTGTGATGCTTCCAAGAAGTGAGTCAGAGATGCTACTCCTTCTTCCTCTACTCAAGTGGCCAAGCAGCAGAAGTATTGGCTTCCTCCTCCTCCGTTCCGTCAGCCGTATCATCAGAAGAGCAAAGGTGGCAGTGGATCTTCCCACCCACCCAACCCTGGCTTTCAGAACAAGACTTTGTCTCAAGCTCCAAGATTGAGTGCTCCGTATCACCGTCCGCTTTCAGAGGTCACGTCCAACAAGTGCCAACAGAAGGGTCACTATGCCAACAAATGCTTCAATCAGAGGCGTCTCCCTCCTCCTCCTCCGGTGATATCGGCAAGTACAGCTATGGTCAAGCATAACACCAAGTCCGCCAAGGTCAACTTGCTGAATGCAGCTCGGGCGGAGGACTCGCCAGATGTGATTATGGGTAACCTTCCTGTTAATGACATTCCCGCAAGAGTTCTTTTTGACACTGGTGCATCTTTATCATTTTTATCAAAGCCTTTTGCATCCATGCATGATGTGCATACTATTGATTTGCCTAAGCCGATAGCGGTTTCTTCTCCGGGTTTGTTCATGAACACCAAAATGATGGCTCCGGATGTTACTATCACCTTGGGTGATTACAAGTTTCTTTCTTCTCCTTTGGTTCTTGGTAACTCGGATATTGATCTTATTCTCGGGATGGATTGGCTTTCTAAGCACAAGGCACATCTTGATTGTGCAGCAAGGCAGATTCAATTGACTCATTCGTCTGAGGATGTAATTGTCTTTGCCGCTCGTGATGATACAATCCGTCTGTTTTCTCTCAATGAGAAGGGTGAACTGGATGCCATCTCGCAGATTCCAGTCGTTTGCGAATATCAAGACGTCTTTCGAGAAGAGCTTCCAGGAATGCCTCCGCACCGGCAAGTTGAATTCGTTATTGATCTTGAGCCTGGCACGGAACCTGTGTGCAAGCATCCTTACAAGCTCGGACCTGAAGAGCTGAAGGAGCTGAAGAAGCAACTCGATATTCAAGAGAGAATGGGTCTCATCCAGCCTAGTTCTTCTCCGTGGGGTTGTGGTGTTCTTTTTGTGAAGAAGAAGGATGGAACGGACCGACTTTGCGTTGATTACCGTCCATTGAACAAGAAGACCATCAAGAACAAATACCCACTTCCTAACATCAACGAGCTGTTCGAACAACTCAAAGGTGCCCAAGTATTCTCCAAGCTTGATCTCTGTATGGGTTATCATCAGATTCGTATCCGTGAGAAAGATATTCCCAAGACGGCTTTCAGGACAAGCTATGGTTCATACGAATACACTATCATGTCTTTTGGCCTCGTCAACGCTCCTCCGACTTTCTCTCGCATGATGAACTTCATCTTCAACGCCTACACCAATGACTTCGTTTTGGTCTATCTCGACGACATTCTGGTTTTCTCGAAGAACAAGGAAGATCATGCCAAGCACTTGCGTTTGGTGCTTGATAAGCTCAGGGAACACCAGTTCTACGCCAAGTTCTCCAAGTGCGAATTTTGGCTCGATGAGGTTCTTTATCTTGGTCATATCATCTCTGCCAAGGGCATTGCGGTGAATCCTGAGAAGGTGTCTGCAATTGTGAATTGGGAACCTCCTCAGAACGTGAAGCAACTCCGTAGCTTCCTCGGTCTCGCAAGCTACTGCCGAAGATTCGTTGAAAACTTTTCTAAGATCGCGAAGCCTCTCTCAAATCTTCTCCAGAAGCACGTCAAGTATGTTTGGTCTCCGGAGTGTGACATTGCTTTCAACACTTTGAAAGAGAAATTGGTCACTCCTCCAGTTCTGACTCCGCCTGATGAATCCAAGCCATACGAGGTCTTTTGTGATGCCTCTCTCCAAGGTCTTGGCGCAGTGTTGATGCAAGAGAAGAAAGTTGTTGCTTATACCTCTCGCCAATTGAAGCCTAATGAGAAGAACTACCCCACTCATGATCTCGAGTTGGCGGCACTTGTGCATGCTCTTTTGACTTGGAGACATCTCTTATTGGGAAGAAAAGTGGACATCTTCACCAACCACAAGAGTCTCAAGTACATCTTCACTCAGCCTAATCTCAACCTCAGGCAAACTCGATGGGTCGAAATGATTCAAGAGTATAATCCGAGTATCGAGTATACTCCAGGCAAGGCCAATGTGATTTCTGACGTATTGAGCAGGAAGGCTTATTGCAATAGTCTGATTCTCAAGCCTTATCAACCCGAGCTTTGTGAAGCTTTCCGCAAACTTAATCTGCAAGTTGTTCCTCAAGGTTTCCTCGCCAACCTTCAAGTCTCTCCTACCTTGGAAGACCAGATTCGCCAAGCTCAGCTTCTTGATGCTATGGTGAAAAAGGTGAAGATTGGGATTGCCAAGAATCAACCCAAGTACAAGTGCTACTGCCTTGATGACAAGGATACTCTCTTCTTCAAGGATCGTATTGTTGTGCCCAAAGGTGACCTTCGTAAAGTAATCATGAACGAGGCTCACAATTCTCTCCTCTCCATCCACCCTGGGAGCACGAAGATGTATCAGGACCTGAAGCAGGCTTATTGGTGGACTCGAATGAAGCGCGAGATTGCTCAATTCGTGAATGAATGTGATGTCTGCAGAAGAGTGAAGGAGAACACCAAAGGCCAGCTGGTCTCCTCCAACCTCTTGCCATTCTAGAATGGAAGTTTGACCACATTGAAATGGACTTCGTGACTGGGTTTCCAAAGTCCAAGCGTGACAATGATGCTATATTCGTTGTCATCGACAAACTCACTAAACTGGCTCACTTTCTGCCTATCAAAGAGTCAATCACTGCAGCTCAATTGGCGGAACTCTATAGCTCTCGAATTGTCTCTCTGCACGGTATTCCACAGGTGATCTCTTCAGACCGTGGCAGCATCTTTACCTCAAAGTTTTGCGATTCTTTTCAGAAGGCCATGGGCACCAACATCCGCTTCAGTACAGCTTTCCATCCTCAAACTAGCGGTCAAGTCGAGCGTGTCAATCAGATTCTTGAAGATATGCTCAGGGCTTGTGTGATCTCCTTCGGCATGAAGTGGGAGGATTGTCTTCCATATGCTGAATTCTCCTACAACAATAGTTTTCAAGCAAGTTCGGGCAAGGCCCCATTTGAAATTCTGTATGGCAGGAAGTGTCGTACCCCTCTCAACTGGTCCGAAACCGGTGAACGTCAGCTTTTGGGTAATGACTTAATCACAGAGGCAGAGGAAATGTGCAAAGTCATTCGAGATAACCTCAAAGCAGCCCAATCCTGCCAGAAGAGCTACTATGATAGTAAGCACCATGATTTGGCTTTCGAGATCGGAGATCATGTTTACTTCCGCGTCTCTCCAATGAAAGGTACTCGTCGCTTCGGTATCAAAGGGAAGCTTGCCCCTAGATACGTGGGACCTTTCAAGATTGTCAGCAAGAGAGGCGATCTCACCTATCAACTCGAGCTTCCTTCAAACTTTGCAAATGTTCATGATGTGTTCCATGTCTCTCAGCTCCGAAAGAGCTTCAAGACTCCTGACCACACCGTCAACTTCGAGGACATTGAGCTCCAAGAAGATCTCTCTTATCATGAGCACCCAGTTGCTATTCTTGAAGAGACTGAACGCAAGACTCGCAACAAGTCAATCAAATTCCTCAAAGTCAAGTGGTCACACCATTCCGACCGTGAAGCTACCTGGGAACGCGAGGATCACCTCCGTTCTGAGTACCCAGCGTTCTTTTAAGTCCTAGATCTCGGGACGAGATCCTTTCGTAGTGGTGGAGTGTTGTAACACCCCGGATGTGATTTACCCAATATGTACTCCAACTCTTGCCGTTTCCGGCCTTAAGTTATTTTATTCTCTCAGGTTGGGTTTTTGTCTCTGTGTGTTGTTGTCGTTGTCATGCATCTCATATCATGTCATCATGTGCATTGCATTTGCATACGTGTTCATCTCATGCATTCGAGCATTTTCCCCATTGTCCGTTTTGCATTCCGGTGCTTCGTTCTCCTCCGGTGGTCATTTCTACCTTTCTTTTGTGTGTGGGGATTAAACATTTCCGGATTGGACCGAGACTTGCCAAGCGGCCTTGGTTTACTACCGGTAGACCGCCTGTCAAGTTTCGTACCTTTTGGACTTCGTTTGATGCTCCAATGGTTAACCAAGGGACCGAAAAGGCCTCGTGTGTGTTGCAGCCCAACACCCCTCCAAGTTGGCCCAAAACCCACCTAAACCCTCTCCATCATCTAGAGCGTTCGATCACAATCGCGTGGCCGAAAACCGCACCTCATTTGGACTCTCCTAGCTCCCTCTATGCCTATAAATAGAACCCCCCGAAATCCGGATCTCCTCCCCCGAAACCCTAAAATCGCCCCGCCGCCGACGGACATGTCCGCCGCCTAATTCGGACACCTCGCCGCCACCGCCCGCAGCCAACCGGGGGCCGCCACGTGGCGTGCCGCCACCCGCAGCCACGCCGGCCCGCGCGGCCCGCTGCGAGCCCCCGCGGCCCAGGGAGCCGCCGCCCGGCTGCCATTTCCCCGCCACCTGCGCCTCCTCGCCTGCCGCCTTCTTCTCCGTCGTCGGCGCCCTCCGGCCGCTGCGCCAGGTCACCGGCGACCCGACCCAGCAGCTCCGGCCGCCGGAGCCCGACGCCCCCGCGCCGCCGCACGCCCGAGGAGCTCCGGCCTCTCTCCGGCCTCCTCCTCCCATGCCCCAAGTACCTCCCCGCTCCGGCCGACGACATCTCCGGCGAGCTCGAGCGAACTCCGACCGGTCATCCTCGGGACGCGTGCCCCTACTACAGTGCCACCCACGCCGGATCCAGATCTGGATCAGATCCGGTTGACTTTCTTTGCCCGAAACCCTAATATTTTCTCATGTTCATTGTGCTATAACTCCGCATCCGTAGCTCCGTTTTGGGCATATAGCATATCAAAATGTTCGTCTCAGAGAGTACATCATTTCATATCATTGCATCATTTTCATTTGAGTTCATCTTGATGCCCGAAATGCTGTTAGAAGAGTGCTATTTGAGATATTTGTCAGATCTGCTGCTCCAATTAGTTATTTGTCATTTTTGCCATGATTATTGTGTGCATGATATGCCCATGAGCTCTACATATGTTTTGTTAATGGTTTTGCCATCTTTCCAGAGGTGTAACCCATGTATTTTTGTGATGTGTGTGGTGACTAGCACAAGCATGCAAAGTGAGGCATTTGTTAATGCTGATTTCGGGGACTTTGCATTTCCACTAAGTCCTTGGACTGTTTATCTCATTTGGCCATATGTTCATGTTGTTTCCTAGTGATCCGTGCCTCTTTTGAGGATGATCAGTAAGGATGTTTTGTTGATCTTGTAGTGCTCTATCCATCCATGTCTTTGTTTGCAATTATGGAGCACCCTAGCTTGAGTCAATCGAGCTCTACTTTTGTCATTTCGTGAATCTGGGCAGATTGTCTACTTGGTAGCGATTTTGCCGATGATGTTGTAATTGATCCGTGCATGCTATGGTATTGTTCTTGCCATTTGAACCTGTTAATGGATGAATTGGCCGTAGCTCAGTGCTAGACTTTTGTTAAGCTTCATGAATGGATCCCTGCCATGTTTTTTGATGCCATGTTTGGGTGCTGTAGCATGTTCATCTTGTTGCATTTAGATGGCTACTTGCTGTAAATCGCAGAACGTGGTCATATTTGAATCGCTTGCCATTTCCAAACCGTAACTCCGGTTCTGGCGTTCTTTATATCGTTTTCAAGCGATTTCTTCTCATCTTTCCAGTGGCACACTTGGATTTCCAAGTTGAGGCCAGGTTCATTCATTCCTTGTCAAATCTTGCATACGCATCACACATTGCATCCCGCATAGCATATCATCCTTGCATCATATTGTTTGAGCTTTGCACGTGGTTGATTGTGTTCCGTTTGCTTGTTTGTCTTGTTTGGGTAGAGCCAGGAGACGAGTTTGCTAACGAGGAGCCCGTTGAGTTTGCTTTCAAGGATCCAGTCAACTCTGACAACTTTGCAGGCAAGATGATCATACCCTCGAAATCACTACTATCTTTGCTTTGCTAGATGCTCGCTCTTTTGCAATGCCTATGCTACGATGCCTACCACTTGCTTATCATGCCTCCCAAAATTGCCATGTCAAACCTCTAACCCACCATGTCCTAGCAAACCGTTGATTGGCTATGTTACCGCTTTGCTCAGCCCCTCTTATAGCGTTGCTAGTTGCAGGTGAAGATTGGAGACCGTTCCTTATTGGACCATTATTTACTTGTGGGGATATCATTATATTGCCATGTTATCGTAATGCATCTATATACTTGGTAAAGGGTGGAAGGCTCGGCCTCTCGCCTAGTGTTTTGTTCCACTCTTGGCGCCCTAGTTTCCATCATATCGGTGTTATGTTCCCGGATTTTGCGTTCCTTACGCGGTTGGGTTATAATGGTTCCAGCAATGCCCAACCTTGGTTTTACCATTTGCCACCTAGCCTCTTTTCCCTTGGGTTTTCGGAGCCCGAGGGTCATCTTATTTTAACCCCCCCGGGCCAGTGCTCCTCTGAGTGTTGGTCCAACCGAGCGATGTCCCGGGCTACCAGGGGCAACTCTGGGCTAGCCTACCCGACGTCTTGCTCATCCGGTGTGCCCTGAGAACGAGATATGTGCAGCTCCTATCGGGATTTGTTGGCACATCTGGGTGTTGTTGCTAGATTTGTTTTAACCCGTCGAAGTGTCTTGAAGAATCGAGGAACCGAGTCTGATCAGAACGTCTCGGGAGGAGGTCTATTCCTTCGGTGACCGTGAGAGCTTGTCATGGGCTAAGTTGGGACTCCCCTGAAGGGATTTGAAACTTTCGAAAGCCGTGCCCGCGGTCATGGGCAGATGGGAATTTGTTAATGTCCCGTTGTAGATAACTTGAACCTTAACTTAATTAAAATGAATCAACAGTGTGAGTTACCGTGATGGTCACTTCTCAGCGGAGTCCGGGAAGTGAACAGGTGTTGGAGTAATGCTTGCGCAGGCTGTTCTCTAATTTCTCGTTCGCGCTTTGCCTCCTCTTCTCGCTCTCTTTTGCGAACAGGATAGCCACCATATATGCTAGTCGCTTGCTGCAGCTCCACATATATTTTTCCTTGCCTTACCTATAAGCTTAAATAGTCTTGATCGCGAGGGTGCGAGATTGCTGAGTCCCTGTGGCTCACAGATTACTTCCAAACCAGATGTAGGGCCGGATGATTCCGCTCCAGGTGACGCTTGAGCTCAAGTGGGAGTTCGACGAGGACTCTCAACGTTACTACGTGTCTTTCCCTGATGATCAGTAGTGGTGCCCAGTTGGGGGTGATCGGGACCGTGTCGCATGTGGGGTTATCTTTTATTTTGGCGCCGTAGCCGGGCCATGAGTGTTTGAATGTTGTAATGCTATTCATGTACTTTGATTGACATGGCGAGTGTAAGCCAACTATGTATTTCCCCTTTTATTAACTATATTACATGGGATGTTGTGATGATTTCCTAACTTGCGACATTGCTTTCAATGCGGTTATGTCTCTAAGTCGTGCCTCGACACGTGGGAGCTATAGCCGCATCGAGGGCGTTACATATGTAGATGCACTCCCCTTCCCCTCATTGCTAGATTACTCCATAGATTGATCTTGGTGATGCATAGGGGTTTGCACATGTTTTCGTCGTGATTCTCCGGTAGAAACTTTGGGGAACTCTTTGAGGTTCTATATGTTGGTTGAATAGATGAATCTGAGATTGTGTGATGCATATCGTATAGTCATACCCACGGATACTTGAGGTGACATTGGAGTATCTGGGTGACATTAGGGTTTTGGTTGATTTGTGTCTTAAGGTCTTATTCTAGTACGAACTCTAGGGCTGTTTGTGACACTTATAGGAATAGCCCAACGGATTGATTGGAAAGAATAACTTTGATGTGGTTTCGTACCCTACCATAATCTCTTCATTTGTTCTCCGCTATTAGTGACTTTGGAGTGACTCTTTGTTGCATGTTGAGGAGTAGTTATATGATCCAATTATGTTATTATTGTTGAGAGGACTTGCACTAGTGAAAGTATGAACCCTAGGCCTTGTTTCAACGCATTGCAATACCGTTTGTGCTCACTTTTATCATTAGTTACCTTGCTGTTTTTATATTTTCAGATTACAAAAACCTTTATCTACCATCCATATACCACTTGTATTACCATCTCTTCACCGAACTAGTGCACCTATACAATTTACCATTGTATTGGGTGTGTTGGGGACACAAGAGACTCTTTGTTATTTGGTTGCAGGGTTGCTTGAGAGAGACCATCTTCATCCTACGCCTCCTACAGATTGATAAACCTTCGGTCATCCACTTGAGGGAAATTTGCTACTGTCCTACAAACCTCTGCACTTGGAGGCCCAACAACGTCTACAAGAAGAATGTTGTGTAGTAGACATCACAAAGTTGTATGTACTGAAAGCTGGCACCAAAATTGCACTGCACATAGAAGGACCTGGTCGTGAGATATATGCTAACTTCCCCGACAAAATCATCCATCCAGACTTTGTTCAAAGTAAGTTTTCTTTTCAACTATCTGCATATGTTGACTTACCCAGCAATGTCAAATAAATTGTTTATTATTTAAGCAACCAATTGTTATTCCCTTTTCTTACTATATCCCTACCTAATAACTTCTAGTTAGCAATACACTTTTCTATTGCCCTGTTTTAACAAAATATTCCCTGTACTCCCATTTCTATCAAAAAGCGTCGCTGACAAGGAGACTCTGGAGGTGGAGAACGGGGCTGCCAACAAGTGGAGGCGAGACGAGTTAGAACCACAAGCGACTCCAGGAGGCCTAGACTTAATCAGCAGCCTCCCCGATGATATGTTGAGAGTCATCATCTCCCTCCTCCCAATCAAATATGGGGCACGAACAACCCTCCTTTCCCGGTGGTGGTGCCCCCTATTGAACTCCAGCCCTCTCAACCTCATCGACACCCCAGAGCTCTGCCATGGCTATCGCAAAAGCTTGGATGCGTTCTCCAAGATCCTTGGCAGTCACCTTGGCCCAACCAAAGGCCTTAGAATGGGCAAGTTCCGATCCAACGGCAAGGACCGAGCCAAGCTTAACGACTAGTTCCGATCCCCTGCCCTAGATCAGCTCGAGGAGCTCACTTTTGATGATGGGCATATGCGGTCGCTGCCAACGTCCGCACTCCGCCTCGCGCCCATGCTGCGCGTCGCCAAGTTTAGGAACTGCCATTTCCCGCCCCTTAATGACGTGCCCGCTCTTATTCTACCACGACTAAAGAAGCTCGAACTCGTCATCGTCTGCCTCTCAAAGGATGACATGGAGCGCCTGCTCCGTGGCTGTACTGCACTCGAGTACCATCATCTTCAGGCGATCAATGGGTTAAGTACCTTCCACGTCACCTCCATGACTCTCTAGACTATTTATGTGTGTTGCTGGTGCGGCAGGAAGACATCATAAAAGGTGGACCATGGTATGGTCATCCAGGACACACCTGCACTTGAGAGATTACTTGTAGTTGATCAAGAAGATCCAACAAGAATCAATGTCATTTCTGCTTCGAAATTGATAGTGGTGCGCTACTCGTCTGACAAATACTCTGAACTTATTATTGGATCAACACCCATTCAGGTACAATAGCCGCCTTCTACCTCTCCTTCTATAAATTAACATTATTTCTAATTTTGAAGATGTTTGTTCCTCTGTCATTCAGAAAATGATTCCGACAAGCTTGACCCTGAAACTGCGCACAATGAAGTTATTGGCACTAGAATCTATAGGGCCCGACCTGGATGAAGTTGTCAGTTTCCTGAGATGATTTCCGTGCCTGGAGAAGCTATATATCAAGGTGATTTTCCTTTCCTGTTAAATGTTAATCATAAGGGAGTTCAATTTGTGACACATTTTTCCATGTTTACAATGATAATGTACTACAGTTTCTCAAGGTTCTTTTGGAGGATTTTAGTACATACATGCCCCCCCATATTGGTTGATTCATCCATATGGTTAAATTCAATAAGTATTTCTCCTTTGGATTCATCTGTACTAGTTTTCTGAGGGAACTTTTCATCCACTCCAACCTCTTGTGAAGAAGGCTACATTTTTCTAGAATGTAATCAAATGCCCATGTTAATCATGTCAGATCAAAGATGGCATGTTAGTGCATTTTACAAATCCTGCAAACCAAATAGCTAGTCCTGTAGTAATGTTCAAAACTGCATGTAGGCACTAACACATTTTCTTATTTTATAGAAAAGATTAGGCCCAGTGGTGGATAATGTGATACAAGATAACAATCACGTCGAATGCCTAGATCTGCATCTCTCAGAAATTACTTTGAACTCGTACCGAGGGACCTTACCGAAGATTATATTCACCAGGTTCTTTGTTCTCAGAGCAAGGGTGCTGAAGGAAATGAGGTTTGCCCTACATTTATTTCGCAAAAATGAATGGTCTGTTGATCAGAGACGGCGCCTGCAGCAGAATGGAGTAGGCTCCAAAAATGCTGAATTTCATTTTGGAACTTCAGATGACAGAGTAATCGGAAGTCATCGGGTCAACCCCATACATGACTACTTAGTGGCTGGCCCCTTTGCAAAAATTGTGAGGTTTTGAAGCCAGACTTAGAAGCGGTGATATTAGTTTAAACCTCTCTAATATCCACGTTCAGCGCATCAGCGCGAGCGTTTGCAGCTGATGAGCTGAATTTCATTTCTAATATCAGTTTGAACCTTGCAATCTTCGAATTTGAGCCATATAACTCTGGAATTTGAACCTTGTAACATTTCGAGCTTTTGTGGTACAATCATTTAAATGGCATCGTATGAGACTCGTATATTGCTAGCAATATTTTGACCATAATATGCAATGGTCTTAGATTTTATTAACCATTCTCGAATCAGTTTACCTTGTCGATCTCACAACACACGACCTGTATTGCTAACTCGACTGCGATCTTCGACCATATTGCACACAGTTGGTTTCTTCCACCATGTGCACTATAGAGCGCAGAATTAATTATCGCACTCGAGTGTCCATCATCACCCTTCTGTGTAACTTTGACCTCATCACCCAACGGTAAACTTATGACCGAAGTCATTCCACACACTTCGTTTTTACAAAGCTTTTTGCCAATAAATGCCCATGATTTCTCCGTCTTCTAGCCGATGCGTGGCCAAACTAGCCGGGCTGGAAGCTTGCGCGGTAAACAGCGCGGTAGCGCAGGAATAGGCTCTTCGAGCCCACGCCTGGGGTGCGGTGTTGTCAAGCGTGCACTGGATTCTGGAATCCTCCTCTATGAACACCGTGACAAGACGTGACGATTACAGGCCGGGCGGCCCCCATTTATTACAGCGGCCATTTAACCCACCCTTGTGTCTCTTCAACCTTTTGATCGTGCCCCACCATTGCAAGAAGCACACCCACCATGAGAAATTCTTAGAGGGTATCCTGCTTGCCTCCAATGGCGCTCCGAGCGGCTACCCATGACGAGCAGCAGTTCACCATGCGTGCCATGGTGGACACCCACAGAAAGTTCATGGACCTCTCGGTGGTGTACACCAACGACCCGGTCTGGGCGGAGCACTCCATCCACATCATGGAGCTGTTGCTTGCCGAGGAGAAGTACGAGGTGGTCGGGTTCGACCTCGAGTACACCCGCACTCGTGCCGGGTCTCGTCCCAAGGTGGTCGTGGCCCAAATGTGCATGTGCCACCACATCCTCATCTCCCACTACTGCCTGGCCACAAGTCCTTGCGAGGGTTTCGCCAGGTTTGTCAACAGCCCCCACTACATGTTCTCTTCGATGGACATCACCAATGATTTAAAGGCAATCGAGAATTCAGGCATCGCCTGCCAAAATATTGTCAACATCCAGGGCCAATACACGAGCTACAACATGTACAGGCGGATCGTTGACATGAGGAAGTCCCTCCTTCCCCAAAACGGCCAGGGATCCAGCCATGAGCAGAGCAATGGCAAGCGTCGTCGGAACAATAAGTAGATGATTAGATCCTTGTTTCTCCTACTTTAGTATGCATGTAATTGCTTTCTTTGGTGTGTGGAGATGTTATGTGTGTAGTCACTTGTGTAATTGTATGCTTAATTTGGTTATGCAATGCTATCTTTTTAAGTATATATATTGATGCTGTAGACAGAGCGTAGATGCTATGCGGACAAAGAAAATCACATCACACACGGACTAAACAATGGAACCCGTAGGCAATGTTTTCATCAATCACTCACAATTGTATACCAGCAATCGTTTGCTCACAACACACATGGCTTGTTAGCAGTAATCGTCTGTTTTGTTATTCGTCTTCGCACACGTCTCCGATTACAGACCTGTTTGCCTAGTATCACACACATCTTGTTCATTTGAACCATTTCTGTTCTCATGTCTCAACGCAAACAATTCATCCGAGTGAACCGCATACCGTATATTGCGCACACCTTTGATCTGGCTGACCGTTTCTTTTGTGTTTCCTAATCACAAACAGTTCATCCAAGTGAACCGTATGCTGTGTATCGCACACGCCTTCATCTGGCTGCCCGTTTCTTTTGTTCCTCCTCATCGCAAACAGTTCATTGAACTGAGCCATATGCCCTTTATCGCACACGCAAATAAAACCTGGACCATATTTGATGCATTCGTCATCGCAAATATTCTATACATTTCTGACGGTTTTCATACTCCACCGTTTACGATTATTGCATCGCACACAGTTTCTCGAAGGTTCTCTGATTGTAGTGTCGCGTTAGCAGCATCCTGTAGTAGTGGATGTCCATCCAACGGACGTCGTGATTCTTCAACCTCTGGTCTTCTTGCTCCAACCGCCCAAAGCAGCGCCGATCGTGCCACCTGCTCCTGCCTCCCGTGGCCGGCTGTGCTGCCGCGGAGGCCTCACCGCCCCCTACCACTCCCATCGCTGGCTAGGCCATGTGGCGACGGCATCCTCACACCGCAGCTGAAGCAGTGAACCCTCGTACTCTCCTCCGCGTCGGCATCCACTGCCATGTCTTCCCCGGCTCCGCGTCATCCCCTTCCTAGGCCTCGCCGTCATCCACCGCCTTGGTGCTCTTGGCGCGGCGTGGTCAATGTGTTCAACGAACAACTTCCATCGAAAGAGTACTGTACGTGGAGAGGCTGACAGCTGGGTCCATGATGGCAGCAAGGAAGTGCCTCCTTATTATGCGGAAAATAATGATTCCTCCACCTGACAGAGGGATCCACCGGACGGGCCACCGTATTTCATGAAAAAAACGTTTCCCCCTCACAGTTGGGACCCACCAGCTACATGTTCGCATGCAAGGAAGTGCCTAACAGTCGGGACCCACCTGGTCGAAGCGCATGTAGCATTGTCATTCTGGTCGCGAACATGTACATACATACTGGTTGATGTAGAGGCGCACACATGTCATAGTAGAGGCGCGCATGTAGCATGTACACATACGTACAGCGGCAGGGTGCAAGAAAGTAAATACGGCCATGTATGTACATACAGGCGGGGTCTCGAACGCCTACTCGTGCATACGTACGGCCAGGGCTCGTGTACATGGCTGGGTCGGAATGGAGAAACTGGGTTGTCGTCGTGTTCATGGGGAGGCAACGGAATGCGTCGTGTTCATCGGGAGGCAACAGAACGCGTGCTGTTCATCGGGAGCAAACCGGCTTGGACGGAATTGCCGATGTAAACAAGGCCTGGCATACCGCAAAATGGATGAAACAGCCATGTGTTTGACCGGCCATGGTCGAAATGGGATCATGTTCATCGGGAGGGGTCTGGCGTACCGCAAAACGGAGGAAACGGACCTCCTACGGTGGAAACGGGGTCCTGTTAATCGGGAGGGGTGTGGCGTACCGCAAAATGGAGGAAACGGACTTGTGTTGGAGCGCTACGGTCGAAACGGGGGTCCTGTTCATCGGGAGGGGTGTGGCGTACCGCAAAACGGGACTCCACGGGATACTGTTCATCTCCACTATCGACCTCCTCCAGCCTCCACGAGCTACTATTCATCCACCGTCGACCTCCTCCAGCCCCCACCTGCGATTGTTCATCCACGGGCTCCTGTTCATCCAGCCTCCAGCGCGCGCTCCTCCACCGGCTACTGGTCAACCAGCCCTCTACACGGCATCCTGTTCAACCACCCCTTCATGGGCTACTGTTCATCTGGCCCTCCACCGGCTACTGCTCAACCAGACCTCCACGGTGTCCTGTTCATCCAGCCCTCCACGCTGTCCTGTTCATCCAGCCCTCCACGGAGTCATGTTCATCCACCGACTCGATCAATCGGGGTACTGTTCATCTAGCGGCAACGACCTCTACTACCATTGGGTCTTGTTCATCCAACCCCCCACCGGGAACTGTTCATCCAACCCCCCCCCCCAACAACGCTCACTGTTCATCAAGGGAAGGAGGCAGCAGTGTTCGATTGGCTTCAGTTAGGAACAGTAGGGAATGAATCACTCGGCTTCAGTTAATCGCAAGGGATTGATCGATCGCTCAGGTTCAGTAACGCGTAGCCTGCAGTGCAATCGCTTGGGTTCAGTTAGAGCCCAACGTCTCGCACACACACGCGTACGTATGAGAGAAACGAGCATCACTCGGCCCCCGACCACCCACCGTAACTGGGAACTCCCCGGTATTTTCCTCGCCCCCGTTTATACCATGGGCGGCCCAAAGAATGTCATGCAGCTGCGTCTCCAGCCCGCCCTGGGCGAAAAGCCCATTTTCTGTCATGATTTTTTGTCATAGAAGTACGACCCCACCACATCTACGATGATACCAGGTTTTGTCACAATTTTCGTCATAGAAGTGTCATAAGTATGATAGAAAAAATTTCGTTCGACCAAAAATGTCATAGATGTGTCTTTTTTTGTAGTGACAGTCATCATCTCCCTCCTCCCAATCAAATATGGGGCATAGAAAACCATCCTTTCCCGGCGGTGGCGCCCCCTATGGAACTCCAGCCCTCTCGACCTCATCGACACCCACAAGCTCTGCCATGGCTATCGCAAAAGCTTGGATCCTCGGCAATCACCTTGGCCCAACCAGAGGCCTTAGAATGGGCAAGTTTCGTAACAATGGCAAGGACCGAGCGAAACTTGATGACTGGTTCCGATCCCCCTCCCTAGATCAGCTTGAGGAGCTCACTTTTGAGGATGGGCATATGCACTCACTGCCAACGTCCGCGCTCCGCCTCGCGCCCACACTGCGAGTCGCCAAGTTCAGGAACTGCCATTCCCCCTTAATGACGTGCCCGCTCTTAATCTACCACGACTGAAGCACCTCGAGCTCGTCGCCATCTGCCTCCCAAATGGTGACATGGAGCGCCTGCTCCGTGGCTGCACTACACTCGAGTACCTTCGTCTTCAGGCGATCAATGGGTTGAGTACCTTCCACATCACCTGCATGACTCTCTGAACTATTTATGTGTCTTGCTGGTGCGGCACGAAGACGTCACAAGATGTGTACCCCGGTATGGTCATTGAGGACACACCTGCACTTGAGAGATTACTTGTAGTTGATCAAGAAGGTCCAACAATAATCAATGTCATTTCTACGCCGAAATTGAAAGTGGTGGGCTACTCATTTGACAAATACACTGAACTTGTTATTGGATCCACACCTATTCAGGTACAACAACCGCCTTCTACCTCTCCTTCTACAAATTAACATTATTTCTAATTTTGAAGATTTTTGTTTGTCTGTCATTCAGAAAATGATTCCGACAAGCTTGACCCCGAAATTGCGCACAGTGAAGGTCTTGGCACTAGAATCTATTGGCCCCAACCTGGAGCAAGTTTTTAGTTTCCTGAGATGCTTTCCATGCTTGGAGAAGCTATATATTGAGGTGATGTTCCTTTCCTGTTAAATGTTAACCATAAGGGAGTTCTATTTGTGACACCTTTTTCCAAGTTTACAATGACAATGTACTACGATTTCTGAAGGATTCTTTTGGAGAATTTCACTACATACATGTCCCACCCCCATATTGGTTGCTTGATCCATATGGTTACAATCAATAAGAATTTCTCCTTTGGATTCATCTGTACTAGTTTTCTTAGGAAAGTTTTCATCCACTCCAACCTCTTGTGAAGAAGGCTACATTTTTCTAGAATGTAATCAAATGCCCATGTTAATCATGTCAAATTCAAGATGGCATGTTAGTGCATTTTACAAATCCTACAAACCAAATAGCCTGTAGTAGTGTTCAAAACTGCATGTAGGCACTAACATGCTTTCTTCTTTTGTAGATAAGATTAGGACCAGTGGTGGATAATGTGATACAATATAACAATCATGTCGAATGCCTAGATCTGCATCTCTCAGAAATTACTTTGAACTCCTACCGAGGGACCTTACCGGAGATTATATTCGCCAGCACTACTAGGAAAATGCTTATACACAGTAGCATAGTAGTAGCACTGTGAAGGTGCAACTATCCCTAGGTGGTTTTGGTAATTCATAACAACATATAGCTCATTGAGCTAATGCTATTCCAAGATGATTATTTCAGGAAAGCTCAATGATTGGCATGGCATGGATGTGAAAGTGGAACCCTCAAAATGCTAAGGACAAAGGATTGGCTCAAGCTCAAAAGCTCAAGACTCTTCATTTTATATTTTAGTGATCCAAGATCACATTGAGTCTTTAGGAAAAGCCAATACTATTAAGGAGGGATGAGGTGTTGCTTAATGAGCCTCTTGCGTCATGTGCTTAGTGATATGCTCCAAAACCCTCAACTACTTTCCCATATCCACATATGACCTAAATCCTAAGCCAAACTCGGTCCTATCGATTCTTCCTATCCGGCGCCACCGAGTTTCACTTGTCATTAGCCGCTGCCAAACCCTAGCAATTCGGTTCTACCGATAAGGATCTCGGTCTCACCGAGATGGGGTTGCAAACTCTCTATTTCCCTTTCGTAACTTTTTGGTCTCACCGAAAGAGCGAATCGGTCCCACCGAGATTGCAATGTAAACTCAGTGTTTCCCTTTTGTAACTTTTTGGTCTCACCGAGTTCCACTCGGTCTCACCGAAAGAGCAAATCGGTCCCACCGAGTTTGCCTGACCAACTCTCTGGTTAGCTAATTACCAAATTCGGTCTCACCGAGTTTGTGTAATCGGTCTCACCGAGATTACTTTATGCCCAAACCCTAACCATATCGGTCCTACCGAGTTGCATGTCAGTCCCACCGAAAATCACTAACGGTCACCAGGTTTACATTTGCGGTCCGACCGAGCTTATTGATTTGGTCCCACCGAGATTGGAAAACTGTGTAACGGTTGGATTTTGTGTGGAGGCTATATATACCCCTCCACCTCCTCCTCATTCGATGAGAGAGCCATCAGAACACACACACCATTCCAACTCATATGTTCTGAGAGAGAACCACCTACTCATGTGTTGAGACCAAGATATTCCATTCCTACCATATGAATCTTGATCTCTAGCCTTCCCAAGTTGCTTTCCACTCAAACCTTCTTTCCACCAAATCCAAATCCTATGAGAGAGAGTTGAGTGTTGGGGAGACTATCATTTGAAGCACAAGAGCAAGGAGTTCATTACCTACACACCATTTGTTACTTCTTGGAGAGTGGTGTCTCCTAGATTGGCTAGGTGTCACTTGGGAGCCTCCGACAAGATTGTGGAGTTGAACCAAGGAGTTTGTAAGGGCAAGGAGATTTGCCTACTTCATGAAGATCTACCGCTAGTGAGGCAAGTCCTGTGTGGGCGATGGCCATGGTGGGATAGACAAGGTTGCTTCTTCGTGGACCATTTGTGGGTGGTTGCTTCTTCGTGGACCCTTCGTGGGTGGAGCCTTTTGTGGACTCGCGCAACCGTTACCCTTGGGTGGAGCCCTGTGTGGACTCGCGCAACCGTTACCCTTCGTGGGTTGAAGTCTCCATCAACGTGGATGTAGGATAGCACCACCTATCCGAACCACGGGAAAAACATCCGTGTCTCCAATTGCGTTTGAATTCTCCAAACCCTTCCCTTTACATTCTTGCAAGTTGCATGCTTTACTTTCCGCTGCCAATATACTCTTTGCATGCTTGCTTGAATTGTGTGATGATTGCTTGACTTGTCCCAAAATAGCTAAAATCTGCCAAGAACTAAAATTGGGAAAAGGTTAAGTTTTTTTATTTGGTCAAGTAGTCTAATCACCCCCCTCTAGACATACTTTCGATCCTACAAGTGGTATCAGAGCTTTGGTCTCCATTTGCTTGATCTCCATAGCTTTTGGTGGTCATAGCCTTGGTTTCACAACCTAGGAGAGTATGGCGTCTAGCGAGGGAAATTATCACTGTAGAGGTCCTTACTTTGATGGTACTAACTTTGCTAGTTGGAAGCATAAAATGAAAATGCATATTCTTGGACATAACCCCGCCGTTTGGGCTATTGTGTGTGTTGGTTTGCAAGGTGACTTCTTTGATGGGAGAGAACCAAACCGTGAAGCTACCGCGGATGAGTTGAAGATGTTGCAATACAATGCTCAAGCTTGTGATATTCTCTTCAGCGGATTGTGCCCCGAAGAATTCAACAAAATCAGCCGTCTTGAGAATGCAAAGGAAATTTGGGACACTTTGATTGATATGCACGAAGGTACTGACTCCGTCAAGGAATCCAAGTTGGATGTGCTTCAAAGCCAACTTGACAAGTTCAAGATGAAGGATGGTGAAGGTGTCACTGAAATGTACTCTAGCTTGGTCTCATCACAAATGAGATTGCCGGCTTAGGAAGTGAAGAGATGACCGATAGATTCATCATCAAGAAGATTCTAAGAGCCTTGGATGGAAAATATGATACCGTGTGCACATTGATCCAAATGATGCCCAATTACAAAGATCTCAAGCCAACAGAGGTGATTGGAAGAATTGTTGCTCATGAGATGTCACTTAAGGATAAAGAGGAACTTCACAACAAATCAAGTGGTGCCTATAAAGCCTCATGTGAAGCGCCTACATCATCAAGTGAGAAACAAGACTTCAATGAAGAATTGAGCTTAATGGTGAAGAACTTCAACAAGTTCTACAAGAGTAGAAGCAAAGATAGAAGCTTCAAGTCAAGGTCCTACAATGAAAAAAGATCTTCTAGTCGAGAGCGAAACTGCTACAATTGTGGAAGACGCGGACACTATTCCAATGAGTGTACGGCTCCCTACAAGAGAAGAGAAGATTCTCCAAGAAGAAGAAGCAAAGAATCACCACCAAGAGAGAGAAGGAGTAGAGATGATCATTATGAACGAAGATACTCACGGAGAAGCAAGGATTCGGAAAGGAAGGAAAAATCATCAAGGAGCTACACAAGAAGAAGACATCAAGCTCATGTTGGTGAATAGGTATCCGGCTCCGACTCCGACAGCCACTCCGAGAGAAGTTATCACTCCGACTCCGAAGATACTCAAGATGAAGGTGTTGCCGGTCTAGCACTTGTGTCAACCAACTCCTACGACATATTTGACTCACCAAATGAAGGAATTGGAAGATGCTTCATGGCCAAATGTCCTAAGGTAACACACCCCGAGTATGTTGATTTCAATAGTGATGAAGATGACTTGTTAGGTGATGATTTGCTTGTTGACAACTCTAGTGATGAATACTATGATGAAAGACCAATTAATCATGCTAATCAAGATAAAACGAATGACAATGATAAGGAGAAGATTGAGGCTCTAACTAAAGAACTAAAAACTCTTAAGTTAGCTCATGACACTATCTTCGAAGATCATCGAGAACTTTTAAGAGCTCATGAGAAATTACGCTTTGAAAAGCTCAATCTTGAGCAAGAGCATGAGTTCTTAAAGGCAATCAATGATGATCTCCGCAAGAAAAGTTCTTCTTACATTGCCAAGCGTTTACTCTTATCTACTTACATGCCTCAAGTCAAGTCTAGTAACAAGAAAGATTCTTCCTCTAGCAGTAACAATGATCATGCTAAATCCAATATTGTTGCTTCTAATAGTTCTCTTGATTCCACTAATGATTCTCTTAGCCAAGTTACACTTGAGCAAGAAAATAGTTTATTGAAGGGAATTATAGAGAAAGGAGTGTACAAAAGCCTTGCCGGGAGTAAGCAATTCGAGGAAATTGTGCGCAAGCAAGGAATGCACCGGAGGAATCAAGGTGTTGGTTTTGAACGAAAGTTCAATGCCAATGGAGTTGAGTGGGAAGAAGATCAATACCCCAAGACAAAGTTTGTCCCTCAACAACAGAAGTATGATGCTTCTTTCAAGGGGACACAAGCTCAAGATGATCTTCCACCACAAGACTACGAGCAAAAAGGCAAGGACAAGCTTCAAGAGGAAATTGATGCATTTAAAGAACCTCCTAAGACCTTAGTCAAGTGGATTCCCAAGACTACTTCAAGTTCCACTTCATCAAGTACGACTACAACTCCAAGGATTCCCATCAAGATGATGTGGATCCAAAAGAAGAAGAACTAGAGAGTTCTTGAGGGTGACTCTGCCAACATACTTCACTCTTATCATTTTGGCAAGAACAAGTGCAATCAACTTCCACATCTTGCACTAGTTCAAGGAGTCACAAACCCTCTTGTTGGTAAGACAAGGGACAAGGTAACCTAAAAGTTTTCATGGACATCATCTTTTGTGTGCATCATTCTATGTCTATGGATATCCTTGTTTGTTCCTTGTGGGACTAACCCATGTAGGTATTGAAAGTGCAATTCACTCAAATGGATAGCTCCAAGAGATCAACATCAACATTGAGCATCCACATCTTCAATATCTACATGAAGTCATCATCGACAAAACCCAAGGTTAGTTCACCCCTCTTAGGGGGGATATCACATCTAGGGGGAGCTTTACTCTAAGACTTGAGCTAAAGCAACTCTAAAGATGTGAACACAACAATGCTTTATGTAAAAGTGGTAACCCCACTTGAGCTTAAACGATGAGTATGACCTATGATCAAGTGTTCTCACTTGGCTCCTAAGTCAATATACTCATATATAGATGACCTAGTCATCGCAAATTGCTTGATAGATGCTAGAATTGGTTGTGCATGCCTTGTCACATATTTCATTTGCCATCTTATTGTGTGAGCATGCTGGTTGCATATTTTACTCATTCGAGGACATCCACTTGTTGTTTTGATTGTTTGGTTTTATCTTCTTTTCCAAGTGGATGGACAAGAATGCCTGAGAACCTCCTCTAGCTATCTATGCTTTTCTCGTCTCAAACTCTATTCATGCTGCATCACAAAATTTGATCAAGTCAGATTCGAACCACTCTGTGTGAGGAGCGCTCGGAGTCCACGATTCGTCATAGACTTAAACTTCCAAAACCTCTTTATGATTCTCGGTCTGACCGATACTCCACTTTCAGTCCTACCGAGATCATTAAGTTGATCTAGGTTTTCGATCTCGGTGCAACCGATTTGAACCTTTCGGTCACACCGAGTTTCAGTAACTGCACGCAGTTATGAATCTCGGTGCCACCGAGTCGTTCCACTCGGTCACACCGACAGGGTCGGGCTATATATAGTCACGGGCAAAATTTGGAAATTTCTCCGAACCCCTTCGCCCGCGCGATAGCCTGCTCTGCCCTCGTGGTCTCCGGATCGTCTTCTCGCCGCCAGCCGCCTCCAGTCGCTGGTCTCCATCGCCGTCAACGGGAATTCTGCCCCGCCGTTGCCGCCGTAGCAAGTCCCCGCCGAACTAGGGTATGGACTTGATCTTTGTGCTATTCCTCAATCTGATTCCTAGCACATTGTGATCATATTGATTCTTGCCACGATTGAAACACTCCTATCCAGTCAAAACGCTCATAGATTAGGTTTGATTCGAAAATTCTAGGTTTAGGTTTCCGCGGAAACCATCTCGGACCCACCGAGTTGAAAAACTCGGTCCCACCGATTTGGCTTATGCCATTGCACAAGTGAGACTCGGTCTGACCGCGAATTACTTATCGGTGTGACCGATTTTGGAACTCTGTGAAACCCTAGCAGTCTCGGTGCCACCGAACTGTGACTCGGTCCTACCGAGTTCACTAGTTTATGTTCCAAAACTGCTTCGGTATCACCGAGTTTGAAAACTGCTTCGGTAGATTCGAGATAATTTCAGTAGGAAACTAAAACTAAGTTTTTGGATCATTCTTTTTGCAAAAATCTCTGCATTTTGTGATGCTCATCCTTTCTACCTCATCTATAATCTGTTCACAGGGTCAGCAATCAGTTTGCAGCATGTCTGATCAAAGTGATAGCCAAAACATGTCAGAGCAGCAGGTGCACATGAGTGAGGGCACTAGTCCCTCAAGTTCTTCAGATGAGGGCAGCAGGAGCACCCCTAGCAACTTGCCAAAGGCTGCCACGAGACAGAGGAAGAAGAGGACTTCTGATTCCGAAGATGAAGACTATGTGGCAGAGGAAGAGGCCACTTCCAAGAGAGTTGAGCCAGCTCAAGGCACTAAGCCAGGCCTGAAAATCAAAAGGCCAGCAGGCAGGCAGCCCATGTCAAAAGCAAGAGCCTCAACTGAGAAGCCCACTCCCCAAGAGCCAGTTGCTACAGAAGGCAAGAAAAGAAAGGAAAGGGTGAAGAAGACTGTGGCTAGAGTGCTTGGCAAAGCTTCCATCATGGAAGAGGAAGAGGAAGAAGAGGTAGCTGCACCAGCACCCAAGGCACCCAAGCTAATGGGAGATGCCATAAAATCAGGGGGAGATACTTCCAAGGCCAAGCCAGCTCCAAAGCCAAAGCCCAAGAGGAACACACGGAGCATTCCTGCAGTTGAGAAGAACAAGGCCCCAGTGCCTGAGACTGTTGCTGAAGAAGAGGAAGAGAATGTCCTAAGGAAGCTAAAGCCCAAGATCCCAGACCACAACGATGCTCATCCTGTGGCGGAGGACATGAAGCTCAGGAGAGATTCAGGGCTGAGGAAATGGAGAGAAGCAGACCCATATGCTTCAAGGAGAAGGACTACCGTGGACTACAGGTTTCATACCAAGGAGCAGCAGGATATTTATGAGACAGTGCTGCTAGATAAGAAGCCCATTGTTTGTGATATGCGATGGGTTGATTGGACATACATCAAGGACAATGAGGAGCACTATCCTGGAGTGCAAGATAGCTTCATAGCTTGTGGAGTAGCTGACATTGTTGGGCAGAAGCTCACAAAGTGGAACGAGGAACTCATCATGCAGTTCTACTCCACAGCTCACTTTTATCCAGATGGGAGGATCACATGGATGTCTGAGGGTACAAGGTACCAATCCACAGTTGCTGAGTGGGCACAGATCATTAATGCCCCAGAGGAACAAGATGATGACATGGACATATATGCCAAGAAGAAAATGGACCACAACTCAATGTCAAATATGTACAAGGAGATCCCAAATGAAGCACTTGATACCTTCAAGTTTGGCTCAGTACATTACCTTCTGTCAGGGCTCCCGACGATCAATTGGATACTAAGGCACACCTTACTGCCCAAGTCTGGAGATCACAAGATGATCAGAGGCCATGCTATCAACTTGCTACATGTGTTTGATGTGCCCCAGAAGTTCAAGGTGATGAGCCTCATAGTGGAAACAATCAAGAGGACTGCAACAGACCAGAAGAGGAGCTACGGATATGCCCCTCAGATTCAGGAGCTCATCAACTCCAAGATGGGCACGGGCATATATTTATTGGATAAGGAACATTTGCCCATCCGTCCAGATTTTGAGAACAATGAAGTTGTGATGACTGAGAACGAGCCATCGTCTGCACAAGCTTATGCAAAGAAGGAGAAGGCAAGGAAGGAGAAAGCTGCCAAGATGCCAACCCAAGAGGAGGCATCTGAATACTTCTTGAAGACCAAACAAGAGCAGCTTGGTTACTTAATTGCATCCACGCTGAGGATTGAGCAAAGTCTGGCCACCCTCACTCAAAATTAGCAGAGCCTAGAGAGAATCATGGAACAGAAGTTCTATGACTTGGATGTCAAAGTAACGGAAGTTCAGTCTGCAGTGGAGCAGCTCCAGGAGGACATGCAGGAGAGGAGAGGCAGGACTACTACTCATGCCTTTGCCAGAGTGCCAAGAGGTGCGAGGTCGTCTGCCGTGCCAGTTGCTGACACAAGAGCCACCACCTCAGCACCAGCCACAGCCTCAGTTCCACCAGCTCCAGCATCTACTTCAGCTCCAACTCCAGCGTCTACTTTAGCATCTACCGAAGCCTTCGTCCTTGGAGCGATCCGGACTCCACCACCACCTGAAGATCAAGCCTGAGCATCGATCTAGTGCTATGCATTTTCTAGGAACTTTTTTGTAACTTGTTGCCAAAGGGGGAGAAGATCTATAGATCATAGGCTTTGAGAGAGAGAGTGTTGCTTTTCTCTCTTGCTTTATTTGGTGGTTTTTCGAACTTGTTTGCTTTTGAGTGCTTGAGATACTATCTTATGTGATCATTCATTATTCTTGGTGATGAGTGCATGTATTTCATTCTTATCATTTTAAGCGCTCCACCAAGATGTATGTGACATGGAAGAGTAACCCATGACTCTAACTCCTTGTGCATTTGCAGTCCAAAGCAAATTTTTAAATATGCACAAATTTAGGGGGAGCTCTTACTTATCACATACTTCTCAAAGCGACGATATATTTCATGCTTACTATCATTTGTCAAAGCTTTGATCTATATGTTGTCATCAATTACCAAAAAGGGGGAGATTGAAAGTCCAACTATCCCTAGGTGGTTTTGGTAATTCATAACAACATATAGCTCATTGAGCTAATGCTATTCCAAGATGATTATTTCAGGAAAGCTCAATGATTCGCATGGCATGGATGTGAAAGTGGAACCCTCAAAATGCTAAGGACAAAGGATTGGCTCAAGCTCAAAAGCTCAAGACTCTTCATTTTATATTTTAGTGATCCAAGATCACATTGAGTCTTTAGGAAAAGCCAATACTATTAAGGAGGGATGAGGTGTTGCCTAATGAGCCTCTTGCTTCATGTGCTTAGTGATATGCTCCAAAACCCTCAACTACTTTCCCATATCCACATATGACCTAAATCCTAAGCCAAACTCGGTCCTACCGATTCTTCCTATCCGGCGCCACCGAGTTTCACTTGTCATTAGCCACTGCAAACCCTAGCAATTCGGTTCTACCGATAAGGATCTCGGTCTCACCGAGATGGGGTTGCAAACTCTCTGTTTCCCTTTCGTAACTTTTCGGTCTCACCGAAAGAGCGAATCGGTCCCACCGAGATTGCAATGTAAACTCAGTGTTTCCCTTTTGTAACTTTTTGGTCTCACCGAGTTCCACTCGGTCTCACCGAAAGAGCAAATCGGTCCCACCGAGTTTGCCTGACCAACTCTCTGGTTAGCTAATTACCAAATTGGGTCTCGCCGAGTTTGTGTAATCGGTCTCACCGAGATTACTTTATGCCCAAACCCTAACCATATCGGTCCTACCGAGTTGCATGTCAGTCCCACCGAAAATCACTAACGGTCACCAAGTTTACATTTTCGGTCCGACCGAGCTTATTGATTCGGTCCCACCGAGATTGGAAAATTGTGTAACAGTTGGATTTTGTGTGGAGGCTATATATACCCCTCCACCTCCTCCTCATTCGATGAGAGAGCCATCAGAACACACACACCATTCCAACTCATATGTTCTGAGAGAGAACCACCTACTCATGTGTTGAGACCAAGATATTCCATTCCTACCATATGAATCTTGATCTCTAGCCTTCCCAAGTTGCTTTCCACTCAAACCTTCTTTCCACCAAATCCAAATCCTATGAGAGAGAGTTGAGTGTTGGGGAGACTATCATTTGAATCACAAGAGCAAGGAGTTCATTACCTACACACCATTTGTTACTTCTTGGAGAGTGGTGTCTCCTAGATTGGCTAATTGTCACTTGGGAGCCTCCGACAAGATTGTGGAGTTGAACCAAGGAGTTTGTAAGGACAAGGAGATCGCCTACTTCGTGAAGATCTACCGCTAGTGAGGCAAGTACTGTGTGGGCGATGGCCATGGTGGGATAGACAAGGTTGCTTCTTCGTGGACCCTTTGTGGGTGGTTGCTTCTTCGTGGACCCTTCGTGGGTGGAGCCCTGTGTGGACTCGCGCAACCGTTACCCTTGGGTGGAGCCCTGTGTGGACTCGTGCAACCGTTACCCTTCGTGGGTTGAAGTCTCCATCAACGTGGATGTAGGATAGCACCACCTATCCGAACCACGGGAAAAACATCCGTGTCTCCAATTGCGTTTGAATTCTCCAAACCCTTCCCTTTACATTCTTGCAAGTTGCATGCTTTACTTTCCGCTGCCAATATACTCTTTGCATGCTTGCTTGTATTGTGTGATGATTGCTTGAGTTGTCCCAAAATAGCTAAAATCTGCCAAGAACTAAAATTGGGAGAAGGTTAAGTTTTTTTATTTGGTCAACTAGTCTAATCACCCCCCTCTAGACATACTTTCGATCCTACACACTGGAAAAGAGTAAATGCTGGTGCTACTTAGTAGTAGCGCTGTCGCACTACAAGCACTGCTACTATGGGCATAACAGTAGCATTGGAAATGGAAAACACGCTACTACTAAAACTGATAGACCATTCCAGTTATGCTAGGGATACTAGTAGCACTCATGGGAAAAATGCTAATACTATTGATCTTAGCAACAATGATTTTTCTCTTACCAATGCTACTGATATAATCAGTCCCCTCCTAATAAGACCAAAGTTTAGTCCCACCTTGCTCCGTGAACAGAATTTTTACCACCTTAAATATGGTGCTTCTCAAACCATCAGAACCACTTGATCTTCATTGAACTCTAGGTGTAGGATCTGTGGCCGCAATAGGAATCTTCGCCGGTTCTTAAACCGGAGAAGATTCCTATTGACAATTTAGATTCTACACAAAAAGTTCATTGATGACCAATGTATTTTTTAAAAAAATTACATGCTTAGCGTTAGCAGTAGCGCTTTTATATAGAGAGCGCTACTGCTATTGATTTTAGCAGTAGCGCTTTTCTTCAGAAAGCGCTACTGCTACAGATTTTAGCAGTAGCGCTTTTTACGGACAAGCTCTACCACTAAGGGCCCTTATCCAAATTAACCGGCCCGCGTGTCCTCTCACTCTCCCCCTCACACTCTCTATCACCTCCGTCGCCTCTTTGTCGCCTGTGTCGCCCTCGCCGCCGTCGCTGCCGCACTCGTCGTCCTCCTCCTCCACCCCAAGGTCGATCCCTCCCTCCTCCTCCTCCCCCCCCTCCTCCCTCTCTGGCGCCGGCGGCCCCCTCCTCCTCCTCCCTCCTCCCTCTCCTTCTCTCTCCTCCTCCCCCCTCCTCTCCCCTCCTCCCCCTCCTGCTCTCTCCTCCTCCTTCCCCTCCTCCTGGCCTCCTCCCACACCTCCTCCTCCCCCTTTCTATAAATAGGTTTTAGTTTTTGTTAAATGTAGATTATTGTTTTTAGTAAATGTAGGTTTTAGTATATTTTGTTTTTAGAAAATTTGAATAAGTAATTTGAAAAGAATAAGTAAATGTAGGTCTTTTGAATAGAATAGGAAGTTTTTAGAAAATTTGAATAAGTAAATATGACTAGAATAGGAAATTATAAGTAAATTTGAATAGAATAATTTAATGTAGCTTACGGAGTTTACCTAAGTCCTAAGATGAGGATAATAATGTTTTTTTATATTTTGTTTTTGCAGAAATCGAGGAGCCCCTGCATCATCCCCACCATCGTCCCCGTCATCGACCCCCTCCGACCTCGATCGAGGTGAGAGCAGCCCCCCATGTTGTTACTTTAATTTAGGTATTTTAGGTGTTTAATCTTAGAATAATGTAATATGAACCCTAGTTATGATCGAATCATGTTCGAAATGTAGGTTTTTAATTAGGCGTAGTTAATAGAATTTAGGTATTTTAGGTGTCACTTTTGCTGTTATTTTTTAGTTAAAGCAATTATTCCCGCATCGACATCAACGATGCCTATCCCGCATCCTCGTCGTCGACTCGGCAGAGGAGGCCTGGGCTTGGTGAGGAGCCATGTCCGGGACTGGGCTCCGCCGGGCTAGTACTGGGAGGTGCTACTTCTACCTCTTGATCATTGCTTTCGTTTTCCCTTGAAGAGGAAAGTGTGATGCCACAAAGTAGCATAAGTATTTCCCTCAGTTTTTGAGAACCAAGGTATCAATCCAGTAGGAGACTACATGCAAGTCACCTCGCACCTACACAAACAAATAAGAACCTTGCAACCAACGTGATAAAGGGGTTGTCAATCCCTTCATGGCCACTTCCAAAAGTGAGATCTGATAGAGATAATAAGATAATTATTTTTGGTATTTTTATGATATAGATTGAAAGTAAAGATTGCAAAGTAAAATAGATTGGAAACTTATATGATGGAAAATAGACCCAGGGGCCATAGGGTTCACTAGTGGCTTCTTTCAAGATAGCATAAGTATTACAGTGGGTAAACAAATTACTGTCGAGTAATTGATTGAAAAGTGCATAATTATGAGAATATCTAAGCATGATCATGTATATAGGCATCACGTCCGCGACAAGTAGACCGAAACAATTCTGCATCTACTACTATTACTCCACACGTCGACCGCTATCCCGCATGCATCTAGATTAGTAAGTTCATAAGAACAGAGTAACACATTAGGCAAGATGACATAATGTAGAGGGATAAACTCAAGCAATATGATATAAACCCCATCTTTTTATCCTCGATGGCAACAATACAATACGTGCCTTACTGCCCATGCTGTCACTGGGAAAGGACACCGCAAGATCAATCTAGTAGGCCAAACCAAACTGATAATTCGAAGAGACTTGCAAAGATAACAAATCATACATAAAAGAATTCAGAGAAGAATCGAATATTGTTCATAGATAATCTTGATCATAAACGCACAATTCACCGGATCTCGACAAACACACCGCAAAAAGAATTTCATCGAATAGATCTCCAAGAAGATCGAGGAGAACTTTGTATTGAGATCCAAAGAGAGAGAAGAAGCCATCTAGCTAATAACTATTGACCCGAAGGTCTGTGGTAAACTACTCACACATCATCGGAGAGGCTAGGGTGTTGATGTAGAAGCCCTCCGTGATCGACTCTCCCTCCGGCGGAGCTTCGAAAAAGGCCCCAAGATGGGATCTCTTGGGTATAGAAGGTTGTGGCGGTGGAAATAGGGTTTTGTGGTCCTCCTAGATGTTTTCGGGGTATATGGATATATATATAGGAGGAAGAAGTAGGTCGGTGGAGCTGCGAGGGGCCCATGAGGGTGGGGGCGCGCCCAGGGGGGCAAGCATGCCTCCCTGCCTCGTGGCCACCTCGTTTATTTCTTGATGTCTAGTCCAAGTCCCCTAGATCACGTTTGTTCCAAAAATGACTCTCCTGAAGGTTTCATTCCGTTTGGATTCTGTTTGATATTCCTTTTCTGCGAAACACTGAAATAGGCAAAAAACAGCAATTTGCACTAGGCCTTGGGTTAGTAGGTTAGTCCCAAAAATAATATAAAAGTGTATAAATAAGCCCATTAACATCCAAAACAGATAATATAATAGCATGGAACAATAAAAAATTATAGATACGTTGGAGACGTATCAGCTACCTTCCGGGGGGTGCAGCTTGGTGAGGAGCCAGCCCGTCGTTGACCCGAATCTTCTTTGGTGGCGTTCGTGTGGGTTAGTGACGGTGCGGAGGCTTGAGGATCCCGCGGAGGTGGTACGTCACCGTGTCAGCGAGGAGGACGAGCACCTCCATCGCTACATGGTTGCGTTAGAGGGCAGGTTCTCTAATACCTTGGAGGTTCTTCAGGGATCTCACTGGAGCTATGATCCTGTGATGGTTCCTTCTCTTTGGGTGTCCACCTCCCGCGCCGATACCCGTCGTTCACTACGGTTTTAGCTGTATTGGTGATGTTATATGTATGATACTATTTGAGATCTATTAGTGATAATATTCGACGATGTACAGACGAAAGAGATGATTTTGTTTTGCTTATTGATTGAATGCTAATTTGAATACTAATTTATTTTACGATTTAGATATGTGCTTGCCCATATGGTGTAGATATAAACATGTATATCTTGTGTTGCTCAAATAGGATACGTGCTTGCCCAAGTGGCCGGCCATGTTTGTAGGTTACACCTCCTATAGTGGCCTATGTTTTGCCGAAGTGTTGATTAATTTCCGTTCTGGCAAATTTCAGGCGATCAATATGTCATTTTTTAGCAAAGGTCATGCCGGATTTTCCGTGAATTCTAGCATGACTTGTGCTAGAATATGTAGGAAATATCGAGTGGCCTGGATTTTCTTGAAAAATATTAAACGACATTTCGGGTTGACTTTAAGTCTGTCGAGGCTCCATCATCGAAGGTCGAAAAATCAGTGAGGGAGTGAACCACCATATATGAGAGAGGACGAAGAAGCCCGGCTGTTGTCGTGGGGGTCGTTTTTCCTTCTTCTCCTTGTGCTAGACCTTTGTTATGCACTAGGGGAAGGAGGAATAACGACCATCACCGACGGTAGAAAAATCTATGAGGGAGTGTATCCACCATTTATGAGAGAGGATGAAGAATCCCGACTGTTGTCATGGGGGTCGTTTCTCCTTCTTTTCCTTGTGCTAGACCTTTGTTATGCACTAGGGGAAGGAGGAGTAATGACCATCACCGACGGTCGCAAATGTCAGAGGAATCAGTGAGGGAGAGTCTCCACCATATAGACTCGGTAGGCCGATAGTCAACCCGTGATGAATAATAATGATCTAATTTAATTTTCATAGTACATATATTGAATTGTACAAGTTTAATCTTTGAATTATGAACATAGGAAATGTCATCATCGAACAACGAAAGTCTCCCGGGGGAGTGGAGCTGGTGCAACATTGACTGAGGTTCGTGCGACATGCCTCACCTGGATGAAGATCGGTGCTTCAGCATTAAGCTTCAGGAGACCTTCGATGTTGAAATGGTACGCAACGACGAAAAGTGTTTTTTTCGTATTTAAGCATGACTTCAACTATTTTCAACATGTAATTTTCATCTTTTACAATTTGAGTAGCTTATCCCATGCCATGCAAGACGCTATGTCTTGGAGAGGATGGGTTTTGAAGACCATGAAAATTTTGAAACAAAGAAAATTCACCTAAGAACCCATCATGATGTGGATTTTGAAGTAATTCTGTATAATTCTGAGAGCGTAACAAATTTTGGTTGCAAAAATTGGGAAGCACTTTGCAAGATGTATGGTTTTTATGAGGGTATGCTTGTCACCATGGATCTTGGTGATCCCGACATCAAACAAGACAATATGGACATTTGGGTCCTTATTGATACGCTTCCAATCTACCGCTATGTGAGTTTCCCAAACATAGTTATTAACTAATTTATATTGTTAATTTCAAAATAGCTGATAGCTTATTTCCATTGATAGCTTATTTTCATTGTTCAAACAATGTGCAGAACATGGTAGACAGAACCAACTACACCGATGGCTCTGAGTTAACTTATCAGGAGAAAAATCATCTGGTCGCATTTTGTACTGATCTTGAGAATTACAATATCTATTATAAAACTCCTCCACATTATGGTTAATACAAGCCACTAGTGCATGTGTTGGACTACGGTAACAACCATGGAGATTCCATGGTAAGATTTTTTAGTATTACGACATCCGTGCATCTTTTGCATAAATTCTTTTAAAAGTTAACTACATTGCTAACTACGAAGTTATTACTATGATTTTCAACAGAAAATCCCGAATGATTATGTGCCTCATCTGATGTATCAGAATGGTCGCCTTGATGTTTTGAACATACGACCAGGTCATCATACGAATCTCACCTGTCCATATTGGATTTCTAAAAGAAGTGGAGACATGAAAATCAAAGAATGGAAAAAATGTAGGGACAGTCGTAAGGAGGTACTTGGAAGCAACATTGTGCGAAATGAAAGAATTGAAGACATGATAATCTCCATTCTCCATAATGGAGAGTCAGGGCCTATCTTGTTTTATGCTATTTTACCTAAGAGAAGGTAGTAGGTCCTAGTTAATAATACTCATGATCATGTGCTAAGAACAACTAAGTAGGATTGGTTAGATGACTATGATGATGATGTGGTATCGAGTAGAAGTTGTATGATCGATATGAGTATGAATTGTTATTATGATACCAATTATGAGTTATTTATTATTATGATTGATGATGCATGATGCTAAGTTGTTATATGAGCATGATTACTTATTATATATAATAGTGGCTAAAATGAACCTGGATTAGATTCAAGTGAAGCCAACATGTGGTGCACATCGAAAGTACTACTAATCCAAACTAGATCAAGTTTGGATTAGAGTAGTACTTTCGACATGCACCACATGTTGCCTCCACTTGAATCTACTCCACGTTCATTTCACCCACCGTTATGTATAATAAGTAATCATAGTCATAAAATAATATGATGAAAGTACTGTATATAAAACCACACAATGAAAATAAGTTGTATTTTTAAAAATACAGGAAAATTTAGCAGCAGCACTTTTTAGAACAAGCGCTACTGCTACTTACAAGTAGCAATACCGCTGTCCAAAGGAAAGCACTACTGCTAACTAGGTATAGCAGTAGCGCTCCCTTTCCAGTGCTACTGCTTCTAGTTAGCTGTAGTGCCTTAGTGGTAGCGCTGCTACTAGGGTTTTCCCTAGTAGTGCAGGTTCTTTGTTCTCAAAGCAAGGGTGCTGAAGGTAATGAGGTTTGTCCTACATTTCTTTCGCAAAAAAGAATGGTTTGTTGATCAGCACCAGCGCCTGCGGCACAATGGAATAGGCTCTGAAAATGCAGAATTTCATTTTGGGACTTCAGATGACAGAGTAATTGGAAGTCATCATGTTAACCCATACATGACTTCTCAGTGGCTGACCCCTTTGCAAAAAATGTGAGGTTTCGAAACCAGACTTAGAAGTGGTAATATTAGTTTGAACCTCTCTGATATCCATGTTCAGTGGATTAGCGCAAGCGTTTGCAGCTGATGAGCTGGATTTCATTTCTAATATCAGTTTGAACCTTGTAATCTTCGAATTTGATCCATATAACTCTAGAATTTGAACCTTGTAATATTTCGAGATTTTGTGGTACAATCGTTGAAATGGCATCATATGAGACTCGTATATTGGTAGCACTATTTTGACCTTAATATGCAATGGTCTTAGATTTTATTAACCATTCTCGAATCTGTTTACCTTGTTGCTCTCCAGCACATAATCTGTATAGCTAACTCAACTGCGATCTTTGAAATTATTGCACACAGTTGGTTTCTTCCACCGTGTGCCCTGTAGAGCGCATAATTAATTATCGCACTCGAGTGTCCATCATCACCCTTCTTTGTAACTTTGACCTCATCACCCACGGGTAAATTTATGACCGAAGTCATTCCACGCACTTAGTTTTTACAAAGTTGTTTGCCAATAAACGCCCACAATTTGTTCCTCTTCTAGCCGACGCATGACCAAACTAGCAGGGCAGGAAGCTTGCGCGGTAGCGCAGGAACAGGCTCACCGACGATACATTTGGGACCTCTTGGAGCCCATGCGTGCGGTGCCGTGTTGTCAAGCGTGCGCTGGACTCCTCCGCTATGAACGCCGTGATAAGACGTGATGATTACAGGCCGACCGGCCCCCATTTATTATCGCGGCTATTTAACCCTTGTGTCTCTTCAACCTTTTGATCGCGCCCCACCATTGCAAGAAGCACACCCACCACGAGAAATTCTTAGAGGGTATCCTGCACGGATCCAATGGCGCTCTGAGCGACTGCCGACGACGAGCAGTAGTTCACCATGTGTGCCGTGGTGGATACCCATAGAAGGTTCATGGACCTCTCGGTGGTGTACACCAATGACCCGGTCTGGGTGGAGCACTCCATCCACATCATGGAGCTGTTGCTTGCCGAGGAGAAGTACAAGGTGGTCGAGTTCGACCTCGAGTACACCAGCGGTCGTGCCGGGTCTCGTCCCAAGGTCGCCGTTGCCCAGCTGTGCGTGCGCCACCACGTACTCGTCTACCACTATTGCCTGGCCACAAGGCCTAGCGAGGGTTTTGCCAGGTTTTTCAACAATCCCCTCGACATGTTCGCTACGGTGGACATCACCAACGATGTAAAGGCGCTCGAGAATTCGGGCATCGCCTGCCATAATCTTGTCGACATCCAGGGCCAATACAAGATCTGGGGCAGCAAGGAGCATGAGAAGGACTCACTGGTTCACCTCGCCGAGGCCATCATCGACCCCTACTGCAGAGACATGAAGGATTCGTGCAACAAGGACAAGCGTGCCTGGCGGTCGGCCTGGATGGAGAAACTCGACAAAGCTCATGTCGTGTACGCGGCCAACACTATAAAAAAATAAACTTCCGTGATGATACGTGTTTGTCACAGTAGGTCACGTTTTCTTTCATGCATGTACATCCATGACAATTTTATGACAGAATCAAGATAGTCATACCTGTGTTGTCGTAGAAGTGTTCCATGACATTACCAAAATTATCATCACCGAAGTGTCCACTTCCATGACGATAAATCGCGCGTCACAGAAGTCCTTTCGTCAAGTGTGACCGACACGTGGCATCCACCGTAACGGAACGCCGTTAAGCTATCGGGTCCAGTTTTGGATCCGATAACCCGTTAATAGCCCCGGCCAATGGGGATTTTCCACGTGTAAAATCATCATTAGTTGGAGGAAATATGTGTCGGCTCACCGTTGGGACAGATGCCATCCACTCATTGGACCCAAAGCGCCTATGATACGCCGACAAATGGCACGGCCCAACAGAGGCCCATTCCTGTAAAAAGGCCGGCCCGTTTGACTTGGTCAAAAGGTGGCGGGCCGGCCCACGGCAAGCCTGTTAACGGCCTGTTCGCATTTAGCCCATTTGCAGCCGCTAACCCAGGGCCCGTTGAGGGCCTATCCGAACTAGGCCCAGTAGCGTCATCTGGGCCGTCCAATATAATTCCAGCCCATTTTAAATTTTGGCCCATGTATGGCCCATGACGTCTTTTGGCCCATATGAGGCCCTTAGTAACCCTCGGCCCATTAACGGCCCATGGTAAAACTGGCCCGTAATGAACAATATATCACTTTATACCCATTAACGGCCCATTATTCCGTTGGGCCGTTTCCAGCCCATGTTATCTTTTGGCCTTCTCAGGGCCCATTTATTCTTGGGCTCATTTCCAGCATTCGGTTACTTACGGCCCGTTACTGTCATTTCTGCTTGTGGGCCAAATTCAGCCCGTGCTTACAGTCGGCCTATTTGTGGCCCGTTAATACGTTGGAATGTTTTCATAGCGTCATCAAATATGGCTGATTAACGACGACCCATTATGGTCGGCCCATGAACGGACGATTCCAACTCTAGCCCGTTTAAGGCCATAAGCAGTATGTTATTAGCCCATGTTTGGGCAATCGATCATACGGCCCGTATAAGGCCCATTGATGATACGGCCCGTAGAAGGCACATTGATGATACGGCCCATAGAAGGCCCATTGTTTCTACGCCCCGTAGAAGGCCCATTGTTTCTACGGCCCGTAGAAGGCCCATTGTCACTACAGTAAATATGTAGCCCATGGTTATTGTGGCCTAGTTTTAAAAAATATGTTATTGCGGCCACTAGCAAACCACGAAAAAAGAACAGCACTGACTACAAGCAAACAAATAAACAAGACAACAACAAAATAAATAAGCAAGCAACTTACGCTAGGCTATCACGGCTATTACACATATTACATCCACTGGGCATCAAAGTTCGCCAAAAGTGCAAATATAGAGAACAAAGCAGCATATCATATACACTGGTTGTCAAAGTTGGTGACCAGTGCAAATAAATGCCGCAGCAAAACAAGTCCATAACTGAAACCACTTCAGAAGATCTCAAGAAACAATATCCTGGGTACCCATAATGCTGGCAAGATTCTTAGCAAGCTTATTAACTTTCTCTTGTTTGGCGCTTAAATCCTCCAACGCTTGCTATTGCACCAGAAAGTATGCATCTGAATTCTGCAGGGGCTTTCTCAGTCCTTCAGCTTCCTGTCGCAACACATCTGATCCATGTCTTTCAACTTGAAGCTGAGACTCAAGAAGACAAACTGATTCAGGCAGCGAGTTCGAAGAGCTTGTGCCAGCAGTAGTGGCCAGTAACTCAAACACTACATCAAGACAGGACTTCTGGGTTATCTCACTGTCGTCAAGGTAGTTTTTATCAGCTTTCTTGGAGACCAACAGGGATGTCTCACTATCTTGAACCTTATCTGCATTACTTCCTTCACCATTGCATAATGGGGTATTGTTCTCCAATATTTTGTCCGCATTCTAAAAGAGAAACAAGAACACACGTCACAGGTTTACCATGTTGTAAATGAAACTCATTTTGGTAAATCGGCTCAGTAGTAAAGTGCACAGGATAACAACATGAAACAAACATATATCTATGTACCATGGTCACTTTATGGTCTATATCATTCTAGTTTTTGTTGCCAAATCAAGATAGAGACACAGTTCAAATAATATTTGTTCAAGACAAAGCAGAATAGACAGAATATAAGTGTGGGAAACTATAGAGACACTTGTAACGTGCATGACATGAGAACATAACTATTTATTCAATTGAAACTAAAATCAATATAGAGCAAGTTACAACAGCAAACCAGTTAAAGAAACAAGTTCAAAACATACCTGTTGCGCCATTGGAGTTTCAATTCCATCCTTCAAATTTGAAAATAGTTGGTCAGAGTAAATACAATGATGCAAGAGCAAAGGAGTATGAACCATAGCTACAGAACCTGACCTAAGAACAATTCTTCTTCTCCTTTAAGCATTGAGTTGGGATTCAGAGTGGTGGTCCTCGTGCTTTGGGCACTGCAGTTCCCTTACTAACTGCTCATGTTTGGGTGCTCTGTGGTGGAGACGGTGCCGTGTCAACTAGAACTGGGTTACTATCTGCTGGGGTTGGGTTTAGAAGGGGTGTAGCTGGTTCTCTGTCCAACTGGGTAGGGGTACAATCTGTGAGAGTCTGGGTTATGTGTGGTGGGGCTGGTTCTTGGGCAAGGACAACTGTGGTTCTATCTGCATCAACTGGTAGCACTATCTTTTCTGAAGAACATGTTGTTACTCCCTTAGATACTGCCATCACCCTCTGCAATTCAAATGGCTGATAAACAAGAAAAGTAATTGAATGTACAAACATTGTATGGTAGACATGTGCAATGGATAGTGGGGAATAAAAGAGGGCATGAAATAATTCACATTTATGTTTTCTAACCAAACAGGATATCATGACACAATTTCACATATATGATGGCTAACTAAACAGGATAGCATGATACAATTTCACATTATGATGGCTAACTAAAAAAGATGGAAAGACATAGTTCAAAATATGATGACTATGCAAACAGGATGACATGATATAACTATATAATGTGTTTATTAAATAGGTTGGCATGCCATAATTCACATACATGCCGCCTATGGAAACATGATAGCATGATATAATTCCCAGATAGAATGACATAATTCAAAATATGATGACTGTAAATACTAAACAGGATGAAATGATATAACTATATGATGTCTTTATTAAATGGGTTGCCATGCCATAATTCAGATAGATGTTGTGTATCTAAACATGATGGCATGATATAATTCAAATATATGATTTATATAGTAAGCAAGTAAGCAGATGGCAATCCATATATGATGTAAAAACTAAGCAATGCAAGACAACATGCATGACATGGGTAATATAACCCTGCCAAGTTTGAGCATAGACCTCAGGGGGGAAATAGGACTGGTCATCAGTCTCTGAATCCTCCTCTGAGGAGCTCTCTGTATCCAGCAAGATGTCTGCTTCAGCAGGTAGCATTTTCTGCTCTGAATACCTTGTTTTCACTCCAGATACTTCCATCACTGCTTCAAATGGCTGATGCACAGGAAAAGTAGTTGAATATACAAATGTTGTCGACAAATGGAACATGTAATACAAAAAATGATAGCATGATATAATTCACATACATGATGATTGGCTCAACAACATGGCATTGCATAATTCACATATATAATGCCTTTGCAACAAGATAGCATTGCATAATTCACATATATAATGTCTTGCAACAAGATGGCAATGCATAATTCACTTATATGGTAATTAGACACTAAACAGGTGGCATCCACACAAAGCATGTCTAAACTAATCAAATGACATCGCAATGCAAGACACCATACGCACGATATGAGCAACATAACCCTGCCAAGTTAATTAGAGCATACACCTCGGGGGGGGGGGGATAGCACTGGTCATTTGTCTCTGAATCCTCCTCTGAGGAGATATCCATAACCAGCAAGATATGCGCTTCATCAGATAGCATAGTCTTCTTCGAAGACCTTGTACTCCAGAATTTTTCCATCACCGTGTCAAATGGCTGATGCACACGAAGAGTAGTTGAATGTACTAACATTGTTGACAAATGTAATACGTAACAAAAAAAGGATGGCCTAATATAATTCACATATAAGATGACTGCCTAAGCAGGATGGCATTGCAAAATTCACATATATGATGCCTGGCTAAACAAGATGGCATTGCATAATTCACATAAACGATGAATAAACTAAACAGATGGCATTCACACAAAGCATGTCTAAACTAAGTAGTTGACATATTTGATGTATAAAGTAAGCAATGCAAGGCACCATATGCATGATATAACCAACATCAGCATGCCAAGTTAGAGCAAAGACCTCATGGGGTAAATAGGAGTGGTCTTCTGCTTCTTAATCCCCCTCAGAATAGTTATCTTCCTCTTGATTACGATCCGAAGTGGGTGGAGGGGGCTGCCTTTGCGCCCACCATGGAGCGATGTCTACATGAAATTTTATTGCCATGCAAGGCTCGTCTCTTTTGCTCTACATGTTCGGTTCCATTGTGTACAATAACTGACATGAATAGGAATAAAACATAGTGAGATTATGTAAGGAGTGCATGCACAAATCCAGAGTGATGGTAGCAAACTATGGATAGACCCAAAACCAATGGTAGCAGGTAGATAATAGCTTTAGTTAAAAATACAGATAATGGCTCCTTTCATGTTTGTTTGCACCCAACATGAAACTCATAGTAGACACCCGAGATTAACCAGATAGTAGACAGATAGTACTGATTGTTGTCCCAATATGTACCCCACAACCATTTAAAAACTCAAGTTTCAGCATAAGTTTGGACTTGACTCGGAGTCTAATAGGTGAACACGACGATAAAGTAGCATGTTATCATATTAAGCAATGCATAGCATAAGCAGACACGGAAGAGTGCGACCTCTCTTGCGGACCCGTGTAGTCCTCAAGGTCATCTGCTCAGTTGATGATGGTAATGCAGTTGTCGTGGCTGCCGGCGGCGGGGAAGAAGATCTAAGGCGGCGAAAGACAGTCTGGAGAGCGGATCCCTGCTGTGGTGAACCCTTCTGTCGTTGGAGCAGCTGAGCTGGCGTGGAACACAGCACCGCAGGAGCAGGACAAACCACACAAGGTTTTCTTTGACACATATCTGTAATAGAATTACTTGTGTAAGGGATTGTTTAAATTTGAGGATTCTAACAATGCAGGGATAGGAAATAGATAGGAATAAGATAGGAATGCACGTGCAAAACAAAGAATTTAAAAATAGAGGATTTCTGCCAATCTTGGTGTTTGGTTCATAAGAATTGGAACATCACAGGATGCAAAGAAGCATGGTGAGATTAAGTCAAACCACAAGAAAATGTACGGTTATAATGCTATTATGCTACTATCTCTTAGTCTTGTGCTTCATGAATAGGAATTTGAAAAGGAGGACAAGTGAAAATTAAAATTCCTACAGTTTTCCTTTCAAGGTGACACTAAAGGAACAAATTCTATAGTTTTCCTTTGCTCCATTCCTTTGCACTAAATTCATGAAAAGTAGTACCATACGAAACTTTCGAATTCCTACGTTTTTCATTAACTTTTCCTTTCAAGAACTGGCGATTCCAGTAGCCAGGCTTGAGCAAGGAAAATCCTACACTAAAAAAATGTTTTTGTGCTACTTCTATTACTTTGGACCCACACCACTGCCCTACTAGCTCAACTCCTAGGGCCATCGACAAATGCACAGCTCAAACGCGCAGAGATAAATAATGATGGCATTCAAGAGAGTCCATCACGAATAGCTCACTTGCCTGGTACCTCACTGCTTGTCATATAGTAGGATAAAATGACCATATTTCCCAGTACTCTGTGTGCTCAGTGGACAATATATATAACATGTAGAGTAAAAAAGATATGCAACAAGTGTACAACCTCTTTGGCGAAGCCATGCCGATCTCAGCGTGATTGGGTTGGCCCGGTGAGGATGCTCCAGCTGACTTGGCTGTCGGAGGAGGGGAAGAAGATCTTAGGCGTCTGGAGATGGAGCCCGAGGTACTGCTCCGCTTTGATGGAGGGTTTCGTCGTTGGAGCAGCTCCGGTGAGTTGTACGACGCCGATGCTGAAGCAGGACAAGAGAGACAACGTTAACCTGAGTGGAATTCTAATAGCATCTCCAATAGATGACGTAAAATACATAACCACAAAGTGCTAGATGTATACATCAGCCGCTCATCTCTGAACTTAACTGTCAAAACTAAATTTAACTGTCAAAACTGAACTTAATTGTCGAAACTGAATTTTGCTGTCAAAACTTAATTTTACTGTCGAAACTGAACGCACCAGAGGTGAGGCTACACGTCAGTCGACTGACTTTTTCATCTCTGGTCAATCGATTTTGCAGCCGTTGGATATGAAATCAAGGGCCTGCAGTTCATCTTGAACCTCCACCCCCCTGAGTCGCCAGCCACCACCGGCCAAACAGCTGGACCCCCGCTGCCTGCGGTCGACGGTGCGCCGCCCCGCCCGCCCCGAAAACACTCCCCACCGCTGGTCTGCCGCCGCCCCGGCCATCCCTGTAGAGCCCCCCGTGCTGAGCATTTTCTCCGGCGATCCCCATGCCACCGCCCCACCACCGTCGGCGACCACCGCCCCCACCCTGAACCCTAAGATAGAAAGTGGGGTACCTCTCCAGCGAGCCCCCTCCCTATTGTGGCTGGTTCTCCCTTAACACCGGCGAGCCCCCCACCCCCTGAAAATCGACTGACCCAAAAGTCGATTCAGTCAACTAAAGTGTAGCTAAATCGGAGCAGCATCGCAAGCAAGACCAAGAGCTAGAGCAGCAGCGTGAGCAAGAGCAAGAGCAAGAGCAGACCAGGCAGAGGACCGAGAGGAAGAGCAGAGCAGCAGCGAGGGCGAGAGCTAAAGCAGCAGTAGCTCCTACAGATGTGGACGCCGCCGCCGAGGGAGCGACGTTGTGGAGGAAGTGGCCGGTGATGCTGCCGTGGATGGAGCCGCGCCGTGTCGGCTCGGGACCGAGCGCCGGCAGCACCGTGAGATCGAATCAAGAAGAAAATGTGGCGATTAGTGTACAACCTCTTTGGTGGCGCCGATTAGGCCGCAGCTTCATCCAAGGAAACGATGATGATGATGCTCTTCCGGTGGTGCAGGTGAAGACGGCGGTGTGGGAATGGAGGTGGCGTGAAAGACAAGGGGAACATCAGGGCAGCTCCTTGCAGGTGGAGGACGGGGTGGCTGAACCGGCGAGATGACCAGATCGATGACGGATCCTCATCCGATACGGTGGATGAGGGACGTCGAGGTGTTTTTGTGGATGACGTCGTTGGGGAAGAAGCTCCGGCTGGGTGGCGGACAGAGGAGGGTGTGGGGCTTCGCGGGTTTTCCCGGCCTCGGTGTACGAATGGGTGGGCGGATGGGATGGGAGTGGGGAACCATGGCTTAGGGACGCGCTTGTCCGAAATGTGGGGTAAGTTATGAAAGTACCCCAACCGATTTGAGGCGGTTCTTTCGGTTCAGGGGTATCACGAGCATTTGGCGTGTCGGGATTTCACAGGAGGTGGGAGTTTTCGCGCGCGTTGTAATTTTGGAATAGCAAGGCGCGGGTTGAGATGGAGGGAGTTGCCGGAGCACAACGAGACAAAGATATATCTTAAATATTTCGGGCTAACAAGGCGCGGGTTGAAATTTCTGGACAAGCCTAACGTGTACTCTACCAAATCAATTTGCACTACAAATGTCATTCAAAACTTTGAATTCATGTTATGTTCAATTAAAATATTTCTCTACCTGTATAATGCATGCAACCTAGCACTCAAATGAATGTTTTAGTGCATTCCAAACGTATATACTACCGCTTCAATATGAACTATATTTGAATTCGTTTCTCTATTTGAATAAGATCTACAATAATGATTGTTGTGAAGTCAAAGCATTTGAATTCGTTTCTCTGTTTTAATAAGATCTACAATCGTCATTATTGTCAAGTTAAACCATCGTTTGTGTATTACCTTCACAGCACACCACATGATTAGTCTCGAGTTACATATGAACTGTGTGTACTATATGAACTCGAACTTGATTTTTTGAATCCACTTTGTGTTGATTTCAAATCATAGTACATTTCAGGCTCTAGCTAGATCTTCACAAACTAAACTATGTCTCATATGTATAATGTGTTTATCACATTATGTATGGTGCCCCGCCCCCTACGCCTACAAGTATTTAGATGTGAGTTGCAAACACCACACATTACCACAAATTCAAATAAAATGTGAGAATGTTCAATATATAGTGTTGTTTAGATTGTTCGATATTTAGTTGTAAGCTGCAAACGCCACACGTTATCACAAATTCAAAGAAAATGTGAGATTGTTTGATGTATAGTATGGTTTAGATTTTTCGACATTTAGATGTGAGTTGCAAACGCCATGCATTATCACATTATGGTATAACATGTGAAAAACCACAACACGCGTATCACCACTATATTCATGCATGCATATGTATAAAACACTATGATCTCTTGTTCAAATATATGAATCCACTTTCATATCAAATTATGATCTTTGTTAGTCTCTTACAACCTCACAATCCTCTAACCTTTGTAGCTAACACTAACTTCCTCTCGTGCATGCACACGCCCTCCTCGCCCTCCCCCTCTCTCAACATTGTATCCATCACGCACATTCATTTTTTTTCTTTAGGTCGTTCTCCCACAGTCTCCACAAATCCTTTCCGACACACACCTATCGATAAACCTCTTCAGTGATGTCTGCCTACAACATACACACGCACCTTCAATCTCCTCCTTTATGTGTCCTTGCCTTGTGTCTCTCATACGGTCCCACACACATGTAAACTCTCGCCCCTCTTTTCATCGATCTCACAACCGCACACTCCTCCCCCTATCTAGCTAGTAGCTGGGCCTCTCGCACCACCTCCTAGCTCCATTCTCTTTGTCTATCTGTCTCGCCGGGCCTTATTTGCCTCTAACAAATGGACGTACACCGACCGATCTCCCGCTATACATATATTTATCTAGGTACTTATAACTCATTTTCCCCACGCGTCGATCGATCTACCTCATTAGTTGTGTCTCTCCCTTCCTCTGATAAACAACAATTGATCTACCGATCTAGTTAGGTTTGCTTACCAAACACATGGTTCCCCTTCATCATCCATGGATGTGTCCCGACAGATCTATCACACACAGGCACACACAAAAACACATCCCCACTCTTATTGATAATATTGCAGTTCCACCCTCAGTTTGTCTAGTAGGCCTCTCCCACCATCTTTGAGAAGAAACTCCATCACCCATCCAGCACTCTACCCCTCTCCCTCCCTCTCTCTCTCCTCTCTCTCTCTCTGTCCCATCCTATTTCCCTTCCTTCAGTTATGTATGGACGTCAACCGATCTCCCTCAAGACATAGCTGGGTCTCTCCTTCTCAACACATATATGAGTCGTTCTACCTCTATAGTTAGGCCTCTGCCTACCCCTCCCCCACCCCCACGCAGATGCACACACCGATACATCAAGCGCTCTAGTCACGTCTCCCTGCCACACACAAACTTGACCTGTTCCCTCTGACGTTACGGTAGCTAGGTCAGTCGCCCTATATCTTTGACTTGCACACACACACAATTTCGAATGCTCTCTTCATCGATCCCACACCCACCCACTTGATCCTCTCTTCGAATCTATTGATATCTATGACCCCTCCCTCTCTTCTCGTGGATCACCCGACCCTCTATATATGATATGGATAGGCCTCCATTTCACACACATTGCATGCAAAATTTTGTTTGAGATGTCATCGACACATATTCCCACAAATACATTCACAAACGCACAAGCCATTTGTCTAGGTTTGTATCTCTCTCACACACACACGTAGGTGGGGGACGTGCACGAAGAGAAGAGGTGCACACACGGCGCACGTACTCCCGTCTCTTTCCCAACCACACCCGCGCGGGTACATGGTGGAGCTCATTTCTGTACGAAAAGGCAACCCACGTGGTAACTTGACACATGTACTGGTTGTCCACTAGATGGAGGGAGGATCATCTACCACGGGTGAACAAACAAATTGCGACTTGATGTTAAAAAAGAGGCAAACCATGTGGGGCCTAACTTAGAGGCAAGGATCTATACACTAGAGTACTTTTGATGTGTCCCGTCAACTCGCAGAACGAGGAGAAGCTTGGTTAGTACGCCCACTCCCTCGCCCATGCACGCGGTGGCTCGTAGGACGAGGAGAAAATTTTACTAGTACTCCCTCCGTTTACTCCTCGGCTCTACCTTGGTTAGAGAGATTATCATATTGTTTGGAATATATGTCCTTTGGTAGATTTCAATATGAACTACTAGTACATACTCCAAACACTGATGTATATAGACGTATTTTAGAGTGTAGATTCACTCATTTTGCTCCGTATGTAGTCCATATTGAAACGGACGTAATAGTACGCACTCACCCTCGCCCATCAACCCTCGCCACATGGTGGACGTGCGGCAATTCATTCGGTCTCATATAGCCAGAACGATATATACTGCAGTACCCTTATTGCTCGACTTCCCGAAGAGGTGAAGAGCCAATTGCAAGGTTAATAGTTTGGAGATGCCAAGTGCAAGGTTTATAGGAGAACGAGTAGTAGGTGCCGCGTCATTTATAAATAAACTTTTTTTCTTCGGTGGCACGTACGCAATATAAATAGGTTCATATGGAGAGAAAAGGAAACCGCTCTAGTATATACATAGGCAGGACGAGCCTACACGGTTGCTTGCTGGGGTTGCTCTCTTAAGTTTTCACACTCTCCCGCACAAAACCATTATGGCCACATCTCTAACATCCCGGCGGATCACGTCCGCCGGGGGAAGGGGTGGATGCTTAGTGTAGATGCGGTCGCCGACACCGACGGTGAAAACCCACTGTCGGCATGTCCCGATCAGGGGTCCCCGCCATTCTCTCTCACAAAGCCGGTGAGGTTGCCTTCGTCCATTGCTCAGTGCCGCGACGTGGGTAGTTTCCTCCTCCCACTGCCCTCCTCTAGGTTGATCTACGTCCCGACATCCCTCAGGTACAACGCCCTTTACAACTGGCTTGCACCACTGCTCAAGCTGCCCACATCACTCCATGTGGATATTTCTCTACTTCTTTGCCCCGCACATACCTCTACTAGGTTCTACGTACTGTATTTGTGATGAGTTTATGTCTCATCAACTAGTCCCAGTAATCTTGAATCGTGCATACCGCATTGTACTATCTCGCTGATAAATTATAGTATGTACTATAAAAGTACTTCCTCTGTTCCTAAATATAAGTCTTTGTAGAGATTTCACCATGAACCACATACGGATGTATATAGATGCATTTTAAGTGTAGATTCATTCATTTTGTTCCGTATGTAGTCCACCTAGTGGAATCTCTACAAAGACTTATATTTAGGAACGGAGGGAGTACTATGTAAAGAGTTAGGTGTCGCACGGTGTCCAGAAAATATGGTGATAGTGTGATGTGGGCCATGTAATCACTGAGCCTGTGTGTTTTCACTACTCTTGCACTCCTCTGTTGTAAGAATGGAGAAAATTGTAATCTAGTAGTACCTCCTTTCGCCAAAAGCGTGGGATATCCAGTAGTCCTACCACCTCAGTAATAATGACCAATGAGCCGTCAAATCACATAGACCCAGCAGTAAGTTGGACGAATGAAGCAACCGTCACTCTTGAATCCGCTTCTCCCTTCAATGCAGGTGCCAGTGAGAGGTCGCGTCCGCTCTTCCTGGGCATGAATGCGGCACTAACTGTTTCAGGCGGGAAGTACGCGCGGGTGATGGAGGGGCTTTGGGTGGGCCAGGCTAGTCACGAGCGGGCGTGGCAGCTGTCCGCCTGTCCCTACCGGACGCTCGGAAACAAGAGGATGCACCGACTCTGGCGGCTAAAATCATACACTACACACCATCTCTCTATAGGAGTAGGTCGATCTGTCGCTCTCTCTAACACACACATGCTGTTAAACACACATGCACACACGCACACGCACACACGGGTTTATAGAATAGTAAAATCATGCGAGTGCGAAGGCACATGAAGTGAGATACAAATGGAGTACGTACAAGAAGAGAATAGGTGACGAATATTCCATCAAACCTGGACTGAGGAGTAGTACTCACTCCGTCCAGGTGTTAAGTCATCCTACGGAAATCAGATATTCCCAAAATGTTTAGGCGTCATCCATTAACTTCGCATCTCAATCCCCTCCTGGCCTTGTTGCTAGCGAGCGTTGTTACTTAGGGAGCATTAGTATCCTTAGCAAGAATAGCCTATAGCATAGCCGGGCAAGGTTAGGCGTCTGTAACTGTTAAAATATGTTAGCTTTTGTGGGCCAGCTAGCTTGGGTGGGCTAGAAAAACCTTGCTGGCTCAGGAGAGCCAGATCGGCTCGCTTCCGACGGCAAACTTCGCGTAGTAGTAACATAGACTAGTAACATATGCATGTTGTACTAGTCCAAGTTACTCACCACTATGACCAGCCTAAGCAATGTAACAAAACGCTCCTTACTCTGCCTTGTTATCTCCCCCGGAAACCCAATGCATGGAGCGCAACTACGCATTGATCAGTCAAGAAATCAAAGTCGGTTTCCATGCGAGTTAATACGTGGCCCTGTATGGTAGCTAAAACAGCATCTCTTAGTTGTTTGGATTAATTGTTGCGTTTAGAGACAGAAATAAGGGCTTTGATTGGAGGAATTACCAGTCAAGTTTCTCCTTCTCCTCCAATCTGCTTGCACCTTGGTACCGCCGCACCTTCTAACGTGACTTATTACACCAAGACGGAGGGAGTCGTACGAGATACGATGGCACACTGACTTAGGTCAAATACAAGTGCCCAAAATTGTTTGCATGTTATAATAAGGATTCACTTAAAATAGTACGTGACCGAACATAGGCATCAATTGGACAGTGTTCCCGAGTAGTAGCGAGATGTGTGAGGTAAGATACACCGCTGGCGCTTTTAATTTTTCTTATTAATTTGTTTGTTTCACCCTCTGACTGGTGGGACCCAACGTACTACATGGAGAGAGGTAACGTACTACTGGTCAAAATGGATGGATACGAAGCTATACGATCTCATAGTGACCGTATAATCACCTCATCACGTATAAGTTGCAGCCTCGGTGCTTGTTTTCTAGGGTTTGCACTCTTCACACTCTCTCCAGTATACACGCTGGAGCCTCAGCACTTGTAGTTGCTCTCTTCACACTCTCTCACCCTCTCCAGATCTAAACAAGACTTCATTAGCCTCTCTCTCTCCCCTCACTGCTGGTATTTTTGTAGTTGCTCTCTTCACACTCTCTCACCCTCTCCAGATCTAAACAAGACTTCGTTGGCCTCTCTCTCTCCCCCCTCGCTGCTGGTCAAAGAGCCGGCAGGATCCGTCCGCCAGGAAGGGAAGGAGGCTTAACGTTGTCGCCGTCGGCGAGGGAGGAGGGAATCCACTACCGGCGTAGCTGTTCACTTTCACCCAGCGGCGGCGCGGGAGGGCCTCCGACCCCTTCTTCTTCTTCGCCGTACATAGTGTGGGTCGAATAGCCTTCGGTCGCCCACCGAACCACACCCCTAGAACCTTAAGGTATAATTTATTTATTCCACATGCCTTGCTCTAGCTACATGTGGGCTTTTTCCGCTTTTGCACTCGAATCTAGGTGTTGGATCTAACAGGAATGTAGTGGGGAAAGTTGTATACCATGAATCTAGGACGTGGTTCAAGGAGGAAAGGATTTGGGGAAAGTAGTGGGAAAAGTTGTAGAGCATGAATCTAGGACGTGGATCAAAAAGGAAAGGGAGGGGGAAAGTAGTGTGGAAAGTTGTATCGCATGAATCTAAGACGTGGTTCAAAGAGGACAAGAATGGGGGAAAGTAGTGGGGAAAGTTGTATGGCATAAATCTAGGACGTGGTTCACAGAGGAAAGGAAGTGGGGAAAGTACTAGTACAGACTGGCTATCCAGCACCTACGTTGGTCGAAAAGGGAAAACAATGATAAATGCAGTACGCACATCTGTAACAAACTGATCTTTTGTTTTGGGGGACAAGGCTGTAGAGTTTGAGCAGGACTAGATTTGCTGCGCTCACATAGGGAAAGGTGTCTAAAGATGACAAAACTGGGACCAACAAAAATATGCTCCTTGGTTGTTTGTTCTTTGTTGCAACAGACTGTGTATCACCCCAGTACATCGGTAGATGCACATGGTGCTGGTGCGTCCACTGTCCCGTGCAACTCTTTAGTTGTTGTTAATCTAAGGCCCTGTTTGGTTAAAAACTCCCTAGTCCCTACCTGCTTGGTTCCAGGGACTAAACATGGACTAGAGATTATTAAATGACATGCTAAAAGACCATGTTACCCCTAGTAATGAACTAATAGAGACAAGGTGCGATGCGTGGCAGGGGCAACTGTTGGAAAAAGTCCCAAAAAGACTCTCCCTCGGGGTCTTCTTTCTTTAGTCCCAAATGACCACTTTTAGTCCCTAAAAGTCCCCCCCATTTGGTTTAGATGGGACTGACACAGAGTTTTTTTAGTCCCTCCACCAAAATGTCCCTGTAAACAAGCACCCTCTAATAATGCCGCTGGAAAATTGATGCAATGCCACAATTAAAAGAAAATTTCATGTTTAACGAATTTTATTGTTAATATAATCTCTCTGTTAATATTAATCAATGCCACCGTTTGAGAAATGCTACTGTCTTGCTTTCTTTCCCACTTAGGTAAGGGAGATGCTTCTTTTTGTTGGCTTCTGTGTCATCCACAGTTATTGACCACTAGTTGTTTCCTTTGCACCTCTGTGTAAACAGGGTTATCTACTTCACCTTGTTGCCATTGTGACCTTTTGTTGCACTTCACAAAACACTTGTTTTAAGAGTGTTTTGTGCAGTTCAACCAAAATGTCACACCGACAATGTTGGTTTATTGCTTGATCTTAGTGGAACTGCACAAGACGAGATCTTACTTCCTATCCATGTTGGCAAATTTGGTTCAGATCTTCTTCTTGTGAGTTGTTTGAATTCCGCATCATCAGAGGTCAGTACTAGCCTTCTTTCACATGATTCTGCAGTGTGCTTTCATATGTTGTGCTACTTGTACGGTAATGTTGCTTGATTTTAGTGAAATGCACAAATGGAGACAAGACTTCCAATCCGTATGTGCACCGCAATATCCCATTGAGGTAAGATAAGGATATGTCACAACTGTTGGCCTGTATTTTGCCACTTTCATTAGAAAATTAATGTCATTGTTTAGTGATATACTTGTGCAACCTAATTGACATGCCAAATCTTATATTGAAGGCGAAGCTTGTCTGCTATTGAACCAAGTGATGAAGGGGAAGAACAAGCGGAAGAAAAACAAAAATCAACTCTTGGTGCTATAATGAAGCACTGGAACTGTGATGACACAAGTAATGATATAGTTTTGCATCTTAATTTATTGCTATGGCTAGAACGACCAATTGTTTTGCCACTGATTTGATGCCACTCTTAATGTAATACGTAATTATCTCTACTTGTGCAAACAGGGATATTCCTTGAAGATACCATATATTTGAGTGGAACTGCACAAGAAGATGTTGGAAACATTAATCTAATCAAGGAGTATATAGTAAGCATGGCCACCACAGTAGATAGCAATAGATGGTTCCGGAGAAGTGCTTCATCTATATGCTCTACACAATAAGCCTCCTGACAAAGGTTGGTACTCGCCCATTGATTTCATCCATATGATTGAGCTTTGTCATCTCTATTGGTGTTGTGCTACTGTTTAGATACTGTCATCAAAAAGTGGTATTGTCCTTGAGAAGTGCTCCATCTGTGTTGTTTTAAATATTTCCTTTTCTTTTTTCGAGCAAATAGGGATGCTAGCATTTAGTTATCCTCTTGTCTTTGCACAACAGTATCATCCTCCTCTGAAGAAGAATATGGAGTATGTGAAGTGACTAGTTCCGATTATGCCAGGATAAAAAAGCCCTGTCTATCTTCTCATCGGAAGGAGCAGTTGAAGGATGGTTACATTACCCCCACAAGACCAAACTAACTTTAGCTCAGAAGGACTGACAAATCTCCATTTTCTTGCTGTGATGTGCGAGTACAATGTTGTTCTAAGATTCTTTCCGGTGAGTTCCATTTTTCAAAAAGTGTGCTCTACATGGACCAAGTCGGTGCCTGTTTAAACTATCAATTCATAGTACAGTTTGCTTTATACTAATCACTTTTTCGTATTTGTGCAAATAGGGTGCTCAGCTTGATTTCAATGGGAACTACACAAAATGTTCATGAATACATCAAATCATTCATTTCCACCACAAGAAAGGAGGTGCCGATAAGTTCAAGGTGTTGCAACATATAAGGGTGAAATCATACAAGCTACGCGCGAATTTGGTTGATTTTGGTGGAACTGCACAAAAAGAACAGCTGGTTTATTTAGCACGAGGTGCCACATCAATGTCCGAACTGATGGAAAACCCTGCCCATTCCACAATCATTGGCATTTGATATTTTGGAATGGGAAAACCTTGTCAAATTTTTCTCATGTATTTTAGCAAGAAGACATGCGTTTGATATTTTCGAATGGGACGCCCTTTGCTGTCAGCAGCGTCGATCCATTTTTCCTTTATTCTTTAGTTGTGAAGTAAATATTGGCTCTGACATGTGAATCGCTGAGATGCATAATCATCGATTGTTTTGAATGTTCTCTATTAATTGACAGGCCTATGTGTTTGATTGCAACGTACAGGAATGCTAAAAAGCTGCTCAAACTCTTTGTACTCCTTCTGTTCCTTTTTACTTCACACATTGTGAAAGTGCATACTTTTTTCTATAAGATTGGTCAAAGTAGAGATACTTTGACTGCAGACAAAACTTGTATGCACACTAGAAAGGACCGGAGGGAGTACATGTGAAACTGCTGCAAACCAGGTGATCACCCTGGGAATAATGCTAGTACGTATTGTTTTGCATGTTCATCCAATGCCAGTGATACAAGAATTCAAACTAATCGAAATAAATTCATTCATACACGGTCGGATTTCATATAAACATGCCGGATTTCATTACATTTCATACATTCTTCAACTAAAAAGGGGTGCGCTGGAGTATAATTAATTAACCGAAGCTACCCACCTGTGTCCTGCTGAGCCGAACAGAAGTTTCAGTGACTTAATTGTAGGTGCAATTGCGTAACTGACATGTGGCCCAGATGACTGTTGGGCCCATGTGTCACTCAGCCAACTGCACCAGCAGTTAAGTAGAAGCAGCGTCCTTCTCCAACATCGCTCTTCGACTCCATGCCGCCGCCAAGAAGCTAACCGGCCATCAGTGGTCAACCCGCCTAGCTTGGCTTCAACCGAGGGTAGCAGCGGGGGCCTTACTTGGACCCGAGCGGCGGCGACCTGCCGTGTTCTACTCCCTGTTCAAGAATTCATCCGATTAAGCAGTTAACTTGCCGATTAATCCCTACTCATAGAGTCACCGAGTAGCCGATAAAACGATAAATCATTCGTTAATTGATTAAATGGCCGATTAACTTGGCAATTAGCCTATTAATCCCCTACTCACCAGCCAACCGAGCAGCTACCAGTTAATGATTTCCTCAACAATGGTTCTACTCTTCCTCGTTTTATGTGTGGTGCGGCCTCGCTGGCAGCGGGGTGGGGCCTTGGCGGAGCCGGCGATGTCCTCTGTCTCGTTGCCAGCGGGCAGCGCCTCGGCAGAGCGGGGGAAATCATCCCCCTTGTTGCCGGCAGGGTGGGGCCTCGGCGGAGCCGTCGGTGTCCTCTACCTCGTTGTTGGTGCCGCAGGGCCTCGGTGGAGCAGGGCCTCTTCGACGCCAGCGGAGTGGGGACTCGTCGGAGCCAGCATTGTCCTCTGCCTCGTCCTCGGTCTCGCCAAACAGCGCCTCACCCGCTTCATCGATCGCCCTCTTTGTAGGCGGTCGAAGCCTCTGCCACCTGCATGCGGTACCGCCAGCGCTCGAGGCGGCCCTCGCGGGCGGAGCGGTACGAGTCGAGCAGCGCCTCCTGCTCCGCCTGCTCCGCGGCGATCTACTCCTCCGCCTGCAGGTGCCCCTGGAGGAGATGGTGGTTGTAGGTGGCGTCGGCCTGTGCCTTGATACATCTCCGTCGTATCTATAATTTTTGACTGTTCCATGCCAATATTCTACAACTTTCATATACTTTTGGCAACTTTTTATACTATTTTTGGGACTAACATATTGATCCAGTGCCAGTTCCTATTTGTTGCATGTTTTTTGTTTTGCAGAATATCCATATCAAACGGAGTCCAAACAGGAGAAAAACTGATGGATATTTTTTGGAATATATTTGATTTTTGGGAAGAAAAATCCACGCGAGATGATGCCCGAGGGGGCCACGAGGCAGGGGGCGTGCCCTTGACCCTCATGGCCAGCTCGTAAGGCGGTTGGTGTCCTTCTTTCGCTGCAAGGGAGCTAATATCCGAATAGAGATCGTGTTAAAATTTCAGCCCAATCGGAGTTATGAATATAAGAAATAGTGAAAGGGAAGAATCTGAGAACGCAGAAACAGAGAGAGACAGAAAGAAAAATCCAATCTCGGAGGGGCTCTCACCCCTCCCACGCCATGGAGACCAAGGACCAGAGGGGAAACCCTTCTCCCATCTAGGGAGAAGGTCAAGGAAGAAGAATAAGGAGGGGTATCTCTCCCCCTCGCTTCCGGTGGCACCGGAGTGCCACCGCGGGCCATCATCATCATCACAATCTTCACCAACGACTTCACCGCCATCATCACCAACTCTTCCCCCCTCTATGCAGTGGTGTAACCCCTCTTTTACCCGCTGTAATCTCTATTTAAAAATGGTGCTCAACGCTATATATTATTTCCCAATTATGTATGGCTATCCTATGATGTTTGAGTAGATCCGGTTTGTCCTATGGGTAATTGATGATCGTGATTGGTTTGAGTTGCATGTTTTATTATTGGTGCTGTCCTATGGTGGTCTCCGTGTCACGCAAGCGTGAGGGATTCCCGCTGTAGGGTTTGCAATATGTTCATGATTTGCTCATGGTGGGTGGCGTGAGCGACAGAAGCACAGACCCAAGTAAGTAGGTTGTTTGTGTATGGGATAAAGAGGACTTGATACTTTAATGCTATGGTTGGGTTTTACCTTAATGATCTTTAGTAATTGCGGATGCTTACTAGAGTTCCAATCATAAGTGCATATGATCCAAGTAGAGAAAGTATGTTAGCTTATGCCTCTCCCTCATATAAAATTGCAATAATGATTACCGGTCTAGTTATCGATTGCCTAGGGACAAATAACTTTCTCGTAACAAACAACTCTCTACCAAAACTAACTTAGTTGTGTCTTTATCTAAACAGCCCCTACTTTTTATTTACGTAATCTTTATTATCTTGCAAACCTATCCAACAACGGCTGCAAAGTACTTCTAGTTTCATAATTGTTCTAGGTAAACCGAACGTCCAGCGTGCATAGAGTTGTATCGGTGGTCGATAGAACTTGAGGGAATATTTGTTCTACCTTTAGCTCCTCGTTGGGTTCGACACTCTTACTTATCGAAAGAGGCTACAATTGATCCCCTATACTTGTGGGTTATAGATGACACACAAGTATAGGGGATCTATCATAGTCCTTTCGATAAGTAAGAGTGTCGAACCAAACGAGGAGCAGAAGGAAATGATAAGCAGTTTCCAGCAAGGTATTCTCTGCAAGTACTGAAATAAGTGGTAACAGATAGTTTTGTGATAGGATAATTTGTAACGAGCAACAAATAACAAAAGTAAATAAAGTGCAGCAAGGTGGGCCAATCCCTTTTGTAGCAAAGGACAAGCCTGGACAAACTCCTATATAGAGAAAAGCGCTCCCGAGGACACATGGGAATATCATCAAGCTAGTTTTCATCACGTCCATATGATTCGCATTCGGTACTTTGATAATTTGGTATGTGGGTGGACTGGTGCTTGGGTACTGTCCTTACTAGGACAAGCATCCCACTTATGATTAACCTCTATTGCAAGCATCCACAACTACAAGAAAAGTATTATGGTAAACCTAACCATAGCATGAAACATATGGATCCAAATCAGCCCCTTACGAAGTAACGCATAAACTAGGGTTTAAGCTTCTGTCACTCTAGCAACCCATCATCTACTTATTACTTCCCAATGCCTTCCTCTAGGCCCAAATAATGGTGAAGTGTCATGTAGTAGACGTTCACATAACACCACTAGAGGAGAGACAACATACATCTCATCAAAATATCGAACGAATACCAAATTCACATGACTACTAATAGCATGACTTCTCCCATGTCCTCAGGAACAAATAATCAGAGGGGTATTAATATGCATATAGGATCTGAACATATGGTCTTCCACCAAATAAACCAACTAGCATCAACTACAAGGAGTAATTAACACTACTAGCAACAATCCCAGACTTGGAGACAAGAATTGGATGCAAGAGATGAACTAGGGTTTTCAGAGGAGATGGTGCTAATGAAGATGTTGATGGAGATTGCCCTCTCCCGATGAGAGGAGCGTTGGTGATGACGATGGCGATGATTTCCTCCTCCGGGAGGGAAGTTTCCCCGGCAAAACAGCTCCGCCAGAGTCCTAGATTGGTTCCGCCAAGGTTCCGCCTCGTGGCGGCGGAGTTTCGTCCGAGAAGATGGCTTGTTATTTTTTCCCATCAAAAGACATCATATAGCAGAAGATGGCCACCAGAGAGCCACCAGGGGGGCCACGAGGTAGGGGGCGCCCCAGGGGGTAGGGCGCGCCCCCACCCTCGTGGGCAGGGTGTGGCCCCCTGGTTAATCTCTTCCGCTGAGTATTTTTTATATATTCTGAAAACATCTTTCGTGAAGTTTCAGGACTTTTGGAGCTGTGCAGAATAAGTCTCTAATATTTGCTCCTTTTCCAGCCCAGAATCCCAGCTGCCGGCATTCTCCCTCTTTATGTAAACCTTGTAAAATAAGAGAGAATAGGCGTAAGTATTGTGACGTAATGTGTAATAATTGCCCATAATGCAATAAATTTCAATATAAAAGCATGATGCAAAATGGACGTATCAACTCCCCCAAGCTTAGACCTCGCTTGTTCTCAAGCGAAAAGCCGAAATCGAAAAATATGTCCACATGTTTAGAGATAGAGGTGTCGATAAAAATAAAATACGGACATGAGGGCATCATGATCATTCTTAGAACAACAACTTACATAATTCTTGTCATATGATTTCTTATGCTAGAGTAATAATTCAATCACAATTTCAAGTATGAATCATAAACTTCATTGAAAACTAACAAACTATAATCTCAGTCATTGGAGCAATTGCAATTTATCATAACATAGGAAAGAGTCAATATATAAGAGCTTTTCAGCAAGTCCACAATTATGTAATACTTACGGGTATGGAGTTTTAATCGGACATAGAGAAAGATAGGGGCTTATAGTTTTGCCTCCCAACGTTTTACCTCAAGGGTAATGTCAACAACAATAGTTCATGAAAACTCACATCCGATTAGCCATATATACCAGGATCTTTCCAACATACTATGCTTGCCAAAGGATAAAATGTAAAAAGGAAGGGTGAAGATCACCATGACTCTTATGCAAGGTAGGAGATAAAAGTAGAAGATAGGCCCTTCGCAGAGGGAAACAGAGGTTGTCACGAGCTTTAATGGTTGGATGCACAAAATCTTAATGTGAAAGAACGTCACTTTATATTGCCACTTGTGATATGGACCTTTATTATGCAGTCTGTCGCTTTTATTTCTTCCATATCACATGATTGTATAAAGCTTATTTTCTCCCATGCTAATAAGTCATACATATTTAGAGAGCTATTTTTATTGCTTGCACCGATGACAACTTACTTAGAGGATCTTACTCAATCCATAGGTAGGTATAGTGGACTCTCATGATAAAACTAGTTTAAGGGTATTTGGAAGCACAAATAGTATCTCTACTTGGTGCGATGAATTTGGCTAGCACGAGGGGAAAAGGCAAGCTCAACCATGTTGGATGATCCATGATAATATAATTTATCTCAGATGTAAGAAAACATAACCCATTACATTGTATTCCTTGTCCAACATCAACTCTTTAGCATGTCATATTTTAATGAGTGCTCACAATCATAAAAGATGTCCAAGATAGTACATTTATATGTGAAGACCTCTCTTTCTTTATTACTTCCTATTAATTGCAACGATGACCAAAACTATGTTTGTCAACTCTCAACAACTTTTATTCATCATACTCTTTCTATGTGAGCTCATTACTCTCCACAAGATCCTCATGATCTCTTTGTTTCTTTTTATTTCTTTATCTTTTCTTTTATTCCCTTAGGATCATGGCAAAATAATCAAGCCCTTGACTCAACACTAATCTTTATTATATAGCTCACAGACTCGATTACATAGAGGAATTATAAAGCAGAACTCAAAACTAGATCATGCCATAAACTTTATTCTACTAGATCAAGATAATACCAAAAGGATCGAACTAAGGAAAATGGTAAAGATAAAAGTGATGGTGATACGATACCGGGGCACTCCCCCAAGCTTGGCAGTTGCCAAGGGGAGTGCCCATACCCATGTGATTATGTCTCCTTTGTTGGTGAAGAAGGTGGAGTTGTTGATGATGGATAGTCGCACATCGAGTGTAGGAGGTCTTCTAACTTGCGGATAATGCCCTTGAGTGCGATGATATGCTCCTTCAATAAAATATTTTCACGTGTGAGATACTTATTTTGTATACAAGCTAACTCAATCATCTTGAGAGCTTCAATTTCTGTTGGGATAAGAGGATTGTGATCAAGTTGAAGGGTGTCTTCTGTTGCCTGAACTGGGTCCTCCATGGCCTTCTTGATCCCTTCATCCTTGTTGATCTCCATGGGTTCTTCTCTCTTCAGCTCTATCTTCATTAGGCAAGCATCATTGCCCTCATGGTTGGAGGAGGAGGGAGACGACATAGTGCCTGGCCTTGACAACCCTGACAGAAAACAGCTCGAAACAAAGACAGGAGATTTTTGCGTGATACAGGAGTCAAAACCTCCGGGAGATTATATAATGAATTTTTACCGGCCGAAATACGTGTCGTGTAAGAAAACGGAGTCGGGAGAGCGCACGAGGTCCACGAGGTAGGGGGGCTCGCCCTCCACCCTCGTGGAGCCCTCGTGTCCTTCCCGGACTGCTTCTTATTTTTCTATTTTTCTAAATATTCCAAAACGGAGAAATATTGCCTTAAAAACTGTTTTGGAGTCGGTTTACTTACCGTACCACATGCATATTCCTTTTCGGAGTCTGAAACATTCCGGAAAGTGTCCCTTATGTATTCCTCCGGGGTTACGGTTTCAATAACATTGGTTTCAACATTTATGGGATTACCTGAGATATAATGTTTGATTCTTTGACCGTTCACCACCTTCGGATTTGTGCCTTCGAAGTTGTTGATTTTTATGGCACTGGAACAATAGACCTCCTCGATAATGTAAGGACCTTCCCATGAGAGAAGTTTTCCTGCAAAAAATCTTAAATGAGAGTTGTATAGCAATACATAATCACCTACATTAAACTCACGCTTTTGTATTCTTTTGTCATGCCATCTTTTAACTTTTTCTTTAAACAACTTGGCATTTTCATAGGCTTGGGTTCTCCATTCATCAAGTGAGCTAATATCAAATAACCTCTTATCACCGGCAAGTTTGAAATCATAATTGAGTTCTTTAATAGCCCAATATGCCTTGTGTTCTAGTTCGAGAGGTAAGTGACATGCTTTTCCATAAACCATTTTATACGGAGACATACCCATAGGATTTTTATATGCAGTTCTTTAGGCCCATAATGCATCATCAAGTTTCTTGGACCAATTCATCCTAGATCTATTCACAGTCTTTTGCATAATTAATTTGAGCTCTCTATTACTCAATTCTACTTGACCACTAGACTGTGGGTGATAAGGAGATGCAATTCTATGATTAACATCATATTTAGCAAGCATTTTACAAAAAGCACCGTGAATAAAATGTGAACCACCATCATTCATTAAATATCTAGGGACTCCAAATCTTGGAAAAATAAATTCTTTAAGCATCTTAATAGAGGTGTTATGATCAGCACTACTAGTTGTAATAGCTTCTACCCACTTAGTAACATAATCAACAGCAACTAAAATATGTGTATACCCATTAGAGGAAGGAAAAGGTCCCATATAATCAAAGCCCCAAACATCAAATGGTTCAATAACGAGTGAATAGTTCATAGGCATTTCTTGACGTCTACTGATATTACCAATTCTTTGACATTCATCACAAGATAAGACAAACTTACGGGCATCCTTGAAGAGAGTAGGCCAATAAAAACCAGATTGCAAGACCTTATGTGCAGTTCTATCTCCAGCATGGTGTCCTCCATAAGCTTTAGAGTGACACTTGCCTAGGATCTGTTCCTGTTCATGCTCAGGTACACAACGTCTAATAACACCATCTACTCCTTCTTTATAAAGATGTGGGTCATCCCAAAAGTAATGCCTGAAATCATATAAGAACTTCTTCTTTTGCTGGTATGTGAAACTAGTTGGTATAAACTTAGCAACAATGTAATTAGCATAATTAGCATACCATGGAGCAGTATGAGAAGCATCTATGACATTTAATTGCTCATCAGGAAAGCTATCATCAATAGGAAGTGGGTCATCAAGCACATTTTCTAACCTAGACAAGTTGTCTGCAACAGGGTTCTCAGCTCCCTTTCTATCAACAATATGTAAGTCAAATTCTTGTAGCAAGAGAACCCATCTAATAAGTCTAGGTTTAGCATCTTTATTTTCCATGAGATATTTAGTAGAAGCATGATCAGTGTGAATAGTTACTTTAGAATCAACAATATAAGGTCTGAACTTATCACAAGCAAATACAACTGCTAGGAATTCTTTTTCAGTGGTAGCATAATTTCTTTGAGCATTGTCTAGGGTTTTACTAGCATATTGAATAATGTTTAATTTCTTATCAACTCTTTGCCCTAGAACAACACCTACAGCATAATCACTAGCATCACATATAATTTCAAATGGTAAATTCCAATCAGGTGGCTGAACAATAGGTGCAAAGATCAATGCTTTCTTAAGAATTTCATATGCTTCTACACAATAATCATCAAAAACAAATGGTATATCTTTTTGTAATAAATTAGTCAGAGGCCGAGAAATTTTTGAGAAGTCCTTAATGAACCTCCTATAAAATCCGGCATGACCAAGGAAACTTCTTATACCTTTGATGTCCTTGGGGCATGACATCTTTTCAATAGCATCAACCTTGGCTTTATCAACTTCGATACCTCTTTCAGAAACTTTATGCCCGAAGACAATACCTTCATTAACCATAAAGTGGCACTTTTCCCAATTCAAGACAAGATTAGTTTCTTCACATCTCTGCAAAACTCGATCAAGGTTGCTCAAGCAATCATCAAAAGAAGATCCATAGACGGAGAAATCGTCCATGAAAACCTCACAATTCTTTTCACAAAAGTCAGAGAATATAGCCACCATGCATCTTTGAAAGGTAGCGGGTGCATTACATAGACCAAAAGGCATACGTCTATAAGCAAAAGTACCAAAAGGGCAAGTAAAAGTAGTCTTTGATTGATCTTTGGCTGGCACAGGTATTTGAGAGAAACCAGAGTAACCATCTAGAAAGCAAAAATGTGTATGTTTGGATAGTCTTTCTAGCATTTGATCGATAAAAGGTAAGGGGTAATGATCCTTTTTAATTGCCTTATTTAATTTGCGGAAATCAATTACCATCCTATAACCTGTAATAATTCTTTGAGGAATCAATTCATATTTAATATTAGGAATGACAGTAATACCTCCCTTCTTAGGGACACAATGGACATGACTTACCCACTGACTATCAGCAACGGGATAGATTATACCTGCCTCAAGGAGCTTTAGTATTTCCTTTCTTACCACTTCTTTCATTTTAGGATTCAGCCACCGTTGATGATCACAAACTGAATTAGCATCTTCTTCCAAATTAATTTTATGTTGACATAGAGTGGGACTAATGCCCTTAAGATCATCAAGAGTATGCCCAATAGCAGCACAGTGCTTCTTCAGAGTTTTCAATAATCTCTCTTCCTCATGCTCTGAAAGGTTAGCACTAATAATAACAGGATATATCTTTTTCTCATCAAGATAAGCATATTTAAGAGTATCAGCTAACGGTTTAAGCTCAAACACGGGATCACCCTTGGGTGGAGGAGGATCCCCTAGGATTTCAACAGGCAAATTGTGTTTCAGAATAGGTTCCTATTTGAAGAATACTTCATCTATTTCCCTTCTTTCATTCATAAACATATCATTTTCATGGTCTAGCAAATATTGTTCTAAAGGATCACTAGGAGGTACGGCAATAGAAGCAAGACCAATAATTTCATCCTTACTAGGTAATTTTTCTTCACGGTGTTGTCTACTAAATTTAGAGAAATTAAATTCATGAGTCATATGATCTAAACCGATAGTAACAACATCCCTTTTGAAATCTATGGTAGCATTAATAGTGTTCAGGAAGGCTCTACCAAATATAATGGGACAAAAGCTATCTTGTGGGGAACCAAGAACAAGAAAATCAGCAGGATATTTAGTTTTACCACACAAGACTTCAACACCTCTAACAATTCCCATTGGTGAAATAGTATCTTTATTGGCAAGTTTAATTGTGACATCAATATCTTCTAACTCAACAGGTGCAATATCATGCATAATTTCTCTATATAGGCTAATAGGTATTGCACTAGTACTGGCACCCATATCACATAAGCCATGATAACAATAATCTCCTATTTTAACAGAGATAACAGGCATGCCTACCACATGTCTAGGTTTATCTTTAGCACACAGTTTAGCAATTCTAGTAGTTTCATCACAGAAATAAATAACATGCCCATCAATATTATCTGACAAGAGATCTTGAACAATAGCAATATTAGGTTCAACTTTAACTTGCTCAGGAGGTGTATAAGTTTTAATATTGCTTTTACGAACCATAGTTGAAGCTTTAGCATGATCCTTTATCCTAACAGGGAAAGGTGGTTTCTCAACATAAGCAGTAGGAACAATAGGATCATTATAAGTGACAATCTTTTCTTCAACTTTAATAGGTGCAGCTACTTTTACTTCTATGGGAGGATGATATTTAAACCACTTCTCCTTGGGGATATCAACATAAGTAGCAAAAGATTCACAGAAAGAAGCTACTATCTCAGAGTCAAGTCCATATTTAGTGCTAAATTTACGGAAAACATCGGTATCCATAAAAGATTTAACACAATCAAACCTAGGTGTCATACCTGACTCCTTACCTTTGTCGAGGTCCCAATCTTCAGAGTTGCGTTTAATTCTTTCCAATAAATCCCATTTGAATTCAATAGTCTTCATCATAAAAGAGCCAGCACAAGAAGTATCAAGCATGGTGCGATTGCTATTAGAAAGCCGAGCATAAAATTTTTGAATAATCATTTCTCTTGAGAGCTCATGATTGGGGCATGAATATAACATTGATTTAAGCCTGCCCCAAGCTTGAGCGATGCTTTCTCCTTCGCGAGGCCAAAAATTATATATATAATTGCGATCACGATGAACAAGATGCATAGGATAAAACTTCTGATGAAATTCCAATTTCAATCGTTTGTAATTCCAAGACCCCATATCATCACATAGCCTATACCATGTTGATGCATCTCCCTTCAAATATAAAGGGGATACCTTCTTCATAACAACATCTCCGGGTACACCTACAAGCTTAAATAATCCACAAAATTCATCCACATATATTAGATGCTCATCAGGATGTTTTGTTCCATCTCCTAAAAAGGGATTAGCTAGCAGTTTTTCTATCATACCCGAAGGAATTTCAAAGAAGACATTTTCATTTTCAGTAGCTTCAGTAGGTTGAGGAGCAACTCTTTGCTCTACTGGTCCGGGTGAAGATACCCCGAATAAGACCCTCAGAGGATTACTTTCCATAGTAACAAGTGATAGTAAATTTCAGCACACTATATAAATTTTTCCTTACCAAATTCCACCTACCGAAGGCGCTTCACTCCCCGGCAACGATGCCAGAAAAGAGTCTTGATGACCCACAAGTATAGGGGATCTATCATAGTCCTTTCGATAAGTAAGAGTGTCGAACCCAACGAGGAGCAGAAGGAAATGATAAGCGGTTTCCAGCAAGGTATTCTCTGCAAGTACTGAAATAAGTGGTAACAGATAGTTTTGTGATAGGATAATTTGTAACGAGCAACAAGTAACAAAAGTAAATAAAGTGCAGCAAGGTGGCCCAATCCCTTTTGTAGCAAAGGAAAAGCCTGGACAAACTCTTATATAGAGAAAAGCGCTCCCGAGGACACATGGGAATATCATCAAGCTAGTTTTCATCACGTTCATATGATTCACGTTCGGTACTTTGATAATTTGGTATGTGGGTGGACCAGTGCTTGGGTACTGTCCTTACTTGGACAAGCATCCCACTTATGATTAACCTCTATTGCAAGCATCCGCAACTACAACAAAAGTATTAAGGTAAACCTAACCATAGCATGAAACATATGGATCCAAATCAGCCCCTTACGAAGTAACGCATAAACTAGGGTTTAAGCTTCTGTCACTCTAGCAACCTATCATCTACTTATTACTTCCCAATGCCTTCCTCTAGGCCCAAATAATGGTGAAGTGTCATGTAGTCGACGTTCACATAACACCACTAGAGGAGAGACAACATACATCTCATCAAAATATCGAACGAATACCAAATTCACATGACTACTAATAGCAAGACTTCTCCCATGTCCTCAGGAACAAACATAACTACTCAGAAAGCATAAACATGTTCATAATCAGAGGGGTATTAATATGCATATAGGATCTGAACATATGATCTTCCACCAAATAAACCAACTAGCATCAACTACAAGGAGTAATTAACAATACTAGCAACAATCCCGGACTTGGAGACAAGAATTGGATACAAGAGATGAACTAGGGTTTTGAGAGGAGATGGTGCTGATGAAGATGTTGATGGAGATGGCCCTCTACCGATGAGAGGAGCGTTGGTGATGACGATGGCGATGATTTCCCCCTCCGGGAGGGAAGTTTCCCTGGCAGAACAGCTCTGCCAGAGCCCTAGATTGGTTCTGCCAACGTTCCGCCTCGTGGCGGAGAAGTTTCGTCCGAGAAGATGGCTTGTTATTTTTTTCCCATCAAAAGACTTCATATAGCAGAAGATGGCCACCGGAGAGCCACCAGGGGGCCCATGAGGTAGGGGGTGCACCCAGGGGGGTAGGGCGCGCCCCACCCTTGTGGGCAGGGTGTGGCCCCCCTGGTGAATCTCTTCCGCTAAGTATTTTTTATATATTCTGAAAACGTCTTCCGTGAAGTTTTAGGTCTTTTGGAGCTGTGCAAAATATGTCTCTAATATTTGCTCCTTTTCCAACCCAGAATCCCAGCTGCCGGCATTCTCCCTCTTTATGTAAACCTTGTAAAATAAGAGAGAATAGGCATAAGTATTGTGACGTAATGTGTAATAATAGCCCATAATGCAATAAATATCGATATAAAAGCATGATGCAAAATGGACGTATGAGTTATCAAGACCTTTTTCTGGCGTCGTTGCCGGGGAGCCATAGCGTGGGGTGAATATTCTCGTGTGTGCTTGTTTTCTTTATCACTAAGTAATTTTTATTTGATGTTCTAAGTTGTTCTTTATCTTTAGTTATGGGTAGGAAACGCAAAATACCAAAAAAAATTAGTTGTACCTACTGAACCAATGGTTGAAGAACCACTCAAAATCTATCACACTCCTGAAGCTTATTACTTGGATCATCTTCGATCCCTATGTGCTCGTGCTGAAACCCCAACTAGCTTAGTTGAGGGAAAATCCTTAGATGAGCATGCTTGTTATGTGCGACACCATATATCTGAAAAAGGGAAATGTTTACTGGATCAAATTCATCGTTTGCAATGCTATGCTTGGAATTTATGTGAAATATATGATTTTACTTGTTGTTCTGAAGACCCAAAGAAACACCTTCCCTACCAATGTTCGTTTAGTGATAATGGAATCTTATCTTCTTATGCTAAGGGTGTTTATAATTACTACGATGTTCAACAAATTGAAGAATTTGTTGCTTTTAAGGGTGCTTATGAAATTGCTTCTTTGATTGAAAAGTATGATGCTACTCTTTACAAGTCTGAAAATATTGCCATACTTGAATATTGTTATGGTAATTATGCTTCTAATGCCTATGTTAAACCATATATTGAGGACTCCTCCACTGTCCAAGAAGATATTAATATTTTGCAGGAGTCTATGGAAGAAGAAATTGATGAAACTGTGAGATTATTGGATGAAAAAGATGAGGAGGAGAGCGAAGAACAAAAGGAGGAAGAGCGGATTGATCACCCGTGCCCACCTTCTAATGAGAGTAACTCTTCAACTCATACATTGTTTAATTTCCCTTCATGCTTACCGAAGGATGAATTCTATGATGATTGTTATGATCCCGTTGATTCTTTTGAAATATCCCTTTTTGATGATGCTTGCTATGCTTGTGGCCAAGATGCCAATATGAATTATGCTTATGGAGATGAACTTGCTATAGTTCCTTATGTTAAACATGAAATTGTTGCTATTGCACCCACACATGATAGTCCTATTATCTTTTTGAATTCTCCAAACTACACTATATCAGAGAAGTTTGTGCTTATTAAGGATTATATTGATGGGTTGCCTTTTACTAGTACACATGATGATTTTGCAGGAGTCTACTTGCAATTATTATGAGAGAGGAACTATATCGCCACCTCTCTATGTTTCCCACACGATAAAATTGCAAGAAACTATTTATACAATGCACTGGCCTTTACTTTGTGTGCATGAATTGTTCTTTTATGACATGCTGATGCATAGGAAGAGAGTTAGACTTCGTTGTTGCATGATATATGTTGCCTTGTGCTCACTACTAAATGCCAAATCATTGTTAATTAAAATTGGCTTTGATATACCTTGGGATCCGGGTGGATTCATTACTTAAGCACTATATGCCTAGCTTAATGGCTTTAAAGAAAGCGCTGCCAGGGAGACAACCCAGAAGTTTTAGAGAGTCATTTATTTCTGTTGAGTTCTTTTATATAGTTTAAAAACAAAAAAAATAAAGAGGGGAACCCAAAACCTTTTCAAAAAGAAAAGCGAAAGTGAGAAAGACAAGCATTGTTGAAATGGGAGCTAGCCTTGAACTTTGTTCAAGCTCTCGGAAACTTTGTGAATCTTGATTACAGAAACTTTTCAACAAAAATAATTATCCCCTTGTACAATTCCATTGTATTATAAAAATAATGTGCCAAGGTTTGCCTTTAGGATGTTTTAGATGCTTGTTGGTTTCTACAGTGCAGGACAGATACTTTGGCTGTAGTGCGCGATTTTACATTTTTAGCTGGAACGTCAAATGGTTCTGATTCTTTTTGCACTGTCTTTCTATACAAATTTTTTATTTTTCCTAATGTTGGCAGAATTTTTCAAGTACCAGAAGTATGGCGAATGTACAGATTGTTTAAGACTGTTCTGTTTTAGATAGATTCTGTTTTTGATGCATAGTTTGCTTTTTTTTGATGAAACTATCGAATTATATCAGTGGATTAAGCCATGAAAAAATTATATTACAGTAGACACAATGAAAAAACAAAATATGAATTGGTTTGCAACAGTACTTAGAGTAGTGGTTTTCTTTATTATACTAACGGATCTTACCGAGTTTTCTGTTGAAGTTTTGTGTGGATGAAGTGTTCGATGATCGAGAAGGTCTCAATGTGAGAAGAAGGAAGAGAGGAAAGAGCTCAAGCTTGGGGATGCCCGAGGCACCCCAAGTAAATATTCAAGAAGACTCAAGAGTCTAAGCTTGGGGATGCCCCGGAAGGCATCCCCTCTTTCTTCAATAAGTATCGGTATGTTTTCGGATTCGTTTCGTTCATGTGATATGTGCAATCTTGGAGCGTATTTTGCTTTTAGTTTTCACTTTTATTTTATGCACCATGCTGGTATGAGATAGTCCTTGGTTGATTTATAGAATGCTCATTGCACTTCACTTATATCTTTTGAGTATGGCTTTATAGAATGCTTCATGTGCTTCGCTTATATCATTTGAAGTTTGGATTGCCTATTTCTCTTCGCATAGAAAACCGCCATTTGTAGAATGCTTTTTTGCTTCACTTATATTTTTTAGAGCACGGGCATATCTTTTTTAGAAATAATTAAACTCTCTTGCTTCACTTATATCTATTTAGAGAGATGACAGCAATTGGTCATTCACATGGTTAGTCATAAAATCCTACATAAAACTTGTAGATCACTGAATATGATATATTTGATTCCTTGAAATAGTTTTGCGATATAAAGATGGTGATATTAGAGTCATGCTAGTGGGTAGTTGTGGATTAGTAGAAATACTTGTGTTGAGGTTTGTGATTCCTGTAGCACGCACGTATGGTGAACCGTTATGTAAGGAAGTCGGAGCATGAGTTATTTATTGATTGTCTTCGTTATGAGTGGCGGTCGGGGACGAGCGATGGTCTTTTCCTACCAATCAATCCCCCTAGCAGCATGCGCGTAGTACTTTGTTTCGATGACTAATAGATTTTTGCAATAAGTATGTGAGTTCTTTATGACTAATGTTGAGTCCATGGATTATACGCACTCTCACCCTTCCACCATTGCTAGCCTCTCTAGTATCGCGCAACTTTCGCCGGTACCTTAAACCCACCACATACCTCCCTCAAAACAGCCACCATACCTACCTATCATGTCATTTCCATAGCCATTCCGAGATATATTGCCATGCAACGTCCATCATCATCATATACATGACTTGAGCAACATTGTCATATTGCTTTGCATGATCGTAAGATAGCTAGCATGATGTTTTCATGGCTTGTCCATTTTTTGATATCATTGCTACGCTAGATCATTGCACATCCCGGTACACCGCAGGAGGCATTCATATAGAGTCATATCTTTGTTCTAGTATCGAGTTGTAATATTGAGTTGTAAGTAAATAAAATTGTGATGATCATCATTATTAGAGCATTGCCCCAGTGAGGAAAGCATGATGGAGACTATGATTCCCCCAGAAGTCGGGATGAGACTCGGGACAAAAAAATAAAAAAAATAAAAAAGAGAAAGGAAAAAAAAAGAGAAGGCCCAAAAAATGAGAGAAAAAGAGAGAAGGGGCAATGTTACTATCCTTTTACCAGACTTGTGCTTCAGAGTAGCACCATGTTCTTCATATAGAGAGTCTCTTGAGTTATCACTTTCATATACTAGTGGGAATTTTCATTATAGAACTTGGCTTCTATATTCCGATGATGGGCTTCCTCAAACGCCCGAGGTCTTCATGAGCAAGCAAGTTGGATGCACACCTGCTTAGTTTTCAGTCTGAGCTTTCATACACTTATAGCTCTTAGTGCATCCGTTGCGTGGCAATCCCTACTCACTCACATTGATATCTATTGATGGACATCTCCATAGCCCGTTGATACGCCTAGTTGATGTGAGATTATCTTCTCCTTTTTGTCTTCTCCACAACCACCATTCTATTCCACCTATAGTGATATGTCCATGGCTCTTGCTCATGTATTGCGGGAAAGTTGAAAAGGCTTGAGAACATCAAAATTATGAAACAATTGCTTGGCTTGTCATCGGGGTTGTGCATGATGTGAGTATTTTGTGTGGTGAAGATGGAGCATACCCAGACTATATGATTTTGTAGGGATAACTTTCTTTGGCCATGTTATTTTGAAAATACATGATTGCTTTATTAGTAGGCTTGAAGTATTATTGTTTTTATGTCAAATGATAGACTATTGATTTGAATCACTCGTATCTTAAATATTCATGCCATGATTAGATATGTGATCAAGATTATGCTAGGTAGCATTCCACATCAAAAATTATCTTTTTTATCATTTACCTACTCGAGGACGAGCAGGAATTAATCTTGGGGATGCTGATACGTCTCCATCGTATCTATAATTTTTGATTGTTCCATGCCAATATTCTACAACTTTCATATACTTTTGGCAACTTTTTATACTATTTTGGGGCAAACATATTGATCCAGTGCTCGGTGACACTTCCTATTTGTTGCATGTTTTTTGTTTCGCAGAATATCCATATCAAACAGAGTCCAAACGGGATAAAAACTGACGGATATTTTTTTGGAATATATTTGATTTTTGGGAAGAAAAATCCACGTGAGACGATGCCCGAGGGGGCCACGAGGCAGGGGGCGCGCCCCTGACCCTCATGGCCACCCCGGAAGGCGGTTGGTGCCCTTCTTTCGCCGCAAGAAAGCTAATATCCGGATAGAGATCATGTTAAAATTTCAGCCCAATCGGAGTTATGGATCTCCGGGAATATAAGAAACGGTGAAAGGGAAGAATCTGAGAACGCGGAAACAGGGAGAGACAGATACAATCTCGGAGGGGCTCTCACCCCTCCCACGCCATGGAGACCATGGACCAGAGGGGAAACCCTTCTCCCATCTAGGGAGAAGGTCAAGGAAGAATAAGAAGGAGGGGGGGCTCTCTCCCCCTCGCTTCCGGTGGCACCAGAGTGCCACCGGGGGCCATCATCATCACCACAATCTTCACCAACAACTTCACCGCCATCATCACCAACTCTTCCCCCCTCTATGCAGCGGTGTAACCCCTCTTTTACCCGCTGTAATCTCTACTTAAACATGGTGCTCAACGCTATATATTATTTCCCAATGATGTATGGCTATCCTATGATGTTTGAGTAGATCCGTTTTTTCATATGGGTAATTGATGATCGTGATTGGTTTGAGTTGCATGTTTTATTATTGGTGCTGTCCTATGGTGCTCTCCGTGTCGCGCAAGCATGAGGGATTCCTGCTATAGGGTTTGCAATATGTTCATGATTTGCTTATGGTGGGTGGGGTGAGTGATAGAAGCACAGACCCGAGTAAGTAGGTTGTTTGCGTATGGGATAAAGAGGACTTGATACTTTCATGCTATGGTTGGGTTTTACCTTAATGATCTTTAGTAGTTGCGGATGCTTGTTAGAGTTACAATCATAAGTGCATATGGTCCAAGTAGAGAAAGTATGTTAGCTTATGCCTCTCCCTCATATAAAATTGCAATAATGATTACCGGTCTAGTTATCGATTGCCTTGGGATAAATAACTTTCTCGTAACAAAAAGCTCTCTACCAAAACTAACTTAGTTGTGTCTTTACCTAAACAGCCCCTAATTTTTATTTATGTAATCTTTATTATCTTGCAAACCTATCCAACAACGCCTACAAAGTACTTCTAGTTTCATTTGTTCTGGGTAAACCGAACGTCAAGCGTGCGTAGAGTTGTATCGCTGGTCGATAGAACTTGAGGGAATATTTGTTCTACCTTTAGCTCCGCGTTGGGTTCGACACTCTTACTTATCGAAAGAGGCTACAATTGATCCCCTATACTTGTGGGTTATCACGCCTCCCGGAATTGCTCCTCATGCTTCTGCCTCACCGTGTCCATATATTGGGCCGGGCCTCGCCGATGGTCATGGTGCAACGCACCGACGAGGATGGCGCGGAGGAAGGGGTTGGCGCTGGATCATCGACTACCATGTTCTCCATTGGGACGTCGTCATCCTCCGGCTGCCTGCTGGCCAGCCAGTCGGCAGCAATGGCTGCCATATCCTAGTGGTCTGTCGTTCGCCCGTCCTGAAGAGCGCTGGAGCATGAGGAAGCCATGGTGGGCAGTAGTGGTGTGGACAGGAGAATAGGAACGGATGCGGATGACTGCGGCTATGGCCGGCGCAGTAGTTTATATAGCAATGGTGGGCGGCAGAGGGACGGACGTGCGGAGCCGGAGTAGCTGCCTGGGCAACCGCGTATCATTAATGTGGGCGGCAGAAGGACGGACGGACAGCACTTGTGTTGTTTGAACGCGGAGCAATCGCATGCACCGGGAAGCAGGGCGGGCGGCGCAGACCGTTTCAGGACGAAAGTGCGCGCGGGCGAGGGAGGCGCTCTGGGTGGGCCAGGGCAGTCAGACTCGTGCTTGGCAGCGGGTCGGTCCAGCAGTCGGACGTGCTGGCTCGCCAGCTACCTCACCGGGCTGAGTGACGACAATCAGACGATGGACGTAGCTTCCGACCAGGAGCCGACGCCACTGTCCAAGCTAGTTCATGCCGTGTTCACCATAGAGCATGTGCAGCCGCACTTCGACGCCCTAATGGCGGAAGAGCTACCAGCACAGGAGGACATGTGCTGCAAACCTCCATCTCCTCAACGAGCACCGGTGAACAAGCGAACGACAATGCCGTCACGGACATGTGGCCCTATGATCCTGGCATCCCGAATGAGCAGCGGGCGCTGTATCAGACCATCTGTAGGGCCCGCGAGGCCCTCTCCGTCATCCTTCGAGTTGTTGCGCTCGCCGTGGTGCCATCGTCTCGCGTTGTCAACATGGTCAACAGACATGAGGATGAGGAGATGACTTTACTTGGAGAGGATGACAGTGGGGACCCACCAGGGCCATAGCCGCACGTACGCAAGTGCCTCCTTATTAGTATATAAAACAATAATTTTTTTGCTTCCTCTTGGTTTCATGAGATTAGGGTCCCACACCATTGTCAACCTATGTAGTCAATAAACGAGAGAATTGCACAAGAAGCGGCCGACAGCTGGGACCAAGCAGCTCGAGCGGTATTTGTGTTTTTGAGGTGTGAGCACTCAAGAGTTTTTCTTGAGCAATGTTTAGCCCAGATATTAGTTTTTCTCCTCTAAACAACAACTAAAACATCGTTGCAGCTATTAACAGGGCGGACTGTGGCCCGTCTAGCCTAGGCTAGATATCCAGCCCAGATATTAATTTTTTTCAAGCCAAAAATGGCTAGCCCAGCTATACTTTTTTTGGGAATACCCAGGCAAGGTCAAGTTGTTATTCTCCACCCCGCTGGGCTGCAAATCTTTGCTAGGAGGGATGCATTAGGCTTAAAAAGAAAATGGGATTTAAGAAATAATAAATGGGATGTAATTATAAAAACTGGGCAGTAACTATAAAAAATGCACCAAACACGTAATTACTTTATAAAATATTATTTTTGGATATTGAAAAATTTAATTTCATTAATTGTTGCGAGCGCAATGTTTCGTTGGATTTTTACGTAATATAAATTTATATTGAAATTGTATTTAATCTGACTAGAAATTTTGGGATAAAAATATTTCGGATCCCATCAAAATGTGGGGAATTTTTATTGAATTATATTTTGAATGGTTGGTTGAAATGGGTTGTACTTTTAACAAACTGTAAATGGGCTGTAGTAAATTCCATTAGAATTCAAAAATTGGCTTCCCCTCAAATGGGCTATAAGTTCTCTGCCATGCACTTGTGGCCTTACTTAGTTGACGCATCCCCTCAAAAAAGAGAGAGTTGACGCGTATGCAAGGCTTTGTCAACTTATAGTCAACACACCCTTCTAGCAGCAGTGGCCGTTGGATGTCCATCCAACGGATGCCGCGCTTCTTCTTCAATCTCGGATATTCTAGCTTCACCCGCCCAAAAAATGATTCCTCCCCCTGACATCTGGGGCGCACCATTTCGAAAGCTGATCTGTGGGCCTACTAAGTTGATGCGTACCAAGAGCTTTGTCAACTTAGTCAATATAAACGATTCTAGCTGCAGTGACCGTACGATGTCCATCCAACGGCCGTCGTGCTTCTTCAACCTCTGGACTTCTTGCTCCAGCCGCCCAAAGCAGTACCAGTCGTGTCGCCTGCTGCTGCCTCCCGTGGCCGGCTGTGCTGCCGTGCAGGCCTCACCGCCTCCTACTACTCCCACCGCTGGCCAGGGCATCCCTCCACTCACACACACTCCCTGTTATTCTACGGCGACGGCGGCCTCACAATGCAGTCGAACCAGTGAACCCTCATACTCCTCTCCGTTAGGGCATCCACTGTCGCGTCTTCCCCGGTTCCGCGTCGTCCCCTTCCTAGGCCTCGCCGTCGTTCACCGCCCTGGTGCTCTCAGCGCGGCGTGGTCAAGGAATGACTTCCATTGGAAGAGTACTGTACGTGGAGAGGCTGATAGCTGGGTCCACGGGAGCCACAAGGAAGTGCCTCCTTATTACGTAGAAAATAATTATTCCTCCACTTGACAGCGGGGACCCACTAGACGGGCCACCATATTTGGCGGAAAAAACGTTTCCCCCCTGACTGCTGGGACACACCGGATGGGCCAACGTATTTCGTGAAAAAACGTTCCCCCCGCTATCAGCTCGGACCAACCGGAGGTGCCTCCTTATTACGCATAAAAAAAATGAATACTCGCCCTGCTAGTTGGGATCCACCTTGGTGGGAGGCTGACTTGTGGGCCTACTAAGTTGATGGGGACAGAGTGCTTTGTAAACTTAGTCAATATGAACGATTCTAGCTCCAGTGACCGTACGATGTCCATCCAATGAGCATAGTGCTTCTTCAACCTCTGGTCTTGTTGCTCCAGCCGCCCAAAGCAGCGCCGGTCGTGCCGCATGCTCCTGCCTCCCGTGGCCAGCTGTGCTACCCCGGAGGCCTCACCGCCCCTACTATTCCCATCGCTGGCTAGGCCATCCCTCTACTCACCCACAATCCCTGTTATTCTGCGGTGACGGCAGCCTCACACCGCAGCAAACTAGTGAACCCTCGTACTCCTCTACGCGCGGACATCCACTGCCGCGTCTTCCCCAGCTCCGCGTCGTCCCCTTCCTAAGCCTCGCTGTCGTCCACCGCCCTGGTGCTCTCGGCGCGGCGTGGTCAATGTAACATCCCAAATTTTCAATTTGGAATGTTATACATAGATCATTCATGCATATCATATTTTATTGCATTTCGTTTCTCAATCCTCGAAATCCTAAGCAACTCAAGGACCCTTGGAGAGAGTTGGGGATTTCATTGTTTTCATATTTGAATTCTATCAAATATTGAAACGGGGATTTTGGTTTTAATTATTTTATTCAGATTTTTATTGCTATTTTATTCGCATTAGAAAAATTGTACGTTTTTCAAAATTGCATTTTAGGGCTAAGAAAATGTTCATCTTGTTCTAAATATTTTATTTAGACGGTGAAAATTTGTTTTGGCATTTTTAAAATTTTATTTTATTTTCTAGGATTTACTTAAGTTTCGGCGAAATTTATTTAAAAAAAACTCCAGCGCCCGACTGGGCCGAAGCCCAGCCGCGCCGCCACCGCCTTCCCCCGCGCGCCCGTGCCCGCATCGGACTCCGCCGGAGTCTGGGAGTCCGCCACCGCCCCGGTTTCCCCTTCCCCAAGCCGACCCCCCCCCCCTTTATATGCCGCCCCGCCCCGCCGCCACCACCCCGTCCCGCAGCCGCAGCAGTAGCAACCGCCCACCGCCGCCGCTTGCCGCGCCGCCGCCTGTAGTCGCCGCCACCGCTTGCCGCATCGCCGCCCAGCGCCGCCGCCCTCCGCCGTCGCCGCCGCCGCCACCCAGCCCCGCCGGAGCCCCGCGCCCCGCCGGATCCGACGAGGTAGCCGTCGCCGCCGGTTTTCTCTAGAGAACCGATCCGGTGTGTTTAGAAAACCCTAGTTTTTGTTTTTTTATAGATCGGTTTTTATTTTTTTTGGTTTAGTTTATTTAGCGGACATTCGTCCGTACATTCGTTTTAACGAACGGTTTCCGCTCGTTAGTTACAGATAACGAACGTTTGTTCGTTAGCCTGTTCGTCAGTTTTTTCTTTTTCTCGGGTTTTTTCGCGATTATTTTCGATCGTGATTTCTGATTTGATTTTCGTTTTAGTTTATCTTTTCGCTCGTTTATCGGAATCAGGCGATTCAAGCACCTGGATCTTCGTCTCAAAACCCTCTTTCTGTTTAATCAACTTGAACAAGATTTTGGTACTGTCAAATTTGACTTAGATCCAGATTAGTAATCAGATCTTGTTTCTTTCGCAGTTTGAGTTTCGTTGCTCCGTTTGCTTTGATTCTTTTCGCAAACCGGAGTTCTTAAGTTTAACTTTCTGGTTAGATCTTCTTATTTGAGATTTACCTGTGTTTCTTTGCTTGATTACTTATGTATGCTATTGTTTGTTTGTGATAGAACACCCAGAGTGCGAAGCGTGTTACTACAAGTCCCTAGGTTTTCCAGATCATCATCAAGGCAAGTAACACTTCGATCATACTTCTTTCATACCCAGTTTTATGCATTAGTTCCAATCCTCAAATGTTACCTGATTAGGATGTGATTAACATGTGGGTTGGGAAGTAGTTGATGAGGTAGAACCTATTGCCCTATTATATTCAAACCCTGGGAGTTACTTCTACGTATTGCTTATATTGCTATGCTATGCTCGTAGACGTGGTTTGGGTGAGTGAAATCCATGACAGATGTGAGATTGTTAATTAATGGTTCAACTTAAGGTGGCAACTTAAATACACATCTGGGTGGATTGTTTGTTGGGCACCTGGCGAATCCAGTGTTGTCCTAGGATATCCCGGAGTACCCGTGTGATAATCCTATGGTCCGCCACCCAGGCTCAAAGGGAACTGAGATATTTCATGCTAGAAACTTCCATGTGCAGCCCCATGCTATTATGGGCTCTAGCATAGTTGAGTAAGTTGCATGAAACTCCTGAAGAGGTGGATCAGTAGGTAGAGGGATGTAGGTTGGTATGGTCTGCCCGGAGTAAGGAGTTAATGCTTCTGAAAGACTGTGTCTCGGTCATTCATTTCCCAAACACCATGTAGTGCGAGAAATCCAACGGAGGAGATTGAGCCTTGTGGGGAAAAGTGCGCAAACCTCTGCAGAGTGGATAAACTAATCATGGTTAGTCGTGTCCCCGGTTATGGACATCTTGAGTGTCTAGTACTTGGAGTATCCTAAGTATCTCATCACCATTAAATAATATTGTTGGGTTGTTAATTACCTTAATTGGGATTGAGTTGGAGAAACCTTCTCAATGACGTTTCAACTACCATGATAGTTAAATAAAATGTATTCCTTTGTTGCAGGGAAAAATTGGCTTTTCGCAAAAACCATAACCATAGAGCTTTCCACCAGCCAAATATGCATGTAGTGATAGCATTATTCTGTTCTTGCTCTACTGTGTTATTTTGCCAACATATTGCATGTGCTAACCCGTTTTCGGGCTGCAACGTATTATGTTGCAGACTTTTCAGATGAGGAGTAAGGTTCGTTAGGTCGTTGCCATGCAGCTCAGCTATGCCGTTGGAGTTGATGGACTCACTTTATCTTCCAAGCCTTCTGTTGTTATCGTATTAGATGGCCTTAAGCCATATTTATTGTAATAAGTTATCTTTTGAGACATTATGTGTAATAAGTGTGTGATTTCTACTCTGTTATAAATCCTTCAAGTATTGTGTGTGTGTCAGCATTACCGATCCAAGGATGACACTGAAGCACAGAGACTTGACTGTTTGAGGTCGAGTCGCTACAAGATGGTATCAGAGCACACACTAAGTGTAGGACACGACCACTAAGCTAAATCCCTAGATCACTATTCTCTTCTCATTTCTGACTCCTCTCCATTTTCTATTCTTTAGGATGGCGGATGTAAGGAACAAGTTTGCACAACCGGATGAAGAAGCACCTTTTGGGCGACACTTGAAGGAAGTCACTAGGTACCTGAACATTGGAATACCAAGCTTCACCGGGACTTACAAAACCACTTTACCAGAAGAGGAGCGATGGATGATTCAAGTTCAAGTTCCAGGAAGGACATTCATGCCACTCACTAAGCCCATAGAGTTTTCCTTCGATGCACCAACCTGGAGTCTAGGAAAGAGTATGGCAGCTCACATCACCATGGGACGCATTGGAGAAGTTTACCATAAGGAGCTTAAGGATACTATCTGTCAGATTTGTGGGCGCCGAGGAGAGCAACGGGAGATGATCAGTACCAGGAAGGATAGATTAATTGCAGCTTTCATCCAGGAGTTAAACCATCACATTCGTCGCTAGGAGAACCATATGTGCGCAGGAATGATAGATCTGAAGAAGTTGATGACTAGGATCACAGAACTGGAGGAAGAACTTAAGGCTACACGTGAAGATTATGAGGAGGAAATCGTCATACTAGTGGAGAAGAATTACGATCTGGAAAGAAAGCTAGGAGTATTCATGGGAGACCCCGCACCAGGAGAAGAAGACGAAGAACCCAAGGAGATTCGTTCGGAGGACTACATTATCATCGACGACACCGACTCGGACCCCGACGATAGCGATGATGACTATGAAGACGAAGCTGGAGCAGACATCATGGAGTCTTTGATTGATCAATATTTTTAGTAGACCACCACATCAGTAGTATTATTCCACCATGTATATAGTATAGTCCGAGCACTTTTGTAACGATAGTTAGATCGATTGTATGCCCTTGCTTGATTGATTGAGTGAAATGATTGTGTTTGTCTCATGTGCATATGTGTAGTGTTTCTCTCATTAGACCTCATTCTATTCTAATCTCTCCCCTCTAAACCCATTAGATGCCTCCGAGACGTGACCCCAGATTTACTTTCCCACCGGAGCTCACTCAGTTGATCCAGCAACAGAATACCCTGATGCAGTTGTTAATACAGAACCAAGGCAACAACAACAACAACAACCCACCGCCACCACCACCAGTTGACAACTTAGCCCGCTTTTGAGGTTGTAGCCGCCGGTGTTTTCCAGTAGCACTGAGCCGATAGTGGCAGATGATTGGCTCTGCAGGATTGGAAGGGAGTTAACCACTGCAGGATGTACAAATGCTGAGAAGGTGCGCTTTGCCGCACATCAGTTGGATGGACCAGCAGCCTCATGGTGGGAGAATTACACTGTCACCTACCCTATAGCCACTCTTACATGGGACCAGTTTCAGTAAGCTTTCCGTACAACCCATGTCTCAACTGGAGCTATGAGTATGAAGAAACATGAGTTTCGCAACTTACGCCAGGGGAACCGTACGGTGGCTCAGTACGCGGATGAGTTTAGCAAGTTATCTCGCTATGCCCCTGACGATGTGGCCACAGATGCCACAAAGCAGGAGAAGTTTATGGAAGGGCTGAATGATGAGATGAGCATGCAGTTGATGGTGGCAAGATTCAACAACTACTAGGAGTTGGTATATAAGGCTCTTATGATTGAAGGGAAGCAACAACAGATTGAGAGCCGTAAGAGGAAGTATGGATAAGGAAGGTATAATTCAGGAGCTCAGTAGAAGCCTCGCCTAACCCCGAACACGGGAGGACTTGTTCATAACCATGGAGGCCACACCCACAATGGAGGAAGTAACCATAACCATACTGGCCCAAGGAATGGGAATGGAAATGGAGCAAGCAACAATCAGAACCGCCCCAATCTAGCCACACCAGACAAGAGAGACCTAAGCCACGTTACTTGTTTCAAGTGCGGGAAGACTGGACACTATGCCATGGAGTGCCCTGAAGCGAAGAATGGAAACGACAATGGGAGCGCTGGAAAGAAGCCCAATCCATTCAACAAAGGACAAGTGAACCACGTTAACATGGAGGAGTGTAACACCCACGATGCAGCTATATCTCCCACGTGTCGGAGCACGACTTAGTGGCATAACCGCATTGTAGGCATATCGCAAGAGGGGTAATCTTTACACATCCCATGTACTGAATAAGAAAGAGGTACAGAGTTGGCTTACAATCGCCACTTCACACAATACATAAATATAGCATTACATCATCCAGAATACAATCAAAGTTCGACTACGGAACCAAAATAAAGACAACCCCAAATGCATAAGATCCCCGATCGCCCCAACTGGGCTCCACTACTGATCGTCTGGAAAGGAAACGTAGTAACGTCCTGAGTCCTCGTCGAACTCCCACTTGAGTTCAGTCGCATCCCCTGGAATGGTGTCATCGGCACCTGCATCTGGTTTTGGAAGTAATCTGTGAGTCACGGGGACTCAGCAATCTCACACCCTCGCGATCAAGACTATTTAAGCTCATGGTTAGGGAAAAGTAGTGAGGTGGAGCTGCAGCAAGCACTAGCATATATGGTGGCTAACATACGCAAATGAGAGCGAGAAGAGAAGGCAAAGCACGGTCGAGAAGCTACAAAGATCAAGAAGTGATCCTAAAACTACTTATGTTCAAGCATAACACGAGACCGTGTTCTCTTCTCGGACTGCACCGAAAAGAGACCATCACGGCTACACACGCTGTTGATTCATTTTAATTAAGTTAAGTGTCAGGTTTTCTACAACGGAATATCAACAAATTCCGATCTGCCCATAACCGCGAGCACGGCTTTCGAAAGTTCAAAACCCTGCAGGGGTGTCCCAACTTAGCCCATCACAAGCTCTCATGGTCAATGAAGGATATTCCTTCTCCCAGGATGACCCGGTCAGACTCGGAATCCCGGTTACAAGACATTTCGACAATGGTAAAACAAGACCAGCAATGCCGCCCGATGTGCCGACAAATCCCGATAGGAGTCGCATGTATCTCGTTCTCAGGGCACACCGGATGAGACATCCTACGAGTGAAACCAACACTCAAGTTGCCCCGAGGTGGCCCCACAGTCTACTCGTTTCGGACCAACACTCAGAGGAGCACTGGCCCGGGGGGGCTTAAAATAAAGATGACCCTCGGGCTCGCGAAAACCCAAGGGAAGGTCATAGGTTGTTAGGTAAATGTAAAACCAAGGTTGGGCCTTGCTGGAGGAGTTTTATTCAAGGCGAACTGTCAAGGGGTCCCCATTATAACCCAACCGCGTAAGGAACACAAAATCAAGGAACATAACACCGGTATGACGGAAACTAGGGCGGCAAGAGTGGAACAAAACACCAGGCATAATGCCGAGACTTCCACCCTTTACCAAGTATATAGGTGTGTTAAGGTAAACAAGATATAATAATGATATCCCAACAATAAACATGTTCCAACAAGGAACAAACTCCAATCTTCACCTGCAACTAGCAACGCTATAAGAGGGGATGAGAAAAGCGGTAACATAGCCAAACAACGGTTTGCTAGGACAAGGTGGTTAGAGGTTTGACATGGCAATATGGGAGGAATGATAAAGCATGTGGTAGGTATGACAGCATAGGCATAGCAAAAGAGCGAGCAACTAGCAAGCAAAGATAGAAGTGATTTCGAGGGTATGGTCATCTTGCCTGCAAAGTTCTCCGAGTTGACGTAAGCTTGATCCTCGTAAGCGTACTCAACGGTTTCCTCGATCACGTACTCGTCTCCCGGCTCTACCCAAGGCAAGAACACAAGCAAGGGAAACACAATCAACCACGGTGCAATGCACAAGCAACATGATGCAAAACATGGCATGATATGCGGGATGTAATATGCAATGCATATGCGTGCTCCGGAAGGAAAAGATTGAACCAGGCCTCAACTTGGCAAACCAAGAGCGCCGCTGGAAATATGAATTGATTTCGGTTGAAATTGATATAAAGATCACCGGAATCAGATGCACGGTTTGCAAATGGCAAGCAAAACAATAATGGCACTATTCTGCAATTAACAGCACGATGCCATCTAAAATGCAACAAGAAAATAAGCTACTGCACTCTAACATACAACAAAGCACATGGCAGTGATCCACTCAAAATGCTTGACAAAAGATGAACACTGAGCTACGGCTAAATCACATAATAGCAGTTTCAAACAAGCATGGCAAAAGTGCAAAAGATAACAGCACCACAGACTTAGTGAAAATAACAACATGTCAGGAATTAACATCAGGAAGCAATGTTTACAGCAAGATAACAACATGCTACAGGATCAGATCATAGAAAAGCAAGGTATGGCATGAATATACTCAAAGCTTATAACAAAAGTCCCTTACTGACCATAAGCCAAAAGGGATCAGAAAATATGGTGGCACCCATGTAAACATAGCAAGTTTCGTTAACAGATTCAGACTTAACAGAAAACTGGACATGGCAAAAACAGAGTTACGTAGGCATGTTTGCGAGCTCGATGCACTCACCACAAGGCATTGTATGACAAACTAAGCATACGCCCAGCAAGAAGACATGTTCAAGATGCTAACCATGGCAAGAACAATCTCATAGCATGCATGGATCAACTACAACAACATTGGCAAAATTGATTAACACGTAAACAATCTGCCAGGAACATTTTATAGAAAAAGTAGAGCAAGATTGTGTCATTCTAGGATACTCCATAATTGCAAACAAAGACATGGATGGATAGAACATAACAATATCTCAAAATCATCCTTACTGAACATGCTCAAAAGGGGCATGGATCACTCTGTAGCAATATGAATACATGGCATACAAATAATATCAGGGAAATGACTTTGAAGAATTCTATGTCCCCGAAATCAGCAACATCACGAGAGCTACTTTGCATGCTTGTGCTAGTCACCACATTGATCATAAAAATACATGGCATACACCCCTGTAAAGATGGCATGGCATAGCCCAAAACACATGTAGGTCTCAAGTTCAAAGGAGGCACACAATAATCATGGAAAAATGACAAATGCCCATAATCTGTTAAGAAACATAAACTAACATTTTATAGCACTCTTGCAACAGCAATTTAGGTATCAAGATGGACTCAAACAAGCATGGTGCAATGGAACAAAATGAAGAGGACATCATGATGAACATTTTGATATATTATATGCATGAAATAGAGCTGCACACATGGAGTTATGGCACGACGAACATGGCATCAGAAGATAGGAAAACAGGGACTTAGTGGAAAAATCTCCTCCGAGATCTGGATCTAGGGTTTGCACGTGGACCGAGGCAGGGCCGGAGTTGCTCGCCACAGACGAGGAAGATGCTGGCCAGAGGGTCGGGGAGGCTCGCCGGAGTCGCGGGGCGGGCGGATCCGGTCGGTGTCGGTCTCCGAAGTAGAGGAGGCGACATGGGGCGCGGGGGCGCGGGCGGCGACGCGCCGACGAGAGGCGGCGGAGCTAGGGCGGCGGCGGCGTGGGAGGTCCGTCGGTGGCGCGCGGCTGTGGTGGCAGAGGAAGGCGGCGGAGCTCGCCGGATGGTGACGGCGAAGCACGCAGTGGCGCGGTCGGCGAGGGAGACCAGGCGGCGAACGTGGCGGCGGTTGCGGGCCCGGCGATGGCGGACGTGTCCGGATGTCAGGGGACGTGTCCCGTGGCGGCGGGGGAAGTTTAGCTAGGGTTTGACCGTGAATTTTCAGGGAGGCACACATATATATAGGTAGAAGGAGTTAGGAGAGTCCAAATGAGGTGCGGTTTTCGGCCACGTGATCTTGGTAGAATGACCGAGAGGATGGAGGGGGTTTGGATGGGTTTTGGGCCACTTTGGAGGGGTGTTGTGCTGCAACACACACGAGGCCTTTACGGTTCCTCGGTTAACCGTTGGAGTATCAAACGGACTCCAAATGGCACGAAACATGACAGGCGGTCTACCGGTAGTGTACCAAGGCCGTTTGGCAAGTCTCGGTCCAATCCAAGAACGTTTAACACCCGCACACGAAAAAAGGCAAAAGGGGACGCTAGAGGACATAGGAGTGTCGGATCGCAAAACGGACAACGGGGAAAAAGCTCGGATGCATGAGACGAACACGTATGCAAATGCGAAGCACATGATGACATGATATGAGATGCATGACATGGACAAAATGCAAAATGAAGACAAAACCCAACCACGAGGGAATATCATAACTTAGAGCCGAAAATGGCAAGAGTTGGAATACAAATATGGCAAGTTACATACGGGGCGATACAACACTCCACCACTACGAAAGGATATCGTCCCGAGATTTAGGACGGGAACAACTCCGGATATTCGGAACGGAGGTGGTCCTCGCATTCACAGGTGGCTTCACGGTCGGAATGATGTGACCACTTCACTTTCAGAAATTTGATAGACCTGTTGCAAGTCTTGCGCTCGGTTTCTTCAAGAATAGCAATGGGATGCTCATGATAAGACAGGTCTTCTTGGAGATCAATCTCTTCGAAGTTGATGGTGCGGTCAGGAGTCTTGAAACACTTGCGAAGCTGAGACACGTGAAACACATCATGCACATTTGCAAAGTTGGATGGAAGCTCAAGTTGATAGGCGAGATCGCCTCTTTTTCCAATGATCTTGAAAGGACCGACGTATCTAGGGGCAAGCTTCCCTTTGATACCGAAGCGATGAGTACCTTTCATTGGAGAGACGCGAAGGTAGACATGGTCTCTGATCTCGAAAGCCAAGTCACGATGCTTGCTATCATAGTAACTCTTCTGGCGCGATTGCGCGGCTTTGAGATTTTCACGAATGACTTTGCACATTTCTTCAGCCTCTGTGATTAAGTCATTTCCATGAATTTGGCGTTCACCAGTCTCTGACCAGTTAAGAGGAGTATGGCACTTTCTGCCATAGAGAATCTTGAATGGGGCCTTGCCCGAACTCGCTTGGAAGCTGTTGTTGTAGGAGAACTCGGCATATGGAAGATAATCTTCCCACTTCACACCGAAAGAAATGACACATGCCCTGAGCATATCTTCAAGAATTTGATTTACTCGCTCGACTTGGCCACTAGTTTGAGGATGAAAGGCTGTGCTGAACCGAATGTTGGTTCCCATAGCCTTCTGAAAGGAATCCCAGAACTTAGAGGTAAAGATGCTCCCACGATCTGAAGATATCAACTGTGGAATGCCATGCAAACAGACAATCCTGGAGGTATATAGCTCTCCCAACTGAGCTGCTGTGATAGATTATTTGATAGGAAGAAAATGAGCCACTTTAGAGAGCTTGTCGATGACAATGAAGATAGCATCATTGCCACGCTTGGACTTGGGAAATCCAGTCACGAAGTCCATCTCAATATGGTCAAACTTCCATTCTGGAATGGTAAGAGGTTGGAGGAGACCAGCTGGTCGTTGGTGTTCTTCTTTCACTCTTCTACAGACATCACATTCATTCACGAACTGAGCAATCTCACGCTTCATTCGAGTCCACCAATACGACTGCTTGAGGTCATGGTACATCTTTGTACTTCCAGGGTGAATAGAAAGGAGTGAATTGTGAGGCTCGTTCATAATGACTTTATGAAGGTCACCTTTAGGAACAACAATTCGATCCTCGAAGAATAGAGTATCTTTTTCATCAAGGCGATAGCACTTGTACTTGGGTTGGCTCTTGGCAATCCCAATCTTCACCTTCTTCACCATAGCATCAAGAAGTTGAGCCTCACGAATATGATCTTCCAAAGTAGGAGAAACTTGGAGGTTGGCAAGGAATCCTTGAGGAACAACTTGGAGATTAAGTTTGCGGAAAGCTTCACAAAGATCCGGTTGGAAGGGCTTGAGAATCAAACTATTGCAGTAAGCCTTCCTGCTCAAAGCATCAGCAATGACATTGGCCTTGCCTGGAGTATATTCTATACTCGGATTATACTCTTGAATCATTTCGACCCAACGAGTCTGCCTGAGGATGAGGTTGGGCTGAGTGAAGATGTACTTGAGACTTTTATGATCAGCGAAGATGTCCACTTTTCTTCCCAACAAGAGATGTCTCCACGTTAAAAGAGCATGTTCAACTGCCGCCAACTCCAGGTCATGGGTGGGGTAGTTCTTTTCGTTGGGCTTCAATTGGCAAGAGGTATAGGCCACAACTTTCTTCTCTTGCATTAACACAGCACCGAGACCTTGCAGGGAGGCATCACAGAAAACTTCGAATGGTTTGGATTCATCAGGAGGAGTCAGAAATGGAGCTGTGACTAACTTCTCTTTGAGGGTGTTGAAAGCAATGTCACATTCAGGCGTCCAAACATACTTCACATGCTTCTAGAGAAGGTTGGAAAGAGGCTTCACGATCTTTGAGAAATTCTCAACGAATCTTCGACAATAGCTTGCGAGCCCAAGAAAGCTACGGAGCTGCTTCACATTCTGAGGTCGTTCCCGATTCACAATTGCAGACACCTTCTCAGGATTAACAGCTATGCCCTTGGCGGAGATGATATGCCCAAGGTAGAGAACCTCATCGAGCCAAAACTCGCACTTTGAAAACTTCGCATAGAACTGATGTTCTCTGAGTTTGTCCAGCACCAATCTCAAATGCTTGGCATGATCCTCCTTGTTCTTGGAAAAGAACAAAATGTCATCGAGATAAACCAAGACAAAGTCATTTGTGTAAGGGTTAAAGATGAAGTTCATTGTGCGAGAGAATGTTGGAGGAGCGTTTACAAGGCCGAAAGACATGATAGTGTATTCATAGGACCCATAGCTTGTCCTGAATGCTGTCTTGGGGATATCTTGTTCACGAATGCGAATCTGATGACAGCCCATACGGAGGTCAAGCTTGGAGAATACTTGAGCACCTTTGAGTTGTTCGAAAAGCTCATTGATGTTGGGAAGTGGGTACTTGTTCTTTATGGTCTTCTTGTTCAATGGACGGTAGTCGACACAAAGTCGGTCCGTGCCATCCTTCTTCTTGACAAAAAGAACACCACAACCCCATGGAGAAGAACTCGGTCGGATCAGACCCATACGCTCTTGTTCATCGAGTTGTTTCTTCAGCTCCTTCAACTCTTTCGGTCCAAGCTTGTAAGGACGTTTGCAAACAGGTTCCGTGCTAGGCTCAAGATCGATGACGAATTCAACTGGCCGGTGAAGAGGCATTCCTGGAAGCTCTTCTGGAAAGACGTCTTGATATTCACAAACGACAGGAATTTGAGAGATGGCGTCCAACTCGCCCTTCTCGTTGAGAGAAAACAGTCGAATGGTATCATCACAAGCGGCAAAGACGATCACATCCTCAGACGAGTGTGTCAATTGAATCTGCCTGGTAGCACAATCAAGTTGAGATTTGTGCTTAGAAAGCCAGTCCATGTCGAGAATTAGATCAATATCCAAGTTACCAAGAACCATTGGAGATGACAGAAATTTATGGTCTCCAAACTGAATAGAGACATCGGGAGCAACCAAACTAGAAGTCATAAGATTTCCAGGAGAAACAACTTGCATGACTTTGGACAAAACCTCTGTGTCAACATTGTGCTTCGATGCAAAAGGGAATGACATGAAAGAACGCGATGCACAAGTGTCAAAAGGAACTCTAGCAGGAATATCATTCACAGGAAGGTTACCCATGATCACTTCTGACGAGTCCTCTGCCTGAGCTGCGTTCATCATGTTGACCTTGGCATGCTTGGGATTATGCTTGACCACTGCATTGCTAGCAGATCTCACAGGAGGAGGAGGTGGAAGACGCCTCTGGTTGAAACATTTGTTTGCATAGTGACCCGTCTGCTGACACTTGCTGCACGTAACCTCTGAGAGCGGCCGGTGAAACGGAGCACTTGATCTTGGAGCATGAGACGAAGCTTTGCTCTGAAAGCCTGGGTTGGGTGGGTGGGAAGATCCATTGCCACCTTTGCTCTTCTTCTGATAAGGCTGACGGAACGGAGGAGGAGGAGGAGGCAACCAATACTTTTGCTGCTTAGCTGCCACTTGAGTTGAAGAATAAGAAGGAGTTGCATCCCTGACTCTCTTCTTGGAAGCATCACACTTGAGCTGAGCAGCCTCTTGCTTTAATGCCATGGGGTAGAACTCATCATACTTTTTCGGCTCAAAAAGCACGAGAGCTAGTTGCAGATCTTCTCTGAGGCCACCTCTGAACTGATAAATCATGCTCTTCTCATCAGGGACGTCTTTCTTGGCGAAGCGAGCGAGCCTCTGGAACAGGATGTTGTATTGGTAAACAGACAAGTTGCCTTGCTTCAGGTTGCGGAACTCCTCACGCTTACTCTCAACAACACTTTGAGGAATGTGGTGAGCTTTGAAGTCTTGGCGGAAATCATGCCAGGTAATCACACGACCTCCTCTGGAATCTTCGTATTGTTGATACCACTCAGCAGCTTGGTCTTTGAGTTGGAATGAAGCAAACTAGACAAAGTCCTCATGCCTGACGTTGCTACACTCAAAATGTTTGCAGATATCCACGAGCCAATCGTCAGCGTCTGTGGCCTCGACACAGTTACTGAAAGACTTCGGCTGGTTTGCGAGGAACTGGTTGAGGGTAGCAAACTGAGTTTGATTGTTGCCATGGCCTTGATTTCCTTGGTTGCGCTCTTGCAAGAGTTGCATAATCATCTGCATGTTGGCGTTGGTAGTGGCCATCACAACTTGCCATGCCTCCGAAGGTGGAGGTGGTGGCAGAGGTTCCAGATTCTGACGCGTTGGAGGAGCCATCCTGAAGAGGGTGACATCTGTTAGCATCTTGAAAGACATATATTCAAGCTGAATCAAATGGATCGAAATTGCAACATATAGCCTTAACATTCAAACAAGAATGAACGAATGGATTCCAAATTAAATGATCACACTTCCATAAATTGAGAAGCCACTTAGATAGAGGTAGATGAATAAAACAACAAGGTACATATATGAACAAATAATTGGTAAGGATTACCCAATCACAAACCAACTATCTGCGGAAAGAAATACTAGAGCTACATGAATTCCCACCTATGAAACTCCCAAAACTTTCCGGTTATGCAATCAGGTGTTGGGGATACAGGGGAAGCATAATATCTCACCCAAAACTAGCAAATCCTACATCCAGCTGTATCCATCCTTCAACACATAACCAAGAAACATTCGGAAATCATTTACCTCAACCTGGGTTATGGCAATACTCCCGAACTCCCGCCCCAGTACTGGGTGGCATCGAGGTTATCTCACCAACAACTGCATAAAGGAGATTTTCGATGTCGGCGAACTCAGGTATTCTAGAACTGCAACGATAAAATTGTGATGACAACACCTCGGAGCTCTACTCCCCGGGAAATTGCCACAACCCCTAAATGTCAGGAGGCACCAAGAACAATGTTCTCATCACAAAACCATCAGAACGATTCCAAGATACCCACGTGATCCTAAAGTTTTTTTAGTGAAATTTGAGAAGAGAAGAGTCAAAACTCTACGTTAGGATGCCTTGTTGGGGATACACATAACAGGTAGGCCCACGAAGGGTCGAAATATCATGAAGCATGGTTCCACACAACATGTGGGTCCAGGTAAATTTCATAGAGACATACTATCCACTCGGACAAGTAGCGTACTATCCACTCGACCAAGCAGCATACCATCCACTCGGATGACAGTTCACCACTCGACCGTACGACTCACTCAGATATATGAAGACCAGCAGGCAGCAAAGCAGTCGACATCATTCTCATAGTGAAGGCTTGATAGTGGGATGGCTTTATGGCATTCATGCCCCACTTTGTAACATAGGAGGTGAGGGGGTGGCGCACTCTATATAAGCCACCCCCACCACTATACTAGGGGCTCTTTTCTTTCACCTTTCTCTCTTTCTAACCATTAGTCTCAGGACTACGGGATCCGTTCTTCTCTCATTGTAATCTCCGGATACATTCTAAGATAAAACAAAGCCTCTCCGGAGCACGAGACATAGGGTTGTCATCTCTACCGTGAGAGGCCCGAACTCGCTAATAAACAGTGTCACCCATATGGATCTCGACAGATCATGCTCCTTTATCCTACCCCTATCTTATTGTCGGAATCGTTACCACGACAGTTGGCGCCCACCATGGGGCATGGCGTCTATCTAGCCATGATGCAAATGGTTTTATTTCTTCGATCTCCGTCCGCCGATCAATAATCGTCAATGGAGAATCTGATGTTCAGGACATCACTCCATTCACAGGAGAGGCATGATACTCTTCGTTCAAAGGGATCAGGAAGTTTCCATCCTGTCTTTTTCTATACAAACGATTTTTAATCTAACAATAGTTGTTTTTCTTCTGTACGTACACGCGTTCACGCGAGTTCCGTGGAGTTTGGGCTACCATGCCATTCACGGCGAACACATGACGCTCTTCACGCAAAAGGATCATGGGGTTGCCTATTTAATCCTATATCTTTCTTTTGCAATCCATCAACGATCTTACCATGGGTCGCTTCTTCTCCTTTATGTTCGTAAATCTCAGGAAGTAGTGAAAAATGAAGAAGAGAAGACACCATGCGTGGAGGAGGACCACCTCGTCACTCGATGGTGTGGTGGGCGACTTTCTAGTTTCCTGCGGCGTCCCTTGTCAGCCACACAGCGCGATCCCCGCCCTCGATGCGCGGACCTGACATAGCACCGACGCAGGGGCTGTCCATGATCACGGTAAGACGGGAGCCACTGGATCGACACGCCGCCACCTCAAGCTCCGCCCGCACGCAGCCTGGCAGGAGAACGCCGTCCCACACTCGGATTTTTGCAGACTGCCTCACCTCGCGCCGGATCCGTAGCAAAGCTGACATCACCACCGTGACCGACCAGAGAGCCTTGCCCCTCGCCTTCCACTTTCCTTCTAATCTTTAATTCCTTCCAATTTATCTTGTGCATGCAGGACATGAATGGCCGTGGGAAAGGAAAACGTCCACTAAATGCATGGGCGGTTTTAACTCTTCCTTAATTACCAACTAACTAACTCCTCTTGCATGCACATATAGATTTTGGACGTGGGCACTTTCCTCATTAGTGACTGCGTGGGCCTCCTTCTAAAGGTATAATTGCTTTTTTAAGCGCCTCATCAGCTGAGGATTTTCAGTGTCAGTTTCTTAGTTACCGCGGTCAAAACTTCTAAAGGTATAATTGTGCATGCATGCATAACCATCCACGGCCTTTAATCCTTGCAAGATGCATCCGTGCAGGGACCCTTTGTCCATCAAAATATATTCATAGCTATGTTTCCTACTAACTTGGAGGTCACACGTCCGTCATCGTCTCCGGACAGTGGTTCACTCGGATAGACATTCCATTTGAGCTATGTACAGACGACTAACATGTAGTCACCCGACCGGCTCATCTTTTATTTCACTCGACTGATGGCGTGGCGACTGGATCGCAGCCCAGATGTGGTTCACTCGGGCACGCGGGTGCACTTAGATGAGGTGTTCACTTGGACAGCGCTCGCTTGGCTGTCAAGTCCGTGGATCCAGTTGGTCGATTCACCTTTTTACTTGGCCGGCTAACGTACAGATTCATCCGGGGGCTGGCTGCGCCCCTGCAAGCAGCCACGCCATCCTCCGACATCAACTGCCCAATGCAGCACAGACCCGAACCGGCTCTTTCCTCGAGCCAGTCACGCCCACGTGCGCGCGCGAGCTTCCTCTCCCGGCGCCGACATTCTATCACGTCCAGGTTCACCGAGACATATAGTTTACTCGGACGGTTAACAAACTACTGCGATAGTTGGACAAGCACTCGACACTAGACATGTCTTCGTCACCGCTCGGTCGCCCTGCGCGCCGACATCTATTGGACACGTCCTCACCATTCGGGCACCCCTCGCGGTCATTTGGAGGACACGTCTTCATTTGCTTGCCTGACAAGGTTTTATCAGAAAATTATAATATGCAGATGTTCGGCCGCTCCGCGCGTCGCCACTCGGTTGGTCACCTCATCACCACTCGGCCACTCCGTGCGTCGCCACTCGGTTGGTCACCCCATCACCACTCGGCCGCTCCGTGCGTCGCCACTCGGTTGGTCACCTCATCACCATCCGGCCGCTCCACGCGTCGCCACTCGGTTGGTTACCTCATCACCACTCGGCTGCTCCGCTCGTCGCCACTCGGTTGGTCACCTCATCAGCACTCGACCGCCCCGCGCGTCGCCACTCGGTTGGTTACCGCATCACCACTCGGCCTCTCCGCGCATCGCAACTCGGTTGGTCACCTCATCAGCACTCGGCCGCCCCGCGCGTCGCCACTCGGTCGGTTACGTCATCACTGCTCGGCCGCTCCGCGCGTCGCCACTCGGTTGGTCACCTCATCACCGCTCGGCTGCCCCGCGCATCACCACTTGGTTGGTCACCTCATCACCGCTCGGCCGCTCCGCGCGTCGCCACTCAGTTGGTCACCTCATCACCCCTCGGCCGCTCCGTGCGTCGCCACTCGGTTGGTCACCTCATAACCATTCGGCTGCTCCGTGCATCACCATCGGTTAGTCACCTCATCACCATTCGGCCACTCCGTGCGTCACCATCGGTTGGTCACCTCATCACCACTCGGCCGCCCCACGCGTCGCCACTCGGTTGGTCACCTCATAACCATTCGGCCGCTCCGTGTGTCGCCATCGGTTGGTCACCTCATAACCATTTGGCCGCTCCGTGCGTCGCCATCGGTTGGTTACCTCATCACCACTCGGCCGCTCCGTGCGTCGCCATCGGTTGGTCACCTCATAACCACTCGGCCGCGCCGTGCGTCGCCACTCGGTTGGTCACCTCATCACCACTCGGCCGCCCCGCGCGTCGCCACTCGGTTGGTTACCTCATCCCCGCTCGGCCGCGCCGTGCGTCGCCACTCGGTTGGTCACCTCATCACCATTCGGCCGCCCCGCGCGTCGCCACTCGGTTGGCCACCTCATCACCACTCGGCCGCCCGGCGCGTTGCCACTCGGTGGTCACCTCATCACCGCTCGGCCGCTCCGCGCGTCGCCAATCGATTGGTCACCTCATCACCTCTCGGCCGCTCCGTGCGTCGCCACTCGGTTGTTCACCTCATTACCATTCGGCCGCTCCGTGCATCGCCATCGGTTAGACACCTCATCATCATTCGACCGCTCCGTGCGTCGCCATCGGTTAGTCACCTCATCACCACTCGGCCGCCCCACGCGTCACCACTCGGTTGGTCACCTCATAACCATTCGGCCGCTCCGTGCGTCGCCATCGGTTGGTCACCTCATAACCATTCGGCCGCTCCATGCATCGCCATTGGGTGGTCACCTCATCACCACTCGGCCGCCCCGCGCGTCGCCACTTGGTTGGTCACCTCATAACCATTCGGCCGCTCCGTGCGTCGCCATCGGTTGGTCACCTCATCACCACTTGGCTGCCCCGCGCATCGCCACTCGGTTGGTCACCTCATAACCATTCGGCCGCTCCGTGCGTCGGCATCGGTTGGTCACCTCATAACCATTCGTCCTAAAACCGCATTTACCAGAAGGTACGGGTTATATGAGTATACGGTTATGTCATTTGGACTAACTAACGCCCCTGCCTACTTCATGAGCATGATGAACAAAGTGTTCATGGAATATTTGGATAAGTTTGTTGTGGTGTTCATTGATGATATAATGGTATACTCGAAGAACGAGGACGAGCACGAAGAGCATTTGCGTTTAGTTCTCGAGAAACTCAAGGAACACCAGTTGTATGCCAAGTTCAGCAAATGCGAGTTTTGGTTAAAGGAAGTCGGATTTCTTGGACATGTTATATTAGGAGAAGGTGTAGCAGTAGATCCCACTAAGGTTCAGTCAGTCACTGAATGGTTGGCATCCACTTCAGTTAGCGAGATCCACAGTTTTCATGGACTCGCAGGATACTATCGAACATTCATTGAGAATTTTTCCAAAATTGTGAAGCCAATGACTGAGTTATTGAAAAAGGATACCAAGTTTAAATGGACGGAAGAATGTGAGACGAGTTTTCAGGAGTTAAAGAAACGTTTAACTACAGCCCCAGTGCTGATTCTGCCGGATATACGTAAGGATTTTCAAGTGTATTGCGACGCTTCTCGCCTAGGACATGGAAGTGTGCTTATGCAGGACGGAAGAGTTGTTTCGTATGCCTCACGACAACTAAAACCGCACGAATTGAATTATGCCATGCATGATTTGGAGTTAGCAGCCGTAGTGCATGCGTTGAAGACCTGGAGACATTACCTTATTGGAAATCATTGTGATGTGTACATGGATCATAAGAGTTTGAAGTACATCTTCACATAGAAGGAGCTGAACCTTAGGCAGAGGAGATGGTTGGAGCTTATAAAGGATTATGACATGAAGCTTCACTATCATCCAGGCAAGGCCAATGTCGTAGAAGACGCCTTGAGTCGGAAGAGTTATGCTAACACCCTAGTAAGCACGGGATTGCCAAAGGAGTTAGTAGAGGATCTCAGGGAACTTCGATTGGAGATTGCTCCTAGAGGTTTGGTTGCAACTATGGAAGTTCAGTCTACATTGTTAGGAAAGATTCGAGAAGCTTAGAAGGATGACAAAGAGATTGCCGAGATAAAAGAGAGAATGAGCGAAGGAAAGGCCAAAGGTTTTCGTGAGGATGAGGACGACACCTTATGGTTTGAGGACCGTGTTTATGTGCCCAATAACAAAGAGATCGGGAAGTTAATACTTCCGCAGGCTCATGACTCACCATATTCGATACACCCCGGAAACACCAAGATGTATTTGGATTTGAAGGAACGTTTCTGGTGGACTGGTATGAAGAAGGATATCACCTCATTTGGACTCTCCTAGCACCTCATCCGTCCGCTTTCTCTCAATGAGAAGGGTGAACTGGATACCATCTCATAAATTCCAGTCATTTGCGAATATCAAGACGTCTTTCCAGAAGAGCTTCCTGGAATGCCTCCGCACCGGCCAGTTGAATTCATCATCGATCTTGAGCCTGGCACGGAACCTGTTTGCAAACGTCCTTACAAGCTTGGACCTGAAGAGTTGAAGGAGTTGAAGAAGCAACTCGATATTCAAGAGCGAATGGGTCTCATCCGACCTAGTTCTTCTCCGTGGGGTTGTGGAGTTCTTTTTGTGAAGAAGAAGGATGGAACGGACCGACTTTGTGTTGACTACCGTCCATTGAACAAGAAGACTATAAAGAACAAGTACCCACTTCCCAACATCAACGAGCTGTTTGAACAACTCAAAGGTGCTCAAGTATTCTCCAAGCTTGATCTCCATATGGGCTATCACCAGATCTGAATTCGTGAGCAAGATATCCCCAAGACAGCATTCAGATCAAGCTATGGTTCATATGAATACACTGTCATGTCTTTTGGCCTTGTCAACGCTCCTCCGACTTTCTCTCGCATGATGAACTTCATCTTCAACCCCTACACAAATGACTTCGTCTTGGTCTACCTCGATGACATTTTGGTATTTTCCAAGAACAAGGAAGATCATGCCAAGCACTTGCGTTTGGTGCTGGATAAGCTCAGAGAACATCAGTTCTACGCCAAGTTTTCAAAGTGCGAGTTTTGGCTCGATGAGGTTCTCTATCTTGGACATATCATCTCTGCCAAGGGCATAGCGGTGAATCCTGAGAAGGTGTCTGCAATTGTGAATTGGGAACCACCTCAGAACGTGAAGCCTCTTTCCAACCTTCTCGAGGAGCATGTCAAGTATGTTTGGTCTCCTGAATGTGACATCGCTTTCAACACCCTGAAAGAGAAATTAGTCACTGCTCCAGTTCTGACTCCTCCTGATGAATCCAAACCGTTCGAGGTCTTCTGTGATGCCTCTCTTCAAGGTCTTGGTGCAGTGTTGAAGCAAGATAAGAAAGTTGTGGCTTATACTTCTCGCCGGTTGAAGCCCAACGAGAAGAACTACCCCACTCATGACCTCGAGTTGGCGGCAGTTGTTCATGCTCTTTTGACTTGGAGACATCTCTTATTGGGAAGAAAAGTGGACATCTTCACTGACCAGAAGAGTCTCAAGTACATCTTCACTCAGCCTTATCCCAACCTCAGGCAAACTCGTTGGGTCGAAATGATTCAAGAGTATAATCCGAGTATCGAATATACTCCAGGCAAGGCCAATGTAATTGCTGACGCTTTGAGAAGAAAGGCTTACTACAATAGTTTGATTCTCAAGCCTCACCAACCCGAGCTTTGTGAAGCTTTCCGCAAACTCAATCTGCAAGTTGTTCCTCAAGGTTTCGTCACCAACCTTCAAGTCTCTCGTACTTTGGAAGATCAGATTCGCGAGGCTCAAGTTCTTGATGCTATGGTGAAGAAGGCGAAGATTGGGATTGCCAAGAGTCAATCCAAGTACAAGTGCTATCGTCTTGATGACAAGGATACTCTCTTCTTCGAGGATCGCATTGTTGTGCCTAAAGGTGACCTTCGTAAAGTCATTATGAACGAGGCTCACAATTGACTCCTCTCTATCCACCCTGGAAGTACAAAGATGTACCAAGACCTCAAGCAGTCGTATTGGTGGACTCGAATGAAGCGTGAGATTGCTCAGTTCGTGAATGAATGTGATGTCTGCAGAAGAGTGAAGAAAGAACACCAACGACCAGCTGGTCTCCTCCATCCTCTTGCCACTCCAGAATGGAAGTTTGACCACATTGAGATGGACTTCGTGACTGGATTTCCAAAGTACAAGCGTGGAAATGATGCTATCTTCGTTGTCATCGACAAACTCACAAAAGTGGCTCACTTTCTGCCTATCAAAGAGTCTATCACAGCAGCTCAATTGGTAGAGCTATATACCTCTCGGATCGTCTCTCTGCACGGCATTCCACAGTTGATTTCTTCAGATCACGGCAGCATCTTCACCTCCAAGTTTTGGGATTCTTTTCAGAAGGCCATGGGCACCAACATCCTTTTCAGCACAGCTTTTCATCCTCAAACTAGCGGCCAAGTCGAGCGTGTAAATCAGATCCTTGAAGATATGCTCAGGGCTTGCGTTATCTCCTTCGGTATGAAGTGGGAAGATTGTCTTCCATATGCCGAGTTCTCCTACAACAACAGTTTCCAAGCGAGTTCGGGCAAGGCCCCATTTGAAATTCTCTATGGTAGGATGTGCCATACTCCTCTCAACTGGTCAGAGACTGGTGAACGTCAACTTGTTTGAAATGACTTGATCACAGAGGTAGAAGAGATGTGCAAAGTCATTCGTGATAACGTCAAAGAAGCGCAATCGCGCCAGAAGAGCTACTATGATAGTAAGCATCATGATTTGGCTTTCGAGATCGGAGACCATGTTTACCTCCGCGTTTCTCCAATGAAAGGTACTCGTCGCTTCGGTATCAAAGGGAAGCTTGCCCCTAGATACATGGGCCCTTTCAAGATCGTCAGCAAGAGAGGCGATCTCGCCTATCAACTCGAGCTTCCCTCCAACTTTGCAAATGTGCACGACGTGTTCCATGTCTCTCAGCTCCGCAAGTGCTTCAAGACCCCTGACCCCACCGTCAACTTTGAAGACATTGATCTCCAAGAAGACCTTTCTTATCGTGAGCACCCAGTTGCTATTCTTGAAGAAACTGAGCGCAAGACTCGCAACAAGTAAATCAAATTCCTCAAAGTCAAGTGGTCACACCATTCCAACCGTGAAGCCACCTGGGAACACGAGGATCACCTCCGTTCTGAGTACCCAGAGTTTTTCCAGTCCTAGATCTCGGGACGAGATCCTTTCGTAGTGGTGGAGTGCTGTAACACCCCGGATGTAATTTACCTTATCTGTACTCCAACTCTTGCCGTTTCCGGCACTAAGTTATTTCATTTCGTTGTTGTCGGGTTTTTGTCTCCATGTGTTGTTGTCTTTGTCATGCATCTCATATCATGTCATCATGTGCATTGCATTCGCATACGTGTTCGTCTCATGCATCCGAGCATTTTCCCCGTTGTCCGTTTTGCATTTCGGCGCTCCTATGTCGTCCGGTGCCCCTTTCTACCTCTTTTCGTGTGTGGGGGTTAAACATTTCCGGATTGGACCAAGATTTGCCATGCAACCTTGGTTTACTACCGGTGGACCGCCTGTCAAGTTTCGCGCCATTTGGACTTCGTTTGATACTCCAACGGTTAACCGAGGGATCGAAAAGGCCTCGTGTGTGTTACAGCCCAACACCTTTCCAATTTGGCCCAAAACCCACCTAAAACCCTCTCCATCATCTAGAGCGTTCGATCATGATCGCGTGGCCGAAAACCGCACCTCATTTGGAGCTTCCTAGCTCCTCCTACCGATAAAATGGTCTCTTCCCCGAAAATCCCGGGTCATTCCTACCCTAACCCTAGCCCCGCTCCTCTCCCCGCGGGCGGACACATCCGCCGCCACCGAACGAAGCCGCCACTGCCGCCTCCGCGCCAATCAGGCGACGCCACGTGGCGCCCCACCACCCGCCCACCGAGGCCCGCGCGGCCCGCCGCCGGCCGTCGGAGCCCATCGCGCCACCACCGCCCGCCTCCCTCCCGCGCGCCGCTCGCCACACCGTGCCGCTTCAGCGCTGCCGCGCGCATCGCCACCTCGCCCACCGGACCACGCCGGCCGCCGCCTGGCTCCGCCCGAGCTCGCCGGAGGAGTTCCGGAGCCGCCCACCGCCGCGCCGTCCGGTGCCCTCGTCGTCGGAGCACCTCGAGGCCACCGGATCTCGCCTCCACCTCGCCTCCCCCTCGCCGGTTCGGAGCTTCGACCTCGCCGGAGCAAAAACGACGTCGTCGGAGACCTCGGTTTGCGTGCCAGCGAGGAACCCTAGATCTAGTCGGGGATGACTTTTTCTCTCTCCTCTCGTTAATTTTTTGCAATCTTCATCATGCCATAACTCTGCATCCGCAGCTCCGATTCGTGCGTGTAGCATATCAAAATGTTCGCCTTGACGAGTACATCATTTCATCTCATTGCATCTTTTTCATTTGAGCTCATCTTGATGCCCGAAATGCTATTGGAAGAGGGCTATGTGAGGAATTTGTCAGATCTGTTTCAGCAAATGGCATTTTGTCAATTTTACCATGATTAATGTGCGCATGCTATGATCCTGAGCTCTACATGTGTTTTGTTATATGCCATGCCATCTTTACAGGGGTGTATGCCATGTATTTTTGTGATATTTTTGGTGACTAGCACAAGCTTGCAAGGTAGCGTAATCGTTGATGCAGATTTCAGGGACTTAGAATTTCACTAAGTCCTTGTCCTGTTTTTGTTGTTATGCCATATGTTCATGTTGTTTTCTAGTGATCCGTGCCTCTTTTGAGGATGATCAGTAAGGATGTTTTGTTAACATTGTGGTTCTCTATCCATCCCTGTCTTTGTTTGGATTTATGGAGCACCCTAGCTTGAGTCAATCAAGCTCTACTTTTGCTACAAAATGATCCTGGCAGATTGTTGACATGTTTAGCGATTTTGCCGAGGATGTTGCTATTGATCCGTGCATGCTATGTTGTTGTTCTTGCCATGTCTTGCCCCTATGCCATGCCTTCTTGATGGATGTATGCTTAGTTTGTCATGCCATGCTCTGTAGTAAGTGCATCGAGCTCGTAAACATGCCTACTCGTTAACTGTTTTGCATGCTCCAGTTTTTCACCAAGTCTGAATCTGTTTATGTTTTTTGCCATGTTCACATGCTTGCAATTGTATTTTCTGATCCCCTTTGGCTCAAGGTCACTAAGGGACTTTTCTTAAGTGCTTTGAGTAGCTTCATACCATTCCTTTCCTTGCCATGTTGAGTTCCTGTAGCTTGTAGTTTTCATGCTCTAAAGTGTGCTTCCTGATGATAAATTCCAGACTTGTGTTAATTTCACTAAGTCTGAAACCTGTTATCATTTGCTCTTTTGCCATGCTTGTTTGAACCTGTTATTGGATGAATTAACCGTAGCTCAGTGTTCATATTTTGTCAAGCTTCATGAGTGGATCCCTGCCATGTATTTTGTTGTCATGTTTGAGTGAAGTAGCATATTTATCTTGATGCATTTAGATGGCTGCTTGCTGATTATCGCAGACCGGTGCCATATTTGTTTTGCTTTCCATTTCCAAACCATGCATCCGATTCCGGTGATCTTTATATTGATTTCAACCAAAATCAAATCACCTTTCCAGTGGAACTCTTGGATTTCCAAGTTGAGGCCAGGTTCTATCATTCCTTGTCAAATCTTGCATACGCATCACATACCGCATCCCGCATATCATACCATGTTTGCATCATATTGTTTGAGCATTGCACGTGGTTGATTATGTTCTGTTTGCTTGTTGTTCTTGTTTGGGTAGAGCCGGGAGACGAGTTCGTGAACGAGGAGCCCGTTGAGTTCGCTTACGAGGATCAAGGCAAGTTTGACAACTTTGCAGGCAAGATGATCATACCCTCGAAATCACTTCTATCTTTGCTTGCTAGATGCTCTCTCTTTTGCTATGCCTATGCTACGATACCTACCACTTTCTTACCATGCCTCCCATATTGCCATGTCAAACCTCTAACCCACCATGTCCTAGCAAACCGTTGTTTGGCTATGTTACCGCTTTGCTCAGCCCCTCTTATAGCGTTGCTAGTTGCAGGTGAAGATTGGAGATTGTTCCTTGTTGGAACATTGTTTCTTGTTGGGATATCACCATATTATCTTGTTTATCTTTATGCATCTATATACTTGGTAAAGGGTGGACGACTCGGCCTTTTTCCTAGTGTTTTGTTCCACTCTTGCCGCCCTAGTTTCCGTCATATCGGTGTTATGTTCCCGGATTTTGCGTTCCTTACACGGTTGGGTTATAATGGAACCCCTTGACAGTTCGCCTTGAATAAAACTCCTCCAGCAATGCCCAACCTTGGTTTTACCATTTTCCACCTAGCCTCTTTTTCCCTTGGGTTTCCGGAGCCCAAGGGTCATCTTTATTTAAACCCCCCTGGGCCAGTGCTCCTCTGAGTGTTGGTCCGACCGAGTAGACTACGGGGCCACCTCGGGGCAACTTGATGGCTGTTTTTACTCATAGGATGTCTCATCTGAGTGTGCCCTGAGAACGAGATATGTGCAGCTCCTATCGGGATTTGTCAGCACATTCGGGCGGTGTTGCTGGACTTGTTTTACCATTGTCGAGGATGTCTTTTAACCAGGATGCCGAGTCTGATCGGATTGTCTTGGGAGAAGGAATATCCTTCGTTGGCCGTGAGAGCTTGTGATGGGCTAAGTTGGGACTCCCCTGCAGGGATTTGAACTTTCGAAAGCCGTGCCCGAGGTTATGGGCAGATGGGAATTTGTTAATGTCCGGTTGTAGATAACATGAAACTTAACTTAATTAAAATACATCAACCGCGTGTGTAACCATGATGGTCTCTTCTCGGCGGAGTCCGGGAAGTGAACACGGTGTTGGAGTAATGCTTGACATAGGTTGTTCTAGGATCACTTCTTGATCATAGTTGTTCGACCGTGCTTTTGCCTTCTCTTCTCGCTCTCTTTTGCGAATATGTTAGCCACCATATATGCTAGTCTATTGCTGCAGCTCCACCTCATACCTTTGCCTTACCTCTAAGCTTAAATAGTCTTGATCGCGAGGGTGTGAGATTGCTGAGTCCCGGTGACTCACAGTTTACTTCAAAAACCAGATGCAGGGACCAATGAAACCGCTCCAGACCATCCTCTTGAGCTCAAGTGGGAGTTTGATGAAGACTCTCGTCGTTACTATGTGTCTTTCCCAGATGATCAGTAGTGGTGCCCAGTTGGGGCGATCGGGGACTTTGTCGCATTTGGGGATTGATCTTTATTTTGGTACCGTAGTCGGACCCTGAGTGTATTGGATGAATGTAATGACTTATTTATGTATTTGTGTGACGTGGCGAGTGTAAGCCAACTATGTATCTTTTCCCGTTTTATTTATTTACATGGGTTGTTGTGAAGATTACCTTACTTGCGACATAGCTTTCAATGCGGTTATGCCTCTAAGTCGTGCTTCGACACGTAGGAGATATAGCCGCATCGAGGGCGTTACAAGTTGGTATCAGAGCCGACCCTCGCGGTTACACGGATGGTTGCGGACAGGTGTGTGGTCATGTTGTTCATGACGTTTGTGACCTGTCGTGGCACCCGGCATGGCACATGTACCAGACTGGAAGCACAGACGTTTGTGCCAAGAGGGAACGTTCCTGTGGCCCGACGAGGACGTCGGTTCCTCTGAGTGGGGGTGTATGTGATGGCCTGGCTTATTAGGGATGATAGACTACTCATATCAATATGGAATTCCTTCTTTTCCGGTAGCCCATTCAGACAGAACTCCAAAGTTAAGCGTGCTCAGCTTGGAGTGGTGTCAGGATGGGTGACCGACCGGGAAGTTGCTCCTGGGTGCGCATGAGTGAGGACAAAGTGCGCAGAAAAGACTAGTATTGATCTGTGGGGCCAGTCTAGATCCCGCTAGGAGTAACGACAACCGGCGGGTGTGTCTGGGGCGTTACAAGTTGGTAATCAGAGCCTTCCGCGACTTTAGGAGCCCCCTGCTTGATTGAATCGTTGGCATTGTTGAGTCTAGAAAAAAAATTGAGTCATTTAGGAATTATATATCAGAGAGTTAGCAATTCTTTTTACTCCCCAGTCCCTTTGTCGCTCTGGTGAGGCATCTTGACATAGAGTTTTGACTCTTCTCTTCTCAAATTTCACTAAAAAAAATTTTAGGATCACGCGGGTATCTTGGAATCGTTCCGATCGATTTGTGACAAGAACATTGTTCTTGGTGCCTCCTGTCATTTAGGGGTTGTGGCAGTGTCCCGGGGAGTTGAGCTCTGAGGTGTTGTCATCACAATTTTATCGTTGAGATTCTGGAATACCTGAGTTTTGCCGACATCGAAAATCTCTTTTATGCAGTTGTTGGTGAGATAACCTCGACGCCACCCAGTACTGGGCGGGAGTTCGGGAGTATTGCATAACTTGTATAACGGATGCTTTTCGAAGGTTGAGGTAGATGATTTCCTAAGGTTTCTTGGTTATGTGTTGAAGGATGGATACAGCTGGATGTAGGATTTGCTAGATTTGGGTGAGATATTATGCTTCCCCTGTATCCCCAACACCTGATTGCATAACCAGAAAGGTTTGGGAGTTTTATAGGTGGGAATTCTTGTAGCTCTAGTTCTTCTTCCGCGGATATTTGGATTGGGATTGGGTAATCCTCACCTAGTACCGTTCTTGTCCGTACCTTGTTGGTTTTATTCTTCTACCTCAATTCTAAGTGGCTTCTCAACTTATGGAAATGTGACCATTTCAACTGGAATGCTTTCATTCATTTTGTTCAGATGTGAAAACTTTATGTTCCAATTTCAACCCGTTTGATTCAGCTTCAATATTTGTCTGTGAAGTTGCTAAGGGATGTCAACTTCTTCAGGATGGCTCCTCCAACGCGCACGACTCCGAATCCTGATCCACCACCACCACCTCCACCTCCGGAGGCTTGGCAAGCTGTGATGGTCGCTACCAATGCAAACACGCAGCTGATCATGCAACTTCTTCAAGAGCGCAACCAAGGGAACTTGGGCCATGGCAACAATCAGAATCAGTTTGCTACACTCAACCAGTTCCTCGCTAACCAGCCAAGTCCTTCAGCAATTGTGTTGAGGCAACATACGCTGATGATTGGCTCGTGGACATATGCAAGCATTTCGAGTGCAGTAACGTCAGGCCTAAGGACTTTGTCAAGTTCGCTTCCTTCCAACTCAACGACCAAGCTGCAGAATGGTTTCAGCAGTACAAAGATTCCAGAGGAGGCCGTGCGATTACCTGGGATGAATTCCGTAAAGACTTCAAAGCTCATCATATTCCTCAGAGTGTGGTTGAAAGCAAGCGTGAGGAATTCCGCAACCTGAAGCAAGGCACTATGTCTGTTTACCAGTACAGCATCATGTTCCAAAAGCTCGCTCGTTTCGCCAAGCAGGACGTCCCTGACGAGAAGAGCATGATATACCAGTTCAGGGGTGGTCTCAGAGAAGAACTCCAGCTAGCTCTCGTCCTTTTTGAGCCAAAGAAGTATGATGAGTTCTACAATATGGCAATGAAGCAAGAGACCGCTCAACTGAAGTGTGATGCTTCCAAGAAGCGAGTCAGAGATGCTACTCCTTCTTCTTAACTCAAGTGGCTAAGCAGTAAAAGTATTGGCTTCCTCCTCCTCCGTTCTGTCAGCCTTATCAGCAGAAGACCAAAGGTGGCAGTGGATCTTCCAACCCACCCAACCCTGGCTTTTAGAACAAGACTTCGTCTCAAGATCCAAGGTCAAGTGCTCCGTATCACCATCCTCTTTTAGAGGTCACGTGCAACAAGTGCCAACAGAAGGGTCACTATGGCAACAAATGCTTCAATCGCATCTCCCTCCTCCTCCTCCTCCTATGAGATCGGCAAGTACAGCTGTGGTCAAGCATAACCCCAAGCACGCCAAGGTCAACTTGATGAATGCAGCTCAGGCAGAGGACTCGTCAGATGTCACTATGGGTAACCTTCATGTTAACGATGTTCCTTCAAAAGTACCTTTTGACACTGGTGCATCGCATTCTTTCTTGTCATTCCCATTTGCATCGAAGCACAATGTTGATACTGAGGTTATGCCCAAAGTCATGCAAGTTGTTTCTCCCAGCAAGCTTTTGACTTCTAGTTTGGTTGCTCCCGATGTCTCTATCACGTTGGGCGACTACAAGTTTCTGTCCTCTCTAGTGGTCCTTGGTAACTCGGATGTTGATCTTATTCTCGAAATGGATTGGCTATCTAAGCACAAGGCTCATCTTGATTGTGCTGCCAGTCAGATTCAATTGACTCATACGTCTGAGGATGTAATTGTCTTTGCCGCTCGTGATGATACCATCTGTCTGTTTTCTCTCAATGAGAAGGGTGAACTGGATACCATCTCGTAAATTCCAGTCATTTGCGAATATCAAGATATCTTTCCAGAAGAGCTTCCAGGAATGCCTCCGCACCGGCCAGTTGAATTCTTCATCGATCTTGAGCCTGGCACGGAACCTGTTTGCAAACGTCCTTACAAGCTTGGACCTCAACAGTTGAAGGAGTTGAAGAAGCAACTCGATATTCAAGAGCGAATGGGTCTCATCTGACCTAGTTCTTCTCCGTGGGTTGTGGAGTTCTTTTTGTGAAGAAGAAGGATGCAACGGACCGACTTTGTGTTGACTACCGTCCATTGAACAAGAAGACTATAAAGAACAAGTACCCACTTCCCAACATCAACGAGCTGTTTGAACAACTCAAAGGTGCTCAAGTATTCTCCAAGCTTGATCTCTGTATGGGCAATCACCAGATCCAAATTCGTGAGCAAGATATCCCCAAGACAGCATTCAGAGCAAGCTATGGTTCATATGAATACACTGTCATGTCTTTTGGCCTTGTCAACGCTCCTCCGACTTTCTCTCGCATGATGAACTTCATCTTCAATGTTGGGGATCGTAGCAGAAATTAAAAAAATTCTACGCATCACCAAGATCAATCTATGGAGTATTCTAGCAACGAGGGGAATAGGAGTGCATCTACATACCCTTGTAGATCGCGAGCGGAAACGTTCAAGTGAACGGGGATGATGGAGTCGTACTCGCCGTGATCCAAATCACCAATGACCAAGTGCCGAACGGACAGCACCTCCACATTCAACACACGTATGGTTGGGAAGACGTCTCCTCCTTCTTGATACAGCAAGGGGGAACGAGAGGTTGATGAAGATCCAGCAGCACAACGGCGTGGTGGTGGATGCAGCAGGATCCCGGCAGGGGTTCGCCAAGCACAAGCGGAGAGGAGAGGTGTTACGGAGGGAGAGGGAGGCACCAAGAGAAAGGTGCAGCTGCCCTCCCTCCCTTCCACTATATATAGGAGCTAGGGGGGCGCATGCCCCCTTGGAGATCCCATCTAAAAGGGGGGGCAACGGCCCCCTTAGGGTTTCCAACCAGGGGGGCACATTCCCCCTCGGGGAGCAACGGCCCCCTAGGGTTTCCAACCCTAGGCGCCTTGGGCCCTTGGGTGGGGCGCACCAGCCCATCAGGGGCTGGTTCCCACGCCACTTGAGCCCATGGGGCCCTCCGGGATAGGTGGCCCCATCCGGTGGACCATCGGGACCCTTCCGGTGGTCCCGGTACAATACCGGTAACCCCCGAAACCTTACCGCTGGCCGAAACTGGACTTCCTATATATAGATCTTTACCTCCGGACCATTCCGGAACTCCTCGTGACGTCCGGGATCTCATCCGGGACTCCGAACAACTTTCGGGTTACTGCATACTAATATCTCTACAACCCTAGCGTCACCGAACCTTAAGTGTGTAGACCCTACGGGTTCGGGAGACACGCAGACATGACCGAGACGCCTCTCCAGTCAATAACGAACAGCGGGATCTGGATACCCATGTTGGCTCCCACATGCTCCTCGATGATCTCATCGGATGAACCACGATTTCGAGAACTTAATCAATCCCGTATTCAATTCCCTTTGTCAATTGGTACGTTACTTGCCCGAGACTCGATCGTCGGTATCCCAATACCTTGTTCAATCTCGTTACCGGCAAGTCACTTTACTCGTACCGTAATGCATGATCCCGTGACCAACCCCTCGGTCACATTGAGCTCATTATGATGATGCATTACCGAGTGGGCCCAAAGATACCTCTCCGTCATACGGAGTGACAAATCCCAATCTCGATTCGTGCCAACCCAACAGACACTTTCGGAGATACCCGTAGTGCACCTTTATAGCCACCCAGTTACGTTGTGACGTTTGATACACCCAAAGCACTCCTACGGTATCCGAGAGTTGCACAATCTCATGGTCTAAGGAAATGATACTTGACATTAGAAAAGCTCTCACAAAACGAACTTACACGATCTTTGCGCTATGCTTAGGTTTTGGTCTTGTCCATCACATCATTCTCCTAATGATGTGATCCCGTTATCAATGACATCCCCATGTCCATAGCCAGGAAACCATGACTATCTGTTGATCAACGAGCTAGTCAACTAGAGGCTCACTAGGGACACATTGTGGTCTATGTATTCACACATGTATTACGATTTCCGGATAATACAATTATAGCATGAATAATAGACAATTCTCATGAACAAGGAAATATAATAATCATTTTAATATTTCCTCTAGGGCATATTTCCAACAGTCTCCCACTTGCACTAGAGTCAATCATCTAGTTACATTGTGATGAATCGAACACCCATGGAACTCTGGTGTTGATCATGTTTTTCTCTAGGGAGAGGTTTAGTCAACGGATCTGCTACATTCAGGTCCGTATGTACTTTACAAATTTCTATGTCTCCATTTTGAACACTTTCACGAATGGAGTTGAAGCGACGCTTGATATGCCTGGTCTTCCTGTGAAACCTGGGCTCCTTGTCACAGAAGAGAGTCATCGGCCCCGACGCATTGGGTATGACTCCTAGGTCGGTGATGAACTCCTTCACCCAGATTGCTTCTTGTGCTGCCTCCGAGGCTGCCATGTATTCTGCTTCACATGTAGATCCCACCATGACGCTTTGCTTGCAACTGCACCAGCTTACTGCCCCACCATTCAAAATATACACGTATCCGGTTTTTTACTTAGAGTCATCCAAATCTGTGTCGAAGCTAGCGTCGACGTAACCCTTTATGACGAGCTCTTCGCCACCTCCATAAACGAGAAACATATCCTTGGTCCTTTTCAGGTACTTCAGGATGTTTTTGACCGTTGTCCAGTGTTCCTTGCCGGGATTACTTTGGTACCTACCTACCAAACTTACGGCAAGGTTTACATCAGGTCTGGTAAACAGCATGGCATACATAATAGACCCTATGGCTGAGGCATAGGGGATGACACTCATCTCTTCTATATCTTCTGCCGTGGTCGGGCATTGAGCCGTGCTCAATCGCACACCTTGCAATACAGGCACTGATCCATATTGAACTTCTTCTATATCTTGATGCCTAATATATAAGAAGCTTCTCCAAGGTCCTTCATTGAAAAACACTTGTTCAAATAGGCCTTTATGCTTTCCAAGAATTCTATATCATTTCCCATCAATAGTATGTCATCCACATATAATATGAGAAATGCTACAGAGCTCCCACTCACTTTCTTGTAAACGCAGGCTTCTCCATAAGTCTGCATAAACCCAAACGCTTTGATCATCTCATCAAAGTGAATGTTCCAACTCCGAGATGCTTGCACCAGCCCATAGATTGAGCGTTGGAGCTTGCACACCTTGTTAGCATTCTTAGGATCGACAAAACCTTCTGTCTGCATCATATACAATTCTTCCTTAAGAAAGTCGTTAAGGAATGCCGTTTTGACGTCCATTTGCCATATCTCATAATCATAGAATGCGGTAATTGCTAACATAATTCGGACGGACTTTAGCTTCGCTACGGGTGAGAAAGTCTCATCGTAGTCAACCCCTTGAACTTGTCGATAACCCTTAGCGACAAGTCGAGCCTTATAGATGGTCACATTACCATCCGCGTCTGTCTTCTTCTTAAAGATCCATTTATTTTCTATGGCTCGCCGATCTTCGGGCAACTCAGTCAAAGTCCAGACTTTGTTTTCATACATGGATTCTATCTCGGATTCCATGGCTTCTAGCCATTTGTCGGAATCTGGGCCCGCCATCGCTTCTTCATAGTTCGAAGGTTCACCGTTGTCTAACAACATGATTTCCAAGACAGGTTTGCCGTACCACTCTGGTACGGAACGTGTCCTTGTGGACCTACGAAGTTCAGTAGGAGCTTGATCCGAAGTATATTGATCATCATCATTAACTTCCTCTCTAATCGGTGCAGGCACCACAGGAACATTTTCCTGAGCTGTGCTACTCTCTGCTTCAAGAGGCATTACTTCATCAAGCTCTACTTTCCTCCCACTTACTTCTTTCGAGAGAAACTCCTTCTCTAGAAAGGATCCATTCTTGGAAACGAAGATCTTGCCTTCGGATCTGAGGTAGAAGGTATACCCAATGGTTTCCTTAGGGTATCCTATGAAGACACATTTTTCTGAATTGGGTTCGAGCTTTTCAGGTTGAAGTTTCTTGACATAAGCATCGCATCCCCAAACTTTTAGAAACAACAGCTTAGGTTTCTTCCCAAACCATAATTCATACGGTGTCGTCTCAACGGATTTCGACGGAGCCCTATTTAAAGTGAATGCAGCAGTCTCTAAAGCATAGCCCCAAAATGAGAGCGGTAGATCGGTAAGAGACATCATACATCGCACCATATCCAATAGAGTGCGATTACGACGTTCAGACACACCGTTACGCTGAGGTGTTCCAGGCGGCGTGAGTTGTGAAACGATTCCACATTTCCTTAAGTGTGTGCCAAATTCGTGACTTAAATATTCTCCCCCACGATCTGATCATAAGAACTTTATTTTTCTGTCACGTTGATTCTCAACCTCACTCTGAAATTCCTTGAACTTTTCGAAGGTCTCAGACTTGTGTTTCATTAAGTAGAGATACCCATATCTACTCAAGTCATCAGTGAGAGTGAGAACATAACGATAGCCACCCCGAGCCTCAACACTCATTGGACCGCACACATCAATATGTATGTTTTCCAATAAGTTGGTTGCTCGCTCCATTGTTCCTGAGAACGGAGTCTTGGTCATCTTACCCATGAGGCATGGTTCGCACGTGTCAAATGATTCGTAATCAAGAGACTCTAAAAGTCCATCTGCATGGAGCTTCTTCATGCGTTTGACACCTATGTGACCAAGGCGGCAGTGCCACAAGTACGTGGGACTATCATTATCAACCTTACATCTTTTGGTATTCACACTATGAATATGTGTAGCATTATGCTCGAGATTCATTAGGAATAAACCATTCACCATCGGAGCATAACCATAAAACATATCTCTCATATAAATAGAACAACCATTATTCTCGGATTTAAATGAGTAGCCATCTCGTATTAAACGAGATCCTAATACAATGTTCATGCTCAAAGCTGGTACTAAATAACAACTATTGAGGTTTAAAACTAATCCCGTAGGTAAATGTAGAGGTAGCGTGCCGACGGCGATCACATCGACCTTGGAACCATTCCCGACGCGCATCGTCACATCGTCCTTCGCTAGTCTCCGTTTATTCCGCAGCTCCTGCTTTGAGTTACAAATGTGAGCAACCGCACCGGTATCAAATACCCAGGAGCTACTACAAGTACTGGTAAGGTACACATCAATTACATGTATATCACATATACCTTTCGTGATGCCGACCTTCTTGTCCGCTAAGTATTTGGGGCAGTTCCGCTTCCAGTGACCACTTCCCTTGCAATAAAAACACTCAGTCTCGGGCTTGGGTCCATTCTTTGGCTTCTTCCCAGCAGCTTGCTTACCGGGCGCGGCAACTCCCTTGCCGTGCTTCTTGAAGTTCTTCTTACCCTTGCCTTTCTTGAACTTAGTGCTTTTATTCACCATCAACACTTGATGTTCCTTTTTGACTTCTACCTCTGCTGATTTCAGCATTGCAAATACTTCAGGAATGGTCTTTTCCATCCCCTGCATATTGAAGTTCATCACAAAGCTCTTGTAGCTCGGTGGAAGCGACTGAAGGATTCTGTCAATGACCGCGTCATCCGGGAGATTAACTCCCAGCTGAGTCAAGCGGTTATGCAACCCAGACATTTTGAGTATGTGCTCACTGACAGAACTATTTTCCTCCATCCTACAGCTGAAGAACTTGTCAGAGACTTCATATCTCTCGACCCGGGCATGAGCTTGAAAAACCATTTTCAGCTCTTCGAACATCGCATATGCTCCGTGTCTCTCAAAACGCTTTTGGAGCCCTGGTTCTAAGCTGTAAAGCATGCCGCACTGAATGAGGGAGTAATCATCAGCATGTGTCTGCCAAGCGTTCATAACGTCTTGGTTCTGTGGGACGGGTGCGTCACCTAGCGGTGCTTCTAGGACATAATCTTTCTTGGAATCTATGAGGATGATCCTCAGGTTCCGGACCCAGTCTGTATAGTTGCTGCCATCGTCTTTTAGCTTGGTTTTCTCTAGGAACGCGTTGAAGTTGAGGACAATGTGGGCCATTTGATCTACAAGACATATTGTAAAGATTTTAGACTAAGTTCATGATAATTAAGTTCATCTAATCAAATTATTAAATGAACTCCCACTCAGATAGACATCCCTCCAGTCATCTAAGTATAACATGATCCGAGTTAACTAGGTCGTGTCCGATCATCACGTGAGACGGACTAGTCAACATTGGTGAACATCTTCATGTTGATAGTATCTTCTATACGACTCATGCTCGACCTTTCGGTCTTCTGTGTTCCGAGGCCATGTCTGTACATGCTAGGCTCGTCAAGTCAACCTAAGTGTATTGCGTGTGTAAATCTGTCTTACACCCGTTGTATTCGAACGTTAGAATCTATCACACCCGATCATCACGTGGTGCTTCGAAACAACGAACCTTCGCAACGGTGCACAGTTAGGGGGAACACTTTTCTTGAAATTATTACGAGGGATCATCTTATTTAAGCTACCGCCGTTCTACGCAAATAAGATGTAAAACATGATAAACATCACATGCAATCAAATAGTGACATGATATGGCCAATATCCTTTGCTCCTTTGATCTCCATCTTCGGGGCTCCATGATCATCGTTGTGACCGGCATGACACCATGATCTCCATCATCGTGTCTTCTTGAAGTTGTCTCGTCATCTATTACTTCTACTACTATGGCTAACGCTTTAGCAATAAAGTAAAGTAATTACATGACGTTTATGTTGACACGCAGGTCATAAATAAATAAAGACAACTCCTATGGCTCCTGCCGGTTGTCGTACTCATCGACATGGAAGTCGTGATTCCTATTAAAAGAACATGATCAATCTCATACATCACATATATCATTCATCATTCATCACAACCTTTGGCCATATCACATCACAAAACACTTGCTGCAAAAACAAGTTAGACGTCCTCTAATTATTGTTGCAAGTTTTTACGTGGCTGCTATAGGTTTCTAGCAAGAACATTTCTTACCTACGCCAAAACCACAACGTGAATTGCCAATTTCTATTTATCCTTCATAAGGACCCTATTCATCGAATCCAATTCGACTAAAGTGGGAGAGACTGACACTCGCCAGCCACCTTATGCAACTAGTGCATGTCAGTCGGTGGAACCGGTCTCACGTAAGCGTACGTGTAAGGTTGGTCCGGGCCGCTTCATCCCACGATGCCGCCGAATCAAGATAGGACTAGTAATGGCAAGCAAATTGACAATATCGACGCCCACAACTACTTTGTGTTCTACTCGTGCATAGTAACTACGCATAGACCTAGCTCTGATACCACTGTTGGGGATCGTAGCAGAAATTAAAAAAATTCTACGCATCACCAAGATCAATCTATGGAGTATTCTAGCAACGAGGGGAATAGGAGTGCATCTACATACCCTTGTAGATCGCGAGCGGAAGCGTTCAAGTGACGGGGATGATGGAGTCGTACTCGCCGTGATCCAAATCACCGATGACCAAGTGCCGAACGGACAGCACCTCCGCGTCCAACACACGTATGGTTGGGAAGACGTCTCCTCCTTCTTGATCCAGCAAGGGGGAAGGAGAGGTTGATGAAGATCCAGCAGCACGACGGCGTGGTGGTGGATGCAGCAGGATCCCGGCAGGGGTTCGCCAAGCACAAGCGGGGAGGAGAGGTGTTACGGAGGGAGAGGGAGGCGCCAAGAGCAAGGTGCGGCTGCCCTCCCTCCCTTCCACTATATATAGGGGCTAGGGGGCGCATGCCCCCTTGGAGATCCCATCTGAAAGGGGGGGGCGGCCCCCTTGGGGTTTCCAACCAGGGGGCGCATGCCCCCTCGGGGGGCAACGGCTCCCTAGGGTTTCCAACCCTAGGCGCCTTGGGCCCTTGGGTGGGGCGCACCAGCCCATCAGGGGCTGGTTCCCACACCACTTCAGCCCATGGGGCCCTCCGGGATAGGTGGCCCCATCCGGTGGACCCCCGGGACCCTTCCTGTGGTCCTGGTACAATACCGGTAACCCCCGAAACCTTCCCGCTGGCCGAAACTGGACTTCCTATATATAAATCTTTACCTCCAGACCTCATCCGGGATCTCATCCGGGACTCCGAACAACTTTCGGGTTACTGCATACTAATATCTCTACAACCCTAGCGTCACCGAACCTTAAGTGTGTAGACCCTACGGGTTCGGGAGACACGCATACATGACCGAGACGCCTCTCCGGTCAATAACCAACAGTGGGATATGGATACCCATGTTGGCTCCCACATGTTCCTCGATGATCTCATCAGATGAACCACGATGTCGAGGACTTAATCAATCCCGTATTCAATTCCCTTTGTCAATCGGTACGTTACTTGCCCGAGACTCGATCGTCGGTATCCCAATACCTTGTTCAATCTCGTTACCGGCAAGTCACTTTACTCGTACCGTAATGCATGATCCCGTGACCAACCCCTTGGTCACATTGAGCTCATTATGATGATGCATTACCGAGTGGGCCCAGAGATACCTCTCCGTCATACGGAGTGACAAATCCCAGTCTCGATTCGTGCCAACCCAATAGACACTTTCGGAGATACCCGTAGTGCACCTTTATAGCCACCCAGTTACGTTGTGACGTTTGATACACCCAAAGCACTCCTACGGTATCCGGGAGTTGCACAATCTCATGGTCTAAGGAAATGATACTTGACATTAGAAAAGCTCTCACAAAACGAACTTACACGATCTTTGTGCTATGCTCAGGTTTGGGTCTTGTCCATCACATCATTCTCCTAATGATGTGAACCCGTTATCAATGACATCCCCATGTCCATAGCCAGGAAACCATGACTATCTGTTGATCAACGAGCTAGTCAACTAGAGGCTCACTAGGGACACATTGTGGTCTATGTATTCACACATGTATTACGATTTCCGGATAATACAATTATAGCATGAATAATAGACAATTATCATGAACAAGGAAATATAATAATCATTTTATTATTGACTCTAGGGCATATTTCCAACATTCAACCCCTACACAAATGACTTCGTCTTGGTCTACCTCGATGACATTTTGGTCATTTCCAAGAACAAGGAAGATCATGCCAAGCACTTGCGTTTGGTGCTGGATAAGCTCAGAGAACATCAGTTCTACGCCATGTTTTCAAAGTGCGAGTTTTGGCTCGATGAGGTTCTCTATCTTGGACATATCATCTCTGCCAAGGGCATATCGGTGAATCCTGAGAAGGTGTCTGCAATTGTGAATTGGGAACCACCTCAGAACGTGAAGCAACTCCGCAGCTTCCTTCGGCTCGCAAGCTATTGTCGAAGGTTCGTTGAGAACTTTTCAAGGATCGCGAAGCCTCTTTCCAACCTTCTCGAGAAGCATGTCAAGTACGTTTGGTCTCCTGAATGTGACATCGCTTTCAACACCCTAAAAGAGAAATTAGTCACTACTCCAGTTCTGACTCCTCCTGATGAATCCAAACCGTTCGAGGTCTTCTGTGATGCCTCTCTTCAAGGTCTTGGTGCAGTGTTGATGCAAGATAAGAAAGTTGTGGCTTATACTTCTCGCTAGTTGAAGCCCAACGAGAAGAACTACCCCACTCATGACCTCTAGTTGGCGGCAGTTGTTCATGCTCTTTTGACTTGGAGACATCTGTTATTGGGAAGAAAAGTGGACATCTTCACTGACCACAAGAGTCTCAAGTACATCTTCAGTCAGCCTAATCTCAACCTCAGGCAGACTCGTTGGGTCGAAATGATTCAAGAGTATAATCCGAGTATCGAATATACTCCAGGCAAGGCCAATGTAATTGCTGACGCTTTGTGAAGAAAGGCTTATTGCAACAGTTTGATTCTCAAGCCCTACCAACCCAAGCTTTGTGAAGCTTTCTGCAAACTCAATCTGCAAGTTGTTCCTCAAGGTTTACTCACCAACCTTCAAGTCTCTCCTACCTTGGAAGATCAGATTCGTGAGGCTCAAGTTCTTGATGCTATGGTGAAGAAGGCGAAGATTGGGATTGCCAAGAGTCAATCCAAGTACAAGTGCTATCGTCTTGATGACAAGGATACTCTCTTCTTCGAGGATCGCATTGTTGTGCCTAAAGGTGACCTTCGTAAAGTCATTATGAACGAGGCTCACAATTCACTCCTCTCTATCCACCCTAGAAGTACAAAGATGTACCAGGACCTCAAGCAGTCGTATTGGTGGACTCGAATGAAGCGTGAGATTACTCAGTTCGTGAATGAATGTGATGTCTGCAGAAGAGTGAAGAAAGAACACCAACGACCAGCTGGTCTCCTCCATCCTCTTGCCACACCAGAATGGAAGTTTGACCACATTGAGATGGACTTCGTGACTGGATTTCCAAAGTACAAGCATGGAAATGATGCTATCTTCGTTGTCATCGACAAACTCACAAAAGTGGCTCACTTTCTGCCTATCAAAGAGTCTATCACAGCAGCTCAATTGGTAGAGCTATATACCTCTCGGATCGTCTCTCTGCACGGCATTCCACAGTTGATTTCTTCAGATCACGGCAGCATCTTCACCTCCAAGTTTTGGGATTCTTTTCAGAAGGCCATGGGCACCAACATCCGTTTCAGCACAGCTTTTCATCCTCAAACTAGCGGCCAAGTCGAGCGTGTCAATCAGATCCTTGAAGATATGCTCAGGGCTTGCGTTATCTCCTTCGGTATGAAGTGGGAAGATTGTCCTCCATATGCCGAGTTCTCCTACAACAACAGCTTCCAAACGAGTTCGGGCAAGGCCCCATTTGAAATTCTCTATGGCAGGAAGTATTGTACTCCTCTCAACTGGTCAAAGACTGGTGAACGTCAACTTATTGGAAATAACTTGATCACAGAGGTAGAAGAGATGTGCAAAGTCATTCGTGATAACCTCAAAGAAGCGCAATCGCGCCAGAAGAGCTACTATGATAGTAAGCATCGTGATTTGGCTTTCAAGATCGGAGACCATGTTTACCTCCGCATTTCTCCAATGAAAGCTACTCGTCACTTCGGTATCAAAGAGAAGCTTGCCCCTAGATACGTGGGCCCTTTCAAGATCGTCAGCCAGAGAGGCGATGTTGCCTATCAACTCGAGCTTCGCTCCAACTTTGCAAATGTGCATGACGTGTTCCATGTCTCTCAGCTCCGCAAGTGCTTCAAGACCCCTTGCCGCACCGTCAACTTCGAAGACATTGATCTCCAAGAAGACCTTTCTTATCGTGAGCACCCAGTTGCTATTCTTGAACAAACTGAGCGCAAGACTCGCAACAAGTCAATCAAATTCCTCAAAGTCAAGTGGTCACACCATTTCGACCGTGAAGCCACCTGGGAACGTGAGGATCACCTTTGTTCTGAGTACTCGGGGTTTTTCCAGTCCTAGATCTCAGGACGAGATCCTTTCGTAGTGGTGGAGTGTTGTAACACCCAGGATGTAATTTACCTTATCTGTACTCCAACTCTTGCCGTTTCCGGCACTAAGTTATTTCATTTCGTCGTTGTCGGGTTTTTAATTCCGTGTGTTGTTGTCTTTGTCATGCATCTCATATCATGTCATCATGTGCATTGCATTCGCATACGTGTTCGTCTCATGCATCCAAGCATTTTCCCCGTTGTCCGTTTTGCATTCCGGCGCTCCTATGTCCTCCGGTGCCCCTTTCTACCTCTTTTCGTGTGGGGGTTAAACATTTTCGGATTGGACCGAGACTTGCCATCCGGCCTTGGTTTACTACCGGTGGACCGCCTGTCAAGTTTCGCGCCATTTGGACTTCGTTTGATACTCCAACGGTTAACCGAGGGACCGAAAAGGCCTCGTGTGTGTTACAGCCCAACACCTTTCCAATTTGGCCCAAAACCCACCTAAAACCCTCTCCATCATCTAGAGCGTTTGATCACGATCGCGTGGCCCAAAACCGCACCTCATTTGGAGCTTCCTAGCTCCTCCTACCTATAAAATGGTCTCTTCCACGAAAATCGCGGGTCATTCCTACCCTAACCCTAGCCCCGCTCATCTCCCCGCGGGCGGACACGTCCACCGCCACCGAACGAAGCCGCCACCGCTGCCTCCACGCCAATCAGGCGACGCCACGTGGTGCCCCGCCACCCGCCGCCGCCGAGGCCCCCGCGGCCCGCAGCCGGCCCTCGGAGCCCATCGCGCTGCCACCGCCCGCCTCCCTGCCGCGCGTCGCTCGCCTCACCGCGCCGCTTCCCCACTGCCGCGCGCATCGCCACATCGCCCACCGGACCGCGCCGGCCGCCGCCTGGCTCCGCCCGAGCTCGCCGGAGGAGTTCCGGAGCCGCCCACCGCCGCACCGTCCGGTGCCCTCGTCGCCGGAGCACCTCGAGTCCACCGGATCTCGCCTCCTCCTCGCCTCCCCCTCGCCGGTTCGGAGCTTCGACTTCGCCGGAGCAAAAACAACGCCGTAGGAGACCTTGGTTTGCGTGCCCGCAAGGAACCCTATATCTATTCGGGGTTGACTTTTTCCCTCTCCTCTCGTTAATTTTTTGCAATCTTCATCATGTCATAACTCTGCATCCGTAGCTCCGATTCATGCGTGTAGCATATCAAAATGTTCGCCTCGACGAGTACATCATTTCATCTCATTGCATCTTTTTCATTTGAGCTCATCTTGATGCCCAAAATGCTGTTGGAAGAGGGCTATGTGAGGAATTTGTCAGATCTGTTTCAGCAAATGGCATTTTGTCATTTCTGCCATGATTAATGTGTGCATGCTATGATCCTGAGCTCTACATGTGTTTTGTTATGTGCCATGCCATCTTTACAGGGGTGTATGCCATGTATTTTTGTGATATTTGTGGTGACTAGCACAAGCTTGCAAAGTAGTGTAATCGTTGATGCTGATTTCAGGGACTTAGAATTTCACTAAGTCCTTGTCCTGTTTTTGTTGTTATGCCATATGTTCATGTTGTTTTCTAGTGATTCGTGCCTCTTTTGAGGATGATCAGTAAGGATGTTTTGTTAACATTGTGGTTCTCTATCCATCCATGTCATTGTTTGCAATTATGGAGCACCCTAGCTTGAGTCAATCGAGCTCTACTTTTGCTATAAAATGATCCTGGCAGATTGTTGACATTTCTAGCGAATTTGCCGAGGATGTTGCTATTGATCCGTGCATGCTATGTTGTTGTTCTTGCCATGTCTCGCCCCTATGCCATGCCTTCTTGATGGATGTATGCTTAGTTTGTCATGCCATGCTCTGTAGTGAGTGCATCGAGCTCGTAAACATGCCTACTCGTTCACTGTTTTGCATGCTCTAGTTTTTCACTAAGTCTGAATCTATTTATGTTTTTTGCCATGTTCACATGCTTGCAATTTTACTTTTCGATCGCTTTTGGCTCAAGGTCACTAAAGGACTTTTGTTAAGTGCTTTGAGTAGCTTCATACCATGCCTTGACTTGCCATGTTAAGTTCCTGTAGCTTGTAGTTTTCATGCTCTAAACTGTGCTTCCTGATGGTAAATTCCAGACTTGTGTTAATTTCACTAAGTCTGAAACATGTTATCATTTGCTCTTTTGCCATGCTTGTTTGAACCTGTTAATGGATGAATTAGCCATAGCTCAGTGTTCATCTTTTGTCAAGCTTCATGAGTGGATCTCTGCCATGTATTTTGTTGTCATGTTTGAGTGCTGTAGCATATTTATCTTGATGCATTTAGATGGCTACTTGCTGATTATCGCAGACCGGTGCCATATTTGTTTTGCTTGCCATTTCCAAACCGTGCATCCGATTTCGGTGATCTTTATATTGATTTCAACCGAAATCAAATCACCTTTACAGTGGCACTCTTGGATTTCCAAGTTGAGGCCAGGTTCTATCATTCCTTGTCAAATCTTGCATATGCATCACATACCGCATCCCGCATATCATACCATGTTTGCATCATATTGTTTGAGCATTGCACGTGGTTGATTGTGTTCCGTTTGCTTGTTGTTCTTGTTTGGGTAGATCCGGGAGACGAGTTCGTGAATGAGGATCCCGTTGAGTTCGCTTACGAGGATCAAGGCAAGTCTGACAACTTTGCAGGCAAGATGATCATACCCTCGAAATCACTTCTATCTTTGCTTGCTAGATGCTCGCTCTTTTGCTATGCCTATGCTACGATAGCTACCACTTGCTTACCATGCCTCCCATATTGCCATGTCAAACCTCTAACCCACCATGTCCTAGCAAACCGTTGTTTGGCTATGTTACCGCTTTGCTCAGCCCCTCTTATAGCGTTGCTAGTTGCAGGTGAAGATTGGAGATTGTTCCTCGTTGGAAAATTGTTTCTTGTTGGGATATCACCATATTATCTTGTTTATATTAATGCATCTATATACTTGGTAAAGGGTGGATGGCTCGACCTTTTTCCTAGTGTTTTGTTCCACTCTTGCCGCCCTAGTTTCCCTCATATCGGTGTTATGTTCCCGGATTTTGCGTTCCTTACACGGTTGGGTTATAATGGGAACCCCTTGACAGTTCGCCTTGAATAAACTCCTCCAGCAATGCCCAACCTGTGTTTTACCATTTGCCACCTAGCCTCTTTTTCCCTTGGGTTTCCGGAGCCCAAGGGTAATCTTTATTTAAACCCCCCTGGGCCAGTGCTCCTCTGAGTGTTCGTCCGACTGAGTAGACTGCGAGGCCACCTCAGGGCAAATTGAGGGTTGGTTTTACTCGTAGGATGTCTCATCTGAGTGTGCCCTGAGAACAAGATATGTGCAGCTCCTATCGGGATTTGTTGGCACATTCGGGCGATGTTGCTAGACTTGTTTTACCATTGTCGAGGATGTCTTGTAACCAAGATGCCGAGTCTGATCGGATTGTCTTGGGAGAAAGAATATCCTTCGTTGGCCATGAGAGCTTGTGATGGGCTAAGTTGGGACTCCCCTACAAGGATTTGAACTTTCGAGAGCCGTGCCCGCGGTTATGGGCAGATGGGAATTTGTTAATGCCCGGTTGTAGATAACATGAAACTTAACTTAATTAAAATACATCAACCGCGTGTGTAACCGTGATGGTCTCTTCTCGGTGGAGTCTGGGAAGTGAACACGGTGTTGGAGTAATGCTTGACGTAGGTTGTTCTAGGATCACTTCTTGATCATAGTTGTTCAACCGTGCTTTTGCCTTCTCTTCTCGCTCTCTTTTGCGAATATGTTAGCCACCATATATGTTAGTCTCTTGCTGCAGCTCCACCTCATACCTTTGCCTTACCTATAAGCTTAAATAGTTTTGATCGCGAGGGTGTGAGATTGATGAGTCCCCGTGACTCACAGTTTACTTCCAAAACCAGATGCAGGGACCGATGAAACCGCTCCAGATGATGCGCTTGAGCTCAAGTGGGAGTTTGATGAAGACTCTCGTCGTTACTATGTGTCTTTCCCAGATGATCAGTAGTGGTGCCCAGTTGGGGCGATCGGGGACTTTGTCGCATTTTGGGGTTGATCTTTATTTTGGTATCGTAGTCGGACCCTGAGTGTATTGGATGAATGTAATGACTTATTTATGTATTTGTGTGACGTGGCGAGTGTAAGCCAACTATGTATCTTTTCCCGTTTTATTTATTTACATGGGTTGTTGTGAAGATTACCTTACTTGCGACATAGCTTTCAATGCGGTTCTGCCTCTAAATCGTGCTTCGACACGTAGGAGATGTAGCCACATCGAGGGCGTTATAATATATGACCAGGATCGTATGTCTGCATGGAGTCCAAGGACCATCGTATCAGATAGAGGAACACGGTTTGCTTCAAAGTTTTGGCATCAGCTACACCAATCTTTGGGGACAAGGTTGGAGTTAAATACAGCATTTCACACGCAGACAGATGGACAGACTGAGATAGTCAACCAGATTCTGGAGGATATGTTGAGGGCCTGTGCGCTAGATTATGGATCTAGTTGGGATGACAATTTGCCCTACGCGGAGTTCTCATACAACAATAGCTACCAAGCCAGTTTGAAGATGACACCGTTCGAAGCCCTGTATGGACGAAGGTGTAGAACACCATTGATGTGGGATGAAGTGGGAGACCGACAGTTGTTTGGACCAGATTTGATCAAGGAGTCTGAAGAGAAAGTTAAGCTAATCCAAGATATACTGAAGGTAGCTCAGTCCAGGCAGAAGAGTTATGCAAATTCGAAATGCAAGGAGGTAACCTATGAAATTGGAGATAGAGCATATCTGCGAGTGTCACCCTTGCGAGGAGTGAAACGTTTTGGAGTCAAGGGAAAGTTAGCCCTGAGATTTGTAGGACCGTATTGTGTTTTGGAACATATGGGAGAAGTTGCCTACAAGTTGGAGTTACCTGAAGGACTGTCAGGAGTTCATGATGTATTTCATGTTTCACAGCTGAAGAAATGTCATGCTGAGATGGCCAATATACCGTTAAGAGATACAGTACCCTTGGAGGTGATTCAGTTGGATAGTGATTTGACCTATGAGGAGAAGCCAGTCAGGATTCCTGAATTTGCCAGCCAAGTCACCCGCAGCAAGGTTATTAACTTTTGCAAAGTTCAGTGGAGCCACCATATCGAGGACGAAGCCACCTGGGAACGAGAGGATGATCTTCGCAAAGACCACCCACACCTATTTTCTAGCCAACCCGAATCTTGAGGGCGAGATTCATCTTAAGGGGGTAGGTTTGTAACATCCCAAATTTTCAATTTGGAATGTTATACATAGATCATTCATTCATATCATATTTTATTGCATTTTGTTTCTCGATCCTCGAAATCCTAAGCAACTCAAGGACCCTCGCAGAGAGCTGGGGATTTCATTGTTTTCATATTTGAATTCTATCAAATATTGAAACGAGGATTTTGGTTTTAATTATTTTTCTCTCCGAAAATATTTAATATTAAAATATATGAGAGGAGATAATATGACTTCTCCAAAATAATTGAAATATTGGAGGAAAAATATTAACATCAAATATTTGATTTTATTCGGATTTTTATTGCTATTTTATTTGCATTAGAAAAATTACACGTTTTTCAAAATTGCATTTTAGGGCCAAGAAAATGTTTATCTTGTTCTAAATATTTTATTTAGACGGTAAAATTTTGTTTTGGCATTTTTAGAATTTTATTTTATTTTCTAGGATTTATTTAAGTTTCGGCTAAATTTTTTTTTTAAAAAAACTCCAGCACCCGACTGGGCCGAAGCCCAGACGAGCCAGGCCAGCCCGCCGCGCCACCACCACCTTCCCCCGCGTGCCCGTGCCCGCACCGGACTCCGCCGGAGCCCGAGAGTCCGCCGCCGCCCCCGTTTCCCCTTCCCCAAGCCGACCCCCCCTTTATATGCCGCCCCGCCCCGCCACCACCACCCCGTCCCGTCGCCGCCCGCAGTCGCAGTAGTAGCTGCTGCCCACCGCCGCCGCTTGCCGCGCCGCTGCCCGCTGCCGCTGCTTGCCGCGTCGCCGCCCAGCGCTGCCACCCTCCGCCGTCGCCGCCGACGCCACCCAGCCCCGCCGGAGCCCCGCGCCCCGCCGGATCCGACGAGGTAGCCGCTGCCGCATGTTTTCTCTAGAGAACCGATCCGGTTTCTTTAGAAAACCCTAGTTTTCGTTTTTTTATATAGATCGGTTTTTATTTTTTTTCTAGTTTAGTTTATTTAGCGGATGTTCGTCCGTACGCTCATTTTAACGAACAGTTTCCGCTCGTTAGTTACAGATAACGAACATTCGTTCGTTAGCCTGTTCGTCAGTTTTTTCTTTTTCTCGGGTTTTTCATGATTATTTTCGATCGCGATTTCTGATCTGATTTTCGTTTTAGTTTATCTTTTCGCTCGTTTATCGGAATCAGGCGATTCAAGCGCCTAGATCTTCGTCTCGAAACCCTCTTTCTGTTTAATCAACTTGAACAAGATTTTGGTACTGTAAAATTTGACTTAGGTCCAGATTAGTAATCGGATCTTATTTCTTTCGCAGTTTGAGTTTCGTTGCTCCGTTTGATTTGATTCTTTTCGCAAACCGCAGTTCTTAAGTTGAACTTTCTGGTTAGATCTTCTTATTTGAGAGTTACCTGTGTTTCTTTGCTTGATTGCTTATGTATGCTATTGTTTGTTTGCGATAGAACACCTGGAGTGCGAAGCGTGTTACTACGAGTCCCTAGGTTTTGCGTATCATCAGCAAGGCAAGTAACACTTTGATCATACTCCTTTCATACCCAGTTTTTATGCATTAGTTCCAATCCTCAAACATTGCATGATTAGGATGTGATTAACATGTGGGTTGGGAGGTAGTTGATGAGGTAGAACATATTGCCCTGTTATATTCAAACCTTGGGAGTTACTTCTACGTATTATTTATATTGCTATGCTATGCTCGTAGACGTGGTTTGGGTGAGTGAAATCCATGACAGATGTGAGATTGTTAATTAATGGTTCAACTTAAGGTGGCAACTTAAATACACTTCTGGGTGGGTTGTTTGTTGGGCACCTGGCGAATCCAGTGTAATCCTAGGATATCCTGGAGTACCCGTGTGATAATCCTATGGTCCGCCACCCAGGCTCAAAGGGAACTGAGATTTTTCATGCTAGAAACTTCCATGTGCAGCCACATGCTATTATGGGCTCTAGCATAGTTGGTCAGCAGGTAGAGGGATGTAGGTTGGTATGGTCTGCCCAGAGTAAGGAGTTAATGTTCTGAAAGACTGTGTCTTGGTCATCCTTTTCACAAACACCATGTGGTGCGAGAAATCCAACGGAGGAGACCGAGTCTTGTGGGGAAAAGTTCGCAAACCTCTGCAGAGTGTATAAACTAATCATGGTTAGCCGTGTCCCCGGTTATGGACATCTTGAGTATCTAGTACTTGGAGTATCCTAAGTATCTCATCACTATTAAATAATATTGTTGGGTTGTTAATTACCTTAATTGGGATTGAGTTGGAGGGACCTGCTCAATGATGTTTCAACTACCATGACAGTTAAATAAAATTTATTCCTCTGTTGTAGGGAAAAATTGGCTTTTCGCAAAAACCATAACCATAGAGCTTTCCACCAGCCAAATATGCATGTAGTGATAGCATTATTTTGTTTTTGCTCTACTGTGTTATTTTGCCAGCATATTCCATGTGCTGACCCGTTTTTGGGCTGCAACGTATTATGTTGCAGACTTTTCAGACGAGGGGTAAGGTTCGTTAGGTCGTTGCCGTGCAGCTCAGCTATGATGTTGGAGTTGATGGACTCACTTTATCTTCCAAGCCTTCCGATGTTATCGTATTAGATGGCCTTAAGCCATATTTATTGTACTAAGTTCTCTTTTGAGACATTTGATGTAATGAGTGTGTGATTGCTACTCTTTTATAAATCCTTCGAGTACTGTGTGTGTTAGCATTACCGATCCAGGGATGATACTGAAGCACAAAGACTTGATCGTTTGAGGTAGGGTCGCTACAGTCAAGGAACGTCTTCCATCGGACGTGGACTGTACGTGGAGAGGCTGACAGCTGGGTCCACGGCCGCAGCAAGGAAGTGCCTCCTTATTACGCGCAAAATAATTATTCCTCCACCTGACAGCAGGGACCCACCGGACAGGCCACCGTATTTCGTGAGAAAAACATTTCCCCCTAACTGCTAGGACCCACCAGCTACAACTTTGCAAGAAAGGAAGTTCAAAACAGAGAATTTAAAAATAGAGGATTTCTGCCAATCTGGGTGTTTGGTTCACAAGAATTGGAAGATCACAAGATGCAAAGAAGCATGGTGAGATTAAGTCAAACCACAAGAAAATGTACGGTTATAATGCTATTATGCTACTATCTCTTAATCTTGTGCTTCATGAATAGGAATTTGAAAAGGAGGACGAGTGGAAATTAAAATTCCTATGGTTTTTCTTTCAAGGAGACACTAAGGGAACAAATCCTACAGTTTTCCTTTGCTCCATTCCTTTGCAGCAAATTCATGAAAAGTAGTACCATACAAAACTTTCGAATTCCTATGTTTTTCATTCACTTTTCCTTTCAAGCACTGGCAATTCCAGTAGCCAGGCTTGAGCAAGGAAAAGCCTACACTAAAAAAATGTTTTTGTGCTACTTCTATTACTTTGGACCCAGGCCACTGCCCTACTAGCTCAACTCCCAGGGCCATCGACAAATGCAGAGCTCAAACGCGCAGAGATAAATAATGATGGTGTTCAAGAGAGTCCATCACGGATAGCTAAGTTGCCTGGTACCTCACTGCTTGTGATATAGTAGGATAAAATGATCGTATTTACTGTTACTCCATGTGCTCAGTGGACAATATATATATAACATGTAGAGTAAAAAAGATATGCAACAAGTGTACAACCTCTTTGGCGAAGCCATGTTGATCTCAGCGTGATTGGGTTGGCCGGTGAGGATGCCCCAGATGACTTGGCTGTCGGAGGAGGGGAAGAAGATCTTAGGCGTCTGGAGATGGAGCCCGAGGTACTGCTCCATTGTGATGGAGGGTTTCATCGTTGGAGGAGCTCCGGTGAGTTGTACGACACCGAGGCTGAAGCAAGACAAAAGAGACAACGTTAACCTTAGTGGAATTCTAATAGCATCTCCAATAGATGACGTAAAATACATAACCACAAAGTGCTAGATGTATACATCAACTACTCATCTCTGAACTTAACTGTCAAAACTGAATTTAACTGTCGAAACTGAACTTAACTATCGAAACTGAATTTTGCTGTCGAAACTGAACGCACTAGAGGTGAGGCTACACGTCAGTCGATTGACTCTTTCATCTCTGGACAGTCGATTTTGCAGCCGTTGGATACGAAATCAAGGTCCTGCAGTTCATCTTCAACCTCCACCCCCTTGAGCCACCAGCCACCACCAGCCAAACAGCTGCCCCCCGTTGCCCGCGGTCGGTGGTGCGCCGCCCCGCCCGCCCCGAAAACACTCCCCACCGCCGGCCCGCCGCCGCCCCGGCCATCCCTGTAGGGCCCCTCGTGCCAAGCTTTTTCTCCGGCGATCCCCATGCCACCGCCCCACCATCGCCTGCGACCACCGCCCCACCCTGAACCCTAAGATAGATAGTGGGGTACCTCTCCGGCGAGCCCCCCCTCCCCCCTGTGGCTGGTTCTTCCTTAACTCCAGCAAGCCCCCCCCCCACCCCCTGAAAATCGACTGACCCAAAAGTTGATTCAGTTGACTGAAGTGTACCTAAATCGGAGCAGCATCGCAAGCAAGACCAAGACCGAGAGCAGCGGCGCGAGCAAGAGCAAGAGCAGACCAGGCAGGGGACCGAGAGGAAGAGCAGAGCAGCAGTGCGAGCGAGAGCTAAAGCAGCAGCAGCTCCTACTAATGTGGATGCCGCCGCCGAGGGACCGATGCCATGGAGGAAGTGGTCGGTGACTCCCCGTGGATGGAGCCACGCCGTGTCAGCTCGGGACCATGCGCCGGCAGCACCGTGAGATCGAATCAAGAAGAAAATGCGGCGATTAGTGTACAACCTCTTTGGTGGCACCGATTAGGCCGCAGCTTCATCCAAGGAAACGGTGATGATGATGCTCTTCCGGTGGTGCAGGTGAAGACGGCGGTGTGGGAATGGATGTGGCGTGAAAGACGAGGGTAACATTAGGGCAGATCTTTGGAGGCGGAGGACGGGGTGGCTGAACCAGCGGGACGACCAGATCGACGACGGATCCTCATCCGGTACGGTGGATGAGGGACGTCAAGGTGTTCATGTGGACAACGTCGTCGGGGAAGAGGCTCCGGCTGGGTGGCGGATGGAGGAGGGTGTGGGGCTTCACGGGTTTTCCCAGCCTCAGTGTACGAATGGGTGGGCAGATGGGATGGGAGTGGGGATCCATGGCTTAGGGACGCGCTTATCTGAAATGTGGGGTAAGTTATGAAAGTACCCCCACCGATTTGAGGCGGTTCTTTCGGTTCAGGGCTATCACGGGCATTTCGCGTGTCGGGATTTCACAGGAGGTGGGAGTTTTCACACGCGTTGTAATTTTGGAATAGCAAGACGTGGGTTGAGATGGAGGGAGTTGTCGGAGCACCACGAGACAAAGATATATCTTAAATATTTTGAGCTAACAAGGCGCGGGTTGAAATTTCCGGACAAGCCTAACATGTACTGTACCAAATCAATTCGCACTACAAATGTCATTCAAAACTTTGAATTAATGTTATGTTCAATTAAAATATTCCGCTACGTGTATAATGCATGCAACCTAGTACTCAAATGAACGTATTAGTGCATTCCAAACATATATACTACCGCTTCAATATGAACTAAATTTGAATTCGTTTCTCTATTTGAATAAGATCTACAATAATGATTGTTGTGAAGTCAAAGCATTTGAATTCGTTTCTCTGTTTTAATAAGATCTACAATCATCATTATTGTCAAGTTAAACCATCGTTTGTGTATTATCTTCACAGCACACCACATGATTAGTCTCGAGTTACATATCAACTATGTGTACTATATGTACTCGAACTCGATTTTTTGAATCCACTTTATGTTGATTTCAAATCATAGTACATTTCAAGCTCTAGCTAGATCTTCACAAACTAAACCATGTCTCATATGTATAATGTGTTTATCACATTATGTATGGTGCCCCGCCCCCTATGTCTACAAGTATTTAGATGCGAGTTGCAAACACCACACATTACCACAAATTCAAATAAAATGTAAGAATGTTCGATATATAGTGTTGTTTAGATTGTTCGATATTTAGTTGTAAGCTACAAATGCAACACATTCTCACAAATTCAAATAAAATGTGAGATTGTTCGATGTATAGTATGGTTTAGATTGTTCGACATTTAGCTGTGAGTCGCAAACGCCATCATTATCACATTATGGTATAACATGTGAAAAACCACAACACGCGTATCACCGCTATATTCTTGCATGCATATGTTTAAAACACTATGATCTCTTGTTCAAATATATGATTCCACTTTCATATCAAATTATGATCTTTGTTAGTATCTTACAACCACACAACCCTCTAACCTTTGTAGCTACCACTAACTTCCTCTCGTGCATGCACACGCCCTCCTCGCCCTCCCCCTCCCTTAGCATTCTATCCATCACGCACATTCATTTTTTTCTTTAGGTCGTTCTCCCACAGTCTCCACAACTCCTTTCCGACACACACGGGTCGATAAACCTCTCCAGCGATGTTTGCCGACAACATACACACGCACCTTCAATCTCCTCCTTTATGTGTCCTTGCCTCATGTCTCTCATATGGTCCCACACACGTGTAAACTCTCGCCCCTATTTCCATCGATCTCACAACCGCACACTCCTCCCCCTATCTAGCTAGATCCATTCTCTCTGTCTATCCGTCTCGCCGGGCCTTATTTGCCTCTAACAAATGGACGTACACCGACCAATGTCCTACTATACATATAGCTAGCAAGGTCCTTATAACTCGTTTTTCCCACGCGTCGATCGATCTACCTCATTAGTTGTGTCTCCCTTCCTCCGACAAACAACAATTGATCTACCGATCTAGTTAGGTTTGCTTACCAAACACATGGTTCCCCTTCATCATCCATGGATGTGTCTCGACAGATCTATCACACACAGGCACACACAGAAACACATCCCCACTCTTATTGATAATATTGCAGTTCCATCCTCAGTTTGTCTAGTAGGCCGCTCCCACCATCTTCGAGAAGCAACTCCATCACCCATCCATCACTCTACCCCTCTCCCTGAATCTCCCTCTCCTCTCTCTCTGTCCCATCCTATTTCCCATCCTTCAGTTATGTATGGACGTCGACTGATCTCCCTCAAGACATAGCTGGGTCTCTCCTCCTCAACACATATACGAGTCGTTCAACCTTTATAGTTAGGCCTCTGCCTACCCCTCCCCCCTCCCCCTCGCACACACACACACACCGATACATCGAGCGCTCTAGTCATGTCTCCCTGGCAAACACAAACTTGACACGTGCCCTCTGACGTTCCGGTAGCTAGGTTAGTCGCCCTATATCTTTGACTTGCACACACACACAATTTCAATGGCTCTCTTCATCGATCTCGCACCCACCCACTTGATCCTCTCTTCGACTCTATGGATATCTATGACAACCCTCTCTTCTCGTGGATTGCCCGACCCTCTATATATGATATGGATAGGCCTCCATTTCACACACATTGCATGCAAAATTTTGTTTGAGATGTCATCGACACATATTCCCACAAATACATTCACGAACGCACAAGCCATTTGTCTAGGTTTGTATCTCTCACACACACCCACGTAGGTGGGGGACGTGCACGAAGAGAAGAGGTGCACGCACGGTGCACGTACTCCCGTCTCTGTCCCAACCACACCCGCGCGGGTACACGGTGGAGCTCATTTCTATACAAAAAGGCAGCCCACATGGTAACTTGACACGTGTACTGGTTGTCCACTAGGTGGAGGGAGGATCGTCTACCACGGGTGAACAAACAAATTGTGACATGATGCGTTATGTTAAAAAGAGGCAAACCATGTGGGGCCTACCTTAGAGGCAAGGCTCTATACACTGGAGTACTTTTGATGTGTCCCGTCAACTCGCAGAACGAGGAGAAGCTTGCTTAGTACGCCCGCTCCCTCGCTCACGCGCGCGGTGGCTCGTAGGACGAGGAGAAAATTTTACTAGTACTCCCTTCGTTTACTCCTCATCCCTACCTTGGTTAGAGAGATTATCTATTGTTTCGAATATATGTCCTTTAGTAGATTTCAATATGAACTACTAGTACATACTCCAAATAGTGATGTATATAGACATATTTTAGAGTGTAGATTCACTCATTTTGCTCCGTATGTAGTCCATTTTGAAACGGACGTAATAGTACGCACTCGCCCTCGCCCCTCGACCCTCGCCACGTGGCGGACGTGCAGCAATTCATTTGGTCTCATATAGCCAGAACGATATATAGTGCGGTACCATTATTGCTCGACTTCCCGAAGAGGCAAAGAGCCAATCGCAAGGTTAATAGTTTGGAGATGCCAAGCGCAAGATTTATAGGAGAACGAGTCGTAGGTGCCGCGTCATTTGTAAATAAAGTTTTTTTCTTCAGTGGCACGTACGCAATATAAATAGGTTCATATGGAGAGAAAAGGAAACTGCTCCAGTATATACATAGTCAGGACGAGCCTACACGGTTGCTTGCTGGGGTTGCTCTCTTTAGTTTTCACACTCTCTCGCACAAAACCACTGTGGCCACATCTCTAACATCCTGGCGGATCACGTCCACCGGGGGAAGGGGTGGATGCTTAGTGTAGATGTGGTCACCGTCGCCGGCAGCGGAAACCCACTATAGGCATGTCCCGATCAGGGGTGCCCCCCATTCTCTCTCACAAAGCCGGTGAGGTTGCCTTCGTCCATTGCTCATTGCCGCGACGTGGGTAGTTGCCTCCTCCCACCGCCCTCCTCTAGGTTGAGCTACGTCCCGACATCGCTCAGGTACAACGCCCTTTACAGCCGGCTTGCACCACTGTTCCAGCTGCCCACATCACTCCATGTGAATATTTCTCTACTTCTTTGCCCCGCACATACCTCTTCTGGCTTCTACGTACTGTATTTGTGATGAGTTTATGTCTCATCAACTAGTCCCAGTAATCTTGAATCGCACGTACCGCATTGTACTATCTCGCTGATAAATTACAGTACGTACTATACAAGTACTTCCTCCATTCCTAAATATAAGTCTTTGTAGAGATTTCACCATGAACCACATATGGATGTATATAGATGCATTTTAAGTGTAGATTCAATAATTTTGTTCCGTATGTAGTCCACCTAGTGGAATCTCTACAAAGACTTATATTTAGGAACGGAGGGAGTACTATGTAAAGAGTTAGGTGCCGCACGGTGTCCAGAAAATATGGTGATAGTGTGAGGTGGGCCATTTAAGCACTGAGCCTGCGTGTTTTCACTGCTCTTGCACTCCTCCGTCGTAAGAATGGAGAAAATTGTAATCTAGTAGTACCTCCTTTTGACAAAAGTGTAGGACATCCAGCAGTTCTACCACCTTAGTAATAATGACCAATGAGCCGTCAAATCACATAGACCCAGCAGTAAGTTGGACGGACAAAGCAACCATCACTCTTGAATCCGCTTCTCCCTTCAACGCAGGCGCCAGTGAGAGGTCGCGTCCACTCTGCCTGGGCATGAATGCGGCACTGACCGTTTCAGGCGGGAAGCACGCGCGGGCGATGGAGGGGCTTTGGGTGGGCCAAGCTGGTCAGGAGCGGGCGTGGCAGCTGTCCGCCTGTCCCTACCAGACTCCAGGAAACGAGAGGATGCACCGACTCTGGCGGCTAAAATCGTACACTACACACCATCTCTCTGTAGGAGTACGTCGATCTGTCTCTCTCTCTAACACACACATGCTATTAAACACACACGCGCACACGCACATGCACACACAGGTTCATAGAATCGGAAAATCGTGCGAGTGCAAAGCCATAGGAAGTGAGATACAAATGGAGTATGTACAAGAAGAGAAGAGGTGACGAATATTCCATCAAACTTGGACTGAGGAGTAGTACTCCCTCCGTCTAGTTGTTAAGTCATCCTACGGAAATCAGATATTCCCAAAATGTTTAGGCGTCATCCATTAACTTCGCATCTCAATCCCCTCCTGGCCTCGTTGCTAGCGAGCATTGTTACTTAGGGAGCATTTGGATCCTTAGCAAGAACAGCTTATAGCATAGCCGGGCAAGGTTAGGCGTCTGTAACTGTTAAAATATGTTAGCTTTTGTGGGCCAGCTAGCTTGGGTGGGCTAGAAAAACCTTGCTAGCTCAAGAGAGCCAGATCGGCTCGCTTCCGACGGCAAACTTCGCGCAGTAGTAACACAGACTAGTAACATATGCATGTTGTACTAGTCCAAGTTACTCACCACTATGACCAGCCTAAGAATGTAACAAAACGCTCCTTACTTTGCCTTGTTATCTCCCCCGGAAAACCAATGCATGGAGCACAATTACGCGTTGATCAGTCAAGAAATCATAGTCGGTTTCCATGCGAGTTAATACGTGGCCCTGCATGGTAGCTAAAACGGCATCTCTTAGTTGTTTGGATTAATTGTTGCGTTTAGAGACAGAAATCAGGGCTTTGATTGGAGGAATGACCGGTCAAGTTTCTCCTTCTCCTCCAATCTGCTTGCACCTTGGTCCCGTTGCACCTTCTAACGTGACTTATTACACCTAGACAGAGGGAGTCGTACAAGATACGGTGGCACACTGACTTAGGTCGAATACAAGTGCCCAAAATTGTGTGAATGTTATAATAAGGATTCATTTAAAATAATACGTGAGTGAACATAGGCATCAATTGGACAGTGTTCCCGAGCAGTAGCGAGATGTGTGAGGTAAGATACACCGCTGGCGCTTTTAATTTTTCTTATTAATTTGTTTGTTTCACCTTCTAACTCGTGGGACCAAACGTACTACGTGGATAGAGGTAACGTACTACTAGTCAAAATGGATGGATACAAAGCTATACGATCTCATAGTGACCATATAATCACCTCATCACGTATAAGCTGCAGCCTCGGCGCTTGTTTTCTAGGGTTTGCACTCTTCACACTCTCTCTCCAGTATATATATACACGCTGGAGCCTCAGGGCTTGTAGTTGCTCTCTTCACACTCTCTCACCCTCTTCGGATCTAAACAAGACTTCGTTGGCCTCTCTCTCTCCCCTCACTGCTGGTCTGCTTGTAGTTGCTCTCTTCACACTCTCTCACCCTCTCCAGATCTAAACAAGACTTCGTTGGCCTCTCTTTCTCCCCTCACTGCTGGTCAAAGAGCCAGCAGGATCCGTCCGCCTGGAAGGGAAGGGGGCATAACACTGTCGCCGTCGGTGAGGGAGGAGGGAATCCACTACCGGTGCAGCTGTTCACTTTCACCCAGCGGCGGTGCGGGAGGGCCTCCGACCCCTTCTTCTTCTTCGTCGTACATAGTGTGTGTTGAGCGGCCTCCGGTCGCCCATAGAACCACACCCCTAGAACCTTAAGTTATAATTTACTTATTCCACATGCATTGCTCTAGCTGCATGTGGGCTTTTTCCGCTTCTGCACTCGAATCTAGGTGTTGGATCAAACAGGAAAGTAGTGGGGAAAGTTGTATACCATGAATCTAGGACGTGGTTCAAGGAGGAAAGGAATGGGGGAAAGTAGTGGGAAAAGTTGTATAGCATGAATCTAGGACGTGTTTCAAAAAGGAAAGGGAGGGGGAAAGTTGTATCACATGAATCTAAGACGTGGTTCAAAGAGGATAGGAATGGGGGAAAGTTGTATAGCATAAATCTAGGACGTGGTTCACAGAGGAAGGGAAGTGGGGAAAGTACTAGTATAGACTGGCTATCCAGCACCTACGTTGGTCGAAAAGGGAAAACAATGACAAACGCAGTATGCACATCTGTAACGAACTAATCTTTTGTTTTGGGGGACAAGGATGTAGAGTTTGAGCAGGACTAGACTTGTTGCGCTCACATAGGGTAAGGTGTCTAAAGATAACAAAACTGGGACCAACACAAATATGCTCCTTGGTTGTTTGTTCTTTGTTGCAACAGACTATGCATCACCCCAGTACATCGGTAGATGCACATGGTGCTGATGCGTCCACTGTCCCGTGCAACTCTTTAGTTGTTGTTAATCTAAGGCCCTGTTTGGTTAAAAACTCCCTAGTCCCTACCTGCTTGGTTCCAGGGATGAAACATGGACTAGAGGTTATTGAATGACATGCTAAAAGACCATGTTACCCCTAGTAATGAACTAATAGAGACAAGGTGCAATGCGTGGCAGGGGGAACTGGTGGAAAAAGTCCCAAAAGGACTCTCCCTCGGGGTCTTCTTTATTTAGTCCCAAATGCCCACTTTTAGTCCCTAAAAGTCCCTCCTGTTTGGGTTAGATGGGACTGGCACGGAGTTTTTTTAGTCCCTCCACCAAAATGTCCCTATAAACAAGTACCCTCTAATAATGCCGCTAGAAAATTGATGCAATGCCACAGTTAAAAGCAAATTACATGTTTAACAAATTTTATTGTTAATATAATCTCTCTGTAAATATTAATCAATGCCACCGTTTGAGAAATGCTATTGTCTTGCTTTCTTTCCCATTTAGGTAAGGCAGATGCTTCTTTTTGTTGGTGTCTGTGTCATCTACCGTTATTGACCACTAGTTGTTTCCTTTGCACCTCTTTGTAAACAGGGTTATCTACTTCACCTCGTTGCCATTGTGACCTTTTGTTGCACTGCACAAAACACTATTTTTTTAAGAGTGTTTTGTGCAGTTCAACCAAAATGTCACACCGACAATGTTGGTTTATTGCTTGATCTTAGTGGAACTGCACAAGAGGAGATCTTACTTCCTATCTGTATTGGCAAATTTGGTTCAGATCTTCGTCTTGTGAGTTGTTTGAATTCCGCGTCATCAGAGGTCAGTACTAGCCTTCTTTCACATGATTCTGCAGTGTGCTTTCATATGTTGTGCTACTTGTATGGAATGTTGCTTGATTTTAGTGAACTGCACAAATGGAGACAAGACTTCCAATCCGTATGTGCACCGCAATATCCCATTGAGGTAAGATAAGGATATTTCACAACTGTTGGCCTGTATTTTGCCACTTTCATCAGAAAATTAATGTCATTGTTTAGTGCTATACCTGTGCAACTTAATTGACATGCCAAATCTTACATTGAAGGCGAAGCTTGTCTGTTATTGAACCAAGTGATGAAGGGGAAGAACAAGTGGAATAAAAACAAAAATCAACTCCTGGTGTTGTAATGAAGCACTGGAACTGTGATGACACAAGTAATGATATAGTTTTGCATCTTAATTTATTGCTATGGCTGGAATGATCAATTGTTTTGCCACTGATTTGATGCCACTCTTAATGTAATACGTAATTATCTCTACTTGTGCAAACAGGGATCTTCTTTGAAGATACCATATATTTGAGTGGAACTGCACAAGAAGATGTTGGAAACATTAATCAAATCGAGGAGTATATAGTAAGCATGGCCACCACAGTAGATAGCAACAGATGGTTCCGGAGAAGTGCTTCATTTGTATGCTCTACACAATAAGCCTCCTGACAAAGGTTGGTACTCGCCCACTGATTTCATCCATATCATTCATTTCCACCATAAGAAAGGAGGTGCTGATAAGTTCAAGGTGTTGCAACATATAAGGGTGAAATCATACAAGCTACGCGCGAATTTGGTAGATTTTGGTGGAACTGCACAAAAAGAACAGCTGGTTTATTTAGCACAAGGTGCCACGTCAATGTCCAAACTGATGGCAAACCCTGCCCATTCCACAATCGTAGGCATTTGATATTTTGGAATGGGAAAACCTTATCAAATTTTGCTCATTGATTTTAGCAAGAAGACATGCGTTTGATATTTTCGAATGGGACACCCTTTGCTGTCAGCAGCGTCGATCCATTTTTTATTTATTCTTTAGTTGTGAAGTAAATATTGGCTCTGACATGTGAATCACTGAGATGCATAATCATCGATTGTTTTGAATGTTCTCTAAGAATTGCCAGGCCTGTGTGTTTGATTCCAATGTACAGGAACGCTAAAAAGCTGCTCAAACTCTTTGTACTCCTTCTGTTCCTTTTTTGCTTCGCACATTGTGAAAGTGCATACTTTTTTCTATAAGATTGGTCAAAGTAGAGATACTTTGACTGCAGACAAAACTTGTATGCAGACTAGAAAGGACCGGAGGGAGTACATGTGAAATTGCTGCAAACGAGGTGATCACCCTGGGAATAATGCTAGTACGTATTGTTTTGCATGTTCATCCAATGCCAGTGATACAAGAATTCAAACTAATCGAAATAAATTCATTCATACGCGGTCGGATTTCATATAATCATGCCGGATTTCATTACATTTCATACATTCTTCAACTAAAAAGGGGTGCGCTGGATGTATAATTAATTAACTAAAGCTACCCACCTGTGTCCTGCTGAGCCGAACAGAAGTTTCAGTGACTTAACTGCATGTATAGTTGCGTAACTGACATGTGGCCCAGATGCTTGTTGGGACCACGTGTCAGTCAGCCAACTGCACCAGCAGTTAAGTAGAAGCAGCATCCTTCTCCAACATAGCTCTTCGACTCCACGTCGCCGCCAAGAAGCTAACCGGCCATCAGTGGTCAACCCGCCTAGCTTGGCTTCAACCGAGGGTAGCAGCGGTGGCCTTACTTGGACCCGGGCGGCGGCGACCTACCATGTTCTACTCTTCCTCGTTTTCTATGTGGCGCGGCCTCGCAGGCAGCGGGACGGGGCCTCGGTGGAGCCGGCGATGTCCTCTGTCTCGTTGCCGGCGGGCGGCACCTCGGCGGAGCGGAGGAAATCATCCCCCTTGTTGCCGGCAGGGTGGGGCCTTGGCGGAGCCGGCGGTGTCCTCTGCCTCGTTGTTGGCGCCACGAGGCCTCGGCAGAGCAGGGCCTCTTCGACGCCAGCGGAGCGGGGACTCGTCGGAATCTGCATTGTCCTCTGCCACGTCCTCGGTCTCGCCAAACAGCGCCTCGCCCGCTTCATCGGCCTCTTTGTAGGCGGCCGCAGCCTCCGCCACCCGCATGCGGTACCGCCAGCACTCGAGGCGGCCCTCGCGGGCGGAGCGGTACGAGTCGAGCAGCGCCTCCTGCTTTGCCCGCTCCGCGGCGATCTGCTCCTCCGCCTGCAGGTGCTCCTGGAGGAGATGGTGGTTGTAGGCGGCGTCGGGCTGCGCCTCCCAGAACTGCTCCTCACGCTTCTGCCTCACCGTGTCCATATATTCGGCATGGGCCTCGCCGATGGTCATGGTGCAATGCACCGGCGAGGATGGCGCGGAGGAGGGGGTTGGCGCCGGATCGTCGACTACCATGTTCTCCATTGGGACGTCATCGTCCTCTGGCTGCCTGTCGGCCAGCCAGTCTGCAGCAATGGCTGCCATCTCCTTGTGGTCCGTCGTCCGCCCGTCCCGAAGTGCGCTGGAGCGCGAGGAAGCCATGGTGGGCAGTAGTGGTGTGGACAGGAGAATAGGAACAGATGCGGATGACTGTGGCTATGGCAGGCGCAGTAGTTTATATAGCAATGGTGGGCGGCAGCGGGACAGACATGTGGCGCCGAAGTAGCCGCCTCGGCAACCACGTCTCATTAGTGTGGGCGGAAGAAGGACGGACGGACGGCACTTGTGTCGTTTGAAGGCGGAGCAATCGCATGAACCGGGAAGCGGGGCGCGCAGCGTTGATCGTTTCGGGCGAAAAGCGCGTGCGGGCTAGGGAGGCGCTCTGGGTGGGCCAGGGCAGTCAGGCTCGTGCTTGGCAGCGGGTCGGTCCAGCAGTCAGACATGCTGACTCGCCAGCTACCTTACCGAGCTAAGCGACGACAATCAGACGATGGATGTAGCTTCCGACCAGGAGCCGGCGCCACTGTCCAAGCCGGTTCATGCTGTGTTCACCATAGAGCAGGTGCGACCGCACTTCGACGCCCTAATGGTGGAAGAGCTACGAGCGCAGGAGGACCTGTGATGCAACCTCCGTCTCCTCAACGAGCACCGGTGAACAAGCGAACGACAATGCCGTCGCGGACATGTGGCCCTATGATCATGGCTTCCCGAATGAGCAGCGGGTGCTGTATCAGACCATCCGTAGGGCCCGCGAGGCCCTCTCTGTCGTCCTTCGAGTTTTTGCGCTTGCCGTGGCGCCGTCGTCTCGAGTTGTCAACATGGTAAATGGACATGAGGTTGAGGAGATGACTTTACTTGGAGAGGATGACAGTGGGGACCCACCAGGGCCATAGCCGCACGTACGCAAGTGCCTCCTTATTAGTATATAAAACAATATTTTTTGCTTCCTCCTGGTTTCGTGACATCAGGGTCCCACACCATTGTCAATCTATGTAGTCAATAAATGAGAGAATTGCACAAGAAGCGGCCGACAGCTGGGACCAATCAGCTCAAGCAGTATTTGTGTTTTTGAGGTGTGAGAACTGCAGAGTTTTTCTTGAGTGATGTTTAGCCCAGATATTAATTTTTCTCCTATGAGCAACACCTAAAACATCGTTGCAGCTATTAACTGGGCGGGCTGTGCCCATCTAGCCCAGGCCAGATATCCAACCCAGATATTAATCTTTTTTCAAGCTGAAAATGGCTACCCAAGCAAGGTCAAGTTGTTATTCTCCACCCCGCTGGGCTGCAAATCTTTCCTAGAAGGGATGCATTACGATTAACAAGAAAATGGGCTTTAAGAAATAATAAATGAGATGTAATTATAATAATTGGGCAGTAACTATAAAAAATGTACCAAACACGTAATTACTTTATAAAATATTATTTTTGGATATTGAAAATTTTAATTTCATTAATTGTTGCGAGCGCAATGTTTCGTTGGATTTTTACGTAATATAAATTACATTGAAATTGTATTTAATCTGACTAGAAATTTCAGGATAAAAATATTTCGGATCCCATCAAAATGTGGGAAATTTTATTGAATTATGTTTTGAACGGTTGGTCGAAATGGGTTGTACTTTTAACAAATTGTAAATGGGTTGTAGTAAATTCCATTAGAATTCAAAAATTGGCTGCACATTCTTACACATCTCAAATCGGCTATAAGTTCTCTGCCACACACTTGTGGCCTTACTAAGTTGACGCGTCCCCTCAAAAAAAGAGCTGACGCGTATGCAAGGCGTTGTCTACTTATAGTCAACACACGCTTCTAGCAGCAGTGGCCATTGGATGTCCATCTGACGGATGTCGTGCTTCTTCTTCAATGTCAGATATTCTAGCTTCACTCGCCCAAAAAATGATTCCTCCCCCTGACATCTGGGGCGCACCGTTTCGGATGCTGACCTGTGGGCCTACTAAGTTGACGTGTACCAAGAGCTTTGTCAACTTAGTCAATATAAACGATTCTAGCTGCAGTGACTGTACGATGTCCATCCAATTCTTCAACCTCTGGTCTTCTTGCTCTAGCCACCCAAAGCAGCGCCAGTCGTGCCGCCTGCTCCTGCCTCCCGTGGCCGGCTGTACTGCCGTGCAGGCCTCACCGCCCCCTACTACTCCCACCGCTGGCCAGGGCATCCCTCCACTCACCCACACCCCCTGTTATTCTGCGGCGATGACAGCCTCACACCGCAGTTGAACCAGTGAACCCTCGTACTCCTCACCGCGTGGGCATCCACTGCCGCGTCTTCCCCGGCTCCGCATCGTCCCCTTCCTAGGCCTCACCGTCGTCCACCGCACTTGTGATCTCGGCACGGCGTGGTCAACGTGGTCAAGGAACGACTTCCATCGGAAGAGTACTATAGGTGGAGGCGCCAGCAGCTGGGTCCACGGCATCCGCAAGGAAGTGCCTCCTTATTACGCGGAAAATAATTATTCCTCCACCTGACAGCGGGGACCCACCGGACGGGCCACCGTATTTGGTGAAAAAATGTTTCCCCCCTGACTGCTGGGACCCACCGGATGGGCCAACGTATTTCGTGAAAAAACGTTCACCCCGCTGTCAGCTCGGACCCATCGGAGGTGCCTCCTTATTACGCACAAAAAAATGAATACTCCCCCTGCTAGTTGGGACCCACCTTGGTGGGAGGCTGACCTGTGGGCCTACTAAGTTGACGTGGACGGAGTGCTTTGTCAACTTAGTCAATATGAACGATTCTAGCTCCAGTGACCGTATGATGTCCATCCAACGGTCGTAGTGCTTCTTCAACCTCTGGTCTTGTTGCTCTAGCCTCCCAAAGCAGCACCGGTCATGCCGCATGCTCCTGCCTCCCGTGGCCGGCTGTGCTGCCCCGGAGGCCTCACCACCCCTTACTATTCCCACCGTGGGCTAGGCCATCCCTCTACTCACCCACACCCCATGTTATTCTACGGCGACGATAGCCTCACACCGCAGCAAACCAGTGAACCCTCGTACTCCTCTACGTGTGGGCATCCACTGCCGCGTCTTCCCCGGCTCCGCATCGTCCCCTTCCTAGGCCTCGCCATCATCCACCGCCCTAGTGCTCTCAGTGCGGCGTGGTCAACGTGGTCAAGGAACGGCTTCCATCGGACGTGGACTGTACGTGGAGAGGTTGATAGATGGGTCCACGGCCGCAGCAAGGAAGTGCCTCCTTATTATGCGCAAAATAATTAATCATCCACGTGACATTGGGGAACCACCAGATGGGCCACCATATTTTGCGAAAAAACCATTTCCCCCTGACTGCTAGGACCCACCAGCTACATCTTCGCACGCAAGGAAGTGCGTCCGGGAAAAAACAAAAAAATGATTCGCCCCCGTGACTGCTGGGACCCACTAGCTAGATCTTCGCACGCAAGGAAGTGCGTGATAGTCGGGACCCACCTGGTCGGACCGTACGTAGCGTTGTCATTCTGGTCGCGAATGTGTACATACATACTGGTCAATGTAGAGGCGCGCACGTGTCGTAGTAGAGGCGCGCACATAGCATGTACACGTGCGTACAACGGCCATTGTGCAAGAAAGAAAATATGGCCATGTACGTACATACGGGCAGGGTCTCGAATGCCTACTCGCTCATACGTATGGCCAGGGCTTGTGTACATGGCTGGGTCGGAACGGAGAAACAGCGTCATCGTGTTCATGGGGAGCCAACCGGCTGGGTCGGAACGGAATGCATCGTCGTGTTCATCGGGAGGGCTTGGACAGAACAGCTGATGGAAACGAGGCCTGGCGTACCGCAGAACGGAGGAAACGGCCTTGTGTTCGACCGGCCACGTTCGAAACGGGATCCTGTTCATCGAGAGGGGTGTGGCGTACCGCAAAACGGAGGAAACGGACCTCCTAAGGTCGAAACGCGGGTCCTGTTGATCGGGAGGGGTGTTGCGTACCACAAAACGGAGGAAACAGACTTGTGTTGCAGCGCTACGGTTGAAACGTGGGTCCTGTTCATCCGGAGGGGTGTGGCGTATCGCAAAATGGGACTCCACGGGATATTGTTCATCTCCACTATCGACCCCCTCCAGCCTCCACGGGCTACTGTTCATCCACCGTCGATCTCCTCCAGCCTCCACCTGCGACTGTTCATCCACGGGCTCATGTTCATCCAGCCTCCACCGCGCGCTACTCCACCGGCTACTGTCCAACCAGCCCTCTCCACGGGCTACTGTTCAACCACCCCTCCACCGTATACTGTTCATCCTGCCCTCCACGGGGTGGTCCTGTTCATCCTGCCCTCCACAGGGTCCTGTTCATCCAACCCCAACCGGCTCGATCGATCAGGGTACTGTTCATCCAGAGGCAACACCACGGGGTCCTGTTCATCCACCCCCACCAGGAACTGTTCATCCAACCCCCCCCCCCCAGCAATGCTCACTGTTCATCCAGAGGCAGCATCGATCAGCTTCAGTTAGCAGCAGTAGCCACCGATCGATCGCTCGGGTTCAGTTAACAGTCATCGATCGATCGCTCGGGTTCAGTAACGCGTTGCCTGCAATGCAATCGCTCGGGTTCAGTTAGAGCCCAACGCCTCACTCGGGTTCAGTTAGAGCCCAATGCCTCGCACCCACGTGCGTGCTTGTATGATAGAAACGCGCATCGCTCGGCCCCGACCACCCACCGTAACCAGGAGTACCCTGATATTTTCCTCGCCCTCGCTTCTACCACGGTTTTTTCCATCATGGCCGGCCCAAAGAATGTCATGCAGTTGCGTCCCTGGCCCGCCCAGGACGAAAAAACCATTTTATGTCATGATTTTTTGTCATAGAAGTAGGACCCCACCACGTCTATGATGATACCGGGTTTTGTCACAATTATCGTCATAGAAGTGTCATAAGTATGACAGAAAAAAATTCGTTCAGCCCAAAATGTCACAAATGTGTCTTTTTTTGTAGTGCAAGGAGGCATACACGAGCTACGACATGTACAAGTGGATCATTGATGTGAGGAAGTGCCTCCTTCCCCAAAACGGCCAGGGATCCAGCCGGAAGCAGAGCAAATGGCAAGTGTTGTCGCAACAATAAATAGATGATTAGATCCTCGTTTCTCCTAGTTTAGTATGCATGTAATTGCTTACTTTGGTGTGTGGAAATGTTATGTGTGTAGTCACTTGTGTAATTGTATGCTTAATTTGGTTATGCAATGTTGTCTTTTTAAGTATATATGTTGATGCTCTATAGACAGAGGATAGATGTTGTGCGGACGAAGAAAATCACATCGCACACGGACTAAACAATGGAACCCGTCGGTGATATTTTCATCAATCACTCACAATTGTACACCAGCAATCGTTTGCTCACAACACACATGGCTGGTTAGCAGCAATCGTCTGTGTTGTTATCAGTCTTCGACACGTTTCTGATTACAGACCTTTTTGCCGCGAATCACACACATCGTGTTAAGTTGAACCGTTTCTGTTCTTTTGTCTCAACGCAAACAGTTCATCCCAGTGAACCGCATGCCGTATATCGCACACACCTTGATCTGGCTGGCCATTTCTTTTGTGTTGCCTAATCACAAACAGTTCATCCGAGTGAACCGTATGATGTATATCGCACACACCCTCATCTGGTTGCCCATTTATTTTGCTCCTCCTCATTGCAAACAGATAATTGAACTGAATTGTATGCCCTGCATCGCACACGCGACTAAAATCTGAACCGTGTTTGATGCATCCTCCATCGCAAGTGTTTTGCACCTTTTTGGATGGTCTTTTTATACCACTGTTTGCGATTATTGCATCGCACGCAGTTTCGTCAAAGGGTCTCTGATCGTAGTGTCGTGTTAGTAGCATCCTACAGTAGTGAGTATTCTAGTAAATTCACGATTAATGCGTGTCCCTCTCAAAATGTGTGTACAGCAAGGATGATTGTGGCAAATGAAAAAGGAAAGACTCATATCATACAAGATGCTCCAACCAAAACACATATCATGTGGTGAATAAAAATATAGCCTCAAATAAATTTACCGATGGATTGAAGACAAAAGAGGGGATGCCATCCGGGGCATCCCCAAGCATAGATGCTTGGTTGTCCTTGAATATTACCTTGGGGTGCCTTGGATATCCCCAAGCTTAGGATATTGTCACTCCTTATTCCATAGTCCATCAAATCTTTACCCAAAACTTGAAAACTTCACAACACAAAATTTAACAGAAAACTCATGAGATCCATTAGTATAAGAAAATAAATCACCACTTCTTGGTACTGTTGTGAACTGTTTATTTATTTGTATTGGTGTAATAGCTACCATATTCCACCTTTTACATGGTTCATACCCCCCGATACTACCCATAGATTCATTAAAATAAGCAAACAACACATAGAAAACAGAACCTGTCAAAAACAGAACAGTGTGTAGAAATCTACTTTTGTAACTCCAAACATTCTGAAAGTTTAGGACAACAGAGGCAATTCATATGTAATTCTTGTGTAAACAATTCAGGATTTTATCACGCTACTGTGATTTTTCACAATTTTGTCAATGGGCGCAAAAGTTTCTGTTTTTCAGCAAGATCAAATGAATGATATACCAAAGTATCCCAAAGGCTTTACTTGGCTCAAACACTAATTAAAACGCAGAAACAAAATATAAAGAAATAATAAGACATCAGATAGCTGCACGGTGCTTCTTTAGAGTTTTCAATAATTTTTTTCCTCATGTTCTGAAAGGTTAGCACTAATAATAATAAGATATATCTTTTTCTCATCAAGATCAGCATATTTCAGAGTATCAGGTAATTGTTTATGATCGAACACAGGATCACTATTGGGTGGTAGAGGATCTCCAAGAGTCTCAACAGGCATGTGTTTCAAAACATCCATCTGTATAAAGAAAATCTCGTCTAATTCCTTTCTTTCATTCATAAACATATCATTTTCATGGTCTAGCAAATATTGTTCTAAAGGATCAGTAGGAGGCACGACAATAGAAGAAAGATCAATAATTTCATCTCTATTAGGCAATCCCTTATCATGGGGTTGTCTACAAAATTTGGAGAAATTGAACTCATGAGACACATCCCCGAAACTTACACTAACAGTTTTTTCTCACAATCTATTTTACCATTAACAATGTTCAAGAAAGGTCTACGGAATATAATGGAACAAAAATCATCTTGTGGGGAACCAAGAACTAGAAAATCATTAGGGTATTTTATTTTCCCACACAAGACTTCAACATCTCTAACAATCCCAATTGGTGATATAGTATCTCTATTGGCAAGCTTAATAGTAACATCAATATCCTCTATTTTAGCAGGTGCAACATCATTCATAATTTTTTGATATAAAGTAAAGGGAATTGCACTCACACTAGAACCCAAATCAGATAAGCCATGATAACAATGATCTCCTATTTTAACAGAAATAATAGGCATGCCAACAACAGGTCTACGTTTATCTTTATCCTCGGGTTTGGCAATTCTAGCAGCTTCATCATAGAAATAAATAACATGCCCATCAATATTATCAACCAAGAGATCTTTAACAATAACAATACTAGGTTCAACTTTAATTTATTCAGGGGGCGTAGGTGTTCTATTATAACTCTTACGAAGCACAGCTGAAACTTTAGCATGTTCCTTTACTCTAACAGGAAAAGGTGGTTTCTCAATATAAGCAATAGGAACAATAGGATCAACATTATAAGTAATAGTTTCCTCTCAACTTTAATAGGTTCTACTATTTTTACTTCAAAAGGAGGATGATATTTAAATCACTTCTCTTTAGGGAGATTAACATGAGTAGCAAATGATTCATAGAAAGAAGTTACTATCTCAGAGTCAAGTCCATATTTAGTGCTAAATTCACGAAAAGCATTGGTATCCATAAAAGATTTAACACTTTCAAACTTAAGGTTTATGCCTGACTCCTTACCTTCGTCAAGCTCCCAATCTTCAGAGTTGCATTTAATTCTTTTCAAAAAAATCCCATTTGAATTCAACAGTCGAGTAGGGATTGATTATTACGAGAAAGTCGAGCATAAAAGTTCTGAATAATTATTTTTCTTCAGAGCTCATGATTGGGGCATGAATATAACAAGTATTTAAGCCCCCCACAAGCTTGAGTGATACTTTCTCCTATATATAATTACAATCATGATGAACTAGATGCATAGGATTAAACTTCTAATGAAATTCCATCTTCAATCAGTTGCAGTTCCAAGTTCCAATGTCATCGCTTAGCCTATACCATGTCAATGCCTTCTCCTTCGAAGATAAAGCGAAGACCTTCTTATTGACTTCATCCTCGAGAAAACTTGCAAGCTTAAATAATCAACAAACTTCATCCACATAGATTAGATGCATATCATGATGTAAGGTTCCATCTGCTACATAGGTATTAGCTAGCAGTTTCTCTATCATACCCGAAATAATTTGATAATAAATATTTTCAATAGGTTCAGTACGTTGAGGGGAAACTCTTTGCTCTTCCAGTTAGGGTGAAGATAACCCGAACAAGCCCCTCAAAGGATTATTTTCCATAGTGACAAGTGACAGTAAATTTCAGCACGTAATATAAATTTTTACTTACCAAATTCCACTCACCAAAGACGCTTCACTCCCCGCAACGGAGCCAGAAAAGAGTCTTGATGACCCACAAGTATACGGGATCTATCATAGTCCTTTTGATAAGTAACAGTGTCGAACCAGACGAGGAGCAGAAGGAAATGACAAGCGGTTTTCAGTAAGGTATTTTCTGCAAGCACTCAAATTATCGGTAATAGATAGTTTTGTGATAAGATAATTCGCAACGGGTAACAAGTAGTAAGTGTAACAAAGGTGCACCAAGGTGGCCCAATCCTTTTTGTAGCAAAGGACAATCCTGGATGAACTCTTATATAAAGCAAAGTGCTCCCGAGGACACATGGGAATTACTGTCAAGTTAGTTTTCATCATGCTCATATGATTCACGTTCGTTACTTTGATAATTTGATATGTGGGTGGATTGGTACTTGGGTGCTTTCCTTACTTGGAGAAGCCTCCCACTTATGATTAACCTCTCCCGTAAGCATCCGCAACTACGAAAGAAGAATTAAGATAAATCTAACCATAGCATGAAACATATGGATCCAAATCAGCCCCTTACCAAGAAACACATAAACTATGGTTTAAGCTTCTACCACTCTATTAACCAATCATCTACTTATTACTTACCAATGCCTTCCCCTAGGCCCAAATCATGGTGAAGTGTCATGTAGTCGACGTTCACATAACACCACTAGGGGATAGACAACATACATCTCATCAAAATATTGAACGAATACCAAATTCACATGATTACTTATAACAAGACTTCTCACATGTCCTCAGGAACAAAAGAAGTACTCACAAAGCATATTCATGTTCATAATCAGAGGGGTAATGAATATCATTAAGGATCTGAACATATGATCTTCCACCGAATAAACCAACTAGCATCAACTAGAAGGAGTAATCAAAACTACTAGCAACCCACAGGTACCAATTTGAAGTTTTGAGACAAAGATCAGATACAAGAGATGAACTATTGTTTGAGAGGAGATGGTGCTGGTGAAGATGTTGATGGAGATTGACCCTCTCTTGAGAAGAGGATCGTTGGTGATGACGATGGCTTTGATTCCCCCCTCCGGGAGGGAAGTTTCCCCGGCAGAACAGCTCTGCTGGAGCACTAGATTGCTTCCGCACAGGTTCCGCCTCGAGATGGCGGCGCTTCATCCCGAAAGCTTCCTTATGATTTTTTCCAGGTCAAAAGACACCATATAGCAGAAGATGGGCACCGGAGACCTGCCAGGGGGCCTACAAGCCCTAGGGGCGCGCCCCCCAAGCTTGTGGCCACCTGGTGGGTCCCCCTCTGGTATTTCTTCGCCCAATATTTTTTATATATTTCAAAATAATTCTCCATAATTTTCAAGACTTTTGGAGCTATGCAGAATAGGTCTCTCAGATTTGCTCCTTTCCGGTCCAGAATTCCAGCTGCTAGCATTCTCCCTCTTCATGTAAACCTGGTGAAATAAGGGAGAAAAGGCATAAGTATTGTACCATAATATGTATTAACAGCCCATAATACAATAAATATCAATATAAAAGCATGATGCAAAATGGACGTATCAGTGGGCACCCCTGAGAGGCTTGCCCGCCACTGCTGGGCTTTTTGCAACCGACTTTGCTATGCATTCCTGCATAAGTGTAGAGAAGCGGGGTTTGGGCCTTGGGCATGCGGCCCAGATCAAATCGAACTCTGAGAATGCGTCTCAGGGGGCGATTCCTAACGGCACCGAGTCCGCTTTGGATTAGGTAGCGGGCTTGATCTGCACCACGCCCACAGATCATGAAGGGGGGTGTACGGCCAGACCCAGCATGGCGACTGCTAGGGTTAGACCGCTTCGTGCGAGCCCTGGTTTTTGATCGGCTGGGAAAGGAAAGGCGTCGAGACTCTGGACGTCAATGATGGTCGGAGATCATCGATCATACGATGCAACGCTGATGGCTCCTCGGCGCGCGAATGGCCTACCTCCATCGCAGCAAAAGACGACGCCCGAAGCTACGGCATCGCGGCCACAGGCGGGAGCTAAGCACAGTAATGAACCTCCGCCACCGCCACAAACCCCAAATGCCAATTTCGGGCATGGCAGGACTTCTGGCAAAGGCAGCTACGGCAGCGTCGCCGGTTGGTCGAATTGGAACGCCAAGTATGGACACTAGTGGGGTAACAATGGATATGGAGCTTATGGAGATAACCACTACTGGGGGTGTTCTTCGGGTGGTGGGCGTGGCTACACCGGTAGCAATCGCAGCGGTCGCAGGTTTCATGGCCCGTAGGGCAGCTTCGTCGAAGGACCGGCAAGGTCATAGAAATACATTCCTCACCGTGGCAGGATGCGAGCCCATCATGGAGGACTTGGCGATGGTGGCCGGTCCGATAGGTTTGGTGGTCGCAAAACGCTGCGTGAACCTTCACCGAGGCGATACCGTCCCCCACATCATGATCCTCCCACTGTTGATGCGTCGGCGGTGGTGCTGAGAGCCACGGTGCCGCCGGAGGCTGTGACTCCTAGCGTAACTACAGCAGATGGGGTTCATGCATTGACGGTTCTCCCCAGGGCTGTGCTAGCAGCGGTGCAGGCTCTGGTGATCGCGCAGTTGGAAGAGGTCACAGCACCGATGGAGGCGAACATTCCGGCTAGTGAAAAAATGAACGAGCAATCTGATGCCGGCAATGCAAGCAAAGGCCCGGAGAGAAAAGTTGTACTGTTACAGATGAGGAAAGCCGTGTCATTTTGTAGTGGGGTGCTCTACGGAGCTCTATGATATATGCCTTAAGATGAAGAATGCAGCCGAGTGCCCGCTTCTTTCAGGTCCCAAGCCAGTGGTGCCTATTTATGGGGTTTGTGAACCCAAGCTCATACTCTCTGAGACTCCTTCGATGAACTCTTGCCGACCCCGTCTTGAGAATGCCAGGATGGGCCTGGTTTGGGTTATGATACGTGATGCGGAGCATCCTACGATCATCCCCATGTACATTCAAGAATACGCCTTTGGACCTATGGTGAACCCGCTCTTTTCTGAATCTTCCCTTTCCGCATGTAAGACATGGATGCTACTTCAAGCGCGGACCTTGTGCATACTCAGGTACACCCGAGGAGACCATGGAGAACCCCAGGACCAAGGCCAAGCGTGCGCGGAAGCGATGACGGAAGAAGACGGAGATAGCTCGAGGACCCGGACATCCGGCCCCAGGCCCGGACATCCGGCCACTTGAGACGACCCCTATAGCAACAGCCTCCTAGCCGCCAAGTGCTACAGGCCCTGGACATCCGGTGTCAACCCTAGACATCTGGCGTCAACCCCGGACATCCGGCGCCTCGCCAAGTCCCGGACATCCAGCCTCGCCCCCAGAAATCCGGGACCATCCAAACAGAGAGCAACAAAGTTAGCTCCTCTAGCCCGGACATCCAGCATGCCAGCCCGGACATCTGGCTCCCCGTGAAGCCCCGGACATCCGGCCCATCGCCTGGACATCCGGCCTTCCCTGCCTGCGTGCAGTGCATCTAGGCGGAGGCCCATGTACCCCTTCTCCCCTTAGACTATATATACTCCCCTTCCACCTACATTTTAGGGTTAGCATTGTGTTAGCTCATTTGTGAGATAGAGCTTCACTCATCCATATCGTATCTACTCCTTGAGAGAGACCGCGGCCCCTCTTCAGAGAAGATCCGCTTTGGATTCAAGACCCCTTTACAGGAAGATCCCCTTGTGGATTCAAGACCTCCTCACGGAGAAGAACCGGCTACCCATTGTATCGTCCCTTGTTGGATTTGGATCATGTGATCTCTTATGTACTCGAGGATCTAGCATATGTGTGACTATTTCTTGTTGATTGAGTGATTTTCTCGTGTTTCCTCTCATGTTTCCCCTCGTGTTCTCCCTCGTGTTCTTCGTGTTCATCATGGGATCCACTCCTTTCGTGAAAGATTGGGCGATTAGGGTTCTATACTACATCAATACGTCTCCAACGTATCTACTTTTCCTAATGCTTTTCCTCTTGTTTTGGACTCTAATTTGCATGATTTGAATGAAACTAACCCTGGACTGACGCAGTTTTCAGCAGAACTACCATGGAGTTGTTTTTGTGCAGAAGTAAAAGTTATCGGAATGGAACGAAACTTTGGGAGGATTTTTTATACAATAAACAAGAATTTCTGGAGCCAAGAACTACCAGAGGGGGCACCTGGGTGGGCACAACCCACAAGGGCGCCCCCCCTCCTGGCGTGCCCAGGTGGGTTATCCCCACCTGGTGGCCCCATAGACCCTAAAACCGACGCTACAAAATCCTATTTTTCCAGGAAAAAAATTAGCAGGAAAGAATTATCGTGATCCACAAGACAGAGCCGCTGTCACCTCCTATTCTTCATCAAGAGGCTAGATCTGGAGTCCGTTTGGGGCTCCGGAGAGGGGGATCTTCGTTCTTTGTCATCACCAACCCTTCTACATCACAAATTCCATGATGCTCCCCACGGGGAGTGAGTAATTCCTTCGTAGGCTCACTGGTCAATGAGGAGTTGGATGAGATTCATGATGTAATCGAGTTTGTTTTGTCAGGGCTTGATCCCTAGTATCCATTATGTTCTTAGATTGATGTTGCTTTGACTTTGCCATGCTTAATGCTTGTCACTTTGGGCCCAGGTGCCATGATTTCAAATCTGAACCGTTTATGTTATCACCATTATATCCATGTTCTAGATCCGATCTTGCAAGTTATAGTCACGTACTATGTGTTATGATCCGGCAACCCCAGAGTGACAATAGTCGGGACCACTCCCGGTGATGACCGTAGTTTGAGGAGTTCATGTATTCACCGTGTGTTAATTCTTTGTTCCGGTTCTCTATTAAAAGGAGGCCTTAATATCCCTTAGTTTCCAATGGGACCCCACTGGAATGGGAGGGTAGGACAAAAGATGTCAAGCAAGTTCTTTCCATACTAGTAAGTGTGCACGTGCAACGCACGTCTCCATTAACACATAAATTGTACTCATTTATATGTAATAAGGGCACACACACATAAAAATATGGGAGTGGCCAAGTGTAAATCGACTAGAAATTTAAACTGGGCAGTCGATTCTTCCCGGCCATCCGATGCAAAATGAACAACACGATCCCTTGTTCAGCCTCAGGACTTTCTTCTACCTCCTATAGTTTCTTCTCCCAGCCGTCCCACGGACCACCGGCCGGACAGCCAACCACCATCGTTCGGCCCTCCCTGGAACGTCCTCCCACCGCTGTGCCGCCGCCGCCCTCGGCCATCCCTCTAGCCCCAGGCCTCGCCTGTTTTTTCTCCGGGAATCTTCACCATTGCTGTGCTGCCGCCCCCACCACTGTCGTGCTGTCTCACCCACCCCTACTTTAAGATAGATGATGAGGTAGCTTGCTAGCAAGCTTCTTCCTCCCCTCTGGTGAACTTCTTCCTCCTCTTCGCCTGTTTCTCCCTTCAAACAAAATCGACTGACCCGAATTCGAAAGTCAGGCGACTGACATGTAGCTATTGTGTAAATATATATACCTCGTGCACATCAGACATCATTTTTACCGTTAAAATAAATGTATGGAAGCAGAAATATCATTCAATTCATCTATTGATAAAAAAACTAAATTGGACAACACCGGATGCTATATCTGACTTGACAAAAAGGCTAAAAAACCAATTAAAAAGAGAAGGTAAAAGAAAAGGACACACCGGACGCCCCCTCTCAGTTCTTGCCTCATCACCTACCTTCCCTTATCCCTTCACTGTCTCCCCACTGCTCCCTATTCCATGGTGGCCACAAGCCCAGAACTCTCTCTCTCTCTCTCTCTCTCTATCCTCAAGCCGCCCCTCCGGTTCGTCCCCACCGCCGGCGCAAGGTCTCGCACTCTTCCCACTCTTCTCAGCCCCTTCTCGTCGAATCGGTTGCCAGAGTGCCCGAGGATCCGCTCGAGCTCGGTATGGTCGCTGGGCACCGGACGAAGGCCGACGCAGAGGCGCGGGACTTGTCTCCACCAGATCGGGGGCTGTGGTAATCATGTGTCGCAACCTCCACGGCTGGTGCCTTCCTTTCCATCTCGCTCCTCGGCGGCTCCCACCACCCTGTGCGTGGGACTGCGCTGCGCCCTGCAATGCCCATGTGCGGCAGCAGTGCCGCGGTGACTGGTCCCCTGCAAGTGCAAGCCGGTGCCGGTAGACGATCTACTCCCCACTTTGGCTTTCATATATGCTTATTTCTGATTTGAGATACTCCCCATTACCCACTTCTGCTAATTCCTAATTTCTATCCATTCCTGAATATACACAGGTAGCTCAGTAGTCTAGTTTAAGCATGAGAGTCATTTTAGAATCAGGGAGAAAAATTGGAAGTTGTTCGACTAGACATTCTTAACTTGGTTGCAGCAACTGTTATGAGTGGGGATTTTAGTTAGTTAATATTATTGAGACAACCGTGCTGCGATAAAGTTGATTGATAGGTAGATTTAAAATCTGGGTGGCTGGGGGCGCTAGGGACGAAGACGGATGAGGTTGATTTGGCTTCATCCCGCCAAAGAAAGTTACTTCTTTTTTGAAAAGTGAAAGCATGTTTTTAGAAGTTCCCAAATGCGAGCTTTATAGCAAATAAAAGAGGATCAAGAGAAGCATAGTAGGATAAGTATGTATGACTCTAGGATAATACAGGTTGAAGAGTGAATAATTGATAATGTAGGATAATGATGATGCTATGGCTGTCATATAGAGGACGGTGGTTGGCTAAAAGAGCTTATCACCTCAAGAGTTCCTTTTCTTGGAATAACTTGCTTTATTAGAAGTCCATAAACATCTCTGGCATCTTCAGTACTACTTACGGCAGCTACACAAGTGATATTCATGATGTAGCACAACCTTTTAGATATATTTCTTGGTTGTCCCAGACCCCCGGTTATATCAGAAGTGTGTTTGCAGGCTTACAAGAAATGGATATTGAAGACCATCTAAGAGTTAGGGAATTTGTTCGATCCTAAATTTTTGGGACTTTGAACACAAAGATGGGAATGGGGAGGCATACCTGCCTGCCATATACATCAACCCGAAGCTTTTGAGCGTTGTACAAAACAAGTAATTGACAGGTTTACTTCATGATAGTCTTGGATTTGGTTTGGCCAAAATGATCAAGTACTTACTACATAATTTCTGAATTTACCAGTTATTTGTTGAATGCATCAGTTAGACAAAGGTGATACATCAGAGCGTCTCTTTAATAGAAACAACATAATTTTGGAGGAGGACTACCCCGTTCCCAAATCCTAGCTCTGCTGTTGATTCTACCTAAATTTACTTTAGTAGATCTTCTCTTGTAAAATCCAAACTGTTTCCGAGCCTATATGTTTTGTTTCATATTGTTGTTTATCATGCAATACTTATCCTACAGCCATCTGATATGCAAATTTGATAATAGAAGATGACCATATTTGTGTACAGGAAAATGCATATTCTTGGACTAGGTTTTCTTCTCCACTATATTGGACCAAGTTACAAATAGATCATACTTACTGGGTTTTATTCATTCAGTCATACCGATTCGAGCACTATACTGTTAAAACAATATGATGGACGGCTCCAGTTTGATGCAATGTTAAAATTCATGTTGAAGTCATATGAAGTAGATCTATTATGGTTTGTACAAAATTGATGCATTCATCATCACACTATTGTAAATATGCAAATTTGAGAGTGAAGAGCATTGTTATAAAGATGCAAATTTGACAGGGATTGGGGAAGCAATGAAGTATGCACATATATGTTAAATAGAATTTCCTTTAAAATCAGGAATTGATCGGCCCCATCACATTAACCCAATTGAATATCCTGTAAAATCATACCATGTTCCTTAGGTGCAGGCAGGTGCGTTGCCTGAGGAGTTCGTCGGCGCTGATGTCGTCGACTGTGGAAGGCAGCGATGGCCAACAGTGGCTGGGCGGCGAGGGCACAACAGTGGCTTGGCGGCACCGATGTCTGACTGTAGTGTGCGTCTAAACGGCGACATCAAAGAAGACATCGAGATTAACTGGGATGGAACTGGCCACGTATTGCGTGCAAGAGGATAGTCTGCACCTGCATTGGCCAGAAGCGCGTCATCACGGGCGTCGTTCGCTACACATGGCAGCGATGGCACAGGAGAGGCTGGGCGGCTACGACGTACGTCTTGGTTGGCAAAGGCAGGTAGATCGAGCTGATTCCCGTAAGTTTAGCAATTTATTGTGAGGCAGACATGTTAATTCCCGTTAATTATGGCAAATTTTCTGTAGTTGATTGGACGCGAATGCAATGGGTGGAACTGTCTGTTTTTTTGCTGGGGGGGGGGGTGGAACTGTTCGATCGTCGATGGCAGAGTTTCGTCCGCTAATGTAAATCGCTAAACATACACAGGGGAGGTCTGACTTTTATGTGGACGGTTAGATGCCTGATCCTGGGGTGGTAATTTGTCTTGTTCGACCTGTGTACGTTTAACCGGGTGGGCATAGTGAAGAATATGTTTGCTTGTTTAATAGTAGTAGAGATGCACGTATGACTATTTATGGAATACATGCCTACATTATATTGACGAACTGGAGCTAGTGCCGTATCACCCTAGGTTATAACTGTCTCATGATGAATATCATCCAACAAGTCACCGATCCAATGCCTATGAATTTTTCCTATATTGTTCTTGCTAAGTTACTAGTGCTGCTGTTACTTTTACACTTGTTACAAAACTACTGCTATCACTGTTACCATTACCATTTCTACTGCTACTATTATCAAAACTATCATATTACTTTGCTACTGATCACGTTGCTACAGATAATTAATCTCTAGGTGTGGTTGAATTGACAACTCAGCTGCTAATACCTTTAAATATTCCTTGGCTCCCCTTGTGTTGAATCTATAAATTTGGGTTGAATACTCTACCCTCGAAAACCGTTGTGATCCCCTATACTTGTGGGTTATCAAGACCTTTTTCTGGCGCCGTTGCCAGGGAGCATAGCTATATTTGTTGAGTCACTTGGGATTATTATCAATTTATCACTATGAAGAATCGGAAGGATGCTAAGACTAAGATTTTTCCCTCAAAGACGATGGGAGGTAAGGAACTGCCATCCAGTTCTGCTTTAGATTCACCTTCTGTTATAAGTGAAACTTGCAACACCACCACATGCTATCAATTCTGATATGTCATAAGTTATTGATGATGCTAGTACCTTGGTGAATTTCTTGATAAACAAATAGCTAGAGTAATACAATATGATGTTGTTGAATCTGATGATGAGCTTGAAACTGAATCTCTTGAAACACCTAGTAGAACTAGTCTTCCTGGATATGAATTGACTAAGGTACCGGAAGGTTATGTTAGGAATGAGGAGACAACTAGAGATATTCTTGCTTGTAAGGATAGAGATGATCTAGAGAAATTATTATGCAAGTATAAAGAAAAATCTCTGAATGCTAGAATGAAATATGATCCTAAGTTTGCTACTTCACTGATTTTTATTGATGATAAGGATTAGGAATTCTATGTTGACCCAAAGTTAATTAGTTAGTTGAATCTGATCCTTTCCATGGTTATGAAACTGAAACTGTTGTGTCACATCTTACTAAGTTGAATGACATAGCCACCCTTTTTACTCATGACGAGAAAACTCGCTATTACTTTATTCTCAAATGATTTCCTTTCTCATTAAAGGGTGATGCTAAAGCTCGATACAATACTCTTGCTCCTGGTTGTGTGCGTAGTCCTCAGGATATGAATTATTACTTCTCGGAAAAATATTTTCCTGCTCATAAGAAACAAGCTGCCTTGCAGGAAATATTTGAATTTGTGCAAATTAAAGAAGAGAGTATCCCACAAGCTTGGGGGAGGCGTTGCCAGTTACTTAATGCTTTTCCAGATCATTCTCTTAAGAAAAATGAAATACTTGATATCTTCTACAATGGACTAACCGATGCTTATATGGATTTCCCAGATAGTTGTACTGGTTGTGTTTTCAAGGAATGAACTGTTGAGCAAGCTGAAGAATTATTGAATAATATATTGAAAAAGTATGATGATTGGACTCTTCATGAACCACCAGCTAAACCTACTTCGAGGAAGAGGGGTATATTATATCTCAGTCCTGAAGATATGCAAGAGGCAAAGAAATCTATGAAGGAAAAAGGTATTAAAGCTGAGGATGTTAAAAATTTACCTCCTCTTCGAGAAATACATGGAATACACCACCATTTCCTAAGGTCGTAGAGGTAAATTCTCGTATGAAATTCAATGATAATGACAATCCTCACAATATGCACCCTAGCCAATGCCTTTATGAGTTCGAAAACTATATTAGAAAACAAGATCACTTCAACGCAAATGTTATGAAACGATTGAAATACAATTCTGATACGATTGCTCGCTTGAGTGACTTGTTATTTGGAATCTCAAATGATGTTAGAGGTGTTGGAAAGCATGCTTCTATTGTACAAACTCAGTTAGAACAAGTTGCTAAATCTCAAAGAGAATTTCTTGATGAAATGAATAATAATATACACAACTTTGCTGTTAGAGTTGCAACAAGAAGAGGTAAACTGACTTAGGAACCACTTTATCCCGAGGGACACCCAAAAAGAATTGAACAAGATTCACAAAGGAACTACACCACTTCCTCTAAAAAGAAAAAAGAAAAGTGATAGGGCTTTGCATGCTTCTAGTCAACCTGAAATAGAAAAACCTCCTCATAATGATAATGAAACTTCTATCTCTGTTGCTGAAACTCTGTCTGGAAATGAACATTCACCTAGTGATAATGAAAAAGATAATGCTGATGTTCATGAAGACTCTCAACCTAATAATAATAAAGAACCAGACAATGATGTTGAGATAGAACCACCTGTTGATCCTGATAACCCACAACCTAAGAATAAAAGGTTTGATAACAGAGACTTTATGGCTAGAAAACACGGTAAAGAAAGAGAACCGTGGGTTAAAAAATCAATGCCTTTTCCACCTAAGTCAACTAAAAAATGATGATGGAGAATTTGAACGCTTTGATGAAATGCTGAGGCCAGTCTTTTTGCATACTCGCTTTGCATACTCGTTCTAAGCGGTGTTCTCATATGTCGATGTGAATACTAATCTTTCTTGATCATCAAGATGGTCATGTCAATTTTCTCCAACTGATGTACTTCTCGTCAAGTGGATCCGGTCATTTCAACATTTGCAAGATCACCTCTTAGTTTTCCCAACGGTGTTTGTTCCATCCACCCAAGTTGCCTTTGTTTTCCCGCGCTCCCACCCTTTTCTTCAAGGACTCATATTTCTTAATCAAGTATCCATTTTATTGTTTTGAAGTCGCTTCATTCTTTTTTTTCAATGTTCTTACCTGGTGTTTCTTATGAAGATGCTAAGGGAGCTTCAAGTCGTCACTCTTCACTTGTTTTCTTCTCCGGTGGATTAATTTCAGGCTTCGGTGTTGATCATATCTCTTCCTTTTGTTTCACATATTTTCCCATGTGAATTTCTTATCCAAAGCTCTCTTATTTATTCACCTCTCCCAGTTCATATCCGGAGTGTTGAAGATATCTCGGAAGATTCGCATTTCCATTCTCAATCCGTTCAAGTTATTTTGAGGATGTTATCTCACTCAAGCCATTCAATTCAATCAGTGCAATTTCCCTTTCAAGTAATCATTCAACGATGTATCTTTTCAGTGGGCCCTAACCCACAGGTCTTTTCCCAGGATCTTACCTGACTCCTCTATTTTCTCGGAGTTACTCTCAAATTCTTTCCAAGTTTGATGTAAGAATGAATTATCATCAGTCATATGTCTTTCTCCAAGATCTTTCAAATTCTTTTAATTGTTGATCCAACCTTTATATTCTTCATTATTCCGGAGTATCTCAACAATTCAGGGTGGTGTTTCTCATTGTCGTTCTCTACACAGAAGACCGAGGAAGAGATTTCTCCTAAATCTTGGTCCATTCTCCTGAAGATTCATGGTTCAAGCTTGATGCCATCCTCTCATAATTGTTTTCGATTGTGAGAATTATCTTCACCCCTCCAGAGCAATTCAGGAGTATTTTTAGTTTGATTCTCCAAAGGCCATCATTTCAGGTTTATTCATTCTCAGCTTTCAGCTCTCATTCTCTAAATCTAACCGATGCATCGCTCAAGTATTCTCTAGTCAGCTCATGATCTATTCGTTCTCATGTATCTAAATTCCCTCAAGTATCTTCATTCATTTTCCAATTCTTCCTGGTGAATTGTGCCTTTGCTATGTTCATTTTCAATTCTTACGGTGGTTCGTTCAAGATTTCTCTTCCTTCGTTATCGTATCAATTCATTCGTTGTTTCCAAATCCTACCGATGTTCCATCAAGACCTTCTCAAGTTTGCGCTATATCTCTCTTTAATCCTTTTTAATGGGGATAAGTAGTATGCCAAATCCATTGCTTGTCATCAATTTAATTTGATGAAGGATAAGCATACAATAGGTCTTATTCTTATTTCCTCGAGGCGATTCAATTCTTTTCTTCCGAAGATTGTTGATGATGAGTAAATTCTTGATTACAAGTGATTCATCTTTCTTTCTGGAGTTGTTCATCATATCAATTTCTCGGTTCTGAGTTGTTCATCTTTTATTTTCGGAGATCCAAGCTCTCTCGATTATCTCGTCGCGAAGCTCCATCTAAATCATTGCAAGGATTCACCTTGTGTTTTCAACTTCTCTTTCTTTCTATCATTCTCATTTTACCGGAGTTCTTCATGGAAGCTCTACATGATGGTTCATCAAGGATTTAATTCCTTCTCGAAGTGTTCATCGAGATTCTTATCAGAGGAGCTCAAGTATTCTTCATCTTGCATTTCAAAGTTCAATCCCTTCTCCCTTATATTTTGAGGTGGTGTTATGTCATTCGTGATAATTTCCCTTCGTGTATCATGATTCACAAGTTATCAAGAATGAGGTATTTTAAATCCATTATTCTCTTCGTTGGAGTTATCTTGTGTCATATTTCACCTAAAGCCTTCCCTAAGGAATGTTGCTATTGTGGTGCTTATCAATGATCCATGTTATCTCTCTCTCTCGGTGAAGAAGTTTTTTTCATCTCTTCATTGTTCCCTATCAATCATTGTTTTCGGTGGCAGAATTTCACCTCATAATTTTGAGAAGTTTTCCATAAGACCACTACAAGATTACTCGTTTTGTTGTTGGTTTTCCAACAACTCCGTTATAACCTTCTTGGAAGGGTGCTTTCCAAACTCAATTGTGGCAGTAGTTGGCTTTTTATTCTCCATTCTTTTATTTCAATGATCTATCCTCTATTATTTGTTCCGGAGGCTTTGTGATGTTGCTCTCTTCACTCATCATCTCGAATTGTGAGGATCGTGTTCTTTTCATGCTTATCCATTTAACCGGAGTGTTGTGTCATCTCTTCAAGTTCTTTTCATCTTATCAAGTTTTCCTTCTCCTTTCAGTCAGAGTGCTGCCCAAATTATATCAATCTTATTCCTTCTCTATCTTGTTTTAACCGGAATGGTTTCAATATCTATCTTGTCACTTAACCTCTTGGTTCTCGTCGTATCCCATGTTCCTCTTAGCAAACGGAGTGTTCACAATCTCATTCATCTCCATTGTATTCTTCTTTCAACTATTTAACCTCTCAAGGTTCATTAGTTTCACTTGTTTGTACAAGAAGAAACTTGGTTCTACCTATTCTATTCCTCTTCCGTTTCTCTCTAGTGCCAACATTGATCTCGGGACGAGATCCTATTGTAGTGGTGGAGTGTTGCAATGCCTCGAGACCGATGCGCCAGGTGTCTTCCAGTTATTCGCCTTCATTGCCATGTCTTTTATTACGTGTTGCATCTTGCCATGTCATCATGTGCATTGCATCATCATGTTTTCAAAACTTGCATCCGTCCGGGTCTCCCAGTTCTTTCCGTTGGCCGTTCTGAGCCCGTCCACACTCGCACGCGCCCGTGACACGTCCGAAATATTATTTTAGAAGTAGCCCGAAAATGTTCTCGGAATGGGATGAAACTTGGCATGCGGTGTTTTTATGTTGTTACTAGGTCGCCTGCCAAGTTTCATCGCATTCGGAGTCCGTTTGACGCCCCAACGGTTAGCTTTAGCGACATTAAAGCCGGTCTATCGTCGGATGTTTCTGGTCTCCGGAAACGGTTGCCGGGTTGCATTCCTCCTCTCTCTTCTCAGTCCAACGACACACTTGACCTCATTCGCCTAACCCCTCTTTGCACAGTGCATCGACCCCTCGCGCATGTCCCAAACTTACCCGAACCTGACCCGGGTTGTCGTTACCGATGGATCTGAATCATCCCCAAACATCCCTAAAATATCTCCTTTTTTCTTATTTGGACTCCCCTAACCTTTTATTCTTGGTCGTCCGATCGCAATCCGATGATCAAATTTGTTCCAAGCCCCATCTAGGCCATATGCTATTTATAGCAGATGACCCCCTAACCAAATCTGCCCCAACCCTAAATTCAAGGGGATTTGTCCCTACGGCCACCGCCGCACTCATTGCCCACCTCAGGATCCATCCCCATCCAATCAGTGGCTGCGCCTCCAATCCAAGTCCCCTCGGCCTCCACTCGCTGCCAACCACCACCACCGCCGCCCAAATCATGCAGGAGCCCGAGCTCCTCTACCCGCGGCCCCCTCCTCGCTTGTGCCCGAGAAGGAGCGCTTGGCCTCGTATCCTTGGGCTGCCGTTCGCCACGCCGGTGACCACGGGCACAACCTCCTCGACCACGCGCCATCTTCCCCGTCAACCACCTCGAGCAGGGCACTCCTCGCTGGCTACCTCTCCTCGGGCCCGAGGCCCCAGCCAGCCGCGCCCCTGCCTTCTCTTGATTTTCTCCCCGTGCTCCGCTCTCTCTATCTCTCTCTCTCTCTCGAAATCTCTCATCTCTCTTGTCTCACCCTCTCTGTCTCTTCACAGGGAATGAGTGGGAGACGCCATGGCCACCCGTGGAAGCTCCGTGGTCGCTGGGATCAAGTTCCTCCGGCCTCGTCCCCGGATCCGACCTCTTCAGCCTCCTCCAGACCGCTGTTGCATCTGCTTTACGGAACCACGCCGCCCTGGTCACCTGCGACCTCAGGTCGCCTTTGCTTCCTCTGCCTCCACGCGTCGGGTCCACCCTGTAACGCCCTCGATGCGGCTATATCTCCTACGTGTCGAAGCACAACTTAGAGGCATAACCGTATTGAAAGCAATGTTCCAAGTAAGGTAATCTTCACAACAACCCATGTAAATAGGTAGAAGGGGAAAAAGGTACATAGTTGGCTTACACTCGCCACGTCACACAGATACATGAATAACATTACAATCATCCAATACACTCATGGTTCGACTACGGTACCAAAATAAAGATCAACCCCCACATGCGACAAAGTCCCCGATCGCCCCAACTGGGCACCATACTGATCATCTGGGAAAGACACATAGTAACGACGAGAGTCTTCATCGAACTCCCACTTGAGCTCAAGCGCATCATCTGGAGCGGTATCATCGGTTGCTGCATCTGGTTTTGGAAGTAAACTGTGAGTCACGGGGACTCAGCAATCTCACACCCTCGGGATCAAGACTATTTAAGCTTATAGGTAAGGCAAAGGTATGATGTGGAGCTGCAGCAAGCGACTAGCATATATGGTGGCTAAGATACACAAATGAGAGCGAGAAGAGAGGCAAAGCACGGACGAAGAACTATGATCAAGAAGTGATCCTAGAACAACCTATGCCAAGCATTACTCCAACATCGTGTTCACTTCCCAGACTCCGCTCGAGAAGAGACCATCACGGTTACACACGCGGTTGATTCATTTTAATTAAGTTAAGTTTCATGTTATCTACAACCGAACATTAACAAATTCCCATCTGCCCATAACTGCGGGCATGGCTTTCGAAAGTTCAAAACCATGTCGGGGAGTCCCAACTTAGCCCATCACAAGCTCTCACGGTCTACAAACAATATTCCTTCTCCCGAGAAAATCCGATCAGACTCGGCATCCGGGTTACAAGACATCCTCGACAATGGTAAAACAAGTCCAGCAACACCGCCCGAATGTGCCGACAAATCCTGATAGGAGCTGCACATATCTCGTTCTCAGGTCACACTCAGATGAGCACTCGATACAACTAAAACCAAACCTCGAGTTTCCCCGAGGGGGCGCTGCACAGGGCTCTAGTTTGGACTAACACTCAGAGGAGCACTGGCCCGGGGGGTTAAATAAAGATAACCCTTGGGCTCCGGAAACCCAAGGGAAAAAGAGGCTAGATGGCAAATGGTAAAACCAAGGTTGGGCATTGCTAGAGGAGTTTTATTCAAGGCGAACTGTCAAGGGGTTCCCATTATAACCCAACCGCGTAAGGAACGCAAAAATCCGGGAACATAACACCGATATGACGGAAACTAGGGCGGCAAGAGTGGAACAAAACACCAGGCAAAAGGCCGAGCCTTCCACCCTTTACCAAGTATATAGATGCATTAATATAGCAAGATAATATGGTGATATCCCAACAATAAACATGTTCCAATAAGGAACGATCTCCAATCTTCACCTGCAACTAGCAACGCATTAAGAGGGGCTGAGCAAAGCGGTAACATAGCCAATCAACAGTTTGCTAGGACATGGTGGGTTAGAGGTTTGACATGGCAATTTGGGAGACATGATAAGCAAGTGGTAGGTATCGTAGCATAGGCATAGCAAAAGAGCGAGCATCTAGCAAGCAAAGATAGAAGTGATTTCGAGGGTATGATCATCTTGCCTGCAAAGTTGTCAGAGTTGACTTGATCCTCGTAAGCGAACTCAACGGGCTCCTCGTACACGAACTCGTCTCCCAGCTCTACCCAAACAAGAACAACAAGCAAGGGAACACAATCAACCACGTGCAATGCTTAAACAACATGATGCAAACATGGTATGATATACGGGATGCGATAAGTGATGCATATGCATGATTTGACAAGGAATGATTGAACCTGGCCTCAACTTGGAAATCCAAGAGTGCCACTGGAAAGGTGAGGTGATTTCGGTTGAAATCAATATAAAGATCACCGCAATCGGATGCACGGTTTGGAAATGGCAAGCAAAACAAATATGGCACGGGTCTACGATAATCAGCAAGTGACCATTTAAATGCATCAAGATAAACATTCTACAGCACTCAAACATGACAAAAAAATACATGGCAGGGATCCACTCATGAAGCTTGACAAAAGATGAACAATGAGCTACGGCTAATTCATCCAATAACAGGTTCAAACAAGCATGGCAAAAGAGCAAATGATAACAGGTTTCAGACTTTGTGAAATTAACACAAGTCTGGAATTTATCATCAGGAAGCACACTTTAGAGCATGAAAACTACTTGCTACATGGACTTAACATGGCAAAGAAAGGCATGGCATGACGCTACTCAAAGCACTTAACAAAAGTCCCTTAGTGTCCTTGTGCCAAAAGGGATCAGAAAATACAATTGCAAGCATGTGAACATGGCAAAAAACATAAACAGATTCAGATTTAGTGAAAAACTGGAGCATGCAAATCAGTTAACGAGTAGGCATGTTTACGAGCTCGATGCACTCACTACAGAGCATGGCATGACAAACCAAGCATACACCCGTCAAGAAGACATAGCATATAAGCTAGACATGGCAAGAACAATAACATAGCATGCACGGATCAATAGCAACATCCTCGGAAAAATCGCTAAACATGTCAACAATCTGCCAGGATTCACTTTTTATAGCAAAAGTAGAGCTCGATTGACTCAAGCTAGGGTGCTCCATAAATGCAAACAAAGACATGGATGGATAGATCACCACAATGTTAACAAAACAACCTTACTGATCATCCTCAAAACAGGCACGGATCACTAGGAAACAACATGAACATATGGCATAACAACAAAATCAGGACAAGGACTTGGTGAAATTCGAAGTCCCTGAAATCAGCATTACCGATTACGCTACTTTGCGAGCTTGTTCTATTCACCACAAATATCACAAAAATACCTGGCAAACAACCCTGTAAAGATGGCATGGCATATAACAAAACACATGTAGAGCTCAGGGTCATAGCATGCACACATTAATCATGGCAAAAATGACAAAAAGCTACTTGATGAAACAGATCTGACAAATTCATCACATAGCCCTTTTCCAACAGCATTTCGGGCATCAAGATGAGCTCAAATGAAAATGATGCAATGAGATGAAATGATGTACTCATCGAGACGAACATTTTGATATGCTACACGCACGAATCGGATCTATGATGAGAGGGAAAAAGTCAACCGTCTCCCGATCCAGATCTGGATCTGGCGCAATTCTTGAGGTTCGCCGGGGATCACTGTTCACCGGACTTGCGGAGGTCGTCGGGGTTCGCCGGAGTAGCTTGGCACCGGATCCAGGCAGTGGAGCCGCCGGAGTGGAGCGGGAGGAGGACGGCGGAGGTGGCCGACGCGGTCGCCGGCGCGGGCAGCGGGGCGCGGCTCGCCGGAGTCGCGGCTGGGCGCGGCGAGGGCAGTGGTCGCCAGCGAGGTGGCGGCCGCCGGCGAGGGAGGAGATGGGGCAGCGCGCGAGGAAGGGGACGAAGGCGGCGCGGGCGGGCGCCTCTAGCCCGTGCCACGGGCGGGCCGGCCACGGGCCGTGGCGGGCTTCGGCGGCGGCGGGACAGGAGCTGCCACGTGGCGAGAGGAGAGTGGCTGGGGGAGTGGGGCGGACACGTCCGGCGCGCGGAGGAAGAAGGGAGACTAGGGTTTCGGGGAAGAGATTCGAAAATTTCGGGGAAGGTCTATATATAGAGGTAGGGGGAGCCAGGAAGCTCCAAATGGAGTGCGGTTTTCGGCCACGCGATCGTGATCGGACGCTCTAGACGATGGGGGGGTTTTTGGTGGGTTTTGGGCCAAATTGGAAGGGTGTTGGGCTGCAACACAAACGAGGCCTTTTCGGTCCCTCGGTTAACCGTTGGAGTATCAAACGGAATCCAAATGGCACGAAACTTGACAGGCAGTCTACCGGTAGTAAACCAAGGCCGCATGACAAGTCTCGGTCCAATCTAGAAATGTTTAACCCCCACACACGAAAAGAGGTAGAAAGGGACACCGGAAGAGATAGGAGCGCCGGAATGCAAAACGAACAACGGGGAAAATGCTCGGATGCATGAGACGAACACGTATGAAAATGCAATGCACATGATGACATGATATGAGATGCATGACAAAGACAACAACACAAGGAGAAAAAAACCCGACAACGATGAAATGAAATAACTTAGGCCGGAAACGGCAAGAGTTGGGATACAGATAAGGTAAATTACATCCGGGGTGTTACAACACTCCACCACTCCACTCATCCCGAGATCTAGGACTGGATAAACGCCGGGTACTCAGAACGGAGGTGATCCTCGCGTTCCCAGGTGGCTTCATGGTTGGAATGATGTGACCACTTAACTTTGAGGAATTTGATTGACTTGTTGCGAGTCTTGCGCTCAGTCTCATCCAGAATAGCAACTGGGTGCTCACGATAAGGAAGGTCTTCTTGGAGATCAATGTCTTCGAAGTTGACGGTGCGGCCAGGGGTCTTGAAGCACTTGCGGAGCTGAGAGACATGGAACACGTCGTGCACATTTGCAAAGTTGGAGGGAAGCTCGAGTTGATAGGCGAGATCGCCTCTCTTGCTGACGATCTTGAAAGGACCCACGTATCTAGGGGCAAGCTTCCCTTTGATACCGAAGTGACGAGTACCTTTCATTGGAGAGACGGGGAGGTAAACATGGTCTCCGATCCCGAAAGCCAAATCACGATGCTTACTATCATAGTAGCTCTTCTGGCACGATTGCGCTGCTTTGAGGTTATCACGAATGACTTTGCACATCTCTTCTGCCTCTGTGATCAAGTCGTTTCCGAGAAGTTGACGTTCACCAGTCTCTGACCAGTTAAGAGGAGTACAGAACTTCCTGTCATAGAGAATTTCAAATGGGGCCTTGCCCGAACTCGCTTGAATGCTGTTGTTGTAGGAAAACTCGGCATATGGAAGACAATCTTCCCACTTCATACCGAAAGAGATAACGCAAGCCCTGAGCATATCTTCAAGAATCTGATTGACACGCTCGACTTGGCCGCTAGTTTGAGGATGAAAAGCTGTGGTGAAACGGATGTTGGTGCCCATGGCCTTCTGAAAAGAATCCCAAAACTTCGAGGTGAAGATGCTGCCATGATCTGAAGAAATCAACTACGGAATGCCGTGTAGAGAGACAATCCGAGAGGTATATAGCTCTGCCAATTGAGCTGCTATGATAGACTCTTTGATAGGCAGGAAATGAGCCACTTTAGTGAGTTTGTCGATGACAACGAATATAGCATCATTGCCACGCTTGGACTTTGGAAATCCCGTAACGAAGTCCATCTCAATATCGTCAAACTTCCATTCTAGAATGGCAAGAGGTTGGAGGAGACCAGCTGGTCGTTGGTGTTCTTCCTTCACTCTTCTGCAGACATCACATTCATTCACGAACTGAGCAATCTCACACTTCATTCGAGTCCACCAATACGCCTGCTTGAGGTCCTGGTACATTTTCGTGCTCCCAGGGTGGATGGAGAGGAGTGAATTGTGAGCCTCGTTCATAATGACTTTACGAAGGTCACCTTTAGTCACAACAATGCGATCCTCGAAGAAGAGACTATCCTTGTCATCAAGGCGATAGCATTTGTACTTGGATTGACTCTTGGCAATCCCAATCTTCACCTTCTTCACCATAGCATCAAGAAGTTGAGCCTCGTGAATCTGATCTTCCAAAGTAGGAGAGACTTGGAGGTTGGTAAGGAAACCTTGAGGAACAACTAGCAGATTGAGTTTGTGGAAAGCTTCACAAAGCTCGGGTTGGTAGGCTTGAGAATCAGACTGTTGTAGTAAGCCTTCCTGCTCAATGCGTCAGCAATTACATTGGCCTTGCCTGGAGTATATTCGATACTCGGATTATACTCTTGAATCATTTCGACCCAACGAGTCTGCCTGAGGTTGAGATTAGGCTGAGTGAAGATGTACTTGAGACTCTTGTGGTCAGTGAAGATGTCCACTTTCCTTCCCAATAAGAGATGTCTCCAAATCAAAAGAGCATGCACAACTGCCTCCAACTCGAGGTCATGAGTGGGGTAGTTATTTTCATTGGGCTTCAACTAGCGAGAAATATAGGCCACAACTTTCTTCTCTTGCATCAACACTTCACCAAGACCTTGAAGAGAGGCATCACAGAAGACCTCGAACGGTTTGGATTCATCAGGAGGAGTCAGAACTGGAGCAGTGACTAATTTCTCTTTCAGGGTGTTGAAAGCGATGTCACATTCAGGAGACCAAACGTACTTGACATGCTTCTGGAGAATGTTGGAAAGAGGCTTCGCGATCTTTGAAAAGTTCTCAACGAAGCTTCGACAATAGCTTGCGAGCCCAAGGAAGCTGTGGAGTTGCTTCACGTTCTGAGGTGGTTCCCAATTTACAATTGCAGACACCTTCTCATGATTCACCGCTATGCCCTTGGCAGAGATGATATGTCCAAGGTAGAGAACCTCATCGAGCCAAAACTCGCACTTTGAAAACTTGGCGTAGAACTGATGTTCTCTGAGCTTATCCAGCACCTAACGCAAGTTGTTGGCATGATCTTCCTTGTTCTTGGAAAATACCAAAATGTCATCGAGGTAGACCAAGATGAAGTCATTTGTGTAGGGGTTGAAGATGAAGTTCATCATGCGAGAGAAAGTTGGAGGAGCGTTGACAAGGCCAAAAGACATGACAGTGTATTCATATGAACCATAGCTTATTCTGAATGCTGTCTTGGGGATATCTTGCTCACGAATTCGGATCTGGTGATAGCCCGTACGGAGATCAAGCTTGGAGAACACTTGAGCACCATTGAGTTGTTCAAACAGCTTGTTGATGTTGGGAAGTGGGTAGTTGTTCTTTATAGTCTTCTTGTTCAATGGACGGTAGTCAACACAAAGTCGGTCCGTTCCATCCTTCTTCTTCACAAAATGAACTCCACAACCCCACGGAGAAGAACTAGGTCGGATGGGACCAATTCGCTCTTGAATATCGAGTTGCTTCTTCAGCTCATTCAACTCTTTAGGTCCAAGCTTGTAAGGATGTTTGCAAATAGGTTCCGTGCCAGGCTCAAGATCGATGACGAATTCAACTGGCCGGTGCGGAGGCATTCCTGGAAGCTCTTCTGGAAAGACGTCTTGATATTCGCAAACGACTGGAATTTGAGAGATGGCATCTAGTTCGTCCTTCTCATTGAGAGAAAACAGACGGATTGTATCATCACGAGCGGCAAAGACAATTACATCCTCAGACGAATGAGTCAATTGAATCTGCCTGGCAGCACAATCAAGATTAGCCTTGTGCTTAGAAAGCCAATCCATTCCAAGAATAAGATCGATATCCGAGTCGCCCAGAACAATAGGAGAAGCTAGAAATTTGTAGTCGCCCAACGTGATAGTAACATCCGGACACGGATATTAGCTGTCATTTGCTTGCCCGGGGACACGATTTGCAAAGGTCTTTGAAAATGCTGATAATCGCACTCATACTTTGATGCAAAAGGTTTAGAAATGAAGCAATGCGATGCTCCCGTGTCAAAAAGAACTTTTGCAGGAACATCGTTAACAGGAAGGTTACCCATGATGACATCTGACAAGTCCTCTCCCTGAGCTGCATTCACCATGTTGACCTTGGCGTGCTTGGGGTTATGCTTGACCACAGCTGTACTTGCCGATCTCACAGCAGGAGGAGGAGGGAGACGCCTCTGATTGAAGCATTTGTTGGCATAGTGACCCTTCTGTTGGCACTTGTTGCACGTGACCTCCGAGAGCGGACGGTGATACGGAGCACTTGATCTTGGAGCTTGAGACGAAGTCTTGTTCTGAAAGCTAGGGTTGGGTGGGTGCAAAGATCCACTGCCACCTTTGCTCTTCTGCTGATAAGGCTGACGGAACAGAGCAGGAGGAAGCCAATACTTTTGCTGCTTAGCCACTTGAGTTGAGGAAGAAGGAGTTGCATCTTTGACTCGCTTCTTGGAAGCATCGCACTTCAGTTGAGCAGTCTCTTGCTTCATTGCCATATTGTAGAACTCATCGTACTTCTTGGGCTCAAAGAGGACGATAGCTAGCTGGATTTCTTCTTTGATACCACCCGTGAACTGATATATCATGCTCTTCTCGTCAGGGATGTCCTGCTTAGCAAAACGGGCGAGCTTTTGAAACATGATGTTCTACTGGTAAACAGACATAGTGCCTTGCTTCAGGTTGCGGAATTCCTCACGCTTTCTCTTAGCCACACTCTGAGGAATATGATGAGCTTTGAAGTCTTGACGGAATTCATCCTAGGTAATCACACGGCCTCCTCTGGAATCTTTGTACTGTTGAAGCCATTCTGCAGCTTGGTCTTTGAGTTGGAAGGAGGCGAACTTGACAAAGTCCTCAGGCCTGATGTTACTGCACTCGAAATGCTTGCATATGTCCACGAGCCAATCATCAGCGTCTGTTGCCTCAACACAATTGCTGAAGGTCTTTGGCTGGTTAGGAAGGAACTGGTTAAGTGTAGTAAATTGATTCTGATTGTTGCCATGGCCCTGGTTCCCTTGGTTGTGCTCTTGAAGAGGTTGCATGATCAGCCGCGTGTTTGCATTGGTAGCGGCCATCACAGCTTGCCATACCTCCGGAGGTGGAGGTGGTGGTGGCGGATCAGGATTCGGAGTCGTGCGCGTTGGAGGAGCCATCCTGAAGAGGTTGACATCCATTAGCAACTTGACAGACAAATATTGAAGCTGAAACAAACGGGTTGAAATTGCAACATAAAGTCTTCACATCCGAACAAAATGAACGAATGCATTCCAATTGAAATGGTCACATATCCATAAGTTGAGAAGCCACTTAGAATTGAGGTAGAAGAAAAACAACAAGGTACGGAACAAGAACAAATACTTGGTGAGGATTACCCAATCCCAAACCAAATATCCGCGGAACAAGAACTAGAGCTACAAGAATTCCCACCTATGAAACTCCCGAACCTTTCCGGTTATGCAATCAGGTGTTGGGGATATAGGGGAAGCACAATATCTCACCCAAATCTAGCAAATCATACATCCAGCTGTATCCATCCTTCAACACATAACCGAGAAACCTTCGGAAATCATTTACCTCAACCTTCGAAAAGCATCTGTTATACGAGTTATGGCAATACTCCCGAACTCCCGCCCCAGTACTGGGTGGGGTCGAGGTTATCTCACCAACAACTGCATAAAAGAGATTTTCGATGTCGGCGAAACTCAGGTATTCCAGAATCTCAACGATAAAATTGTGATGACAACACCTCGGAGCTCAACTCCCTGGGACACTGCCACAACCCCTAAATGACAGGAGGCACCAAGAACAATGTTCTCGTCACAAATCAATCGGAACGATTCCAAGATATCCACATGATCCTAAAATAGGTTAGTGAAATTTGAGAAGAGAAGAGTCAAAACTCTATGTCAGGATGCCTTACCAGAGCGATGAAGGGACTGGGGAGTAAAAAGAATTCCTAACTCTCCGATATATAAAATCCTAAATGACTCAAAACATTTTTCTAGACTCAACAACGCCAACGATTCGATCAAGCAGGGGGCTCCTAAGGTCGGGGAAGGCTCTGATTACCAACTTGTAACACCCTCAATGCGGCTATATCTCCTACGCGTCGAAGCACGACTTAGAGGCATAACCGCATTGAAAGCAATGTCGCAAGTAAGGTAATCTTCACAACAACCCATGTAAATAGATAGAAGGGGAAAAAGGTACATAGTTGTCTTACATTCGCCACGTCACACAAATACATGAATAACATTACAATCATCCAATACACTCATGGTCCGACTACGGTACCAAAATAAAGATCAACCCCCACATGCGACAAAGTCCCCGATCACCCCAACTGGGCACCACTACTGATTATCTGGGAAAGACACATAGTAACGACGAGACTCTTCATTGAACTCCCACTTGAGCTCAAGCGCATCGTCTGGAGCGGTATCATCGGTCCCTGCATCTGATTTTGGAAGTAAACTGTGAGTCACGGGGACTCATCAATCTCACACCCTCACGATCAAAACTATTTAAGCTTATAGGTAAGGCAAAGGTATGATGTGGAGCTGCAGCAAGAGACTAGCATATATGGTGGCTAACATACCCAAATGAGAGCGAGAAGAGACGCAAAGCACGGACGAAGAACTATGAACAAGAAGTGATCCTAGAACAACCTACGCCAAGCATTACTCCAACACTGTGTTCACTTCCCGGAGTCCGCCGAGAAGAGACCATCACGGTTACACACGCGGTTGATTCATTTTAATTAAGTTAAGTTTCACGTTATCTACAACCGGACATTAACAAATTCCCATCTGCCCATAACCGCGAGCACGGCTTTCGAAATTTCGAAACCCTGCAGGGGAGTCCCAATTTAGCCCATCACAAGCTCTCACGGTCAACGAATAATATTCCTTCTCACGAGAAAATCTGATCAGACTCGGCATCCCGGTTACAAGACATCCTCGACAATGGTAAAACAAGTCCATCAACACCGCCCGAATGTGCCGACAAATCTCGATAGGAGCTGCACATATCTCGTTCTTAGGGCACACTCAGATGAGCGCTCCATACAACTAAAACTAAATCTTGAGTTTCCCCGAGGGGGCGTTGCACAGGGCTCTAGTTTGGACCAACACTCAAAGGAGCACTCGCCCGAGGGGGTTAAATAAAGATGACCCTCGGGCTCCAGAAACCCAAGGGAAAAAGAGGCTAGGTGGCAAATGGTAAAACCAAGGTTGGGCATTGCTGGAGGAGTTTTATTCAAGGCGAACTGTCAAGGGGTTCCCATTATAACCCAACCGTGTAAGCAATGCAATAATCCGGGAACATAACACCGATATGACGGAAACTAGGGCGGCAAGAATGGAACAAAACACTAGACAAAAGGCCGAGCCTTCCACCATTTACCAAGTATATAGATGCATTAAGATAACAAGATAATATGGTGATATCCCAACAATAAACATGTTCCAACAAGGAACGATCTCCAATCTTCACCTGCAACTAGCAACGCTATAAGAGGGGCTGAGCAAAGCGGTAACATAGCCAATCAACGGTTTGCTAGGACATGGTGGGTTAGAGGTTTGACATGGAAATTTGTGAGGCATGATAAGCAAGTGGTAGGTATCGTAGCATAGGCATAGCAAAAGAGCGAGCATCTAGCAAGCAAAGATAGAAGTGATTTCGAGGGTATGATCATCTTGCCTGCAAAGTTGTTAGAGTTGACTTGATCCTCGTAAGCGAACTCAACGGGCTCCTCGTACACGAACTCAACTCCCGGCTCTACCATAACAAGAACAACAAGCAAATGGAACACAATCAACCACGTGCAATGCTCAAACAACATGATGCAAACATGGCATGATATGCGGGATGCGATAAGTGATGCATATGCATGATTTGACAAGGAATGATTGAATCTAGCCTCAACTTAGAAATACAAGAGTGACACTGGAAAGGTGAGGTGATTTCGGTTGAAATCGATATAAAGATTACCGCAATCGGATGCACGGTTTGGAAATGGCAAGCAAAACAAATATGGCACCGGTCTGCGATAATCAGCAAGCAGCCAACTAAATGCATCAATATAAATATGCTACAACACTCAAACATGACAACAAAATACATGGCAGGGACCCAATAACAGGTTCAAACAAGCATGGCAAAAGAGCAAATGATAACAGGTTTCAAACTTTGTGAAATTAACACAAGTCTGGAATTTATCATCAGGAAGCACACTTTAGAGCATGAAAACTACATGCTATAGGGACTTAACATGGCAAAGCAAGGCATGGAAGGACGCTACTCAAAGCACTTAACAAAAGTCCCTTAGTAACCTTGTGCCAAAAGGGATCAGAAAATACAATTGCAAGCATGTGAACATTGCAAAAAACATAAACAGATTCAGACTTAGTGAAAAACTAGAGCATGCAAATCAGTTAACGAGTAGGCATGTTTACAAGCTCGATGCACTCACTACAGAGCTTGGAATGACAAACCAAGCATACACCAATCAAGAAGACATAGCATAGAAGCTAGACATGGCAACAACAATAACGTAGCATGCACGGATCAATAGCAACATCCTCGGCAAAATCGCTAAACATGTCAACAATCTTCCAGGATTCACTTTATAGCAAAAGTAGAGCTCGATTGACTCAAGCTTGGGTGCTCCATATTTGCAAACAAAGACATGGATGGATAGAGAACCACAATGTTAACAAAACATCCTTACTGATCATCCTCAAAACTGGCACGGATCACTAGGAAACAACATGAACATATGGCATAACAACAAAATCAGGACAAGGACTTGGTGAAATTCTAAGTCCCAGAAATCAGCATTACCGATTACGCTACTTTGCAAGCTTGTGCTAGTCACCACAAATATCAAAAAAAACACGGCAATCACCCCTGTAAAGATGGCATGGCATATAACAAAACACATGTGGAGCTCAGGGTCATAGCATGCAGACATTAATCATGGAAAAAATGACAAAAAGCTATTTGATGAAACAGATCTGACAAATTCATCACATAGCCCTCTTCCAACAGCATTTCGGGCATCAATATGAGGTCAAATGAAAATGATGCAATGAGATGAAATGATGTACTCGTCGAGACAAATATTTTGATATGCTACACGCACGAATTGGATCTACAATGAGAGAGTTATGACATGCCAAAGTTTGCAAAAAATCTAGGGTTTGTAGGGAAAAAGACAACCGTCTCCCGATCCAAATCTGGATCTGGCGCGATTCTCGAGGTTCGCCGGGGATCACTGTTCACCGGACTTGCCGAGGTCGTCGGGGTTCGCTGGAGTAGCTTGGCACCGGATCCGGGCGGTGGAGCCGCCGGAGTGGAGCGGGAGGAGGACGGCGGAGGTGGCCGATGCAGTCGCCGGCGCGGGGCAGCGGGGCGCGGCTCGCCGGAGTCGCGGCTGGGCGCAGCGAGGGCGGTGGTCGCCAGCGAGGTGGCAGCCGTCGGCGAGGGAGGAGATGGGGCGGCGCGCGAGGAAGCGGACGAAGGCAGTCCGGGCGGGCGCCTCTGGCCCGTGCGCGGGCGATGGCGGGCCGGCCACGGGCCACGGCGGGCTTCGGCGGCGGCGGGGCAGGAGCTGCCACGTGGCGAGAGGAGAGTGGCTGGGGGAGCGGGGCGGACACGTCCGGCGCCGGCGGACGTTGTCCGTCGCGCGAAGGAAGAAGGGAGACTAGGGTTTCGGGGAAGAGATCCGAAAATTTCGGGGAAGGTCTATATATAGAGGTAGGGGGAGCTAGGAAGCTCCAAATGGAGTGCGGTTTTCGTCCACGCAATTGTTATCAAACGCTCTAGACGATGGAGGTGTTTTTGGTGGGTTTTGGGCCAAATTGGAAGGGTGTTGGGCTGCAACACAAACAAGGCCTTTTCGGTCCCTCGGTTAACCGTTGGAGTATCAAACGGAGTCCAAATGGCACGAAACTTGACAGGCGGTCTACCGGTAGTAAACCAAGGCTGCATGACAATTCTCGGTCCAATACAGAAATGTTTAACCCCCACACACGAAAAGAGGTAGAAAGGGACACCGGAAGAGATAGGAGCGCCGGAATGCAAAATGGACAACGGGGAAAATGCTCGGATGCATGAGACGAACACGTATGCAAATGCAATGCACATGATGACATGATATGAGATGCATGACAAAGACAACAACACAAGGAGACAAAAACCCGACAACGATGAAATGAAATAACTTAGGCCGGAAAAGGCAAGAGTTGGGATACAGATACGGTAAATTACATCCGGGGTGTTACACGCCCCATCCCCAAGTTCGCCGATGCCTCGTCCCAGACCTCCTGCAATGCCTGTTGTCGTCACTGTTCCCTGCCATGGACGCCTCCCTCCTCCCGCATCATGCGCTTGCGCAAGGACGAGCATACGTCCCACTCCCCTGCAGCTCGCGTCGACTGGCTGAACGTCGCCGGCCACGGATCCGGCCACTGGGACCCAACCTGCGCCGGATCCTCATCATGGCTCCCACTGGCCGTCCTCCTTGCCTTGTTAGTCCATTGCCGTCCCTGCCGATGTCCCTAGCGTCATCAACCACCGCCTCCTCCTCTGCTTCGAGCAGGACGACGAGACGCGCCCGATCCACCTCGTTATCTCGTCAACACCCGCACGTGGCCTCTCCGCCCGTTGACCTGGCATCGTGGGCCTCGCGCCTTCCAAGCAGTCTCCAAGCCCAGCTCGGAGCTGGCCCGATGGCCCATGGTGAGCGCCACTAGATCCGGCTCCAACCGCTGCATCAACCCATCTTCTCTGCGTCCGACCGGGTCTGACCCAATGTGAGCAGCCCCACCCCTTTCAGTTTCGGCCCAACACATGCTTTATTCCCTGGACGAATTTGCTAATTATTCTAGAGACCACCAGTCTTGCAAAAAAGCCCCTCTAGATCATGCATTTAATAACTCCACAACCGTGCATCCTATGTAACTTCCATATGTAAAATGTTTAGAATTTTGTGTAGGTTCATATTATACAACTTTCATCCATGTTAAAAATGTCCAACTTGTTGTTTGCATTAGTTTGCTCATATGCCATGCTAAAATGCTTTATTTCATAACTAAATAACCGCAGCTCCGAATTAAATAAATTATATATGTAACTTGCTTAGAAAAATGCATAGTTTAACATGGTGGCATTACTTTGCATGTTTAACAACTCTAAAATATGGTTTACGGTAGAACAGTACCAACTCTCAAATTTGCATATGGGGATTTTCCAGAATTGTTGTTTGTTATTTCTGGCCTCATTTAAACTTGCCTAAATAGTTAGTTTACTTATGCTTCACCTCTTGCCATGTTTAACAACATTTAATATTGTTGGGTACATAAATGAGTGCGAACTAAATAATTGTTGTGAAGTTCCGTCAATATGCAACTCGTTGCATATTGAGCTCCACTTAACTTGTAGTATTGTTTGTTGCACTTTGCCATGCCATGCATATTTAAACCGGACATGCATCTTACTTGATTGTGCATCATGCCATGTTTATGTGATGGTTGTTTACTATGTTGCTTGCATCTTTCTGGGTTGCTTCTCTCGTTAGCTTCGGTTTTGTTCCGGAGTTGTGAGGATCCGTTCGAGTACTTCCGTTTGTCGTCTTCATGGACTCGTTCTTCTTCCTTGCGGGATCTAAGGCAAGATGACCATACCCTTGATATCACTTCTATCTTTGCTTTTCTAGTTGTTCGTTCTAACCCTATGTCGCGCTACCTACCACTTGTTATATAATGCCTCCCATATTGCCATGTCAAGCCTCTAACCCACCTTCCTAGCAAACCGTTGTTTGGCTATGTTACCACTTTTGCTCAGCCCCTCTTATAGCGTTGCTAGTTGCAGGTGAAGTTGAAGTTTGCTCCATGTTGGAACATGTTTATGTTGGTATATCACAATATCTCTTATTTTATTTAATGCATCTATATACTTGGTAAAGGGTGGAAGGCACGGCCTTATGCCTGGTGTTTTCTTCCACTCCTGTCGCCCTAGTTTCCGTCATACCGGTGTTATGTTCCTTGATTTTGCATTCCTAACGCGGTTGGGGTTATAGGACCCCCTTGACAGTTTGCTTTGAATAAAACTCCTCTAGCGAGGCCCAACCTGGGTTTTACATTTACCTAACAACCTAAGCCTTTTTCCCTTGGCTTTCCGGAGCCCGAGGGTCATCTTTATTTACCCCCCCCCCGGGGGTGGGGCCAGTGCTCCTCCGAGTGTTGGTCGAACCTGGGCGATGTCCGGCGCCCCCCGAGCAACCAGGGTCTATGCCAACCCGACGTCTGGCCCATCCGGTGTGCCCTGAGAACAAGATACGTGCGAATCATATCGGGATTTGTCGGCACATCGGCGGCTTTGCTGGTCTTGTTTTACCATTGTCGAAACGTCTTGTAACCAGGATTCCGAGTCCGATCGGGTTGTTCCACAGAAGAAGCAGGACCACCCTACCTAAAGGACGCTCGTTCCACAGAAGAACTCCATTTGCGAAAAAGAAGGGCAAGAAGATTGTGAACAGATAGCTAGCTAAGATCGATTGTATTTAAATCGTAGCCTTCATTTCTCGATTGTATTTCATGGGCACTTTTTTGAACTATAATGAATATTTTTAAATTTCATGGACACTTGATCTCGATCCCCCTCCATCTCGATCGCTATCCCACCTCGCCAGATCCGGTCCCCCTCGCCGCCGAGCACCCCCCGGTCCACCGGCCGCCGCCGCCGACCCCCCGCACCCTCGATTCCCCTACTCAACCGCCGCCGCCGACACCCGCACCCTCCCCCGCTCCACCGGCATTACTGTTTGATGATATTTTTAAAAAAATTATTACTGTCTTATAAAAAAAATATTATTGTTATGATTTAAACAAGTTTGAACATATTTAAACACAAATAAGTATCAAACAACATTTTCAATGCATAAAAAAATTGTGGAGCCTGGGAATCAAACCCAGGACCTCCTAGTGTGAGAACTGGCTGCTGACCAGTCAAGCTAGTAGAGGGAACTTGGTGTGGATCAGGTCAGGTGGAAGATAACCTGTTGGCTTGAGCAGAAATAAAAAAATACTAATGGCGCACCACAGTGGGGTGCACCATTAGTATGGATGTACTTATGGCGCACCGAGGGGTGGTGCGCCATTAGTATTGTGCCATTAGTAACAAAAAAGGTCAGCGCCCACGCCATCCTCTTTCTCTCCCCTCTGTCTCTCTCCCCTCACTGCGCCGTCCCCGTGCCCGAGCCGCCCCCGTCGCCGCCGACCCCCACCGCCCTCGCCGTCTCCCCACTTGCCCCCTCGCGCTTCCCCTCGTCCTTCCCCTCGCCCTCTCGCCTTCTCCTCTCCCCCAGATCCGCATCGGCAACCCGCGCGCGACGCGCGCGTCGCCGGCCACCTCGCACCACCGTGGCAACCGTCGATCTCATGCCACACTGACGTGCCCAAGCACTCCACCTCCCTCGACTACGTCTCCCTGGACAAGCCGCAGGACTCCGGACGCCCCCGTGACACCTTCCCCACCACCGGCTTCCTCTTCGGCCCGGCGGACTCCGTCGACAATTCGCTCCGGCGAGCTCTCCCCCGAGCCCGCTGTGCTCACCTGCAGGTGACGGTGAGTTCCTCTGTCGATCCCCTCCCTTTCCCCTTCGGTTCGTCGGGAGTACAGCTTAAGTGATGCTTGGATGTGTAATCTGCTCTAGTGAGTTCCTGTTTGTGATGTGTAATCTTCTCTAGTGACCACTCCATCTGGTGGTGGTCAGCTACTTGTCCAAAGATCCGAGGAGTAGGCTGTCATCACTTAATCTGCTCTAGTGACCCGCGATGTGTAATCTGCTCGATGCTGTTGCTGCTGCTGCTTAAGTGATGCCGGTGCTTGTTCTTGTAGTTGCACTCTAGTGATGCTACTCTAGCTCTAACTTCTAAGTCCACTGAATTTTTTCAACTTGTGATGCTGTTGCTACTGTAGATCTTGTGAACTTGTGATCTTCTGAACTTGTGAATTTTGCTTAGAAACATCAATGAATTTGGTGATGGAGTACAATTTTGTATAAAATGAAATGCAAGGTTGCTGATACTATAACCCAGATCACACAGATCAAATTTTTTTCAATTTATGCAACTGTAAGAGTACCAACCAGATTACACAAATCATTTTTGATCTACAAGGTTGTTGTTGCTGTGATGGAGTAACTCTGTAAGATGGAGTACATGAGTACTATAGTAGTAACTCTTGATTAATTATGCCATTGTGTGTCATAATTTAAAATTGCCATGTTTATTAGAAGTGTTAACCATCACTTCTGGGTTGTAACCTTAGCTGTGTTTCAATGCTTAAAGACTATTAGCTGCATAGTAATTTCCCTGTCCTAATTGTTGTTTTTCCATGCATAGATGAACATTCTATAATTTCCAAGGATCAATTAGACCAGATTGGGCTCTGCTTTTTATTGTTGTTTTGACCTTTCTGTTGTGAAAAATAAAGCAGGATTTTAGACTAATGTGGGCCTATGGCTACACCAGCATGGTGTTTTGATTCAGAAGTGATGATTTGCTACAACCAGTGCATGCATGCCTTTTTTCTTCTTCATTTTTAGTAAAGTGCTCTGTTCTGGGTCATGGACTTTGTGCCATGGACCAGCGCATGCATGCTGCTGCTGCTGTACTACTTGTCAAGTGATGCTGCTGCTGCTATCTGCGAGTTGCTGCTGCTAGTTGTGATTTTGTCAAGTGATGCTGCTGCTACTTGTGATCTTCTAAAATGACCCCTTTCTCCTGAAATGTTGATTAATTTCCGTTTCGATTGAGAATTGGGGCACTCCAAGGTCAAGAAAATTAGCAAAGGTCATGCCCAATTTTCTTGACCTAGAAGGTGCCCGATTCTCAACCGAAATAAAAATTAATTTGCTTTAGTGGTTGGATTAGTTTAGTATTTTTTTCACACACTCAGACACCCTTGCTTGCCATGTGTGTCAGAGAGATAGTGAGAGGAGACAAGAAGAAGGGGGTTAGGAAGATGTTGCCTGCTCATCAAAGCTAACCATCTCCCCCTTTTCACCCCTTTTCCTTTGTCTTTTGTGGGTTGCAAGGAAGCTACTGTCTTAGCTAGCTTAGCTTGTGCACAAATCCCAGTGTTACAATCTAGAAAATTAGCCTGCAAAGATGAGGTCCCATGCTGGCTGTACCACTGCATCATGCAACAGTGCCTTCAAGATCCAAGGCAATATCACAAACATCATAGGCAATTTGACCAAACTCACAACCTTGTATCTTTGCAGCAACCAACTTTCTAGACACACCCCTTAAGAACTAGGTTACCCTGAGAACGTGGACTTGGACCTTAGCAACAACACACTAACAGGTTCTATCCCAAAACACCTAGGCAATATCACAAACATCTCTCAATTGTTCCTTGACAATAACCAACTTTTTGGCGACATTCCTCGAGAATTAGGTTATTTGGTCAACTTAGAGATCTTGTTCCTTGACAATAACCAACTTTTTGACCAAACATTGTTCCTATTTAGAGAGAAACATGGCCAACAACGATGAGGCCGGGGGTTCGGGCGTCAAGGCATTCTGGGAGCTGTCCCAGGAGATGGAGGAACAACCTCACTTATATGAGGACGCCGCCTTCCCCACCGATCATGAGACCACTGATGGTACCGCCGAGGATGACCCCACTGATGCCACCACTGATGATGGCGGCGCACGCACAGATGGCAGCCAACCGAAGAGGCAACGGAAGGACCGGCGCCCGACCGTGCTCCGCATCCTTAAGGAGGAAGTTACTGAAGTGGACTCCAATGGGAATCCAACGGCGCCCGAACGAATAGTCAAGGGGTACTCGCTTCAGCTCGGGTGCATTCTCCGGAGCACCGTCTCGATCAACACCGAGAACCTCAGGCATCCTGACCGAGGGAATTTGCGCAACCTCCTCTTCACGAAGCTGCACGAATGATACAAGTTCCCCGCTGAATTAGAAAACACAAGCCTCAAAGGGAATAAAGTGAACAATGCTGCCCTCACGAAGATGAGCACGGCCCTGTCTACTTGGAAAAGCAATGTGAAGAGAATGATCGAGAAAGGTGAGAGTTATGAGAAGATCAAGGAGAAAAATCCTTCGATCACCGAAGATGACTACAACGACTTCAAGATCAATTGCTCGAGCACCGCAAGCTCCGAATCAAGTAAGTGGGGGAAAGCAATGCGGGAGCTGAACTTAGGGGAACAGACACTCGGTCCCGGCGGTTACAGAGTGGCGGAGCCTATATGGGACAAGGAGGAGGCGGACCGTGCCGAGCAAGGCCTACCGCCCCTCTTCGATAAATACGGTGACAAGCAGACCAGGAACTTTGTCAGGGCCCGGTACAAGAAGGACCCGAAAACAAAGGAGCTTACCACGGATCCGAAGACCAGGGCGCTTGAGCTTGTTCTGGTAAGGAATACACCCCCGCGTAATTAGCTCCATATGGTTGCATTCTAATTAATGAAGCCAAATTTCTAAATGGTTCACATTCCTTCCGCAGGCGACTGAAAGCAGTAGCGCGGGGTCGACTAAGAGCAACCCTTGGGACACCACTCTAAATAGGGCGTTGAATGTAATGAAGAACAAGGATAAGCTCAGTAAGCCGACGTCAGCTGGTCGTGTGGCCGGCAAAGGCTTGTCGACAAAATGGTCGTCATACTATAACACTGGTGGGCGAAAGGAGAAAAAGACCAGCTCGGAAAGCCAGGCGCGCGAGGTTCAAGAACTCAGGGCACAGGTGGCGCGGATTCCGGAGATTGTCCAAGAGCAAGTGCAAGAACAACTTGGAGCGACGATCACCGCCATTGTGCCCACCTTGATCCAGGGGATTAGTGCGTGGATTGCGGGCGGCCAACAGGGGCCGCCCCCGATTCCTAGCTTCACGGCCAGCAACTCGCAGAACGCGATGGCGGGCCATTGGTGTCTCCGGCAGAGGCGGCATTGGTGTCTCCGACGCCGGCACGGGAGCTTAATGCACCCGGGTGTACGTCGGCCGGCACCTCTGCAGCAAGCGGCCCCTCCGTCAACTGCACGCCTGCCGTTGGCGGTGCCTCGACATTAGCCGAGCTCGATGCCATCATCACGGTAACTAATTAAGCCTCTCTCGGCCAAGGACTTCATCTCCTTGCCTTTGACTGGGCATCCCTGACGCCCTACATGTTTTCGGGCGCCGCCGACGTTCCGTGCACTCTCCTGCACTTCGTGAACAACGAGTTGGTCTATGTCGCCAAGGGCAAAATCGTTCCACCGGGAAACCCCTTGTTCCACGGTACCCAGATGCCACCCAACTTGTTTAGGGTTCAACTGGTTCGGGTGCTGCCAGGCTGCGACGAGTTGTTACCTCTGATTCGACCCGCCGGGGCCGACGATGATGACGTGATGACCCTCAGCACCTGCCTGAGCTGGCCCCTGCTTTGGCCGAAGAGCCAGATTCATTTGGGGGCGGGGGACACCACCCCAAAGACAACACCGCCAGTCGTGCTGGCGCCAAGTCGGCCCCATGGCAAGACCGCCGCAACGGTGCCGGACATCCCTATGCCACTGGATCCAAACATGCATATGGCACACGATCAGAACGATGACGACGATGATACATTTGCCAACGTCAATCAGTACTTTGCCGATCATGGGTACGGTGGCGACTTCATGGGGCCTCCTTCTCAAGAACCCAACCCAACAAAAGACGTGCGCGATCTAGCTGGTACCGCGGAGAAGCCAAGTTGCAACAGGCGTCGTCTGCAGTTCAGCTCTCAGGAGACGCCTCCAGCTGCCGACTTCACCGAGCCTCAGATAGGCGAGGTGCGAAATATGATCAGCCCCAACACACTCAAGAAGGCGGTCTGTGAGCAGAACGCGGTCCCATTACAGGAGAAGAAGAAGGCACGCAAAAGAAAGACTAACAAGGGTGCGGGCCAGCCGGCACCGAGTACGATCCGTGCTCAGGACGGGCCACCTTCACCTGAGGATATCTCGAGGAGGGTGCATGTGGCGGGTAGGCCGATGCTACCGAGAAATATGCTCGATGCTGCAACCGGTGCTATGCGGAGTCTGCATGACAGTGTTCTTTCTTTGGAGAAGCTGCGTCTCGGAGAGAAGGATGTGGCATACCCAGTTTTCGCGGCCAAGGTGCCAGAGGGCAAGGGCTTTGTGGATAACTCCATCGGGGGTACGATCGTCCTGCGGTTTGATGACATCCACGCTATGTTGAACCTTCATCCGCTGCACTACACCTTCGTTCGGCTATTTTCGCTGAGTATGGAGATGCGGATCATTCGCGACAAGACCCCGGACATCGTGATAGTCGACCCCTTCTACATGCGTGCCAAGATCTTGGGCAGCGCTGGGGACCGGCAAGTCGCGAGTTCTTACCTCGAAGGCGTCATTCTGGCAAACCAAGATAAGGATAACTTCCTCATGCCTTACTTTCCCGAGTAAGTCCTCCCCTCAACCGCCCCGTAACATATGAATTCTTAGATTTCGATCGTTTTTCTTTTAACATTCCGTGTTTTCTGCAGTGACACACGTTGCACGCTCATCCTCCTAAGCCCCAAATATTCCATGGCCACGTATTTCGACCCGGACCGTCAGTCGAACGTAGACTACACAAATGTCAAGAAGGTTCTTGATGATGTTCTCCCCGGCTATGTCAAATCTGGAGGCACCTTCACCAGGCCTATTCGTAAGTACGGCAAGCACGTGTTCTCCCACAATACGATGTTCTGCTGCGTCAAGCAGCCGCCTGGCGGTCAGAAGGGTGCCTACTACGCCATCCATCACATGCGGGCGATCGTACGGGACCATCATCAACTTCTGCTACCGAGTAGACTCAAAGATTGGGCCGCGAGCGTGTCGGCAATCCAGGACGCGGACATCAGACAAGAATTCTTTCGCATCCAGTTGGAGTTTGCGGAAATCATCCATCAAGATGTCCTTCGTACCGCGGGGCAGTTCTACCTCAGAAATCAACCATCCAACAGTGACATCGACACAATCCTACAAATGCAGGCTGACAACGCCCGTTCTTTCATGACTCCCACGATAGACGGTGGCTTCATCCACGCTCCGGTCCCTTGAGTCGAAAGCAGTAATTAAACCTTAATGAACTTGTAGTATGTCTCTTTGGTTTCGAGAGTCGTTCAACTTAAGATGTAATCGATGCTATTAATGTCTTGCTTTTCTCTTCCGATCGTTCTGTTGCATACTTATATATTGCTTATGTATTGTCTGTGAATTGGTACTAACGTTTCGTTTGGCTACTGCATAGCGATGCCGTGGTATGTCGTGTACAAGGGTAAAGTTCCCGGAGTCTACGACGACTGGGAGGAGTGTCGGAGACAGGTTCACCGATTCATCGGTAACAGTTACAAAGGGTACGCCACTAGGGCCGAGGCCAAATCTAGATACGCCCGCTATCTAGCGGGAGAGGGGAGGGAGCGTTGGAGGAACCGGATGAAGACGAGTTTCATCGTGATGATGCTCATCGTGATGACCGCAGCTCTCTTCTATGTGATGGTAGTTTAGATGATCGATATCGACTTGTAATGTGAAGACAAACTCGCGGTCTTGAGACTTGTAATATAATGTTCTATCTTTGTTCGATCTTTTCAATTCGGAGACTAATATGATGACTTGTATTCGGAGACTAAAATGATGAATTGTATTCAGAGACTAATCTTCTATTGTATTCGATGAATCTGTTGTTGATGTGTGCTGTCTATATTTTGTCCAATTATACATTTTGTAACCTGTGCAAAAAACAAAAAAAATAAAAAAAACCTAATATTCATACTAATGGCGCATCACATCATAGTGCGCCATTAGTATGCCAAAGGATACTAATGGCGCATCATTAAAGAGTGCGCCATTAGTATGCCGAAGTTACTAATGGCGCATCTTGCTGTCGTGCGCCATTAGTATGCCAAAGCACCTGGGTATACATGCCCCCCTGGGAGGCATACTAATGGTGCACTGTTGTATATACTAATGGCGCATCTGGGGTGCGCCATTAGTATACCAGATACTAATGGCGCACCTGTGGTGCGCCATTAGTAAAATATACTAATGGCGTGCTACTAATGGCGCACCACTAATGCGCCATTAATGGCCAAATTAGGTGCGCCATTAGTAGGCCTTTTCCTAGTAGTGGGGGATCTAGCATTTGGGGTTGTCTTTCTTTATTTTGGTTCCGTAGTCGGACCTTGATTGTATTCTGGATGATGTATGTTTAACTTGTTATTTGTGTGAAGTGGTGATTGTAAGCCAACTCTTTTCCCCTTTCTTATTTAGTACATGGGATTGTGTGAAGATTACCCCTCTTGCGACAAAACCACCATGCGGTTGTGCCTCCATGTCGTGCCTCGACACGTGGGAGATATAGCTGCATCATGGGCGTTACAAGTTGGTAATCAGAGCCATTCCCGACTTAGGAGCCCCCTGCTTGATCGAATCGCTGACGTTGTTGAGTCTACAACAAAAATGTTTTGAGTCTTAGGATTATATATATCGGGGAGTAGGATTATTTTTACTCCTCAGTCCTTTCATCGCTCTGGTGAGGCATCCTAACGTAGATGTTTTGTCTTTCCTATCCTCAAATTTCACTAAAAAAATTAGGATCACGCGGGTATCTTGGGATCGTTCCGATATTCTATTGATTTTCTATTTTCAACCATTTTATTTTGCAGCTGGTCCTACCACAGATTTGTCCCACTTGTCATGCTTATCCCAAAATTGGTCCCACACATCAAAAATTTCGAACTTTGCCAAACAACCATTATATCATTTCACAGGTATTCAAATCACATACACAATAATTATCAGACCAGAGAGCAAACGAAATTCATCCAAAACAACACTACATTGGTCTATTACAATCATTACAATATACTACAAGCCAGATATGCCTACTACTGCCTACATTTACAACACATAATATGCTACTGTTTGTTGATATGCTTCACAACTTCAGACTTTGATTCACACTTCACATGTGCAAAGAATAAGAATGAAAATATAAGAATAAGAATGTGTACAGAACATCAAACAATAGCCAATGAGGAATCCAATAACTTATAAGCAAAAATTGACAGCAAATGCCATGTAGATAAATAGTATGACTAACACTAACCAGTATATGTTCATGGTGTGACAAGAAATAGCAGACTAGAAACCTCAGGAGGCAAAATAAGTAGCATGGTACTGAGAATACAAGTACTCAACGCAAGTAACCCAGTTTCAGCGTGCTTAAGTTCAGATTTTTTATCATAACATTTAAATCCAAGAAGACATTAACACGCTTGACAGAATTTACATGAATACGTTGTGTAAGATAAATTGCACATAAAAAGAATAATAATCAAGAAAACTTTCAAGGAAAACAAGTACATTGCACCAATATAATACACAGGCAGCAGAGTTTGTGCTAATAGAACACAGCAGCAGTGAGTAGTAGTAATTAATAGGCAGTAGTTAGCCAATTCACATGAACATGCTAACAAGTTAAGGCAGCATTTAAGCAACGGGTAGCAGTATCCACAAAAGCAACAATATAAGCTATGATAAGTTCACTTGAAACCAGGCATATAAACCAAGTTATGGAGTAATAATCTCTAATTCAACAGAAGTTTTTAAGTAGCCAACTTAATTAGATTCTACAAGACACTGCACTAGAAATATTGATTTCTCATCCAATTGACAACTATATTACAGAGAACACCTCAGTAAGGATGGGTAGATTTGATGTCATACAAATATATATAAGATTTATTGATTAGTGTTTGGACTAAAAAAGCTGGTAAATTCAATGCACAAATTTTGATGGTAACTGATTAGTGTGTGTGTTTGTGTGAAGAGTGTGACAAATAGTCAGAACATTATCACCTTAACACATATAAGAGAAAACATCAGTTAGTAAGTGAGAATTTCACGTGTCCTTTAGGAGAAATTTTGATATCCATCATATCCGGGTTTGGCCGGTACCCCAACCGGTCGCCCTCGCCTTGTTTCCTGCCCTTCCCATTGACCTTGGCGCCTGGCGCCTTATCCTGGGCTGCCGCACCATCTGCAGCATTGGTGAGCTTCTAGATCTAGTCTCCATCTTCTTGTCTATTGGGCGAATCTAGCATAGAGAATTCAACATAAGACAATCTACTATTAGACAGCTGCAAAAATGGAGACTGGCAACTTAGCAATCAACAACACCTGAGGGCACACTGTCACACCCTAGCTAGTTCAAGCATTAGAGTGTGCATCATGTTTAAATTTATCTTAAATTTGAAATGGGGATGACAGAACCCCCAGCACCCCCCCCACGCTGGAACAACTAGGGTTTACTAAAAACTTTTTCAATGAACCTGAAATGCCCTTCTAAAAAGCCCACCCTTTTTGTTTTGGGTTAAAACCTATGACAAAAATGGTGCACATTTTTCTAGGACATCTTAAGGTCATTGGATTAATTCTTATAGTATTTGCATTTGGGCATTTAAATGCTATAAAATATTTTAAATGCTCAAATAATCATAAACTAAAATGTTTGTTGTTGGATATTTTCTAAGCAGTAGCCATGATTAATTTTATGATTTATGGAAATGCCCTAGCATTTTTAATAAAGCCATGAAGTTACAGAAATAATAGAATAAATGAAAAAACAGAAAAGGAGAGAGAGAACAGAGACTTACCTGGCGCAGCCCACCTAGCCCACAGCTCGGCCCAGTCCACTAGCTCCTGCCAGTCGTCCTCCTCCTCTCGCCAGGAGGATGAGAAGCGCGTGGCCGGCGCCCGCGGGCACACGCCGGCCACCTCCTGCTTCCGCCGACGCCCCGGACGCGCCTACGAGTGCCACGCACTCCCCCACGTCCCCCTCTCATTCTCCCCACTATCCCTGTGGCCCTCTCCCCCTCTCTGGCTCTCTCCCCATTCACTGCCGAGCGCAGCCGTCACCACCGACAAGCTCCACCGCAGCCACCGCCGTCCACTCGTTGCCTCGCCGTGCCAAGAAGCTCCGCCGTCGTCCACTGCTTCGCCTCGACCCATCCCCGAGCGCTCGCTCGCCCCGGAGACGCTGCACCGAGCTCGTCTTCAACCTCGGTCGCCGGAGACCCCCCCTCACCGCCCCGCTCGCTCCAGCTCTTCCCTGAGCTCGCCGTTCGCTCCCCTGCAACCGCAGTGAGCTACTGACCTTCTCCCCCTCTTCGTGCTAACTCTCATGCACCGTACACGCCGCCTCGAGTTCGCCCAAACGCGCCGCCGCGGAGCTCGTCGTCGATGAGGCTCCGGCCATGCCACGGCCACGCCACTTAGTCCACTAACATCACCACGTTTCCAGGAGTCTAACGCATCGTACCACATGACTCGCCGTGCCCCGCAGCCTCGGTTCTGAGCTCACCCGAGCTCCGGACGCTGCCAAGGTCGACGTCGACAACGTTTCCGGCCACCCCAGCTCCACCCACTGCCACCACTCAACGCGGCTCACTCCCCGCATCACGTAGATGGTCTCCGCCGTCCTTTTGGTCGCCGGAGTGCAAAACCCGCACCCCTCCGCCGTCCCTGGCCCTGCCAGCGACGAGCCCCGGGTCAACTCCGGCGAGTTTGACCCGGGTTGACCCCAGTTTGAATTCCCCTGACTCACTGACGTGTGGGCCCGAGGCCACTAATTAAACTAGATTAGTATTAGTTTAACACTCACTAAATTTAGTTAGTTAGTTGAGACTGACTGATGGGACCCACAGGTCAAGGTTGACCTGGACCGTCTCAGTTGACCGCTGACGTCACTCTGACGTCAGGCTGACGCAGTAAATCCTTTTCTGGATTTATTCTTTAATAGGAAATTCCAGAAAATAGCCAAAACTTCTAAATATCATAGAAAATCAACCATAGCTCCAAATCAAACAATTTATATATGAAAAATGATCAGAAAAATTCAATCTATCCATTTATAATGGTTTCATGTATGAAAAAACAAGTTAAGCTTGCTGTTTAAGCAAAATAAGATAATGCACTAATAAGGCTATGTTAAATGAGCTAACATTTGAATCTTTGATTCAAATGAGTTCATTCCTTTATGTTTTAGCTTGCATTAGGCCAAGACACTTTCATTTTGCCATGTCATAGCATGCATCATATTGTTGCATATTATCATGTGTTGATTATGTTCGGTGTGTCTTTCGTGGTAGGTTCTGCCTCCCAGGATAACCCCGAGTATCCTTCTAAAGGGCAGTACCCTACTACCACTACATCAGGCAAGCAGCCATTGATCATTCCGATACAAACCCATGTTCTCACTTCTGCTCTTGTTTACTGCATTAAGACAACGCGATTCAAACTGTTGTGTGCTACGGTAGTTGAACCCTTATCCTCTGGATGACCTGTCATTGCCACAGTAACTAGATGAAACCCACTAGCATGTGTAGGAGTTAATTGAGCCATGTATGTGTTTCCTACCTTGCTATGCCTGCTATGCTTAGAGTTGTGTCAGGTCTGATTCATCTGGGTGATGGGCTAGAGTGAAATGATTATGTCGGTAATGTGAGGGATGTGTTGAACATGATCTGGTAAAGGTATCGATGAGAGGCCATGTAGGAGTACATGGTGGGTTGTTTCATTGAGACCGTCCATAAGAACTGAGATCTGTATGCGTGATTTAAGATTCAGCCCTGAAATATGACCCCGCCCGACTTATGGACCCCTCTCGTCCTCTGTCCAGGAGTTGCAACTAGTTTCTGGTGTTTGTAGGTTATGTGTTGGCGGCCGTGCGTAGCGCTGACCCTAGGGGTGGGCTATGATGTGGTAGATACACCGTGGCATGGTGTACCGAGTCGCCCGTTTGGTGTCTCGGGAACCCTGCACACATCGTTTGGGGCCGTTGAGGACACCCCGGCCGGATCTCCTTGCGGATGGAACCTGAATAGGCGATAAACCTGGACTAGAGACTTCTGAGGTTAGTCAGGTCGTGGTCTACACCCACGTCGGCTTTCGCTTGAAGTCTGCCGAGCACATGTCGTGTGTAGACGCTAAGTGGTGGAAACATGTGTGACGAAGTACACCCCTGCAGGGTATAAAACTATTCGAATAGCCATGTCCGCGGTAAAGGACTACTTGGTTGCCTATACAGTTCATAGACAAGCTAATGGATACTACTAAAAGACTCAAGATAAGTGTGAGTACCGAGGATGGCCCTCTCGTAGGATGACGAGGGAGGATCCCCGGTGGAGTATTGTGTTGGTGAGTAGTGGACTCGTGTGCGAAAACTAATTTTACTAGTGGATTTCCGTAGGATAGCTTAGGCAAGAGTCAAAGCTGGCTTGCTGCAATAACCCCACCACCTTTTTGAGAATGAGCATGTATAGTAGGTTCTGATGTAAGACTTGCTGAGTACCTTTGTACTCATGTTTGCTTAATTACTGTTTTCAGACAACAATACCGCCCCCTACGATGGGTTTTATGTAGACCTCGACGTCGATGAGTAACTCGCCACCCAGGTGGTGACCCTGGCCATGGAGGGCCCTTTGTAGATAGACAGGCTTCGAGAAGCCTTCTTGCTTTCTAGTGTCTGTACTCAGACTATTTGCTTCCGCATGTGCTTGTATGCTTGTATGACTTGAGTGTCGGGTCATGTGACCCCTATCTGTATGAACATGTTATGTATGGCTCTCTAGAGCCTTTAAATAAAGTACTTGAGTTGTAGAGTTTTGTTGTGATGCCATGTTGTATGTACTCATATCGGGCATATTGTGTGTATGATTGAAATGCTTGGTATGAGTGGGATCCGACAATCTAGTTGTTTATCCTTGGCACTTTCTTATGGGGAAATGTAGTCTAGTGTTCCTCGAGCCATAGTAGTCCGCTACAGCCCGGTTCATCGGAGTCCTGCTAGCCCAGCACTACTGCTCAGGACACTTGACTGGCCAGCATGTGTTTCACTCTGTTCCTATGTCTGTCCCTTCGGGGAAATGTCACGCGGTGACATCCAGAGTCCTGCCTAGCCTGCTACAGCCCGGGTTCCCCGGAGTCCTGTTAGCCCAGTGCTACAGCCCGGATTCACTCGCTGATGACCGACATGCTCGATGTGATTCATGTATGCCTGTCTCCATAGGTCTACGCCGCTTTGGGTTCATGACTAGCCATGTCGGCCCGGGTTCTTTGTCATATGGATGCTAGTGACACTATCATATATGTGAGCCAAAAGGCGCAAACAGTCCCGGACCATGGTAAGGCGACACCCGTGGGGATACCGTGCATGAGGCCGCAATGTGTTACCGGCTAGATCGATGTGACTTGGAATCGGGGTCCTGACAGCGTTGGCATCAGAGCCGGACTGCCCGTTGGTTCGTTGAGCCAAACTGGTCAATGTCGAGTCTAGAAATGCTTTAGTTATATGTAAGGGAATTGATTGTGGGAAGGAACATAAAGCTCTTTTTACTCCTTACCTTATGCCCTTTGATCTGAGTCATTCTCTTCTCATTCAATATGGGTTAAGGACTAGGCTCTCTTCTTCTATCAGGTTCACGTGTTACTAATCCGTAGTAGCTTATAGGATTGTTGTTACAAGCCTTAGTACAGTTTCTACTACTTTTAGTATGTTGCCAGTTGAATCAGATCCTTGATATGATGTTGTTGAGTGGTATTGCAAACTGTTGTGGATGTCTCAAATCTTTTTCTGAGCATTTACAATTGTTATGCTGTCCAATTTTCCCTAGAAATTCTAATGCCTTTGCATTGTGGTTGTGCTTTTAGATGGCCACTCGTGCTCAAAACCAAGTGGTTCGCCTGACCCGGTGCCTCGATGTGCCTGGTCATACTGCTATGTTAGTCCGGGTAATGATCGAGACGGGTTACCGTTGGTATCCTGAATACACTGTCGAAGAGCAGTTCAGAGACTTCAACCAGAGCCAGTACCTCTGTACCATCAGGATATATCCCTCTTATCCTGCCGCCACTGAGCCCCTTCACTGTTCCTATGGACTCGGGGTTACTGTTGAGATGGTTGTGCAGGATGCTGCCTATTCCATGACGACCATCATGCGAGTCCGGACTGGCCTGCTTCGGAACACCGACTTCCGTTATATGCCAGCTTCACTTCCGGGAGCACAAGGGTATCTCCAGGCTATCTATGCTGACCCCACACATGAGGAGTCACTACTCTGCACCACTGCCGAGATGCTCGAGGATAAGGACCACGAAAATCGGGCCTTGCGTATGGAGCTTTTTAACTCTCGTGCTGATCACTGGGCCACTTTGACTCGGTTTGCACCGGCGGTACAGGCAGGATACATGGATCTGAGGGATCTGTACCCTGTACGATCTGGATTGCCAGATTGTATGGAGTGGCACGATGTGGGAGGCATCACCCCTCCTCGTGGTCCCCGTCTGCCACCACCTGTGGGACCAAGGCCACATCCGAGTCCCTTTGGTCCGCAGATTCCGCAGGACCGTCTGTTCCCAGATGATCATGTTCCACTTCCAGGTTTTGGTGGCGAATTCTATGAGGATTACTACGGAGCCGTCTGAGCTAGTAGTAGTTTCACTAGTATTGTAGTAGTTGTATCTCCACTGTCCTGCCTGACTTGTGGAATATGACTTTGGAGTAATCAATTCCGGAGGTGTAGAAAAATAATGTATAGGATCTTGGAATGCCTTCGATGAGATGTAATGTCTTTCACCGTAGTTGTACTCTAGCCTGGGCTTGTACTAAACTATGTATGGTGTGTATGACCAATGGTATATATATGGCAGTTTCGATATTACCATGTTGTGCAATGAACATCTTAGCATTCCATGTTATCCATTACATTCTGCACTTCCTTGCTAAGTTTGTGCCATCCTTATCTAAACCATTGTCTTGTTTTCTCCTAGGATGGTCAACACCCGCAGCAACCCTGCTGCCCCGGAGCAGGGGAAGCCAGTGCAGCTAGGGGTGAAAATCTGCCTCACCCGCCTTCTCTGGCCGAAGGGATGCTGGAGGCGGAAAGAAACAAGTGTGAGACTAACCGCCTGCTAGAGCGGATTGAGTAGAACACTGCACGCCATCAGCGAAATGACTTGGTGTCAATCAATGACTTTATCAAGCTGTACCCACCAAAGTTTAACCATTCTGTCGAGCCCCTTGATGCAGATGACTGGCTTCGCAGCATCACCCACAAGCTACGTTCTGCCAACATAGCCGAAGCCGATAAGGTTACTTATGCTGCCTATCACCTCGAAGGCCCTGCTAGCCTTTGGTGGGAAAACTTTGAAGCTATGCGTCTGGTCGGCCAAATCACTACTTGGGCTAAATTCAGTGAGGCTTTCCGTGAGCATCACATCCCGGAAGGTCTCTTAGATCGCAAGAGGGAAGAGTTCTGCAATTTCACCCGAGGAAGACTGACTGTGGATGCATATAGTCGTGAATTTGGGAATCTGGCACAATATGCTCCTGAAGAGGTATCCACCGACGCTAAGAAGTAGGCAAGGTTCCGCAAGGGACTTAGCCCTGAGCTTCGCCGCGATCTTCGTCTGCACGAGTGCACCTCTTTTAAGAAGTTGGTCAATAAAGCCATGAGTGCTGAGACAGGCCAGTCTGACTATGACGCTTCACACAAGCACTCTCGTGATTTTGGCTCTTCATCCGGCTCTAGATCTCAGAAGCGCCGGGTGTGGATTCCAAGCATGGCACTGCCACCCAGGTTCATTCCGAGGCCATCCTTTGAGGCGCCTCGTCCCAACCAGCAGTTTGCACCGCCCAAGCCCTATGGTGGCCCTGCTGCTAATGCTGCTCCATGTCCCAATGTTGTGACGTGTTTCAAGTGTGGAGAGCCGGGTCACTATAGCCGAGAGTGTCCCCAGAACAACAACCCCAATCAGTCTGGAAAGTCCGTTGGCCGTGGTACGCCAGCGGGAAAGACATTCTACACCAAGCCGGTCACCACTGCACGGGGCCATGTCATCTATGTCTCAGCCGAGGAGGCTCATGAGGATCGTAACGTCGTCCTTGGTACGCTCCTTATTAATTGCCATCCGGCATTTGTTCTTTTTGATACTGGAGCATCTCATTCATTCATATCCAAGAACTATGCTCGATTGCATAACACGACATTCTGTGACATGCCCACTTCCATGGTAATTCAAACTCCAGGTTCCAAATGGCAAACTTCTAGAGTAAGCCATGCGAACGAAATTCTTGTTGATAGACTTGTCTTTCTTGCATCTTTAATAGCTCTCAAGTCCTCGGACATTAACATCATCTCGGGTATGGACTGGATGTCAGCTCATTATGCTAAGATTGATTGTGCCACTAGAACAGTTCAACTTACTCACCCATCGGGCAAGACAGTCAATGTCTTAACTCGAGTGGCCAAGCGCCAGCTTTACTCCCTAAATGTCAACCGCCTTCCAGACCTTGAGGATATTCCGGTAGTCCGAGACTTTCCGGATGTCTTTCCAGAAGAACTGCCAGGTGTTCCACCTGACAGGGATGTCGAGTTCGTGATAGACCTTGTTCCAGGAACCGTTCCAATTTCTAGAAGACCCTATAAGATGGCACCCTTAGAACTAGCCGAGCTTAAGAACCAACTCGATGAGTCCTTGAAAAAGGGTTTCATCCGTCCTAGTTCCTCTCCTTGGGCTTGCCCCCTCCTCTTCGTCAAGAAGAAGGATGGAACGGATCGGATGGTTGTAGATTACCGACCTGTCAACTTGGTCACCATCAAGAACAAGTATCCGCTTCCCAGGATCAACGATCTGTATGACCAGCTCGCTGGATCCTCAGTCTTTTCCAAGATGGATTTGAGGTTGGGCTACCATCAACTCAAAATCAGAAACATGGACATTCCCAAAACGGCCTTTGTTACTCATTATGGCCAATACGAGTACACCGTTATGTCTTTCGGTTTAACCAATACCCCAGCCACATTCTCACGGTTAATGAACTCGGTCTTCATGGAGTATTTGGATAAATTTGTAGTAGTTTACCTCGATGACATACTCATCTACTCCAAGAATGAAGAGGAACATGCCGAACATCTAAGGCTGCTATTGACGAAACTTCGAGAGCATCGCCTTTATGCCAAATTCTCCAAGCGTGAATTTTGGTTGCCAGAAGTGACCTATCTAGGCCATGTAATCTCTGGTAAGGGTATTGTTGTCAATCTCGGGCGAGTTCAAGCCGTCCTTGATTGGACTCCACCTGAGACGGTCAAGCAAGTTCGGAGCTTCCTTGGCTTAGCGAGCTATTGCCGCCGCTTCGTCGAGAATTTCTCCAAGGTTGCTAAACCTCTAACTGAACTCCTCAAGAAAGATAAAAAGTTCAAGTGGACCCCACAGTGCGAGTTCAGCTTTCAGGAACTGAATAGATGCCTGACATCTGCTCCCGTACTGGTACCACCAGATTTCTCCAAGGACTTTATTATCTATTGCAATGCCTCCCGACAAGGACTAGGTTGCATACTCATGCAAGATCGTCAGGTAATTGCCTATGCTTCACGGCAATTACACCCACATGAGGAAAAGTATCCCACACATGATCTAGAGCTTGCAGCTGTAGTCCATGCACTCAAAACTTGGCGACATTACCTCCTCGGTAATCGTTGTGAGATCTTCACCGATCACCAAAGTTTGAAATATATCTTCACCCAACCGGATTTGAATCTTAGGTAACGACGTTGGGTCGAGTTGATCTCGGATTACGATTTAGGAATAACTTATACCCCGGGAAAGCCAATGTCATGGCTGATGCACTAAGTCGTAAGTCCTATTGTAACAATCTGATGTTACAACAAAGTCAACCACTTATCCATGAGGAATTTCATAAGCTTAATCTACACATTGTTCCTCAAGGATTCCTGTCCACCCTGGTGGCGAAGCCTAACCTTACGGATCAAATCATAGCTGCCCAGAAGCGTGATAAGGGCATATTCCAGATTAAGGAAAACATTGCTAGCGGAGTTGCTAAATGTTTTTCCATGGATGAGCGAGGTGTTGTCTTCTTCGAAAACCGCTTGGTGGTTCCCAAGAAACAACATCTACGCCAGTTGATTCTTAAGGAAGCTCATGAATCCCCTCTCACCATTCATCCCGGTAGTACTAAAATGTATCAAGACCTACGCCAGAGGTTTTGGTGGACTAGGATGAAGAGAGAAATCGCTCAATACATTGCTAATTGCGATGTTTGTCGTTGTGTTAAAGCAGAGCATCAACGGCCTGCTGGCACCCTTCAACCTTTGGCTATTCCTGAGTGGAAATGGGATAAAATCAGTATGGATTTCATCACTGGGTTTCCCAGGACCAAGAGAGGGAATAATGCCATCTTCGTCGTGATCGACCGTCTTTCCAACGTAGCCCATTTCCTACCTGTTCGTGAGAGTATCACCGCTAGCCAGCTAGCTGACTTATACATCTCCCGAATAGTGTCTCTTCATGGTGTCCCATTGGAAATTAACTCAGACCGTGGGAGTCTCTTCACCTCTCGATTTTGGGAAAGTTTCCAAAATGCTATGGGAACTCGTCTCTCCTTTAGCACCGCCTTCCATCCTCAATCAAGCAGTCAAGTAGAGCGAGTCAATCAAATTCTGGAAGATATGCTCCGAGCTTCTATCATCTCATTCCGAATGGGTTGGGAGAAATGCTTTCCATTCGCGGAGTTTCCTTATAACAATAGTTATCAAGCTAGCTTGGGCAAAGCTCCTTTCGAAGTTCTCTATGGACGAAAATGTCGAACGCCTCTTAACTGGTCAGAAACCGGGGAAAGACAACTCTTTGGCCCGGATATGATTCAGGAAGCAGAAGAGCAGGTTCGCGTTATTCGTGAGAAATTGAAAACAGCCCAATCTCGTCAAAAGAGCCAATATGATCGTAAACATAAGCTCATGACTTATGAAGTCGGCTAGAAGGCTTACCTTCGGGTTACTCCGTTAAAGGGAACCCATCGTTTTGGTATCAAAGGAAAATTGGCTCCTCGTTACATCGGACCCTTTCGCATTCTTGCCAAACGAGGAGAAGTTGCCTACCAATTGGAACTACCTTCGCATCTTTCCAGAGTTCACGATGTCTTCCACGTTTCTCAACTCAGGCGTTGCTTCGCGGATCCTATCCGTGGAGTGGCCCACGAAACGCTTGATCTACAAGATAACCCTCATATCGGAAATATCCCGTTCGTATCCTTGATCAAGCCGAGCGTACCACTCGACGCCATAATATCAAGTTTCTCAAGGTTCAATGGTCACACCATTCCGAGAAAGAAGCCACTTGGGAAATGGAGGATCGTCTTCGACTCAAGTACCCCACCTTCTTCCCGCAGGATCCTAAATCTCGGGACGAGATTCTTTTGAGTGGGGGTGAGTTGTCACACCCTAGCTAGTTCAAGCATTAGAGTGTGCATCATGTTTAAATTTATCTTAAATTTGAAATGGGGATTACAGAACCCCCAGCACCCCCCCACGCTGGAACAACTAGGGTTTACTAAAAACTTTTTCAATGAACCTGAAATGCCCTTCTAAAAAGCCCACCCTTTTTCTTTTGGGTTAAAATCTATGACAAAAATGGTGCACATTTTTCTAGGACATCTTAAGGTCATTGGATTAATTCTTATAGTATTTTCATTTGGGCATTTAAATGCTATAAAATATTTTAAATGCTCAAATAATCATAAACTAAAATGTTTGTTGTTGGATATATTCTAAGAAGTAGCCATGATTAATTTTATGATTTATGGAAATGCCCTAGCATTTTTAATAAAGCCCTGAAGTTACAGAAATAATAGAATAAATGACAAAACAGAAAAGGAGAGAGAGAACAGAGACTTACCTGGCGCAGCCCACCTAGCCCACCATCTCGGCCCAGTCCACTGGCTCCTGCCAGTCGTCCTCCTGCTCTCGCCAGGACGACAAGAAGCGCGTGGCCGGCGCCCGCGGCCACACGCCGGCCACCTCCTGCTTCTGCCGATGCCCCGGACGCGCCTACGAGTGCCACGCACTCCCCCACATCCCCCTCTCATTCTCCCAACTCTCCCCGTGGCCCTCTCCCCCTCTCTGGCACTCTCCCCATTCCCTGCCAAGCGCAGCCGTTGCCGCCAACAAGCTCCACCGCAGCCACCGCCGTCCACTCATTGCCTCGCCATGCCAAGAAGCTCCGCCGTCGACCACTGCTTCGCCTCGACCCATCCCCGAGCGCTCGCTCGCCCCGGAGACGCTGCACCGAGCTCGTCTTCAACCTCGGTCGCCGGAGATCTCCCTCGCCGCCCCGCTCGCTCCAGCTCTTCCCCGAGCTCACCGTTTGCTCCCCTGCAACCGCAGTGAGCTACTGACCTTCTCCCCCTCTCCGTGCTAGCTCTCATGCACCGTACGCGCCGCCACGAGTTCGCCCGAATGCGCCGCCGCGGAGCTCGTCGTCGACGAGGCTCCGACCATGCCATGGCCATGCCACTTAGTCCACTAACCTCACCACGTTTCCAGGAGTCTAACGCGCCTTACCACGCGCCTCGCCGTGCCCCGCAGCCTCGGTTCCGAGCTCACCCGAGCTCCGGCCACCGCCAAGGTCGATGCCGGCGACGTTTCCGGCCACCCCACCTCCACCCACTGCCACCACTCGACGCGGCTCACTCCCCGCATCACGTAGATGGTCTCCGCCGTCCTTTTGGTCGCCGGAGTGCAAAACCCGCACCCCTCCGCCGTCCCTGGCCCTGCCGGCGACGAGCCCCGGGTCAACTCTGGCGAGTTTGACCCGGGTTGACCCTAGTTTGAATTCCCCTGACTCACTGACGTGTGGGCCCGAGGCCACTAATTAAACTAGATTAGTATTAGTTTAACACTAACTAAATTTAGTTAGTTAGTTGACACTAACAGATGGGACCCACAGGTCAGGGTTGACCTAGACCGTCTCAATTGACCGCTGACGTCACTCTGACGTCAGGCTGATGTAGTAAATCCTTTTCTGGATTTATTCTTTAATAGGAAATTCCAGAAAATAGCCAAAACTTCTAAAAATCATAGAAAATCAACCATAGCTCCAAATCAAACAATTTATATATGAAAAATGATCAGAAAAATTCAATCTATCCATTTGTAATGGTTTCATGTATGAAAAAACAAGTGTCCCTTCGGGGAAATGTCACGCGGTGACATCCGGAGTCCTGCCTAGCCTGCTACAGCCCGGGTTCCCTGGAGTCCTGTTAGCCCAGTGCTACAGCTCAGATTCACTCGCTGATGACCGACATGCTCGATGTGATTCATTTATGCCTGTCTCCATAGGTCTGCGCCGCCTTGGGTTCACAACTAGCCATGTCGGCCCGGGTTCTCTGTCATATGGATGCTAGTGACACTATCATATACTTGAGCCAAAAGGCGCGAACGGCCCCGGGCCATGGTAAGGCGACACCCGTGGGGATACCGTGCATGAGGCCGCAATGTGATATGAGGTGTTACCGGCTAGATCGATGTGACTTGGAATCGGGGTCCTGACGCACACACACACCTTCTCAAGAAACAACCTGATCTCGACAAGGCTGCACGCAACAGGGTGGCCATCGATAGACAGCCCCTTGGCCTTCCGTAGCAGGTAGTAGACGAGGCCCTGGCAGTAGCTCAGCAGCAGGTGGTGCTTGGCCTCCAGGTACCCCATGCCCTTGCCCGTCGTTAGCCGGTTCTTCCTCACCTATACCAATACACAAGCAGTCAAGCACACACGAAAACGAACAGAATACTCAGTTTTGTTGATACTGCTACCCGTTGCTTAAATGTTGCCTTATTCTTACACAAGTGAACTTATCATAGATCATAAAGCGGCAAGTATCTACAAGTCTAGGATGCGGCAGCAGCATGGTGCAAACTGAAGACTTGGTAAAGCTGTACAACATCGTTCACATAAAAATCCTATCGTTGCTTCTCTGCTGCTGGAACTTTAAAATCCCACGCACCCATTTGAATTTTCCAGTAGTACCAAAAACATTCAGAAGGGTGGCGGCGTCAGCAGCAGCACCAGGTGGGTGCATTCTTTATAGGAACATCGTAGCTCGGCAACCACTGGTAGGTAATCAGCTGTACAACGGAGCGACAGATATCTCAATGTTAAGCTGAGCACATCAACCGGCCATAATCGCCGCCACGTGGAGATCTCATCTTTGGTCTGCAGCTTCCTGATGCCGCCGTAGAAGCCGCCCGTCTCGTCCCCTTTCTCCCGGTGGTCTTTCCTGCTCACCGTGGTTTGCCTCCACCTCGACCCAGTCGCGTAGTGCTTGAACTCCAGCATGATTGTATCTGACAGAGCACACACACCCAACAAAATTCAGATAAGAACACACACACACACAATGACAAAAGTGGAAAATGCTATAGATATGGATAAGAACAGAGTAGATGCTATATATTAACACACTCTAGACTATGGATACTGGATAGGACGAACAGCACAAGATCACGGGAGAGAGAGGGCAATGATCAGACTGTAGCCATGACGTTTCATGCAAGTTGACGATGATCCTATGGGATAACGAATCTTTGATGCCCTCAACATGTTCCTGAATATATTTCACATGCTTCTTATCTTCCCTGAGGCTCAAAAAACATGCAACTAGAGGATGAATAACCGTCTTCATGGCAGCGGCAGAGATGCTCGTACGCGTTGCACGGCTCCAGGTGACCCACGACGCCGTACCACCAGTCTGTGATCCATCACAAGAAATCATCCGTTACCAAGTGCCGAACTCTACACCGATGGAATTTCGCAATGGCGCAGCCATTAACAAGAGCAAGAATGCATACATATCGTAGGGGAAATCCTTGTTCTTCCGCCACTGGATCTCGAAGTGGTCACCGGGGCGGAGGTCCTCCAGGCAGGCCGAGGCATGGAGGTCCTGCATCGGCGCAGTGAAGAAGGGTCCCCCGGTGCCGCAGGTGTCGTTCCTCTGGTCGGTGGCGAACGCGACGGCGACCGAGGCTGCGAGTGCCGGCGAGGTAGAGGCGGAGGAATGGCACGTAGAAGCCATGGACCACGGAGGCGGAGGAAGGGCCCTGCCGCTCCGCCCCTAACTCCTCCTTCATCTGCCGCTGCATGGGCGTGGTTGTAGAGGACGGTGGTGGCGGATCTGGGCGCCGCCTGAGCAGCTTGGGAAGGGAAGAGGGTGGAGGCGGCAGCGGTGCGTCGATTCGAGAGAGCCCGGGGTTGGAGAAGAGGAGGACGGCGGCGGCGGGGTTGGGGGAGAGGAGTTGGTCGGCGGCGAGGCTGGGGCTTGGGTTGGGGAATCGGGAGAGGAGGAGGAGGAAGTTTGGTAGGGTGGGGGCGGGATGGTGAGCGCTGCGACTGGGATGGGGAAAGAGGGGCCGGCGACGGAGGGACGTCGTCGTCGATCTGGATTCTGGATCGGGGAGAGAGGGAGAGAGAGGCGGCGACGGAGGGACATCGTCGTCGATCTGGATTCTGGATCGGGGAGAGAGAGAGGCGGCGGCAGGTGTGTTCTCGGGGAGAGGGGGAGAGAGAGGTGGCCGGGAGTTGCTAGGGTTTTGTTTGGGCTGCTGAGACCAAGTGAGAGACGTTGAATTCGTCAAGTGTGGACGGTCCAGATTGGCTAAGGGGGTGATCCATGAGAACAGTCCTGATTGGTTCGAAAATTCTGTGATTTAAAATAGTTTCCAAGTGCTAAAAATAGAGTGATTTTGTGAAGCGGCTGTCAAAAATATTTTGCAAAAGGGCACCACACAAATTTTCACTAGATTTATACCACATTTTATGGATGAGCACCAATTTGTATGCATTTCTGATCTTTCTACCTATATTTAATCATTTTTCGAGTGCCTAAAAGGAGGTTTTTTTGTGAAGGACCACCCAAATAATTGTTGCAAAATTGGACCAAATCATTTTTCTAAAATACTAGGACATATTTAATGCACAATTGACTAAATGGTTGGGTGTAAAAAGTTTTGAGCCACCTCTCGTGAAAGAGACAAATTTCCGCCGATTCAGCTGGAAGCGGGTCGAATTTGAACTATAGATGCCTTGTAGTTTGCTCTTTATTTTTTTCCAAAAATCATTTCTAGGTACGTAAGTATCTATTTAATCAGAGAAACACCAAAAAAATCCAAGATTCAACCACTATCTAGGAACGGTCATTCCCGCCGTTTTGACCGCATTTTGAAACGGGCATAAAAAATTCAAAAAATCAAAAAATTGGGAAACCTTCGCATTGTGTCATTATATGTGGCCAATTTCCTAGGAAAAATAATAAACTTGTAATATGGGAATTATTTTAAAAAAGTGTTCTCAGAAACAAGCTATCACGTATGGAGATCAATGACTTTCAAGCCAAATGATCAATCTTATGGCCACATTCATGGCATAGTTTGTTCAAATGATCTTATATTGTGCACAAGGGTGCATATTGGAATGGCAAACAATGTTGCCTAAGGAAGTTTTCATTTTCTTTGGACGAAAAAACCATTTTTCATTTTTCGAGTGCCCAAAAGGAGGTTTATTTGTGAAGGACCTTCCAAATAATTGTTGCAAAATTGGACCAAATCATTTTTATAAAATACTATGACATATTTAATGCACAATTGACCAAATGGTTGGGTGCAAAAAGTTTTGATCCACCTCTCGTGAAAAAGACAAATTTCCGCTGATTCAGGTGGAAGCGAGTCAAATTTGAACTACAGCTACCTTGTAGTTTGCTCTTTATTTTTTCCAAAAATCATTTGTAGGTACGTAAGTATCTATTTAATCATAGAAATACCAAAAAAAAATTCCAAGATTCAACCACTAGCCAGGAACGGTCATTCCCGCTGTTTTGACCGCATTTTGAAACGGGCATAAAAAATTCAAAAAAATCAAAAAATTGGGAAACCTTCGCATTGTGTCATTACATGTGGCCAAGTTCCCAGGAAAAATAACAAACTTGTAATACAGCAATTATTTTAAAAAAGTGTTCTCAGAAACGAGCTATCACGTATGGAGATCAATGGCTTTCAAGACAAATGATCAATCTTATGGCCACATTCGTGGCATAGTTTGTTCAAATGATCTCATATTGTGCACAAGGGTGCATATTGGAATGGCAAACAATGTTGCCTAAGGAAGTTTTCATTTTCTTTGGACGAAAAAACCATTTTTCATTTTTCGAGTGCCCAAAAGGAGGTTTTTTTGTGAAGGACCTCCCAAATAATTGTTGCAAAATTGGACCAAATAATTTTTATAAAATACTAGGGCATATTTAATGCACAATTGACCAAATAGTTGGGTGCAGAAAGTTTTGATCCACCTCTCGTGAAAAAGACAAATTTCCGCCGATTCAGTTGGAAGCGGGTCAAATTTGAACTGCACCTGCCTCATAGTTTGCTATTTATTTTTTCCAAAAATCATTTCTAGGTACATCAGTATCTATTTAATCAGAGAAACACAAAAAAAATCCAAGATTCAACCACTAGCTAGGAACGGTCATTCCCGCCGTTTTGACCGCATTTTGGAACGGGCATAAAAAATTAAAAAAATTAAAAAATTGGGAAACCTTCGCATTGTGTCATTATATGTGGCCAAGTTCCAAGGAAAAATAACAAACTTGTAATATGACAATTATTTTAAAAAAGTGTTCTCAGAAACGAGCTATCACGTATGGAGATCAATGGCTTTCAAGCCAAATGATCAATCTTATGGCCACATTCGTGGCATAGTTTGTTCAAATGATCTCATATTGTGCACAAGGGTGCATATTCGAATGTAAAACAATGTTGCCTAAGGAAGTTTTCATTTTCTTTGGACGAAAAAACAATTTTTCATTTTTCGAGTGCCCAAAAGGAGGTTTTTTTGTGAAGGACCTCCCAAATAATTGTTGCAAAATTGGACCAAATCAATTTTCTAAAATACTAGGACATATTTAATGCACATTTCACAAAATGGTTGGGTGCAAAAAGTTTTGATCCACCTCTCGTGAAAAAGACAAATTTCCGCCGATTCAGGTGGAAGCGGGTCAAATTTGAACTGCAGCTGCCTCATAGTTTGCTATTTATTTTTTCCAAAAATCATTTCTAGTTACATAAGTACCTATTTAATCATAAATACATGGTTTGGTGGCGATACATCGAGGTTTGGGCGGTATCCGAGGGCCCCAACTCTAGAGCGCGTAAACTCGCATGCCCGCCGCGTGGTCACCGCGTGACCGTGGCGTTGCCATGTGTTCTGGGCAGCCTAGGCATGTCTAGTGGGTTGGACACTCCCCAGGTAGGTGCTAGGAAGAAAATTACAACATAAGATTCTCACGAGGAGACCGATCGATGCTCAAACATGAATTAACAACCAAGTGTTTGATTAGCGGTACGGGAAATGTACATGGCTAATGGGCGTGAGTTTTGGCTGAGGATGATCAGTTACTAAGAAGAACGTCTTCACAAATTTTCAGCTCAAAAGGAGGAGCCTAGGTGGTACTTGCTTTGCAAACTACCACACTGGACATAAATATGAATGTTGAAGCTCGGCTCAAAATAATGAATGGATTGAGCTGGCATTTGGTGGAGAATGGTTATTTGGGCATAGGAAAGCACTGTAGAAAATGGATACTATTTGGACATGCCAAAGTGGTACTTCCTTCACAAACTGTTGTTCTAAACAGAATAGGAAAATGAATATTTTTGAATTACTTTTGAACTAGGCAAGGAAGGTTTTTACATATTTGACGAAGATATGACCCAAAGAATTTATGAGATTTTTTTGGGAATTTTGGGAATGACAGAAATATAGGTTGCTTCACAACCTAGGGCAAAAACTGCCACATGGACATGACACATAGGCAAAACTGATGAGGTGGCGCCTAGTCATAGCAACCCACCACAATTTACAAGGCTATGACCATCTATATTGGCCGTTAACAACTAGAAATAAGGCAGCGGACTAGCGTTGTTTGCTTTATGACCATTTCATGTAAGGAAATTACGACCTTTCTAACCAAAATGGTCGCAATGGTTTAGGGTTTGGAGCCCCCCGAACAGCTTTTGACCAATTGGACTGAAATGGTCATAGATCTATGACCATTTCTTCCAGGGTCACTGACAGAAGGTCACTAGTTGACATATTTCTTGTAGTGGTTCGCCACGCTGGCGACCATGGGCACAACCTCCTCGACCACGCGCCATCTTCCCCGTCAACCACCTTGAGCAGGGCACTCCTCGGGCCCGAGGCCCCAGCCTGCCGCGCCCCTACCTTCTCTTGATTTGCTCCCCGTGCTCCTCTCTCTCTCTCTCGAAATCTCTCATCTCTCTCGTCTCACCCTCTCTGTCTCTTGTCACGGAACGAGTGGGAGACGCCATGGCCGCCCGTGGAAGCTCCGTCGTCACCGGGATCAAGTTCCTCCGGCCTCGGCCCTGGATCCGACCTCTTCAGCCTCCTACAGTCCGCCGCTGCCTCTGCTTCACGAAATCACACCACGCCGCCTTGGTCACCTGCGACCTCGGGTCGCCTCTGCTTCCTCTGCCTCCATGCACCGGGTCCGCCCCATCCCCAAGTTCGCCGGTGCCTCGTCCCGGACCTCCTATGATGCCTGATGTCATCACCGTTCCCTGCCATGGACGCCTCCCTCCTCCTGCGTCGTGCGCTTGTGCAAGGACGAGCACGCGTCCCACTCCCCTGCAGCTCGGGTCGACCGCGCTGAACGTCGCCGGCCACCTCCGGATCTGGCCACTGGGACCCGACCTGCACCGGATCCTCGTCGTGGCTCCCACCGGCCCTCCTCCTTGCCTTGTTCGTCCGCTGCCGTCCCTGTCGATGTCCCCGACATCGTCAACCACCGCCTCCTCCTCTGCTTCGAGCAGGACGACGAGACGCGCCCGATCCACCTTGTTATCTCGTCAACACCCGTGTGTGGCCTCTGTGCCCGTTGACCTGGCATCATGGGCCTCGCCCCTGCCCAGCAGTCTCCAAGCCCAGCTCCGAGCCGGCCCGATGGCCCATGGTGAGCGCCACTAGATCCGGCTCCAACCGCTGCCTCAGCTCATCTTCTCTGCGTCCGACCGGCCTGACCCAATGTGAGCACCCCCACCCCTTTCAGTTTCGTCCCAACACATGCTTTATTCCCTGGATGAATTTGCTAATTATTGCAGAGACCGCCAGTTTTGCATAAAAGCCCCTCTAGATCATGCATTTAATAACTCCACAACCGTGCATCCTATGTAAATAACTTGTATATGTAAAATGTTTAGAATTTTTTGTAGGTTCATATTATCCAACTTTCATCCATGTTAAAAATGTCCAACTTGTTGTTTGCATTAATTTGCTCATATGCCATGCTAAAATGCTTTATTTCATAACTAAATAACCGTAGCTCCGAATTAAATAAACTATATATGTAACTTGCTTAGAAAAATGCATAGTTTAACATGGTGGCATTACTTTGCATGTTTAACAACTCTAAAATATGGTTTAGGGCAGAAAAGTACCAACTCTCAAATTTGCATGTGGGGATTTTCTGGAATTGTTGTTTGTTATTTCTGGCCTCATTTAAACTTACCTAAATAGTTAGTTTACTTATGATTCACCTCCTTCCATGTTTAACAACATTTAATATTGTTGGGTACATAAATGAGAGCGAACTAAATAATTGTTGTGAAGTTCCGTCAGTATGCAACTCGTTGCATATTGAGCTCCACTTAACTTGTAGTATTGTTTGTTGCACTTTGCCATGCCATGCATATTTAAACCGGACATGCATCATACTAGATTGTGCATCATGCCATGTTTATGTGATGGTTGTTTACTATGTTGCTTGCTTCTTTCCGGGTTGCTTCTCTCGTTAGCTTCGGTTTCATTCCGGAGTTGTGAGGATCCATTCAACAACGTCCGTTTGTCGTCTTCATGGGGTCCTTCTTCTTCCTTGTGGGATCTAAGGCAAGATGACCATGCCCTTGATATCACTTCTATCTTTGCTTTGCTAGTTGTTAGTTCTACCCCTATGTCTTGCTACCTACCACTTGTTATTTCATGGCTCCCATATTGTCATGTCAAGCCTCTAACCCACCTTCGTAGCAAACCGTTGTTTGGCAATGTACCACTTTTGCTCAACCCCTCTTGTAGCTTTGCTAGTTGCAGGTGAAGTTGAAGTATATTCCATGTTGGAACATGTTTATGTTGGTATATCACAATATCTCTTATTTTAATAAATGCATCTATATACTTGGTAAAGGGTGGAAGGCTCGGTCTAATGCCTAGTGTTTTGTTCCACTCTTGCCGCCCTAGCTTCAGTCATACCGGTGTTCTGTTCCTTGATTTTGCGTTCCTATCGTGGTTGGTGTTATGGGACCCCCTTGACAGTTTGCTTTGAATAAAACTCCTCCAGCAAGGCCCAACCTTGGTTTTACATTTGCCTAACAACCTAAGCCTTTTTCCCTTGGGTTTCTGAAGCCCGAGGGTAATCCTTATTTACCCCCCCCCCCCCCCCCCCGGGGCCAGTGCTCCTCCGAGTGTTGGTCCAACCTGGGCGATGTCCGGCGCCCCTGGGCAACCAGGGTCTATGCCAACCCGGCGACTGGCTCATCCGATGTGCCCTGAGAACGAGATACGTGCGACTCCTATCGGGATTTGTCGGCACATCGGGCTGCTTTGCTGGTCTTGTTTTACCATTGTCGAAACGTCTTGTAACCGGGATTCCGAGTCTGATCGGGTTGTTCCCAGAGAAGGAATATCCTTCGTTGATCATGAGAGCTTGTGATGGGCTAAGTTGGGACATGCCTGCAGGGTATAAACTTTGGAAAGTTGTGCCCGCAGTTATGTGGCAGATGGTAATTTGTTAATGTCCGGTTGTAGAGAACTTGACACTTGACTTAATTAAATTACATCAACCGCGTGTCTAGCCGTGATGGTCTCTTCTCGGCAGAGTCCGGGAAGTGAACGCGGTTTGTGTTATTCTTGTGCGTAAGTAGTTTCAGGATCACTTCTTGATCACTTCTATCTTCACGAAAGTTGCGTTGCTTCTCATCTCGCTCTCATTTGCGTATGTTAGCCACCATATTTGCTTAGCCCTTGCTGCAACTCCACCTTACTACCTCATCCTACTCATAAGCTTAAATAGTCTTCATATCGCGGGTGTGAGATTTCTGAGTCCTCGTGACTCACAGATACTTCCAAACAGTTGCAGGTGCCGATGATACCAGTGCAGGTGATGCTACCGAACTCAAGTGGGAGTTCAACGAGGACCTTGGTCGTCACTATGTTTCGTTTCCGGATGATCAGTAGTGGAGCCCAGTTGGGACGATCGGGGATCTAGCATTTGGGGTTGTCTTCCATTATTTTGGTTCCGTAGTCGGACCTTGATTGTATTCTGGATGATGTATGTTTAACTTGTTATTTGTATGAAGTGGTGATTGTAAGCCAACTGTTTACCCCTTTCTTATTCAGTACATGGGATTGTGTGAAGATTACCCCTCTTGCGACAAAACCACCATGCGGTTATGCCTCCAAGTCGTGCCTCGACACATGGGAGATATAGCCGCATCATGGGTGTTACAGGGTGCCATGATTTCAGATCTGAACCGTTTATGTTATCACCATTATATCCATGTTCTAGATCCGATCTTCCAAGTTATAATCACCTACTATGTGTTATGATCCGGCAACCTCGGAGTGACAATAGTTGGGACCACTCCCGGTGATGACCATAATTTGAGGAGTTCATGTATTCACTGTGTATTAATGCTATGTTCCGGTTCTCTATTAAAAGGAGGCATTAATATCCCTTAGTTTCCAAATGGGACCCCGCTGCCATGGGAGTGTAGGACAAAAGATGTCATCACTACTGGAGGATGCTGCTAATGCAATACCACAATCAGAGACCCTTCGACGAAACTGTGTGCGATGCAATAATCGCAAACGGTGGTGTAAAAGAACTATCAAAAAAGGTGCAAACCCTTTGCGATGGAGGATGCATCAAACACGATTCAGATTTTAGTTGCGTGTGTGATGCAGGGCATACGGTTCAGTTCAATGAACTGTTTGCGATGAGGCGGAACAAAAGAAATGGGCAGCCATATGAAGGCGTGTGCAATATACTGTATACGGTTCACTTGGATGAACTGTTTGTGATTAGGCAACAAAAAGAAACAGTCAGCCAGATCAAGGTGTGTGCGATATACGGCATGCGGTTCACTCGGATGGACTATTTGTATTGAGACAAAAGAACAGAAACGATTCAATCTAACAAGATGTGTGTAATACGCGGCAAACAGGTATGTAATCAGAAATGTGTGCGAAGACCGATAATAACATAGACGGTTGCTGCTAATAAGACGTGTGTGTTGTGCGATGGGATTGCATACAGAACAACAATATATATAGACACACACACACACACACTTATAAGTACATGGTTGCATAACCAAATTAAACATCCACTTACATAGGTGGCTACTACAACCGTGGCATTTGCACACACCAAAGTAAACTATCACATGCATAATTACATAGGTGGATACTACACACATGACATTTCCACACATCAATAAAGTAAACTATATATTACATGCATGATTAACTAGCATAAATGATCATCTGATCATCATCTACCTCTTGTGACGCTTGCTCTTCTTGTTGCACACGGGATATCCAAAACAACCGTTTGCGTTGAAGGGATGCACAAATGCTTCGCTGCAAATTTTCCCTTGACTTAAGGGGGAAGACCGTAGCTCTCACTTTGCATACGGGTGTTCTATCTAAAACGTTTGCGATCAAGAGCTGCAGAAATCCTGCTCAGCACATTTTCTCTTGGCTTCCTGGGAAAGCTGTCGGTTTTGCATACGAGTGTTCTAACTAAAATTTTTGCGATCAAGAGCTGCACAAATCCTGTTAGGCACATTTTTGCTTGGCTTTCTGGGGAAGTTGTCGGTTTTGCATACAGGTGTTCTAATTGAAACATTTGCGATTAGTGTTTTATATTTAAAAATCATATTAAACTATGGTTTGGCCGCTATTAATGGAGAGGATGCGAGCAAGGCGGGCGGCCATGAAAGTCAAAGGGCTCGCTTCCCGGAGAGCCTCCGCATTGGAGTACAGCTCGCACGCCTCCCGTTTAGTTAAGCACTCAAGCACCGGTCCTCACGACCTCCTAGCCATTAAAAGAGTGAGGCGTGGCGTCACATAAATGGTTAACAGAACACACACAATTTAAATTATACAAAACGTTTGAGATGTTACAGTGGCAGTTATTTGTTTCAAAATGCCTCTGTTGGTTGTTGTTCAAGTGCGCCTTCTCTCAAAATGGACATGAAAAATACCACATCATGTCAGGTGCCATTCCATTATAGCATGCCAAGTTCCATGAATTTCAGACGAGTTTTGGATTTATTAGAATTTAAAAACAAAGTATATCAACATTTTGCCGGCAATAAATAGTGCCCTGGTGTTTAAAATTCATTCCCATTTCTTTCATGGGACCTAAGCATGCACCAAACTACACATATTTGATTTTTCAACCAATTTATATGCACTGGAGCATGTGCATGTAGTTCAAATTTGAATTATGCACATAAAATGCCTAGAAAATCTAGTTGATGTATAAAATGTCCAAACAAACCCCGAAAAATTCCAAAATTAAACACAACACTCCTGTTGTTCTATGTTGAAACTAGAATTTTTTGAAAGCAATAAGGGGCAATGGATATCGTTTCGTCCCCAAAGGTGGCACGTTCCCTACCGAAACCATCATGCTTTTTGTGAGAAGCTCTGGTTTGTGAGAAACTTATACCCAAACCTGCCCCAAATGGGACAAAAAATTTACCACGGCACGTTGATGCAACCCCATGATAGCATGTCAGGTTTCATGAATTTCAGACGAGTTTTTGGATATACTAGAATTTAAAAACCAATTATCTCAATGTTTGTGGCCAAGTGACGGTGGTAGGGTGTTTGAAATTCATTCTCATTTCTTACATGGGACCTAAGCATGCAACCAAGGACACATATTTGATTTTTCAACTAGTTTATATGCACTGGAGCATGTGCATGTAGTTCAAATTTGCATTATACACCTGAAATGCCTAGAAAACCCAGTTAACATATAAAAATATTCAAACGAACCCCGAAAAAATCCAAAATTAAACACAACACTCCTGTTTTTCTATGTTGACACTAGAATTTTTTTGAAAGCAATAAGAGGCAACAGATATCGTTTTGTCCCCAAAGATGGCACGTGCCCTACCAAAACCATCACGCTTGTTGTGAGAAGCTGTGATTTGTGATAAGCTTATACCCAAAATTGTCCCAAATGGGAAAAAATTTACTACGGCATGTTGATGCCACTCCATGATAGCATTCCAGGTTTCATGAATTTTAGACGAGTTTCGAATCTATTAGAATTTAAAAACCAAGTATCTCAATGTTTGCGGCCGAGTGACGGTAGCACTACTAGAAAAAGGGCTATAGATGGGATTGACACTAATGGCGCACCAGACTGGCGCACCACCTTCTGATACGCCATTAGAGTTGAAACTACTAATGGCGCACCCGGCCCAGGGTGCGCCATTAGTATCAAAAAAATTTAACTAGTGCGCCTGTCCAAACATACTAATGGCGCATCCAGACACAGTGCGCCATTACTAGTTGTAACTAGTAATGGCGCACCTACCGGAAAGTGCGCCACTAATGTTGTTTTTTTTATTATATTTTTTATTCCCTTTTTTGCAAAACTACTAATGGCGCACTGTTCCACCGTGCGCCATTACTAGTTTAAACTAGTAATGGCGCACTGTGGGACAGTGCGCCATTAGTATGTTTTTTTTGCAAAACTACTAATGGCGCACCACCAGAAGGTGCGCCATTAGTAACCTGGATTACTAATGGCGCATTTAGAGTTGGTGCGCCATTAGTAAGTGGGCAGCAACAAGATATTTTGGACAGCCTCTCCTACCCACACTCACTTTCTCCCCACTTCATTCTCTCCACCTCCTCCTTGTCTCGGGTGCCTCCTCTTTTTCACCTCATTTCCACCATAGATTCATTCAATTTAAGTGGTTAAATTACCTTGTTTTGATAGGTAAGTAAGGGGGGAAGCTATATTTATGTTGTTCTCCCTACAACAATGTGCACATGCACTTTTTATGGCCTAGCTAGCTCTATGTATGTTCGTGGTGTTGCATATGTTTGTGGTGTTGCATATGTGTTTGTGTTTGGAGGTGTACCGGTATTTGAAATGCGATAGTTGCCAATATTTTGCCGGAATGTTGATTCATTTCCGTTTTGGCGAGAATTTTGGCATTAAGCATTCTTTTTGGTCCTATTTTTAGGGAAAGTCATGCCAAATATTTTCTTGGTTCTAAAATATCGTTTTGCTCTACCCCGCAGGCGACCATGGTCCACATGATGACCGAAGGCATCGTGAATAGGTTTTTGAGGTCCGCGAAGGCCGAGATGCTTCAAAAGAACGAGACGGAGATAAGATGTCCATGTCGAAGATGCAAGCTAAAGAGCCTTATTGCGGACCCGGAATCCGGGCAGGTGCGGGACCACCTGCTCTTGCGTGGTTTCATGGATGGCTATCGGTGGCAAGGTGATGAAGATGACTACGAAGTCGTCCATGGGGGCCGGGCAAGAAATGAGGAAGGGCAGCAAGACAACCACCGTGGCTCGGGCGGGCGAGAAGACGAAGAATCCCCAGGAGATGATCACGACGGTGATGCTGTACACAGTCATCATGTAGAAGATGCAGGACATGATGATGAGGAAGATGCCGGAGCAGACGACGGGCATGATCATGAAGATGATGATGCCGGCGGAGTAGACGACGTTGGACCATCGATGGGCTAGGTGCAGGACCCTCATATTCAAGAGCTGCTTCTCAAGCAGATGGATAACGCAAGAGCTGCCGCCCGAGAGAAAGCCAAGATGGATCAACTTGAGTTAGACGCGGTTACTCCATTGTATGAAGGATGCAGGCCCGAGGATACCCGCCTGAAAGTAACGCTCATGGCTCTGGAGATGAAGGTAAAACACAAAATGACCGACGCATGCTTCGACGAGAACATGTCATTCTGGCACGAACGTCTTCCCAAGGGGAACAAGTGCCCGACTAGTTTGGAGGAGGCGAAGAAAATCGTGTGTCCTCTGGATTTACCGCACGTGAAATACCATGTGTGCATGAACAATTGCATCATTTATCAGGACGAGCACGCGGAGTCTTCCATATGTCCTGTGTGCGGCGTCACTCGATACAAGAAGAGGAAGAAAGCTCCTCGAAAAGTGGTGTGGTACTTTCCGATCACTCCTCGTCTGCAGCGGTATTTCGTGGACCCTAATGTAGCAAAGCTCCTGCGTTGGCACGCGGATAGGGAGGAGAAGAAGCGAGAAGATGACGCAAATGATCCGAAGATAGATAAAAAAGACAAGATGCTGAGTCACCCTAAGGATGCGAGCCAGTGGCAAGCGTTGAACTTCGAAGACCTAGAATTTGGGAACGATCCAAGGAACATCGTGCTGGGCGCGAGCACCGATGGAGTCAATCCGTTTGGCAGCCAGAGAAGCACACATAGCACCTGGCCTGTGTTTGTGTGGATGTACAACCTTCCCCCCTGGTTGTGCATGAAGAGGAAGTACATTCACATGAGTATGCTAATTGAAGGACCAAAACAACCAGGGAACGACATCAATCTGTATCTAGGGCTGCTGAAAGAGGAGCTTGACACGCTGTGGAAAACGCCAGCCAATACGTGGGACGCCGCAGAGAAAGAATATTTCCCTATGAGAGCCGCGCTGCTCACGACGGTGCACGACTATCTCGGTTACGGATATGTCGCGCGGCAGGTGGTCCACGGATTTTCTGGATGCTTCAGGTGCATGGATGACACAACGTATCGCCAGCTAGATAGAGATCCCGGGTCTTCGAAAACCGTGTTCATGGGACATTGAAGGTGGCTTCGCGATGATGACCCGTGGAGAAAACGCAAGGATCTATTCGATGGTGAAACCGAACCCCGAGGACGCCCGCGTACGAGGAGCGGCGAGGAAATAGACGAGCTGTTGAAAAATTGTAAAGACTGCCCACTGCCGGGAAAGAAGCAAAAAGCGCCAGTGCCGGGAAAGAAGCGAAAGGCGCCAGAGCCGCTGCTGAAGGTTTGGAAAACGAGGTCTGTTTTCTGGGACTTGCCGTACTGGAAGATCCACCGTGTGCCTCACAGCCTTGATGTCATGCATATCATGAAGAACGTGTGCGAGAGTCTGCTTGGTACCCTGCTCAACATGCCAGAGAGGACCAAAGATGGGCCGAAAGCAAGGGCAGACTTGAAATCAATGGGCATCAGGCAGGAGCTTCACGCTATATATGATGATCATGATGATGATGATGATGAGGCGAGGCGGGACACGGAAAGTCGTCGCAAAGGCAAAAAGGCCAAGAAGACCGGAAATGACTACCCTCCCGCGTGCTTCACTCTAAGTCAGGAGGAGATCGAGCAGTTTTTCACCTGCCTCGTAGGAGTAAAACTTCCTTACGGTTACGCGGGGAAGATAAGCAGATACCTAGACCCAGTGAAGCAGAAGTTCAGCGGGATGAAGTCTCACGACTGTCACGTGCTGATGACGCAGATACTTCCAGTTGCAATCCGTGGGATCATGGACGCGCACGTCCGTGAAACCCTATTTGGCCTATGCAACTTTTTCGACGTCATCTCTCGGAAGTCTGTTGGCGTGAGGCAACTCAGAAGGCTACAGGAAGAGATCGTGGTGATACTATGCGAGCTTGAGATGTACTTCCCGCCCGCATTCTTCGACGTTATGGTGCATCTGCTGGTCCATATCGTGGACGATATCATCCAACTCGGGCCGACGTTCCTGCACAGCATGATGCCGTTCAAAAGGATGAATGGTGTCATCAAAGGATACGTTCGCAACATGTCACGTCCAGAGGGAAGCATAGCCAGGGGCTTTCTGACCGAAGAGTGCATCTCCTACTGCAAAAATTATCTACGCATCGAGAACCCCGTTGGTCTGCCCGTCAACAGGCACCTCGGCAGGCTCGCTGGATGGGGTCACCGTGAGGGTCGCCGCGAAATGCATGTCGACTTCGAGGGTCGACTCGCCGACTTTGAAAGAGCAAACCTAGTCACGCTACAACACATAGACGTGGTCGATCCTTGGGTGGTAGAGCACAAAACCTTTATTAAGAAGACGTACAATGACCGAGGCCAACAGAGGACGGCGGAGATATACTCAAAGAGCACAACTCATGTTTCACGCGTTGGTTCAAGCAGAAGCTTCTGTCGTACCCTTTACATGAGGATTCTTCCGCGGAAGAACAACTCATATTCGCCTTGTCACAGGGCGCCGAGCACAACCTGATGACCTATGAGGCGTACGATATCAACGGCTACACATTCTACACCGAGGCCAAGGACATGAAGAGCGATGGTTATCTGAACTCCGGGGTAACGATGGAATCCTACACCGGTAACGACAAGCACAGATACTACGGAAGGATCAAGGAGATCTGGGAGCTGAGCTACGCTGGAGAGAAGGTCCCGATGTTCCGTGTCAGATGGGCGAAGAGCGTCCTAAAAGAAGACCGGTATTTCACCACCATGGTTATACCCGAAGCCAAATCCAAGACCGCGGGCGCAAACGTCACCGCGAAAAATGAGCCATGGGTACTGGCTTCCCAAGTGGACCAATGCTTCTTCATTACCGACCCGTCAAAGCCCAGTCGTGTTGTCGTGAGGAGAGGCAAAAGGAAGATCATCGGAATGGATGGAGTAGCCAATGAGCAAGACTTCGACAAGTATGGCGACCCGAGGATCAAACATGACGACAATGATGAAGTAGCAGCATACACCACAAGAAGAAGTAGGACCACCCTACCTAAAGGACGTCTGTTCCACAGAAGAACTCCATTTGCGAAAAACAAGGGCAAGAAGATTGTGAACAGATAGCTAGCTAAGATCGATTGTATTTAAATCGTAGCCTTCATTTCTCGATTGTATTTCATGGGCACTTTTTGAACTATCATGAATATTTTTAAATTTCATGGACACTCGATCTCGATCCCCCTCCATCTCGATCGCTATCCCACCTCGCCAGATCCAGTCCCCCTCGCCGCCGAGCACCCCCCAGTCCACCGGCCGCCGCCGCCGACCCCCCGCACCCTCGATTCCCCTACTCAACCGCCGCCGCCGACCCCCCGCACCCCTCCCCTACTCAACCGCCGCCGCCGACCCCCCGCACCCCGCGCACCCTCCCCCGCTCCACCGCCATTACTGTTTGATGATATTTTTTAAAAAATTATTACTGTCTTATAAAAAAATATTACTGTTACTGTCTTATAAACAAAATATTACTGTTATGATTTAAACAAGTTTAAAAAATTATTACTGTCTTATAAAAAAAATACTAATGGCGCACCACGGTGAGGTGCGCCATTAGTATGGATGTACTTATGGCGCACCGAGGAGTGGTGCGCCATTAGTATTGTGCCATTGCTATAAGAAAAAAAGTACTAATGGCGCACCGCGGTGAGGTGCGCCATTAGTATGGATGTACTTATGGCGCACCGAGGGGTGGTGCGCCATTAGTATTGTGCCCGATCCCCCCTTCCCTCTCCCCCTCGCCAGTTCCCTCTCCCTCCCTCCACCGTGCCGCCGCCGCAGCTGCCCTGACCCACTGCGCCGCAGCCGCCCACGCACCCCCGCCGCCTCCCTCTCCCCTTCCTCCCCCTCGTCGCCGGCAGCCCGGACGCCGCCCCGTCCACACCGCCCCATCCACCTCGTCGGCTCCTCCTCCCGCTCCGCGTCCTCGGGCTCCTCCCGCTCGCGCTCGTGCTCCCGCTCCCTCTCGTCGTCCTCCTCATCGCCGCTCCCCTCCCGCCGCCAAGCGCAGGTGAGCAACCGCCGCCCTTCCCTTCCCCTCCCCTCCCCTACGCCTCCTCACGGCCGGCTCTACGGACCTGTCGGCTTCGTTTTCTATGCTGGATCGATTTAGTTACTGTGATTGATTTCGTTGCTAGTTGAGATTCGCCAGTGGGCTTTATGATGAGGTGCAGGCAGCTTGCACGATGTAATAGAATGAATTGGTTTATTATTTACCGCCATTTTAGCTGATCATTCTGCCATTTAGTACTCTATATCAACGTGCAAGCTTAGTAGTGCTCTTCTCTGTGCTGCAGTTTATTTTCTGTCATTTGTCTGAAATGTTTGATCAAGTTGTTTGCATGCTGCCAGAGTCCTCTGCTAGCTAGTGCCGACTATGATGATGTAAATTGATATTGCCTATGTTTCTTTGCTCATAACCATTGGTTAGGAATAGTTGTTATGTCAGAGGGTCTGATAGGTTAGGCTTTGATGTTTTCCCACTTCCACCCTGGATGTCTTCAACTACAAGAGGAAAACTCTAGTGTCTCCGAGACAAAATAGTTGTCTTAAACTACAAGGGGAAAACTCCAGTGTGTCCCCAAAGAAAAAATACTCCACTGCTGCTTTATGTGTTCGGTTCTTGGCTCTCTGCTCGGCATGCGATCCCTGATAGTTTCTATAATTGCAGAGCACTGGTCGCGGCCTTGTTTCCATCTTGTTGGTACTTGGAACTTGGAAGGGGGACAAGCAGGCGGAGCGGGTGAAGCCAGACCGGAAGAAGTAGGCTGGAGTTGGAGTGAGAAGGGGAAGCAGAGAAAGAAAGGTTTGTTCCATGTCCTCGGATGAAGTTCCATGTTTCGATGGTCTCTATGTAGTTTCTGATGCATACCGTACATCCATCAAAAGCCACAATACAAGTAAAGCAATACAATTTTCAGTGTTAAATCAATTGTGTGATCTCTTTTTCTATGTTTCAAGGACTGCCCAATACAAGTAAAGCAATTTGTTCTGATCAGTCAACTGTGAGTGAATCAGGATGTTGATTAATGTGAGGGATTCACTTGCTGCTCCACTATTATAATTTGGCAGCTCAAAACTATACGTAGTATGCTTTGTGTGGAGTTTTTTCTTCAGTTTTGGCCACTATTGATGTTTAATACTTCATACAAAACACATGATAAAAAAATGACTCGATTTACTATAAAAACTACCTTTCCTGAATAATGCCATTTTTTTATTTTTACTAGCATGTTACCATTAAAATAGTGGTGAAAGTATTGCTTGTTACTTAGAGTAGTATAAAAGACATTTTGGACCAAAACAAGTTTCTGGTATAGTTAGAAGACGCCCGACCCATTGCTTGAGCCTTGTATTGCAAGTTGATGAAATTCGATTTGTTAGTGACTAGCTAGCTCATTCATTTCTAAAAAGCATGCGATGAGCTAGAACCCAGACATCTATGCTATCTTACTCCATGAGCCTCTACGCAGACCAAATGTAGCCAAAAACAAGACATCTATGCTATCTCACATCTAAGGTGTGCTACTGCACTACAGATTACCTGTTCTCTGGTTCAATTGTTGGTTCTATCTAATAATGCTGAGGGTTCTACTTTGGGGCTTTTTGATTCCGAGCAAACCTAGCTGATTTTTATCAAGAGGCCAAACATTCATCTAGTTTTGCTATGAACTGCTGCTAATGTATGATGTTTTCCTATGAATTTGCTATGTGGTACTGCTTATATATGCTAGAACTAATTTTGATATGGATGTGCTGATTGTGTCAAGTAGTAGTACAAGGTTGTTGCCCTCTGGATGCTACCATTGTATTTGCATAGAGGAAATATTGATGGCCTATCTGTCCTGCATATTGTGCTTTGGATGTGCTTTGGCCTGATTGTTCACAGCAATATATATATATATTGTGGTAATACTAGTGTAGGCTTGTATAGTTGTATAGTTTCAGATGTCTCCTGTTCTGGGTCATGGACTTTGTGCCATGGCCACATTGGTTTTCTATTTGGCCTCAATTTGGCCTGACAAATGATGGTCTACTAGCTGGTCTACTAGCTGGCAAGATGCTTTGGCAGAAGTTCGGAATTGTTTTGCAGTGTTGTGTTCAGTTTTGGCAGGAGTTTAGAACTGTTAGGCAAAGGTCATGTCTCCGACCATCGTGTCGTGATGATCTTGCTCTGTTCTTGCTCCAATTATAATTGCAGAGGATAAGAAGAACTTGCTATGTTCTTGCTTGTACACCAATCTCTGCTTCAACTGCTGCATTTACTTTCATGTAACAGTCTTGTACCCAATGCTTCAGTGGCAGTGCATCCTAAGCAATGGAGGCCTTTTTTCACATGCCAATGTATTTTCCATGTTGTGATGGAGGCCTTTTTTGCCTTGTCCACCCGAGAGGCCCTTGAGTTTGCTGGAATGTCGATTAACTTCCGTTCCGGCAAATTCGGGTACTCCATATGTCCTATTTTTAGCAAAGGTCATGCTGAAATTTTCCGTGAATTTTAGCATGACTTTGCTAAAAATAGGACATATGGGGTACTTGTGACTAATGCATGGGCCGGTGTATCTTAGTAGTTAATTACGTAGGATCAAGTGCCCCGGCGTACTTGTGACTAATGCATGGCTTTTAGGGTGCCTCGGTGTCGATAAAAACCGAAATGATGAAAGCTTAGGCTTTTACGGTGCCTCGGCGTCGAAAAACCCTCAATGATAAAAGCTTAGCTTTTAGGATGCCTCGGTGTCGACAAACCCTAAATGATGAGACCATGATCTTGTTCTTTGACAATAACCAACTTTTTGACCAAACTTTGTTCCTATTTATAGAGAAACATGGCCAACAACGATGAGGCCGGGGGTTCGGGCGGCAAGAAATTCTGGGAGCTGTCCCAGGATATGGAGGAACAACCTCACTTGTATGAGGACGCCGCCTTCCCCACCGATCCTGAGACCACTGATGGTACCGCCGAGGATGACCCCACTGATGCCACCACTGATGGTGCCGCCGAGGATGCCACCACTGATGATGGCGGCGCACGCACAGATGGCAGCCAACCGAAGAGGCAACGGAAGGACCGGCGCCCGACCGTGCTCCGCACCCTCAAGGAGGAAGTTACTGAAGTGGACTCCGACGGGAATCCAACGGCGCCCGAACGAATAGTCAAGGGGTACTCGCTTCAGCTCGGGTGCATTCTCCGGAGCACCGTCTCGATCAATGCCGAGAACCTGAGGCATCCTGACCGAGGGAATTTGCGCAACCTCCTCTTCACAAAGCTGCACGAACGATACAAGTTCCCCGCTGAATTTGAAAACACAAGCCTCAAAGGGAATAAAGTGAACAATGCTGCCCTCATGAAGATGAGCAAGGCCCTGTCTACTTGGAAAAGCAATGTGAAGAGAATGATCGAGAAAGGTGAGAGTTATGAGAAGATCAAGGAGAAAAATCGTTCGATCACCGAAGATGACTACAACGACTTCAAGATCAATTGCTCGAGCACCGCAAACTCCAAATCAAGTAAGTGGGGGAAAGAAATGCGGGAGCTGAACTTAGGGGAACACACACTCGGTCCCGGCGGTTACAGAGTGGCGGAGCCTATATGGGACAAGGAGGAGGCGGACCGTGCCGAGCAAGGCCTACCGCCCCTCTTCGATAAATACGGTGACAAGCAGACCAGGAACTTTGTCAAGGCCCGGTACAAGAAGGACCCGAAAACAAAGGAGCTTACCACGGATCCGAAGACCAGGGCGCTTGAGCTTGTTCTGGTAAGGAATACACCCCCGCGTAATTAGCTCCATATGGTTGCATTCTAATTAATGAAGCCAAATTTCTAAATGGTTCACATTCCTTCCGCAGGCGACTGAAAGCAGTAGCGCGGGGTCGACTAAGAGCAACCCTTGGGACACCACTCTAAATAGGGCGTTGAATGTAATGAAGAACAAGGATAAGCTCAGTAAGCCGACGTCAGCTGGTCGTGTGGCCGGCAAAGGCTTGTCGACAAAATGGTCGTCATACTATAACACTGGTGGGCGAAAGGAGAAAAAGACCAGCTCGGAAAGCCAGGCGCGCGAGGTTCAAGAACTCAGGGCACAGGTGGCGCGGATTCCGGAGATTGTCCAAGAGCAAGTGCAAGAACAACTCGGAGCGACGATCACCGCCATTGTGCCCACCTTGATCCAGGGGATTAGTGCGTGGATTGCGGGCGGCCAACAGGGGCCGCCCCCGATTCCTAGCTTCACGTCTAGCAACTCGCAGAACGCGATGGCGGGCCATTGGTGTCTCCGGCGGAGGCGGCATTGGTGTCTCCGACGCCGGCACGGGAGCTTAATGCACCCGGGTGTACGTCGGCCGGCACCTCTGCATCAAGCGGCCCCTCCGTCAACTGCACGCCTGCCGTTGGCGGTGCCTCGACATTAGCCGAGCTCGATGCCATCATCACGGTAACTAATTAAGCCTCTCTCGGCCAAGGACTTCATCTCCTTGCCTTTGACTGGGCATCCCTGACGCCCTACATGTTTTCGCAGGGCGCCGCCGTCGTTCTGTGCACTCTCCTGCACTTCGTGAACAACGAGTTGGTCGATGTCGCCAAGGGCAAAATCGTTCAACCGGGCAACCCCTTGTTCCACGGTACCCAGATGCCACCCAACTTATTTAGGGTTCAACTGGTTCGGGTGCTGCCAGGCTGCGACGAGTTGTTACCTCCGATTCGACCCGTCGGGGCCGACGATGATGACGTGATGACCCTCAGCGCCTGCCTGAGCTGGCCCCTGCTTTGGCCGAAGAGCCAGATTCGTTTGGGGGCGGGGGACACCACCCCAAAGACAACACCGCCAGTCGTGCCGGCGCCAAGTCGGCCCCATGGCAAGTCCGCCGCAACGGTGCCGGACATCCCTATGCCACAGGATCCAAACATGCATGTGGCACAGGATCAGAACGACGACGACGACGATACATTTGCCAACGTCGATCAGTACTTTGCCGATCATGGGTACGGTGACGACTTCATGGGGCCTCCTTCTCAAGAACCCAACCCAACAAAAGACGTGCGCGATCTAGCTGGTACCGCGGAGAAGCCAAGTTGCAACAGGCGTCGTCTGCAGTTCAGCTCTCAGGAGACGCCTCCAGCTGCCGACTTCACCGAGCCTCAGATAGGCGAGGTGCGAAATATGATCAGCCCCAACACACTCAAGAAGGCGGTCTGTGAGCAGAACTCGGTCCCATTACAGGAGAAGAAGAAGGCACGCAAAAGAAAGACTAACAAGGGTGCGGGCCAGCCGGCACCGAGTACGATCCGTGCTCAGGACGGGCCACCTTCACCTGAGGATATCTCGAGGAGGGTGCATGTGGCGGGTAGGCCGATGCTACCGAGAAATATGCTCGATGCTGCAACCGGTGCTATGCGGAGTCTGCATGACAGTGTTCTTTCTTTGGAGAAGCGGCGTCTCGGAGAGAAGGATGTGGCATACCCAGTTTTCGCGGCCAAGGTGCCAGAGGGCAAGGGCTTTGTGGATAACTCCATCGGGGGTACGATCGTCCTGCGGTTTGATGACATCCACGCTATGTTGAACCTTCATCCGCTGCACTACACCTTCGTTCGGCTATTTTCGCTGAGTATGGAGATGCGGATCATTCGCGACAAGACCCCGGACATCGTGATAGTCGACCCCTTCTACATGCGTGCCAAGATCTTGGGCAGCGCTGGGGACCGGCAAGTCGCGAGTTCTTACCTCGAAGGCGTCATTCTGGCAAACCAAGATAAGGATAACTTCCTCGTGCCTTACTTTCCCGACTAAGTCCTCCCCTCAACCGCCCCGTAACATATGAATTCTTAGATTTCGATCGTTTTTCTTTTAACATTCCATGTTTTCTGCAGTGACACACATTGCACGCTCATCCTCCTAAGCCCCAAATATTCCATGGCCACGTATTTCGACCCGGACCGTCAGTCGAACGTAGACTACACAAATGTCAAGAAGGTTCTTGATGATGTTCTCCCCGGCTATGTCAAATCTGGAGGCACCTTCACCAGGCCTATTCGTAAGTACGGCAAGCACGTGTTCTCCCACAATACGATGTTCTGCTGCGTCAAGCAGCCGCCTGGCGGTTAGAAGGGTGCCTACTACGCCATCCATCACATGCGGGCGATCGTACGGGACCATCATCAACTTCTGCTACCGAGTAGACTCAAAGATTGGGCCGCGAGCGTGTCGGCAATCCAGGACGCGGACATCAGACAAGAATTCTTTCGCATCCAGTCGGATTTTGCGGAAATCATCCATCAAGATGTCCTTCGTACCGCGAGGCAGTTCTACCTCAGAAATCAACCGTCCAACAGTGACATCGACACAATCCTACAAATGCAGGCTGACAACGCCCGTTGTTTCATGACTCCCACGATAGACGGCGGCTTCATCCACGCTCCGGTCCCTTGAGTCGAGTCGAAAGCAGTGATGCTGTGTCTAGTTCTGAAACATCGATTGGCTCATGTTGTAATTAAACTTTAATGAACTTGTAGTATGTCTCTTTGGTTTCGAGAGTCGTTCAACTTAGATGTAATCGATGCTATTAATGTCTTGCTTTTCTCTTCCAATCGTTCTGTTGCATACTTATATATTGCTTATGTATTGTTTGTGAATTGGTACTAGCGTTTCATTTGGCTACTGCATAGCGATGCCGTGGTATGTCGTGTACAAGGGTAAGGTTCCCGGAGTCTACGACGACTGGGAGGAGTGTCGGAGACAGGTTCACCGATTCAGCGGTAACAGTTACAAAGGGTACGCCACTAGGGCCGAGGCCGAATCTAGATACGCCCGCTATCTAGCGGGAGAGGGGAGGGAGCGTTGGAGGAACCGGATGAAGACGAGTTTCATCGTGATGATGCTCATCGTGATGATGCTCATCGTGATGACCGCAGCTCTCTTCTATGTGATGGTAGTTTAGATGATCGATATCGACTTGTAATGTGAAGACAAACTCGCGGTCTCGAGACTTGTAATATAATGTTCTATCTTTGTTCGGTCTTTTCAATTCGGAGACTAATATGATGAATTGTATTCGAAGACTAAAATGATGAATTGTATTCAGAGACTAATCTTCTATTGTATTCGATGAATCTGTTGTTGATGTGTGCTGTCTATATTTTGTCCAATTATACATTTTGTAACCTGTGCAAAAAACAGAAAATTAAAAAATAAAAAAACCTAATATTCATACTAATGGCGCATCACATCATAGTGCGCCATTAGTATGCCAAAGGATACTAATGGCGCATCATTAAACAGTGCGCCATTAGTATGCCGAAGTTACTAATGGTGCATCCTGTTGTCGTGCGCCATTAGTATGCCAAAGCACCTGGGTATACATGGACCCCTGGGAGGCATACTAATGGCGCACTATTGTATATACTAATGGCGCATCTGAGGTGCGCCATTAGTATACCAGATACTAATGGCGCACCAGTGGTGCGCCATTAGTAAAATATACTAATGGCGTGCTACTAATGGCGCACCACTAATGCGCCATTAATGGCCAAATTAGGTGCGCCATTAGTAGGCCTTTTCCTAGTAGTGTAGTAGGTGTTTGAAATTCATTCTCATTTCTAGCATGGGACCTCAGCATGCACCGAAGGACACATATTTGATTTTTCAACCAGTTTATATGCACTAGAGCATGTGCATGTAGTTTAAATTTGAATTATGCACCTGAAATGCCTAAAAACCCAAGTTAATGTATAAAAATGTCCAAACAAACCCTAAAAATTTCCAAAATTAAGCACGACACTCCTGTTGTTCTATATTGACACTAGAAATTTTTTGAAAGCAATAAGAGGCAATGGATATCGTTTCATCCCCAAAGGTGACACGTTCCCTATCGAAACCATCATGCTTGTTGTGAGAAGCTCTGGTTCGTGAGAAGCTTATACCCAAACCTGCCCCAAATGGGACAAATTTTTTACCACGGCATGTTGATGACGCTCCATGATAGCATGCCAAGTTTCATGAATTTCATATGAGTTATGGATTTACTAGAATTTAAAAACCAAGTATCTCAATGTTTGCGGTCAAGTGACAGTGGCAGGGTGTTTGAAATTAATTCCCATTTCTTGCATGGGACCAAAGCACGCACTGAAGGACACAAATTTGTTTTTTCAACTAATTATATGCACTGAAGCATGTGCATGTAGTTTAAATTTGAAGTATGCACCTGAAATGCCTAGAAAACCAAGTTAATGTACAAAAATGTCCAAACGAACTCCAAAAAGTTCCAAATCTAAACACCACACTCCTGTTGTTCAATGTTGACACTAGAAAAATTTTGAAAGCAATAAGAGGCAACGGATATCCTTTCATCCCCAAAGGTGACACGTTCCCTACCAAAACCATCACGCTTGTTGTGAGAAGCTCTGGTTTGTGAGAAGCTTATACCCAAACCTGCCTCAAATGGGACAAAAATTTTACCACGGCATGTTGATGCCGCTCCATGATAGCATGCCAAGTTTCATGAATTTCAGACGAGTTTTGGATTTACTAGAACTTAAAAACCAAGTATCTCAATGTTTGTTGTCGAGTGATGGTGGTAGGGTGTTCGAAATTCATCCCCATTTCTTACATAGGACCTAAGCATGCACCAATGGACACAAATTTGATTTTTCAACCAATTTATATGCACTGGAGCATGTGCGTGTAGTTCAAATTTCAATTATGCTTCTGAAATGTTTGGAAAACCTAGTTAATGTATAAAAATGTCCAAACGAACCCCGAAAAATTCTAAAATTAAACACAACACTCCTATTTTTCTATCTTGACACTACAAATTTTTGAAAGCAATAAGAGGCAACGGATATCGTTTCGTCCCCAAAGATGGCACGTTCCCTACCAAAACCATCACGCTTGTTGTGAGAAGCTCTGTTTTGTGAGAAGCTTATACCCAAACCTGCCCCAAATGGGACAAAAAAATTACCACGGCATGTTGATGCCTCTCCATGATAGCATGCCAAGTTTCATGAATTTCATACGAGTTTTGGATTACTAGAATTTAAAAACCAAGTATCTCAATGTTTGCGGTCGAGTGACGGCGGCAGGGTGTTTGAAATTCATTCTCATTTCTTGAATGGGACCTAAGCATGCACCGAAGGACACAAATTTGATTTTTAACCAATTTATATGCACTGGAGCATGTGCATGTAGTTCAAATTTGAATTATGCACCTGAAATGCCTGGAAAACCAAGTTAATGTACAAAAATGTCCAAACGAACCCCGAAAAATTCCAAAATTAAACACAACACTCTTGTTGTTCTATGTTGACACTAGAAATTTTTTGAAAGCAGTAAGAGACAACGGATATTGTTTCATCCCCAAAGGTGGCACGTTCCCTGCAGAAACCATCACGCATATTGTGAGAAGCTCTGGTTTGTGAGAAGTTTATACCCAAACCTGCCTCAAATGGGACAATTTTTTTACCACGACATGTTGACGCCGCTCCATGATAGCATGCCAAGTTTCATGAATTTCATATGAGTTTTGGATTTACTAGAATTTAAAAAATCGGGTATATCAATGTTTGCGGCCGAGTGATGGTGGCAGGGTGTTTGACATTCATTTCCATTTCTTGCATGTGACCTAGGCATGCAACCAAGGACACAGATTTGATTTTTCAACCAATTTATATGCACTGAAGCATGCACATGTAGTTCAAATTTGCATTATACACCTAAAATGCCTACAAAACCCAGCTAATGTATAAAAACGTCCAAACGAACCCTGGATAATTCCAATTTTTTTGACGAGGACCCGCATGTTCAAACACCATCCTTCGCAGCTGTGACTCCATTATGCAATTCAAATCAAGATGAAAAATCAAGTAGATCGCGCACAGTTTATTATCACCAACCGTGTGAGATGCAGCACAAAATATCTTGGAGCACCATCGGAGTGTCAAGCACACTAGCCCGCTCCTCAAATATCATTTCACTGTCCAATCGTCACTGGTGAAAGATGGGGACGTGGACCCGCATCGTGAGGGAAACTTCGGCGGCCCACTCCGACGAGAGCGCAGCCGCAGCCGCTAGGCGCGTGCTAACAAACTTCGTGAGGGCGACCGCAATCTGCATCCAGGCGGCCAAGGCAGCCCCAACGGCCGTTGTTGCTTCTCAGGCAGCGGCAGCATCATTTGCCTTAGGGATAGCAACTGGCGAGAGCGGCACCGCAGCTGTCCGTTCCGCACGCCATAGCACTGATGGAGGCCGCCCACGACCATGTAGAGGCCGTCCATGCCCAGCTCGTGGCGGTCACTGCACAAATCGAACGAAACTTCTCCGACAACGGTCGGCAACCCACGGCCGAAGAGTTGGCAATCACCAAGAGAGTTCGAGCAGCCGTCCATTCCTGCGCGGCATACCTTGCCACGACGGAGCCCGCCAAAGCCCAGATCGCGGCCGCCCACACCCATCTCGTGGCGGCCTATTCCAAAGATATGGCGGATGTGGATGGCGAGATGCTTGCCGAGTATGGTGCAATTGATGTCATGGAGCCCCTTCCCCAGGAGACCATCGGATGCGAACTAGACATGAAGGCGGCGGCGGAGATCGACGAGCACCAGCCGTAGTAGTACTCTTTATTTTGTTTAATTAAGAGCGTCGATCTTTAATTTGTTAAAGTAATGTTTAGGTCAGCTAGCTCTGTTTAATTGCTGAACTTGGTCGATTAAGAAGTGTGGTTATGATGTAGTCTCCTTTGTGTACCCAAATTATGCAATGACGTGGATGGCCACTGTAACCACGGAAATTCAAACCAAAATTTTTGACGTTCAAACTCATCACACACGGGTCAAGCTATCTGAATCGTTTGTGATGTTCACATATCATACACAGTTCTGAATAAGGGACCGTGTTTGATGACACTTTGCGCGCTAGTTTTTTCGCTGAAGCGATTCCAAAATTTCGGCTTCCGCGGAAATATCTACCTCCCCGCCCCCTCCCACTTGCCAAAAGTCACATTTCCCCTGTTTCCGCCTTCCTTTCCAAGTTGAAACCTTCACTCCTTGCTTGCAGCGCCGCCTCCTCACCGGTGACCCTCCTTCACGCTGCTCGGCCTCGCCTATCCAGGCAGGTAATCCACACCCGGCCCCCATTATCCTCCTCCTTCCACATCCCACATGCCCCGACCGCCGGCGCAACACCTTCCATCCAAATCACCGACCCCTCCACCAAATAAGTGTCGCCCTAGGCCATGGTGCGGGCAGTATAGCCAGGATCTCAAGGAGTATTTGGCAGCGGAGAAGCAAATCACGGCTGCATGTGCAGATGAGATCGCGATGGCTGCCATTCGTGTCGACCCCCAGATGTTGGAGGAGCACCTCGCCGTCGAGGCCACCGTCGACGCCTCGCGCGCCGACGACACGAGTTGTTTGGTTCAATTCTGCAATGCGGTGTTTAATTGTTGTGGGTGCATTCTGTTATTGTATACCATGTGAGAAATAAATCGAATTTGGCGGTACTAAATACATGAGAAACAAATACAATTGCTATATTCCCAAGTTGTTAAGAATGCTTGGTTTGGTTAACTATCTGATATTTTATTAGGAGTGTGTTATATTGTGCAATGTGGTGCTCAGTTAACGTTTGGTTCATTTGTTGTGGTGTTTAGTTAACTATTTTGTTTGGTTCAATTCTGCAATGCGATGTTCAATTGTTGTGGGTGCATTCTGTTATACCATATGATGAATAAATTGAATTTAGCTATACTAAATACGTGAGAAACAAATACAATTTCTATATTTCCAAGTTGTTAAGCATGCTTGGTTTGGTTAACTGTCTGATCTTTTATTAGGAGTATGTTATATTGTGTAATGTGGTGCTCAGTTAATGTTCGGTTTATTTTTTGTGGTGTTTAGTTAATTGTTTGGTTCAATTCTGGAATGCGATGTCCAATTGTCGTGGGTAGAATTTTGTATTGTTGTGCATGTGAGGAATAAATCAAATTTGGCTGCACTTAATACATGAGAAACATATACACATGCTATAATTCCCTAGTTCTTAATCATGCTTGGTTTGGATAAATAGTTTTCCATGTGGCTTGAATTAATCTGGCAATGCGCTTATTATTCATCAACATATTCTACTGATAGCATGCGAACCTTTACTTAACCCGATGACTAACTACCTTATATGTGTTGTAGGGAATCAATGGGAAGCACTGAGGAATCGAGGTTAGCATGTGCATGATCCATTGTCTAATAGCACATTAGTGTACAATTGCAGGAACCTTTCTAATATTTAGCTTTTTAACAATTTGATCTTGCACATGTAGGTCCTGCTGTCAGAGGTTTTGACCCACTGTTCGACCCTTTTAGCATATGGAGAAATGAGTTGTCCATAAATATCAGTCAAGTCAAGAAACTCAGAAAGATTGTTAGGATGAAGAAATTAGCGACAAAAACAACAAGATCTTTGTCTGTACAATGAAGAAGACATCAGTTCACTACAAGATGGTATTAACTATTATACCTTGCCTTTTTTATTCCTTTGCCCCATTTCCAATATAGAAAAGATATTTATGCACATCCTTGTTTTTAGGCCTTTCCAAAGCAGTTCACTAATGATTACCTCTCAAACCACATGTATGGTCAGGAGGCGAGGAAGGTATTCATACAACACCCACTGTTCAATATTGAGCTATTCCTGAAAAGGACGAAGGATGGACGGTCAATCATCCACAGGCATTGGCCTAAAGTTACAAAGACCTTCAACATCAATGAAGGCTCAATATTCGTCTTCTACTTCAGCACTTTTTCAGATGAGATACATATGTCCATGTACCATTTATGATGCTAATTTCGAAGGGTTATAGATGTTGCATGTGAAACTTGGTGCTGGTATAATTTTGTAATGAGGTAGCTGAGTGTTGAAGCTATATGATGTTGTACTCTGATATATTTCAATTATGAAAATGAAATATATTGTGTGCTTAATATGAAATGTCAATTAAATTAATAAATGGATTATTAATAATCGAATAATTAACCTGCTAATTGGGTTTTTCTATTGCAAACATTTATTGAGAAAACACCGTGTATGATGCATTCAATAATGCACACAGTTTCTAGCAATAAACTATGTTAGATTAATGAACAGTCACACACGACATCCTCTTTAAAATTGTTTGCGTTAGGCCACCTGGCGCAAACATTTACCACATAAAAGTTGTGTGTGATGGACAACTTTTGCCACACAGTTTCTTCTACGCACCATGTGTGATGCATCCAACAACGCAAACGATGAAATTATTAATATTGTGTGCAATGGTAACTCTATCACAAACGATTTAACGGGAAAAATTGTGTGTGATGTACCTGTGAACGGAAACGTTTTCCTTGGAGCGACTGTGTGGGATGTACATACGAACAGAAACGTTTAGCGGGGACTGACTGTGTGGGATGTACTTGCGACCGGAAACAATTTCGCATGTATAATTGTAGTTTTTTAGCTCTACTATACGTACTTCTGTATTTGAGCGCTCGTCGGTCGCACACGACCTCATTTTGCCGAGCGTGTGTGCCAGGAGGAAATATCCCCGATGGTTTCTGGGTCGTGTGGGAAGGACCCCCTTATCGCCGTCACTCACTAGGGGATGGTTACATATGTCGTCGCGGAAAGGGGTTAAAAACTGTTTGTATAGCACCTCACTGTACTAGTGCATGCAAGTTCTTTCCATAAGCACGTATGACTATTTACGGAATACATGCCTACATAATACTCCCTCCGTCCGGAAATACTTGTCATCAAAATGAATAAAAGGGGATGTATCTAGATGTATTTTAGTTCTACATACACCCCTTTTTGTCCATTTTGATGACAAGTATTTTCGGACGAAGGGAGTATTAATGAACTGGAGGTAGTGCCGTATCGCCCTAGGTTATAACTGTCTGATGATGAATATCATCCAACAAGTCACCGATCCAATGCCTACGAATTTGTCCTATATTGTTCTTACTAAGTTACTATTGTTGTTTTTACTGTTAAACTTGTCACAAAACTACTGCTATCACTATTACCGTTACCATTTCTACTGCTACTATTATCAAAACTATCATATTACTTTGCTACTGATCACGTTGCTGCAGATAATTAATCTCCAGATGTGGTTGAATGGACAACTCAGCTGCTAATACCTTCAAATATTATTTGGCTCCCCTTGTGTCGAATCTATCAATTTGGGTTGAATACTCTACCCTCGAAAACTATTGCGATCCTCTATACTTGTGGGTTATCAGGTTACACATGGTACTGTGACGGAGGAGTGATAACCCACAAGTATAGGGGATCGCAACAGCTTTCGAGGGTAGAGTATTCAACCCAAATTTATTGATTTGACACAAGGGGAGCCAAAGAATATTCTCAAGTATTAGCAGCTGAGTTGACAATTCAACCACACCTGGAAACTTAGTATCTGCAGCAAAGTGTTTAGTAGCACAGTAATATGATAGTGGTGGTAGCGGCAACAAAAGTAAAGACAGCAAAAGTAATGTTTTTGGTATTTTGTAAACCAGTATATGGAAAACTCGTAGGCACCGGATCAGTGATGGATAATTATCTCGGATGCAGTTCATCATGTAACAGTCATAACATAGGGTGACACAGAACTAGCTCCAATTCATCAATGTAATGTAGGCATGTATTCCGTATATAGTCATATGTGCTTATGGAAAAGAACTTGCATGACATTTTTTGTCCTACCCTCCCGTGGCAGCGGGGTCCTATTGGAAACTAAGGGATATTAAGGCCTCCTTTTAATAGAGAACCGGAACAAAGCATTAGCACATAGTGAATACATGAACTCCTCAAACTATGGTCATCACCGGGAGTGGTCCCGATTATTGTCACTTCGGGGTTGTCGGATCATAACACATAGTAGGTCACTATAGACTTGCAAGATAGGATCAAGAACTCACATATATTCATGAAAACATAATATGTTCAGATCTGAAATCATGGCACTCGGGCCCTAGTGACAAGCATTAAGCATAGAAAAGTCATAGCAACATCAATCTCAGAACATAGTGGATACTAGGGATCAAACCCTAACAAAACTAACTCGATTACATGATAAATCTCATCCAACCCATCACCATCCAGCAAGCCTGCGATGGAATTACTCACGCACGGTGGTGAGCATCATGAAATTGGTGATGGAGGATGGTTGATGATGACGACGGCGACGGATCCCCCTCTCCGGAGCCCCGAACGGACTCCAGATCAGCCCTCCCGAGAGGTTTTAGGGCTTGGCGGCGGCTCCGTATCGTAAAATGCGATGATTTCTTCTCTCTGGTTTTTTCTCTCTGGAAGCAAATATATAGAGTTGGAGTTGGCGTCGGAGGGCATCCAGGGGGCCCATGAGGTAGGGGCGCGCCCTAGGGGGGGCGCGCCCCCCACCCTCATGGACAGGGTGTGGGCCCCTTGGTCTTCATCTTTGGCAAGGATTTTTTTATTATTTTTTCTAAGATGTTCCATGGAGTTTCAGGTCATTCCAAGAATATTTGTTTTCTGCACATAAAACAACACCATGGCAATTCTGCTGAAAACAGCGTCAGTCCGGGTTAGTTCCATTCAAATCATACAAGTTAGAGTCCAAAACAAGGGCAAAAGTGTTTGGAAAAGTAGATACGACGGAGACGTATCAACTCCCCCAAGCTTAAACCCTTGCTTGTCCTCGAGCAATTCAGTTGACAAACTGAAAGAAAGAAAGAAAAACTTCTACAAACTTTGTTTGCTCTTGTTGTTGTAACTATGTCAAGCCAGCATTCAAGTTTTCAGCATAGATCATAACTAACCACATTTGCAATAATTCTTAGGTCTTATAATTACTCATATCAATAACATGATCAACTAGAAAGCCATAATAATAAATCTCGGATGACAACACTTTCTCAAAGCAATCATAATATGATATAACAAGATGGTATCTCGCTAGCCCTTTCTGAGACCGCAAAACATAAATGCGGAGCACCTTTAAAGATCAAGGACGGACTAGACATTGTAATTCATGGTAAAAGAGATCCAATCACAGTCACAACCAACATAGATTAATAGTGATGAATCCAAATGACAGTTGTGCTCTCCAACTAGTGCTTTTTAACAAGAGTGTGATGACTCAACATAAAAGTAAATGGATAGGCCCTTCGCAGAGGGAAGCAGGGATTTGTAGAGGTGCCAGAGCTCGGTTTTGAAATAGAGATAAATTGTATTTTGAGCGGTATACTTTCATTGTCAACGTAACAACTAAGAGATGGCGATATCTTCCATGCTAAACACATTATAGGCGGTTCCCAAACAGAATGGTAAAGTTTATACTCCCCCTCCACCAACAAGCATCAATCCATGGCTTGCTCGAAACAACGAGTGCCTCCAACATACATCAGGTCCCAGGGGGAGTTTTGTTTGCAATTAATTTTGATTTAGCTTGCATAAAGCATGGGACTGGGCATCCCGATGACCAGCCATTTTCTCGTGAGTGAGGAGCGGAGTCCACTCCTCTTGAGAATAACCCACCTAACACGGAAGATAAGGACAGCCTTGGTTGATACATGAGCTATTCGATCATACAAAAATAATGTTTATTTGAAGGTTTAGAGTTTGGCACATACATATTTACTTGGAATGGCAGGTAGATACCGCATATAGGAAGGTATGGTGGACTCATGTGGAATAACTTTGGGGTTTAAGGGATTGGATGCACAAGCAGTATTCCCGCTTAGTACAAGTGAAGGCTAGCAAAAGACTAGGAAGCGACCAACTAGAGAGCGACAACAGCCATGTACATGCATTAAAATTATTAAACATTGGATGCAAGCATGAGTATGATATAATCCACCATGAACATAAATATCGTGAAAGCTATGTTGTTTTTGTTTCAACTACATGCGTGAACATGCGCCAAGTCAAGTCACTTAAATCATTCAAAGGAGGATACCACCCCATCATACCACATCATAATCATCGCAATAGCATGTTGGTCACACAAGGTAAATCATTATAACTCATAGCTAATCAAGCATGGCACAAGCAACTACGATCTCTAATTGTCATTGCAAACATGTTTATTCATAATAAGCTGAATCAAGAACGAGGGACTCATCATATTTACAAAAACAAAAGAGGTCGAGTTCATACCAGCTTTTCTCATCTCAGTCAGTCCATCATATATCATCATAATTGCCTTTCACTTGCACGACCGAACGATGTGAATAATAATAAGAGTGCACGTGCATTGGACTAAGCTGGAATCTGCGAGCATTCAATAAATAGGAGAAGACAAGGCAATATGGGCTCTTGGTTAAATCAATAATAATGCATATAAGAGCCACTTCAATAATTTAATTATGGTCTTCTCCTACTGACCCCCAAAGAAAAGAAAAGAAATAAAACTATTTACACGGGAAAGCTACCAACAAGCAAAAGAAGAACGGAAAATATTTTTGGGTTTTATTTTTAATTATTACTACTACAGTAGAAAAATAAACTACTACTAATTTTTTTGGTTTTTCTTAAGGTTTAACAAACACACAAGAAGAAAGCAGGAAAAAGAAAATAAACTAGCATGGATATTACAGTGAAAGAGTATGAGCACCGACATCTAGCAACGAGTGTGTGTGAACATAAATGTAATGTCGGCGAGAAATACGTACTCCCCCAAGCTTAGGCTTTTGGCCTAGTTGGTCTATGGCCACGGCTGGCCTGGCTGATATCCATAATAATAGTTGTTGGGGTCGTACTGTGATGAGGAAGAAGAAGGCTCCGATTGCCACTGGCTGGCAATCATCTCCGGATCCCACTGATAGTTAGACTGCCGTGAAGGATCAAATTGTGGTTCCGGTTCTGTCTCCTCGACTGGTGCAGGGTTCCGGTAGGCGTGAATAGCCATCAACGGAACAAGGTATGTGCCTACAGTCAAATCAAACAAAGAAGGAGCAGGCAGGATAATAGTCTCAGGATGATGTTTGTTAAAGAACAATTGATATTTAAGCTCTCCTGCCCTATTCTTAACAATAAAATCATGTGCCACCATACTTTTATGATCTAGATAAACACGGGGAAGCACCTTTTCTTCCTTCTCAGCATGCCTAATAGGTATGTTAAAATGTACGGCTAGGCGTGTAGCATAGATGCCTCCAAAGATGGGGCCTTTGGTACGGTTCATACTTAACCGTCTAGCAATAATACCGCCCATACTAAAAGTGTTATCACTGTATAAACCGTGGAGCAGAATAATTATATCAGGGATACTAAGGTTTCCACAGTTTTCGCGTCCAATTAAACAACGACTAGCAAATAATGCAAAGTAACGTAAAACAGGAAAATGTATGCTAGTGATTCGTGCATCGGAAACCTTCCTAGTTTCTCCTACAGTGATAGTATCAATAAACCCAACCACATCATCATGATGTGGTTCTTCTGTCTTGCCCTCAAAAGGGAATAAAAAAATCCGACAAAAATCATAAAGTGACATCTCCTTGTGCTCATCATATAAATGAAACTCCACCGTAGGTGGTGAGTTCCTAGAATGAAAATGAAAGTTTTGCACAAAGGTATTTGTGAGTAAGAGATACTGATCGCATTGGTCGTGGAGGAAAGCGGTGAGGCCTGCATTGTGAGCCAATTCATGAAAATCTTCATAGATACCGGCTGCTCTCAAGAAATCATCAGAAGGCCATTGACACGCCCGAATCTCCGCGGTGCGCAGCAAATTATACTTAGGCTTCGGTGCCTTTTCCTTCGAGCTTTCGCTCGATGATCCCCTCAATAATCTCCTCATCATTTTCTGAAAAATTCTGAAATTTTTAGTAACTTCAAAATAAAAGTAAACCAAACTCAATAATATTGATAGCAACTACTCCTACAAGTGCCTAGGGCCTATATCATGCATCAAAACTACCTTTGACCATATAAATTTGACATGCAAGCTCAAGAACAGGGTCACCTAAGAAGCAAAAATTTGCAAAGAATAAAGCACTAGAAAAAGAACTAATTGGACCAATGGAGGAGTCACATACCAAGGAACACTCTCCCCAAGCAGTTTTGAGAGAGGTGCTTTGAGCAAGGAGATCGAAAATCACAGCAAAAATGGCTGGAACTCGTGCTTAAGTTGGTTTTTCGGGTTTGTGTGAGACAGAGAAAGAAGATGGGTGTTGGGATAAGTGGAGGAGGGCCACCATGGGCCCACGAGGCAGGGGGGCGTGCCCTAGAGGGGGGGCGCCCACCACCCTCGTGGCCAGGTGGCAGCTCCTCCCGCGGTAATTTTTGCATAGGAAATCCTCAAATATTCCCAAAAAATCATATTAAATTGGCATGGCATTCTGAGGACTTTTATTTTCGGGATATTTTTATATTGCATGGATAAGTCATGCAACAGGCAGAAAAATACTATTTTTACATTATTTCTACTAATTAACAGAAAATATAGAGGGTACAGAAGGTTGTGCTTCTAGTTTCATCCATCTCATTCTCATCAAAAAGAATCCACTAACAAGGTTGATCAAGTATTGTTAACAAACTCATTCCGATAATCATGAAACCGGAGAAATTTCGAATAACACTAAGTTACCTCAATGGGGATATGCACATCCCCAATAATAAGTATATCATATTTGTTTTTGACAGTAGGAAGAGGAAATTCAAAACCTCCAATTATAATCGATGGAATTTTTCCAATGGAGTTGATACTATGAACTTGAGGTTGTTTCCTCGGAAAGTGTACCTGCTCATTACCATTAACATGAAAAGTGACATTGCCTTTGTTGCAATCAATAACAGCCCCTGCAGTATTAACAAAAGGTCTTCCAAGAATAATAGACATACTATCATCCTCGGGAATATCAAGAATAACAAAGTCCGTTAAAATAGTAACGTTTGCAACCACAACAGGCACATCCTCACAGATACCGACCGGAATAGCAGTTGATTTATTAGCCATTTGCAAAGATATTTCAATAGGTGTCATCTTATTCAAGTCAAGTCTATGATATAAAGAGAGAGGCATAACACTAACACCTGCTCCAAGATCACATAAAGCAATTTTAATATAATTTCTTTTAATGGAGCAAGGTATAGTAGGTACTCCGGGATCTCCAAGTTACTTTGGTATTCCACCCTTAAAAGTATAATTAGCAAGCATGGTGGAAATCTCAGCTTCCGGTATCTTTCTTTTATTAGTAATGATATCCTTCATATATTTAGCATAAGGATTTGTTTTGAGCACATCAGTTAATCGCATACGCAAAAAGATAGGCCTAATCATTTTAGCAAAGTGCTCAAAATCCTCATCATCCTTTTTCTTGGATGGTTTTGGAGGAAAAGGCATGGGTTTCTGAACCCAAGGTTCCCTTTCTTTACCATGTTTCCTAGCAACAAAGTCTCTTTTATCATAACGTTGATTCTTTGATTGTGGGTTATCAAGATCAATAGCAGGTTCAATTTCTACATGATTATCATTACTAGGTTGAGCATCATCATGAACATCATCAATAATATTTTCATTAGGTTCATGTTCATTACCAGATTGTGCTTCAGCATCAGACATAGAGATATCATTTGGATTATCAGGTGGTTCAGCAATAGGTTCACTAGAAGTTTGCACAGTTCTATCATTTTTCTTCTTCTTCTTTTTAGAAGAACTAGGAACATCAATATTATTTCTTTGAGAATCTTGCTCGATTCTCTTAGGGTGGCCTTCAGGATACAAAGGTTCCTGAGTCATTCTACCAGTTCTAGTAGCCACTCTAACAACATAATCATTTTTCTTACTATTCATTTCATCAAGCACTTCTTTTTGAGCCTTAAGTACTTGTTCTACATGAGTGGTAACCATAGAAGCATGTTTCTTATGAGGAGGGAAATATTTAGCAGAGAAGTAATAAATCATATCCTGGGGACTACGCACACAACCAGGATCAAGAGAATTAAACCATATCTTAGCATCACCCTTTAATGAGAACGGAAATATTTTTAGTATATAAAAGTAACGCGATCTCTCGTCATTAGTGAACAGGGCAGCTATATCATTTAACTTAGTAAGATGTGCCACAACAGTTTCAGATTCATAGCCATAAAACGGATAAGATTCCACCAAAGTAATTATATCAGGATCAACAGAGAATTCATAATCCTTATCAGGAACACAAATAGGTGAAGTAGCAAAAGAGGGTCGGGTTTCATTTTATCTCTAAGTGATTCTTTGTTCCATTTAATTAATAACCTCTTAAGCTCATATCTATCTCTGCAAGCTAAAATAGCGGCAGAAGATTCCATATCAAAAAGATAACCCTTAGGGATAACAGGCATATTTTCATCATCACTATCATCATCATATTCAGATTCAATAATTTCTTTTTCTCTAGCCCTAGCAATTTGTTCATCAAGAAATTCACCAAGGGGCACAGTAGTATCAGGCATAGAAGCAGTTTCATCATAAGTATCATGCATAGCTTTAGTGGCATCATCAATAACATGCGACATATCAAAACGAATAGCAGAAGAAGGTGTAGGTGTCGCAAACGTACTCATAACAGAAGGTGAATCAAGTGCAAAGCTAGATGGCAGTTCCTTACCTGCCCTCGTAGTTGAGGGATAGATCTTGGTTTTTGGATCTCTCAATTTCTTCATAGTGATAGGCAGATATAAATCCCAAGTGACTCAAAGAATAGAGCTATGCTCCCCGGCAACGGCGCCAGAAATTTGTCTTGATAACCCACAAGTATAGGGGATCGCAACAGCTTTCGAGGGTAGAGTATTCAACCCAAATTTATTGATTCGACACAAGGGGAGCCAAAGAATATTCTCAAGTATTAGCAGCTGAGTTTTCAATTCAACCACACCTGGAAACTTAGTATCTGCAGCAAAGTGTTTAGTAGCACAGTAATATGATAGTGGTGGTAGCGGCAACAAAAGTAAAGACAGCAAAAGTAATGTTTTTGGTATTTTGTAGTGATTGTAACAGTAGCAGCGGGAAAGTAAATAAGCGTAAACCAGTATATGGAAAACTCGTAGGCACCGGATCAGTGATGGATAATTATGCCGAATGCGGTTCATCATGTAACAGTCATAACATAGGGTGACACAGAACTAGCTCCAATTCATCAATGTAATGTAGGCATGTATTCCGTATATAGTCATACGTGCTTATGGAAAAGAACTTGCATGACATCTTTTGTCCTACCCTCCCGTGGCAGCGGGGTCCTATTGGAAACTAAGGGATATTAAGGCCTCCTTTTAATAGAGAACCGGAACAAAGCATTAGCACATAGTGAATACATGAACTCCTCAAACTATGGTCATCACCAGGAGTGGTCCCGATTATTATCACTTCGGGGTTGCCGGATCATAACACATAGTAGGTCACTATAGACTTGCAAGATAGGATCAAGAACTCACATATATTCATGAAAACATAATAGGTTCAGATCTGAAATCATGGCACTCGGGCCCTAGTGACAAGCATTAAGCATAGCAAAGTCATAGCAACATCAATCTTAGAACATAGTGGATACTAGGGATCAAACCCTAACAAAACTAACTCGGTTACATGATAAATCTCATCCAACCCATCACCGTCCAGCAAGCCTACGATGGAATTACTCACTCACAGCGGTGAGCATCATGAAATTGGTGATGGAGGATGGTTGATGATGATGACGGCGACGAATCCCCCTCTCCGGAGCCCCGAACGGACTCCAGATCAGCCCTCCCAAGAGGTTTTAGGGCTTGGCGGCGGCTCCGTATCGTAAAACGCGATGATTTCTTCTCTCTGGTTTTTTTCTCTCCGAAAGAAAATATATAGAGTTGGAGTTGGCGTCGGAGGGCATCCAGGGGGCCCACGAGGTAGGGGGCGCACCCTAGGGGGGCGCCCCCCACCCTCGTGGACAGGGTGTGGGCCCCCTGGTCTTCATCTTTGGCAAGGATTTTTTATAATTTTTGCTAAGATGTTCCGTGGAGTTTCAGGTCATTCCGAGAATATTTGTTTTCTGCACATAAAACAACACCATGGCAATTCTGCTGAAAACAGCGTCAGTCCGGGTTAGTTCCATTCAAATCATACAAGTTAGAGTCCAAAACAAGGGCAAAAGTGTTTGGAAAAGTAGATACGACGGAGACGTATCAAGGAGCAAGTGGTTCAGCAGCTCAAGAGGTTGGTCTTGGTGACATTTCGGTGGTCTTTGGTATGGATCGAGGACCAGCTTGACAAGGTCGACTTCCCGACCAAGGTTGACCTCAAGAGGCTTCTTGAGTTCAGTATGTGTGGAATACTAGGCAGTCCTTCCCGACCAAGGGTAAAGGTGATGATGACAAGGCTGACGGTGGTGACGGACAAGTTTCTGGGTCGTGTGGGAAGGTGATGAACCACGATAAACGTGGGGATCGGCCTTCCTCCACCGGCCGAACAAGTGAGTCGTTTGAGACACCGTGAGTAAGGGGACATCACCTTCTTCGATGCGCATGTCAGGGCTTCGATTCAGATCCTTTGAGGCGGCCTTGACGCCATGCCACCTCTAGGGGGGCCGACTCGAGACAGGTTATCCAACGGAGCAGGAACTACCACTGCTTTCCCATGTGCGCGTGCTCATGACTGCAAGGGGTGATGGACAAGTTTCTCCTTCGTCAGTGACTAGAGGACGGAGCCCAATACTGGCAGCCTTAACTCTCTCACCTTCTTCAACATCGACTGCTTTATCACCGACACCATGTGAGGGGGCCACGGCTACGCCTCCGGTGTCACCGGTGGTGACGACCACTATGGAGCATGCAACAGCTCCGCCACTAGTGCTAGCTGGGGAGCCTCTCGTTCGGATTTATGAGTCCGACCAACGCGACCCCATCTTGGCGACAGGAGTGCCCAAGTCACCGATCGAGATGCCTTCAAGTGGATGGTCGACGATCAGGCATTCTGTGGAGGAGGTGGTGACCTTTGGAGGGATCCCAAACCCAATGTCCGGCAATAGACGGATAAGTCTGTGTATTTAGGCTCAACTAGGTGCTGACGACCTGCACCTGGGGCGTGCCATGCGGGCGGCCACGTTACAAGACATCAAGTCTACTACAGGTATGTTAGTCAATACTAGTTTTTCAGTTCTGCATTTCACCAAAAATGATATAGTTAATAGGGCTGATATTCTTAGGGTCTCTTTCAAGGCGAACAGTCATGAAGTTGCCACTTTGATTAATGAGTTACTTGATCTAGAGGCAGATAGAGCTATGGATATGCTTAAAAATATTGTGACGGTTAAAGCTATTGGAGAGAGTGAGATAAATGTGTTGGGTGTTCGCGATATGGAATACATGTGCGAAGATCTGGTACCCAGTAGTATTTTGGATACAGATACCTTGTAGGTAGAGGAGCATGCAGCTCCTCTACAACCAGCCAAGGGTTTAGGTAATCATCTCAGTCATGCGGACTATGAGGTCGCGCTGGATAAGCTCAAATGCACACGGAATAGGAAGGTATACGGCCTTTCTGCTATGTGTCAGTGTGCTAGAATTAAATTCAAACAAAAATTTCATGATGATTCATGAAAGGAATATTTTGGAATAGCATAGGTCTTGCGGACTTGGCTAATCCTAGGTTTTTGGCGGAGGCTTCGAAGGATTATAAGCTTGATTTTATTGTGTTGCTTGAGACAGGGCATGATAACTTCACTTCATAGTTTCATAGGACTATTTCTGGTGATTTGGATTTTGATTGGCATTGTTTACCACCCTGAGGAATGTCTAGCGCGAGTTTTCTCGGGGTCAACTGCGAATCTCTTGCGGTCATAAACGTGTTTATAGGTTATTATGCCGTCAAATTTCATGTGTGGTCAAAAGTTGACTGCTTCAGGTGGGCACTGGTTACTGTGTATGGGGCGGCACAACCAGAGTTCAAATATGATTTCCTAGTGGACCTGGTTAGGATTTGCGAGGGAGGAGGGAGATTACCCATATTAGTCCGGGAGACTTCAACACTATTAGAGGGAGAGAAGAAAAGAATAACCATAACTTTGATGGGAGATGGTCATTCATGTTTAAAACTATCATTGAGAGTCTTGACCTGAGAGAGATGGACCTTACGGGCAGGCAATACACTTGGGCAAATAATTTAGAGAATCCAACGTATGAGAAGTTCGACCATGTGCTAACCAATATAGACCATGTGCTAACCAATACAGAATGGGAGCAAAAGTCCCCCTGGGTAACAGTGCGTGCGTTACAAAGAGGAATTTCTGATCACACACACTACTTGTTGATTCCGAGAAGGCAGTTCACTGCGGCAAAAAAGATATCTTCTCTTTTGAAACTTCGTGGTTCAAGAGAGAGGACTTCCTACATTTGATAGCCAAGAAATGGGGCTCAGAGCAGAGGGGAGATTCAAATGTTGACAGATGGCAATTTAAGATCAACCATCTCCGACAGTTCTTGAGGGGTTGGGCTAAGCACGATAGTGGTATATATAAGCAGCAAAAATAGAGGTTTCTGAATATCATTAATGATCTCAATTTAAAAGTTGAGACTAACACTAGTAGAAAACAGGGCTTTGGTCCAGGCCGAGGTGGCCCATTAGTCCCGGTTTAGTCTAGAACCGGGACCCATGGGGCCATCTGTCCCGGTTCATGAGGCCAGCGGCCTGCCAGGCCTCGTGGGGGCATTGGTCCCGGTTCGTCATGCCCCTTTGGTCCCGGTTGGTGGGATGAACCGGGACCAATGGGCCTCGCTCCTGGCCCACCACCATTGGTCCCGGTTGGTGGCTTGAACCGGGACCACGGGCTTCCCTTTAGTCCCGGTTCATGCCACGAACTGGGACCAATGAGGTGCCTATATATACCCCTCGCCCGCGAGCAGAGCACGCCAGTGCTCTGTTTTTCTCTAGCCGGCGAGGGGAGGGCTTTGTGGTGCTCTAGCTCACCTCCTATGCACATGAGGTGTTCAATGAAATGCCCGAGCCACACTAGTTAAGCTTTCTCCTCTCGAAGCTCGACGTCAAAGCTCCATTTTCCTCAAGATTTGTCTAGGTTTAGTGGCCCGTCACGTCCCACTCCCGTCTTCACCGCCGTCGATCGCCCGCACCGATCTCGTCACCGGCACCACCGTGGTGAGCCTCTTATTCTTATCTTCTTTCTGAAAGAAAAAATTCTTACTTTAGCTAGATAGATACTTGTCTAATTTTCTTACTTTTATTATTGCTTGTTATTATATAGTGCAATGGTTTTGGCATCCGCCCCCGTCGGCCCTCGTCCTGGCTATGATTCGGATGTGGTATATATTATCTTTTTGTAACTATTTGGTTCATTTATTGTTTATGACAATTATGCCGATCAACGTGACATAGATTTTATTTATCTAGGAGGTAGTTGAACCGGAAATTCCAACCGACCCAATTGTCGAGAGGTTAAATTTAGTTGAAGAAGAAAACAATTACTTGAAGGAAAAAATAAAAAAATGAAGAGGAGAAGATGATATTGGAGTTGCATGTTGCGGATGTCGTCGATGATCACAAGATCAAGATGGACGCAATGTGGTTGAAGATGAGAAAGATTAGAAAATATGCCATTCATATCGAGGCTTGGTATCATTATGCCGTTGGATCAATTGTTACCTTGGTTGCGATTATGATCGCATTTGTTTTCGCATTGAAATGTTTTACATAGTTTCAATGTATGATTTAATTAATTAGATGCTCTTGAGAGCTATATGTTGTTAGATGAGAACTATGTATGTACTTTGGTTTTAATGTGATGATGAACTTCCATTAATTTGGTCACTTAATTATCTATTCATGATGTTCTGTAATGGTTTTTGACACACTTAATTATATATAATGCACGTAGATGAACCGGCAATGGATGTACTGTGGCAGACACACCTCCGAGTACATTAAGGGCGTGCATGATTTTCTCGAAGTGGCTGAGGCAAACAAGCAGAATGGTTTTATGTGTTGGCCATGCCCTAAATGTGGGAATACGAAGTCTTATTCTGACCGGAAAATCCTTCACACCCACCTGCTTTACAATGGTTTCATGCCACACTATAATGTTTGGACGAGGCACGGAGAAATAGGGGTTATTATGGAAGACGGTGAAGAAGAAGAGGACGATGACAACTATGTGCCCCCTGAATACCGTGATGCTGCAACGGGGGAAGCTGCTGAAGATCAAGAGGAACCAGACGATGTTCCCAATGCTGCTGCAACGGGGGAAGCTGCTGAAGATCATGAGGAACCAGACGATGTGCCCGATGATGATGATCTCCGCCGGGTCATTGTCGATGCAAGGACGCAATGCGAAAGTCAAAAGGAGAAGCTGAAGTTCGATCGCGTGTTAGAGGATCACAAAAAAGGGTTGTACCCCAATTGCGAAGATGGCAACACAAAGCTCGGTACCGTACTGGAATTGTTGCAGTGGAAGGCAGAGAATGCTGTGCCTGACAAAGGATTTGAGAAGCTACTGAAAATATTGAAGAAGAAGCTTCCAAAGGATAACCAATTGCCCGACAGTACATACGCAGCAAAGAAGGTCGTATGCCCTCCAGGATTGGAGGTGCGGAAGATACATGAATGCCCTAATGGCTGCATCCTCTACCGCGGTGCGTACAAGGATCTGAACGCATGCCCATTATGCGGTGCATTGCGGTATAAGATCAAATAAGATGACCCTGATGATGTTGACGGCGAGCCCCCCAGGAAGAGGGTTCCTGCGAAGGTGATGTGATATGCTCCTATAATACCACGGTTGAAACGTCTGTTCAAAAACGAAGAGCATGCCAAGTTGATGCGATGGCACAGTGAGGACCATAAGAAAGACGGGAAGTTGAGAGCACCAGCTGACGGGTCGAAGTGGAGAAAAATCAAGAGAAAGTACTGGCATGAGTTTGCAAGTGACCCAAGGAATGTATGGTTTGGTTTAAGCGTAGATGGCATTAATCCTTTCGGGGAGCAGAGCAGCCATCACAGCACCTGGCCCGTGACTCTATGTATGTATAACCTTCCTCCTTGGATGTGCATGAAGCGGAAGTTCATTATGATGCCGATTCTCATCCAAGGCCCTAAGCAACCCGGCAACGACATTGATGTGTTCCTAAGGCCATTAGTTGAAGAACTTTTACAGCTGTGGAATGGAAACGGTGTACGTACGTGGGATGAGCACAAACAGGAGGAATTTAACCTGCACGCGTTGTTGTTTGTAACCATCAACGATTGGCCCGCTCTCAGTAACCTTTCAGGATAGACAAACAAGGGATACCACGCATGCACGCACTGTTTAGAAGAAACTGAAAGTATATACCTGGACAAATGCAGGAAGAATGTGTACCTGGGCCATCGTCGATTTCTTCCGACCAACCATCAATGTCGAAAGAATGGCAAGCATTTCAAAGGCAAGGCAGATCACCGGAAGAAGCCCGCCATGCATACCGGTGATCACGTACTTGCTATGGTCAATGATTTACACGTAATCTTTGGAAAGGGTCCCGGCAGACTAGCTATTCTGAATGACGCTGAGGGACACGCACCCATGTGGAAGAAGAAATCTATATTTTGGGACCTACCCTACTGGAAAGACCTAGAGGTCCGCTCTTCAATCGACGTGATGCACGTGACGAAGAACCTTTGCGTGAACTTGCTACGCTTCTTGGGCGTGTATGGGAAGACAAAAGATACACCTGAGACACGGGAGGACCTGCAACGTTTGCACGAAAAAGACGGCATGCCTCCGAAGCAGTATAAAGGTCCTGCCAGCTACGCTCTTACAAAAGAAGAGAAAGAAATCTTCTTTGAATGCCTTCTCAGTATGAAGGTCACGACTGGCTTCTCGTCGAATATAAAGGGAATAATAAATATGCAAGAGAAAAAGTTACAGAACCTAAAGTCTCATGACTACCACGTGATTATGACGCAGTTGCTTCCGGTTGCATTGAGGGGGCTTCTACCGGAAAACGTCCGATTAGCCATTGTGAAGCTATGTGCATTCCTCAATGCAATCTCTCAGAAGGTGATCGATCCAGAAATCGTACCAAGGCTAAGGAGTGATGTGGCGCAATGTCTTGTCAGTTTCGAGCTGGTGTTCCCACCATCCTTCTTCAATATCATGACGCACATCCTAGTTCATCTAGTCGACAAGATTGTCATTCTGGGGCCCGTATTTCTACACAATATGTTCCCCTTTGAGAGGTTCATGGGAGTCCTAAAGAAATATGTCTGTAACCGCGCTAGGCCAGAAGGAAGCATCTCCCTGGGCCATCAAACAGAGGATGTCATTGGGTTTTGTGTTGACTTCATTCCTGGCCTGAAGAAGATAGGTCTCCCTAAATCGTGGTATGAGGGGAGACTGGCTGGAAAAGGCACGCTGGGAGGGGCCTCAATAATATGCAGGGACGGATATTCTTGGTCTCAAGCACACTACACAGTTCTACAGAACTCTACCTTGGTGACCCCGTATGTCAATGAACACAAGAATAGTCTGCGCTCCAAACACCCAGAGCAGTGCGACGACTGGATTACATGTGAACACATCAGGACTTTCAGCAGTTGGTTGGAAACACGTCTCAGAGGTGACAACACTGTTTGTGATGAGCTATACTTGTTTTCCAGGGGACCATCTTTGACTGTATTGACTTACAAAGGATACGAGATAAATGGGAATACATTTTACACGATCGCCCAAGATCAAAAGAGCACCAACCAAAACAGCGGTGTCCGCTTTGATGCAGCAACCGAGAGGGGAAAGGACACATATTATGGTTACATAGTGGACATATGGGAACTTGACTACAGACATGATTTTAAGGCCTTTGTTTAAGTGCAAATGGGTCAATCTGTCAGGAGGCGGGGTACAGGTAGACCCACAGTACAGAATGACAACAGTGGATCTCAACAATCTTGCGTATGTAGATGAACCGTTCGTCCTAGCCAATGATGTGGCACAGGTTATCTATGTGAAGGACATGTCTACCAAACCGAGAAAAAGAAAAGATAAGGAAGCCAATACATCATACGATGAGCCAAAGCGCCACATAGTTCTTTCAGGAAAAAGGGACATCGTGGGAGTGAAGGGCAAGTCATACATGTCTGAAGATTATAAAAAGTTTCATGAAATTCCTCCCTTCAAATTCAAGGCTGACCCAAGCATCCTAATAAACGATGAAAATTATCCATGGTTACGGCGCAATAAGCAAATGACACAAGCGAAGAAAAAGTGAAGACTTTCTCCCGCAACTATTATGATGATACCATGCCAACTTTGTAATAGACGAGTATGATACCATTGTCCGTTTTGTACATGCACATGCTTTGTGGGTGAAATTATGATATCATGCCAACTTTCAACTTTTTCAGAGTTCATTTGGAATGCTTTAATGTCTTATGGTTCGGCCCTCGTAATACCATTTATTCAAATTTTAACTATTCAAATTTGAAAACTAAGGGCACTAACAGAAAGTTTATAAAAAATTTCTAAAACTAATGGCACTAACAGAAAGTTTATAATTTTTCTGACCTAAAAGCAAAAAGAATTAAAAAATAAAGCAAAAAATAAAAGAAATAAACAAAAAAACAAAAAAAACTGAAGAAAAAAACTATTTTTATAGTAAAGTTAATCACAAACTTGTGATTCACGCAAATTTCAAAGAATTCAAATTTTAACTATTCAAATTTGAAAACTAATGGCACTAACAGAAAGTTTATAATTTTTTCTAAAACTAATGGCACTAACAGAAAGTTTATAATTTTTCTGACCTAAAAGCAAAAGGAATTAAAAAATAAAGCAAAAAACAAAAGAAAATAAATAATGCGAAAAACAAAACAAAAAACTGGAAAAAAAACTATTTTTATAGTAAAGTTAATCACAAACTTGTGATTCACACAAATTTCAAAGAATTCAAATTTTAACTATTCAAATTTGAAAAATAATGGCACTAACAGAAAGTTCATAATTTTTCTAAAACTAATGGCACTAACAGAAAGTTTATAATTTTGCTGACCTAAAAGCAAAAAGAATTTAAAAAGCAAAAAGACAAAAGAAAATAAATAATGCAAAAAACAAAACAAAAAATGAAAAAAAAAACTATTTTTATAGTAAAGTTAATCACAAACTTGTGATTCACACAAATTTCAAAGATATCAACTTTTAACTATTCAAATTTGAAAACTAATGGCACTAACAGAAAGTTTATAATTTTTCTAAAACTAATGGCACCAATAGAAAGTTTATAATTTTGCTGACCTAAAAGCAAAAAGAATTAAAAAAAGCAAAAAATAAAGAAAATAAATAATGCAAAAAACAAAACACAAAAATGGAAAAAAAACTATTTTTATAGTAAAGTTAATCACAAACTTGTGATTCACACAAATTTCAAAGAATTCAACTTTTGACTATTCCAATTTGAAAACTAATGGCACTAACAGAAAGTTTACAATTTTTCTAACCTAAAAGCAAAAATAATTAAAAAATAAAGCAAGAAACAAAATAAAATAAATAATGCAAAAAAACAAAAAACAGGAAAAAAAATTAAAAAAAACTGCCACCTATTGGGCCACCACGGCCTGAATACGACTAGAAATCCAACCTGGGCCAGGATTCAGGCCCGCAGAAGGCCCAATAGGCCCACCGACAGCATAGTGTGAGATTAGGCCCGTAAGCCCGCATTTGAGAGGAGCTCGAGAGGGCAGCCGCAGTGGGGCTTATAAACCACTCCGAGCCCCTCTCAACTAGCGAGGTGGGACTAAACTTTTGGCTGTGAGCAGCACAAGGCCTTTGGTCCCGGTTGGTACCACCAATCGGGACTAAAGGGGGCATTGGTCCCGGTTCATGGCACCAACCGGGACCAATGCTCCTCGCCCCTGGCCCATGACCATTAGTCCCGGTTTGTGCCACAAACCGGGACTAAAGGGTTGGTCCTCGTTGCGGGCAGAGTTTAGTCCCACCTCGCCAACCGAAGGGGGATCACACCGGTTTATAAGCCCTTCCCTCTCTGCCTTGTTGAGCTCCTCTCAAAGTGAAAATAGATGCCCTTAAAGAGAAAAGTTTAACCTAAATTAAGAATGAGTTTCTCTGAAATTCATAGAAATTTACTATGAATTTAGGTTGAATTTTCTCTATAAGCGCATCTATTCTTTTTTTTAGTAAGTTAATCACAAACTTGTGATTCACACAAATTTCAAAGAATTCAAATTTTAACTATTCAAATTTGAAAACTAATGGCACTAACAGAAAGTTTATAATTTTTCTAAAACTAATGGCACTAACAGAAAGTTTATAATTTTGCTAACCTAAAAGCAAAATGAATTAAAAATTAAAGAAAAAAACAAAAGAAAATAAATAATGCAAAAAACAAAACAAAAAACAGGAAAAAAAACTTTTTTTATAGTAAAGTTAATCACAAACTTGTGATTCACACAAATTTCAAACAAATCAAATTTTAACTATTCAAATTTGAAAACTAATGGCACTAACAGAAAGTTTATAATTTTGCTGACCTAAAAGAAAAAAGAATTAAAAAATAAAGCAAAAAACAAAATAAAATAAATAATGCAGAAAATAAAACAAAAAAACTGGAAAAAAAAACTATTTTTCTAGTAAAGTTAATCATAAACTTGTGATTCACATAAATTTCAAAGAATTCAAATTTTAACTATTCAAATTTGAAAACTAATGGCACTAAGAGAAAGTTTATATTTTTTCTAAAACTAAAAGAAAAAAGAATAAAAAAATAAAGCAAGAATCAAAATAAAATAAATAATTCAAAAAACAAAACAAATACCGGAAAAAATAAAAATGCCACCTATTGGGCCACACGGCTTGCATACGACTAGAAACTCATGTGTACATGGGCCAGGATGCAGGCCCGCAGGCCCAATAGGCCCAACAAGGTAGTGACAAGGGTAGGCAAGTACTTCCTGCATATTAGAGAGGAGCTCAGCACCTGAGCCGCAACACAGCTTATAAACAGGTGCTGAGCTCTCTCAGCTAGCGAGGTGGGACTAAACTTCCCACCGCACCGCGCCAGCGCAAGGCCATTGCACCCGGTTGGTGCCAGGAACCGAGACCAATGCACCCCTTTAGTCCCGGCTGGTGGCACCAACCGGGACCAAAGGTCGACCTTTGGTCCCAGTTGGTGGCACCAACCGGGACTGAAGGGGGGCATTGGTCCCGGTTTATGCCACGAACTGGGACCAAAGCCTTTTCTATATAAGCAACACTTGGGAAATTTTCAGATTTCCCTCGCCAGTTGCCCCCGACGACGCCGATCGACCTCCTCGACGACGCCAGGCAGCCCGTGCTCGCCGTCGCCGCCCGCTCCTTGTCACCGTCGCCCTGCGCCCCTCGTCGCCGTCGCCCTGCCCCTGCCCCGTCCCGCCCCCGCGCACCTGCGCCCTCGCCACCCCACCGTCGCCTCGAGCTCCCCTGCTCGCGCGCGTCCCCCGCCCCGAGCCCCTGCCCCGTACATGCTCACCGTCGTCGCGGCCGCTCCTCGTCGCCGTCGCCCTGCCCCTGCCCCCCCCCCCGCACCGACGCCCTCGCCTGCCCCCGCTGTGAGCCGCCGCCCCGGCTCTGTATTTTTTATTTCTATTAGTTTAATTTCTTTGTTCATATATATATAATGTATATGCGTATGTACACTAGTGCAGAACCGGGCAATAGCATCGGTTCGTAAGGCCCTTTAGTGCCGGTTCGATAACCGGCACTAAATTGTGGGCACTAAAGCCCCCCCCCCTTTAGTACCGGTTCAGCATGAACCGGTGCTAAAGGGCAACCACATGGCCCGAGCCAGTTCCGTGGGCACGTAGGACATTAGTACCAGTTGGTAACACCAACCGGTACTAAATGTTTGGGTGTGTTTTGGTTTTACTTTTTATTTTTACTTTAATTTTGTGTTTTCAATTTAATTTAGTGATTGTTTTACATTATAATGAGTTGTTAAATCATTAGGTGAATGTACCGCAGATTAGTTTGACTGGATGCGTGGATCCTAGCTAAATCATCAAGTATATGTCATATCCATATTATATATACTTGATCACCTAATTAAGTGATCGAGGTAATATGGATATGGCATATACTTGATCACTTAGCTAGAATCCATCCAGTTGAAACTAATATGCAGTTTCTTTCATAAATGATATAATAACTCATCATCATCATATTAATATAAAAACTCTTGCATCATATATATCATCACCAACAACAGTTTTCATAGCAATGATATCATCGAGTTCAACATGGTAATAATATTATAAGCGTTCATAACACCACAAAAGAAAATCACTCTTTGGGATTAAGTTCAGGACGAAGAACACAGACATGAGAGGACAAGTACTAAGAGCATGAACTAGCTAATTAATCACTACTGCTGCTCTCTCTCAGGTAAAATAGCATAGAACATGTATAGCTTTGCTGATTCATCATATTGGAGCATGCAGATGAACCTGTCTCCTAATCGTGGATTGCGCTTCTGATTGCTGCCCCCTAGTACTTCTCTGTGATCGTTCACAATTTTGCTCCAGTGTTTTACTATTAAGCATTCCTCACTATTAGAAATCTTGAATGCAGTAAAGTGCATTGTAGGATATCTTTGGCGTAAGCTAACAATATTCATGGTACCTTTAGTCTCGATCCAATCAGGCACAACATTCATCGAGAGTCCCTGTTGAAGAACATCGTATAGTAACATACTTAGCAATGAAGTTTAGCTTAAAAAATAATGTATGCAAAAGATGCACTGAGGAAAAATAGTAGAAATCTTACCATCTTTCCTAAATATATGTGACCATAGTTCAGTATGAACACTATTGGTCGCACGTTTTGAGTACTAACATTTCTAAGTGCAGGAAAGAAATTTGTCTTGACAGCATCAAGATCCTCAAGCCAAAGGATAGGCAAGGGGGGAAGGGAGATCAAACCCAGTTAGGCGTACAACTGGGAACCAAAAGAGATGGAGGGGATATGGAGGTAGATGGAGTTGAAGGAGAAGCTATTAAGAAAGCAAAGAGGATAGGAGAGGACACCTTAGCAAGTGAAGTGGGGCTGACGTATCAGCCCTGCGAGAAGCAATGAAGCTAGTAGCTTGGAACTGCCGGGGGCTTGGGAACCCGCCGGCAGTTCGTGCCCTCCTGGAGCTCCGGGGGGCGGAAGAGCCTGACATTCTCTTTGTTTCTAAAACAAAGCTGACAGAGAGAGAATTGGAGAGTCTGAGATGGAAAATGGGAATGCCAAACATGGTGGTGAAAGATGCGGTGGGTCGGAGCGGCGGGCTCGCGCTGTTCTGGCGCAGGGGAGTGAACGTGAACTTGAGGTTGAAGGACAAGTACTTCATTGATGCAGAGGTATGGGAGGAAAATGGGGTGAAGTGGAGGTTGACGGGACTGTATGGGGAGTCGAAATGGGGGGAGAAGGAGAAAACATGGAAAGCCTTACGAAATCTACATGCACAAGCAGATCTGCCATGGATTGTCCTAGGAGACTTTAATGAGATCTGGTTCGCAAATGAGAAGGAGGGAGGACCGGCCCGGGCCTAGCCTTGTATGGATGCTTTTCGGAACACCTTGGAGGGTTGTGGTCTCGAGGATTTGGGATTTTTTGGGGACCCGTTCACATGGCGGAACAATTGGCACTCACTGGAGGGGTATACTAGGGAGCGGCTGGATCGAGCAGTAGCAAATGCGGGTTGGCGTGGTCTCTTTCCTTCACACAAAATTATAAATGGGGACCCAAGACACTCTGATCATCGGCCTATAATCGCAGAGCTGAATGGTATGTCTGATTGGTATAAACATATGGCAGGCCCAAATGTATTCCGGTTCGAAGCCCACTAGTTGCAAGAGGAAGAATGTGGGAAGTTTGTAGAGGAGGCATGGAATAGTGCTTTTCAGGAGGGAGGACGAACAGTAATGGAAGGGTTAAGGCGGGTGGGGACCGAGCTGTCTAGATGGGATAGGGAGGTGCTGGGGAGTTGAAGGGCCGTATAAGGAATGCTAGGAGGGATCTGGAGAGGTGTCGGAGGAGTCCTTTGAGCCAGAACCATGTAAATCGAGAGCATTTGCTGCGATACAAGTTAAGTAGACTAGAAGATCAATATAACCTGTATTGGAGACAGCGTGCACATGCTAATTGGTTGACGAAGGGAGACCATAACACAAAGTTCTTTCAAGCCTATGCATCGTAGAGGAGAAGGAAAAACATAATTACAAGGCTGCGGAAGGAGGATGGGAGTGTAGTGGAGGGAGAGGAGGCGTTAGGGAATTATATTGCTAACCACTACAAAAGTTTGTTCACATCCTCTGCAGGTATTCTCACAAATGATCTCTTATCAAGGGTTCCCACCGTGGTCACCCTTGAGATGAATGCCCAGCTCATCAGGCCTTATTCAGGAGAGGAGGTAAAAAAAGCTCTTGAGTCAATTGGAGACCTGAAAGCACCGGGACCGGACAGTATGCCTGCTGTGTTTTATAAGAAGTTCTAGGAGCTAGTGGGAATGAAGGTGCAAGAAGAGGTGTTGGGGGTGCTTAATGGTAATCCTATGCCCGAGTCCTGGAATGAAACCACCATCGTCTTAATACCAAAGAAGAATAATCCTGAGAGGATAACGGAGTTCAGACCGATCAGCCTTTGCAACGTTCTGTACAAGATGATCTCCAAGGTCTTAGCAAATAGACTGAAGGAAATGCTCCCAGAGATTATCTCACCGACCCAATCAGCCTTTGTACCGGGAAGGTTGATTACTGATAATGTGTTGTTGGCTTATGAGATCAACCACTTGATGCATAAGAGGAAGGGGGGCCGTGATGGTTTTGTGGCAGTCAAGCTTGACATGAGAAAAGTATATGACCGTGTTGAGTGGGAAATCTTGGAGTGCATGATGCGCAAGATGGGGTTTGGAGAGGTGTGGATTGGCACTATTATGAAGTGCGTTAGATCGGTAAAATATAGAGTGAAAGTGAATAGAAACCTCACCGATCTAATCATGCCCGAGAGAGGGCTGCGCCAAGGGGATCCTCTGTCCCCATATCTGTTCATCATGTGTGTTGAAGGCTTCTCAGCCCTGCTGCGACAACCGGAGGAAGATGATATTATTCAGGTCATCCAAATCTGTAATGGGGCGCCAAAGATAAACCATCTCTTCTTTGCGGATGATTCCCTTATAGTGATGAAGGCAACTGCTCAAGGTGCAGCTAGACTGCAGTCTATCTTGGCTTTATACGAGTCCCAATCAGGTCAAATGATAAACAAGAATAAGTCCTCGGCAACCTTCAGCAATGGCACAACAGCAGCAGTTAAAAGTGAGGTCCTACATATCCTCGGTATCCCCCACGAGTCGTGTTGTAAAAGATATTTGGGGTTACCGGTTCACGTTGGTGCTGCCCCAAGCAAGGAATTTGAATACATCAAGCAAGTGATATGGCAGAGAATGCAGGGCTGGATCGAGAGGTTACTATCTAAACCGGGCAAAGAAACCTTGGTAAAATCGGTAGCCCAGGCAATCCCTACTTTCGCGATGTCATGCTTTGATCTAACAAAGAAGCTGTGCGAGGAAATTGGTACCCTAATTAATCGATATTGGTGGAGCCAGCAAGACAAGATGGACAAGTGCCATTGGATAGGTTGGGATAAGCTTACGAAATCCAAGAAGGAGGGCGGCTTGGGCTTTCGAGAGCTGCACATCTTTAACCTCGCGATGTTAGCACGACAAGGTTGGCGTCTCCTGCAGGAGCCGGATACGCTTTGTGCACAAATCCTGAAGGCTCGCTACTATCCAGACTATTCGGTACTTGATGCTGTGGAAAAAACATATATGTCCTATACATGGCGCATCATATTAAAGGGGATCGAGCTGCTGAAGGAAGGTATTGTTTGGAGGATTGGGTCTGGTGAGAATGTCAAAATCTGGGACGATCCGTGGATTCCGAGGGAGAGACGAGGAGGCCGCGAACTCATTGGGGCAGTGTGCTGATTGATTGAGCTAGCGATCTAATGGATCCAGTCACTGAAATTTGGGATGAAGAACTAGTCAAGGAGTTGTTCTGCCAGGAGGATGCAAAGGAGATATTGGCAATCCCAGTGAAGCATGGCATGGACGACCAAGTTGCATGGCATTTTGACCCAAAAGGAGTGTTCTCTGTTAAGTCTGCCTACCACTTGGGGATCAAACTCAGGGAGACAAAGAAAAACAGAGATGCGAGCCCCTCGGCACCGGCACCTGCGGATTCACAGAAGTGGAATAGGATTTGGAACTTAAACCTCCCTCCAAAATCTGTATGTTTCTTTGGAGACTTGCGTATAATAGCCTGCCTGTGAGGATGAATATTAAACGCAAGCATGTTGAGCTGGACACTAGGTGCCCGATGTGCATGCGTCTTGACGAAGATGGCGGACATCTCTTCCTTAAATGCAAACAAGTAAAACAAGTCTGGAGATCCTTACCGATTGAGGACATCAGGTTGAACCTCCTCCAGTCAAACAATCCCATGGCAATGTTTGACCAATTGTGGGCTCTAGATAGTGAACGATGTGAGCTAGCGCTCATCATGTTGTGGGAGTGGTGGAATGTTCGAAATAAAACAAATGCAGGGGAAAGGACTCGTACATGCGAGGAAATTTGTTTTACTGTCACGAAGCTTGTGACTGAACTTGCAGCACTAGGAAGCAAGGCTAGGGTGCAGGTTGTAACACCAGACCCTGCAGCTTGGAGCAGACCAGAGGAGGGATTCATTAAAATAAATTTTGATGCAGCTTTTCACGTGGTTGTGGGGCACGGGGCTTGGGGCTGTGTTGCCCGCTCGGACCAAGGTGAGGTTATCTCTGCTTGTGCTGGAAAACTTGAGTTCCTTGCCTCACCACTTCAAGCAGAAGCTACTGCATGCATCAAGGCCATTGAAGCTTCTAGCGAACTGGGCATCCATCGAGTTACTTTTTAGTCAGATTCGCTGCAGCTGGTTAATGCTCTGAAGACGGGCGAGTATGACAAGTCCTCCATTGGAGTCCTGCTACGAGAAGCTCGAAGCATCTGCTTTGCGTCCTTCGACGCCTTTGATTTCAAGTTTTGTAAACATTCCTGTAATAGGGTTGCCCATAGCTTGGCTGCTTTCGGATTCAGGGTGGGCGTGTCTAACTCCTGGTGGATGGAGCATGTCCCGGACTGTGTTGTTGACTTGCTTGCTAGCGACAACACTGCGCGTGGTTAAGTAATTTGGAACGTGTGTTCCTAGCTCAAAAAAAGATCCTCAAGCCATGAAACATAATGAATTGTCTCCTCGCAGTTTAGTTAAGCCCCGGGACAGTGGACGGTCCTGTCTACCAAGCGCCGGACATGTTTGCTTGATTGGAAGTAAGCTGTCAATATAAATTGAGATCTATTAATTATTCAACTGGTTCAAATAATCTCATATCAAAGACATAAATATGGTTGAGAAACTCACATAATGGTAGAACTGGAGGCATCTGCACATGGACCCAGATGTCTCTATTACCTTCAATATCATCTTCCGGACGAATATCAAAGGTGATAACCATATCAGGCTCAAATGCATAAGCCTTGCATAGTGCTTGCCAAGTTTTGCATTCAAAATAGATGTATGTGTCTACATTGTATAATTTGACGTTGAAGGTATAACCATGCTTGGTCTTCAAGTAAACTCTTTTTACCTCCATAGTTTCGTTAGGACTGAAACCTATCTTATCCAAGACAAAAATTCTTGCATGGCAGGGGATACGCTAGTAGAATAGTGAGAAATTAAAATTAAAAGTTGAAGCAAATGAAGCATAAGTCATGCTTAATTATGAAAAAAGACTTGTCGTTGTGACTTACTGTATCCACTTCGAAGTTCTCATCCAGCTTAATGCTGAAGCGCCTATCATCAACTAGAAAATTTCTGCCGCACAGGCCGCGCTGGTCTTCGCAGTATTCGCACATAATGAAATCGTGTTCGTCGTCAGACGACATTCCTATGTTCATAGGTGAAACATTAAACACTTATTAGTTCTATTAATTCAACTAATTTTGTTAATTCAACTAGTTCAACTAATTAATTAAACTAATTCAACTAAGCACTTACGAAAAATATACCTAATTAATTGAACTAATTCAACTAACTAGTTCAACTAATTAATTCAACTAATTCAACTAAACTAGTTGTATTAATTTTCTTACAAAAAATAAGGTAGCTAGTTCTATACAATAAAATGTTAATTAGATAATGAAATCTCATATAACGAAATTAAATATATATCTAACATATAATTTATATCTAATTCATCTAACATTTGACATTAATATCTAACATATGTTCATATATAGGTGAAACATTAAACACTTACTAGTTCTATTAATTCAACTAAATAAAGTAGTTCTATTAATTCAACTAAGCATTTACTAAAAATAAACTAGTACTATTAATTTCTTACTAAAATAAAGTAGGTAGTTCTATATAGTAATATTTTGATTAGATCATCAAATCTCATAGACCTAAATTTTCTTACTAAAAATAAACTTGTTCTATTATTTTCATACTAAAAATAAACTAGTTATATTAATTCAACTAGTTCAAATCTCATATATATACCTAATTAATATCTAGCTAATTCATCTAAAATTGACATTAATATTTAACATCTTTTCCATATAATTCATCTAGCTAACATTAACATTCTAACATTATTATCTACGTAATTTATCTAACATTAATCTAAACAACAGAAGATAGAAAATAAGTAAAAACAATGTGTGTGTGTGTGTGTGTCTGTGTGTGTATGTGTGTGTGTGTGTGTCTGTGTGTGTGTATGTGTGTGTGTGTACGAGCGGGGGGCAGCGGCGTACGGGCGGCGGCGGGCGATGCGACGGGACGGGCGGCGGGCCAGGCGGCGGCGACGGGTGGCGGGGGCGACGGCGGTGACGGCGACGACGGGTGGCGGGGGCGACGGCGGTGACGGCGACGACGGGTGGCGGGGGCGACGGCGGTGAAGGCGACGACGGGCGGCGAGGGCGGCGCGCAATGGGCGACGGGCGCGGCGAAGAAGTTGGATCGAGAAGAAGTGGTGGTCGATGAAACTGAATTTTTGTAAGTGCCATATATATAGGAGGGGTCTTTAGTACCGGTTGGAGCCACCAACCGGTACTAAAGGCCAATTTTCGCCAGGCCAAGGGGCGGGAAACGGTCCCTTTAGTACCAGTTCGTGCCACGAACTGGTACTAAAGGCCCAATCATTAGTACCGGTTGGAGCCACCAACCGGTACTAATGGTTGTGCGCTGCCATCGGCGGTGCATGATGTTTAGTCCCACCTCGCCGAGCGAAGGGCAGCCGCACTGGTTTATAAACCCAGCCGCGGCTGCTCCTTCGAACTTCTCTATATAGCAGGCTTCTGGGCCTAACTAGGGTGCGCTGCCCTGTGAGTCTGCTGGCCCTTCTGAGCCTGCATTTGCACACCCTAGGTCTGGCAGGCCCATTGGGCAGCGCCCCAACAAATTTTTTATATAGTTTTTTTCTTTTCTGCATTATTTATTTTCTTCTATTTATTTTTGAGTAATTTTTTATATAGTTTTTTTTTCTTTTCTGCATTATTTATTTTCCTCTATTTATTTTTGAATAATTTTTTATATAGTTTTTTTCTTTTCTGCTTTATTTATTTTCTTCTATTTATTTCTGAGTAGTTTTTTTGTGACCCTCTCTACTCGTTCGCACATGCTATGCAGGTGAAATGATAATACCATTGCAAGTTTCAACATTTTCAGAATTCATTTTGTAGTGATTTTCAATTTCACGGTCATTTAGATCTCTAAACAATTAGGTAAATGACTGAAAACAACAAATGATGTCAGAACATGTTGGAAATTGATGGCATCGCTTTGAATGCTGCATACTGAACACAAAAGAAGTCTGGAGTTCAAATAAGTTTAAAAACATTGAAGTGCCCGTGTAACAGATGAGTTCTCGTCCGAAACCCTGATACTCCGAAAGAGATTGTCCAGATTGTACACGAAGTGCGTCCAGTTTTTGCCGTGACTCTCTCTACTCTTTCGCACATGCTATGCGGGTGAAATGATGATACCATGCCAAGTTTCAACATTTTCAGAGTTCATTTTGTAGTGATTTTCAATTACACGGTCATTTAGCTCTCTAAAGAATTAGATAAATGACTGAAAAACAACAAATGATGTCAGAACATGTTAGAAATTGATGACATCGCTTTGAATGCTGCATACTGAACACAAAAGAAGTCCGGAGTTCAAATAAGTTTAAAAAACATTGAAGTGGCCGTGTAACAGATGAGTTCTCGTCCGAAACCCTGATACTCCGAAAGAGTTTGTCCAGTTTGTACACGAAGTGCATCCAGTTTTTGTCGTGACCCTCTCTACTCTTTCGCGCATGCTATGCGGGTGATATGATGATACCATGCCAAGTTTCAACATTTTCAGGATTCATTTTGAAGTGATTTTCAATTTCACGGTCATTTAGTTCTTTAAACAATTCGGTAAATGACTGAAAAACAAATGATGTCAGAACATGTTGGAAATTGATGACGTCGCTTTGAATGCTGCATACTGAACACAAAAGAAGTCTGGTGTTCAAATAAGTTTAAAAAACATTGAAGTGCCCGTGTAACAGATGAGTTCTCGTCCGAAACTCTGATACTCCGAAAGAGATTGTCCAGTTTGTACACGAAGTGCGTCCAGTTTTTCCTGACCCTCTCTACTCTTTCGCACATGCTATGTGGGTGAAATGATGATACCATGCTAAATTTCAACATTTTCATAGTTCATTTTGTAGTGATTTTCAATTTCACGGTCATTTAGCTCTCTAAACAATTAGGTAAATGACTGAAAAACAACAAATGATGTCAGAACATGTTGGAAATTGATGATGTCGCTTTGAATGCTGCATACTGAACACAAAAGAAGTCCGGAGTTCAAATAAGTTTAAAAAACATTGAAGTGCCCATGTAACAGATGAGTTCTCATCCAAAACCCTGATACACTAGTGCAGAACTGGGCAATAGCACCGGTTCGTAAGGGCCTTTAGTGCCGGTTCGGTAACCGGCACTAAATTGTAGGCACTAAAGCCCCCCCCCTTTAGTACCGGTTCAGCACGAACCGGTGCTAAAGGTCAACCACGTGGCACGAGCCAGCTCCGTGGGCGCGTAGGACATTAGTACCGGTTCGTAACACCAACCGGTACTAAATGTTTTGGTGTGTTTTGGTTTTATTTTTATTTTTACTTTAGTTTTGTGTTTTCAATTTAATTTAGTGATTGTTTTACATTATAATGAGTTGTTAAATCATTAGGTGATTAGTTTGACTGGATGCGTGTGGATCCTAGCTAAGTCATCAAGTATATGTCATATCCATATTATATATACTTGATCACCTACTTAAGTGATCGAGGTAATATGGATATGGCATATACTTGATCATTTAGTTAGAATCCATCCAGTTGAAACAAATATGCAATTTCTTTCATAAATGATATAATAACTCGTCATCATCATCATCATCATCATATTAATTAATATAAAAACTCTTGCATCATATATATCATCACCAACGGTTTTCATAGCAAAGATATCATCGAGTTCAACATGGTAATGATATTATAAGCGTTCATAACACCACAAAAGCAAATCACTGTTTGAGATTAAGTTCAGGACGAAGAACACGGACATGAAAGGACAAGTACTAAGAGCATGAACTAGCTAATTAATCACTCCTGCTGCTCTCTCTCAGGTAAAATAGCATAGAACATGTATAGCTTTGCTGATTCATCATATTGGAGCATGCAGATGAACCTGTCTCCTAATCGTGGGTTGCGCTTCTGATTGCTGCCCCCTAGTACTTCTCTGTGATTGTTCACAATTTTGCTCCAGTCTTTTACTATTAAGCATTCCTCGCTATTAGAAATCTTGAATGCACTAAAGTGCATTGTAGATATCTTGGCCGTAAGCTAACAATATTCATGGTACCTTTAGTCTCGATCCAATCAGGCACAACATTCATCGGGAGTCTCTGCTGAAGAACATCGTATAGTAACATACTTAGCAATGAAGTTTAGCTTAAAAAACAATGTATGCAAAAGATGCACTGAGGAGAAATAGTAGAAATCTTACCATCTTTCCTAAATATATGTGACCGTAGTTCAATACGAACACTATTGGTCGCATGTTTTGAGTACTAACATTTCTAAGTGCAGGAAAGAAATTTGTCTTGACAGCATCAAGATCCTCAAGCCATGAAACATAATGACTTGTCTCCTCGCAGTTTAGTTCAGCCTCGGGACAGTGGACGGTCCTGTCTACCAAGCGTCGGACATGTTTGCTTGATTGGAAGTAAGCTGTCAATATAAATTGAGATCTATTAATTATTCAACTGGTTCAAATAATCTCATATCGAAGACATAAATATGGTTGAGAAACTCACATAATGGTAGAACTGGAGGCATCTGCACATCGACCCAGATGTCTCTATTACCTTCAATATCATCTTCCGGACGAATATCAAAAGTGATAACCATATCAGGCTCAAATGCATAAGCCTTGCATAGTGCTTGCCAAGTTTTGCATTCAAAATAGGTGTATGTGTCTACATTGTATAATTTGACGTTGAAGGTATAACCATGCTCGGTCTTCAAGTAAACTCTTTTTACCTCCATAGTTTCGTTAGGACTGAAACCTATCTTATCCAAGACAAAAATTCTTGCATGGCAGGGGATACGCTAGTAGAATAGTGAGAAATTAAAATTAAAAGTTGAAGCAAATGAAGCATAAGTCATGCTTAATTATGAAAAAGGACTTGTCGTTGTGACTTACTATATCCACTTCGAAGTTCTCATCCAGCTTGATGTTGAAGCGTCTATCATCAACTAGAAAATTTCTGCCGCACAGGCCGCGCTGGTCTTCGCAGTATTCGCACATAATTAAATTGTGTTCGTCGTCAGACGACATTCCTATGTTCATAGGTGAAACATTAAACACTTATTAGTTCTATTAATTCAACTAATTCTATTAATTCAACTAGTTCAACTAATTAATTGAACTAATTCAACTAAGCACTTACGAAGAATATACCTAATTAATTGAACTAATTCAACTAACTAGTTCAACTAATTAATTCAACTAAACTAGTTCTATTAATTTTCTTACTAAAAATAAGGTAGCTAGTTCTATATAATAAAATGTTAATTAGATAATGAAATCTCATATAACTAAATTAAATATATATCTAACATATAATTTATATCTAATATCTAACATATATGTTCATATATAGGTGAAACATTAAACACTTACTAGTTCTATTAATTCAACTAAATAAACTAGTTCTATTAATTCAACTAAGCACTTACTAAAAATAAACTAGTTCTATTAATTTCTTACTAAAATAAAGTAGGTAGTTCTATATAGTAATGTTTTGATTAGATCATCAAATCTCATATACCTAAATTTTCTTACTAAAATTAAACTTGTTCTATTAATTTTCATACTAAAAATAAACTAGTTATATTAATTCAACTAGTTCAAATCTCATATATATACCTAATTAATATCTAGCTATACCAATTCAACTAGTTCAACTTGTTCTAATTCATGTAAAATATATTTGACATTAATATTTAACATCTTTTCCATATAATTCATCTAACATTAACATTCTAACATTATTATCTATGTAATTTATCTAACATTAATCTAAACAACAGAAAATAGAAAATAAGTACAAATAATGTGTGTGTGTGGTGTGTGTGTGTCTCTCTCTCTATGTGTGTGTGTACGACCGGGGGGCGGCAGCGTACGGGGGGCGGCGGGGGCCGACGGGGACGGACGCGGCGGGCGAGAGGCGGCGGCGACGTACGGGAGCGGCGGGGGCGACGGGCCGGGCGGTGACGGCGACGACGGGTGGCATGGGCGACGGCGGTGACGGCGACGACGGGCGGCGGGGGCGGCGCGTGATGGGGCAACGGGCGCGGCGAAGAAGTTGGATCGAGAAGAACTACTGGTGGTCGATGAAACTGATTTTTTCGTAGGTTCCATATATATAGGAGGGGTCTTTAGTGCCGTTGGAGCCACCAACCGGTACTAAAGGCCAATTTTCGCCAGGCCAAGGGGCAGGAAACGACCCCTTTAGTACCGGTTCGTGCCATGAACCGGTACTAAAGACCCCCCTTTAGTACCGGTTGGAGCCACCAACCGGTACTAAAGGTTGTGCGCTGCCACCGGCGTTGCACAATGTTTAGTCCCACCTCGACGAGCGAAGGGCAGCCGCACTGGTTTATAAACCCAGCCACGGCTGCTCCTTCGAGCTTCTCTATATAGCAGGCTTCTAGGCCTAATTAACTAGGGCGCGCTGCCCTGTGAGCCTGCTGGCCCTTCTGGGCCTGCATTTGCACACCCTAGGTCTGGCAGGCCCACTGGGTAGCGCGCCAACAAATTTTTTATATAGTTTTTTCTTTTCTGCATTATTTATTTTCTTCTATTTATTTTTGGGTAGTTTTAATATAGTTTTTAATTTTCTGCATTATTTATATTCTTCTATTTATTTTTGAGTAATTTTTTTGTATAGTTTTTTTATTTTCTGCATTATTTCTTTTCTTCTATTTATTTTCTTCTATTTCCAGTTTGTACACGAAGTGCGTCCAGTTTTTGCCGTGACCCTCTCTACTCTTTCGCACATGCTATGCGGGTGAAATAATGATACCATGCCAAGTTTCAACATTTTCAGGATTCATTTTGTAGTGATTTTCAATTTCACGGTCATTTAGCTCTCTAAACAATTAGGTAAATGATCGAAAAACAACAAATGATATTAGAACATGTTGGAAATTTATGATGTCGCTTTGAATGCTGCATACTGAACACAAAAGAAGTCCGGAGTTCAAATAAGTTTAAAAAACTTTGAAGCGGTCGTGTAACAGATGAGTTCTCGTCTGAAAACCTCATACTCCGAAAGAGTTTATCCAGTTTGTACACGAAGTGCGTCCAGTTTTTGCCGTGACCCTCTCTACTCTTTCGCGCTTGCTATGCGGGTGATATGATGATACCATGCCAAGTTTCAACATTTTCAGGATTCATTTTGTAGTGATTTTCAATTTCATGGTCATTTAGCTCTCTAAACAATTAGGTAAATGACCGAAAAACAACAAATGATGTCAGAACATGTTGGAAATTGATGACGTCGATTTGAATGCTGCATACTGAACACAAAAGAAGTCCGGAGTTCAAATAAGTATAAAAAACATTGAAGTGGCCGTGCAACAGATGAGTTCTCGTCCGAAACCCTGATACTCCGAAAGAGTTTGTCCAGTTTGTACACGAAGTGCGTCTAGTTTTTGCCGTGACCCTCTCTACTCTTTCGCGCTTGCTATGCGGGTGATATGATGATACCATGCCAAGTTTCAACATTTTCAGGATTCATTTTGTAGTGATTTTCAATTTCACGGTCATTTAGCTCTCTAAACAATTAGGTAAATGATCGAAAAACAACAAATGATGTTAGAACATGTTGGAAATTGATGACGTCACTTTGAATGCTGCATACTGAACACAAAAGAAGTCTGTAGTTCAAATAAGATTAAAAGACACTGAAGTGGCCGTGTAACAGAGGAGTTCTCGTCTGAAACCCTGATACTCCGAAAGAGTTTGTCCAGTTTTACACGAAGTGCGTCCAGTTTTTGTCATGCCCTCTCTACTCTTTCGCGCATGCTATGCGGGTGATATGATGATACCATGCCAAGTTTCAACATTTTCAGGATTCATTTTGTAGTGATTTTCAATTTCACGGTCATTTAGCTCTCTAAACAATTGGGTAAATGATCGAAAAATAACAAATGATGTCAGAACATGTTGGAAATCGATGACATCGCTTTGAATGCTGCATACTGAACACAAAAGAAGTCCGGAGTTCAAATAAGTTTAAAAAACTTTGAAGTGGTCGTGTAACAGATGAGTTCTCGTCCGAAACCCTCATACTCCGAAAGAGTTTGTCCAGTTTGTACACGAAGTGCGTCCAGTTTTTGCCATGACCCTCTCTACTCTTTCGTGCATGCTATGCGGGTGATATGATGATACCATGCCAAGTTTCAACATTTTCAGGATTCATTTTGTAGTGATTTTCAATTTCACGGTCATTTAGCTCCCTAAACAATTAGGTAAATGATGGAAAAACAACAAATGATGTCAGAACATGTTGGAAATTGATGACGTCGCTTTGAATGCTGCATACTGAACACAAAAGAAGTCCAGAGTTCAAATAAGTTTAAAAAACATTGAAGTGGCCGTGTAACAGATGAGTTCTCGTCCGAAACCCTGATACTCTGAAAGAGTTTATCCAGTTTGTACACGAAGTGCGTCCAGTTTTTGCCGTGACCCTCTCTACTCTTTCGCGCATGCTATGCAGGTGATATGATGATACCAAGCCAAGTTTTAACATTTTCAGGATTCATTTTGTAGTGATTTTCAATTTCACGGTCATTTAGGTAAATGATCGAAAAACAACAAATGATATTAGAACATGTTGGAAATTTATGATGTCGCTTTGAATGCTGCATACTGAACACAAAAGAAGTCCGGAGTTCAAATAAGTTTAAAAAACATTGATGTGGCCGTGTAACAGATGAGTTCTCGTCCGAAACCCTGATACTCCGAAAGAGTTTGTCCAGTTTGTACACGAAGTGCGTCCAGTTTTTGTCGTGACCCTCTCTACTCTTTCGCGCATGCTATGCGGGTGATATGATGATACCATGCCAAGTTTCAACATTTTCAGGATTCATTTTGTAGTGATTTTCAATTTCACGGTCATTTAGCTCTCTAAACAATTAGGTAAATGATCGAAAAACAACAAATGATGTTAGAACATTTTGGAAATTGATGACGTCGCTTTGAATGCTGCATACTGAACACAAAAGAAGTCCGTAGTTCAAATAAGATTAAAAGACACTGAAGTGGCCGTGTAACAGAGGAGTTCTCGTCCGAAACCCTGATACTCCGAAAGAGTTTGTCCAGTTTGTACACGAAGTGCGTCCAGTTTTTGTCATGCCCTCTCTACTCTTTCGCGCATGCTATGCGGGTGATATGATGATACCATGCCAAGTTTCAACATTTTCAGGATTCATTTTGTAGTGATTTTCAATTTCACGGTCATTTAGCTCTCTAAACAATTAGGTAAATGATCGAAAAATAACAAATGATGTCAGAACATGTTGGAAATTGATGACGTCGCTTTGAATGCTGCATACTGAACACAAAAGAAGTCCGGAGTTCAAATAAGTTTAAAAAACTTTGAAGCGGTCGTGTAACAGATGAGTTCTCGTTTGAAACCCTCATACTCCGAAAGAGTTTGTCCAGTTTGTACACGAAGTGCGTCCAGTTTTTGCCATGACCCTCTCTACTCTTTCGTGCATGCTATGCGGGTGATATGATGATACCATGCCAAGTTTCAACATTTTCAGGATTCATTTTGTAGTGATTTTCAATTTCACGGTCATTTAGCTCTCTAAACAATTAGGTAAATGATGGAAAAACAACAAATGATGTCAGAACATGTTGGAAATTGATGACGTCGCTTTGAATGCTGCATACTGAACACAAAAGAAGTCCGGAGTTCAAATAAGTTTAAAAAACATTGAAGTGGCCGTGTAACAGATGAGTTCTCGTCCGAAACCCTGATACTCCGAAAGAGTTTGTCCAGTTTGTACACGAAGTGCGTCCAGTTTTTGCCGTGACCCTCTCTACTCTTTCGCGCATGCTATGAAGGTGATATGATGATACCAAGCCAAGTTTTAACATTTTCAGGATTCATTTTGTAGTGATTTTCAATTTCACGGTCATTTAGGTAAATGACCGAAAAACAACAAATGATGTCAGAACATATTGGAAATTGATGATGTCGCTTTGAATGCGGCATACTGAACACAAAAGAAGTCCGGAGTTCAAATAAGTTTAAAAAACATTGAAGTGGCCGTGTAACAGATGAGTTCTCGTCCGAAACCCTGATACTCCGAAAGAGTTTGTCCAGTTTGTACACGAAGTGCCTCCAGTTTTTACCGTGACCCTCTCTACTCTTTCGCGCATGCTATGCGGGTGATATGATGATACCGTGCCAAGTTTTAACATTTTCAGGATTCATTTTGTAGTGATTTTCAATTTCACGGTCATTTAGCTCTCTAAACAATTAGGTAAATGATCGAAAAACAACAAATGATGTTAGAACATGTTGGAAATTGATGACGTCGCTTGGAATGCTGCATACTGAACACAAAATAAGTCCGGAGTTGAAATAAGTTTAAAAAACATTGAAGTGGCCGTGTAACAGATGAGTTCTCGTCCGCAACCCTGATACTCCGAAAGAGTTTATCCAGTTTGTACACGAAGTGCGTCCAGTTTTTGCCGTGACCCTCTCTACTCTTTCGCGCTTGCTATGCGGGTGATATGATGATACCATGCCAAGTTTCAACATTTTCAGGATTCATTTTGTAGTGATTTTCAATTTCATGGTCATTTAGCTCTCTAAACAATTAGGTAAATGACCGAAAAACAACAAATGATGTCAGAACATGTTGGAAATTGATGACGTCGCTTTGAATGCTGCATACTGAACACAAAAGAAGTCCGGAGTTCAAATAAGTTTAAAAAACATTGAAGTGGTCGTGCAACAGATGAGTTCTCGTCCGAAACCCTGATACTCCGAAAGAGTTTGTCCAGTTTGTACACGAAGTGCGTCCAGTTTTTGTCGTGACCCTCTCTACTCTTTCGCGCATGCTATGCGGGTGATATGATGATACCATGCCAAGTTTCAACATTTTCAGGATTCATTTTGTAGTGATTTTCAATTTCACGGTCATTTAGCTCTCTAAACAATTAGGTAAATGATCGAAAAACAACAAATGATGTTAGAACATGTTGGAAATTGATGACGTCGCTTTGAATGCTGCATACTGAACACAAAAGAAGTCCGTAGTTCAAATAAGATTAAAAGACACTGAAGTGGCCGTGTAACAGAGGAGTTCTCGTCCGAAACCCTGATACTCCGAAAGAGTTTGTCCAGTTTGTACACGAAGTGCGTCCAGTTTTTGTCATGCCCTCTCTACTCTTTCGCGCATGCTATGCGGGTGATATGATGATACCATGCCAAGTTTCAACATTTTCAGGATTCATTTTGTAGTGATTTTCAATTTCACGGTCATTTAGCTCTCTAAACAATTAGGTAAATGATCGAAAAATAACAAATGATGTCAGAACATGTTGGAAATTGATGACGTCGCTTTGAATGCTGCATACTGAACACAAAAGAAGTCCGGAGTTCAAATAAGTTTAAAAAACTTTGAAGCGGTCGTGTAACAGATGAGTTCTCGTCTGAAACCCTCATACTCCGAAAGAGTTTGTCCAGTTTGTACACGAAGTGCGTCCAGTTTTTTCCATGACCCTCTCTACTCTTTCGTGCATGCTATGCGGGTGATATGATGATACCATGCCAAGTTTCAACATTTTCAGGATTCATTTTGTAGTGATTTTCAATTTCACGGTCATTTAGCTCTCTAAACAATTAGGTAAATGATGGAAAAACAACAAATGATGTCAGAACATGTTGGAAATTGATGACGTCGCTTTGAATGCTGCATACTGAACACAAAAGAAGTCCGGAGTTCAAATAAGTTTAAAAAACATTGAAGTGGCCGTGTAACAGATGAGTTCTCGTCCGAAACCCTGATACTCCGAAAGAGTTTGTCCAGTTTGTACACGAAGTGCGTCCAGTTTTTGCCGTGACCCTCTCTACTATTTCGCGCATGCTATGCAGGTGATATGATGATACCAAGCCAAGTTTTAACATTTTCAGGATTCATTTTGTAGTGATTTTCAATTTCACGGTCATTTAGGTAAATGACCGAAAAACAACAAATGATGTCAGAACATATTGGAAATTGATGATGTCGCTTTGAATGCTGCATACTGAACACAAAAGAAGTCCGGAGTTCAAATAAGTTTAAAAAACATTGAAGTGGCCGTGTAACAGATGAGTTCTCGTCCGAAACCCTGATACTCCGAAAGAGTTTGTCCAGTTTGTACACGAAGTGCCTCCAGTTTTTGCCGTGACCCTCTCTACTCTTTCGCGCATGCTATGCAGGTGATATGATGATACCAAGCCAAGTTTTAACATTTTCAGGATTCATTTTGTAGTGATTTTCAATTTCACGGTCATTTAGGTAAATGACCGAAAAACAACAAATGATGTCAGAACATATTGGAAATTGATGATGTCGCTTTGAATGCGGCATACTGAACACAAAAGAAGTCCGCAGTTCAAATAAGATTAAAAGACACTGAAGTGGCCGTGTAACAGAGGAGTTCTCGTCCGAAACCCTGATACTCCGAAAGAGTTTGTCCAGTTTGTACACGAAGTGCGTCCAGTTTTTGTCATGCCCTCTCTACTCTTTCGCGCATGCTATGCGGGTGATATGATGATACCATGCCAAGTTTCAACATTTTCAGGATTCATTTTGTAGTGATTTTCAATTTCACGGTCATTTAGCTCTCTAAACAATTGGGTAAATGATCGAAAAATAACAAATGATGTCAGAACATGTTGGAAATCGATGGCATTGCTTTGAATGCTGCATGCTGAACACAAAAGAAGTCCGGAGTTCAAATAAGTTTAAAAAACTTTGAAGTGGTCGTGTAACAGATGAGTTCTCGTCCGAAACCCTCATACTCCGAAAGAGTTTGTCCAGTTTGTACACGAAGTGCGTCCAGTTTTTGCCATGACCCTCTCTACTCTTTCGTGCATGCTATGCGGGTGATATGATGATACCATGCCAAGTTTCAACATTTTCAGGATTCATTTTGTAGTGATTTTCAATTTCACGGTCATTTAGCTCCCTAAACAATTAGGTAAATGATGGAAAAACAACAAATGATGTCAGAACATGTTGGAAATTGATGACGTCGCTTTGAATGCTGCATACTGAACACAAAAGAAGTCCAGAGTTCAAATAAGTTTAAAAAACATTGAAGTGGCCGTGTAACAGATGAGTTCTCGTCCGAAACCCTGATACTCCGAAAGAGTTTATCCAGTTTGTACACGAAGTGCGTCCAGTTTTTGCCGTGACCCTCTCTACTCTTTCGCGCATGCTATGCAGGTGATATGATGATACCAAGCCAAGTTTTAACATTTTCAGGATTCATTTTGTAGTGATTTTCAATTTCACGGTCATTTAGGTAAATGATCGAAAAACAACAAATGATATTAGAACATGTTGGAAATTTATGATGTCGCTTTGAATGCTGCATACTGAACACAAAAGAAGTCCGGAGTTCAAATAAGTTTAAAAAACATTGATGTGGCCGTGTAACAGATGAGTTCTCGTCCGAAACCCTGATACTCCGAAAGAGTTTGTCCAGTTTGTACACGAAGTGCGTCCAGTTTTTGTCGTGACCCTCTCTACTCTTTCGCGCATGCTATGCGGGTGATATGATGATACCATGCCAAGTTTCAACATTTTCAGGATTCATTTTGTAGTGATTTTCAATTTCACGGTCATTTAGCTCTCTAAACAATTAGGTAAATGATCGAAAAACAACAAATGATGTTAGAACATGTTGGAAATTGATGACGTCGCTTTGAATGCTGCATACTGAACACAAAAGAAGTTCGTAGTTCAAATAAGATTAAAAGACACTGAAGTGGCCGTGTAACAGAGGAGTTCTCGTCCGAAACCCTGATACTCCGAAAGAGTTTGTCCAGTTTGTACACGAAGTGCGTCCAGTTTTTGTCATGCCCTCTCTACTCTTTCGCGCATGCTATGCGGGTGATATGATGATACCATGCCAAGTTTCAACATTTTCAGGATTCATTTTGTAGTGATTTTCAATTTCACGGTCATTTAGCTCTCTAAACAATTAGGTAAATGATCGAAAAATAACAAATGATGTCAGAACATGTTGGAAATTGATGACGTCGCTTTGAATGCTGCATACTGAACACAAAAGAAGTCCGGAGTTCAAATAAGTTTAAAAAACTTTGAAGCGGTCGTGTAACAGATGAGTTCTCGTCTGAAACCCTCATACTCCGAAAGAGTTTGTCCAGTTTGTACACGAAGTGCGTCCAGTTTTTGCCATGACCGTCTCTACTCTTTCGTGCATGCTATGCGGGTGATATGATGATACCATGCCAAGTTTCAACATTTTCAGGATTCATTTTGTAGTGATTTTCAATTTCACGGTCATTTAGCTCTCTAAAAAATTAGGTAAATGATGGAAAAACAACAAATGATGTCAGAACATGTTGGAAATTGATGACGTCGCTTTGAATGCTGCATACTGAACACAAAAGAAGTCCGGAGTTCAAATAAGTTTAAAAAACATTGAAGTGGCCGTGTAACAGATGAGTTCTCGTCCGAAACCCTGATACTCCGAAAGAGTTTGTCCAGTTTGTACACGAAGTGCGTCCAGTTTTTGCCGTGACCCTCTCTACTCTTTCGCGCATGCTATCCAGGTGATATGATGATACCAAGCCAAGTTTTAACATTTTCAGGATTCATTTTGTAGTGATTTTCAATTTCACGGTCATTTAGGTAAATGACCGAAAAACAACAAATGATGTCAGAACATATTGGAAATTGATGATGTCGCTTTGAATGCTGCATACTGAACACAAAAGAAGTCCGGAGTTCAAATAAGTTTAAAAAACATTGAAGTGGCCGTGTAACAGATGAGTTCTCGTCCGAAACCCTGATACTCCGAAAGAGTTTGTCTAGTTTGTACACGAAGTGCCTCCAGTTTTTGCCGTGACCCTCTCTACTCTTTCGCGCATGCTATGCAGGTGATATGATGATACCAAGCCAAGTTTTAACATTTTCAGGATTCATTTTGTAGTGATTTTCAATTTCACGGTCATTTAGGTAAATGACCGAAAAACAACAAATGATGTCAGAACATATTGGAAATTGATGATGTCGCTTTGAATGCGGCATACTGAACACAAAAGAAGTCCGGAGTTCAAATAAGTTTAAAAAACATTGAAGTGGCCGTGTAACAGATGAGTTCTCGTCCGAAACCCTGATACTCCGAAAGAGTTTGTCCAGTTTGTACACGAAGTGCCTCCAGTTTTTACCGTGACCCTCTCTACTCTTTCGCGCATGCTATGCGGGTGATATGATGATACCGTGCCAAGTTTTAACATTTTCAGGATTCATTTTGTAGTGATTTTCAATTTCACGGTCATTTAGCTCTCTAAACAATTAGGTAAATGATCGAAAAACAACAAATGATGTTAGAACATGTTGGAAATTGATGACGTCGCTTGGAATGCTGCATACTGAACACAAAATAAGTCCGGAGTTGAAATAAGTTTAAAAAACATTGAAGTGGCCGTGTAACAGATGAGTTCTCGTCCGCAACCCTGATACTCCGAAAGAGTTTATCCAGTTTGTACACGAAGTGCGTCCAGTTTTTGCCGTGACCCTCTCTACTCTTTCGCGCTTGCTATGCGGGTGATATGATGATACCATGCCAAGTTTCAACATTTTCAGGATTCATTTTGTAGTGATTTTCAATTTCATGGTCATTTAGCTCTCTAAACAATTAGGTAAATGACCGAAAAACAACAAATGATGTCAGAACATGTTGGAAATTGATGACGTCGCTTTGAATGCTACATACTGAACACAAAAGAAGTCCGGAGTTCAAATAAGTTTAAAAAACATTGAAGTGGTCGTGCAACAGATGAGTTCTCGTCCGAAACCCTGATACTCCGAAAGAGTTTGTCCAGTTTGTACACGAAGTGCGTCCAGTTTTTGCCGTGACCCTCTCTACTCTTTCGCGCTTGCTATGCGGGTGATATGATGATACCATGCCAAGTTTCAACATTTTCAGGATTCCTTTTGTAGTGATTTTCAATTTCACGGTCATTTAGCTCTCTAAACAATTAGGTAAATGATCGAAAAACAACAAATGATGTTAGAACATGTTGGAAATTGATGACGTCGCTTTGAATGCTGCATACTGAACACAAAAGAAGTCCGCAGTTCAAATAAGATTAAAAGACACTGAAGTGGCCGTGTAACAGAGGAGTTCTCGTCCGAAACCCTGATACTCCGAAAGAGTTTGTCCAGTTTGTACACGAAGTGCGTCCAGTTTTTGTCATGCCCTCTCTACTCTTTCACGCATGCTATGCGGGTGATATGATGATACCATGCCAAGTTTCAACATTTTCAGGATTCATTTTGTACTGATTTTCAATTTCACGGTCATTTAGCTCTCTAAACAATTAGGTAAATGATCGAAAAATAACAAATGATGTCAGAACATGTTGGAAATTGATGACGTCGCTTTGAATGCTGCATACTGAACACAAAAGAAGTCCGGAGTTCAAATAAGTTTAAAAAACTTTGAAGTGGTCGTGTAACAGATGAGTTCTCGTCCGAAACCCTCATACTCCGAAAGAGTTTGTCCAGTTTGTACACGAAGTGCGTCCAGTTTTTGCCATGACCCTCTCTACTCTTTCGTGCATGCTATGCGGGTGATATGATGATACCATGCCAAGTTTCAACATTTTCAGGATTCATTTTGTAGTGATTTTCAATTTCACGGTCATTTAGCTCTCTAAACAATTAGGTAAATGATGGAAAAACAACAAATGATGTCAGAACATGTTGGAAATTGATGACGTCGCTTTGAATGCTGCATACTGAACACAAAAGAAGTCCAGAATTCAAATAAGTTTAAAAAACATTGAAGTGGCCCTGTAACAGATGAGTTCTCGTCCGAAACCCTGATACTCCGGAAGAGTTTGTCCAGTTTGTACACGAAGTGCGTCCAGTTTTTGCCGTGACCCTCTCTACTCTTTCGCGCATGCTATGCAGGTGATATGATGATACCAAGCCAAGTTTTAACATTTTCAGGATTCATTTTGTAGTGATTTTCAATTTCACGGTCATTTAGGTAAATGACCGAAAAACAACAAATGATGTCAGAACATATTGGAAATTGATGATGTCGCTTTGAATGCTGCATACTGAACACAAAAGAAGTCCGGAGTTCAAATAAGTTTAAAAAACATTGAAGTGGCTGTGTAACAGATGAGTTCTCGTCCGAAACCCTGATACTCCGAAAGAGTTTGTCCAGTTTGTACACGAAGTGCCTCCAGTTTTTGCCATGACCCTCTCTACCCTTTCGCGCATGCTATGCGGGTGATATGATGATACCGTGCCAAGTTTTAACATTTTCAGGATTCATTTTGTAGTGATTTTCAATTTCACGGTCATTTAGCTCTCTAAAAAATTAGGTAAATGATCGAAAAACAACAAATAATGTTAGAACATGTTGGAAATTGATGACGTCGCTTGGAATGCTGCATACTGAACACAAAAGAAGTCCGTAGTTCAAATAAGATTAAAAGACACTGAAGTGGCCGTGTAACAGAGGAGTTCTCGTCCGAAACCCTGATACTCCGAAAGAGTTTGTCCAGTTTGTACACGAAGTGCGTCCAGTTTTTGTCATGCCCTCTCTACTCTTTCGCGCATGCTATGCGGGTGATATGATGATACCATGCCAAGTTTCAACATTTTCAGGATTCATTTTGTAGTGATTTTCAATTTCACGGTCATTTAGCTCTCTAAACAATTAGGTAAATGATCGAAAAATAACAAATAATGTCAGAACATGTTGGAAATTGATGACGTCGCTTTGAATGCTGCATACTGAACACAAAAGAAGTCCGGAGTTCAAATAAGTTTAAAAAACTTTGAAGTGGTCGTGTAACAGATGAGTTCTCGTCCAAAACCCTCATACTCTGAAAGAGTTTGTCCAGTTTGTACACGAAGTGCGTCCAGTTTTTGCCATGACCCTCTCTACTCTTTCGTGCATTCTATGCGGGTGATATGATGATACCATGCCAAGTTTCAACATTTTCAGGATTCATTTTGTAGTGATTTTCAATTTCACGGTCATTTAGCTCTCTAAACAATTAGGTAAATGATGGAAAAACAACAAATGATGTCAGAACATGTTGGAAATTGATGACGTCGCTTTGAATGCTGCATACTGAACACAAAAGAAGTCCGGAGTTCAAATAAGTTTAAAAAACATTGAAGTGGCCGTGTAACAGATGAGTTCTCGTCCGAAACCCTGATACTCCGAAAGAGTTTGTCCAGTTTGTACACGAAGTGCGTCCAGTTTTTGCCGTGACCCTCTCTACTCTTTCGCGCATGCTATGCAGGTGATATGATGATACCAAGCCAAGTTTTAACATTTTCAGGATTCATTTTGTAGTGATTTTCAATTTCACGGTCATTTAGGTAAATGACCGAAAAACAACAAATGATGTCAGAACATATTGGAAATTGATGATGTCGCTTTGAATGCTGCATACTGAACACAAAAGAAGTCCGGAGTTCAAATAAGTTTAAAAAACATTGAAGTGGCCGTGTAACAGATGAGTTCTCGTCCGAAACCCTGATACTCCGAAAGAGTTTGTCCAGTTTGTACACGAAGTGCCTCCAGTTTTTGCCATGACCTCTCTACTCTTTCGCGCATGCTATGCGGGTGATATGATGATACCGTGCCAAGTTTTAACATTTTCAGGATTCATTTTGTAGTGATTTTCAATTTCACGGTCATTTAGCTCTCTAAACAATTAGGTAAATGATCGAAAAACAACAAATGATGTTAGAACATGTTGGAAATTGATGACGTCGCTTGGAATGCTGCATACTGAACACAAAATAAGTCCGGAGTTGAAATAAGTTTAAAAAACATTGAAGTGGCCGTGTAACAGATGAGTTCTCGCCCGAAACCCTGATACTCCGAAAGAGTTTGTCCAGTTTGTACACGAAGTGCGTCCAGTTTTTGCCGTGACCCTCTCTACTCTTTCGCGCTTGCTATGCGGGTGATATGATGATACCATGCCAAGTTTCAACATTTTCAGGATTCATTTTGTAGTGATTTTCAATTTCATGGTCATTTAGCTCTCTAAACAATTAGGTAAATGACCGAAAAACAACAAATGATGTCAGAGCATGTTGGAAATTGATGACGTCGCTTTGAATGCTGCATACTGAACACAAAAGAAGTCCGGAGTTCAAATAAGTTTAAAAAACATTGAAGTGGCCGTGCAACAGATGAGTTCTCGTCCGAAACCCTGATACTCCGAAAGAGTTTGTCCAGTTTGTACACGAAGTGCGTCCAGTTTTTGCCGTGACCCTCTCTACTCTTTCGCGCTTGCTATGCGGGTGATATGATGATACCATGCCAAGTTTCAACATTTTCAGGATTCATTTTGTAGTGATTTTCAATTTCAAGGTCATTTAGCTCTCTAAACAATTAGGTAAATGACCGAAAAACAACAAATGATGTCAGAACATGTTGGAAATTGATGACGTCGCTTTGAATGCTGCATACTGAACACAAAAGAAGTCAGAAGTTCAAGTAAGTTATTAAAAATAAAAAAAGAGGTGCAATGCTGGTTAATTTGCTTCAAGCCTTTCGGAATAGTGTAGACTGCACTTCACATAGCTCAGTACAATCTATGCTATTCCGCAAGGCTTGAAGCTAATCAACATGCAGGTGAGCATTGCAACTCTTCGTCATTGTCTATGCACTCACGGCTTATAAACCGCTCATACTGCCTCTCTCTTGGCGAGGTGGGACTAAAAATCAGTTTACTAAGAAACTCTATTACCGGTTCATGGCATGAACCGGTACTAAAGGTCTTCGTGGGGGCCCCAGCCTGACCATAGCTTGACACAGCCTCATTAGTACCGGTTCTTGACATGAACCGGTACTAAAAGTTGCCCACAAACCGGTACTAATGATACCCGCCAGCCTAGCCGTTGGAACCGGCACTAATGGTCACATTAGTGCCGGCTCAAATTCAAACCGGCACTAATGTGCTTCACATTTGACCCTTTTTCTACTAGTGATACTCCGAAAGAAATTGTCCAGATTGTACACGAAGTGCGTCAAGTTTTTGCCGTGACCCTCTCTACTCTTTCGCACATGCTATGCGGGTGAAATGATGATACCATGCCAAGTTTCAACATTTTCAGAGTTCATTTTGTAGTGATTTTCAATTGCACGGTCATTTAGCTCTCTAAACAATTAGGTAAATGACTGAAAACAACAAATGATGTCAGAAAATGTTGGAAATTGATGATGTCACTTTGAATGCTGCATACTGAACACAAAAGAAGTCCGGAGTTCAAATAAGTTTAAAAAACATTGAAGTGCCCGTGTAACAGATGAGTTCTCGTCCGAAACCCTGATACTCCGAAAGAGTTTGTCCAGTTTGTACACGAAGTGCGTCCAGATTTTGCTGTGACCCTCTCTACTCTTTCGCACATGCTATGCAGGTGAAATAATGATACCATGCCAAGTTTCAACATTTTCACAGTTCATTTTGTAATGATTTTCAATTTCACGGTCATTTAGCTCTTTAAACAATTCGGTAAATGACTGAAAAACAAATGATGTCAGAACATGTTGGAAATTGATGACATCGCTTTGAATGCTGCATACTGAACACAAAAGAAGTCCGTAGTTCAAATAAGTTTAAAAAACATTGAAGTGCCCGTGTAATAGATGAGTTCTCGTCCGAAACCTTGATACTCCGATAGAGATTGTCTAGTTTGTACATGAACTGCATCCCGTTTTTGCCGTGACCCTCTCTACTCTTTCGCACATGCTATGCGGGTGAAATGATGATACCATGCTAAATTTCAACATTTTCACAGTTCATTTTGTAGTGATTTTCAATTTCACGGTCATTTAGCTCTCTAAACAATTAGGTAAATGACTAAAAAACAACAAATGATGTCAGAACATGTTGGAAATTGATGACGTTGCTTTGAATGCTGCATACTGAACACAAAAGAAGTTCGGAGTTCAAATAAGTTTAAAAAATATTGAAGTGCTCGTGTAACAGATGAGTTCTCGTCCGAAACCCTGATACTCCGAAAGAGTTTGTCCAGTTTGCACACGAAGTGCGTCCAGTTTTTGCCGTGGCCCTCTCTACTCTTTTGCACATGCTATGCGGGTGAAATGATGATACCATACCAAGTTTCAACATTTTTAGAGTTAATTTTGTAGTGATTTTCAATTTCACAGTCATTTAGCTCTCTAAACAATTCGGTAAATGACTGAAAAACAAATGATGTCAGAACATGTTGGAAATTGATGACGTCGCTTTGAATGCTGCATACTGAACACAAAAGAAGTCCGGAGTTCAAATAAGTTTAAAAAACATTGAAGTGCCCGTGTAACAGATGAGTTCTCGTCCGAAACCCTCATACTCCGAAGGAGATTGTCTAGTTTATACACAAAGTGCGTCTAGTTTTTGCCGTGACCCTATCTACTCTTTCGCACATGCTATGCGGGTGAAATGATGATACCATGCTAAATTTCAACATTTTCACAGTTCATTTTGTAGTGATTTTTAATTTCACGGTCATTTAGCTCTCTAAAAAATTAGGTAAATGACTGAAAAACAACAAATGATGTCAGAACATGTTGGAAATTGATGACGTCGCTTTGAATGCTGCATACGGAACACAAGAAGTCCGGAGTTCAAATAAGTTATTAAAAATAAAAAAGAGGTGCAATGCTAGTTAATTTGCTTCAAGCCTTTCGGAATAGTGTAGACTGCACTGCACATAGCTCAGTGCAATCTATGCTATTCCGAAAGGCTTGAAGCTAATCAACGTGCAGGTGAGCATTGCGCCTCTTCGTCATTGTCTCTGCACTCACGGCTTATATACCGCTCATACTGCCTCTCTCTTGGCGAGGTGGGACTAAAAATCAGCTTACTAAGAAACTCTAGTACCGGTTCATGCCATGAACCGGTACTAAAGGTCTTCGTGAGGGCCCCAGCCTGACCACAGCCGCACAGGCCTCATTAGTACCGGTTCGTGGCATGAACCGGTACTAAAGGTTGCCCACGAACCGGTACTAATGATGCCCGCCCGCCTAGCCGTTGGAACCGGCACTAATGGTCACATTAGTGCCGGCTCAAATTTAAACCGGCACTAATGTGCTTCACATTTGACCCTTTTTCTACTAGTGGTATGTGGCTATATGTTTTTTTTCATATGTGGCTATATGTTTTTTTATTTTTATTAGTTTAATTTTTTTGTTCATATGTGATGTATATGTGTATGTGGCTATAATGTATATGTGTAAGTGATGTATATGTGTATGTTGAATATGCTAAATATATATGTCAAAAATGTTTTTTTGTTCATAGAAAGTTTTTTGTTCATACATAGAAAAGTTTTATATATGCAAAAGTTACAATTTTAGAAAAGTTTTATAAATCTAGCTAGGAAGGGAAGAAGAAGAAAAAGAAGGATAGGAAAGAAGAAAATAAGAAGAAAGAAAGAAGAAGAGGAGAGGAAGAAGAGGAGAAATAAATAAGAAGAGGAAAAAAAGAAAAAGAAGAGGAAAAGAAGAAAGGAATAGAGGAAAAGAAGAAAAAAATAAAAAATCTATTTTTTTTCTTCTTCTCCTCTATTCCTTTTTTCTTCTCCTCTTTTTTTTTCTTTTTTTCTTCGATCTTCTCCTCTATTCCTTTCTTCTTCTCCTCTTTTTATTTCTTCTTCGTTTTCTTATGTTTTATCGGGTCTGTCATCGTCGATATACCCCTCCTGATAACTTCAACACGAGAGGGGGTCGATATACCCCCTCCCTGATAATATTATTTTCCCATGTACGTATGTCGTGTCGATATAAACTCCCGATAACGTCAACACGTGGGGGGGTCGATATACCCCCTCCCGATAACTTCAACATGAAGGGGGTCGATATACCCCTCCCGATAACTTCAACATGAGGGGGGGTCGATATACCCCCTCCCCGATAATATTATTTTTCCATGTACGTATGTCGTGTCGATATAAACTCCCGATAACTTCAACACATGGGGGGGGGTCGATATACCCCCTCCCGATAACTTCAACACGAGGGGGGTCGATATACCTGTCGTGGTTCTAACTCTGACAGTGATGTAGGGGGGTGAGTATGGAGAGGCGAGATCCTAGCTATGGGGAAGTTGTTACACGCGAGGTTTACGAGTTCAGGCCCTTCTCGGAGGAAGTAATAGCCCTACGTCTCGGGGCCCGGAGGGGGTCGACTGGATTATGCGTGTATAGGTTACAGGGGTGCGAACCCTTCCTACTGAGGAGGGGGTGGCTTATATAGAGTTCGCCGGCCCCCTCCTGCCCTCAGTAATGCAGGGTTTAAAGTACATTTAAGATTGGGCGTTACTGGTAACGCCTCTAATAAAGTGCTATAATGACCATGAAGACTACTTAACGGCTAACCGTTTGCCTACAGAGCGACTGCTGATCTCCTGGCGGTCGAGTGATAGCTTCTTGGTCGAGTGATAGCTTCTTGGTCGAGTGGGATGCCTTCAAGTCGATTGAAAGGTGATTTCTCCCAGGGGGTCCTAGAGTAGGACTCTTGGGTCAGGCCCGTGTCCCTACCCTAGGTACATGTCTTCATCATTAGCCCCCGAATGGATCGAGGTTAGAGTGGGGAAAGAGTTGGAGATCTTTCCGACTGGTTCTTCGGGCTGTGTGAGCGCCTCGTTTCGGGACAATCGTCACGGATGACGTTGCCAACCTTTTTCAGTCGCCTTGATCCATTCCAGGCCTTCCGTCGAGTGAATTTCTTTGTTTGTGCCATACCGAGTGCCGGCTTCTGTTTTTTAGCAAGTTGTTCTGCGGCCCGTGGATGTCGCGGGATTTCGATTTTGGGAAGCGCGCGGGACGGGAGCGGCCGCAGTAATCGGAAGCGATAAAGCGGAAGTTCCTCGATCTCCGCGTCGCCTTTTTCGCCACATACTGCGCGCGCGTCTGTTGCAGGATTTGACTGGATGGCCTGGGCCTACCGGCCAGCCACTCGGGAGCGGCCCCTTATAAGTTGCCGGCTCGGGGTTTCTAAGCCGTGCGCTCTCTTCTGCTTCCTTCTTTCTTTTTTCCTCTCTTCCTTCGCCAGCCCTCCTGCGACCCTCGGCCGTACCCTAGCGCCGCGAGCCCGTGCAAGATCTCCCCGGCGACAATGGTGAAGGGCAAGACCACTGCTTTGGAGCGCGCGAAGAAGGCGGCGGCGGCGGGGAAGGGGAAGAAGTCTTCGCGAGGTGGATCTTCGTCCCGGACCACCCTGCCCAAGGGTTGGATTCAGGGTGATTGGATGCCATCGGTGCTCCGACAGGAAGACCTCGACGACATGGTCGAGGGAGGAGCCATTCCCCACGAGGCCGCGCGTCTCCCGGGGAGGGAGATCGAGCCGCAACCCCGCGACGGTGAGTGCGTGCTCCTCGCCACCCACATCGACCGAGTGTTTTCTCTGCCTCCCCATCCGTTCTTCCGGAGTTTCTTGAATTTCTTCGGAGCACAGCTCCATCACTTTACCCCCAATTCCATAGTCTACCTTGCCGCGTTCATTTCCATGTGCGAGGCTTTCCTGGGTTGCCGTCCGCATTGGGGGCTTTTCAAGCATATCTTCACTTGCCGCTCCCAGTCGGTGAAGAAGGCCAAGTCGAGTGACGAGAAGACGCAAGTTATCCAGTTGTGCGGGGGTCTGGCGATCCAGACGAGGGGGAAGAGCTGTTTCCCCTCTATCACCTTCCCGGAGTCGGTCCGCGGCTGGCAGTCGACCTGGTTCTACTGCCAGGACCAGGCGACCCCCGGGCAGTCGACCGGTCTTCCTCCTTTTTCACTCGACCGAGCCGAGAAGCCTATCTCTCTGAAGGTCACGCCGAAGGAAAGCGCCCAGGTCAAGGTATTGGCGGGTCGACTGGTTGAACTTGTCCGTGAGGGGGTGACTGGGATGGACCTGTTAGAGGTCTTTCTCCAGAGGCGCATCCAACTGCTCCAGGCGCGAGACCATCCGTTGTGGCTGTATTCTGGCCTTGACGACACCACTCGGATCCACCCGGAGGAGGTCACCGATGAGATGCTGGAGGGGTGGTTGTCAAGCATCACGGGGAATAAAGACAACCCCCGAGGAGCCAGAAGGGTGATTCCACTCGACCACTCATATGAAGTGGATCAGGTATGTTTTTGTGTCGGATATCTGATCTTCTGTATTAGTCTTCTTTGTGTAAGTCGACTGACTTTCGTCCTGTCCGTTGTCTTCCAGGCTACCACTGAGATGTACTCGACGCCCAACGGAGCCCAAGGGCCGACCGAGGAAGGCGAGGGGAGCGGAGGCGAGAGCGGGGACGACCAGGTCGAGTGGGAGTCCGACGGTGAGGGAGAGGAGGGCGACGACATCTTCTCCAGTGAAGAGGAGGAGGAAGCTGAACCCTCCCGCCTGGAGGGACGATCCAAGCTCGCCCACGATCCAGCGCAGGAACGTGGCAAGGCAACCGCTCCTGTCGGGCAGTCGTCGAAACGCCCTCGGACTTTTTCTCCTCCGCCGACCGGGAAGGCTCCCAAGCACCCACGAACGGCGCCATCTAAGCCACCCAAGGCCTTGCCCAAGATGAAGATAGTTGTTCCCACCATTTCGGGGTAACCACAACACTTGCTTTCCTTTGTCGACTGTGGACGGATCCTTGGTCGATTCCCTGGGCCAACTGACTAATCTTTTCTGATTTGTAGTGGAGCAACTTCTGAGGTCTCTGCCAGGAACGACGACCAAGAGATGGAGGACGCTGTCACCTCCAACCCTGGTACGATCACTGTCGTCCTGCTTACGAGTCGACTGAAGTGTTGGTCGATTGAATGTTATCCTTGCAGCTCCTCCTCATGTTATCGACCTCCCGGACGACGACGACAACGCACCATTGAGGGTGAAGAGGAAGAAGAAGGTGTTGGCTGGCAAGACTCCGCAATCCACTCCCGCGCCTGAGGCTGCAGTTCGGGATGATGGCGAACCCACTCGGGCTTCCGTGACCTTCGTTGTTCCTTTGACGAGTGCGCAGCCTTCAGCGTCGACTGCAGATCCGTCTTTGCTTTTTGCTGCGTACCCCATCCCTGAGGACCAAGCGGCTGCTGTGAAGGAGGCTGTACGCCAGGCTGGAGTCATGATGGAACAGGTAAAAGTGGCTCGGGAGGCTTGCCAGGCAGCTTACGACGCAAGCTCGGCTCTTCAGAGCAATGTCCAGGTCAGTCAACTTCAACACTTGGTCTGTTTTGGTATGTCCTTTGAAGATTCTCTTTCCCGAAGGTCTTTAAGTTTGTACACCCACTGGGTGTGTGTGTGTGTTTTTGACGAGTGGGGGCACGCTAAGTGCACCCACTAGGTGTAGTCCCCAAGACTACGGTCGGCTGCTGGCAGTCGGCTGTAGTCTTTAAATTGAGTCATAGTTGAGTTTCTTCGCTCTGTCTGATCGGGCCATGTCGAATGGAACGGTATCTAGTCGACTGCGGGCAGTCGACGGCTTTCTCTCTCTTCTTTTTTTTACTAGGTGTAGGCTTATTATCTCTTAGCTGCTCGGAAGCAACTTGTCTTTGACTCGACTTCAGGGGTCGGTCGGGTGGCCTTTGACTCGACTTCGGGGGTCGGTCGGGTGGGATAGGAACCGGTGGGGGCACGCTAAGTGCACCCACTGGGTGTAGTCCCCGAGACTATGGTGGACTGCTGGCAGTCGACCGTAGTCTTAGTGTTTACTGCCTTTGTTGCTTTTTCCTTTTTACTGAAATTGTAACTCCTCCTCTCTGGCTTCAGAAATCTTGTGATCTTGGAGCCCACTTGGCTGACTTGGAGAAGCAGCAAATTCAAATGAAACTTGATCTGGAGCTGGCCAGGACAGAACTGCAGACGGTCAGAGATGGCGCCGCAGGTAAGACGCCTTTGTCAACTGGTTAGTATTTCTTCGCTTTCTCCGACTCAATCATCGTTTTTGTAGAAACACTGAAAGAAGCTCTGGCGAAGAAGGATCAGGACTTGGCTGCTGCCCGCAAGGAGGCTGAAGACAAGACCGCTCTGGCCGCACAGAAACTATCTTCGGTCGACCACTTAGAACAAGAAAATACCAAGCTCAAGACTGCTCTGAATGAAGCCAACAGGGAGTGTTCACGTTGGAAGAAGGAGAACCTCACCCTGAGCGAGAAGCTGGAAGGCCTCGCTCGCGGGAGAAACGACCTGGAGAGCTACTTGGGGGACCTCGCGAAGAAGTTGTACCTCAAGCTTGAAGGTGCGCATTCAGTTCCGACTGGTTTTTGAGTCGACTCATTCTATGAAAATTGTCTTATCCTTGAATCTTGTATGCAGAGCTTTGCCAGAATTTTGAAGAGGAGACCAGTCGAGTGGAGCCGAGCTTGGACCCTGTTAACTCTCTTGTGAAGGACAAGGCCGCAATGAACGTGCTCCGTCTGGAGTCTCATGTTGACGGCGTCGTGGATTACTTGGCTCGACTGAAGGTTGCCATGACGCGGATCGACCCGACACTTTGGCCAGAATCTACGCTCCAGAATGATCTCGAGTCTCTGATGACTCGACTCAATGGAATCTCTGACCGAGTGCAGGAGTGGAAGAAGTCTTCAGCTCGGTGTGGCGCTGACGTGGCTCTGTCCCTGGTCCGCGTCCACTGTAAGGAGGTGCGGGAGGAGAAGCTGGCCACCATCCAAGTCGCCAACACGAGGAAGCACAACTTCCAGGACTTCATGGAGACATTCATTGCTGCTACCCGCATCGCAGACGGGATCGACTTGGATGAGTTCGTCGCCCCTGCCAGTCCTCCTCCTCCTGAGGAATGAAAAAACTTGCCTCGGGATGCCGAGTGTATTTTGTAATCCGTTGAACTCTGCCTTAAATTCGCCTCGGAATGCCGAGTGGAAGTGTAACAGTTTTAACTCTGCCGAGCTGTGGGCTCGAGTACTTTGATCTGAGGTCTCTCGGATCTTTTAGGCTTTATTTGAACTTGATTTGTCGTTGAATCTCTTTGTGGATGACCCGTCGAGTGGGAGGTTTGCTCTCCACTTGGTAGGATTTTTAAACTTAGGCGAGTGCTGACCGCAACTAAGTCTCTTCGTAGGAGAGCTTAGGCGAGTGCTGGACTGCAGCTAAGCCCCCGAGTGGGAGGTTTGCTCTCCACTCGGTAGGATTTTTTAAACTTAAGCGAGCGTTGACCGCAGCTAAGTCTCTTCGTAGGAGAGCTTAGGCCAGTGCTGGACTGCAGCTAAGCCCCCGAGTGGGAGGTTTGCTCTCCACTCGGTAGGATTTTTTAAACATAGGCGAGTGCTGACCGCAGCTAAGTCTCTTCGTAGGAGAGCTTAGGCGAGTGCTGGACTGCAGCTAAGCCCCCGAGTGGGAGGTTTGCTCTCCACTCGGTAGGATTTTTTAAACTTAGGCGAGTGCTGACCGCAGCTAAGTCTCTGCGTAGGAGAACTTAGGCGAGTGCTGGACTGCAGCTAAGCCCCCGAGTGGGAGGTTTGCTCTCCACACGGTAGGATTTTTTAAACTTAGGCGAGTGCTGACCGCAGCTAAGTCTCTTCGTAGGAGAGCTTAGGCGAGTGCTGGACTGCAGCTAAGCCCCCGAGTGGGAGGTTTGCTCTCCACTCGGTAGGATTTTTTAAACTTAGGCGAGTGCTGACCGCAGCTAAGTCGCTTCGTAGGAGAGCTTAGGCGAGTGCTGGACTGTAGCTAAGCCCCCGAGTGGGAGGTTTGCTCTCCACTCGGTAGGATTTTTTAAACTTAGGCGAAACGGGTTCGCGGCTAAGTCGCCCACTGGGGGTTCTCGTATGTAAACAGAAGTGATAGCAATCATTGGAACACTCTTGACTTTGATAAAAATGGACTGCGGAAGTTTCTCTTATTACATCTTTATGGGAAGGAACTTAAGTGTAAAAGGGGCGGAGTAGTTCCGCATTCCAAGCTCGCGGCTCGTTGATCTGGCGATCAACATTGTAGAGGTGATACGCTCCATTGTGGAGGACTCTGGTGATGATGAAGGGGCCTTCCCAAGTAGGAGCAAGCTTGTGAGGTTTCTGTTGATCCACTCGGAGGACCAAATCTCCTTCTTGGAAGGCTCGACTCTTCACATGTCGGGCATGGAATCGACGCAAGTCTTGCTGATAAATGGTCGATCTGATCATGGCCATCTCTCTTTCTTCTTCTAGGAGGTCTACTGCATCTTGCCGAGCCTGTTCTGCTTCGTCTTTGGTGTAAAGCTCGACTCGGGGAGCGTTGTGAAGGAGATCACTTGGCAGAACGGCTTCGGCTCCATAAACAAGAAAGAATGGGGTTCTTCCAGTCGACCGGTTAGGGGTGGTCCTTAATCCCCACAAAACTGACGGAAGCTCGTCGACCCAGGCACCTACTGCGTGCTTGAGATCACGCATTAGCCGAGGCTTTAGTCCTTTGAGGATCAAACCATTTGCCCTTTCAGCTTGTCCATTCGACTGGGGGTGGGCGACTGACGCATAGTCGACACGAGTGCCTTGAGAGGCGCAAAAGGCTCTGAACTGGTCTGAATCGAAGTTTGACCCATTGTCAGTGATGATTCTATGAGGGACTCCATATCTGAACGTTAGTCCTCTGAAGAAACTAATAGCAGTGCTAGCATCGAGGTTCTTGATGGGTTTAGCTTCAATCCACTTGGTAAACTTGTCGACTGCCACAAGCACATGGGTGAATCCGCTCCTGCCTGTTCTCAGAGGGCCGACCATATCCAGTCCCCAGACAGCGAAGGGCCAGACGAGTGGAATGGTCTTCAGGGCTGATGCGGGTTTGTGGGACATGTTGGAGTAGAACTGACATCCCTCACACTTGTCAACTATCTCCTTTGCCATCTCATTCGCTCTTGGCCAGTAAAATCCCGCTCGGTATGCTTTGGCTACAATGGTCCGGGAGGACGCATGGTGACCGCAGGTCCCCGAATGGATCTCATCAAGAATCATCTGACCTTCTTCCGGAGTTATGCACTTCTGACCGATTCTAGTCGCGCTTTCTCTATACAACTGCCCCTTTATGACCGTGAAGGCCTTGGATCGGCGGACGATCCGTCGAGCCTCTTCCTCGTCCTCTGGGAGCTCTTTCCTTAGGATATATGCGATGTATGGTATCGTCCAGTCGGGAGTAATGGCCAAGACTTCCATGATCAGGTCGACCACAGCAGGAACTTCGACTTCAGTCGGATCTGTGGCACTTTTCGGTTGTGGGGCTTCTTCTGTGAAAGGATCCTCCTGGACTGACGGCGAGCGGATGTGCTCCAAAAACACATTGCTGGGAATGGCTTCTCTCTTGGAGCCTATCTTTGCCAGATCATCGGCTGCTTGATTTTTGAGTCGGGGGATGTGATGAAGCTCTAACCCCTCGAATTTCTTTTCTAGCTTTCTCACTGCATTGCAATAACCAGTCATAGCTGGACTTCTGACGTCCCACTCCTTCATCACCTGATTAACCACCAAATCTGAGTCGCCATAGACCATGAGGCGACGGACGCCGAGTGAAATGGCCATGCGCAACCCATACAAAAGTGCTTCATACTCTGCTTCATTTTTGGAGGAATCGAAGTGAATCTGGAGAACATATCTGAGCTTATCTCCTCGGGGGGAGACTAGAACTACCCCAGCACCGGAACCATTCAGCATCTTAGATCCATCGAAGAACATGGTCCAGTGCTCCGAGTGAACTTGAGTCGGAAGCTGCTGTTCAATCCACTCGGCGACGAAATCTGCGATCGCTTGGGAATTAATAGCCTTCTTTGCTTCAAACCTGATATCTAAGGGAAGGAGTTCAATCGCCCACTTGGCCACTCGACCAGTTGCATCTCTGTTATGCAGTATCTCTGACAGTGGGGCGTCGCTGACGACTGTAATGGAGTGGTCAGAGAAGTAATGTGCAACCTTCTTCGTGGTCATGTAAATCCCATATACAAGCTTCTGGTAGTGAGGGTATCTTTGTTTTGAAGGAGTTAAAACTTCAGACAGATAATAGACTGGGCGCTGAACTCTAAAGGCCTTTCCTTCTTCTTCCCGCTCGACCGTGAGTACTGTACTGACAACTTGTCCTGTGGCCGCAATGTACAGCAGCAAAGGCTCTTTGCTGGTTGGGGCAGCAAGCACCGGCTGGGTGGAGAGCAGAGCTTTGAGTTCTGCAAACGCTGCGTCAGCTTCTGGAGTCCACTCGAACTTGTCGTCGAGGTCTTCGTGTCGGAGCACCGATGGCATCCAATCACCCTGAATCCAACCCTTGGGCAGGGTGGTCCGGGACGAAGATCCACCTTGGAATACTTCTTCATCAGTCGGTAGAGAGGCAATGCCTTTTCACCGAGGCGAGAAATGAATCGACTCAAAGCGGCCAAGCAACCTGTAAGCTTTTGGACATCGTGCACGCGCACAGGACGCTTCATCCGAAGTATGGTGCCAATTTTCTCAGGATTGGCGTCGATCCCTCGTTCGGAAACGAGAAAACCGAGTAACTTTCCGCGTGGAACTCCGAATGTGCATTTTGATGGATTGAGCTTGATATCATACCTCCTGAGGTTGGCAAAAGTTTCGGCAAGGTTAGCTCGCAGGTCGGAACCTTTGCGTGACTTGACCACAATATCATCCATGTATGCCTCCACATTCCGACTGATTTGAGTGAGTAAACACTTTTGAATCATTCTCATGAACGTGGCTCCGGCGTTTTTGAGGCCGAACGGCATAGTGACATAACAGAAGCATCCGAATGGGGTGATGAAAGCTGTTTTGATTTCGTCGGGTCCATACAGACGGATCTGATGGTATCCGGAATAAGCATCTAGAAAAGACAATCTCTCGCACCCCGCAGTCGAGTCGACTATTTGGTCGATGCGAGGGAGAGGAAAATGATCTTTCGGGCAGGCCCGATTGATATGTTTGAAATCAATGCACATGCGAAGTGACTTGTCCTTCTTGGGGACCATGACGACATTGGCGAGCCACTCGGAGTGGTAAATTTCTCGGATGAACTCTGCTGCTAAGAGCCGAGCCACCTCCTCGCCAATGGCTTGCTTCTTCTGGACGGCGGACCGCCGAAGATGTTCCTTCACAGGCTTGAATTTTGGGTCGACCCGTAGACGGTGCTCAGCCAGCCCCCTGGGAACTCCAGGCATGTCGGAGGGTTTCCATGCGAAGATGTCCCAGTTCTCACGGAGGAGCTGGATGAGTGCTTCCTCCTATTTGGAGTCAAGCGTCGTTGAGATGTGAGTCGGGGCAGCATCGGGGTCGGTCAGGTGAACGTTGACTGTTTTTGTTTCACCGGACGACTGAAAAGTTGATTCTGAAGTAGGCTTCTTGGCTCATAGCAACTCGCTTGGGTCGGCAGTCTTTTGGTACTCTTGCAGCTCGACCACTGCCATCTGAGCATCTGCAATCTTTGAGCCCTTCTGAAAGCACTCTTCCGCCTTCTTCCGATTGCCTGTGATAGTGATCACACCTTTGGGGCCAGGCATCTTCAGTTTGAGGTACACGTAACATGGCCGGGCCATGAAGCGTGCGTAAGCTGGCCTGCCCAAAATGGCGTGATAAGCACTTTGGAAGTCCACGACCTCGAATGTCAATTTTTCCTTGCGGTAATTCTTTGATTCACCGAAAACCACATCAAGAGCGATCTGGCCGAGTGATTGGGCTTTCTTCCCAGGAATGACTCCATGGAAACTCATGTTACTGGTGCTGAGTCTGGACATCGGAATGCCCATTCCTTTCAATGTTTCAGCATATAGTATGTTCAGGCCACTGCCTCCATCCATCAGGACTTTAGTCAGTCGAGTGCCTTCAACAATTGGGTCGACCACCAAAGCTTGCCTCCCAGGGGTGGCAATGTGCATCGGGTGATCAGACTGATCGAATGTGATGGCAGTCTGGGACCACTTCAGGTAACTGGGTGTTGCCGGGGCAACCATGTTCACCTCTCGGTTAATGACTTTCAGTCGACTTTTGCTTTCGACATCGGCAAAAATCATCAGGGTGGAATTGACTTGGGGGTATCCATCGTCACTGTCTTCCTTATCCTCGATTCTGTCCGACTCTTTTTCCTTGTCCTTGGACTGTTTTCCTTGGAACTGCTGGATCAGGAGCCGGCACTGTCGAGTGGTATGCTTTGGGTAAATGAAATTACCCTCTTCATCCTTCTTGGTGTGGATGTGACATGGCAGATCCAAAACATCGTTTCCATCTTGATCCTTGACTTTTTTGGGCTTCCAGGTGCCGTTGGGTTTTCCCTTGAAGCTTCCCTGGGCTACGGCCAGGGCCTTCCCAGGAGCGGCCGGTTCGGCCTTCCGCTTCTGCTTCCGACTGGAATTGCCTCCAGTTTCCTGGGCGACTGCTTTCTGCTTGCCACTCCGGAGTCGATCTTCGTCTTCTCCGTTAGCATACTTGGTGGCAATCTCCATCATCCGATTCAGAGACATCTCTCCAGTTCGACCGAACTTCAGATTCAATTCTCTGTATTTAACACCTTCCTTGAAGGCACAAACCGCTTGATGGTCTGGCACGTTCTCAACCGAGTGATGCACTGTGATCCACCTCTGGATGTATTCCCTCAGAGTTTCATTCGGCTTCTGCACGCAAGACCGCAGCTCGGTTAGGCATGCGGGTCGCTTGCATGTTCCTTCAAAGGTTGTGATAAACACTCGGGAGAGGTCCTCCCAAGTGTAAATGCTGCTGGGTGCCAACTGATTTAGCCATGCTCTGGCCGAGCCCTCTAACATGAGAGGCAAATGCTTCATGGCCACCTCGTCATTGCCACCGCCAATCTGTACAGCCACTCGGTAATCTTCGAGCCAGGTGTCAGGCTTAGATTCACCGGTGAACTTGCCGATTCCAGTCGCCAACCTGAAATTGGGAGGTATCACTGCGGCTCTGATGGCTCGACTGAAACACTCTGGCCCTGAAGTGCGTACTCTACTGCTGGCAGGAGCATCTCTGTTGTGGCCTTCTCGATGAGCTCTGTTCCTGTTAACCAAACCTTGAACGAGGATGGATCTCGCATCAAAGCCTGGGTCTCTGGGGTCGACTAGAATCCTCTGCCCAACGCTATGAGGGCGTCTGTCATCTTACCGTTGAGGTGCATATGACCCACTCCTCGGGGGAGGGGTTGGCACTCGACGTCGATCATCACGGTCGAATCGGTGATCATACTGCTCATTCCTCCTGTACTGATCATGCTGGCCACCACGTCCCTCACGCCTCGGGGGCGATCTCGGGCTGTGAGCTGACTCGACTGTATCTGTTGCGACAGGCCGACTGTGGATCCTATTCCGCGATTGAGAGACAGCGGAATTCTGGTCTCCCGCCGCCTGGAGCAATGCTCTGATCTGTAACAAGCCCCTGCCAGCCTCCGACTGGGAGGGCTGAATCGATTCTGCTATACGGGCCGCGGCGGCCAGATTCTGAACTGGGGTTCGATATACCTGCGTCGGCGGGAAGAGCTGGCGTCGACTAGACTCGGGAGCCCGCTGACGCGCTTGCTCGTCGAGTGCTCGCTGGAGATTCTCCAGTCGAGTGCGCTCGGCCAAGTTGGCCAAACGCGCGTCCTCCAAGGCCCGGGCCTCGGGGGTCTCTCCGACGATAGGAGTGCGGAGCGCGTCCATGTTCCGGCGGCGAGGCTCCTCTCGCTGCAATGACGTGAGAGGTTCGGGGTGATATTCGTCGTGGGGATGCGACGGATCGCCACCACCCGCGCCTCCGTCAGTGCAAGGGAAACCAGGGGGACTGTGTGTCCCATCGACCGCCAGAACCTCAGCCGCTGTATCGCTGCTGTCGCACTCGGATGCGGTCTCCACGGAGCCAGTCGACAGATCGAACAGGCCGTAGAGGGATTCGACGGGCTCGATGGCCGCGACTTGCGGGGCTGCCGATTGGCTGGCCACGGCGTGCCTCACCCACCGCTGAAGTCTTGACCGACCGGAGCGCTTGCGCTGGTGGGAGACATGGTGGGGAGACGATACGGGGGCCGACCCATATTGGGTCGATGGTTGCCGCAGGAGGAGGACGCGAACGCATGCGCGGAAATGTGTCGCACCGCGGGCGGGGAGCGCGTCGATGTCGAGCGGCGCCTCCTGAAGCCAGGCAGAGTCGTCGACGATGAAGGTGAACGCGCCGAGACGGATCTCGCGGCCCTCCACCAAAACTCCGCAAGAAAACATGATCAAAGGGATCAAGAAAAATCACAACTTCTCCAACTAAGCGCTAAGATTCTTGCCCCACGGTGGGCGCCAACTATCGTGGTTCTAACTCTGATAGTGATGTAGGGGGGTGAGTATGGAGAGGCGAGATCCTAGCTATGGGGAAGTTGTTACACGCGAGGTTTACGAGTTCAGGCCCTTCTCGGAGGAAGTAATAGCCCTACGTCTCAGGGCCCGGAGGCGGTCGACTGGATTATGCGTGTATAGGTTACAGGGGTGCGAACCCTTCCTACTGAGGAGGGGGGTGGCTTATATAGAGTTCGCCGGCCCCCTCCTGCCCTCAGTAATGCAGGGTTTAAAGTACATTTAATATTGGGCGTTACTGGTAACGCCTCTAATAAAGTGCTATAATGACCATGAAGACTACTTAACGGCTGACCGTTTGCCTACAGAGCGACTGCTGATCTCCTGGCGGTCAAGTGATAGCTTCTTGGTCGAGTGATAGCTTCTTGGTCGAGTGGGATGCCTTCAAGTCGATTGAAAGGTGATTTCTCCCAGGGGTGTCCTAGAGTAGGACTCTTGGGTCAGGCCCGTGTCCCTACCCTAGGTACATGTCTTCATCAATACCCCCTCCCGATAACTTCAACACGTGGGGGGGTTGACCTACCCCCTTCCCGATAACATTATTTTCTCATGTATGTATGTCATCGTTGTCGATATAACCCCCTCCCGGATAACTTCGACCGTGATGACTTATACCACGGGAGCACCCCCCGGCCCTCTCACTCGACCTAAACTCTCAAGGACACCCAAACCCTAGAAAAAACGATGTCGGTCTCCTACCCCCTCCCGCCGCGCCCATACCCTTGAAGCGTTGCCGAGGCCACCCCAAACCCGGAATAAGCTAGGTCTACGTTTGCCACTAATATATCCACATGCTGTCATGTTTGTGTAATAATTTCCATGTTGTAATATTTGCAGAAACAATGGAGTTCGGATGAGACGAGGAACAAGAACAGGTGTTGGGGGACATAATCTTAGCCGGACATGATGTCATGTCGTATCTTAACGACAATGATGGTCTGGAAGCAGAACAGGGTGAAGAAGAAGCAGGCTACGGTGATCGAAGAATGGAGGAGGAAACACATGATTATGATGGCTCCAGTGACCCAATGCTGGTGCAAGAAGGAGCCCGTGGTGACGGCTCCGGTGACCGAACAGAGTCCGGCCAGGTAAATATATTAGTTAAGCTTGTGATGACTAGCTAATTGATGCATTCATTGTTTTGGTATGTACACATATTAATTAACTCTCATCTAATTCTTCTTTTTTCTAGCCCTCCGGATCAAGCACAACTTCGGTAAAGAGACGAGGCATGAAGAAAAAGTTGCGCTCGGATGAAAGGTTTGAGATCACAGAAATCGCGCGCAATGGCATGCCGATTGAACCCATCCGGACAAAAGGAAGCATTTTCTGCTCAGTGCAGGGTCCGATCAGCATCCAACAATGGTATAAGCCTAAGAACGAAGACCCTGAGGTGTCTTATGTCAATGATATGCAGAAAAATGATCTTTGGACTGAGCTGAAGGCAAATTTCACCCTACCGCCAGAGGAGGGTCCAGAGAAGCCAGTTAAAGAGCAATTAATCAAGTCTCATGCTCTTAAGAAGATGGCAGAGCTATTCAGGAGGTGAAAGAATGAGCTGAAAACGTTTGTCGACAACGAAGAGACACCAGAATTCATCGGCAGATATGAGAAGATCAGAGTTCACTGGCCCACATTTGTGGCCTACAAGACAACGGAAAAGAGTAAGAAGATGTCGGCGACAAACAAGAAAAATGCTGCAAAGAAGAAGCTTCATCATTGGACGGGGTCAGGTGGCTACCTCAAAGCCCGGCCTAAGTGGGCCAAGGCTGAGAATGATCTGCTTGATAAAGGGATCGAACCAGAGACAATGAACTGGCCAGACCATTGCCGGACTTGGTTCTTCGGGGCTGGCGGAACCGTGGACCCTGTATCAGGGAAATGTGTTTGGATGAACGAGCAAATGAACATACCAGTCAAGAAGCTAAAGCACTATATCGATGCAGCGCAGCAAGGGACGTTCGTTCCAGACAAAGAGAATGACGAGCTCACAATGGCCCTCGGGAATCATGAGCACCCTGGACGGACACGAGGCACGCCAGGCTCCATTCCGTGGAGGGCTGGGTTTCTGGATGCAGGCGGTTACAAATGCCAGGAGAGGGGAAAAAAGTGCAGCAGACCCAAATGCAGGCGCGGCACGCAAGGGTACAAGCGATAAAGGAACGAGAAGCAAATCGCAGCAAGAACTGCCGAAGCTTCCCCCGAAGCTACCCCGCCATCTCAGCGCAGAAGCAGTGTGGCTTCCACTGAGCTGCTTCAGCCGGAGCATGTCTTGACGGCTCCTGCCAGCTATCCCGTGGATGCTATCACGGAGTCTCAAAATTGTCACCTTATGACGCAATGGATGAATTTGAAGGTCAAGGCGGCTGTTGGCTCTGTTTTTTCTACTGAACCCGACGCAACTTTTCACTGCCGGCCGATTCCAGAAGGATATGCTAGGGTGATGGTGGATGAAATAACGGAGGGATTTGAGGACCTCTAGCTTGACCACTTACCGGTGAAGGGGAGACTCGGCTGGGTTCTGCTCTGAAGACTCCATGCCTATGGCGGAAGGAGCTCATCAACCTTCCGAACTGGACGCCTCTGCCTCCTCCTCCTCCTCCTCCGGCGAGTCAGGGCACTCCGCCTCCTCCACCGCCTCCTCCTCCGGCGAGTGACGATCAGGGCACTCGGCCTCCTTCTCCGGCACGTGGCGGCACTCCGCCTCCTCCACCGCCTCCTCCTCCGGCAAGTGACGATCAGGGCACTCGGCCTCCTTCTCCAGCGCGTGACGGCACTCCGCCTCCTTCTCCGCCTGCGCCGGCGCGCCCGGGCAGCCAGCCTCCTCCTCCGCCTCGTCAGCAAGGGCGGAAGAGACCCACCGCCGCTCCGGCTGCTCCGGCGCGTCGTAGTCCTTCTCCTCCGCCTCGTAAGCAAGGAAAGAAGACAGTCGCAGCTGCTCCGTCTGCTCTGCCGGCGTCTAGCGGTACAACCAGAGGCGGGAGGCAATACAGATTCGGTCCTTCTCTGAAGACTCCAGAGAAGTTGCCATACGAGATTACCCCAGAGGAGAACGCCGACATCGCGCGAGCCGAAGTGAGGAACTTCTTTGAAGAGGTGAAAGCAAAGAAACATCCACCTCCGGAGGAGAAGGTAGATCCGAAAGCGAAGTGCACTCTGGCTGCCCTGAAAAAACCAGCAAAGTCTCCGCCGAAAGGAAACTATGAGCGCATTATTGAAAAGTCATTTGTCGAAGAGGAGCGGTCGGGAAGTACTGTCAGTGACCAAAGGTTAAAAGAACGATGAGCTGGGAAAAAAATTCCCCAGCTCGGCGAACAAGCGAACCAAGCGTGCCCCCCACTCAAGGTGCCTATTAATGATCCGAGGATGGTGCCCGGTTATAGCAATCTTGGAGATTACCTGCCTGACAATGTACATTATGAGTTATTGGAGGTGGAGGAACACAGATACGAGTACGGGAAGCCTCGCGAAGCGCACTCTGGCTGCCCTGACAAAACCAACCAAGTCTCCGCCGAAAGGCAACTATGATCGCATTATTGAAAAGGAATTTGCCGAAGCGGAGCGGTCGGGAAGTACTGTCAGTGATCAAATGCTGAAAGAACGACGAGCTGGGAAACAAATTGCCCATCTCGGCGAACAAGTGAAGCAATCATGCCCCCTGCTCAAGGTGCCTAGCGACATCGTCGCTAATGATCCGAGGATGGTGCCCGGTTGTAGCAATCTTGGAGATTACCTGCCCGACGATGTACATTATGATTTCGTGGAGGTGCAGATACAAAGATACGAGTACGGGAAGCCTCTCGTCAAAGATGAAAGATCTCTAACAACGATGATGCGAAGATTCCATGATTGGTACATGAAAACCTGCAGAGAGTCTGGGGGGAGGAATACTTTGCCGCTGAGAGTTAGAGATGAGCATGATCTCGTTGGAATTGAACTGTTGAATGTTCCATTTGAGTTCTTCCAGTTTTTCAATCAAAAGGCCCTCGATAAAGCAACGGTCACTTGCTACTGTTTGTAAGTAGTACTACTTCTGTCATTAAGTCTCTCTATATAGGTCAACTCTTTCATTGCATGTATTTATAATTATCCTTATTATATTATGCAGATTGAAGATCGCCGAATTGAAGAAAAGACAAATCGATGATATTGGGTTCATTAACACAAATCTCATAGATACAATTGAGGTTAAATATCGTGCCGACGATGCCGAGGCCAACTTGCTACAATCGTTGGTAATAAATGAAAACAAAGATACAATATTCTTTCCTTACAACTTCAAGTGAGTGTTACTGTCTTGTGCATATTCGGTTTCCCTTATTAGTTCAGGTTATAGTAATGTAATTGATGAGTTATGCATGCGTGCGCAGCTTCCATTATATTCTCCTAGAGATTAAGCTTGAGCAGGACTAGTAACCGTCTTAGACTCGAGACGAAAAGATCCCCAGGACTATGCGGACATGACTCAAATGCTCGAGAAGTAAGTTAAATTGATCATTATCCACCATATCAGCAACTTTGTTCATTTCCTGATATATCAAGTAATTGTTTTCTTTGTCTGGCTGGGTTTGGAGAAAATTCACCAAAAAAGCTCCGGGACTGCCGAAGAAGCTGCAATTTAGACACCCGAAAGTAAGTACTATATAGTAACATATTCCACGCATCTCCTAGTGATTCAAGCGCTAATTTCATCAATACCATTTGACATGCTTGCTTATCAGTTTGATTGACCTCTATTTCTTGTAAAGTGGTTGTGGCAGGAATAAGGGAATGATTTCTGTGGATACTACGTTTGCGAGTCCATCCGCCACACAACCTGTGAACGAGGGTACTCTAACGAACAATATGAAGTGTGTAAGCAATAATATTCACAATTTTATTTTATTACCATCATTTGTGTTGAGTTTCATTTATTCATATATATATATGTATGTGTGTGTGTTGACCCCCTTCTTCAAATTTGATCTTTCGAATGCGGGATAAACTCCTAGCACCACATCACCACATCGTATGCGAGCAATTCAAGAGGAATTCACGACATTCTTCCTTGACCACGTGATCGCTAAAGATGAAGAATACTATATGGATCATGTGTTCGTATATAATTAGGAGATTATATTGTAAGAGATAATTATTGTATATATGTAGCCGGTAGTGTCGGATAGATATACGAGAACTTGTTGTTCGACCAATCTCTTCGAGAAGGAGAGGTGGTTGATATCACTTCTCTCTGTATGCATATATGTTCATGACGATCTTCTGTTTTCTTCGTTTGCTTACTAGCTAGCTAGCGTGTCTAGTCCTCTCTATACATATATAGTACGTAGCGTCGACCAAGCACGGACATAAGAGAGGACACTTCTCTCTATTAATTAGCTAGCTAACACAATATATGAAACACTAAATTAACCTTCCAAAACCCCCAACCCCCCCTTCAAAAAAACCAAAAACCTCAGCCCCTGAAATGCTGACGCGTGGATGCCTATTGGTCCCGGTTGGTGCCACCAACTGGGACCAAAAGAAAAAAAACAAAAATCTCAGCCCCTGAAATGCTGATGCATGGATGCCTATTGGTCCCGGTTGGTGCCACCAACCGGGACCAAAGGCCCTCCTGCCTGGGCTTGGCGCACCGGCCACGTGGAGGCCCATCTGTCCCGGTTCCTGTTTGAACCGGTACTAAAGGGCCAGGGCATTAGTAACGACCCTTTAGTCCCGATTCAAAAACCGGGACAAAAGGCCCTTACCAACCGGGACAGAAGACCATTTTTCTACTAGTGTAATTCGCTTGACATAAATGAACGGGTAACTAAACGAGTGGTTGAGGTCAGTTTGGTGAAACTTCTTAGAGAAGAAGAAATCAAATGAGCCCTTAGAGCTAAAGTGGGTCAAGTAGTTTAAGGGGATAATAATACACAATTTTCCATATGATTCCAATGGCAAACATAGGAAAAAAATTCATCCAACTTAACACGATGAAGATACAATTGTAGGCCATGAGAACCTAGAGATGCATATTTCCAGCTTTTGTAGAAAGCTGTTTGGGGCCTAGTAGAGAAGTATGTCTCACTCAACAAGGACATGGTTGAGGACATAGCACAACTGGGAGATGATGAGAATGAGGTACTTACTGCTCCATTTATAGAGAAGGAAGTGTTTGAGGCAATTTCGCAAATGAAGAATAACAAAGCACCTGGTACAGATGGTTTACCAATAGAATTCTATAAGAAGTGTTGGGATAATATTAAAGGTGACTTCATGCAATGTTCCATGATCTGTTTAATGGCCATTTACAATTATCAAAATTGAACTTTGGGACAATCACATTGTTACCAAAGAAGGAAGAGGCAGTTTGCATTCAGCAGTTCAGACTGATGTCTGCCTAATGTAGCTTTAAATATTTACAAAAGTTGGAACAAATCACCTAATACAGATTGTTCATTTTGTGGTTCATCCGACTTAAAATGGATTTCATGCATGGGCAACACATCCTCGAGGGAGTGGTCGGTCTACATGAAACCTTGCATGAAATCCATCCGAAGAAACTTGATGTTGTGGTTTCAAAGTGGATTTCAAGAAGGCATATTATAAAGTCAAGTGACGATTTTTACAGCAAGCCTTGCGTATGAAAGGTTTTGGTGCGGCCGAAGCATGTCGAATCCTTTGTACAGAAAGGCAACGTAGGAATCAAGGGGATTTGATGTCTCCTATCCTATTTTAATGTTGTTCCTCATATGTTGTCTGTTTTCATTAATAGAGCTAAGGAGGACGGCCAGGTGTAGGTGGTCTAATTCCGCATCTAGTGGATGGTGGGATGTCCATTCTACAATACGCAGATGACACCATTATTTTCATGGAATATGATCTAGAAAAGGCGAGAAATATAAAATTAGTTTTATTCCTTTTAAAACAACTATCTGGGCTTAAGATTCATTTTAATAAAAGTGAGTTAGCTGATATACTATTGAAAGTGGTGTCCATTTGAATGAATAAACACGTGTCGTTCTAAACGTAACCACCGAGAATTTTCTTAAAAAGATGAAGCTAATTTTAGTTTTGACTCTTTTGTACCGACCTTCTCGATGTCATCTCAGCGTGAAATTTGCACAAATCTAGAAGGGTCTCTTGTCTTTGATGTGTAAATTTTTTATTTGTATTTATTCAAAAAAATGTACGAAAAATAATGTTAACATGTAATTATTGTAAGAATAAATTCTTTAAGTGTGTTTGGATTAAACACATTCAATTCTTGTTCATCCGTGATTATTTGTTCACGCAAAATTTTAGATGTCATCTCAGCGTGAAATTTTGCACAAGTCTAGAGTTATCTCTTGTCTTTGATGTGTACACTTTTTACATGTATAACCTATTTTTATTTTCAAGCCTAATTTATTTAAAATAGCTAAAAATTGATAGTTGCCTATTTACCCTCCTTTAGTCAATCATATCGATCCTTTCAACTGGTCGGAAAATTGATAGCAGATCAATGCAGTACAAAAAAATCAATAAAAGCCGGAAATGAACCAGGTAAAAAATAATACGTGTGTCAGCCTAAGAAGGTTGGTTCTCCATACATAGCCTAAAATTACAGTGATTGGTGGACCGAACAGACCGGCGCAATCCAAAAAATCATTAAAAATCAAGAATGAACTGTTCTATTAGTGAGAAATTGTACACTAATTTATTTAATAAGACAATGGTATACGTGCTATAACGTGGCGTTATTTTTTACAGTGAGCAAAAAGGAAAAAAAGGGCCTCGCTAGCGGTGGAATCAGTGGCGGTGGTAGCGGACTCTAGATATTTCTACTGCAGAGTGAAATATAGGCGGTGAACTAACCCATCAAAAACCAGCAGGCGACCCTCTAAAACTTGCCTGAAGCAGATGCAAACCAGGGGCACGTGGCAATCATATAAGCTTTGAATCATAGCACTGTGAATGCACGGGGTTGCCCCTGGCTTAGCCAGTATTTCATATATATATGGAAAATCCATCCTACCACCTGGAGTAGTTACCTCACATGTCTCATATATTACCACGTGATACTATATATATTATTTTATTATTTTAAATATGTTCATATACTTATCTAAGATATTTCAAAGTAAGTTACATGAAAAAATTGCATATGAGCCCATAGTTTTTGTTATATTTGCGAAATACATACATATTTGTATGTAAAAAAGAGTATACTTAAAACAAGGTATATACTACCTAAAAATTAAATTAGTATATATACTACCTAATCATTGTTATATACTACCTACTACACGTACATACTCTCGGTTTCGTTAGATACTACATACAACATACAAAACGCAAGTGGTGGTAACTACCACTGCTTGTAGAAAATATATATATACCGCTATTATAGACATGACATAAAAAAAATCATAAACTAAAATTTAATGGAAATTTTTTAAAAAGAAAGTGCATAGAAGGGTCTAGAACAAAGAGAAGTGTTTATGATTTGAAGTTTGTACATTGTAATTTGTTTAGAAGGAAAAATTGAAGAATTAAAATATAGAACATTCCAAAACAAAGAAGTGCTTGTTTTTTCTATAAGTTCGTTCATCAACCACGGAATCTTGTAGATAGTACATGTGGCAGTTAGGTAGAGTGAAGAGGTTATCGAATGACCAACAACGCTCCAATTTGACACATCTCTACAGTTGAACTGGTTTCATCCAGAGCTGACATTCAAAGTTATTCATACACTATATAGTGTTATAGATATAGATATCAGTGAACTATTAGATTGACTACAAATGATATGCAATGCAATGAGATAAAGCCAGTGGCCGGTTTATTATTAGCCATGCATGCCCTAAAATACAACCAATATAATACTACTCCCTCCGTCCCAAAATAGTTTTTCTTAGATTTGTCTAAATACGGATCTGTCTAGAAACATTTTAGGACGCTGATAAGTGCCACACATGTGGGCGTTAGAGAATCTGCCCACATATTTTGTGTGGTGTATAAGAGAAATAGCGCACACACCTACGTGTGGGCAAAACAAGTAATGCACACACATCTTTTTTTCCCTCTCAGTCCCTCTCACACGCGTGCGTGTGGACGAAATAGATAACGCCAACACGCCCCATACGTCAGGCCTCATACCTCGTGGTCCCGCACGCCCCGCGTGACAGTCACCGCGCACCCCGCAGTTGCCATGGTCCAGACCCTCGTCCATGTTCGTTTAACTGCAGTTGCCATGTCGCTGAACTTCTGTTGCCATGTCGGACAACTACAGTTGTTATATATGGTCTGGTCTACTGCAGTTGCCATGATTTCAAAACTTTAGAAGTGTCCACCTACTAACACTAGGCAGTTGCCATGTAGCACTACAAAAAGGCATGGCAAAAAACATGTTCGGGTAAAAGAGAGAGTTGCCATGTGCTCACAAGCACGCTAGAGCAGTTGCCTTGTAAAGAAAAAAAGTTGCCATCTGCTTACGTGCACGCTAGGGTAGTTGCCATGTACCATGCGAAAACACATGGCAACTCAGGTAAGAGAATTGCCATCTGCTTACAAGCAAAGGTAGGGCAGTTGCCATGTACCCTACAGAAACACATGGCAACTGCCAGCTTTGGGTGTAGGCGAGGAGATGGGCGTGTGGACGAATTGCTAAACGTCCACACACCAGCCCCCTCTGCGTGCGTCCCTCTGCGTGCGTGAAAGCTGGTGTGTGAGCGAATTGCTAAACACCCACACACCAGCCCCCCGTGTGGTGAAAAAGGACGTGTGAGCGACCGGATGAATGCCCACACACTAGCTTAGCCCTACGTGGCACACAAAAACTGCTAGAACGCACCAAGATTCATGTAGAATTAGTTGGATGAGGATCCATGCATGTGGGCGAGTTGCCAGACGCCCACACGTATGGGCGTTAGTGTTTTCGACATTTTATTATTTGATACTTCCATATCTTAATAAATGTAAGACAAGCTTTTTCTGGACGGAGGTAATATATAATTAAGAGTAAGTATCATAAACTACTATAACATACATTAATGTCGTATATATGATACTAACCTATGAGATTATTCACTCTAAGAAGTCCATAACTCCTCCACTACCCAAGCTCTACTATACGTACTGGTGGTCCCTATACAGGGATTACCAATTAGGCTCGGTTGATTCAAAGAATTTTCATAGAAATTTTGAAGGACTAGAGTTCTTTTGGAATTTTTTTCTATGTTGGTTGTTTGATTCATAGGATTGAATCCTATAGAACTTTTTTGGATGGATTTATGTTTACTTCCCAAAGGATTTCTAGCATCCGCTCAAACCTTTTTAAACAAATCATTTGTCTGTTCTATATAATGCAATCAAAAAGCCTAAAATATTGTAGAATTGAGATGACCATTTCAATTCAATCATATGTTTTTTCTATTCCCATGCTTTTAGAATCTTACAAATCAAAGAAGCTCTTAATTTGCATGTTGTCCTGTGTGCATGAGTGCTAGTATATCAGATATTCTTTAGAGAAAAAAAGACGTATAAACAGAACGCCACTACACAGGCCGGGCTGGCCGGCACAATAAACACACGCCCCTTACCGTGTCTCCTAGTCACACTAGAATAACGCAGACCAGGGTTAAACCTGCGAGTGGGCGTGTGTGTAAATGTGAGCAGCAGCATGGGCAGTGTCAAGTCGCACAACTCAACCGTCCACCATGAGGTGGCTCCATAGTTTATAAATAATGTGACGTAAGACAATGCGTAAGAATATTTGTTGTATTTGTGAGGATAAAAAAAGTTGTGCGAATAATTCAAAGGTGTCATATTGGGATGTTACCGACATAGCTAACTCTTGGGCGCAAGGCTTTCAAAAAAAAATCTTGTGCACAAGGACTTAATTACATGTCGACTTGGAGGGATTATTCTACAGATATAAAATAAAGTGAATAGAAACGGCAATCAAACTTCCATATTAGGTGAGAACTATAGCATATTGGGAACATATACACAAGTATGCTAGCACAGAATGGTTCTTAATAAATTAACGAGAAACTAAGAAATAGAGGAGTTAAATGATGCATTTTAACAGAAAACTTGCATTCAACAAACTGAAAAAGGTAGTTTCTGATTGTTCGAAAAAAGGTAGTTTCTTTTTTGAGGTGGCAAACTATATTGTTTCTTATTGGTATGACCAACCCGTTGTTAATCTTAAGTTATCTCAGTTCAGTCTCTTGGAGTGCTCATCAGGACTGGGCATTCATGCATAAGGGTAGAGGATGCGTACATGTTGTGGGTGTCTTTATCTGTACTGTTTTTCTCATTTCTCAAAAAAAAAATTGATGCACAATTATTATTATTTTTACAACACGCTTTATAGAGAGTAATGCATTTTATGTTGAAAAAAGACGAACATTTTATGGTTCACTCCGATCTATATTGTAAGAGAGAGGAGCACCTTTCAAGAGTAATCTAATGTCGTTACCATTGATCTCTATTTTTTGTGTGGTCACCTTTTTGAATTAATCGTACGTGTCTATAATGAGGCAGCAAGCAAAACTAAATCCTTGAGCAAGAGAGAGACACGAAACAACAGGAGTTGCACATCTAGATCTATCCCAAGGCTCCGTTTACTATTGCTGCGAATTCTTGCAATCTTATATTATGTTTGTTTGATCCGCATTTGACTACTTCATGGCTAATTTCCTAAACAAATTATGAACTAAACACGACGAAGTATAGCGCAACAAACCGTAAACTGAGCCTAAATCAACTGATCGCTGGATCTAACTCCACACATGTGTTCAGAGGAAGAATCGATCCTAGAGATAACTAGGCGCGGCCGCTTTTCTTCCTGGAGATAAGTACGAGACGTCACCAATGGAACAGTGACGTGCCCGACAATGACCTAGGTAGCAGTCCCTACCCTTTACTCCAGCAGCAAGCAGCTGGCTATCGGAGACAAATATATGTTACACCACGCAATTACTTTCGACAGTGACGCAACGTGTAAGAAATTGAAGAACATAGGGACAGCATGCAGCGCAGCGCTGCGCAAGAAATCTGCAATTACCTGGCAAGAAAAGAGTCAAGTGGTAAGCAGATCTGAGCTATCGATCCATGCGCACATTTGCCTCTAGATCGTCCATCTCCGGCCTACTCAGTAGGTTGATCTGCCATGAACATTCCAGACTAATATAAGCCGAAAGCAATCGTAATCAAAACATGCGATACTGTAGTAGATCTGACAAAAATTTACGGAGATCCATGAGTATATTTTTACCTTGGTTGCTCCAAGATCCAGATTCTTGGAACCAGCTATAGCTGAATCAATCAGCGGCGCCGCAGTAAATGCCTTTTTCCCTTCCCAAGGCCGGAGCGAGCAGCAGCGGTTAACGGTAAAATCCCTTGGAAAAGATGAGAGAATTTATCAAAGCAAAAGGGAGCATCTTCGTATCGTACCGAGAGAAAAGGGAGGGAATCCGTGCGCGAAAGCGTACCCACGCGCGCGGCGCCGTACGCTCTAGCCTCCCAGAAATGGAAACTTGCAGAGAGCGCCATGAACACAAAATTGCGGGGTAGTCTGTACGGCATACGATGACGCAAAAACGACGGCCAGCCGGCCTCTGCTGTGGACGCGGCGGCGGTGTGCTAGCGCGTGCAGCCAGCCACGGCGAAGGCCGGAAGGGAAGCGGGAGAGTGGATGACAGGAAGAGCAGTGAGCACGCGGCCGCGACGGCACACCCGGGCGGTGCCGTAACGACCGGCCGTGTGCTCACTCTCTTCTGTCACCGCCCAGCGCCCGTACCGGTCCTTGCCGAGCTAAGCAGCCGCGCCGCGCGCCTTCAACGCACACCGCCGCCGCGGCCACCGCACGCGGCACGGACGCTGGCGTTCTTTTGCGAGATCGATGGGGGAGATGGGAGAGGTGGGGAGAGACGGGTGTTGGGAAGCCGGATATATAGGCCGAGGGGTTGGGGGAGGTAGCCGGGCACGCACGTGTTGGGCCCGCGGTATGGCAGCGACGAGCGGAGAACGTGCAGCGCCGGAACATTCCGCGGCTGGCTGGCTGGCTGGCTGGCTAGGGTTTTCCTACTCCGATCCCGCCGCGCGGGAGAGGGGTGGTTGGTTGCATCGATCTAGCGCATAACAAGGGCACGATCGAGCGACGGGTCGATGGCGCCCGGCGCTGCGGACGCGGCCGCGCTAGGTAACGAGCTAGCTGCTAGCTGTCGCCGCGCCGCGCCAGATCGAATCGAGCTAGCCAGCGGCGTCGCTCGCCCGGCGGCCAGGCTGGGATGGATGGATCGATGGCAGGCGTGCCTCCCCTCCTCGATCGTGTTCGGCTCTTTCTAAAATCGGGCATGCGCGGCGCCGTGAGTGAAGGCGAGGGGAGGCGTGTGGGGTTCATCTCCTCGAAGCGATAAGCTGGGGCATTAAAGCCGCGCCGGGGCCGGTGGCCCCTCGACACGACACGAGAGGCGAGGCCACCCCGCGATAAGATTTTTCCAAATCTTGCCACCCTTTTCTTTTTTCCTTCTACCACCAGCTTTGACTCACCGGCCGATCGATGACCACAACAGAAGCACAGAGATGCCCGCCCGCCCGTCCCGAGCGTCGCTGGAGCGCCAACAAGTGGCAATTTGAGCAGCGCGCCTTCTTCCCATCGCTTCACGCACATGTTCGACGTGACATGGCTGCTCCGACAACTGTCGAGCCACCAGAGAGAGAGAGAGAGAGAAACGGAATGTGTACATATACTCCATCTGTGTGCGAAAATTTCTTTTGGAGGACGAGCAGCTCCATGGAGCTTACGTTTGCAAAATTAAAAAATCATCAATTTTTTTTTTCAAAATAATCTGATAAAATATAGATGTACATGGAGGCATAATGTATATGTGTGTAAAATTTCAAGACGAAATACGTTGAAATGAGGGCTGTGCAAAAAAAAACCAAATCTAGGGCTTTTCTACGCATGGCACTATTCATTCTCAAAGTTCATGAATTTGTTTTTTTATGGGTCACATTTCAAGGTATTTTATCCTGAATTTTCACGGACACATACATTTCGTCCTTGCGTACTTGCACATTTTTTCACTATTTTTCAAACTAGAAAATTTTGAAATAAAGTGGAGCCCGGTCACCAAAACACACACCCACTGATTTGTGCACAAATATACAAGTAAAGAAAGTTCTTTCAAAAATAGGGCAAATGAAAAGAGGCATGGACTTTATGTGCGTATCAATGAAAGAAATAGAGTGCTATTTGAATGTTTTTTTTGTGGGTAGTGCTATTTGAATGTTATAGTGTTGCTATAGTGTATTAGGAGAGCCGGCGCTAAGTTCTAGCAAATATGGCTGCTTGCGGCCCTAGTTGAGTAATAGTGCGCTATTTTGTCCCTAAAAGTTCTAGCGTCATGCAAAAATCTAAAACAGAGAAAAAAAACCCAGCAGCCCAAAGCCGCTCTCTACGATCCATAGCCCTTAGGGCATCTCCAGCCGTTGGCCCCTCAGAGGCGCCTAAAATCGCCGTCTGGGAGTGAGCCAGCGCAAAAATTGGACCTGGAGGTGAGTTGGTCCCCAGCTGCCGGCCCCAGGGCCGCCCCCAGACACGTTTTAAAATAAAAGAAGTTCGGCGAAGTTTGGCTTAAACACGATAAAATTCGGTGAAACACGATAAATTTCGGCCAAACACGATAAATTTCGGCACATTTCGGCGAAGTTCACGGATTTTCATTACATAGCACATATACATAAACTAATCTAAAGGAAAAAGTGGCTGAAGTCGCCGCCGTCGCCGCCATCGTCGTTGTCGGCCTTCTCCTCCTTGACGCGGGCGCCCCTGCTGGACCCCTGCCCGGCGTCGCCATGGCGGACTGGTGGCGGCGCATCGTCGTCGTCGTCGTCGCTGTCGCAGATGACGACGACTCCGCCTTCGTCGCGGCCGCGTCGGCGCTCCGCGAAGCGAAGCAGGGCGGCGCGCTGGCGCTCCTGCGCCTTCTCCAGGCGCTCCTTCTCCATCGCTATGGAGTCCCTGCACGCCCATTCCAGGGCCGCGTCGTCGTCCTCGAGCTCCGTCGTCACCAGCGCGGCCGGCTCCTTTTTCACCGGCGCGAGCCCCGGCTCCGTCTTCACCGACGCGAGCCCCGGCTCCGTCTTCACCGGCGCGAACCCCGCCTCCGTCTTTGGCTTGACGAAGCGCGGAGGAGGAGCCGACGAGTAGGCGCGCCGGCCGCCCTCGTTGATGACGACGCCGGCGCTGCGAGTGCGCCGGCCGAGCGGAGTCTCCGCCGCGGGCTCGGCCTTGACGCCGAGCAGGGCCGGAGTGCCGGAGGAGTGGGATAAAGATCGGGAGGAGGAAGAAGAGGAGGAGGACCCGAACCTCCTTGGCGCCCCTCGCTGTTCTGCCGGCCGCCGACCACCGGCGCGCCGTTGGTGGACGCCAAGCGCTGCTGCTGGCGGCGCTTGAAATACGCCGCCCAAGCCGCATGGTTGTCGGCGGCGTACTGGGGGAGGGAGAGTTGGGCGTCGGTGAGGGAGGCGCGCACGACCTTGACTTCCTTGGCGAAGTACTTCGGCTTCGCCACGGCGTCGGGCAACGGGGGAATGGGCACTCCCCCGGCGCTGAGCCTCCACCCCGTCGGCCCGGCGCGCATGTCCGGCGGCGCTGGGATGTTCGCCTGAAACAGGAGCCAGGACTCCTGTTCGCGGAGCGAACGGCGGCCGCCTCGTCTCCGAGGTAGCGTTCTGCCATGGCGACGGGCTCGGGAGAGGTAGAGAGATAGAGGGAGGGGTTGGGCGGCGGCGCTCGGGAGAGGTAGGGAGAGGGAGGGGCTGGGCGGCGGCGAGGGGCGGGACTGGTGTGGGCACAGGCACGTGTAGGCCACCGGCTATATAGCCGCGCCGCACCCGTGTGTACGCGTGCGAGGGAGGGGAGGCGTCGGCACGTCGTCCCGTGACGCGCCGCCCGTGAGGAATCAATGGCAAGGCTGACCGGCGACAGCCTTGCCATTGATTCTCCTCAGAAACCGAGGCCGTTGGGGGAAGACGAGGCGCCGTGTCGCTGACGCGGCGGGCCCGTGGCTGTTTCGAGTCAAAACAGTTCGCCCCGGCGCCCCCGGGCGCCCCCCAGCGCGCCGGGTTCGGCCTGAATCCGTCGGCGCTGTTTTCAGCCCAGGCCGGCGAAAATCGGACTCCTGGGGACGCGACTGGGCCGTTTTTTTGACGCCGATGCGAAAAAATCGTGTGAGAAGGTCTTCCTGGGGACGCGGCTGGAGATGCCCTTACGCCTCTCATTCTTAATATTAGTCCTAACTCACGAGGCAAGGATACCTCACATCCGTTCCAATTCCCACTTGAGCTGTGAGCGACGACCGAGTCGGTCTCTTATAAGCAGTGGCGACTACCTTCAGATCGACTCCAGCCAACACGAGAAAGGGTGATGTCAGCCACGCCACCAGTTACGATGAAAATTCAACCACCAACTAATACTTTCCTTTGCTACTTCCATGGTTCCACCTCGCTAAGCTCCTCCCGCTGCTTGCTCATGAATCTGCGTGTCTCGTACTGCTGCTCTTATGTGCTAGTGTGGCACTTCTCGCATCTTCCATGGAAAGTTGACGAGGGTGGCGCGGCTGTGGAGATGCGGAGGACGCGGTGTAGGGGACGTCGGGGCCGACGAATCCTAGTCCGGGCTCGACAGATCTGGCTGCCGGTTCGACGAATCGGGCGGGTGCTTGTCACTGCCGATCCGCATGGCGATGGAGGATGTAGGGAAGTGAGAGCGGATGGTTCAAACATCAGTTTAAAATTGGATCAACCACATTTGCTGATTTTGTGCTTCCACACAAATATATTATGCCTCCACTAGTTGAAAAGGGGGCAACGGTGCAGGCCGGGTCAGCCCATTAGTCCCGGTTCAGTTCAGAACCGGGACCAATGGGGGCATTGGACCCGGTTCATGAGCCCAGGGGGCCGGCCAGGCCACGTGGGCCATTGGTCCCGGTTCGTCTGGACCTTTTCGTCCCGGTTGGTGGGACGAACCGGGACCAACGGGTCTCACTCCTGACCCATCACCATTGGTCCCGGTTGGTGGCTTGAACCGGGACCAAAGGCTCCCCTTTGGTCCCGGTTCAGGCTCCCCTTTGGTCCCGGTTCAAGCCACCAACCGGGACCAATGAAGTGCCTATATATACCCCCTCGCGTAAGAGCAGAGCACACTGCTCTGTTTTTTTCTGACCGAAGGGAAGAGGGCTTGGTGGTGCTCTAACTCACCTTCTATGCATATAAGGTGTTCGATGGAATGCCCGAGCCACACTACTTAACCTTTCTCCTCTCCAAGCTCCATTTGCCTCAATATTTGTCTAGGTTTAGCGGTCCGTCACGCTCCGTCCCCGTCTTCACCGCCGTCGATCACCCGCGCCGAGCTCATCGCCGGCATCATCGTGGTGAGCCTCTTATTCTTATCTTCTTTCTGAAAGGAAAAAATATTCTTACTTGTATGTTTACATAGATATTTGTATTATTTTCTTACTTTTATTATTGCATCTTATATAGTGCGATGGTTTTGGTATCCGCCCCCGTCGGCCCTCGTCCTGTCTATGATTCGGATGTTGTATATATATTATCTTTATAACTATTGGTTCATTTATTGTTTATAAAAATTATGCCGACCAAAGTGACATAGATTTTATTTATGTAGGATGTATGTGAATCAGAAATTCCAACCGACCCTATTGTCGAGAGGTTAAATTTAGTTGAAGAAGAAAACAATTTGTTGAAGGAAAAAAATAAAAAAATTGAGGAGGAGAAGATGATATTGGAGTTGCATGTTGCGGATGTCGTCGATGATCACAAGATCAAGATGGATGCAATGCGCTTGAAGATTAGAAAGATTAGAAAATATGCCATTCATACAGAGGCTTGGTATCATTATGCCGTTGGATCAATTGTTACCTTGGTTGCGATTATGATCGCATTGAAATGTTTTACATAGTTTCAATGTATGGTTTAATTAATTAGATGCTCTGGAGAGCTATATGTTGTTAAATTAGAACTATGTATGTACTTTGGTTTTAATGTGATGATGAACTTATATTAATTTGGATACTTAATTATATATAATGCACGCCGATGAACCGGCAATGGATGTACGGTGACAGACACACCTCCGGCGAGTCAGGGCACTCCGCCTCCTCCATCGCCTCCTCCTCCGGCGAGTGACGATCAGGGCACTCGGCCGGCTCCTTCTTCGGCGCGTGGCGGCACTCCGCCTCCTTCTCCGCCTGCGCCGGCGCGCCCAAGCAGCCAGCCTCCTCCTTCTCCGTCTCGTCAGCAAGGGCGGAAGAGACCCGCCGCCGCTCCGGCTACTCCGGCGTGTCGTAGTCCTTCTCCTCCGCCTCGTAAGCAAGTAAAGAAGACAACCGCTCCGTCTGCTCTGCCGGCGTCTAGCAGTACAGCCAGAGGCGGGAGGACATACAGATTCGGTCCTTCTCTGAAGACTCCAAAGAAGTTACCATACGAGAGGACCCTGGAGGAGAACGCCGAGATCGCGCGAGAAGAAGTGAGGAACTTCTTTGAAGGGGTGAAAACAAAGAAACATCCACCTCCAGAGGAGAAGGGATCCGGTGAAAGCGAAGTGCACTCTGGCTGCCCTGACCAAACCATCCAAGTCTCTGCCGAAAGGCCACTATGATCGCATTATTGAAAAGGAATTTGCCGAAGCGGAGCGGTCGGGAAGTACTGTCAGTGATCAAATGCTGAAAGAACGACGAGCTGGGAAACAAATTGCCCATCTCGGCGAACAAGCGAAGCAATCGTGCCCCCCCGCTCAAGGTGCCTAGCGACATCGTTGCTAATGATCCGAGGATGGTGCCCGGTTATAGCAATATTGGAGATTACTGCCCGACGATGTACATTATGATTTCATGGAGGTGCAGATACAAAGATACGAGTACGGGAAGCCTCTCGTCAAAGATGAAACATCTCTAGCAACGATGATGCGAAGATTGCATGATTGGTACTTGAAAAACTGCAGAGAGTCTGGGGGGAGGAGTACTTTGAATGTGAGAGTTAAAAAGGAGCATGACCTCGTTGGAATTGAACTGTTGCCTGTTCCATTTGAGGAGTTCTTTCAGTTTTTTCAATCAATTGGCCCTCGATAAAGCAACGGTCACCTGCTACTGTCTGTAAGTAGTACTACTTCTGTCATTAAGTCTCTCTATATAGCTCAGCTCTTTCATTGCATGTATTTATAATCATCCTCACTATATTATGCAGATTGAAGATCGTCGAATTGAAGAAAAGACAAATCGGTGATATTGGGTTCATTAACACAAATCTCATAGATGCAACTCAGGTTAAATTTCATGCCGCAAATACCGAGGCCAACTTGCTACGATCGTTGGTAATAAATGAAAACAAAGATATAATACTCTTTCCTTACAACTTCAATTGAGTGTTACTGTCTTGTGCATATTTGGTTTCCCTTATATATTAGTCAAGGTTATAGTAATGTAATTGATGAGTTATGCATGCGTGTCCAGTTTCTACTATATTCTCTTAGAGATTAAGCTTGAGCAGGGACTAGTAACCGTCTTAGACTCAAGACAAAAAGATCCTCAGGACTATGCGGACATGACTCAAATGCTCGAGAAGTAAGTTAAATCGATCATTATCCACCATATCAGCAACTTTGTTCATTTTCTGATATATCAAGTAATTGTTTTCTTTGTATGACAGGGTTTGGAAAAAATTCACCAAAAAAAGCTCCGGGACTCCCGAAGAAGCTGCAATTTAGATACCCGAAAGTAAGTACTATAGTAGCATGTTCCGCGCATCTCCTAGTGATTCAAGCGCTAGTTTCATCAATACCATTTGGCATTCTTACTTATCAGTTTGATTGACCTCTATTTCTTATAAAGTGGTTGTGGCAGGAACAAGGGAATGATTTCTGTGGATACTACGTTTGCGAGTCCATCCGCCACACGACTTGTGAGCGGGGCTACTCTGACGAACAATATGAAGTGCGTAAATAACAACATTCACAATTTTATTTTATTACCATCATTTGTGTTGAGTTTCATTCATACATATATATATATATATATATATATATATATATATATATATGTATTGACCCCCTTCTTCAAATTAGATGTTTCAGAAGCGGGATGAACTCCTAGCACCAGCTCGCATGCGAGCAATTCAAGAGGAATTGGCGACATTCTTTCTTGACCACGTAATCGCTGAAGACGGAGAATATATACTATGTGGACCATGCGTCCGTATGTTAGGAGATTATATTTGTAAGAGATAATTATTGTATATATGTAGTCGGTAGTGTCGGATAGATAGACGAGAACTTGTTGTTCGACCAATCTCTCGAAGAAGGAGAGGTGGTCGATATCACTTCTCTCTGTATACATATATGTTCATGACGATCTTCTGTTTCCTTTGTTTGCTTACTAGCTAGCTAGCGTATCTAGTCCTCTCTATACGTATGTATAGTACGTAGTGTTGACCAAGCACGGACATAAGAGAGGACACTTTTCTCTATTAATTATAGCTAGCTAACACAATATATGAAACACCTAAATTAACCCCACAAACCCCCAAACCCCCCCCCTCCCTTCAAAAACAAAAAACAAAAACTCCAGCCACAGAAATACTGACGCGTGGATGCCTATTGGTCCCGCTTGGTGCCACCAACCGGGACCAAAGGCCCTCCTGCCTGGGCTCCGCGCACAGGTCACGTGGAGGCACATCTGTCCCGGTTCTGGATTGAACCGGGACTAAAGGGACACGGCATTTGTACCGACCCTTTAGTCCCGCTTCAGGAAACGGGACAAAAGGCCCTTACGAACCGGGACAATAGACCCTTTTTCTACTAGTGCTCATAGTTGATATTTATAAGATATAATTAACAATTTTTTTAATACAAAACAATATCTTCAATTATACCACGCAATAACATGTCTAGCATCGGGAGAAGGACAGCGGCAGCGCTAAATCTTGTAGTGCGATTTTTTTTGTTGGTGCATATATGCTACTTGCCCTGTTCTTCACATGTTGCTTTCAAACTTAAAAAGTGTTTCGTTATTATTCTATATAAACTGCGACAGGAACAAAGATGAAGAATCGCCATGGTGTGCATGCCGAATCTGGGATTAAAGTGATTTTTATGGACTTATTATAGATCACAAGAAATTTCATGTGTGCGTCTGTCTTCGGGATTATTGATGCCCCATTTCATTTCCAAAACAATGCGTGCGTGTATGCTACTAATGATGAACACCAACTGAGGTTACAAAAACGAAACTGCCTTGCGTATGATATTTTTCTTATACGATTTTATACAACAAGACACAGGCCCGTTCCCAACGTTTAGGCCCACTACACCAGAACAGTCTGCTCGTACGCAAAATCGTATGAAGTTTGATCATACATATAGCAGCGCTCTTACAAAAATGTAACCATGACGGGCTTGTGCATGAGCTTGAATGCTATAAGAACTGAGTAGTACGAGTAGTTGTGGTATGCCACTGTGAGGGAATATCCAGTCGACATGAACTATTATGGTTTTCAGATTTAGAATTGTCAAAAGGATGGACATGGTAATTTATGTTAGTCCAGCTGAGTACGGAGTAACTTTTTTGAAATGGTCCTGCCAGTCGCAATGATATCTTATAATGCTCATTTTTCTTTCTCACGGGGAAGAACCTATTGGTGAGAGTGGACTTGTAAAGCACGGTTCCACTATAGCCCCCCCCCCCTCCCCCCCCCCCTTTTTTTTTAATAAACGAGTTTATAAAATTTCCTGGTTTTAGAGCAAATCCAATCATCACCTAAAATTTAGCCATTGACTAGCTCCTGTTGGGTGTAATTGACATTGGTACCTACTAAGAGCATCTTCTATAGGTGATGCAAAATAAGGATGAACCACTTTTTACATCACCACGGAGCAAAAAACGCTCTCCAACTGCAGCCAGTGATGTAAATTTGGCAAAAATTAAAAAAATTAGGGTCTGATGTATATTTTACCTCCGGTGATGTAAATATACATCACCTTCTCGTGCCCCAAAAGGCACATGCCGCGTGCGCAGTGAAACTGCCGTGTCGAAATTTCCTTCCCCTTCCCGCCGCTTCGCCCGCAGCCACCGCCGACGCCATTTCAGACAATTCTGTTGCCGCCGCATCCACCTCCTCCCCTCACCGTCCAGCCGCCACCGGCCCTAATCCCGCCGTCGCCTCCTCAAATCCCACCATCGCCACCGAATTGCCGCCGCCGCCTCGCCTTAATCTACCCCAATAGTCGCCCCCTGCCCTGCTCGTCGACGACCAACAACAGTCGTCCCTGCCACCGGCACACCTTCTCGCCATTCCCTTGCATCTGTTGACGTGCCTTGCTGCCGCGCCCTTACCTCCGGCCCACCAATGGCACAGAGGAACAAGTGCAAGAGCAAGAACGGCTACAAAGGGGTCCGACTGCACAAGTCCGGCCGGTGCGCCGCCAAGATGCAGCGGGGCAGCGTGTGGTACTGGCACATCACATTCGACAATGCTGACATTGACGCCCCCACCTACGACATGGCCAGATGGAGGCTCAGGGTTCCGCGTCGGAGCTAAATTGCATCACTTGTTGGAGTTGGTTGTTCTCGTTGCCCTAAAAAGCACGTTTTTGGTGTTGTATATTTTACATCAAGCCACTTTTGGAGTCCTATTTTACATGACCAATTGGAGATGCTCAAGTTTCTACAAATAGACAAGTAAAATGACTGTGCGTTGCCACGGGACATGCATATTCTATTAGTTCAATATTAATTGTGTATAACATATATTTGTAGGATCGTCTTTATATTGTCCAAAATATCTCAACCTTATTGAGCACTGCACTGACAACTAAAAGTAAAGTTAAAGTTGTCAAATAATAAGAGATAAAGCATAAGGCAAGTAAAAACAAATATGGACTCACAACAGCAAGCGGGAGATAATACATGTAAATAAGTCAAGACGATTGTTCAAATACAAACTTCACATTGTTATAGTATAAACTGCATTTTGTATATGTTTAACAGTGTTGTAATAAAAAAATAATGTTACTTCGACTAAATATAATTTATCCCAATTTTCATGAGCAAATCTTGCGTGACTTGTGGAATCTTAGCTATACATTCATTGTCCTTGTATGTCAGCAAATCACATTTAAGCAATTTCATCGATCAATCATTGGACAATTATTTGATATCCCAACTGGTTTGATTTCTCAGTAAACATAATGCCAAGTTGTAAGTTAAACACAAATGATTCTGCATGATGGAGGTGACCTGAACAAACGAATCTCTCATAATTAAAAATATATAGAATTATCTAATTTCATTCTACAAAATATAGGTATACATAATTTATAAAAAAATAAAATACGATTACTCAAAGTATAAGTGTCAAATATCTCACCAATGATGTAAGGATCTATCTATATACGATGTTCTTCGTGTACATACCAATAGGACAATCAGAGTTCTTGTTTATGCCGTGATTTGAACTCTTCTTTTTGCTATCATCTGAGCTCCTTTTCTTATTACCAGCATCCAAAATGACAAGAATCTTGATGTTCCTTCTAGCTGTGGATCTAGATAGCGCAACATACAATTACTCATAGGAGAACAACGGCTCGGGCAAGTAAATACCCGTGTTTGGTATAGTCTGCCACTGTGCCTTGTTAATTGTCATGGCGAAGCTAAGCCTAATTGGAAATTGTTTCCTCTTGAACTGAAAAGGGAACATCTCATCATCAGAGGGACAAAGGGGGGGGGGGTCCTTGGCAAGAATATCCTCTTTCCAACATGTTGGCCCAACACAATCTCGGCATCAATCACATTCCTTTGGAATCCTCGAACCAATAGCCTCGTGCCATTGCAAAGTTTGTTTGCAGGGTCAATGTTTCTGAGTAATATAACAGGGCAATTAATTTTGAGCTTCAACACATGTATGGGAAGCCCATTAGGGGTTAGTGTGTTAAGGAACTCAGAGGGGTAGTAGTTGTGAGGGTTGTCCACCGCATGATCAAAGCTATGGTACACCATCTCACCTCCCTCAAATCGATTGATCATCTTCAAATTAATCCTATCCACACAAGCATTCCGTGTCGACAAGTTTTCTCTGGAGGTGATGTAGTTTGGGTCTAACATGTTAGCACCGAGACTGGGAAAAATATTTCCTATTAGTCTATTAAGGTCGGTGTCTTTCCCAGTAGATGGCACACATATCTCGTTTGGAAGGCAAACATCACCATCACCATTGGTCTCCTCCTTACCAACACCGATGCACAATAGGTATTCTGCAAACAACGGGTCACTATGTGCCCTCATATTGCGTACCATCTTAAGGTGACGCATGCAATCCCAAAGGTAAGACCTACGTAGTGATGAATCAATTATTTGAGCCCTTGACCCCTTACAGGCAACAAGGAAGACCCGCCTGAAATCTCCACCAAACCGAACCGTCTTTCCGCCGAATGGCAAGTCTAGTCAGCTCATTATATCACGCATATTGTTGTCCAAAGCATCCACTACTTGTCCCTTTGTCATGGAAGCCTCATCCAAAATAATGAGAGAAGCTGACTTTAGGAGCTTGGTAGTCTCGCTCTGTTTCGTGAAGCTACAAAACCCACATCATCAATGTTCAATGGTATCTTGAACCATGAATGAGTTGTTCTCCCTCCGGGCATTATGGAAGTCGCAACACCGGAAGTAGTTGTCGCCATAGCAATCTTTTTATGCATGCATACCATTGCGAGTAGTGCTCTGTAAATATGTGTTTCCGGTGCCTCTAGGTCCATCCACAAAGAACACACCACCCTCATCACCATCAATAGTAGACATAATTTCACCATATGCGGCCCTCTGTTCCATATTGAGTGAGTCTCACATATTTGTGTCCTCGGGGTTGAGCTCGATGGTGGACTCCTTGAAGATCTCCCTTGGAACACAGTGGCACTATCATATTCCTCATCGATATTAGGAAGATGAAATGACTTTATGTCCTTGCCCATTGACTGTAGCATATTCCTAATATCTATTAGAACCATTTGCTCTACTACCACTTTGGATGGATTGTTGTGCCAATAGTCTTCTGACATTGCCTCCAAGTGCTTCTCCTAGAGTCCGCGTACATCGCTTGGCTCGCAAAATACCAATATTGTTGCAAAGAGCCTTCGTAGAGATGATGTCATCTCACACAATGTAGATTCAGTAAGGGACTCATCCAATGTGTTGACCCCTTCGACCAATCATCTTCTCTTTGCAGCTTCACGAAAGGTTGGCAGGATCTTGCCATTAATGGTCCTTAGATCATCGTAGGAGGTGGCACCGGTGACATGGTTTAGAAGGACCCGCGGGTAATAGCGTTCCCCCTCAGCCGGATGAGAGAACACAATTCTTCCAAGTTGTCCACCTGTGTCTTGTGACCTTCTTTTCTAGTATTTATTCTTACGTGTTTGCTAGTATACCATTCAGGGAAGTCCCTATACAAGATAGAACGGGCCTCCTCGTTTAACTTGTTCACCTCGAAGTACTCTGTAAGCATTAACTTCCAAGCACCTTCATGGTTAACTACTAGTCGGATATCTTGGCCCTCTTTGAGCGACACCATGTGCATGTTTGGAAGATGGAGTTGTAGTTGCATCACAGGTGGTGAGTTCTTACTCAATTCAAAGCCGTATATCCTCCACAAGGCCTTCGAAGGAGTCACCCACCTCGCATCTCTATATTGTTTTATATCATCTATGTCTCAATTGCTATCTGCCTTTGCAGCCTCGCTCGTTGAAATAGACGCCCGATCATGGCCCTTGTATATGTACTTGAATAGGTACTTAAGAACCTTTATATATGCTTCCACATGCCTCAACATTGATGTGACAATTGAAGTGACGCATGAGGTGTGGGTTATATGGGATGACCGACCTATTATTAAGCCATTCCTTCCGAACCATTACTTTACTACATCTTCACGTCTTTTGTAAAGAGGGTAGGAGTCCTTGCCATGTAAGGTAGCGGCGTTGAAAGGCTAAGGATAGTGATTATTGCAAGCAGGCACTACTAGGGAAAACCCTAGTAGTAGCACTTAAATATGCATAGCAGTAGCGCTGGGTCCTGCGCTACAGCTACCGCGCTACAGCTAAGTGGTAGCAGTAGCACTGGTATGGGTAGCGCTACTGGTAAGTATGGTTAGCAGTAGCGCTGCCCTGACCAGCGCTACTGCTACAACTTAACTGTAGCGCTTGTACAAACGAAGCGCTGCTGCTAGTAGATGCTTTCCAGTGCTACTGCTAGTATTCCTGCTTTCACAGATTTACACCCCCTCTACGTATTTGTGATGTATTTATACATGCTATATGCAGTAGTTTCATCAGATCATACTAAACATGCACTATTCTCATCATATCATAGACATACAGTAGTCTCGCCATACCATCATCATCATCATTCAACACAAATATCATCACATCTTGAAAATAGCGATACACAAGTGCAGTCATGTCATGTTGATACATCTCCAACGTATCTATAATTTTTGATTGCTCCATGCTATATTATCTACTGTTTTGGACAATATTGCGCTTTATTATCCACTTTTATATTATTTTTGGGACTAACCTATTAACCAGAGGCCCAACCCAGAATTGTTGTTTTTGCCTATTTAAGTGTTTTGAAGAAAAGGAATATCAAACGGAGTCGAAACGGAATGAAACCAACCGGAGAAGTTATTTTTGGAAGGAAAGCTACTGGAAAAACTTGGAGTGCATGTCAGGAAAGGAACGAGGGAGCCACGAGGCAGGGGGCGCGCCCACCCCCTAGGGCGCGCCCTCCACCCTCGTGGGCCCCTCGTGGCTCCCCTGACATACTTCTTTCACCCATATATACCCAGTACCCTAAAACTATCGAAGAGCACAATAGATCGGGAGTTCCGCCGCCAGAAGCCTCCGTAGCCACCGAAAACCAATCTAGACCCGTTCCGGCACCCTGCCGGAGGGGGCAATCCCTCTCCGGTGGCCATCTTCATCATCCCGGTGCTCTCCATGACGAGGAGGGAGTAGTTCTCCCTTAGGGCTGAGGGTATGTACCTGTAGCTATGTGTTTGATCTCTCTCTTGTGTTCTTGAGGTGATATGATCTTGATGTATCGCGAGCTTTGCTATTATAGTTGGATCTTATGATGTTTCTTCCCCCTCTACTCTCTTATAATGGATTGAGTTTCCCCTTAGAAGTTATCTTATCGGATTGAGTCTTTAATGATTTGAGAACACTTGATGTATGTCTTGCCATGCGTATTGATGAATCTGAGATTGTCTTGTAGAAACTTTGGGGCACTCTTTGAGGTTCTATGTGTTGGTTGAATAGATGAATCTGAGATTGTGTGATGCATATCGTATAATCATACCCACGGATACTTGAAGTGACACTGGAGTATCTAGGTGACATTAGGGTTTTGGTTGATTTGTGTCTTAAGGTGTTATTCTAGTACGAACTCTAGGGCTATTTGTGACACTTATAGGAATAGCCCAACGGATTGATTGGAAAGAATAACTTTGAGGTGGTTTCGTACCCTACCATAATCTCTTTGTTTGTTCTCCGCTATTAGTGACTTTGGAGTGACTCTTTGTTGCATGTTGAGGGATAGTTATGTGATCCAATTATGTTATTATTGTTGAGGGAACTTGCACTAGTGAAAGTATGAACCCTAGGCCTTGTTTCAACGCATTGCAATACCGTTTACGCTCACTTTTATCATTAGTTACCTTGCTGTTTTTATATTTTCAGATTACAAAAACTATTATCTACTATCCATATACCACTTGTATCACCATCTCTTCGCTGAACTAGTGCACCTATACAATTTACCATTGCATTGGGTGTGTTGGGGACACAAGAGACTCTTTGTTATTTGGTTGTAGGGTTGCTTGAGAGAGACCTTCTTCATCCTATGCCTCCTACAGATTGATAAACCTTAGGTCAGCCACTTGAGGGAAATTTTCTACTGTCCTACAAATCTCTGCACTTGGAGGCCCAACAACGTCTACAGGAAGAAGGTTGTGTAGTATACATCAAGCTCTTTTCTGGCACCTTTGCCGGGGAGGTGAGTGCTTGAAGGTATATCTTTAGATCTTGCAATCGAGTCTTTTAGTTTCTTTTTTTATCACTAGTTTAGTTTATAAAAGAAAACTACAAAAAAAATGGAATTATGGATGCCTCATATGCTTCATCTTTTTTAATGTCTTTCATGAGAATAAGGATTCTGACAATTGTTCTCAAGTGCTAGAGGAAGAATGCATTAGAATGTTTGGGACTAAATATTTGAATGATGAGCATGATTGCAATGTTGATAGTATGAATTCCTTGAATATCCGTGATGCTAATGATATGCAAAGCCACAAGCTTGGGGAAGCTATGTTTGATGAAGATGATATTTTTTGTCCCCCAAGTTTTGATGAGCAAATTTATTATGATGAAAGCATGCCTCCTATTTATGATGATTATATTGATTAAAGTGGATTTGGAGAGGTCATGACTTTATTTAGTGATGAATCCACTATTTCGGAAGAGGTTCCAATTGATTATGAGAACAAAGTTGCTATCTATGATTATTATTGTGATGACTTGTATGCTATAAAGAATAATGATATCCATGAAACTTGTCATCATGATTTTAGTTTTCAATTGGATTATACCTCACATGATAATTATTTTGTTGAGTTTGCTCCCACTATTATTCATGAGAAGAATTTTGTTTGTGTGGAGAGTAATAAAAATTCTATGCTTATAGATCATGAAAAGAATGCTTTATGTGATAGTTATATTGTTGAATTCATTCATGATGCTACTGAAAATTATTATGAGGGAGGAACATATGTTTGTAGGAATTACAATAATATCAAGTTTCCTCTCTATATGCTTAAAGTTTTGAAGTTATGCTTGTTTTACCTTCCTATGCAAGTTGATTCTTGTTCCCACAAGTTGTTTGCTCACAAAATCCCTATGCATTGGAAGTGGGTTAGACTTAAATGTGCTAGTCATATTCTTCATGATGCTCTCTTTATGTTACAATTCTTATCCTTTATGCGAGCATCGTTGAAATCATCATGCCCAGCTAGGGGCGTTAAACGATAGCGCTTGTTGGGAGGCAAGCCAACTTTATTTTTGTTCCTTAATTTTTGCTCCTGTTTAGTAATAAATAATTTATATAGCCTCTGTTATTATTGAGTTTTTATGTTTTCATTAGTGTTTTTGCCAAGTAGAACCTTTGGGTAGACTTGGGTGAAGTCTTTATGATCATGCTGTAAAAAACAGAAACTTTAGCGCTCACGAGAATTGCTACCATTTTTATTTGGAGAGTGCTATTTAGTTAATTATTTTTGAAGATGATTAATAGATAAATTCCTCAGTACCATCAATTTATTTGAGAATTTTATGAGTTCCATAATTATACGTTTGATCCAGATTACTACAGACTGTTCTATTTTTGACAGATTGTGTTTTCGATGTGTTGTTTACTTATTTTGATGAATCTATGGCTAGTAAAAGAGTTTATAAACCATAGAGAATTTAGAATACAGTAGGTTTAACACCAATATAAATAAATAATGAGTTCATTACAGTACCTTGAAGTGGTGTTTTATTTTCTTATACTAATGGAGCTTACGAGTTTTCTACTTTAAGTTTTGTGTTGTGAAGTTTTCAAGTTTTGGGTAAAGATTCGATGGACTATGGAATAAGGAGTGGCAAGAGCCTAAGCTTGGGGATGCCCAAGGCACCCCAAGGTAATATTCAAGGACAACCAAAATCCTAAGCTTGGGGATGCCCCGGAAGGCATCCCCTCTTTCATCTTCGTTCATCGGTAACTTTACTTGGAGCTATATTTTTATTCGCCACATGATATGTGTTTTGCTTGGAGAGTCAATCTATTTTATTTAGTTTTGTTTGCTGTTTGAATAAAATACCAAGATCTGAAATTCTTAAATGTTAGAGAGTCTTCACATAGTTGCATAATTCTTCGACTACTCATTGATCTTCACTTATATCTTTCGGAGTAGTTTGTCATTTGCTCTAGTGCTTCACTTATATCCTTTTAGAGCACGGTGATGGTTTTATTTTATAGAAATAGATGAACTCTTGTGTTTCACTTATATTATTTTGAGAGTCTTAAATAGCATGGCAATTTGATTAAATAATCCTAATATGCTAGGCATCCAAGAATAGTAAAAACTTTCATATAGAGTATTGAATACTAAGAGAAGTTTGATGCTTGATGATTGTTTTTAGATATGGAGGTAATAATATCAAAGTCGTGATAGTTGAGTAGTTGTGAATTTGAGAAATGCTTGTGTTGAAGTTTGCAAGTCCCGTAGCATGCACGTATGGTAAATGTTATGTAACAAATTTGAAACATGAGGTGTTATTTGATTGTCCTCCTTATGAGTGGCGGTCGAGGACGAGCGATGGTCTTTTCCTACCAATCTATCCCCCTAGGAGCATGCACGTAGTGCCGAGGTTTTTGATGACTTGTATATTTTTGCAATAAGTATGTGAGTTCTTTATGACTAATGTTGAGTCCATGGATTATACGCACTCTCACCCTTCCATCATTGCTAGCCTCTTCGGTACCGTGCATTGCCCTTTCTCACATTGAGAGTTGGTGCAAACTTCACCGGTGCATCCAAACCCCGTGATATGATACGCTCTTTCAAACATAAACCTCCTTATATCTTCCTCAAAGCAGCCACCATACCTACCTATTATGGCATTTCCATAGCCATTCCGAGATATATTGCCATGCAACTTTCCACCATTCCGTTTATCATGACACATTCATCATTGTCATATTGCTTTGCATGATCATGTACTTGACATCGTATTTGTGGCAAAGCCACCATTCATAATTTTTCATACATGTCACTCTTGATTCATTGCATATCCCGGTACACCGCTGGAGGCATTCATATAGAGTCATCTTTTGTTCTAGTATCGAGTTGTAATCATTGAGTTGTAAATAAATAGAAGTTTGATGATCATCATTTTCTAGAGCATTGTCCCAAGTGAGGAATAAAAAAAGAAGAAGAGAAAGGCCATAAAAAAGAGAAGGCCCAAAAAAATGAGAGAAAAATAGAGAAGGGACAATGCTACTATCCTTTGCCACACTTGTGCTTCAAAGTAGCACCATAACCTTCATGATAGAGAGTCTCTTGTTTTATCACTTTCATATACTAGTGGGAAATTTTCATTATAGAACTTGGCTTGTATATTCCAACAATGGGCCTCCTCAAGTGCCCTAGGTCTTCGTGAGCAAGCAAGTTGGATGCACACCCACTTAGTTTCTTTTATTGAACTTTCATACATTTATAGCTCTAGCGCATCCATTGCATGGCAATCCCTACTCCTTGCATTAACATCAATCGATGGGCATCTCCATAGCTCATTGATTAGCCTCGTTGATGTGAAACTTTCTCCTTTTTGTCTTCTCCACGTAACCCCCATCATTATATTCTATTCCACCCATAGTGCTATGTCCATGGCTCGCGTTCATATATTGCATGAAAGTTTATAGGTTTGAGATTACTAAAGTATGAAACAATTGCTTGGCTTGTCATCGGGTTTGTGCATGATGAGAGCATTCTTGTGTGACGAAAATGGAGCATGACTAAACTATATGATTTTGTAGGGATGAACTTTCTTTGGCCATGTTATTTTGAGAGGACATAATTGCTTAGTTAGTATGCTTGAAGTATTATTATTTTTATGTCAATATGAACTTTTGTCTTGAATCTTTCGGATCTGAACATTCATACCACAATTAAGAAAAATAACATTGAAATTATGCCAAGTAGCACTCCGCATCAAAAAAATTCTTTTTTATCATTTACCTACTCGAGGACGAGCAGGAATTAAGCTTGGGGATGCTTGATACGTCTCCAACGTATCTATAATTTTTGATTGCTCCATGCTATATTATCTACTGTTTTGGACAATATTGGGCTTTATTATCCACTTTTATATTATTTTTGGGACTAACCTATTAACCGGAGGCCCAGCCCAGAATTGTTGTTTTTTTGCCTATTTCAGTGTTTCGAAGAAAAAGGAATATCAAACGGAGCCGAAACGGAATGAAACCAACTAGAGAAGTTATTTTTGGAAGGAAAGCTACCGGAAAAAGTTGGAGTGCACGTCAGGAAAGGAATGAGGGAGCCACGAGGCAGGGGGGCGCGTCCACCCCCCTAGGGCGTTCCCTCCACCCTCATGGGCCCCTCGTGGCTCCCCTGATGTACTTCTTTCACCCATATATACCCACGTACCCTAAAACTATCGAAGACCACAATATATTGGAAGTTCCGCTGCCAGAAGCCTCCGTAGCCACCGAAAACCAATCTAGACCCGTTCCGGCACCCTGCCAGAGGGGGCAATCCCTCTCCGGTGGCCATCTTCATCATCCCGGTGCTCTCCATGACGAGGAGGGAGTAGTTCTCCCTCGGGGCTGAGGGTATGTACCAGTAGCTATGTGTTTGATCTCTCTCTCTCTCTTGTGTTCTTGAGGTGATACAATCTTGATGTATCGCGAGCTTTGCTATTATAGTTGGATCTTATGATGTTTCTTCCCCCCCTCTATTCTCTTGTAATGGATTGAGTTTCTCCTTTGAAGTTATCTTATCGGATTGAGTCTTTAAAGATTTGAGAACACTTGATGTATGTTTTGGTGATCAACTTGCGGGTTCCGCCCATGAACTATGCATAGGGGTTGGCACACGTTTTCGTCGTGATTCTCCGGTAGAAACTTTGGGGCACTCTTTGAGGTTCTATGTGTTGGTTGAATAGATGAATCTGAGATTCTGTGATGCATATTATATAATCATACCCACAGATACTTGAGGTGACATTGGAGTATCTAGGTGACATTAGGGTTTTGGTTGATTTGTGTCTTAAGGTGTTATTCTAGTATGAACTCTAGGGCTGTTTGTGACACTTATAGGAATAGCCCAACGGATTGATTGGAAAGAATAACTTTGAGGTGGTTTTGTACCCTATCATAATCTCTTCGTTTGTTATCCGCTATTAGTGACTTTGGAGTGACTCTTTGTTGCATGTTGAGGGATAGTTATGTGATCCAATTATGTTATTATTGTTGGGGGAACTTGCACTAGTGAAAGTATGAACCCTAGGCCTTGTTTCAACGCATTGCAATACCGTTTACGCTCACTTTTATCATTAGTTACCTTGCTGTTTTTATATTTTCAGATTACAAAAACTATTATCTACTATCCATATACCAGTTGTATCACCATCTCTTCGCTGAACTAGTGCACCTATACAATTTACCATTGTATTGGGTGTGTTGGGGACACAAGAGAATCTTTGTTATTTGGTTGCAGGGTTGCTTGAGAGAGACCATCTTCATCCTACGCCTCCTACGGATTGATAAACCTTAGGTCATCCACTTGAGGGAAATTTGCTACTGTCCTACAAACCTCTGCACTTGGAGGCCCAACAACGTCTACAAGAAGAAGGTTGTGTAGTAGACATCACATGTCTCGAATAAGTGCAACTTCATGGTCATGGAACACGCACAAGTTTCATCATCTCTATCTAAACCATGATGTAGAAGATAAGAGCAATCAGCATGAGCAAGAGCGTGACTATGTAGTACCGGCGGTCCCGCCCCTGGTCATGCTGGAGTGTCCACCTCAAGTAACTACTTTCCACTTCGGCTCTGCTGTTGAACCCTCTGTGGCTAGCACCCGGGTACCTGTGCACCTAGGCCTGAGCGGCTGGCCAGTGGTCGTAGACTCGTGGAACCCTCCCAACATACACGGTGTAGTAGTCCTTCGCCATCTCTGATCTATGTACCTGCATCGTGAGTTGATGAATTGAACGATAATATGCAACATAATGTACTTAAGAAAACAAAGAGGCATAATTAGCAAAATACAAGCAACCAATAGTTAACATAAATGACGAGTTCCTCATACCCAAACTAATTAACTAGAGTGATCTATGCTAGTTCAGGACCATGGTTTAGTTACATCACATAGTTTCGCCGTGCATAAATTTAAAGTTTTGCCATAGAAAGACAATAGTGACACATTGTCATCAACAATCAATCCTCCATGTTGGCGGTCCAATCTTCATAGTCAGGGAGGAAGCACCCGAGCTTCTTGAAAGGCTTCAGGTCCAGACGCTGAGCGAGTAGTAGTGCTCGGACATCTTCCCGCGTGATTGGCCCATGGTAGAACATCCCGGTTGGTTCGAGGACCTGCTTCATGATCACTTGGGCAAGTTCACACTGTACGTGATAAAACTCAACTCTGATTTGATGATCCGGTGTCTTTCCTATGCTTGTGGCCTAGCTGACAATCTCGGCATCATTGGTAGTAGCTGACATGCAAAGCCGTTGATTATCCCTTCTGTACTCGAGCAGGTGATGCATGAGGTAGAATCCATCAGCCATACTGGTGTGCGGTTGCTGGATGCAGTAGAAATCGGTCTTATGATCGAAAGCCAGCCCGTGATTCCTGTACTTTTTCACCTAGATATATCCACCAGACAGGCTGAAGGTTAACATGGCACTATTGAGAACACTCTTTATGTGCTTGTAATCCTTTTTCCTGAGGTTCTTCGATGAGTCCAAGTACATAGCATGGGAGTATTCCGGGTAGAGAACGATAAGGACACCCCCCCCCCGCTGCGCAAATTAAGTACACCTCAAATTTGCCTCCATGCTTGCAAAGGAATGATTAACACTTACGCAAGTATATGTGCGAATGACTTGCGTGGGATGATAAGGCAAGAGAATCGCTTCCTTGTCCTTATTAGCGATCATGAAGTCGTTGAGGTACTTGCTTGCATAGTCATGGTGCTCTTTGCAAACTACCAAGAAGCTCCCGTGCATATAAAACGGGTCTGCGACGCAGATATATTTTATGTTCTCCATCCTGATGAAGTAGTTGAGATACAACGCATACATGCTGATGAACTGGAAATCCAGCTTGGTCATGTGGAACATGTCGTAGATGTAGTCAAATCACAGGATGAACTTATTCGCGGGCCATCCCTCGACGTACAACTTCCCACCCAGCACCTGAGTCACGTAAATCGGGTATCCTAGTTTTTCCGAGATGAGAAGGCTTTTCTCTTTAGCCAGCACATCTTCATGGAGTCTCTTTAGATCATTGTTCAATATGTGCTCTAGCGCTTTCGCAGGTAGGACCTGTTCGCGGGCGACATGGAAATGCTTCGCACCTTCGACAAGTATTATGTCTACCACCCGGGGCTTCAAAGGCAGCTGGCTGTTTTAAGTAGCTCTGGTGCCTTTAGGGTATTTCCTTTCCGGTCTCCTTCTTTGCTTCTGGGCGGGTGGCGGTAGTGAGCCCACCATACCTTCCCTAACCACCACCCCAAGTATCATCGGGCTAATCAGTGGATGACCCTCGGGGGGTTGATGGGTATAGGCAGCATCTGGAGGCGTCTCCTGCGAGGATCGCTTTAAGAGAGACTTTTTGCATTCCGCCTTAGGACGTTCTGGCTCCGGCAAATCAGGTAGCATCAAGTCATCATCTCCACGCTCATAGCTTGAGTATTCGTCGTCCTGAGCCATCAATCCTCCATCATCATAGGCAGTATTGAAATACTTGTCTGGGTCATCAACATTTGCTTCTTGAACAGCAGGGGCGACATGATCTGGCACTAATGGAGGTTGTCCCTCGCGTCGTCCGCTATCACCCGCCACGACAGGTGCAGGTAATTTGGTAGGTGGGGTGGTGTTCATACCTTCTTGAGAAGGTGGCGTTGGCGTGATACTGGGCGCCTCGAGACGAAGAAGAGACTTCGGTCAAGGCAAGAACCAGCTCTTGCATGCGCCAATCATCTTAGGGGTCTCGTCGTCATCGACTAGTACCGGAGGAGGCAAATCGTCGAAGCCCGCTAAGACACTGGCCACGTTAACCTTGAAGATGCCATCAGGCATCTCTCAGTTGTGGAACATGCGGTCCTTCGGCTTCATGATCGTTTCCTTTCCCATGGCCACCTTCTGGCCCTTGATGTCATAGAGTAGGGTGCACGGGGTGTTGTCGGCCTACGAAGGTGACATGTCTGCGACGTCAAACATCCGAAAGACAACTGAAATGGAAGACTATAGACATGCTAGTGAAAAGGGTATGACACATAATTACCCTGAGGGCGTCGAGCTCAGCCAGCGATGAAGGCCCGCCGAGCATGCAAGAGGTGGAGGTCGAGCTGCTATGGACAGGAGTGAGACCTTTTGCGGTTGCTTGAGCAGGTGCTGGTGCTGTGGTGTTCGCCGAATTTCTCCCGACAAAGCTGGGAAGGGGAAAGGCCTCTGACCATGCATTTGGATTGTCCTTCAACCAATCGAAAATTGCCGGAATCAAGCATTGCACCGTGTTAGTAACCGCTACATTGACTAGCCCGACCAACTCTTCTTTGGTCTCGGCTTTGGTCTTATTGACCGCAATCGCAACCTTCTCGTCGATGGTATGCTGAGTGATGACCAAATGTCTCTTCCTTCTTTCCTCTAGCTCATTGCGGTAGCACGTCTTCCACTAGGCACCATCTCCGACGCCGTGCACACGTCCATAGGACGACGGCTTGTACACCGGGACCTTTTTCAGTATGTTCAGGGCCCGGTTGAATGGGGTGTCCCACTTGGGCCTCGCCGACGACTGTGATGACTCGTCGCTTTCGGCTGCCTTTTGGTGCTGCTCTTTCCGCAAAAGGAACGTGGATGGTTTACTAATGTGACAAAACTTGAAGTCGAATTGATTGGAAGCTAATATGATAATGTGGTAATATAACAATTACCATAGGTCTCATGAACTCCCTCATGTTCGAGTCCGTGTAAAAGATCTTTTTGACTTTGTCCCACTTGTACCGGGCCCTGATCCATTCATGCTCCAGCGGGTCGGTGAACTCCACCAAGGGGTCTGGGATTCCGTGACTTTCATGTTCGTCATCCTCCTTGACCCATACGTGCCTCTTTCCCTCGTAACCACGGCTTCCGAGGCGGCGGGGAGGCGTGTTCCTGGCCTGGAGTGCCCTCATTTTCTCCGACTTTGCATTGGCTGCTTCTTTACCGCAATTCTCCCACGGATCTTTATATTTGACTTCATCCCACGGATCTTTATATTTGACTTCATCCCGGCCGGGGAACAAGAACCTATTATGCAACTTCTTTAGGAGCATGTGCTCCATATGTGGTATGAGCTTCAACATCTCATCATTGATGTTGGCGGTTTTCCTGAGGATGCATACAAGTTGATTGCCCCAGCACGAGCGCACTTCCTCCGGCGCTGTTGGCTCTAACTTCTTGGGGTGCATCTCCGTGACCACAATTTGTCAGATGCCAAGCTCGTTTGGTCTTCATATCCTCTTCTTCTTCGGTGCTATACCGGCTACAACAGCAGTGTTGCCGGTCTCGGGGGTGGTGTCGGTGCCGGTGCCAGTGCTAGTGTCGGCATCGGTGTCGGGGTTGGTGCCACTGCCGCCACCATGCAACCCCATCTGGTGTTCATCTAGGTAATCGAAATAGTGATTTGCTGCCTCGATGGGGTCTGCGAGGCGAGCAGAACCCGTGACTTTGGTGTCGGTAGACATGTTTCCTATTCAACAATTGTATATAAAAGATATAATGAAGAGAAAAAAGGGGCCTATATTTGGTCGAAATGTTGATTCATTCCCCTTCCGGCAAATCCCAGGTACTCCATATGTCCTAGTTTCTAGCACAAGGCATGCCGAAAATCGCGGAAATTTTCGGCAAGAACTTTGCTAAAAAGTGGACATATGGAGCGGCTGAAATTTGCCGAAACGGAAATGAATCAACATTCTAGCAAAACATAGGCCACTCAGATATTTTTCGACAATTGGCACAAGTTCATATAATAGATTTGATGCTATCTCAAGAGAACATGGCAACATCATATGACAGATTTCCAGGACTTAGCAAATTAACCACCTGTTAAAAACAACAACATTGTGTAGGCTATATGCTCCTAAAACATCATCTAGGGTTTTATTTGCTACTGGTTTTTATTTGCTACTGTTTTTTCGTAAATGATCTCTCTCTCTCTGTGCTACTGACCCTAATTAATTAGCTATTGCATTAGCTACTGCCCTAAACAAATTTGCCCTAGCTAAATTTTATATACCCTAAACTAAATTTCCCTAAACTAAATTGCACTAAACTAAATTTCCTAAATTTCCCAAACTAAATTGCCCTAAACAAAACCGCGCTAAACTAAATTGCACTAAACTAAATTTGCTAAATTTCCCTAAACTGAATTGCTCTCTCTCTCTCTGCTACATCTCCTAGCTAGGGTTCATACATCCAACACTTAGCTAGGCTAAATTCAAATTAGAGAGGGAGAGAGCAGAGAAAGAGAGAGGAGGGCAGGGGAGAGTAGAGGGAGAGGCTTACGAGATAGTCTAGAGGGCGGCGGCGTCGAGGTTGATGGTGGTGGCGGCTAGGTTGAGGGTGGGTGCAGGGGCAACGGCCGGTGAGGTCAAGGGCGGGCGCAGGGGCGACGGCCGGCGGCGGTGAGGTCGAGGGCATCGACGGCGGGCGCAGGGGCGAGGTGGAGACTGGGGAATAAGACTTGGTGAAATTTTGAGCCTGCGTGGCGGGGAGGGGGGGGGGTTAACTCACAATAGCGGCTACGCTGGGTTGGAAACAAGCGCTATAGCTAATTTAGCTATACCGCTGGTCCTAAACATGCGCTACTGCTAATTGTTCCGATTTTTATTTTTTTAATTCTAAAATACTTAGCTATAGCGCTGGTCCACAAACAAGCGCTACTGCTATTTTTCTTTTCTTTTTATTATTTTCCTTTTCTAGTTTTTAGTTTTCTTTTCTGTTTTCTTTTCTTTTTCTTTTGTATTGCTTTCTCCCTTTTGTTTTTGTTTTTGTTTTTTTCTCCCGACGACGGCAGTGTCTCCCTCTCTCCCACACTGCGTGAATATTACTGAAACCATGCATGTGGTGGTAACATATTAGTTGACCGATAACGGTTACTTAAGTGCGTACACAAAATAGATACATATATATATATATATATATATATATATATATATATATATAAATGATGGTTTCTGATCAGCTGCGTCGACGATGTTTCACATTGAGCTTCTTCCCTTTCTTCTTTGTTGCCGAGTAATTAAGCCCCTCCTTGTGACTTTTCCATAAACATGGAGTACGATCTTTCTTAGGTAATGTAGTATTGATTCTTCTTTCCAACATATGCTTCATCGTCATCGTCATCTTCCCTCATCGGGTTGCCGTATTGGTCATAGTCTTCCTCGTTGGCAACTCCATCCATTCCGACGATGCTCCTTTTGGATCTTCTCACAACAACACGATTGGGATTGACCGGGTCGGTTATAAAGAAGCATTGTGTCATGTGCTTAGCTTGTACCCATGGCTCATTTTCGGCGATGACTGATACGTCTCCGTTGTATCTACTTTTCCAAACACTTTTGACCTTGTTTTGGACTCTAACTTTTATGATTTGAATGGAACTAACCCGGACTGACGCTGTTTTCAGCAGAACTGCCATGATGTTGTTTTATGTGCAAAAAACAAAAGTTCTCGGAATGACCTAAAACTCCATGGAATATCTTACAATAAATAATAAAAAATCCTCGCCAAAGATGAAGACCAGGGGGCCCACACCCTGTCCACGAGGGTGGGGGGCGCGCCCCCTACCTCGTGGGCCCCCTGGAGACCTTCCGACTCCAACTCCAACTCTATATATCTGCTTTCAGGGAGAAAAAATAGGAGAGAAGGATTCATCGCGTTTTACGATACGGAGCCACCGCCAAGCCCTAAAACCTCTTGGGAGGGCTGATCTGGAGTCCGTTCGGGGCACCGGAGAGGGGGATTCGTCGCCGTCATCATCATCAAACATCCTCCATCACTAATTTCATGATGCTCACCGCCGTGCGTGAGTAATTCCATCGTAGGCTTGCTGGACGGTGATGGGTTGGATGAGATTTACCATGTAATCGAGTTAGTTTTGTTAGGGTTTGATCCTAGTATCCACTATGTTCTGAGATTGATGTTGCTATGACTTTGCTATGCTTAATGCTTGTCACTAGGGCCCGAGTGCCATGATGTCAAATTTGAACCTATTATGTTTTCATCAATATATGAGAGTTCTTGATCCTATCTTGCAAGTCTATAGTCACCTATTATGTGTTATGATCCGTTAACCCCGAAGTGACAATAATCGGGATACTTACCGTTGATGACCGTAGTTTGAGGAGTTCATGTATTCACTATGTGCTAATGCTTTGTTCCAGTTCTCTATTAAAAGGATTCCTTAATATCCCTTAGTTTCCATTAGGACCCTGCTGCCACGGGAGGGTAGGACAAAATATGTCATGCAAGTTCTTTTCCATAAGCACGTATGACTATATTCGGAATACATGCCTACGTTACATTGATGAATTGGAGCTAGTTCTATGTCACCCTATGTTATGACTGTTACATGATGAACCACATCCGGCATAATTATCCATCACTGATCCGATGCCTACGAGCTTTCCATATACTGGTTTACGCTTATTTAATTTCCCGTTGCTATTGTTACAATCACTACATAATACCAAAAATATTACTTCACTTTCATTACTCTTCTGTTACCATTACCACCACTATTGTATTACTTTTCTACTAAACACTCTGCTGCAGATACTAAGTTTCCAGGTGTGGTTGAATTGACAACTCAGCTGCTAATACTTGAGAATATTCTTTGGCTCCCCTTGTGTCGAATCAATAAATTTGGGTTGAATACTCTACCCTCGAAAGCTGTTGCGATCCCCTATACTTGTGGGTTATCAAGACTAATTTTTGGCGCCGTTGCCGGGGAGCATAGCTCTATTCTTTGAGTCACTTGGGATTTGTATTTGCTGGACACTATGAAGAATTTCAAAGACGCTAAGACAACAATTTATCCCTCAACTATGAGGGGAGGTAAGGAACTGCCATCTAGCTCTGCACTTGATTCACCTTCTGTTATGAGTAAGCTTGCGACACCTAAACATGCTTCTGCTATTCGTTCTGATATGTCGCATGTTATTGATGATGCTACTTCTGCTATACATGATACTTATGATGAAACTACTTCTATGCTTGATACTACTGTGCCACTTGGTGATTTTCTCGAGGAACGACTTGCTAGGGCTAGAGATATTGGAAATATTGAATCTGATTATGATGATGAAAGTGATGATGAAGAATCACTTGTTATTCCTGAGGGTTATTTATTTGATCAAGAAGCTTCTTTAGCTATTTTAGCTTGCAAAGATAGATATGAACTCAAAAGGTTATTAGCTAAATGGAATAAGCAATCTCTAAATGCTAGGATGAAACCTGACCCTGCTTTTGCTACTTCACCTATCTGTGTTACTGATAAGGATTATGAATTCTCTGTTGATCCTGATATAATTACTTTGGTTGAATCTGATCCTTTTCATGGCTATGAATCTGAAACTATTGTGGCACATCTTACTAAATTAAATGGATATAGCCACCCTATTCACTAATGATGAGAGATCTCGCTACTTTTATATCCTTAAAATATTTCCGTTCTCATTAAAGGGCGATGCTAAGATATGGTTTAATTCTCTTGATCCTGGTTGTGTGCGTAGCCCCCAGGATATGATTTACTACTTCTCTGCTAAATATTTCCCTGCTCATAAGAAACAAGCTACTTTAAAGGAAATATACAACTTTGTGCAAATTAAAGAAGAGAGTCTCCCACAAGCTTGGGGGAGGCTTCTCAAGTTACTTAATGCTTTGCCTGATCATCCTCTTAAGAAAAATGAAATACTTGATATCTTTTACAATGGACTAACCGATGCTTCCAGAGATTACCTGGATAGTTGTGCTGGTTCTCTTTTTAGGGAAAGAACACCAGATGAAGCGGAAATCTTATTGAATAATATGTTGACAAATGAAAATAATTGGGCACCTCCTGAGCCAGCTCCCACTCCAATTAATGATCCTATTCCTAAACCAACTCCGAAGAAGAGAGGTGTTTTATTTCTCAGTCCCGAAGATATGCAAGAGGCAAAGAAATCTATGAAATAAAAAGGTATTAAAGCTGAAGATGTTAAGAATTTACCTCCTATTGAAGAAATACATGGTCTTAATTTACCGCCTATTGAAGAAACATATGATCTTAATCCTTTATTTATTGAAGAACCTCAAGACCTCGATAACCCGACACAGGTAGTAAAGGTAAATTCTCTCTATAGATATGATAAAGCTGAAACCCCTCCTGCTAAAATTGCCAGTCAATGCTTGGATGAGTTTGATAATTTTATGTTTAAGCAAGAAGACTTCAATGCTTATTTTGGTAGACAATTAAAACAAGATGCTGATATGATTAAATACTTGGGTGATTATATGGCTAATATTAGAGGTGAACTTAAACTTGTTAGCAAACATGCTTCTATGGTTACCACTCAAGTAGAACAAGTACTTAAAGCTCAAAAGGAATTGCTCAATGAGATGAATAGTAAGAAAAATAATTATGCTGTTAAAGTGGCTACTAGAACTGGTAGAATGACTCAGGAACCTTTGTATCCTGAAGGCCACCCTAAGAGAATTGAGCAAGATTCTCAGAGAAATAATATTGATGCACCTAGTTCTTCTAAAAGGAAGAAAAAGAAAAATGATAGAACTGTGCAAACTTCTAGTGAACCTATTGCTGAACCACCTGATAATCCAAATGATATCTCTATGTCTGATGCTGAAACACAATCTGGCAATGAACATGAACCTAATGAAAATGTTAATGATGATGTTCATAATAATGCTCAACCTAGTAATGATAATGATGTAGAAATTGAACCTGCTGTTGATCTTGATAACCCACAATCAAAGAATCAACGTTATGATAAGAAAGATTTTGTTGCTAGGAAACATGGTAAAGAAAGAGAGCCATGGGTTCTGAAACCCATGCCTTTTCCTCCCAACCCATCCAAGAAAAAGGATGATGAGGATTTTGAGCGCTTTGCTGAAATGATTAGACCTGTCTTTTTGCGTATGGGATTAACTGATATGCTCAAAACCAATCCTTATGCTAAGTACATGAAAGATATTATTACAAATAAAAGAAAGATACCAGAAGCTGAAATTTCCACCATGCATGCTAATTATACTTTTAAGGGTGGAATACCAAAGAAACTTGGAGATCCAGGAGTACCTACTATACCATGCTCCATTAAAAGAAACTATGTTAAAACTGCTTTATGTGATCTTGGAGCCGGTGTTAGTGTTATGCCTCTCTCTCTTTATATCGTAGACTTGACTTGAATAAGTTGACACCTACTGAAATATCTTTGCAAATGGCTGATAAATCAACTGCTATACCTGTCGGTATTTGTGAGGATGTGCCTGTTGTGGTTGCAAACATTACTATTTTAACGGACTTTGTTATTCTTGATATTCCCGAGGACGATAGTATGTCTATTATTCTTGGAAGACATTTTCTTAATATTGCAGGGGCTGTTATTGATTGCAACAAAGGCAATGTCACTTTTCATGTTAATGGTAATGAGCATACGGTACATTTTCCGAGGAAACAACCTCAAGTTCATAGTATCAATTCTATCGGAAAAATTCCATCGATTATATTTGGAGGTTTTGAATTTCCTCTTCCTACTGTCAAGAAGAAATATGATATACTTATTACTGGGGATGTGCATATCCCCATTGAGGTAACCTAGTGTTATTTGAAATTTCTCCGGTTTCATGTTAATCGGAATGAGTTTGTTAACAAGACTTGATCAACCTTGTTAGTGGATTCCTTTTGATGAGCATGGGATGGATGAAACTACAAGCACAACCTTCTGTAACCTCTGTTATTTAGTTGAAATAAAGTAAAAATAAATAATTTTCTGTCTGTTATCTGATTATATGTACAATATAAAAATACCTCAAAAATAAAAGTTCTCCAAATGCCCTGAAAATTAAATATGATTTTTTCTAGAATATTTGAGGATTATGGAACAAAGAACACACCAGGGGGCCAACCACCTTGCCACAAGGGTAGAGGGCGCGCCCCCTACCTCGTGGGCCCACGGTGGCCCTCCTCCACTTATTCCTACAGCCAAACCCTTCTTCTTCCTCCCACAAACACGAAAAACAACTCAAGCACGAGTTCCAGCCCTCTTTGCTGCCATTTTCGATCTCCCTGCTCAAAGCACCTCTCACAAAACTGCTTGGGGAGATTGTTCCTTGGTATGTGACTCCTCCATTGGTCTAATTAGTTTTTGTTCTAGTGCTTTATTTATTTCAAATTTTTGCTGCTTAGGTGACCCTGTTCTTGAGCTTGCATGTCAAATTTATATGGTCAAAAGTAGTTTTGATGCATGATATAGGCCCTAGGCAATTGTAGGAGTGGTTGCTATCAATATTATTGAGTTTGGTTTACTTTTATTTTGAAGTTACTAAAAATCTCAAAAAATTTCAAAAAATGATGAGGAGATTATTGAGGGGCTCATCAAGCCAAAGCTCGAAGGAAAAGGCACCGAAGCCTAAGTATAATTTGCCGCGCACCGCGGAGGTTCGGGCGTGTGAATGGCCTTCCAAGGATTTCTTGAGAGCAGCCGGGATTTATGAAGATTTTCATGAATTGGCTCATAATGCAGGCCTCACCGCTTTCCTCCATGACCAATGCGATCAGTATCTCTTACTCACAAATACCTTTGTGCAAAACTTTCATTTTTCATTCTAGGAATTCACCACCTATGGTGGAGTTTCATTTATATGATGAGCATAAGGAGATGTCACTTTATGATTTTTGTCGGATTTGTTTAGTCCCTTTTGAGGGCAAGACAGAAGAACCACATCGTGATGATGTGGAGGGATTTATTGATACTATCACTATAGGGGAAACTAGGAAGGTTTCCGATGCATGAATCACTAGCATACATTTTCCTGTCTTACATTACTTTGCATTATTTGCTAGTCGTTGCTTAATTGGTCGCGGAAACTGTGGAAACCTTAGTATCTCTGATATTATTATTTTGCTCCAAGGTTTATACAGTGATAACACTTTTATTATGGGCGGTATGATTGCTAAACGGTTAAGTCTGAACCGTACAAAGGGCCCCATCTTTGGAGGTATCTATGCTACACGCCTAGCTGCACATTTTAACATACCTATTAGGCATGCTGAGAAGGAAGAAAAAGTGATGCCTCGTGTTTATCTAGATTATAAAAGTATGGTGGCACATGATTTTATTATTAAGAATAGGGCAGGAGAGCTTAAATATCAATTGTTCTTTAATAAACATCATCCTGAGACTATTACCTTGCCTGCTCCTTCTTTGTTTGATTTGACTATAGGCACGTACCTTGTTCCGTTGACGGCTATTCACGCCTACCGGAACCCTGCACCAGTCGAGGAGCCAGAACCGGAACCACAATTTGATCCTTCATGACAGTCTAACTATCAGTGGGATCCGGAGATGATTGCCAGCCAGTAGCAATCGGAGCCTTCTTCTTCCTCATCGCAGTATGACCCCAACTATTATTATGGATATCCGCCAGGACAGCCGTGGCCATAGACCAACTTAGGCCAAAAGCCTAAGCTTGGGGAGTACGTATTTCTCACCGACATTACATTTATGCTCACACACTCATTGCTAGATGTCGTTGCTAATACTTTTTAATTGTATCATCCATTCTAGTTTATTTCCTTTTATGCTTTCTTCTTGTGTGTTTAATAGACCTTAAGAAAAACCAAAAAATTAGTTGTAGCTTTTAATCAATTTAATTTCCATGCTTGTAGTAGTAATTAAAAAGAAAACCCAAAAAGATTTCCTGTTCTTCTTTTGCTTGTTGGGAGCTTTCCCGTGTAAATAGTTTTATTTCTTTTCTTTTCTTTGGGGGTCAGTAGGAGAATACCATGATTAAATTGTTGAAGTGGCTCTTATATGCTTTATTGTTGATTTAACCAAGAGCCCATATTGCTTTGTCTTCTCCTGTTTATTTAATGCTCGCAGATTCCAGCTTAGTCCAATGCACGTGCACTCTTATTATTATTCACATCGTTCGGTCGTGCAAGTGAAAGGCAATTATGATGATATATGATGGACTGACTGAGATGAGAAAAGCTGGTACGAACTCGACCTCTTTTGTTTTTGTAAATATGATGAGTTCATCGTTCTTGATTCAGCTTGTTACGAATAAACATGTTCACAATGACAATTAGAGATCATAGTTGCTTGTGCCATGCTTGATTAGCTATGAGTTATAATGGTTTACCTTGCGTGCCAACATGCTTTTGAGATGGTTATGATGTGGTATGATGGGGTGGTATCCTCCTTTGAATGATTTAAGTGACTTGACTTGGCACATGTTCACGCATGTAGTTGAAACAAATCAACATAGCCTTCACGATATTTATGTTCATGGTGGATTATATCCTACTCATGCTTGCATCCAATGTTTATTAATTTTAATGCATGTACATGGCTGTTGTCGCTCTCTAGTTGGTGGCTTCCCAGTCTTTTGCTAGCCTTCACCTGTACTAAGCGGGAATACTGCTTGTGCATCCAATCCCTTAAACCCCAAAGTTATTCTGGATGAGTCCACTATACCTTCCTATATGCGGTATCTACCCGCCGTTCCAAGTAAATTTGTATGTGCCAAACTCTAAACCTTCAAATAATCATCCTGTTTTGTATGCTCGAATAGCTCATGTATCAACTAGGGTTGTCTGTATCTTCCACGCTAGGCGGGTTATTCTCAAGAAGAGTGGACTCCGCTCCTCACTCACGAGAAAATGGCTGGTCACCGGGAGGCCCAGTCCCATGCTTTATGCAAACTAAATCAAAATAATTGCAAAACAAAACTCCCCCTGGGACTGTTGTTAGTTGGAGGCACTCGTTGTTTCGAGCAAGCCATGGATTGATGTTTGTTGGTGGAGGGGGAGTATAAACTTTACCATTCTGTTTGGGAACCACCTATAATGTGTGTAGCATGGAAGATATCACCATCTCTTGGTTGTTATGTTGACAATGAAAGTATACCGCTCAAAATATTATCCACCTCTATTTCAAAACCAAGCTCTGGCACCTCTACAAATCCCTGCTTCCCTCTACGAAGGGCCTATCTATTTACTTTTATGTTGAGTCATCACCCTCTTATTAAAAGCACTAGCTGGAGAGCGCAGCTGCCATTTGCATTCATCACTGTTAATTTATATTGGGTGTGACTATGATTGGATCTCTTTTACCATGAATTACAATGTCTAGTCAGTCCTTGATCTTTAAAGGTGCTCTGCATTTATGTTTTGCGGTCTCAGAAAGGGCTAGCGAGATCCCATCTTGTTATATCATATTATGATTGTTTTGAGAAATTGTTGTCATCCGAGATTTATTATTATGGCTTGCTAGTTGATTATGCTATTGATATGGGTAATCATGAGACCTGAGAATTATTGCAAATGTGGTTAGTTATAATCTTTGCTAAAAACTTGAATGCTAGCTTGACATATTTATAACAACAAGAGCAAACAGAGTTTGTAAAAGTTTTTCTTTATTTCTTTCAGTTTGTCAACTAAATTTCTTGAGGACAAGCAAGGGTTTAAGCTTGGGGGAGTTGATACGTCTCCGTCGTATCTACTTTTCCAAACACTTTTGCCCTTGTTTTGGACTCTAACTTGTATGATTTGAATGGAACTAACCCGGACTGACGCTGTTTTCAGCAGAATTGCCATGATGTTGTTTTATGTGCAGAAAACAAAAGTTCTCGGAATGACCTGAAACTCCACGGAATATCTTACCATAAATAATAAAAAATCCTCGCCAAAGATGAAGACCAGGGGGCCCACACCCTGTCCACGAGGGTGGGGGCACCCCCCCTAGGGCGCGCCCCCCTACCTCGTGCCCCCCTGGAGACCTCCCGACTCCAACTCCAACTCTATATATCTGCTTTCGGGGAGAAAAAAAGTAGGAGAGAAGGATTCATCGCGTTTTAAGATACGGAGCCTAAGCCAAGCCCTAAAACCTCTCGGGAGGGCTGATCTGGAGTCCGTTCGGGGCACCGGAGAGGGGGATTCATCGTTGTTGGTGTCAAAACCGGCGGATCTCGGGTAGGGGGTCCCGAACTATGCGTCTAGGCCGGATGGTAACAGGAGACAAGGGACACAATGTTTTACCCAGGTTCGGGCCCTCTTGATGGAGGTAAAACCCTACGTCCTGCTTGATTAATATTGATGATATGGGTAGTACAAGGTAGATCTACCACGAGATCGGAGAGGCTAAACCCTAGAAGCTAGCCTATGGTATGATTGTCTGTTGTGGTTGTTGTGTCCTACGGACTAAAACCCTCCGGTTTATATAGACACCGGAGAGGGTTAGGGTTACACAAGGCCGGTTACAAAGGAGGAGATATCCATATCCGTATTGCCTAGTTTGCCTTCCACGCCAAGTAGAGTCCCACCCGGACACGAGACGAAGTCTTCAATCTTGTATCTTGATAGTCCAACAGTCCGGCCAAAGGATATAGTCCAGCTGTCCGGAGACCCCCTAATCCAGGACTCCCTCAGTAGCCCCTGAACCAGGCTTTAATGGCGATGAGTCCGGCGCGCAGTATTGTCTTCAGCATTGCAAGGCAGGTTCCTCCTCCGAATACACCACGGAAGAATTTGAATACAAGGATAGTGTCCGACCCTGCAAAATAAGTTCCACATACCACCGTTGAGAGAATAATATTTTCGCAAATCTAATTTGCTGACCTGTTTTAGCAAAAGGACATTACGTCACGGCCCAGTGATTATTCGAACCGTTTCCTTTAACTAGCCCCTCACATAACGCGAGGCAGTTTTTTGACACACCTTGTTAAAGCAGAGATCGTGTCCCCTTATCACAGGATTCTCATCAATACGGGCATGGGTAACCCAACCGCGCCATCGATTACGGTGCTTGTGGGATAAGCGAGTTTTACCAGGCTAGTGGGGGCGCATAGTTTCGTCCGCCCATATAAAGGGATAATGATTCACCTTTTCATCCACGCCTTCTTCCTCCCTTGCTCATCCGTTTTCGCACAGTTGAGCTCTAGCGCCCAAGTCTGCACTTCCCACCTCAACCTTCTCCAACCATGTCCGGAGCGGGAGGTAGGTGGATGGTCTCCTCCGTCACGGATGGAGACATCAAGAAGCTAAGGAGAGCCGGATACCTGCCCGACGACATCGCGCACCGACTCCCAGATGAGGGGCAGCTCATCCCCACCCCCAGGCCCCATGAGAGGGTAGTGTTCCTCACCCATTTCCTCCGTGGACTGGGATTCCCTCTCCACCCATTCGTCCGGGGGCTCATGTTCTATTACGGCCTAGATTTCCACGATCTGGCCCCGAACTTCATCCTCAACATTCGGCGTTTATCGTTGTGTGCGAGGCCTTCCTCCGCATCAAGCCCCACTTCAGTTTATGACCTTCAATGTCAAGCCGAAGGTTGTGGGCGGTCGCCAGGCGGAGTGCGGAGGCGCTATGGTGGGCAAGATGCCCAACGTTACATGGCTCGAGGGCTCCTTTGTGGAAACCATAAAGGGGTGGCAATCGGGGTGGTTCTACATCACCGAGCCGCGTGACCCTGCATGGGCAGCGGCCCCCGAGTTTCGATCTGGCATCCCCATGTAGCTCAGCTCCTAGAAAGAGAAGGGCCTGTCCTGGGGTAGTTCGGGAGAGCTGACCGGACTCCAAACATGTATTCAAAACATGGTGAGCAAGAAGCTCAAACTTGTCAACGTAGTCCAGGTCATGCTCAACCGCCGGATCCTCCCGTGCCAACAACGGGACTTCAACTTGTGGGAGTTCGACCCCGCGCAGCACCGAACTCTGAATAGGCTCTTCGACAGAACTCACGAAGATGCCTGGAGGGTGCTATTCAAAAGCGCCGAGGTCCCTCCTCCCATTACTGAGGATCGCGGATTCAATGGTAAGCTGCTTTACCTTTCACAGGATACTTATCTTTTATAGATTGACTCCATGCGGGATCTAAACTCCCGTACCTTTGACAGGATTGGCAGGAGACGGCCGGACAGATCGACTGTCCGTCTCCTTTGCCCGAAGGCCTAGCGGATGCTCTTCTGGCGAAGATGCTGACTCCGGCTCCTTATACGGTGCCGGAGAAGACCAAGAATGCCAAGGGAACCCGAAAGAGTTCCTGACGTCAGGCGTCGTCGGACTCTCCGTCCGATGACTCTGCGGCGCACTCCTCCCCCGAAGACGAGGAAGAAGAAGGAGATGCTCCCCCTCTAGCTGGGGAGATGAGAAAAGGAAGGCCGCCCCAACTGGGGGGGGGGGTGAAGGGTCCAAGAAGGGAAGGACTCTCCTTCCGGACAGTTACACTGCCACCGACGAAGGCGAAGACGAGTGGTTGCCCAGGGCCAAGCCCTTGGGGAGATCATAAGTATTCGGATACCAGAGTAACTCATAGCATTCCTTTGTCGCACTGCTTTCCCTAACGCCAAACATAATTATGCAGGCCGCCACGAGCCAGTATCGATGTATCATCGGACGGCTCCCTGGGCTCGTCGGACATGGATAGCGATCGAGTCCCGACCACCACCTCCCCTCATCCTGCTGACGACGCCGAGGTGCTGTCTCAAGAGGCACCGGGCTGAGGGGAGATAGTCCCGGAGGCGCCTCAAGGCGACCTTCCGGACTCCGGGAGCCGAGGGGACGGGGCCCTTGAGAGCTCTGAGTTCGGCCTTCAACCGAACACCGCGCCGAAACCTCCAGTGATTCCGGGCTCGGGCAGGCGGCCTCCTTCCAAGAGGGGCAAGACGCCTGTGCTGGTGACCTCTGTCCATCCAGAGGCGCCGGACAATCTGCTGGAAGCGCTTCGCAGCACTTCCATCGACGAGGAGCACCGTACTATTATGAGTGCGGTGGTCCAGAAGGTTCAGTCCGCCAAGAGCGGATTGACTGAAGCCTGTGCCAGCCTTTTAACAGGCTTTGAGGTAAGTGTTTTTTAAAATATAGGAAAAATATTACCGCATAGACAGTTGCCCCTGATGCTTTGTTCGGTGTTCACAAAGAAAAGCCGAACAGAGGATCAAATAATATCGCAGGAGTCTAATATAAGTATGTCAATATGCGTATGTAGGCCTTGCTGCTGGCATCCGCCGCACTGACTGTGGAGGTTGCCGTACTGAAGCAGGACCTCGAGGGGTCCAAGAAAGAGCTCGGCCTTGCCAAGAGGCAGCTCGAGGAGAACAAGGGTAAGTAATACCCTGTCTATAGATAAGTATAAAAAGAATGTGATTGCAAAATGACAGGATTATCATGAATTTGCCAGGGGCCGCGACCAAAGTGGCGACCCTAAAGCAAGCGTTGTTCGAGGCCGAAGATAAAGCGGCCAAGGAGCGCACCGAGCGAGAGAAGCACGAGGCTCGGGTGGGCGAGGTGCAGCAAGAGCTCCAGGCTCTCGTGGCGAAGCACGAGGCATTGGAGCTTGACTCAAAGATGCGGGAGTCTGAGCTTGCCTTGGCCCTCGAGAGCGCAAAAAGTGCCAAGGCCGAAGCCCAAAAGGCCCTCCAGGAGATCGACGCAATGAAGAAGATAGCGGCGGGTAAGGCTTTCTATATGCAAAGCAAGCATGTAAAAGTAAATTACCAATTACTTACCTGAATCCGGAGCTCTCCAGGAGCATTCACAGATTTGCCCCGCAGCATGTCCGATGCCACACAATTTTACCAGGCCGAGGATGGAAACTCAATGGAGAAGCTGTTCTGGTCTCAGTATACTGAGGCCGAACACCCGGTGCCAATGAGCGACCAGCTGAAGCAGATGGTCGAGCTACATAAGGCGGCCGATTAGGCCATGAAGGGCTTTATAGTCCGGCTGTGGCCTGGCGATGCCCTTCCAAACAGCTTCTTCGGCCTGGTGAGGTGGCTTGTGGATGCCTGTCCGCGGCTGGAGGTCGTCAAGCAACCTGTCTGCATTGAAGGTGCACGCCGGGCTTTCGCCCATGTGAAATTGCAGTGAGTCAAGCTAGACGCCGTGAAGCTGATCAAGGAGGGGCCGCAGGAGGGCAAGGAGCACCGCCACCCCGAGATGTACTACGAGGGTGTTTTGCCGGGTGCCCGTCTCATAGCGGACGAGTGTTCAAAAGATGTAATATTTGAGTGAGACTTGCTCGTTTTATCCTGTATTTATGAAAACTTGTTCCATATGCGCTATGCAACGCTTGTTTGAATTTAAAATATTGCCTTCTGTTTGGCTGTTTATCCAATCTGAGAGATGGCTAGTCCTCGGCTTCTTCCCCCATGCCACGAGTCCTGGGGTGTTCGGGATAAACCTGAGCACTCTTGTTCCCATGTTTGGGTCCTTCGAGGGAGGTGCTCAGCATAGCGAACAAGGAAACCAGAGTAATAATGCTTTATCACTCTCACTTAGCCATAGAATTCTATAATTTTAAATTTCGGCGAAGCCCCTGGTATTCGGAAGGCCGAATTCGGGGCGCGATACACGCATTTAAGCCGGACATGGCCGGCCCCTCGCTCTAAGCGGCATAAGTCTTTAGGGACTCGAAAACCTCGCCGAACAGCGACCAGTCTCTCGCCTTATCATGACAGTCAGTTTTAGCTTTCTCTACTGAGGTGCTGAACCCAATAGAACCGGGGCACAATCACAGTAGTTCTCCTAGCGCTACCTTAGCCGATAGAGCGGATCGTAAGGTACCAAAACATAGGAGCCGGGCAAACCCAACATTTGACCAAAGACATGATTCGGAGCTGATGCATATAATGCTATAAGTTCGGGGTGCCGAACTTGTGAAAGTGTTCGGACTTTTCACACCGTATTGTGGGGTACGTGAGCCCCTTGTGTATTGGCCGTACCAAAGTGTACGGTTGCAAGGCATCATTAATGAACACACACACACACACACACACACATATATATATATATATATAACAAGAATGCAATAATAGTCGTAATGTCATGCATTGTTTATTCAAAAAATTGCGTTAAAGCAGAGTGATACAGATAGTGCGATAAGCAAAGAGTAGGACTATGTCCCTTCCAAGGGCAAGCTGAGGAATGATATTAAATTGAATATTTCGCTCGTTACTGTAATCCACCTGGGAATTCCGTGGTATGACGTGGCTGTCTGCCTCCTTGGTTGTTGCATCATGTGTTCGGCAATAGTGCTGCCGGACAGTGTTTCCAGAGATTAAGGTCCTGAAAAAAGAGAAAAATAACCAAACAGGAAGCCCCTCATGCGGTTTAAGCCGCGTCTTGGGGCGTGCCGCAGTTGTGCCCCCCTCCCCACCTGTGCACATGGTATTTTTAATGCGTAATTATGTATGCGTGGCACGAGTTTTGCCGTTGGGCTGGGATTCGGGTGGGCACCGTATTGCTACGCGAGCTTAGATCGCACCAGGCGGTCTATTTGCCGATTGCTCCGAGCGCGCTTGAAGGTGTCCGGGCTTTGAAGCGCCGAACTGGTTGATTGCCTTGAGAGGCTGCTTTGCGCTTCTGCTGCGAGGGCCGCGGTGTGCTCCTCTGTTCGGAGAGAGCGCTCCGTGTTTCCATTGACTGTAATAACTCCGTGAGGTCCTGGCATCTTGAGCTTGAGGTATGCATAATGCAGTACCGCATTGAATCTAGCAAATGCGGTTCACCCGTGCAGCGCGTGATAACCACTATGGAATGGGACTATATCGAAGATTAACTCTTCGCTTCGGAAGTTATCCGGGGATCCGAAGACCACTTCCAGTGTAATTGAGCCTGTGCATTGGGCCTCTACACCTGGAATGACGCCTTTAAAGGTCATTTTTGTGGGTTTGATCCTTGAGGGGTCTATACCCATTTTGCGCACTGTGTCCTGATAAAGCAGGTTCAGGCTGCTGCCGCCATCCATAAGGACTTGAGTGAGGTGAAATCCGTCAATGATTGGGTCTAGGACTAGTGCGGTGAATCCGCCATGACGGATACTAGTGGGGTGGTCCCTGCGATCGAAGGTGATCGGACAGGAGGACCAAGGGTTGAATTTTGGGGCGACTGGCTCCAACGCATATACGTCCCTGAGCGCACGCTTCCGCTCCCTCTTGGGGATGTGGGTTGCGTATATCATGTTCACCGTCCGCACTTGTGCGGGAAACCTCTTCTGTCCTCCGGTGTGTGGCTGCCGGGATTCCCCCTCGTCATCGCTATGCGGCCCCTTGTCCTTGTTTTCGGCAATTAACTTGTCGGTCTGCTTGAACACCCAACAATCCCTGTTGGTGTGATTGCCTGGCTTGTCTGGGGTGCCGTGTATTTGACACGAGCGATCAAGTATACGGTCCAAGCTGGACGGACCCAGCGTACTTTGTTTGAATGGCTTTTTCCGCTGACCGGGTTTAGAGCCTTTGAATCCGGCGCTTATGTTTGTTGCGACACTTATGTTTGTTGCGACGTGACCTGCTATTGCCGTCCTTGGCATCCAAGGTACCATGGTTCTTTGATATGTTATTACTGCGAGCCAGCCAGCTATCTTCTCCCACACAAAAGCGGGTCATGAGCGTCGTGAGAACTGCCATAGGTTTCGGCTTTTCCTGACCAAGGTGCCGGGCTAGCCACTCGTCTCGGATGTTGTGTTTGAAAGCCGCTAAGGCCTCTACATCCGGACAGTCGACGATTTGATTTTTCTTTGTAAGGAACCGAGTCCAGAATTGTCTGGCCGACTCTTCTGGCTGCTGAATTATGTGGCTCAAGTCATCGGTGTCTGGTGGTCGCACATAAGTGCCCTGAAAGTTGTCGAGGAATGCGGCTTCCAGATCTTCCCAACAGCTAATGGAGTCTACTGGCAAGCTGTTAAGCCAATGCCGCGCTGGTCCTTTGAGCTTTAGTGGGAGGTATTTGATGGCGTGTAAGTCATCACCGCGGGCCATGTGGATGTGAAGGAGGAAATCCTCGATCCATACCGCAGGATCTGTAGTGCCGTCATATGATTCAATATTTATAGGTTTGAAACCTTCTAGGATTTCATGATCCATTACTTCGTCTATGAAGCATAAAGGGTGTGCGGTGCCTCTGTATTGGGCTATATTGTGACGCAGCTCGAATGGGTCTTTCCCGTTGTGTTTGGCCCGGCCAGATTTACTTTTACTGTATCCGGCGTGACATTTATCGTCTCGCATGGTGGCGCGACCTCGTGGTTCGTAGATCGATCTTGCATGCTTTGCTTTGTCCTCCAATATGTCTCGCAGGTCTGGCGTATCTCCCCATGCCTTTTTATTTGAATGGCGTCGGAGTGCGGGCTGGGTTTTTGGCTGGAATGCCTCTCTATCGCGGCCACGAGGTGGCCGATCAGCCGCGTCATATGCTTCTTCCTCCAGTCGGGGTGGCAACCTGCATTTTGGGTAAGTCTTGGAGGGGCGCTCGAGTTTATATTCCTCGACCGCGAGGACTTCAGTCCATCTGTCAGCTAGCAGATCTTGATCAGCTTGAAGCTGCTGCTGCTTTTTCTTCAGGCTATTTGCCGTGGCCATAAGCCGGTGTTTGAAGCGCTCTTGTTCGACGGGATCCTCTAGCACAGCTAATTCGTCGTCGCCGAGGCTTGCCTCGTCTTCGGAGGGGGCATGTAATTATCATCCTCCTCTTCTCCATCTGCCGCTCTCTCACGAGGGCTGGCTCCTCCATCCTCCTGCTCTAAATCTTGCTGGAGGGGATTGTTGTTGTCTTCGGCACTATCCGGAGTATTATTATCCCCTGTGCCGGTATCACCACTTTTTCTTTGGCAGGACTTAGAGCGGCGCCGCAGACGTTGGCGCTTGGGTTGCTTCTTGGAGGGGTCATCCTCCGCTATCTCGTCGCCATTGTCTTCTTTGGGTGTATCCACCATGTATATGTCATATGATGAGGTGGCTGTCCAGTGCCCCGTAGGCAGTGGTTCCTCTTCGTCTCCCGCATTGTCGTCCATACCGTCGATGTCTTCGGAGTCGAAGTCGAGCATGTCGGTTAAGTCATCGATAGTGGCTACTAAGTGGGTGGTGGGTGGGTCGCGAATTTCTTCGTCGTCCGCATCCCAGTCCTGCCAGACATAGTTTGGCCAGGTTCCTCCTGACAAGGAGAGAGACCTTAATGAGTTCAGTATGTCGCCAAAGGGAGAGTGCTGAAAAATATCCGTGGAGGTAAACTCCATGATCGGCGCCCAATCGGATTTGATAGGAACAAGCGCAGGCGGTTCGGAGTCCATGGCCGGAGAAGGATCCGGCAGTTTATCAACACGGATCTTGTGCAAATTAAGGTCGATGTTTGGCTTGATCACCGCTGAGGGTAAGGCCTCCGTGGCGGGGTCCATCCACCCGTCCGCGGAAGGCGCAACTGGCTCTGAATCAAGGGTCGGAGCGGCTGCCGGTGCAATCTCCTGAACACTGTCCGATGGTAGAGCTAAATCGTACTCATCGTGACCGCGTGGCGCACAAGGCAGAGGCTCGAAACCGTCGAAGATCAAGTCTTGCGCGGACATCGGCTGTGTAGTTTAAGCTTCCAAACCTGACCTGGTGGCCAGGGGCGTAACTTTCGATCTGCTCTAGATGGCCAAGCGAATTGGCCCGCAGTGCAAAGCCACTGAACGCGAAGATTTGTCCGGGGAGAAAAGTCTCACCCTGGACTGCATCGCTATCGATGATAGTAGGAGCCATCAAGCCTAATGGCGACGACACAGAGGAACTCTCAATGAAAGCACCAATGTCGGTGTCAAAACCAGTGGATCTCGGGTAGGGGGTCCCGAACTGTGCGTCTAGGCCGGATGGTAACAGGAGACAAGGGACACAATGTTTTACCCAGGTTCGAGCCCTCTTGATGGAGGTAAATCCCTATGTTCTGCTTGATTAATATTGATGATATGGGTAGTACAAGAGTAGATCTACCACGAGATCAGAGAGGCTAAACCCTAGAAGCTAGCCTATGGTATGATTGTCTGTTGTGGTTGTTGTGTCCTATGGACTAAAACCCTCCGGTTTATATAGACACCGGAGAGGGTTAGGGTTACACAAGGTCGGTTACAAAGGAGGAGATATCCATATCCCTATTGCCTAGCTTGCCTTCCACGCCAAGTAGAGTCCCACCCGGACACGAGACGAAGTCTTCAATCTTGTATCTTCATAGTCCAATAGTCCGGCCAAAGGATATAGTCCGGCTGTCCGGAGACCCCCTAATCCAGGACTCCCTCAGTCGCCGTTGTCATCATCAACCATCCTCCATCACTAATTTCATGATGCTCACCGCCGTGCGTGAGTAATTCCATCGTAGGCTTGCTGGACGGTGATGGGTTGGATGAGATTTACCATGTAATCGAGTTAGTTTTGTTAGGGTTTGATCCCTAGTATCCACTATGTTCTGAGATTGATGTTGCTATGACTTTGCTATGCTTAATGCTTGTCACTAGGGCCCGAGTGCCATGATTTCAGATCTGAACCTATTATGTTTTCATCAATATATGAGAGTTCTTGATCCTATCTTGCAAGTATATAGTCACCTATTATGTGTTATGATCCGTTAACCCTGAAGTGACAATAATCGGGATACTTACCGGTGATGACCGTAGTTTGAGGAGGTCATGTATTCACTATGTGCTAATGCTTTGTTCCGGTTCTCTATTAAAAGGAGGCCTTTGCTACGTCTTGAGCTTGCGTTGGTTTTCCCCGAAGAGGAAGGGATGATGCAACAGAGTAGCGTAAGTATTTCCCTCCGTTTTTGAGAACCAAGGTATCAATCCAGTAGGAGGCCACGCTCAAGTCCCTCGTACCTGCATAAAACGATAGCTACTCGCAACCAACGTGATTAGGGGTTGTCAATCCCTTCACGGTCACTTAAGAGAGTGAGATCTGATAGATATAATATTTTTTGGTAATTTTGGTATAAAGATGCAAAGTAAAAAGTAAAAGCAAAGTAAAAAATCAAAGCAAGATTAAAGTAATGGAGATTGATATGATGAGAATAGACCCGGGGGCCATAGGTTTCACTAGTGGCTTCTCTCAAGAGCATAAGTATTCTACGGTGGGTGAACAAATTACTGCTGAGCAATTGAAAGAATTGAGCATAGTTATGAGAATATCTAGGCATGATCATGTATATAGGCATCATGTCCGTGACAAGTAGATCGAAACGATTCTGCATCTACTACTATTACTCCACTCATCGACTGCTATCCAGCATGCATCTAGAGTATTAAGTTAAAAATAGAGTAACGCCTTAAGCAAGATGACATGATGTAGAGAGATAAATTCATGCAATATTAAATAAACCCCATCTTGTTATCCTCGATGGCAACGATGCAATACATGCCTTGCTGCCCCTTCTGTCACTGGGTAAGGACACCGCAAGATCGAACCCAAAGCTAAGCACTTCTCCCATGGCAAGAACTACCAATCTAGTTGGCCAAACCAAACGGATAATTCGAAGAGACTTGCAAAGATAACCAATCATACGTAAAAGAATTCAGGGAAGATTCAAATATTATTCATAGATAGACTTGATCATAAACCCACAATTCATCGGTCTCAACAAACACACCGCAAAAAGAAGATTACATCGAATAGATCTCCACAAGAGAGGGGGAGAACTTTGTATTGAGATTCAAAGAGAGAGAAGAAGCCATCTAGCTACTAACTATGGACCCGAAGGTCTGAGGTAAACTACTCACACTTCATCGGAGAGGCTAGGATGATGTAGAGGCCCTCCTTGATGACCCTCTTCCGGCGGAGCTCCGGAACAGGCCCCAAGATGGGATCTCATGGATACAGAAAGTTGCGGTGGTGGAATTAGGTTTTTGGCTCCTGTTCAGATCGTTTGGGGGTACGTGTGTATATATAGGAGGAAGAAGTACACCGGAGGAGCAACGAGGGGCCCACGAGGCAGGGGGCGCGCCCAAGGGGGGCGCCCCCACCCTCGTGACCGCCGCTTTTGTTCCTTGGAGCTGGGTCCAAGTCTCCTGGATCACGGTCGGTGAGAAAATCACGTTCCCGAAGATTTTATTCTGTTTGGACTCCGTTTGATATTCCGTTTCTTCGAAACACTGAAATAGGCAAAAAAACCAGCAATTCTGGGCTGGGCCTCCAGTTAATAGGTTAGTCCCAAAAATAATATAAAGTGGAAAATAAAGCCCACTATAGTCCATAACAGTAGATAATATAGCATGGAGTAATCAAAAATTATAGATACGTTGGAGACGTATCACGCATCCCCAAGCTTAATTCATGCTCGTCCTCGAGTAGGTAAATGATAAAAAGAGAATTTTTGATGCGGAGTTCTACTTGGCATAATTTCAATGCAAATCTTCTTAATTGTGGTATGAATATTCAGATTAGAAAGATTCAAGACAAAAGTTTATATTGACATAAAAATAATAATACTTCAAGCATACTAACAAAACAATTATGTCTTCTCAAAATAACATGGCCAAAGAAAGTTATCCCTACAAAATCATATAGTCTGGCTATGCTCCATCTTCACCACACAAAATATTTAAATCATGCACAACCCCGATGACAAGCCAATCAATTGTTTCATACTCTAACTTTTTCAAAACTTTTTCAATCTTCACGCAGTACATGAGCGTGAGCCATGGATATAGCACTATAGGTGGAATAGAAGGGTGGTTGTGGAGAAGACAAAAAGGAGGGGAAGATAGTCTCACATCAACTAGGCGTATCAACGGGCTATGGAGATGCCCATCAATAGATATCAATGTGAGTGAGTAGGGATTGCCATGCAACGGATGCACTAGAGCTATAAATGTATGAAAGCTAAACAAAAGAAACTAGTGGGTGTGCATCCAACTTGCTTGCTCACGAAGACCTAGGGCAATTTGAGGAAGCCCATCATTGGAATATACAAGCCAAGTTCTATAATGTAAAATTCCCACTAGTATATGAAAGTGACAACATATGAGACTCTCTATATGAAGAACATGGTGCTACTTTGAAGCACAATATATGAGACTCGCTATATCATGGTGCTACTTTGTAGCACAAGTGTGAAAAAAAGATAGTAGCATTGCCCCTTTTTATTTATTTTCTTTTTTTGGGCCTTCTTTTTTTCTTTGGCCTTTTTTTATTGGGACAATGCTCTATTGAATGATGATCATCACACTTTTATTTATTTACAACTCAACGATTACAACTCGATTCTAAAACAAAGTATGACTCTATATGAATGCCTCCGGCGGTGTATCGGGATATGCAATGAATCAAGAGTGACAAGTATGAAAAAATTATGAATGGTGGCTTTGCCACAAATACTATGTCAACTACATGATCATGCTAAGCAATATGGTAATGATGAATGTGTCATGATGAACTAGATGGTGGAAAGTTGCATGGCAATATATCTCGGAATGGCTATGGAAATGCCATAATAGGTAGGTATGGTGGCTGTTTTGAGGAAGGTATATGGTAGGTGTATGATACCGGTGAAAGGTGCGCGGTATTAGAGAGGCTAGCAAAGGTGGAAGGGTGAGAGTGCGTATAATCCATGGACTCAACATTAGTCATAAAGAACTCATATACTTATTGCAAAAATCTAGAAGTTATCAAAGAAAAGTATTACGCGCATGATCCTAGGGGGATAGATTGGTAGGAAAAGACCATCGCTTGTCCTCAACCGCCACTCATAAGGAAGACAATCAATAAATAAATCATGCTCCGACTTCGTCACATAACGGTTCACCATACGTGCATGCTACGGGAATCACAAACTTTAACACAAGTATTCTTTAAATTCACAACTATTGAACTAGCATGACTTTAATATTATCACCTCCATATCTCAAAATAATTATCATGCTTCAATCTTTTCTTAGTATTCAACACACTCAAAAGAAAGCTTCACAAATCTTGAATACCAAGCATATTATTATTAAGCAAATTACCATGCTATTAAGAGACTCTCAAAATAATTCAAGTGAAACATGAGAGATCAATAGTTTCTTACAAATCCACCACCGTGCTCTAAAAGATGTAAGTGAAGCACATAGAGTGAAATTATAACGCTCAAAAGATATAAGTGAAGCACATATAGCAAAATTAACTAGCTCAAAAGATATAAGTGGAGCACATAGAGCAAAACTACTTAGCTCAAAAGATATAAGTGAAGCACATAGAGTATTCTATCAAATTTTTAATCCATGTATGGCTCTCTCAAAAGGTGTGTACAGAAAGGATGATTGTGGCATACTAAGACACAAAGACACAAATAATACAAGACGCTCCAAGCAAAACACATATCATGTTGGTGAATAAAAATATAGCTCCAAGTAAATTACCGATGGAAGTGGACGAAAGAGGGGATGCCTTCTGGGGCATCCCCAAGCTTTGAATTTTTGGTGTCCTTGGATTATCTTGGGGGTGCCATGGGCATCCCCAATCTTAGGCTCTTTCCACTCCTTGTTCCATGATCCATCAAAAGAATTCACCCAAAACTTGAAAACTTCACAACACAAAACTCAAAATAGAGAACTCGTGAGCTCCGTTAGCGAAAGAAAACAAAAGACCACTTCAATATACTGTAATGAACTCATTCTTTATTTATATTGGTGTTAAACCTAATTTATTCCAACTTATATATGGATTATAAACTATTTTACTAGCCATAGATTCATCAAAATAAGCAAACAACACACGAAAAACAGAATCTGTCAAAAACAGAACAGTCTGTACTAATCTGTAGCTAGCGCAAGATCTAAAACCCCAAAAATTCTAAAATAAATTTCAGGACGTGAGGAATTTATCTATTAATCATCTTCAAAAAGAATTAACTAAATATCTCTCTTCAAATAAAAATTACAGCAGTTCTCGTGAGCGCTAAAGTTTCTGTTTTTTTACAGCAAGTTCAACAAGACTTTCCCCAAGTCTTCCCAACGGTTCTACTTGGCACAAACACTAATTAAACACAAAAAACACAACCAAAACATAGGCTAAATAATTTATTTATTAAATAACAGCAAGGAAAAATATTGGGATGTCTCCCAACAAGCGCTTTTCTTTAAAGCCTTATAGCTAGGCATTGATAATTTTAATGATGCTCACATGAAAGACAAGAATTGAAGCACAAAAGGAGCATCATAAAGCATGTGACAAACACATCTAAGTCTAACATACTTCCTATGCATAGGCATCTTATAGGCAAACAAATTAGCAAGGCAAGCAAAAACTAGCATATGCAAGGAAGTGGAAAGAAACAATAGCAATCTCAACATAACGAGAGGTAATTTAGTAACATGAAAATTTATACCACCATATTTTCCTCTCTCATAGTAATTACATGTAGGATCATAAGCAAATTCAAAAATATAGCTATCACATAAAATATTCTCAACATGATCCACATGTATGCAAAGTTGGCACTTTTCCGAAATAGTGGGATTAACTTTAACTAAAGTCATGACCTTCCCAAACGCACTTTTATCAAAAACTTCATAAGACTGAACATTCTCTAAATATGTGGGATCTAAAGTTGACATTCCTCCAAACCCACTTTCAATATTATTGCAAACATTATAATAAATCTCATATTCATCATGGGGTTTAAATAAATTTTCAAGATCAAAAGAAGAATCACCCCAATCATGATCATTGCAACAAGTAGAGGACATAACAAAACTAGCATCCCCAAGCTTAGGGTTTTGCATATTATTAGCACAATTGTCATTAATAGAATTTATAATAACATCATTGCAATCATGCTTTTTATTCAAAGATCTATCGTGAATCACTTCATAACACACTTCATTGCAATTTTCAGATTCATGAATTTCAAGCAAAACTTCATAAAGATAATCTAGTGCACAAAACTGACTAGCAATTGGTTCAACATAACTGGATCTCTTAAAAAGATTAGCAAGTGGATGAGGATCCATAAATCTTAGGTTCTCTGTTTAGTAATAAATAAATGACTATTCCAACCATATGAGCAAACAAAAAGCAAACCTGCCAGAAGAGGCAAATAGAGAGGGAGGATAGAGAGAGAGAGAGGGCGAATAAAATGGCAAGGGTGAAGTGGGGGAGAGGAAAACGAGAGGCAAATGGCAAATAATGTAATGCGAGAGATAGGGATTGCAATGGGTACTTGGTATGTTGACTTTTTGTGTAGACTCCCCGGCAACGGTGCCAGAAATCCTTCTTACTATGTCTTGAGCTTGCGTTGGTTTTTCCCGAAGAGGAAGGGATGATGCAGCAGAGTAGTGTAAGTATTCCCCTCAGTTTTTGAGAACCAAGGTATCAATCCAGTAGGAGGCCACGCTCAAGTCCCTCGTACCTGCACAAAACGATAGCTACTCGCAACCAACGCGATTAGGGGTTGTCAATCCCTTCAAGGTCACTTACGAGAGTGAGATCTGATAGATATAATAGTTTTGGTATTTTTGGTATAAAGATGCAAAGTAAAAAGTAAAAGCAAAGTAAAAAGCAAATCAAGATTAAAGTAATGGAGATTGATATGATGAGAATAGACCCAGGGGCCATAGGTTTCACTAGTGGCTTCTCTCAAGAGCATAAGTATTCTACGGTGGGTGAACAAATTACTATTGAGCAATTGACAGAAGTGAGCATAGTTATAAGAATATCTAGGCATGATCATGTATATAGGCATCACGTCCGTGACAAGTAGATCGAAACAATTCTGCATCTACTACTAGTACTCCACTCATCGACCGCTATCCAGCATGCATCTAGAGTATTAAGTTAAAAACAGAGTAACGCCTTAAGAAAGATGACATGATCTAGAGAGATAAATTCATGCAATATGAAATAAACCCCATGTTGTTATCGTCGATGGCAATGATGCAATACGTGCCTTGCTGCCCCTTCTGTCACTGGGTAAGGCACCGCAAGATTGAACCCAAAGCTAAGCACTTCTCCCATGGCAAGAACTACCAATCTAGTTGGCCAAACCAAACGGATAATTCGAAGAGACTTGCAAAGATAACCAATCATACATAAAATAATTTAGAGAAGATTCAAATATTATTCATAGATAGACTTGATCATAAACCCACAATTCATCGGTCTCAACAAACACACCGCAAAAAGAAGATTACATCAAATAGATCTCCACAAGAGAGGGGGAGAACTTTGTATTGAGATTCAAAGAGAGAGAAGAAGCCATCTAGCTACTCACTATGGACCTGAAGGTCTGAGGTAAACTACTCACACTTCATCGGAGAGGCTAGGATGATGTAGAAGCCCTCCGTGATGACGGCCCTCTTCCGGTGGAGCTCCAGAACAGGCCCCAAGATGGGATCTCATGGATACAGAAAGTTGCGGTGGTGGAATTAGGTTTTTGGCTCCTGTTCTGATCATTTGGGGGTACGTGTGTATATATAGGAGGAAGAAGTACGCCGGAGGAGCAACGAGGGGCCTACGAGGCAGGGGGCGCGCCCTAGGGGGGGCGCCCCCACCCTCGTGACCGCCTCTTTTGTTCCTTGGAGCAGGGTCCAAGTCTCCTGGATCACGTTCGGTGAGAAAATCACATTCCCGAAGATTTTATTCCGTTTGGACTCCGTTTGATATTCCGTTTCTTCGAAACACTGAAATAGGCAAAAAAAACCAGCAATTCTGGGCTGGGCCTCCGGTTAATAGGTTAGTCCCAAAAATAATATAAGAGTGGAAAATAAAGCCCAATATAGTCCAAAACAGTAGATAATATAGCATGGAGTAATCAAAAATTATAGATACGTTGGAGACGTATCACGCATCCCCAAGCTTAATTCCTGCTCGTCCTTGAGTAGGTAAATGATAAAAAGAGAATTTTTGATGCGGAGTGCTACTTGGCATAATTTCAATGCAAATCTTCTTAATTGTGGTATGAATATTCAGATTAGAAAGATTCAAGACAAAAGTTTATATTGACATAAAAATAATAATACTTCAAGCATACTAACAAAGCAATTATGTCTTCTCGAAATAACATGGCCAAAGAAAGTTATCCCTACAAAATCATATAGTCTGGCTATGCTCCATCTTCACCACACAAAGTATTTAAATCATGCACAACCCCGATGACAAGCCAAGCAATTGTTTCATACTCTAACTTTTTCAAAACTTTTTCAATCTTCACGCAATACATGAGCGTGAGCCATGGATATAGCACTATAGGTGGAATAGAAGGGTGGTTGTGGAGAAGACAAAAAGGAGGGGAAGATAGTCTCACATCAACTAGGCGTATCAACGGGCTATGGAGATGCCCATCAATAGATATCAATGTGAGTGAGTAGGGATTGCCATGCAACGGATGCACTAGAGCTATAAATGTATGAAAGCTCAACAAAAGAAACTAGTTGGTGTGCATCCAACAAAATTATAGTTGGAGGCGTATCAGCCTTAATATCCCTTAGTTTCCATTAGGACCCCGCTGCCACGGGAGGGTAGGACAAAAGATGTCATGCAAGTTCTTTTCCATAAGCACGTATGACTATGTTCGGAATACATGCCTACATTACATTGATGAATTGGAGCTAGTTCTGTGTCACCCTATGTTATGACTGTTACATGATGAACCACATCCGGCATAATTATCCATCACTGATCCAATGCCTACGAGCTTTCCATATACTGGTTTACGCTTATTTACTTTCATGTTGCTTTCATTACATAATACCAAAAATATTACTTTGCTTTCATTACTCTTTTGTTACCCTTACCACCACTGTCATATTACTTTGCTACTAAACACTCTGCTGCAGATACTAAGTTTCCAGGTGTGGTTGAATTGATAACTCAGCTGCTAATACTTGAGAATATTCTTTGGCTCCCCTTGTGTCGAATCAATAAATTTGGGTTGAAAACTCTACCCTCGAAAGCTGTTGCGATCCCCTATACTTGTGGGTTATCAATGACGTTAACGTTCACGGGAGTGCTCTTCGCGTCGGGTATATACATGGTGGTGAAATACTTGTTTTCTCTTATGACATCCTTGGCCCATCTAACACGAAAAATCATCGCATCGTGCATTCCAGCATAGTCAAGCTCCCAGATCTCTTCGAGCCTTCCATAGAATCTTTCAGCTGTGCTGTTGGTGTCGGTCACCCATTCAATTGTCACCCCGGAGTTCTGGTAATCACTGTCCATGTCTTTGGCCTCCGTGTAGAATGTGGACCCATTGATATCGTAGGACTGATAGGTCGCGAGCTTGGGTGCGGGGCAATGTGCTAAGGCACGTATGAGCAATCCGTCCGAACTTCCCTCTTCTGGGGGATTTTCAAGAACTTGCTCTTTGAACCAACGCAAGAAAGTGGCGTTGTGCTCTATAGTAACTTCGTCGTACGTCTTGAGCATCCCCTTATCATGGTACTTCTTTGCGATGCTTTCTTTGTGCCGTGCCACGTAATCATCTACCTCATCTTGGTTTTGTAGTACTACTAAGTTAGCCATGTCAAAGTCGTTCCGTCGATCTGAGTAGTCCACGTGCAATTCCTTCCGGCCGTTGTTGTGACCATCTCCTTCGAGCTTCCCATCGTGCTTCTTGACGGGAAAACCAACAACAGGGTCTCCGATGCCTATATAATTCTCGCAAAAGGAGACACACTCATGCATCAGATACCCTTGGACGATGCTCCCTTTGGGACGGGACATGTTACAAACGAATCCTTTGATGACCCCATTCATCCTCTCGAACAACATCATGCTGTGAAGGAATGTCGGCCCAAGGTCAATGATGGCGTCCATGATGTGGACACACAGATGCACCATGACATCAAAAAACGTAGGCGGGAAGTACATCTCAAGCTCACATAGTATGACAACGATCTCTTTCTGTAGCCTTCGGAGCTGCTTCACACTTATGGACTTTCGAGAGATAACGTCGAAGAAATTGCAGAGACTAGTAAGTGTGTCATGGACGTGCTTCTCCATTATCCCTCTAATGGCAACCGGGAGTATCTACGTCATCATCACGTGAGAGTCATGAGACTTCATCCCACTGAACCTTTTCTTCTTGGGGTCTAGAAATCTGCTTATCTTCCCACAGTAACCGGAACAGACTTTGATTCCCATAAGGCACTTGATGAATTGATCGATCTCCTTCACACTTAAGGTGAAGCAAGAAGGGGGGGGGCAATAATTCTCTTCCTTCTTGTTGACTTTTCTGCCCCTTTCACCCTCCTCCGTCTCCGTCTCCTCCATCGGCTTTTTACGGTGGAGATCTTTCCTGATCTTGAAATCTTCCAAGTCTTTCCTTGCCTTCGGCCCATCCTTGGTCTTCTCCGGCATGTTCATTAGTGTGCCAAGAAATCTCTCGAGGACATTCTTCATGATATGCATTTGATCAAGGCAATGAGGCGTGTCGTGATTGGGCCAGTACTCCAAGTCCCAAAAAACAGACCTCGTTTTCCATACCTTCAGCAGTAGCTCCGACGCCTTTTTGATCTTTCCCGATGCGGGGCATTGTTCCCAGTTTCTCAATAGTTTGTCAATTTCGGCACCGCTCCTCTTAGTGGAGGTCCTCGAAGCTCAGCCAACCCATTGAATAGATCTCCATGCTTTCTCCATGGGTCATCCTTCTCGAGCCATCTACGATTCCCCATGTACATGATTTTCCTGGACCCGCCATATTTCATTGACATAAGCTGCTGAGACGTTGTATCATCCATGCACCTCGTGCATCCGCAGTATCTGTGGCACACCTGGCCTGAGGTGTACCCGTAACTGAGATAGTCGTGCACCGTCATCATCAGCACGACTCTCATATGGAAATACTCTCCTTTGCTGGCGTCCCATGTCCATGCCACTGTTTTCCATAACGTGTGTAGCTCCTCTTGTAGAAGCCCCATATACAGGTTAATACTATTTCCCAGTTGTTTCAGTCCTTGAATCAGCATGCTCATGTGTATGTACTTTGTCTTCATGCACTTCCATGGGGGAGGTTGTACATCCATACAAACACGGGCCATGTGTTGTGGTTGGTGTTCTGGTTTCCAAACAGATTCATGCCATCGTTACCGCACCAAGCACGATGTTCCTTGGATCTTCTACAGTAAATCCATATACGGCGTTGAATGCTCTCCACTGGATACCATCTACGAGGTGTCTCAGCTTTAGATCATCTCCATCATCGAGCTTCTTTCTCTCCGCGTGCCAGCGCATGATCTTTGCTTCCTTAGGATATACGAAATACCACTGCAGACGGGGAGTGATCAGAAAGTACCATACAACTTTCTGAGGAGCTCTCTTTCCTGCCTTCTTGTATCGAGAAGCATTGCACACTGGACAACTGGTTTTTTTCCGCGTGCTCCCCTCGATAAATGATGCAATCGTTGATGCATGTGTGGTACCTAATGTGCAGCAAAACAAAAGGGCCAATGATTTTCTTGGCCTCCTCGACACTAGTAGGACACAGGTTCCCTGCAGGAAGAACTTTATTATGTAGATACTTCAAATGCTCATCGAGGCTTTTGTCTGTCCATTTGTTTTTTGCCTTCGTCTTTAGAAGTTCGAGCATGAAACTCAATCGGCTCACTTCGGGATCGCAACCGTCATACAATGGAGTCTTCGAGTCTACTTCAAGTTGCGCCAGCTTGGCCTCCTCTCTAGAAACAACTCTCTCGCTAGTCGTACTCTTGCGAAGGAGGTCTCGAACATGAGGGTCCTGCACGACTGCAGTTAGTGGCGTCAAAGACTGTGGTGTGACCACTGCCTCTTCTCCAACATGTCCGAACTCTTCTTCGCCATGTCTAGAATCTTCTCCATCGCCGTCATTTCCGGACTCTTCCCCACCGCCATGTCCGGCACCATCGTCTTCATGTCGATCGGTCATCTCTTCGTCTAGCCACGCCGCCATGTCCTTATTCCCTGCCATGTGGACGTCCTCCTCCTCCTCATGATCATCATCTTCTTCACTTATCCACCGAGTATAGCCATCCATGAAACCATTCATCAGCAGGTGAGCCTTCAAAGTTCCACGATCAAAAGGGTCCAAAAGGACTCCTTCTTTGCATCTTGCACATGGACATCTAATCCTAGTCTGTTTATTTGCATACATGTCCATCACCGCGGATTGCATGTACCGCTCCATGTTCCATCCACTCACCTTCATTACTGACTGCACGGTATAACAAGTAAAAGGGTTATAAAATAAATAATGCATGCTTCAAAGTCATATAAAATTTTGGCATGACCTTGCCTAAAAATAGGACATATTGAGTTTGCTCGAAATTCGTCGAAACGGAAATAAATCGACATTTCGGCAAAACATAAGAAACTCGAGGGCATGTCATTCGCACAAATCTCTCCATATATATATATATATATATCCCAAACACACATATTCCCATTCTTGAAATGAACAACTTTTTAATCACCTATATATCTCCCAAGAGAGACCGATCGAGAGCACACGGTTAATTACAAGATGGGAGAGACCGATCGAGAGAGCACGTGGATGGCTAAATAGCTAGCTAGATCTAGTTGTTGGGGAGGAGAGGTGAATCTAGCTAGATAACTAATGGAGAGGGAGTTATGGTGGAGGGGGGGCATTAATGAGGAGAGAAGAGAGGTAGGAGAAAGAGAGAGATGTGAGAGAGGCCATTTATGGAGGAGGGTGCCATTAATGAGGAGAGAAGAGAGGTAGGAGGAAGGGAGAAGAAGAGCAACAATGGTGGAGAGTGGAGAGGGGAAAGGAGGGGGAGAGAGGGCAAAGTGGGGGAGAGGAGGGGGAGGGTGTGAAAAAGTGGCACCAGCCGCAACTAGCAGTAGGCTGCTTAGCAAAACATGCTGCTGCTATGGGACTTAGTAGTAGCGCTCTCCAGGAAAAGTGCTACTACTAGGTGGGGCCCATTAGCAGTAGCAGCGCAGTAAAATAAAGCGCTACTACTAAACTGTTAGTAGTAGCGCTGGATTATGTACAACACTACAACTCTAGCTACCTGCTACCTCTTGAGCACTGCGTTGGTTTTCCCTTGAAGAGGAAAGGGTGATGTAGTAAAGTAGCGTAAGTATTTCCCTCAGTTTTTGAGAACCAAGGTATCAATCCAGTAGGAGACCACGCGCGAGTCACCTTGTACATACACAAACAAATAAGAACCTCGCAACCAACGCGATAAAGGGGTTGTCAATCCCTTCACGACCACTTGCAAGAGTGAGATCTGATAGAGATGATAATAATAAGATAAATATTTTTGGTATTTTTATGATATAGATTGAAAGTAAAGATTGCAAAATAAAGTAGATTGGAAACTTATATGATGGAGAATAGACCGGGGCCATAGGTTTCACTAGTGGCTTTTCTCAAGATAGCATAAGTATTACTGTGGGTGAACAAATTACTGTCGAGCAATTGATAGAAAAGCGAATAATTATGAGAATATCTAGGTATGATCATGTATATAGGCATCATGTCCGTGACAAGTAGACCGACTCCTGCCTGCATCTACTACTATTACTCCACACATCGACCGCTATCCAGCATGCATCTAGAGTATTAAGTTCATAAGAACAGAGTAACACCTTAAGCAAGATGACATGATGTAGAGAGATAAACTCATGCAGTATGATGTAAACCCCATCTTTTTCTCCTCGATGGCAACAATACAATACGTGTCGTTTCCCTTTCTATCACTGGGATCGAGCACTGCAAGATTGAACCCAAAGCTAAGAACTTCTCCCATTGCATGAAAGATCAATCTAGTAGGCCAAACCAAACTGATAATTCGAAGAGACTTGCAAAGATAAACCAATCATACATAAAAGAATTCAGAGGAGATTCAAATATTGTTCATAGATAAACTTGATCATAAACCCACAATTCATCGGATCTCGACAAACACACCGCAAAAGAAGATTACGCCGAATAGATCTCCAAGAGAATCGAGGAGAACTTTGTATTGAGATCCAAAGAGAGAGAAGAAGCCATCTAGCTACTAGCTATGGACCCGAAGGTATGAAGTAAACTACTCACACATCATCAGAGGGGCCATGGAGTTGATGTAGAGGCCCTCCGTGATCAATGCCCCCTCTGGCGGAGCTCCGGAAAAGGCCCCAAGATGGGATCTCTTGGGTATTGCGGCGGTGGAAATAGGGTTTCATGGTGCTCCTGGATGTTTGCGGGGTATATGGATATATATAGGAGGAAGAAGTAGGTCGATGGAGCAATGAGGGGCCCACAAGGGTGGAGGGCGTGCCCCTGCCTCGTGGCCTCCTCGATTGTTTCTTGACGTCCACTCCAAGTCCCCTGGATCACGTTTGTTCCAAAAAATAACGCTCCCGAAGGTTTCATTCCGTTCGGACTCCATTTGATATTACTTTTCTGCGAAACACTAAAATAGGGGAAAAGCAATTTGGGTTGGGCCTCCGGTTAATAGGTTAGTCCCAAAAATAATATAAAAGTGTAAAATAGAGTCCATTAACATCCAAAACAGATAATACAATAGCATGGAACAATAAAAAATTATAGATATGTTGGAGACGTATCAAGCATACCCAAGCTTAATTCCTCCTCGTCCTCGAGTAGGTAAATGATAAAAACAGAATTTTTGATGTGGAATGCTTCCTAACATATTTCTCAATGTAATTTTTTTATTGTGGAATGAATGTTCAGAGCCGAAAGATTCATGATAAAAGTTTAATATTGACATAGAAATAAAAATACTTCAAGCATACTAACTAAGCAATTATGTCTTCTCAAAATAACATGGCCAAAGAAAGCTATTCCTACAAAATCATATAGTCTAGATATGCTTTATCTTCATCACACAAAATATTAAATCATGCAGAACCCCGATGACAAGCCAAGCAATTATTTCATACTTTTGATGTTCTCAAACTTTTTCAATTTTCATGCAATATATGAGTGTGAGCCATGGATATATCACAATGGTGGAATAGAATGGTGGTTGTGGAGAAGACAAAAAAGGGAAGATTGTCTCACATCAACTAGGTGTATCAACGGGCTATGGAGATGCCCATCAATAGATATCAATGTGAGTGAGTAGGGATTGCCATGGAACAGATGCACTAGAGCTATAAGTGTATGAAAGCCCAACAAAAGGAACTAAGTGGGTGTGCATCCAACTTGCTTGCTCACGAAGACCTAGGGAAATTTGAGGAAGCCCATCATTGGAATATACAAGCCAAGTTCTATAATGTAAAATTCCCATTAGTTTATGAAAGTGACAACATAGGAGACTCTCTATCATGAAGATCATGGTGCTACTTTGAAGCACATGTTTGGAAAAAGGATAGTAACATTGCCCCTTCTCTCTTTTTCTCTAATTTTTTCTTTTCTTTTTATTTGGGCCTTTTTTTCTTTTGGCCTCTTTTCTTTTTTTTTTGTCCGAAGTCTCATCCCGACTTGTGGGGGAATCATAGTCTCCATCATCCTTTCCTCATTGGGACAATGCTCTAATAATGATCATCATCACACTTCTTTTTTACTTACAACTCAAGAATTACAACTCAATACTTAGAACAAAATATGAGTCTATGTGAATGCCTCCGGCGGTGTACCGGGATGAGCAATGAATCAAGAGTGACATGTAAGATAAAATTATGAACGGTGGCTTTGCCACAAATACGATGTCAACTACATGATCATGCATAGTAATATGACAATGATGAAACATGTCATAACAAACGGAACAGTGGAAAGTTGCATGGCAACATATCTCGTAATGGCTATGGAAATGCCATAATAGGTAGGTATGGTGGCTGTTTTGAGGAAGGTATATGGTGGGTGTATGATACCGGCAAAAAGTGCGCGGTAATAGAGAGGCTAACAAATGTGGAAGGGAAATCCAGTAGTCATAAAGAAATCACATACTTATTGCAAAAATCTATTAGTTTTTGAAACAAATTACTACGCACATGCTCCTAGGGAGATAGATTGGTAGGAAAAGACCATCGCTCGTCCCCGACCGCCACTCATCAGGAAGGCAATCAATGAATAAATCATGCTCCGACTTCATCACATAACGGTTCACCATACGTGCATGCTACGGGAATCACAAACTTCAACGCAAGTATTTCTCAAATTCACAACTACCCAGCTATCATGACTCTAATATCACCATCTCCATATCTCAAAACAATTATCAAGTATCAAACTTCCCATAGTATTTAATGCACTTAGATGAAAGTTTTTATGATGCCTAAAAGAAAATTACCACGCTGTTATAAAGGTCTCTCAAAATAATATAATTGAAGCATGAGAGATCAATTATTTCTATAAAATAAAGACACCACCGTGCTGTAAAAGATATAAGTGAAGCACATAGAGCAAAAACTATATAGCTCAAAAGATATAAGTGAAGCACATAGAGTATTCTAATAAATTCCGATTCATGTGTGTCTCTCTCAAAAGGTGTGTAAAGCAAGGATGATTGTGGTAAACTAAAAATCAAAGACTCAAATCATACAAGACGCTCCAAGCAAAACACATATCATGTGGTGAATAAAAATATAGCTCCAAGTAAAGTTACCGATGAACGAAGACAAAAGAGGGGATGCCTTCCGGGGCATACCCAAGATTAGGATTTTTGGTGTCCTTGCATTTTACCTTGGGGGTGCCTTGGTTATCCCCAAGCTTAGGCTCTTGCCACTCCTTGTTCCATAATCCATCAAATCTTTACCGAAAACTTAAACTTCACAACACAAAACTTAACAGAAAATCTTGTGAGCTTCGTTAGCGAAATAAAACAAAACACCACTTCAAGGTACTGTAATGAACTCATTATTTATTTATATTGGTGTTAAACCTATTGTATTCCAACTTTTCTATGTTTTATAAACTCCATTACTAGCCATAGATTCATCAAAATAAGCAAACAACACACGAAAAACAGAATCTGTCAAAAACAGAACAGTCTATAGTAATCTGTAGGTTTCGACTACTTACGGAACCCCAAAAATTCTAAAATAAATTTCTGGATGTGAGGAATTTATGTATTAGTCATCTTAAAAAATAATTTACTAAATAGCACTCTCCAATAAAAAATGGCAGTAATTCTCGTGAGTGCTAAAGTTTCTGTTTTTTACAGCAAGATCAAAAAGACTTTCCCCAACTCTTCCTAACGGTTCTACTTGGCACAAACACTAATTAAACACAAAAAACACTACCAAAACGGAGGGTAGATAAATTATTTATTGAATAACAGCAAGGAAAAATATTGGGTTGTCTCCCAACAAGCGCTTTTCTTTAAAGCCACTTGCGACCATCACTATTGGTCACTGAAAGGTCATTATTTTTCATTTGCGACCTTTTTGTGACAAAAAACAGATGGTCAAAAGCTGACGGTCGTAAACTTAAATTCACGACCTTCTCTGTGAGAAGGTCATGGAAGGCAACGACCAAAACAAAAGGTCGTTGAACTCATGACCTTTTGTTTTGGTCACTAGCTGTCTGCCCAAGCCACGTCGGATCCGACGTGGCAAAATTGCGACCAATTGAAAAGGTCGTTAATAAGATTCGGCCCGGTCCAATTCAACGCTTTACATGGGCCGAGCCCAACAATTCATCCTATTGTGTTTTTTCTCATATTAATTTTGGTTAGGTAGATGGGCCAAGCCCAACAGCTCAGCCTCGCTATTTTTGGGCCTAGGCCTTTTTATTTTCTTGGCCTTCACTTTTTCACAATTGATTTTTAAGCGATTTTGTTCATTTTTCCTGAATTGTTTGATTTGTGGCATTTTTATGGCCCAAACAGTATTTGTTTCATTTTTTATGTATCAACAAGTAAGGATCATCACCTAAAAAAACAATAAATGATCAATATTTCCAATATTTCAATCACACAAATTTTCACAAATGACATCCAAAATGAGTATATTATATATTACAATCATGTGATATTTCACATCATCCAGGAATTTAGAACACCCAGGAAGTGGAAACACCCAGGAACATCCAGGAACATCTATGAAGGAAACAGACATCCAGGAACACCCAGGAACATCTATGAAGTAAACGCTCACGAACATAAAACTAGCTACAAAGATGAAGTGTTCCCTTCTTCGAACTTCTTCATCCTAGAGCTCTTGTAGAAGAGAGGAAATTATCATTATCATGGCTGCCAATGAAAGCAATATCTTCCAACAAAGAACAACTAGGAAAAGAATAATGAACAAAATAATAAACAGATACACAGGCAGCTAGGAGTCGATCCTGAAGCATGAGGGCATGGATAACAGTAGCAACACTAACATAAGCAGCAAATTGAATACCAAACATTAGTATACTACTGCTGAGGCATTAGTATAATGAACACAATAATAAATAGATCTTGAAGCATTAGTATACTGCTGCTGAGGCCAGAACCAAACAAATGCAATGGCAACACTAACGTAAGAAGCAAAGTAGATCTGCCCACTATCATACAATACTATCATACAATGCAATGTCAACACTAATGTAAGCAGCAAAGTAGATCTGCTCGCTATCCGCCTAAGCAAACACAGAAGTACAATGCTTGAGATACATGTATGGACCAAGAAAAACAGGCAATGTGACGATAGTATGAGCGAACAATAACTTTGTGAGTAAAAAGAACATAAATAATACAACAATCTCTGAACACCTAGGTAGTAACTAGAATGGTTGCTTGCTGTTCATGAGTGTCAACCATCAGCATGCATGTACATCAAAAAGAAAACAATAGGATTCATCTTTCCCATATACAACAATCAACAAACATCTAACATCATTACATTACCGCAAAAGAAAAGTCCAGAATTACCAAAAGGTTGCATTCTAACAAAATTGACAACAAATTCCATGTACATACTAACCAGTATGTGTTAATGGAGTGACAAAAAAATTCTCACTAGCTGGGAGTTATTGGTATATAGTGTTCTGACATGTGCGACTCTAACTAAACTGATCATAGAAGTGGAAAGACCTACAAGAACAAGTTCAATCAGAATCGAGGCATGTAAAATTTTAAGCGCCATCATAACAGATCTACAAAAACAAACCATGATCATCATGCATCAGGATTTATGTTTCTAGCAAAACAACAAAGAGATAAGAGAAAAGATAAATGCTGGGAGTACATCAAAAGTCCCAGAAATCCACATCTCCTAAGGAGCAGAAGCAGGGATAAGAGAGCATGCATGCATGCCTAGATCGTGCATGCCTTGCTTCTTCCAACTTCGACCTAGAGATCACGTCGAAACATGAATGAAGGCAATCATCTGCATGTTGTAAAACAAAATGGTTATGAACTCAGCAGTACATACCAAAACACCACATTAAACTTGTACATCAGTACATACCAAAATACAACATTAACTTGTTCAGGAGTGCATACCAAAATACTACCGAAATACTCTGCATTAAACTTGTACAACAATACTATCGAAATACTCTGCATTAAACTTGTACAACAGTACATACTAATCTGAGCATGCTATACTTGTGTAGTTAGATCTAATCTACTAGTCTACAAGGTTGGGGGAATAATTAGATAGTTGTATTAGATATTTCCTTCAGGTTTTCTAGAAGATTCAGTATAAATGAACTGAATGTTTCTTTGTTTTCAGACCATCTGGACATATTCAACTTGTCAAGAAAAATGAAGAAATGTGAAGGTCAAACTATGTAACCGCAAATTTAAACTACTTAACTCATTTTGCACGAACACCAGGAACATATTAACTAATTTGTTAAAAGAGTTCTGCTGATCAGTATACTGATCCCTTGGGCCTTGTGTGGAGTGGATAGCATATACCACATGGTTCATTGCAAGCATAGCAAGTAAGCAAGCACATCATCCATCTAGACTATTATAATGGAGATGTTAGAAAGCCACAAAAGCAACTGAAGCAATTGCAGGAAAGCTAATTACATCAACTTAAAAGATGTTCTACAACTCAAATTCCATTCCTTCTCTTCTTCCGTCTAACAGATTATTAACAAAGTGAATTGAACTATCAAATACATAATGCTCCTACAGTTAAGCAGCCATGTTAAACTAAACCCACAATTTACTTGCCCACTCAACTAGCAAGTGACTAAGATCGACACATCACTTACAGATAAACTCTCAAGAGTATGATTAGAAGGGGAGAAACAAACCAGGCAGGACGGCGCGGGAGGGGAAGAGCTCCTGCATCATGCCCTCACGCTCCTCGAGGAACTGCTCCGGGGTGAGTAGGCTAGCGAGGCTGCACTCGTTGATGAAGATGTGCGCTGACTCGGTGGCCTTTTCACCCATCATATTGGTCTTGAGGGACCAGTCGAACACCTTGCCGTACCTCGCGAGATCTTCTCCTGCACCTCCGTGTCTGCGCCCGCCCACACCAAGCCATAGAATCAGGCAAGACATTGAAAACAATAGGGCGCAAGAAACAATAGGTAGAGGTGGGGAGCAGGTACCGAGGAGGAGGCCGTCCATGTAGAATATATGGCACACCAGAACCACAAATTCATGGCCAAGAGCACATTTATGTGCCATAATCCGGTGTATTCGTAGTATGTCACATGAGTTTCTGGACTAAGAGGCAGCTTGTAAGAAAGCAAGAGGAAAAACTATAGCCATCCATTGAATTGCACGAGGAGAGTCAGAGCAGATAGAGCTGCATAAAGAGGCTCCTGGAAATGAAACAATAGCAAGTAATGTAAGAAAGTGAACATGAGAAACAAAGTGATTTAACCGTGGTACTAGACACAAAGTGATAAAGACTAACATGGAGCTAGAGGTATCCGAAACATAGAAGCACGTTTGAGAGGCCATTTGCCATGATACTTGACCGGCCCTAGTCCAAGCTCTTCCCTTTCCTGCTCTCTTTCCATCATACAATGGTATCGGTATTCGCTATTGCAGTTCCACTCCTTCCACTTCAAGTACAATGGCTCGTGCGCGTACCATGCTTTACCACTAGGCTGGTCATTGGTCAGCACAATACAATGTTTAATAGAATCCTCTTTCAGGGTGCCAGTTCTTTGACATTCTTCGAAGCAAGCTCTGGTAAAAAAGGGAAGGAAAACATGAGTAACTACTAGCATGCTGGTTGGTTGCTAGTCAAGTCAGTAGCTCGAAGTGTATGAACAAAATCAGCGCATCTTCGTAAAGCCAAATACAATAGCTTCTTTGTTGTTGCTAATGTTCCTGAATTTGAAATTCTGGATATTACTGAATTTGACATCTAAATATTATCGCGTGGCTGCAAGCCCACCACAGAGAAACAGGGGGGATGGATTCAACCGCATCTAGATATTCCCAGCTCTAACTACAAAACCAGTTGCAGTTCCCTAGAAACCACGGTAGTACTAGTACTAGTATCAATGTTAATCCACCAATCAACAGCATGTGGTAGAATATAGTACTCTACTAGAAATAAGACGAGAGCTGCGTACTATTAGCACATAGCTCTACGTGTATCACCCGGTTGCTTGTCCGCGATACTGTTGCACAATAGGCAATCATAATCCGAGACAAGAAGTCGAGCAGGCCACACGCAAGGGATGGGAACCACCCCAACCACGAGGAGATTAAACAAGGGATGAATCTAGGGGAGGAAGTCTCACCTGTAGAGCGGATCGGCATCGCCCTCCGAGATGTCGTCGGCCGCCGCAAGAGCAGCAGCCAAGGCCGTGGCCACGAGGCCGAGGAGCAGCATTAGTGGCCCTCTCCTAGTGGGAGTGCAGCCTGTAGAGCAGCAACCTCTCATGTGGATGATATAGGTCGGTAACAAGTGGTAGGGCAAGGTCCGTGGGATTGGGAGGTGGAGATCGAGCGAGGAAGGAAGGGATGCAACGAACCTGAGCTGAGGGGGGAGAAGGGAACCTGAGCCGAGGTTGGAGCCCAACCATGCGAGCAGTCGAGCAGGGGATTGAGCTAGGAGGCGCTGGTGATCTAGCCAGGCAGGGGCGCGGTCAACGCCCTTGACACCACGTGTGTGAGTGCACTCGATGTGTCTTGGCAAGGGCGGTGCTTGATGCAGGGGGACTTGATGCGTTCGAGGAGTGATGGGATGAAGTGGAGGAAGAAAGCTAGGGAGGTCCGGCGGGCGGCGGGACAGCGGACTTGGGCGGTGGAGCTCAACGCGGCGACGGCTTGGCGTGTGCTTGGCGGGGCATCGAGGAACCAGGGCTGACGGAGGTTGAAGATGGTTTCGAGCGGAGCGGACTTGGAACTAAGGCGACGGCTCGATGAGGAAGTCCATGGAGGCGTCCTTGCACAGAGAAGTACATAGGGGTGTTGAGACTTGAGAGAAAAAAAGGAAGAGATAAACAGAGGGAGGAAGAAGAGCGGGGCAACACGATGACCCGCGGAACTTCGGCCGATGGCAGAGCTGCTCCGGTGAGGCGCGAGGCCGAGGCAACGGAGGCTGATGCTGGATCGCGTTGGATCTCCCTCCCTTGGGTTCTTCTCTCCCTTCTGGTGAGGGAAGGGGAGGGGTGAGAAGAGGAGGGCATGGAGGATGCCATGGACGGTGGCGTGCTCCGCCGGAGGGAGGTGGCGGCGAGCTCTTACTCTGTCTCGATCTGGAAGGGTTCGAGTGATTCGAGCGATCTGGATGGATGTGGGGAAGAAAGGAGGCAGGGGGTGGATGGAAAATGACCAGGCTAGGGTTGGTGTGGAAGGGTTCAGCACTGCCGTTGGATCCGCAAGCATCCAACGGTGTTTGATGCACGATCCGTGTGAGATGTTCAAGGACCAATCAGAATGTAGTGGGACGTTATGACCATTTAAATTGGTCACAGTTGACTCAAAATAATGTGTTAATATCATGTCAACTAGTTTATGAGCTGGAAATTAAAAAAAGAATATATTTGCATAAGTTTGCATCTTGGAATAGTTCAAATGAGATTATATTTTACACAAGTTTGCATCTTGGAATGAGGAACAATGTTGACAAAGGAAATGTTCATTTTCTTTGCATGGAAATTTCATTTTCTATTTTTTGAGTGTCCAAAATGAATTTCTTTTGTGAAGGACCTACCATATATTTGTTTCAGTATTGGACCAAATCATTTTTATAAAATACTAGGTCATATATAATGCACAATTGACCAAATGGTTGGGTGTCAAAAGTTTCGATCCACCTCTCGTGAAAAAGACAAATTTTCGCCGATTCAGTAGGAAGCGCGTAAAATTTGAACTGCAACTACCTCATAGTTTGCTATTTATTTTTTCCAAAAATCATTTCTAGGTACATAAGTATCTATTTAATTAGACAAACACAAAAAGGTTTTCAAGATTCAACCACTAGCTAGGAACAATCAAGCCCGCCGTTTTGAGCGCATTTTGAAACGAGCATAAAAAATTCAAAAAATTCAAAAAATGGAAAACCTTCACATTGTGTCATTATATGTGACCAAGTTACCAGGAAAAATAATAAACTTGTAATACGGTAATTTTTTAAAAAAGTGTTCTCAGAAACGAGCTATCATGCGTAAAGATGCATGGCTTTCAAGCCAAATGATCAATCTTATGGCCACATTCATGACATAGTTTCTTCAAATGATCTCATATTGTGCACAAGGGTGCATCTTGGGATAGCAAACAATGTTGCCTAAGGAAGTTTTCATTTTCTTTTGACAAAAAAATCATTTTCTATTTTTAGAGTGCCCAAAATGAGTTTTTCTTGTGAAGGACCTACCATATTTGTTGCAATATTGGACCAAATCATTTTTATAAAATACTAGGTCATGTATAATGCACAATTGACCAAATGGTTGGGTGTCAAAAGTTTCAATCCACCTCTCGTGAAAAAGACAAGTTTCCACCGATTCAGTAGGAAGCGGGTAAAATTTGAACTACAGCTGCCTCATAGTTTGCTCTTTATTTTTTTTTCAGAAATCATTTCTAGGTACATAAGTATCTATTTAATCAGAGAAACATCAAAAGTTTTCCAAGATTCAACCACTGGCTAGGAACGGTCAAGCCCGCCGTTTTGACCGCATTTTGAAACGGGCATAAAAATAAAAAAATAAAAAAATTGGAAAACCTTCGCATTGTGTCATTATATGTGACCAAGTTTCCAGGAAAAATTAATAAACTTGTAATATGACAATTCTTTTGAAAAAGTGTTCTTAGAAATGAGCTCTCATGCATGAAGATTCATGGCTTTCGAGCCAAATGATCAATCTTATGGCCTCATTCATGACATATTTTGTTCAAATGATCTCATATCATGCACAAGGGTGCATCTTGGAATTCCAAACAATGTTTCCTAAGGGAGTTTTCATTTTCTTTGCACGGAAAATTCATTTTCCATTTTTCGAGTGCCCAAAATGAATTTTTTTGTGAAGGAACTACCAAATAATTGTTGCAAAAACGGACCAAATCAATTTTCTAAAACACTAAGCCATGTTTAATGCACAATTTACAAAATGGTTGGGTGTAAATTTTTTTTATCCACCTCTGGTGAAAAAGACAAATTTCCACCGATTCAGGAGGAAGCGGGTCAAATTTGAACTGCAGCTGCCTTATAGTTTGCTCTTTATTTTTTTTCCAAAAATCATTTATAGGTACATAAGTATATATTTAAGCATAAATACATGGTTTGGTGGTGATACGTTGAGGTTTGGACGGTGGCCCAGGGCCCCAACTCCAAAGCGCGTAGACTCGCATGCTCGCCGCGTGGTCACCGCGTGACCGTGGCGTTGCCATGCGTTCTGGACGGCATAGGCATGTCTAGTAGGTTTGGCACTCCCCAGGTAGATGCTTGGAAGAAAATAACAACAGAAGAATCTCACGAGGAGACCGAACTATGCTCAAACATGAATTAGCACCCAAGTGTTTGATTAGTGGTACGGGAAATGCACATGGCTAATGGGCCCTTGTTTTGGATGAGGATGATCATCTACTAAGGACACTATCTTGGAAAATTTTCATCTCAAATGGAGGAGCCTAGGTGGAATTTTCTTTGCAACATACCACACTGGACAAAAATATGAATGTTGAAGCCACACTCACATTCATTGTTAGATGGGGCTCAAATTTTGTGGAGAGAAATGATTTGGAATATAGAAGATGTGGCAAAAATTCAGCTCATTAGGATATGCCTAGCTAGTACTTCCTTCACAATAGTTCGAGTTGAACAAAAACTATGGAAATTTGCCGAGGAAGATTTACCAGGAAAATGGAGTTGAATATTGTCATGAGGTAATGATTTGGATAGTAAAGAATGCCCATTTTTTTTGGGAATTTTGGGAATGACAGAAATATAGGTTGCTTCACAACCTAGGGAAAAAATTGACACATGGACATGACACATAGGCAAAACTGATGAGGTGGCGCCTAGTCATAGCAATCCACCACAACTTACAAGGTTATGACCATCTATATTGGTCGTGATCAGCTAGAAATAAGGCAGCAGATCAGTGATGTCTACTTTATGACCATTTCATGTAAGGAAATTATGACCTTTATGGCCAAAATGGTCGATATAGTTGAGGGTTTGGAGCCCCCTGAGCAGCTTTTGACCAATTGGTCTCAAATGGTCATAGATCTATGACCAATTCTTCGAGGGTCACTGACAGAAGGTCACTAGTTGACATATTTCTTGTAGTGAGCCTTTTAGCTAGGCATTGATAACTTCAATGATGCTCACATGAAAGACAAGAATTGAAGCACAAAGAGAGCATCATAAAACATGTGACAAAGACATCTAAGTCTAACATACTTCCTATGCATAGGCATCTTATAGGCAAACAAATTACCAAGGCAAGCAAAAACTAGCATATGCAAGGAAGCGGAAAGAAACAATAGCAATCTCAACATAACGAGAGGTAATTTAGTAACATGAAAATTTCTACCACCATATTTTGCTCTCTCATAATAATTACATGTAGGATCATAATCAAATTCAACAATATATCTATCACAAAACATATTCTTAACACAATCCACATGTATGCAAAGTTGACACTCTTCCAAAATAGTGGGATTAACATTAACTAAAGTCATGACCTCTCCAAACCCACTTTTATCAAAAACTTCATAAGACTAAACATTCTCCAAATATGTGGGATCTAAAGTTGACATTCTTTCAAACCCACTTTCAATATTATTTCAAACATTATTATCAATCTCGTATTCATAATGGGGCTTAAATAAATTTTCAAGATCAAAAGAAGAATGACCCCAATCATGATCATTGCAAAAAGTAGTAGACATAGCAAAACTAGCATCCCCAAGCTTAGTGTTTTGCATATTATAAGCACAAACTAAATTAATAGAATTTATGCTATCATCATTGCAATCATGCTTTTTATTCAAAGATCCATCGTGAATCACTCCGTAAAGTACTTCATCATAATTTTCAGATTCATGAATTTCAAGCAAAACTTCATAAAAGATAATCTAGTGCACAAAACTCACTAGTAATTCGTTCATCATAATTGGATATCTTAAAAAGATTAGCAAGAGGACGAGGATCCATAGATCTTAGGTTCTTTGTTTAGCAATAAATAAACAACTATTCCAACCAAACAAGCAAATGAGCCAAGTAAGACATCAAAGCAAATGGAAAGACGAACAGAAGAGGGGCGAATAAAACGGAAAGGGTGAAGTGGGGGAGAGGAAAACGAGAGGCAAATGGCAAATAATGTAATGCGAAGGATAAGAGTTGTGATGGGTACTTGGTATGTCCTGACTTGGCGTTGATCTCTCCAGCAACGGCGCCAGAAATCTTTCTTGCTACCTCTTGAGCACTGCGTTGGTTTTCCCTTGAAGAGTAAAGGGCGATGCAGTAAAGCAGCATAAGTATTTCCCTCAGTTTTTGAGAACCAAGTTATCAATCCAGTAGGAGACCACGCACGAGTCACCTCGTACCTACACAAACAAATATGAACCTCACAACCAACGTGATAAAGGGGTTGTCAATCCCCTCACGGCCAATTGCAAGAGTGAGGTCTGATAGAGATGATAATAATACGATAAATATTATTGGTATTTTTACGATATAGATTGAAAGTAAAGATTGCAAAATAAAGTATATTGGAAACTTATATGATGGAGAATAGACCCGCGGGCCATAGATTTCACTAGTGGCCTCTCTCAAGATAGCATAACTATTACGGTGGGTGAATTAATTACTGTCGATCAATTGATAGAAAAGCGAATAATTATGAGAATATCTAGGTATGATCATGTATATAGGCATCACGTCCGTGACAAGTAGACCGACTCCTGCCTTCATCTACTACTATTACTCCACACATCGACCGCTATCCAGCATGCATCTAGAGTATTAAGTTCATAAGAACAGAGTAATGCCTTAGGATCATGAGAATTATCAGTTTATGTATTCTCAGACCTTCGGGTCCATAGTTATTAGCTAGATGGCTTATTCTCTCTTTTTGGATCTCAATACAATGTTCTCCCCCTCTCTTGTGGAGATCTATTCAATGTAATCTTTAGCGGTGTGTTTGTTGAGATTGATGAATTGTGGGTTTATGATCAAGATTATCTATGAACAATATTTGAATCTTCTCTGAATTCTTTTATGTACGATTGGTTATCTTTGCAAGTCTCTTCGAATTATCAGTTTGGTTTGGCCTACTAGATTGATCTTTCTTGCAATGGGAGAAGTGCTTAGCTTTGGGTTCAATCTTGCAATGTACTTTCCCAGTGACAGTAGGGGCAACAAGGCACATATTGTATTGTTGCCATCGAGAATAACAAGATGGGGTTTATATCATGTTGCATAAGTTTATCCCTCTACATCATGTCATCTTGCTTAAGGCGTTACTCTGTTCTTTTGAACTTAATACTCTAGATGCATGATGGATAGCAGTCGATGTGTGGAGTAATAGTAGTAGATGCAGGCAGGAGTCGGTATACTTGTCTCAGACGTGATGCCTATATACATGATCATACCTAGATATTATCATAACTATGCACAATTATGTCAATTGCTCAACAGTAATTTGTTTACCCACCGTAATACTTATGCTCTCGAGAGAAGCCACTAGTGAGACCTATGGCCCCCAGGTCTATTTTCCATCATATTAATCTTCCGTCAACAAGCTATTTCTTTTGCCGTTTTTATTTTGCTTTATTTACTTTGCATCTTTATCATAAAAATACCAAATATATTATCTTATCATTTCTATCAGATCTCATTTTCGTAAGTGACCGTGAAGGGATTGACAACCCCTTTATTGCGTTGGTCGTGAGGATTTTATTTGTTTGTGTAGGTGCAAGGGACTCGTGCGTGGCCTCCTACTGAATTGATACCTTGGTTCTCAAAAACTGAGGGAAATACTTACGCTACTTAGCTACATCACCCTTTCCTCTTCAAGGGAAAATCAACGCAGTGCTCATGAGGTAGCAAGAAGGATTTCTGGCGCCGTTGCCAGGGAGGTCTGCGCAAAATTCAACATACCAAGTACCCATCACAAACCCTTATCTCCCGCATTACATTATTTGCCATTTGCCTCTCCGTTTCCTCTCCCCCACTTCACCCTTGCCGTTTTATTTGCCCTCTCTCTCCGTCCTCCTTCCCTTTCCCTATTTGCCTCTTTTTGCCAGTTTCTTGTTTGCTTGTGTGTTGGATCGCTTGCTTGTCGTTATGGCTAGTCCCATATCTTCTCTGTTGTCTCCCAAAAATGAAGTTCTTAATTTTAAGCAAAGGGAAGGAGAAAATCTAAAAGACGCTTGGTATAGAATTTGCAATGCTCAAAATAGATCTACCAGGAAGCAATCTACTTCCATTCTTCTCCGCAATTTTTATGTAGGCGCTACTCCTTGGCACAGATATATCCTTGATACCATTACCGGAGAGAATTTCTTGGGTAACCATACTTTTGATTCTTATAATGCTATGATAGATTTGTTTGGCTCACCCCCTCTTTTGGTTAATGGAACTATGTTAACTTTGGAGCATGTAATGCAAAGACTTGAAATTATTGAAAATAAAGTTGCTACCGTAGAGTTAATTGAAAATTTGTATAAAAAGATCCACAACCAAATTACTCAATATGGATCTAAAGTAGGAGTCACTTTGAAAAATATTAAGGAGAAGGAACCCATAGTTAATGAAAGAATAAATCAGGATTCCACTAGAATCAATAAAATTGAGGGTATCATTACCAACTTGGGAACCACTTTTTCTTCCATAAATAATACTCCAAGTCCTCCAACTAAAATTTCCAAGCTTATGTATGTTCCTAAAAATAAGGGTGAATCCTCTAGCAAGGAAACTGCGGATCTCAAATCTATAAATATTCATCCCAATCTTTTTGCTATCATTAAGGAACCATTTGCTACAAATAATTTTTTCGATTTTGTGCCTAGAAGTTTGATAATTAATAAAAATAAAGAAACCCCTAAGGGTGATAGATGTCTCATTAAAGAATGACCAACTAAAGATACCTAGATCTATCTTCGCTTTTATGCCTAGCTAGGGGCGTTAAATGATAGCGCTTGTTGGGAGGCAACCCAATTTTATTTTTATTCATTGCTTTTTGCTCCTGTTTAGTAATAAATAATTTATCAAGCCTCTGTTTTGGTTGTGTTTTTTGTGTTTAATTAGTGTTTGTTCCAAGTAGAACCGTTGGGAAGACTTGGGGAAAGTCTTTTTGATCTTGCTGTAAAAAACAGAAACTTTAGCGCTTACGAGAACTGCTGCCATTTTATTTGGAAGGTGCTATTTAGTTAATTCTTTTTTAGATGATTAAGATAAATTCCTCATGTCCAGCAATTTATTCCAGAATTTTTAGGGTTCCAGAACTTGCGTTAGCTACAAATTACTACAGACTGTTATGATTTTTGTCAGATTCTGTTTTTCGTGTGTTGTTTGCTTATTTTGATGAATCTGTGGCTAGTAAAATAGTTTATAAACCATAGAGAAGTTGGAATACAGTAGGTTCAACACCAATATAAATAAAGAATGAGTTCATTAGTACCTTGAAGTGGTGTTTTGTTTTCTTTCGCTAACGGAGCTCATGAGATTTTCTACTTTAAGTTTTGTGTTGTGAAGTTTTCAAGTTTTGGGTAAAAGATTTGATGGATTATGGAACAAGGAGTGGAAAGAGCCTAAGCATGGGGATGCCCATGGCACCCCAAGATAATCTAGGTACACCTAAAATCCAAAGCCTGGGGATGCCCCGGAAGGCATCCCCTCTTTCGTCTACTTCCATCAGTAACTTTACTTGGAGCTATATTTTTATTCACCACATGATATGTGTTTTGCTTGGAGCATCTTGTATTATTTGAGTCTTTATTTGTTAGTTTACAACAATCATCCTTGCTGTACACACCTTGTGAGAGAGACTCACATGATTTGAAAATTATTAGAATACTCTATGTGCTTCACTTATATCTTTCGAGCTATATAGTTTTTGCTCTAGTGCTTCACCTATATCTTTTAGAGCACGGTGGTGGATTTGTTTTATAGAAACAATTGTTCTCTCATGCTTCACTTAGATTATTTTTAGAGTCCTACAAAACAGCATGGTAATTTGCTTTAATCATGATAGGCATTCAAGATTAGTAAAAAAATCGTATGAAGTGTGTTGAATACTATGAGAAGTTTGATACTTGATAATTGTTTTGAGATATGGAGATGGTGATATTAGAGTCATGCTAGTTTACTAGTTTTGAATTTGAGAAATACTTGTGTTAAAGATTGTGATTCCCGTAGCATGCACGTATGGTGAACCGTTATGTGATGAAGTTGGAGCATGATTTATTTATTGATTGTCTTCCTTATGACTGGCGGTCGGGGACGAGCGATGGTCTTTTCGTACCAATCTATCCCCCTAGGAGCATGCGCGTAATACTTTGCTTCGATAACTTGTAGAGTTTTGCAATAAGTATATGAGTTCTTTATGACTAATGTTGAGTCCATGGATTATACGCACTTTCTTCCTTACACCATTGCTAGCCTCTCTAATACCGCGCACTTTTCGCCGGTATCATAAACCCACCAAATACCTTCCTCAAAACAGCCACCATACCTACTGTCGGTGTCAAAACTGGCGGATCTCGGGTAGGGGGTCCCGAACTGTGCGTCTAAGGCGGATGGTAACAGGAGGCAGGGGACACGATGTTTTACCCAGGTTCGGGCCCTCTTGATGGAGGTAAAACCCTACCTCCTGCTTGATTAATATTGATGATATGGGTAGTACAAGAGTAGATCTACCACAAGATCAGAGAGGCTAAACCCTAGAAGCTAGCCTATGGTATGATTGTATGTTATTGTGTACTATGGACTAAAACCCTTCGGTTTATATAGACACCGAAGAGGGTTAGGGTTACACAAGGTCGGTTACAAAGGAGGAGATATACGTATCCATATTGCCTAGCTTGCCTTCCACGCCAAGTAGAGTCCCATCCGGACACGAGACGAAGTCTTCAATCTTGTATCTTTATAGTCCAACAGTCCGGCTAAAGGATATAGTCCGGCTGTCCGGAGACCCCCTAATCCAGGACTCCCTCAGTAGCCCCTGAACCAGGCTTTCAATGACGATGAGTCCGGCGCACAATATTGTCTTCGGCATTGCAAGGCGGGTTCCTCCTCCGAACACATCACAGAAGAATTTGAATACAAGGATAGTGTCCGACCCTGCAAAATAAGTTCCACATACCACCGTAGAGAGAATAATATTTCCACAAATCTTAATATGCTGACACGTTTTGGCAACATGACATCATCCCATGGCTCGGTGATTATTCGAACCGTTTTTCTTCAACCAGCTCCACACATAACGCGAGGCGGTTTCTTGACACGTCTTGTCAAAGCAGAGATCGTGTCCCCTTATCACGGGATTCTCATCAATACGGGCGTGGGTAACCCAACCGCGCCATCGATTACGGCTCTTGGGGGATAAGTGAGTTTTACCAGGCTAGTGGGGGCGCATAGTGTCGGCCGCCCATATAAAGGGATAAGGATTCACCTTTTCATCCATGCCTTCTTCCTCCTTTGCTCATCCATTTTCGCACACTAAAGCTCCAGCGCCCAAGTCCGCATTTCCCACCTCGACCTTCTCCAACCATGTCCGGAGCGGGAGGCAGGTGGATGGTCTCCTCCGTCACGGAGGGACACATCAAGAAGCCGAGGAGAGCCGGATACCTGCCCGACGACATCGCGCACCGGCTCCCAGATGAGGGGCAGCTCATCCCCACCACAGGCCCCATGAGAGGGTAGTGTTCCTTACCCATTTCCTCCGCGGACTGGGATTCCCTCTCCACCCATTCGTCCGGGGGCTCATGTTCAACTACGGCCTGGATTTCCACGATCTGGCCCCGAACTTTATCCTCAACATCTCGGCGTTTATCATCGTGTGCGAGGCCTTCCTCCGCATCAAGCCCCACTTCGGCTTATGGCTGAAGACCTTTAATGTCAAGCCGAAGGTAGTGAGCGGCCGCCAAGCAGAGTGCGGAGGCGCCATGGTGGGCAAGATGCCCAACGTCACATGGCTCGAGGGCTCCTTCGTGGAGACCATAAAGGGTTGGCAATCGGGGTGGTTCTACATCACCGAGCCGCGTGACCCTAAATGGGCAGCGGCCCCCGAGTTCCGATCTGGCATCCCCACGCAGCTCACCTCCTAGCAAGAGAAGGGCCTGTCCTGGGGTAGTTCGGGAGAGCTGACCGGACTCCAAACATGTATTCAAAACATGGTGAACAAGAAGCTCAAACTCGTGAACGTAGTCCAGGTCATGCTCATCCACCGGATCCTCCTGTGCCAACAACGGGCTTTCAACTTGTGGGAGTTCGACCCGGCCCAACACCGAACTCTGAACAGGCTCTTCGACACAACTCACGAGGATTCCTGGAAGGTGCTATTCAAGGGTGCCGAGGTTCCCCCTCCCACTACCGAGGATTGCGGATTCCGCGGGAGGCGCCAAGCCAGCGTGGTAAGCTGTTTTACCTCTCACAGGATACTTGTTTTTCATAGTTTGACTCTATGCGGGATCTAAGCTCCCGTACCTTTGACAGGACTGGCAGGAGACGGCCGGACAGATCGACTGTCTGGCTCCTTTGCCCGAAGGCCCAGCAGACGCTCTCCTGATGAAGATGCTGACTCCGGCTCCTTACAAGGTGCCGGAGAAGACCAAGAAGGCCAAGGGAACCCGAAAGAGTTCTTGACGCCAGGCGTCATCGGACTCATTGTCCGATTACTCTGCGACACACTCCTCCCCCGAAGACGAATAGGGAGAAGAAGATGCTCCCCCTTCAGTTGGGGGAGACAAGAAAAGGAAGGCCGCCCCAACTGGGGAGGCCGAAGGGTCCAAGAAGGGAAGGACTCTCCTTCCGGACAGTTCCACCACCGCCGCCGAAGGCGAAGACGAGTGGCTGCTCAGGGCCAAGCCCCTGGTGAAGTCATAAGTATTTGGATACCAGAGTAACTCATAGCACTCCTTTGTCGCACTGCTTCTCCTAACGCCGAATATGATTATGCAGGCGCCACGAGCCCATATCGATGTATCGTCGGATGGCTCCCTAGGCTCGTCGGATATGGATAGCGATCCACTTCCGACCACCACCTCCCCTTGCCCTGCGGACGACGCCGAGGTATTGTCTCAAGAGGCACTGGGTTGAGGGGAGATAGTCCCGGAGGCGCCTCAAGGCGACCTTCCGGACTCCGGGAGAAGAGGGAAAAAGGCCCCCGAGGGCTTCGAGTTCGGCCCTCAGCCGAACACCGCGCCGGAACCTCCACTGGTTCTGGACTCGGGCAGGCGGCCTCCTTCCAAGAGGGGCAAGACGCCTGTGCCGGTGACCTCTGTACATCCAGAGGCGCCGGACAATCTGCTGGGAGCGCTTCGCAGCGCTTCCATCGACGAGGAGCACCGTACTATTATGAGTGCGGTGGTCCAGAAGGTTCAGTCCGCCAAGAGCGGATTTACTGAAGCCTGTGCTAGCCTTCTAACAGGCTTTGAGGTAAGTGTTTAAAATATAGGAAAAATATTACCGCATAGACAGTAGCCCCTGATGCTCTGTTCGGTGTTCACAAAGAAAAGCCAAACAGAGGATCAACAATATCGCAGGAGTCTAATATAAGTATGTCAATATGCGTATGCAGGCTTCGCTGTTGGCATCTGCCGCACTGACTGTGGAGGTCGCCGCACTGAAGCAGGACCTTAAAGGGTCCAAGGACGAGCTCGGCCTTGCCAAGAGGCAGCTCGAGGAGAACAAAGGTAAGTAGTACCTAGTCTATGGATATGTATAAAAAGAATGCGATTGCAAAATGACAGGATCATCATGAATTTGCCAGGGGCGATGACCGAAGTGGCGACCCTAAAGCAAGCACTGTCCGAGGCTGAAGATAAAGCGGCCAAGGAGCGCACCGAGCGGGAAAGGCAAGAGGCTCGGGTGGGGGAGGTTCAGCAAGAGCTCCAGGCTCTCGTGACGAAGCACGAGGCGTTGGAGCTTGACTCGAAGACGCGAGAGTCTGAGCTTGCCGCGGCCCTCGAGAGCGCAAAGAGTGCCTAGGCCGAAGCCCAAAAGGCCCTCCAGGAGATTGACACGATGAAGAAAATAGTGGCGGGTAAGGCATTCTATATGCAAAGCAAGCATGTGAAAGTAAATTACATATTATTTACCCGAATCCGGAGCTCTCCAGGAGCATTCAAAGATTTTCCCCGCAGCGTGTCGGATGCAGCACAGTTTTACCAGGCCGAGGAGGGAAGCTCAACGGAGAAGCTTTTCTGGTCTCAGTATACTGGGACCGAACACCCGGTGCCTATGAGCGACCAGCTGAAGCAGTTGGTTGAGCTACACAAGGCGGCCGAGTAGGCCATGAAGGGCTTTACAGTCCGGCTATGGCCTGGCGACGCCCTTCCGAACAGCTACTTTAGCCTGGTGAGGTGGCTTGTGGATGCCTACCCATGGTTGGAAGTCATCAAGCGGTCTGTCTGCATCGAAGGTGCACGCCGGGCTTTCGCCCGTGTGAAGGTGCAATGGGCCAAGCTAGACGCCGTGAAGCTGATCAAGGAAGGACCGCCGCAGGGCAAGGGGCATCGCACCCCCGAAATTTATTATGAGGGTGTCCTGAAGGGTGCCCGTCTTGTAGCGGACGAATGTCCAAATGATGTAATATTTGAGTAAACTTGCTCATGTGATCCTGTATGATGAAAACTTGTTTCATATGCGCTATGCAACGCTTGTTTGAATTTAAAATATTACCTTCTATTTGGCTGTTTATCCAATCTGAGAGATGGCTAGTCCTCGGCTTCTGCCCCCCCATGCCACGAGTGCTGGGGTGTTCGGGATAAACCTGAGCACTCTTGTTCCCATTTTTGGGTCCTTCGAGGGAGGTGCTCAGCATAGCGAACAAGGCAACCAGACTAATAATGCTTTATCACTCTCACTTAGCCATAGAATTCTATAATTTTAAATTTTGGTGAAGCCCCTAGTATTTGGAAGGCCGAATTCGGGGCACGATACACGCCTTTAAGCCGGACAGGACCGGCTCCTCGCTCTAAGCGGTATAAGTCTTTAGGGACTCGAAACCTCGCCGAACAGCGACCAGTCTCTCGCCTTATCATGACAGTCAGTTTTAGCTTTCTCTACTGAGGTGCATAGCCCAGCAGAACCGGGGCACAATCGCAGTAGTTCTCCTAGTGCTACCTTAGCCGATAGAGCGGAACGTAAGGTACCAAAACATAGGAGCCGGGCAAACCCAACATTTGACCAAAGACATGATTCGGATCTGATGCATATAATGCTATAAGTTCGGGGTGCCGCACTTGTGAAAGTGTTCGGACTTCTCACACCATAATGTGGGGTACTTAAGCCCCTGGTGTATTGGCCGTAACAAAGTGTACGGTTGCAAGGCATCATTAATGAACACATATATATATAAAACAAGAATGCAATAATAGTCGTAATGTTATGCATTGTTTATTCAAAAAGGTGCGTTAAAGCAGAATGATACAGATAGTGCGATAAGCAAAAAGTAGGACTATGTCCCTTCCAAGGGCAAGCTGAGGAATAGTATTAAAGCAAATATTTCACTCGTTATCGTAATCCACCTGGGAGTTTCGTGGTGTGAAGTAGCTTTCTGCCTCCTTGGTTGCTGCATCATGTGTTCGGCAATCATGCTGCCGGATAGGGTTTCCAGAGATTAATGTCTGGAAAGAGAAACATAACAAAGCGGGAAGCCCCTAGTGTGGTTTAAGCCGCGTATTGGGGCATGCCGTAGTTGTGCCCCCCTCCCCGCCTGTGCCCATGGTATTTTTAATGCATAATTATGTACGCGTGGCACGAATTTCGCCGTTTGGCATGGGCCGGGGTGGGTGCCACATTGCTACATGAGCTCAGATCGTGTCAGGCGGTCTAGTTGCCGATTACTCCGAGCGCGCTTGAAGGTGTCCGGGTCTTGAAACACCGAACTGGTGGATTGCCTTGAGAGGCTGCTTTGCGCTTCTACTGCAAGGGCCGCAGTGTGCTCCTCCGTGCGGAGAGAGCGCTCTGTGTTTCCATTAACTGTGATGACCCCCCCGAGGTCCTGGCATCTTGAGCTTGAGGTATGCATAATGCGGTACCGCATTGAATCCTGCAAATGCAGTTCGCCCGAGCAGTGCATGATAGCCAGTGCGGAACGGGACTATATTGAAGATTAATTCTTCGCTTCGGAAGTGGGGATCCGAAGACCACTTCCAGTGTAGTTGAGCCTGTCCAATGGGCCTCTACACCTGGAATGACGCCTTTAAAGGTCGTTTTTGTGGGTTTGATCCTTGAGGGGTCTATACCCATTTTGCGCACTGTGTCCTGGTAAAGCAGGTTCAGGTTGTTGCCGCCATCCATAAGGACTCGAGTGAGGTGAAATCCGTTGATGATTGGGTCTAAGACCAGTGCGGCGAATCTGCCATGACGAATACTAGTGGGGTGGTCCCTGCGATCGAAGGTGATCGGACAGGAGGACCATGGGTTGAACTTTGGGGCGACTGGCTCCAACGCATATACGTCCCTGAGCGCACGCTTCCGCTCCCTCTTGGGGATGTGGGTTGCGTATATCATGTTCACCATCCGCACTTGTGGGGGGAACCTCTTTTGTCCTCCGGTGTTCGGCTGCCGAGGCTCTTCCTCGTCATCGCTATGTGGCCCCTTATCTTTGTTTTCGGCAATTAACTTGCCGGCCTGCTTGAATACCCAACAATACCTATTGGTGTGGTTGGCTGGCCTGTCGGGGGTGCCGTGTATCTGACACGAGCGATCGAGTATGCAGTCCAAACTGGACGGGCCCGGAGTGCTTGTTTTAAATGGCTTTTTCCGCTGACCGGGTTTAGAGCCTTTGAATCTGGCATTGACTGCCGTATCCTCGGTATTGTCGTTGTTAATGTGGCGCTTATGTTTATTTCGACGTGACCTGCCATTGCCGTCCTTGGTATCCGAAGTACCACGATTCTTTGATATGTTATTACTCTGAGCCAGCCAACTGTCTTCGCCTGCACAAAAGCGGGTCATGAGTGTCGTGAGGGCTGCCATAGATTTCGGCTTTTCCTGACCAAGGTGCCGGGCTAGCCACTCGTCGCGGATGTTGTGTTTGAAAGCTGCTAGGGCCTCTGCATCCGGACAGTCGACGATTTGATTTTTCTTTGTTAGGAACCGAGTCCATAATTGCCTGGTCGATTCTTCTGGCTTCTGAATTATGTGGCTCAAGTCATCGGCATCTGGTGGTCGCACATAAGTGCCCTGAAAGTTGTCGTGGAATGCGGCCTCCAGATCTTCCCAACAGCTAATGGACTCTGCTGGCAAGCTGTTAAGCCAATGCAGCGCTGGTCCTTTGAGCTTTAGTGGGGGGTATATGGCGTGTAAGTCATCACCGCGGGCCATGTGGATGTGGAGGAGGAAATCCTCGATCCATACCGCAGGATCTGTTGAGCCGTCGTATGATTCTATATTTACGGGTTTGAAACCCTCTGGGATTTGATGATCCATGACTTCGTCTGTGAAGCATAAGGGGTGTGTGGCGCCTCCGTATTGGGCTATATCGCGACGCAGCTTGAATGGGTCTTGCCCGCTGTGTTCGGCCCGGCCGGATTTACTTTTACTATATCCGGCATGACGTTTATCGTCTTGCATAGTGGCGCGCCCTCGTGATCCATAGATCGATCTTGCAAGTTTTGCTTTGTCCTCCAATATGTCTCGCAGGTCTGGCGTATTTCCCCATGCCTTTTTATTTGAATGACGTCAGGGTGCAGGCCGAGCTTTTGGCTGGAATGCCGCTCTGTCGCGGCCACGGGGTGGCCGATCAGCCGCATCATACGCTTCTTCCTCCAGTCAGGGTAGCAACCTGCATTTTGGGTAACTCTTGGAGGGGCGCTCGAGTTTATATTCCTCGGCCGCGAGGACTTCAGTCCATCTGTCAGCTAGCAGATCTTGATCATCTTGAAGCTGCTGCTGATTTTTCTTAAGGCTATTTGTCATGGCTTTAAGTTGGCGCTTGAAGCGCTCTTGGTCGACAGGATCCTCTGGCACGACGAATTCGTCATCGTCGAGGCTTGCCTCGTCTTCGGAGGGGGGCATGTAATTATCATCCTCCGCCTCTCCATCTGTCGCTCTCTCTGGAGGGATGGCTCCTCCATCCTCCTGCTCTAAATCTTGCTGGAGGGGATTGTTGCCATCTTCAGCACTATCCGGAGTGTTATTATCTCCTGTGCCGGTATCAACACTTTTGCTTTGGCGGGACTTAGAGCGGCGCCGCTGATGTCGGCGCTTGGGTTACTTCTTGGAGGGGTCATCCTCCGCTGTCTCGTTGCCATTACCTTCTTTGGGTGTGTCCACCATGTATATATCGTATGATGAGGTGGCTGTCCAATGCCCTGTGGGTAGTGGTTCCTCTTCGTCTCCCGCATCGTCGTCCATACCGTCGATGTCTTCGGAGTCGAAGTCGAGCATGTCGGTTAAGTCGTCGATAGTGGCTACTAAGTGGGTGGTGGGTGGGCAGCGAATTTCTTCGTCATCCGCATCCCAATCCTGCCGAACATAGTTTGGCCAGGATCCTCCTGACAAGGAGAGAGACCTTAATGAGTTCAGTATGTCGCCAAAGGGCGAGTGCTGAAAAATATCCGCGGAGGTAAACTCCATGATCGGCGCCCAATCGTATTCGCTAGGAACGGGCGCAGGCAGTTCGGAGTCCGTGGCCGGAGAAGGGTCCGGCAGTCTGACAACACAGCTCTCGCGCAGGGTAAGGTCGATGTTCGGCTTGATCGCCGCTGAGGGTAAGGCCTCCGTGGCGGGGTCCATCCACCCGTCCATGGACGGTGCAAGTGGCTCTGAATTGAGGGTCGGAGGGGCTGCCAGTGCGATCTCCTGAACACTGCCTGATGGTAGAGCTAAATCATACTCATCGTGACCGCGTGACGCACAAGGCAGAGGCTCGAATCCGTCGAAGATCAAGTCTCCACGGATATCGGTCGTGTAGTTTAAGCTTCCAAACCTGACCTGGTGGCCAGGGGCTTAACTTTCGATCTGCTCCAGATGGCCAAGCGAGTTGGCCCATAGTGCGAAGCCGCCGAACACAAATATCTATCCGGGGAGAAAAGTCTCACCCTGCACTGCATCGCTATCGATGATAGAAGGAGCCATCAAGCCTAACGGCGACGACACAGAGGAACTCTCAATGAAAGCACCAATGTCGGTGTCAAAACCGGCGGATCTCGGGTAGGGGGTCCCGAACTGTGCGTCTAAGGCGGATGGTAACAGGAGGCAGGGGACACGATGTTTTACCCAGGTTCGGGCCCTCTTGATGGAGGTAAAACCCTACGTCCTGCTTGATTAATATTGATGATATGGGTAGTACAAGAGTAGATCTACCACGAGATCAGAGAGGCTAAACCCTAGAAGCTAGCCTATGGTATGATTCTATTTTATTGTGTCCTACGGACTAAAACCCTCCGGTTTATATAGACACCAGAGAGGGTTAGGGTTACACAAGGTCGGTTACAAAGGAGGAGATATACGTATCTGTATTGCCTAGCTTGCCTTCCACGCCAAGTAGAGTCCCATCCGGACACGAGACGAAGTCTTCAATATTGTATCTTCATAGTCCAACAGTCCGGCCAAAGGATATAGTCCGGCTATCCAGAGACCCCCTAATCCCGGACTCCCTCACCTACCTATCATGGCATTTCCATAGCCATTCCTAGATATATTGCCATGCAACTTGCCACTGTTCCGTTTATTATGACACGCTCCATCATTGTCATATTGCTTTGCATGATCATGTAGTTGACATTGTATTTGTGGCTAAGCCACCATTCTTAATTCTTTCATACATGTCACTCTTGATTCATTGCATATCCCGGTACACCGCCGGAGGCATTCACATGGATTCATATTTTGTTCTAAGTATTGAGTTGTAATTGTTGAGTTGTAAGTAAATAAAAGTGTGATGATCATCATTTTTAGAGCATTGTCCCAAGTGAGGAAAGGATGATGGAGACTATGATTCCCCCACAAGTCGGGATGAGACTCCGGACTAATAAAAAGAGGCCATACAAAAAAGAGAAAAGGCCAAAATAAAAAATGAGAGAAAAAGATAGAAGGGACAATGCTACTATCCTTTTACCACACTTGTGCTTCAAAGTAGCACCATGATCTTCATGATAGAGAGTCTCCTATGATATCACTTTCATATACTAGTGGGAATTTTTCATTATAGAACTTGGCTTGTATATTCCAATGACGGGCTTCCTAAAAATGCCCTAGGTCTTCGTGAGCAAGCGAGTTGGATTCACACCCACTTAGTTCCTTTTGTTGAGCTTTCATATACTTATAGCTCTAGTGCATCCGTTGCATGGAAATCCCTACTCACTCATATTAACATCTATTAATGGGCATCTCCATAGCCCATTGATATGCCTAGTTGATGTGAGACTATCTTCTCCTTCTTGTCTTCTCCACAACCACCATTCTATTCCACATATAGTGCTATGTCCATGGCTCACGCTCATGTATTGCGTGAAGATTGAAAAAGTTTGAGAACACCAAAAGTATGAAACAATTGCTTGGCTTGTCATCAGGGTCGTGCATGATTTAAATACTTTGTGTGGTGAAGATAGAGCATAGCCAGACTATATGATTTTGTAGGGATTACTTTCTTTGGCCATGTTATTTTGAGAAGACATAATTGCTTAGCTAGTATGCTTGAAGTATTATTATTTTTATGTCAATATTAAACTTTTCTCTTGAATCTTTCGGATCTGAATATTCATACCACAATTACGAGAATTACACTGAAATTATGCCAAGTAGCATTCCACATAAAAAATTCTATTTTTATCATTTATCTACTCGAGGACGAGCAGGAATTAAGCTTGGGGATGCTTGATACGTCTCCAACGTATCTATAATTTTTTATTGTTCCATGCTATATTATATTCTGTTTTGGACATTATTGAGCTTTATTATACACTTCTATATTATTTTTAGGACTAACCTACTAACCGGAGGCCCAGCCCAGAATTATTGTTTTTTTGCCTATTTCAGAGTTTCACAGAAAAAGAATATCAAACGGAGTCCATATGGAATGAAACCTTCGGGAATGTGATTTTTGGAACGAACGTGATCCAGAGGACTTGGATCCTACGTCAAGAAAGCAACCAGGAAGGCACGAGGTAGGGGGCGAGCCTACCCCCCGAGGTGCGCCCTCTACCCTCGTGGGGCCCATGTTGCTCCACCGACGTACTCCTTCCTCCTATATATACCTACGTACCCCCAAACTACCAGATACGGAGCCAAAACCCTAATTCCACCACCGCAACCTTATGTACCAATGAGATCCCATCTTGGGGCCTTTTCCGGAGCTCCGCCGGAGGGGGCGATGATGTGTGAGTAGTTTACTTCAGACCTTTGGGTCCATAGTTATTAGCTAGATGGCTTCTTCTCTCTTCTTGGATCTCAATACAATGTTCTCCCCCTCTCTTGTGGAGATCTATTCGATGTAATCTTCTTTTGCGGTGTGTTTGTTGAGACCGATGAATTGTCGGTTTATGATCAAGTTTATCTATGAACAATATTTGAATCTTCTCTGAATTATTTTATGTATGATTGGTTTGGTTTGGCCTACTTGATTGATCTTTCTTGCAATGGGAGAAGTGCTTAGCTTTGGGTTCAATCTTGTGGTGTCCCTTCCCAGTGACAGTAGGGGTAGCAAGGCACGTATTGTATTGTTTCCATCGAGGATAACAAGATGGGGTTTATATCATATTGCATGATTTTATCCCTCTACATCATGTCATCTTGCTTAAGGCGTTACTCTATTCTTTTGAACTAAATACTCTAGATGCTTGCTGGATAGCGGTCGATGTGTGGAGTAATAGTACTAGATCCAGGCAGGAGTCGGTCTACTTGTCTCGGACGTGATGCCTATATACATGATCATACCTAGATATTCTCATAACTATGCTAATTCTGTCAATTGCTCAACAGCAATTTGTTTACCCACCGTAATACTTATTCTCTCGAGAGAAGCCACTAGTGAAACCTATGGCCCCCGGGTCTATTTTCCATCATATTAATGTTCCATCAACAAGCTATTTCTTTTGTCATTTTTATTTTGCTTTATTTACTTTGCATCTTTATCATAAAAATACCAAAAATATTATCTTATCATATCTATCAGATCTCACTTTCGTAAGTGACCGTGAAGGGATTGACAACCCCTTTATTGCGTTGGTTGCAAGGATTTTATTTGTTTGTGTAGGTGCGAGGGACTCGTGCGTGGCCTCCTACTGGATTGATACCTTGGTTCTCAAAAACTGAGGGAAATACTTATGCTACTTTGCTGCATCACCCTTTCCTCTTCAAGGGAAAACCAACGCAGTGCTCAAGAGGTAGCAATTTTCCACGTGTAAAATTCTCAATGGCCACAGGAACCACGTGTCTGCTCAGTGTTGGGACAGATGTCATCCACTCATTGGACGAGAGGCGCCTATTATACACTGACATGTGGCACAGCCCAATAGAGGCCCATTCAGGTGAAAAGGCCGGCCTATTTGACTTTGTCAAAAGGTAGAGGACCGGCCCATGGAAAGCTTATTAACGGCCTGTTCGCATATGGCCCATTTACAGCCCACTAACTCATGACCCATTATGGCCTATCCGAAGTCGGCCCAATAGCGTCATCTGGGCCATCCAATATGATTCTAGCCCGTTGTAACTTCCGGCCCATGTATGGCCCATTACCTCTTTCGGCCCATACGGGGCCCTATGTAACTCTAGCCCATTAAAGGCCCGTGGTGAAATTCGCCCATAATGAACAGTGTATCGTTTTATACCCGTTAATGACCCATTATTCCATTGGGCCGTTTCTAATCGTGTTAACTTTTGTCCTTCTAAGGGCCCATTTATTCTTGGGCTCATTTTCAGCATTCAGTTACTTATGTTCCGTTCCTGGCATGTTCTGCTTGTGGTCCAAATTCAGCCCGTAGTTACAGTGTGCCCATTTGTGGCTCGTTAACACATTGGGCTGTTTTCATAGCGTCATCAAATACGACCCATTAACGAACCATGATGCCTGTTGATAGAATTAAGCCCGTTATACATTTTGGCCTATTAACCACGATTTCCACTCTAGCCCGTTTACGACCCATTTTAGTACGGCCCATGTTTGGCCAATTGATCATACGACCCGTAGAAGGCCCATTGATGATGCGGCCCATAGAAGGCCCATGGATCCTACAACCCGTAGGAGGCCCATGGTCACTACAACAGGTAGGAGGACCATGGTTACAACGGTCCGTATGTTTCCCATGGCTATTGTGGGCTAGTTATAAAAACAAGTTTTGTGGCCACTAGAAAAACACGGAAAAAGAACTGCAGTGACTACAAGCAAACAACCAAACAAGACAATAAGGAAATAAATAAGCAAGAAACTAATGCTAGGCTATTAAGGCTATTACACATATTACATCCACTGGGCATCAAAGTTCGCCACCGGTGCAAATATAGGGAACAAAGTAGCATATTACATACACTGGCCGTCTAAATTGGCCACCAGTGCAAATAAACGGGGCAGCAAAACAAGTCCATAACTGAAACAACTTCAGAAGAGCTCAAGAAATGTTATCATGGGTATCCACCATGCTGGCAACAAGCTTAGCAAGCTTATTAGCTTTCTCATGTTTCACGCTAAAATCCTCCAAAGCTTGTTGTTGCACCAGAAAGTATGCATCTGAATTCTCTTGGGACTTCCGCAGTCCTTCAGCTTCTTGTCACAACACGGGTGATCGATGTATTTTAGCTTGTAGTTGAGACTCAAGAAACCGAACTGATTCAGACAGTGAGTTCAAAGAGCTTATGCCAACGGTAGTGGCCAGTAACTTCAACACTACACCAAGACATGACTTTGGGGTTGTCTCACTGTCTTCAGATAGTTTTCCTTGGCTGTTTTATCAGCTTTGTTGGAGACCAACAATGGTGTCTCACTATCCTAAACCTTATCCGCGTTACTTCCTTTACCATTGCTTAATAAGGTACTCTTCGCCAATATTCTGTCAGCATTCTAAAAGAAGAAACAAGCAGACACATAACAGGTTTAGCATGTAGTATATGAAACTAATTTCGGTGAACCAGTTCAGTAGTAAGGTGGACAGAATTAAACTACCAATTCTTCGATTGCCAAGTAGTACATAATAAAAGCATCAAACAAACATATATCTTTGTCCTATGGTCACTACATTGTCTTGCCAAATCAAAATAGAGACATGGTTCAAATCATATCAGTTCAAGACAAAGCAGCATTGAAAGAATACAAGTGTGGGAAACTACATTGCAGAACAAGATTTCAGATGGGTACCATGGGTATACATGTACAACAACACTATTGGCACTTGATCTCCCCATGAAGACTATTGCGGACATGAACAAGATAATAAGAGGCTTCCTGTGGTGTGGCAAGGCTCAAGCGAATGACGGAAACTGTTCTATGGCTTGGGATGATGTGTGCTTACCGAAGTGGGCAGGAGGCCTAGGGATACCAAGCCTCAGATGGCTAAACACAACGATGCAAACCCGATGGGCATGGTTATGACGAGTGGACCAGAGAATACCGTGGAAGGAGTTTGAGATTGTTGTGCCTAGAGATTCTCAGGCTCTATTCGTGGCGCCCACTATGGCAATGGTAGGAGACGGCAAGGATACTTTGTTTTGGGTGGACCGATGGTTGGAGAGGATGCGGATGTAGGAGTTTGCACAGACACTCCACGCTCAGATCTAACCATGTGCCAGAGCGACATGCACAGTTCACGAGGCAATCACACCCGGCACCTGGGTGCAAGACGCCCCCCAACATGGCGCTTGCAACACTTATCGAGTACTTGGAGGTTTGGTAGCGGTTGGGGCAGATTCGGCTCCAGGAAGGTGTCACGGATTCCATCACTTGGTCGTGGGAAACTAATGGGCAGTTTTTAGTTCACTCTGCCTATGCTACCATGTTTGTCGGAAGGGAGGTGGTGCCAACAACGGATTTCACATGGAAGTCTAGAGCCCCATTGCAATGTCATTTATTCAACTAGCTAGCAATGAGAAACAGGTGTTGGACGTCTGACTGCCTCACTCGGCGCGGTCTACCCCGTCAATACAGATGCCCTTTCTGTGACCAAGAAGAAGAAACCATCGATCATATTCTACTGACATGTGTGTTCGCAAGAACGGTGTGGAGAATGTTGTGTTCAGCCATTGGAAAGCAGGTGTGGATGCCTACGACATAAGATACCCGGAAGGAATGGTGTGTGATGAGAACCGAAGGGGTGAACAAGCTGAAGGATCTACGGGCACTCTTCACTCTCGTGATTTGGGAGCTTTGGAAGCATAGGAATGCGGTAGTCTTCGATGGCGCTTCTCCATCTTTAGAGGTAGTAGTCACGAGGGTAGTGGTCGAGGGTAGAGCGTGGCAGTAGGCGCATTTGTTCAAAGGAGAAATAGATGCGTTGTTTGAGATGTTGTCGAGGTGGGTGAGGCATGAGTGATCCACATTGTAAACTTAGTGTAGAGTGTGGATTCTTGTTGATGTTGTAGTGGTTGACACTCTGTAACATCGACGGTGGTTTGTGTTCTATACCCCCCTTCTATAAGATATGATATGCACACTCGTGCGTATTCGAGAAAAACACTATTGGCTCTGTTGTGATGCTAGTAATGTGCATGATATGAGAAGTCAACTGTATACACAATCAAAATTGAAATCAACAGAGCAATTTAGAAGAGCAAACCTATTAAAGAAACATGCTGAAACATACCTATTGTGCCATTGGAGTTTCGATTGGATCCTTCAATTAAAAATAAGTTTGTATGAGTAAATACAGTGATACAAGAGCAAAGCAGTATGCACCATAGCAATTGAATCTTAAATGAGAATAGTTGTTCTTCAGGTTTAAGCACTTTTTCTACACGAACATAGTACGGTAAGACGTAGACATATAGTACTTAAAAATAAAAAATTAGCTCATAGACCTTGCCACATTCTTGGTTCGATACCAGTACAGAACAAGGCGTTCCTAGTCATCGTCCCGTAAATGTGTCTCGGGAGAATGTCAGGGAATTCGATGAGTTTCTTTGCTAGTGAAGTACATTTTCTTTAGGTAATTTCGATACTGTTGATATGTCTCCAATGTATCTATAATTTTTGATTGTTCCATGCTATTATATTCTCTGTTTTGGATGTTTTATATGCATCAATATGCTATTTTATATTATTTTTGGTACTAACCTACTAACCTAGAGCCCAGCACCAGTTCTTGTTTTTTCCCTGTTTTTGAGTTTCACAGAAAAGGAATACCAAACGGAATAAAACCTTCGCAATGATTTTTCTTGGACCAAGAGACTTGGAGATGAAGTCGGAGGAGCCACGAGGTGGCCACAAGGATGGAGGGTGCGCCCCCACCCTTGTGGGCCCCTTGTGCACTTCCTGACCTAATTTCCGCGCCCATATATTCCCATATATCCCCAAACCAATAGAGCCATCCACGAAAACACTTTTCCACCACCGCAACCTTCTATACCCATGAGATCCCATCTAGGGGCCTTTTCCGGGATCCTGCCGGAGGGGGATTCGATCACAGAGGGCTTCTGCATCAACTCTATTACCCTTCCGATGAAGCGTGAGTAGTTTACCACAGACATACGGGTCCATAGCTAGTAGCTATAAGGATTCTTCTCTGTCTTTTATTCTCAATACCATGTTCTCCTCGATGTTCTTGGAGATCTATTCGATGTATTACTCTTTTGCAGTGTGTTTGTCGAGATCTGATGAATGGTGGATTTATGATCAGCTTATCTATGAATATTATTTGTATCTCCTCTGAATTCTTTTATGCATGAGTTGATATCTTTGTAATTCTCTTCGAACTACTAGTTTGGTTTGGCGAACTAGATTGGTTTTTCTTGCAATGGGAGAAGTGCTTAGCTTTGGGTTCAATCTTGCGGTGTCCTTTCCTAGTGGCAGTAGGGGCAGCAAGGCACATATTGTATTGTTGCCATCGAGGATAAAAAGATGGGGTTTTCATCATATTGCTTGAGTTAATTCCTCTACATCATGTTATCTTGCTTAATGCGTTACTCCATTCTTTATGAACTTAATACTCTAGATGCATGCTGGATAGAGGTCGATGTGTGGAGTAATAGTGGTAAATACAGAATCATTTCGGTCTACTTGACACGGACGTAATGCCTATATTCATGATCATTGCCTTAGATATCGTCATAACTTTGAACTTTTCTATCAATTGCTCGCTAGTAATTTGTTCACCCACCGTATTATTTGCTATCTTGAGAGAAGCCTCTAGTGAAACCTATTGCCCTCGGGTCTACTTTCCATCATACAAGTTCTATTTTCCATCATACAAGTTTCTATTTTCCATCATATAAGTTTTCGATCTATTATTTTGCAATCTTTTACTTTATGATCTATAAACCAAAAATACCAAAAATATTTACTTTACTGTTTATCTATCTCTATTAGATCTCACTTTTACAAGTAACGGTGAAGGGATTGAAAACACCTTTATCACGCTGGGTGCAATTTGTTTGTGTAGATATTCGGTGACTTGTGCGTTGTCTCCTACTGGATTGATACCTTGGTTCTCAAACTGAGGGAAATACTTATCTCTACTTTGCTGCATTACCCTTTCTTGTTCAAGGGAAAAACCAACACAAGCTCAAGAAGTAGGAACTGCCACCAAGCATTCTTGAAGATAGCAGAGGTATTAGCACAGGTTACCTCATCCCGAGTTTCCAAATCGGTCCTTCTCTATAGAGAAAAATGGGAAATTTTGCTATATTATAACTAGCATGGAGGTAGAGTGTATGGGACAAAGCAAAGTAATTGCCATGAATAATATTACATACACATAACTCCTCGATGAACACCTGCAATTGGCATTTTCCTTCATCTTCAGTATAATATTTCCATGATGGGAAGATACACACATAGGATTTAACAACATCAAATGCGATAGATGCTAAACTACAGATGGATGGTTATGCTTCATCCACGAGAATAGGTGTACTAACTAGTGGAGTTGGGGTTCACCATGGTAGTACTAGCGCTTTGGGCACTAGAGATGCCTTACTAACTGCTCTTGTTTGGGAGCTCTGTGGTGGAGATGTTGCTGTGTCAACTGGAATTGGGTTACTATCTGTTGGGGTTGGGGTTAGATTGGGTGCAGCTGGTTCTTTGTCCATTGACAATCTGCGAGAGTCTGGGTTATGTGTGGTAGGGCTGGTTCTCATGCTTGTACAACCGGGGATCTATCTCCACCAAGATGTAGGACTGTTTTATTTGAGGACCGTGTTTTTACTCCGCTAGATACTGCCATCACCCGCTCCAATTCAAAATGGCTGATAAACAAGAAACATAGTTGAATGTACAGACCTTGTATGAGAGACAGATGCAATATATAGTGTTGAAAAAAGAGGGCATGAAATAGTTCACATGTATATTGTTTAACTAAAAGGGATAGCATTACATAATTTCACATATATGATGTCTATCTAAACTGGATAGCATACCGTGACATAATTCAAAGATAAGATGACTAACTAAATAGGATGACATGAGAGGATTATATGATGTCTTTAGTAAACAGGTTTGCATGGCATAATTCACACACATGTTATCTAAGTAATCAGGATCGCAAGATATAATTCACGTATGTGATTTATATACTAAGCAGAGGGCATTCGCTTATATGATGTCTGAACTGAGAACATGGTGTTGAATATTGTGTATATGATGTCTAAACTATGCAATGTAAGACACCATATGCATGATATGAGCAGTATAACCATGCCAAGTTAGAGCATACACCCCAGTGGGGGAATAGGACTGGTCATCTGTCTCTGAATCCATCTTTGAGGAGCTATCGAGACCCAACAAGAGATCTTCTTCGATAGGTAGCACTGTCTGCTCTGAATACCTTATTTTAACTCTAGATTTTTCCATCACCCACTCAAATGGCTGATTCACAGGAAGAGTAGTTGAATGTACAAACATTGGCGACAAATGGAAATGTAATGAAGAAAAGGATTGGCAAGATATCATTCAAATATATGATGTCTGGTTAAACAGGATGGCATTGCATATTTCACATATATTATGGATGGCTAAAAGAGATGAGACTGCATAATTCACATCTATGAGTTAGAGTTACTTTGAGCTAGTTTGGGATCAAATAGCCCTAAAGTATCCAAACATGAGGTCTAGTTTGAGCTAGTTGCATCTAACCCACCCAAAAAACTATCCCACCCAAGAGGTGCTATTTGGAGCTAGTTCTCCTAGTGCGTTTATTGTCAATCTAACCCTGTCATCCAAACACCTCTTTGGCTAGAGGTAGTTTAGGGTTAGTCATGATCTAGAAACTAACTCTAACCTCTAGCTAAGTTAGAGTATCCAAACAGGGCCATAGAAACTAAACAGGTGGCATTACAGAACATGTCTAAACTAAGCACATGACACATATGATGTCAAAAGTAGGCACTGCAAGGCAACATATGCATGATATGACCAACATCATCATGCCAAGTTAGAGCAAACACCTCGGGGGTTAAATAGGAGTGGTCAGCTCCGTCTAAATCCGCCTCAGAACATATATCTTCCTCTGGATTACAATCTGGAGGGGGGAGGGTTTGCCATTGCACCCACCATGGAGCGACGTCTGCATGACATTGTATTGCCGCGCAAACCTCTTCTCTTTTTCTCTACATGTCCAGCATGATTGTGTACAATATCTTACATGCATACGAAAAAAATATAGTGATATTATGTAAGGAGAGCATGCAGAAATCTAGAGTGATGGTAACAACCGGTGGATAGATCCAAACATAATTATAGCAGGCTGATGATAGTTTTGATTTAATAAAAAGACAGATGATGATTGCTTTACTATTTGTTTCCCACCCAAGATGAACAACACAGGCATACCCGAACCAGATAATAGATAAAGATACTATTCATTGCTGCCTCGATATGTGCCCCACAAGCATTTTAAAACTCAAGTCTGAACATTAATTTGGACCTGACTTGGAGTCTACGAGGGGAACAAGATGATAAAGTAGCAGGTAATATTAAGCAATGCATAACATAAGCAGAAACAAAAGAGTGAGACCTCTCTTGTGGACCCGTGTACTCCTCAGGTTCATCTGCTGAGTCGATGATGGCAATGCAGTTGCGGTGGGTGCCAGCGGCGGGGAAGGAGATCTGAGGCGGCGAAAGACGGTCAGGAGTCATGATGTCTTGTGTGGTGGACTCTTCTGTCGATGGAGCAACTCAGGTGAGGTGGAAGACGTCGTGGCAGGAGAAGGACAAAGCACAAAAAGTTTTCTTCGACACCTATGTGTAACTAAAGTAATTCTATAAGGGCTCCTTTGGATTGTAGGATTCTAAAAGCACATGGATAGTAAAACCACCAGAATAGGATAGGAATGCATGTGGGAAACAAAGCATTTGTAAACACATGATTTCTGTCTACTTGGGTGTTTGGTTCACAAGAATTGGAAGAGCAGAGGAATGCAAAGAAACACGACCAAATTAAAGTGAAACCATATGAAACTGTGTATAGGTAGAATGTTATTCTACCACTAATGCACTTAGTCTTGTTTCCGTGCATATGATTTTGAAAAGTAGGTCCAGGTCGATGTTTTGCTCCATTCCTTACAACGAAATGCATGAATAATTGACTAGTAGAGTCCCATAGGAAAATTTCCTATTGCTATGTTTTTCCTCACCTTTTTCCTTTGAACCAAAATATCCCTAATGGATCGACATGAATGTAGAGTAATAAGTAATGCGACAAGTGTACGACCTCTTTGGAGTAGCCGTGTCGACCTCAGCATCATTGGGCTGGTCGCTGAAGAAGTTGCAGCCGGGGTGGCTATCGGAGGGGTGGAGGGAGATCTGAGGCGTCTGTAGACGGCATCCATGGTACTGCTCTGTTGTGATGGGTGTTTCCATCATTGGAGTAGCTTTGGCGAGCCGTAAGACGTCGAGGCTGAAGCAGTACAAGCATACATTGTTAATCTCAAGTGAGATTCTAATAGTAATAGCATCTCCAATAGATGATGTAAAATACATTACCAAAATGTGATAGATGTAAAATTTACATCACTAAAAAACACCTGACTACAACAGATGAGGTAAAAACTGTAGACTCTGAACTTAACCATCGAAACTGAAATTTACTGTGGAATCTGAATGTTACTATTGAAACTGAACGCACTGGTAGCAGAGAGGCACTTAACATGTAGTTTAGGCTGCTTGAGCACTAGTAGTAGAGAAACAATGATCTAAATCAGCATGCGATCGATAGGCAACACAGTAGCAGATAGAAGCTAGAGCAGCAGCGCATGGAAGAGCATCTCGAACTAGAGCCAGAGCAGCAACTCGTGTAGTTGCAGCAGCCCGTGTACCAGCATCAGAAGTGCGAGCGAGAGCAAGAGCAGAACAGCTACACGAGCGAGGGGATAAGCAGAGTAGCAGCGCGACCGAGTTAGAGCCTGAGCAGCAGCAACAGCGCGAGCGAGTGAGAGCCGGAGCAGCAGCAGTATATCCGGATGGTATGGAGGCCGCCGCCGAGGGTGCCTCACACTAGGGGAGAGCTGCCGTGGAGATGTTGCTGGCGGCACCTGCTTCGAGGTAGCCTTGCCATGGGGGTGCGAGATAGAGCACCGTCAGCAACGGGAGGTCGAGTTAAGGAGGAATGCGATGCAATGAGTGTACAACCTCTTTGGTGGCACCGAGTGGGCCTCGGCTTTGTCCGAGGAGTCGGTGAGGATGCCGCGGTTTCGGTGGAGCAGGTTAAAGCGGTGCTGTGGGGATGAATCAGTAGCGATAGATGAGGCGATCGGTGGAGCAACTCCTTGGAGGTGGATGATGGGGAGGCTGAACCGGTGGGACGACGAGATCGACGATGGATCCTCATCCGGGGAGGTGTATGAGGGACGTCGAGCTGTTGCGGTGGACGATGTCATCAGGGAAGAGGCTCCGGCTAGGCAGCGGTGGGGTGGTGGATGGAGGAGGGTGGGGTTTCGCGGTTGGAGTAGAGAGGTTATGGCGGCCTGGGATTTCGAATGGCGAAAAGGAGATGATGGGAGCGGGGACCATGACTCAGGGACATGCTTGTCCAAAATGTAGGGTGTGTTACACAAGTACCCCCACCGATTTGAACTAGCGGCCCTTTCGGCTCAGGGTTAGAAGGGGGATTTTGCGTGTCGGGGTTTGGCAGCTGGAGGGAGTTTTCGTGTGCATTGTAATTTCGGGATAGCAATGTGCGGGTTGTGAAGCCGCGAGTTTTGGGAGCATGATATTTGAATTTTCGGGATAACAAGGCATGGGTTGAAATTTAGGGACAAGCCTGATGTGTAATAATGTACGTACCAAATCAATTCGCACTTCCCTCAATGAAAAAAATAGAACTATTCGCACCACACAAAGAGAGAGTCTTGTCCCGTTTTACTGTACGAATGCTATTCAAATCTATGAATCGATGTTATGCCCAATTAAATTTTTTCACTGGCTATATAATGCATGTAACCTACTCATACGAACATTTTAGTGCATTCCAAATGTCTATACTACCGCTACAATTCGAAGTAAATTTGAATTCATTTCTCTATTTGAATAAGAATCTATAATCACGATTGTTGCCAAGTTATACCATCGTTTCTATATTATCTTAACAACACACCACATAATTACTATATAGATAGATAGGAACTATGTGTACAATATGAACTCGAATTCAAAATTTTGAATACACTTGATGTTGATTCCAAATAATAGTACATTTGATGTATTAACTAGATCTTCATAATCTAAACCATGTTTCATGCATACACTTTGTTTATCAGACAAAGTAAGTGCCCGCCCCTACATTATGACAAGTATTTAGCCCTGAGCTGCAAAAGCCACACATTATCACAAATTAAAATAAATGTTCTATATATTATATGTAGTATAACATGTTCACAACCACGCCATGCGTATCACCATTATATATATTACTACATGCGTTGGTTTAAAACACTATGATATCTTCTTCAAATATCCAAATCGACTTTTATAATGAATTATGATCTATATTCGTCTTTTAGACCCATACAATCCTCTTATATTTGTAGCTAGCATTAACTTTCTCTCGTGCATGCACACACCCGCCTCCCTCTAACCCTCCCACGGCATTCTCTAGCTCCATCGCACACATTCGTCATTTCTCTTTAGGTCGTTCACCCACAGTGTGTGTAGGCCCCCAACTCCTTCTTTCCGGCACACACCGATCGATATACCTCTCTAGCCAGGTGTGCATACCACAAACACAAGCTTTCCCTCTTCTCTTCTCACCATCCATTCCCCCCTCTATCTAATATGGTTCCACGCACATGCACACTCCTGCCCCTCTTTTCATCAATCTCATACTCGCACACTCCTTCCCCCTCAATATAGTAGGCCTCTCGCACCACCTCATAGCCGGATCCCTCCCCCTATCTCTCTCTCCCTCTCTATTTCTCTCTCTATATCCTTCTCTTCGGGCCTTATTTGCTTCTAACACATTCATTCATACCGATCGATCTCCCTATACATACCTAGGTTGACTATAACTCTTTTCCCCCACGCATCGATCGACGTACGTCACAAGTTATGTATCTGCCTTCTTCGACAAAGGATGATTGATCTTCCTATGTAGTTATGTCTGCTTACCACAGCCATATCGTCTCCCCCCTCATCATTCGTGCATACCTCCTGACCTGTCTCTCACACGCGTGTGCACAGACTGGTAGGCATCCCCTCTCTTATTGATATTGTAGGCGCGCCCTCCGTTTGTCTAGCAGGCCTCTCCCACCATTTGTGAGAAGCAACTCCACCACCAACACCTCTGACACTCTAGCTCTACCTCTCTCCCAACATTATTTTTCTCCTACACATATGCATGGATGCCCATCGATCTCCCTCAATACATAAGGTAGGTCTCTCTCCTCCTCCACACATGTATCAGTCGTTCTACCTCTATAGTTAGGTCTCTGCCCATGCCCCCCCGATCGTCGAACATTGTAGGTAGGTATCCATGCCACAGAGACAAACTGCACATGTCCCCTCTCACGTTCCAGTAGGCTAGCCACCCTATATCTTTGACGTGGGCACACACAAATTCAATGGCACTCTTTATTGATCGCGCGCGCACACACGCACACACACTTCATCCATATGTTCAATTCTATGGATATCTCAAGCCGATGATACCTCCACTCTTTTGTCGTGGATCGCCCCCTCTATATATGATATATCAAGGCCTCTGTTTCACACACAATGCATATACTACATTTTTGTTTGAGATATCATCGACACATATTCCCTGTCCATCTCTCACTCACCTCCCCAAAAAACACTCATGAACCCACACACTATCTCTCTGTAGGTTTGTATCTCTCTCACACAAACCCACGTAGGTGGTGTACGTACATGAAGAGAATAGGTGCACGTACTCACACTTCGTGACCAGCCACACCCGCGCGAGTACATGGTGGAGTGATACATCTCCAATGTATCTATAATTTTTTATTGTTCCATGCAATTATATTATCCGTTTTGGATGTTTTATATGAATTAATATGCTATTTTATATTATATTTGGGACTAATCTATTAACCTAGAGACCAGTGCCAGTTTCTGTTTTATCCTTGTTTTTGAGCTTCGCAGAAAAGGATTACCAAACGGAGTCAAAACGGAATAAAACCTTCGCTATGATTTTTCTTGGACTAGAAGACACCTGTTGGACTTGGACTCCAAGTCAGAAGACCTTGGAGTAGACGACAAGCCATAGGGGCGCGCCCTAGGGGGGGGCTGCCTTGTGGCCAACTCCAACACCTCCTGACCTAATTCTTCGTCTGATATCTCACATATATTCCCAAACCTCTAGAAGCATCCACGAAAACACTTTTCTACTGAATCAACCTTCTGTTCCCCTGAGAACCCATCTTGGGGCCTTTTTCGGCATCCTACTGGAGGGGGATTCGATCACGGAGGGCTTCTACATCAACTCTATTGCCCTTCCGATGAAGCGTGAGTAGTTTACCTCAGACCTACGGGTCCATAGCTAGTAGCTAGATGGCTTCTCCCTCTCTCTCTCTCTCTCTCTCTCTTTGATTCTCAATACCATGTGTCTCCTCGATGTTCTTGGAGATCTATCCGATGTAATCTTCTTTTGCGGTGTGTTTGTCGAGATCCGATGAATTGTGGATTTATGATCATCTTATCTATGAAAATTATTTGCGTCTTCTCTGAATTCTTTTATGCATGATTTGATATCTTTGTAATTCTCTTCGAACTATCGGTTTAGTTTGGCCAACTAGATTGGGTTTTTTTTGCAATAGGAGAAGTGCTTAGCTTTGGGTTCAATCTTGCGGTGTCCTTTCCCAGTGATAGTAGGGGCAGTAAGGTGATACGTCTCCAAGATATCTATAATTTATTAAGTACTCATGCCAACATATTATCATTCTTTGATGTTTTATAATCATTTTATAGCAACTTTGTATCATTTTTTGAGACTAACCTATTGACCCGGTGCCCAATGCCAATTGCTGTTTTTTGCTTGTTTTTTACATCGCAGGAAATCAATATCAAACAGAGTCCAAACACCGGAAAATCTGTGTGGATTTTTTATGGACCAGAAGACCACCAGTGGGCCAGAGCAGCACCTGGGGGGTGCCCGAGGGGGCACAACCCACTAGGGCACACCTGGGGGCCCAGGCTCGCCCAGGTGGGTTGTGCCCACCTCGGTGGCCTCCCATACCCCCTCTTCGCCCTATAAATTCCCAAATATTCCAAAAACCCTCAGGGTAATCCTAGATCAGAAGTTTCGCCGCTGCAAGGCTCTATAGCCACGAGAAACCAATCTAGACCCCGTTCCGGCACTCCACCGGAGGGGGGAATCATCACCGATGGCCATCTTCATCATCCCGGCGGCCACCACGATGAGGAGGGAGTAGTCCACCCTAGGGGCTGAGGGTTTGTACCAGTAGCTATGTGTTTAATCTCTCTCTCTCTCTCTCTTTCTCTCTCTCTCTCTCACTCTCTCTCTCTCTCTCTCTCTCGTGTTCTTGAGATGTCATGATCTTGATGTATTGCGGGCTTTGTTAATATAGTCGGATCATATGGTGTTTCCCCCTCTCTATCTTGTTGTGATGAATTGAGTTTTCCCTTTTATATTTCATTTTATCGGATTGAATACTTTTATGGATTTGAAAACACTTTATGTATGTCTTGCATATGAATACTCGTGGTGACAATGGGGTATCATATTGATTCACTTGATATATGTTTTGGCACTCAACTTGCGGATTCCCGAGGTGACATTGGGGTAACCTATGCATAGGGGTTGATGCACGTTCTTCTCTTTGTTTCTCCGGTAGAAATCTTGGGGCACTCTTTGAAGTTCTTTGTGTTGGATTGAGTATTATGAATCTGAAATTATTTGGTGTTATTTTAGTACGAACTCTTGGATAGATCGATCAGAAAGTATAGCTTCGAGGTGGTTTCATACCCTACAAACAATTTCTTCTTATGTTCTCCGCTAGATAGGAACTTTGGAGTGATTCTTCTTTGCACGTTGAGGGATGGTTATATGGTCAAATTATATTAGCATTGTTGAGAGATTGCAGTAGCGAAAGTCCGGACCCTAGGCCTCATTTTTCAAGCATTGCAATACCGTTTTTGTGCCCGTTTACTATTTGCTACCTTGCTGTTTTTTTATTTATTCAGATTATAAAAATATATTTCTACCATCCGTATTACACTTTTATCACCATCTCTTCGCCGAACTAGTGCACCTAAATAATTTGCCATTGTTATTTGGTTGCAGGGTTGTTTGAGAGAGACCATCTTCATCCTACGCCTCCCACGGATTGATAAACCTTAGGTCATCCACTTGAGGGAAAATTGCTACTGTCCTACAAAACTCTACGCTTGGAGGCCCAACACGTGTCTACAAGAATAAAGTTGCACAGTAGACATCACAAGGCACGTATTGTATTGTTGACATCGAGGATAAAAAGATGGGGTTTACATCATATTGCTTGAGTTTATTCCTCTACATCATGTCATCTTACTTAATGTGTTACTCTTGTTCTTCATGAACTTAACACTCTAGATGCAGGCATGAGTCGGTCGATTTGTGGAGTCATAGTAGTACATGTAGAATCGCTTTGGTCTACTTGACACGGACGTGATGCCTATATTTCATAATCATTGCCTTAGATATCGTCATAACTTTGTGCTTTTCTATCAATTGCTCGACAGTAATGTGACGCCCCGAGACCGATGTGCCAGGTGTCTTCCAGTTATTCGTTGTTGTTGCCTTGTCCGTCGCTTGCATGTTGCATCTTGCCATGTCATCACGTGCATTGCATCATCATGTTTTCAAAACTTGCATTCGTCCGAGTTCCCCCGGTTCCGTCCGTTGTCCGTTCTGAGCCCAGACACACACTTGCGCGCGCCCGTGGCACGTTTGAGATATTATTTTATAAGTGGCCGGAAAATGTTCTCGGAATGGGTTGAAAGTTGTCATGCAGTGTTTTTGTGTTGTAGGTAGGCCGCCTGCCAAGTTTCATCGCATTCGGAGTTCGTTTGGTGCCCCAACGGATAACTATAGCGGCAGTATAGTCGATCTATCGTCGGACGTTTTCGGTCGCCGGAAACTGCCGCCGGGCTGCTCTGCTTCTCTCTCTTCTCAGCCCAACATGTCTACACAGCCCATCTACCCCTCCTACACTCCCCCTCCACTCCGGACCATCCGATGGTGATCGTACTGCTCCGAAACGGTCTCAAACCCCTAACCCTAGCCCCTTTCTATATATAGACGCCTCCCCTGACATTTTTGGCCTCCTACCTACCCCTCCTCAATTTCCGCGCCGCCCCAATCATCAGCCGCCGCCGCCTTCCTCGTTTTCAGCGCCGGCATGCTTCCCTGCCCCCACTTGTCGCCGCCAGCACCACCCAGTACCGCCGCCACGTCAACAGCATCGCCGCGCGTAGCCAACCACATCCCGCCACTTGTCCTCCTCGCGCCCCACTTCGCCGCGGCCCTTAGAGCCCATCTGAGGCCTTCCTGAGCCCATCCAGGGCCTAAGCTCCACCCGCTCCCTGCTGTGCCTCCTGATCCACCAACCTCCCGCTTCCCCAACCCCATCGTCAAGCGCCGCCCGCCGGCGACCAAGGCCGCCGGCCACCTCAACGCCCAGGTCGCCGGACCTTCCTCTCAGGTCATGTTGTTGCCTCGCCGTGCTCGTCTTCTCCCTCTCCTCTCGATATCTCTCACCCTGAGCTCTCTCTCTCTCTCTCTCCCATAGGAGCTCACCGCTGATGTTCGCCGGAGCTCGTGACCCCACCGTCCTTTTGCTCGGATTCCTGCCGCCATGGCCTCCCTCAACATCGTCCTTGTCCAACCCCGACCGGATCCGGTGCCCAGGGGCCGGATCTATCCGTCCACGACCTCGTCTCCGGCTGTCCCGTGCCCCTGGACCTCGTCGGAGCTACGCTAGGCCTCCGTCGTCATCCTTCTTCGGGGAGGAGCATGAACCGCTCGCTCCTCTACTCCATTGACCGCGGCCACCTCCCCATGGGCCGATTCTGAGCATAGGGCCCGGCCTGTGCCAAGCTGGCCTGCTGCAGCTGCTCCATCGAACCGGCCCACGAAGCCCATGGTGAGCAGCCGCCCAGACCCTATGCACTGTTGGGCTGCCAGTTTCGGCCCGATCAGTGTTTTTTTCCTTTGGACACATTTAATCTTTTATCCCAGGTTTTACAGATTTGCAGAACAAACCCTAAGCTCCATGCATTTAATAACTTCACAACCGTGCATCGGATTAAAACAAACTGTATATGAAAAATGCTTAGATTTTTGTGTAGATTCATATTATGCAACTTTCATCTATGTTTAAAATGTTTAAGATGATGTTTGTTTAAATTTGCCATATTTCCATGCTAAAGTGATTTAATTCATAACTAAATAATCGTAGCTCCAAACTTATTAAACTTTATATGTAAATGGGGTAGAAAAATGCATAGATTATCATGGTGGCTTTACTTTGCATGTTTAACAACTCTAAAATATGCTTTAGGACAGAACAGTACCTAATCCAAAAATATGCACATGAGGATTTTCCGGCCTTGTTGCTTGTTGTTCCGACCTCATTTAAACTTGCCTAGATAGGTAGTTTTCTTTTGCTTCACCTCTTGCCATGTTAATCAACATTTAATATTGTTGGGTACATAAACGAGATCGAACTAAATAACATGAATGTGGTGTTCTGTCAATATGCAACTCGTTGCATATTGAGCTCCACTTAACTTGTAGTATTGTTTGTGCACCTTGCCATGCCATGCCTCATTAAACCGAACATGCATCATACTTGGTTGTGCATCATGCCATGTTCATGTGTTGGTTGTTTACTGTGTTGCTTGCTTCTTTCCGAGATGCTACTCTCGTTAGCTTCGGTTTCATTCCGGAGTTGTGAGGATCCGTTCGACTACATCCGTTTGTCTTCTTCATGGAATCGTTCTTCTTCCTTGTGGGTTCTCAAGCAAGATGACCATAACCTCAAAATCACTTCTATCTTTGCTTGCTAGTTGCTCACTCTTTTGCTATGCTGCGCTACCTACCACTTGCTATATCATGCCTCCCATATTTCCATGTCAAGCCTCTAACCCATCTTTCCTAGCAAACCGTTGTTTGGCTATGTTACCGCTTTTGCTCAGCCCCTCTTATAGCGTTGCTAGTTGCAGGTGAAGCTGAAGTTTACTCCATGTTTGGAACATGGATATGTTGGGATATCACAATATCTCTTATTTATATTAATGCATCTATATACTTGGTAAAGGGTGGAAGGCTCGGCCTTATGCCTGGTGTTTTGTTCCACTCTTGCCGCCCTAGTTTCCGTCATACCGGTGTTATGTTCCTTGATTTTGCATTCCTTACGCGGTTGGGTGTTATGGGAACCCCTTGACAGTTCACTTTGAATAAAACTCCTCCAGCAAGGCCCAACCTTGGTTTTACATTTGCCTAACAACCTATTACCCTTCCCTTGGGTCGGCCAACCCGAGGGTCATCTTTATTTTAACCCCCCCGGGCCTGTGCTTCTCTAAGTGTTTGTCCGAACCGAGCCGCCTACGGGGCCACCTCGGGGAAATTTGAGGGCTGGTTTTACTCGTAGCCTGTCTCATCCATTGTTGCCCTGAGAACGAGAGATGTGCCACTCCTATCGGGATTGTCGGCCATCGGATGGCTTTGCTAGTCTTATTTTACCATTATTGAAATGTCTTGTAACCAGGATTCCGAGACTGATCATGTCTTCCCGGGAGAAGGAATATCCTTCGTTGACCATGAGTGCTTGTGATGGGCTAAGTTGGGACACCCCTGCAGGGTTTGAACTTTCGAAAGCCGTGCCCGCGGTTATGGGGCAGATGGGAATTAGTTAATGTCCGGTTGTAGAGAACTCGACACTTAACTTAATTAAAATGCATCAACCGCGTGTGTAGCCGTGATGGTCTCTTTCCGGCGGAGTCCGGGAAGTGAACACGGTTCTTGTGTTATGCTTGAACGTAAGTAGTTTCGGGGTCCCTTCTTGATCATTTCTAGCTTCAAGACCATGTGTTGCTTCTCTTCTCGCTCTCTTTTGCGTATGTTAGCCACCATATATGCTTAGTGTTTGCTGCAGCTCCACCTCACTACCCTTTCCTACCCATAAGCTTAAATAGTCTTGATCTCGCGGGTGTGAGATTGCTGAGTCCTCATGGCTCACAGATACTTCCAAATAGTTGCAGGTGCCGATGATACTGGTGCTGTTGACGCAACTGAGCTCAAGTGGGAGCTCGATGAAGATCGTGTTCGTTGTGTTGTTTTGTTTTCCTATTGATCAGTAGTGGAGCCCAGTTGGGATGATCGGGGATCTAGCATTTGGGGTTTTCTTCTTTTATTTTGGTTCCATAGTCGGACCTTGTTTGTATTCTGGATGATGTATGTTTAACTTGTATTTGTGTGAAGTGGCGATTGTAAGCCAACTCTTTATCCTTTTCTTATTCAGTACATGGGATTGTGCGAAGATTACCCCTCTTGCGGCAAACCTACCATGCGGCTATGCCTCTAAGTCGTGCCCCGACACGTGGGAGATATAGCCGCATTGTGGGTGTTACAAGTAATTTGTTCACCCACCGTATTATTTACTATCTTGAGAGAAGCCTCTAGTGAAACCTATGGCCCCCGCGTCTATTTTCCATCATATAAGTTTCCAATCTTCTATTTTCCATCGTATTAGTTTCCGATCTACTATTTTGCAATCTTTTAATTTCTGATCTATAAACAAAAAAACCCAAAAATATTTACTTTATTGTTTGGTTAGTTTTATCTATCTCTATCAGATCTCACTTTTGCAAGTGACCATGAAGGGATTGACAACCCCTTTATTGAATTGGGTGCAAGTTGTTTGATTGTTTGTGCAGGTGTGATTTGTGCGTTGTCTCTTTCTGGATCGATACCTTGGTCCTCTAATTGAGGGACATACTTATCTCTACTTTGCTGCATCACCCTTTCCTCTTCAAGGGAAAAACCAATGCATGCTCAAGAAGTAGCAGGAACAATTTCTGGCACCGTTGCCGGGGAGATCTAAGCCAAGTCAAGACATACCAAGTACCCATCATAAAACTCTCATCTCTTGCATTACATTATTCTCCATTTGCCTCTCGTTTTCCTCTCCCCCACTTCTAAAATGATTTTCGAAAAGATTTGCCTTTTTCTTCCCCCCTCTTCCGTTCGTCTTTTTTGTTTGCCTTTGGTTTGCTCGTTGGCTTGTTGCTACCATGTCTGAATCTGGGGAGGTTATTGCTGAGAAGGATAGTAGTAACGATGGGGGAAACTTTGATGCTTTTGCTAATACTAAACCTCATGAAGAATCTACTATCCTGCATGCTAAAAAACTTCGCATAGGTAGCGACAATATTATTGGAAAAGGAATTAATCAAGATTTCCTTACTTGTGTCGGCGCGCTTCCCATGTTAGGTGGATCTATTCTCCATAAAACTATTAGTCTTGCTGATGCTATGTCTTTGCTTGTGGTTGAACTTGAAAGACAATTTGTTCATATGCATCCATCCATACAAAGGATTTTTCTAGGGTTTTCTAATATTGAGCATTCTTCTATTAAGCGCGCAGCCAAAATATTTCTAGCTCATGAGTTTAGATTTATTATGAAAGAAGCTAATGAAATTTTCGCGCATTATAAAGTAGATGGTAGTTGACCTCCCATAGAGGGGGTTCTCTTTAATCAAGAGGAAATAATGCGTTTACGATCTCTAGATCATGTTTCTTATAATGAAAATTTAAGAAAGAGGGTCCCTACCGATGTTTTAGTTGATAAGATTTCCAAACTTAATGATAATTTTGGTATAGAAAACAATGGATTGGGTTTCTCTCTTGGACCTAAGCTCATGACTTTTTGCCAACATAACTCTCACATTGATGATTTGGTCATACAATATGAGGGGCCGAAGGAGGAACCAATTCCTCGCGAGCTTGATCTTCGGGATCCTTATCCCATTAAATTTAGCCCTTTTGATTACTTTTGCTTACCACAAAGAAAACTTCCTACTGAACAAAGGGAGTATGAGATGAGCTTTCGAGATTTGCCTTACCATTTCTATGATTATACCTAGATCTATTTGTGTTTTTATGGCTAGCTAAGGGCGTTAAACAATAGCGCTTGTTGGGAAGCAACCCAATTTTATTTTATTTTTCTTTGCTTCTCGGTTCTGTTTTTCAATAAATAATTCATCTAGCGTCTGGTTAGATGTGTTTTAATTAGTGTTTGTGCCAAGTAAGACCTTCGGGATGGCTTACAGTGATAGTTGATTTGATCTTGCTAAAAAACAAGAAACTCTTACGCTCGGGAAAACAATTCTCATTTTTAACAAAAGTGTGATAAAATACGGATTATTCTTGCATAAGATTAATAAACAAATTTCCCAGGTTTTCCTAAGTTTCAAGAATTTTTGGAGTTACAGAAGTATTCAAGAGTTATAGATTACTACAGACTGGTCTGTTTTTTACAGATTCTGTTTTCTGTGTGTTGTTTGCTTATATTGATGAATCTATGGGTAGTATCAGGGGGGTATGAACCATGGAAAAGTTGGAATATAGTAGATATTACACCAATATAAATAAATAATGAGTTCACAACAGCACCAAAAGTGGTGATTTATTTTCTTATACTAACGGAGCTTATGAGATTTACTGTTGAGTTTTGTGTTGTGAAGTTTTCATGTTTTGTGTAAGGATTTGATGGACTGTGGAATAAGGAGTGTCAAGAGCCTAAGCTTGGGGATGCCCGAAAGGCATCCCCTCTTTGGTCTTCATCTATCGGTAACTTTACTTGAGGTTGTATTTTTATTCACCACATGATATGTATTTTGCTTGGAGCGTCTTGTATGATTTGAGTCCTAGATTTTTACTTTGCCACAATCATCTTTGCTGTACAAACCTTTTGAGAGGGACACGCATGAATCATGATTTATTAGAATAATCTATTTGCTTCACTTATATCTTCTGAGCTAGGCAATTTTTGCTCTAGTGCTTCACTTATATCTTTTTAGAGCATGACGGTGACTTTATTTTATAGAAATTGTTGAACTCTCGTGCTTCACTTATATTATTTTGAGAGTCTCTAAACATCATGGCAATTTGCTTTGGTTATGAATTTAGTCCTAATAAGATAGACATCCAAGAGGGATATAATAAAAGCTTTCATATAAAGTGTATTGAATACTATGAGAAGTTTGATTCCTTATGATTGTTTTGAGATATAGAGATGGTGATATTACAGTCATGCTAGTGAGTAATTGTGGATTGTAGAAATACTTGTGTTAAAGTTTGTGATTCCCGTAGCATGCACGTATGGTGAACCGTTATGTGATGAAGTCGGAGCATGATTTATTTATTGATTGTCTTCCTTATGAGTGGCGGTCGGGGATGGGCGATGGTCTTTTCCTACCAATCTATCACCCTAGGAGCATGCACGTAGTACTTTGTTTCGATGACTAATAGATTTTTTCAATAAGTATGTGAGTTCTTTATGACTAATGTGAAGTCCATGGATTCTATGCACTCTCACCCTTCCACCATTGCTAGCCTCTCTAGTACCGCGCAACTTTCACCGGTGCATTAAACCCATGATATACCTTCCTCAAAACAGCCACCATACCTACCTATTATGGCATTTCCATCGCATTTCCGAGATATATTTCCATGCAACTTTCCACCGTTCCATTTATTATGACATGCTCCATCATTTTCATATTGCTTTGCATGATCATGTAGTTGAAATTGTATTTGTGGCAAAGCTACCTTTCATAATTTTTTCATACATGTCACTCTTGATTCATTTCACATCCCGGCACACCGCCGGAGGCATTCATATAGAGTCATATTTTGTTCTAAGTACCGAGTTGTAATTCTTGAGTTGTACACTGGTGCGCGTCGGACCATCGGTCCAAAACAAATGGTTTTTAACCCCTTTCCGCGACGGCATTTGGAACCGTTGCCATGTGAGTGTGGGAGATAAGGGGGTCCTTCCCACACGACCCAGAAACCGTTGGGGATATGCCCTCCTGGCACACACGTTCAGCAAAATGAGGTCGTGTGCAACCGTCGAGCACTCAAATATGGAAAATGCGTACAGTAGACCTAAAAAAAATACAATTATACGGCGAAATTGTTTCCGGTCGCAAGTACATCCCACACAGTCAGTCCCCGCTAAATGTTTACGTTCGTATGCACATCCCACACAATCACTCCAAGGAAATCATTTCCGTTCACAGGTACATCACACACAATTTTTCCTGTTAAATCATTTGCGTTATTGAATGTATTACACACGGTCCGTAGAAGAAACTGTGTGGCAAAGGCTATCCATCACACATAGTTTTTATGTGGTAAACGTTTGCGCAAGGTGGCCTAACGCAAACATTTTTCAAGAGAAACTCGTGTGTGATTGTTCATTGATCCAACACGGTTTATTCCTAGAAACTGCGTGCGTTGCCTAAGGTCATAGCCCACGGTATTTTTTTCAACAACCGTTTGCAATAGCAAAACACAATTAGCAGGCTAATTATCTGATTATTCATAATCCATTTATTAATCTAATTGACATTTCATATTAAGAACACAATATATTTTATTTCCATATTAAGGAAGAAGAATTTCATAATTGAAATACATCAGAGTACAACATGATATAAGATCAGCACCCAGCTACCCCATTACACAACTGCACCAGTAGCAAGTTCCACATGCAACATGTAGAAGCTTTCGAAATTAGAATCATAGACGGTATATAGACTGATGCATCTCATCTGGAAAACTGCTAAAGCGGAAGGCGAATATTGAGCCTTCATTCAAGTTGAAGGTCTTTGCAACTTTAGGCCAGTGCCTGTGGATGATTGACCGCCCGTCCATCGTCCTCTTCAGGAACACTTCAATATTCAACCGTGGGTGCTGTATGAAAACCTTCCTCGCCTCCTGACCATAGAGGTGGTTTGAGAGGTAATCATTAGTGAACTGCTTTGGAAAGGCCTGAAAACAAGGATGTGTATAAATATCTTCTCTATATTGGAAATGGGGCAAATGAATAAAAAAGGCAAGGTATAATAGTTAGTACCATCTTGTAATGAACTGATGTCTTCTTCATTGTGTAGACAAAGATCTTGTTGTTTTTTGTCGCTAATTTATTTATCCTAACAATCTTTCTGAGTTTCTTGATGTGATTGATATTCATGGACAACTCATTTCCCCATATGCAAAAAGGGTCGAACAGTGGGTCAAAACCTCTGACAGGAGGACCTACATGTGCAAGACCAAATTATTAAAAACCAAAATATTAGAATGGTTCTTACAATTGCACTATAACGTGTTATTAGACAACGGACCATGCACGTGCTAACCTTGATTGTAAACCTCAGTGCTTCCCATTGTTTCCCTGCAACACATATAAGGTAGTTAGTCATCAGGTTAAGTAAGGGTTCGCATGCTATCAGTAAAACATGTTGATGAAAAATAAGCATATTACAGATTCATCAGATTAATTGAAGCTACACGGAAAACCCATTTACCCATACCAAGCATGATTAAGAACTAGAAAATATAACACTTGTCTATGTTTCTCATGTATTATGTGCAGCCACATTCGATTTATTCCTCAGATGCACAACAATACAGAATTCTACCCATGACAATTGGACATCGCATTGCAGAATTGAACCAAGCAGTTAACTAAACACCACAACAAATGAACCAAACATTAACTGAGCATCATATTGCACAATATAGCATACTCCTAATAGAAGATCAGAGAGTTAACCAAACAGTTAACTACAACCAATTTTAGCAATTGTATTTGTTTCTCATTTATTTACTACAACCAAATTCAATTTATTCCTCACATGGTATACAATAACAGAATGCACCCACAATTTTGTAAAGATAAATTCGATTTATTTCTCACATGGAAGACAATACAAAATTGCAGCCTGAAGAATTGAACATCACATTTGTAAAATTGAACCAAACAGTTAACTAAAGACAACAAATAATTAACAAAACAATTAATAAGTGAGCACCACACTGCATGACATATAGATCCCCCTCCATCTCGATCCCCCTCACCAGATCCCCCTCGCCACTGACGACCCCCCGCACCCTCCCCCGCTCCAACCTAGGTTAGGCTAGGTCGAGTCGGGCCCCAACCCCATTCGTAGCAGCCGCCCCACCCCACCCCACTGGCAGCTGCACCTCGTTCCACCGCCGTGACGAGGAAGCCGGAGCTCGGAGGTGGAGACTTCAGCGGGGCTACTCGTAGTCCATCGACGGCTGACAACGAATGCCGACGCGACGCGATGAGGCCGGCCCACGACCACGACCACGACTGGCGTCCTCCTCCTTCTACGGCCTGTATCTCCGATGTGATGCCAACCACTACCTCGTCAGCGTATGTAAATGCTCCCTCCCTCCCTCCTCTACTCCTCTCCTCTATATAGTGTAATAATTTTTATCAATAAAAAAATAATAAAAAAAGTTACTAATGGCGCACCAGGAGAGGGTGCGCCATTGTTATCAATAAAAAAAAGTTACTTATGGCGCACCCCATGGTGGTGCGCCATTGCTATGGATGTACTTATGGCGCACACCTAGGAGGTGTGCCATTGCTATCCCTTTCCCCCCTCTATCCCTTTCCCCCTCGCCCCCCGCGCTCCAGATCCCTTCCCCCTCGTTGTCGCTGACCCCTTTCCAGCCCGCCCCGCCCCCACCTCCAGCGCTCCTCCACCCATCACCACCGCAGCTCTTCCACCCCTCACCACCGCAAGACACCGCCACCCCTGAGCATCCACCGCCGCCGCCGCTCCCAAGCATCCACCACCATCGTCGCCGCCCCCAACCAACCAACCATCCACCGGCGCCGCCCCCCTCCCCCTCCTCCCAACCATCCACCACCCTCCATTGGACCGCAAGCCACTGCCGTTGTCGCCCCGAACCATGCGTTTCCTCCCCGAGCAGGCTTCACTGAGCACAGGTCCGCCTCCTCCAGAAGCCCCCAAAGTAGCAGATCGAGCCCCTCTGCACCGGCTACCCACGGCGCCTCCGTCCCGAAGCTGCAGATCATCCAGTCCTCCACTCCTCCATGGTGAGCATCTGAATGGCTGGAATGTGTTCTTTTGAGAGAAAAGTGCAGAGTTGCATAAGTTACATACTGGTCCAAGATGACTCTGCTCGCCACTAGTTCCAAGTACTAAGGGATTGCTACGTTGTCTGCATTAACACCATCATTTACACCGAGTGAACACACTTAATTTTATAAGGCATCTACTACTCTGTTATAGTCTCTCCTAGCCAAAACTAAAACAAAACGCATCGAAGTTCTGAATCAAAAAACTCTTTTCAGCTCATATTTGGGCAGATAGTGGAAGGATCAGTGTGTCTTCAGATTCAGAGTATTCTGAAATGTTACACTCGTTGCTGTTTATCTTCAGATTTTTTAACTCTAGCTGTAGAGTATTATGCGAAGCTACAAGATCTGTGATCTATTGTGAGAACATTTTGTTAGATCTTTGGTGTGCTTACCAAGAACGAAATAAAAGATGATCCTTCGGATTTATTTGTTGAGACAAGGATCTCATATATGTTCAACACCTGGGTGGGTTCTGCTATAGTAAATCAAATCATACATAGCATCGCTGGATTGCCAGTTTTTTTTGAGAGAATCATGAATGGCTGTATGTTGTGGGAGGTCTGCGCCCACGCAGCAGGTTGATTGGGCCGGGAAAGTTTTTTGAGGGAAGAAAAGGATGGGAAAGATGTACACACGGCTGACTGACTTAGGTTTTTTCTTTTATCTCTTTATTATTATTATTATTATTATTATTATTGTCACACACACGGCTAGCAAAGATTTTGGATGGGCTGGTATGTACAGTATATACCTAGTATATATAAAATTAAACTTCTGATGATGTTGTACTTGTGATGATGCTGCTTGTGATGATGTTGGCAACAATTAGTGTTTATGAAGAAGAAGAATAAACCTGCTGTTGTTGCTGTTATGCATGTATTCAAGTTGCCAATTAGTGTGATGATGTTGTACTTGTGATGATGCTACTTGTGATCTTCTGAAATGACCCATTGGCGACTTCATTACGCGGGGATAATGATTTTGCAGGTACCCCGAGAGGCCCTTGAGTTTGCCAGAACCTCGATTAACTTCCGTTCCGGCAAATTCGGGTACTCCATATGTCCTATTTTCAGCAAAGGTCATGCTGAAATTTTCCGTGAATTTTAGCATGACTTTGCTAAAAATAGGACATATGGGGTACTTGCGACTAATGCTTGGGCCGGGGTATCTTAGTACTTAATTAAGTAGGATCAACTGCCTCTTGTGTTATACATATAGAAGTGTGATATCAACTCATAGTTATTACTAATGTTAGTTGCTCGTCATTGATAAACCCTAATCTGGTAGGATGACCTACTAAAAAAGCCCATACCACATATTCTATTTGGATGGCCCTGCAGGCTTAAAGAAAGAAATGTTTTTAGGCCAACTCCACTGGGCCTGGCTGAAAATGCACAAGTGTGCATGACTAACAACATTCTATTGTAAAGCTAAATAGGAAAGAGGAACCACTCATCCTAACCATTTGCTCTCAAAATTACCACTTCACTTCTTACTACTGAAAATCTTAGATCATCTCCATTCACCAATAGCTCAAACCAGTTCGAAGGGCGTGTTCTCACCACATTGTGGATTATCTTATTGGACCCAACAGATATTTGCAGAAGTAACTTCCTATTCACCTAAAGGCATGAATCCAAATCTTGATTCATCCTCATTAAAGCTTTCCATCTGAATGGATTCTGCTACCTATCTATCCTCTACAAGACCCTCCACCTATGTTTCTAATTAGATAGCTTTCTTTCAACTCTTAACCAGTTCCATTTCTCCACCCTCCATTTCTAATTAGATACCCGTCGGGCGCTATGGTTCTAGCTGTACTAGCGATGCTATATCTATGATATTATTCGAGGTGTATTAGTGATAATATTCGACGATGTATGGACGCAAGCACTACAAAAAAAGACACATCCCTGACATTTTGGGCCGAACGAATTTTTTTCTGTCATACATATGACACTTCTATGACGATAATTGCGACAAAACCAGGTATCATCATAGATGTGGTGGGCTCCTACTTCTATGACAAAAAATCATGACAGAAAATGGGATTTTCGTCCTGAGCGGGCCGGAGACGCAGCTGCATGACATTCTTTGGGCCGTCCATGACGGAAAAAACCATGGTAGAAGCGAGGGCGAGGAAAATTTCGGGGAGTTCCCGGTTACGGTGGGAGGTCGGGGCCCGAGCGATGCGCGTTTCTCTCGTACACGTACGCGCATGTGTGCGAGGCGTTGGCTCTAACTGAACCAGAGTGAGGCGTTGGGCTCTAACTGAACCCGAGCGATTGCACTGCAGGCTACGCGTTACTGAACCCGAGCGATCGATCGATGGCTGTTAACTGAACCCGATCGAGCGATTCCTTTGCTACTGCTGCTAACTGAAGCCGATCGATGGGATGAACAGTGAGCGTTGCGGGGGGGGGGGTGGATGAACAGTGAGCGGTGGCATTGCCTCTGGATGAACAGGACCCCGTGGTGTGGTAGAGGGTTGGATGAACAGTAGACGGTGGAGGGGTGCCCGTGGAGGGGTGGATGAACAGGACCCCGTGGTGTGGAGGGCTGGATGAACAGTAGACGGTGGAGGGGTGCCCGTGGAGGGGTGGTTGAACATGACCCGTGGTGTGGAGGGCTGGATGAACAGTAGACGGTGGATGAGTGGTTGAACAGTAGCCCGTGGAGTAGCGTGCGGTGGAGGCTGGATGAACAGGAGCCCGTGGAGGCTGGATGAACAGGAGCCCGTGGAGGCTGGAGGAGGTTGACGGTGGAGATGAACAGTATCCCGTGGAATCCCGTTTTGCGGTACGCCACACCCCTCCCAATGAACAGGACCCCCGTTTCGACCATAGCGCTCCAACACAAGTCCGTTTCCCCCGTTTTGCGGTATGCCACACCACTCCCGATCAACAGGACCCCCGTTTCGACCGTAGGAGGTCCGTTTCCTCCGTTTTGCGGTACGCCAGACCCCTCCCGATGAGCAGGATCCCGTTTCGAATGTGGTCGGTCGAACACAAGGCCGTTTCCTCCGTTCTGCGTTACGCCAGGCCTCGTTTCCATCGCCTATTCCTTCCAAGCCCTCCCGATGAACACGATGCATTCCGTTGCCTCCCCATGAACACAACGACGACGCTGTTTCTCTGTTCCGACCCAGCCATGTACACGAGCCCTGGCCGTATGTATGCGCGAGTTAGCGTTCGAGACCCCGCCCGTATGTACACATACGTGGCCGTATTTTCTTTCTTGCACCCTGGACGCTGTATGTATGTGTACATGCTACGTGCGCGCCTCTACTACGACACATGCGCGCCTCTACTACGACACATGCATGCCTCTACTACGAGACGTGCGCGCCTCTACATCGACCAGTATGTACGTACACGTTCGCGACCAGAATGACAACGCTACGTACGCTTCGACCAGGTGGGTCCCGACTGTCAGGCACTTCCTTGCCTGCGAAGATGTAGCTGGTGGGTCCCAGCAGTCACGGAGCGAATTGTTTTGTTTTTTTGCCCGGACGCACTTCCTTGCTTGCGAAGGTGTAGCTGGTGGGTCCCAGCAGTCAGGGGGGCGAATCATTTTTTTCGGACGCACTTCCTTGTGTGCAAAGATGTAGCTCGTGGGTCCCAGTAGTCAGGGGGCGAATCATTTTTTCATGAAATACGGTGGCCCGTCCAGTGGGTCTCTGCTGTTAGGTGGAGGAATAATTATTTTGCGCGTTATAAGGAGGCACTTCCTTGCGGCTGCTGTGGACCCAGCTGCAGCCTCTCCACATACAGTACTCTTCCGATGGAAGTCGGTCGTTGACCACGTTGACCACGCCATGCCGAGAGCACCAGGGCGGTGGTCTGGATGACGATGAGGCCTAGGAAGGGGACGATGCGGAGCCGGGGAAGACGCAGCAGTGGAAGCCCGCGCGGAGAGGAGTACGAGGGTTCACTGGTTCGGTTGCGGTGTGAGGCTGCCGTCACCGCAGAATAACAGTGGGTGTGGGTGAGTAGAGGGATGGCCTGGCCAGCGGTGGGAGTAGTACGAGGGGTGAGGCCTCCACGGCATCACAGCCGGCCACGGGAGGCAGGAGCACGCGACACGACCGTCGCTGCTTTGGGCGGCTGGAGGAAGAAGACCAGAGGTTGAAGAAGCACTATGGCCGTTGGATGGACATCGTACGATCACTGCAGCTAGAATCGTTTATATTGACTAAGTTGACAAAGCCCTTGGTACGCGTCAACTTAGTAGGCCCACAGCTCGATTTGGCAGAGAACATATAGCCCATTTGCGATTTGTAAGAATGTACTACCCATTTTTTCATTCTAATGGAATTTACTATAGCCCATTTACAGTTTGTTAAAAGTACAGCCCAACTTCTATCTAGGACAACGATTAATAATTTGAAACAACCGCTCAAAACAGAATTCAAAAAAATTCCCACATTTTGATGGGATCCGAAATATTTTTATCCGAAATTTCTAGTTAGGTTAAATATAATTTCAAAACAAAATTGTATTACGTTAAAATCCAACGAAATATTGCGCACTCAACAAGTAATGAAATTAAAATTTTTAAATTCCAAAAATAATATATTTTTCAAACTAATTATGTGTTTGGTGCATAGTAACTGTCCAGTTATTATAATTACATCCCATTTATTATTTCTTAAAGTCCATTTTCTTGTTAAGCCTAATGCATACCTCCTAGGAAAGTTTGCAGCCCAGCAGGGCGGAGAATAACAAGTTGACCCTGATATTGTGTACAACTGTCGCCCAAGTTGCATTGCTGATGTTGAAAAAAAGCTATTTTTTATACACACATCGCCCAAGTACATTTAAATAAGGAACATTTTTTATACACACATTTAACAATTTTTAAGTACATGATTAACACTTTTTAAAACATATTTTTTAGTCTACAGTGGGCCCACAGGGAGCGGAGGAGGTCACAATACACATATTTTTTAAATACATGATTAACACTTTTGCAAAAACAATTAGCCCACAGCGAGCCAATTAGCTCCAGTCGGCCCACAGTGGGCCGACAGGACCCAATCAGCCCACAGTGGGCCGACAAAGGCCAGTCGGCCAGCTGTAGGCCGACTGGAATCCAATCGGCCTGCTATGGGCCGACTAGGCCCAGTCGGCCTGCAGCGGGCCGACGGTGTATTATTTTTGAAAAAAAATTACCCAGCGTAATATTTATGAAAATTAATTAAAAAATGTATTATTTAAAAAAATAGCGAAAAAGGCCCATGTAGTACAGTACAACCTAACATGGTTACTGAGCCCACATTCAGCGACGCCAGAAAGGCCCAAACAAGGCTTCTGTACAACTTTTTGAAGTCACTGAGCTCAATTAATAACTTAAGAAAAAAGTTAGATTCCAGTGGAACCTAATTAAAAGCTTTCACGAGCAAATAAATAATTCAACGGGTCCCACTTGTGCGTGTGCGTGTGTGTGTGTGAGAGAGAGAGAGAGACCCATCGTCCGATGCTCGTAAATACATCTTTCAGCCGTATGCATTGCTGATGCTCAGTAAAAACTTATATAGTTGACACAATCATATAGAACATCATAGCAGACTGAACTTGCATACAAAAATTTCACGTAGGCGGCACAATCAGGATGGAAGTAGTGGAACGCTACGGGAAGGGTTATGTTGAAACCAACGAAGTCGTACATAACGGTTCATCGTCTTTATCAATGACGGGGAAATATCTTGAATGTTGTGCAAAGAAAACAGACAGACAACATAATAAGTTCTCCTAGCACATTAAGTTGACGTCAACCCTTTCTTAAAAAAGTTCCGGTACAAAATTAGAACAGGTCACAATCAAATGTACTAGCATATCAGTGCTTCACACCCATAGCTCAGATTTAACTAGTATCTGACAAGATTCAGTTGTTACCTCAAATTAGAGCACATCCATGCAGCCAACCCTGCCTCTTCTCCCAAAGAAGCAGTGGCCTCCGCCGCGCGATGGAGTAGGCCCTGTGCCATCCATCGTTCCGAGCAACACGGGAAAGTCTGACATTGAATCCTGTAATGGACGTCGTCGACGGACCCTGGCACCAGCGGCGGTGGCAGGACTTCGATTGATGGATTGACCACTTCTTCGACATGCACGAACACTCGATACAGGTACATCCCTAACGTGGTTCGCGGCGGCCTTGGTGGCAACGAATAGTACAACCCTGGTTCCTGCACCGGTATCTCAACACCAATCACCTTCAGTATGGTGGACGGCTTCTTCATCCATGCCATAGCCATCAGAGCCCAGCTGTCTGGAGGAACAAACATACTTACGAGCTCACCTCCAAGGTCGTTGATAAGCTCGTTCATGGACTCGCTATTCCAAGCACGTCGAGGCATGCCGTGGAAGGTAAGCTATGTTAAAAACTCAAGCTCAGAGGGCACCGAGCCCCATCCTCGGTGCCACCAATCAAAGAGGGTTTTTTTGCAATAGGAGAAGTGCTTAGCTTTGGGTTCAATCTTGCGGTGTCCTTTCCCAGTGATAGTAGGGGCAGTAAGGTGATACGTCTCCAAGATATCTATAATTTATTAAGTACTCATGCCAACATATTATCATTCTTTGATGTTTTATAATCATTTTATAGCAACTTTGTATCATTTTTTGAGACTAACCTATTGACCCGGTGCCCAATGCCAATTGCTGTTTTTTGCTTGTTTTTTACATCGCAGGAAATCAATATCAAACGGAGTCCAAACACCGGAAAATCTGTGTGGATTTTTTATGGACCAGAAGACCACCAGTGGGCCAGAGCAGCACCTGGGGGGTGCCCGAGGGGGCACAACCCACTAGGGCACACCTGGGGGCCCAGGCTCGCCCAGGTGGGTTGTGCCCACCTCGGTGGCCTCCCATACCCCCTCTTCGCCCTATAAATTCCCAAATATTCCAAAAACCCTCAGGGTAATCCTAGATCAGAAGTTTCGCCGCTGCAAGGCTCTATAGCCACGAGAAACCAATCTAGACCCCGTTCCGGCACTCCACCGGAGGGGGGAATCATCACCGATGGCCATCTTCATCATCCCGGCGGCCACCACGATGAGGAGGGAGTAGTCCACCCTAGGGGCTGAGGGTTTGTACCAGTAGCTATGTGTTTAATCTCTCTCTCTCTCTCTTTCTCTCTCTCTCTCACTCTCTCTCTCTCTCTCTCTCTCTCTCGTGTTCTTGAGATGTCATGATCTTGATGTATCGCGGGCTTTGTTAATATAGTCGGATCATATGGTGTTTCCCCCTCTCTATCTTGTTGTGATGAATTGAGTTTTCCCTTTTATATTTCATTTTATCGGATTGAATACTTTTATGGATTTGAAAACACTTTATGTATGTCTTGCATATGAATACTCGTGGTGACAATGGGGTATCATATTGATTCACTTGATATATGTTTTAGCACTCAACTTGCGGATTCCCGAGGTGACATTGGGGTAACCTATGCATAGGGGTTGATGCACGTTCTTCTCTTTGTTTCTCCGGTAGAAATCTTGGGGCACTCTTTGAAGTTCTTTGTGTTGGATTGAGTATTATGAATCTGAAATTATTTGGTGTTATTTTAGTACGAACTCTTGGATAGATCGATCAGAAAGTATAGCTTCGAGGTGGTTTCATACCCTACAAACAATTTCTTCTTATGTTCTCCGCTAGATAGGAACTTTGGAGTGATTCTTCTTTGCACGTTGAGGGATGGTTATATGGTCAAATTATATTAGCATTGTTGAGAGATTGCAGTAGCGAAAGTCCGGACCCTAGGCCTCATTTTTCAAGCATTGCAATACCGTTTTTGTGCCCGTTTACTATTTGCTACCTTGCTGTTTTTTTATTTATTCAGATTATAAAAATATATTTCTACCATCCGTATTACACTTTTATCACCATCTCTTCGCCGAACTAGTGCACCTAAATAATTTGCCATTGTTATTTGGTTGCAGGGTTGTTTGAGAGAGACCATCTTCATCCTACGCCTCCCACGGATTGATAAACCTTAGGTCATCCACTTGAGGGAAAATTGCTACTGTCCTACAAAACTCTACGCTTGGAGGCCCAACACGTGTCTACAAGAATAAAGTTGCACAGTAGACATCACAAGGCACGTATTGTATTGTTGACATCGAGGATAAAAAGATGGGGTTTACATCATATTGCTTGAGTTTATTCCTCTACATCATGTCATCTTACTTAATGTGTTACTCTTGTTCTTCATGAACTTAACACTCTAGATACAGGCATGAGTCGGTCGATTTGTGGAGTCATAGTAGTACATGTAGAATCGCTTTGGTCTACTTGACACGGACGTGATGCCTATATTTCATAATCATTGCCTTAGATATCGTCATAACTTTGTGCTTTTCTATCAATTGCTCGACAGTAATGTGACGCCCCGAGACCGATGTGCCAGGTGTCTTCCAGTTATTCGTTGTTGTTGCCTTGTCCGTCGCTTGCATGTTGCATCTTGCCATGTCATCACGTGCATTGCATCATCATGTTTTCAAAACTTGCATTCGTCCGAGTTCCCCCGGTTCCGTCTGTTGTCCGTTCTGAGCCCAGACACACACTTGCGCGCGCCCGTGGCACGTTTGAGATATTATTTTATAAGTGGCCGGAAAATGTTCTCGGAATGGGTTGAAAGTTGGCATGCAGTGTTTTTATGTTGTAGGTAGGCCGCCTGCCAAGTTTCATCGCATTCGGAGTTCGTTTGGTGCCCCAACGGATAACTATAGCGGCAGTATAGTCGATCTATCGTCGGACGTTTTCGGTCGCTGGAAACTGCCGCCGGGCTGCTCTGCTTCTCTCTCTTCTCAGCCCAACATGTCTACACAGCCCATCTACCCCTCCTACACTCCCCCTCCACTCCGGACCATCCGATGGTGATCGTACTGCTCCGAAACGGTCTCAAACCCCTCTCAAACCCCTAACCCTAGCCCCTTTCTATATATAGACGCCTCCCCTGACATTTTTGGCCTCCTACCTACCCCTCCTCAATTTCCGCGCCGCCCCAATCATCAGCCGCCGCCGCCTTCCTCGTTTTCAGCGCCGGCATGCTTCCCTGCCCCCACTTGTCGCCGCCAGCACCACCCAGTACCGCCGCCACGTCAACAGCATCGCCGCGCGTAGCCAACCACATCCCGCCACTTGTCCTCCTCGCGCCCCACTTCGCCGCGGCCCTTAGAGCCCATCTGAGGCCTTCCTGAGCCCATCCAGGGCCTAAGCTCCACCCGCTCCCTGCTGTGCCTCCTGATCCACCAACCTCCCGCTTCCCCAACCCCATCGTCAAGCGCCGCCCGCCGGCGACCAAGGCCGCCGGCCACCTCAACGCCCAGGTCGCCGGACCTTCCTCTCAGGTCATGTTGTTGCCTCGCCGTGCTCGTCTTCTCCCTCTCCTCTCGATATCTCTCACCCTGAGCTCTCTCTCTCTCTCCCATAGGAGCTCACCGCTGATGTTCGCCGGAGCTCGTGACCCCACCGTCCTTTTGCTCGGATTCCTGCCGCCATGGCCTCCCTCGACATCGTCCTTGTCCAACCCCGACCAGATCCGGTGCCCAGGGGCCGGATCTATCCGTCCACGACCTCGTCTCCGGCCGTCCCGTGCCCCTGGACCTCGTCGGAGCTACGCTAGGCCTCCGTCGTCATCCTTCTTCGGGGAGGAGCATGAACCGCTCGCTCCTCTACTCCATTGACCGCGGCCACCTCCCCATGGGCCGATTCTGAGCATAGGGCCCGGCCTGTGCCAAGCTGGCCTGCTGCAGCTGCTCCATCGAACCGGCCCACGAAGCCCATGGTGAGCAGCCGCCCAGACCCTATGCACTGTTGGGCTGCCAGTTTTGGCCCGATCAGTGTTTTTTTCCTTTGGACACATTTAATCTTTTATCCCAGGTTTTACAGATTTGCAGAAAAAACCCTAAGCTCCATGCATTTAAAAACTTCACAACCGTGCATCGGATTAAAACAAACTGTATATGAAAAATGCTTAGATTTTTGTGTAGATTCATATTATGCAACTTTCATCTATGTTTAAAATGTTTAAGATGATGTTTGTTTAAATTTGCCATATTTCCATGCTAAAGTGATTTAATTCATAACTAAATAATCGTAGCTCCAAACTTATTAAACTTTATATGTAAATGGGGTAGAAAAATGCATAGATTATCATGGTGGCTTTACTTTGCATGTTTAACAACTCTAAAATATGCTTTAGGACAGAACAGTACCTAATCCAAAAATATGCACATGAGGATTTTCCGGCCTTGTTGCTTGTTGTTCCGACCTCATTTAAACTTGCCTAGATAGGTAGTTTTCTTTTGCTTCACCTCTTGCCATGTTAATCAACATTTAATATTGTTGGGTACATAAACGAGATCGAACTAAATAACATGAATGTGGTGTTCTGTCAATATGCAACTCGTTGCATATTGAGCTCCACTTAACTTGTAGTATTGTTTGTGCACCTTGCCATGCCATGCCTCATTAAACCGAACATGCATCATACTTGGTTGTGCATCATGCCATGTTCATGTGTTGGTTGTTTACTGTGTTGCTTGCTTCTTTCCGAGATGCTACTCTCGTTAGCTTTGGTTTCATTCCGGAGTTGTGAGGATCCGTTCGACTACATCCGTTTGTCTTCTTCATGGAATCGTTCTTCTTCCTTGTGGGTTCTCAAGCAAGATGACCATAACCTCAAAATCACTTCTATCTTTGCTTGCTAGTTGCTCACTCTTTTGCTATGCTGCGCTACCTACCACTTGCTATATCATGCCTCCCATATTTCCATGTCAAGCCTCTAACCCATCTTTCCTAGCAAACCATTGTTTGGCTATGTTACCGCTTTTGCTCAGCCCCTCTTATAGCGTTGCTAGTTGCAGGTGAAGCTGAAGTTTACTCCATGTTTGGAACATGGATATGTTGGGATATCACAATATCTCTTATTTATATTAATGCATCTATATACTTGGTAAAGGGTGGAAGGCTCGGCCTTATGCCTGGTGTTTTGTTCCACTCTTGCCGCTCTAGTTTCCGTCATACCGGTGTTATGTTCCTTGATTTTGCATTCCTTACGCGGTTGGGTGTTATGGGAACCCCTTGACAGTTCACTTTGAATAAAACTCCTCCAGCAAGGCCCAACCTTCGTTTTACATTTGCCTAACAACCTATTACCCTTCCCTTGGGTCGGCCAACCCGAGGGTCATCTTTATTTTAACCCCCCCGGGCCTGTGCTTCTCTAAGTGTTTGTCCGAACCGAGCCGCCTACGGGGCCACCTCGGGGAAATTTGAGGGCTGGTTTTACTCGTAGCCTGTCTCATCCATTGTTGCCCTGAGAACGAGAGATGTGCCACTCCTATCGGGATTGTCGGCACATCGGATGGCTTTGCTAGTCTTATTTTACCATTATTGAAATGTCTTGTAACCAGGATTCCGAGACTGATCATGTCTTCCCGGGAGAAGGAATATCCTTCGTTGACCATGAGTGCTTGTGATGGGCTAAGTTGGGACACCCCTGCAGGGTTTGAACTTCCGAAATCCGTGCCCGCGGTTATGGGGCAGATGGGAATTAGTTAATGTCCGGTTGTAGAGAACTCGACACTTAACTTAATTAAAATGCATCAACCGCGTGTGTAGCCGTGATGGTCTCTTTCCGGCGGAGTCCGGGAAGTGAACACGGTTCTTGTGTTATGCTTGAACGTAAGTAGTTTCGGGGTCCCTTCTTGATCATTTCTAGCTTCAAGACCATGTGTTGCTTCTCTTCTCGCTCTCTTTTGCGTATGTTAGCCACCATATATGCTTAGTGTTTGCTGCAGCTCCACCTCACTACCCTTTCCTACCCATAAGCTTAAATAGTCTTGATCTCGCGGGTGTGAGATTGCTGAGTCCTCATGGCTCACAGATACTTCCAAATAGTTGCAGGTGCCGATGATACTGGTGCTGTTGACGCAACTGAGCTCAAGTGGGAGCTCGATGAAGATCGTGTTCGTTGTGTTGTTTTGTTTTCCTATTGATCAGTAGTGGAGCCCAGTTGGGATGATCGGGGATCTAGCATTTGGGGTTTTCTTCTTTTATTTTGGTTCCATAGTCGGACCTTGTTTGTATTCTGGATGATGTATGTTTAACTTGTATTTGTGTGAAGTGGCGATTGTAAGCCAACTCTTTATCCTTTTCTTATTCAGTACATGGGATTGTGCGAAGATTACCCCTCTTGCGGCAAACCTACCATGCGGCTATGCCTCTAAGTCGTGCCCCGACACGTGGGAGATATAGCCGCATTGTGGGTGTTACAAGTAATTTGTTCACCCACCGTATTATTTACTATCTTGAGAGAAGCCTCTAGTGAAACCTATGGCCCCCGCGTCTATTTTCCATCATATAAGTTTCCAATCTTCTATTTTCCATCGTATTAGTTTCCGATCTACTATTTTGCAATCTTTTAATTTCTGATCTATAAACAAAAAAACCCAAAAATATTTACTTTATTGTTTGGTTAGTTTTATCTATCTCTATCAGATCTCACTTTTGCAAGTGACCATGAAGGGATTGACAACCCCTTTATTGAATTGGGTGCAAGTTGTTTGATTGTTTGTGCAGGTGTGATTTGTGCGTTGTCTCTTTCTGGATCGATACCTTGGTCCTCTAATTGAGGGACATACTTATCTCTACTTTGCTGCATCACCCTTTCCTCTTCAAGGGAAAAACCAATGCATGCTCAAGAAGTAGCAGGAACAATTTCTGGCACCGTTGCCGGGGAGATCTAAGCCAAGTCAAGACATACCAAGTACCCATCATAAAACTCTCATCTCTTGCATTACATTATTCTCCATTTGCCTCTCGTTTTCCTCTCCCCCACTTCTAAAATGATTTTCGAAAAGATTTGCCTTTTTCTTCCCCCCTCTTCCGTTCGTCTTTTTTGTTTGCCTTTGGTTTGCTCGTTGGCTTGTTGCTACCATGTCTGAATCTGGGGAGGTTATTGCTGAGAAGGATAGTAGTAACGATGGGGGAAACTTTGATGCTTTTGCTAATACTAAACCTCATGAAGAATCTACTATCCTGCATGCTAAAAAACTTCGCATAGGTAGCGACAATATTATTGGAAAAGGAATTAATCAAGATTTCCTTACTTGTGTCGGCGCGCTTCCCATGTTAGGTGGATCTATTCTCCATAAAACTATTAGTCTTGCCGATGCTATGTCTTTGCTTGTGGTTGAACTTGAAAGACAATTTGTTCATATGCATCCATCCATACAAAGGATTTTTCTAGGGTTTTCTAATATTGAGCATTCTTCTATTAAGCGCGCAGCCAAAATATTTCTAGCTCATGAGTTTAGATTTATTATGAAAGAAGCTAATGAAATTTTCGCGCATTATAAAGTAGATGGTAGTTGACCTCCCATAGAGGGGGTTCTCTTTAATCAAGAGGAAATAATGCGTTTACGATCTCTAGATCATGTTTCTTATAATGAAAATTTAAGAAAGAGGGTCCCTACCGATGTTTTAGTTGATAAGATTTCCAAACTTAATGATAATTTTGGTATAGAAAACAATGGATTGGGTTTCTCTCTTGGACCTAAGCTCATGACTTTTTGCCAACATAACTCTCACATTGATGATTTGGTCATACAATATGAGGGGCCGAAGGAGGAACCAATTCCTCCCGAGCTTGATCTTCGGGATCCTTATCCCATTAAATTTAGCCCTTTTGATTACTTTTGCTTACCACAAAGAAAACTTCCTACTGAACAAAGGGAGTATGAGATGAGCTTTCGAGATTTGCCTTACCATTTCTATGATTATACCTAGATCTATTTGTGTTTTTATGGCTAGCTAAGGGCGTTAAACAATAGCGCTTGTTGGGAAGCAACCCAATTTTATTTTATTTTTCTTTGCTTCTCGGTTCTGTTTTTCAATAAATAATTCATCTAGCGTCTGGTTAGATGTGTTTTAATTAGTGTTTGTGCCAAGTAAGACCTTCGGGATGGCTTACAGTGATAGTTGATTTGATCTTGCTAAAAAACAAGAAACTCTTACGCTCGGGAAAACAATTCTCATTTTTAACAAAAGTGTGATAAAATACGGATTATTCTTGCATAAGATTAATAAACAAATTTCCCAGGTTTTCCTAAGTTTCAAGAATTTTTGGAGTTACAGAAGTATTCAAGAGTTATAGATTACTACAGACTGGTCTGTTTTTTACAGATTCTGTTTTCTGTGTGTTGTTTGCTTATATTGATGAATCTATGGGTAGTATCAGGGGGGTATGAACCATGGAAAAGTTGGAATATAGTAGATATTACACCAATATAAATAAATAATGAGTTCACAACAGCACCAAAAGTGGTGATTTATTTTCTTATACTAACGGAGCTTATGAGATTTACTGTTGAGTTTTGTGTTGTGAAGTTTTCATGTTTTGTGTAAGGATTTGATGGACTGTGGAATAAGGAGTGTCAAGAGCCTAAGCTTGGGGATGCCCGGAAGGCATCCCCTCTTTGGTCTTCATCTATCGGTAACTTTACTTGAGGTTGTATTTTTATTCACCAGATGATATGTATTTTGCTTGGAGCGTCTTGTATGATTTGAGTCCTAGATTTTTACTTTGCCACAATCATCCTTGCTGTACAAACCTTTTGAGAGGGACACGCATGAATCATGATTTATTAGAATAATCTAATTGCTTCACTTATATCTTCTGAGCTAGGCAATTTTTGCTCTAGTGCTTCACTTATATCTTTTTAGAGCATGACGGTGACTTTATTTTATAGAAATTGTTGAACTCTCATGCTTCACTTATATTATTTTGAGAGTCTCTAAACATCATGGCAATTTGCTTTGGTTATGAATTTAGTCCTAATAAGATAGACATCCAAGAGGGATATAATAAAAGCTTTCATATAAAGTGTATTGAATACTATGAGAAGTTTGATTCCTTATGATTGTTTTGAGATATAGAGATGGTGATATTACAGTCATGCTAGTGAGTAATTGTGGATTGTAGAAATACTTGTGTTAAAGTTTGTGATTCCCGTAGCATGCACGTATGGTGAACCGTTATGTGATGAAGTCGGAGCATGATTTATTTATTGATTGTCTTCCTTATGAGTGGCGGTCGGGGATGGGCGATGGTCTTTTCCTACCAATCTATCACCCTAGGAGCATGCACGTAGTACTTTGTTTCGATGACTAATAGATTTTTTCAATAAGTATGTGAGTTCTTTATGACTAATGTGAAGTCCATGGATTCTATGCACTCTCACCCTTCCACCATTGCTAGCCTCTCTAGTACCGCGCAACTTTCACCGGTGCATTAAACCCACGATATACCTTCCTCAAAACAGCCACCATACCTACCTATTATGGCATTTCCATCGCATTTCCGAGATATATTTCCATGCAACTTTCCACTGTTCCATTTATTATGACATACTCCATCATTTTCATATTGCTTTGCATGATCATGTAGTTGAAATTGTATTTGTGGCAAAGCTACCTTTCATAATTTTTTCATACATGTCACTCTTGATTCATTTCACATCCCGGCACACCGCCGGAGGCATTCATATAGAGTCATATTTTGTTCTAAGTACCGAGTTGTAATTCTTGAGTTGTACACTGGTGCGCGTCGGACCATCGGTCCAAAACAAACGGTTTTTAACCCCTTTCCGCGACGGCATTTGGAACCGTTGCCATGTGAGTGTGGGAGATAAGGGGGTCCTTCCCACACGACCCAGAAACCGTTGGGGATATGCCCTCCTGGCACACACGTTCAGCAAAATGAGGTCGTGTGCAACCGTCGAGCACTCAAATATGGAAAATGCGTACAGTAGACCTAAAAAAAATACAATTATACGGCGAAATTGTTTCCCGTCGCAAGTACATCCCACACAGTCAGTCCCCGCTAAATGTTTACGTTCGTATGCACATCCCACACAATCACTCCAGGGAAAACATTTCCGTTCACAGGTACATCACACACAATTTTTCCTGTTAAATCATTTGCGTTATTGAATGTATTACACACGGTCCGTAGAAGAAACTGTGTGGCAAAGGCTATCCATCACACATAGTTTTTATGTGGTAAACGTTTGCGCAAGGTGGCCTAACGCAAACATTTTTCAAGAGAAACTCGTGTGTGATTGTTCATTGATCCAACACGGTTTATTCCTAGAAACTGCGTGCGTTGCCTAAGGTCATAGCCCACGGTATTTTTTTCAACAACCGTTTGCAATAGCAAAACACAATTAGCAGGCTAATTATCTGATTATTCATAATCCATTTATTAATCTAATTGACATTTCATATTAAGAACACAATATATTTTATTTCCATATTAAGGAAGAAGAATTTCATAATTGAAATACATCAGAGTACAACATGATATAAGATCAGCACCCAGCTACCCCATTACACAACTGCACCAGCAGCAAGTTCCACATGCAACATGTAGAAGCTTTCGAAATTAGAATCGTAGACGGTATATAGACTGATGCATCTCATCTGGAAAACTGCTAAAGCGGAAGGTGAATATTGAGCCTTCATTCAAGTTGAAGGTCTTTGCAACTTTAGGCCAGTGCCTGTGGATGATTGACCGCCCGTCCATCGTCCTCTTCAGGAACACTTCAATATTCAACCGTGGGTGCTGTATGAAAACCTTCCTCGCCTCCTGACCATAGAGGTGATTTGAGAGGTAATCATTAGTGAACTGCTTTGGAAAGGCCTGAAAACAAGGATGTGTATAAATATCTTCTCTATATTGGAAATGGGGCAAATGAATAAAAAAGGCAAGGTATAGTAGTTAGTACCATCTTGTAATGAACTGATGTCTTCTTCATTGTGTAGACAAAGATCTTGTTGTTTTTTGTCGCTAATTTATTTATCCTAACAATCTTTCTGAGTTTCTTGATGTGATTGATATTCATGGACAACTCATTTCCCCATATGCAAAAAGGGTCGAACAGTGGGTCAAAACCTCTGACAGGAGGACCTACATGTGCAAGACCAAATTATTAAAAACCAAAATATTAGAATGGTTCTTACAATTGCACTATAACGTGTTATTAGACAACGGACCATGCACGTGCTAACCTTGATTGTAAACCTCAGTGCTTCCCATTGTTTCCCTGCAACACATATAAGGTAGTTAGTCATCAGGTTAAGTAAGGGTTCGCATGCTATCAGTAAAACATGTTGATGAAAAATAAGCACATTACAGATTCATCAGATTAATTGAAGCTACACGGAAAACCCATTTACCCATACCAAGCATGATTAAGAACTAGAAAATATAACACTTGTCTATGTTTCTCATGTATTATGTGCAGCCACATTCGATTTATTCCTCAGATGCACAACAATACAAAATTCTACCCATGACAATTGGACATCGCATTGCAGAATTGAACCAAGCAGTTAACTAAACACCACAACAAATGAACCAAACATTAACTGAGCATCATATTGCACAATATAGCATACTCCTAATAGAAGATCAGAGAGTTAACCAAACAGTTAACTACAACCAATTTTAGCAATTGTATTTGTTTCTCATTTATTTACTACAACCAAATTCAATTTATTCCTCACATGGTATACAATAACAGAATGCACCCATAATTTTGTAAAGATAAATTCGATTTATTTCTCACATGGAAGACAATACAAAATTGCAGCCTGAAGAATTGAACATCACATTTGTAAAATTGAACCAAACAGTTAACTAAAGACAACAAATAATTAACAAAACAATTAATAAGTGAGCACCACACTGCATGACATATAGATCCCCCTCCATCTCGATCCCCCTCACCAGATCCCCCTCGCCGCTGACGACCCCCCGCACCCTCCCCCGCTCCAACCTAGGTTAGGCTAGGTCGAGTCGGGCCCCAACCCCATTCGTAGCAGCCGCCCCACCCCACCCCACTGGCAGCTTCACCTCGTTCCACCGCCGTGACGAGGAAGCCGGAGCTCGGAGGTGGAGACTTCAGCGGGGCTACTCGCAGTCCATCGACGGCTGACAACGAATGCCGACGCGACGCGATGAGGCCGGCCCACGACCACGACCACGACCGGCGTCCTCCTCCTTCTACGGCCTGTATCTCCGATGTGATGCCAACCACTACCTCGTCAGCGTATGTAAATGCTCCCTCCCTCCCTCCTCTACTCCTCTCCTCTATATAGTGTAATAATTTTTATCAATAAAAAAATAATAAAAAAAGTTACTAATGGCGCACCAGGAGAGGGTGCGCCATTGTTATCAATAAAAAAAAGTTACTTATGGCGCACCCCATGGTGGTGCGCCATTGCTATGGATGTACTTATGGCGCACACCTAGGAGGTGTGCCATTGCTATCCCTTTCCCCCCTCTATCCCTTTCCCCCTCGCCCCCCGCGCTCCAGATCCCTTCCCCCTCGTTGTCGCTGACCCCTTTCCAGCCCGCCCCGCCCCCACCTCCAGCGCTCCTCCACCCATCACCACCGCAGCTCTTCCACCCCTCACCACCGCAAGACACCGCCACCCCTGAGCATCCACCGCCGCCGCCGCTCCCAAGCATCCACCACCATCGTCGCCGCCCCCAACCAACCAACCATCCACCGGCGCCGCCCCCCTCCCCCTCCTCCCAACCATCCACCACCCTCCATTGGACCGCAAGCCACTGCCGTTGTCGCCCCGAACCATGCGTTTCCTCCCCGAGCAGGCTTCACTGAGCACAGGTCTGCCTCCTCCAGAAGCCCCCAAAGTAGCAGATCGAGCCCCTCTGCACCGGCTACCCACGGCGCCTCCGTCCCGAAGCTGCAGATCATCCAGTCCTCCACTCCTCCATGGTGAGCATCTGAATGGCTGGAATGTGTTCTTTTGAGAGAAAAGTGCAGAGTTGCATAAGTTACATACTGGTCCAAGATGACTCTGCTCGCCACTAGTTCCAAGTACTAAGGGATTGCTACGTTGTCTGCATTAACACCATCATTTACACCGAGTGAACACACTTAATTTTATAAGGCATCTACTACTCTGTTATAGTCTCTCCTAGCCAAAACTAAAACAAAACGCATCGAAGTTCTGAATCAAAAAACTCTTTTCAGCTCATATTTGGGCAGATAGTGGAAGGATCAGTGTGTCTTCAGATTCAGAGTATTCTGAAATGTTACACTCGTTGCTGTTTATCTTCAGATTTTTTAACTCTAGCTGTAGAGTATTATGCGAAGCTACAAGATCTGTGATCTATTGTGAGAACATTTTGTTAGATCTTTGGTGTGCTTACCAAGAACGAAATAAAAGATGATCCTTCGGATTTATTTGTTGAGACAAGGATCTCATATATGTTCAACACCTGGGTGGGTTCTGCTATAGTAAATCAAATCATACATAGCATCGCTGGATTGCCAGTTTTTTTGAGAGAATCATGAATGGCTGTATGTTGTGGGAGGTCTGCGCCCACGCAGCAGGTTGATTGGGCCGGGAAAGTTTTTTGAGGGAAGAAAAGGATGGGAAAGATGTACACACGGCTGACTGACTTAGGTTTTTTCTTTTATCTCTTTATTATTATTATTATTATTGTCACACACACGGCTAGCAAAGATTTTGGATGGGCTGGTATGTACAGTATATACCTAGTATATATAAAATTAAACTTCTGATGACGTTGTACTTGTGATGATGCTGCTTGTGATGATGTTGGCAACAATTAGTGTTTATGAAGAAGAAGAATAAACCTGCTGTTGTTGCTGTTATGCATGTATTCAAGTCGCCAATTAGTGTGATGATGTTGTACTTGTGATGACGCTACTTGTGATCTTCTGAAATGACCCATTGGCGACTTCATTACGCGGGGATAATGATTTTGCAGGTACCCCGAGAGGCCCTTGAGTTTGCCAGAACCTCGATTAACTTCCGTTCCGGCAAATTCGGGTACTCCATATGTCCTATTTTCAGCAAAGGTCATGCTGAAATTTTCCGTGAATTTTAGCATGACTTTGCTAAAAATAGGACATATGGGGTACTTGCGACTAATGCTTGGGCCGGGGTATCTTAGTACTTAATTAAGTAGGATCAACTGCCTCTTGTGTTATACATATAGAAGTGTGATATCAACTCATAGTTATTACTAATGTTAGTTGCTCGTCATTGATAAACCCTAATCTGGTAGGATGACCTACTAAAAAAGCCCATACCACATATTCTATTTGGATGGCCCTGCAGGCTTAAAGAAAGAAATGTTTTTAGGCCAACTCCACTGGGCCTGGCTGAAAATGCACAAGTGTGCATGACTAACAACATTCTATTGTAAAGCTAAATAGGAAAGAGGAACCACTCATCCTAACCATTTGCTCTCAAAATTACCACTTCACTTCTTACTACTGAAAATCTTAGATCATCTCCATTCACCAATAGCTCAAACCAGTTCGAAGGGCGTGTTCTCACCACATTGTGGATTATCTTATTGGACCCAACAGATATTTGCAGAAGTAACTTCCTATTCACCTAAAGGCATGAATCCAAATCTTGATTCATCCTCATTAAAGCTTTCCATCTGAATGGATTCTGCTACCTATCTATCCTCTACAAGACCCTCCACCTATGTTTCTAATTAGATAGCTTTCTTTCAACTCTTAACCAGTTCCATTTCTCCATTTCTCCACCCTCCATTTCTAATTAGATACCCGTCGGGCGCTATGGTTCTAGCTGTACTAGCGATGCTATATCTATGATATTATTCGAGGTGTATTAGTGATAATATTCGACGATGTATGGACGCAAGCACTACAAAAAAAGACACATCCGTGACATTTTGGGCCGAACGAATTTTTTTCTGTCATACATATGACACTTCTATGACGATAATTGCGACAAAACCAGGTATCATCATAGATGTGGTGGGCTCCTACTTCTATGACAAAAAATCATGACAGAAAATGGGATTTTCGTCCTAAGCGGGCCGGAGACGCAGCTGCATGACATTCTTTGGGCCGTCCATGACGGAAAAAACCATGGTAGAAGCGAGGGCGAGGAAAATTTCGGGGAGTTCCCGGTTACGGTGGGAGGTCGGGGCCCGAGCGATGCGCGTTTCTCTCGTACACGTACGCGCATGTGTGCGAGGCGTTGGCTCTAACTGAACCAGAGTGAGGCGTTGGGCTCTAACTGAACCCGAGCGATTGCACTGCAGGCTACGCGTTACTGAACCCGAGCGATCGATCGATGGCTGTTAACTGAACCCGATCGAGCGATTCCTTTGCTACTGCTGCTAACTGAAGCCGATCGATGGGATGAACAGTGAGCGTTGCGGGGGGGGGGGTGGATGAACAGTGAGCGGTGGCATTGCCTCTGGATGAACAGGACCCCGTGGTGTGGTAGAGGGTTGGATGAACAGTAGACGGTGGAGGGGTGCCCGTGGAGGGGTGGATGAACAGGACCCCGTGGTGTGGAGGGCTGGATGAACAGTAGACGGTGGAGGGGTGCCCGTGGAGGGGTGGTTGAACATGACCCCGTGGTGTGGAGGGCTGGATGAACAGTAGACGGTGGATGAGTGGTTGAACAGTAGCCCGTGGAGTAGCGTGCGGTGGAGGCTGGATGAACAGGAGCCCGTGGAGGCTGGATGAACAGGAGCCCGTGGAGGCTGGATGAACAGGAGCCCGTGGAGGCTGGAGGAGGTCGACGGTGGAGATGAACAGTATCCCGTGGAATCCCGTTTTGCGGTACGCCACACCCCTCCCAATGAACAGGACCCCCGTTTCGACCATAGCGCTCCAACACAAGTCCGTTTCCCCCGTTTTGCGGTATGCCACACCACTCCCGATCAACAGGACCCCCGTTTCGACCGTAGGAGGTCCGTTTCCTTCGTTTTGCGGTACGCCAGACCCCTCCCGATGAGCAGGATCCCGTTTCGAATGTGGTCGGTCGAACACAAGGCCGTTTCCTCCGTTCTGCGTTACGCCAGGCCTCGTTTCCATCGCCTATTCCTTCCAAGCCCTCCCGATGAACACGATGCATTCCGTTGCCTCCCCATGAACACAACGACGACGCTGTTTCTCTGTTCCGACCCAGCCATGTACACGAGCCCTGGCCGTATGTATGCGCGAGTTAGCGTTCGAGACCCCGCCCGTATGTACACATACGTGGCCGTATTTTCTTTCTTGCACCCTGGACGCTGTATGTATGTGTACATGCTACGTGCGCGCCTCTACTACGACACATGCGCGCCTCTACTACGACACATGCACGCCTCTACTACGAGACGTGCGCGCCTCTACATCGACCAGTATGTACGTACACGTTCGCGACCAGAATGACAACGCTACGTACGCTTCGACCAGGTGGGTCCCGACTGTCAGGCACTTCCTTGCCTGCGAAGATGTAGCTGGTGGGTCCCAGCAGTCACGGGGCGAATTGTTTTGTTTTTTTGCCCGGACGCACTTCCTTGCTTGCGAAGGTGTAGCTGGTGGGTCCCAGCAGTCAGGGGGGCGAATCATTTTTTTCGGACGCACTTCCTTGTGTGCAAAGATGTAGCTCGTGGGTCCCAGTAGTCAGGGGGCGAATCATTTTTTCATGAAATACGGTGGCCCGTCCAGTGGGTCTCTGCTGTTAGGTGGAGGAATAATTATTTTGCGCGTTATAAGGAGGCACTTCCTTGCGGCTGCTGTGGACCCAGCTGCAGCCTCTCCACATACAGTACTCTTCCGATGGAAGTCGGTCGTTGACCACGTTGACCACGCCATGCCGAGAGCACCAGGGCGGTGGTCTGGATGACGATGAGGCCTAGGAAGGGGACGATGCGGAGCCGGGGAAGACGCAGCAGTGGAAGCCCGCGCGGAGAGGAGTACGAGGGTTCACTGGTTCGGTTGCGGTGTGAGGCTGCCGTCACCGCAGAATAACAGTGGGTGTGGGTGAGTAGAGGGATGGCCTGGCCAGCGGTGGGAGTAGTACGAGGCGGTGAGGCCTCCACGGTATCACAGCCGGCCACGGGAGGCAGGAGCACGCGACACGACCGTCGCTGCTTTGGGCGGCTGGAGGAAGAAGACCAGAGGTTGAAGAAGCACTATGGCCATTGGATGGACATCGTACGATCACTTCAGCTAGAATCGTTTATATTGACTAAGTTGACAAAGCCCTTGGTACGCGTCAACTTAGTAGGCCCACAGCTCGATTTGGCAGAGAACATATAGCCCATTTGCGATTTGTAAGAATGTACTACCCATTTTTTCATTCTAATGGAATTTACTACAGCCCATTTACAGTTTGTTAAAAGTACAGCCCAACTTCTAGCTAGGACAACGATTAATAATTTGAAACAACCGCTCAAAACAGAATTCAAAAAAATTCCCACATTTTGATGGGATCCGAAATATTTTTATCCGAAATTTCTAGTTAGGTTAAATATAATTTCAAAACAAAATTGTATTACGTTAAAATCCAACGAAATATTGCGCACTCAACAAGTAATGAAATTAAAATTTTCAAATTCCAAAAATAATATATTTTTCAAACTAATTATGTGTTTGGTGCATAGTAACTGTCCAGTTATTATAATTACATCCCATTTATTATTTCTTAAAGTCCATTTTCTTGTTAAGCCTAATGCATACCTCCTAGAAAAGTTTGCAGCCCAGCAGGGCGGAGAATAACAAGTTGACCCTGATATTGTGTACAACTGTCGCCCAAGTTGCATTGCTGATGTTGAAAAAAAGCTATTTTTTATACACACATCGCCCAAGTACATTTAAATAAGGAACATTTTTTATACACACATTTAACAATTTTTAAGTACATGATTAACACTTTTTAAAACATATTTTTTAGTCTACAGTGGGCCCACAGGGAGCGGAGGAGGTCACAATACACATATTTTTTAAATACATGATTAACACTTTTGCAAAAACAATTAGCCCACAGCGAGCCAATTAGCTCCAGTTGGCCCACAGTGGGCCGACAGGACCCAATCAGCCCACAGTGGGCCGACAAAGGCCAGTCGGCCAGCTGTAGGCCGACTGGAATCCAATCGGCCTGCTATGGGCCGACTAGGCCCAGTCGGCCTGCAGCGGGCCGACGGTGTATTATTTTTGAAAAAAAATTACCCAGCGTAATATTTATGAAAATTAATTAAAAAATGTATTATTTAAAAAAATAGCGAAAAAGGCCCATGTAGTACAGTACAACCTAACATGGTTACTGAGCCCACATTCAGCGACGCCAGAAAGGCCCAAACAAGGCTTCTGTACAACTTTTTGAAGTCACTGAGCTCAATTAATAACTTAAGAAAAAAGTTAGATTACAGTGGAACCTAATTAAAAGCTTTCACGAGTAAATAAATAATTCAACGGGTCCCACTTGTGCGTGTGTGTGTGTGTGTGAGAGAGAGAGAGACCCATCGTCCGATGCTCGTAAATACATCTTTCAGCCGTATGCATTGCTGATGCTCAGTAAAAACTTATATAGTTGACACAATCATATAGAACATCATAGCAGACTGAACTTGCATACAAAAATTTCACGTAGGCGGCACAATCAGGATGGAAGTAGTGGAACGCTACGGGAAGGGTTATGTTGAAACCAACGAAGTCGTACATAACGGTTCATCGTCTTTATCAATGACGGGGAAATATCTTGAATGTTGTGCAAAGAAAACAGACAGACAACACAATAAGTTCTCCTAGCACATTAAGTTGACGTCAACCCTTTCTAAAAAAAGTTCAGGTACAAAATTAGAACAGGTCACAATCAAATGTACTAGCATATCAGTGCTTCACACCCATAGCTCAGATTTAACTAGTATCTGACAAGATTCAGTTGTTACCTCAAATTAGAGCACATCCATGCAGCCAACCCTGCCTCTTCTCCCAAAGAAGCAGTGGCCTCCGCCGCGCGATGGAGTAGGCCCTGTGCCATCCATCGTTCCGAGCAACACGGGAAAGTCTGACGTTGACTCCTGTAATGGACGTCGTCGACGAACCCTGGCACCAGCGGCGGCGGCAGGACTTCGATTGATGGATTGACCACTTCTTCGCATTCACGAACACTCGATACAGGTACATCCCTAACGTGGTTCGCGGCGGCCTTGGTGGCGACGAATAGTACAACCCTGGTTCCTGCACCGGTATCTCAACACCAATCACCTTCAGTATGGTGGACGGCTTCTTCATCCATGCCATAACCATCAGAGCCCAGCTGTCTGGAGGAACAAACATACTTACGAGCTCACCTCCAAGGTCGTTGATAAGCTCGTTCATGGACTCGCTATTCCAAGCACGTCGAGGCATGCCGTGGAAGGTAAGCTTTGTTAAAAACTCAAGCTCAGAGGGCACCGAGCCCCATCCTCGGTGCCACCAATCAAAGCTCACCAGCGCGCCATCACAGAACAAACTTCGGGAAGATTCGAACACACGACTGCAGTCGAAAGTTGTCCGGAACCTGACGAAGAAATCAGCCGGTGGCGGACAGACTTCGACGAGCAAGTCACTTATTTGGATGCCGTGCGCAATGCCAAGAGCTTTGACAAGCTCATCCGGCGAGACGGGAGGCCGGTCGCCATTGATGGTTACCATCAGCACTTTGTCGGCAAACTGGTCGTCAAGCGCCGCCATGCCACTATTGAGCGACAGCACGCAGCGACCGAAGGCAGGACGGACCTCAGGATCTCTAGCTCGGTGATCCGCGTTGACCGGTGACATGATAGTGCGCTTGAGTACAGGGAGTACATGAGGGGGATTTGGGGGAACTGAAGTAGGAATCGAGATACCAGAGGTGGGGGAGGGGCGGGAGACTGCGGATGAAAAGGTAGCATGAATTTCGAGCACGCGCCAATATGCTCTCGGCGCGCAAGTGCACGAAAACACCGGTAGCGCCCACATGTCGGCCTAAGAGTCCTTATTCATTCTTTTTTGGAGAGTCCGGCCTTTTTTTCAGGATCTTTTGAGAGCCCGGCCTGAGAGTCATAATTGACCTGTTTGGCATTGCGTTACTACTCGGCCCATATTCAAGGACACCTCACTAGCCCAAACAAGTGTACATCATCGAAAAGACACTGAGCTCAAATTATATAACTTGAAAAAAGGAGATATACTCTGAACACTGGAGAATGGTGATGCCCTCATTTAGCCCACAAGTAGTTTGAGACAATAAACAGTTCGAAACAACGATATATACAACATTCAAACACTGACTAGTGACTACTACTGACATAATAGCAAGACATGATAGTTCATAAGAAGTCTTGCTACACCACCAAAACGCACCCATCTGCAGCGCTCAGACTCTCGTGATCCAGACGAGAATGACATTATAAACAGAAGCAACTATTACATAGTAAGAGTGACATAGACGAGGATGACCAAATGACAAGGAATATGCATAACAAAAGAAAGAACTACCCATCTAGAACCAGCAACAAAGACAACAAAGTCATTCGAAGAGATGATCCAACACCATCATAATTTGCAGCCCCGCTTCAGCAACCAGTGATCCGGAGACACCAGTACTCCACCCTTTCGATGCAACAACCCAATTACCTATCAACCTGAAGGCTCGAACCACATCACTGTCTGTCGTAATTGAGACATCCAAGGATCAAAGTTAATCCTGATGCCTTTGTCATTCTCACCTTCTTTTGGCTACAGGCTGTATTGTTGACAATCATGGGAGTTTGCTCCCGAACTCCTAGGGCTCACCGTGTAGACACAGTTTTCCATAGCAAACAAAGCCTCTCTTCCATCAAGGTCCTTGCTAACGGTGATCTCCTGGTTAATCGGATAATTGAGTCCGAGAAACAGAGAGTGTGAACCAAGGCTGTTTACCTGCTTCCAACTAAAAAATCCTAAAGGCCCCAACAAGCTGGTATCCAGCTCATAGACGTAACAACCACTGTGCGGATACTCACGTATTACACGGTGCTTGTATACAGTGGGGTTTTTGCAATATAACTTTTCCGGCTCATGTGTCCGAATGATAATCAGTCTTTTGTCGTCGTCTGATCGAGCGAGGAACCAGTTGTGCTTCCCTGTTTTTGGCAAAGGTGGTGTGATTACAAAGGGCAGTAACTATAGGGACACTACATCATATCAAAAAGGCCAGGCATTGTTAATGTAAGATCAACATTGTTTTAGAGTATGAGTAGGATAATGCAAGAAACATCATTGATATGTCCCTGATGGAACTGGGAGGAAAATACAGGGAAATGTATACTGGGTTTGAAAATATAGAAGTGCCATGCATGGTTATACTCATGTTATCTCGCAATCGATTCTTCACAGGAAACTACCATGTCATGGATGTTATGTAATCATGTTCTGTCCTCACAAACAAATTCTTCAAGGTAACTAACAGACCATGCATTGTTATGTACTCGTGTTCTGTGGGAAAAAAATTTGTGAGGATATTATTCTAGCCATTGATTGCTGAAGGGCGAATATAGGTATGTACGCATGGTAAGCATTGCAGGATTTCACTACTTTCAAATATAGAGTTCTCCATATGCACATTTACTTCCCTAATGTATGGTTAGATGAAACCAACAGTGTGGTGCATATTTCTACATCATGAAAATGAGGAAACTAACATGGCCATTGATACACACTCATATTTAGTAGTAGTATATAGATTACTGTAAAATAAGGATAGTATCCATATATTCCTAACCGTTTGATTATTCAGGGTACAAATTGGCTGTAATGACATGGTCACAATCGCATGAATTAACTCATTCCAAATATAGCTGATTTACGGCGTCTCTAATACATTGCCATAGTTCTACTCAAATTCTGCTCAAATAGAGATATGCCAATCATCACAAAAAGTTCAAATAGTGTCATGGCGTCATCATTAACATGAGAGGATACAACTTACACGGGCCGTCCCAGCAATACGTGGTGCCATCTGCTTTGTCGATTGCGTAGATGATGCCATTGTGTTCAATAGCATCACAGAAGTGTGTATCAGCTTTGACGATGATCCACTGCGAGTCGAGTTGTCTCCAGCTAAAGAAGGCACCGACGTAAAGATAGGCAAGTCCTTGGTCGAACAAGGCAATTAGCTTGAAGTCTGGGTAATTCGCATGTCGTGTGGGCACTTGGCAGATTACAATCTTCTGCAAAACAAGGTCCGTCCAACTGACATAGTAATCTAGATGACTTGGACCGCGATGGTAATACTCTATACAATCCAACGAAGGAAGGATAATCTCATGGGAGGGCTGGAAGTTCACAAGCACCAACTTTTTACCGTCTTCTCTGAAGGCAGCCATCCAGTGGGAGTTCATGCCGACCCAGTACATACCTGCCAAGAAGTTTCGGGTGATGGTGATCGGATCGATGTCGAGGGAAATGATGTACGGCGACCCACTACATACCTGCAAAGAAGTTTAGGCTAATGGAGATTAGATTGAAGTCAAGGGGCATCATGCACGCCTCCGTATCATGGTGAGCCAATCTCGCAAGACCAGATAGCAGCAAGCAGGGTGTCTTGAAAAGCTTAGGCCTCGCTTCGACGATGGCCGTGTGCATGTCCCTCGAGCATGCAGCCAGCCGCAGGGCGCTCAACATATCCATACACGAACAACAGAGGTCGAGGATGTCACTGGGGATATTGCTCCAATCGTGGCTCATATGGATGCTGCGCGGTTCACGTTCGGCCATGGTGGAGTTTGGAAGGGGGCTTGATTTACGAGGGAGAAGGATGTCGGTGCTGGAGCGGCTAGCAAGGGAATAGTGGTATTGGGGGAGGCGAGTGAGGCGACGGTACACGGGGGCACAGTGAGATGGAGACGAAGAAGGAGATGGAGATGGAGTGGTGCTATGGGAGCGGAGAGGGAGATGAGGCGAGGCGCCAATGTGCTGTACAGCGGCGGTGACAGACTGCACTGTGCACAGGGTGAGGCTGACTTTGGTAACCCGAACACGCCGCCTGGACTAGTGTCAGGCGCAGGGTGTTGTCACTTCACTGTGAGGACTGGATGAATAGTTTTTTGACCATCAAGTGTACCATAGTTGTACTACTACTACTACTACTACTACCACTACTACTACTAGTAGTAGTAGTAGTAGTAGGTACATGAGTACTCCAGTATTGTATAGCGTAATTAGGTCTCCCGTGCTAGCATGCCTGTTCACTTCATCGTTCAGGTATCATCCATATTGCGAGCAGAACCAAATTCTCGTGCATGCCCAATCAACGCTTTGCCGCGATGCATGCAGTGGTCGTTCTGGTGCATCAAGGACGGCATGCAGATCATTCCACACTTGAGAAGAGGAAAAATGGAAAGGTAGAACGCGGCAGCAGATGAAGAGAATGCTGGCTAACGAGGCTGGGAGGGGATCAAGCAGGAAGTTAATGCTCCACGCCTAAAGGTTTTGGGAAAACCTGATTTTCATAAGGTGACTTATACTCACCTAAACGGAGGGAGTATTCCTTAACCAGAGAATGTTGTGTCTCCCACTCACGCACTCAAAAAAAAGTATGACACATTTTTTTATCTGTTTGCATAGGTCCCACCTATCAGGAAGGATGGGCACGTACACGAACAGGTACGACTCATCAGTCTACCCGCATACCCTTTTCGTTTAGTCTACCTAGCTGTCTAATCAACTGCCTGCACGCCACTTCTCCGATTTACTTCTCCATCGGGAACCGATTCTCCTCAGCTTCTTCACCTCCCCTTCGTCTTCATTTGCATCCAGACCCCACTATGTTCACATTGTTTTAACCTCTTTAAATAACCATCTACTACTTCAGTTAGACTAACCATCTAATGCTAATTCTCCAAACCATAGCCCTCCGTTCCAGCACTTCCAAATGGCGATAGAGATCGAGATGCAGGTTTTTAGCGTCCAACATGTCCTCGTCGAAGGCTCGATGTGCATAGTTGCCACCGTCACCGTCCACCCAAGGTTTGTTCGGCAGTGGATCAAAAATGTATCCAACTCCCTCGAAAAGGTAGAGACGAGGGTCATCGGTCTCGACGTAGAGTACATGGAGCGTGCCCCTGGGAAGATCTAGCGCGGCGCCGTCCTTCAGCTGTGCCTCGAAGATGAAGTTTTGGTGTACCACATCATACACTCACCCTCCATACCAGGTGAGCTTCACGATTTCTTGTCTCAAGAGGACGTATACTTCTGTGGGGCAGCCATCGAAGGGGACAAGCAGAAGCTGGAGCCGTACAACCTTGATTTGAATAGCATCGCTGATCTACAAACTAGAATCAAAAATCATGTAGAAGTTTGTGATAAACAGACACCATCCCTATTCGACGTAGCAAATTTTGTGCTTGGTACAAATCTTCAGAAGGGCGATGAGACGGTGGCATTAAGGTCGTCTGGATGGGAGAATTATCCCTTGACGTACGAGCGGATAAAATATGCTGCCCTCAATGCCCGTGTGAGTTCCGAGATAGCTGCAAGGTCCAAAGAGCTTGTTGTGAGGCCGTCTCCCACAGAGAATGAGAACAAGAAGAAGAAGAAGAAGAAGAAGAAGAAGAAGAAGAAGAAGAAGAAGAAGAAGAAGAAGAAGAAAAGGTTGCACCAGCAGGAGGGCATTATGGATGGATGAACTATTTCCTCTCTTGTAAAAAAAATTATTCCCTCTCGGTGTATATTGATATAGATGGACTATTTCGATGGTGTGCATGTCTTTGGAACATAGTAGTAGCGTCGGTCCGCTTGACTATAAGGAACTATTTATCCACATATATAGCTTTCTCTGCTACTCCTTCCAGTGATCGGTATGCAGTGCATGTGTCCGTAGACATGACACCTTGTCCATGGAAGTTCAACTACGACGACCATCATGTTTCATCTCGTGATTCCCACGACACCTCTCCAACCCACGGCACCACGCCCCCCGACGTGCGCCTCACCCCTCTCGGCCACACCGCCCCTCTGCCTTTGTGTGCATGACATGTGGGCCACCTAAAATGCGGCGAGCATCAAGTTTCTACCACAGCCACCCGCGATTCCCACGACGCCGCTCGAACCCATGAAACCACACGTCCCCCGACCTGCGGCTCACCCCTGTTGGCCCCACTGCCCCTCTGCCTACGGGAGCATTACATGTGGACCAGTCACCTATCAGGTCCACATGTTATTGAATCAAAGGTAGGTGTAGTAAGGCGCTGAAGCTCAGTCCCGACGGCCCTGAGAGGGAAATGTAACTCCTGCACCAGGGCTTGTGGTGCTCCCGCAGCACGAACTCGTGCCAAAATCGAGATTTTTTCTTTACTATACATGCACGCAGCGATTTAGTGGACATCGTAATCTCAACATGTGATGGGGAGCTCTAAATTTGAACGTGAAACTTATAAAATGAAAAGATTCAAAACAAATAAACTAGGAGAGAGGGAGTATATCGTAGGATGTGTCCCATACAAAATAAGTCCCCTGGTTTGTCACCGCGAAGATGCGGTTAGAAAGGAGCACATCGTCTTCCTACTCGTACGGCAACAAATCGTCCGCAGACAGCATGGTCCGCCTTTGACCGCCATGTGCAAGGTTCGTGCTATCTTATTCAATCTCACCGTGGTTCCATCATACCAATTCATGCGGTGGCCCATTGCATGGCTGATCCCAATGTTGGACAAATGTTCTACAGGAACAGTTTCACCGTTGTAAATGTTGTGCAAATTGATGTTGGTACCCTCCCGTACATATGCAAGCCAATCTCCACTCGCACCTAGCCTAACCTGTGAAACAGTGGGCAGGGGGAGAATTAGGAAATGGACATGGAAGTAGTCTTTAGATGCATTTACTACGTGATCAAACTCATCTTACCTGCTCATCGGAGGAAATCCGAGTGCCCCTCAACGTCGGCATCTCAAGGGGCGTCAACTTGCAATTACGGCCACGCCGCACTGGAGAGACCCCCAAGGAAACATCCTCGTGCGTTCCACGGAACATCAAGATGCATTTGTATGAGTAGTTTATCTTGCGAGAGAAAAGGATGAACGAGGGAAGGCCTCTAGAGATAGAGATGGACACTACTACTACCAATGTGCTGGCCCGTGCGTTGCAATGGATCCAAAGTAGTAGAATAATACTTGTTCACGTGCTTGAAATATAAACACTCTAGTTTTGATATACATGTGTCAACAGACGTGACAGCTTGTCCATGGAAGTTGAACCACGGCGACCATCACGTTTCTTGTTTCTACCACTGCCACACCCACACACGATTTCCCACGACGCCGCTCCAACCCACGACACGACGTCCCCCGATGTGGACATGGATCCTCTGACGTGGCTATCACTGCCTTGCCCTGCCTTTCCTTCGGTGACAGGTGGGACCCATGCTTATGGGTCCCACATGTTAGTGACAGAATGGTAGGATTACTACAACAAAAACCCCCCTATAGCAACGCATGACTAGCAACGGTGATAACATGATGTGTTGTATTTGGCTAAACCTCCCACAACCCCACGCTTATCTCCCCGTACACACCTCCCCCTCGCATTCCCCACTTAGCGCTAACCTCCCTGTACCCACCTCCACCTATTCCGTCTCCTTGGCAGCGTTGGCGCCGTCCCGCTCGCGCACTAAACGAGCAGCACATCCAGCAGCTAGGGTTCACCACCACCGCCCCCTTTGCCCTCGGCCGTCTTCCCCTGATTCCTTCACCGAGCCTTCCTCTTTCGCCACTTTATCCGCCCATTGGGAACGCACACGGCGTCGTCGCCCATCGCTGCATCGTCATCACATTGGGGAAGGTGCCGCCGCTGGCGTTCCTCCGCCTGATCGGAGATGAAGAGGCCGCTGTTCTTCCTCCTTACAGCCAGGGACGATGCAAGAACCTGACGCCCATGTCCTCAACATCAGCAGTTCAGCAGGTCTTGTTCTGCCCCTCGCCATCTGTACTTGTATCCCATAAAAGTAATATTCCCCGCTGTCCTTGCTCATCCTCGTTTTTTGCTTGCCGGCGGCGCCCACCAACACACAGCAGATGGCTGGACGCAGCCCACCGAACCAGCGAGCTCGCAGCGGCCAGCCAGGCAGCCACTGACCCCTACCCAATGCAAACGAACACCTCCTCTCGACCTCTCCAAAATCCGGAGCCCTGCGAGTGCTTGATTTGCGAGTTGCCCTGCTCAAGTGTATCCAGTGCTCATATCTCTTGATAAATTTGCCTATTTTCAGGAAAGATTATTTGCCAGTGATGTGAGTACTACTCTTTTGCAGAAGATTAGACTTTGTGCATGAAAAACACCATATTCATGTGTCTATCTTCTATCATTCCTGTCCCCAAATCTATGTTTTTTCACTAATCATAAGTGTGAGATACATGGCAAAATTTAGGTGTTTATTACTAATGTCCTGCATCTCCAGTTGGTTATTGTTATTTTTTAAGAAATGAAGCACTTGGGAAAGGTTCCAATTCGTATCTACTCGTATCGTTGACATCGACATGGTCGGTCTGTTGACAGGGTTCTTCTAGAATCAACATCAAAACCATCGAAAGTTTGAATTTAGAGGTGATGTTCTTTTGATCCAGTTTCTTAAGGATCCATATAAATATGTATGCTTGTGTTATCCCTCAAAGAAATTATGTATGCCTGCGTCAACTGTGGTAGGCAGATATGTCATGGCAATTGTTTCAAACTTCCAATACATTGGTACGTCATCGGAAATATATTCGGGTACAAGGCAAGAACCATGATTTTCCCTTACTTTGCCATCTTGGCAAACTGTAGGTTTCAAAATTTCAATACCTTTACTACAACTCAGTAATGAAAGCTCCAATTTAGTTACAAAGTTTTGCGATTTCTATTTTTAATCCTATGTCTCCATCTCTTCGTACACTTCAATTCTTTGATAGTATATGATTTATATTTTATTTCATGTTAAGATCTTTTTTTTCAACGTCCAAATATATTTGGTGCTACAATCAGGTGTCCTCCTATGAGAATAACAAGCTGATGCTTATTGAAGATCTCCTTATAATGCGCAGCACACATGAAAACTGATCGACTAACACCATTTGGCATAGATTAACTTAGTTGTTTCAGGTGTCCAGGACCAATTTTTTGACGGAAACTAGCAGTAGTTCTGCTTATGCATTAAGTAGGGGAAAGACTGTACAATCAGCTGGCAAACAATATATATCATGGTAATTGGTAACCAATGAAACAAGGAACACACACAACAGCGGGGGGAGGCCCCGTCACAGTGGTAAAAGATTACTTGCGCCTCCACAATCAACTCCCCCAGTATCCATTTCTTTCTTCCCGTACAAAATGTACTCTAGACAGAGTTTTACATGATGCAGCCAAGTACTGTTCAGTGCTACAGGTTTGGGTACCTCTTATCCATTTCTTACTGATCTAGTATGTTTCTTGCTCAGCATATATACCTATAGGTACGCATCTATAGGCTTATAGCTGGGGCACAGTTCAAGAGAGGGCTATTGTTTCCCGGTTCAGTTCATTTTTAGAAGCGACCTCTTTTGTCTTCATTTGTAGTGTAGACCTATGATGTTTTCTACTAGCAACTACTGTCTTATATGGTCGGTATTCTGTTTTGCAAACACATTACTGTAAACTTTTTTGCCCAGTTAAATACATTAATGCAAGATTATAAGGAGTGGCACTTCGTTTATAGAGAAACATAAGATTATAAAAAGTTGGCACTTGATGTACACTGAAACTCAAGATTATATGTTTGAATGATTACTTGTGAAATTGCAACTATACTATAGTATCATGACATTTTGTTGGATAAAAAGATTTAGTTTTATGTAACATATGAATATTGTCATCACCTAAATATATGTGCATGATAATAATTTTTCATTGTGCACTTCACACGTTTGTGCTCGCAATGTGCTTCAAAGTCGAGACTTTCCTTGCACGTACACGATTAGTAGTGTTGAAACCATTTTTCTATTCAGATTATAAATTAGCTCCATGCTATCTAGTGAAGCTTTGTCGTTGCAGTGACATAGTTTCACATTTGCCTGCCGCTCCTTTAAATTTTACTTCTCTATTAATATGATTTTTTATAATGTAAGTTACTCATCTCATATTGTTGGTTTTGTAGAGACATTGACGATGAATGGCCCAGATGTTGATTGTAGATGTGCATTGCAGGGTTAAGAATGGGGCTACTACAAGATAATTAGAATGTCGTTGCAAGGTCAAGAATTGGGCTATTGATAGATAGTTTCACCTCTTGTAATCTTTAGATCATGTTCTTAGTAACGCAAGTGATAGATAGTTTCACCTCTTGTAATCTTTGGATCTTTGTCTTAGTAATGCAAGTGATAGATAGTTTCACCTCTTGTATTCTTTGGATGACATTCATTGTAATGCAACATAGTCGATTTAGTGTACGAGATCTTCCTATTTATTATATTGTGGCTCATATGCACTATCGCTATGGACCTAATAATTCTGGCTGACAATATATAAAATATCATTAATTCTTAATTCTATCTAATGAAGCTTTTAGTCATTGCATCGAAGGGTCGCCACCAACGCATACGAAGTGTTGTTGGGCTCTAGATTTATATGTTGCTATCTACCAACGCTTCTACATGTCAGTTACCAATGCATGCATATACGTTGTTGTAGACCCTTGCAACGCCACCAACGACAACGCATATTAATCCGTTGGTGTAGGACTTCGCAACGCATATATGGAACTAAAGCAACGCATCGATGCGTTCCTATAGGGGGGTCCTTTTTGTAGTCGCGTCAAGGGATCCTCATCCCCCGACGTGCCCCTCATCCCTCTCGGCCCCACCGCTCCTCTGCCTTTGTGTGCATGACATGCGGGCTAGCTGAACTGTGGCGACCATCAACTTTGTACCACAGAGACACCCGATTGGACGCGGTTTGCCTGCTCCGCTACTCTGTTCCGATCCGTACTCCCGCACCATTGAATTTTCATCCAGCAGCTGTGACACATTTCGTCCCGGGCATCAATCCTCAGCTGGAGTACTTATGCACTACAGGTAGTACCCGCCGGTGTGGCCATCTACGCCTCGTAACGCCCCGACGCCCAGCTGTGGCACCCTCGCCACGGCCACGCCACCACCGGCCGGTTCATCTTGAACGAGTGAGTCACGAACCACGCCACCACCATGAGAATGACATGTGGGCCAGCCGCATTTAAGGTCTGCATGTCATTGACTCATAGGCCGGGCATTAAGCCACTTAAGTTCGGTCCCGTGGGCCCCGAGATAGAAATGTAACTCCTGTGGCAGGCCTTGTGGTGCTCCCGCAGTACGAGCTCGTGCCAAAACTGGAATTTGTTTCTTACTACTACTCCTACCAACTAGTCCTAGTAAGGTACACGTGCATTGCGCGCATGAGATTCTGGTGGTTTGTGCATTATGCTTCTACATGTGGAGCTTTCTGGATTCTAACATGTGGGAAAATCTCGTGGAATGTAAGGTTAGGAAAATTGATTAACTTAGGTGAGTGTTTGGTTCAAGCCACACCTTAGGCAAGCTACACTAAGGCCCCACATGACATACACACAATCTAAGATGACTTATTCACCTAGACGGAGGGAGTAGTGTTTCTAGCAAGATGCCTGCGCGTTGCACGAAGTTGATGGAAAAGGTAAGCACAACTTATAAATTGACGGATGGAGTACTAGTTACAGTGATGCATATAATTAAGCAAAGGGATCGCACATATCGGTATTGACTAGAACGAGAATGCAACAACACAATAAGAATTAAGGCCACGATGATGCGATCGCAGTGGTGGTTATAGAAGGCAAGAAGAAAGATGGATCCACGAACGTACGACCTCCTCCTCAACTTAGTGCACCGGGCAACTGACCGGCGGCTAAGGAGTGGCGGCTTTTGTGGCGAGGTCGAGGTGCTTCTCAGCAAAGGCATTCAAGGCTTCCAGCCGGTTGAGGAAGGCCAATGTCGTAGCGTCCTCACTGGCCTTGTAGATACCTATGTACACGATTTGCTCGTACACGTGGATGTGTAGGTCGATGAATTCTTGCAGGGCGAGGCGCCTCGCGGTGAGCATGACCTCCAGGTGGACATCCTTCGTGGCGTCGGCAGGCAGTCACAAGGCCACCAGTGCGTGAAAGAGGTTCCGGCCATGGAGGCCAATTAGTGTGGCAGGCAATGAGGAGCCCGGGCGCGCGGGCTGGAGGAGTACGGCGATGTCATCCGCGAGCTTCTTGATGACGGTGAACTTGTTGCTGGTGTCAACGATCATCTGGTCCAACTGAGAGTCATAGTTGGCGTCGACGGCGGCCATCCACCAGCCGGTCTCCAACACCGTCTGGAGACGATCCTCGGCGCCATGCCGCAGGCCGGCGTCGTGGACCATCTGGCGCAGCTGCTAGCCGCTCACGCGCATCGCCTCCATGGGTCTGGAGTGAGCTCTTTTGCGCTTAGTGTAGGTGCTTAGGCAAATGCTTAGGTGCGTACGATGTGGTAGATGCATTGGAATGGAGGGGCGCCTTTATATAAGGGCAATGAGGGCAAATTGCGTTGCATTCACATCGTGCAACCTCTTTTCCCGGACCTCCTCCCATTACTTCCCTCACGCATTAATTGAAGGAGAATGCATTGGCCGTTCAACATATCGGGAACCGCTACTCCCTCCCTCGTCTGCATTAAAGCTGTATCGGGAACTGCGCCGCCCGCTGTCAAATCAAATACTCCCTCCGTCTAGGTGAGTATTAAGTCATCTTACGAAAACCACTCGTTTCTTCACATTATATACGTACAATATATATGTCCAACATCATATAGCCAGCAGTTTAGTTGTCAAAGAATTTCAGGGTGCTTAGTTTTATTTGAGGGGTGGGTTGTGCACTTATGCTGGACACCATTATTGTGACAAGCCTTTTTAATAGTACTACTGTACAAAAGTGGAGTATATACATTTTTTAAAAGGCTAGAGGGCGGGGCAGTCTCGCTTGGTCGGTTTCACGAGAGGCGAGGGCCTTTGTGATTTGCCGGCTCATTACTACTGTCAAATCGAATAGTACTACGCCACCCGCTGCAAGCCCGGCGCCTCCATTAAACCCCTCCGTTAAACCCGCATGCAAACCGAGAATCCTACTCCGGCCACACGTCCGTTCATGAGCGGGCCAGAATTAAATGCAACACCGGCCGAGCTCCTCCCGTCCGCCCTTAGTTTAAACGAGGCCAGACGCCGGCCAAGCTCCTACCGTCCGCCCTCTATTTACACGAGGCCAGACAGACAGCAGGCAAGAATCGCACCCCTCCGCCGCTTCCCCATCTCCTCCTTCACCATTTTCTCCACTCTTCCGATGGCTTCCGATGAGCCGTTCACCGGCACATTACCTGGCTGGGTGGCCCGTCGAGCGCTCCGGATACGGGCAAGGCCGCTCGGTGCTTCACCAACCTCGCTTGGCCCGACGGAGCCAGTTGCCGCCCCAAGCAGGCGCGTGGTTCAGCAACTCGCCGCTCCAGTTCAGCTCGATGAGGAGTGGCGAGTTGCTCCACGCCGGCACGGCGACGAGCACATCAGTACGGGCGCCATAGCTGCCGCGTCGTACCGCGCCACTAGTGTCTGCGGTGGCCGCGCCTCCCGTGTCTGTGGGCGCACCTCCCGTGCCTGTGGCAGCGCCATGCAGGCAGAGACAGAAGCCAGGTGCGTGGTGAGCGACGAGAAGGTGGCCAGCTTCTTCATGTCCGCCGCCATCATCGAGGAGAAGTAGAACACGGGAGGCCGACGCCACTTGGGACCCATGAAGGCCACCGCCGAGGTGACGACCGCGGATTCAGGTGGTTTCTTTGCTTCTTCGTCTCTTCCGAGGACCTTCGTCGACTGCGCAAGTGTCTGACAGACATGAGGAAGACAAAGGAATCCGCGGGCGGCCATTTAGAACTAAAATAAGTCTAGATACATCCATTTCTAGGACAAGTATTTCCGGACGGAGGGAGTATTAATTATACAAGAGAGCCGGATTGGCACCTCTTAGTTCATGTAAATGTAATGAAATCCATCATGTTTATATGAAGATCCGTCTTTTTTATACGAAATCCTTCATGCTTATATGAAATCAGTCCGTGTTTGCACGAATTTCATCTGGTTGATTAGAGTTGTAAAAATGTATGCCGATGGCGTTTGATGTCGTCCTCCGCTTAAGGAAGCGGGAGGAAATTTGCCGGCTGCCGTTGGAGATGCTCTTTATGTTGGTGACATCCTATCCATTTGAGTTAATTGCCTGTATGATTGTCCCTCTATAAAAAGTTAATTGCATGTACAGTGTACACGTGACTTGCAGGGTGGCTGCAGCTTCGTACAGAAAGTTAAAAAGAAACAAGTCCATCCTTAATCTTGTATTCGAAGTACTCTGTGGGTTCCATTGTCAGTACAGTAGCAAAAGAAGTATATATTAAATAAGTAGAGTAATATATAATATAAGAATATGAAGTTAAAAGACAGAATTCGAACTCATGTCATCGCGTTGCGAGCATCCGGTGTTAACCAGCCCAGCACATTTTTGTTGTAGACCATGCTGGAGATATATCTCCATGTCTACTCTTATATATATTCCATTCGTTCCTAAATATTTGTCTTTTTCAGATTTCAAATGGACTACCACATACGGATGTGTATGTAGACATATTTTAGAGTGTAGATTCACTCATTTTGCTCCGTATGTCTTTTCAGGAACGGGTCAGATTTGTCCTTGATTTATTTATGAGGTATCTAGATGGCACTGCACTGCCAAGAAAAGAGGGTAACATCAAAATTATGGACTACTTTTTTGAGTATGTTGGTAAGGTCCGGTCATAGTCACTTGTTGAAATCTCTAAAAAGACAAATACTCCCTCCGTCCGGAAATAGTTGTCATCAAAATGGATAAAAGGAAATGTATCTAGACGTATTTTAGTTTTAGATACATCTCTTTTTATCCATTTTGATGACTAGTATTTTCGGACGGAGGGAGTAGAAAAAGAGTTGGTGATGATGGTGTGCGTGCCATCCTGCAATATAGGCCGTCAGATTTATATCTAACGGATAGGAAAGAAACTATGGCAATTTTGCAAAAATATACCCACACGTCTCTCCACGTTCGCAAATACGGCCATCCCTCGTTCAACCTTTTCTCTCACAAGATAAACTACTCATACAAATGCATCTTGATGTTCCGTGCAACGCACGGGCAGCTAGCTAATTTCTTTTAAAATAGTTGCTGCGGTAATTGGGTTGAAGTGATATATTTTATGTCTGCCCCGAATGATTTCAGATTCACTAGTAGTAACAAAGAAAAGGTTGCCTTGTTAATTAACATAAAATAGGGTGAAAACTATCACATGAGGCCAGTAAAAACAAGGCACACTGGGTTCAGCGTCATCGTCACTACAGCTGTGCACGCGCGAGAAGTCTACATATCAAGGGGGCTACCGAGCGAGGCACCAAGACAAAATGTTTGAGAGAGAAACCAATTGACAGATTATGATCAGATCAAGTTGTCACCCTTTTGCTGTCATTGTTGGGGGGGCGGAGGGAGAGAAAGACGTATTGAGAGTGTGCGCGGTAGGCACAGAGGCACAACTAGCGAGTGTGTGTGTGTGTATGTGTGTTTGGAAGAGGAGTAAATAGATTATTATCAAGATCGATGTGCCACCCTACTCCTTCGGTGCCGGGTAGTGTGTGTGTGTATGTTTGAGAGAGAAGCTAGTCGATAGATTAGTATCAAAATCGAGGTGTCACCTACTCCTTCGGTGTTGGGAAGTGTGGGTGTGGGGGGGGGGGGGCAGTGACACTCACATATCTCTACTCTTATAAAAAGCAGAGTTGGTGATGATGGTGTTCCTGCCATCCTGCAATATAGGCCATCCGATTTATATCAGACGGACAGGAAGGAAACTATGGCCATTTTGCAAAAAGATACCCACACCCCTCTCCGCATTTGCAAATAAGGCATTCCCTCGTTCATCCTTTTCTCCCACAAGATAAACTTCTCATACAAATGCATCTTGATGTTCTGTGCAACAGATGGGCATCTTGCTAGTAGGGAGGAGTTTGTGTGACACATATCTAGCTATATTAAGGGATAGGTAGATAACATATGTGTGAGAGACATTAGTGGCTGTGGGTGGGCGGAATTAAAGGGGTGGGCGTGTTAGACATAGAGAGCGTGTGTGTTTCTGTGTGAGAGACTTGTAGGACGAGGTAGAAAGACGAATTTAACCCTGATGGAGGGAGAGAAATACACGAAGTGCGCATGTGTGATTCCGATGCCCACAGGGAAATGAGATATGTATGCGTGTGAGAGAGATTGCACAATTCATTCATGTATCACTATCTAGTGATCGTGGACGTGCATCGCTTGAACATAAGTCAATATCTACTTCGTATTGTGGCCAAAGGTACAATATCGATTCAACGCTATAAAGATTGGACACTCACATATCACATTTTTTTCTATTTAAATAAGCCTTTTTAGTTGTGCATGCCAAAGTTACATTGATGTTTCTTCAAACAACCAATGTAGCTATCATGAACATGCACCATTGTTACTCTTGCATTCAAATTCATTAGTCTTGGATGATTTAAGTTTCTATTTTGAAGTAATATATGTAATATTCATATATGAATTCAAAGGGTACGCAATTTATGAAATGGAGGCTATGTAATCATATGAGGTAACACTTTTAAGTAGCTGACTACAATATCCATTTCTTTTTGTGCGCCTCTACACTAACACGTCAATGCATTATGTTTAAAGTAAATAACCAATGGCACTAAATTATCTATTTACATGAGAAATACATAGCCTGAGAGTTTGATCCCTTTTTCGTGAACGCGCCACTACACCCGTACGATTGGCTGCGCCCGTGTGAACGTCCAAGTTATCGGCGCATCATCCCGAGTTATTGTCTTTTTCTGGGGTGGACTTCACATCAGTTATTAACTACTGACGCGTGACCCGTGTACACAATCTAGCACGACCTTCCCGCTAGCACGGTCCAAAATTAGTTGAAACTAGATACGAACGATCCCGCGGGCAGCAAAATCTCCTGCCTCCTTCTAAAATTTCCACCACCTTAGTCTTTAGCATGCGAAATCCCGCTTTTGTCCTTGGTGCATGGACAACAACAGTTACAATACCGCCCTCATCTACATGATAGGTCGGGGCTGCTTTGGTAACTTCCGGTTCCCCCAATACACGGCACCCCCCATTTCCTCTCCCACTCCTACAAAAATGACTAACTCCACAGCACCAGAGCATCTTACATCACGCCGTCCGTACTTCATCGCCCTTTCTCCCCTCCCCTCTTGAAACCCTAGACTGCTCATCCACCGGCGTACCATAGCCCATTCACTGCCAGCGGCGTCCACCTCACCAGATCTGCTTTTGCGGCTGCATCTACCCCTCCCACCTCCCCTAGAAACAAGTAGACTGCTCATCCACCACTGTACCACAGCCCATTCACTGCCAGCCTTGTCCACGGCGCCGGATCTGCTTCGCCGGTTCTCTCGTCAACCGCCGCGCATCTGCAGCGGCTCATTCGTACTCCCTGCGGGAGACGCTTCGTCCACACCCCCCAGAGCCGCCCCACCGACGCCCCCGTCAACGGCCTCTGATCCTCTTCACCGACACCTTCCTCAACCCTACTGGAGCCGCTTCGCCGACACCTTCCTCAACCCTACCGGAGTAGCTTCGCCTATACCATTCTCAACCCTACTGGGGCCGCTTTGCCAACTCACATGTCCACCGCCTCAGATCCGCTTCCTCGAACCCTCATCCAACCTACCGGAGCAACTTCTGACGCCCCATCCACGGCCGCAAATCTGCATCGTCGACACCACCCTTAACCCAACCACCGGAGCAGCTTCTAAGGCCCCGTCCACGGTTGCAGATCCGCATCGTTGACACCATCCTTAACCCAACCACCGGAGCAGCTTCACCTACGCCCTCGTCAACGGCCATAGATCCGCTTTGCCCACACCGTAGTCCACCCTACCGGAGCCGCTCCACAAACACCCTACTCGACGGTTCTAGATCTCCTTACCGGACCCGACATCCAGCGCAGCTTCATCACCCTCGACGTTTCTAACCTGATTCCCACAGTCTGGAGAGATGCCAAGCACCCGCCACGGCCTAGGTACTTGTCACCTTTAAACCCGCCCAGCATCACCTGCCCGATGTACTTCAAATATAATAACCGGTCGCTGTTACCTGTTATGCAGCTGGCAAAAACTACAAGGATGATGTTTCTTCTGGATCTAACAGCTTGGCCAACCAAGATCCTGGACTGAGGCATTGCTATGATCTTGTAAGCGCATCTCTCTCTCTCTCTCTTGTATTGTTCTGTGCCTGCCAGCATGCTTTGCTAGGATTTTCGACCAGTAATCCCTTTGTGCAGACAAATATTTCTACTACTGGTTGCTAAATTAGATATGTAGATGTCATACATGATACTACCTCGTACCTCCGTTCCTAAATATAAGTCTTTCTAGAGATTCCACTATAGGCTACATACGGAGCAAAATGAGTGAATCTACACTCGAAAATGCATCTATATACATCTGTATGTGGTCCATACTGGAATCTCTACAAAGACATATATTTAGGAACAGGGGCAGTACATTACACAAAATCGTAGGTGGCATGTAGGAATTCCAGTGCACTACATTAGGCTCCCTTAGAGTGCCTGCTAGTCCAGCATACAGAGTCATGGCTAGTTTATGGTACGCACACAATCGTTAATTGGTCGTTTAAATATGCGCAAGGGATATGCAATGTAGTATCATGTAGAGATGTCTGAAATTAGCCGTGTCAACTTGCAGATAGGGTTACACAATGAAAAAGTACAAGATGTATGTGGCAATTTCATGGAACATCGCAAAAAAAAGGAGAGGCAGCGGTGAGCCTATACAGTGTGCCATGGTACGTCACTCCTCCATTGCAATCATCGTGACATGTTATTTGTATGCCAGTTCTATTAGCCAAGTTTCTTAGGGACAGTTATTACGTGTTATCCTAAGAAAATAGGCACATGTGAATATAAGCTCCATGTAATAAGCCAACCAGTTCTTTTCATTGCGTTTTCAGCTTATCTTTGGTATGATCAGTGGAAAGTCTAGATTGCATTATATTTTTTTCATTTTGCTGCCCATATGGAAATTAATTTGACTTGCAAACATCACAAATTGAACCCAGTGCAGTAATTAATATGATAGGAAAACATACCATCACTATTTGCTCAAAATGCAAATACAAAGATACCATCTACTTGGGACAATCTACTTTGGTCAATGTTTTCCATAGAGATCCCATTGCCTAATTTAAACGAAGAACGCATGACCCACATTTAAATGAAGAACAATTATTTATTGAAATTCGATGGTCCAAGTGGCTGGTTATTATCATATAGCAGCACCACCTGAAAGCATCATATAGCAGCAGGAGCTCATAGCAACTCATCATACAACAGCAGTCTGCAATTCATCATATACCAGCAGCAGCTCATAGCAATTCATCATATAGTAGGAGCAGGAGCTGCTCATAGCAATTCATCATATAGTAGCAGCAGGAGCAGCTCATAGCAAGTCATCATATAGCAGCAGTAGGAGCAGCTTGTAGCAACTCATCATATAGCAGCAGCAGGAGCAACTTGTAGCAACTCATCATATAGCAGCAGCAGCTCATAGAAATTCATCATATAGCAGTAGCAGCAACTCATAGCAACTCATCATATTGCAGCAGCAGCTCATAGCAATTCATCATATAGCAGCAGCAGGAGCAGCTCATAGCAATGCATCATATAGCAGCAACAGAAGCAACTCATAGAAATTCATCGTATAGTGGATCAGAATGAAAATTTGGCAAAAAATCAGAGGAGATCCTCACCTTGTTGGATGAGCTCATCCTTCAACAGCACCTCAAGGCCATGGCCTGGGAAGAGGGGAGGGGGTATAAGGTGCCTTTTCACTACTAGGAAAAGGGCTATAGATGAAATTGACATTAATGGCGCACCAGACATGTGGTGCGCCACTACTATATAGCAGTGGCGCACCAGATATGGGTGCGCCATTAGTGTCCATATTACTAATGGCGCACCTGGTGTCTGGTGCGCCATTACTAGTTTTGTCCTGGCCCCATACCCCTCCCAGACTTAGCAGTGGCGCACCAGGGGAAAGTGCGCCATTACTAGTTTTAACTAGTAATGGCGCACCAGTAAGAGATGCGCCATTGCTATCTATACGTATGGCGCACCCCTACCAGTGCGCCATTGCTATCACGTTCTCTCCCCTCCCCTTCCTCCTGACACACCCACCCACCTCCCTCGACTTCGATCTAGATCGGGAAGCCCCGGCCGCCCGCCTCTTCCTCTCCCTCCCGACCACGGCGAGCCCCCTTCCCCCTCCCTCACACCAGATCCAGGGCATGGAGCCGTGGTGAGCTCCTTCCCCAACCCTCCTCACCAGATCCAGAGGAGAGCTGGTGACCACATCCTCCGACGAGGGCGTTGCTCCGGGGTGTGGAGGCCGCCGAGCTGCAGGAGGAGGAGCTCCCCGCCACCCCAAGGCCCCAGATCCAGCCGCCACGGCCATAGCCGGGCTTCCAGATCCTCGTCGTTGTTGAGCTAGCCCATGATTGATGAACGACGGCGGATCCGGCGGCAAGGCCAAGGTGCCGCAGGCGATGGCGCCGGTGGAGGGTGGTTTCTTCTCCACATCCACGCGCCGGGAGAGGAAGCAGCCTCTGCGTTGTTCTGCACCAAGTTCGGCAAGGGGGGACGCACGGCCGTCCTGTTGGAAATATGCCCTAGAGGCAATAATAAATTAGTTATTATTATATTTCCTTGTTCATGATAATCGTTTATTATCCATGCTATAATTGTATTGATAGGAAACTCAGATACATGTGTGGATACATGGACAACACCATGTCCCTAGTAAGCCTCTAGTTGACTAGCTCGTTGACCAATAGATGGTTACAGTTTCCTGACCATGGACACTGGATGTCATTGATAACGGGATCACATCATTAGGAGAATGATGTGATGGACAAGACCCAATCCTAAGCCTAGCACAAAGATCGTGTAGTTCGTATGCTAAAGCTTTTCTAAGGTCAAGTATCATTTCCTTAGACCATGAGATTGTGCAACTCCCGGATACCGTAGGAATGCTTTGGGTGTACCAAACGTCACAACGTAACTGGGTGACTATAAAGGTGCACTATAGGTATCTCTGAAAGTGTCTGTTGGGTTGGCACGAATCGAGACTGGGATTTGTCACTCCGTGTAAACGGAGAGGTATCTCTGGGCCCACTCGGTAGGACATCATCATAATGTGCACAATGTGATCAAGGAGTTGATCACGGGATGATGTGTTACGGAACGAGTAAAGAGACTTGCCGGTAACGAGATTGAACAAGGTATCGGTATACCGACGATCCAATCTCGGGCAAGTACAATACCGCTAGACAAAGGGAATTGTATACGGGATTGATTAAGTCCTTGACATCGTGGTTCATCCGATGAGATCATCGTGGAACATGTGGGAGACAACATGGGTATCCAGATCCCGCTGTTGGTTATTGACCGGAGAACGTCTCGGTCATGTCTGCATGTCTCCCGAACCCGTAGGGTCTACACACTTAAGGTTCGGTGACGCTAGGGTTATAGAGATATTAGTAAGCGGTAACCTGAAAGTTGTTCGGAGTCCCGGATGAGATCCCGGACGTCGCGAGGAGTTCCTGAATGGTCCGGAGGTTAAGAATTATATATAGGAAGTGCTATTTCGGCCATCGGGACAAGTTTCGGGGTCACCGGTATTGTACCGGGACCACCGGAAGGGTCCCAGGGGTCCACCGGGTGGGGCCACCTGCCCCGGGGGGCCACATGGGCTGTAGGGGGTGCGCCTTGGCCTACATGGGCCAAGGGCACCAGCCCCAAGAGGACCATGCGCCAAGAGAAGAAAAAAAAGGGGAGAGTCCTAAAAGGGGAAGGCACCTCCGAGGTGCCTTGGGGAGGATGGACTCCTCCCCCCCTTGGCCGCACCCTTCCTTGGAGGAAGGGGCAAGGGCTGCGCCTCCCCCGTCTCCCTTGGCCCTATATATAGTGGGGAAAAGGAGGAGCAACCATACCTAAGGCCTGGCACCTCCCTCTCCCTCCCGTGACACATCTCCCACCTCCCGCAGCGCTTAGCGAAGCCCTGTTGGAATCCCGCTACTTCCACCATGCCGTCGTGCTGTTGGATCTCCATCAACCTCTCCCTCCTCCTTCTGGATCAAGGCGTAGAAGACGTCTCCGCTCCGTACGTGTGTTGAACGCGGAGGTGCCGTCCGTTCAGCGCTAGGATCATCGGTGATTTGAATCACGATGAGTACGACTCCATCAACCCCGTTCTCTTGAACGCTTCCGCGCGCAATCTACAAGGGTATGTAGATCCACTCCTCCCTCGTTGCTAGATGACTTCATAGATTGATCTTGGTGACACGTAGGAAAATTTTGAATTATTGCTACGTTCCCCAACAGTGGCATCATGAGCTAGGTCTATGCGTAGTTACTATGCACGAGTAGAACACAAAGTAGTTATGGGCGTTGATTTTGTTCAATATGCTTGCTGTTACTAGTCTTATCTTGATTCAGCGGCATCGTGGGATGAAGCGGCCCGGACCGACCTTACACGTACTCTTACGTGAGACTGGTTCCACCGACTGACATGCACTAGTTGCACAAAGGTGGCTAGCGGGTGTCTGTCTCTCCCACTTTAGTCGGATCGGATTCGATGAAAAGGGTCCTTATGAAGGGTAAATAGCAATTGGCATATCACGTTGTGGTTTTTGCGTAGGTAAAAAACGTTCTTGCTAGAAACCCATAGCAGCCACGTAAAACATGCAAACAACAATTAGAGGATGTCTAACTTGTTTTTGCAGGGTATGCTATGTGATGTGATATGGCCAAAAGGATGTGATGAATGATATATGTGATGTATGAGATTGATCATGTTCTTGTAATAGATGATCATGGAGCCCCAAGATGGAGATCAAAGGAGCTATATGATATTGGCCATATCATGTCACTATTATTTGATTGCATGTGATGTTTATCATGTTTATACATCTTATTTGCTTAGAACGACGGTAGTAAATAAGATGATCCCTCATTACAATTTCAAGAAGTGTTCTCCCCTAACTGTGCATAGTTGCTACAGTTCGTCGTTTCGAAGCACCACGTGATGATCGGGTGTGATAGATCCTTACGTTCACATACAACGGGTGTAAGACAGTTTTACACATGCAAAACACTTAGGGTTAACTTGACGAGCCTAGCATGTGCATAGACATGGCCTCAGAACACAGAAGACCGAAAGGTTGAGCATGAGTCGTATGGTAGATACGATCAACATGAAGATGTTCACTGATGTTGACTAGTCCGTCTCACGTGATGATCGGACACGGCCTAGTTGACTCGGATCATGTAATCACTTAGATGACTAGAGGGATGTCTATCTGAGTGGGAGTTCATAAGATGAACTTAATTATCCTGAACATAGTCAAAAGATCTTTGCAAATTATGTCGTAGCTCGCGCTTCAGTTCTACTGTTTAGATATGTTCCTAGAGAAAATTTAGTTGAAAGTTGATAGTAGCAATTATGCGGACTAGGTCTGTAAACCGAGGATTGTCCTCATTGCTTCATAGAAGGCTTATGTCCTTAATGCACCGCTCAGTGTGCTGAACCTCGAACGTCGTCTGTGGATGTTGCGAACATCTGACATACATGTTTTGATGACTACATGATAGTTCAGTGCGTAATGCTAAATGGTTTAGAGTTGAGGCACCGAAGACGGTTTTTGAAACGTCGCGAAAACATATGAGATGTTTCGAGGACTGAAATTGGGATTTCAGGCTCGTCCCACGTCAAGAGGTATAAGACCTCCGACGATTTTCTTAGCCTGCAAACTAAGGGAGAAAAGCTCAATTATTGAGCTTGTGCTCAGATTGTCTGAGTACAACAATCATTTGAATCAAGTGGGAGTTGATCTTCCAGATGAGATAGTGATGTTTCTCCGAAGTCATTACCACCAAGTTGCTAGAGCTTCGTGTTGAACTATAATATATCAGGGATATATATGATGATCCTTGAGATATTCGCGATGTTTGACACCGCGAAAGTAGAAATCAAGAAGGAGCATCAATTGTTGATGGTTGGTGAAACCACTAGTTTCAAGAAGGGCAAGGGAACAAAGGGATACTTCATGAAATGGCAATTCAGCTGCTGCTCTAGTGAAGAAACCCAAGGTTGAACCCAAACCCGAGACTGAGTGCTTCTGTAATAAGGGGAACAGCCACTGGAGCAGAATTACCCTAGATACTTGGTAGATGAGAAGGCTGGCAAGGTCGATAGAAGTATATTGGATATACATTGTGTTGATGTGTACTTTACTAGTACTCCTAGTAGCTCCAGGGTATTAGATACCGGTTCGGTTGCTAAGTGTTAGTAACTCGAAATAAAAGCTACGGAATAAACGGAGACTAGCTAAAGGTGAGATGACGATATGTGTTGGAAGTATTTCCAAGGTTGATCAAATATCGTACGCTCCCTCTACCATCGAGATTGGTATTAAAACCTAAATAATTGTTATTTGGTGTTTGCGTTGAGCATAGACATGATTGGATTATGTCTATCGCAATACGGTTATTCATTTAAAGAGAATAATGGTTACTCTGTTCATTTGAATAATACCTTCAAATGGTCTTACACCTGAAATGAATGGTTTATTGAATCTCGATCGTAGTGATACACATGTTCATGCCAAAAGATAGTAATGATAGTACCACCTACTTGTGGCACTGCCACGTAAGTCATATCGGTATAAAACGCATGAAGAAGCTCCATGTTGATGGATCTTTGGGCTCACTCGTTTTGAAAAGTTTGAGGCATGCGAACCATGTCTATTGGTGTATATGCATGAAGAAACTCCATGCAAATGGACTGTTTGGACTCACTTGATTTTGAATCACTTGAGACATGCAAATCATACCACATGGGCAAGATGACTGAAAGCCTCGGTTTCAGTAAAATGGAACTAGAAAGCAACCTGTTGGAAGTAATACATTTTGATGTGTGCAATCCAATGAGTGCTGAGGCATGTAGTGGATATCGTTATGTTTTTACTTCATAGATGATTTGAGTAGATGTTGAGTATATTTACTTGATGAATCACGAGTCTGAATTATTGAAAGGTTCAAGTAATTTCAGTGTGAAGTTGAAAGATCGTCGTGATAAGAGGATAAAAATATCTATGATATGATCATAGAGATGAATATCTGAATTACGAGTTTGGCACAGAATTAAGACATTGTGGAAATTGTTTCACAACTGATACAGCCTGGAACACCATAGTGTGATGGTGTGTCCGAACATCATAACTGCACCCTATTGGATATGATGCATACCATGATGTCTCTTATCGAATTACCACGATAGTTTATGGGTTAGGCATTAGAGACAACCACATTCACTTTAAATAGGGCACCACGTAATTCCGATGAGATGACACCGTATGAACTATGGTTTAGAGAAACCTAAAGCTGTCATTTCTTAAAAGTTTGGGGCTGCGACGCTTATGTGAAAAAGTTTCAGGTTGATAAGCTCGAACCCAAAGCGGATAAATGCATCTTCATAGGACACCCAAAACAGTTGGGTATACCTCCTGTCTCAGATCCGAAAGCAATAAGGGATTGTTTCTAGAATCGGGTCCTTTCTCGAGGAAAAGTTTCTCTTGAAAGAATTGAGTGGAAGGATGGTGGAGACTTGATGAGGTTATTGAACCGTCTCTTCAACTAGTGTGTGGCAGGGCACAGGAAGTTGTTCCTGTGGCACCTACACCAATTGAAGTGGAAGCTTATGATAGTGATCATGAAACTTCAGATCAAGTCACTACCAAACCTCGTGGGATGACAAGGATGCGCACTACTTCAGAGTGGTACGTAATCCTGTCTTGGAAGTCATGTTGCTAGACAACAATGAACCTACGAGCTATGGAGAAGCGATGGTGGGCCCGGATTCCGATAAATGGCTCGAGGCCATATAATCCGAGAGAGGATCCATGTATGAAAACAAAGTGTAGACTTTGGTAGAACGGCTCGATGGTCGTAACGCTATTGAGTACAGATGGATTTTAAAAGGAAGACAGACAATGATGGTAAGTGTCACCATTAAGAAAGCTCGACTTGTCGTTAAGGTGTTTCCCGACAAGTTCAAGGAGTTGACTACGGTGAGACTTTCTCACTCGTAGCGATGCTAAGAGTCTGTTGGAATTATATTAGCGATTACTGCATTATTTATGAAATCTTGCAGATAGGATGTCAAAACATTGTTTCCTCGACGATTCTTGAGGAAAGGTTGTATATGATACAACCGGAAGGTTTTTTTCAATCCTGAAAGATGCTAATAAATATGCAAAGCTCCAGCAATCCTTCTAAGGACTGGAGTAAGCATCTCGGAGTTGGAATGTATGCTTTGATGATGATCAAAGATTTTGGGTTTATACAAAGTTTATGAGAAACTTGTATTTCCAAAGAAGTGAGTGGGAGCACTATAGAATTTTTGATCAATATATGTTGTTGACATATAGTTTATCAGGAATGACGTAGAATTTCTGGAAAGCATATAGGGTTATTTGGAAAGTGTTTTTCAATGGAAAGCCTGGATTAAGCTACTTGAACATTGAGCATCAAGATCTATAAGGATAGATCAAAACGCTTAAAAGTACTTTCAAATGAGCACATACCTTGCCATGGTCTTGAAGGTGTTCAAGATGGATCAGTCAAAGAAGGAGTTCTTGCTTGAGTTGTAAGGTATGAAGTTAAGACTTAAAGCTCGAACACGGCAGAATAGAGAGAAAGGACGAAGGTCGTCCCCTATGCTTAAGACATAGGCTCTACAGTATGCTATGCTGTGTACCGCACCTGAAGTGTGCCTTGCCATGAGTCAGTCAAGGGGTACAAGAGTGATCCAAGAATGGATCACAGGTCAGCGGTCAAAGTTATCCTTAGTAACTAGTGGACTAAGGAATTTTCTCGATTATGGAGGTAGTAAAAGAGTTCGTCGTAAAGGGTTACACCGATGCAAACTTTGACACTAATCCAGATTATTCTGAGTAGTAAACTGGATTCGTATAGTAGAACAGTTATTTGGAATAGCTCCAAATAGAGCGTGGTAGCTGCATCTAGGAGATGACATAGAGATTTGTAAAGCACACACGGATCTGAAAGGTTCAGACCCGTTGACTAAAACCTCTCTCACAAGCAACATGATCAAACCCAAAACTCATTGAGTCTTAATCACATGATGATGTGAACTAGTTTAGTGACACTAGTAAACTCTTTGGATGTTTGTCACATGGCGATGTGACCTGTGAGTGTTAATCACATGGCGATGTGAACTAGATTATTGACTCTAGTGCAAGTGGGAGACTGTTGGAAATATGCCCTAGAGGCAATAATAAATTAGTTATTATTATATTTCCTTGTTCATGATAATCGTTTATTATCCATGCTATAATTGTATTGATAGGAAACTCAGATACATGGACAACACCATGTCCCTAGTAAGCCTCTAGTTGACTAGCTCGTTGATCAATAGATGGTTACGGTTTCCTGACCATGGACATTGGATGTCATTGATAACGGGATCACATCATTAGGAGAATGATGTGATGGACAAGACCCAATCCTAAGCCTAGCACAAAGATCGTGTAGTTCGTATGCTAAAGCTTTTCTAATGTCAAGTATCATTTCCTTAGACCATGAGATTGTGCAACTCCCGGATACCGTAGGAATGCTTTGGGTGTACCAAACGTCACAACGTAACTGGGTGACTATAAAGGTGCACTATAGGTATCTCTGAAAGTGTCTGTTGGGTTGGCACGAATCGAGATTGGGATTTGTCAGTCCGTGTAAACGGAGAGGTATCTCTGGGCCCACTCGGTAGGACATCATCATAATGTGCACAATGTGATCAAGGAGTTGATCACGGGATGAAGTGTTATGGAACGAGTAAAGAGACTTGCCAGTAACAAGATTGAACAAGGTATCGGTATACCGACGATCGAATCTCGGGCAAGTACAATACCGCTAGACAAAGGGAATTGTATACGGGATTGATTAAGTCCTTGACATCGTGGTTCATCCGATGAGATCATCATGGAACATGTGGGAGCCAACATGGGTATCCAGATCCCGCTGTTGTTTATTGACTGGAGAACGTCTCGGTCATGTCTGCATGTCTCCCGAACTCGTAGGGTCTACACACTTAAGGTTCAGTGACGCTAGGGTTATAGAGATATTAGTATGCGGTAACCCGAAAGTTGTTCGGAGTCCCAGATGAGACCCCGGACGTCACAAGGAGTTCCGGAATGGTCCGGAGGTAAAGAATTATATATAGGAAGTGCTATTTCGGCCATCGGGACAAGTTTCGGGGTCACCGGTATTGTACCGGGACCACAGGAAGGGTCCCGGGGGTCCACCGGGTGGGGCCACCTGCCCCGGGGGGCCACATGGGCTGTAGGGGGTGCGCCTTGGCCTACATGGGCCAAGGGCACCAGCCCCAAGAGGCCCATGCGCCAAGAGAAGAAAAAAAGGGGAGAGTCCTAAAAGGGGAAGGCACCTCCGAGGTGCCTTGGGGAGGATGGACTCCTCCCCCCCTTGGCCGCACCCTTCCTTGGAGGAAGGGGCAAGGGATGCGCCTCCCCCCTCTCCCTTGGCCCTATATATAGTGGGGAAAAGGAGGAGCAACCATACCTAAGGCCTGGAGCCTCCCTCTCCCTCCCGTGACACATCTCCCTCCTCCCGCAGCGCTTAGCGAAGCCCTGTTGGAATCCCGCTACTTCCACCACACCGTCGTGCTGTTGGATCTCCATCAACCTCTCCCTCCTCCTTGCTGGATCAAGGCGTGGGAGACGTCTCCGCTCCGTACGTGTGTTGAACGCGGAGGTGCCGTCCGTTCGGCGCTAGGATCATCGGTGATTTGGATCACGACGAGTACGACTCCATCAACCCCGTTCTCTTGAACCCTTCCGCGCGATCTACAAGGGTATGTAGATCCACTCCTCCCTCGTTGCTAGTTGACTCCATAGATAGATCTTGGTGACACGTAGGAAAATTTTGAATTATTGCTACGTTCCCCAACACGTCCTCCTCCTGCTCTGCATCCATGGCACTCATCTCGAAAGGTATTGTGCCTCTCCCGCATTAATCCTGCTTCTGAATCGATCTGCACAGCTGATTTTTGCCTATTTCTCTGTTTGCCTGCAGGGGAGGTACCGCTGGAGCTCTAAGGCGGCCTCAAACACCACCGATCTGGTCGGAGGTTGGGCAGATAAGGCCCTGCGTCTCCTGCTCCTTCCCATGTGCGTGTTCATCCCAGTCTCTGACTCTCTATCCAGACTTAACTACGTAGCAGCTACCTAGTATGGATATGATTACGAGCTAGACGGATTGGATTATGTAGCCTACCTCAATGCTTAATTAGTCTGGCGGTTTCTTGCACGCATACATGCATGCATCATGGTAGAGAATTGAAATCACTAGCTCTAGCTACTTCGTGGTTGAATGGTTTGCATTGCAGTGTACGATCAAATTCTATACATCTAACATTTGATGAACTAGATGCAGCTTGCTTTTGATTCAGATGATTTATATCTATGTATGATGTGTTAAAAAATATCTGTACGAGTCCTGCGTAGGTCATCGTTGGAGGAGAGGATGATGGTGAAGCAGTAGAGGATGATGGTGCCCGGCCATGGTGAGCGAGGAAGCCCCAAGATTGATAGGTGGCTCCATCCTGTCGTAAGTTCAGATATCGCACATCCTGTATGTTGTGCAAATCGGAGAGATCCAGAATGCTTTTCTCATGTATTTTTGTTATCTCAGGTATGGATTTGGGGCGTATTTCAAGCAGGTAGTAACCTACTCTGATGCTTTTGGTCTAAGAGGGAAGTGTGCCACCCCTATCCTCAAGCAGGTAATAATTAATCATTTATGAGCTGATGGACAACAATTACTCTATTCTTCCACCATTGCATCACTCAATCAAATGTCATCATGTATCAATGATGTGAATATGTGAAAAAAATTGTCTGTGCTCTGTTTTCTTATTTGGATGAAAACCAGGCAGTGTAGTTATTTTTTATAGTTTATACACATACTGCATGATTAATTAAAGGTTGTAACCTCACTATCACGCTAATGGACGCAAAAAAGAAGAGTGGTAGTACTATCAATGGTTCAGTCAGCGCCCCAACAGCGTCTGCACTACTTCTGATATTGTTTTTCAGTAGCTTTTTCTGCACCTTTCTCTTTCAGTTCTTAGTGCTGCTGCCCCATGAACACATTTTTTTAATTTGACTGTACATTCAAATGAAGCCTTTGTTAAGTATACACTCCAAAATTCAGTTAACAGTAGCCTAACTGAATTTTCTGTTTTTGAATTTATAAACTCACTTTATATTCAGTTTATAAATTAATAGTAGCGTCAAAATTAAGTATCATCCGCATGGATCAACTGTTATTTTATTTTATGGAGGATAAAGTTCAGATCATGAATAATGGCATTACAAGTGAACTTGGCACAATTACACATGTCCTGAACCTCATTGAATCTGACACTAGCAAGTCTTCATTGGCATGCAGGTACTACTTTTACATTGTCATGACAGGAACAATTAATTTGACATGTATCATTAGTACTGCTAAAACATTTCTTTCATGTTTCAACAAATTTGGTGAAGTCCACTTCATATGTATTTTGCATATATGAATTATCTCCTGTTGCTTTCTAAGATGTTAGTTCTTTCAGTTCTAGCCCTCCTATCTTTAATTCCTGGCTGCTGGACTACCTGCAGAACAACGAGTTCATTTGTGGCAGCTATCGCTGTGAGCAGTCCATCCACAACGCGCTCCGCAGCGTCTTCGCCGGGCACAACGAGATCCTCAACGTCTGGAAGTAAGTCACCGGCCATCTGTTTCCTGATGAATTTTCTTTCTAGCTCAATGTGATCGGATCTGACTAGTACGTTCAGATTTACTCTTGTTTTCTTTTCAAATAGTACTAGTAGTCTATATTCCAGCTGTGCGACTACCTGTAGCCACTTGAACCGATGAGAATTCTTCAAGCCTACCTATAGCCACTTGAACAAATGTCTATCTTAGATATGCTCATCTAAAAAATCCAAGTGGAGTAGTATACTGGTAGTATAGTATAATAATATTATCAAAAGGTAAATGCCATGATTATTTAGCTCTGTCAGATAAATACTCGTCGAAAGTGGGCTCCTAGCTATCAAAATTCATTTCCATTATAATCTTACTCATACAATATTCACAGCATGTAATTCTAGAAATATATGCTCATATCTAGTTCTGCATAAAAAATGACAGTATTGACATGTTATAAATAGTTTGTTTGTGTTTCTATTTATTTTGTTACATTTTGCAGGGATAAAGTGAAGAAAAAGAAGAAAAGATTACTAGAAGATTAGTTTTAGGATTTTCTTTTATTTCCTTGCAATTTTCCTTTTATTGGAAACTTGTAAAGACACTGTAATATTCTTACTATAATAAAAATTATGATTCTATTTCATTTTTTGTTTTTAAATTATTTTTCCTTATAGGTTGTTTTCTGTAAATTTAGATTTTTTTGTTTTCCAAATACATTACTAGTGGCGCATTTAAGCCCTTATTAGTGGCGCACCTTCCTTTATTACTAGTGGCGCACCTATAAGGTTATTAGTGGCGCACCTGGAGGGAATACCAGTGGAGCACCGAATGGTATACTAATGGCGCACCACATGGTGCGCCATTAGTATCTGGTATACTAATGGCGCACCTGTGGTGCGCCATTAGTAAAAAATTCTAGTGGCATGATACTAAAGGCGCACCGGTGGTGCGCCATTAGTAGGCAAAACCGGTGCGCCATTAGTAGGCCTTTTCCTAGTAGTGTTTGCCGCAGTGTGGCATCAGCCGTAGTTGTGAAGTGCCTGCCAGAGTAGTGCGTTGGACGAACCACAGTGGAGCAGCTGCTGGAGACCATGAGAATGAGGGGCGGCGCCAGAGGGAGAAGCCAGGAAGATTTGCCCCTACCCGTCGGCCATGTAGCCTAGCTGGACACAGCATCATCGAGGACAAGGCCAGATGGGACCAGTGGCGACGGCTTGCTGGAGGAACCCTAGTGCTGCAGGCAGGGGATCAAGGTAGAGGGAAAGGGGAGAGGAGATGCAAGCGGGCAGGGCAATGAATGCTTGCGTGTTTGTTTTTACTTGAGGGTCAGGTGTTACACGGGCATCAGCAGTTGCATTTTGAGTGTAATATAGGCAGATAACAGAGTCAGTTCACTATTCCCCTTCCCTTCATTTTTTTGTGAGGTTCTACCCGAAACACCCCCCTCCAAAGCGAAATTAGTTAAGCCCAAGCCCATAACTCAAAAATGACTTCTTTATATCTTTTATGGCTTATTTTGACAATATGCCCTGAAAAGGCGGAATCAAACTGGCCCTTAACATGCAATTCAATTGTGCGTGCAATGATGAATCACTCCTGCCTGCTATCTGTACATTTAGGCATCATCATACATGGCATAACCTAATACATGTGCATTCCATTGTAGAATCTGGAATATGCATTGTTTATGTTAGTTCATACGTTGCACATGATGTTTAAATGCCCCTTAAATCTGGTCAGTCAAGTGATGGTCTTTAAGCCTCCTTCTTTGCTTCTTTTCTTGATATGTAAGATTTGATCACACATCTGTGCAATTGCTTGTTTGCATCAGCCAGCCATACAAGGACTGTTTGCTTTGATTACTTGTTGTTCTTGACCTAACACTCTAACAGAGCTTGTCAACGATTTAAACACTAAGGGCTGCTATAGTGGGGCCTTGTCTAACTCATAGGTGACATAAAGGTTTGGCTGTACACTACCGTAGGCAAGTATGTTAGGAAAGTATGCATATTTATCTTCCAAGGAGACGAGTAACTAGTTGACATAATTATGTGGTGTTGTTTTGTTATAATCTCATCCTTTTGTGTTCACAGACTGGAAAGTATGCATATTTATCTTCCAAGGAGACGAGTAACTAGTTTGTGTCACCTTGGAGAGGGGGGTGCAATGAAGATAAGATTGAGGATTTCCAAGTACAAGATTTTAGGAAGGAGCCTTGCAAGAGAAGTAGGAGCTACGCTGAGCCTCTTCAACCTGCTAAGGTAAGTCACTGTATGCAACTCAACAGTTCAATTCCTTGTTTGTTTCAGGCATAGTTAATTTTCACTTTTCAATTGCTTTATTTGTCCTCAGTTAACGAGATGCCCAAATAATCATGCCTGATGTTCGGTACTTGTATCACTATTTGTTGACATATTTAAAGGCCTTACCATTTAATTACTCTGCCGAAGTGTGCCTGAAGCTTTGAAGTCTATTAACCAACTATTATTGCATGAGGCTCACAATCTAGTTTATACTACGCTAATGATTGCATAGTTTTGCCTGCTGTAGTATGTTTGTATGAAACCCTCTACTGTTCATTATGCTCCCTAAGACTTTAATTGAGGCACAGAATGGCTAACTGCTTGCTTACTTATACGCAACATACTGTCTAAATTTGTAACTTGTCTGTGTTTTCGATTGGGCCCCAACATCATGCTCCTCTGGTGAGCTAAGAGGGATTTCTGTATGCAGGCTGCACAGACTATCTTTTTTATAATTTTTAAAATATCACCTGCTTATGCTTCATGACGTGTAACATTTTTTTGAAAAGTGACGTGTAACATTATTGTTAGTTCTGTTTTGCCATGTAGTACAAAATAGTGTCTTGTTCGCTTCACTATTGCAACTATATTTTTGCCCTAGTCATGCGTACTTACAGAAACATTTTAGGATGAAGTGACATCAACACAAAGATCTGCGAGCAGTGCGGCATGGCCGTTACCGAATGATTATGGATTGGAATTGGAATGTGCTGATGTTCTCGAGCATCAACTAGAGGTGGCAAGACAACGTGTACATGGTTGTCAATGTATAATCAACAAGCTGAGACTGGACATGCAGGTATTAGATGCAGGAGTAAAAAAAAATGAAACAAGACACTCAGGTAACCATGAAGGAATTGGAGATTTTGCAGACTGAAATTTGTGCTATCTGAATCTGACCAATCCTATTTTCTGAAGAGATTATAGTTCAAATGGAGTTAAGTTGATGCGCATCCATGCTGTATGAGCTGTATTTGCCCAGTGTATGTAATTTGCTGTTTGTGTATGCTTTATTATCACCTGTGCCGAACCATAATGCCCAGTGGGTATAATCGGCTGTAATTTCTTTATTGTATAGAGTAGGATTATTCTACCTTTCTATGCCTTGATCTCTTTGTAGTAATAGTGTAGGCTTTTTAGAGGTGATAGTATTGAGTAGGATAATTCTTTGAATATGCTATATCGTTCAAACGGGGGCCAATTTGCCCGACCATGGCCCTTCACGGGCAGTCGGATCCATGGGCCTTCTACGTCTCGTAGGATCCATGGGCCTTCTACGTCTCGTAGGATCCATGGGCCTTCTACGTCTCGTAGGATCCATGGGCCTTCTACGTCTCGTAGGATCCATGGGCCGCCGGCTCATTTATGGGTCTTGTACGGGCCTTTAATGGGCCGTAGACGGGCATTTAGTGGAATCGTACGTTTTATGGGCTGACCATAACGGGCCGTTAATAGGCCGTATTTGGTGATGCTATGAAAATGGCCCAACAGATTAACGGTCCACAAACGGGCCGATTGTAACGACGAGCTGAATTTGGCCCACAAACAGAAAATGACAATAACGGGATGTAAGTAACCGAATGCTGCAAATGAGCCCAAGAATAAATGGGCCCTCAAAAGGCCGAAAGTTAACTTGGGTTGGAAACTGCCCAACGGAATAACGGGCCGTTAATGGGTATAAAGTGATACACTGTTCATTACGGGCCAGTTTCACCATGGGCCATTAATGGGTGTAAAGTAATACGCTATTCATTACGGGCTAATTTCAGCACGTGCCGCTAATGGGCCAAGAGTTACAAAGGGCCTCATATGGGCCGAAAGACGTCATGGGCTATACATGGGCCAAAAGTGAAAACGGGCTGGAATCATATTGGATGGCCCAGATGACGCTACTGGGCCTAATTCGGATAGGGCGTAACGGGCCTTGGTTAGCGGGCTGTAATGGGCTATATGCGAACAGGCCGTTAACAGGCTTTCCATGGGCCGGCCCGCCAGCTTTTGACCAAGTCAAATGGGCCGGCCTATTCACAGGAATGGGCCACTGTTGGGCCGTGCCACGTGTCGAGGTATCATAGGCGCCTTCTGTCCAGTGAGTGGATGACATCTGTCCCAACGATGAGCCGACACGTGTTTCCTCTAGACAATTGTGATTTTACATGTGGAAAATCCCCATTGGTCAGGGCTGTTAACGGGTTATCGGATCCAAAACCCAACCCGATAGCTTAACGGCGTTCTGTTACGGTGGATGCCACGTGTCGGTCACCCTTGATGAAAGCACTTCTGTGACGCGCGATTTATTGTCATGGAAGTGGACACTTTCGTGATGATAATTTTGGTAATGTCATGGAACACTTCTATGACAGCACAGGTATGACTATCTTGATTCTGTCATAAATTTGTCGTGGATGTACATGCATGACAAAAAAAGCGACCTACTGTGACAAACACGTATCATCACGGAAGTGTATTTTTTTGTAGTGAAGAGATGATGTAGTTTTCAATTATGAACGTAGGAAATGTCATCATCGGACGACGAATGTCTCCTGGGGGAGTGCGGCTGGTGCCATGACGATCGAGGTCTGTGCAATAGGCCTCACCTGGACGATGATCGGCGCTTCAGCATTAAGCTCGAGGAGACCTTCGAAGTTGAAACGGTACGCAACGATGACAAGTGTTTTTTCATAATTAAGCATGACTTCAACTATTTCAACGTGTAATTTTCATCTTTTACAATTCGAGTATAGCTTATCCCATGCCATGCAAGATGCTATGTCTCGGAGAGGATGGATTTTGAAGACCATGAAAATTATGAAACAAAGAAAATTCACCTAAGGACTCATCATGATGTGGATTTTGAAGTAAATCTGTATAATTCTGGGAGCGTAACCCATTTTGGTTGCAAAAATTGGGAAGCATTTTGCAAGATGTATGGTTTTGATGAGGGTATGCTTGTCACCATGGATCTTGGTGATCCTGACATCGACCAAGACAATATGGACATTTGGGTCCTTGTTGATACGCCTCCGGTTCTACCGCTATGTGAGTTTCTCAAACATAGTTAATTATTAACTAATTTATATTGTTCATTTCAAAATAGTTGACAACTTATTTCCATTGACAGCTTATTTTGATTGTTCAAACAATGTGCGGAACATGGTAGACAAAACGCACTACACCGATGGCTCCAAGTTAACTTATCAGGAGAAAAATCATCTGGTCGGATTTTGTACCGATCTTGAGAATTACAATATCTACACTCAAACTCCTCAACATTATGGTCAATATGTGCCACTAGTGCATGTGTTGAACTATGGTAACTACCATGGAGATACCCTGGTATGATTTTTTACTATTACGACATCCGTGCATCTTTTGCATACTTCTAAAACTAGTACATCAGTGCTAACTATGAAGTTATTACTATGTTTTTCAACAGAGAATCCCAGAGGATTGTGTGCCTCATTTGATGTATCAGAATGGCAGCCTTCGTGTTTTGAACATATATCCAGGTCATCCTACGAATCTCAACTGTCCATACCGGATTTCTAAAAGAAGTGGAGACATGCTAATCAGAGAATGGAAAAAATGTATGGACAGTCGTAAGGAGGTTCCTGGAAGCAAAAGGAAGCGCCACACAAGAATTGGAGACAGGATTATCTCCATTCTCCATAATGGAGAGTCAGGGTCTATATTGTTTTATGCTATTTTACCTTAAATAGGGTATTTAGGTCCTGCCTAATACTGATGATCATGTGTTAAGAACAATTAAGTAGGGTTGGTTCGATGACTATCAGGATGATGATCGTATGACTTGTTACTAATAACGAGTAGAAGTTGTATGATGATGATTAGTAGGACTTGTTATTATGATGATGCATGATGCGAGCATGAAGAGTTATTATATATCTGTGGGTGAAATGAACATGGATTGGATTGAAGTGAAGGCAACATGCATGTGGTGCATGTCGAAAGTAGTACAGTCCAAACTTGATAAAGTTAGGATTAGTATTACTTTCGACATGCACCACATGTTGCCTCAGTTCAATCTAAGTCATGTTTAGGCATAGCAGTAGCAGTAGCACGGAGATAAGAGAGGACACATCTCTCAATTATCTCTGAATGCAGTATTACTTTCGGCAAACTCGCTACTCGCGGTCTCGAGACTTGTAATGTTCTAACTTTGTTCGGTCTTTTGAATTCAGAGACTAATATGATGAATTGTATTCGAAGACTAATCTTCTATTGTATTTGATGAATCTGTTGTTTATATGTTGTGTTGTCTATATTCTGTGCAGTAATATATTTTGTAACATGTGCAAATATCAGAAAAGAAAAAACAAATTCCTAATATTCATACTAGTGGCGCACCATACAACACATTAGTGGCGCACTGCTATAAAAATACTAGTGGCGCATTATCTATTAGTGCGCCATTAGTAACCCAGAGCACAAGGTAAATATGGCCCCCCTGGGAGGCATACTAATGGCGCACCATGTGACTTACTAATGGCGCACTGCCTGGTGCGCCACTATAGTCTGGTATACTAATGGCGCACCAGGGGTGCGCCATTAGTATATGTTACTAGTGGCGTGATGATAGTGGCGCACCTGTAGTGCGCCATTAATGGCCAAAATAGGTGCACCACTCATAAGCCTTTTCCTAGTAGTGATTGGCAAGGTGCTCCTTCAAGATCTGGGGGTCGGCACGAATGGCAGCCATCGCGACCTCATCCGCGCGTGCGGCCGCGATTTGCTTCTCTGCTGCGAAATGCTCCTTGAGGTCCTGGCTATACTGCGTGCACCATGGCTTAGGCCGACGTTTTTTTGGTGGAGGGGTTGGTGATTTGGGTGGAAGGTGTCGCACTTGCGCCGATGGTCGGGGCATGTGGGATGTGGAAGGAGGAGGAGGATGGGGGTCTGGTGTGGATTACCTGCCTGTATAGAGGAGGCCGAGCAGCGTGAAGGAGGGTCGCCGGCGAGGAGGCGGCGCTGCAAGCAAGGAGTGAAGGTTTCAACTTGGAAAGGAAGGCGAAAAGAGGGGAAATGTGGCTTTTGGCAAGGGGGAGGGGGCGGGGAGGTAGATATTTCCGTGGAAGCCGAAAATTTGGAATCGCTTCAGCCAAAAAACTGCCGTGCAAAGTGTCATCAAACACGGTCCCTTATTCAGAACTGTGTACGATATGTGGGCATCACAAACGATTTAGATAGCTTAACCCATGTGTGATGAGTTTGAACGTCAAAAGTGTTGGTTCGAATTTCCATGGTTACAGTGGTCATCCACATCATTGTATAATTTGGGTACACAAAGGAGACTACAACACACCCACACTTCTTAATCGAGCAAGTTCAGCAATTAAACAGAGCTAGCTGACCTAAACATTACTCTAACAAATTAAAGACCGGCGCTCTTAATTAAACAAAACAAAGAGTACTACTATGGCTTGTGCTCGTCGATCTCCGCCGCCGCCTCCATGTCCAGCTCGCGCCCGACAGTCTCCTGGGGAAGGGGCTACATGGCATCCATCGCACCATACTTGACAAGCATCTCGCCATCCACATCCGTCATCTCTTTGGAAAAGGCCACCATGAGCTAGGCGTGGGCGGACGCGATCTAGGCTTGGACGGGCTCTGTCGTCGCAAGGTATGCGGAGGAGGAGCGGACGGCTGCTCGAACGCTCTCGGCGATTGCCAGCTCTTCGGACGTGGGTTGCTGACCGTTGTCGAAGAAGCTTCGTTCGATTTGTGCGGTGACCACCAGGAGCTGGGCGTAGGCGGCCTCGACATGGTCGTGGGTGGCCTCCATCAGGGCTAAGGTCACCGCTGCGGAACGGACAGCTACTGTGTCGTTCTTGCTAGTGGCTATCACCGAGGCAGATGTTGGTGCCGCCACCTGAGAAGCAACAGCGGCTGTTTAGGCTGCCTTTGCCACCCGGTCGCAAATTGTGGCCGCACTCATGCACCTTGTTCGCACGCGCATGGTGGCTGCGGTCGCGCTCTCGCCAGAGTGGGCCACCGAAGTTACCCTCACAACACGGATCCACGTGCCCATCTTTCACCAGAGACGATTGAACAGTGAAATGATATTTGGGGAGCAAGCTAGTGTGCTTGAGACGCCGGTTGTGGATGGTAGCCGACGCACCTTTGAAAGTGCAACTATCCCTAGGTGGTTTTGGTAATTCATAACAACATATAGCTCATTGAGCTAATGCTATTCCAAGATGATTATCTCAGGAAAGCTCAATGACTGGCATGGCATGGATGTGAAAGTGGAACCCTCAAAATGCTAAGGACAAAGGATTGGCTCGAGCTCAAAAGCTCAAGACTCTTCATTTTATATTTTAGTGATCCAAGATCACATTGAGTCTTTAGGAAAAGACAATACTATCAAGGAGGGATGAGGTGTTGCTTAATGAGCCTCTTGCTTCATGTGCTTAGTGATATGCTCCAAAAACCCTCAACTACTTTCCCATATCCACTTATGACCTAAACCCTAAGCCAAACTCGGTCCTACCGATTCTTTCTATCCGGCGCCACCGAGTTTCACTTGTCATAAGCCACTGCCAAACCCTAGCAATTCGGTTCTACCGATAGGGATCTCGGTCTCACCGAGATGGGATTGCAAACTCTCTGTTTCCCTTTCGTAACTTTTCGGTCTCACCGAAAGAGCGGATCGGTCCCACCGAGATTGCAATGTAAATTCAGTGTTTCCTTTTTGTAACTTTTTGGTCTCACCGAAAGAGCAAATCGGTCCCACTGAGTTTGCCTGACCAACTCTCTGGTTAGCTAATTACCAAATTCGGTCTCACCGAGTTTGTGTAATCGGTCTCACCGAGATTACGTTATGCCCAAACCCTAACCATATCGGTCCTACCGAGTTGCATGTCAGTCCCACCGAAAATCTCTAACGGTCACTAGGTTTACATTTTCGGTCCGACCGAGTTTGTTGATTCGGTCCCACCAAGATTGGAAAACTGTGTGTAACGGTTGGATTTTGTGTGGAGGCTATATATACCCCTCCACCTCCTCTTCATTCGTGGAGAGAGCCATCAGAACACACACAATTCCAACTCATATGTTCTGAGAGAGAACCACCTACTCATGTGTTGAGATCAAGACATTCCATTCCTACCATATGAATCTTGATCTCTAGCCTTCCCAAGTTGCTTTCCACTCAAATCTTCTTTCCACAAAATCCAAATCCTATGAGAGAGAGTTGAGTGTTGGGGAGACTATCATTTGAAGCACAAGAGCAAGGAGTTCATTACCTACACACCATTTGTTACTTCTTGGAGAGTGGTGTCTCCTAGATTGGCTAGGTGTCACTTGGGAGCCTCCGACAAGATTGTGGAGTTGAACCAAGGAGTTTGTAAGGGCAAGGAGATCGCCTACTTCGTGAAGATCTACCGCTAGTGAGGCAAGTCCTATGTGGGTGATGGCCATGGTGGGATAGACAAGGTTGCTACCTCGTGGACCCTTTGTGGGTGGTTGCTTCTTCGTGGACCCTTTGTGGGTGGAGCCCTTCGTGGACTCGCGCAACCGTTACCCTTTGTGGGTGGAGCCCTCCGTGGACTCGCGCAACCGTTACCCTTTGTGGGTTGAAGTCTCCATCAACGTGGATGTAGGATAGCACCACCTATCCGAACCACGGGAAAAACATCCGTGTCTCTAATTGTGTTTGAATTCTCCAAACCCTTCCCTTTACATTCTTGCAAGTTGCATGCTTTACTTTCCGCTGCGAATATACTCTTTGCATGCTTGCTTGAATTGTGTGATGATTGCTTGACTTGTCCTACAATAGCTAAAATCTGCCAAGAACTAAAATTGGGAAAAGGTTAAGTTTTTATTTGGTCAAGTAGTCTAATCACCCCCCCTTCTAGACATACTTTCGATCCTACAAGTGGTATCAGAGCTTTGGTCTCCATTTTCTTTGATGTCCATAGCTTTTGGTGGTCATAGCCTTGGTTTCACAACCTAGGAGAGTATGGCGTCTAGCGAGGGAAACTATCACCGTAGAGATCCTTACTTTGATGGTACTAATTTTGCTAGTTGGAAGCATATAATGAAAATGCATATTCTTGGACATAACCCCGCCGTTTGGGCTATTGTGTGTGTTGGTTTGCAAGGTGACTTCTTTGATGGGAAAGAACCAAACCGTGAAGCTACCGCGGATGAGTTGAAGATGTTGCAATACAATGCTCAAGCTTGTGATATTCTCTTCAACGGATTGTGCCCCGAAGAATTCAACAAAATCAGCCATCTTGAGAATGCAAAGGAAATTTGGGACACTTTGATTGATATGCACGAAGGTACCGACTCCGTCAAGGAATCCAAGTTGGATGTGCTTCAAAGTCAACTTGACAAGTTCAAAATGAAGGATGGTGAAGGTGTCGCTGAAATGTACTCTAGGCTTGCTCTCATCACAAATGAGATTGCCGGCTTAGGAAGTGAAGAGATGACCGATAGATTCATCATCAAGAAGATTCTAAGAGCCTTGGATGGAAAATATGATACCGTGTGCACATTGATCCAAATGATGCCCGATTACAAAGATCTCAAGACAACGGAGGTGATTGGAAGAATTGTTGCTCATGAGATGTCACTTAAGGATAAAGAGGAACTTCACAACAAATCAAGTGGTGCCTACAAAGCCTCATGTGAAGCCCCTACATCATAGAGTGAGAAACAAAACTTCAATGAAGAATTGAGCTTAATGGTGAAGAACTTCAACAAGTTCTACAAGAGTAGAAGCAAAGATAGAAGCTTCAAGTCAAGGTCCTACAATGACAAAAGATCTTCTAGTCGAGAGCGAAACTGCTACAGTTGTGGAAGACCCGGACACTATTCCAATGAGTGTACGGCTCCCTACAAGAGAAGAGAAGATTCTCCAAAAAGAAGAAGCAAATAATCACCACCAAGAGAGAGAAGGAGTAGAGATGATCGTTATGAACGAAGATACTCACGGAGAAGCAAGGATTCAGAAAGGAAGGAAAAATCTTCAAGGAGCTACACAAAACGAAGACATCAAGCTCATGTTGGTGAATGGGTATCCGGCTCCGACTCCGACAGCCACTCCAAGAGAAGTTATCACTCCGACTCCGAAGATACTCAAGATGAAGGTGTTGCTGGTCTAGCACTTGTGTCAACCAACTCCTACGACATATTTGACTCACCAAATGAAGGAATTGGATGATGCTTCATGGCCAAAGGTCCTAAGGTAACCCACCCCGAGTATGTTGATTTCAATAGTGATGAAGATGACTTGTTAGGTGACGATTTGCTTGTTGACAACTCTAGTGATGAATACTATGATGAAACGTCAATTAATCATGCTAATCAAGATAAAACGAATGACAATGATAAGGAGAAGATTGAGGCTCTAACTAAAGAACTAAACACTCTTAAGTTAGCTCATGAAACTATCTTCGAAGATCATCGAGAACTTTTAAGAGCTCATGAGAAATTACGCTTTGAAAAGCTCAATCTTGAGCAAGAGCATGAGTTCTTAAAAGCAATCAATGATGATCTACGCAAGAAAAGTTCTTCTTACATTGCCAAGCGTTTACTCTTATCCACTTACATGCCTCAAGTCAAGTCTAGTAACAAGAACAAGAAAGATTCTTCCTCTAGTAGTAACAATGATCATGCTAAATCCAATATTGTTGCTTCTAGTAGTTCTCTTGATTCCACTAATGATTCTCTTAGCCAAGTTACACTTGAGCAATAAAATAGCTTATTGAAGGAAATTATAGAGAAAGGAGTGTACAAAAGCCTTGCCGGGAGTAAGCAATTCGAGGAAATTGTGCGCAAGCAAGGAATGCACCGGAAGAATCAAGGTGTTGGTTTTGAACGAAAGTTCAATGCCAATGGAGTTGAGTGGGAAGAAGATCAATACCCCGAGACAAAGTTTGTTCCTCAACAAGAGAAGTATGATACTTCTTTCAAGGGGACACAAGCTCAAGATGATCTTCCACCACAAGACTACAAGCAAAAAGGCAAGGACAAGCTTCAAGAGGAAATTGATGCATTTGAAGAAGCTCCTAAGACCTTAGTCAAGTGGATTCCCAAGACTACTTCAAGTTCCACTTCATCAAGTACGACTACAACTCCAAGGATTCCCATCAAGATGGTGTGGATCCAAAAGAAGAAGAACTAGAGAGTTCTTGAGGGTGACTCCGCCAACATACTTCACTCTTATAATTTTGGCAAGAACAAGTGCAATCAACTTCCACATCTTGCACTAGTTCAAGGAGTCACAAACACTCTTGTTGGTAAGACAAGGGACAAGGTAACCTAAAAGTTTTCATGGACGTCATCTTGTGTGTGCATCACTCTATGTCTATGGATATCCTTGTTTGTTCCTTGTGGGACTAACCCATGTAGGTATTGAAAGTGCAATTCACTCAAATGGATAGCTCCAAGTGATCTACATCAACATTGAGCATCCACATCTTCAACATCTACATGAAGTCATCATCGACAAAACCCGAGGTTAGTTCATCCCTCTAAGGGGGGATATCACATCTAGGGGGAGCTTTACTCTAAGACTTGAGCTAAAGCAACTCTAAAGATGTGAACACAACAATGCTTTACGTAAAAGTGGTAACCCCACTCGAGCTTAAACGATGAGTATGACCTATGATCAAGTGTTCTCACTTGAGTCCTAAGTCAATATACTCATATATAGATGACCTTGTCATCGCAAATTGCTTGATAGATGCTAGAATTGGTTGTGCATGCCTTGTCACATATTTCATTTGCCATTTTATTGTATGAGCATGCTGGTTGCATATTTTACTCATTCGAGGACATCCACTTGTTGTTTTGATTGTTTGGTTTTATTTCCTTGTGCCAAGTGGATGGACAAGAAGGCCTAAGAACCTCCTCTAGCTATCTATGCTTTTCTCGTCTCAAATTCTATTCATGCTACATCACAAAATTTGATCAAGTCAGATTTGAACCACTCTGTGTGAGGAGCGCTCGGAGTCCCCGATTCGTCATAGACTTAAACTTCCAAAACCTCTTTATGATTCTCAGTCTGACCGATACCCCACTTTCGGTCCTACCGAGATCATTAAGTTGATCTAGGTTTTCGATCTCGGTGCAACCGATTTGAACCTTTCGGTCACACCAAGTTTCAGTAACTGCTTGCAGTTATGAATCTCGGTGCCACCGAGTTGTTCCACTCGGTCACACCGACAGGGTCGGGCTATATATAGTCACGGGCAAAAATTTGGAAATTTCTCCGAACCCCTTCGCCCGCGCGATGGCCTGCTCTGCCAACTTGGTCTCCGGATCGTCTCCTCGCCGCCAGCCGCCTCCAGTCGCTGGTCTCCATCGCCGTCAATGGAATTCTACCCCGCCGTTGCCGCTGTAGCGAGTCTCCGCCGAACTAGGGTATGGACTCGATCTTTGTGCTATTCTCCAATCCGATTCTTAGCACATTGTGATCATCATGATTCTTTCCATGATTGAAACACTCCTATCCAGTCAATGCATTCGTAGATTAGTTATGATTCGAAAATTTTAGGGTTAGGTTTCCGCCGAAACCATCTCGGACCCACCGACTTGAAAAACTTGGTCCCACCGATTTGGCTTATGCCATTGCACAAGTGAGACTCGGTCTGACCGAGAATTACTTATCGGTGTGACCGATTTTGGAACTCTATGAAACCCTAGCAGTCTCGGTGCCACCGAACTGTGACTCGGTCCAACCAAGTTCACTAGTTTAGGTTCCAAAACTGCTTCGGTATCACCGAGTTTGAAAATCGGTAGATCCGAGATGATTTCAGTGGGAAACTAAAACTAAGTTTTTGGATCATTCTTTTGCAAAAATCTCTACATTTTGTGATGCTCATCCACTCTACCTCATTTATAAACTGTTCATAGGGTCAGCAGTCAGCTTGTTCGTTATGTTAGATCAGAGTGATAGCTAGAATGTGTCAGAACAGCAAGTGCAGATGAGTGAGGGCACTAGTCCCTCAAGTTCGTTAGATGATGGCAGCAGGAGTACTCCTAGCAATTTACCAAAAGCTGCCACCAGACAGAGGAAGAAGAGAACTTCAGATTCTGAGGATGAAGATTATGTGGCAGAAGAGGAAGCCACATGAAAGAGAGTTGAGCCAGCACAGGGCACAAAGCCAGGCCTGAAAGTCAAAAGGCCAGCAGGCAGGCAGCCTATGTCAAAGGCCAGAGCTTGAACTGAAAAGCCTGCACCCAAAGAGCCAGTTGCTGCTGAAGGAAAGAAGAGGAAGGAAATGTTCAAGAAGACCGTAGCCAGAGTGCTTGGAAAGGCTTCCATCATGGAAGAAGAGGAAGAAGAAGAGGTTGCTGCACCAGCACCTAAGGCACCTAAGCTTATGGGTGATGCTATCAGGACAGGGGCTGCTGGATCTAAGCCCAAAGAAGCACCCAAAGCTGCCTCCAAGCCAAAACCAAAGAGAAATACAAGAAGCATCCCAGCTGCTGAGAAGAACAAGGCCCTAGTGCCTGAAGCTGCAGAAGAATATGATGAAGAGAAAGTACTCAGAAAACTCAAGCCCAAGATCCCAGACCACAATGATGCTCATCCTGTGGCTGAGGATATGAAGCTCAGGAGAGATTCAGGGCTGAGGAAGTGGAGAGAAGCAGATCCGTATGCTTCAAGGAGAAGGACTGCTGTTGACTATAGATTTCACACCAAGGAACAGCAGGACTTCTATGAGACTGTTTTGTTGGACAAGAAGCCAATTGTATGTGATATGAGATGGGTCGACTGGGAATATATCAAGGAAAACGAAGAGCACTATCCTGGAGTGCAAGACAGCTTCATAGCTTGTGGAGTAGCTGACTTTGTTGGGCAGAAGCTCACAAAGTGGAATGAGGAGCTTATCACGCAGTTCTACTCCACAGCACATTTCTACCCAGATGGAAGGATCACTTGGATGTCTGAAGGTACGAGGTACCAATCTACTATTAAGGAATGGGCAAAGTTGATCAATGCCCCAGAGGAGCAAGCAGATGACTTGGATATCTATGCCAAGAAGAAGATGGATCATAACTCTATGTCCAATATGTACAAGGAAATTCCAAACGAAGCTCTTGAAACTTTCAAATTTGGCTCAGTGCATTATCTTCTGTCAGGGCTGCCAACTATCAATTGGATCTTGAGGCACACCTTATTGCCCAAGTCAGGTGATCACAAGATGATTAGAGGCCATGCAATCAATTTACTTCATGTATTTGATGTACCTCAGAAATTCAAGGTCATGAGCCTCATAGTAGAGAAAATCAAGAGGACAGCAGCAGACCAGAAGAGGAGCTGTGGATATGCCCCTCAGATTCAGGAGCTCATCAACTCCAAGATGGGCATGGGCATATACTTATTGGACAAGGAACACTTGCCCATCCGTCCAGATTTTGAAGATAATCAAGTTATTATGACTAAGAATGAGCCATCATCTGCCCAAGCACAAGCCAAGAAGGAGAAGGCAAGGAAGGAGAAAGCTGCCAAGATGCCAACTCAAGAGGAGGCATCTGAGTATTTCTTGAAAACCAAACAAGAGCAGCTTGGTTACCTGATTGCATCCACCTTGCGGATTGAGAAAGGACTAGCCACCCTAAATCAGAACCAGACAAGCCTAGAGAGAATCATGGAACAAAAGTTCTATGACTTGGATGTCAAGGTGACAGAGATTCAGACTGAAGTGGAGCAGCTCCAAGATGATATGCAGGAGAGGAAAGGGAAGACAACCAATGATGCCTTTGCCAGAGTGCCACAAGGTCCGAGGTCGTCTGCAGTGCCAGTTGCTGACACCAGAGCCACCACTTCTGCACCAGATACAGCCTCAGTTCCACCAGCTCCAGCATCTACTTCAGCTCCAACTCCAGCGTCCACCTCAGCGTCTACAGAAGCCTTCGTCCTTGGAGTGATCCGGACTCCACCACCACCTGAAGATCAAGCCTGAGCGTCGATCTAGCACTATGCATTTTCTAGGAACTTTTTGGTAACTTGTTGCCAAAGGGGGAGACAAATGTATAGATCATAGGCTTCGAGAGAGAGAGTGTTGCTTTTTTCTCTCTTGCTTTATTTGGTGGTTTTTCGAACTTTGTTTGCTTTTGAGTGCTTGAGATACTATGCTTGTAAGACATTGATGATCATGTGTTTATCATAAGCTACACTTAATGTTTGCTTAATGCTATTATCTTATCTATCTTATGTGATCATTCACTATTCTTGGTGATGAGTGCATATATTTCATTCTTATCATTTTAAGCGCTCCACCAAGATGTATGTGACATGGAAGAGTAACCCATGACTCTAACTCTTTGTGCATTTGCAGTCCAAAGCAAATTTTAAATATGCACAAATTTAGGGGGAGCTCTTACTTATCACATACTTCTCAAAGCGACGATATATTTCATGCTTATTATCATTTGTCGAAGCTTTGATCTATATGTTGTCATCAATTACCAAAAAGGGGGAGATTGAAAGTGAAACTATCCCTAGGTGGTTTTGGTAATTCATAACAACATATAGCTCATTGAGCTAATGCTATTCCAAGATGATTATTTCAGGAAAGCTCAATGACTGGCACGACATGGATGTGAAAGTGGAAACCTCAAAATGCTAAGGACAAAGGATTGGCTCAAGCTCAAAAGCTCAAGACTCTTCATTTTATATTTTAGTGATCCAAGATCACATTGAGTCTTTAGGAAAAGCCAATACTATCAAGGAGGGATGAGGTGTTGCTTAATGAGCCTATTGCTTCATGTGCTTAGTGATATGCTCCAAAAACCCTCAACTACTTTCCCATATCCACTTATGACCTAAATCCTAAGCCAAACTCGGTCCTACCGATTCTTTCTATCCGGCGCCACCGAGTTTCACTTGTCATAAGCCACTGCCAAACCCTAGCAATTCGGTTCTACCGATAGGGATCTCGGTCTCACCGAGATGGGATTGCAAACTCTCTGTTTCGCTTTCGTAACTTTTCGGTCTCACCGAAAGAGCGGATCGGTCCCACCGAGATTGCAATGTAAATTCAGTGTTTCCTTTTTGTAACTTTTCGGTCTCACCGAAAGAGCAAATCGGTCCCACCGAGTTTGCCTGACCAACTCTCTGGTTAGCTAATTACCAAATTCGGTCTCACCGAGTTTGTGTAATCGGTCTCACCGAGATTACATTATGCCCAAACCCTAACCATATCGGTCCTACTGAGTTGCATGTCAGTCCCACCGAAAATCTCTAACGGTCACTAGGTTTTCATTTTCGGTCCGACCGAGTTTGTTGATTCGGTCCCACCGAGATTGGAAAACTGTGTGTAACGGTTGGATTTTGTGTGGAGGCTATATATACCCCTCCACCGCCTCTTCATTCATGGAGAGAGCCATCAGAACACATACACAATTCCAACTCATATGTTCTGAGAGAGAACCACCTACTCATGTGTTGAGATCAAGACATTCCATTCCTACCATATGAATCTTGATCTCTAGCCTTCCCAAGTTGCTTTCCACTCAAATCTTCTTTCCACAAAATCCAAATCCTATGAGAGAGAGTTGAGTGTTGGGGAGACTATCATTTGATGCACAAGAGCAAGGAGTTCATTACCTACACACCATTTGTTACTTCTTGGAGAGTGGTGTCTCCTAGATTGGCTAGGTGTCACTTGGGAGCCTCCGACAAGATTGTGGAGTTGAACCAAGGAGTTTGTAAGGGCAAGGAGATCGCCTACTTCGTGAAGATCTACCGCTAGTGAGGCAAGTCCTGTGTGGGCGATGGCCATGGTGGGATAGACAAGGTTGCTACCTCGTGGACCCTTTGTGGGTGGTTGCTTCTTCGTGGACCCTTTGTGGGTAGAGCCCTTTGTGGACTCGCGCAACCGTTACCCTTTGTGGGTGGAGCCCTCCGTGGACTCGCGCAACCGTTACCCTTTGTGGGTTGAAGTCTCCATCAACGTGGATGTAGGATAGCACCACCTATCCGAACCACGGGAAAAAAATCCGTGTCTCCAATTGCGTTTGAATTCTCCAAACCCTTCCCTTTACATTCTTGCAAGTTGCATGCTTTACTTTCCGCTGCCAATATACTCTTTGCATGCTTGCTTGAATTGTGTGATGATTGCTTGACTTGTCCTACAATAGCTAAAATCTGCCAAGAACTAAAATTGGGAAAAGGTTAAGTTTTTATTTGGTCAAGTAGTCTAATCACCCCCCCCTCTAGACATACTTTCGATCCTACAACCTTCTCGCGTAAGCCATAGGCGTACTATACACCGAAGGTGCTCCAAGATATTTTGTACTACATCTCACACCGTTGCTGATAATAAACTGTGTGCGATCTACTTGATTTTTCATATTGATTTGAATTACATAATGGGGTCACATCGGCAATGGACGGTGTTTGAATTGCTAGACCTTTTATCTGGAGTGAACATGCAACTATATGTGTGTCGTAAAAGAATTGGAATTATTCAGAGTTCGTTTGAACATTTTGTACATTAAATTGGTTTTCTAGCCATTTCAGGTGAACAATTCAAATTTGAACTACATGCACATCCTCCAGTGCATATAAATTAGTTGAAAAATCAAATATGTGTCCTTGGGTGCATGCTTAGGTCCCATGCAAGAAATGGGAATGAATTTCAAACACCAGGGCACCATTGATTTTCAGCAAAACATTGAGATGCCTGGTTTTTAAATTCTAGTAAATCCAAAATACTATTAACCATTCACGTGACGCCACGTGTCTTGGTTTAATTAATTGTAGGAGGTGCCATGCGGACAGCTGCTTGACCTTGACTGAATGGGAGGCGTGTGAGCGTTGTCCCGTAGGCTGACCGAGAGGCGTGCAAGCTGTCCTCGAGTGCGCAAGCTCACTGGGAAGCGTGCAAGCTGTACGCTGCGCATGCTCACTGGGAAGCGAGCCCTTTTACTTCCATGGCCGCTCACCTTGCTTGCATCCTCTCCATTAATGGCGCCCAAGCTGCAGTTTAATTCAAATTTTGAATATAAAACACTCATCGCAAATGTTTTAGTTAGAACACCCATATGCAAACCGACAGCTTCCCCAGGGAGCCAAGAGAAAATGTGCCGAGCAGGATTTCTGCAGCTTTTGATCGCAAATGTTTTAGATAGAACACCCGTATGCAAAGTGAGAGCAGCGCAGGATTTGTGCATCCCTTCAACGCAAACAGTTGTTTTGGATGACCCGTGTGCAAGCACATACAAAAAAGTTGGTAAGATCTGTCAATCCTTGTAACACTGTGATTTATCAAAATATGAAGTTAAAAATCACTAGCAATATCTAATTTCTGCAACTAAAATTCAATAATTAAGCCTAGATTTCATTCATAGATTAACCGGTCGTTCTTAATTTATACAAACAGTTCAACTCGAGAGCTAAACCGACCAAACTTTTCTCCAACTGTTGCCAACCACGTATTGATATAGCTAGTTCAACTATATATACTAGCTAATTTTAAGTACGTTGTACTGTTTGTCGGAGTAAATGACCACGGGTAGCCTAGCAGGCTCCCCCTGGCTCTTCAAAAAAATTATAGGCCGATCAAGCCTTCAAACATCCAAGACGTGGGGCCGCCTTCCCCCGGCTGGCTACTTCTCTGGCCGGCTGCACAAAGGCGGCCCAGCCCTAAAATCCTTGTGAAGGAAACCACGAGAGGGCTGACTCCAAGAAGCCGGCCGCAAGAAGGCCGACTCCAAGAAGCTGGCTCCCCCCAGCAGGTGGCCAAGATCGTGCCCTCAGATTCTGCACCCACATAACGATGATGAGACGGGGTGTGGCTACAGGGAAACCTGCCACCCCCGAATCCCGGGACGCGCATGGCCACAGTGCGCCGTACGGGGCAGCCATCACCTGTCCGGCGCGGCACTGTTGCCATGTTGACCACGACGACACCCACGGCGAGCTGTCAGCACGACCCATGGGTGGCGGGCCCCCTCAGCCAGGGAGACGCCTAAAGACGGCCAGGCCTCCCCCAGTCGGCCTGGCATGTGGCCGACTCCCAACAGGTGGCTAGTTCACACCTCGAAGGGGCGCCCCATTAAGGAGATAAGATGAGGTAAGGCTACAGCAATAAGCCGCCCGGCGGCGGTACTGTAGCCATGCTTACCACGACGAAGCCCTCGTCACCAGAGGCGAGGCAACAGTAACCAGCGTCCGACAAGACCCAAGAGCGGTGGGACCGGCCCGTCGACCAGAAGGCTGGCAGCCGGCGGGGTCCACCAGTCGGCGGGCCCATCGGTCGGCGGAGAAGCCGGTCGGCGTAGACACAGACGGCTAGGGCCCGCGCCCAGCCGGATTACCATTGTACCCCTGGGGGTAGGCCTATATAAACCCCCAGGGCACCCATGGAGAGGAGGCTTTTTCGAGTAGTTTTAGACACAACACTGAGAGGAAGAATGGGCCAGCCTTGCCCTTCTTCATCCTTTCACCGAACAGCTCAAGGAGCCTCTTGTAGCTGTTTGCTGATCTAGTGACCATGCGGAGACCCCGCAGAGCAGCAGTAGGGCTGTTATCTCCACGGAGAGCCCTGAAGCTGGGTAAGATCCGCCGGCGTGCATGTCTTCGCCTTATCCCGTTCCCAGGCACCGGCGATGTTTTACTGGCTCCCACAATGATAAGCCATCCGTTGGCATATGTCGCACCAACCACCCGACATTTGGCGCCCACCGTGGGGCCAGGTGCACCGTCATCCGGAGACCTGTTCTGGACGGGAACCCTCTTCCTTCCTAGCGCGCGTAGCCAGCCCGGCTCGCCCGATGGCGCTTGCCCCGACGCGCTGCAAGGCATCGCCGACGCCTGTGCAGCGAGCTGCCTCGCCGACCTTCTTGGCGAGGCTCGCATCTATGATGAGCCCGCATCTGACGTGGGCACAGGCTGCCCCGAGAGCCACCTCGTCAGCCTCCTCGACCAACTCCACGTCTCCAGCGAGCTTGCCGCGGACTTGGAGTCGGTTGGCTCCACCGGCCCGATGCTTGTCGACTCTGACACGGCATCGCTTGACGCCTTCCCCTCCAACGTGGTAATCATCAACGACCCTCTTCCTCGAGCCGACAGTAGTGGCAGCGCCATCACCGAGGTACTGGCCATCAGCCACGGCGCCGCCTCTGGCGAAAACCCCCACGACGCCCTGCAGACGGCGCTGCACGACTTGTTTGCCCCCATCCCGGCCGATGCCAACGCCAAGACACTGGAGGCGCGCCGCCTCGCCCTCGTTGCGAAGGGCCAGAAGCTAGCTTCCATGAGACGCCTCGCTGAAGCTCACCAGCGCGAAGTCGACCGCGCCACCTTCGGCACGCCGCCTCCTGACGGGCCGAGCCGCGTCGACATCATCAAGAAACGCGGTGCGGCTATCGCCGACGTGCTGGGTGCAGACCGCCCAGTCTATGCCACGCCACTCGAGAACCTACGTGCCGCCCAGGCGGCCGCAGACGTGCTGAATGGACTGGGGCCCGACGAGCTCCCCTACATGACCAGACGCATCCAGCAGCTTATCGACGCGGCCACAGAGCGGCATGAAGCTGGTGTCCGCGCCGAAAGTCCTCCCCCGCGCCAAGAGCACGCTACAACGTCCCGAACACCTACTGCGGGCAACACCCGCGCAAGGAAAGAAAATGAGCCGGCTGCCAGCCGATGCCGGACTCGAATCTCCATCAAGCGTGACGCTGAAGGCCGCCCTCGAGCTGTGGAGTGGCGGGGCGACCCTCCACCTCCTCCGCCTCATGGGGAGAGATATCCTACTCCGCCGCCTGTCAGGCATCCAACTCTCAGCGGCCGACTGGGTCGCCGGGAAGGAGTCGGCGAGAATGACGCCCGCCACCGGATCGACCGCCTAGCATGATCCCTGGCTCTGGAAGAAGAAGATGATGTCGGCTCGCCTTGCTTCAGCCCCCACATCCACGACGAGCCCTTCCCCAAAGGGTTCTCGCTCCCAAGAGACACGCCCAAGTACAACGGCTCCGTGAAGCCGGAGGACTAGTTGATCAACTACTCCACCGCGGTCAGCATCGCGAACGGCAACAGGCATGTTGCCGTGAAGTATGTCCCCCTCATGCTCCAGGACACAGCGCGCACCTGGCACAACAGCCTCAAGCCTTACAGCGTCAACAGCTGGCTGGACTTCACAGAAGCCTTCATCCGCAACTTCACCAGCACCTACAAGTGGGCTCCCAAGCCCCGACAGCTCTCCTTGTGTGTACAAGGGCCCAATGAATCGACTCGCGACTACCTCACGCGTTGGGCTGAGCTCCGCAACTCCTGCGAAGGGGTGCACGAAGTTCAGGCTATAGAGTACTTCACTGCTGGGTGCCGACAAGGCACCCTCCTCAAGCACCGACTCCTTTGCGACGAGCCGACTACCCTCGACGAGCTGCTGGTCATAGCTGATAAATACGCCACGGCCGATTCCTTGATGAAGACCGAGATTCGAGTAGACGCCTCTGGGAAGGTGCTCGCTCCGAGTCCCAAGACGTCGGCCGGAGACTCCAGCCGACGCCCGTACCACAACGACCACAAGCGCAAGGCTCCCGTGCCGCCTTCCACCAGTCGGCAGGTGGCCACAGTCGAAGAAGAACAAACCGAAGGGCGGCCCACGCCCAAGAAGCAGAAAGGCAGTAGGCCGGCTTGGCAGCCGGCTTTCTCCTATGAGCAAGCACTTGATGCTCCCTGCAAGTTCCACAGCAGCGTGAAGCCTTTGAACCACACGACCCGGAAATGCCACTAGCTCACGCGGATCTCCAAGGGCGAGGGGATAGCGCCGCCTCCGCCTACCGGTCAGCCGCCTCCGGCCCCACCGCAGTCGGCCGCTCGACCAGCAGTCGGGGCTATTCAAGACGAGTTCCCTGACGAGCATGCCGCCCACTTCGTCTTTACAAGCCATCCAGAAGATCAGCATAGCCGGCGCCGACAGCACCAAGAAGTCAATGCAGTTCCTCCAACAACCCCGAGTTCATGCACTGGTCAGAGAGGCCTATCAGCTGTTGCCGGACTAATCACCCAGAGGTGATGCCGTCTCCCGGCTCTTACGCATTGGTTTTGGACGCCACCCTCGCAACAGAAAGGCGAGCTGCCCGTTTCTCCCGCATGCTGATAGATGGTGGGAGCAGCATCAACATATTGTACCGTGACACCATGGAGAAGCTAGGCATCAAGATGAAGCAGCTCATGCCTAGTCGGACTGTGTTCCATGGGATCGTACCCGGCCTGTCCTGCTCCCCAATCGGCAAGATCAAGATAAACATCCTCTTTGGGGACAAGGACCATTTCCGCCGAGAGGCGGTATGGTTTGAGGTAGTGGATCTGGAGAGCCCTTACCATGTGTTGCTTGGCCGACGACCTGCTCTGGCCAAATTCATGGCTGTACCCCACTATGCCTACCTCAAGATGAAGATACCGAGTTCCAAGGGCATCATCACCATAGCCGAAGACTACAAGAAATCCTCCGAGTGTGCGGCAGCTAGTAGCCGGCTGGCCGAGTCCCTCGTGATTGCTGAAGAAAAGAAGATACTGGATCGAGTCATGGCCATGGCCGGCAAGCAGTCGGCCCTGTCCCCCGACCCCAAGGAGTGTGATGCCCAAGGTTCATTCCAGCCGGCCAAAGAAACAAAGAAGGTACCTCTGGACCCGGAGCACCCAGAAAGGTTTGCCACCATCGGGGCAAACCTGGACAGCAAATAGGAAGGCGAGCTCGCCGATTTCCTCCATGAGAATCGGGACATCTTCGCATGGTCCCCCAAGGACACGCCGGGTGTTCCGAAGGAATTCGCCGAGCACAAGCTACAAGTCCGAGAAGGTGCAAAACCAGTCAAACAGCCCCTCCGCCGACTATCGGAAGAAAAGAGAAGGATTGTAGGAGAAGAGATAGCCCGGCTTCTGTCAGCCGGCTTCATTATGGAAGTTTTCTTTCCAGAATGGCTCGCCAACCCGGTCCTCGTACTGAAGAAAAATAACAAGTGGCGCATGTATATAGACTACACCAGCCTCAACAAGGCCTGCCCCAAAGATCCCTTCGCCTTGCCAAGGATTGATCAAGTGATAGACTCCACAGCCGGACGCGAGCTGTTGAGCTTCTTGAATGCTTACTCAGGCTACCACCAGATAAAGTTGGATCCAGCTGACCGCCTAAAGACCGCCTTCATCACACCATTCGGAGCTTTCTGCTACCTAAATATGACATTCGGCTTGAGAAATGCCGATGCCACTTTTCAGCGTTGCATGCAGAAATGCCTCCTCAAGAAGCTCGACAGAAATGTCCACGTCTATGTAGACGATATTGTGGTGAAGACGAAGAAGCGCGGCACCTTGCTGGAAGACCTCAGAGAGACATTTGAAAACTTGCGCCAGTTCCAGATCAATCTCAACTCCGAGAAATGCGTGTTTGGAGTACCAGCCGGCCAGCTTCTAGGCTTCCTGGTCTCCGAACGCGGCATCGAATGCAACCCGATGAAGATCAAGTCTATAGAAAGAATGGAGATTCCCACCAAGCTACGAGACGTCAAGAAGTTCACCGGATGCTTGGCTTCCCTGAACCACTTCATCAGCCGGCTCGGAGAGAAAGCTCTCCCCCTCTACCGACTCATGAAGAAGTCCACCCACTTCGAGTGGAATGACCAAGCGGACCAAGCTTTCCACGAGCTAAAGAAGATGCTGACCATGCCGCCTGTCTTGGCGGCACCGACTGAGAAAGTGCCCATGCTCCTTTACATTGTCGCCACTAGCCGGGTGGTCAGCACGGTTATCGTGCTCTAGCACCCAGAAGAAGGCCGAGCTTAGCTAATCCAGAGGCCGGTGTATTATTTAAGCAAAGTATTATCCGCCTCGAAGCAGAACTACCCACACTACCAGAAGATGTGCTACGGTGTGTACTTCGCCGCCTAGAAGCTAGAGCCCTACTTTCAAGAGCACCCCATCACGGTCGTATGTACTGCCCGCTCGCCGAGATCATAGGCAGCCGGGATGCATCCGGCCGAGTGGAAAAATGGGCCATTGAGCTAGCTCCCTACACAATCTTCTACCAGCCCCGCACCGCCATTAAGTCCCAAGCACTGGCCGACTTCCTCGTCGACAGGGCCGAAACCCAGTACCTACCACCGGCCCCCGACTCCACTTACTGGCGGATGCACTTGGACGGGTCCAAGATGCACACCGGCTTGGGAGCCGGCATCGTCATCACCTCTCCCAAGGGCGACAAGCTCAAGCACATATTGAAAATTCATTTTGCCGCCTCCAACAATGTGGCCGAGTACGAGGCACTCATACTCGGGCTCCGGCTAGCCAAAGATCTCGGCATCCGCCAGATCCTGTGCTATGGCGACTCGGATTTGGTGGTCCAGCAGTCATCTGGCGACTGGGACGCCAAGGATGTGAACATGGCGAGCTACCGTTTCCTCATTTAGCAAATCAGTGGATATTTTGAAGGATGCGAGTTCCTTCACGTACCACGGGCCGCAACATGCAAGCAGACGCCCTGGCACGAATAGGCTCCACCCGGCAAGCTATACCAGCCAGCGTTTCTCTCCACCGCCTCCTCAAGCCGTCTATAAAGCCATCTCCAGAATCTGATTCCATCTTTGTGCCGCCTGACCCCGACGCAGGCGGATCCGACTTGGGGAACCAAGCAGGCAGCTCGAGGACTTCGACAGGCGGCCCGGGGACTGCCGTAGCCGCACCCGGCCCGGGAACTTTGGAACTCGGCCTGGGGGCTACTGCAACCGGCCCGGGAACTGCATCGACAGAATAGACGGCGGACGACTCCAACCCTTCACCACCCAGCCCACCTGCCCTGGTCATAGTAGCAGTTTTAACAGCAGAAGAAGTCACAGCTCCATCATCGGCCCAATCCATCCTCAACTTCTTAGTAAACGGAGAGTTGCCAACTGACGAGATCTTGGCAAGACAAGTACAACGCCGAGCCGGAGCATACACAATAGTAAACCGAAAGCTTGTTAGGCGCAGTGTCACTGGAGTCTTCCAGCGCTGCGTCGAGCTAGACAAGGGCATAGCAATCCTCAAGGACATCCACCAAAGGTGAATGCGGCCACCACACGGCCTCAAGATCACTCATTGTCAAAGCCTTCCGCCATGGATTCTTCTGGTCGACTGCTTTGGATGACGCCAAGGAACTAGTCAAACACTGCAAAGGGTGCCAAGTTTTCAGTTCCAAGAAACACCTGCCGGCTTCTGCACTCAAAACCATCCCCCTCACCTGGCCTTTTGCCGTCTGGGGGCTGGACATGGTGGGCCCATTCAAGACGGCACGCGGCAGCATGGCACATCTACTCGTTGCTGCGGACAAGTTTACCAAGTGGATTGAAGCAAAGCCGATCAAGAAGCTGAATGGGCCGACTATCGTGACGTTCATCGCAGATATCATAACCCGGTACGGCATACCGCAAAGCATCATCACCGACAATGGTACAAATTTTGCAAAGGGAGCACTGGCACGTTTCTGCGCAGCACACGGCATCTGGCTGGACCTAGCGTCTGTTGCCCACCCGCAGTCAAATGGCCAGGTCGAGCGAGCAAACAGCCTCATCCTCTCCGGCATCAAATCCCGACTGGTTGTGTCACTAGAGCGTTCGGCCGGCTGTTGGCTCGACGAGCTGCCGGCCGTCCTCTAGAGTTTGCGCACTACCCCAAACAAGTCAACCGACTTCACCCCTTTCTTCCTTGTATATGGTGCCGATGCTGTCATCCCAACTGACATCGAATTCGACTCACCTCGGGTCACCATGTACACTGAGGCGGAGGCTAAGGAAGCACGAGAAGACGGTGTTGACCTGCTGGAAGAAGGCCGGCTATTAGCCCTCAGCCGGTCCGCCATCTATCAGCAGGGTCTATGCTGCTACCAAAGCCCGAAGGTCAAGACAAGATCCTTCTAAGAGGGCGATCTTGTGCTCTGGCTGATCCAACGAACAGCCAGCCAACACAAGCTCTCGGCCCCTTGGGAGGGCCCCATCGTCGTCAGCAGAGCTTTAGGCAATGACTCCTACTACCTAATCGACACGCAGAAGCCGAAGGCACGCAAGAGAGATGATTCCGGCAAGGAGTCAGAACGACCGCGGAACACCAATCTCCTCCGAAGATTTTACAGTTAAAAAAGCAGTACGTAGCACGCTACCTTTTGTACTAAGTACGAGACAAAGGGTCCCCCGAGGAGCACTTGGGGACTACCCTCTTTTATCTATGAAAGATGAGTATCATGCCTGCAATTATGTTACTACATTTGCTTTTTCGTCCGGCACCGGGTTCGACCAGTCGGCCCGAGGAATCGCAGCCTCAAGTTATATCTAAAGTTCTGCCTGCAGTCAGACAAGTAGTGTGCCGGCACCCAAGCCCCCTCTTGTCAAAAGTCGCAGCTCGAAGAATCGACTGTCCGACTGGCAAGAGCCAAGGGCAGGAAAGGATGCCCACATGAAATACGGCTAAGGACTGACGAACTTATATAACACGAGCCGGCCTCCCGACCCCGCCAACCGGCTACCAGAGCAGCTGGCTGGCCGGCTTCCCGTTCACCTTGCTGCAATCTAAGAAAGCTCGAGTACTTGTCTTCCCAAAACAACCAAGTCCTTCTCCAGCCACAGACTGCAGAGCAGCTGTCCGGCTGGGAAGGCAGCGGCCAAGGGAAGGCGGCAAAGGGAAAAAGCCAAAAAGATGAAAAGCAAACATGAACGGAAGCCAAACACATGCATGATTATATTTACACAAAAGGCCTTCAAAAGGCCAGCATTCAACATAGTTTGAATACACCCCCAGTGGGTGGAACTGCGCAAATTTAATAAAAGTTGTTCAAAAGAGTAATGAGCAGGAAAAGCAAGGACAGCGGATCAGCCCAAGGGAGCGATGGGCGAGTCGGGCAGGTCGGTGGAGACGGCAGTGCCGGCTGGAGGAGTGGCCGGCTAGCGAGCCTCGGCATGATCATCACCTCTTGCAGGCGGCGCGCTTGCGCGCGCCTCATTGCTGGAGGCACGATCAGGCCGACGCAGGCTGGTCGCTTCGCTGTTTGGCACGTATTCACCATCCTCTCCCTCTTCCCCTTCGCCCTCATCGCTGGAAGCAATCTCCTCCGCCGAGTCCTCACCTTCTGTCGGGTTCAGCTCGAACCACTCCTCCGGCTGAGCGACGCTGGCATCATCCACCTCAGGGGCAAAGGCACTAGTGTCGGTGTACTCGGCGACCGTTGAGGCGTGCTGGAAGATAGCCGGCCGCACCGCCTCCAGCTCCTCGTCGGCCTCTTGCCGCCAGGTGCTCAGCTGGTCCAAGTTCAGCCTAGGATACCAAGCTCGGATGAACTCCAGCGCCCGCCCAGCATCGGACCGGGCCGCTAACGCCTTCCAAGCCTCGGAGCGGCCGACTGCAACCTCCAGCCAGTCAGCAGTCCGACTTGGGGTGCGCGGAATCACCTTGCCAGGCCAGAAGGCGGCCAGCACTTGCACCCCGGCGCGCTGAAGCCGGCGGAGCAGGCGGTGAGCTGGCTGCAGGCAGGCTTGAATCGCCAGAAGCTGCTCCTCAAGTGACCGGCCGGCGCCCGGCGCGATCTCGACCCCTGCCTGCCGTCGCGCGACGCGGTGGGCCTCGATGGCTTGGGTAGCGGCAACGGAGTAACCGGGAAAGTAATCTACTCAAAGAAGAAAGCAGTAGTTCAAAATCAAAACACAAGTCAGACGGCAGGAGGTAGGCAAAGAAACGAAGAAGAAGGCGGCCTACCGTCGATTAAGTCTTCCACCCGGCTGTAGCCTTGGCTCAGCGCCTGCCTTGCCTCGGACCAGTTCGCCGCCTCGGTTTCATATTCGGCTTTGAGGGCGGCCTCACTGTCCTGCGCCGCCTTCAGGGCCACCTTGTGGCTCTCTTCCTGGTCGGCCAGTTTTTTGGCCAGGCGATCCCGCTCCTGAACCAGGGCGGCGCACTCGGCCTCCTTGGCGCGAAGGGCGGTCTGGGCTCCACTTAGCTGGCTCCTCAAGTCAGCATTGGCCCCTGCAGATATGAAGAAAGAAGTCGTCAGGAAAAGATCCGACCCGACTGCTCAGTAGTCGGCCCGAATCTCGGGGACTACACCCAGTGGGTGCGCTGACGCGCCCCCACTTGAGACAAAAGATGAAGCACTTACTCCGGCTCTTGGTTAGATCGGTGGCTTTCTGATTCAAATCCTGGGCCTGGGAGTTGAAGGCAGCTACGCGGAGGTTATGATACTCCTGCAGATAAGATAAGAGATACGAGTAAGAACAAGACGGCGATCGAAGTCTACCAAGAAGTTCCAAGCCGCCGGCTCAGCAGCCGACTCGGAACTCGGGGACTACACCTAGTGGGTGCGCTGACGCGCCCCCACGGAAGAAATCAGGAGCAATCAACGAAAAGCGGGAGGACTCACCCGGATCACCGTGCGCGTCATGAGAATTTCTTGAGTATACTGCTTCAGCGTGGTAGCTTGGGCCTGAAGCCGGTTCCGGACGTCCTGCGCCGCCACGTTCAGCACGGCCATCCCGCCGCCCGGCGTCCACCCGGACGAGCTATCGCTGGCCGCTTCCAGGTCCTAGGCCGACGAGTTGGCGCCCGCAGTTTTTTGCGGATCCGGCGCCGAAGTCGCCTTCCCCGCGCGTCGACGAGACGGTGACCAGACCACAAGATCCGCCCACCACAGTCGGCTCGCCTCTAGCCGGCTCCACGAGCAGCGCATCGGGCCGACCTCCTTGGCCCGTTCCAGCCGGCGGCGACGACGCTGCCTCCCTCTCCATCACCGGCTGGCCGCGGCCGACCTCCTCCGTCGGGGGCACTAGGATGTCGGGAGCCGTGACGCAGAGGGGGATGACGAGCTGCGGAGGCTGGTTCTGCAGGGCCTCCGCCTCCTTCTCCGCGGCCTCCGCCTGGGCCTTGGCAGCCGCTCCGGCTCGCGCTTCCACCGACTTCTCCTCCGCCTCCCGAGCCGCCCTCCGCTCCTTCGCCTCCCACTCCTCCCGCGCCTCCCATGCGTTTCGCTCTGTCGCCTCTAGGAGATTGGCGCGGGGATCCACACGACGGGAGCTTGAGGACCCTCATGCGGGTCTGACTATGGAGGTGGCAGGGGCCCGTTCGAGAGAAAGTGGGGCCCTGTTTTGATAAGTCAAGAAGAAGGCTTAGAAGAATATCAACCAAAGAAGATAAAGAAAGGCGTAAGAAAAACGACACTTACGCTGAAACCGCCTGCGGCTGCTTCACCACTGTCGGATTTTGGGTTCCGGCAGACCCTTGAGGTTCGAACACTGGGGTGCGCGCGGAGATCTCTCCCCTACCGATCTACGTCCGATCCTCTCGTGCAAACTAAGATGAAAATGAAGAACCACAAGAGACACGAGGTTTATACTGGTTCGGGCCACCGTTGTGGTGTAATAACCTACTCTAGTGTGTGGTGTGGTGGATTGCCTCAGGGGGCTGATGATGAATAGTACAAGGGAAGAACAGCCTCGCGAGAGGTGTTCTTGAGCTAGTGCGATGAACTGCTAGAGTGAGTTCAGTCGCCTTTCTCTCTCTGCTAGGGTTCTACCAGATTTCTAGATGTTTGTCTGCCCGTCTCCCTCTCTTCTGGATCTCTAGATGTCTCTACTCTGTGGTGGCTAGCTCTATTTATAGAGGCCCTGGGCCTCTCCCTAAATAATTGAGCAAGAAGGGCGCCAACAATTGGCCATTTTGAAGGGGAACATGTAGTACAAGTTATCCTGACCAAAGGTGGTCTTCGGCTGCCAAAAGCACTGGTGATGACGCCGTCCTGGGCTCCACAGTGACCTCCGTCCTGCCGCTCTGCTTGTCTTGGTCTCGTTGCACCGGAATGGCAACCTTTGCCTAATGCCTTGGTCTGTGCTTGCCCCCTTTGCACCAAAGGGGAAACAAGGACCCTACGCAGGCCGGCGCCTGCCTGGCGCCCCCCTGGCCTTGATCGTCACGGCTTGCGTCATGGGATCCTCGCGAGGTACCCTTGCATTGATCTCTCCGCCTCGTCGCGAGCCTTCCTGATGAGGCTGCCTCTGAGGAAGCTTCCTGTCATCCGCCCCGCGAGGCTTGGCCCCTCGCGAGGGTCTTGTGCTTGGGCTGATGAAGATGGGTCGTGCTGGGCCCCCACCTAAGCCACGCCGCAGGCTGCAGGCAGGCAAGTCTGGGGACCCCCATTCCCAGAACGCTGACATTAGCCCCCGGGCCCAAGGCGCGCGCGGGCTTGGCTTACCAGAGAAGCGAAGGGGCAAGCGCGAAGCGCCGTAGGCCCTAATAGCCTGCGGCCTTGGGCGCCACGTGGCGGTTGATTGGACGTGGGCGTCTGCGCTTCCCCATGATGCCTCGGCAACTACACGTCTGACAAAAAGGGGGTGCTCGGGCCAGGCTTACCTTCCCCGCTCTCATCTATCTTGCCCTAGATCCCCTTTCTCCTTCTCCTTCCTCTTGCTCCCGAAATCCTCCAGATCCGTCTCAATCCTTCGCATCCGGCATGCCATGGCGCCTCGCAAGTCCCCGGCTGATGCTTGGTTCTCGCCGGCCCTGGATTCCCCAAATTTGTCGGAGAAGAACCTCGCCCTCGCGCGCTTGATGACGATGGCGCAGGGCAGCGAGGGGGGGACTATGCTCAAGGTCGGCTCTGACCAGCCTGAGGGCAAGGGGAGCACCTTCTACCCGTTCTTCGTGAGCGCCATTGTCGCCGGTCTAGTGCCTCCTTTCTCTGAGTTGTTCCATGCCGTTCTTTGCTAATACAACTTGCAGGCTCTGCATCTCCACCCCAACTCTGTCCTTCTCCTGGTGATTTTCGCCTACTATTACGAGGGTCATGTTGGTGTGAAGCCCTCGATGGCCTTGCTGCGCCACTTTTTCTCCCTCTGGGTTTCTGGCGCTCAGGTCTCCGCATGCGCGAGCTTCATTGCATACTCCAGCTCCAACACCATCTCGAAGCCTGGGGAGAGGATCAAAGGCTACCAGAGCAAGTGGGTCATGACGGATGTCGGGCGCCTCCACCCTCGTTTAGTATTGCCCACGGGGCAACCTAAGTCCGTTGACGCATGGTCCCGAGCGGAGCTCGTCGACCCTCGCGCGAAAGCGGTGTTGAGGAGGATGAACATGGACCTGAGGCCGAGCAACTCAGAAGCGACGAAGCTGACCGGGGCCACGCTCCTGAGGGAGTTCTTGGAGCATCCGGTGGCTTCGCTCCAGGAGCACTCGCTCTCACTCTGGAGACTTGGAGGAGCAGACGCGCCCTGCGCCTGAGCTCCGAGCCCCTTACCGACGAGGATCTAGCTGCGGCTCTCCATTCCTTGGTTGGGGGTGACGTGGCGAGCCCGGTGGGCGATCCCGTAACCCTGTTCCTTTGTGACGACTGGGAGCAGGTGGTGAACGCCATGCCCACCTTCAATGGTGACGGGCTGGTGCCCGCGGCAGCTCTCGAAGATCTGGCGGTCTTGGCGACGGTGAACCTGTCCTCCGGCAGCTCCAGCGGGGGAAAGGGGGAAGAAGAGGCGGAGGAGGAAGTGTCCGACTCGGAGGAGACTGGCGAGGATTGGGGGGAGTCCTTCCCTCGGCGCAGGTCCCAGGCCCTCCGCTCCATGCCGGACGACGACGAGGCCAGCGCCAGGCGAGGAAGGGAGGGCTCTTCCTCGGTCACGAGGAAGGGCAGGTCGAGCCTGGTTCCCCCGGAGTCTGCTCTGGTCCCTAGGGGGTCCAAGGCCAGCTCCATCCCTCCTGACGCGCCTTCTGCTTCCGGACCCCCCATGGCTGACCCCCGCTGTCGGGTGGTAGGTGCGACATATGTCAACGGGTGGCTTATCATTGTGGGAGCCAATAAGACGTCGCTGGTGCCTGGAAGCGGGATGAGGCGAATACATGCACGCCGGCGAATCTTACCCAGCTTCGGGGCTCTCCGTGGAGATAACACCCCTACTGCTGCTCTGCGGGGTCTCCGCATGATCACTAGATGAACGAGTAGCTACACGATGCTCCGCGAGCTATTTGGTGAGAGGAGGAAGAAGGGCACCGCTCGCTCTCTTCTCCTCCCTATGCGGTGTCTAAAACTAGCAGGGATCAACCCTTTGCATGGGTGTCCCGGGGGGTTTATATAGGCCTACCCCCCAGGGGTACAATGGTAATCCGGCTGGGCATGGGGCCCAGCCGTCTATGTCTACACTCGCCGGCTTCTGCGTCGGCTGCTGGGGCCCGCTGGCTGGTCGGCCCCGCCGGCTGCCAGCTCCTTGGTCGACAGGCAGGCCCCACTGTCCAGGGCCTTGTCGGTGGCTGGTTACTATTGCTCAATCCTGGTGACGAGGGCTTCGCCGAGGTGGGCGTGGCTACAGTGCCGCCGTCCGGCGGGTGATCGTTGTAGCCTCACCGCGTCTTGTCTCCTTAATGGGGCATCTCCTTCGAGGGAGGTGGCAAGCTGGCTGTGGGGAGCCGGCTCTGTCTTGGGCCGACTGGGGGAGGCTTGGCCGCCTTCGGGTGTCTCTCTGCCCGAAGGGGCCCACCGCCCGTGGGCCGCGCTGGCAGCCCGTCGTGGATGACATCAGGGTCAACATGGCAACAGTGCCGCGCCGGACGGGCCATGGCCACCCGTACGGCACACTGTGCCGGGCGTGCTCCGGGATTCGGGGGTGGCAGGCTTTACTGTAGCCACGCCCCATCACATCGCCGTTATGTGTATGCAGACTTCGAGGGTACGATCTTGACCGCTTCGTGGGAGCCGGCCTCTTGGAGTCGGCCTTCTCGCGGCCGGCTTCTCGGAGCCGGCCCTCCCGTGGCTTTCTTCATGAGGGCTGAAGTCGGGTCGCCTTCCGATAGCTGGCCTGGGAGACAGCCGGCAAGGGGAAGGCGGCCCCATGTCTTGGATTCTTGAGGGCCGGATCGGCTCGTAATTTTTTTAGAAGGGCCAGGGGAGCCGGCTAGGCTACCCATGGTTATTTACTCCGACAGTAGTTCCCGAAGCTGATCGAGCTTTGAGGCTGACAAAGGGACGAGAAGCTCGGTCAGGTTCCTATCCTGAGGGGCCGGCTATGCTTGTGCGCGTCGTCTTCGGGAAGCCCTATTTCTCGTTGGCGGGAACGCGGGTCGGCCTACGAGCTGACCGCACGCCATCCCGCGGGCCACGTGGCAAGGAGATCCTGCCAGTGCACGCGCGCGACGGGACACCGCCGCAGGCCCGGGCCTGCCACTCCTAGGCCTCGGCCCGAGCGCGGATCTTCTGTGGCCCACGCGGACCGCTTGCCTTCCCGCGGCGGTTTTATTACGCCATCAGGGCGCAATAATCGCGGGACGTGGGGGAGTGGGCGCAGTTGATCCCCACGTTCCCCCACGCCACGCCCCCTCGGCTCCGCCGCGCGGGTCTATAAGTAGGGGGAGGAGGGGGAGCGGCAGAGGCTCGCACGTTCTCCCTCGCTCCGCCCCTTCTCGCCTTCCTTCTTCTTCTTTCCGCCGCCGCAACAACCCTTTGCCACGCTGTTCCGCTGTCGGACCTCTCAGGTCCTTTGGTCCCGCCGTAGCGGGGTCGTGCGCGCCTCCACCGTCGCATTGTCTCGCTCCTCGCCGCGTCGCACCCATGGCGCTGTCGAGCTCGTGGGATGGCTCCAACGTCCACGAGGACCACGTCAAGTTCCTCCGCCGGACGCGGCGCCTGCTGGGCGAGAACTTCGTGCGGGTTCGTCAAGCGCCGGCGAGGGAGAATTCGCCGGCACCGGAGGAGGGCGAGCGGGTGATCTTCCGCTCGCACTGCCTGCGCGGCTTCGGCCTCCCGGCGAGCGGATTCCTTCGAGCCTTCCTTGAATTCTACCACCTCCAGCCGCATCACCTCATGCCCAACGCGGTGATGCTGCTGTCGGCTTTCGTCACCCTGTGCGAGGGCTTTCTTGGGGTTCTCCCCACGCTCGAGCTCTGGGGGGAATTCTTCCAGAGCAAGCTCGGCACCATCGTCGCGGGCGTGCCCGCCCCCTACGGAGCCTTCATTGCCATGAGGCGGGAAAGCGAGGTCAATCCATTCCCGCCCATCCCGCCGATCCAGTCGGTGAGCTCTGGCAGAAGTCCTACTTTTACGTGAGGAACGTCGCCCCACAAGGCGACTACCTCAACCTGCCGGCTTACGTAGCCGGGCCGCCGGCTGGGAGGCAACCTTCGTGGAGCTACCGGGCCAGGTCGTTGTCCCAGGCCGGGAACGCAGCCGTCTCCCGGCTTTGGGTGATGATCCAGTCGAAGGGCCTGACCGGAGCCGACTTGGTGGCCGCCTTCGTGGATCGCCGGGTACTTCTGCTCCAAGGCCGGCCCCACATGATTTGCCAGATGAGCGGCCGCTTCGACCCGTGCCGGCTGAGCACCAGGGAGATGCCTCATGCAGAGGTGTCTTACATGGTGAACTACATCTCCAACTGCAAGCTTGCCGAGGATTGGCGATACGGCAAGGAGCCGTATTCCCGCGCCAACCCTCCGCCTGCCGTAAGTTTTTTCTTCTTTTCTTCCTTTTTGTAACCGGCCTCATGATAGCTGACCTCTGATTAGTTGGTTTGCCTTTAGCAGAACCCTCTTCTTCCGCTGATGGCCGGGGCCGCAGGGGTAGAGCGCCGACTCCTCCCTGACCGCACGGTGGACGATACCGACGATCCGGACTTGGGAGCGGCCGCCATGGAAGACGCCATCATGGGGGAAGGCGACGAGGTCGGAGGCGCGGGGCTCGGGGCCGGCTTCGAAGACTGGCCGGACGACGACGAGGTCAAAGCCGCCCCGCACCGCCAGCCGGCGCTTGATCATCAAGGCACGGGCCCGTCTGCCGCGCCGGCTGCCCGTGTCGGCGCGCAGAAGCGCCGGGCCGCGTCGACCTTCTTCGGCAGCCGGCTGAAGAAATCTAAGGCTTCTACGGCGGCGACCAAGCGGGATGAGGCGGCCGTGAAGGCGGCCCGCTTTTGCAAGGCGGTGAAACAGCTGCAGGCGATCTCGTAAGTCGTCGAATGTCTTGCATATATTTTTTGTTGTCTTTCTCAACCGAAGCTCTTCTAAAACTTTCTTTATTCGCCGGACAGGGCACCGCTTTCCCTTGAGCGGGGTCCTGGCGGCTCCGTAGTCGGGCCAACTGGAGGGACTTCAGGCTCCCGTCACGTGGATCCCCGCACCGACCTTAGGGAGGCCACGGAGTGGAACGCACGGGAGGCGCGGGAGGAGCGGGAGGCGGCGGAACGAAGGACCGCCCAGACGACGAAGGAGCAGGCCGACGCGGCGGCCAAGGCCCGGGCGGAGGCGGCAGCCGTGGAGACGGAGGCGGAGGCCTCGCACAACCAGCCTCTGCTGCTCGTCGTTCCCCTCCGCGCCGTGGCCCCCGACATTCCCGTGCCCCCGTCGGGGGAGGTCGACCAAGGCCCGCCGGTGATGGAGAGGAGGGAGGACCACGTGATCTTCGTGGAGGGGGCACCGCAGACGGCGCCGACTGGAGCAGGCCAAAGCGGCCAATCAGCTGCGGCGCCAGAGCAGACATCCGGGGGCGAGCCAGAGGCAGGGGCCGGCCTCGAGGTGCAGCCTCCGCGCCGGAACTGCATCGAGCTGCGGGCGCTAGCCAGACGGCGGAGGCCCTGGAGGCGGCCAGCGCCAGCACGTTCGAGTGGACTCCCAGCGAGGGGACGGGCGAGCTGAACGCGGCGGCCCAGGAGGTCCGGAACCGGCTTCAAGCTCAGGCCGCCTCGTTGTAGTGATACACCCAAGAGTTCCTCGCGACGCGGGCCGTCATCCGGGTGAGTCTTCTGGCCTTGGTTATTTTGCTCTTTTGATTTCTTCCGTGGGGGCGCGTCAGCGCACCCACTGGGTGTAGTCCCCGAGTTCCGAGTCGGCTGCTGCGCAGGCGGCTTGGAACTTACTAGGTCCTGACAACTTAACTTATCCTCGCCTCCTGTATAATCTTCCAGGAGTATCATAACCTTCGCGCAGCCGCCTTCAACTCCCAGGCTCAGGAGCTCGGCCGGAGAACCGAGGACCTGACCAGCAGCCGGAGTGCGTGCTTTGTCTCGTTCATCTCCTGTGGGGGCGCGTCAGCGCAACCACTGGGTGTAGTCCCCGAGATTCGGGCCGACTGCTGAGCAGCCGGGTCGGATATTCCTTGACGACTTCTTCCTTATTAATTTTTCCTTTGTCTTCATGCTTGCAGGAGCCAATGCCAACTTGAGGGGGCAGCTCAGCGGGGCCCAGGCCGCCCTTCGCGCCAAGGAAGCCGAGTACAACGCCTTGGTCCTGGAGCGTGACCGCCTGGCCAAGAAGTTGGCCGACCAGGAGGAGAGCCACAAGGCGGCCTTGAAGAAGGCGCAGGACAGCGAGGATGCCCTGAAGGCCGAGTTCGAGACCGAAGTGGCGGGCTGGGCTAAAGCGAAGCAGGCACTGAGCGAGGGCTTCAGTCATATCGAGGATCTGATCAATGGTAAGCCGCCTTCTTCAGTCCTTGTCTGCCCCTTGATCCTTGATTTGTGTTCTGACTTGTGCTGCTTCTTGTTCTCTGTGCAGACTACTGTCCCGGCTACTCCGTCTTCGCCACCCAAACCATCGAGGCCCAACGCGAGGCGCACCGGCAGGTGGGGCCTGAAATCGCGCCGGACGCGAGCCGGATGCCTGAGGAGCAACTCTTGGCGGTTCAAGCCCGGCTGCAGCTGGCTCACCGTATGCTCCGCTGCCTCCAGCGCGCCGGGGCGCAGGTGTTGGCCGCCCTCTGGCCAAGCGAGACGATTCCCCGCACCCCGAGTCGGACTGCCGACTAGCTGGAGGTTGCGGTTGGCTGCTTCGAGGCCTGGAAGGCATCGGCAGCCTGGCTTGGAGCTGGGCGGGCGCAGGAGTTCGTCCGAGCATGGTATCCGGGGCTGAACCTGGACCAGCTGCGCACCTGGCGGCTGGAGGCCGACGAAGAGATGGAGGAGGTGCGGCCGGCTATCGCTTAGCGCGCTTCGACGATTGCCGAGTGTACTGACATCAGCGTCTTCGCTCCTGAAATTAATGACGACGGTGTTGCCCAGCCGGAGGAGTGGTTCGGGCTGGACCCGGCAGCGGGTGAAGACTCGGCAGAGGAGATCGCCTCCAGCTATGTAGGCGAAGACGACGAAGGAAAGGAAGGCGAAGACGTTGAGCCGACCGGTGAAGCGGCCAGCCAGCCTCAGCCTGATCGTGCCTCCAGCAATGAGGCGCGTGCTAGCGCGCCCTCTGCGGGAGGCGGTGATCATGCCGAGGTTCGCCAGCCGGCCACTCCTCCAGCCGGCACTGCCGTCTCCACCGACTTGCTCGACTCGCCGGTCGCTCCGTTGGCTTAATCTGCCGTCCTTGTTTTTTCCTGCTTGTTGCCTTTTGAACAATTTTATTAAACTTGCGCAGTTCCACCCGGTGGGGGTGTATTCGAACTATGTTGAATGCTGGCCTTTTGAAGGTCTTTTATGTAAATATTATTGTGTGCGTGTTTGGTTTCCATTCGTGTATGCTTTTTATCCTTAGGCTGTTTCCTTTGCCGCCTTCCCCTTTTGGGAAGGCAAGTACTCGAGCTTTCTTAGATTGAAGCGAGGTGAATGGAAGCCGGCCGGCCGGCTACTCTGGTAGTCGGTCGGTGGTGGGAGAAAAACCGGCTTTTGTTATATTAGTCCGTTAGTCCCTAGCCGTTTTTCGTGTGGGCGTCCTTTCCTGCCTTTAACTCTTGCCAGCCGGACAGCTTGTTCTTTGATCTGCGACTTTTGGCAAGCTAAGGCTTGAGAGCCGGCACACTACTTGTCTGACTGCGGGTAGGAATTCTAATATAACTCCAGGCGGCCAGTCCCCGGGCCGACTAGTCGAACCCGGTGCCGGATGGAAAAAGTGAATGTAATGACAAGGTCATAAGCATGATACTCTTCATCCATAGATAAAAGATGGCAGTCCCCAAGCTCTCCTCGGGGGGCCTATTGTCTCATAATTAGTACAAAAGTTAGTGTGATACATACTGCATTTCAACTATAAAATCTTCGGAGGAGGTTGGCGTTCCATGGTCGTTCCGACTCCTTGCCGGAGTCGTCTCTCTTTCGTGCCTTCGGCTTCTACGCGTCGATCAGGTAGTAGGAGTCGTTGCCTAAAGCTCTGCTGATGACGAAGGGGGCCTCCCAAGGGGCCGAGAGCTTGTGCTGGCCGGCTATTCGCTGGATCAGCTTTTGCACAAGATCGCCCTCTTGGAAGGATCTTGGCTTGACCTTCCGGCTGTGGTAGCGGCGCAGGCCCTGCTGATAGATGGCGGACCGGCTGAGGGCTAACAGCCGGCCTTCTTCCAGCAGGTCGACGTCGTCTTCCCGTGCTTCCTTGGCCTCCGCTTCCGTGTACATGGTTACCCGAGGCGAGTCGAACTCGATGTCAGTTGGGATGACCGCCTTGGCACCATACACGAGGAAGAAAGGAGTGAAGCCGATTGACTTGTTTGGGGTAGTGCGCAGACTCCAGAGGACGGCCAGCAGCTCATCGAGCCAACAGCCAGCTGAACGCTCTAGTGGTACGACCAGTCGGGGCTTGATGCCGGAAAGGATGAGGCCGTTGGCTCGCTCGACCTGGTCGTTTGACTGCGGGTGGGCAACAGACGCTAAGTCCAACCGGATGCCTTGCGTCGCGCAGAAATGTGCCAAGGCTCCCTTGGCGGAATTCGTGCCATTGTCGGTGATGATGCTGTGTGGCACGCCGTACCGAGTTGTTATATCTGCGATAAATGTCACGGCAGTCGGCCCATTCAGCTTCTTGATCGGCTTTGCCTCAATCCATTTGGTGAATTTGTCCACGGCGACAAGCAGATGTGTCATGACGCCGCGCGCTGTCTTGAATGGGCCCACCATGTCCAGTCCCCAAACGGCGAAGGGCCAAGTGAGGGGAATGGTCTTGAGTGCTGAAGCCGGCATGTGTTGCTTGGAGCTGAAGAGTTGGCATCCTTTGCAATGTTTAACTAACCCCTTGGCGTCATCCAAAGCAGTCGGCCAAAAGAAACCATGGCGGAAGGCTTTGGCGACGAGTGATCTTGAGGCCGCATGGTGGCCGCATTCTCCTTGGTGGATGTCTCTGAGGATTGCAATGCCCTTCTCTTGCTCGACGCATCGCTGGAGGACTCCAGTGACACTGCGCTTGACGAGCTCTCTGTTGACGATTGTGTATGCTCCGGCTCGGCGTTGGACTTGTCTTTCCTCTGTCGTCAGCCGGCAGAGCTTGGTTTATTAGGAAGTTGAGGATGGACTGAGCCCATGATGGAGCTGCGACTTCTTCTATTGCCAATGTGGCTACTGCAACCAGGGCGGGCGGGCTGGGTGGTGAAATGTTGGAGTCGGCCGCCGCCTGTAGTGTTGGTGCAGTCTCCGGGCCGACTACCGCAGTCCCCGAGCCGGGTGTGGCAGTCCCCGGGTCGGGCGTCACTATGGAAGTCCCCGAGCCGCCTGCTGATGTCCCCTGGCCGACTATCGAAGTCCCCGGGTCACCTTCTTGGTTCTTCGAGCCGGGCCCGGCTGTATCGGGGTCAGGCGGTACGAAGATGGAATCGGACTCTGGAGACGGCTTGATAGACTGCTTGAGGAGGCGTTGTAGAAAGACACCGGTTGGTATTGCTTGCCGAGTGGAGCCTATTCGAGCCAGGGCATCAACTGGCTCGTTGTCGGCTCGTGGTACGTGGACGAACTCGCATCCTTCAAAATACCCACTGATCTGCTGAACGAGGAAGCAGTAGCTTGCCATATTTGCGTCTTGGCATCCCAGTCGCCGGATGATTGCTGGACCACCAAGTCCGAGTCGCCATAACATAGGATCCGGCGAATGCCGAGCTCTTTGGCAAGCCGGAGCCCGTGTATGAGCGCCTCGTACTCGGCCACGTTGTTGGAGGCGGGAAAGTGAATTTGCAGCGTGTATCTAAGCTTGTCGCCTTTGGGAGAGGTGAGGATGACACCGGCTCCCAAGCCGGTGCGCATCTTGGACCCATCGAAGTGCATGGGCCAATGAGTGGAGTCGGGAGCTGGCGGCAGGTACTAGGCCTCGGCCCAGTCGACGAGGAAGTCGGCCAATGCTTGGGACTTGATGGCGGTGCGAGGCTGGTAGAAGATCGTGTAAGGGGCCAGCTCGATGGCCCATTTCGCCACCCGGCCGGATGCATCCCGGCTGCCTATGATCTCGGCCAGCGGGGCGGTGCATACGACCGTGATGGGGTGCTCTTGGAAGTAGGGCTTCAGCTTCTTGGCGGCGGAGTACACGCCATAGCACATCTTCTGGTAGTGCGGGTAGTTCTGCTTCGAGGTAGACAACACCTCGCTCAAATAGTACACTAGCCTCTGGACCGGCTGGGCTCGGTCCTCTTCTGGGCGTTGGACTACGATGACGGTGCTGACCACCCGGCTGGTTGCGGCAATGTAGAGGAGCATGGGCTCTTTCTCAGTCGGCGCCGCCAGGATAGGCAGCGTGGCCAGCATCATCTTTAGCTCGTGAAAAGCTTGGTCGGCTTGGTCATTCCACTCGAAGTGAGTGGTCTTCTTCATGAGGCGGTAAAGGGGGAGAGCTTTCTCTCCGAGCCGGCTGATGAAGCGGTTCAGGGAGGCCAAGCATCCGGTGAACTTCTGGACGTCTCGAAGTTTGGTTGGAATCGCCATTCTCTCAACGGCCTTGATCTTTACTGGGTTGCATTCGATGCCGCGTTCGGAGACCAGGAAGCCTCGGAGCTGGCCGGCTGGCACTCCGAACACGCATTTCTCGGGGTTGAGCTTGATTTGGAACCGGCGTAGGTTCTCAAATGTTTCCTTGAGGTCTTCCAGCAAGGTGCCGCGCTTCTCCGTCTTCACCACAATGTCGTCTACGTAGACGTGGGCGTTTCTGCCGAGCTGCTTGAGGAGGCACTTCTGCATGCAACGCTGAAAAGTGGCACCGGCATTTCTCAAGCCGAATGTCATAGTCAGGTAGAAAAAGGCTCTGAATGGCATGATGAAGGCGGTCTTCAGGCGGTCTGCTGGATCTAACTTTATCTGGTGGTACCCTAAGTAAGCAACGAAGAAATTCAACAGCTCGCATCCGGCCGTGGATCTATCACTTGATCAATCCTTGGCAGGGCAAAGGGATCTTTGGGGCAGGCCTTGTTGAGGCTCGTGTAGTCTATGCACATGCGCCACTTGTTATTCTTCTTTAACACGAGGACCGGGTTAGTGAGCCATTCTGGAAAGAAAACTTCCATAATGAAGCCGGCCGCCAGAACCCGGGCTATCTCTTCTCCTACAATCCTTCTCTTCTCCTCCGACAGTCGGCGGAGGGGTTGTTTGAGTGGTTTTGCGTCTTCTCGGACATGTAGTTTGTGCTCGGCGAATTCCTTCGGAACACCCGGCATGTCCTTGGGGGACCATGCAAAGGTGTCCCGATTCTCACGGAGGAAATCGACGAGCTCGCCTTCCTATTTGCTATTTAGGTTTGCCCCGATGATGGCAAACCTCTCTGGGTGCTCGGGGTCAAGAGGTATCTTCTTCGTCTCCTTGGCCGGCTGGAAAGATCCTTGAGCATCATACTCCTTGGGATCGGGGGACAAGGCCGACTGTTTGCCGGCCATGGCCACGACTCGGTCCAACATCTTCTTTTCTTCGGCAATCACAAGGGACTCGGCCAGCCGGTTGCTGGCTGCTGTGCACTCGGAAGATTTCTTATAATCGCCGGCTATGGAGATGGCGCCCTTGGTGCTCGGCATCTTCATCTTGAGGTAAGCATAGTGGGGAACTGCCATGAACCTGGCCAAGGCAGGTCGGCCAAGCAATGCATGGTAGGGGCTCTCCAGGTCCACCACTTCAAACCAGATAGCTTCTCGGCGGAAATGCTCCTTGTCCCCAAAGTGTACATCAATCTTGATCTTGCCAATGGGGGGCGCATGACAGGCCGGGTACAATGCCATGGAACCCAGTCCGAGTAGGCATGAGTTTCTTTGCCTTGACGTTCAGCTTCTCCAGGGTGTCACGGTACAAGATGTTGATGCTGCTCCCGCTGTCTATCAGCACGCGGGAGAAATGGGCGGCGCATCTGTCCGTTGCAAGGGTAGCATCCAGAACCAACGCATAAGAGCCGGGAGATGGCATCATCTCTGGGTGGTCGGCCCGGCTCCAGATGATAGGTTTTTCTGACCAGTGCATTTGCTCGGCGGGGTTGGCAGCGACCATGCTAACTTCCTGTTGCTCTTGGCGTTTGCTGTGCCAGTCTTCGGGCTGGCTTGTAAAAATGACATAGGCGGCATGCTCGTCGGGGAACTCATCGTGCATGGCTCCGACTGCGGGCCGAGTGGTCGGCGGCTGCGGAGCCGGAGGCGGCGGACCGGCAGGCGGAGGCAGTGCAAGCCCTTCGCCTTTGGAGATTCGGGTGAGCCAGTGGCACTTCCGGGTCGTGTGGTTGGACGGCTTCGCGCCGCTGTGGAACTTGCACGGGGTGTCGAGAGTTTGCTCGTAGGAGAAGGCCGACTGCCAAGCCGGCCTGCCGCCCTTGGGTTTCTTGGGCGCGGGCCGCCCTTTGGGCCGCTCGTCTTCGATTGTGGCCACCTGCCGACTGGCGAAAGGCGGCACGGGGCCCTTGCGCTTGTGGTCGTTCTGGTGTGGGCGTCGGCCGGAGTCCCCAGCCGGCGTCTTGGGTGCCGGGTTGAGTACCTTCCCGAACGCGTCTACCCTGAGTTCGGTCTTCATTGAGGAGTCGACGGTGGCGTACTTGTCCGCTATGACCAGAAGCTCATCAAGGGTAGTCGGCTCGTCGCAGAGGTGCTTGTGCTTGAGGAGGGTGCCTTCTCGTCATCCGGCAGTGAAGTATCCTATGGCTTGCACCTCGTGCACCCCTTCGCAAGAGTTGCGGAGCTCGGCCCAATACGTGAGGTAGTCGCGAGTAGACTCGGCGGGGCCTTGTACGCACAAGGAGAGCTGTCTGGGCCTGGGAGCCCGCTTGTAGGTGCTGGTGAAGTTGCGAACGAAGGGTTCTGTGAAATCTAGCCAGCTGTTGATGCTGTATGGCTTGAGGCTGTTGAGCCAGGTCCGCGCCGTGCCTTGCAGCATGAGGGGCACGTACTTCACGGCAACGCGCCTGTTGCCGTTTGCTATGCTAACCGCCGTGGAGTAGTCGATTAACCAATCTTCCGGCTTCACAGAGCCGTTGTACTTGGGCGTGTCTCTTGGGAGCGAGAACCCTTTGGGGAAAGGTTCTTCGCGGATGCGGGGGCCGAAGCAAGGCGGGCCGACATCGTCTTCTTCTTCCAGCGCCAGGGATCGCGCCAGGCGGTCGATCCGATGGCGGGTGTCGTTTTGGCCGACTCCTTCGCGGCGACCTAGCCGGCCGCTGAGAGTCGGATGCACAATAGGCGGTGCGGTGGGATATCTCTCTCCACGGGGCCGAGGCGGAGGCGGGTTGCCCCGCCACTCCATGGCCCGGGGGTGGCCTTCTGCGTCTCGCTCGATGGAGATTCGGGTTTGACTTCGACTGGCAGCCGGCTCTTTCTCGCGCCACATGCGGGTTTTACCCGTAGTCGGCTTCTGGGAGGTCCCGCCGTGATCTCGGTGCGGGAGAGCGCTTTCCGCGCGGGCATCGACTTCGTGCCGCTGCACGGCTGCATCGATTAGCTGCTGGATGCGTCGGGTCATGTGGGGGAGTTCTTCGGCCCCGAGTCCATCTTGCTTGTCTACGGCTGCCTGGGCGGCGCGCAGGTTCTCGAGTGGAGTGGCGTAGACTGGGCGGTCGACTCCTAATGTGTCGGCGACGACAGCGCCGCGCTGTCTGACAGCGCCGGCCCGGCTGGGCCCGCCTGGGGGCGGCGTGCGAAAGGCGGCGCGGTCGGCTTCGTGTCGGTGGGCCTCAGCGAGGCGTCTCATGGAAACCAACTTCCGGCCCTCCGCGAGGAGGGCGAGGCGGTGAGCCTCCAGTGCTTCAGCGTCGGCATCGGCCAGGAGGGGGATGGACAAGTCGTGGATCGCCGTGTGCGGGGCGTTGCGGGCGCTCTCGCAGAAGCGCCGCCGTGGCCGATGACCATCACCTCGGTGGTGACAGCGTCGGCGCCATCGGTCCGGGAAGCGGGTCGTTGTAGATCGTGACGTCGGTGGGGAAAGTGTCGAGTGAGGCTGTGTCGGAGTCGACAGGCATCGGATCGATGGAGCCAACCGACTCCAAGTCCACAGCAGGCTCGCCGGAGACATGGAGTTGGCCGAGGAGGTTGACGAGGTGGTCGGTGCCCGCGTCGGAGGCGAGCTCATCGGAGATGAGGGTCTTGTCAAGGAGATCGGTGAGGCCGCTCGTTGAGCAGACGTTGGTGACGCCTTGCAGCTCGTCGTGGCAAGCGCCGTCGGGCGTGCCGGGCTGGCTACGCTCGCGGGGGAGGAAGAGGGTTCCCGTCCAGAACAGGTATCCGGACGATGGTGCACCTGGCCCCACGGTGGGCGCCAAATGTCGGGTGGTAGGTGCGACATATGCCAACGGGTCGCTTATCATTGTGGGAGCCAATAAGACGTCGCCGGTGCCTGGAAGCGGGATGAGGCGAAGACATGCACGCCGGCGAACCTTACCCAGCTTCGGGGCTCTCCGTGGAGATAACACCCCTACTGCTGCTCTACGGGGTCTTCGCATGATCACTAGATGAACGAGTAGCTACACAATGCTCCATGAGCTGTTTGGTGAGAGGAGGAAGAAGGGCACTGCTCGCTCTCTTCTCCTCCCTATGTGGTGTCTAAAACAAGCAGGGATCAACCATTTGCATGGGTGTCCCGGGGGGTTTATATAGGCCTACCCCCCGGGGATACAATGGTAATCCGGCTGGGCGTGGGGCCCAGCCGTCTGTGTCTACACTCGCTGGCTTCTGCGCCGGCTGCTGGGGCCCGCCTGCTCGTGGGCCCCGCCGGCTGCCGGCTCCTTGGTCGACAGGCAGGCCCCACTCTCCAGGGCCTTGTCGGCGGCTGGTTACTGTTGCTCAATCCTGGTGACGAGGGCTTCGCCGAGGTGGGCGTGGCTACAGTGCCGCCGTCCATCGGGTGATCGCTGTAGCCTCACCACGTCTTGTCTCCTTAATGGGGCGTCTCCTTCGAGGGAGGTGGCAAGCTGGCTGTGGGGAGCCGGCTCTGTCTTGGGCCGACTGGGGGAGGCCTGGCCGCCTTCGGGTGTCTCTCTGCCCGAAGGGGCGCACCGCCCGTGGGCCGCGCTGGCAGCCCATCGTGGATGACATCAGTGTCAACGTGGCCACAGTGCCGCGCCGGACGGGCCATGGCCACCCGTACGGCGCACTGTGTCGGGCATGCTCCGGGATTCGGGGGTGGCAGGCTTTACTGTAGCCACGTCCCGTCACATCGCTATTATGTGGATGCAGACTTCGAGGGTACGGTCTTGACCGCTTCGTGGGAGCCGGCCTCTTGGAGCCGGCCTTCTCGCGGCCGGCTTCTCGGAGCCGGCCCTCCCGCGACTTTCTTCATGAGGGCTGAAGTCGGGTCACCTTCCGATAGCCGGCCTGGGAGACAGCCGGCAAGGGGAAGGCGGCCCCATGTCTTGGATTCTTGAGGGCCGGATCGGCTCGTAATTTTTTCAGAAGGGCCAGGGGGAGCCGGCTAGACTACCCATGGTTATTTACTCCGACACCCGCTGCAGGCTCTCGGGCTTCAAGTTTGGCCGGAAGTTGCTTGAGTCCACGGACGACGTCCAGTAAGTGCTCGATTCGTGCTCTGCTTGGTTTCTGCCGCTGAGGCTTGACGTTTGCGCTCTTTTACCAGACCGGCACCTGCTGCCAAGAGGTTGAAGGAGGCTTCTGCGGCCCCGCTTGGGGCGAATCCGTCTACTGGGGCGATGCCTTCGGCTGTTGGGGGAGAGGACGGTGAGGCCTGCACCTCTCCGAACCTACAGCCCTCGCGAGGCCAACTAGGGCACCCTGGCGAGGAGTCAGCCCCCGTGGCCCCGCTGGACCTGGAGTCGACTGTGCCCGACGCTGCGGCTGTGGCGGCCAAGGCTCAGGAGGTCCCTTCCTGCCAAGCCGTGGCCACACTGCCATCTTCTCCGCCTGCTCTACATGTTCTTGTCTCTTCTGCTCCCTCCACCGCTGTCCTGGACCAGGTTGCTAATGACCTGAGCCAACTGCGGGAGGATCTCCTCAGCGCGGACCCTCGTCTGGTGGCCGGGCGCCTGGAGTTGGCCTCTGGCTGGGCCTGTTCTGCTGCTTCCGTCCGAGCGGTGCTGAGCCAGGCCATGTTGTCCTCCGACGAGGAGTAGCGGGCCGCTAACCAGGCCAAAGCTGCTCGTGACGCTGCCCTGGGCGACGCTGCAGATGCCCAGGGCCACTACAAGACGCTTGAGGCCGAGCTGCAAGGCCTGCGCGACGAGCTCGCCAAGGAGGTGCACAGCCGCCGGGAGATGGAGAAGGAGATGAAGGCTAGGGAGGCCGCCGCCAAGGACCGGGACGCCAAGCTTGATGACCGCCATAGTCGGCTGGAGACGCAAGAGCGGTCGCTGAAGGGGGAGAGGACCGAGCTGGACGCCAAGGCGAAGGTCCTGACGGAGGACCGGGTGGCAGTCGCGAAGCTAGCGAAGAAGGCTCGTGGCATACTGAAGACGTCATATGAGAGCGGTCTGGAGGAGCCGTTGGCTGGTGCGGAGGAAGGCCCCGCCAAGCTGTTCCCCTTCCTGGTTGATGCGCTTGAGGACGTCACGGACGGCCTTGGCCCCACGGTCGAGGCTGAGGCGCATGACCTGTCTTCTGCGGCGTTGACGCGTGTCCTCAGCCATGTCTACCTGCGCGACCCCAACGTCGACTTCGACAGCCTGCTGGAGCCCGTGGTGGCGACCGTGCCGCTGCCGCCGCTGAGGCCGTGAGAGGCCGAGCCGAGGTTTTTCTGGGGAAGTTCCGCTCCCCCAGCGTCCTGCCCGGGCATTGTGCCTCCGGCCTCGCGACCTCGGGAGGCGAAGCCATCCAGCGTGACTCCACTACCCGTGACGGCGTTGATGGGGAGTGATCCCTTCGCGACTTCCATCCTATTTTATTCCTGCACATGCACCATGCCTCGCGGAGGCGTTTAAACTTTTGTTTGGCGTTGTGGAACAATCTTATGGCTTCTAATATTTGCTTTGAATTTCCTGAAATTTGCATTTTTCCCCTCCTACTTGCTTACACTCTACGTCGGCAGGGCCCGGCCCCGCGCGTACCTCACCCAGCGTTAGCCCCGACCGGAAACCAAGGATGGGACTAAGGAGTGTGGGGCTACGTGGCAAGGTAGGCTCCTGAGTCGCGATGCTTAGGAGTCCCCCTTGACACGCGAGCAACAAGTAGGGAAGGGGGGAAGGAGAAGTGGATTGACCGTTCTACGTTGGCAGGGCCCGGCCCCGCGCGTACCTCACCCAGCGTTAGCCCCGACTGGAAACCAAGGACGAGACTAAGGAGTGAGGGGCTACGTGGCAAGTTAGGCTCCTGAGTCGCGATGCTCAGGAGTCCCCCTAGACGCTCAAATGGGTTTCGTACCTTGGCTCCGCTCGGGGAGTGGCGCGCGACGACCAGGTCCAAGGGACCTGGCTGGGTGGCGTGCGCTCGGGCGAGGCCCGGGCGTAGCCCCCGTGTCCAGCCCCCTCGCGCGGCACTCCCGAGGGGAGGCGTTGTGATGGTGCCGGACACTGAGCTCTGGGCTCCTTGAGGTTGGTATGGCTGTGGGCCGCCCTCAGTTGTTTATCACCAGCGCGGAGCATAGCGCTTCCGTATGTGTATGGGCATAGCCGCTCCTCGGCAGTGTCGTCAGCCAGCGCGGAGCATGGTGCTTCCACTGGTGCGTGGGAGGGGGCTCCCCTCCGGGAGGAGCCCCCGGGGCCTGTATAGCCCTGCCCTGACACGTGGCCAGCACGGTAGGGCTAGGAGAGGTATATCTGGGCACCCGTGAGCCAGCGCGGGACTCACGAGGCCCTACCTCGAGGCAGGTTGTGCCTGGCTCTAGGCCTTTATCAATTGGTTTGTTCCTGCAGGGTTGTTAGAATGCAAATGCTCTACGTCCTCAGGTACCGGCCCCCGAGCGAGCTCAGCCGTCGCTGGTATGACAGGTCGCGATGCCATGGGTAAAGGCCAGGGGTGAGGGCTGGAGAGCCAGTAAGAGCCCATGAGTCGCGATGCTCAGGCGCCCCCCTTTTAACGTGCAAGCACTTTGCATGATGACAAGCAGTAGGTGGTAATCATGGGAATCAGATTAAGCATGAAAGAACAAGTTCACCCTAAGGTAAATGCTGGAAAAGCAACTGCCACTGGGTCGGGCCTGAGCGGCGTGGGGATGATGCAGCCCGTGGGGTGCCCCCAACAAGGTAAGTAAAGAGCATAACCAAAATGGATACATGCCGCGGGGACGGGCCCACGCGGCCTGGGAATGGTGCAGCCCTGTGGGCGCTCCCAGCTGAAAGTAGAACTCTGAAAGATGTCACCTGGTGCTGTTGAAGATGAAGTGATGCTAAGGAAGTGAGTGATGCGCGGTGAAGACGTCGGCCCTCATGAGCCCCTAGGCCCAGGGGCCTCGGGAGGCTCCGGTGGCACCTGCAGGTCTTCGGGGACCATCGCCACCTCCGCCAGGACCGCGCGATGCCTGACCTGCTGAGCCTCCAAAATGCTCCTCAACAGGCGCTGATGTGCGGCGACCGCGCTAGGCAGGCCGAAGGGCATGCGAACGTAGCTGTGAGGTGGTCCCTCGTAGCGCCCTACGGCCGAAGGCCATAGGCGCTCCTGGGACGCAGCTTGGTTGAGCCCTGGTATGTCAACGCAGGCGTGCAGTCCTCCATCCTTGCCTGGGTGTGGGGCCATGGCAGGTAAGCGGCGGCTGCCGCACATGACTCTGGACTCTTGTAGCTCATGGGTGTTCCTTGTGATGAACTCCTGAGGGTTTGGTCTCCTTTGACTTGTACCTTCCTGAGGGAAGCGTTCTTGAAAGCACCCCTCCAAGTGGTGCCCGAGTGCCTCCCCCGCGACCTTGGCAAGGTCGGTGGCTCTCCAAGAGAGAGCCCCCGAGCCCTGCCTGAGGAGGGCGCCGGGCGCGCCTTCCTATGCGTGAGAGGGTGGCACTCCCTGATCGGGCGCGAATCCTGACGCAATACCTCCGGAGGTGCCTACTCCCTTGTGGCTCGGGCCGGATGAGGTCTTCTTCTTCTTGAGGGTCGCCTCGGGAGGCCTCCCGCTCCCGTGATCTGGGTCTTCAATTGTAGCGGCTTGGAATGCACACTCAAGCGAGCACACTGTGTCCCTTTCTTCACAAGGTACGGTGATGACTCCACCGCTTCCTGGCATCTTGAGGACATTGTAACCATGGTGAGTGACCGCCATAAACTTGGCTAGGGCTGGGTACCCAAGGATGGCGTTGTACGTCAGGCGGATGTGAGCGACATCGAAGTCGATGAGCTCGATGCGGTAGTTGTTGCGTTGCCCGAAGGTGACCGGAAGGCGAACCTGCCCAATTGGAATAGTGGAATCATCGATGACTCCTGAGAAGGGCTTGGTCGGCTGAAGCTGGTCGTACGGCACTTGGAGACTGTCGAACGTCTCGACGGACAGGACGCTGAGTCCTGCCCCGCCATCGACGAGGGTTCTGGTGACCTGCATGTTGCTGATGACTGGAGAGCAAAGCATCGGGAGGACTCCGGCTGTTGCCGCACACTTGAGCTGATCTGCGGAACTGAACGTGATCGCGCACGTAGACCACCTGAGAGGGCGCGTGGCCTCAAGCTTGGGAAGGACTGCATACACCTCTTGAGCAAACTACTTGAAGATGCGCTGTGAGGCTACGGTCTGGGCGCCACCCAAGATGCAAGCAATTGCACGCGGCTCTTGGAAGCCCCCAGCCCCATCGTCTTGGTGTTGGTCTTCGTTCCTCCTTGGTGGAGGCGGCAGAGGAGGGAGGCATGCATTGCCGTGCGGGTGGCCCTCACGAGGCTGGTCCCTCCAGCCTCCCTCGCGAGGCTGGTCCTGCCAACGGTCCTCGCGAGGGCGGTCACGCCATCCCTGGCGAAGGCCACGGTCTTCCCATCGTCCGCCGCCTCTTCCTCCTCCTCGGCCAGAGCCCCTGTCGTTGCGCTCTGGGCGTCGGCCGATTCTCCCATCTCACACGGCTCTGAGCTCTTGACATTCGTTGGTGTTGTGGGTGTGGAGGTCATGGTACACGCAGTACCCTCCGCCCTTGGATGACTCGGGCTGGTCCCTGCCTCGCTTGGTGTCTGGTTCCGCTGCTAGAACGGCAGCCCCCTTGCGCTTCACGTCTTTGGCCTTGAGCTTCTTTTCTCCCGGGTCGGCTGCCGGGAGCTCGAGGAGGGAGAGACGCCCTTCCTCAGCCCTGGCGCACTTGGTCGCCAAGTTGAACAGCTCTAGGGATGTGCACAGGTCTTCATGGATTGCTAGTTCTTCCTTCATCTTGACGTCGCGCACGCCGTCGGAGAAGGCTGAGATGATAGCTTCTTCAGTTACCTTGGCGATCTTGAGGCGAGCGTAGTTGAAGCGCTGGATGTACTTCTGCAGGGTTTCCCCTGGATGTTGCTTGATGCGGCGTAGGTCGCTCACGGCCGGGGGCCGGTCGCGTGTGCCCTGGAAGTTGGTGATGAAGCGGGTGCGCATCTCGCTCCAGGAGGAGATTGTGTCGGGAGCTAGGTTTAGGAGCCAGGTGCGGGCGCCGTCCTTGAGCGCCCTGGGGAACCAATTCTCCATGACCATTTCATCTCCGTTGGCGGCTACGATGCCTAGCTCATAGAGCTGCAGGAACTCCGCAGGGTCCGCTGTGCCATCGTAGCGGGGAGGGAGGTTAAGCTTGAACTTGCCTGGCCATGTGACGCCGCGCAGCTTGGGGGTGAAGGCGAGGCAGCCCACCGTGGCCACCAGCGCCCTTTGCTGGTGCTAGACTTGTTCTTGCGGGTCACCACGTGCCTCCACTGGGAGCAGCGCCGGGTCTTGTCGTGGAGGCGCTGGGGCGCGATCTTGCGCGCCGGCGCTGGGAGCGCCCGAGCACCTTCCCGGGGACGTGGGATCTCTTGGCAGCTCCATTCTTGCTGCACGGGCGCCGGACGTGGAGGGTCCCGCCCTGGGGCTGCACGCCTTGGAGCCAAGGCACCCTCTTGGGGAGGGAGGCGGTACGGCCATCCCGCTGCACCGAAGGATGCTGGGACGAGGCCCACTGCTCGTTCCCTGTCGGGCCGGTGGCGGCGTTGGCGGCGGGCGACGGGGAACGACGAGGGGGCCGCCGACGGGCGCCGTCTGGGCGACGCGAGTGGCGCGAGCAGCCGGTCAGCCATGGACACGATGGAAGATCACACGCGAAAAGCGGAAGAAAGATTCCAGCGCACCCCTACCTGGCGCGCCAAATGTCGGATTTCGGGTTCCGGCAGACCCTTGAGGTTCGAACACTGGGTGCGCGCGGAGTGGTCTCCCCTACCGATCTACGTCCAATCCTCTCGTGCAAACTAAGATAAAAATGATGAACCACAAGAGATACGAGGTTTATACTGGTTCGGGCCACCGTTGTGGTGTAATACCCTACTCCAGTGTGTGGTGTGGTGGATTTCCTTAGGGGGCTGATGATGAACAGTACAAGGAAGAACATCCTCGTGGGAGGTGTTCTTGAGCTGGTGCGATGAACATCCTCGCGAGGTACCCTTGCATTGATCTCTCCGCCACCTCGCGAGCCTGCCTGATGAGGCTGCCTCTGAGGAAGCTTCCTGTCGTCCGCCCCATGAGGCTTGGCCCCTCGCGAGGGTCTTGAGCTTGGCCTTATGAAGATGGGCCACGCTGGGCCCCCACCTGAGCCACGCCGCGGGCCGTAGGCAGCAAGTCTGGGGACCCCCGTTCCCAGAACGCCGACAACCACCTTGCGGAAGCGGGCTGCCTTCGCGGCCGCTTCGTCCTGCTTGGTCGCCGCCGCGGTACTCTTGGGCTTCTTGGGCCGACTGCCGAAGTGGGTCGACGTGGCCCGGCGTTTCAGCGCGCCACCATGAGCAGCCGGCGTGGCAGATGGGCCCGCGCTTTGATGATTGGGCGCCGGTTGGTGCCGTGGAATGACTTCGGCCTCGTCATCATCCGCCAGTCCTCGAAGCCGGCTCCGAGCCCAAAGCCACCTGCCTTGCCGCCTTCCCCTGCGACGTCATCTTCCATGCCTGCCGCCCCCAGGTCCGGGTCGTTAACGTCGTCCATCGTGCGGTCGGGGAGGAACTGGCGTTCCACCCCCGCAGCCCCGGTGGCCGGCAGAAGCATGGGATTCTGCTAAAAACAAGCCGACTAGTCAGGAGTTGGCCATCATGATCCCGACGATAAGAAAAGAAGAAAGGAAGAGAAACTTACCGTAGGCGGAGGATTGGCGCGAGAGTACGGCTCCTTGCCGTACTGCCACTCTTCGATGAGCATGCAGTTGGTAATATAGTTCACCATGTAAGACACCTCGGTGTGAGGCATCTCCTTGGTGCTTAGACGACACGGGTCGAAGCGGCCGCTCATCTGACAAATCATGTGAGGTCGGCCCTGGAGCGGGAGCACCCGGCGCTCCACGAAGGCGGCCACCAGGTCGGCCCCAGTCGGACCCTCCGACTAGATCATCACCCGGAGTCGTGCAACGGAGGCAGCCCCACCCTGAGACAGCGAGCTGGCCCGGAAGGACCATGAGGGATGCCTCCCAGCCGGCGGGCCGGCTACGTAAGCCGGCAGATTGACAAAGTCGCCTTGCGGAGCGATGTTCTTCACGTAGAAGTAAGATTTCTGCCAAAGCTTCACCGACTGGATCAGCGGGATGGGCGGAAACGGATTGTTGTCACTCGTCCTCCGCATGGCGATGAAGGCGCCGCATGTGGCGGGCATGCCCGCGACGACAGTGCCGAGCTTGCACTAGAAGAATTCCCCCCAGAGTTTGAGGGTGGGGAGGACACCGAGAAAGCCCTCACACAGGGCGACGAAGGCCGACAGCAGCATCACCGCGATTGGAGTAAGGTGGATGCGGCTGGAGATGATAAAACTCGAGGAAGGAGCGGAAGAACCTGCTCGTCGGCGGGCCGAAGCCGCGCAGGCAGTGCGAGCGGAAGACTACCAGCTCGTCCTCCTCCGGTACCGGCGTGATCTCCCTCTCTGGCACGAGACGGACCCGCACGTAGTCCGCGCCTGGCAGCCGCCGCGTCCGGCGGAGGAAGTCGATGTGGTCGTCATGGACGTTGGATCCATCCTAGGAGCTCGAAAGCGCCATCGGGACGGCGCGGCAACGAGAAAGGTGCGGCGGCGGAGAGGCGCGCGACCCTGCCTCGACGAAGCAACATCGAGCCAAGAAGATTCGCGGGAAAGCCGAGCGGCAGCGGGTAGCTGTGGCGACGGAGAGGAGGAAGAAGAAGACGGAAGTGGCGGAGCGAGGGCGAGCGTGCGAGCATTTGGCGCTCCCCTCCTCTCCCCCTACTTATAGCCTCGTGCGGCGAAGCCGAGGAGGCAGGGCGTGGGGGGACGTGGGATTAACTGTGCCCACTCCCCCACGACCCGCGGTTATTGCGCCTTCACGGCATGCGGTAACCGCCGCTGGGAGGCACGCGGTCCATTAGGGCCACAGAAGATCCGTGCGCAGGCCGAGGCCCTGTAGTGGCGGCCCCCGGACTGCGGCAGCGTCCCGTTGCGCGCGTGGGCTGGCAGGCCCTTCTAGCCGTAGGATGCCACGTGGCGCGCAGGCGGCGAGCGGTCAGCTCGCAGCCTGACTCTCGCGCCAACTGGTTTCCCCCTTCAAGCTTCGAAACTTCCACGAAGATGGCACACCTAATCAAAGCCGGCTCCCAGCCTCCGGCTCCTCAAAGATAGGATCCTGACTGAGCTTGTCGTCTTTTTTCTGCCTCGGAGCCCAACCAGCTTCGGGGACTACTGTCGGAGTAAATGACCATGGGTAGCCTAGCCGACTCCTCCTGGCTCTTCAGAAAAACTATAGGCCGATCAAGCCTTCAAACATCCAAGACGTGGGGCCGCCTTCCCTTGGCTGGCTACTTCTCTGGCCGGTTGCACAAAGGCGGCCCAGCCCTGAAATCCTCATGAAGGAAACCACGAGAGGGCCGGCTCCAAGAAGCCGGCCGCAAGAAGGCCGACTCCAAGAAGCTGCCCCCCCAAGCAGGCGGCCAAGATCGTGCCCTCAGAGTCTGCACCCACATAACGGCCATGAGACGGGGTGTGGCAACAGGGAAACCTGCCACCCCCGAATCCCGGGACACGCATGGCCATAGTGCGCCATACGGGGCAGCCATCACCCGTCCGGCGCGGCACTGTTGCCATGTTGACCATGACGTCACCCACGGCAAGCTGTCAGCACGACCCGTGGGTGGCGAGCCCCCTCAGCCAGGGAGACGCCTAAAGGCCTCCAGGCCTCCCCCAGTCGGCCTGGCATGTGGCCGACTCCCAATAGCCGGCTAGTTCACACCTCGAAGGGGGCGCCCCATTAAGGACATAAGACGAGGTAAGGCTACAACAATAATCCGCCCGGCGGCGGCACTGTAGCCATGCTTAATTACCACGACGAAGCCCTCGTCACCAGAGGCGAGGAAACAGTAACCAGCCTCTGACAAGACCCTCGAGCGGTGGGACCGGCCTGTCGACCAGAAGGCCGGCAGCCGGCGGGGTCCACCAGTCGGCGGGCCTATCGGTCGGCAGAGAACCGGCCGGCGTAGACACAGACGGCTGGGGCCCGCGCCCAGCCGGATTACCATTGTACCCCTGGGGGGTAGGCCTATATAAACCCCCCAGGGCACCCATGCAGAGGAGGCTTTTTCGAGTAGTTTTAGACACCACACTGAGAGGAAGAACGGGCTAGCCTTGCCCTTCTTCATCCTTTCACCGAACACCTCAAGGAGTCTCTTGTAGCTGTTTGCTGATCTAGTGACCATGTGGAGACCCCGCAGAGGAGCAGTAGGGGTGTTATCTCCACGGAGAGCCCTGAAGCTGGGTAAGATCCACCGGCGTGCATGTCTTCGCCTTATCCCGTTTCCAGGCACCGGCGATGTTTTATTGGCTCCCACAATGATAAGCCACCCGTTGGCATATGTCGCACCAACCACCTGACACCGTTCCACCACATCTATATTCAGATGAACTGAAGAAAATAGCCCCTAAATACTACTACTGCTGCTGCTACTACTACTACTACTACTACTACTACTACTACTACTGTAGAGGTGCTTTGTACTACTTCTGGCTGCCACTCCTCTGCCGAGCGTGCTCAGTAAGAGGCGGAGGAGGAGGAGCCTACCGACGAGCTAGGCAACCGCAATGCGGTGCCTGCCGCTAATGCAGCTGATACGTCTCCAACGTATCTATAATTTTTGATTGTTCCATGCTATTATATTATCTGTTTTGGATGTTTAATGGGCTTTATTACACACTTTTATATTATTTTTGGGACTAACTTATTAACTAAAGGCCCAGTGCAAATTGTTGTTTTTTTGCCTATTTTAGTGTTTCGCAGAAAAGGAATATCAAACGGAATCCAAACGGAATGAAACCTTCGCGAGGATCGTTTTTGGAACAAACGCAATCCAGGAGACTTGGAGTGGACGTCAACGAAGCAGCAAGGAAGCCACGAGGTAGGAGGGCGCGCCCTAAGGGGGTGGGCACGCCCCCCACCCTTGTGGGCCCCTCGCAGCTCCACCGACCTACTTCTTTCGCCTATATATACTCAAATACCCTGAAAACATTCAGGAGCACCACGAAACACTACTTCCACCGCCGCAACCTTCTATACCCGTGATATCCCATCTTTGGGCCTTTTCTGGCGCTCCGCCAGAGGGGGAATAGATCACGGAGGGCTTCTACATCAACACCATAGCCTCTCCGATGATGTGTGAGTAGTTTACCACAAACCTTCGGGTCCATATTTATTAGCTATATGGCTTCTTCTCTATCTTTGCATCTCAATACAATGTTCTCCTCGATTTTCTTAGAGATCTATTCGATGTAATTCTTTTTGCGGTGTTTGTCGAGATCCGGTGAATTGTGGGTTTGTGATCAAGATTATCTATGAACAATATTTGGTTCTTCTCTGAATTCTTTTATGCATGATTTAAATATCTTTGCAAGTCTCTTCGAATTATCAGTTTGGTTTGGCCTACTAGATTGATCTTTCTTGCAATGGGAGAAGTGCTTAACTTTGGGTTCAATCTTGCGGTGTCCTTTCCCTGTGACAGCAGGGGCAGCAAGGCACGTATTGTATTGTTTCCATCGAGGATAAAAATATGGGGTTTATATCATATTGCTTGAGTTTATCCCTCTACATCATGTCATCTTGACTAATGCGTTACTCTGTTCTTATGAACTTAATACTCTAGATGCATGCTGGATAGCGGTCGATGTGTGGAGTAATAGTAGTAGATGCAGAATTGTTTCGGTCTACTTGTCATGGACATGATGCCTATATACATGATCATGCCTAGATATTCTCATAACTATGCACTTTTCTATCAATTGCTCGACAGTTATTTGTTCGCCCACCGTAGATTATGCTATCTTGAGAGAAGCCACTAGTGAAACCTATGCCCCCCGGGTCTATTCTCCATTATATTATTTTCCCGTCAACTAGTTATTTCTGCCGCCATTTATTTTGCAATCTTTAATTTTCAATCTATATAACAAAAATACCAAAAATATTTATCTTATTATCTTTATCAGATCTCACGTTTGCAAGTGGACATGAAGAGACTGACAACCCCTTTATCGCATTGGTTGCAAGGTTTTTGGTTGTTTGTGCATGTATGCGGAACTTGCGTGTAGTGTCCTACTGGATTTATACCTTGGTTCTCAAAAAGTGAGGGAAATACTTGTGGGATCACGGGTTCCGGCAAAACCCTTTAAGGTTCGAACACTAGGGTGCGCGCGAAGATCTCCCCCCTATAGATCCAAGTCCTAACTTAGCCTAGATCTCATGAACTAACTCGATGAACTCGCAACACAAAGGACACCAGATTTATACTGGTTCGGGCCACCATTGTGGTGTAGTACCCTACTTGGGCTGAAGATGAACAGTACAAGGGGAAGAACAGCCTCGTGATGTTGAGGTGTTCTTGTGCTTGGTGGGTGTGCCTCCAAGGGTGTGGTGGCTCCAATCTCCCATCCCTCTCCTATGGTGGTGGCTAGTCCTATTTATAGAGGCACTGGTCCTCTCCCCAAATATTGAGCGGGAAGGGAGACAACAATGGCCAATTTGAAATGGGACAGCTAGTACAAGCTATCCTGACAAAGGCAGTCTTCGCCTGCCAAAGGCTCTGGTGGTGACACCATCTTGGGCTCCACGGTGACCTCCGTCTTGCCATCCTTCTGGTCTTGATCTCATTGCACCAATATGGAAACCTTTGCTTGATGCCTCAGTACCCCACGCCTGCGCTTGCCCCCTTAGCACCAAAGAGGAAATAAGGACGCTGCGCACGCTGGCGCCCGCCTGGCGCCCGCCTGGTCTCGATCGTCATGGCTTACGTCACGAGAACCTCGCGAGGTTTGCCCGGCCTTGAACTCTCCGCCTGTAACACCCTCGATGCGACTATAGCTCCCACGTGTCGAGGCATGACTTAAAGACATAATCGCATTGAAGGCATATGTCGCAAGTTAGGCAATCTTCACAACATCCCATGTAATGTAAATAATAAAGGGGAGATAACATAGTTGGCTTACACTCGCCACGTCAATCAAGTACATAAATAACATTACATCAACCAAACACTCATGGCCCGACTACGGCGCCAAAATAAAAGAGAACCCAACATGCGACACGGTCCCAATCACCCCCAACTGGGCACTACTACTGATCATCGGGAAAGGAAACATAGTAACGTTGACAGTCTTCGTCGAACTCCCACTTGAGCTCATACACGTCACCTGGAGCGGAATCATCAGGCCCTGCATCTGGAGTAATAGTAATTTGTGAGCCACAGGGACTCAGCAATCTCGCACCCTCGCGATCAAGACTATATAAGCTTATAGGTAAGGCAAGGTAAAATATATGTAGAGCTGCAGCAAGCGACTAGCATATATGGTGGCTAACTTATTCGCAAAAGAGAGCGAGAAGAGGAGGCAAAGCGCGAGCGAGAAACTAGAGAGCAACCTGCGCAAACATTACTCCAACACCATGTCCATCTCCCGGACCCCACCGAGAAGAGGCCATCACGGTAACACACTCGGTTGATTCATTTTAGTTGATTAAGGTTCAAGTTATCTACAACCGGACATTAACAAATTCCCATCTGCCCATAACTGCGGGCACGGCTTTCGAAAGTTCAATCCTTGCAGGGGAGTCCCAACTTAGCCCATGACAAGCTCTCACGGTCAATGAAGGAATAGACCTCCTCCCAAGACGTTCCGATCAGACTCGGTATCTCGGTAATTCAAGACACTTCGACAGGTTAAAACAAGACCAGCAACACCGCCCGAATGTGCCGACAAATCCCGATAGGAGCTGCACATATCTCTTTCTCAGGGCACACTCAGATTGTCCTAGGTATGGGTAGGCCAGCCCAGAGTTGCCCCTGGTTGCCACCGGTAGCTGACAGGTGGACCAACACTCAGAGGAGCACTGGCCCGGGGGGGTTAAAAAATAATGATGACCCTTTAGTCTGCAGAACCCAAGGGAAAGAAAAGGCTAGGTGGCGAATGGTAAAACCAAGGTTGGCCATTGCTGGAAAAGCTTTAATCAAGGTGAAATATCAAGGGGTTCCCATTATAACCCAACCGCGTAAGGAACGCAAAATCCGGGAACATAACACCAATATGACGGAAACTAGGGCGGCAAGAGTGGAACAAAACACTAGGCGAGAGGCCGAGCCTTCCACCCTTTACCAAGTATATAGATTCATTAAGATAACATAGCAATATAATGATATCCCAACAAGTAAATAAAAGATGTTCCAACAAGGAACGGCCTTCAATCTTCACCTCCAACTAGCAACACTATAAGAGGGGCTGAGCAAAGCGGTAACATAGCCAATCAATGGTTTGCTAGGACAATGGTGGGTTAGAGGTTTGACATGGCAATTTGGGAGGCTTGCAAGCAAGTGGTAGGCATCGTAGCAATGGCATAGCAAAAGAGCGAGCAAACTAGCATAGCAAAGATAGTAGTGATTTCGAGGGTATGATCATCTTGCCTGCACAGTTGTCAGAGTTGACTGGATCCTCGAAAGCAAACTCAACGGGCTCCTCGTTAGCGAACTCGTCTCCCGGCTCTACCCAAACAAGACAAACAAACAATATGATGCAAAGATGATGTGCTATGCGGGATGCGATGCAGGATGCAAAATGCAAGATATGACAGGAAATGCAAGAACTTGGCCTCAACCTGGAATTCGAAGTGTTCCACTGGAAAGATGAGACGAAATCGCTTGAAAACGATATAAAGAACGCCGGAATCAGAGTTACGGTTTGGAAATGGCAAGCGATTCAAAAATGACGCCGGTCTGCGATTTACAGCAAGTAGGCATCTAAATGCAATGAGATGAACATGCTACAGCACCCAAACATGACAAAACAATACATGGCAGGGATGCACACAAGATTCTTAACAAAAGTCTAGCACTGAGCTATGGCCAATTCATCCATTAACAGGTTCAAACAAGCATGGCAAAAATGCATATGACAAACAGATCTCAGACTTAGTGAAATTAACACTTGTCTGGAATTTCAGATCAGGTAGCCCTCTTCGGAGCAACAAAAATACATGCTACAGGACCTGAACATGGCAAAGTAAACCATGGCATGGAGCGACTCAAAGAGCTTAACAAAAGTCCCTTAGTGACCTTGAGCCAAAAAGGAACAGAAAATACAATTGCAAGCATGTGAACATAGCAAAAACATAATCAGTTTTCAGACTTAGTGAAAACTGACACATGCTGAAATATAACTCAAGTAGGCATGTTTACGAGCTCGATGCACTCACTATGGTGCAAGTCATGGCAAGACAAGCACACACCCATCAAGAAGGCACAAAATTCAATCTAGACATGGCAAGAAAAATAGCATAGCATGCACGGATCAACTACAACATCACCGGCAAAATTGAAAACAAGTTGACAATCTGCCCAGATTCACAAAGTAGCAAAAGTAGAGCTCGATTGACTCAAGCTAGGGTTCTCCATAATTGCAAACAAAGACATGGATGGATAGAGCACTACAAGATTAACAAAACTCCCTTACTGATCATCCTCAAAAGAGGCATGGATCACTAGGAAACAACATGAACATATGGCATCATGAGATAACCAGCTCAAGGACTTAGTGGAATTGCTAAGTCCCTGAAAACAGAATTAACAAGTGCACCACTTTGCAAGCTTGCACTAGTCACTACACACATCCTAAAAATACATGGGTTGCACCTCTGGGAAGATGGCAAAATCCTTAACAAAACACATGTAGAGCATCAGGGCATATCATGCACACATTAATCATGGCAAAAAATGACAAAAACCTAAATGGAGTAGCAGATCTGACAATTAACTCAAGTAGCCCTCTTCTAACAGCATTTCGGGCATCAAGATGAACTCAAATGAAAATGATGCAATGAAATGAAATGATGTACTCTCTGATATGAACATTTTGATATGCTATATGCATGAATCGGAGCTACGGATGCAAAGTTACGGGGCTACGAACATGACATATGGACTGAGAATTTCGGGACTTAGACGAATTTGACCTAGGGTTTTTTGGATCTAGACCTCATGCACGGAAATCGAGGCGGCCTGAGCACTGTAGACCGGCGGGGAAGGAGCTCGCCGGAGCCGGCGTTGATGGCGGAAGGCTGCGGGGCGCGGGCCGGGCGAGGCGGCGGCATCGGCGGAGGCGGCGGCCGGGCGAGGCGGGGGCAGCGGCGGCTGGGCGAGGCGGCGGCGGCGGCAGCTGGGCGAGGCGGCGGCTGCGTCGGAGGCGGCGCGAGGCAGCGGGCGGCTACGGGCCGCGGGGGCCGGCCCCGGGCCGAGCGAGCTTCGGCGGGAGGAGGTGGCGGCGCGCCATGTGGTGCTCTGCCAGTGGCCGCGGGTGGCGGCGCGGCGTGTCCGATGGCGGACGGACATGTCCGGCGCGGAGAGAGATGATTTTTTTTAGGGTTTGGACGAGGGGGGATCCGGATTTTGGGGAAGGGGTCTATATATGGGCATAGAGGGAGCTAGGAGAGTCCAAAAGAGGTGCGGTTTTCGGCCACGCGATCGTGATCGAACACTCTAGATGATGGAGCAGAGTTAGGTGGGTTTTGGGCCAAAATGGAGGGGTGTTGGGCTGCAACACACACGAGGCCTTTTCGGTCCCTCGGTTAACCGTTGGAGTATCAAACGAAGTCCAAATGATACGAAACTTGACAGGCGGTCTACCGGTAGTAAACCAAGGCCGGTTGGCAAGTCTCGGTCCAATCCGGAAATGTTTAATCCCCACACACGAAAGAAAGTTAGAAATGACCACCGGAGGAGAACGAAGCACCGGAATGCAAAACGGACAACAGGGAAAAAGCTCGAATGCATGAGACGAACACGTATGCAAATGCAATGCACATGATGACATGATATGAGATGCATGATAATGACAACAACACACGGAGACAAAAACCCGAACCCGAGGAAATAAATATAACTTAACGCCGGAAACGACAAGAGTTGGAGTACAAATTGGGAAAGTTACATCCGGGGTGTTACAACACTCCACCACTACGAAACGATCTCGTCTCGAGATCTAGGACTGAAAGAACGCCGGGTACTCAGAACGGACGTGATCCTCAGGTTCCGAGGTAGCTTCACGGTCGGAATGGTGTGACCACTTGACTTTGAGAAATTTGATTGACTTGTTCTGAGTCTTGCGTTCAGTCTCTTCAAGAATAGCAATTGGTTGCTCACGATAGGAGAGATCTTCTTGGAGCTCAATGTCCTCGAAGTTGACGGTGCGGTGAGGAGTCTTGAAGCACTTTCGGAGCTGAGAGACATGGAACACGTCATGAACATTTGCAAAGTTTGAAGGAAGCTCGAGTTGATAGGCGAGGTCGCCTCTCTTGCTGACAATCTTGAAAGGTCGCACGTATCTGGGGGCAAGATTCCCTTTGATACCGAAGCGACGAGTACCTTTCATAGGAGAGACGCGGAGGTAAACATGATCTCCGATCTCGAAAGCCAAATCACGGTGCTTACTATCATAGTAGCTCTTCTGACGGGATTGGGCTGCTTTGAGGTTATCACGAATGACTTTGCACATTTCTTCTGCTTCTGTGATTAAGTCTTTACCCAAAAGCTGACGTTCACCGGTTTCAAACCAGTTGAGAGGGGTACGGCACTTCCTGCCATACAGAATTTCAAATGGGGCCTTGCCCGAACTTGCTTGAAAACTGTTGTTGTAGGAGAATTCAGCATAAGGAAGACAATCCTCCCACTTCATGCCGAAGGAGATCACACAAGCCCTGAGCATATTTTCAAGAATCTGGTTGACACGCTCGACTTGACCGCTAGTTTGAGGATGGAAAGCTGTGCTGAAGCGGATGTTCGTGCCCATGGCCTTCTGAAAAGAATCCCAAAACTTCGAGGTAAAGATGCTGCCATGGTCTGAAGAGATCACTTGAGGAATACCGTGCAGAGAGACAATACGAGAGGTATAGAGTTCCCCTAATTGAGCTGCAGTGATCGACTCTTTGATAGGCAGAAAGTGAGCCACTTTGGTGAGTTTGTCGATGACAACGAATATAGCATCATTGCCACGCTTGGACTTTGGAAACCCAGTCACGAAGTCCATCTCAACGTGGTCAAACTTCCATTCTGGAATGGCAAGAGGTTGGAGGAGACCTGCTGGCCTTTGGTGTTCTGCCTTCACTCTTCTGCAGACATCACATTCATTCACGAATTGAGCAATCTCGCGCTTCATTCGAGTCCACCAATAAGCTTGCTTGAGGTCCTGATACATGTTCGTGCTCCCAGGGTGGATGGAGAGGAGAGAATTGTGAGCCTCGTTCATGATCACTTTACGGAGGTCACCGTTGGTTACAACAATACGATCCTCGAAGAAGAGAGTGTCCTTGTCATCAAGGCAGTAGCACTTGTACTTGGACTGACTCTTGGCAATCCCAATCTTCACCTTTTTCACCATAGCATCAAGAAGCTGGGCTTGGCGAATCTGGTCTTCCAAGGTAGGAGAGACTAGAAGGTTTGCGAGGAATCCTTGAGGAACAACTTGCAGATTAAGTTTGCGGAAAGCTTCACAAAGCTCGGGTTGATAAGGCTTGAGAATCAGACTGTTGTAGTAAGCTTTCCTGCTCAAAGCGTCAGCAATCACATTGGCCTTGCCTGCAGTATACTCGATACTCGGATTATACTCTTGAATCATTTATACCCATCGAGTTTGCCTGAGGTTGAGATTAGGCTGAGTGAAGATGTACTTGAGACTCTTGTGATCAGTGAAAATGTCCACTTTTCTTCCCAATAGAAGATGTCTCCAAGTCAAAAGGGCATGCACAACTGCCGCCAACTCGAGATCATGAGTGGGGTAGTTCTTCTCATTCGGCTTCAACTGGCGAGAGGTATAAGCAACAACTCTCTTCTCTTGCATCAATACTGCGCCAAGACCTTAGAGAGAGGCATCACAAAAGACCTCGTACGGCTTGGATTCATCAGGCGGAGTCAGAACTGGAGCAGTGATCAATTTCTCTTTCAAAGTGTTGAAAGCAATATCACACTCCGGAGACCAAATGTACTTGACGTGCTTCTGGAGAAGATTTGAGAGAGGCTTCGCGATCTTAGAAAAGTTTTCAACGAATCTTTGGCAATAGCTTGCGAGACCGAGAAAACTGCGGAGTTGCTGCATGTTCTGAGGAGGTTCCCAATTCACAATTGCAGACACCTTCTCAGGATTCACAGCAATGCCCTTGGTAGAGATGATATGACCAAGATAAAGAACCTCATCGAGCCAAAATTCACACTTGGAGAACTTGGCGTAGAACTAATGTTCTCTGAGCTTATCAAGCACCAAACGCAAATGCTTGGCATGATCTTCCTTATTCTTGGAGAAAACCAGAATGTCGTCGAGATAGACCAAAACGAAGTCATTGGTGTAGGCATTGAAGATGAAGTTCATCATGCGAGAGAACGTCGGAAGAGCGTTGGCGAGACCAAAAGACATGACAGTGTATTCATATGACCCAAAGCTTATCCTGAAAGCCGTCTTGGGAATATCTTGCTCACGGATTCGAATCTGATGATAACCCTTACGGAGATCAAGCTTGGAGAATACTTGGGCACTTTTTAGTTGTTCGAACAACTCATTGATGTTGGGAAGTGGGTATTTGTTCTTGATGGTCTTCTTGTTCACTGGACGGTAATCAACACAAAGTCGGTCCGTTCCATCCTTCTTCTTCACAAAAAGAACACCACAACCCCACAGAGAAGAACTAGGTAGGATGAGACCCATTTTCTCTTGAATATCGAGTTGCTTCTTCAGCTCCTTCAACTCTTCAGGTCCGAGCTTGTAAGGACGTTTGCACACAGGTTCCGTGCCAGGCTCAAGATCAATAACGAATTCAACTGGCCGGTGTGGAGGCATTCCTGGGAGCTCTTCTGGAAAGACGTCTTGATATTCGCAAACGAATTGAATTTGCGAAATAGCATCGAGTTCACCCCTCTCGTTGAGAGAAAACAGACGGATGGTATTATCCCGAGCGGCAAAGACAATCACATCCTCTGACGAATGAGTCAATTGAATCGGCCTGGCAGCACAATCAAGATGTGCCTCGTGCTTAGAAAGCCAATCCATTCCGAGAATAAGATCAATATCCGAGTCACCGAGAACCGTTGGAGAAGCCAAGAACTTGTAGTCACCCAAAGAGATAGAAACATCCAGAACGATGGAGTTAGCATGCATGCGCTTACCGGGAGAAACAACTGCTAAAGGACTAGGAAAAACTTGCGAAACCAAATCATGCCTATTTGTAAACGGTCTCGAGATGAAGCAATGCGATGCACCAGTGTCAAAACGAACTTTTGCAGGTATATCATTAACAGGAAGGTTACCCATGATCACATCTGACAAGTCCTCTGCCTGAGCTGCATTCATCAAATTGACCTTGGCATGCTTGGGGTTATGCTTGACCACAACTGTACTTGCCGATCTGACAGGAGGAGGAGGAGGAAGACGTCTCTGGTTGAAACACTTGTTGGCATAGTGACCCTTCTGTTGGCACTTGTTGCACGTGACCTCTGAAAGCGGACGGTGATACGGAGCACTCGATCTTGGAGCTTGAGATGAAGTCTTGTTCTGAAAGCCAGGGTTGGGTGGGTGGTAAGAACCACTGCCACCGTTGCTCTTCTGCTGATACGGCTGACGGAACGGAGGAGGAGGAAGCCAATACTTCTGCTGCTTGGCCACTTGAGTAGAGGAAGAAGGAGTAACATCTCTGACTCGCTTCTTGAAAGCATCACACCTCAACTGAGCAGCCTCTTGCTTCAATGCCATGTTGTAGAACTCATCGTATCTCAATGGCTCGAAAAGAACAAGAGCTAGCTGAATTTCTTCTCTAAGACCACCCCTGAACTGGTATATCATGCTCTTCTCATTAGGGACGTCCTGCTTGGCAAAGCGGGCGAGCTTCTGAAAGGAAGCGAACTTAACAAAGTCCTCAGGCCTGACGTTACTGCATTCAAAATGCTTGCACAGATCCACTAGCCAATCATCAGCATCGGTTGCCTCAACACAATTGCTGAAAGTCTTTGGCCCGTTAGCAAGGAACTGGTTGAGTGTAGCAAAATGATTCTGATTGTTGCCTTGATTCCCTTGGTTGCCTTGATTGAGCTCTTGAAGAATTTGCATGATCAACTGTGTGTTTGCATTGGTTGCGGCCATCACAGCTTGCCATGCCTCTGGAGGAGGTGGAGGTGGTGGCGGATCAGGATTCGGAGTCGTGCGCGTTGGAGGAGCCATCCTGAAGAGGTTGACATCCATTAGCACATTGATAGATAAATATTGAAGCTGAATCCAACGGAATGAAAATTGCAACATATAGTCTTCACATCCGAACAAAATTAACGAATGCATTCCTCTTGAAATGGTCACATATCCATAAATTGAGAAGCCACGTAGAATTAAGGTAGAGAAATAAATCAACAAGGTAGGGATCAAGAACGAATAATTGGTAAGAAATCCCAATCTCAAACCAATATCCGTGGAAGAATAACTAGAGCTACAAGAATTCCCACCTATGAAACTCCCGAACCTTTCCGGTTATGCAATCAGGTGTTGGGGATACAGGGGAAGCATAATATCTCACCCAAACTAGCAATTCCTACATCCAGCTGTATCCATCCTTCAACACATAACCAAGAAACCTTCGGAAACCATCTACCTCAACCTTCGAAAAGCATCCGTTATACAAGTTATGGAGATACTCCCGAACTCCCGCCCCAGTACTGGGTGGCGTCGAGGTTATCTCACCAACGAACTGCATAAAAGAGATTTTCGATGTCGGCGTACTAAACTCAGGTATTCCAGAACTGCAACGATAAAATTATGATGACAACACCTCAGAGCTCAACTGCCCGGGACACTTCCACTAAACCCCTGACAGGAGGCACCAAGACAATGTTCTCATCATAAAACCATCAGAAAGATTCCAAGATACCCGCGTGATCCTAAAAAAAAATTAGTGAAATTTGAGAAGAGAAGAGTCAAAACTCTACGTCAGGATTCCTTACCAGAGCGATGAGGAGACTGGGAAGTAAAAAGAATTCCTAAACTCTCCGATATATAATCCTAAAAGACTCAAAACATTTTTCTAGACACAACTCGGCCGCTAAAAACGATCAAGCAATGGGGCTCCTAAGGTCGGAGAAGGCTCTGATTACCAACTTGTAACACCCTCGATGCGACTATAGCTCCCACGTGTCGAGGCACGACTTAAAGACATAATCGCATTGAAGGCATATGTCGCAAGTTAGGTAATCTTCACAACATCCCATGTAATGTAAATAATAAAGGGGAGATAACATAGTTGGCTTACACTCGCCACGTCAATCAAGTACATAAATAACATTACATCAACCAAACACTCATGGCCCGACTACGGCGCCAAAGTAAAAGAGAACCCAACATGCGACACGGTCCCAATCACCCCCAACTGGGCACCACTACTGATCATCGAGGAAGGAAACATAGTAACGTTGAGAGTCTTCATCGAACTCCCACTTGAGCTCATACGCGTCACCTGGAGCGGAATCATCAGGCCCTGCATCTGGAGTAATAGTAATTTGTGAGCCACAGGGACTCAGCAATCTCGCACCCTCGCGATCAAGACTATATAAGCTTATAGGTAAGGCAAGGTAAAATATATGTGGAGCTGCAGCAAGCGACTAGCATATATGGTGGCTAACTTATTCGCAAAAGAGAGCGAGAAGAGGAGGCAAAGCGCGAGCGAGAAACTAGAGAGCAACCTGCGCAAACATTACTCAAACACCGTGTCCATCTCCCGGACTCCGCCGAGAAGTGGCCATCATGGTAACACACTCAGTTGATTCATTTTAGTTGATTAAGGTTCAAGTTATCTACAACCGGACATTAACAAATTCCCATCTGCCCATAACTGCGGGCACGGCTTTCGAAAGTTCAATCCTTGCAGGGGAGTCCCAACTTAGCCCATGACAAGCTCTCACGGTCAACGAAGGAATAGACCTCCTCCCAAGACGTTCCGATCAGACTCGGTATCTCGGTAATTCAAGACACTTCGACAGGTTAAAACAAGACCAGCAACACCGCCCGAATGTGCCGACAAATCCCGATAGGAGCTGCACATATCTCTTTCTCAGGGCACACTCAGATTGCCCTAGGTATGGGTAGGCCAGCCCAAAGTTGCCCCTAGTTGCCACCGGTAGCTGACAGGTGGACCAACACTCAGAGGAGCACTGGCCCGGGGGGGTTAAAAAATAATGATGACCCTTGAGTCTGCAGAACCCAAGGGAAAGAAAAGGCTAGGTGGTGAATGGTAAAACCAAGGTTGGCCATTGCTGGAAAAGCTTTAATCAAGGTGAAATATCAAGGGGTTCCCATTATAAACCAACCGCGTAAGGAACGCAAAATCCGGGAACATAACACCAATATGACGGAAACTAGGGCGGCAAGAGTGGAACAAAACACTAGGCGAGAGGCCGAGCCTTCCACCCTTTACCAAGTATATAGATTCATTAAGATAACATAGCAATATAATGATATCCCAACAAGTAAATAAAAGATGTTCCAACAAGGAACGGCCTTCAATCTTCACCTGCAACTAGCAACACTATAAGAGGGGCTGAGCAAAGCGGTAACATAGCCAATCAACGGTTTGCTAGGACAATGGTGGGTTAGAGGTTTGACATGGCAATTTGGGAGGCTTGCAAGCAAGTGGTAGGCATCGTAGCAATGGCATAGCAAAAGAGCGAGCAAACTAGCATAGCAAAGATAGTAGTGATTTCGAGGGTATGATCATCTTGCCTGCACAGTTGTCAGAGTTGACTGGATCCTCGAAAGCAAACTCAACGGGCTCCTCGTTAGCGAACTCGTCTCCCGGCTCTACCCAAACAAGACAAACAAACAATATGATGCAAAGATGATGTGCTATGCGGGATGCGATGTAGGATGCAAAATGCAAGATATGACAGGAAATGCAAGAACTTGGCCTCAACCTGGAATTCGAAGTGTTCCACTGGAAAGATGAGACGAAATCGCTTGAAAACGATATAAAGAACGCCGGAATCAGAGTTACGGTTTGGAAATGGCAAGCGATTCAAAAATGACGCCGGTCTGCGATTTACAGCAAGTAGGCATCTAAATGCAATGAGATGAACATGCTACAGCACCCAAACATGACAAAACAATACATGGCAGGGATGCACACAAGATTCTTAACAAAAGTCTAGCACTGAGCTATGGCCAATTCATCCATTAACAGGTTCAAACAAGCATGGCAAAAATGCATATGACAAACAGATCTCAAACTTAGTGAAATTAACACTTGTCTGGAATTTCAGATCAGGTAGCCCTCTTCGGAGCAACAAAAATACATGCTACAGGACCTGAACATGGCAAAGTAAACCATGGCATGGAGCGACTCAAAGAGCTTAACAAAAGTCCCTTAGTGACCTTGAGCCAAAAAGGAACAGAAAATACAATTGCAAGCATGTGAACATAGCAAAAACATAATCAGTTTTCAGACTTAGTGAAAACTGACACATGCTGAAATATAACTCAAGTAGGCATGTTTACGAGCTCGATGCACTCACTACGGTGCAAGTCATGGCAAGACAAGCACACACCCATCAAGAAGGCACAAAATGCAATCTAGACATGGCAAGAAAAATAGCATAGCATGCACGGATCAACTACAACATCACCGGCAAAATTGAAAACAAGTTGACAATCTGCCCAGATTCACAAAGTAGCAAAAGTAGAGCTCGATTGACTCAAGCTAGGGTGCTCCATAATTGCAAACAAAGACATGGATGGATAGAGCACTACAAGATTAACAAAACTCCCTTACTGATCATCCTCAAAAGAGGCACGGATCACTAGGAAACAACATGAACATATGTTTAATCCCCACACACGAAAGAAAGCTAGAAATGACCACCGGAGGAGAACGAAGCGCCGGAATGCAAAACGGACAACGGGGAAAATGCTCGAATGCATGAGACGAACACGTATGCAAATGCAATGCACATGATGACATGATATGAGATGCATGACAATGACAACAACACACGGAGACAAAAACCCAAACCCGAGGAAATAAATATAACTTAACGTCGGAAACGGCAAGAGTTGGAGTACAAATTGGGAAAGTTACATCCGGGGTGTTACACCGCCCCTCACGAGCCAGCCTGGTGAGGCCGCCCCTGAGGAGTTCTTGTGTCGTCCACCTCGCGAGGCTTGGACCCTCGTGAGGGTCTTGATTCCTTGTTGATGAAGATGGGCCATACAGGCCTGCCAGCAAAGCCATGCCGTGGGCCGCAGGCTGGCAAGTCGGGGACCCCCGTTCCCAGAACGGCGACAGTAGCCCCCGGGCCCAAGCCGCGCTCGGGCTTGGCTTCGAGGCGAAGCCAACGGTCAAATGCAGAGCGCCGCGGGTCCCAATAGCATGCAGCCTCGGTCGACGCGTGGCGGTTGATTGGACGTGGGCGTCTCCGCTTCCCCACGCTGCCTTGATACCCACCTGGCTAAACGGCCACCGCGGTCTACACGGTTATTCTTCCATCACTTGCGCCATTCTCCTCCAATTCCTCTGCTTCCCCCAGACTCTTCTCCTCTTTCTAATCTGACCTTAGCTCTGCTCGCCCCATAGCCATGGCGCCGATGCAAGCGGATAAGGGGAAGAAGCCTCTGTCCTTGGCTAGTGTGCCCCCGGTCGCTGAGCCTGCAGTAGGCCGATCGCTGGTGCTTAACAATGAGGCCATGGGCAAGGTGCGTCCCATGCTCGCATCCAACTTTAATGAGTGAGGGGAGACGGTGGCTTGGCCTACATCCCGTGCTCGCATTGACCGGACAGCCACTGAGGTCCCCTTCTTCATCGACGCCCTCTGGGCCGGGTTGGTCCCTCCTTTCTCTGCTTTCCTCAACGCAGTGCTTTCCCATTATCAGATACACATGTTGCACCTTGATCCCCAATCCGTGACCCTTCTTGCCATCTTCGCCTTCGTTTTCGAGGCCATGGTGGGCATTGCTCCTTCCGTGGCTCTTCTCCGCCACTTCTTCTCGCTGCACCTGATTGATCCTCGGCAGAGCTCCAGATGCCTGAGCTTTCAAGCCGTGGCGGCGACGGCCAGCGATGGGATCGACTTTGAGCTTCCTCCATCCATGAGTGGGTTTCGGACATGGTGGGTGTTTGTTGATGCCCGGAGCGCTCAGCCCCCTACTCTCCTCTTCGTCAGGGCCCGCCATTCCTAACTCCGGTTGGTGCCATCGGAGGCTCGCCGATCTGTGCCTCGTCCCCGTCTGGCTCAGATTGAGATGGCTCAAAGACCTTGGCGTGACTGCGCCTATGGTGGTGAGGGAGTTTGTCCGGCGCTGAATTGCTCCGCTTCAGCGCCACTCCCGGCCGATGTGGACCTTGCTCAGCAGCCAGGACCACATGAGACTTCAAGAGTCTAAGCTCCCCCATGAGGCGCGGCGAACGGTGCTTGAGGTCCTGACGGGTGTCCCGTTGCCGGACGACTTGCCGAGGAAGAGTTGTGTTCTGTACCACTGCTCGAACAAGATGACCTTCGCAGAGCGGATGCCCTCCTTTGACGGGTGGGGGCTGCGCCCAGCTGGCCTCGTGGGGCCCTGCGAGAACCCCATCGTCATGGTTCCTCTCCTTGACGCTGGCGTCGAGCTCACCCCAAGTGTTGGCGCAGGGGGGCGTACACCGCTGGGAGCCGATAGTGAAGGTGCCGAGATGCCGATGCCTCCCAGGGCTCCCAAGGCGTCGACCTCGAGGTCTCGTGACTCTTGCCCTGGGATGGCGGTTGAAGGGGCGACACAGCCCGCGTCTCCCACGGTCGGGGCTCCTGAGGCCTCGAAAAGTCACTGCGAGGCAGAGCCGGCTAGCTCTCCTCAGTCCGGCGCTTCTGAGGCTGCCCCTCCGAGCACTTCTCAAGCCATGCCTCGTGTCGACCTCCATGTCCAGCGCTTTGGCCGGCTGTGCGTGGACTTCGAAGAACTCCGCAAGAGAAAGGGGTCCCCGAGCTGCGGCAGTGGCACCTTCGGGCCATTAAAACAGAGGAAGTATATCGTTGTTGACGAGTAAGTACCTTATCTTGGTGATCTTTTGTGTGCTACTTTCCTTCCTGATGATTGTCTCCTCAGGACCCCTTCTGCCAAGGTCGTGAAATCTCCTGAGAAGCAGCTCCCTCTCGTCCCGTTGCACCCGCCAAGCTCGAGCACTGCAGGCTCGTGCGCTTCCCACGGAGTGGGGTCAACCGTGGGAGTTGGCCCGCCATCAAGGCGTCTTGAGCTTGCGCCTTCGCCGTCCTTTCTTCGCGGCCTTGCTCGGAGCGCAGCAAGCGTGCCAAGTGCTCCTCCCGTGGTCATGGTCGGTAGCTGGCTAGCTTCGATCCTTGGGTCCTCTTCAAGCGGTGGGCCCCTCGCGAGGCTCGGCTGGCGCCTGGGGCAGCGCCAGCCCCCAGCCCCCCACTGAGAGGGGGCGCACCACGTCAGGCGTCGCCCACGGCCCCCGTAGTGGAGGGCAAGATGGGTCGTGCGCTTGAGTTCGAGCACGGGCGGAGCGTTGTTCGTCATGAGCTCTTCCAGGAGGCGATGGGTGCAATGAACCGACTCGATGAAGAACTTGTGGGTGTCGATGCGCGCCTTGAGGCCGAGGTTCTTCGGTTGGCGGAGGAGTGGCACAAGCTGATGGTGGCCATCAACCTCGGGCGCCACCAGCACGAGGTGGATAATGTGAAGGCTGAGGCTTCCCTTATAGCCTCCCGTGAGGCCTGCTCCCGAGCCCTGGAGGAGGCTCGGGAAGCTGACCACCGTCGCGAGGCCATAGAGAAACGCACGTGGGAGCTCCAAGCCTGGAGCGCTGTCTTGGATTAGCAGGTGGAGGCGCGCAGGGCTACCCTTGCGTCGTTGAGGGGGTTGCCCGCCGAGGAGGAAGAGATCCGGAAGCGCGAGGAGTTCCTAGCGCTGGAAGCCGTGGAGCACAGCCTTAAACTCGAACCGCTGGAGACGAGGGAGCTCCAGGTTGCTCAGGCGGAGGACGACGTCAGGGCGCGCGAGGTCAGGGCCCAGGAGGAGGTCGACCACCGGGTGGCCGAGGCTCGCGTGGATCTCGAGAGCAGGCACAACCTGAAGCTAAAGCTCGTGGAAGTTGGGGCCGCTGGTAGGACTGCTGCCCTCAAGTCCAGGTTGGTCAAGGTGGAGCGGCGCGAGGAGGCCGCCACATCTGCCCTGGCCTCGACGCAGGCTGAGCTGGGTTCCGTCCGTGCCAAGCTGCTCTCTCTTCTGCAGTGGGTCGCCAACACCGAGTCCGTTGCGTGGCAGAACAAGGACGAAGTGCTCGAGCGGCGGACGTTGGAGCGTGTGCACGCCCCCATGCTCGAGGACCTCAGGAATAGGGCCAACACCGCCCTGGGCCATATCTGCGATGAGAATGGTCATCATGGCCATGCAAACGACTACGCCAGCCACCTCCGCTTCTTTGGCGATGTGGTGACGCGCCTGCAGAACCGTCCCGAGAGGGCTCGCCAACTTGTTGAAGAGAGGAGTCACAGTCTGCTTGGGCACGCGTTCTCCCGCGTCTTCTGCCACCTCTGGAACAACGATCCCAACTTCGATATTGACGCCGCCATTACTCCTGTACCGGAAGCCATCCGGGGCGACCTGGCGCGATGGATTGAAGACAATGTGGATGCGCTAGTCAGGGCCTTCGCTTTTGACGACGACGGGGTAGTGGGTGCGGCTGACGAAGGCGAGGTGGTTGATGACGGCGACGCCGGCGCCGGTGAAGGTGGAGGCGACGCCAATGATGGCGACAACGATGCCAGCGGTGCATCTCAAGATGACATGGGGGATGCGGCGAGTGAAATATCCAGCTGATCCCTCGTTTCCTACCGTTTACCTTGTAAAAACTTGGGGGTGGCCCCGGAAGATTGTAAGAGCATTTTGAGAGGGGAGCCCCTCATGTAAACAAATCGCAGCTTTTGTCCTTCTGTGTCAAATTGAGTACGTGTCTTCATGAGCTTACATATGCTGGCGCAAGGTTGTTGTTGTGGTTTACCTTAGCCTGGACGAGCCCAAAACCAGCTCAAGAGATTGTGGGTTTCTGAGAAGCTCCTGAGGAATTCGTCGACACGCCCGAGAGGGCCGCATGATAAGCGAGCGCGAGCCACGGCTTGATGACCCACATGTATAGGGGATCTATCATAGTCCTTTCGATAAGTAAGAGTGTTGAACCCAACAAGGAGCAAAAGGAAATGATAAGCAGTTTTCAGCAAGGTATTCTCTGCAAGCACTGAAATTATAGGTAATAGATAGTTTTGTGATAAGATAATTTGTAACGAGCAACAAGTAACACAAGTAAATAAAGTGCAGCAAGGTGGCCCAATCCTTTTTGTAGCAAAGGACAAGCCTGGACAAACTCTTATATAGAAGAAAGCGCTCCCGAGGACACATGGGAATTATAGTCAAGCTAGTTTTCATCACGTTCATATGATTCGCGTTCGGTAGTTTGGTAATTTGATATGAGGGTGGACCGATGCTTGGGTGTCGTCCTTACTTGGACAAGCATCCCACTTATGATTAACTCCTATTGCAAGCATCCGCAACTACAAAAGAAGTATTAAGGTAAACCTAACCATAGCATGAAACATATGGATCCAAATCAACCTCTTACGAAGCAATGCATAAACTAGGGTTTAAGCTTCTGTCACTCTAGCAACCCATCATCTACTTATTACTTCCCAATGCCTTCCTCTAGGCCCAAATAATGGTGAGGTGATATGTAGTCGACGTTCACATAAGACCACTAGAGGAGAGACAACACACATCTCATCAAAATACCTAATGAATACCAAATTCACATGACTACTAATAGCAAGACTTCTCGCATGTACTCAGGAACAAACGTAACTACTCACAAATCATATTCATGTTCATAATCAGAGGGGTATTAATATGCATATAGGATCTGAACATATGATCTTCCACCAAATAAACCAACTAGCATCAACTACAAGGAGTAATCAACACTACTAGCAACCTACAGGTACCAATCCCAGACTTAGAGACAAGAATTGGATACACGAAATGAACTAGGGTTTCAGAGGAGATGGTGCTGGTGAACATGTTGATGGAGATTGTTCCCCTCCCGATGAGAGGAGCATTGGTGATGATGATGGCGATGATTTCCCCCTCCCGGAGGGAAGTGTCCCCGGCAGAACAGCTCCGCCAGAGCCCTAGATTGGTTCCGCCAAGGTTCCGCCTCGTGGCGGTGGAGTCTCATCCCGAAAGCTTGCTTATAATTTTTTTCCTCAACGAAAGACTCCATATAGAAGAATATGGGCATAAGAGGGCCACCAGGGGGCCCATGAGGTAGGGGGCACCCCCCCACCCTCGTGGCTGGTGAGTGGCCCCCCTCTGGTACTTCTTGCGCTTAGTATTTTTTTTATATTCTGGAAATAGCTTTCGTGAAGTTTTAGGACTTTTGGAGCTGTGCAGAATAGGTCTCTAATATTTGCTCCTTTTCCAGCCTAGAATCCCAGCTGTCGGCATTCTCCATCTTTATGTAAACCTTGTAAAATAAGAGAGAATAGGCATAAGTATTGTGACATAATGTGTAATAACAACCCATAATGCAATAAATATCGATATAAAAGCATGATGCAAAATGGACGTATCAACTCCCCCAAGCTCAGACCTCGCTTGTCCTCAAGCGAAAGCCGAAATCGAAAAATATGTCCACATGTTTAGAGATACATGTGTCAATAAAAATAAAATATGGACATGAGGGCATCATGATCATTCTTAGAATAGCAACATATATATATATAGTCATACGATCTCTTATGCTAAAGTAACAATTCAATCAAAATTTCAAGTATGAATCATAAACTTCATTGAGAACCAACAAACTCTAATCTCAGTCACTGAGGCAATTGCAATTTATCATAACATAGGAAAGAGTCAATATAAGAGCTTTTCAGCAAGTCCACATACTCAAACATCTTTTAGTCTTTCACAATTGCTAACACTCACGCAATATTTATGGGTATGAAGTTTTAATCGGACACAGAGAAAGATAGGGGCTTATAGTTTTGCCTCCCAATGTTTGACCTCAAGTGTAATGTCAGCAATAATTGTTCATGAAGACTCACATCCAATTAGCTATATATATCAGGATCTTTCCAACATATTGTGCTTGCCAAAGGATAAAATGTAAAAGGAAGGGTGAAGATCACCATGACTCTTATATAAGGTAGAAGATAAAAGTAAAAGATCGCCCTTCGCAGAGGGAAGCAGAGGTTGTTATGCGCTTTTATAGTTGGATGCACAAAATCTTAATGCGAAAGAACGTCACTTTATATTGCCACTTGTGATATGGACCTTTATTATGCAGTCCGTCGCTTTTATTTCTTCCATATCACAGGATCGTATAAAGCTTATTTTCTCCCACACTAATAAGTCATACATATTTAGAGAGCTATTTTTATTTCTTGCCCCGATGACAACTTACTTGAAGGATCTTACTCAATCCATAGGTAGATATGGTAGACTCTCATGGAAAAACTTTGTTTAGGGATATTTGGAAGGACAAGTAGTATCTCTAGTTGGTGCAAAGAATTTCGCTAGCATGAGGGGAAAGGCAAGCTCAAGATGTTGGATGATCCATGACAATATAATTTATCTCAGATGTAAGAAAACATAACCCATTATGTTGTCTTCCTTGTCCAACGTCAACTCTTTAGCATGCCATATTTTAATGATTGCTCACAATCATAAAACATGTCCAAGGTAGTGTATTTATATGTGAAACCTCTCTTTCTTTATTACTTCCTTTTAATTGCAACGATGACCAAAGCTATGTTTGTCAACTCTCAACAACTTTTAATCATCATACTCTTTCTATGTGAAGTCATTACTCTTCATAAGATCAATATGATCTCTTTTTATTTCTTTTTATTCTTTATTTTTCTTTTATTCACTCAAGATCATAGCAAGATAATCAAGCCCTTGACTCAACACTAATCTTTCTTATATATCTGACAGACTCGATTACATAGAGGGATCATAAAGCAAAACTCAAAATTAGATCATACCAAAAACTTTATTCTACTAGATCAAGATACTACTAAAAGGATCAAACTAAGAAAAACGGTAATGATAGGAGTGTGCTGGTGATACGATACCAGGGCACCTCCCCCAAGCTTGGTTGTTGCCAAGGGGAGTGCCCATACCCATGTGATTATATCTCTTTCTTCGGAAGTGGTGATGTGATATTCTTGGCGATGATGCCCCTCGGGATACGATTCTCCTCCTCGAGCTTATTGACTTGCTGCTTGAGGTCCATTATTTCCTTACGAAGCTTTCCTGTGACGGCTAAAGCTCCTTGCACCCAAGGGTGTTGCATAGCCGCTGGAGAACAAGTGACACTCTTCTTCATTTTTCATAAGAAAGAAATCTAACATTGGAAGGGATAACCAAGTTTGGAATAGTCGAGCTCTATAGTTCCCCCATCGTGAATCCAACTCGGAAGCGAGAAGTGACTTCTTGATCCTACTCCATGGCATCTATCCTCTTCAAATCAGCCTCCATCTCTTCCTCTGTTGCTGGCCCAAAGTGGTCAGCATCGCTGTTTGTCCTTGATCTCGATGCCGGATGAGACACCCGGCTCTCCCCGACTGAAACTTGAGAGGACATCTTTCTCTAATCTGCAGCAGTAGCAACAGCTCAAAACACAAACATAGGACAATTGCGTGATACAGGAGTCAAAACCTTCGGGAGATTATATAATGAATTTTTACCGACCAAAATACGTAACGTGCAAGAAAACGCAGTCTGGAGAGCACACGAGGTGCCCACGACGTAGGGGTCGCGCCCAGGGGGTAGGGCGTGCCCTCCGCCCTCGTGGAGCCCCCAGACTGCTTCTTATTTCTCTATTTTTCTAAATATTCCAAAACGGAGAATAATTGCCATTAGAACTGTTTTGGAGTCGGTTTACTTACCGTACCACATACCTATTCCTTTTCGGAGTCTGAAACGTTCCGGAAAGTGTCCCTTATGTATTCCTCCGGGGTTACGGTTTCAATAACATTGGTTTCAACATTTATATGATTACCTGAGATATAAAGTTTGATTCTTTGAACGTTCACCACCTTCGGATTTGTGCCTTCGAAGTTGTTGATTTTTATGGCACCGGAACGATAGACCTCCTTTCTGGACCTTCCCATTTAGAGAGAAGTTTTCCTGCAAAAAATCTTAAACGAGAGTTGTATAGAAATACATAATCACCTACATTAAACTCACGCTTTTGTATCCTTTTGTCATGCCATCTTTTAACTTTTTCTTTAAACAATTTGGCATTCTCATAGTCTTGGGTTCTCCATTCATCAAGTGAGCTAATGTCAAATAACTTTTTCTCACTAGCATGTTTGAAATCATAATTGAGCTCTTTAATAGCCCAATAAGCCTTATGTTCTAGTTTGAGAGGTAAGTGACATGCTTTTCCATAAACAATTTTATGTGGAGACATACCCATAGGATTTTTATATGCAGTTCTATAGGCCCATAATGCATCATCAAGTTTCTTGGACCAATTCTTTCTAGATCTATTAATAGTCTTTTGCAAAATTATTTGAGTTCTCTATTACTCAATTCCACTTGACCACTAGACTGTGGGTGATAAGGAGATGCAATTCTACGATTAACATCATACTTAGCAAGCATTTTACGGAAAGCACAATGAATAAAATGTGAAACACCATCATTCATTAAGCATCTTAATAGAGGTGTTATGATCAGCACTACTAGTTGGAATAGCTTCTACCCACTTAGTAACGTAATCAACAGCAACTAAAATATGTGTATATCCATTAGAGGCAGGAAAAGGTCCCATATAATCAAATCCCCAAACATCAAATGGTTCAATAACAAGTGAATAATTCATAGGCATTTCTTGAAGTCTACTAATATTACCAATTCTTTGACATTCATCACAAGATAAGACAAACTTACGGGCATCCTTGAAGAGAGTAGGCCAATAAAAACCGGATTGCAATACCTTATGTGAAGTTCTATCTCCAGCGTGGTGTCCTCCATAAGCTTCGGAGTGACACTTGCGTAGCATTTGTTCATGTTCATGCTCATGTACACACCATCTAATAACACCATCTACTCCTTCTTTATAAATATGTGGGTCATCCCAAAAGTAATGTCTTAAATCATAGAAAAACTTTTTCTTTTCCTAGTATGTGAAACTAGGTGGTATAAATTTAGCAACAATGTAAATAGCATAATTAGCATACCATGGAGCAGTATGAGAAGCATTTATGACATTTAATTGTTCATCGGGAAAGCTATCATCAATAGGTAGTGGGTCATCAAGAACATTTTCTAACCTAGACAAGTTATCTACAACGGGGTTCTCAGATCCCTTTCTATCAATAATATGCAAATCAAATTCTTGTAGCAAGAGAACCCATCTAATAAGTCTAGGTTTACCATCTTTATTTTCCACAATATATTTAATAGTAGCATGATCCGTGTGAATAGTTACTTTAGAATCAACAATATAAGGTCTAAACTTATCACAAGCAAATACAACTGCTAAGAATTCTTTTTCAGTAGTAGCATAATTTCTCTGGGCATTGTCTAGAGTTTTACTAGAATATTGAATAACATTTAATTTCTTATAAACTCTTTTCCCTAGAACATCCCCTACAGCATAATCACTAGCATCACACATAATTTCAAAAGGTAAATTACAATCAGGTGGCTGAACAATAGGCATATCATTAGGATCAGTAGGAGCACTCTTATTAGCAAGCAATTTCATAAGTTCATCCATCTTTCCACTCAAAACATTAATCTCTTCAATTGCATGCACCTTTTTACTAATAGATCTTTTAGTGTGCCTGTCGGTGTCAAAACCGGTGGATCTCGGGTAGGGGGTCCCGAACTGTGTGTCTAGGCCGGATGGTAACAGGAGGCAAGGGACACGAAGTTTTACCCAGGTTCGGGCCCTCTTGATGGAGGTAAAACCCTACGTCCTGCTTGATTAATATTGAAGATATGGGTGTTACAAGAGTAGATCTACCACGAGATCAGAGAGGCTAAACCCTAGAAGCTAGCCTACGGTATGATTGTATGTTGTGATTGTTGTCCTACGGACTAAAGCCCTCCGGGTTATATAGACACCGGAGAGGGTTAGGGTTACACAAGGTCGGTTACAAAAGAGGAGATATCTGTATACGTATTGCCTAGCTTGCCTTCCACGCCAAGTAGAGTCCCATCTGGACACGAGACGAAGTCTTCAATCTTGTATCTTCATAATCTAACAGTCCGGCCAATGGAGATAGTCCGGCTGTCCGGAGACCCCCTAATCCAGGACTCCCATAGTAGCCCCTGAACCAGGCTTCAATGACGATGAGTCCGGCGCGCAGTTGTCTTCGGCATTGCAAGGCGGGTTCCTTCTCCGAATACATCACAGAAGAATTTGAATACGAGGATAGTGTCCGACCCTGCAAAATAAGTTCCACATTCCACCGTAGAGAGAATAATGCCTTCGCAGATCTAATCCGCTAGCTTGTTTTGGCAACATGACGTTATGTCGTGGCCCGGTGATTATTCGAACCATTTCTCTTAACCATCTCCACACATAACACGAGGCGGTTTCTTGACACGTCTTGCCAAAGCGGAGATCATGTTCCCCAGATTACGGGATTCTCATTAATACGGTTCGTGGGTAACCCAACCATGTCTAGGACTCCTAGATTATAGCTAAGTCCAAAACGGCTACGGTGAGGACGCTTGATATTCACCCTCTTTATAAGGGGACAAGGTTTTTGCTTTTTCCCTCTCGTGCTCAACCAAACCCTTCCCCCGCCTCGAGTTCTAACACCCAAAGCCCAGGTTAGGTGCTCCGGATCTTCAATCATGTCCGGATCCAGCCTTCAAGGCCGATGGATGCCCTCCTCTGTGAAGGAAGAGGACATTAAGAAGTTGAGGGAGGCCAGATACCTGACCGCCGAGGTTTCGCATCGGCTGCCTGCCCGAGGGCAGGTCGTCCCTACTCCCGAACCCAATGAGATCGTTGTGTTTGTCTCCCACTTCCTCCGAGGTCTAGGCCTCACTCTGGATCCCTTCGTCAGGGGCTTGATGTTCTATTACGGGCTAGATTTCCACGACCTAGCTGCGGACTCCTTTCTCCACATCACGACATTTATTGTCGTGTGTGAGGCCTTCCTCCGTGTGACCCCTCACTTCGGCCTGTGGCTCAAGACATTTGAAGTACAACCGAAGGTGATCGAGGGGCAGCATGCAGCGTGCGGATGTGCATCAATAGGCAAGATGGCAGGAGCTCCATGGCCGAAAGGTTCCTTTACAGAGGTATCCGAATTATGGCAATGGGAGTGGTTCTACGTCACGGCTCCCAAAAGTGCCAAGTGGGGCCTGGGCTGGAGTCCTGCCAAGGACGTTCCTATACTGCAAAGCCGCGTCAAAGATCTCTTCGAGGGAGATTTTAATTTGGTTGTGGTAATACAAGTTATGCTGGTTCGTCAAGTCCAGCCTTGCAAACGCCGGCCCCTGCGCTTGTGGGAGTTCAACCCAGAGGGACCACGTGCCATTCAAAGTTTCCTCGGCCTGACACACAAGGAGATGTACAAGTCATTCTTCGGACCTCAAGTGGAGTGTCCGGATATCACCGAGGATGTGGGCCTGAGCAGTAATCGCGTCGCCGAACAAGTAAGAAATCCTCTAGCCGAACACACTGTCTTTTATTCAAGGTTATTTTTGAGAGTTCGCTTTTTGACCAGGACTGGCTAACGAAGGCGAAGATGATTGGCTGTTCGGCCCCCCTCCCTGATGGTTTGGAAAATCCAGTATTGGAGAAGATGCTCGAGGTCGCACCTTGCCCGGAACCCTTGAAGAAAGATACCGAGGGGGATAATACGGGCGAACGCGGGCCCCCATCGCTACCCGCTCCGACCAAGGAACGAGCGTTTCCACGAAGGAGGACAACCGGGGGAGGAAAAGGACTGCTTCCGAGGATCCGGAAGCCAAAGCCTCCAAACGGGAGAAGAAGTCTCCCATAGAGGGTCCTGCCTCGGGGGGTGCTTTTGCCACACAAAGTCCGCGAGGGGATCTACCATCCAACGAGTCGTAAGTGATCCAAAATATTTTAATAGTAAGAGTATGCTATCTTTTTCCTCTGAGAAAACAACCACCGCATATATCTTGCAGTTCGGGCCTCAGCCCCTCTCAAATGAGTTCGTCTTCGGGGGATCTTCTTCCGGAGATGATGGAGAGCGAAACGCCTCCCCCGGACTCCTCCGCTCCAGAAGCGGGCGACCCCGAAGTGTCGTCGCGGAGGGCCTCTCCGGATCTGGTGAGGCCAGAAGATAGTCCCGTAGACCCCAGAAGTCCCTAGTGTCCGGCTCCCGAAGAGAGCACACGAAAGAGTCCGGCACCGTCTAGTGTGCGGTCGGACATTCTGAGGCAGTTGGTGGGGCGAGCGGCCATCTCAGAAGAGCACCGTACGCTGATGGGTACGGTGATGGAGAGATTCTCGTCCGCTGAAAGCGGATTACATGAAGCCTTTATGAGTGTATTGACAGGCTTTGAGGTATGTGAAATAATATGTGATAGTACTGCACATGTTATAGTAGCCCCTGAGACTCTGGTTGTCGTCGAGAACAGCAGTGAACAGAGGATCAAATTCCCAGGCAATAACCAATCTGCTTTTATGTGCAGGTGGTGGGAGCTCCGGTGGCTAGCCGGACTAGGGAGTTTGCCCAATTAAAAGGGCAACTGGATGCGGCAGACGCCGACATCGAGCTTGTTAATAAGAGGCTTGACGAGGCATAGGGTAAGTGTTATTATTCGGTGAATGCCACATAGTAAGAGCAGCATAATGCCAGTATCTTTAATATGTTGTGAATGCAGATGGGGCTGCCACCGTGGAAGCCTTACGGGCGGAACTTGCCCGAGCCAAGGAACAAGCGAGGAGTAGTAATGCGTCTGCTTTGAAGGCGGCCGAAGAGTTGAAAGCCGAGAAGGCCGCACATTGCGAGAGCCAAGAGAAGGTGGCTAAGATGGCCGTAGAATTGAAAGACACTGCCGATCGTTGCCGGGTCCTTGAGAAAGAGAACCAAGCGAAGGCAACGGACCTTGAGAAGGCCGCAGCGGCAGACAAAGACACCCATTCTGCTATGAGAGCGAAGAAGGAGGAGCTGCGGGAAGCCGGGGATATTGCGGTTGGAAAACCCTTCATGTTACGGAGGAACTTAGGAGATCCATGGTATGCCCCTCTGGATCGGCTGTGGAGCTCGACAGATGCGTATATGGATTTGGCGGCGAGCGCTGCCGATGCGGCAAAGTACTTCCAAGGTCAGACAGATCGTGAAGTGGACAAGCTGTTCTGGATGCAATTTCACGTTCCATAGCGTCCGCTTTCATTGACTGACCAGCTAGCCGAATGGGACGAACTGAATAGGTTGTCCGGACTCGCCATGAGGTCTATTGTGGATCAATTATGGCCGGAAGGGCCTAAGCCGAACAGCTATTTCAGCTAAGTGCAGCAGCTCCTTGATGCGGTGCTGCGCATTAATGCGATGAAGAGGTTGGCATGCATAGAAGGCTCGCGGATGGCTCTTGCCCGTGTTAAAGCATACTGGGCATAGATGGACGCTACTACTGTTGTGGCGCAGGGTTTGGCCATAGGCCGTGTGGCTGCCGAACACTATTTCGAGGAAGTTCTCGAGGGTGCTTGTTTGATAGAGGCCCAGTGCTCGAAAAATATTATGTTTGAGTGATATGTATTCTCGTTGTAAACATAATGCTTTTATGAAGTTTTTATAAGGCTGTGTTTATACTTTTGCCTGAAAGTAGTATGATGGCTCATGTGCGGCCGTTTACGTATACATATGTATAACCTAAAAGATTGCAGCCGTCGGCGTCAACCCCCACGCATATAATGCGGAGGTGCTCGCAAAAAACGCATGTTCACACTTAACCAAACGTCTTGGTCCTGATAAGGAGGTGATAGCGCAGCGAGCGAGGCAACCAGACTATAATGCTTGAACACTTTCACTTAGCCATAGTTGTTTGACAGTGGGGCTACTAGATAGCCCCTAGTGGCTCCGCACTCTCCCGATCGAGGGGTGCATATATGCCTGGCCGGAAAACGGCCCTTCGTTAAGGCGGAGGAATTCTAACATTCCGATAGGTCATCGAGTGGTTGACCGGTCTCACGCTATATCATGATAGTCAGTTTTCGGCTTTCTCTACTGAGGCGCTCGTCCGGATGAACCAGGGCACAATCGTAGTAGTTCTCCTGGTGCTACCTTAGCCGGTAAAGCGGAACGTAAGGCACCAAAACACATGAGCCGGGCAAACCCAACATTTGACCAAAGACAATGATTCGGAGCTGATGCATATAAGGCCGAACTCGTGACGCCGAACACTCCCTAAGGTATTCGGTCTTTATGGTATAAACCGAGCCGAAATAGTGCCGCTTATAAGAAGCCCCTTGTGTCCAGGTACGTGCATTATTCTGACGTGGCCACATGACAAGACATCAGCATCCTTCTCAATGGTGCTGAGAATTCGGTGGATATGTATCAACAAGAGGTAGTAAAAAAGGTTTACGCACGGTCTTAATCTAAAAAGAATCCTTGGAGCGGGTCCCTGCTGCACGTCTGCGCCTGTGTCTCCGTTGTGCCGTATCCTGGACGGGTGTAACACGATGATTATCTGTAGAAGACAGGAGCTTAGGTAAAAAAAAGTTGTCGTGCAAAAAAGTTGTTTTTAAATAAACCATGTATAATTCAAAGTGAGTAAGAATTGCCACTTGTCTGCGCGCATTGAGCCCCTTGTATTGTAATAGGGGTGTGATCATTGATCCGGTATAAATTGCCTATAGCTGCACCGGACTCGTCTAACCGTGTCCGAGGTCGTGACGACCTGCTAAATATGTTAGTTGGTGAGGCCATTTTTAGTGTGCGGCTGTCAAGGCAGCCGCACGCTCTTCGGCCCGCAGGAATTGCTTAACATTTCCGTTCACTGTAATGATGCCACATGGACCGGGCATCTTGAGTGTGAGGGAAGCGTAGTGTGGTATTGCATTAAAGTGAGCGAAAGCTTCGCGTCCGAGTAGTGCTTGATAGCCACTTTGGAACGGAGCGATGTGGAAGGTTAGATGTTCGCTATGAAAGTTATCGGGGAGGCCGAATATAACTTTTAGTAGCAAGGAGCCCGTGCAGTGAGCCCCTGGGCCTGGCGTTACTCCTTTAAAGGTAATATTGCTATGGCGAATTTTTGTTGGGTCTATCCCCATTTCGCGGATTGTATCTTGGTATATCAGGTTTAGGCTACTGCCACCGTCCATCAGGACTCGTGCGAGGCGGTATCCGTCAATTATTGGGTCTAATACCAGGGCAGCCCTCCTGCACGCCGGATACTTGCTGAGTAATCATGATGGTCGAAAGTGATCAGTTGAGACGACCAGTGGCAGGACTCCGCGGTGATAGGCCTTCGGGCGTACTTTTCTAGGAGTGTCGTTTTGTTTCTTCCATTGATCACGTGTAACACGTTTACTGTTTTGACCTCTGGTGGAAATTTCTTTTGTTCCCCAACGTCTCCCTTGAGAGGCTCATCCTCATCGTCGCTTGGTGTATCCTCCCCCTTGTGTACGGCGTTGAGCTTGTCGGACTGCTTGAAGACCCAACATTCTCTATGGGTATGATTGGCTGGTTTGCCCGGGGTGCTATGGACCTGACATATTTGGTCCAGAATTTTATTCAGGCTGGACAGTTCATCTCTGGCGCCTTTAGAGGGCGGCTTCTAACCTGGCTGAGAGCTTTTGAATCCGGCGTTTACTGCCATGTTCTTCGTGCTGTCTCCTTTGTTCCGGCGTTTGTTATTGCTGTTGCGCCGTGATTTCCCGTATCCATCTCTAGCTTCGGATGTACTGGGGTCGCTGGTGCTGCATCTGGCTAGCCAGCTGTCCTCACCCGCGCAAAAGCGGGTCATGAGGCTTGTTAATGCTGCCATCATTCTCGGCTTTTCTTGGCCGAGGTGTCGGGCAAGCCATTCGTCACGGACGCCGTGCTTAAAAGCTGCCAAGGCTTCGGTGTTCGGACAGTCGACAATTTGGTTCTTTTTAGTAAGAAACATGTTCCAAAGCTTTCGGGCTGACTCTCCGGGCTGTTGAGTTATATGACTCAAATCATCCGCGTCTAGAGGTTGGACATAAGTCCCTTGAAAGTTTGCCCGAAAAGCATCTTCCAGCTCTGCCCAGCCTCCAATGGAGTTTTCGGGGAGGCCCTTGAGCTAGTGACGGGCTGGCCCCTTGATTTTGAGTGGTAAGTATTTGATGGCGTGGAGATCATCTCCTCGAGCCATGTGGATGTGGAGGATATAGTCCTCAATCCAGACCCCAGGGTCTGTTGTTCCGTCGTATGCCTCTATGTTTACAGGTTTGAATCCCTCTGGAAATTCAAGATCCAGCACCTCATCGGTGAAACATAGGGGGTGTGCGGCACCCCTGTATCTGGGTGCACCGCGTTGTTCGGATTTTATATCGTATGATGGGGAGTGCTTGCGTGGTCCGTAGATGGATCTGGTTGCGCTGGCCTTTTGGTGCAAGCCCCTGCGTGAATCGCGTATTGTCTTATGAGTGGCATTATTTGCCGCTCTATGTTGGCCGTGAGGTCGTCTATCCGACCAGGTGGCTGTTTTGATTTGTGGTTGTGAGGGGTCTGAATCCTCCTCATCGAATTCAGGTAGCAACTTCCGCTTTGGGTAGCTCTTGGTGGGGCGATTGTCACCGTACCTTGCTGCTGTGTTGAGTATTTTACTCCATCTGATTTGGAGTGTGTCCTGCGCAGCCTTGAGCCTTTGCTTCTGCTTTTTTAGGCTCCTCGCGGTGGCAATAAGCCTTTGACGGGCATTCTGCTGCTCCGGGTGCTTGTCCGGTGTTGTGTCGTCCGAACTATTATCTTTGACAGAATTGGTTTGTTCGGTTTGATTCTCCGTATTGCCATGGTCCGGCAGTGATTCGCCCTGCTCCAATGCTGGTTCTGTGTGATCGTTATTTTTGGTGAGGTGGGATTTGGGGCGGCGCTTGTGCCGCCGCTTTGACTGCTTCTCGAGGGAAGAAGCCTTCGGTGCGTCCTTCCGTTCCTCGTCATCGTCTTTTGGTGTGTCCACCATGCATACATCATATGATGAAGTGGACGTCCAGCACCCTGTGGGTGGTGGTTCATCTTCGCCTCCAGCATCGTTGTCCATACCGTCGATGTCAGCGGAGTCGAAGTCGAGCATGTCAGTTAAATCATCGAAAGTGGCTACAAAGTGGGTGGTGGGTGGGTGTCGAATTTCTTCGTCGTCCGTATCCCAATCCTGTTGGCAATAATCCGGCCAGGGCTCTCCTGACAAAGAGACAGACCTTAGTGAATTCAGGATGTCGCCGAAGGGCGAGTGCTGAAAGATATCCGCAGCGGTGAATTCCATGATCGGCGCCCAGTCGGATTCGATTGGCAGGGGCGCGGATGGTTCATGGTCCAGAGGAGAGTCCGGTACCTTGCAGTCACGGGCTGTGCGGAGATTTATGCTGGTATTCGGCTCGATCGCCGTTGAGACTGCAACCCCTGAGGCGGTGTCTAACCGCCCGTCCTCGATTAGCGCAGCCGGCTCCGAGCTAAGAGTCGAAGCCGACGCGGGCGTGGCCTCTGGGGTACCGTCCGGTGGCAGAGCTAGGTCATTCCCATCGCGACAGTGCGGCGCGCCCGGCTGTGGCTCGAATCCGTCAAAGATCAAGTCCCCATGTATGTTGGCCGTGTAATTCAAACTTCCAAATCTGACCTGATGGTTAGGGGCGTAGCTTTCAATCTGCTCCAGCTGGCCAAGCGAATTAGCCCGCAGTGCAAAGCCGCCGAATAGGGAGATCTGTTCAGGGAGAAAAGTCTCACCCTGGATCGCATCGCTATCGATGATAGTAGGAGCCATCAAGCCTAACAGTGACGACACAGAGGAACTCTCAATGAAAGCACCAATGTCGGTGTCAAAACTGGCGGATCTCGGGTAGGGGGTCCCGAACTGTGTGTCTAGGCCGGATGGAAACAGGAGGCAAGGGACATGAAGTTTTACCCAGGTTCGGGCCCTCTTGATGGAGGTAAAACCCTATGTTCTGCTTGATTAATATTGAAGACATGGGTGTTACAAGAGTAGATCTACCACGAGATCAGAGAGGCTAAACCCTAGAAGCTATCCTACGGTATGATTGTATGTTGTGATTCTTGTCCTACAGACTAAAGCCCTCCGGTTTATATAGACATTGGAGAGGTTTAGGGTTACACAAGGTCGGTTACAAAAGAGGAGATATCTATATACGTATTGCCTAGCTTGCCTTCCACGCCAAGTAGAGTCCCATCCGGACACGAGACGAAGTCTTCAATCTTGTATCTTCATAGTCAAACAGTCCGGCCAATGGAGATAGTCTGGCTCTCCGGAGACCTCCTAATCCAAGACTCCCACAGTGCCATTGAGAATAATTAACCATAATATTATCTAGGAGTTTGGTAGCTTCTGTTAAAGTGATTTCCACAAAAGTGCCTCCCACGGCCGAATCTCAAAGATTTCTAGAAGCAAAATTCAATCCGGCATAAATTTTTTGTATAATCATCCAAAGATTCAAACCATGTGTAGGGCAATTATGTATCATTAATTTCATCCTCTCCCAAGATTGTGCAACATGTTCATGATCAAGTTGCTTAAAATTCATAATATCGTTTCTAAGGGAGATGATCTTAGCGGGAGGAAAATACTTAGAGATAAAAGCATCTTTGCACTTATTCCATGAATTAATACTATTTTTAGGCAAAGACGAAAACCAAGCTTTAGCACGATCTCTAAGAGAAAACGGAAATAGCTTAAGTTTAACAATATCATTATCCACATCTTTCTTCTTTTGCATATCACACAAATCAACAAAGTTGGTTAGATGGGTAGCGGCATCTTCACTAGGAAGGCCAGAAAACAGATCTTTCATGAAAAGATTCAGCAAAGCAGTATTGATTTCACAAGATTCAGCATCGGTAAGAGGCGCAATCGGTTGCTGGTATTGGCAAAGTCACACAATTTAGTATTGTCTTGAGCCATGACGATAAGCAAGCAACACAAGTAAACAAGAAACGGGCAAAAGAGGCAAATTGGGAAAGCGAAGGGCAATCGAGAAGAGAGGGCGAATAAAACGGCAAGGGTGAAGTGGGGGAGAGAAAAACGAGAGGCAAATGGAAAATAATGTAATGCGAAGGATAAGAGTTGTGATGGGTACTTGGTATGTCTTGACTTGGCGTAGACCTCCCCGGCAACGGTGCCAGAAATCCTTCTTGCTACCTCTTGAGCACTGCGTTGGTTTTCCCTTGAAGAGAAAAGGGTGATGCAGTAAAGCAGCGTAAGTATTCCCCTCAGTTTTTGAGAACCAAGGTATCAATGCAGTAGGAGACCACACGCGAGTCAGCTCGTACCTACACAAACAAATAAGAACCTCACAACCAACATGATAAAGGGTTTTCAATCCCTTCACGGCCACTTGCAAGAGTGAGATCTGATAGAGATAATAATAAAAAGATAAATATTTTTGCTATTTTTATGATATAGATTGAAAGTAAAGATTGCAAAATAAAATAGATTGGAAACTTGTATGATGGAAAATAGACCCGGGGGCCATAGGTTTCACTAGTGGCTTCTCTCAAGATAGCATAAGTATTACGGTGGGTAAACAAATTACTGTCGAGCAATTGATAGAAAAGCGAATAATTATGAGAATATCTAGGCATGATCATGTATATAGGCATCAAGTCCGCGACAAGTAGACCGAAACAATTCTGCATCTACTACTATTACTCCACACATAGACCGCTATCTAGCATGCATCTAGAGTATTAAGTTCATAAGAACAGAGTAATGCCTTAAGCAAGATGACATGATGTAGAGGGATAAACTCATGCAATATGATATAAACCCCATCTTTTTATCCTCGATGGCAACAATACAATACGTGTCATTTCCCCTACTGTCACTGGGATCGAGCACCGCAAGATTGAACCCAAAGCTAAGCACTTCTCCCATTGCGAGAAAGATCAATCTAGTAGGTCAAACCAAACTGATAATTCGAAGAGACTTGCAAAGATAAACCAATCATACATAAACGAATTCAGAGAAGATTCAAATATTGTTCATAGACAATCTGGATCATAAACCCACAATTCATCGGTTCTCGACAAACACACCGCAAATGAAGATTACATCGAATCGATCTCCAAGATAATCGAGGAGAACTTTGTATTGAGATCCAAAGAGAGAGAAGAAGCCATCTAGCTACTAGCTATGGACCCAAAGGTCTGAAGTAAACTACTCACACATCATCGGAGAGGCCATGGAGTTGATGTAGAGGCCCTCCATGATCAATGCTCTCTCCGGCAGAGCTCCAGAAAAGGCCCCAAGATGGGATCTCTTGGGTATAGAAGGTTGCGGCGGTGGAAATAGGGTTTCGTGGTGCTCCTGGATGTTTGGGGGGTACATGGACTTATATTGGTGGAAGAAGTAGGTTGGTGGAGCAACGAGGGGCCCATGAGGGTGGAGGGTGCGCCCAGGGGGTAGGCGCGCCTCCTGTCTCGTGGCCTCCTCGATTGTTTCTTGACGCCCACTCCAAGTCTCCTGGATCACGTTTGTTGAGAAAATCACACTCCCAAAGGTTTCATTCCGTTTGGACTCCGTTTGATATTCCTTTTCTAGGAAACACTAAAATAGGTAAAAGAACAGCAATTTGGGCTGGGCCTCCGGTTAATAGGTTAGTCCCAAAAATAATATAAAAGTGTAAAAATAAGACCATTAACATGCAAAATAGATAATATAATAGCATGGAGCAATCAAAAATTATAGATACGCTGGAGATGTATCACCGACGGGGCTCTCTGGCGGCTCCTGGAAGGCTTCAGCTCCTAACGCCTCCTCCTCACTTCCTGGCCCGAGGAACGAGCCGGCGTGTACTCCTGATCCATTATGCAGGGCACGTAGGCCTCCGAGGCCGCTGCCCCGAAGGCCTCGCCGAAGTGCCACATGCTCCACGTCACTCGGCCCGTCACGATATCCCGAGGATGGCGGGGAGGTGCTCCGATGGGGCCGTGTGCGATGGCGCTTGAGGGAGTCCTGGATTAGGGGGTGTCCGGATGGCCGGACTATACCTTCAGCCGGACTCCTGGACTATGAAGATACAAGATTGAATACTTCGTCCCGTGTCCGGAAGGGACTTTCCTAGGCGTGGAAGGCAAGCTTGGCGATACGGATATACAGATCTCCTACCATTGTAACCGACTTTGTGTAACCCTAACCCTCTCTGGTGTCTATATAAACCGGAGGGTTTTAGTCCGTAGGACAAGATACACAACAACAATCATATCATAGGCTAGCTTCTAGGGTTTAGCCTCTTCAATCTCGTGGTAGATCTACTCTTGTACTACCCATATCATCAATATTAATCAGGCAGGACGTAGGGTTTTACCTCCATCGAGAGGGCCCAAACCTGGGTAAAACTACATGTCCCTTGACTCCTGTTACCCTCCGGCCTAGACGCACAGTTTGGGACCCCCTACCCGAGATCTGCCAGTTTTGACACCGACATTGGTGCTTTCATTGAGATTTCCTCTATGTCGTCGCCGTCAGGCTTGATGGCACCTACGATCATCAATGGCGATGCAGTCCAGGGTGAGACCTTCCTCCCCGGACAGATCTTCGTCCTCGGCGGCTTCGCACTGCGGGCCAATTCACTTGGCCATCTAGAGCAGATCGAAAGCTAGGCCCCTGGCCGTCAGGTCAGATTTGGAAGTTTAAACTACACGGCTGACATCCGCGGGGACTTGATATTCGACGGATTCGAGCCACTGCCGAGCGCGTCGCACTGTCACGACGAGCATGATCAAGCTCTGCCGCCGAACAGTGCCCTGGAGGCCGCACCCGCATCGGCTTCGACCCTTAATTCGGAGCCAACTGCGCCGATCGAGGATGGGTGGTTGGACGCCGCCTCGGGGGCTGCGATCCCAACGGCGATCGAGCCGAACACCAGCCCCGCACTCTGCGAGACTCATGACTCCAATGAGCCGGACTCCTCTCCGGACTCCGAACCCTCCGCGCCCCTGCCGATCGAATCCGATTGGGCGCCGATCATGGAGTTTACTACCGCGGACATCTTTCAGCACTCGCCTTTCGGCTATATTCTGAAGACGCTGAAGTCTCTCTCTTTATTAGGAGAGCCCTGGCCGGACTACGGTCAGCAAGGTTGGGATTCGGACGATGAAGAAATTCAAAGCCCACCCACCACCCACTTTGTAGCCACTGTCGACGACTTAACCGACATGCTCGACTTCGACTCCGAAGACATCGATGGTATGGACGCCGATGAAGGAGACGATGAAGAACCAGCGCCTGTCAGGCCCTGGAAAGCCACCTCGTCATATGACATATACATGGTGGACACCCCAAAAGAAAGAGATGGCGATGGAACAGCGGAAGATGACCCCTCCAAGAAACAGCCTAACGCCAGCGTCAGCGGCGCCGCTCAAAATCCCACCAAAACAAATACGGTGATTCCAGCACGGGAGATAATAATACTCTGGAAAGTGCCAAAGAAAACCCCCTCCAGAAAGATTTAGCACAGGAGGATGGAGAAACCAGCCCTCATGAGGGAGCGGCAGACAGAGAGGTCGAGGACGATAATTATATGCCTCCCTTCGAAGACGAGGCAAGCCTCGATGACGATGAATTCATCATGCCAGAGGACCCCGTCGAGCAAGAGCGTTTTCAACGCAGGCTTATGGCCATGGCAAGAAGCCTCAAGAAAAAATAGCAACAGCTTAGAGCTGATCAAGATTTGCTAGTTGACAGATGGACTGAAGTCCTTGCGGCCGAAGAGCATAAACTCGAAGGCCCCTCCAAGAGCTACCCAAAGCACAGGTTGCTACCCCGATTAGAGGAGGAAGCACTTGATGCGGCCGACCGGCCACCTCATGGCCGCGATAGAGAGGCCTCTCGGCCCTCCACTCAAGCCGCACCCCGTACTAAGGCACGGGAATATGCGCCAGACTTACGAGATATATTGGAGGACAAGGCAAGGCAAACAAGATCGCTCTACGGATCGCGTGGGCGCCCCATGACTCGAGACGGTAACCGTCACGCCGGCCACAAATTCGGCAGGGCCGAACATAAGAGACAAAGCTCATTGGAGCTACGTCATGATATAGCCCAGTACAGAGGCGCCGCACACCCACTATGCTTCACAGACGAAATAATGGATCATCAAATCCCCGAGGGTTTCAAACCCGTAAATATCGAATCATATGATGGCACAACAGATCCCGTGGTATGGATCGAGGATTATCTCCTTCATATCCACATGGCCAGCGACGATGATTTCCACACCATCAAATACCTCCCACTAAAGCTTAAAGGACTAGCTTGGCATTGGCATAACAGCTTGCCAACAGGATCAATCAGTTGTTGGGAGGACTTGGAAGCCGCATTCCTCGACAATTTCCAGGGCACTTATGTGCGACCCCCAGACGCCGATGACCTAAGTCACGTAATTCAGCAGCCAGAGGAATCGGCCAGGCAATTCTGGACATGGTTCCTGACAAAGAAAAATCAAATAGTCGACTGTCCGGACGCTGAGGCCCTAGCAGCCTTCAAGCACAATATCCGTGACGAGTGGCTTGCCTGGCACCTTGGACAGGAAAAGCCGAAGTCTATGGCAGCACTCATGGCACTCATGACCCGCTTTTGCGCGGGAGAAGACAGCTGGCTTGCTCGTAGCAACAATATGACCAAGAACCCTGGTAATTCGGATACCAGGGACAGTAGTGGCAGGTCGCGTCGCAACAAGCAGAAGCGCCAAATTAACGGCGACAATGCTGAGTATACGGCAGTTAATGCCGGATTCAGAGGCTCTAAATCCGGTCAGCGGAAAAAGCCATTCAAAAGGAATCCTAGGGGCCCGTCCAGTTTGGACCAAATACTTGACCGCTTGTGCCAGATACATGGCACCCCCGAAAAGCCGGCCAATCACACCAACAGGGATTGTTGGGTGTTCAAGCAGGCAGGCAAGTTAAACGTCGAAAATGAAGACAAGGGGCTGCATAGCGATGACGACGAGGAGCCCCGGCCGCCGAACAACAATGGGCAGAAGGGTTTTCCCCCACAAGTGCAGACGGTGAACATGATATACGCAACCCACATCCCCAAGAGGGAGCGGAAGCGCGCGTTAAGGGACGTATATGCGGTAGAGCCAGTCGCCCCAAAGTTCAACCCATGGTCCTCCTGCCCGATCACCTTTGATCGAAGGGACCATCCCACTAGCATCTGTCATGGCGGATTCGCCACATTGGTTCTAGACCCAATTATTGACGGATTTCATCTCACTAGAGTCCTTATGGACGGCGGCAGTAGCCTGAACCTGCTTTACCAGGATACAGTGCGGAAAACGGGCATAGATCCCTCGAGGATTAAGCCCACCAAAACGACCTTTAAAGGCATAATACCAGGTGTAGAGGCTAACTGTACAGGCTCAGTCACACTTGAAGTGGTCTTCGGATCTCCGGATAATTTCTGAAGCGAGGAGTTAATCTTCGACATAGTCCCATTCCGCAGTGGCTATCACACACTGCTCGGGCGAACCGCATTCGCCAAGTTCAATGTGGTACTGCACTACGCATACCTTAAGCTCAAGATGCCAGGCCCTCGAGGAGTAATTACGGTCAATGGAAACACCGAACGCTCCCTCCGAACGGAGGAGCACATGGCGGCCCTTGCAGCGGAAGTACAAAGCAACCTCTCCAGGCAGTTCTCCAGTCCGGCCTTAAACGACCGGACACCGTCAAGCGCACCCGGAGTAACCTACAACAAGACCGCCTGGCACGATCCGAGCAGGCGTAGCAATGCGGCCCCAACCCCAGCCCTTGAAAAAATGCGATACCAGTACTTCGTGTACATAACTACGCTCTAGAAATACCATGGGTACAGGGGTAGGGGCACCATCACGGCACGCCCGAAACACGGCTTAAACCGCACTAGGGGCTGCCGATTGTTTGATTTTCTCTTACTTTCAGGACTCCACTCTTCGGAAGGCCCGTTCGGCAGTTCAATTGCCGAACAAACGATGCAAGAACCAAGGAAGCAGACAAGCCACGTCGCATTACGGAACTCCCAGGTGGTCTCTATCACGAGCAGTATACCTGTTTCGCATACTATTTTGCAGCTTACCCCTGGAAGGGACACGTTAAATAGTCCAACCTTTGGCTTATCGCATTATTTGTATCGTTATGCTTTGATCGCAGCCCTCTTTAATAAACAATGCATAGCTTTTGTCTATTTTTGCATTACTCTTTTTTAATATATGTTCCTTAACTACATGTTGCATCCGTACATTTTGGTACGACCAAAATACGCCAAGGGCTTTAGTACCCCTCAATATGGTGTGAGAAGTCCGAACACTTTAACAAGTGCGGCACCCCGAACATATAGCATTATATGCATCGGCTCCGAATCATGTCTTGGGTCAATAGTTGGGTTCGCCCGGCTCCTATGTTTTGGTGCCTTACGTTCCGCTATATCGGCTAAGGTAGCACTAGGAGAACCACTGCGATTGTGTCCCAGTTGAGCTGGGTCGAGCACCTCAGTGGAGAAAGCTAAAACTGACTGTCATGATGAAGCAAGAGTTGGTCGCCGTTCGAGAGGTTTTTCAAGTCCCTAAAGACTTATGCCGCTTAGAGCGGGGAGCCGGCTCTGTCCGGCCAAGGCGTGGATAGCGCCCCGAACTCGGTCTTCTAAATACCAGGGGCTTCGCCAAAATTTAAGATTATAGAATTCTATGGCTAAGTGAGAGTGTTCACGCATTATAGTCCGATTGCCTTGTTCGTTGGGTTGAGCGCCTCCCTCGAAGGACCCAAACATGGGAAAAAGAGCGCTCAGGTTTATCCCCGAACACCCCAGCACTAGCGGCACGGGGGCAGAAGCCGACGACTTGCCATCTCTTAGAATTGATAAACAGCCGCACAGAAGGTAATATTTTAAATTCCAACAGCATTGCTTAGCGCATATGAAGAAGTTTTCAGCGCACAGGACAAAACGAGCTAGTTTCACACAAAAATTACATCCCTAGAACATTCATCCGCCACAAGGCAGGCACCCTTCAGAACATCCTTATAATAATTCTCAGGCTTGCGATGCTCTTTCCTCGGCGGTGGCCCGTCCTTCACAAGCTTCTCAACATCCAGCTTGCCCCAGTGCACCTTAGCACGGGCAAGGGCCCTACGGGCACCTTCAATGCAGAAGGAGTGCTTGATGACTTCGAGCCATGGACAGGCCTCCACCAGCCGCCGCACTAGCCCGAAATAGCTCCCAGGCAGAGCCCCTCCAGGCCACAGCCGAACTATGAGGCCCTTCATGGCCTGGTCAGCCGCCTTGTGGAGCTCGACCAGTTGCTTCGGCTGGTCGCTCAGGGGCATGGGGTGTCCGGCCTCAACATACTGAGACCAGAACACCTTCTCTGTCGAGCTGCCCTCCTCGGCTCGATAGAATGCGGTGGCATCAGACACACTCCGAGGAAGATCTGCGAACGCTCCTGGAGAGCTCCAGATTCGGGTAAGTAACAAGTAACTCACGTTTATGTGTTTGCTTTGCGTAAAGAATGCCTTACCCGCATTTATGTCTTCTTCACCTCATCCAACTCCTGGAGGGTCTTCTGGGATACGGCCTTGGCAGACTTGGCATTTTCAATAGCCACCGCGAGCTCGGACGCTCGCGTCTTTGAGTCAAGCTCCAAACTCTCATGTTTTTCCATGCGAGCCTGGAGCTCTTGCCGTACCTTGCCAACCTCGGCCTCATACTTCTCCCGCTCGGTGCGCTCCATGGCCACCCTCTTCTAGGCCTCGACCAGTGCTTGCTTAAGGGTCGCCACCTCAGACGTGGCCCCTACAATAGCCACGATAATCCTGTCATTTTTTGCAATGGCACCTTTTTATATATATTTAAACAAGGTATTTCTTACCTTCATTGTCCTCGAGCTGCTTCTCGGCACGCCCGAGCTCTTGCTCGGACTGCTCGAGGTTCTACTTTAGCGTGTCCACTTCCACAGTCAGTGCGGCAGACATAAGCAGAGAAGCCTGCATACGCATATTGACTCCTTTTTGTTAGACTCCTGTGAATTTTATTTGATCCTCTATTTGGCTTTTCTTCCCGAACGCCAAACAGTGCATCAGGGGCTACTGTCTATGCGGTAATATTATTTACACTTTCTTTACTTACTTCAAAGCCTACTAAAAGGCTAGTACAAGCTTCAGTCAGTCTGCTCTTGGCGGACTGAACCTTCTGGACCACCGCACTCATAATGGTGCGGTGCTCCTCGTCGATGGAGGCGCCTTGGAGCGCCTCCAACAGATTGTCCGGCGCCTCCGGTTGGACGGGGGTCACCGGCACGGTGGGCTTTCTCCTCTTGGAAGGAGGTCCCCCGCCGGACTCTGGAACATTTGAAGGTTCCGGAGTGGTGTCCGGCCTAGAGCCGGACTTGGAGCCCAGGGGGGTTTCATCCCCTTTACTCCTGGAGTCCGGGAGGTCGCCTTGCGGCGCCTCCAGGACCACCTCCTCCCGGCTTGGAACCTATTGGGACAACACTTCGGTGTCGTCCCTAGGGCGGGGGGAGGAAGCCGTCGGAAGCGAGTTCACATCCGACGAGTCCAGTGAGTCGCTCGACGACGCGTGGAGCCGGTCTTTCGGTGGGCTACATAAACATATTCGACATAAGGGAAAGCTGTACAATAAACGAATACTATGAATTACTCTAGTATCTGAATAGTTACAATTTTGCCAGGGGCTTGGCCCTGGGCTGCCACTCCTCTCCGTCGTTGTCGGCGTCGGTGGAGTAGTCCGGAGGAACGGTTTTCCCCTTCTTGGACCCTCCAGCCTCCCAGAGAGGGCGGCCTTCCTTTTCTTCTCTCCTCCCGCTGGAGGGGGAGAGGTCTCTTCTTCTTCCTCCTCGTTTTCATGGGAGGAATGTGCCTCGGAACCGTCAGATGATGGATCCGACACCTCCTGGCGTCAGGCACTCTTTCGAGTCCCCGTGGCCTTTCTCGTGGCCTTTTTCTTCGGCACCACATAGGGTGCCGGAACCAGCAGCTTTGCCAAGCGAGCGTCCGCTGGGCCTTCGGGCAAAGGAGCCGGACAGTTGATCTGTCCGGACGTCACCTGCCAATCCTGTCAAAGGTAAGGGAGCTTAGATCCCGCATGGAGTCAAACTATGAAAAACTGATACCCTATAAAAGGAAAAAACAGCTTACCGCATGAGCGTGACGCTGCGTACTGAATCCGTGATCCTCGGTAGCGGATGCGGGGGCCTCGGCGCCCTTGAAAAGCACCTTCCAGGCATCTTCGTACGTCATGTCGAAGAGCCTGCTCAGAGTTTGGTGCCACGCCGGGTCGAACTCCCACAGGTTGAAAGCCCGTTGTTGACATGGGAGGATCAGGCGGATGAGCATAACTTGGACTACGTTGACAAGTTTGAGCTTCTTGTCCACCAGGGTTTGGACGCATGTTTGGATTCCGGTCAGCTCTCCTTTTTTACCCCACGACAGGTCCGTCTCCTTCCAGGAGGTGAGCCGCGTAGGGCGTCCGGATCGAAACTCGGGGGTTGCGACCCATTCGGGGTCACGTGGCTCGGTGATGTAAAACCACCCCGATTGCCACCCCTTCAGGGTCTCCACAAAGGAGCCCTCGAGCCATAAGACGTTGGCTATCTTGCCCACCATGGCGCCTCCGCACTCCGCCTGGTTGTCGCGCACCACCTTCGGCTTGACATTGAAAGTCTTGAGCCATAGGCCGAAATGGGGGCGGATGCGGAGGAAAGCCTCGCACACGACGATAAACGCCGAGATGTTGAGGACGAAGTTCGGGGCCAGATCGTGGAAATCCATGCCATAGTAGAACATGAGCCCCCGGACAAATGGGTGAAGAGGGAAGCCCAGTCCGCGGAGGAAATGGGGGAGGAACACCACCCTCTCATGGGGCCTAGGGGTGGGGATGAGCTGCCCCTTTTCGGGAAGCCGGTACGCAATGTCGTTAGACAAGTATCCGGCCTTCCTCAGTTTTTTGATGTGTCCCTCCGTGACGGAGGAGACCATCCACTTGCCTCCCGTTCCGGACATGGATGGAGAAGGTTGAGGTGGGGAGTGCGGACTTGGGCGCTGGAGCTTGAGTGCGCGAGAATGGATAAGGGAGGAAGAAGGCGTAGGTGAAAAGGTGGATCCTTATCCCCTTATATGGGTGGATGCAACTACGTGTCCCCACCAGCCTGGTAAAACTTGCTTATCTCCAAGCGCCGTAATCAATGGCGCGGTTGGGTTACCCACGCCCGTATTGATGAGAATCCCGGAATAAGGGGACACGATCTTTGCTTTAACAAGACATGCCAAGGAAACCGCCTCGCATGACGCGCTGAGGTGGGATAATGAAACGACTCGGATAAAGGCTTGGTCGTGGTGTGTCACACTACGGAATACGTCAGCAGATTAGATTTGTGTAAATATTATTCTCTCTGTGGAAATATGTGGAAACTTTTTTTGCAGAGCCGGACACTATCTTTGTGTTCAAAATCTTCTATGAAGTACTTGGAGGAGGAACCCGCCTTGCAATGCCGAAGACAATCTGCGCGCCGGACTCGTCGTCATTGAAGCCTGGTTCAGGGGCTACTGAGGGAGTCCTGGATTAGGGGGTGTCCGGATGGCTGGACTATACCTTCAGCCGGACTCCTGGACTATGAAGATACAAGATTGAAGACTTCGTCTCGTGTCTGGAAGGGACTTTCCTTGGCGTGGAAGGCAATCTTGGCAATACAGATATACAGATCTCCTACCATTGTAACCGACTTTGTGTAACCCTAACCCTCTCTGGTGTCTATATAAACCGGAGGGTTTTAGTCCGTAGGACAAGATACACAACAACAATCATACCATAGGCTAGCTTCTAGGGTTTAGCCTCTTCGATCTCGTGGTAGATCTACTCTTGTACTACCCATATCATCAATATTAATCAAGCAGGACGTAGGGTTTTACCTCCATCGAGAGGGCCCGAACCTGGGTAAAACTTCGTGTCCCTTGCCTCCTGTTACCATCCAGCCTAGACACACAGTTCAGGACCCCTACCTGAGATCCGCCGGTTTTGACACTGACAGCGCTCATGCCCACACCCATCCAAGGTGTCTCGGATGCGAGGGGGCACCCTCCGCCGTGGACCGTGCTGATGTCGACGAAGCTCCCGGGCGCACTTGGGGTTACGCGGGCGCGCCGAGGTCCGCCGTGGGATCCTGCCGCCGCCTGGGGCGTGAGCTGGTAGTAGAAGGGCGGTGCTCCCGTGGCCACCACGTCCAGGAGCTCTGCGACGCGTTCCGGTAGTGCATCCTGGCCGCTCTCTATCAGTCGGCACCGCAGCAGCTCCCGTGCCACTGTGAGCGTGGCCCGCTTGTGCGCCTGCTCCCTCCTGGTGTTCGGCGCCGTCGCTACGGCATGGCTTGCGGCCCTTGCAGCAGCTTGCGTCTGTCGGGGGTAAGAGCAGAGGGTGTGTGGCCGCGCCGCCCACGCCCCGCGGTGTTTGGTGCACGCGCCGCCTGAGACGCGGGGTTGAGGTCTTCCTAGGTAGGCGGCGCCGCCCAGGCGGGCCAGGCTGCCCATCGGTCGTCGTCAGCCCTCGGGTCGCCGGACATCGGAACCGTGGAGCATCGGCAGATCATCCGGTGGGGAAGAAGTTCCAGCGTACCCCTACCTGCCGCGCCAAATTTCGGATCATGGGTTTCGGCAAAACCCTTTAAGCTTCGAACACTAGGGTGCGCGTGAAGATCTCCCCCCTACCGATCCACGTCCTAACTTAGCCTAGATCTCACGAACTAACTCGACGAACTCGCAACACAAAGGACACAAGATTTATACTGGTTCGGGCCACCATTGTGGTGTAATACCCTACTCCAGTGTGGTGGTGGTGGATTGCCTCTTGGGCCGAGGATGAACAATACAGGGGGAAGAACAGCATCCTGAGGTTGAGGTGTTCTTCTGCTTGGTGGGTGTGCCGCCAAGGGTGTGGTGGCTCCAATCTCCCATCCCTCTCCTATGGTGGTGGTTAGTCCTATTTCTAGAGGCCTTGGTCCTCTCCCCAAATATTGAGCGGGAAGGAAGCCAACAACGGCCAATTTGCTAGGGGACAGCTAGTACAAGCTATCCTCACAAAAGTAGTCTTTGCCAGCCAAAGGCTCTCGTGGTGACGCCGTCTTGGGCTCCACGGTTACCTCCCTCTTGCTGTCCTTCTCGTCTTGGTCTCATTGCACCAATATGGAAACCTTTGCTTGATGCCTCGGTACCCCGCGCCTGCGCTTGCCCCTTAGCACCAAAGAGGAAACAAGGACGTTGCGCACGCTGGTGCCCACCTGGTCTTGATCGTCATGGCTTACGTCATGAGAACCTCGCGAGGTTTGCGGCCTTGAACTCTCTGCCCCTCACGAGCCAGTCTGGTGAGGCCGCTCCTGAGGAGGTCTTGTGTCGTCCGTCTCGTGAGGCTTGGCCCCTCGCGAGGGTCTTGATTCCTAGTTGATGAAGATGGGCCGTACAGGCCTGCCAGCAAAGCCACACTGTGGGCCGCAGGCAGGCAAGTCTGGGGACCCCCATTCCCAGAACACCGACAATACTTACGTACGTTGCTGCATCACCCTTCCCTCTTCAAGGGAAAACCAACACATGCTCCAGAGGTAGCAAGAAGGATTTCTGGCGCCGTTGCCGGGGAGATCTACGCACAAGTCAAGACATACCAAGTACCCATCACAAACTCTTCTCCATCGCATTACATTATTTGGCATTTGCCTCACGTTTTCCTCCCCCCACTTCACCCTTGCCATTTTATTCGCCTCTTTTCCATTCGCCCTTTTTTCGTTCGTCTTTTTTTCGCTTGCCTCTTTTTTGCTTGTGTGTTGGATAGATTGTTTGTCACGATGGCTCAAGACAATACTAAATTGTGTGACTTTTCCAATACCAACAATAATGATTTTATTAGCACTCCGTTTGCTCCTCTTACCGTTGCTGAATCTTGTGAAATTAATACTGCTTTGCTGAATCTTGTCATGAAAGATCAATTTGCTGGCCTTCCTAGTGAAGATGCCACTAGCCATCTAAACAGCTTTGTTGATTTATGTGATATGCAAAAGAAGAAATATGTGGATAATGATATTGTTAAATTGAAGCTATTTTCGTTTTCGCTTAGAGATCATGCGAGAACTTGGTTCTCTTCTTTGCCTAAAAATAGTATTGATTCATGGAATAAGTGCAAAGATGCTTTTATCTCTAAGTATTTTCCTCTCACTAAGATCATCTCTCTTAGAAACGATATTATGAATTTTAAGAAACTTGATCATGAGCATGTTGCACAAGCCTAGGAGAGGATGAAATTAATGATACGTAACTTCCCTACACATGGTTTGAATTTAAGGATGATTATACAAAAAATTTATGCTAGATTGAATTTTGCTTCTAGAAATCTTTTAGATTCGGCCGCATGAGGCACTTTTATGGAAATCACTTTAGGAGAAGCTACTAAACTCCTAGATAATATTATGTTTAATTATTCTCAATGGCAGACCGAAAGATCTACTAGTAAAAAAGTTCATGCGATAGAAGAGATTAATGTTTTGAGTGGAAAGATGGATGAACTTATGAAATTGTTTGCTAATAAGAGTGTTTCTTCTAATCCTAATTATATGCCTTTGTCCACTTTGATTGAGAATAATAATGAATCTATGGATGTGAATTTTGTTGGTAGGAACAATTTTGGTAACAACGCGTATAGAAGGAACTTTAATCCTAGGCCATTCCCTAGTAATTCCTCTAATAATTATGGCAATTCCTACAACAACTCTTATGGAAATTTTAATAAGATTCCCTCTGATTTTGAGACTAGCTTTAAAGAATTTATGATTTCTCAAAAGAATTTCAATGCTTTGCTTGAAGAAAAATTGCCTAAGATTGATGAGTTGGCTAGGAACGTGGATAGAATTTCTCTTGATGTTGATTCTTTGAAACTTAGATCTATTCCACCTAAGCATGATATCAATGAGTCTCTCAAAGCCATGATAATTTCCATTGATGAGTGCAAAGAAAGAACCGCTAGGATGCGTGCTAAAAAGGATTGCTTTGTAAAAGTGTGTTCTTCTAGTTTCGATGATAATAAAGATGAAGATCTAAAAGTGATTGATGTGACCCCTATTAAATATTAGTTTTCCAAAATGAATCTTGATAAAGATGGTACTGTAGATGAGTCAACTCTAGTTAAAAGGTGTCCCAATGATTCGGAGTTTTTAGATCTTGATGCAAAAATTTGTAAAAGTGGGATTGAAGAGGTCAAAACTTTACATAGCAATGAACCCACTATTTTGGGTTGCAAGGAATTTAATTATGATAATTGTTCTTTAATAGATTGTATTTCCTTGTTGCAATTCGTGTCAAATTCTCCTCATGCTTATATTAATAAAGCTTTCACCAAACATATCGTTGATGCTTTAATGCAATCTTATGAAGAGAAACTTGAACTAGATGTCTCTATCCCTAGAAAACTTTATGATGAGTGGGAACCTACTATTAAAATTAAGATTAAAGATCATGAGTGTTATTCTTTATGTGATTTGGGTGCTAGTATTTCCACGATTCCAAAAACTTTGTGTGATGTGCTAGGTTTCCGTGAATTTGATAATTGTTCTTTAAAGTTGCACCTTGCGGATTCCACCATTAGGAAACCTATGGAAAGAATTAATGATGTTCTTATTGTTGCAAATAGGAATTATGTGCCCGTAGACTTCATTGTTCTCGATATAGATTGCAATCATACTTGTCCTATTATTCTTGGTAGGCCTTCCCTTAGAACGATTGGTGCAATTATTGATACTAAAGAAGGAAATATTAGATTCCAATTTCCATTAAGGAAGGGCATGGAACACTTTCCTAGGAAGAAATTAAATTACCTTATGAATCTATTATGAGATCCACTTATGGATTGCATACCAAAGATGATAATACCTAGATCTACTCTTGTTTTTATGCCTAGCTAGGGGCGTTAAACGATAGCGCTTGTTGGGACGCAGCCCAATTTTATTTTTGTTTCTTGTTTTTTTCTCCTGTTTAGTAATAAATAAATCATCTATCCTCTGTTATGATTGTGTTTTTTATGTTTTAATTAGTGTTTCTGCCAAGTAAAGCCTCTATGATCTTCCTGGATGATTGTTGTTTGATCTTGCTGGAAAAAAAACAGAAAGTATGCACTCCCGAGAATAATTTTCGTTTTTAACCAGCGAGCGATAAAAAATTGATTCCAATTGCAGTAGATCAATATACAAATTATTTAGGTCTTCCTAATCTGGTAGAAGTTTTGGAGTTACAGAAGTATTCGAAACCTACATATTACTACAGACTGTTCTGTTTTTGACAGATTCTGTTTTTCGTGTGTTGTTTTCTTATTTTGATGAATCTATGGCTAATATCGGGGGGTATGAACCATAAATAATTTGGAATATGGTAGGTTTAACAACAATAAAAATTAAGAATTAGTTCATTACAGTACCATGAAGTGGTGGTTTGTTTTCTTATACTAACGGAGCTCATGAGATTTTCTGTTGAGTTTTGTGTTGTGAAGTTTTCAAGTTTTGGGTAAAGATTTGATGGATTTTGGAATAAGGAGTGGCAAGGGCCTAAGCTTGGGGATGCCTGCCCAAGGTAAAATTAAAGGACAACCAAAAGCCTAAGCTTGGGATGCCCCGGAAGGCATCCCCTCTTTCGTCTTCGTCCATCGGTAACTTTACTTGAGGCTATATTTTTATTCACCACATGATATGTGATTTGCTTGGAGCGTCTTGTATGATTTGATTCTTTTCTTTTTAATTTACAACAATCATCCTAGATTTACACACCTTTTGGAGATACACACATGAATCGGAATTTATTTGAATACTCTATGTGCTTCACTTATATCTTTTGAGCTAGATAATTTTTCTCTAGTGCTTCACTTATATCTTTTTAAGAGCACGGTGGTGGTTTTTTCTTTTATAGAAATTATTGATCTCCCATGCTTCACTTATATAATTTTGAGATTCTTTTAGAACAGAATGGTACTTTGCTTTGGCTATAAAATTAGTCCTAATATGATAGGCATCCAAGATGGGTATAATAAAAAATTTCATATAAAGTGCATTGAATACTATGAGAAGTTTGATACTTGAAGATTGTTTTGAGATATGAAGATGGTAATATTAGAGTCATGCTAGTTGAGTAGTTGTGAATTTGGAAGATACTTGTGTTAAAGTTTGTGATTCCCGTAGCATGCACATATGGTGCACCGTTATGTGATGAAGTCGGAGCATGATTTATATATTGATTGTCTTCCTTATGAGTGGCGGTCGGGGACGAGCAATGGTCTTTTCCTACCAATCTATCCCCCTAGGAGCATGCACGTAGTACTTTGTTTCAATAACTAATAGATTTTTGCAATAAGTATCTAAGTTCTTTATGACTAATGTTGAGTCCATGGATTATACGCACAGTCACCCTTCCACCATTGCTAGCCTCTCTAGTACCGTGCAACTTTCGTCGGTACCATAAACCCACCATATATATTCCTCAAAACAGCCACCATACCTACCTATTATGGCATTTCCATAGCCATTCCGAGATATATTGCCATGCAACTTTCCACCGTTCCGTTTATTATGACACGCTTCATCATTGTCATATTGCTTTGCATGATCATGTAGTTGACATCGTATTTGTGGCAAAGCCACCGTTCATAATTCTTTCATACATGTCACTCTTGATTCATCGCATATCCCGGTATACTGCCGGAGGCATTCACATAGAGTCATATTTTTGTTCTAGTATCGAGTTGTAATTCTCGAGTTGTAAGTAAATAAAAGTGTGATGATCATCATTATTAGAGCATTGTCCCAGTGAGGAAAGGATGATGGAGACTATGATTCCCCACAAGTCGGGATGAGACTCTGGACGAAGAAAAAAAGAGAGAGAAAAAAAGAGGCCATAAAAAAGAGAGGATAAAAGGCCCAGATAAAAAAATGAAGAGAGAGAAAAAGAGAGAAGGGGCAACGCTACTATCCTTTTACCACACTTGTGATTCAAAGTAGCACCATGATCTTCATGATAGAGAGTCTCTTATTTTGTCACTTTCATATACTAGTGGGAATTTTTCATTATAGAACTTGGCTTTTATATTCCAATGACGGGCTTCTTCAAAATGCCTAGGTCTTCGTGAGCAAGCAAGTTGGATGCACACCCACTTAGGTTCTTTTTGAGCTTTCATACACTTATAGCTCTAGTGCATCCGTTGCATGGCAATTCCTACTCACTCACATTAATATCTGTTGATGGGCATCTCCATAGCCCATTGATATGTCTAATTGATGTGAGACTATCTTCTCCTTTTTGTCTTCTCCACCACCACCATTCTATTCCACCTATAGTGCTATATCCATGGCTCATGCTCATGTATTGCGTGAAGATTGAAAAAGTTTGAGAACATGAAAAGTATGAAACAATTGCTTGGCTTGTCATCGGGGTTGTGCATGATTTAAACATTTTGTGTGATGAAGATAGAGCATAGCCAGACTATATGATTTTGTAGGGATAACTTTCTTTGGCCATGTTATTTTGAGAAGACATAATTGCTTAGTTAGTATGCTTGAAGTACTACTATTTTTATGTCAATATTAAACTTTTATATTGAATCTTTTGGATCTGAACATTCATGCCACAATAAAGATAATTACTTTTCAAATTATGTTAGGAAGCATTCCACAGCAAAAATTCTGTTTTTATCATTTACCTACTCGAGGACGAGCAAGAATTAAGCTTGGGGATGCTTGATATGTCTCCAACGTATCTATAATTTTTGATTGTTCCATGCTATTATGTTATCTATTTTGGATGTTAAATGGGCTTTATTATGCACTTTTATATTATTTTTGGGACTAACCTATTAACCGAAGGCCCAGTGCAAATTGCTGTTTTTTGCCTATTTCAGTGTTTCGCGGTAAAGGAATATCAAATGGAATGAAAGCTTCGCGAGGATCATTTTTGGAACAAACACAATCCAGGAGACTTGGAGTGGACGTCAAGGAAGCAACGAGGAAGCCACGAGGCAGGAGGGTGCGCCCCAGGGGGTGGGAGCGCCCCCTACCCTCGTGGGCCCCTCGCAGCTCCACCAACCTACTTCTTTCACCTATACATACTCATATACCCTGGAAACATCTAGGAGCACCACGAAACCCTATTTCCACCGCCACAACCTTTTGTACCTGTGTGATCCCATCAAGGGGCCTTTTCCAGCGCTCCGCTGGAGGGCTTCTACATCAACACCATAGCCTCTAAGATGATGTGTGAGTAGTTTACTACAGACCGTCGGGTCCATAGTTATTAGCTAGATGTCTTCTTCTCTCTCTTTGGATCTCAATACAAAATTCTCCTCGATTATCTTGGAGATCTATTCGATGTAATTCTTTTTGCGGTGTGTTTGTCGAGATCTAATGAATTGTGGGTTTATTATCAAGATTATCTATGAACAATATTTGGTTCTTCATTGAATTCTTTTATGCATGATTTAAATATCTTTGCAAGTTTCTTCGAATTATCAGTTTGGTTTGGCCTACAAGATTGATCTTTCTTGCAACGGGAGAAGTGCTTAGCTTTGGGTTCAATCTTGCGGTGTCCTTTCCCATTGATAGCAGGGGCAACAAGGCATGTATTGTATTGTTGCCATCGAGGATAAAAAGATGGGGTTTATATCATATTGCTTGAGTTTATCCCTCTACATCATGTCATGTTACCTAATGCGTTACTCTGTTCTTATGAACTTAATACTCTAGATGCATGCTGGATAGCGGTCGATGTGTGGAGTAATAGTAGTAGATGCAGAATCGCTTCGGTCTACATGTCACAGACGTGATGCCTATATACATGATAATGCCTAGATATTCTCATAACTATGCGCTTTTTTATCAATTGCTCGACAGTAATTTGTTCACCCACCGTAGATTATGCTATCTTGAGAGAATCCACTAGTGAAACCTATGGTCCCCGGGTCTATTCTCCATTATATTATTTTCGCGTCAACTAGTTATTTCTGTCGTCGTTTATTTTGCAATCTTTAATTTTCAATCTATACAACAAAAATACCAAAAATATTTATCTTATTATCTTTACCAGATCTCACTTTTGCAAGTGGCCATGAAGGGACTGACAACCCCTTTATCGCGTTGGTTGCAAGGTTCTTGATTGTTTGTGCAGGTATGAGGGACTTGCGTGTAGTCTCCTACTGGATTGATACCTTGGTTCTCAAAAACTAAGAGAAATACTTACGCTACTTTGCTGCATCACCCTTTCCTCTTTAAGGGAAAACCAACACATGCTCAAGAGGTAGCAGCAGCCTAAGTGACGCTCACCTCGAACGCCCTATGCCACTCCAGACGACCCCTCTCGAAGCGATGGTTCTCCTCATAGATCTCCTGATTCTTTTCCTCTGAGGTGGCATGTGCCACGGCCACTGCGGCGGTAAGGCTCTTTGCGTGCTTGACGAGGCGCTCCTCCTCCTCTCGCAGGAACTCGATGTAGCGCGCAAGGTCGCTGTTGCATGTGCGGGCATCCACCTCCGCCTCCCACCTTCGGGCGGCAGTGGCGGAGTGGGTGATCACCCCGGCGGTCGATGGTGGGCTGGCGGCCACGGCGGCCGGCGACTGGGTGGCTACCACGACGATCATCTCCCGCCTTCGGGGCGCGGCGGCGGAGTGGGCGATGGCCTTGGCTTTCGACGGTGGTGTGGCGGCAACGGCGGCCGGCAACAGCTGCCGACGGGCATCGGCGGCGGAGCGTGTGGTGGGTGTTCCGTGCACACCCAACAGGGACGCCATGCGCACTACACTACGCCGGGGACTGTGCCGCCGCTGTGGTGTAGCCTCCCAGCTGGAGCTGTCCTCTGATGATGGCGGAGTGGCTGAGCGACGATGACGTACCGGTGCCATTGGCGAATGTGGGAGAAGCAGATGAGATAAGCTACAGGGATGGAGGGGAAAATGCGATGCAGGACTCGTCGGCCTTGAGGGTTTTTATAGCAGGCCAGTAAGCATTGGGATTTTGGGGGATTTCACCGAGTCGCGCAGGGAGCTTGCGCGAGAACCTGCGAGGTTGCGCGGGAACAGGCTTGATACGTCTCCATCATATCTACTTTTCCAAACACTTTTGCCCTTGTTTTGGACTCTAACTTGCATGATTTGAATGGAACTAACCCGGACTGATGTTGTTTTCAGCAGAATTGCCATGGTGTTATTTTTGTGCAGAAATAAAAGTTCTCAGAATGACCTGAAAATCGACGGAGAATTGTTTTGGAATTTATAAAAAAATACTGGAAGGAAGATCCACGTCAGGGGGGCCTCCACCTGTCCATGAGGGTGGGGGCACGCCCTACCCCCCTGGGCGCGCCCCCTGCCTTGTGGCCCCCCTGACACTCCATCGACCTCAACCCTGACTCCATATATTCACTTTCGTGGAGAAAAAACCAGGGAGAAGGATTCATTGCGTTTTACGATAGGGAGCCGTTGCCAAGCCCTAAACTCTCTCGGGAGGGCTAGTATGGAGTCCGTTCGGGGCTCCGCAGAGTGGAATCCGTCGCCAGCGTCATCATCAACCATCCTCCATCACCAATTTCGTGATGCTCACTGTCGTGCATGAGTAATTCCATCATAGGCTTGCTGGACGGTGATGGGTTGGATGAGATTTATCATGTAATTGAGTTAGTTTTGTTAGGGTTTGATCCCTAGTATCCACTATGTTCTGAGATTGATGTTGCTATGACTTTGCTATTCTTAATGCTTGTCACTAGGGCCCGAGTGCCATGATTTCAGATCTGAACCTATTATGTTTTCATTAATATATGAGAGTTCTTGATCCTATCTTGCAAGTCTATAGTCACCTACTATGTGTTATGATCCGGCAACCCCGAAGTGACAATAATCGGGACCACTCCCGGTGATAACCGTAGTTTGAGGAGTTCATGTATTCACTATGAGTTAATGCTTTGGTCCGGTACTCTATTAAAAGGAGGCCTTAATATCCCTTAGTTTCCAACAGGACCCCGCTGCCATTGGAGGGTAGGACAAAAGATGTCATGGAAGTTCTTTTCCATATGCATGTATGACTATATTCGGAATACATGCCTAAATTACATTCATGAATTGGAGCTAGCTCTGTGTCAGCCTAGGTTATGACTGTTACATGATGAACCGCATCCAGCATAATTCTCTATCACCGATCCATTGCCTACGAGCTTTCCATATATTGTTCTTCGCTTATTTACTTTTCCGTTGCTATTGTTATCATCACTACAAAACAACAAAAATGTTACTTTTGCTACCGTTACCTTTTACCACCGTTACCACTACTATCATATTACTTTTCTACTAAACACTTTGCTACAGATATTAAGTTTCCAGGTGTGGTTGAATTGACAACTCAGCTGCTAATACTTGAGAATAGTCTTTGGCTCCCCTTGTGTCGAATCAATAAATTTGGGTTGAATACTCTACCCTCGAAAATTGTTGCGATCCCCTATACTTGTGGGTTATCAAGGCTCACCGACAATTCATTGGCACCACCGTGTGGCAAAAAGAACACCCCCGCGCGCTGCTCAAGCTTGCGCTGTAAGCCTTCTGCGGCAGTGGGGTGACAAGACGTGCAAGAGGAGGACGAAAGGCCACGTACACATACGGTTAATAAAAAAACGTTTGCGATTTAATAAAATATGAATGCATGTTGCCAAAGATTATATAGTTGGGTTCGTATTTGAACATAGTTTCCAATTATATAATTTTTAGAACATGCATTAACATTTTGTTGGTTAAATTTGAGAGAAAAGTATGCCACGGAATATAAAGGAGACTATAGACTAGACGGAGGTGGTACCACACGGCCGCTCTCTACGCAGCGATGCAACTGTCGGCAGGCTTGTAGGCGACCATTTCCCGCATCTTCAACTACTCTATGCTTGTGGTTTCTTGCAGTTCAGGCGGCCGCGGTGCACTCTGCTCGCATCCCTCCGCGCGCACTCTGCTCTCGTGTCCCTCTGGGTGCTCTGCCCACGTCCCTCCACACGCGCTGCCAGTGTTTTGGGCCGGTGCATGATCACGCACATTCGTGTGCAAGCGGTTGCACCGGGCACGGCGCGACGATGCAGTTACCCGTTGCAAAAACTGCCATGCGGACGCGCCGAGAATCCACGCCGCCCGACCCCCTTTTATTCCTGCGGCCATTTAACTTTATCTCTCGGCTCACATGACACAATAAGCACACCCACGACGACACATAAAGAGAGGACATCCAACGATTCCAATGGCGCTCCCTGTGGTTAAAATGGCGCTCCCAGCGGCCGACGACGACAGCGGTGGGCAGTTCACCACGCATCACATAGTGGACACCCATGTGAGGGGGAAGGCCCTCTCGGTGGTCTACACGAACGATCTAGTCTTGGTGGAGAGATCCATCCAAACTATGGAGCAGTTCCTTGCCGAGGACAACTACCGTGTGGTCGAATTTGACCTCGAGTACACCATCGGCCGTGCCAGGCACGATCAGAAGGTTGCCGTCACCCAGTTGTGCGTGCGACATGACGTCCTCGCCTACCACTTCCACCTTGCCACAAGGCCTTGCGATCGTTTCTCCAGGTTTATCAACAGCTTCGACTACAGCTTCGCTACGGTGGACACCACCAATGATCTAAAAGCGCTCAAGGTTTCGGACTTGAAATGCCCGAATCTTGTCAACATCCAGCACCACTCCAAGGTCTGGGGCAGCGACAAAAGCAAACTGAACTCCCTGGTTGACCTCTCCTCGGCCATCATTGACCCCTACTACGCGAAGATGAAGCAAGAGAGCAATAAGGATAAGAACGCCTCGCACAATGTGTGGCATGATACGTCTCCAATGTATCTATAATTTTTGATTGTTCCATGCTATTATATTATCAACCTTGGATGTTTTATATGCATTTATATGCTATTTTATATGATTTTTGGGACTAACCTGTTAACCTAGAGCCTAGTGCCAGTTTCTATTTTTTCCTTGTTTTAGAGTATCGCGGAAAAGGAAAATCAAACGGAGTCCAATTGACCTGAAACTTCATGGAACTTGTTTTTGGAACGGAAGCAATCCAGGAGACTTGGACTAGACGCCAGGGAAGCTTTGAGGGAGGCACGCCCTACCCCCTGGGCGCGCCCCCCACCCTCATGGGCCCCTCGTGGCTCCCCTGACCGACTTCTTTCGCCTATATATACCAATATACCCTAAAAACATCAGGGAGCAGAATAGATTGGGACTTCCGCCGCAAGAAGCCTTCGTAGCCACCAGAAACCAATCTAGACTCATTCTGGCACCCTACCGGAGGGGGAATCCCTCTCCGGTGGGCATCTTCATCATCCTGGCGCTCTCCATGATGAGGAGGGACTAGTTCACCCTCGGGGCTGAGGGTACGTACCAGTAGCTATGTGTTTGATCTATCTCTCTCGTGTTCTTGAGATGGTACGATCTTGATGTATCGCGAGCTTTGCTATTATAGTTGGATCTTATGATGTTTCTCCCCCTCTACTCTCTTGTAATGGATTGAGTTTTCCCTTTGAAGTTATCTTATCGGATTGAGTCTTTAAGGATTTGAGAACACTTGATGTATGTCTTGCACGTGCTTATCTCTGGTGACAATGGGATATCATGTGATCCACTTGATGTATGTTTTGGTGATCAACTTGCGAGTTCCGTGACCTCGTGAACTTATGCATAGGGGTTGGCACACATTTTCGTCTTGACTCTCCGGTAGAAACTTTGGGGCACTCCTTGAAGTTCTTTGTGTTGGTTGAATAGATGAATCTGAGATTGTGTGATGCATATCGTATAAGCATACCCACGGATAATTGAGGTGACATTGGAGTATCTAGGTGACATTAGGGTTTTGGTTGATTTGTGTCTTAAGGTGTTATTCTAGTACGAACTCTATGATAGATTGAACGGAAAGAATAGCTCCGTGTTATTTTACTATGGACTCTTGAATAGATCGATCAGAAAGGATAACTTCGAGGTGGTTTCGTACCCTACCATAATCTCTTCATTTGTTCTCCGCTATTAGTGACTTTGGAGTGACTCTTTGTTGCATGTTGAGGGATAGTTATATGATCCAATTATGTTATTATTGTTGAGAGAACTTGCACTAGTTAAAGTATGAACCCTAGGCCTTGTTTCAACGCATTGCAATACCGTTTGTGCTCACTTTTATCATTAGTTACCTTGTTGTTTTTATATATTTAGATTACAAAAACTATTATCTACTATCCATATTGCACTTGTATCACCATCTCTTCGCCGAACTAGTGCAACTATACAATTTACCATTATATTGGGTGTGTTGGGGACACAAGAGACTCTTTGTTATTTGGTTGCAGGGTTGCTTGAGAGAGACCATCTTCATCCTACACCTCCCCCGGATTGATAAACCTTAGGTCATCCACTTGAGGGAAATTTGCTACTGTCCTACAAACCTCTGCACTTGGAGGCCCAACAACATCTACAAGAAGAAGGTTGTGTAGTAGACATCATGTCAAGTATGTGGCCATGGACGCGTACACAAGCTACGAGATATACAGGAGGATCGTTGACATGAGGAACTGTCTTCTTCCTGACCTAGACGAGGGATCGATCCACATAGAAGTGGTGGGAGCGTCACAAGAAGTAGATGACTAGACGATCATTTCCCCTACTTTGGAATGCATGCAATTGTTTATTGAGGTGTGTGTGTGTGGATGATATGTGTAGTCACTTATGTAATTGGATGTTTATTTCAGTTATATATATACATGTTATTCTACTATAGACAGAGCAATTCACACGACTTATTAGCAGCAATCGTCTGTGTTATTATTGGTCTTCGTGCACATTTCAGATTACGGACCTGTTTGCCGCGTATCACACACATCTTGTTCAGTGGAACCATTTCAATTGTGTTGCCCAATCACACACAGTTCATCCCAGTGAACCGTATGCTGTATATCGCAGATGCCTTCATCTGGCTGCCCGTTTCTTTTGTGCATCCTCATCCCAAATAGTTAATTGAACTGAACTGTATGCCTTGCATTGCACACGCAACTAAATTCTGAACCGTGTTTGATGCATTTGTCATCGCAAACATTTTGCACCTTTTTTGACAGTTTTTTACACCACTATTTGTGATTATGGCATCGCACACAATTTCGTCGAAGGGTCTCTGATCATAGTGTCGCGCTTGGACCACCCTGCAGTACTGATAGTGTTATTTTGCCAACATATTCCATGTGCTGACCTACATAGGCTGCAACGTATTATGTTGTAGAGTTTTCAGACGAAGAATAAGGTGCGCTAGGTCCACTACAAAAAAAGCACACTTCCGTGATGATACGTGTTTGTCACAGTAGGTCACGTTTTCTGTCATGCATGTATATCCATGACAAATTTATGACAGAATCAAGATAGTCATACATGTGCTGTCGTAGAAGTGTTCCATGACATTACCTAAATTATCATCACATAAGTGTCCACTTCCATGACGATAAATAGCACGTCACAGAAGTGCTTTCGTCAAGGGTGACCGACACGTGGCATCCACCGTAACGAAACGTCGTTAAGCTATCGAGTCCGGTTTTGGATCCGATAACGCGTTAACAGCCCGGACCAATGGGAATTTTCCACGTGTAAAATCATCATTGGCCGGAGGAAACACGTGTTGCCTCACCGTTGGGACAGATGTCATCCACTCATTGGACAGGAGACACCTATGATAGGTCGACACGTGGCACGACCCAACAGTGGCCTATTCCGATTAAAAAGGCTGGCCGAGTAAAAAATAGCAGGCCGACCCATATAAGGCCTACTTGTGTCAGGTCCATTTAAGCCCACGGCCCATACAAGATGTGCCAATTCGGCCCGTCAATGGCCCGTTAAAGATTTGACACCATTGCAGCCCATCATCAGTTCGAGCCCGTTAACAGCCCGCTATATATTTGGGCTCAATATCGGCCCGATGAGATTTCAGCCTGTTAACGGCCCATTCAGTGGATGGGCCAATTTTCACACTGTACATCTTTCGGCCTTTTAGCGACCCATTTAAATATTGGCTAATTTCCGGCCCGGTGTGTCTTTCAGCCTGTTGACGGCCCATAAATCAGTTGGGCCATTTGTAGTCGGACCTAAGTTTCAGCCTTTTAGCGACCCATTTAAGTGTTGGGCCAATTTCCAGCCCAGTGTGTCTTTCAGCCTGGTGACGGCCCATATATCTGTTGGGCCATTTGTAGTCGGACCTGAGTTTTGGCCTTTTAGCGACCCATTTAAGTGTTGGGCCCATTCCTGGCCCTATGTGCCTTTCAGCCTGTTAACGGACCATAAATGAGTTGGGCCATTTGTAGTCAGACCTGAGTTTTGGCCTTTTAATGGCCCATGCCCTTCAGGATCCAATACCTGCCAGGTTTCTCTTTTGGCCTGCTAAAGGCCCACAACACAGTTGGGCCATTTACAATACGACCTGACTTTCGGCCTCTTCGAGGCCCATGCTCTTCATGGTCCAGTACAAGCCCGCTGTCTCTTTTTGCCTGCTAAAGGCCCACAGTATAGTTGGGCCATATGTAGCCCAAACTTAGTAATGGCCTGTGAACGGCCCGTGAAATCAATTGGGCCCACCTGTTGCCCGCTTCGATGTCAGCCTGTTAACGACCCAGGAGTTAAGAGGGCCAACCATTAACTTTCGGCCTGGTAGACCCATTAACTCAATGGTCCCACTAAAGTTCTTACATGTCTTTAGGCCAAATTAGATAATTTGAGCCCATTACGATGAGCAATTATGCACAGGACCAAAACCGATCAAGCAAAGGTATGGCATACAGGGAAAAACGTTGCACATCCAGCATATATTGCAGGAAATTACATCCACTTGGCAATCAAAGATTGATGCCAGTGCAAATAAATGAACAGAATCTAACGATCGACAACGTCACAATCTACAACCTCAGCACGGATGACGCCCATAAGCATGTGGGCAATTTCTTGCTGCTTTGCTACACTGTCTCTGAAAACATTGATCAGTTGTTGTGTCGCACGACTCTGCACCTCTGATTCCTCCACCATTTCCATCATTCCTTCAACCATTAATTGGTTCACAAACATACATTTTTTTCCGTTGCACTCGAGACAGAGGATACTAGACAGATTCAGATGGCGATTTTGGCAGGCTTGTATTATTGATAGTGGGCAGTGTCTCGACCACTGCATCATAACATAAATTAGGAGGGGAACCAAACAGATTAATCATGAGTTATTGGCATATACCTGGCCTAGATTTATTGGAAAGAAACAATGGGGTTGCCTTGCAGTTTTCAGAGTTTGTCTTCTTATCTTCAGCAGCCTGCACCAAATTAAGACACTAGCATTGCTATCATTGGCCAAGTCAGATAATAGGAAAACAACATTGGCACAACGAACGTTTGGGCAACTAGCCAACACCAAATTAACACAATATGGCACAGCTATCATCAGCCAGGTAAGGTATACGAAAGCAACATTGACACAATGAATGAATGGGCAACCAGAGCAGCACTACAATTCAGTAATGTGCATGATATGAGATAGTACACTCATGCAGCTCAGTGTGCAAAACTACCACACAGTTTTCTTTGCAAAAATCAACATTGGCGCCTTTAACATTTTGCTACAACTAATTTTAGATCAGACAAAGGTAGGATTCACGCAGATTAACAAAATACATGCTGATGTAAAAATATAGTAATATACAACAGGTACTTACATCAGCATTGGAGCACAGAGAATTCCCGCAAGATATTTTCCACGAATACAATCCCAATGAATGAAATCTTCTATCATTTAACCTTATTTTCTAAAAGAGAGATGGGTAAGAAACATGTAGAAAATATGATGAGAATGCTCTAAAATTTCATGATGCGAGGATACGCACACGCTTCTTAGAATGGAGTTGACATTCTTTTGCTGGACTGGAGCGGACTAGTTCTTTGGCCACTGGAATCTGCTTATTATCAGTGGGAGTTGGGTTTCTCTGCGCTGGACCAGTATCTATGAAAAATGGAGTTGGTTTATTATCTCCTGGCGTTTGGATCTTTTGCAAAGACCTGGTTTGTAACCCTTCAGATTCTAACATAGCCGTCTTCCCCTTGCATGCCTTATATAGAAGAATGGTGCTTTAATTATAAAACATGCTACAACAGAGATGGAATAGGTACTGAAGAATAGAAAGGCATGACATATTAACATGTATTCCCTCCATCCGGAAATAAATGGATGGGTCTAGGCATATTTCTGTTCTAGTTACATCCAGTTTTATCCATTTCTACGACATGTAATCCGCACGGAGGGAGTATGATGTAAGAGCTAGGGATACAACAGGACAACACAGTAAAAAAACACTGAAAACCCACTTCAGAACCAAAGTAATCAAACCCACTGATATGAGATAGTACACTCATGCAGCTCAGGAAGGAAAACTACCAGGCAGTTTTCCTTACAAAAATCAACATTATGGCCTTTAATCATACATTTTGCTACAACTAAATTTAGATCAGATAAAGGTTGGATTCACGCCGATTAAAAAAATACATGCCGATGTAAAAATATAGTGATATACAACAGGTACTTACATCTGCATTGGAGTATAGAGAATTCCTGCAAGAATCTTTCCTCGCAGATGATACCAGTGCAGAAATTCTTCTATCTGTTAAGCTTATTTTCTAAAAGAGAGATGGGTAAGAAACATGTAGATAATATGATCAGCATGCTATAAAATTTCATGATGCAAGGATACGCACATGCTTCTTAGAATGGAGTTGACATATTTTTGCTGGACTGGAGCGGACTAGTTCTTTGGCCACTGGAATCTGCTTATTATCAATAGGAGTTGGGTTCTCTGTGCTGGAGCAGTATCTTTAAAAACTGGAGTTGGTTTATTATCTCCTGGCATTTGGATCTTTTGCAAAGACCTGGTTTGTAACCCTTTAGATTCTAGCATATTCATCTTCCCCTTGCATGCCTTGTTTAGAAGAATGGTGCTTCAATTATAAAACATGCTAGAGCTAAGAGATGGAATAGGTACTGAAGAATAGAAAGGCATGACATATTGACATGTATTCCCTCCATCTGGAAAAAAATGGATGGGTCTAGGCGTATTTTAGTTCTAGATACATCCTTTTTTATCCATTTCAGCAACATGTAATCCGAACGGAGGGAGTATGGTGTAAGAGCTAGGGATACGATAGGACAACATAGTAAAAAACACTAGTTGAATGTAAAACTGTATGCTAGCGGAATATGTACAAAAAGCTCTAAGGAAACATACATGTGTATGATTGGGAAACTAAAATGGCATTGCAATAGAGCACTAGGACAACACTTCAATGTAAAAAAAATGGTATGGTAGAAAGATGAAGTACATACTGATGAATAACAATGCATAAGATATTTAGAAGCATGATGTCCAAATTAAGCAGATGGCATTACGATAGTGTAGAATGACAGTACTTGAATTTGAAAACATGTTATCATGAATGGAATAGGTACTGAAAAACAAGAAGGCATGACATATTTACATGCATGGTCAGCATACTAAGCACATGGCATTGCAACAGAGTAGATACACTCCAGGACATTATATGCATGTTGTACCCATATCACGAGCCTAGTTAGAGCAAGGACCTTGTGGGGTGAAGAGGATTCAACATCTTTTTGCAAGTCTTCTGAAGAACTGCCTTTATATGTTCCATCATATTGGATATCACTGACATCAAGTTTATTGGCCTTTACATTGCTCCGTGAGGTTCTTGTGGATATATCAGTGTGTGCAATTATATCTAACATGCATGGAAGACAACTAGTAGTTAGATTTATGTAATGAGTGCCTGTAGGAGACGACATAAATAGTAGGACTGGGGTTAACTAGCAGCAACAGCTCTCAAAAACTAAAGGAAGAACAGAGATGAAAGCTACAAAATATGTATCGTTTGTACTTGAGATTAACTAGATGGCACACAAAAGTATTAAAGAACAACATAGGTAATACAAGAAGTGGTATAATACTATAATCACCAGCCTATGGGATAGCATTGGCTGATGGATGATAACTATGGAACAGCATTACCTAAAGAACAAGTATCTTAGCTGAAGTATGGAACAACGGTAACTCCTGAACAAGACCCGTAAGAGATCAGCATGAATATACAGTGAAATGTGACAATATATTTTCCATGCTTAGATGAATAACAAAGCCATAAATGTTGCACACAACTAAGATGAGGGTACAACCTATCTGGCCGCCATCCATAGGAGTGAGCGTCATGTGCTGACTTGTCGATGGCCCTGTAGTTGTTGTGGCTGTCCATGTCAGGCACGCGCATTCGATGCAGGGAACTGTTGAGTGGGGACTATAGCTCCCTTCTGGTGTATGCTTACCTTGTTGGAGCAGCTGCGGTGAGTCGGAATACGGTGTGGCTGAAGATGCAGATAATGCATAATGTTAAGAACGACACACCTCTTTGATCTGAAGAAATACACTAAGAGATCAACAACAAGGTACGAGAGTGGTCACACGTCTGTTGACTGAGACTAAATTAGGGTCACACGATTTTATTTTATTTTGGTACTGTCCGATCAACGCCGGATGGCTTGATGGCCAACTTGTGCCTCCCGGCTGACACTGTTAGGAATCTTCCCCGAAGAGCCAGCGACCAACAACAGAGCAGCTTGCCTCCACCGTATGTGGCCCCGACCAAAACCCTGCTCCCCGCGCCACCGCACTGCCGTGGTTGCGCTGCCCCCAGGCCAATCCACAAAGACTCCCCGTGATCCAGATCCGGCGGCGGCAGTACCTTGAACTTACGCAACTCTAAGATAGCCATCTAAGTGTTACTTCTGTGGCGAACTTGCGGCCCCGCACCCTTACGTTAGACACTAGCCAACTGGCAGCCTAGGAGCTCCGCCGCCTCGAGGGGTGCTGCTTCCCATTGGGAATCGATTGACCCAGAATAAAAATTCAGAAAACTGACGCCTAAATAAAGTGATTTGAGATGAGGGTGCGACCTATCTGGCGGCATGACGAAGTAGGCAGGTCCAGCTGCCGAGTCGGTGAGGCCGGTGTGGTTGCGGTGGCCACTGGCGGCAGGGAAACAGCGATGTCGCGACAGTCGACGGCTACGGGGAAGCAGCGCTGGGACTCTGGACGGATCTGAAGTTGGGGCCGCTCTGGCGCCATGAACAACAGCGGGGGTGAATCGGCTACGGTATGGTTCACGCGGCCGTCGTCGAGGCAGCTCCAGCAACACGGAGTAAGAGGCACACGATCCAGTGCACGACGGCAAATGGACAGCGTCTCCGGCATTAGGGAGGAAGGCGACTGTGAAATTGGTGCAGAGGGGGTGCCATGGAGGAGGGGCTGAGGTTTCGCGGCTCGGGAGAAGGGAGCTTTCGGGGAGAAGGTGATTTGGCGCCCACGAGGTATGAATGGGGGGGAGGGAATTGGGAGGGGAGTGGAACCATGTTTTACAGACGCATTTGTCTGAAATGTGAGGGGGAGTTACAGTTCTACCCCTGCCTTTAGGCTTCTCGGCTTGGGTCTGTGTACTGAGGGTTGGGGATAGTAGAGTAACTTTGCTTCTCCCCAAATAGTGGGCGGGAGCGATTTCAGGCGAGGAGGGCGTGTTTTTAAATATAGTGGGTGCGAGCGATTTCGGGCGAGGAGAGCGTGTTTTGAAATTGTGGGCGCGAGGTATTTTGGGCGAGGAGAGCGTGTTTTTCCGACCATGGTTTATGAATTATTCGGCACATGTCATTTCGGCCGAGGAGAAGGCACGCTTGGATGAAGTTACGAACCTACCCTTGATGCACAACGGGCCAATTAATGTGTCTCCCACATAGGACGGTAATTTTGCGTCTCCCATTTATTTGCTCAGCCGAACTCCACCGAGCAGAGGATGTTTAGCGGTTCATTCAAAATTTGGGAGAACGAGCATCCACGTCTACCTTACCAAGTCGATTCGAATCAAATTTAGAAATATTAGCTTGCCACTTCTTTTTTAGATGGAGAGATGATGCTCGGGAGTAATGTGTTTTTACATGCTCGTTGCTAGCGATTTACTATATGACAAATATTTGACCCACTTAGAAACGGGAATCAAACCCAAAATGAAATATCTCGATTCAATGAAATAGCTCGTTCACTAGGTCAGAATAGTGAACTAAATCCAAAATTGAACACCTCAATCGAATAACATGTTGTATAGTATTATAGTACTCCATGAACATGTTGAAAGTCAAATTAATGAACTTGTTTGATATACACATATATCCGTTCATGTGTGGAATGCAGACAACATGTTCTCCAATTTAAATATTTGAATGCAAGTTTATATGAAAACATGGTTTATATCAGTCTTTGATGCATAAAATGCGACCTCCCCCTCTGCTACCTCTTGAGCACTGCGTTGGTTTTCCCTCGAAGAGGAAAGGGTGATGCATAAAAGTAGTGTAAGTATTTCCCTCAGTTTTTGAGAACCAAGGTATCGATCCAGTAGGAGGCCACGCACGAGTCCCTCGCACCTACACAAACAAAAAAAATCCTCGCAACCAACGCAATAAAGGGGTTGTTAATCCCTTCATGGTCACTTACGAAAGTGAGATCTGATAGATATGATAAGATAATATTATTGGTATTTTTATGATAAAGATGCAAAGTAAAGAAAGCAAAATAAATGGAAAAGGAAATAGCTTGTTGATGGAAGATTAATATGACAGAAAATAGACCCAGGGGCCATAGGTTTCACAAGTGGCTTCTCTCGAGAGCATAAGTATTACGATGGGTAAACAAATTACTGTTGAGCAATTGACAGAATTGAGCATAGTTATGAGAATATCTAGGTATGATCATGTATGTAGGCATCACGTCCGAGACAAGTAGACCGACTCCTTCCTGCATCTACAACTATTACTCCACACATCGACCGCTATCCAGCATGCATCCATAGTATTAAGTTCAAAAGAACAGAGTAACGCTTTAAGCAAGATGAGATGATGTACATGGATAAACTCATGCAATATGAAATAAACCCCATCTTGTTATCCTCGATGGCAACAATACAATACGTGCCTTGCTGCCCCTGATGTCACTGGGAAAGGACACCACAATATTGAACCCAAAGCTAAGCACTTCTCCCATTGCAAGAAAGATCAATCTAGTAGGCCAAACCAAACTGATAATTCGAAGAGACTTGCAAAGATAACCAACCACACATAAAAGAATTCAGAGAAGATTCAAATATTGTTCATAGGTAAACTTGATCATAAACCCACAATTCATCGGTCTCAACAAACACACCACAAAAGAAGATTACATCAAATAGATCTCCACAAGAGAGGGGGAGAACTTTGAATTGAGATCCAAAAAGAGAGAAGAAGCCATCTAGATAATAACTATGGACCCGAAGGTCTGAAGTAAACTACTCACACTTCATCGGAGATGCTATGGTGTTGATTTAGAAGCCCTCCGTGATCAATGCCCCCTCAGGCAGAGCTCCAGAAAAGGCCCCAAGATGGGATCCCACGGATACAGAAAGTTACAGCGGTGGAATTAGGGTTTTGGCTCCATATCTAGTAGTTTGGGGTACGTAGGTATAGATAGGAGGAAGAAGTACGTCGGTGGAGCAGCATGGGCCCCAGGAGGGTGGAGAGCGCGCCTGGGGGGGGGGGGGGTTAGGCGCACCCCTACCTCGTGCCTTCCTAGTTGATGTCTTGATGTAGGGTCCAAGTCCTCTAGATCATGTTCATTCCAAAAATCATGTTCCCGAAGGTTTCATTCCGTTTGGACTCCGTTTGATATTCTTTTTCTGTGGAACTATGAAATAGGCAAAAAACAGCAATTCTGGGCTGGGCCTCTGGTTAATAGGTTAGTCCCAAAAATAATATAGAAGTGTATAATAAAGCCCAATAATGTCCAAAACAGGATATAATATAGCATGGAACAATAAAAAATTATAGATACGTTGGAGATGTATCACCCTCTCCCGGACTCCTGCTCTCTCTCTCTCGCCGACAATCTTCAATTCTGTCGCACGCATCCAACATACAAACCTTGTTGGTCCTCTCTCTTTCTCTCCATGACTCTCTTTGTGTGTGTGCGTGGAGGGGGGGGGGTCTTTCTAGTTCGCATGCATATATACTCCATCTATAGGTTTCTCTCGCACACTATATATGATTCTCTAGTCCAAGCTAGATATCTTGGGTGCACTCATCGTACGCACACAAATTCGTTGGCTCGTTGCCCGTAAATCTCTCACGCACCACTCTGTCATCTCAAAGCTCTTCCCCCTCTTTCTCAAACTTTCCATCTACCTGGGTCACACATACACATGCATATCTCACTCGCACTCGATAGGCCCATCTAAAACTCTGTCTCTCTCCCTCGTTCTCTCTCCATCTCACACGCACACACACACAATCTCATGCCTAGCTAGCCAAGCATGATGGCCTCTCACTCAATTGTAGGTACACACAGTTCCCCCTATATGTATATGACTAGCTAATCTTAGTCTCCATCACAAACATGTGCATGGTCTATCTCGATTTCTCTCGGGGCATCTTTCTATCGCGCACGCACCTCCCTCGATCTCCCACCCATATAGTCCCCTGACGATCTCGAGGGGGTCTCTCTATAACAAACACACCCTCTCGCCCTCCGCATGCATCCATGTTCTCCATGTGTCCCTCTCGACCTTTCTTCCTTGTTGGCCAAACCTCTATTGGACATGTGCTATAGGGGTGTCTCTCTCCGTTGCAAACAATCACACACTAGCTATCTTCGTGTATCTCCTCACCTTGCTTTTCTATCTCAGAGATGCATGCATGATATGTTCGCCTAAGAAACAAAAACACACACACTCTCTCTCTCTAATTTATCATTTGTTGTCACTTTCTCTTTCATACACATACTCTTTTTGCACACTTACTCATTGTCCTTCACACGCACTTGATCCCTCTTGACTTAGGAACTCTCCTTGGTCCATAGAATATTGATTTATTGAAAAGTCAAACATCACAAAGTTTGACCATGTACGTGGAGAAAAACAATTACATCTGGAACGGCAAACATATACCATTATATTCACCATGAGATGTAGTTTCGTATGATGTATCTTTGGTATTGAAGATATAAATAACACTTGTGTAAACCCGATCAAAGTTTCCAAAGTTTGACTTCTAAAACAATTACATGCACTGCATTATCAAGCGGATGGAATATCTCTTTCCTCCTCTCAGCTATCTAACGCACCACTCAGCCTTATCAGGGCTCCTCAATATCTCTCAAACTTTATATCTCCCTGGTTCACACATACACATGTCTCGCTCGCGCTACACATATAGACCCATGCAACACTCTCCACCCTTTTTCTCTCTCTATGTGACACGCACCCCCCTAATAAGTACCATAATCCCTCACTCCATCATAGGCGCAAGCACTCCCCCCTAAGTATGATTATCTCTCACTAGCCATCAGGAATACACATATTGTCTTCTTCCATCCATACGTCTCTCTCGATATCTCTCGGGGTATCTTCTATCGCGCACACACCTTGTCACTCGAACTCCCACCCATGTAGCCCGATCATGATCTCCAGGGGAACTCTCTATGACAAACATACACTCTCTCCTCCCCGTGTCTGCATTTTCTCCATACGTCTCTCTCGAACTCTCTCCCTTGTTTGTCAGACCCCTCTTGGCCACGTGCTAGGGGTCTTGCTCTCGGTTGCAAACAACCACACGCTATCTCCTCACCTTGCTTCCGTTGTCGAAGATGCATGTGTGATATGTTTGCATAAGACACACACGTTTTTTCTCGACTTTTATCGAGTGTTGTCCATGTCTCTTTCACACACGCACACACACTTTTTCACTCACTATTTCTATTTCACTCTCTCTCTCTCTCTCTAGTTAGGGACTCTCTCACGTCCATAAGCATATGGATGTTTTGAAAAGTCAAACCTCAGAAAAGTTTGACCCGGTATATGTGGAGAAAAACGTTTACATCTGGAAAGAGCATTAGATTCATCACAACATGTACTTACTTCATACTATCATTTATCTTTGGTATTGTAGATATAAGTAATTTATTTATAAACTTGGTCAAAGTTTCAAAAGTTTGACTTTTAAAAAAATGTTGGAACTACATTATCAAACGGAGGGAGTAGCTCTCTCTCTCTCTCACGAGCCTCCCCTCTCACACGAACACTCTATACCCATGGATTATACGCTCATTGTGTTAGCGTATAGCTCCATATATTGTTTAGTTGACAGGTCAACCAGTCCACATGCTGCCTTCTCAGCTCATGTTCTGTATCTTCGTGTGCTGGCCCATGTGGCAGTGGGTGAAAATAAGTAAACTAGAGGCCCATCTGACACGCGGTAAAGTAAACAAAGTTGAAACCACTCGGGGTAGCACCCCACACGCTAGTAAATTGAGGGCGCATTGAGGACACACTTCTTCTGCGTGGAGGACGCACTCGCGCATAATTCACCACTGCGCGACGGCATGCACGGAAGGACGCACTCGCGCACACCCAGCACACAACACACACCAGCACACGTGTACACCGGCGTCGCCGCAGGTTGAGATGGACGGTGAGGCAGCCAACAAGCGGAGGCGGCTCGAGCCAAAACCGCATCCGGCGAGACTGGACTTCATCAGTAGCCTCCCCGACGACATGCTGCTCGTCATCATCGGCCTCCTCCCCACCAAATCTGCCATGCAGCCCGCCCTGCTCTCCCGGCGGTGGCGCCCCCTCTGGCGCCGCGTCCCCCTCAACCTCACTGCCGATAGCTGGCTCTGCGATGGGGATTCCAAACGGATGGCCGCAGTCTCCAAGATCCTTTCATCGCACCCTGGGCTAGCAGGAAGCCTTGACATCCGCATGTTCAGTACCAACTACAAGGTCCAACCCAAGTTCGACGAGTGATTCTTATCGCCTGCCCTAGATCAGCTCGAGGAGCTCAGCTTTGAAGCTGGACGATGTCGCTCTCTGCCGCCGTCCGCGCTCCGCCTCGCGCCAACGCTGCGCCGCGCCAGCTTCAGCTCCTGCTATCTTCCCCAGATTAATGCCGCGCCTGCCCTTCTTCTCCCTCAACTCAAGCAGCTCGACCTCTTCGACGTTGTCATCTCGAAGAAGGCTATGGAGCACCTGCTCCGCAGATGTACTGCACTCGAGTACCTTCGTCTTGAGCAGATCCACGGGTTCATTAGCCTCCACATCACCTCGACGAATCTCTGATGGATTTATGTGTCTTGCTGGCCCCGCAACAAGACATCAATTGGCAAGAGATCACTCCAGCTGTTCCACGTTATGGTCATTGAGAATGCGCCTTTGCTTGAGAGATTGCTTGTATCGGATCTAGAAGGTCCAACAAAAATCAGGGTCATTGACGCGCCAAAATTGACAGCGTTGGTGCACTCGTCTGCCAAATTATCCGAATTCTTTATTGGATCCGTAATCGTTCAGGTAGAACACTCATCTTCTTCTCCGTCTTCTTGAAATTCAACTTTTTAAATTTCTTCTTGATGTATTTACGACCATCTTCCAGAAAATGATTCCCACAAGCTTGAACCAGTCTATGCGCACAGTGAAGATCTTGGCAATAAAATCTATCGGCCCCAATCTAGATCAAGTTGTTGGATTCCTTACATGCTTTCCGTGCACGGAGAAGCTACTCATTGAGTCTAAACTTCTTTCCTATTAGTAAAATCTAATCACAACGTAGCTCAAATTTTTCGTAATTTTCCCAAATTACGATGACAAGTGTAGTGTTCAAAACTGCATCTACGCACTGCACCGAAAGAAACGTTTTTAGTATTTTTTTCTCACATGATCACCTGCATCGTTTTGTTGTTGTACTACTATAGTAGCCTAGGCTAGGCATAGTGGAAAGTAACTTAGACTACTCCAGTAACTCTATGGTTACCCTAAGAGCAAGTACAACCTCCGTCCTGGTTTACTCTTCCTATTTTGTAGTATAAAAATGTGACCATAGATTTAACTGAAAAAATATTAATGCATGTCACTAAGAACTATATCGTTGGATTCGTATTTGAACATAATTTGAAATGGTGTAATTTTTAGTGACATGCATTGGCATGTTCTTATGTAAATTTATGGTCAAAATTTTATACTAAATAAGAGGTAGTACAAAAGTGGGCTATAACAGCCCTCCAATATGTAGGCCAAAACACGTGCCAAATTCACTTGTGATGCATTTGGCATCGATGCCCCTCCATTGCTCACCTGGTGCCCCAATCTGGATCACCTACTTTGCTCCAGTGCCAAATTAACTCAAGGAATGAAAAAAACACTTGCGTGGGAGAGAGAGAGAGAGAGACTGAGGCATTAAAAAACACTTGTTTGGGAGAGTGAGAGGCTGGTGTAGTTGGTTTGATTGATTTGTTTATACATGTGGGTCTATGTGCACAGCAGTGCCAACTCTCTCACATTGCGAGAGCAGTGCCAAAATCTTTTGATTTGACATCGATGCGTATTATGTGGCATACTTTTGCGAAATATGGCATCGGCCACATAGTGGAAGGCAACAAATGCCCAAGCTCTTCACGTACTCCTAGATAAATGAGAGGAAAGAGAAAGAGAGAGTGAAAAAATATCACTAGCCAGCCAACCCTATCGTATGAGCGAATGATATTGGTACCTCTTGATGACACGGCAATCTTATATAGCCAGTTTCTCTAATATGTTCTCTTCTTTTGCAGATAAGAAAAGACCCAAAAGTGAAAAATGTGCTGCACGATAACAATCTCATCGAATGCCTTGATCTCCATCTTACAGAAATTGATTTGATCGACTACCGAGGTAGCACATCTGAGATTAAATTGTCCAGGTTCTTTGTTCTGGAGGCAAGTGTACTCAAGGTAATGAGGTTTGGCGTTCTCTGGCGCAACAATGAATGGTGTGCTGATCACCGCAAGCGTCTAAGCGTAAATGACAAAGTCTCCGCAGAAGCTGAATTTGTTTTTGAAACATCAAGTGGCCAGAGACTCAAAAACTTATTTTCCCATTAGTGACTTGTCATGGCGGTGGATTTTAGTTTGTACGATAATGCTGCATCCACATAAAGTAACGAAAGTTCTTACGTAAACTTCCAAGTAATTACCTCTTCGTAGGTGCAACATTACTCCTAACATTTGTAATATCAGTTTGAAACTTGTAACATTGTCGTGTCCTATTCCTACTTTTTCAAAATCCTGCGAATAAAACAGGTCCTGAGTTGGTGATGATGTTGTGCCTGCCATCTTTCACCAATAACCGTCGGATCTAGATCTGACGCATACAAACCAAACTTCTCCAGTTTTGCAAAAAGATGCCCACACTTGTTCCCTACTTACAAACAACTCCTTGTCTCTCACAATCAGCCTTATCTCCTCCCCACCACATCTAGAAGGCCATGGAAAAATCTGGCGCGATGGCCGCTGCCGGCACCGTCCACCTCCCAATCTTGGTGTTCCGTGCAATGCACGTGCATCTACGCATGGGAAATTATGTCGAACACGGCTAGTTGTAAGTAGGCTAGGTCTACAACCATGATGATAGTAACTACAGATGGTGAGGCTGACTATGGTATGCCGAACACGGCGCCTATACTCAGGTGTCATCTCCGGCATAGGGTCTTGTCACTTCACTGTGAGGAACAACACGTAATAATTTGACCAACGGGTAGTACTATGCTACTACATTGGTAGTACTACTACTAGTACTAGCACCACCATCTGGATTTAGTAGTACTACCACGTCCATCTAGATTTAGTATTTGACTAGCAATACCGAGTAATGCACGTGACAAAAATGTACAACTCCCTCTGTAAATAAATACATTGTGTATTGTTTTATTCCTATCGGCGAGATAACTTAATGTATTTTTGCTACGTAATAGGATTACATGCAATGAACTAATTGATGAAGCTACGTACCTAGGGTAGGGTCATAGACCTGACCTAGACATCCTCCCCTAGGGTAGCACCCCGAAGCCAGGATCATCCAAAGGGTACCATCATCCACTCGACTAGGAACGTTCCAGTCGGAAGAATCGATGTCACTCGACCGTTGCAGAAGTCACTCGACGGGCAGAAGAGCTAAAGCCACTCTGCATACGCAACGGTCGAGCATTTACTTATAGACTTAATTGACATTTATAGCACTTTAATGTGAGCGTTACTAGTAACGTTCTCTCTTCAATGTACCTTAAACCCTCTGTGTCGTGGGATGGCTGGGGTCTTGGCGCACTCTATATAAGCCACCCCCTCCACAGGCACAAGGGTTCGCACCCCCTGTAACACACATGCATATAATCCAGTCGACCGCCTCCGGGCTCCGAGACATAGGGCTGTTACTTCCTCTGAGAAGGGCCTAAACTCGTAAAACTTGCGTGTACAACTCCTCCATAATTAGGATCTTGCCTCTACATCCCTACCCCCCATTCTACTGTCAGACTTAGAACCACGACAGTTGGCGCCCACCGTGGGGCAGGTGTCTTAGCGACTTGTTGGAGAAGTTGCGATTTTCCCGATCCCCATCAACATGGTTTCAGGCGGAGGTTTGGCCGAAGGCCGCGAGATCCTTCTCGGCGCGCTCGTGTTCGTCGCCGACGACTCCGCTTGGCTCCAAGAAGCGCCACTTGATGTCGAGGCGCTCCCCGTCCGCGGGGCAACACACTTTCGCGCGTGCGTCTGTGGCGTCCTCCTACGGAAGCCGTCGACTCCATATCGGTCGGCTCCTGTGCTGACCTCCCTCCTTGCAGCCCGCCGGAGCAAGCGTTCCGGTCGATCGAGGTTTCAGCGGTGGGTGAGGCATGCGGTGGCTCGCTAGTCGGCCACCACCCCCCCCAAGTCGTGGCGATTGAGCCAGACGAAACTCTCTACGGCCCGTTCGACTGGCTCCGTAGAGACTGCGTCCGAGTGCGACAGCAGCGACCCCGCGGCAAAGGTTTTGATGGTCAATGGACCACACAGTCCTCCTAGCTTCACCCGTGAAGACGGAGGCGATGGGGACGGTGATCCGTCGCGTGTTCACGAAGAGTAGCGCCCCGAACCCCTCTCTTCGCAGCGAAGGGAAGAACTTTCCCGCCGTAACATGGATGCGCTTCACACTCCTATCGTTGGAGAAACCCCTGAGGCCCAGGCCTTGGAGGAGGCGCACCTGGCCAACTTGGCTAAGCGCACTCGACTGGAGAACCTCCAGCGCGCACTCGACGAGCGTGCTCGGCAGTGTATCCCCGAGTCCAGTCGACGCCAACTTTTTGTGCCTCTGACTCAGGTATACCGAACTCCGATCCAGAATCTCGCAGCTGCGTCCCAAATAGCAGAGTCAATCCAACCTTCCCAGTCAGAAGCTGGTCGAGGTTTGGTGCAGATTCGGGCTTTGCTCCGTCCAGCGGGAGAGCAGAATACAACAGTATCTCAGTCGCGGAATAGGATCCATAGCAGATCTATGGTTGCAGACACAGTCCAGTCGGCTCACATCCCGAGATCACCCTCGAGACGTGAAGGACGTGAGGACCGGCAAGATCAGTACAGAAATCGCGAGCAATATGATCACCGACTCGATCACGATGATCGTCGTCGAGTGCCCACGCCTCCCCAAGGAGTGGGTCATACGTGCCTCGGCAGCATGATGACAGACGTCCTCACAATGGTGGGTGAAGGATTCCAGTCGACCCCAGGGAGCCGGGCTTTGATTCGAGATCTATTCTCGTTTAGGGTCTGGTCGACAGAAGCAGAGCTCGCAGAGAAGGTCATGACAGAGATTTCCCAACCAGCAGCAGGGTACATGTCTCAGGTCCAGAGTATTTCAGCAGAGCCATCAGGGCTGCGGTGATTCCTCCCAACTTCAGGTTGGCGACTGGAGTCAGTAAGTTCACTGGCGAGTCCAAGCCTAACACCTGGCTTGAGGATTACGGAGTGGATGTACAGATTGGTGATGGAAACGATGAAGTGGCCATGAAGCACCTTCCTTTGATGTTGGAGGGCTCGGCCAGAGCGTGGCTGAATCAGTTAGCGCCTGCTAGTATTTATACTTGGGAAGATCTTGCCCGAGTATTTGTCAGAACATTTGAAGGTACTTGCAAACGGCCAGCAGGGCTTACAGAATTGCAGTGTTGCGTTCAGAAACCAAATGAAACTTTGAGAGATTATATCCAGAGATGGGTCATGTTGCACCACACAGTGGAGAATGTGTCGGATCACCAGACAATTTATGCCTTCAAAGAAGGCGTTAAATATCGGGAGTTCAATCTAAAATTCGGTCGGACAGGAGATATGACTCTGACTCGGATGATGGAGATCGCCACCAAGTATGCCAATGGTGAAGAAGAAGACCGACTCCGGAGTGGCAAGCACAAAACAGTCGCCCACGAAACCGGAGGAGGGAACTCCAGTCGGAAGCAGAAGCGCAAAGCCGAGCCAGCCGCACCTGGTGAAGCCTTAGCCGTGACTCAAGGAAAGTTCAAAGGGAAACCCAAAGGGCCGTGGAACCCCAAGAAAGTAAAAGATCAAGATGGAAATGATGTGCTAGATTTGCCATGCCACATTCACACCAAAAAAGATGAAGAAGGTAATTCCATTTACCCAAAGCATACCACTCGACAGTGTCGACTCCTAATCCAGCAATTCCAAGATAAATAGCCCAAGGAAAAGGAGAAGGAAGCGGACAAAGTTGAGGATGAGGAGGAGGAAAACGATGGTTACCCCAACATCAATTCCACTCTGATGATTTTCTATGATGTTGAGAGTAAGAGTCGACTGAAAGTCACCAACAGAGAAGTGAACATGGTTGCTCCGGTGACACCTAGTTATTTGAAGTGGTCTCAGACTGCCAATACCTTCGACCAGTCCGATCACCCAGCGCACATAGCCACCCCTGGGAGGCAAGCGCTGGTGGTCGACCCAGTAGTCGAAGGCACTCGATTGACTAAGGTTCTGATGGATGGTGGCAGTGGTCTGAGTATACTATATGCAGAGACGTTGAAAGGAATGGGCATTCCGATGTCCAGACTCAGTGAAAGTAATATGAGTTTCCATGGAGTTATTCCTGGCAAGAAGGCTGCGTCACTCGGTCAGATCGCCCTTGATGTAGTTTTTGGTGATTCCAAGAATTACCGCAAAGAAAAGTTGACATTTGAAGTTGTGGATTTCCATAGTGCTTATCATGCTATTCTAGGCAGGCCAGCTTATGCACGTTTTATGGCTCGACCATGTTACGTGTACCTCAAATTGAAGATGCCTGGTCCTAAAGGGGTGATCACTATCACTGGCAGTCAAAAGAAGGCAGAAGAGTGCTTCCAGAAGGGCTCAAAGATCGTCGATACACAGATGGCAGTAGTGGAGTTGCAGGAGTATAAAAAAATGCAGATCCAAGTGATTTGTTGCAAGCTAAGAAGCCTGCCACGGATTCAGCATTCCAGTCATCTGGTGAAACGAAGCCGATTCATATTCATCCAACGGATCCCAATGATGCTCCGACTGACATTTCAACAACACTCGAGTCCAAATAGGAAGAAGCGCTCATCCAGTTCCTCCGTGAGAACTGGGACATCTTTGCATGGAAACCTTCTGACATGCCATGTGTTCCCAGGGGACTAGCTGAGCATCGTTTGCGAGTCAACCCAAAGGTGAAACCAGTCAAAGAACATCTTCGACGGTCCACCGTACAGAAGAGGAAGGCAATCGGTGAAGAAGTAGCTCGGCTTCTGGCAGCTGAGTTTATCCGAGAGATTTACCACTCCGAGTGGTTAGCTAATGTTTTCATGGTCCCAAAGAAGGATGACTCACTTGGCATGTGCATCGACTTCAAACATAACAATCGGGCCTGCCCGAAAGATCAAACCCTCTCCCTCGCATCGACCAAATAGTCAACTCGACTGCAGGGTGTGAGCGTTTGTCCTCCTGGACGCTTATTCCGGGTATCATCAGATCCGTCTGTATGGACCCGATGAGATAAAAATAGCTTTCATCACCCCATTTGGGTGCTTCTGTTATGTCACTATGCCATTCGGTTTGAAGAACGCTGGAGCCATATTCATGCAGATGATTCCGAAGTGCTTGCTAACTCAGATCAGTCGGAATGTGGAAGCATACATGGACGACATTGTGGTCAAGTCACGTAAAGGTTCCGACCTACTGGCTGACCTTGCTGAAACCTTCGCCAACCTCAGAAGGTATGATATCAAGCTTAATCCATCAAAGTGCATGTTTGGAGTTCCACGCGGAAAATTACTCGGTTTTCTCGTTTCCGAACGAGGGATCGACGCTAACCCAGAGAAAGTGGCTACCATACTCCGGATGAAACGCCCTGTGCGTGTGCATGATGTCCAGAAGCTTAGTGGTTGTTTGGCCGCCCTAAGTCAATTCATTTCTTGCCTCGGTGAAAAGGCACTGCCTCTTTCCCGACTGATGAAGAAGTCAAATAAGTTCGAGTGGACTCCTGAAGCTGATGCAGCATTTGCAGAGCTTAAAGCCCTGCTTTCCACCCAGCCGGTGCTTGCTGCTCCAATCAGCAAAGAGCCTTTACTGCTTTACATTGCGGCCACTGGACAAGTCGTCAGTACAGTAATTACGGTCGAGCGGGAAGAAGAAGGAAAAGCCTACAAAGTTCAGCGCCCGGTTTAGTATGTCTCTGAAGTTTTGCCTCCATCAAACCAAAGATATCCATATTATCAGAAGCTTGTTTATGGGATTTATATGACCACGAAGAAGGTTGCACATTACTTCTCTGATCACTCCATTATAGTCGTCAGCGACGCTCCATTATCAGAGATTCTGAACAATAGAGATGCAAATGGTCGAGTGGCAAAGTGGGCGATTGAACTCCTTCCCTTAGATATCAAGTTCGAGGCAAAGAAAGCTATCAAGTCCCAAGCAATAGCAGATTTCCTCGCCGAGTGGATTGAACAACAAATGCCGACTCAAGTTCACTCAGAGCACTGGACCATGTTCTTTCATGGTTCCAAGATGTTGAATGGTTCTGGTGCTGGGGTGGTACTGGTATCCCCCCAAGGAGACAAGCTCAGATATATCCTCCAAATTCACTTTGATTCCTCCAATAACGAAGCAGAATATGAAGCACTCTTGTATGGGTTGCGTATGGCCGTCTCACTCGGCGTCTGTCGCCTCATGGTCTATGACGACTCAGATTTCATAGTCAATCATGTGATGAAGGAGTGGGACGTCAGAAGCCCAGCCATGACTGGTTACTACAACGCGGTGAGGAAGTTGGAAAAGAAGTTTGAGGGGTTAGAGCTCCATCATGTACCCCAACTGAAAAATCAAGCAGCAGATGATTTAGCAAAGATAGGCTCCAAGAGAGAAGCTATTCCCAGTAATGTGTTCCTGGAGCATATTCATGCACCTTCAGTTCAAGAAGATCCCTTCGCTGAAGAGCCCCCACGGCCTAAGGGTGCCACTGATCCGACTGAAGTCGAGGTCCCAGCCATGGTCGACTTGATCATGGAGGTGTTGGTCATCACTCCCGACTGGACAGTGCCATACATTGCATATATCCTTAGGAAAGAGCTCCCAGAGGATGAAGAAGAGGCTCGACATATCGTCCATCGATCCAAGGCCTTTACTGTAATAAGAGGACAACTGTTCAGAGAAAGTGCGACTAGGGTCAGCCAGAAATGCATAACACCAGAAGAAGGCCGAGTGATCCTCCACGACATCCATTCGGGGACCTGTGGTCACCATGCGTCCTCTCGGACCATTGTGGCTAAAACATACCGAGCTGGATTTTATTGGCCATGAGTAAATAAATGGCGAAAGATATAGTCGACAGATGTGAAGGTTGCCAGTTCTACTCCAATATGTCACACAAACCTGCATCAGCCCTGAAGACCATTCCACTCGTCTGGCCCTTTGCTATTTGGGGATTGGACATGGTTGGTCCACTGAGGACTGGTAGGAGTGGTTTCACTCATGTGCTTGTAGCAGTCGACAAGTTTACCAAATAGATCGAAGCCAAGCCTATTAAGAATCTTGAAGGTAGTACTGCTGTCAGCTTCATCAGAGAGTTGATATTCAGATATAGTGTTCCGCACAGCATCATCACTGACAACGGATCGAACTTTGATTCTGATGAGTTCAAAACCTTCTGCGCCTCACTATGCACACGAGTCGACTACGCTTCAGTCGCCCATCCCCAGTAGAATGGACAAGAAGAAAGAGCAAATGGCCTGATTCTCAAAGGACTGAAACCTCGACTGATGCGAGATCTCAAGCAAGTAGCGGGCGCCTGGGTTGATGAACTTCCATCAGTTCTCTGGGGACTGAGGACAACTCCCAATCGGTCAACTAGCTGAACTCCATTCTTCTTGGTCTATGGGGCTGAAGCTGTTCTACTGAGTGACTTGCTTCATAATGCACCATGAGTTGAGCTCTTCTCTGAAGAGGAAGCAGAACAAGCATGGCAAGACGCAGTCGACCTCCTAGAGGAGGAAAGAGAGATGGCCTTGATCCGGTCGACTATTTATCAGCAAGACTTGCGTCGATTCCATGCTAGACACGTGAAGGGTCGAGCCTTTCAAGAGGGAGACTTGGTTCTTCAAGTGGACCAGCAAAAACCACACAAGCTCGCCCCAGCTTGGGAAGGTCCCTTCATTGTCACCAGAGTGCTCCACAATGGAGCATACCACCTTTGCAATGTCGAGCATATGAATGACGAGCCACGGGCTTGGAATGCGGAGCTTCTCCGCCCCTTTTATACTTAAGTACTCGTTCGAATAAAATGTAATAAGAAATACCTTTGTAACTTGTTTATCCAAGACAAGAGCTTTACAGTCCTCTTGAACAATTGTTGTTGCTTTTATTTTCGTCTGAAATCCCCCCAGTGGGAGACTTAGCTGCGAATCCATTTCGCCTAAGTTCAAAAGAAAATCCTACCGAGTGGTGAGCAAGCCTCTCACTTGGGGGCTTAGCTGCGAATCTGTTTCGCCTAAGTTTAAAAAATCCTACCGAGTGGTGAGCAAGCCTCTCACTCGGGGGCTTAGCTGCAGTCCAGTACTCGCCTAAGTTTGTAAAATCCTACCGAGTGGTGAGGAAGCCTCTCACTCGGGGGCTTAGCTGCAGTCCAGTACTCGCCTAAGTTTGTAAAATCCTACCGAGGGGTGAGCAAGCCTCTCACTCGGGGGCTTAGCTGCAGTCCAGTACTCGCCTAACTTTGTAAAATCCTGCCGAGTGGTGAGCAAGCCTCTCACTCGGGGGCTTAGCTGCAGTCCAGTACTCGCCTAAGTTTGTAAAATCCTACCGAGTGGTGAGCAAGCCTCTCACTCGGGGGCTTAGCTGCAGTCCAGTACTCTCCTAAGTTTTAAAAATCCTACCGAGTGGTGAGCAACCCTCCCACTCAGGGGCTTAGCTGCATTACAGTACTCGCCTAAGTTTAAAAAATCCTACCGAGTGGTGAGCAACCCTCCCACTCAGAGGCTTACCTGCAGTCCAGTACTCGCCTAAGTTTAAAAAATCGTACCGAGTGGTGAGAAACCCTCCCACTCGGGGGCTTAGCTGCAGTACAGTACTCGCCTAAGTTTAAAAAATCCTACCGAATGGTGAGCAACCCTCCCACTCGGGGGCTTAGCTGCAGTCCAGTACTCGCCTAAGTTTAAAAAATCCTACCGAGTAGTGAGCAACCCTCTCACTCGGAGGCTTAGCTGTAGTCCAGTACTCGCCTAAGTTTAAAAAATCGTACCGAGTGGTGAGAAACCCTCCCACTCGGGGGCTTAGCTGCAGTACAGTACTCGCCTAAGTTTAAAAAATCCTACCGAATGGTGAGCAACCCTCCCACTCGGGGGCTTAGCTGCAGTCCAGTACTCGCCTAAGTTTAAAAAATCCTACCGAGTAGTGAGCAACCCTCTCACTCGGAGGCTTAGCTGTAGTCCAGTACTCGCCTAAGTTTAAAAAATCCTACCGAGTGGTGAGCAACCCTCCCACTCGGAGGCTTAGCTGCAGTCCAGTACTTGCCTAAGTTTAAAAAATCCTACCGAGTGGTGATCAACCCTCCCACTCGGAGGCTTAGCTGCAGTCCAGTATTCGCCTAAGGTTTAAAATTTGTCCCTATCTGCAAGGACGACGAGGTACAGGTCGACTGCAACCTTCCCCTTAGGAGCTGCGCCACAAGTACAACGTACGCTCCATCCCTATCTGCAAGGACGACGAGGTGTGGGTCGACCGCGGCCTTCTACTCTGAGCTACGCCACAAGTACAATGTATGCTCCAACCCCATCCGCAAGGACGACGAGGTGCAGGTCGACCACGACCTTCTTCTCTGAGCTACGCCACAAATACAACATGCAACCCTTCCCTGCCCGCAGGGACGACGAGGCGCAGGTCGATTGGACTCTCCACTTCAGGGCCACATCCCAAAGAGCAAATTCCATGCGAAGGCAAATACGAACATATTCAGAAATCAGACAAGTTCAGATAGATCCTAAAAATTCCAGGCGACGGATCAAAAGTATTCGAGCATCAAGCCCGAAGGAGTTTAATGGTTACAGCTACCACTCGGCATCCCGAGGCAAATTTAAGGCAAGTTTAAATCTCAAAGTTTGTTCATTCGGCAGGAGGAGGGCTGGCAGGTTCAACGAATTCGTCCAAGTCGATTCCATCTGCAATCTGAGTGGCGGCGGCTATGAAAGTCTCCATGAAGGACTAGAAATCGTGTCTTTTGGTGTTGGCGACCTTGATCGCCGCCAGCTTATCTTTGCGGGCTTCCTTGAAGTGGACTCTTACCAACGACAACGCCACGTCAGCACCACACCGGGCAGAGGACTTCTTCCATTCTTGCACTCGACCAGGGACCTCGTTGAGGCGAGCCATCAGAGACTCGAGGTCATTTTGAAGCGTCGCCCTTGGCCGGAGTGATGAGTAGATCCGTGAAACTGCCACCTTCAGACGAGCGAGGTAACTTGTCACACTAGCGACACGAGATTCCAGTCGAAGCACATTCATGGCAGCCTCGTCTCCGACTGGAGAAGCAATAGGGTCCAAACCCATCTCGATCCGTCCAGTCTCCTCGTCGAAGTTTTGGCAGAATTCTGCAGTCAAGGAGTTAGTGAGTCGACTGGACTAGACTAACTCGCAAGCAGTAGAGCAGTCGGATTAAAAGGAGTACCTTCCAGCATAAGAAAGAGCTTCTTGGCAAGAGTTATCAGATAAGCTTCCACGTCATTTCTCTTGCGAGTCGCGGATTCCAGCTTCTCATTCAGAGACATCTTGTCCTTCTTCAGACGAGTTACCTCTCGGTTGGATACAGTGAGAGAGGACTTTAGCTTGCTTACTTCTTCTTCCAGCACTCCGACCGAAGCCAGCTTCTGGTCTGCAAGGGCAGTCTTATCCTGAGCCTCCTTCTGCGTAGCTGCAAGATCCAAGTACTTCTTCTCCAGAGCCAACCTCATTTTCTCTGCAAAATAAGCAATCGGATCGCACAAGAGATCGAAGAAATATTTTAAAGGACGGTCGACGTGAGCAATCGACAGGCAGTTACCTTCCATACCAGCAGCTTCGTCTTGAGCTTTCTTCAGTTTTTGTTGGGCCAGCTCCAAGTCAAGGTTGAGTTGCCTCTGCTTCTCCTCAAATTCGGCGAACTTGGAAATGAGAGTACAAGATTTCTGCAAAAGGTAAAAGACATGTCAATCGACAAGATCAAATATTATTTACTTTCGACTGGATAAAACTTAAAAGTTTACTCAGATCCCAGCCGGGGACTACACCCAGTGGGTGCACTTGGCGTGCCCCCACTAATTCAGACCCCACTCGACCGGTCCGCCCGGGTCGAGGAAAAAAAAGAAAGAGAGAAGAACTATTCAGACCCCGGCCAACTGCCAGCAGTCGACAGCGGTCTCGAGGACTACACCCAGTGGGTGCACTTGACATGCCCCCACTGGTTCAGATCCCACTCGGCCGGTCCGCCCGGGTCGAGTCGAAGAAAGGAAAGTGAAAAGTACTCAGACCCCAGTCGACGACCCGCAGTCAATTGCGGTCTCGGGGACTACACCAAGTGGGTGCACTTAGCGTGCCCCCACCGGTTCAGATCCCACTCGCCCAGGTCGAGTGGAAGAGCGCAAATACTATAGACAACAAAACACCCAGTGGGTGTACAGATTCGACGCAAACAATTAGAGATTATATGAAAGAAAATATTTTAGGTAGCATATCCTAATAGAACAAGGTAATTTGAAAGCCAACTTACCTGGACATTGGCCCGAAGAGCCGCGCTGGCATCGTAAGCAGCCTGGCTGTTCTCGTGCACCGTATTCATCCGCTCCATCATCATGTTAGCCTAACGGATAGCCTCCGCAGTGGCGTCCGACTAGCTTTCCAGAACATGATAGTTGGTGAAGAAAGGGGCAGACGGCCCAGATGCGGCAGCTTGGAGTTCCGAGGCATGGGTTTGGGTGGCTGAAGGAAACACTGGTACAATCGACGGTGTAGGGCACTCACTCGACAATGGGACAGCGAAAGTTACAGAGGCCCCACCTGCATCTTTAGGTTGTTGGACAGCTGGTTCCGTCGTCAGTTCCGGCTGAGATGTCTTGCTAGCCGCTACTTTTTTGTTCTTTCTGGACCTCGGGGCCACATATTCATCATCACCTAGAAGCTCGATAACGTTGGGTGGGGCTGCAAATAAATCAGTCGACCCCAGGTAAATCGCTAGAATTTGATCGACCAAGTAATCAAGAACAATATCACGAGAATTTTACCTGGGTTGGAGGTAACCACATCTTCCATTTCCTCGTCTCGGTATTGGCCGGAAGAAGTTCCAGAGGTAGCAGCACTGCAAATGTCAACTTTCAGTCAGTTATGTTCTGTTGCTTGGGTCGACCAAAAGATCGGGTCAGATGATTACCCGGAGATGGTGGGAATGGTCACTTTGATTCTGGGCAAAGCCTTCGACGGTTTGGAGGATGTGGCCTTCAATGGTTTCGGCGCAGGAGGCGGCGCAGTCTTGAGCTGTTTCGGTCCCTTCTCAGTCGGCACCGGAGAAGACGTCCGAGGGTGCTTTGAAGACTGCCCAGTCGGTGCGGCCACAAGGTCAGGGGTGTTTGCCGGGTCGTGGGTGTGCTTGGACCTCCTTTCTCTGCGAGGAGGCGAGTCGATCTCTTCTTCGTCACTCGGGTCGTCGCTCTCCTTGTCCTCCTCTGCATTTGAGTGCCACTCGCCACTCTCGGCCCCGCTCGCCTCTTCCTCGACATTTTGCTCCTGCACTCCATTGGGCATCGAGTACATATCAATAAGAGCCTGAAAAGACAATGAACAAAAGAAAGACAGTTGACCGTCAACAAGATGTTACATAGTAAATCAAGAAGACACTCGACAATGCAGAATCGTAACTGTTTCAGCTGGCGCAAATGGTCAAATGGAACCACCCTCCTGGACCCCTGGGGATTATCCTTGTTGCCGGTAATACCTCTCAGCCACTTCTCCACTTTGTCCTCACTAACATCCTCTGGGTGGATCCGAGTGGAATCATCGAGTCCCGAATACATCCACATCGGATGGTCACGAGCTTGGAGTGGTTGGATGCGTCGACTGACGAAGACCTCTAGCAGGTCCATGCCAGTCACTCCGTCGCGGACAAGTTGGACGACCCGCTCGACCAACACCTTCACCTGCGCCTTCTCTTACGGGACCACTTTCAAGGAGGAAGGCTTCTCCACTCGAGCCATGGAAAAGGGGGTAAGTACAGTCGACTGACCCAGGGTCGGCTGGTCCTTGCAGTAAAACCAGGTCGACTGCCAGCCCCGGACCGAGTCGGGAAGGATCATAGCTGGGAAGGTGCTATTGTTCCTCATCTGGATTCCAAGACCCCCGAACATCTATATCACGTGCGTCCTCTCGTCACTCAGGTTGGCCTTCTTGACCGTCTGGGAGCAACATGTGAATATGTGCTTGAAGAGACCCCGGTGTGGTCGACAACCCAAGAAACTCTCGCACATAGACACGAAAGCAGAGAGGTACACGATGGTTTTTGGAGTAAAGTGGTGGAGTTGAGCCCCGAAGACGTTCAAGAAACCGCGAAAGAAAGGGTGGGGAGGCAGAGAAAACCCGCGGTCGACATGAGTGGCGAGGAGGACCCACTCACCCTCCTGCGGCCGCGGCTCGGTCTCGTTCCCCGGGAGCCGCACCGATTGGTGGGGGATCAGTCCCCCCTCAACCAGGTCGTCGATGTCGTCTTGACTGATTGTCAAGCGGATCCAGTCGCCCAGGATCCAGCCTGGTGGCAGGCCGGATATCGATGAAGATCTGCCCCGTCTAGTCTTCTTTCCTTTCGCCTTCGCCGTCGCCTTCTTCGTACGCTCCAACGCCACCGTCTTCTCCTTCCCCATGGCAGTGAATCGAGTTCGAGTGGGGCGGCGACGCCGAAAGAAGAATCAGACGCAGCGGAGAAATCTGAGGAAGAGGAGGAAGAATGGGGGCGCACTGTTCAAAAACGCCGGTCCGGCGCCTTATATAAGGTCACTTCCGAGTGACTGACTTGTAGGCCCGGACGATCTTATCAAATCCTGCAACAGTCGCGTGCGTGATACATGGCAAAAAAGGTGGCGCGGAGATCGAGGCGGTCTGCCTAATCCGTCCCGATTACCGCGGCCTCCCCCGCCCGGCGCGCTTTGCAAAATTCGAATCTCGTGAAATCCGCAGACGGCAGAACAACCCGTCAGACGGAAGATTTTTCCCATATCAACACTCGAAACTTAACAACGAAAGTTCACTCGACAAAACCAAGAATGGATCAAGGCGACTGAACAAGCAGTCGAAGCCATCATGAAAGTTCATTCGACCTCTGGGTGAGACGCTCTCAAAGCGCAAAAGGTGAATCAGAAGGATCATCAACTCCTTCTCCACTCGAACCCCGAACCATTCGGGGGCTAATGATGAAGCTACGTACCAAGGGTAGGGTCATAGACTTGACCTAGACATCCTCCCCTAGGGCAGCATCCCAAAGACAGGATTATCCAAAGGGTACCATCATCCACTCGACTAGGAATGTTCCACTCGGAAGAATCGATGTCACTCGACCGTCGCAGAAGTCACTCGACGGGCAGAAGAGCTAAAGCCACTCTGCATATGCAATGGTCGAGCATTTACTTATAGACTTAATTGACATTTACAGCACTTTAGTGTGGGCATTACCAGTAACGTTCTCTCTATAATGTACCTTAAACCCTCTGTGTCATGGGCTGGCTGGGGTCTTGGCGCACTCTATATAAGCCACCCCCTCCACAAGCACAAGGGTTCACACCCCCTGTAACACACACGCATATAATCCAGTCAACCGCCTCTGGACTCCGTGACGTAGGGCTGTTACTTCCTCTAAGAAGGGCCTGAACTCATAAAACTTGCGTGTACAACTCCTCCATAGCTAGGATCTTGCCTCTACATCCCTACCCCCCATTCTACCGCCAGACTTAGAACCACGACACTAACCACTTCATGTGATGTTTGGTAGTCTCAAGTCATTGAAAGCATGCACGGGCACAAAGGGGGACACAACTTCATTGACTTACTGCACCTGCCTTTGGGTGTATGACACGTAGGCCCAACGGGTGGCTGGCCAACCTGTCATACAGCCAAAGGCAGGTGCAGTAGAGGGGCGAGGAGTAGATGGCCAACATGCACGTGAATTCAACGCAGCCTGCACTTCTCATATAAAGGCTCTCGCCAGTCCAATCTACGAAATCCTACGCACCTACACACCCAAGGGAAAGAGTGATCACTCCAATCGCATGATCAGTTGACTAGAAGCTAGAAACATGGAGGCGATGAGCGCGAGCATCAGCCGGCTGTGCCAGATGGTCCACGACGCCGGCCTGCGGCTCGGCACCGAGGAATGTCTCTAGGTAGTGTTTGAGGCCGCCAGGGCGAGGGGGCGCTTGGACAACAGCTTCGCCTCCTTGTTCGATGAGGTCCTCGTCGGCTTCTTCGACAAGTTCACCGTTGTCAAGAAGCTCGGGGACGACCTTGACGTACGCCTCCAGCCCACGCGCCCAGGCTCTGCGATGCCTGCCACCCTCAACGGCCTCTATGGTGACAACCTCTTTGATGCACTGGTGGCCCTGCGACTGCCCGCCGTCGCGCCCGAGAATGTCCACCTCGAGGTTGCGCTCGTCGCGTAGCGCCTGGTGCAGCAAGACACCATCGACATAATCACCCACGCCTACACGCAAATCGTCCACAAGGACTGCTACATGCAAGAGGAGGACGATAGGACACTGGCCTTCTCAGACCGTAGGGCAACCTTGGACGGCATTGTTTAGAAGCATGTTGAGCTTGCCTCCAACACAGCTGCTCCTCACACGTGGGTTGGTGACCCGGTGCACTAGGGCATGGGGATGTCATTGATGGATCCGTATGTATCTTTATCTTTCCGTCAAATCCATGTAGTACTATATGGTACTACTAGTAATTATCTTACCTTTCGCATCAACTTCATAATTTTCCTACGTACTTCATGAATGAACCACGCCAAAACCAAACTTCTCATTACTCTAGGGAAAATCGTTATTTCTATCTATCGGTCGCGCCATGGAGCAGAACCAAATTTTACAAGTTAGAAGTTCAAAAGGAAAAGCCTGCCGTGTTTGTGTCGCACCCCCACACAGTTGGTCCGGCACACCGCTCAAGGGGGAATGCGTGCTGTGTTGCATTTTCACTTACAAGTTGGACCGCAATTGAGCAAACCGACTATCAGCAAACCGCCACCCCGCCCATCGCGTGATGGCTAAGAAAACAGGAGGGAGAAGAGATGGTTGTAGCACGGACTTCAAGAAAATTGGTGTCGGACAGGACTCGTCTGGGTGGCGTATGTCGTACTGCTAGACATGAATGCTAGTTATGGCCCATGCCACCCCACTATATCGAGGTGCTGGTTACGTAGAACAAATTTCCTGGAGTCCGTGCTCAGCCCTCCTCTATCTCTCTTCTCAGCCAGCCAGCAGACGCACGGAGCCCATCGTTTGTTTGCTCTTATGCGGTCCCACATGTCAGTGAAAACGCAAGAGGACCCACTGAACCTGCACATCTTTCACCTCGACGTGATGGTGATGAAAAACAAATCCAATAAAGATCTTGGGTGGCCACTTTTGGAGTTACTCAAGAGTAATAAGATTCTATTTACAGTTTAACCGAAGATGCACATCACTTGGCTTCAACTACCACTCTATTTTCTTGCATGACACGACCTGGATGCTGGATGTCCCATGTGTCGGCAAAAGGAGGAAGAACTCGACCAAATCTTCGGTTGTGCCCTCGGATTAGACTAGTTGTGCATACTTAAAATTTTATTTTGTAGAATGGATGCAAGTTTTGGTATTGGGAAGAAGAGTACAACGATATATTGATAGAGCGCAATTTAGTAGATGTTCCAGCACTTTTAGCTAGCATAGAGGCTAGAGATGAAACTAGTGCACTTGTTGATAGAATAGAGGCTAGACACGTCTACTTCTTTACACTCGAAGAAGAAAGAAGCACGCAGGATCGAGCCTCCGCAGATCAACAATGAATGCATCGAGAAGGCACTAATCCAACTTACAGGAGCAGTTATGGAAGTTGGATATCTTCTAAAATGTATTCTTGTGGTTTTTGTTTTTCTAGTCAAAATTTTGGTGATGTATTTCCATGTACCAAAAAATCAATGATGAAAAAAAGATATGTGTTTGCAAAGAAAAATGTACCACCTCACACATTAACATATGGCCCACCTCACACTGTGGCCAAATTTCCTGGAGTCTGTGCTAGGTTAAAAAGTGTTCTTTGTGAGGATGGGTGGATGGTCTCAAGTTTAAAACTTGTTGTATTACGTACGTAGACGTAGAGATAGTGCAGCATGTGAAGCTAGTACAAATAGTGTACTATTGTTGATTGGCCTCATCCGATAACCTATTGCATTGCATGTACAATTATGTATTCGGAAAATATTTTTTCGCCTCATCGCAACACCCACACAGAGAAGCGACTCGAAAGCCATTCATAAATTTAGTAAGTTTATCATAGGCGTATCATTTTATTACATACAACAGGTCCTCAACCCACAAAGACAACGAGGATACATTATAAATACTAAAGTTTTCATCACACAACAAATAACAAGCAATGAAATGAACTTCAACTCAACCAATCCTCGGCGTTGTAAACGCTTGCTTTGAACCACAAGTGATTCTCCGGGAATGGCCAGCTACTGTCAATCTCGAGACCAATGCAGGACTGATCATCCAGGCTGAAGTGACATACTATATCACGACCAGGGTAGGGAACCACCGCAATGTCCGACGTATAGATACAATTGCTTCTCATAAATGGTAGTAACGTTGTGGCAACAACAGTTGGACCACCTTTCACCATCATTGGATAGTTTTGTCCAAAGAAGAGCGAGTTTCCTCCAAGACTATCAATACTATACCAGGGAGAAGGTGTTGGCACTAGCACAGTAGTATCCATCCCGAATACCATGCAACGGGTGTTGGAATAGGTCCGGAGAGTGCGACCATGGGAGACAACACCTTAGTAGTAACACCAGAAGTGGGCTGTATACAGACAAGAAGGGGTGATCCATCAGAAGTTGCCAGGCGCCACTTAGTATATGGGCCCTCCTCGTCCTCATGCTCATGCTCGTGATCATCACCATCGTCATCTCCCCCTTGGTTATAAAAAATTTCAAGTATAGGTGGTGGAATGTTCACAGGACCTTGGAAACACAAGAAGAAGGTTAATTAGTAGAGAAGGGAAACTTGCTAACTCGCATGCATGTGGATGAAACAATTATAATTACGGTGGAAGACAAGCGTACCGAAACTACGAGGATCCCACGCAAAAGCAGTGCCACGAGTGGTGGCAGCAAACACAAGACCCTCGTATTCAATTGCATCATAGTACACATCCGTGCATAGAAATTGATTTTTGAGCAATATCCATCCAGTCGAACCACGAAGGACGACAAAAAACTTGTTGAAGATAGCAACAACATGATAGTTCTTGTAATTCCAAGAGTGGTTGGGAACTCGACAAATTGCTATCTTCCGTAGACGACAGTCACCATGATCATATTTGAACATACGTAGATCATCTATGTGATCAACTTCAGGGCACTCGAAGATTTTTGGAAGTGGAATCCGCTGACGAGTGTTCACATTCACAAGTTCCCACTCACAATTGTACCCAATATAAACAACCCAATCTCCATTTGCGCCTGCCGAAGCCTTGCCCTCAAGCGACGGCATCTTAACATCATACGTATCATTATCAAGCGGCATCAACTTGCACAAGGCGAGGCTTCCCTCGTCCCCGTGCCAGTCGGCAGGGTCACGATGAAGAAGATAGGGGAGGTCAAACCGCTCTTGGACCCTTGAGTTCCTTGTAATGATGTTATTAGTTGAGTCGAGAATGTTCTTGAATGAACATGCCATGCTAGCCGATGTGATGACGTTGCACCGATGAATGAGTTCCCCCACCACATCATCTTTCAGATCGGGGCAAGAATAACGGGGTGGTTTCCGGCTTGTTCCCTCCATGGAGAAGACGATCGAACAATGGCAGAAGGAAGGGTGAAGGAAAATGGAGGAGGGGGGAATAGCGTGCGACATCAGTTCCAAATCGAGAGGGAAAGGCGAAGAGTCAGTGGACGGTTGCTAGTTTGCCATGGTACACAAAGAGGCGCCCCGGCCTACACGTCCTTTAGGAAATTGTACAAAAGGACTCGCCGTCGTCTCACTGACATGTTGGAATGGGAACACATGTCAACGAAACATGGCGTGTAATTTCTCGTGCAAAATGCGATGTTGCCGCGTTGGCCCAAGGTGCCGCATTAGTTATCGACCTTTATTTTTTAACATATAATCTGAGTGGATAGCTCCAATGGTCATCACACGTGAGCGGATATATAGGTGGGCTAGGTGGGCAGGCGGCAACAATCTAAGTGCTAAAAGAGTTGATCTCGAAAAAAGAGTTGGCCCAATGCTTGGTTTTGTTTGGATTTTCCAACTATGACCATTGGATAGAGTGAATCAATGGCTTACGTTCAAAGTTATTCTCATAGTACTATCGAATGGTATAGGAACGTGGATAGATTTGGTTGATTTTATATCGCTGAATAATATAAAATATTATGAGTGCAGACGCTCCACCCCGAGGTTTGTAGCTCCTTCTCGGTCGTCGGGAATCTATGTTCTTCCACTCTTTCGTTTAAGACATGAGCTTTGTTCATCCTGTTGCCGGCACGCGGGACATCTATATGCCTCCATTTTACAAAATCATACTATATGCCTCCATGACATGCGGGAAATCTAGCATCAAGGTGGCGTGTCATGCAAGAAAATGGAGATATGCAGTGCATAAGTGAGTCGTGCACTTCGATGGTACCTAGTACTACGCAATATTTTTTCTCCTTGATGGCACGTGAATAGTGCAAGTACTCAATGACAGAGCACAGGATGGTAGCCATGGACATGGTCGGCCCTTTTTGAAGAGAGTACTAATAAATATGTAACTTTGATGTGTCCCGTCAACTCGCAGAACGAGGAGAAGCTTGCTTACTACGCCTTCTCCCTCGCCAACGCGTGCGCGGTGGCTTGTAGCACGAGAAGAAACTTTTGCTTACAAGCGGTGGACGTGCAGCAGTTCATTTGGTGTCAGATTGCCAGAAGTAGTACCATCATTAGTGTTCGACTTCCGGAAGAGGAGAAGAGCCAAGCGCAAGGTCACCTACTAACGTAGTACAATACTACTATAGCCAAAGCTGGTCCACCTTTTTAGAGCATGGTTAATTAACATAGGCGGCTCTTGCAGCGGCACATCATTTAGAGCAAGTACTCTCTTTGTAGGATCAAAGGAAGTGAAACAAAAGTTTGAGTGGTTGCTAGATTGCTAATTAAAACATGATTACATAGGAAAAAAATCCTATAGCATTCTATCCTATGAATCAAACGACCAATGTAGGAAAATTATGAGGGGGGTCTCTCCAACAGTGTTCCTCGGCTCCCACCTAGCATCACGGTGGTCGAACTTGGAGTCATTCATCTGGTACATGTGGCATCTCAGATCTGGTACTCCAATATTAGGTTGGCTCTATGTGATGTGGCAACTTCATATACTAACCAGATGCTGGCTATACTACTACGGTACTCACACTCCAAGAAGTGACTCAAAAACCATTCATAAATTGAGTCTATGACACGCATTTGAAAATGTACCATTCATTACATACAACAAGTCATCAACACACAATGACAACGATGATACATGTTGGATTATGGATTATTTCCAACAAAACATTCTAGTAAATACTGAAGTTTTCATCACACAACAAATAACAAGCAACGAAATGAACTTCAACTCAACCAATCCTTGGCGTCGGAAACTCTTGCTTTGAACCATAGGTGCTCTGGGAAGGGTCGACTATTGTCAATATCGAGAGCAATGCATGACTGATCATCCAGGCTGAAGCGGCATATATCAGGAGCAGGGTTTTAAACCACCGCAATGTCCGAGGTATAGATATAGTTGCTTCTCATAAATGGTAGTAACGTTGTGTCAATAGCAGCTGGATCGCCTTTAACCATCATTGGATAGTTTGGTCCAAGGAAGAGCAAGTTTGCTCCAAGACTATCAATACTGTACCAGGGAGAAGGTGTTGGCGCTAGCACACTAGTATCCATCCCGAATACCCTGCAACGGGTGTTGGAATAGGTCTGGAGAGGGCGACCATGGGAGACAACACGTGCTCCCTCAGTAGTAACAATCTCAGTGCACTGTATACAGAAAAGAAGAGGTGATCCATCGGAATTAGTTGCCAGCCGCCACTGAGTATATAAGTCCCTCTCGTCCTCATGATCATGATCATCACCATCGTCATCTCCCCCTTGGTTATAAAATTTTTCAAGTACAGGTGGTGGAATGTTCACAGGACCTTGGAAACACAAGAAGAAGGTTAATTAGTAAAGGGAAACTTGCTAACCCGCATGCATGTGGATGAAACAATTATAATTACAGTGGAAGACAAACATACCGAAACAACGAGGATCCCATGCAAAAACAATGCCACGAGTGCTGGAAGCAAACACAAGATCCTCGTATTTAATTGCATAATAGTACTCATCATCCATGTACAGAAACTAATTTTTGAGCAATATCCATGGACGAACCGTGGAATCTGTAACGATGGCAACAAGCTTGTCGAATATAGAAACAACTTCATAGTTCTAGTAATTCCAAGAGCGGTTGGGAACTCGACAAATTGCTATCTTCCGTAGAGGATAGCCACCATGATCATATTTGAACGTACGTAGATCATCTGTGTGCTCAACCTCAGGGCACTCTGAGATTTTTGGAAGTGGAATCCGCTGACGAGTGTACACATTCACAAGTTCCCACTCACAATTGTAACCAATATAAACAACCCAATCTCCATTTGCGCCAGCCCAGGCCTTACCCTTAAGCGATGACATCTTGACATCACACGTATCATTATCAAGCGGCATCAACTTACACAAGGCAAGGCCTCCGTCGTCCACGCCAATGCGAACAGGCTTATAGCGAAGAAGATAAGGGAGATCAAACCTCTCCTGGACCCTTGGGTTCCTTGTAATGATGTTATTAGTTGAGTCGAGAATGTTCTTGAATGAACCTGCCATGCTAACCGAGGTGATAATGTCGCACCGATGAATGAGTTCCCCCACCACGTCATCTTTCGGATCGGGGCAAGAATAACGGGGTCGTTTCCGACTTGTTCCCTCCATGGAGAAGACGATCGAACAATGGCAGAAGGAAGGGTGAAGGCAAATGGAGGAGGGAGGAAGAGCGTGCGACAACAGTTCCAAATCAAGAGGGAAAGGCGAAGAGTCGGTGGACGGTTGCCAGTTTGCCACGGTACACGAAGAGGCGCCCCAGCCTTCACGTCCTTTCCGAAATTTTACAAAAGGACTCGTCGTCGTCTCACTGACATGTTGGAACGGGACCACATGTCAACGAAACATGGTGTGTAATTTCTCGTGCAAAATGCGATCTGGCCGCGTTGGCCCGAAGTGCCGTATTATTTCTCGACTTTATTTTTTTAATGGCTTACCATTCAGTTTTGAAGCATGACTAATTGGTACTATTTGCAGAGAAAATATAAACTAGTCTACCACTACTCCACCTCTAGTACTACTAGTATAAAAACGATATATAGGCTGGAGCTTCAGAGCTTTCTTGCTAAGGGCTGCCCACTTGCTTCTCACACTATCACCCTCTCTCCAGATCTAAAAAAGACGGCCTCTCTCTCCCTCCTCACCAGTGGTCACAGATCCGTCGAGGAAGAAAAGGACGTGCAGCGTTGACGCACTCGTCGGCGGTGAGCGAGGTCGCGCATTGACGACAAGGCCGTCCTCTCAGACCTAGCGCCCGCGCGGGATGGCCTCTGTCCCCAAGCTCGTTGCCGTAGTGCGTGCGAAGGACGACGACCACGAGCGAAGCCACTTCCCACCGACCCTCAGGTATGCTATCTCTTTTTGAACCATACCCTTGTTCTATTGCCCCCATCTGCCATGTCGCTGCATGTGGATCTTTTTCCACTCCACCATCTTCCCAATTTGCTATCCTCTGCTCTGCTGGTCACGCAGGTGAAAACCTTAATTTGCACTATTAAAGGAAACCCTACTTCATGCAGACTAATCCATGTCTGGGTTGAATACGGAAAGGAAGGGAGACTGTACTCTCCAAGAGAGTAGGCACCGAACCCACATCTTGGTTGAAAAGGGGAAAATCAGTAGCTAAGGAATGAGTCTCGTGTATCTTGGTTGAAGAAGGGTAGAAAGGCATGACAACGCAATAGAGAATGACCAAGTCGATCGGTTTGTTGTCCTCACATAGGAAAAAAGTGGCTAAACATAAAAAAATGGGACATAATCCACATATGGTGCCTGGATATTTGTTGCTTTGGGCAACCATACCTCCCTCACCACTCTATGCGTCCATGGAGGTACATCGTACTGGTGCGCCCATTGTCTGAATAGGCCTCCCATGCTCTTATTGCCACCTTTTTGCTGTTAGTATAACACCATCAGTCAAGTCAAGCAATGCTACTACTAAAGTGATGCCACATTTAACTAATGCCGCACTCAGTCTAATGCCACCGATAAATTTAAGCAATGCCATTTAAGGTCACTGGATTATTTCAGGGTTAGCTGTTGATTGTGGATGTATTAAAGATTTTTCAGCTAAGGCATTCTAATGCTCTTGCACAGCCAGTATACCAACGATAAAACTTGTTAGTACCTTCAGATTTTTGCACTGTTAATGCTTATAGATTACATACCTCACTTTCATGAGATAAGTTAATTTTTTGTACAGTGTCACCAAAATGCCAAGGCATTGATGTTATTTTATTTTGGTTAAACTCCACAAAAAATTATGAAGACAAGAGGAAAGGTCAAGAGTGGTCACCTCCTCCTCCGGCTGTTCTCTTGATTCGTTCGATCAAGTTTTTATGTTTGATTGATTATCAAGATTGGGATAGCAATTTTTAAGCCCCCACCCCCGAGTTCGAAATGATATTTACCATGGAGGTACATGGTTTGCAATTTTTTTATACTGTCATTAGTTAATAATGCTAGTTACCTTCAGTCTTTTGTATTTGGTTTAATGCTCGTGCACAACTAGTATACCAATGCTGAAACGTGTTACCTTTACATTTTGTATTGTTAATTCTTATAGAAATCTTCCAGTGCCAGAGTTTATTGAAATCTGTTCAGTAAAACCATTGTAATGTACCCTGTAATAAAATAACTACTCTACTGTTGCACTAGCCACTGGATTAGTGTGTATTTGTAGTATTCGAAATTTCGAATGGTGTTGCATTAGCGTATGGACATAAATAAAGTGTGGCAAGATTTCCCAGAAATGTTCTCAAGAAAACTACTACCTTTTTGTCTAAATACTAGACGTTTGGGTACTTTAAACTGAACCGCGAAAACGTCTTATATTAAGGAACAGAGGGTGTAGAGTTCACTCAAATTATCCAGGTAAAGCTAGTCACACCTTTGTTAAAATTAATGTTCATTATGTTATCAGAGGAGGTCTGTAAGTTTGTCTCTAATGCCTATCGACTACATACCTGACATCATGATGTAATATTAAGTCATTTCCTTTTGTATAGTGTCACTGAATTGTCAAGGCAGTGATGGCATTTTATTTTAGTTGAACTGCACAAAATATGCTTAAAAGAAGAGGAAAGGTCAGGAATCGATCATTCTTTCAGAAAGAACTAAATATTCCTTTCTGACATCAGCCGCTATTGCCTTATCTATTCCTTCAAACAGGTGGTTAGAAACAGTCTTGCTACCTTTTCCCATTAAGAAATTGGAATGCTTATATTTGTGAGTTTATGCTTCAACTAGTACCACTTTTATAGTAATCACACATTCAATATCTATGCAAAAAGGATGCTCGATTTTAGTGGAATTGCACAAAAAGTCCAACTGGTTCAACATTAGGAGCATATTTTCTTCCAAACCTTTATATCCAATTGGTGGCACTATGAGCTATTCATTAAGAAGGTACATGGTTTGCTACTATCTTGCTACTCTTTTTGTATTGTCATTAGATAGTAATACTAGTGGTTTGCATGTGAATTTATTGGCAGGGTGGACCTACATTGGAGGTGTAGGACATGATTCAATGATTGGATGCTCAATTTCAGTTGTATCAATTTCACCTCTTCCATCACTGCGAACATGGATATCCTTGGTCTGATGAAGAATAGGCACTATATTTCTGCTCTGAACAAGCAAATCAATTCAGTATGAAATTGTCTAGGGCAAAACAGGACTGTATCAAATTGTCCAGTGCAAAACATGACATATGCCAAGCAGAAGAGACACATTTAAACTGAAAATACAAGGTGGGGTATATGTTTACTAGCTGCTTGATATTTGTGCAGATAGAGATGTCTGCCCGTTGCTATTTGGCAAACACACAAAGTGACCGCAATTTTGGTTGAACTGCACAAGAGAATAGTATAGTCACTGCATGCAGTGCCATTTGAAAATAGACACAGAAAGATTGGATAGTAACTTCATGGACTGCGGAAAAGTAGTATTGTACTATTTATTGGCCAACACTAGGTGCTTCATTGCTTTGGTCTGATTATACAATCGGCATCATTATGCCCAAGTTAAAGTTTGTATTCCGAAAATAGTCTCACCGTGTGATCGAGAGAAGACCAAATCATATTGTAGTGGATGTTCCTCCGTCATGTGTGGTTCATTCTCATGGTTCCAGCTTTTGGTGAAACCACCTACGTTTGCAAGAGGAATTGTAGACTTCACAAACAAATTTGTCTTTCAGTCTGTACTGAATGTTGGCCAAGAGAAGCATCCATGTTAGTAGGAAGAACATATGTTTTTTCTAGATCTTTGCTTTTGGAGCTACATATTTGTATATGATCTGTGAATCATTGCGATGCATTAACATGTTGATCTTATGTATGGGAATCGTACTAGTTGGTTTTAGTTGTGGTTGATCTTTGCTTTTGGAGCTACATATTTGTATATGATCTGTAAATCATTGATATGCATTAATAGTTCCTTATATCTGTTCACTCGGTGTTTACAAGTTACTGATCGATCACTAGCTAGCATACTAATGCGCTCCTGGAAGTTTTAGTTGCGACGCAAGATCCGAAGTGGCAATTTGTTGAATAAAAATGCCTACCTCTAAAGAAACTGACAAGCTGCTCTGAAGAAAATGCCATGCGAATCTGAAGAAACTGCCAACGAAAACGTTCGCAAATGCCTTATCTCCCAGCTAAAGTTGATCAACTAATGCCCTCGGCTGCGACTCGTTGCATGCTGCTCCGCGTACTGGCTGCGAGCGATTTTGAGTGCCTGCATGCAGCCGGCCGTAATTAAGGCAGCTAACTAATGCGAAAAAGATGTGCTTTAATTGTTGCGGGCCTTTTAAATCCGTGGAATCATTATTAACAAGGAGGGAGATGATTCCAGTGCACTCGTTTGACTGCCATGCCGGCATGCGACCCAGCACGGACGGAATGGGACGGCACAGCCAGAATTTCAGTTTCTCTAGTTTTCCACGGCAAGCTGGCGCGCTAAGCCATGCGTGCTTAATTATGCATTGAATTCCGATGACCGTCGCGCTACCTTCCACCTACAAGTACTGTTTCCCGGCCTTCTATGGTGGCACCATGACCCAACTCGCCCTATCCTCATAAGCCCCCACCGGCCCAACGTCGCTCGCCACTTATCCTGGCTCTCTCCACGTCCGCCATGCCCCCGCCCATCCGCGATAGGCGAGGCCGGAGGCGGTCACCGCCGAAACTAGTGTTCGAGTTTTCACTAGAAGGCAAACGGAGGGAGGAGGCATTCTAGCGGTCTTTAGATGGCAATGCGGAGATCGAGGAATTCTTGGAGCGTGACCGACTGGCGGAGGAGCAGGAGTTGTTGGAGCGCGATCGCTTGGCGGAGGAGCAGTGTATCGCCGATTTGCGCCGCTAGCGGGACATGGAGCAGCAGCGCACCAACGCTCTGATTCGCGAGCAGAGCGCCCGCGACTGGGCCGACTACGTGGAGGCCGGCGCCCGGCAAATAACCCTCGAGGCTGTCGAGCACGCACGCGTTCGCGACGCTGATTTTTACTACCAGCTCATCAAGTGGGTTTCCCGCTTAGAAGCCGAAGCTTCGGTGGACCATGCCGGCATGGAAAGGGCCAACGCGCGTGCACAACGCGCCCTATCGCACCTCTGGCAAGTCCGAGGCGAGGCGGAGGACACCGGTGCCGGCGTTTAGCGTGTACCGCAGATGGCGGCCGGCATCGTCTAGTTAGCTAAGAGTAAGTTAGTACTTGTACGCTACTAGAGTATTAGTGGGAGTTGATAGTTAACTTGGCGATGATGGTTGTCAACGTGGAAGTTCAGTACTCTATATGTGGGTCAGACCTGTTACTTTGCTCTGAATGTTGAACTTTCCGTTTGAATGTATGTAATGGGCTGTTATTTTTTCAAATGGGTTGTATTTTTCCTCCACGGGTTTAGAGGCTGACTTGTGGGCCTACCAAGTGGACGCGAACACAATCAGGATGACAGCAGGGACCCGCCAAGGTCATGGCAGTAAGCAAGCAAGTGCCTCCTTATTTCAAGCCAATAAAAAATGGCTCCTCCTAATGGATTTTTGACATCTCGGTCCCATACCATTGTCAACATAGTCAATAAACGAGAGAATTGCACAATGAGCGGCTGACACCAGGGACCCAGCAGCTCGCCCAGTTATTTTTGTTTTGGGTTAATTTGATAAATGTCACTCCAAATCTGGTGTTCCTGAGAAATTCCACTGCAATTTCCAGACTTTGTAAAATGCCATTTCATGCCAATTCCAGTGGCATTTTTCAAAGTCTCGAGTGGCGTTTTTCAAAGTTTGCAAATTGTAGTGGCGTTTTCCAAAGTTCGCAAAAATTGTAGTGGCATTTTTCAATGTTTGGAAATTGCAGTGGCATTTTCATGAATCGCCATAATTGGAGTGTCATTTATCTAATTTTTTTTTGAGACGGAAGCAGGGTGTCAACTGGGCTATGCGGGGCACTCTGGCCTGTCTAGACAGCCTTCTCTTTTATGTTTACCAGAGACCAGCCGAGTAGTTTTTTTCTTTCTGAAAATGGCTGGCCCAGTTTTTTTGTGATTTGCCAAGTAAGTCGCTTTGTCAGTCCTGTTGGGCTGCAAATCTTTCAAGACGAGGAGAGCTTCATTCAGCTGGACGAGAAAATGGCCTATCAGTAATGAGAAATGGGTTGTACATTTTTAAAACACATCAAATCAGCAATTAGTTTCAAATTTCTTTTTTTCATTTTGAGATTTTAAATTGCATTAATTTTTATGCATGGACAATTTGTTGGATTTTATGTTGATATACATTTATTTTTAAAATCAGTTTGAATGTGACTCAAAATTTCGGGATTAAAAACAGTTCGGACCGCACCGAAATATGCAAAATTTCGTATAAGTTTTTTAACAATGGCCACAATATGGGCTGTAATGCTAATAAAAAGAATATGGGATCCAAAAAAACCTTAAGAATTAGCAAATGGGCTGTAAATTATTAGAAATAATGGAAGATGGGCTGTATGATGTTTTCCATATATTTGAGGCTTTCCTAAAAAAAGGTTAACGCACAAGCAATGACTGTTGGATGTCCATCCAACGGCCGTCGTGCTTCTTCAATCTCTACTCTTCCTGCTCCAGCCACTCATACAAGCGCCGGCGGGACTGCCTGCTCTCTCTCCTCCCTGCGGCCGGCTGTGCTGCCGCGCAGGCCTCACCGCCCCACCGTACTCCCATCGCTGGCCAAGCCATCCCTCTACTCACCCACACCTGCTGTTATTCTCCGGCGACGGCAGACGAACTAGTAAACCCTCGTATAGTCGTACTCCCCTCTGTGTGGGAAACAACTGTCGAGTCTTCCCTGCCTCCGTGTCATTCCCTTCCTAGGCCTCGCCGTCGTCCACCGCCCTGGTGCTCTCGGCGCAGCCTGGTCAACGTGGTCAATGACCTAGATGCATCTCAAGTGGACTGTACGTGGAGAGGCTGACAGCTGGGTCCATGGACGCACGCAAGGAAATGCCTCCTTATTACGCGCAAAATAACGATTCCTCCACCTGACATCTGGGACCCATCAAAAGGGCCTCTGTATTTTGCGAAAAAAACGTTACCGCCGCTGACAGCTCGGACCAACCAGCTATATCTTTGCACGCAAGGAAGTGCGTCCTTATTACGCACAAAAAATGAATACTCCCCCTGCTAGCTGGGACTCAGTATAGTGGCAGGCTGACTTATGGGCCTACTAAGTTGACGGGGACGGAGGGCTTTGTCAACTTAGTCAATATGCACGATTCTAGCTCTAGTGACCGTACGATATCCATCCAACAGTCGTAGTGCTTCTTCAACCTCTGGTCTTCTTGCTCCAGCCTCCCAAACCAGCACCGGTCGTGCCTCGTGCTCCTGCCTCCCGTGGCCGGCTATGATGCGGCGTAGGCCTCACCGCCCCTACTACTCCCACCGCTGGCCAGGCCATCCCTCTACTCACCCGCACCCCCTGTTATTCTGCGGCGACGACAACCTTATACTGCAGCGAACCAGTGAACCCTGATACTCCTCTACGCGTGGGCATCCACTGTCGCGTCTTCCCCGCCTCCGCGTTGTCCCCTTCCTAGGCCTCGCCGTCGTCCACCGCCCTAGTGCTCTTGGTGCGACGTGGTCAACGTGGTCAAGGAACGACTTCCATTGGAAGAGTACTGTATGTGGAGAGGCTGACAGCTGGGTGCACGGCAGCCGCAAGGCAGTGCCTCCTTATTATGCGGAAAATAATTATTCCTCTACCTGACAGCAGGGACCCACCGGATGGGCCACCGTATTTGGCGAAAAAAACGTTTCCCCCTTGACTGTTGGGACCCACCAGACGGGCCACCGTATTTCGCAAAAAAACATTGCCCCCGCTGTCAGCTCGGACCCACCGGAACTGTCGCCTTATTATGCACAAAAAATGAATACTCCCCCTGCTAGTTGGGACCCACCTTGGTGGGTGGCTGACTTGTGGGCCTACTAAGTTGAAAGGGACGGAGTCCTTCTCAACTTAGTCAATATGAACGATTCTAGCTCCAGTGACTATACGATGTGCATCCAACGGCCGTAGTGCTTCTTCAACCTCTGGTCTTCTTGCTCCAGCCGCCCAAAGCAACGCCGGTCATACCGCATGCTCCTGCCTCCCGTGACCGGCTGTGCTGCCACGGAGGCCTCACCGCCACCTACTATTCCCACCGCTGGCCAGGCCCTATGGTGACGGCAGCCTCACACCGCAGCCGAACCAGTGAACCCTCGTACTCCTCTCCGCGCGGGTTTCCACTGTCCCGTCTTCCCCGGCTCCGCGTTGTCCCCTTCCTAGGCCTTGCCATCGTCCACCTCCGTGGTGCTCTCGGCGCGGCGTGGTCAACGTGGTCAAGGAACGACTTCCATCGGAAGAGTACTAGACGTGGAGAGGCTGACAGCTGGGTCCACGGCCGCAGCAAGGAAGTGCCTCCTTATTACGCGCAAAATAATTATTCCTCCACGTGACAGCGGGGACCCACCGAACAGGCCACCGTATTTCGTGGAAAAAAATCTTTACCCTGACTGCTGGGACCCACCAGCTACATCTTCGCACGCAAGGAAGTGCGTCCGGGCAAAAAAAACGATTCGCCCCCCTGACTGCTGGGACCCACCAGCTACATCTTCACACACAAGGAAGTGCCTGACAGTCGGGACCCACCTAGTGGAAGTGTAAGTAGCATTGTCATTCTGGTCGCGAACGTGTACGTACATACTGGTCGATGTAGAGGCGCGCACGTAGCATGTTCACGTACGTACACCGGCTAGGGTGCAAGAAAGTAAATATGGCCATGTACGTACATACAGGCGGAGTCTCGAACACCTAGTCGCGCGTACGTACGGCCAGGGCTCGTGTACATCGCTGGGTCGGAACGAAGAAACTGCATCGTCGTCGTGTTCATGGGGAGGCAACGGAAAGCGGCGTGTTCATCGGGAGGCAACGGAACGCGTGGGAGCCAACCGGCTTGGATGGAACAGCCGATGGAAACGAGGCATGGCATACCGCAGAACAGAGGAAACAGCCTTGTGTTCGACCGGCCACGTTCAAAATGGGATCCTGTTCATCAGGAGGGGTCTGGCGTACCGCAAAACGGAGGAAACGGACCTCCTACGGTCGAAACGTGGGTCCTGTTGATCGGGAGGGGTGTGGCGTACCGCAAAACGGAGGAAACGGACTTGTGTTGGAGCGCTACGGTTGAAACGGGGGTCCTGTTCATCAGGAGGGGTGTGGCGTACCACAAAATGGAACTCCACGGGATATTGTTCATCTCCACCGTCGGCCCCCTCCAGCCTCCACGGGCTACCATTCATCCACCGTCGACCTCCTCCAGCCCCCACCTACGACTGTTCATCCACGGGCTCCTGTTCATCCAGCCTCCACCGCGCGCTACTCCACCGGCTACTGTTCAACCAGCCCTCTCCATGTGCTCCTGTTCAACCACCCCTCCACGAGCTACTGTTCATCCAGCCTCCACCGCGTGCTACTCCACCGGCTACTGTTCAACCAGCCCTCTCCACGTGCTCCTGTTCGACCACCCCTCCACGTGCTACTGTTCATCCAGCCCTCCACCATCTACTGTTCATCCTGCCCTCCACAGGGTGGTCGTGTTCATCCAGCCCTCCATGGGGTCCTGTTCATCCAGCCCCAACCGGCTCGATCGATTGGGGTCCTGTTCATCCAGGGGCAACACCACGGGGTCCTGTTCATCCACCCCCACTGGGAACTGTTCAGCCAAACCCCCAGCAACACTCACTATTCATCTAGAGGCAACACCACGGGGTCCTGTTCATCCACCCCACCGGGAACTGTTCATCCAAACCCCCCCACCAACGCTCACTGTTCATCCAGAGGCAGCATCGATCGGCTTCCGTTAGAAGTAGTAGCGAAGGAATCGCTCGATCGGCTTCAGTTAACAGCCATCGATCGATCGCTCGGGTTTAGTAACGCGTAGCCTATAGTGCAATCGCTCGGGTTCAGTTAGAGCCCAACGCCTCACTCGGGTTCAGTTAGAGCCCAGCGCCTCGCACCCACGTGCGTGCGCGTACGAGAGAGAAACACGCATCGCTCGGCCCCAACCACCCACCGTAAACAGGAACACCCTGATATTTTCCTCACCCATGCTTCTACCATGGTTTTTTCTGTCATGGACGGCCCAAAGAATGTCATGCAGCTGCGTCTCCGGCCCGCCAAGGACGAAAAGCCCATTTTCTGTCATGATTTTTTGTCATGGAAGTAGGACCCCACCACATCTATGATGATACCGGGTTTTGTCACAATTATCGTCATAGAAGTGTCGTAAGTACGACAGAAAAAAATTCGTTTGGCCCAAAATGTCACGGATGTGTCTTTTTTTTGTAGTGGTCGTTGTCGTGCACTCAGCTATGCCGTTGGAGTTGATGGACTCATTTACCTTCGAAGCTTCCGCAGTTATCTTATTTCAATGGCTTTCAGCCATATTATTGTAATAAGTACTCTCTTTGAGACATTCGGTGTAATAAGTGTGTGATTGCACTCTGTTATAAATCCTCGAGTACTGTGTGTGTCAGCATTACCGATCCAGGGATGACACTTATACACAGAGATTTGGCCATCTGAGGTCAGATCGCTATAGCCCACCTGGTGCACCCCCTCTGGTTATTTTTGCACCAAAAATTCTTAAATATTCAGGAAAAAATCATATAAAATTTTCAGTGCATTCTGAGAAATTTTGTTTTGGGTTATTTTTTTATTGCACAGGAAATTCAGAAAACACACAAAACATCACATTTTATTTTATTTAACTAATAAAAACAGAGAATAAAAAGTAGGGACAGAAAGTAGTGCTTATTAAATTCATCAACTTCATACCGTTCAAAATGATTCATTAATAAGGTTGATCAAGTCTTATTAACAACCACTTTCGATTAGTATGAAACCGACGAACTTTCGTAAATCACTAAGTTACCTCAATGGGGATATGCATTTCCCCAACAATAAGTATTTCTTATTTGGTTTTGACAGTAGGTAGAGGTATTTGAAAACTTCCAATAGTGATTGTCAGAGATTTTTCAATAACATTAATACAATTCACTTGGAATTGTTTCTTCGGAAAGTGCATCGTATGCTCATTACCATTGATATGAAAAGTGATCTTGCTTTTATTGCAATCAATAACAGCACCTGAAGTGTTCAAGAAGGGTCTACCAAGGATAATCGATATGTGGTCATCCTTGAGCATCTCAAGTATAACAAAGTCAGTCAAAATAGTTACATTAGCAACAACAACAACAGGCACATCCTCATAGATACCGATAGGTATGGCAGTTGATTTGTCAGCCATTTGCAAAGATATTTTAGTAGGTGTGAGTTTATTCAAGTCAACTCTTTTATATAAAGAGGAAGTCATGACACTAACACTAGCTCCTAAATCACACAAAGCAGTTTTCACATAATTCTTTTTGATAGAGCAAGGTATAGTCGGTATTCTTGGATCTCCAAGTTTTTTAGGTACTCCATCTTTAAAAGTATAATTAGCAAGCATAGTGGAGATTTCAGCTTCTGGTATTTTTCTTTTATTTGTGATGATGTCTTTAATATACTTTGCATAAGGAGGCCTTTTCAGGATATCAGTCAAGCGAGTACGCAAAATACTGGCCTCAGCATTTCAGCAAAGCGTTCAAATTCTTCATCATCATTATTTTTAGTTGACTTGGGTGGAAAAGGCATAGGTTTTTGAACCAAAGGTTCTCTTTCTTTACCGTGTTTTGTAGCAACAAAGTCTCTTTTGTCATATCTTTTATTTTTAGGTTGTGGGTTATCAAGATCAACATGTGGTTCTATCTCAACATCATTATCTCGTTCTTTATCATTGGTTGGTTGAGAGTCTTCATGAACCTCATCATAATCTTTGTCATTATCATTAGGTGAGTGTTCATTACGATATTGAGTTTCAACATCTGAGATAGAAACTTCATTTTCATTATCAGGATGTTTCTCTATTTCACGTTCACTAGAAGTGTGCAAAGTCCTATCATTTTTCTTTTTCTTTTTATTCCTAGAAGGACTAGGTGCACTAGTGTTAGCTCTTTGTGAATCTTGTTCAATTCTTTTAGGGTGTCCCTTAGGATAAAGTGGTTCCTGAGTCATTTTACTTCCTCTAGTTGCAACTCTAACAGCAAAGTCATGCATATTATGATTCATTTCATCAAGCAATTCTCTTTGAGATTTAGCAACTTGTTCTAACTAAGTTTGAACCATAGAAGTGTGTTTTCCAACACCTCTAACATCATTTGATATTCTAAATAACAAATCACTCAAGCGAGCAATCATATCAGAATTATATTTCAATTGTTTCATAACATTTGCATTGAAGTGATGTTGTTTCCTAATGTAGTTTTCAAACTCATAAAGGCATTGACTAGGATGCATATTGTGAGGATTATCATTATCATTAAAATTCATAAGAGAATTTACCTCTACCACCTTAGGCATTGGTGGTGTATTAAGCCCATGTATTTCTTCAATAGGAGGTAAATTTTTAACATCCTTAGCTTTAATACCTTTTTCCTTCATAGATTTCTTTGCTCTTGCATATCTTCAGGACTGAGATATAATATACCCCTCTTCTTCAGATTGGGTTTAGGCGGTGGTTCAGGAATAGTCCAATCATCATAGTTTTTCAATATGTTACTCAATAATTCTTCAGCTTGAGCAATAGTTCATTCCCTGAAAACACAACCAACACAACTATCTAGGAAGTCCCTAGAAGCATTGGTTACTCCATTATAGAAGATATCAAGTATTTCATTTTTCTTAAGAGGATGATCAGGCAAAGCATTAAGCAACTCGCAAAGCCTCCCCCAAGCTTGTGGGAGACTCTCTTCTTTAGTTTGCACAAAGATAAATATTTCCTATAAGACAGCTTGTTTCATATGAGCAGGAAAATATTTTTCAGAGAAGTAATAAACCATATCCTGGGGACTATGCAGACAACCAGGAGCAAGAGTATTGTACCAAGCTTTAGCATCACCCTTTAATGAGAAAGGAAATAATTTGAGAATAAACTAATAGCGAGTTTTCTCATCATTAGTAAAAAGGGTGGCTATATCATTCAACTTAATAAGATGTGCCACAACAGTTTCAGTTTCATAACCATGGAAAGGATCAGATTCAAACAGAGTAATTAGCTCTGGGTCGATAGAGGATTCATAATCCTTATCATCAATAAAGATAGGTGAAGTAGCAAACTTAGGATCACATTTCATTGTAGCATTCAGAGATTTTTCTTTATACTTTTGTAGTAATTTCTCTAGATCATCTCTATCATTACAAGCAAGAATATCTCTAGTTGCTTCTTCACTCATAACATAACCTTCCGGTATCTTAGGAAATTCATATCTAGGAAGGCTAGTTTTAGCAGGTGTTTTAGGAGTTTCAGTTTCAAGCTCGTCATCAGATTCAACAGCATCATGTTGTATTACTCTAGCAATTTGTTTATCAAGAAATTAACCAAGTGGGACATCATCATTATCAAGCAAGGTACTAGCATCATTCATAGTAGAAGTAGCATCATCAATAACTTGCGACATATCAGAATTAATAGCATGTGGTGGTGTTGCAACTTTACTCATAACAGAAGGTGAATCTAAAGCAAAACTGGATGGCAGTTCCTTACCTCCCCTCGTCTTAGAGGGATAAATCTTGGTCTTTGGATCCTTCAGATTCTTCATAGTGATAATATGATAATAATCCCAAGTGACTCAACAAATATAGCTATGCTCCCCGGCAACGGCACCAGAAAAAGGTCTTGATAACCCAAAGTATAGGGGATCGCAACAGTTTTCGAGGGTAGAGTATTCAACCCAAATTCATAGATTCGACACAAGGGGAGCCAAAGAATATTTGAAGGTATTAGCAGCTGAGTTGTCAATTCAACCACACCTGGAGATTAATTATTTGCAGCAAAGTTATTAGTAGCAAAGTAGTTTGACAGTTTTGATAGTAGTGACAGTAGCAACGGTAACAGTAACAGTGATAGCAGTAGGTTGTAACAAGTGTAACAGTGATGATAGCAGTAGTAACTTAGCAGAAACAGTAAGGATAAATTCGTAAGCATCGGATTGGTGACTTGTTGGATGATATTCATCATGAGACAGTTATAACCTAGGGCTATACGTCACTAGCTCCAATTCATCGATATAATGTAGGCATGTATTCCGTAAATAGTCATATGTGCTTTATTAAAAGAACTTGCATGACATCTTTTGTCCAACCCTCCCGTGGCAGCGGGGTCCATATTAGAAATTAAGGGATATCAAGGCCTCCTTTTAATAGAGAACCGGAACAAAGCGTTAACACATAGTGAATACATGAACTCCTCAAACTACGGTCATCACCGGGAGTGGGCCCGGTTGTTGTCACTCCGGGGTTGCTGGATCATAACCGTAGTAGGTGACTATAACTTGCAAGATTGGATCTAAAACATGGATATAATGATGAATTCATAAACGGTTCAGATCTGAAATCATGGCACCCGGGCCCAAAGTGATAAGCAATAAGCATGGCAAAGTCGTAGAACATCAATCTAAGAACATAGTGGATACTAGGTATTAGGCCCTAGCAAAACTAACTCGATTACATGACGAATCTCATCCAACTCCTCACCGACCAGCAAGCCTACGAAGGAATTACTCACTCCCGGTGGGGAACATCATGTAATTGGCAATGGAGAAGGGTTGGTGATGACGAAGAACGAAGATCCCCCTCTCCCGAGCCCCAAACAGACTCCATATCTGCCCTCCCGAGGAAGAACAGGGCTTGGCGGCGGCTCCCTCTCATGGATCGCGATAATTCTTTCTCCCTGATTTTTCTTCTGGAATAATGTGAATTTATAGTATCAGGGGGTCATCAGCGGGGTCACTAGGTGGGTACAACCCACTTGGGCACGCCAGGAGAGGGGGGCGCCTTGGTGGGTTGTGCCCACCCAGGGGCCCCTCTCCGGTGGGTCTTGGATCTAGAAATTCTTATTATTGGTATAAAAAATCCTCAAAAAGTTTTGTTCCATTCCGAGAAGTTTTATTTCTGCACAAAAACAACACCATGGACGTTTTGCTGAAAACAACGTCAGTCCGGGGTTAGTTTCATTCAAATCATGCAAATTAGAGTCCAAAACAAGAGGAAAAGCGTGAGAAAAAGTAGATACATTGGAGACGTATCAGGATGCTGGAGGAGGACAATGAAATCGGCCGGTGACCATTTAGATTAACTATATTAATTCTATCTTTAGATTCATACTAGCACTTCTTATTTATTGTAAGTGTAATGAAATCTGTCATGTTTCTATGAAATCCAGCCATGTTTGCATGAATTTGCGTCCACTTTCACGCTCTCCGGTGAGCGTTGTGCATCGTTGGAGTGGGACGACGGACTCCGTCTCTGACAACCCTACAAAGTGCATCACCACCTTTTTGATGGCCAGGACGCGATGAAAGAACGACGTCCTTCATTCCGCAGGTGATGGCCATTACCATGCACTTGTCTAGACGGCTCGGTAGCTCATGAAGCAGCACCAACAACATGCCTTGTGCCTCTAGTACTCCATTGAAGCCGTAGTTGCTACATGCGCAACTCTGGATGCAGATGTATGTGAGCACGATGACGCTGCGTGGCCATCCATCAATAGTGGATGGTATGAGATGACATCGCCATGTGCATCCTATTTGTACTAAACATCATGAATGAAGAGTATAAACATGTTTACGTACAAGCTGAGTGGATTGCTCCAGTGGTCATCACACGTGTATTGTCATGCAAAGCTTCATTTAGCAGGTTATAGAGTCATTTTGTTTTGGTATGTGTGATGTTACTCATAGAATGAGTAACTATCTATAAGTTACTCAATTTACCTCTCTCCTCATTAACTATTTGCCACATAGGTGAATTTGCTGAGTTGGACCCGATGTTACTCTTGAAGTTACTCCCACTGTGGTTAGTCTTAGGCCTTGTTCAGTTCAACCTCCTCCCAAGGGGTTTGGAGAGGGATGGAGGGGAATTTGTCTTGTACATGATTTAATCCGACACAATCCCTATTGATCCCCGTTAAAATTCCTTGAACCGCACATGCCCTTAAGGTTAAAAATGACCGGGATTACAGAGGACAGGGTACAAACTTCTAGGATTTAAAGGTGAGGTTTGTTTTCGACTAGCTCTACAACCTCAAGGTTTATAAATTAGACTTCACTCTCCCCTCGCGCACACGCGCGGGTACACTCATGGTGGAGTACATTTGCACACGAAAAGGTAGGTAACATGGCAATTTGAGACATCTAGTCGTCCACTTAATGTGGCGTCTGGGACCAAATGTCAGCCATACCAAATGCGACCTAAATGCGGTGGCACGGTTATTAATCAAGTTTCTTTTTACTCGTACGTTAAATTAAAATATGGCTTCATGCATATTCAATTTAAAAGGATCGCTACGGAGAGAAAAACAATTACTATTCCACTAGTCCACTTTGGGACTTTCTTTCTAGGGTTGCTCTCTTCTTCTCACTCTCTCAACCTCTCCAGATCTCAACAAGACGGCGGTGACCTCTCTCTCTCTCTTCTCACCGGTTGACACATATCCAGACGGATACCTTCCGCAGGTGGTCGCCGGTGGCGAGGGAGGAAGCCAACGCGCGCCATCTTCTATGACCTGGCGTCGGCGTTGGAGGTCCTCCTCACCCTTGCTCCCTGTCGTCGAGTTGGCGGATCCTGCCGCCTGCCTCGCCACATCCCGCCGACTGGAGGTATAACTTATTTTAGAACCGAGCTTGTTCTAATGGCCCAGCTCCCCTCATCGCTGCATCCCTTTAATTTTTCATCAAGTTAGGATTGCTCCCCACATCACTGCATCATGTATGTGGATATTCTTCTCGTATTACAAAGCTCCCCATGTAGCTAGCTCCATCAGCTTGTCAAACACTCGAACACCACCTAAATTTTTACTATTAGAGGAAAAAAGGTACTGCAGATACTGGCCAACGAACTGATCTCTTGGTTGGAAACAGAAATAAAGATGTTGGCCTGATCGGTCTCTTGGTCGAAAAAGGACATAAAGTGGGGGGTGTTGGGTCGACAATGCAACCGAGAATGAGCACATCTAGACGTCTTGTGGTGACATAGGAAAGGCCACTGACGAGAACAAAAAATGCACAAATCCAGACATGCTTTGCATGTTTGCCGCACTCGGCAACACCTCTGCCTCACCACTTTATGCCTCGGTGGATGTAAAACGTGTGTGTGTCTCCCCTGTCCCTATGCCCTTACTGCTACTGTTTATCTAACATCACAGGTAAAATGAAACAATGCCACTGTTAATGTGATGTTGCTGTTAACTAATGCTATTGTCAATCTATTGCCATTGATAAAATGAATCAATGCCACCGCCATTTTATGAAATGCTTATGTCTTGCTTTATTTCTCATAAAGAGTATTTTGGGCCATTACACTAAACTCTGACACCGGTAACATAGTTGCATCTCCGTTGAACCACACAAAATTTAATCACACAATGGTTGAAAGATATTGTGTTTCTCCTTTTTGTATCACCCTTTGTTAGAACGATTGTTCCTGTTAACCATGCACGTATGTACTAATCAAGTGCTACTCCCAATTTGTCATCACATAGTCATAATGCAATTGTTATGCGTGTTAATTTAAGTCCCCGTTAATCTAGTGCCAGTGTTGATCTGATGTGATGGCACTTATTAGTTAATCGGACTTTTTCATACTGTCATTGTAATGCCATTGATAACATATGAGATGTTGCTGTTAATCATATGCCACTACAAAAAATGACACTGCTTAAATAACCCTGTTACATATTTGTGCAAACAGGGTTGTCTATCTCCATATATTGTCTATTTGTGCAAACGGAAGCACAAACCTCAATTTTAGTGGAACCTGCTATCAGCTGACCTCACGGCGCTCCAGGTATTCCTACATTCGTAACTAGGTAGAATGACCAGCGCAAGATGAAATAAGCTTATTCGTACGTTGACTTGCTGTTTATAGTGTGGAACGAGCTTGTCCTGTGTGGAGGAGCAAACAAGCACTGTAACCGCACCGTCAATGCAAGAAAAAGAGACCGAGTCATTGATGGCCTCACCGGCGAGTAGGGGTCGTGCAAACAATGGTGCATTATTTTAGTGGAACTGCACAAAAAAGATATTTGGGTTAGTCGGACAAATTTTCTACAGCCACATGGAAGGAATTGCACTCATCAATTGCATAGAATTTCCTCTGTGCCATCATAGGAGATCCCCAGGTGGAAATCAACTAACCACCTATAAAATTATGCATAGTCTTCCTCATGCGGGTCAGTATCCCCTTCGTCCATATGATCGTGTTTTTTCATGCCGAGCTATTGATATGTGCGGCTATTTTACAACACCGTTTAAGTAAAGCACTTTCCTATCTTTTCACATTCAGGACAATGAGGATGATTTCAGTGAAACTACACAAAATGGTCTGATGTTGAGTGATCTGTATTGCCTCCTTTGTTTGCTGCAATGTGTCGGCGTAAATTGCAAGATGAGTCATCAAGCTAGCTGTGGAGTTGCCAACATGCTCAAAGTGCATGCAACATTGAGTAGAAAGAAGCATGCCCAGGAAATTAATGTGTGCGTAGGGAGGCCCTTTGCTCAGAGAAGCATCGATAATTTTTTATTTATTTCTACACCTTCTCACAGCTTTGTCTTGGTTATAGTCTTGTGAATCATTTAGATGCGTAAACATGCTGAACTTAAGTGCTTATGAATGTTAGCTAGTATGCATACCATATCTTGTGAAGCTTAGTTTAGTGTGAATGTTAGCATGTCAACCTTTACAATCTATGTATATTGTGGGCATGTTATTTGACCCCTCTGCCGCGCTACGACCAGTGTGAGTGTCTGCATGCAGTACAACATCCTCTAATTTGTTGGTGCCAAGCGGCCTGAAAATGAACTATAACTTTTTTTGAGTTAAAAAATGGTACTGATGAGGAGCCATAATTAAGCTGGAGGCATCTCTTTTTTCTTTTGAATGGGCAATAAGCTGGAGAGTGTCTCTAATGGGTTGCCATTAGTGTTAAGGCCCTCCAGTATGAAACACGGCGAGCCGACTAGGCTGATACAAAAGCCTATCCATATTAAAGCCCTTTTGTTTTTTTTGCAAGGAAAAGCCCATATTTCTTGAAGAGGGAGCGATCCCAGAAAAACCCTCCATCCTCCTCGCTTCCACTTATACTGCAGCTCGCTGGACTCTTCCGCTTTTGTCGCCCCCCCCCCCAATTCCCCCCCGCTTCCCATCTTCCTCACTCGTATAGAAAACCCCCGCTCACCTTCTTCCTCACTCGTATAGAAAACGCCTGCTCCTTTTCTTCCACTCCTACAGAAAACCCAAGCCCTCCTTCTTCCCCACTCACATTGCCACTAGGCTTGTCTCTGGCTACTCTGCTCAAATCTGTGAGCTTGGCGCGACGCCCACAAGGAAAATGGAGTCGGCTGGCCCCAGAGCCAAGAAGATGAGGCTCCCGCTAGCAGCGATGCCGGTTGTAGATCCCGCACCCAGTAGCGCAGAGAGAAGCGGCTTGCCCCCCACCGGATCTGAGGAACCCGTAGAATCTCATGTGGGTAGCATCAGCGATCTCCCGAACGACATCCTTGGGGAGATCTTCGCTTCTCCCACCAAGGATTGCCGCCACACCCAAGTCCTCTCAACTCGGTGGCGCCCTCTATGGCACGCCACGCCCCTTAATCTCGACTGTCGTTAGCTATCTGTCGTTCATAATTTTGAACTCCTCAGAGCCACCATCTCCTCCCACCAGGGCTCCGTTCAACGCCTCTGCATCCCGACATGCTACCTGATGTCCATACCCTACATGGTGGATGTCTGGCTGACATCCCCTGAATTCGAAAAACTCTAGAAGTTTGGGTTCTACCATTACCACGAAAGTTACATACCACGAACCGAACACCAAGAATTTGTGCCCACACCACCGTTGTCCATATCGTGGTTTTCCTCCTCTCTCTCTCCACACCACCACCTTCGCCCAATGCCATCTACTGGATGATCTGGTAGAAATGCTTTGACTCACACTGCTAAAAAAACTTCTGCTTGTGGTGGTTTCTCTCTCGGAGGCCTCACACATCATTCACTCCAGTTGCCCTGCTCTTGTGCGCTTGCTGTTTGTTTTGGGAATATAAATCCGTATTAGTTGTCTCCAAATAAACTCGCCTCACCTTAAAAGCATTGGGATTTGTTTTGAAGGACAACAACTCATCATCGAAGATACCCCTTCACTTCGAAGTTTTCTCCTTCATTATTGTTATATACCTTCGCAAATATCTGTCGTCTCTGCGCCCAAACTAGAGACCTTGGGTGTAATTTGTGATCCGTTTAATTATCACAAGTTGGTGTTTTGCTCCACACTTATTCAGGTACCATATATTATCATCTACACATTTGTAATCATAAGCTACATTTTTATTTGTGCACATAAGTTTTATATCATCTTGGAGTACACTTTGTGTAAAAATATTATGTTATATTGTAACACCCACAATGACATAACACCACCGCAAGAGACAAGATAGAAAGAATTGCACTTTGGAATGCAAGATGAAGAATGCTTGAGGTCCTCAAAACAAGACATTTGTTTAAAACCGTGTTTATTTTAGAGTATAGCTTGGCGGATCAAAACTTCGAGCGAAATCTTGAAGAACAATTGAAGAATGAAAGGAATCCTTTATGAACCACCATGTAGAGCCTCCATGAAGAACTCCGGTAATAAAAGGATGATAGAAAGAAAAAGAAGTTGAGAACACAAGGTGAATCCTTGCAAAGATTTAGATGAATCTTCGCGGTGATATAGTTGAGAGATCTTCGAACTCCGAGAAAAGTATGAAGCACTTGAACCGAGAATTTACTCATCGTGAACAAACTCTGGGAGAATGAATCCATCATTTGGATGAAGCAAGAATAAGAATTATGTTATGCATATCCTTCACCAATTTAAATTGATGACAATCAACAGATTGCATACAACTTATTCCGGTTGAAAGGATTAAGAGAGATATCGATTACTTGATAAGGTCTTCAACGAAACACTGGTAGGATTGAAACAACGAATGAATTAATATGATAACCATGGAAGAGAATCTTGAGCAAACCACCGTAAGAATTGAAAATGAACGAAGAAAAGATAAAGAAACACTGGAAAGAATTAGAGAACGAATGAAGATACTTGAGAGAATTTAGATACATGAGAACGAAGAGGTCACGAGCTGATAAGAGAATACTTGAATGACGCACCGGTATGATTTGGAGAACGAGAGCTGAAAGCTGGAATGAATAATATTTGAAAAGATGGCCTTCGGGGGAAAGAAATGGAAACAACTCATGAAATGCTCCGAATGGGTGAAAAGAATTCTCACAATCGAAAATAATGAGGCTATATCTCCCATGTGTCGGGGCACGATTTAGAGGCATAGCCGCATGGTAGGTTTGTGGCAAGAGGGGTAATCTTCACACAATCCCATGTACTGCATAAGAAAGGGATAAAGACTCGGCTTACAATCGCCACTTCACACAAATACAAGTTAAACATACATCATCCAGATTACAATCAAGGTCCGACTACGGAACCAAAGTAAAGAAGAAAACCCCAAATGCTAGATCCCCGATCGACTCAACTGGGCTCCACTACTGATCAACGGGAAACGAAACAAAACAACGATCAAGATCTTCATCGAGCTCCCACTTGAGCTGGGTTGCGTCACCTACAACTGTTTGGAAGTATCTGTGAGTCAAGAGGACTCAGCAATCTCACACCCGTGAGATCAAGACTATTTAAGCTTATGGGTAGGATAAGGTAATGAGGTGGGGCTGCAACAAGCACTAAGCATATATGGTGGCTAATATACGCAAATAAGAGCGAGAAGAGAAGCATCGCAACGGTCGTAAACTAGAAGTGATCAAGAAGTGATCCTGAAACTACTTACGCACAACCATAACCCCAAAACTGTGTTCACTTCTCGGACTCTACCGGAAAGAGACCATCACGGCTACACACACGGTTGATGCATTTTAATTAAGTTAAGTGTCAAGTTCTCTACAACCGGATATTAACAAATTCCCGTATGCCACATAACCGCGAGCACGGATTTCGAAAGTTCAAACCCTGCAGGGGTGTCCCAACTTATCCCATCACAAGCTCTCACGGTCAATGAAGGATATTCCTTCTCCCAGGAAGACCCGATCAGTCTCGGAATCCTGGTTACAAGACATTTCGACAATGGTAAAAACAATACCAGCAAAGCCACCCGATGTGCCGACAATCCCGATAGGAGTCGCATGTATCTCTTTCTCAGGGCAATACCGGATAAGACAGGCTATGAGTCAAACCAGCCCTCGAGTTTCCCCGAGGTGGCCCCGCAGGCAGCTCGGTTCGGACCAACACTTAGAGAAGCCTGGCTTGGGGGGTTAAAATAAAGATGACCCTCGGGAGCATGACTCCCAAGGGAAAAGTAGGTGGTGGTGAGGCAAATGGTAAAACCAAGGCTGGGCCTTGATGGAGGAGTTTTATTGAACGTGAACTGTCAAGGGGTACCCATAACACCCAACCATGTAAGGAACGCAAAATCAAGGAACACAACACCGGTGTGACGGAAACTAGTGCGGCTAGAGTGGAATAAAACACCAGGCATAAGGCCGAGCCTTCCACCCTTTACCAAGTATATAGATGCATTAAAGTAAATATTTACCTAATAATAAAGCAAATTGGGTTTCTTTCGTCCGTCATGGCATTTTTCAGAAAAGTCCCTCTATTTCAGAGAATTCAACCCGCAATCCTGTTTTAAGTTAAAACGAATCATTATTTTTGTATTTTACACAAAAGTCCCTGTCTTCTCTTGAAATCAACCCGTCGTCCGGATTTAAGTCACACCTGAACTGTTATTTTACATTTTTCGAAAACCCCCCTTATGTTTTAGGTAATTCATCCGCGGATCATATTTAATTCAAACAAATGCTTTTTAAAATCATCCATATCTTTTAAACCGTAACTCTGATTTGAACATGTTATATATGAAATTTGATTAGAAAAATATGAGAATATGAATATGAGATTATTTTTACCTGTTAATTATTTTTAAATATTATGTTGGAATATATTTGAGTCAAAGCAAATGATTTTCTAAATTATCTGTATCTTTTAAACCGTAACTTCGATTTTAACATATTATATATGAAATTTTATTAGAAAAATGTGTGGAATATAAATATGATGTTAATTTTACCTGTTAAATATTTTTAAAATATTGTTCTGGAAGCAAACTTATAATTTATAGCGCAAGATCCTTTTTTCATACCGGCAGCGATCCAGATTGCAAATAAACACCCCACTATAACCATATTGGGAAAACAAAACATCAATAACTACACATGCATACCTCTGAAAAATGTTGCAGGGGAAAACAACAGATTTCTCATCGCGAGGGTGAGAGAAAGCGAGAGAGAGAGAGAGAGAAAGAGAGAGAGAGAGATTAAACACATAGCTACTGGTACAAACCCTCAGCCCCGAGGGTGGACTACTCCCTCCTCATTGTGGTGGCTGCCAGGATGATGAAGATGGCCATCGATGATGATTCCCCCCTCCAGTGGAGTGCCGGAACAGGGTCTAGATTAGTTTCTCGTGGCGAGAGGGAGGAGAGAGGGAGAGAGAGCCTTAGGATTAACCATATTCAACACACGTTTTTTGTTGTTTTGTGTGAACACCGAGGCCATCGCCGGCGAGGGTGAGAAGGAGGATAAGCGGCAACACAAATATGATGCCTCGCAAAAATAAAGAAGATGGACCTATTGCGGTCTTGAGTGATTTGAGTTAAGAGCGTGTGTTATGTTTTCTCTGCCATTGCAACGCACGGGCTCTTTTGCTGGTAAGATATAATATTGATATCCCAACACATTCATGTTCCAACATGGAACAAACTTCATCTTCACCTACAACTAACAATGCTATAAGAGGGGCTGAGCAAAGCGGTAACATAGCCAAACAACGGTTTGCTAGGAAAGGAGGGTTAGAGGCTTGACATGGCAATATGGGAGGTATGATATAGCAAGTGGTAGGTATCGCGGGATAGCAATAGAGCGAACAACTAGCAAGAAAAGATAGAAGTGATTTCGAGGGTACGGTCACCTTGCTTGAAATCCCGCAAGGAAGAAGAACAAGTCCATGAAGAAGACAAACGGACGTAGTCGAACGAATCCTCACAACTCCGGAACGAAACCGAAGCTAACGCGAGAAGCAACCCGGAAAGAAGCAAGCAACATAGTAAGCAACCATCACATAAGCATGGCATGATGCGCAAACAAGTATGATGCATGTCCGGTTTAATGAGGCATGGCAGGGCAAAGTGCACAAACAGTACTACAAATTAAGTGGAGCTCAATATGCAACGAGTTGCATGTTGATGAAACACCACATGACTTATTTAGTTCTCTCGCGTTTATGTACCCAACAATATTAAATCTTTTTAAACATGGCAAGAGGTGAATCATATGAAAACTACCTATCTAGGCAAGTTTAATGAGGCCGGACACAACAAACAACAATTCCGGAAGATCCCCATGTGCAAATTATGGATTTGGTACTGTTCTGCCCTAAACACAATTTTAGAGTTTTTAACCATCCAAAGCAAGTACACCATGTTAAACTAGGCATTTTTCTACCCCATTTACATAGAAAGTTTATTAAATTCGGAGCTACGGTTAATTAGTTATGAAATAAAGCATTTTAACTTGGAAATTAAGCAAAATATAAGTAAACATCATTTTAAACATTTTAAACATAGATGGAAGTTGCAAATTATTAATCTACACAAAATTCTAAGCAAGTTGCATATATAATTTATTTAGATCCGATGCACGGTCGGTGAGTTATGATATGCATGATGTGCAAGGGTGTTTCTGTAAAACCGTTGTCTCTGGAAAATTAGACAAATTATCTCGACCAGAAAAAAACTTATCGGGCCGAAACTGGGCGTACAGAGCATGGCCCAACAGCAGGGGAAAAAAGAAGGCGCTCAGGGGGGTGCTCTCACCCAGTGGGCTTTGGCCCAGGTTGGAGGAGCAGTGGGCCGGCTCGGCGCTGGATGCGGCCCACTCGGCTGGCGCGCCTGTCGTCGTCCTCCTCCTCAATCCAGAGGGGATCGAGGGAAGGCAGGGCGGCGCAGCCTCCTGGAACCGGCGAGGCGAGGGGCATGGCGGCATGCGATGGACCGGATCCCTTGGATCTGGCGGGGATGAGACCGAAGATGGCCAGTTCCGACGGCGGCTCGTCGTGGGGCGACGGCGAGGAAGCCTCGCACGGCGCTGACCAAGGAGGAGAGCAGAGAGGTTAGGGAGAGAAAGAGAGATGGGGAGGAGAGGAGAAGGCGATGGGAGACCCTGGGTGGAGGTCCTCATCACCGGCGACGATGCCAACTCGGGCGAGGCGGCGCGGAGAGCAGGCAAGCGGCGGAGCTCGGATCGGGAGCTCCTCTCCCGATCTGGAGCTCGGGGAGCAGGGCGGCGCGGTTCCGGTCCCGGGCGGGCCCCGATGGGCTCCGCGGGCTTGCCCCTGGCCTGGGCGGGCCACGGCGGCGCAAGGAGACAGGAGGGACGCAAGGTGGCGGCGCAGGTGGGTTGAATCGAATCAAGAAAAAATACCATCATCATTGGCTTGTGAGCTTGTTTGATGTATTTGACTAGACTCGGGCGTTGGAGACATAGTTCCTATGAATACAACATGAAAGAATGGTCATTAGAATTGTTAACCACATATATTAGAGTGTTATAACAGTGAAGATATGAATGTTACCATTGTACTTGTGACTAATTGTGTTGGTCATACAGAAACATTACAGCCTTCCATGGTCATCGATGGGTTTCCATCTGCCGATGTAGCCACATGCTTCTTGCTATTTGGATAGAATGTTTCATTTCAAAGACCTATCAACGCATGCTTTTCTCCAGGTGTTACATGTTTTCTTCGTGATATATTACTAACATCCATAGCTAGGGTTTCCACACCTGATATTTGCTCTGAAGCAGAATGGATATAAATGGCGGCCCCGTTGACCTCGGGAATAGACCAACCACGTGTGGGTATGGATTCAGGAGGAACACATGCATCCACAGGGATCCATGATGGGTTCTCCATGGCCATCGACTCTTGGTTCAAAGTGCTGCGCCTTAACCCGTGAAGAGCCTTCTTTGAACACTTTTGCACATGAGTCATATTGGCACACCGTGCTCTATCTTTTGAACACCTAGTTTCAATTTGTTCTAATAAAATGACATGATAATGGTATGAAATAATAGTCCATTAATGTACGTGTAAAGACATCATAAAAATATTGCTACATGTTATTATTGATATATTTTGTTTCTTTAAATGTGCAATCGATACCTGTCAATGATTTTCTTTGTTGATACATGACATGCTTTCTTATTAGTAGTTCATTTTTCTTGTCCATACTCATATGTGCACATCGTTCCTTTCCCCGCTGCCTCTTCTGCTCTTTGGGATCTATGATTTGTGATTGAATGAGTGATGAAGAGGGTCCATTATTGTTGCAATTGTTCATGTCAACTGTATCTACATAGCACAAAAATATTACATTAATAGCTTCATTGGGGCAAAATTATTAACATACTTACTTTTATTTCTATATGACCAAACAACCACTACTAGGAAAAGGGCTATAGCCAATATGGACATAGCAGTGGCGCACCAGATACAGGTGCGCCATTAGTGTCCTCATTACTAATGGCGCACCACACACATGGTGCGTCATTACTAACAAATTTTATTTTATTTTTATTTTTCCAAAACTATTAATGGTGCATCAGTGCATAGTGTGCCATTAATAGTTTTTAACTAGTAATAGCGCACCACACACACGATGCGCCATTATTAACAAATTTTTTTCCAAAACAAGTAATGACGCACCAGGGTACAGTGCGCCATTACTAGTTCAAACTAGTAATGGCGCACCACAATCAAGGTGTGCCACTACTAACAATTATAATTTTTTTTGTTTTGCATAACTAGTAATGATATTTCTTCTGTTCTAGTCCTCATGAATATTTATTTATGTGTTTATTCTGTATTGAATTTCTAACTCAGAAAAAGTATTGAATTTGTTAATATTTTCTGAACTCATGAATATTTTTAAATTTCATGAGCACTTTTTGAATGCATGAATATTTTTCAAATTTGATGATATTTTTTCACATTCATAAATGTTTTCAAATTTGATCGTCATTTTCTAAAAAATTATTAGATGCAACAAAAATAATAATAAAAAGTTAGTAATGGCGCACCAGGAGAAGGTGCGCCATTGCTATCAAGGTACTTATGGCGAACCCCTAGGAGGTGCGCCATTGGTATACGAATTTTTATGATATTTTTTCAAATATTTTCAAATAAGAAATTTGATGATATTTTTTCATATTCATAAATATTTTCAAAAAACAAATTTGATGATATTTTTTCACATTCATAAATGTTTTCAATCGTCATTTTTAAAAAAATTATTAGATGCAACTAAAAATAAAAAAGTTAGTAATGACGCACCAGGGGAAGGTGTGCCATTGCTATCACTGTGTTTATGGCGCACCATTAGATTGTGTGCCATTGCTAACCCTCTGCCCCCCACTAAAATCTCCAATCCCCAATCGATCCCAAATCTCACACAACCCTCGATCGACCTGCTGCCCCCGACCTGCGCTGCCGCCCCGACCTGTTGCGCCGCCGCCCCTACCTGCGCCGCCCCGACCCACTGTGTCGCCGCATCTCCAGCGCCTTCTACTCCACCAACCCCCCTTCTTCTCCACTGCCATCGGAGGCACCCGTGCTCGTCTCACGCGTCAGATCCCACGTGCTGCCCCATCTTCATCGCTGGCGAGCAGCACCTGCAGTCTCCGCCGCCTCGAGGTACACCGCCGCCACGCGCTCCAGCTGGCTCACCTTTCCTTCATCTAATTTCCCCTGTTATCCGCCGTAGGTCGCCGCCTCACTTCTCTCTTTCCCATAGGTCACCGCCATTGTGCAACCGAGCCGCAAGACCTCCCCGCCGTCTATCCCCGCCTCCCCCAAGCTCGTCATCTCCGCCCTCCGTCGTCTCTGCTCTGGCCACCACCTCATCGTGGTCAGGTAATATTCATTGCCCTCCTCCCTCTGCCTCTCTTCTCCTCTCTTCCTCCTCTCCTCCCTCCCGGCCATGCCCTCTTCTTCTCTCTTTTGCTAGGTTTAGGTCAAATTCCTCTCAAATTTAGGTCAAATTAGGTTCAAACCCACTTTGAATGTCTGTCCCTGGTGGATAGTGAGACTGAAAAGTGGTAGTAGTGAAATTAGTAGAAAATGTGGCATCAAGATATCTTAGACAAAAAAATATTTGTCTACTCAAATGATTGGCTAAGCTGTTGGTGTTATCTGTAGTCATGCTGTCAACTAAGACAACTATTTATGTGGAACTATTTTCTTGAGTTCGTTAAGACAAAATTTGGATATTATTGCAATTTTAATATGAACTGTCATATTCAGTTGTGTTGTTTAAATGATCAAAAGTGGTATATTCCTGTATACTTAAGATTGTTGGTGATTTTGGCTCTAACTGTCTTGCTTAATACTATTTCTTTTGAAAATCTGTTATCCGTGCATTTCAAGCGGTAGAACTGGTTGGTTGAACTTCGGTAGCGCAAGTGGAATCATATTGAAATCTATCTAAAAAATGCAAGCACATTTCAAGCGGTAGACCTCGCACATGTGTGAAAAGACCAAACTAAACATTCTTATAGTCTGGTTGAACTTTGGTGGAACAACTGGAACCAGAATATAGGAGGTATTAGCGTTGTAATTAAAAAATGCATTTCTTGTTTGGTATAGTAGTATTTGGTTGAGGAAGTTGCAAAAAGGCATCAGAACAGTATATCGATAAAAAACAACTCAATCATTGTGTTGCTCCCTGTGATGGCCATGCCCAACTTTTGCTTGGATGAGTTGTTCGATAGCTGCCTTTGAAAATGATGGGGTTGATGATGCAGGTCATTCAATAACTGTTCCCGGAGTAACACTTGATTGACCATGAATTAATAAACCGTGCATGGTATCAAGTGAGCCATGCATAGCCATGAAAACAGCTTACTTGCTACTGTTTTAAATAGTTAGTCAAATGAATTGCTTTCTTGCTATTGTTTTTAGCTACTGTTTTTATTCAAAAATTATTGGAGTTTATATCATATATATTGCTGGCATGTATTTCATATGTTCTGTAGCATTAAGGCTACATAGCATGCCATTTTTTGTGCCTTGTAGTAATTGCTTTCCCTACATGTTTGTAGGTTTAAGTGAAACCAGGAAGAAAGGAGAATCAGGGTAAGGTTTCATGGCTAGAAGATATATTAATAGGTTTTGTCTCCGACCATTGTGTCGTGATGATATTGGGGGGTTTTGTCTCCGACCATCGTGTCATGATGATATTGTGGGATGTTGTGGGGTTGCGGCGGGCGGGGTGGGATAATGATTTTGCAGGTACCCCGAAAGGCCCTAGAGTTTGCCGGAATGTCGATTAACTTCCGTTTCGGCAAATTCGAGTACTCAATATGTCCTATTTTCAGCAAAGGTCATGTTGAAATTTTCCGTGTATTTTAGCATGACTTTGCTAAAAATAGGACATATGGGGTACTTGTGACTAATGCATGGGCCGAGGTATCTTAGTACTTAATTAAGTAGGATCAACTGCCTCTTGTGTTATACATATAGAAGTGTGATATCAACTCATAGTTATTACTAATGTCAGTTGCTCATCATCGATAAACCCTAATATGGTAGGATGACCTACTAAAAAAGCCCATACCACATATTCTATTGGGATGGCCCTGCTAACCCTTGACCATAAATACTTTAGATGGATGTAGCAGGCTTAAAGAAAGAAATGTTTTTAGGCCAACTCCACTAGGCCTGGCTGAAAATGCACAAATGTGCATGACTAACAATATTCTATTGTAAAGCTAAACAGGAAAGAGGAACCACTCATCCTAACCATTTGCTCTCAAAATTATCACTTCCCTTCTCATTACTGAAAATCTCAGACCATCTCCATTCACCAATAGCTCAAACCAGTTCGAAGGGCGTGTTTTCACCACACTATGGATTATCTTATTGGACCCAACAGATATTTGCAGAAGTAACTTCCTATTCACCTAAAGGCATGAATTATCCAAATCTTGATTCATCCTCATTAAGGCTTTCCATCTGAATGGATTCTGCTACCTATCTATCCTCTACAAGACCCTCCACCTGCGTTTCTAATTAGATACCTTTCTTTCAACTCTTAACCAGTTCCATTTCTCCATTTCTCCACCCTCCATTTCTAATTAGATACCCGTCTGGCGCTACAGTTCTAGCTGTACTAGCGATGCTATATGTATGATAGTATTCGAGGTGTATTAGTGGTAATATTCGACGATGTACAGACACAAGAGATGATGTAGTTTTGAATTATGGACGTATGAAATGTCGTCATCGGACGACGAAAGTCTCTCGGGGGAGTGCGGCTGGTGCCACGACGATCGAGGTCTGTGCGACAGGCCTCACCTGGATGATGATCGGTGCTTCAACATTAAGCTCGAGGAGACCTTCGAAGTTGAAACAGTACGCAATGACGACAAGTGTTTTTTCATAATTAAGCATGACTTCAACTATTTCAACGTGTAATTTTCATCTTTTAGAATTCGAGTATAGCTTATCCCATGACATGCAAGACGCTATGTCTTGGAGAGGATGGATTTTGCAGACCATGAAAATTATTATGAAACAAAGAAAATTCACCTAAGGACTCATCATGGTGTGCATTTTGAAGTTAATATGTATAATTCTGGGAGCATAACCCATTTTGGTTGCAAAAATTGGGAAGCATTTTGCAAGATGTATGGTTTTGATGAGGGTATGCTTGTCACCATGGATCTTGGTGATCCTGACATTGACCAAGACAATATGGATATTTGGGTCCTTGTTGATACGCTTCCAGTTCTACCGCTATGTGAGTTTCTCAAACATAGTTAATTATTAACTAGTTTATATTGTTCATTTAAAAATAGTTGACAGCTTATTTCCATTGACAACTTATTTTCATTCTTCAAAGAATGTGCGGGAGATGGTAGACAAAACCCACTACACCGATGGCTCCGAATTAACTTACAAGGAGAAAAATCATCTGGTAGGATTTTGTACTGACATTGAGAATTACAATATCTACAATCAAACTCCTCAACATTATGGTCAATACGTGCCACTAGTGCATGTGTTGAACTACGGTCACTACCATGAAGATACCCTCGTAAGATTTTTTACTATTACGACATACCTGCATCTTTTGCATACTTCTAAAACTAGTACATCATTGCTAACTATGAAGTTATTACTATGTTTTTCAACAGATAATCCCAGAGAATTGTGTGCCTCATTTGATGTATCAGAAAGGTAGTCTTAATGTTTTGAACATATAGCCAGGTCATCCTACAAATCTCAACATATAGCCAGGTCATTTCTAAAAGGAATGGAGACATGCAAATCAAAGGATGGAAAGAATGTATGGACAGTCGTAAGGAGGTTCTTGGAAGCAAAAGGAAGCGAAGCGCAAGAATTGGAGACAGGATGATCTCCATTCTCCATAATGGAGAGTCAGGGTCTATATTGTTTTATGCTATTTTACCTTAAAGAGGGTATTTAGGTCCTACCTAATACTGATGAACATGTGCTAAGAACAATTAAGTAGGGTTGGTTCGATGACTATTAGGATGATGATCGTATGACTTGTTATTAATAACGAGTAGAAGTTGTATGATGATGATTAGTAGGACATGTTATTATGATGATACATGATGCGAGCATGAAGAGTTATTATATATCTATGGGTGAAATGAACATAGATTGGATTGAAGTGAAGGCAACATGCATGTGGTGCATGTCGAAAGTAGTACAATGCAAACTTGATCAAGTTAGGATTAATATTACTTTCGACATGCACCACATGTTGCCTCAGTTCAATCTAAGTCATGTTTAGGCATAGCAGTAGCACGGAGATAAGAGAGGACACATCTCTCAATTATCTCCGAATGCAGTATTACTTTCGACAAACTCGCTACTCGCGGTCTCGAGACTTGTAATGTTCTAATTTTGTTCGGTCTTTTGAATTCGGAGACTAATATGATGAATTGTATTCGGAGACTAATCTTCTATTGTATTTGATGAATCTGTTGTTTATATGTTGTGATGTCTATATTTTATGCAGTAATATATTTTGTAACCTGTGCAAATATCAGAAAAGAAAAGAAAATTCCTAATATTCATACTAGTGGCGCACCATACAACACATTAGTGGTGCACTGCTATAAAAAATACTAGTGGCACATTATCTGTTAGTGCGCCATTAGTAACCCAGAGCACAAGGTAAATATGGCCCCCTGGGAGGCATACTAATGGCGCACCGTGTGACTTACTAATGGCGCACTGCCTCGTGCGCCACTATAGTCTGGTATACTAATGGCGCACCAGGGGTGCGCCATTAGTATATGTTACTAGTGGCGTGATGATAGTGGCGCACCTGTAGTGCGCCATTAATGGCCAAAACAGGTGCGCCACTAATAAGCCTTTTCCTAGTAGTGAACTTCAAACAATCTGCTTGTCCATGTGCTATTAATTATTTACATAATTGCATTCACCTTAATCTGGTGCAAGTTTCCTGCTTCGGGATGCCCCGGATGGCATCCCCTGTTTCGTCTACAATACATATGTATACTACTTGGAGCTATATTTTTATTCATCACATGATATGAATTTTCTTTGGAGCATCTTGTTTCATAGTAGTCCTTGCATTGTTTGATTTTTAGTTTTCCACAATCATTGTTTGCTGCATGCATCTTTTGAGAGGGACACACATTTATTCGCGATTTGTTAAAATACTCTATGTGCTTCACTTATATATTTTGAACTAGGTAGTTGCCCTAATGCTTCACTTATATCTTTTAGAACACGGTGTTGGTTATATTTTAAAGAAATAGTTGCACTCTCATGCTTCAATTATATCTTTTTGATAGTCTAATAAATGGTAATGGCAATATGCACATGTTGTGAAATTGGTCCTGATATTCTAGGTATTCAAGAGATATATAATAAAAACTTTCATGTAGGTCACTAAATATGATAAGTTTGATGCCTTGCAATAGATTTTGCGATATTGAGATGGTGATATGTGGGAGGTACTAGTGAATGATTGTGGTTTAGTAAGAATATTGGTGTTAAGGTTTGTGATTCCCGAAGCATGCACGTACAGTCTCTAGTTATGCTATGAAGTTGGAACATGATTTATTATTAAGTGTCTTCCTTATGAACGATGGTCGGGGACGAGCGATGGTCTTTCCTACCAATCTACCCCCAAGGTGCATGTGTAGTAATACTTTGCTTCGAGGGCTAATAAACTTTTACAATAAGTACGTGTCTCCGAGGGTAGTAGTTCACCCAAATTTATTGATTCGACACAAGGGGAGCCAAATAATATTTACGAGCTTAGCAGTTGAGTTTTCAATTCAACAACACCTGCAGACCTAAATATCTGCAACAAAGTATTTATTAGCGCAGTAGTTTGATAGTTTGATAGTAGTGGTAACAGTAGTAACAGTAACAATAGCAGTTTTGTAGTGATTGTAACAATAACATCAACAGTAGTAACTTAGGAAAGATCAATATGAGAAAATCATAGGCATTGGATGAACAATGGATATTTTTGTTGGATAACATTCATCATAAAATGGTCACAACCTAGAGCGATACACAATAGCTCAAATTCATCAATTCAACGTAGGCGTGTATTTCATATATAGTCATACGTGCTTATAGTAAGAACTTGGATAACATATTTTGTCCTATCCTCCCATGGCAGCGGGGTACATAAGGAAATCTAAGGGATATTAAGGCCTCCTTTTAATGGAGAAACATAAAAAAAAGAAATAACACATGGTGAATACATGAACTCCTAATAATACGATCATCATCAGAGTGAATCCCAATTATTGTCGCCTTGGGGACTATGGGATCATAACACATAATAAGTGCATACAACTTGCAATATAGGATCCAAAACTACTTCGGGGAATCCGAGCTAGACCACTTGCTCGACGACTACCTCATAGCGGTCGACATGGAAAACGACAACGTAGGAAACACCCTCTACAACATACCCATGTGCCTCATGGGTTCAACACCTACGTGGCTCAACGGGCTTCTGCCCAGCTCCATCCACACCTGGTTGGACTTCGAGACTGCCTTCATCACATCATTCTCAAATTCGGAACCTCAAATCCATGCAACCCGTGCAACATGATCAATATTTTATGTAGGAACAAGAACATAGCAATAGAGAACACATATTTATTGGGGCGATAGCAGGTTCATCACATCAACAAACACAACATGTTCAGCATATCGCTGAACGCAAAATGTTAATCAACCGGACTTAGCCTAATTGATAGATTATAATCTATATAAACATAAACTACACACAGGGTGAGGCGCCGGACTTCATCATTTCCTCGTCGGCCCCTTCCCCTTGCGGTCACTGGACCGGCGGTAGTAGCCCTCATAGGCGTCGATGACCGGAGGATCATCGTCATCTTCAGTGCTTGCCATGCCATTGTCGAAGGAGAGCAAGATGAGGCCTACGAGACGACGGGCGGTGCGAGCCTGCTCCCAAAGCTGCTTTTGCGTCATCGGCTACCCTCTCCTCCATGAGCTGCTTGGAATCCTTGATCTCGGTTGGCACGAGCACGAGTACCCACCGCTAGCTAGGAGGAGGAGCAGATGGAGGGATGGGAGAGTGGCGCGCAGGGGAGGGATATTTGGACCAACGCGGAGCATGCGCAGTGCAACGAGCCGGTGCCCTCGTCCCCATTGTGTTGTCGGGTGACCGGGGACTATGCGGAGCTCGAGTGCCCGCCCTGCCTACTCGCGACCGCACATGTGCGACGTGAAGGGCGAGGTTCTCGTCGTCCTCCTCGCATAGCAGGGCGCCGTAGTCGACGGTGTCTACCTCGCTGTCGAATCCACTGTCGGGCGCGCAACTTGAGCTTGACATGGAGAGGGGAGAGGCAAGACGGAATTTTGAGAGTCCAAGAGTGTTGACTGGGGTGTAAGGTTCATCCGGGATGGGGTATATGTGGGAACGGGGTGGCCCAGCATGGGCCCGTCTAACGTGGCAGAAACATTCGTGCTCGTCCGAGCCATCTCATGTGCAGCCCATAAATGGGCTGGATATGGAGGCTACCGGTCAATTCGGACGTATAGAGGTGGCTTAAGGGGTCTGCTTGGGTCATGTTTTTCTGACTGGTCAATGACCGGACCACTTAGGACAGACTGTAGATGCTCTAAAGGACTGTTCTTGCAAAGCTGACCAGGGATCTGCACCAACCTCAGCTAAGCTCATCCTAGACAGTCATCACCATTTCTAGTGTTCTGCATTCTGTTTTTCCATTTAACAGCTAGCCAGAGCAGCAGGACCCACACGCTGTTTGGTAGCAGCTCCAGAATTTTGCTACAGTAGTACATTTCCTTGAGTTCCAAGAGTGGCCGGAAACTGCTAGTGTCTTACCCTTCTGTTTTCTCTAGGCTTTCCTCTTTTGGTCCGTTCCTGGTGGAGAGATTTAAGTATCACTTCGCTCACATGGCGCTAGCAGTAGAGCATACTCCTGTGCACAGTTCTACTGCCCCAGAAGATAATTTGCGGTGGTTCGTGGAACGGGGCACGGCGAGGGCCCGTCGACCGGGTCAGACCGATAGCTGTCGACGCAGGACTGGCCAAGCATCCATCAATGCTAATATAATCCTATCGCAGGGTGATTGTTTATGGTTTAGGTTCTTGTTTAGTACTATGACAGGACATCCTTGGAGCAGAACTACCGATGGCGAATTAAAATAGTGGAGCAGATTGGATAAATGCGTCTCGAGCGTGTTTGTTGAAACTGATGATCTGTGTCGTGAGAGTCCACCTTTCATGATCGTGTGAAGATTTTGGTTTCTTTAAGGTAGACCAATCTCGAGAACATGACTACATGAGCGCTGGATGTACTTAATTGTGATGAGAATCAATATTTGGTGACATAATTAACGTGCATCTGTGAGCGCCCCATAAAAAGGGTAAAGATGATCTTCAAAGTTTGTATATGTGGCAATTATTATGGACAGCCAGGGAAGTCAATATGTTGTATTCACCACATTACAAACATGATTCTTCTTTCTCTGTTAGAGCATCTCTAACAGATGATGCAAAATAGGACAGCTGCCCCCCCCCCCCCCCCCCCTCCCGATCGTGGTTGGTGGATTCTTCGCCACCAACGCCTCCGCGCTAAGCCCCGACTCGGGCAGCGGCGCCGATTCGGAGATCGATTGAGAGACCTAAACACAGAGAGTGCGTGTGTATATATTGAATTCAATGGAGATTGGAACATTCCATGTAGATAGTACTAGACTTAATATCCATGCCTCAATTTAGTGGGGATTGTAAAATATGAAGTGGGGCCATGCATGGCTTTCGTAATTCATATCTAGATGGCACGATTTGAACTTTTGAATTCGTGTCAAACAAGAATCTATATTGATTCAGTTGTTGTGATGTATGTATGTGGGCGGTCATATGCATGAATACATACAAAGTTTTTCTAGCCACCCTAGGGGTTATCATATACATTTGAATTTTCTTACATAACTTAATGTGGATATCATGAAACGTGAAATTCAAGTTAGAATTGGAAATAACTATATCACACAATCACTCTCTCATTCAAAAACTCATGGTAAATCAATTATTATTTTCCCGAACGACCATGTATTTGACTGGAAATACAAGCATGTAATACATATAGATTCTTTTTTTTTGAAAAATAATAATACATATAGATTCCTTTGCTAACTAAACAAAAAGATTCGTTTGCCAACTAAGCAAAAGATTTGTTTGCATTTCCAAATGGAAGCACACCCAACAGCGGAGCAAGCTCGTGTCGTGGTGGTGTTGCGCGTGTGCGGTAAGCATATTAAGCATACCAAAGAAACAAAATGGTGACACTTATTTGCAAAATTCCCACTTAAGCACAGAAACCTTCAAATTCTCGCTCCCCAGCCTCTGCGTTACGAATCGAAATATCTTTCGGCCTGAATTTCAGCCCTGCAAAATTCCCCTTATGTTGCTGCACGTAAAGACCGCAACAGTGCCACTGTTGGCCGTTGAGGGTGATTACTTGCCCTCGTGGCGCTGCTGGTAACCATGTGACGACCACGACTGAGTCAATCTACTACTCCTTCGGAGCTCTTAGCCGGCGCGACGATGACAACTATTACTGCAACCTCGACCTACACGGTGTCAACGAGGACATCCCAAGGCCATTCCAACCCGTCATGGTGACCACCCCGGCCCAATGAGCAGTCGATCAGAATCCACCTCTGTGCACACTAGGTGTTCGATGCAAAGGCTCAAAGGCAAATATTTTGGTATCTCAATTTTGTTGTTGCAACATAGGAGTTTTTTGTAATGAAACATGTCAATGATTTTTTATCGTTTCATGCCATGTATATCATTTTGACACAGTTTGGGCACCAATTTATGTCATTTTTCTAGATTAACATATTAATTCGGCGCCCAGTGTCACTTGCTATTTTCACTATGATTTTGCTTATTTAGAAAAAAAACATTTTTATTAGCTTACAAAAATCTAGAAAAAAATCGGCGGAAGTTTGACATATAGAAGCATTCAAAAACAACTGACATAGGCCGCGGGGTCACAAACATGCCCGCCGTGCCACCACCACGCGCCAAGGGAGTGCGTGGGCTTGCCGTGGGATCCCTGGTGCCCGTTCCACTGTCTACCGGTCCCTATGTCTTTATATACCTTTGAAATCCTCCATTATTTTTATGCCCTAATCTAACGTCATCGTACACCTTTTTTTGTGATGATCCAAACTGGAGGTCATTTCTGGTACTCGGCCGGAGGAGAAATTCTTCTTGATGGTCATCTCCATCAACTGGAAGGCCATCATGATAGCCCGTCAGTATTGTCCTTTGGACTATGGTTCCGTAGTAGTAGCTACATGATTCTGTCTATCCTACTTCTCAATACAAAGATGATATGAGTTGTCCTATATGATTATGATCCATCCGATGTAATATATTGGTATGTTTGTTGGGATAATGATGAATTGTCAATTTATGATCATATTTATCCATCCATATTTTTTAGATCTATTTGGTTTGTTTGCTGCATAATCTTATTCATAATTGGTCTCCCATCTATTGTTCTTCCTTTTGGCCAAGTTTGGGGTTTGATCTTCAAGAGGGAGTTGTGTATGATAGTTTCGTTCAACCTTGCAAGTAATCTACCGCTCTGACAAAGGAAAAGGCTTATATTGTGTTGTCGCCACTATGGATAAAACGATGGTTGAGTTGTTATCCTTTAAAACGCAGCGTGAAGCCAATATACCATCTACTTCATATCATCATGCTTATTAAAATACTATATTTCGGCTTAATACTGTAAGATGCATGTTGCCACCTACCAGCCATACTAATGGCAAGGCACACATCAGGTCTAGTGCACAACATGGCATACATGATAGAGCCTATGGTTGAGGCAAAGGGGACGAATTTCATCTTTTCTCTTTCTTCTGCCATAGTTGGACACTGAGTCTTACTAAACTTCATACCTTGCAACATAGTCAAGAACCCTTCTTTGACTGTTCTATTTTGAAATTCTTCAAAACTTTGTCAAGGTATGTACTTTGTGAAGGTATGTATTTTGAACTTCTTCAAAACTTTTCAAGGTATGTATTTTGAACTTCTTCAAAACTTTTCAAGGTATGTATTTGAACTTCTTCAAAACTTTGTCAATGTATGTGTTTTGAACTTCTTCAAACCTATCAGGCGTCTTCATCCATCTCTATAGATCTTGATGCTCAGTATGTAAGTTGCTTCACCGTGGTCTTTCATTGAAAAAAATCTTGTTCAAATATCCTTGTATTCTTTCTAGAAGTTCTACATCATTTCCAATCACTAATATGTCATCCACATACGGTATTGGGAATGCTATAGAGCTCCCACTCACTTTCTTTTAAATACAAGCTTCTCCATAAGCTTGGATAAATCCAAAAGCTTTGACCACCTCAGCAAGGCGAAGATTCCAACTCCGGGATGCTTGCACCAGTCCATAAATGGATTGCTGGAGCTTGAATACCTTATTAGCATCCTTAGGATCGACAAAACCTTCGGGTTGCATCATATACAACTCTTCCTTAATGGGTACATTAAGGAACGCAGTTTTGACATCCATTTGCAAGATTTCATAGTCGAAAAATGTAGCAATTGCTAACATAATCCTAACAGACTTTAGAACCGCTAAGGGTGAGCAAGTCTTATCGTAGTTAACCCCTTGAACTTGTCGAAAACCTTTTTCAACAAGTCGAGCTTTATAGACGGACACATTACCATCAACGTATATCTTCTTCTTAAAGATCCATTTGTTCTCAATAGCCTTTTGGTCGTCGGGTAAGTCCACCAAAGTCCATACTTGGTTTTCATACATGGATCATATTTCGTATTTCTTGCCCTCTTGCCATTTTTTAGAACCTGGGCTCATCATCGCTTCCTCATAGTTCGTAGGTTCATCGTTGTCTAACAACATGATGTCCAAGGCAGGATTATTGTACCATTTAGGGGTAGTATGTGTCCTGGTCGACCTATGAAGTTTAGTAGTAGCCTGATTCAATGTTTTGTGATCATCATCAGTAGCTTCCTCTCTATCTATTGTAGGCACGACAAGAACATCTTTTTGTGTTGTGCTACTTTCCAATTAGAGAGAAGGTTCAATAACCTGGTCAAGCTCTACCTTCCTCCCACTGACTTCTTTCGAAATAAACTCCTTCTCTAGTAAGGATCCATTCTTGGCAGCAAAGATCTTGCCCTCGAACCTGTGATAGAAGGTATACCCAATTGTCTCTTTAGGGTATCCTATGAAGATGCATTTTTCCGCTTTGGGTTCGAGCTTATCAGGCTATAGCCTCTTGACATAAGCATCACATCCCCAAATATTTAGAAATGGCAGCTTAGTTTTCTTGCCAAACAATAATTCATACGATGTCGTTTCAACGGATTTATATGGTGCCCTGTTTAAAGTGAATGCAGTTGTCTCTAATGTATATTCCCAAGACAACAGTGGCAAATCAGTAAGAGACATCGTAGAATGCACCATATCTAATAGAGTATGATTATGACGTTCAGACACACCATTATGCTATGGTGCTCCAGGTGGCGTGAGTTGTGAAACAACTCCGCATTATCTTAAATGCACACCAAACTCGTAACTCGGATATTCACCTCCACGATCACATTGTGGAAATGGTATCTTCTTATTACGATGATTTTCTACTTCACTCTGAAAGTCCTTGAACTTTTCAAATGTTTAAGACTTATGTTTCATTAAGTAAATATTCACATATCTACTTAAATCATCTATGAAGGTCAGGAAATAATGATATCCACCACGTGCTTCAACACTCATTGGACCGCATACATCGGTATGTATTATTTCCAACATGTCACTTGCCTACTCTATTATACCGGAAAGCGGGGTTCTAGTCATCTTGCCCATGAGGCATGGTTCACATGTTTCAAGTGATTCAAACTCAAGTGATTCCAGAAGTTCATTAGTATGGAGTTTCTTCATGCACTTTACACCAATATGAGCTAAGCGACAATGTCACAAGTATGTGGTACTATCATTATTCACTTTGCATCTGTTGGCATCAATATTATGAACATGTGTATCACTAATATCAGATTCACCAAGAATAAACCATTCACATTGTGTGCATAGCCATAGAAGATATTACACATATAAATAGAACAACCATTATTCTCAGATTTAAATAAATAACCGTCTAGCGATAAAAAGATCCGGATATAATGTTCATGGTTAATACATGCACCAAATAACAATTTTTTAGGTCTAAAACTAATCTCGAAGGTAGACATAGAGGAAGTGCGCCGACAGAGATCACATCAACCTTGGAGCCATTTCTGATGCCCATCGCCACCTTGTCCTTAGCTAGTCTCCTTTATTCTGTGGCTCCTGTTTCAACTGACAAATATTATGAACTGAACTAGTATCAAATACCCAAGTGCTACTACGAGCACTAGTAAGGTACACATAAATAACATGTATATCAAATATACCTTTGTTGATGTTGCCAGCTTTCTTATGTGCCAAAAACATGGGGCAGATACACTTCTAGTGGCCATTCCCCTTCTAGTAGAAACACTCAGTGTCAGGTTTTGGTCCAGCCTTGGGCTTCTTTACGTGATTACCAACTCACTTGTCATTCTTTTTGAAGTTCCCTTTCTTTACCTTAGTATCTTTGAAACCAGTGGTCTTTTTGACCATCAACACTTGATGCTCTCTGTTGATTTCTACGTCCATGTTTCTAAGCATCGGGAAAAGATCAGGGAGTGTCTTCTCCATCCCTTGCATGTTATAGTTCATCACAATGCCCTTGTAACTTAGTGGCAGTGACTGGAGAATCCTTTCAATTGCTACTTCATCAGGAATGTTAACTCCCAACTGGCATACCCAAAAATTTTGAGTACGTGCTTGATACGTCTCCAACGTATCTATAATTTTTGATTGCTCCATGCTATATTATCTACTGTTTTGGGCAATATTGGGCTTTATTATCCACTTTTATATTATTTTTGGGACTAACCTATTAACCGGAGGCCCATCCCAAATTTGTTGTTTTATGCCTATTTCCGTGTTTTGAAGAAAAGGAATATCAGACAGAGTCGAAACGGAACGAAATCAACTAGAGAAGTTATTTTTGGAAGGAAACACACCTGATGGACTTCGACCCCACGTCAGAAGATACGGGAGCTACCCACAAGGGTGGGGGGCGCGCCCCCTGCCTCGTGGGGCCCCCGTGGCTCCCCTGACGTGCTTCTTCTGCCTATATAACTCCATATAACCTAAAACTTCCAGAACGCACAATAGATCGGGAGTTCCGCCGCCAGAAGCCTCCGTAGCCACCGAAAACCAATCTAGACTAGTTCCGGCACCCTGCCGGAGGGGGCAATCCTTCTCCGGTGGCCATCTTCATCATCCCGATGCTCTCCATGACGAGGAGGGAGTAGTTCTCCCTCGGGGCTAAGGGTATGTACCAGTAGCTATGTGTTTGATCTCTCTCTCTCATGTTCTTGAGGTGATACGATCTTGATGTATCGCGACCTTTGCTATTATAGTTGGATCTTATGTTTCTCCTCCCCCTCTTCTCTCTTGTAATGAATTGAATTTCCCATTTGGAGTTATCTTATCAGATTGAGTCTTTAAAGACTTGAGAACACTTGATGTATGTCTTATCGTGGATATCTATGGTGACAATGGGATACCACGTGCCACTTGATGTATGTTTTGGTGACCAACTTGCAGGTTCCGCCCATGAACCTATGCATAGGGGTTGGCACACGTTTTCGTCGTGATTCTCCGGTAGAAACTTTGGGGAACTCTTTGAGGTTCTATGTGTTGGTTGAATAGATGAATTGAGATTGTGTGATGCATATCGTATAATCATGCCCACGGATACTTGAGGTGACAATGGAGTATCTAGGTGACATTAGGGTTTTGGTTGATTTGTGTCTTAAGGTGTTATTCTATTGCGAACTATAGAGCTGTTTGTGACACTTATAGGAATAGCCCAACGGATTGATTGGAAAGAATAACTTTGAGGTGGTTTCGTACCCTACCATAATCTCTTCATTCGTTCTCCGCTATTAGTGACTTTGGAGTGAGTCTTTGTTAGTTATGTGATCCAATAATGTTAGTATTCTTGAGGGAACTTACACTAGCGAAAGTATGAACCCTAGGCCTTATTTCCTATCATTGCAATACCGTTTACGCTCACTTTTATCACTTGCTACCTTGCTGTTTTTATTATTTCAGATTACAAATACCTTTATCTACTATCCATATACCACTTGTATCACCATCTCTTCGCCGAACTAGTGCACCTATACAATTTACCATTCTATTGGGTGTGTTGGGGACACAAGAGACACTTTGTTATTTGGTTGCAGGGTTGTTTGAGAGAGACCATCTTCAACCTACGCCTCCTATGGATTGATAAACCTTAGGTCATCCACTTGAGGGAAATTTGCTACTGTCCTATAAACCTCTGCACTTGGAGGCCCAACAATGTCTACAAGAAGAAGGTTGTGTAGTAGACATCAAGCTCTTTTCTGGCGCCGTTGCCGGGGAGGTGAGTGCTTGAAGGTATATCTTTAGATCTTGCAATCGAGTCCTTTAGTTTCTTGTTTTATCACTAGTTTAGTTTATAAAAGAAAACTATAAAAAATGGAATTGAGTTTGTCTCATACGCTTCATCTTTTTAATATCTTTCGTGAGTATGATGGAAAGGATAATTGTGCTCAAGTGCTAGAAGAAGAGATCTCTAATATGTTTGGCACTAAATATTTGAATGATGAGCATGACTGCAATGTTGTTAGTACGAATTCTTTGAATATCCATGATGCTAATGATGATTGCACTAGTTATGATGAAAATGCCTCCTATAAACATGTCAATTTTTGTGGAGTAGACTGGGTTTGCAAGTACACACCAAATAGGGAAGATAGATATTGCAAGAGGCATAAGTACTTAGAAACCAAATTATTGCAAGAAGAGCTAGATGAATGTGCTGAAAATTTAAGATATCTTACCCATACTTCCGAACTTTGCAATGAACATGGTCATTTAAATATCAAATATCAAATTCATGTCTCTTATGATACTCCCACTATTCCGAATGAGAAGAATTTTGCTTATGTGGAGAGTAGTAAATTTTCTATGCAAGTAGATCATGAAAAGAATTATTTAGGTGCTGGTTATATTGTTGAATTCATTCATGATGCTACTGAATATTATTATGAGGGAGGAATATATGCTTGTAGGAATTGCAATAATATCAAATTTCCTCTCTATGTGCTTAAAATCTTGAAGTTATGCTTATTTTGCCCTCCTATGCTAGTTGATTATTGTTCCCATAAGTTGTTTGCTCACAAAATCCCTATGCATAGGAATTATGTTAGACTTAAATGTGCTAGTAATATTCTTCATGATGCTCTCTTTATGTTTTTATGTTTCAATTCTTATCTTATATGTGAGCATCATTGAAATCATCATGCCTAGCTAGGGGCGTTAAACGATAGCGCTTGTTGGGAGGCAACCCAATTTTATGTTAGTTCCTTGCTTTTTGTTCCTGTTTAGTAATAAATAAGTCATCTATCCTCTGTTTAGATGTGGTTTTATGCTTTTAATTAGTGTTTGTACCAAGTAGAACCTTTGTGAAGACTTGGGGAAAGTCTTGTTGATCATGCTGTAAAAAACAGAAACTTTAGCGCTCACGAGAATTGCTTCCATTTTTATTTGGAGGGTGCTATTTAGTTAATTCTTTTTTCAGATGATTAATAGATAAATTCCTCAGGTCCAGCAATTTATTTGAGAATTTTATGAGTTCCAGAAGTATACGTTTGATCCAGATTACTACAGACTGTTCTGTTTTTGACAGATTCTGTTTCGATGTGTTGTTTGCTTATTTTGATGAATCTATGGCTAGTAAAATAGTTTATAAAACATAGAGTTTTTGGAATACAGTAGGTTTAACACCAATATAAATAAAGAATGAGTTCATTACAGTACCTTGAAGTGGTATCTTGTTTTCTTATACTAACGGAGCTTACGAGTTTTCTATTAAGTTTTGTGTTGTGAAGTTTTCAAGTTTTGGGTAAGCATTCGATGGACTATGGAATAAGGAGTGGCAAGATCCTAAGCTTGGGGATGACCAAGTTACCCCAAGGTAATATTCAAGGACAACCAAGAGCCTTAGCTTGGGGATGCCCCGGAAGGCATCCCCTCCTTCGTCTTCGTTCATCGGTAACTTTACTTGGAGCTATAATTTTATTTGCCACATGATATGTGTTTTGCTTGGAGCGTCAATTTATTTTGTTAGGATTTTCTTGATGTTATTTAGAATAATGTTTTGCATCTTTTATTTCAATAAAAGTGGCATTGATAGCCTTTACTATGCCTATTTTAGAAGTCCACATGTTGCTGTTTGAAAAAGAAAGTTTACCGCTGTTGCAATAATTCCCTAGAAAAGTCAGAATGTGATAAAATGTCGAAACCTTTTGCATATTAAGATATGATAAATTTACTACAGTGGGAATTTTCTTTTATAATTTTTGGAGCTAGGGAAGTATGGATGTTGCTGCATTCTTTACAGACTATCCTGTTTAGCCAGATTGCTGTTATGTTTGCATTGTTTGCATATGCTTGCTTGTTTAATGATTCTATTTGAGGATAGGACTATTAAATATGCAGAGGCATTTAGTATGCAATGTTGAATAATAATTTTAGTGATTTTCTACAGTAGAGTATGATAAGGTTTTGGCAATGGTTTGTACTAACTTATCTCACGAGTCCTTGTTGAGTTTCGTGAGGATGGAGCTTTTGAGATTTAGGGAGACCGTGATATGAGAGGAATTAAGGAGACACAAAAGCTCAAGTTTGGGGATGCCCAAGGTACCCCAAGATAATATTTCAAGAACTCTGAAGCGTCTAAGCTTGGGGATGCCCCGGTTGGCATCCCACCTTTCTTCTTCAACAACTATCGGTTAGTATCGGTTGATCCTAAGTTTTTGCTTCTTCACATGATGTTTGCTATTCTTAGATGTCATTTTATTTTTCTTTGCTTGCTGTTAGAATAAAATACCAAGATCTTAAATTATTAAATTTTAGAGAGTCTTCAGATAGTTGCATAATTATCTGACTACTCATTGATCTTCACTTATATCTTTCGGAGTAGTTTGTTGTTTGCTCTAGTGCTTCACTTATATCTTTTAGAGCATAGTGGTAGTTTTATTTTGAAGAAATAGATGAACTCTCATGATTCACTTAGATTATTTTGAGAGTCTTAAATAGCATGGTAATTTGCTTAAAATCTTAATATGCTAGGTATACAAGATTAATAATAAAATTCTCTTATGAATGTGTTGAATACTAAGAGAAGTTTGATACTTGATGATTGTTTTGAGATATGAGGATGGTAATATTAGAGTCATGCTGGTTGAGTAGTTGTGAATTTGAGAAATACTTGTGTTGAAGTTTGTGATTCTCGTAGCATGCACGTATGGTGAACTGTTATGTGATGAAGTCGGAGCATGATTTATTCATGGATTGTCTTCCTTATAGTGGCGGTCGGGGACGAGCGATGGTCTTTTCCTACCAATCTATCCCCCTAGGAGCATGCACGTAGTACTTTGTTTCGATAACTAATAGATTTTTGCAATAAGTATATGAGTTCTTTATGACTAATGTTGAGTCCATGGATTATACACACTCTCACCCTTCCACCATTGCTAGCCTCTCTAGTACCGCGCAACTTTCGCCGGTACCATAAACCCACCATATACCATCCTCAAAACAGCCACCATACCTACCTATTATGGCATTTTCATAGCCATTCTGAGATATATTGCCATGCAACTTTCCACCATTCCATTATTATGACACGCTTCATCATTGTCATATTGCTTTGCATGATCATGTAGTTGACATCGTATTTGTGGCAAAGCCACGTTCATAATTCTTTCATACATGTCACTCATGCATCATTGCACATCCCGGTACACCGCCGGAGGCATTCATATAGAGTCATATCTTGTTCTAAGTATCGAGTTGTAATTCTTGAGTTGTAAGTAAATAAAAGTGTGATGATCATCATTATTAGAGCATTGTCCCAGTGAGGAAAGGATGATGGAGACTATGATTCCCCCACAAGTCGGGATGAGACTCTGGACGAAAAATAAATAAAAGAGGCAAAGAAGCCCAAATAAAAAAAGAGAAAAAAGAGGCCAGAAAAAAAGAGAAAGGCCCAAATAAAAAAATAAAAAAAATAAAAAAATGAGAGAAAGAGAGAAGGGGCAATGCTACTATCCTTTTACCACACTTGTGCTTCAAAGTAGCACCATGATCTTCATGATAGAGAGTCTCCTATGTTGTCACTTTCATATACTAGTGGGAATCTTTCATTATAGAACTTGGCTTGTATATTCCAATGTTGGGCTTCCTCAAAATGCCCTAGGGCTTCGTGAGAAAGCGAGTTGGATTCACACCCACCAGTTTCTTTTGTTGAGCTTTCATATACTTATAGCTCTAGTGCATCCGTTGCATGGCAATCCCTACTCACTCACATTGATATCTATTGATGGGCATCTCCATAGCCCGTTGATAAGCCTAGTTGATGTGAGACTATCTTCTCCTTTTTGTCTTCTCCACAACCACCACTCTATTCCACCTATAGTGCTATATCCATGGCTCACGCTCATGTATTGCGTGAAGATTGAAAAAGTTTGAGAACATCAAAAGTATGAAACAATTGCTTGGCTTGTCATCGGGGTTGTGCATGATTTAAATATTTTGTGTGGTGAAGATAGAGCATAGCCAGACTATATGATTTTGTAGGGATAACTTTCTTTGGCCATGTTATTTTGAGAAGACATAGTTGCTTTATTAGTATGCTTGAAGTATTATTATTTTTATGTCAATATGAACTTTTGTCTTGAATCTTTCGAATCTGAATATTCATATCACAAGTAGGAAGAATTACATTGAAATTATGCCAACTAGCATTCCACATCAAAAATTATGTTTTTTATCATTTACCTACTCGAGGACGAGCATGAATTAAGCTTGGGGATGCTTGATACGTCTCCAACGTATCTATAATTTTTGATTTCTCCATGCTATATTATCTACTGTTTTGGGCAATATTGGGCTTTATTATCCACTTTTATATTATTTTTGGGACTAACCTATTAACCGAAGGCCCAGCCCAGATTTGCTGTTTTATGCCTATTTCAGTGTTTCAAAGAAAAGGAATATCAGACGGAGTCAAAACGGAACGAAATCAACTGGAGAAGTTATTTTTGGAAGGAAACACACCTGATGGACTTGGACCCCACGTCAGAAGATACGGGAAATGCCCACGAGGGTGGGGGCGCGCCCACCCCCCTAGGGCGCGCCCCCCTACCTCGTGGGGCCCCCGTGGCTCCCCTGACATGCTTCTTCTGCCTATATAACTCCATATACCCTAAAACTTCCAGAACGCACAATAGATCGGGAGTTCCGCCACCAGAAGCCTCCGTAGCCACCGAAAACCAATCTAGACCCGTTCCGGCACCCTGCCGGAGGGGGCAATCCTTCTCCGGTGGGCATCTTCATCATCCCGGTGCTCTCCATGACGAGGAGGGAGTAGTTCTCCCTCGGGGCTGAGGGTATGTACCAGTAGCTATGTGTTTGATCTCTCTCTCTCTCTCGTGTTCTTGAGGTGATACGATCTTGATGTATCGCGAGCTTTGCTATTATAGTTGGATCTTATGTTTCTCCTCCCCCTCTTCTCTCTTGTAATGAATTGATTTTCCCCTTTGGAGTTATCTTATCGGATTGAGTCTTTAAAGACTTGAGAACACTTGATGTATGTCTTGCCGTGGATATCTGTGGTGACAATGGGATACCATGTGCCACTTGATGTATGTTCTGGTGACCAACTTGCGGGTTCCGCCCATGAACCTATGCATAGGGGTTGGCACACGTTTTTGTCGTGATTCTCCGGTAGAAACTTTGGGTCACTCTTTGAGGTTCTATGTGTTGGTTGAATAGATGAATTGAGATTGTGTGATGCATATCATATAATCATGCCCACGGATACTTGAGGTGACAATGGAGTATCTAGGTGACATTAGGGTTTTGGTTGATTTGTGTCTTAAGGTGTTATTCTAGTACGAACTCTAGGGCTGTTTGTGACACTTATAGGAATAGCCCAATGGATTGATTGGAAAGAATAACTTTGAGGTGGTTTCGTACCCTACCATAATCTCTTCGTTCGTTCTCCGCTATTAGTGACTTTGGAGTGACTCTTTGTTGCATGTTGAGGGATAGTTATGTGATCCAATTATGTTAGTATTGTTGAGGGAACTTACACTAGCGAAAGTATGAACCCTAGGCCTTATTTCCTATCATTGCAATAACGTTTACGCTCACTTTTATCACTTGCTACCTTGCTGTTTTTATTATTTCAAATTACAAATACCTTTATCTACTATCCATATACGACTTGTATCACCATCTCTTCGCCGAACTAGTGCACCTATACAATTTACCATTGTATTGGGTGTGTTGGGGGCACAAGAGACTCTTTGTTATTTGGTTGCAAGGTTGCTTGAGAGAGACCATCTTCATCCTACGCCTCCTACGGATTGATAAACCTTAGGTCATCCACTTGAGGGAAATTTGCTACTATCCTACAAACCTCTGCACTTGGAGGCCAAACAACGTCTACAAGAAGAAGGTTGTGTAGTAGACATCAGTGCTCAGTAATGGAGTAGCTCTCTTTCATCTTACAGCTAAAGAATTTTTCTGAGGAATCATACCTCTCCACACGGGAGTGAGCCTAAAATACCATTTTAAATTCCTCAACCATCGCATATGCCCTGTGGTGCCCAAAACATATTTGGAGCCTTTTCTCTTAAACCGTACAACATGGCGCACTAAACTATCAAGTAGTCATCAGCCCGTGTCTACCAGACATTCGCAATATCTATAGACGTCTCGGGAGAGGGTGGCGCACCGAGTGGTGCATCAAGGACATAAGCCTTCTATGCAGTAGTGAGGATAATCATCGGATTACAGAGCCAGTCCGCAAAGTTTCTTCCATCATCTTTCGGCTTTTCTTTCTCTAGGGACACATTGAAATAGAGCGGAGCTACTTTGCGAACCACTGACCTACAACATATTTGCAAACACATTTAGACTATGTTCATTAAAATTAGTTCAAATTAATCAAATTACTAATGAACTCCCACCTAAATCAACATCCCTCAAGTTGTTTAGTGATACATGATCCAAATCCACTAACCCAAGTCCGATCATCATGTGAGATGGATTAGTTTCAATGGTGAACATCAAAATGTTGATCATATCATCCATATGACTCATGTTTAACCTTTCGGTTCGATGTGTTTCGGGCATGTTTGTACATGGTAGGATCGTCAAGTTAACTAAAGCATTTATGCATATGTAAACTTGGCTTACACCCGTTGTATGTGAACGTAGAATTTATCACACCCGATCATCATGAGGTGCTTCAAAAATATAAACTTTCGCAATGGTGCATACTATGGGAGAACACTTTTCTCATGATATTAAGTGTGAGGGATCATCTTATGGGTAGAGACAATTTGGGGAATTTCTTTGGTCATATTAGTGGTTTGAGAGACTTCCCTTATAAATCAATAGTTGAATTAACTTCTAGCTATGTAGTGCCATATTATGCTAGTTCAGGAACTAGAAGATATGTTTGTTAGGAATCGTTGCATGGAAAATAAAAAAACTCCTACGTATCAACTCAAGATATAATCTACTAGATTCTAGCATCGAGTGGGGAAAGTCTACATGCCTTTGTAGACCGAAAGTGGAAACATTCTAATGAACATGGTTGGCATAGTCGTACTATCTTCTCGATCCAATCCGATCCAGCACAACACAAATGACACGTTCGAGATATGCACATGTATGGCTCCGTGAAGTATGTTGATCCTACAAGGGAGAGGGCGAGGTAGATGGAATCTAGGCCAGCAGCATGACAGTGTGGTGGTGGAGTTATGGTGGAACTCTAGCAAAGCTTCGCTAGAAACTGCATGGACGACGGACGTATGGAGCGAGAGGGAGCCGTCCAACAACCGGGATGTTAGGTGTTGTAGCCAGCCCCTCCCTCATCTATTTATAGGTGTGAGGGAGGAGGCCTGGCTCCTCCTCCAAGCCTCTAAGGGATGCACACCAAAGGGCGAGGAAATCTCCTCCTTCCTTCCCCACCGGTTGTGATCCCTCCTTTTTAGGGATCTTGATCTTATCCCTTCAGGATTTGATCCTATTCCTTTTAGGGCGGGGGGGGGGGGCGTGCCTCAACATTGGTGGTCCCCATTGCGAAACCTTTTAGAACCTTCCCTATACAATATCAAAAAATCTCAAACTTCTTCGATAAGCCAAAAAATACTTTTCATATATGTTTTATTTGTCTCTGGACCATTCCGAAGCTTCTCGTGATGTGCCGGATCCCATACGAGACTCTGAAGTCTGAACTATCTTTGGTCTCACCATTATGATTATCCCATTACTACCCTAGCGTTACCGAACGTTAAGTGTGTTACCCTACGGGTTAGAGAACATGCGTACATGATTGGGACAACTTTCCGATCAATAATCAATAGCGGGACCTCGATGTCCATAATGATCTCCACATATTCAACGAAGATCTTTATCGGTTTGAACCACACACTACTAGGGAAAAGCCTAGCAGTAGCGCAGGTTTTAGGCATACTAGTAGCGCGGGTGGCGGCGCTACTAGTATGGCGCTACAGCTCAAGCTTAGCAGTAGCTTGGGTTGAACTACGCTACTGCTATATCCACTTAGTAGTAGCACTTCTCTGAAAAGATGCTACTGGTAACTACTAGTAGCGCCTCTCGCAGCCCGCGCTACTACTACTATTCTGTATTATATTTATTATTATTTCATGTTGTATTCATACACCTTTATACAAGTTTTCATACATCAGCAATTTAGAGTTTGTTTTTACATCATAATGCACTACTGCAGGATGCTGCTAACGCAACACTACGATCAGAGACCATTCAAGAAACTGTGTGCGATGCAATGATCGCAAAACGGTGTTGTATGAAAACCATTAGAAATGTGTAAAACATTTGCGATGACGGATGCATCAAACACAGTTCAGGTTTTAGTTACATGTGCGATGAAGGGCATACGGTTCAGTTCAATGAACTGTTTGCGATGAGGCAACACAAAAGAAACGGGCAGCCAGATGGAGGCGTGTGCGATACACAGCATATAGTTCACGTGGATGAACTATTTGTGATTAGGCAACACAAAAGAAACGGACAGCCCGATCAAGGTGTGTGCGATGTACAACATACGGTTCACTAGGATGAACTGTTTGTGATTAGGCAAGAGAACAGAAACGGTTCAATATAACAAGATGTGTCTGATATGCGGCAAACATGACTGTAATCAGAAATGTGTGTGAAGACCGATAATAACGCAGATGGTTGCTTCTAATAAGACGTATGTGAGATGCTTTGTCTACACAACATCTATTCGCCATCATGGGACGGGCGGTCATCCGGATACTCCATACGGATGCGAAGAGGCATTCATATCAGCAAGGACTAGTTGTTCCACCAGTAGCTCATGTAAGAAAACTAGCAAGTTAAGTGTGCTCAGGCTGGAGCAGCCATTGGATGGATGACTAGATGGGAAGTTGTGTCAATGTTAAATTAGGTTAACCTCGAGGTCCTTGTTTTTGAACACATGTTAACGAAGGTCTACCGCGTTACTTTTTGACAATGTGCGATACGTGGCATACAGTTGATCCATCCGACCTATTTGTGATGGAATAGGTCGTATGTCTTGTGGGCAAACGCTTGCTAGTTTTCAACCGTTTGGGATTGATGAATTCATCACCGATGGGATCCCTAGTGTGGTCTGTGTTCATCTGATGATCATATACCTCTTATGCTAGCTTGATGCTAAGTTTCCATTAATTGATGGCGTTTTATGAACATGCCACCATTTCCCGCCATTTCCTCACCTGTTTCCCGCAACCCTGCTATATTGCGCATAGGGGGCGCGCGACGCATGGAGGCGACAAGCGCATCCTGTAGCACATCCACCTTTTCCAAGCATGCCAACCCACCAAAGTGCCGCCTCTACCACCAACCTCATCGACGAGGAAAACGAGAAGGCCCCACGACCCGTTGAGGCTGAGGCACCCCCCGACAATGCGATGGACGACGCTGTGTTGCGCGTCATCGCCAGGGTTGAGCGGACCTTTGGCGCATGGAGCTTGAGCGCCGCGGATCAAGATAGGCATGTCAGAGCCGACAGGCTGCAGCTCGACGCACAACATGATCGATGGCGCGCCGTGATAACCCACAAGTATAGGGGATCGCAACAGTTTTCGAGGGTAGAGTATTCTACCCAAATTTATTGATTCGACACAAGGGGAGCCAAATAATATTTTCAAGTATTAGCAGCTGAGTTGTCAATTCAACCACACCTGGAAAACTTAATATCTGCAGAAAAGTATTTAGTAGCAAAGTAATATGGAAGTAACGGTAATGATGGCAAAAGTAACAGTATTGGTTTTGTAGTGATTGTAACAGTGGCAACGGAAAAGTAATTAAGCAAAGATCAATATGTGAAAAGCTCGTAGGGAGTGGATCACTGATGGATAATTATGCCGGATGTGATTCTTCATTGAAAGTGCAACTATCCCTGGGTGGTTTTGGTAATTCCTAACAACATATAGCCCATTGAGCTAATGCTATATCAAGATAAATATTTCAGGAAAGCTCAATGTTTGGCATGGCATGGATTAGAAAGTGGATCCCTCAAAATAGTAAGAAGACATGTTGGCTCAAGCTCAAGACTCTACATTTTACTTTTAGTGACCCAAGATCACATTGAGTCCATAGGAAAAGCCAATACTATTAAAAGGGGATGAGGTGTTGCTTAATGAGTTACTTGTTCAAAATGCTTAGTGATATGCTCCAAAACCCTCAACTACTTTCTCACATCCACATATGTCCCAAACCAAAAGTCAAACTCGGCCCCACCGAAATTTCCAACCCGGCGCCACCGAGTTCACTTGACATAGCCACTGCCACAAATCCTAGTCATTTTAGTCTGACCGATAGGGATCTCGGTCTCACCAAGATGGGCTTGCAACCTCCCTGTTTCCCTTAGTAACGTTTCGGTCCAACTGAGATGAGCAATCGGTCCCACCGAGATTGCAATGCAAACGCTCTGTTTCCCATTCGTAACATTTCGGTCTAACCGAGATGAGGGAATCGGTCCCACCGAGTTTGCCTGACCAACTCTTTGTTTGCCTATTACGAAAATCGGTCCCACCGAATTTGTGTAATCGGTCTCATCGAAATTACGTTATGCCCTAACCCTAATGGAATCAGTCCCACCGAGTTGACATGTCGTCCCACCGAAAATCCTAGCGCCCACATTTTGAACTAAATCGGTCTGACCAAGTTTATGATTCGGTCCCACCGAGTTTGGTGATTTGTGTGTAACGGTTAGATTTTGTGTGGAGGCTATATATACCCCTCCTCCCACTCTTCATTCATGGAGAGAGCCATCAGAACATGCCTACACTTCCAACGTATATTTTCTGAGAGAGAACCACCTCCACTTGTGTTGAGGTCAAGATATTTCATTCCAACCACATAAATCTTGATCTCTAGCCTTCCCCAAGTTGCCTTCCACTCAAACCCTCTTTCCACCAAATCCAATCCTATGAGAGAGAGAGCTGAGTGTTGGGGAGACTATCATTTGAAGCACAAGAGCAAGGAGTTCATCATCAACACACCGTCTATTACCTTTTGGAGAGCGGTGTCTCCTAGATTGGTTAGGTGTCACTTGGGAGCTTCTGTCAAGATTGTGCAGTTGAACCAAGGAGTTTGTACGGGCAAGGAGATCGCCTACTTCGTGAAGATCTACCCTAGTGAGGCAAGTCCTTTGTGGGCGATGGCCATGGTGGGATAGACAAGGTTGCTTCTTTGTGACCCTTCGTGGGTGGAGCCCTCCGTGGACTCGCGCAACCGTTACCCTTCGTGGGTTGAAGTCTCCATCAACTTGGATGTACGATAGCACCATCTATCAGAACCATGCCAAAAATCTCCGTGTCTACATTGCGTTTGCTCCCTCCAAACTCCTCCCTTTACCTTCATATGTAATTGTTTTACATTCCACTGCTATACTCTTAGAATTGCATGTGTAGGTAGATTACTTGACTTGTGCTAAGTTGCTAAAATCTGCCAAGAATTAAAATTGGGAAAAGGCTAGATTTTTATTTGGTCAAGTAGTCTAATCACCCCCCCTCTAGAAATACTTTCAATCCTACAAGTGGTATCAGAGCTTTGGTCTCCATTTGCTTTGATTTCCATAGCTTTTGGTGATCATAGCCTTGGTTTCACAACCTAGGAGAGTATGGCGTCTAGCGACAGAAAGTACCACCATAGAGGTCCTCAATTTGATGGTACCAATTTTGCTAGTTGGAAGTATAAGATGATGATGCATATTCTTGGACATAACCCCGCCGTTTGGGCTATTGTGTGTATTGGTTTGCAAGGTGAATTCTTTGATGGGAGAGAACCGAACCGTGAAGCTACTGCGGAAGAGTTGAAGATGTTGCAATACAATGCTCAAGCTTGTGATATTCTCTTCAACGGATTGTGCCCCGAAGAATTCAACAAAATCATCTGTCTTGAGAATTCAAAGGAAATTTGGGATACTTTGATTGATATGCATGAAGGTACCGACTCCGTCAAGGAATCAAAATTGGATGTGCTTCAAAGTCAACTCGAGAAGTTCAAAATGAAGGATGGTGAACGTGTTGCTGAAATGTACTCTAGGCTTGCTCTCATCACAAATGAGATTGCCGTCTTAGGAAGTGAAGAGATGACCGACAGATTCATCATCAAGAAGATCCTAGGAGCCTTGGATGGAAAATATGATACCGTGTGCACATTGATCCAAATGCTTCCCAATTACAAAGATCTCAATCCAACGGAAGTCATTGGAAGAATTGTTGCTCATGAGATGTCACTTAAGGATAAGGAAGAGCTCCACAACAAGTCAAGTGGTGCTTACAAAGCCTCATGTGATGCTTCCACATCATCAAGTTAGAAACAAGCCTTCAATGAAGAATTGAGCCTAATGGTGAATAATTTCTACAAGTTCTACAAGAGTAGAAGCAAGGAAAGAAGTTCCAAGTCAAGGTCCTACAATGACAAAAGATCTTCAAGTCGTGAACGTAATTGCTACAATTGTGGAAGACCCGGACACTACTCAAATGAGTGTACGCCTTCCTACAAAAGAAGAGAAGATTCTTCCAAAAGAAGGAGTAGGAGAGAAGAATCACCACCAAGAGAGAGAAGGAGTAGAGATGACCGTTATGAACAAAGAACATCACGGAGAAGCAAGGATTCGGAAAGGAAGGACAAATCATCAAGGAACTACACAGAATGAAGACATCAAGCTCATGTTGGTGAATGGGTATCCGGCTCCGACTCCGACAATCACTCCGAAAGAAGTTATCACTCCGACTCCAAATACACTCAAGGTGAAGGTGTTGCCGGTCTAGCACTTGTGTCAACCAACTCCTACGACATATTTGAGTCACCAAATGAAGGAATTGGAAGATGCTTCATGGCTAAAGGCCCAAAGGTATCACACCCCGAGTATGTTGATTTCAATAGTGATGAAGATGATTTGCTAGGTGATGATGCTTTACTTGTTGACAACTCTAATTATGAAAACTATGATGCACTTGCTATTAATCATGCTAATCAAGATAAAACACTCTTAAGTTAGCTCATGAAACTACCTTGGAAGATCATCGAGAAATTTTAAAGACTCATGAGAAGCTACGCTTTGAAAAGCTCAACCTTGAGCAAGAGCATGAGTTCTTAAAGGCAATCAATGATGATCTTCGCAAGAAAAGTTCTTCTTACAATGCCAAGTGTTTACTCTTGTCTACTTACAAGGCTCAAGTTAAATCTAGCAATAAGAACAAGAAAGATTCTTCTTCTGGTAGTAACAATAATCATGCTAAAACCAATTTTATTGCTTCTAGTAGTTATCTTGATTCCACTAATGAATCTCTTAGCCAAGTTACACTTGAGCAAGAAAATAGCTTATTGAAGGGAATTATAGAGAAAGGTGTTTACAAGAGTCTTGCCAGAAGTAAGAAATTTGAGTGATTGTGCATGATTTGCCACATATTTCATTTTCCATCTTATTGTGTGAGCATGTTGGTTGCATGTTTTACTCATTCGAGGACATCCATTTGTTGCCTTGATTGTTTGGCCTTTTCTCTTTTGCCAAATGGATGGACAAGAATGCCTAAGGACTTCCTCTAGCTATCTATGCTTTTCTCGTCTCAAACCCTATTCATGCTACATCACAAAGTTTGATCAAGTCATATTCGAAGCACTCTGTGTGAGGAGCACTCGGAGTCCCCAATTCATCATAGACTTAAATTTCCAAAACCTCTTTGTGCGTTTCGGTATGACCGAGTCATCCATTTCGGTCACACCGAGATCACTAAGTTGATCTAGGTTTTCAATCTCGGTGCAACCGATTTGAACTTTTCGTTCACACCGAGTTGCAGTAACCGCTTGCGAGTCTGCATCTCGGTGCCACCGAGTTGTTCCACTCGGTCACACTCATAGGGTCGGGATATATATACTCACGGGTTGAATTTTGGAAATTTCACCAAAACTCTTCACCCCGCGCGTGTCCTTCTCTGCCTCCTCGGTTCTCGGGATCGTCTCCTCGCCGCCAGCGACCTCCCGCCGCTGGTCTTCATCGCCGTCAACGGAAATCTGCTCCGCCGTTGTCGCCGTAGCGAACCCCCACCGAACTAGGGTATAGGTTCGACCTTTGTGCTATCCTTTTACCTTTGATTCATAGCACATTGTTTTTGCCATGATCCTTACCACGTACGCAAACACTCTATCCACTGAAAACATCCTTTAGGTTAAGTTTGATTTGAAGATTTAGGGTTAGGTCTCCGCCGAACTCATCTTGGACCGACCGAGTTGTAGAAATCGGTCTCACCGATTTGGCTTAGGCCATAGCACTTGCAATTTTCGGTCTGACCGAAAACTGCAAATCGGTGTGACTGAGTTCAATTCTCTGTGAAACCCTAGCAGTATCGGTGCCACCGAACTGTGACTCGGTCTGACCAAGTTCACTAGTTTAGGTTCCAAAAGCTGCTTCGGTATCATCGAGTTTACAAATTGCTAGCTCCGAAATGCTTTCTATGGAGAACTAAAACTAAGTTTTTAAGTCACTTGTTTTGCAAAAACTCTGCACTTAGTGATGCTCATCCACTCTATCTCATCTACATCTATTCACAGGGTCTACTGTCAGTGAGTTTGCAGAGATGTCTGATCAGAGTGACAGTCAGAACAAGTCTAAGGAACATATGCAGCTGAGTGAGGGTTCAGATCCCTCGAGCACTTCTGATGATGGTAGCAGGAGCACTCCCAGCAACTTGCCAAAGGCGGCCACCAGATTAGGAAGAAGAGAACCACGGAATTTGAGGATGAGGATTATGTTGCCACTTAGGAGGAAGTAAGCTCCAAGAAGAAGGTGCTAAAAAAGGAGTATGGCACAGCTGCTATAGTTAAGCCAGGGATGAATAGGAAGGCTCCAACAAAGAGAATTCCTATGTCTAAGGCCAGAGCGTCTACTCAAGAAACAATGCAGTTCACTCTTGAACCCAAAGAAGGTGGAGAAGGCAAGAAAAGGAAGGAAAGAGTCAAGAAGACCATTGCCAGAGTCATTGGCAAGCCCTCCATAATGAAAGATCCCTCTGAAGATGAAGAAGAAGAAGAAGAAGAGGATGCTCCAGCATCCAAAGCTCAGAAGCTTATGGGAGATGCTATAAAGTCAGGGGCTGCAACATCAAAGCCCAAAGCTGCCCCCAAAGCTCAAGCTCAAAAGCCTCCTAAGCCCAAGAGGAACAATAGAAGTATTCTTGCTGAAGAAAAGAACAAGGCCCAAGTGCCTGAAGCTGAAGAAGATGATGAGTCTCTTATTTTGAGAAAATTGAAGCCCAAGATTCCAGACCACAATGATGCTCATCCAGTCGCTGAGAACATGCACATCAGGAAAGATTCAGGACTGAGATTGTGGAAACAGTCTGATCCCTATGCTGTGAGGAGAAGGACTGCAGTTGACTATAGGTTTCACACAAAGGAACAACAAGACTTTTATGAAACTATTCTGCTTGACAAGAAGCCCATTGTGTGTGACATGAGATGGGTTGATTGGGAATTCATCCAAGAGAATTAAGATCACTTCCCAGGAGTTTATGACTGCTTCAAAGCATGTGGAGTAGATGAGTTTGTTGGACAGAAGCTCAGAAAATGGAATGATGAGCTGATCATGCAGTTTTACTCCACTGCTCACTTTACCCAGATGGGAAGATCATTTGGATGTCAGAAGGTACTAGGTACCAATCCACAATTGAATAATGGGAAAAATTGATAAATGCCCCAGCAGAACATGAAGATGACTTGGATGTGTATGCCAAGAAGAAGAAGGACCACAACACTATGGCTAACATGTACAAGGAGATCCCAGATAAAGCTTTGGAGACTCACAAGCTTGGATCTATACATTTCTTGTTGTTTGGTCTGCCTACTATCAACTAGATCCTAAGGCACACTCTGCTACCCAAGTTAGGAGATCACAAGATGATCAGAGGGCACTCTATCAACCTGCTACAGCTTTTTGATGTCCCTCAGAAGTTCAAGTTCATGAGTCTGATTGTAGAGACAATCAAGAGGACTGCTGCTGACCAGAAGAGAAGTTGTGGGTATGCTCTACACATTCAGCAGCTCATCAACTCCAAGATGGGCACAAGAACATATTTGTTGGATAAGAAGCATCTACCCCTGTATCCTGATTTTGAAGATAATACTGTTGTGATGAATGAGGAGGAACCATCATCAGTTCAAGCACAGGAGAAAAGAGCCAAAGCAAAGGCTGAGAAAGCTGTCAAGATGCCAAGTGTTGAAGAGGCATTTCAGGTTTTCCCGAAGAGCAAGCAAGGTCAACTTGCATATCTGATCCAATCTACACTAAGGATTGAGAAGGGCTTGGACACCCTGACTCAAAACTAGGAGAGCTTGGAGAGGATCATAGAAACTAAATTTTATGATCTTGATCTGAAGGTAACTGAGATTCAAATAGTAGTTGATCATCTTTAGGAGGAAGCATAAGAGAAGACAGGCAAGGCAACCATAGATGCATTTTAGCGAGTGCCTAGAGGACAGAGGTCTGCTGTCATGCCAGTGACAGATTCTAGAGCTACAACATCAGCACCTGCAGCCGCAGCCTTAGTACCACCTCTAGCAGCCACTCCACCAGCTCCAACTACATCAACGGATGCCTTCGTCCTTGGAGTTCTCTCTACACCACCTCCCGAAGACCAAGCCTGAGAGACGCATAGCACTATGCATATTTGAACTTTTTGGTAACTTGTTGCCAAAGGGGGAGAAATATATATAGACCATAGGCTTCGAGAGAGTGTTTTGCTTCTTTGCCTTTGGTTGAAATTTTTATTGTGTGAGATACTTTATGTCCTTATGTGAGATACTTGTGTGATCATGTGATCGATCATTTGCTACCTTAATGCTTGTTTAGATGATACTATCTTTTATATCAATATATGATCATTCACTTGCTTGGTAATGAGTGCATGCTTTTAATTTCTATCATTTTAAGCGCTCCACCAAGATGTATGTGACATGGAAGAGTAACCCATGATCCTAATGGATTGTGCATTTGCATTCAAAAGAAAATTTTAAATAATGCACAAATTTAGGGGGAGCTCTTGCTTATCACATACTTCTCAAAGCGACGATGTTTTTCAATCTTATTATCATTTTTCGAATCTTTGATCTATATGTTGTCATCAATTACCAAAAAGGGGGAGATTGAAAGTGCAACTATCCCTGGGTGGTTTTGGTAATTCCTAACAACATATAGCCCATTGAGCTAATGTTATTTCAAGATAAATATTTCAGGAAAGCTCAATGTTTGGCATGGCATGGATTAGAAACTGGACCCCTCAAAATACTAAGAAGACATATTGGCTCAAGCTCAAGACTCTACATTTTACTTTTAGTGATCCAAGATCACATTGAGTCCATAGGAAAAGCCAATACTATTAAAAGGGGATGAGGTGTTGCTTAATGAGTTACTTGCTCAAAATGCTTAGTGCTATGCTCCAAAACCCTCAACTACTTTCTCACATCCACATATGTCCCAAACCAAAAGTCAAACTCGGCCCCACCAAAATTTCCTACCTGGCGCCACCGAGTTCACTTGACATAGCAACTACCACAAACCCTAGTCATTTCGGTCTCACTGATAGGGATCTCGATCTCACCGAGATGGGATTGCAACCTCTCTGTTTCCCTTCGTAATGTTTAGGTCCAACTGAGATGAGCGATCGGTCCCACCGAGATTGCAATGCAAACTCTCTGTTTCCCATTCGTAACATTTCGGTCTAACCGAGATGAGCAAATCAGTCCCACCGAGTTTGCCTGACCAACTCTCTGTTTGCCTATTACCAAAATCGGTCCCACCGAATTTGTGTAATCGGTCTCACCGAGATTACGTTATGCCCTAACCCTAATGGAATCGGTCCCACCGAGTTGACATGTCGGTCCCACCAAAAATCCTAACATTCACATTTTGAACTAAATCGGTCTGACCAAGTTTCATGATTCGGTCCCACCGAGTTTGGTGATTTGTGTGTACCAGTTAGATTTTGTGTGGAGGCTATATATACCCCTCCACCCACTCTTCATTCATGGAGAGAGCGATAAGAACATGCCTACACTTCCAACATATATTTTTCTGAGAGAGAACCACCTACACTTGTGTTGAGGTGAAGATATTCCATCCCCAAGTTGCTTTCCACTCAAACCCTCTTTCCACCAAATCCAATCCGATGAGAGAGAGCTGAGTGTTGGGGAGACTATCATTTTAAGCACAAGAGCAAGGAGTTCATCATCAACACACCGTCTATTACCTTTTGGAGAGTGGTGTCTCCTTGATTGGTTCGGTGTCACTTGGGAGCCTCCGTCAAGATTGTGGAGTTGAACCAAGGAGTTTGTACGGGCAAGGAGATCTACCCTAGTGAGGTAAGTCCTTCGTGGGCGATGGCCTTGGTGGGATAGACAAGATTGCTTCTTCATGGACCCTTCGTGGGTGGAGCCCTCCGTGGACTCGCGCAACCGTTACCATTCGTGGGTTGAAGTCTCCATCAACGTGGATATACGATAGCACCACCTATCGGAACCACGCCAAAAATCTCCGTGCCTACATTGCGTTTGCTCCCTCCAAACTCCTCCCTTTACCTTCATATGCAATTGTTTTACATTCCGCTGCTATACTCTTAGAATTGCATGTGTAGGTAGATTACTTGACTTGTGCTAAGTTGTTAAAATCTGCCAAGAATTAAAATTGGGAAAAGACTAGATTTTTATTTGGTCAAGTAGTATAATCACCCCCCCTCTAGACATACTTTCGATCCTACACTCATGCAAAAGTTATAACATAGGGTGACACAGAATTAGCTCCAGTTCATCAATGTAATGTAGGCATGTATTCCGAATATAGTCATGCGTGCTTATGGAAAGGAACTTGCATGACATCTTTTGTCCTACCCTCCCATGGCAGCGGGGTCCTATTGGAAACTAAGGGATATTAAGGACTCCTTGTAATAGAGTACCGGACCAAAGCATTAACACTTAGTGAATACATGAACTCCTCAAACTACGGTCATCACCGGTAAGTATCCCGATTATTGTCACTTCGGGGTTAACAGATCATAACACATAATAGGTGACTATAGACTTGCAAGATAGGATCAAGAAGTCACATATATTCATGAAAACATAATAGGTTCAGATCTGAAATCATGGCACTCGGGCCCTAGTGACAAGCATTAAGCATAGCAAAGTCATAGAAACATCAATCTCAGAACATAATGGATACTAGGGATCAAACCCTAACAAAACTAACTAGATTACGTGATAAATCTCATCCAACCCATCACCGTCCAGCAAGCCTACAATGGAATTACTCATGCACAGTGATGAGCATCATGAAATTGGTGATGGAGGAAGGTTGATGATGACGATGGCGACGGATTCCCCTCTCGGGAGCCCTGAACGGACTCCAGATCAGCTATCCCGAGAGAGATTAGGGCTTGGCAGCGGCTCCGTATCGTAAAACATGATGAATCCTTCTGTCTGTTTTTCTCTCCCAGAACATGAATATATAGAGTTGGAGTTGAGGTCGGTGGAGCACCAGGGGGCCCATGAGGCAGGAGGGCGCGCCAGGGGGTAGGAGCGCCCCCACCCTCGTGGACAGGGTGTGGGCCCCCTGGCCTTGATTCTTTCACCAGTATTTTTTATATATTCCAAAAATATTCTCCGTGAAGTTTCAGGTCATTCCGAGAACTTTTATTTCTGCACAAAAATAACACCATGGCAATTCTGCTGAAAACAGCATCAGTCTGGGTTAGTTCCATTCAAATCATGCAAATTAGAGTCCAAAACAAGGGAAAAAGTGTTTGGAAAAGTAGATACGTTGGAGATGTATCACGCCGCAGAGCAAGCTAGGCGCGTCCGTGCCGATAGGCTGCGGCTCGCCGCACTGCGAGACCGCTGGAGCACCGGAGAGCGAGAGGCGCGGCACGCCGCACAGCAAGAGTGGATCCATCGGCGCTTGCCTGCTGTCGACACGGTGTCGCAGATGGGTACACGTCCCGTCAGTACCCCCATTCCTCGCCAGGAGTTGGCAGAGGCCCTCAGCGCCGTACTTGCACCAGATGCCGGCCACGCCGTACTTGCACCAGACGCCCGCCACACCATTCGCATGGGTGCTGCTGTTCGCCTTGTCTGCGGCCCGCTGGATGCCAACGCGCTGGTCCATAGGCTCGACTTTCTCCTTGGCCCGAGTGTCCACCTGGGCGCAGTAGAGGAACATGGTCGTCGCATCCTTGAGCTGGTGATCTCCGATGAAATAGCCAACTTGGAGCTCGAGATCGCGCTCCAGATGTACCGCGAGCGTGTCGACCGCTTGGACGAACGCGTGCACAAGTTTAGGCACAGCCAAGAGCTACCCTAGGCAAGTGTTGCTGGTCATGGTCTCATGGACGCATTTTATGTTGAAAAGTTGTTTCGACGTGGATAGCTTTGTATTCACAACAATCATAGTATTCCTCTATTTATTGCTCTGTTTCAATGTGTGTACTCTATTTTCCATTCTTATATGTTCTCTTTCAATGTGTGTGTATATGCTTTTCATTCTGTATTTGTGGATGATAACAGCTAGATTCAAATTAGTATACAAAAACAGATAAAAAATGGAATTCATAATATATATATATATTGTTCATTAGATCATCACAGAATATATTTATATATATATAATATCATCACATATACATGATGATTCTTAACTACTAGGTACAATGCATAAAATTGAAAACGAACAATACTAAAACTAATAATTCCTCCTGGGGCCAGTATTCCGGCAGCCCCTCGCCAGCAGCTCCCTGGTGCGCGACGTCTTCCCTGTGCAGAGGAAGTACTCTGACTCCTCCACCTCACAATGCTTGACGTACCGATCTGCCTCTTACTGGCGGACGCGCGCGACCGATCTTGCCATTTCATTGGGCGCCCACCAAAGCTCCTCGTCGGTGGCACGCTAGAGCTTATCGTCCCACCTCCATGCAGCGACGAGGCGCCCGACGCCTATGACCTTCCTCACGAAGTACCCGTCTTCATACACCTCCTAGGCACGAAGACGCGCCCGCTGTCAGTGTCAAAACCGGCGCAACTCGGGTAGGGGTCCCGAACTGTGCGTCTAAGGCGGATGGTAACAGGAGGTGGGGGACACGATGTTTACCTAGGTTCGGGCCCTCTCGATGGAGGTAATACCCTACTTCCTGCTTGATTGATCTTGATGATATGAGTATTACAAGAGTTGATCTACCACGAGATCGTAGAGGCTAAACCCTAGAAGCTAGACTATGGTATGATTGTCGTTGTCCTACGAACTAAACCCTTCGGTTTATATAGACACCGGAGGGGGCTAGGGTTACACAGAGTCGGTTACAAGGAAGGAGATCTACATATCCGTATTGCCAAGCTTGCCTTCCATGCCAAGGAGAGTCCCATCCGGACATGGGACGAAGTCTTCAATCTTGTATCTTCATAGTCCAACAGTCCGGCCAAAGGATACAGTCCGGCTGTCTGGAGACCCCCTAATCCAGGACTCCCTCACTAGCCCCTGAACCAGGCTTCAATGACGATGAGTCCGGCGCGCAGATTTGTTTTCGGTATTGCAAGGCGGGTTCTTCCTCCGAATACTCCATATAAGATTTTGAACACAAGGATAGTGTCCGGCTTTGCAAAACAAATTCCACATACCACCATAGAGAGAATAATATTTCCAGAAATCTAATCTGCTGACATGTTTAGCAACATGACATCATGCCATGGCCCGGTCATTATTCTAACCGTTTTTCTCAACTAGCACTGCACATATCGCGAGGCAGTTTTCTTGACACGTCTTGTCGAAGCAGAGATCGTGTCCCCCTTATTACGGGATTCTCATCAATACGGACGTGGGTAACCCAATTGTGCCCGTTGGTATGACTCCTCAATTTTAGGAAAGTCCCAAACGGCCACGAGGAGGACGCTTGATATTCACCCTCTTTATAAAGAGGCCAAGGCCTATCCTTTTTTCCCTCTCGTACTCAATCGAATCCTTCCCCCGCCTCGAGTTCCAACACCCAAGGCTCAGGTCAGGCGCTTCAGACCTTCAACCATGTCCAGATCCAAACTTCAAGGTCAGTGGATGCCTTCCTCTGTCACAGAGGAAGACATTAAGAAGCTAAGAGAGGCCAGGTATTTGACCGGTGAAATCTCGCACAGGCTGCCTGCTCGAGGGCAGGTCATTCCCACTCCCGAACTCGGCGAGAGCATTGTATTCATCTCTCACTTCCTCCGAGGGCTAGGCCTCGCTCTGTATCCCTTTGTTAGGGGGCTCATGTTCTATTATGGGCTGGATTTCCATGACCTGGCCCCGGATTCCCTCCTTCACATCTCGTCGTTCATCGTCGTGTGTGAGGCCTTCCTCCGCATTAGCCCCCACTTCGGCATGTGGCTCGAGACTTTCAATGTGAAGCCGAAGATGATCGGGGGGCGACACGCAGAATGCGGAGGTGCCGCAATAAGCAAAAGCGCTGATGTTCCATGGCCAGAGGGTTCCTTCCCAGAGGTGTCTAGTTTATGGCAACGGGAGTGGTTTTATATCACAGCTCCCCAGGGTACCAAGTGGGTAGCCGCCCCTGCCTTCCGCTCGGGCCCCCCTCCACAACTGATGTCATGGATCAACAAGGGGCCGGACTGGGGGCTAGTAAATGATGTGCCGATATTGCAGAGTCACATCCGAGATCTCCTCAAGAGAGATGTCAGCCTGGCCACGGTAATGCAAGTCATGCTAGTTTGGTGAGTCCCGCCTTGCAAACATCGACCCCTCCATATGTGGGAGTTCAACCCGGAAGGACCGCGAACTATTCAGCACTTCCTCGGCATGACGCTCGAAGAGATGTACAAATTGTTCTTCGGACCACAAACAAGTTGTCCGGACGCCACCGAGGATGCGGGTCTGAGCTGCAATCGTCCAGATACCCAAGTAAGTAATCTCGTGGCCGAACGCATTGTTTATTTATTTATCACAACATCATTCTGAAAGGTTGCTCTTTGACCAGGACTGGGAAACAAAGGTGAAGATGATTAGGTATTCGGCCCCCCTTCCCGAAGGCTCAGCAGATCTAGTACTGGCCAGAATGCTTGAGCCGGCGCCTTATCAGGCGCCCTCAGGGGAAGATAAAGGCGGGAATAAAGAGGCTGAAAGCAGGCCTCACTCATTATTCATCCAAACCGGGGGAATTAGGGCCTCCGTGAAGGAGGATAACCAGGGAGAAGAATCTGAAATTCCCTCTCCCCAAGGAAGGAAGAGGACCACCTCTGAAGACCCGAAAACAAAGGTTTCCAAACGGGGGAAGAAATCTTCGCCATAGGGTCCTGCCTCGGAGGGTACTCTTGCTGCACAGTGCCCGCAAGGGGATCAGCCCTCTACCGAGCTGTAAGTAAACAAAAAGTACTTAATAGTAAAAATATCCTACATTACTTCTGAAGACAATAACCAAAGCATGTATCTTGTAGTTCGGATTGTAGCCCTTCTCGACAGAGTTCGTCTTCGGGGGATCTTCTTCCGGAGATGATGGAGAGCGATACACCTCCTCATGCCACCCCGCCTCATGAGGCGGGCGACCCTGAAGTGTCGTCGCAGAGGGTTTCTCCTAATCCGCCAAGGCTAGAGGGTAATCCTTCAGCCACCCGAAGTCCTCAGTATTTGGCTCCTAAAGAGAGCAACAGAAAGAGTCCGGAACCGTCCGGTGTGCGATCGAACACACTGAAGGATCTTCTGGAGCAAGCGGCCATCTTAGAAGCGCATCGTACACTAATGGGTACGGTGATTGAGAGGATTTCATCCGCCGAAAGTGGGTTGCATGAAGCTTTTATGAGTCTTCTGAAAGGCTTTGAGGTACGTGAAATAGTGTATGTTTTTTACAGTACCGCACACGTTAGGTGTGCCCTATGCAGATAGTAGCCCCTAAGACTCTGGTTGCCGTTGAGAACGGCGACAAATAGAGGATCATAGTCCCAGGTAATAATCAGGCCGCCTTCATGTGCAGGTGGCTGAAGGTCCTGTGGCTAGTCGGACTGGTGAGTTTGCCGAGCTGAAGCGGCAACTTGATGCGGCAGATGCCGACATCGTGCTTGTCAACAAGCGGCTCGACGAGGCATGGGGTATGTGATTTCTCCGGTGATCAACACATGGTAAGAGGAGCATGATGCTAGTATCTTTAATTTGTTGTGACTGCAGATGGAGCTGCCGCCGTGGAGACCTTCGGGCGGAACTTGCCCGAGCCAAGGAACAAGCCAGGAATAGTGATGCGGTCGCTCTAAAGGCGATCAAAGAGCTGAGGGCCGAACAGGCTGCGCATTGCCAAAGCAAGGAAAAAATAGCCAAGATGGCCGTTGAGTTGAAAGATGCCGCCAATCGTTACCAGCTTCTTGAAAAAGAAAGCCGGGCGAAGGCGGTGGACCTGGAGAAGGCCATGGTAGCAGCCAAGGAAGCCCGCTCTAAAATTAGAGCGGTGAAGGAGGAGCTGCGTCAAGCTGGAGATATCGCGGCTGGGAAGCCCTTTTTGTTGCGGACGAAGTTCAGAGATCTGAAGTATGCCCCTCTTGATCAACTATGGAGTTCTGCAGACTCATACGTGGATTTGGCAGCCAGTGCTGCCGATGCGGCCAAGTACTTCAAGGATCAAAAAGATCGTGAAGTGGAAAGGCTATTCTGGTCACGGTTCCATGTTCCTGTGCATCTGCTGCTGTTGAATGAGCAAATGGTCGAGTGGGCCGAGCTCCATAGGTTGTCTGGGCTTGCCATGAGGTCTGTTGTGGATCATCTGTGGCCGGAAGGGCCAAGGCCGAAAAGTTATTTTAGTTTGGTGCAACAGTTCTTTGGTGCTGTGCCACACATCGACTCTATGAAGAGGTCGGCGTGCATAGAGGGTGCACGTATGGCACTTGCCTGTGTCAAAACATACTGGGCAGAGATGGAGGCCACCGCTATTGCAACCCAGAGTTCGGCCGTAGGCCGAGTATCTGCCGAGCACTACTTTGAAGAAGTCCTTGAAGGCGCTCGTTTAATAGAGGCTCAGTGCTCGAAGAATATTATGTTCTAGTGACATGTATTTCCATTGTAAAAACAATTTTTTATTGAATTATAAAGGTTGTGTTTATACTTGTGCCTGAAAGTATTATGATGCCTCCTGTGCGGCCATTTATGTATATATGTATATAACCTGAAAGTTTGCAGTCGTCGGCTTCAGCCCCCACGCATATAATGCGGGGGTGTTCGCAAAAAACGCGTATTCACACTTGATCCAACGTCTTGGTCCATTAAAGAGGTGGTGGCGTAGCGAACGAGGCAATCAGACTATATTGCCTTAACACTTTCACTTAGCCATAGGAGTTTGACGGTGGGACTACTATATAGCCCCTGGTACCTCTGCGCTCGTCCGAATACGGTGTGCGTACGTACATGACCGGGAAACGGTCCTTCGTTAATGCGGGGGAATCCCGAAGATTCCGCTAAGTCATCGAGTGGTTGACTAGTCTCACGCTTTATCATGATAGTCAGTTTTCGGCTTTCTCAACTGAGGTGCTCATCCGGATGAACCAGGCCACAAACACAGTAGTTCTCCCGATGTCGCCTTAGCCGATAGAGCGGAACGTAAGGTAGCAAAACATGGGAGCCGGGAAAACCCAACATTTGACCAAATACATGATTCGGAGCTGATGCATATAAGGCCAAACTCGCGACGCCGAACACTCCCTAAGGTATTCGGTCTTTATAACATATTCCGGGCTGAACAATGCCCTTAATAATAAACCCCGAGTGTCCAGGTACGTGCAATATTCTGACGTGGCGAAATGCAAATAACGCCAGCATCCTTCTCGGTTGTATTGAGTATCCGGAGGATGTGAACAACAAGAGACAGTAAAAAAGGTTTACGCAGGGTCTTAATCTGAAAAGAAACCTTTCAGCGGGTCCCTGCTGCACGTCTGCGCCTGTGTCTCCATTGTGCCGTGTCCTGGATGGGTGTAGCACGATTGTCATTTATAAAAGAGAAGAACTTAGGTGAAAGTTGTCGTGCCAAAAAAATTGGTTATTCTCGATAAACCATTAAAATTCAAGATAGGTCAAGTTGAGCCGAACTAGCCTTGATTATACGTGGGAAGCCCATGGTACCATCTATGAGGGTTTAACCATCAAACCAATCTCAGGTATATCTAGTGATGCACCGGACTCGTCTAACCGTGTCCGCGGTCTTGACGACCTGTCATTTATTTTGGTTGGTGCGGCCGTCTAGTGCTCGGCTGTTAAAGCCGCCGCACGTTCTTCCGTGCATAGAGAACGCTCAATATTTCACTAATTGTGATGGTGCCACATGGACCAGGCATCTCAAGCTTAAGAGAAGCGTAATGTGGTACTGCATTAAAACAAGCGAAAGCTGTTCTTCCGAGTAGTGCTTGATAGCCGCTTCGGAATGGAGCAATGTCGAAGTCTAACTTCTCACTTCGGTAGTTGTCGGATGAACCGAATACAACCTCTAGTATTAGAGAGCCCATGGAGCGGGCCTTTGGGCCTGGTATTACTCCCTTGAAGGTAGTATTACTGTGGCTGATTTTTGTCAGGTCTATCCCTATTTTGCAGACTGTGTCCAAATATATCAGATTTAGACCACTGCCGCCATCCATAAGGACTCGTGTGAGATGGTATTCATTTATTATTGGGTCTAACACCAAGGCAGCCAATCCTTCATGCCGAATGCTTGTCGGGTGATCCCTGCGATCAAAAGTGATCACGCAGGCCAACCGGGGTTGAACTTACGGGTGACGGGCTCTACGGCGCGCATGTCTCGGAGTGCATGTTTGCTTCTCCTCTTCGTCACGTGGATCATGTTTACTGTTTTAACCTCTGGTGGGAATATTTTTTTGTCCTCCAGTGCTTTGCTGGCGAGGTTCGTCCTCATCATTGCTTGGTGTCTCCCTCCCCTTATGTTCGGCGTTTAGCTTACCGGCTTGCTTGAAGACCCAGCATTCTCTGTGGGTGTGATTTGCAAGTTTATTGGGGGTGCCATGAATCTGACATAGTTTGTCTAGAATCTTGTTTAGGCTGGACGGTCCATCTCTGTTGCCTTTGAAAGGCTTTTTCCACTGACCTGGTCGAGAGCCCCTGAATCCGGCGTTTACCGCCGTATTATCTGGGCTATCTTCTTTATTTCGACGCTTGCTTTTACTGCATCGTGGTTTTCCATTGCCATCCCTGACTTCGGATGTGCTTGGGTCGCTGGTGCTACTGCGGGCTAACCAGCTATCTTCGCCCGCGCAAAAGCAGGTCATGAGGCTTGTCAGGGCTGCCATTGTTCTCGGTTTTTCTTGGATGAGGTGTCTGGCGAGCCATTCGTCTCGGACGCTGTGCTTGAAAGCTGCTAAGGCTTTGGCGTCCAGGCAGTCGACGATTTGGTTCTTCTTAGTGAGAAACATGTTCCAAAGCTTTCGGGCTGACTCGCCAGGCTGTTGAATTATATGACTTAAATCGTCTGCATCCGGAGGTCGGACATAGGTCCCTTGAAAATTAGCCCGAAAAGCATCCTCGAGCTCCTCCCAACTTCCAATTGAGTTTTCGGGGAGGCTTTTCAGCCAGTGCCGAGCTGGTCCTTTAAGCTTGAGGGGCAAGTACTTGATGGCATGGAGATCGTCTCCACGAGCCATATGGATATGGAGGATAAAGTCCTCAATCCAGACCCTAGGATCTGTGGTCCCGTCGTACGCCTCTATGTTCACTGGTTTGAATCCTTCTGGAAATTCGTGGTCCAGCACCTCATCGGTGAAACATAGGGGGTGTGCGGCACCCCTATATTTGGATGTATCATGGCGTTCGGACGGTTGTAGTATTCAGTTTTATTTTTGTGCCGGAGCGTGCTTCCTAGATCCATATATAGATGGATCTGGTCATACTGGATTTTTGGCGCAAGTCCTCACGTAGATCGTGTGTTGACTTATGTGCGGCCTTGTTAGCCGCTCTATCGCAGCCACAAGGTGGTTGATCCGGCCGGTTGGCCGTTTTATTTTTCGGCCGTGTGGGCTCTACGGCCTCATCGTCGAATTCAGGTAATAGCTTGCGCTTTGGATAGCTCTTTGTGTGGTAACTTCCACCATACTTTTCTTTGTTGTCTAGTACTTTGTTCCACCTGCTGTTGAGCGTATTTTGTGCGGCCTTAAGCCTTTGCTTCTACTTCTTTAGACTCCTCGCTGTGGCAATAAGCCTTCTGCGGAGGTTCTCTTGTTCCAAGTGCCTTTTCGGGAGGATGTGTGCTTCTTCGTCCAGACTGTTTTCCTCCCCAGAGGGGGGTTGATGAGGTTTATCCTCGGCGTTGCCTTGTTCGGACATCGGATCCGTACTATGTTCACCGTTTGCAGTTTCATCGTGCTCTGCCGCTGGGTCAATGTGGTCGTCGTTTCCTCTGGAGTCGACTGGAGTGTTATTTTCTCTTGCGCTGTTATCGCTGTTTTTGCCGAGGCGGGATTTTGAGCGGCGCCTATGCCAACGCTTCCTTGCTTCTCGAGGGAGCTATTCTTCGCTGCATCCTGTCGTTCTTCGTCATTGTTTTCTTTGGGTGTATCCACCATGTATATGTCATGTGGTGAAGTGGCTGTCCAGCGCCCTGTGGGCACTGGTTCCTGTTCCTCTCCTCCATCGTCGTCCATGCCGTCGATGTCTTCGGAGTCGAAATCGAGCATGTCAGTTAAATCGTCGACAGAGGCTACTAAGTGGGTGGTAGGTGGGTAGCGAATTTCTTCGTCGTCTGCATCCCATTCTAGCCGGACATAGTGCGGCCAAGGATCTACTGACAAGGAGAGAGACCTTAATGAATTTAGCATGTCGCCGAAAGGTGAGTGCTAAAAGATATCCGCGGAGGTGAACTCCATGATCGGCGCCCAATCGGATTCGATAGGCACAGACGCAGACGACTCGGAGTCTGTGGCCGGAGATGAATCCAGTGGTTCGGCAACACGACTCTCATGAGGGTTGAAGTCAGTATCCGACTCCATCGCCACTGAGAGTGTGGCCTCCATGGCGGGGTCTATCCCCCCGTCCTCGGATGGCGCAATTTTCTCCGGATTGAGGGCCGGAGTAGTTGTAGGTGTGATCTCCCGAACACTGTCCGACTGCAGAGTTGCGTCATGCTCGCCGTGATTGTGCAGCGCACCTGACATGGGCTCGAATCCGTCGAAGATCAAGCCTCCGCGGATGTCGGCGGTGTAGTTTAAGTTTCCAAACCTGACCTGATGGCCAGGGGCATAGCTCTCGATCTGCTCCAGATGGCTAAGCGAGTTGGCCCGCAGTGCGAAGCCGCCGAATACGAAGATGTGTCTGGGGAAGAAAACATCACCCTGGACTGCATCATTACCGATGATCGAAGGAGCCATCAAGCCTTACGGGGACGACAAAGTGGAACTCTCAATGAAAGCACCAATGTCGGTGTCAAAAGCGGCGGATCTCGGGTAGGGGGTCCCGAACTATGCGTCTAAGGCGGATGGTAACAGGAGGCGGGGGACACGATGTTTACCCAGGTTCGGGCCCTCTCGATGGAGGTAATACCCTACTTCCTACTTGATTGATCTTGATGATATGAGTATTACAAGAGTTGATCTACCACGAGATCGTAGAGGCTAAACCCTAGAAGCTAGCCGATGGTATGCTTGTCATTGTCCTACGGACTAAACCCTCTGGTTTATATAGACACCGGAGGGGCCTAGGGTTACACAGGGTCGGTTACAAGGAAGGAGATCTACATATCCGTATTGCTAAGCTTTCCTTCCACGCCAAGGAGAGTCCCATCCGGACACGGGGCGAAGTCTTCAATCTTGTATCTTCATAGTCCAACAGTCCGGCCAAAGGATATAGTCCGGCTGTCCGGAGACCCCCTAATCCAGGACTCCCTCACCCGCCCCCAAAGCTCCACCGCCTCCTTTTTCCAGGCGGCATCACGGGCTTCACAGGCCGCCTGGTACCTGGCTTACTCCTCCGCCATCTCCTTCTTGAACGCCACTTGCCTGGCTTTCTCAGCCACCGGCAGCGACTTCCATAGACAAAGATTGTACTGGCCGCAAAACCAATCCAAAGTTGGGGGGTCCGGCGCAACCTCGTCAGGCGGCGCGTAGGGATCCTCGTTCCTGCTAATCGAGTGAGCATCCTCGGGCGGGGGCGACTCCTCATCGGCGCATGGGCAGACCGGTGGCGCCATGGCATAGATTTGAGAGAGAGAGAGGGCGCGCGAGGGGAGGATGTAAATGAGAATGCAGGCGGGATGACATCAGCAAGGTAGTATTTATTGGCGGCCGGAATCTAGATCGACGGGGACAGTACACACGCCGGTCTCCGGAATTTATGAGTACTGTAGTTTGAATTACACACAATTCCCGCAGCAAATCTGTGTGTGAACATAATAGCCAAAATCCGTGTGTAAATATAATAGTTGACGGTTTCCAATGCAGAACCGTGTCTGATTAATGATCCTCGCCATTCACCTACCAAACCTCGAGCCATGAGATAGACTGCCAATCGTGTGGGGGCCGGTTGTCTTGCCAGATCTTTACATTTTCTTTTTTCAACACCCGATATTTACATCGTCTGATGATTTTTTTAACTCGCACACAAGTACACAAAAATATGATTTTTCAAACCGTTTGGTTTAGGTGTTGCATGTAGATGTAGTTCAAATTTGAATTACGGTCATTAATGGTTAGAAAATCACTTAAATGTCTTTAGAAGGTCAAATGACCCCTGTAATTTACCAAATTTTCACATGACAGTTGTATTAGTGCATGTTAAACGTAGGAAAAAAATTTGAAGGCCGTAAGAGGAAGGTATCTCCTGTTCGTCATCAAACATGCATTGTTCCCTCTCGAAACCATGAACCTTCAAGCGAGTTGCTCTGGTTTGTGAGGGGTCTGTGTCTAAACGTTTGTCAAACATGCCAATTTCTTTACCACATCATCTTGGTGGCATGACATTACATCAACCAAGGTTTCATGTGTTTCTGATCATTTTTCTATATTTTTTTGAATTACAATGCCATGTCACTCCATGCATACGTATGCATGTGTCCATGTCGTGAGACCAATATGTTTGAAAATTCCTTCTAATTTACTGCACATGGAATTAACTCGCACACAAGTACACATATATGATTTTTCAAACCGTTTTGGTGAGACGTTGCATGTAGATGTAGTTCAAATTTGAATTACGATCATTAAATGGTTAGAAAATCACTTAAATGTCTTTGAAAGGTCAAATGACCCCTCGAATTTTCCAAATTTTCACATTACAGTTGTAGTAGTGCACGTTAGACGTTGAAAAAAATTCAAGGCCGTAAGAGGAGGCTATCTCCCGTTCGTCATCAAACATGCATTGTTCCCTCTCGGAACCACGAACCTTCTAGCGAGTTGCTTCAGTTTTGTGAGGGGTGTGTGTCCAAACTTCCGTTAAACATGCCAATTTCTTTACCACATCATCTTGGTGGCATGACATTAAATCAAGGTTTCATGTTTTTCTGATCATTTTTTAATTTTTTGGAATTAAAATGTCATGGCATGTATTCCATGCATGTGTGCATGCCTTGACACCAATATGTTTGAAAATTCCTTCGAATTTACTGCACATGGAATTAACTCGCACACAAGTACACAAAAATATGATTTTTCAAACCGTTATGGTTAGGTGTTGCATGTAGATGTAGTACAAATTTGAATTACGGTCATTAAATGGTTAGAAAATCACTTAAATGTCTTTAAATGGTTAAATGACCCCTGAAATTTACCAAATTTTCACATGATAGTTGTATTAGTGCACATTAAACGTAGGAAAAAATTTGAAGGCCATAAGAGGAAGCTATTTCCCGTTCGTCATCAAACATGCATTGTTCCCTCTCGGAACCACAAACCTTCTAGCGACTTGCTCCGGTTTGTGAGGGGTGCGTGTCCAAACATTTGGCAAACATGAAAATTTCTTTACCACATCATCTTGGTGGCATGACATTACATCAACCAAGTTTTCATGTGTTTCTCATCATTTTTCTATTTTTTGAATTAAAATGCCATGTCACTCCATGCATACGTATGCATGTGTCCATGTCGTGAGACCAATATGTTTAAAAATCCTTCTAATTTACTGCACATGGAATTAACTCACACACAAGTAAACATATATGATTTTTCAAAACGTTTTGGTTAGGCGTTGCATGTAGATGTAGTTCAAATTTTAATTACAATCATTAAATGGTTAGAAAATTACTTAAATGTCTTTAAAAGGTCAAATGACCCGTAGAATTTTCCAAAATTTCACATTACAGTTGTAGTAGTGCATGTTAGACGTAGAAAAAAATTGAAGGCCATAAGAGGAAGCTATCTCCAGTTCGTCATCAAACATGCATTGTTCCTCTCGGAACCACGAACCTTCAAGCGAGTTGCTCCGGTTTGTGAGGGGTGTGTGTCCAAAATTTTGTCAAACATGCCAATTTCTTTACCACATCATCTTGGTGGCATGACATTACATCAACCAAGGTTTCATGTGTTTCTGAATTTTTTGGAATTAACATGCCATGCCACTCCATGCATACATATTCATGCATGTGTCCATGTCGTGATACAAATACATTTGAAAATTCCTTCTAGTTTACTGCACATGGAATTAACTCGCACACAAGTACGCAAATATGATTTTTCAAACCGTTTCGGTTATGCGTTGCATGTAGATGTAGTTCAAATTTGAATTACTGTGACACTCCAAAAATTTTATTTGGTTTTCAGCAAAAACTTTGTTGGTTTTTGAAAAGAGGCCATTTAAATTTTTTCCAGAAAACCTTTCTCTTAAAAACTTCTTTGGCAAGGATTTTTATTTTTGTATCTTCTTCAAACTATGGTGTTTGATCATTTAAAACTCTTTCTCTGATGGTTCCCTTCTCAAAGTATATTTTTGGAAATTATTCTTTTTCTTATAAAAAGAACTCTATGAATTTTGAGGTTTTTCTTATCTTGAAAACCACCCCTGGTTTTACCATGTCTCCTATAGTAAATCTTCTCAAAATCCCTCCCTCCACCTTTGAACAATCTAAATTCTCTGTCCCATCAAGTCCAAACCATTTTTGAATTTTATTTCATTTATTTTACCTCCCAAAACAATTCTGTCTTTCATTATGAGCCTGAGTGATTTTCAAAGCAAGTACCTCATTGCCTTTGAGTTTTTATCTCAAACCAACTCCTCTAGATTGTCCTTAGCATCCACAACCCAGAACCATCTTGATCCACTCTCCCTCTTTTCAAATTTTTCAAATTTCAGTCTCTGTATGTTTGGACCAGATTTGCCAAATTTGGTGAAATTCATATCTCCTCTTCTCCAAAAATTCTACCAAAATTCAGGCAGCCTCCTGGTGCAATGAGAGGCCACCCCACCAAGTTTCAACTCAAGGAAAAATCCCTACATGCCTAGATCATTCTGTCGAACACCTTGCATGCACTGTTTCTGTTCATCTTCAGTTAAGTTCAGAGTTTCAGTGTCGATCTTCGTCAGAAATTCAGTCACATGCTCACAGTGCACTTGGCACATTGCTCACGGCCTAGCTTGCTTGTCCGGAGCCTCACACGCCCGCTTGGCACGTTCCTGGTGTCGGTGGCACCCTGGCCCGCCTGCGCCGGCGTGTCTTGCGGCGGACGAACCACCGTAGCGGCCGACAGGGAGCAGAACGGCGGCATAACGCCGTTCGGCGCCGCCCAAACCCCCTGGTGGCTCCGCGTGGCCATTTCCTCGCCAGCGCACACATGCAGCACCGTCGCCGTGGCGCGGCACGCACATAGCGCGCTCCCTGCCGCCGACGGGCCCGCGCCGCCCCGTTCCGTCGAGCTCCCCCTAAGCAACCAAATCCCGCTGCGGTTAGCACCTAAATGGAACTAGGGAACATCCACGACGACGCTCAACCTCTGAACCTTCCCGACCAAGCACTGCACCGCCGTAATCCATCGCCGGAGAACTCCGTTCACGGCCACCGCCTCGGATCGCCTATAAAAGGGGACCCCGAGCTCACCCTCGAGCACGCACCACCACTGCACCTCACCAACGCCCCGCCAGGCCACTAGGAGGACCTCGAGGAGGTCTCCTCCCCCAACTCCGGCCGCTCCGTTCCGCCTCGGCCTCCACCCCGTTTCACTCCGGTGAGGCCGTCCCCGGCGCCCAAACTCCGTCAGTAACCTCCTCTAGCTACCAGAGAGCTAACCCCCACTTCGATTCGATCCTTGCAGCCCTCCTTGGCGAGCTCCATCAACGCCCGAACCACCGTCCGCCGGAGCAAGGGCCGCCGTCGACGTGGTGCTCGCCGGCGACCACCACCACCACCAACCGATGCAGAATGACGCCCTGAACACGGAGGTACCCTCCGATCCTCCTGCCTCGCCATGGATCGCCGCCGGCGATCGCCGCGGCCCTCTAGCGCCAACTCTCTGTTTTCATTTTCAAAACCGACGGGTGGGTCCGCCCCGTCGGCTTTTTATTCTTTTTGAATCGTTTTCTGGAAACGCCTTTGGGCAAAGTACGTCTTCCCCACTAGACTGACGTATTTGGGACTGAAGCGTTTTCTGTTTTTATAAAGAAAACCCTGGAAAGTTTCTGTTTCATTACAGATAGGCCCCTGGACAAAAACACTAATAACTTTTAAACAAAAGAGTATTTTTGATTGATTCTTTTTCTGTCCTCTTTGAAATTTTGTCTAGTTTTTTATCAGATTTATTTGAAAAATATTTGGAGAAATTTTTGTGCACCTCACGGTATTCACGATAGCGCGTATATTTTCTTTATACCGTAGATACCGAAGGAGGTGACGGGACCGCAAACTTCACCTAGCTAGGCTCCGACTACTCTGAACCAGGCAAGCATGTTTGAACTTTTGATATGATGATTGTTTTGGCATGTTTGCATTAAGTAGTTTCATGGCATGTTGATGAGCATACCGACGAATGTCATGTTACATGCAACGTTGAGGCAAGTGAGTTTCGAAAATCCATAAGTGGATGGATGTGATTATGCATGGCCATGTGTTGGCATGAGGATGGGTAAGATGGCAGTGTTGTAGCATGCCAGTCTTATGCCAGACTATATGACTTCAGTGTCAACCCATATCGGTCCAGTTCCTTCCATTTTCTTTCCCTGTACTACCACATGTTTTCCGCAAGGAATATGGCTTAGTAAGTTGCAAACCGCTTTCTTGGTACACACCAAAAAGGAGAGGCCGTGATGATGGTTCCATGGCCCTGGATTAAAGCCAGTCATCCGGTCAGGGGGCATGGGTGTTTCAGGTTGGGACCGAGAGGGGCACCCCTTAGAGCGCGCGTATATAAATTTGATTCCATGCTATTCGAGATTGTGATCTCCCCGTCTCAAAAGTTTTTCTTGGACGATGTCTAGGGTGATTCCTAGCATCGAGAGGTAGGATGGGTGTGTACTGGCTAGCTGTGTTTTCTTCCGAAATACCGTAAACGGAACTAGTCCTTCGTGACTACGGAAATCCGTTGGCTGTGGGAAAAAAATTTTGTACAAACTCTGCAGAGTCATATATTCCTTTGAATCATCTATTCCATGTCCAAGTTCGGTATTATCTTATCCTGACAAATGTCAGTTTTGATGACAGAGACTCCGGTGAATCACATGAGTGCTAAGTCCGGTTAAATGTTTATTCCTGTGGATGGACTAACCCGTTTATTATCATGAATTGAATATTTATTATGAGTATTATTTACTTGTGAATAAAAGCCCTTTCTGCGATGTCGCTCAGACGTCCGACTGTGGCATTGTTATTATTTACTTTTAATAAAAGCCCTTTCTGCGATGTCGCTCAGACGTCCGACTGTGGCATTGTTATTATTTACTTTCAATAAAAGCCCTTTCTGCGATGTCGCTCAGACGTCCGACTGTGGCATTGTTATTATTTACTTTCAATAAAAGCCCTTTCTGCGATGTCGCTCAGACGTCCGACTGCGGCAGTACTGTTATTTACTTTCAATATAAGCCCTTTCTGTGATGTAGCCCCGACGTCCGACTGTGGCACGCATGTCTTTTATTTTCAGTTTAAGCCCTTTACGTGGTGTCGCTTAGACGCCCGACTGCGTCATGATCTTTATTTATTTGTTCACCCTTCGAGGCGTCGCTTCAGACACCTGATCGGTTTCCTATTATTTCTTTTTGTTGGGTTTTCAGGCGGACTACCGCCGATTCCCTTTTTACTTACCTTGCTTGCTAAATTTTGAATGAGCATTGCTAAATTAATCATGACGCATCCATGCATGCATTTGTTATATCTTACGTCCGAACTGTCTTGCGAGTACTTTCAAAGTACTCACCTGGCTTGTTGATTTGGCTAGATGCTGACGAAGGCGATCTCATGGATGAAGAATTTGATAGCGAGTCCGACGCCTAGAGGAATCCCAGTCAGTCTCGTGCGACCCTGGATTTGGTCACTATATTATATCCGCTTCCGCTACCAAATAAATTCATCAAGCCTCACCTTGACGCTCGATGAGATGCCAGTTTTAGAGTCATGTATCTCACTCCCCGCTGTGATTTTCCACCACCACCCTATCCTCGAGTCAGTATTATGCCTCCACACCACTGTGTCATATCCGCCATTATGTATAATTATTGGCGTGCTTGTAATAATTTGGTTGAGCAACCGTAGCTCGACCCTGTAATATAGTTTATGCTACCGGTTTATTGTATCAAGAATTTGTCTACCAGTAAGGAGGATTTTTCTCATACTGGACTCAAAAGATTGGTTTCTCAATAAACATTTTTATTGGAAAACCGGTCGTGACAATTACAGTCATTGAATGGCTAGAAAATCACTTAAATGTCTTTAAAAGGTCAAATGACCCCTAGAATTTTCAAAAATTTCACAATACAGTTGTAGTAGTGCACGTTAGACGTAGAAAAAATTTTGAAGGCCATAAGAGTAAGCTATATCTGGTTCGTCAACAAACATGCATTGTTCCCTCTCAGAACCACGAGCCTTCTAGTGAGTTGCTCCGGTTTGTGAGGGGTGTGTGTCCAAACTTTGGTCAAACATGTCAATTTTTTTACCACATCGTCTTAGTGGCATGACATTACATCAACCAAGGTTTCATGTGTTTCTAATTTTTTTAATTTTTTGGAATTAAAATGCCATGTCACTCCATGCTTAATTGTGTCATAGCTGTTAGACCAATATGTTTGAAAATTCTTTCCAATTTACTGCACATGGAATTAAATCGCAAACAAGTACATGAAATATGAGTAATCAAACCGTTATGGTTAGCTGTTGCATGTACATGTAGTTCAAATTTGAATTATGGTCATTAAATGGCTAGAAAATCACTTAAATGTCTTAGAAGGTCAAATGACCCCTGAAATTTTCCAAAATTTGACATGACAGTTGTATTAGTACTACAAAATTTCTCGCTCATTTAAAATACCATCCGTTAGCACTTTATTCTAAATTTGTCTTTCACAGCTAATAAAAAATATCTACAACATCACACATTGTTGTTTTCTAGGAACCGTTTTCGATGAAACTATCTTGGTCTATTTAAGTCTCCCTCCTTAAGCTTCGCCGGTTCGCCTGCTCTAGTGCCGGCAACCCCCAAATCCACGAATCCCGATCCCCATTCCTGCACCCCCTTCTTGCAAAGATGACGCCATGGAAACGCTCCGTGAAGGCCCGTACGATGGCCGCGTCCCCCCCCCCCCCCGAGCGCCACCGCCTACGCCGAGAGCGCGGCCGCCTACGCCGAGAGCGCCGCCGCATCCGCATTGAGCATGGCCGCTTCCGCCGAGAGGGCGTCTACGGCAGCCGACAGGGCAGCTGCAACAGCCGAGACGGCTGCAGCTGCTGTTGCGACGGCGGCTGCAAACGCCGAGAGCTCTCGAGCTGCCGTCCGTGCCGCTGATGTCACCCTGGCCCAGGTCGAGGCCATCCATGCCAAGGTCGAGGATGCACACGCCAAGATATTCTAGGCCACCTCGGACTCCAACATGCAACCCACATCTGAAAAGGCGGCGGTGGCCATGGAGCACCTGCTTCCTCATGAGGTCGTCGAGCGGGAGCTGGAGATGCAGGAGGCGGCGGAGATCGAGGAGCGCCGGGAGGAGGAGTTGCGCGTGGTTGAGGTCAAGGTAGAGAAGAGTCTGTCTGTCGAGGAATCGGCGGTGGAGTACCAACGCGAGCTCTGGCGCAACCACTACTACGAGTACTACAACCTTGAGGGAGGCGCCAAGGACGAGGATGAGGACGAGGACACGGTCGACTTCAGCAGGGGGGACGCGGAGTCCACCAACGGCGGCATGTCGCCAGGACAAGTCATCGATGTCTCATCTCACACCGGCGATGCATAGGCCGGCGCGGCAGCAGATTTTTAATTATGCGTACTCAGGCTTTGTTTTTAATGCTGGTCTTTTGTTAGAGCAATGTTTAGGTCAACTGGCTCTGTGTAATTACTAAAATTGCTCGATTCAGTAAGTGTGGTTTGTCTGATGTATGCTCTTTTGTGTGCCCAAATTAGTAAGCGATGTTAAATTATGCAATGATGTACCCAGGGAAATTTCCACCAAAATTTTAATTATCAAACTCATCCCATGCATGTAAAGCAGAAGAATCGTTTGCGATGCACACAATCGTTCAAAGTGAATGATCCGGCGGCACCGTGCGCAAAGTTTCCCTCCACATTTACAAAATTTTGGCCTATTGCCAAAATATCTACCCCGCCCCCCTTCCCCCCTTCCCCACCCCCTTTTCTCCCCGACCACAAGTCACATTTCCCCTGTTTCCTCCTTCCTTCCTTCCTTGCTAAGCTATAGCCGCTTCCTCGCTCTCACCGTCTCGCATCCTACCGCCGGGGTCGCCATGGTCTTCTTCAAAGACATCTCCCACGGTTCCTCCTCCAGCGACTACTCCTTCACCACCCGGGTATGCCTCTCTTCTCTCTCTCGGGTTATGACTTGGAATGAAGGATTTTTACCCAAAGGTCAATTTGAGTCGTTTCTTCCTCTTGTAGCTCCCTAAGACCATCAGTGGCAACGAATGGAGTGGGTGGCGGAAGATCTATCTGCTCGTTGTCACCATCAATCTCCATGCGTGAAGCTACTTGCATTTGATTCCGTGGACACTGGGAGGAAGTTTCTGGCATGTGCAGAGAAGGTTAGACCCTCTTTCGTTGTTACAAATTATTTGTTAGATGTGATTCAGACACTGTCACGGTCCCTACCCATTCATACCACACCTTCAAACAAACGCGTCCTAAAACAGTGTCACAGTTTGTACCTAGTATCTTAAATTGTTGCCATCTCATCAGCGGTGCCATTAGAAAATTATTTGGCACCGCTTCAACAGTTTGTGCAGCCAACTTTGGTCCACACATCCGAGCAGCCAAGCAGTAAAATACTAAAATCTTTATGGCATGAAGGAACTAGGCATCAGAGCAACTACATGCTCCAGAGTTCGGGTCCATGATTTTTTTCCGCTGCATCGGCTCGCCAGTTCAGGGCACCGATGCGAGATGTAGCAACAGTTGTCTTTACACCAGTTTTGGCATACATAGTGGATGACCTTTGTGCTATTAGTTCTATGTTACTAAATTTGTGCATGTACACACTTGTTAGTATCAATTTGCTCTCATCCAAACACTGTCGCTATGCTGTTGCAGTTATATTTACCTTCCTCATAAAATGTTCAATTTGTTATTTATTGTACAAGAGTAAGAACTTGTAGCATCGTTGTAGTTAATTATAGCTTCTGATGTTCCAGAATTTGGTAGTTGCCTCAGTACCAATTATTTCATTTGCACATTGATCTTTTTGAGAAGATATGTCATAATTAGCATGGTTCTTCAGTTTTTCAAAATAAGCATTGGTGATTTTCTATGTTGGTATAAATCCATTTCCCCTACAATTGTTACTGATCTAGTTTTAAATATTATAGGATGAACGGAAGTGTTCTTACTTGGAGTGGGTTGATCAAGAGTGGCCACAGTCTTTGAAGATGTGCCTAACGAAGCTCTAGAGCATGTATGAGGAAGTGAACACAGCTAGTCTTAGAGAAAGTCTTGTCAATGCTGAAGCATATTTCAAGATGCGGGATAAAAAGTTGAAGGTGGAGAATGAGCTCATATTTTTTAAAAGACTTTGCTAAGATGGTGTTGGCGAAGGAGGAGGCACTTCCCCAGTTGGCCCGTGCAAAACAGGTTCTTACTGAACTGAAAGCAGAGGTGGATAAGACGAGCTTGGATGATCTCAATTAGGGAAATGAATATACTGTTCTTATGAAGTTGAACTAACTATATGTTGTACTGTGCTGTTTTCATGTAGCTACCGTACTGTGATGTTATAATATATTTATGTGCCTGATATGAAATTGGCAAAAAGATGTTCGATATGAAATGTGAATTTGTGTAATACTGGAATTATTAATTGTAAACTAATAAACCTGCTAAATGTGTCATGGACCTTTGCAAACGGTTCTAGAAATAAAAGTGGTTGCGATGAATAGCCCAATGCCACACAGTTTTCTTCATCAAATCGTGTGTGATATAGTTGATAAAAGCAAACAGTTAACCAAGGAAGACCGTGTTTGATAGTTACAACTTTCAGACACGAGCCTACACATAAAACTGTGTGGGATTTATGTCCGAACGTAAACGTTTTCCCTAGATTGACTGTGTGGGATGTACATAAGAACGAAAATGTATTCCTTGGATTGACTGTGTGTGATATACATACGAACGGAAATGTTTCTCTAAGATTCACCGTGTGGGATGTACATACCTATGGAAATGATTTTCTCGTATTACCGTGTGGGATGTACATACGTACGGAAATGATTTCTAGGATTCACCGTGTGGGATGTACATACCTACGGAAATGATTTCTAGGATTCACCGTGTGGGATGTACATACCTACGGAAATGATTTCTGAGATTCACTGTGTGGGATGTACATACCTACGAAAATGATTGGGTTTCTATGCCGCGCCCGATCGCACACGGCCCCAGCCTGGGTCCCAGGAGGGCCTATCCCCGACGATTTTTGGGTCGTGTGGGAAGGATACCCTATCGCACACACTCACTTGGCGACGGTTCCAAATGCCGTCGCGGAAAGGGGTAAAAACCGTTTATTTAGGACCGACGCACACCACTGATGAGTTATTACATTACTCGGTGAAAGAACCGTGGACTAGTTTCAAGTGGATGTCCATCCACTTGAAACAAATCTACGGTTCTTTCACCCAATGATATAATAAATATCATCATCATATCATTAACAACTTATCATCATAATACATCATTGTCATATAACACCTACTCATGATCATCATTTTCATCAATGAGACATCATATAGCAAGTTGGTCACTAGTCATAATCACAACTCCTCATCATCATCAACTCTAACACATTGTACCACATAATAACACATTGTATTTAGGACATACTTCTCTCTCATAGGACCTACTACCTTCTCTTAGGTAAAATATCATAAAACAAGATAAGCCCTGAGTCTCCATTATGGAGAATGGAGATTATCCTGTCTCCAATTCTTGCCTTTCGCACAATGTTGCTTACAAGTACCTCCTTACGACTGTACATACATTTTTCCATTCTTTGATTTGCATGTCTTCACTGGTTTTCGAAATCCGATATGGGCAGGTGAGATTCGTAGGATGACCTGGCCGTATGTTCAAACATCAAGGTGACCATGCTGATACATCAGATGAGGCACACAATCCTTCGGGATTTTCTGTTGAAAAACATAATAATAACTTCGTAGTTAGCAATGTAGTTCAGTATTAGAAGAATTTATGCAAAAAGATGCACAGATGTCGTAATAGTAAAAAATCTTACCATGGCATCTCCATGGATGTTACCGTGGTTCAACACGTGCACTGGTGGCACGTATTGACCATAATGTGGAGGAGTTTTAGAATAGATATTGTAATTCTCAAGATCAGTACAAAATGTATTCAGATGATTTTTCTCCTGATAGGTTAATTCTGAGCCATCGGTGTAGTGGGTTCTGTCTACCATCTTTCGCACATTGTTTGAAGAATGAAAATAAGTTGTCAATGGAAATAAATTGTCAACTATTTTAAAATAAATGATATAAATTAGTTAATAACTATGTTTGAGAAACTCACAAAGCGGTAGAATTGGAAGCATGTCAACAAGGACCCAAATTTCCATATTGTCTTGGTCGATGTCTGGATCACCAAGATCCATGGTGACAAGCATACCCTCATAAAAACCATACATCTTGCAAAGTGCTTCCCAATTTGTGCAACCAAAATGGGTTACGCTCTGAGAATTGTACATATTTACTTCAAAATCCATATCATGATGGGTCCTTAGGTGAATTTTCTTTGTTTCGAGACTTTCATGGTCTTCAAAACCCATCCTCTCCAAGTCATAGCGTCTTGCATGGCATGGTATAAGCTACTCTAATTGTAAAAGATGAAAATTACATGTTGAAATAGTTGAAGTCATGCTTAATTACGAAAAAACACTTGTCGTCATTGCATACCTTTTTAACATCGAAGGTCTCCTGGAGCTTAATGTTGAAGCGCGGATCTTCGTCCAGGTGAGGCCTGTCGCACAGACCTCGGTCGTCATTGCACCAGCTGCACTCCCCCGGGAGACTTTCTCGTCCGATGACGACATTTCCTATGTTCATAATTCAAAGATTAAACTTGTACAATTCAATATATGTACTACAAAACCTAAATTAGATCATTATTATTCATCATGGGTTGACTATCGGTCTGCCGAGTCTTTTTCTTAAAGTCAACCCGAAATGTCATTTAATTATTTTTCTACAAGATCCAAGCCACTCGATATTTCCTACATATTCTAGCACAAGTCATGCCAGAATTCACAGAAAAATCCGGCATGACCTTTGCTAAAAAAAGGACATATCGAGCGCCTGAACTTTGTCGGAACGGAAATTAATCAACACTCAGGCAAAACATAGGCCACTCGGAGGTGTAACCTGCAAACATGACCGGCCACTTGGGGCGAGCACATATCCTATTTGAGCAACACAAGATATACATGTTTTTATATACATCATATGAACATTCAAACTTGATGGTCATTGCATTTCAATGGTTGAAAATATGAGCAAAACATTTCAAAATATCTTATAGGACTCATATTGACATGGAGATTTGGCTGGTCTCGCCTCGAGGTCGGAGGGGGTCGGTGACGGGGATGACCACGGGGATGATGGAGGGGCTCCTAGATTTCTACAAAAAAAAACCCTATAAGCTATCAACTAATCAAATGCATACGCCTTGCATAGTGGGGGTCCAATTTGAGCATTCAAAATAGAAGTACTTCTCCAATTTGAGCATTCAATAAGCAAAACCAAATCGTAATATAAATAAGTAATCAAATTATCATGCATTCAATAAGAAAAAGTAAATCATCTCTTGCGTCCGTACATCGTCGAATATTATCACTAATACATCCCGAATAGTAGCATACATATAACATCACTAATACAACTAAAACCCTAGCGCACGACGGGTATCGGCACGGGCGGTGGACACCCAAAGAGAAGGAACCATCACAGGATCATAGCTCAAGTGAGATCCCTAGAGAACCTGCCAGGTATTGGAGAACCTATGCTTCAACGCAAACAAGTAGCAACGGATGTGCGCGTCCTCCTCGCTGACACGATGACGTACCACCTCTGTGGGGTCCTCAAGCCTCTGCACCGTCACTGGCCCACGCGACCGCCACCAAAGAAGGTTTGGGTCAACGACGGGCTGGCTCCTCACCAAGTTGTGCCCCCGGTAGTTAGCGCCTCCCAGTACCAGCCCGGCGGAGCCTAGTCCCGGACATGGCCCATCTGGTCAAGCAGGTGTCCTCCGCTGAGTCGACGATGAGGATGCGGGATAGGCATCGTTGACGTCGATGCGGGAATAATTGCTTTAACTAAAAAAATAACAACAAATGTGACATGTTCAACTACTTGTATTAATTAAACTAGTTCTTACTAAAAATAAACTTACTATAAATAAAAATAAACTAGTTTTTACTAAAAATAAACTAGTTCAACTAGTTATATTAATTTTCTTACTAAAACTAACTTGTTCTATTAATTCAACTAGTTCTTACTAAAAAAACTAGTTCAACTAGTTCTATTAAATTTCATACTAATTCTATTAAACACTACTGCCCTAGTTCTTACTAACTAATTAGTACCTAGGAACTACTGCCCTAATTACCATCTAATTTGATGAACCCTAACTAATTTGATGCAACCTAAAATTTGAAGAACCCTATGAAATTTAGCTAGGCAGAGGTAGGGGAGGGGGAGGAGGAGGCGTGCTCACCTCGGGTGCCTGTGGCGAGGGAGGGGCAGGCGGCGTCGAGGTCAGGGTCGGGGCTCGGGCGCACAACGGAGGGCGGCATCGAGGTCGGGGTCGAGGGCGGCATCGAGGTCAGGGTCGGGGCTCGGGCGTGCGGCGGAGGGCGGCCTCGAGGTCGGGGTCGGGGGCGGCGTCGAGGTCGGGGTCGGGGGTGGCGTCGAGGGTGTGAGGAGAGCGACGGGAGAGCATGTGGCGGCCGATGGCGATGCAAGGCGGCGACAATGGAGGAGTTGAGATTTGGGGGAAGTGGCCGTGCGGAAGAACGAACCGCGCGGTTAAGTCAAAAGTAGCAGTAGCGCATTACAGGAAGTGCGCTACTGCTATGGTAGCTATAGCGCATTTCTGAACACACGCTAGTGCTATTGCTTTCTCTTTTTTATTTGCTTTCCGTTTAATTTTGTTTTCATTAGCAGTAGCGCCTTTCTTCGTAAACTCGCTGCTACAAAATAAGTAGTGGTAGCCCTATTTCTATAAGATCGCTACTACTATGTGTAGCCTATCGGCTTAGCAGTGGGAATTTTACTAGTAGCGCTTTTATCGTTAGACGTGCTACTGCTACATATGTATCTGTAGCGCGATTTTAGCCAATGCGCCGCTGCTAGTTAGCACTAGATGCTTTTTTAACAAGCGCTACTGCTAAAGTTCTGTGTATAAGGTTTTCCCTAGTAGTGACAATGTCGACGATTGAAGCAACCATGTATTCCATTCATTTTTTCACGATATTTTACTTGCTCAAGATCCAATCCATACCTAGTTCAATCTTGTTACTGGCCATATCTCTTTACTTGTTCTATAATACAATATCCGCATAACCAAACACATTTGTCACATGGTTGCAAGCTACTTAGGATGTTGTATTACCGAGAGGGCCCAGATATATCTATTCGTCACATGAAGTGAAAAATCCCAATCTTTATCCATGCAACCCAACTAATACCTTCTGAGATGCTTGAAGAGTACCATTATGATCACACAGTTATGAAATTTTGGTTGATACCCACAAAGCATTCTTCCGGTTTTAGGGAGTGTCATGATCTCATAGTTTAAGGAATAGATACTTGACATTAAGAATATGTAGCACATAAACTAAGTGATACGATCATATGTTAAGCTTATGATTGGGTTTGTCCATCACATCGTTTTCATAATGAAGTGATCTCATTATTAACTAGCAACTCATGTCTATGGTTAGGAAACCTTAACCATCTTTAATCAACGAGGTAGTATTTGTTTATGTATCCACACATGTATTTGAGTTTCCGATTAATACAATTATATCATGGTTAATAACACACATATCAAGAACAAGGAAATATGACAATAACAACTTTATTATTGCCTCTAGGGCATGTTTCCAACAAATTTGTCAATTTGAACATCATTATCTAGCAAATGTTTCTTCAACTTGATAATATGGAAAGAGGGGAAGAGAGGGATTTATCTCAACTGGATATTTAACGAATAATGTACCAATGAACACCTCTTTCTGCAAGTGTGAGTGGTGTATCACCTAACCATATATCCTTCAAAAATAGTGTAGTAGAACTATCATCAACCATATAAAACATCCTCTATTAAATAACACACACTTTGCTCTCATCAAGCCCTTCTAAAAAAGTGGGAGTCTGCTTGGCTAGATGGCATGAGACCCAAAGACATCGCCCCGATGATTTTTGACCTATCAAAAAGAAGGGGATGTTCGGTTCAGAAGGCTTTGAATAATAACTTCTGGGTCTCTCAAGTCAAAACAGACGGGATCACCTCTGCTACACACCTGACCGAGTTCGTCAACCTTTGGGAGAAATTATCTGTGGTGCACCTCAACGCCGACGTGGCTGATTCTATCTCTTGGAAGCTTTCTAATGATGGCTCTTACTCCGCGCCCTCGGCCTACAAGGTCCAGTTCCTGGGCTTAGTTGACTCCAACATGCAACAGTTGGTGTGGAAGATCTGGGCTCCCCCCAAATGAAAATTCTTTGCTTGGCTTGTGATCAACAATAGGATATGGACGGCCGACAGGCTCCAACGCCGTGGATGGCCTAACTGTGATCGCCGCCCCCTCTGCAAGCAAGTTCAGGAAACTGCGGCTCACCTCCTTTTCCAATGCCGCTACATGGTTCGAGTTTGGGAAATGATCAAATCTTGGCTTGGATTGGTTGATGTGAACCCTTCAGCTTGGGTGACGGTCCATTCGGTGAAAGCCTGGTGGAACCTCATTGACTCCAACGCGTTGCAGTCTCGACGGGCGATGATGTCTCTTATTATGTTGATCTCGTGGGAAATTTGGAACGAGAGGAATGCACGCATCTTCCGTAACACCGCGGTGCTGGTTGGGGTTCTTGTTGCAAGAATCAAAGATGTTTCAAAGTGTTGGTGCCTTGCAGGGGCCAAATATTTGAGTACTGTAGTGCCGCGAGAGTGATGTCTTGTAATTCGGCCTTTGGCCAAAAACTCTAAACCTTCTTCTTAATCAATGAAAGAGGCAAATCTTTTGCCCAGTTTCAAAAAATAAAAAAAATAAAAAAGGTGAGTCTGTTGGCTGAGACGTGACTCGAGACAAAGTATTTTAGTGAAGGTATTTGTTGCAGAATAACTGTAGCCACACACCTTCCTCCTTCGTAACAAGCTCATGTAGCCATTTTCTAAGCAATCATGTTTTCTTAATCTCAAGGGGCCTAATGCACATACCACCTTAGTCTTCAGGCCAACACAATATACCTTACTTCGCTAAGCGGTATTATTTTTCTTAAGTTTCTCACTTTACCGGAAAAACTGGATCGATAATAAAGTATTTTTCGCACCCCATTTGGTGCTTCAAAGAATGAGAGCATGAACATAGATAGGATAGTGATTACAAATTTACTAGGACCAAATATCCTTTGCATGACATTAATTTTTCTTTTCAAACATGTCTGCAATCCACCTTCACTCTTTATTTGCATGCTTTCGATAGTGAATAAGTATCCTAGGTAGCTAAATGGAAGCTTACGAATGTCGTAGCCGAAAAGTTGTTTGTAAAGATAATCCTCTCTTACATGTGTCCGTCCAAAACAGAATAATTCATTTTTGTGGTTTTCTTTTACGGCAGAGGCGGCAGCTAATGGACCGGTGGACGCCATTGGGTGGTTGGCAGCGGCGGATCACGACAAGATTTGCTTGCTGTTATTTAGAACAATATTTTGCATCTTTTATTTCAATAAATGTGGCATTGATAGCCTTTACTATGCCTATTTTAGAAGTCCACATGTTGCTGTTTGAAAACAGAAAGTTACCGCTGTTGCAATAATTCCCTAGAAAAGTCAGAATGTGATTAAATGTTGAAACCTTTTTCATATTAAGCTCTGATAAATTTAATACAATGGGAATTTTCTTTCATAATTTTTGGAGCTAGGGAAGTATGGATGTTGTTGCATTCTTTACAGACTGTCCTGTTTAGGCAGAATGCTGTTATGTTTGCATTGTTTGCATATGTTTGCTTCTTTAATGATTCTATTTGAGGATAGGACTATTAAATATGCAGAGGCATTTAGTATGCAATGTTGAATAATAATTTTAGTGATTTGCTACAGTAGAGTGTGATAAGGTTTTGACAATGGTTTATACTAACTTATCTCACGAGTCCTTGTTGAGTTTTGTGTGGATGAAGCTTTTGAGATTTAGGGAGACCGTGATACGAGAGGAATTAAGGGGACACAAAATCTCAAGCTTGGGGATTACCAAGGCATCCCAACATAATATTTCAAGAAGTCTCAAGCATCTAAGTTTGGGGATGCCCCGGATGGCATCCCACCTTTTTTCTTCAACAACTATCGGTTAGTTTCGGTTGATCCTAAGTTTTTACTTCTTCACATGATGCTTGCCATTCTTAGAATGCCATTTTCTTTTGTTTTGCTTGCTGTTTGAATAAAGTATCATGCTACGGGCCTTGGGGATGAGGCCCTCCGGCAGAAAGATGTCGGGCTGCGACGTGGCGGCGGTGGCCGCCGGAGCAGGTGCCCATTCCCCGAGGGGAAGCCGCCCGACGGGATGCTGGAGATGAGCTGCAGCTTGTGTAGGTTCTTGGTGGCGAAGCTCCCCTCACCCTTACCCATGTAGTTGGACAGCCATTCCAGCTCCGCCTCCGGCCTGGGCACGTGTGCTCTTCCTTCGCCTCGGCCACGCCCACGTCGTCCTAGCAGCACCGTCCAGGCGGGTGTCCACGGCCGCGCCCGCGCCGCTCCGCCCGGCCGCCGCGCGCTCCTCCTCCGCTCAGCACGGCCACGCACGCTCCTCCTCCACCCCAGCCACGCCCACGTCGTCCCGGCTGCACTCGTGCAGCTACGCCCAGCCGCCGCGCGTACAGGAAGCCAGAGCTCGCTGCACGTGGACGCCGTCCCGTATGCTCCCTGGCCTCGCCGTCTCCCATCTGGACGAGCTCCCGCGGCGTCAGCGACGAGCTCCCACGGCTTCGGACACGCGCGCACAAGCAGGCAGGTAGGGCGGCCATGGTGGCGAGCACAGCGGCAAGCAGACGGCGAGCGGTGCGAGTGTGTGGTAAAAGACGAGGAGTGCAACCTCTTGAGCACTGCGTTGGTTTTCCCTTGAAGAGGAAAGGGTGATGCAGTAGAGCAGCGTAAGTATTTTCCTCAGTTTTTGAGAACCAAGGTATCAATCCAGTAGGAGGCCATGCACGAGTCCCTCGAACCTACACAAACAAATAAACTCCTCGCAACCAACGCGATAAAGGGGTTGTCAATCCCTTCATGGTCACCTACGAGAGTGAGATCTGATAGATATGATAAGATAATATTTTTGGTATTTTTATGATAAGGAGAAATAAAGATGCAAGTAAAATAAATGGCAAAGGAAATAACTAAGTATTGGAAGATTAATACGATGGAAAATAGACCCGGGGGCCATAGGTTTCACTAGAGGCTTCTCTCGAGAGCATAAGTATTACGGTGGGTGAACAAATTACTGTTGAGCAATTGACAGAATTGAGCATAGTTATGAGAATATCTAGGTATGATCATGTATATAGGCATCATGTCCAAGACAAGTAGACCGACTCCTGCCTGCATCTACTACTATTACTCCACACATCGACCGCTATCCAGCATGCATCTAGAGTATTAAGTTCAAGAGAACAGAGTAACGCTTTAAGCAAGATGACATGATGTAGAGGGATAAACTCATGCAATATGATATAAACCCCATCTTGTTATCCTCGATGGCAACAATACAATACGTGCCTTGCTGCCCCTACTGTCACTGGGAAAGGACACCGCAAGATTGAACCCAAAGCTAAGAACTTCTCCCATTGCAAGAAATATCAATCTAGTAGGCCAAACCAAACTGATAATTCGAAGAGACTTGCAAAGATAACCAATCATACATAAAAGAATTCAGAGAATCTTCAAATATTGTTCATAGATAAACTTGATCTTAAACCCACAATTCATCGGTCTCAATAAACACACCGCAAAAGAAGATTACATCGAATAGATCTCCACTAGAGAGGGGGAGAACTTTGTATTGAGATCCAAAAAGAGAGAAGAAGCCATCTAGCTAATAACTATGGACCCGTAGGTCTGAAGTGAACTACTCACACTTCATCGGAGAGGCTATGGTGTTGATGCAGAATCCCTCCGTGATCGATACCCCCTCCGGCGGAGCTCCGGAAAAGGCCCCAAGATGGGATCTCGTGGATACAGAAAGTTACGGTGGTGAAATTAGGGTTTTGGTGCCGTATCTGGTAGTTTTGGGGTATGTAGGTATATATAGGAGGAAGGAGTACGTCGGTGGAGCAACATGGGCCCCACAAGGGTGGAGGGCACGCCTGGGGGGTAGGCGTGCCCCCTACCTCATGCCTTCCTCGTTGATTGCTTGACGTAGGGTCCAAGTCCTCTGGATCATGTTCGTTCCGAAAATCACGTTCCCGAAGGTTTCATTTCGTTTGGACTCTGTTTGATATTCTTTTTCTGCGAAACCCTAAAATAGGCAAAAAAACAGCAATTCTGGGCTGGGCCTCCGGTTAATAGGTTAGTCCCAAAAATAATATAAAAGTGTATAATAAAGCCCAATGATGTCCAAAACAGGATATAATATAGCATGGAACAATCAAAAATTATAGATACATTGGAGACGTATCAAGCATCCCCATGCTTAATTCCTGCTCGTCCTCGAGTAGGTAAATGATAAAAACAGAATTATTGATGTGGAATGCTACTTGGCATAATTTCAATGTAATTCTCTTAATTGTGGTATGAATATTCAGATCTGAAAGATTAAAGACAAAAGTTCAATATTGACATAGAAATAATAATACTTCGAGCATACTAACTAAGCAATTATGTCTCTTCAAAATAACATGGCCAAACAAAGTTATCCCTCCAAATCATATAGTCTGGCTATGTTCCATCTTCACCACGCAAAGTATTTAAATCATGCACAACCCCGATGACAAGCCAAGCAATTGTTTCATACTTTTGGTGTTCTCAAACTTTTTCAATCTTCACGCAATACATGAGCGTGAGCCATGGACATAGCACTATAGGTGGAATAGAATGGTGGTTGTGGAGAAGACAAAAAGGGAGAAGATAGTCTCACATCAACTAGGCGTATCAACGGGCTATGGAGATGCCCATTAATAGATATCAATGTGAGTGAGTAGGGATTGCCATGCAACGGATGCACTAGAGCTATAAGTATATGAAAGCTCAACAAAAAGAACTAAGTGGGTGTGCATCCAACTTGCTTGCTCATGAAGACCTAGGGCATTTTAAGGAAGCCCATCATTGGAATATACAAGCGAATTTCTATAATGAAAAACTCCCACTAGTATATGAAAGTGATAACATAGGAGACTCTCTATCATGAAGATCTTGGTGCTGCTTTGAAGCACAAGTGTGGTAAAAGGATAGTAGCATTGGCCCTTCTCTCTTTTTCTCTCATTTTTTTATTTGGGCCTTTTCTCTTCTTCTTTTTTATGGCCTCTTTTTTTTAGTCCGGAGTCTCATCCCGACTTGTGGGGGAATCATAGTCTCCATCATCCTTTCCTCACTTGGGACAATGCTCTAAAAATGATGATCATCAAACTTTTTTATTTACTTACAACTCAACAATTACAACTCAATACTTAGAACAAAATACGACTCTATGTGAATGCCTCCGGCGGTGTACCGGGATATGCAATGAATCAAGAGTGACATGTATGAAAGAATTATGAACGGTGGCTTTGCCACGGATACTATGTCAACTACATGATCATGCAAAGCAATATGACAATTATGGAGCGTGTCATAATAAACGGAACGGTGGAAAGTTGCATGCGCAATATATCTCGGAATGTCTATGGAAATGCCATGATAGGTAGGTATGGTGGCTGTTTTGAGGAAGGTATATGGTGGGTGTATGATACCGGCGAAAGGTGTGCGGTATTAGAGAGGCTAGCAATGGTGGAAGGGTGAGAGTGCGTATGATCCATGGACTCAACATTAGTCATAAAGAACTCATATACTTATTGCAAAAATCTACAAGTTGCCAAAGCAAAGTATTACGCGCATGCTCCTAGGGGGATAGATTTTTAGGAAAAGACCATCGCTCGTCCCCGACCGCCACTCATAAGGAAGACAATCAATAAATAAATCATGCTCCAACTTCATCACATAACGGTTAACCATACGTGCATGCTACGGGAATCACAAACTTCAACACAAGTATTTCTCAAATTCACAACTACTCAACTAGCACAACTCTAATATCACCATCTCCATATCTCAAAACAATTATCAAGTATCAAACTTCTCATAGTATTCAACACACTCATAAGAAAATTTTATTATTGATCTTGAATGCCTAAAAAAATTAAAGAAAATTACCATGCTGTTTTGTAGGACTCTCAAAATAATCTAAGTGAAGCATGAGAGAACAAAAGTTTCTATAAAACAAATCCACCAATGGGCTCTAAAAGATATAAGTGAAGCACTAGAGCAAAAACTATATAACTCAAAAGATATAAGTGAAGCACATAGAGTATTCTAACTATTTATGAATCATGAGTGTCTCTCTCAAAAAGGTGTGTGCAGAAAGGATTATTGTGGAAAACTAACAAATAAATACTCAAATAATACAAGATGCTTCAGGCAAAACACATATCATGTGGTAAATAAAAAATAGCTCCAAGTAAAGTTATCGATAGAAGTAGACGAAAGAGGGGATGCCTTCCGGGGCATCCCCAAGCTTTGGCTTTTTAGTGTCCTTAGATTATCTTGGGGGTGCCATGGGCATCCCCAATCTTAGTCTCTTGCCACGCCTTGTTCCATAATCCATCAAATCTTTACCCAAAACCTGAAAACTTCACAACACAAAACTTAAAGTAGAAAATCTCGTGAGCTCCGTTAGCGAAAGAAAACAAAACACCACTTCAAGGTACTGTAATTAACTCATTCTTTATTTATATTGGTGTTATACCTACTGTATTCCACCTTCTCTATGGTTTATAAACTATTTTACTAGCCATAGATTCATCAAAATAAGCAAACAACACACGAAAAACAGAATCTGTCAAAAACAGAACAGTCTGTAGTAATCTGTAGCTAACGCAAGATCTGGAACCCCAAAAATTCTAAAATAAATTTCTGGACGTGACGAATTTATCTATTAATCATCTTCAAAAAAAATTAACTAACTATCGCTTTCCAAATAAAAATGGCAGCAGTTCTCGTGAGCGCTAAAGTTTCTGTTTTTTACAGCAAGATTAAAAAGACTTTCTCCAAGTCTTCCCAAGTTCTACTTGGCACAAACACTAATTAAACACAAAAAATACAACCAAAACAGAGGATAGATAAATTATTTATTTATTATTAAACAGGAGCAAAAAGAAAGGAATAAAAATAAAATTGGGTTGCCTCCCAACAAGCACTATCATTTAATGCCCCTAGCTAGGCATGAAAGCGAAGATAGATCTAGGTATTGCCATCTTTGGAAGGCAATCCATAAGTGGATCTCATAATAGATTCATAAAGTAATTTAATTTTCTTTCTAGGGAAGTGTTCCATGCCTTTCCTTAATGGAAATTGGAATCTAATATTCCGTTCCTTCATATCAATAATTGCACCAATCGTTCTAATGAAAGGTCTACCAAGAATAATAGGACATGAAGGATTGCAATCTATGTCAAGAACAATAAAATCCACGGGCACATAATTCCTATTTGCGACAATAAGAACATCATTAATTCTTCCCATAGGTTTCTTAATAGTGGAATCCACAAGGTGCAAGTTTAAAGAGCAATCATCAAAATCACGGAAACCTAGCAAATCACACAAAGTCTTTGGAATCGTGGAAACACTAGCATCAAAATCGCACAAAGCATAGCATTCATGATATTTAATTTTAATTTTAATAGTAGGTTCCCACTCATCATAAAGTTTTCTAGGGATAGAAACTTCCAAATCAAGTTTTACTTCATAAGATTGCATCAAAGCATCAACAATATGTTTGGTAAAGGCTTTATTTTGACTATAAGCATGAGGAGAATTTAGCATAGATTGCAACATGGAAATAAAATCTATCAAAGAGCAATTATCATAATTAAATTCCTTGAAATCCAAAATAGTGGGTTCATTAATATTTAAAGTTTTGACTTCTTCAATCCCACTTTTAACAATTTTAGCATCAAGATATAAAGACTTCGAATTTTTGGAACGTCTTCTAGGTAAAGGTGGATCATATTCAGTCACATCATTATCAAGATTCATATTACAAAACAAAGATTTAATAGGGGACACATCAATAACTTTTAGATCTTCATCTTTATTATCACGGAAACTAGAAGAACACGCTTTTATAAAGCAATCTTTCTTAGCACACATCCTTGCGGTTCTTTCTTTGCATTCATCAATGGAAATTCTCATGGCTTTGAGAGACTCATTGATATCATGCTTATGTGGAATAGATCTAAGTTTCAAAGAATCAACATCAAGAGAAATTCTATCAACGTTCCTAGCCAACTCATCAATCTTAAGCAATTTTTCTTCAATCAAAGCATTGAAATTCTTTTGCGAGGTAATAAATTCTTTAATATTAGATTCAAAATCAGATGGTATCTTATTAAAATTTCCATAAGAATTGTTGTAGTAATTACCTTAATTATTAGAGGAATTGCTAGGATACGGCCTAGGATTAAAGTTTCCTCTATACGCGTTGTTACCAAAATTATTCCTACCAACAAAATTCACATCCAAAGATTCATTATTATTCTCAATCAAAGTAGACAAAGGCATATCATTAGGATCAGAAGAAACACTTTTATTAACAAATAATTGCATAAGTTCATCCATCTTACCACTCAAAACATTAATTTCTTCGATCACATGCACTATCTTATTAGTACACCTTTGAGTGTGCCATTGAGAATAATTAACCATAATATTATCTAGGAGTTTAGTAGCTTCTCCTAAAGTGATTTCCATAAAAGTGCCTCCCGCGGCCGAATCTAAAAGATTTCTAGAAGCAAAATTTAATCCGGCATTTGTATAATCATGCAAAAATTCAAACCATGTGTTGGGCAATTATGTACCATTAATTTCATCCTCTCCCAAGCTTGTGCAACATGTTCATGATCAAGTTGCTTAAAATTTATAATATCGTTTCTAAGAGAGATGATCTTAGCGGGAGGAAAATACTTAGAGATAAAAGCATCTTTGCACTTATTCCACGAATCAGTACTATTTTTAGGCAAAGACGAAAACCAAGCTTTAGCACGATCTCTAAGCGAAAAAGGAAATAGCTTCAATTTAACAATATCATTGTCCACATCTTTCTTATTTTTCATATCACACAAATCATCGAAGTTGTTTAGATGGGTAGCAGCATATTCACTAGGAAGGCCGGAAAACGGATCTTTCATGACAAGATTCAGCAAAGCAGCATTAATTTCACAAGATTCAGCATCAGTAAGAGGAGCAATCGGAGTGCTAAAAAATCATTGTTGTTGGTATTGGTAAAGTCACACAATTTAGTATTATCTTGATCCATCGTGACAAGCAAGCAATCCGACACACAAGCAAACAAGAAACGAACAAAAAGAGGCAAATAGAGAAAGAGAGGGAGGATGGAGAGAGAGAGGGCGAATAAAATGGCAAGGGTGAAGTGGGGGGGAGAGGAAAACGAGAGGCAAATGGCAAATAATGTAATGCGGGAGATAAGGGTTTGTGATGGGTACTTGGTATGTTGACTTTTGCATAGACTCCCCGGCAATGGCGCCGGAAATCCTTCTTACTACCTCTTGAGCACTGCGTTTGTTTTCCCTTGAAGAGGAAAGGGTGATGCCGTAGAGCAGCGTAAGTATTTCCCTCAGTTTTTGAGAACCAAGGTATCAATCCAGTAGGAGGCCACGCACGAGTCCCTCGCACCTAGACAAACAAATAAACTCCTCGCAACCAACGCGATAAAGGGGTTGTCAATCCCTTCACGGTCACCTACGAGAGTGAGATCTGATAGATATGATAAGATAATATTTTTGGTATTTTTATGATAAGGACAAATAAAGATGCAAATAAAATAAATGGCAAAGGAAATAACTAAGTATTGGAAGATTAATATGATGGAAAATAGACCCGGGGGCCATAGGATTCACTAGAGGCTTCTCTCGAGAGCATAAGTATTACGGTGGGTGAATAGATTACTGTTGAGAAATTGACAGAATTGAGCATAGTTATGAGAATATCTAGGTATGATCATGTATATAGGCATCACGTCCAAGACAAGTAGACCGACTCCTGCCTGCATCTACTACTATTACTCCACACATCGACCGCTATCCAGCATGCATCTAGAGTATTAAGTTCAATAGAACAGAGTAACCCTTTAAGCAAGATGACATGATGTAGAGGGATAAACTCATGCAATATGATATAAACCCCATCTTGTTGTCCTCGATGGAAACAATACAATACGTGCCTTGCTGCCCCTACTGTCACCGGGAAAGGACACCGCAAGATTGAACCCAAAGCTAAGCACTTCTCCCATTGCAAGAAAGATCAATATAGTAGGCCAAACCAAACTGATAATTCGAAGAGACTTGCAAAGATAACCAATAATACATAAAAGAATTCAGAGAAGATTCAAATATTGTTCATAGATAAACTTGATCATAAACCAACAATTCATCGGTCTCAACAAATACACCGTAAAAGAAGATTACATCGAATAGATCTCCACAAGAGAGGGGGAAAACTTTGTATTGAGATCCAAAAAGAGAGAAGAAGCCATCTAGCTAATAACTATGGACCCGAAGGTCTGAAGTAAACTGCTCACACTTCATCGGAGAGGCTATGGTGTTCATGTAGAAGCCCTCAGTGATCGATGCCCCCTCTGGCGGAGCTCCGGAAAGGCCCCAAGATGGGATCTCACGGATACAGAAAGTTACGGTGGTGGAATTAGTGTTTTGGCTCCGTATCTGGTAGTTTTGGGGTACGTTGGTATATATAGGTGGAAGAAGTACATCGGTGGAGCAACATGTGCCCCACGAGGGTGGAGGGCGTGCCTGGGGGGGTAGGCGTGCCCCCCTACCTCGTGCCCTCCTGGTTGCTTTCTTGACGTAGGGTCCAAGTCCTCGGGATCATGTTCTTTCCGAAAATCACATTCCCGAAGGTTTCATTCCGTTTGGACTCCGTTTGATATTCTTTTTCTGTGAAACTCTGAAATAGCCAAAAAACAACAATTCTGGGTTGGGCCTCTAGTTAATAGGTTAGTCCCAAACATAATATAAAAGTGTATAATAAAGCCCAATAATGTCCAAAACATGATATAATATAGGAGGGAACAATAAAAATTATAGATACGTTGGAGACGTATCAAGCATCCCCAAGCTTAATTCCTGCTCGTCCTCGAGTAGGTAAATGATAAAAACAGAATTTTTGATGTGGAATGCTACTTGGCATAATTTCAATGTAATTATCTTAATTGTGGAATGAATATTCAGATCTGAAAGATTCAAGACAAAAGTTCAATATTGACATAGAAATAATAATACTTCAAGCATACTAACTAAGCAATTATGTCTCTTCAAAATAACATGGCCAAAGAAATTATCCCTACAAAATCATATAGTCTCTCTATGCTCCATCTTCACCACACAAAGTATTTAAATCATGCACAACCCCGATGACAAGCCAAGCAATTGTTTCATACTTTTGGTGTTCTCAAACTTTTTCAATCTTCACACAATACATGAGCGTGAGCCATGGACATAGCACTATATGTGCAATAGAATGGTGGTTGTGGAGAAGACAAAAAGGGAGAATATAGTCTCACATCAACTATGCATATCAACGGGCTATGGAGATGCCCATTAATAGATATCAATGTGAGTGAGTAGGGATTGCCATGCAACGGATGCACTAGAGCTATAAGTATGTGAAAGCTCAACAAAAAGAACTAAGTGGGTGTGCATCCAACTCGTTTGCTCACGAAGACCTAGGGCATTTTGAGGAAGCCCATTATTGGAATATACAAGCCAAGTTCTATAATGAAAAATTCCCACTAGTATATGAAAGCGATAACATAGGAGACTCTCTATCATGAAGATCATGGTGCTACTTTCAAGCACAAGTGTGGAAAAAGGATAGTAGTATTGTCCCTTTTTATATATGTTTTGGGCCTTCCTTTATTTTATTTGGCCTTTCTTTTTTTGGGACAATACTCTATGAATGATGATCATCACACTTCTATTTATTTACAACTCAATGATTACAACTTGATACTAGAACAAAGTATGACTCTATATGAATGCCTCCGGCGGTATACCGGGATAGCAATGATGCATGAGTGACTTGTACAAAAGAATTATGAATGGTGGCTTTGCCACAACTAAAATGTCAACTACATGATCATGCAAAGCAATATGACAATTATGGAGCGTGTCATAATAAACAGAACAGTGGAAAGTTGCATGGCAATATATCTCGGAATGGCTATGGAAATGCCATGGTAGGTAGGTATGGTGGCTTCTTTGAAAAAGGTATATGGCGGGTGTATGATACCGGTGAAAGGTGTGCGGTATTAGAGAGGCTAGCAATGGTGGAAGGGTGAGAGTGTGTATAATCCATGGACTCAACATTAGTCATAAAGAACTCACATACTTATTGCAAAAATCTATTAGTTATCGAAGCAAAGTACTATGCGCATGCACCTAGGGGGATAGATTGGTAGGAAAAGACCATCGCTCGTCCCCGACCGCCACTCATAAGGAAGACAATCAATAAATAAATCATGCTCCAACTTCTTCACATAACGGTTCACCATACGTGCATGCTACGGGAATCACAAACTTTAACACAAGCATTTCTAAAATTTACAACTACTCAACTAGGATGACTCTAATTTCACCATCTCCATATCTCAAAACAATTATCAAGTATCAAACTTCTCATAGTATTCAACACACTCATAAGAAAAAATATATTAATCTTGAATGCCTAACATAATTAAAGAAAATTACCATGCTGTTTTGTAGGAATCTCAAAATAATCTAAGTGAAGCATGAGAGAAGAATAGTCTCTATAAAACAAATCCAACATCGTGCCCTAAAAGATATAAGTGAAGCAATAGAGCAAAAACTATATAACTCAAAAGATATAAGTGAAGCACATAGAGTATTCTAACAATTTCCAAATCATGTGTGTCTCTCTCAAAAGGTGTGTACATCAAGGATGGTTGTGGAAAACTAACAAATAAAGACTCAAATAATACAAGATGCTCCAAGCAAAACACATATCATGTGGTAAATAAAAATATAGCTCCAAGTAAAGTTAACGATGGAAGTAGACGAAAGAGGGGATGCCTTCCAGGGCATCCCCAAGCTTTGGCTTTTAGGTGTCCTTAGATTATCTTGGGGTGCCATGGGCATCCCCAAGCTTAGGCTCTTCCCACTCCTTGTTCCATAATCCATCAAATCTTTCACCCAAAACTTGAAAACTTCACAACACAAAACTTAAAGTAGAAAATCTCGTGAGCTCCGTTAGCGAAAGAAAACAAAACACCACTTCAAGGTACTGTAATGAACTCATTCTTTATTTATATTGGTGTTAAACCTACTGTATTCCAACTTCTCTATGGTTTATAAACTATTTTACTAGCCATAGACTCATCAAAATAAGCAAACAACACACGAAAAAAAAGAATCTGTCAAAACCAGAACAGTCTGCAGTAATCTGTAGCTAATGCAAGTTCCGGAACCCCAAAAATTCTAAAATAAATTTCTGGACGTGAGGAATTAATCTATTAATCATCTTAAAAAAGAATTAACTAAATATCACTTTCCAAATAAAAATGGCGGCAATTCTCGTGAGCGCTAAAGTTTCTGTTTTTTACAGCAAGATTAAAAAGACTTCCTCCAAGTCTTCCCAAAGGTTCTACTTGGCACAAACACTAATTAAACACAAAAAACACAACCAAAACAGAGGCTAGATAAATTATTTATTATTAAAGAGGAGCAAAAAGCAAGGAATACAAATAAAATTGGTTTGCCTCCCAACAAGCGCTATCGTTTAACGCCCCTAGCTAGGCATAAAAGCAAGGATAGATCTAGGTGTTGCCATCTTTGGTTTTAGGGAAGAAAAGAGCAAACTTGTTATCTATAGAATTAATCTTTATATTTTGGTAAAGCACATGGCCATTTATGGCATAAGAAAGATTAAGTAAGTTGCGCAAATTGGCATCTAGGCTAGCTTTTATTTCTTTGATAGATTCGTTCTGGTAAGAGAGAAAAAAAGATGTGGTTTCAACTTTCTCATTAATGGGGTGCCCAAATATAGTTTTCATCTTTTCATAGGTATCTATGGGGTCCCCTTCAAGAAAACCATCTTCAAAAATAGAATCTAAAACTTGTTTGAACGAAGCGGGCAGCCCAACATAAAAGCTTTTTAGGTAAACCTCAATTTGATATTGGGGTACATAGCTAGCCAGGATTCTTAATAGCCTATCCAAACATCTTTCAAAGATTCGTCAAGTAGATAACGAAAAATTCCGGAATCATCTTCACCAAAATTATTAAGACTCTCATTGACAACTCCGGTAGGTTTTTCCATAGCTTTATTTATGAGTTTAGATATAATAGAAGGATCGTCCAAGCTCGGGAGAGAACCCCCAACTCTTTTTGGTTCCGACATGGCGAGGGAAAAGCGAGCGAAAAGAGGCAAATGGAAAAGAGAGAGGGCAAATAAAACGGCAAGCGTGAAGTGGGGGAGAGGAAAACGAGAGGCAAATGGCAAATAATGTAATGCGGGAGATGAGGGTTTGTGACGGGTACTTGGTATGTTGACTTTTGCATAGACTCCCCGGCAACGGTGCCAGAAATGGCTCGTTGTCGGGAGTCCAAATCTTGACTTGGCCTTGCGTAAGCCTCCCCGGCAATGGCGTCAGAAATCCTTCTTTCTCCCACTTGAGCACTGCGTTGGTTTTGCCTTGAAGAGGAAAGGGTGATGCAGCAAAGTAGCGTAAGTATTTCCCTCAGTTTTTGAGAACCAAGGTATCAATCCAGTAGGGGGCCACGCACGAGTCCCTCGCACCTACACAAACAAATAAAATCCTCGCAACCAACGCAATAAAGGGGTTGTCAATCCCTTCACGGTCACTTACGAAAGTGAGATCTGATAGATATGATAAGATAATATTTTTGGTATTTTTATGATAAAGATGCAAAATAAAGAAAGCAAAATAAACGGTAAAGGAAATAGCTTGTTGACGGAAGATTAATATGATGGAAAATAGACCCGGTGCCCATAGGTTTCACTAGTGGCTTCTCTCAAGAGCATAAGTATTACGGTGGGTAAACAAATTACTATTGAGCAATTGACAGAATTGAGCATAGTTATGAGAATATCGAGGTATGATCATGTATATAGGCATCACGTCCGAGACAAGTAAACCGACTCCTGCCTGCATCTACTACTATTACTACACACATTGACCGCTATCCAGCATTCATCGAGAGTATTAAGTTCAAAAGAACAGAGTAACGCTTTAAGCAAGATGACATGATGTAGAGGGATAAACTCATGCAATATGAAATAAACCGCATCTTGTTATCCTCAATGGCAACAATACAATAAATGCCTTGTTGCCCCTACTGTCACTGGTAAAGGACAGCACAAGATTGAACCCAAAGCTAAGCACTTCTCCCATTGCAAGAAAAGATCAATCTAGTAGGCCAAACCAAACTGATAATTCGAAGAGACTTGCAAATATAACCGATCATACATAAAATAATTCAGAGAAGATTCAAATATTGTTGATAGATAAACTTGATCATAAACCCACAATTCATCGATCTCAACAAACACACCGCAAAAGAAGATTACATCGAATAGATCTCCACAAGAGAGGGGGAGAACTTTGTATTGAGATCCAAAACAAGAGAAGAAACCATCTAGCTAATAACTATGGACCCGAAGGTCTGAAGAAAACTACTCACACTTCATCGGAGAAGCTATGGTGTTGATGTAGAAGCCCTCCATGATCAATGCCCCCTCCGGCAGAGCTCCCAAAAAGGCCCCAAGATGGGATCTCACATATACATAAAGTTACGGCGGTGGAATTAGGCTTTTGGCTCCGTATCTGGTAGTTTGGGGGTACGTAGGTATATATAGGAGGAAGAAGTACATCGGTGGAGCAACATGGGCCCCACGAGGGTGGGCGCGCCTAGGGGGTAGGCGCGCCCCCCTACCTCATGCCCTCCTGGTTGCTTTCTTGGCGTAGGGTCCAAGTCCTCTGGATCATGTTCGTTCCGAAAATCACGTTCCCGAAGGTTTCATTCCGTTTGGACTCCGTTTGATATTCTTTTTCTGCGAAACTCTGAAATAGGCAAAAAACAACAATTTTGGGTTGGGCCTCCGGTTAATAGGTTAGTTCCAAAAATAATATAAAAGTGTGTAATAAAGCCCAATAATGTCCAAAATAGGATATAATATAGCATGCAATAATAAAAAATTATAGATACGTTGGAGACGTATCAACTTTCTTACGGTGAAAGAAGGGCACCAACCACCTTATGGGGTGGCCACGAGGGCCTAGGGCGCGCCTGGCCCCCTGGAGCGCGCCCCCTGCCTCGTCGCCCCCTCGGGCATCATCTTGCGTTGATTCTTCTTCCCAAAAATCACATATATTCCAAAAAAATCTCCATCAGTTTTTATCCCATTTGGACTCCGTTTGATATGGATTTTCTACGAAATAAAAAACATGCAACAAACCAGAACTGGCACTGGGCACTGGATCAATATGTTAGTCCCAAAAATAGTGTAAAAAGTTGCCAAACATATATGAAAGTTGTAGAATATTGGCATGGAACAATCAAAAATTATAGATACGACGGAGATGTATCAGCATCCCCAAGCTTAATTCCTGCTCGTCCTCGAGTAGGTAAATGATAAAAAAGATAATTTTTGATGTGGAATGCTACCTAGCATAATCTTGATCATGTAATATAATTGTGGCATGAATATTAAGACACGAGTGATTCAAAGCAATAGTCTATCATTTGACATTAAGACAATAATAGTTCAAGCATACTAATAAAGCAATCATGTCTTTTCAAAATAACATGGCCAAAGAAAGTTATCCCTACAAAATCATATGGTCTGGCTATGCTCCATCTTCACCACACAAAGCATTGAAATCATGCACAACCCCGATGACAAGCCAAACAATTGTTTCATACTTTTGATGTTCTCAAACCTTTTCAACTTTCACGCAATACATGAGCGTGAGCCATGGATATAGCACTATAGGTGGAATAGAATATGATGGTGGAGGTTGTGCGGAGAAGATAGAATGGAGAAAGTCTCACATCGACGCGGCTAATCAACGGGCTATGGAGATGCCCATCAATTGATGTCAATGCGAGGAGTAGGGATTGCCATGCAACGGATGCACTAAGAGCTATAAGTGTATGAAAGCTCAAACTGAAACTAAGTGGGTGTGCATCCAACTTGCTTACTCATGAAGACCTAGGGCATTTGAGGAAGCCCATCGTTGGAATATACAAGCCAAGTTCTATAATGAAAATTCCGACTAGTATATGAAAGTGATAACTCAAAAGACTCTCTATATCAAGAACATGGTGCTACTCTGAAGCACAAGTGTGGTAAAAGGATAGTAACACTGTCCCTTCTCTCTTTTCTCTCATTTTTTTTCTCATTTTTATTTTTTTATTTTTTGTAGGCTTCTTTGGCCTCTCTCTCTCTCTCTTTTTTGGGGGCATCTTTGGTCACTTTTATTTTGATAACCCCACATGGGACAATGTTCTAATAATGATGATCATCACATTTTTATTTACTTACAACTCAATATTACAACTTGATACTAGAACAAAATATGACTCCATATGAATGCATGTGCAATGATCTAGCGTAGCAATGACATAAAAAAACGGACAAGCCATGAAAACATCATGCTAGCTATCTTACGATCATGCAAAGAAATATGACAATGATCCTCAAGTCATGTATCGGAAGATGATGGAAGTTGCATGGCAATATATCTCGGAATGGCTATGGAAATGCCATGATAGGTAGGTATGGTGGCTGTTTTGAGGAAGATATAAGGAGGCTTATGTGTGATAGAGTGTATCATATCACGGGGTTTGGATGAACTGGCGAAGTTTGCACCGACTCTCAAGGTGAGAAAGGGCAATGCACAGTACCGAAGAGGCTAGCAATGATGGAAGGGTGAGAGTGCATATAATCCATGGACTCAACATTAGTCATAAAGAACTCACGTACTTATTGCACAAATCTATTAGTCATCGAAACAAAGTACTACGTGCATGCTCCTAGGGGGATAGATTGGTAGGAAAAGACCATCGCTCGTCCCCGACCGCCACTCATAAGGAAGACAATCAATAAATACCTCATGCTCCAACTTCGTTACATAACGGTTCATCATACGTACACGCTATAGGAATCACAAACCTCAACACAATTATTTATACAATCCACAACTACCCACTAGCATGACTCTAATATCACCAAAACTATTTGAAGGACTCAAACATATCATATTCAGTGATCTACAAGTTTTATGTAGGATTTTATGACTAACCATGTGAATGATCAATTCCTGTCATCTCTCTAAATAGATATAAGTGAAGCAAGAGAGTTTAATTCTTTCTACAAAAGATATGCCCACGCTCTAACAAATATAAGTGAATCAAAAGAGCATTCTACAAATGGCGGTTTTCTAAGTGAAGAGAAACAGGCAATCCAAACTTCAAATGATATAAGTGAAGCACATGAAGCATTCTATAAAGCCATACTCCAAAAATATAAGTGAAGTGCAAAGAGCATTCTATAAATCAACCAAGGACTATCTCATACCAGCATGGTGCATAAAATAAAAGTGAAAACTAAATGCAAAAGATGCTCCAAAATTTGCACATATCACATGAACGAAACGAATCCGAAAACATACCGATACTTGTTGAAGAAAGATGGGGTGCCTTCCGGGGCATCCCCAAGCTTAGACGCTTGAGTCTCCTTGAATATTTCCTTGGGGTGCCTTGGGCATCCCCAAGCTTGAGCTCTTGTCTCTCCTCCTTCTCCTCACATCGAGACATCCTCGATCTTCGAACACTTCATCCACATAAAACCCAACAGAAAGCTCGGTCAGATCCGTTAGTATAATAAAGCAAATCACTACTCTAAGTATGTTGCAAACCAATTCATATTTTGTTTTTTCATTGTAGCTACTGTAATATAACTTTTCCATGGCTTAATCCACTGATAGAAATCGATAGTTTCATCAAAACAAGCAAACTATGCATCAAAAGCAGAATCTGTCTTAAACAAGACAGTCTGTAGTAATATGAACATTCACCATACTTCTGGTACTCGAAAAAATTCTGAAACAATCAGTAAAAATATACAATTTGTATAGAAATACAGTGCAAAAAGTTTCAGAACCGTTTGACGTTCCAGTAAAAAATGTAAAATCGCGCACTACAGCCAAAGTTTCTGTTTTGCACCGCACAAACCAACAAGCAATGTAAACATCCTAAAGGCAAATATTGGCACATTATTTTTATTTTTAAACTTTATAAAAGCATGTAACTGAAATAAATGAGTCTCTAAAACTTCCGGGTTGTCTCCCTGGCAGCGCTTTCTTTAAAGCCATTAAGCTAGGCATATAGTGCTCAAGTAATGGATCCACCCGGATCCCAAGGTATATCAAAGGAAATTTTAATTAACAATGATTTGTGATTTAGTAGTGAGCACAAATTAACATATATCATGCAACAATGAAGTATAACTCTCTTCCTATGCATCAGCATGTCATAAAAGAACAATTCATGCACACATAGTAAAGGCCAATGCATAGTATAAATAGTTTCTTGCAATTTTATCATATTGGAAACATGGAGAGGCGGAGATGTAGTTCCTCTCTCATAATAATTGCAGGTAGGAGAAACAAGCACATGCATATTATATCTATCAAAATCATCATGTGTAGTAGTAAAACACAACCCATCAATATAATCCTTAATAAGGGCAAAGTTCTCTGATATAGTGTAGTTGGGAGAATTCAAAAAGATAACAGGACTATCATGCGTGAGTGCAATAGCAAAAATTTCATGTTTAACATAAGGAACAATAGCAAGTTCATCTCCATAATCATAATTCATATTGGGATCTTGGCCACAAGAATAGCAAGCATCATGTTCATCAAAAAGAGATATTTCAAACGAATCAACGGGATCATAGCAATCATCATAGAAATCAACCTTCGGTAAGCACGAAGGGAAATTAAACAATGTATGAGTTGAAGAGTTACTCTCATTAGAAGGTGGGCATGGGTAGCTAATCCGCTCTTCCTCCTTTTGTTCTTCGCTCTCCTAATCATCTTTTCATCCAATGAGCCCACAGTTTCATCAATTCCTTCTTCCATAGACTCCTGCAAAATATTAGTCTCTTCTCGGACAGCGGAGACTTTCTCAATGAATTCATCAATATCATAATTGTATTTATAATTCTCATATCAATATTTAAGGATAGATAAATTTTCAGGTCTATAAACTGAATCATCAAAATCTTCAAACTCTTTAAACAAAGATTCAATTTCACAAGCACCCTTTGTCGGTGTCAAAACCGGCGGATCTCGGGTAGGGGGTCCCGAACTGTGCTTCTAAGGTGGATGGTAACAGGAGGCAGGGGACACAATGTTTACCCAGGTTCGGGCCCTCTTGATGGAGGTAATACCCTACTTCCTGCTTGTTTGATCTAGATGATATGAGTATTACAAGAGTTGATCTACCACAAGATCGTAGAGGCTAAATCCTAGAAGCTAGCCTATGATTATGATTGTCCTCCTCTTACGGACTAAACCCTCCGGTTTATATAGACACAAGAGGGGGCTAGGGTTACATAGAGTCGGTTACAAGGGAGGAGATCTACATATCTGAATTTCCAAGCTTGCCTTCCACGCAAAGGAGAGTCCCACTCGGACACAGGACGGAGTCTTCAATCTTGTATCTTCATAGTCCAACAGTCCGGCCAAAGGATATAGTCCGGCTGTCCAAGGACCCCCTAATCCAGGACTCCCTCAGTAGCCCCTGAACCTGGCTTCAATGTCGATGAGTCCGGCGCGCAGATTGTCTTCGGCAATGCAAGGCGGGTTCCTTCCAAATACTCCATAGAAGATTTTGAACACAAGGATAGTTTCCGGCTCTGCAAAATAAATTCCACACACCACCGTAGAGAGTATAATATTTCCACAAATCTAATCTTCTGACAACTTTTCATAACATGACATCACGCCATGGCCCGGTCATTATTCGAACCGTTTTTCCCAACCAGCTACTGCACATATTGCGAGGCGGTTTTCTTGGCACGTCTTGTCGAAGCAAAGATCGTGTCCCCTTATCATGGGATTCTCATCAATACGGGTGTGGGTAACACAACCGCGCCTGCTGGCATGACTCCTTGATTTTAGGCAAGTTCCGAACGACCACGCGGAGGATGCTTGATATCCATCCTCTTTATAAAGGAGCCAATGCTTGTCCTTTTCTTCTCGCGCTCGATCCTTCCCCTCCCCCACCTCGAGTTCCAACACCCAAGGCTCAGGCTAAGTGCTTCGGACCTTCAACCATGTCCGGATCCAACCTTCAAGGCCGGTGGATGGCCTCCTCTGTCACCGAGGGGGACATCAAGAAGCTAAGGGAAACCAGGTATGTGAACGCCAAAATCTCGCACAGGCTGCCTGCTCAAGGGCAGGTCATCCCCACTCCCGAACCCAACGAGAGTGTTGTATTTGTTTCCCACTTCCTCTGAGGGCTAGGCTTTAGTCTTGATCCCTTTGTTAGAGGGCTTATGCTCTATTACGAGCTCGATCTCCAGGATCTAGCCCCAGATTCCATCCTTCACATCTCGTCGTTTATCGTCATGTGTGAGGCCTTCCTCCGCATCACCCCACACTTCGGCTTATGGCTCAAGACCTTCAATGTGAAGCCAAAGATGATCGACGGGCGACACGCAGAATGCGGAAGTGCCATAATAAGCAAAGGCGCCGATGCTCCATGGCCAAAGGGTTCCTTCCCGGAGGTGTCCAACTTATGGCAGCGGGAGTGGTTTTACATCACAGCTCCCTGAAGTACTAAGTGGGTAGCTACCCCCGCCTCCCGTTCGGGCCCCCCGCCACAACTGGCGTCATGGGTCAACAAGGGGCTGGACTGGGGGCCAGTTAATGACGTGCCGACATTGCAAAGTCGCATCCAAGATCTCCGCTGTCAATCTGGTCAAGGTGATGCAAGTTATGCTAGTTTGTCGGGTACTGCCATGCCAATGTCGATCTCTCCGTATGTCGGAGTTCAACCCGGAAGGACCGCAAACTATTCAGCAATTCTTCGGCATGACGCTCGAAGGGATGTATGGATTGTTCTTCGGATCACGAATAAAGTGTCCAGATACCACCAAGGATGCGGGTCTAAACTGCAATCGTCCAGATACCCATGTAAGTAATTCTGCGGCCGAACACGTCGTCTTTTCATATGTCATAACATCATTCTGAAAAAATTGCTCTTGTCCAGGACTGGATAAGAAAGGCGAAGATGATCAGGTGTTCGGCCCCCCTTCCCGAAGGCTCACCGGATCCTGTACTAGCCAGGATGCTTGAGCACGCACTTTATCAAGTGCCATCAAGGGAAGATAGAGGGAGGAATAAAGAATCCTAAAGCGGGCCTCATGCATTACTCATCCAAATCGGGGGAATTAGTGTCTCCACGAAGGAGGACGATTGGGGAGAAGAATCTAGAATCCCCTCTCCCCAAGGAAGGAAAAGGACTGCCTCTGACGACTTGGAAACGAAAGTTTCCAAACGAGGGAAGAAACCTTCGCCAGGGGGCCTGCCCCGGAGGGCGTCCTTACCGCACAGTGCCCGCAAGGGGGCCAGCACTCCACCAAGCTGTAAGTGAGTCAAGAGTACTTTTGGTAAATATATCCTGCTTTATCTCCGAGGACAATAACTGAGACATATATCTTGCAGTCCGGCTCGTAGCCCTTCTCAACAGAGTTTGTCTTCGGGGGATCTTCTTCCGGAGATGATGGAGAGCAAAACGCCTCCCCCTGCCTCCCCACCTCCTGGGGAGGACGACCCTGAGGTGTCATCATAGAGGGTTTCTCCTGATCCGCCAAGGCCAGAAGGTAACCCTTCGGCCACCCGAAGTCCGGAACATTCGTCTCCTAAGGAGAGCAACAGAAAGAGTCCGGGACTATCCGGTGCGCAACCGTACGCACTGATGAGTCTTTTGGAGCAAGCGGCTATCTCAGAGGCGCATCGTACTTTAATGGGTACGGTGGTTGAGAGGATTTCATACGCCAAAAGTGGGTTTCATGAAGCTTTTGTGACTCTGCTAAGAGGCTTTGAGGTACGCAAAGTAATATATAAATTTTTTGATGGTACCGCACACGCTAGGTGTGCTCTATATAGATAGTAGCCCCTGAGACTCTGGTTGCTATCTAGAGGCGACAAACAGAGGATCGTAGTCCTAGGTAATGATCGCGCTGCTTTCATGTGCAGGCGGCTGACGGTCTGGTGGCTGGCCGGACTGCTGAGTTTGCCGGTCTTAGCCGACAACTTGACACGGCAGATGCTGACATCGCGCTTGCGAACAAGCGGCTTGACGAGGCACAGGGTATGTATTTTCGGGTGGTCAAAAAATATTAAGAGGAGCATGATGCTAGTATCTATAATATGCTGTGACTGCAGAAGGAGTTGCCGTTGTGGAGACCCTTCGGGCGGAATTTTCTCGAGCCAAGGAACAAGCAAGGAGGAGTGATACGGCCGCCCTAAAGGCGGCCGAAGAGTTAAGAGCCGAACGGGCTGCTCATCGCCAGAGTGAAGATAAAATAGCCAAAATGGCCGTTGAGCTAAAGGATGCCGCCGACCGGTATGAGCTTCTTGAAAAGGAAAGCCAAGCGAAAGCGGCGGACCTGGAGAAAGCCATGGTAGCAGCCAAGGAGACCCGCTCTAAAATCAGAGCAACGAAGGAGGTGCTTCGTCATGCCGGAGATATCACGGCTAGGAAGCCCTTTTTGTTGCGGACGAAGTTCGGAGATTCGAAGTATGCCCCTCTGGATCAATTATGGAGTGCTGCAGACGCGTATTCGGACCTAGCAATGAGTACTGCTAATGCGACTGAGTTTTTCAAAGATCAAAAAGATCACGAAGTGGAAAAGTTTTTCTGGCCATAGTTCAGTGCTCCAACGCGTCCGCTATTGTTAAATGAGCAAATGGCCGAGTGGGCTGAGCTCCATAGGTTGTCCGAGCTTACCATGAGGTCTGTCGTGGATCATCTTTGGCCGGAAGGACCAAGGCCGAATAGTTATTTTGGTTTGGTGCAATGATTCCTTGGTGTTGTGCCGCATATCGACGCTGTAAAGAGGTCGTTGTGTATAGAGGGTGCGCGGATGGCTCTTGCCCGTGTTAAGACATACTAGGCAGATATGGATGCCACCACTATTGCAACCCGGGGTCCAGCCATAGGCCAGGTCTCGGCCGAGCACTATTTTGAAGAAGTCCTAGAAGGCGCTCGTTTAATAGAGGCTCAATGCTCGAAGAGTATCATGTTCGAGTGACATGTATCCCAATTGTAAAAACAATGCTATTTGGCTTATAAAGGCTGCATTTATACTTTTGCCTGAAAGTATTATGACACCTCATGTGCGGCTGTTTATGTATGTATATAACCTGAAAGTTTGCAATAGTCGGCTTCAGCCCCCACACATATAATGCGGGGGTGTTCGGAAAAGCACGTATTCACACTTGATCCAACGTCTTGGTCCATAAACGAGGTGATAGCGCGGGGAACAAGGCAATCGGACTATATTGCTTTAACACTTTCACTTATCCATAGGAGTTTGACAGTGGGGCTACTACATAGCCCATGGTACTTCCGCGCTTATCAGAATAGGGTGCGCATACATACATGACCGGGAAACCGGTCCTTCGTTAATGCGGAGGAATCGCGAAGATTCCGCTGAGTCCTCAAGTGGTTGACCAGACTCACGCTTTATCATGACAGTCAGTTTTCGGCTTTCTCTACGGAGGTGCTCATCCAGATGAACCAGGGCACAATCGCAGTAGTTCTCCCGGTGCCACCTTAGCGGATAGAGAGAAACGTAAGGTAGCAAAACACAGGAGCCAGTCAAACCCAACTATTGACCAAAGACATGATTCGGAGCTAATGCATATAAGGCCAAACTCGTGATGCCGAACACTCCCTATGGTATTCGGTCTTTACAATGTATACTGGGCTGAGTAACGCCCTCGATAATAAGCCCTGAATTTCCAGGTACGTGCATTAGTATGACGTGACGAAATGTCAATAACGCCAGCATCCCTCTTGGTTATGTTGAGTATCCTGAGGGTGTGAAGCAACAAAAGACAGTAAAAAAGGTTTACACAGGGTCTTAATCTAAGAAGAAACCTTTGAACGGGGCCCAGCTGCAGGTATGCGCCTGTGTCTCCGTTGTGCCGTATCCTATAAAGGTGTAGCACGATGATCATCTGTAAGAGAGAAAATCCCAGGTGAAAGTTTTCGTGCGAAAAATTGGTTATTCTTAATAAACCTTTAAAATTCAATCTAAATAAGATCAAGCCGAACTGTAGTCCTTTTTACATGTAGGAAGCCCCTAGCACCACCTATGGGGGTATATCCATCAACCCAGTCTTAGGTTTATCTGAGCTGTTACAGCTAGTGCTGCGCCAGACTCGTCTAGCCGTGTCCGCGGTCTTGACGACCGATCATTTATTCTGGTTGGAGAGGGCGTTCAGTGTTCAGCTGCTAAAGCCGCCACACGTTCTTTCGCATGTAAGGAACGTTCTGTGTTTTCGCTAACTATGATGATGCCACGTGGACCAGGCATTTTAAGCTTAAGATAAGCGTAATGCGGTATTGGATTAAGATAAGGCCGTTCTTCCAAGTAGTGCTTGATAGCCGCTTTAGAATGGAGCAATGTCAAAGGCTAACTTTTCACTTCGGAAGTTGTCGGGAGAACCGAATACAACCTCTAGTACTAGAGAGCCCGTGCAGCGGGCCTCTCGGCCTGGTATTACTCCTTAAAAGGTAGTATTGCTTTGGCTGATTCTTGTCGGGTCTATCCCCATTTTGCGGACTGTGTCCTGATATATCAGATTAAGACTGCTGCCACCGTCCATAAGGACTCGGGTGAGATGGTATCCGTCAATTATTGGGTCTAGTACCAAGGCAGCCGATCCTCCGTGCGAATAGTAGTCGGGTGATCCCTGCGATCAAAAGTGATCGGGTAGGCCGACCAAGGGTTGAACTTGGGGGTGACGGGCTCCACGGCGCATACGTCTCGGAGTGTGCGTTTGCTCCTTGAGGGAGTCCTGGGTTAGGGGGTCTCCGGACAGCCGGACTATCTCCATTGGCCGGACTGTTAGACTATGAAGATACAAGATTGAAGACTTCGTCTCGTGTCCGGATGGGACTCTACTTGGCGTGGAAGGAAAGCTAGGCAATACGTATATGGATATCTCCTCTTTTGTAACCGACCTTGTGTAACCGTAACCCTCTCCAGTGTCTATATAAACCGGAGGGCTTTAGTCCGTAGGACAACAATCACAACATACAATCATACCATAGGCTAGCTTCTAGGGTTTAGCCTCTCTGATCTCGTGGTAGATCTACTTTTGTAACACCTGTATCTTTAATATTAATCAAGCAGGACATAGGGTTTTACCTCCATCAAGAGGGCCTGAACCTGGGTAAAACTTTGTGTCCCTTGCCTCCTGTTACCATCTGGCCTAGACGCACAGTTCGGGACCCCCTACCCGAGATCGGCCGGTTTTGACACCGACATTGGTGCTTTCATTGAGAGTTCCTCCGTGTCGTCGCCGTTAGGCTTGATGGCTCCTACTATCATCGGTAGCGATGCGGTCCAGGGTGAGACTTTTCTCCCCGGGCTAATTTGCTTGGCCATCTGGAGCAGATTGAAAGCTACGCCCCTGGCCATCAGGTCAGATTTGGAAGTTTGAACTACACGGCCGACATCCGCGGAGACTTGATCTTCGACGGATTCGAGCCACAGCCGGGCGCGCCGCACTGTCTCGATGGGCATGACCTAGCTCTGCCACCGGATGGTACTCCAGAGGCCGTGCCCACACCAGCTCTGACCCTTAGCTCGGAGCCAACTGCGCCAATCGAGGACGGGTGGCTAGACACCGCCTCATGGGATGTAGTCTCGACGACGATCGAGCCAAACACCAGCATAATCCTCTGCGCAGCCCGTGACTCCAAGGTGCCGGACTCTCTTCCGGACCCCGAACCATCCGTGCCCCTTCCAATCGAATCCGAGTGGGCGCCGATCATGGAATTCTCCGCCACGGATATCTTTCAGCACTCACCCTTCAGCGACATTCTGAATTCACTAAGGTCTCTCTCTTCGTCAGGAGAGCCCTGTCCAGATTATGGCCAACAGGACTGGGATGCAGACGACGAAGAAATTCGACGCCCACCCACCACCCACTTTGTAGCCACTGTCGATGATTTAACCGACATGCTCGACTTCGACGGTTTGGACGACGATGTAGGAGACGAACATGAACTAGCACCTATAGGGCACTGGAAAGCCACCTCGTCGTATGAAATATACATGGTGGATACACCCAATGAAGGCAAGGGCGACGATATAGCGGAGGATGACCCCTCCAAGAAGCAACCCAAGCGCCGATGTCACCGGCGCCACTCTATGTCCCGCCAAAGAAAAAAGTGGTGATACCGGCGCGGGAGATAATAACACTCCGGATAGCGCCGAAGACAACGAAAACCCCCTCCAGCAAGAGTTAGACCAGGAGGATGAAGGTGCCAGCTCTCCTGAGAGAGCGGTTGGCGGAGAGGAGGAGGATGACAATTACATGCCCCCCTCCGAAGACGAGGTAAGCCTCGACGATGATGAATTCGCCGTACCAGAGGATCTCGTCGAACAAGAGCGCTTCAAGCGCAGGCTTATGGCCACGACAAATATCCTGAAGAAAAAGCAGCAGCAGCTTCAAGCTGATCAAGATCTGCTAGCTGACAAATGGACTGAAGTCCTCGCAGCCGAGGAATATAAACTCGAGTGTCCCTCCAAGAGTTACCCAAGGCGCAGGTTAATACCCCGACTGGAGGAAGAAGCGTATGATACGGCTGATCGGCCACCTCGTGGCCGTGATAGAGAGGCATTCTTGCCGAAAGCTCAGCCTCCACCCCAATGCCATCCAAATAAAAAGGCATGGGGAGATACGCAGACCTGCGAGACATATTGGAGGACAAAGAAAAGCACTCAAGATCGATCTACGAATCACGAGGGCGCACCACTCTATGAGACGGTAAACGTCACGCCGGATACAATAAAAGCAAATCCGGCCGGGCCGAACACAGCGGGCAGGACCCATACGAGCTGCGTCGCGATATAGCCCAATATAGAGGCGACACACACCCCTTATGCTTCACAGACGAAGTAATGGAACATCAATTCCCAGAAGGTTTCAAACCTGTAAACATTGAATCATATGACGGCACAACAGATCCTGCGGTATGGATCGAGGACTTCCTCCTCCACATCCACATGGCCCGTGGTGATGACTTACATGCCATCAAGTACCTCCCACTAAAACTCAAAGGACCAGCACGACATTGGCTTAATAGCTTGCCAGCGAACTCCATTAGCTATTGGGAAGATCTGGAAGCCCGCATTCCTCGACAAATTTCAGGGCACTTATGTCCGACCACCAGACGCTGATGACTTGAGCCACATAATTTAGCAGCCAAAAGAGTCGGACAGGCAATTCTGGACTCGGTTCCTTACAAAGAAAAACCAAATCGTCGACTGTCCGGATGTGCAGGCCTTAGCGGCTTTCAAGCACAACATCCGAGACGAGTGGCTAGCCCGGCACCTTGGTCGGGAAAAGCCGAAATCTATGGCAGCCCTCACGACGCTCATGACCCGCTTTTGTGCGGAAGAAGATAGCTGGTTGGCTCGCAGTAACAACATATCAAAGAACCATGGTACCTCAGATACCAAGGACGGCAACAGCAGGTCACGTCGCAACAAGCATAAGCGCCGCATTAACGGCGAAAGTACTGAGGATACAGCAGTCAATGCCGGATTCAAAGGATCTAAACCCGGTCAGCGGAAAAAGCCATTCAAACAAAGTACGCCGGGTCTATCCAGCTTGGACCGTATACTCGATCGCTCGTGTCAAATACACGGCACCCCAGACAAGCCAGCCAATCACACCAACAGGGATTGTTGGGTGTTCAAGCAGGCCGACAAGTTAATCGCTGAAAACAAGGACAAGGGGCCGCATAGCGAGGACGAACCCCGGCAGCCGCACACCGGAGGACAGAAGAGGTTTCCCCCGCAAGTACGGATGGTGAACATGATATACGCAACCCACACCCCCAAGAGAGAGTGGAAGCATGCGCTCAGGGATGTATATGTGCTGGAGCCAGTCGCCCCGAAGTTCAACCCTTGGTCCTCCTGTCCGATCACCTTCGATCGCAGGGACCACCCCACTATCATCCGTCAAGGCGGATTCGCCGCACTGGTCCTAGACCCAATCATCGACGGATTTCACCTCACTCGAGTCCTCATGGACGGCAGCAGCAGCCTGAACCTGCTTTATCAGGACACAGTGCGCAAAATGGGTATAGACCCCTCATGGATCAAACCCACAAAGACGACCTTTAAAGGCGTCATTCCAGGCGTAGAGGCCCACTGCACAGGCTCAATTACACTGGAAGTGGTCTTCGGATCCCCGGATAACTTCCGAAGCGAAGAGTTAATCTTCGATATAGTCCCGTTCCGCAGTGGTTATCACGCACTGCTCGGACGAACCGCATTCGCTAGATTCAATGTGGTACCACATTATGCATACCTCAAGCTCAAGATGCTAGGACCTCTCGGAGTTATTACAGTCAATGGAAACACAGAGTGCTCTCTCCGAAGAGAGGAGCACACCGCTGCCCTCGCAGTAGAAGTGCAAAGCAGCCTCTCAAGGCAATCTACCAGTTCGGCGTTTCAAAACCCGGACACCTTCAAGCGCGCTCGGGGCAATCGGCAAATAGACCGCCTGGAGCGATCTGAGCTCGCGTAGCAATACGACGACCACCCCAATCCTAGCCCAACGATGTTGTTTGTGCCGCGCGTACATCATTACGCATTAAAAATACCATGGGCACAGATGGGGAGGGGGAGGTACAATTACGACACATCCCAAAACGCGGCCTAAACCACACCAAGGGCTTCCCGTTTGGTTATTTTTCTTTTTCTTTCAGGACTTCAATCTCTGGAAACTCTGTTCGGCAGCTCTATTGCCGAACACATGATACAGCAACCAAGGAGGCCGACGACTACGGAATTCCCAGGTGGATTACAGATTTTACATAATTCCTCAGCTCGCCCTTGGAAGGGACATAGTCCTACTCTATTGCTAATTACACTATCTGTATCAATCTGCTTTAATGCAATTTTTTAATATACAATGCATGACATTATGATTATTATCGCATTTTTGTTATATGTGTACATATCTATGTGTTCATTAATGACGCCTAGCAACCGTACACTCTGGTACGGCCAATGCACCAGGGGCTTACGTACCCACAATATGGTGTGAAAAGTCCGAACACTTTCACAAGTGCGGCACCCCGAACTTATAGCATTATATGCATCAACTCCGAATCATGTCTTTGGTCAAATGTTGGGTTTGCCCAGCTCCTATGTTTTGGTACCTTACGTTCCGCTCTATCGGCTAAGGTAGCTCTAGGAGAACTACTGCGATTGTGCCCCGGTTCTGCCGGGCCGAGTACCTCAGTAGAGAAAGCTAAAACCGACTGTCATGATAAGGCGAGAGACTGGTCGCTGTTTGGTGAGGTTTTTTGAGTCCCTAAAGACTTATGCCGCTTAGGGCGAGGGGCCGGCTCCGTCCGGCTTATAGGCGTGTATCGCGCCCCGAATTCGGTCTTCTGAATACCAGGGGCTTTGCCGAAATTTAAAATTATAGAATTCTGTGGCTAAGTGAGAGTGATAAAGCATTATTAGTCCGGTTGCCTTGTTCATTGTGCTGAGCACCTCCCTCGAAGGACCCAAACATGGGAATAAGAGTGCTCAGGTTTATCCCAAACACCCCGGCACTCGTGGCATGGGGGCAGAAGCCGAGGACTAGCCATCTCTCAGATTGGACAAACAGCCAAACAAAAGGTAATATTTTAAATTCACACAAGCGTTGCATAGCGCATATGAAACAAGTTTTCATTACACAGGATAAAAAACGAGCAAGTCTCATTCAAATATAACATTTTGTGAACACTCATCCGCGTTAAGACGGCACCCGGCAGAACACCCTCGTAGTACATCTCGGGGTGGTGGTGCTCCTTGCACTCTGGCGGCCCTTCCTTGATAAGCTTCACGGCATCTAGCTTGACCCACTGCGTTTTCACATGGGCGAAGGCCCGGCGTGCACCTTCAATGCAGACGGATCACTTGATGACCTCCAGCCGTGGGCAGGCATCCACAAGCCGCCTCACCAGGCCGAAGAAGCTGTTCGGAAGGGCGTCGCCAAGCCACAACCGGACTATGAAGCCCTTCATGGCCTGATCGGCTGCCTTATATAGCTCGGCCATCTGCTTCAGCTGGTCGCTCATTGGCACCGGATGTTCGGCCTCAGCATACTGAGACCAGAACAGCTTCTCCGTCGAGCTTCTGTCCTCGGCCTGGTAGAATAGTGCGGCATCGGACACACTGCGGGGCAAATCTGCGAATGCTCCTGAAGAGCTCCGGATTCGGGTAAGTAATCAGAAATTCACCGTTGCATGCTTGCTTTGCATATAGAAAGCCTTACCCGCCGCTATCTTCTTCATCGCGTCGATCTCCTGAAGGACCTTCTAGGCCTCGGCCTTGGCACTCTTCGCGCTCTCATGGGCCGCGGCAAGCTCAGACTCTCTTGTCTTCAAGTCAAGCTCCAACGCCTCGTGCTTTGTCACGAGAGCCTGGAGCTCTTGCTGCACCTCGCCCACTCAAGCCTCGTGCCTCTCTCGCTCGGTGCACTCCTGAGCCGCCTTTTCTGTGGCCTAGGACAGTGCTTGCTTCAGGGTCACCACCTCGGTCGTGGCCCCTGGCAAACATACAGTGATCCTGTCATTAGCAATCGCATCCTTTTTTCTCATCTACAGACGGGGTATTACTTACCCTTGTTCTCCTCGATCTGCCTCTTAGCAAGGCCGAGCTCTTTCTGGGACCCCTCGAGGGCCTCCTTCAGTACGGCGACCTCCGCAGTTAGTGCGGCGGACGCCAGCAGCGAAGCCTGCACATGCATATTGACATACTCATATTAGACTCCTGCGATATTATTTGATCCTCTGTTCGGCTTTTCTTTGTGAACACTGAACAAAGCATCAGGGGCTACTGTCTATGCGGTAACACTTCTACTACATTTTAAAATACTTACCTCGAAGCCTGTTAGAAGGCTAGTACAGGCTTCAGTCAATCCGCTCTTGGCGGACTGAACCTTCTGGATCACCGCACTCATGATAGTGCGGTGCTCCTCCTCGATGGAAGCGCTGCGAATTGCATCCAAGATAGTGTCCGGCGCCTCTGGGTGGACACAGGTCACCGGCACTGGCGTCTCACCCTCCTTAGAAGGGGACCGCCTACCCGAGCTCGGATCCATTGGAGGGTCCGGCGTGGTGTTCGGCTGAGGGCCGAACTCGGAGCTTCCGGGGACCCCGTCCCCTCGGCTCCCGGAGTCCGGAAGGTCGCCTTGAGGCGCCTCCAGGACTGTCCCCCCTCGATCCGGTGCCTCTTGAGACAGCACCTCGGCATCGTCGGCTAGATGAGGGGAGGTGGCGGTCGGGACTGGATCGCTATCCACGTTTGACGAGCCCAGGGAGCCGTCCAAGGATACCTCAATATTGGCTCGGGGCGGCCTATACAATTGAGTTTGGTGTTACGGAAAGCAGTGCGACAAAGGAATCCTATGGGTTACTTTGGTATCCGAACACTTACGATCTCCCCTGGGGCTTGCCCCTGGGCAACCACTCGTCTTCACTGTCGTTGGCGGCGGTGGAGCTGTCCGGAAGGAGCGTCCTTCCCTTCTTGGACCCTTCGGCCTCCCCAGTTGGGGCGGCCTTCCTTTTCTTGTCTCCCCCAGTCGGTGGGGGAGCCTCTTCTTCCTATTCCTCGTCTTCAAGGGAAGAGTGTGCCGCAGAGTCATCGGACGGTGAGTCCGACGATGCCTGGCGTCGGGAACTCTTTCGAGCTCCCTTGGCCTTCTTGGTCTTCTCCGGCACCTTATAAGGGGTCGGAGTCAGCATCTTCGTCGGAAGAGCGTCTTCGGGGCCTTTGGGCAAGGGAGCCAGAGAGTCGATCTGTCCGGCCATCTTCTGCCAGTCCTGTCAAAATTACGGGAGTTTAGATCCCGCATAGAGCCAATCTATATATATAAAACAAATATCCTGTAAGAGGTAAAAAACTTACCGCACTGGCGTGGCGCTTCGCGCTGAATCCGCGATCCTCAATAATGGGGGGAGGGACTGCGGCGCCCTTGAACAGCACCCTCCAGGCATCTTCATGAGTCATGTCGAAGAGCCTGTTCAGTGTTCGGTGCTGCGACGGATTGAACTCCCACAAGGTAAACTCCCATTGTTGGCACGGGAGTATCCGGTGAACGAGCATAACCTGGACTATGTTGACAAGCTTGAGCTTCTTATCCACCATGTTCTGAATACATGACTGGAGTCCGGTCAGCTCTTTTGAATTACCCCAGGACAGGCCCTTCTCTTTCCAGGAGGTGAGCCGCATGGGGATGCCAGATCGGAACTCGGGGGCCGCTACCCATGCGGGGTCACGCGGCTCGGTGATATAGAACCACCCCGATTGCCACCCCTTTATGGTGTCCATGAAGGTGCCCTCGAGCCATGTGATGTTGGGAATCTTTCCCACCATGGCACCTCCGCACTCCGCCTGGCGGCCGCTCACTATCTTCAGCTTGACATTGAAGGTCTTCAGCCATAAGCCGAAGTGGGGCTTGATGCGGAGGAAGGCCTCGCACACGGTGATGAATGCCGAGATGTTGAGGATGAAGTTCGGGGCCAGATCATGGAAATCCAGGCCGTAATAAAACATGATCCCCCGGACGAAGGGATGGAGAGGGAATCCCAGTCCGCGGAGGAAATGGGTGAGGAATACCACCCTTTCATGGGGCTCGGGGGTGGGGATGAGTTGTCCCTCATCTGGGAGCCGGTGCGCGATGTCGTCGTGCAGGTATCCGGCTCTCCTCAGTTTCTTGACGTCTCCCTCTATGACGGAGGAGACCATCCACTTGCCTCCCGCTCCAGACATGGTTGGAGAAGGTTGAGATGGAAGTGAGGACTTGGGCGCTAGAGCTCGAGTATGCGGGAGCGGATGAGCAGAGGAGGAAGAAGGCATGGATAGAAAGGTGAATCCTTATCCCTTTATATGGGCGGACAAAATTAAATGTCCCCACTTGCCTAGTAAAACTCGCTTATCCCCCAAGCGCCGCAATTGATGGCGCGGTTGGGTTACCCACGCCCGTATTGATGAGAATCCCGTAATAGGGGGACACGATCTCTGCTTTGACAAGACGTGTCGAAAAACTGCCTCGCGTTATGTGCGGGGCTGGTTAAAAGAAACGGTTCGATAATCACCGGGCCATGACCTAACGTCATGTTGCCAAAGCAAGCTAGTGGATTAGATCTGCAAAAGCATTATTCTCTATGGCGAAGTGTGGAACTTATTTTGCAGGGTCGGACACTATCCTCGTATTCAAATTCTTCTGTGATGTATTCGGAGAAGGAACCCGCCTTGCAATGCCGAAGACAACTGCGCGCCGGACTCATCGTCATTGAAGCCTGGTTCAGGGGCTACTGAGGGAGTCCTGGATTAGGGGGTCTCCGGACAGCCGGACTATCTCCATTGGCCGGACTGTTAGACTATGAAGATACAAGATTGAAGACTTCGTCTCGTGTCCGGATGGGACTCTACTTGGCGTGGAAGGCAAGCTAGGCAATACGTATATGGATATCTCCTCTTTTGTAACCGACCTTGTGTAACCCTAACCCTCTCCGGTGTCTATATAAACCGGAGGGCTTTAGTCCGTAGGACAACAATCACAACATACAATCATACCATAGGCTACCTTCTAGGGTTTAGCCTCTCTGATCTCGTGGTAGATCTACTCTTGTAACACCCATATCTTCAATATGAATCAAGCAGGACGTAGGGTTTTACCTCCATCAAGAGGGCCCGAACCTGGGTAAAACTTCGTGTCCCTTGCCTCCTGTTACCATCTGGCCAAGATGCACAGTTCGGGACCCACTACCCGAGATCCGCCGGTTTTGACACCGACACTCCTCCTCTTCGTTATGTGAATCATGTTTACTGTTTTGACCTCTGGTGGGAATTTTTTCTGTCCCCTAGTGTTCTGCTGGCGAGGCTCATCCTCGTCTTCGCTTGGTGTCTCCCTCCCCTTGCGTTCGGTGTTTACCTTGCCGGCCTGCTTGAAGACCCAGCATTCTCTGTTGGTGTGATTTGCCGGTTTGTCGGAGGTGCCATGAATCTGACATAATCTGCCTAGAATCTTGTTTAGGCTGGACGGTCCATCTCTGCTGCTTTTGAATGGCTTTTTCCGTTGATCGGGTCGAGAGCCATTGAATCTGGCGTTTACCGCCATGTTGTCTAGCCTATCTTCATTGTTTCGACGCTTGCTTTTATTTCGTCGTGGTTTTCCATTGCCATCCCTGACTTCGGATGTGCCTGGGTCGCTGGTGCCGCTACGGGCCAGCCAGCTGTCTTTGCCCGCGCAAAAGCGGGTCATAAGGCTTGTTAGGGCTGCCATTGTCCTCGGTTTTTCCTGGCCGAGGTGTCTGGCCAGCCATTCGTCCCGGACACTGTGTTTGAAAGCCGCTAAGGCCTCGGCGTCCGGGCAGTCGACAATTTGATTCTTCTTAGTGAGGAATATGTTCCAAAGCTTTCGGGCTGACTCTTCGGGCTGTTGAATTATATGACTTATGATCGTCTGCATCCGGAGGTCCGACATAGGTCCCTTGAAAATTAGCCCTAAAAGCATCTTCGAGCTCTTCCCAACTTCCAATTGAGTTTTCGGGGAGGCTCTTCAGCCAGTGCCGAGCTGGTCCTTTCAACTTGAGGTGTAAGTATTTGATGGCGTGGAGATCATCTCCGCGAGCCATGTGGATATGAAGGATAAAGTCCTCAATCCAGACCCCAGGGTCCGTCGTTCTGTCGTATGCCTCTATTTTCACGGGTTTGAATCCTTCTGGAAATTCATGATCAAGAACCTCATTGGTGAAGCATAGGGGGTGCGCGGCACCCCTGTATTTGGATGTGTCATGGCATTCTAATGGTTGTAGTGTTCGGTTTTGATTCTGTGTTGGAGCGCGCTTCCTAGATTCGTAGATGGACCTAGTCATACTGGCTTTTTGGTGCAAGTCCTCACATAAATCGTGTGCTGACTTATGTGCGATATTGTTAGCCGCCCTATCGCGGCCACGGGGTGGTCGATCCGGCTGATCGGCCGTTTTATTTTTCGGCTATATAGGCTCTAAGGCCTCGTCATCGAATTCGGGCAGCAGCTTGCGCTTTGGATAGCTCTTTGTGTGGAGACGAGCCACCGTACTTTTCTTCAGTGTCGAGCACTATGTTCCATCTACTATTGAGTGTATTTTGCGCGGCCTTAAGCCTTTGCTTCTGCTTCTTCAGACTTCTTCAGCCTTTCCTTCTATGGAGTTTCTCTTGCTCCAAGTTCCTTTCTGGGATGATGTGTGCCTCGTCGTCCGGACTGTTCTCCTCTCCGGAGACAGGTTGATGAGCTTTACCCTCGACGTCTCCATGATCGGACAGCGGCTCCGTACTATGTTTGCCGTCTGCTGGTTCATCCTGCTCTGTCACTGGGTCCATGTGGTCGTCGTTTGCTTTGGAGTCGACCGAGGTATTATTCTTTCTTGCGCTGTTATCGTTGTTTTTGCCGAGGCGGGATTTTGAGAGGCGCCTACGTCATCGCTTTGGTTGCTTCTCGAGGGAATTATCCTCTGCTGCATCCTTCTGTTCCTCGTCATTGTTTTCTTTGGGTGTATCCACCATGTATATATTATGTGATGAAGTGGCTGTCCAGCACCCTGTGGGCGGTGGGTTCCTGTTCCTCTCCTACATCGTCGTCCATACCGTCGATGTCTTCGGAGTCGAAATCAAGCATGTCGGTTCGGTCGTCGATAGTGGCTATTACGTGGGTGGTGGGTGGGGAATGAATTTCTTCGTCGTCTGCTTCCCACTCAAGCTGAACATAATTCGGCCAAGTGTCTCTTGACAAGGAGAGAGACCTCAATGAATTTAGCACGTCGCCCAAGGGTTCGTGCTCAAAGATATCCGTGGAGATAAACTCCATGATCGGTGCCCAATCAGATTCGATAGGCACTGACGCAGGCGGTTCAGAGCCCGTGGCCGGGGACGAATCCGAGGATCCGGCAACACAGGTCTCGTAGGAGGTGAAGTCAGTATTCGGCTCTATCGCCGCTGAGTGTGCGGTCTCCGTGGTGGGGTCCATCCACCCGTCTTCGGACGGCACGATCTGCTCCGAATTGAAGGCCGGAGTAGCCACAGGGGCGATCTCCCGAACACCGTCCGGCAGCAGAGCTAAGTCATGCTCGTCACGACGGTGCGGTGCACCTGACATGGGCTCGAATCCGTCGAATATTGATAACCCACAAATATAGGGGATCGCAACAGTTTTCGAGGGTAAAGTATTCAACCCAAATTTATTGATTCGACACAAGGGGAGCCAAAGAATACTCTCAAGTATTAGCAGCTGAGTTGTCAATTCAACCACACCTGGAAACTTAATATCTGCAGCAAAGTGTTGAGTACCAAAGTAATATGATAGTAGTGATAACGGTAGCAAAAGGTAACAGTAGTAAAAGTAATGTTTTTGGTATTTTGTAGTGATGATAGCAATAGCAACGGAAAAGTAAATAAGAGAAGAACAATATATGGAAAGCTTGTAGGCAATGGATCAGTGATGGAGAATTATGCCAGATGTGGTTCATCATGTAACAGTCATAACCTAGGGTGACACAGAACTACTTCAGTTCATTGATATAATGTAGGCATGTATTCCGAACATAGTCAAATCTGCTTATGGAAAAGAACTTGCATGACATCTTTTGTCCTACCCTCCCGTGGCAGCGGGGTCCTTACAGAAACTAAGGGATATTAAGGCCTCCTTTAAATAGAGAACCGAAACAAAGCATTAACACATAATGAATACATTAACTCCTCAAACTACGGTTATCACCGGTAAGTATCCCGATTATTGTCACTTCGGGGTTAACGGATCATAACACATAATAGGTGACTATAGACTTGCAAGGTAGGATCAAGAACACTCATATATTGATGAAAACATAATAGGTTCAGATCTGAAATCATGGCACTCCGGCCCTAGTGACAAGCATTAAGCATAGCAAAGTCATAGCAACATCAATCTCAGAACATAGTGGACACTAGGGATCAAACCCTAACAAAACTAACTCGATTACATGATAGATCCCATCCAACCCATCACCGTCTAGCAAGCCTATGATTGAATTACTCATGCACGGCGGTGAGCATCATGAAATTGGTGATGGAGGATGGTTGATGATGACGATGGCGACGGATTCCCCTCTCCGGAGCCCCGAACGGACTCCAGATTAGCCCTCCCGAGAGGTTTTAGGGCTTGGCAGCGGCTCCGTATCGTAAAACACGATGATTTCTTCTCTCTGATTTTTTCTCCCTGAAACTCAATATATGGAGTTGGAGTTGTATTCGGAGAGGCAACAGGGGGCCCACGAGGTAGGGGGCGCGCCCTAGGGGGGCAGGCGCGCCCCCACCCTTGTGGAGAGGTGGTGGGCCCCCTGGCCTTCATCTTTTGCAGGTATTTTTCTTATTTTCTGAAAAGTCGCTCCGTGAAGCTTCAGGTCATTCCGAGAACGTTTGTTTCAGCACATAAATAACACCATGGTAATTCTTCTGAAAACAGCATCAGTCCGGGTTAGTTCCATTCAAATCATGCAAGTTAGAGTCCAAAACAAGGGCAAAAGTGTTTGGAAAAGTAGATACGTTGGAGACGTATCGACTCCCCCAAGCTTAAACCTTTGCTTGTCCTCAAGCAATTCAGTTGACAAACTGAAAGTGATAAAGAAAAACTTTTACAAACTCTGTTTGCTCTTGTTGTTGTAAATATGTAAAGCCAGCATTCAAGTTTTCAGCAAAGATTATAACTAACCACATTCAAAATAACACATAGGTCTCAAGTTTACTCATATCAATAGCATAATCAACTAGCGAGCAATAATAATAGATCTCGGATCACAACACTTTCTCAAAAGAATTATAATATGATATAACAAGATGGTATCTTGCTAGCCCTTTCTGAGACCGCAAAACATAAATCCAGAGCACCTTTAAAGACCAAGGACTGACTAGACATTGTAATTTATGGTAAAAGAGATCCAGTCAAGTCATACTCAATGTAAATTAACAGTAATGAATGCAAATGACAATGGTGCTCTCCAACTGGTGCTTTTTAATAAGAGGATGATGACTCAGCATAAAAGTAAATAGATAGGCCCTTCGTAGAGGGAAGCAGGGATTTGTAGAGGTGCCAGAGCTCGGTTTTGAAACAGAGGTGAATAATATTTTGAGCGGTATACTTTCATTGTCAACATAACAACAAAGAGATGGCGATATCTTCCATGCTACACACATTATAGGCGGTTCCCAAACAGAATGGTAAAGTTTATACTCCCCCTTCCACCAACAAGCAACAATCCATGGCTTGCTCGAAACAATGAGTGCCTCCAACTAACAAGAGTCCCAGGGGGAGTTTTGTTTGAAATTATTTTGATTTAGTTTGCATAAAGCATGGGTCTGGGCATCCCGGTGACCAGGCATTTATCTCGTGAGTGAGGAGTGGAGTCCACTCCTCTTGAGAATAACCCGCCTAACATGGAAGATACAGGCAGCCCTAGTTGATACATGAGCTATTCGAGCATACAAAACATGATATTTATTTGAAGGTTTAGAGTTTGGCACATACAAATTTACTTGGAACGGCAGGTAGATACCGTATATAGGTAGGTATGGTGGACTCATATGGAATAACTTTGGGGTTTATGGAGTTTGGATGCACAAGCAATATTCCCGCTTAGTACAAGTGAAGGCTAGCAAAAGACTGGGAAGCGACCAGCTAGAGAGCGACAACAGTCATGAACATGCATTCAAATTAATCAAGACCGAATGCAAGCATGAGTAGGATATAATCCACCATGAACATAAATATCGTGAAGGCTATGTTGATTTTGTTTCAACTACATGTGTGAACATGTGTGAAGTCAAGTCACTTAAATCATTCAGAGGAGGGTACCACCCTATCATACCACATCATAACTATCACAATAGCATGTTGGCACGCAAGGTAAACCATTATAACTCATAGCTAATCAAGCATGGCATAAGAAACTATGATCTCTAGTTGTCATTGCAAACATGTTTATTCATAATAGGCTGAATCAGGAATGATGAACTAATCATATTTACAAAAACAAAAGAGGTCGAGTTCATACCAGCTTTTCTCATCTCAGCCAGTCCATCATATACCATCATAATTGCCTTTCACTTGCACGACCGAACAATGTGAATAATAATAGTGCATGTGCATTGGACTAAGCTAGAATCTGCAAGCATTCAATAAACAGGAGAAGACAAGGCAATATGGGCTCTTTTGTCACATCAACAGTAATGCATATAAGAGCCATTTCAACAATTTAATTATGGTCTTCTCCTATCGTCCCCCAAAGAAAAGAAATAAAACTATTTACACGGGAAAGCTCCCAACAAGCAAAAGAAGAACATGAAATATTTTTGGGTTTTCTTTTTAATTACTACTACAAGCATGTAAATTAAAATGATTAAAAGCTACAACTAATTTTTTTGGTTTTTCTTAAGGTTTCTTAAACACACAAGAAGAAAGCATAAAAAGTAAATTAAACTAGCATGGATGATACAATGAAAAAGTATGAGCACCGACATCTAGCAATGAGTGTGTGGACATAAATGTAATGTCGGTGGGAAATACGTACTCCCCCAAGCTTAGGCTTCTGGCCTAAGTTGGTCTATGGCCACGGCTGGCCTGGCGAATATCCATAATAGTAGTTGGGGTCGTACTGAGATGAAGAAAAGGAAGACTCCGATTGCCACTGGATGACAATCATCTCCGGATCCCACTGGTAATTAGACTGTCGTGAAGGATCAACTTGTGGTTCCGGCTCTGGCTCCACGACTGGTGTAGTGTTCCGGTAGGCTTGAATAGCCTTCAACGGAACAAGGTACGTGCCTGAAGATAAATCAAACAAAGAAGGAGCAGGCATGGTAATAGTCTTAGGATGATGTTTATTAAAGAACAATTGATATCTAAGCTCTCCTTCCCTATTCTTAACAATAAAATCATGTGCCACCATGCTCTTATAATCTAAATAAACACGAGGCAGCACCTTTTCTTCCTTCTCAAAATGCCTAATAGGTATGTTAAAGTGTGCAGCTATGCGTGAAGCATAGATGCCTCCAAAGATGGGGCCCTTGGTACGGTTCAGACTTAACCGTTTGGCAATAATACTGCCCATACTAAAAGTGTTATCACTGTATAAATCGTGGAGCAGAATAATAATATCAGGGATACTAAGGTTTCCACAGTTTCCATGACCAATTAAGCAACGACTAGCAAATAATGCAAAATAACGTAAAATAGGAAAATGTATGTTAGTGATTCGAGCATCGGAAACCTTCCTTGTTTCCCCTACAGTGATAGTATCAATAAACCCCTCCACATCATCGCGATGTGGTTCTTTTGTCTTGCCCTCAAAAGGGACTAAACAAATCCGACAAAAATCATAAAGTGACATCTCCTTATGCTCATCATATAAATGAAACTCCACCGTAGGTGGCGAGTTCCTAGAATGGAAATGAAAGTTTTGCACAAAGGTATTTGTGAGTAAGAGATACCGATCGCATTGTTCGTGGAGGAAAGCGGTGAGGCCTGCATTCCTAGCCATTTCATGAAAATCTTCATCAATACCGGCTGCTCTCAAGAAATCATCAGAAGGCCATTCACACGCCCGAACCTCCATGGTGCGAGGCAGATTATACTTAGGCTTCGGTGCCTTTTCCTTCAAGCTTTGGCTCGATGAGCCCCTCAAAAGTCTCCTCATCATTTTCTGAAATTTTTAGTAACTTCAAAATAAAAGTGAACCAAACTCAATAATATTGATAGCAACTACTCCTACAAGTGCCTAGGGCCTATATCATGCATCAAAACTACTTTTGACCATATAAATTTGACATGCAAGCTCAAGAACAGGGTCACCTAAGCAGCAAAAATTTGCAATGAATAAAGCACTAGAGCAAAAACTAATTGGACCAATGGAGGAGTCACATACCAAGGAACAATCTCCCCAAGCAGTTTTGTGAGAGGTTCTTTGAGCAAGGAGATCGAAAATTGCAGCAAGATGAGCTAGAACTCGTGCTTAAGCTGGATATTCGTGTTTGTGGGAGGAAGAAGAAGTGTGTGGGTGAAAGAATAAGTGGAGGAGGGCCACCATGGGCCCATGAGGCAGGGGGTGTTGGGGAACGAAGTAATTTCAAAATTTTCCTACGCACACGCAAGATCATGGTGATGCATAGCAACAAGAGGGGAGAGTGTTGTCCACGTACCCTCGTAGACCGAAAGCGGAAGCATTAGCACAACGCGGTTGATGTAGTCGTACGTCTTCACGATCCGACCGATCAAGTACCGAATGTACAGCACCTCCGAGTTCAGCACACGTTTAGCCCGATGACGTCCCTCGAACTCCGATCTAGCCAATAGTTGAGGGAGAGTTTCATCAGCATGACGGCGTGGTGATGATGTTGATGTTCTACCGACGCAGGGCTTCGCCTAAGCACCGCTACAGTAATATCGAGGTGGACTATGGTGGAGGGGGGCACCGCACATGGCTAAAAGATCAAACGATCACTTGTTGTGTCTTTGGGGTGCCCCCTGCCCCCGTATATAAAGGAGCAAGGGGAGGAGGCGGCCGGCCAGGGAGAGGCGCGCCAAGGGGGAGTCCTACTCCTAGTAGGAGTAGGAGAGGGGGGAGGAAAGGGAGAGGGGGAGAAGAAAAGAGGGGGCCGACCCCCCTTGCCCTAAAACAATTCCGTTTGGGCCTTGGGGGCGCGCCCCACACTCCCCTTGCTGCCCTCTATTTCCACTAAGGCCCATGTAGGCCCATTAAGCCCCCGGGGGGGTTCTGGTAACCTCCCGGTACTCCGGTAAAATCCCGATTTCACCCGGAACACTTCCGATATCCAAACATATGCTTCCAATATATCAATCTTCATGTATCGACCATTTCAAGACTCCTTGTCATGTCCGTTATCACATCTGGGACTCCGAACAACCTTCGGTACATCAAAACATATAAACTCATAATATAACTGTCATCGAAATGTTCAGCGTGCGGACCCTACGGGTTCGAGAAATATGTAGACATGACCGAGACACGTCTCCGGTCAATAACCAATAGCGGAACCTGGATGCTCATATTGGCTCCCACATATTCTACGAAGATCTTTTATCGGTCAAACCGCATAACAACATACGTTGTTCCCTTTGTCATCGGTATGTTACTTGCCCGAGATTCGATCGTCGGTATCTCAATACCTAGTTCAATCTCGTTACCGGCAAGTCTCTTTACTCGTTCCGTAATACATCATCCCGCAACTAACTCATTAGTTGCAATGCTTGCAAGGCTTAAGTGATGTGCATTACTGAGAGGGCCCAGAGATACCTCTCCAACAATCGGAGTGAGAAATCCTAATCTTGAAATACGCCAACCCAACAAGTGCCTTTGGAGACACCTGTAGAGCACCTTTATTAACCAGTCAGTTACGTTGTGACGTTTGGTAGCACACAAAGTGTTCCTCCAGTAAACGGGAGTTGCATAATCTCATAGTCATAGGAACATGTATAAGTCATGAAGAAAACAATAGCAACATACTAAACGATCGGGTGCTAAGTTAACAGAATGGGTCATGTCAATCACATCATTCTCCTAATGATGTGATCCCGCTAATCAAATGACAACTCATGTCTATGGTTAGGAAACATAACCATATTTGATCAACAAGCTAGTCAAGTAGAGGCATACTAGTGAAAACCTATTTGTCTATGTATTCAGACATGTATTATGTTTCCGGTTAATACAATTCGAGCATGAATAATAAACATTTATCATGATATAAGTAAATAAATAATAACTTTATTATTGCCTCTAGGGCATATTTCCTTCAGTCTCCCACTTGCACTAGAGTCAATAATCTAGATTACACAGTAATGATTCTAACACCCATGGAGCCTTGGTGTTGATCATGTTTTGCTCGTGGAAGAGGCTTAGTCAACGGGTCTGCAACATTTAGATCCGTATGTATCTTGCAAATTTCTATGTCTCCCACCTGGACTAGACCCCGGATGGAATTGAAATGTCTCTTGATGTGTTTGGTTCTCTTGTGAAATCTGGATTCGGTCGCCAAGGCAATTGCACCAGTATTGTCACAAAAGATTTTCATTGGACCCGATGCACTAGGTATGACACCTAGATCGGATATGAACTCCTTCATCTAGACTCCTTCATTTGCTGCTTCCGAAGCAGCTATGTACTCCACTTCACATGTAGATCCTGCCACAACGCTTTGTTTAGAACTGCACCAACTGACAGCTCCACCGTTCAATGTAAACACGTATCCTGTTTGCGATTTAGAATTGTCCGGATCAGTGTCAAAGCTTGCATCAACGTAACCATTTACGATGAGCTCTTTGTCACCTCCATAAATGAGAAACATATCCTTAGTCCTTTTCAGGTATTTCAGGATGTTCTTGACCGCTGTCCAGTGATCCACTCCTGGATTACTTTGGTACCTCCCTGCTAAACTTATAGCAAGGCACACATCAGGTCTGGTACACAACATTGCATACATGATAGAGCCTATGGCTGAAGCATAGGGAACATCTTTCATTTTCTCTCTATCTTCTGCAGCGGTCGGGCATTGAGTCTTACTCAACTTCACACCTTGGAACACAGGCAATAACCCTTTCTTTTCTTGATCCATTTTGAACTTCTTCAAAACTTTGTCAAGGTATGTGCTTTGTGAAAGTCCAATTAAGCGTCTTGATCTATCTCTATAGATCTTGATGCCCAATATGTAAGCAACTTCACCGAGGTATTTCATTGAAAAACTCTTATTCAAGTATCCCTTTATGCTATCCAGAAATTCTATATCATTTCCAATCAGCAATATGTCATCCACATATAATATCAGAAATGCTACAGAGCTCCCACTCACTTTCTTGTAAATACATGCTTCTCCAAAAGTCTGTATAAAACCAAATGCTTTGATCACACTATCAAAGTGTTTATTCCATCTCCAAGAGGCTTGCACCAGTCCATAAATGGATCCCTGGAGCTTGCACACTTTGTTAGCTCCCTTTGGATCGACAAAACCTTCCGGTTGCATCATATACAGCTCTTCTTCTAGAAATCCATTCAGGAATGCAGTTTTGACATCCATTTGCCAAATTTCATAATCATAAAATGCGGAAATTTCTCACATGATTTGGACAGACTTTAGCATCGCTACGGGTGAGAAAGTCTCATCATAGTCAATCCCTTCAACTTGTCGAAAACCTTTCGCAACAAGTCGAGCTTTGTAGACAGTAACATTACTGTTAGCGTCAGTCTTCTTCTTGAAGATCCATTTATTCTCAATTGCTTGCCGATCATCTGGCTAGTCAACCAAAGTCCACACTTTGTTCTCATACATGGATCCCATCTCATATTTCATGGCCTCAAGCCATTTTGCAGAATCTGGGCTCACCATCGCTTCTTCATAGTTCGTAGGTTCATCATGATCTAATTACATGACTGCCATAACAGGATTACCGTACCACTCTGGTGCAGATCTTACTCTGGTTGATCTACGAGGTTCAGTCGTAACTTGATCTGAAGTTCCATGATCATCATCATTAACTTCCTCACTAATTGGTGTAGGCGTCATAGAAACCTGTTTCTGTGATGAACTACTTTCCAATAGAGGAGCAGGTATAGTTACCTCATCAAGTTCCACTTTCCTCCAACTCACTTCTTTCGAGAGAAACTCCTTCTCTAGAAAGGATCCATTCTTAGCAACGAATGTCTTGCCTTCGGATCTGTGATAGAAGGTGTACCCAACAGTCTCCTTTGGGTATCCTATGAAGACACATTTCTCCGATTTGGGTTCGAGCTTATCAGGTTGAAGCTTTTTCACATAAGCATCGCAGCCCCAAACTTTCAGAAATGACAACTTTGGTTTCTTGCCAAACCACAATTCATAAGGCGTCGTCGCAACGGATTTCGATGGTGCCCTATTTAATGTGAATGCGGCCGTCTCTAAAGCTTAACCCCAAAATGATAGCGGTAAATCTGTAAGAGACAGCATAGATCGCACCATATCTAGTAAAGTACGATTACGACGTTCGGACACACCATTACGCTGTGGTGTTGCGGGTGGCGTGAGTTGCGAAACTATTCCACATTGTTTTAAATGTAGACCAAACTCGTAACTCAAATATTCTCCTCCACGATCAGATCGTAGAAACTTTATTTTCTTGTTACGATGATTTTCAACTTCACTCTGAAATTCTTTTAACTTTTCAAATGTTTCAGACTTATGCTTCATTAAGTAGATATACCCATATCTGCTTAAATCATCTGTGAAGGTGAGAAAATAACGATATCCTCCACGAGCCTCAACATTCATCAGACAACATACATCTGTATGTATGATTTCCAACAAATCTGTTGCTCTCTCCATAGTTCCGGAGAACGGCGTTTTAGTCATCTTGCCCATGAGGCATGGTTTGCAAGTACCAAGTTATTCATAATCAAGTGGTTCCAAAAGTCCATCGGTATGGAGTTTCTTCATGCGCTTTACACCAATATGACCTAAATGGTAGTGCCACAAATAAGTTGCACTATCATTATCAACTCTGCATCTTTTGGTTTCAACATTATGAATATGTGTATCACTACTATCGAGATTCATAAAAAATAGACCACTCTTCAAGGGTGCATGACCATAAAAGATATTACTCATATAAATAGAACAACCATTATTCTCTGATTTAAATGAATAACTATCTCGCGTCAAACAAGATCCAGATATAATGTTCATGCTCAACGCTGGCACCAAATAACAATTATTTAGGTCTAATACTAATCCCGAAGGTAGATGTAGAGGTAGCGTGCCGACCGCGATCACATCGACTTTGGAACCATTTCCCACGCGCATCGTCACCTCGTCCTTTGCCAGTGTTCGCTTAATCCGTAGTCCCTGTTTCGAGTTGCAAATATTAGCAACAGAACCAGTATCAAATACCCAGGTGCTACTGCAAGCTCTAGTAAGGTACACATCAATAACATGTATATCACATATACATTTGTTCACCTTGCCATCCTTTTTATCCGCCAAATACTTGGGGAAGTTCGGCTTCGAGTGACCAGCCTGCTTGCAGTAGAAGCACTCAGTTTCAGGCTTAGGTCCAGACTTGGGTTTCTTCTCCTGAGCAGCAACTTGCTTGCTGTTCTTCTTGAACTTCCCCTTCTTCTTCCCTTTACCCTTTTTTTGAAATCGGTGGTCTTATTGACCATCAACACTTGATGCTCCTTCTTGATTTCTACCTCCGCTGCCTTTAGCATTACAAAGAGCTCGGTAATTGTCTTATCCATCCCTTGCATATTATAGTTCATCACGAAGCTCTTGTAGCTTGGTGGCAGTGATTGTAGAACTCTGTCAATGACACTATCAATCAGAAGATTAACTCCCAGCTGAGTTAAGTGATTATGGTACCCAGACATTCTGAGTATATGTCCATTGACAGAACTATTCTCCTCCATCTTGCAGCTATAGAACTTATTGGAGACTTCATATCTCTCAATCCGGGCATTTGCTTGAAATATTAACTTCAACTCCTGGAACATCTCATATGCTCCATGACGTTCAAAATGTCGTTGAAGTCCCGGTTCTAAGCCGTAAAGCATGGCACACTAAACTATCGAGTAGTCAGCAGCTTTGCTCTGCCAGACATTCTTAACATCGTCAGTAGCATCAGCAGTAGGCCTGGCACTCAGCGGTGCTTCCAGGGCGTAATTCTTCTGAGCAGCAATGAGGATAATCCTCAAGTTACGGACCCAGTCCGTGTAATTGCTACCATCATCTTTCAACTCTGCTTTCTCAAGGAACGCATTAAAATTCAACGGAACAACAGCACGGGCCATCTATCTACAATCAAACATAGACAAGCAAGATACTATCAGGTACTAAGTTCATGATAAATTTAAGTTCAATTAATCATATTACTTAAGAACTCCCACTTAGAAAGACATCCCTCTAATCTTCTAAATGATCACGTGATCCAAATCAACTAAACCATAACCGATCATCACGTGAAATGGAGTAGTTTTCAATGGTGAACATCACTATGTTGATCATATCTACTATAGGATTCACGCTCGACCTTTCGGTCTCAGTGTTCCGAGGCCATATCTACATATGCTAGGCTCGTCAAGTTTAACCTGAGTATTCTGCGTGTGCAAAACTGGCTTGCACCCATTGTAGATGGACGTAGATCTTATCACACCAGATCATCACGTGGTGTCTGGGCACGACGAACTTTGGCAACGGTGCATACTCAGGGAGAACACTTTTATCTTGAAATTTAGTGAGAGATCATCTTATAATGCTACCATCAATCAAAGCAAGATAAGATGCATAAAAGATAAACATCACATGCAATCAATATAAGTGATATGATATGGCCATCATCTTCTTGTGCTTGTGATCTCCATCTCCGGAGCACCGTCATGATCACCATCGTCACCGGCGCAACACCTTGATCTCCATCGTAGCATCGTTGTCGTCTCGCCAATCTTATGATTCCATGACTATCGCTACCGCTTAGTGATAAAGTAAAGCATTACAGGGCGATTGCATTGCATACAATAAAGCGGCAACCATATGGCTCCTGCCAATTGCCGATAACTCGGTTACAAAACATGATCATCTCATACAATAAAATTTAGCATCATGCTTTGACCATATCACATCACAACATGCCCTGCAAAAACAAGTTAGACATCCTCTACTTTGTTGTTGCAAGTTTTACGTGGCTGCTACGGGCTTAGCAAGAACCGTTCTTACCTACGCATCAAAACCACAATGATAGTTTGTCAAGTTGGTGTTGTTTTAACCTTATCAAGGACTGGGCGTAGCCACACTCGATTCAACTAAAGTTGGAGAAACTGACACCCGCCAGCCACCTGTGTGCAAAGCACGTTGGTAGAACCAGTCTTGCGTAAGCGTACGCGTAATGTTGGTCCGGGTGGCTTCATCCAACAATACTGCCGAACCAAAGTATGAAATGCTGGTAAGCAGTATGACTTATATCGCCCACAGCTCACTTGTGTTCTACTCGTGCATATGACATCTACGCATAAAACTTGGCTCGGATGCCACTGTTGGGGAACGTAGTAATTTCAAAAACGCACACGCAAGATCATGGTGATGCATAGCAACGAGAGGGGAGAGTGTTGTCCACGTACCCTCGTAGACCGAAAGCGGAAACGTTACCACAACGCGGTTGATGTAGTCGTACGTCTTCATGATCCGACCGATCAAGTACCGAACGTACGGCACCTCCGAGTTCAGCACACGTTCAGCCCGATGACATCCCTCGAACTCTGATCCGGCCGAGTGTTGAGGGATAGTTTCGTCAGCACGACGGCGTGGTGACGATGTTGATGTTCTACCAACGCAGGGCTTCGCCTAAGCACCGCTACAGTAATATCGAGGTGGACTATGGTGGAGGGAGGCACCGCACACGGCTAAAAGATCAAACGATCAATTGTTGTGTCTTTGGGATGCCCCCTGCCCCCGTATATAAAGTAGCAAGGGGAGGAGTCGGCCAGCCAGGGAGAGGTGCGCCAAGGGGGAGTCCTACTCCCACTAGGAGTAGGACTCCTCCTATTCCTAGTAGGAGTAGGAGAGGGGCAAGGAAAGGGAAAGGGGGAGAAGGAAAGAGGGGGTCGGCCCCCCTTACCCTAAACCAATTTGGTTTGGGCCTTGGGGGGCGCGCCCCACACTCCCCTTGCTGCTCTCTATTTCCACTAAGGCCCATGTAGGCCCATTAAGCCCCCGAGGGGTTCCGGTAACCTCCCAGTACTCCGGTAAAATCCCGATTTCACCCGGAACACTTCCGATATCCAAACATATGCTTCCAATATATCAATCTTCATGTCTCGACCATTTCGAGACTCCTCATCATGTCCGTGATCACATCTGGGACTCCGAACAACCTTTGGTACATCAAAACATATAAACTCATAATATAACTGTCATCGAAACGTTCAGCGTGCGGACACTACGGGTTCGAGAACTATGTAGACATGACCGAGACACGTCTCCGGTCAATAACCAATAGCGGAACCTGGATGCTCATATTGGCTCCCACATATTCTACGAAGATCTTTTATCGGTCAAACCGCATAACAACATACGTTGTTCCCTTTGTCATCGGTATGTTACTTGCCCGAGATTCGATCGTCGGTATCTCAATACCTAGTTCAATCTCGTTACCGGCAAGTCTCTTTACTCGTTCCGTAATACATCATCCCGCAACTAACTCATTAGTTGCAATGCTTGCAAGGCTTAAGTGATGTGCATTACTGAGAGGGCCCAGAGATACCTCTCCGACAATCGGAGTGAGAAATCCTAATCTTGAAATACGCCAACCCAACAAGTGCCTTTGGAGACACCTGTAGAGCACCTTTATTAACCAGTCAGTTACGTTGTGACGTTTGGTAGCACACAAAGTGTTCCTCCAGTAAACGGGAGTTGCATAATCTCATAGTCATAGGAACATGTATAAGTCATGAAGAAAGCAATAGCAACATACTAAATGATCGGGTGCTAAGCTAACGGAATGGGTCATGTCAATCACATCATTCTCCTAATGATGTGACCCCGTTAATCAAATGACAACTCATGTCTATGGTTAGGAAACATAACCATCTTTGATCAACGAGCTAGTCAAGTAGAGGCATACTAGTGACAACCTATTTGTCTATGTATTCACACATGTATTATGTTTTCGGTTAATACAATTCTAGCAACAATAATAAACATTTATCATGATATAAGGAAATAAATAATAATTTATTATTGCCTCTAGGGCATATTTCCTTCAGGGGGTGCGCCCAGGGGGGTAGGGTGCGCCCTCCACCCTCGAGGGCAGGTGGTTGACCCCCTGTTGTGTTCTCAGTGCCAAATATTCTTAAATATTCTAGAAAAAATCATATTTAAATTTCAGGGCATTTGGAGAACTTTTATTTTCGAGGTATTTTTATATTGCACGGATAATCAGATAACAGACAGAAAAATATTTATTTTTATTTTATTTAATATAAATAACAGAAAGTAAAAGTGGGGTACAGAAGGTTGTGCCTTCTAGTTTCATCCATCTCATGGTCATCAAAAGGAATCCACTAACAAGTTTGATCAAGTCTTGTTAACGAACTCATTCCGAATAACATGGAACCGGAGAAATTTCGAATAACACTATGTTACCTCAATGGGGATATGCACATCCCCCATAATAAGAATATCATATTTCTTCTTGACAGTAGGAAGAGGAAATTCAAAACCTCCAAATATAATCAATGGAATTTTTCCAATAGAGTTGATACTATGAACTTGAGGTTGTTTCCTCGGAAAGTGTACCGTATGCTCATTACCATTAACATGAAAAGTGACATTGCCTTTAGTGCAATCAAAAAAAGCCCCTGCAGTATTCAAAAAGGGTCTTCCAAGAATAATAGACATACTATCGTCCTCGGGAATATCAAGAATAACAAAGTCCGTTAAAATAGTAATGTTTGCAACTACAACAGGCACATCCTCACGAATACCGACAGGTATAGCAGTTGATTTATCAGCCATTTGCAAAGATATTTCAGTAGGTGTCAACTTATTCAAATCAAGTCTACGATATAAAGAGAGGGGCATAACACTAACACCGGCTGCAAGATCACATAAAGCAGTTTTAACATAGTTTCTTTAATGGAGCATGGTATAGTGGGTACACCGGGATCTCCAAGTTTCTTTGGTATTCCACCCTTAAAAGTATAATTAGCAAGCATGGTGGAAATTTCAGCTTCCAGTATCTTTCTTTTATTTGTAATAATATCTTTCATGTACTTAGCATAAGTATTGGTTTTAATCATATAAGTTAATTGCATACGCAAAAAGATATGTCTAATCATTTCAGCAAAGCGCACAAAATACTCATCATCCTTTTTCTTGGATGGTTTGGGAGGAAAAGGCATGGGTTTCTGAACCCAAGGCTCTCTTTCTTTACCATGTTTCCTAGCAACAAAATCTTTCTTATCATAATGTTGATTCTTTGATTGTGGGTTATCAAGATCAACAGCAGGTTCAATTTATATATCATTATCATTACTGGGTTGAGCATCATCATGAACATTATCATTAATATTACCACTAGTTTCAGGTTCATTACCAGATTGTGTTTCAGCATCAGAAATAGAAATATCATTTGGATTCTCAGGTGTTTCAACAATATGATCACTAGAAGCATGCAAAGTCCTATCATTTTTCTTTTCTTCTTTTTAGAAGAACTAGGTGCATCTATATTATTTCTCTGAGAATCTTGCTCAATTCTCTTACGATGGCCTTCAAGATACAAAGGTTCCTGAGTCATTCTACCGGTTCTAGTAGCCACTCTAATAGCATAATCATTATTCTTATTATTCAATTCATTGAGCAAGTCATTTTGAGCTTTAAGTACTTGTTTGACTTGAGTGGTAACCATAGAAGCATGATTACTAATAAGTTTAAGTTCACCTTTTACATTAGCCATATAATCACCCAAGTGTTCAAGCATATTTTAATTGTATTTCAATTGTCTACCAAAATAAGCATTAAAGTCTTCTTGCTTAATTAGCCATAAATTTATCAAACTCATCTAAGCATGGGCTAGCAAATTTAGTAAATGGGATTTCAGCTTTATCATATCTATAGAGAGAATTTACCTTTACTACCTGTGTCGGTTATCAAGACCATGAGTTTCTTCAATAGGTAAAGGATTAAGATCATATGTTTCTTCAACAAGCGGTAAATTAAGACCATGTATTTCTTCAATAGGAGGTAAATTCTTAACATCTTCAGCTTTAATACATTTTTCCTTCATAGATTTCTTTGCTTCTTGCATATCTTCAGGACTGAGAAATAGAATACCCCTCTCCTTCGTAGTTGGTTTAGGAATAGGCTCAGGAATTGGCTCCGGAGGTGTCCAATTATTTTCATTTGTCAACATATTGTTTAATAAAATTTCAGCTTAATCTGGTGTTCTTTCCCTGAAAATAGAACCAGCACAACTATCCAGGTAATCTATGGAAGCATCGGTTAGTCCATTATAAAAGATATCAAGTATTTCATTTTTCTTAAGAGGATGATCAGGCAAAGCATTAAGTAATTGGAGAAGCCTCCCCCAAGCTTGTGGGAGACTCTCTTCTTCAATTTGCACAAAATTATATATATATCCCTTAAAGCAGCTTGTTTCTTATGAGAAGGGAAATATTTAGCAGAGAAGTAATAAATCATATCCTGGGACTACGCACACAACCAGGATCAAGAGAATTAAACCATATCTTAGCATCACCCTTTAATGAGAACGGAAATATTTTAAGGATATAAAAGTAACGAGTTCTCTCATCTTTAGTGAACAGAGTGGCTATATCATTTAATTTAGTAATATGTGCCACAACAGTTTCAGATTCATAACCATGAAAAGGATCAGATTCAACCAAAGTAATTATATCAGGATCAACAGAGAATTCATAATCCTTATCAGTAACACAGATAGGTGAAGTAGCAAAAGCAGGGCCAGGTTTCATTCTAGTATTTAGAGATTGCTTACTCCATTTAGCTATAACCTTTTAAGTTCATTTCTATTTTTGCAAGCTAAAATAGAGAAAGAAGCTTCTTGATCAATAACATAACCCTTAGGAATAACAAGTGATTCTTCATCATCACTTTCGTCAGTATCATCAGATTCAATATTTTCAATTTCTCTAGCCCTAGCAATTTGTTCATCAAGAAAATCACTAAGTGGCACAGTAGTATCGGGCATAGAGGTAGTTTCATCATAAATATCATGCATAGCAGAAGTGGCATCATCAATAACATGCGACATATCAGAATGAATAGCAGAAGCAGGTGTAGGTGTCGCAAACTTACTAATAGCAGAAGCTAGATGGTAGTTCCTTACCCCCCCCCCCTCGTAGTTGAGGGATAGATCTTGGTTTTTAGATCTCTCAAGTTCTTTATAATGATAAGCAGATATATATCCCAAGTGACTCAAAGAATAGAGCTATGCTCCCCGGCAATGGCGCCAGAAAATAGTCTTGATAACCCACAATTATATGGGGTCGCAAAAGTTTTCGAGGGTAAAGTATTCAATCCAAATTTATTAATTCGACAGAAGGGGAGCCAAATAATACTCTCAAGTATTAGCAGTTGAGTTGTCAATTCAACCACACCTGGAAACTTAATATCTGCAGCAAAGTGTTTACTAGCAAAGTCATATGATAGTAGTGATAACGGTAGCAAAAGGTAACAGTAGTAAAAGTAATGTTTTTGGTATTTTGTAGTGATGATAGCAATAGCAACGGAAAAGTAAATAAACAAAGAACAATATATGGAAAGCTCGTCGGCAATGGATCAGTGATGGAGAATTATGCCGGATGCGGTTCATCATGTAATAGTCATAACCTAGGGTGACACAGAACTAGCTCGAGTTCATTGATATAATGTAGGCATGTATTCCGAAGATAGTCATACGTGCTTATCGAAAAGAACTTGCATGACATCTTTTGTCCTACCCTCCCGTGGCAGCGGGGTTGTCGGTGTCAAAACCTGCGGATCTTGGGTAGGGGGTCCCGAACTGTGCGTCTAGGCCAGATGGTAACAGGAGGCAGGGGACACGATGTTTTACCCAGGTTCGGGCCCTCTTGATGGAGGTAAAACACTACGTCCTGCTTGATTAATATTGATGATATGGGTAGTACAAGAGTAGATCTACCACGAGATCAGAGAGGCTAAACCCTAGAAGCTAGCCTATGGTATGATTGTATGTTGTGATTGTTGTCCTACGGACTAAAACCCTTCGGTTTATATAGACACCGGAGAGGGTTAGTGTTACACAAGGTCGGTTACAAAGGAGGAAATATCCATATCCGTATTGCCTAGCTTGCCTTCCACGCCAAGTAGAGTCCCATCCGGACACGAGACGAAGTCTTCAATCTTGTATCTTCATAGTCTAACAGTCCGGCCCACGGAGATAGTCCGGCTGTCCAGAGACCCCCTAATCCAGGACTCCCTCAGTAGCCCCTGAACCAGGCTTCAATGAAGTGAGTCCGGCATGCAATATTGTCTTCGGCATTGCAAGGCGGGTTCCTTCTCCGAATACATCATAGAAGAATTTGAATACGAGGATAGTGTCCAACCCTGCAAATTAAGTTCCACATTCCACCGTAGAGAGAATAATATTTTCACAGATCTAATTTGCTGGCTTGTTTTGGTAGCTTGACGTTATGTCATGGCCCGGTGATTATTCGAACCGTTCCTTTTAACCAACTCCGCACATAACGCGAGGCAGTTTTTCGACACGTCTTGTCAAAGCAGAGATCGTGTTCCCTTATTACGGGATTCTCATCAATACGGGCGTGGGTAACCCAATCGTGCCATCAATTGCGGCGCTTGGGAGATAAGCGAGTTTTACCAGGCAAGTGGGGACGCTTAGTTTCGTCCGCCCATATAAAGGGATAAGGATTCACCTTTCTATTCACGCCTTCTTCCTCCTTTGCTCATCCGTTTTCGCACACTCGAGCTCTAGCGCCCAAGCCCACACTTCCGCCTCAACCTTCTCCAACCATGTCCGGAGTGGGAGGCAAGTGGATGGTCTCCTCCATCACGGAGGGAGACATCAAGAAACTGAGGACAGACGGATACCTGCCCGACGACATCGCGCACCGGCTCCCAGATGAGGGGCAGCTCATCCCCACCCCCAGGCCCCATGAGAGGGTAGTATTCCTCACCCATTTCCTCCGCGGACTGGGATTCCCTCTTCATCCCTTCGTCCGGGGGCTCATGTTCTATTACGTCCTGGATTTCCATGATTTGGCCCCGAACTTCGTCCTCAACATCTTGGCGTTTATCGTCGTGTGCGAGGCCTTCCTCCGCATCAAGCCCCACTTCGGATTATGGTTGAAGACCTTCAATGTCAAGCCGAAGGTGGTGGGCGGCCGCCAGGCGGAGTGCGGAGGCGCCATGGTGGGCAAGATGCCCAACATAACATGGCTCGAGGGCTCCTTTGTGGAAACCATAAAGGGGTGGCAATCGGGGTGGTTCTATATCACCGAGCCGCACAACCCTGCATGGGCAGCGGCCCCCGAGTTCCGATCTGGCATCCCCACGCGGCTCACCTCCTGGAAAGAGAAGGGGCCTGTCCTGGGGTAGTTCAAAGGAGCTAACCGGACTCCAAACATGTATTCAAAACATGTTGGACAAGAAGCTCAAGCTTGTCAACATAGTCCAAGTCATGCTCATCCGCCGGATACTCCCGTGCCAACAAAGGGGGTTCAACTTGTGGGAGTTCAATCCGGCGCAGCACTGAACTCTGAACAGGCTCTTCGACACAACTCATGAAGACGCCTGGCTGGTGCTGTTCAAAAGTGCCGAGGTCCCCCCCTATTACTGAGGATCGCGGATTCAGCGCGAAGCGCCAAGCCAGTGTGGTAAGCTGCTTTACCTTTCACAGGATAATCATTTTTTATATAGACTGACTCTATGCGGGATCTAAACTCCCGTACCTTTGACAGGACTGGCAGAAGATGGCCGGACAGATCGACTGTCCGGCTCCTTTGCCCAAAGGCCCCGCTGACGCTCTTCTGGCGAAGATGTTGACCCCGGCCCCTTACAAGGTGCCAGAGACGACCAAGAAGGCCAAGGGAGCTCGAAAGAGTTCCCGACGCTAGGCGTCGTCGGACTCACCGTCCGATGACTCTGCGGCACACTCTTCCCCCGAAGACGAGGAAGAAGAAGAAGAAGATGCTCCCCCACCGACTAGGGGAGACAAGAAAAGGAAGGCCGCCCCAACCGAGGAGGCCGGAGGGTCCAAGAAGGGAAGGACTCTCCTTCCGGACAGTTCCACCGCCGCCGACAAACGCGAAGACGAGTGGTTACCCAGGGTCAAGCCCCCAGGGAGATCGTAAGTATTCGGGTACCAGAGTAACTCATAGGATTCCTTTGTCGCACTGCTTTCCGTAATCACCGAACATAATTATGTAGGCCGCCACGAGCCAATATCGAGGTATCATCGGACGGCTCCCTGGGCTCGTCGGACATGGATAGCGATCCAGTCCCGACCGCTACCACCCCTCATCCTGCCGGCGACACCGATGTGTTGTCTCAAGATGCACCGGATCAAGGGGAGACAGTTCTTGAGGTGCCTCAAGGCGACCTTCCGGACTCCGGGAGCCGAGGGGACGGGGCTCCCGAGAGCTCCGAGTTTGGCCCTCAGCCGAACACCGCGCCGGACCCTCCAGCGGTTCCGGGCTCGGGCAGGCGGCCTCCTTCTAAGGGGGGCAAGACGCCTGTGCTGGTGACCTCTGTCCATCCAGAGGCGCCGGACAATCTGCTGGAAGTGCTTCGCAGCGCTTCCATCGACGAGGAACACCGCACTATCATGAGTGCGGTGATCCAGAAGGTTCACTCCGCCAAGAGCGGATTGACTGAAGCCTGTGCCAGCCTTCTAACAGGCTTCAAGGTAAGTGTTTTAAAATGTAGTAGAAATATTACCGCATAGACAGTAGCCCCTGATGCTTTGTTCGATGTTCACAAAGAAAAGCCGAACAAAGAATCAAATAATATCATAGGAGTCTAATATAAGTGTGTCAGTATGCATATGCAGGCTTCGCTGCTGGCGTCCGCCGCACTGACTGCGGAGGTCACCGTACTGAAGCAGGACCTCGAGGGGTCCAAGAAAGAGCTCGGCCTTGCCAAGAGGCAGCTCGAGGAGAACAAGGGTAAGTAATACCCTGTCTATAGAAATGTATATATAAAAAAGGACGCGATTGCAAAATGACAGGATCATTGTATGTTTGCCAGGGGCCACGACCAAGGTGGCGACCCTGAAGCAAGCGTTGGCCAAGGCCGAAGATACAGCGGCCAAGGAGCGCACCGAGCGAGAGAAGCACGAGGCTCGGGTGGGCGAGGTGCAGCAAGAGCTCCAGGATCTCGTGACAAAACACGAGGCGTTGGAGCTTCACTTGAAGATGCGAGAGTCTGAGCTTGACGCGGCCCTTGAGAGCGCAAAGAGTGCCAAGGCCGAAGCCCAAAAGGCCCTCCAAGAGATCGACACGATGAAGAAGATAGCGGCGGGTAAGGCTTTCTATATGCAAAGCAAGCATGTAAAAGTTAATTACCGATTACTTACCCGGATCTGGAGCTCTTCAGGAGCATTCACAGATTTGCCCCGCAGTGTGTCCGATGCTGCACAATTTTACCAGGCCGAGGACGGAAGCTTGATGGAGAAGTTGTTCTGGTCTCAGTATGCTGAGGCCGAACATCCGGTGCCGATGAGCAACTAGCTGAAGCAGATGGTCGAGCTACATAAGGTGGCCGATCAGGCCATAAAGGGCTTTATAGTCCGGCTGTGGCCTGGCGATGCCCTTCCGAGCAGCTTCTTCGGCCTGGTGAGGCGGCTTGTGGATGCCTGCCCACGGCTGGAGGTCGTCAAGCGATCCATCTGCATTGAAGGTGCACGTCGGGCTTTCGCCCGTGTGAAATTGAAGTGGGTCAAGCTAGACGCCGTGAAGCTGATCTAGGAGGGGCCGACGGAGGGCAAGGAGCACCGCCACCCCGAGATGTACTACGAGGGTGTTCTGCCGGGTTCCCGTATTATCGCGGATGCGTGTTCAAAAGATGTAATATTTGAGTAAACTCGCTCATTTTATCATGTATTTATGAAAACATGTTTCATATGCGCTATGCAACGCTTGTTTGAATTTAAAATATTACCTTCTATTTGGCTGTTTATCCAATCTGAGAGATGACTAGTCCTCGGCTTCTGCCCCCATGCCACGAGTGCTGGGGTGTTCGGGATAAACCTGAGCACTCTTGTTCCCATATTTGGGTCCATCGAGGGAGGTGCTCAGCACAATGAACAAGGCAACCGGACTAATGATGCTTTATCACTCTCACTTAGCCATAGAATTCTATAATTTTAAATTTCGACGAAGCCCCTGGTATTCGGAAGGCCGAATTCGGGGCGCGATACACGCCTGTAAGCCGGACAGGGTCGGCCCCTCGCCCTAAGCGGCATAAGTCTTTAGGGACTCGAAAAACCTCGCCGAACTGCGACAAGTCTCTCGCCTTATCATGACAGTCGGTTTTAGCTTTCTCTACTGAGGTGCTAAGTTCGGCAGAACCCGGGCACAATCGCAGTAGTTCTCCTAGCACTACCTTAGCCGATAGAGTGGAACGTAAGGTACCAAAACATAGGAGCTGGGCAAACCCAACATTTGACCAAAGACATGATTTGGAGCTGATGCATATAATGCTATAAGTTCGGCATGCCGCACTTGTGAAAGTGTTCGGACATTTCACACCGCATTGTGGGGTACGTAAGCCCCTGGTGTATTGGCCATACCAGAGTGTACGGTTGCAAGGCATCATTAATGAACACACACACACACACACATATATATATATATAACAAGAATGCAATAATAGCCGTAATGTTATGCATTGTTTATTAAAAAAATGCGTTAAAGTAGAGTGATACAAATAGTGCGATAAGCAAAGAGTAGGACTATGTCCCTTCCAAGGGAAAGCTGAGGAATGATATTAAATTGAATATTTCACTCGTTACTGTAATCAACCTGGGGATTCCGTGGTATAACGTAGCTGTCTGCCTCCTTGGTTGCTGCATCGTGTGTTCGGCAACAGTGCTACCAGACAGTGTTTCCAGAGATTAAGGTCCTGAAAGGAAAAGAAAAATAACCAAACGGGAAGCCCCAAGTGCGGTTTAGGCCGCGTTTTGGGGCGTGCCGCAGTTGTGCCCCCTCCCCACCTATGCCCATGGTATTTTTAATGCGTAATTATGTACGTGCGGCACGAGTTTCACCGCTGGGCTGGGATTGGGGTGGCCACCGTATTTCTACGCGAGCTCAGATCGCGCCAGGTGGTCTATTTGCCGATTGCCCTGAGCGCGCTTGAAGGTGTCCGGGCTTTGAAGCCCCGAACTGGTTGATTGCCTTGAGAGGTTGCTTTGCGCTTCTGCTGCGAGGGCCGCGGTGTGCTCCTCTGTTCGGAGAGAGCGCTCTGTGTTTCCATTGACTGTAATAACTCCGCGAGGTCCTGGCATCTTGAGCTTGAGGTATGCATAATGCGGTACTGCATTGAATCTAGCGAATGCGGTTCGCCCGAGCAGCGCGTGATAACCACTGCGGAACGGGACTATATCGAAGATTAACTCTTCGCTTCGGAAATTATCCGGGGATCCGAAGACCACTTCCAGTGTAACTGAGCCTGTGCAATGGGCCTCTACACCTGGAATGACGCCCTTAAAGGTCATTTTTGTGGGTTTGATTCTTGAGGGGTCTATACCCATTTTGCGCACTGTGTCCTGATAAAGCATGTTCAGGCTGCTGCCGCCGTCCATAAGGACTCGAGTGAGGTGAAATCCGTTGATGATTGGGTCTAGGACCAGTGCGGTGAATCCGCCATGACGGATACTAGTGGGGTGGTCCCTGCGGTCGAAGGTGATCGGGCAGGAGGACCAAGGGTTGAACTTTGGGGCGACTGGCTCCAACGCGTATACGTCCCTGAGCGCACGCTTCCGCTCCCTCTTGGGGATGTGGGTTGCGTATATCATGTTCACCGTCCGCACTTGCGGGGGAAACCTCTTCTGTCCTCCAGTGTGCGGCTGCCGGGGCTCGTCCTCGTCATCGCTATGCGGCCCCTTGTCCTTGTTTTCGGCAATTAAGTTGTCGGCCTGCTTGAACACCCAACAATCCCTGTTGGTGTGATTGGCTGCCTTGTCTGGGGTGCCATGTATTTGACACGAGCGATCGAGTATACAGGCCAAGCTGGACGGACACAACGTACTTTGTTTGAATGGCTTTTTCCGCTGACCGGGTTTAGAGCCTTTGAATTCGGCATTGACTGTCGTATCCTTAGTATTTTCGCTATTAATGCAACGCTTATGCTTCTTGTGACGTGACCTACTATTGTCGTCCTTGGTATCTGAGGTACCATGGTTCTTTGATATGTTATTACTGTGAGCCAATTAGCTGTCTTCTCCCGCACAAAAGCGGGTCATGAGTGTCGTGAGAGCTGCCATAGATTTCGGCATTTCCTGACCAAGGTGCCGGGCTAGCCATTCGTCTCGGATGTTGTGCTTGAAAGCCGCTAAGGCCTCCGCATCCGGACAATCGATGACTTGATTTTTCTTTGTTTGGAACCAAGTCCAGAATTGCCTGGCCGATTCTTCTGGCTACTGAATTGTGTGGCTCAAATCATCGGCGTCTGGTGGTCGCACATAAGTGCCCTAAAAGTTGTCGAGGAATGCGGCTTCCAGATCTTCCCAACAGCTAATGGAGTCCGCTGGCAAGCTGTTAAGCCAATGCCGCGCTGGTCCTTTGAGCTTTAGTGGGAGGTATTTGATGGCGTGTAAGTTATCGCTGCAGGCCATGTGGATGTGGAGGAGGAAATCCTCAATCCATACTGCGGGATCTGTTGTGCCGTTGTATGATTCAATATTTATAGGTTTGAAACCTTCTGGGAATTGATGTTCCATTACTTCGTCTGTGAAGCATAAGGGGTGTGCGGCGCCTCTGTATTGGGCTATATCGCGACGCAGCTCGAATGGGTCTTGCCCGCTGTGTTCGGCCCGGCCGGATTTGCTTCTGTATCTGGCGTGGCTATTTGCCGTGGCCATAAGACGGCTCTTAAAGCGCTCTTGTTCGATGGGATCCTCTGGGACGGCGAACTCATCGTCGCTGAGGCTTGCCTTGTCTTCGGAGGGGGGGATGTAATTGTCATCCTCCTCCTCTCCGTCTGCCGCTCTCTCAGGAGAGCTGGCTCCTCCATCCTCCTGCTCTAAATCTTGCTGGAGGGGTTTGTTGTTTTCTTCGGAACTATCCGGAGTGTTATTATCTCCTGTGCCGGTATCACCACTTTTGCTTTGGCGGGACTAAGAGCGGCGCCGCTGATGTCGGCGTTTGGGTTGCTTCTTGGAGGGGTCATCCTCCGCTATATCGTCGCCGTTTCCTTCGTTGGGTGTATCCACCATGTATATGTCATATGACGAGGTGGCTTTCCAGTGCCCTATAGGTGCTGGTTCATGTTCGTCTCCTACATCGTCGTCCATACCATCAATGTCTTCGGAGTCGAAGTCGAGCATGTCGGTTAAATCATCGACAGTGGCTATGAAGTGGGTGGTGGGTGGGCGTCGAATTTCTTCGACGTCCGCATCCCAATCCTGTTGGCCATAATCCGCCCAGGGCTCTCCTGACAAAGAGAGAGACCTTAGTGAATTCAGAATGTCGCCGAAGGGCGAGTGTTGAAAGATATCCGCGGTGGTGAATTCCATGATCGGCGCCCAATCAGATTCGATTGTCAGGGGCGCGGATGGTTCGGAGTCAGAAAAAGAGTCCGGCACCTTGGAGTCACGGGCTGCGCAGAGGGTTAGGCAGGTGTCCGGCTCGATCGCCGTTGAGACTGCAGCCCCTGAGGCGGCGTCTAACCACCCGTCCTCGATTCACGCAGTTGGCTCCGAGCTAAGGGTCGGAGCTGATGCGGGCACGGCCTCTGTGGCACTGTTCAGCAGCAGAGCTAGGTCATACCCATCGCGACAGTGCGGCGCGCCCGGCCGTGGCTCGAATCCGTCAAAGATCAAGTCTCCGCGGATGTCGGCCGTGTGGTTCAAACTTCCAAATCTGACCTGATGGCCAGGGGCGTAGCTTTCAATCTGCTCCAGATGGCCAAGCGAATTAGCCCGCAGTGTAAAGCCGTCGAATACGAAGATCTGTCCGGGGAGAAAAGTCTCACCCTAGACTGCATCGCTATCAATGATAGTAGGAGCCATCAAGCCTAACGGCGACGACACAGAGGAACTCTCAATGAAAGCACCAATGTCGGTGTCAAAACTGGCGGATCTCGGGTAGGGGGTCCCGAACTGTGCGTCTAGGCCGGATGGTAACAGGAGGCAGGGGACATGATGTTTTACCCAGGTTCGGGCCCTCTTGATGGAGGTAAAACCCTACGTCCTGCTTGATTAGTATTGATGATATGGGTAGTACAAGAGTAGATCTACCACGAGATCAGAGAGGCTAAACCCTAGAAGCTAGCCTATGGTATGATTGTATGTTGTGTTTGTTGTCCTACGGAATAAAACCCTTCGGTTTATATAGACACCAGAGAGGGTTAGGGTTACACAAGGTCGATTACAAAGGAGGAAATGTCTATATCCGTATTGCCTAGCTTGCCTTCCACGCCAAGTAGAGTCCCATCCGGACATGAGACGAAGTCTTCAATCTTGTATCTTCATAGTCTAACAGTCCGGCCCACGGAGATAGTCCGGCTGTCCGGAGACCCCCTAATCCAGGACTCCCTCAGGGGTCCTTACGGAAACTAAGGGATATTAAGGCCTCCTTTTAATAGAGAATCGGAACAAAGCATTAAAACATAGTGAATACATGAACTCCTCAAACTACGGTCATCACCGATAAGTATCCCGATTATTTTCACTTCGGGGTTAACGAATCATAACACATAATAGGTGACTATAGACTTGCAAGATAGGATCAAGAACACTCATATATTGATGAAAACATAATAGGTTCAGAAGTGAAATCATGGCACTCGGGCCCTAATGACAAGCATTAAGCATAGCAAAGTCATAGCAACATCAATCTTAGAACATAGTGGACACTAGGGATCAAACCCTAACAAAACTAACTCGATTACATGATAGATCCCACCCAACCCATCACTGTCCAGCAAGCCTACGATGGAATTACACACGCACGGCGGTGAGCATCATGAAATTGGTGATGGAGGATGGTTGATGATGACGATGGCGATAGATTCCCCTTTCCGGAGCCCCGAACGGACTCTAGATCAGCCCTCCCAAGAGGTTTTAGGGCTTGGCGGCGGCTCCGTATCGTAAAACGTGATGATTTCTTCTCTCTCATTTTTTTCTCCCCGAAACTCAATATATGGACTTGGAGTTGTAGTCGGTGAGGCAACAGGGGGCCCACGAGGTAGGGGGCGCGCCCCCACCTTCGTGGAGAGGTGGTGAGCCCCCTGGCCTTCATCTTTTGTAGGTATTTTTCTTATTTTCTGGAAAGTCGCTCCCTGAAGTTTCAGGTCATTCCGAGAACGTTTGTTTCTGCACATAAATAACACCATGGTAATTCTGCTGAAAACAGCGTCAGTCCGCGTTAGTTCCATTCAAGTCATGCAAGTTAGAGTCCAAAACAAGGGCAACAGTGTTTGGAAAAGTAGATACGTTGGAGACGTATCGAAGATCAAGTCTCCGCAGATGTCGACAGTATAGTTCAAGCTTCCAAACCTGACATGATGGCGAGGGGCGTAGCTCTCGATCTGCTCCAGATGGCCAAGCGAGTTGGCCCGTAGTACGAAGCCCTCTCGATGGAGGTAATACCCTACTTCCTGCTTGATTGATCTAGATGATATGAGTATGTAACACCCACGATGCGGCTATATCTCCCACGTGTAGGAGCACGACTTAGAGGCATAACTGCACTGTAGGCAATGTCGCAAGAGGGGTAATCTTTACACATCCCATGTACTGAATAAGAAAAGAGGTACATAGTTGGCTTACAATCGCCACGTCACATAATAGCATAAATATAACATTACAATCATCCAGATACAATCAAGGTCCGACTACCGAACCAAAATAAAGACAACCTCAAATGCATAATGTCCCCGATCGCCCAACTGGACTCCACTATTGATCGTCTGGAAAGGAAACGTTGTATCGTCCTAAGACCTCATCGAACTCCCACTTGAGCTCAGTCGCATCTCCTGGAATGGTTTCATCGGCACCTGCATCTGGTTTTGGAAGTAATCTGTGAGTCACGGGGACTCAGCAATGTCACACCCTCGCGATCAAGACTATTTAAGCTTATAGGTAGGGAAAAGGTATGAGTTGGAGCTGCAGCAAGCACTAGCATATATGGTGGCTAACATACGCAAATGAGAGCGAGAAGAGAAGGCAAGGCACGGTCGAGAAACTAAGATCAAGAAGTGATCCAAGACTACTTACGTTCAAGCATAACATGAGACCGCGTTCTCTTCCCGGACTCCGCCGAAAAGAGACCATCACGGCTACACACGCTGTTGATCCATTTTTAATTAAGTTAAGTTTTAGGTTTTCTACATCCGAACATTAACAAATTCCCATCTGCCCATAACCGGGAGCACGGCTTTCGAAAGTTCAAATCCCTGTGGGGGTGTCCCAACTTAGACCATCACAAGCTCTCATGGTCAATGAAGGATATTCCTTCTCCCAAGACAACCCGATCAGACTCGGAATCCGGGTTACAAGACATCTCGACAATGGTAAAACTAAACCAGCAAAACCGCCCGAATGTGCCGACAAATTCCGATAGGAGTTGCACATATCTCGTTCTCAGGGCACACTCGTATGAGACATCCTACGAGTAAAACCAACCCTCAAGTTGTCCCGAGGTGGCCCCGCAGTCTACTCGTTTCGGACCAACACTCAGAGGAGCACTAGCCCGGGGGGGTTTAAAATAACGATGACCCTTGAGTCCGCGGAACACAAGGGAAAAAAGCTAGATGGTGAATGGTAAAACCAAGGTTGGGCCTTGCTGGAGGAGTTTTATTCAAGGCGAACTGTCAAGGGGTTCCCATTATAAACCAACCGCATAAGGAACGCAAAATCAAGGAACATAACACCGGTATGACGGAAACTAGGGCGGCAAGAATGGAACAAAACACCAGGCATAAGGCCGAGCCTTCCACCCTTTACCAAGTATATAGGTGCATTTAAATAGACAATATATAATAGTGATATCCCAACAATAAACATGTTCCAACAAGGCACAAACTCCAATCTTCACCTGCAACTAACAATGCTATAAGAGGGGCTGAGCAAAGCGGTAACATAGCTAAACAACGGTTTGCTAGGACAAGGTGGGTTAGAGGTTTGACATGGAAATATGGGAGGCATGATAAAGCATGTGGTAGGTATCGTAGCATAGGCATAGCAATAGAGCGAGCAACTAGCAAGCAAAGATAGAAGTGATTTTGAGGGTATGGTCATCTTGCCTGCAAAGTTCTCCGAGTTGACATAAGCTTGATCCTCATAAACGTTCTCAACGGGTTCCTCGATCACGTACTCGTCTCCCGGCTCCACCCAAAGCAAGAACACAAGAAAAGGGAGACACAATCAACCACGGTGCAATGCGCAAGCAACATGATGCAAAACATATCATGAAATGCGGGATGTGATATGCAATGCATATGCATGGTCCGGAAGGAAAAGATTGAAACAGGCCTCAACATGGAAAACCAAGAGTGCCGTTGGAAAGATGAGTTGATTTCGCTCGAAATCGATATAAAGATCATCGGAATCGGATGCACGGTTTGCAAATGGCAAGCAAAATAATAATGGCGCAAGGCTGCGATTAATAGCACGAGGCCATCTAAATGCATCAAGAACAACAAGCTACTGCACCCTAACATAGCAATAAAGCACATGGCAGTGATCCACTCAATATGCTTGACAAAATACGAACACTGAGCTACGGCTAAATCACAAAATAGAAGGTTCAAACAAGCATGGCAAAAGTGCAAAAGATATCAGGTTCACAGACTTAGTGAAATAACCAACATGGCCGGATTTAACATCAAGAAGCAATGTTTAGAGCAAGATAACAACATGCTACAGGAACATATCATGGCAAAGCAAGGCATGGCATGGAACTACACAGATCATATAACAAAAGTCCCTTACTGACCACAAGCCAAAAGGGATCAGAAAATACAATGGCAACCATGTGAACATAGCAAGTTCGTTAACAGATTCAGACTTAGCAGAAAACTGGAACATGGCAAAACAGATTTACGTAGGCATGTTTGCGAGCTCGATGCACTCACCACAAGGCATTGCATGAAAAACTAAGCATACACCCAGCAAATAGACATGATAAATAAGCTAACCATGGCAAGAACAACCTCATAGCATGCATGGATCAACTACAACAACCTCGGCAAAATTGCTTAACACGTAAACAATCTGCCAGGAACATTTTATAGTGAAAGTAGAGCAAGATTGAGTCATGTTAGGGTGCTCCATAATTGCAAACAAAGACATGGTTGGATAGAGCATAACAATATCTCAAAAGAATTCTAATTCCCTGAAATCAGCAACATCACGAGAGCTACTTTGCATGCTTGTGCTAGTCACCACAAAGATCACAAAAATACATGGCATACAACACTGTAAAGATGGCATGGTGTACAACAAAGCACACGTAGGGCTCAAGATCATAGGAGGCACACATTAATCATGGAAAAAATGACAAATGTCCATAATCTGTTAAGAATCTGAAACTAACATTACGTAGCACTCTTGCAACAGCATTTAGGGCATCAATATGAACTCAAATGAACATGGTGCAATGAAATGAAATGAAGTGCACATCGAGACGAACAATTTGATATGCTACACGCCCAAAACAGAGCCACGGATGCAATGATATGACATGATGAAATAGGCTAAAAATGTTGGGCACTTGGTAGAAAAAACGACCTTCGGGATCTAGGGTTCGTCCGGGTCACGCGAACCAAGGTTGGATCTCGAGCTCGCCGGAGCTTCTCGCTGGAGTAGATGGGCGGTGGCGGCCGGAGTTGCCGGAGAGGGGAAGGAGAGGCCGGGGAAGTCGCTGGAGAAGGCGGCAGTGGGCGGCGCGGCCGAGAGGCGACCGGGCGGCGCGGGGCGGCGGATGGGCGGCGGGCGGCGGGCGGCGACAGGCAGCGGGGCGGCGCGGCGGTCGGCGGTGACAGGCGGCGGCAGGTGACGAAGCTATGTACCTAGGGTAGGGTCATGGATCTGTCCAAGATACCCTCCCTAAGGACATCTCTAAAAGAACCAGAAGCAGTCGATGAGAAATCATCATCCACTCGACCCAAAAGCTATGTTCCACTCGACAGCCTTGAAGACACTCGACCATACGAACAACCACTCGACCACCAGAAGATGTGAAGCCACTCATTCCGCAATGGTCGGGATTTAAGTTATAGCTTTAATAATCATTTATAGCACTTTACTTCAGTCGTTACCAGTAATGCTCCTCCTTTATGAACATTTAACCCTGTATAACGGAGGGGAGCTAGGGTCCTGGCGCACTTTATATAAGCCACCCCCTCCTCTAGGACAAGGGTTCACACCCCCTGTAACTCACACGGATATATCGAGTCGACCACCTCCGGGCTCCGAGATGTAGGGCTGTTACTTCCTCCGAGAAGGGCCTGAACTCGTAAAACTCGCGTGTACAACTCCTCCATAGCTAGGATCTTGCCTCTACATTCCTACCCTCCATTCTACTGTCAGACTTAGAACCACGATAGTTGGCGCCCACAGTGGGGCAGGTGTCTTAGCGACTTTTTGGAGAAGTTGCAATTTTTTTCCGATCCCCTTCATCATGGTTTCAGGTGGAGGTTTGGCTGAGGGCCGCGAGATCCATCTCGGCGCGCTCGTGTTTGTCACCGACGACTCTGCTTGGCTTCTGGAGGCTCCACTCGACGTCGACGCACTCCCTGTCCGCGGGGCGATGCACTTTTGCGCGTGCGTCCGCGGCAGCCGTCGACCCAATATCGATCGGCTCCTATGGCTTCCCCCCTCCCTGCGGCCCGCCGGAGCAAACTTTTCGGTCGGTCGAGGCTTCAGTGGTTGGTGAAGCATGTGGTGGCTCGTCAGTCGGCCACCCCTCAAGTCGCGGCAATCGAGCCCGACGAAACCCTCTACGGCTTGTTCGATCTGTCGACTGGCTCCGTAGAGACCGCATCCGAGTGCGATAGCAGCGACCCCGCAGCAGATGTTTTGATGGTCAATGGACCAGGCAATCCTCCTGGCTTCACCCGTGAAGACGGAGGCGATGGGAACAGCAATCTGTCGCGCGTTCATGAAGAGTACCGCCCCGAACCCCTCTCCTCGCAGCGGAGAGAAGAACTTCGCCACCGAAACATGGATGCACTTCACACTCCTATCATTGCAGAAACCCCTGAGGCCCAGGCCTTGGAGGAGGCGCGCCTCGCCAACTTGGCTGAGCGCACTCGACTGGAGAATCTCCAGCGCGCACTCGACGAGCGTGCTCAACAGCGTCCTCCTAAATCCAGTCGACGTCAACTCTTTCCACCTCCGACTCAGGTATACCGAACTTCGATCCAGAATCTCGCAGATGCAGCCCGGATAGCGGAGTCGATCCAACCTTCCCAATCAGAAGCTGGTCGAGGTCTGGTGCAGATCTGTGCTTTGATCCGTGCCGCAGGAGAGCAGAATACAGCAGTATCTCAGTCACGGAATAGGATCCATAGCAGGTCCATGGTTGCAGACATAGTTCAGTCGGCTCACAGCTCAAGATCGCCCCCGAGGCGTGAGGGACGTGGAGACTGACAAGATCAGTATAGAAACCGTGAGCAGTATGATCACCGAGTCGATCGCGATGATCGTCGTCGAGTGCCCACACCTCCCCCAAGGAGTGGGTCGTACGTGCCTCGGCAACATGATGACAAACGCCCTCACAGTATGGGGCGAGGGGTTCTAGTCGACCCCAGATAGCCGGGCTTTGATGCGAGATCTATTCTCATTCAGGGCTTGGTCGACAGAAACAGAGCTCACCGAGAGGGTCATGACAGAGATGTACCAATCAGCAACAGGGTGCATGTCTCATGTCCGAAGTGCTTCAGCAGGGCCATCAAGGCTGCAGTGATTCCTCCCAACTTCAGGTTGGCGACTGGTGTCAGTAAGTTCACTGGTGAGTCCAAGCCTGATACTTGGCTTGAAGACTACCGAGTGGCTGTCCAGATTGTTGGCGGCAATGATGAAGTGGCCATGAAACACCTTCCTCTGATGCTGGAGGGCTCGGCTAGAGCATGGCTGAATCAGTTAGCACCAAGCAGTATTTATACTTGGGAAGATCTTGCTCGAGTATTTGTCAGAACGTTCGAAGGGACTTGCAAACGGCCGGCAGGGCTGACCGAATTACAGTGTTGCGTGCAGAAACCGAATGAGTCTTTGAGGGATTATATCCAGAGATGGATCACATTGCATCACACGGTGGAGAATGTGTCTGATCACCAGGAAATTTGTGCCTTTAAAGAAGTTGTCAAGTATCGGGAATTGAATATGAAGTTCGGTCGGACAGGAGATATGACTCTTACTCGGATGATGGAAATTGTCACCAAGTATGCCAACGATGAAGAAGAAGACCGACTCCGGAGTGGCAAGCACAAAACAGTCGCCCATGAAACCGGAGGAGGTAACTCCAGTCGGAAACAGAAGCGCAAGGCCGAGCCAGCCGCCCCTGGTGAAGCCTTATCTGTGACTCAAGGAAAGTTCAAGGGGAATCCCAAGGGGGCGTGGAACCCCAAGAAAGTAAAAGATCAAGATGGAAATGATGTGCTGGATTTGCCATGTCACATCCACACTAAAAAAGATGAAGAGGGTAATTTCATTTACCCGAAGCATACCACTAGACAGTGTCGACTCCTAATCCAACAGTTCCGAGAGAAACAGCCCAAGGAAAAGGAGAAGGAAGCAGACAAGGTTGAGGATGAGGAAGAGGATGATGATGGTTATCCCCACGTGAATTCCACCTTGATGATTTTCGCTGACATTGAGAGTAAAAGTCGATTGAAAGTCATCAACGGAGAAGTGAACATGGTCGCTCCGGTGACACCCAGTTATTTGAAGTGGTCCCAGACTGCCATTTAATTCGACCAGTCCGATCACCCAGCGCACATAGCCACCCCTGGGAGGCAAGCGTTGGTGGTCGACCCAGTAGTCGAAGGAACCCGACTGACAAAGGTTCTGATGGATGGTGGCAGTGGCCAGAATATACTGTATGCAGAGACATTGAAAGGAATGGGCATTCCGATGTCTAGACTCAATGAGAGTAATATGAGTTTCCATGGGGTCATTCCAGGCAAGAAGGCTGCATCGCTCGGCCAGATTGCTCTCGACATGGTTTTCGGTGATTCCAAGAATTACCGCAAAGAAAAGTTGTGGATTTTTAGAGTGCCTATCATGCTATTCTGGGCAGGCCAGCTTATGCATGTTTTATGGCTCGACCATGTTACGTGTACCTCAAATTGAAGATGCCTGGTCCCAAAGGGGTGATCACTATCACTGGTAATCGGAAGAAGGCAGAAGAGTGCTTCCAGAAGGGTTCAAAGATCGCCGATGCACAGATGGTCGTGGTAGAATTGCAAGAATATCAAAAAAATGCAGATCCGAGAGATTTGTTGCGAGCCAAGAAGCCCGCCACAGATTCAGCATTCCAGTCGTCTGGCGAAACAAAGTCGATTCACATTCACCCGACAGACCCCAATGCTGCTCCGACTCACATTTCAACCACACTCGACTCCAAATAGGAAGAAGTGCTCATGCAGTTCCTCCATGAGAACTGGGACATCTTTGCATGGAAACCTTCGGACATGCCAGGTGTTCCAAGGGGACTGGCTGAGCATCGTTTGCGAGTCGACCCAAAAGTGAAACCAGTCAAAGAACTTCTACGACGGTCCGCCGTACAGAAGAGGAAGGCAATCGGTGAAGAGGTGGCCCGGCTTTTGGAAGCTGAGTTTATCCGTGAGATTTACCACTCCGAGTGGTTAGCTAATGTTTTCATGGTCCCAAAGAAGGACGACTCACTTCGCATGTGCATTGACTTCAAGCATATCAATCGGTGTTGGGGATATTACTACCAGTATGACCCGCCCAGGAGGGGCCGGGTCAGCCCTAATGGCGGGTTACATAAGAAGCCCGATCAACATTCAAGATGATAGTTTGCTAAACGTATAGGAGGCCCAAAGGCCTGGGGCCGGCTTAAGGCCCGGTATTGTAAACCGCCGTATGTAAGGAAAGACTTGTAAAGAAAGGCATGTAAAGGAAGTCACTGAGCCGGACACGATTATGAGCCGACCGGGACTCTGTAGGCCACCAGGCAACAACTCATGTATATAAGGGGATGACCCGGTGGCGGCTTCGGGCAAGAAACGACTAGGTCGATAACCAAGTCGACGAGTTGAGCCCCTTGGAGATCGAAACCTCAGCAGTACCAATCCCAACTAGACGTAGGTTTTTACCTTCATCGTAAGGGGCCGAACTAGTATAAAAACTCTCTCATGTGTCCTTTATCCTGATTAACCCCTTTAAGCTTCCTAGTGCGATGGCCCTACGACTAAGTCCTTGCTCTAGGACATCTGCCGTGTCAACTCCAGGACAGTTGGCGCCCACCGTGGGGCCAGCGCACGGTGGATTTGAGTTCTTGAAGGGCAACTTCGAAGGGCTCAAGGGATACACTGTAGGCCGGATGACCAAGAGTCGTCGCGGCAAACTCTACATCAACGACGAAGGCTGGGGCCCCGAGGCTGGCTCAATCGAGTACGGGTACCAGGTCCGCTTCAGCGGAATTCACATCTTCATCGGCCGGATCAGCGAGTCCGGCCCTGAGCCGGACGTCCACATCAACCTCATCGAAACGACTCGGTGCACTGGGTCCTCCCGTGTTCAATCTGTCGTGAAGCATGCCTTCATGGGCGGCATCCATGGCGGTGAATACTCCGAAGGATCGATGGAAGGCGGGGAGACGGCCATCTGCTCTGATACTGCATCATCAACAGGTGAGACGGACTCGTTGTACCAACTACAAGACGGCATGCTCGGGGGCTGTTCCGATGGCAGCAGTATTCCGGACCCCCTTGAGCCGCCGAATTGGGTCGGAGTCTTCATGGCAGAGATGCAGCCCGGACAGAACTCCACCGTAGCGGCAGCAGCAACTACCGGGTCGGCAGCAGCCGGGTCAGGAGACCCAAGCGCCCCCCCGGCTCAGGTTTTAATGGACCTCATGGATAAGCTAACGACTCTGTTAACCGATGTGGTAGAACCGGCGGATAAAGCCCAGCATGACGCGGAAGTAGCACGCGTGCGGGAGGAGATGGTGCAAGCTAAGGAAAATCTAGCCGCGAAGGAAACCCGGATGGCAGCATAATGAGCAGCTTTGGATGCTCGTGCTCAACAGCTTCAAGCAGAAACCTTCCGGCTCTCAGTGGATCTTAATGCATCAAACAAGGTCATGAGGAGGAGGCATCAGAAAACTCAGTCGTGTCTGCCTCTAACACTGGATCCGAGGAACCTGTTCCATACACCCGGAGCTAGGGGGAGCAACCCGCCAGAGGCAAACCGGGTCACAACGCCCGGTGCACCAGTTCAGCCACGCACCATGGAGCCGCCTCGCATGAATACAGCTCCTCCTTGTTATGTATCAACACCCCCAGGTCACTTCTCTAACCCTACGGAAAATCTCATTGCAGCGTCGGCTTGTTTGGCAGCTCTCCCAATGGAAGGCGACTCGCCGGCAGCAATTGAAACCCGGAGGGTAAGAGAACTACTTCAGACAGCTTTGGCCTAGCAGGATGCCTGCTCCTACAGTCGAGACAGGATTCATTCAACTCCTCGCCAAGCCGGAGCTGGAGTTACAGTAGGCACATGGAGTCCGCAGAGATGTCAAGTAATGCTCAACACCACAACCGGCCATACAGGCATGAGCCGGTACGGGCTGGGGCCCTTAACTTGGTGGATCAGGAGAGGATTCGTCAAGAGGCGGAACGGGCATCTCAGATAGCGACAGAGCAGGCGGCTCACCAAACCTTTCCGGCTTATCCAGCCACTTCGGTTGAGGAAGGAGTAGCCACAAGAACCAGAGGCATGCCTTGCTTGGTACCAGCCATACGCAATGAGCGGTTCCCTAAGGATTTCAATGGGCCTCGTAAAGTGCCTAATTACACGGCTGACTTACAGCCGGGGGCTTGGATTGAGAGTTATGAGATGGCTATGGAGCTGTTGGAGGTTAGCGATACTGCAATGGCCAAGTATTTTACCATGATGTTGGATGGAACAGCTCAGACCTGGTTGAAGGGATTGCCACCCAATTCTATCGGCTCATGGGCAGACTTGAAAGCACGGTTCATCCTGAATTTTAAGGACGTGTGTAAGCAGCCAATGTCGATTGTTGACTTGACCAATTGCAAGCAAGAGGATGGAGAATCTACAACCCATTGGGTGCGCCGGGTCAAGGAGATAATACATTCATATGATAAGATGGATGCCGGCTCAGCAGTGTTGATGTTGGAGAAAAATTGCCGCTTTGAACCTCTGAAGCAGAAGTTGGGGCGGCTTAAATGTGACTGTAATGACATGGGAACATTGATGGCAGCTCTTGTCAAGTATGCCGATTCTGATACCACCAAGGACGCGGTGTCTGATGAAGAAAAGGCAACAAAGAGAAAGAAGAACGACAATGGCAAGGGTCACCAGCATAACCCGGCGAATCAAGGAGGTAATAAACGTAAGGCTGATGAGTTTGTTGCTAATACCAATGCACAGGGTGGTAATCAGCGGCGCATGGGTAGGCAGCCCCCTCGATCGGGCGGCTCAGGCCCCACCCTTGAGCAGTTGTTGAATGAACCTTGTCCAAAACACGGCACCCGGGAGAAGCCAGCCACCCACTTGTGGAAGGATTGCACGGTCATGAAGGCATTTAAAAATTCAAATGCATTTGATGGAGGTCACGGCCCAGGCAGCGGCTTAGGTGGAGGCGGTTTTCAGGGCTCGGGCGCCGGTTCAAGCAGAGGAGGTTTTCATGGTCAGGGTTATCCTGGTCACCAAGGAGGATATAATCAGCAACACGGCCAAGGGAATCAGTAGCAGCAGCAATCCGGCTATCAAAGAAACCTGAAGCTGTTGAGTAGCGGACAGTATCATGTCTTTAGTACCAGTTTATGCAAGAGGGACCAAAAACTCCACAAGAGGGCCGTCAATGCCATTGAACCGGCAATTCCACGTTATCTATGTTGGTCAGAGCAGCCTATTGTGTGGAGCAGAGAGGATCACCCGCCCTGGTTGATAATCCGGGTCACTTGGCGTTGGTGGTAGCACCTCAGGTTGGTGGGTACAAGTTTACTAAGGTAGTCATGGATGGAGGCAGCAGCATCAACATCCTCTACTATGAGACATTCCGCCGGATGGGATTGACGGATAAAAATCTTAAACAATCCAACATTGTTTTTCATGGTGTAGTACCTGGTAAATCGGCATACCCAGTTGGTAAGATTGAGCTGGAAGTAGCCTTTGGGGATGAGTATGACTCCAGAGCAGAAAAATTAACCTTTGAAGTGGTTTAGATCAAAAGTCCATATCATGATCTGTTTGGGCGGCCGGCTTATGCCAAGTTCATGGCTCGGCCATGTTACGTATATTTGCAGCTCAAGATGCCGGGTTACAAAGGCACCATTACAGTACATGGGAGCCAGAAGATAGCATTGGAATGTGATGAAGGTGACGCTACCTATGCTGAATCTGTCTGTGCAACAGAGGAGTTAAAATCCTTCAAGGATCATGTTGACCTGGCGGACAAGACATCATTAAAGAAACCAACAACAGAGCATGAGCCGGAGTTGAAATTCAAATCAGCTGATGACACTAAGATGGTTGACTTTGTACCTGGCGACTCATCCAAGCAGTTCATCATCAGCGCAAACTTGGATCCGAAATAGGAAAGCGCGCTCATCGAGTTCATCCATGAGAACCGGGACATCTTTGCATGGAAACCTTCAGACATGCCGGGTGTCCCGAGGGAACTTGCTGAGCACACTCTTAATATCGATCCTAAGTTGAAACCGGTCAGACAGTTTCTCCGACGGTTCAATGAACAAAGGCGCAAGGCCATCGGAGAAGAGGTGGCCTGGCTCTTGGCAGCCGGGTTCATTGTGGAGGTCATTCATCCCGAATGGTTAGCTAACCCGGTGCTGGTACTCAAGAAGAATGGCACTTGGCGTATGTGTGTGGATTACACAGATTTGAACAAGGCTTGTCCGGCTGATCCTTTTGCTCTCCCCCGTATTGATCAGATAATTGATGCTACGACGGGTTACACACGGTTGAGTTTCTTAGACGCTTATTCCGGCTATCATCAGATTAAGATGGCAGTCAAGGATCAGGAAAATACAACTTTTATAACTCCTTTTGGAGCTTTCTGCTATGTGTCTATGCCTTTTGGGCTTAAGAGTGCCCAGGCGACTTACCAGCGGTGTGTGCAGAATTGTCTTCACAATCAAATTGGGCGCAATGTTCATGCTTATGTGGATGATATAGTGGTGAAATCCAGGGAAGAACAGACCTTGGTCACAGACCTGAAAGAGACTTTTGGTAATCTTCGGGTTTACAAAATGATGCTTAACCCGGCCAAGTGTGTTTTTGGAGTACCAACCGGCAAGCTCTTGGGTTTTCTGGTGTCTAACCGAGGTATTGAGGCTAACCCGAAGAAAATCAAGGCAATTACATCTCTAGCTAAACCAACCTGCATCAATGATGTTCAGCGACTAGCGGGTCGTGTGGCTGCTTTAAAACGGTTCATAAGCCGGTTAGGGGAAAAGGCTATGCCTCTATTTCAATTGATGAAGAAAATGGATGTTTTTATTTGGAGCGATGCAGCGAACGCTGCTTTTGAGGATTTGAAGGCACAACTGGTTGAGCCGCCGGTCCTAGCTGCTCCAATTGAGAAAGAGCCGCTATTGTTATACGTGGCTACCAACTCACGGGCTGTTAGTGTGGCTATGGTGGTAGAGTGCAAGGAGGCTGGCAAAGAGCATCCGGTTCAGCGGCCGGTTTATTATGTCAGTGAAGTGCTAATTGAATCTAAGCAACGATATCCACATTGGCAGAAGCTTGTTTATGGGGTGTTCATGGCAAGCCGGAAGCTTAAGCATTACTTTCAAGGACATCCAATCACTGTGGTTAGCTCTGCTCCTTTGGGAGACATTATTCAAAACAGAGAAGCCACGGGGCGAGTTGCCAAGTGGGCAATTGAGCTTGGGTCTCATGGGCTGAAGTATGTTCCACGTACTGCAATTAAGTCTCAAGCCCTGGTTGACTTCATCAATTATTGGACAGAGATGCAGATGCCAGAAGAGAAGCCGGATAACACATATTGGACTATTCATTTTGATGGATCCAGGCAATTGGAAGGCTCAGGGGCTGGAGTCGTATTAACTGCCCCACGAGGTGATAAATTTTGTTATGTGTTACGGTTGATGTTCCCATGCACTAACAATGCAGCAGAGTATGAAGCATTGCTCCATGGTCTTCGAGTGGCAAAGGAGATGAGCTTGAGCCGGGTCAGATGTCTTGGTGACTCAGATCTAGTGGCTCAACAGGTATCTGGCAAGTGGGATTCCAAAGACCCTCTCATGGCGGCTTATCGCCGGGAGGTCGATGCTGTTGCAGGATATTTTAAAGGTTATCAGGTGGAACACATTGACCGTCAAAAAAACGAAGCAGCTGATGCTTTAAGCTGGCTGGGGTCCCAGCGTAAGCCGGTACCACCCAACACCTTTTTGGATGTTTTCCATAACCCCTCAGTCAAGTTGTCCACAGAAGAAGATTTAGCTGTTCCTGACCCGGAGGCGCAGTTCGTGGCGGCTCTTCATGTCATCCCAGATTGGACGGTGCCGTTCTTGGCTTACATGACCCGGGGAGAGTTGCCAGCGGATGAGACCCTGGCTCGGCAGATAACCCGGCGATCTAAGTCCATGACGATTTCAGATGGAGAGTTATTTCATCGCAGTGTTTCCGGAGCGTTTCAACGGTGTGTTTCCCCCAAACAAGGTCAAGAGATCCTTCGTGAGATCCATGAAGGAGATTGTGGTCATCACGCGGGTCAAAATCTTTAGTGTCCAAAGTGTTTCGTCACGGTTTTTACTGGTTGACGGCTCATGCTGATGCAGAAGATCTGGTCAGTAGATGTGATGGATGTCAAAAATTTGCACGACGAGCGCATGTGCCGGCTCAAGAGCTCCGGATGATTCCAATCACTTGGCCGTTTGCAGTCAGGGGCTTGACATGGTGGGACCTTTCAAAAGGTCTAAGGATAAAAAGACACATCTTTTGGTGGCTGTTGATAAATTCACCAAATGGGTTGAGGCGGAGCCTGTGAGTAAGTGTGATGCAGCCACGGCGGTTCAGTTCATGAAAAAAGTAATCTTCCGTTTTGGTTTTCCACATAGTATTATCACAGACAATGGCACTAATCTGTCCCAAGGGGCTATGGAAGAATTTTTTCAGCGAGAGCACATCCGGCTTGATGTTTCTTCTGTAGCTCATCCTCAATCCAATGGTCAAGCTGAGAGAGCCAATCAGGAAATTCTGAAAGGGCTAAAACCCCGGCTTATGGTTCCTTTATAGCGAACGTCGGGTTGTTGGGTAGAGGAGTTGCCTTCAGTGTTATGGAGCATCAATACTACCCCCAACAGGTCTACGGGTTACACACCCTTCTTCATGGTTTATGGAGCAGAAGCAGTGTTGCCTAGTGACATCCATCATGACTCGCCCCGTGTGGCGGCTTATGTTGAAGCTAACAATGAAAAGGCCAGACAGGATGCGCTTGAATTGTTGGATTAAGAAAGAGACTTAGCAGCAGCGCGGTCAGCAATTTATCAACAGGACCTGCGTCGTTATCACAGCCGCTGGGTGTCGGTGTCAAAACAGGCGAATCTCGGGTAGGGGGTCCCGAACTGTGCGTCTAGGCGGATGGTAACAGGAGACAAGGGACACGATGTTTTTACCCAGGTTCGGGCCCTCTCGATGGAGGTAAAACCCTACTCCTGCTTGATTAATATTGATGATATGGGTAGTACAAGAGTAGATCTACCACGAGATCAAGGAGGCTAAACCCTAGAAGCTAGCCTATGGTATGATTGTTTGTTCCCATGGACTTAAACCCTCTGGTTTATATAGACACCGGAGAGGGCTAGGGTTACACAGAGTCTGTTACAATGGTAGGAGATCTACATATCCGTACCGCCAAGCTTGCCTTCCACACCAAGGAAAGTCCATTCCGGACACGGGACGAAGTGTTCAATCTTGTATCTTCATAGTCCAGGAGTCCGGCCGAAGGTATAGTCCGGCTATCCGGACACCCCCTAATCCAGGACTCCCTCAGTAGCTCCCGAACCAGGCTTCAATGACGACGAGTCCGGCGCGCAAATTGTCTTCGGCATTGCAAGGCGGGTTCTCCTCCAAATTCCGTGTACCTGTTGAATAATGTTCGGTTTCTTGTAGATGTAGCGCTCCTTGGCTTCTACGCCCAATAATGGCCGTCTTCCACGTGTCAAACGAATACGAAAAGTCAGGGTGTTTTTACATTTACACCCCTAGCCACGTGAATGAGCCGCCTATTTAAGGGGACGAGGATTTAGATCCAAACCACACCTTCTCCCCTCCGCGAGTATTCATCAGAGCGTATCCGACAGAGGTCCATTCTATCATGGCTGGCCGCTGCAGCTCCTCCTCTCGTCCTTCCAGCCCTCAACCTGGACATTGGGAGAGATGCTCCATCCCGCACAGCGAGCTAGTGACGCTCCAGACCAAGGGATTTCTCCCCCCGGCCTATATGGTCCCGGTTCGAGCCGGACTTGCCACCTATAATGGCGGAGAGCAAGCGGAGAGCGCCCCCAATCCCTCTAAAGGAGAGCGGGTATGCCTTGTCCCTTACTTAATAAGAGGGCTCGGATTTCCAATTCATCCGTTTCTCCGGGGGCTCCTGGAATTCTATGGCCTCCAGCTGCACAACCTCACGCCTGCCTCCATATTGCATATTGCAGGCTTCGTAGCCCTTTGCGAGCTGTTTTTGGGTTGCGAGGCTCATTTTGCGATGTGGAAAAGGCTATTCTGCCTTGTGCCCCGTTCTCAGAAGGGGTCAATATATCAAGTGGGCGGAGCCGAAGTGTGGCGCATCGCCGGGACCGGATATCTATCCGGAACCCCAAAGAAGGTATCCGAGGACTGGCCTTCGGAATGGTTTTATATAGAGGACGTCCCGCTGCCGGATCCTGTCTGGATCGACCTCCCTGAGTTCGACAATGCTCCCCTAAAAAAGCACCTAAGCTGGCGTCCATGGAGCCCTCAGAGGGAAAGCGACAAGGACGTTCTTTACCTGATGGGCCGGATAAGATTGTTAGCTCATTCCGGACTGACCATGATCGGGGTCATGGCCGCATGCATCATGCGAGGGGTGCAGCCGCTTCAGTATAGAGGCCACCCCATGTGGGACTTCAACGGGGAGGACGAGGCCACCTGCCATGGCCGTAAGGGGCCGGATTCGGCTGCCGCTCTAATAAAGATCTTGTCCGCTTTGTACAAGGGAGAAGAGGAGGAATTTCTCCACGTCAACCCACAGGGTGGATTTTCTATGTACAATCCCCCAAGTTGGGTAAGTGGACACTTTTACTTGCCCATCCGTTTTATATTCCCATCGTTAAATATTCAGTCTAACGACTTCAACGCAGGAACTAATTGAGGATCCGGGACGGTCCCTCGACCCGGCCTCTCAAGAGGATCCAGACTTATCTGTGGAGCTAATTGATGGGGTGTTTCATCAATTGAGCAAGGACAATGCCTTGGTGGCCATTATGGCCGATTACCCAGGGCTACTCCCAGCCTCACAGGTAACTGAGACCGAAGTCCTAGCACTTTGAAAAGGGATCTATCCTCGCGTGTTTTCGATTGCCGTATGACAACCGTGTTTTGCAGGGGAGGTCCTTGAGACGGGAGGCAGAGCCTGCGGCGACTAGCCAACGAGGGGCGGCAAGGCCCCGCGGGCTGAAAAGAACTGCGGTCCGGACTGAGACGCCGGCGCAAAGGTATAGCGCGCCATCTTATTCCTAGGTGTTATTCCTTCAAGGCGTATTAACACTCGTGCTCTCTTCAGGACGAAGAGTCCTCGCCGGACTATAACCGGAGGGGTTGCCAATCGCGCCTCCACCAGCCAGGCTCCAAAGCCTGGTCCGGAAGCAGAGGTGAGCACAAGGCGCTCACCGGACGCTCCTCCGACAGAGGATGCGGACAGGCTGTCTGCCACCAATTCCGAGGTGGAGAGTGCCATGAACCACAGGCGTCGTCGGACAGCTCTTCGCGATGCTTGTTTCTCCCAAGAGGCATTGGATGCCTTCAATTTGGGAGATGTGTACCTCCGTGCCACTCAAAATGGTCTAGCCAGAGCCACGGAGCAATATGTAAAAGACATACGGGTAAGAAAATTTTGGTAATTATATATATACCAGTAGCCCCCGAGACTTGAAATAGTTAGAATAACTGATTTAAGGATCATTTGTTATGCAGGTTCTTACAGAAAAGAATACCCTACTATCCCAGGAGCTGGAAGATTGCAAAGCCCAACTTGAGGCCGCACTAGCCGCGGCAGGGGAGCCCAAGGAGACCCCCTCTGGTAATATACAGATAAGTATTTTGCGAAGTGCGGCGTGGGTGCAAATCTGACAAATGAAATTGCAAATGGCGCCGGATTAAATCCGGAAGAGCAACAACTCCTATGCCAGCTGAAGGCTGGTGAGAGCGTGCTGACAAAGGTGAGGCGGGAGAAGAACGATCTCCAAGATGCCAACACCAAGCTGGGCTTTGAACTGAAGGATGTTCGTGCCCAGCTGTTGGACTTCGTTAAGGAGAATCATCGGCTTTGACGCGGCATATTTAGTAAGTGCTTAAACGAACTTTGAAAAAAGAGTTCGGTGAGGAAGTCGACTAAGAGAGTAATGTCTGTAGGTATGCTAATAGGTCGTCCTGCAGAGGAAATGCCCGGTTCTACGGGTGACCTTCTTCCCGAGCTCCCACAACTACACGAGCGAGTTCGGCAGGTGATGCAAGGCGTCGCCCAGGCCTTGTGGCCATCCGTCTCCATGCCCAAAGGCCTTGGAGAGCTTGTAGAGAAGCTGAAGGGAGCGCGGCAGCGCTTCCGATTGTGGAAGATGTCGGCCTGCCATCAAAGCGACAGGGAGGCCTGGGCCATGGTGAAGACGCGGTACACGAAGGTTGACCCAAACCACATGGCCGAGGTCGGACCCATGGGGCCCGATGGGAAGGAGATCCCTGTGAGCTTAGTATACGGCCAAGTAGAATTGGCCACAAAGTACTCCCAATAGGACTGTAAACTAGACAGCCTGTTAGATGGTACTGAAGAGGAATACAATCAGTCAGATTGACTATGTAATTTTAATTGACATGTGTAATGCCTTGTAGCCGGATTGTAGATCATTTGTCATGGCTGACCTTTTCGCTTCAGCCTCGGGACCTGACGGTCCGGAGTGTGTCCGAATACCCTCGCGGTTATATAAGAACCGGGGTATGCATGGAGACCAGGCGTACGGGTCATTAGTGCTTGAACAGACAAGTGCCCAACTAGTTATGTTATATTACATGGTTAGTAAGAAACATCTTCCAGGGAGAATAGTTCTGTTAGGGGTTCCTTTCCCTAGGAGGCATGCCCTAAAGTGCATGTCCATTCTGCGAAAAGAGACGCGGGAAAAACATCTGGGGGCGTATAGATAAATAAGTGAAGAAAAAAAGATCATCTTTAGTTCACCGACCGAATATTCCCTTAAGAACGCTAGCTTTCGGCTTCACCCAGTTTGAGGTACACATCCGGCTGACCCGACAGTAACAATCGGAGAGGTGCTCCCTTTACCACCTAGCCGAACAATCGGGAACGTAGGGGTAAGCACAGGAGCCAGGCAACCTAGCTTGGCCAAAACTTAAGTCATATCGATGCATATAATGGTGAATAAAAGGTACATGCGGAAGTGTGACACATGTGTTGGGCATGAAGCCCGTATAAATAAGCTTCTGTTTAAAGAAGCCCCCAGGTTTAATGAGCGCGGATAGCACGTCACTTTATGAGCCTTTAAAGGCTATAAGAGAGAGGGAGGGGAGAAGGAGAGAAATGTAAGACAGAAAGTATATAAAAAATGGACAGAGGAAGGAGACGAACACAGAGTCCGGCGCTAGGCATAGAATCTTCGGAGACGGGCTGCGTTCCATGGGTTCGGCTTGAGTCGGTTATCCGATGCATCTCGCAGGCGGTATGCTCCACCAGTCAGGACTTGGTCAATTATGAAGGGACCTTCCCACTTGGGCTTGAGTTTGTCCTTTTTCTTGTTCGGCAGGCGTAGAACTAATTCGCCAACGTTGTAATTTTTAGCCCGTACTTCTCTGCTTTGGTATCTTCAAGCCTGCTGTTGATAGAATGCGGAACGGGCTTTTTCCATGTCACGCTCTTCCTCCAAGGCGTCCAAACTGTCTTGCTGATCGATCTCGGCTTCTCTTTCTTCATACATGTGCACTCGAGGTGAGTCATGAATTATGTCGCAGGGCAAAACTGCCTCTGCACCATACACCATGAACAATGGTGTGTATCCGGTGGTGCGATTCGGCGTGGTCCGCAGCCCCCGGAGTACAGAGTCGAGCTCCTCTACCCAGTGTGTATTAGATTCCTTAAGGGACCGCACTAATCTGGGTTTGATGCCGCTCATGATAAGACCATTTGCACGTTTGACTTGGCCGTTAGTTTGTGGGTGATAGACGGAAGCATAATCGAGCTTGATGCCCATGTTTTTGCACCAGAGTTTTACCTCGTCGGCCATAAAGTTCGTGCCGTTATCAGTGATGATGCTGAGGGGGGCGCCGTAATGGTGTACAACCCCGGATATAAAGTCTATCACCGGTCCGAATTCGGCTGTCTTAACAGGCTTGGCTTCTATCCATTTGGTGAACTTATCCAACATGACCAGTAAGTATTTTTTCTTGTGGGTTCCGCCTTTAAGGGGTCCAACCATGTCAAGCCCCCAGACCGCGAAGGGCCAAGTGATGGGGATAGTTTGGAGGGCGGTGGGTGGCATATGGCTTTGGTTTGCAAAAAGCTGGCAACCGACGAGTCCTGGGCGTCTGCCCGGGCCGTCGGCCAATAAAAGCCTGTACGGAAGGCCTTGCTTACAAGGGACCGAGCTGCAGCGTGATGACCACCGAGTCCGGCATGAATTTCAGCCAGGAGGTTCCGCCCTTCCTCTTCAGAGATGCACCTTTGAAGGACTCCGGTAGTGCTTTTCTTATAAAGCTCTCCCTCATGGACTTTATAGGCTTTAGATCGCCGCACTATGCAGCGTGCCTCATTTTGGTCCTCGGGGAGTTCCTGCCTAGTAAGGTAGGCAAGGAATGGTTCTGTCCACGGGGCGATGACGGCCATTATTACATGGGCTGAAGGTGTTATTTCATTGGGAGAGCCTCCAATTATGTCAGAGTGTTCGGTGTCGGGCAGTGTGGTTGGGTCCGGGCTGTTATTGCCGGGTTCCCCTTCCCATACTACGGATGGCTTGAACAGCCTTTCCAAGAAGATGTTGGGGGGACTACATTGTTTTTTGCGCCGATGCGTGCCAGGACATCTGCCGCCTGATTATTTTCCAGGGCTATATGGTGAAATTCGAGCCCTTCGAACCGAGCTGACATTTTTAGGACGGCGTTGCGATAAGCTGCCATTTTTGGATCCTTGGCATCAAAGTCTCCATTTATTTGGGATATTGCGAGGTTCGAGTCCCCGCACACCTCTAGGCGTTGAATGCCCATGGATACTGCCATCCGGAGACCATGTAAAAGGGCCTCATATTCGGCTGCATTGTTGGAGTCTGTGTACATTATCTGGAGTATGTATCGAACTGTGTCTCCTGTGGGGGACGTCAAAACGACGCCAACCCCTAGACCGGCCAATATTTTGGAGCCGTCGAAGTGCATGACCCAGTTTGAATATGTGCCATACTCTTTAGGGAGTTCGGCCTCCGTCCATTCTGCGACGAAGTCGGCCAAAACTTGGACTTGATAGCTCGTCGTGGCTTGTAAGTTATGTCGAATGGGAGGAGCTCAATGGCCCATTTTGCAATCCGGCCCATCGCGTCGCGGTTGTTTATAATATCGTTAAGTGGCACTTCCGAGGCTACTGTTATTGAACACTCTTGAAAGTAGTGTCGCAGCTTCCGGGATGCCATAAATACCGCGTACGCAATCTTTTGATAATGCGGGTACCGTGACTTGCACAGAGTAAGGACAGTGGACACATAGTAGACCGGCTTTTGAAGAAGGAATTTGTGTCCGTCCGTTTCTTGTTCGACGACAAGCACTGCGCTTACGACCTGATGGGTTGCTGCAATGTATAATAGCATTGGTTCGCCAATGTTTGGCGCGGCCAGGACTGGGTTTGTTGCCAAGATGGCTTTTATTTCGTCGAGTCCGGCCGTGGCTGCATCCGTTCACTCGAAGTGTTTGGTGCGCCGAAGGAGGCGGTAAAGGGGTAGGGCATTTTCTCCCAAGCGGGAGATAAAGCAGCTTAGAGCCGCCACGCATCCGGTTAATTTTTGTATTTGTTTGAGGTCCTTCGGGATATCCAATTGTGATAGAGCTCGGATCTTGGCTGGATTTGCTTCAATTCCTCTACCGGATACAATGAAGCCCAAGAGCTTTCCGGCTGGAACACCGAAAACGCATTTTTCTGGGTTGAGCTTGATGTCATATGTTCAGAGGTTATCGAATGTTAGCCTCAAGTCGTCTACTAGAGATTCGACATGTCTTGTTTTAATGACCACATCATCTACGTATGCCTCCACTGTTTTGCCGATCTGGTTTGCCAGACATGTCTGAATCATGCGCTGATATGTTGCGTCGGCATTTTTGAGCCCGAAGGGCATTATGTTGAAGCAGAATGGGTCGTATGGTGTGATGAATGCCATTGCGGCTTGGTCTGACTCTGCCATCTTTACTTGATGGTAGCCGGAGTATGCGTCGAGGAAACACAACGAATCGTGTCCTGCGGTAGCGTCGATAATTTGATCGATGCGGGGGAGAGGGAAGGGATCCTTTGGGCAAGCCTTGTTAAGGTCTTTAAAATCAATGCACAGGCGCCAGGATTTGTCCTTCTTTGGTACCATCACTAGGTTTGCTAGCTAGTTCGGGTGTTTTATATCTTTGATGAATCCGGCCTCCAATAGCTTGGCTAGTTCCTCTCCCATGGCCTGTCTCTTAGGTTCGGAAAAACACCGAAGAGCCTGCTTGACTGGCTTGAATCCTTTTAGGATATTTAAACTCTGTTCGGCCAGCCTGCGTGGGATTCCTGGCATGTCTGAAGGGTGCCAGGCGAAAATGTCCCAGTTCTCTTGTAGCAACTCTCGCAGTGCGGCGTCTACATCAGGGTTTAACTCTGCCCCGATGGAAGCTATTTTATTGGGGTCCGTTGGATGGACCTGGAATTTGACTATTTCGTCCGCCGGTTTAAAGGAGGTGGACTTGGATCTTTTGTCGAGTATCACATCATCCCTATTCACTGTGGAGCGCAGCGCAGTCAGTTCCTCAGCTGCTAGGGCTTCGGATAGCGCCTCAAGGGCCAGTACGGCTGTCTTGTTTTCGGCGCGGAGTGCTATGTCCGGATCACTAGTGAGAGTGATGATTCCGTTAGGCCCGGGCATCTTGAGCTTCTTGTACCCGTAATGGGGTATTGCTTGGAAGATTGTAAACGCTTCCCGCCCTAGCAGAGCGTGATATCCGCTACTGAACGGGGCCACTTGGAACGTGACCTCTTCGGACCTGTAATTATCCGGCGTGCCGAACACCACATCTAGTGTGATTTTTCCTGTACAGTGTGCTTCCCGACTAGGGATTATTCCTCTAAAGGTTGTGCTGCTTCGCTCAATGCGGTTCCAGTCTATTTCCATTTTTTGAAGGGTTTCCTCATAAATGAGGTTCAATCTGCTGCCGACATCCATGATCTCGGGGACTACACCCAGCGGGTGCACTTGGCGTGCCCCCGCTGATCCATACCCCAATCGACCGGTCCGCCCGGGTCGAGTAAAAAAACTATTCAGACCCCAACCGACTGCCAGCAGTCGACCGTGGTTCGACCGGTCCGCCCGGGTCGAGTGGAAGAAAAGAAAGGAAAAAGAACTCAGACCCCAGTCGACTGCCAGCAGTCGACTGCAGTCTCGGGGACTACACCCAGTGGGTGCACTTAGCGTGCCCCTATCGGTTCAGATCCTACTCGCCCAGACCGAGTGGAAGAGCGCAAACACCAAAGACAACAAAACACCCAGCGGGTGTATAGATTCGACAAAAACAACAGGAGATTGTATAGAAGAAAAAATTTCGGATAGCATATCCTGATATAACAAGATCAGTTGAAAGTTTACTTACCTGGACATTGGCCCAGAGAGCAGCGCTGGCGTCGTAGCGGCCTGGCTATTCTCGTGCACCGTCTTCATCCGCTCCATCATCACGTTAGCCTGACAGATGGCTTCCGCAGCCGCATCCGACTAGTTTTCCGGGACAGGGTAGCTGGTGAAGAAGAGGGCAGATGACCCAGGTGCAGCAGCTTGGACCTTCGAGGCGTGAGATGGGATGACTGAAGGAATCACCGGTACAGTCGACGGTGCGGGGCGCTCACTCGACAAGGGTACAGCGAAGGTTACAGAGGCCCTGCTAGCGTCTTCAGATTGATGGACGTTTGGTGTTGTCGTTGGTCCCTGCTGAGACGCCGTACCAGCCGCCACCTTTTTACTCTTCCTGGGCCTAGGAGCCACATCTTCATCGTCATCTGGGAGATCGATGACGTTGGGTGGAGCTGCGGAGAAGATCAGTCGACCCCAAAGTGAACCGCTAGAATTCAATCAACCTAGTGGTCAAGAGCAAGATCATAAGAGTTTTTACCTGGGTTGGAGGTGACCGCATCTTCCATCTCCTCGTCTCGGTACTGGTAAGAAGAGGTTCCTGATGTAGCAGCACTGCAAAGGCCCGCACCCAGTCGGTTACGTTCTGTTGCTCGAGTCGACGAAAAGAACAAGTCAGATGATTACTCGGAGATGGTAGGGACGGTCACTTTGATCCTGGGCAAAGCCTTTGGCAGTTTGGAGGAGGTGGATTTCGGTGCTTTTGGCGCTGGAGGTGGCACAACCTTGGGCTGCTTCGGAGACTTCTCAATCGGCGCTGGGGAAGACGTCCAGGGCGCTTTGAAGACTGCCCAGTCGGTGCAGTCGCCAGGTCCGGGGTGCTCGCCAGGTCGTGAGCGTGCTTGGATCTCCTCTCTCTGCGAGGAGGCGAGTCGGCCTCTTTGTCATTAGTTGAGTCGTCGATCTCCTCGTCCTCCTCGGCATCCGAGTGCCACTCGCCGCTCTCGCCCCCGCTCGCTCCTTCCTCGATGTCTTGCCCCTGCACTCCATTGGGCATCGAGTACATGTCAACGAGGGCCTGAAAGGACAACGATCGAAAGAAATTCAGTCGACCATCAACAAGGTGTCACACAAAGAATCAAGAAGATACTCGACAAAGCAGAGTCATACATGTTCCGGCTGGTGCGAGTGGTCGAATGGAATCACCCTCCTAGACCCCCCGGGATTGTCTTTGTTGCTGGTGATTCCCTTCAGCCACTTCTCCAAGGTGTCTTCGCTGACGTCCTCCGGGTGGATCCGAGTGGAGTCCTAAATCCCCGAGTACATCCACATCGGATGGTCACAGGCCTGAAGCGGTTGGATGCGTCGACTGAGAAAGACCTCCAGCAGGTCCATCCCAATCACCCCATCGCGGACAAGTTGGACGACCCGCTCGACCAACAGCTTGACCTGCGCCTTCTCTTCTGGGACCACCTTCAAGGAGGAGGGCTTCTCCACTCGAGCTAGGGAAAAGGGAGGAAGTCCAGTCGACTGGCCCCAAGTCGGTTGGTCCTTACAGTATAATCAAGTCGACTGCCTGCCCCGGACTGAGTCGGGAAGGATCATCGCTAGGAAGGTGCTCTTGTTCCTCATCTGGATCCCCAGACCCCCGCACATCTGAATCACGTGCGTCCTCTTATCACTCGGATTGGTCTTTTTGACCGACTGGGAGTGGCAGGTGAAGATGTGTTTGAAGAGACCCCAGTACGGTCGACGGCCCAAGAAATTTTTACACATTGACACAAAGGCAGCCAGATAAACTATGGTGTTTGGAGTGAAGTGGTGAAGTTGAGCCCCGAAGAAGTTCAGAAAGCCACGAAAGAAAGGATGGGGAAGCAGAGAAAATCCGCGATCGACGTGGGTAGCGAGGAGAACGCACTCACCCTCTAGCGGTTGTGGCTCGGTCTCGTTCCCCGGGAGCTGCGCCAATTTGTGGGGGATCAATCCCCCCTCCACCAGGTCGTCAAGGTCGTCCTGGCTGATCGTCGAGCGGATCCAACCACCCTGGATCCAGCCCGGCGGCAGGCCGGATCTTGACGAGCATCCGCCCCGACTGGTCCTCTTGCCCTTTGCCTTCGCGGTCGCCTTCTTCACGCGCTCCAGCACCACCGTCTTCTCTTTTCCCATGGCGGCGGATCGAGTTCGAGCGAGGTTTCGACGCAGAGAGCAGAAGCGTGCGCGGCGGAGAGGTCTGAGGAAGAAGAAAGAGAATGGGAGCGCGCGGTGCGAAGACCCGGTCCGATACCTTTTATAAGGTCATTCCCCGAGTGACTGACTGGTAGGCCCAGACGATCTAAACAAATCCCGCAACAGTCGCGCACGCAATACGTGGCAAAAAAGGTGGCGCAGAGATTGAGGCGACCTACCTAATCCGTCCCAATTACCACGGCCTGACCCGTCCGGTGCGCTTCCCAAAATTCGAATCCCACGAAATCCACGGAGAGCAGAGCAGCTTGTCAGACTGAAAACATCCTCCGCATTATCATTTGGAATGTACCATGAAAATTCACTAGACAAAAACCAAGAGTGGACCAAGGCGACTGAAAAAGAAGTTGACGTTGTCTCCTCAGTTCATGGCTCCAGAACAAGTTTTACTCACAACACGAAGAATGAGTCGAAAGAGTTCTCAACTACTTCCCCACTCAAACCCTGATCCATTCGAGGGCTAATGACGAAGTTATGTACCTAGGGTAGGGTCATGGATCTGTCCAAGATACCCTCCCCAAGGACATCTCTAAAAGAACCAGAAGCAGTCGAAGAGAAATCATCATCCACTCGACCCAAAAGCTATGTTCCACTCGACAGCCTTGAAGACACTCGACCATACGAACAACCACTCGACCACCAGAAGATGTGAAGCCACTCACTCCGCAACGGTCGGGATTTAAGTCATAGCTTTAATAAACATTTATAGCACTTTACTTCGGACATTACCAGTAACGCTCCTCCTTTATGAACATTGAACCTTGTATAACAGAGGGGAGCTAGGGTCCTGGCGCACTCTATATAAGCCACCCCCCCTCCTCTGGGACAAGGGTTCGCACCCCCTGTAACTCACACGCATATATCCAGTCGACCACCTCCGGGCTCCGAGACGTAGGGCTGTTACTTCCTCTGAGAAGGGCCTGAACTCGTAAAACTCGCGTGTACAACTCCTCCATAGCTAGGATCTTGCCTCTACATTCCTACCCCCCCATTCTATTGTCAGACTTAGAACCATGACAGCGGGCGCTGGCGAAGGGCGGCGTGGGTCGGTCGAGCGGCGGGGAGGCGACCGGGCGGCGCGGGGCGGCGGATGGGCCTCGGGGGCCTGCCCTGGGCTCGGCGGGCCGGCGGCGATGTGGGCGCCGATGCGCCACGTGGCGGCTGCTGGTTGGGCGCGGGCGGCGGCGGCGACGTTTCCAGCATGGACCGGACGTGTCCGGCGCGCGGAGGGGAACGGGGCTAGGGTTAGGGTTGGAGTGGATCCGGGATTTTCGGGGGAGATGACTTTTTATACATAGAAGGAGCTAGGAGGCTCCAAATTGAGCACGGTTTTCGGCCACGCGATCGTGATCGAACGACCGAGATGATGGAGGGGTTTAGCTAGGTTTTAGGCCAGTTTGCAGAGGTGTTGGGATGCAACACACATGAGGCCTTTCCGGTTCCTCGGTTAACCATTGGAGTATCAAACGAAGTCCAAACGGCACGAAACTTGACAGGCGGTCTACCGGTAGTAAACCAAGGCCGCTTGGCAAGTCTCAGTCCAATCCGAGAACGTTTAACACCTGCACACGAAAAGAGGTAAAAGGGGACACCGGAGGACATAGGAGCACCGGAATGCAGAACAGACAACGGGGAAAATGCTCGGATGCATGAGACGAACACGTTTGCAAATGCGATGCACATGATGACATGATATGAGATGCATGACAAGGACAAAAACAAAACGAAGGCAAAACCCAACAACGAGGAAATATCATAACTTAGTGCTGAAAATGGCAAGATTTGGAATACAAATATGGTATGTTACATATGGGGCGTTACAACACTCCACCACTATGAAAGGATCTCGTCCCGAGATCTAGGACTGGAAAAACTCCGGATATTCGGAACGGAGGTGGTACTCGCGTTCCCAGGTGGCTTCACGGTCGGAATGATGTGACCACTTCACTTTCAGGAATTTGATAGAGTTGTTGCGAGTCTTGCGCTCAGTTTCTTCAAGAAAAGCAACTGGATGCTCATGATAAGACAGGTCTTCTTGGAGATCAATCTCTTCAAAGTTGATGGTGCGGTCAGGAGTCTTGAAACACTTGTGAAGCTGAGACATGTGAAACACGTCGTGCACATTTGCGAAGTTGGGTGGAAGCTCAACTTGATAGGCGAGATTGCCTCTTTTGCCAATGATCTTGAAAGGACCCACGTATCTAGGGGCAAGCTTCCCTTTGATACGGAAGCGACGAGTACCTTTCATTGGAGAGATGCGGAGGTAGACATGGTCTCCGATTTCGAAAGCCAAGTCACGAAGCTTGCTATCATAGTAACTCTTCTGGCGTGATTGCGCGGCCTTGAGGTTTTCACGAATGACTTTGCACATTTCTTCAGCCTCTGTGATCAAGTCATTTCCAAGAAGTTGGCGTTCACCAGTCTCTGACCAATTAAGAGGAGTACGGCACTTTCTACCATAGAGAATCTCGAATGGGGCCTTGCCCGAACTTGCTTGGAAGTTGTTGTTGTAGGAGAACTCGGCATATGGGAGACAATCTTCCCACATCATACCAAAAGAAATGACACATGCCCTGAGCATATCTTCAAGAATTTGATTGACTCGCTCGACTTGGCCACTGGTTTGAGGATATAAAGTTGTGCTGAAGCGAATGTTGGTGCCCATGGCCTTCTAAAAGGAATCCCAGAACTTAGAGGTGAAGATGCTACCACGATCTGAAGATATCAACTGCGGAATGCCGTGCAGAGAGACAATCCTGGAGGTATATAGCTCTGTCAGCTGAGCTGTTGTGATAGATTCTTTGATAGGGAGAAAATGAGCCACTTTGGTGAGCTTGTCGATGACAATGAACATAGCATCATTGCCACGCTTGGACTTGGGAAATCCAGTCACGAAGTCCATCTCAACATGGTAAAACTTCCATTCTGGAATGGCAAGAGGTTGGAGGAGACCAGCTGGTCATTGGTATTCTGCTTTCACTCTTTTGCAGACATCACATTCATTCATGAACTGAGCAATCTCGCGCTTCATTCGAGTCCACCAATACGACTGCTTTAGGTCATGGTACATCTTTGTATTACCAGGGTGAATAGAGAGGAGTGAATTGTGAGCCTCGTTCATAATGACTTTACGAAGGTCACCCTTAGGCACCACAATGCGATCCTCGAAGAATAGAGTATCCTTGTCATCAAGACGATAGCACTTGTACTTGTGTTGACTCTTGGCAATCCCAATCTTCACCTTCTTCACGATAGCATCAAGAAGTTGAGCCTTATGAATCTGATCATCCAAAGTAGGAGAGACTTGGAGGTTGGCAAGGAATCCTTGAGGAACAACTTGGAGATTAAGTTTGCGGAAAGCTTCACAAAGCTCTGGTTGGTAGGGCTTGACAATCAAACTGTTGTAGTAAGCCTTCCTGCTCAATGCGTCAGCAATAACATTGGCCTTTCCTGGATTGTATTCAATACTTGGATTATACTCTTGAATCATTTCGACCCAACGAGTCTGCCTGAGGTTGAGGTTGGGCTGAGTGAAGATGTACTTATGACCGGTGAAGATGTCCACTTTCCTTCCCAACAAGAGATGTCTCCATGTTAAAAGAGCATGAACAACTGCCACCAACTCGAGGTCATGAGTGGGGTAGTTCTTTTCATTGGGCTTCAACTGGCGAGAGGTATAGGCCACAACTTTCTTCTCTTGCATCAACACTGCACCGAGACCTTGAAGGGAAGCATCACAGAAAACCTCGAATGGTTTGGATTCATCAGGAGGAGTCAGAACTAGAGCTGTGACTAACTTCTCTTTGAGGGTGTTGAAAGCGATGTCACATTCAGGCGACCAGACATAGTTCACATGCTTCTGGAGAAGGTTGGAAAGAGGCTTCGCGATCTTTGAGAAGTTCTCAACGAACCTTCGACAATAGCTTGCGAGCCCAAGGAAGCTGCGGAGTTGCTTCACGTTCTGAGGTGGTTCCCAATTCCCAATTGCAGACACCTTCTCAGGATTAACAGCTATGCCCTTGTCGGAGATGATATGCCCAAGGTAGAGAACCTCATCGGGCCAAAACTCGCACTTTGAAAACTTCGCATAGAACTGATGTTCTCTGAGTTTATCCAGCACCAATCTCAAGTGCTTGGCATGATCCTCTTTGTTCTTGGAAAAGACCAAAATGTCATCGAGGTAGACCAAGACGAAGTCATTTGTGTAGGCGTTGAAGATGAAGTTCATCATGCGAGAGAATGTTGGACGAGCGTTGACAAGGCCGAAAGACATGACAGTGTATTCATATGAACCATAGCTTGTTCTGAATGTTGTCTTGGGGATATCTTCTTCGCGAATGCGAATCTGATGATAGCCCATACGGAGGTCAAGCTTGGAGAATACTTGAGCACCTTTGAGTTGTTCGAAAAGCTCATTGATGTTGGGAAGTGGGTACTTGTTCTTTATGGTCTTCTTGTTCAATGGACGGTAGTCGACACAAAGTCGGTCCGTTCCATCCTTCTTCTTGACGAAAAGAACACCACAACCCCATGGAGAAGAACTTGGTTGGATGAGACCCATACGTTCTTTAATATCGAGTTGTTTCTTCAGCTCCTTCAACTCTTCAGGTCCATGCTTGTAAGGACATTTGCAAACAGGTTCCGTGCCAGGCTCAAGATCGATGACGAATTCAACTGGCCGGTGAGGAGGCATTCCTAGAAGCTCTTCTGGAAAGACGTCTTGATATTCACAAACGACTGGAATCTGAGAGATGTCATCCAACTCGCCCTTCTCATTGAGAGAAAACAATCGAATGGTATCATCATGAGCGGCAAAGACGATTACATCCTCAGACGAATGTGTTAATTGAATCTGCCTAGCAGCACAATCAAGCTGAGCCTTGTGCTTAGAAAGCTAGTCCATTCCGAGAATAAGATCAATATCCGAGTTACCAAGAACCACTGGAGAGGACAGAAACTTATAGTCGCCCAACGTGATAGTAACATCCGAGACACAATTGTTAGATGTCATTTTCTTGCCTGGGGACACAATCTTCAACGGGAAAGGAATCTTTTCGGTCACAAACTCATGCTTGGCAACAAAAGGTCTTGAAATGAAAGAAAGCAATGCACAAGTATCAAAAAGGACTTCTGCAAGAATATCGTTAACAGGAAGGTTACCCATGATCACTTGTGACGACTCCTCTGCCTGAGTTGCGTTCATCATGTTGACCTTTGCAAACTTGGGATTATGCTTGACCACTACGGTGCTGGCAGATCTCACAGGAGGAGGAAGACGCCTCTGATTGAAGCATTTATAGTGACCCTTCTGCTGACACTTCTTTCACGTAACCTCCGAGAGGGGACGGTGATACGGAGCACTTGATCTAGGAGCATGAGACAAGTCTTGTTCTGAAAGCCTGGGTTGGGTGGGTGGGAAGATCCATTGCCACCTTTGCTCTTCTGCTGATAAGGCTGACGGAATGGAGGAGGAGGAGGCAACCAATACTTTTGCTGCTTAGCTGCCACTTGAGTTGAAGAAGAAGGAGTTGCATCCCTGACTCACTTCTTGGAAGCATCGCACTTGAGCTGAGCAGTCTCTTGCTTCAGTGCCATATTGTAGAACTCATCGTACTTCTTTGGCTCAAAAAGCACGAGAGCTAGTTGCAGATCTTCTCTGAGGCCACCTCTGAACTGATAAATCATGCTCTTCTCGTCAGGGACGTCTTGCTTAGAGAAACGAGCGAGCTTCTTGAACATGATGTTGTATTGGTAAACAGACAAGCTGCCTTGCTTCATATTGCGGAACTCCTCACGCTTGCTCTCAACAACACTCTGAGGAATGTGGTGAGCTTTGAAGTCTTGACGGAATTCATCCCAGGTAATCACACGACCTCCTCTGGAATCTTTGTATTGCTGATACCACTCTGCAGCTTGGTCTTTGAGTTGGAACGAAGCAAACTTGACAAAGTCCTTAGGCCTGACGTTGCTGCACTCGAAATGCTTGCAGATATCCACAAGCCAATCATCAGCGTCTGTAGTCTCGACACAGTTACTAAAGGTCTTTGGCTGGTTTGTGAGGAACTGGTTGAGTGTAGCAAACTGATTTTGGTTGTTGCCATTACCTTGATTTCCTTGGTTGCGCTCTTGCAAGAGTTGCATAATCAGCTGCGTGTTGGCATTGGTAGAGGCCATCACAGCTTGCCATGCCTCCGGAGGTGGAGGTGGTGGTGGTGGTTCAGGATTCTGGGGCGTTGGAGGAGTCATCATGAAGAGGGTGACATCCGTTAGCATCTTAACAGACATATAAGCTGAATCAAATGGATCGAAATTGCAACATATAGTCTTAACATTCGGACAAGAATGAACGAATGGATTCCAAATTAAATGGTCACACTTCCATAAATTGAGAAGCCACTTAGATAGAGGTAGATGAATAAAACATCAAGGTACGGACATGAACAAATACTTGGTGAGGATTACCCAATCACAAACCAACTATCTGCGGAAGAAATACTAGAGCTACATGAATTCCCACCTATGAAACTCCCGAAATTTTCCCGGTTATGCAATCAGGTGTTGGGGATACAGCGGAAGCATAATATCTCACCCAAAGCTAGCAAATCCTACATCCAGCTGTATCCATCCTTCAACACATAACCAAGAAACCTTCAGAAATAATTTACCTCAACCTTCAAAAAGCTTCCGTTATATGAGTTATGGCAATACTCCCAAACTCCCGCCCCAGTATTGGGTGGCGTCGAGGTTATCTCACCAACAACTGCATAAAAAAGATTTTCGATGTCGGCGATACTCAGGTATTCCAGAACTGCAACGATAAAATTGTGACGACAACACCTCGGAGCTCAACTCCCTGGGACACTGCCACAACCCCTAAATGTCAGGAGGCACCAAGAACAATGTTCTCGTCACAAAACCATCGGAACGATTCCAAGATACCCGCGTGATCCTAACAAAAATTGTGAAATTTTGAGAAGAGAAGAGTCAAAACTCTACGTCAGGATGCCTCACCAGAGCGACGAAGGGACTGAGGAGTAAAAAGAATCCTACTCTCCGATATATATAATCCTATAAGACTCAAAACATTTTTCTAGACTCAACAACGCCAACGATTCGATCAAGCAGGGGGCTCCTAAGCCGGGGAAGGCTCTGATTACCAACTTGTAACACCCACGATGCGGCTATATCTCCCACGTGTCGGAGCACGACTTAGAGGCATAACCGCATTGTAGGCAATGTCGCAAGAGGGGTAATCTTTATACATCCCATGTACTGAATGAGAAAAGAGGTACATAGTTGGCTTACAATCGCCACATCACACAATAGCATAAATATAACATTACAATCATCCAGATACAATCAAGGTCCGACTACGGAACCAAAATAAAGACAACCCCAAATGCATAATGTCCCCGATCGCCGAACTGGACTCCACTACTGATCGTCTGGAAAGGAAACATAGTATCGTCCTGAGTCCTCATCGAACTCCCACTTGAGCTCAGTCGCATCTCCTGGAATGGTTTCATCGGCACTAGCATCTGGTTTTGGAAGTAATCTGTGAGTCACAGGGACTCAGCAATCTCACACCCTCGCGATCAAGACTATTTAAGCTTATAGGTAGGGAAAAGGAATGAGGTGGAGCTCCAGCAAGCACTAGCATATATGGTGGCTAACATACGCAAATGAGAGCGAGAAGAGAAGGCAAGGCACGGTCGAGAAACTAAGATCAAGAAGTGATCCAAGACTACTTACGTTCAAGCATAACACAAGACCGTGTTCTCTTCTCGGACTCCACCGAAAAGAGACCATCACGGCAACACACGCTATCGATCGATTTTTAATTAAGTTAAGTTTCATGTTTTCTACAACCGGACATTAACAAATTCCCATCTGCCCATAACCGCGGGCACGGCTTTTGAAAGTTCAAATCCCTGCAGGGGTGTCCCAACTTAGCGCATCACAAGCTCTCATGGTCAACGAAGGATATTCCTTCTCCCAAGACAACCCGATCAGACTCGGAATCCCGGTTACAAGACATCTCGACAATGGTAAAACTAAACCAGCAAAACCGCCTGAATGTGCCGACAAATCCAGATAGGAGCTGCACATATCTCGTTCTTAGGGCACACTCGGATGAGACATCCTACTAGTAAAACCAACCCTCAAGTTGCCCCGAGGTGGCCCCGCAGTCTACTCATTTCGGACCAACACTCAGAGGAGCACTGGCCTGGGGGGTTTAAAATAAAGATGACCCTTGAGTCCGCAGAACCCAAGGGAAAAAGGCTAGGTGGAGAATGGTAAAACCAAGGTTGGGCCTTGCTGGAGGAGTTTTATTCAAGGCGAACTATCAAGGGGTTCCCATTATAACCCAACCGCGTAAGGAACGCAAAATCAAGGAACATAACACCGGTATGACGGAAACTAGGGCGGTAAGAGTGGAAGAAAACACCAGGCATAAGGTCGAACCTTCCACCCTTTACCAAGTATATAGGTGCATTTAAATAGAGGAGATATAATAGAGATATCCCAACAATAAACATGGTCCAACAAGGAACAAACTCCAATCTTCACCTGCAACTAACAACGCTATGAGAGGGGCTGAGCAAAGCGGTAACATAGCCAAACAACGGTTTGCTAGGACAAGGTGGGTTAGAGGTTTGACATGACAATATGGGAGGCATGATAAAGCATGTGGTAGGTATCGTAGCATACGCATAGCAATAGAGCGAGCAACTAGCAAGCAAAGATAGAAGTGATTTCAAGGGTATGGTCATCTTGCCTGCAAAGTTCTCCGAGTTAACGAAAGCTTGATCCTCGTAAACGTTCTCAACGGGTTCCTCGATCACGTACTCGTCTCCCGGCTCTACCCGAAGTAAGAACACAAGCAAAGGGAGACACAATCAACCACGGTGCAATGCGCAAGCAACATGATGCAAAACATGTCATGATATGCGGGATGTGATATGCAATGCATATGCATGCTCCAGAAGGAAAAGATTGAAACAGGCCTCAACTTGGAAAACCAAGAGTGCCGCTGGAAAGATGAGTTGATTGTGGTCGAAATCGATATAAAGATCACCGGAATTGGATGCACGGTTCGCAAATGGCAAGCAAAACAATAATGGCACAAGGCTGCGATTAACAGCACAAGGCCATCTAAATGCATCAAGAACAACAAGCTACTGCACCCTAACATAGCAACAAAGCACATGGCAGTGATCCACTCAAGATTATTGACAAAAGACGAACACTGAGCTATGGCTAAATCACACAATAGCGGGTTCAAACAAGCATGGCAAAAGTGCAAAAGATATCAGGTTCACAGACTTAGTGAAATAACCAACATGGCAGGATTTAACATCAGGAAGGAATGTTTAGAGCAAGATAACAACATGCTACAGGAACATATCATGGCAAAGCAAGGCATGGCATGAAATTACACAAAGCATATAACAAAAGTCCCTTACTAACCATAAGCCAAAAGGGATCAGAAAATACAATGGCAACCATGTGAACATAGCAAGTTCGTTAACAGATTCAGACTTAGCAGAAAACTGGAACATGGCAAAACAGATTTACGTAGGCATGTTTGCGAGCTCGATGCATTCACCACAGGGCATTGCATGACAAACTAAGCATACACCCAGCAAGTAGACATGATAAATAAGCTAACCATGGCAAGAACAACCTCATAGCATGCATGGATCAACTACAACAACCTCGGCAAAATTGCTTAACACGTAAACAATCTGCCAGGAACATTTTATAGCAAAAGTAGAGCAAGATTGAGTCATGCTAGGGTGCTCCATAATTGCAAACAAAGTCATGGATGGGTAGAGAATAACAATATCTCAAAATCATCCTTACTGAACATGCCCAAAAGAGGCATGGATCACTTTGTAACAACATGAATACATGGCATAAAAATAACATCAGGGAAAAGACTTAGAAGAATTCTAAGTCCCTGAAATCAGCAACATCACGGGAGCTACTTTGCATGCTTGTGCTAATCACCCCAAAGATCACAAAAATACATGGCATACACCCCTGTAAAGATGGCATGGCGTACAACAAAACACATGTAGGGCTCAAGATCATAGGAGGCACACATTAATCATGGCAAAAATGACAAACGTCCATAATCTGTTAAGAATCTGAAACTAACATTACATAGCACTCTTGCAACAGCATTAGGGCATCAATATGAACTCAAATGAACATGATGCAATGGAATGAAATGAAGTGCACGATGAGACGAACAATTTGATATGCTACACGCTCAAAACGGAGCCACGCATGCAAAGATATGACATGATGAAATATGCTAAAAATGTTGGGGACTTGGTCAAAAAACGACCTTCGGGATCTAGGGTTCGTCCGGGTCACGCGAACCGAGGTTGGATCTCGAGCTCGCCGGAGCTTCTCGCCGGAGTAGATGGGCGGTGGCCGCCGGAGTTGCCGGAGAGGGGAAGGAGAGGTCGGGGAAGTCGCTGGAGAAGGCGGCAGCGGGCGGCGCGGCCGAGAGGCGACCGGGCGGCGCGGGGCGGCGGATGGGCGGCGGGCGGTGGCCGGTGACAGGCAGCGGGGCGGGCGGCGGTCGGCGGCGACAGGCGGCGGTCGGCGGGCGCTGGCGAAGGGCGGCGCGGGTCGGTCGGGCGGCGGGGAGGCGACCAGGCGGCGCGGGGCGGCGGATGGGCCTCGGGGTCCTGCCCTGGGCTCGGCGGGCCGGCGGCGATGTGGGCGCCGATGCGCCACGTGGCGGCTCCTGGTTGGGCACGGGCGGCGGCGGCGACGTGTCCGGTGCGGACCGGACGTGTCCGGCGCGGACCGGACGTGTCCGGCGCGCGGAGGGGAACGGGGCTAGGGTGAGGGTTGGAGTGGATCCGGGATTTTCGGGGGAGATGCCTTTTTATACATAGAAGGAGCTAGGAGGCTCCAAATTGAGCATGGTTTTCGGCCATGCGATCATGATCTAAAGACCAAGATGATGGAGGGGGTTTAGCTGGGTTTTGGGCCACTTTGGAGAGGTGTTGGGCTGCAACACACACGAGGCCTTTACGGTTCCTCGGTTAACCGTTGGAGTATCAAACGAAGTCCAAATGGTACGAAACTTGACAGGCGGTCTACCGGTAGTAAACCAAGGCCGCTTGGCAAGTCTCGGTCCAATCCGAGAACGTTTAATACCCGCACACGAAAAGAGGTAAAAGGGGACACCGGAGGACATAGGAGCGCCGGAATGCAGAACGGACAACGGGGAAAATGCTCGGATGCATGAGACGAACACGTATGCAAATGCGATGCACATGATGACATGATATGATATGCATGACAAGGACAAAAACAAAATGAAGGCAAAACCCAACAACGAGGAAATATCATAACTTAGTGCCGAAAATGGCAAGAGTTGGAATACAAATATGGTAGGTTACATATGAGGCGTTACAGAGTATTACAAGAGTTGATCTACCACGAGATCGTAGAGGCTAAACCCTAGAAGCTAGCCTAGGATTATGATTGTCCTCCTCCTACGGACTAAACCCTTCGGTTTATATATATAGACACCAGAGGGGGCTCGGGTTACACAAAGTCGGTTACAAGGGAGGAGATCTACATATCTGAATTGCCAAGCATGCCTTCCACGCAAAGGAGAGTCCCACCCGGACACGGGACAAAGTCTTCAATCTTGTATCTTCATAGTCCAACAGTCCGGCCAAAGGATATAGTCTGGCTGTCCGAGGACCCCCCAATCCAGGACTCCCTCACCCTTAAAAGAAACAAATTCTTCTATTCGTTCCACATTATATTAATCATATATACCGTTAGCATAAGAATCTAGGGTTTCATTATCATTAAATTTGCATAAAAAGGGAAGGTGTGGAGCCTTCATCCTAGAGCAACAAGTATAATCATATCTCAAGCATAGTTGCCGAACATACCAACGCAACATATAAATTTGATCCCATAATTATTTCCCTTTTTGAATCAAGCGATAATCCCTAAAGTATTCACGTTGATCCAACGTGTCTCCCAGTACATAATTGAATGGGGTTTTCTCAGGATTATCAATGTACTACATAATATCTTTCACATAATGAGCATCGAAGGTTTTAGGAGGTTCCCCATCTCCATGAGTAGCAAGTATACCTAATTTTTTTGGTATTTCATGTTCCGTATCCATAACTAAAGATAGAGAACAACTTAGAATAGCAAATAAAATCTACTTAGTGATAAAGCGAACAAGCACACACGAGAATATTCACCCCATGCTATAACTCCCCGGCAACGGCGCCAGAAAAAGGTATTGATAACCCACAAGTATAGGGGATCAATTGTAGCCTATTTCGATAAGTAAGAGTGTCGAACCCAACAAGGAGCTAAAGGTAGAACAAATATTCCCTCAAGTTTTATCGACCACCGATACAACTCTACGCACGCTTGACGTTCGCTTTACCTAGAACAAATATAAAATTAGAAGTACTTTGTAGGTGTAACGGGATAGGTTTGCAAGAATATAAGGAGCACGTAAATAAAAATTGGGGGCTGATTTAGGTAAAGAAGCAATAAAGTTAGTGTAGCGAGTGTGGGAAAGTGGTGGTAGGAGTTATGAAATTGTCCCTAAGCAATTGACTACTTTACTAGACCGATAGCAAGTTTTATGTGGGAGAGGCCACTGCTAGCATGTCATCCCTGACTTGGAATTCTATGAACTTATGATTGGAACTATTAGCAAGCATCGGCAACTACTAACGTTCATTAAGGTCAAACCCAACCATAGCATTAAGATATATTGGTCCCCCTTCAATCCCGTATGCATCAATTTCTATGCTAGGTTGAAGCTTCTGTCACTCTTGCCCTCCAATACATAGTCCTATCAACATACAACTAACCCTATGGTCTGATCCACGCGCGCGCTCATATGATGGGAACCAAAGGACAGCAACATAACCACAAGCAAATTAAACCAATCATAGCAATTCACCAATTACCGATAGGACAACGAATATCTACTCAGACATGCATCATAGGATGGCAACACATCATTGGATAATAATATGAAGCATAAAGCACCATGTTCAAGTAGAGGGTACAACGGGTTGCGGGAGAGTGGACCGCTGTAGATAGATGGGGGAAGGTGATGAAGATGTTGGTGAACATGACGGAGGTGTTGGTGTAGATCGTTGTCGTGATGATGGCCCCGGCGGCGTTCCGGCGCCACCGGGAGAGAGGGGAGATCCCCCCTTCTTCTTCTTCTTCCTTGACCTTCTCCCTAGAGGGGAGAAGGTTTTCCCCTATGGTCCATGGCCTCCATGGCGGCGGAGGGGCGAGATCCCCTTCGAGATTGGATCTGTCTCTCTGTCTCTCTCTGTTTCTGTGTTTCAGATTCTGCCCTTTCACCGTTTCTTATATTCCCGGAGATCCTAACTCCAATTCGGCTGAAATTTTAACATGATTTCTATTCGGATATTGGCTTTCGTGCGGCGAAAGAAGGGTACCAACCGCCTTACGGGGTGGCCAGGAGGGCCCAGGGCGTGCCTGACCCCCTGGGGCGTGCCCCCTGCCTCGTGCCCCCCTCGGGCATCGTCTCGTGTTGATTCTTCTTCCCAAAAATCACATATATTCCAAAAAATCTCTATCAGTTTTTATCCCGTTTGGACTCCGTTTGATATGGATTTGCTGCGAAACAAAAAACATGCAATGAACAGGAACTGGCACTGGGCACTGGATCAATATGGTAGTCCCAAAAATAGTATAAAAAGTTGCCAAAAGTATATGAAAGTTGTAGAATATTGGCATGGAACAATCAAAAATTATAGATACGACGGAGACGTATCAATCATCATATCTCAAATCTATTACTAAGAATCAAGTTTATTTTGTCGATGATCTTCATGAAAGTTTTTATTATATCCTTCTTGGATATCTATCACTTTGGGACTAATTTTCATGTGTTTCTTTTGATAAGCTCAAACAAATATAAGTGAAGATCATGAGCATAATTTTTCTTTCTATCAAAATAATTTAAGTGAAGCAAGAGAAAATTTCTTGAAAATTTTACTAACTCTCAAAAAGACCTAAGTGAAGCAAGAGATCATTTCTTCAAAAAATACCAAAGCACGCAGTGCTCAAAAAGATATAAGTGAAGCACTAGAGCAAATCCATAGCTCATAAAAATTTAAGTGAAGCATAGTGAGCAATTCTAACAAGTCATGACATAATTTTGGCTCTCTCAAACAAGTGTGTCCAGCAAGGGATCAAGACTTAAAACACAAAGCAAAACAAGCAAAGACTCAAATCATACAAGACGCTCCAAGCAAAACACATAGTATGTGACGAATAAAAATATGGCTTCGAGTAAAATACCGAAGGTTGTTAGAAGAAAGAGGGGATGCCACTCGGGGAATCCCCAAGTTTAGTTGCTTGCTTCTCTTAGGATAACAACTTGCGGTGCCATGGGCGTCCCCAAGATTAGGCTCTTCTTACTCCTTATTCCTTCATCCATCATAAGATAACCCAAAACTTGAAAACTTCAATCACACAAAACTCAACAAAACCTTCGTGAGATCCGTTAGTATAAGAAAACAAATCACTACTATAAGTACTATAGAAAACCAATTCACATTTTAGTTTTGCATTATATCTACTGTATTCCAACTTTTCTATGGCAAAAACTCATGAAATAAAACCATAGAATCATCAAAACAAGCACACAACGCAAAGAAAACAGAATCTGTCAAAAACAGAACAACCTGTAGCAATCTGGATATTTCGAATACTTTTGTAACTCCAAAAATCTTGAGAAATTAGTAAAACCTGAGAAATTTGTATATTAATCTTTTGCAAGAAGAATTGGTATTTTATAACACTCTGGTTAAAAACTAGAATTGTTTTCGTGAGCGCGAAAGTTTCTGTTTTTCAGCAAGATCAAACAACTATCACCCAAGAAGATCCTAAAGGCTATACTTGGCACAAACATTAATTAAAACACAAAAAATGCAATCATAACAGTAGCATAATTGTTCTAACACTCAAGAACAGAAAGCAAAAGGCAAAAAATAAATTTTATTCATTGGGTTGCCTCCCAACAAGCGCTATCATTTTACGCCCTTAGCTAGGCATAAAGCAAGGATCTAAGTTTTGTCATCCTTATTTCGAGATCCATAGGATGACCTCACGATTGATTCATATGGTGGCCTAATTCTAGTTCTAGGGAAGTGTTCCATACCCTTATTTAGTGGAAACTAGAACTTAATATTGCCTTCTTTCATATCAGTCATGGCACCGATAGTGCGTAAAAACGGTCTATCAAGGATAATTGGACAAGACGGATTGCAATCAATATCAAGAACAATAAAATCTATGGGTAAATAATTCCTATTTGAAAGAATAAGAACATCATTAATTCTTCCCATATGATTTTTAATAGTAGAATCCGCCGAGTGCAAATTTAAAGAACATTCTTCAATATCGGTAAGACCAAGTACATCACATAAAGATTTCAGAATTGTAGAAACACTAGCACCCAAGTCACATAAAGCAAAACACTCATAATTTTTAATCTTGACTTTGATAGTAGGTTCCCATTCATCATATAATTTTCTAGGAATTGAAACTTCTAATTCCAACTTTTCTTCTAAATCTTTCATCATGGCATCAACAATATGTTTAGTAAAAGCTTTATTTTGTTCATAAGCATGGGATGAATTTATCGTGGATTGCAACGAAGAAATACAATCAATCAAAGAGCAACTATCACAATTAAAGTCTTTGTAATCCAAAAGAGTGGGCACATCACTAGTTAAAGTTTTGACCTCTTCGAACACACTTTTATCAATTTTCTCAACAAGATTTTCACCCTCCAAATTATCGAGATGCCTTCTAGCTAAAGTTGACTCTTCTCCAGTCCCTTATCAATCTTAATTTTACTAAATAAGGAATAAATAGAAGAAACACCAATCATTTTAAGATCATCATTTTTATCTTCTAACGAGATAGGTTTGGCTGCCATTTGATTTACCAGGGTAGCTTGTGCATCGGATATTTTTCCTAGCAAACTTTCGGCAAAAGAATAATTAGATTGGAGATTGCAAACTTCTCTACTAATATCATCAAGTTGTTTTTTTATAGCATCTAGCACAACAGAGTGCTCCTTGAGTTCTTCGGTAAAATATTTATTATGATCAAATTGTGTAGTCATATATTCCTTAGTACTTTTCTCAATTTCAAACAGAATATTGGGGTAAGGAACATCATAATATTTTCTTTGAGGCATCATGACTATGCAAATAAGAACACACACAAAAACAGATCTGGCAAAAAAACGGCAAACGAAGCGAAGAAAACGGAAAAATTTTGTGAAGTGGGGGAGAGGAAAATGAGAGGAAAATGGCAAATAATGTAAATTGCGAGGAGATGAGATTTGTGATTAGGAACCTGGTAGATGTTGAAGATCCTCCCCGGCAACGGAGCTAGAAACCCTTTTGATGACTGCTAGAACTACGTCCGTATTTTCCCAAAGAGGAAGGGATGATGCAGCACAACGACAGTAGGTATTTTCCTCAGTGATGAGAACATGGTTATCGAACCAGTAGGAGAACCAAGCAACACTATGTAAACAGCACCTGCACACAAATAACAAATACTCACAACCTGAAGTATTAAAGGGGTTGTCAATCCCTTTCGGGTAACGGCGCCAGAAATTGGCAAACAGACGTGAGAGGGTTGTAAATATTGATAGATCGAACGCCAAATAAAATAAAGTGCAACAAGGTATTTTTGTATTTTTGGTTTAATAGATATGAAAATAAAGACAAATAAAGTAGATCGCAAAGGAAAATAATATGAGAAAGAGACCCGGAGGCCGTAGGTTTCACTAGTGGCTTCTCTCGAAAAAAATAGCAAACAGTGGGTAAACAAATTACTGTTGGGCAATTGATAGAACTTCAAATAATCATGACGATATCTAGGAAATGATCTTTACACAGGCATCACGTCCAAGATTAGTAGACCGACTCCTGCCTGCATCTACTACTATTACTCCACACATCGACCGCTATCCAGGATGCATCTAGTGTATTAAGGTCATGGAGAAACGGAGTAAGGCAATAAGGACGATCACATGATGTAGAAAATATATATTTATGTAGAAATAGACCCCATCATTTTATCCTTAGTAGCAACGATACATACGTGTCGGTTCCCCTTCTGTCACTGGGATCAAGCATCGTAAGATCGAACCCACTACAAAGCACCTCTTCCCATTGCAAGATAAATATATCAAGTTGGCCAAAAACCCAAATATCAGAGAAGAAATATGAGGCTATAAGCAATCATGCATATAAGAGATCAAAGAAACTCAAATAACTTTCATGGATAAAAAGATAGATCTGATCATAAACTCAAAGTTCATCCGATCCCAACAAACACACCGCAAAAAGAGTTACATCATATGAATATCCAAGAGACCACTGTATTTATAATTAAAAGAGAGTGAGGAAGCCATCTAGCTACTAACTACTGACCCAAAGGTCTACAAAAGACTACTCACGCATCATCGGAGAGGCACCAATGGAAGTGGTGAACCCCTCCGTGATGGTGTCTAGATTGGATCTAGTGGTTCTGGACTCTACGGCGGCTGGAATTGATTTTTGTCGACTTCCCTAGGGTTTCTGGAATATTGAGGTATTTGTAGAGAAAATAGGCAGTTCAGGGGGCACCCGAGGTGGGCACAACCCACTAGGGCGCGCCTGGGCCTCTTGGCGCGCCCTGGTGGGTTATGCTCCCCTCGGAGCACCCCCAAGTGCTTCTCCGGCTCACCGGATGTCTTCTGGTCCAAAAAAATCCACAAAAAGTTTTGCTGCGTTTGGACTCCGTTTGGTATTGATTTCCTGCGATGTAAAAAAACATGCAGAAAACAACAACTGGCACTTGGCACTATGTCAATAGGTTAGTACCAAAAATGATATAAAATGACTTAAAAATGATTATAAAACATCCAAGAATGATAATATAACAGCATGGAAAAATAAAAAATTATTGATACGTTAGTGACGTATCAGGTTCATACTTTCGCAAATGCAATCTCTCAACATCATTAACATAATTCAATCACATGATAATCCCTCAAAGTGTGGCAAAGAATCACTGCAAAGTATCTTTTCACATCAAAGAAACTAAGATGAAATCACGTAGGAGGTAGTAAACCAGCTCAAAGTTGTCTTTCCAATCAATCTATTGAACCAGCCCCCAAAGTGACAAGAATAGTTCTAGAGATCGTACTACAACAATGCCATATGATACGTATCATTCAGTTCTTATGTGACCTAGAATACCCCGATGTCACCACGTGTATCCGCGAGTACAGACATGCATCATGTGATCTCAAATCCAAAATTTTCAATCCAACATAAAGAAACCTCAAAGAGAAAGACTCAATTGACCATGAAAATAAGAGAGGGAGTTGAAGATCCAACTATATTGATAAAGCTCATGATACATCAAGATTGTATCAAATCAAGAACACGAGAGAGAGAGAGAGAGATGAAACACATAGCCACTGGTACAAGCCCTCAACCCCGAGGATGAACTACTTACGCATCACTATGGAGGCAGCAAGGTTGATGAAGATGGCCTCCCCAATGGTTTTCCCCTCTGGCAGGATGCTGGAGAAGACCTCTAGGTGAGACCGCTTCGTAAGAGAGGCTTGCATGGCGCAGGAATTATTCTAGGTTTCTCTTTGGGTGTTTCTCTATTTATATGATTTTGCAGCACTGGAATCACGCAAAATGGAGCCACGAGGGGCCACAAGCCAGGGGCGAGCCCTACCGCCCGGGAATGCCGGGATGGCTTATGGCCACCTCGTGAGTCTTCTTGTTGCCATTCAAAGCTTCTAGTGTCCTTCTCGGTCCAGAAAAAATTGTCATAAATTTTCATCGTGTTTGTACCTTCATATGTGTGGATTTTTTGCGAAACAAATAACATAAGAATTAAAAAACAAGAACTGGTAGTGGGCCCTAGATTAATAACTTAGTCCATAAAAAATATAAAAGTGCGCCAAAGCCATACATAGTTGATGTAAATATAGCATGAACACATCATAAATTACAGATACATTGGAGACGTATCAGCACCCCAAGCTTAATTTCTGTCCTTGAGTAGTTAAATGATAAAATAAACCATTTATGAAGTGTTAATGCTATAATAGGACAGACCTTTGATGACAAAGGCAATGATAATTCTAATAACAAGTAACATCGTTCCTTTAAGTTCAACATATCATAAACATGTAATGAAGTATCTCGCAGCCTTTCAAGATTATATTGCAAACAGAAAGTAATGAATGAATTTAAGATGACGACTAGGTACCCACATGTGAAGATAACCATCATACTTATACAATGCTCAACAATTGCTATTAGAAGAATGCATGCAAAGCTAAGAGGGATCCTCATGCTCAATACGTGGCACTGAAAGAGAGAGAGAAAGATGGAATTGACTCAACATGAAAATTAAATAGACAGGCCCTTCACTGAGGGAAGCAGGGATTAAGATATGTCAGAGCTCATTTGGTTTTAAAATAGAGACATATTTATTTTGGGAGGTGTACTTTTCCTGTCAATGATTTAACGACAAAGGTTTCCAATATCTTTCATGCTAAACACATTAATGGCAGTTCTCGTGCTTTTACACCCCCCCCACCACAAACAACACAATCCATGGCTAGCCGAATCCATGGGTGCCTGCGAACTTTCAACTTTTCCGGGGGGAGTGTCCTTTATAAATTTTAATATTTTATTTGGGACTGGGCATCCCTATTACCAGCCTATCTCATAATTTTCACAAGCGAATAAACTCTCGTCGTCAGTAAAATACATTTAGCATGGAGGACTGGTTACTCACACCGCTCCATGAACTGTACGGGCACACAAAATACAAGTTTATGTGAAGATTTAGATGTGGCACATGCAAATTTACTTGGAATGACAGTGTGACTGTAGGATGGTCTGGCCTATTGCTCTCTCCTTGTGCTTATTTCGCTTTAGGGGGTTGGTTTACAGGGACAACTTTTGTAACTTCTTGGTATACCCATGGATTGGCTAGTTCCTATTTGGAAGGTTGTAATTTCTTAACCGCAGCAGTTTCTACCCCTGCTAATAGTTTAGCACACTCTTTGTTGCTACTATGGGGGCCCGAAGCACAAGGAGATTTTACTCGTTGGTGTCAATTAGGCGGTCTATGGACTTTTGTAGCTCTCCACGGGGCTTTTGCACTAATAGGTTTCATGTTACGCCAATTTGAACTTGCTCGGTCTGTTCAATTGCAGCCTTATAATGCAATCTCATTCTCTGGTCCAATTGTTGTTTTTGTTTTTGTATATACCATCTATAGGTAGGTATGGTGGACACTTTATGGCATAAACTTGTTTCAAGGATGGATGCACAATCAGTATGTCTGCTTAGTATAGCAAAGGCTACCAAATGACCGGGGGCAACCTCCTGCTTAGAAATAAAGCCCTAGAGTTCATACTTTCACCATTGCAATCTGTCAAGATCATTAACATAATTGAATCAGATGATAATCCCTCAAAGTGCAGCAAAGAATCACTCCAAAGTCTCTATTCCTATCGGAGAAAGTAGGATGAAATCATGCAGCAGCTAGTAAACCACCTCAAAGTTGTGTTTCCAATCAATCCATTAAACCACCCCCAAAGTGTCACGGATAATTCTAGAGATCATACTAGAACAACACCATATGATACGTATCATTCAACTCTTATGTCACCTAGAACACCCAATGTCACCACAGGTATCCGCAAGTTAAGACATGCATCAAGTGATCTCAAATCCAAAATATTCAGTTTAACATAAAGAAACGACAAAGATCAAGACTCAATTCACCATAAAAATAAGAGAGGGAGGTGAACATCATAAGACCGAACTATATTGGTAAAGCTCATGATACATCAAGATCATGTCAAATCACAAACACGAGGGAGGGAGAGAGAGAGATCAAACACATAGCTATTGGTACAAACCCTCAGCCCTGAGGATGAACTACTCGCGCATCACCATGGAGGCAGAAAGATTGATGAAGATGGCCTCCCCAATGGTTTTCCCCCTCTAGCAGGGTGCCAAAGAAGGCCTCCAAATGAGATCGCTTTGGAACATAGGCTTGTAGCGATGGATGAACTATTATATATTTCTTTCCGGGGGTTTCTCTATTTATAGGATTTTTCAGCGTTGGAATCACCTGAAATGGAGCCACGAGGGGGGCCACAAGCCATGCGGTGCGCCCTGCCCCCTGGGTGTGGCGGGCTAGCTTGTGGCCACCTCGTGGGTGTTCTGGCTGCCTCCCAAAGCATCTAGGGTCCTTCTCGGTCTAGGAAAAATCATCGTGAAATTTCATCATGTTTGGACCTTCCTATGTATGGATTTTCTGCGAAGAAAAAGCATACAAAAAATAGGAGCTAACACTAGATTAATAAGTTAGTCCATAAAAATAATATAAATATGCACCAAAAACCATATATAATTGATGTAAATATATCATGAATACTTCATAAATTATAAATACGTTGGAGACTTATCAGAGAGTGACCCGACTCTTGAGTCTATTCAAGTGGGAGTGAGTGATTTACATGCCCATGGGGGCAATTGTGTAGCTTAGGAGTCCTTAAGAAATTACGAAGGTTACCCTTAAAGTAAGGAGGTGGGAGGTTAGAACTAGGTAATTTTTTGTCCTTTGGCCCATGTGCCTCTAATTGGACAAGGAGGTGGGTTGTAGCACATTATGGGGAGTATCCCTACACCACATGGAGGCTTCCTTTTTAGGTCTTGGGCCTCTTCACTCTCTTGCCTTCACCTTTTACTTATTATTTTATGCGTTCTTCCTCCTTTGACTTGGCATGAAGGTTTGCTTGGAGTTTTGTTGACCAGGATGGCTTGCTTGGACCCATCGGGGCTTGCCAGGCCTATTGTTGACCTTCCAAAATTGTGTAGAATAGGCTTGACTTTTGTGGTCTGCCTGTGCATTTAAGATAGGGGGTGGGACCTCGGTTAGAGTTCTAGCCATTACTACAACATGAGTCCCCTTGACTCGGACTCACAAAAGTGTTCTTCACGGTTTCGAGTCAATAAGTTGGCCTTGGAGTATTGTCGGTGTTCTTGAAGCCTTCACGGATGCTTGATAAGCTCTAGTGTTGTGTGTTATCGAAGAAGGGCGTCATCTTGGTTTTGTTAAGTCCATTTGACCCTCGTGACCATCGTCTTGGGTAATTTATGGAAGTCCATGCGGCCCCTAATAACTTAATTCAACTCCAAGAAATATCCTCTGGGAATTTGGGTCCTTACGCGACTTGCGGGAATTTGGGGAACCACCACAAATTTTATGGGGCCATGAATTACTCCTAGAATACCTTGCGGGAATTTGAGGCACCACCGTAAGTTTTACGGAGCCATGAATACCCCGTGAGAATTTTTGGGCACCACCATAAATTACATAGCGATATATGACTCCAGAAATATCTTGCATGGATCTATGACTCTTCTTCCATATATTTCCATCTTCGGTAAATATTTTGCGGAGATATGGAGCCTCTCCATAATTTAAGTTTGGCCACGAGAAATATTTCACCAAAATATGGTGTCTTTCGGGGTCCCTAAAGCCATTTGATTAGCGGTTCAAAGGAGACGTCCCTGAATGATGGAAAAAATATCATGGGAAGAACTAGTACACATCCATGGTCGTCCACGCATTTTTATTATTGGAGCTTCCGGACATTATTATACTTTATTGTAATTTTTTATACCAGAAATAATTTTTCTTCGAAGTCCCTCGTGGATTCTTGCAATTTATAAAAATCTGGCATTTTCAGTTATTTTTAGGTCACCTGGTGAAATTTTTTTGAAAATAAGGGCCTCTAAGAATTTTTTTAGAACATCCAGCATCCATTAGGTAAAGTTCAGTAGTCTCCAAGGCTTGTCTATAATTACTTGTAAAGTGGAGGGCCTGTGCATTTAAAACCAAACTGAAAAACAATATCAAAAGGGATCCCGACCAACCTTAATATTTTTGTTTATGGTTGATAATTCAAAAGCCATAGGGAAGTTGGTTTCTCGTATAAAATAAATAAATTAATTTTACAAAAAGTACCGATTTCTTGGAGGCCGAGCGTAGCCCATGACATCTCCCTTACAATCTTCTCCACATTACCAGCACTGGCCCACCACCAACACGAAGGGCTGAAGGCCACCACACGAGACCTCCTAATCAGCGCTTGAGACGCCCGAATCAGCGTGTGGCGCTAGCGCAGCCATCTCACGGGCCATGGTCCATTTGTCATATGACGATCACTCTCTATTGGCTGGACCGCTTGATTAACTCGCTAGCTTTCCTTCGAAAAATCGCTCGCAAGCTGACTACGCCATTTTCCTCGCTTTTTTGGTGTTGCGAAGTTGTTCAGAAAATAAAACCAACTACCGTTTTTAAAGTAAAAAGTTTCATGAATTTGAAAAAAATCATAAATTTCAAAAAAGTTCATGGACTTTAAAAAACATCAACTTAAAAATATCATAAGTTTGAAAAAGGTTCAAGGATTTGAAAAATGTCCATACATTTGAGAAAATTCATGAATTTGAAAAGTTCATGACTTTTAAATTATTCAAGGATTTGAAAAGTTTGTGAATTTGAAGAAAGCTAATGAAATTTGAAAAAGTTTAGCAATTAGAAAATAGATGTCCAAAAAGTTCAAATTATATAAAAAGAATGAATGCAAATTAAAATAGGAAAACCCCAGAAAGAAAACGAAAATAACCGAACAGAAGTTTCTAAAAGCTTCCCAGAAACAAATCAAAGACCAACCAAAAAAGTAAAAAAAATAAGAATAAAACAAGGAAAAAAGAATTTAAATCGACCAAACAAAACCGAAGTACAAAAAAAGAGAAACCAGCCAAAAAAACTAGAGGGGCCCTGTAGAAGGTTGCCAAAATCTGGCGCGGCTATGTCTCGCTTGCTGCGGGATAGTAGCTGTCCTCGCCGTAGTTACCATAGTATTTTTGAAATGTTTACTCTGTGTATAAGAATTGTTGCCGGAGTTTTTTTTAAATGTTTGTATCAAAAAAGTATTCAAAACTTTCAAGAAAATGTACCTAATATTAGAAAAAGTTGTGAATTACGTATTTTAAAAATATTAAACATGTATAAAAAAATGTTGCCGGTGTACACAACAAATGTACAATGTGTATGAAAAAGTAAAATTTAAACATATATTGAAAAACTATTAATAATGTATTAAAAATATTGTTAAATGCGTATAAAAAAGTTAAAGATGTATACAAAATATATAAAACATACATGAAAAAATATACTCCCTCCGTTCCGAATTACTTGTCGCTGGTATGGATGTATCTAGATGTATTTTAGTTTTAGATACATCCATTTCTGCGACGAGTAATTTGGAACGAAGGGAGTAGACATCAAAACATATATTTAAAAAATTATTTATTTGTAAAATGTTAAACATGTATAAAAATATTTTCTTTATGGATACCAATTTTTTTACAAAATGTATGAAAAAATTAGACATTAAATATATATATTAAGAAAAATGTTAAACATGCATAAAAACTGTCCCTGGTATATATAAAAAATGTCCGTATTGTATACAAAAAAGGTACATTGTGCTTGAAAAATAGCAGACACGTGTTGAAAAACTTCAATGAAAACCAAAAAAACTGACATAGAACAAATAAATCCAAAGAAAGAAAAAAGAGATAGGAAAAGGGAAACAGAAAATCAATAGAAAAACCAAAGAAACCCCAAGAGAAAACTTGGTAGATCAATGGAATAACTAAAAAAATAGAACAACATAAAAAAAACTAAAGCTGGAGTGTTGGGCTGGCCTAATAGCGCCCAACCATAGGAGATTCCTAATGAGAATCGGTACGGGCGAGAAATAGTTGTCGCATCCAAAACCTGTGTGAGGAGCTAAAAGGGTTGACCCATCTAACTCACCAAACGTTGGAAGAATGTGTGTGATGTGTACCAAAATCAAAGTAAACACGCGCGTGGAGCACCAAAAACGAAATCGCCTACCACACACCCACTACTTAGCCACATGACCTCATGAGTCCTGGCCTCTCGTGGTGGACCAGGCGTCGCACCCAACCCTAGTGACCAGGACTCCAGGGGTCATGAGCTGGATAGGCCGAGCACGTTGACTTCGCCATGCTAGCCTAGCACATCACCCCTCCATCGTCGCTCTTAGGACGCCAGACCTCCATCATAGCTCCTCCTCCTAGTCGGCCTTGATTGGATATCTCCCTAGTTGGCGCTTGCGGCGCAGGCTCCACCATCGCTCCTTCTCTAGAGTTGGTGTGATGGACCAAGTGACTGAGGTCGAGGACAAGTTGGCATTGAAGGTCGGCTGGCTGTGGTGGCTGGCGCCATGACCCCGAGCGAAACAATTGCGGCTACAACATCAACGGTGGCGCGCATTCCTGAGTTGATTTTATTGTTTGTTGCAAGGGATTTCTTGCAATTGGACATTTATTTGATTTTTGTTAATTGCTTTGCAAGAGGTTTCTTTCCCTAGCAACAAGGAGGTGGTGCCCTAAAAAAGAGGTGGGGTTGGTTTGAAAAATAATTAATAGGGATTGTGTGGTTTGAATAAAAATCAATAGTAGAAGGCATGCGTCCATAAGAGGGATTAAAGCGATGAAAGCAAAACCACAAGGGCGATGTTAGGTGTTGGCCGGCCAGCCGAAATTTCTACTGGTCGCCTAACAACCATTCAATTCGGCCGTTCTAGACCATTTGATTCCCCGCCTTGTCCTTGTCCTTCTACCTTACCTCCTCACCTCACTCACCTCCCTGCCACACCGCACGCTCTCCTCTCGTCACAGAGCTCACTCTCCTCTCGCTGCACAACCCTGGTTTCATGTGCAGCACGCAGCAAGAAACATGTTGCCGTCGTCACAAAAGCTGCACGCAACCTGTAGCTCGTGGTCGCCGCCGCCCCAGCAAACGGAAGTTTCCCGTCATGCCATCGCCAAGAAAGGTTGTAGCAAAACCCGTTGCTGGTTGCAGCAAAAAAAACATACACAGTCGCTGGTATTTTGACTCTCACTGGCCCGCCACAGCACTCGTAGGTTGTAGTGCCCTGTAGTTCCCTTAGACGTTTGTAGCATGGCTGTAGGTGGGTTGTAACTCCTGCCGACAATGGTTGCAACTTCTGATGTGGGGGGAGGGGGTTGCAACTCCGGCGAAAGCCATTCCAACAAAAAGCAAGGCCAGTTGCAACTCCGGCGAGAGCCAATTCCAGCAAAAAGTGTATGCGGTTGCAGCTTGTCAGCGCAAAAATCCAGCAAAACACAATGTCGGTCTAGCCAAAAAAAATTTAGGATGCAATTTGTACACCCCCTTTCTAGCATTGCCGTCGGCCGATTCCAGCCTAAAGTGGTGGCATACAACAACTCATTGGTTGCACCTCAGGCTACAATGCCAGATGCTAGTTCCAGCATCACCATCGCTCGCCGGTTTGCATCCATCGTCGTGGTCGGTCGCTGTGGTCGCATCGTTCGGTCACCACCATTGAAGCACGCGGGGGCTATGAGTTGTGGCAATCGTCGTCAGTGGCCACATCGGCGCCACTTACACGCAGCATCACCCCATCACCAGGTCATGCTATCTGCCCTATAAATGTCATCATTGTCACGTCTGTCCTCTCCGAGATGGGCTCGAATTTGCAAGGGCGACGCGTGTTTTGTATCGCGGCTGCTTATCCTCCGCAGCATGCAGTGCCAAATCTAGGAGGGTGCGGTGGGCAGCCGTAGTAGGGAGAGGTTGTTGCGGTCAGAGGGGATGGTAGCCATGGAAAAATGAGAAGTAAGACGAGAGGAGGAAAAAATACAACGATGCGGTGCGAAAATGATTTTTTTCTTCAAAAAGGAGCATAACCTTTTTGCATCAAACAATGCACACAACCATCTTTATTAAATTATCCAGCAAAGCCTTCCAGAATAAATACATGAATCAACTCAAAGCCGCCTCCCTGGCGAGCACTATCATCATACCTATATACTTGATGATGTGACGTGACCTCGCACCAACACATACCATGTAATCCGGTGGCCTCACTAAGCCGCCCGTCAAGCTAGGAACACCGGCCGGTCTTGTAGACCATCAACGCGCATTGCATGTGCACTCTCTATAATCCGCCACCGCCATCTTCCATCGTCAAATCTTCAGGAGCGATCAATGCATTGACCTTGTCAGGCCATCTTGCCGTCGACGCCAGACAGTGCCACCCTCATGTGTGCGCGTCAACACGCGTCTGTCCCTGAGACTGCACTGCACCGCGCTACCAAGACCCGTCGTCATCGATGCGGTACATGCACACCACTCCTCCTCTTGTCCCCTTCAGGCAGCGCAACTCCAAATAATGCCCACAAGATGGAGAACGGCGTCGAAGGCACCGCCATCGTTCGATCTGGGAGACCGGGTTTTCCCCAGAGGAGCCGAAACATGGTAACAATGATTGCAACCGATGATTCCTTCGACAAGGAGATGACGTCCACAACACCGCGATCGTCTGCCATGACCGAGGTCGACATGGTTTTTGTTGGTGGTCACGCCACACTGAGCCAGCAGCTACCTGGAACGCCGTCAGGGATCCAACATCCCTCGCTGACCCCTCTACATGCCTCCGACTGGCCACGGTCCCTACTGTTGATGGATCTGGGTGATGGCCAGATCCATGACACACGGTCGCCCACCATAGGCAGGGAAGCACGTGGGCTCACATGGGCATGGAGGCGAGCGTCGCTGCCGCACGACCAGGGACACTGTCTTGACCGTTGTGCGTGCTCACCCTCTTGGTCCCGCCCAACCGAGCCAGAGTGTAGTTGCGGCGTCCGTCACCCCGGATAGGGATTAGTTGGGCACCGCACCACCACAACACGCATCGGGACCTCCCAGCGTTGTTGACACCATGCCGCCGTTCGCCGGAGAGAATCGCACCCCTGTTGCCGTCCCACCGCGGATCCGCCTGAGGCATCTTGTTGGCCGCCATCGATGGGATCCAGGTCGAGAGAGAAAGGTCTTCAAGGAACACCCCGCAGCCGTCGTCTTCGGACCTGTGCAGGCTTCACCAGCAGGGCCTTAGGCGGCGGCAAGACAAGGAGGAGGCTGGTGGTATACCTTTGGCAGCGTAGTTGAATCGTCCCCGCGCTCCTCTCGAGGGCGTGCGAAAACGATGGGCTATTGGATCCAGTTTTGATCGAGATGTCAGATTGCGACCAACCTAATTTATATGCGGTCGGCTGGCACCAATCATTTATCAACCCAGAAACTCTTCTTTAATTAAGTACAATAGGGATAAAATATAATTGTGTGCATCACAAATCACAGTGATGTTTTCCGGGAAACAAATTAGAACCGCCCGTTTGAATACGAAGGCGGCGCGTGCCGCTAAGCCACGAACACGTCAAACAGGCCCATTGGCCCGCGTTGCTGGTGCCGGCTTGACGAAGCGCCTCCAGTACCGGTGCTGCGCCCATACAGCGCCCATGGACTCGATGGGTACGCCCTTCGTCTCCGGTAGGAACACCGCCACGAACACCGTCATGACGACCACCCACCAGGCGTAGTAACCGAAGGTAATGTATTTGAACCGGCACAACATTTCCATGAATGACTGCGACTGCGCAAAGGTGAGCAACCCCGAGACTGCCCCGCTCAAGCCTAGAGCCGACGACCTCACCTCAAGGGGGAAGATCTCGCTGGTGATCACCCACGAGAGGGGGCCCCATGACACGCCGAATCCCGCCGTGTATACGCAGACGAGCGCCACAACGGCCATCGCGTAACCTCGCGGCATCGCGACCTCGCCGTTGGTCCCCAGCTGCGCGCCGAAGATCCACGCCATGGCCACCAGGGACAGGATTAGGACGACGCCGCCCAGAAAGAAGAGAGAGCGGCGGCCGAACCGGTCGACGACGAGCCCGGCGACCACTATGGATGCGAGGCTGACGACGTCGGTGATGATCGAGCCCAGGATGGCCTTCTGGCTCGTGAACCCGATGGTGTAGAAGAGGAGAGGCGTGAAGATGGACACCACGATCACGCCCGTTAGCTCAAAGAACACCGTCATGGCCACGGCCATAACAAGGTGTGGCCGGTACTCGCGGCGACCGAGGCGCCGGAGTGCGCCAGACTCGTGCATCTTGTCCTCCTCCGCGGCTTGGATGATATCCTGGAGCTCCGCGTTGATGTCGGTGTCCAGTCCACGGATGCGCCGCAGTGAAGCGCGAGCCTCGTCGACCTTCCCCCGCAGCACCAGGCTGTTGGGCGTATCCGGGATGAGCGCCGCGCCCACGACGATGAAGCCAGCAGGGACGATGCCTATGCCGAGAGAGAGGCGCCAGCCCCACCTAGGAATGGTGTTGGCGCCGTAGTCGACAAGATCGGCCATGAACAGGCCCACGTTGAGGAAGAAGTGGAAGGTGCTCGTGAACGCCCCGCGCCACCGCGCCGGCGCTATCTCTGCCAGGTATAAGGGCGCAGACTGCAACAACAACAAAAAACACATCCGTTACAATGCACGTCATGCATATGGAGTTGGACGAAAGCGCGCGCGTTAATTACCAAACTAGTGAAACCGACGGCGACGCCGAGGAGAATGCGGCCGATGATGAGCATCTCAATGTTAACTGCGGTGAAGTTGAGGAGGGCGCCGGCGAGAAACAGCAAGCCGCCTATGAGCATGGAATTCTTCCGGCCCAACGTCCTGGTTAGATGGCCGGCGATCGGGCTGGCGAGCATGCCGGCGAGGTAGAACGAGGAGACGAAGGTGTTGAGCAACTGACTGTCGAAGATGCAATAGGTATCCTGCTTCGCGTTGGACATCTTCCGCAGAATCTCCGGAAAGAAGGCCTCGAGGAAGGACTCCATCTGCGTCAACCCACCTGACATTTCGCAGAAACAATTTTAAACATGATTGATCAAGTGGCCAACAGATACATGGTCATATCATTTTTTCATATCATTTTTTTCAAGAACCGACAGAAGAACTGCACAAGTGCAAATATTAGGCTCGAAAGGGATACTACCGGAACAAAACGGCAGCGCCTAATTATTGCATCAATCACTTTTATCCTGGACCGCTAAATCTTCATCCAACAACCCATAAAACATGAAAGCCGATAACTGCCACATGTGTGGCGTGGAGGGCGACCCGCCCGCACGCATCGTGTGGCATGGACGGGAACCGCCCCGCACGACCCCGTCCGCGCGCACAAAAGCGCGCCCGCACGTCCGGTGCGTGGCAACCCCGCCCGCACTGCCTCGTCCGGGCCAGACGAGCCGCTGCCCGCACGACCCAGCCGTTTCCGGCCTCCGATCCGTCCCCTCTCTCGTCTGCGCCCTCGCCCCCCGCCTGTCGAACCCCGACCTCCGTCGCCGGCCATCTCTGGTTGCCATGGCAACCAGGGAGGATCTGTAGGGCGCTCCCACTGCAAACCATACCCCTTATCTCCCCCACCCCATCCCCCCCCCCCAACCCCCACTCCAACAACGCCCTCCAGAGACGACCAGCTAAAAGCAGGTGAATCTCCCGATCTCCCTATTGTTTCTCATCCTCCTTCTGGGCAGAAAATTGCAAAATTACTGATGAAGTTGGCAACTAGATCCATCCTACAGGGTTAAAACACTACATACGTTGTGTGACTTCGCAGTTGCCAAGCAGAATACACTAGATCTGCCATGTAGTACGCTAGAGATAACCGTGAGTTCTCAGTAGGTTGATGCTCCTAGTTGGTGAATGAATGGATGTGCAGGAATCCATAAAAAGGGAGAGAGAATTGATAAATTTGGAATAATGGGGTGTGTGAAAATTAATTGCCATTGGTGTATAACGTCAGTTGCCACCTGTCATTGTCGTCAACTGCCACCATGTCAACTTATTGCTTGCCATCCTATTGTAGAGCCTGATGCCATCGAATCAAACGGATAGCTAGCACCAGATTTTAGAAAAGGATAGTGGATGTGCATGTCCTACTAGCCATGATATGTTGGTTGCCAACGCATGAAAATGTGACAGCACTGACGTGTTAACTTCTACATGCAAGCAGCACAATGATAAAAATTTTTTTGGATTGTTGATGCCTTCTTGTTCATCCAGTGATTGAGAGCACATCAGAACAGAAGCGAGACACGGAAAAGAATGAATCACGAAGATGGTGCAGATGATTGGGGTTCTCAAAGGCCAGAAACGCCGCCACCTTTCGATGCATCAGAGTACAGTCAGCTCATCTCTGCAGGGCCGTTGCTGCCGCTGCTAGAATAGTATGCAGGCGTAGGTACGATGCGTGCTAAAAAATGAAGAGAAACATTTGCCATCTTCGCGACGATGGACATGACATTCTACTTATGTCGTGCACTGTCATTTGTCTTGCAGGTTCTTATGACCAGAACAATCTTAGGGGGGGCCCGTGGCAAGTGCACTCACAAGGCGCTAACACTGACAAATGTACGGGCAGCCAACTCCAACTAGCTAGTATGGCTAATCAAGGTAATGCAAAAACGAAAAAAGAGCACATAATGCTGTGGACATGAAAAATGAACATGAAAAAAAGATGGCAAAAGGACTCACGAGTTATCACGGGTGTAAAATGCAGAGCCTTCGTGCAGCACGTGGAATCGGGCAGCACCCATGTACCTGCCATCGACGTCGTACACAGGTGAGTCCATAAACATAGTGAAGATGCGGATGCTCAGTCAGCACAAGGAGCATAGTTGACAACTACAAAAATTGCCATGACTGGTCTTCTACGGTTGCCATGTATTAAAAACAACATTTGCCATCTCTGCACACCTGCAGTTGCCATGTAGGAAAAGCTGCAGTTGCCATTTCATGACAACTGCAATTGCCATCTAATAACAAACTGCGATTGCCCTACCGATGCAACTTCAGTTGCCATGCAAGCAAAAATGCATTTGCCACATAAGGGCAATTGCAGTTGCCGTGCTAGCACGAAATGCGTTTGCCGCGATTTGACCAACCACTACTATGATTGCAGGTTATTACGCTGGCGGTGACCCGGCAAACGTCTCCTGGCAAGCTTCGCAAATTCCTGGTGGATCACGTCATTATGGTGTAACAGACCACACACAATGGTCAAATACAGCACAACAAGGTAGAGGGAAAATATCTGAACCACAAAAAACAGCGCTACATTTGCTATTTGTAGTTATTTGTAGGCAAAACAATGGTTGCCATGTTTGTTGAACAGTAGGTGCCATGTCTGCACACCTACAGCTGCCATAAAAATGACCACCCACAGACTGACGGCTTGCTGTCTGTAAAAGATGTCATGGAAAATCACTCGAAAATGGTGTGATCCGTTGCGATCCACATGTTAGCCAACACAAAATTCTTAATCTCGTACCTGTTTTTCCCTGTTACAGAACCTACAACTACAATGCACAGCGGCGCCGGCACATCTACTGCGGGGAGCTCTGAGCGCACGGAAGACGCGTTCCACCAGACAGCAGACAAACATGCCGCAAACAATTTCGAGTCAGAGTCGGGAATGGCAATCATTCCAGCAATGCCGGCAAGCACCCCTTTGAACACAAGCACTGGCAACTCTCAGGTAGATGGGACTGCCACCCATACTGAAGTGAACGATGAAACTGACGACAACGCGCAAGGGGATGAAGATGGTGGGCAATCAGAGATCGTGGTGCCTCAGCCACCGTACATTGGGCAAAGATTTGAGTCATTCGAAGCAGCAAAGGAATACTACCAGACATATGCAAAGTTCCATGGGTTTGCGGTCAACACCGAGTACCGTAGGACAATTAAGAAAACTAACGAGTACAGCAGAGGTGAGATGAGGTGCCACAAGGCACGCAGGAACAAGAAGGGGAAAGGCGATGCGCCTGTCGTTCCGGAACGAAAGAGAGGTATCATTCAGAAGACTGAGTGCCCTGTCCGGTGTAAGCTAAACGTAGATGGAGCACAGTGGGTGGTCAATGAGTATTTTGACGAGCACAACCACCAACTGATAAAGAAGTTCGACCTAGTGAAATTTCTGACCGCCCACAGAGGGTTCACCCCCGTCGAAAGGCAATTCGTAAAGCTGCTACATGATTGTAACGTCGGTCCATCGAGAATGGTGCAGATACTATCTCTCATCCACAGCAAAAAGGGGACTCTGAGTAGCATGCCGTACATACCAGCTGACGTCACAAACCTACGGGCAAGGTACCGTAGAGAGAGCAAGTTGGCAGACATAGAGGCCACAATTGCCTACTTCGATGAGAAAGCCAAAGAAGATGCAGATTTCTTCTACAGGATAAGGTTGGACGATGAGGACCGTGTCAGGAACATGTATTGGGTGGATGGTGCTGCAAGGAGAGCCTACAAACATTTCCGAGATTGCATTTCATTCAACGCGACGTACCTCACCAACATGTACAAGATGCCGTGCGCTCCGTTCATAGGGATAAATAACCACAATCAGTCGTTGCAGTTCGGCTGTGGGCTCGTCCGGAACGAAGACACGGATGGGTACGTTTGGCTGTTCAAGACCTTCTTGGAGTGCATGGATGGACTTGCTCCGATGAACATAATAACGGACCAGGATTTCAGCATGCGTGCAGGCATAGAGGAGGTCTTTCCGTTGGTAGTGCACAGGCACTGTAGGTGGCACATTATAAAGAAGGCTGAGGAGATGCTAGGACCGTTCTTTGCTGACCGTCCAGAGCTGCACAAGGCATTCGAACTGTGCGTGGACCACAGCTTGACGGTGGAGGAGTTTGAAAGGAGCTGGATGGCCATGACTGAAACACATCAAGTCCAAGACAATGATACTCTTGTAAGCCTGTGGGAGAAGCGAATGTACTGGGTGCCGGCCTACTTCATGCAGTGCTTCTTCCCCTTTCTGCAGACTACGCAGCGCAGCGAGGGATTCAATGCTGTTTTGAAGCGGTACGTTAGTCCTGGCAACTCATTGCTACAGTTTGCCAAGCAGTACACAGCTTTGCAACAAAATTTTTTGGGATCTGAGCTGCAGCAAGAAGCGAACACCGCGCTAAAGCAGCCAAAATTGCTAACGTACTTACCGATGGAGAGGCAAATGAGCAAGATATACACCAACAAGATCTTTAACAAGTAAGTCAGTTGCGTTACAGTCTTATTTGCAGAAAAAGCACCAAGTCAGTATGTGCCTTATAGAGTGCGATGCAGTTGCCATGATTTTGCGGTTGCCATGTTTAATAAAGTACTGTTTGCCATACTTACTCAGATGCAGTTGTCATATTCAATAGAAATTCTGTTTGTCATGCTTACCCGGATGCAGTTTCAATGTTCAATGAAATGCAGTTGCCATGTTTAATGCAATGTACTTCCACTGGACATGTTGGTGTGCAAATGCTAGTGTCAAATGGAAAATGTTATGTTGTTGCCATGTCTATTGAAATGCAATTGCCATGTTTACTAAAATGCAACTGCCATGTTTGCTGAAATGCAATTGCCATGTTTAATAAACTCTAGTTGCCATGTTTAACAAAATGCAGTTGCCATGTTTAAATAAGATGCATCTGCCATGTTTGTTGAAAATGCAGTTGCCATGTCTATTGTACTGCATTTGCCATGTATAGCGTACTGCATTTGCCATGTTCAACATACTATATTTGCCATGTTCAATGAATTACGTTTGCCATGTTCAAACAAAATGTATATCTATTTTCCATGACAACATAAGGTGCTACAAGAAAAAAGCCCACAATAGTTTAACAGAAAACACACAAAAAATGCAGATTCCAGGAAGAAATAAAGCGTGCCAGCATGTTCACGGCTTTCCAGGTGGACGAACGTACGTTCAAGGTGTGTTCTATTTTGGGCATGTCAGATTCAGAACCTGAAGACCCGGACAAAGGAAGGAACTACTTCGTCACAGCCTCGATAGGCGAAAGTGAGTTCTACTGCCAATGCTGCAAGTTCAAACGGGACGGCATTGTGTGCTGTCACATACTAAAAGTAATGGACGTGAACGCTGTGACACGGATGCCCCGACATTTCATAAGGCGGCGATGGACTTGGGACGCTGACGATGCGTTGGCGCCGCAAACAACACACGCAGTTCTGGCTGTGCATGACGAGAGACCAGAGTCAACCATGGAAGCCGTGAGGCACGTTGTGCTGACAAAGAACTATGCTGAGCTAATTGATGAAGCGTGCAAGAGTGATGACACATCGAGAGTCGCAGAAAAACACAGGAAAGCACTAAAAAGAGAGCTTGATGAGATCAAGAAGAGGAAAGCCGAGGAAGCCTTACACCGGTTCCCCCGCACATCAAGCGTGCCTTCATCCACGGGGTCGTCGTCTGAAAACTCAGAGATAGGATCTGGAACAGCAAGCACACAGACCCAGGTCAGGAACCCACCCCGTTCCATCACAAAGGGTTGTCCAAGAGAGATAAGGTACAAGTCGGGATTGGAGATCCAAGCAAAACACAAGAAAACGAAGAAAGGGGCGGCCAATCCATGAGCAAAAATTGTGGCGTTGTGGACATTTTGTTTTGTACCCTAGATGTTGAGAATTCTTTTTTAAAACAATTGGGGGAATAACTCTTCAGGGGCATCAGAAGTGCAAGGGAAAATTCATTGAATGGTTAAATGCAGTTGCCATGTTATGGGTACTTAATCTGCCATGATGTATGCATTTAATTTGCCATGTTATGTGTAGTTAGTCTGCCATGATTTTTGATACTAAACATGCCATGCTAATTTATGCTAAATATGCCATGCTATTTTGTACTGAATATGCCATGCTAGTTGTAGTGGATCTGCCATGTTAATTGTACTGGATCTGTCATCTTAGTTGTGCTGTAGTTGCCATGTTAATTATGCTGGAGCTGCCATGTTGTTTGTACTGTATCTGCCATGTTAGATGTACTGGACATATGCCATGGTATTCCTGATGACTCTGCATGGCATGTATTCACATGACAAAAACGACGCGGTTTACGCGCACGTAGTGTGTTGTGTGCAAGTGTATGGGAAACAAGTTGGAAAACAGCGTAACGTGCATAAACCCCAGCAAAAACGTTGTGGCTGCATGATCAACCTACCCCCGTGCAGTTACCGATGAAAATGAAGAAGAAAAACAGCCAAAAATGTAAAACGACAATGACTTCCACTACCCATGTCTGATGAACTACATTTGCCATCGTTTTTAAAACATCATAGACGCGTTCAAAGCATCAAACCGGTGCTAGAAACGACAAAACCATTGTAATAATTACGCCTAAAAGTAGGTTCACGTCCACACATATATTACATGAAACTATTCAAATGTCACTCGCACACCACCACTACATAGTAGCCTACGTGGGGTTGTAGCCACAACATAGCACACAAACATAGTTTTCAACAATAAACAACGAGATAATACCTTACATTCCTCGGCAACAGAATGTAAGGTGTGCGTCCGGTCTGTAACGCCACGTGATCACTTGTACTTCTTGGTGACTTTCTTGATAGCTTCTTGCACAAACTCGCGTGCTCCCGCCCGCTTGTTGAAATCTTCATTCGTCAACCAGTTCCATGTGTGGATTTTCCGGAGCTCAACGACCGTTGTAGCTATGATAGCGGGGACAATTCTGCCTTCCCACTTCGCAAGGTACTCCAGCGCGTGAAAGCCATAGTCCGTCCTGCACGAGGAAAAGAGTAACGTGACCACGCAAAGAGCTCAGACGTAACAAAAGACAGACTTCAATTTCAGATCTGACAAACAAAACAGGAATTGGATTGATGTAAAATGGTAGACGAAAAGGGAGGAAGGAATTACGTGTTCCCTTGCTTTGTAGTCGCCACATACTCAGTTGGGAAATGATTGATCTCTACCTTTGAGTGTTCATAGTGACGGTGCCATGTCTCTTTGAGGTTCTTAATGAAGAATTCAGCATGCGTGGTGAGGTCTACATCATCTTCCGAACGGATTGAATCAAGCACCTCAACACGTTGGTTCTTCAGGTCAAGACAGATCACGTAGTGGTGACCACACTTGTCGTGTGGGTCATGTGGTAAAAGCTCCTGGAACATGGGGAACATGACCTGCATTTTAAAAAGTGAGGAAAATGAGAATCAGCGTTCGCGTAAAGAACAGCAGAGGGACAAAGGAATTAGAATCACGTAGAAAAACTCTGGTTATGGGTGGGGGTAGTTGAAATAAAGTTGCCGTCCATGTGTGAACAAAAGTATGCCATGTATGTTACTGTCAAGTTGCCACATAGTTTGCGCGGCATGGAAAAATCAAATAAGTCAGTGTGCACGGCAGCTGTTGCCACATGAAAACAGCTGCCACGTAAAACACAACTGCAGATGATGGCAACAAAAATCACACCTTGTGAAAAAAAAGTGCAGACATTGAAGGAGTACTCACATATTTCTTCATTGTGAGCTTGAAATCACCGTGTTGGGCAAAGTTCTTCCTCAGGATTTTGTGGTGGAAGTCACCGTCCCATATTTTGCAGGTCACACTGTAATGCATGATTGTCTTGTCGGCGCACACATCGATGTGGTTGTTGATGTAGTCAATCCCGCATGCAACTACGTTCGTCGACATTTTCCGTTTGGCCTCACGGACTCAGCAAGATCACCAAGGTCGACGTACGTCGCTCCGCATTGAATGACTTTGGTTCTGTCCAAACATGAGCTGTATGAAAACAATATAACATGGAAGGATCATGCCTACTAAGTAAAAAAATTTTATGAAAGAAATAAAACAATATAACATAGAAAGTACGAAGGATGTGAATGGTAAAAAAGGAGCAAAGCAAAATGAGATGTTATGGGGTGTGGTCGTTTACGCTTTCAGCTCTTTCATGTGCTTGCCGCTGGACCTCGCATTTCCAAACCGCTTGACGATATCGTACAGCTGGGTCTGTTCTTTAGTGGCCCTGAATTCGGGCTCGTAGTCTTCCGCGGGAGGTGGGTGCACTACCCTCTGCTGCCTCACAGAACCAGGAGTGGCACTCCTAATGGTATCCTCGGATACCGTGTCTGCAGGCACGTTGGAACTTGATTGCCCTTGCCCTCGTGAGGACTTCCTCTATAATGCTGCCTCCTCAAGCATGCGGTAAGTTTCTTCAAGAGACGGTGAAATCTCCTCGGGTGTGGCTGCAGTGATAAAAAAAAGTGGGTTAGGATACCTAGGAAATCAAAAGCAGATGGATTGTGAGAAAAGATGGGGTGCATGATGTGAGTTGTAGGTAGGAAAAAGTGGGGCAGTTGCCATGTGTGGTCCAGCTGTAGTGACCATGTCATAGCAACTACAGTTGCCATGTAGTTGGAATGTAGTTGCCATCTAGTTGGAATGTAGTTGCCATGTCACAGCAACTACAGTTGCCATGTTGTGTCAACTGCACTTGCCATGTGATTGCTTTATGAAAAAATGCAGCATGGAAACAAAAAAAATGCAGGTGACATGGTGTTGAATCAATTCCAGTTGCCATGTGTGATGCACTGTGTTTGCCATGTTACGGAGACTACGGTTGCCATATTGAATCAACTTCAGTTGCCACATGGTTGCCCAAATGTAAAATGTAGCATGGCAGAAAAAAAAGTAGGTGACACGGTGCATCAAATCCAGTTGCCATGTCATCGCATGTCAGTTGCCATCACAAGTGAGAACCCCCCAAAACAAAAAATATGATTGGGACAACAGTGAAACTACACAGACGTGTGCAAGAAAAATCATATGGACATGGCAAGTGTACCTGCCACAATCGGCTCTGCGAACTTGACAGCCTTCCTGCCCTCGACCATTGGCTGCGCCATCATTGCAGGCATGCCTCCTGGGAATACAAAGGCAACTGGCATAGGATTTTGCACAACCGGTTGATCTTGACTGATGCCAAGGTTGAAACTCGGTGGGGTAAAGGCCATTGGGTGCCTCTCATTCCTGTTGGCCGGACCACGAACGACTTGCGGGGCAGAATCCAAGGGTGAAAGATCGACAAACATATCTGAATCGGCAGCTGTAGAATGATCGTCCTTATTTGCAGGGCGGGGTGTGTTGTCAGTGGTATCAACCATAGCTTTCATGACAATCTTCTTGTTTGGGCTGTAGGGGACACCGACGTTGACTGGGAGCCTGGAAGTGCGCAGATTTATGATGGGGATTTCCACTGCAGGAAAAGGCGCAGTCTGCTCCGGGTGTTCACCTGCGTCGCTTGTGCCCGGCTTGACACCTGCATCAGTTGTGCTCCAGTCTTCAGGTTTCTCCGTCACATTGCTTTTGGCAGGTGGCGGGAACAGTGTGGACGCAGGAACAAAACCAGACTCGTCTCTCCTGCTCCTGGCTACTGTCGGTGCGTTCGGTATGTCCGTTGGTTGCTTGCGGGGGCTACGACGCCTAGGTGGTAGACCAACACGCGAAACAGTCGCCTTAGCAGTATCTGCACCGCCAGGAGCTGGAGCTGTTGTGCCAGGACTCTCACCTGTAGATGGCATGTCCTTGTGAACTGCCGCCTTGACCGCTTCTGTCGTGGACACAGGAGTGCCACCGCGCACGCGCTTGGAATCAGTGTCAGATGAGCGGGAATCTTCTTTGCCTAGGTTCGTCTCGGGAGCGTCCACTTCAACACTTGCTGATGGGGTGGCATGACTCACAGCAGCATCCTTCATTGCCAGAAGGGTTGGCACTATTTCAGCTGTCCTGGCAGATACCGACTCGTCACTCCCCGATGTACGGATGCCTGTTGTTGTAGGCTGCACATCTGCAGCCGGCGGAGATGGTCTGCCACTTGCATCAGAGTTGGTGGGAGCGGTCAACGGTGCAGCAGCAGTATTGTCGACTGGTGCCTCTTGTACATCTGAGTTGCCCCCTGTTGACAACTTTGAATGCATGCGTTCGAGTGGGTCCTTACTGATATGCTTGGACCCACGCGTAGTAGTCTTCTTCACCCTGCAAAAAAAAATGAAGCGCATGAAAAAGGTATTTAAAAATGAAACAAAATTATGTTTGCCTTGGTAGAAATCTTAAGAAAATGGAAAAATAGGTGGAAAAGCTGGCAGTTGCCATGTAAGGGGAACGTCAGTTGCCATGTGTCATAACTAGCAGTTGCCATCCAGCAGCAGTTGCCATGTTAGCAACCTTGAAAGAATGATAAAAATGTCTGATCTGCCATGAATGCAATTTCAAACCTAGGCGTGGGATGAGCTCACAAGACAACGGTAAAAAGATGGCAGTTGCCATAAGGTACATTAAAGTTACCATTTGGCCTACATTCCACTTGCCATGTGAAAAACAAAAATAGAAGTTGCCACACGTTTAGAAAGTAAATAAAATATCATTTGGTAAAACAGCGGTTGCCACGTGGGGGGGGGGGGCGATGACAGAAGACAATGTGACAAGCTAAACGAATGCATTGGAAAATCAAAAAATATAGCGCTATGTCAATGAAAGCGGATGAAGAAACCTACTTCCTGACTGCCTTCCTCAGGTCTGGCAACACGACAGGATCCCCGGTGTTGGTTGTCGTCGTGCGAGGAGATGTCCTGGTGGAAGTGGTATCACCGGCAATGGGGGCACCTTTGTTCAACCGAGCAGAAACACGGGTTGGCGTTGGCGCCTGTTTCTTCGTAATTGCTCGTCCACCAGCTGTCGGCTTGCTGCACGTATGAGATGGAGGTCAAAAAAAGAGGTGGCAATTGTCAGACAACAATCTCTTTGCCGCGTTTGAAAGAACACAAGTGCAAAAAAGAGGATGAGTCTGTTCGAAGAAAATAGACAAAGCAAAAAGCTAAGATGAAAGTCGAACCTCTTCCTGGCAGCTACAGGGTCGGTCCTAGACCTCTTGCCAGCAGAAACTTGCCCAGCACCCTCTGGAGCCATCCCCCTCTTTCATGGCAAAACCCCTTCGCCTCTCACAGTCGTGTGTTGTTTGACTTTATCTGGTTGGGGGACATCTGTTGCATCCTTGCCCTTGTTACCACCTGCGTGAACTTCAGCGTGTTCATCATCATCGGTGTCCTCTTGCACATTATCCATGACATCATCGTCATCCTTGCTGAGACCAGCGTCTCCACCTAGTTCATCTTGTGTGTCAGCGGGCTCCTGGGAACTGTTGTAGTCATACCGGCCACGGCAACCGGTTGGACGGTGTGTACGTTCTGGGACGAATGAAGTGAATTGCCTCGCAACCGCGTCGCCGTCAGAGCCACTGAGGGACGTCCACCCCTCAACCAACTTCCCGAGCAAGCTAGTCATTCCAGATGCAAACTGCCCTATTAGCTGCTCAACAGGTGCCCTCGCCTGTACACAAAACAAAGATGCATCAATGACAACCCCGTATTGCAACCACTTGCACGACATCGAAAAATACTCCACGGCAAACCATATATGTAGATCTTTTGATTACCTCTGAAGGACAAGATGGAGCTGAGTGCACGTCCATCCACTTTTCAAAGTTTTGAGGCCCCCCAAACACGCTGTAGTCTATAGAATGCTTGGCCATCAGCTGGGGAGAAAGAAAAAAAAAGTAGCAAACGATATAAGAGAGAGAATGATGAACACTGACTAGCAGTTCATGTGTTGCAAAAAAAAGCAGAACTAACCTGCAGTTTACCATATTTGCTATCAGTTACCCTGTCTGCAGCAAGCACAGCCTTGACAACATCGATAGTCCACGCAGAAACAACAAACTTGTGCGCAGGCAGCGGGCCTCCTGTCCCAGTGAAGTCCATGGTGGACAGATCAAGGCAGTCGACGTACATGAGCTGATGTACAACAATTTTAAAAATAAAGAAAAATCAGTTGCGGTCATGGTATTTTGCGACAAATAACAGGATAAAATATATGGTATTTTACGAAGAATATGCCATCTGCATGTGCTAGTTGCCATCATAGAGTGATGGCAGTTGCCATCATAGTATGATGGCAGTTACCATGTTGTCATGTTGGCAGTTGCCATCACAGTATGATGACAGTTGCCATATAGTCATGATGGCAGTTGCCACATAATCAACATGGCAGTTGCCATCTTGTTATGATCATGTTGACATGCATGAATAAAGATGTGTTAAAAAATAGTGTTCACATAAAGGACCGGTAAAAAAATACCATTAAATGCAGTCGACAACCCTTCTGGTACACCTTGCTTGCAAATGCATCATGCAGGAAGTCGGCAATGAACTTACACCAGTTCATGTTCTTCACATCTTTCAGTTTCGCCTGCACCGCATAAAATTCAGGACAAGGAGTTGCCGCGTCAGAATTCCAATGGAAAAAACAACCAAAAAAACTGTCAGTGACTAGCTTGCACATGACATCGGAGCAAAAAAATTGAAGGAAAAATAATGTAGTAAAGATAGATCATTCACCAGGATGGGGAAGCATTTGTTGCTTGGGCGAAGAGAAGTGGTCGGCGCGAAAATGGCTAAGATGAGGTACATGAGTAGCTTCATCTTGAAAACATCTCCGTGCGTCGTCATGGCCTCCAACGAATCTGCCACTGCAGTCGTGTTCGGCATGGATTCCAACCCAGGAAACAAACGGGGGAACAGCGCTTCCTCGATCTCGTTGTTGACCTCGTACGGGACTTTGATATGTCCACGGGGCACACCCAACGTGCAGAACACGGATTCCTCATTCAGCGGTAGTCTTCCGCGTCCCGGAATCACGAATTCTCTGGAGGCGGGGTCGTAGATCTCACCAAGCCAATCGCATACAGGGTTGACAAGGTTCGTGCACCGGACAACCATCATAGACTGCATACCCATCTCAGCAGCAGCCCCCTTCTGATCGTCGCTGAATTTGTCAGTCAACGCAGTCAGTCGTTCTTGGGAGGCTCTGTTACGAATACGTTTCTTCTTCTGCAAAAAACAAACATAAAGTGATCAGTTGTTGCCATGTTTTGGCAAAAAAGAGATCAGTTGTTGCCGCGTTTTGCAATGTAAAGAAATTTTAGTTCGTGTCAGACGACTGTAAGCTCAAGGTGTCAACCATTAACATACAGCAGGAGGAAGGGGGGATGTATGAACATTTACCTCATCACCCTCTTTTCTTCGCCCAGTTGCCCGATTACGCTGTGGTGGATCCATGAAATCATCATCGTCGTTTTGACGATCACCACGAGCCATTCTGCTGAGATGGGAACGGACCAAATTGTCATGGTGGAAATGTAAATGCAAAGAGGTCAGCAAAAACTTGCCACATGCAAAGCATATGTATGGCATCTGATACATTTGATATGCAAAGTCGGTTGCCACATTATGCAACCAATTTGCCACATTGTCTTATATGCAGAATGGCAACAGACAGTGTGTTCACACTCTATTTGCCACATGAATATACTATCCAGGTGGCAACAGGCACACTTTATGTGCACAGTGGTTGCCATCCAGTGCAGTTGGCTCGTGAATGTACATTGACTACCGATTGTGGCAACTATCACAGTGTGGTTACTATCACATATCATTCGGAAAAACACTGGCCGCAATGAAAATAGCATGATTGTGGCACCTAACACAGGAATTCAGCAAATCTTAGTTGCCACACGGAGAAAGAGCGTGTGCGTGGCAACTATCACATTACTTCAGCAAAATTATTTGCCACATGGAAGAGCGTGTGTGTGGCAACTATCACAGTCATTGAATGAAAAATAGTTGCCATGTGAGAAAGCTTACATGTGGCAACTAACACAATCATTTCAGTAATTTGTTGCCGCAAGGGGAAACACGTTTGTGGCAACTATCAAATTTGTTCAGGGAGTTAGTGGTCGCACAAACATGATAGTTAATGTAACTATCAAGTTTGCCTCATACTGCATTTTCGAAACCAAACTAACTAGATCTAGGGTTCAATGGCAACTACCTCGACTTCAAATTCACCCTCAAAATTCTCCCACGAACTGACTGCAAACACAAAATCGAACCAACGCACATCAAAAACAACCCCGGGAGACACCTTCTCAATCCATAGGCAATACTAGTGCGTGCCTCCGAACAGGCAGAACCACGCCGACGATGTCGCCGCCGCGCCCGCGACGAAACTGACCAATGCAACCAAAAGCGGCTAGCAGACGACTTCGGTGCCGGCAGGAACGCCGACGCATCGACAAATCGCCTGAATTTCTACGAATCTCGATCGAGGAATCGAACAAGGAGGGAAGGGAAGGAAATGTAGGAAGGGATTGCGAGGGTTGCAGCGAGCAGTACCTTCAACCCACAGGCGCTCCGGCGAGCCGCTCCGTTCCGGCGAGCACCACCGACGGTCCCGAACACCGTCGATTCTTCCGCCTCCGCCGTCGCCTTCTCCCCTCGCCTTCTCCTTCGATGGTTTGAAATGCGAGTGGGTTCTGCCGGTAACTGCGGTGCGGGTGAGTAAATGGAAGCGTGAGGGAGAGGGGGCAGAGGCGTGCGACGTCAACCGCAGTCGAAGCGTGGCGTGCGGGCGCATTGCAGTTCCACCGCACGACTCAGATGGCAACCGCTGACCGCGGGGTGGCAACCAACGTGCGGGCGAACCTACTCGCACACTGCACACGCGCCTCATCCTACGTGGCACAAAAAACCACCTGATTTGTTCCAAGATTCGTGCACACACCTGCCAACGGTGATGCTTGCGTGTGGTCGGGGTGGTGAACGCCCACACGTGTGGGCGTTAACATTTCCGTAAAACATTAGATGTTGTTTATCTTCAACCTCTTACTCTTTTTCGCAACGTAACAGCCGGTTTACCAGGCCTAACCTCCTGCCTCCGCCCACCTCCCCGCGGCAGGCGGCTATCACCATGATCGCCGTCCCGTCCTTCCCTCCACCTCGAACCATATGATGATAGTTGCATATTAGAAGAAAGATTATGGTTGCATGTGACCCAATCTCTATTTAAGAATTTCCCAGTGTTATAGTATTTGAAGTAATCTTTATTTAAGAATTTCCTAGTGTTATAGTTTTTGAAGTAGTTCCTCCGACAATATCTTGCAGTTTTCTATACCGAGAAAGGACAAACATTGCCTCATCAAGTAGACTGCCGGAGTGTCACGGCCAAGTATATAGCCATAAAAGTCCGAGTTTGGTTCCATGTTCATTCCATGCTACGCGTCACTATCAAACTCGGATTTTTTTCAAAACTGTCAGACTCGGCTTCAAACCGGCCAAGGAAAAAAGTCTTTGAACTTTGTAAGCTAGTTCAGAAGACAAAACTCGTTGTGAGTGCCTAGATGAATATCTTTTAATTTGTTGTAGGTGATATTTGCCCGGATTGGGTTTGAGATATCAAGCTCAAACATATAAAATTTGTTTCTTAATAGAAGAGTTAGCAGAAAATATAATCATCACCCAGTCTAAACATAAGAAAAGAGAAGAGACAGGGAAGACAACGTCAGGCAGGAGACTGATAAATGTTCTAGCTTTTAGGATGAAGGCGTCCAACAGGATTATAGGATCAAGGCGCATATTCAGAATATGGCACTACTAACCTGTGATTCCGACGTCGTACCCAAGTATGAGCCCGCCGGAGGCCGCCGTGAGGCAACTCATCACTACCGTGAATGTTATCTTGCCCCCGCCGTAACCAGCCCCGACAGCAAGTGCTCTCCCATCACACATAGCCCTATGGCAAAGAGAGCTCTGCGGTTTGACTGAGACCTTACAAGCTACTATCTCTCTGCTCGGAAATCTGAACGCAAGTACGCGGCATGATAAGCATTAGATAATGGTGCTTGTAACGGTGCAGGTGTTGTTGGAATTATCTGCCTTAGGCATCTTCAACGCGAACCTCTAAAACAAACACATTGTCCGCGAAGGACGGGTTCATAAACAGTGGTACGATAGTACGAAAGCCGGTCATCCAATAATATTCATCAAAACATTCAAACATATTTTAAATGGAATTTGGACAAACCAAATTCTTTTATGTAAACCGGACGATTGTCATTTAAACATAACCAAATTTATTACATTTTTGACATATTTTAATTAAAAAAAGCAGAAATGACAGTTTTTAACATAAATCTTCACCAGCAGTGGCACCGTCCATGTTCCACGTCATATCTTCCCCATGTCTAACAAGCTCAATGTCCGTGAGATCCGGAAAATGAAGTTACGGGTCGCCGGCGAGGGAAATAATAGAACATGGGACACAACCCACATGGGACACCAGACGTGCCCACTTCCTACTCTTCGCCGCTGGAGTGCGACGTGTGGAGGTGGAGGTTCTCTAGAAGGAGGAGCTCGCCATCCAAGTCCGGTCACAAACGATGAAGGAAAGCGACGCCCATCGTCCCCAGTGGCTCAACACCACCATGCTCTGCAAGGGCAGTGTTGCTTCCGAGCATGATGCCTACCGACAAGCTGTGGGGCGCACACACAATGCTAAAGCCCTTCTCCACAAGCACTAGGACTCAACCTATCGGAGATGCCCTCGGGACGACGACTGACGCAGTTCATCCGGCGGCCATGGCCCAAAGGTCATCGAACTGCACCTCAACTTCACACAGGCATTCAGTTGTGACTGGTTAGGTTTTAATCCTAGGTTATATTTAATATCCTCTTATGTCCAATGTTTAATCATGTATGATATAATTTGTTGTTTATGATCTTTGTGTGAATTATTTGACGGCAATTTATCCATTTGATAATTGGGAAAGACAAATGAGGATGCCGCTAGGGAGGACATTATAGATGAGGGAGGAGTTTTAATGTTTTCTCTTGGAGGTGTTCTTAGTGTGTGGAATTATATCTTGCATGATTATTGGCATTGAAAATGGTTGTATAACTCGTCCATCCTCATTGTTTGTTTCTAAGTTGGTTTCCCTGCCTTTCGCCGGTGCCGCCGCGGGTCCACCTCGTCTCCTATGGTCCTTGGACCATGGAGGCGCGGCGGATCCCGGCCCTTGCCGGCGGGGGGGGGGGGGGGGGAGGCTCTGCTTTTAGGTGTTTTCTGAGTTTTGTTAAGGTTTGTGCCATGATCAAGAAAATGAGGCGGCGGTGGCTTCTTAAAGATGAAATAAGGCTCTTCCCGTCTAGCCCTCATCCCGGTGATGCTTCAAACGTCGTCGGAGGGCATGTGGAGGCGTGTCTCTAGTAGATCTCGTGGGATCGGTCAGCATTTTTCTTCAGTAGATCCTTCTGGATCCGGTCTTCGTTCGTCTACATCTATGTGTCTGTAGGTTGGATCCTTTCGATCTATACTTCTCTTCATCAACGACGGTTGTTGTTCTGGTGCGATGGTTCTATAGGGCCTTACCACGACGACTTCCCAACTGTCTACTACAAGAATGTTTTCCCGGCTCCGACGGGGGACGGGCGATGACGGTGGCGCGTCTTCGGCTCGCTCTAGTGCTTGTAGTCGTCGCTAGGTGGTTTACGGACCTAGATGTAAATTTTACTTCTAGTATTTTCGTACTACCTTGACAATAGATGAATAGATTGGAAGTTTTCTCATAGAAAAAGAAAATGGTTGTATAAATATTACTTTTTTACCATAAAATAGTAAGGCAAAAGCCCTACTGTGTGTCATTTTTCATCAATAAGGAAATAACAAAACATAGTCTTACAATGGTTGATGTGGGGTGAGGGAGTCCTGGACTAAGGGGTCCTCGGGTGTCCACCTGTTGGACATGGGCTAGACTGATGGGTTATGAAGATACAAGACCGAAGATTCTCACCCGTGTCCGGATGGGACTCTCCTTCGCGTGGATGGCAAGTCTGGCATTCGGATATGAAGATTCCTTTCTCTGTAACCGACTTTGTATAACCCTAGTCCCCTCTGATGTGTATATAAACCGGAGGGTTTAGTCCGTAGAGACAATCATAATCATATAGGCTAGACTTCTAGGGTTTTAGCCATTACGATCTCATGGTAGATCAACTCTTGTAATACTCATATTCATCAAGATCAATCAAGCAGGAAGTAGGGTATTACCTCCATAGAGAGGGCCCGAACCTATGTAAACATCGTGTCCCCCGTCTCATGTTACCATCGACCCAAGACGCACAGTTCGGGACCCCCTCCCCGAGATCCACCGGTTTTGACTCCGACATTGGTGCTTTCATTGAGAGTTCCGCTGTGCCATCATCAGAAGGTTCGATGGCTCCATCCATCATCTACAACAACGCTGCCCAGGGGGATGTCTTTCTCCCTGGCCAGATCTTCGTATTCGGCGGCTTCACACTGCGGGCCAACTCGCTTGGCCATCTAGAGCAGATCGACAGCTACGCCCCTGGCTGTCAGGTCAGGTTTGGAAGCTTGAACTATGTCGCTGATATCCGTGGAGACTTGATCTTCGACGGATTTGAGCCCATGGCAGCCGCTCCCTGCCACCGTGATGAAAATGACCTAAATCTATCATTGGACCATACCCAGGAGATTGCGCCTATAAACACTCTGGCCCTAGATCCGGAGCAGCTTGCGCCATCCGAAGGCGGGAAGCTTAACCCCACCACGGAAGCCGCAGACCCATCGGTTTTGGAGTCGCACACAAACCCAACTTCGAGTGGGGTCTGCATCACTGGACCCCTGGATTCATCTCCGGTCACTGGTTCCGAACTACATGCATCCGCGTCCGCCGAACCTTACCAGGCGCCGATCGTCAAATTCAGTTCCACGGACATCTTCCGGCACTCACCTTTAGGCGATGTGCTAAACTCATCAAAAACCCTCTCTTTAGCAGGGGACTCGTAGCCGAATTATATCCGGTTTGAACAGGGGGCTGATGACGGGGAATTTAGGCTCCCACCCACCTCCCACTTAATAGCCACTGTCAAAGATCTAACCGACATGCTCGACTATGACTCCAGAGACATCGACGGTATGGACGACGATGCCGAAGAGGAGCAGGCCCAAAACCCGCCATTTACCGGGCGCTGGACGGCTACCTCCTCCTACGACATATACATGGTGGACACACCCAAAGAAGTTAACGGCGATGACAAAGAAGACCCAGTGGAAGATAAACCTCTTGAGATACAGCCAAAGCGCCGACGACAGCGGCGCCGCTCTAAGTCACGCCATGAAAAAGATAGAAATACCGGCACAGGAGAAAACAATACTCTAGACGATGCCGGAGACAATGAAGACCATGTTGAGCCAACTTCTGAATAGGACGAACGGGAAGATGGGCGGGCCAGCCCTGATGAACAGGCCGTGCACGAAGACTCGGATGATAGTAATTATCTCCCACTCTCCGAGGATGAGGCGAGCCTCGGCGACGAGGATTTTATCATGCCTGAGGAACCTCTCGAGCAGGAGAGCTTCAAGCGCCGGCTAATAACCACTGCAAGGAGCCTGAAAAAGAAACAACAACAACTTCAAGCTGATCAAGATCTTCTCAATGATAGATGGACTAACGTCCTGGCAGCCGAGGAATACGGCCTCGAACGACCACCCAAAAGTTACCCGAAGCGCAAATTACTACCTCAATTTGATGAAGAGGCGTTGGAGCCCATGCCATCAGCGCACAATGCGGCAGACCGACCACCACATGGTCGGGACAAAGCGGCAACCCAAGCCGAACACCAGCATGTACTACCTCGCTGTAAAGGCAGGGATAAAACAACTCGGGCATATACATATGACCTTCGGCAGGACCTGGACAGTAGAGCAGGACATACCAGATCGATCTACGGATCGCGGGGGCGTGCCCCGACACGCGACGACGGCTATCTATTCAGGCGTGACAAACCTAATCACGCCCGGGCAGAATGCTGCAGACGGACTCCATCCGAGCTACGTCGTGATATGGCCCGATATAGAGGCGCCGCACACCCTCTTTGCTTCACTGATGAAGTAATGAGGCATGAATTCCCCAAAGGGTTTAAACCCGTGAACATCGAATCATACACTAGTAGAAAACAGGGCTTTGGTCCAGGCCGGGTCAGCCCATTAGTCCCGGTTCAGTCCAGAACCGGGACCAATGTGGGCATTGGTCCCGGTTCGTGAGCCCAGGGGGCCGGCCGGGCCACGTGGGCCATTGGTCCCGGTTCATCTGGACCTTTTGGTCCCGGTTGGTGGGATGAACCGGGACCAATGGGCCTCGCTCCTAGCCCACCACCATTGGTCCCGGTTGGTGGCTTGAACTGGGACCAAAGGCTCCCCTTTAGTCCCGGCTCATGTCACCAACCGGGACCAATGAGGTGCCTATATATACCCCTCGCTCGCGAGCAGAGCACCCCAGTGCTCTGTTTTTCTCTGGACGAGGGGGAGAGGGCTTCGTGGTGCTCTAGCTCACCTCCTATGCACACAAGGTGTTCGATGGAATGCCCGAGCCACACTACTTAAGCTTTCTCCTCTCCAAGCTCGACCTCCAAGCTCCATTTTCCATAATATTTGTCTAGGTTTAGCGGTCCGTCACGCCCTGTCCCCGTCTTCACCGCTGTCGATCACCCGCGCCGAGCTCTTCGCCGGCACCACCGTGGTGAGCCTCTTGTTCTTATCTTCTTTCTGAAAGGAAAAATATTCTTACTTGTATGTTTACATAGATACTTGTATTATTTTCTTACTTTTATTATTGCATCTTATATAGTGCGATGGTTTTGGTATCCGCCCCCGTCGGCCCTCGTCCTGTCTATGATTCGGATGTGGTATATATATTATCTTTATAACTATTGGTTCATTTATTGTTTATGAAAATTATGCGGACCAACGTGACATAGATTTTATTTATGTAGGATGTATGTGAATCGGAAATGCCAACCGACCCTATTGTCGAGAGGTTAAATTTAGTTGAAGAAGAAAACAATTTGTTGAAGGAAAAAATAAAAAAAATTGAGGAGGAGAAGATGATATTGGAGTTGCATGTTGCGGATGTCGTCGATGATCACAAGATCAAGATGGATGCAATGCGCTTGAAGATTAGAAAGATTAGAAAATATGCCATTCATACCGAGGCTTGGTATCATTATGCCGTTGGATCAATTGTTACCTTGGTTGCGATTATGATCGCATTTGTTTTCGCATTGAAATGTTTTACATAGTTTCAATGTATGGTTTAATTAATTAGATGCTCTGGAGAGCTATATGTTGTTAGATGAGAACTATGTATGCACTTTGGTTTTAATGTGATGATGAGCTTCTATTAATTTGGACACTTAATTATGTATAATGCACGCAGATGAACCGACAATGGATGTACGGTGACAGACACACCTGCGAGTACATTAAGGGCGTGCATGAGTTTCTCGATGCGGCTGAGGCAAACAAGCAGAATGTTTTTCTGTGTTGTCCATGCACTGAATGTGGGAATACGAGGTCTTACTCTAACCGGAAAATCCTTCACTCCCACCTGCTTTACAAGGGTTTCATGCCACACTATAATGTTTGGACGAGGCACGGAGAAATAGGGGTTATGATGGAAGACGACGAAGAAGAAGAGTACGATGACAACTATGTGCCCCCTGAATACGGTGATGCTGCAACGGGGGGAGCTGGTGAAGATCAAGAGGAACCAGACGATGTGCCCAATGATGCTGCAACGGGTGAAGCTACTGAATATCAAGAGGAACCAGACGATGTGCCCGATGATGATGATCTCCGCCGGGTCATTGTCGATGCAAGGACGCAATGCAAAAGTCAAAAGGAGAAGCTGAAGTTCGATCGCATGTTAGAGGATCACAAAAAGGGTTATACCCCAATTGCGAAGATGGCAACACAAAGCTCGGTACCGTACTGGAATTGCTGCAGTGGAAGGCAGAGAATGCTGTGGCTGACAAAGGATTTGAGAAGCTACTGAAAATATTGAAGAAGAAGCTTCCAAAGGATAACGAATTGCCCGATAGTACATACACAGCAAAGAAGGTCGTATGCCCTCTAGGATTGGAGGTGGAGAAGATACATGCATGCCCTAATGACTGCATCCTCTACCGCGGTGCATACAAGGATCTGAACGCATGCCCGGTATGTGGTGCATTGCGGTATAAGATCAGACGAGATGACCCTGGTGATGTTGATGGCGAGCCCCCCAGGAAGAGGGTTCCTGCGAAGGTGATGTGGTATGCTCCTATAATACCACGGTTGAAACGTCTGTTCAGAAACGAAGAGCATGCCAAGTTGATGCGATGGCACAGTGAGAACCGAAAGAAAGATGGGAAGTTGAGAGCACCCGCTGACGGGTCGCAGTGCATAAAAATCGAGAGAAAGTACTGGGATGAGTTTGCAAAGGACCCAAGGAATGTATGGTTTGCTTTAAGCGCGGATGGCATTAATCCTTTCGGGGAGCAGAGCAGCAATCACAGCACCTGGCCCGTGACTCTATGTATGTATAACCTTCCTCCTTGGATGTGCATGAAGCGGAAGTTCATTATGATGCCAGTTCTCATCCAAGGCCCTAAGCAACCCGGCAACGAAATTGATGTGTACATAAGGCCATTAGTTGAAGAACTTTTACAGCTGTGGAATGGAAACGGTGTACGTACGTGGGATGAGCACAGACAGGAGGAATTTAACCTTAAGGCGTTGCTGTTCGTGACCATCAACGATTGGCCCGCGCTCAGTAACCTTTCAGGATAGACAAACAAAGGATACCACGCATGCACGCATTGTTTAGATGACACTGAAAGTATATACCTGGACAAATGCAGGAAGAATGTGTACCTGGGCCATCGTCGATTTCTTTCGACCAATCATCAATGTCGAAAGAAAGGCAAGCATTTCAAAGGCGAGGCAGATCACCGGAAGAAGCCCGCCATGCGTACCGGTGATCACGTACTTGCTATGGTCAATGATTTACACTACGTAATCTTTGGAGAGGGTCCCGGTGGACTAGCTGTTCCGAATGACGCTGAGGGACACGCACCCATGTGGAAGAAGAAATCTATATTTTGGGACCTACCCTACTGGAAAGACCTAGAGGTCCGCTCCTCAATCGACGTGATGCACGTGACGAAGAACCTTTGCGTGAACCTGCTAGGCTTCTTGGGCGTGTATGGGAAGACAAAAGGTACACTTGAGACACGGGAGGACCTGCAACGTTTGCACGAAAAAGACGACATGCCTTCGAAGCAGTATAAAGGTCCTGCCAGCTACGCTCTTACGAAAGAAGAGAAAGAAATCTTCTTTGAATGCCTGCTCAGTATGAAGGTCACGTTTGGCCTCTCGTCGAATATAAAGGGAGTAATAAATATGCCAGAGAAAAAGTTTCAGAACCTAAAGTCTCATGACTGCCACGTGATTATGACGCAACTGCTTCCGGTTGCATTGAGGGGGCTTCTACCGGAAAACGTCTGATTAGCCATTGTGAAGCTATGTGCATTCCTCAATGCAATCTCTCAGAAGGTGATGGATCCAGAAATTGTACCAAGGCTAAGGAGTGATGTGGCATGTCTTGTCAGTTTCGAGCTGGTGTTCCCACCATCCTTCTTCAATATCATGACGCACGTCCTACTTCATCTAGTCGACGAGATTTTCATCCCGGGGCCCGTATTTCTACACAATATGTCCCCCTTTGAGAGGTTCATGGGAGTCCTAAAGAAATATGTCCGTAACCGCGCTAGGCCAGAAGGAAGCATCTCCATGGGCCATCAAACAGAGGATGTTATCGGGTTTTGTGTTGACTTCATTCCTGGCCTTAAGAAGATAGGTCTCCCTAAATCGCGATATGAGGGGAGACTGACTGGAAAAGGCACTCTTGGAAGAGACTCAATAATATGCAGGGACGGATATTCTTGGTCTCAAGCACACTACACAGTTCTACAGAACTCTACCTTGGTGACTCCGTATGTCGATGAACACAAGAACAGTCTGCGCTCCAAACACCCGGAGCAGTGCGACGACTGGATTACATGTGAACACATCAAGACTTTCAGCAGTTGGTTGGAAACATGTCTCAGAGGTGACAACATTGTTTGTGATGAGTTGTACTTGTTGTCCAGGGGACCATCTTTGACTGTATTGACTTACAAAGGATACGAGATAAATGGGAATATATTTTACACGATCGCCCAAGATCAAAAGAGCACCAACCAAAACAGCGGTGTCCGCTTTGATGCAGCAACCGAGAGCGGAAAGGACACATATTATGGTTACATAATGGACATATGGGAACTTGACTACGGACCTGATTTTAAGGTCCCTTTGTTTAAGTGCAAATGGGTCAATCTGTTAGGCGGCGGGGTACAGGTAGACCCACAGTACGGAATGACAACAGTGGATCTGAAAAATCTTGGGTACACTGACAAACCGTTCGTCCTAGCCAATGATGTGGCACAAGTTATCTATGTGAAGTACATGTCTACCAAACCGAGAAAAAGAAAAGATAAGGAAGCGAATACATCATACGATGAGCGAAAGCGCCACATAGTTCTTTCAGGAAAAAGGGACATCCTGGGAGTGGACGGCAAGATAGACATGTCTGAAGATTATGAAAAGTTTCATGAAATTCCTCCCTTCAATGTCAAGGCTGACCCAAGCATCCTGATAAACAATGAAGATTATCCATGGTTACGGCGCAATAAGCAAATGACACAAGCGAAGAAAAAGTGAAGACTTTCTCCCGCAACTATTATGATGATACCATGCCAACTTTGTAACACACGAACATGCTACCATTGTCCGTTTTGTACATGCACATGCTATGTGGGTGAAATTATGATACCATGCCAACTTTCAACTTTTTTATAGTTCATTTGAAATGCTTTCATGTCTTATGGTTCGGCCCTCATAATACCATGACCATTAGTCCCTGGCCCATGCCAACTTTCAACTTTCAACTTTCTAAAACTAATGGCACTAACAGAAAGTTTATAATTTTGCTCCTCTCCCCTGGCCCATGACCATTAGTCCCGGTTTGTGCCACAAACCGGGACTAAAGGGTTGGTCCTCGTTGCGGGCAGAGTTTAGTCCCACCTCGCCAACCGAAGGGGGCTCACACCGGTTTATAAGCCCTTCCCTCTCTGCCTGGTTGAGCTCCCCTCAAAGTGAAAATAGATGCCCTAATAGAGAAAAGTTTAACCTAAATTCATAGTGAATTTCTCTGAAATTCATAGAAATTTACTAGGAATTTAGGTTGAATTTTCTCTATAAGCGCATCTATTCTCATTTTTTAGTAAGTTAATCACAAACTTGTGATTCAAACAATTTTCAAAGAATTCAAATTTTAACTATTCAAATTTGAAAACTAATGGCACTAACAGAAAGTTTATAATTTTTCTAAAACTTATGTCACTAACAGAAAGTTTATAATTTTGCTAACATAAAAGCAAACAGAATTAAAAATTAAAGCAAAAACAAAAGAAAATAAATAATGCAAAAAAACAAATCAAAAAAAGGAAAAAAAACTATTTTTATAGTAAAGTTAATCACAAAATAAAATAAATAAAGCAACAAAGAAAACAAAAAAACTAAAAAAGTGTTTTCAAATTTGAAAACTAATGGCACTAACTGAAAGTTTATAATTTTTCTAAAACTAAAAGCAAAAAGAATAAAAAAATAAAGCAAAAAACAAAAGAAAATAAATAATGCAGAAAACAAAACAAAAAAACTGGAAAAAATAGCAACAATAAGTATTTTGTTGTAAGTAGAAACAAAATAAAATAAATAAAGCAACAAAGAAAACAAAAAAACAAAAAAAGTGTTTTCAAATTTGAAAACTAATGGCATTAACAAAAAGTTTATAATTTTTCTAAAACTAAAAGCATAAAGAATTAAAAAATAAAGCAAAAACAAAAGAAAATAAATAAAGCAACAAAAAAACAAAAAAAGCCACCTACTGGGCCCCCACGGCCTGAATACGACTAGAAACCCATCCAAGGGCCAGGATTCAGGCCCGCAGGAGGCCCAGTAGGCCCACAGGCATAGGAGTGACAATTAGGCCCGTAAGCTTGCAATGGAGAGGAGCTCGAGAGGGGTGCGGCAGTGGGGCTTATAAACCACTGCGCACCCCTCTCAACTAGCGAGGTGGGACTAAACTTTCGACGCAGCTGCCGCACAAGGCCTTTGGTCTCGGTTGGTGGCACCAACCGGGACTAAAGAGGGGCATTGGTCCCGGTTGGTGGCACCAACCGGGACCAATGCCCCTCTTTAGTCCCGGTTGGTGCCACCAACCGGGACCAAAGGCCGCCGCTTCCCGCCCTTTGGGCTGCTGAAAAGAGGCCTTTGGTCCCGGTTGGTGGCACCAACCGGGACTAAAGGTGGCATTAGTCCCGGTTGGTTTCACGAACTAGGACCAATGCTCTTGCTATATATACAACACTTAGCAGTTTTTGACCAAATCACCCACTTCTCCCCCGACGCCCCCTGCTCCTCCTCGTCGCCGTCGCCGCCCAACACCCCTGCTCCTCCTCGTCACCATCGCCATCGACGCCGTCAGGCTGCTCGCCTTCGCCGTCGCTGCCGCCACCGACGCCGTTAGGCTGATCGCCTTCGCCGTCGCCGCCGCCCCCTGTGAGCACAGCCCCTCTCGTCCCGCGCCCCTGCGCCCCTGTACTGCGTGGCCGCCGCGCCGCCGCCCCTGCCCTGCGCGGCTGCCGTGCGCCGCCCCTGCCCTGCGCTGGCGCCGCGCGCCGCCCAGCCGCCACTGCCCTGTCAGGCCGACGCCGCCCCCCGATCTATTTTTCATGTATATATGGTGTTTTTTTCAGATTATATGTATATGTGTGAGTATATGATTGTATGTATATATGTTCTCTGTGTATATATATGTTCATGTATATATGCAAAAGACAGATGCTTGTTATATATATATACGCTTGTTTTTTATATATACGTAATGATTTTTTTATAGAATATGATGTTTTTTTCATAGATGATCCCATATATGATGTATGCACGAATGTGGATGAAATATAATGTTTTTTTGTTCACAGAACATGATGTTTTTTTAATTCACAGATTTTTTTTGTTCATGATCAGGCGGGAAGTTGAGGGATAATAGATGTATTTTTTCAGAATTTTCTATCGTGCATAGACGGATTTTAGACCATGGGAGCACCCCCTCCCTATCATTGCAAAATTTGCTAAGTGATATTAAGAAAGGAAGGAAAAGAAGGATATGAAAGAAGAAAATAAGAAGAGGAAAGAAAGAACAAGAGGAGAGGAAGAAAAGGAGAAATAAATAAGAAGAAGAAAAAAGAAGAAAAAGAAGAGGAGAAGAAGAAAGGAATAGTGGAGAAGAAGATAAAATAGAATCGGGAACTAGGGTAGAGGGTCGAGGGTTCGAGGGTTCTATAGGGTCAAGGGATCGAGGGTCGAGGATTCCAGGGTCGTCTAGGGGTCGAGGGTTCCAGGGTCGTCGAGGGTTCGAGGGGTCTAGGGTCGCCGAGGGGTCGTGGGTCGTCGAACATGAGAGGAAGAAGAGGATAAAAAAAGAAGAGGAATAAGAAAAAAAAGAGGAGAAGAAAGAATAGAGGAGAAGATCTCCTCTATTCTTTCTTCTCCTCTTTTTTTTCTTCTTCTTCCTCTTTTTTTTATCGGGAACGAGGGTCGTCGAGGGTCGCCGAGCGGTAGAGGAGAAACCCTAAATAGAAAGTATCGTCGGTATGAGATACATGTACCGTCGGTGTCGAACACTACATCCATGTCCCACAAGTGGCACGGGCTTCGACACCCATGTCACTTGTGGGACATGGATGTAGTGTCCGACACCGACGGCCACATGTATCTCACACCGACGATATCTTCTCTTTTTTTTTCTTCTTCTTCCTCTTTATTTTATCAGAAACGAGGGTCGTCGAGGGTCAGGGTCGCTGAGCGGTAGAGGAAACCCTAAATAGAAAGTATCGTCGGTGTGAGATACATGTGGCCGTCGGTGTCGGACACTACATCCACATCCCACAAGTGGCGCGAGCTTCGACGCCCACGTCACTTGTGGGACGTGGATGTAGTGTCCGACACCGACGGCCACATGTATCTCACACCCACGATACTTGCTATTTAGGGTTTCCTCTACCGCTTGGTGACCCTCGACGACCCTCGTTCCCGATAAAAAAAAGAGGAAGAAGAAGAAAAAAAGAGGAGAAGAAAAAATAGAGGAGTTCTTACTCCTCTATTCTTTCTTCTCCTCTTTTTTTCTTCTTCCTCTTCTTTTTTTATCCTTGAAGCGTTGTCGAGGCCACCCCAAACCCTAGAGAAGCAGCGTCGAGGCCACCCCAAACCCTAGAGAAGCAGCGTCGAGGCCACTAAATAATATTAGTTCTATGTTTGCCACTAATATATCCATCTGTCATGTTTGAATAATAATTGCCATGTTGTCAATATTTGTAGAAACTATGGACACCGCCCGAGATGAAGTACAAGAAGAGTTGTTGGGGGACATAATCGCACGAGGAAGTGATGCCGTCTGCTCGTTGTTTCTCAATGACACCGATGGTCTGGAAGCAGCTGGCTATGATTATGATGGCTCCGGTGACCTAATGCCGGTGCAAGAAGGAGACCGTGAGGACGGCTCCGGTGACCCAATGCCGGTGCAAGAAGGAGACCGTGATGACGTCTCCGGTGACCGAACCGAGTCCGACCAGGTATATATATTAGTTAAGCTTCTGCTGACTAGCTAATTGATGCATTCATTGTTTTGGTATGTACACATATTAATTAAGTCTTTGTTCTTTTTTCTAGCCCTCCGGATCGAGCACAACTTCGGTAAAGAGACGAGGCCCGAAGAAAAAGTTGAGCTCGGATGAAAAGTTTGAGATCATAGCAATCGCGCCCGATGGCCAACCGATTGAACCCCTCCGGACAAAGAGCGCATTTGTTGCTCAGTGCGGGGTTTTGGTTAGGGAGAAGATCCCGATCAGCATCCAGCAATGGTTTAAGCCGGCTACAGAAGACCCTGAGGTGTCTTATGTCAATGATATACAGAAAAATGATCTTTGGACTGAGCTGAAGTCAAATTTCACCCTACCGCTAGAGGATAATCCAGAGAAGCCAGTTAAAGAGCAATTAATCAAGTCTTTTGCTCTTAAGAGGATGGCAGAACTATTCAGGAGGTGGAAGAAAGATCTGAATAAGTTTGTCAAAAATAATGAGACACCAGAATTCAAGGGCAGATATGAGAAGATCAGAGATCACTGGCCCGCATTTGTGGACCACAAGACATCAGAAAAGAGTAAGAAGATGTCGGTGATAAACAAGCAAAATGCAGAGAAGAAGAAGCATCACCATCGCACGGGGTCAGGTGGCTACCTCGTAGCCCGGCCTAAGTGGGCCAAGACCGAGAATGATCTGGTTGATAAAGGGATCGAACCAGAGACAATTAACTGGCCAGACCGTTGCCGGACTTGGTTCTTCGGGGCTGGCGGAACCTTGGACCCTGTAACAAGGAAGTGCATTTGGACGAACGATCAAATGGACATACCAGTCAGGAAGCTTCAGCAGTATATCGAAGCAGCGCAGCAAGGGACGTTCTTTCCAGACAGAGAGAACGACGAGCTCACAATGGCCCTCGGGAATCCTGAGCACCCTGGACGGACACGAGGCACGCCAGGCTCCATTCTGTGGAAGGTTGGGTTTCCGGACGCAAGCGGTTAGAAATCCCATGAGAGGAGGAAAAAAGTGCAGCAGACCCAAATGCAGGCGCTGCAAGCAAGGGTACAAGTGATAGAGGAACGAGAAGCAAATCGCAGCAAACGTACTGCCGAAGCTTCCCCCGAAGCTACCCCGCCATCTCAGCGGAGAAGCAGCGTGGCTTCCACCGAGCTGCTTCAGCCGGAGCATGCCTTGATGGCTCCTGCCAGCTATCCCGTGGATGCTATCACGGAGTCTCAAAATTGCCACCTTATGACACAATGGATGAATTTGAAGGTCAAGGCGGCTGTTGGCTCTGTTTATCCTACTGAACCCGGCGCAACTTTTCACTGCCGGCCGATTCCAGAAGGATATGCTAGGGTGATTGTGGATGAAATAACGGAGGGATTTGAGGACCTCCAGCTTGACCACCCTACCGGTGAAGGGGAGACTAGGCTGGGGTCTGCTCTGAAGACTCCATGCCTATGGCGGAAGGAGCTCATCAACCTTCCGAACTGGACGCCTCCGCCTCCTCCTCCGGCAAGTCAGGGCACTCCACCTCCTCCACCGCCTCCTCCTTCCGCGAGTCAGGGCACTCCGCCTCCTCCACCGCCTCCTCCTCCGGCGAGTGACGATCAGGGCACTCGACCGGCTCCTTCTCCAGCACGTGGCGGCACTCCGCCTCCTTCTCCGCCTGCACCGACGCGCCCGAGAAGCCAGCCTCCTCCTTCTCCGCCTTGTCAGCAAGGGCGGAAGAGACCTGCCGCCGCTTCAGCTGCTCCGGCGCGTTGTAGTCCTTATCCTCCGCCTCGTAAGCAAGTAAAGAAGACAACCGCTCCGTCTGCTCTACCGGTGTCTAGCAGTACAGCCAGAGGCGGGAGGAAATACAGATTTGGTCCTTCTCTGAAGACTCCAGAGAAGTTACCATACGAGAGGACCCCGGAGGAGAACACCGAGATCGCACGAGAAGAAGTGAGGAACTACTTTGAAGGGGTGAAAGCAAAGAAACATCCACCTCCGGAGGAGAAGGTAGATCCAGTGAAAGCGAAGCGCACTCTGGCTACCCTGACAAAACCACCCAAGTCTCCGCCGAAAGGAAACTATGAGCGCATTATTGGAAAGGAATTTGCCGAAGCGGAGCGGTCGGGAAGTACTGTCAGTGATCAAAGGCTGAAAGAACGACGAGCTGGGAAACAAATTGCCCAGCTCGGCGAACAAGCGAAGCAATCGTGCCCCCCGCTCAAGGTGCCTAGCGACAACGTCGCTAATGATCCGAGGATGGTGCTTGGTTATAGCAATCTTGGCGATTACCTGCCCGACGATGTACATTATGATTTCATGGAGGTGCAGATACAAAGATACGAGTACGGGAAGCCTCTCGTCAAAGATGAAAGATCTCTATCAACGATGATGCAAAGATTGCATGATTGGTACTTGAAAATCTGCAGAGACTCTGGGGGGAAGAGTACTTTGTATGTGAAAGTTAAAAAGGAGCATGACCTCGTTGGAATTGAACTGTTGCCTATTCCATTCGAGGAGTTCTTTCAGTTTTTCAATCAATTGGCCCTCGATAAAACAACGGTCGCCTGCTACTGTGTGTAAGTAGTACTACTTCTGTCATTAAGTCTCTCTATATAGCTCAGCTCTTTCATTGCATGTATTTATAATCATCCTCAATATATTATGCAGATTGAAGATCGCCGAATTGAAGAAAAGACAAGTCGGTGATATTGGGTTCATTAACACATATCTCATAGATGCAACTCAGGTTAAATTTCATGCCGCAGATACCGAGGCCAACTTGCTACGATCGTTGGTAATAAATGAAAACAAAGATATAATACTCTTTCCTTACAACTTCAAGTGAGTGTTACTGTCTTGTGCGTATTCGGTTTCCCTTATATATTAGTCAAGGTTATAGTAATGTAATTGATGAGTTATGCATGCGTCTACAGTTACCACTATATTCTCCTAGAGATTAAGCTTGAGCAGGGACTAGTAACCGTCTTAGACTCAAGACGAAAAGATCCCCAGGACTATGCAGACATGACTCAAATGCTCGAGAAGTAAGTTAAATCAATCATTATCCACCATATCAGCAACTTTGTTCATTTCCTGATATATCAAGTAATTGTTTTCTTTGTCCGGCAGGGTTTGGAAAAAATTCTCCAAAAAAGCTCCAGGACTCCCGAAGAAGCTGCAATTTAGACACCCGAAAGTAAGTACTATAGTAGCATGTTCCGTGCATCTCCTATTGATTCAAGCGCTAGTTTCATCAATACCATTTGGCATTCTTGCTTATCAGTTTGATTGACCTCTATTTCTTGTAAAGTGGTTGTGGCAGGAACAAGGGAATGATTTCTGTGGATACTATGTTTGCGAGTCCATCCGCCACACGACCTGTGAGTGGGGCTACACTGACGAACAATATGAAGTACGTAAATAACAACATTCACAATTTTATTTTATTACCATCATTTGTGTTGAGTTTCATTCATTCATATATATATATGTATTGACCCCCTTCTTCAAATTAGATGTTTCGGAAGCGGGATGAACTCCTAGCACCAGCTCGCATGCGAGCAATTCAAGAGGAATTGGCGGCATTCTTTCTTGACCACGTGATCGCTGAAGACGGAGAATACTATGTGGACCATGAGTCCGTATGATTATATTTGTAAGAGATAATTATTGTATATATATAGCCGGTAGTGTCGGATAGATATACGAGAACTTGTTGTTCGACCAATCTCTCGGAGAAGGAGAGGTGGTCGATATCACTTCTCTCTGTATGCATATATGTTCATGACGATCTTCTATTTCCTTCGTTTGCTTACTAGCTAGCTAGCGTGTCTAGTCCTCTCTATATGTATGTATAGTACGTAGCGTCGACCAAGCACGGACATAAGAGAGGACACTTCTCTCTATTAATTATAGCTAGCTAACACAATATATGAAACACCTAAATTAACCCCCCCAAACCCCCAAACCCCCCCCTTAAAAAAAACAAAACCCCCAGCCACAGAAATGCTGACACGTGGATGCCTATTGGTCCCGGTTGGTGCCACCAACCGGGACCAAAGGGTCTCCTGCCTGGGCTCCGCGCACAGGCCACGTGGAGGCCCATCAGTCCCGGTTCTGGATTGAACCAGGACTAAAGGGACAGGGCATTAGTACCGACCCTTTAGTCCCAGTTCAGGAACCGGGACAAAAGGCCCTTACGAACTGGGACAACGGGCCCTTTTTCTACCAGTGATACGATGGAACAACAGATCCCGCGGTATGGAGTGAAGATTTTCTTCTCCATATTCATATGCCCCGCGGTGATGACCTTCATGCCATCAAATACCTCCCGCTAAAACTCAAAGGGCCAGCTCGGCACTGGTTAAACAGTCTGCCTGAAAACTCTATTGGCAGCTGGGAGGACTTGGAAGACGCCTTCCGCGACAACTTCCAAGGTACATACGTATGACCTCCGGATGCGGATGACTCAAGTCACATAGTTCAACAGCCCGGAGAGTCAGCCAGGAAATTCTGGACCAGGTTCCTAACTAAAAAGAACCAAATCGTCGACTGTCTGGATGCCGAAGCCCTAACGGCCTTTAAGCATAGCATCCGCAACGAATGGCTCACCCGTCACCTCGTCCAAGAAAAGCCGAAGTCCATGGCAGCCCTCACGGCACTCATGACCTGTTTTTGCGCGAGCGAGGATAGTTGGCTAGCCCGTAGTAAAAACACTGCAAGTGAGGCTGGCACCTCTGAGACCAAAAACAACAACGGCAAGCCCTGACGCAACAGGCACAAGCGTCGAAGCAACGGTGACAATACCGACGACACGTCGGTCAACGCCGGATTTAGTGGCTCCAAGTCCGGCCAGCGGAAGAAGCCATATAAAAGAAACAATCAGGGCCCATCCAGCTTGGACCGCATACTCGATCGTCCATGCCAGATCCATGGCACCCAGACAAACCAGCCAATCATACCAACAGAGACTGCTAGGTTTTTAAACAAGCCGGCAAATTAAATGCCGAGAACAAGGAGAAGGGGTCGCAAAGCGAGGACGATGACGAGGAGCCCCGTCCGCCGAACACAGGGGGGACAGAAGAAGTCCCGCCCAAGTTAAAATAGTGAACATGATATACGCTACCCATATCCCCAAGAGGGAGCGCAAACGCGCGCTCAAGGACGTCTACGTGATGGAGCCAGTCGCCACAAAGTTCATGGTCTTCCTGCCTGATCACCTTCGATCGCAAGGACCATCCGACCAGTATCCGTCATGGCGGTTCAGCCGCACTGGTGCTTGACCCAATCATTGATGGATTTCATCTCACGCGAGTCCTCATGGATGGTGGCAGCAGCCTGAACCTACTCTATCAGGATACAGTGCGCAAAATGGGTATTAATCCCTCAGGGATCAAGCCCACAAAGACTACCTTTAAAGGAGTCATACCATGTGTAGAGGCCTGATGTATGGGCTCAATCACACTAGAGGTTGTCTTCGGATCCCCGGACAACTTCCGAAGCGAAGAGTTAATCTTCGATATCGTCCCCTTCCGCAGTGGCTATGACACACTCCTCGGACGAACTGCATTTGCTCGATTCAACGCGGTGCCACACTATGCTTATCTCAAGCTCAAGATGCCCGGACCACGCGGCGTCATAATAGTCAATGGAAACACGGAACGCTCGCTCCGTACTGAGGAGCACACCGCTACTTTAGCAGTAGAAGTACTGAGCGGCCTCTTTAAGCAGAACCCCAATTCGGCGGCCGAGCTCCCGAACACCGTCAAATGAGTCCGGACTACTACGCAGCAGGACAGCCCAGCTCGTCAAGAGCTCGACTAGCAATTCGTCCTCTGTCCCAGCCCCTACCAAGTGGCGGTGTTCGTACCACGCGTACATAACTACGCACTCAAAATACCATGGGTATAGACGGAGGCATAACTAGAGTGTGATCCATAATACGGCTCGACCTCCCCTGGACACACAAACTTTCACTTTTTCTTTTATTTTTTTCTCCTTTTCAGGTTTCTTTTCCATAGGCCCTTCCTGATGGCCTGATCACAGGTCCTTTCGAAAGGATAGATACACCAAGATGGCACAAGATACTGACGTATAAGGGAATTTCTAGGTGGTCTCTTTAACGATCACTCTACCTGTTTTCAGGACCCGCGCGCAGATCTCCCTTAGTCGTGGCATATTAAATAGCCCTGTTGCTTATTGCACTACTTGTACAAATACGCTTTGACATATTAATCAAACTATAATGGAAATAGTTTGCAGCCCAACTTTTGCGGCACCAGCCTGCTCTTTTGGTAATCTTATCAAATCGCACCCATACACTTTGGTACGCTTTAATCTGCCAGGGGCTTCATTGTGCCCCATAATACGGCAACAAAGTCCGAACACTTCTTACAGTATAGTCGGCACCCCGAATTTAGCATTATATGCATTGGCTCCGAATCATATCTTTGGTTCATATTTGGGTTGCTCGACTCCTATGCTTACTACCTTACGTTCCGCTAAATCGGCTAGGGTAGTAAAGGGAGAACTACTGCGATTGTGTCCTGGTTTATCCGGATGAGCACCACAGTAGAGAAAGCCAAAAACTGACTATCATGATGCGGCGTGAGCCGGTCAGCTCTTCGTAGGTTTCAAATCTTTAGCGATTTTTTCTGCATTATGCGATGAATCGGTTCTTATCCAACCAGGTGTTTACAACACCATAGTTCGGATTCTAGGGGCTGTGCCTAAATTTTTATTGTCAAACTCCTATGGCTATGTGAGGGTGGTAAAGCCACATAGTCCAATTGCCTGGTTTGTTGTGCTAAACACCTCCTTCAAGGACCAAATTTGTGGATAAAGAGTGTTTAGATTCATCCCGAACACCCCCGTACTACCTACGTGGGGGCTGAAGCCGACGACTGGCCAACTCTCAGACTTGATAAAACGGCTGCACAGGAGGTAAAACTTTAAATAATAAACAACAAAGCATTATATTACATATCAACATTGTTTTCATCATACAGGACAGGATAACATGAATGCATTCATTCAAAAATAATGTCCTTAGCACATTGCTCCGCTACAATGCGGGATCCCTTCAGAACATCTTCAAAATACCGCTCGTGCATGCAGTGCTCCTTGCCCACGGGCGGTCCTTCGATCGCGAGCTTGATGGCGTCCATCTTCGCCCATTGTATCTTGACACGGGCGAAGGCCATCCGCGCACCTTCTATGCAGACCGATCGCTTGATGGCGTCAAGCCAAGGGTAGGCATTGACCAGCCGCTTCACGAGTCTGAAGTAGCTGCCGGGTATAGCTTCTGCAGGCCACAGCCGGATTATTAAATCCTTCAAGTCTAGTTCGGCCACCCTATGCAGATCGACCAACTATTTTAATTGGTCGCTAAAGGGCACCGGATGTTCTGGCGCAAGGTATTGCGACCAGAACAACTTCTCCATTGAGCTCCCCACTTCGGCTGGGAAGAATTCCGCAGCGTCAGAAACACTACGCGGCAAATCCGCAAAGCCCCTGGAGAACTCCAAATCTGGGTCAGTAAGAGATACCTCTTCCTCACATACTTGCTTTGCATAATAAAAGCCTTACCCGCTACGATCTTCTTGGCCTCTTCGATCTCCCAGAGGGCGCCTTGGGCTTCGGCCCGGGCCTCTTGTGCGCTTTGGCGGGCCTTAGCGAGTTTGGACTCTTGGTCCGCATTCTGGCGCTCTAAGGACTCGTATTTCTTCACGGCATCCTGGAGCTCCCGCTGGACCTCACCAACCCTGGACTCATGCTTTTCTCAGGCGCCTTTTTCCTTTACCGCTCTCTCCTCGGCCTTGGCCAGCGCCTTCTTGAGGGCCTCCACCTCGGTCGCTGCCCCTACGAAAATATTATGGCACTATGATCAGCGCAAAAACATTCATACTTTTCGGACATGCATAAAATGATTGAATACCTTGATTGTCCTCCAGCTGCTTTTTTGCACGTCCGAGCTCTTCCTCGATCTGCTCCAGCCTCTGCTTCAGTCCGGAGACTTCAACAGCATGAGAAGTCGCGGCCAACAGCGACGCCTGCTTATTCACATAGACATATATGGTTAGTCTCCTGCGAAAAACTATTTGATCCTCTGTTCGGCCCTTCTTTCCGAACCCCGGAAAGAGTCTCAGGGGCTACTGTCCACACTGTGACTTTCTTTTTTACATAATTGTATTGCTTACCTCAAAGCCTGTTAGAAGGCTTGTGCAGGCTTCGGTTAGTCCGCTCTTTGCGGACTGAATCTTCTCAATCACCGCACCCATGAGGGTACGGTGTTTCTCAATGATGGAAGCACTTCGCAGCGCTTCTAGTAGAGTATCCGGTGCCTCTGGTTGGACAAAGGTCACCGGCAGAATGGGCACACCTCCTTCCGACGAGGGAGGTTGCTTGCCGGACTCCGAAGCCGTATAGGTCTCCGGGACCGTATTCAGCTGCGGGCCGAATTGGACATGGCCCCCATCGCCAGTCTCCATGGGGATCTGCTCCCCCATGTGCCCGGCGGCCGAGGTCTCGCCCTCTGGTGCCGCCCCGATGGCCTCCTGCGTCTCTCCCTGGCCTGGGCTCCTTCAGGACAACACCTCGGTGTCATCCGCGACCCTAGGAGAGGAGGCCGCCGGAAGGGACCCGCTGTCCATCACCTTCGGGTCCAACGAGTTCCCTGACGATGAGGATCGCTCGATGGCGGAACGAGCCGGACTGCAAGTACATGATTCAACGTTTTAAAATTATGAAGTAAAGAGGCTGATATATGAATGCGTCAGGGTCTTTTGAATACTCACGATTCGGCCAGGGGCTTATCTCGGGGGAGCCATTCTGGGGTGCTGTCGACGTCCCCGCGGAGCTATCCATGAGGGAGACCTTCCCCTTCTTGGACGCCTCCGCCTCCAGATTTGTGGGGGCCGCCCTCTTCTTCATTCCCCCCTCGGGTAGGGGGAGTTGCTTTCTTCTTCCTCTTCCTCCTCCTCGTCATCTTCGGCGGCAGGGTGGGTTTCGGCGTCTTCGGATGCCACATCCAAAGTACCCTTGGGACGGAGGCCACCTCTGGTCCCCTTGGCCTTCTTCTTGGCCTTCTTCTCCAGCGCCTTGTAGGGCACCGGAACCAGCATCTTCGTCAGAAGCAGAATGGCTGGGTCCTCGGGTAGCAGAGCCGGACACTGAATCTGCTCTGCGTTCTTTGTCCAACCCTGAAAAAACAAATAGGGAAGTTCGGACATCCTCCTTGAGTAAGCAAGTAAGGGATACACCTTGAAACACGGAAAACTTACCGAATTGGTGGGATGGGCCAGGTCGTGCCCATGGTCCTCGGTCTTCGGCCACGTCTCGTTGGCCTTGAAGAGCACCTTCTAGATATCTTCGTGCGTAGTTCCGAAGAACCGTTGCAAGGTCTTGTGCTCGGCCAGATCAAACTCCCATAGGTGGCAAGCCCGGTTCTGGCATGGAAGGATCCGGCGAACTAGCATCACCTGAATCACATCGACAAGCTTGACATTCTTGTCCATCATGCTCCTGATGCGCGTCTGGAGCGTTGTCAGCTAGTCCGACGAAGACCAATCCAGGCCCTTCTCTTGCCAGGAGGTAAGCCGCATTAGGGCCCCGGATTTGAATTCGGGAGCCGCGACCCAGGTAGTGTCGCGGGGCTCTTTGACGTAGAAACACAACTTCTGCCACCCCTTGACGGTCTCAACGAAGGTGCCTTTGGGCCACAGGACGTTGGGCATTTTTCTCACTGCTACCTCTTGAGCACTGCATTGGTTTTCCCCGAAGAGGGAGGGATGATGCAACAAAGTAGCGTAAGTATTTCCCTCAGTTTTTGAGAACCAAGGTATCAATCCAGTAGGAGGCTACGCGCGAGTCCCTCGTACCTGCACAAAACAAATAAATCCTCGCAACCAACGCAGATAGGGGTTGTCAATCCCTATAAGGCCACTTACGAGAGTGAGATCTGATAGATATGATAAGATAATATTTTTGGTATTTTTATGATAAATATGCAAAGTAAAATAAAGGCAAAGTAAATAACAAAGGAAATAACTAAGTAGTAGGAGATTAATATGATAAAGATAGACACGGGGGCCATATGTTTCACTAGTGGCTTCTCTCGAGAGCATAAGTATTCTACGGTGGTGAACAAATTACTGTTGAGAAATTGACAGAATTGAGCATAGTTATGAGAATATCTAGGTATGATCATGTATATAGGCATCACGTTCGAGACAAGTAGACCGACTCCTGCCTGCATCTAGTACTATTACTCCACTCATCGACCGCTATCCAGCATGCATGTAGAGTATTAAGTTAAAAACAGAGTAACGCCTTAAGCAAGATGACATGATGTAGAGGGATAGACTCATGCAATATGAAGAAAACCCCATCTTGTTATCCTCGATGGCAACAATACAATACGTGCCTTGCTGCCCCTACGAACTGTCACTAGGAAAGGACCCCGCAAGATTGAACCCAAAGCTAAGCACTTCTCCCATTGCAAGAAAGATCAATCTAGTAGGCCAAACCAAACTGATAATTCAAAGAGACTTGCAAAGATAACCAATCATACATAAAATAATTCAGAGAAGATTCAGATATTATTCATAGATAGACTTGATCATAAACCCACAATTCATCGGTCTCAACAAACACACCGCAAAAATAAATTACATCGAATAGTTCTCCACAATAGAGGGGGAGAACATTGTATTGAGATCCAAAAAGAGAGAAGAAGCCATCTAGCTACTAACTATGGACTCGTAGGTCTGAAGTAAACTACTCACACTTCATCGGAAGGGCTATGGTGTTGATGTAGAAGCCCTCCGTGATCGATGCCCCCTCCGGCGGAGCTCCGGAACAGGCCCCAAGATGGGATCTCGTGGATACAGAAAGTTACGGCGGTGGAATTAGGGTTTTGGCTCCGTATCTGATTGTTTGGGGGTACGTGGATATATATAGGAGGAAGGAGTACGTCGGTGGAGCAACAGGGGGCCCACGAGGGTGGGGGGCGCGCCTGGGGTAGGCAGGCGCGCCCCCTACCTCGTGGCCTCCTCTCTTGTGCCTTGACGTAGGGTCCAAGTCTCCCGGGTCTTGTTCGTTGAAAAAATCACGTTCCCGAAGGTTTCATTTCATTTGGACTCCGTTTGATATTCCTTTTCTTCGAAACCCTAAAACAGGCAAAAAAATCAATTCTGGGATGGGCCTCCGGTTAATAGGTTAGTCCCAAAAATAATATGAAAGTGGATAATATAGCCCAATAATGTCCAAAATAGTAGATAATATAGCATGGAGCAATCAAAAATTATAGATACGTTGGAGACGTATCACTCACCATGGTGCCTCCGCACTCTGCGTGTTCGCCACCCACCACCTTCGGCTTCACATTGAAGGTCTTCAGCCACAATCCGAAGTGGGGTTGGGTGCAGAGGAAAGCCTCACACATGACGATGAATGCTGAGATGGTGAGGAAGGAATTTTGGGCCAGATCATGGAAATCCAGCCCATAGTAGAACATGAGCCCGCGGACGAAGGGGTGGAGTGGAAATCCCAGCTCGCGGACGAAGTGGGGGATGAAAACTGCCCTCTCAAGGGGCTTCGGGGTAGGGACGATCTATTCCTCGGTCAGAAGCCGATGGGAGACCTCCTTGGCCAAATATCTGGCCTCCCGAAGCTGGGTGATGTCCTTCTCCTTGAGGTGGAGGCCATCCACTTGCCCTGCGCAACGGACATGGTCGGAGTGCTTTCTTGAGGCAGAAAAGATGAGAACTTGGGTGCTGGAGCTCGACAGTGGGTAGGTGGAAAGAGAGAAGGCGTGGGTGAAAGAGGTGAATCCTTATCTCCTTATAAAGGCAGTGAATATCAAGCGCCTCCCCACTCGCCATAAAACTCGCCTATTCCCCAGGAGCCGTGGAGGCGGCACGGTTGGATTACCCATAAAGCAGCATCTCGAAAATATGGCGCGGCAGGCCGAAAAACGGTTCGAAATAATAACCGGGCAGGGAGGTGATATCATGTTACAAAAAAGTTATCAGCAGATTGGACTCGTGAAATATTATACTCTCTGCGGTGGTGTGTGGTACTTGTTTTGCAGATCCGGACACATTTGTTGTGTTCGAAGACTGTGTTGGGGCATTCGGAGGAGGAACCCTCCTTGCAATGTCGAAGACAATCTGTGCACCGGACACCTCGTCATTGAAGCCTGGTTCAGGGGCTACTGAGGGAGTCCTGGACTAAGGGGTCCTCGGGTGTCTGGCCTGTTGGACATGGGCCGGACTGATGGGCTATGAAGATACAAGACCGAAGACTCTCACCCGTCTCCGGATGGGACTCTCCTTGGCGTGGATGGCAAGTTTGGCGTTCGGATATGAAGATTCCTTTCTCTGTAACCTACTTTGTATAACCCTAGCCCCCTCCGGTGTCTATATAAACCGGAGGGTTTAGTCCGTAGAGACAATCATAATCATATAGGCTAGACTTCTAGGGTTTTAGACATTACGATCTCGTGGTAGATCAACTCTTGTAATACTCTTATTCATCAAGATCAATCAAGCAGGAAGTAGGGTATTACCTCCACAGAGAGGGCCCGAACCTGGGTAAACATCGTGTCCTTCGTCTCCTGTTACCATCGACCCTAGACGCACAGTTCGGGACCCCCTACCCGAGATCTCTGGTTTTGACACCAACAGGGGGACAACCAGAGATAGCTAGGAATACATAAAAAGGAAGGTAAATGAAAGGAGAATATTAAATATTATCAATCCAGGATGACATGCCATCCTTCAGACCAGGTTTGGCTCTCAGCATGGTTAACTTGAATGTTCTGATAAAATCATATCTGCATTCAGTGATTGAGCAAGGAATTCCTTCAAATATCAAGTCATTTCTTTGATTCCATATGCACCAGCAGCCCACAATCATATTTCCCATGAAATAAGTACGATGTATCTTTGTCTAGCATAAACTATCATATCATGGATATCCATATCTGTGTTCCTTTCAAAACCAATATTCCACCAAAATCCTTGAGTAAATGGGCAAGAAAAGAGAAGGTGAGTTCTGTCTTCCATATCTTCAACATTGCATAAGACACATTTAGTGGAATCGAGGTGCATACTCATCCTAGTCAATAGGTCACATGTATTTATTCTGTCATTGGGCATTAGCCAGCAAAAGAATTTATGCTTTGGTAAACAACATGATTTCCATATCCATTTGAATGGATCAGTAGCATCTTCATTTTTCATTAGAAAATTATAGATCTTCTTGGTCATGTTTATAGTGCTGCCCCAAGTGAAATTCTAGATGTCATGATCATTATTATGCCTGATGTTATTTAACTGATCAGATAGCAGGTGAAACTGTCGGTGGGCAGTAATGGACAATAGTAGTTGAATTAAGCTATAATAACGTTCCAAACCTTTGGCTGCCCAAATAGATATGTTCTCTTGTTGATTGAAGGAGTGTAATTCAGGGAACTTCAGTTGCATAATAGCTCCATTCCAATTGTCTTCCCACAGCATAGTAGAATTTCCTAATTTAACCTCACAAGAAGTCATATCTTTGAATAAGTCAAACATTTTCATGCAATCCTTCCACCAAAAAGAACCTTTGTTGTTGTTGGAATGTGGTACTTCATTGTTTTGGTAATAAGCCTTCCAAATTAATTTGACCCATATTAATATCATTCTGGTTGTAGAACTTGTATAGGTGTTTGATAAGGAGGGCTTTATTTTGCTCTCAAAGATTTAGGACACCAAGACCTCCTTGTTGTTTTGGTTTGCATATCATATCCCAGCTGGCTAGACATTTGCCTCTTTTATTTATCTAATTTCCATACCAGAGAAATTTTTTGCTTGATTTGTCAACATGATCCAATATGGTGACATGAAATTTAAGAGAGCACATGGCAAATATAGGCATGGAAGCAACAACAAAGTTTATGTAGGTAAGCCTGCCAGAATGATTCCTGAATCTTGCCACTCCAGACAGTCTCTTAACAATTTTGGATATGACAGGGATAAGATCTAGGACAGTAGGTTTCGTGGTGCCCATGGGAGTGTCCTAAATAAGTAAAAGGAAGGCTTTCAACCTTGCATCCAAAAGAGTTTGCTAGCATAGAAACTGACTGATGGTCAATGTTAATGGGGATCATGGAGGATTTGCTGAAATTAATAAAACGACCAGTAGATAGACTGAAAAGGTTGAGTAGGTATTTTAGGTAAATAAGTTGATCTTCATTAGTAGGCATAATCATGAAGGTGTCATCTACATATTGAATGATTGGGTAGTCTTGACGATATGCATGATTGATGGGGAGAGAAAGCTCTCCATTTGACCAAGTAGCATTTACAACTGATTGTAGTAAGTCTGCAGCAATTATATATAGCAGGGGGGAGTGTGGATCACCTTGTCTGAATCCTCTTTCGCAAATAATATTCTTGCCAGCAACTCCATTGAGTAAAACAGAGGTGGATGCAAAGTGTAGTATATTTGATACCCAATTTATCCATCTAGGTACAAATCCTTTAGCCCTTAACATAGCAATAATGGCCTTGTATTCAACCTTGTCAAAAGCCTTTTCAAAATCTAGTTTGAGTATGATGATAGGATTTTTTTAACCGATGGCATAGATGGAGATATTCAAAAGCATAACCCAGACAGTCTTGGATGTTTCTTCCCTTGATAAATCCATATTGGTTCTGACACTACAAAAAAAATACACTTATGTGATGATACATGTTTGTCACAGTAGGTCATGTTTTCTGTCATGCATGTACATCCATGACGATTTTATGAAAGAATCAAAATAGTCATACCCGTGTTGTCGTAGAAGTGTTCCATGACATTACCAAAATTATCATCACGGAAGTGTCCACTTCCATGACGATAAATGGCGCATCACAGAAGTGCTTTCGTCAAGGGTAACCGACACGTGGCATCCACCATAACGGGTCGTTGTTAAGCTATCGGGTTCCGGTTTGGATTCGATAACCCGTTAACAGCCCGGGCCAATGGGGATTTTCCATGTGTAAAATTCTCAATGGCCAGAGGAACCACGTGTCGGCTCACCGTTGCAACAGATGTCATCCACTCATTGGACCAAAGGCGCCTATGATTCATCGACACATGGCACTGCCCAACAGAGGCCCATTCCAGTGAAAAGGCCGACCTGTTTGACTTGGTAAAAAGGTAGAGGGCTGGCCCACGGAAAGCCTGTTAACGGCTTGTTCGCGTATAGCCCATTTACAGCCCGCTAACTCACAACCCCTCACGGCCTACCGGAATTTGGTCCGGTAGTGTCATCTGGGCCATCCAATATGATTCCAGCTCATTGTAACTTTTGGCCCTGATGACCCACAAGTATAGGGTATCTATCTTAGTCCTTTCGATAAGTAAGAGTGTCGAACCCAGCGAGGAGCAGAAGGAAATGACAAGCGGTTTTCAGCAAGGTATTTTCTGCAAGCATTGAAATTATCGGTAACAGATAGTTTTGTGATAAGATAATTCATAACGGGTAACAAGTAAATAAAGTAACTAAGGTGCAGCAAGGTGGCCCAATCCTTTTTGTAGCAAAGGACAACCTTGGACAAACTCTTATATAAAGCACAGCACTCCTGAGGACACATGGGAATTGTTGTGAAGTTAGTTTTCATCATGCTCATATGATTCGCATTCGTTACTATGATAATTTGATATGTGGGTGCTTGGGTGCTTCCCTTCCTTGGACAAGCCTCCCACTTATGATTAACCCCCTCACAAGCATCCGCAACTATGAAGGAAGTATTAAGGTAAACCTAACCGTAGCATGAAACATATGGATACAAATCAGCCCCTTACGAAGGAACACATAAACTAGGGTTAAAGCTTTTGTCACTCTAGCAACCCATCATCTACTTATTACTTCCCAATGCCTTCCCCTAGGCCCAAATAATGGTGAAGTGTCATGTAGTCAACATTCACATAACACCACTAGAGGAAAGACAACATACATCTCATCAAAATATCGAACGAATACCAAATTCACATGATTTACTTATAACAAGACTTCTCCCATGTCCTTAGGAACAAACGTAAATACTGACAAAGCATATTCATAATCATAATCAGAGGAGTATTAATTGTCATTAAGGATCTGAACATATGATCTTCCACCGGATAAACTAACTAGCATCAACTATAAGGAGTAATCAACACTACTAGCAACCAACAGGTACCAATCTGAGGTTTTGGGACCAAGATCGAATACAAGAAATGAACTAGGATTTGAGAGGAGATGGTGCTGGTGAAGATGTTGATGGAGATTGACCCCCTCTCGATGAGAGGATCGATGGTGATGATGATGGCGATGATTTCCCCCTCCTGGAGGGAAGTTTCCCCGACAGAACAGCTCCACCAGAGCCCTAGATTGGTACTGCCCAGGTTCCGCCTCGAGACGGCGGCGCTTCATCCCGAAAGATTCTTCTTGATTTTTTCCAGGTCAAAACACACCATATAGCCAAATATGGGCACCGGAGGCCTGCCAGGGGGCCTACAAGGTCGGGGGGCGCGCCCTCCACCCTTGTGGCTGGCTGGTGGCCCCCCTCTGGTACTTTCTTCGCCAAATATTTTTTATTTATTCCAAAAATGTGCTCCGTGAAGTTTCAGGACTTTTGGAGTTGTTCGGAATAGGTCTCTAATATTTGCTCATTTTCTAGTCCAGAATTCCAGCTACCGGCATTCTCCCTCTTCATTTAAACCTTGTAAAATAAGAGAGAATAGGTATAAGTATTGTGATATAATGTGTAATAACATCCCGTAATGCAATAAATATCAATATACAGGCATGATTCAAAATGGACGTATCGGGCCCATGATGTCTTTCGGCCCATAGGAGGCCCTTTGTAACTTTGGGCCCATTAAAGGCCTAAGATGAAACTGGCCCATAATGAACAGTGTATCACTTTATACCCATTAACGGCCCATTATTCCGTCGGCCGTTTCCAGTCCATGTTAACTTTCGGCCTTCTAAGTCCCATTTATTCTTGGGCCCATTTCTAGAATTCGGTTAGCTACGGTCTGTTACTGGCCTGTTCTGTTTGTGGGCCAAATTCAGCCCATGGTTACACTCGGCCCGTTTGTGGCCTGTTAACTAAAATGGGCTGTTTTCATAGTGTCATCAAATACGGCCTATTAACGGCCCGTTATGGTCCATGAATAGTACAACCCATGTTTGGCGAAATGATTATACGACCCATATAAGGCCCATGGATCATACGACTCATAGAAGGCCCATGGATCCTATGACCAGTAGAAGGCCCATGGATCCTATGGCCCGTAGGAGGCCCATGGTTACAGCCGTCTGTGTGTTGTCATGCTTATTGTGGTCTAGTTACAAAAAATAGGTTATTGTGGCCACTAGAAAAACACGGAAAAAGAACTGTAGTAACTACAAGCAAACAACGAAACAAGACAATAATGAAATAAATAAGCAAGCAACTAACACTAGGCTATTACGGCTATTACACATATTGAAGGAAATATGCCCTAGAGGCAATAATAAAGTTGTTATTTATATTTACTTATATCATGATAAATGTTTATTATTCATGCTAGAATTGTACTAACCGAAAACTTAGTACATGTGTGAATACATAGACAAACAGAGTGTCACTAGTATGCCTCTACTTGACTAGCTCGTTAATCAAAGATAGTTAAGTTTCATAGCCATGGACAAAGAGTTGTCATTTGATGAACGGGATCACATCATTAGAGAATGATGTGATTGACTTGACCGATCCGTTAGCTTAGCACGATGATCGTTTAGTTTACTACTATTGCTTTCTCCATAACTTATACATGTTCCTATGACTATGAGATTATGCAACTCCTGAATACTAGAGGAACAGTTAGTGTTGGGGATATGACTATCAGATATGACCCGCCCAGGAGGGGCCAGGTCATCCGTTATGGCGGTTCATCTAAATGAAACCCAAGAGTATGCTAAAGATGGCGATTCATAGATAGGCTTGTTAAAAGGCCCAAATCCGGAGGCGGCTTAAGGCCCGTAAGTATAAACCACCATGTATATGTAAACTTGTGTCGTAAGGCATGTAAGATAAGTCACCAAGCCGGACACGTTTGTATGAGCCGGCCGGGACTCTGTAGGCTGCAGGGCGTCAACCCATGTATATAAGGGGATGACCTGGCGGCGGCTTAGGGCAAGAAACAACAAGTCGAAAGCCAGGAAAAGCGTGTTTGCTCCCTGGTAATCGAAACCCTAGCAATACCACCTCAAACTGGAGTAGGCCTTTACCTTCACCGCAAGGGGCCGAACTAGTATAAACTCCCCGTGTCCTTTCTCCCGTTTTAACCCCTTTAAGCTAACCTCGTCGCAATGGCTCCACAACTAAGTCCTTCTACGAGGACATCTGCCGTGACACTTCCACGACAGTTGGCACCCACCATGGGGCCCGCACACGGTGGTTTTTGAGTTCTTAAAGGGCAGCTTCAAAGGGATACGCTGTGGGCCGGATGACCAAGAGTCATTGCGGCAAGCTCTACATCGACGATGCAGGCTAGGGCCCCAAGGCCGGCTCAATTGAGTATGAGTACCAGGTCCCCTTCGGCGGAATCCATGTCTTCATCGGCAAGATCGGCGAGCCGGGCCCTGAGCCGGACATCTGCACTGACATCATCGAGATGGCTTAGTGTGCACGACCTGCCCGGGCTCAACCCACCATAAGGCATGTCTTTGTTGGGTTTACCCATGGGACTGAGTTGGAAGGCTCTGTCTCCGGCGGTGAGACGACCATCTGCTCTGATGATGAGTCGTCCACAGGCGATACCAACTCAATGTATCAGCTACAAGACGGGCGGCTTGGGGGCTATTCTGATGACGATAGTATTCAGGATCCCCGTGACTCGCCGAACAGGGTGGCGATCTTCATGGCTGGCACCCAGCCGACTTTTGATTCGATAGCCGCCGCGGCTATGACTTCCAGTGCAGCAGCGGTAATGGCAGCCGGGGCTGGCGGTTCAGCACGCCCACTGGCTCAAGTCTTAACAAATCTGTTGGATGCCCTGGCAACTTTGATGGAGGTTGAGGTGACCCCAAACAACCATGATCAGCACAAGGCAGAGATAGCTAAGTTGCGTGATGACATAGCCCAGGCTAAGGCGGAATTAGCAGCGTTAAACGCCAGGATGGCTGCAGAGCGGTCCGTTTTAAGTGCCCAAGCACAGCGGATTCAAGCAGATTCATACCGGTTCACGGTGGATCAGAACGCGTCGAATGAAGTTTTGAGGAGAAAATACCGGAGTCGTCTGCCCTTAGTTTATGAGTCAAGGGACCTCTTCAACACCCCTGGAGCTGGGGCCAGTAACCCGCCGGTGGTAAATCGGATGACTGAAGCGCCAGGCAGTGGGGTGCCGGGTCAGCTGCGCGTGACAAGTTCTCCGTATATGAACAACACCCCGCCTCAACACGTGGTAACACCGCCGGGTCACTATTCCACCCCTTTGGACAACATGATTGCTGCGGCAACGCGATTGGCAGCTTTACCAGTTGAGGGTGAGACTCTGGCGGCAGTTGAAACCCGAAGGGCTAGGGAGCTCCTTCAAACAGCTTTAGTCCAGCAACAGGCTTACTCTTATAGCCATGACCGGATCCATTCAACCCCTCATCCAAGCCGGAGCTACAGTAGGCACATTGACTCACCGGCAGTCTCGAGTACGGAGCAGCACCGTAACCGACCTCACGGGCACGACTCAGCGCGTGATGGTGCCAATGCACAGGATTTGGTGGACCAGGGCAGAGCACGTCGGGAGGCCGAGCTGGCGGCTCAGCTGGCGGCTCATCAGCACGTGCCGGTTTATCCGATAGCTTCAATTCAGGCATGTGTAACTTCCAAGGCTTTCGGTGTGCCGTGTCTAACGGCGGCTCTATGAAACGAACGTCTGCCCAAGGACTTCAAAGGCCCTCGTAAGGTGCCTAATTACACAGCCGATCAACTCCCTGAGGCGTGGGTGGAGAGTTATGAGATGGCTATGGAGATGCTGGATGTCAGTGAGGCTGCATACGCTAAGTACTTCACCGTGATGATGGAGGGGATGGCTCGTACCTGGTTGAAGGGGCTGACGCCTAACTCCATCGGGTCATGGGCGGAGCTAAAGTCCTGGTTTATCCAGAATTTCAAAGACACGTGTAAGCAGCCTATGTCGATCGTGGATTTGGTTTCTTGTGTTCAGGTCGAGGGCGAGCCAACAACCAGCTGGGTGTGTCGGGTCTCGACCATCATATATTCTTCAGATAATATCAACATCGGTTCAACGGTTCTGGTGTTGGAGAAAAATTGCCGGTTCATTCCACTCAAGAAAAAGCTTGGGAGGCTCAAGCATCATTGCAACGACATGGGGGAGCTAATGGCGGGTCTTGTAAAGTATGCCGACTCTGATGGTACCAAGGACCCTGACTCTGAGGATGAATTAAAGATCGGGAAAGGGAAAGAAGAGTAACGACATGAAGGGACAGCAGTATAACCCTACCAATCAGGGCGCAACACTGATGATTTTGTGGCTAATACCAGTGCACGCAATTATAACCAGCGTCGTAAGGGACCACCGGCTCAAGGGACAAGATTTGACCTGGACGCAGTATTAAATCATCCATGTCCAAAACACGGAACGGATCAAAAACCGGCCACTCATTCATGGAAGGATTGCAGCATAATGAGAAGCTTTAGGGAGTCAATCCAGCACAATCGTGGCCCGAACGGTGGATCAGGATCCGGCTCTCATGGTCCGGGTCATGGTAGCGGCGGCTCAAATTCCAGGTTTCATAGCTAAGGCAATCAAGGTGGTTACAATCAGCAAAATAATTAGGGGAATCAATAGCAGCAACAGTCTGGTCATCAGAGCAATCCAAAGCAGTTGAATAGTGGGAAGTACCATGTTTTCACCACCAGTTTGTGTAAACAGGGTCAGAAGCTTCACAAGAGAGCTGTGAATGATGTTGAGCCAGCGGTGCCTCGCTATTTATGGTGGTTGGAGTAGCCTATTGTGTGGAGTCGTGAGGATCATCCGCCCCGGGTTGATAATCCAGGTCACCTGGCTCTGGTGGTAGCGCCTCAGGTTGGGGGCAATAAATTTACTAAATTACTCATGCATGGAGGTAGCAACATTAATGAAAGGGATCGAGAAGAGGTATCTAGAGGGGGGGTGAATAGACTCTTAGCAAAAAAAGTGGCAATTTTTAATTTCTTCAAGTTGAGGTGGAGTTTTAGCACATGTTTAACCATTCATAATACATATCAAGCAAGCATGACAAGAGTATATGAGCAGTGGAAAGTAAAGCATGCAACTTTGCAAGAATGTAAAGGGATGGGATTTTAGTGTGCAAACGCAATTTGAGACACGGAGATTTTGGCGTGGTTCCGATAGGCGGTGCTATCATACATCCACGTTAATGGAGACTTCATCCCACGAAGGGTAACAGTTGCGCAAGTCCACGGAGGGCTCCACCCATGAAGTGATGAGGACATGACTACCTTGGATACGACCAAAAATATTGCATACATGCATATTTGTCAGGTGATTTCTAATGCAAACTATTCAATAGTCTATTTATGTTATCCAGAACAAAAATACTACACACACTTTTTGTGTTTTGTCTAATTGCAGGTGTATGGGACATTTGTACAATCCACATATGAAGATAAGGGAAAAGGAGAAGTTTAGGTTGTGTTCAAAAAGTCCTCTCACGTCACTTTTGGGCCAAGAGAAGATAGAGTCCAAGTCTCTCACGTTCTGGATTCAGATTCGGACTGCACAGACATACCTGACTCAAAACGCCAACAACTTTTTCATACGGACTCCGAATTGGGTGATTCTTTTTTTGTTGGAAACTAGATTTCGTGCTCTTTCCAACCCAATTGGATTCACCTTCAAATTCATCTGGAGCGTTGAGTTACGGATGAAACAATCTGACGTTGCAGCAGAATCCGAGTCAAATTACAAGCCCAAAGGTGTTGCATCACCTCCACTTGGGCCCATGAGCCTTGTACGACCTAGGGTTAGTTTTAGGCTGCCTTGGGACGTCCTCCCACCTCCTTGGCCGCCACCCCTTGCTCCTATATAAGTAGATCCATCTAGTAGCTTTTTCCTTGGGATTTGTTTAGTTAAAAGTTAGCCATTGCAACTTCGTGTACTTCGTTTGTGTCCAACGACCAGACTAAGATCGCTTACGGATCCCCACCATTATCAATACTTCATATATATATTTGCAATATTCAGATTGCTTTATCATATTCTTGCTCGTTCTTCGATTGCTTGCAGGAATAGACCTTCGTGGTCAGGCTGACCGTGCTTCCAACATCGTCAATAACCTCAGGAGATTGGTTTAGCGATTGCTAAGGCGCAACATCGTGCACGTTTGTAGTCGGATCGTCAAAGTCGTCTCCACCAAATCAATAGTTATCATCTCATCGAAACATCGGGACCCTCGCCTCTATCAAGTGGTATCAGTTTTCAGGTTGCTCGGTGAGAATTTCCAGTTTTCCTAGATTAGATTTATTTTCTTACCTATTGTCCAAGAAAAAGCCACAAAAAAGAGTTAGATCTATTCATCCTTGGTCCAAGCTAGTCTGAGCCTTTGCAATTTTCTTTTCATTGCTTGCATAGTTGAATTATCGGTTGCATCGTCGTGTCGAGTTGCTGGTCTTAGTGTCTAGTTCGTTTAGAGTTTCGAGTTCTGTTCACATTAGTCACGCCACCGCTGCATCATTATCTCTTCCGCTGTCCACCACCCATCCATCAATTTCCACCACGTGCTACCCACCATTCATTGTCATAATAATAGTTGAGATCGTTCACATCTTCACTTGATCCAATCTGCATCTTATCTAGTTTGTTTTGGAAAGAGGGAGAAAAAAAGAGAGAAAAAAACGAGAGAAAAAAAAGAGAAAAAAAAAGTCAGAGAAAAAAAGGAGAGAAAGAAAAAAAAAGTGTGAGGAAAAAAAAGAGAACCACTTGATAGAGGCGAGGGTGTCCCAATCTTTCGATGAGATGATAACTATCGATTTGGTGGAGATGACTTTGATGATCCGAATACAAACGTGCGAGACGTCGCGCCTTAGCAATCGCTAAACCAATCTCCTGAGGTTACTGACGATGCCGGAAGCACGGTCAGCCTGACCACGAAGGTCTATTCCTGCAAACAATCGAAGAACGAGCAAGAATATGATAAAGCAATCTGAATATTGCTAATATATATGAGGTATTGATGGTGGTGATCCGTAAGCGGTCTTGGTCTGGTCGTTGGACACAAACGAAGTACATGAAGTTGCAATGGCTAACTTTTAACTAAACAAATCCCAAGGAAAAAGCTACTAGATGGATCTACTTATATAGGAGAAAGGGGTGGTGGCCAAGGAGGTGGGAGGACGTCCCAAGGCAGCCTAAAACTAACCCTAGGTCGTACAAGGCTCATGGGCCCAAGTGGAGGTGATGCAACACCTTTGGGCTTGTAGTTTGACTCGGATTCTGCTGCAACGTCAGATTGTTTCGTCCGTAACTCAATGCTCCGGATGAATTTGAAGGTGAATCCAATTGGGTTGGAAAGAGCACGAAATCTAGTTTCCAACAAAAAAAGAATCACCCAATTCGGAGTCCGTATGAAAAAGTTGTTGGCGTTTTGAGTCAGGTATGTCTGTGCAGTCCGAATCTGAATCCAGAACGTGAGAGACTTGGACTCTATCTTCTCTTGGCCCAAAATTGACGTGAGAGGACTTTTTGAACACAACCTAAACTTCTCCTTTTCCCTTGTCTTCATATGTGGATTGTACAAATGTCCCATACACCTGCAATTAGACAAAACACAAAAGTGTGTGAAGTATTTTTGTTCTGGATAACATAAATAGATTATTGAATAGTTTGCATTAGAAATCACCTAACAAATATGCATGTATGCAATATTTTTGGTTGTATCCAAGGTAGTCATGTCCTCATCATCCTCCCCTTTTTAAAAATAAAGCCGTCCTCGGCATTGCTTAATCTGAAATATGGCTAACAAAAGAGACAAGGTGTACATGTTGTATATGTATATGTCATCCATTTTAACTTCCCTTGATTTTTGCACATATGTCACATGTATACATGAGTAACTTTCATTGTTCATAAAATCTAAATCCAAAAAATTATCACAGGAAGTAGAAGGCATGAAAATATTGGAACTCAGTTTGCACATATAAGTGAAGCTCTTATTCTCTTCAAAAGATTGGCAATGTTCATCATTAAACCATCCTAACTTCGATGAATAAACCTTACTTGCATCAAATTTACATGCTACAACATGCTTAAATAAGCAAACATGCAATAAGTCATTGGACACAGAATCATCATCAAGATTAGAGGTCATATCAAAATGATTAAACATTGGTTCTTTTGCATCAACAGTTAATTCAATGGGTGCACTCAAAATTGTTGATATTTCAGTTGTTTCATCACATGACGCATTCATGACAGTAACAAGAGTCTCTAAAATAGGTGGTGTGCTCAAATCAACAGGTAACTCAACACATGATGCATTCAAGTTAACTAGGCATGCTTCATTCTCGTGTGAAGTTATATCATCAATACCTTTACTGTTACCTCGCAGAGATGTAGCTGATGTAGGTACGGACGTTGACAATGTACCATACTCTTGAGATGATATTGCGCTCACAATCCGAGGTGGGGCTGCTCTAGTAGGTGCAATAGTGGAGTAACCAACCGGCGATGGTGAGCATGAACTGGAATAGTAGTTGTTGTAGTCACCCAATGCATCCTCCTGTATCTGTCTCTCAAAGGTACAAGCACGGACATACATACCAGTAATGCAACGAGGAATATACTGAAATCTTGCCTGAATATCATGGTTCAAACCACCAAAAAATCTATTCATTGTATCATCCTCAAATTCTTCTATGTCACAATGATGCATATAAGATTTGAACTCTTGGTAGTAAGCATGAACAGTGTTACTGCCTTGTTTTAATTGCTCCAATTTGCGACGCAATTCATGACGATAGTAAGGAGGAAAAAATTGTTGTCTCATTACAGCTTTCAAAACTTTCCAAGTTGTGGGTTGGTTATCAATGTTTTTCTTACAATGTACACTCCACCAAACAGAAGCAAAACCAGTAAATGCCCTAATGGTAGCTCGTACTCTCTCAAGTTCAGAAAAATCATGGTGACTAAAAACTTGTTCTACTTCAAGCTCCCAAGCTAGATAAATAGCAGGATTAAATCTACCCTCAAATGATGGTAAAGAGATAACCTGACCATATGCTTGTGTGTGTTGTCCCAACTCTCGTGATGGTGAAGATGTGTCCGTCGTCCAAAAACTTCTATCTCTGGAACCTGTCATGATTAGTAGAAACAAGAACCAAAATTCGAGAATAATGTTCCTATGAACTACTAGGATGTGGTTGTAAAGTGCTCACAGTAAAGCAAATATCAACATCTTACAAGTTCTTACCATGCGGCAGGTGGTGACAGGCAACCAGCGGTGTCAAATAACTCCGAAGATTGTGTAAAGCGATTGCCAGGGGAACGTGCGTATACACGGTGTAGAAATATGTGGAGCTGGGTTGGCTATATATGGTAGCAAAAGATTAGCAATAATCAATTCTGAGATGCAATGTTGAATAAACGCTCAACGACGGTACTGTGCTGGTCCTAGGATAGACCGAACTAGAGACGCGAGCCTAGAACACTAATGAGGTCACGTCGTAGCACAACCAGCATCAATGAAGGATACTAAGTAGCTCTGGACAGCAAGATATAAGTGAAGATCACAACAACAATAAAGGTATTGATGATATAACTTCACATGAGAATGAAGCATGCCTAGTTAACTTGAATGCATCATGTGTTGAGTTACCTGTTGATTTGAGCACACCACCTATTTTAGAGACTCTTGTTACTGTCATGAATGCGTCATGTGATCAAACAACTGAAATATCAACAATTTTCAGTACACCCATTGAATTAACTGTTGATGCAAAAGAACCAATGTTTAATCATTTTGATATGACCTCTAATCTTGATGATGATTCTGTGTCCAATGACTTATTGCATGTTTGCTTATTTAAGCATGTTGTAGCATGTAAATTTGATGCAAGTAAGGTTTATTCATCAAAGTTAGGATGGTTTAATGATGAACATTGCCAATCTTTTGAAGTGAATAAGAGCTTCACTTATATGTGCAAACTGAGTTGCAATATTTTCATGCCTTCTACTTCTTGTGATAATTTTTTGGCTTTAGATTTTATGAACAATGAAAGTTACTCATGTATACATGTGACATATGTGCAAAAATCAAGGGAAGTTAAAATGGATGACATATACATATACAACATGTACACCTTGTCTCTTTTGTTAGCCACATTTCAGATTAAGCAATGCCGAGGACGGCTTTGTTTTCAAAAAGGGAAGGATGATGAGGACATGACTACCTTTGATACGACCAAAAATATTGCATACATGCATATTTGTCAGGTGATTTCTAATGCAAACTATTCAATAGTCTATTTATGTTATCCAGAACAAAAATACTTCACACACTTTTTGTGTTTTGTCTAATTGCAGGTGTATGGGAAATTTGTACAATCCACATATGAAGATAAGGGAAAAGGAGAAGTTTAGATTGTGTTCAAAAAGTCCTCTCACGTCACTTTTGGGCCAAGAGAAGATAGAGTCCAAGTCTCTCACGTTCTGGATTCAGATTCGGACTGCACAGACATACCTGACTCAAAACGCCAACAACTTTTTCATACGGACTCCGAATTGGGTGATTCTTTTTTTGTTGGAAGCTAGATTTCGTGCTCTTTCCAACCCAATTGGATTCACCTTCAAATTCATCCGAAGCATTGAGTTACGGACGAAACAATCTGACGTTGCAGCAGAATCCGAGTCAAACTACAAGCCCAAAGGTGTTGCATCACCTCCACTTGGGCCCATGAGCCTTGTACGACCTAGGGTTAGTTTTAGGCTGCCTTGGGACGTCCTCCCACCTCCTTGGCCGCCACCCCTTGCTCCTATATAAGTAGATCCATCTAGTAGCTTTTTCCTTGGGATTTGTTTAGTTAAAAGTTAGCCATTGCAACTTCGTGTACTTCGTTTGTGTCCAACGACCAGACCAAGACCGCTTACGGATCCCCACCATTATCAATACTTCATATATATATTTGCAATATTCAGATTGCTTTATCATATTCTTGCTCGTTCTTCGATTGCTTGCAGGAATAGACCTTCGTGGTCAAGCTGACCGTGCTTCCAGCATCGTCAGTAACCTCAGGAGATTGGTTTAGCGATTGCTAAGGCGCAACGTCGTGCACGTTTGTAGTCGGATCGTCAAAGTCGTCTCCACCAAATCGATAGTTATCATCTCATCGAAACATCGGGACCCTCGCCTCTATCACGAAGGGTCCACGAAGAAGCAACCTTGTCTATCCCAACATGGCCATCACCCACGAAGGACTTGCCTTGCTAGGGTAGATCTTCACGAAGTAGGCGATCTTCTTGCCCGTACAAACTCCTTGGTTCAACTCCACAATCTTGACGAAGGCTCCCAAGTGACACCTAACCAATCTAGGAGACACCACTCTCCAAAAGGTAATAGATGGTGTGTTGATGATGAACTCCTTGCTCTCGTGCTTCAAATGATAGTCTCCCCAACACTCAACTCTCTCTCATAGGATTGGATTTGGTGGAAAGATGATTTGAGTGGAAAGCAACTTGGGGAAGGCTAGAGATCAAGATTCATGTGGTTGGAATGGAATATCTTGACCTCAACACTAGTGTAGGTGGTTCTCTCTCAGAAAATGTATGATGGAAGTGTAGGAATGTTCTGATGGCTCTCTCCACGAATGAAGAGTGGTTGGAGGGGTATATATAGCCTCCAAACAAAATCTAACCATTGCACACAATTTACCAAACGCGGTGGGACCGAATCAGAAAACTCGGCCAGACCGATTTAGTTCATAATGTGACCGTTAGGCATTTCGGTGGGACCGATATGATCAACTCGGTAGGACCGATGTGCTAGGGTTAGGGTAAAGCCTCATCTCGGTTTGACCAATTATACAAACTTGGTGGGACCAATTTGGGTAATGGAAGTGCGTTATATCGACTAGAGGGGGGGGGGGTGAATAGGCGATTTTTATGAAAGTATTCAAAACGTGGGAGTTATGAAGACAAACAACGAAGATTTTGCCTATTACTATGCAGCGGAAGTTAGATTACACTAGGCAAGCCATGGTCAAGTATTCAATAGAGTGAAAGCACAATGACAAAGAGCTGCAGTGTAATAAGGATCAGGTAGGAAGAAGTTATGAAGTTATGAAGCCAAACAGATCATACATTCACGTTGTGAAGACAAAAGATAGAGCAAGCATGCAATGGCTTCACAATGAGTAACAGTAAGAAAAAGGAAGTGAAGATGAAACCGGTGACTCATTGAAGACAATGATGTGTTGGACCAGTTCCAGTTGCTGTGACAACTGTACGTCTGGTTGGAGCGGCTAGGTATTTAAACCTTAGGACACACAGTCCCGGACACCCAGTCCTGAACACGCAGCTCAGGACACCAAGTCCTCACCGTATTCTCCTTGAGCTAAGGTCACATAGTCCTCGCCCAATCACTCTGGTAAGTATTCAAGGTAGACTCCCAAACCTTCACAGACTTTGTTCACTGGCAATCCACAATGTCTCTTGGATGCTCTGAACGCGACGCCTAACCGTCTGGAGGATTCACAGTCCTCAAGTGTAATAAGTCTTCAGATCACACAGACAAGAAGACTTAAGTGATGCCCAATGTTCTCTGGCTCTGGGTGGTTAGGGCTTTTCTCCTCGCTAGGAATTTTCTCTCAAAGGCTTCGAGGTGGGTTGCTCTCAAACGACAAAAGCCGTGCACTGAAATCTGAGCAGCCAACCGTTTATGGTTGTAGGGGGTGGGCTATTTATAGCCACTTGGCAACCTGACCTGATTTGTCCGAAATGACCCTGGGTCACTAAGGAACTGACACGTGTCTCAACGGTCAGATTTCAAACTCTCATGGCAACTTTACTTGGGCTACAAGCAAAGCTGACTTGTCCGGCTCTAGACAAGATTCGCTCTCATTGTCTTCACTCGAAGACATAGGTTTTTGGTTTAGGCATCACTTCAGTCATTCTGACTGGTTCTCCTGGACCCCACTTAACAGTACGGTGGTTCCTATGACTCAACACAAAAGAAAAAGAATTACGAAAGATCTAAGTCTTCGAGCTCCATAGGCTTCATAACGTGTCTTCTTTTGTCATAGTCTTCAATGTGAATATCTTCATATACCACCTTTGGCTTCAATGTCTTCATACATTTTTAGGGGTCATCTCTGGTAGTAAAACCGAATCAATGAGGGACTTCTACCTGTGTTATCCTACAATTCTCACAAACACATTAGTCCCTCAACTAGGTTTGTCGTCAATACTCCAAAACCAACCAGGGGTGGCACTAGATGCACTTATAATCTCCCCCTTTTTGGTGATTGATGACAAACTAGTTGAAGTTTTCAACGGGGAATATAGTCTGTGAAATTGTAAAGGATAAGGAATTGTCTTCATAAGTTTCAAGGGCTCCCCCTGAAGATGTGCATATAAGTTAATTTGCTTTTGGAATGCAACTGCACATGGCAGGTTGTACTTGTGGAGATCCAATTCAGCTTATGATGACAATCCACTATGCATGTGAAAGTATATGAAGATAATGACATGCATAATGGAAAATGGACGTCTGCAGAATGGGATAAGTGCGGAATTTATCGTCACACATGCAGAATTTATCTTCGCAAAACAGGTGGCAAACAAGTAGCAGACGACCATCGAGTCTTAGTGTTACAACTCAAAGAACCAAATGAAGCAAAAACGAGAGTTGTAAGCACGAAGCAAAATATAGCAAAACATAAAGCACCCGCCCATATGGACCCGCTTGAAGACTATCAACCCATATGCTTCTCCCCCTTTTGTCAGCAAGGACCAAAAAGGTTTGAAGACATAGAGTGTCTACTCGTTCCCAGGAGCAGCGGGGTCGTTGGAGGTGTTTGGCGGTGCAGAAGAGCTTGGAGGTGCTGAAGCAGGTGGCGGTGATGTAGCATCGTCTTCTTCATCAATGATTCTGGCAGTGACTGTGGCAGCAGATGAAGAAAACTCAGAGTCTTCAAGTGAGGGTGTGTTTCACATCACAGCCCTTCTAGGAGGTGTGGTGTCAAACTTGAATCGCTCAGTGAAGCCATCCTCTTCAAGTTCAGCTTCAGTACACATCATTGATAGCCCTTTCCATGTACGACGACAGGTTTCATGAGTGACGAAAGCATTCTTGGTGGCAAGATTTCGAAGACGATTAACATCCACCAAGAGGCTTTTCATCTGACGCTTTAGCCAGTCGTGATGCCTATCTTGTTTTTGATGAAGGGCCACAAGAATCTCTCGGTCATTGAGAACACGAGCGCGCTTCTTGGGTCTTGAAGCAGTTGCACTATCAGTGGCTTCAGTTGAAGCAGGGTGTGGCGCACGTGTAGTGCCAGCCAAAGGATACACCCTGGAGATGGCTTCAACACCTTCATCGTTCTGAGTGAAGATCTGGTGTTCTGCATTCTGAAGACTCAACGGTTGCTTGGCAGGCTCAGGATATATAGCTTCAGCAGAGGTATCCACATCTGGCAAGAAGATCCGATGGTTGCGGGCTGAGGGCTGATATGAGATCGCAGAGTGAAGCTTGATCAGTCTCATTACCCAAGGAGCATAGTACTTCAAACCAAACAGATCTGAGCCTGATGCAGCTAGTTGGCGTATGAAGAAATCCTGTGCGTTGAAGCATTTTCCATGAAGAATACAGACTATCAGAGTCTTCATTGCACCCTCGATCTTGGCATTTCTAGAGTGCCCTTTAATAGGCCAGAGAGTCCGCCGGATAATGTGATAGATGGTTCTGGGCAGGTACTCAAAGTCTTCAATGAAGAACTCTATTGGATAAGGAGCATCGTGGGGCAAGGGCTTCATCTTGGAGAGCATCTGACTCATATTTGGTTCAGGCCTCTGGAATATGCTCTCAAGAGCTTCAGTGTGTAGTGGACAGCCTTCCTCGAAGAGTTCGCCAGGAGTGGGCAGCCCGGTGAGCTCAATGATATCGAATGCATTGGCTTCGTGATGGACATTGCCGGTCATCCACTCCAGGGCCCAAGTCTTCGAATCTCTGTTGTATCCTTTGATGTGTAGGGTGGCATAGAATTGCAGCAGAAGCTCTTCATTCCAGTGCTCTTCATCAGTTATAAACTGCAGCAGACCCACTTGCTTGAAGCAATCCAGCGCTTCCTCTAAGCAGGGCAGACCAGCAATGACTTCAACATCAAGGCGCTTGTGCGGGAAGATGCGACCTTGGTTGTATAGGATGCATGAATAGTAGCTGCGCTGAGGATAGCTCCAGAACCTATCTGATGAAATCCTTTCTCTTGAATAGGGGTTCTTGGAGCTGTTGAAGAACGTATTGTCTGCCTTGAAGCTATTAATGTCAAAGGAGCCAGGTGCTGATGCAGGACCTGGGAACCTTGGCAGCCTTGGTACTGGCTTCTGGACATGAGGCCTGTGCTCAACATGGTAATCAAATTGAGGACCTGCAGTAGACTCAGGAACAGAAGTGTCTGGATCAGTAGCTTCGCTGTCTGCTGAAGCTTTTGGTGGGGAGGGCTCCACATTGGCTTCAGTGTTTGTTGTGGCAGCCTCAACATTTTTAGCCTCCGCTTGACTAGTTGGAGGGTCAGTTACAAGCACATTCTCCTGGAGAACTGCTTCTTGATGGAGCATAGGAGTGGGCTCTTGTGGTGCTTCTTCTGCGGCTGATGCAGCCGGAATGTCTTTAGCATAGACTTGAGGCCTTGGACCTTTGCGAAGCCTGCGGAATGCAGACGACGCCTGTGGGGTTGGAGTGGGCTGGGCCTCATTGTCTTCTTCCTCTTGAGGGCGATCCGCCCATGATGCATCTTGTGAAATTGGCGTCAGAGGACGACCAATGCTGATGAGTTCATTGTGTTCATTCTGAGGAAGGGCTACATCATCTTGTACATTGTCCTGATGACCAATGTCTTCAGGAGCAATGAGTTCGGCTGCTGGTATGTCTTCAGCTTCAGGAGCCTCTGTGGAAGCAGGCTCATGAACTGTCATTTGTCGTTCTGCGTTGGGGTGAACCATAGAAATAGGTTCAACTATCAAGGGCTCTGTGGGAGCAGCCCGAGATTTCTTGATCTTTCGCTTCTTCTTGCTGGGGGCAGTAGGAGAGGCTTCAGAGCTTTTCCTCTTCCTGGCTTCAGCCTCAGCAGTTCTTGTCTTCTTGAGCTTTGAGGCTGTTGACCGGCTCTTTGGCTTCGAGCCAGTCGTTGCAGTTGGGAAGACAATTGGAACTGCTTCTTGCCTAGGTGCCTCTGGTTCAGCCATAGCAGGCTTCTTCTTCTTCGCGGCCATCTTGGGGTCGATGCCAGGACGCCCAAGTGCCTTGCGCTTCTCAGCCTCATTGTAGGCTTGTACACATCTTTCAGCCAGAGACTTCATCCGCTCACGTGAGCCCTGAGCTTCTACACGCTTCTTCAGAAAATTTTCCTTTAGCTCATGCAACATGGTCTTGAAGCTCTTCACTTCTTGCACGCTGAGCTTGGCCACATTCTTCTTGAACTGAGCCTTTTCATGATCAATTTTCTGCTTCAGTTCAACAATGCGCTGGGCAATGGCAAGTTCTGAAGCAATTGCGCCTTGGAAGGCGACGCTAAGGCCAACGGGCAGCTGCAGATCTTCGAAGCTTATGTTTGGTGTGGCAAACCATTCGTCGATGAAGTTGTGGATGATGGCGACATCAAAGAGAGGCAAATTGTTGAAGATTTCAGCTTCTTCTTTGCTCTTGATGAGCTGCTCTAGAGCGTCATCTCCAAGATCTTCATCACTTGACAGATCAATGGCTTCGCTGCGCAAAATGGCAGCAGCTGTGAGCTCTTTGCCGGTGTGTGGCTGAGGCACCTTGGCCTTCTGGGGCTTGGAGACGCGGGATACGTCTTCAGACTGCACACTGTCTTCAGGAGGTGCAGTTGCCAATGGCTTCGCCCTTGAGATTTTTGAAGAAGGGGCCGGCTTTGAAGCTTTTGGCTTCTTCAACTGCTTTAGCTTCGGTACAGCAGGAGCTTCATCAGACTCAGAGTCAGCTGGAGGGACATTCACGGCAGTCCCTTGGACTAAGATGCGGGTGATGAGGCCCTCAAGATTGGCATACAGACCGATGATATTGGGTTCTGCGTAGCGTGTGCCATCTGCCCTTGGTGCTGAGGGGCCAGGGTTGAAGTCTAACCCCAACTTCTTGTTGTTCTGCTTCGCTGATTGTTGGGCAAACTGGGAGTTGCGCTTGAATAGATTGTCATCACGACACCAGAGTAGTGACGACGGATGTGCATCATCAGGCTGTGGCCCACGAACCATGCATGGATAGAAGCTTTGGGCAATAGCTTCATCTCTGGACCTGGGTACAAGGTTTTTTTATAAGATGTCTCCCCACGGTCTTTTGATGGCACTTTTCTCAGCATACTCTTGGGTTGTGAAGCGGTATTTGAACCATTGTTCAGCCCAATAGCGTCGAATCCATTGGATTCGGGTCTTGCGCTGCCCATAATTCTCTTCAGGATCTGTTTTATACATTTCTGCCAGGTCTTCAGGCAGATCTTTGGAAGTTCCTTCACGTCGCTATCTGCCCCCCTTCCTTGCTGCTGCTTCTGAAGCCATAAACTTTAACTTGAAAGGCTTCAAAACTTTCAAAGGCTTCAAAGGCTTTCTTTTGCTGGACCAACAGGAACTGGTTTCAGGAGAATTTATGTGATGCTGTAGGAATTCTGCAAATGAATGCAGACTATGAGAACCGAAGGATTCTCCCACGGACATGTACCTGTGACAGCATTAAGGTGCGAGGGAAGGGGAAGAGGTCATATGTATTCTCAGAAGGTTTTGAAGATTAATCAGTTTAGAAGACATTGACCTCATCGTGCGAAGACATTCACTCATAGATAAGAAGTTGGTTCCAGATTTGTACGAACCCACAGATCAGTACAAGTGAGGAATCTAACTACTTCATGAAGCACAAGTGAATATACTAGGCATGTTATGAGATGCAGATTGAGAGATCTAACTTGTGTGAAGATAAACTTCTTATGGTAGAAAGTGACAGAACCATGAGATCAAAAGGGGCTGTAAAAAGAAGTTTTATTTACCACACTTGGAACTGCTAGACGGAAGTGGGAGATGATGCCGAGCAGTTCAGTCCTCCGTGCCCTAACTTGGTGACGGAAGACACCTACGGCGACGGCGGAGAGAATGATGTCCGCGGTCGGCGTGAGGATGGCGTCGGAGAGGTTGCGGCAGTGAAGCGCTTCGTCGCCGGCATCGTCGAGAGCTAGCGATGGCGCTAGGGTTCGTGCGAGGGTGGAAGAAGGAGATAATGACCGCGGTAAGTGTGAATTTATAGGCACAGGGGCGGCACTGTGCTATTACACAGGTGCCCCTGGCGATTCGCATCTGAGGAACGCGTGGCCTGTTTGCGGAAGTTTGGGGTTTGTTCCACGTCCCACGCACGCCTGGATTATCGGGCGGTCGTTCCTGCTTCTCCGGATTTTATGTGGAGGAATGAGCATTGAAAACGGACTTTCTGGTTGTCTCTATATCTTCTGCTGACAAGGACGTAGTGAAGACATTCGACAGTTTCAATAGAATGCATATGACTTGGAGAGATAGAATTTGAGATAGAAAGCATAGAGAGATTAGGGTCCGATCACATTCACTTAGTTCAAAAGATTCAACCAAGAAGACATAGCTATAAGTGAATGCTGTAGAGGATAGAACACTAGTATGTATACATCTATATAATCAACGTAGTGAAGATAATCATGAAGACATGTTGAGTTCGAAGCCAAACCAAATGTGAAGATATTGCAAGGTAACGCCATGAGTGAAACACTTCAAAATAGAACGTTTGGTGGTGGCGTTACCCACCGTATAGGAAGTATTAGACCCAGACACGGCGCACAATTATCGTGGCGCTCCGAAGTCAAATTCCACATTAATGTATTCACACTTAGTAAGTATGTCTTCATTGATTGAAGATATACTTTACTTTGTGCGTTGCACATCTAAGTCATCATATGCATAAGTGTTAGGATGTGTGCCTGATCGCAGGACATTTGAGGATTCCAGGATATTTAGCTCACACCGTAACTTGCAAAATCTCTTCTCATCCAAGGGCTTGGTGAAGATATCTGCCAATTGTTCTTCAGTGTTGACATGTATGATATCAATGTCTTCCTTCACAACATGATCTCTGAGAAAGTGATGACGAATTTCAATGTGCTTTGTCTTCGAGTGCTGAACTGGGTTGTTGGCAATCTTGATAGCGCTTTCATTATCGCAGTAAAGTGGCACTTGCTTCAGATGAATGCCATAATCCTTGAGTGTTTGCTTCATCCACAGAAGCTGAGCGCAGCAAGATCCAGCAGCAATGTATTCAGATTCAGCAGTGGAGAGAGATACACGGTTCTGCTTCTTTGAAGACCAACATACAAGTGATCGTCCCAGAAAGTGACATGTGCCTGATGTAGACTTGCGACCAACTTTGTCACCAGCATAATCAGCATCCGAAAATCCAACCAAATCAAACTCTGAGCCCTTTGGATACCATAATCCTAGAGTTGGGGTGTGAGCCAAATATCGAAGAATTCGCTTCACAGCTAAGTGATGCGACTCCTTTGGTGCCACTTGAAATCGAGCACACATGCAAACACTAAGCATAATATCTGGCCTAGATGCACATAAATAAAGCAAAGAACCAATCATGGAGCGGTATACCTTTTGATCGAACTCTTTACCATTGTCGTCAGGACCTAGATGATGTTTGGCTGGCATTGGTGTTGTGAAGCCTTTGCAGTCTTGCATACCGAACTTCTTCAGGCAATCTTTGAGATACTTCTCTTGAGATATGAAGATGTCATTGCGTTGTTGTCGTATTTGAAGACCAAGGAAGAACTTCAGCTCCCCCATCATGGACATCTGATATTGCTCTTGCATCATATATCCAAACTCTTCACTGTACTTCTGATTGGTGCAGCCGAAGATAATGTCATCCACATATATTTGGCACACAAACAGTTCACCATCATATGTCTTCGTGAAAAGAGTGGGATCTAGGGAACTAGGTATGAAGCCTTTGCTCTTCAGGAAATATTTGAGTGTGTCATACCAGGCCCTAGGGGCTTGTTTGAGGCCATACAGTGCCTTGTTGAGCTTGTATACCATGTGAGGATGTTTTTGATTTTCAAAGCCAGGTGGTTGTGCAACATACACTTCTTCTTCAATCTTGCCATCGAGAAAGGCACTTTTCACATCCATTTGATATAGAAGTATGTTATGATGATTTGCATAGGCCAGCAGTATGCGTATGGCTTCAAGCCTAGCCACAGGAGCAAATGTTTCATCGAAGTCAATGCCCTCCACTTGAGTATATCCTTGAGCAACGAGACGAGCTTTGTTTTTGACAACTTGACCATGCTCATCTTGCTTGTTGCGGTATATCCATTTGGTGCCTATTATGTTGTGCTTCCGTGGATCAGGACGCTTAACCAGTTCCCATACATTATTCAGCTCAAACTGTTGAAGCTCTTCTTGCATAGCTTGAATCCATTCAGGTTCCATGAAGGCTTCTTCAACTTTCTTGGGTTCTGATATTGAGACGAATGCGAAGTGCCCACAGAAATTTGCTAGCTGAGTTGCCCTTGAACGAGTGAGTGGACCAGGTGCATTGATGCTGTCAATTATTCTGTCAATCCGCACTTCATTGGCAACACGAGGATGTACAGGGCGATGACTTTGCTCTTGCTGATCTGTGTTGTTGTTGGGAGGAATGTCTTCAGGCTGAGCATTGTCTTCATGTTGATCAGGTGCTGAGATGATAAGTTCTTCTTCAGGATTAGCTTCAGAAGGTATCATCTCTCCAGTTCCCATAAGCTTGATTGATTCACTAGCTGGAACTTCATCTAGCACATTTGGAAGTTGCTCTCTTTGTGAACCATTTGTCTAATCGAACCGCACATCCACTGTTTCAACCACTTTGTAACGAAAGAGATTGAAGACTCTGTAGGAGTGCGAATCCTTTCCATATCCAAGCATAAAACCCTCATGTGCTTTTGGTGCAAATTTTGAAGTGTGATGTGGGTCCTTGATCCAGCACCTTGCGCCGAATACTCTGAAGTAACTGATATTTGGCTTCTTGCCAGTTAGGAGTTCATAAGATGTCTTGTTCAGAAGCTTGTGAAGATAAACACGATTGATTGTGTGGCATGAAGTGTCAATGGCTTAAGTCTAGAATTTTCTTGGAGTCTTGTATTCATCTAGCATCGTTCTGGCCATCTCAATGAGTGTTCTGTTCTTGCGTTCGACGACGCCATTCTGCTGTGGCGTGTAGGGAGCTGAGAATTCATGTGTGATGCCCAAGGTATCAAGATATGTATCAAGGCCAGTGTTCTTGAATTCAGTGCCATTGTCACTTCTGATGTGCTTTATCTTGGTGCCAAAATTGTTCATAACTAGATTGGCGAAGCGTCTGAAGACATCCTGCACTTCAGTCTTGCAAAGGATTATGTGCACCCAAGTATATCTAGAGTAATCATCAATAATGACGAAGCCATAGAGGCAAGCGGTAGTAGTAAAAGTTGAGTAGTGATTGGGACCGAAAAGATCCATGTGGAGCAGTTCGAAGGGTTGAGTAATAGTCATGATTGTCTTCGAAGGATGTTTTGCCCTTGTCATCTTCCCTGCTTCACAGGCACCGCATAAGTGATCTTTCTTGAACTTGACGCCCTCGATGCCTATGACATGCTTCTTCTTCGCAAGGGTGTGGAGGTTCCTCATGCCAGCATGCCCAAGCCTCCGATGCCAAAGCCAGCATTCTGAAGCTTTTGCAAGAAGACATACTGCAAGTTGTGGCCCTGCTGAGAAATCTACCACGTACAGATCATCTTTTCGATACCCTTCAAACACTAGAGACTTGTCAGATTCCATTAGTACTAGGCAACGATATTTTCCAAACATTACGATCATGTTCAAATCGCAAAGCATTGAGACAGACATTAAGTTGAAGCCAAGGGATTCAACAAGCATGACTTTATCCATGTGTTGATCCTTTGAGATTGCAACTCTACCTAGACCCAATACCTTACTTTTACCAGTTTCAGCAAATGTGATGTGGCTCTTGTCGGATGGACGTAAGGTTGAGTCCATAAGAAGGCTTCTTTTGCCAGTCATGTGATTTGTACACCCACTGTCAATAATCCATTCTGAAGATTTTGAAGACGCTGGTGTCGTACCCTACAGTGCAGTTTGGGGGATAGGCTTCACGAAGAGAATTGTGAAGCAAAAACATTTGACGAACCAGTGGGTTATGAAAACTTAGATCCAGATTAGGACTAATAGGGAGAGTAGCATGTGATTCAGGAACGAAGTACATAATGATGCCATTCGGGCATTTTATTTTGCGCCCTACAAGATTTTCAAGGTCCCCAGCAATAGCGTCAGAAGATTTTGTTTTTCTGCTGGAGACCTTTCCCTGCAAAAGAGAGTTAAGCTTTCTTAACCACCCACATCTTCAAGGGTGGCTTAGAAGCAATAAGTCTAAGTGCAGCATCTGAGAATTTTGGCTTTGAAGCCTTAGCAAACAGTCTTGCAGGTGGACAATAGTACTCATAAGAATAAGCAGAATAATTTTTGGTCATATGAACATGATGGTTTGATGAACCGCTCTCATATTCATATGCCTGAGTATGGTTTCCCTGCAAAACATTTGCATTAGTGTGACTCAGGTGACTCCTCTGTTTGTATGAAGCCTTTATACCGTATGAAGCCTTTGGTGTGAGGTTTGTCTTCTTCAAGTGAGGTGTCATGAAGACATTCACAGGAAGATTTTCCAGACACTTTTTCAGAACCCAGATCTTCTTCATAGGCGGTCCATTCCTGCAGTTAGTACCAATGTACCTGGCAAACACTTCACCGTTCTGATTCTTAAACAGTTTATAGTTTGCATCAAAGGATTCATCAATGATAATGGGGTTAGCACAAGTGAAGCCAGATAAATTGGATGGATCTGCTGAAAATTCCTTTGCAGCAACCCATGTGGTTTTGGGATACTGCTCAGGTTTCCAGTAAGAGCCATCTGCATTTATTTTCCTTACGAACCCAACACCTTCTTTCCTAGGGTTTTGGTTCAGAATCTGCTTCCTGAGGACATCACATAATGTCTGATGTCCTTTAAGACTTTTGTACATCCCTGTTTCAAGCAATGTCTTCAACCTAGCATTCTCATCAGCAATAGCAGTGGTATCCTCAGCAGAGGGGTTAGTTACCACATCAACAGTTGAAGATATTGCAACAGCAATAGCAGTGGAACATTCAGCAACAGAAGTAGCATTATCATGCTCAATGCATTTAAGACATGGTGGTTCAAATCCTTCCCGAGCGGAACTGATCTGTTCGGCGCGAAGTGACTCGTTTTCCTTTTGAAGATCTTCATGAGCCGCTCTCAATTTCTAAAGTTCTTGCTTCCTTTGAAGATAATCATAGGAAAGCTTTTCATGAGTTGTTGAGAGATTATCAAGACGATCTTCAAGTTCCTGATACTTAATGTGAAGATTTTTTATGTCTTCAATTAAGGATTCAGATCGAGTCATTTCAGCACCCAATAGATCATCGCTTCTGTCTAACAGTTTTTGAATATGTTCCATAGCTTTCTGTTGTTCAGTTGCAATTTTAGCAAGTGTTTTGTAGCTGGGTTTTGAATCACAGTCAGAGTCATCGTCACTAGATGTTTGATAGCGAGTAGTGCGTGTGTTTACCTTGGCACCGCGTGCCATGAAGCCGTAGGTAGGAGTGGAGTCGTTCTTGTCATTTGCATCGGTGTCGGTGATGAAGTCATTGTCTTCAGTGTTGAAGATGGACTTGGCGACGTATGCTGTAGCCAGACTCGCAATGCCAGAATCAGACTCCTCCTCAGACTCCACCTCTGCCTCCTCAGAAGCGGACTCCTCCTCTGAATCCATTTCCTTGCCAACAAACGCACGTGCCTTGCCAGATGAGCTCTTCTTGTGTGATGAAGACTTTGAGGAAGACTTGGAAGAAGACTTTGAGTATTTCTTCTTCTTCTTGTCGTCACAATCATATTCCTTGCTCTTCTTCTTCCTTCAGTTCTCATTGTCCCACTATGGACACTCAGAGATGAAGTGTCCAGTTTTCTTGCACTTGTGACATGTTTTCTTCTTGTAGTCATGAGCAGAAACTTCATCATTCCTTGAGCTTGATCGTGAAGATTTTCTGAAGCCTTTCTTCTTGGTGAATTTTTGGAACTTCTTCACTAGCATTGCAAGTTCCCTTCCAATGTCTTTAGGATCATCAGAACTGCTGTCAGATTCTTCTTCAGATGAGGAAACAACTTTTGCCTTCGAGGCACGAGTTCGCCCATAGTTTGGACTGTAGATATCTCTTTTCTCAGAAAGCTGAAACTCATGTGTGTTGAGCCTCTCAAGTATGTCATACGGATCGAGTGTCTTGAAATCAGGACGTTCTTGAATCATCAGGGCTAGGATGTCAAACGAACTATCAAGTGATCTCAGCAGCGTCTTGACAATTTCATGTTTGGTGATCTCAGTGGCGCCGAGGGCTTGAAGCTCATTTGTGATGTTAGTGAGCCAGTCAAATGTGTGCTGGACATTCTCATTGTCATTTCGCTTGAAGCGGTTGAAGAGGTTGCGAAGAACACTGATTCTCTGATCTCTCTGGGTTGAGATGCCTTCATTGACCTTGGAGAGCCAGTCCCAGACCAGCTTGGATGTCTTCAAGGCACTCACACGGCCATACTGTCCTTTTGTCAGATGACCATAGATGATATTTTTGGCAGTAGAGTCCAGTTGAGTGAACTTCTTGACATCAGCAGCAGTGACACCTTCTCTAGCCTTGGGAACGCCATTCTCGATGACATACCATAGGTCGACGTCAATGGCTTCAAGATGCATGCGCATCTTATTCTTCCAGTAGGGATATTCAGTTCCATTGAAGACGGGGCACGGAGCGGAGACTTTGATTATCCCTGCAGTCGACATAGCTAAAACTCCAGGTGGTTAAACCGAATCACACAGAACAAGGGAGCACCCTGCTCTGATACCAATTGAAAGTGCGTTATATCGACTAGAGGGGGGGGTGAATAGGCAATTTTTATGAAAGTCTTCAAAACGTGGGAGTTATGAAGACAAACAACGAAGATTTTGCCTATTACTATGCAGCGGAAGTTAGATTACACTAGGCAAGCCATGGTCAAGTATTCAATAGAGTGAAAGCACAATGACAAACAGCTGCAGTGTAATAAGGATCAGGTAGGAAGAAGTTATGAAGTTATGAAGCCAAACAGATCATACATTCACGTTGTGAAGACAAAAGATAGAGCAAGCATGCAATGGCTTCACAATGAGTAACAGTAAGAAAAAGGAAGTGAAGATGAAACCGGTGACTCGTTGAAGACAATGATGTGTTGGACCAGTTCCAGTTGCTGTGACAACTGTACGTCTGGTTGGAGCGGCTAGGTATTTAAACCTTAGGACACACAGTCCCGGACACCCAGTCCTGAACACGCAGCTCAGGACACCAAGTCCTCACCGTATTCTCCTTGAGCTAAGGTCACATAGTCCTCGCCCAATCACTCTGGTAAGTCTTCAAGGTAGACTCCCAAACCTTCACAGACTTTGTTCACTGGCAATCCACAATGTCTCTTGGATGCTCTAAACGCGACGCCTAACCGTCTGGAGGATTCACAGTCCTCAAGTGTAATAAGTCTTCAGATCACACAAACAAGAAGACTTAAGTGATGCCCAATGTTCTCTGGCTCTGGGTGGTTAGGGCTTTTCTCCTCGCTAGGAATTTTCTCTCAAAGGCTTCGAGGTGGGTTGCTCTCAAATGAAAAAAGCCGTGCACTGAAATCTGAGCAGCCAACCGTTTATGGTTGCAGGGGGTGGGCTATTTATAGCCACTTGGCAACCCGACCTGATTTGTCCGAAATGACCCTGGGTCACTAAGGAACTGACACATGTCTCAACGGTCAGATTTCAAACTCTCATGGCAACTTTACTTGGGATACAAGCAAAGCTGACTTGTCCGGCTCTGGACAAGATTCGCTCTCATTGTCTTCACTCGAAGACATAGGTTTTTGGTTTAGGCATCACTTCAGTCATTCTGACTGGTTCTCCTGGACCCCACTTAACAGTACGGTGGTTCCTATGACTCAACACAAAAGAAAAAGAACTACGAAAGATCTAAGTCTTCGAGCTCCATAGGCTTCATAACGTGTCTTCTTTTGTCATAGTCTTCAATGTGAATATCTTCATATACCACCTTTGGCTTCAATGTCTTCATACATTTTTAGGGGTCATCTCTGGTAGTAAAACCGAATCAATGAGGGACTTCTACCTGTGTTATCCTGCAATTCTCACAAACACATTAGTCCCTCAACTAGGTTTGTCATCAATACTCCAAAACCAACTAGGGGTGGCACTAGATGCACTTACAGGTAATAAGTGAAACAGGGAGTTGGCCAAGCAAACTCGGTGAGACCGATTGCATATTTCGATGGGACCAAAATTATTGCAGTAGGTAACACAGAGTTTGCAAGCCCATCTCAGTGAGATCGAGATCCCATCGGTGAGACCGAATTGGCTAGGGTTTGGCAGTGGCTATGCCAACAGAACTCGGTGGCGCCGGATGGAAAGTTTCGATAGGGCCGAGTTTGACTTTAGGTTTGGGACAAATGTGGATGTAAGAAAGTGGTTGACGGCTTTGGACCATATCACTAAGCACTTTGAGCAAGCAAGTCATTAAGCAACACCTCATCCCCTTTTAATAGTATTGGCTTTCCTATGAACTCAATGTGATTTTGGATCACAAAAATAGAAACTGTAAAGTCCCGAGCTTTGAGCTTGAGCCAATCCTTTGTCCTCATCATCTTGAAGGGGTCCCACATCCTCTTGTCCATGCCACTCCATTGTTGAAATTATATGAAACATACTAGATGAAAACATTAGTCCAACAAGAGATATGTTGACATTAATTACCAAAATCACCCAGGGAGCACTTGTGCTTTCAATCTCCCCCTTTTTGGTAATTGATGACAACATACATCAAAGCTTTAGATAAAGATATGAAGAATAACAAGTAAAGCTTTGGAAGGACATGTAACATGCATAGGCTCCCCCTACATGTATGCAATCATGTAAATATGGAATATAGGAGCATGTGAATGCATAAGCATGACAGAGTAAGCCATGAGTTACATGTATCTTGGCTATATGCATTAGAGCAAATGGTGTGAGTATGGGAAATGTACCTACATGCTCATGAGTCCTTGCCAAAAGTATGTACATCGGCAAGAAATCCTCGTGCACATGAGTGTGATGCTTATACTTACCTTGTGGTCTTGAGCTGGCTTTGAAAGAGATGAACCTGAGTAAACAAGGTTAACACGGAAACATCTACTGAGCAGAGAAAGAACATCAAACCACAAGAGTACCAAGATTGGGATGACATGTAGAAACTGAGTACTGGATACTCTATTGGATATAGACATGTCCCCAAAAGGTAAAGATATGCATTGAATTCAATGATTTCTTTCCCTAGCAGTCTTTCTCCCCCTGAATCTTGTATTGGATAATTAGAGAACATAGGGAAGCAAAATCAGAGTAAAACAGATCATAAGCATAAACATGACATAGACATGTCTTTCCCCTCTTAAAGACATGTGACTTCTCTCCTCTTGAACACCAAGTATCTAGGGCCTTTGATGTGATTACCTATCTCTCCCTTTGACAAGCTTTGATGTGATCTCTCTCCCCCTTTGACACCAATTTCCAAGAAGGGAACTTCTGGAGTGTGATTCAAAAGGTTTGGTCCTTGAGTCACAAAGCAAAGTAGCGTATAGAATGTGATGCTGGTAGAGGAGAATCATTGAGTGGAGCTGGAATAAAACTACATGAAGATATGGCAAATTGTCTTCTCTGCAGTGAAATTGGTGATACCGAGTTGTAGTCTTCGGTGGTACCGAATTGGTTCGGTTTGACCGAAACCAACAGATCGGTATGACCGAGTTCAACACAGAGAGAACACTTGTCACCTCAGCTCACTAGGCAAATAAGATCTCTCAAGGATTTATAATGAATTGGATGCAGAAATTGCAGAGCAAAACAGATAAAGGAAAATATAGATGAAGTTTTTTTGATAGAATAAGGGGAACAAATATGCAAAGGACAAATGCAAAAACTCAGAGAAACACTAGAGAACTTCATCTAGAAATGGGCGGTGACAAAGTCACCTATGTTAGAGTATATTGACTGAGGAGTCAAGTGAGAACACTTGATCATAGGTCATACTCATCGTTTAAGCTCAAAGTGGGGTTACCATTTTTCGTTCAAGCATTTGATGTATTCACATCTTGTTGAGCTGCTTTGACCCATATCTTGGGGTAAAGCTTCTCTAAGATGGAATGACATACCTTGGGTGGTGGTGTTGATCATAGTCATGTAGTTGAACTTGTGTGGGTTGCTCAAGGTTGATGTAGCTCATCAAGAGTTGGGAGCACCACTTGGAAGTGAGTTCATCTACCTACATGGGTTAGTTTTACAAGGAAGAGCACTTGTGTATCAAAAATGACAATCATGAAATTTGATATATAGAATTTGTCAAAGGATATGTTGAAGGATTTCATGCTTCCTTGTCTTCAACCACCATTGTATAATGACTTGGTGATGTAGAGGTTGCTCAAGATGTGACTGAGTTGCAATCTCATAGATTTAGATTCATCCAAGTACCTACAAGGGTGAGATAGCATGCATGGGTGCAAATATACCCAAGACATATGTTCATCATCATAAGATAAGAGTCAAAGATTAGTCATAGGCTCATGCCTTGCAAGTATCCAAATGGAGTTCCTACTCCAAGTTTGAAGCATCGATGATGTTCAATTCACCTCTCAAACGGCAAAAGACTTTCTCATCAAGCGGTTTCGTGAATATATCCGCCAATTGTTTGTCGGTACGAACATGCTTAAGATCAATGTGAGCATGTTCATACTTCAATATGCATGTTCGAGAATGTTGCACGGGATTGTGAGCAATCTTAATAGCACTCTCATTGTCACAAAGCAATGTAACATGTTTCACATTGATCCCATAATCTTTAAGAGTTTGGGTCATCCAAAGTAATTGATCACAACATGAACTAGTGACAATGTATTCCGCTTCGGCGGTTGATAAGGATACCTAGTTTTGTTTCTTGGAGGACCAAGACACAAGAGATCTACCAAGAAATTGACAAGTACCCGAAGTGGACTTTCTATCAACCTTGTCTCCGGCATAGTCCGAATCGGAATAGCCAACAAGATCAAACGAGGACCTCTTAGGATATCAAATGCCAAAATTCGGTGTATGTATTAAGTATCTCACTATCCTTTTCACAGCCTTAAGATGGCATTCTTTGGGGGCCACTTGATATCGTGCACACATGCACACACTTGGCATAATATCGGGACGGGAGGCACATGGATATAATAATGAACCAATCATAGAGCGATAAACCTTTTGGTCAACCGATTTGCCATCCATGGTCAAATCAAGATGTCCACTAGTAGGCATGGGTGTTTTCATACCTTTGCTTTCTTGCATATTGAACTTCTTGAATAAGTCCTTGGTGTAGTTTGTTTGAGAAACAAAGATGCCTTCCTTAGTTTGCTTGATTTGCAAACCAAGAAAGAACTTGAGTTCACTCATCATAGACATCTCAAACTTCTTCGACATTAGCTTCCCAAACTTTTCACCGAAATGAGGGTTAGTCGAACCAAATATTATATCATCAACATAAATTTGGCACACAAATAATTCACCATTAACCCTTTTAGTAAAAAGAGTAGAATCTATTTTTCCAATCTCAAAGCCTTTTTCAATAAGAAACTTGGTCAAGCATTTATACCACGCTCTAGGAGCTTGTTTAAGACCATAAAGAGCTTTGTGAAGTTTGTAAATATGATCGGGTTTCTTAGTATTGACAAAGCCGGGAGGTTGTTTAACATTAACTTCCTCCTCAATTTCACCATTTAGAAAAGCACTTTTAATGTCCATTTGGTACAAGGTGATATCATGGTGATTAGCATAGGAAAGTAAGATGCGGATGGACTCAAGTCTAGCAATAGGGGCATATGTCTCACTGTAGTCCATACCTTCGACTTGAGTGTAGCTTGGGCAACGAGACATGCTTTGTTGCGAACGACTTGACCATCTTTGTCTTGCTTGTTGCGAAACACCCATTTGGTACCAATGATGTTGTGGTTGTTGTCGAGCTTCTAGACCAATGTCCACACTTGATTTCTCTTGAAGTTGTGTAGCTCTTCATGCATGGCGTTTATCCAATTCGGATCTTCCAATGCTTCTTCAACCTTCATAGGTTCAATGCTAGAGATGAATGAATAATGTTCACAAAAGTTAGCCAAATGAGTTTTAGAGTGAGTGATTCTCCTGATTTGAATATCACTGAAGATTTGTTCGACGGGATGATCTCTTGAGACTCTTGCTTGAACTCATGAGTGCTTTTTCTTGGGTCGGGGTGGAACATCTTCTTCATCATCTTGTCCTTCTTCATTGTTGATGTTGTCATTTCCTTGTAGTGGTGGAGAAGGAGGTTGATGAGGTTCATCTTGGTGTACTTCCTCGTTTTCTTCATCTTGGTGCGTCCCACTTGTGGATGCTTCCGTATCAACTCTTGGTTCACCTTGTCGTGAGGTAGAAGCTTCCACTTGGACGGACGAGGTACTCTCCTTCACCTCTGTTGGACGAATCTTGCCAATAGACAAGTCTTGGATGGCTTCCGAAGGATCTTTATCTCCTACATCAATTGGCAATTGCTCTACTTACGAGCCATTAGATTCATCAAACTTCACATCTATCGTCTCTTCAACCTTTCGGGTGAAATTGTTGTAGACACGGTAAGTGTGAGACTTTGAGACATAACCAAGTAGGAAACCTTCATGAGATTTAGGAGCAAATTTAGAACGACGATGCTTATCAATAATGTAGCACTTTAAGCCGAATACTCAAAAGTATCCAACTTGGGGTTTGTTACCGGTGAGAAGCTCGTATGCTGTCTTGCCGAGCAGCTTGTGAAGATACAAGCGATTTGTTGCATGACAAGCTGTCTCAACTGCTTCCGCCCAAAAGTGTTTTGGAGTCTTGTACTCATCAAGCATCGTTCTCGCCGTCTCAATAAGAGTTCCGTTCTTCCTCTCAACAACTCCATTTTGTTGAGGTGTGTACATAGCCGAGAACTCATGTGAAATCCCTTCTTCATCAAGAAAGGTATCCACATTTGAGTTCTTGAACTCCATTCCGTTGTCGCTGCGAACCTTCTTGATCTTCACTTCAAATTGATTTTGGGCCTTTCTATCGAAGTTCTTGAAGATATTTTGGACCTGCGATTTATCATCAAGAAAGAACACCCACGTAAATCTTGAAAAATCATCAACTATAACTAGACCAAATGAGTTACCATCGAGACTCTTGTAGGCATTGGGACCAAAGAGATCCATATGAAGTAGCTCGAGCGGTCTTCTCATGGTCATAATGTTCTTCACGGGGTGACTTCCTCCAACTTTTTTTCCTGCTTGACAAGCACTACAAAGTCTATCCTTGTCAAATATAACATCTTTTACTCCAAGGATATGATCACCTTTAATAAGCTTATCAAGATTTCACATGCCCACATGACCTAACCTTCTATGCCACAACCAACCTTTCGAAGGTTTAGCAATAAAGCAAGTTCTAGGTTGAGCCTTTCTAGTGAAATCAACAATATATAGATCACCTCTACGTGTACCGTTAAAGACCATTTTATGATTATCTCTATGAAACACTTGGCAATCTACTTCAGTAAATAGGACATTGAAACCAAAGTCAGCAAGTCTAGATACGAAAAGTAAATTGTTGCTAAGAGATTCAACGAGCATAACATTTTGTATAGAGCTATCATGTGAGATGGCCACCTTACCAAGGCCAACCACCTTACCCTTTGAGTTATCACCAAAAGTGACATACTTTCGAGGGTCGTCATTTTTAGCAAGCTCACGAAACATATCCTTGTCTCCGGTCATATGATTAGTACATCCACTATCAAGGACCCATTCCCTCCAGCCATGTAGCCACGAAGATTAGCCATAAGACCAAAGTGTCTCATTGCATCATCAAGATCATAGTCACTATCATCATCCTCATCATAGTATCCATGTTCAACATCATCATGTGGTGGATCAATTCCTAGAGAGAGTGATTCATTAGAAGTATGACTGTAACAATGTTCATCTCTATGAATTCTAATGACTTCGGAAATGATATTGCTAATAATTCCAACATCTCCTTTGGCACTCGTAAGATTAGAAAGCTCAAATAGACAATCACCAAATTTGGGATCATTGGAATTCATCTTACTCAAGGCAATAGACTTATGAAGAATCTCATCGATGTTTTTCAAGGAATATTTTGGAAATCGTTCCCCAAGGAATCTCCATATGGTGTAGGCACAATCAAGAGTAGGCAAGCTAGTAAGCAAGTTTCTAAGCAAACCTCTAGTGATTAAATTGACAATTATAATATTACGGATCATGTCAATAGACTCATCAAGAGTAGGATGCAAAGGATCGACATGAGGTGCACAAGGGCTAGTAATGTACTTGTTCAAATGATATTCATTGAAAATATCAAGCATCTCAATATTCCACTCATGAAAGTACTCTCCATCAAGAATAAGTACTCTACGCCTAAGACTCCCCAACGTAGACTCATCCATCTTCCTCCAATGGTGATTAAACCAAAGCAATGGAGACCAAAGCTCTGATACCAATGCTGATGTACATACTGTTTGCAAGAAGGACTCATGAGCATGTAGGTACATTTCCCATACTCACACCATTTACTCTAATGCATATAGCCAAGATACTTGTAACTCATGGCTTACTCTGTCATGCTTATGCATTCACATGCTCCTATATTCCATATTTACATGATTGCATACATGTAGGGGGAGCCTATGCATGTTACATGTCCTTCCAAAGCTTTACTTGTTATTCTTCATATCTTTATCTAAAGCTTTGATGTATGTTGTCATCAATTACCAAAAAGGGGGAGATTGAAAGCACAAGTTCTCCCTAGGTGATTTTGGCAATTAATGTCAACATATCTCTTATTTGACTAATGTTTTCATCTAGTATGTTTCAGATAAGTTCAACAATGGAGTCGCATGGACAAGAGGATGTGGAACCCCTTTAAGATGATGAGGACAAAGGATTGGCTCAAGCTCAAAGCTTAGGACTCTACATTTTCTATTTTTGTGAAGGTCAACATATCTCTTGTTGGACTAATGTTTTCATCTAGTATGTTTCAGACAAGTTCAACAATGGAGTGGCATGGACAAGAGGATGTGGAACCCCTTCAAGATGATGAGGACAAAGGATTGGCTCCTTTGTCCTGAGCTTTGAGCTTGAGCCAATACTTTGTCCTCATCATCTTGAAGGCGTTCCACATCCTCTTGTCAATGTCACTCCATTGTTGAACTTATCTGAAACATACTAGATGAAAACATTAGTCCAACAAGAGATATGTTGACATTAATTACCAAAATCACCCATGAAGCACTTGTGCTTTCAATTAACATACTTTATTATGAGACCTTCCGTCGCATGGGACTGGCTGATAAAAATCTTAAACCGTCAAACGCTATTTTCCATTGTGTGGTACCGGGTAAGTCGGCCTACCCGGTGGGTAAGATATCTTTAGAGGTTGCTTTTGGAGATGAGTATGATTCCAGGTCTGAGACTTTAACCTTCGAAGTGGTCAAGATCAAGAGCCCTTATCATGCTCTGTTTGGGCGGCCGGCTTATGCTAAGTTCATGGCAAGGACTTGTTATGTTTACTTGCAGCTTAAAATGCCGGGTCATAAGGGCACCATCACAGTGCATGGGAGTCGCAAGGTGGCCTTGGAGTGCGAGGAAGGTGATGCGGTTTATGCTAAATCAGTTTGTGCAACAAAGGAGCTGTTACAAGGATAATGTTGACCCGGCAGATATGACGTCCTTGGAAAAGCCAACCACAGAGCATGATCCTTCGTTAATGTTTAAATCGACAGATGATACTAAATTGGTTGACTTCGTCCCTGGTGACTCATCTAAACAGTTCAACATCAGTGCTAACCTGGAGCCGAAATAGGAAAGCGTGCTCATCGAGTTCATCCGTGAGAACCGGGAAATCTTTGCATGGAAGCCTTCAGACATGTCGGGTGTACCGGGGAACTTGCTGAGCACACTCTTAATATTGATCCGAAGTTTAAGCCGATCAAGCAATTTCTTCGCCGATTTAACGAGGAGAGGCGAAAGGCCATTGGTGTGTAGGTGGCCTGGCTCTTAGCGGCCGGGTTTATCGTTGAAGTTTTCCATCCTGAGTGGTTGGCTAACCCGGTGCTGGTACTTAAGAAGAATGGCACTTGGCAGATGTGTGTGGATTACATGGACTTAAACAAGGCTTGTCTGGCTGATCCGTTTGCTCTCCCTTGTATTGATCAAATCATTGATGCTATGGTGGGTTGTGAGCATTTGAGTTTTTTGGATTCTTATTTGGGTTATCATCAGATCAAGATGGCAGTTAAAGACCTGGAGAAAACAACTTTCATTACTCCGTTTGGAGCCTTCTGCTATGTCTCTATGCCTTTTGGGCTCAAGAGTGCCCAGGCGACTTATCAGCAGTGTGTATAGAATTGCCTTCATAAACAGATCGTGTGTAATGTTCATGACTATGTGGATGACATTGTGGTAAAATCCAGAAAGAAGGAGACCCTGATTAATGATTTGAAGGAGACGTTTAATAATCTCCGGGTCTACAAGATGATGCTTAACCCAGCTAAATGTGTCTTTGGTGTACCACCAAGCAAGCTCTTGGGATTTTTGGTTTCGAACAGAGGCATTGAAGCTAACTCGGAGAAGATCAAATCCATCACTTCATTGGCTAAAACGGCATGTGTCAATGATGTACAACGTCTGGCGTGTCGTATTGCAGCTCTGAGCCGGTTAGGTGAGAAGGCTATTCCTTTTTATCAAATGATGAAGAAGATAGATCACTTTGTTTGGAGTGATGCTGCTAATCAAACATTTGAGGATCTGAAAAAACAGTTGGCTGAGCTGCCCGTGCTTGCTGTCCCTATTGATAAGGAGCCTCTATTGTTGTATGTGGTTGCTAACAGCTGGGCCGTTAGTGTAGCTATTGTGGTGGAAAGAAAAGAGGCAGGCAAAGAGTACCCGGTTCAACGACCGGTTTACTACATGAGTGAGGTGCTTATTGAATCCAAGCAGAGATATACACACTGGCAGAAGCTTGTGTATGGGGTTTTCATGGCAAGCCGGAACCTCAAACAATATTTTCAGGGTCATCCAATTACCGTGGTTAGCTCTGCTCCTTTAGGAGACATCATTCAAAACAGGGAAGCCACATGCCGGGTTGCTAAATGGGACATTGAGCTTGGACCTCATGGTTTAAAATATGTGCCTCGTACAACCATCAAATCCCAAGCACTTGTGGATTTCATCAATGACTGGACATAGTTGCAGGCACCTGAGGAAAAGCCGGATAACACATATTGGACTATTCATTTGGATGGGTCCAGACAGTTAGAGGGCTCGAGGGCTGGAGCTGTCTTGACTTCCCCACGAGGTGATAAATTTTCTTATGTTCTCCGGCTAATGTTCCCTTGTACTAACAATGTAGCTGAGTATGAGGCCTTGCTCCATGGTCTTTGGATGGCTAAAGAGATGAATCTGAGCCGGGTGAGGTGTTTTGGCGATTCAGATCTGGTAGCTCAGCAAGTTTCTGGTACTTGGAATTCTAAGGATCAGCTCATGGCGGCTTACCGCCGAGATGTTGATGCTATTGCGTGTCATTTCAAGGGGTATCAAGTTGAGCATATTGATCGCAGGAAGAATGAGGCGACTGATACCTTAAGCCGACTAGGGTCTCAGCGTAAGCCGGTGCCACCTAACACGTTTCTGGATATTTTGCTTCACCCGTCTGTCAAAATTACCTATAGAGGAGGATCTTACTGTCCCTGACGAGGAGGCACAATTGGTGGCGGCTCTTCATGCTATTCCTGATTGGATGGTCCCGTACTTGGCTTACATGACCCGGGGTGAGTTGTCGGAGGATGAGGTCTTGGCCAGACAGATAACCCGACGGTCTAAATCAATGTCAATTATCAATGGGGAGTTGCACCATCGCAGTGTCACAGGGGCGTTTCAACGCTGCATCTCTCCTGAAGAAGGCTATGAGATTTTACGAGAGATCCATGAAGGAGATTGTGGTCATCATGCTGGATCTAAATCTCTTGCAGCCAAGGCTTTTCGTCATGGGTTCTATTGGTTGATGGCTCATGCTAATGCTGAGGATTTGGTAAGCAGATGTGATGGCTGTCAAAAAATTTCATGACGAGCTCATGTGCCGGCTCAAGAATTGAGGATGATTCCAATTACTTGGCCGTTTGCAACTTGGCGTCTTGATATGGTTGGGGCCTTTAATAGGTCCAAGGATAAGAAGACCCACCTCTTGGTGGCAGTTGATAAGTTTACTGAGTGGGTTGAAGCAGAGCCGGTTAGTAAATGTGATGCAACAACGACGGTTCAATTCATGAAGAAGGTGATCTTCCGTTCTGGCTTTCCACACAGCATTATAACAGATAATGGTACTAATCTCTCTAAAGGCGCTATGGAAGAGTTTTGTCAACGGGAGTATATCTGGCTTGACGTTTCCTCCATGGATCACCCTCAATCCAATGGTCAGGCAGAACGAGCAAATCAGGAGATTCTGCGAGGTATCAAGCCCCTGCTTATGGTTCCTTTGTAGAGAACGACGGGTTGTTCGGAGCATCAAAACGACCCCCAACAGGTCTACGGGTTATACACCTTTTTTCATGGTTTATGGGGCAGAGGCGGTTCTCCCTAGTGACATCTGTCATGATTCACCCCGGGTGGCGGCTTATGTTGAGGCTGACAATTAAAAGGCGTGTCAAGATGCACTTGACTTATTGGATGAGGAGTGTGATCTCGCGGCGGCTCATTCGGCGATTTATCAGCAAGACTTACGTCATTATCACAGCCACCAGGTCAAAACCAGAACCTTTCAAGTTTGCGATTTAGTGCTCCGGCTCATCCAAGATTAGACAGATATGCACAAGTTATCACCGCCTTGGGAAGGACCTTTCGTGGTCAGCAAGAATTTACATAATGGGCCATACTACCTTATCGACGTTCGAGACAACAAGGACTCACGCACATCAGAGGAGGAGACCCGTCAGCCATGGAACATTGCTCATCTTCGGCCCTACTATACTTGAGCCACCGACTCTCATAATGTACATAGTTACCTGCTGTATATAATATAAGCAGTATAATAAGCCAACATGCCTGACAATTCAGGGCCTCTATCATTTTTCTTCCTCGAAGCTGGGTCTTTATCATCATATTCATTTAAGAGGTCCGACGCCCAAATTTCAGGGACCAAAGAGAGTTGGATGCACAACACAACTCAAACATAGGTCCCTGACGAGCACGATTTATAAGAATGTCACTTGGGGGCTTCGTGTTCAAACATAGGCATATTGAACCAAAGAGAACATAGCGTTACTACCCTCTTGACCAAGTTTGTTCAAACATAGGCATATTCGACCAAAGAGAACATAACCTGTCCGGGTCATCCTACATGTAACCAGCTGCTTCAACTCCATCAGGTCATCCCGATTAACCTGCCGAACTCTTAACGATCAGTCTTTACGGCGTATTCAACAAAGATCTGAGCTTGTTAAGGTTCAAACGGCGGCTTGTCATGCGAGAGTACGGTTTACAGATAGTCAGGATAGATCCAGCCTTCATAAGCCGCCTTCCATGAAACTTGGATAAATCGGCCCGTGATGTATGATGTTACTCTGACCCCGCGTACTCCTCATATGTCTATAAAGAAGATACGACTTTATCTAGGTTCAAATGTCGATTGGGCACTGTGAATCAGGCACACGGAATGCACGAACAATCCAGTGGCTCGGACTAGTTTCATTGAAGAAGACACTGGCTTGGCAGCCTACAAAAGCCTCGAATTTCTTTTGATTTCTTATTTCTGTTCTTTATATGGTTTTTCATTTCCTTCTGGTTTTTGCAAGTTGGGCCCAACTTTCCTGTTTACGGCTCATATTTGAAGCATACTTTGGGTTTCTACAACCCGTCAAGAGGGCAGACTCTAAGTCGCCAGAGTATCATGTTTAGAGTTATAGCTCTAACACCTCTAACTGCATGAAGATGATAAGCCGCCAGTCTAAGCATATACTACAGGTATGACATATTATGTCACAATTGTCAGATCGGCCCTGGTTATGGACTTTTCGTCCTTAGTGGCTTTAATTGGGTATCATGACCCGCCCGACGTAAGCCGCCAGGGCGCTTGTATTTTCTTTGCGTGCAAGATAATAATCATTTAGATCTGCATAAGTCAAAGGCTTCATACTCATAAGGGTTTTTAAACCGGTAGATCAGCAGTATTAAGCAAAAGGCTGAAACGTGCATGATGGCCCAACAGATTCAAGTTTTTGCTACCCTATTACATGGTTTCATGAGACGAATGAGATCAAGTGTTTTTCAAAGATCAAAGGTATCAACTGCCCGGTGGTTCATTCTTCTTGGCCTGGCTCTGGGTCATCCCTTGCCGGTTCTTCGTCCTCCTCAGCTGTCTAGAAGTTTGGTTTTGACCAATCAAAGCCACGCAAGGTGTAGAATTCAGCTTCATCATCAATAAGATTGGACGGGTCAATTTCAGGGGCGAAGGTGTGCTTACGAATTGGAGGAATCAAATCCATCACTTTATGCGCAGGAGTATGCATCTTCTGGTTCTCTGCGTCGTAAGCCAGCTAATATTTGGAGAGATTGGCTTCTTCAGCAATGACTGTTGCATGAGGACGGATTTCTTTAACACAAGCGGCGAAGTCTTGTTGATCAAAAGAAGTCCCATCTTCCTTCAGACTTGGATATCCACTAGCTACGTTGGCCGGTTCTAACTTTGGTACCCATGCCTTAGCACGGCTTAGAGATGTCACATCACCAGCTCTCGCACAAGACCGCTTTATCTCTTGAATTCTGGTGGGCAGGATTGACAATTTCTTCAGCACATCACTTAACAGATTGGGTCCTTGGTTTGTTGGAGAAATGGTAGCTAATGGACGCTGAGCTCCGGTATACAACTGCTCGGCAAGAGTATAGACCACCTTGAGCTTCACAAGCATGTGCTGGTTAAGGTTGCTGCTCCTGGGACCTGAGTAAATCACAGATCGGTTAAATGGTGGTGTATATTACTACGACAAGTATTCACTTTGGATGAATAACAAGGCGACTCACCAAAGATAGTACAAACCATCTAAGATACATTGTGCTTTAAGCCGGTGAGCTCAGTGGTTAACTCTTCAAGAGCCGCCTCTGCTTTTTCAGCTTGCTGTATTAAGGCAGTCTTTTCTTCAGGCCAAGTCTTTTTCTCCGCCTCAAAATTGGTCTTCAGTTTTTCTGACTCAGCCACGCTAAACTGGAACTTTGACTCAGCTTTTTGAGTCTCGGTTTCCTGAGTCGCCAGCTGGGTCCTTGCATTATTTAATTGAGATTCCAGTTCAACAGTAGCAGCCTGCATGAAGCGCAGAACTTGTCAAATACATTCATGACGGATTACAACAATATAAGTCCCAAGTCCCTTGCAAGCAACAACACTTGGCACTTGGGGGCTAATGTCTGTCAAAGCAATTTTTTTAGGAAACGACTCTTATGAATAAAGTGCCAAGCACTTCGCAAGCAACACTACTTGGCACTTGGGGGCTAATGCATATTGCTTGAAACTTATTAATGATGAGCTGGATGTGCTGTAAACAGTCTCAGCTGACTCGTGGGGGCTATGCAGTGAAGCTCTACTTTCTTACACAATGATAAATAGGACCGGCTTATTCATGCTAATTAAACCGGACCTTGGGGACTACGGATGCAAAATTAAACTGCTTCAACATCCGGTTTAGTTTTAAACCGGACTTGGATGGAGTCTATGACAGAAGCTTATGAATTATTCTAAGTCTACAGCCTATTCAATCTTATCATAGCCAGTAGACTTGGGGGCTGGCAGGATGCACATAACTTATTTAAAAACCAGAAGTCATACCTCATATTTATGGTGTATCTGTTTCACCATATCAATCTCAAGGTCGCGACTGGAATGCACTTGGTTAAGATAACCAGATAATACTTCATTGACGGTCAGTTGAGAGTAGTCAGCAATGTTAAATTTCATTTTTCGCCTCTCAATGAACTCATCTTTAGCGGAGTGCTTGGCCAGGACGGTTGGACGTCCCGGTTCTCTGAAGCTGGTGCCAGTAATAATAACATCTTCACCATGTTCTTCATGCGGCTTAAGTGGATCGGATGATTCAGTGAACATAGGATTGGCATCTGTATGATCATGGGAGAAGTCGAGAATCTCAGGAAGTGTGTCAGTAGCAGGTTCTTCTAGCCGTTTGTCAGAAGTTTCAGGTACATGGACTTGCTGCTCCGGCTCAGCAACTTCAGGTGCCTTAGTTGGCTTAGTTACCTTCACCTTCTTATTAGGCTTTGCTTGACCACTTCATGGGTTATGATAGGTCAGTATAAATGTAAGAGTGTAAAGAGCTATAGAGTAAAATTAATTGCCATTACCCAGGGACAGTTTTAAAAGCCGGCAACTCAGTTTGCGATGAGTTGCTAGAGGAAGAACGGCAAGTTCCTGGTCAATAGTCCTCAGCAGAGTTAAGTGATAGGCAATAAGACCCACCAGCGGGTTAAAGGAGCAAGTTAAAAAGAACCTTGTTTCACCGTTTTCGAGGAGCGAGAGTGTTCGGTAAGCCAGAGGACAATTCATCACCTCCGCTATTCCGAGTCTGGCGCCGGCTCTCGTGTTGCTGTTGCTTCAAAAGAAAGTGAGGATCCAAATGAGCTAAGGGGTGTGGAAATCTTACTTTCCGGATTACCCGTCGAAATTTCTATCTTGGCAAAGGCTCTGAGTCGGAGGAAACAATCATTACCTCTTCTTCAGTGGCTTGGATGGCCCCCATATCATCCTGATAATAGTCAGTGTCAATAAGATGATTGAAAAATGAGCCAAGGGAGTCAAGGGCTACCTCCAACTTAGAACTATCGTCCAGCTCAAACATACTGGAAGCACTTGGCTTCTTCTTGCTTTTCTAGAGTTTTTTCTTGGCGGCTTTCTTGGCAGCCCTGGCCTTTTTAGCAGCTTCGTGGTCATATTTTACCTTCCAAAAATCCGATTTAGCCCGTGAAAGTTAAAAAAAAGTTGAAGTTAATAAGATATTCAAATGATGAGTTGAAAGCAAAGCAAGTTAGAGACTCACATCTGGCGGCGGGTTAAGTTTGTAGAAAGGGTTTAGACCCACTTTGCTGCAGTCCTCAGAATCTTCATTCAGAAGAGTTCTTGTCATTTCAGTAATGGCGTCATCAGACAGACGCAAAGGGTTGTTACGTAATGGATCCTTTATGCCGCCTGTGTATTTACACATTAAGCCAGGTCGACGGCTCAAGGGTATGATCCACCAGGCGACCCAGCATCAAAATAAGTCAATGGCGGTTAATCCGTTTCCCAGCAGAGCTTTAACTTTCGCTATGGTAGGCGCAAGTTTTCTATGTTCGGTGGCTGAGAGCTTTCCTGAAAGATCATGCTTCGGGTCAAGACGTTCAATGCAATAACCCGGCAATGGATTCTCATCAGTCGAAGAAGTATCCTTACAGTAAAACCAAGTCTGATTCCAATCTTTGGGGTGACTAGGGAGGCAGGCATAAGGGAAGATGGCATCTCTTCTGCGTAGAATCGAAATTCCGCCAAGTTCCAAGCTAGGGTCGTTCATGAACTCATTCTGGCCGTTCAAATAAAAGAATTCTCTGAAAAGTTCAACGCTGGGCTCCTCTTGAAGGTATACTTTGCAGAAGACTTGAAAGTTGCAGATATTCGACACGAAGTTGGGACCAATGTCTTGAGCATGGAGCTAGGAGAAGTGTAGGAAATCTTAGAAAAACTTAGAGTCGGGTGGTGAGAAGCCTCGGTTCATATGATCAGTGAATACAATGACTTCCCCCTCCTTCAGTTGAGGTCTTTCTTCGCCCGGTTCAGGGGCACGTAGTGCATGACATTCTTTTCTGGCAAATATCCGATTTTGACAAAGTCTTTAAGTGTGCCCTCAATGACAATGGAGGGAACCCAGTTGCATGCATAGAATGTCTTTGGTGGCATTGTGAAGAGAGAAAACCTAAAGATAGGGAAATTTTCGCTAGTTCAAATCAGATTGGTGAAATCACAGGTGAACAGTTATAGCATATATATCAAGAATGGCAGCTTAAGTGAGGACTAATGATATATGAGTAATTATAAGCCGGACATGTAAGCCGCCATGACACGTACTGGTATTCAGGATCTGACAAGAGCAAAATTTTACTATGTATCGAGACAAACATGTTTCGCAGATTAAGGATATAAGATTGGATCTGAAGCTATTCAGAAAAATGGAATAAAATCTAAACCTAAGATGGCGGCAGCAGAAGAGCAGGGGCGTTCAAATGAGATCTATTGTAAGAAAGATATGGTCTGATATCAAAAATAAGTGCTAAAAACTGTTACCGCGTAAGGTTTATGTGGTTTTTCGGATCTAAGCCATGAATCTAAGCAAGAAAAAAGAAGGGCAGCGACGAACACCGATGAACACTGAAACCCTAATGACAGATCTATGGCGAGGAAGGGGAAGACTTACTGGTGCTGACAAGACAGCGGAGAGGCGCCGCGGTGCTCTAGTCCGTGCAGGGTGATGCAGCGGCCGGAGTCAATGAAGGAGATGAAGGTTGACGGCAGCGGAGCTCGGGTGCACTGGGACGTCGCGAGGAGGAAGAAGAAGGAGAAAAGGCAAAGGGGGAGAATGAGAAGTGAGCTCATGGCTCTATTTATAAGGCTGGAAGGATAAATGGCATGCGCGGGAATCGAGGAGACATGAAAACGGATATGTGACGACGTGGGTGCCTCGATTTTTGGAGGATCAGTAAAGAAAACGATTTAATTAAGATTTGGGCCATGTATTAATTGCAGGTGATGTCACGGTGGGTTATCGCAATTTCTGGAAATGACGTCATGGCGGTTACAATGTTTCACATTAAGATGAAGAAGGATTTTTTTTCTAAGTGTTGAAGATTGACATGAACGAGTTCAAATCAACCTGGGGCCTAATGTTCGGGATATGACTATCAGATATGACCCTTCCAGGAGGGGTTGGGTCATCCGTTATGGCGGTTCATCTAAATGAAGCCCAAGAGTATGCTAAAGATGGCGGTTCATAGATAGGCTTGTTAAAAGGCCCAAATCCGGAGGCGGCTTAAGGCCCGTAAGTATAAACCGCCATGTATATGTAAACTTGTGTTGTAAGGCATGTAAGATAAGTCACCGAGGCAAACACATTTGTATGAGCCGGCCGGGACTCTATAGGCCGCAGGGCATCAACCCATGTATATAAGGGGACGACCCGGCGGCGGCTTAGGGCAAGAAACAACAAGTCGAAAGCCAGGCAAAGCATGTTTGCTCCCTTGTAATCCAAACCCTAGCAATACCACCTCAAACTGGAGTAGGCCTTTACCTTCACCGCAAGGGGACGAACCAATATAAACTCCTCATGTCGTTTGTCCCGTTTTAACCCTTTTAAGCTAACCTCGTCGCAATGGCTCCACCACTAAGTCCTTCTATGAGGACATCTGTCATGACACTTCCACGACAGTTAGTGTGCTATCAAACGTCACAACATAACTGGGTAACTATAAAGATGCTCTATAGGTGTCTCCAATGGTGTTTGTTGAGTTGGCATAGATTGAGATTAGGGTTGTCACTCCGTGTATCGGAGAGGTATCTCTGGGCCCTCTCGGTAATGCACATCACTATAAGCCTTGCAATCAATGTGACTAATGAGTTAGTTACGGGATGTTGCATTACCGAACGAGTAAAGATACTTGCCGGTAATGAGATTGAACTAGGTATTGAGATACCGACGATCGAATCTCGGGCAAGTAACATACCGATGACAAAGGGAACAACGTATGTTGTTATGCGGTTTGACTAATAAAGATCTTCGTAGAATATGTAGTAACCAATATGAGCATCCAGGTTCCGCTATTTTTTATTTACCGGAGATGAGTCTCGGTCATGTCAACATAGTTCTCGAACCCGTAGGGTCCGCACGCTTAACGTTCGGTGACGATCGGTATTATGAGTTTGTGTGTTTTGATGTACCAAAGGTTTTTCGGAGTCCCGGATGTGATCACGGGCATGACGAGGAGTCTCGAAATGGTTCAGACATAAAGATCAATATATTGGAATCCTATGTTTGGACATCGGAATGGTTCCGGGTGAGTTCGGGAATATACCGGAGTACCGGGAGGCTACCGGAACCCCCCTAGGATGTATATGGGCCTTATTGGGCGATAGTGGGAGAGAGGAGAAGGGAGCCTAGGAGAGGGCGCCCCCCTGAAGCCCAATCCGAATTGTGGGGGGGGGGGGGGGGGGGCGACCCCCCTTTCCTTTCCCCCTCTCTCCCCCTTCCTTCCTCTCCTAATCCAACTAGGGAAGGGGGGATCCTACTCCCGATGGGAGTAGGATTCCCTTGGGCGCGCCATAGAGGGCCAGCCCTCCCCCTCCTCCACTCCTTTATATACGAGCGAGGGGGGCACCCCATAGACACAAGTTGACAATTTTCTTAGCCATGTGCGGTGCCCCCCTCCACCATAATCTACCTCGGTCATATTGTTGCAGTGCTTAGGTGAAGCCCTGTTCCAGTAGCTTCATCATCACCGTCATCACGCCGTCGTGATGACGAAACTCTCCCTCGACACTAATACGTCTCTGCCGTATCTACTTTTCCAAACACTTTTGCCCTTGTTTTCGACTCTAACTTGCATGATTTGAATGGAACTAACCCAGATTAACGCTGTTTTCAGCAGAATTGCCATGGTGTTATTTTTGTGTAGAAATAAAAGTTCTCGGAATGACCTGAAAATCAACGGAGATTATTTTTGGAATTTATAAAAAATACTAGAAGAAGAATCCACGTCAGGGGGCCCACACCATGTCCACGAGGGTGGGGGCATGCCTACCCCCAACCTCGTGGGCCCCCTGACGCTCCACCGACCTCAACTCCAGCTCCATATATTCATGTTCGGGGAGGAAAAAAATCTAAGAGAAGGATTCATCGCGTTTTATGATACGGAACCGCCGCCAAGCCCTAACTCTCTCGGGAGGGCTGATCTAGAGTCCGTTCGGGGCTCCGGAGAGGGGAATCCGTTGCCATTGTCATCATCAACCTTCCTCCATGATGCTCATCGCCGTGCATGAGTAATTCCATCATAGGCTTGCTGGATGGTGATGGGTTGGATGAGATTTATCATGTAATCGAGTTAGTTTTGTTAGGGTTTGATCCCTAGTATCCACTATGTTCTGAGATTGATGTTGCTATGACATTGCTATGCTTAATGCTTGTCACTAGGGCCCGAGTGCCATGATTTCAGATCTGAACCTATTATGTTTTCATGAATATATGTGGGTTCTTGATCCTATCTTGCAAGTCTATAGTCACCTACTATGTGTTATGATCCGGCAACCCCGAAGTGATAATAATTGGGACCACTCCCAGTGATGACCGTAGTTTGAGGAGTTCATGTATTCACTATGTGTTAATGCTTTGGTCCGGTACTCTATTAAAAGGAGGCCTTAATATCCCTTAGTTTCCAATAGGACCCCGCTGCCACGGGAGGGTAGGACAAAAGATGTCATGCAAGTTCTTTTCCATAAGCACGTATGACTATATTCGGAATACATGCCTACATTACATTGATGAATTGGAGCTAGTTCTGTGTCACCCTATGTTATAACTGTTCCATGAATAATCGCATCTGGCATAATTCTCCATCACCGATCAATTGCCTATGAGCTTTCCATATATTGTTCTTCGCTTATTTACTTTCCCGTTGCTACTGTTACAATCACTACAAAACCCAAAAATACTACTTTTGCTATCGTTACCACTACTATCATATTACTTTGCTACTAAATACCTTGCTGCAGATATTAAGTTTCCAGGTGTGTTTGAATTGACAACTCAGCTGCTAATACTTGAGAATATTCTTTGGCTCCCCTTGTGTCGAATCAATAAATTTGGGTTGAATACTCTACCCTCGAAAACTGTTGCGATCCCCTATACTTGTGGGTTATCAAGACCATTTTCTGGTGCTGTTGCCGGGGAACATAGCTCTATTCTTTGAGTCACTTGGAATCTGTATATGCCTATCACTATGAAGAACTTGAAATATCAAAGAACCAAGATTTTTCCCTCAACTACGAGGGGAGGTAAGGAACTACCATCATATTAGGACTAGTTTCATAACCAAAGCAAACTACCATGCTGTTCTAAAGACTCTCAAAATGATATAAGTGAAGCATGAGAGTTCATCTATTTCTATAAAATAAAACGACCGCCATGCTCTAAAAGGATAAAAGTGAAGCACTAGAGCAAATGACAAACTACTCCGAAAGATATAAGTGAAGATCAATGAGTAGTCAAATAATTATGCAACTATGTGAAGACTCTCTAACATTTAGTAATTTCAGATCTTGGTATTTTCTTCAAACAGCAAGCAAAACTAAGTAAAATGACATTCTTAGAATGGCAAACATCATGTGAAGAAGCAAAAACTTAGGATCAACCAAAACTAACCGATAGTTGTTGAAGAAGAAAGGTGGGATGCCAACCGGGGCATCCCCAAGCTTAGACGCTCGAGAATTCTTGAAATATTTTCTTGGTATGCCTTGGGTATCCCCAAGCTTGAGCTTTTGTGTCTCCTTAATTCCTCTCATATCACGGTCTCCCTAAATCTCAAAAGCTTAATCCACACAAAACTCAACAAGGACTCGTGAGATAAGTTAGTATAAACCAATGAAAAAACCTTATCTTACTTTACTGTAGCAAATCACTAAAATTATTATTCAACATTGCATACTAAATGCCTCTGCATATTTAATAGTCCTATCCTCAAATAGAATCATTAAAGAAGAAAACATATGCAAACAATGCAAACAAAACAGCAATCTGCCTAAACAGGACATTCTGTAAAGAGTGCAGCAAGATCCATACTTCCCTACCTCCAAAAATTACAAAACAAAATTCCCACTGTAGTAAATTTATCAGAGCTTATTATGCAAAAGGTTTCAACGTTTTATCATATTCTGACTTTTCTAGGGAATTTTTTCAACAGCGGTAAACTTTCTATTTTCAAACAGCAACATGTGGACTTGTAAAATAGGCATAGTAAAGGCTATCAATGCCACTTCTATTGAAATAAAAGATGCAAAACATTGTTCTAAATAACAGCAAGCAAATCGTCACAAAATAAATTGATGCTCCAAGCAAAACACATATCATGTGGTGAATAAAAATATAGCTCCAGGTAAAGTTACCGATGAACGAAGACGAAAGAGGGGATGCCATCCGGGGCATCCCCAAGCTTAGGCTTTTTGGTGTCCTTAGATGATCTTGGGGTGCCATTGGCATCCCCAAGCTTAGGCCTTGCCACTCCTTGTTCCATAATCCATCAAATCTTTACCCAAAGCTTGAAAACTTCACAACACAAAACATAAAAAGAGAATCTCATGAGCTCCATTAGCGAAAGAAAACAAAACACCACTTCAAAGTGCTATAATGAACTCATTCTTTATTTATATTGGTGTTAAACCTACTTTATTCCAACTTCTCTATGGTTTATAAACTCTTTTACTAGCCATAGATTCATTAAAATAAGCAAACAACACACGAAAAACAGAATCTATCAAAAACAGAACAGTCTGTAGTAATCTGGATCAAACGCAAACTTCTGGAACCCCAAAAATTATAAGATAAATTTCTGAACGTGAGGAAATTATCTATTAATCATATTCAAAGATAATTAACTAAATAACACTCTCCAATAAAAAATGGCAGCAATTCTCGTGAGCGCTAAAGTTTCTGTTTTTTACAGCAAGATCAACAAGTCTTTCCCCAAGTCTTCCCAATGGTTCTACTTGGCACAAACACTAATTGAAACATAAAAACTCAATCATAATAGAGGCTAGATAAATTATTTATTACTAAATAGGAGAAAAAAGAAAATAACAAAAATAAAAATTGGGTTGCCTCCCAACAAGCGCTATCGTTTAACGCCCCTAGCTAGGCATGATGATTTCAATGATGCTCACATAAAGGATAATAATTGAAATATAAAGAGAGCATCATGAAGAATGTGACTAGCACATTTAAGTCTAACCCTCTTCCTATGCATAGGGATTTTGTGATTAAACAATTTATCGGAACAATAATCAACTAGCTTAGGAAGGCATAACAAGCATAACTTCAAAACTTTAAGCACATAGGGAGGAAACTTGATATTATTGCAATTCCTACAAGCATATATTCCTCCCTCATAATAATTTTCAGTAGCATCATGAATGAATTCAACAATATAACCATCACATAAAACATCCTTTTCATGATCTACAAGCATAGAAACTTTACCACTCACCACATAGGCAAAATTCTTCTCATTCATAGTAGTGGGAGCAAACTCAACAAAATAACTATCATGTGAGGCATAATCCAATTGAAAATTAAAATCATGATGACAAGTTTCATGGTTATCATTATTCTTAATAGCATACAAGTCATCACAATAATCATCATAGGTAGCAACTTTGTTCTCATAATCAATTGGAACCTCTTCCGAAATAATGGATTCATCACAAAATAAAGTCATGACCTCTCCAAATCCACTTTCATCAATATAATCATCATAAATAGGAGGCATGCTTTTATCATAATAAATTTTCTCATCAAAACTCGGGGAAAAAATATCATCTTCATCAAACATAGCTTCCCCAAGCTTGTGGCTTTGCATATCATTAGCATCATGGATATTGAAGGAATTAATACTAACAACATTGCAATCATACTCATCATTCAAATATTTAGTGCCAAACATTCCAATGTGTTCTTCTTCTAGCACTTGAGCACAATTATCGGAATCCTTATTCTCACGAAAGACATTAAAAAGATGAAGCATATGAGGCATCCTTAATTCCATTTTTTTGTAGTTTTCTTTTATAAACTAAACTAGTGCTAAAACAAGAAACAAAAAGATTCGATTGCAAGATCTAAAGATATACCTTCAAGCGCTAACCTCCCCGGCAACGGTGCCAGAAAAGAGCTTGATGTCTACTACACAACCTTCTTCTTGTAGATGTTGTTGGGCCTCAAAGTGCAGAGGTTTGTAGGACAGTAGCAAATTTCCCTCAAGTGGATGACCTAAGGTTTATCAATCCGTAGGAGGCGTAGGATGAAGATGGTCTCTCTCAAGCAACCCTGCAACCAAATAACAAAGAGTCTCTTGTGTCCCCAACACACCCAATACAATGGTAAATTGTATAGGTGCACTAGTTCGGCAAAGAGATGGTGATACAAGTGGTATATGGATGGTAGATAAAGGTTTTTGTAATCTGAAAATATAAAAACAGCAAGGTAACTAATGATAAAAGTGAGCACAAACGGTATTGCAATGCGTTGAAACAAGGCCTATGGTTCATATTTCACTAGTGCAAGTTCCCTCAACAATAATAACATAATTGGATCACATAACTATCCCTCAACATGCAACAAAGAGTCACTAATAGCGGAGAACAAACGAAGAGAATATGGTAGGGTACGAAACCACCTCCAAGTTATCCTTTCTGATCGATCTATTCAAGAGTCCGTAGTAAAATAACACGAAGCTATTCTTTCCATTCAATCTATCATAGAGTTCGTACTAGAATTACAACTTAAGACACAAATCAACAAAAACCCTAATGTCACCTAGATACTCCAATGTCACCTCAAGTATCCATGGTTATGATTATACGATATGCATCACACAATCTCAGATTCATCTATTCAACCAACACAAAGAACTTAAAAGAGTGCCCCAAAGTTTCTACCGGAGAGTCAAGACGAAAACGTGTGCCAATCCCTATGCATAGGTTCATGGGCGAAACACGCAAGTTGATCACCAAAACATACATCAAGTGGATCAATAGAATACCCCATTGTCGGTGTCAAAACCGGCAGATCTTGGGTATGGGGTCCCAAACTATGCGTCTAAGGCGGATGGTAACAGGCGGCAGGGGACATCATGTTTTACCCAGGTTCGGGCCCTCTTGATGGAGGTAAACCCCTACGTCCTACTTGATTTATTCTTGATGATATGGGTATTACAAGAGTTGATCTACCACGAGATCGGAGAGGCTAAACCCTAGAAGCTAGCCTATGGTATGATTGTATATTGTCCTACGGACTAAAACCCTCCGGTTTATATAGACACCGGAGGGGGCTAGGGTTACACAAGGTCGGTTACAAAGGAGGAGATACACATATCCGTATTGCCTAGCTTGCCTTCCACGCCAAGTAGAGTCCCATCCGGACATGAGACAAAGTCTTCAATCTTTTATCTTCATAGTCCAACGGTCCGGCCAAAGGATATAATCCGGCTGTCCGGATACCCCCTAATCCTGGACTCCCTCACCCATTGTCACCACGGGTATCCCATGCAAGACATACATCAAGTTTTCTCAAATCCTTGAAGACTCAATCCGATAAGATAACTTCAAAGGGAAAACTCAATCCATTACAAGAGAGTAGATGGGGAGAAACATCGTAAGATCCAACTATAATAGCAAAGCTCGCGATACATCAAGATCGTATCACCTCAAGAACATGAGAGAGAGAGATCAAACACATAGCTACTGGTACATACCCTCAGCCCCGAGGGAGAACTACTCCCTCCTTGTCAAGGAGAGCACCGGGATGATGAAGATGGCCACCGGAGAGGGATTCCCCCTCCGGCAGGGTGCCGGAACGGGTCTAGATTGGTTTTCGGTGGATACGGTGACTTCAGGTAGCGGAACTCCCGATCTATTCTGCTCCCCGAAATTTTTAGGGTATATGGGTATATATGGGAGGAAGAAGTACGTCGGTGGACCTCCGGGCTGTCCACGAGGCAGGGGGGTGCGCCCAGCGGGGTGGGCGCTCCCCCACCCTCGTGGGCTGCCCGGGACTGTCCTGGTCCAACTCTGATACTCCGTGGGCTTCTTCTGGTCCAAAAAGAAGTTATGTGAAGTTTCAGGTCAATTGGAGTTTGTTTGATTTCCTTTTCTGCGATACTCTAAAACAAGGAAAAAACAGAAACTGGCACTATGCTCTAGGTTAAGAGGTTAGTCCCAAAAATCATATAAAATAGCATATAAATGCATATAAAACATCCAAGGTTGATAATATAATAGCATGGAACAATCAAAAATTATAGATACGTTGGAGACGTATCATGGATGAAGAAACTACTAGAGACTTTCTTGCTTGCAATGATAGAGGTGATCTTAAGAAAGTATTAGCTAAGCTGAGAGAAAAATCTCTGAATGCTAGAATGAAATATGATCCTGCTTATGCTACTTCACCTATCTTTATTACTGATAAGGATTATGATTTCTCTGTTGATCCTGAGATAATAACTTTGGTTGAATCTGATCCTTTTTATGGCTATGAATCTGAAACTGTTGTGGCACATCTTACTAAATTAAATGATATAGCTACCCTATTTACTAATGATGAGAAAACTCGCTACTATTATGTCCTTAAATTATTTCCGTTCTCATTAAAGGGTGATGCAAAAACATGGTTTAATTCTCTTGATCCTGGTTGTGTGCGTAGTCCCCAAGATATGATTTATTAATTCTCTGCTAAATATTTCCCCGCTCATAAGAAACAAGCTGCTTTAAGGGAAATATATAATTTTGTGCAAATTGAAGAAGAGAGTCTCCCACAAGCTTGGGGGAGGCTTCTCCGATTACTTAATGCTTTTCCTGATCATCCTCTCAAGAAAAATGAAATACTTGATATCTTTTATAATGGACTAACCGATGCTTCCAGATATTACCTGGATAGTTGTGCTGGTTGTGTTTTCAGGGAAAGAACTATTGATCAAGCTAAATTGCTATTGAATAATATGTTGACTAATGAAAATAATTGGACACTTCCTGAAGCAACTCCTAAGACAACTCCGAAGAAAAGGGGTATTCTATTTCTCAGTCCTGAAGATATGCAAGAGGCAAAGAAATCTATGAATGGAAAAGGTATAAAAGCTGAAGATTTTAAGAATTTACCTCCTGTTGAAGAAATACATGGTCTTAATTCATCACCTATTGAAGAAACACATGGTCTTGATAACCCGACACAGGTAGCAAAGGTATACTCTCTCTATAGATATGATACAGCTGAAATCCCTCCTGCTAAATTTGCTAGCCAATGTTTGGATGAATTTGATAACTTTATGGTTAAGCAAGAAGATTTTAATGCTTATTTTAGTAGACAATTGAAACATAATCAACTAGCTTAGGAAGGCAAAACAAGCATAACTTCAAAACTTTAAGCACATAGGGAGGAAACTTGATATTATTGCAATTCCTACAAGCATATATTCCTCCATCATAATAATTTTCAGTAGCATCATGAATGAGTTCAACAATATAACCATCACATAAAACATCCTTTTCATGATCTACAAGCATAGAAAAATTACTACTCACCACATAGGCAAAATTCTCCTCATTCATAATAGTGGGAGCAAATTCAACAAAATAACTATCATGTGAGGCATAATCCAGTTGAAAATTAAAATCATGATGACAAGTTTCATGGTTATCATTATTCTTAATAGCATACAAGTCATCACAATAATCATCATAGATAGCAACTTTGTTCTCATAATGAATGGAACCTCTTCCGAAATAGTGGATTCATCACAAAATAAAGTCATGACCTCTCCAAATCCACTTTCATCAATATAATCATCATAAATAGGAGGCATGCTTTTATCATAATAAATTTTCTCATCAAAACTCGGGGAAAAAATATCATCTTCATCAAACATAGCTTCCCCAAGCTTGTGGCTTTGCATATCATTAGCATCACGGATATTCAAGGAATTCATACTAACAACATTGCAATCATGCTCATCATTCAAATATTTAGTGCCAAACATTCCAATGCATTCTTCTTCGAGCACTTGAGCACAATTATCGGAATCCTTATTCTCACGAAAGACATTAAAAAGATGAAGCATATGAGGCATCCTTAATTCCATTTTTTTGTAGTTTTCTTTTATAAACTAAACTAGTGCTAAAACAAGAAACACGGCAGAAAAGAGCTTGATGTCTACTACACAACCTTCTTCTTGTAGACGTTGTTGGGCCTCCCAAGTGCAGAGATTTGTAGGACAGTAGCAAATTTTCCTCAAGGGGATTACCTAAGGTTTATCAATCCGTAGGAGGCGTAGGATGAAGATGGTCTCTCTCAAGCAACCCTGCAACCAAATAACAAAGAGTCTCTTGTGTCCGCAACACACCCAATACAATGGTAAATTGTATAGGTGCACTAGTTCGGCGAAGAGATGGTGATGCAAGTGGTATATGGATGGTAGATAAAGGTTTTTATAATCTGAAAATATAAAAACAGCAATGTAACTAATGATAAAAGTGAGCATAAACGGTATTGTAATGCGTTGAAACAAGGCCTAGGGTTCATACTTTCACTAGTGCAAGTTCCCTCAATAATAATAACATAATTGGATCACATAACTATCCCTCAACATGCAACAAAGAGTCACTCCAAAGTCACTAATAGCGGAGAAAAACGAAGATATTATGGTAGGGTACAAAACCACCTCAAAGTTATCCATTCTGATCGATCTATTCAAGAGTCCGTAGTAAAATAACACGAAGCTATTCTTTCCGTTTAATCTATCATAGAGTTCGTACTAGAATAACACCTTAAGACACAAATCAACCAAAACCCTAATGTCACCTAGATACTCCAATGTCACCTCAAGTATCCGTGGGTATGATTATATGATATGCATCACACAATCTCAGATTCATCTATTCAACCAACACAAATAACTTCAAAGAGTGACCCAAAGTTTCTACCGGAGAGTCAAGACGAAAACGTGTGCCAACCCCTATGCATAGGTTCATGGGCGGAACCCGCAAGTTGATCACCAAAACATACATCAAGTGGATCAATAAATACCCCATTGTCACCATGGGTATGCCACGCAAGACATACATCAAGTGTTCTCAAATCCTTAAAGACTCAATCCGATAAGATAACTTCAAAGGGAAAAATCAATCCATTACAAGAAAGTAGAGGGGGAGGAACATCATAAGAGCCAACTATAATAGCAAAGCTCGCGATACATCAAGATCGTATCACCTCAACAACACAAGAGAGAGAGAGAGATCAAACACATAGCTACTGGTACATACCCTCATCCCCGAGGGAGAACTACTCCCTCCTCGTCATGGAGAGCACCGGATGATGAAGATGGCCACCGGAGAGGGCTTCCCCCTCCGGTAGGGTGCCAGACGGGTCTAGATTGGTTTTTGGTGGCTACGGAGGCTTTTGGCGGCGGAACTCCCGATCTATTCTGCTCCCCGAAGTTTTTATGGTATATGGGTATATATGGGAGGAAGAACTACGTTGGTGGACCTCCGGGCTGTCCACGAGGCAGGGGGGCACGCCCAGGGGGGTGGTCCCGCCTCCCACCCTCGTGGGCAGCTCGGGACTCTCCTGGTCCAACTCCGATACTCCGTGGGCTTCTTCTGGTCCAAAATAAGTTCCGTGAAGTTTCAGGTCAATTGGACTCCGTTTGTATTTTCCTTTTCTGCGATACTCTAAAACAAGGAAAAAACAGAAACTGGCAATAGGCTCTAGGTTAATGGGTTAGTCCCAAAAATCATATAAAATAGCATATAAATGCATATAAAACATCCAAGGTTGATAATATAATAGCATGGAACAATAAAAAATTATAGATACGTTGGAGACGTATCAGCATCCCCAAGCTTAATTCCTGCTCTTCCTCGAGTAGGTAAATGATAAAAACAAAATTTTTGATGTGGTATGCTACCTAACATATTTATCCATGTTGTTCTCTTTATCGTGGCAAGAATATTCAGATCCATAAGATTCAAGACAAAAGTTTAATACTGACATAAAAATAATAATACTTCAAGCATACTAACCAAGTAATCATGTCTTCTCAAAATAACATGGCCAAAGAAAGCTATCTCTACAAAATCATATAGTCTGGCTATGCTCTATCTTCACCACACAAAATATTTAAATCATGCACAACGCCGATGACAAGCCAAGCAATTGTTTCATACTTTTGATGTTCTCAAACTTTTTCAATCATCACGTAATACATGAGCGTGAGCCATGGACATAGCACTATATGTGGAATAGAATGGTGCTTGTGGAGAAGACAAAAAGGAGAAGATAGTCTCACATCAACTAGGCGTATCAACGGGTTATGGAGATGCCCATCAATAGATATCAATGTGAGTGAGTAGGGATTGCCATGCAACAGATGCACTAGAGCTATAAATGTATGAAAGCTCAAGAAAAGAAACTAGTGGGTGTGCATCCAACTCGCTTGCTCACGAAGACCTAGGGCATTTTGAGGAAGCCCATCATTGGAATATACAAGCCAAGTTCTATAATGAAAGATTCTCACTAGTATATGAAAGTGACAACATAGGAGACTCTCTATCATGAAGATCATGGTGCTACTTTGAAGCACAAATGTGGTAAAAGGATAGTAGCATTGCCCCTTCTCTCTTTTTCTCTCATTTTTTATTTTATTTTATTTTATTTTTTTATTTGGGACTTTTCTCTTTTTTATGGCCTCTTTTTTCTCTTTTTTTTGTCCGGAGTCTCATCCCAACTTATGGGGGAATCATAGTGAGGGAGTCCTGGATTAGGGGGTCTCCGGACAGCCGGACTATATCCTTTGGCCGGACTGTTGGACTATGAAGGTACGAGTTTGAAGACTTCGTCCCGTGTCCGGATGGGACTCTACTTGGTGTGGAAGGCAAGCTAGGCAATACGGATATGCATATCTCCTCCTTTGTAACCGACCTTGTGTAACCCTAGCCTCCTCCGGTGTCTATATAAACCGGAGGGTTTTAGTCCATAGGACAACATATGATCATACCATAGGCTAGCTTCTAGGGTTTAGCCTCTCCGATCTCGTGGTAGATCAACTCTTGTACGACTCATATTATCAAGAATAATCAAGCCGGACGTAGGGTTTTACGTCCATCAAGAGGGCCCGAACCTGGGTAAAACATCGTGTCCCCTGCCTCCTGTTACCATCCTCCTTAGATGCACAGTTTGGGACCCCCTACCCGAGATCCGCTGGTTTTAACACCGACACATATTCTCCATCATCCTTTCCTCACTGGGACAATGCTCTAATAATGATGATCATCACACTTTTATTTACTTACAACTCAAGAATTACAACTCGATACTTAGAACAAAATATGACTCTATATGAATGCCTCCAGCGGTGTACCGGGATGTGCAATGACTCAAGAGTGACATGTATGGAAGAATTATGAACGGTGGCCTTGCCACAAATACGATGTCAACTACATGTTCATGCAAAGCAATATGACAATGATGAAGCGTGTCATAATAAGGGAACGGTGGAAAGTTGCGTGGCAATATATCTCGGAATGGCTATGGAAATGCCATAATAGGTAGGTATGGTGGTTGTTTGGAGGAAGATATATGGTGGGTTTATGGTATCGGCGAAAGTTGCGCGGTACTAGAGAGGCTAGCAATGGTGGAAGGGTGAGAGTGCGTATAATCCATGGACTCAACATTAGTCATAAAGAACTCACATACTGATTGCAAAAATCTATTAGTTATCGAAACAAAGCACTACGCACATGCTCCTAGGGGGATAGATTGGTAGGAAAATACCATCGCTCGTCCCCGACTACCACTCATAAGGAAGACAATCAATAAATAAATCATGCTCCGACTTCATCACATAACGGTTCTCCATACATGCATGCTACGGGAATAACAAACTTTAACACAAGTATCTCTCAAATTCACAACTACTCAACTAGCATGACACTAATATCACCATCTTCATATCTCAAAACAATCATCAAGCATGACGTAGGGTTTTACCTCCATCAAGAGGGCCCGAACCTAGGTAAAACAACGTGTCCCCTGCCTCCTGTTACCATCCGCCTTAGACGCACAGTTCGGGACCCCCTACCCGAGATCCGCCGGTTTTGACACTGACATTGGTGCTTTCATTGAGAGTTCCTCTGTGTCTTCACCGTTAGGGTTGATGGCTCCTTCGATCATCGATAGCGATGTAGTCCAGGGTGAGACTTTTCTCCCCGGACAGATCTTTGTATTCGGTGGCTTCGCACCGCAGGCCAACTCGCTTGGCCATCTGGAGCAGATCGAGAGTTACGCCCCTGGCCACCAGGTCAGGTTTGGAAGCTTAAACTACATCGCCAACATCCGCGGAGACTTGATCTTCGATGGATTCGATCCCCTGCCGAGTGCGCCGCACGGTCACGATGAGCATGATTTAGCTCTACCATCGGACAGTGTTTAGGAGACCGCACCGGCAACCGCTCCGACCCTCAATTTGGAGCCAATTGCGCCATCCATGGACGGGTGGATAGACCCCGCCACGGAGGCCATATTCCCAGCGGCGATCGAGCCGAGTATCGACCTTACCCTTCACAGGAGCCGTGACGCCGAACTACCGGATTCTCCCCTGGCCACGGACTCCGAACCGTCTGCGCCCGTGCCTATCGAATCCGACTGGGCGCCGATCATGGAGTTCACGTCCGTAGATATCTTTCAGCACTCGCCCTTCAGCGACATACTGAAGTCATTAAGGTCTCACTCCCTGTCAGGAGAGTCCTGGCCGAACTATGTTCGGCAGGATTGGGATGCGGATGACGAAGAGATTCGCCGCCCACCCACCACCCACTTAGTAGCCACTGTCGACAATTTGACCAACATGCTCGACTTCGACTCCGAAGACATCGACGGTATGGATGACGATGCGGGAGACGAAGAGGAACCATTGCCCATAGGGCACTGGAAAGCCACCTCATCATATGATATATACATGGTGGACACACCCAAAGAAGGCAATGGCGACGGGACAGCGGAGGATGACCCCTCCAAAAAGCAACCCAAGCACCGACGTTAGCAGCGCCGCTCTAAGTCTCGCCAAAGCAAAAGTAGTGAAACCGGCACAGGAGATAATAGCACTCCAGACAGTGCCGAACACGACAACAATCCCCTCTAGCAAGATTTAGAGCAGCAGGATGGAGAAGCCAGCCCCCCCAAGAGAGCGGTAGATGGAGAGGCGGATGATGATAATTACATGCCTCCCTTCGAAGACGAGGCAAGCCTCGACGATGACGAATTTGTCATGCCGGAGGATCCCGTCGAGCAAGAGCGCTTCAAGCGCCGGCTTATAGCCATGGCAAATAGCCTTAAGAAAAAGCAGCAACAGCTTCAAGCTAATCAAGATTTGCTAGCTGACAGATGGACTGAAGTCCTTGCGGCCGAGGAATATGAACTCGAACGCCCCTCCAAGAGTTACCCAAAGCGCAGGTTGCTACCCCGACTGGAGGAGGAAGCATTAAAACCTACATCTCCAGCATATGATGCAGCTGATCGGCCACCTCGTGGCCGGGACAGAGAGGCATTTTAGCCAAATACTCAGCCCGCACCGTGACGTCACTCAAATAAAAATGACAAGGCACGGGGAAACACGCTAGACCTACAAGACATATTGGAGGACAAAGCAAAACACGCAAGATCGATCTACTGATCATGAGGGCGCGCCACTACGCGAGACGATAACTGTCACACCGGATACAGTAAAAGTAAATCCGGCCAGGCCGAACACAGCGGACAAGACTCATTCGAGCTGCGTCGCGACATAGCCCACTACAGAGGTGCCGCACACCCCATATGCTTCACAGATGAAGTAATGGATCACCAAATCCCAGAGGGTTTCAAACCTATAAATATTGAATCATACGACGGCACAACAGATCCTGCGGTATGGATCAAGGACTTCCTCCTGCACACCCACATGGCCCGCGGTGATGATCTACACGCCATCAAATACCTCCCACTCAAGCTCAAAGGACCAGCTCGGCATTGGCTCAACAGCCTGCCAGCAGAATCCATCGGCTGTTGGAAAGATCTAGAAGCCGCATTCCTCGACAACTTCCAGGGCAATTATGTGCGACCACCAGATGCCGATGACTTGAGCCACATAATTCAGCAGCCAGAGGAATCGGCCAGGTAATTCTGGACACGGTTCCTGACAAAGAAAAATCAAATCGTCGATTGTCCGGATGTAGAGGCCCTACCAGCTTTTTAGCACAACATCCGCGATGAGTGGCTTGCCTGGCACCTTGGCCAGGAAAAGCCGAAATCTATGTCAGCCCTCACGACACTCATGACCCGCTTTTGCGCGGGAGAAGACAGCTAGCTGGCTCGCAACAATAATATATCAAAGAACCATGGTACTTCAGATACCAAGGATGGCAATGGCAGGTCACGTCGCAACAAACACAAGTGCCGCATCAACAACGACAATGTAGAGGATACGCAGTCAGTGCCGGATTCAGAGGCTCTAAACCCGGTCAGCGGAAAAAGCCATTCAAAAGAAGCACTCCGGGCCCGTCCAGTTTGGACCGAATACTCGATTGCTCGTGCCAAATACATGGCACCCCGGACAAGCCAGCTAACCACACCAATAGGGAATGTTGGGTGTTCAAGCAGGCCGGCAAGTTAAATGCCGAAAACAAAGATAAGGGGTCACATAGAGATGATGAGGAGGAGCCCCGGCGGCCGAACACCGGAGGAAAGAAGAGGTTCCCCCCACAAGTGCGGACGGTGAACATGATATACGCAACCCACATCCCCAAGAGGGAGCGGAAGCGTGCATTAAGGGATGTATATGCGTTGGAGCCAGTCGCCCCAAAGTTCAACCCATGGTCCTCCTGTCCGATCACCTTCGATTGCAGGGACCATCCCACTAGTATCTGTCATGGAGGATTCGCCGCACTGGTCCTAGACCCAATCATCGACGGATTTCACCTCACTCGAGTCCTTATGGACGGCGGCAGCAGCCTGAACCTGCTTTATCAGGACACAGTGCGCAAAATGGGTATAGACCCTTCAAGGATCAAACCCACAAAAACGACCTTCAAAGGCGTCATACCAGGTGTAGAGGCCCATTGCACAGGCTCAGTCACACTGGAAGTGGTCTTAGGATCCCTGGATAACTTCCGGAGCAAGGAGTTAATCTTCGATATAGTCCCGTTCTGCAGTGGCTATCATGCACTGCTCGGGCGAACCGCATTTCCGAGATTCAACGCAGTACCGCACTATGCATATCTCAAGCTCAAGATGCCAGGACCTCGGGGGGTCATCACAGTCAATGGAAACACAGAGTGCTCTCTCCACACGGAGGAGCACACTGCGGCCCTCACAGCAGAAGCGCAAAGCAGCCTCTTAAGGCAATCCACCAGTTCGGCGATTAAGGACCCGGACACCTTCAAGCGCGCCCGGAGTAATCAGCAACAAGACCGCCTGGCACGTTCCGAGCTCACATAGCAATGCGGCCCCCACCCCAGTACCAGCCAAACGGTGAAATCCGTGCCACGCGTACATAATTACGCATTGAAAATATCATGGGCACAGGTGGGGAGGGGGCACGACTATGGCACGCCCCAAGATGCGGCTCAACCACACTAGGGGCTTCCCGCTTTGTTATTTTTCTTTCTTTCAAGACATTCATCTCTGGAAGCCCCGTCCGGAAGTACGATTGCCGGACACACGATACAACAACCAAGGAGGCAGAAAGCTACGTCGCATCAAGGAATTCCCAGGTGGTCTCTGATAACGAGTGAAATACCTGCTTTAAATACCATTCCTCAGCTTGCCCTTGGAGGGGACATGTCAGATAGTCCTACTTTTTGCTTATCACACTACTTGTATCATTCTGCTTCGACGCGCCTTTTTGAATAAACAATGCATAGCACTAGACTATTATCGCATTCTTCATATATATATATATGTATATATATATACGTTCATTCATGACATTCAGCAACCGTACACTCTGGTACGGCCAATACGCTAGGGGCTTAAGCGTACCCCATAATACGGCATGAGAAGTCCAAACACTTTCGACAGTGCGGCACCCCGAATTTATAGCATTATATGCATCAGCTCCGAATCATGTCTTGGGTCAATAGTTGGGTTTGCCCAGCTCCCATGTTTTGGTACCTTACATTCCACTATATCGGCTAAGGTAGCACTGGGAGAACTACTGCGATTGTGCCCCGGTTCATCTGGGCTAAGCACCTCAGTAGAGAAAGCTAAAACTAACTGTCATGATAAGGCGAGAGCTGGTCGCTGTTCGAGAGGTATCGAGTCCCTAAAGACTCATGCCGTTTAGAGCGAGGAGTCAGCTTTGTCCGTCTTAAGGTGTGTATAGCGCCCCGAATTCGGCCTTCCGAATACTAGGGGCTTCGCCAAAATTTAAAATTGTAGACTTTTATGGCTAAGTGAGTGTGATAAAGCATTATAGTCCGATTGCCTTGTTCGTTGTGCTGAGCACCTCCCTCGAAGGACCCAACAATGGGAAAAAGAGTGCTCAGATTTATCCCGAACACCCCAGCACTCGTGGCATGGGGGCAAAAGCCGACGACTCGCCATCTCTCAGATTTAACAAACAGCCACACAGAAGGTAATATTTTAAATTCAAACAAGCTTTGCATAGAGCATATGAACAAGCTTTCATAATACAGGATCAGACGAGCAAGTTCATTCAAAAATTACATCCTTCGCACACTCGTCCACCACAAGACGGGCACCCTTCAGGACACCCTCATAATACATTTCGGGGTGGCGATGCTCCTTGCCCTGCGGCAGCCCCTCCTTCACCAGCTTCCCGGTGTCCATCTTGGCCCAGTGCACCTTCGCACGGGCAAAAGCCCGGCGTGCACCTTCGATGCAGATGGACCGCTTTATGACTTCCAGCCGTGGGCAGGCATCCACAAGCCGCCTCACCAGGCCGAAGTAGTTGTTGGGAAGGGAGTCGCCAGGCCACATCCGGACTATAAGGCCCTCATGGCCTGTTCGGCCGCCTTGTGCAACTCGACCAGTTGCTTCAGCTGGTCGCTCATAGGCATCGGGTGTTCGGTCCCAGTATACTGAGACCAGAACAACTTCTCCGTCGAGCTTCCCTCCTCGGCCTGGTAATATTTCGCGGCATCTGACATGCTGCAGGGCAAATCTGCGAATGCTCCTGGAGACCTCCGGACTCGGGTAAGTAACAAGTAATTTACTTTCACATGCTTGCTTTGCATATTGAATGCCTTACCCGCCGCTATCTTCCTCATCGCCTCAATCTCCTGGAGGGCCTTTTGGGCTTCGGCCTTGGCATGCTTTGTGCTCTCGAGGGCCGTGGCAAGCTCGGACTCTCGTGTCTTCGAGTCAAGCTCCAAAGCCTCGTGCTTCTTCACGAGAGCCTGGAGCTCTTGCTGCACCTCGCCCACCTGTGCCTCTTGTTTTTCCCGCTCGGTGCGCTCCTTGGCCACTTTGTTTTCGGCCTCGGATAGTGCTTGCTTCAGGGTTGCCACTTCGGTCATGGCCCCTGGCACATTCATGATGATCCTACCATTTTGCAACCGCATCTTTTTATATATACATATATATGGACAAGGCATTACTTACCTTTGTTCTCCTCGAGCTGCCTCTTGGCAAGGCCGAGCTCTTTCTTAGACCGCTCGAGGTTCTGCTTCAGTGCGGCGACCTCCGCAGTCAGTGCAGCAGAGGTCAGCAGTGAAGCCTGCATACGCATATAGACATACTTATATTAGACTCCTGCAGATATTATTTGATCCTCTATTCGGCTTTTCTTTGTGAACACCAAACAAAGCATCAGGGGCTACTGTCTATGCGGTAATATTTTTCCTATATTTTAAATACGTACCTCAAAGCCTGTTAGAAGGCTGGCACAGGCTTCAGTCTGTCCGCTCTTAGCGGACTGAATCTTCTTGATCACCGCACTCATAATAGTGCGGTGCTCTTCGTCGATGGAAGCGTCGCGAAGCGCTCCCAGCAGTTTGTCCGGTGCCTCTGGATGGACAGAGGTCACCGGAACGGACGGCTTGCCCCTCTTGGAAGAGGGCCGCCTGCCCGAGTCCAGAACCACTGGAGGTTCCGGCGCGGTGTCCGGCTGAGGGCCGAAGTTGGAGCCCCTGGGAGCCTTGCTCCCTTTGCTCCTGGAGTCCGGAAGGTCGCCTTGAGGCGCCTCCGGGACTGTCTCCCCCTGGCTCGGTGCCCCTTGAGACAATACCTCGGCATTGTCCGTAGGGCAAGGAGAGGAGGTGGTTATAAGTGTATCACTATCCATGTCCGACGAGTCCAAGGAACCGTCCGACGATGATACGTCGATACGGGCTTGGGGCGGACTGCATAATCATATTCGATGTTAGGAGAAGCAATGCAACAAAAGTATGCTATGAGTTACTCTGGTATCCGAATACTTACGACTTCGCCAGGGGCTTGGCCCCGAGCATCCACTCGTCTTCGCCGTCGGCGGTGGTGGTGGAACAGTTCGGAAGGAGAGTCCTTCCCTTCTTGGACCCTTCGGCCTCCCCGGTTGGGGTGGCCTTCCTTTTCTTGTCTCCCCTGGCTGGAGGGGGAGAATCTTCTTCTTCCTTCTCCTCGTTTTCACGGGAGGAGTGCGCCTCGGAGTTATCAGACGATGTGTCTGATACCACCTGGCGCCGGGAACTCTTTCGGGTTCCCATGGCCTTCTTCTTGGTCTTCTCTGGCACCTCATAAGGAGCCGGAGTCCGCATCTTTGTTAGGAGAGCGTCTGCAGGGTCTTCGGGCAGAGGGGCCAGACAGTTAATTTGTTCCGATGTCTCCACCCAGTCCTGTCAAAGGTATGGGAGCTCAGACCCCGCACATGGTTAAGCTATGGGAAATAAATACCCTATGCACAGAGCTTACCAGATTCGCATGGGGCTTCGTGCTTAGCCCGCGGTCCTCGGTAAGAGAAGGGGGACCTCGGCGCCCTTAGATAGCACCTTCCAGACGTCCTTATGCGTCGTGTCGAAGAGCTCGTGTAGAGTCTGGTGCTGGGCCGGGTTGAACTCCCATAAGTTGAAAGCCTGTTGTTGACACGGGAGGATCCGGCGGAAGAGCATGACCTGGACTATGTTGACAAGGTTAAGTTTCTTGCTTGTCATGTTCCGGATACACTTCTGGAGTCCGTCCAGCTCCACCAATGAGCCCCAGGACAGGCCCTTCTCCTTCCAGGAAGTGAGGCGCGTGGGATTCCAGATCGAAACTCGGGGGCTGCCACCCAGTTGGTGTTGCGCGGCTCGGTGATGTAGAACCACCCCGATTGCCACCCTTTATGGTCTCCACGAAGGAGCCCTCGAGCCATGTAACGTTGGGCATTTTGCCCACCATAGCTCCGCCGCATTCCGCTTGTTGGCTGCCAACCACCTTCGGCTTGATATTGAAGGTCTTCAGCCATAGGCCGAAGTGGGGCCGGGTGCGGAGAAAGGCCTCGCACACGACGATGAACGCCGAGATGTTGAGGATGAAATTCGGGGCCAGATCATGAAAGTCCAGCCTGTAATATAACATAAGGCCGTGGACGAATGGATGGAGGGGAAACCCCAGTCCGCGGACGAAGTGGGGGAGGAAAACCACCCTTTCGTGAATTTCTGGGGTAGGGACGATCTGCCCCGCGGCTGGCAGCCGGTGCGCGATATCCGCGACAAAGTATCCGGCCCCATGTAGTTTTTGGATGTGTCCCTCCGTGACGGAGGAGACCATCCACTTGCCTCCCGCTCCAGACATGTTTGGAGAGAGTTGAGGAGAAGGATGTGGACTTGGGCGCTGGAGCTCGAGTGCGCGAGAATGGATGAGCAAGGAGGAAGAAGGCGTGGGTAGAAAAAGGTGAAACCTTATCCCTTTATAAGGGCGGACGAAACTATGCGCCCCCACCAGCCTGGTAAAACTCGCTTGTCCCCCAAGTGCCGTAATTGATGGCGCGGTTGGGTTACCCACGTTTGTATTGATGAGAATCCTGTGATAACGGGAACACGATCTCTGCTTTGACAAGACGTGTCAAGAAACCGCCTCGCATTATGTGCGGGGCTGGTTAAAGAAAAACGGTTCAAATAATTACCGGGCTGTGGCGTGATGTCATGCTGCCAAAACGTGTCAGCACATTAGATTTGTGGAAATATTATTCTCTCTATGGTGGTATGTGGAACTTATTTTGCAGGGTCGGACACTATCCTTGTATTCAAACTCTTTCGTGGTGTATTCGGAGGAGGAACCCTCCTTGCAATGCCGAAGACAACACTACGCGTCGGACTCATCGTCATTGAAGCCTGGTTCAGGGGCTACTGAGGGAGTCCTGGATTAGGGGGTCTCCGGAAAGCCGGATTATATCCTTTGGCCGGACCATTGGACTATGAAGATACAAGATTGAACACTTCATCTCATGTCCGGATGGGACTCTACTTGGCGTGCAAGGCAAGCTAGGCAATACAGATATGTGTATCTCCTCTGTAACCGACCTTGTGTAACCCTAGCCCCCTCCGGTGTCTATATAAACCGGAGGGTTTTAGTCCGTAGGACAATATACAATCATACCATAGGCTAGCTTCTAGGGTTTAGCCTCTCCGATCTCGTGGTAGATCAACTCTTGTACTACTCATATTATCAAGAATAATCAAGCAGGACGTAGGGTTTTACCTCCATCAAGAGGGCCCGAACCTGGGTAAAACATCGTGTCCCCTGCCTCCTGTTACCATCCGCCTTAGACGCACAGTTCGGGACCCCTACCCGAGATCCGCTGGTTTTGACACCGACACATATTCTCCATCATCCTTTACTCACTGGGACAATGCTCTAATAATGATGATCATCACACTTTTATTTACTTACAACTCAAGAATTACAACTCGATACTTAGAACAAAATATGACTCTATATGAATGCCTCCGGCGGTGTACCGGGATGTGCAATGACTCAAGAGTGACATGTATGGAAGAATTATGAACGGTGGCTTTGCCACAAATACGTTGTCAACTACATGATCATGCAAAGCAATATGACAATGATGAAGCGTGTCATAATAACGGAACGGTGGGAAGTTGCATGGCAATATATCTCAGAATGGCTATGGAAATGCCATAATAGGTAGGTATGGTGGTTGTTTTGAGGAAGATATATGGTTGGTTTATGGTACCGGCGAAAGTTGCGCGGTACTAGAGAGGCTAGCAATGGTGGAAGGGTGAGAGTGCGTATAATCCATGGACTCAACATTAGTCATAAAGAACTCACATACTGATTGCAAAAATCTATTAGTTATCGAAACAAAGCACTATGCACATGCTCCTAGGGGATAGATTGGTAGGAAAAGACCATTGCTCGTCCCCGACTGCCACTCATAAGGAAGATAATCAATAAATAAATCATGCTCCGACTTCATCACATAACGGTTCACCATACATGCATGCTATGGGAATAACAAACTTTAATACAAGTATCTCTCAAATTCACAACTACTCAACTAGCATGACTCTAATATCACCATCTTCATATCTCAAAACAATCATCAAGTATCAAACTTCCCATAGTATTCAATGCACTCTATATGAAAGTTTTTATTATACCCCACTTGGATGCCCATCATATTAGGACTAGTTTCATAACCAAAGCAAACTACCGTGCTATTCTAAAGACTCTCAAAATGATATAAGTGAAGCATGAGAGTTCATCTATTTCTATAAAATAAAACGACCGCCGTGCTCTAAAAGGATAAAAGTGAAGCACTAGAGCAAGTGACAAACTACTCCGAAAGATATAAGTGAAGATCAATGAGTAGTCAAATAATTATGCAACTATGTGAAGACTCTCTAACATTTAGTAATTTCAGATCTTGGTATTTTCTTCAAACATCAAGCAAAACTAAGTAAAATGACATTCTTAGAATGGCAAACATCATGTGAAGAAGCAAAAACTTAGGATCAACCAAAACTAACCGATAGTTGTTGAAGAAGAAAGGTGGGATGCCAACCGGGGCATCCCCAAGCTTAGACACTCGAGAATTCTTGAAATATTTTCTTGGTATGCCTTGGGTATCCCCAAGCTTGAGCTTTTGTGTCTCCTTAATTCCTCTCATATCACAGTCTCCCTAAATCTCAAAAGCATAATCCACACAAAACTCAACAAGGACTCGTGAGATAAGTTAGTATAAACCAATGCAAAAACCTTATCATACTTTACTGTAGCAAATCACTAAAATTATTATTAAACATTGCATACTAAATGCCTCTGCATATTTAATAGTCCTATCCTCAAATAGAATCATTAAAGAAGCAAACATATGCAAACAATGCAAACAAAACAGCAATCTGCCTAAACAGGACAGTCTGTAAAGACTGCAGCAAGATCCATACTTCCCTACCTCCAAAAATTACAAAAGAAAATTCTCACTGTAGTAAATTTATCAAAGCTTATTATTCAAAAGGTTTCAACATTTTGTCACATTCTCACTTTTCTAGGGAATTTTTTCAACAGCGGTAAACTTTCTATTTTCAAACAGCAACATGTGGACTTGTAAAATAGGCATAGTAAAGGCTATCAATGCCACTTCTATTGAAATAAAAGATGCAAAACATTGTTCTAAATAACAGCAAGCAAATCTTCACAAAATAAATTGATGCTCCAAGCAAAACACATATCATGTGGTGAATAAAAATATAGCTCCAAGTAAAGTTACCGATGAACGAAGACGAAAGAGGGGATGCCATCCGGGGCATCCCCAAGCTTAGGCTTTTTGGTGTCCTTAGATGATCTTGGGGTGCCATGGGCATCCCCAAGCTTAGGCCTTGCCACTCCTTGTTCCACAATCCATCAAATCTTTACCCAAAACTTGAAAACTTCACAACACAAAACTTAACAAGAGAATCTCATGAGCTCCGTTAGCGAAAGAAAACAAAACACCACTTCAAAGTGCTATAATGAACTCATTCTTTATTTATATTGGTGTTAAACCTGCTTTATTCCAACTTCTCTATGGTTTATAAACTCTTTTACTAGCCATAGATTCATTAAAATAAGCAAACAACACACGAAAAACAGAATCTGTTAAAAACAGAACAGTCTGTAGTAATCTGGATCAAACGCAAACTTCTGGAACCCCAAAAATTATAAAATAAATTTCTGGACGTGAGGAATTTATCTATTAATCATATGCAAAGAGAATTAATTAAATAATACTCTCCAATAAAAAATGGCAGCAATTCTCGTGAGCGCTAAAGTTTCTGTTTTTTACAGCAAGATCAACAAGACTTTCACCAAGTCTTCCCAACGGTTCTACTTGGCACAAACACTAATTGAAACATAAAAACTCAATCATAATAGAGGCTAGATAAATTATTTATTACTAAACAGGAGAAAAAATAAAATAACAAAAATAAAAATTGGGTTGCCTCCCAACAAGCGCTATCGTTTAACGCCCCTAGCTAGGCATGATGATTTCAATGATGCTCACATAAAGGACAAGAATTGAAACATAAAGAGGGCATCATGAAGAATGTGACTAGCACATTTAAGTCTAACCCTCTTCCTATGCATAGGGATTTTGTGATTAAACAATTTATGGGAACAATAATCAACTAGCTTAGGAAGGCAAAACAAGCATAACTTCAAAACTTTAAGCACATAGGGAGGAAACTTGATATTATTGCAATTCCTACAAGATTATATTCCTCCCTCATAATAATTTTCAGTAGCATCATGAATGAATTCAAAAATATAACCATCACATAAAACATCCTTTTCATGATCTACAAGCATAGAAACTTTACCACTCACCACATAGGCAAAATTCTTCTCATTCATAGTAGTGGGAGCAAACTCAACAAAAATAACTATCATGTGAGGCATAATCCAATTGAAAATTAGAATCATGATGACAAGTTTCATGGTTATCATTATTCTTAATATCATACAAGTCATCACAATAATCATCATAGATAGCAACTTTGTTCTCATAATCAATTGGAACCTCTTCCAAAATAGTGGATTCATCACAAAATAAAGTCATGACCTCTCCAAATCCACTTTCATCAATATAATCATCATAAATAGGAGGCATGCTTTTACCATAATAAATTTGCTCATCAAAACTCGGGAAAAAATATCATCTTCATCAAACATAGCTTCCCCAAGCTTGTGGCTTTGCATATTATTAGCATCATGGATATTCAAGGAATTCATACTAACAACATTGCAATCATGCTCATCATTCAAATATTTAGTGCCAAACATTCCAAAGCGTTCTTCTTCTAGCACTTGAGCACAATTATCGGAATCCTTATTCTCACGAAAGTCATTAAAAAGATGAAGCATGTGAGGCATCCTTAATTCCATTTTTTTGTAGTTTTCTTTTATAAACTAAACTAGTGCTAAAACAAGAAACAAAAAGATTCGATTGCAAGATATAAAGATATACCTTCAAGCGCTAAACTCCCCGGCAACGGTGCCAGAAAAGAGCTTGATGTCTACTACACAACCTTCTTCTTGTAGACGTTGTTGGGCCTCAAAGTGCAGAGGTTTGTAGGACAGTAGCAAATTTCCCTCAAGTGGATGACCTAAGGTTTATCAATCCGTAGGAGGCGTAGGATGAAGATGGTCTCTCTCAAGCAACCCCGCAACCAAATAACAAAGAGTCTCTTGTGTCCCCAACACACCCAATACAATGGTAAATTGTATAGGTGCACTAGTTCAGAGAAGAGATGGTGATACAAGTGGTATATGGATGGTAGATAAAGGTTTTTGTAATATGAAAATATAAAAACAGCAAGGTAACTAATGATAAAAGTGAGCACAAACGGTATTGCAATGCGTTGAAACAAGGCCTAGCGTTCATACTTTCACTAGTGCAAGTTCCCTCAACAATAATAACATAATTGGATCACATAACTATCCCTCAACATGCAACAAAGAGTCACTCCAAAGTCACTAATAGCGGAGAACAAACAAAGAGATTATGGTAGGGTATGAAATCACCTGAAAGTTATCCTTTCTGATCGATCTATTCAAGAGTCCGTAGTAAAATAACACGAAGCTATTCTTTCCATTAAATCTATCATAGAGTTCGTACTAGAATTACACCATAAGACACAAATCAACCAAAACCCTAATGTCACCTAGATACTCCAATGTCACCTCAAGTATCCGTGGGTATGATTATACGATATGCATCACACAATCTCAGATTCATCTATTCAACCAACACAAAGAACTTCAAAGGGTGCCCCAAAGTTTTTACCGGAGAGCCAAGACGAAAACGTGTGCCAATCCCTATGCATAGGTTCATGGGCGAAACATGCAAGTTGATCACCAAAACATACATCAAGTGGATCAATAGAATACCCCATTGTCGGTGTCAAAACCAGCAGATCTTGGGTATGGGGTCCCAAACTATGCGTCTAAGGCGGATGGTAACAGGAGGCAGGGGACATGATGTTTTATCGAGGTTCGGGCCCTCTTGATGGAGGTAAACCCCTACGTCCTGCTTGATTTATTCTTGATGATATGGGTATTACAAGAGTTGATCTACCACGAGATCGGAGAGGCTAAACCCTAGAAGCTAGCCTATGGTATGATTGTATATTGTCCTACGGACTAAAACCCTCCGGTTTATATAGACACCGGAGGGGGCTAGGGTTACACAAGGTCGGTTACAAAGGAGGAGATACACATATCTGTATTGCCTAGCTTGCCTTGCACGCCAAGTAGAGTCCCATCCGGACACGAGATGAAGTGTTCAATCTTGTATCTTCATAGTCCAATGGTCCGGACAAAGGATATAATCCGGCTGTTCGGATACCCCCTAATCCTTGACTCCCTCACCCATTGTCACCACGGGTATCCCACGCAAGACATACATCAAGTGTTCTCAAATCCTTAAAGACTCAATTCGATAAGATAACTTCAAAGGGAAAACTCAATCCATTACAAGAGAGTAGAGGGGGAGAAACATCGTAAGATCCAACTATAATAGCAAAGCTCGTGATACATCAAGATCGTATCACCTCAAGAACATGAGAGAGACAGAGAGAGATCAAACACATAGCTACTGGTACATACCCTCAGCCCCGAGGGAGAACTACTCCCTCCTTGTCATGGAGAGCACCGGGATGATGAAGATGGCCACCGGAGAGGGATTCCCCCTCCGGCAGGGTGCCGGAACGGGTCTAGATTGGTTTTCGGTGGATACGGTGGCTTCTGGCAGTGGAACTCCCGATCTATTCTGCTCGCCGAAATTTTTAGGGTATATGGGTATATATGGGAGGAAGAAGTACGTCCGTGGACCTCCGGGCTGTCCACGAGGCAGGGGGGCGCGCCCAGGGGGGTGGGCGCGCCCCCACCCTCGTGGGCAGCCCGGGACTCTCCTGGTCCAACTCCGATACTCTGTGGTCTTCTTCTGGTCCAAAAAGAAGTTCTGTGAAGTTTCAGGTCAATTGGACTTTGTTTGATTTTCCTTTTCTGCGATACTCTAAAACAAGGAAAAAACAGAAACTGGCACTGGGCTCTAGGTTAATAGGTTAGTCCCAAAAATCATATAAAATAGCATATAAATGCATATAAAACATCCAAAGTTGATAATATAATAGCATGGAACAATCAAAAATTATAGATACGTTGGAGACGTATCATGGATGAAGAAACTACTAGAGACTTTCTTGCCTGCAATGATAGAAGTGATCTTAAGAAACTATTAGCTAAGTTGAGAGAAAAATCTCTGAATGCTAGAATGAAATATGATCCTCCTTATGCTACTTCACCTATCTTTATTACTGATAAGGATTATGATTTCTCTGTTGATCCTGAGATAATAACTTTGGTTGAATCTGATCCTTTTTATGGCTATGAATTTGAAACTGTTGTGGCACATCTTACTAAGTTAAATGATATAGCTACCCTATTTACTAATGATGAGAAAACTCACTACTATTATGTCCTTAAATTATTTCCGTTCTCATTAAAGGGTGATGCTAAAACATGGTTTAATTCTCTTGATCCTGGTTGTGTGCGTAGTCCCCAAGATATGATTTATTACTTCTCTGCTAAATATTTCCCCGCTCATAAGAAACAAGCTGCTTTAAGGGAAATATATAATTTTGTGCAAATTGAAGAAGAGAGTCTCCCACAAGCTTGGGGGAGGCTTCTCCGATTACTTAATGCTTTTCCTGATCATCCTCTCAAGAAAATTGAAATACTTGATATCTTTTATAATGGACTAACCGATGCTTCTAGAGATTACCTGGATAGTTGTGCTGGTTGTGTTTTCAGGGAAAGAACTGTTGATCAAGCTAAATTGCTATTGAATAATATGTTGACTAATGAAAATAATTGGACACTTCTTGAACCAACTCCTAAGCCAACTCCGAAGAAAAGGGGTATTCTATTTCTCAGTCCTGAAGATATGCAAGAGGAAGAGAAATCTATGAATGGAAAAGGTATAAAAACTGAAGATTTTAATAATTTACCTCCTATTGAAGAAATACATGGTCTTAATTCATCACCTATTGAAGAAAAACACGGTCTTGATAACCCCACACAGGTAGTAAAGGTATACTCTCTCTATATATATGATAAAGCTGAAATCCCTCCTGCTAAATTTGCTAGCCAATGTTTGGATGAATTTGATAACTTTATGGTTAAGAAAGAAGATTTTAATGCTTTTTGGTAGACAATTGAAACATAATGCTTATATGATCGAACACTTGGGTCATTATATGTCTAGAGTTAAAGGTGAACTTAAACTCATTAGTATACATGCTTCTATGGTTACCACTCAAGTAGAACAAGTACTTAAAGCTCAGAATGATTTGCTCAATGAATTGAATAGTAAGAATAATGACTTTGATGTTAGAGTTGCAACTAGAGGAGTTAAAGTGACTCAGGAACCTTTGTATCCTGAGGGCCACCCTAAGAGAATTGAGCAGGATTCTTAGATAAATAACGTTGATGGACCTAGTCCTTCTAAGAGGAAGAAAAAGAAAAATGATAGGGCATTGCATGCTTCTAGTGAACCTATTGTAGACACACCTGAGAATCCTAATGATATTTCTATCTCTGATGCTGAAACACAATCTGGTAATGAACATGAACCTAGTGATAATGTTAATGATGATGTTCATGTTGATGCTCAACCTAGCAATAATAATGATGTAGAAATTGAACCTGTTGTTGATCTTGATAACCCACAATCAAAGAATCAACATTATGATAAGAGATACTTTGTTGCTAGGAAGCACGGTAAGGAAAGAGAACCATGGGTTCAGAAACCCATGCCTTTTCCTCCTAAACCATCAAAAAAAAGGATGATGAGGATTTCGAGCGGTTTGCTGAAATGATTAGACCTATCTTTTTGCGTATGCGTTTGACCGATATGCTTAAAATGAATCCTTATGCTAAATATATGAAGGAAATTGTTACTAATAAAAGAAAGATACCGGAAGCTGAGATTTCCACCATGCTTGCTAATTATACTTTTAAGGGTGGAATACCAAAGAAACTTGGAGATCTAGGAGTACCAACTATACCATGCTCCATTAAAATAAATTATGTTAAAACTGCTTTATGTGATCTTGGAACCGGTGTTAGTGTTATGCCTCTCTCTTGATATCGTAGACTTGATTTGAATAAGTTGACACCTAATGAAATATCTTTGCAAATGGCTGACAAATCAACTGCTATACCTATCGGTATTTGTGAGGATGTGACTGTTGTGGTTGCAAACGTTACTATTTTAACGGACTTTGTTATTCTTGATATTCCCGAGGATGATAGTATGTCTATTATTCTTGGAAGACCCTTTTTGAATACTGCAGGGGTTGTTATCGATTGCACCAAAGGCAATGTCACTTTTCATGCTAATGGTAATGAGCATATGGTACACTTTTCGAGGAAACAACCTCAAGTCCACAGTATCAATTCTATTGGAAAATTTTCAACAATCACTTGAATTCCCTCTTCCTACTGTCAAGAATAAATATGATATTCTTATTGTTGGGGACATGCATATCCCCGTTGAGGTAACATAGTGTTATTCGAAATTTCTCCGGTTCCATGTTATTCGGAATGAGTTTGTTAACAAGACTTGATCAACCTTGTTAGTGTATTCCTTTTGATGAGCATGAGATGGATGAAGTTAGAAAACACAACTCTTTGTACCCTCTTTTTACTTTCTGTTATTTATATTAACTAAAGCAAAAATAGTAATTTCTGTCTGTTTTCTGAATTATCCGTGTAATAAAAAATACCCCAAAAATAAAAATTCTCCAAATGCCCTGAAATTTAAATATGTTTTTTCTAGAATATTTGAGAATATCTGGCACTGAGAACACATCAGGGGGAGCCAGCACCTAGCCACGAGGGTCCAGGGCGTGCCCTATCCCCTGGGCGTGCCCCCTGCCTCGTGGGCCGCTGGTGGCCCCCCTCCACTTATTCCATCCACCACACACTCCTTCTTCCTCCTAAAAAGTCACCAACCAGCTCAAGCACAAGTTCTAGCTCATCTTGCTGCCATTTTCGATCTCCTAGCTCAAAACTCCATTCACAAAACTGCTTTGGGGGATTGTTCTTCGGTATGTGACTCCTCCAATGGTCCAATTAGTTTTTGTTCTAGTGCTTTATTTATTGCAAATTTTTGCTGCTTAGGTGACCCTGTTCTTGAGCTTGCATATCAAATTTATGTGGTCAAAAGTAGTTTTAATGCATGATATGGCCTCTAGGCACTTGTGGGAGTTGTTGCTATCAATTTTGTTGAGTTTGGTTCACTTTTATATTGAGTTGCTAAAACTTTCAAAGATTTTCAGAAAAAGATGAAGAGATTTTTGAGGGGCTCATCGAGCCGAAGCTCGAATGATAAACAAAGTGAAGAGAACAAGAAGCCCAAGTATAATCTCCCTTGTACTGCGGAGGTTCAGCCGTGCGAATGGCCTTGTGATGATTTCTTGAGAGAAGCCGGGATTCATGAAGATTTTTATTATTTGGCTGAGAATGCAGGCCTCACCGCCTTCCTCCACAACCAACGCGAACGGTATCTCTTACTCACCAATATCTTTGTGCAAAACTTTCATTTCCATGCTAGGAGCTCACCACCTTCGGTAGAATTTTATTTATATGATGAGCATAAGGAGATGTCACTTCATGATTTCTCTCGTGTTTATTTGATACCTTTTGAGGGCAGCATAGAGGAACCATATCATGATGATGTGGAGGGATTTATTGATATGATTGCTGTAGGGGAAACGAGGAAAGTTTCCGATGCAAGAATCACTAGCATACATTTTCCTGTTCTACGTTACTTTTCAATATTTGCTAGTAGATGCTTAATTGGCCGCGGGAACTGTGGGAACCTTAGTGCTCATGATATTGTTATTTTGCGCCATGCCTTGTTTCAAGATACTACCTTCAGTTTAGGCGCTATTGTTGCTAAGTGGTTAAACCTGAACCGTACTAAGGGCCCCGTCCTTGGAGGCATCTTTGCCTCGCGCCTACCTGCACACTTTAACATACCCATCAGACATTATGAGAAAGAGGAAAAGTTGCTGCCTAATATTTTTCTAGATTATAACAGCATGGTAGCACATGATTTTATTGTTAAAAATAAGAAGAAGTTGCTTAACTATAGACTGATTTTTGGTAAGAATAATTTTGATACTATTACCTTGGCTGCTCCCTCTTTGTTTAACATACTTTCAGGCAAGTACCTTGTTTTACCAGAGGACGTTTATGCATACTGGAGTGTGACACCAGCTCCAGAGCCTGAGCCGGAACCACCCCAGGACCCTTATCGACAGTCAGTTTATCAGTGGAATCTGGAGGAGATTGCCAACCAGTGGCACCCAGAGGACACTCCTCACATCGGAGAGGGCCACTTTGATCCATGGGCATGTACCAACTTAGGCCAAAAGCCTAAGCTTGGGGGAGTATGTATTTCTCACCGACATTACATTCATGTTCACACACTCATGCTAGTTGTCGGTGCTCATACTTTTTCACTGTATCATCCATGATAGTTTATTTCCTTTTTAGCTTTCTTCTTCTGTTCCTTAATAAACCTTAAGAAAAACCAAAAAAATTAATTATAACTTTTAGTTAGTTTACTTTCCATGCCTGTAGTAGTAGTAATTAAAAATAAAACCCTAAAATATTTCTCGCTCTTCTTTTGCTTGTTGGGAGCTTTCCCGTGTAAATAGTTGTGTTTCTTTTCTTTCTTTCCTTTGGGGGTCGAGAGCAGAAGACCATAATGAAAATGTTGAGTGGCTATCATATGCATTATTGTTGATCTAAGAAAGAGCCCATATTACCTTGTCTTCTCTCTTGAATTGAATGCTTGCAGATTCCAGCTTAGTCCAATGCATGTGCACTATTATATTATCCACACTATTCGATCGTGCAAGTGAAAGGCAATAATGATGATATATGATGAACTGATTGAGATGAGAAAAGCTGGTATGAACTCGACCTCTCTTGTTTTTGTAAATATGATTAGTTCATCGTTCCTGATTTAGCCTATTATGAAAGAAACATATTTGCAATGACAATTAGAGATTGTAGTTGCTTATACCATGCTTAATTAGTTAGGAGCTTATAATGGTTTACCTTGCGTGCCAACATGCTATTAAAATGGTTGTGATGTGGTATGATAGGGTGGTATCATCTTTTGAACGATTCGAGTGGCTTGACTTGGCACATGTTCATGCATGTAGTTGAAACAAAATCAACATAGCCTCTACGATATTTATGTTCATGGTGAATTATATACTACTCATGCTTGCATTCAGTGTTGATTAATTTTAATGCATATTCATGACTGTTGTCGCTCTCTAGCTGGTCGCTTCCTAGTCTTTTTCTAGCCTTCACTTGTACTAAGCGGGAATACTGCTTGTGCATCCAATTCCATAAACCCCAAAGTTGTTCCATATGAGTCCACCATATCTACCTATATACGGTATCTACCTGCCATTCCAAGTAAATTTGTATGTGCCAAACTCTAAACCTTCAAATAAACATTCTGTTTTGTATGCTCGAATAGCTCATGTATCAACTAGGGCTGTCTGTATCCTCCATGCTAGGCGGGTTATTCTCAAGAGGTGTGGACTCTGCTCCTCACTCACGAGAAAATGGTTGGTCACTGGGATGCCTAGTCCCATGCTTTAAGCAAATCAAATCAAAATAATTGCAAACAAAACCCCCCCCAGGATTGTTGTTAGTTGGAGGTACTCGTTGTTTCGGGCAAGCCATGGATTGATGCTTGTTGGTGGTGGGGGAGTATAAACTTTACCATTCTGCTTGGGAACTACCTATAATGTGTGTAGCATGGAAGATATCAAGATCTCTCGGTTGTTATGTTGACAACGAAAGTATACCGCTTAAAATATTATTCATATCTATTTCAAAACCGAGCTCTGGCACCTCTACAAATCCCTTCTTCCCTCTGCGAATGGCCTATCTATTTACTTTCATGTTGAGTCATCATCCTCTTATTAAATAGCACCAGTTGGAGAGCACCGCTGTCATTTGCATCCATTACTGTTAGTTCACATTGAGTATGACTGTGACTGGATCTCTTTAACCATGAATTACAATGTCTAGTCAGTCCTTGATCTTTAAAGGTGCTCTGCATTTATCTTTTGCGGTCTTAGAAAGGGCTAGTGAGATACCATCTTGTTATATCATATTATGATTGTTTTGAGAAAGTTTTGTCATCCGAGATTTATTATTATTGCTCGCTAGTTGATTATGCCATTGATATGAGTAAACACGAGACCTAAATGTTATTGCAAATGTTGTTAGTTCATAAACTTTGTTGAAAACCTGAATGCTAGCTTTACATATTTACAACAACAAGAGCAAACAGAGTTTGTAAAAGTTTTTCTTTATCACTTTCAGTTTATCAACTGAATTGCTTGAGGACAAGCAAAGGTTCAAGCTTGGGGGAGTTGATACGTCTCCGTCATATCTACTTTTCCAAACACTTTTGCCCTTTTTTGGACTCTAACTTGCATGATTTGAATGGAACTAACCCGGACTAATGCTTTTTTCAACAGAATTGCCATGGTGTTATTTTTGTGCAGAAATAAAAGTTCTTGGAATGACCTGAAAATCAACGGAGATTATTTTTGGAATATATAAAAAATACTGGAAGAAGAATCCACGTCAGGGGGCCCACACCCTGTCCACGAGGGTGGGGGCGCGCCCCCTGCCTCGTGGCCCCCCTGATGCTCCACCGACCTCAACTCCAACTCCATATATTCGTGTTCGGGGAGAAAAAATCAGAGAGAAGGATTCATCGCGTTTTACGATACGGAGCCGCCGCCAAGCCCTAAACTCTGAGGGAGTCCTGGATTAGGGGGTGTTCGGATAGCCGGACTATACCTTCAAGCCGGACTCCTGGACTATGAAGATACAAGATTGAAGACTTCGTTCCGTGTCCGGATGGGACTTTCCTTGGCGTGGAAGGCAAGCTTGGCGATGTGATATTCAAGATCTCCTACCATTGTAACCGACTCTGTGTAACCCTAACCCTATCCGGTGTGTATATAAACCGGAGGGTTGTAGTCCATAGGACAGAATCAACTCCATACACAACAATCATACCATAGGCTAGCTTCTAGGGTTTAGCCTCCTTGATCTCGTGGTAGATCTACTCTTGTACTACCCATATCATCAATATTAATCAAGCAGGAGTAGGGTTTTACCTCCATCGAGAGGGCCCGAACCTGGGTAAAACAAAGTGTCCCCTGTCTCCTGTTACCATCCGGCCTAGACGCATAGTTCGGGACCCCCTACCCGAGATCCGCCGGTTTTGACACCGACATTGGTGCTTTCATTGAGAGTTCCTCTGTGTCATCGCCTGTAGGCCCGATGGCTCCTTCGATCTGCAACAACGATGCGGTCCAGGGTAAGACTTTTCTCCCAGACAGATCTTCGTCTTCGGCGGCTTCGCACTGCGGGCCAACTCGCTTGGCCACCTTGAGCAGATCGAAAGCTACGCCCCTGGCCATCAGGTCAAGTTTGGAAGCCTAAACTACACGGCTGACATCCACGGAGACTTGATCTTCGACGGATTCAAGCCACAGCCAAGCATGTCGCACTGTCTCGATGGGCAGGATATAGCTCTGCCGCCGAACATCGCCTTGGAGGCCGCACACGCATCGGTTTCGACCATTGATTTGGAACCTACTACGCCGATTGAGGATCAGCGGTTGGACGCTGCCTCAGGGCTGCGATCTTAGAGGCGATCGAGCCGAACCCCAGCCCCGCACTCCGCATGGCCCATGACTCTGAGGAGCCGGATTCCTCTCCGAACTCCGAGCCCCCCGCGCCCCTGCCAATCGAATCCGATTGGGCGCCGGTAATGGAGTTCACCGCAGTGGACATCTTTCAGCATTCGCCTTTTGGCGACATCCTGAATTCTCTTAAGTCTCTCTCTTTATCAGGAGAGCCCTGGCTGGTCTACGGTCAGCAAGGGTGGGATACGGACGGTGAGGAAATTCAAAACCCACCCACCACCCACTTTGTAGCCACTGTCGACGATTTAACCGACATACTTGACTTCGGCTCCGAAGACATGACGGCATGGACGACGATATAGGAGACGAACATGAACCAGCACTTGTAGGGCGCTGGAAAGCCACCTCGTCATACGACATATACATGGTGGATACTCCAAAAGACGGAGATGACGATGGAACAGTGGGGGATGACGCCCCCAAGAAACAGCCAAAGCGCCGGCGTCAGCGGCGCCGCTCTAAATCCCGCCAAAGCAAAAACAGTGATTCCGGAACGGGAGATAATACTACTCCGGATAGTGCCAAAGAACACCCACCCCAGCAAGATTCGGCACAGGAAGATGGAGAAGACAGACCTCATGAGAGATCGGCAGACCAAGAGGTCGAGGATGATAACTATACGCCTCCCTCCGAAGACGAGGCAAGCCTCGATGACGACGAATTCGTCATGCCATTAGACCCTGCCGAACAAGAGCATTTTAGATGCAAGCTTTTAGCCACGGCAAGCAGCCTCAAGAAAAAGCAGCAACAGCTTAGAGCTGCCCAAGATTTTCTAGCTGACAGATGGACTGAAGTCCTTGCGGCCGAAGAGTATGAACTCGAGCGCCCCTCCAAGAGTTACCCGAAGCGCAGGCCGCTACCCCGATCAGAGGAGGAAGCACCTACATCACCAGCGCATGACATGGCAGACCGGCCACCCCGTGGCCGCGACAGAGAGGCCTTTCAGCCCTCCACCCAAGCCATGCCCCGACGCCGCACAACTAAGGCACGGGAAAATGTGCCCGACCTGCGAAACATACTGGAGGATAAGTTAAGACAGACAAGATCGATCTACGGATCGCGCAGGCGCCCTACGGCAGGTGACAATGATCTTCACTCCGGATACAACAAATCCGGCCGGGCCGTACACAACAGACATAGCTCTTCCAAGCTGCGTCGTGATATAGCCCAGTACAGAAGCGCCGCACACCGGTATGCTTCACGAATGAAGTAATGGATCACAAAATCCCAGAGGGCTTCAAACCCGTAAACATCGAATCATATGATGGCACCACAGACCCGGCGGTATGGATTGAGGACTATCTCCTTCATATCCACATGGCACGCGGCGATGATCTACATGCCATCAAGTACCTCCCGCTCAAACTTAAAGGACCGGCCCGGCATTGGCTTAACAGCTTGCCAGCAGACTCAATCGGTTCTTGGAAGGACCTGGAAGCCGCATTCCTCGATAACTTCCAGGGCACTTACGTGCGGCCACCGGATGCCGACGACTTAAGCCACATAATTCAGCAGCCAGAAGAATCAACCAGACAATTCTGGATGCGGTTCCTAACAAAGAAAAACCAGATAGTCGACTGTCCGGAGGCAGAGGCCCTAGCAGCCTTCAAGCATAACATCCGCGACGAGTGGCTTGCCTGGCACCTGGGACAGGAAAAGCCGAAATCCATGGCAGCCCTCACGACACTCATGACCCGCTTTTGCGTGGGAGAGGACAGCTGGCTAGCTCGCAGTAACAACTTATCAAAGAACCCTGGTAATTCGGATACGAAGGACAAAAGTGGCAGGACACATCGGAACAAACAAAAACGCCGCGTTAACAGCGACAGCAATGAAGACACGGCAGTCAATGCCGGATTCAGAGGCTATAAATCCGGTCAGCGGAAAAAGCCATTCAAAAAGAATATTCAGGGCCCGTCCAGTTTGGACCGAATACTCGATCGCTTGTGCCAGATACATGGCACCCCCGAAAAGCCAGCCAATCACACTAAAGGGGATTGTTGGGTGTTCAAGCAGGCAGGCAAGTTAAGAGCCGAAAACAGAGACAAGGGGCTGCACAGCGACGACGAGGAGCCCAAGCCGTTGAACAACAATGGACAGAAGGGTTTTCCCCCACAAGTGCGGACGGTGAACATGATATACGCAACCCACATTCCCAAGCGGGAGCGGAAGCGTGCGCTGCGGGACGTATACGCAATGGAGCCAGTTGCCCCAAAGTTCAACCCATGGTCCTCCTGCCCGATCACCTTTGATCGAAGGGACCATCCCACTAGCATCCGTCATGGCGGCTTCGCCGCATTGGTTCTCGACCCAATCATCGACGGATTTCACCTCACAAGAGTCCTCATGGACGGCGGCAGTAGCCTGAACCTGCTTTATCAGGACACAATGCGGAAAATGGGCATAGATCCCCCAAGGATCAAACCCACAAGAACGACCTTTAAAGGCGTCATACCAGGTGTAGAAGCCAACTGTACAGGCTCAGTAACACTTGACGTGGTCTTCGGATCCCCGGATAATTTCCGAAGCGAAGAGTTAATCTTCGATATAGTCCCGTTTTGCAGTGGCTATCATGCCCTGCTCGGACGAACCGCATTCGCAAAATTCAATGCGGTGCCGCACTACGCATATCTCAAACTCAAGATGCCAGGCCCTCGAGGAGTAATCACGGTCAACGGAAACACCGAACGCTCCCTCCGTACGGAGGAGCATACGGCGGCTCTCGCAGCGGAGGTACAAAGTAGCCTTCTTCGGCAATTCCCCAGTCCGGCCGTTAAAAAGCCAGACACTGCCAAGCACGCCCAGAGTAACCTACAGTAGGACCGCCTGGCACACTCTGAGCAAGCGTAGCAATACGGCCCCAACCCCAGCTTTCGCGACCTAGCGAAACCAGTACCTCGCGTACATAACTACGCCCTTGAAATACCATGGGCATAGGGGAAGGGGCACAATAATGGCACGCCCAAAATACGGCTTAAAACGTACCAGGGGCTGCCGGATTCTTTTTTTTCTTACTTTCAGGACTCCATACTTCGGACGACCTGTTCGGCAATTCGACTGCCGCACAAAGGATGCAAGATCCAGGGAGGCAGACAAGCCATGCCGCATTATGGAATCCCCAGGTGGTCTCTGTTACGAGCGGTATACCTGTTTTAAATAAAATTCCGCGGCCTTTCCCTGGTCAGGACATACTGAATAGTCCAAATATCTTTTGCTTACCGCACTATTTGTATCGTTCGGCTTTGATAAACAGCCTCTCCATAAACAATGCTTAGCTTTTTGTCTATTTTTTGCATTACTTTTTTCATATATATATGTTCATCAATGACATGTTGCACCCGTACACTGTGGTACGGCAAGTACGCCAGGGGCTTCAGTACCCTTCAATATGGCGTGAGCAGTCCGTACACTTTCACAAGTGCGGCACCCCGAACTTATAGCACTATATGCATCGGCTTCGAATCATGATTTGGGTCAATAGTTGGGTTTGCCCGGCTCCTATGTTTTGGTGCCTTACGTTCCGCTATATCGGCTAAGGTAGCACTAGGAGAACCACTGCGATTGTGCCCCAGTTGAGCTGGGTTAAGCACCTCAGTGGAGAAAGCTAAAACTGACTGTCATGATGAGGCGAGAGACCGGTCGCTGTTCGAGAGGTTTTTCGAGTCCCTAAAGGCTTATGCCGCTTTGAGCGAGGAGCTGGATAACCCCAGCCAAGGCGTGGATAGCGCCCCGAACTTGGTCTTCCGAACTAGGGGCTTCGCCGAAATTTAAAATTATAACGTTCTATGGCTACTTGAGAGTGTTCAAGCATTATAGTCCGATTACCTGGTTTGCTGTGCTGAGCGCCTTCCTCGAAGGACCCAACTATGGGAAAAAGAGTGCTCAGGTTTATCCCCGAACACCCCAGCACTAGTGGCATGGGGGCAGAAGCCGACAACTGGCCATCTCTCAAATTTTTGATAAATGGCCACACAGAAAATCATATTTTAAATTCAACAAGCATTGCTTAAAGCGCCTATGAACAAGTTTTCAGCGCACAGGATAAAAACGAGCGAGTTTATTCAAAAATTACATCCTTGGTACATTCATCTGCCACAAGGCAGGCACCCACAAGAACATCCTTGTACTAGTTCTCGGGCTTGCGATGCTCCTTCCCCGGCGGTGGCCCGTCCTTCACAAGCTTCTCACCGTCTAGCTTACAGTGCACCTTTACATGGGCAAGGTCCCTACGGGCACCTTCGAAGCAGATGGAACGCTTGATGACCTCGAGCCTTGGACAGGCCTCCACTAGCCGCCGCACCAGCCCGAAGTAGCTCCCAGGCAGGGCCTCTCCGGGCCACAGCCGAACTATGAAGCCCTTCATGGCCTGTTCGGCCTCCTTGTGGAGTTTGACCAGCTGTTTCAGCTGGTCGCTCAAGGGCACAGGGTGTCCGGCCTCAGCATACTGAGACCAGAACACCTTCTCCGTCGAGCTGCCCTCTTCAGCTCGGTAGAATGCGGCGGCATCGGATACGCTGCGGGGAAGATCTGCGAATGCCCCTGGAGAACTCCAGATTCGGGTAAGTAACAAGTAGTTTACTTTTATATTTCTGCTTTGCATAAAGAATGCCTTACCCGCTGCTATCTTCTTCATATCCTCCAACTCTCGGAGGGCCTTTTGGGCTTCGGCCTTGGCGGACTTGGCAGTCTCAAGGGCCGTCGCGAGCTCGGACGCTTGAGTCTTTGACTCAAGCTCCAAACTCTCATGTTTTTTCATGAGAGCCTGAAGCTCTTGCTGCACCTTGCCGACCTGAGCCCCAAGTTTCTCTCACTCGGTGCGCTCCGCGGCCGTTTTCTTTTCGGCCTCGGACAGCGCCTGCTTGAGGGTCACCACCTCAGTCGTAGCCCCTACAATAAGAAGTACAATCCTGTTATTTTTTGCAATCACGCCTCTCTATAGGCACCTTTTTATAAGATATGTCTTACCTTCTTTCTCCTCGAGCTGCCGCTTGGCATGGCCGAGCTCTTGCTCGGACCGCTCGAGCCCCTGCTTCAGGGTACCCACCTCCGCAGTCAGTGCGGCGGTGGCTAGCAGCGAAGCCTGCATACGCATATTGACACTTTATTGTTAGACTCCTGCGAAATTTAATAGATCCTCTATTCGGCTTTTCTTTCCGAACGCCAAACAGAGCATCAGGGGCTATTGTCTATGCGGTAATATTTTTACATATTTTTACTTACCTCGAAGCCTGTTAGGAGGCTAGCGCAAGCTTCATTCAGCCCGCTCTTGGCGGAGTGAACCTTCCGGATCACCGCACTCATAATAGTACGGTGCTCCTCGTCGATGGAGGCGCCTTCAAGCACCTCCAGCAGATTATCCGGCACCTCCGGTTGGTCGGGGGCTGCTGGCTCAGAAGGCTGGCTCCTCCTCGAAGGAGTTCGCCTGCCGCGGTCCCGAATCGTTGAAGATTCCGGCACGGTGTCCGTCTTAAAGCCGTACTTGGAGCCCTGGGGGGTCTTGTACCCTTCACTCCTGGGGTCCAGGAGGTCGCCTTGCGGCTCCTCCAGGACCACCTCTTCCTGCCCCGGAGCTCATTGCGACGCCACTTCGGCGTCATCCGCAGTGCGGAGGGAGATAGCGGGCGGAACAGAGTTCACGTCTGATGAATCCAGGGAGCCGCTCGACGACTCGTTGAGTTCGTCCCGGGGCAGGCTGCATGATTATATTCGACGTTAGGGAAAGCTGTGCAACAAAAGAAATATCATGAGTTACTCTGGTATCTGAACACTTACGATTTCGTCGGACGCCTGGCCCTGTCCGGCCTCTCCTCTTCGCCCTCGTCGGCGTCGGGGGCGTAGTCCGGCGGAGGGGTTTCCCTCTTCTTGGACCCTTCGCCCCCCCCCTCTGGGGCGGCCTTCCTTTTCTTTCCTTCCCCCGCTGGAGGGGGAAAGGTTTCTTCTTCCTCCTCCTTGTTTTCACGGGAAGAGGGCATCTCGGACTCGTCAGATGACGAGTCCGACAGCACCATGTTACGGGTACTCTTCCAGGTCCCCGTGGTCTTCTTCTTCTTGGCCTTCTTTTCCGGCACCACATAAGGCGCCGGAGCCAGCAGCTTCACTAGTAGAGCTGGGGCTGGGTCTTCGGGCAGCAGAGCCAGACAGTTAATTGGTTCGGCTACCGCCCGCCAAGCCTGTCAAAGGTAAGGGAGTTTAGATCCCGCACAGAGTCAATCTATGAAAAAAGCTCAACAACCTGTAAAAGATGTAGATGGCATACCTTGCTAGCGTGATGCTGCAAGTTGTATCCGCGGTCCTCGGAAGTGGATGCGGGAGCCTCGGCGCCCTTGAATAGCATCTTCCAGGCGTCCTCGTATGTTGTGTCGAAGAGCTCGCTGAGGGTTTGATGTTGCGCCGGGTCGAACTCCCACAGATTGAAATCCCGTTGTTGGCACGGGAGGATCCGGCGGACGAGCATAACCTGGATTATATTAACTAGCCGGACTGGCTTGTTTACCAGGGATCGGATGCATGTTTGCAATCCGGCTACCTCTTCCTCATCGCCCCACGACAGGCCCGTCTCTTTCCAGGACACAAGCCGCGTGGGGGGTCCGGATCGGAACTCAGGGACCGCGGTCCATTCCGGATCGCGTGGCTCGGTGATATAAAACCACCCGGATTGCCATCCCTTTAGGGTCTCCACGAAAGAGCCCTTGAACCATAGGGCGTTGGCCATCTTGCCCGCCATGGCGCCTCTGCACTCCGCCTGGCTACCGCTCACCACCTTGGGCTTGACGTTCAAAGTCTTGAGCCAGAGGCCTAAATGGGGGCGGACGTGGAGAAAGGCCTCACACATGACGATAAACGCCGAGATGTTGAGGATGAAGTTCGGAGCCAGATCGTGGAAATCCAGGCCGTAGTAGAACATGAGCCCCCGGACAAATGGGTGGAGTGGAAAACCCAGTCCGCGGAGGAAGTGGAGGAGAAATACCACCCTCTCATGGGGCCTTGGGGTGGGGATAAGCTGCCCCTCCTCGAGGAGCCGGTGCGCGATGTCCTTGGACAGATACCCAGCCTTCCTTAGCTTCTTGATTTTGCCCTCCATAACGGTGGAGACCATCCATTTGCCTCCCGCTCCGGACATTGCTGGAGAAGGTTGAGGTGGGAAGTGCGGGCTTGGGCGCTGGAGCTCGGGTGCGCGAGAGATGGGTAGGCAAGGGAGGAAGAAGGTGTAGGTAAATAGGGTGGGTCCTTATCCTCTTATATAGGCGGATGCGGTTATGCGTCCCCACCTTCCTAGTAAAACTCTCTTGCCTCCCGAGCATCGTGATAAATGGCGCGGTTGGGTTACCCACGTCCGTATTAATGAGAATCCCGTAAAAAGGGTACATGATCTCTGCTTCGACAAGACGTGCCAAGGAAACCGCCTCGCAAAACATGCTGAGGTGGGAAAGTAAAAACAATTCGAGTAAAGGACTTGGCTATAGTGTGATGGCGCACTGCAGAATACGTCAGCAGATTTGATTTGTGTTAATATTATTCTCTCTATGGCAATATGTGGAAACTTATTTTTCAGAGCCGGACACTACTCTTGTTGATTACAATCTTCTAAATGAAGGACTTGGAGGAGGAACCCGCCTTGCAATGCTGAAGACAATTTGTGCGCCGGACTCGTCGTCATTGAAGCCTGGTTCAGGGGCTACTGAGGGAGTCCTGGATAAGGGGGTGTTTGGATAGCCGGACTATACCTTCAAGCCGGACTCCTGGACTATGAAGATACAAGATTGAAGACTTCGTTCCGTGTCCGGATGGGACTTTCCTTGGCATGGAAGGCAAGCTTGGCGATGCGATATTCAAGATCTCCTACCATTGTAACCGTCTCTGTGTAACCCTAACCCTATCCGATGTCTATATAAACCGGAGGGTTGTAGTCCGTAGGACAGAATCAACTCCATACACAACAATCATACCATAGGCTAGCTTCTAGGGTTTAGCCTCCTTGATCTCGTGGTAGATCTACTCTTGTACTACCCATATCATCAATATTAATCAAGCAGGAGTAGGGTTTTACCTCCATCGAGAGGGCCCGAACCTGGGTAAAACAAAGTGTCCCCTGTCTCCTGTTACCATCCAGCCAAGACGCACAGTTCGGGACTCCCTACCCGAGATCTGCCGGTTTTGACACCGAACACACCCTGTCCACGAGGGTGGGGGCGCGCCCCCTGCCTCGTGGGCCCCCTGACGCTCCACCGACCTCAACTCCAACTCCATATATTCGTGTTCGGGGAGAAAAATTCAGAGAGAAGGATTCGTCGCGTTTTATGATACGGAGCCGCCGCCAAGCCCTAAACTCTCTCGGGAGGGCTGATCTGGAGTCCGTTCGGGGCTCCGGAGAGGGGAATCCGTCGCCATCGTCATCATCAACCTTCCTCCATCACCAATTCCATGATGCTCACCGCCATGTGTGAGTAATTCCATCGTAGGCTTGCTGGACGGTGATGGGTTGGATGAGATTTATCATGTAATCGAGTTAGTTTTGTTAGGGTTTGATCCTTAGTATCCACTATGTTCTGAGATTGATGTTGCTATGACTTTGCTATGCTTAATGCTTGTCACTAGGGCCCGAGTGCCATGATTTTAGATCTAAATCTATTATGTTTTCATGAATATATGTGAGTTCTTGATCCTATCTTGCAAGTCTATAGTCACCTACTATGTGTTATGACCGGCAACCCCGAAGTGACAATAATCGGGACCACTCCCGGTGATGACCGTAGTTTGAGGAGTTCATGTATTCACTATGTGTTAATGCTTTGGTCTGGTACTCTATTAAAAGGAGGCCTTAATATCCCTTAGTTTCCAATAGGACCCCGCTGCCACTGGAGGGTAGGACAAAAGATGTCATGCACGTTCTTTTCCATAAGCACGTATGACTATATTCAGAATACATGCCTACATTACATTGATGAATTGGAGCTAGTTCTGTGTCACCCTATGTTATAACTGTTGCATGAATAATCACATCCAGCATAATTCTCCATCACCAATCCAATGCCTACGAGCTTTCCATATATTGTTCTTCGCTTATTTACTTTTTCGTTGCTACTGTTACAATCACTACAAAACCCAAAATATTACTTTTGCTATCATTACAACTACTATCATATTACATTGCTACTAAATACCTTGCTGCACATATTAAGTTTCCAGGTGTGGTTGAATTAACAACTCAGCTGCTAATACTTGAGAATATTCTTTGGCTCCCCTTGTGTTGAATCAATAAATTTGGGTTGAATACTCTACCCTCGAAAACTATTGCGATCCCCTATACTTGTGGGTTATCCGACACTCAGCTGGATCTAGAGTTCACGGGACGTCACCGAGCTGAACGTGTGCAGATCGCGGAGGTGCCATACCTTCAGTGCTAGGATCGATCGGATCGTGAAGACGTTCGACTACATCAACCACGTTGTCATAACGCTTCCGCTTACGTTCTACGAGGGTACGTGTGAGGGAGTCCTGGATTAAGGGGTCCTCAGGCGTATGACCTGTTGGACATGGGCCGGACCGATGGGCCGTGAAGATACAAGACAGAAGACTCTCTCCCGTGTCCTGATGGGACTCTCTTTAGCATGGATGGCAAGCCTAGTGTTCAGATATTGTCGTGGAATTGTCACGGAAGATGTCCTAGTGAAAGGACTTAACCATGGAGCCATCGCAACTAGGAAGCTTAAAGGGGTTTAAACGGGACAAAGGACACGAGGGTTATACTGGTTCGGCCCCTTGCGGCGAAGCTAAAAGCCTAGTCCAGTTTGAGGTGGTATTGCTTATGTTTCGATTACTAGGGATCGAATCCACTTGACCTAGCTTTAGATCTGATCTTTCTTGCCCTAAACCGCCGCCCGGTTGTCCCTTTATATACAGAGGCTGCCCCCGGCGGCTCGTAGAATCCCTGCCAGCTCATAAACAGTATCTGGCTCGGTCTCTAACTATTCCTACCTTACAATGCAAGTTATGTACATACGGCGGTTTATCTCTATGGGCCTTGAGTCACCTTTGGGTCTTTGGCCCTTAACTTAACCGCCATCTTGCAGGGCTGTCTTGGGCTTCAAGAATCGCCATAGGTATAACTCGCCCCCTCCTGGGTGGGTCATACCTAATAGTTATATCCCCAACATTAGGCCCCAGGTTGATTTGAACTGGTTCATGTCAATCTTCAACACTTATAAGAAATCTTCTGCTCTTTATTGTGCGAAAATTTGTAACCCGCCATGACGCCATCTCCAGGATTTTGTGATAACCCGCCATGACATTATCTGCCATTACTTCACACTTTATCTACATATCTCAATGGATCTTTATCTTAATGATTATCCCGAGAATTGAGGCGTCCTGATAGCTGGATGACCATATTTTTCGGCCTCCTTGTATTTTGCACCTGCCTGTTCCCTGTGTCCTTATAAATAGGATCCGAAAACCATCTCCCATTTTTATCCTTCTTCCTTCTTTCTCTCGCAACCTATCTGCTGCTCGAGCTCCACCGCTGCCGCAGAGCACCTCATCTTCGTCAATCTCGGCCGCTGCATCAACCTGAGTCAACCCAAACAACGGTGGCGACCCTCCGCAGCAGATCTGCAACTGTAAGTTTCTGCCTTCTCATACCTTAGACCCGCACTAGGGTTTGCGAGCTTCTCTGTGTTCTTCTTAGTTCGTCATAGTTCATCTTCCAGGCTGCTCCACGAGCTTCTTTAATCTGAAAACGGCGTTAAACTAATGCGGTAGTCGTTTTATTTCTACCTTTGATATCAGTAGATCCCCTTTTCTGGAAGAAATATCTTGTGCAAGCTCATGAACTCATATGTACTGATTTTTAGGTCTAGATTTATTTTTCCTTTCCTGAACAACCTTTGATCCAAAATAATAGCTGCAGCCATTGAAACTTCTTGCTGGCAACTCTTGAGTATCTTTATTCATGGCGGCTTACCATTCCGGCTTATTTTTCCTTCCTATACCATTGCCCTTATTTCAGCCACCATTATACATCTGTACTGCAGTCATTAGCTTGTAATTCCACCAATTAATTTGAGCTGGCAAATTACTTCCTTTTAGATTGTCTTTTCGCCATGCCGCCGAAGACAACGACAGTTTGCAACTGGGTCACTTCCGCAGTCGCTGAGGATAATCTAAAGGATTTTGTCACTGTCGGATATTTACCAGAGAAGAGCGTCATGTCTTACCACGCCCCTGACCCGGCCGAAGAAAGACCTCAGCCAAAGGATGGTGAAATGATCGTCTTCACTGATCTTATGAACCGGGGCTTTTCACCGCCCGGCTCAAAATTCTTTAGAGATGTTATGCATTTTTTCAAGCTTCACCCGCAAGACATTGGACCCAATTCCATATCAAACATTTGTAACTTCCAAGCTTTCTATGAGGTTTATCTTCAAGAAGAACCTACTGTTGAACTCTTCAGAGAATTCTTCTATTTGAACCGCCAGAATGAGTACACGAACGACCCCATCTTGGAACTTGGCGGGATTTCAATTCAGTGCAGACGGGATGCTGTCTTTCCTCTAGTAGTCTTGCCAAGCCATCCCAAGGACTGGAATCAAACCTAGTTATATTGCAAAGATACGTCGCTGGTTGATGAAAAACCAATGCCGGGTTATCGCGCTGAGCGTCTTGACGCTAAATATTCACTCCCTGATAAACTTTCTGCCGATGAACGCAAGAAACTTATCCCAACAATCAAAAGGGTTCAAGCCTTGCTGGGAAATGGCTTAACTAGAGTTGACTTGATCCACTGTTGGATTGCATGGCGGATCATCCCTCTGAGCTGCCGATCTGACTTGATGTGCAACTATACTGGAGGAATAGACGATCCATTACGTCATAGCTCCCTACATCTGACCGAAGAAGCCATTGTCAAAATGGCGACCACCCTCGTCAACAGCAAATATGAAGACTGCATCAAACACTACAAAAAAATACACTTCCGTGATGATACGTGTTTGTCACAGTAGGTTGCTTTTTTGTCATGCATGTACATCCATGACAAATTTATGACAGAATCAAGATAGTCATACATGTGCTGTCGTAGAAGTGTTCCATGACATTACCAAAATTATCATCACGGAAGTGTCCACTTCCATGACGATAAATCGCGAGTCACAGAAGTGCTTTCGTCAAGGGTGACCGACACGTGGCATCCACCGTAATGGAACGCCGTTAAGCTATCGGTCGGGTTTTGGATCTGATAACCCGTTAACAGCCCCGACCAATGGGGATTTTCCACGTGTAAAATCATCATTGGCTAGAGGGAACACGTGTCGGCTCATCGTCGAGACAGATGTCATCCACTCAGTGGACAGAAGGCGCCTATGATACGTCGACACGTGGCATGGCCCAACAAGTTTAAATGGGCCAGCCCAACTAAAGGCCCACAAGATTTTGCGGACCATAATGGGCCGGCCCAGCTAAAGGCACATGAGATTCTGCAAACCATAATGGGCTGGCCCAGCTAAAGGCCCACAAGATTTTGCGGGCCATAATGGGCCGGCCCAGGTAAAGGCCCACAAGATTTTTGTGTGCCATAATGGGCCAGCCCAGGTAAAGGCCCACAAGATTCTTGCGGGTGATAATGGGTCGGCCTAGCTAAAGGCCCATGAGATTTCGCCGACATTAATGGGTCAGCCTAGCTGTAGGCCCACAAGATTTTGAGGACCCTGGTAGGCCGACCCATTAACTGGCTGCCATGTTTTGGGCCAAATGCCAGCCCATATTTGATCCGGTCCATTAATGGCCTGCCATGCTCCGGGCCTAATAGTGGCCCATATGAGATCCGGCCCGTTAACAGCCTACCATGTTCTGGGCCAAATTACGGCCCAGATCAGGTCCGGCCCTTTAAGAGGCTTTGGGCTCAATTATGGCCCATATCAGATTTGGCCCATCAACTGGACACTATGCTTTTGGGCCCACTTGCTAAAGGCTCACTTAGTAATTCGGCCTGATATTAGTTTTGGCCTGTTAAGGGCCCGTTTAACATTTCAGCCCTATATTAATTTCGGCCTGTTAAAAGCCCGTCATATAGTTGGGCCTAACTACGGCCCGGTTTGCATCCGGCCTGCTCGCAGCCGATATCTGATTGGGCCAAACAAGGACCCAGACAATTTTGGCATGTTAAAATCCCGTGATTTGATTCACACAATCATGGGCTGGGGTTCATTTCGGGCTGCTGCGTAACTAATAGGAATTAAGAACAAACCTACTCTATACAATAAAGAAATTACGACATAGTAACTAAGAATAGACCTACACTACACAATAAAGGATTTAAGGTATATTACATCCACTCGGCATCAAAGTTTGCCACCAGTGATCATAAAGCGCAACGAAGAAGTAGATTACAAAAACTGGGCACCATTGCAGCGTAACAAAATAATACTGAACCGAGACAACTTCCAAGACAGTTCAAGAAAGGTTAGCCTTGCGGGGGAACTGCTGCGCAAGCTGCTGAGCAAGGCTGTGAGACCGGCCTAGCATGTCGGCCATAGCTTCCAGGTGTAGCTGTTTAGCGATGAGGTTCTCATTGGTGTTCTCCGCAATCTTTCTTAGAGATAGGACTTCAAGTTGAAGTTGAGTTGCAGAATGCCTTTCTGCTAGAACTTGGGACTGAAGAAGTCGAACTGATTCAGACAACGAATTCTGTGAGCTTGTCTGACTGTTAGTCTCAAGTAACTTGAACACTGCATCAAGACAAGACTTTGGGGTTGTCTCGCTATCTTCAAGATGTTTTGCCTTCTTTGCTGCAATATATGTTGGGTTTGTTAGAGCCTTCAGCAGACTTGTGCATGCTATCAGGCATATCACCTTGAAACAAAGCAGAGAGATGACAGGTTTTGCACGTGTATAAACAAAGATGATAACTGTTCTGTTAATTCTATCCAATTTCAAATTAGAAAATAAAGAGTATGTTCAAAATATCAATAGCATAATTTGGCATTGTTTATAATGCGGGGAGCTCACCACACTACTGGATTACCATGTCAACATAACAAGCATAGATGAAGGGCAAAGAAAATCATTATATCTATTTTGGATAATGTGCATGGCATGTTGTTCATATCATCAGCCACATCAGTAAGATAAAACAGGAGATGACAAGGTGCAAACGTGGGCTGCTTCACCACACACTGGATTATAGATCCACAAAAACAAGCATACATACAGGGAGTATTAAGTAATGTGCATGGTATGAATAAGGAATTTGGTTTTACAAGTAAAACATAGAACTTACGGTTCTTATGAACATGCATTTTGGTAGAAACAGCAAACTAAACAGTAGTAAACGATAGGGAGTATGAGAAAATTAAACAGCAGTTGAGGATAAAGGCTTTAGAAGGACTGACTTACATTAACAGTTAACACCGGCTTTATAATTTCCTTCTCCATGGCAAGGGAAGGATAACTCAAGAATTTCAGCAAAAAATCTTCTTCATAAGCATTGCCTGTACTCTACATTTTGTAGAGAGTAATTATAGATATGATAATACTAGAAGGGATAGAGGATAATGAAGATAAGATGCAGATTGATGCTACATAATCAACTACCAATCCCTGGAAGTACAAGCGTTACAGGACAAAATGTACTGACAAGAGCAATGGGCTACACTTCTGCACTGGCATTGTCTGTGTATTCTACTTGTTGGTAAGATTAAATATAGATCCGATCTTTTTTAGTAAATGGTGGGCGAGGGAGATAAGATGTAGAATGCTACAAAATGAACCAATCCCTCTTCCCATAATACAAGAGTGTTTTGAACACTGGTGTACTGTACAAAACGTTCTTATATTATGGGACGGAGGGAGTAGCTGTTAATGTAAGTACAGTGATAGACCACATTCAGTCCTTACAAGAGGACTGCAGAGCTAAACCTCTTCAAAAGCATTGGGTTGATTCTAAATTTATGTAAGAGTCCATACGGATCTTATAATGTCCACCAAATGGACAATTACGAGGCTAACATGTGCAGTGATGCTACATAATCAAATAGCTATGAAAGTAAGTATGGTCATACAGGGCAAGAGGTACTCACAAGAGCAATGCAGTGTGCAGTATAGTTGCGAGATTCTTTGGTCCCTTGAGAACGAATGTTCTTCTGCTAACAGTTTTCATACAAGTGAGACATTAAGGCAAATGCAGAAATGTAGTTCAAATTGTGATGTGATATCATCGACAGTACCTTACGCTGCAGACGAGACCAATGTGTAAAAGATTATTCTAGTCACCGTCGGATAAATGTAGCACCGGAGACTTTACAAAAATTTTGTTCAGAGGCTTGCCATCGAAGTGCGCTTGCCTCAGGTAGGAACGATACTTCATCAACGAGTGCTTGAAAAGCGCAACCAACCCTTGCTCATCATCACAATCCAGTTTGCGCCTCGCCTATTTAAAAGAATGAAATCTTGTGTCTTCTGTCAGCAGAAACATATGCAGTAATGACCATGAATAACATTAGTACATTACTTACGCGTAAATTGCGGAGGAAGACTGGAAATTGTTCTGTGTCTGTGATATAATCTTTCCATGAAGGAAAGATGCGCACAAAGTTCCTGACAACAACATAAGCTTCGTCTTCTAAACTGGGAAGAAATGGAATAGGGGTCCTATTTGCTGCAATTGGGGCTCTCTCTGGTTCGAAAAGGGATTTGGCAACTGGATTTGGTGTACTCTTTGCTGGAATGGGGGTTTTGCGCCGTACAGCTGGTGCTATGTCAACTGGCATAATCATACTGTTTGCTGCAGTTGGGGTCTGCTGAGTTGGGGCATCAAAAATGACCAGTGTAGTAGGGCTAGAGTCTGCTAGAGTTGGGGTATTTTGTGGGTTAGGTGATATTGCAACTACACCTAATGGGCTATTTGATTTATCAGGTGCCACTACCTTTTCCAAATACTTTGCTTGTGCTCCTCCACGATCAGCAATCGCCCTCTTCCTTTTGAACGTCTGATACACAAGAACAGTATTTGAATGGATAAATATGGTATGATGACAGATGGAATATGTACTAAAAATGGATAGGCAGGGCGTATTCACATACACAATGTGTAAACTAAGCTAATGGCAGTTCAACAAAGTAGAAGCAATGCAAAGCATCAGTTGCAAGATATGTGCGAGCAATGTAACCTTGGAAAGTTAGAGCAAGTACCTTGATGGGTGAATAAGATAGGGCATCTTCCTCTAACTCCTCCACTAGGGAGCTACATTGACTTAGGTCTCCCTCTAGCTCAGAATCACTGTTAGGATCATATTCTGAGCATGAATCTGTAGGTGGAGAGTGTTTGCATTGCATTGCATCCAGACTTGATTTCAGTCCCTTAATGCCAAGTTTGACAGCCATGGCATTGCTCTGCTTTATTCTTTTCATGCGTGCAAGCTCATAATCATTATGATGCTGTTCAGAATCTGAGATTAATGAAAACATAAAAAGTAGTCAGATTATCTATGGAATGCATTGCGGTTTCAACTCGGAGAGTGTCTCCCTATAAACCCCTGCATATGCAAAGTTCACCTCCCCAACTGTGCTAACCAAACCACACACAGAGATACACACCCGAGCGGCGAACATGCATTTTCGAAACTAATTTAGGAACATTTAGCTGACCAACTAAACAACTCTGTTTTAATAATATCAGATTCGTATTTGAACAACTAAGCTTGTTTAGCTTGATGGGTGGAGCAGTGTTATTATGACACGAAGCATGTATTCTGATCGTATAGTGATCATAAAAGGGGGAAACTCTAAGCATATATTTTTTAGCAAAAGAGGGTTTCCCCTCTGATTTCTATTAAAGAAACCACCACGGAACCAACATGATCAATTAAACCCTAAGCATGATCAATTAAACCGTATTATGGTTGTGCCATGGCAGATTTGAAGCTGCAAACCAGAGAAATGATATTTAGCATCCATTGTTTGCTTCAAACTAAGAACTAAATTCTAAGAGCTGAAAAGAAAGTAGAGTAACCAAGTTAAGATCTATTTTCTGGTTGAGATCAAAAAGTTTAGGAGATATGAAGTACCACCTCTCTTGCGGCGCCGTGTAGGCATCTGGGGTGCGATGGCTGTCAGTGGCATTGAAGCAGATCTGCGACGGTAGACGGGTGCATCGGGGGATAAGTCCCGTTGCGGTGGAAGAGAAGGTCATGTGAGCGGCCCCGACAAAGAGGACAACGGCGCCGATGAAGCGAGAGGACGCGATGCAAGGCTATTGGTCCATCGCCGTGGATGAGAAACATCCATCTCTAGCAGTGGACGACGCGGTCTTGGTAGGCGCTCCGGCATGGTGGAGGACGGTGGCGATGGATGTGGTGGAGGCCGGCGGCGATGGATGGGGTGGCGGACGGAGGCTGGTGTGGGAATGGGGTGTTCTAGCGCGGGCGGTGTATGAATGGGAAAATGGAGGGAGAGGTACGGGGAACCATGTTTTTGGGACGCGCCTGTCTGAAACACGGGAAAGTTACGAACTTATCCCCCGTTTCAAATTTGGTCGTCTCGTCGGTTGGGGATAGGACGGTAATCTCGCATCTCCCAAATATTTGCCGGTAACTATTTCGGGCGAGGAGAGGGTGTTTTGCCACCCACGGTTGGCACCCACGGTGTATGAACGGGGCTGACAGGTAGGGCGGTTGTGTCACGTCTGATGGAAGTTACACATCTGCCCCTATTTAAAATATTAGCCTACATCTATTTCGGACGAGGAGAGGGTGTTTTGCCGCCCACCGTGTATGAATGGGGAATGGAGGGAGAAACAGAGGTCTTTCGGACGAGCTTGAATCAAATGAGTTTTGCCGCCCATGTTTGACGCCCATCGTGTCGGAATGGGCTCAGAGGCGGCCGTGTCACGTCTAATTGAAGTTACTAACCAACCCCTATTTAGAGCAGTGGAAATCGGGCCGATGGATTGTCCGTGTAATGGGTAGACAGTAATTTCCATCTCCCAAACACTTGGCTTCGGGCAACCGATGTGGGAGTTGACATTTTGCTGTTTCTTTCAAATTTTTGGACAATAAGCATCCACGTTACCTTGGCAACTAAATTCGAATCCATTTTGTATTCCTATATGAATCTTTATAAATCATTCTATGTGTTTTTATATATCTTCAAAAGGACGACAAAGATGTATTCCACTGTCATATATGAATATGGTTTACAAATGCCGATACTCAAATTCAGAAACTAGAATCCAGTTTCAGGTGATTTCGAATATTTGGAACACTTCATGTCCAACTCAAATGTCACATGCAGCATAATGTGTACTCCCATTTAGATATTTACACAAGCGATGTATCAAGATTCAAATACCGAGTCAATCAACCAAGAATGTACGGAACTAACAGACATATAAACACTTATAGAGTATATGGATCAATAATATCAACTAACATACATAAGCCAGGCTACTATACTTTTTTTTGGCTACAACAGCATCCTTTTTTTAGCCAGCATCTTGGCCCTTTCCGATGCGTGCCACTTATGGTCCATCTATACTACTATTGCTGAATGCACATTCAGCCCGATTGGCATATTTGTAGGTCTGGCACAACAATCCAAATGAAATGTCTCCACGTCTTATCAATTAATACAGACTTGTGCTCAAATAAAATTACAAACAAAAACAAAAAAAATTATTACATGATCTCTAAAACAAATGGTTTGATTGATTACGTGAGCAGACAACACAAAGGTTATTCAACTATGGAAAGAACATTTCACCTATGATTTACCAAGTAGGATTTTAATTTCATTTTTTCCTTCAGGACCTTAACAACCTGGTCAGTCTCAGCTTGCTTCGTTTTGAAATCCACCAAATATTTAATGGTTGTATTGAGTACTGCTTGTGATTGTGCTGTTTGCTTCCTCAACATGTCAACTTCATCTCTAAGTGTAGAAGCAGAATCTCTTTCTACCACTAGTTTAGCCTCTAGAGCATAAGCAGTTGGCAATTCATAATGCATGATTGGGCCGGTGCCACTGCTGTGGGATGATGCAACGTCCAAGGGGACCTCACTCTTTGATCTTGGGCTAACCTATTTTGCCATTAAAGTTCCGATTGGATTCAGAAAAGTTGAAGTTAGCAAAACATCTCAATTGGGAGTTATAATAGCAAACCAGTTAAACAAACAAGGAATTAAAGAGTTTCAGTTGGATGCTGAAAAGTAGTTATTAACATCATTGTAACCCGTTGTTGCAGCAGCAAAGAAGTTAAACAAACAAGTAGATATTTAAGTTAAGGCAAACATGTAATTCTTAACAGCAAGTATCAAACACATAGATAGGCGCAGTCTACAATATGATTAACAGGCTATGCCATTATGTAATCAGTAGCAAACTAAATTAAGCCAAGCAACGTAATTGAACAATTTTGCAATAAGTGGCTAACTAAAATTCCGAGAAGCAGGTAACTGAACTTACGCTAGTTCTTTGTATAGGCACACTGCAACTTCTTTTTCGCTTACAAGGTTGTACGAAGGAGTCCATGGCATCAATTGCTTGGATACACAGTCCCAATACTTCTTTCTTCCCACACTGCATGGGTAAGCCGAATGGTTAATCTGGTAAGATGGTGCGTCCTTGATATGTTATATGAGGACATGTAGTCAGACTAGTTGTAGCCAAACACATCACACTGGCTTTTACTGTATATTTCATGCGATTACTTTTGGCATATCGAGATCTAAGCAATCTACAATAGGATGAAAAGACCGGCATCCTTCACATTATTGGCGAACTCAGTTCATACAAACAAGCAATTCAACCATTATGTGGGTAAATCAAAAGCTTCACTTGAATATTTTTCACTATCCAATCATACACGCAAAAAGGGGCGACGCCACCATAGGGGCTGGTATGGGCTGCCACCTTAGATGGCTGGAAAGTGTGCACCTAGTTTGAGTCGTCCAGGTTGGCCCATGCTAGTTTTGTTCATCCCAACGCACGAGCAGGCAATGTAAAAAATGAAGAAAAATGTTTCAATTTGGATGGGCCAATAACATAAGTGCAAGGCAGGCCCTATAGCAGGCTCGCGGCCCAAATGAGCGCCTCCCATATCGATCGACAGCAGGAAAAATCCCAATTCATTCGCTCCAGCCTCCAGTCTGGTTCGCTCCTAACCTAGCCGCCGCTGGACAAACCGACACATCACTTCCTCGCGCCCTCGTTGGAGGGCGATCGCCGGGCTTCAAGCGAACGGAAGGACAAGAAGATGAAAATCCAACCCTGGGTGTAGCCTGCGTGGGAGGCAGCGGCGGCAGCACGGGCATGGCATCGAGCTTGCGCAAACGGACAGTCGCAACTTGCAAGAGTAGCATGCGCAACGAGTAGGTACATCACATCCCTGATTATATCTAATTCAACTCTTCAATTTCTGGCCAATAGTTAAACCCGATGGTGTTGTAAAACTGCTTATATGTAGGGAATCTATGAGAAAATGAAACCAATTTCTACTTATTTTATAACTCCCCCAATCAATACTGAACTGACTGAATCTGATGTATCTAATCAAGTTTCCGATGCAAACATACAAGCTCATGTTGTTCTTGAGCCTGAAGTGTCTAATGAACAGACTGCTAATGAAGGATTTGATGCAAACATTTTACATGCTCCTGGTGATGAACATATAGTGTCTAATGAGGGATCTAATGCAAGCATTTTGCAAGTTCATTGAAGGATTTAGTGTCTAATGATGATCTACTATGTTGAGAGAGACAGAGATTTTCAGGCATTGATGACAAGCAAATTATAGTGCATTTTCATAGCTTGAGGAAACGTCGAGGCCATCTACCAGAAAGTCCCCGTATCAGGACAACATAGCATAAATACTTTTCTAATCTATTGTTTGAAACTATTGGCATACTTGTGCAGGATAGATATATTGATATGCAGTTTGCGCACTGGTTATACGTGCAATTACACTTCGATATTTTCAGCCAGAGAACGAATAATTCAAGCAGGTACAGACCATGTTTGTAGTCCTTGTACACCATGTTACATTTTGTGTTTTTTGGTGCTTGCATCATTTAGTGTTTATAATCTGAACTACTTTGGATCATTAGCTGGTTTTCAAAGTGCATGTAGCTTCACATTTCTCAAGTTATGTTGATTTCTGGAGTGCAAGTGCCTTCGTATTTTTTAAGTTAAATTTTCTCCCCTGGTAACTTGAATTCGTGGATCAGCCACTGCACACAAATCATACATGAATGCCAGTACGAATTAAATGAAATGCAGGGACTTACGCTAGCTCGTTGTACAGGCTCACTGCAGCTCTGCTTGCGCTTGGGATGTTCCATGTACAAGTCCATGTTACCACTTGCTTGGATGTGCAGGCCTTGTTCTCCTTGCATCCACCTCTGCATTTTTGACACGGCGAATGGTCGATTAAATAAGAGCAATCGACCTTGATGTTGTACCAGAGGACAGATAGTTACAAGGTTATACGGGTGTGCAGGATGTGTACCAGATCCCGTAGCGCCATCATACTTCGCTAAAATATGGATTTTCTTGTTTCAGATGATATCTCCCACTACTAGGAAAAGGCCTAATAGTGGCGCACCAGTTTTGCCTACTAATGGCGCACTACTGGTGCGCCACTAGTACCACGCCACTAGTATTTTTTACTAATGGCGCACCACTGGTGCGTCATTAGTATCTGGTATACTAATGGCGCACCACGTCGTGCGCCATTAGTATAGACCACCATGCGCCATTAGTGTGCCTCCCAAGGGGCCATATTTACCCACGTGCTTTAGCATACTAATGGCGCACTATGGGGTGATGCGCCATTAGTATCCTTTGGCATACTAATGGCGCACTGTGTAGTGATGCACCATTAGTATCCTTTGGCATACTAATGGCGCACTTTGAGGTGATCCGCCATTATTATGAATATTAGGTTTTATTTTTTTTACTTTTTTGATTTTTGCACAGGTTAAAAAATATTTTATTGGACAGAATATAGACAGCAACACACAACAATAGCAAATTCATCGAATACAATAGAAGATTAGTCTCCGAATACAATTCATCATATTAGTCTCCGAATTCAAAAGACCAAACAAAGATAAAACATTACAAGTCTCGAGACCGCGAGTAGCGAGTTTGTCTTTACATTACAAGTCAATATCGATCATCTAAACTACCATCACATAGAAGAGAGCTGCGGTCATCATGATGAGCATCATCGCGATGAAACTGGTCTTCATCCGGTTCCTCCAATGCTCCCTCCTCTCTCCCGCTAGATAGCGGGCGTACCTAGATTCCGCCTCCGCCCTAGTGGTGTACCCTTAGTAACTATTACCGCTCAAATGGTGAACCTGTCTCCGACACTCCTCCCAGTCATCGTAGACTCCGAGAACCTTACCCTTGTACACGACATACGACGACATCTCTATACACAAGCCAAACAACAGACAATACATAAGCAATATATAAGTATGCAACAAAAGTATCAGAAGAGAAAAGCAAGACATTAATAGCACGATTCATGGTCCTACTAATAAATAACATTGATTACATCTAAGTTGAACGACTGTCCAAACCAAAGAGGCATACAATTCATTAAAGTTTAATTACACCATGAGCCAATCAATGTTTCAGAACTACACATAGCATCACTACTTTCGACTCGACTCATGGGACCGGAGCATGGATGAAGCCGTTGTCTATCGTGACGGTCATGAAATCGCGGGCGTTGTGAGCCTGCATTTGTAGCGTTGTGTCTATCTCACTGTTGGATGGTTGATATCTGAGGTAGAACTGCCCCGAGGTATGAAGGACATCTTGATGGATGATTTCCGCTAACACCGACTGGATGCGAAAGAATTCTTGTCTGATGTCCGCGTCCTAGATTGCCGACAAGCTCGCGGCCCAATCTTTGAGATTATCTGGTAGCAGAAGGTGATGATGGTCCCGTACGATCGCCCGCATGTGATGGCGGGCGTAGTAGGCATCCTTCTGACCGCCAGGCGGCTGCTTGACGCAACAGAACTTAGTATTGTGGGCGAACACGTGCTTGCCGTACCTATGAACTGGCCTGGTGAAGGTGCCTCCAGATTTGGCGTAGCTGGGGAGAACATCATCAAGAACTTTCTAGATATTTGTGTAGTCTATCTTGGAGTCACGGTTCGGGTCGAAATACGTGGCCATGGAATATTTCGGGCTTAAGAGGATGAGTGTGCAATGTGTGTCACTGCACAGAACACGGAATGTTAGCAAAAAGAAAGAATGATTGAAATCTAAGAAATCATTTGTTTCGGGGCGGTTAAGGGATGACTTACTCGGGAAAGTAAGACACGAGGAAGTTATCCTTATCTGGGTTTGCCAGAATGATGCCTTCGAGGTGTGAACTTGCGACTTGGCGGTCCCCAGCGCTGCCCAAGAGCTTGGCACGCATGTAGAAGGGGTCGACTATCACGATGTCCGGGGTCTTGTCTCTAATGATCCACATCTCCATACTCAACGAAAACAGCCGAACGAAGGTGTAGTGCAGCGGATGAAGGTTAAACATATCAAAGATGTCATCAAACCGCAGGATGATCGTACCCCCGATGGCGCCATCCACAAAGCCCTTGCCCTCTTGCACCTTGGCCACGAAAACCGGGTATGCCACATCATTCTCTCTGAGACGCCGCTTCTCCAAAGAAAGAACACTGTCATGCAGACTCCGCATAGCACCGGTTGCAGCATTGAGCATATTTGTCGGTAGCATCGCCCTACCCGCCACATGCACCCTCCTCGAGATATCATTAGGTGAAGGTGGCCCGTCTTGAGCACGGATCGTACTCGGTGCCGGCTGGCTCGCACCGGCGCCCTATTTAGCCTTTCGTTTCCATCCCTTCTTCTTGATCTGCTGTAATGGGACCGAGTTCTGCTCACAAACCGCCGTCTTGAGCGTGTTGGGGCTGATAATATTTCGCACCTCAGCTATCTGAGGCTCGGTGAAGGCGGCAGCTGGAGGCGTCTCTTGAGAACTGAACGCCAAACGACGCCTGTTGCAATTGGGTTTCTCCGTCGTACCAGCTAGATCGCGGTCGTCTTGGTTGGGTTCTTGAGAAGGAGGCCCGCAGAACTCGTCACCGTACCCATGTTCGGCAAAGTACTTATCGACGTTGGTAAATGTACCATCGTTGTTGTCGTCGTCGTCTGGATCATGTGCCATAGGGACGTCCGGCATGTCCGGTAGCGTTGCGGCGTTCTTGCCATGGCTTGGCGCCGGCACGACTGGCGGTCTTGTCTGTGGGGTGGTGTCCCCTGCCCCCAAACGAATCGGGCTCTTCGGCCAAATCAGGGGCCAGCTTACGCAGGCGCTGGGGGTCATCTCATCTTCTTCGTAGGCCCCGGCGGGTCGAATCGGAGGTAACAGCTCGTCGCAGCCTGGCAGCACCCGAACCACTTCAACCCTATACACTGTGGGTGGCATCGGATTACCGTGGAACACGGGGTTGCCCGGTTGAACGATTCTGCCCTTGGCGACATCGACCAACTCGCCGCCCACAAAGTGCAGGAGAGTGCAAGGAACGTCGGCGGCGCCCTGCGAAAATATGTAGGGCGTCAGGGATGCCCAGTCAAAGGCAAGGAGATGAAGTCATCGGCCGAGAGGCTTAGTTACCGTGATGCTGTCGAGCTCGGCTAATGTCGAGGCACCGCCAACAGCGGGCGTGCAACTGACGGAGGGGCCGCTTGCTAGCGAGGTGCCGGCCGGCGTACACCCGGGTGCATTAAGCTCCAATGCCCATGCCGGTGCCGGAGACACGAATACCGCCTCCACCGGAGACACCAATGGCGCCGCCGGAGACACCAATGGCATCGCCTGCGCGTTGTGCGAGTTGCTAGCCGTAAAGCTGGGAACCAGGGGAGGCCCCTGTTGGCCGCCCGCAATCCACGTCGTCAGCCCATGAATCAACGTAGGCACCATGGCGTTGAGCGTCGTTCCTAGTTGTTGTTGGACAATCTCTGGAATCCATGCCACTTGTGCCTTGAGTGCTTCAACCTCGCGCGACTTGCTTTCCGAGCTGGTCTTTTTCTCCTTTCACCCACCAGCGGTATAGTATGACGACCATTTTGTGGACAAGCCTTTGCCGGCCACACGACCAGCTGACGTCGGCTTACTGAGCTTATCCTTGTTTTTCATTATGTTCAACACCCTATTTAAAGGGGTGTCGAAAGGGGAGCTCTGAGACGACCCCGCGCTACTGCTTTCATTGTCCTGTGGAAGGAACGTGAACCATTTAGAAATATTGGGGATTAATTAGAATACGACCATATGGAGCTAATTACGCGGGGGATGTATTCCTTACCAGAACAAGCTCAAGCGCCCTGGTCTTTGGATCCGTGGTAAGCTCCTTTGTTACCGGGTCCTCCTTGTACCGGGCCCTGAGAAAGTTCTTGGTCTCCTTTTCACGGTATTTCTCGAAGCGGGGCAATAGGCCTTGCTCGGCACGCTCCGCGTCCTCCTTGTCCCATATAGGCTCTGCCACTCTGTAACCGCCGGGACCGAGTTGGTGGACCCCTAAGTTCAACTTCCGCATTTCTTTCCCCCACTGACTTGATTCGGAGGTTGCGCTGCTCTCGCACTTGATCTTGAACTCCTTGTAGTCATCTTCGCTCATCAAAGGATATTTCGCCTTGATCTTGTCATAACTATCACCTTTTTCAATCATTGCCTTCATCGTGCTTTTCCAAGTAGAGAAGGCCGTGCTCATCCTCGTGAGGGCGGCACCATTCACTTTATTCCCTGAGAGGTGTGTGTTTGCAAACTCAGTGGGGAACTTGTATCGTTCGTGCAGCTTCTTGAAGAGGAGGCTGCGCAAATTCCCTCGGTCCTTATGCCATAGGTTCTCAGTGTTGATTGAGACGGTGCTCCGGAGAATGCACCCGAGCTGAACCGAGTACCCCTTGACTACTTCTTTGGGCGCCGTCGGATGCCCGTCGGAGTTCACTTCAGTAAATTCCTCCCTGATAGTGCCGAGCATGCTCGGGCGCCGGTCCTTCCGTTGCCTCTTCGGTTGGCTGCCATCTGTGCGTGCGCCGCCATCATCAGTGGTGGCATCCGCGGCGCCATCATCAGTGGTGTCATCCCCGACGCCACTAGGGGTTGTGTAGTCAGGATCGGTGTCTTCCACGGCGTCCTCATAGCGCTGAGGTTCTTCCTCCAACTCCTGGGACAACTCCCAGAATTGCTTGCTGCCCGAACCGCCGGCCTCATCGTTGTGGGCCATGTTTCTCTCTAAATAGGAAAAAAGTTTGGTCAAAAAGTTGGTTATTGTCAAGGAACAACATCATGGTTTCATCATTTAGGGTTTTTCGACGCCGAGGCATCCTAAAAGCTAAGCTTTTATAATTTAGGGTTTGTCGATGCCGAGGCACCCTAAAATCCTAAGCGTACATCATTTAGGTTCTCATCAACACTGAGGCACCCTATAGAAGCCAAGTTAAGTTTTCATCATTTAGGGTTTATCGATGCCGAGGCACCCTAGGTTGGGCCTAATCACTTGGCACTAATCACTTGGCTCTATTGCCACCTATGTTGGGTTTATCATCTAGGGTTTATCGATGCTAAGGAGAATTCTAAGTTGGGCCTAATCACTTGGCTCTATTGCCACCTATGGTTTAATGCAGCAAGAATGACGGGGCAGTTGATCCTACTTAACTAAGTACTAAGATACCCCGGCCCATGCATTAGTCGCAAGTACCCCATATGTCCTATTTTTAGCAAAGTCATGCTAAAATTCATGGAAAATTTTAGCATGACCTTTGCTCAAAATAGGACATATGGAGTACCTGAATTTGCCGGAATGGAAGTTAATCGACATTCCGGCAAAATCAAGGGCCTCTCAGGGTACCTGCAAATTCATCACGACACAATGGTCGGAGACAAAACCCAGCAACTTTACAAGTCTTTCACAGATTTGTTTGCAAGTTCTGATATGTAATAAAGATGAGCCTCAAAGATGAGCCTCCAATGCTGATTTGTTTGCCTTAAGACAAGATGAACCTCCAATGCAACAAGTAATAAAATGTTTGCAAGTTCTGATATGTTTGCAAGATGAACCTCCAATGCAATAGTCTTAGACATTAGGACACTACAATGATCTCCAACCTTATGTAAAGTGTCAACTCAGCAGATTTCTTTTTCATAGCTTTTATATTATTTCTAGAAGCAACACAACAGGGTTAAACACCAGAATCTTGAGTTTAATTTGATTAAGCTATATTGTCTTGAGGCTAGGTTTACTTGTCTTTGTCTGTCAGCTAGCTCATGCATGCATGGGCATCTAACTCACTGGTATCAGATCTGGTTATTAACAGAACAACATGAGAAAAAAGAAAAAAAATCATATAGAAGCACATATGAGAACATACTCAACTCAAGCATTGTGACAGGTTCACAACATGAACATGAACATGCATTGACAGTCATATCACCTGGGCTGGGCACCATGCCATTGCCCTAATTAAACCCTAAAATAAACATTTCTCTTTCCCCTCACCCTCCTATCCCTCTGTATCTCTTTCCCAGCTCCAACCCCAAACACAAATTAAACCCTATATTTACTTGTAATTAAGATTCAGCCCTAGATAATCAACATACTCATCTTGAACCCTATATTTACTTGTAATTAAGAGTCCATATCTCTTGACTAGAACCACACCAAACCCATCTTGTGTTATGTATCACACCAAACAAACCAGCAACTGAATACTGGGGCTTTAAGTTGCTTGCAGAGACTAGATAGCTCTACTCATTCTCAAGAGCCAGCACTACATACTTTATCCTATATTTTATTTTACTGGGATATAATAAAGAGCACAATTTGCAATTAGTCTGTATCTAGTTGCAAACAGGACTGGATCCAGTTTCAGTCCTACATGTCTCATACCTTGCAGGACAGTGGTAGCAGCACACTGCTTGCAATGGTTAATGTCCAAAATAACTCATTTTCATCTATAAACCATGGACAAATACATGATACAGTGCATTTTTCTTCAGTGTGTCCAGTGCATTTGCTAGGGGCAGCCAGGATAGGTAAAAGATTAGGTAGGAAATGATACCAGGGAAGTGACGCAGGAAGAAGAGCCACAGGATGACTACAACGAATGCAATCCAGGCACCAACCTCTCCCCTGCAATTTTGATGTTTGATGATCACAAATTTGATTCAAATGTCTATATCTAATGCTGTACAATTAAAGCAACAAAGGATATAGCACCATGGAAGTGTCAGCCAGTGAGGCAGAGGCAGTGATCCTTCAACCAATAGACAACAAGCATGAAAAAGATACCTCGACTTTTGCAGTTGAGTGTCCAAATCTTGCCGGTACCAAGTACTCCAATGCACATGGAGTACTAATTATTCATGTTTGCTAGGCACTACTCCCACAATTTTTTGAACCTAATTTGACCTAAATTCGAGAGGGATTTGACCTAAACCTAGCAAAAGAGAGAAGAAGAGGGCATGGCCGGGAGGGAGGAGAGGAGGAAGAGAGGATAAGAGAGGCAGAGGGAGGAGGGTTACCTAACCACGATGAGGTGGTGGCCGGAGCGGAGACGACGGAGGGCAGAGACGGCGAGCTTGGGGGAGGCAGGGATAGACGGCGGGGAGGTCGCGGGCCTCCTCTCCTGGTGGACGTGGGGCGGCTCCGAGGCTCCAAGTCTCTGGCGGCTCCGAGGCTCCAAATCTCTGGCGGTTTTCTAGGGTTTCGAGGGAGGCGAGGGAGGCGGCGCTCGTGGGGGAGGCGGGGCTCGGGGGGGAGGCGGCGCTCGAGGGGGAGGAAGGGGAGAGGGAGGCGGCAGGGGCGCGTGGGTGGCTGCGGCGCAGTGGGTCGGGGCAGCGGCGGCGGCGACGTGGTGGAGGGAGGGACGAGGGAGGGAGCGGCACGGTGGAGGGAGAGGGACAAAGTGTTTGGCGAGAGGGAGGGAGGAGGGAGGGACGAAGTGTATGGATGGGGGAAGATTACTAATGGCGCACCCCCTGGCGGTGCGCCATTAGAATGTTTTTTTTCATAGCAATGGCGCACCAGCGGGACCGTGCGCCATAAGTATTCTTTTTTTAGATAGCAATGGCGCACCAGCGGGACCGTGCGCCATAAGTATTCTTTTTTTAGATAGCAATGGCGCACCAGCCAGCCGTGCGCCATAAGTAAGATTTTTTTATTATAATTTTGTTGCATCTAATAATTTTTTAGAAAATGAATATGAATATGAAACAGTAATAAATTTTTATAAAAACAGTAATAATTTTTTTAAAAATATCATCAGATTTGTTATTTGAAAATATTTATGAATATAAAAAATATCATCAAATTTGTTATTTGAAAATATAATCAAATTTGTTTTTTTTGGATTTTTAGTTGCATTCATTTGTGACGGTGGAGCGGGGGAGGGTGCGGGGGTCGTCGGCGGTGAGGGGGATCTGGCAAGGGGGATCTGGCAAGGGGGGATAGCGATCGAGATGGAGGGGGATCGAGATCGAGTGTCCTCATGAATATTCAATATTTTTCATGAATTCAAAAAGTGCCCATGAAATTTAAAAATATTCATGATAGTTCAAAAAGTGCCCATGAAATACAATCGAGAAATGAAGACTACAATTTAAATACAATCGATCTTAGCTAGCTAGCTATCTGTTCACAATCTTCTTGCCCTTCTTTTTAGCAAATGGAGTTCTTCTGTGGAACGGACGTCCTTTACGTAGGGTGGTCCTGCTTCTTCTTGTGGTGTATGCTGCTACTTCATCGTCGTCGTCATGTTCGATCTTCGGGTCGCCGTACTTGTCGAAGTCTTGCTCATTGGCTACTCCATCCATTCCGATGATCTTCCTTTTGCCTCTCCTCACGACAACACGACTGGGCTTTGACGGGTCGGTAATGAAGAAGCATTGGTCCACTTGGGAAGCCATTACCCATGGCTCATTTTTTGCGGTGACGTTTGCGCCCGCGGCCTTGGATTTGGCTTCGGGTATAACCATGGTGGTGAAATACCGGTCTTCTTTTAGGACGCTCTTGACCCATCTGACACGGAACATCGGGACCTTCTCTCCAGCGTAGCTCAGCTCCCAGATCTCCTTGATCCTTCCGTAGTATCTATCCTTGTCATTACCGGTGTAGGATTCCATCGTTACCCCGGAGTTCTGATAAACATCGCTCTTCATGTCCTTGTCCTCGGTGTAGAATGTGTAGCCGTTGATATCGTACGCCTCATAGGTCATCAGGTTGTGCTCGACGCCCTGTGACAAGGCGAATATGAGTTGTTCTTCCGCGGAAGAATCCTCATGTAAAGGGTACGATAGAAGCTTCTGCTTGAACCAACGCGTGAAACATGAGTTGTGCTCTCCGTCCGTCCTCTGTTGGCCTCGGTCATTGTACGTCTTCTCAATAAAGGTTTTGTGCTCTACCACCCAAGGATCGACCACGTCTATCTGTTGTAGCGCGACTAGGTTTGCTCTTTCAAAGTCGGCGAGTCGACCCTCGAAGTCGACATGCATTTCGCGGCGACCCTCACGGTGACCCCAACCAGCGAGCCTGCCGAGGTGCCTGTTGACGGGCAGACCAACGGGGTTCTCGATGCCTAGATAATTCGTGCAGTAGGAGATGCACTCTTCAGTCAGAAAGCCCCTGGCTATACTTCCCTCTGGACGTGACATGTTGCGAACGTATCCTTTGATGACACCATTCATCCTTTCTAATGGCATCATGCTGTGCAAGAACGTCGGCCCGAGTTGGATGATATCCTCCATGATATGGACTAGCAGATGCACCATAACATCGAAGAATGCGGGCGGGAAGTACATCTCAAGCTCGCATAGTATCACCACGATCTCTTCCCGTAGCCTTCTGAGTTGCCTCACGCCAACTGACTTTCGAGAGATGACGTCAAAAAAGTTGCATAGGCAAAATAGCGTTTCACGGACGTGCGCGTCCATGATCCCACGGATTGCAACTGGAAGTATCTGCGTCATCAGCACGTGACAGTCGTGAGACTTCATCCCGCTGAACTTCTGCTTCGCTAGGTCTATGTATCTGCTTATCTTCCCCGCGTAACCGTAAGGAAGTTTTACTCCTACGAGGCAGGTGAAAAACTGCTCGATCTCCTCCTAACTTAGAGTGAAGCACGCAGGAGGGTAGTCATTTCTGGTCTACTTGGCCTTTTTGCCTTTGCAACGACTTTCTGTGTCCTGCTTCGCCTCATCATCATCATCATCATCATCATCATCATCATTAGCGTGAAGCTCCTGCCTGATGCCCATTGATTTCAAGTCTGCCCTTGCTTTCGGCCCATCTTTGGTCCTCTCTGGCATGTTGAGCAGGGTACCAAGTAGACTCTCGCACACATTCTTCGTGATATGCATGACATCAAGGTTGTGAGTCACACGGTGGATCTTACAGTACGGCAAGTCCCAGAAAATAGACCTCATTTTCCATACCTTCAGCAGCGGCTCTGGCGCATTTCGCTTCTTTCCCGGCTCTGGCGCCTTTTGCTTCTTTCCCGACGGTGGGAAATCTTTCCAATTTTTCAACAGCTCGTCTATTTCCTCGCCGCTCCTCGTACGTGGGCGTCTTCGGGGTTCGGTTTCACCATCGAACAGATCCTTGCGTTTCCTCCACGGGTCATCGTCGCGAAGCCACCTTCGATGTCCCATGAACACGGTTTTCAAAGACCCGGGATCTCTATCTAGCTGGCGATACGTTGTGTCATCCATGCACCTGATGCATCCAGAAAATCCGTGGACCACCTGCCCCGCGAGATATCTGTAACCGAGATAGTCGTGCACCGTCGTGAGCAGTGCGGCTCTCATAGGGAAATATTCTTTCTCTGCAGCGTCCCACATATTGGCTGGCGTTTTCCACAGCATGTCTAGCTCCTCTTTCAGCAGCCCCAGATACTGATTGATGTCGTTCCCTGGTTGTTTCGGCCCTTCAATTAGCATACTCCTGTGAATGTACTTCCTCTTCATGCACAACCAGCGGGAAGGTTGTACATCCACACAAACACAGGCCAGGTGCTATGTGTGCTTCTCTGGCTGCCAAACGGATTGACTCCATTGGTGCTCGCACCCAGCACGATGTTCCTTGGATCCTTCCCAAATTATGGGTGTTCGAAGTTCAACGCTTTCCACTAGCTCCCATCCTTAGGGTGACTCAACATCTTGTCTTTTTTATTTATCTCTGGATCATTTGCGTCATCTTCTTGCTTCTTCTCCTCCCTATCCGTGTGCCAACGCAGGAGCTTTGCTACCTTAGGGTCCATGAAATACCGCTGCAGACGAGGAGTGATCGGAAAGTACCACACCACCTTTCGAGGAGCTTTCTTCCTCTTCTTGTATCAAGTGACGCCGCAGACCAGACATATGGTAGACACCAGACATATGGTAGACTCCGCGTGCTCGTCCCGGTAAATGATGCAATTGTTCATGCACACATGGTATTTCACGTGGGGTAAATCCAGAGGACACATGATTTTCTTCGCCTCCTCGAAACTGGTAGGGGACTTTTTCCCCTTGGGAAGACGTTCGTGCCAGAATGACATGTTCTCGTCAAAGCATGCGTCGGTCATTTTGTGTTTTACATTCATCTCCAGAGCCATGAGTGTTACTTTCAGGCGGGTATCCTCGGGCCTGCATCCTTCATACAATGGAGTAACCGCATCTATCTCCAGTTGATCCAGCTTGGCTTTCTCTCGGGCGGCAGCTCTTGCGTTATTCGTCTGCTTGAGAAGCAGCTCTTAAATATGAGGGTCCTGCACCCAGCCCATCGATGGTCCATCGTCGTCTGCTCCGCCGGCATCTTCATCTTCATGATCATGCCCTTCGTCTACTCTGACATCTTCCTCATCATCATGTCCGGCATCTTCTACATGATGACTGTGTACAGCATCACCGTCGTGATCATGTCCTGGAGATTCTTCGTCTTCTTGCTCGCCCGAGCCGCGGTGGTTGTCTTGCTGCCCTTCCTCATTTCTTGCCTGGCCCCCATGGACGACTTCATAGTCATCTTCATCACCATGCCACCGATAGCCATCCATGAAACCACGCAAGAGCAGGTGGTCCCGCACCTGCCCGGAATCCGGGCCCGCAATAAGGCTCTTCATCTTGCATCTTCGACACAGACATCTTATCTCTGTCTCGTTCTTTTGAAGCATCTCGGCCTTTGCAGAGCTCAAAAACCTATTCACGATGCCTTCGGTCATCGTGCGGACCATGGTCGCCTACGGGGTAGAGCAAAACGATATTTTAGAACCAAGAAAAAATTTGGCATGACTTTCCCTAAAAATAGGACCAAAAAGAATGCATAGTGCCAAAATTCTCGCCGAAACGGAAATGAATCAACATTCCGGCAAAATATTGGCAACTATCGCATTTCAAATACTGGTACCTGCAAACACAAACATATATGCAACACCACAAACATATGCAACACCACAAACATACATAGATCAAGCTAGGCCACAAAAAGTGCATGTGCACGTTGTTGGAGCGAGCTAGGGAGAAAAAAAAGTAGATCTACAACATAAAGATAGCTTTCCCCTTACTTACCTATCGAAAAAAAGGTAATTTAACCACTTAATTTTGATGAATCTATGGTGCAAATGAGGTGAGGAGGAGGAGGTAGCCGACAAGCTTGGAGAAGGAGGTGGAGGGAATGAAGTGGGGAAAGTGAGTGTGTAGGTGTGGCTGTCCAAAATATCTAGCTGGTCCCAGGTTACTAATGGCGCACCACCCACCCATGCGCCATTAGTAACCCAACATACTAATGGCACACCTGCTAGCCGTGCGCCATTAGTAGTTTTGCAAAAAATAAAAAATAATATATATATACTAATGACGCACCGTTGCGTAGTGCGCCATTACTAGTTTAAACTAGTAATGGCGCACTATGCCACGGTGCGCCATTGGTAGTTTTGCAAAAAAAGAATAAAAAATACAGTAGTGGCGCACTGTGTGTCTGGTGCGCCATTACTAGTTAGAACTAGTAATGGCGCACTTTGCCTGGATGCGCCATTCGTATGTTTGGAAAAATGAAAAAAAATTGTTACTAGTGGCGCATCGTGTGTCTGGTGCGCCATTAGTGTCTTCCACACTAATGGCGCATCAGCACATGGTGCGCCATTAGTATATAGTAGTGGCGCACCACTTGTCTGGTGTGCCATTAGTGTCAATTTCATATATAGCCCTTTTCCTAGTAGTGTCCAGAAGAAATAAGAGTTAAGGTCAGAGTTGCATAGGCGTGTAAGCTAAGAGAGCAGTGAAAGGATATCCAAACATCGTCAAAACATGCACAAGGGAGTGATGTGTGGATACCTAGTTTGGGCCGGCGTTTGGGCATGCTCGCCTAGCTAGAGTGCGGGTCACTTCAGAGTCATTGAGGGTGATGCGCTGGCGTTGGCTGGCCGCGCACGGATGCATATCTTGAGTGGCAGCGGAGCGCTACGATGCGGTGGATGAGACAGTTAGTGAAGCCCCAATGGCCTCGGGGGTGGAGGTCCGACGATGTGCTCGATGAAGTAGCCCCGGTGAGCTGGGAGACGGCGTCAATGAAGCGCACCTGATGCGGTGGAACTTGGTGTCTGTGAGGCACGTCGGTTGCGGCGGCCGACGTTGTCGGTGGACCACCCGGTGCGGTGGACGAGGGCCTAGATGAGGTTAATCCGGTGCGATGGTGAAGCCCGACTGTCGTCTTTGTCGTCGTCGTCTGGGACAGAGGTGGGGAACGGTGGGGAAAGAGACGAGACGAGGGGCGATTCGAGGGTTGGCGGCGAATTAGGGATTTGAGCAATCTGGGCGAGAAAGGGGACGGTCGAGAAGAGAGATTTTGCAGGGCTAGAATTGGGGCCGCCAGATATTTCAATCCGAAACGTGGAAGCGCGAACTTATATTGTCGTTGTCCTTTTTGGGGGGGAGGGGGGGTGGGTGGCTGGGTGCTACGCGTCCATCCAACACACGTGACCACCCCGACAGGACTATGCTTCGGTGCCTTAAGGCACCTGCCTTTGTGTCCATGACATATGGGCCCAACAGGTGGCTGGCCCACATGTCAGTGACCCAAAGGCAGTTGCCTTTAAGGCACCGAAGCAGCGTCCACCCCGACACGACCCTGGTTTGCCTGGTGCGCCTCCATTTGAGAATGCAAACGAATCTTCTTTCATTTGCAAACGAATCTGTATGTATTACCATGCCCATGTTTTCCTTGCAATAATTAGTCATTCGAAACGAGATACTCCTTCCGTTCACTTTTGTAAGTCGTTTCAGACAACTTAAACTGAACTGTTTTCCACATTGTCTAAAATGTCTTCAAGGTCTTATAAAAGTGAACAGAGGGAGTACTATAAATTAATTAATGAGGAGTTATTTGAAAAAAAATTCGAAACGGTACCCACGCTAACGTGGATTAGAGTGTGTGTCACATAATTAGTTATTTGAATTAGAGTGTGTGTCACGTAGTTAGTTATTTGAATTAGAGTGTGTGTCACGTAGCGATCTCCAATTCTAGCATGGATTTCGCATTTCATTTTATCCACGCTACTTTTTTAATACAAATTCATATGTATATGATGAACACCATGGTAGTGAGAAAACTTTTGGATGGATTCAAACATATGACCTACAAAATAGCACAACAAACTGAGTCAATGTCAACTGTTCAAAATTTAGTATGGCACGAATTCGAAATAATTACCCGTATGCGTGGTCCTCGGTTCAAATCTTACAATGTACACCAAATTGAAACATCGATATTAAGTCTCGTACTATGTACATTCAAATGTTGTTTTAGCCCCCCCCCCCCCACACAAACGCTACATACTTCCTGTATCGGTCAATTTTCCTATCCTAACCACCTTAGGAAGCTATCGGTTTCCAACACATGTTCATTCTTTCTCTCCATGTTTCGATCTCTAAGTCTCTCAACTACACAACCCCTTTTTTCCGCTCTGTTACCAAATGTATTTACCTCACACACCCGCCATTGCACCCCATGCCAAGCTCTCTCTCTCTCTCCCCCCTCTCCCTCTCACCCTCTCGCGCTAAATACATGCATTGCCCATCTAGCCCCCCAACCTATCATGCATGCGCATGCACGCACATTGCATATCTAGGTCACTCCCTCGAGACTGTATCACTCTTTCTTCCGCACGGCGGGCCACACTCGCTCAATCTCGCTCTCTTTATCCGAGTCTCATTTAACCTTGTTTTCTTTCACACACAAATGATATATCTCCCTGTTCGGGCCTCGATCGACACACTCTATACTCTCTCACGCAGATTGTCTATCTAGGTCAGTCCATCCAAGCCGCCACCACTCTTTCGACCTCATGGTGGGCCACACTCACTCAATCTCTCTCTCTCTCTCTCCGTATGTCTCGATTGACCTCGCTCTTTCTTGGACAAAAACGATATATCACCATGTTGAGCCCAATTCGACCTATTCACATTGTATACTCTCTCACGCACATCGGCTATCTAGGTCACTCTCTCCAACCCGTCTCACTCTTTCGATCGCACGGCGACCCTATGTGATCGGTTGACCTTGCTTCCTCCCACGCACAAAATATATCTACACGTCTGTGACTGGATCATCTCTCAAGCTCTATCTTACAACCCTCACCCTTGCTAAAAAGCTCAATCGGACAATATCTCTCCAGAGCATATATATTTGTTCAATGAATGTCGGACCACACTCACTTTGTCTCTCTATCTATATGTCTCTCGATTGACCTTGCTTTCTCACACCGTATCTTCCACGCATTGAAGCTACTACCTCTCCATCCCTCGCAAAGCCGGAGCTATTTACATTGCGAGGGGCACTCCAACCTTGGATTAATTTGTGTAGGCATTTATTCCGGTCGGTTTAGATTATATTTTCGTAGCATTCGGCCCACAACTACTCCAATCACCGTAGCGGGTAATTAAGCTACGGGGAGCACCTAATATGAGCACCGGGGAGCCGTTGGATCGAAGATGCAGCGGCACACACGAGGCCTGAATGTTTTATTTGCAAAAAAAACTTTGGAGAGTTTGGAAATTGCGCATAATTACAAAGGCTACTCCCAAGCCATTGGATCTCACTTCCAACGATGTAAAAACTCGTATCACCATAGTATCTAAGCTGCGGGGTGGATGTGATATTCCATGCCGCTGTCATTTTTGTTCGTAAACTTGCAAAAAACGTGTAACTCGTGCCGTTACTTGTCTAACCGCGCAAAGTGTTTGTTCAAAAAAACTATCCTACACTGAAATATTGGAATAACACACGGTGGTCCCACTTGTCATTAATCAAATTTGGACCTAAAACTAACAAATCTGAAAGACAAGATTCGAACTGGCAACCTGGACTACATCGTCTAACTTGATTTTATACAGTACTTGATTTTATATAGTACTGGCAACGTAAGTCGATAGCCTGAAAAAACGAACGGTTGTTGGCTTTGTCCCATAACTTGATTTTATACAGTACTTGCGTTGAGTAGAGTAGAGGGAGTGCCTCGTCAACACGTGCATGACCGTTATCTCACTTACTGGTGGGTCCTATGTCTGCGATCTCAATCTCTCTTCTCTCCATCGTCTAACCTTTGCAGGGGCACACACGAAGAGCGGCGCTAGCTTGCCGTGGTGTAATTACAACTAAGAAAAACTTGGAAAATAGAAGAATCGCCTAGAACAAGAGACGTTGTGGCTGGTCGTGACGGAGCTAACCACATCTATCCTCCATGCCACGTTTGCATGATGAAACTGTGTGGCTAGTGGGGTGTTTTCAACCGACTGGCTGGGTCCCGAGGTCGAACCATAGGTACTATGTCTGCTGCAGTATATTTTTACACGCACATTTTTCCTCCGTGCCGAGACGTGGCACACCCTATCGCGCGGTTTCGGGGTCCTCCCGGGTGGTGCACGCATATATTCTTCCTGACGTGGGACGCCCTACCGCGTGTTTTCTAGGTCCTCCTTGGTCGTAGCACCGAAGCAAGTAAATGAGTCATCAAATCACGAAAGACCACCTTTCCTGCCGAGTACATCAGTGAAGCACGGTGGCTAGCTAGTTGGGCTAGTTCGACCGATTAGCTAGGCCGCCGCCACATTTGTTTTTTCACCCCTTTTTTTATCTACTTGCCGGCAGGTAAATTTAAATATCCACCACGGTGTTGCTCTGGTGTTTGGGTGCGGCAGGATTTTTAATTTTTTGATTGATGGGAGCAGGCGCGGCAGGATTTTTAATTTTTTGATTGACGGGAGCAGGCGCGGCAGCAATTAGTCACGATGACTCTGCCTGTACCCACTGCTCCCTGATGTGAGAAGTTGTCGACTGGTGTTTTACCGTGGTGAAAACCAAAAGATTCCCCGCTCCCTCCGCCTTCCCATAGATTGCATTGCCTTTTAGCCATTTCGCCCCCTTTGCTTCCTCTCCCCATTGCTTCTACCTGGTGCCATGGCGGCGCAGCAGATCACAGAGTCCGAGGTGAGGCTCCTGACACATGAGCTCCATGCCAAGGATGCGGAGCTCAGGGCCAAGGATGTGGAGCTCCATGAGCTTAAGGAGGAGAGGAGTGCCATGCTCCTCCGTTATGTGCGGGAGTTCACGGAGCTTCAAAAGCGGCAGGCGTCCACCACAAAGATGCTCGAGGCGTCGGCGGCGTTGCTGCAGAAAGCGGGAGATACGATAGGCCGTCAGGGGAGCCGGCTGGAGCGCGAGCGGGCTGATCGTGACGAGGTCCAGGATCACCTCGGCCACTTGGTGAACCAAGTTGCCATGCATGTGTTGCGGCTGCGCGATGCCTACCATCGTGCCAGCGCGACGATGCCGGCCGTCAGGCTAAACCCGTTCGACCACCTGGTCGACTTCAACGAGCTGGGGCTTCCTGACATGGTCTCCTTCTTCACCTATATCTCTGAGGAGCTAAGCCGTCTCTGCGTGATGGTGGGGGCTGAGCTGGACAAGGAGGGGTTGTGGGCTGCCGTCGCCGTTGCCGGGCGAATCCTTTCAGGGCTCTGTCACCGGAATCCATTCGTGCCATTGGACGCCGTCTTTGACGAGCTGGCTCCCGTCAACCGAGAGCAGGCTCTGCGGGCGGTTGCACCCTACATCACCAACGTCGTGCGCCTCAAGAAGGAGAGGGACTTCGGTGGTGTTTAGCCGCCCTCTACATGGACATGTCCATGTCTCGGCGCAACATGACCGTTGGATCAAACCCGGACGGTGCATATCAGTCACTGTAGCACAAAGCGTGTGGGTGTGTTTGGTTGCATTCTCATCTCAATATAGTTGTTTCCTCTTCGTGTATTTTTGTCAACCTACTAGTGTGGACTCATGCACCCTTCATGCACTCTGCCAAACACCCAAAAGTGGGTCGAGAAGGGAACTTTTGCTCCCATCCCGTGCACCCTTCATACACCCTGCCTAACACTATTCGTGCTTCATATTGTTCATGTTTCGTGGAGTACTATAGCACCGTACTCTCCGTGCGCTGTGGACCTAGTTCTGTTAACATTGATCTCACCGTCCATTCTCGACCGTACAGTTGAAAAAGCGGTACTATGCTACATATATGAGTAGTTGACATGCACATAACATCATTTTTTATCGTCATATCTTACTACACTAGCAACAAGATTGTGTAGTATTGACATATGAACCACTACACATGCCTAGTAGAAGGAGCACTGTGTATGTTCAAGTGGATGCCGTGTTTCGCACTCCTCCATTGTAAGAGTGGAAACGCTTGCTATAATCATTTTTTTTCTTCTGAAAAACAGTGGACACGCTCTACCGTGCGGATCCTCCTCCAGCCATGCACTAAATTACTCACTTTCGCCGACGTGTGGGACAACCAGCATCGGGGTCCACCAGCCATGCACTAAATTACTCCGTAGCAGAGTGACGGTAGACTACCCCGATCGAAGCGCCGCAGTAATGCCCAATGAGCCGTCAAATCACAAAACCCCCTCCTTTCCAGCAGTAATTTGGACGGACGAAGCAACCATCATTTCACTCTTCTCTCTCAGCTTCCTCTCTACCCAACCCTTGCTTCTGCCTCATCTTGTTCCACATTTCTTCAAGAAAACCCCGACCTGCTTCTGCCATTGTTCTTCTCTCGCAAAGAAGGAAAGGTGAGCGCATCAATGGTGTTGATTCTGGCCAAGGCCCGGTCTTGCAACCCCGAGACTGATCCTATAACTACCTCTCTTTTCTTCTTTTGGGTTTGTGATTATGGTTTCTTTTCTTCTATTTCTATTTGACAGTTTCTTGATGGACGCTGGAGCACCGGCCGAAGTGATGTCTATGGCTCCGGCCAAAACCGTCGAGGCTCATGGTACGAAGAAGCGCAAGCACCCCGCCGAGACTACCGCAGACAAGCTCAAAGCCATCGCCCAGTCCAGGGCCCCCTCTCCGGGATCCCTCATTAAGCAAGTCCAGGTAATATCACTTCTTGACGATCTTTTTCTCGATCTTGATCGTGTTTTTTCATCTAACACGTAGTACTAGTACTAGTAGTACAACTTTCTGGGTGATCTTGCATGTGATTTTGTGTGCCAAATGACGGTTCTAAATTCCTCTTTTGACCAAAACATGCGAGAGGTTGACACTGATTTCTTATAGATTACTTTCAACAACTCCCTCTGTCCCAAATTTCTTGTCTTAGATTTGTCTAGATACGGATGTATCTAATACTAAAATGTGACTTGATACATTCGTATCTAGACAAATCTAAGACAAGAATTTTGGGATGGAGGGAGTGCTTTATGAACATCAATGCTACCTTTTAAGAGGGTATATTTGCCTCAGTAATTTGTGTTGTGGATATTGCATGTAATCCCTCTGCTCTCATGCCTTTGAAGACATGTTCTAGTGTCTTTGTTCACTCATTTGTGTGCGTATATGTAGTCATATATGGAGTATAATATCGAAAATCATCTTATATTTCTGAATGGAGGTAGTAATAAAATATGGTTTCTGTTTGAATTAGAACCAGGTCCGTGGTGGAGATGAAGTTCTCAAAGTCATGTCGTGTGAACTGGAAGACCTGATGATGAGTTCTACTGCTGAACTATCCCGCTGCTGTGTCCTTGTTGCCACGTGTCCTGAACTAGTGTTTTCCTGTAGCATTGTTGTCAGGCGTGTTCTCGAGGCTGTACTTGACCACAACAATTTCCTGGCTGTGCCTTCAATTACGAAGGGTGTGGTTCTTGTAAAGCTTCCCAACAAATCTGATGTGGCTTGTCTTCATCATCATGTTTATGAGTGGAAAGACCACTCTGTTAGGTTCTCCAAGGTTGACAAGATGGTGATGGTGCATGTAGACATCTCACACGAAGTCCATGGCCTAGTCAGCTATGCGGGGTTCATCCCGTAGGTCGGTGGCAAAAAATTGTCTGCAGAGTTTAGTTAGTGCAACTTTGCTTGTCTGTAGTAAGTAATATTGTTCAGTACTTGATTTGTGTTTGTGAACCCTGTATTGTTTATTAGTACTGCCGCTTTTGGTGTGTGGTTAGTCCTGAGAACGGTCTATGTTAATGTCTGTCCACTCAATTCAGTTTGTATATTTTGAAGTATCCATATCATATTTTTTGTGAGGACGGTCTATCAATTATGGTTACACTCCAATATCTGTATGCATTGCAGGGTTTATCGCACCCACCAGGATTTCCAGCCCCATGGATGTTCGGTCCATACGATTTGTCACGACCTTTGGACTGTCCTACTTGTGGGAGTAGGCGGGGGCCCTGCATGCCACGCGTAGTTGGACGATCAATCTTCTGTTTAGTACTTCAACATAGTGATTTCCTGGTAAGGATTCACTCGTGTCACGTCAAGTAAATCTTATTGATTTACTGTCTAAATCTTATTGATTTAATGTCATGTTTTCTTTCTTTTCCTGCAATTTTATGATGCAGGTTTTGCCATTTGACATTCATCACAGAATAAACCGTTTGGTTTGCTCTATGATGGCTATTTTTGCAGGTTTCACTTCTTATGTCGTGTCAGTAACGAAGGCACTGTCCATCACTTTTATTACTGGAAAAAATTGGATCAGTCTGTTGTCTGAGTACAAACTGAATCCCTATGATGAATTGCAGTTTGGTTTAACAAAAACGCCACAATTAGTCCTTCTCGCGTTTAAAAGAAATGAAGAAAAAAACTAGATCACGGTCACAGATCCTAGTCAAGTTAGAAAGCTGATCATAGCAGACCAGACACGATCGCCGCTGTCTCGCACAGATCGAGCACCGACAGTTGCTCTAGCACTGACAGCAGCAGCAGCTCAGTCTGATCCAGCTAAGGATTGGGCACCGACCGCGTCAACTGATCAGTCTGATCTACCGGAGGATCGCGCATCGACACCGGCACCTGCTCCGACACCAGCACCAGCTCTACAAGGAGCACCATCTCCGGCAGAAATAGCGGCTTCGGCACCTGCACCAACACTTGCGCTTGCATCTGCTTCGGCCCATGCAGTTGCACCGGCAACAGACTGGGCTGCAGTTCGCACTTCATATACCAAAGTCCTTACGAAAACCGACTTGTCCACATTCTTGGTAAGCATTGGATGCCCAAGTGCTTCGTTCTTTTTACTTTCCATGTTGTTTCACATGATTCACTGTGTTGATCTAACTGTTTGGGTATGTCTTCTTGTTCAGAGAATTCCTAGAGCAACGAGGGAGTCATTCAACAATCCGGGCGACCACGACCAAGTTTCTCTTACCATGCGCAGCCTTGGTGTGAATGAACCTGCTCAATATATCGTAAGTACAAAGGATGGTCGCATGATGATTGATGCTAAAGGATGGTCAAGGTTCAAATCTAAATCATATCTTGCGGTAGGGGATGATGTCAAAATCGAACTTTCTTGGCAAGGAGAGCTAGTCCAAATCAACTTCGAAATTCTTCAGTAGCAGCACGCAACAGCCTAACTGATCTATCCTCCGAGAGATTTTGATGTAATAATCTGGCTGTCAGGACCCTGATTCCAGGTCACATCGATCTAGCCGCTAACACCTCATATCACTTTGCGGCCTCACGCACGGTATTCCCATGGTTGTCGCCTTACCATGGCCCGGGACCGTTTGCGCCTTTTGGCTCACGTATATGATAGTGTCGCTAGCATCCATATGACAGAGAACCCGGGCCGACATGACTAGTCGTGAACCCAAAGTGGCACTAACTTACGGGGACAGGCATACATGAATCAACATCGAGCATGTCGTTCAGCAGCGTGTGAATCCGGGCTGTAGCACTGGGCTAACAGGACTCCGGGAACCCGGGCTGTAGCAGGCTAGGCAGGACTCCGGATGTCACCGTGTGATATTTCCCCGAAGGGACAGACACAGGAACGAAGTGAATCACATGCCGGCCAGTCAAGTGTTCCGGAGCAGTAGTGCTAGGCTAGCAGGACTCCGGTGAACCGGGCTGTAGCGGACTACTATGGCTCATGGAAGCACAAGACTACATTTCCCCATAAGAGAGGCTACCAAGGGTAAAAAACTAGGTTGTCGGATCCCACACATACCAAGCATTTCAATCATACACACAATATGCTCAATATGTGGAATACAACATGGCATCACAACAAGACTCTACGACTCAAAGTATTTATTCATTAGGCTTCGAGGAGCGAGATATTACAAACATGGGTCTCATGACCCAACATACAGAGCATACAAGCAACAAGCACATGCGGAAGCTTAACTTGTATGAGTACAGACAACTACAAATGAAGAAGGCTCAGAAGCCTGACTATCTACAAGACCCTCCCAAGGGTATAAGATTGTAGCTGAGGTAACAAGCTAAACGTCGAAGTCCACGTGGAACTACTAGCGAGACTGAAGTCTCTCTACAAAACATAAATTAAGCAAACGTGAGTACAAATGTACCCAGCAAGACTTACATCAGAACTAACTACATATGCATCGGTATCAACAAAGGGGGTGGTGGAGTTTAACTCCAGCAAGCCAGCTTTGACTCAGTGGCTAACCTGAACTACGACTGCAAGTAACTCTTTTGAGGTGGCGCACACGAGTCAACAAATTCACCATACCAATACACCACTATGGATCCGCTCCCGTCTCCCTGCGAGAACGCCATCCGTAGCACTCACACTTATCTTGCGCATTTTAGAGTATCCACTTTCACTTCTCTATGAACTATGCAAGGGGTCCAAGTTTCCATATCCGAGGAATCCGGCTATTCGAATAGATAATGATAACCCTACAGGGGTGTACTTCTTCACACACGCTCTCGCCACTTATCGCCCTGTACACGTCATGTACCTCGGCAACCTTCAAGCGGAAGCCGGGCGAGGGAGTCAGCCACGACCTGACTAACCAACAAGTCTCTAGTCCAGGTTTATCGCCTATTCGGGTTCCATCCGCAAGGAGATCCGGCCGGGGTGTCGCTCATGACCCCAAACGATGTGAGCAGGGTTCCTAAGCCCACCATCCGGGTGCCACTTGGTACACCGTGCCACTGTGCCTAGTCTGTCCCAAGCCCACCTGTACCGGGTGCCACTTGGTAGACTACTAACACTACCTACAAACACCAGAAACTAGTTTCAACTCCTGGACAGAGATCGAGTTGATTAATAAGTCGAGAGGGGTCGAGTTATCGGAACCCAATGTGTGGTAGTAACTGTTCATGGATCACAAACATAGAACTCAGTTCCCGAGGACGGCTGCAATGAGACAACCCACCATGTACTCCTACATGGCCTCTCACTGCTACCTTACCAAATAATGTTCACACACTCAGCTCACACACAGTAGGACATGTTCATCACCATTCCAATTCATTCCCGATGAATCAGACCTGACTCAACTCTAAGCAATAGCAGGCATGACAAACAAGCATGAATGAGTAGGCACACCAGGGCTCAAACAACTCCTACTCATGCTAGTGGGTTTCATCTATTTACTGTGGCAATGACAGTTCATGCAAAGGAAAGGGGTTCAACTACCGCATCATGTAATAGTTGAATCATTGTTGTCCTAATGTAGTAAAAGAGAGCAAGAGCGAGAGAGTGGGATTGTATCGGAATGAACAAGGGGGTTTTGCTTCCCTAGCACTTCTGAAGATAGTATAGTTCTTCATCGGTGTCATCGATCACATCGTCGGAACCACGTCTATCGAGAGGGGACAAACACTGGCAACTGAGAAAGAACACAATCAATGCAATGCCACAATATGATGCATGATCATGACATGGCAATATGCTGTGATTTGAGCTAATGCATCTAGCTATGATTTAAATGAAGTTGGTTTGAATACATGATTCAAATTCCAACTCCATATATGATTATTTAAATGCCTTTTATTTGTTTCGTCCAAAACAGAGGACAAACATTGTTCAAACATGCATGAAAATGGTACAGATGGATTCCTTCAATTTTTATGATAATTTTACATATATAATTTATTTAATTCTGAGCTACGGTTGATTTTCTATGATTTTTAGAAGTTTGGGGTATTTTCTGAAATTTATAAATCATTTTTTATTTATTTTAATTCCAGAAAACTTTACTGCGTCATCATGACGTCAGCAGGTCAACAGGGCATGGTCCAGGTCAAACCTGACGTGTGGGGTCCACACGTCAGTGTAACGGGGCAAGAACAGAGGCTGACTAGTGGGGCCGCGTCAACGCTGAGGTGGGGGGTCAAAGCATTAGCTTAATTAAAGCAGGGAATAACCCTGTGGTTAATTATGAGGTGGGGCCCGGCTGTCTGTGACTCTTGGGTTTGATTAAGAGGTGGTTACCGCCTAATTAACCTGGCCATGTCAGCACGGCCGGGGTTAGTCCACCGGCGACCATCCAGCACGGCGGAGGCATGCCGGAAACGCGCTACGGGCGTCGGCTGCATGTGCCAAGGGCACCAGGGCGTAGCCCTTGCTCGCCCGCATCCAGGGGAGCAGGTGGGAGGTCGTGGGGTGACCGGAGCTCGCCGGAAACAACCTCGCGGTGGCGGCCGGAGTTCGGTTGCGTGCGGGATCGCGTTGTGGTGCACGGGGAGGACGGCGGTGGGGTGATATGTGCTACGGGGAGCATGCTGGGCATGATGGAGTGCTCAGACACGAGCTGCAGTGCGCATGGCCTCGTCTGCACCATCGCCGGTGATGAAGAGCTCATGGCTTCGGTGGGAACAGCGGTTGGAGGGTGAATTAGGCGACGGGGTATGGGGAAAACGGTGCAGAGGCTCATCGCTTTTCTTCTGGTGCTGCTGGAGAGGCAAGGGAGACACGGGATCTGGCGAAATGTCGGCGGGGATCTCCGGCACCCGAGGACGGAGACGGCGGCGTTGGCGAGGCTCTGGAGCGTTCGACGTTGCATAGCTCAGCGAGGAGGTCGAGGACGACGCGGCGGAGCTTCTAGGCTCAGCGGCAGGGCGAGAGGTGGTCGGTGGCCTTGGGTACGGCGAACGGCGGCGACGGTGGTGAGAGGAAGAATGAGCAGAGGAGGGGGATGAGCTCGAGAGAGAGTGAGAGGGGGTCAGCGGGATCGTGAAGACATGAGGAAAATCGTCCATGCGTCCAGGGGCTCGTCGGCAAGAAGGAGGTGGCGCGGAGCGCGTGGGCGCGCACGGCGGCCACACGCCCTCCTGCCCACTGGCAGGAGGTTGAAGACAGTGGAGGGCCTGGTGGGTTGGGCCAGCAGTGCCAGGCCAGGTGGGCTGCATGTAAGCCAGGTGGGTTTTTCCTCTCTCTATTTTTCCTAATTCTGTTCTATTTTCTGTTTTGCACGTTTGTTTTGAATTTGGTTTTGAAACCAATTCAATTTTGTTGCTTCTGGAAATATTTTTAGAAGCTAAAAGAATTAAACCAAAGCTCCATAAAATATTTCAGAATTATTGGACCTATATTTATTTAATAGTAGATATAAATCCAATTCAAATAGTTATTGATTTAATTCAAATGCCCAAAATAAATGTTTCTGAGACACCAAAAATATTGGTTTGGATTTTACCTCTTGCCAATATTTCCAGAGGATAACAAGAACATTTTCTTGGACTTATTTGAAGCAATTTTATCTTGATCATTTTTAAAAGGATTCTGAGGCTTGGAAAATTCCCCAATTCAAATTTCATTTGAATTTAAACATGATGCAACAACCAAGCTAGTCCAAGGCCAAGGTAAAGCTAGGGATGTGACACTGGCATGGTGAAACAAGTGTCCTGTCTGTATAAGTAGTACGATGGTATAATTTATCACATGGTATATCGTTGATAGAATTTCAACTCTGAATGCTGGTTAGGAATTGTCGTTCGATTTCATTCCAACAGCTATCGTGCTTTATTCAATTTTGTGTATTCACCTTGCGACAGCATCTAAAACCAGCGCCGTACCAATCGCTTGCAATATGAAAAGCGCTGAGGTAGAACACATGGGCCCCCAAACATGCAGGGTCGGCCTGCGGCCCAAAGTCCAGAACCTGGTTTCGAGAAGCACTAGCTCAATGCAGAAGTGGCGTCCTCCTCCTGCTGTGGGTTGGGCGAAGATGAATGTTGATGCTGCGTTATCTCGCAATGGTGAAAGGGGAGCCCTGGCAGTTGTGAGCCGGGATCATACATGCTTCTTCCTTGGAGCATCAGCACTGGTGTGCGAAAGTGTTACTGATCCAGAGATCCTAGAGGCAATGGCATGTTGCGAGGGGCTATCTCTGGCTCTTGACTTAAACTTGCAACAAGTTCAGATTAGCACCGATTGTTCAGCAACAGTCAAGCATATCGGAGAGGCATACTTGGGGCCCAGCAAAGTTATTCTGGACGAGATCAAGATGAAGAAGAATATGTTCCAAACCATGGAGATCATACATGAAAAACGCGAGTGTAATGTTGAAGCGCATGTGCTCGCAAAAGCTGCTACTTCTTTGCCCTGTGGACGCCATCTTTGGCTCACAGGAACCCCCGAAATTATTTGTATACCTATGGCTGTTAATCTTCAATAAAGCAGCTTCTATCCCTCAAAAAAATCTGAGTATTATATTCTCAGCTGAAACCCCATAATGCCCGTGCGTTGCAGAGGGAGTATATTTCTCGGCAAGGTGAGCCTGTGATATAAAAGATTTGTATATTTCTTTACAGAGGGAGTATCTCTCTGTCAAAAAATATATTTATGTGTAACTAGTCACTCCTGTCTTTCTACTTCCCTTTGCTGATATGTGGGGCAACCGGCAACGGGGTCCACGTGCCATATGCACAAATTAGAGTGCACAACTTCACGGTAGACACACCCCGGTCGTAGCACCACAGTAATGCCCAATGAGCCGTCAAATCACAACCCCCCCTTTCCAGCTTTAGCAGTAAGCTGGACGGACGAAGCGGCAATATTTCACTGGGCCTGAATCCCCTTCTCCCTCGTCTGCTTGTTCAGAGAAAACCCCCTCTCGTCGATTGCATAGGGTTTTCTCATGGAGAACCAGGTATGAATTCTCCATCCATCCCCGATAACCCCAAGTCCCTTGGTTGCAGGTAATCCTAGGATGGCAGCCGCCGCCGTTGATGCATTTTTCTTCCTACTGGATCTGGTGTGTTTCATTTGCAGTGCCCGAAGTGCAAGTACCCTACAAGTTTCTGCGCCCTCGGCGAGACGCCACACTTGTTCCTTCTCATCCTAACACAGCATTTTGAAACGTGCACAGTATGTTCCTAGAATCCTCTTTTCTATCCGGGAGGGTGGGGTTTTTTTGAACATGCTGTGTTCTCATATTATTTTTCCTGCAGTGTATTATTTGCTCTGCCAGAACACATGTACTCAAGATGCTCGGCTTTGACATAACTGAATACACTAGTTTAATGGTCACAGTGAAGACAAGCCATGGATATAAGTTCCGAGTTGGGTTCATGAACCAAGAAGATTGCTGCTTTTTTTATGGCCGAACATGGATAAACTTTCTCAAGTGTTAGGACTGAAAGTTGGCGCGCGAATGTTGATGGAAATAGCAGAACCTGGTCTCATCTTCACTGTGATCTTCCACCCCGACGTCGTTCCAATTGTTCATCCATGTTATTTTTGTATCTGGTTCTTTCTTGTTGCCTCGATTACTTCTTAATCCACCTATTTTGTCTAACTAATCACAATTTAACTTTACAAGTAGCAATGAATCTCTCACGAAGATGCTACTTCTAACTAATATTTTCTTATAATTGGTGGCACATGTAGGTTTTTTCAGAGTTAATCAGTCTGCCCGTTTGTTACTCTATAATAACTCAGCTCTTACTAATGGCACTGAAGTTGACTGGATCGACATCCACAGGTTCCTACACTTTATTGATCGTCTTGAGGTCCTTGTGGGGCGTTTCAATGGTGGAAGGCCACGTCGGATATGTGTGCCACTGCTGCACTCGTTGAATAGGTCCAACTGTGTCGAGAAACTTATGGTACGAGATGTTTTCTATTATATATGTTGTTCATAAACTATTGCTTATACACAGTTTTACATCTGTGATCTTCTTGAAAGAGGAACTGCCGAGTTCTATTGTTCCTATATAGATGGCTGACCATGGCCTGGTCAGACTTGCGCTTGGTCACAACATGATGTTTATGTCGACCTACTCAATTCCCCTTGGAGGTGAAAAGATACTTATTCATGGGTGGTCTCAAATAATGAAGGCCCGTCCATCTTGGAGAATAGGACAGAAGATTATGTTCATGCTTTTCCATGGCTCTAAAGCGAATATCCTGTTTATTGACCACGTTGCGAGATGAAGCCGCTTTCAGAAGGTTGTGGATGCGCAGGGTGGCGCCTGGGCCTTGTCCTGGGGCTTGGCGGCCTCACCCTTGGTTAAATATAGGAAAAGTAGCATTGTTCGAGGCGTGCTTTGTACAGTTGAACCTGTATAAGTACTCATACTGCTTTCAGCTTTGGTTGTTAAGTGCCCCTGCTGGTTTCAGTTAAGGTTGTTAAGTACTCCTGCTGCTTTACAGTCTGTCGTGTTTCTTCAGTCCTGTCTTCCTCCAGCCGCCAAAACCAAACCAGCGCCAGCGGGGCCGCCTCCTTCTGCCTCCCATGGCTGGCTGCGCCTCAGCGCACGCATCGCCGCCCCACCGTCTCCTAAATCGTTAACGTTGACGTCCTCCCCGCACTTTGGTGCGCTCGCCGCAGCATCGCCCTCTCGCGTTGTCAACATAGTCAACAAACAACAGGAATCGACAGAAGTACGTGGAGAGGATGACAGTAGGGGCCCACCACGTCAGCGTATGGAAACATAAAATGCTTCCTCCTCGTGTTTTCCTGACATCTGGGACCCACGACATTGTGAGCGTATATAGTCAATAGACAAGAGAACAACACAAGATCGGCTGACACCTGGGATGTAGCTACTCGAGCAGTATTTTTTTGTTTGGTATTGTTGAGGCAGAGCAGGGTTTGAACTGGGTTGTGGCCCGTCTAGCCCAGGCTTATATTTTATGTTCACCATGTGACCAGCCCAGCTATATTTTCTTCGTGAAAATGAGCCCAGTTTATTTTTTTTTGAAGAATACCCAATCCAGGCCTACTTATTTTTCTACGCCCTGATGGGCTGCAACTCTTTCAAGACGCCTGCAAATCTTGAAAGTAATATGAAATGGGTTGTAAATATAAAAACAGATGACAAATTGGCAATTACTTTATAATTTCTGAATTTATTACATTTTCAGATTCCTATTTCACTGGGCATTAACCTAATTTAAATATATCTTCAAAGTATTTTAAATCTGGCTGGACATTTCGGTATTTAAAATAGTTTGGAACCCATAGAAATATGCGAAATTGGCCATGGCCAACCCAAAAAACGACTGCAATAAATTGCATAAGAAGTTGCCATGAGCTATATATAAATTATTAAAAAAAGAGGGAGTGGTCTGACTTGTGGGCCTGTTTAGTTGACGCGTATGCAAGATTTTTTTTAGTTATTATATACGTCAACAAACGATTCTAGCAGATGTAACTGTTGGGTGTCAATCCAACGGCCGTCGTGTTTCTTCAATCTCTGATCTTCTTGCTCCAGCCGCCAAAGCAGCGCCGGCGGGACCGCCTACTCCTGCCTCCCGTGCCCGGATGTGCTGCCGCACGGGCCTTAGCGCCCCCTACTACTCCCACCGCTGGCCAGGGCATCCCTCTACTCACCCACACCCCCTGTTATTCTGCGGCGACGGCAGCCTCACACCGCAGCTGAACCGGTGAACGCTCGTACTCCTCTCCGCATGGGCATCCACTGCCGCGTCTTTCCCAGCTCCGCGTCGTCCCCTTCCTATGCCTCGCCATCGTCCACCGCCATGGTGCTCTCGGCGCGGCATGGTCAATGTGGTCAACGACCGACTTCCATCAGAAGAGTACTGTACGTGGAGAGGCTGACAGCTGGGTCCACGGCAGCCGCAAGGAAGTGCTTCCTTATTACGCGGAAAATAATTATTCCTCCACCTAATAGCGGGGACCCACCGCACGGGCCACCAGTATTTTGTGACAAAAATTGTTTCCCCCTGACTACTGGGACCCACCGGACGGGCCACCAAATTTTGCGAAAACAACGTTCCCCCCGCTGTCAGCTCGGACCCACCGGAAGTGCCTCCTTATTACGCACAAAAAAATGAATACTCCCCCGGCTAGCTGGGACCCACCTTGGTGGGAGGCTGACTTGTGGGCCTACTAAGTTGACGGGGACGAAGGGCTTTGTCAACTTAGTCAATATGAACGATTCTAGCTCCAGTGATCGTACGATGTCCATCCAACGGCCGTAGTGCTTCTTCAACCACTGGTCTTCTTGCTCCAGCCGTCCAACACAGCGCCGGTCGTGCCGCATGCTCCTGCCTCCCGTGGCCGGCTATGCTGCCGCGGAGGCCTCACCACCCCCTACTATTCCCACCGCTGGCCAGGCCCTGCGGCGACGGCAGCCTCACACTGCAGCCGAACCAGTGAACCCTCGTACTCCTCTCCACGCGGGCTTCCACTGCCGCGTCTTCCCCGGCTCCGCGTCGTCCCCTTCCTAGGCCTCGCCGTCGTCCACCGCCGTGGTGCTCTCGGCACGGCGTGGTTAATGTGGTCAATGACCGACTTCCATCAGAAGAGTACTGTGCGTGGAGACGCTGACACCTGGGTCCACGGCCGCAACAAGGAAGTGCCTCCTTATTACGCGCAAAATAATTATTCCTCCACCTGACAGCGGGGACCCATCGGACGGGCCACCAGTATTTTGCGAAAAAAATCGTTTCCCCCTGACTGCTGGGACCCACCGGACGGGCCACCGTATTTCGTGAAAAAAACATTCCCCCCACTGTCAGCTCGGACCCACCGGAAGTGCCTCATTATTACGCACAAAAAAAAGAATACTCCCCCGGCTAGCTGGGACCCACCTTGGTGGGAGGCTGACTTGTGGGCCTACTAAGTTGACAGGGACGAAGGGCTTTGTCAACTTAGTCAATATGAACGATTCTAGCTCCAGTGACCGTACGATGTCCATCCAACGGCCGTAGTGCTTCTTCAACCTCTCGTCTTCTTGCTCCAGCCGCCCAAAGCAGCGCCGGTCGTGCCGTATGCTCCTACCTCCCGTGGCCGGCTGTGCTACCACGGAGGCCTCACCGCCCCCTACTATTCCCACCGCTGGCCAGGCCCTGCGGCGACGGCAGCCTCACACCGCAGCCAAACCAGTGAACCCTCGTACTCCTCTTCGCGCGGGCTTCCACTGCCGCGTCTTCCTCGGCTCCGCGTTGTCCCCTTCCTAGGCCTCGCCGTCGTCCATCGCCGTGGTGCTCTCGGCGCGGCGTGGTCAATGTGGTCAACGACCCACTTCCATCAGAAGAGTACTATGCGTAGAGACGCTGACAGCTGGGTCCACGGCTGCAGCAAGGAAGTGTCTCCTTATTACGCGCAAAATAATTATTCCTCCACCTGACAGCAGGGACCCACCGGATGGGCCACCGTATTTCGCGAAAAAAATGTTTGCCCCTGACTGCTGGGACCCACCAGCTACATCTTCGCATGAAAGGAAGTGCCTAACAGTTGGGACCCACCTGGTCGAAGCGTACGTAGCGTTGTCATTCTGGTCGCGAACGTGTACGTACATATATACTGGTCGATGTAGAGGCGCGCACATGTCGTAGTAGAGGCGCGCACGTAGCATGTACACGTACGTACAGCGGCCAGGGTGCAAGAAAGAAAATACGGCCACGTATGTGTACATACAGGCGGGGTCTCGAACGCCTACTCGCGCATACGTATAGCCAGGGCTCGTGTACATGGCTGGGTCGGAACGGAGAAACAACGTCGTCGCCGTGTTCATGAGGAGGTAACGGAATGCATCGTGTTCATGGGGAGGCAATGGAATGCATCGTGTTCATGGGGAGGCAACAGAATGTGTCGTGTTCATCGGGAGGGCTTGGACGGAATAGGCGATGGAAACGAGGTCTGGCGTACCGCAGAATGGAGGAAATGGCCTTGTGTTCGACTGGCCACATTGGAAACGGGATCATGTTCATCGGGAGGGGTCTGGCGTACCGCAAAACGGAGGAAATGGACCTCCTACGGCCGAAACGGGGGTCCTGTTGATCGGGAGAGGTGTGGCATACCGCAAAACGGACGAAACAGACTTGTGTTGGAGTGCTACGGTCGAAATGGGGGTCTTGTTCATCGGGAGGGGTGTGGCGTACCGCAAAACGGGGCTCCACGGGATACTGTTAATCTCACTACTAGGAAAAGGGCTATAGATGGAATTGACACTAATGGCGCACCAGACATGTGGTGAGCCATTACTATATACTAATGGCGCACCATGTGTTGATGCGCCATTAGTGTGCAAATACTAATGGCGCACCACATCCACCGTGCGCAATTAGTAAAAAAAATTAATTTTTTTTCAAAACTACTAATGGCGCACCGTGGGAGTGGTGCGCCATTACTAGTTGAACTAGTAATGGCGCATCACATCCACGCTGCGCCATTAGTAAAAAAAATTAATTTTTTCAAAACTACTAATGGCGCACCGTGGGAGTAGTGCGCCATTACTAGTTGAACTAGTAATAATGGCGCACCACATCCACGGTGCGCCATTAGTAAAAAAAATTAATTTTTTCAAAACTACTAATGGCGCACCATGGGAGTGGTGCGCCATTACTAGTTGAACTAGTAATGGCGCACCATGCCACGGTGCGCCATTAGTAACTTGGCCCAAACATTCGCCCGAATGCACCCCCCTGGACCGCCTTTTCAGTTTCAAAAAAAATAAAAGAAAATGATAGAAATGTCAAAAAAATAAAAGAAAATAAGATTCCCATGTGATATGTGGTCTAGTTGTTAGCAAAATTTACAAACATGAATTTTCGACTTTTTTGCAAAATCTCTCGAGAATTTGTAAAAATGGGCATAACTTTTGCGTACAAACTCGGATGAAAAAGTTTTTTATATGAAAAATCATCTACTCGAAAAGTTACATCCAAATTTAACTGGGGGAACCCCGTTAAACATTTTCAAAATCCTCAAAAACCTAACAGAAAAAAATACGGGGCTTTTAAGATCTGGAGAGGCAAAAAATTCAAAAAAATTCAAACTTACTAATGGCGCACCTGCCCATGGTGCGCCATTAGTATCTTCCTGCCTTCAAAATTCAAAATAAGTCAAAAAATAAAAATAAAAAGTTACTGATGGCGCACCTGCCCGTGGTGCGCCATTAGTATCTTCCCGCCTTCAAAATTCAAAATAAATCAAAAAAATTAAAAAAGTTAGTAATGGCGCACCTGCCCACGGTGCGCAATTACTATGCCGTATATATGGCTGGGCGTGGTCCTCTCCTCCTTACCTCTTCATTCTTCTCCTCCACTCCACCTCCCCTCCACTCCATCTCCACCTCTCCTCCACACCATCTCCTCCTCTCCTCCACTCCATCTTCCCTTCTCTCCTCCACCATACTACCCTCCTCCTCTCCGGCGACCTCCTCCTCCTCTCCGGCGACCTCCTCCTCCCTCCTCTCCTCTCCTCCCCTCCCCCCCTCACGGTTTCTCCTCCCTCCTCTTCGGTGAGCTCCTCCTCCCTCCTCTCCTCCCATTCCCTCATGGTTTCTCCTTCCTCCTCTCCGATGCTTCGGTGAACTCCTCTCCGGCGACCTCCTCCTCCTCTCCGGCAATGTAGGTGAGCGCCTCTCCGGTGACCTCCTCCTCCTCCTCTCCGGCGAACTCCTCTCCGGCAAAAGAACACGGCAAAAGAACGTACAAGATCCAAAAACAGGAACAAAATTTGAAATAATATCGTGCCAAAAAACAAGCAAAAAAAGAGCAAAGAATGGGCAAAAAAATCACGATCCAGATCCAAATTCAAAATTCAAAAATAGCAATGGCGCACAGTGGGGGTTAGACGGTGCGCCACTACTATTTTCCCGCCTTCAAAATTCAAAAATACTAATGGCGCACCGTGGCCTGTACTAATGGCGCACCAGTGGCCTATACTAATGGCGCACCGTGGCCTATACTAATGGCGCACCAGTGGTGCGCCATTAGTATACCAGATACTAATGGCGCACCAGTGGTGCGCCATTAGTATACCAGATACTAATGGCGCACCAGTGGTGCGCCATTAGTAAAAAATACTAGTGGTGTGATACTAACGGCGCACCAGTGATGCGCCATTAGTAGGCAAAACTGGTGCGCCATTTGTAGCCCTTTTCCTAGTAGTGTCTCCACCATCGACCCCCTCCAGCCTCCACGAGCTACTGTTCATCCACCGTCGACCTCCTCCAGCCTCCACCTGCGACTGTTCATCCACGGGCTCCTGTTCATCCAGCCTCCACCACGCGCTACTCCATCGGCTACTGTTCAACCAGCCCTCTCCACGGGCTCCTGTTCAACCACCCCTCCACGGGCTACTGTTCATCCAGCCCTCCACCGTCTACTATTCATCCAGCCCTCCACGGGGTGGTCCTGTTCATCCAGCCCCAACTGGCTTGATCGATTGGGGTCCTGTTCATCTAGAGGCAACAGCACGGGGTCCTATTCATCCACCCCTACCGGGAACTGTTCATCCACCCCCCCCCCCCCCCCGCAACAATCACTGTTCATCCAGAGGCAGCATCGATCGGCTTCAGTTAGCAGCAGTACCGAAGGAATCGCTCGATCGGGTTCAGTTATCAGCCATCGATCGATCGCTCGGGTTCAGTAACGCGTAGCCTGCAGTGCAATCGCTCGGGTTCAGTTAGAGCCAACGCCTCGCACACACACGCGTATGTGTACGAGAGAAACGCGCATCGCTCGGCCCCCGACCTCCCACTGTAACCGGGAACTCCCCGAAATTTTCCTCGCCCTCGCTTCTACCATGGTTTTTTCCGTCATGGATGGCCCAAAGAATGTCATGCAGCTGCGTCTCCGGCCTGCCCAGGACGAAAAGCCCATTTTCTGTCATGATATTTTGTCATAGAAGTAGGAGCCCACCGGGTTTTGTCACAATTATCGTCATAGAAGTGTCATATGTATGACAGAAAAAATTTCGTTCGGCCCAAAATGTCACGGATGTGTCTTTTTTTGTAGTGAAAGTAGGGTTGAATGCTTTCTGGAAGCTTAACCCGGCACCAGAGGTAAATCTTCTTGACTCCCTTTTCCTCAGCAGTTAAGTATTTGCATGAGTTTCAACATGATGTTTTTCTACACGCTAAATCTGACTTTTGGAAGGACAAATATGATCATACAGCTGCTAAAAAAGCTAGAGCTGCTGCAATAGCCGCCAAGAAAACCGCCAAAAAATCTAAGAAGAAAACAACTGGTTCTGACGTTTTCAAGTTGGATGACATCTCTGAGTCGGAGGTAGCCCTTGACTCTCTTGGCCTGATTTTTAACAACCTTATTTACACTGACTATTATCAGGATGACACGGGGGCCAGCCAGACAGTTGATGAAGAGGTAACTATTATTTCCTCTAACTCAGAACCTTTACCAAGGCAGAAACTTCGGTGGGTAACCCGGAAAGTAAGGTTTTCACACCCCTTGGCTTATTTAGATCCTCATTTTCGTTTGAAAGAACAGCAACATGAGAGCCGCCGTCAGACCCGGACCAGTGGAGACGATGAGTTACCCTCCGGCTTACCGAAAACTCCTTGGAAACGCCAAAACGAGGTTTTTTACATCTTAACTCTGATGAACGAGTCACTTTTATAAGTCACTGAACTATAATTCCACTTTTGCAGGAGATTGCTCGTTCCTCATCTGGTGATTCTTCACAAACTCAGTTGTCGGCTTTTCAGACTGCCCCCAGGTAAAGATAATTATCCTTCTTCTGCACCTTTATGCCCGTATCGTTATACTAACTCATCAAATTCTTCTTAGTGGCCAAGAAAAGCCCAAGAAAGCAAAGGTAGCAAAACCGGCTAAGAATCCAAAAGCCACTGAACCGGCGCAGCCGACTCTTGCCCCGAAACAAACTGAAGCACCAGAAGACCCTGCTACCAACGTTTAATCTGATCTTCCTGATCTGTCTGTTGATGAAACCATTTTTAATCCATCCACTGTTGAACCGTCAAGCTCAGCTAACCCGCCAAAGACTTACGGCAATGATGTTTTAATCACTGGTACCAGATTTGTTGAACCGGGCAATCCGACTGTGCTGGCAAGACACTCTGCAAAGCAAGAAGTCATGGAGAGGCAGAAAAGTGAGGTTTGATGTCTCCCACTACACCCATCTGAGTATTGGTGAAGTACTATCTGGCTATCTTAGCCAAGTCAACTCCAGCCGTGACTCAGAGATTGAAATGGTCAAACAGATGAACCAAAAATATGCGGTATGTTCTCTGGTTTATATAAGTTATGACCCTGGCAGCCCCCAAGTCTGTGGAGTATGATAAGAGTGAATGATCTGTAGACTTTTAATAGACTTATATGCTTTTGCCTTAGACTCCTTTCGATTCTCGGTTTACAACCAAACCGGATGCTGATAGATTTTTCAATTTACATGTGTAGTCCCCAAGGGCCGGTTTAATCAGTATGAATGAGCCGGTCCTAGTAGCCAATATGGAAGAGAAAAATATGTTCACCAGATATCTTTATGAGCCAGCTGAGGCTATCAATAACATATCCGGCTTACCTTTGGTACGAAAAACAGCAAAATGCATTAGCCCCCAAGTGCCAAGTGGTCTTGCTTGCAAAGCACTTGGGACTTCTGGAAAAAATCCAATTCCTTTGACAATAAAATTGTGCTGACAGACATTAGCCCCCAAGTTCCAAGTGTTATTGCTTGCAAAAGCACTTGGGACTTGCTTTTATAATCCGCCATGAAACTAACAACCATATTCTGTATACAGGATGCAACCGCAGAACTGGAATCCCAATTGTCTGAAGCCAAGACCCGGCTGTCGACTCAGGAAACTAAAACAAAGAAAACTAAATCCAAACTCCAATTGAGTGTGTCTGAAGCAGAGAAACTGAAGACCAGTTTTAGTGCAGAGAAAAAGGCTTGGGCCGATAAGAAGACTGCCCTGACGCAGCGTGCTGAAACGGCCGAGGCGGCTCTGAAAGAAGTTACCGCTGAACTCATCGATTTAAAGAACTGTGTGTCTCAGATGGTTTCTGCAATCTTCGGCAAATCACCTTATTACTTAATCAAAGTCTATATTTGTCAGCATAATGTAAGTTGCCTACTTAACTCGTTGGGAAAACTTGACAGGTCCCTGGAGAAGCAATCTGAGTCAAGATAATCTGATAAAGCTCAAGGCGGTTTACACTCTTGTGTAGCAATTGTATATTGGAGCTTAGCGTGCTCTTGCTATTATCTCCCCAGCGAACCAAGGACCAAACTTATTGAGTGATGTTTTGAAGAAGCTATCCATCTTACCCGCCAGGTTTCAGGAAGTCAAGCGTTCTTGTGCAAGAGCCTGAGCCATAAATGCTTTGAGCCGCTCCAAAGCCTGGGTATCTAAGTTAGACCCAGCGGACGTAGCCAGGGGGTACCCCAGCCTTAAGGAAGATGGAAGTCCATTCAACCAAGAAGACTTTGCTGCCTGCGTGAAAGAGATTCGTCCTCATGCCACCATCATTGCCGAAGAAACCAATCTCACCAAGTATCAGCCGGGTTTTGATGCAGAAAATAAGAAGATGGCGACTCCTTCATATAAAGTGACGGACTTAATCCTGCCAATTCGTAAGCACATTTTCGCCCCTGAATTGACTCGTCTGGTCTGATTGATGATGGGGCTGAGTTCGTCACCCTTCATGGCTTTGATTGGTCCAAACCCAATTTCCAAACGGTGGAGGAAGATGAACCGGCAAGAGATGAGTCGCAACCATCCAGTCAACCGGGCCAGGATTCATGAACCGGCTCCAGTTTATCATCTGCTATGTGCGAGAGTAAAAAACAGTATTATCCTTTTGGGCTCCAAGCGCCTTGTAATAGGCTAGCTTAAAACTTCATGTTCTGCTTATGCCATCGTGCGTATTGTGCTGCGTACAACATTTGTATCCCTCATGTGAATATATGCTTTACATCCTTTACAATATCAGTAGTGTTGAATATGTTCGTGCATGCAATATATGAAAATTGTCCTGGCAGTTTATCGCCGGACGGGTCATAACGCCTGATACACAACCAAGGAAACCAACATAGCTATATAACCAAGGCTGGATGCAAGAATAATCAACATGAAATATATCATTCCTATGATATTGAATTATATCGGCGTCTTACCACAGGGTGGGTCATAATATCTTACGTACGACCATTAATATTAAAAGAAGAGACACAGATAAGCCTATTATGAATTTTAACTTTGAAACACAAGGGCAATATCATACCTGTGATTTTGAATTTTCACTGTCGTTTAATGTGACCCGAACAGTAAGGGTGATAACCCAATCTTTTAGAAGCCAAAACTTCCACATGTATGATAATTGTCATACACTGGCGACTTATCATAAAAAACCAAGCCGGGTTAAATTGAAACCATACTTATACTTAGATCTGGACGAAAAAGATGCAGAATAAAAAACAAAGATTGTTTTTCATAAACTTAAGCCAGATAAAAAGAAAAATTTAGAGGCTTCTGATTCAAATACAATCAGCAAACCGGACCAAAGGGGTTAATCTAGGATTCGAATACGATCATGTAGCCCCCAGTGGCTTTGGCGTTGCGCCGATCAAGAGGGTACCGACAGCTATGTTCTCTTTGGTTCGAATACGACCTATGATTGAACAGGAAGCCCCCAAATGACCTTGAGAATTTTTTAACGACTCTGATTCGAATACGATTAAAGTCGAACCCAAAAAGGGGTTAAGCTATGATTCGAATACGATCAAGAAGCCCCCTAGTGAGTTTGGCATTGCACCGATCAAGAGGGTGCCGACAGCTATGTTCTCTTTGGTTCGAATAGGACCTATGTTTGAACAGGAATCCTCCTAGTGATCATATGATTTAACGGCTAGATTCGAATACGATCATGAGCCGGACCAAATGGTTAAGCTGGATTTGAACACAATCAGCCCCCAATTGGTTATTTTGAAATTATAATGATGAAGACATATGATTATTGAGGATGAAAAGGACAGAGGTCCTTCTTTATTACTTATCATATATACAACGTCAAAGTATGTACATCATGAGAGCCGGTGGCTCAAGTATAGTAAGGCCGAAGATGAGCGATATTCCATGGCCGGCGGGTCTCTTCCTCCGACTTACGTGAGTCTTTGTGCTCTCGAACATCGATAAGGTAGTATGACCCATTGTTCAAATTCCCGCTGACCCCAAAAGGTCCTTCCCAAGGTGGGGATAACTTGTGTGCATCAGTTTGATCCTGGATGAGCCGGAGCACCAAGTCACCTTCTTGAAAGGTTCTGGACTTAATTCAGCGGTTGTGGTAACGGTACAGGTCCTGTTCGTAAATCGCCGGACGGGCTGCTGCTAAGTCACGCTCTTCATCTAACAGGTCAAGTGCATCCTGACGGGCTTGTTCGTTGTCAACTTCAACGTAAGCCGCCACGCGGGGCGAGTCATGACGGATGTCACTAGGTAGGACTACCTCTGCTCCGTAAACCATGAAGAAAGGCGTATAACCCGTAGACCTGTTAGGGATAGTATTGGTGCTACATATCACAGAGGGTAACTCCTCCACCCAATAACCTGGCGTCCTTTGTAAAGGAACCATAAGCCAGGGCTTGAGACCTTTCAAGAATTCCTGATTGGCTCTTTCAGCTTGACCATTGGATTGGGGGTGAGTTACTGATGAAACATCAAGTCGGATATGCTCACGTTGGCAGAATTCCTCCATAGCACCCTTGGCAGATTAGTACCATTGTCAGTTATAATGCTGTGTGGAAAGACAAAATGAAAGATCACCTTTTTCATGAATTGAACCACCGTGGCTGCATCACACTTACTAACCGGCTCTGTCTCAACCCACTTTGTGAATTTGTCAACTGCCACCAAAAGGTGTGTCTTTTTATCTTTGGATCTTTTGAAAGGTCCAACCATCTCGAGCCCCCAGACTGCAAACGGCAAAGTAATTGGAATCATCCGCAATTCTTGAGCCGGCACGTGTGCCCGTTGTGAGAATTTCTGGCAACCATCACATTTACTGACTAGATCCTCCGCATCAGCGTGAGCCGTCAGCCAGTAAAAACCATGACGGAAGGCTTTGGCTACAAGGGACTTTGAACCGGCATGATGGCCACAATCTCCTTCATGGATTTCACGAAGGATTTCTTGACCTTCCTTAGGAGAGACATAGCGTTGAAATGCCCATGTGACACTGTGATGATGCAACTCACCATTGGCAATTTTCATTGATTTAGACCGCCGGGTTATCTGTCTAGCCAAGGTTTCATCCTTAGGCAACTTGCCCCGGGTCATATAAGCCAAATATGGCACTGTCCAATCTGGGATGATGTGAAGAGCCGCCACCAATTGTGCTTCTGGGTTTGGAACAGCCAAGTCTTCCTCCGTAGGCAACTTGACAGAAGGGTTATGTAGAACATCTAAGAAAGTGTTAGGTGGCACTGGCTTACGTTGAGACCCCAGCAGGCTTAAAGCATCAGCCGCTTCATTCTTTCTATGATCAATGTGTTCCACTTGGTAACCCTTGAAGTGTCCAACAATGGCATCAACCTCACGGTGATATGCCGCCATGAGAGGATCTTTGGAATCCCACTTGTCTGATACTTGCTGATCCACCAAATCTGAGTTGCCAAAGCACCTTACCCGGCTCAAGCTCATCTCCTTAGCCATCCGAAGACCATGGAGCAAAGCCTCATACTCAGCTGCATTGTTAGTATAGGGAAACATCAACCGTAGCACATAACAAAAATTTTCACCTCGAGGGGAAGCTAAAACAACTCCAGCCCCCAAGCCCTCTAATTTCTTGGACCCATCAAAATGAATAGTCCAATAGATGTTGTCCAGCTTCTTTTCAGGCATCTGCAGCTCTGTCCAATCGTTGATGAAGTCCACTAGTGCTTGAGACTTGATAGCAGTGCGTGGCACATACTTTAAGCCATGAGGCCTAAGTTCAATGGCCCACTTGGGAACTCGTCATGTGGCTTCTCTATTTTGAATGATATCTCCTAAAGGAGCAGAACTAACCATAGTGATGGGATGACCCTGAAAATAGTGCTTAAGCTTCTGGCTCGCCATGAACACCCCATAAACAAGTTTTTGCCAATGTGGATATTTCTGTTTGGACTCAATAAGCACCTCACTGACGTAGTAAACCGGCCATTGAACCAGATATTCCTTGCTAGCCTCCTTGCGCTCTACTACCATGGCCACACTGACAGCACATGTGTTAACAGCCACATATAACAATAATGGCTCCTTATCAATAGGAGCAGCAAGGACCGGCGGCTCAGCGAGCTGTCTCTTCGGATCTTCAAAGGCGGCGTTAGCAGCATCACTCCAGACAAAATCGTTTATCTTCTTCATCATTTGATATAGCAGTATGGCCTTCTCACCTAACCGGCTTATGAACTGGTTTAAAGCAGCAATACGACCCACCAAACGCTGAACATCATTGATGCACGCCGGCTTAGCCAAAGATGTGATTGATTTGATCTTCTCCGGGTTAGCCTCGATGTCTCTGTTAGAAACCAGAAAAACCAAAAGCTTGCCCGCTGGTACTCCGAAAACACACTTGGCCGGGTTAAGCATCATCTTGTAGACCCGGAGGTTATCAAAGGTTTCCTTTAGATCATCTATAAAGGTCTCCTTCTCTCTGGACTTCACCACAATATCGTCCACATAAGCATGAACATTGCACCTAATCTGATTATGAAGACAGTTCTGCACACATCGCTGATAAGTCGCCTGGGCACTCTTAAGCCCAAAAGGCATAGACACATAGCAGAAGGCTCCAAACGGAGTAATAAAAGTTGTCTTCTCCTGGTCCTTAACTGCCACCTTGATCTGATGATAACCAGAATAAGCATCCAAAAAGCTCAAATGCTCACAACCCATCGTAGCATCAATGATTTGATCAATACGAGGGAGAGTGAAAGGATCAGCCGGACAAGTCTTGTTTAAGTCCGTGTAATCCACACACATACGCCAGGTGCCGTTCTTTTAAAGCACAAGCACCGGGTTAGCCAACCACTCTGGATGAAAAACTTCAATAATGAACTCGGCCGCCAAGAGCCGGGCCACTTCCTCACCAATGGCCTTGCGCCTCTCCTCATTGAACCGCCGAAGAAACTGCTTGACCGGCTTAAATTTTGGATCAATATTGAGAGTGTGCTCAGTGAGTTCTCTCGGTACACCCGGCATGTCAGAAGGTTTCCATGCCATGATGTCCCGGTTCTCACGGATGAACTCAATGAGCGCACTTTCCTATTTGGGATCCAGATTAGCACTGATACTAAACTGCTTAGATGAGTCACATGGAATAAAATCGACAAGCTTGGTGTCATCACCCAACTTAAACTTTAGCACCGGCTCATGTTCTGTAGTTGGCTTTTTCAAGGGCGTCATGTCTGTCGGGTCAACATTGTCCTTGTAGAACTTCAACTCCTCTATTGCACAAACAGATTCAGCGTAAGCAGCATCGCCTTCCTCACATTCCAAGGCTATCTTCCGACTCCCATGCACTATGATGGTGCCCTTATGACCTGACATTTTAAGCTATAAATAAACATAACACGGCCGTGCCATGAACTTGGCATAAGCCGGTCGTACAAACAGGGCGTGATACAGGCTCTTGATCTTGACCACCTCAAAAGTTAACTTCTCGGCCCTAGAATCATGCTCATCTCCAAAGGCTACTTCCAGTTCAATCTTACCCACTGGGTACGCCGACTTACCAGGCACCACTCCATGGAAAATAGTGTTGATGTCTTAAGATTTTTGTCAGTCAACCCCATGCGACGTAAAGTCTAGAGGATGTTGATGCTACTGCCTCCGTCCATGAGTACTTTAGTGAATTTATATCCACCAACCTGAGGTGCCACCACCAAGGCCAGGTGACCCGGATTGTCAACCCGGGGAGGGTGATCTTCCCTACTCCATAGAATAGGCTGCTTAGACCATCTCAAATAACGAGGGACTGCCGGCTCAACAGCATTCACAGCCCTCTTATGAAGCTTCTGGTCCCGTCTCCACAAAATGGTGGTGAACGCATGATACTGTCCACTATTCAACTGATTTGGATTGCTCTGATATCCAGACTGCTGCTGCTGCTGACCTCCGTGGCCAGATTGTTGATTATAGCCACCTTGATTTCCTTGAGAGCCTTGAAAGTTGGAATTTGAACCGCCGCCCGGGCCATGAAAACCGCCACCACCTGAGCTGCTGCCCGGCCCATGATTACTATTGAACATGTTAGAGTTCTTGAAAGCCTTCATGATCGTACAGTCCTTCCATAGGTGAGTGGCCGGTTTCTGCTGAGTACCGTGCCTTGGATAGGGCTCATTTAACAGCTGCTCAAGAGTGGGACCTGCCCTGCCGGACCGAGGAGGTGGCCTCCCCTTACATCGCTGATTGTTGCCCTGTGTATTGGTGTTAGACACAAACTCCGAGCTACCGTCAGCCTTACGCTTATTATTGCCTCCTTGATTCGCCAGGTTATGCTGATGACCCTTGGCATTGCCTTTCTTTTTCACCTTCTCTGTCTTCTCATCATCAGACTCGGGATCCTTGGTACTATCAAAGTCGGCGTACTTGACTAGAGCCGCCATTAGCTGGCCCATGTCATTACAATCGCGCTTGAACCGCCCCAGCTTCTGTTTCAGAGGCGTAAAACGGCAATTTTTCTCCAACATTAAGACTGCAGAGCCGGGATCCATCTTATCAGATGAATGTATTATGGCTTTGACCCGGCGCACCTAATGGGTCGTGGACCCACCTTCCTCTTGCTTACAATTAGTCAAATCCACAATTGACAAGGGCTGCTTGCATGTGTCTTTGAAATTCTGAATAAAATGGGCTTTTAATTCTGCCCATGAACCGATGGAATTGGGTGGCAGCCCCTTCAACCAAGTGCGGGTCGTTCCATCCAACATCATGGTGAAGTAGTTGGCCATTGCTGTGTCACTGACCTCCAGAAGTTCCATGGCCATCTCATAGCTTTCAATCCATGCCCCTGGCTGTAAATCAGCCGTGTAATTAGGCACCTTTAGAGGCCCCTTGAAACCCTTGGGAAAACGCTCATTACGCAGAGCCGATACCAAGCAGGGGACACCTCCAGTCCTTGTGGTCACGCCTGCCTCAATAGAGGTCGTCGGATGAACCGGAAAAGACTGGTGAGCCGCCCGTTGACCTGCCCGCTCAGCTGTCTGTTGAGCCGCCCGCTCAACCTCTTGGCGAATCATGTCCTGGTCAACCAAGTTAGGAGCTCCATCACGCTCCGTGTCATGCCCGCACGACTGGTCATGGCACCGGGCGTTGCTTGAAATGGCTACCGAATCTATGTGCCTGCTATAACTCAGGCTTCGGCTTGGGTGAGGGGTCGAATGAACCCTGTCCCAACTATAAGAATATGCCTCCTGCTGCACCAGAGCCGTCTGAAGGAGTTCTCTAACCCTTCGGGTTTCAATCGCCGCCGGAGAGTCACCCTCTGCTGGGAGAGCCACCAATCGCGCCGCCGCAGTGATCATGTTCTCCAAAGGGTTAGAATAATGACCCGGTGGTGTTGGTACATAAGGAGGTGTAGTAGTATTCATACGAGGAGGTTCCATCACCCGTGGCTGAACCGGCGCCCCAGCCCCAGATGTTGCAACCCGGTTTACCTCCGGTGGGTTACTGGGGCCTGCACCGGGTGTGCGGAAGAGGTTTCTAGGATCATAAGTCAGAGGCATACGGGATTGAGCCTTCTGGTATCTTCTCCTCATGACCTCATTTGATGCGTTCAGATCCATCATAAGCTGGAAAGCCTCTGATTGAATCTGCTGAGCTCGAGCATCCAAAGTCGCCTGCTCCGCGGCCATCCTGATGTCCTCTGGTGCTAGATTTTCCTTGGCTTGTGCTACCTCCTCACGTAACCGTGCCACTTCTGCATCATGCTAAGCCTGATCCATTGGGTTAACCACGATAGTTAACAGGGTTGTCATCCTATCCATGAGATCCATCAGTACCTGAGCCGGCGGGCACGCAGGGCCTCCTGTCCCGGCCGCCGCTGACCCGGAGGTTATCGCTGCCGCAGCCGTAGAGTTTTGAACGGGTTGCGTGACAGTCATGAAGATCTCTGCCCTACTTGGCGGCTCAAAGGGATCCGGAATACTTCTGCCATCGGAACAGCCCCCAAGCCTACCGTCTTGCAATTGATACAATGAATCCGTCTCACCTGTGGACGACTCACCGTCAGAGTAGATGGCCGTCTCACCGCTACACACAGATCCTTCAGAAAATTCTCCTCCATGGATGCATCCCACGAAGGCACGCTTCATGGCGGGCTGAGTTCGAGCGGGTCTCGCGCCCTGAGCCATCTCGATGATGTCGGTGCAGATGTCCGGCTCAGGGCATGGCTCACCGATCTGGCCGATGAAGACGTGGATTCCGCCGAAGGGGACCCGGTACCCGTACTTAATTGAGCCGGCGTCGGGGCCCCAGCCTGCGTCGTCGATGTAGAGCTTGCCATGATGACTCTTGGTCATCCAGCCTACAACGTATCCCTTGAGCCCTTCGAAGCTGCCCTTCAAGAACTCAAATCCACCATGCGTAGGCCCCACAGTGGGCGCCAACTGTCGTGAAATTGTCACGGCAGATGTCCTAGTGGAAGGACTTAATCATGGAGCCATCGCAACTAGGAAGCTTAAAGGGGTTTAAACGGGACAAAGGACACGAGGGTTATACTGGTTTGGCCCCTTGCGGTGAAGGTAAAAGCCTAGTCTAGTTTGAGGTGGTATTGCTTATGTTTCAGTTACTAGGGAGCGAATCCGCTTGACCTAGCTTTTGATCTGATCTTTCTTGCCCTGAACCGCCACCGGGTCTTCCCTTTATATACAGAGGCTGCCCCGACGGCTAATAGAATCCAGGCCGGCTCATAAACAGTGTCCGTCTCGGTCTCTAACTATTCCTTACTTACAATGCAAGTTATGTACATATGACGGTTCATCTCTACGGGCCTTGAGTCACCTTTGGGTCTTGGGCCCTTAACTTAACCGCCATCTTCCAGAGCTGTCTTGGGCTTCATGAATCGCCATAGGTATAACCCGGCCCCTCCTGGGCGGGTCATACCTAATAGTTATATCCCCAACAGATATGAAGATTCCTTTCTCTGTAACCAACTTTGTACAACCCTAGTCCCCTCCGGTGTCTATAGAAACCGGAGGGTTTAGTCCGTAGAGGCAATCATAATCATACATGATAGACTCCTAGGGTTTTAGCCACAACGATCTCGCGGTAGATCAACTCTTGTAATCCTCATACCCATCAATATCAATCAAGCAGGATGTAGGGTATTACCTCCATCAAGGGGGCCCGAACCTGGGTAAAACTTCGTGTCGCCTGTCTCCTGTTACCATCGACCTTAGACACACAGTTTGGGACCCCCTACCCGAGATCCGCCAGTTTTGACACTGACATGGTGCTTTCAATGAGAGTTCCATTGTGTCGTTGTCAGAAGGTTCAATGGATCCATCCATCATCTGCAATGATGCTGCCCTAGGGGAGGTTTTTCTCCCCGGCCAGATCTTCGTATTCGGCGGCTTCGCACTGCGGGCCAACTCACTTGGCCATCTAGAGCAGATCGACAGCTACGCCCCAGGTCACCAGATTAGTTTTGGAAACCTGGATTATGTTGTTGATATCCGAGGAGACTTGATCTTCCAAGGATTCACAACCCCAACCTCCGCTCTGGCCTTAGAGCCGGAGCGCCTCGCCAAGACCGAAGACGGGATTTCTAAACCCGTCGGACTATCTCTAGCCAGTAGGCCCAGTATTGGAGAGCCGGAGGAAGCAGTGTCGCCGGCAACCATCACAAAGCCGGACTCTTCCCCGAACACTGGCATCGAACTCTCGCAGTCAGCATCGTGTGAGCTTAGCCAAGGAATTCCCTTCCCGCCATGCTCCACGGATTCTTTTCTCCCTCAAGAAACCTCGTCGTTAAGCGAGGCTCTAGACTTGATGCGATCCCTCGTGATTACAGAGGAGCAATGTATGAACTACGCCCAGCCCAGACTAGGGGCTAAGAGCGGGGAATTTTAAGTCCCACCCACCACCCACTTTATAGCCACTGTCGAGGACTTAACAAACATGCTCGATTACGACTCCGAAAACATCGACGGTATGGACGACGATGCCGGAGAAGAGGAGGCCCAAAAGCCGCCATTTACTGGACGCTAGACAGCCACCTCTTCGTATGACGTGTACATGGTGGATACACCCAAAGAAGCTAATGGCGATGACAAAGAAAACCCAGTGGAGGATAAACCTCCTGAGATACAACCAAAGCGCCGACGGCGCCGCTCTAAATCACGCTGCAGCAAAAACAGCAATACTGGCATGAGAGACAACAATACTCCGGATGATGCTGAAGACCAAGAAAACCCCATCGAGCAAAACTCTGAACAAGATGATTGGGAGGATGGGCAAGTTAGCCCTGGTGAATAGGCTGCAAACGAAGACTCGGAGGACAGTAATTACATTCCACCCTCTGAGGATGAGGTGAGCGTCGGCGACGAAGACTTTATCGCGCCTGAGGAACCTCTCGAGCAGGAGTGCTTTAAGCAACGGCTAATGGCCATTGCAAGGAGCGTGAAAAAGAAACATCAGTAGCTTCGAGCTGATCAAGATCTACTCAACAACAGATGGACTAATGTCCTGGCAGCCGAGGAATATGGTCTCATGCGCCCAACCAAAAGTTACCCGAAGCATAAACTGCTACCTCAATTCGACGATGAGGCACGCGAGCCCGTACTAGCAACACGTAATGCAGCTGACCGACCACCACGTGGCCGGGACAAAACGGCAACTCAAGCCGAACACCGTCCCATACTATCTCGCCGTAAAGGCAGAGACACAACCGTTCAAGGATACACATATGACCTGCGGCAGGAACTGAAGAATAAAGCAGGTCCGGCCAGATCGATCTACAGATCGTGGGGGCGTGCCCCGACGCACGACGACGGCTATCAAGCCGAACATGACAAGCACAATCACGTCTGGGCCAAAAACCGTAGACGGACTCCATCCGAACTACGTCGTGATCTAGCCCGATATAGAGGTGCCGCACACCCCCTCCGCTTCACTGATGAAGTAATGGAACATGAATTCCCAGAAGGGTTCAAACCCGTGAATATCGAATCATATGATGGAACAACAGATCTCGCGGTATGGATTGAAGACTTTGTTCTCCATATTCATATGGCCCGCGGTGATGATCTTCATGCCATCAAATACCTCCCCCTAAAACTCAAGGGACCGGCCAGGCACTGGCTGAACAGCTTGCCTGAAAACTCTATTGGCAGCTGGGAAGACCTAGAAGACGCCTTCCGCGACAACTTCCAAGGCACATACGTCAGACCTCCGGATGCCGATGACTTAAGTCATATAGTTCAATAGCCCGGAGAGTCAGCCAGGAAATTCTGGACCAGGTTTTTAACTAAAAAGAACCAGATCATCGACTGCCCGGATGCCGAAGCCCTAGTGGCCTTTAAGCATAGCATCCACGACGAATCACTCGCCTGATACCTCGGCCAAGAAAAGCCGAAGTCCATGGTGGCCCTCACGACACTTATGACTTGTAGGCTAGCTAGTGATCGATCAGTAACTTGTAAACACTGAGCGAACAGAAATAAGTAACTGTTAATGCATCTCAATGATTCACAGATCATATACAAATATGTAGCTCTAAAAGCAAAGATCAGCCACTTCGGATCTTGCATCGCAACTAAAACTAACTAGTACGATTACCATACATAAGATCAACATGTTAATGCATCTCAATGACTCACAGATCATATACAAATATGTAGCTCCAAAAGCAAAGATCTAGAAAAAACATATGGTCTTCCTACTAACATGGATGCTTCTCTTGGCCAACATTCAGTACAAACTGAAATACAAATTTGTTTGTGAAGTCTACAATTCCTCTTGCAAACGTAAGTGGTTTCACCAATAGCTAGAACCATGAGAATGAGCCAGACATGATGGAGGAACATCCACTGCAATATGATTTGGTCTTCTCTCGATCACACGGCGAGACTATTTTCGGAATACAAACTTTAACTTAGGCAAAATGATGCCCATTGTATAATCAGACCAAATCAATGAAGCACCTAGTGTTGGCCAATAAATAGTACAGTACTACTTTTCTGCAATCCATGAAGTGACTATCCAATCTTTCTGTGTCTATTTTCAAATGGCACTGCATGCAGTGACTATACTATTCTCTTGTGCAGTTCAACCAAAATTGCGGGCACTTTGTTGATTTGCCAAATAGCAATGGGCAGACATCTCTGTCTGCAAAAATATCAAGCAGCTAGTAAACATATACCACACCTTGTATTTTTGGTTTAAACATGTCTCTTCCGCTTAGCATCTGTCATGTTCTGCACTGGACAATCTGATACAGTTATGTTTTGCCCTGGACAATTTCATACTGAATTGATTTGCTGGTTCAGAGCAGAAATATAGCGCCTATTCTTCATCAGACCAAGGATATCCATGTTCGCAGTGATGGAAGAGGTGAAATCGATACGACCGAAATTGAGCATCCAATCATTGAATCTTGTCCTGCACCTCCAATGTAGGTCCACCCTGCCAATAAATTCACATGCAAACCACTAGTATTACTATCTAATGACAGTACAAATAGAGTAGCAAGATAGTAACAAACCATGTACCTTCGTAATGAAAAGCTCATAGTGCCACCAATTGGATATAAAGGTTGGGAAAAAACATGCTCCTAATGTTGAACCAGTTGGACTTTTTGTGAAGTTCCACTAAAATCGAGCATCCCTGTTTGCATAGATATTGAAAGTGTGATTACTCTAAAAGTGGCACTAGTTGAAGCATAGACTCACAAATATAAGCATTCCAATTTCTTAATGGGAAAAGGTAGCAAGACTATTTCTAACCACCTGTTTGAAGGAATAAATAAAGCAACAACGGCTGATGTGAGGAAGGCATACATAGTTTTTTCTAGAAAAGTGAGCCATTCCTGACCTTTCCTCTTCTTTTAAGCAAATTTTGTGCAGTTCTACTAAAATAAAATGCCATCACCGCCTTGACAATTCAGTGACACTGTACAAAAGGAAATGACTTAACATTACATCATGATGTCAGGTATGTAGTCGACATGCATTAGAGACAAACATACAGACCTCCTCAAGAGAACAGCCGGAGGAGGAGGTGCCCACTCTTGACCTTTCCTCTTGTCTTCATAATTGTCTGTGTAGTTTAACCAAAATAAAATGACATCAGCGCCTTGGCATTTTGGTGACACTGTACAAAAAAATTAACTTATCTCATGAAAGTGAGGTATGTAATCTATAAGCATTAACAGTGCAAAAATCTGACGGGAGTAACAAGTTTCATCATTGGTATACTGGCTGTGCAACAGCATTAGAATGCCTTATAGCTGAAAAATCTTTAATACATCCACAATCAACAGCTAACCCTGAAATAATCTAGTGACATTAAATGTCGTTGCTTAAATTTATGGGTGGCATTAGACTGAGAGCAGCATTAGTTAAATGTGGCATCACTTTAGCAGTAGCATTGCTTGACTTGACTGCTGGCGTTATACTAACAGCAAAAAAGTGGCAATAAGAGCATGGGAGGCATCAGTACGATGTACCTCCATGGACGCAGAGTGGTGAGGGAGGTATGGTTTCCCAGAGCAACAAATATCCAGGCAGCATATGTGGATTATGGTCCCATTTTTGTTCTCTTTAGCCACCTTTTTCCTATGCGAGGACAACAAACCGATCGACCTGGTCATTCTCTATTGCGTTGTCATGCCTTTCTACCCTTCTTCAACCAAGAGACATGAGACTCGTTCCTTAGCTACTGATTTTCCCCTTTTCAACCTAGATGCGGGTTCGATGCCTACTCTCTTGGACAGTACAGTCTCCCTTCCTTTCCTTATTCAACCCAGACATGGATTAGTCTGCATGAAGTAGGGTTTCCTTTAATAGTGCAAATTATGGTTTTCGTCTGCGTGGCCAGCAGAGTAGAGGATAGCAAATTGGGAAGATGGTGGAGTGGAAAAAGATCCACATGCAACGACGTAGCAGATGGGGTAATAGAACAAGGTTATGGCTCGAAAAGAGGTAGCATACCTGAGGTCGGCGGGAAGTGGCTTTGCTCATGGTCGTCGTCCTCCGCACACACTACGGCAGTGAGCTTGGGGACGGAGGCCATCCCGCGCGGGCCCTAGGTCTGAGAGGACGGCCTTATCGTCAGTGCGTGACCTCCCTCGCCGACGACGAGTGCGTCAACGCTACACGTCCTTTTCTTCCCTGGCGGATCTGTGACCACCAGTGAGGAGGGAGAGAGGGGCCATCTTTTTTAGATCTGGAGAGTGTGAGAAGAAAGTGGGAAGCCCTTAGCAAGAAAGCGCTGAAGCTCCAGCCTATATATATCTTTTTTATACTACTAGTACTGGAGGTGGGGTAGTGGTAGAGTAGTTTATATTTTCTCTGTGTACAGTACTAGTTAGTCGTGCTTCAAAACTGATTGGCATGCCATTAAAAAAATAAAGGTTGATAACTAATGTGGCACCTCGGGCCAACGCGGCCAGATCGCATTTTGCACGAGAAATTACACACCATGTTTCGTTGACATGTGGTCCCGTTCCAACATATCAGTGAGATGACGGCGAGTAGTAGGAGTATTTCCGAACGGACGTGTAGGCCGGGGCGCCTCTTCGTGAACCGTGGCAAACTCGCAACCGTCCACCGACTCTTCGCCTTTCCCTCTCGATTTGGAACTGCTGTCGCATGCCCTTCCTCTCCCTCCTCCATTTTCCTTCAGCCCTTCACCCTTTCTCCTGCCATTGTTCGACCGTCTTCTCCATGAAGGGAACAGGCCGAAAACGACCTCGTTATTCTTGCCCCGATCTTAAAGATGACGTGGTGGAGGAACTCATTGATCGGTGCGACGTCATCACCTCGGCTAGCATGGCAGGTTCGTTCCAGCCCATTCTCGACTCAACTAATAACATCATTGCAAGGAACCCAAGGGTCAAGGAGCGGTTTGATCTCCCCTATCTTCTTCGCCGTGACCCTGATGACTGGCGCCGGCACGACGGAGGACTCGCCCTGTGCAAGTTGATGTCACTTGATAATGATACATGTGATGTTAAGATGCCATCGCTTGAGGGCAAGGCTTGGGCGGGCACAAATGGAGATTGGGTTGTTTACATTGGGTCCAACTGCGAGTGGGAACTTGTGAATGTGTACACTCATCACCGGGTTCCACTTCCAAAAATCTCAACACACTGCCCAGAGGATGAGCACGCCGGTAATGTACGCACGTTCAAATATGATCATGGTGACTGTCGTCTACGGAAGATAGCAATTTGTTGAGTTCCCAACCGCTCTTGGAATTACAAAAACTATGATGTTGTTGCTATCTTCGACAAGCTTGTTGCCGTCCTTGATGGTTTCACTCGATGGATATTGCTCAAAAATCAGTTTCTGTACACGGATGAGTACTGTGATGCAATTGAATACAAGGGCCTTGTGTTCGCTGCCACCACTCGTGGCATTGTTTTTGCATGGCATCCTCGTCGTTTCGGTACATTTGTCTTCCACCGTAATTATAATTGTTTCATCCACATGCATGCAGGTTAGCAAGTTTCCCTTTACTAATTAACCTTCTTCTTGTGTTTCCATGGTCATGTGAACATCCCACCACCTATACTTGAAGATTTTTATAACCAAGGGGGAGATGACGATGGTGATGATCACGAGCATGAGGACGAGCAGCGCCGATATACTCTGTGGCGCCTAGCAACTAATTCCGATGGATCACCTCTTCTTGTGTGTATACAGCCCACTGATGATGTTACTGCTAAGGAAGCAGGTGTAGTCTCCCATGGTCGCACTCTCCGGACCTATTCCAACACCCATTGCATGGTATTCGGGATGGATACTAGGGTGCTAGTGCCAACTCCTCCCTGGCACAAAATTGATAGTCTTGGAGAAAACTCGCTCTTCCTTGGACAAAACTATCCGATGATGGTGAAAGGCGATCCAACTGCTGTTGACACATTTATGAGAAGCAATTGTGTCTATACCTCGGACATTTGGGTGGTTATCTACCCTGGTACTGATATAGTAGGCCGCTTCAGCCTGGATGATCAGTCCTGCGTTGGTCTCCAGATCGACAATGGATGGCCCATCCCAGAGAATCACTTGTGGTTCAAAGCAAGTGTTTCCAACGCCGCGGAATGGTTGAGTTGAAGTTCATTTCATGGCTTGTTATTTGTTGTGTGGTGAAAACTTTAGTATTTATAATGTATCCTCGTTGTCGATGTGGGTTGATGACCTGTTGTACTATGTAATAAAATGATATGCCTGTGATAAACTTACTAAATTTATGAATGGCTTTCGAGTCGCTTCTCTGAGTGAGTGGTGCGACGAGGCAAAAAAATATTTTTTGAATACATAATTGTACGTGCATTGCAACAGGTTATCGGATGAGGCCAATCAACAATAGTAGTACACTATTTGTACTAGCTTCACATGCTTCGCGCGTCGGGCGGGTGTTTTTATTGTAGCCATATGTTAATGTGTTCGTTGTACGTAACCAGCACCTCGAATCCTTGATATACTAATAGTATAGTATATAGTAGGAGTAAGTAGTAGGAGTAGTAGGGTGGCATGGGCCAGAACAAGCATTCACGCCTAGGAGTACAGCACACGCCACCACCACGACATCCATCTGACACCATATTATTTCTTGGAGTCCGTGCGAGAGCAATCTCTTCAACCTCGTCGTTTCTCTAACTTCAGCCATCGCACGGCGGGCGAGGTGGGGGTTTGCCGATAGTCGGTTTCCTTAACTGCGGTCCCACTTGTAAGGCCAACTCCAACGCACGACCCCAAACGGACCTCCGTTTTACACGAACTCCAATGATAATTTTGACTACTCCTGTAGTAAGTTGGATTAGTGCCTTCTCGATGCATTCATTGTTGATCTGCGAAGGCTCAATCTTGCGTGCTTCTTTCTTCTTCGAGTGTAAAGAAGTATACGTTGCTTCCTCGCATCTAGTCTCATGTCTAGCCTCTATTCTATACTAGCTAAAAGTAATATAACATCTACTAAATTGCGCTCTATCAATATATGGATGTACTCTTCTTCCCAATACAAAAACTTGCATCCATTCTACTCCCTCCGTTGCACAATACTACATGCCTTCTATTTGTCAAAATATATATATGTATCTAGACATGTGTTAGTATATAGGTACATCCATTTTTGGACAAATGGAAGTCAAGTATTTGGGAACGGAGGGAGTACACAATAAAAATTTTACGTTAGCACAACTAGTCTAATCCGAGAGCAGAACCGAACATTTGGTCGGGTTCTTCCTCCTTTTGCCGACACGTGGGACATCCAGCATCCAGGTCGTGTCATGAAAGAAAATAGAGTGGTAGTTGAAGCCATGAGATGTGCATCTTGGGTTAAACTATAAATAGAATCTTACTACTCTTGAGTAACTCCAAAAGCGGCCACCGAAGATCTTTATTGGATTTTTTTTCATCACCAGCACGTCGAGGTGAAAGATGTGCAGGTTTAATGGGTCATGTTGCGTTTCCACTGACATGTGGGGCCACATGTGAGCAAACAGACGATGGGCTCCGCGCGTCCGCTGGCTGGCTAAGAAGAGAGATAGAGGAGGGCTGAGCACGGACTGCAGGAAATTTGTTCTACGTACCTCGATATAGGCTCGATATAGTGGGGTGGCATGGGCCATAACTAGCATTCACGTCTAGCAGTACGGCACAGCCATCTCTTCTCCCTCCTGTCCTCTTTTCTCAGCCATCACGCGGTGGGCGGGGTGGGGGTTTGCCGATAGTCGGTTTGCTCAACTGCGGTCCCACTTGTAAGTGAAAATGCAACACCGCACGCATTCCCACTTGAGTGGCGTGCCGGACCAACCATGTGGGGGTGCGACGCGAACATGGCAAGCTTTTCCTTTTGAACTCGTAACTTGTAAAATTTGGTTCTGCTCCATGGCGCGACCGATAGATAGAAAATAATGATTTTGCCTAGAGTAATGAGAAGTTTGCTTCTGGTGCTGTTCATGCATGGAGTACGTATGAAAATTATGAAGTTGATGCGAAAGGTAAGATAATTACTGTAGTATCATATACTACTACATGGATTTGACGGAAGGATAAAAATACATACGGATCCATCAACGTTCAACGACATCCTCATGCCCTAGTGCGCCAGGTCACCAACCAACGTGTGAGGAGCAGCGGCGTTGGCGGCGAGCTCAACGTGCTTCTGAACAATGCCGTCCAAGGTTGCCCTGCGCTCCAAGAAGGCCAGCATCCTATTGTCCTCCTCTTGCATGTACTAGTCCTTGTGGACGATTTGCGCGTAGACGTGGGTGATTATGTCGATGGTGTCTTGCTGTGCCAGGCGCTGCACGGCGAGTGCAACCTCGAGGTGGACATCCTCCGGCGCGACGGCGGGCAGTCGCAGGGCCACCAGTGCGTCGAAGAGGTTGTTACCATAGTGGCCGTTGAGGGTGGCGGGCATCGCAGAGCCAGGGCACGTCGGCTGGAGGCTTGCGTCAAAGGCGTCAGCAAGCTTCTTGACGACGGTGATCTTGTCAAGGAAACCGACGAGGACCTCGTCGAACAAGGATGCGAAGCTGTCGTCCAAGCGGCCCCTCGCCCTGGCGGCCTCAAGCCTCCATGGTCTACCTGCCGGGCCATAGGCCGGCGTCGTGGACCATCTGGCACAGCCGGCTGATGTTCGCGCTCATCGCCTCCATGGTCTAGCGTAGCTTCTAGTCAACTGATCTTGCGATTCGAGTGATCACTCAGCCCTTGGTTAGCGTGCGTAGGTGCGTAGGATTTCGTACTACTCCTCGGCCCTCTACTGCACCTGCCTTTGGCTGTATGATAGGTGGGCCAGCCACCCCCTGGGGCCACGTGTCATTCACCTCCTGACCCATCTCTCACACGCACCCTGCTAGTGTATATACTCCCTCCTTTCCGGTTTATAGGGATTATCTCAAAATTTTAGTTTTTCCATTTCATAAGGCTCAATTGGTTTGTTTTCCATCAGTTCAGATTCCAAGGTGCATTAAATCATTGCATGCAAGTACCTAAGCAAGCAGGCTTGTAGCTTAGGCTCCTGCTAGTGTATATATAGCGGTTTTCTTTTTCTCTCCATATCAACCATTTTATATTGCGTACGTGTCATTCAAGAGTGAAATGATGGTTGCTTCTTCCGACTAACTTACTGTGTGATTTGACTGCTCCTTAGTGGCCCCTACACGTACTCCCCCTACGTGTATGCAACAGTCACATGTACACATGGACGCAAAAACGTGCGCGACGCCCTAATGCATGCATGTCCGAGCACACGACGAAACACACACGGTGATGCTCAAGTGCTCAACCTACACGTGCATACACACACATACTCAGTCAGGGTGAGCTAGTGACCGTATGAACACCGGAAAATATATATATTGAGCGCAATGAGCGTATTATGAAGTCCACTGACCGTATTTTTACAAATATACAGTGACAGACGGTGTATTTATCTCGTTTGAAATTAAGCCATGTTAACCGGAGAGGAGGCAGCATGGACTACCATTACTTTGCTGTGTCCCATCAACTTGCCGAACGAGGAGAAGGTTGTAGGACGGGAGAAGCTTGCGTGCGGTGGCTCGCAGGACAAGGAGAAACTTTTGACTAATGCAAGCTCTCCCTCGCTCAGGCGGTGGACGTGCAACAGTTAATTCGGTGTCAGATTGCCAGAAGCATATTACACTATACTACTAGGAACCGGATGGAGGAGCGTTTGCACTCTTATTATAATTTTAAAATGTGATAAAGCAATCTTCAACACATTTGGTTCTCTTTGAGGGTTCTCGCATGTGATAATGGAAGTTGATTGCATGGAACACTCGCCACAATTCTCGCTTAATTCTGGCTCATATCCTGTTACAAATAGTAGCGCTCAGTAATATTTCCTCTTTTTTTGTTATTCAGCATGTAAACAGGTCAGCAAACCTTGCGGAGCATCTTCGTGCGAACCATGCTTGCTGCACTTTGAATGTGGCCGAGAGCTGGCTTGATGAAACACCTCGCTTCCTACTTCTTTTTTTGGCTTCCTAGTGACCGGTGTCTTGGCTGATCGTCCTAAGAATGCTTATATATGAATAAAGCTCTCTCATTTACCCGCAAAAAAGATTAAGCCATATTAACCGGAAAGGAGGGAGTATGGACTAGCACTACTTTTTGGTGTGTCCCGTCAACTCGCAGAACAAGGAGAAGCTTGCAGGACAAGGTGAAGCTCGCTTACGCCTTTTGACTAATGCAACCTACCCTCGGTTGACATGCATCAGTCCATTCGGTGTCAGATTGTCAGAGGCATACACTGTAGTACCCAACATGCAGAGTACCATCATTGTTCAACTTCACGAAGGGGCAAAGAGCCAAGCGCGGTACTAGTACGCGTACTTGGTTTTGCACCTTCATACTACTCCACCCTCCGTCACAGTTTATAGGGCGCGCTTCATTATGATGCATTTCACTCAATGCATTTCCACCACCAGAGAGACTTTAGACGTGTTTGGTTTAATGCTCAATTAATTAGGGTGTGGTAACTGCAATCAAGTCCACAATTTTCTCTCCATGTACTGTACTACTACGGAGTGCATGCATGTGTGTACCCGGGGTGGAAGCACTGCATGCATGTGTGTACGCATTATTCCCTCTAGTAATAGACGCCGTGCTATAACTACCAATGCTATTTTTCAGGCTGATCGCTAGTCGCCTTGGTCCCACAGATTTTTTTCTTTTTTCTGAAGCGCGTTGTATAAACAGTGACGGATGGAGTAGTATGAGCGGATTCAAAGAAGAGCGTATTGATGGTTGCTTCTTCAGAGCAACTTAGAGTGGGAAAGGTGGGGCTTATGATTTGACTGCTCATTACTCACTATTAATGTGGCGCAATGACCGGGCTGAGTCTCCCATGCGGTTGTGCACTACCCCCTCGGTTCTTAAATATACTCCGGAGTATTTGTCTTTCTAAAATATGTTGAAATCTCTGTTAAGATGAATAGAATATTTAGGAACGGAGGGAGTACACATGCGAAGCAAAATGAGTGAATCTACACTCTAAAATATGCCCGTTTGAAATTTGTAAAAAGACAAATATTTAGGAACGAAGGAGTATAATTTCGTGCATGGCACATGGACCCGGATGATGAAGAGGCTTCTGGCAATGCTATCAAGCTTCCATAATTTTTTTACATAATTGACGTACTATACAAATAATTTTCCAGCGACATGAAATTGTACAATGGTGTGAGCTTTCAGCTTTTGTTTCGCGTGTCTTGCCATCGATGCTCTTTCGGAAACAATAAAAAACTAACTTCCTTGCCAATGCATGTCAATTATTAGCAGATCAGAGCTAATAATTACATCACAACTGAAGACAAAGTTGTGAGAAGGTGTTAAATTAAAATTGATCCATACTTTCATTGGCAGCAACGTCCCCCCAGCTCTGTCTAAATCAACAAGGCATGTTGGGAAAAAAGTAGCTGTCTGGAGCATGCAACATTCCGATCATTTTGTGCAGTTCCACTAAAATAGAGCTGAGCGTCCCTGTTCCAAAGATATCAAGTGTGATTACGATAATAGAGGACTGCTGATGAAACAATAAACACACAAATAGAAGTCGGTCACCTTTGCGGTCTCTCTTAAGACTAACTAGTTCGAGAAGATTAGGCTCGGAGTTGGATGAGGAGGATAGAGAAAAACCAATCTCCCTTTGTGCAGTCGCACTGAAATGTAGAGACGTTGCCCGTGTGACATTTTAGTACAACTGCACAAAACACTCTTAAGAAAAAAGGGATTTGTGAAGTTCACCAAAAGGTCGCAATAGCAACAAGGTGAAATGGATAGCCCTGTTTGCAAAAAAGAGGTAGAAAGGAAACAATTACTGGCCAATAACAGTTGATGACACATGCAACGACAAAAAAGAAGCATATTCCTTGTCCTAAGGGAAGATAACAACACAGTTGTGTTTGTCTAAAACGGTGTGAGGACAAGAATGCAATATGGAAAGTACGCCGGACGAGCTATGTTTTGGGCAAAGAACTATGGAAGATCCACATGCAATGACGTGGGAAAACAGGCAGCGGAGCAAGGCCGGAGGGGATACCTGGAGGTGATCAGGATGTAACTAGGTGAGCGGCGGCGGGCGGAATCTGCAAGCAGGTGGCGTAGGCCCTGCCGCGCCGGAGCTTGGTCAGAGAGAACAGCGTGTACCGCAGATCGGGACGTGCTGCCTCGGCGCCATCGAACGGAGAAACGATGTACTTCCTTCCTTTCCCCCAGCGGACGGGATGCGGCCGAATCAGTGACCAACGGTGAGAGAGAGAGAGAGAGGCCACCGTACTCCCTTTCCCCCGGCGGACGGGATGCGGCCGGATCAGTGACCAACGGTGAGAGAGAGAGGCCACCGCACTCCCTTTCCCCCGGCGGATGGGATGCGGCCGGATCAGTGACCAACGGTGAGAGAGAGAGAGGCCACCGGAGCCTTGTGTGAGATACTCTGAAGAGCGAACTACCTTTTCCTCCATAAAAATCATTTTATATTCTGTGTACATGCCATTGAGCGCTATAACTTTATTTAAAAATAATGCGGCAACGCGTCAAGTCAAACTTTGTTTCGTGCACGCGTGGTACACGACCTCCCTAGGTAAACAACCGCTACAGGCGTTCAAATTAGCACGCGGGCTGCCATTTCGTAAAGAAATGAGCTCCACCGTGTACCCGCGCGGGTGTGGCTGGGCATGAAGCGTGAGTACGTGGACGGTGCTCCTATTCTCTTCTTGTATATGTACACCACCTACGTCGGGTTGTGTGAGAGAGATACAAACCTAGAGAGATATAGTGTGTGGGTTCTTGAGAGTTTTTTTGGGGGGGTCAATCAAAAAAATTAACATATGCAATGTGTGTGAAATAGAGTCCTGGATATAACATATATATAGAGGGGGCGATCCACGAGAAGAGAGTGGAGGTATCATCGGCTTGAGGTGTCTATAGAATCGAAGAGAGGGATGATGTGTGTGTGTGCGCACGCACGATCGATAAAGAGTGCCATCGAATTTGTGTGTGCCCACGTCAAAGATATAGAGTGGCTGGCCTACTGGAATGTGAGATGGGACATGTGTAGTTTGTCTCTGTGGCATGGATACCTATCTGCAGCGCTCGACTATCGGTGTGTGGTGGGGGAAGAGGGAGTCCTAATTAACTATAGAGGTACAATGGCTGGTATATGTGTGGAGGAGGAGAGAGGCCTACCTCATGTATTAAGGAGATTGATCTGCCTCATGTATTAAGGGAGATCGATCGGCATCCATGCATATGTGCAGGAGATGAATAAGGTTGGGAGAGAGACAGAGCTAGAGTGTTGGAGGGGGTGGTAGTGGAGTTGCTTCTAACAAATGGTGGGATAGGCTTGCTAGACAAACGAAGGGCACACCCGCAATATCAATAAGAGAGGATATGGCTGCTTGTTGTCTGTGCACGTGCGTGTGAGAGACGGGTCAGGAGGCATGCACGAATGATGAGGGGGGACGATGTGGCTGTGGTAAGCAGACGTAACTACATAGGAAGATCAATCGCCCTTTGTAAGAGAAAGGAGAGACATAACTTGTGAGGTACGTCGATCGATGGGGGTAGTTAAAGTCGATCTAGGTATATGTTGGGAGATCGATCGGTATACATGCATGTGTGTGTTAGAAGCAAATGAGGCACGAGGAGAAGGATAGAGAGAGAGGGATGCATATAGGAGGTGGTACGAGAGGCATACTATATCGAGGGGGAGGAGTGTGCGAGTACGAGAACGATGAAAAGAGTGGTGGGAGTGAGGCATGGACGGTGACAAGAGAAGAGGGGAAGCTTGTGTTTGTGATAGGCACACCAGGCTAGAGAGGCATATCGATCGATGTGTGCCGTAAAGAAGGAGCTGGGGGGCCTACACACACCATGGGTGAACAACCTAAAGTGAAAAGACGAATTTGCGCGATGGAGCTAGAGAATGCTGAGGGAGGGTGAGAGGGATGCGGGCGTGTGCATGCACAAGAGAAAGTTAGCGCTAGATACAAAGATAAGAGGGTTGTGTGGGTGTAAAAGACGAATAGAGATCATATATACTTCATTATAAAAAGTGAATTCGGATATTTGAAGAATTTATCATAGTGTTTAAAACCAACGGATGTGTGAATATATATAACGGTGATAAACATGGTGTGGTTATGAACATGGTATACTACATTTAATATATTTTATCTCTACTCTTATAAAAAACGGAGTTGTTGATGATGGTGTGCCTGCCATCCTGCATTATAGGTCGTCTGATTTATATCTGGCGGATAGCAAGGAAACTTTGATGGCTGAAGTTGGCAACAATCAGGATTGTAGATTCTTATCGAAATAGAGTAACGAATTCAAATTTGTTCGAATTGCAGCGGTAGTATAGACATTTGGAATGCACTAAAATGTTGGTATGAGTAGGTTACATGCATTATACAGCAAGCGAAAAAATTTAATCAGACATAACATGGATTCATACTCCCTCCTTCCATCTACATAGGGCGTAATGAGATTTTTAAGACCGCCTTTGACTATTGACAAGATTAATAGTACATGACATGCACAATGTGAAAATTATATCATTGAAAGAACCTTTCACAGACGAATTTAACGGTGTGCTTTGTGTAAGTTGCATGTCATATATCATTGCTCTAATATTTGGTCAAATTTAGCATCGAAAAACGCATTAGGCCCGATATAGATGGAAGGAGGGAGAAGCTTTGAATAGCATTTGTATAGTAAAACGGGGCAAGACTCTCTCTTTGTGTGGTGTGAATATTTTTATTTTTTTCGTTTTCTTTTTGGTTGAGGGAAGTGCGAATTGATTTGGTACGTACAAGTACAATATTACGACACGTTAGGCTTGTCCCTGAAATTCAACCCGCGTCTTGTTATATCCCGAAAATTCAGATATCGTGCTCCCAAAACTGGTGCCTTCACAACCCGCGCCTTGTTATCCCGAAATTACAACGCGCGCGAAAACTCCCTCCAGCTGCCAAATCCCGACACGCGAAATCCCCCTTCTAACCCTGAGCCGAAAGCGCCGCTAGTTCAAATTGGTGGGGGGTACTTTTGTAACACACCCTACATTTTGGAAAAGTGCGTTCCTAAGTCATGCTTCACCCCCTCCCATCACCCCCTTTTCGCCATTCAAAATCCCAGGCCCCCATAACCTCTCCGCTCCAGCCGCAAAACCCCACCCTCCTCCGTCTGCCATGTCACCGCTGCCCAGCCGGAGCCTCTTCCCCGACGACGTCGTCCACCGCAATAGCTCGACGTCCCTCGTCCACCTCCCCGGATGAGGATCCGTCGTCCATCTCTTCGTCCCGCCGGTTCAGCCGCCCCGTCCTCCACCTCCAAGGAGCTGCTCCGACGACTGCCTCGTCTATCGCGGCTGCTCCATCCCCACAGCGCCGCCTTAACCTGCTCCACCAAAACCGCAGAATACTCACCGACTCCTTGGACGAAGCCGAGGCCTACTCGGCGCCACCAAAGAGGTTGTACACTCATCGCATCGCACCTTCACCTTAACTCGACCTCCCAGCGCCAATGGTGCTCCATCCCACACCCCCATGGAGCGGCTACCTTGAAGCCGGCGCCGCGGGCGACATCTCCACGGCGGCTCTCCCCAAGTGCGAGGCCCCTTCGGCGGCGGCGTCCATACCAGCCGGATCTGCTGCTGCTGCTCCGGCTCTTGCTCGCCCAGCTGCTCTCCCCCTCGCTCGTGCTGCTGCTCTGCTCCGATTAAGCCACACTTCAGTCGACTGAATCGACTTTTGGGTCAGTCGATTTTCAGGGGTTGGGGGGATCGCTAGAGTTAAGGAAGAACCATCCGCAGCGGAAACGGGGGCTCGCCGGAGAGGTAACCACTATCTATCTTAGGGTTCAGGGTGGGGGCGGGGGGCCTAGAGGGCTGGCCGAGGCGGCGGTGGCGAGTTGTTTCGGGGCGGCGAGGCGGCGCTGGGGCCGGCGGTTCGGCCGGTGGTGGCTGGCGGCTCAGGGGGGTGCAGGTTGACGATGAACTGCAGGCCCTCCCTAAACTACATGTCAAGTGCCTCTCTGCTACCATTGCGTTCAGTTTCGACAGTAGCATTCAGATTCCACAGTAAATTTCAGTTTCGACAGTTAAGTTCAGAGTCAACAGTTTTTACCTCATCTCTTGTAGTCAGGTGGTTTTTGGTGATGTTAATTTGACATCCATTTTACATCATCTATTGGAAATGCTATTAGAATCCCACTTGAGATTGACGATGTCTGTCTTGTGCTGCTTCAGCCTTGACGTCTTACGGCTCACCGGAGCTGCTCCAACGACAGAACGATCCATCACAACAGAGCAGTGCCCTGGACGCCGTCTACAGATTCCTCAGATCTTCCTCCACACCTCCAACAGCCACCTCTGCCTCAACTGCTTCAGCGACCAACCCAATGATGCAGACGTCGACACGGCTACGGCAAAGAGGTTGTACACTTGTTGCATCACTTATTACTATACATTCACGTCGATCCATTAGGGCTATTTTGGTTCAATGGAAAAACATCGATCCGATGGTTGTTACCATCACTCTAAATTTCTGCATGCTCTCCTTACATAATCTCACCATATTTTTTTGTATGCATGTCAGATATTGTACACAGTCATGCTGAACATGTAGAGAAAAAGAGAAGAGTTTTGCGCGGAAATACAATGTCATGCAGACATCGCTCCATGGTGGGTTCAATGGCAAACCCTCCCCACCCCTCTCCAGATTGTAATCCGAAGGAAGATATCTGTTCTAAGGCGGATTCGGACGCCGCTGACCACTCCTATTTACCCCCAAGGTGTTTTCTCTACCTTGGCATGATGATGTTAGTCATATCATGCATATGTTGCCTTGCAGTGCCTACTTTTGACATCATATATGTCATCTCCTTAGTTTAGACATGTTCTGTAATGCCACCTGTTTAGTTTCTATATCATATATGGGAATTATGCAGTCTCATGTCTTTTAGCCAGCCATAATATATGTGAAATGTGCAATGCCATCATGTTCAACCAGGCATCATATATTTGAATGATATCTTGCCCATCCTTTTCTTCATTACATTTCCATTTGTCGACAATGTTTGTACATTAAACTACTCTTCCTGTGAATCAGCCATTTGGGTGGGAGATGGAAAAATCTGGAGTGAAAACAAGGCCTTCAGAGCAGACAGTGCTACCTGTCGAAGCAGATCTCTTGTTGGGTCCCGATAGCTCCTCAGAGATGGATTCAGAGACAGATGACCAGTCCTATTCCCCCACTGAGGTGTATGCTCTAACTTGGCACGGTTATACTGCTCATATCATGCATACGGTGTCTTGCATTGCATAGTTTAGACATCATATACACAATATTCAACACCATGTTCTTAGTTCAGACATCATATCGAATGCCCTCTGTTTAGCATATAAATCATATATGTGAATTAAATGATGCGATCCTGATTACTTAGATAACATGTAGGTGAATTATGTCAGGCGATCCTGTTTAGTTATTCATCATATCTTTGAATTATGTTATGCTATGCTATCCAGTTTAGATAGACATCATATATGTGAAATTATGTCATGCTATCCATTTTAGTTAAACAATATACATGTCAACTATTTCATGCCCTCTTTTTTCCACACTATCTATTGCATCTATCTCTCATACAATGTCTGTACATTCAACTATGTTTCCTGTTTATCAGCCATTTGAATTGGAGCGGGTGATGCCAGTATCTAGCGGACTAAAAACACGGTCTTCAAATAAAACAGTGCTACCTTTTGGTGGAGATAGCACCCCTGTTGTACATGCACAAGAACCAGCCCTACCACACATAACCCAAACTCTCACAGATTGTACACCTACTACGATGGACAGAGAACCAGCTTCACCCAATCTAACCCCAACCCCAGCCGATAGTAACCCAGTTCCTGTTGACATAGAACCATCTCCACCACAAAGCTCCCAAACAAGAGCAGTTAGTAAGGTAGCTCCAGTGCCCAAAGGGCCAGTACTATCACGGCGAACCCCAACTCCACCAGTTAGTATTCCTATTCCTGTGGAGGAAGCACAACTAGCTAGTCGTAGTTTAGCATCTATCGCATTTGATGTTGTTAAATTGTATGTGCGTATCTTCCCATCTTGGAAATATTATACTGAAGATGAAGGAAAATGCCAGTTGCAGGTGTTTGTCCAGGAGTTATGTGTAAGTAATGTTATTCATGGCAATTACTTTGCTTTGTCCCATACATCCTACCTCCATGATGGTTATAATACAGCAAATTTTCCCATTTTTCTCTATAGAGAAGGACCGATTTGGAAACTCAGGATGAGGTAACCTGTTCTAATACCTCTGCTATCTTCAAGAATGCTTGGTGGCAGTATCGGAATTACCTGAAGAAAACGTACTTCACCGGCAAAGAAACTCATCAAATTCCCTTACGTTCTCCTGAGACACATTTACTGGACGATGACTGGGAATGCCTTGCTCTGTACTGGTCCCGAACCAAGAATGTGGTAAGGTCTATGAGCACATTTTCTATTTTTAAGTATTATATTCTTGCGTCTTACTGTACTCTGTTCATGTAAACAAGTGCCTAAACCTGAAGAACAACTGTTCTAATTTAAGATTCCATTGCTACCATAGGACATAGATATATGTTTGTTTGATGCTTTTATTATGTACTAGTACTTGGCAATAGAAGCTTGGTAGTTTAATCCTGTCCACCTTACTAATGAACTGGTTCACCGAAATGAGTTTCATATACTAGTACATGCTAAACTTGTTATGTGTCTCCTTGTTTCTTCTTTTAGAATGCTGACAGAATATTGGGGAAGAGTGCCTTATTAAGCAATGGTAAAGGAAGTAATGCAGATAAGGTTCAGGATAGTGACACATCCTGTCTTGGTTTAGTGTTGGAGTTACTGGCCACTACCGCTTGCACAAGCTATTCAAACTCACTATCTGAATTAGTTCGGTTTGTTGAGTCTCAACTACAAGCTGAAAGACATCGATCAGCGGAAGGACTGCAGAAGTCCCTGGAGCATTCAGATGCATACTTTCTGGTGCAACAGCAAGCATTGGAGGATTTTAGCGCCAAACAGGACAAAGCTAATCAGCTTGCTAAGCTTATTGCCAGCATGGTGGATACCCAGGATAGCGTTTCTTGAAGTCTTCTGAAGTTGTTTCAGTTATGCTCTTGTTTTGCTGCCGCGTTTATTTACACTGGTGGCCAATTTTGACGGCCAGTGTATATGATATGCTACTTTGTTCCCTATATTTGCACTGGTGGCGAACTTTGATGCCCAGTGGATGTAATATGTGTAATAGCCGTGATAGCCTAGCGTTAGTTGCTTGCTTATTTATTTCCTTGTTGTCTTGTTTATTTGTCTGCTTGTAGTCATTGCAGTTCTTTTTCCACGGTTAACTAGTGGCTGCAATAACCTATTTTTTAAAACTAGGCCACAATAACCATGGGCTAATATTTACTGTAGTGACACTGGGCCTCCTACAGGCCGTAGAAACAGTGGGCCTTTTACGGGCCGTAGAAACAGTAGGCCTTCTACGGGCCGTATCATCAATGGGCCTTATATGGGCCGTATGATCGATTGGCCAAACATGGGCCAATAACAGGCCGCATTATGGCCGTAAACGGTCTAGAGTTGGAATCGTCCGTTCATGGGCCGACCGTAACGGGCCATCATTAATAGGCCGTATTTGATGACGCTATGAAAACGTCCCAACATATTAACGGACCACAAATGGGCCGACTGTAACCACGGGTTGAATTTGGCCCACAAGCAGAAAAAGACAGTAACGGGTCGTAAGTAAAGAATGCTGGAAATGAGCCGAAGAATAAATGGGCTCTGAGAAGGCCGAAAGATAACATGGGCTGGAAACGGCCCAATGGAATAACAGGCCGTTAATGGGTATAAAAAGTGATACATTGTTCATTACGGGCCAGTTTCACCACGGGCCGTTAATGGGTGTAAAGTGATACACTGTTCATTACGGGCCAGTTTCACCACGGGCCGTTAATAGGCCAAGATTTACACAGGGCCTCATATGGGCCGAAAGACGTCATGGGCCATACATGGGCCAGAAGTGAAAATGGGCTGGAATCATATTGGATGGCCCAGATGACGCTACTGGGCCTAATTCGGATAGGGCGCAATAGGCCTTGGGTTAGCGGGCTGTAAATGGGCTAAATGCGAACAGGCCGTTAATAGGCTTACCATGGGCCGGCCCGCTAGCTTTTGACCAAGTCAAACGGGCCGACCTTTTCATAGGAATGGGCCTCTGTTGGGCCGTGCCACGTGTCGACGTATCATAGGCGCCTATCTGACCAACTAACGAACTGACACGTGTTCCGGCCAATAAGAATTTTACACATGGAAATTTCCCATTGGTCGGGGTTGTTAATGGGTTATCGGATCCAAAACCTGACCCGATAGCTTAACGGTGTTCCGTTACGGTGGATGCCACGTGTCGGTCACCCTTGACGAAAGCACTTCTGTGACGCGCGATTTATCGTCATGGAAGTGGACACTTCCGTGATGATAATTTTGGTAATGTCATGGAACACTTCTACGATAGCACAGGTATAACTATCTTGGTTCTGTCATAAATTTGTCATGGATGTACATGCATGACAAAAAAAGCGACCTACTATGACAAACACGTATCATCACAAAAGTGTATTTTTTTGTAGTGACTATCAAAACTATCATATTACTTTGCTACTGATTACTCTTGCTGCAGATAATTAATCTCCAGGTGTGGTTGAGTTGACAACTCAGCTGCTAATACCTTCAAATATTCTTTGGCTCCCCTTGTGTCGAATCTATAAATTTGGGTTGAATACTCTACCCTCGAAAACTGTTGTGATCGCCTATACTAGTGGGTTATCATTCATCTTCAACCTCCACCCCCCTGAGCCGCCAGCCACCACCGGCCGAACCGCCGGCCCCTGCCGCCGGCAGCGCTCCCCTATTTATGTGCTTGGTTGATACACTATGTCTTTGTCTGTGTGAGATACTTGTTTGATCATGTTATTGATCATATGCTACTTTAATGCATGCTTGGATGATATTATCTCTTATATTCCATATATGATCATTCACTTTGCTTGGTGATGAGTGCATGTTTTTAATGTTTATCATTTTGAGCGCTCCACCAAGATGTATCTGACATGGAAGAGTGACCCATGATCCTAATCGATTGTGCATTTGCATTCAAAAGAAAATTTTAAATAATGCACAAATTTAGGGGGAGCTCTTGCTTATCACATACTTCTCAAAGCGACGATGTATTTCAATCTTATAATCATTTGTCGAAGCTTTGATCTATATGTTGTCATCAATTACCAAAAAGGGGGAGATTGAAAGTGCAACTATCCCTGGGTGGTTTTGGTAATTCCTAACAACATATAGCTGATTGAGATAATACTATTTCAAGATAAATATTTCAGGAAAGCTCAATGATTGGCATGGCATGGATTAGAAATGTGGACCCCTCAAAATGCTAAGGAAAAAAGATTGGCTCAAGCTCTAAAGCTCAAGACTCTACATTTTACTTTTAGTGATCCAAGATCACATTGAGTCCAAAGGAAAAGCCAATACTATTAAAAGGGGATGAGGTGTTGCTTAATGGGTTACTTGCTCAAAATGCTTAGCGATATGCTCCAAAACCCCTCAACCACTTTCTCATATCCACATATGTCCCAAACCAAAAGTCAAACTCGGCCTCACCGAAACTTTCTATCCGGCACCACCGAGTTTAGTTGACATAGCCACTGCCACAAAACCCTAGTCTTTTCGGTCTCACTGATTGGGATCTTGGTCTCACCTAGATGGGATTGCAAACTCTCTATTTCCCTTTGTAACGTTTCGGTCCAACCGAAATGAGCGATTGGTCCCACCGAGTTCGCAATGCAAACTCTCTGTTTCCCCTTCATAACGTTTCGGTCTCACCGAGATGAGCGAATCGGTCCCACCGAGTTTGCTTGACCAACTCTCTGGTTAGCTTATTACCAAAGTCAGTCTCACGAGTTTGTGTAATCAGTCTCACCGAGATTACGTTATGCCCTAACCCTAATGAAATCGGTCTCACCGAGTTCACATGTTGGTCCCAAAGAAAATCCTAACGCTCACATTTTAAACTAAATCGGTCCAACCGAGTTTCATTATTCGGTCCCACCGAGTTTGGTGATTTGTGTGTAACGGTTAGATTTTGTGTGGAGGCTATAAATACCCCTCCACCCACTCTTCATCCATGAGGAGAGCCATCAGAACATGCCTACACTTCCAACATACATTTTATGAGAGAGAACCACCTAGTCATGTGTTGAGGTCAAGATATTCCATTCCAACCATATGAATCTTGATCTCTAGCCTTCTCCAAGTTGCTTTCCACTCAAATCATCTTTCCACCAAATCCAAATCAGTGAGAGAGAGTTGAGTGTTGGGGAGACTATCATTTGAAGCACAAGAGCAAGGATTTCATCATCAACACACCATCTATTACCTTTTGGAGAGTGGTGTCTCCTAGATTGGTTAGGTGTCACTTGGGAGCCTCCATCAAGATTGTGGAGTTGAACCAAGAAGTTTGTACGGGCAAGGAGATCGCCTACTTCGTGAAGATCTACCCTAGTGAGGCAAGTCCTTCGTGGGCGATGGCCATGGTGGGATAGACAAGGTTGCTTCTTCGTGGACCCTTCGTGGGTGGAGCCTCCGTGGACTCGCGCAAACGTTACCCTTCGTGGGTTGAAGTCTCCATCAACGTGGATGTACGATAGCACCACCTATCGGAACCACGCCAAAATCTCCGTGTCTACATTGTGTTTGCTCCCTCCAAACTCCTCCCTTTACCTTCATGTGCAATGTTTTACATTCCGCTGCTATACTCTTAGACTTGCATGTTTAGGTTGATTGCTTGACTAGTGCTAAGTTACTAAAATCTACCAAGACTTAAAATTGGGAAAAGGCTAGATTTTTATTTGGTCAAGTAGTCTAATCACCCCCCCCCCTCTAGACATACTTTCGATCCTACAGTTCTTCAATCACTACAACCAAGCTACAAAGGCTTCATGATGAACTATAATATGCAAGGAATGGATAAGACAATTCTCGAGCTCTTCACTATGCTCAAAGCTGCGGAGGTAGAAATCAAGAAAGAGCATCAAGTGTTGATGGTTAACAAGACCACTAGTTTCAAGAAAAAGGGCAAGGGAAAGAAAGGGAACTTCAAGAAGAATGGAAAGCAAGTTGTCACTCCCGGGAAGAAGCCCAAGTCTGGACCCAAGCCTGAAACAGAGTGCTTCTACTACAAAGGGTTTGGTAAATGGAAGCGGAACTGCCCCAAGTATTTGGCGGATAAGAAGGATGGCAAAGTGAACAAAGGTATATTTGATATACATGTTATTGATGTGTACCTTACTAATGCTCGTAGTAGCGCCTGGGTATTTGATACTGGTTCTGTTGCTCATATTTGCAACTCGAAACAGGGGCTACGGATTAAACAAATATTGGCTAAGGACGAGGTGACGATGCGCGTCGGGAATGGTTCCAAGGTCGATGTGATCGCTGTCGGCACACTACCTCTACTTCTACCTTCTAGATTAGTTTTAGACCTGAATAATTGTTATTTGGTGCATGCGTTGAGCATGAACATTATATATGGATCTTGTTTGATGCGAGGCGGTTATTCATTTAAATCAAAGAATAATGGTTGTTCTATTTATATGAGTAATATCTTTTATGGTCATGCACCCTTGAAGAGTGGTCTATTTTTGTTGAAGCCCGATCGTGGTGATACACATATTCATAATATTGATGCCAAAAGATGTAAAGTTGATAATGATAGTGCAACATATTTGTGGCACTGCCGTTTAGGTCATATTGGTGTAAAGCGCATGAAGAAACTCCATGCAGATGGACTTTTGGAATCACTTGATTATGAATCATTTGATGCTTGCGAACCATTCCTCATGGGCAAGATGACTAAGACTCCGTTCTCCGGAACAATGGAGCGAGCCACTGACTTATTGGAAATAATACATACCGATGTATGTGGTCCGATGAGTGTTGAGGCTCGTGATGGGTATCATTATTTCTGACCTTCACAGATGACTTGAGCAGATATGGGTATATCTACTTAATGAAACACAAGTATGAAACATTTGAAAAGTTCAAAAAAATCAGGGTGAAGTGGAAAATCATTGTAACAAGAAAATAAAGTTTCTACGATCTGATCATGGAGGCGAATATTTGAGTTACGAGTTGGGCCTTCATTTAAAACAATGTGGAATAGTTTCACAACTCACGCCACCTGGAACACCACAGCATAATGGTGTGTCCGAACATCGTAACTATACTTTATTAAATATGGTGCAATCTATGATGTCTCTTACCAATTTACCACTATCATTTTGGGGTTATGCATTAGAGACATATGCATTCACGTTAAATAGGGCACCATCTAAATCCGTTGACATGACACCGTATGAACTGTGGTTTGGCAAGAAACCTAAGCTGTCATTTCTTAAAGTTTGTGGTTGTGATGCTTATGTGAAAAAGCTTCAGCCTGATAAGCTCGAACCCAAATCGGAGAAGTATGTCTTCATAGGATACCCATAAGAGACTATTGGGTACACCTTCTATCACAGATCCGAAGGCAAGATCTTTGTTGCTAAGAATGGATCCTTTCTAGAGAAGGAGTTTCTCTCGAAAGAAGTGAGTGGGAGGAAAGTAGAACTTGATGAGGTAATTGTACCTTCTCTTGAATTGGAAAGTAGCTCATCACAAAAAAACGTTCCCCTGATGCCTACACCAACTAGTGAGGAAGCTAATGATGATGACCATGAAACTTCGGATCAAGTTACTACCGAACCTCGTAGGTCAAATAGAGTACGTTCTACACCAGATTTGTACGGTAATCCTGTTCTAGAAGTCATGTTACTAGACCATGACAAACCTATGAACTATGAGGAAGTGATGATGAGCCCAGATTCCGCAAAATGGGTTGATCCCATGAAATCTGAGATGGGATCCATGTATGAGAACAAAGTGTGGACTTCGGTTGACTTGCCCGATGATCAGCAAGCCATAGAGAATAAATGGATATTCAAGAAGAATACTGACGCTGATGGTAATGTTACTGTCTACAAAGCTCGACTTGTTGCGAAAGGTTTTCGACAAGTTCAAGGAGTTGACTACGATGAGACCTTCTCACCCGTAGCGATGCTTAAGTCTGTCCAAATCATGTTAGCAATTGCCACATTTTATGATTATGAAATCTGGCAAATGTTCGTCAAAATTGCATTCCTTAATGGATTTCTTAAAGAAGAGTTGTATATGATGCAACCAGAAGGTTTTGTCGATCCAAAAGGTGCTAACAAAGTGTGCCAGCTCCAGTGATCCATTTATGGACTGGTGCAAGCATCTCGGAGTTGGAATATACGCTTTGATGAGGTGATCAAAGCATATGGTTTTATACAGACTTTTGGAGAAGCATGTATTTACAAGAAAGTGAGTGGGAGCTATGTAGCATTTCTAATATTATATGTGGATGACTTATTGTTGATTGGAAATGATATAGAATTTCTAGATAGCATAAAAGGATACTTGAATAAAAGTTTTTCAATGAAAGACCTCGGTGAAGCTGTGTAACATCCCAAATTTTCAATTTGGAATGTTATATATAGGACATCATAATGCATATCATATTTTATTGCATTCTATTTTGCGATCCTAGAAAATCCTAAGCAACTCAAGGACCCCCGGAGAGAGTTGGGGATTTCACCGTTTTCATATTTGAATTTTCTCAAATATCGAAACAAGGATCATTTTGGTTTTAATTATTTTTCTCCAAAAATATTTCTAATTAAAATATATGACAGGAGATAATATGAATTCTCTAAAATAAATGAAATATTGGAGGAAAAATGTTAAAATCAAATAAATATTCTATTTGGATTTTTACTGCTATTTTATTGGAATTAGAAAAAAATGCATTTTTCAAAATTGCATTTTTAGGCCAAGAAAATGGTCATCATCTTCTAAATATTTTATTTAGACGGTGAAAATTTGTTTTGGCATTTTTAGATTTTTTTTATTAGGATTTTTCTTGGTGGAATCCGTTTTAAAAAAAATTGGATCGACTCGGCCGAAGCCCAGCTGGCCCACTCCTGCGCCGCTGCCATCGTCGTCCCCGAACCGGACTCCTCGAGGGAGTCTGACGCCGCCGCGCTTCGCCGCCCCCTCCCGCATGCCACCTCGCCCCCCCCTTTATATGCAGACCTGGGGCCCCCTTGGAGCCCCACATCGCCCGCGCCGCCGCCTGCCCTCGCCAGCCCCGCCGCCTAGCCAAGCCGAGCTGCCGCCTGAGCCGCCCCGCGCCGTCGCCAGCCCCGCCGGAGCTGCCCGTTCGCCGGATCAAGCCGCCGTTCGCCGGATCTCGCCCACCGTTTTTTGGTTTCTAGGTAAAAACCTCGGTTTTAAAAAAAACTAGATCGGTTTTTTTAGTTAGATCGATTCGGTTCGTTTCGTCGGTTTATTTGTATAGCGAACGTTCGTCCATTCGTTCATTTTAATGAATGTTGTTCGCTGGTTAGGTTCAGACAGCGAACGCTCGTTCGCTAGTCTTTTCTTTTTATTTTAATTTCCACCAGGGACCTATCTGTGATTATTTCTATCGCGGATTAGCCCCTGATCTTCAAACCCTCGCCGTTTCTCAACCGTTTGTCCAAATCCAGTGGAACCAACGCCAAAATCTTCATCTCGAGCCCCTCTTTCTGTAAATCAACTTGAACAAGGTTTTGACAATTTAAAATTTGGTTTCAAGTAGATTTGATTTCGAAGTTCTTTTGACCGTAATTTCAGTTCCATAGCTCCGATTTGATTGATTCTTTTTGCAGATCGAATCTCTTTAGTTGAGTTTCCAGATTTGATCTTCTTATTTGAGTTTTACCGTGCATCTATGCTTGAGTGCTTATGTATGCTATTGTTTGTTTGCGATAGAATTCCCGGAGTGCGAAGTGTGCTACAACGAGTCACTAGGTTTTGCGGATCGTCAGCAAGGCAAGTAACACATTGATCATACTCTTTTCATACCCTGTTTTTATGCATTAGTTACAATCCTTAATCATTGGATGATTAGGATGTGATTAACATGTGGGTATTGGGAAGTAGATGATGAGATAGAACCTATTACCTGTTTTATTATCAAACCCTTGGGAGTTACTTCTACGCTATGCTTATATTTCCATGCTATGCCAGTAGACGTGGATCGGCTTTGAGTGTATCCATGACAGATGTGAGATTGTTAATTAATGGTTCAACTTAAGGTGGCAACTTTAATACACATCTGGGTGGATTGTTGGTTTGGGCACCTGGGGTTATACCAGTGTTGTCCTAGGAGATCCCGGGGTTATACTGTGTGATCCTCCTATGGTCTACCACCCAGGCTCAAAGGGGTCATAAGATTATTCATGCTAGAAACTTCCGTGTGTAGCCACAAGCTATTATGGGCTCTAGCATAGTTGAGTATGTTGCATGACCTCTCTCAGTGGTAGGCTGGCAGATGTAGGGGATGTAGGTTGGTACTGTCTACCCGGGTTAGAATTAATGCTTCTGAAGTACTGTGTCTCGGTCATCCATTTCTCAAACACCATGTAGTGCGATAAATCCAATGGAGGAGATCGAGTCTTGTGGGGAAAAGTGTGCAAACCTCTGCAGAGTGTACAAACTAATCATGGTTAGTCGTGTCCCCGGTTATGGACAACTTGAGTATCTGGTTCTTGAATTATTGATTTGATCTGATCACTCTAATTTATATTTTGGGGTTGATAATTACTTTTAATTGGGATTGAGATGGGGGTACCTTCTCAATGTTTCAACTACCATGATAGTTAAATAAAATATATTCCTTTGTTGTAGGGAAAATTGGCTTTTCGCAAAAACATTATAACCCTAGAGCCTCCACCAGCCGTATATGCATGTAGTGGTAGCCTTTATTCTGTTTATTGCTCTACTGTGTTATATTGGCAGCATATTCCATGTGCCGACCCGTTTCGGGCTGCAACATATCATGTTGCAGACTTTTCAGACGAAGAGTAAGGTGCGCTAGGTCGTTTGTCGTGCACTCAGCTATGCCGTTGGAGTTGATGGACTCACTTTATCTTCCAAGCCTTCCGATGTTATCTCATTTAGATGGCCTTAAGCCATATTTATTGTAATATGTTCTCTATTGAGACTATCGATGCAATAACTGTGTGATTGCTACTCTGTTATAAATCCATTCAAGTATTGTGTGTGTCAGCATTACCGATCCAGGGATGACACTAAAGCACAGAGATTTGACCGTTTGAGGTCGGATCGCTAGAAGATGGTATCAGAGCACATGCTGAATGTAGGACACGACCACTAAGATGAGCCATAGGTCACTCTTCTCTACTCATTTCTGAGTTCTCTCCATCTTCTACTCTATAGGATGGCGGACACAAGGAATAAGTTTACACAGCCGAATGAAGACACACCTTTTGGACGACACTTGAAGGAAGTCACTAGGTATCTGAACATTGGAATACCAAGCTTCACCAGGACGTACGCCGCCACTTTACCAGAAGAGGAGCGTTGGATGATTCGAGTTCAAGTTCCCGGAAGGACATTCACGCCAGTAACTGAGCCCATAGGGTTTTCCTTCGATGCACCAACCTGGAGTCTAGGAAAAAAGCATGGCAGACTACATCGCCATGGGACACATCGGCGAAGTTTATCACAAGGAACTTAAGGACACCATCTACCAGATATGTGGGCGCCGAGATGAGCAATGGGAGATGATCAGCACCAGGAGAGACAGGTCCATTGGAGCTTTCATCCAAGAGTTAAACCAGCACATTCGTCGACAGGAGAACCAGATGTGCGCAAGCATGATAGACCTGAAGAAGGCGATGACCAGGAACACGGAGATAGAAGAGGAACTCGAGTCTACACACGACGGATACGAGGAGGAAATCGCAATACTAGTGGAGATGAATGATGACCTGACAAGGAAGCTAGGAGTATTCATGGGAGACCCCGCGCCAGGAGGAGATGACGATCAAACCAAGGACATCTGTTCTGAAGACTACATCATCATCGACGACACCGACTCCGACCCCGACAGTAGTGATGATGATTATGAAGACGAAGCTGGAGCAGATATCATGGAGTCTTCCACCGATCAAAATTTCTAGATGACCACCATATGATCAGTAGTATTACCCCATGTATATATTAGTAGTCCGAGCACTGTAACGATAGTTCTAGACCGATTGTATGCCCTTGCTTGAATTGATTTGGTGTGATATGATTGTGTTTGTCTCATGTGAATATGGGTAGTGCTCTCTCACTAGACCTCATTCTATTCTAATCTCTCCCCTCTAAACCCATCAGATGCCTCTGAGACGTGACCCCGGATTTGTCTTCCCACCGGAGCTCACTTAGTTGATCCAACAGCAGAATGCCTTGATGCAGCTACTAGTCCAGAACCAAGGCAACAACAACAACAACAACAACCCGCCGCCGCCACCTCCAGTTGACAACTTAGCCCGTTTTCTAAGGTTGCATCCACCGGTGTTTTCCAGTAGCACCGAGCCAATAGTTGCTGATGACTGGCTACGCAGGATATGAAGGGAGTTGACCACCGTAGGTTGCATGGATGCGGAGCAGGTGCGTTTTGCCGCACATCAATTGGATGGACCCGCGGACGCATGGTGGGAGAATTACATGACCACTTTCCCTATAGCCAATGTCACCTGGGATCAGTTTCAGAAAGAATTCCGCACTACTCATGTCTCAACTGGAGCTATGAGTATGAAGAAGCATGAGTTTCGCAACTTACGCTAGGGAAATCGTACTGTGGCCCAGTACATTGATGAGTTTAGTAAGTTATCTAGCTATGCCCCAGATGATGTGGCCACAGATGCCACGAAGCAGGAGAAATTTATGGAAGGGCTGAATGATGAAATGAGTATGCAGTTAATGGTGGCAACATTTAATAACTACCAGGAGTTGGTAGATAAGGCTCTTATGATTGAAGGGAAGCAGCAGCAGATTGAGAGCCACAAAAGGAAGTATGGACAAGGGAAGTACAATTCGGGAACGCAACAGAAGCCTCGTTTTTCCCTGAACTCGGAAGGATTTATCCATAACCATGGAGGCCACACCGACAATGAAGGGAGTTCTCATAACCACAGTGTCCCCAAGAATGGAAACGGGAATGGAGCAAGTAGCAATCAGAACCGCTCAAACCCAGCCACACCCGCCAAGAAGGATCAAAGTCACATTACTTGTTTCAAGTGCGGGAAGACTGGGCACTACACCAATGATTGTCCTGAGTTGAAGAATGGAAATGGGAATGGAAGATCTAGGAAGAAGCCCAACCCTTTCAACATGGGACAAGTGAACCACGTGAACGTGGAGGAGGTTGAAGAGCAACCAGACGCAGTGATCGGTAAGTTTTTGGTTAAGTCATTTACCGCTCTCGTTCTTTTTCATACTGGTGCATTGCATTCATACATTTCAAGGGGATCTGTGGACAAGTTTAAGTTACCCACCTTAGCCCTTACGACACCCTTGCTAGTAAGCTCACCAGGTGCATAGTATATGGCCAGCTGATGGTGCGATCGGATACCCTTAACCATTGGTAGCCATATTTTCCCCTCAGACCTTATAATTTTGGAGTCGCAAGGATTGGATGTGATACTAGGACTGGATTGGCTATCGAAGTATGTAGGAAACATTGACTGTGCTAGTAGGTCAATTCTACTCACCACCCCGGAGGGAAAAAGGATCAAATATATATCTAGGCATTCACCGAGGAGGACCCAAGTAAATTCTCTCACAGGAGTTGTTCAGGAGGAAGTGCCTGTACTGAAGGATTATCTGGATGTATTTCTAGAGGAACTACCTGGCATGCTGCCGGATCGAGACATTGAGTTTCTGATAGAGTTGTTGCCAAGCACCGGACCAATATCTAAGAGACCATACCGGATGCCCGCAAATGATCTGGAAGAGATCAAGAAGCAGATCAAGGAGTTACTGGAGAAAGGTTACATCTGACAACGTCCGTCACCGTGGGGAGCCCCAGTGCTCTTGGTTGAGAAGAAGGATAAATCTTTGAGAATGGTGGTTGACTATTATGCATTGAATGAAGTGACGATCAAGAACAAGTATCCACTACCGATGATCAATGAATTGTTTGACCAGCTGCAAGGAGCTAAAGTATTTTCCAAGATCAATCTGCGATCAGGATATCACCAGCTGAAGATCCGAGAACAGGATATACCTAAGACAGCTTTCACCACAAGGTACGGCTTATATGAGTATACGATTATGTCATTTGGATTGACAAACGCCCCTGCCTATTTTATGAGCATGATGAATAAGGTGTTCATGGAATTCTTGGATAAGTTTGTAGTGGTGTTCATTGATGATATCTTGGTATACTCGAAGAATGAAGAGGAGCACAAGGAGCATTTACGATTAGATCTCGAGAAGCTCAGGGAACATCAGTTATATGCCAAGTTCAGCAAATGTGAGTTTTGGTTGAAGGAAGTTGGATTCCTTGGACATGTTATATCAGGAGAAGGTATAGCAGTAGACCCCACCAAGGTTCAGTCAGTCACTGAGTGGTTGGCACCCACCTCAGTTGGAGAGATCCGCAGTTTTCTCGGACTCGCAGGATATTATCGAAGATTCATTGAGAATTTCTCTAAGATTGCGAAGCCCATGACAGAGCTGTTGAAAAAGGACACTAAGTTCAAATGGACAGAAGAATGTGAGGCAAGTTTTCAGGAGCTAAAGAAACGTTTGGTTACAGCCCCAGTGCTGATTCTGCCAGATATACGCAAGGATTTCCAAGTATATTGCAACGCGTCTCGCTTAGGACTTGGAGGTGTACTTATGCAAGACGGAAGGGTCGTTTCATATGCCTCGCGTCAACTTCGACCGCATGGGTTGAATTATGCCACGCATGATTTGGAGTTAGCACTGTAATGCATGCACTCAAGACCTAGAGACACTTTCTTATTGTAAATCGTTGTGATGTGTACACGGATCATAAGAGTTTGAAGTACATTTTCACACAGAAGGAGCTGAACCTCGGGCATAGGAGGTAGGTGGAACTTATAAAGGATTATGACATGAAGTTGCACTATCACCCAGGCAAGGCCAATGTCGTAGCAGATGCTTTGAGCCGGAAGAGTTATGCCAATACCCTCATAAGCGGAGTATTGCCAAAGGAGTTTGCCGAGGATCTCAGGGAGCTTCGTTTGGAGATAGTCCCTAGAGGTTTTATTGCAGCATTGGAGGTTCATTCAACATTATTGGGAAAGATCTGAGAAGCTCAGAAGGATGACAAGGAAATGGCCGAGATAAAAGAGAGAATGAGCAAAGGAAAAGCTAAAGGTTTTCGTGAGGAAGAGCACGACACCTTGTGGTTTGAGGACCGTGTTTATGTGCCCAGTAATGCCGAGATCAGAAAGTTAATACTACAGGAAGGTCATGACTCGCCATACTCGATACACCCCGGGAACACTAAGATGTATTTTGATTTGAAGGAGCGTTTCTGGTGGACTGGTATGAAGAAGGAAATTGCCGAGTATGTAGTCGTATGTGATGCATGTCAGAGAGTGAAGGCAGAACATCAAAAGCTAGCAGGATTACTACAGCATATGTTGATACCCGAATGGAAATGGGATAAGCTTGGCATGGATTTTATCACCGGATTACCTAGGACCCGATCGGGATATGATTCTATTTGGGTAGTGGTGGATCGTTTGACCAAAGTGGCTCACTTTATCCCAGTGAAAACCACTTATACAAGTGCGAAGTTGTCCAAGATATATATGACCATGATCGTATGTTTGCATGGAGTTCCGAGGACCATCGTATCAGATAGAGGAACACAGTTCACTTCAAAGTTTTGGCATCAGCTGCACCAGACTTTGGGAACCAGGCTAGAGTTTAGTACAACCTTTCATCCGCAGACAGATGGACAGACCAAGAGAGTCAATCAGATTCTGGAGAGCATGTTGAGAGCTTGTGCGCTAGATTATGGATCTAGTTGGGATGATAATTTACCTTACACGGAGTTCTCATACAACAACAGTTACCAAGCCAGTTTGAAGATGGCACCTTTCGAAGCTTTGTATGGAAGGAGGTGCAGGACACCGTTAATGTGGGATGAAGTTGGAGACTGTCAGTTATTTGGACCAGATCTGATTAAAGAGTCAAAAGAGAAGGTTAAACTGATTCGAGATAGACTGAAGGTAGCTCAGTCCAGGCAGAAGAGTTATGCAGACTCAAAACGCAAGGAGGTAGTCTATGAAGTCAGAGACAGAGCATATCTTCGTGTATCCCCTCTGTGAGGAGTTAAACGTTTTGGAGTCAAGGGAAAGTTAGCCCCGAGATTTGTAGGACCATACCGAGTTTTGGAACGTATGGGAGAAGTGGCCTACAAGTTGGAGTTACCCAAAGGGATGTGTTTCACGTTTCCCAGTTGAAGAAGTGGCATGCTGAGATGGCCGATATTCCTCTGAGAGATACAGTGCCCCTGGAAGCAATTCAGTTGGATAGTGATCTGACCTATGAGGAGAAACCTGTCAAGATTCTCGAGTTTGCTAGCCGAGTTACATGTAGTAAGGTTATTAAGTTTTGCAAAGTTTATTGCAGCCACCATACTGAGGATGAAGCCACCTGGGAAAGAGAGGATGGTCTACGGAAAGACCACCCACACCTATTTTCGAGCCAATCCGAATCTTGAGGACGAGATTGATCTTAAGGGGGGTAGGTTTGTAACATCCCAAATTTTCAATTTGGAATGTTATACATAGGACATCATATTGCATATCATATTTTATTGCATTCCGTTTTGCGATCCTAGAAAATCTCAAGCAACTCAAGGACCCCCAGAGAGAGTTGCGGATTTCACCGTTTTCATATTTAAATTTTCTCAAATATCGAAACAAGGATCATTTTGGTTTTCATTATTTTTCTCCAAAAATATTTCTAATTAAAATATATGAGAGGAGATAATATGACTTCTCCAAAATAAATGAAATATTGGAGGAAAATGTTAAAATCAAATAAATATTCTATTTGGATTTTTATTGCTATTTTATTGGAATTAGAAAAAAAATATGCCTTTCTCATAATTGCATTTTTAGGCCAAGAAAATGTTCATCATGTTCTAATATTTTATTTAGACGGTGAAAATTTGTTCTGGCATTTTTAGATTTTTATTTTTATTAGGATTTTTCTCGGCGGAATCCGTTTTAACAAAAAGTTTCGGACCGACTCGGCCGAAGCCCAGCCGGCCCACTCCGGCGCCGCTGCCATCGTCGTCCCCGAGTCGGACTCCTCGAGGGAGTCCGACGCCGCCGCGCTTCGCCGCCCCCTCCCGCACACCACCTCCCCCCCTTGTAAGCACACCCGGGCCCCCCTGGAGCCCCAGATCGCCCGCGCCGCCGCCTGCCCTCGCCAACCCCGCCACCGAGCCAAACCGAGCCGGCGCCCGCGCCGCCGCCGCTGCCCCACGCCGCGCCGCCGCCGTCAGAGCCACCCCGCGCCGTCGTCAGCCCCGCCGGAGCAGCTCGTTCGCCGGACCTCGCCCGCCAGTTTTTTTATTTTACGTAAAAACCTTGGTTTTTAAAAAAAACCTAGATCGGTTTATTTTTTTAGTTAGATCGGTTCGGTTCATTTCATCGGTTTATTTGTTTAACGGATGTTCGTCCATTCATTAATTTTAACGAACGTTGTTCGCTGGTTAGGTTCAGACAGCAAACGTTCGTTCGTTAGTCTTTTCTTTTTATTTTATTTTCGGCCAGCGACCTATCTGCGATTATTTTTATCGCAGATTAGCCCCTGATCTTCAAACCCTCGCCGTTTCTCAACCGTTTGTCCAAATCCAGTAAAACGAACGCCAAAATCGTCATATCGAGCCCCTCTTTCTGCAAATCAACTTGAACAAGGTTTTGAAAATTTAAAATTTGGTTTCAAGCTGATTTGATTTTGAAGTTCTTTTGACCATAGTTTCAGTTCTATAGCTCCGATTCGATTGATTCTTTTTGCAGATCGAATCTCTTTAGTTGAGTTTTCAGATTTGATCTTCTTATTTGAGTTTTACCCATGAATCTATGCTTGAGTGCTTATGTGTGCTATTGTTTGTTTGCGATAGAATTCCCGGAGTGCGAAGTGTGCTACAACGAGTCACTAGGTTTTGCGGATCGTCAGCAAGGCAAGTAACACATTGATCATACTCTTTTCATACCCTGTTTTTATGCATTAGTTACAATCCTCAATCATTGGATGATTAGGATGTGATTAACATGTGGGTATTGGGAAGTAGATGATGAGATAGAACCTATTACCTGTTTTATTATCAAACCCTTGGGAGTTACTTCTACGCTATGCTTATATTGCCATGCTATGCCAGTAGACGTGGATCGGGTTTGAGTGTATCCATGACAGATGTGAGATTGTTAATTAATGGTTCAACTTAAGGTGGCAACTTTAATACACATCTGGGTGGATTGTTGGTTTGGGCACCTGGGGTTATACCAGTGTTGTCCTAGGAGATCCCGGGGTTATACTGTGTGATCCTCCTATGGTCTACCACCCAGGCTCAAAGGGGTCATAAGATTATTCATGCTAGAAACTTCCGTGTGTAGCCACAAGCTATTATGGGCTCTAGAATAGTTGAGTATGTTGCATGACCTCTCTCAGTGGTAGGCTGGCAGATGTAGGGGATGTAGGTTGGTACTGTCTACCCGAGGTTAGAGTTAATGCTTCTGAAAGACTGTGTCTCGGTCATCCGTTTCTCAAACAGCATGTAGTGCGAGAAATCCAAGGGAAGAGATCGAGTCTTGTGGGGAAAAGTGTGCAAACCTCTCCAGAGTGTACAAACTAATCATGGTTAGCAGTGTCCCCGGTTATGGACAACTTGAGTATCTGGTTCTTGAATTATTGATTTGATCTCATAACTCTAATTTAATTTGTTGGGTTGATAATTAATTTTAATTGGGATCGAGATGGGGGTACCTTCTCAATGTTTCAACTACCATAATAGTTAAATAAAATATATTTATTTGTTGTAGGAAAAAATTGGCTTTTCGCAAAAACATTATAACCCTAGAGCGTCCACCAGCCGTATATGCATGTAGTGGTAGCCTTTATTCTGTTCATTGCTCTACTGTGTTACATTGCCAGCATATTCCATGTGCTGACCCGTTTCGGGCTGCAACATATCATGTTGCAGACTTTTCAGACGAAGAGTAAGGTTAGCTAGGTCATTTGTCGTGCACTCAGCTATGATATTGGAGTTGATGGACTCACTTTATCTTCCAAGCCTTCCGATGTTATCTCATTTAGATGGCCTTAAGCCATATTTGTTGTAATAAGTTCTCTATTGAGACTATCGATGTAATAAGTGTGTGATTGCTACTCTGTTATAAATCCATTTAAGTACTGTGTGTCAGCATTACCGATCCAGGGATGACACTGAAGCATAGAGATTTGACCGTTTGAGGTCAGATCGCTACAAGCTGCTTATATATTGGGCATCAAGATCTATAGAGATAGATCAAGACGCTTGATTGGACTCTCACAAAGCACATACCTTGATAAAATTTTGAAGAAGATCAAAATGGATCAGTCAAAGAAAGGGTTCTTGCATGTGTTACATGGTGTGAAGTTGAGTCAGACTCTATGCCCGACCACTGAGGAAGATAGAGAGAAAATGAAAGTCATTCCCTATGCCTCAGCCATATGTTCTATCATGTATGCAATGTTGTGTATCAGACCTGATGTGTGCCTTGCTATAAGTCTAGCAGGAAGGTACCAAAGTAATCCAGGAGTGGTCACTGGACAGCGGTCAAGAACTGTAACACCCCGGATGTAACTTTCCCAATTTGTACTCCAACTCTTGCCGTTTCCGGCGTTAAGTTATATTTATTTCTCGGGTTCGGGTCTTTGTCTCCGTGTGTTGTTTTCTTTGTCATGCATCTCATATCATGTCATCATGTGCATTGCATTTGCATACGTGTTCATCTCATGCATTCGAGCATTTTCCCCGTTATCCGTTTTGCATTCCGGCGCTTCGTTCTCCTCCGGTGGTCATTTCTAGCCTTCTTTTGTGTGTGGGGATTAAACATTTCCGAATTGGACCGAGACTTGTCATGCGGCCTTGGTTTACTACCGGTAGACCGCCTGTCAAGTTTCGTGTCATTTGGACTTCGTTTGATACTCCAACAGTTAACCGAGGGACCGAAAAGGCCTCGTGTGTGTTGCAGCCCAACACCCCTCCAATTTGGCCCAAAACCCACCAAACTCTACTCCATGTCCTAGAGCGTTCGATCATGATCGCGTGGCCGAAAACCGCACCTCATTTGGACTCTCCTAGCTCCACTTATGCCTATAAATAGACCCCTCCGTTTTCGGATCTCTCTCCCCCTCGAAACCCTAATTTTCCAGATCCGCCGCTCCTCCCGCCGACGGACACGTCCGATTCGGGCCGGACATGTCCGCCCCGCCGCCGCCGCCACTCCCAAGCCGCCAAGTGGCAGCCCCTCGCCCCCGCGCCGCGCGGCCCGCGCGCCCGTCCCCGGCCCCCGAAGTCCATCGGATCTCGCCGCCGCCTGGGTGCCGCGCCGCCCGACCGGCCTCACCGCCCGCCGCCGCCTACCGCTGCCGCGCCGCCCACCGCCTCCAGCCGCCGCCGCATGCTGCCGCGCCGCCCAGTCGCCGTAGCCGCCGCCGAGCCGCCTCCCGTCGACGGCCGAGCTGCCCGCCGTCGCCGGACTGCATCGCCGCCGCCGCCGGCGACCTCCCTCCGGCCGCCGTCGTCCTCTCCGGTGGATCGCGACGAGATCCACCGGGATCTCATCCAAACGCCCTCGCCTCGCCCGGATCTCCTCGTCCCGGGTCCTCTCCGTCCCGGTTTGACTTTTTCCGGAGAGGTTGTTTTTTTTGTCTAAGCCCCAGAAATTCCAGTCCATATGCTCCTGTTCGAGGCCCCGTAACTTTGCATCCGTAGCTCCGATTCGCGCATATAGTATATCAAAATATTCGCCTCGACGAGTACATCATTTCATTCCATTGCATCATTTTCATTTGAGCTCACCTTGATGCCCGAAATGCTGTTAGAAGGAGGCCTCGTGAGTTAATTGTCAGATCTGCTAGTTTATCTTAGACTTTTGTCATTTTTCCCATGATTATTGTGTGCATGATATGCCTGTGAGTCCTTCATATGTTTTGTTAAGGATTTTGTCTTCTTTCCAGAGGTGCAACCTATGCATTTCCAGGATGTGTGTGGTGACTTGTGCAAGCTTGCAAAGTGAGGCACCCGGTAAATCTGTTTTCAGGGACTTAGTAGTTTTCACTAAGTCTGGGATTATTTAGTTCATGATGCCATATGTTCAGCTTGTTTCCTAGTGATCTGTGCCTCTTTTTAGGATGATCAGTAAAGGAGTTTTGTTAATCATGTTATTCTCTGTCCATCCATGTCTTTTTTTTCAATTATGGAGCACCCTATCTTGAGTCAATCGAGCTCTACTTTTGCTTCATGGTGAATCTTGGCAGATCGTCAACTCGTTTGCGATTTTGCCGGCGTTGTTGTAGTTGATCCGTGCATGCTATGCCATTGTTCTTGCCATGTCTAGCTTGTATTTTGTGCCTTATTAATGGATGTATGCTTGCCTTGCCATGACTTGCACCGTAGTGAGTGCATCGAGCTTGTTTACATGCCTTCGTGAGTTATATTTCAGCATGTCTCAGTTTTCACTAAGTCTGAAAACTGATTGTGTTTTAGCTATGTTCGTGTGCCCGTTAGTATATTTTGTGAACCCTTTTGGCCCCAGGTCACTTTGGTCTTTTGTTAATCTTGTTGAGTAGCTCCATGCCATGTTCTTATTTGTCATAATCAGGTCATGTATCATGTTGTTTTGTTGCTCCGAAGAGGGCTTCATGATCTGAAATTTCAGACAAGTGTTAATTTCACTAAGTCTGGAATCTGTTTTGCATTTGCGTTTTTGCCATGCTTGTTTGAACCTCATATTGGATGAATTGGCCGTAGCTCAGTGCTAGACTTTTGTTAAGCATCTTGTGTGCATCCCTGCCATGTATTTTTTTTTCATGTTTGGTGGCTGTAGCATGTTCATCTCATTGCATTTAGATGCCTACTTGCTATAAATCGCAGACCGGTGTCATTTTTGAAACGCTTGCCATTTCCAAACCGTAACTCTGATTCCGGTGTTCTTTATATCGTTTTCAAGCGATTTAATCTCATCTTTCCAGTGGCACCCTTGGAATTCCAAGTTGAGGCTAGGTTCATGCATTTCCTGTCATATCTTGCATTTTGCATCCCGCATCGCATCCCGCATAGCATATCATCATTTCATCATATTGCTTAGTCTTGCACGTGGTTGATTGTATCCTTGTTGCTTGTTTGTCTTGTTGGGTAGAGCCGGGAGACGAGTTCACTAACGAGGAGCCCGTTGAGTTTTCTCTTGAGGATCCAGTCAACTCTGACAGCTTTGCAGGCAAGATGATCATACCCTCGAAATCACTACTATCTTTGCTATGCTAGTTTGCTCGCTCTTGCTATGCCAATGCTACGATGCCTACCATTTGCTTGTCAGCCTCCCAATTGCCATGTCAAACCTCTAACCCACCATTGTCCTAGCAAACCGTTGATTGGCTATGTTACCGCTTTGCTAAGCCCCTCTTATAGCGTTGTTAGTTGCAGGTGAAGATCGGAGGCCGTTCCTTATTGGAACATCTTTTATTTACTTGTTGGGATATCATTATATTATATTGCTATCTTAATGCATCTATATACTTGGTAAAGGGTGGAAGTCTCGGCCTCTCGCCTAGTGTTTTGTTCCACTCTTGCCGCTCTAGTTTCCGTCATATCATGTTATGTTCCCGGATTTTGCGTTCCTTACGCGGTTGGGTTATAATGGGAACCCCTTGATAGTTCGCCTTGTTTAAAGCTTTTCCAGCAATGCCCAACCTTGGTATTACCATTTTCCACCTAGCCTCTTTTTCCCTCGGGTTTCCGGAGCCCGCGGGTCATCTTATTTAAACCCCCCGGGCCAGTGCTCCTCTGAGTGTTGGTCCAAACTAGAGTCCTGTGCAGCGCCCCCTCGGGGAAACTCGAGGTTTGGTTTTAGTTGTATGGAGCGCTCATCTGAGTGTGCCCTAAGAAAGAGATATGTACAGCTCCTATCGGGATTTGTCGGCACATTCGGGCGGTGTTGCTGGTCTTGTTTTAACCTGTCGAAGTGTCTTGAGTTACCGAGATACCGAGTCTGATCGGAACGTCTTGGGAGGAGGTCTATTCCTTCGTTGACCATGAGAGCTTGTCATGGGCTAAGTTGGGACTCCCCTGTAGATGGGAATTTGTTAATGTCCGGTTGTAGATAACTTGAACTAAACTTAATTAAAATGAATCAACTGAGTGTGTTACCGTGATGGCCTCTTCTCGGTGGAGTCCGGGAAGTGGACACGGTGTTGGAGTAATGTTTGCGCAGGTTGCTCTCTAGTTTCTCGCTCGCGCTTTGCCTCCTCTTCTCGCTCTCTTTTGCGTATAAGTTAGCCACCATATATGCTAGTCGCTTGCTGCAGCTCCACATATATTTGCCTTACCCTTCCTATAAGCTTAAATAGTCTTGATCGCGAGGGTGCGAGATTGCTGAGTCCCTGTGGCTCACATATTCCTACTATACCAGATGCAGGTCCAGGTGATTCCGCTCCAGGTGACGATTATGAGCTCAAGTGGGAGTTCGACGAGGACTCTCAGCGTTATTATGTTTCCTTTCCCGATGATCAGTAGTGGTGCCCAGTTGGGGGTGATTGGGACCGTTGTCGCATGTTGGGTTTTCTTCTATTTTGGCGCCGTAGTCGGGCCATGAGTGTTTTGGATGATGTAATGTTATTTATGTACTTGATTGACGTGGCGAGTGTAAGCCAACTATGTTCTCCCCTTTATTATTCATATTACATGGGATGTTGTGAAGATTGCCTAACTTGCGACATATGCCTTCAATGCGATTATGTCTCTAAGTCGTGCCTCGACACGTGGGAGCTATAGTCGCATCGAGGGTGTTACAAGAACATCCTACAATACCTGAAAAGGACTAAGGATATGTGTTGTGGTATTCTCACGGGGGGTGCAAGACGACATATGCCACAAGGTGGCTTCGTGTGAGGGCAAGACTGCTGCCGGAATATCTAGGGACGGGTATGCGAGTAGCACGCACTAGTTTACCCAGGTTCGGGGCTCTCCGGAGAGATAACACCCCTACTCCTGCATGTTTGAGTATATGTGGTATATCTGAAATATAGAGTGCTCCTGGAGCTGTATCTGAGATCAGTGTCGTAGGCCCCTGATCTCGTATATGCATATGAGCATAGGTGTGTGTGGCCGCATGTGCCCGAGCATGCATGCGTGAGTGTGTGGGAGTGTGAGTCCATGTGTGTGTTCTCTCCTGATGGATGGATGGAGCTAGCTTATATAGTGGTAGGCATGGGTGGTGGTAGCGTTGGTTGCAAGCTACCTTGGGTAGCTTACAAACCAAGCTATGTAGTGGCATGGGCTAGGCATGGTGCATGTCATGCTTGTCCCCTGGGGTACTTTATAAATCAGTACCCAGGGGACACGGTACATTGTAAATGACGTCGTAGTACGGTCATCCCGTCGATGTCTTGTCGGCGTCGGGTCAGGCGGCAGTTGACTTCGGGCAGCCAGCTGGTTGGAGCAGTCGGCAGCCAGCAGCCGGCCTGGTGGAGCAGTCAGCAGCCAGCAGCCGGCAGGGGCGGCCGGGCAGTCGGCAGCCAGCAGCCGGCAGGGGCGGCGGGCAGTCGGCAGTCGGCAGCCAGCAGCCGGCCTGGTGGAGTAGTCAGCAGCCAGCAGTCGGCCAGGTAGTTTGGACTGAGGGGCTTTGCTAGCCCCGATGTCTTGATTTATTGTCTCGCCATCTTCAGGGTATCCGTGTCCAATTACTCCAACAATAGCCCCCAAGCCTCCGGGCAACTTGGCAAAGTTGGGCGGAGGTTTTTTGGCTAGTGTTCATGGAAATGATCATGAAAAAGACGAAGTTAGTCCACGCAGATATATCAAATGTTTGCTTTTAGCATTGCAAGTTTTATGCGGAGGGTGCCTACTCGGTTTCGTCTGAGCCCCCTTAATCTTTTTCGTGTTCCCTCCACTTTTTGGCTTGTGCTCTTGCTTGCAAGACAGCCGCTCTGCGGTCTGTGGCTGAGAGTGGGCCGCGAAGTGGAGTGTACAGTACTCAGAGTTTGGGAGCAGATTCAACCGAGTATATACTTGTAAGGGAAACGGCCGGGTCACCCGAACCGTTTTTCTTACCGGACGTTTTTCGCGTGGGTGGCCTCCAGCGTTCACTCTTGCCAGCCGGACAGTCGCTCTACGGTCTGTGACTGAGAGTGGACCTTTGGTACCATGCACGCTACTAAGCCGTCCAGGTGAACTAACGTCTCAGGCCAAGCGGCCAGCCCCCAGGCCAACTCAGGTTGGCGCCGGGGTGAACAGTGATGCAACTATAATAAAATGCGGAGACAACCCCCGAGCATTGCTCAGGGCAATCCGTGCTTGCGTGGTGCAAAAAATATGCGTGTGAGGAGCTCACATTGATTTTTGTGTAGCCGAGGTGGAGCTTGCCAAAGACAGCCGGCGCGGCTCAACGCTTGCTGAGCGCGCCGGCGCACCCGCTGGGTGTAGCCTTCGAGCCTCCGGGTGCTCGAAGGGGTCTCGGCCAATCAGGCTTGATCGGCCAAGCGGCGAGGCATCCTGCAGCGCCCTTTTTTCTTATTTTTTCTCTTCTGCCGGCTACTGACAGCCGGACAAAACTCTTTTCTTGTTTGCAATCTTCCGTGGGGGCGCGCCAGCGCACTCGCTGGGTGTAGCCCCCGAGATTCGGACCGACTGCTGAGCAGTCGGGCCGGATCTTCCGGCAACTATCTTGTCTTCTTCTTCGCGGGGGCGCGTCAGCGCACCCGCTGGGTGTAGCCCCCGAGATTCGGGCCGACTGCTGAGCAGTCGGGCCAGATCTCCCGGCAACTACTTTGTTTTCTTCTTTTTCGCGGTAGCGCGTCAACGCACCCACTGAGTGTAGCCCCTGAGATTCGGGCCGACTGCTGAGCAGTCGGGCCGGATCTCCCTGCAACTACTTTGTCTTCTTCCTCGCGGGGGCGCGTCAGCGCACCCCCTGGATGTGTCGTTGGAGCAGGAGGCAGTCCAGCCGGCTTGGCACAGCCGGCAGCGCGGGTCACGACTGACCGTCCGAGTGGCGAAGCAGGCGGACGGGTCATCCAAACGGGTTTTTCTTTTATTCTCTTTTTCCCAGCCGACTTCTTTCTCTCTTTTTTTAGCATCCGGCAGGGGTTGAGCAGCCGGCCCGATTTTTCCTCCAGCCGAACGCACTCTTTCTTTTTTTAGCAGCCGGTTTAACCGGGCCGACTTCTCTGTTTTTCTCTTCTGTCCGACTCCACGCGAGCAGCCAGACCCCACCTTTTTTTGACCAATCGGCTGGGCACCCAGCCCTTCTTACTTCTTTCTTTATCTCCGCGTGGAGCAGCCGGTTGAAGCAGGCGGATGGAGCGGTAGGCGACCCGGCGCGCACTGGTGGAAGGCGGACGCGAGGCAGCGCGACAGTGCGCGGAGCTGGCGCAGCACAGGCGGAGGCGGTGGGTGGGGCGGCGAGTAGGCGGATGCCGGCGTGGGTGACGTCGGGGGTGGGATCCGGCGGGCGGTGTAGGAACTGGCCCTGGCCGGGCGCGCGGAGCGGAGGCGGAGTTGGCAGGGGAGCGGCGTGCAACGGTGGCCTGCCCAGCCACACCGCAGCAGCCGTGGCAGGGATCCACTCGAGGCGGAGGGGGCCTCGATCCGGAGAAGTGTCGCGAGAGGAGGCTCATAGGAGGACGAGGTGGTCGCGGAGATGGGGCCGGACCCGACAACGCGTGGGCGGTGACGGACCCGGTGGAGTGGGCGGAGCGGGTGACCCAGCCATGTGCGGGGCGAGGCGGCCACGCGGAGCCGGACCCCGAGGAGCCGGCGGCGCGGCGGGAGACGGCGGGGGCCGGGCGCAGGGAGCGAAGGTGGCCGGGCGTTGACGAGCGTGGAGGCGGCCAAGATGCAGGCATTCGGGTAGAGCCAGACAAGGCGACGAGCAGAGGAGGTCGGCACGCTGCTGCGGGTGGCCGAGACCGAGGCACACAGCGGTGCTGGCCTGGTCGAGTCCTTCGCTACAGAGATGGTCGAGCGAGATGGATGGGCGACATGAGGGGAAGCTAGACGGAGTGGAGGCAGCAGGGGCTCACTGCGTGCACAGGCGCGATGTGATGAAGTAGAGGCGTGCTAGTGCAGATATGTACGAGGAGTACATGGCTACAGTCTGACCAATGCACGAGCACTATGTGGGCAATATCTAGGGATTAGCTGACTAGCGTATGGCTAGTGCATGACCATAATTTGTCTTGCATCGAAAAAGAAGAACGAGTGGCTGGAGTAGAATGCATATGAGCCTGGTGGCATGGCAGAGGCGCAAGGAGAGGAGCGCGAAGCGGATGACCGGCGCGCCCGCACGGTCGCCCCGGGACGCGGCGATGTCGAGCCGCCAAGCGCTGCCAGAGAGACGACAGCGACACTGCCGTGATGATGAAGAGGACGAGGGCGAGGACGATGACGAGGACGCGCCGTCCCGCGCGGCCGCTCCGGAGGCGGGTCGAAGTCGAGCCCCCGAGCACTATCGGAGAGACGGCGCGACGCCATGAATGATGAAGAAGATGGTCCTGCCCGGACTGCGAAACCAGCAGTAGCGTGGTAGCATAGTACCGCCCCACGGTGGGCGCCAAATGTCGTGGTATTCTCACGGGGTGCAAGACGACATATGCCACAAGGTCGCTTCTTGTGAGGGCAAGACTGCTGCCGGAATATCCAAGGACAGGTATGCGAGTAGCACGCGCTAGTTTACCCAGATTCGGGGCTCTTCAGAGAGATAACAACCCACTCCTGAATGTCTGAATATATGTGGTATATCTGAAATATAGAGTGCTCCTGGAGTTGTATCTGAGATCAGTGACGTAGGCCACTAATCTCGTATATGCATATGAGCATAGGTGTGTGTGGCCACATGTGCCTGAGCATGCATGCGTGAGTGTGTGGGAGTGTGAGTCCATGTGTGTGTCCTCTCCTTATGGATGGATGGAGATAGCTTATATAGTGGTAGGCATGGGTGGTGGTAGCGTTGGTTGTAAGCTACCTTTGGTAGCTTACAAACCAAGCTATGTAGTGGCATGGGCTAGGCATGGTGCATGTCATGCTTGTCCCCTGGGTACTTTATAAATCAGTACCCAAGGGACACGGTACACTATAGATGACATCGCGGTACGGTCGTCCCGTCGGTGTCTTGTCGACATCGGGTCAGGCGGCAGTTGATTTCGAGCAGCCGGCTGGTTGGAGCAGTCGGCAGCCAGCAGCCCGCTTGGTGCAGCAGTCGGCAGTCGGCAGCCGGCAGGGGCGACCGGGCAGTCGGCAGCCAGCAGCCGGCCTGGTGGAGCAGTCGGCAGCCAGCAACCGGTAGGGGCGGCGGGCAGTCGGCAGCCAGCAGCCGGCCTGGTGGAGGAGTCAGCAGCCAGCAGCCAGCAGTCGGCCGGGTAGTTTGGACTGAGGGGCTTTGCTAGCCCCGATGTCTTGATTTATTGTCTCGCCGTCTTCAGGCTATCCGTGTCCAATTACTCCGATAATATGTTTCTCATTTATGGAGGTGACAAAGAGCACGTCGTAAATGATTACGTCGATGCTAGCTTTGACACTGATCCGGATGACTCCAAGTCGTAAATCAGATATGTATTTATATTGAATGGTGGAGCTGTCAGTTGGTGCAGTTCCAAGCAAAGCGTCGTGGCGAGATCTACATGTGAAGCGGAGTACATAGCTGCTTCAAAAGCAGCGAGTGAAGGAGTCTGGATGAATGAGTTCATATCTGATCTAGGTGTAATACCTAGTGCATCGAGTCCAATGAAAATATTTTGTGACAATACTGGAGCAATTGCCTTGGCGAAGGAATCCAGATTTCACAAGAGAACCAAACACATCAAGAGACGCTTCAACTCCATCTGTGATCAAGTCAAGGAGGGAGACATAGAGATTTGCAAAATACATATGGATCTGAATGTGGTAGACCCGTTGACTAAGCCTCTTCCACGAGCAAAACACTCGTACGCGTCAGTGCTATACAAACGGTTTTTAACCCCTTTCCGCGATGGCATTTGGAACCGCCGCCTAGTGAGTAACGACGATAGGGGGGTCCTTCCCACACAACCCAGAAACCGTCGGGGATATGGACCTCCTGGCACACACACGCTCGGCAAAATGAGTTTGTGTGCGACCGGCGAGCGCTCAAATACGGAAATACGTATAGTAGAGCTAAAAATACAATTATACAGGCAAAATTGTTACCGGTCGCAAGTACATCCCACACAGTCAGTCCCCGCTAAACGTTTTCGTTCGTATGTACATCCCACATAGTCGCTCCAAGGAAAACGTTTCCGTTCACAGATACATCACACACAATATTTTCCGTTAAATTGTTTGTGATAGCGTTGCCATTGCACATGATATTAACAATTTTATCGTTTGCGTTATTGAATGCATCACACACGGCCCGTAGAAGAAACTGTGTGGAAAAAGCTATCCATCACACACAGTTTTTATGTGGTAAATGTTTGCGCAAGGTGGCCTAACGCAAACAGTTTTCAAGAGAAAGTCGTGTGTGATTGTTCATTGATCCAACATGGTTTATTCCTAGAAACTATGTGCGCTGCCTGAGGTCATCGCCCACGTATTTTTTCAATAACCGTTTGTAATAGCAAAACCCAATTAGTAGGCTAATTCGCCATTCGCAGGCTAATTGCCCTATTATAGCGACCCAACCTCAGACAGTCAAGTCTCTGTGCTTAAGTGTCATCCCTTTATCAGTATTGCTGACACACACAGTACTCCAGGATTTATAACAGAGTTCAATCACACACTTATTACATCGAATGTCTCAAAAGAGAACTTATTACAATAATATGGCTGAAGGCCATCTAAATAAGATAACAGCGGAAGCTTTGAAGGTAGAAGAATCCATCCAACTCCACGAAAAAACTGAGGGCATGACAATGACCTAGCGCACCTTACTCTTCGTCTGAAAACTCTGCAACATAATACGTTGCAGCCTGTGTAAGTCATCACATGGAATATGCTGGCAAGATAACACTATAGAGCAATAAACAAATAACAACTATCACTACATGCATATATGGCTGGTGGAGGCTCTACGGTTATCATTTTCATAAAGCTAATTTTTCCCTACAACGAAGGAATATATTTTTATTTAACTACAAAGTTGGTTGAAAAACATTGAGAAGGTTCCTCCAACTCAATCCCAAAATAATAATTATAACCCAACAAGTTAATTTAATAGAGTGATGAGATCAAACCAATAATTCAAGTACCAGATACTCAAGATGTCCATAACCGGGGACACGGCTAATCATGATTAGTTTATACACTCTGCAGAGGCTTGCGCACTTTTCCCCACAAGACTCGATCTTCTCCGTTGGATTTCTCACACTACATGATGTTTGAGAAATGGATGACCGAGACACGGTTTTTCAGAAGCATTAACTCTTTACTCTGGGTAGACAGTGCCACCTACATCCCACTACTAGGAAAAGGGCTATAGCTAATATGGACATTAATGGCGCACCATGTATGTGGTGCACCACTGAGTCCCCGCTAAACGTTTTCGTTCGTATGTACATCCCACACAGTCGCTCCAAGGAAAACGTTTCCGTTCACAGATACATCACACACAATATTTTCCATTAAATCGTTTGTGATAGCGTTGCCATTGCACACGATATTAACAATTTTATCGTTTGCATTATTGAATGCATCACACACGGCCCGTAGAAGAAACTGTGTGGAAAAAGCTATCCATCACACACAGTTTTTATGTGGTAAACATTTGCACAAGGTGGCCTAACACAAACAGTTTTCAAGAGAAAGTCGTGTGTGATTGTTCATTGATCCAACACGGTTTATTCCTAGAAACTGTGTGCATTGCCTGAGGTCATCTCCCACGTATTTTTTCAATAACCGTTTGCAATAGCAAAACCCAATTAGTAGGCTAATTCGCCATTAGCAGGCTAATTGCCCTATTGTAGCGACCCGACCTCAGACAGTCAAGTCTCTGTACTTAAGTGTCATCCCTGGATCAGTATTGCTGACACACAGTACTCTGCGCCATTAGTGTCCTCATTACTAATGGCGCACCACACCCACGGTGCGCCACTACTAACAATTTTTTTATTATTTTTTTCCAAAACTAGTAATGGCGCACCAGGGCATAGTGCGCCATTACTAGTTTTAACTAGTAATGGCGCACCACACACTCTATGCGCCACTACTAACGAATTTTTTTACTTTTTTTCAAACTAGTAATGGCGCACCAGGGTATAGTGCGCCATTACTAGTTCAAACTAGTAATGGCACACCACAACCACGGTGCGCCACTACTAACAATTATTTTTTTATCTTTTTTGCAAAACTAGTAATGGCGCACCATGTAACAGGTGCACCATTAGTAACCAAGGTTACTAATGGCGCATTGGTAGGTGGTGCGCCATTGGTAGCTTTGACCAAATGCACCCCCCCCCCCCCCGGTGGACCGCCTTTTCAGTTTTAAAAATAAATAAAAGAAAATGATGGAAAAGTCAAAAAAATAAAAGAAAATAAGTTTCCCACGTGATATGTGGTCTAGTTGTTGGGAAAGTTTACAAATATGAAATTCGACTTTATTTGCAAAATCTCTCTGGAATTTAGTAAAATGGGCATAACTTTTGCATACGAACTCAGATTAATAAGTTTTTTATATGAAAAATTATCTACTCGAGAAGTTACATCCGAATTGAACCAGGGGAACTTTTGTTCAAGATTTTCAGAATACCCAAAAACCTAACAGAACGAAAGATACGGGGCTTTTAAGATCTAGAGGAGGGAAATGGGAAATAATTCAACTTACTAGTGGCACACCATTTGCTAGGTGCGCCACTAGTAACAGAAAAAAATTGGTTTCGAATTTTCTTTTTGGAAATGGTTTTCAAAATATGATACGTAATATGACCGGGAAGTTTGAAATATTTTTTCAAAATTTCATCACACTCATGAACATGAACAAAGTCCTAGACATTAATAAGGTTTAATAGGATTGATATGATAAATATATCAACAAGTGACTATTAAGTGAGGTGGTGCTGGGTTGGATAGAACAGCGAAGTTAAGCATGGTCCGGGAAGTTTGACCACTTAGTGCGATTTGACTTGAGATTAAGCATATTGACCCGAGATTAAGCCATAGTGACCTAAGATTAAGAAAAAAAATGAAAAAATTGAAAAATTGAAAAAAAATTAAAAAAATCTGATTTTTTTTCAAAAAATATTGTTAGTAATGGCAGACCACATAGTAATGGCGCACTTCTATGCTATAGTGCGCCATTAGTATTTGTTACTAGTGGCGTGATAATAGTGGCGCACTCGTAGTGCGCCATTAATGGCAAAAACAGGTGCGCCACTAATTAGCCTTTTCCTAGTAGTGTCCCCTACATCTGCTACCCTACCACTGAAAGAGGTCACACAACTTACTCAACTATGCCAGAACCCATAATGGCTTGTGGCTCCACTTCTATGTGGTGCGCCATTACTAAGTCAGATAGTAATGGCGCACTTCTACGCTATAGTGCCCCATTAGTATTTGTTACTAGTGGCGTGATAATAGTGGCGCACCTGTAGTGCGCCATTAATGGCAAAAACAGGTGCGCCACTAATTAGCTTTTTCCTAGTAGTGTCCCCTACATCTGCTAGCCTACCACTGAAAGAGGTCACACAACTTACTCAACTATGCCAGAACTCATAATGGCTTGTGTCTCCACATGGAAGTTTCTAGCAAGAATAATCTTATGATCCCTTTCAGCCTAGGTGGCAAACCATAGGATGATCACACGGGTACTCCGGGATATCCTAGGACAGCACTAGATTGCTCCAGGTGCCCGCAACCAATCCACCTAGATGTGCATTAAAGTAGCCACCTTAAGTTAACCACTAGTTAATAATAACTCTCACATATGTCATGGATCACTCAAACCAAACCACGTCAACGAGCATAGCATAGCAGTATAAGCACAACATAGAACTCCCAGGGTTTGAATAAAAGGCAATAGGTGCCTACCTCATCAACTACTTCCCCAAATACCCACATGTTGTCAAATCCTACTCATGCAATGATTGAGGGTTGAAACTAATGCATAAAAACTGGTTAATAATGGAAATGATCAAGGTGTTACTTGCCTTGCTGACGATCGGAAAACCCTAGAGATTCGTAGTAGCAAGCCTCGCACTCCGGAAACTCTATCATGAACAAACAATAGCATACATAACCACTCAAACATAAGATGCAAAGGTAAATCCAAAATAAAAGGTCCATACTAAAAGTCTAAGTAAAAAAGCTTCGATTTGCAAAAAGAATCAATCGAATCGGAGCTACGACACTCAAACTACGATCAAAAGAAGTTCGAAATCAAAACTGCTTGAAACCAAATTTTAATTTATCAAAACCATGTACAAGTTGATTATCTGAATAGAGGGAATCGGGACGAAGATTTTGGCTTTGGTTTCACTGGATTTGGACAAAAGAGGAAAAAGTAACGAGGGTTTGAAGTTCAGGGACTAATCTATAAAAAAATATTCGCGGATAGGTCCCTGGCTGATAATAAAATTAAAAAGAAAAATCTATCGGACAAACGTCCGCTAACATAGACTAACGAATGAAAACCGTTCGTTAAAACGATCTAACCAGTGAACGTTTACTAATTAGATTAAAACAAAAACGAAAAACCGATCTAAAACTAAAGCGAAAAAATAAACAGAAAAAACCGAACAGTTTGTATACCGTTTAACTGGAGAAAACCGACGGTGAGATCCGGCGGCTCCAGCGATGGGGCATCGGCGGCGAGGCGATGGCAGTGCGGGGAGGCGGTGCGGTGGAGCGGCGGTGGCTCGGCAGCGCGGGCTGCGGCTGCGGTGGCAGGCGGCGGCGGGTGGCGGGTGAGGAGGAGGGGTCAGGGGCGGCTTATAAGAGGGGCGGGGCGGTAGCGACTTGGGGAGGGGGTCGCGGCGGCGGGGTAAGTCCAGCTTGGACTCCTCCTCAAGTCTGGCGATGGCACGACAGGAGGAGGCGGCGGTGGCGCGCTGGGCCGTGGCCTGGCTCGGCTAGGTCGGCCCAGTTCGGAGTTTTATTATTATTATTATTATTATTATTATTATTATTATTTTAAAATAAATTTTGCCGCAAACAAAAATCCTAATAAAATATAGATAAATTCTAAAAAATCCAGAAACAATTTTAACTGTCCAAACCTAATATTTAGGACAAGATGAACATTTTTATGGACTAAAATGCAATTTTCAAAAATGCATGTTTTTCTCTAATTCAAATAAAACAACAGATAAAACCCAAATAAAATTAATAATTTGATTTTTTTAATATATATTTCTTCTCCAATATTTCTCTTCTGATGAAGAAGTCATATTATCTTCTCTCATTTATTTTATTGTTGAAATAATTGGAGAGAAATTATTAAAATCAAATTGATCCTCTTTTCAAAGTTGAAATAAATTCAAATATGAAAATTAAATGAAACCTCCAACTCTCTCCTTGGGTCCTTGAGTTGCTTAATGTCTTTAGGACCAAAATGTTAAAATCAAACAAAAAAACAAAGAGCATGAATGCATATGATGACCTAGTGATTAACATCCAAATTGAAAATTGAGATGTTACACCTATTATTAATAATCCATTTATTAATCTAATTGACATTCATATTAAGCACATAATATATTTCATTTCCATATTAAGGAAGTAGAATTTCATAATTGAAATACATGAGAGTACAACATGATATAGCTTCAGCACTCAGCTACCCCATTACACAACTGCACCAGCACCAAGTTTCACATGCAACAAGTAGAACCTTTCGAAATTAGCATCATAGACCATATATAGACAGATGCATCTCATCTGGAAAACTGCTGAATCGGAAGGCGAATATTGAGCCTTCATTCATGTTGAAGGTCTTTGAAACTTTAGGCTAGTGCATGTGGATGATTAACCGTCCATCCTTCATCCTCTTCAGGAACACTTCAATATTGAACCGTGGGTGTTGTATGAAAACCCTCCTCGCCTCTTGACCATAGAGGTGGTTTGAGAGGTAATCATCGGTGAACTGCTTTGGAAAGGCCTGAAAACAAGGATATGCATAAATATCTTCTCTATATTGGAAATGGGGCAAAGGAATAAAAAAGGGCAAGGTATAATAGTTAGTACCATCTTGTAGTGAACTCGTGTCTTCTTCATTGTGCAGACAAAGATCTTGTTGTTTTTTGTTGCTAATTTCGTTATCCTAACAATCTTTCTAAGTTTCTTGATTTGATTGATATTCATGGACAACTCATTCCCCATATGCAAAAAGGATCGAATAGTGGGTCAAAACCTTTGACAGTAGGACCTACATGTGCAAGACCAAAGTGTTAAAAACCTAAATATTAGAATGGTTCCTGCAATTGCACAATAATGTGCTATTAGACAATGGACCATGCACGTGCTAAACTCGATTGTAAACCTCAGTGCTTCCCATTGTTTCCCTGCAACACATATACGGTAGTTAGTCATCAGGTTAAGTAAGGGTTCGCATGCTATCAGTAAAATATGTTGATGAAAATAAGCACATTACAGATTCATCAGATTATTTCTCATGTATTTACTACAGCCAAATTAAGTTTATTCCTCACATGGTATACAATAACAGAATGCAACCACAACTATTGAACATCGCATTGCAGAATTGAACCAAACAGTTAACTAAACACCACAACACAAATGAACCAAATTTTAACTGAGCACCACATTGCATAATGTATAACCAAACCAAGCATTCTTGACAACTTGGAAATATAGCAATTGTATTTGTTTCTCATGTATTTTGTAAAGATAAATTTGATTTATTTCTCACATGGAAGATAATGCAAAATTGCAGTCTGAAGAATTGAACATCACATTTGCAGAGTTGAACCAAAAGTTAACTGAAGACGAAAACTAATTAACAAAACAGTTAATAAGTGAGCACCACACTGCACGACATATAGAACATATACACTAGAGCAACAGATTGCATGGAAAAATTAGATAGCACAATTCACTAGAATTTGTGCAGGAAAGGCAGGAGCAGCACACGCAACGGGTAAACCGAGCATGCTTAACCGGCGTAGCTGGAAAATGGCAAGGTGCTCCTCCAAGATCTGGGGGTTGGCACGAATGGCAGCCATCGCGACCTCATCCACGCGTGCAGCCGTGATTTGCTTCTCCGCTGCCAAATGCTCCTTCAGATCCTGACTATACTGCGTGCACCATGGCTTAGGGCGGCGCTTATTGGGTGGAGGGGTAGGTTATTTGGATGGAAGGTGTCGCACTCGCACCGGTAGTCGGGGCATGTGGGATGTGGAAGGAGGAGGGGGATGGTGGTCGGGTGTGGATTACCTGCCTAGATAGACGAGGCCGAGCAGCGTGAAGGAGGGCCGCCGGCGAGGAGGCGGTGCTGCAAGCAAGGAGTGAAGGTTTGAACTTGGAAAGGAAGGCAGAAACAGGGGAAATATGGCTTTAGGTAAGGGGGAGGGGCGGGGAGGTAGATATTTTCGCGGAAGCCGAAAAATTGGAATTGCTTCAGCGAAAAAACTGGCGCGCAAAGTGTCATCAGACACGGTCCCTTATTCAGAACAGTGTATGATATGTGAACATCACAAATGATTCAGATAGCTTAACCCGTGTGTGATGAGTTTGAACGTAAAAAATTTTGGTTCAAATTTCCATGGTTACAGTGGTCATCCACGTCATTGCATAATTTCGATACATAAAGGAGACTACAGCACACCTACACTTCTTAATCGAGCAAGTTCAGCAATTAAACAGAGCTAGCTGACCTAAACATTACTCTAACAAATTAAAGACCGGCGCTCTTAATTAAACAAAACAAAGAGTACTACTACGGCTGGTGCTCCTCGATCTCCGCCTCCGCCTCCATGTCCAGCTCGCGCCTGACAGTCTCCTGGGGAAGGGGATCCGTGGCATCCATCTTACCATACTCGGCAAGCATCTCGCCATCCGCGTCCGCCATCTCTTTGGAAAAGGCCGCCACGAGCTGGGCGTGGGCGGCCGCGATCTGGGCTTGGACGGGCTCCGTCGTCGCAAGGTATGCGGCGGAGGAATGGACGGCTGCTCGAACGCTCTCGGCGAATGCCAGCTCTTTGGTCGTGGGTTGCTGACCGTTGTCGGAGAAGCTTCGTTCGATTTGTGCAGTGACTGCCAGGAGCTGGGCATGGGCGGCCTCAACATGGTCGTGGGCGACCTCCATCGGGGCTAAGGCCGCCACTACGGAACAGACAACTGTTGTGCCGCTCTCGCCAGTTGCTATCCCCGAGGTAGATGCTCCTGCCGCCACCTGAGAAGCAACAGCGGTCGTTTGGGCTGCCTTGGCCGCCCGGTTGCAGATTGTGGCTGCGCTCATGCACCTTGTTAGCACGCGCATGGCGGCTGCGGCCAAACTCTCGACGGAGTGGGCCACCGAAGTTGCCCTCACGATGCGGGTCCACATGCTCATCTTTCACCGACGATGATTGAACAGTGAAATGATATTTGGGGAGCGAGCTAGTATGCTTGAGACGCCGACTGTGGACTGTAGCAGATGCACCTTCTCGTGTAAGCCATAGGTGTACTATACACCAACGGTGCTCCAGGATATTTTGTGTTGCATCTCACATGGTTGGTGATAATAAACTGTGTGCGATCTACTTGATTTTTCATCTTGATTTGAATTACATAATGGGGTCACCGCGGCAATGGACGGTTTTTGAATTGCTAGACCTTTTATCTGCAGTGAACATGCAACTATATGTGCCTCATAAAAGACTTAGAATTATTCAGGGTTCGTTTGAATATTTTATACAATAAATTGGTTTTCTAGCCATTTCAGGTGCACAATTCAAAATTAAACTACATGCACATGCTCGAGTGCACCAACATGGGTTGTAAAATCATATATGTCTTCATGGGTTTATGTGACGCCCCAAGACCGACGCTTCAGATGCCTTCCATGTATTTTGAACTTCGTCGTGTGATTTGTTTTGCTTTGTTGCATTCATCATGTCACCTCTTGCATCGCATCATGCCATCATATCATTAATCTTATAACTCTTATAAATAAATTGTATGGATGTTCGATCCATTTAAATCGAGGGAATGCACATGGTGATTTCTCTTTATAACACATATCCTCCTAATATTATTAGGGAGCTATAAAATTATATTCCATTAATTTGGAATTTACCACAACACACGTTCATGTTAAATCCCTTGGCCTTTCCTTCTTCAAGTTTTGTCTCTCTAACCTTGCTCATAATTATTTTCCCAATTATCGAGGCTCTGTCTAAATTCTCAACATTTTTGGACACTCCAAAATCCTAGACTCCGTTCAAAATCCTTTGGTGCAAGTTAAATAATTTTGGATTTAACTTCGCCTTTTTTTGCTGGAACCACTTTTGTTGGGTTGGAAATATTCCATAAAACCTTACAAAAATATCCCACAATTTTATTCTTCTCCATGGCCTTTTCTCTTGATTCTTTTTGGTATCTCCCTATTTTTTCTGAAAAGAGAAACTCAGAGAGAGGGAGAGGAGTACTGCAGCAGCCTAGCCGGGCCTCTAGCCACTTGGGCCTCCTAGCAGGCCGGCCCACCTAAACCCTTCCTAACCCTAGCCCCCCATGCTCGATCGCTCACTCCCTCATCCTCCTTGTAGCGCCGCCAGCCTACCCTGTCTCATCCTCCTGATCCCCTCCTCATCTCCCTCCGCTTGATCTCCTCACGCTCTCGTTCTCCCCCGCGTGCCGCCACCCATAGGAGGGCCACCCCGCGTGCGATGGCCCTACGGCCGCTCCCTCCGTTTGGCCTCAACCACCGGAGCCACGTCGCCTCCCGCCATGGCGCCCGCGCCTCTAGCCGTGTTGCGCCAACAGCGCTGCCGGCAACCCCTTCCTCTGTCGTCGTGCCGTCGTTCTGGCCAGTGAGCCCATCTCCTTCGTCCATCCCCATCGCCCCACTGCACGGCCTCTTCCTGCCGGTGAACCACGGCGTCACCACCTTCGTCGCGCCCACATAGCTCTCGGCCTCCTCCTCGACCTTGCTTCGCGTACGGCAAGTAGGACCCTGCCACCGGTGACCCAAAGGACGAGCAGATAGCTCCGCCACCATCTCCAGCAGCGCCTCCGCGCCTTTTCTCCCGCCTCTCGTGCTGCCTAACCAATTCCTGCCCGAGTCCTCCTTCCCGCGTCTCCACCGCTGCCTCACGCCAGAGGAAGTTCTCGACCTCTCTGATGACCTCTGTCACAAGTCCAACGAGCAGCGCCTTCGGGGTTTCCGCCAAGTCCTGCTCTAATGAACGTACACGCAACACCGACGACCATGAGCACCTCCTGTCAGCCGTCCACCTCGACCACATCAAGCCGGCAAGTCCGAAGACCCCAAGTACCCCGACGTCGACGACCCTCAAGTTCGTCTACGCGGTGACGCGCCAAGTACCTTTACCGCCATCTTCGGAATCGCCAAGAACGCCAAGATCCCTTTGTGGATTTCGCCAAGTACGACCACCGTCGCCGAAGACCCGTGTTCCACAAGCGGCAAGTTCGACTACCGTGGTGTGAACCACTACTCCCACGACGACGTGTGTATCACTACCGTCGACCCTCCAAGACCCCATGGACGTCAAGTTCCTTGTCATGACCCTGAACATCTACGGACATGAACAACTAGTTCTTCTTCGACTCATGAACCACTACTTCCACTACCGTCGTGAGAACGTCTACTTTCCCAGCACCGCATCGAACCCGATCCGTTCCGAAAATGCAAGCTTCCAAGGTATAATGACGAGACGACCGCTCGTGGACGAATGCTTTGTTGTATGAGATGCTTGCGTTTGCACCGTGCCCGACTTGTTTCATGCACGACCCTCGTATGCCTTGCCGCCGACACGTGGGAACCCGATTTACCGGGATCACTCCCCGTCACCCTTGCATGTTCTGCACACTTGTTCTTTTGCACCGACATTTCCATGAATTGCCGGATCATCCGAATGTTGCCGTGACATCATTTTCGGATTCATCCGTGGCACCATTCCCGTTTTGTCATCATGGCACACTTTCCTTCCGCCATGGCGACAAATGCCTCATATCATATTATGTCAACATTTCCATAAATTGCATAAACTTGTATATGTCATCCACATCATGATAACAACATTTCAAATGTTTAAAATTGTTGTTTGCATTAAATCACTATATGCACATGAGGATTTACCGGAATTGTTATTTGATGTTTTCGGCCTCATTTAAACTTGCCTAAATAGATAGTTTATCTATGCTTCACCTCTTGCCATGTTTAACAACATTTAATATTGTTGGGTACATAAATGGGAGAGAACTAAATAAATGAATGTGGTGTTTTGTCAATATGCAACTCATTGCATATTGAGCTCCACTTAATTTGTAGTATTGTTTGTGGCACTTTGCCAAACTGACATGCCTCATTAAACCGGACATGTATCATACTTGATTGTGCATCATGCCATGTTTATGTGATGGTTGTTTACCATGATGTTTGCTTCTTTCCGGTTACACTTCTCCTTGATAGTTCCGGTTACGTTGCGATTGTGAGGATCCGTTCAACTACGTTGTCTTCGTCTACCTCATGGACTCGTTCTTCTTCCTTGCGGGATTTCAGGCAAGATGACCGTCACCTTGGATCTCACTACTATATTTGCTATGCTAGTTTTCTCGATGCTATCGCTATGTCGCGCTACCTACCACTTGTTATCAAGCCTCCCAAATTGCCATGATAGCCTCTAACCTTTCCACCCTTCCTAGCAAACCATTGTTTGGCTATGTTACCGCTTTGCTCAGCCCCTCTTATAGTGTTGCTAGTTGTAGGTGCAGTTGCAGGTTGTTCCATGTTGGGACATGGATATCATGGGATATCACAATATCGCTTATTTAATTAATGCATTTATATACTTGGTAAAGGGTCGAAGGCTCGGCCTTATGCCTGGTGTTTTGTTTCACTCTTGCCGCCTTAGTTTCCATCATACCGGTGTTATGTTCCTTGATTTTTGCGTCCCTAACATGGTGAGGGGTATGGGACCCTCTTGACAGTTCACTTTGAATAACACTCTTCCAGTAAGGCCCAACATTGGTTTTACCATTTGCCTAATAACAACTAAAACTTGCCTAGGGACTTTCCGGACCCCGGGGATTTCTTAATTCAACCCCCCAGGCTAGTGCTCCTCTGAGTGTTGGTCCGAACCGGGCAGCCTACGGGGCCACCACGGGGAAACTCAAGGGTTGGTTTTACTCGTACCTTGTCCCATCCGGTGTGCCCTGAGAACGAGATATGTGCAGCTCCTATAGGGATTTGTCAGCACATTCGTGTGATCTTGTTGGTTTTGTTTTACCATTGTCGAAATGTCTTGTGCACTGGGATTCCGAGTCTGGTCGGGTGTCCCACGATGGAGGATTGTCTCCGCGGATCGTGAGCTTGTCATGGGCTAAGTTGGGACACCCCTGCAGGATTTAAACTTTCGAGAGCCGTGCCCGCGGTTATGTGGCAGATGGGAATTTGTTAATATCTGGTTGTAGAGGACTAGAAGTAAACTCAATTAAAATATAGCAACCGTGTTTCGTAACCGTGACTCTCTCTTTTCGAGGAAGTTTGAGAAGAGAACACAGTTGGGTTATGTTTGACCGTAAGTACTTCAGGATCACTTCTTGATCATAACTAGTTCGCGGCCGTTGAGTAGTTTCTCATCTTATTCTTGTACTCGTAAGTTAGCCACCATACAATGCTTAGCCGCTTGCTGCAGCCTCACCACCTTACCCCTTCCTTACCCATTAAGCTTTGTAGTCTTGATACCCATGGTAATGGGATTGCTGAGTCCTCGTGGCTCACAGATTACTACAACAACAGTTGCAGGTACAGGTAATGCGATGATTTGACGAGAGAGCGATGCTTGATTGCTTTCGGAGTTCTTCTTCTTCTTCGATCAAGGGAATAGGTTCCGGGTCGGGGGAGCCAGGGCTGACAGGGTGGATGTCGTTCTTCTTTTTCGTTTGATTTTATCCGTAGTCGGATCCTGCTCTTCTATATGATGGTTGACATGTATTGATGTATTGTTGTATGAATGATGTAATGTGTGGCGAGTGTAAGCCTTTATCTTGTATTCTCATCTATTCAGTACATGGTATGTTGTAATGGTATCCACCTTGCTATGCGCTTGAAATGCGGTTGTGCCTCAATCATGAGTTCATCACGTGATTGGGATAGAATCGCATCTTGGGCGCTACAGTTTATGCTTATGTCCCATGCAAGAAATGGGGATGAAATTCAAACACCACGGCACCGTGGCTCTCCGGCAAACGTCGATGTACTTGCTTTTGTAATTCTAGTAAAACCAAAATTCGTCCAAAATTCATGAAACTTGGCATGCTATCATGGAGCAGCATCAACATGTCATGGTAAAAATGTTGTCCCATTTGGGGCAAGTTTGGGTATAAGCTTCTCATAAACCAGAGCTTCTCACAACAAGTGTGATGGTTTCGATAGGGAACAATTCACCTTTCTGGACAAAACGATATCCGTTGCCTCTTCTCGATTTCAATTTTTTCCTAGTGTCAACATAGAACAACAGGAGTGTTGTGTCCATTTTCGGAATTTTTCGGGGTTCGCTTGGACATTTTTATACATTAACTAAGTTTTCTATGCATTCATGTGCATAATTCAAATTTGGACTATAGGCACATGCTCTAACGCATATGAATTAGTTGAAAATTCAAATTTGTGTCATTGGTTCCCTGCTTAGGTCCCATGCAAGAAATGGGAATGAATGTCAAACACCCTGCCACCGTCACTCAGCCGCAAACATTGAGCTACTTGGTTTTTAAATTCTAGTAAATCCAAAACTCGTCTAAGATTCATGAAACTTGGCATGCTATCATGAAGCGGCATCAACATGTTGTGGTAAATTTTGTGCCCCATTTGGGGCAGGTTAGGGGATATGCTTCTCACAACAAGCATGATGGTTCCGGTAGAGAACATCCCACCTTTGGGGACGAAACAATATCCATCGCCTCTAATTTCTTTCAAAAAATTTCTCGTGTCAACATAGAACAACAGGAGTGTTGTGTCAATTTTTGTGATTTTTCGGGGTTTGTTTGGACATTTTTATGCATTAACTGAGTTTTCAATGCACTTATGTGCATAATTCAAATTTGAACTACATGCACATGCTCCAATGCATATAAATTGGTTGAAATATCAAATCTGTGTCCTTGGGTGCATGCTTAGGTCCATGCAAGAAATGGGAATGAATTTCAAATACCAGGGCACCGTTGATTGCCGGAAAAATGTTGAGATGACTGGTTTTTAAATTCTAGTAAATCCAAAACTCGTGTGAAATTCATGAAACTTGGCATGCTATCATGGAACAGCATCAACATGCTGTGGTAAAAATTTTGTCCCATTTGGGGCAGGTTCGGTCATATGCTTCTCACAAACCAGAGCTTCTCACAACAAGCATGATGGTTTCAGTAGGGAATGTCCCACCTTTGGGGACAAAATGATATCCATTGCCTCTTATTGCTTTCAAAAAATTTCTCGTGTCAACATAGAACAACAAGAGTGTTGTTTCAATTTTTGTGATTTTTCGGGGTTCGTTTGGACATTTTTATGCATTAACTGAGTTTTCAATGCATTTATGTGCATAATTCAAATTTGAATTACATGCACATGCTCCAGTGCATATAAATTGGTTGAAAAATCAAATCTGTGTCCTTGGGTGCATGCTTAGGTCCCGTGCAAGAAATGGGAATGAATTTCAAACACCAGGGCACCGTTGATTGCCGGCAAAATGTTGAGATACCTGGTTTTTAAACTCTAGTAAATCCAAAACTCGTCTAAAATTCATGAAACTTGGCATGCTATCATGGAATGGCACCCGACATGCTGTGGTATTTTTTGTGTCCATTTTGAGAGAAGGCGCACTTGAATAATGACAGCCAACAAAGGTATTTTGAAAAAATAGCTGCCACTTTAATATCTCAAACGTTTGTATAATTCAAACCATGTGCGTTCTGTTAAACATTCACGTGACGCCACGTGTCTTGGTTTTAATGGCTGTAGGAGGTGTCGTGCGGACAGCTGCTTGACCTTGACTGAACGGGAGGCGTGTGAGCGCAGTCCGGTGTGCAGGCTGGCCGAGAGGCGTGCAAGATGTCCTCCAATGTGCAGGCTCACCGGGAAGCGTGCGAGCTGTATGCTGCGCAGGCTTAGTGGGAAGCGAGTCCTTTGACTTCCATGGCCGTCCGCCTTCCTCTCCGTGCGTGTGCCCCCCTCAGCGGCATGGGACACCGCCGTCGAACGCTACCTCTCAGCGCCGCATTGAAGACTTCAACAACGGCGTCCCGGAGGACGACAACAACAACGACAGCGAGGCACGCCGTCTCCGCCGCCGCCGGAAATAGTTTTTTTCTTGGCTTTAATATTGTATCTCGATCATATGAATATAAATTCGTAGTATGACTGAATGAAAGATATGGTTTGAGCGAACTTGCGTTTTTCTCTCATAATGTACAGACTTATCAAACAATTTGCTTTTGAAATATACATCAATTGTTTTTAAATATAAAACACTCATCGCAAACGTTTTAGTTAGAACACCCGTATGCAAACCAAGGGCTTCCCCAGAAAGCCAAGGGAAAATGTGCCGAGCAGGATTTGTGCAGCACTTGATCTCAAACGTTTTAGATAGAACACCCATATGCAAAGTGAGAACAGGATTTGTGCAGCTCTTCAAAGCAAACAGTTTTTTTGGATGACCCGTGTGCAACCACTTACAAACAATTTGGTAAGATTTGCATCTGTCATATTTGGTATGTTTCCATTTGTCAAACGGGAAAGATTGACATTTGTTGATCTAGTAACATTGCCATTTGTCAACCTTATAACACTGCGATTTGTCAAAATATGAAGCTAAAAATCACTAGCAGTATCTAATTTTTGCAACTAAAATTCAGTAATTAAGCATAGATTTCATTCATAGATTGACAAACAGTTTAACTCAACAGCTAAACCGACCAAACTTTTCCCCAATTGTTGCCAACCATGTACTGAAATAGCTAGTTCAACTACATATACTAGCTAATTTTAAGTATGTTGTACACTTCCACCACATCTATAGTCAGATGAACTGAACAAAATAGCCCCTAAATACTACTACTACGGAGGGGCTTTTTACTACTTCCGACTGCCTCTCCTCTGCCGAGCACGCTCAGTAAGAGGCAGAGGAGGAGGAGCCTACCGACGAGCTGGACAACTACAATACGGTGCCTGCCGCTGCTGCAGATTCAGCGACGCTCACCTCGAACGCCCTCTGCCGCTCCAGATGACCCCTCTTGAAGCGGTGGTTCTCCTCGTAGATCTCCTAATTCCTCGCCTCTGAGGTGGCGTGTGCCTCGGCCACGGCGATGATAAGGCTCTTTGCGTGCTCGACGAGGCGCTCCTCCTCCTCCCACAGGAACTCGGTGTAGTGCGCAAAGTCGCTGACGCACGTGCGGGCATCAACCTCCGCCTCCCGCCTTCGGGCGGTGGTGGCGGAGCGGGTGATGACCTCGGCGGTCGACGGTGGGCTGGCGGCCATGGCGGCCGGCGATGGGGTGGCGGCCATGACCACCACCTCCCGCCTTCAGGGCGCGGTGGCAGAGCGGGTGATGGCCATGGTGGCTAGCAGTGGGGTGGCGGCCACGACGGCCACCTCCCGCCTTCAGGCCGCGGCGGCAGAGCGGGAGATGGCCCTGGATTTCGATGGTGGTGTGGCGGCAATGGCGGCCAGCAATAGCTGTCGATGGGCAGCGGCGGCGGAGCATGTGGTGGGTGTTCCGCGCACACCCAACAAGGACGCCACGCGCACTACACTATGCCGGGGACTGCGGCATCGCCGCGGTGTAGCCTCCTAGCTGGAGCTATCCTCTGATGACGGCGGAGTGGCTGAGCGAGGACGATGGACCGGTGCCATTGGCGATTGTGGGAGAAGTAGATGACATAAGATACAGGGAGGGAGGGGAAAATGCGACACATGACTCGCCGGCCGTGAGGGTTTATATAGCAGGCCGGTAAGCATTGGGATTTTGGGGGATTTCACCGAGTCGGGCGGGAAGCTTGCGCGGGAACCTGCGAGGTTGCGCGGAAACAGGCTCACCAATGATTCATTGGCTCCACCGTTTGGCCAAAAGAACGCCCCTGCGCGCTGCGCAACCTTGCATTGTATGACGTCTGCGGCAGCGGGGTGACAAGATGTGCGAGAGGAGGACAAAAGGCCACATACACATACAGTTAATAAAAAATGTTTGCGATTTAATTACCTACTATACTCCCGTCCTGGTTTATAAGTGTGATTTAACTAATAAAATACGAATGAATGTCGGCAAAGATTATATAGTTGGATTCGTATTTGAACATAGTTTCCAATTATATAATTTTTATAACATGCATTAACATTTTGTTGTTTAAATTTGAGGGCAAAGTATGGCATAGAATATAAAGGGGACTATAGACTAGATAGTGGTAGTAGCACATGGGCGCTCTCTACACAGTGACGTAACTGTCGGCTGGCTTGTAGGCGACCATTTCCTATGTGTTCAACTGCTCTATGCATGTGGTTGCTTGCGGTTCAGGCGGCTGCGGCGCGCTCTGCTCGCATCCCGCCATGCGCGCTCCGCTCTCGCGTCCCTCCGGGTGCTCTACCATCATCCCTCCACGCGCGCTGCCAGTGTTTGGGGCCGGCGCACGATCACGCATGTTCATGTGCATGTGGTTGCGCCAGACGCGGCGCGACGATGCAGTTACCCGCTGCAAAAACTGCCATGCGGCCGCGCCAAGAATCCACGCCGCCCGGCCCCCTTTTATTCCTACGGCCATTTACTTTCATCTCCCGGCTCACACGACACAATAAGCACACCCACGAGGACACATACATAGAGGACATCCAGCGGTTCCAATGGCGCTCCCCATGGCTCCAATGGCGCTCCCAGCGGCGGACGATGACAACGGCGGGCAGTTCACCACGCAACACGTCGTGGACACCCATGTGAGGGGGAAGGCTCTCTAGGTGGTGTACACGAACGATCCGGTCTCGGTGGAGAGCTCCATCCAAACTATGGAGCAGTTCCTTGCCGAGGACAAGTACCAAGTGGTCGGCTTCGACCTCGAGTACACCATGGGTCGTGCCGGCCACGATCAGAAGGTTACCATCGCCCAATTGTGCATGCGACATGACGTCCTCATCTACCACTACCACCAGGCCACAAGGCCTTCCGAGCGTTTCTCCAGGTTTATCAACAGCTCCGACTATAGTTTTGCTACGGTGGACACCACCAACAATCTAAAAGCGCTCAAGGTTTCGGGCTTGAAATGCCCGAATCTTGTCAACATCCAGCGCCACTACAAGGTCTGGGGCAGCGACAAAAACAAAATGAACTCCCTGGTTGACCTCGCCTTGGCCATCATCGACCCCTACTAGATGAAGATGAAGAATGAGAGCAATAAGGACAAGAATGCCTGGCACAGTGTGTGGCATGAGAGACTGGATGAACAACATGTCAAGTACGCGGCCATGGACGCGTACACAAGCTACGAGATGTATAGGCGGATCGTTGACATGAGTAACTGTCTTCTTCCTACCCCAGACGAGGGATCGAGCCATAGAGCAATGGCGGGAGCATCACAAGAAGTAGATGACTGGACGATCGTTTCTCCTACTTTAGAATGCATGCAGTTGTTTATTGAGGTGTGTGCGAATGATCTATATAGTCACTTATGTAATTGGATGTTTATTTCAGTTATATATATATGTTATTCTTCTATAGACAGAGCAAATCACACGGCTTATTAGCAGCAATCGTCTATGTTATTACTAGTCTTCGCACACATTTCTGATTACGGGCCTATTTTTCGCATATCACACACTTCTTGTTCAGTTGAACCATTTCCATTGAGTTGCCTAATCACACACAGTTCATCCTAGTGAACCGTATGTTGTATATCACACACACCTTCATATGGCTGCCCATTTCTTTTGTTCCTCCTCATCGCAAACAGTTAACTGAACTAAACCATATGCCTTGCATCGCACACACAACTAAAATCTGAACCGTGTTTTATGCATCCTCCATCGCAAACGTTATGCACCTTTTTTGACGGGTTTTTACACCATTGTTTGTGATTATGGCATCGCACACAGTTTCGTCGAAGGGTCTCTGATCGTAGTGTCGCGTTTGGACCATCCTGCAGTAGTGAAACATGATCAGCACCAAGACTCTATGGGTGTTAGAATCATTACAATGTAATCTAGATTATTGACTCTAGTGCAAGTGGGAGACTGAAGGAAATATGCCCTAGAGGCAATAATAAAGTTGTTATTTATATTTCCTTATATCATGATAAATTTTTATTATTCATGCTAGAACTGTATTAACCGGAAACTTGATACATGTGTGAATACATAGACAAAACACAGTGTGCCTAGTAAGCCTCTACTAGACTAGCTCGTTCATCAAAGATGGTTAAGTTTTCTAACCATAGACACGAGTTGTCATTTGACGAACGGGATCACATCATTAGGGGAATGATGTGATGGACAAGACCCATCCGTTAGCTTAGCATAATGATCGTTAAGTTTTATTGCTATTGCTCTCTTCATGACTTATATATATTCCTTTGACTATGAGATTATGCAACTCCCGAATACTGGAGCAATACCTTTTGTGCTATCAAATGTCACAACGTAACTGGGTGATTAGAAAGATGCTCAACAGGTATCTTTGAAGGTGTTTGTTGGGTTGGCATAGATCGATATTAGGATTTGTCACTCCGAGTATCGGAGAGGTATCTCCGGGCCCTCTCGGTAATGCACATCATGATAAGCCTTGCAAGAAATATGACTAATGAGTTAGTTGCGGGATGATGCATTACGGAACGAAGAAATAAAATTTCCGGTAACGAGATTGAACTAGGTATGAAGATACCGACGATCGAATCTCGGGCAAGTAACATACCGATGACAAAGGGAATGACGTATGTTGTCATTACAGTTTGACCGATAAAGATCTTCGTAGAATATGTAGGAACCAATATGAGAATCCAGGTTCCGCTATTGGTTATTGACCGGAGAGGTGTCTCGGTCATGTCTACATAGTTCTTGAACCCGTAGAGTCCGCACGCTTAACGTTCGAGTATGATTTGTATTATATGAGTTATGTGATTTGGTGACCAAATGTTGTTCGGAGTTCCGGATAAGATCACGGACATGACGAGGAGTCTCAAAATGGTCAACGGGTAAAGATTGATATATTGGATGATAGTATTCGGACACCGGAAGTGTTTTAGAATGTATCGGGTACATATCGGATTACCGGGGGGTGATACATCTCCAACGTATCTACTTTTCCTAACGCCTTTACTCTTGTTTTGGACTCTAATTTGCATGATTTCAATGAAACTAACCCCGGACTGACGCTGTTTTCAGCAGAACTACAATGGTGTTCTTTTTGTGCAGAAATAAAAGTTCTCAGAATGGAACGAAACTTTGCAAAGATTTTTTATATCAATATTGAGAATTTCTGGAGCCAAGATCCACCGGAGGAGGGCACCTGGGTGGGCGCAACCCACCAGCCCCCCCCCCTCCTGGCATGCCCAGGTGGGTTGTCCCTACCTGGTGGCCCCACAGACCTCAACCCTGATACTATAAAATCACATATTCGGAGAAAAAATCAGGGCGAAAGAATTATCGCGATCCATGAGATGGAGCCAACGCCGCCTCCTGTTCTTCGTCGAGAGGCTAGATCTGGAGTCCATGTGTGGCTCCGAAGAGGGGGATCTTCGTTCTTCGTCATCACCAACCCTTCTCCATCACCAATTCCATGATGCTCCCCACCGGGAGTGAATAATTCCTTCGTAGGGTCGCTGGTCGATGAGGAGTTGGATGAGATTCATCATGTAATCGAGTTAGTTTTGTTAGGGCCTGATCCCTAGTATCCACTGTGTTCTAAGATTGATGTTGCTATGACTTTGCCATGCTTAATGCTTGTCACTTTGGGCCCGAGTGCCATGATTTCAGATCTGAACCGTTTATGTTATCATCATTATATCCATGTTCTAGATTCGATCTTGCAAGTTACAGTCACCTACTACGTGTCATGATCCGGCAACCCCGGAGTGACAATAGTCGGGACCACTCTCGGTGATGACCATAGTTTGAGGACTTCATGTATTCACCGTGTGTTAATGCTTTGTCCAGTTCTCTATTAAAAGGAGGCATTAATATCCATTAGTTTCCAATTGGACCCCGTTGCCACGGGAGGGTAGGACAAAAGATGTCATGCAAGTTCTTTCCATAAGCACGTATGACTATTTACGGAATACATGCCTACATTATATTAACGAACTAGAGCTAGTGTCGTATCGCCCTAGGTTATAATTGTCTCATGATGAATATCATCCAACAAATTACCGATCCAATGCCTACAAATTTATCTTATATTGTTCCTGCTAAGTTACTATTGTTATCGTTACTGTTGCACTTGCTATAAAACTATTGCTATCACTGTTACCGTTACTATTACTGTTGCTACTATTATCAAAACTATCATATTACTCTGCTACTAATCATGTTTCTGCAGATAATTAATCTCCAGGTGTGGTTGAATTGACAACTCAGCTGCTAATACCTTCTAATATTCTTTGGCTCCCCTTGTGTCGAATCTATAAATTTGGGTTGAATACTCTACCCTCGAAAACTATTGCGATCCCCTATACTTGTGGGTTATCAAGACCTTTTTCTGGCACCGTTGTCGGGGAACATAGCTATATTTCTTGAGTCACTTGGGATTATTATCAATTTATCACTATGAAGAATCTGAAGGATGCTAAGACTAAGATTTATCCCTCTAAGATGAGGGGAGGTAAGGAACTGCCATCCAGTTCTGCTTCGGATTCACCTTCTGTTATAAGTAAACTTGCAACACCACCACATGCTATCAATTCTGATATGTCGCAAGTTATTGATGATTCTACTTCTGCTATGGATAATGCTTATGATGATGCTAGTACCTTTCTTGATGATGATGTGTCACTAGGTGGTTTTCTTGATGGAAAAATTGCTAGAGTAAGACAGCATGATCTTGTTGAAACTGACGATGAGCTTGAAACTGAAAATCTTGAAACACCTATTAGGACTAGCCCTCCTAGATATGAATTTCCTAAGGTACCGGAAGGTTATGTTATGAATGAAGAGACAAGTAGAGACATACTTGCTTGTAAGGATAGAGATGATCTAGAGAAACTATTATGCAAGTATAAAGAAAAATCTTTGAATGCTAGAATGCAATATGATCCTAAATTTGCTACTTCACCTATCTTTATTGATGATAAGGATTATGAATTCTCTGTCGATCCAGAGTTGATTACTTTGGTTGAATCTTTTCCTTTCCATGGTTATGAAACTGAAACTGTTGTGGCACATCTTGCTAAGTTGAATGACATGGCCACCTTTTTACTCATGATGAGAAAACTTGCTATTACTTTATTCTCAAGTTATTCCCGTTCTCATTAAAGGGTGATGCTAAAGCTAGGTACAATACTCTTGCTCCTGGTTGTGTGTGTAGTCCCCAAGACACGATTTATTACTTCTTTGAAAAATATTTCCCTGCTCATAAGAAACAAGCTACTTTACAGGAAATATTTAAGTTTGTGCAAATTAAAGAAGAGAGTCTCCCACAAGCTAGGGGAGGCTTTGCTAGTTACTTAATGCTTTTCCTGATCATCCTCTTAAGAAAAATGAAATACTTGATCTCTTCTATAATGGACTAACCGATGCTTCTAGGGATTTCCTAGATAGTTGTGTTGGTTGTGTTTTCAGGGAACGAACTGTTGGGCAAGCTGAAGAATTATTGAATAATATATTGAAAAATTATGATGATTGGACTCTTCCTGAACCACCTCTTAAACCCACTCCAAAGAAGAGGGGTATATTATATCTTAGTCCTGAAGATATGCAAGAGGCAAAGAAATCTATGAAGGAAAAAGGTATTAAAGCTGAGGATGTTAAAATTTTACCTCCTATTGAAGAAATACATGGGCTTGATACACCACCACCACCTAAGGTGGTAGAGGTAAATTCTCTAATGAAGTTCAATGATAATGAAAATCCTCACAATATGCACCCTAGCCAATGCCTTTATGAGTTTGAAAACTACATTAGAAAACAAGATCACTTCAATGCAAATGTTATGAAACAATTGAAATACAATTCTGATATGATTGCTCGCTTCAGTGACTTGTTATTTAGAATCTCAAATGATGTTAGAGGTATTGGAAAACATGCTTCTATGGTTCAACCTAGTTAGAACAAGTTGCTAAATCTCAAAGAGAGTTGCTAGATGAAATGAACAATAACATACATGACTTTGCTGTTAGAGTAGCAACTAGAGGAGGTAAAATGACTCAGGAACCACTTTATCCTGAGGGACACCAAAAAATAATTGAACAGGATTCACAAAGGAACAACACTACTGCACCTAGTCCTTCTGAAAAGAAAAAGAAGAAGAAAAATGATAGGACTTTGCATGCCTCTAGTGAACCTGAAGTAGAAAAACCTCTTGATAATGATGCTGAAATTTCTATTTTTGATGCTGAAACTTGGTCTGGTAATGAACACTCACCTTCTGATAATGAAAAAGATAATGATGAGGTTCATGAAAATACTCAAACAAATAGTAATGAACCAGACAATGATGTTGAGATAGAACCACCAGTTGATCTTGATAACCCACAACCTAAGAATAAAAGATATGATAAAAGAGACTTTGTTGCTAGAAAACACGGTAAAGAAAGAGAACCGTGGGTTAAAAAACATATGCCTTCTCCACCCAAGTCAACTAAAAAGAAAGATGATGAAGAATTTGAATGCTTTGCTGAAATGCTGAGGCCAGTCTTTTTGCGTACTCGCTTGACTGATATCTTAAAAATGCCTCCTTATGCAAAGTATATGAAAGACATCATCACAAATAAGAGAAAAATACCGGAAGCTGAAATCTCCACCATGTTTGCTAATTATACTTTTAAGGATGGAGTACCTAAAAAACTTGGAGACCCAGGAATACCAACTATACCTTGCTCCATCAAAAGAAACTATGTGAAAACTACTTTATGTGATTTGGGAGCTGGTGTTAGTGTTATGCCTTTCTCTTTATATAAAAGACTTGATTTGAATAAACTCACACCTAATGAAATATCATTGCAAATGGCTAACAAATCAACTGCCATACCTATCGGTATTTGTGACGATGTGCCCGTTGTTGTTGCTAATGTTACTATTTTGACTGACTTTGTTATACTTGAGATGCCCGAGGACGACAACATGTCAATCATCCTTGGTAGACCCTTCTTGAATACTGCAGGGTCTGTTATTGATTGCAATAAAAGCAAGGTCACTTTTCATATCAATGGTAATGAGCATACGGTGCACTTTCCGAAGAAACAATTCTAGGTGAATGGTATTAATGTTGTTGAAAAATCTCCGACAATCACTATTGGAACTTTTCAAATACCTCTACCTACTTCCAAAAAGAAATATGAAACACTTATTGTTGGGGACATTCATATCCCTGTTGAGGTAACTTAGTGATTTACGATAGTTCTTCGGTTTCATGCTAATCGAAAGTGGTTGTTAATAAGACTTGATGAACATTATTAATGGATCATTTTTGAGAGGTATGAAGTTGATGAATTTAGTAGGAACTACCTTCTGTCCCTATCTTTTGTTTTATGTTTTTATTAGTTAAATAAAATAAAATGCCATGTTTTGTCTGTTTTCTGAATTTCCCGTGCAATAAAAAAATGACCCAAAAATGAAAGTTGTCAGAATGCCCTGAAAATTTAATACGAATTTTTTCTGAATATTTAAGAATTTCTGGTGCAAATAACATCAGAGGGAGGTGCACCAGGTGGGCACAACCCACCTGGGCACGCCAGGACCCCCAGGCGCACCCTAGTGGGTTGTGGTCCCCACGTGGGCCCCCTCACTTATCTCTTCACACCACATCATCACCTACCTCCAGAAAAAATTCACCATTACTCTCTCTCCCGTGTTCTTGCTCTCAAAACCGTGGATTTCGATCTCTTTGCTCGAAGCTGCGTTTCCAAAACTGTTTCGAGAGATTGTTGTTTGGTATGTGACTCCGCTGAAAAGAGACCATCACGGCTACTCATGCGGTTGATTCATTTTAATTAAGTTAAGTATCAAGTTCTCTACAACCGGATATTAACAAATTCCCATCTGCCCATAACCGCGGGCACGGCTTTCGAAAGTTCAAAACCCTACAGGGGTGTCCCAACTTAGCCCATCACAAGCTCTCACGGTCAACGAATGATATTCCTTCTCCCGGGAAGACCCGATCAGCCTCGGAATCCCGGTTACAAGACATTTCGACAATGGTAAAACAAGACCAGCAAAGCCGCCCGATGTGCCGACAAATCCCGATAAGAGTCGCACGTATCTTGTTCTCAGGGCACACCGGATGAGACATCCTACGAGTAAAACCAACCCTCAAGTTGCCCCGAGGTGTCCCCACAGTCTACTCGGTTCGGACCAACACTCAGAGGAGCACTGGCCCGGGGGGGTTAAAATAAAGATGACCCTTGAGTCTGCAGAACCCAAGGGAAGATTTCTGGTGGTAGGTAGGCCGACCCTTCCACCCTTTACCAAGTATATAGAAGCATTAAATTAAATAAGATATAATAATGATATCCCAACAATATCCATGTTCCAACAAGGAACAAACTTCATCTTCACCTACAACTAGCAACGCTATAAGAGGGGCTGAGCAAAAGTGGTAACATAGCCAAACAACGGTTTGCTAGGAAAGGTGGTTTAGAGGATTGACATGGCAATATGGGAGGCATGATATAGCAAGTGGTAGGTAACGCGGCATAGCAATAGAGCAAACAACTAGCAAGCAAAGATAGAAGTGATTTCGAGGGTATGGTCATCTTGCCTGTAAAGTTCTCAGAGTTGACGAAAGCTTGATCCTCGTTAGCGTACTCAATAGGTTCCTCGATCACATACTCATATCTCGGCTCTACCCAAATCAAGAACACAAGCAAAGGAACAACAATCAACCACGGTGCAATGCACAAGCAACATGATGCAAAACATGGCATGATATGCAAGACATGATATGCAATGCATATGCGTGCTCCGGAAGGGAAAGAATGATCAAGGCATCAACTTGGCAAACCAAGTGTGCCTCTGGAAAGATGAGATGATTTCGGTCGAAAACGATAAGATCACTAGAAACGGAGGCATGGTTTGCAAATGGCAAGCAAAACAAGAATGGCACAATTCTGTGATTAACAGCATGATGCCATCTAGAATGCAACAAGAAACTAATCTACTGCACTCCAACAGAACACCAAAGCATATGGCAGTGATGTACTCAAGATGCTTGACAAAACATGAACACTGAGTTACGGCTAAATCACACAAGAGCAGGTTCAAACAAGCATGGCAAAAGTGCAAAAGATATCAGCTTCTCAGACTTAGTGAAAATACTAACATGCCAGAAATAACATCAGGAAGCAATGCTTAGAGCAAGCAAACAACATGCTACAGGATCATATCCTGGCAAACAAAGGCATGGAATGATTCTACTAAATGCATAGAACAAAAGTCCCGTACTGATCATGAGCCAAAAAGGCACAGAAGATATGATGGAACCGATGTAAACATAGCAAGTTTTATTAACAGTTTCAGACTTAGCAGAAAAATAGAGCATGGCAAAAACAGAATTATGAAGGCAGCTTTGCGAGCTCAAATCACTCAGCACAAAGCCTTGCATGCCAAAACGAGCATAGCATCAGCAAGATGACATGTTCATGAAGATAACCATGGCAAGATCAAGTTCATATCATGCATGGATCACTAGCAACAACCATGGCAAAATTGATTAACATGTAGACAATCTGTCAAGAACATTTTATAGCAAAAGTAGAGCAAGATTAAGACATGCTAGGGCACTCCATAATTTCAAACAGGGGCATGGATGGATAGAGCATAACCATATGTTCCAAACACCCTTACTGAATATACTCAAAATAACATCATGTTTACATGGCATCAAAATAACAGCAGGAAAAAGACTTAGCAAAATCCCAAGTCCCTGAAAACAGCAATATCACGAAGCCTAGTTTGCATGCTTGTGCTAGTCACCACATTGATCACAAAAATGCATGGCAAGCACCTCTGTAAAGATGGCATGACATAGTTCAAAACACATGTAGAGCTCATGCCCATATGAAGAACACATCAAATGTGACAAAAATGACAAATCATCATAATCTGATAAGTAGCAGCAGTAAACATTTTATAGCACTCTTGCATCAATGATTAGGGCATCAAGATGAACTCAAACAACCATGCCACAATGGAATGAAATGAATAGCATCTCACAATGAACATTTCGATATCTCATATGCATGAAGCGGAGCTACAGTCATGGAGTTACGATGCAATGAACAGAGCATGAAGAAGTTGCAAAAAAGGACTTAGAGAAAAATATACCCCTCCGGACTAGATCTAGGGTTCGTGGGCACGGATGTCGAGGTTTGCTGGAATTCGTCGGGGACGGTGGCCGGAGGTGAGAATGACGACGGGGAGGTCGCCGGAGCTCGTTGGAGGAGTCGCAGGTGCGCGAGGGGGGCCGGCGAGGTCGGGCCGGCTGGATCCAGCGTAGGCAACGGCGGACGCGGAGGATCTCGGCGGTCGGCTGGCGGAGCGGGGCGGCGCCGGCGGAGGAGCAGGGCGGAGGCGGCGGCGCTTGGTGCGGGGAGGCGCGGGTGGTGGACGGGCCCCGCGGGCCTGATTCGGGTCTGGCAGGCCGCGGCGGCGTGGACGGCGCGGTGGCGACAAGTGGCGGCGCTAGATTGGATGCGGGCGGTGGTGATGCTGAGGTGGCGGGCTGCGATTGGGCGGAGGGACGTGGCGGCGGCGGCTGGACGTGTCCGGTCACCGGGCGAACATGTCCGGCGGCGCGAGGAGGGTGGATCTAGGGTTCATCTGCGCAAAAAATCAGGTAGGGGCACCTATTTATAGGTAGGAGGAGGTAGGAGTGTCCAAATGGAGTGTACTTTTCGCCCACATGATCATGATCCGACAACGGAGGACATGAAAGTGGTTCGGATGGGTTATTGGGCCGTTTTGGAGGGGTGTTGGGCTGCAACACACATGAGGCTTTCCCGGTTACCCGGTTAACCGTTTGAGTATCAAACGGACTCCAAATGGAACAAAATTTGACAGGCGGTCTACTGGTGGCGTACCAAGGCCACTTGGCAAATCTCGGTCCATTCCGAGAATGTTTAATACCCGCTCATGAAAAGAGACAAAAGGGGTACGCCGGTGCACGTCGGAGTGTCGGATTGCAAAACGGACAACGGGGAGAATGCTTGGATGCATGAGACGAACATGTATGCAAATGCGATGCACATGATGACATGATATGAAATGCATGACATGAACAAAATGAAAAACCGAAGACAAAACCCAACCATGAAGGGAATCTCATAACTTAAAGCTGGAAATGGAAAGAGTCGGAGTACAAATATGGCAAGTTACATCCGGGGTGTTACAACACTCCACCACTACGAGAGGATCTCGTCCCGAGATCTAGGACTGAAAGAACTCCGGATATTCAGAACGGAGGTGATCCTCGCATTCCCAGGTGGCTTCTCGGTCAGAATGATGTGACCACTTCACTTTCAGGAATTTGATAGACTTGTTGCGAGTCTTGCGCTCGGTTTCTTAAAGAATAGCAACGGGGTGCTCATGATAAGACAGGTCTTCTTGGAGATCAATTTCTTCGAAGTTAATGGTGCGCTCAGGAGTCTTGAAGCACTTGCGAAGCTGTGACATGTGAAACACATCGTGCATGTTTGCGAAGTTGGACGGAAGCTCAAGTTGATAGGCGAGGTCGCCACTTTTACCAATGATCTTGAAAGGACCCACGTATCTAGGGGCAAGCTTCCCTTTGATACCGAAGCGACGAGTGCCTTTCATTGGAGAGACGCGGAGGTAGACATGGTCTCCGATCTCGAAAGCCAAGTCACAGTGCTTGCTATCATAGTAACTCTTCTGGCGCGATTGCGCGGCTTTGAGATTTTCACAGATGACTTTACACATTTCTTCAGCTTTTTTTCTTAAGTCATTGCCAATAAGTTGGTGTTCACTAGTCTCTGACCAATTGAGAGGAGTATGGCAATTTCTGCCATAGAGAATCTCGAATGGGGCCTTGCCCGAACTCGCTTGGAAGCTATTGTTGTAGGAGAACTCGGCATATGGAAGACAATCTTCCCACTTCATACTGAAGGAAATGACACAAGCCCTGAGCATATCTTCAAGGATTTGATTGACTCGCTCGACTTGGCCACTAGTTTTAGGATGGAAGGCTGTACTGAAGCGAATGTTGGTGCCCATGGCCTTCTGGAAGGAGTCCCAGAACTTAGAAGTGAAGATGCTTCCACGATCAGAAGATATCAATTGTGGAATGCCGTGCAAGGAGACAATCCTGGAGGTGTATAGCTCTGCCAGCTGAGATGCTGTGATAGATTCTTTGATTGGCAGGAAATGAGCAACTTTAGTAAGCTTGTCGATGACAACGAAGATAGCATCATTTCCACTCTTGGACTTGGTAAATCTAGTCATGAATTCCATCTCAATATGGTCAAACTTCCATTCTGGAATAGCAAGAGGTTGGAGGAGACCAGCTGGCCGTTGGTGTTCTGCTTTCACCCTTCTGCAGACATCACATTCATTCACGAATTGAGCAATTTCTCGCTTTATTCGAGTCCACCGGTATGACTGCTTGAGGTCATGGTACATCTTCGTACTTCCAGGATGAATGGATAGAAGGGAATTGTGCACCTCATTCATAATGACTTTCCTTAGATCACCTTTAGGAACCACAATTCGATCCTTGAAGAATAGAGTGTCTTTGTCATCAATGCGATAGCACTTGTATTTGGGTTGGCTCTTGGCAATCCCATTTTTCACCTTCTTCACCATGGAATCCAGGAGTTGTGCCTCACGAATTTGATCTTCCAAAGTAGGAGAGACTTGGAGGTTGGCAAGAAAGCCTTGAGGAACAACTTGGAGATTCAGTTTGCGGAAAGCTTCACAAAGGTCCGGTTGGAAGGGCTTGAGAATTAGGCTGTTGCAGTAAGCCTTCCTGCTCAAAGCATCTGCAATGACATTGGTCTTTCCTGGAGTATATTCAATACTCGGATTGTATTCTTGAATCATTTCGAACCAACGAGTCTGCCTGAGGTTGAGGTTGGGTTGAGTGAAGATGTACTTGAGGCTCTTATGATCAGTGAAGATGTCCAGTTTCCTTCCCAACAAGAGATGTCTCCACGTTAATAATGCATGGACAACTGCCGCCAACTCGAGGTCGTGAGTGGGTAGTTCCTTTCGTTGGGCTTCAACTGACGAGAGGTATAAGCCACAACTTTCTTCTCTTGCATTAACACAGCACCGAGACCTTGCAGGGAGGCATCACAGAAAACTTCAAATGGCTTGGATTCATCAGGATGAGTCAAGACGGGAGCAGTGACTAGCTTCTCTTTAAGGGTGTTGAAAGCAAGGTCACACTCAGGCGTCTAGGCATACTTGACATGCTTCTGGAGGAGGTTGTAAAGAGGCTTTGCAATATTAGAGAAATTCTCAACGAATCTTCGACAATAGCTTGCAAGCCCAAGAAAACTGCGGACCTGCTTGACATTCTGAGGAGGTTCCCAATTCACAATTGCAGACACCTTCTCAGGATTAACAGCGATGCCTTTGGCGGAGATGATATGACCAAGGTAAAGAACCTCATCAAGCCAGAACTCACACTTGGAAAAATTGGCATAGAATTGATGCTCTCTGAGTTTGTCGAGTACCAATCTCAAATGCTTGGCATGATCCTCCTTATTCTTGAAAAAGACCAAAATATCATCGAGATACACCAAGACGAAATCATTTATGTAAGGGTCAAGGATGAAGTTCATCATGCAAGAGAATGTTGGAGGAGCATTGACAAGGCCAAAAGACATGACAGTATATTCATAAGAACCAAAGCTTGTTCTGAATGCTGTCTTGGGGATATCTTGTTCACGAATGCGAATCTGATGATAGCCCATATGGAGGTCAAGCTTGGAGAAAACTTGAGCACCCTTAAGTTGCTCGAAAAGCTCATTGATGTTGGGAAGTGGATACTTGTTCTTTATTGTTTTCTTGTTCAATGGACGGTAGTCGACGCAGAGTCGTTCCGTTCCATCCTTCTTCTTGACAAAAAGAACACCACAACCCCATGGAGATGAACTCGGTCTGATCAGACCCATGCGCTCTTATTCATCGAGTTGTTTCTTCAACTCCTTCAACTCTTCTGGTCCAAGCTTGTAAGGACGCTTGCAAACAGGTTCTGTGCCAGGCTCAAGATCGATAACGAATTCAATTGGCCGGTGAGGAGGAATTCCCGGAAGCTCTTCTGGAAAGACGTCTTGATATTCACAAACGACTGGAATCTGAGAGATGGCATTCACATCGCCCTTCTCATTGAGAGAAAATAGCCGAATGGTTTTGTCACGAGCGCCATAGATGATCACATCCTCAGAAGAGTGTGTCAATTGAATCTACCTGGCAGCACAATCAAGCTGAGCCTTGTGCTTAGAAAGCCAGTCCATCCCGAGAGTTAGATCAATATCCGAGTCACCAAGAACAATTGGAGAGGACAGAAATTTATAGACTCCAAACTGGACAGAGACATCGGGAGCAACCAAACTAGAAGTCATAAGCTTTCCCGGAGAAACAACTTGCATGACTTTGGACAAAACCTCGGTGTCAACATTGTGCTCCGATGCAAATGGGAATGACATGAAAGAATGAGATGCACCAGTATCAAAAAGAACTTTTGCAGGAATAGAGTTAACTGGAAGGTTACCCATGATCACTTATAACACCCACGATGCGGCTATATCTCCCACGTGTTGGGGAACAACTTAGAGGCATAGCCGCATGGTAGGTTTGTCGCAAGAGGGGTAATCTTCACACAATCCCATGTACCGAATAAGAATGGGATAAAGAGTTGGCTTACAATCGCCACTTCACACAAATACAAATTATACATACATCATACAGAATACAACCAAGGTCCGACTATGGAACCAAAGTAAAAGAAGACAACCCCAAATGCTAGATCCCCGATCGTCCCAACTGGGCTCCACTACTGATCCACAGGAAACGAAACAACACAACGAACAAGATCTTCATCAAGCTCCCACTTGAGCTCGGTTGCGTCACCTGCACTGGTATCATCGGCACCTACAACTGTTTGGAAATATCTGTGAGTCATGAGGACTCAGCAATCTCACACCTGCGAGATCAAGACTATTTAAGCTTATGGGTAGGAAAAGGGTAGTGAGGTGGAGGTGCAGCAAGCACTAAGCATATATGGTGGCTAACCTACGCAAATAAGAGCGAGAAGAGAAGCAACGCAACGGTCATGAACTAGAAGACATCAAGAAGTGATCCTGAATCTACTTACGTTCAAGCATAACACAAGAACCGTGTTCACTTCCCGAACTCCGCCGAGAAGACACCATCACGGCTACACACGCGGTTGATGCATTTTAATTAAGTTAAGTGTCAAGTTCTCTACAACCGTATATTATCAAATTCCCATCTGCCCATAACCGCCGGCACAGCTTTCGAAAGTTCAAAACCCTGCAGGGGTGTCCCAACTTAGCCCATCACAAGCTCTCACGGTCAACGAAGGATATTCCTTCTCCCAGGAAGACCCGATCAGACTCGGAATCCCGGTTACAAGACATTTCGACAATGGTAAAACAAGACCAGCAAAGCCGCCCGATGTGCCGACATCCCGATAGGAGCTGCACATATCTCATTCTCTGGGCAACACCGGATGAGCAATCCATACAACTAAAACCAGCCCTCAAGTTTCCCCGAGGTGGCGCTGCAAGGGGCTCTGGTTTGGACCAACACTTAGAGAAGCACTGGCTCGAGGGGGGGTTAAAATAAAGATGACCCTTGGGTTGGCCCACCCAAGGTAAAGGTATAGGTTGTTAGGCAAATGTAAAACCAAGGTTGGGCCTTGCTGGAGGAGTTTTATTCAAAGCGAACTGTCAAGGGGTTCCCATAACACCCAACCGCGTAAGGTACGCAAAATCAAGGAACATAAAACCGGTATGACGAAAACTAGGGCGACAAGAGTGGAACAAAACACCAGGCATAAGGCCGAGCCTTCCACCCTTTACCAAGTATATAGATGCATTAATTAAAAATAAGAGATAGTAATGATATCCCAACAATATCCATGTTCCAACATGAAACAAACTTCAACTTCACCTGCAACTAGTAACGCTATAAGAGGGGTTGAGCAAAGCAGTAACATAGCCAAACAACGGTTTGCTAGGACGGTGGGTTAGAGGCTTGACATGGAAATATGAGAGGCATGATATAACAGGTGGTAGGTAGCGCGGCATGGAAATAGAGAGAACAACTAGCAAGCAAAGATAGAAGTGATTTCGAGGGTATGGTCATCTTGCCTGAGATCCCGCAAGGAAGAAGAACGAGTCCATGAAGATGACATGCGGACGAAGTCGAACGAATCCTCACAAACGTGACGTTATCGGAACCAACCCGAAGAAGCAACACCGGAAAGAAGCAAACAACATAGTAAACAACCATCACATAAGCATGGCATGATGCACAACCAAGTATGATGCATGTCCGGTTTAATCAGGCATGGCATGGCAAAGTGCATAAACAATACTACAAATTAAGTGGAGCTCAATATGCAACGAGTTGCATATTGATGGAACACCACATTCAAGTTATTTAGTTCGATCTCGTTTATGTACCCAAAAATATTAATTGTTTATTAACATGGAAAGAGGTGAAGCAAATGTAAACTACCTATCTTGGCAAGTTTAAATGAGGCCGGAACAACAAACAACAATTCCGTGTTCTGTCCTAAACCATATTTTAGAGTTTTTAAACATGCAAGATGAATGCACCATGTTAAACTAGGCATTTTTCTACCCCATTTACATATAAAGTTTAAATAAAACCGAGCTATAGTTATTTAGTTATGAACTAAAGCATTTTAGCATGGCATATGGGCAAAATTACACAAACAGCATTTTAAACCTTTTATATATGGATGAAAGTTGCAAATTATTAATCTACACAAAATTCTAAGAATTTTACATATAAAGTTTGTTTTAATATGATGCACCATTTGTGAGTTATTAAATGCATGATGTAGGAGGAGTAAACTGCAAAACTGTCGTCTCTAGGGAAAAAGACAAAATCGCTGGAACAGGGAAAAACCCATAACGGGCTGAATCTTCTCAGACTGGGCCAACAAAGAGGAGGGGCTGCGTGGAGCTCACCCATGGTCCTTGGCCCGTTCGGTGGAGGAGGGAGGCCGACAGGGGGCGCGTAGCTGGGCCTCGCGTGCAGGGAGGAGGCCCACACGGACGAGCGGTAGCCCACGCGGCCAGCGACGCGATCGTAGTTCTCCTCGTGCCTGAGTCGCACGAGCAGGAGGCAGTGGCGGCGCCGCCCAAAGTCAACGGTGGGGCAGCAGCGGCTCCGGCGGGTCAGGGCGACGGGGAGGACCGGAGAGGACAGATGTCACAGCCCTAGCTTAGCTTTGCTTACTCTTGCATGATCATCATGGCATCACGTTTATTTTTTTTATGAAACTGAAATGGGGATGACAAAACCCCCAGCACCCCCCTTAAACCAACTAGGGTTTACTAAAATCTTTTTCAATAATTTCAAAATGCCCTTTAAAAATGTTCATCATTTCTGGATCAAGGTGGAAGCATCTACCGAAAATGGTTGACATTTTTGCAGGACATATTTGGACTTTGAATTAATTCAACCATATTTGAATTGGAGCTATTTAAATGCTATATATATTTTAGATGCTCCAAAAATGTTGGAAATTGTTAAGGGTCACTGGAATAACTCAGAAAGCACCCATAATTATTTCCAGGATTTTATGAATGGTTTACTATTTATTTAAAACCAGAACAAAAGAACAGAAATTAGAAAAGGTAACAGAAATAAAAGAGAGAGACAGAGGAGCTACCTGGGCTTACCTAGCCACTTACCCCGGCCCAGCACTGTAGCTGGCCCAGCCCAGCCGTCGCACCGTCTTCAACCTCCTGCCAGTAGGCAGGAGGGCCTGTGCTCGCCGCGCGCCGGCGCGCGCCGGCCACCTCCTGCCTGCTTGCTCGCTGCTGGAGACAGCCCCGAGCGCCACGCACTCCCCCTCGACCGCCCCGTACCCCTCTCCCTCTCCCATGCCCATTCCCCTCCTCTCCCTCGCTCTCTCACGCGACGCCCGAGGACCATCGTCACCGCCGTTCGCCTTTGCCGCGGCCACCAGCATCCCCATGCCAAGCCAGCTAGGCCACAAGCTCCGCCTCATCTGCCTCTTCCTCCTCGTCGAGCTATGCAACGCCGGATGCCTCGAGTGCCTCCACGCCGTCGTCTTCAACCTCCAGACGCCGGAGATCTCCATCGCCGCCCCGCTTGCTCCGGCCTCTCCCCGAAGCCACTGACCAACCCTGCAGAACCGCTGTGAGCTCCTACGCCCCTTGCCCCTCTCCCCGTCGACGCGTTCGTCCTCTAGCCCCGATCCCCAACTGTGACCGAAGTATCTCGCCGCCAGCCATGGCGTAGCCGTGGCCACAGCCGCGCAAGCTCGCAACCGAGCACGCCACCGTGCTCAGCACGTTCCCAACCCGCCGTTGGCCGAACTCCAGCCTCCGCAAAGCTCGACGTCGCCGTCGTTTCGGACCACCCCGAGCCCAGACACCACTACCACTGGACACGGACAAGTCTCCTCGTCACGTAGAGCCTCCCCGCCGCGCAAATGGTCGCCTGTGGGCGATTCCCGAGCCGCACCGCCGTCTCGGCCCTCGCCGGCGGCTAAACGCCGGCGGGTTGACCGCTTTGACCGGTAGGGTTGACCCCACTGGCCGGGTAGACCCCGGTTTGACCTCCCCTGGGTCCTGACATGTGGGCCCAGGCCCCTATTTAATTACTATTAGTTTAATTAGTGTTAATTAACTTAGTTAACCCACTGACTCGTTGACATGTGGGCCCAGCCCTGCTGACATTTTAGTTAGTGTTAGCTTAGGGCTAATTAACTCAGTCAATTAGCTGAGTCACTAACCTGTGGGTCCCAGGGGTCAGTTTGACCTGGACCGCGCCCGTTGACCGCTGACATCATAGTGACGTCATGCTGACGTAGTAACACATTTTCTGGATTTATTCTTATATAGGAAATTCCAGAAAATGCCCAAAACTTCTAAAAATCATAGAAATTCAACCATAACTCCAAATGAAATAAATTATATATGAAAAATTATCAGAAAAATTCAAGGAATCCATCTGTGCCGTTTTCATGCATGTTAGAACAACTTAAGGCCACTGTTTAGGACAAATCCAATAAAGGGCATTTAAATAATCATATATGGAGTTGGAATTTGAATCTTGTATTCAAACCAACTTCATTTAATTGTGTTGCTAGTTGCATTAGCTCAATCAACAACATATTGCCATGTCATTATCATGCATCATGTTGTGCATTGCATTGATTGTGTTCCTTCTCTATTGCCGGTGGTTGTCCCCTCTCGATAGACGTTGTACCGACGCTGTGATCGTTGACACTGATGAAGACCCAATGATATCTTCAGAAGTGTCAGGCAAGCATAACCCCCTTGTTCATTCCGATACAATCCCACTCTCTCGCTCCTGCTCTCTTTTACTGCATTAGGACAACAACGATTCAACTGTTACATGCTGCGGTAGCTGAACCCCTTTTCCTCTGCATGACCTGTCATTGCCACAGTAAATAGATGAAACCCACTAGCATGAGTAGGGGTTGTTTGAGCCCTGATGTGCCTACTCATTCATGCTTGTTTGTCATGCCTGCTACTGCTTAGAGTTGAGTCAGGTCTGGTTCATCGGAGATGAATCGGAGGTGTGTGAACATGTCCTAATGTGTGTGAGCTAAGTGTGTGAGTACGATTTGGTAAAGGTAGCAGTGAGAGGCCATGTAGGAGTACATGGTGGGTTGTCTCATTGCAGCCGTCCTCAGGAACTGAGTTCTGTGTTTGCGATCCATGAACAGTTACTACCACACATTGGGATGCTTAAGTGCCCCTCTCGACTTATTAATCAACCTGATCTCTGTCCAGGAGTTGCAACTAGTTTCTGGTGATTGTAGGTTGTGTTGGTAGTCTACCAAGTGGCACCCGGTACAGGTGGGCTTGGGACAGACTAGGCACCGTGGCACGGTGTACCAAGCGTAGATCCATCCGTCGAGGTGGGCTTGGTAACCCTGCACACATCGTTTGGGGCCGTGAGCGACACCCCGGCCGGATCTCCTTGCGGATGGAACCCGAATAGGCGATAAACCTGGACTAGAGACTTGTGTGGTTAGTCAGGTCGTGGCCGACTCCCTCGCCTGGCTTCCGCTTGAAGGTTGCCGAGGTACATGACGTGTACAGGGCGATAAGTGGCGAGAGCATGTGTGAATAAGTACACCCCTGCAGGGTTATCATTATCTATTCGAATAGCCGGATTCCTCGGATATGGAAACTTGGACCCCTTGCATAGTTCATAGACAAGTGAAAGTGGATACTCTAAAATGCGCAAGATAAGCGTGAGTGCTATGGATGGCCTTCTCGTAGGGAGACGGGAGCGGATCCATAGTGGTGTATTGGTATGGTGAATATGTGGACTCGTGTGCGCCACCTCAAAAGAGTTATTTGCAGTCGTAGTCCAGGATAGCCACCGAGTCAAAGCTGGCTTGCTGCAACTAAACCCACATTACCTTCTTGATACAAATGCATGTATGATAGGATCTGATGTAAGTCTTACTGAGTACCTTTGTACTCACGTTTGCTTTATTTATGTTTTGCAGGTGAGACACCTGTCTCACTAGTAGTACCGCTTGGACTTCGACGAGTAGCTTGTTACCTCAGCTACAATCTCGTACCCTTGGGAGGGTCTTGTAGATAGTCAGGCTTCTCAACCTTTTTTCTTTTGTAGTTGTCTGTACTCAGACATGTAATGCTTCCGTTGCTTGTATGCTCTGAATGATGGGTCATGTGACCCCTGTTTGTATTTAATGCTATGTGGCTCTTCTGGGCCTTTATCTATATGAGCTTGCGTTATGTTGTGATGCCATGTTGTACAGCACATACTTGCATGTTATGCGTACGTGTAACGTGTATTGCTATGTGTGGGATCCGACAACCTAGTTGTCTATCCTTGGTAGCCTCTCTTATGGGGAAATGTAGTCTAGTGCTTCCACCGAGCCATGGTAGTCCGCTACAGCCCGGTTTACCGGAGTCCTGCTAGCCCAGCACTACTGCTCCGGAACACTCAGACTGGCCGGCATGTCATTCACTTCGTTCATGTGTCTGTCCCTTCGGGGAAATGTCACGCGGTGACATCCGGAGTCCTGCCTAGCCTGCTACAGCCCGGGTTACCGGAGTCCTGTTAGCCCAGTGCTACAGCCCGGATTCACACGCTGTTGACCGACATGCTCGAGGTTGATTCATGTATGCCTGTCCCCATGGGTTAGTGCCGCTTTGGGTTCACGACTAGCCATGTCGGCCCGGGTTCTTTGTCATATGGATGCTAGCGACACTATCATATACGTGAGCCAAAAGGCGCAAACGGTCCCGGGCCAGGTAAGGTGGCACCCGTGGGAATACCGTGCGTGAGGCCGCAAAGTGATATGATGTGTTACATGCTAGATCGGTGTGACTTAGGATCGGGGTCCTGACAGCTTTGGTATCAGAGCCTGACTGCCTGTAGGATTACCAAGCCAAGCTGGTCGAAGTCGTGTCTAGAAATGCTTTAGTTATGTAAGGGAACTGATTGTGGATGGGAACGTAAGGCTCTTTTTACTCCTTATACCTCATGCCTTCTAATCTGAGTCAACCTCTTCCTTTCTACGGGGATTAAGAACTAGGCTTCTCATCTTTCTATCAGGATCACGTGTTACTAATCCGTAGACTCGTAGGATTGTTGGTCTCAAGCCTTAGTTCAGTTCCTACTACTTCCATATGTTCATAGCTGGCACCAGAACCTTGATATGATGTTGTTAAGTGGTTATGCCACCATTTTTGCAAGTTGTCTCAAATCTTTTTGAGCAATTACAGCCGTTATGCTGTCCGAGTTATCCCAGGTTCCTAAACAATCTAATGCATCTGCAAATCCCTTTCTCCTGTGTTCGATGTCTTTTGGGCCAGATTAATCACACTAACCAGTGTGTTGAGGTATTCCATTGCCTCGATATATATGTTGGAACTATTATTATGACCCTAGTTGTCCTAGGGAACCACCCAGTAATCTAGTAATGCTTTGTGTCTCTAGTGTGATGATTCTGGCCACCATTCTCGAAAGCATCCCGTGATGCCACTTAGTAGTAGGCATTCTACTCCTGGGTTTTGAACCCGAGATTCACCCTACCTACCTCATGTTGATAGTGTTTGCTAGTTCCTTTAGGATATTAGTAACCTTTGCATTAGTCCTCGAGGTCCGTGGTAGTTCCTTCTTCCAAATACTACGAACCGCTTATGGCAGAAGTTCTTTGAACCAAAAGATCACAATTAGAGTACTCTTGAGGAGCTCTCCATTCATAATTGTGACTCTGCCAGTCCTACCTCTCTGCATGGGTTATCCGGAAGAAATATGTTGAGCTTTGTTCAACATACTAATCTGTGCATCCACAACTCAGAAAGATATATGTTCCTTGAGTTGATCCTCCTCAGCTGTATTCCGACCCTAGTCTATCAATTGATAGTCAGGAATAGCTGTGCATTTGTGTTCATCGATGCCTATTACTCTTGTGGTCCATCAAGCCATTCTATTCCGGAATGACTAGGAGAAACAAACTCCAGCACCTCATCCATATCTTGGATTGGATCAAAGTAGTTGTATTCCGCAGATCAAAATGCCAAACCAGCTTTTGCTCTGTTCTACCTTGGAGTGTTACCATATTTATGTCAAGAATGTCATGAGAATTGCACCATCTCTTATGAATTCTTGGCGCAGTGATACTTCTTGCCATCATTGTTCATTCCTCGGTCCCTGTGTTGTTGTTACCGGAACGCCGACAGGTGAACCGTGATGTGTGAAATCAATACTCCTAGCAACTCCATTGCTTGATAGTTAATGGACAATAATTTCATTCTTAGCATGTTGGTTATTGAATCATCATTCTAAGATTGATCGTGCTACCTAGTCCATTTTCCCTGGTGCACTCCTCGATCAATGAGATAGGATTGTGTCAATCCATCACTCTCTTGATCACATCGTCTTGCCCTGAAAAGCAAGATTGTTCTCGAGCTTAGTAACATATTAGTGGTTCGTGATTTTCTGAATATCTTCTCGGAAGTGTTACCAGGTTGTCACCTGACCGCTATGTTGAGTTCGTGACCAAGTTGGTTTCTTGTAACCACGCCTTTCTCCAAGAATCTGTGTGGATACCCTGAGCTAGTTGGTTAAGCCAAACAACAACTTGGAGAGTTGGAAGATAAAAGCTTGTCTGACTTAGCTCATCACTAAGGGATATTCTTGTGTGTGTGTGTGTTGAAGAAAGATGATATCTTCATCGACTATTCCCCATGATCAGTTGTTGAACCTATTGTCTTGTCCAAACCTTGATTTGAGTGTGGGCTATCGTCAAATCAAGTTAGAACCAACAATGTTCGTAATGTTGTCTTACTCGTGGTTGATTCCTCGAGCATACACCATTACATCTTTTGGTCTGACAAATACTATCACATCGTTCACATGATGGTGGAAGTCCAGTGATATGGAAATACCGATGAGTTGTTGTTGAGCCCATCAGCAGCATTTTGTCTCCCCCATGACTCATGTTGAACATCAACCTAGTGTTGGAAACTTTTATAAGCATTATCTTCATGTCCCGTTCATAAAGCATGTGTTGGATGAAAGAAGTGACTTTCTCTGATTCACGTGCATTTGGTGCAAGTTGCCGCCGTGAGTTCGAGAAAGTTTGTTTTTGTTTCCTCTGGTACCATCCCAAGTCAGTCATGCATGTGCGAAGTGTGCTATGGTTTGACAGGCTCGCTACCTCCATTCCATTTGTATTCTCTATCACACCAAGCCACTGGCTGATTTGTTCAGGGAAAAGAAGTTTCTTCATAAGAGCTAATCACATGACTTATACAAGGACTTCGATATCCTTGATGATGGTTCCCAACTAGGACTCGGTAGTGTTTCATTGTAAGACTACTATGTGGTCATGCTTGTCTAGGACAACGTGTTCACATGCTTGTAGCAGAACCGGCTCATGTTTTGGAGCTTACTACCATAGTTCATTCCCCCGAGAATCTCGCAACGTCATCTCGTTGATTTGTGTTGCAAACCTTCATTTTCCTTTCTAGACTCGATGAGTCTGGAATATCCTAACACCAACCAAATCTGAATCTCAGGCAGATATGATGGTTGGAACGTACTCCAAGAACTATATTGTTGGTCCCTCTGTAACCGGTAACGTGGATATCGTGGCCAACCCACCTAGCCGGAAGGTCTATTATTGTAATATCTTGATTGAAGAAGTTGGTCATCTCCCCATAAGGATCTCGCAGGATCTGCCTCCGTAGTTATTCCCTATGGATTCTTGAGCTTCCAAAGTCCGACCTTTTACTTGATGTTCTAGATATCAAACCATATCTATGAATGGATTACGCTAGCACATCAAGGAGAACATTAGAGGTGGAGTGCTAAATGTCTCTCGGTCGATCGTCCAGATTCTGTTCCCTTAGCCTCGCTAAGGGAAGATCTGAGAAGGTGTTATCTTCCTTCGTATCCGCATCATCCATCACTAGTCATCATGGTAGTATGTCGTGTTGCCAGGATCCTTGCCACGGATGTTGGTAGAACCTTGATGAATATGGAAATGCTCAAGTTCTTGAGAGCACGCGTAAGCAAAATCATCCCTTGCGTTGTCTTCAACAAGGTAGTACACATCATCCATCCTAGTCCGAGTATGTCATCTCTTCGAGCTATCTCAAACGATCAATTGTAAATTGCCTTAAGTTGGTATGAAGAGTTTCAATGATCTCTGAATCAAAAGTAATTCTTTTTGCCACTTAAGGGAATATTTCTGCGAGTCACCTTCCTTAAGATGTCTCGTTATGGTATCATGGCAATTATCTCCTCGCTACTTTGAAACCATGCACCATCCTACTTAAGCGTGGAATTGTTGCCTACCAAATTTAAACCTTTATCATCCGCTTCTTTCCATCACCCCTGACGTGTGTTTTGTGTCCCAACTCGAGATGTTTCAACATCTCATTCCACGAGTTGATCTTGAGTGCTCGATCTCCGAGGAGATCGATTCCTGTAGAATTTCTTTCTGCCGTTGTCATGCTGGATGAAGATCCCGAAAACAAAGACGTTAAGATCAAGATGATGCAATGAGTCGACATCCTTGGGAGGGGCAGTTGGATCGAGAAGACTGCAATAGTTTTGTAACCCCCCTTCCTTCTTACCTCACATCTTGAATCTCGGGCTGAGACTCTTGTTTAGTGGGGGTGAGTTGTCACAGCCCTAGCTTAGCTTTGCTTACTCTTGCATGATCATCATGGCATCATGTTTTTTTTTTTATGAAACTGAAATGGGGATGACAGAACCCCCAGCACCCCCCTTAAACCAACTAGGGTTTACTAAAATCTTTTTCAATAATTTCAAAATGCCCTTTAAAAATATTCATCATTTCTGGATCAAGGTGGAAGCATCTACCGAAAATGGTTGACATTTTTGCAGGACATATTTGGACTTTGAATTAATTCAACCATATTTGAATTGGAGCTATTTAAATGCTATATATATTTTAGATGCTCCAAAAATGTTGGAAATTGTTAAGGGTCACTGGAATAACTCAGAAAGCACCCATAATTATTTCCAGGATTTTATGAATGGTTTACTGTTTATTTTAAACCAGAAGAGAAAAACAAAAATTAGAAAAGGTAACAGAAATAAAAGAGAGAGACAGAGGAGCTACCTGGGCTTACCTGGCCACTTACCTCGGCCCAGCACTGTAGCTGGCCCAGCCCAGCCGTCACACCGTCTTCAAACTCCTGCCAGTAGGCAGGAGGGCGTGTGCTCGCCGTGCGCCGGCATGCGCTGGCCACCTCCTGCCTGCTTGCTCGCTGCTGGAGACAGCCCCGAGCGCCACGCACTCCCCCTCGACCGCCCCGTACCCCTCTCACTCTCCCGTGCCCATTCCCCTCCTCTCCCTCGCTCTCTCGCGCGACGCCCGAGGACCACCGTCACCGCCGTTCGCCTTTGCCGCGGGCACCAGCATCCCCATGCCAAGCCAGCTAGGCCACGAGCTCTGCCTCATCTGCCTCTTCCTCCTCGTCGAGCTGTGCAACGCCGGACGCCCCGAGCGCCTCCACGCCGTCGTCTTCAACCTCCCGACGCCGGAGATCTCCATCGCCGCCCCGCTTGCTCCAGCCTCTCCCCGAAGCCACTGACCAACCCTGCGGAACCGCTGTGAGCTCCTACGCCCCTTGCCCCTCTCCCCGTCGACGCGTTCGTCCTCTAGCCCCGATCCCCAACCGTGACCGAAGTATATCGCCGCCGGCCATGGCGTAGCCGTGGCCACAGCTGCGCAAGCTCGCAACCGAGCGCGCCACCATGCTCAGCACGTTCCCAGGAGTCGACCGCGACCACCCGCGGCTCCTGCCGTTCCCTGCATCGCCTAACCCGCTGTTGGCCGAACTCCGGCCGCTGCAAAGCTCGACGTCGCCGTCGTTTCGGACCACCCCGAGCCCAGACACCACTACCACTGGACGCGGACGAGTCTCCTCGTCATGTAGAGCCTCTCCGCCGCGCAAATGGTCGCCTGTGGGTGATTCCCGAGCCGCACCGCCGCCTCGGCCCTCGCCGGCGGCTAAACGCCGGCGGGTTGACCGCTTTGACCGGCAGGGTTGACCCCGCTGGCCGGGTAGACCCCGGTTTGACCTCCCCTGGGTCCTGACGTGTGGGCCCAGGCCCCTGTTTAATTACTGTTAGTTTAATTAGTGTTAATTAACTTAGTTAACCCACTGACTCGTTGACATGTGGGCCCAGCCCTGCTGACATTTTAGTTAGTGTTAGCTTAGGGCTAATTAACTCAGTCAATTAGCTGAGTCACTGACCTGCGGGTCCCAGGGGTCAGTTTGACCTGGACCGCGCCCGTTGACCGCTGACATCATAGTGACGTCATGCTGACGCAGTAACACATTTTCTCGACTTATTCTTATATAGAAAATTCCAGAAAATGCCCAAAACTTCTAAAAATCATAGAAATTCAACCGTAACTCCAAATGAAATAAATTATATATGAAAAATTATCAGAAAAATTCAAGGAATCCATCTGTGCCATTTTCATGCATGTTAGAACAACTTAAGGCCACTGTTTAGGACAAATCCAATAAAGGGCATTTAAATAATCATATATGGAGTTGGAATTTGAATCTTGTATTCAAACCAACTTCATTTAATTGTGTTGCTAGTTGCATTAGCTCAATCAACAACATATTGCCATGTCATTATCATGCATCATGTTGTGCATTGCATTGATTGTGTTCCTTCTCTATTGCCGGTGGTTGTCCCCTCTCGATAGACGTTGTACCAACGTTGTGATCGTTGACACTGATGAAGACCCAATGATATCTTCAGAAGTGTTAGGCAAGCATAACCCCCTTGTTCATTCCGATACAATCCCACTCTCTCGCTCCTGCTCTCTTTTATTGCATTAGGACAACAATGATTCAACTGTTACATGCTGCGGTAGCTGAACCCCTTTTCCTCTGCATGACCTGTCATTGCCACAGTAAATAGATGAAACCCACTAGCATGAGTAGGAGTTGTTTGAGCCCTGATGTGCCTACTCATTCATGCTTGTTTGTCATGCCTGCTACTGCTTAGAGTTGAGTCAGGTCTGGTTCATCGGAGATGAATCGGAGGTGTGTGAACATGTCCTACTGTGTGTGAGCTAAGTGTGTGAATACGATTTGGTAAAGGTAGCGGTGAGAGGCCATGTAGGAGTACATGGTGGGTTGTCTCATTGCAGCCGTCCTCAGGAACTGAGTTCTGTGTTTGTGATCCATGAACAGTTACTACCACACATTGGGATGCTTATGTGCCCCTCTCGACTTATTAATCAACCTGATCTCTGTCCAGGAGTTGCAACTAGTTTCTGGTGATTGTAGGTTGTGTTGGTAGTCTACCAAGTGGCACCCGGTACAGGTGGTCTTGGGACAGACTAGGCACCGTGGCACGGTGTGCCAAGCGTAGATCCATCCGTCGAGGTGGGCTTGGGAACCCTGCACACATCGTTTGGGGCCGTGAGCAACACCCTGGCCGGATCTCCTTGCGGATGGAACCCGAATAGGCGATAAACCTGGACTAGAGACTTGTGTGGTTAGTCAGGTCGTGGCCGACTCCCTCGCCTGGCTTCCGCTTGAAGGTTGCCGAGGTACATGACGTGTACAGGGCGATAAGTGGCGAGAGCGTGTGTGAAGAAGTACACCCCTGCAGGGTTATCATTATCTATTCGAATAGTCGGATTCCTCGGATATGGAAACTTGGACCCCTTGCATAGTTCATAGACAAGTGAAAGTGGATACTCTAAAATGCGCAAGATAAGCGTGAGTGCTATGGATGGCCTTCTCGTAGGGAGACGGGAGCGGATCCATAGTGGTGTATTGGTATGGTGAATATGTGCACTCGTGTGCGCCACCTCAAAAGAGTTATTTGCAGTCGTAGTCCAGGATAGCCACCGAGTCAAAGCTGGCTTGCTGCAACTAAACCCACATTACCTTCTTGATACAAATGCATGTATGATAGGATCTGATGTAAGTCTTGTTGAGTACCTTTGTACTCACGTTTGCTTTATTTATGTTTTGCAGGTGAGACACCTGTCTCACTAGTAGTACCGCTTGGACTTCGACGAGTAGCTTGTTACCTCAGCTACGATCTCGTACCCTTGGGAGGGTCTTGTAGATAGTCAGGCTTCTCAGCCTTTTTTCTTTTGTAGTTGTCTGTACTTAGACATGTAATGCTTCCGTTGCTTGTATGCTGAATGATGGGTCATGTGACCCCTGTTTGTATTTATTGCTATGTGGCTCTTCTGGGCCTTTATCTATATGAGCTTGCGTTATGTTGTGATGCCATGTTGTACAGCACATACTTGCATGTTATGCGTACGTGTAATGTGTATTTCTATGTGTGGGATCCGACAACCTAGTTGTCTATCCTTGGTAGCCTCTCTTATGGGGAAATGTAGTCTAGTGCTTCCACCGAGCCATGGTAGTCCGGTACAGCCCGATTTACCGGAGTCCTGCTAACCCAGCACTACTGCTCCGGAACACTCAGACTGGCCGGCATGTCATTCACTTCGTTCCTGTGTCTGTCCCTTCGGGGAAATGTGACGCGGTGACATCCGGAGTCCTGCCTAGCCTGCTACAGCCTGGGTTACCGTAGTCCTGTTAGCCCAGTGCTACAGCCCGGATTCACACGCTGTTGACCGACATGCTCGAGGTTGATTCATGTATGCCTGTCCCCATGGGTTAGTGCCGCTTTGGGTTCACGACTAGCCATGTCGGCCCGGGTTCTTTATCATATGGATGCTAGCGACACTATCATATACGTGAGCCAAAAGGCGCAAACGGTCTCGGGCCAGGTAAGGTGGCACCCGTGGGAATACCATGCGTGAGGCCGCAAAGTGATATGATGTGTTACATGCTAGATCGGTGTGACTTAGGATCGGGGTCCTGACAACAGATCTGGCCCTGGGGGCCTCATTCCCAGCGACGGCGAGTTCGGGAAGCTCCAGGCGGCGGCGCTCCCTGGTGAGAGGGAGAGAGAGATCCGGTGAGAAGGGGAGGGGGAAGAAGCAGGAGGAAGAAGGGGAGATGCGTGGATCTACGGCGGCGCATCCGGGTGCAGGAGGCGGCGACCTGACGAAGGTGGAGGCGAGGCACGTCGTGAAGGAAATATGCCCTAGAGGCAGTAATAAAGTTATTATTTATTTCCTTGTATCATGATAAATGTTTATTATTCATGCTAGAATTGTATTAACCGGAAACATAATACATGTGTGAATACATAGACAAACGGAGTGTCACTAGTATGCCTCTACTTAACTAGCTCGTTGATCAAAGATGGTTATGTTTCCTAACCATAGACATGAGTTGTTATTTGGTTAACGAGATCACATCATTAGGAGAATGATGTGATTGACTTGACCCATTCCATTAGCTTAGCACTTGATCGTTTAGTTTGTTGCTATTGCTTTCTTCATAACTTATATATGTTCCTAGGACTATGAGATTATGCAACTCCCGTTTACCAGAGGAACACTTTGTGTGCTACCAAACGTCACAACATAACTGGGTGATTATAAAGGTGCTGTACAGGTGTCTCCGAAGGTATTTGTTGGGTTGGCGTATTTCGAGATTAGGATTTGTCACTCCGATTGTCGGAGAGATATCGCTGGGCCCTCTCGGTAATGTACATCACTCAAGCCTTGCAAGCATTGCAACTAATAAGTTAGTTGCGGGATGATGTATTACGGAACGAGTAAAGAGACTTGCCGGTAATGAGATTGAACTAGGTATTGAGATACCGACGATCGAATCTCGGGCAAGTAACATACCGATGACAAAGGGAACAACATATATTGTTATGTGGTCTGACCGATAAAGATCTTCATAGAATATGTAGGAGCCAATATGAGCATCCAGGTTCCGCTATTGGTTATTGTACCGGAGACGTGTCTCGGTCATGTCTACATAGTTCTCGAACCCGTAGGGTCCGCACGCTTAAAGTTCGATGATGATCGTAATTAGGGTTTTTGTGTTTTGATGTACCGAAGGTTATTCGGTGTCCCGGATGTGATCACGGACATGACGAGGAGTCTCAAAATGGTCGAGACATAAAGATTGATATATTGGAAGCCTATATTTGGATATCGAAAACGTTCCGGGTGAAATCGGGATTTTTCTGGAGTACCAGGGGGTTACCGGAACTCCCCCCCCCCCCGGGGGGGGGGGGTTATTGGGCCTACATGGGCCCTAAGGGAGAAGAAGAGGGCCGGCTAGGGCAGGCCGCACGCCCCCTCCCCCCCTAGTCCAAATAGGACAAGGAAGGGGGGGCGGCGCCCCCTTTCCTCTTTCTCCCTTCCCCCTTCCTTTTCCAACAAGGCAAGAGGGGGGAGTCCTACTCCCAGTGGGAGTAGGACTCCTCCAGGCGCACCCCTTGGGCCGGCCGCACCTCCCCCTCTCCCTCCTTTATATACGGGGGCAAGGGGGCACCCCATGACACACAAGTTGATCTTCGTGATCGTTCCTTAGCCGTGTGTGGTGCCCCCTTCCACCATATTCCACCTCGGTCATATCGTACCGGTGCTTAGGCGAAGCCCTGCGTCCGTAGAACATCAACACCGTCATCACGCCGTCGTGCTGACGAAACTCTCCCTCAACACTTTGCTGGATCGGAGCTCGAGGGACGTCACCGAGTTGAACGTGTGCAGAACTCGGAGGTGCCGTACGTTCGGTACTTGGATCGGTCGGATCGGGAAGACGTACGACTACTTCCTCTATCTTGTGTCAACGCTTCCGTTGCTGGTCTACGAGGGTACATAGACAAACACTCTCCTCTCTCGTTGCTATGCATCACCATGATCTTGCGTGTGCGTAGGAAAATTTTGAAATTACTACGTTCCCCAACAGTGGCATCCGAGCCTAGGTTTTATGCGTTGATGTTGTGCACGAGTAGAACACAAGTGAGTTGTGGGCGATATAAGTCATAGTGCTTACCAGCGTGTCATACTTTGGTTCAGCGGTATTGTTGGATGAAGCGGCCGGACCGACATTACGCGTACGCTTACGCGAGACTGGTTCTACCGACGTGCTTTGCACACAGGTGGCTGGCGGGTGTCAGTTTCTCCAACTTTAGTTGAACCAAGTGTGGCTACGCTCGGTCCTTGCGAAGGTTAAAACAGCACCAACTTGACAAACTATTGTTGTGGTTTTGATGCATAGGTAAGAACGGTTCTTGCTAAGCCCGTAGCAGCCACGTAAAACTTGCAACAACAAAGTAGAGGACGTCTAACTTGTTTTTGCAGGGCATGTTGTGATGTGATATGGTCAAGACATGATGCTAAATTTTATTGTATGAGATGATCATGTTTTGTAACCGAGTTATTGGCAACTGGTAGGAGCCATATGGTTGTCGCTTTATTGTATGCAATACGATCGCGCTGTAATGCTTTACTTTATCACTAAGCGGTAGCGATAGTCGTGGAAGCATAAGATTGGTGAGACGACAATGATGCTACGATGGAGATCAAGGTGTCACGCCGGTGATGATGGTGATCATGACGGTACTTTGGAGATGGAGATCACAAGTACAAGATGATGATGGCCATATCATATCACTTATATTGATTGCATGTGATGTTTATCTTTTATGCATATTATCTTGCTTTGATTGACGGTAGCATTATAAGATGATCCCTCACTAAATTATCAAAGTATAAGTGTTCTCCCTGAGTATGCACCGTTGCGAAAGTTCTTCGTGCTGAGACACCACATGATGATCGGGTGTGATAGGCTCTACGTTCAAATACAATGGGTGCAAAATAGTTGCACACGCGGAATACTCAGGTTAAACTTGACGAGCCTAGCATATAATAGATATGGCCTCAGAACATGGAGACCGAAAGGTCGAGCGTGAAACATATAGTAGATATGATCAACATATTGATGTTCACCATTAATACTACTCCATCTCACATGATGATCGGACATGGTTTAGTTGATTTGGATCACGTGATCACTTAGAGGATTAGAGGGATATCTTTCTAAGTGGGAGTTCTTAAGTAATATGATTAATTGAACTTAAATTTATCATGAACTTAGTACCTGATAGTATCTTGCTTGTCTATGTTTGATTGTAGATAGATGGCTCGTACTGTTGTTCCGTTGAATTTTAATGCGTTCCTTGAGAAAGAAAAGTTGAAAGATGCTGGTAGCAATTACACGGACTAGGTCCGTAACTTGAGGATTATCCTCATTGCTGCACAGAAGAATTACGTCCTGGAAGCACCACTAAGTGCCAAGCCTGCTGCAGGAGCAACACCAGATGTTATGAACGTCTGGCAGAGCAAAGCTGATGACTACTCGATAGTTCAGTGTGCCATGCTTTACAGCTTAGAACCGGGTCTTCAACGACGTTTTGAACGTCATGGAGCATATGAGATGTTCCAGGAGTTGAAGTTAATATTTCAAGCAAATGCCTGAATTGAGAGATATGAAGTCTCCAATAAGTTCTATAGCTACAAGATGGAGGAGAATAGTTCTGTCAGTGAACATATACTCAAAATGTCTAGGTATCATAATCACTTGACTCAACTGGGGGTTAATCTTCCTGTTGATAGTGTCATTGACAGAGTTCTTCAATCACTGCCACCAAGCTACAAAAGCTTCGTGATGAACTATAATATGCAAGGGATGAATAAGACTATTCCTGAGCTCTTCGCGATGCTAAAAGCCGCGGAGGTAGAAATCAAGAAGGAGCATCAAGTGTTGATGGTCAATAAGACCACCAGTTTCAAGAAAAAGGGCAAAGGGAAGAAGAAAGGGAACTTCAAGAAGAACAACAAACAAGTTGCTGCTCAGGAGAAGAAACCCAAGTCTAGACCTAAGCCTGAGACTGAGTACTTTACTACAAGAAGACTGGTCACTGGAAACGGAACTACCCCAAGTATTTGGCGGATAAGAAGGATGGCAAAGTGAACAAAGGTATATGTGATATACATGTTATTGATGTGTAACTTACTAATGCTCGCAGTAGCACCTGGGTATTTGATACTGGTTCTGTTGCTAACATTTGCAACTCGAAACAGGGGCTACGGATTAAGCGAAGATTGGCTACGGACGAGGTGACGATGCGCGTGGGAAATGGTTCCAAAGTCGATGTGATTGCGGTCGGCACGCTACCTCTACATCTACCTTTGGGATTAGTATTAGACCTAAATAATTGTTATTTGGTGCCAGCGTTGAGCATGAACATTATATCTGGATCTTGTTTGATGCGAGACGGTTATTCATTTAAATCAGAGAATAATGGTTGTTCTATTTATATGAGTAATATCTTTTATGGTCATGCACCCTTGAAGAGTGGTCTATTTTTGATGAATCTCGATAGTAGTGATACACATATTCATAATGTTGAAATCAAAAGATGCAGAGTTGATAATGATTGTGCAACTTATTTGTGGCACTGCCGTTTAGGTCATATCGGTGTAAAACGCATGAAGAAACTCCATACTGATGGACTTTTGGAACCACTTGATTATGAATCACTTGGTACTTGCGAACCGTGCCTCATGGGTAAGATGACTAAAACGCCGTTCTCCGGTACTATGGAGAGAGCAACAGATTTGTTGGAAATCATACATACAGATGTATGTGGTCCAATGAATGTTGAGTCTCGTGGCGGATATCGTTATTTTCTCACCTTCACAGATGATTTAAGCAGATATGGGTATATCTACTTAATGAAAAATAAGTCTGAAACATTTGAAAAGTTCAAAGAATTTCAGAGTGAAGTTGAAAATCATCGTAACAAGAAAATAAAGTTTCTACGATCTGATCGTGGAGGAGAATATTTGAGTTACGAGTTTGATCTACATTTGAAACAATGCGGAATAGTTTCACAAATCACGCCACCTGGAACACCACAGCGTAATGGTGTGTCTGAATGTCGTAATCGTACTTTATTAGATATGGTGCGATCTATGATGTCTCTTACTGATTTACCGCTATCGTTTTGGGGTTATGCTTTAGAGACGGCTGCATTCACGTTAAATAGGACACCATCGAAATCCGTTGAGACGACGCCTTATGAACTGTGGTTTGGCAAGAAACCAAAGTTGTCATTTCTGAAAGTTTAGGGTTACGATGCTTATGTGAAAAAGCTTCAACCTGATAAGCTCGAACCCAAATCGGAGTAATGTGTCTTCATAGGATACCCAAAGGAGACTGTTGGGTACACCTTCTATCACAGATCCGAAGGCAAGACTTTTGTTGCTAAATTCGGAGTTTTTCTAGAGAATGAGTTTCTCTCGAAAGAAGTGAGTGGGAGAAAAGTAGAACTTAATGAGGTATCTATACCTGCTCCCTTATTGGAAAGTAGTACATCACAGAAACCGGTTTCTGTGACACCTACACCAATTAGTGAGGAAGCTAATGATAATGATCATAAAACTTCAAATCAAGTTACTACCGAACCTCGTAGATCAACTAGAGTAAGATCCGCACCAGAGTGGTACGGTAATCCTGTTCTGGAAGTCATGCTACTAGATCATGATGAACCTACGAACTATGAAGAAGCGATGGTGAGCCCAGATTCCGCAAAATGGCTAGAAGGCATGAAATCTGAGATGGGATCCATGTATGAGAACAAAGTGTGGACTTTGGTTGACTTGCCCGTTGATCGGCAAGAAATTGAGAATAAATGGATCTTCAAGAAGAAGACTGACGCTGGCAGTAATGTTATTGTCTACAAAGCTCGACTTGTTGCGAAAGGTTTACGACAAGTTCAAGGGATTGACTACAATGAGACCTTCTCACCCATAGCGATGCTTAAGTCTGTCCGAATCATGTTAGCAATTGCCGCATTTTATGATTATGAAATTTGGCAAATGGATGTCAAATCTGCATTCCTGAATGGATTTATGGAAGAAGAGTTGTATATGATGCAACCAGAAGGTTTTGTTGATCCAAAGGGAGCTAACAAAGTGTGTAAGCTCCAGCGATCCATTTATGGACTGGTGGAAGCCTCTCAGAGTTGGAATAAACGCTTTGATAGTGTGATCAAAGCATTTGGTTTTATACAGACTTTTGGAGAAGCCTATATTTACAAGAAAGTGAGTGGGAGCTCTATAGCATTTCTGTATTGTATGTGGATGACATATTATTGATTGGAAATGATATAGAATTTCTGGATAGCATTAAGGGATACTTGAATAAGAGTTTTTCAATGAAAGACCTCGGTGAAGCTGCTTACATATTGGGCATTAAGATCTATAGAGATAGATCAAGACGCTTAATTGGACTTTCACAAAGCACGTACCTTGACAAAGTTTTGAAGAAGTTCAAAATGGATCAAGCAAAGAAAGGGTTCTTGCTTGTGTTACAAGGTGTGAAGTTGAGTAAGACTCAATGTCCAACCACTGCAGAAGATAGAGAGAAAATGAAAGATGTTCCCTATGCTTCAGCCATAGGCTCTATCATGTATGCAATGTTGTGTACCAGACCTGATGTGTGCCTTGCTATAAGTCTAGCAGGGAGGTACCAAAGTAATCCAGGAGTGGATCACTAGACAGCGGTCAAGAACATCTTGAAGTACCTGGAAAGAACTAAGGATATGTTTCTCGTATATGGAGGTGACAAAGAGCTCATCGTAAATGGTTACATTGATGCAACCTTTGACACTGATCTGGACGATTCTAAATCGCAAACCGGATTCGTATTTACATTAAACGGTGGAGCTGTCAGTTGGTGCAGTTCTAAACAAAGCGTCGTGGCGGGATCTACATGTGAAGCGGAGTACATGGCTGCTTGGGAAGCAGCAAATGAAGGAATCTGGATGAAGGAGTTCATATCCGATCTAGGTGTCATACCTAGTGCATCGGGTCCAATGAAAATCTTTTGTGACAATACTGGTGCAATTGCCTTGGCAAAGGAATCCAGATTTCACAAGAGAACCAAGCACATCAAGAGACGCTTCAATTCCATTCGGGACTTAGTCCAAGTGGGAGACATAGAAATCTGCAAGATACATACAGATCTGAATGTTGCAGACCCGCTAACTAAGCATCTTCCACGAGCAAAACATGATCAGCACCAAGGCTCCATGGGTGTTAGAATCATTACTGTGTAATCTAGATTATTGACTCTAGTGCAAGTGGGAGACTGAAGGAAATATGCCCTAGAGGCAATAATAAAGTTATTATTTATTTCCTTTTATCATGATAAATGTTTATTATTCATGCTAGAATTGTATTAACCGGAAACATAATACATGTGTGAATACATAGACAAATGGAGTGTCACTAGTATGCCTCTACTTGACTAGCTCGTTGATCAAAGATGGTTATGTTTCCTAACCATAGACATGAGTTGTTATTTGGTTAATGGGATCACATCATTAGGAGAATGATGTGATTGACTTGACCCATTCCATTAGCTTAGCACTTGATCATTTAGTTTGTTGCTATTGCTTTCTTCATAACTTATATATGTTCCTATGACTATGAGATTATGCAACTCCCGTTTACCAGAGGAACACTTTGTGTGCTACCAAACGTCACAACGTAACTGGGTGATTATAAAGGTGCTCTACAGGTGTCTCCGAAGGTATTTGTTGGGTTGGCGTATTTCGAGATTAGGATTTGTCACTCCGATTGTCGAAGAGATATCGCAGGGCCCTCTCGGTAATGCACATCACTCAAGCCTTGCAAGCATTGCAACTAATAAGTTAGTTGCGGGATGATGTATTACGGAACGAGTAAAGAGACTTGCCGGTAACGAGATTGAACTAGGTATTGAGATACCGACGATCGAATCTCGGGCAAGTAACATACCGATGACAAAGGGAACAACGTATATTGTTATGTGGTCTGGCCGATAAAGATCTTCATAGAATATGTAGGAGCCAATATGAGCATCCAGGTTCCGCTATTGGTTATTGTACCGGAGACGTGTCTCGGTCATGTCTACATAGTTCTCGAACCCGTAGGGTCCGCACGCTTAAAGTTCGGTGATGATCATAATTAGGGTTTTTGTGTTTTGATGTACCGAAGGTTATTCGGTGTCCCGGATGTGATCACGGACATGACGAGGAGTCTCAAAATGGTTGAGACATAAAGATTGATATATTGGAAGCCTATATTTGGATATCGAAAACGTTCCGGGTGAAATCGAGATTTTTCCGGAGTACCAGGGGGTTACCGGAACCCCCCGGGGGTTATTGGGCCTACATGGGCCCTAAGGGAGAAGAACAGGGCCGGCCAGGGCAGGCCGCGCGCCCCCTCCCCCCTAGTCCAAATAGGACAAGGAAGGGGGGGCAGTGCCCCCCTTTCCTCTTTCTCCTTTCCCCCTTCCTTTTCCAACAAGGCAAGAGGGGGGAGTCCTACTCCCGGTGGGAGTAGGACTCCTCCAGGCGCACCCCTTGGGCCGGCCGCACCTCCCCCTCTCCCTCCTTTATATACGGGGGCAAGGGGGCACCCCATGACACACAAGTTGATCTTCGTGATCGTTCCTTAGCCGTGTGCGGTGCCCCCTTCCACCATATTCCACCTCGGTCATATCGTAGCGGTGCTTAGGCGAAGCCCTGCGTCGGTAGAACATCATCACCGTCATCACGCCGCCATGCTGACGAAACTCTCCCTCAACACTTTGTTGGATTGGAGCTCAAGGGACGTCACCGAGTTGAACGTGTGCAGAACTCGGAGGTGCCATACGTTCGGTACTTGGATCGGTCAGATCGGGAAGACGTACGACTACTTCCTCTACATTGTGTCAACGCTTCCGTTGCCGATCTACGAGGGTACGTAGACAAACACTCTCCTCTCTCGTTGCTATGCATCACCATGATCTTGCGTGTGCATAGGAAAATTTTGAAATTTCTACGTTCCCCAACACGTCGGTGGCGGGGGTCAAGGCGCGGCGGAACGTGCGCCCGGGGCGGAGCTCAGCGCGGGGAGCGTGGCGCTCCTACATCGTACGGGAAGAGATGCGAGCTCGCCCGAGCCCAGATGGGCTCGGCGGGCCCCGATCTGGGCTTGGCGGGTTGGCGGCGGAGTGAAGGCCGGGGCGCGCGTGGCAGCCTCCCGTTGTTGGAGGGCGGCGGTTGCGGCGGCGCTAGCCGCTCAGGCGGCACCAAGTGGCGGAGGCGGGTTAGGCCGGCGCGGAAAACAAGGAGAAGGTGGGAGGAGGCTGGTGGCGCGTGGATTTTGAGGAAGGAGTTGTCTGCTACCAAAAATGGAAGGGGGGCTTCCTTTTATAGCTAGGGCTAGGGTTTGAGGGGGTTAGGAGGGGTACTCGGACCGTGCGATCACCATCGGATGGCTCTGGACGCGAGAAGGGGTAGGTGGGCTGCCGGTGGGGATAGTGGGTTGTGTAGAGAGGAGGTGGTCTGCGAGGAAAGAGGAGGAATGCAACCCGGGGGCTGTTTCCGGAGACTGAAAACGTCCGACGTTAGACTGACTATATTGCGGCCATATGTTTAACGGTTGGGCTATCAAACGAGCTCCGAATGCGACGAAAATTGATAGGTGTCCTACAGACAACATAACAACACCGCATGCCAACTTTCAACCCATTCCGGGAATATTTTCCGTCCACTTATAAAATAATATTTCGGAGGTGCCGCGGGCGCGTGCAAGTGTGTCTGGGCTCAGAACGGGCAACGAAAGGAACGGGGAGACCGAGACGGATGCAAGTTTTGAAAACATGATGATGCCATGCGGATGATGACATGGCAAGATGCAACACGCAAGCGAATGACAAGGCAACAACAGCGAATAACTGGAAGACACCTGGCGCATCGGTCTCAGGGCGTCACAACACTCCACCACTACAAGAGGATCTCGTCCCGAGATCTAGGGATGGCACTGGAGGGAAGCGGAAGAGGAAGAGAAGAGGTAAAACAAAGTTGCTTCTTGGACAAATGAATGAAACCATAGACCTTGAGAGGTGGAACAAATTGAAAGAAAGAATACAACGAAGATGAACAAAGTTGAAAACACTCCGTTAGAAAAGAGGAACAAGGAACATTACTAGAACCTTATAGGTTGAAAGACATAAGAAAAGGGTTGCAATGGGCAAGAACATGCAAGCACTCCGGTTGAAACGAGATGTACAAGGAACGATAAGGATCAATTACGACAACACTCCGGTTAAATGGATAAGCACGAAAAGAACACGGTCCTCATAATCCGAGATGACGAGTGAAGAGAGCAACATCACAATGCCTTCGGTTAAGATTTGGAGAACAATAGCTAAAAGCTGGAATGAATAATCCTGAAATGATGGCCTTCGGAGAATCAAACTGAAAAGAATCTTGAATTGCTCCGGATAGGAGAAAAGAATTCTCACAATCGAAAACAATTATGAGAGGATGGCATAAAGCTAGCACCAAGAATCTTCAAGAGAACGGATATCATTGCAGAGAAACTCTTCTTCGGTCTTCAAGTGTTGAGAATGATGACGAGAACCACCACTGAGAATTGTTTAGACACTCCGGGAGAATCAAAAGCAAAGAGGTTGAGCCAACGATGAAATAATTTGAAAGATCATGGAGGAAGACATATGACTGATGATAATTCATTCTTACGTCAAACTTGGAAAAGAATTTAAGAATAACTCCGCAAAAGAATTAGAAGAGTCAGGTAAGATCCTGGAAAAACACCTGTGGGTTAGGTCCCACTCAAAAGAAACACCGTTGAACGATTGCTTAGGAAGAGATAATGCACCGATTGAATTAAATGGTTTGAATGAGATAACAACCTCGAAATAGCTTGAACGGATTGAATGAGATAACATCTTCTGAGATATCTTCAGCACTCCAGAACAAAAGAATAACAAGAAGTGAAAGATCAAGAGGTGCACCGGCATAAGAAAGCATTTGAAACGAGGAAAAGATATGATCGACAAAGCTTGCATTGAATCCACCGGAGAAGGAAAAAAACGAAGAATGATTAACTTTAAGCCCCGTTAGAATCTTCCTAAGAATCACCGGATAAGAACATTGAAAGAAAAGAATGGAGAGACTTCACATCCATAAGATGGATACTTGATTAAGAAATCTGGGTCCTTGAAAAAAAAGGGGTGGGTGGGTGGGAAAACAAAGGCAACTTGGGGACAGATGAAACGAACAACATTGGGAAAAACCGAGAGGTGATCTTGCGGATGTTGAAATGATCGGATCCACTTGAAGAGAAGCACACCGGTTGGAAGATAGAATTGAGATGACAACCTTGATGATCACGAAGGATTAATACTCTCATAGAAATAAGAGAGCATCACTTAGGAAAGGTATGGAATCAACACTTGACATTGAAGCAACTCGAATACCACAAACCAAAACAAAACAAAGGATTGGCTTGCAGAATAAGCCGGAAACAAACATATGATAGGTCCCATATCATATCATGTGTCTGTTGGAAAGATATCCTATGAGATACTTGAATTCCCACTTGTAAACTCCCGAAACTTTCTGGTTATGCAATCAGGTGTTGGGGATACAGGGGAAGCATAATATCTCACCCAAACTAACAATACCTACATCCAGCTGTATCCATCCTTCAACACATAACCAAGAAAACTTCGGAAATCGTTTACCTCAACCTTTGAAAAGCATCCGTTATACGAGTTATGGCAATACTCCCGAACTCCCGCCCCAGTACTGGGTGGCGTCGAGGTTATCTCACCAACAACTGCATAAAATATATTTTCGATGTCGGCGAACTCAGGTATTCCAGAACTGCATAAAAGTTCCTCGTCGAGGTTATACGAGGAACTGCGGGGCGCTCCTGCATCGTACAGGCGGCGCCGCAGGCTCGCCCGAGCCCTGATGGGCTCGTCGGCCCCGGTCTGGGCTTGGCGGGCTGGTGGCGGAGTGAAGGCCGGGGTGCGCGTGGCAGCCTCCCGTTGGTGGAGGGCGGCGGTTGCGGCGGCGCTGGCCGCTCAGGCGGCACCAAGTGGCGGAGGCGGGTTAGGCCGGCGCGGAAAACAAGGAGAAGGTGGGAGGAGGCTGGCGGCGCGTGGATTTTGAGGAAGGAGTTGTCTGCTGCCAAAAATGGAAGGGGGGCTTCCTTTTATAGCTAGGGCTAGGGTTTGAGGGGGTTAGGAGGGGTACTCGGACCGTGCGATCACCATCGGACGGCTCTGGATGCGAGAAGGGGTAGGTGGGCTGCTGGTGGGGATAGTGGGTTGTGTAGAGAGGAGGTGGTCTGTGAGGAAAGAGGAGGAATGCAACCCGGCGGCTGTTTCCGGAGACTGAAAACGTCCGACGTTAGACCGACTATATTGCGGCCATATGTTTAATGGTTGGGCTATCAAACGAGCTCCGAATGCGACAAAAATTGACAGGCGGCCTACAGACAACATAACAACACCGCATGCCAACTTTCAACCCATTCCGAGAACATTTTCAGGCCACTTATAAAATAATATTTCAGAGGTGCCGCGGGCGCGTGCAAGTGTGTCTGGGCTCAGAACGGACAATGAAAGGAATGGGGAGACCGGGACGGATGCAAGTTTTGAAAATATGATGATGCAATGCGGATGATGACATGGCAAGATGCAAGTTAATGACAAGGCAACAACAACGAATAACTGGAAGACACCTGGCGCATCGGTCTCAGGGCATCACAACACTCCACCAATACAAGAGGATCTCGTCCCGAGATCTAGGGATGGCACCGGAGGGAAGCGGAAGAGGAAGAGAGAAGACGTAAAACAAAGTTGCTTCTTGGACAAACGAGTGAAACCACAGACCTTGAGAGGTGGAACAAATTGAAAGAAAGAATACAACGAAGATGAACAAAGTTGAAAACACTCCGTTAGAAAAGAGGAACAAGGAACATTACTAGAACCTTATAGGTTGAAAGACATAAGAAAAGGGTTGCAATGGGCAAGAACATTCAAGCACTCCGGTTGAAACGAGATGTACAAGGAACGATAAGGATCAATTAAGACAACACTCCGGTTAAATGGATAAGCACGAAAAGAACACGGTCCTCATAATCCGAGATGGCGAGTGAAGAGAGCAACATCACAATGCCTCCGGAATGAAGGAATAGAAGTTGGACCATTGGAAAGAAAAGAATTGAGAAGAAAATGATATCTTCTACCATAATTGAATTTGAAGGCATCCTTAGAAAGAAGGTTATAACGGAGTTGTTGGAAACAATCAACCACGAAAAGAACAAGCTTCTAGTGGGCTTATGGAGAACATCTCAAAATAATGAGGTGACAACCTGCCACTCATGGGAAAAATATTCAATTGAGAACTAGAAAAGATAGAAAGCTTCTTCCACCGAGGTGATAGAGATAACTTGGATCATTGATAAGCACCACAATAGCAACATTCCTTAGGGAAGGCTTTAGGTGAAATATAACCTAAGATAACTCCAATGAAGAGATTGATGGGTTGCAAAAATTCTCATGACCGAATTGAAATTGATGGATTTAAAATATATCATTTTGGACAACTTGTGAATCATGAAGCATGAAGGGAAATTGTCAAGAATGACATAACACCACCTCAACAGATAGATAGAAAGAGTTGCATTTCGGAATGCAAGATGAAGAATGCTTGAACTCCTCAAAACAAGACATGTGTTGAGCACCATGTTTATTTGAGAGTATAGCTTGGCGGATCATAACATCGAGAGAAATCTTGAAGAATGAAAATAATTCTTGCTAGACCACCATGTCGAGCCTTCGTGAGTACTCCGGTAACAAAAGAATGATCAAGAAAAGGAAAATTGAAAAGAACTCCGGAAGAAGCCTTGCAATGGTTAGATGGAGCTTCATGATGAGATAATGCGGAAAACTTGGCACTCCGGAAAAGAAAAGATGAAGCATCTCGGACCAAGAATGTGATATGATGAACAACTCCGGAAAGAAGAAATTAGATCACTTGGATGAAACAATAATAAGAATTACGTTATGCGCATCCTTCACCAATTTAAATTGATGACAAGCAACGGATTCTGCATACTACTTATTCTCGTTGAAAGAATTAAGGTAGATATAGCGCAAACTTGAGGAGGTCTTCAACAATCCGCCGGTAGGATTTGGAAAGAACGAATGATAACGAAGGAAGAGAAATCTTGAATGAACCACCATAAGAATTGAAAATGAATGAAGAAAAGATAGAAACACCGGGAAGAATTGGAAAACGAAAGAAGATATTTGAGAGAATTTAGATACATGAGAACGAATAGATCACGAGCTGATTAGAGAATATTTGAATAATGCGCCGGTAAGATTTGGAGAACAATAGCTAAAAGCTGGAATGAATAATCCCGAAATGATGGCCTTCGGAGAATCAAACTGAAAAGAATCTTGAATTGCTCCAGATAGGTGAAAAGAATTCTCACAGTCGAAAACAATTATGAGAGGATGGCATAAAGCTAGCACCAAGAATCTTCAAGAGAACGGATATGATTGCAGAGAAACTCTTCTTCGGTCTTCAAATGTTGAGAATGATGACGAGAACCACCACTGAGAATTGTTTAGACACTCCGGGAGAATCAAAAGCAAAGAGGTTGAGCCAACGATGAAATAATTTGAAAGATCATGGAGGAAGACATATGACTGATGATAATTCATTCTTACGTCAAACTTGGAAAAGAATTTAAGAATAACTCCGCAAAAGAATTAGAAGAGTCAGGTAAGATCCTGGAAAAACACCTGTGGGTTAGGTCCCACTCAAAAGAAACACCGTTGAACGATTGCTTAGGAAGAGATAATGCACCGATTGAATTAAATGGTTTGAATGAGATAACAACCTCGAAATAGCTTGAACGGATTGAATGAGATAACATCTTCTGAGATATCTTTAGCACTCCAGAACAAAAGAATAACAAGAAGTGAAAGATCAAGAGGTGCACCGGCATAAGAAAGCATTTGAAACGAGGAAAAGATAGGATCGAAAAAGCTTCCATTGAATCCACCGGAGAAGGAAAAAAACGAAGAATGATTAACTTGAAGCTCCGTTAGAATCTTCCTGAGAATCACCAGATAAGAACATTGAAAGAAAAGAATGGAGAGACTTCACATCCATAAGATGGATACTTGATTAAGAAATCTGGGTCCTTGAAAAAAAAGGGGTGGGTGGGTGGGAAAACAAAGGCAACTTGGGGACAGATGAAACGAACAACATTGGGCAAAACCGAGAGGTGATCTTGCGGATGTTGAAATGATCGGATCCACTTGAAGAGAAGCACATCGGTTGGAAGATAGAATTGAGATGACAACCTTCATGATCACGAAGGATTAATACTCTCATAGAAATAAGAGAGCATCACTTAGGAAAGGTATGGAATCAACACTTGACATTAAAGCAACTCGAATACCACAAACCAAAACAAAACAAAGGATTGGCTTGCAGAATAAGCCGGAAACAAACATATGATAGGTCCCATACCATATCATGTGTCTGTTGGAAAGATATCCTACGAGATACTTGAATTCCCACTTATAAACTCCCGAAACTTTCTGGTTATGCAATCAGGTGTTGGGGATACAGGGGAAGCATAATATCTCACCCAAACTAACAATACCTACATCCAGCTGTATCCATCCTTCAACACATAACCAAGAAAACTTCGGAAATCGTTTACCTCAACCTTTGAAAAGCATCCGTTATACGAGTTATGGCAATACTCCCGAACTCCCGCCCCAGTACTGGGTGGCGTCGAGGTTATCTCACCAACAACTGCATAAAAGATATTTTCGATGTCGGCGAACTCAGGTATTCCAGAACTGCATAAAAGTTCCTCGTCGAGGTTATACGAGGAACTGCGGGGCGCTCCTGCATCGTACAGGCGGCGCCGCAGGCTCACCCAAGCCCTGATGGGCTCATCGGCCCCGGTCTGGGCTTGGCGGGCTGGTGGCGGAGTGAAGGCCGGGGTGCGCGTGGCAGCCTCCCGTTGGTGGAGGGCGGCGGTTGCGGCGGCGCTGGCCGCTCAGGCGGCACCAAGTGGCGGAGGCGGGTTAGGCCGGCGCGGAAAACAAGGAGAAGGTGGGAGGAGGCTGGCGGCGCGTGGATTTTGAGGAAGGGGTTGTCTGCTGCCAAAAATGGAAGGGGGGCTTCCTTTTATAGCTAGGGCTAGGGTTTGAGGGGGTTAGGAGGGGTACTCGGACCGTGCGATCACCATCGGACGGCTCTGGACGCGAGAAGGGGTAGGTGGGCTGCCGGTGGGGATAGTGGGTTGTGTAGAGACGAGGTGGTTTGCGAGGAAAGAGGAGGAATGCAACCCGGCGGCTGTTTCCGGAGACTGAAAATGTCCGACGTTAGACCGACTATATTGCGGCCATATGTTTAATGGTTGGGCTATCAAATGAGCTCCGAATGCGACAAAAATTGACAGGCGGCCTACAGACAACATAACAACACCGCATGCCAACTTTCAACCCATTCCGAGAACATTTTCAGGCCACTTATAAAATAATATTTCAGAGGTGCCGCGGGCGCGTGCAAGTGTGTCTGGGCTCAGAACGGACAATGAAAGGAATGGGGAGACCGGGACGGATGCAAGTTTTGAAAATATGATGATGCAATGCGGATGATGACATGGCAAGATGCAAGCGAATGACAAGGCAACAACAGCGAATAACTGGAAGACACCTGGCGCATCGGTCTCAGGGCATCACAACACTGCACCACTACAAGAGGATCTCGTCCCGAGATCTAGGGATGGCACCAGAGGGAAGCGGAAGAGGAAGAGAGAAGACGTAAAACAAAGTTGCTTCTTGGACAAACGAATGAAACCACAGACCTTGAGAGGTGGAACAAATTGAAAGAAAGAATACAACGAAGATGAACAAAGTTGAAAACACTCCGTTAGAAAAGAGGAACAAGGAACATTACTAGAACCTTATAGGTTGAAAGACATAAGAAAAGGGTTGCAATGGGCAAGAACATTCAAGCACTCCGGTTGAAACGAGATGTACAAGGAACGATAAGGATCAATTAAGACAACAGTCCGGTTAAATGGATAAGCACGAAAAGAACACGGTCCTCATAATCCGAGATGGCGAGTGAAGAGAGCAACATCACAATGCCTCTGGAATGAAGGAATAGAAGTTGGACCGTTGGAAAGAAAAGAATTGAGAAGAAAATGATATCTTCTACCACAATTGAATTTGAAGGCATCCTTAGAAAGAAGGTTATAACGGAGTTGTTGGAAAAAATCAACCACGAAAAGAACAAGCTTCTAGTGGGCTTATGGAGAACATCTCAAAATAATGAGGTGACAACCTGCCACTCATGGGAAAAAGATTCGATTGAGAACTAGAAAAGATAGAAAGCTTCTTCCACTGAGGTGATAGAGATAACTTGGATCATTGATAAGCACCACAATAGCAACATTCCGTAGGGAAGGCTTTAGGTGAAATATAACCCAAGATAACTCCAATGAAGAGATTGATGGGTTGCAAAAATTCTCATGACCGAATTGAAAATGATGGATTTAAAATATATCATTTTGGACAACTTGTGAATCATGAAGCATGAAGGGAAATTGTCAAGAATGACATAACACCACCTCAACAGATAGATAGAAAGAGTTGCATTTCGGAATGCAAGATGAAGAATGCTTGAACTCCTCAAAACAAGACATGTGTTGAGCACCATGTTTATTTGAGAGTATAGCTTGGAGGATCATAACATCGAGAGAAATCTTGAAGAATGAAAATAATTCTTGATAGACCACCATGTCGAGCCTTCGTGAGAACTCCGGTAACAAAAGAATGATCAAGAAAAGGAAAATTGAAAAGAACTCCGGAAGAAGCCTTGCAATGGTTAGATGGAGCTTCATGACGAGATAATGCGGAAAACTTGGCACTCCGGAAAAGAAAAGATGAAGCATCTCGGACCGAGAATGTGATATGATGAACAACTCCGGAAAGAAGAAATTAGATCACTTGGATGAAACAATAATAAGAATTACGTTATGCGCATCCTTCACCAATTTAAATTGATGACAAGCAACGGATTTGGCATACTACTTATTCTCGTTGAAAGAATTAAGGTAGATATAGCGCAAACTTGAGGAGGTCTTCAACGATCCGCCGGTAGGATTTGGAAAGAACGAATGATAACGAAGGAAGAGAAATCTTGAATGAACAACCATAAGAATTGAAAATGAACGAAGAAAAGATAGAAACACCGGGAAGAATTGGAAAACGAAAGAAGATATTTGAGAGAATTTAGATACATGAGAACGAATAGATCACGAGCTGATTAGAGAATATTTGAATAATGTGCCGGTAAGATTTGGAGAACAATAGCTAAAAGCTGGAATGAATAATCCCGAAATGATGGCCTTCGAAGAATCAAACTGAAAAGAATCTTGAATTGCTCCAGATAGGTGAAAAGAATTCTCACAGTCAAAAACAATTATGAGAGGATGGCATAAAGCTAGCACCAAGAATCTTCAAGAGAACAGATATGATTGCAGAGAAACTCTTCTTCGGTCTTCAAATGTTGAGAATGATGACGAGAACCACCACTGAGAATTGTTTAGATTCTCCGGGAGAATCAAAAGCGAAGAGGTTGAGCCAACGATGAAATAATTTGAAAGATCTTGGAGGAAGACATATGACTGATGATAAATCATTCTTACGTCAAACTTGGAAAAGAATTTAAGAATAACTCTGGAAAAGAATTAGAAGAGTCAGGTAAGATCCTGGAAAAAAACATGTGGGTTAGGTCCCACTCAAAAGAAACACCGTTGAACGATTGCTTAGGAAGAGATAATGCACCAGTTGAATTAAATGGTTTGAATGAGATAACAACCTCGAAATAGCTTGAACGGATTGAATGAGATAACATCTTCTGAGATATCTTCAGCACTCCAGAACAAAAGAATAACAAGAAGTGAAAGATCAAGAGGTGCACCGGCATAAGAAAGCATTTGAAACGAGGAAAAGATATGATCGACAAAGCTTGAATTGAATCCACCGGAGAAGGAAAAAAACGAAGAATGATTAACTTGAAGCTCCGTTAGAATCTTCCTGAGAATCACCGGATAAGAACATTGAAAGAAAAGAATGGAGAGACTTCACATCCATAAGATGGATACTTGATTAAGAAATCTGGGTCCTTGAAAAAAAGGGGTGGGTGGGTGGGAAAACAAAGGCAACTTGGGGACAGATGAAACGAACAACATTGGGAAAAACCGAGAGGTGATCTTGCGGATGTTGAAATGATCGGATCCACTTGAAGAGAAGCACACCGGTTGGTAGATAGAATTGAGATGACAACCTTGATGATCATGAAGGATTAATACTCTCATAGAAATAATAGAGCGTCGCTTAGGAAAGGTATGGAATCAACACTTGACATTGAAGCATCTCGAATACCACAAACCAAAACAAAACAAAGGATTGGCTTGCAGAATAAGCCAGAAACAAACATATGATTGGTCCCATATCATATCATGTGTCTGTTGGAAAGATATCCTAGGAGATACTTGAATTCCCACTTATAAACTCCCGAAACTTTCTGGTTATGCAATCAGGTGTTGGGGATACAGGGGAAGCATAATATCTCACCCAAACTAACAATACCTACATCCAGCTGTATCCATCCTTCAACACATAACCAAGAAAACTTCGGAAATTGTTTACCTCAACCTTTGAAAAGCATCCGTTATACGAGTTATGGCAATACTCCCGAACTCCCGCCCCAGTACTGGGTGGCGTCGAGGTTATCTCACCAACAACTGCATAAAAGATATTTTCGATGTCGGTGAACTCAGGTATTCCAGAACTGCAACGATAAAATTATGACGACAACACCTCGGAGCTCAACTCCCTGGGACACTGCCACAACCCCTAAATGTCAGGAGGCACCAAGAACAATGTTCTCATCACAAGACTATCGGAACGATTCCAAGATACCCGTGTGATCCTAAAAAAATCGTGAAATTTGAGGAGAGGAGAGTCAAAACTTCTATGTCAGGAGGGCTCACCAGAGCGACGGAGGGACTGAGGAGTAAAAAGAATCCTACTCTCCGATATATATAATCCTAAGGCTCAAAACATTTTGTTCTAGGCTCAACAACGTCAGCGATTCGATCAAGCAGGGGGCTCCTAAGCCAGGGAAGGCTCTGATTACCAACTTGTAACACCCACGATGCGGCTATATCTCCCACATGTCGGGGCACGACTTAGAGGCATAGACACATGGTAGGTTTGTTGCAAGAGGGGTAATCTTCACACAATCCCATGTACTGAATAATAATGGGATAAAGAGTTGGCTTACAATCGCCACTTCACACAAATACAAATTATGCATACATCATACAGAATACAACCAAGGTCCGACTACGGAACCAAAGTAAAAGAAGACAACCCCAAATGCTAGATCCCTGATCGTCCCAAGTGGGCTCCACTACTAATCAACAGGAAACGAAACAACACAACGAACAAGATCTTCGTCAAGCTCCCACTTGAGCTCGGTTGCGTCACCTGCACTGGTATCATTGGCACCTGCAACTGTTTAGAAGTATCTGTGAGTCACGAGGACTCAGCAATCTCACACCCGCGAGATCAAGACTATTTAAGCTTATGGGTAGGAAAAGGGTAGTGAGGTGGAGCTGCAGCAAGCACTAAGCATATATGGTGGCTAACCTACGAAAATAAGAGCGAGAAGAGTAGCAACGCAATGGTCGTGAACTAGAAGTGATCAAGAAGTGATCTTGAATCTACTTACGTTCGAGCATAACACAAGAACCGTGTTCACTTCCCGGACTCCGCCGAGAAGAGACCATCACGGCTACACACGCGGTTGATGCATTTTAATTAAGTTAAGTGTCAAGTTCTCTACAACCGGATATTAACAAATTCCCATCTGCCCATAACCGCGGGCACGACTTCCAAAACTTCAAAACCCTGCAAGGGTGTCCCAACTTAGCCCATCACAAACTCTAATGGTCAACGAAGGATATTCCTTCTCCCAGGAAGACCCGATCAGACTCGGAATCCCGGTTAGAAGACATTTCGACAATGGTAAAACAAGACCAGCAAAGCCGCCCGATGAGCCTACATCCCGATAGGAGCTGCACATATCTCATTCTCGGGGCAACACCGGATGAGCAATCCGTACAACTAAAACCAGCCCTCAAGTTTCCCCGAGGTGGCGCTGCAAGGGACTTTGATTCGGACCAACACTTAGAGAGGCACTGGCCCGGGGGTTAAAATAAAGATGACCCTCGGGTTAGCCCGCCCAAGGGAAAGGTATAGGTTGTTAGGCAAATGTAAAACCAAGGTTGCGCCTTGCTGGAGGAGTTTTATTCAAAGCGAACTGTCAAGGGGTTCCCATAACACCCAACCGCGTAAGGGACGCAAAATCAAGGAACATAACATCGGTATGACGGAAACTAGGGCGGCAAGAGTGGAACAAAACACCAGGCATAAGGCCGAGCCTTCCACCCTTTACCAAGTATATAGATGCATTAATTAAAAATAAGAGATAGTAATGATATCCCAACAATATCCATGTTCCGACATGGAACAAACTTCAACTTCACCTGCAACTAGCAATGCTATAAGATGGGCTGAGCAAAGCGGTAACATAGCCAAACAACGGTCTGCTAGGACAGTGGGTTAGAGGCTTGACATGGCAATATGGGAGGCATGATATAACAGGTGGTAGGTAGCGCGGCATGGTAATAGAGCGAACAACTAGCAAGCAAAGATAGAAGTGATTTCGAGGGTATGGTCATTTTGCCTGAGATCCTACAAGGAAGAAGAACGAGTCCATGAAGATGACAAGCTGACGGAGTCGAACGAATCCTCACAAACGCGACGTTATCGGAACCAACCCAAAGAAGCAACACCGGAAAGAAGCAAACAACATAGTAAACAACCATCACATAAGCATGGCATGATGCACAACCAAGTATGATGCATGTCCGGTTTAATGAGGCATGGCATGGCAAAGTGCACAAACAATACTACAAATTAAGTGGAGCTCAATATGCAACGAGTTGCATATTGATGGAACACCACATTCAAGTTATTTAGTTCGATCTCATTTATGTACCCAACAATATTAAATGTTGATTAACATGGCAAGAGGTTAAGCAAATGAAAACTACCTATCTAGGCAAGTTTAAATGAGGCCGGAACAACAAACAACAATTCCAGAAAATCCCCATGTGCAAAAATTATGGATTTGGTACTGTTATGTCCTAAACCATATTTTAGAGTTTTTTAAACATGCAAGATGAATGCACCATGTTAAACTAGGCATTTTTCTACCCCATTTACATATAAAGTTTAAATAAAACCGAGCTACGGTTATTTAGTTATGAACTAAAGCATTTTAGCATGGCATATGGGCAAAATTACACAAACAGCATTTTAAACATTTTAAATATGGATGAAATATGCACATTATTAATATACATAAAAAGTTTGTTTTAATATGATGCACCGTTTGTGAGTTATTAAATGCATGATCTAGGGGGACTAAACTGCAAAACTGCCATCTCTGGGAAAAAAGAGAATCGCTGGAACAGGGAAAAACCCATAATGGGTCGAATCTTCTTAGACTGGGCCAACAAAGAGGAGGGGCTGCGTGGAGCTCACCCATGGGCATTGGCCCGTTCGGTGGAGGAGGGAGGCCGACAGGGGGCGCGCAGCTGGGCCTCGCGTGCGGGGAGGAGGCGCACGCGGCCGGCGACGCGATCATCGTTCTCCTCGTGCCTAAGTCGCATGAGCAGGAGCCAGTGGCGGCGGCGCCCAAAGTCAACGGTGGGGCAACGGCGGCTCCGGCAGGTCAGGGCGACAGGGAGGACCGGAGAGGACAGATCTGGCCCCGGGGGCCTCATTCCCGGCGATGGCGAGTTCGGGAAGCTCCGGGCGGCGACGCTCCCTGGTGAGAGGGAGAGAGAGATCCGCTGAGAAGGGGAGGGGGAAGAAGAAGGAGGAAGAAGGGGAGATGCGCGGATCTATGGCAGCGCATCCGGGTGCAGGAGGCGGTGACCTAACGAAGGTGGCGGCGAGGCTCGTCGGTGGCGGGGGTCGAGGTGCGGGGGAAGGAGCACTCGGGGCGGAGCTCAGCGCGGGGAGCGGGGCGCTCCTACATCATACAGGCGGCGCTGTGGGCTCGCCCGAGCCCAGATGGGCTTGGTGGGCCCCGATCTGGGCTTCGCGGGCAGGTGGCGGAGTGAAGGCCGGGGCGCGCGTGGCAGCCTCCCGTTGGTGGAGGGCGGCGGTTGTGGCGGCGCTGGCCGCTCAGGCGGCGCCAAGTGGCGGAGGCGGGTTAGGCCGGCGCAGAAAACAAGGAGAAGGTGGGAGGAGGCTGGCGGCGCATGGATTTCGAGGAAGGAGTTGTCTACTGCCAAAAATGGAAGGGGGGCTTCCTTTTATAGCTAGGGCTAGGGTTTGAGGGGGTTAGGGGGGTTTTCGGACCGTGCGATCACCATCGGACGGCTCCGGATGCGAGAAGGGGTAGGTGGGCTGCCGGTGGGGATAGTGGGTTGTGTAGAGAGGAGGTGGTCTACGAGGAAAGAGGAGGAATGCAACCCGATGGCTGTTTCCGGAGCCCGAAAACATCCGACGTTAGACCGACTATATTGCGGCCATATGTTTAACGGTTGGGCTATCAAACGAGCTCCGAATGAGATGAAAATTGACAGGCGGCCTACTGACAACATAATAACACCGCATGCCAACTTTCAACCCATTCCGAGAACATTTCCGGTCACTTATAAAATAATATTTCAGAGGTGCCGCAGGCGCGTGCAAGTGTGTCTAGGCTCAGAATGGACAACGAAAGGAACGGGGAGACCGTGACGGATGCAAGTTTTAAAAACATGATGATGCAATGCGGATGATGGCATGGCAAGATGCAACATGCAAGCGAATGACAAGGCAACAACAGCGAATAACTGGAAGACACCTGGAGCATCGGTCTCGAGGCGTCACATCACTTCTGAAGAATCCTCTGCCTGAGATGCGTTCATCATGTTGACCTTAGCATGCTTGGGATTATGCTTGACCACTGCATTGCTGGCAGATCTCACAGGAGGAGGAGGCAGAAGGCGCCTTTGGTTGAAGCACTTGTTTGCATAGTGCCCTTTCTGCTGACACTTGTTGCAAGTAACCTCTGGGAGCGGACGGTGATAAGGAGCACTTGACCTTGGAGTATGAGACTGAGCTTTGTTCTGATAGCTTGGGTTGGGTGGGTGGGAAGATCCAGTGCCACCTTTACTCTTCTACTGATAAGGCTAACGAAACGGAGGAGGAGGAGGCAACCAGAACTTCTGCTGCTTAGCTGTCACTTAAGTTGAAGAAGAAGGTTGAACTGCATCTCTGACTCTCTTCTTAGATGCCTCACACTTGAGCTGAGCAGCTTCTTGCTTTAGTGCCATGTTTTAGAATTCATCAAACTTAGTCGGTTCAAGAAGCATGAGAGCTAATTGCAGATCTTCTTTGAGGCCACCTCTGAATTGATAAATCATGATCTTTTCATCAGGGACGTCTTGTTTAGCGAAGCGAGAGAGTTTTTGAAACTGGATATTGTATTGATACACGGACATGCTGCCTTGCTTGATATTGCGGAACTCCTCACCCTTGCTCTCAGCAACGCTTTGTGGAATGTGATGAGCTTTGAAGTCTCGGCGGAAATCATCCCAGGTAATCACACGACCTTCTCTGGAATCTCTATATTGTTGATACCACTCAGCAGCTTGATCCTTGAGTTGAAACGAAGCAAACTTGAAAAAGTCCTCAGGCCTGACATTGCTACACTCAAAATGTTTGCAGATATCCACGAGCCAGTCTGTGGCCTCGACACAGTTGCTGAAGGACTTCGGCTGGTTTGCGAGGAACTGGTTGAGGGTAGCAAGCTGAGGCTGATTGTTACCTTGGCCTTGATTTCCTTGGTTGCCTTGCCCTTGGTTGCGCTCTTGCAAGAGTTGCAAAAGCATCTGAATGTTGGCATTGGTGGCTGCCATGACAGCTTGCCATGCCTCCGGAGGTGGAGGTGGTGGCGGAGGGTCCGGATTCTGACGCATTGGAGGAGCCATCCTGAAGAGGTTGACATCCATTAGCATCTCGAAAGACATATATTCAAGCTGAATCAATGGATCGAAATTGCAACATAAAGTCTTCACAATAAACATTCGAACAAGGATGAACGAATGAAATCCAAAATAAGTCATCACACTTCCATAAAGTTGAGAAGCCACTTAGATAAAGGTAGATGAATAAATCAACAAGGTACGGATATGAACAAATAAGTGGTAAGGATTACCCAATCACAAACAAAATATCCGCGGGAAGAAATACTAGAGCTACTTGAATTCCGACCTATGAAACTCCCGAAACTTTCCGGTTATGCAATCAGGTGTTGGGGATACACGGGAAGCATAATATCTCACCCAAAACTAACAAATCCTACATCCAGTTGTATCCATCCTTCAACACATAACCAAGAAACCTTCGGAAATCATGTACCTTAACCTTCGAAAAGCATCCGTTATACGAGTTATGGCAATACTCCCGAACTCCCGCCCCAGTACTGGGTGGTGTCGAGGTTATCTCACCAACAACTGCATAAAAGAGATTTTCGATGTCGGCGAACTCAGGTATTCCAGAACTACAACGATAAAATTGTGACGACAACACCTCGGAGCTCAACTCCCCGGGACACTGCCACAACCCCTAAATGTCAGGAGGCACCAAGAACAATGTTCTCGTCACAAAACCATCGGAACGATTCCAAGATAACCGCGTGATCCTAAAAAAATTAGTAAAATTTGAGGAGAGAAGAGTCAAAACTCTACATCAGGAGGCCTCACCAGAGCGACGAAGGGACTGAGGAGTAAAAAGAATCCTACTCTCCGATATATATAATCCTAAGACTCAAAACATTTTGTTCTAGACTCAACAACGTCAGTGATTCGATCAAGCAGGGGGATCCTAAGTCGGGGAAGGCTCTGATTACCAACTTGTAACACCCACAATGCGGCTATATCTCCCACGTGTCGAGGCACGACTTAGAGGCATGGCCGCATGGTAGGCATGTCGCAAGAGGGGTAATCTTTACACATCCCATGTACTGAATAAGAAAGGGATAAAGAGTCGGCTTACAGTCACCACTTCACACAATACATAAATAATCCATACATCATCCAAGGTACAATCAAAGGTCCAACTACGGAACCAAAATAAAGAAAGACAACCCCAAATGCTAGATCCCCGATCGTCCCAACTAGGCTCCTCTACTGATCATCCGGAAAAGAAACATAGTAACGGCCCGAATCCTCGTCGAACTCCCACTTGAGTTCGGTAGCGTCCCCTGCACTGGCATCATCGGCACCTGCATCTGTTTTGGAAGTATCTGTGGGTCACGGGGACTCAGCAATCTCACACCCGCGAGATCAAGACTATTTAAGCTTAAGAGTAGGAAAAGGGTAGTGAGGTGGAGCTGCAGCAAAGCACTAAGCATATATGGTGGCTAACTTACGCAAAAGAGAGCGAGAAGAGAAGCAACGCATGGTCGAGAAGCTAATAGTGATCAAGAAGTGATCCTGAAGCTACTTATGTTCAAACATAACACGAGACCGTGTTCTCTTCCCGGACTCCGCCAAAAGAGACCATCATGGCTACTCACACGGTTGATTCATTTTAATTAAGTTAAGTATCAAGTTCTCTACAACCGGATATTAACAAATTCCCATCTGCCCATAACCGCCAGCATGGCTTTCGAAAGTTCAAAACCCTGCAGGGGTGTTCCAACTTAGCCCATCACAAGCTCTCATGGTCAACGAAGGATATTCCTTCTCCCGAGAAGACCCGATCAGTCTCGGAATCCCGGTTACAAGACATTTCGACAATGGTAAAACAAGACCAGCAAAGCCGTCTGATGTGCCGACAAATCCCGATAGGAGTCGCACGTATCTCGTTCTCAGGGCACACCGGATGAGACATCCTACGAGTAAAACCAACCCTCAAGTTGCCCCGAGGTCGCCCTGCGGTCTACTCGGTTCGAACCAACACTCAGAGGAGCACTGGCCCGGGGGGGTTAAAATAAAAATGACCCTTGAGTCTGCAGAACCCAAGGGAAGGTATATGGTGGTAGGTAGGCAAATGGTAAAACCAAGGTTGGGCCTTGCTGGAGGAGTTTTATTCAAAGCGAACTGTCAAGGGGTTCCCATAACACCCAACCGCGTAAGGAACGGAAAATCAAGGAACATAACACCGGTATGACGGAAACTAGGGCGGCAAGAGTGGAACAAAGCACCAGGCATAAGGCCGAGCCTTCCATCCTTTACCAAGTATATAGATGCATTAAAGTAAATAAGATATAATAATGATATCCCAACAATATCCATGTTCCAACAAGGAACAAACTTCATCTTCACCTGCAACTAGCAACGCTATAAGAGGGGCTGAGCAAAAGCGGTAACATAGCCAAACAACGGTTTGCTAGGAAAGGTGGGTTAGAGCTTGACATGGCAATATGGGAGGCATGATATAGCAAGTGGTAGGTAACGTGGCATAGCAATAGAGCGAACAACTAGCAAGCAAAGATAGAAGTGATTTCGAGGGTATGGTCATCTTGCCTGCAAAGTTCTCAGAGTTGACGAAAGCTTGATCCTCGTTAGCGTACTCAACGGGTTCCTCGATCACTTACTCGTCTCCCGGCTCTACCCAAAGCAAGAACACAAGCAAAGGAACAACAATCAACCACGGTGCAATGCACAAGCAACATGATGCAAAACATGGCATGATATGCAATGCATATGCGTGCTCCGGAAGGGAAAGAATGATCAAGGCATCAACTTGGCAAACCAAGTGTTTCGCTGGAAAGATGAGATGATTTCGGTCGAAAATGATATAAAGATCACCAGAAACGGAGGCACGGTTTGCAAATGGCAAGCAAAACCAGAATGGCACAGTTCTGCGATTAACAGCACGATGCCATCTAGAATGCAATGAGAAACTAATATAGTGCACTCCAACATAGCAACAAAGCATATGAGAGTGATGTACTCAAGATGCTTGACAAAACATAAACACTAAGCTACGGCTAAATCACACAAGAGCAGGTTCAAACAAGCATGGCAAAAGTGCAAAAGATATCAGCTTCTCATACTTAGTGAAAATACTAACATGCCAGAAATAACATCAGGAAGCAATGTTTAGAGCAAGCAAACAACATGCTACAAGAACATATCTTGGCAAACAAAGACATGGCATGATTCTGCTAAATGTATAGAACAAAAGTCCCTTACTGATCATGAGCCAAAAAGGCACAGAAGATAAGATGGCACCCATGTAAACATAGCAAGTTTTATGAACAGTTTAGGACTTAGCAGAAAAACAGAGCATGGCAAAAATAGAATTATGAAGGCATCTTTGCGAGCTCAAATCACTCAGCACAAAGCCTTGCATGACAAAACAAGCACAGCATCAGCAAGATGGCATGCTCATGAAGCTAACCATGGCAAGAGAAAGTTCATAGCATGCATGGATCACTGGCAACAACCATGGCAAAATTGATTAACATGTAGACAATCTGCCAGGAACATTTTATAGCAAAAGTAGAGCAAGATTAAGACATGCTAGGGCACTCCATAATTTCAAACAAGGACATGGATGGATAGAGCATAACCATATGTTCCAAACACCCTTACTGAAGATACTCAAAACAAGTATGGATCTCACTGTAGAATCATGTTTACCTGGCATCAAATTAACAGCAGGAAAAAGACTTAGCAAAATCCGAAGTCCCTGAGAACAGCAATATCACGAAGTCTAGTTTGCATGCTTGCTGTAGTCACCACATTGATCACAAAAATACATGGCAAGTACCTCTGTAAATATGGCATGACATAGTTCAAAACACATGTAGAGATCATGCCCATATGAAGCACACATCAAATGTGACAAAAATGAAAAATCATCATAATCTGATAAGTAGCAGCGGTAAACATTTTATAGCACTCTTGCATCAATGATTAGGGCATCAATATGAACTCGAACAAGCATCCCACAATGGAATTAAATGAAGAGCATCTCACAATGAACATTTCGATATCTCATATGCATGAAACGGAGCTACGGTCATGGACTTATGATGCAATGAACAGAGCATGAAAAAGTTGCAGAAAAGGACTTGGAGAAAAATATACCCCTCCAGACCAGATCTAGGGTTCGTGGGCACGGATGTCGAGGTTCGCCGGAATTCGTCGGGGACGGCGGTCGGAGGTGAGAATGACGACGGGGAGGTCGCCGGTGCGTGAGGGGGAGCCGGCGAGGTCGGGCCGGACGGATCCGGCGCAGGCAACGGCGGACGCGGAGGAGCTCAGCGGTCGGCTGGCAGAGCGAGGCGGCACCAGCGGAGAAGCAGGGCGGAGGCGGCGGCTGGCGGGTGCGGAGGCGGCGGCGCTTGGCGCGGGGAGGCGCGGGCGGCGGACGGGCCCCGCTGGCCCGATTCGGGTCCGGTGGGCCGCGGCGGCGGGGACGGCGCGGTGGCGACAGGTGGCGGCGCTAGATTGGATGCGGGCGGCAGTGATGCTGAGGTGGCGGGCTGCAATTGGGCGGAGGGATGTGGCGGCGGTGGCTGGACATGTCCGGTCACCGGGCGGACATGTCCGGCGACGCGAGGAGGGTGGATCTAGGGTTCATCTGCGCGAAAAATCAGGGAAGGACACCTATTTATAGGTAGGAGGAGGTATGAGTGTCCAAATGGAGTGTAGTTTTCGCCCACACGATCGTGATCCGACGACGGAGGACATGAAAGTGGTTTGGAAGGGTTATTGGGCCGTTTTGGAGGGGTGTTGGGCTGCAACATACATGAGGCTTTCCCAGTTACCCGGTTAACCGTTGGAGTATCAAACAGACTCCAAATGGAACAAAATTTGACAGGCGGTCTACCAGTGGCATACCAAGGCCACTTGGAAAATCTCGGTCCATTCTGGGAACGTTTAACACCCGCTCACGGAAAGAGACAAAAGGGGTACACCGGTGCACGTCGGAGTGTCGGATTGCAAAATGGACAACGGGGAAAATGCTCGGGTGCATGAGACGAACACGTATGCAAATGCGATGCACATGATAACATGATATGAAATGCATGACATGAACAAAATGCAAAACGAAGACAAAACCCAACCACGAAGGGAATCTCATAACTTAAAGCCGGAAATGGTAAGATTTGGAGTACAAATATGGCAAGTTACATCCGGGGTGTTACATAGTCCATTACAAAAATCAGTCTCACCGAGTTTGTGTAATCGGTCTCACCGAGATTACGTTATGCCCTAACCCTAACCAAATCGGTCCCATCGAGTTGACATGTCGGTCCCACCGAAATGCCTAATGGTCACATTATGAACTAAATCGGTCTGACCGAGTTTTATGATTCGGTCCCACCAAGTTTGGTGATTTGTGTGTAACGGTTAGATTTTTTGTGGAGGCTATTTATACCCCTCCACCCACTCTTCACTCGTGGAGAGAGCCATCAGAACATGCCTACACTTCCAACATACATTTTCTGAGAGAGAACCACCTACACTTGTGTTGAGGTCAAGATATTCCATTCCAACCACATAAATCTTGATCTCTAGCCTTCCCCAAGTTGCTTTCCACTCAAATCTTCTTTCTACCAAATCCAAATCCTGTGAGAGAGAGTTGAGTGTTGGGGAGACTATCATTTGAAGCACAAGAGCAAGGAGTTCATCATCAACACACTATTTGTTACCTCTTGGAGAGTGGTGTCTCCAAAATTGGTTAGGTGTCACTTGGGATCCTCCGTCAAGATTGTGGAGTTGAACCAAGGAGTTTGTAAGGGCAAGGAGATCGCCTACTTCGTGAAGATCTACCCGAGTGAGGCAAGTCCTTCGTGGGCGACGGCCATGGTGGGATAGAAAAGGTTGCTTATTCGTGGACCCTTCGTGGGTGGAGCACTCCGTGGACTCGCGCAACCGTTACCCTTCGTGGGTTGAAGTCTCCATCAATGTGGATGTACGATAGCACCACCTATCAGAACCACGCCAAAAATCTCCGTGTCTCCAGTTGCGTTTGCACACCCCAAACTCCTCCCTTTACCTTCATATACAATTGTTTTACTTTCCACTGCTATACTCTTAGAATTACTTGCGTAGGTTGATTGCTTGACTTGTGCTAAGTTGCTAAAATCTGCCTAGAACTAAAATTGGGAAAATATTAGATTTTTATTTGGTCAAGTAGTCTAATCACCCCCCCCCTCTGGACATCCTTTCGATCTTACAAGTGGTATCAGAGCTTTGGTCTCCATTTGCTTTGATTACATAGCTTTTGGTGGTCATAGCCTTGGTTTCACAACCGAGGAGAGTATGGCGTCTAGTGAGGGAAATTACCACCGTAGAGGTCCTTACTTTGATGGTACAAATTTTGATAGTTGGAAGCATAAGATGAAAATGCATATTCTTGGATATTACCCCGCCGTTTGGGCTATTGTGTGTATTGGCTTGCAAGGTGAATTTTTCGATGGGAGAGAACCAAACCGTGAAGCTACCGTGGAAGAGTTGAATATGCTACAATACAATGCTCAAGCTTGTGATATTATCTTCAACGGATTATGCCCCGAAGAATTCAACAAAATCAGCCGTCTTGAGAATGCAAAGGAAATTTGGGATACTTTGATTGATATGCACGAAAGTACCGAATCTGTCAAGGAATCCAAATTGGATGTGCTTCAAAGTCAGCTTGACAAGTTCAAAATGAAGGATGGTGAAGGCGTCGCTGAAATGTACTCTAGGCTTGCTCTCATCACAAATGAGATTGCCGGCTTAGGAAGTGAAGAGATGACCGATAGATTCATCATCAAGAAGATCCTAAGAGACTTGGATGGAAAATATGATATTGTGTGCACATTGATCCAAATGATTCCCAATTACAAAGATCTCAAGCCAACGGAAGTTATTGGAAGAATTGTTGCTCATGAGATGTCACTCAAGGATAAGGAAGAGCTTCACAACAAGTCAAGTGGTGCTTACGAATCCTCGTGTGATGCTCCCACATCATCAAGTGAGAAGCAAATCTTCAATGAAGAATTGAGTCGAATGGTGAAGAACTTCAACAAGTTCTACAAGAGTAGAAGCAAGGAAAGAAGTTCCAAGTCAAGGTCCTACAATGACAAAAGATCTCCTAGTCGTGAGCGTAATTACTACAATTGTGAAAGACCCGGACACTACTCCAATGAATGTACGGCCCCCTACAAAAGAAGAGAAGATTCTCCCAAAAGAAGGAGTAGAAGAGAAGAATCACCATCAAGAGAGAGACGGAGTAGAGATGATCGTTATGAACGAAGACCCTCTCAGAGAAGCAAGGACTCGGAAAGGAAGGACAAATCATCAAGGAGCTACACAAAAAGAAGACATCAAGCTCATGTTGGTGAATGGGTATCCGGTTCCGACTCCGACAATCACTCCGAAAGAAGTTATCACTCTGACTCCGAATATACTCAAGATGAAGGTGTTGCCGGACTAGCACTTGTGACAAGCAACTCCTACGGCATATTTGACTCACCAAATGAAGGAATTGGGAGATGCTTCATGTCTAAAGGTCCAAAGGTAACACAACCCGAGTATGTTGATTTCAATAGTGATGAAGATGATTTGCTAGGAGATGATGATTTACTTGGTGACAACTCTAGTTATGAAAACTATGATGAGTTTGCTATTAATCATGATAATCAAGATAAAACGAATGACGATGATAAGAAGGAGATTGAGCGTCTAACTAAATAACTAAACACTCTTAAGTTAGCTCATGAAACTACCTTGGAAGATCATTGAGAACTTTTAAAGACTCATGATAAGCTACGCTTTGAAAAGCTCAACCTTGAGCAAGAACATGAGTTTTTAAAGGCAATCAATGATGATCTTCGCAAGAAAAGTTCTTCTTACATTGCCAAGCGTTTACTCTTGTCTACTTACATGCCACAAGTTAAATCTAGTAACAAGAACAAGGAAGATTCTTCATCTAGTAGTAACAACAATCATGCTAAATCCAATGTTGTTGCTTTTAGTAGCTCTCTTGATTCCACTAATAATTCTCTTAGCCAAGTTACACTTGAGTAAGAAAATAGTTTATTGAAGGGAATTATAGAGAAAGGTGTTTACAAGAGCCTTGCCGGAAGTAAGCAATTCTAGGAAATTGTACGCAAGCAAGGAAGACACCGGAAGAATCAAGGTGTTGATTTTGAACGAAAGTTCAATGCCAATGGAGTTGATGGGAAGAAGATCAATACCCCAAGACGAAGTTTGTTCCTCAACAAGAGAAGTATGATCCTACTTCTTTCAAAGGAACACAATCTCAAGATGATCTTCCACCACAAGACCACAAGCAAAAAGGCAAGGACAAGCTTCAAGAGGAGATTGATGCATTTGAGGAAGCACCCAAAGCCTTGGTCAAATGGATTCCCAAGACTACATCAATTTCTACTTCAAGTACGACTACAACCCCAAGGATTCCCATCAAGATGGTGTGGATCCCGAAGAACAAGAACTAGAGAGTTCTTGAGGGTGACTCCGCCAACCTACTTCACTCTTATCATTTTGGCAAGGACAAGTGCAAACAACTTTCATATCTTGCACTAGTTCAAGGAGTCATAAACCCTCTTGTTGGTAAGACAAGGGATAAGGTAGCCTAATGCTTCGATGGACATCATCTTGTGTACACATCACTCTATGTCTATGGATATCCTTGTTTGTTCCTTGTGGGACTAACCCATGTAGGTTGAAAGTGTAACTCACTCCAAAGGATTGCTCCAAATGATCTACATCAACATTGAGCATCCACATCTTCAACACCTACATGAAGTCATCATCGACAAAACCCAAGGTTAGTTGATCCCTCTTAGGGGGGATATCACATCTAGGGGGAGCTTTACTCTAATCAATTGAGTTAAAGCAACTCTAATGGTGTGAATACAACAATGCTCTATGTAAAAGTGGTAACCCCACTTGTGCTTAAACGATGAGTATGACCTATGATCAAATGTTCTCATTTGACTCCTAAGTCAATATACTCATATATAGATGACCTAGTCATGGCCAATTGCTTGATAGATGCTAGAGTGTATGTGCATGCTTCGTCACATACTTCATTTGCCATTTTAATTATGTGAGCATGTTGAATGCATGTTTTTCTCATTCGAGGACATCCATTTGTTGCTTTGATTGTTTGGTTTTTCCTCTTTTGACAAATGGATGGACAAGAATGCCTAAGAACTCCCTCTAGCTATCTATGCTTTTCTCATCTCAAACTCTATTCATGCTACATCACAAAGTTTGATCAAGTCAGATTCGAACCACTCTGTGTGAGGAGCACTCAGAGTTCCCGATTTGTCATAGACTTAAATTTCCAAAACCTCTTTGTGCATTTCGGTCTGACCGATTCATCCTTTTCGGTCCTACCATGATCACTTAGTTGATCTAGGTTTTCAATCTCGGTGCAACCGATTAGAACTGTTCGGTCACACCAATTTGCAGTAACTGCCTGCAGTTTTGCATCTCGGTGCCACCGAGTTGTTCCACTCGGTCACACCGACAGGGTCAGGTTATATATACCAACGGGCCAAATTTTGGAAAATTTTCCGAAACCCTTCGCCCGCGCATAACCTACTCTGCCTCTTTGGGTCTCCGGATCGTCTTCTCGCCGCCAGCGACCTCCCGCCGCTGGTCTCCGCCGCCGTCAACGGAAATCTGCTCCGCCGTTGCTGCCGTAGCGAACACTCGCCGCATTAGGGTAAGTGTTCGATCCCTTGTGCTGTCTTTTTCACTCCGATTCCTAGCACAAGGATAATGCCATGTTTCTTGCCACGATTGAGATTCATCCATCCAGCTAAAACTTCCTTAGGTCTAGATTGATTCGAAAATTTTAGGGTTAGCTCTCCGCAGAACTCATCTCGGACCGACCGAACCATAGAAATCGGTCTCACCGATTTGGCCTTGGCCATTGCACATGCGCTCTTCGGTCTGACCGAAACACGCAAATCGGTGTGACCGAGTTCAGGACTCTGTGAAACCCTAGCAATCTCGGTGCCACCGAACTGTGACTCGGCCCTGCCGAGTTCACTAGTTTAGGTTCCAAGTGTTGCTTCGGTATCACCGAGTTTGTCAATTCGGTAGCTCCGAGATCACTTCTGTAGAGAACTAAAACTAACCTTTTTGACTCAATTGTTTTGCAAAACTCATGTACTTTGTGATGCTCATCTTATCTACCTCATCTATAATCTATTCATAGGGTCTACTGACAGTTTTCCTGAAAGATGTCTGATCAAAGTGACAGCCAGAACAAATCTGAAGAACAGGTCTAGATGAGTGAGGGCACTAGTCCCTCCAGCTCTTGTGATGATGGCAACAGGAGCACACCAAGCAACTTGCCAAAGGCAGCTACCAGGACAAGGAAGAAGAAAACTTTTGATTCAGAGGATGAAGATTTATGTGGCTGTTGAGGATGAGGCCACTTCAAAGAAAGAGGTGCTGAAAAAGGAGTATGGCTCGGCTGCTACAGTTAAGCCAGGGATGCATAAGAAGGCACCAGCAAAGAGAGTTCCTATGTCTAAGGCCAGAGCATCCACTGCTGAAACCTCCAAGCCAACTGAAGAGGCGGTTGGAGAAGGGAACAAAAGGAAGGAAAGGGTCAATAAGACCACTGCCAGAGTGCTTGGCAGATCATCAATAATGAGAGGCTCAGATGAAGAGGAAGAGGATGCCGCACCAGCACCCAAAGAACAAAAGCTCATGGGAGATGCAATCAGATCAGGGGCTGCTCCATCTAAGCCCAAAGCTGCTCCCAAGGCTACTGATCCAGCTCAGAAGCCTAAACCCAAGAGAAGCACTAGAAACATTCCTGCTGAGGAGAAAAACAAGGCCCCAGTGCCTGAAGCTGCTGAAGAAGAGGATGATGAATCCCATGTTTTACAGAAGTTGAAGCCCAAAATACCTGACCATAATGATTATCATCCAGTCGTTGAGGACATGCACATCAGGAAGGATGCGGGACTGAGGTTATGGAGACAGTCTGATCCATATGCTATCAGGAGGAGGACTGTTGTGGACTACAAGTTTCACACCAAGGAACAGCAAGACTTTTATGAGACAATCCTGCTTGACAAGAAGCCCATTGTGTGTGACATGAGATGGGTTGACTGGGAGTACATCAAGGAGAATCAAGATCACTATCCAGGTGTATATGACAGCTTCAAGGCATGTGGAGTTGATACCTTTGTGGCCCAGAAGCTCACCAAGTGGAATGATGAGTTAATCATGCAGTTCTACTCCACTGCCCATTTCTATCCAGATGGGAAGATCGTTTAGATGTCTGAGGGTACCAGGTACCAGTCTACAGTTGATGAATGGGCTAAGCTGATCAATGCCCCTGCAGAGCATGAACATGACTTGGATGTATATGCTAAGAAGAAGAAAGACCACAACACAATGGCCAACATGTACAAAGAGATCCCAAATGCTGCTTTGGATACTCACAAGTTTGGATCTGTCCACTACTTGTTGTCTGGTCTGCCTACTATAAATTGGATCCTCAGACACACATTGCTACCCAAGTCAGGTGATCACAAGATGATCAGGGGACATGCCATCAACTTGCTACATTTGTTTGATGTGCCTCAAAAAATCAAAATCATGAGTCTGATTGTGTAGACAATCAAAAGGACAGCAGCTGATCAGAAGAGGAGTTGTGGGTATGCCCCACAAATTCAGGAGCTCATCAACTCAAAGATGGGCACAGGCAAGTATCTTTTGGATAAGGAGCACCTGGCCATCTACCCTGATTTTGAAGACAATATTGTTGTTGTTGGAAATATGCCCTAGAGGCAATAATAAAATGGTTATTATTATATTTCTTTGTTCATGGTAATTGTCTATTGTTCATGCTATAATTGTGTTATCCGGAAATCGTAATACATGTGTGAATACATAGACCACAACACGTCCCTAGTGAGCCTCTAGTTGACTAGCTCGTTGATCAAAAGATAGTCATGGTTTCCTGACTATGGACATTGGATGTCATTGATAACGGGATCACATCATTAGGAGAATGATGTGATGGACAAGACCCAATCCTAAGCATAGCTCAAAGATCATGTAGTTCGTTTGCTGTAGCTTTTCCGAATGTCAAGTATCATTTCCTTAGACCATGAGATTGTGCAACTCCCGGATTCCGTAGGAGTGCTTTGGGTGTGCCAAACGTCACAACGTAACTGGGTGACTATAAAGGTACACTACAGGTATCTCCGAAAGTGTCTGTTGGGTTGGCACGAATCGAGACTGGGATTTGTCACTCCGTATGACGGAGAGGTATCTCTGGGCCCACTCGGTAATGCATCATCATAGCTCAATGTGACCAAGTGGTTGATCACGGGATCATGCATTACGGTACGAGTAAAGTGACTTGCCGGTAACGAGATTGAACGAGGTATTGGGATACCAACGATCGAGTCTCGGGCAAGTAACGTACCGATTGACAAAGGGAATTGTATGCGGATTGATTGAATCCTCGACATCGTGGTTCATCTGATGCGATCATCATGGAGCATGTGGGAGCCAACATGGGTATCCAGATCCCGCTGTTGGTTATTGACTAGAGAGTCGTCTCGGTCATGTTTGCATGTCTCCCGAACCCGTAGGGTCTACGCACTTAAGGTTCGGTGACGCTAGGGTTGTTGAGATATTAGTATACGGTAACCCAAAAGTTCTTCGGAGTCCCGGATGAGATCCCGGACGTCACGAGGAGTTCCGGAATGGTCCGGAGGTGAAGATTTATATATAGGAAGTCAAGTTTCGGCCATCGGGAAAGTTTCGGGGGTAATCGGTATTGTACCGGGACCACCGGAAGGGTCCCGGGGGTCCACCGGGTGGGGCCACCTATCCCGGAGGGCCCCATGGGCTGAAGTGGGAGGGGAACCAGCCCCTAGTGGGCTGGTGCGCCCCCCTTGGGCCTCCCCCTGCGCTTAGGGTTGGAAACCCTAGGGGTGGGGGCGCCACCCTTGCCTTGGGGGGATAGGCACCCCCTTGGCCACCGCCCCCCTAGGAGATTGGATCTCCTAGGGCCGGCGCCCCCCCTAGGGACCCTATATATAGTGGGGGAGGGAGGGCAGCCGCACCCAAGCCCCTGGCCTCTCCCTCTCCCTCCCGTGACACTCCTCCGTCTCCCTACGCTTGGCGAAGCCCTGCCGAGATCACCGTTGCTTCCACCACCACGCCGTCGTGCTGCTGGATCTTCATCAACCTCTCCTTCCCCCTTGCTGGATCAAGAAGGAGGAGATGTCTTCCCAACCGTATGTGTGTTGAACGCGGAGGTGTCGTCCGTTCGGTACTAGGTCATTGGTGATTTGGATCACGTCGAGTACGACTCCATCAACCCCGTTCTCTTGAACGCTTCCGCACGCGATCTACAAGGGTATGTAGATGCACTCATCTCTCCCTCGTTGCTAGATGACTCCATAGATTGATCTTGGTGATGCGTAGAAAATTTTAAAATTCTGCTACGTTCCCCAACAGTGGCATCATGAGCTAGGTCTATGCGTAGTTTCTATGCACGAGTAGAACACAAAGCAGTTGTGGGCGTCGATATTGTCAATTATCTTGCCGTTACTAGTCTTATCTTGATTCGGCGGCATTGTGGGATGAAGCATCCCGGACCGACCTTACACGTACGCTTACGTGAGACTGGTTCCACCGACTGACATGCACTAGTTGCATAAGGTGGCTGGCGGGTGTCTGTCTCTCCCACTTTAGTCGGATCGGATTCGACGAACAGGGTCCTTATGAAGGGTAAATAGAAATTGGCAATTCACGTTGTGGTTTCGGCGTAGGTAAGAAATGTTCTTGCTAGAAACCTATAGCAGCCACGTAAAAACTTGCAACAACAATTAGAGGACGTCTAACTTGTTTTTGCAGCAAGTGTTTTGTGATGTGATATGGCCAAAAGGATGTGATGAATGATATATGTGATGTATGAGATTGATCATGTTCTTGTAATAGGAATCACGACTTGCATGTCGATGAGTATGACAACCGGCAGGAGCCATAGGAGTTGTCTTTATTTATTTATGACCTGCATGTCAACATAAACGTCATGTAATTACTTTACTTTATTACTAAAGCGTTAGCCATAGTAGTAGAAGTAATAGATGACGAGACAACTTCAAGAAGACACGATGATGGAGATCATGGTGTCATGCCGGTGACAACGATGATCATGAAGCCCCGAAGATGGAGATCAAAAGGAGCAAATGATATTGGCCATATCATGTCACTATTTGATTGCTGTGATGTTTATCATGTTTTACATCTTATTTGCTTAGAACGACGGTAGCTTAAATAAGATGATCCCTCGTAATAATTTCAAGAAAGTGTTCCCCCTAACTGTGCACCGTTGCGAAGGTTCGTTGTTTCGAAGCACAACGTGATGATCAGGTGTGATAGATTCTAGCGTTCGAATACAACGGGTGTAAGCCAGATTTACACACGCAATACACTTAGGTTGACTTGACGAGCCTAGCATGTACAGACATGGCCTCGGAACACAGAAGACTGAAAGGTCGAGCATGAGTCGTATAGAAGATACGATCAACATGAAGATGTTCACCGATGTTGACTAGTCCGTCTCACGTGATGATCGGACACGGCCTAGTTAACTCGGATCATGTTTCACTTAGATGACTGGAGGGATGTCTATCTGAGTGGGAGTTCATTGAGTAATTTGATTAGATGAACTTAATTATCATGAACTTAGTCTAAAATCTTTACAATATGTCTTGTAGATCAAATGGCCCACGTTGTCCTCAACTTCAACGCGTTCCTAGAGAAAACCAAGCTGAAAGATGATGGCAACAACTATACGGACTGGGTCCGGAACCTGAGGATCATCCTCATAGCTGCCAACAAAGATTATGTCCTAGAAGCACCGCTAGGTAACGCACCTGTCCCGGAGAACCAAGACGTTATGAACGCTTGGCAGTCACGTGCCGATGATTACTCCCTCGTTTAGTGCGGAATGCTTTACAGCTTAGAACCGGGGCTCCAAAAGCGTTTTGAGAGACACGGAGCATATGAGATGTTCGAAGAGCTGAAAATGGTTTTCCAAGGTCATGCCCGGGTTGAGAGATATGAAGTCTCCAACAAGTTCTTTAGCTGTAAGATGGAGGAAAATAGTTTTGTCAGTGAGCACATACTCAAAATGTCTGGGTTGCATAACCGCTTGACTCGGCTGGGAGTTAATCTCCCGGATGACGCGGTCATTGACAGAATCCTTCAGTCGCTTCGACCGAGCTACAAGAGCTTTGTGATGAACTTCAATATGCAGGGGATGGAAAAGACCATTCCTGAGGTATATTCAATGCTGAAATCAGCGGAGGTAGAAATCAAAAAGGAACATCAAGTGTTGATGGTGAATAAAACCACTAAGTTCAAGAAAGGCAAGGGTAAAAAGAACTTCAAGAAGGACGGCAAGGGAGTTGCTGCGTCCGGTAAGCAAGCTGCCGGGAAGAAGCCAAAGAATGGACCCAAGCCCGAGACTGAGTGTTTTTATTGCAAGGGAAGTGGTCACTGGAAGCGGGACTGCCCCAAATACTTAGCGGACAAGAAGGCCGGCAACACTAAAGGTATATGTGATATACATGTAATTAATGTGTACCTTACCAGTACTCGTAGTAGCTCCTGGGTATTTGATACCGGTGCGGTTGCTCACATTTGTAACTCAAAGCAGGAGCTGCGGAATAAGCGGAGACTGGCGAAGGACGAGGTGACGATGCGCGTCGAGAATGGTTCCAAGGTCGATGTGATCGCCGTCGGCACGCTACCTCTACATTTACCTATGGGATTAGTTTTAAACCTCAATAATTGTTATTTAGTGCCAGCTTTGAGCATCAACATTGTACCATGATCTCGTTTAATTCGAGATGGCTACTCATTTAAATCCGAGAATAATGGTTGTTCTATTTATATGAGAGATATGTTTTATGGTCATGCTCCGATGGTGAATGGTTTATTCTTAATGAATCTCGAGTGTAATGTTACACATATTCATAGTGTGAATACCAAAAGATGTAAGGTTGATAATGATAGTCTCACATACTTGTGGCACTGCCGCCTTGGTCACATAGGTGTCAAACGCATGAAGAAGCTCCATGCAGATGGACTTTTGGAGTCTCTTGATTACGAATCATTTGACACGTGCGAACCATGCCTCATGGGTAAAATGACCAAGACTCCGTTCTCAGGAACAATGGAGCGAGCAACCGACTTATTGAAAATCATACATACTGATGTGTGCGGTCGAATGAGTGTTGAGGCTCGCAGTGGCTATCGTTATGTTCTCACCCTCACTGATGACTTGGGTGGATATGTCTACTTAATGAAACACAAGTCTGAGACCTTTGAAAAGTTCAAGGAATTTCAGAGTGAGGTTGAGAATCAACGTGACAAGAAAATCAAGTTCTTGCGATCAGATCGTGGGGGAGAATACTTGAGTCGTGAATTTGGCACACACTTAAGAAAATGTGGAATAGTTTCACAACTCACGCCGCTTGGAACACCTCAGCGTAACGGTGTGTCCGAACGTCGTAATCGCACTCTATTGGATATGGTGCGATCTATGATGTCTCTTACCGATCTACCGCTATCATTTTGGGGCTATGCTTTAGAGACAGTCGCATTCACTTTAAATAGGGCTCCATCGAAATCCGTTGAGACGACACCGTATGAATTATGGTTTGGGAAGAAACCTAAGCTGTCGTTCCTAAAAGTTTGGGGATGCGACGCTTATGTCAAGAAACTTCAACCTGAAAAGCTCGAACCCAAATCGGAAAAATGCGTCTTCATAGGATACCCTAAAAAACTATTGGGTATACCTTCTACCTCAGATCCGAAGGCAAGATCTTTGTTGCCAAGAATGGGTCCTTTCTAGAGAAAGAGTTTCTCTCGAAAGAAATAAGTGGGAGGAAAGTAGAACTTGATGAGGTATTACCTCTTGAACCAGTAAGTGGCGCAGCTCAAGAAAATGTTCCTGAGGTGCCTGCACCGACTAGAGAGGAAGTTAATGATGATGATCATGAAACTTCAGATCAAGTTGCTACTGAACTTCGTAGGTCCACAAGGACACGTTCCGCACCAGAGTGGTACGGCAACCCTGTCCTGGAAATCATGTTGTTAGACAATGGTGAACCTTTGAACTATGAAGAAGCGATGGCGGGCCCGGATTCCGACAAATGGCCGGAAGCCATGAAATCCGAGATAGGATCCATGTATGAAAACGAAGTATGGACTTTGACTGACTTTCCCGATGATCGGCGAGCCATAGAAAATAAATGGATCTTTAAGAAGAAGAAGAAGAAGAAGAAGAAGAAGAAGAAGAAGAAGAAGAAGAAGAAGAAGAAGAAGAAGACAGACGCGGATGGTAAAGTGACCATCTATAAAGCTCGGCTTGTCGCTAAGGGTTATCGACAAGTTCAAGGGGTTGACTACGATGAGACTTTCTCACCCGTAGTGAAGCTAAAGTCCGTCCGAATCATGTTAGCAATTGCCGCATTCTATGATTATGAGATATGGCAAATGGACGTCAAAACGGCATTCCTTAATGGTTTCCTTAAGGAAGAATTGTATATGATGCAGCCGGAAGGTTTTGTCGATCCTAAGAATGCTGACAAGGTGTGCAAGCTCCAACGCTCAATTTATGGGCTGGTGCAAGCATCTCGGAGTTGGAACATTCGTTTTGATGAGATGATCAAAGCGTTTGGGTTTACGCAGACTTATGGAGAAGCCTGCATTTACAAGAAAGTGAGTGGGAGCTCTGTAGCATTTCTCATATTGTATGTGGATGACATACTGTTGATGGGAAATGATATAGAATTCTTGGAAAGCATAAAGGCCTACTTGAACAAGTGTTTTTCAATGAAGGATCTTGGAGAAGCTGCCTATATATTAGGCATCAAGATCTATAGAGATAGATCGAGACGCCTCATTGGTCTTTCACAGAGTATGTACCTTGACAAGATATTGAAGAAGTTCAAAATGGATCAGTCAAAGAAGGGTTCTTGCCTGTATTGCAAGGTACGAGATTGATCACGGCTCAATGCCCGACCACGGCAGAAGATAGAGAAAAGATGAGTGTCGTACCCTATGCCTCGGCCATAGGGTCTATCATGTATGCTATGTTGTGTACCAGACCTGATGTAAACCTTGCCGTAAGTTTGGTAGGAAGGTATCAAAGTAATCCCGGCATGGAACACTGGACAGCGGTCAAGAATATCCTGAAGTACCTGAAAAGGACTAAGGATATGTTTCTCATTTATGGAGGTGACGAAGAGCTCGTCGTAAAGGGTTACGTCGATGCTAGCTTCGACACAGATCTGGATGACTCTAAGTCACAAACCGGATACGTGTATGTTTTGAATGGTGGGGCAGTAAGCTGGTGCAGTTGCAAGCAAAGCGTTGTGGCGGGATCTACATGTGAAGCGGAGTACATGGCAGCCTCGGAGGCAGCACAAGAAGCAGTCTGGGTGAAGGAGTTCATTACCGACCTAGGAGTCATACCCAATGCGTCGGGCCCGATGACTCTCTTATGTGACGACACTGGAGCTATTGCCCTTGCCAAGGAGCCCAGGTTTCACAGGAAGACCAGGCATATCAAGCGTCGCTTCAACTCCATTCGTGAAAGTGTTCAAAATGGAGACATAGAGATTTGTAAAGTACATACGGACCTGAATGTGGCAGATCCGTTGACTAAACCTCTCCCTAGAGCAAAACATGATCAACACCAGAACTGCATGGGTGTTCGATTCATCACAATGTAACTAGATTATTGACTCTAGTGCAAGTGGGAGACTGTTGGAAATATGCCCTAGAGGCAATAATAAAATGGTTATTATTATATTTCTTTGTTCATGATAATTGTCTATTGTTCATGCTATAATTGTGTTATCCGGAAATCGTAATACATGTGTGAATACATAGATCACAACACGTCCCTAGTGAGCCTCTAGTTGACTAGCTCGTTGATCAAAAGATAGTCATGGTTTCCTGACTATGGACATTGGATGTCATTGATAACGGGATCACATCATTAGGAGAATGATGTGATGGACAAGACCCAATCCTAAGCATAGCTCAAAGATCGTGTAGTTCGTTTGTTGTAGCTTTTCCGAATGTCAAGTATCATTTCCTTAGACCATGAGATTGTGCAACTCCCGGATACCGTAGGAGTGCTTTGGGTGTGCCAAACGTCACAACGTAACTGGGTGACTATAAAGGTACACTACAGGTATCTCCGAAAGTGTCTGTTGGGTTGGCACGAATCGAGACTGGGATTTGTCACTCCGTATGATGGAGAGGTATCTCTGGGCCCACTCGGTAATGCATCATCATAATGAGCTCAATGTGACCAAGTGGTTGATCACGGGATCATGCATTACGGTACGAGTAAAGTGACTTGCCGGTAACGAGATTGAATGAGGTATTGGGATACCAACGATCGAGTCTCGGGCAAGTAACGTACCGATTGACAAAGGGAATTGTATGCGGATTGATTGAATCCTCGACATCGTGGTTCATCTGATGAGATCATCATGGAGCATGTGGGAGCCAACATGGGTATCCAGATCCCGCTGTTGGTTATTGACTAGAGAGTCGTCTCGGTCATGTCTGCATGTCTCCCGAACCCGTAGGGTCTACGCACTTAAGGTTCGGTGACGCTAGGGTTGTTGAGATATTAGTATACGGTAACCCAAAAGTTCTTCGGAGTCCCGGATGAGATCCCGGACGTCACGAGGAGTTCCGGAATGGTCCGGAGGTGAAGATTTATATATAGGAAGTCAAGTTTCGGCCATCGGGAAAGTTTCGGGGGTAATCGGTATTGTACCGGGACCACCGGAAGGGTCCCGGGGGTCCACCGGGTGGGGCCACCTATCCCGGAGGGCCCCATGGGCTGAAGTGGGAGGGGAACCAGCCCCTAGTGGGCTGGTGCACCCTCCTTGGGGCTCCCCCTGCGCTTAGGGTTGGAAACCCTAGGGGTGGGGGCGCCACCCTTGCCTTGGGGGGCAAGGCACCCCCTTGGCCGCCGCCCCCCTAGGAGATTGGATCTCCTAGGGCCGGCGCCCCCCTAGGGACCCTATATATAGTGGGGGGAGGGAGGGCAGCCGCACCCAAGCCCATGGCCTCTCCCTCTCCCTCCCGTGACACTCCTCCGTCTCCCTACGCTTGGCGAAGCCCTGCCGAGATCACCGTTGCTTCCACCACCACGCCGTCGTGCTGCTGGATCTTCATCAACCTCTCCTTCCCCCTTGCTGGATCAAGAAGGAGGAGACGTCTTCCCAACCATACGTGTGTTGAACGCGGAGGTGCCGTCTGTTCGGTACTAGGTCATTGGTGATTTGGATCACGTCGAGTACGACTCCATCAACCCCGTTCTCTTGAACGCTTCCGCACGCGATCTACAAGGGTATGTAGATGCACTCCTCTCTCCCTCGTTGCTAGATGACTCCATAGATTGATCTTGGTGATGCGTAGAAAATTTTAAAATTCTGCTACGTTCCCCAACAGTTGTAATGACTGAGGAAGATCCATCATCTGTGCAAGCACATGAGAAGAGAGAGAAGACAAGGGCAGAGAAAACTGCAAGGATGCCAACTGCTGAAGAGGCATCTCAAGTATTCCTGAACAGCAAGCAAGATCAGCTTGGATATCTGATTCAAGCTACACTGAGGATTGAGAAGGGCTTGGCCACCCTGACTCAGAATCGGGAGAGCCTGGAGAGGTTGTGGAAACAAAATTCTATGATCTTGATCTGAAGGTGACTGAGATTCAGACTGCAGTTGAGCAGCTTCGGGAGGAAAGCAGAGGAGAAGAAGGGCAAGTCAACTACTGATGCTTTCAAGCGTGTGCCACGAGGTCCAAGGTCTGCTGCAGTGCCAGTCTCAGATGCTCGAGCTTCAGTGTCAGCACCAGCAGCCACGGCTCCAGTGCCACCTCCAGCAGCCACTCCATCAGCTCCACCTACTTCATCCGAAGCCTTCGTCCTTGGAGTTCTCTCTACACCACCTCCCGAAGATCAAGGCTGAGAGTCGTTTAGCACTATGCATTTTTGAACTTTTTGGTAACTTGTTGCCAAAGGGGGAGAAAAATGTATAGATCATAGGCTTCCAGAGAGGGTGTTGTTCTTTTTATCTCTCTTGCTATTTTGGTTGAACTTCTTTATTGAGTGCTTGTGTGAGATACTTTATATCCTTGTGAGATACTTGTTTGATCATGTGTTCGATCATATGCTACCCTTAATGCTTGTTGGATGATACCATCTCTTATATCCTATATGATCATTCACTAGCTTGGTGATGAGTGCATGCTTTTAATCTCTATCATTTTGAGCGCTCCACCAAGATGTATGTGACATGGAAGAGTAACCCATGATCCTAATCGATTGTGTATTTGCATTCAAAAGCAAAATTTAAATAATGCACAAATTTAGGGGGAGCTCTTGCTTATCACATACTTCTCAAAGCAATGATGTTTTTTTAATCTTATTTATCATTTGTCGAAGCTTTGATATATATGTTGTCATCAATTACCAAAAAGGGGGAGATTGAAACTGCAACTATCCCTGGATGGTTTTGGTAATTCCTAACAACATATAACTCATTGAGCTAATGCTACTTAAAGATAAACATTTCAGGAAAGCTCAATGATTGGCATGGCATGGATGAGAAAAGTGGATCCCTCAAAATTCTAAGGATAAAGAATTGGCTCAAGCTCAAAGCTCAGGACTCTACATCTTTTCATTTTAAGTGATCCAAGATCACATTAGTCCATAGGAAAAGCCAATACTATTAAGAGGGGATGAGGTGTTGCTAATGGCTTGCTTGCTCAAAGTGCTTAGTGATATGCTCCAAAAGCCCTCAACTATTTTCTCACATCCACATATGTCCCAAACCAAAAGTCAAACTTGGCCACACCGAAACTTTCTATACGGCGCCACCGAGTTCAGTTGACATAGCCACTGCCAGAAACCCTAGTCTTTTTGGTCTCACCGATAGGGATCTCGGTCTCACCGAGATGGGATTGTAATCTCTCTGTTTCCCTTCGTAACGTTTCAGTCAACCGAGATGAGCGATCGGTCCCACCAAGATTGCAATGCAAACTCTCTATTTCCCTTTCGTAACATTTCGGTCCAACTGAGATGAGCGAATCGGTCCCACCGAGTTTGCATGACCAACTCTCTGTTAGTCCATTATCAAAATCGGTCTCACCGAGTTTGTGTAATCGGTCTCATCGAGATTACGTTATGCCCTAACCCTAACCAAATCGGTCCCACCGAGTTGACATGTCGGTCCCACCGAAATGCCTAACTGTCACATTATGAACTAAATCGGTCTGACCGAGTTTTATGATTCGGTCCCACCGAGTTTGGTGATTTGTGTGTAACGGTTAGATTTTGTATGGAGGCTATTTATACCCCTCCACCCACTCTTCACTCATGGAGAGAGCCATCAGAACATGCCTACACTTCCAACATACATTTTCTGAGAGAGAACCACCTACACTTGTGTTGAGGTCAAGATATTCCATTCCAACCACATAAATCTTGATCTCTAGCCTTCCCCAAGTTGCTTTCCACTCAAATCTTCTTTCTACCAAATCCAAATCTTGTGAGAGAGAGTTGAGTGTTGGGGAGCCTATCATTTGAAGCACAAGAGTAAGGAGTTTATCATCAACACACCATTTGTTACCTCTTGGAGAGTGGTGTCTCCAAGATTGGTTAGGTGTCACTTGGGAGACTCCGTCAAGATTGTGGAGTTGAACCAAGGAGTTTGTAAGGGCAAGAAGATCGCCTACTTCGTGAAGATCTACCCGAGTGAGGCAAGTCCTTCGTGAGCGACGGTCATGGTGGGATAGACAAGGTTGCTTCTTCGTGGACCCTTCGTGGGTGGAGCCCTCCGTGGACTCGCGCAACCGTTACCCTTCGTGGGTTGAAGTCTCCATCAATATGGATGTACGATAGCACCACCTATCGGAACCACGTCAAAAATCTCCGTGTCTCCAATTGCGTTTGCACACCCCAAACTCCTCCCTTTACCTTCATATGCAATTGTTTTACTTTCCGCTGCTATACTCTTACAATTGCATGTGTAGATTAATTGGTTGACTTGTGCTAAGTTGCTAAAATCTGCCTAGAACTAAAATTGGGAAAAGGCTAGATTTTTATTTGGTCAAGTAGTCTAATCACCCCCTCCCCCCTCTAGACATACTTTCGATCCTACAGAGGAACACGCGCGCCCTCGCCCGAGAGCAGAATCGCCACCGAAGGAGGAGAAGGCGGACAGTGACGACGAGGAGCGACGAGCAGATCCGGATCGATCTGTTCTGTGTCTTCGACCGGTACTTTCGCGAGAAGGACGACAAGGGCACCGGGAAGGGCAAGGGAAGCCATGGATGAACTCCACCATAGCCAAACATGCCAAATGTTGGTAGCCCGATGGCATGTTTAGTTAGTAATGATGGAGTAGTCGGATGATGTGTGTGCATCGACGTAGTTGCATGAGTTTGTATGGATTTGAGATATGATAATTGAGATGTCCGGATGTGGATTGCATTACTTGAGGGGTGCCCGGTCAGTGCCCGCAGACGCGCCCGGGCGTTTGAAGGGGCGGATTTTGCCAAGTCCGGCTGTAGATGCTCTTACCAAAAGTAAATTCATTGTCATTGAACGAATCAGACTAGGGCAACACCCCGGACACGCCATCAAACTCCAGATCTGGGACCCCACCACGACTAAGATGCCGAAGGGGAAACCATACTTGCCATCCATCAACCACGAACCCAACACATGTTTCGTCTTCCAGATGTCGTCGATGCAGATCACAATCTTTATCTGCTCCTGGACTATCTCCCATGCTCCGTGTCGGCGTGGGAGCAGACGACGTTGCAATGACGCAAGCCGAGGATACATGTCCATCACAAAGATGCCGCCACCGCCACGACATTCCTACTTGAACGAACTGGTTCCCAAATCCATCACCGATATAGAGACGATCGCCTCTTCGGAGAAGAATCTGGAGCTTCTTTATTCAGCATTGTCATTGCCATCGCCCAAACTAAGATGCCGAACGATTCAAAAACCTAAACTACTAGGGGTCTAGAACCTAAAGCTAAAATGATCCGCCGACTCCCCTCATCATCGATGATCAATCGTCACCGACGACAGGGGTGGGCTCTCTTGGCGGCGACCAGGGTTCTTTTTTTTAGGGCTTTTTTTTAGGGAGGGGGGGGGGGGGCGACCAAGGTTCCTGGTCGCTAGCCATCTGTTTTTTGGTTGATGATCTGTTTGATTTAAAAGAAAAGAATTGAATACCCGATACAGACGGCGCCTACACAGTAGGAGTACTAGGCAAAGAACCTGCTTCCAGAAAACACAAGAACCCGTATGGCCTTTTCGATCCATCATCCATCCACCCGCCCCCAAGTTATCTCGTGCCGTCTTCTCTTCTCTTCTCTTCTCTTCTCCCCTCCCGCATCCGGTAGCAGCAAGCACTCTGCGTCTCTCCCTTTATCCCCGCCCGCATGGCTGCTCTCCTCCGCACGGCGGCCGCCCTTGCGCCCCGCCCTTCGCCTGCCCGCGAGTCCCCGCGCCGGCCGTGCGCTGCGTCCCTCGCCTGCTCCCGCCGGCCGCCGGTGCGGTCGCTCCGCGCCCAGTTGCTTACGACCCGGCGCGCTCCGGGCCACGTCGCGAGCCGGCTGCGGCGATTGGGGGCTACCGAGGCCGACGAGTCTGCGCAGACGGCCACGCAGGTGAGGGGTCGCATCCTCGCCCCCATCCCTGGGGCGCTCTGTTTGTAGCTTCCGTAAATTTTGGGTTCTCTTGCATGATTTTCGATGGATAAGCGTCTAGTTCTGAAGATGTGCTATCAGAGTTACAATGTCGTACGTCTCTGATGAAAAATTAGATTGCGGGCCTTAAATTGTGTATATGCATTGCGCACACAAGTTTGCATACGAAGGGTCGGTATGACCATACTTGCATTAACATCTGTCGGACAGATTTTTGCGGTTATTATCTACTCCCTCCATCCCATGATGTAAGACGTCTACATTATGGGACGGGGCAGTAGTAGTGTGTCGAGAGCATATTCAGTTTAAGCTCTAATCTTATAATAAATGAATGGATTTGGATGTACTATGTATCTCTGTGAAACTGTGAGTCGTTGGATGTAACATCTGCTTTTCAGTTATTTTGTTCAGTTAAACAGCTGTTTCCATGTGTTGCTTTGGGATGTACTATGTATCTCTGTGAAACTGTGAGTCGTTGGATGTAACATCTGCTTTTCAGTTATTTTGTTCAGTTAAACAGCTGTTTCCATGTGTTGCTTTGACTTATATTGGATGATCATAGTTCATATTCAATATAAGCTTGTTCATTTTCGCAGTACAACCTTGTGAGCTACACAAGTGGTCTAGTAAATTTAAGTTTTACTTAGCGATCACTGTGTAGTAGTATGAAGGTTTGAAGGAACATTTTGTGTATGGCATATGCTGTAAAGGCAAAACTTCAGGCCTCCTTTGGTTCATAGGATTGGAAAATCATAGGAATAGTAAAATCATAGGAAATGAGATGACATGCATCTCAAATCCTATGCATAGGAATAGAAAATGAGATGCCCTTTGATTCACACCATAGGATTTTTTCCATTGAGTCTAGGCTAATGTTTATTTTCCTATAAAATGTGGAGGATAGGAAAAATTCCTCCATAGGAATAGGATTTCATTCCTACAAACCAAAGAGCTTTAAAGGATTTTTTCCTATAGAAATCACATCCTATGAAAATCCTACAAAATTCCTCCAAACCAAAGGAGGCCTCAACTAAGGTAAAAAGTGGAAGTATTCGAATTATTTATCGTTTATACGCATCATTGAGCTATAGCTATGATGGAATTTCCTGCAGTACAGGGTGTTAGTTCTCTAACTCCAGTTTTATATATTCATCTTAGCCCCTGCCAACTGCATCCATGTGAGCCTGTGCTTATGTGGGAAGATGCTATTGTTGTTTCTTCCTACATTTGGTCCCTAATTGTATGCAATTAGTTATTCTAGAGCATAGGCTCATAGTATTTATTTTAAAGTCCTCCGTTTCTTAGTCCAAGTTTAGATTCTATGTTTAGAGTCCTACTTTGATGTCCCTGATTCTAAAGTCCTACTTTGATGTTGTTGCATAGGCTGTTTTTTTTTTCGTTAGGGGGCAATGGCTTAATTCTAGATTTAAAACAGTAATAAGTGTGATTTCTGTAACTCGTAGTACATTAGTTTAATTGAGCATACAAATTTAGTATGAGCTTCAATTATACTTTATAGCATGAGGGTCTGCAGATTATATGATAGCACAAGGATATAAGGTACTGCATTGCCAATATGGAGGTTGGAAATTGCTGTCCATTGAAAAGCTATCTACAAATATGTAATGCTAACTACTATGAAATGCTATTGGGGTAGCAGTATCCTGTTTCATTTTCATTAAATTCTAAGGAAATGTATCGTTAGAATAATGGCCTTGCACAATTTCAATTTGTATACAGGAATGGTTAAATATTTGCGCTGTAATTTTTGATGTCACAGGAGGATACAGAAACTGAAGTTACTGGGGGCACTGTTGCCGATGATGGTTCTGCAGGCACAGAAGAGACTCCCTCTGTTCTCATCACAGCATTGCAATCATACAAAGAAGCTTTGATGAATGATGATGAAGCAAAAATTGCGGAGATAGAGTCCTTTCTACTTACTATTGAGGATGAGAAAAATTCTCTAATGGGCAAAATCACTGCTTTAGATGCAGAATTGACAACTGAGAGAGATCGTATCGTGCGGATTAGTTCTGACTTTGATAACTACAGGAAGAGGACAGAAAGAGAGAAGCTTTCTTTGATGACAAATGTGCAAGGAGAAGTTGTTGAGAGCTTGTTGCCTGTTCTTGACAACTTTGAAAGAGCAAAAACACAGATAAAGGTGGAAACAGAGCGTGAAGCTAAAATAAATGACAGCTACCAGAGCATTTATAAGCAACTTGTCGAAATTCTGAAATCACTGGGTGTTGAAGATGTGGAAACTGTTGGCAAACCTTTTGATCCTATGGTAATCAGCACTAGCAAGAAATGATATTTTGAACTGGATATTTTGTTAACTGCATTTTATGATTATCACAGTACATCTGAATTATTTTTTGCCTTGCATGGACTGGTGTCAAGTGCATTCATGATCAAACATCCAGTTCTGAGCAGAGGCAAATGGTTAATGTCATTTGTTGATAGAATAAATAGCTTTATGTGAAGTCTATGTTTTCCCTAGAGCAATCTTACATAGCATCCTCCCATGTTTTTGGATAATATCATAGTAACATGGAAATGTTACTGATTGTCATGGAAAGAATTGAATCTCTCATAAACTTTTGATCTTTAATTCTGGGATTTGATAAAGGTTTAACTGCATTTAACAATGGTTCCTTTTTGCACCTTGTGTTTCAGCTTCATGAGGCTATTATGCGAGAAGAATCGGTGGAATATGAAGATGGGGTTGTCCTCCAGGAATTCCGCAAGGGTTTCAAGCTTGGTGAGAGATTACTACGTCCGGCGATGGTCAAGGTGTCTGCAGGACCAGGCCCTGAAAAGTCGGGAGATGACGATACTACAATAGGTGAAGATAGTGTAGGGCCTCAAGCGTTCGACGACGGTGAAGACGATGGTTTTGATGATGCCGATGCCGAGTAATTGTGCTCAGTTTCTAATTTGGAAACAAGAAATTCCAGAAGTTTTGATGTTTTTTCTGGAGGGTGCCACATGATAGAGTTAGATATTCTGCTCCTCAAATGTGCTGGTTCTCTCTTCCTGCTCTTGACATGGAAGTGTTGATAATTGTGTCAAAAGTTTCTATATCCTCATGGTACGGTCATTATCATGGTTAGGAATTATTGTTGGGTCAAGCAACAACAATGTTATATATATACGAGGTAAATTGTGTTTGATTTGTTGGAGATCCAAAAACCCGACAAGTAAATCTGTGGCTTATCTCGCTTGCATATCTTTTCGTAAACGGAGAACAACTCTATTGCAGCATATGAATCTTTACTTTTACTGTATCTCGTAAACAGGAATGTACTCGGTGAAATGGTTAGCATCAGAATTCGGAAATTTGGGCAAGAAAGAGGAAGCGCACGTACAATTCTCAGCCGTGCACCTCATCGCCAAGCGCCTTATCAAAAGTTCAGTCCCTTGTGGGGCAAACCGTCCAACATTTCGCCTGCTCTCTCTCAGTCTCTCCGTGCTAAAATCGAAACCGAGCAAATCCTAGGCCACCGGCGCCCGAGATGGCGGCGGCCTTGGCGGCGGGCGTCGGCGTGCTGCTGCCGTTCCCGTTCTACTGGGCGCTGTGGACGCGCCCGCAGCGGTGGGTGGACCTGTGCGGCCCGGGCGCCGACCCGTGCCGCCGCATGGCGCAGGTCTCCCACGTCCTCAAGGCGCTCCAGCTCCTCGCCCTCGCCTCCGTCGCCTCCTTCTCCTGGCCCCCTCCTCTCTGCGCCCTCCCCCTCCTCGCCTTCGGCCAGTACCTCAACTTCAAGTAAGCACCAGCCTCCTTCGCCTTTGGATTAGCTTCTAGGTTTTCCATGTCTGTCTTTTGCTAGAAGCTACTCCCTCCGTTCCAAAATAGATGACCCAACTTTATACTAACTTTCTCCGTTCCAAAATAGATGACCCAACTTTATACTAACTTTGTACTCATACTAAATTGCAAACCTGTTGGAACTCAATATGCCGTCATAGAGTTCGTGCTTCAGAAAGAAAACAGATAGTCCTCTTTGGATGACAAACTGGACTGTGTGTTCTATATGATCTTAATGTGGATGGTGTATTAATTGGGAAATTTGTGCTATTTAGCTAGTGTGAAGAAATGGATTGGAATTCCATCTTGTGTTGACAAATGTGAACTCATGGTACTTTAATTATGAGTAAAAACAGTAGTGCTTTAAGGTTGGTCATAGTAGGATGCACGATAGCATAGTATTTCATAGGTTGGTATGTTAGATGACCTCATTTATTTTTTGGTATCCACCAATACATCTATTGGATTATCTTTCTTCCCGTTCTCAGTAATGGGCCAGGCACTCAAGCTTAATTATCATGCTCTTGTTCTTGTTGTAACCTTGGATGTTTTATGAGCTTGGAAAACCTTGCAAATGTGGTGGGGTCTTTGATCACTAAGCATGATAGTTCACCAAAAAAATATTAGCTACTCCCTCTAGTGTCAAAAATGTTCTTATATTATGGGACGGAGGGAGTATGGGGCTGTTTGGTTTCTGCCCATCTCAGCCCCGCCAAATCGTTGGCGCTGTTGGCTAGCCAAAAAATTTGGCGAACGATTCCCTCGCCCACGATTCTGCCAACTAATTGGCGCAAAAGGAGGGAAAGCTGAGGCGGGGCTGGCATGCCAATTATTTGGATCCGATCCAAACGCCACCACCAGGCTAGCCAACGACCAATTTTTTGGTCGGGCAAGTCATGGCTCTAAACCAAACAGCCCCTATAAGACAATGGGGTAGTTGTTGTAAGCGATGTCAGCAAGTTAGGTCTTTGCATGCTCTTGGAAATGTTAGAAGTATGTGTTTCCAGTTTAGAAGTTAATGGCCACTCCTGGTAACAATCATGGTAATCTATGATGGTGTGATTTTTATATGTGAAACCAGCCCCTGGAAATTATAGACATTGCTGCCTTAGTAAAGAATACATTAATATGCTACAGGTACATGACTACTGTTTTATGACTGCTAAAGTGGTGATGCCCATTCATTTCTATGCTTTGTAAATTCTGGCAACACTTAGCCTCACTCTGAGAGTGAGGCCTTGAGGCACTCAGGCTCCAAAATCTGTTGGTGTTCCGTTTTTTATGTGGACTATCATCGCATCCTCTCTACTGTCGTACTTTGTACATGTGACTTCCGTATTGCATACGTATCATTGAAGCAATTGGCAGCAAATAAGTGAATAACCAATTTGTACATGACGGTTTTGATACACTTTCATTCTACTCCCTCCATTCCTAAATATAAGTCAATTCAGAGATTCCAATATGGACTACATACAGAGCAAAATGCGTGAATCTACACTCTAAAATATGTCTATATACATCCGTATGTAGTCCCTAGGGAAATCTCTAAAAAGACTTATATTTAGGAACGGATGGAGTACATTTGTCAGCCAAATTTGTTAGTTCCATCACATGCAAAAAGCAAGAGAAGTGCACCGTCGTTGTCTGAACCCACTTCTGAGACATGTGGTTTTCCTTCAGGGTGTACCAGCTGCTGGGCGAGTCGGGTACCTACTACGGCGTCCGGTTCGGGAAGAAGATCCCGTGGGTGACGGAGTTCCCCTTCGGCTACATCAAGGACCCGCAGTATGTGGGGAGCATCCTGAGCCTCGTGGCGCTGCTGTGCTGGGTTCCCTTCCAGTATGTTGTGTTGTGGTGCCTCGGCTATGTTTTCATGATTTTGGTGGAAGACAAGGAAGATCCAGCCACCCGTGCCAAGTTGCTCTCCTGACTGTTGTATATGCTATGCGGTTGATAGATGACTCAAGATCTCTCACTTTCCATTAGTTGTGTTGTTCCTGGACGTGTCCCAGTCATGCTGGCTAGACATTATGTTTAATAAGGAGATGTGAGTGTTGTTGTTTTTTTATCACGGCTCTCAGACCGTGAGAAGGTCTTTTGTGTCTATGGCGTCCAGACCCTGAGAAGGGCTTCTACACCTATGACGTTAAGCTTGATTATCAACTGTTGGTTGTTTGGATAGCTGGGAGGGGAGTCCCGGTCGGACAGACGGGACACTGGGGAACATTTTCTGGGAGGTAGGTTTTTTTGTTTGGCAAAGATAAATGGGGAACATTTTCTGGGAGGGAGGTTCTATGGAAAGCAATTTTCTTGTAAAACGTGGCAGTTTTTATGCATTCGAGTTTAAACCGCAGAAACCTGCCTGCCGTGGTGACAAAAATTTTTATGCATTGCATTCGATGGTTTGACGACCACGGAGTATAGTCTTTCGGTCTTTCTCTTCCGGAAATGATAAAAGCCCAAATGTTCGGGATTTGCTCATGGCAAATCAAACGTTATTTATGGCAACTCTAATTAACGCGAGAATGGTAATTTTAGTTGAGAAGCCCGGCAATTTCCTAGCAAAAACAAACTGAGCAGGATTGGTTTTTTTTAAATGAGGCAAAAAATTTGCCTCATATATTAATTAAGAGAGAAGAAAAAGTTTGAGGGATTACAACACCGCCTTACAAAGGGACTACTTTCCCGGCATGATTGAACTCAACTTCTTAGCACCGGCGGCGACCCAAAGTGCCGCCTCCTCTTTGATGAGGGCTAGAATTACAAATGGCGGGGCACTTTTGTGGCGAAACACCCTCGCATTACGTTTGTTCCAGATGGCCCAAGAGGTGAGCAATGTGAGGGAGGCCACCGCCTTCCTGTTGGGGACGGAGTAGTCGGAGAGCGCGATCCACCACTCCTTGGTGGATTCAAAGTGCTGCCAGCTTGCGGTATCAATGCTTTCAATCTGCAGCCACCCCTTGATCATGTTCCATACCCGGATGGTGAACCGACATCGGAGGAGAAGGTGATCCACTGTTTCCTGCTCACGCCTACAAAGGGGGCAAAGGCCACAGTTTGGCCATCCATGTTTGGCCAATCGGTCAGCGGTCCACACTCTATTTTGGGCGGCTAACCAAGCAAAGAACTTCACTTTGGGAGGGGCCCAAACTTTCCAAATAACATGCTCCAGAGGCGAGCTGATCATGCCATGAAATTGTGCCTTGTAGGCAGAAGCCGCAGTGTAGAGTCCACTGTCAGTATGCTTCCACACAATCTCATCATCCGTGTCGTGTTGCAGTTGGAAGCCCTGAATGCTAGACCAGAGCAGAAGGAATTGGCTGAAATGGTGAATCGAGAAATTGTGTGACAACTTTCCACGTATTGTCCAACAGAGCCTCTCTGATTTTCCAATTCTTCCTTGTGGCGGCACTATAAATGAGCGGAGCAATGTCTTTGGACTTTCTCCCATGCACCCAAGGAGCATCCCAAAAAGGTGTGCAGGATCCATTGCCAACAGTGATGGTGGAGAAGGCGTAAAAAAGATCATAGTCCTTGTCGTCGCACGGGTTCCCCAAACCGACCCACATCTTGGACGGCTCCTTCCACTCAAACCAAAGCCAACGCAGCCTTAGTGCCTTCGCAAATTTTTCCGTGTTGAGTACGCCAAGGCCCCCAAACTCGGAAGGCCTACACACGATATCCCAGTTCACCTTGCATTTTGCACCGATTGTCTTATCCGATCCTGCCCAAAGGAAGGCCCTCTGAAACTTTGTGAGCTGCCGTAGAGTGCCCGTCGGCACAATGAGTGGGGTGATGAAGTAGACCGCCAAGGAGGAGAGCACGGACTTGACCAAGGCCGCCCTCCCAATGGCGGTAATATTTTGGCCGTCCCAGCCGCCTAGCTTTGCCGCCGCCTTGTCCAAGAAAAACTGGAAGTCCACTGTTTTGAGTTGCCAAATAGATAAGGACAAGCCCAAGTATTTGATGGGGAAGGAAGCAGCCACAGCAGGTAAGCTTTGGGTGACGTGCGGCAAGTTGATGTTCTCGCATCGGATTGGGACGACCGAACTCTTCAGGAAGTTGGTGCACAGACCAGTGACGTTCCCAAACTGAGCAGGATTGTCATGCTTACCAACTAAACTTGTTATCCCTCGCATATATAAATTGCCATAAATAACGTTCGATTTGCCAAGACTTACAGGCATACTTCTCTTTCTATATCAGAATTTGGAGAAAAACATTCAATCCCCAGGTCTCGCATCACATAACTTCTTGCAAAATATCAGGTGCCTGAAAAAGAATCTAGCGCCAGTCACTTTTCTGCGTCGCGTGAGGAAAAAGGAGGGGACGACGTGAGGAGCGTAGCATCGGCCATGGCAAGGCCAAGCCATGACCTCAACGGAGACAAGGACGACGCTGTGAGGCGGAGGCTAGGAAGCAAGTTAACAGCCACTGCCGACCGAACAGGAGGTTGGGAGAGTTTAGAGAGATGGTCGCGGCAATGGCAGTGGGGGAGGGCAGGGGCGAGGGGCAACACTCCAGCCACGGGACGTGGTCGGGGCAGGTGTGCTGTTAGAGGATCAAGCGCTGATCTGTTTGTGGGGGAGAAGAAAACAGGCTGAGGTTAAAACGACCATCCAATTGTTGATTTGGCATCCAACGTCTCAGAATTTCGACTTACGCCCCCAAAAAAATCAGGTACCTGAGATATAGGTGTTTTCCTAAAATATCAGCTCAGGTTGGTCTATAGTTCTTCTCGGCCACCGTATGATCTCACTGTGACTGGTCATAACTTTCTAGAGATTCATGGTTCAACTAATCAGTGGCCAGCACCCAATGGTCACTATTCTTAAAACTAATAGTCTTAATCAGCAGCATACACATGCAAGAGTTTCAGGGGGTGCAAGTCATGCAAAGGCTGCACTATGTTGATGAACTGATTCTAAAATGCAGGCAAAATGTGAATGGCTCAAGGGAAAATCAAGTCATATGGCATACAAACAGATAGATAATACTACTATTGTGCATTTGAATATGGCAGCAATTTGCTTCTCAGGTTCAGCGCCGGCGTTTCTTATCGTAGTCATCATCTTCATCATCAGAATCACCTTTCTCGCGAAACCTGGGATTCTTTTCCTGTACAAGAAACCATGGAATACTCAATAAAATGTCTTATGTCTGTGAAGTGGAGGGAAAGAAAAGGTAGATGATGTAAGTACAGGCTCTTGATTAGCATCTCTCTTAGAATCCGAGTCAGTTGCTCTCCTGGCCATATCTGGTGCCGACCGTCTCCGTTGGTAATCTGACAGAGCAGCAGGTTGTGTTATTTTCTACCTCCAAAAAGTACAACATGGATATAAGGATATATGAAAGCTGTGGCACCTCCTCTGTCATTCCGGTCGCCATATCCTCTCTTCCTGTCAGCTCTATCAACTGCATATTAAAATGGAAAGTACAGATGTTTTTGGTGAGTAGTTAATATAGTAGGCTCAACCTGTCTGGAGTCAAATACTGAAAAAAAACATGAATACATGCCGCAAAATCACATATCTGACGACATATGAATGGTTTGTACAACCCTACACATTTTTGTGTTGAGTAATAACTGAAATCTAAAGCAGGCGTAACACAAGATATGCCTAAAGAATGGAAAGAAACTGGACTCCCTCCCATTAGCAGGTCATAGATAGAAATAATATCCGACTGTGTAGTGCAGCTATATGCAAGGTGGGGTGCTACTGTAGACAAACACTAACATGGGCTCTGTCAGAAGCTAGCTACTTTAACTGTGAAGTCAAACTTCACGATAGGAGGTGGCATGGCATTTTTATTTCATCAAACTATATTTAAAAGATTTAAACAATGGATGTATTGTTTCTGTTTGTCTTGCAAACACTCTCTCTGTTTCTAAATATAAGCCTTTTTAGATATTTCAATACGGTCTACATACGGATGTACATAGACATATTTAGAGTGCAGATTCACTCATTTTGCTCCATATGTAGCCTGTATTGGAATCTCTAAAAAGGCTAATATTTAGGAATGGAGGGAGTAGTTCCCAGTTGCAAATCTATCGACGAGCCTACTGTACACAAGCAACCACTTAACATGCTATTACGGATTACGGTTCTAATACACATAAGTGCTTTTAGTAAGGTATATGGAGACACAAAATTACAAGGTATGTAAAAGCAATATAAATGCATACAACACTTTGTTAAAAGCACATAATACAACCAAGTTCAAAACTTACACTGCGGTGGAGCATTCGTTTGAAAACCTACACCATAGTCAACTAATTCTCTTTGTGCTTCTAGCTCTTTCTGAACCATCTTGCCATAGCCACCTCTTCGTTAGATTCATTAAGGAATATTCAAGAAAAAGAGAAACATGTAAAGGCATACCAAATCAAGAGTGAAGCTATAAGAAAAATATAAATAAGCATCTAAAAAGCAACCAACAGTGTCCAGATGCACAGGCAAATTGTTGATTTTTAGATAGCATGGTAGGTTTCTGAGTATGCTAGCGCTCTCACATCACTGCAGTAAGTGGCAATTTTAGTATCAAAGGATATCAGGATCATAATCCGTGCGGTACTCATCTCGGACCTATGAAAGGAGTAAACAATATCAGTATGAGTAGGGTACAAGGCCTATATATCTGTTGAATATAAAGAGTAAGATCGCAATAATACTTGTCCACCACTCCTTCCACGGCCCCATTGCCTGCCTTCTTCAAAGCCCCAATCAAAATCAACACGGATTGGGCGATCATCAAGCATTGTGCCACTAATATATTTTACTGCATCTTCAGCATCTTCCCTGGAGTAGTACCTGAACAGGGAGGAACAAAAAGAGTAGGGCATAAACATTGCAGGCTGACAGGGCAGCCAGTTAACCAATATTGGCTCAAACTAGGACATTAGCCATCTTCCAAACTTTAAAGACCACCAAAACGCACTCAAATATATCGATGCAGACAAGAACGTGATATATGACTATCAGATAAACACCTCTTACATGCATATATAAGGTCAAAACATCAGGAAATGCCCTACCCAAGTCCTGTGCACCGATTTATCCCAGAACAAGGCATATTGTGGTTCATGACATCGCTAGCACACAGTTCCTACCATTACTTTCAATATTCATGAAACGCATAAAACCAAATATGGCAACAGTTAGATCAGCCTTTAAGAACAAACCATGTACTCACCCCAGTTTGCGATCTTACCATAGGGGCAACCTTGACTGACCCACTAACCAATCTAACCAGATTCAGATACATGATGCCACACTTAACCACCACTTAGCCAAGACAATCCCAGCCCGCTCGACGACAAAAACGTATTCTAAATAATTGTGCACAGGTGAACAGAACATGCATCGTGTAGCGATATCCAAGCAGCAGATTCCTTTTTAAGAGATACATATGAGTCCAATGTTCAGGATATCGGCAACTGGTACCATATTACTGGTGAGGCTGGGTAGGGATTAATGTAACACATTTATCGGGAGATTAACTAGGGCCATATCTATATATCCTAGGCTATGTAGCAACATGTAATGTACGAAGTGTCTAAATATGCAATCCTAGGCTACATAGCAACAAGGAAAAGTGTTTGATGTTCTGATGATGTTGCAGCCGATCTGGAAGGCCATAAACCTTCACGAGCGGGAGCAGAAACAGATCAAACGGGAATGGAAGGGAGCGACCTACCTAATGTGTAGCTGTGAAAAGTAGGGAGGGAAGGGGCCGGTTTTGGGCTAAAAAATGGCAAGTAGTTAATTGGCCTGACCGATAATTCGGCCTTGCAGCTGATAAATCGGCTTGTCAGACAAATTAACTGGACCTACCAGTTAATTGCTCGAATAACACGTTCTCGCATCGGGAGGGGTCCGAATAGCAGTTAACTGACCATATCAGCAGTTAACTGGGCGATATTTGGAACAATGCATATGACAGGGAAGCCATTGTGAAGCCAATAAGGCCTAGTTCTAGAAGAACCAAAGACACACTATATGGTGCTACTCCCTTACAAAACCTGCAACTGTGTTCCACAAGACTTACACAACATTTAATTGTTCAAGCTACGCCATATTTACAGTGCGACAGCATATATTCCTGTTCTAGCACGTTTCACGCATTCCCAGCAGCACCGAAATTGCATCAGGCATTCTAGTATCACAATTCAATGATTAACTCTCACAGTCACAACAGCACACTACCACCGAATTAAGTCAATGCATAATCAGAACTAGATGACCACCTTCCAAGCATCTAATTGCATAAAAAACCACATTTGAACCTCAGTTTCTAACAAAATTAGGTCAATGCCTTTGGTCTAAAATTTTGACATACTACATCACCGGATCGAGCACAAGAAGAATTGAACAAATTAAACGCAAGGGGCTCATCAAGGAAAAGAGCACGCACAGTACGAAGCAGAAGCCGCAGGGGGTCTTGGTGTTCTTGTCGAGGCCCATGATGATCTTTTTTATCTCGCCGGCGCGGGAGAACAGCTCGTAGGCCTGCTCCTCCGTGGTGTAGAAGGACATGTTCCCCACGTACACCGTCAGCGACGCCAGCAGCGCCGCCTCAAACTCCTCCTGCGTCCCAGGGAACCGCCGGTCCCTGTACACCGACAGCTTGCTCGGGTCCTGGAAGAGCAGAGGCGCGGGCCGTATGAGCGGAGAGTAAGAGGGGGTCGGATGCCTGGTTAGGGTTCGGAGGGATCCATACCTTGAAAAGGGACGCCATTGTTGCGGCGGCCGCGCGAGGTCGACAGCGCTTGTCGAGGGTTTTGAGTCGAGCAAAGGGTTGCGGGTGGGGAATTTGATGGTCTTGTGGGGAATTCTCGTGTTGCGCCTATCGCCGATCCCCTTTCCCTCAGAAACAACTACCGAGTGTAAGGCCCTGTTTGCTTCGGCTGTGAATTTTTAAAAGCAGCTGTGAAAAATTTGTTGTGAAAAAACAGTTGTGAAAAATCTGATTTGAAAAAGATGTAGGTCATTTGGCAAACCAGTTGATACAACCTTTTCAGATTTTGGCCCGAAGCGGAATCAGATTTTGGAAAGCACGTCCTAAGCTGCTTCCGTTTTTGGTTCAGATTTTGGCAGCGGATTTCTGAAATCGGATTCTGCTGGGTTCGCCCTTTGATTCAGATTCTGCTGCGCGGCAGCGGAATCCGGCGATAAAAACTGAACCAAACAGGGCCTTAAATGACGAACGATGAAAGACTAAATTTTCAGATCCCATTATTCTCCCTTTTCCCCCAAAAAAGGCCTTGATCTATTCATCAACCAATCACTGTTCTGGCCTTGTCAGAGTTTATTCTCACAGACTGAACCCGACGTGAAAGTATTTCATGATTTGACCCTTTTAGAAACGTCAAGTACCGCGGCGTTTTCACCCAATATAGAAACGCCGAGCAAGCTAGCGTTCCTTACCTGGCCCACTGTTAGGCCGAGGACGCGTTGCTTACTGACGTGGCGCGGTGGAAACACCGAGCAAGCTAGCATTGCTAGAAACGCCACCGTCCTTGGCGTTTCTGTTGCAGATATTTTAGGTGGTCGTGGGGCTTTCACCCATCACTCACCTTTCACTCTCTTCTCCCCCATTGGCCTATCACGAGCTCTTGCGTTTTTCCCTCTTTATGTCCCTCACTTAGCCCCTCTCAAATCCTTGCAAATCGATTGGGTTGGTCCGTGGATCCGGTGTCATTTTCGTTCATTGAAGTAACCTCCTTCATCTCACAAATTTTTATTGATTGGATTTGTCCATTTGGATTGATTTGTTCTTGTTATTCCTAACCCTAGTTTTGAACATGAATCTATAATGTGATGTTTTGAGTATTGTTGTTCCAATAGTGTTGCATTGTGATGTGGTTGAGCATACCTTACTTGTGGGTTATGGCTAATGTTAAGATTTAGGGTTAGGGTTATGGCTAATGTTAAGATTTAGGGTTAGGGTTAAGGGTTTTGTTAGCAATGTGGTATATTTAGCATTGTACATTTCTTATATTTATGTTACCATTTTTTTAGATGGACAAGATTGTAAAAATTCATTATGTTGACAAAGAGGCATTCATGAATGTGGATATTGTTGACAAGTATGAGGAAGTGTTGATGTTTCTTGAGACTCCTAGTTATGAAGAGGTTGTGAAAGAAACACGGGTAAGATTAAAGTGGGTGGATGCAAGTGACCAAGTTGAATTAGTAGGAAGATATGTTGTTGGGTCGGCACACAAGTGTCGAATGAAGACAATGCCTATCAAGTCCAATTTGCATTGGGTTGCATATAAGGAGGTTGTTGCATCCTCGGCAGTCAAGTCACTCGAAGTCTTTGCAAGTAAGGTGGTCAAGGCTCCTCTCTTTCATGTTGACTTGAACCAAACCTTAGTAGATGATGTGAGCCCGGTTAGTAGTGTGCCACCTATTGTTGAGCATAAAGTTAAAGCGGAAGCCAATGAGTATCCCCAATATGAGTTCGGAGGTAGTGCACCGATGAAATATGATGGCAATGACTCCGACGAAGAGTATGAGAGGCACCACAACATTGTTGGTGACGTAGAGGCTGAAGTAAGGCATCAGGACATGGATCCTAACATTATCTATCAGCGTGCTTGTGTGGATGACTCGGATGATGAAGGCCCGGTGAATGAGTTGGACGAGAATGGCTTGACTGAGAAAGAAGCAGAGTGGTACACAAAAATCACCAGTAGGGATAACAAAGTTCCCTTGTTTTTGTGATGTTAGCCTTGCAGATTAAAGTGAAGTTGTTGATGAGTTGGATTGAAGATAAGTTCGGATATAAGGTCAAGTACGGGAAGACATGGAAGGCCAAGCAAGTCGCTCTCAGAATGTTGTACGGTGGATGGGAAGAGGCTTACAACATGCTACCCAGGTTGCTGGGAGCGATGTCGTATAGAAACCCAGGAATGTAACACTATGTCCAAGATATTGAAGGAGTGTTCCGTCGTGCCTTTCGGACGTTTGGCCCATGCATTGCAACTTTTGAGCATTGTCGACCGGTTCTATCTATAGATGGGACATTCTTGACAGGGAAATGCAAGGGCACACTCATGATAGCAATGGCACATGATGCTAACGATCAGGTGTTGCGTGTGGCATTTGCTTTGGTCTCCGTGAAGAACCAAGACAACTGGGAATGGTTCATGAGACTTGTTAGGAGCATGGTCATTCCTCCAAATAGGGAGGTATGCATCATATCCGATCGGCACCAAGGCATATTAAAGGCCGTGGATATTCATATTCTAGGGCATGCGAGGCTTCACCATCGATGGTGTATGAGGCACTTCGTTGCAAACTTCTACAGGGCTTGTAAGAACAAGGATCTTTGCAAGGATCTTAACTCCGCATGTGTAGCCTTCTCCGTTAAGTCATTCACAATACGCTTGAATAAAATCTATGAGAAGGCAAACGAAGGTGGGAAAGATTTCTTAGAAAGGAATATTGATGAGAGACACAAGTGGTCACGGGCATGTGACGAAGGAGGCATGCGATATGATGACATGACAAGCAATCTTGTTGAGTGCTTCAACTTTGTCTTGAAGGGTGCCCGTTAGTTGCCAGTGACGGCAATAGCGGAATATACCTTTTACAAGCTAAATGAGTATTTTTTGAAGCACTCCGATGAAATCGACAAGTTGATTGCTGATAATGAGAAGCCTCCCAATGAAATTTATCCGAAGAAGATTGCCGAGTGGCTGGAGTTTCAGGGAGACAAGTCAGCCATCCAGCGAGTCACTTGTTTCGATAATGTAGAAATGAAATACCAAGTGGATGAGCCAGGTGGGACAACTAGAGATGGACAATCATATGGTGGTCGCTCATTTAAGGTGGCTCTTAGGACAAGACATTGCACTTGTGAGTGGCCTAGTAAGTACCACTGGCCATGGTCACACATGATGTCGGCGGCCCGCATCAGGAATGTGGATATCTCCGATGGAGTAGTTGTGAGGTTGCATGAATTCAACTTGCAAACTCATAAGTTAACATGGGCGTCTAGATTCCACCCTTTTCTGGACGCATCGCAGTGGCCAGAGTATCACGGTCCTAACATTAGGCTCAATCCGGAGATGATGGTACAACCCAAGGGTAGAAGGAGAATGTAGAATCAAAAGTATGTGTAGAGGGGGGGTGATTAGACTACTTGACCAAATAAAAATCTAGCCTTTTCCAATTTTAGTTCTTGGCAGATTTTAGCAACTTTGAACAAGTCAAGCAATCTTAACACAATTCAAGCAAGCATGCAAAGAGTATATGAGCAGCGGAAAGTAAAGCATGTAACTTGCAAGAATGTAAAGGGAAGGGTTTGGAGGATTCAAACGCAATTGGAGACACGGATGTTTTTGTCGTGGTTCCGATAGGTGGTGCTATCGTACATCCGCGTTGATGGAGACTTCAACCCACGAAGGGTAACGTTTGCGCGAGTCCACGGAGGCTCCACCCACGAAGGGTCCACGAAGAAGCAACCTTGTCTATCCCACCATGGCCATCGCCCACGAAGGACTTGCCTCACTAGCGGTAGATCTTCACGAAGTAGGCGATCTCCTTGCCCTTACAAACTCCTTGGTTCAACTCCACAATCTTGTCGGAGGCTCCCAAGTGACACCTAGCCAATCTAGGAGACACCACTCTCCAAGAAGTAACAAATGGTGTGTTGATGATGAACCCCTTGCTCTTGTGCTTCAAATGATAGTCTCCCCAACACTCAACTCTCTCTCACAGGATATGGATTTGGTGGAAAGAAGGCTTGAGTGGAAAGCAACTTGGGGAAGGCTATAGATCAAGATTCATATGGTAGGAATGGAATATCTTGGTCTCAACACAAGTGTAGGTGGTTCTCTCTCAGAAAATATAGGTTGGAAGTGTAGGTTTGTTCTGATGGCTCTCTCCACGAATGAAGAGGTGGTGGAGGGGTATATATAGCCTCCACACAAAATCTAACCATTACACATAACTTCCCAAACTCGGTGGGACCGAATGGTTAAACTAGGTCTGACCGATTTAGCAAAGATAGTGACCGTTAGGGTTTTCGGTGGGACCGACATGCAACTCAGTAGGACCGATATGATTAAGGTTAGGGCATAACGTAATCTCGGTGCGACCGATTACACAAACTCGGTGAGACCGATTTTGGTAATAAGCTAACCAGAGAGTTGGTCAGGTAAACTCGGTGAGACCGATCGCTCATTTCGGTGAGACGGAAACGTTACGAAGGGAAAACTGAGAGTTTACATTGCAATCTTAGTGGGACCGGTCGCTCATCTCGGTGAGACCGAAATGTTACGAAGGAAAACAAAGAGATTACAACCCCATCTCGGTGAGATCGAGATCCCTATCGGTGAGACCGATTTGCCTAGGGTTTGTGGCAGTGGCTAAGACATTTGAAACTCAGTGGAGCCGGATAGAAAGAATCGGTGGGGCCGAGTTTGACTTTTGGTTTAGGTCATATGTGGATGTGAGAAAGTAGTTGAGGGTTTTGGAGCATATCACTAAGCATTTTGAGCAAGAACCTCATTAAGCAACACCTCATCCCTTCTTGATAGTATTGGCTTTTCCTATAGACTCAATGTGATCTTGGATCACTAAAATAGAAAATGTAGAGTCTTGAGCTTTGAGCTTGAGCCAATCCTTTGTCCTTAGCATTTTGAGGGGTCCACTTTTCTCATCCATGCCATGCCAATCATTGAGCTTTCTTGAGATATTAATCTTGAAATAGCATTAGCTCAATGAGCTATATGTTGTTAGGAATTACCAAAACCACCTAGGGATAGTTGCACTTTCAGAGAACAAAGCGATACAGGAATGATATGGATGACCTCATGAGCACCAGAGAGTTTGGTAGTGGCCATTTCATGGAGCCACGTGATAGGAACCAATGCGGTGGTTGCAATGAAACGACACACAACAAAAGGACTTGTAAAACAAACAAAACTTCAAAAGGGCACAATGCTTCTTCAAGTGCTGGCCGAGGTTCCGGTGATGGCCTTGGTGGTGGCCGAGGTTCCGGTGGTGGCCTTGATGGTGGCCGAGGTTCCGGTGATGGACTTGGTGGTGGCCGAGGTTCCGGTGGTGGCCTTGGTGGTGGCCGAGGTTCCGATGGTGGCCGAGGATCCAGGGGTGGCCGTGGTCGAGGACGAGTTACCGGTGATGGTGCTTGTGGTAGGGGTAGAGGTTCGGGTGCTGGTAGAGGAGGTTTCATGGGTAGAGGCCGTGGTAATGCTAGAGGAATGTTCGGATACCTAGATGGACCATTTTTCATACATGGTTACATTTCATAATTATTTTCATGTCTCAATTTTATTTTCATGTTGTTTTTGTCCTTACTAACTAATGTCTTGCAATTTTTCATAGATATGGCGGCTTCTCAACCCAACAAGGCAACAATGAAGGGGCTTGAGGATGGCGAAGGTGAGATGGCGGGGTGGTGGGAGAAGGTTGCGAAGAAGCTGAGAGAGGAGGATGCAGCCACACTAAAGAAGAAGAAGGAAGAGGAGCTTGAAGAGAAGAGGAAGCAAAAAGTGAGAGCGTCAAATGAGTGTCGCGCTAGGGAGCAAGCGTTGGTGAGGAAATGTGAGGAGGCACAGAAGAAGCGGCAAAAGGATTTTGAAAAAAGAACCTTGAAGCTTTGGGCAATTGCTGATGAAAAAAAGAGAGAGGGAGAATCAAATATTCATGGAGAGGGTGGTTAAGGAGGCTCACCTCATAAGGAAAAGGGAGGAGGAAGAAGAAGAAGGGAAAGGGGCCTTGCTCTACACAACAGAGCAATGATGTGAACTGTGCCATGCTTTGGACCTTCGTGTGCATTTCATATTGAACCTTCTTGTTGCCTAGACTCCTTTATGTGGTGAACTATGTGTACTTTAAATTGCTTTGGACTCCTCTATGTGTACTCCTTTATGTGGTGAACTATGTGATGTCACAATTGCTTTGGACTCCTCTATGTGTACTCCTTTATGTGATGTCACAATTGCTTTGGACTCCTCTATGTGTACTATGTTATGTGGTGAACTATGTGTACCACAAAAAGCTTTGGAGTTTGTTTTGACATAGTGTTCTGACAGCAACACCAAACCAAGGGGTGTTGTGCTCCTTGGCTTGGCGTTTCTTCCCTACATCGAAATGTTCAACTTGGCTTGGCGTTCCTTTAAGACAGAGGCTGCTTGGAACTTCTCCAAGAAACATTGTGCTGTACGCTAGCAACGCCAACGTCCCTGGCGTTTCCACCCTACAACGAAACGCTCTATGTGGCTTGGCGTTTCTTTAAGACAGAGGCTGGCTGGGACACATACATGAAACATTGCTGCTCACACCAGAAACGCCAGCAACATCGGCGTTTCTAGGCCACATACAAACGCCAAAGTCCTTGGCGTTTCTGCACTGTTATGTAGATCACAGCAAACCCTGCCGCCCATTCCATCACAGGTAGCAAAGAGACATATAGATGCCAAGTACAACAACGGTTTTCACAATATAGCAATGAGACATATAAATGCCAAGTACAGCAACAGTATAGCAATGAGACATATTTTCGGCAACAAACTTAACATGATCCAGCTTACATAATAATTACCAAGTCTTGCTGACATAGAACTAACAAGTCCATCAGACATAAAACATAACAAGTTCATCAGATATAGAACTAACATGTTTGCTCCATCTGAAACGCTAACTACATTTCTAGTTCACCACATATAGAACTAACAAGTTCGCATCAGTCATCACTTCACTTCTTGCCTCTTTTTGCAGCCATCTTCCCCCTGTTGACGTAGCCCTCTGGAGTGTTCTTCCATCCAGGACGTCGGATGGTTCTTGAGCTAACTCGACGTGCTTCTTCAGAAGGCTTAGAAGGTTGAGTTAGTGGTGGAGCATGTTCCATCTGCGAAGCCCCAAGCTCCACATAGTCCGGATCTGCATCATAGTATATCTCCTCCTCTTCATCTTCTTGTTCATCAATCCATGCTCGGTTGGAAGAAGCACCTGATCGGCTGGAAGATGGACGAGCGGAAGAAGCACGTGCTTGGCTCGAAGATGGACGAGAGGAAGACATCACATCCATTATATACTGAGCACGTGCATGCACATCCGTGGATGAACCGCCATGGTAAGAAAGTAAAGCGGCTAGTGTTCGGCAACGATTCACAACCTTCTGCAGAGGTAAAAACATTGACATGTAAATATGCAAAAATAGTTCACACATGTTCATATTAAGAAGGCCTCTAACCTGTAGAGTACTCCTAACGAGAACGTCCATTTCTCTACCAGGTGCGCGGCCAAGCACCACATTACTATCATTGATACATCTCCATAGCTCTGTGCCCTGAATAAAACTTAAGTGACACACCACTCATGAAGAAAAGAATCAGATGTTCAAAAAAGAGACAAAAAGACATACCACTCGGTCATGCAGAGGGCCATAATCTAGGTGCACTCCAATGGTCTCCCTAATAGAGTTGTTGAATGCACCATCAGCAGCCTCACTTGGCATTACTTCCAAGCAATCGGCATGAGTCCAAGCACCCTTAAGGATAACTCTGTACTCTTTGCAAAGCCACTCCAAATGCCTTAAACATGCCCCCTCATCGTTGTCAGGTGTGTGATCATCTTCAACTCGGGCATTCCTCTGAGCATTCCACATGTCCACCCACATAAGATGGTGATCCTCCCAATTAATGACATTCTTGTTGTGTTGCCGGCTCGTCCTACAAAGCATGAGAAGTATCAGTATCATTTTCATTTTTTCATGGTTACACATTGATCAACATATGGTACAAGAAACTCTCACCTATGTATCACCACACTTGTCTCAACATACTCCGAACGGGGTGCGTTGTTGTACTCCAAATTGCTTCGAAACACGATGTGGAAGATGCCACTCCACCACAAAAAAGCATATCATGGGGCAACACACACGCCAAAGATGTTGGTCACGAAGGCACATATTGCTCAAAGGGAACTGCCTAAGTACCATGTACGGCCTCCAATTAACCTACATCACAACATGTCACACTAGCTCATGCACAACAAAATAAATCTGTAATGATGGCAAGGCATTTGATAATTACCTGGTTGTAAGTAAGCATGTCAAGCTCGCTTATGTATGCCTTGTACCGCTCCATGGCGGCGATACTCTACACTTGGACATCAGCCCACGTGTATGCGATAGTGGGATATCGCTCCTCATCCCCGTCAAAAGGCTACTCCCAAGGTTCTTCCGGAGCAATGGTGAAGTTACGACCCACAGGGATACGCTCCCACATCCAAATTTGTAGGGCCCAAACAAAACCACCAAGACAAGATTTCGGCTTACTCCTCATACATGCTCCGTCCAACTGCACATTTGTACACACATTAAACAATCACATGCAAAAATCTCTTTCATACAATGAGAATGCATCAAATTATCATTACCTGATGGTACAATGTAACATGGAAAACCAACCTGTAGTTGGATGGTTATAAAGGGGCAATGGTGTGAACAAACCTGTGGTTGAATGGTTAGAGGGACTGTGGTATCCCCAGCCCATCAAGATTCAAATCCTTGTGCTCGCATGGTGCCTACGGTGACTTCATAAATTTCAAGATGATATGCCGGCTCAGTCTCTCGAAGGTGCTCATATGGATAGGGTGTGCGTGTGTGCCTTCATAAAAGTGAGTGTATGCGCATATGTATGAGCGCTTGTGTCTATATCTATACCAATATAAAAAAACCCAAAGGGGCAGATCCAAACCATCTCGACCGTCAAATCATGTTATCTAGCGGTTCAAATCGCTCCAATGTTGAGCACCAAACATGTTTAACGCTCTAATACCCACCACTGCCATTGGTTATAAACACATTTTGACTCAATGTTATCCCATGAAATCTGCCATGTAATTAATATCCTACCATTTTCGCGAAAAAAACAATTAATATCTTACCAAATACCAACATGCAACATATATATCTTACCTAATATAATGTGCAACTAATATCCTACCTAATATAAACATGCATTGCACGTACATTATTACTAGTACTGTGTTAAAAAACAAATGTGACATGGGCTCGAAGGGGTCGCTTGAGCGAACGCATCGTGACACATTCGGTTTTCATGTACGAATCTTAAAACAAGACATGTGGAAATCAATGTTTATTTTTCACGCATCTTCTGAGCGAACTACGAGCTGATGGCATTAAATGGTTCGCTTAGAATGGCAATTTGAGCGAACACATCTGGAATGGTAAATTCTCTTTTTAGAGCATAGCAATTTTTCGCCAGTTCCCTTTAATGTTTCATGATAGTTTTCCTTTGTCAGCATGACAAATCTTGAATAAGTTGGAATTTTTCTTTCTTTTAGGCCGGCATTCTCCATATTGCAGCATGGCAAATATGCGAAAACTCAAGTCAATTACTCTACCTACAACATGACAAATTCCTGATTCTTAAAAAAAGCATGACAAATTCTTATCAATCTTTCTACTAGCATAACACAAAATTCAACATGGCAAGTCTTTATACAATAGCATGGCAATTGTTGAGCATTCGTTGGGTTTTGGGGGACATTCCCAAATCATCGTGCTCACTCAGATGACCTTCAGTGGGAAAAGACAGTTCATTCGGGGGACCTTCCTGAGAGAACGTTAGCGCAATATAGAGATCCTTAATCAAACCAGCTGCCTGCATTCTCCGTGAAGTTTCAGGACTTTTGGAGTCGTGCAGAATAGGTCTCTAATATTTGCTCCTTTTCCAGTCCAGAAATTTCAGCTGTCGGTATTCTCCCTCTTCATGTAAACCTTATAAAATAAGAGAGAAAATGCATAAGTATTGTGATATAATGTGAAATAACAGCCCATAATGCAATAAATATCAATATAAAAGCATGATGCAAAATGGACGTATCATCGCCCTAGGTTATGACTGTTACATGATGAATATTATCCAATATAATCACCGATCCAATGCCTACGAGCCTACGAGATTTTCACATATTGTTCTTTGCTAAGTTACTACTGTTGCTACTACTGTCACAATTGCTACAAAACTATTGGTACTATTGTTACTATTATTTCTATCGCTATCAAACTACCATATTACTGTGCTACTTAATACTGTGCTGCTGATATTTAGTCTCCGGGTGTGGTTGAATTGACAACTCATGTTAATACTTTCAAATATTATTTGGCTCCCCTTGTGTTGAATCAATAAATTTGGGTTGGATACTCTACCCTCGAAAACTGTTGTGATCCCGTATACTTGTGGGTTATCATTTACCAATATGGATGAGTGTTCTCTTAATTTGCACTTGGCGGATTCCACTCTTAAGAAACCTTTGGGTAGAATAAATGATGTTCTTATTCTTGCAAATATAAATTATGTGCCCGTTGATTTCATTGTGCTTGATATTGATTGCAATCCGTCTTGTCTAATAATACTTGGTAGGACTTTCCTACGAACCATAGGTGCTATTATTGATATGAACGAAGGCAATATAAGATTTCAATTTCCATTGAAGAAAGGAATGGAACACTTTGCTAGAAAGAGAACTAAGCTAGCATATGAATCGATTATGAGGGCCACCCATGGAATTATTATGAAAGATGGCAACACTTGAAACTATGCATTACGCCTAGATAGGGGCGTAAAACGATATCGTTTGTTGGGAGGCAACCCAATAGTTATCTTTATTTTTCTTGTTTCTTTCTATTTTGTGGGGTGCACACAATTATGCTATTGTTATGGTTCTGTATTTGTGTTTAAATTAGTGTTTGTGCCAAGTAAAGCCTTTGGGATTATTTGGTTCATAGTTGATTTGATTCTGTGAAAAAACAGAAACTTGTGCGCCCAGTAGAAGAATTGTTTAGATTCACTAGAACGTGATACATTTTTGAATTTGTTACACATGATTGATATACAAATTGCCCACGTTGCCCTAATTTTTCAGAATTTTTGGAATTACATAAGTATTGCGCTTAGCCAGATCATTACAGACTGTTCTATTTTTAACAGATTTTGTTTTCAATGCATTGTTTGCTTATTTTAATGAATCTATGGATTGTATCAGGGGGTATAAGTCATGGTGAAGTTAGAATACAGTAGGTATTATGCAGTAATAAAATATGAATGGGTTTACAACACTACCTAAAGTTTATGATTTGCTTGTTATACTAACGGATCTCACAAGTTTTCTGTTGAGTTTTATGTGATAAAGTCTTCAAGTTTTGAGTGAGATCACGATGGATGAAGGAATAATGAGTGGTAAGACCCTAAGATTCCGGATGCCCAAGGCACGTCAAGTTATTATCCAAGGACACACAAGACTCTAAGCTTGGGGATGCCTCGGATGGCATCCCCTCATTCTTCTACCAACCATCGGTAAATTACTTGGAGCTATATTTTTATTCATCACATGATATGAGTTTTGCTTGAAGCGTCGTGTATTATATGAGTCTTTGCTTTGTTTTACTTTTAGTTTGCCACAATCATATTTGCTAGACACACCTTTTTGAGATGGACACACATTATTTGCGATTTGTTAGAATACCCTATGTGCTTCACTTATATCTTTTGAGCTAGGCAGTTGCTCTAGTCCTTCACTTATATCTTTTAGAGCACGACGGTGGTTATATTTTAAAGAAATAGTTGCACTCTCATGATTCACCTATATGATTTTGAGAGTTTGATAAATAGTAATGGCAATTTCACTGGTTATGAAATTGGTCCTAATATGATAGGTATTCAAGAGGGATATAATAAAAACTTTCATGTAGATCACTGAATACGGTAAGTTTGATTTCTTGCAATAGTTTTGCAATATGAAGATGGTAATATGTGGGAGGTACTAGTGAATGATTGCGGTTTAGTAAGAATCTTGGTGTTAAGCTTTGTGATTCCCGAAGCATGCATGTATGGTCTCTAGTTATGCTAAGAAGTTGGAGCATGATTTATTATAGTGTCTTCCTTTGCGTAAAGGTCGGGGGCGCACGTTGGTTAACTCCTACCAATATCCCCCTATGAGCATGCGTAGTAGTACTTTGCTTCGAGGGCTAATAAAATTTCAAAAAGTATGTGAGTTCTTTATGACTAATGTGAGTCTGCGGATCATATGCACTCTCTCCTTTCCGCCATTTGCAAGCCTCTCTGGTACCGTGCATTGCCCTTTTTCACCTTGAGATGTGGTGCAAACTTCGTCAGTGCATCCAAACCCCATGATATGATACACTCTATCACACATAAGCCTCCTTATATCTTCCTCAAAATAGTCACCAAACCTATCTATTATGGCATTTCCATAGCCATTCCAAGATATATTGCCATGCAACTCCCACCATTCTGTTATTATGACACACATCATCATTGTCATATTGCTTTGCATGATCATATAGATAACATAGTATTTGTGGCTCAGCCACCATTCATCATTTTTTATACATGTTATGCTAGATCATTGCACATCCTGGTACACCGCCAGAGGTATTCATATAGAGTCAAATTATGTTCTAGTATCAAGTTGTAATTTTAAGTTGTAAGTAAACAGAAGTGTGATGATCATCATTACTCCTTATTAGAGCATTGTCCCAAGTGAGTAAATAATAAAATAAGAAGAGGCCAAAAAGTGCCCAATAAAAAAATAAAAATGAGAGAAAAAGAAAGAAGGGGTAATGTTACTATCCTTTTCCACACTTGTGCTTCAAAGTAGCACCATGTTTTTCATATAGAAAGTCTCCTATGCTTTTATTTTCATTATAAAACTTGGCTTGTATATTCCAATGATGGGCTTCCTCAAATGGCCGAGGTCTTCATGAGCAAGCAAGTTGGATGCACACCCACTTAGTTTTTATTTTGGAGCTTTCATGCACTTATTATAGCTCTTAGTGCATCCGTTGCATGGCAATCCATACTCCGTGCATTAACATCAATTGATGGGCATCTCCATAGCCCGTTTATTAGCCTCGTGGACGTGAGACTTTCTTCTCATGTATTGCGTGGGGGTTGAAAACGCTGAAGCGCGTTAAAAAGTATAAACCAATTGCTTGGCTGTCACCGGGGTAGTGCATGATTTATATTTTATGTTAAGAAATGGAGCATGACAAGGCTATATGACTTTGTAGGGATAGTGTTCTTTAGCATTGATATTTTGAAAGGCCTGGTTGTTTGTTGGTATGCCTTAGTATTGATGTCTTTATGCCAAATTATAGACTATTGCTTTGAATCATTCGGATCTAAATATTCATACCACAAAAGAGATTACATGTTGAATATGATAGGTAGCATTCCACATCAAAAATTCTATTTTTATCATCTACCTACTTGAGGACGAGCATGAATTAAGCTTGGCGATGCTGATATGTCTCCAACGTATCTATTTTTTTATTCCATGCTATTATAGTATCAATCTTGGATGTTTATTATGAAATTATGTATCATTTTTTGGGACTAACCTATTAACCTAGTGCCCAATGCCAGTTGTTTTTTTTTCTTGTTTTTGGCTTTTTAGAAAATCAGTACCAAACGGAGTCCAAATGCTACAAAACTTTTTGATAATTTTTGATGGACCAGAAGGGACCCTAGAAGCTTCGGGAGAAGACCTGAAGAGTCACGAGGGAGCGACAAGCCTGCCAGGCGTCCCTAGGCTTGTGGGCCCCTCATGACACCTATTGACCTAATTCTAGCTCTATAAACTTTTTCGCCGCTGCATGTTAATGTTCTTCGGAGATCCCATCTGGAGACCTTTTCTAGTACTCTGCCGGAGGGGTAATCGATCATGGAGGGCCTCTACATCAACCTTGCTACCCTTGAATGTGTGAGTAGTTTACCACAGACCTACGGGATCATAACTAGTAGCTAGATGGCTTCTTCTCTCTCTTTGATCTTCAATACAATGTTCTCCTTGATGTTCTTGGAGATCTATTCGATGTAATCCTTTTTTGTGGTGTGTTTGTTGGGATCTGATGAATTATGGGTTTATGATCAAATTATTCATGAACATTATTTGAGTCTTCTCTGAACTCTTTTATGCATGATTGTTATAGCATTGTATTTCTCTCCAATCTATCTGTTTGGTTTGGCCAACTAGACTGATTTTATCTTGCAATGGGAGAGGTACTTTGTGATGGGTTCGGTCTTGCCTTGCTCAATCCTAGTGATGGAAAGGTACATGATGTGTATTTGTATCATTGCCATTAAGGATAAAAGGATGGGGTTTATTCATATTAATTGGGTCTACTTTGTCTACATCGTGTCATCTTGCTTAAGGCGTTACTCCATTCTTTATGAACTTAATACTCTAGATGCATGCTGGATAGCGCTCGATGTGTGGAGTAATAGTAGTAGATGTAGGCAGGAGTCATTCCACTTGTCGCGGACGTGATACATATATACATGATAATTGCCTTGAATATTGTCATAACTATGCGATTTTCTATCAATTGCCCAATAGTAATTTGTTTACCCACCGTATGCCATGTTCAAGAGAGAAGCCTCTATTGAAAACTATGGCCCCTGGGTCTATCTTTACAATATATTAAAATCGAAAAATACCTTACTGCAATTTATTTACCGTTATTTTATTTTGTATTTGTTTATCTATCTTTAAGTACGAGATTTGATCCTTGCAATTAACCGCCAAGGGGTTGGCAACCCCTTGTGTGAGGGAAATACTTATCTCTACTGTACTGCGTCATCTTCTCCTCTTCGAGGAAATCCCAACACAGCTCACAAGTAGCAATCACGTCTGGATCTCTTCTACCATGAATTACAATGTTTAGTTGCTGCTTGAACTTTGGAGGTGCTCTGCATTTATCTTTTGTGGTCTGAGAAAGGGCTAGCCAGATACCATGTTACCATATTATATCATGATTGTTTTGACAAATTGTTGGCATTTGAGATTGTCGGCGTTCTGGGAACGGGGGTCCCCAGACTTGCCTGCCTGCGGCCTGCGGCGTGGCTCAAAGGGGGGCCCAGCACGGCCCATCTTCACCAACACAAACCCAAGACCCTCGCGAGGGGCCAAGCCTCGCGGGGCGGACGACGCGGAGCTTCCTCAGGCATGGCCTCATCAGGCTGGCTCACGAGGAGGCGGAGAGATCAAGGCAGGGTACCTCACGAGGTGCCCGTGACGCAAGCCATGACGACCGGGGGTGCCAGGCGGGTGCCAGCCCGCGCAGTGTCCTCCCTTCCTCTTTGGTGCAAAGGGGGCAAGCGCAGCCACGGAGTACCGAGGCATCAGGCAAAGGTTGCCATTTCGGTGCAACGAGACCAAGACCAGGAGGACTACGAGGCGGAGGTCACCGTGGGGCCCAAGACGGCGTCATCACCAGAGCTTTGCGCAGGCGAAGACTACTATTGTCAGGATAGTTGATACTAGCTGTCCCCCTTCAAATTAGCCCACCATTGTTGGCTCCCTTCCCGCTCGATATTTGGGAAGAGGACCAGGGCCTCTATAAATAGGACCAGCCACCCACAGAGCCAAGAGAGCTGGGCCGGAGGGTTGGAAGGATAGAGAAGATCGGAAAGAGAGAGAGAGAAAGGTGACTGAGCTCCTCCTAGTAGTTCATCGCCCCAGCCAAGAACAGACCCTTGTGAGGCTGTTCTTCCTTGTATTGTTCATCATCATCAGCCCAAGAGGCAATCCACCACACCACACACTGGAGTAGGGTATTACACCACAACGGTGGCCTGAACCAGTATAAACCTTGTGTCTCTTGCGTTGTTCTTTCCTTAGTTTAGATCCTAGCAAGGCGGAGGAGTGCAGGAAGGTAGGAGGCAAAATCTCCGCGCGCACCCCAGTGTTCGAACCTCAAGGGTCTGCCGGAACCCGGAATCCGACATTTGGCGCGCCAGGTAGGGCTGTGCCGGGATTCGTCTTCCACCACCCCGTTCTCCTCCGACCATCACGCCCATGTTTGACACTCGTCGGGCCCGCGCCGAGCGCCGGGCCGCGCTCGCTTCCCGCGTCGCCCAGACGGCCCCTGCCGGCGGGCGTCCTCGCCGTTCCCCGTCGCCTGCCGTCAACGCCGCCACCGGCCCGGCGGGGGACGAGCAGCGAGCATTGTCCCAGCATCCGTCCGTGCGGCAAGACGGCCGCACCGCAACTCCCTCGCTCACCCCAGCTGGTTCTTTGTCCCGCGCGCTCCGCGCGCCCATGGAGCCCCGCAACCTCTCCCCCACCCATCGCGCTGCACCAACACCCCCGGTCGTCGCGGCCCTCTTGGGCGGCTCGCAGGCGCCGCCTACAAGTCACCACGTCAAGCCGTTCATCCGCCGGGTCAGCGCCGCTTCCACGCGGCAGGGGGCTCCCCTGGACCGGGCGGCGCCCGAGACCGGCCTGACCTTCAGCTCGGAGGACCACCCCTCCAACTCGGCCTGCTCAGGTGCGCTCCCCATGCTGTGCACCCCCACCATCTGCCAGGTGGCCGTCACCAGAACCCTCATTGATGGCGGCGCGGGCCTCAGCATGCTCTCGGTCGAGGCCTTCAACCTCCTCTGCATACCCCTGGAACGGCTGCAACCCAGCCGGCCCTTCTCAGGCGTTGGGGGCAAGTCGTCCAGCTCCTTGGGACAGATCCGGCTCCCAGTAACCTTCGGCACCTACGACAACTTCCGCACGGAGCTGGTCGACTTCGACATCGCCCCCATCGGCCTCCCCTACAACGCCATCCTTGGCTACCCAGCGCTGGCCCAGTTCATGGCCACGACGCACCCGGCGTACAACCTCATGAAGATGCCCGGGAGTAGCGGTGTCCTCACTATGCACGGGGACACCGGGGACGCGCTGCGGGTGCTCAAGCTCGCCTTCAAGACGGCGGCGTCGGCACAGCCCGCCAACTTGGAGACCCCCGGGCCCAAGGGGGCTGCACCCGCCAAGAAGAAACAGTTGTTCACCCAAGACAAGGCAGAAACCAAGCAGATACCCGTCGATGAGGACGGATCCACCAACGCCACTTTCACCATAGGCGCCCACCTCAAACCCGAGCAGGAGAAGGCCCTGGTCGGGTTCCTGTGCGCAAACAAGAAGGTATTCGCTTGGGAGCCTGACCAGTTGGCAGGGATCCCTAGGAGTGTAATCGAGCATCACCTCAACGTGTGCCCCAACGTGCGCCCTGTGAAGCAGAAGGCCAGGCGGCAGTCCACAGAAAAGCAGGCCTTCATCATCCAAGAGACCCGCAAATTAGAAGCTGCTGGGGTCATTCGCGAGGTCCGATACCCGGATTAGTTGGCCAACCCTGTCGTTGTGCCAAAGAAGGGAGGGAAGGAGCGCATGTGTGTCGACTTCACCAACCTCAACAAAGCATGCCCGCAAGATCCGTTCCCGCTCCCCCGCATCGACCAGATCGTCGATTCCACTGCGGAATGCGACCTGTTATGCTTCTTGGATGCCTTCTCTGGGTATCACCAGATCAAGATGGCGGTAGAAGACGTCGAGAAGACAGCCTTCCTAACCCCATGTGGGGTGTACTGCTACACATGCGTGCCATTCGGGCTGCGTAACGCAGGGGCGACCTTCCAGCGGCTGATGCACATCACCTTGGGCCCACAGCTCGGGAAGAATGTTGAAGCTTACGTCGATGACATTGTGGTAAAGTCTCGGGAGGCCAGGACCTTGATACAAGACTTGGAGGAAACCTTCACGAGCCTCAATGCAGTGAACCTACGGCTCAACCCAGAGAAGTGTGTGTTCGGAGTCCCCTCGGGCAAGCTCTTGGGTTTCCTCGTGTCCCACCGAGGCATCGAGGCTAACCCGGAGAAGGTCAAGGCGGTGGAATACATGAGCCCGCCAAAGACCCTCAGAGAAATGCAGAAGCTCACGGGGCACGTGACCGCGCTAGGGCGCTTCATCTCCAAGTTGGGGGAACGAGCACTGCCCTTCTTCCAACTAATGAAGAAAAAGGGGCCCTTCGAGTGGACTAAAGAGGCCGACAAGGCGTTCCAGGATCTCAAGAGACACCTGACCAGCCCACCGATCATGGTGGCTCCGCGCCCTCAAGAGCCCCTGGTGCTTTACCTCGCCGCCACTCCCTACTTCGCCAGCACAGCCTTGGTGGCAGTCAGAGAGGAGCACCGAATCAAAACCGCGGCAGCAGCCCGGGACAAGGCAGAACAGGGACAAGGAAGGCCTACAGAAACCGCCACCGCGGCTGAGGAGGATCAGCCGCCGCAGAGGGGCGCACCAGAGGCGGAAGAGGCCCCTCTTCCAGATGGCCAGTCTCAGGAGGCCTCATTGCCTCAAGAGGCGCCACGGTCTCCGAAGGGAGCCACCAGCACTGACGCACTCCACCTCATTGAGCACCCAGCGTACTTCGTCAGCACGGTGTTGCGGGATGCAAGGGCACGGTACCCCATGCATCAGAAACTCCTCCTCGCGCTACTGGTGGCCTCGCGCAAGCTGCGGCACTACTTTCAGGGTCACCCCATCAAGGTCGTCTCGTCATACCCCCTGGAGAGAGTACTCAGGAGCCCTAATTCAGCTGGAAGGGTCGCTGAGTGGAACATAGAACTGCAAGCGTTTCAGCTCGAATTCAGCACGACCAGAGTCATCAAGGGAGCAGCGTTGGCGGATTTTGTGGCAGAATGGACGGAGGCGCCAGGCCTCAAGGCCGACGAGGATCGGTCCCTGTCCCTGGGAAGTGAGGCGCCAGAAGGCTGGGTCATGTACTTCGATGGGGCGTTCTCCAGGCATGGCGCTGGGGCTGGGGCGGTGCTTATATCGCCCGCTCAGGACAAGCTCTATTACGCCGTGCAGCTCTGTTTCCAGCAAGGTGAAAAGGTCTCCAACAACATAGCAGAGTATGAAGGTTTAATAGCGGGCTTGAAGGCCGCGGCTGCCCTGGGGGTGAAACGCCTCACCATCAAGGGCGATTCGCAGATCCTTGTCAATTTCTCCAACAAGGTGTACGAGCCGAAGGATGAGCACATGGAAGCCTACCTAGCGGAGGTCCGCAAGATGGAGAAGCAGTTCTGGGGGTTGGAGTTGCAGCATGTGCCCCGTGGCACCAATCAGGAGGCCGACGACATCGCCAAACGGGCGTCCAGGCGGTTACCTCAGGAGCCTGGCGTTTTCGAGGAACGGCTCTTCAAGCCATCAGCCCTGCCATCATTATCGAACACGGCTCAGCCCCGGGAGGAGCTCCCCCAGCCACCTGCCTCAGGGGCTCCGGCCTGTGGCCCAGCCTCAGGAGCACGTCTGCTCCTGACGATGGAACCTCAAGAGGGATGTTGGATCGCGGAGCTCTGAAGTTACCTAACACAAGGGACCCTGCCGGAGAAGGAGGAGGAAGCGGAGCGAGTGGCACGCCAAGCCACGGCATACTGCATCAAGGATGGAGAGCTCTACCGGAAGCGGCCAAACGATGTATCCTTGCGCTGCATCTCCAGGGAGCAAGGGAAGGAACTGCTGGAAGATATACACGATGGAGATTGTGGACATCATTCATCATCACAGACCCTCGTCGGCAAGGCTTCCGCAGTGGGTTTTATTGGCCCACCGCGCTCAATGACGCCGTCGAACTAGTAAAAGCTTGTGAGGCCTGCCAGTTCCACGCCAAGCAGATCCATCAGCCAGCAGGAGGCTTGCAGACTATACCCCTTTCGTGGCCATTCGCAGTCTGGGGGCTGGATATCTTGGGCCCGTTTCCTCGGGCGCCTGGGGGCTACCGCTACCTCTACGTCGCCGTGGACAAGTTCACCAAGTGGGCTGAAGTAGAGGCTGTCCGCACCATTCCCGCGGGTTTCGTGGTCAAGTTCATCAAGGGCATCGTGAGCCGGTTCGGGGTGCCGAATTGCATCATCACGGACAACGGTTCGCAGTTCACCAGTAACCTCTTCAAAACATACTGTGCTAACCTTGGAACGCAGATATGCTACGCTTCGGTGGCGCACCCCCGAAGCAACGGCCAGACCAAGCGAGCCAACGCGGAGGTCCTGAGGGGCCTCAAGACCAGGACGTTCAAGAAGAAGCTGGAGGCCTGCGGCAGAGGTTGGTACGACGAGCTTCAGTCCGTGTTGTGGTCCACCCGCACAACCGCGACCAAGCCGACTGGAGAGACCCCGTTCTTCCTGGTCTACGGAGCCGAAGCGGTCCTCCCTCACGAGGTCAGACGTCGCTCCGCACGGGTCCTGGCATTTGACAAGGCGCAGCAGGAAGCCATGCGGGGGATGTACCTTGTGCTGGGGGAGGAACGTCGCCGAGAAGCCGCGCTACGAGCGGCGAGGTACCAACAAGCACTGCGGCGATATCACTGCCGCAACATCCGCCCAGAACTCTCGAGGTAGGAGACCTCGTGCTCAGGCGGGTTCTCTCCAGGGAGGGGCTGCACAAGCTCTCTCCCATGTGGGAGGGCCCGTTCAAAGTTGTTCATGTTTCCAGGCCCGGCTCCACGCGCTTGGAGACTCAGGAGGGGGTGCCAGTCCAGAATGCATGGAACATCTAGCACCTCCGGAGGTTCTACCCCTAAAAAGGCCCAGAGCCTGTGAAGAAGGCGAATTCCTGTGAAGCTATCGCGTTTTGGAAAAGGCCCAGAGCCTGTGAAGCTATCGCATTTTGGAAAAGGCCCAGAGCCTGTGAAGAAGGCGAATGCCTGTGAAGCTATCGCGTTTTGGAAAAGGCCCAGAGCATGTGAAGAAGGCGAATGCCTGTGAAGCTATCGCGTTTTGGAAAAGGCCCGGAGCCTATGAAGAAGGCCAACGCCTGTGAAGCTCGCCGCCCGTGACACTCTCACGTAATAATGAGTTGGGGCTGTACATGCCCCGGAGTCTCAGGAGCGCCGGACTCAGGCCCTGGGGCTCCCTCCCACGCCCAGTGGCAGCACTTAGCTCCGCGCTGGTGAGAAGACGTCGAAGACTAGATTAGGTGTCGGACGCGGCTTTTCATTTGCTTTCCGCAGTTGGCTTGTTCCTTCTCATTCGAAGTTTTATTGAAGTTGTTGCCGTCTTTGGCTTGTGGTTCTTTGACTTTTCACTCTCCTGCCTCGACTTCTCTTGTGCAAGGCCTCGCGAGGAGGGCAGCTAAGCACCCTCGCGAGTGTTCCTATCCTAGTCATTCAAAGAGTTCGCGACCTGGGCCCCTTACAGGAGCACCCCTCCAGTCCGTGCCCCACGGGCACCGCGACACAAACAAAGGGCCTGGGTCGGTCGCCCCCCACGGCCGGGGCCGGGAACTATCCACGCTCAGGCACGTAGCCGGAAGGTACGGTCACGAAAGCAAAACGATGATTAACAGCAATAACCCAAACACGCCCCCGTGGGGCTCCACACTATTGTCTTTGTTACGTAGGAAAAAGGAAAAGAAAGAACAAATCCGGTGCGGCTCGCCTCACACCGGCTCACAGGGAAGGCCCGAGCTGCCTCCGGAGCTCAGGCGGACTCCCTCTCGCGCTTCACCAGGGCGCGATGGCGGGCGGACACGTTGCCACCTCCCAAGCAGATATGACGGCGTGGAGGCTGACCGCGGCCACCGCTAGAAGAGTCGCCGCCTGAAGAAGAACCGGAGAAGCTTGAGGAACCCTGAGCGCCGCCGGCCGCGCGAGCGCTGCCCTCTCCATCATCGCCGGAGCTGGGTTCCCAGCCGCGGTCGTCACCCTCGGGGCAACACCCTGCGCGGCGATCATCTTCCCCAAACACCCTCACGTAGAGGGTGGCATCGCCGTCGAACTTGAAGTGTAGGGTGCACCGACGGCCCAGGCCACGCGCGCGGGCAAACGTCTGCCAACCGCGGGCCAGGAACAGGCTCCCGGCCGCGGAGACCTCCAGTGAGACCCATGAGGCCCGGCTGCAGCAGCCGTCGGCCTGGAGCCAGAGGCCGCCCGGGGTGCCGGCCGGGAGCTCGCTAAGGAGGAAGCGAGGAAGTGGAAGCCGGGTGCTGGTCGGCCCCGCCGACCACACGACGAACTCCGGCAGCACTTCAGCAGTGCGAAAGCATGGCCTAGGGGGACGCGCAGCCGGAGCGTGCCCCCCGGCCGCAGCAATCCGCCCGTCGCTGTGCTAAAGATCGCCTCCACGGCCGCGGGGAGCCACCGTGGTGGCCACAGGATGTTTACGAGGGCGCCCTCGGCCGCGCTTGGGTGGGGTAGAGGCGGGCTCAACCTGGTGAGCCTTCCCCTTCTCTGCGGCCGAGAACCTCCTTGACAGGGCCATGAAGAAAAGGAGAAGCAAGGAGGGATGAACTGGAAGGGCGCGCGCCGGTCCATACTTATAACTGGCAATGGCCAACCAACGGCCCCCACGATCGCAGGTAATTATGACCCGCTTTGCATGCAGGGACTTGTCCAATCCGTGCAGTTGCCGAGGCGCCATGGGGAAGTGGAGACGCCCACGTCCAATCAACCGCCACGTGGCGCCCAAGGCCGCAGGCTGTTAGGGCCCGCGGCGCTTCGCTCTTGCCCTTCCGCCTCCCTGCACGGCCAAGTCCGAGCGCGCCTTGGGCCCGGGGGCTACTATCGGCATTCTGGGAACGGGGGTCCCCAGACTTGCCTGCCTGCGGCCTGCGGCGTGGCTCAAAGGGGGGCCCAGCGCGACCCATCTTCACCAACACAAACCCAAGACCCTCGCGAGGGGCCAAGCCTCGCGGGGCGGACGACGCGGAGCTTCCTCAGGCATGGCCTCGTCAGGCTGGCTCACGAGGAGGCAGAGAGATCAAGGCGGGGTACCTCACGAGGTGCCCGTGACGCAAGCCATGACGACCGGGGGCGCTAGGCGGGTGCCAGCCCGCGCAGTGTCCTCCCTTCCTCTTTGGTGCAAAGGGGGCAAGCGCAGCCGCGGAGTACCGAGGCATCAGGCAAAGGTTTCCATTTCGGTGCAACGAGACCAAGACCAGGAGGACTACGAGGCGGAGGTCACCGTGGGGCCCAAGACGGCGTCATCACCAGAGCTTTGCACAGGCGAAGACTACTTTTGTCAGGATAGTTGATACTAGTTGTCCCCCTTCAAATTAGCCCACCATTGTTGGCTCCCTTCCCGCTCGATATTTGGGAAGAGGACCAGGGCCTCTATAAATAGGACTAGCCACCCACAGAGCCAAGAGAGTTGGGCCGGAGGGTTGGAAGGATAGAGAAGATCGGAAAGAGAGAGAGAGAGAGAAAGGTGACTGAGCTCCTCCTAGTAGTTCATCGCCCTAGCCAAGAATAGACCCTCGCGAGGCTGTTCTTCCTTGTATTGTTCATCATCATCAGCCCAAGAGGCAATCCACCACACCACACACTGGAGTAGGGTACTACACCACAACGGTGGCCTGAACCAGTATAAACCTTGTGTCTCTTGCGTTGTTCTTTCCTTAGTTCAGATCCTAGCAAGGCGGAGGAGTGCAGGAAGGTAGGAGGCAAAATCTCCGCGCACACCCCAGTGTTCGAACCTCAAGGGTCTGCCGGAACCCGGAATTTGACAGAGATATGTTATTAGTGCTCACTAGTTGATTATGCCATTGATATGAGTAAATATAATTTCTAGGTGTTATCATTTGCATGGTTAGTTCATGATATTTGCTGAAAATTGGGTGCTATTTAAGCTTATATATGGATACAAGAACAAAAGAGTTCGTAATTTTTTCTTTATCACTTTCAGTTTGTTAACTGAATTGCTTGAGGACAAGCAACGAGTTAAGCTTGGGGGAGTTGATACATCTCCGTCGTAACACTTTTGCTCTTGTTTCGGACTCTAATCTGCATGATTTGAATGAAACTAACTCGGGCTGACGTTGTTTTCAGAAGAACTACCGTGGTGTTGTTTTTTTGTGCAGAAATAAAAGTTCTCGAAATTCGACAGAACTTTCTGGAGATTTTTCATGGAATATATAAAAAAATACTAGAGCGAAGATCCACCAGAGGGGCCCCCAGTTGCCCACAAGGCAACAGGGTGCGACCACCCCCCAGGCATGCCCCGATGCTTTGTGGGGCCCACGAGGCTCCGCTGACACTAATATCAAGCCTATAATTCCTTTCCCGGAAAAAAAATAAGAGAAGAAGTTTCATTGCATTTTATAATACAGAGCCGCCGCCACCTCCCGTTCTTCATCGGGAGGGCTGATCTAGAGTCCTTTTAGGCCACATAGGTTGATACATGTTTTCATCCCACTTTCTTCGATAGAAACTTTGAGGTAATCTTTGAAGTTCTTTGTGTTGGATTGAATGTTATGATTCTGAAATTGTTTGATGCATATTGAATAATTAACTCACGGATACTTGTTGTGACATTGGAGTATCTAGGTGACATTAGAGTTGCTCGATGCGTATCATATGGTGTTATTGTAGTACGATCTCTAGGGTTGTTTGTGACACTTATAGGGATGGCTCAGTAGATTGATCGGAAAGATAACTTTGAGGTGGTTTGCTACCTACAACAATTTCATCTTATGTTCTGCGCTACTGATAATCACTTTGGAGTGATTTTTTGTCACACGTTGATGGATGGTTATATGATTCAATTATGCTAGCACTATTGAGAGATTGCACTAGTGAAAGTATGGACCCAAGGCCTTGTTTCTAAGCATTGATATACCATTTTGCTCATTGTTTGCTACTTGTTACCATGCTGTTTTTATTATTTCAGATTACAAAAACCTATATCTACTATCCATACTACACTTTTATCACTATCTCTTCGCCGAACTAGTGCACCTATACAATTTGCTATTGTATTGGATGTGTTGGGGACACAAGAGATTTCTTGTATTTGATTGCAGGGTTGTTTGGGAAAGATCATCTTCATCCTACACCTCCCAAAGATTGATAAACCTTAGGTCATCCGCTTGAGGGAAATTTGCTGATATCCTACAAAACTCTGTGCTTGGGGGCCCAGCAGAGTCTACAAGAAGAAAAGTTGCGTAGTAGACATGAGCTATTTTTCACGCCGTTGCCGGGGCGGTGAGTGCTTGAAGGTATATCTTTAGATCTTGCAACTGAATCATTTTGTTCTTGTTTATCCACTGGGTCGGTTTTATAAAAGAAAAATACAGAAATATGGAAATGTAGTTGTGTCAATGTGATTATTTCTATAGTCTTTCTTGAAAATGATGGATCGTAAAATTGTGCAAAAGTCTTAGAAGAAGAATTCAATAAATTTTTTGGCATAAAATCCTTGATTGATAAGCATGATTGCAATGTTGTTAGTATGCTTTCTATGAATATTCATAATACTAATGATGCTTGCACTAGTCATGATAGAAAGGTTTCTTATAAGCACGTCAATTTTTGCAGAGTGCATAAACTTTATGAAGACATGCTATTTAGGGATGATAGATTTTGTAAGAAGCGTAAACATGACAAAACTAAATGATGGCTTAAAGTTATAGATGATTTTGCTAAAAAATATGTTTTATTTATCCCATTACTTGTGCACTTCGCAATAAAGTTGGTCATCTTAATTTCCAATGCATGTCTTTTCATGATCTAATCATGGACAAATATTGTAATAACCTGATCACCATTGAACTTTATAATGAACTTTGTCTATCTTTTGGGTGTGAAGAATTGTCACACTAATAATTGGTTTGAAGCATTCATACTCACAGACCATGCCGAAACTATTCTACAGGAAATCTATATGTTTTGTGTGGTAAATTGCAATGAGAATGCTTATATCGCCAATTATAGAAAGATGGGAAAACCAATAGAATAAATAATGAATACTAGTGGGAGGGTAAAGATTTCCCAATACCCTCCTATTGTTTCTCGTAATGAACCAGGTGACGGGAAGGAGCCTCCTATCCAACCAATCTCTTCAATAAGAGGCTCAAAAAATTGTTAAACCCACAAATAATGTGGAGAACAAGAAGATGAAGAAAAGAAGAAAAGGTAAAGGTAAAAAGGTATCTCTTGCAAATAATGTTGCTCCTATTATTGTTGTCCTCATGAGAATGAATTAAAAATAATTATGGAAGATGATACACTTGATGATGATACTGTTTTTTGGTCTTATGGCACAATGTCCGAAGGAACTATTGAGGATGATTTTGTTATGCCTATTACTTGTTGTGGTAATTATGATTGGGAAGATAATGATACTTCTTATAATCTTGAAAATCTTTTTGGCACCAACTTAGAAAATTATGATGATAATAATTGTTATACTATTGGTGTTATCATACTATTAATGATAAGAGTGATTCTGCTAATGATATGCAAAACCACCAGCTTGGGGATGATATTGATGAGAATGACATGTTTGAGAATGTATTTGCTGCAAATAATGTCTATCTTAAGCTTGGGGATGCTATGCTTAATGGAGATGATCTTTTTAGTATCACTACTTTTAATGATCAAATTTATTATGATGATAGCATGCCTTCTATTTATGATGATTGCAATAATTATGAAAGTGGGTTTGGAAGAGTGTCAACTTTAGGTAATAATTATCCCACTATTTTGGAGGGTCCTGAATCTTATCATAATGATGAAAGTGGATTTGGAGAGGTCATGAATTTAGTTAATGTTGAATCCACTACTTTAGAAGATGTTTCAATTGATTATGATGAGAACAAAGTTGCTACATATGATGATTATTGTGATGATACTTATGTTATAAAAAGTAGTGATAATTCCTTATGAAACTTGTCACAGTTATGATTACCCATATATTGAACATTACTTTTTTAATGTGGAAACAATTTATAGCATTCGAGTATCATATGATACTCCCACTATTATGAATGAGAAGAGAATTGCCTATGAGAAGAATAATAAAATTTGTATGCTTATGGACCATGACAAGAATGCTTTATGTGATAGATATATTGTTGAATTTATTCATTATGCTACTGAACATTATTATTAGATGGGAACATATGTTTGTAGGTATGTCAATAATATCAAGGCCCCTCTCTATGTGTTGAAAGTTTTGAAGTCATGTTTGTTTTGCCTTCATATGCTGGTTGATTCTTGCTGCAACAATTTGTTTTCTTACAAAGTACCTATGCATAGGAAGTGGGTTAGGCTTAAATGTGCTTGCCATGTGATTCATGATGCTCTCTTGCATGTTCCAATTACTATTCTTATGTGAGCATCATTAAAATCATCATGCCTAGCTAAAAAGGCATTAAAGAAAAGTGCTTGTTGGGGGACAACCCAATATTTATACCTATTGTTTTTGTGTGTCAACATGATTAAGCTACTATAGTAATCATTTTTTTTATCTTGTATTTCTATAGTGTGCCTGATACGTCTTCGTCGTATCTATAATTTTGATTGCTCCATGCCAATATTATACAACTTTTATATACTTTTGGCAACATTTTATATTATTTTAATGCCAGTTCATGTTTGTTGCATGTTTTTCATTTTGCAGAATATCCACATCAAACAAAGTCCAAACGCGATAAAAAATTTCGAAGAATTATTTTGGAATATATGTGATTTTTGGGAGGTGGAATCAACGCAAACGAAGGCCCGCTGCCTCCACTATCCAGCAGGGCAAGGCCTGCCCCCTGGCACACGGTGGTGCCTAGTGGGCACCCCATAAGTAGGTTGAGGTAGGAAGCTATATCCGAAAAAACCGTGTCAAAATTTCAGCGCAATCGGAGTTATGGATCTCCGGATATTTAAGAAACGGTGAAGGGCCAGAAAAAAGAAATGTGAAACAGAAGAGAACAAAGAGAGAGATCCAATCTCGGAGGGGCTCCTACCACTCCACCGCCACAGAGGCCATGGACCAGAGGGGAAACCCTCCTCCCATCCAGGGGGAGGCCAAGGAAGAAGAAGAAGAAGAAGAAGAAGAAGAAGAAGAAGAAGAAGAAGAAGAAGAAGAAGAAGAAGAAGAAGAAGAAGGGGGTCTCTCCCCCTCTCTCCCGGTGGCACGGGAGCGCCGCCACGACAATCATTGTGACGGCGATCTACACCAACATCTTCACCGCCATCAATACCAACTCTCTCCCCCACTATGCAGCGGTGTAACCTCTCTATTCCCTCTGTAACTCTCTACTTAAACATGGTGCTCAACACTATGTATTATTATCCAATGATATGTGGTTATCCTATGATGTTTGAGTCGATCTATTTTGTCCTATGGGTTGACTGATGATCATGATTGGTTTGAGTTGTATATTTTATTTTGGTGTTGTCCTATGGTGCCCTCTGTGTCACGCAAGTGTGAGTGATACCCGCTATAGGGTGTTGCAATACGTTCATGATTCACTTATGGTGGGTGGCTAGAGTGACAGAAGCTTGCGCCAGACTAAGGGGGTTGTTGCGTATAGGATAAAGAGGACTTGATACTTAATGCTATGGTTGGGTTTTACCTTAATGATATTTGGTAGCTGCGGATGCTTACCTGAGTTCCAGTAATAAGTGCATATGATCTAAGTACAAAAAGTATGTTAACTCATACCTCCCCCTCATATAAAATTACAATAATGATTACTGGTCTAGTTATCGATTGCCTAGGGACAAATCTTTCTCTTGTGTTACAGAAGTCTTTCTACTACACTACTAAATTTATTATCTAGAAATTTATTCATAGCTTTATTCTCGCAAAGTACTTCTAGTTTTATTCTTGTTCTAGGTAAAGCGAACGTTAAGTGTGCGTAGAGTTGTATCAGTGGTTGATAGAACTTGAAGGGAATATAAATCCTACCTTTAGCTCCTCATTGGGTTCGACACTCTTATTTATCGAAAAAGCTACAATTGATCCCCTATACTTGTGGGTTATCAAGACCTTTTTTGGTACCGTTGCCGGGGAGCAATAGCATGGGGTGAATATTCTCGTGTGTGCTTGTTTTCTTTATCACTAAGTAGTTTTTTCTGTTCTAAGTTGTTTCATATCTTTAGTTATGGATATGGAACACGAAATACCAAAAAAATTAGTTGTACTTGCTACTCATGGAGATGGGGAACCTCCTAAAACACTTGATGCTCATTATGTGAAACATATTAAATACTACTTTGATAATCCTGAGAAAACTGTCGGGGAAACGACACCTATGGGATCCCCTGGATCCCTTCTATGGTTTGGTAGGGAAGAAGTATGCACAAAGAGCGGATCTAACGATCAGCACCAAGGATTTTTACCCAGGTTCAGGCCGCATAAAACCCTAGTCCTGCTTTAGTGTATTGAGAGTTCTTGAGTTCTGGCTAGCTGCTAGCGCATGCAAATTGGGCCAGAAAGTCCAAAAGTCCCTTCCTGTATCGCCTTGGGCCTTCTTTTATATTGAGGGGCTACCACAGCGGCGTACATGCATACATGAGGTGTAAAGCTGCTACAGTGCTTATACTTATCCCTGCCGTCTTAGGACAAGTGCATTTAATGCACCATTTACGTGTCCCTAACTTTATTAGGGACGAAAACAGAGCTCGTCCCGTCCGTCGCCGCCTCACTTCATCTCGACATGTGTTCAGGATGACGAGGTTCGCAGGGCCAGGCTGGCAGGCTAGTCGCCGTGCTGGAGCAGTGGCAGGGCCATGGGATCTTTGTCGGGCATGAGTCTTGTTGTGGCCTCGCAGACGTCCCCGACAAGGTTCTTGCCGGGGGCGCACAAACGTTCCCGGCAAGGATCTTGCTGGGAACTTTGCCTTTCACCTTCACAAAGATCTGCATGCCACCACGTAAACACCCCTGGATCTTGGTCTTGACATTGTCGATGGTGCCAGAGCTCTCAACCTCAAGGGAGATGGTCTTGCCGTTGTCAACGGCATTAGAGCTCTTAAACCGAAGGGGGGTGGTCTTGTTGTGGCTTTGCTTTGCAAACCATCCCGGCAAGAATCTTGCTGGGGCTTCGCAAACCATCCCGACAAGATTCTTGCCGGGGGCTCAGATTGTCTTCTGTTCTCTGATTACTGGCTCTGATGTTGTCTTGGTCATCTAGTATTTACTTCCGGTTGTCCTCGTCAGGCCTTGCCGTGGGTATGGCTGCAACTGCCCATGCACAAGTAAGGGGTACTAAAGGGCCCAGAATTTAGTACACCGATAGGAGCCCCCGGGCCTGGGCCTCACACGTGGGTGCGAGGCGTTGTTGGGCTAGGCCCAAATAGTGGGCGGGCACGCGTGGCAGGGGTTAACCATGAAGGAAATATGCCCTTGAGGCAATAATAAAGTTGTTGTTTATATTTCCTTATATCATGATAAATGTTTATTATTCATGCTAGAATTGTATTAACCAGAAACTTAGTACATGTGTGAATACATAGACAAATAGAGTGTCCCTAGTATGCCTCTACTTGACTAACTCATTAATCAAAGATGGTTAAGTTTCCTAGCCATGGACATGTGTTGTCATTTGATGAACGGGATCACATCATTAGAGAATGATGTGATGGACTAGACCCATCCGTTAGCTTAGCACTATGATCGTTTGTTTATTGCTATTTCTTTCTTCATGACTTATACATGTTCCTATGACTATGAGATTATGCAACTCCCAAATACCGGAGGAACACTTAGTGTGCTATCAAACGTCACAACGTAACTGGGTGACTATAAAGATGCTCTACAGGTGTCTCTGATGGTGTTTGTTGAGTTGGCATAGATCGAGATTAGGATTTGTCACTCCGATTGTCGGAGAGGTATCTCTGGGCCCTCTCGGTAATGCACATCACTATAAGCGTTGCAAGCAATGTGACTAATGAGTTAGTTGTGGGATGATGCATTACAGAACGAGTAAAGAGACTTGCCGGTGACGAGATTGAACTAGGTAAGATGATACCGATGATTGAATCTCGGGCAAGTAACATACCGATGACCAAGGGAACAACGTATGTTGTTATGCGGTTTGACCGATAAAGATCTCCCTATAATATGTAGGAACCAATATGAGCATCGAGGTTCCACTATTGGTTATTGACGAGAGATGTGTATCGGTCATGTCTACATAGTTCTCGAACCCGTAGGGTCCGCACGCTTAACGTTCGATGACGATTCGTATTATGAGTTATGTGATTTGATGTACCGAAGATTATCAGAGTCCAGAATGAGATCACGGACATGAAGAGGAGTCTCTAAATGGTTGAGACATAAAGATTGATATATTGGACCATGTTATTCGGACATCGGAAGTGTTCCAGATGGTTTTGGATAAAACCGGAGTGCCGGAGGTGTTACCGGAACCCCCCGGAGAAGTAATGGGCGTTAGGGAGAGAGAAGGCAGTAGCCAGGAGGTGCTCCCCCAAGGGGAGTCCGAATAGGACTATGGGAGGGGGCGCGGCCCCTCTTTCCCTCTCCCTCTCCCTCTCCTTCCTTATTCTCCTACTTGGACTAGGAAAGGGGGGGACCGATTCCTACTTGGAGTAGGGTTGTAACACCCACAATGCGGCTGTATCTCCCACGTGTCGGGGCACGACTTAGAGGCATAGCCGCATGGTAGATTTGTCACAAAAGGGGTAATCTTCACACAATCCCATGTACTGAATAAGAAAGGGATAAAGAGTTGGCTTACAATCACCACTTCACACAATACAAGTTAAACATACATCATCCAAATTACAAACAAGGTCCGACTACGGAACCAAAATAAATGAAGACAACCCCAAATGCTAGATCACCGATCGTCCCAACTGGGCTCCACTACTGATCAACCGGAAAAGACACAAAACAACAATCACGATCTTCATCGAGCTCCAACTTGAGCTCGGTTGCGTCACCTGCACTGGTATCATCGGCACCTGCAACTATTTGGAAGTAACTGTGAGTCACGAGGACTCAGCAATCTCACACCCGCGAGATCAAGACTATTTAAGCTTAAAGGTAGGAAAGGGGTAATGGGGTGGAGCTGCAGCAAGCACTAAGCAAATATGGTGGCTAACTTACGCAAAAAAGAGCGAGAAGAGAAGCAACGCACGGTCGAGAAGCTAGAAGTGATCAAGAAGTGATCCTAAAACTACTTACGTTCAAGCATAACACAATACCGTGTTCACTTACGCGGTTGATGCATTTTAATTAAGTTAAGTGTCAAGTTCTCTACAACCGGACGTTAACAAAATTCCCATCTACCACATAACTGTGGGCACGGCTCTCAAAAGTTTATACCCTACAGGGGTGTCCCAACTTAGCCCATCACAAGCTCTCATGATCAACGAAGGATATTCCTTCTCCCAGGAAGACCCGACTAGACTCGGAATCCCGGTTAGAAGACATTTCGACAATGGTAAAACAAGACTAGCAAAGCCGCCCGAATGTGCCGACAAATCCCGATAGGAGCTGCACATATCTTGTTCTTAGGGCACACCGGATGGGCAAGACGTCGGGTTGGCATAGACCCTAGTTGCCTAGGGGGTGCCGGACATCGCCCAGTTCGGACCAACACTTAGAGAAGCACTAGCCGGGGGGGGGGGGGGTTAAAATAAAGATGACCCTCGGGAGCACGACTCCCAAGGGAAAAGTATAGGTGGTGGTGAGGCAAATGGTAAAACCAAGGTTAGGCCTTGCTGGAGGAGTTTTATTCAAAGCGAACTGTCAAGGGGTTCCCATAACACCCAACCGCGTAAGGAACGCAAAATCAAGGAACATAACACCGGTATGACGGAAACTAGGGCGGCAAGAGTGGAACAAAACTCCAGGCATAAGGCCGAGACTTCCACCCTTTACCAAGTATATAGATGCATTAAAGTAAATAAGATATAATAATGATATCCCAACAATATCCATGTTCCAACATGGAACATACTACATCTTCACCCGCAACTAGCAACGCTATAAGAGGGGCTGAGCAAAAGCGGTAACATAGCCAAACAACGGTTTGGTAGGAAAGGAGGGTTAGAGGCTTGACATGACAATATGGGAGGCATGATATAGCAAGTGGTAGGTAGCGCGGCATAGCAATAGAGCGAACAACTAGGAAGCAAAGATATAAGTGATTTCGAGGGTATGGTCATCTTGCCTGAGATCCCGCAAGGAAGAAGAACGAGTCCATGAAGAAGACAAACGGACAAAGTCGAACGAATCCTCACAACTCCGGAACGGAAACCAAAGCTAACGAGAGAAGCAACCCGGAAAGAAGCAAACAACATAGTAAACAACCATCACATAAGCATGTCATGATGCACAACCAAGTATGATGCATGTCCAGTTTAATGAGGCATGGCATGGCAAAGTGCAACAAACAATACTACAAATTAAGTGGAGCTCAATATGCAACAAGTTGCATATTGACGAAACACCACATCAATTATTTAGTTCTCTCTCGTTTATGTACCCAACAATATTAAATGTTATTAAACATGGCAAGGGGTGAATCATAATAAAACTACCTAACTAGGCTAGTTTAAATGAGGCCGAAAATAACAAACAACAATTCCGGAAAATCCTCATATGCATATATTAGGTTTGGTACCGTTCTGCCCTAAACCATATTTTAGAGTTGTTAAACATGCAAAGTAATGCCACCATGTTAATCTTTGCATTTTTCTACTCCATTTACATATAAAGTTTATTTAAAATGGAGCTACGATTATTTAGTTATGAATTAAATCATTTTAGCATGTTATTAGAGAAAATTTAATCAAACAACATTTTAAACATGGATATTATGAATGTAGATGCAATTCTAAGCGTTTTTCATGTTTGAAGTTTTTACATAAGATGCATGGTTATATAGTTATTAAATGCATGGACTTGAAGGGCTTTTCTATAAAACTGCCAATTCCCTGGAAATTAGGAAATTCACAGAACAGGAAAAAAACATAGCAGGCCGAAACTGGCTGGACGCTGGGCTGTGGTATTCTCACCATTGGGCCTAATAGGCCAGCTCAGAGCTGGGCTTGGAGACTGCTGGGCAGGGGCGAGGCCCACGAGGCCAGGTCAACGGGCGCAGAGGTCACGCGCGGGCGTTGACGAGAGAACGAGGCGGATCGGGTGCATCTCGTCCTCCTGCTCGAAGCAGAGGAGGAGGCGGTGGTTTGACGACGCCGGGGACATCGACAGGGACGACAGCGGGCGAACAAGGCAAGGAGAAGGGCCGGCGGGAGCCACGACGAGGATCCGGCGCGGCTCGGGTCCCAGTGGCCGGATCCGGAGGTGGTCGGCGATGTTCAGCGCAGTCAAAGCAAGCTGCAGGGGAGTGGGACACGTGTTCGTTCTTGCGCAAGCGCATGATGCAGGAGGAGGGAGGCGTCCATGGCAGGGAACGGCAACGACAGCAGGCAATGTAGGCTGGGAACTTGATGTTGGGGTCGTCCTCGTCGAGCGAAGTAGAGGAGGCGAGGTCGCAGGGAAGGCCGACGGCAAGGGACTCACAATGGCGGTGGGGAACTTGGCAGTAGCAGCAGGTTCAGGAGGGATCGCCGGGGCTCTTGGTGGCATCGGTCCAAGGCGCCGGTGTGCTCGCAAGACAGGGCGGCGCGAGGCTTCAAGAGCTCCTGGTGGTGCATCGAAGGAGGCGGGGAGGCAAAACCAAGGTCGACCCTGGTAGCGATGTTCCTGCTGGTCTCCATGGAGAAGACAGAGAGCAAGTGAGAGAGGAAACCAGATGGAACGGGAGAAGGAGAAGCAACGAGGGGTGCAGGGTCCGGCCTGATGGAGGTGGTCACCGGCGGTGATGCTGGTGCAGCTCCGGCGAGGTTGCTGCAGGGCCGGAGGAGCTAAGGAGGCCGGGGCCTCGCGAGCTGCTCGGGGGTGAGGAGGTGGGCGCTGGGAGATGCGGTTGGATGGATGGACCAATGGAATTCGGTGGGGATTGGCCGGCGTTGAAACCCAGGGAGGCCAGGTGGCTACGGGATGGATCCCGAGAGAGTGGCGGCGGGGAGGAAGATTGGATGGGACGGCCATCCGAGATTTTAGGATTAGGGGTATATTTCTAGGAGGTTTAGGGGCTAATCGGACCCTCCGATTAAAATCGAGCGGTCGAGAAAAATAGGTTAGAAAGTCCAAATAAGAAAACGGAGATGTTTTAGGGACGTTTGGGGATGATCCGGAACCAACGTTCATGACTGCTCGGGTCGGGTTCAGGTAAGTTTTCAAACGCACGAGGGGGTCTGAGAACTGTGCAAAGAGGGTTAGACGGACAAGGTCAAGTGTGTGGTTGGACTGAGAAGAGAGAGGGGGAATGCAACCCGGCAACCGTTTCCGGAGACCGGAAACGTCCGACGATAGACCGGCTATAATGCCGCTATAGTTAACCGTAGGGGCGTCAAACGGACTCCGAATGCGATGAAACTTGGCAGGCGGCCTACTGGCAACATAACAACACCGCATGCCAACTTTCAACCCTTTCCGAGAACATTTTCCGGCCACTTATGAAAATACTATTTCGAACATGCCTCGGGCGCGTGCGAGTGTGGTTGGGCTCAGAACGAACAACGGAGAGAACGGGGAGACCCGGACGAATGCAAGTTTCAAAAACATGATGATGCAATGCACATGATGACATGATGAAATGCAACACGCAAGCAAAAGACATGGCAACGACAATGAATAACTGGAAGACACCTGGCGCATCGGTCTCGGGGCGTCACAAGGGTTCCCCCCCTTGGGTGCGCCCCTTGTGGCCGGCCGGCCTCCTCCTCCCCTCCTTTATATATGAGGGAGGGGGCACCCCATGGACACACAAGTTTATCTTTAGCCGCGTGTGGTGCCCCCCTCCATAGTTTTACACCTCGGTCATATTGTCGTAGTGCTTAGGCGAAGCCCTGCGTCGGTAACTTCATCATCACCGTCAACACGCCGTCATGCTGATGGAACTCACCCTCGGCCTCAGCTGGATCAAGAGTACGAGGGATGTCACCGTGCTGAACGTGTGCAGATCGCGGAGGTGCCATGCATTCGGTACTTGATTGGTCGGATCGCGAAGACGTTCGACTACATCAACCGCTTTACTAAACGCTTCCGCTTTCGGTCTACGAGGGTATGTAGACACACTCTCCCCTCTCGTTTCTATGCATCTCCTAGATAGATCTTGCATGATCGTAGGATTTTTTTTGAAATACTGCGTTCCCCAACAGTGGCATCAGAGCCAGGTCTATGCATAGATGTTATATGCACAAGTAGAACACAAAGAGTTGTGGGCGATAATAGTCATACTGCTTACCAGCATGTCATACTTTCACTGGTACACATCGGTCCTATACAAACAGTTTTTAACCCTTTCCGCGACGGCATTTGGAACTGTCGCCAAGTGAGTGTGGGCGATAGGGGGGGGTCCTTCCCAAACGACCCAGAAACCATCAGGGATATGCCCTCCTGGCAACACACTCGGCAATCGTGTGCGACCGGTGAGCGCTCAAATACGGAAATACGTACAGTAGAGCTAAAAAATACAATTATACGACGAAATTGTTTCCGATCGCAAGTACATCCCACACAGCCAGTCCCCGCTAAACGTTTCCATTCGTATGTACATCCCACACAGTCTCTCCAAGGAAAACGTTTCCGTTCACAGGTACATCACACACAATTTTTCCCGTTAGATCGTTTGCGTTATTGAATGCATCACACATGGTCCGTAGAAGAAACTGTGTGCCAAAGGCTGTCCATCACACATAGTTTTTATGTGGTAAACGTTTGCGCAATGTGGCCTAACGCAAACAGTTTTCAAGAGAAAGTCGTGTGTGATTGTTCATTGATCCAACACGGTTTATTCCTAGAAACTTTGTGCGTTGCCTGAGGTCATCACCCACGGTATTTTTTCAACAACCGTTTGCAATAGCAAAACCCAATTACCAGGCTAATTATTTGATTATTCATAATCCATTTATCAATCTAATTGACATTTCATATTAAGCACACAATATATTTCATTTTCATAATTGAAATACATCAGAGTACAACATCATATAGCTTCAGCACTCAGCTACCCCATTACACAACTACACCAGGACCAAGTTTCACATGCAACATCTGTAACCTTTCGAAATTAGCATCATAGACGGTACATAGACAAATGTATCTCATCTGGAAAACTGCTGAAGCAGAAGGTGAATATTGAGCCTTCATTGATGCTGAAGGTCTTTGTAACTTTAGGCTAGTGCCTGTGGATGATTGACCGTCCATCCTTCGTCCTCTTCAGGAACACTTCAATATTGAACCTGGTGTTGTATGAATAACTTCCTCGCCTCGTGACCATACAGGTGGTTTGAGAGGTAATCATCAGTGAACTACTTTGGAAAGGCCTGAAAACAAGGATGTGCATAAATATATTCTCTATATTGGAAATGGGGCAAAGGAATAAAAAAGGCAAGGTATAATAGTTAGTACCATCGTATAGTGAACTGATGTCTTCTTCATTGTGCAGACAAAGATCTTGTTGTTTTTTGTCGCTAATTTCTTTATCCTAACAATCTTTCTGATTTTCTTGACTTGACTGATATTCATGGACAACCCATTTCCCCATATGCAAAAGGGTCGAACAATGGGTCAAAACCTCTGACATCAGGACCTACATGTGCAAGACCAAATTGTTAAAAACCTAAATATTAGAATGGTTCCCGCAATTTCGCAATAATGTGCTATTAGACAACGGACCATGCACGTGCTAACCTCAATTGTAAACCTCAGTGCTTCCCATTGTTTCCCCGCAACACATATAAGGTAGTTAGTCATCAGTTTAAGTAAGAGTTCGCATGCCATTAGTAAAATATGTTGATGAAAAATAAACACATTGCAGATTCATGAGATTAATTTAAGCCACATGGTAAACCCATTTATCCAAACCAAGCATGATTAAGAACTAGGAAATATAGCACTTGTATATGTTTCTCATGTATTAAGTGCAGCCAAATTCAATTTATTCCTCACATGCACAACAATACAAAAATCTACCCACGACAATTGGACATCGCAGTGTCGAATTGAACCAAGCAATTAGCTAAACACCACAACAAATGAACCAAACATTAACTAAGCACCACATTGCACAATATAACATACTCCTAATAGAAGATCAGACAGTTAACCAAACCAAGCATGCTTAACAACTTGGAAATATAGCAATTGTATTTTTTAGTCATGTATTTACTACAGCCAAATTCAATTTATTCCTCACATGGTATACAATAATAGAATGCACCCACAACTATTGAACATTGCATTGCAGAGTTGAACCAAACAAAACAGCTAACTAAACACCACAACAAATGAACCAAACGTTAACTGAGCACCACATTCACAATATAACATACTCCTAATAGAAGATCCGACAGTTAAACCAAGCATGCTTAACAACATGGAAATATAGCAATTGTATTTGTTTCTCATGTATTTAGTACAGCCAAAATAGATTTATTTCTCACATGGTATACAATAAAAGAATGCACCCACTATAATTGAACATCGCATTGCAAAATTGAACCAAACAACCAACCGCGTCGCATCGTCGGTGCACGAGGTGTCGATGGTGGCCTCGACGACGAGGTGCTCCTCCAAGATCTGGGGGTCGACACGAATGGCAGCCATCGCGACCTCATCCGTGTATGCGGCCGTGATTTTCTTCTCCGCTGCCAAATGGTCCTTGGGATCCTGGCTATACTACGTGTACCATGGCTTAGGGCGGCGCTTATTTGATGGAGGGGTCGGTGATTTGGGTGGAAGGTGTCGCGCCGGCGGTCGGGGCATGTGCGATGTGGAAGGAGAAGGAGGATGGGGGTCGGGTGTGGATTACCTGTCTGGATAGGCGAGGCCGAGCAGCGTGGAGGAGGGTCTCCGGCGAGGAGGCATTGAGAAGGCCGAAAGACATGACAGTATATTCATAAGAACCAAAGCTTGTTCTGAATGCTTGTTGGAAATATTCCCTAGAGGCAATAATAAATTAGTTATTATTATATCATATTTCATTGTTCATGATAATCGTTCATTATCCATGCTAGAATTGTATTGATAGGAAACTCAGATACATGTGTGGATACATAGACAACACCATGTCCCTAGTAAGCCTCTAGTTGACTAGCTCGTTGATCAATAGATGGTTACGGTTTCCTGACCATGGACATTAGATGTCATTGATAACGGGATCACATCATTAGGAGAATGATGTGATGGACAAGACCCAATCCTAAGCCTAGCACAAAGATCGTGTAGTTCGTATGCTAAAGCTTTTCTAATGTCAAGTGTCATTTCCTTAGACCATGAGATTGTGCAACTCCTGGATACCGTAGGAGTGCTTTGGGTGTGCCAAACTTCACAACGTAACTGGGTGGCTGTAAAGGTTCACTACAGGTATCTCCAAAAGTGTCTGTTGGGTTGGCACGAATCGAGACTGGGATTTGTCACTTCGTGTAACGGAAAGGTATCTCTGGGCCCACTCGGTAGGACATCATCATAATGTGCACAATGTGACCAAGGAGTTGATCACGGGATGATGTGTTACGGAATGAGTAAAGAGACTTGCCGGTAACGAGATTGAACAAGGTATCGGGATACCGACGATCGAATCTCGGGCAAGTACAATACCGCTGGACAAAGGGAATCGAATACGGGATTGATTGAATCCTCGACATCATGGTTCATCCGATGAGATCATCGTGGAACATGTGGGAGCCAACATGGGTATCCAGATCCCGCTGTTGGTTATTGGCTGGAGAGTTGTCTCGGTCATGTCTGCATGGCCCGAACCCATAGGGTCTACACACTTAAGGTTCGATGACGCTAGGGTTATTAGGAAGACTTGTATGTGATTACCGAATGTTGTTCGGAGTCCCGGATGAGATCCCGGATGTCACGAGGAGTTCCGAAATGGTCCGGAGGTAAAGATTTATATATGGAAAGTTGTTGTTCAGGTTCCGGGAAAAGTTCGGTTTTTTCCGGTATTGTACCGGGAAGCTTCCGGAGGATTTCGGAGGGGTCCGGAGGTCCAGAAAATGTTCCACCACGTCCAATACAGCAGCATGGGCTGTAGGGGGGTGCCCTAACCTTAATGGGCTAAGGGCACCAGCCCCACCAAGGCCCATGCGCATGGGAGAGGGGAAACCCTAAGGGGGAGGGCCTCCACTTGACTTGGGAGGCACTCCTCCCCCCTTGGCCGCCGCCCCAACCCTAGATGGGATCTAGGGGGGCCGACCCCCCTCTCTCCCCGCCTATATATAGTGGAGGGGTGGGAGGGTGGCCACACCCTTCAACCTGGCGCAGCCCCTCCCCTCCAATACCTCTCCTCCTCCGCGTGAGCTTGGCGAAGCCCTGCCGGAGAACTGCCACTCCATCACCACCACGCCGTTGTGCTGATGTTGGACTCTCTTCCTCAACCTCTCCCTCCTCCTTGCTGGGTCAAGGCGTGGGAGACGTCTTCGTTCCGTACGTGTGTTGAACGCGAAGGTGTCGTCCGTTCGGCGCTAGGATCATCGGTGATTTGGATCACGACGAGTACGACTCCATCAACCCCGTTCACTTGAATGCTTCCGCTTAGCAATCTACAAGGGTATGTAGATGCACTCTCCTTCCCCTCGTTGCTAGATTACTCCATAGATTGATCTTGGTGATGCGTAGAAAATTTTAAATTTCTGCTACGATCCCCAACAATGCTGTCTTGGGGATATCTTCTTCAGGAATGCGAATCTGATGATAACCCATATAGAGGTCAAGCTTGGAAAACACCTTTGCACCTTTGAGTTGCTCGAATAGCTCATTGATGTTGGGAAGTGGGTACTTATTCTTGATTGTCTTCTTGTTCAATGGACGGTAATCGATGCAAAGTCAGTCCATGCCATCCTTCTTTTGGACAAAAAGAACACCACAACCCCACGGAGATGAACTTGGTCTAATCAGACCCAAACGCTCTTGTTCATTGAGCTATTTCTTCAATTCTTTCAGCTCCTTTGGTCCAAGCTTGTATGGACGCTTGCAAACGGGTTCCGTACCGGGCTCAAGATCGATAAGGAACTCGACTGGCCGCTGAGGAGGCATACCTGGAAGCTCTTCTGGAAAGACATATTGATACTCACAAACAACTGGGATCTGAGAAATAGTTTCTAACTCGCCCTTCTCATTGAGGGAGAATAACCGAATGGTTTCATCACGAGCGGCATAGATGATCACATCCTCAGAAGAGTGTGTCAATTTAATCTCCCTGGCAGCACAATCAAGGAAGGCCTTGTGCTTAGAAAGCCAATCCATGCCGAGAATTAGATCAATATCAGAGTCGCCTAGAACAATTGGGGAAGCCAGGAATTTATAGTTACCCAACTTGATAGAGACATCAGGAGCTACCAAACTAGAAGTCATAAGCTTTCCCGGGGAAACAACTTGCATAACTTTCGACAAAACCTCTGTGTCAAAATTGTGCTCCGAAGCAAATGGGTATGACATGAAAGAATGCGATGCACCAGAATCAAACAATACTTTTGCAGGAATGGAGTTAACTGAAAGGTTACCCATGATCACATCTGAAGAATCCTCTGCTTGAGCTGCATTCATCATGTTCACCTTAGAATGCTTGCGATTATGCTTGACAACTGCATTGCTTGAAGACCTCACAGGAGGAGGAGGCGGAAGGCGCCTTTGGTTGAAGCACTTGTTTGCATAGTGACCTTTCTGCAACACTTGTTGCAAGTAACCTCTGAGAGCGGATGATGATAAGGAGGAGGAGGACCACCTGTCCTCGGAGCTTGAGTCTGAGACTTGTTCTGATAGCCTGGGTTGGGTGGGTGGGAAGATCTATGGCCACCTTTGTTCTTCTGCTGGTAGGGCTGACGAAACGGAGGAGGTGGAGGAAGCCATAACTTCTGTTGCTTAGCTGCCACTTGTGAGGAAGAAGAAGATTGAACTGCATCCCCGATTCTCTTCTTTTAAGCCTCACACTTGAGCTGAGCAGCTTCTTACTTGAGGGCCATGTTATAGAACTGATCGAACTAAGTAGGCTCAACAAGAACGAGCGCTAACTGCAGATCCTCTCCGAGGCCACCCCTGCAGTGATAGATCATGCTCTTTTCATCAGGAACATCCTGCCTTGCGAAGCGAGCAAGTTTCTGAAACTGGATGTTGTATTGGTACACGGACATGCTTCCTTGCTTGAGATTGCGGAATTCCTCACGCTTGCTCTCGACAAAACTTGTTGGAATGTGATGAGCTTTAAAGTCCTGACAGAAGTTAGTCCAGGTAATCGGTCGGGCCCCTCTGGAATCTTTGTATTGCTGATACCAATCAACTGCTTGGTCCTTGAGCTGAAAAGAAGCGAACTTGACGAAGTCCTCAGGCCTGACTTTGCTACATTCAAAATGCTTACTGATGTCCACGAGCCAATCATCCGTGTCCATGGCCTCGGCACAATTGCTGAAAGACTTTGGCTGATTTGCAAGAAACTGGTTGAGGGTAGCAAACTGAGGCTGATTGTTGAATTTCCCTCGACCTTGATTCCCTTGGTTGCCTTGACCTTGGTTGCGCTCTTGCAAGAGTTGCAAAAGCATCTGAGTATTAGCGTTGGTGGCTGCCATGACAGCTTGCCATGCCTCCGGAGGCGGATGAGGTGGCGGAGGCGGAGGGTTCGACTGATCCCCATTGTTGCGGTCCAGATTCAGACGCGTTGGATGAGCCATGCTAAAGAGGGTGACATTTGTTAGAACCATGATAGACAGATAGACAAGCTGAATCAACGGATAGAAATTGCAACATATAGTCTTCACAATAAACATTCGAGCAAAGATTGAACGAATGGATTCCAAAGTTAACATTACACGACCATTAAGGTGAGAAGCCACTTAGACAAAGATTGATGAATGAAACAACAAGGTACAACTGGAACAAATAATTTGTAAGGATTACCCAATCACATACCAATTATCTGCCAGAAGAATAACTAAGAGCTACTAGAATTCCCACGTATTAACTCCGAAAACTTTCTGGTTATGCAATCTGGTGTTGGGGATACAGGGAGGCACAATATATATCACACAACTAACAAACCCTACGCTCCAACTGTATCCATCCGTCAACACATAACCAAGAAAACTCCGGAAATCGTGTATCTCAACCTTCGAAAAGCATCCGTTATACAAGCTGTGGCAATACTCCTGAACTCCCTCCCCAGTACTAGGTGGCGTCGAGGTTATCTCACCACTGACTGCATAAAAGAGATTTTTGATGTCGGTGAACTCAGGTATTCCAGAACTGGAACGATAAAATTGTGACGACAACACCTCGGAGCTCAACTCCCCGGGACACTGCCACAACCCCTAAATTTCAGGAGGCACCAAGAACAATGTTCTCGTCACAAGAATATCAGAACGATCCCAAGATACCCACGTGATCCTAATTTTTCTTAGTGAAAATGAGGAGAGGAAAGTCAAAACATCTACGCCAGGAGACCTCACCAGAGCGACAAAGGGGGCTGAGGAGTAAAAAGAATCCTACTCTCTGATATATATAATCCTAAGACTCAAAATTGTTTTGTTCTAGACTCAACAACATCAGCGATTCGATCAAGCAGGGGGCTCCTAAGTCGGGGATGGCTCTGATTACCAACTTGTAACACCCAAGATGCGGCTATATCTCCCATGTGTTGAGGCATGACTTAGAGGAATAACCGCATTTTGGTATTGTTGCAAGAAGGGTCATCTTCACACAATCCCATGTAATGAACAAGGAAGTAATTAGTTGGCTTACAATCGCCACGTCACACAATGGTCAAATATTTATACATCATTCAGAGTACACACAAAGTCCGACTACGGACGAATCCAAATGAAAAGAAGACAACCCCAAATGCTAAATCCCGATCGTCCCAACTGGGCACCACTATTGATCATCCGGAAACGAAACATAGTAACGCCCAAGGTCTTCGTCGAACTCCCACTTGAGCTCGGTGGCATCACCTGCACTGGTATCATCGGCACCTGCAACTATTTCGGTAGTATTTGTGAGACATGAGGACTCAACAATCTCAAAACCCGCGAGATCAAGACTATTTAGGCTTATGGGTAGGATGTGGTTATGAGGTGGAGTTGCAGCAAGCGCTAAGCAAATATGGTGGCTAACCTACGAGTACAAGAGTAAGATGAGAAACTACGCAATGGTCGTATGCTAGAAGCGATCAAGAAGTGATCCTGAACTACTTACGTTCATACATAACCCAACCGTGTTCACTTCCCGAACTCCGTCGAAAAGAGACCATCACGGTTACGCACGCGGTTGATGCATTTTAAATAAGTCAAGTGTCAAGTTCTCTACAACCAAATATTAACAAATTCCCATATGCCACATAACCGTGGGCATGACTCTCGAAAGTTTATACCCTGCAAGGGTGTCCCAACTTAGCCCATCACAAGCTCTCACGATCAACGAAGGATATTGCTTCTCCCGGAATCACCCAATCAGTCTCAGAATCCCGGTTACAAGATGTTTCGACAATGGTAAAACAAGACCAGCAAGACCGCCCGATGTGTCGACAAATCCCGATAGGAGTCGCATGTATCTCGTTCTCAGGGCACACCGGATGAGACATCCTACGAGTAAAACCAACCCTTGAGTTTCCCCGAGGTGGACCCGCAGTCTACTCGGTTCGGACCAACACTCAGTGGAGCACTGGCCCGGGGGGGGGGGGGGTTGAATTAAGAAATCCTCGGGTTAATTACTCCCTAGGCAAATTTTTAGTTGTTATTAAGAAAATGGTAAAACCAAGGTTGGGCCTTGCTGGAGGAGTTTTATTCAAAGCGAACTGTCAAGGGGGTCCCATAACCCCAACCGCGTAAGGAACGCAAAATCAAGGAACATAACATCGGTATGACGGAAACTAGGGCGGCAAGAGTGGAACAAAACACCGAGCAAAAGGCCAAGCCTTCCACCCTTTGCCAAGTATATAGATGCATTAATTAAATAAGAGATATTGTGATATCCCAACATATCCATGTTCCAACATGGAACAACCTCCTCTGCACCTGCAACTAGCAACGCTATAAGAGGGGCTGAGCAAAAGCGGTAACATAGCCAAACAACAGTTTGCTAGGAAGGTGGGTTAGAGGCTTGACATGGTAATATGGTAGGCATGCTAACCAAGTGGTAGGTAGTGCAACATAGCGATATAATGAACAACTAGCAAGCAAAGATAGAAGTGATATCAGGGGTAATGATCATCTTGCCTGCAAAGTTCTCAGGGTTGTCAAAAGCTCGCTCCTCGTAAACGTACTCAATAGGATCCTCGTTCACGAACTCGTCTCCCGGCTCTACCCAAAGCAATAACACAAGCAATGGAACAACAATCAATCACGGTGCAATGCACAAGCAACATGATGCAAGACATGACATGGGATGCAAGATATGATGTGCAATGCATGTGGTACTCCATAAGGGAAAGGATGATCATGGCATCAACTTGGCAAACCAAGCATTCCACTGTAAATGTTGGGAGATTTAGGTCAAAATCGACATAAGGATCACCGGAAACGGATGCATGGTTTGCAACTGACGAGCAAAACAAGAACGATGCTAAACTGCGCTTAACAGCATCAGAGCACTTAAGATGCAGCATGAAACTATGCTACAACACTCCAACATAGCAACAAAGCACATGGTGGTGAAGTACAAGTGAAGCTCTACAAATCATGAACGCTGAGCTCCTGCTAGAACTCACTAGAACAAGCCTAAAACAGCAGGGCAATAATGCAAATGACAACAGTTTCACAGACTTAGTGAAAATACTAAACATGGCATAAACATCATCAGGTAGCAATGTTTAGACCTAGTAAACTACATGCTACAGGATCATAACATGGCAAACAGGAGCATCGCCTGCTAGTACTAAAGGCAAAGAACAAAACTCCCTTACTGAACTTGAGCCAAAGATGCACAAGAAAGATGGTAGCATCAATGCAAACATGGCAAGTGATATGACTTGGTAGAAAAACATAGCATGGTAGAAACAAATTCATGATAGCAACTTTGCGAGCTCATGCCACTCACCACAAAGCATTTCATGGCATCACAAGGCTTGCACCACTGTAAATATGGCATGAAGATGCTCCTAAAACATGTAGACATGATGCTCAAAGGACGCACACACAAAATGCTACGAAAATGACAAATCAGCAAGTTATGATGAATTCCAACAGACAACATCATTTAGCACTTTTGCAACGAAGATTAAGGCATCAATATGGACAGTAACATGCATGCAAATGACACTAGCATGCAGAGCATCACGAGACGAACATTTTGATATATTATATGCGCAAACTGGAGCTATGAGCACAGAGATATGGCGTGTCAAACATGTGCACGTGAGATAGAATATTTTGGGACTTAGAAGATTTTTCACCTTTGGATCTAGGGTTGACCCAGCGCGGAAAATGAGGCGGCGGCAGATCTCACCGGAGTTTAGGGAGGCGGTGGCCGGAGCTTGAGGGAGAGGTCGCCGACGGGTCGGGGGACGCTGGATCTGGGCTCCTCTCGCCGGATTCGGCCGGTCTCCGGCGAAGGCGGCGCAGGAGGGCTCGGCCACGAGGAGGACGAGGTGGTGGCGGAGAGCGGCTCCGGCAGGCGGCGAAGCACGGGAGACGGCGGCACGAGCGAGCTAGGTCGGGAGGGCGCGCGCGGGCTCGCTGGCCGGCGGCAGAGGGTGGCGCGCAGTGCCACGTGGTGGCTGCGGAGTGGTGCGGGGGCGGACGCGTCCGACACTGTTCGGACGTGTCCGACACGCGGAGGAATGGGGAGGTTAGTGTCGTGGAAGTGTCATGGCAGATGTCCTCATGGAAGGACTTAGTTGTGGAGCCATTGCGACGAGGTTAGCTTAAAGGGGTTAAACGGGACAAAGGACACGAAGAGTTTATACTGGTTCGGCCCCTTACGGTGAAGGTAAATGCCTACTCCAGTTGAGGTGGTATTGCTAGGGTTTCGATTACCAGGGAGCAAACATGCTTTGCCTGGCTCTCAATTTGATGTTTCTTGCCCTAAGCCACTGCCGGGTCGTCCCCTTATATACACCGGCTGACACCCTGTGGCCTATAGAGTCCCGGGCGGCTCATACAATGTGTCCGGCTCGGTGACGTATCTTACATGCCTTATATTACAAGTCTACTCATATATGGTGGTTTACACTCACGGGCCTTAAGCCATCTCTGGGCTTGGGCTTCTTACCGGCCTATCTATGAACCGTCGTCTAGTATACTCTTGGGCTTCATGGGTGAACCGCCATTGTGGTTGACCCGGCCCCTCCTGGGCGGGTCATACCTGATAGTCATATCCCCAACATTAGGCCCCAGGTTGATTTGAACTTGTTCAGGTCAATCTTCAACACTTAGGAAAAATCCTTCTTCCTCTGCTGTGAAACATTGTAACCCGCCATGATGTCATCTCTGGAAATTTCGGAAACCCGCCACGACATCATCTTTAATAGATCTTTTATCCTTAATGACCTTCCAAAAATCAAGGCATTTAATTAGTTGGATAATCATCATTTGGCCTCCTCGCTTTTTGCGCCTTCCTGTTGCCCCTTTCCATATAAATAGGGTCAAACCACCCCTTTCTCATTCTCCTCTCTTCTCCTTCTCATCTTTTTCTTCCTCGCGACGTACCAGCCCTCACGAGCTCCGCCACTGTCGACCTCCGTCCCCTTCATCAACTCCGGCCGCTGCATTGCCCTGAACGGTCCAGAAACGCTGCAGCACTCCTCCGCTGTCAGCTAGCGTCAGTAAGTCTCCCCTTTTCATTTTCATGGATCTGTTCTTTAGGGTTTCAATGTTCGTCGGTGTTCATCGCTCCTCCTCCTTCTCCTTGCTAGATCACGTAGTTTTGATCTGAAAATAATGCAGGAACTGTGCGATAGTAGTTTTAGCACTCGCTTTTGATAGTAGAACATATCCTCATTGTGATAGATCTCTTCTGGGGCACCTCCACTTTTCAGCCGCTGCCTCTATAGGTTTAGAATCATTTTCTTTTTCTGAACAGCTGTAGATCCAAATTTATAGCTTTAACCTATGGAACCTGTTTGTCCCAACACTTAGCAAATTTCACTCTTGGTAGATCTTGAATATCTTAGCCATGACGGCTTACTTTGTCGGCTTATCGTTACTTCATATATCGTTAGCCCTTGCTTAAGCCGCCATTCTGAACATACACTGCAACTGTTAACTTGTGATTTCACCAGCTAACTTGAGCCGACAAATTATTCCCTTCCTTTAGGTTGTCCTTTCACCATGCTGCCAAAGACAGTTACTACATGTAACTGGGTTCCCTCCATCGTCACTGAGGGTACTTTAAAAGATTTTGTCACAGTTGGATATTTGCCGGAGAAAAATGTCATGCATTATCGCGCTCCTGACCCGGGCGAAGGGAGACCTCAGCCAAAGGATGGTCAAGTCATTGTATTCACTGATCATATGAACTGGGGCTTCTCACCGCCCAACTCTAAGTTCTTTAGGATGGTCTGCACTTCTTCAAACTCCATCCGCAAGACATTGGACCCAACTCCGTGTCAAACATCTGTAACTTTCAAGTTTTCTGTGAAGTATACCTTCAAGAAGATCCTAGTGTTGAGCTTTTCAGGGAATACTTCTATCTAAACTGGCAAAATGAGTTCACAAATGGGCCCAGCTTGGATCTTGGTGGAATTTCAATTCAACGTAGAAGAGACGCCATCTTCCCTCAAGCAGCTCTACCGAGTCACCCCAAGGACTGGAATCAGACATGGTTCTATTATAAAGATATCTCGCCATCTGATGAAAATCCATTGCCGAGTTATCGTGCTGAACGTCTTGACTCAAATTATCAACTCCCTGAGAAACTTACCATCGCCAAATGCAAGAAACTTGCCCCTACAATCAGAAAAGTCCAAGCCCTGCTAGGAAATAGTTTAACCGGAGTTGATTTAATCTACTGCTGGGTCACATGGCGGATCATACCCTTAAGCCGCCGATCTGGCTTGATGTGTACTTATACAGGAGGAATAGACGATCCATTATGCCATAGCTCTCTGTGTCTGACTAAAGAGGGCATTATTGAAATGGCAACAACACTTGTAAATAGAAAATTCAAAGACTGCAACAAAGTGGGTCTGAACCCTTTATGCAAGCTTAACCCGCCGCCAGATGTAAGTCTCTTGATTTCCCTTACTTTACTTCATCACCCAAACATTATGTGAACTCAAGTATGTTTACTCTTGTGCATGCTAAATCTGACTTCCGGAAGGCAAAATATGACCACGAGGCTGCCAAAAAGGCTAGGGCTGCCGCGAAAGCCGCCAAAAAGACCAGCAAGAGACCTAGGAAAAAATCAAGCGCCTCTGATCTGCTTAAGATGGATGACACCTCTGAGTCAGAGGTAGCCCTTGACTCTCTTGGCTCATTTTTCAACCACCTTATTGATACTGACTATTACCGGGATGACACGGGAGCCAGCCAAGCAGTTGAAGAAGAGGTAACTATTATTTCCTCCGACTCAGAACCTTTGCCAAGGCAGAAACTTCGGCGAGTAACCTGGAAAGTACGGTTTTCACACCCCCTGGCTTATTTAGATCCTCACTTTCTTTTGAAACGACGGCAACACGAGAGCCGCCGCCAGACCCGGACTAGTGGAGGTGAAGATTTATCCTTCGGTTTACCATACACTCCTCGAAAACGCCAAAATGAGGTTCTTTTTTAGCCTTAACTCTTTTATTTACTGGCAGGTTTCTTTCGTTAGCCACTCAATTCCTTCGATTCAATCTTGCAGGAGATTTCCCGTTCTTATTCTGGCGACTCATCTCAGACTCAACTACCGGCTTTCAAGACTGCCCCTGGGTAAGAATAATTACCTTTCTGTACCTTCATATCCTCACCATTATGTTGACTTGCCCGAATTCTTTTAGCGGTCAAGCAAAACCCAACAAGAAAGCGAAGGTGACAAAACCGGCTGAAGACCCTAAAGTTGCTGAACCGGACCAGCAAGCTTCTGCACCAGAAGCCTCTGAACAACCAGAAGATCCTGCTTCCAACACTCAACCTGAGATGCCTGAGTTGTCCGTTGATGAAACCAACATTGACCCGTCAACTACTGAACCATCAAGCTTGCTTAACCCGCCAAAGACTCATGTTGAGGACATTCTGATCACTGGTACTGGCTTTACTGAACTAGGGAATCCAACTGTATTAGCCAGACATTCTGCCAAACAAGAAGTCATGGAGAGACGTAAAGTAAGGTTTGATGTCTCCCACTATGGTCAATTGAGTAATAGTGAAGTATTATCTGGTTATCTCAATCAAGTACACTCCAGCCGTGACTTGGAAATTGAGATGGTTAAACAGATGCACCAGAAGTATGAGGTACGTCATCCAGCTTACATAAGTTATATATCCTGCCAGCCCCCAAGTCTTCTGATTATGATAAGATTGAATAATCTATAGTCTTAAAAAACTTACAAGCTTCTGTCCTAGACTCCCTCCAAGTCTGGTTTAAAACTAAACCGGATGCTGAAAATAGCATAATTTTTGCATTTGTAGTCCCCAAGGGCCGGTTTAATCAGTATGAATGAGCCGGTCCTATTGATCATTGTGTAAAAGAATAGAACTTAACTGCATAGCCCCCATGAGTCGGCTGTGACTATTTACAGCACACCCAGCTCATCCTTAGGAAGAGATAAGCAATATGCTTTAGCCCCCAAGTGCCAAGCGTTGTTGCTTGCGAAACGCTTAGGACTTTTAGTTATAAAAACCGTTTCTGTTGAAAAATTGCGTTGATAGACATTAGCCCCAAGTGCCAAGTGTTGTTGCTTGCAAAGCGCTTGGGACTTACATTGTTGTAATCCGCCATGAAGTATGTTTGATAAATCTGTGCTACCTGCAGGATGCTACCACTGAATTGGAATCTCAACTGAACGATGCCAAGAGCCGGCTGGCGGCTCAGGAAACTGAGACCCGGAAAGCTGAATCAAAATTCCAGTTTAGTGTGTCTGAGTCGGAAAAAATTAAAGACCAGTTTTACTGCGGATAAAAAGGCTTGGGCTGAAGAAAAGACTGCCTTGATACAGCATGCTGAGAAGGCAGATGCGGCTCTTCAGGAGGCTACCACTAAACTCACTGGTTTAAAACACTGTGTGTCTCGGATGGTTTCTGCTATCTTTGGTGAGTCGCCTTGTTATTCATCCAAAGTACTTGTCGTCATAATATAAGCTGCCATTTTAACCAATCTATGACTTACTCAAGTCCCATAAGTAGCAACCTTAGCCAAGATACGCTTGTGAAGCTCAAGGTGGTTTAGACTCTTGCTGAGCAATTATATACTGGAGCTCAACGTACATTGGCTACCATCTCCCCGGCTAATCAAGGACCCAATCTGTTAAGAGATGTGCTGAAGAAATTATCCACCCTACCCATCAGAATCCAAGAAATAAAGCGTTCTTGTGCAAGAGCCGGCGCTGTGATGGCCTTGAGCCATGCCAAAGCGTGGGTACCGGAATTAGACCCGACAGATGTGGCCAGTGGGTATCCTAGCTTAAAGGAAGACGGAACCTCCTTCGATCAGCAAGACTTTGCTGCCTATGTTAAAGAGATTCGTCCTCATGCAACAGTCATCGCTGAAGAGACCAATCTTTCCAAATATTAGCCGGCTTACGATGCGGATAATCAGAAGATGCATACGCCTGTGTACAAAGTGATGGACTTAATTCTGCCGATTCGTAAGCACACCTTCGCCCCTGATATTGACCCGTCCAATCCGATTGACAACGAAGCTGAATTCTTCGCCTTGCATGGCTTTGACTGGTCGAAATCAAACTTCCATACGGCGGAGGAGGAAGAAGAACCGGCAAGGGATGAACCGGAGGCCTCCCATCAGCAAGACCAAGAAGAGTGAACCGCCAGGCGGGTTAAAGACTTAAGCTTTTGACAAAACACTTGACCTCATGTTGGCTCATGGAGCTATGTAATAGGGTAGTTAAAACTTGAATTGGCCGTGCCATCGCGCATGTTTTTTGTTTTCTGTAGCACCGATGATCCACCGGTTTAAAAAATCACTCTTTGTATGATAGTCTTTGACTTATGCAGATTTGAATTATTATGATCCTGCACACAAAGAAAACACAAGGGCCCTGGCGGCTTACCGCAGGGCGGGTCATGATACCCAATGAAAGCCGCTGGGGATGAATAATCCAAAGCCAGGGCCGGTCTGATAACTGCTAAGGAAAACAACATACCTGTGATATATACTTAAACTGCCGGCTTATCAGCTTCGTGCAATTTAGAGGTGTTAGAACTATAACTTCAACCATGGTATTCATTACGCTTTGGCGATTTAGAGTCTGTCCTCCCGACGGGTTGTATAAACCCAAAGCATGCTTCCAATGTGAGCCGTAAACAGGGCAGCTGGGCGCAACTTATAAAAAACCGGAAAGCGGTGAAAAACTCAAGTACGAATAAGAAATCAAAAGAAATTCAGGGCTTTTGTAGACTGTCAAAGTAAAGTGTCATCTTCAATGGAACTAGCCAGAGCCACTGGATTGTTTGTGTTGCCGTGATCCTGAGTCACAGTGTGCCCAGTTGACATTTGAACCCTAGATAAGTCTGGTCTTGCTCAAAGACTTATGAGGAGTACGCGGGGCCAGAGCAACAGTATCATTGGCTGATTTATCCAAGTTTCAAGGAAGGTGGCTTATGAAGCCTGGATCCATCTGACTCTGTAAACCGTACTATCGCATGACAAGCCGCCGTTTGAACCTTAATCGAGCTTAGATCTTGGTCGAATACGCCATAAAGACTGATCGTTAAGAGTTCAGCGTGTCAATCAGGATGACCTGATGGAGTTGAAGCAGCTGGTGTTACAGGTAGGACGACCCGGTCAGAGTTTGTTCTCTTCGGTCGAACACGCCTATGTTTGAACAATCCTGGTCAAGAGGCTAGTAACACTATGTTCTCTTCGGTCGAATACGTCTATGTTTGAATAGGAAGCCCCCAAGTGACATACTTACAAACATGGTGTTGAGCCGATCAAGAGGGTATCGACATCTATGTTCTCTTTGGTGAATACACCTATGTTTGAACATGAAACCCCCAAGTGACCCTATAACCTTTTGGCCTTGCGCCTATCACGTGGGTACTAACAGCTATGCTCAATGAGCAGGAAGCCCCCAGGTGATCATATAAGTTTTGGCATTGCGCCGATCAAGAGGGTACTGACAGCTATGCTCAATGAGCAGGAAGCCCCCAAGTGATCATTAGGGACCTATGTTTGAGCTGTGCTATGCATCCAACTCTCTTTGGTCCTGGAAGTTGTGGGCGTCAAGCCTCTTAAATGATGATAAAGACTTACCTTTGAATAAGTAAAATGACAGAGGCCCTGAATTGTTAGGGATGCCGGCTTTATTATACTGCTTATAATATATACATCAGATAACTATGTACATCATGAGAGCCGGAGGCTCAGGTATAGTAGGGCCAAAGATGAGCAATGTTCCACGGCCGACGGGTCTCCTCCTCCGATGTGCGTGAGTCCTTGTTGTCTCGAACGTTGATAAGGTAGTATGACCCATTATGTAGATTCTTGCTGACCACAAAAGGTCCTTCCCAAGGTGGTGATAACTTATGCATATCTGTCTGATCTTGGATGAGCCAGAGCACTAAGTCGCCTTCTTGAAAGTTTCTGGTTTTGACCTAGCGGCTGTGATAACGCCATAGGTCTTGCTGGTAAATCACCGAATAAGCCGCCGCGAGGTCACGCTCCTCATCCAATAAGTCAAGTGCGTCTTGATGCGCCTTTTCATTGTCGGCCTCAACATAAGCCGCCACTCGGGCTGAATCAGGACGAATGTCACTAGGGAGAACCGCCTTTGTCCCATAAACCATGAAGAAGGGTGTGTAACCCGTAGACCTGTTGGGGGTTGTGTTGATGCTCCATAACACTGAAGGTAACTCCTCCATCCAACACCCCGGCGTTCTCTGTAAAGGAACCATAAGCCGAGGCTTGATACCTCATAGAATCTCCTGATTTGCTCGTTCTGCCTGCCCATTGTATTGAGGGTGAGCTACAGAGGAAACATCAAGCCGGATGTCCTCCCATTGACAAAATTCTTCCATAACACCTTTAGAAAGATTAGTGCCATTATCTGTTATGATGCTGTGCGGAAAGTCAAAACGGAAGATCACCTTTTTCATGAATTGAACCGCCGTTGCCGCATCACATTTACTAATCGGCTCTGCTTCAATCCACTTAGTAAACTTATCAACCGCCACCAATAGGTGGGTCTTCTTATCCTTGGACCTTTTGAAAGGCCCAACCATATCAAGCCCCCAAGTTGCAAACGACCAAGTAATTGGAATCATCCTCAATTCTTGAGCCGGTACATGAGCTCGTCGTGCAAATTTCTGATAGCCGTCACATCTTCTTACCAAGTCCTCAGCATCAACATGAGCCGTTAGCCAATAAAACCCATGACGGAAAGCCTTGGCTACCAGAGATTTAGAGCCGGCATGATGACCACAATCTCCTTCATGGATTTCTCGTAAAATTTCACAGCCTTCTTCAGGAGAGATGCAACATTGAAACGCTCCTAAAATGCTGTGATGGTGCAACTCTCCATTGACAATCATCATTGACTTAGACTGTCGGGTTATATGTCTGGCCAAGAACTCATCCTCTAGCAACTCACCCCGGGTCATGTAAGCCAAATATGGAACCGTCCAATCAGGAATAACATGGAGAGCTGCCACCAACTGCGCTTCCGGGTCAGGAACAACAAGGTCCTCCTCGGTAGATACTTTCACATACGGGTTAAGCAGAATATCCAAAAACGTATTGGGCGGCACCGGCTTACGCTGAGATCCTAGCCGGCTTAAGGTACGAGCCGCCTCATTCTTTCGGCAATCAATATTTTCAACTTGGTAAACCTTGAAATGACCTGCAATGGCATCAACCTCCCGGAGATAAGCCGCCATAAGAGGATCCTTGGAATCCCAAGTGCCAGAAACTTGCTGAGCCACCAGATCTAAATCACCAAAACACCTCACCCGGCTTAAGCTCATCTCCTTAGCCATCTGAACACCATAGAGTAAGACCTTAGTACAGGGGAACATTAACCGGAGAACATAGGAAAACTTGTCACCTCATGGGGAAGTCAAAACAACTCCAGCCCCCGAGCCCTCCAGCTGTCTGGATCCATCAAAGTGGATAGTCCAATATGTGTTATCTAGCTTTTCCACAGGCGTCTGCAACTCTGTCCAATCATTGATGAAATCCACCAGCGCTTGGGACTTGATGGCCGTGTGTGGCACATACTTTAAACCGTGAGGACCGAGCTCAATGGCCCATTTAGCAACCCGACCTGTGGCTTCTCTGTTTTGAATGATATCTCCTAAAGGAGTAGAACTCACCAAAGTGATAGGATGACCTTGAAAATACTACTTGAGTTTCCGGCTTGCCATGAAAACCCCATAAACAAGCTTCTGCCAGTGTGGGCACCTCTGTTTAGACTCAATAAGCACCTCATTGATATAATAAACCGGCCGTTGAACCGGATATTCCTTGCCTGCCTCCTTCATTTCCACCACAATGGCCACACTGATGGCCCGGCTATTAGCAGCCACATATAACAACAAAGGCTCTTTATCAACAGGGGTAGCAAGCACGGGTGGCTCAGCCAACTGTTTCTTCAGATCCTCAAACGCCTGATCAGCAGCATCACTCCAAACAAAATGATCTGTCTTTTTCATCATCAGGTAAAAGGGGAATAGCCTTCTCACCCAGCCAGCTTATGAACCGACTCAAAGCCGCAATACGACCCGCTAGTCGCTGAACATCATTGACACACGCCGGTTTAGCCAAAGACGTAATGGCTTTGATCTTCTCCGGGTTAGCTTCAATGCCTCTGTTAGAAACCAGAAATCCCAATAGCTTGCCTGCTGGCACACCAAAGACACATTTTGTCGTGTTAGGCATCATCTTGTAGACCCGGAGATTGTCAAATGTCTCTTTCAAATCATCAATCAAGGTCTCTTTCTCTCTTGAGTTCACCACAATGTCATCTACATAAGCATGAACATTGCGCCCAATCTGATTGTGAAGGCAATTTTGTACACACCGCTGATAAGTCATCTAGCCTCTCTTGAGCCCAAAAGGCATAGACACATAGCAGAAGGCTCCGAATGGATTAATGAAAGCTGTCTTCTCCTGGTCCTTAACTGCCATTTTGATCTGATGATACCCAGAATAAGCATCCAAAAAACTTAGACGCTCACAATGCCGTAGCATCAATGATTTGCGAGGGAGAGCAAATGGATCAGTCGGACAAGCCTTGTTTAAGTCTGTGTAATCCACACACATTCGCCAAGTGCCGTTCTTTTTTAGTACCAGCACCAGATTAGCCAACCACTCAGGATGAAAAACTTCAATGATAAACCCGGCCGCCAAAAGCCGGGCCACTTCCTCACCAATGGCCTTGCGCCTCTCCTCGTTAATCCGGCGAAGAAATTGCTTGACCGATTTAAACTTCGGATTAATATTAAGAGTGTGCTCAGCGAGTTCCTTTGGTACACCTGGCATGTCAAAAGGCATCCATGCAAATATGTCCTGGTTCTCACGGATGAACTCAATGAGCGCGCTTTCCTATTTCAGATCCAGATTAGCGCTAATGCTGAACTGCTTAGATGAGTCGCCAGGGACGAAATCCACCATCTTAGTATCGTCTGTCGATTTAAATTTTAACGAAGGATCATGCTCAGTGGTTGGTTTCTTCAAGTACGTCATGTCCGCCGGGTCAACATTGTCTTTGTAAAATTTTAGCTCCTCCGTTGCACAAACTGGTTCAGCATAAGCGGCATCTCCGTCCTCACATTCCAAGGCCACCTTGCGACTCCCATGCACTGTGATGGTGCCCTTATAACCTGGCATTTTGAGCTGCAAGTAGACATAACAGGGCCTCGCCATGAATTGAGCATAAGCCGGCCGTCCGAACAGAGCATGATAAGGGCTTTTGATCTTGACTGTCGGATCACAGGTTCCGGCAAAACCCTAGAGGTTTAAACACTGGGGTGCGCGCGAAGGTTTTCTCCCTATCGATCGACGCCCTAGCTCTCTAAGATCTCGCGGACAAACTCGATGAACTCACAACACAGAAACACACAAGATTTATACTAGTTCGGGTCACCGTTGTGGTGTAATACCCTACTCCAGTGTGGTGGTGGATTGCCTCTTGGGCTGATGATGAACAGTACAAGGAGAAGAACAACCTCCTGAGGTTGAGGTCTTCTTGTGCTTGGTTCACTTGTGTGGTTGGGGATGATCTTAATGATCCATTCTCGATCATCCCCCTCTGCTGTGGTGGCTAGTTCTACTTATATAGGCCCCGATCCTCTCCCCAAATATTGAGCGGGAAGGGAGCCAACAATGACTAATTTGAAAGGGGACAACTAGTACAACTTATCTTGACAAAAGCCGTCTTCTCCTGCAAAAGGCTCTGGTGATGATGCCATCTTGGGCTCCATGGTGACCTCCGTCTTGCCGTCCTGTTGGTCTTGGTCTTATTGCACCGATATGGAAACCTTTCCTTGATGCCTCGGTACTCCGCGCCTGCGCTTGCCCCCTTGGCATCAAAGAGGAAGCAAGGACACTGCACGCGCTGGTGCCCGCCTGGCGCCCGCCTGTCCTCGATCGTCATGGCTCACGTCACGAGTACCTCGCGAGGTTTGCCTTGCCTTGATCTCTCCGCCCCTCGTGAGCCTTCCTGGCGAGGCCGCTCCTGAGGAGGTCTTGTGTCGTCTGCCTCGCGAGGGTCTTGAATACCTCGTCAGTGAAGATGGGCCGTACAAACCTGCCAGCCCAGCCATGCTGCGGGCCGCAGGGCACAGGCAGGCAAGTCTAGGGACCCCGTTCCCAGAACGCCGATAGTAGCCCCCGGGCCCAAGGCGCGCTTGGGCTTGGCTTCGAGGCGAAGCCAAAGGTCAAGCGCGAAGCGCCGCGGGCCCAAAAACCTGCGGCCTTAGTTGACGCGTGGCGGTTGATTGGACGTGGGCGTCTCCGCTTCCCCACGCTGCCTCTGCAACTGCCCGTCTTGACAAGTCCCTGCGACATGCATGGAAAACCATCATTACCTGTGATCATGGGGGGCGCTGTTGGCCTTCTTGTAACACCCCGGATCTAACTTTCCCTATCTGTACTCCAACTCTTGCCGTTTCCGGCGTTAAGTTATATTTATTTCCTCGGGTTCGGGTTTTTGTCTCCGTGTGTTGTTATCGTTGTCATGCATCTCTTGTCATGTCATCATGTGCATTTCATTTGCGTACGTGTTCATCTCATGCATTCGAGCTTTTTCCCCGTTGTCCGTTTTGCATTCCGGCGCTTCGTTCTCCTCCGGTGGTCATTTCTAGCTTTCTTTCATGTGTGGGGATTAAACATTTCTGGATTGGACCGAGACTTGCCAAGCGGCCTTGGTTTACTACCGGTAGACCGCCTGTCAAGTTTCGTACCATTTGGACTTCGTTTGATACTCCAACGGTTAACCGAGGGACCGAAAAGGCCTCGTGTTTGTTGCAGCCCAACACCCCTCCAATTTGGCCCAAAACCCACCAAACTTCGCTCCATCATCTAGAGCGTTCGATCACGATCGCGTGGCCGAAAACCGCACCTCATTTGGACTCCCCTAGCTCCCTCTATGCCTATATATACCTCCCCCATTCCAAATTCGCGGATCCCCTCTCGAAACCCTAGTCCCCTTCGTCTCCACGCGCCAGCGGACGAATTGCCGTCCGGTCGGACATGTCCGCTGCTCCCCGCCGCAGCCACGTGTCGCCGCCTCATTCGCCGCTGCCCGGTCCCCAGTTCACCGCGCCGCCAGGGCCCGCGAGGCCCATCGCCGGCCCTCCCCGGCCAGCAGCGGTGCCCGCGCGCCCGTGTCCCTCCTCCGCCGAGCCGTCCACGCCGCCGCTTGCTCCGCCCCGTGCCGCCGCCTGCTCCGCCCCGCGCCGCCGCCTGCTCCGCCCTGCGCCGGCTGCCCGGAGCTCTTCCGCCCCGCCGCGTGCTCGCCCAAGGCCGGCGAGCTTCCTCCGCCGCCCCGCAAGCCGGCGCCGCCCCGGCCCCTTCCTCCCTCTAACTCCGGCCGCCTCCGGCCATCGTCGCCGACCAGCCCGCCGGCAAGCTCGGATCCACCTCAGGAGGCGTGCCCCGATCCAGATCCAAGACGGCTACAGTAAAACCCTAGGAGGTGTTTTTTTGCTAACTCCCGAAATTGCAGATCCAAGTGCCTCTGTTCGTGGCTCCGTAACTTTGCATCCGTAGTCCGATTCATGCATATAGCATATCAAAATGTTCATATCAGAGAGTACATCATTTCATTCCATTGCATCATTTTCATTTGAGCTCATCTTGATGCCCGAAATGCTGTTAGGAGAGGGCTACTTGAGTTAATTGTCAGATCTGCTATTTCATCTTAGACTTTTGTCATTTTTGCCATGATTAATGTGTGCATGCTATGCCCGTGAGTTCTACATGTGTTTTGCTAAGGGTTTTGTCATCTCTCCAGAGGTGCAACCCATGTATTTTTAGGATGTGTGTGGTGACTTGTGCAAGCTTGCAAAGTGGTGCACTTGCTAATTCTGTTTTCAGGGACTTAATAATTTCACTAAGTCCTGGAGCTGTTTATCTCATGATGCCATATGTTCTTGTTGTTTCCTAGTGATCCGTGCCTCTTTTGAGGATGATCAGTAAGGGAGTTGTGTTAATATTGTAGTGCTCTATCCATCCATGTATTTGTTTGCAATTATGGAGCACCCTAGCTTGAGTCAATCGAGCTCTACTTTTGCTTCGTTGTGAATCTGGGCAGTTCGTCAACTTGTTTGCGATTTTGCCGATGTTATTGTAGTTGATCCATGCATGCTGTGCCATTGTTCTTGCCATGTATAGCTTGAATTTTGTGCCTTCTTAAGGGATGTATGCTTGTCTTGCCATGACTTGCACCGTGGTGAGTGCATCCAGCTCGTAAACATGCCTTCGTGAGTTATGTTTCAGCATGTCCCAGTTTTCACTAAGTCTGAAAACTGATTATGTTTTTGCTATGTTCATGTGCTTGTTAGTATATTTTGTGATCCCTTTTGGCTCAAGGTCACTAAGGGACTTTTGTTAAGCTTGTTGAGTAGCTCCATGACATGTCTTTCTTTGTCATGTTTGGGTCCTGTAGCATGTTTTTTTGTTGCTCCGAAGAGGGCTATATGATCTGAAATTCCAGACAAGTGTTAATTTCACTAAGTCTGAGATCTGTTTTACCATTTGCGTTTTTGCCATGCTTGTTTGAACCTGTTAATGGATGATTTGGCCATAGCTCAGTGCTAGACTTTTGTTAATCATCTTGAATTCTTACCTGCCATGTGTTTTGATGCCATGTTTGAATGCTGTAGCATGTTCAGCTCATTGCATTTAGATGCCTACTTGCTGTAAATCGCAGACCAGTGTCATATTTGAATCGCTTGCCATTTCCAAACCGTAACTCCGATTCCGGCGTTCTTTATATCGTTTTCAAGCGATTTCATCTCATCTTTCCAGTGGCACACTTGGTTTTCCAAGTTGAGGCCAGGTTAATGCATTTCCTGTCATATCTTGCATTTTGCATCCCGCATCGCACCCCGCATATCATATCATCATTGCATCATATCGCTTGATCCTTGCACGTGGTTGATTGTGTCCTTGTTGCTTGTTTGTCTTGTTTGGGTAGAGCCGGGAGACGAGTTCACTAACGAGGAGCCCGTTGAGTTTGCTCTTGAGGATCCAGTCAACTCTGACAGCTGTGCAGGCAAGATGGTCATACCCTCGAAATCACTACTATCTTTGCTATGCTAGTTTGCTCGCTCTTTTGCTATGCCATTGCTACGATGCCTACCACTTGCTTGCAAGCCTCCCAAATTGCCATGTCAAACCTCTAACTCACCATTGTCCTAGCAAACCGTTGATTGGCTATGTTACCGCTTTGCTCAGCCCCTCTTATAGCGTTGCTAGTTGCAGGTGAAGATTGGAGGCCGTTCCTTGTTGGAACATCTTTTATTTACTTGTTGGGATATCATTATATTGCCATGTTATCTTAATGCATTTATATACTTGGTAAAGGGTGGAAGGCTCGGCCTCTCGCCTAGTGTTTTGTTCCACTCTTGCCGCCCTAGTTTCCGTCATATCGGTGTTATGTTCCCGGATTTTGCGTTCCTTACGCAGTTGGGTTATAATGGGAACCCCTTGATAGTTCGCCTTGATTAAAGCTTTTCCAGCAATGCCCAACCTTGGTCTTACCATTTGCCACCTAGCCTCTTTTTCCCTCGGGTTTCCAGAGCCCGCGGGTCATCTTATTTTAACCCCCCCGGGCCAGTGCTCCTCGAAGTGTCTTGAATTACCGAGATACCGAGTCTGATCGGAACGTCTTGGGAGGAGGTCTATTCCTTCGTTGACCGTGAGAGCTTGTCATGTGCTAAGTTGGGACTCCCCTGCAGGGATTTGAACTTTCGAAAGCCGTGCCCGTGGTTATGGGCAGATGGGAATTTGTTAATGTCCGGTTGTAGATAACTTGAACCTTAACTTAATTAAAATGAATCAACTCAGTGTGTTGCCGTGATGGCCTCTTCTCGGCGAAGTCCGGGAAGTGGACACGGTGTTGGAGTAATGGTTGTGCAGGTTGCTCGCTAGTTTCTCGCTCGCGCTTTGTCTCCTCTTCTCGCTCTCTTTTGCGAATAAGTTAGCCACCATACTTGCTAGTCGCTTGCTGCAGCTCCATATATTTACCTTGCCTTACCTATAAGCTTAAATAGTCTTGATCATGAGGGTGCGAGATTGCTGAGTCCCTATGGCTCACAGATTACTATTACCCCAGATGTAGGGCCTGATGATTCCGCTCCAGGAGACGTGTGTGAGCTCAAGTGGGAGTTCGACGAAGACTCTCAACGATACTATGTTTCCTTTCCCGATGATCAATAGTGGTGCCTAGTTGGGGGTGATTGGGACCGTGTCGCATGTTGGGTTCTCTTTTATTTTGGCGCCGTAGTCGGGCCATGAGTGTTTTGGTTGATGTAATTTTATTTCTGTACTTGATTGACGTGGCGAGTGTAAGCCAACTATGTTGTCTCCCCCATTTTATTATTATATTACATGGGATGTTTGTGAAGATTGCCTAACTTGCGATATATGCCTTCAATGCGATTATGTCTCTAAGTCGTGCCTCGACATGTGGGAGCTATAGTCGCATCGAGGGTGTGACAAGTTGGTAATCAGAGCCTTCCCCGACCTTAGGAGCCCCATTGCTTGATCGTTTTTAGTGGCCGAGTTGTATCTAGAAACATGTTTTGAGTCTTTAGGAATTATATATCGGAGAGTTTAGGAATTCTTTTTACTTCCCAGTCTCCTCATCGCTCTGGTAAGGCATCCTGACGTAGAGTTTTGACTCTTGTCTTCTCAAATTTCACTAAATTTTTTTTTAGGATCACGCGGGTATCTTGGAATCGTTCCGATGGTTTTATGATGAGAACATTGACTTGGTGCCTCCTGTCAGGGGTTTAGTGGAAGTGTCCCGGGGAGTTGAGCTCTGAGGTCTTGTCATCATAATTTTATCGTTGCAGTTCTGGAATACCTGAGTTTAGTACGCCGACATCGAAAATCTCTTTTATGCAGTTCGTTGGTGAGATAACCTCGACGCCACCCAGTACTGGGGCGGGAGTTCGGGAGTATCGCCATAACTTGTATAACGGATGCTTTTCGAAGGTTGAGGTAGATGGTTTCCGAAGGTTTCTTGGTTATGTGTTGAAGGATGGATACAGCTGGATGTAGGATTTGCTAGATTTGGGTGAGATATTATGCTTCCCCTGTATCCCCAACACCTGATTGCATAACCGGAAAGGTTCGGGAGTTTCATAGGTGGGAATTCTAGTAGCTCTAGTTTTTCTTCCACGGATATTGGTTTGAGATTGGGATTTCTTACCGATTATTCGTTCTTGATCCGTACCTTGTTGATTTATTTCTCTACCTTAATTCTACGTGGCTTCTCAATTTATGGATATGTGACCATTTCAAGAGGAATGCATTCGTTCATTTTTTTCGGATGTGAAGACTATATGGTTGCAATTTTCATTCCGTTGGATTCAGCTTCAATATTTGTCTATCAATGTGCTAATGGTGGTCAACCTCTTCAGGATGGCTCCTCCAACGCGCACGACTCCGAATCCTGATCCGCCACCACCTCCTCCGGAGGCATGGCAAGCTGTGATGGCCGCAACCAATGCAAACACACAGTTGATCATGCAAATTCTTCAAGAGCGCAATCAAGGCAACCAAGGGAATCAAGGCAGCAATCAGAGTCACTTCGCTACACTCAACCAGTTCCTTGCTAACGGTCCAAAGACTTTCAGCAATTGTGTTGAGGCAACCGATGCTGACGATTGGCTTGTGGATCTGTGCAAGCATTTCGAGTGCAGTAACGTCAGGCCTGAGGACTTTGTCAAGTTCGCTTCCTTCCAACTCAAAGATCAAGCTGCAGAATGGTTCCAGCAGTACAAGAACTCCAGAGGTGGACGTGTTATCACTTGGGATGATTTCCGTCGAGATTTCCAAGCTCATCATATTCCCCAGAGCGTGGTTGAAAGCAAGCATGAGGTATTCCGCAACCTGAAGCAAGGCTCTTTGTCTGTCTATGACTACAACAAGTTGTTTCAGAAGCTCGCCCACTTTGCCAAGCAGGACGTGCCTGATGAGAAGAGCATGATATATCAATTCAGGGGTGGTCTCAGAGAAGAAATTCAGCTAGCTCTTGTTCTCTTTGAGCCCTTGAGATACGATGAGTTCTACAACATGGCACTGAAGCAAGAGGCTGCTCAGTTGAGGTGTGATGCTTCCAAGAAGCGAGCCAGAGATGTTACTCCTTCTTCCTCTGCTCAAGTGGCCAAGCAGCAGAAGTATTGGCTTCCTCCTCCTCCGTTCCGTCATCCGTATCAGCAGAAGAGCAAAGGTGGCAGTGGTTCTTCCCACCCACCCAACCCTGGCTTTCAGAACAAGACTTCGTCTCAAGCTCCAAGATCGAGTGCTCCGTATCACCGTCCGCTTTCAGAGGTCACGTGCAACAAGTGCCAATAGAAGGGTCACTATGCCAACAAGTGCTTGAACCAGAGGCGTCTTCCTCCTCCTCCTCCTCCTATCAGATCGGCAAGTACAGCTGTGGTCAAGCATAACCCCAAGTTCGCCAAGGTCAACTTGATGAATGCAGCTCAGGCAGAGGACTCGTCAGATGTGATCATGGGTAACCTTCCTGTTAACGATGTTCCTGCAAAAGTTCTTTTTGACACTGGTGCATCGCATTCCTTTTTGTCATGCCCTTTTGCATCGAAGCACAATGTTGATACCGAGATTATGCCCAAAGTCATGCAAGTTATTTCTCCCGGCAAGTTTTTGACTTCTAGTTTGGTTGCTACCGATATCTCTATCACATTGGGTGATTACAAGTTTCTCTCTTCTCCGGTGGTTCTTGGTAACTCGGATATTGATCTTATTCTCGGAATGGATTAGCTTTCTAAGCACAAGGCTCAGCTTGATTGTGCAGCCAGGCAGATTCAATTGAGTCATTCGTCTGAGGATGTAATTGTCTTTGCTGCTCGGGATAATACTATCCGTCTGTTTTCTCTCAATGAGAAGGGTGAATTGGATGCCATCTCTCAAATTCCAGTCGTTTGCGAATATCAAGACGTCTTTCCAGAAGAGCTTCCAGGAATGCCTCCGCACCGGCCAGTTGAATTCTTTATTGATCTTGAGCCTGGCACAGAACCTGTGTGCAAACGTCCTTACAAGCTCGGACCTGAAGAGTTGAAGGAGCTGAAGAAGCAACTCGATATTCAAGAGAAAATGGGTCTCATCCGGCCTAGTTCTTCTCCGTGGGGTTGTGGTGTTCTTTTTGTGAAGAAGAAGGATGGAACGGACTGACTTTGTGTTGATTACCGTCCAGTGAACAAGAAGACCATCAAGAACAAATACCCACTTCCCAACATCAATGAGCTGTTCGAACAACTCAAAGGTGCCCAAGTATTCTCCAAGCTTGATCTCCGTATGGGTTATCACCAGATTCGCATTCGTGAAGAAGATATTCCCAAGACAGCATTCAGAACAAGCTTTGGTTCATATGAATACACTGTCATGTCTTTTGGCCTCGTCAACACTCCTCCGACGTTCTCTCGCATGATGAACTTCATCTTCAATGCCTACACCAATGACTTCGTTTTGGTGTATCTCGACGACATTCTGGTTTTCTCCAAGAACAAGGAAGATCATGCCAAGCACTTGCGTTTGGTTCTTGATAAGCTCAGGGAACATCAGTTCTACGCCAAGTTCTCCAAGTGTGAGTTTTGGCTCGATGAGGTTCTTTATCTTGGTCATATCATCTCTGCCAAGGGCATTGCCGTGAATCCTGAGAAGGTGTCTGCAATTGTGAATTGGGAACCTCCTTAGAATGTGAAGCAGCTCCGTAGCTTCCTCGGTCTCGCAAGCTATTGCCGAAGATTCGTTGAAAACTTTTCTAAGATCGCGAAGCCTCTCTCTAATCTTCTTCAGAAGCACGTCAAGTATGTTTGGTCTCCGGAGTGTGACATTGCTTTCAACACTTTGAAAGAGAAATTGATCACTGCTCCAGTTCTGACTCCGCCTGATGAATCCAAGCCGTACGAGGTCTTTTGTGATGCCTCTCTCCAAGGTCTTGGCGCAGTATTGATGCAAGAGAATAAAGTTGTTGCTTATACTTCTCGCCAGTTGAAGCCTAATGAGAAGAACTACCCCACTCATGATCTCGAGTTGGCGGCAGTTGTGCATGCTCTTTTGACTTGGAGACATCTTCTATTGGGAAGAAAAGTGGACATTTTCATTGATCACAAGAGTCTCAAGTACATCTTCACTCAGCCTAATCTCAACCTCAGGCAAACTCGATGGGTCAAAATGATTCAAGAGTATAATCCGAGTATTGAGTATACTCCAGGCAAGGCCAATGTGATTGCTGACGCATTGAGCAGGAAAGCCTACTACAACAGTCTAATTCTCAAGGCTTATCAACCCGAGCTTTGTGAAGCTTTCCGCAAACTTAATCTGCAAGTTGTTCCTCAAGGTTTCCTCGCCAACCTTCTAGTCTCTCCTACCTTAGAAGACCAGATTCGCCAAGCTCAGCTTCTTGATGCTATGGTGAAAAAGGTGAAGATTGGGATTGCCAAGAGTCAGTCCAAGTACAAGTGCTACCGCCTTGATGACAAGGACACTCTCTTCTTCGAGGATCGTATTGTTGTACCCAAAGGTGACCTCCGTAAAGTGATCATGAATGAGGCTCACAATTCTCTCCTCTCCATCCACCCTGGGAGCACGAAGATGTATCAGGACCTCAAGCAAGCTTATTGGTGGACTCAAATGAAGCGTGAGATCACTCAATTCGTGAATGAATGTGATGTCTGCAGAAGAGTGAAGGCAGAACACCAAAGGCCAGCTGGTCTCCTCCAACCTCTTGCCATTCCAGAATGGAAGTTTGACCACATTGAAATGGACTTCGTGACTGGGTTTCCAAAGTCCAAGCGTGGCAATGATGCTATATTCGTTGTCATCGACAAACTCACCAAAGTGGCTCATTTTCTGCCTATCAAAGAGTCGATCACTGCAGCTCAATTGGCGGAACTCTATACCTCTCGTATTGTCTCTCTGCACGGTATTCCACAAGTGATCTCTTCAGACCGTGGCAGCATCTTTACCTCGAAGTTTTGGGATTCTTTCCAGAAGGCCATGGGCATGAACATCCGCTTCAGCACAGCTTTCCATCCTCAAACAAGCGGTCAAGTCGAGCGTGTCAACTAGATTCTTGAAGATATGCTCAGGGCTTGTGTGATCTCCTTCGGCATGAAGTGGGAGGATTGTCTTCCTTATGCTGAATTCTCCTACAACAACAGTTTTCAAGCAAGTTCGGGCAAGGCCCCTTTTGAAATTCTGTATGGCAGGAAGTGCCGTACCCCTCTCAACTGGTCTGAAACCGGTGAACGTCAGCTTTTGGGTAATGACTTAATCACAGAAGCAGAAGAAATGTGCAAAGTCATTCGTGATAACCTCAAAGCAGCCCAATCCCGTCAGAAGAGCTACTATGATAGTAAGCACCGTGATTTGGCTTTCGAGATCGGAGATCATGTTTACCTCCGCGTCTCTCCTATGAAAGGTACTCGTCGCTTCAGTATCAAAGGGAAGCTTGCCCCTAGATACGTGGGACCTTTCAAGATTGTCAGCAAGAGAGGCGACCTCGCCTATCAACTCGAGCTTCCTTCAAACTTTGCAAATGTTCATGACGTGTTCCATGTCTCTCAGCTTCGAAAGTGCTTCAAGACTCCTGACCGCACCGTCAACTTCGAGGACATTGAGCTCCAAGAAGATCTCTCTTATCATGAGCACCCAGTTGCTATTCTTGAAGAGACTGAACCCAAGACTCGCAACAAGTCCACCAAATTTCTCAAAGTCAAGTGGTCACACCATTCCGACCGTGAAGCTACCTGGGAACGCGAGGATCACCTCCGTTCTGAGTACCCGGCGTTCTTTCAGTCCTAGATCTCGGGACGAGATCTTTTCATAGTGGTGGAGTGTTGTAACACCCCGGATCTAACTTTCCCTATTTGTACTCCAACTCTTGCCGTTTCTGGCGTTAAGTTATATTTATTTCCTCGGGTTCAGGTTTTTGTCTCCGTGTGTTGTTATCGTTGTCATGCATCTCTTATCATGTCATCATGCGCATTGCATTTGCGTACGTGTTCATCTCATGCATTCGAGCTTTTTCCCCGTTGTCCGTTTTGCATTCCGGCGCTTCGTTCTCCTCCGGTGGTCATTTCTAGCTTTCTTTTGTGTGTGGGGATTAAACATTTCCGGATTGGACCGAGACTTGCCAAGCGGCCTTGGTTTACTACCGGTAGACCGCCTGTCAAGTTTCGTACCATTTGGACTTCGTTTGATACTCCAACGGTTAACCGAGGGAGCGAAAAGGCCTCGTGTGTGTTGCAGCCCAACACCCCTCCAATTTGGCCCAAAACCCACCAAACTCTGCTCCATCATCTAGAGCGTTCGATCACGTTCGCGTGACTGAAAACCGCACCTCATTTGGACTCCCCTAGCTCCCTCTATGCTTATATATACCTCCCCCATTCCAAATTCGCGGATCCCCTCTCGAAACCCTAGTCCCCTTCGTCTCCACGCGCCGGCAGACGAATTTCCGTCCGGCCGGACGTGTCTGCTGCTCCCCGCCGCAGCCACGTGTCGCTGCCTCATTCGCCGCCGTCCGGTCCCCAGTTCACCGCGCCGCCAGGGCCTGCGAGGCCCATCGCCGGCCCTCCCCGGCCCGCAGCGGTGCCCGCGCGCCCGCGTCCCTCCTCCGCCGAGCCGTCCGCGCTGCCGCCTGCTCCGCCCCGCGCCGGCTGCCCGGAGCTCCTCCGCCCCGCCGCGTGCTCGCCCGAGGCTGGCGAGCTTCCTCCGCCGCCCTGCAAGCCGGCGCCGCCCCGGCCCCTTCCCCCCTCTAACTCTGGCCGCCTCCGGCCATCGTCGCCGACCAGCCCGCCGGCAAGCTCGGATCCACCTCGGGAGGCGCGCCCCGATCCAGATCCAAGACGGCTACAGTAAAACCCTAGGAGGTGTTTTTTTTGCTAACTCCCGAAATTGCAGATCCAAGTGCCTCTGTTCGTGGCTCCGTAATTTTGCATCCGTAGCTCCGATTCATGCATATAGCATATCAAAATGTTCATCTCAGAGAGTAAATCATTTCATTCCATTGCATCATTTTCATTTGAGCTCATCTTGATGCCCTAAATGCTGTTAGAAGAGGGCTACTTGAGTTAATTGTCAGATCTGCTACTTCATCTTAGACTTTTGTCATTTTTTTCCATGATTAATGTGTGCATGCTATGCCCGTGAGTTCTACATGTGTTTTTCTAAGGGTTTTGTCGTCTCTCCAGAGGTGCAACCCATGTATTTTGAGGATGTGTGTGGTGACTTGTGCAAGCTTGCAAAGTGGTGCACTTGCTAATTCTGTTTTCAGGGACTTAGTAATTTCACTAAGTCCTGGAGCTGTTTATCTCATGATGCCATATGTTCTTGTTGTTTCCTAGTGATCCGTGCCTCTTTTGAGGATGATCAGTAAGGGAGTTTTGTTAATATTGTAGTGCTCTATCTATCCATGTCTTTGTTTGAAATTATGGAGCACCCTAGTTTGAGTCAATCGAGCTCTACTTTTGCTTCGTTGCGAATCTGGGCAGTTCGTCAACTTGTTTGCGATTTTGCCGATGTTATTGTAGTTGATCCATGCATGCTATGCCATTGTTCTTGCCATGTCTAGCTTGAATTTTGTGCATTCTTAAGGGATGTATTCTTGTATTGCCATGACTTGCACCGTGGTGAGTACATCGAGCTCGTAGACATGCCTTCGTGAGTTATGTTTCAGCATGTCCCAGTTTTCACTAAGTCTGAAAACTGATTATGTTTTTGCTATGTTCGTGTGCTTGTTAGTATATTTTGTGATCCCTTTTGGCTCAAGGTCACTAAGGGACTTTTGTTAAGCTTGTTGAGTAGCTCCATGCCATGTCTTTCTTTGTCATGTTTGGGTCCTGTAGCATGTTGTTTTGTTGCTCCGAAGAGGGCTATATGATCTGAAATTCCAGACAAGTGTTAATTTCACAAAGTCTGAGATCTGTTTTACCATTTGCGTTTTCGCCATGCTTGTTTGAACCTGTTAGTGGATGATTTGGCCGTAGCTCAGTGCTAGACTTTTGTTAAGCATCTTGAATGCTTCCCTGCCATGTATTTTGATGCCATGTTTGAATGCTGTAGCATGTTCATCTCATTGCATTTAGATGCCTACTTGCTGTAAATCGCAGACCGGTGTCATATTTGAATCGCTTGCCATTTCCAAACCGTAACTCCGATTCCGGCGTTCTTTATATCGTTTTCAAGTGATTTCATCTCATATTTCCAGTGTCACACTTGGTTTTCCAAGTTGAGGCCAGGTTAATGCATTTTCTGTCATATCTTGCATTTTGCATCCCGCATCACATCCCGCATATCATATCATCATTGCATCATATCGCTTGATCCTTGCACGTGGTTGATTGTGTCCTTGTTGCTTGTTTGTCTTGTTTGGGTAGAGCCGGGAGACGAGTTCGCTAACGAGGAGCCCGTTGAGTTTGCTCTTGAGGATCCAGTCAAGTCTGACAGCTGTGCAGGCAAGATGATCATACCCTCGAAATCACTACTATCTTTGCTATGCTAGTTTGCTCGCTCTTTTGCTATGCCATTGCTAAGATGCCTACCACTTGCTTGCAAGCCTCCCAAATTGCCATGTCAAACCTCTAACCCACCATTGTCCTAGCAAACCGTTGATTGGCTATGTTACCACTTTGCTTAGCCCGTCTTATAGCGTTGCTAGTTGCAGGTGAAGATTGGAGGCCGTTCCTTGTTGGAACATCTTTTATTTACTTGTTGGGATATCATTATATTGCCATGTTATCTTAATGCATTTATATACTTGGTAAAGGGTGGAAGGCTCGGCCTCTCGCCTAGTGTTTTGTTCCACTCTTGCCGCCCTAGTTTCCGTCATATCGGTGTTATGTTCCCGGATTTTGCGTTCCTTACGCGGTTGGGTTATAATGGGAACCCCTTGATAGTTCGCCTTGATTAAAGCTTTTACAGCAATGCCCAACCTTGGTCTTACCATTTTCCACCTAGCCTCTTTTTCCCTCGGGTTTCCAGAGCCCGCGGGTCATCTTATTTTAACCCCCTCGGGCCAGTGCTCCTCTGAGTATTGGTCCGACCGAGTAGACTGCGGGGCCACCTCGGGGCAACTTGAGGGTTGGTTTTACTCGTAGGATGTCTCATCTGAGTGTGTCCTGAGAAAGAGATATGTGCAGCTCCTATCGGGATTTTTCGGCACATTCGGGCGGTGTTGCTGGTCTTGTTTTAACCTGTCGAAGTGTCTTGAATTACCGAGATACCGAGTCTGATCGGAACGTCTTGGGAGGAGGTCTATTCCTTCGTTGACCGTGAGAGCTTATCATGGGCTAAGTTGGGACTCCCCTGCAGGGATTTGAACTTTCGAAAGCCATGCCCGCGGTTATGGGCAGATGGGAATTTGTTAATGTCCGGTTGTAGATAACTTGAACCTTAACTTAATTAAAATGAATCAACTGAGTGTGTTGCTGTGATGGCCTCTTCTCGGCGGAGTCCGGGAAGTGGACACGGTGTTGGAGTAATGGTTGCGCAGGTTGCTCGCTAGTTTCTCGCTCGCGCTTTGTCTCCTCTTCTCGCTCTCTTTTGCGAATAAGTTAGCCACCATACTTGCTAGTCGCTTGCTGTAGCTCCATATATTTACCTTGCCTTACCTATAAGCTTAAATAGTCTTGATCGCGAGGGTGCGAGATTGCTGAGTCCCTGTGGCTCACAGATTACTATTACCCCAGATGCAGGGCCTGATGATTCCGCTCCAAGAGACGCGTGTGAGCTCAAGTGGGAGTTCGACGAAGACTCTCAATGATACTATGTTTCCTTTCCCGATGATCAGTAGTGGTGCCCAGTTGGGGGTGATTGGGACCGTGTCGCATGTTGGGTTCTCTTTTATTTTGGTGCCGTAGTCGGGCCATGAGTGTTTTGGTTGATGTAATGTTATTTCTGTACTTGATTGACGTGGCGAGTGTAAGCCAACTATGTTGTCTCCCCCATTTTATTATTATATTACATGGGATGTTTGTGAAGATTGCCTAACTTGCGACATATGCCTTCAATGCGATTATGTCTCTTAGTCGTGCCTCGACACATGGGAGCTATAGTCGCATCAAGGGTGTGACACTTCTCCTGCTATAAATGAGGAAGGGGGCGGAGCCCCCGTCCCCCACTTCTTCCCATTCCGCCTGCTTCTTCCTCCTCTGCTCCACTGCTAGCAGCAACTTCAATGGCGCCGATCCGTAGGTTTTCGGCTGAGGAGAAGGGAAAGGTTCCCCTCGACGTGCCAACGCTGCCCCACCGAAGAAGAGGTCGGTCCACCGTTGCGACGCCGCGGAGATGCAGGTGGTGACGAGGCCTTGGTGCGAGCGGCCTCCTCCTGGGTATCCACTGCCCTTGTACGCCCAAGCCGGGGGCTCGGGGGGAAGGAGCAACAAGCGCCGGCGCGCGCATCGCGGCCAAGGTCGACGCGCTGCGGCGACAAGCGCCGTCGCTCCTGGAATCCATGCCGTGGACTCCTCACGCGAGCTTGTGTTGTGGGCGGCGATGCCCCCAAGCTCCTGGATCCGCTTCCCGCGCTTCTTCTCTGACGTGATGCCGCCAAGGGGGCCTCTTGTGCTCTGGCTGCAGCATGCCGACTGCGACGCTCCGGCGACTGGACCAGAGGTTGAAGTAGTCTCCACCGGCAAGATCTTCATGACCCGTGGCTGGGGCGAGGTCGCGCGGGTTTGCCGTGCGGAGGGAGCGCTCACAATCCACTTCAAGTACGACGGCGCCTCCACACTCTTCGAGGTCTTCGACGCGGAGGGTCGCTGCTTGGAGTGTTGCCCCGAAGGGGAGCGCCAGGATGAGGCGCCCCCCGCTCGCGGTTGCTCCAGGAGCAGCGATTCTTGGGAGTCCAACGGTTCTCTCGAGCTCTACGAGACTCCGGAGACGAGCAATGACAGCTACATGCCCCCGAGCTCTCGCCGCGCCTGCAGCAGGGCCACAAAGTCCGGCTGCAGCCGTCGCTGATCTGGATGGGGTTGGCGCCGGCCTCCCGCGGCCCACTGTTGATGATGGCGTCGGCCGCGGGGGTGTGTAGATAGGATTCTCCTAGGTTCTTGTCTTTTGTTCCCTGCGAGGAATCGAGAAGTACCCCATGGGGGCGTGTAAAGAGTCTGCAATGTCTTTTGTTGATGTTATCCTAATTATGGAAGCCTTGTGAGCGCAAGTCCTGTTTAGGCTCGGTCTTCCCTTTCCAATATTGCGACAACTTGTTGCTCTACGCTGACAGGTCCCGGTCCCCAGGCAAGCTTCAGCCGTCGCTGGTATGCCAGGTCGCGTGCCGTGGTCAAGGCCAGGAGGTGAGCGGCCCGAGGTCCAGTAAAAGCTCCTGAGGCGCGATGCTCAGGGGGTCCCCTTTAGCGCTCAAGCAGCCATGGTAAGATAAGAAAGGGAGGCGACGTTGCCGCAACAGGGCTGCGGCGAGCGTGTCCCCTAGGTTCCAATGATTAGTTGATTTGAGCTCGTGACTTATGTTGGCGGTTCAGGATTGATTCTTCGTGATGCGCCAGACCTGTGCGCGAACATCCGCAGCATAGCTAGGTCAGGCCCATACGAGTCCTCCCCCTTTCAATGCTCTCCTTTGTGCTCTACGTCCTCAGGTCCTGGCCCTCGAGTGAGCTCAGCCGCCGCTGGTATGCCAGGTCGCGTGCCGTGGTCAAGGCCAGGGGGTGAGGGATGGAGAGCTAGTAAGAGCTCCTGAGTCGCGATGCTCAGGATCCCCCCTTTTAACGTGCAAGCAGATTACTTGGAAGAGGTGGGAGCTTGCGGTGCCGCCTGGTGTTATCCTCATGAGATTCCTGCGAGCCAGCACAAGGAAGAACACGATCTGTCGTTATGGTTGCCAGCCTGCCGCTGGTTGCTCCACGAGGGGGTGAAGGCACTGAGGGCCTGGTAAGGTGACGTGCGCGGGGCGTGCCGCGAGCCAGAGCTCGACCGCTCAGGTTTATCGACATGGTAGGGACGGACTCGTGCACCAGCGCCGTGCCGACGTGAGGAGGCCCCGTGGGAGGCGACGATCGAGCAGGTGGTAATCATAGGTAGATTAATCATGAAAGCAGCAGGCCTAAGTTAGTGCATGGGAGATACGTGCCACTCGGTAAGGCCGAGCGGCTTGGGGATGATGCAGCCCGAGGGGCGCTCCCAACAAGGTAAGCTAAAGACATAAAAAGGGATACATGCCACAGGGACAGACCCACGCGGCCTGGGAATGATGCAGCCCGAGGGGCGCTCCCAACTAAATGAACTTGGAAAGATGTCACCTGGTCATGTTGACGAAGGAGAGTTGGGGCAGCTGAAGGTGCATGGCGAAGGGGTTGCTCCTCACGAGCCACCGGAGCCCTGAGCCTCGGGAGGATCTGGTGGCTCAGGTAGTTCCTTGAGGACCGTCTCCATCTCCATCAGGACGGCGGGGTGCCTGGCCTCCTGAGCCGCTAGGATGCGCCGCAAGTTGCGCTGGTAGGTGGACGACACGCTCGGCAGGCCAAAGGGCATGTGAACGTAGCTCTACGGTGGGCCCTCGTAGCGTCCCACGCGCGATGGCCAGAAAAGCTCCTGAGAAGCGGCCCTATTGAGCCCTGGAACGTCGATGCAGACGCGCAGCCCGGCGTCCTCACCTGGATGGGAAGTTGCGTCTCGTGAGCGGCGGTCGCCGCGCATGGCCCTTGCGTCTTGCAATTCCTGGGTGGTCTTGGTGATGAACTCCTGAACGGTGGGCGATCCTTGCCCTGTGCCCTCCTGAGGTAAATGTGCCATGAAGCACGCCTCCAAGTGGTTCCCAAGCGCCTCCCTCGTGATGTGGGCAAGGTCTGAGGCCTTCCAGAAGAAAGCCCCCCAGCCCTGCCCGAGAAGGGCGCCGGGCGCGCCTTCCTATACGATGGAGGGAGGCGCCCCTGGAGCGGGTGCTGATCCTGACGAGGCTCTGGCTGTGACGCCACTCTCCTGAGGTCCTGCATGTCGCAACTGCTTCTTCTTCTTGGGGATGGCCATAGGAGGGCCCTCGCCCTTGCTGTCGGGGTCATCGATTTCTGCAGTTTGGAAGGCACGCTCGAGGGAGCACACCGCATCTCTTTCTTCACATGGGACCATGATGATCCCGCCGCTTCCCGCCATCTTGAGGACATTGTAGCCGTGATGGGTCACCGCCATGAACTTGGTCAGGGCTGGGTACCCGAGGATGGGATTGTACGGCAGACGGATGTGCGCGACGTCGAAGTCGATGAGCTCAGTGCGGTAGTTCTTGCGTTCCCCGAAGGTGACGAGGAGGTGGACCTGCCCTATCGGTGTGGTGGAACCATCGGTCACTCCTAAGAAAGGCTTGGTGGGCTGAAGCTGGTCATATGGCACTTGGAGGCTGTCGAACGTGTTGACGGACAGGACGTTGAGCCTTGTGCCATCGTTGATGAGGGTCTTGGTAACTTGCACGTTGCTGATGACTGGGGAGCAAAGCATCGGGAGGGCGCCAGCGGTAGCTGCGCACTTGAGCTGGTCTGCCGAGTTGAACGTGAAGGGGCCACTGGGACCATCTGAGCGGGCGTGTGGCTTCGAGCTTGGGGAGGACTGCATTCACTTCACGAGGCTGGGGCCTGGGCTCCGCCCAAGATGCAGGCGATAGCACGCGGTTCCTGGAAGCCCCCAGCCCCCTTGTCTTGATGGTGTTCGTCATTCCTTCTTGGCGGTGGCGGCAGCGGAGGGAGTCTGGCGTTGCCTTGAGGACGATCCCCACGAGGCTGATCGCTCCAGGCGCCCTCGCGAGGTTGATCCTGCCAGCGGTCCTCGCGAGGCCGGTCGCGCCATTCCTGGCGTGGGCCACGGTCGTCCCAACGTCCGCCACCACGTCCTCCTCCTCGGCCGTAGCCTCGGTCGCCGCGCTCGGGGCATCGACCGAAGTGTCCTTCGCGAATGGCTCTGAGCTCTTGACATTCACTGGTGTTGTGGGTGTTCAGGTTATGGAAGGCGCAGAACGGACGACTGCTCTTGGATGACTCTGGTTGGTCTCTGCCATGCTTGGTGTCTAGTTCCGCTGCGAACACGACTGCTCCCTTGTGCTTCACATCCTTGGCCTTGGTCTTCTTCTCCTCCGGGTCCACAACAGGGAGCTCGAGGAGGGAAAGGCGCCCCTCCTCAGCTCTAGCACACTTGGTCACGATGTTCAACATCTCCAGGGTCGTGCACAACTCTTCATGGATGGCGAGCTCCTCCTTCATCTTGACGTCACGGACACCATTGGAGAATGCTGAGATGATGGCCTCATCGGTCACCTTGGGGATGTTGATCCGTGCGCTGTTGAAGCACTGAATGTACTTCTGCAGGGTCTCTCTTGGTTGTTGCTTGATGCGGCGCAGGTCGCCCGCGACCGGGGGGTGGTCGCGAGTGCCCTGGAAGTTGGCGATGAAGCGGTTGCGCATTTCGTCCCAGGAGGAAATTGAGCCTGGAGGCAGGTTCAGGAGCCAGGAGTGGGCGCCCTCCTTGAGAGCCATGGGAAACCAGTTCGCCATGACTTTCTCGTCGCCGTTGGCCTCTTTGATGCTTAGCTTGTAGAGCTGCAAGTACTCTGCGGGGTCGGGGGTGCCGTCGTAGCGAGGAGGCAGATCCGGCTTGAACTTACCCGGCCACGCAACGCTACGCAGCTCGGGGGTGAAAGCGCGACAGCCAGCTATGGTCACCGAGGCTCGCCTTGGGGGTGGAGCTTGGTCTTGATGGGGTCCACGCCCTGCCGCTACAGGTGGCGCGCGGTCTTGCCGCGACAGCCGGTCCCGGCGCGGTGGTGTGAGGAGCGGCAGAGCGTTTTCTTGTGGTCGAGGGACTTCTTGACAACTTCTTTCTACATGCACAAGCACAGGGCACGGCGGGTCGCGTCGTGGAGCCGCGCGCCTTGGCACCGGGGCGCCGTCTTGGGGCAGAGGTGGTGGAGGTGCTCCGTGAGCTACGTCGCCCGTAGCTGGCGGAGGGCGAAGCGGAGAGAGGGACGGCGCAGGGGAGCCCCCTGCGGCGCGGATAAGCTCGACGATGCGGTCGAGCCAGTCCTCGTAGAGGTCGTCGACCAGGCGGTAGCGCAGGAGCTCGTGCGCCATGAGGAGCGCGGCCCGTGCGTCCATGGGAGGGCGACGTGCATGGGAAGAAGAACCGACCGGGGTCAGCGATGGAGTGGCGATGCGGCCATCCCGCCGCACTGAGGGGTGCAGCAAGGATGCTTGCTACTCGTTCCCCGCCTGGCCGGTGGCGGCGTTGACAACAGGTGACGGGGAATGACAAGGTGGCCCGCCGACGGGAGCCGTCTGAGTGACGTGGGCGGCGAGGGCAGCCCGACGCTTAGCACGAGCGTGGCGAGCGTCCGCCATGGAGACGATGGAGCAACGGGGCGCAGATCAACGGAAGGAAGCTTCGGTGCACCCCTACCTGGCGCGCCAAATGTCGGATCACGGGTTCCGGCAAAACCCTCGAGGTTCGAACACTGGGGTGCGCGTGAAGGTTTTCTCCCTATCGATCCATGCCCTAGCTCTCTAAGATCTCGCGGACGAACGCGACGAACTCACAACACAGAAAGACACAAGATTTATATTGGTTTGGGCCACCGTTGTGGTGTAATACCCTACTCCAGTGTGGTGGTGGATTGCTTCTTGGGCTGATGATGAACAGTACAAGGGGAAGAACAACCTCCTGAGGTTGAGGTGTTCTTGTGCTTGGTGCACTTGTGTGGTTGGGGATGATCTTGATGATCCGTTCTCGATCAGTCCCCTCTACTGTGGTGGCTAGTTCTACTTATAGAGGCCCTGGTCCTCTCCCAAAATATTGAGCGGGAAGGGAGCCAACAACGACCAATTTGAAAGGGGACAACTAGTATAGCTTATCCTGACAAAAGCGGTCTTCGCCTACAAAAGGCTCTGGTGATGACGCCGTCTTGGGCTCCATGGTGACCTCTGTGTTGCCGTCCTGTTGGTCTTGGTCTCGTTGCACCGATATGGAAACCTTTCCTTGATGCCTCGATACTCCCCTCCTGCGCTTACCCCCTGGCACCAAAGAGGAAGCAAGGACACTTCACACGCTGGTGCCCGCTTGGCCTCGATCATCATGGCTCACGTGACGAGGTTTGCCTTGCCTTGGACACGCGAGGTTTGCCTTGCCTTGATCTCTCCGCCCCTCGCGAGCCTGCCTGGCGAGGCCGCTCCTGAGGAGGTCTTGCATCGTCCGCCTTGGGAGGCTTGGCCCTTCGCGAGGGTCTTGAATACCTCATCAGTGAAGATGGGCCATACAGACCTGCCAGCCCAGTCACGCCACTGGCCGCAGGCAGGCAAGTCTGGGGACCCCCATTCGCAGAACGCCGACATTGACCACTTCAACGGTTAACGTCTCAGACCTGGAATCACGCTCATCTCCAAAGGTAACTTCCAACGATATCTTTACCCACTGGGTAGGCTGATTTACCTGGCACGACACCATGGAAGACAGTATTTGACGGCTTAAGGTTCTTATGTGTCAGTCCCATGCGTCGGAAGGTCTCATAATATAGGATGTTAATGCCGCTACCCCCATCCATAAGCACCTTAGTAAACTTATAACCCCCAACTTGAGGCGCCACCACCAAAGCCAGATGACCTGGATTATCAACCCGGGGTGGATGATCCTCTCGACTCCATACAATAGGCTGCTCTGACCATCGTAGATAACGTGGGATCGCCGTCTCAATAGCGTCCACAGCCCTCTTGTGAAGCTTCTGATCCTGTTTACACAAACTGGTGGTGAAGACGTGGTACTACCCACTATTCAATTGTTTTCGATTGCTTTGATAACCGGACTGCTGCTGCTGTTGATCCCCTGATTACCCTGCTGATTGTAACCACCCTGGTTACCGTGACCTTGAAAACCGAAACTTGAACCGCCGCCTCCATGACCCGGACCATGAGAACCGGACCCTGACCCGCCATTTGGGCCATGGTGGCGCGGGATGGATTTCCCGAAAGCTTCTCATTATGCTGCAATCCTTCCATGAATAAGTAGCCGGCTTACGATCCGTTCCGTGTTTTGGACACGGCTGGTTTAACATTGCTTCAAGGTCGAATCCTTCCCTCGAAACCGGCAGCCCCTGCGGTCCCCTACGGCGCTGATTATCATTGCGCGTACCTGTGTTGGCCAAAAAATCATCAGCTTTGCGCTTACCGTTGCCGCCCTGATTGGTAAGGTTGTACTGTTGTCCCTTCATACCATTACTCTTCTTTTCCTTTCCCGACCTTTTGTCCTCTGAATCGGGGTCTTTGGTACCATCAGAGTCGGCATACTTAACTAGAGCCGCCATCAGCTCTCCCATGTCGTTGCAATGATGTTTGAGCTACCCAAGCTTCTGCTTGAGTGGAATTAACCAGCAATTCTTCTTCAACATTGATGTTATCTGAAGAATGTATGATGGTTGAGACCCGACGCACCCAGCTGGTCGTGGACTCTCCCTCGGCCTGAATGCAAGAAACCCGATCCACAACCGACATAGGCTGCTTGCACGTGTCTTTGAAGTTCTAGATAAACCGGGCCTTCAACTCCGCCCATGACCCGATGGAATTAGCCGGCAATCCCTTCAACCAGGTACGATCCGTCCCTTATAACATCATGGTGAAGTACTTGGCGTACGCAACTTCACTAACATCCAGCATCTCCATAGCCAGCTTGTCCGCGTTCTACAAACGGGGGTCCCCAGACTTGCCTGCCTGTGGCCCACGGCGTGCCTCTACGAGCGGGCCCGTACGGCCCATCTTCACCAGCAAGGACTCAAGACCCTCGCGAGGGGCCAAGCCTCGCAAGGCGGACGACACAAGACCTCCGTAGGAGCGGCCTCACCAGGCCGGCTCGCGAGGGGCGGAGAGATCAAGGCCAGGCAAACCTCGCGAGGTTCTGATGACGTGAGCCATGACGATCGAGATCAGGCGGGCGGCAGGCGGGCGCCAGCGCGCACAGTGTCATTGTTTCCTCTGGTGCTAAGGAAGCAAGCGCAGGCACGGAGTACTGAGGCGTCAAGTAAAGGTTTCCATATCGGTGCAATGAGACCAAGACCAGCAGGGCGGCGAGATGGAGGTAACCGTGGAGCCCAAGACAGCGTCACCACCAGAGCCTTTGGCAGGCGAAGACCACTTTTGCCAGGGTAAGCTGTACTAGCTATCCCCTTTCGAATTGGCCATTGTTGGCTCCCTTCCCACTCAATATTTGGGGAGAGGACCAGGGCCTCTACAAATAGGACTAGCCACCACCATAGCTAGGGGGGAGACGGATCAGAGAGATCAACCAGTCGGACCGAGAGAGAGCAGAAAAACCACAAGTTCACCGAGCACAAGAACACCTCTCCTCAGGAGGCTGTTCTTCCCCTTGTACTGTTCATCCTTAGCCCAAGAGGCACTCCACCACCACACACTGGAGTAGGGTATTACACCACAACGGTGGCCCGAACCAGTATAAATCTTGTGTCCCTTGGGTTACGAGTTCATCGAGTTAGCCCGTAAGATCTTAGCAAAGCTAGGACGTGGATCGGTAGGGGGACATCTTCGCGCGCACCCCAGTGTTCGAACCATGAGGGTTTTGCCGGAACCCGTGATCCGACATTTGGCGCGCCAGGTAGGGGTGCGCCGCAGCCTCCCTTCCGTCGCTCTGTGTCCCGTTGTCTCATCGTCTCCATGCCGGACGCTCGCCGCGCTCGCGCTGAGTGCCGGGCTGCCCTCACCGCACGCGTTGCTCAGAAGGCTCCCGTCGGCGGGCCACCCCATCGTTCTCCATCGCCTGCCGCCAACGCCGCCACTAGCCCGGCAGGGAACAAGCAGCAAGCATCCTCACTGCACCCCTTGGTGCGGCGGGACGGCCGCACCGCCACTCCATTGCTGAGCCCGGCCGGTTTGTCATCCCACGCTCGTCGCGCTCCTGTGGACGCGCAAGGTGCTCTGTGCATGGCGCGCGAGCTCCTGTGCTACCGCCCAATCGATGACCTCTACGAGGACTAGCTTGACCGCATCGCCGAGCTTGTTAGTGCCGCAGGGGGCTCCCCTGCACCGTCCCTCTCGCCGCCTCGCCCTCCGCCAGCCGCGGGCGGCGTGGTCCATGGAGCGCCTCCACCACCTCTTCCCCAAGACGGAGTCTTGGCGCCTAGGCGCGCGACCCCATGGCGCGACCTGCCGCGTCCGTTGCCCGCGCAAGGAGAAAGAAGCTGCCAAGAAGTCCCTCGACCGCGAGAAAACGCCCCCGCGCTCCCTGTGCCACCATGGCATGACCACGTGCCGCCTGCGACGGTGGTGCGCGGACTACATCAAGGACAAGTTCTCCACCAGCATAGAGCCCCGGTGACCACGGCAGGCTACCGCGCCTTCACCCCTGAGCTGCGTAGCATCGCTTGGTCGGGCAAGTTCAAGCCGGATCTGCCACCTCGCTAGGACGGCACCCCGACCCCGCGGATTTCCTACAGCTCTACGAGCTGAGCATCGAGGCGGCCAACGGCAATGAGAAAGTCATGGCGAACTGGTTTCCCATGGCTCTCAAGGATGGTGCCTGCTCCTGGCTCCTGAACCTGCCTCCAGGCTCGATCTCCTCCTGGGACGAGATGCGCGACCATTTCATCGCCAACTTCCAGGGCACTCGCGACCGCCCGCCGGCTGCGGGTGACCTACGCCATGCCAAGCAACAACTAGGAGAGACCCTACAGAAGTACATCCAGCGCTTCAACAACATTCGCCTCATGATCCCCAAGGTGACGGACGAGGCCATCATCTCCGCATTCTCCGATGGAGTCCGGGACGTCAAGATGAAGGAGGAGCTCGCCATCCATGAGGAGTTGTGCACGTCTCTGGAACTGTTCAACCTGTCGACCAAGTGCGCAAGAGCTGAGGAGGGGCGCCTCTCCCTCCTCGAGCTCCCGTCTGCAGACCCGGAGGAGAAGAAAGCCAAGGCCAAAGACGTGAAGCGCAAGGGAGCAGCCGTGCTCGTGGTGGAGCCAGAGACAAAGCGCGGCACGGACCAGCCCGAGTCATCCAAGAGCAGCCGACCGTTCTGTGCCTTCCATAACCTGCACAGCCACAACACCAGCGACTGTTAAGAGCTCAGAGCCATTCGAGAAGGACGCTTCGGTCGACGCCCCGAGCGCAACGACCAAGGAGGAGGATGTGGTGGCGGATGCTGGTATGACCATGGCCCGCGTCAGGAGTGGCGCGACCGGCCTCGTGAGGACAACTGGCAGGACCAGCCTCGTGAAGGTGCCTGGAGGGATCAGCCTCGCGAGGATCGTCCTCAGGGCAATGCTGGGCTTCCTCCACTGCCTCCACCAAGAAGGAACGACAACCACCACCAAGACAAGGGGGCTGGGGGCTTCCAGGAGTCGCGTGCTATCGCCTGCATCTTGGGCGGAGTCTTCCCCATGCAGTTTGCTCGTGAAGTGAATGGAGTCTTCCCCATGCTCGAGGCCACATGCCCGCTCAGGTGGTCCCAGTGCGCCATCACATTCAGCTCAGCAGATCAGCTCAAGTGCACGGCTACCGCCGGCGTCCTCCCGATGCTTTGTTCACCCGTCATCAGCAACGTGCAAGTCGCCAAGACCCTCATCGACGGCGGCGCAGGGCTCAACGTCCTATCCGTCAAGACGTGTGACAGCCTCCAAGTGCCGTATGACCAGCTTCAGCCCACCAAGCCTTTCTCAGGAGTGACCGACGGCTCCACCACCCCGATCGGGCAGGTCCGCCTCCCAGTCACCTTCAGACAGCGCAACAACTACCGCATCGAGCTCATCGACTTCGACGTCGCCCACATCCGTCTGCCATTCAATGCCATCCTCAGGTACCCAGCCCTGGCCAAATTCATGGCCATGACGCACCACGACTACAACATCCTCAAGATGCCAGGAAGCGGCGGGATCATCATAGTCCCTTGCGAAGAAAGAGATGCGGTGTGCTCCCTCGAGTGCGCCTTCCAAGCAGCTTCAATCGAAGACCCCGACCATAATGCAGCTCGGTACCCTCCGGAGGTCGTCCCCAAGAAGAAGAAGCAGCAACTCCGTGCCGGACCTCAGGAGGGCAGCACCGCAAGTGGCACCTCTTCAGGATCAGCACCCACACCTGGGGCGCCTCCCTCTGTCGCATAGGAAGGCGCGACCGGCGCCCTCCTCGGGAAGGGCTCGGGGGCTCTCTTCTGGAGGGTCTCAGACCTTGCCAACTGATACGTCTCCGTCGTATCTACTTTTCCAAACACTTTTGCCCTTGTTTTGGACTCTAACTTGCATGATTTGAATGGAACTAACCCGGACTGACGCTGTTTTCAGAAGAATTGCCATGGTGTTATTTTTGTGCAGAAATAAAAGTTCTCAGAATGACCTGAAAATCAACGGAGCATTATTTTGGAATATATAATAAATATTGGAAGGAAGATCCACGTCAGGGGCCCCCACCTGTCCACGAGGGTGGGGGGCGCGCCCCCTGCCTCGTGGCCCCCCTGACGGTCCACCGACCTCAACCTGGACTCCATATATTCACTTTCGGGGAGAAAAAATAAGGGAGAAGGATTCATCGCGTTTTACGATATGGAGCCACCGCCAAGCCCTAAACCCTCTCGGGAGGGATGATCTGGAGTCCGTTCGGGGCTCCGGAGAGGGGAATCCGTCGCCATCGTCATCATCAACCTTCCTCCATCACCAATTTCATGATGCTCACCGCCGTGCATGAGTAATTCCATCGTAGGCTTGCTGGACGGTGATGGGTTGGATGAGATTTATCATGTAATCGAGTTAGTTTTGTTAGGGATTGATCCCTAGTATCCACTATGTTCTGAGATTGATGTTGCTATGACTTTGCTATGCTTAATGCTTGTCACTAGGGCCCGAGTGCCATGATTTCAGATATGAAACTATTATGTTTTCATCAATATATGAGATTTCTTGATCCTATCTTGCAAGTCTATAGTCACCTATTATGTGTTATGATCCGTTAACCCCGAAGTGACAATAATCGGGATACTTACCGGTGATGACCGTAGTTTGAGGAGTTCATGTATTCACTATGTGTTAATGCTTTGTTCCAGTACTCTATTAAAAGGAGGCCTTAATATCCCTTAGTTTCCAATAGGACCCCGCTGCCACGGGAGGGTAAGACAAAAGATGTCATGCAAGTTCTTTTCCATAAGCACGCATGACTATATTCGGAATACATGCCTACATTACATTGATGAACTGGAGCTAGTTCTGTGTCACCCTAGGTTATGACTGTTACATGATGAACCGCATCCAGCATAATTCTCCATCAGCGATCCATTGCCTACGAGCTTTCCATATATTGTTCTCCGCTTAATTACTTTTCCGTTTCTATTGTTATCATCACTACAAAATACCAAAAATATTACTTTTGCTACCATTACCTTTTACCACCGTTACCACTACTATCATATCACTTTGCTACTAAACACTTTGCTGCAGATATTAAGTTTCCAGGTGTGGTTGAATTGACAACTCAGCTGCTAATACTTGAGAATATTCTTTGGCTCCCCTTGTGTTGAATCGATAAATTTGGGTTGAATACTCTACCCTTGAAAACTATTGCGATCCCCTATACTTGTGGGTTATCACCAACGTCATGAGGGAGGCGCTCGGGCACCACTTGGAGGCGTGTTTCGCGGCACGTGTCCTTCAGGAGGACACTGGGCAAGGAGCGCCCGGCGCTCAGGAGTTCATCACCAAGGTATCTCAGGAGCTTCAGGAAGCAAGAGCAATATGCGGCGACCGCCGCCCACCTGGCATTGCTCCCCACGCAGGCGAGGGTGGTGAGCTGCGCGTCTGCATCGACATCCCAGGGCTCAACCGAGCCGCATCTCAGGAGCGCTTCTGGCCTTCGCGTGTTGGGCGCTGCGAAGGTCCACCTCATAGCTACGTTCGCATGCAGTTTGGCCTGCCAAGCGTGGCCACTGCCTTCCAGCGCAACCCGCGGAGCATCATGGCGGGTCAGGAGGCCAGGCACCATGCGGTCCTGGTGGAGATGGAGACGGTCCTCAAGGAACCACCTGGACCCCCAGAGCCTCCCGAGGCTCAGGTCCCCGGTGGCTCGTGAGGAGCAACCCCTTCGCCGCGTACCTTCAGCTGCCTCGACACCCCTTCATCAACGGAACCAGGTGACATTTTCCAAGTTCGTTTAGCTGGGAGTGCCCCAAGGGCTGCATCATTCCCAGGCCGCATGGGTCCGTCCCTGTGGCATGTATCCCTTCCTTTTTATGTCTTTAACTTACCTCGCCGGGGGCGCCCCTCGGGCTGCATCATCCCCAAGCCGCTCGGGCCAGACCTAGTGGCGCATATCGTTTATGCATTTACCCGAGCTAGGTTGCCTTTGATGCTTAATCTATCTATGACTATCACCTGCTTGATTGTCGCCCATCACGGGAGCCGTGCGCCGGTCGTCTTTCTTCAGGACCCTTCATGTGAGAGGGTTAGGCACGGCGTCTGTGCTCGGGCCTGTCCCTGCAGCGTTGATAAATCTAGCGGCCGAGCTCTGTCTGGCGGGCTGGCCCCGTTCACGTCACCTCCTGGGGCCATTGGTGCTTGGCTTTCTCACGCAATAACCTCAGGAGATTCGTTCGGTGCAGGTTGTCTAACCACCTCGCAGGACCAAGACAGCGAACAGGAATCAAGACCAGGCGCAACCCGCCTTGAGGTAGGGCCTTGTGAGTCCCGCGCTGGCTCACGAGTGCGCAGACACACCTCGTCTAGCCCTGCCGTGCAAGCCACGTGTCAGGGCGGGGCTGTACACGCCCTGAGGGCTCTCCGTAGTAGGGAGTCCCCTCCCACGTACCAGTGGAAGCACCATGCTCCGCGCTGGCAGTCGGCACTGCCGAGGAGCGGCTATGCCCATGCAAGTGCGGAAGCGCCATGGTCCGTCGTGGTGATAAACAACTGAGGGCGGCCTCACGGCCGTATCAACCTCAGGGAGCCTCCGGGCTCAGTGTCTGGCCTCAACGCAACGCCTCCCCTCGGGAGAGCCACACGAGGGGCTGGGCACGGGGGCTGCGCTCGGGTCACGCCCAAGCATACGCCACCCCGCCAGGTCCCTCGGACCTAGTCGTCACGCGCCCTCCCAAGCGGAGCTAAGGTATGAAGGTCCTGTGAACGTCAAGGGGGACTCCTGAGCATCGCGACTCAGGAACCTAACTGACCACGTAGCCCCTCACTCCTTGTTCCGTCCTAGTCTCTGGTCGGCCCAACATCGGTTGAGGTATGCGCGGGGTCGGGCCCTGCCGATATAGAACACAAGACCAACCATCACATCTCCCTTCCACAAGATGTTTGCGTGTCAAGGGGACTCCTGAGCATCGTGACTCAGGAGCCTAACTAGTCACATAGCCCCTCACTCCTTGGGTCCGTCCTGGTCTCCGGTCGGTCCAATGGCGGTTGAGCTATGCGCGGGGCCGGGCTCTGCCGACGTAGAACATAAAGCAAGTAGGAAGAAAATCGCAAAATCTCAAAGCAAATATTACAAGACATATTGTTCTCCAAATACCAAACACAAGTTTAAACGCCTCCACGAGACATGCTACATGCTGCAGGAGTTTCAACAGGAAAGAAGCAGCAAGCCAGTCATCCCTCGACACCGCCGGCACCTGCAAGAGGTGCCCCCTCCTGGGTGGCGTCATCTTCACCTGCACCACCGGTCGAAGGCGCGGGGGCGAAGGCGTCGAACTTCTCCAGCAAGGCTTCCACCTGACCCTTCACGGCTGCGGCGGCAGCCGCACAACGCTCCTCGTCCACAGGCTCCAGTAGCTCGTCAAGGCGGGCGGCAGGATCGCGAAGATGGAGGTGGCTGAAGACACGCGTCAACACGGCTGAATAAAGGACGCGAGCCTCTGCCTCTGCCATGGGGCCGATGCCACGCACGACTTCCTCAAGCGCATCGACCAAGTAGGGAAGCAACTGGGCGGGGCCGTCCTCATTGGTGGCCAACGTCTTCTCCAAGCCCTTCTCATAGAGTGACTTCAGGGCCTCACGAGACCTCTTCTCCAGAAGCGCGAAGGCCGCGTGGTCCTTGGCCAGAACCTTCGCCTTGGCCTCAAGATCGGCCCCCTTCACCTCCACCTTCCACTCCAGCTCCTCCAACTGGCTGCGTTCGGAGGCCTGCTCCTTCGCCAACTCCCCCAGCTCGGCATCGCGGTCCTTGATGGCGTCCTCCCGAGCCTTCATCTCCTCCTCCTTCGCCTGACGACCGCGAGCTTTTACCGCGCGCTCATCACGCAGACTCTTCAGCTCGTCCTCCAACGCCCGGCATCGGTCATGGGCGGCTTCGGCGTCCTTCAGCGCTACCTCGCGATCGGCCGCAGCTTGGGCGATGGCCCGCTTCTCCTTCTCGGAGGTCGTCGCGGCCTGGTTTAGCGCCACTCGGACCGCTGCGTCAGACTGAAGCCAGCCGGAGGCCAGCTCCAGGCGCCTGGCTACCAGGCGCGGATCTGCGCCTAGGAGATCTTCCCGCAGCTGAGTCATCTCTGAAGGGGCATGCTCCAAGACAGCAGAGGAGGCAGAAGAACCTGGGAGTAGTGGCGTAGAAGGAGGAAGAGGCGTCCTCGTCACCATAGCCTGGAAGACAGGAAGCTCCTGAGCCACTTGGACCTCAGCACCCGAGCCGGAGCTGGCACCTCCTGAATCAGCGGCGCTTCGGGGTCTGACTCCTCCCGAGGATGCTCCACCCAGCCTCGCGAGGATGATCGGGCTGGAGAAGCGCGAGCACCATCCCCACCTTTGGAGAGGGGCACGGTCGAAGGAGGTGACCCGGACTCATGCAGCACCACCTCACTCTCCCTCCTCCTCTTCACCACAGGCGTCGGCCTGGTTGCACAACAAAGAAAAAGAGTCAGAAACAAGCACCAAGAGCAAAAACAAGGACAGACGTCAAGAGGCATCAGTATAAGCCAGAATAAGATAAAGCTCAAGCACTTACTGGTCCACAGCAGCGTAGTCCACCCTCCACTTGGTGAGCTTGAAGTCGGAGAGCTTCGCAACCCGAGGCGTGGGCGCGCCAGCTCCGGAAGCAGAAGCAGGAGCGGCGGCTAGGCCGGAGGCAGCTCCAGGCGGCGTCAGAGCAGAAGCAGCGTCCCGGGAGATCAACGCCGATCTGTCCCTTGTCGGGACAACAGGCAGCTCTCCCTTCTCCAGGTGGTCGCACGCCTCGTCGTCGTCAGGAAAGGCGCGGAGGATGTCAGCTTTACTCAAGGGGGATGTCTCCCCCGTCCCATCGGGTGTCACCTCCGAGTCTTCCTTCTCCTCTTCTTCCTCCCCACATGACTCACCAGAAGACAGCTCCACCGGCATCGGTGCCGCAGGTGCTCGGTGAGCACTGGTGGCACAAGTCCGCGCCCATCAAAGGTCGGCCTAGAGGCCACGACCAGCGCCCCGTCCTTGTGGCGGAACAAGGGGGTGAATACATTCGGCGGATACTCCTGATCGTCCCCAACCAGGAGGCGGAGAGTTGCGGCCAGCTCCTCACCGGACAAGGCCTTCGAGCTCAAGCGAACCTTGTACCCTTCGTCCCCAAGTTCCCACAAGGGGCGCGTGTGGGCTTGAAGCGGCGCCACGTGCAGCATCAGGAATTCCCTCAGCAGCATGGCCCTCGTAATCTTCGCTGCCTTCGCGTTGCCCGGCTTCAGGTCGGACTTCATCTGCTCCAGCACCAACATCGCCCGCTCTTCGGTGAGCTTCACACAGAACCACCCCTTGTCGGACTGGGGCCTCTCCGTCGACAACATCAAACGTGGGTGGATGCATTTAGCATCCATCATGGCCCACTTGCTCCGGTAGCCATCGACTTTCTTCCCCATCTTCGAGATCGAGTTGGCCTTTCCGGCCATGATGAAATTGATACAACCGGAGGCGTGACCCTCCTTGGCGCGGACGAAGAAGAAGTGGCGCAGAAGGGCCACGGACGGCATCACGCCGAGGTATGCCGCGCAGTAGTAGGCAAAGATCGACAAGAGAAGGATAGAGTTGGGATGAAGATGCAGCGCCTGCAGCCCATAGTGATCAAGGACCTCATAGAAGAAGTCAGAGAAGGGGGGAACCAGCTCAGCGGCGATGCTGCTCATGAAGAAGGGGTAGAGGGTGCTTCCCTCGGGCTTAGGCATGTCGGAGCCGTCCGGGAGTCCAGTCTTCCCCTTCTCATTGCTTTCCCCCACCATTAGAAAGCGCGTGGCGGCGAGGTTCTTCTCCGAAACATTAGGTGCGTCGAGAGCTAGTTCAAACCAAGCTGGCCACGAGGCCGACTTGACCCTCCGAGGCGCCATTGGGCGCCGGTGCGGGAAGGATGGGAGTAGATCAGGATATTTCAGAGGTAGGGCGCAAGAAAGGGGATCTGAGCAAGGCGAAAGGAAGAAGTGAAGGCAAGCGCTGTCTACCCCAACCTTTTGACAGTCGGGCAGTTGCCGAGGCAGCGTGGGGAAGCGGAGACGCCCACGTACAATCAACCGCCATGCGTCGACTAAGGCTGCAGGCTCTTGGGGCCCCGCGGCGCTCCGCACTTGGCCTTTGGCTTCGCCTTGAAGCCAAGCCCGAGCACGCCTTCGGCCCCGGGGCTACTGTCGGTGTTCTAGGAATAGGGGTCCCTAGACTTGCATGCCTGCGGCCCACGGCGTGGCTCTGCGAGCGGGCCTGTACGGCCCATCTTCACCTGCAAGGACTCAAGACCCTCGTGAGGGGCAAGCCTCGTGAGGCGGACGACACAAGACTCCTCAGGAGCGGCCTTACCAGGCCAACTCACGAGGGGCGGAGAGATCAAGGCCAGGCGAACCTCGCGAGGTTCTGATGACGTGAGCCATGACGATCGAGATCAGGCAGGCGTCAAGCGGGCGCCAGGCGAGCGCCAGCGCGCATAGTGTCCTTGTTTCCTCTTTGGTGCTAAGGAAGCAAGCGCAGGAGCAGAGTACCACGGCGTCATGCAAAGGTTTCCATATCGGTGCAACGAGACCAAGACCAGTAGGGCGGCAAGACGGAGGTCACCATGGAGCCCAAGACAGCATCACCACCAGAGCCTTTGCACTACAAAAAAAGACACATCCGTGACATTTCTGTCATACCTATGACACTTCTATGACGATAATTGTGACAAAACCCGGTATGATCATAGATGTGGTGGGGTCCTACTTCTATGACAAAAAATCATGACAGAAAATGGGCTTTTCGTCCTGGGTGGGCCGGAGACGCAACTGCATGACATTCTTTGGGCCGTCCATGACGAACAAAACCGTGGTAGAAGCGAGGGCAAGGAAAATATTGGGGTGTTCCCTGTTACGATGGGTTGTCGGGGCAGAGCGATGCGCGTTTCTCTCGTACACGCACGCGCGTGGGTGCGAGGCGTTGAGATCTAACTGAACCCGAGCGAGGTGTTGGGCTCTAACTGAACCCAAGCGATTGCACTGAAGGCTACGTGTTACTGAACCCGAGCGATCGATCGATGGCTGTTAACTGAACCCGATCAAGCGATTCCTTTGCTACTGCTGCTAACTAAAGCTGATCGATGCTACCTCTGGATGAATAGTGAGCGTTGCTGGGGGGTGGGTTTGGATGAACAGTTCCCGGTGTGGGTGGATGAACAGGACCCCGTGGTGTTGCCCCTGGATGAACAGGACCCCGATCGATCGAGCCGTTTGGGGCTGGATGAACAGGACCCCGTGGAGGGCAGGATGAACAGGACCTCCTTGTGGAGGGCAGGATGAACAGTAGACGGTGGAGGGCAGGATGAACAGTAGCCCGTGGAGGGGTGGTTGAACAGGAGCCCGTGGAGAGGGCTGGTTGAACAGTAGCTGGTGGAGTAGCGCGCGGTGGAGGCTGGATGAACAGGAGCCCGTGGATGAACAGTCGCATGTGGAGACTGGAGGAGGTCGACGGTGGATGAACAGTAGCCCGTGGAGGCTGGAGGGGGTCGACGGTGGAGATGAACAGTATCCCGTGGAGTCCCGTTTTGCGACACGCCACACCCCCCGATGAACAGGACCACCCTTTCGACCATAGCACTCCAACAAGTCCGTTTCCTCCGTTTGGCGTTACACCACACCCCTCCCGATCAACAGGACCCCCGTTTCGACCGTAGGAGGTCCATTTCCTTTGTTTTGCGGTCCGCCAGACCCCTCCCTGATGAACATGATCCCGTTTCGAACATGGCTGGTCGAACACAAGGCCATTTCCTCCGTTCTACGGTACGTCAGGCCTAGTTTCCATCGGTTGTTCCGTCCAAGCCCTCCCGATGAACACGTCGACGCAGTTCATTCCGACCCAGCCGGTTGGCTCCCCATGAACACGACGACGATGCTGTTTCTCCATTCCGACCTAGCCATGTACACGAGCCCTGGTCGTATGTACGCGCGAGTAGGCGTTCGAGACCCCGCCCGTATGTATGTACGTGGCCGTATTTACTTTCTTGCACCCTGGCCGCTGTACGTACATGTACATGCTACGTGCGCGCCTCTGCTAAGACACATGCATGCCTCTACATCGACCAATATGTACGTACACGTTCGCGACCAGAATGACAACGCTACGTATGCTTCGACCAGGTGGGTCCCGACTGTCAGGCACTTCCTTGCGTGCGAAGATGTAGCTGGTGGGTCCCAACAGTCAGGGGGCGAATCATTTTTTTTGGCCCGGACGCACTTCCTTGCGTGCGAAGATGTAGCTGGTGGGTCCCAGCAGTCATGAGGAAACACTTTTTCATGAAATATAGTGGCCCATCCGGTGGGTCCCCACTATTAGGTGGAGGAATAATTATTTTGCACGTAATAAGGACGCACTTCCTTGCTGCGGCCGTGGACCCAGCCGTCAGCCTCTCCACGTACAGTCCACGTCAGATGGAAGCCGTTCCTTGACCACGTTGACCACGCTGCGCCGAGAGCACCAGGGTGGTGGACGACGGCGAGGCCTAGGAAGGGTACGACGCGGAGCCGGGGAAGACGCGGCAGTGGATGCCCACACATAGAGGAGTACGAGGGTTCACTGGTTCACTGCTGTGTGAGGCTACCATCGGCGTAGAATAACATGGGGTGTGGGTGAGTAGAGGGATGGCCTGGCCAGCGATGGGAATAGTAGGGGGTGGTGAGGCCTCTGCGGTAGCACAGCCGGCCACGGGAGGCAGGAGCATGCGGCATGACCGGCACTGCTTTGGGTGGCTGGAGCAATAAGACCAGAGGTTGAAGAAGCACTACGGTCGTTGGATGGACATCATATGGTCACTGGAGCTAGAATCGTTCATATTGACTAAGTTGACAAAGCACTCTGTCCCCGTCAACTTAGTGGGCCCACAAGTCAGCCTCCCACCAAGGTGGGTCTCAACTAGTAGGGGGAGTATTCATTTTTTGTGCGTAATAAGGAGGCACTTCCTTGCGTGCGAAGATATAGCTAGTGGGTCCGACCTGTCAGCGATGGGAATGTTTTTTTCGCGAAATACAGAGGCCCTTCCGATGGGTCCCAGCTGTGAGGTGGAGGAATCATTATTTTGCACGTAAAAGAGGCATTTCCTTGCGTGCGGCCATTGGCCCAACTGTCAGTCTCTCCATGCACAGTCTACTTCCGATGGTGTCGTTCGTTGACCACGTTGACCACTCCGCGCCGAGCGCATCCAAGGTGATGGACGACGGCGAGGCCCTGGACAGCAACGAGCCGGAGATGGGAAGACGCGGGAGTAGAGTCGCAGACGGAGAGGTGTACGAGGGTTAACTGGTTCTGGTGCGGTCTGGTTCGGCAGTCGGTGGAGAAGAACAGGAGGTGTGGAGGGGTGGAGGGATAGCCTGGCCAACGCTGGAGTAGCGCTTCACAGCGAAGCGTGCTAAGCAGAGCTGCTAGCAGCAGGAGGCGGGAGCAGGTGGTCCTGGCGGCGCTGGAGGAAGAAGACGAGAGATTGAAGATGGATGCCAGTCGTTGGCTGTAAATCCAACGGCTAACGATGTCAAAATCATTTGTTGAGTAAGTTGACAACGACTTGCATTGGCTTCGGCCTATTGGCCCACATTTCAGCCTCCAAAAATGTGGCACGTATTCAACCCATTTTCTTAGAATTTACAATCTTTTTTTGCAGGGTAGAATTTACAGTCCATTTGATCTCTTTTTTTAAATTACAGTCCATTAGCTGGGCTGGGTGAACAAATAATGTAGCATCCATGCGGCCCATTTATGTTTTTCCTAAAAAAATTACAGGCCATTTGCACTTTCTCGAAATACACGATTTTGCTGGGCTGATTCTAATTATAATGTTGGGGTGGGCGCAGCAATGTTATCAAAAATTAAACAGGGGCTGAGCATTTTGTTATATATATATATATATTTCAATAATAAGTGATTTATTATTACACTGGTCCTTAAATCTTACCAAGCTTTTGTACACAATCACCAGGATTTTCATTGCCAAAAAAAAATCCAGGATTTTATTGTTAAAAATTATTTTTATAAGTTAACAAGATGTGGGATATTTTTTTTCTTATATGTAAGTATCTGTTAAGTATATGATGACAATAACAATAATATATAATCACATATAAAATAATTTAAATATATATAATATAGTTAGAAGGGAAACATAAGTTGGACCAGGCGTTCCTATTCTTATATAGAAAAATAGAACAGGCCTCTGCGTTTTGTTCAAAAAAATTACATAAATTGGGCTGCCGATGTTTCAGGAAAAATAATACCTCGGATGGGAGGTCCATAGGCCGGTCGATACATGACGGCCCTCAAGAAAATACAAACAGCCTTATGGACCTCCCATCCGAGGTCGTGGGCTGCACATGTTAAAAAAGAAAGCCTAGATGGGGCAGCCCAAAACCTAGCTGATACTTGCTGCCCCAGTGATAATAAATGATACCTGCCAGCTCCTCGGCTTCGTTGTGAATTTATCTCCTATAGTAACTATGTTGAAGCACCTAAAAAATGTAACTATGTTGACAAACCCGTGGGCCCCAACATCAGTATAGCATTAGGAGGAAGTATTTTTTCGATGAGGCACTTGCTTGCGTACGGCCATAGACCTGGTGGGTCCCGACCGTCCGCCTCTCCACGTACAGTCCTCTCCAGATTCCTCTTGTTTTGTTCAGCATGTTCTCAACGACAGACAACGGCGTTGTGGCGAGCGCACAAAGGCGCAGGAGGAGATCCGACAACCTAAGGAAGTGCCATATTACTAACGAAACAACCGAACTAGCCCAGTGGCCGAGTGACACTACCCGACAGCTAGTTCCGCCCGGGTTCAATTCCACCTGTGCAGAGAAAATATCTCCTAAATTTTTGCCTCTGCCTTTATTGACATGTGGGTCCCAATTTTCATCTATGCACACCACGTCCTACACTTGCCAAAACTTCGTGCCTCGTTTTATCTGTTTTTCGCACACTCAACATTGTGTGGGCATTTTGAAAATAGCATATCTTTTTGACTGTGCATCATATGAAGATGTGCTATGCATGAATGTTGATCAGCATGATATTAACTAGCTGGTAGTTCCAGTTTCGACCATGAATAAAACTTCCAGCATGATGTTAACACTGTTTGAAAAGGCCGTGTTAATATAAATGCTCTGCCTCTAAAAGTTTCAGATTCTTATCTGAAACTGAACTTGGAGTTTCTCATCTGAAACTAAAACTTGCAGTTTCTTCTCTGAGAATCACATTGTCTGCACTTTTATACTCCTATGAAACTACATTTTTAAGTGCTAAAAATAGATCTCTAGAATTCATAAAATACTTCATATGCTCAATATTGCAAATCTGAAATTCAAAAGACATTCATATCTGAAAGTACTCTCAAAATACCCAACACAAAACACAATTCACAACCTGCAAATACTAACAACCCTAAGCTCCTCCTCACAATTCACAACCTGCCCGACTATTGGTCGGGGGGGGGGGGCAAATCCCTCCTATTCCTCGGCGGCAGACAGCCGCCCCATGAGATGATGTGAACGGCGAGGGAGAGGATGGCGGGGAAGCGTCGTCGGGCCAACTATTTTTCTCCTCTTCGGTTGGGTTCGGTCGATGAAGACTCCACCGACTCGCTCTGGCACGTCACCCTCACAAACGGCACCTTGTAGATGCTCAATCCTTCAATCTCTGGTGGATGCTCCATCTGGGATCGATACTCCCACCACCGCTCCCTCACGATCGGATTCGGTGAATCTGTTTGCTCCATGGCCCAGAGGAGCAGCTCTATGTACTCCCGCATGACTCCCTCTGGGAGTATCGCCGCCTTTTCGCTCTGTTGCAGATATTTGGCCATGGATGTCGCCGTCGCCGCTAGTTGGTCCTTGTTGTCAAACCAAGACTATATGTCCAACATCCTAGCTAGCTTCACAGGGTCGCCGTCTGTGATCCTCACGTATCGGTTGTACTCCCCCATCGATCTACTTCTCCACAGCTCCTTCACTCGCCGGCGGTTGGTTTTGAATGGAAGAGGAGAGGAGCAGCGCTGGTTTTGGTTTAGAATTGGAGAGGAGCGACGCTGGTTTTGGATTGGAACAGGAGAGGAGGGGCGGTGGTTTTGAAATGGAAGAGGAGAGGAGCGGCGCTGGATTTAGATTGGAATAGGAGAGGAGCGGCGGTGGTTTAAGAGGAGAAGAGCGGAAGAGCGGCGCTGGTCTTGGAAGTATTTTTTTTGTTTTGCGTATTTTGGGTCAAAGTTTGACCACGTACTGTAATTGACAAGCAAAATGCGAATGCATGTCACCAAAAATTGCATCGTTTGGTTCGTATCTGAATGTACTTTCAAATTATATTATTTTTGCAACGTATAACATATATTTTATTTGCGAAAATCATGGTCAATTATGGCCCAGAATAAAAGGGAGACTAGTTAACGTGTGGTCGCTTTCTTAATTAAAGGGTAAATTGATTTTGATTTTGATCCAGTCACAGCGCGCCGGCCCTCTCGTCTAATCCTAAATCGCTGCCGCACGCTCCTCTCCTTTTTCTCCATTGCAAAACCACCTCCTCTCCTCTCCATCATCTCCATTCCAAAACCACCGTCTCGCCTCTCCCTCTTCTCCGTTGCAAAACCACCTACTCTCTCCTCGGACGAGGATCCCTTGACGTAGCCCATCCTGCCATTGAGACACTAACACATGGGTCCCACCAAGCGCGGGGCCCACCTGTCAGTGACCGAAAGGCAGGGGAACCTCTCCTCTCCATCATCTCCATTCCAAAACCACCGTCTCGCCTCTCCCTCTTCTCTGTTGCAAGACCACCTTCTCTCCTCCCATCTTCCAAAGCTAGCACCAGACCACTCAAAAGGACATCTATGAAGGGGATGCAGCAGCGATATGGCAGATCACCGGCGGCGACCAGGCAAAGTTAGCCAGGTTGAAGGAGATCCTTACTTGGTTTGACAATGAGCGGGAGATTTCTAGGACGGTGAGGGCCATGTGGCAATGTATGCGAAAGAGCAAGACGACGACAATGAGGGCGGCGATGTACTCCTCGACGGCAGTCACGTCGCAGTCCTTTGAGTTCATCGAGTATCTCCTCTGGGCGATGGAGCAGACAGATTCACCCGAGGAAAAAGTCAGGTAGAGGTGGTGGGCGTACATGTTGAAGGTCGAGCACCCAGAGGATAACGAATCGATCGAGTATGGTGTGCCGTTCGTGAGGGTGCAGAGCCAGCCGGAGCCATAGGAGTATTCGTTCTCCCACCGCAAGAGGAGGCCGGATGGCGTGATGTCGCTTCCCTGCCGTTCTCCATGGTTCCCTCGATGCTCGCCTCGTTTCAACGGCGTCGGTAGGGTTTAAGGTAAGCTTCACACTAACCTAATCTTCCATCTGCTCATGCTTACAATTAGTGTGACAACTAATAAAAAACATGCTTGCAATCAGTCTCCGAGTACTACGCCAGTCACCCTAAAATAGCTCTGGACCTTTGGGTCAAAGTTGTGACACTGTGTACAAATAAAGAAAAATAGATTGGTGATTCTTTCAGAAAAGAGTACACCCCTAGAAAACTGACAATATAAGCTACTAGTATTTTTTTAAGTCTAAGCTACTAGTATTTGGTAAGAGGATTTGCTGCCGAGAAAGATCCGTCCACAGAGAGCGCCACACATCCTAATGATGGTGGTGGATGCCAATGCTTAGATGGAGCAGGGTTGGTGTCGGTAATTTTTACTTGGCACCTCGCACTCTGCATATATGCTGGTTCCATCCGTACATTTGTGCAGTTCCACCAAAATGCAGCTGAATAACCCTATTTGCACATATAATGAAAAGATGTGATTAGATTATAGTGGCACTAGTTGATGAAACATACACTAATAAACAGAAGAAAATATTACATCATACTAGAAATCGACCCAAGTCTCCCCGATACACCTTCTGCCAGTGATGAACATCAATGTACAGCGGTAGTATAAGGAGGGGCCTTGAGACATTCATATCTCTATTTTTGTGCAGATCAACTAAAATTAAGCACCCCAGTTTGCAGAAACGCTTAAACATTAACAATGGGACTAGTTGATGAAACATACATTAACAAAGAGAAGCACTTTCTTTATCTACATTGGAAATGAAATGATAGAGAGGACACTCGTTGTATTTTAACCATATTATTACTTCAGTTTATCAGTGAAACTAGGGTAGAGCAGGTGACAAATGAGGTGTACCATGCGTCGCAAGGATGAAGGCTGGGGGTGCTTAGACTGGGATGCTGAAGCTGGCTCTTTCAGTCCCTATCTTCCCCCTAATGTTTCTGTGGTAGCATTTGGGTTGTAATCCAAACTTGGTAGAGCTGGTGCTGCGTCCCTCCTACCTGCCTAGCTTATGTAGCAAACTTGTCTCCTGCTAGTACTCAGTCCGTTCTTGTAGTAGTTGCATAACTGCCCGTTTACACTGAGATGTTGTCGGATAATGGTTCTCTATGGTAGGGTTTCTTTAATGAAATCGGAGGGAACCCCCTCTTTCGATATATAAAAAAACAGTGGCACTAGCAGTGCCAAAACATTGCCTCAAATTAATAATGCCACTAGATTAAGGTGCAAAATAATAACATTACTGCTTTATCATGGCAGTGCCAAAACAGTAGCACAAGAGCAGGATCAACATGCAGGATCTTTGGCAAACGGTCAGACCAAAAAGGAACATGCCTCGTGATGGGAACCATATCTGTAGTCAACGCCATCGTAGAAGGGATGACACCAGTCACCAACATTGATGATTCAATTCATGGGACCTTTTGGCGCAGTTCACCTAAACTGAAGCAATGTCCCATGAGCTAGCAGCTTCTTCTTTTTTTTAAGAAAAGGGCTCCAACCCCGGTTCCATTTCCATCAGAAAACGAAACCCACGGAGCTTCTTCATTAGTTGCAATAAAATTGAGCAACATCAAGGTTGGTCGTGAAGCTCCTGGAGAGTAGGCGGACCAGGACAGTTGCATCTCTAACAAAAAGAAGCAACTTATCTTAATGGGAAATTTAGCAGGACATGAAAAAAGTGCCATTGATTCATATTACTGGAGGCATTACATTGAAAACAACATTGGTTTAACGTGTCCTTACTTTTAACAGTGCGACTGCTACATTTTACCAGTGGCATTACATAAGAGCGGCCCGGGGCAACAAACATCAGAAGAGGATATCTGGGTTGGTCCCATTTTTAGGTATATAGCCACCTTATAATGTGTGAGGCTAGCAAATCTAGTGTTGGACTTACTCTATTGACTTGTCCCCCAGTCCCCACTTTCTTTCCGTTTTCAACCAATAGATAGGGTTTATATTGAGTTTGTACCGTGTTCCCTTTATTTCCCTATTAGACCTAGAGACCAGTTGGATAGCCAGTCTCTACTACTTTTCGCCCCCATTATTTGTTCTTTCGACCAAGTCCTAGATTCATGTAACAAATCTTTCCCCACCCCCATCCCCTTTCTTCCTTGTTTGAACCAAGTACTACTAGATTCGAGTGCATGAACTAGTTTTACCTCTTAACAGTAAAAAATTAGGTGGTTTTCGAACAGCCGATCGATCCTATCTACACGAGGGGGCCTGAGAAATAGTAAAAGATACAAATGCAGCGACGTCAGGAGCTCGAGAAGTAGAGCAAGGCCGGTTTCAAAGGAAGTTATACTGAGGGTCGCCGGGAAGTCGCTAGGTGGGCGGCGGGAGGCCGGATCTGCCCACACTATGGCAACGAGGAAGAATGGGTGGGAGGCCCTCCCTCGCCAGCGATGCTTGGGAGAGAACGGCAAGGCACGCTGATCGGGACGCGCCGGTAGTGGGTAAGAGCCGTCGCCGAGGACGACCGCGTGAACGTTGCACCTTCTCACCTTCCCCGATGGAGAGGATCTGGCCGGATCTGTGACCAGCGGTGAGTAGAGAGAAAGAGTGTGTGGCACCGCTGTCGTGTTTAGATCTGGAGAGGACGAGACAATGTGAAGAGAGCAACTCTAGCAAGCAAGCGCGGAGGCTCCTGCCTATATAGTGGAGTACTAGTTTTCTTTTGTCTACTGACCGGAGCCGGCTTGACCTCGGCAATGACTGTCGAGAAGTCTTCATGCACGTGCCCCAGAGGCGCAGTTGTCGTCATTTTGATCTGAAGCATCGGATTATAACATATAACACGAAAAAATGCCACATGACAAGAAATCATAACCTCGTTGCCCAAAGGAGACAATATGAATCCCGATGGACAAACTAGAAAAGGATCAAAGCTCAAATTAAAGATAAACTTGTAGAAAAGGGGTCCGTCGATAGATGTCCTAATTAACATAGCCGGCTTGACCTAGATGTCAGCCGAGTAGTCTTCGTGCATGTGCCCCTAATGACTAGCCCAACTGAGTTGTCGCTGTTTAACCCTCGTAGTGATCTGAAGCACATGACACCTAATTTTGCGAGATGACAAGAAACCTTTTTTTAGATTTCTCACCAGAACTACATCCCTGTACAACATAGCCTGCACGATATGTAGATGATAGACAATACAGGCGTGTCTGCTAGAGTCTGGTCACATGCATGGACGAACTGATCTTCCATGTCTTGCAAGGATCGTCCAGGTACCAAGGTGGAGTATGTGCTTCTATTAACTCAGTCGACTTGCGGGGACAGGGAGTGTGCCTATGGTCGGTTCTCAGTTGCGGTCCCACATGTGTGTGCAAACGCAATATGACGCGCGTTCCATTCGGAGAGCGGTGTTCCAGACCGACCGACCGTCTGGGTGCGACGCGAACGCGACGGGCATGCTGTATACTCCGTACATGTGTACCGCCGTTTTCTTGAGGCTTTGCTCCATGGCGCAATCCATGGATACAAAATTAGTATACTATACTATTTAAAAGTCGAGGGCGGGGCTTTTCCCGCGCGGTAGGCGGGGCAGTTCCGCCTAGTAGGTTCGACAGAGACACGAGAAGATGAGGGAGTAGGCTGCTGCGAACATAGGGCTGTGTGATTTGACAGTGAGTTACTGGTGGACAGGTGGGGCCCGGTGATTTGACTTGCCATTATCATTTTAACTGTGGCGCTACGACTGGCTTGAGTCTCCCGATTCCTGACCACCTCCATACAGGTGCCTCTCCCGATGCTCCACCATGTAGAGGCTGGCTCTTGCTTGAGAGCCCACTCCTCCACTTTTTCCTTGCCTCTTTCCCCCACATATGCAAAAATGCCATGTAAAACGGGCTTATAGCCCACTATTGTACTTGATCCTACAGGTGCTAAGCCTGCCACATTGGCATAAAGTCTGATGTGGCAAGTTAATTAAGAAGAGAGAGACTAGTTTGGTGACCCTAGGAAGAAACGGTGCTAAGCGCGTGTACCTAGATGAAGCAAACTTAGCAATAAAAAACTAAGCACCTATGCATTGGGGACTTGAGTTGCTAAGCCATCTAATGCCCATAGCACCTCATCTAAGCACCATTTCATTGGAAGAGGTCACTCCTTGGCAAATGCAATAAATACTACGAAGAAAGAGATAGAGAGAAGTAAACAAAAAAATACTCTTATAGCCAACCTTATAACTAACCTTGTTGTATGAGTGACTAAGTGATGACTATGTATGACATGCCAACATCAGATTGCCTAACGCACCGTGTTAAATCTCCAAGGGCGCGACCACGCGAGCGAGGCGACGGTCGTGGTAGGCGCGACCATGATACAGGCTGCTGGCAGCCCTTGGATCTGAGATTGAACGGTTGCATGCTAAGTTGCTGAAAATTTGTAGAATAACCCTCCAGGATAGGATATTCACCCATAGGTCTAGAATCACGCCATGCAACCGTTCGATCTCAGATCCAAGGGCTCTCAGAAGCCCGTATCATGGGAGAATGGAAAGCTTCGTATCACCTGTAATTTTCCCAATGCTTGACATGACATCGAAAGCCATTTAATTGGGCGTCGAGTAGACATGACATCTAATTGGGCCCCCATAGTACTGTGCATGAATCCATTTATCCACCAGGCAAGCCACTACCCTGCCATTCGCACGTGCCCCCCACTCGACATTTTTACAATCGATAAACCGCTCCTAGTCGTCCCGTCCTTTCACATTACGACAGTTCCACTAATCCTAACCCTCGTCCCAAATCCATGGCATCCAAATCTCCATGATCGGCAGTGAGTACAAGGTTAGAACCATCACTGGCGATGAGTTCGACGTCATCTACACTCGTTCTTCTGCAACGGTGAAAGAATGCCTTGCTCGCTTCAAACGCATGTTCGAAACTCAAATGATGAGTGGGTTGTTGGGCTAGATGTTTAGTAGTCCTGGGAAGCGAGAAGAAACTAAAGGAGGCAGAGAAGAAGAAGCCCGCTGTGATCCAGGTTTGCATGCATGACTTATGCTTGGTCTACCACATATGCCATGCCGACGTTGAGTGTGAGGAATTTAATAAGTTCCTCAAGGGCGGCAGAGTCCAATTCATTACTGTAGACTTTAGGAACGACAAGGAAATCCTGGGTCGGATAGGCCTCGTTGTAGGCGACCCCTTTAACCTCCAGAAGGAAGGGCTGGTGGCCTCCCTTGATCAGCCTTCAATGCTGACCCTGGCAGGAGCCATGGTTCATCCTTCGTACGGTAAACTAGAGAAACCTCTGTACACATTTCATCGTCATGCATGGCTGTGGAATGTACTAGATATGGACCACATCCACTACGCTGCAATGGATGGCTACCTTTGTTTCAATATCTATAAGGGTTGGATGAAGAGCAAGAGCCAAGCGTGCGGTTCAAGCAAAGAAGTATCGCCCAAGAGGAAGAGGGACAAGGACGAAGTCGAGGACGTGGACGAGGACTCCGAGTAAGGTGGCAGTGTCGTTGCTCATAGTGGTTCTAATGCAGTGTCTACCAGATTAGTTGGTTAGTTTAATTTCTGGTGTGCTTAGTTTTATTTGAGGGGTGTGTTGTGCTGAGCCCCCAGCAGAACTATGTTATGTTTCTTCTTGTTATATTTTGTACATTTCATCTTTTAGTTGGTATAGTACTACCACTCGTTTCTTGACATTATATACGTACAATATATATGGCCAACATCATATAGCCAGTAGTTTAGTTGTCAAAGAATTTCAGGGTGCTTAGTTTTGTCAAAGAATTCTAGGGTGCTTAGTTTTATTTGAGGGGTGTGTTGTGCTGGACACTATTAACTTATCATTGTGAGAATCGGCTTATTTTTGTCATGTAACATGGTCAACGGGGTTTGACGTGAAAATAACAATGTCTAATGGCATTTCTGAGCAAACATCTAACTTAACGATGGCATTTTTTAGATATCTAATTGCATTTTTGAGAAGGCATCTCACGGATCGATGGCATTTTTTGAGTAGTTGTAACTTCTAATGGCAAAACTAAGTAGTGATACACAACTAGTGGCGTAAACAATAAGAACCCAAGAATTAAATAGGGCTAATTTCTTTATTTCTTTATACCTTTGTGTGCGAAACAATATATGCTGCCTACCGCCAGATTTTCTTTACAGAGGCAACATAGAACTATATGAGTGCCATGTTAAATTTTGGAATTATTCCGGGTTCGTTTGGACTTCTTATACATTAATTGAGTTTCTGGTCATTTAATGTGCATAATTCAAATTTGAACTACAAGCACATGCTCCCGTGCACCAAAGTTGACTGAAAAATCACATGTGTGTCCTTGGGTGAATTTCTAGGTCCCATGCAAGAAATGGGAATGAAATTCAAACATCTAAGCATCGTGGTTCGGCCGAGAACATTGAGAAGCTTGGTTTTAAAGTTCTTGTAAATCCAAAACATGCCTGAAAATCATGAACTTGGCATGGTGTCATGTCATGGTACTACCATGCTGTGGTAAAAAATGCAGAATAGGAACAAGTTTTGGTATAAGTTTCTTGCAAACCGGAGCTTCTCTCAAGAAGGCTCGTGGTTCTGAGAGGGAACGTGTCACCTTTGTGTGCATAATTCAAATTTTAAATACAAGCACATGCTCCAGTGCACCAAAGCTGATTGAAAAATCACATGTGTGTCCTCGGGTATATTTCTAGGTCCCATGCGAGAAATGGGAATGAAATTCAAACATCTGGGCATCATGGCTCAGTTGGAAACATTGAGAAACTTGGTTTTTTAATTCCTATAAATCCGAAACACGCATGAAAATCATGTAACTTGGCTTGGTGCCATGACATGGCACCAACATGTTGTGGTAATTTTGCTGTCCGATTTGTGGAGGCGCACACATTAACAATCAACAAAGTCATTTTGGAACAAGTGCTGTCACGTTACAATCGGAAACACAAGTATTATTGAAACCATGGGCGTTCTATTTACCATTTACGTGTCGCCACACATCCCTTTTTTATTAGCTAGGAGGCACCATGCAGGGTAGCTATTTGAGTACAGGAGGCGTGCGATCAGACCCCTGCGCGTGCTTATCGGGAGGAGAGCCCTTTGACCTCCATCTGCCGTCCATCTCTCTCCCAAGGTACCATTAATGGCACTCGAGCCTCTATTTAATGGCGTGGAAATGTCTCAGTCGACTGAGATTTAAGAGAGAAAATTTTTTTTGCACGGATCTTGATGTAACATCTACTGCGACTACTGCGACTTATAGCAAGACTGATGAATATATATAAGGACGATGAGAGTGGATAATAATTGTCCTACATAATTAGGAAGATAATTAAAAAATCCACATGCGGCTACGCCCGAAATACACAAGGGCAAAAGATGAAGGAAGACGCATACAACGATCTGGCTCGCTGATCTCTACTTTCTTTATGCACTGTAGGTCACGGAGGCTAGTTCTCGCGGCGGGCGATGATCTCTTTCATCAGTTTTATGTCCTTAATACGCTCCTTGGCAGCATCCATGGATTCCTCCACCAGCCTGTTGCGCTCGATGCGGAGCATGGCATTCTCGTCCATAAGTTTCTTGATGATGAGCCCGTCCTCTGCAACACGGCAGCGGTCTCCTCCTCCTGCTTCGCCCTTCTGGCGATCTTCGCCCTCAGCAGGTCGCGCTCGCCCCGAAGCTTCGCATTGCCCTCCCCGAGTTGCAGGATGACGCTGGTAGCCTCATCCTGCATCCTCGCCCAGCCAGAGATCTGATCCATCTGGTTATGGACGATCGCATGCATGCGCCTGTAAGAGTCCTCGCCTGCCCGTGAGAAATTTTCCCAGGCCGCCGCGGTGCGGCGGAACCTCCCTGCTGCTTCTGCGGCGCGGCGGGACATCTCTGCTGCTTCCGCGGCGTGGCCGGACCAGTCTGCTACATCGACAACGTGGCGGGACCTCCATGCTGCTTTGGCGGCGCGGTGGGACCTCTGTGCTGCTACTGCTGCGCGGCTCGACATGTCGGCTGCTTTCGCGGCGAGGCGGGACATCTCTTGTGCTTCCTCTTCCATGCTCACCTCTCCCTGGTGGAAATCTCTCGACCCAGAACTCACGCTGGCTATGGCTTGATTTTTTCTTTTGGATGAGGAGTTGAGGAGGAATGTGCAGCCATTTTCGGTTAGGTAGTTCCCCTTTTTATAACCTAAGTACTAGCACTAGTAGTAAAACCTGCATAGTGGGAACACGTTCAGGTTTGGTACGTACTGGTAGGTGTGAGCAGGCTTGCACTTAACTGTAGCACTAGTACTTTCGAATGTGATGGGAACAAGGTAAAGATTAATTGATGGTTTTTGGTTTCGAGGCCCGAAACGGCTCCCTATGAGTTTAGTGGAACATAAATTTCAAGTAGACTGCCCTACTCAGATGCGTAAATATTTTGTTACTGTCAAAAATTGGCACAAAATATGAAGGAGACCAATGGAAGTACTACTAGCAACCCATGATTTAACTACTCGCATGCGTGCAGTGGAGTAGTAATGTCTTTCTTCTGCTCTCATGTCCACTCAATTTGCATGCACTGTATTAATTGACCATCAATGAAGTGAAGGACTTTACACGCGTCAAATTATCATATGGGGTGGATCTTGGTACAAAATTGCGTCCGTCCGTGTACCCGTGTGTGCGTGCGAGGGAATGAGTGCGTGGCGTGCGTGCACATCTTCGCTTCGTGCATGTAGCACCAATGCGGCTCAGGGAGGACGAGTACATTCTTCTGAGCAGCACGTCTCTGTGATCAATCCACACAAGGATGTCATGACATAGCCTCCACATGTGCCACGTGCCCACGTGGCTTCATGAACTGTAAGAGAGACATTGTATAGCGTGCCATTGTGTTTTGCACATACTCAAAGTACTAGTAAGGTACACGTGCATTGCACGCGTCAGATTTTGCAACCAAATTACGAATAAATACCACACTATAGCATGTAAGCTCTGAGTCATATATGCCTGATGTAGAACTTCATTTAATTCTTATAGTTCATCTAATTCAAAATCAATTAGTTTTTATAAAAAACCTAGGGCCTCTTTGATTCGTAGGATTTCCAAAACGCGGGAATAGGAAGAACATGGGATTAGAGTGGAATGTCGTCTTGAATCCTACAGGATGGTACGAGTGTTTGATTGTGCATAGAAAAAACGCAGAATTCTTTCAAAGAGGTTTGAGTGGATGGGATGTTTCCTATGAAATCTAGTGCAAATGAATCATATGGAAAAATTCCTATGGTTTACAATCCTAAGAATCAAACAACCAAGATAGGAAAAATTCCTAAGGATAAGAATCCTCCAAAATTCCTTCGAGAATCCTTTGAATCAAAGAAGCCCTTAATCTATTTTATGATTCATGGAACTGTGCATTGTAAAGCGTAAAGTACAAACAAAGAATGGCAATTCAACTAGAAAAAAAGTTTGGGCAGTTACGATACGGAAGATTCTAGAACAAAGGAGAACCACTGTTGGTTTGAGATTTGTGCATTATGCTTAAGTTAAACCATGGAGTCTGCAAGATTGTACATGTGGCAAAATCCGGTGGGGGGCTAGAAGATGGCGCGAGGGCGAGGGGCCGAGTGGAGGGAGACTATGAAGGAGTGCACAACTGCGAGATCGATATTTAGAGAGAGGGGTGTTAGAATCATTATTGTGTAATCTAGATTATTGACTCTAGTGCAAGTGGGAGACTGAAGGAAATATGCCCTAGAGGCAATAATAAAGTTGTTATTTATATTTCCTTATATCATGATAAATGTTTATTATTCATGCTAGAATTGTATTAACCAGAAACTTAGTACATGTGTGAATACATAGACAAATAGAGTGTCCCTAGTATGCCTCTACTTGACTAGCTCGTTAATCAAAGATGGTTAAGTTTCCTTGCCATGGACATGTGTTGTCATTTGATGAATGGGGTCACATCATTAGAGAATGATGTGATGGACTAGACCCATCCGTTAGCTTAGCACTATGATCATTTAGTTTATTCCTATTTCTTTCTTCATGACTTATACATGTTCCTATGACCATGAGATTATGCAACTCCCAAATACCGGAGGAACACTTAGTGTGCTATAAAACGTCACAACGTAACTGGGTGATTATAAAGATGCTCTACAGGTGTCTCCGATGGTGTTTGTTGAGTTGGCATAGATCGAGATTAGGATTTGTCACTCCGATTGTCGAAGAGGTATCTCTGGGCCCTCTTGGTAATGCACATGCTACCTCTTGAGCACTGCGTTGGTTTTCCCCGAAGAGGAAGGGATGATGCAGCAAAGTAGCGTAAGTATTTCCCTCAGTTTTTGAGAACCAAGGTATCAATCCAGTAGGAGGCTACACGCGAGTCCCTCGTACCTGCACAAAACAAATTAATCCTCGCAACCAACGTGAATAGGGGTTGTCAATCCCTACACGACCACTTACGAGAGTGAGATCTGATAGATATGATAAGATAATATTTTTGGTATTTTTGTGATAAAGATGCAAAGTAAAAAAGCAAAGGAAATAACTAAGTAGTAGGAGATTAGTATGATAAAGATAGACTCGGGGGCCATAGGTTTCACTAGTGGCTTCTCTCGAGAGCATAGGTATTCTACGGTGGGTGAACAAATTACTATTGAGAAATTGACAGAATTGAGCATAGTTATGAGAATATCTAGGTATGATCATGTATATAGGCATCATGTCCGAGACAAGTAGACCGACTCCTGCCTGCATCTACTACTATTACTCCACTCATCGACCGTTATCCAGCATGCATCTAGAGTATTAAGTCAAAAACAGAGTAACACCTTAAGCAAGATGACATGATGTAGAGGGACAAACTCATGCAATATGATGAAAACCCCATCGTGTTACCCTCGATGGCAACAATACAATACATGCCTTGATGCCCCTACTGTCACTGGGAAAGGACACCGCAAGATTGAACCCAAAGCTAAGAACTTATCCCATTGCAAGAAAGATCAATCTAGTAGGCCAAAGCAAACTGATAATTTGAAGAGACGTGCAAAGATAACCAATCATACATAAAAGAATTCAGAGAAGATTCAAATATTGTTCATAGATATACTTGATCATAAACCCACAATTCATCGGTCTCAACAAACACACAACAAAAAGAAGATTACATCGAATAGTTCTCCACAAGAGAGGGGGAGAACATTGTATTGAGATCCAAAAAGAGAGAAGAAGCCATCTAGCTAACAACTATGGACCCGCAGGTCTGAGGTAAACTACTCACACTTCATCGGAGGGGCTATGGTGTTGATGTAGAAGCCCTACATGATCGATGCCCCTCCGGCGGAGCTCCGGAACTGGCCCCAAGATGGGATCTCGTGGATACAGAAAGTTGTGGCGGTGGAATTTGGTTTTTGGTTCCGTATCTGATCGTTTGGGGGTACGTAGGTATATATAGGAGGAAGGAGTACGTCGGTGGAGCAACAGTGGGCCCACGAGGGTGGAGGGCGCGCCTGGTGGGGGTGGGCGCGCCCCCCTACCTCGTGGCCTCCTCTTTTGTGTCTTAACATAGGGTCCAAGTCTCTCGGGTCTTGTTTGTTGAGAAAATCACGTTCCCGAAGGTTTCATTCCGTTTGGACTCCGTTTGGTATTCCTTTTCTTCGAAACCCTAAAACAGGAAAAAAACAACAATTCTGGGCTGGGCCTCTGGTTAATAGGTTAGTCCCGAAAATAATATAAAAGTGGATAATAAAGCCCAATAATGTCCAAAACAGTAGATAATATAGCATGGAGCAATAAAAAATTATAGACACGTTGGAGACGTATCAAGCATCCCCAAGCTTAATTCCTGCTCGTCCTCGAGTAGGTAAATGATAAAAATAGAATTTTTGATGTGGAGTGCTACTTGGCATAATTTTAATGTAATTCTTCTTAATTGTGGTATGAATATTCAGATCCGAAAGATTCAAGACAAAAGTTCATATTGACATAAAAATAATAATACTTCAAGCATACTAACTAAGCAATTATGTGTTCTCAAAATAACATGGCCAAAGAAAATTCATCCCTACAAAATCATATAGTTTAGTCATGCTCCATTTTCGTCACACAAGAATGCTCTCATCATGCACAATCGCGATGACAAGCCAAGCAATTGTTTCATACTTTAGTAATCTCAAACCAATAAACTTTCACGCAATATATGAGCGCGAGCCATGGACATAGCACTATGGGTGGAATGGAATATAATGAGGGGGGTTATGTGGAGAAGACAAAAAATGAGAAATTATCACATCAACGAGGCTAATCAATGGGCTATGGAGATGCCCACCGATTGATGTTAATGCAAGGAGTAGGGATTGCCATGCAACGGATGCACTTAGAGCTATAAATGTATGAAAGCTCAACAAAAGAAACTAAGTGGGCGTGCATCCAACTTGCTTGCTCATGAAGACCTAGGGCACTTGAGGAGGCTCATTGTTGGAATATACAAGCCAAGTTCTATAATGAAAATTCCAACTAGTATATGAAAGTGACAAAACAAGAGACTCTCTATCATGAAGATTATGGTGCTACTTTGAAGCACAAGTGTGGCAAAGGATAGTAACATTGTCCCTTCTCTCTTTTTCCCTCATCATTTTTTGGGCCTTCTCTTTTTTATGACCTTTCTTTTTTTTATAATTCCTCACTTGGGACAATGCTCTAGAAAATGATGATCATCACACTTCTATTTATTTACAAATCAATGATTACAACTCGATACTAGAACAAAAGATGACTCTATATGAATGCCTCCGGCGGTGTACCGGGATATGCAATGGACCAAGAATGACATGTATGAGAGAATTGTGAATGCTGGCTTTGCCACAAATACTATGTCAACTACATGATCATGCTAAGCAATATGACAATAATGAATGTGTCATGATAAACGGAATGGTGGAAAGTTGCATGGCAATATATCTAAGAATGGCTATGGAAATGCCATAATAGGTAGGTATGGTGGCTGTTTTGAGGAAGATATAAGGAGGTTTATGTGTGAAAGAGCGTATCATATCACGGGGTTTGGATGTACCGGCGAAGTTTGCGCCAACTCTCAATGTGAGAAAGGGCAATGCACGGTACCGAAGAGGCAAGCAAGGATGGAAGGGTGAGAGTGCGTATAATCCATGGACTCAACATTAGTCATAAAGAACTCACATACTTATTGCAAAAATCTACAAGTCATCAAAAACCTCGGCACTACGCGCATGCTCCTAGGGGGATAGATTGGTAGGAAAAGACCATCGCTCGTCCCCGACCGCCACTCATAAGGAGGACAATCAAATAACACCTCATGTTTCAAATTTGTTACATAATGTTTACCATACGTGCATGCTACGGGACTTGCAAACTTCAACACAAGCATTTCTCAATTTCACAACTACTCAACTAGCACGACTTTGTTATTATTACCTCCATATCTCAAAACAATCATCAAGCATCAAACTTCTCATAGTATTCAACACACTCATAAGAAAATTTTACTAATCTTGAATACCTAGCATATTATGATTTTAGGAAAATTACCATGCTATTTAAGACTCTCAAAATAATCTAAGTGAAGCATGATAGATCAATAGTTTCTATAAAACAAATCCACCACCGTGCTCTAAAAGATATAAGTGAAGTACTAGAGCAAAACTATATAACTCAAAAGATATAAGCGAGGCACATAGAGTATTCTAACAAATTCCAAATCATGTATGGCTCTATCAAAAGGTCTGTAAAGCAAGTATGATTGTGGTAAACTAAAAAGTAAAGACTCAAATCATACAAGACGCTCCAAGGAAAACACATATCATGTGGCGAATAAAAATATAGCTCCAAGTAAAGTTACCGATAGAAGTTGACGAAAGAGGGGATGCCTTCTAGGGCATCCCCAAGATTTGGCTTTTAGGTGTCCTTATATTATCTTGGGGGTGCCATGGGCATCCCCAAGCTTAGGCTCTTGCCATTCCTTGTTCCATAATCCATCAAATCTTTACCCAAAACTTGAAAACTTCACAACACAAAACTTAAAGTAGAAAATCTCGTGAGCTCCGTTAGCGAAAGAAAACAAAAGACCACTTCAAAGTACTGTAATGAACTCATTATTTATTTATATTGGTGTTATACCTAATGTATTCCAACTTCTCTATGGTTTATAAACTATTTTACTAGCCATAGATTCATCAAAATAAGCAAACAACACACGAAAAACAGAATCTGTCAAAAACAGAACAGTCTGTAGTAATCTGCAGCTAGCGCAAGATCTGGAACCCCAAAAATTCTAAAATAAATTGGTAGACGTGAGGAATTTATCTATTAATCATCTTAAAAAAAATTAACTAAATATTACTTTCCAAATAAAAATGGCAGCAGTTCTTGTGAGCGCTAAAGTTTCTGTTTTTTACAGCAAGTGTAACAAGACTTTCCCCAAGTCTTCCCAACGGTTCTACTTGGCACAAACACTAATTAAACACAAAAAACACAACCAAAATAGAGGCTAGATAAATTATTTATTACTAAACAGGATTAAAAAGCAAGGAATAAAAATAAAATTGGGTTGTCTCCCAACAAGCGCTATCGTTAACGCCCCTAGCTAGGCATAACAAGTAAGGATAGATCTAGGTATTGCCATCTTTGGTAGGCAATTCTTCAATGAGGCATCTACAATCTTTAGGAATTTCTTTATTTTTATTGATTATCAAATTTTTAGGCACAAGATCGAAAAAATTATTTGTAACAAATGGTTCCTTAATGATAGCAAAAAGATTGGGGTGAACACTTATAGATTTGAGATCCGCAGTTTCCTTACTAGAGGATTCACCCTTATTCTTAGGAACATACATAAGCTTGGCAATTTTAGCAAGAGGATTTGGAGTGTTCTTTACGGAAGAAAAAGTAGTTCCCAAGTTGGTAATAATATCCTCAATTTTATCAATTCTAGTGGAATCATGATTTATTTTCTCATTAACTATGGGTTCCTTCTCTTTAATATTTTTCAAAGTGACTCCTACTTTAGATCCATATTGAGAGATTCGGTTGTGGATCTTTTTATCCAAATTTTCGATTAAATCTACGGTAGCAACCTTATTTTCAATAATTTCAAGTCTTTCCATTACATGCTCCAAAGTTAATACAATTCCATTAACCAAAAGAGGGGGTGAGCCAAACAAATCTATCATAGCATTATAAGAATCAAAAGTATGGCTACCCAAGAAGTTCCCTCCGGTAATAGTATCGAGGACATATCTATGCCAAGGAGTAATGCCTACATAAAAAATGCGAAGAAGAACAGAAGTAGATTGCTTCCTAGTGGATCTATTTTGAGCATTGCAAATTCTATACCAAGCATCTTTTAGATTTTCTCCCTCCCTTTGCTTAAAATTTATAATTTCACTCTCGGGAGACAACGGAGAAGATAAGGGACTAGACATAACGACAAGCAAATGAACTAACACACAACAAACAAAAAGCAAGCGGGCAAAAAGAGGCAAATAGAGAAAGAGATGGAGGATAGAGAGAGAGAGGGCGAATAAAACGGCAAGGGTGAAGTGGGGGAGAGGAAAACGAGAGGCAAATGGCAAATAATGTAATGCGGGAGATAAGGGTATGTGATGGGTACTTGGTATATTGACTTTTGCGTAGACCTCCCCGGCAACGGCGCAAGAAATCCTTCTTGCTACCTCTTGAGCACTGCGTTGGTTTTCCCCAAAGAGGAAGGGATGATGCAGCAAAGTAGCGTAAGTATTTCCCTTAGTTTTTGAGAATCAAGGTATCAATCCAGTAGGAGGCTACGCGCGAGTCCCTCGTACCTGCACAAAACAAATTAATCCTCGCAACCAACACGAATAGGGGTTGTCAATCCCTACACGGCCACTTACGAGAGTGAGATCTGATAGATATGATAAGATAATATTTTTGGTATTTTTGTGATAAAGATGCAAAGTAAAATAAAGGCAAAGTAAAAAGCAAAGGAAATAACTAAGTAGTAGGAGATTAATATGATAAAGTTATTATTTATTTCCTTATAATCATGATAAAGGTGAAGGAAATATGCCCTAGAGGCAATAATAAAGTTATTATTTATTTCCTTATAATCATGATAAAGGTTTATTATTCATGCTAGAATTGTATTAACCGGAAACATAATACATGTGTGAATACATAGACAAACAAAGTGTCACTAGTATGCCTCTACTTGACTAGCTCGTTAATCAAAGATGGTTATGTTTCCTAACCATGAACAATGAGTTGTTATTTGATTAACGGGATCACATCATTAAGAGAATGATCTGATTGACATGACCCATTCCATTAGCTTAGCACCCGATCGTTTAGTATGTTGCTATTGCTTTCTTCATGACTTATACATGTTCCTATAACTATGAGATTATGCAACTCTCGTTTACCGGAGGAACACTTTGGGTACTACCAAACGTCACAACGTAACTGGGTGATTATAAAGGAGTACTACAGGTATCTCCAAAGGTACATGTTGGGTTGGCGTATTTCGAGATTAGGTTTTGTCACTCCGATTGTCGGAGAGGTATCTCTGGCCCTCTCGGTAATGCACATCACATAAGCCTTGCAAGCATTGCAACTAATGAGTTAGTTGCGGGATGATGTATTACAGAACGAGTAAAGAGACTTGCCGGTAACGAGATTGAACTAGGTATTGGATATCGACGATCGAATCTCGGGCAAGTAACATACCGATGACAAAGGGAACAACGTATGTTGTTATGCGGTCTGACCGATAAAGATCTTCGTAGAATATGTAGGAGCCAATATGGGCATCCAGGTCCTGCTATTGGTTATTGACCGGAGACGTGTCTCGGTCATGTCTACATTGTTCTCGAACCCGTAGGGTCCGCACGCTTAAGGTTACGATGACAGTTATATTATGAGTTTATGCATTTTGATGTACCAAAGGTTGTTCGGAGTCCCGGATGTGATCACGGACATGACGAGGAGTCTCGAAATGGACGAGAAATAAAGATTGATATATTGGAAGCCTATATTTGGACATTGGAAGTGTTCTGGGTGAAATCGGGATTTTACCGGAGTACCGGGAGGTTACCGGAACCCCCCGGGAGCTATATGGGCCTTAGTGGGCTTTAGTGGAAAGGAGAAAGGGGCAGCCCAAGGTGGCTGTGCGCCTCCCTCCTTCCCCTAGTCCTATTAGGACTAGGAGAGGTGGCCGGCCCCCTCTCTCTCTTTCCCCCCCTCAAGGAGTCCTATTCCAACTAGGATTGGGGGGGGGGGATCCTACTCCCAGAAGGGAGTAGGACTCTCCTGGCGCACCACACTTGGCCGGCCAGCCTCCCCCCCTCTAGTCCTTTATATACGGAGGCAGGGGCACCCCAGAAACACACAAGTTGATCCACGTGATCTATTCCTTAGCCGTGTGCGGTGCCCCCAGCCACCATAGTCCTCGATAATACTGTAGCGGAGTTTAGGCGAAGCCCTGCTGCTGTAGTACATCAAGATCGTCACCACGCCGTCGTGCTGACGAAACTCTTCCCCGACACTTTGCTGGATCGGAGTCCGGGGATCGTCATTGAGCTGAACGTGTGCTCGAACTCGGAGGTGCCGTAGTTTCGGTGCTTGATCGGTTGGATCGTGAAGACGTACGACTACTTCCTCTACGTTGTGTCAACGCTTCCGCAGTCGGTCTGCGTGGGTACATAGACAATACTCTCCCCTCTCGTTGCTATGCATCACATGATCTTGCGTGTGCGTAGGAAATTTTTTGAAATTACTACGAAACCCAACAGTGGTATCAGAGCCTAGGTTATTTATGTTGATGTTATATGCACGAGTAGAACACAAGTGAGTTGTGGGCGATATAAGTCATACTGCCTACCAGCATGTCATACTTTGGTTCGGCGGCATTGTTGGACGAGACGACCCGGACCAACATTACGCGTACGCTTACGCGAGACCGGTTCCCCCGACGTGCTTTGCACATAGGTGGCTTGCGGGTGACTGTCTCTCCAACTTTAGTTGAACCAAGTATGGCTACGCCCGGTCCTTGCGAAGGTTAAAACGGAGTCTATTTGACAAACTATCATTGTGGTTTTGATGCGTAGGTGAGATTGGTTCTTGCTTAAGCCCGTAGCAGCCACGTAAAACTTGCAACAACAAAGTAGAGGACGTCTAACTTGTTTTTGCAGGGCATGTTGTGATGTGATATGGTCAAGACATGATGCTGAATTTTATTGTATGAGATGATCATGTTTTGTAACCGAGTTATCGGCAACTGGCAGGAGCCTTATGGTTGTCGTTTTATTGTATGCAATGCAAACGCGATGTAATGCTTTACTTTTATCACTAAGCGGTAGCGATAGTCGTAGAAGCACAAGCTTGGCGAGACGACAACGATGCTACGATGGAGATCAAGGTGTCACGCCGGTAACGATGGTGATCACGACGGTGCTTCGGAGATGGAGATCACAAGCACAAGATGATGATGGCCATATCATATCACTTATATCGATTGCATGTGATGTTTATCCTTTTATGCATCTTATCTTGCTTTGATTGACGGTAGCATTATAAGATGATCTCTCATTAAATTATCAAGAGGTGTTCTCCCTGAGTATGCATCGTTGCGAAAGTTCTTCGTGCTGAGACATCACGTGATGATCGGGTGTGATAGGTTCTACGTTCAAATACAACGGGTGCAAAACAGTTGCACACATGGAATACTCAGGTTATACTTGATGAGCCAAGCATACATAGATATGGCCTCGGAACACGGAGACCGAAAGGTCGAGCGTGAATCATATAGTAGATATGATCAACATAACGATGTTCACCATTGAAAACTACTCCATCTCACATGATGATCGGTTATGGTTTAGTTGATTTGGATCACGTAATCACTTAGAGGATTAGACGGATGTCTATCTAAGTGGGAGTTCTTTAATTAATTTGATTAACTGAACTTAAATTTATCATGAAACTTATTACCTGATTAGTATCTTGCTTATTTATGTTTGATTGTAGATAGATGGCTCGTGCTGTTGTTCCATTGAATTTTAATGCGTTCCTTGAGAAAGCAAAGTTGAAAGATGATGGTAGCAATTACACGGACTGGGTCCGTAACTTGAGGATTATCCTCATTGCTGCACAGAAGAATTACGTCCTGGAAGCACCGCTGGGTGCCAGGCCTGCTGCAGGAGCAACACCGGATGTTATGAACGTCTGGCAGAGCAAAGCTGATGACTACTCGATAGTTCAGTGTGCCATGCTTTACGGCGTAGAATCGGGACTTCAACGACGTTTTGAACGTCATGGAGCATATGAGATGTTTCAGGAGTTGAAGTTAATATTTCAAGCAAATGCCCAGATTGAGAGATATGAAGTCTCCAATAAGTTCTAGAGCTGCAAGATGGAGGAGAACAGTTCTGTCAGTGAGCATATACTCAAAATGTCTGGGTATAATAATCACTTGATTCAATTGGGAGTTAATCTCCCAGATGATTGCGTCATTGACAGAATTCTTAAATCACTGCCACCAAGCTACAAGAGCTTCGTGATGAACTATAATATGCAAGGGATGAACAAGACTATTCCCGGGCTCTTCGCGATGCTGAAAGCTGCGGAGGTAGAAATCAAGAAGGAGCATCAAGTGTTGATGGTCAACAAGACCACTAGTTTCAAGAAAAAGGGCAAAGGGAAGAAGAAGGGGAACTTCAAAAAGAACGGCAAGCAAGTTGCTACTCAAGAGAAGAAACCCAAACCTGGACCTAAGCCTGAAACTGAGTGCTTCTATTGCAAGCAGACTGGTCACTGGAATCGGAACTGCCCCAAGTATTTGGCGTATAAGAAGGATGGCAAGGTGAACAAAGGTATATGTGATATACATGTTATTGATGTGTACCTTACTAATGCTCGCAGTAGCACCTGGGTATTTGATACTGGTTCTGTTGCTAATATTTGCAACTTGAAACAGGGACTACGGATCAAGCGAAGATTGGTTAAGGACGAGGTGACGATGCGCGTGGGAAACGGTGCCAAAGTCGATGTGATCGCAGTCGGCACGCTACCTCTACATCTACCTTCGGGATTAGTATTAGACCTAAATAATTGTTATTTGGTGCCAGCATTGAGCATGAACATTATATCTGGATCTTTTTTGATGCGAGACGGTTATTCATTTAAATCAGAGAATAATGGTTGTTCTATTTATATGAGTAATATCTTTTATGGTCATGCACCCTTGAAGAGTGGTCTATTCTTGTTGAATCTCGATAGTAGTAACACACATATTCATAATGTTGAAGCCAAAAGATGTAGAGCTGATAATGAGAGTGCAACTTATTTGTGGCACTGCCGTTTAGGTCATATCGGTGTAAAGCGCATGAAGAAACTCCATTCTGATGGACTTTTGGAACCACTTGATTATGAATCACTTGGTACTTGCGAACCGTGCCTCATGGGCAAGATGACAAAAACGCCATTCTCCGGTACTATGGAGAGAGCAACAGATTTGTTGGAAATCATACATACAGATGTATGTGGTCCGATGAATATTGAGGCTCGTGGCGGATATCGTTATTTTCTCACCTTCACAGATGATTTAAGCAGATATGGGTATATCTACTTAATGAAACATAAGTCTGAAACATTTGAAAAGTTCAGGGAATTTCAGAGTGAAGTTGAAAAACATCGTAACAAGAAAGTAAAGTTTCTACGATCTGATCGTGGAGGAGAATATTTGAGTTACGAGTTTGGTGTACATTTGAAAAATTGTGGAATAGTTTCGCAACTCACGCCACCCGGAACACCACAGCGTAATGGTGTGTCCGAACGTCGTAATCGTACTTTACTAGATATGGTGCGATCTATGATGTCTCTTACTGATTTACCGCTATCGTTTTGGGGATACGCTCTAGAGACGGCCGCATTCACGTTAAATTGGGCACCATCAAAATCCGTTGAGACGACGCCTTATGAACAATGGTTTGGCAAGAAACCAAAGTTGTCCTTTCTAAAAGTTTGGGGCTGCGATGCTTATGTGAAAAAGCTTCAACCTGATAAGCTCGAACCCAGATCGGAGAAATGTGTCTTCATAGGATATCCAAAGGAAACTATTGGATACACCTTCTATCACAGATCCGAAGGCAAGACTTTTTTTGCTAAATTCGGAAACTTTCTAGAGAAGGAGTTTCTCTCGAAAGAAGTGAGTGGGAGGAAAGTAGAACTTGATGAGGTAACTGTACCTGCTCCCTTACTGGAAAGTACTACATCACAAAAAACTGTTCCAGTGACACCTACACCAGTTAGTGAGGAAGCTAATGATAATGATCATGAAACTTCAGATCAAGATACTACTGAACATCGTAGATCAACCAGAGTAAGATCCGCGCCAGAGTGGTACGGTAATCCTGTTCTGGAAGTCATGCTACTAGATCATGATGAACCTACGAACTATGAAGAAGCGATGGTGAGCCCAGATTCCGCAAAATGGCTTGAAGCCATGAAATATTAGATGGGATCCATGTATGAGAACAAAGTATGGACTTTGGTTGACTTGCCCGATGATCGGCAAGCAATTGAGAATAAATGGATCTTCAAGAAGAAGACTGACGCTCACGGTAATGTTACTGTCTACAAAGCTCGACTTGTCGCAAAAGGTTTTCGACAAGTTCAAGGGGTTGACTACGATGAGACCTTCTCACCCGTAGCGATGCTTAAGTCTGTCCGAATCATGTTAGCAATTGCCGCATTTTATGATTATGAAATTTGGCAAATGGATGTCAAAACTGCATTCCTGAATGGATTTCTGGAAGAAGAGTTGTATATGATGCAACCAGAAGGTTTTGTCGATCCAAAGGGAGCTAACAAAGTGTGCAAGCTCCAGCGATCCATTTATGGACTAGTGCAAGCCTCTCGGAGTTGGAATAAACGCTTTGATAGTGTGATCAAAGCATTTGGTTTTATACAGACTTTCGGAGAAGCCTGTATTTACAAGAAAGTGAGTGGGAGCTCTGTAGCATTTCTGATATTATATGTGGATGACATATTACTAATTGGAAATGATATAGAATTTCTGGATAGCATAAAGGGATACTTGAATAAGAGTTTTTCAATGAAAGACCTTGGTGAAGCTGCTTACATATTAGGCATAAAGATCTATAGAGATAGATCAAGACGCTTAATTGGACTTTCACAAAGCACATACCTTGACAAGATTTTGAAGAAGTTCAAAATGGATCAAGCAAAGAAAGGATTCTTGCCTGTGTTACAAGGTGTGAAGTTGAGTAAGACTCAATGCCCGACCACTTCAGAAGATAGAGAGAATATGAAAGATGTTCCTTATGCATCAGCCATAGGATCTATCATGTATGCAATGCTGTGTACCAGACCCGATGTGTGTCTTGCTATAAGTCTAGCAGGGAGGTACCAAAGTAATCCAGGAGTGGATCACTGGACAGCGGTCAAGAACATCCTGAAATACCTGAAAAGGACTAAGGATATGTTTCTCATATATGGAGGTGACAAAGAGCTCGTCGTAAATGGTTACGTTGATGCAAGCTTTGACACTGATCCGGACGATTCTAAATCGCAAACCGGATACGTGTTTACATTAAACGGTGGAGCTGTCAGTTGGTGCATTTCTAAACAAAGCGTCGTAGCGGGATCTACATGTGAAGCGGAGTACATAGCTGCTTCGGAAGCAGCGAACGAAGGAGTCTGGATGAAGGAGTTCATATCCGATCTAGGTGTCATACCTAGTGCATCGGGTCCAATGAAAATCTTTTGTGACAATACTGGTGCAATTGCCTTGGCAAAGGAATCCAGATTTCACAAGAGAACCAAGCACATCAAGAGACGCTTCAATTCCATCCGGGATCTAGTCCAGGTGGGAGACATAGAGATTTGCAAGATACATACAGATATGAATGTTGCAGACCCGTTGACTAAGCCTCTACCACGAGCAAAACATGATCAGCACCAAGGCTCCATGGGTGTTAGAATCATTACGGTGTAATCTAGATTATTGACTCTAGTGCAAGTGGGAGACTGAAGGAAATATGCCCTAGAGGCAATAATAAAGTTATTATTTATTTCCTTATAATCATGATAAAGGTTTATTATTCATGCTAGAATTGTATTAACCGGAAACATAATACATGTGTGAATACATAGACAAACAAAGTGTCACTAGTATGCCTCTACTTGACTAGCTCGTTAATCAAAGATGGTTATGTTTCCTAACCATGAACAATGAGTTGTTATTTGATTAATGGGATCACATCATTAAGAGAATGATCTGATTGACATGACCCATTCCATTAGCTTAGCACCCGATCGTTTAGTATGTTGCTATTGCTTTCTTCATGACTTATACATGTTCCTATAACTATGAGATTATGCAACTCCCGTTTACCGGAGGAACACTTTGGGTACTACCAAACGTCACAACGTAACTGGGTGATTATAAAGGAGTACTACAGGTGTCTCCAAAGGTACATGTTGGGTTGGCGTATTTCGAGATTAGGTTTTGTCACTCCGATTGTCGGAGAGGTATCTCTGGGCCCTCTCGGTAATGCACATCACATAAGCCTTGCAAGCATTGCAACTAATGAGTTAGTTGCGGGATGATGTATTACAGAACGAGTAAAGAGACTTGCCGGTAACGAGATTGAACTAGGTATTGGATATCGACGATCGAATCTCGGGCAAGTAACATACCGATGACAAAGGGAACAACGTATGTTGTTATGCGGTCTGACCGATAAAGATCTTCGTAGAATATGTAGGAGCCAATATGGGCATCCAGGTCCTGCTATTGGTTATTGACCGGAGACGTGTCTCGGTCATGTCTACATTGTTCTCGAACCCGTAGGGTCCGCACGCTTAAGGTTACGATGACAGTTATATTATGAGTTTATGCATTTTGATGTACCGAAGGTTGTTCGGAGTCCCGGATGTGATCACGGACATGACGAGGAGTCTCGAAATGGTCGAGACATAAAGATTGATATATTGGAAGCCTATATTTGGACATCGGAAGTGTTCCGGGTGAAATCGGGATTTTACCGGAGTACCGGGAGGTTACCGGAACCCCCCGGGAGCTATATGGGCCTTAGTGGGCTTTAGTGGAAAGGAGAAAGGGGCAGCCCAAGGTGGCTGTGCGCCTCCCCCCTTCCCCTAGTCCTATTAGGACTAGGAGAGGTGGCCGGCCCCCTCTCTCTCTCTTTCCCCCCCTCAAGGAGTCCTATTCCAACTAGGATTGGGGGGGGGAATCCTACTCCCAGAAGGGAGTAGGACTCTCCTGGCGCGCCACACTTGGCCGGCCAGCCTCCCCCCTCTAGTCCTTTATATACGGAGGCAGGGGCACCCCAGAAACACACAAGTTGATCCACGTGATCTATTCCTTAGCCGTGTGCGGTGCCCCCAGCCACCATAGTCCTCGATAATACTGTAGCGGAGTTTAGGCGAAGCCCTGCTGCTGTAGTACATCAAGATCGTCACCATGCCGTCATGCTGACGGAACTCTTCCCCGACACTTTGCTGGATCGGAGTCCGGGGATCGTCATCGAGCTGAACGTGTGCTCGAACTCGGAGGTGTCGTAGTTTCGGTGCTTGATCGGTTGGATCGTGAAGACGTACGACTACTTCCTCTACGTTGTGTTAACGCTTCCGCAGTCGGTCTGCGTGGGTACGTAGACAATACTCTCCCCTCTCGTTGCTATGCATCACATGATCTTGCGTGTGCGTAGGAAATTTTTTGAAATTACTACGAATCCCAACAGTAGGTATATATAGGAGGAAGGAGTACGTCGGTGGAGCAACAGGGGGCCCACGAGGATGGAGGGCGCGCCTGGTGGGGGTGGGCGCGCCCCCTAGCTCGTGGCCTCCTCTTTTGTGTCTTGACATAGGGTACAAGTCTCCCGGGTCTTGTTTGTTGAGAAAATCACGTTCCCGAAGGTTTCATTCCGTTTGGACTCCGTTTGGTATTCCTTTTCTTTGAAACCCTAAAACAGGCAAAAACAACAATTCTGGGCTGGGCCTCTGGTTAATAGGTTAGTCCCAAAAATAATATAAAAGTGGATAATAAAGCCCAATAATGTCCAAAACAGTAGATAATATAGCATGGAGCAATCAAAAATTATAGATACGTTGGAGACGTATCACACATCACTATAAGCCTTGCAAGCAATGTGACTAATGAGTTAGTTGCGGGATGATGCATTACGCAATGAGTAAAGAGACTTGCCGGTGAAGAGATTGAACTTGGTATGATGATACCGATGATAGAATCTCGGGCAAGTAACATACCGGTGACAAAGGGAAGAACATATGTTGTTATGTGGTTTGACCGATAAATATCTTCGTAGAATATGTAGGAACCAATATGAGCATCCAGGTTTTGCTATTGGTTATTGACCGGAGATGTGTCTCGGTCATGTCTACATAGTTCTTGAACCCGTAGGGTCCGCACGCTTAACGTTCGATGATGATTCGTATTATGAGTTTTGTGATTTGATGTACCGAAGGTTGTTTGGAGTCCCGAATGAGATCACAGACATGACGAGGAGTCTCGAAATGGTCGAGACATAAAGATTGATATATTGGACCATGTTATTCGAACACCGGAACTGTTCCGGATGGTTTCGGATAAAACCGGAGTGCCGGAAGGGTTATCGGAACCCCCTGGGGAACTAATGGGCCTTAGTGGGCCTTATGGGAGAGAGAGGGAAGCAACCAGGAGGTGGCGTGCACCCCCCAAGGGGAGTCCGAATAGGACTAGGGGAGGCGGGTGCGGCCCCTCTTTCCCTCTCCCTCTCCTTCCTTCTTCTCCTACTTGGACTAGGAAAGGGGGGGACCGATTCCTACTTGGAGTAGGATTCCCCCCCGGGGCACGCCCCTTGTGGCCGGCCGGCCTCCTCCTCCCCTCATTTATATACAGGGGAGGGGGCACCCCATAGACACACAAGTTGATCTTTAGCCGTGTGCGGTGCCCCCCTCCATAGTTTTGCACCTCGGTCATATTGTCGTAGTGCTTAGGCGAAGCCCTGCGTCGGTAACTTCATCATCACCATCAACATGCCAACGTGCTAACGGAACTCACCCTCGGCCTCAGCTGGATCAAGAGTACGAGGGACGTCACCGAGCTAAACGTGTGCAGATCGTGGAGGTGCCGTGTGTTCGGTACTTGATCGGTTGGATCGCGAAGACGTTCGACTACATCAACCGCGTTACTAAACGCTTCCGCTTTCGGTCTACGAGGGTACGTAGACACACTCTCCCCTCTCGTTTCTATGCATCTCCTAGATAGATCTTGCATGATCGTAGGAATTTTTTTGAAATACTGCGTTCCCCAACAAACCGATGTAATCATCTCGTCTGCTGTGCTTCCCCATGATCCGCATTGAGTGCGCGACGTGGGGTGCGTGCGTGGAACGATCGTAGCAGCAGCACGCTTGTGAAAACGCCTTCACATCAAACAGTAAAGAGGCAGCCTCGCGCCTTCCCCATAAAAAGAGGAATCCGCAGAGGCTCTGCTCATTTACACCATGCCCATTCCAATCTAGGAACCGTAGTCGTCTTCCTCCTCCAGCCCTAAGCAGAGCCCCTCACCCGTCCGCCGCCTCCACGCTCCCACCGCCCTCGGCCTCCTGCCCTCCCCTGGCTGCTATGGCGCCCAAAGCGACCAAGGGCAAGGAAGTGCCCAAGGCGAACAAGGGCAAAGATGTGTCGGAGAGTGAGTTGGTGAAGATGCAGAAGAGGAACGTACTCTTTGCCCCGACGCTTGACGCGCGCGTGCTGAAGGATCGATACCTGTGCATGTGGGGAAGAGCGACAAAGGGGCATCCTGCGACCTGCGTCATCCCTGCTTCCCGCGCCAAGCCTGCTCCAGATAAATTCCCCTTCTTTGTTGATTACTTCTACTGCGGGCTCTACCCCCCATTCTCTGATTTCTTTGTCGACATCATGTACACATTCGGCTTCCACCTTCTAGATTTTACGCCAAATGCCGTGGCATGTATGTCCATCTTCGCCCACCTCTATGAAAATTTCGCCGGAGTGGTTCCCAACACAGCCCTCTTCCGCCAGTTCTTCATCCCACACATTCAGCCAGGAGAAACCCTTTCCAGCTGCGTCACCTGGATCCCAAGGGCATGGAACAAGGAGACGTACCCAGACGGGCTCTACCACGAGAAGTGGGATGAGTGGCGGGGCCGGTGGCGGAGAAAGATCCGCAACCATTCTGTATGCCCCGGCAAACAAAGCTAACCCGCGGCAACGGTTGGAGCGCCCTCGACCCTCGAGACGGGGAGCTCTCAACCGCAGTCGACAGGATCAAGCGCCTCAGAGCCGCTGGGCTCACCATCGAGATGGTCGGCGCTGACTTCCTCCGCCGGCGCATCGCCCCTCTGCAGGACAAGGGAAGACCATCCTGGGAATACCGGAACGCAGCAGATATCATGAGGTTGTGGCCCGGTCTGAACAACAACTTGACGGTCATGCATCATGCAACTCTCTGCCACAAGATGTTCAGGATCAAAAGCAAGTACAAGCTGCCGGCAAGAGTCATTCCCCTGTGCAACAACACCGCCCTGACCTTGCTCATCGCCATGATGCCAGTGTTTAATGCCCATGGCCTTGACGAGACCTGGGCCGAGCCATCCGCGGAGCAGGCACAAGATTTCTTTGACAACTTGTCGGAGGAGGCCATCCGGGAGGAGACGAACTTCATCCGCCCCACCACCAAGGAAGAGGTGGCGTACATTGCCACCAGGGCGGAAGAGGCAGCCCTTGCCGAGGAGGCCGGCAGTGTTGGCTTCGTGGAAGACGAAGCCAGTGAAGAGGAGAACTTCGCCGAGCGGGGGGAGGCTGCCGGAGAGCACAGTGGCGCAGTTACCGGGGACCCTTCTGCCAAAGATACAGCTGAGGAGCAGCCGCATGAGGAGCCCCTAGCTCCAAAGAAGAAGAAGCGGGTCCTGCGGCGAGCCATCTCTGGCGAGGCAGTCTAGCAAGCTTCCTCACCTGAAGAGGTTCCCAGCAAGGACGTGGAGCGGCAAGGAGCTCAATGACAACCCGTGCGCCAGACGAGGCGCACGACCGAGACAGCAAGGAAAGCAGCGGGGGCGGCCCACGTGACGGCGCCGGCAACTGAAACAAGATCATATCAGGCTGTCGCTCTGCCGGGGTTTCTGATCCATGGACACCTATGGGACCGGCGGACCGGGTCCCTTTCGGTTCGGCGGGGGGCGGAGGTTGCACAAAGAGCAGATCGAGGCGAAACACGCGGGCGGTTGGTCGTGCGAAGGGCGAATCGAGGCGAAGCACGCGAGCGATTTACCCAGGTTCGGGCCGCACGGATGCGTAAAACCCTACTCCTGCTTTGTGGTTTGGTATTGATTTCTAGCTCGGGAGCGCGGAGTGCTACAGTACACACCGGCGGCTAGCAAGACCGAGCGTGAGTGTTCGAAGTGGCTCCCTCCTCCTCCCCTCGTTGCATTCGGGCCTCCTTTTATATGCTCAAGGGGTTACCGACATGACAACGGAGGTAAAGGGCAAAAATGGAAAAGGTGCCGAGGATAGGCACAGCTAGGTGCTGTAGTAGGCACAGCTATCCGCTACAGTGTTATCGAACCTAACCCTGACGGCAGGGGACAAGGGCATTAAATGCCCGTCTGTGTCGCCTAAACAGTACCGAGAGGGACCGCTAGGGACGCCACCGTTTGCCACGATGGTTATCTTGCCAGCGCCTGCTCACCACCACGCGCCCCTAGCTGCACGGCCTCCCGCCACGTGTGCTCGGGAGAGCGACATGTGGGCGGGTGTGCGGGAGCGTGGGCTCGGAGAGGCGGTTCGCCGCGGCCAGCGCCTTGCCGCGTTCGTCGTCTTGTCGCGCCCGTGAGCTTGTCGCTCGCCGGGTCTTGCCGGGGCGCGTAGCGCGCCGTGGCGAGTTCCTTGAAATGCCTCGAGTGGACTTCCCGGCGAGCTCCTCTTGCCGGGGTCTCGAGGTGCCTTTGATAGCCTTCCCGGCAAGCTCCTCTTGCCGGGGCCTTGGTTTGCCTTCCCGGCAAGCTCCTCTTGCCGGGGCCTTGTTTTGAGTACTTTGTTCTTGAATGGTCTTTGAAGTAGCCGCGGAGGGTATTGGCGGTCACCCGGCAAGCCTTGCCGCGGGGATGCTGCGACTGCCCGTGCACAAGTTCGGGATACTAGGGTACCCCTACTCTAGTACACCGACAGGAGCCCCCGGGCCTGGGCCAGACACGGTGCCGAGCGCTGTTGGGCTAGGCCCAAAACAGTGCACGGGCACGCGCGGCCTAGGTCACGCCGCATATCTCTCCGCTTCCACCGCGCACGCCCAGAATGGCACGCGTCAAACGCGGCGTCGTGGGCGACGTGGGCGGCGCGTGTGGGGCTAAGCCCCGCGAGCCTGCGTCAGGCCATGATGAAGGGGATGGTTCACGCCCTCCTCCTCAAACGGAGGTAGGCGGGAGGGCGTGGTGCATTTACTGGACGGGGCCGGTGCACGGTTTCCGAGGCACCCACTCCCCGCGATCACGAGGTAGGGTGAGGCCGTCTCATTCGTCGCTTCGGTCCCGCATTCTCGCCACGCGGCTCCCATGCGTTTGGGATCGCGGACGGTGGAAGTGGGAAACTGGGCCGCCGGGAGCGGGGGCAGCGGGCTGGCCCCGACTCCTTGCCCTCCTCGCGCCCTGATTCGCCGAGCGGGGCGGCTGAGCCCCCACCTCGCTCCTTTATAAAGAGCGGGAGGGGAGCACGGAAGCCCGCACTCTCCCATCTCCTCCTTTCTTCAGCTTCTGCTCCCCTTTCTCTCATCTGCCATGGAGAAAGGGAATCCTGGCCCTTCATCTGTGGTGGCGAGGGTCGCCGCCAGACAGCGCACCCCTTCCTCTCCCGCACCCGTGGTGGCAGGGCCGGCCACAAGGGGAAGAGGGAGGGGGCGAGGTCGTGTACGAGGTCGAAGCGCTCGGGGAAGAGGCGGACGGGGCGGCGCGCCAGCTCCGCCTCCACCGGCGGCTCCCCTCCCCACGGCGGTCCATATAGGGGACGACCCTTGCGAGTTCTTCGTCAGGCTGCGCCGGGCGCCTCGTCGTCGCCTCCGGCTTCCAGCTCCGTTTGCGAGTGCGATGGAGTCGGACCCGCCCGAGACACTGAGGCTGCACATGAGGGGCTGTGGGATCAGCGGCACGCGGGTCCGCGTTTTATTCCCAGCCCCTAATGTGATGTATCTTGATCGAGGGTGGAAGACGTTCGCACGTATCCACAGCCTGACGGGGGGGCTCACCCTCCATTTTAAGTTGTTGGAGGGCGATCTTCTCTCCGTCAAGGTCTTCGGGTGCTTCGGCACTCGGGCGAAGTGCTGCGTGGACAGCTCCTCCGATAGCGAAGGCTCCTCCTCGAGCGAGAGTGACGAGGAGGGGAGCGACAGCGACGATGAGGGTAGCAGGCGGCGGGATGGCGGGTCCGACTAGGTGTCGGGCGCCGCTCCGCGCGGCACCGGTGACCCCGTCATCCGTGTCGCCGGCTCCTTGAACTCCCCGGGGGCGTCTCCTTGGGCGGCTGGCGTAGGGAGGCTGCGGAAGGGGAAGAGGGCTGGCGACAAGGCCGTCAGGTCGGAGTACGAGGGCGTGGTGCCCTCGACAGCGTGCTGACGTCCTGCCGCCCCGTCTTCGAGCCCCGCTTCCGGCGTCGCCATCACCGTCAAGCCCTCGGTCGGCCCCCCGGGATGTTCTCTTGGTGTCTTCTGGCACCTGTAGCTCGCCTAGGCGCCCCTTTCCCCCTTTTCGCCTCCTTGACCTACCTCCTGAAAAGAGGGACAGGAAAGGGATTACGGGCACCTTATCTTTTTAATTTGTAAGCCCTCGGGCCTTAACTGCATTTATAACTTGTAATCCTCTCATTCATGTTTTTCATCCTCTTTGGACTGTACCTGAGTGGGATGTTTTTTAATGAAAGGGGGATGTTTGCCGGGTTATTTGTCTCGCGGATTGAACCCACGCCAAGGAGCGAATCCTTGGTATCCATTGGACAGACATTTCTTCACCTGGAAACAGGCCCTGCCGCCTTCCCACGTCGATCGACCTTTCTCACGCCCTTGCGGAGGCGGGAACGAGGTGGGTGCGGCCCCCTCGTTTCACCCCTTTGCTGCCGCGACTACGACCAAGCCTGGCCCTGGGAACGTGCTCCAGGGCCTAGAGTCGAGGGAGTACGGCAGTTTTCGGGAAGAAACGCGGTTTCGCATTCCCCAGTCCATAAGAGGGTGCATGATGAGGGATGAAAAACTTATCTGATATCGCAACCCTCGGCAACTCTGGCTTTGCCGTGGTGAATCTTGGTACCCGCGGCCCCCGGCAATACTGGCTTGCCGGGGCTCAGGTGCCGGCGCGCCCTTCTTCTCCTTTTCGTCCTCAAGCGGTCTGGCCAGAATATGCGAGCCCTGCGAACGAAGGAAAAGCAAAGGGACGGACACTCGACCTCTAAGCTAGGGGTTAGGCGCTGTTAGGCACTATCGACCCTAACCAAGGACGAGACTCAACCTAGCATGCATGCTATAACCCCGGGGTGATCAGCGCTTCATTTACTGGTGCTCAGGGTCTGCGCCTGGCTCTGTACAAAGGATTACATGCAACAGCGGCAAGACTTGTACAGAAAGGTGGTTGCCGGGCAGGGCCCGACAACCGCGCCTTACGGGTAAAACTTACGAAGATGCTCGATGTTCCATGAGTTGCTCACTGGTAGGCCATCTTCGGTCTCAAGGCGGGCAGCGCCAGGCCTTGTGACTCGCTTCACCCGGTAAGGGCCTTCCCACTTCGGTGTCAACTTGTTGGAATTCTTAGCCGACTGAACGCGCCGAAGAACAAGGTCGCCTTCCTCGAGACTCCTGGCATTGACTCTGCGGCTATGGTAGCGGCGCAGAGCTTGCTGGTAGCGAGCAGCTCGCACAGCAGCCTGGAGACGATCTTCCTCAAGGAGCAGCGCGTCATCTTGCCGCAGCCGCTCTTGCTCAAGCTCATCGTAAGCGAGCACTCGAGGTGACCCGTATACGAGTTCCGTGGGGGTAACTGCCTCTGCTCCATAGACTAGAGCAAAGGGTGTCTGTCCAGTGGCTCGATTTGGCGTCGTTCTGATCGACCAAAGAACCACCGGTAGCTCCTCGATCCAGTTTCTTCCGCATTTGTGCAGCCTGTCGAAGGTTCTGGTCTTGAGCCCGCGCAGCACCTTGGTGTTTGCCCTCTCCGCTTGACCGTTGCTTTTCGGGTGAGCAACAGAAGTGAAGCAGACCTTGGCGCCGAGATCTTGGACGTACTGCATGAAGGTGTGGCTCGTGAATTGTGTGCCGTTGTCGGTGATTATCCGGTTAGTGATCCCGAAGCGGCAAACAATCGACCTGAAGAACTTGACGGCTGACTGTGCGGTCACCTTCCTCACTGGTTCCACTTCCGGCCACTTTGTGAACTTGTCGATTGCCACGTACAAGTACTCAAAGCCCCCGACAGCTCGGGGGAAGGGGCCGAGGATGTCGAGCCCCCAGACCGAAAATGGCCAGGATAAAGGGATCGTCTAGAGAGCTTGAGCTGGCTGGTGTATCTGCTTGGAATGGAACTGGCACGCTTCACACTTGGTTACTTGTGCAGTTGCATCCTAGAGGGCTGTTGGCCAGAAGAAACCTTGCCGGAACGCTTTGCCGACAAGTGCTCTTGCGCCAATGTGGTGACCACATATGCCTCCGTGTATCTCTGCCAACAGCTCTTGTTCGTCTTCCCAGGGAATACACCTCAATTTCACACCGTTGAGTCTTCTTCTGTACAGTGTCTTGTCGACGAACTGGTACATACTTGACTGCCGGGCTACTCTTTCGGCTTCTTCTGGCTCTTCGGGAAGTTCTCCTGTCTGAAGGAAACGGACAATCTACTGCGCCCATGTTGGAGCCTGTGGCTCGACAACAAGGACTAAAGGCAAATCCGCTGCTGCGGGAACATCCACTTCTACGGCGAGAAGTTGTGTTTCTGCCAGAGCTCGACGTTCCCCGACAAGCTTGTCGGGGCAAGACTTGTCGAGAGCTTCTGCTTCAACGGAACAAGCCCCAAGGCTTGCCGGAGCAGACTGCTCCTCAGCGCCTTCGACGTTGATCTTAGGGGCCTTCCTGGCGGCGGCTTCGGGAAGCTCTGCCGGCAGACGGTCACGAGGAATGAACTTCCTCTTCTTGCTCTGTCCAGTTGATGGTGTTACGGACGGTTGAGTCAGCTTGAGCACAAAGGTCCCTGGTTCCACAGGTAACTTAAGTGCGGCGCACTTCGACAGGCTATCTGCAATGGCGTTCCGAGTTCTTGGAACGTGCTCCATTTGCAGGCCGTCAAAGCGCTCTTCCAGCTTTCTCACTTCGTCAACGTAAGCTTCCATCAACGGACTCTGATAATTCTTGTTTACTTGGCGGACGACAAGCTGTGAGTCACCCCTGATAATGAGCTTCTTGATCCCAAGGTCTGCCGCGATCCGGAGACCGGCAAGCAATCCCTCATACTCTGCAGTATTGTTTGTTGCTTGCTCCTTGGGAAAGTGCATCTGGACTATGTACTTGAGGTGCTCTCCGGTGGGTGCGATAAGCAGCACACCAGCGCCGGCGCCCTGCAGTGAAAAGGCACCATCAAAGTACATCAGCCACTCTTTGCTTGCTTCCTTGTCGGGGATGCTCGTTTCTGGAATTTCTTCATTTGGCGTTGGCGTCCACTCTGCTATGAATTCTGCCAATGCTCGGCTCTGGATAGTTGAAGTGCTTTCGAACTTGAGGCCAAAGCTTGACAGTTCCAGTGCCCACTCAACAATCCTGCCTGTCGCTTCGGGATTCTGCAGTATCCTCTTCAGCAGAAAGCGAGTGACGACTGTGATCTCATGCGCTTGGAAGTAATGGCGCAGCTTTCTCGAGGCCATGAGAAGGCCGAAAAGCAATTTCTGCACGCCAGAATACCTTGACCTAGCCCCCTGCAGGAGGGAACTGACAAAGTAAACTGGGCGCTACACCATTCTCTTCCGTGTCTCCTCGGGCATCTGCGCAGATCCATCTTTGTCGGGACCAGAGCTTGTCGAGGAAGCCCCCTGCTTGTCGCCGGGTGCGCTTGCCGCGGTTGCTGGCTCATCATCTGCCTCCCTCTCTGCTACTAGCGCAGCACTAACCACTTGATTGGTCGCCGCTATGTACAGCAGCAACTTCTCTTGTGGCTTAGGTGCGACAAGTATTGGAGGGGAGGACAGGTATCTCTTCAGGTCTTGCAGCGCAGCCTCCGCTTCCGGAGTCCATTTCATTGGACCTGCCTTTTTCAATAGTTTGAAAAACGGCAGGGCGCGCTCAGCTGACCGAGAGATAAACCTGCTGAGAGCAGCCACGCAACCGGCAAGTTTCTGCACATCCTTGACGCGCCTTGGTGCTTCAATCTGCTCGATGGCCTTGATCTTGTCGGGATTGGCTTCAATTCCCCGCTGAGATACGAAGAACCCGAGAAGCTTGCCGGATGGAACTCCAAACACACACTTCTCTGGGTTGAGCTTGAGGCTGATCTTGCGCAGATTTGCAAAGGTCTCGTCTAGATCTTGAATCAGGGTTGCTCTGTCCTTGCTCTTGACCACTATATCATCCATGTAGGCTTCCACATTTCTGTGTATTTGTGGCTCAAGGGCAATATGGACTACTCTTGCAAATGTCGAACCAGCATTTTTTAATCCGAAAGGCATCCGTACGAAACAGTACGTGCCACATGGAGTAATAAATGCGGTCTTCTCCTCATCCTCTTCTGCCATGAAGATCTGATGATATCCTGAGTATGCGTCAAGAAATGAAAGCAAATCACATCCGGCTGTGGAGTCAACAATCTGGTCGATGCGCGGCAAAGGAAATGGGTCCTTGGGACAAGCTTTGTTAACATCGGTAAAATCGATACAAAGCCTCCATTTCCCGTTTGCCTTGCGCACGACTACAGGATTGGCCAAATACGTGGGATGGAGCACTCCTCTGACAAGGCCTGCTGCTTCCAGTTTCTTGATTTCTTCTGCAACGAACTCTTGGCGCTCCACCGCCTGCTTCCTGACTTTCTTCTTGACGGGCCGCGCATGGGGACAAACGGCAAGGTGGTGCTCAATCACTTTCCTGGGAACACCGGGGATGTCAGACGGCTGCCATGCAAACACGTCGACATTCGCCCGCAGGAAAGTAACGAGCGCGCTTTCCTATTTAGGGTCAAGCGTGGCACTGATAGTGAAGGTACCACCAGTGCCGTCCACCTTGGCGGATACCTTCTTCGTCTCTGGCGGAGCCGCCATCGTCTTCTTGCACTTGCCGGTGGAGCTCGATGGTGCGTCCTCGACGGCAGTGCAGCACTCCGAAGAGGTGCGCTTGCCGGAGTGGGCATCAGAGCTCTTGCCGGGCTTGGTCTTGCCGGTGGAGCTCGATGGTGCGTCCTTGACGGCAGCGCAGCACTCCGAAGAGGCGCGCTTGCCGGAGTGGGCACCAGAGCTCTTGCCGGACTTGGTCTTCTTCCCCTCGGGAGCTTCAGCGGCAAGTGGGTTGCGGTCTGCCGTGGCTGCTGCTTCCCGGTAGATCTTGTCGGCACAGATAAGAGCATCCTTCTTGTCACCAGGGACAGAAATGACGCTTATCGGGCCTGGCATCTTCAGTATGTTATAGGCGTAGTGAGAGGCCGCCATGAACTTGGCGAGTGCTGGACGGCCAAGTATCCCATTGTAGGGCAATGGGATATCGGCAACGTCGAATGTGACCTTCTCAGTCCTGAAGTTGAGCTCGCTGCCAAATGTCACCGGCAGCGTGACTTTCCCCTTCGGCTTGCTCCTTCCCGGATTGATTCCTTGGAATGTGCCGGTCTCTTCGAGCTCGCTGTCAGGGATCTGGAGTTTTTGGAGTACAGCGGAGGAGACCAGGTTTAAGCCGGCCCCGCCGTCAACTAGCATCTTGGTGACCTTGAGGTTGCGGATAGTTGGTGATACCAACATCGGCAAACACCCGACCGCAGTCGTGCGGTCAGGGTGGTCCTCAATGTCAAAGATGATAGGCGTGCTGGACCACTTCAGAAGCTTGCGCGATTCGATGGGTGGTTCTGCTGCATTGACTTCCCGCACCCACTGTTTGAGTTGGCGGTGCGAAGTATGTAGAGAAGCACCACCGTCAACGCACAAGACCTCTGTGGCTTTCTGAAACTCCTGCTCGCTGGTCTCAACGTCATCCATGTCTTCGTCGTCATCATCGTCTTCATTGTCATCGCGGCCGCGGGGAGGTTTGTCTCCTTGCCGCTGCTTGGCCTTGCCGCGGCGTCCTTCCTGGCCGGTGCGCTTCTGGCCAGATTTCTCGGCACCCCCTTGGGCTCTCTCCTTGTCGTGCCGCTCGTACTCAGCCCTCTGTTGCTGGACAAGCTGCTCGACCTTCTTGCAGCTTTGGAGGTCATGGCCCTTGGTGCGGTGAATCTTGCAATATTGCTTGCCGGAGCCGTCCCGCTTGTCGGCGACCGCCACAGCCTGGCAGTTGGTGCACGCGGCAACTTCCTTGCCGGAGCTACCAACCGCAGCCTTCTTGGCGTCACCTTCATCGCCGGACTGCTCAACGACCAGCACCTCTTTGCCTCTCTTCTTCCTGTTGCGCCGCCGGCCTTTCTTTGCCGGGGCAGCATCCTCACTGTCAGATCCCTCTGCTCCAGTGCTTTCTCCGGGGAATTTCCTCCCTTCCTCAGCGCGCGCACACTTGTCGGCCAGGGCATGTAGCTCGCTGACGTCCCGAATCTTGCACATCGCCATCTCCTCCTGCATCCTGCGGTTACGCACGTTCTGATGGAACACGCTGATTACCGCGGCAGGGTGGATGTTTGGGATGTTGTGGTGTACACGGCTGAACCTCTGGATATACTGGCGCAGGGGCTCTCCTTCCTTCTGGACGAGCAGATGTAGATCACTCTGTTGGCCATGGGGTTTGTGGCCGCCTGTGAAGGCGCCAACAAACTGATGGCACAAGTCTGCCCAGGAGGATACGGAGTTGTCCGGCAAGTGCATGAGCCAGGACCTGACGTTGGGCTTAAGCACCAGCGGGAAGTAGTTGGCAAGGATTTTGTCGTCCCGTCCCCCAGCAGCCTGCACCGCGATGGTGTAGATGCTGAGGAACTCCGACGGATGCAACTTGCCGTCGTACTTCTCTGGTACATCGGGCTTGAAGTTCTTCGTACTGGGCCACTGGACTTGCCGCAGCTCACGACTGAATGCAGGGCAACCTACCGTGTACGGCAAGTCGCCTGGTTCCCCTGGCGCATGCACGTCAACAGAGGGCCCAGCGCGCTGGTCTGATTGGCGTCGCGCTTCTCTTCGGCGCTCGATGCGAGTACGAGCATCTTCCCGCTGTCGTTCTTGAAGGACTTGGCGCTGATCGCGACGAGCTCGCGGATCCGACGACGCGGTGGAGTCGCTGTCGAGGTGGATCCGGCGAGTCGGCGATCTTGGCCTTCGGGGCGGAGAGTGCACGGTGGTCGTACCCTCGCCAGCCTCGTCGCCACCGGCTCGCGCATGGCTGACTCGCTGCGGCCGCGGTGTGCCCGGCTGCCGAGGAGTGTCGCCGTTGGCGAAGCCGATGAGACTCTAGATAGTGGCCCTCCAGTCGTCGATCTTGTCCGCCGCTGGAGGGTAGTCTAGGAGTAGCTGAGCTCGCGCCAAGGCTTCGGCTGTGGTGGCGGGCGGCGGTAGCGAACGGTGCGAGGAGCGGGATATGCTCGGACTTCTAACCACGTTAGAAGGAGCAGTATCCCGTCCAGGCAACCGTGTGTCGCTCGCGCCGGCTTGTTGACGTGCATGGCGGTCTTGAGCGCTCCGAGGTCCATCAGCGCGGTCTTGGTCTAGCGAGCGCATGGCACCGTGAGTACCATGACGCTGCCGGTCCCGCGCCTCCTGAGACGGGCGCGGTGCATGCACGGACGCCGAGGTCTTGGAGTGCGCCCGGTCGTTGTGAGAGCCGGCTATGCCGCCGACGGGCGGCGCAGCCTTGCCCTGGGACCTGGCAGCACCGCGAGTTCCCTCGTTGACGTGTGTTCCTCCGCTGGCGCCTGCCCCACCGGCCGTTTGCTCCGACGGTGGCTGGCTCGGCGCGGACGGAGCGACTGCCTCCGAAACTTTCTTCTTCGGCGGCATGTTGATGAAGATGATGAAGATCTAGCCCGCGAGAACGCCGGATCTGGTTCACACAACTTCGACGCCCCCTACCTGGCGCGCCAAAGATGCCGGGGTTTCTGATCCACGGACACCTATGGGACCGGCGGACCGGGTCCCTTTCGGTTCAGCGGGGGGCGGAGGTTGCGCATAGAGCAGATCGAGGCGAAACACGCGGGCGGTTGGTCGTGCGAAGGGCGAATCGAGGCGAAGCACGCGAGCGATTTACCCAGGTTCGGGCCACACGGATGCGTAAAACCCTACTCCTGCTTTGTGGTTTGGTATTGATTTCTAGCTCGGGAGCGCGGAGTGCTACAGTACACACCGGCGGCTAGCAAGACCGAGCGTGAGTGTTCGAAGTGGCTCCCTCCTCCTCCCCTCGTTGCATTCGGGCCTCCTTTTATATGCTCAAGGGGTTACCGACATAACAACGGAGGTAAAGGGCAAAAATGGAAAAGGTGCCGAGGATAGGCACAGCTAGGTGCTGTAGTAGGCACAGCTATCCGCTACAGTGTTATCGAACCTAACCCTGACGGCAGGGGACAAGGGCATTAAATGCCCGTCTGTGTCGCCTAAACAGTACCGAGAGGGACCGCTAGGGACGCCACCGTTTGCCACGATGGTTATCTTGCCAGCGCCTGCTCGCCACCACGCGCCCCTAGCTGCATGGCCTCCCGCCACGTGTGCTCGGGAGAGCGACATGTGGGCGGGTGTGCGGGAGCGTGGGCTCGGAGAGGCGGTTCGCCGCGGCCAGCGCCTTGCCGCGTTCGTCGTCTTGTCGCGCCCGTGAGCTTGTCGCTCGCCGGGTCTTGAAGGGCGCGTAGCGCGCCGTGGCGAGTTCCTTGAAATGCCTCGATTGGACTTCCCGGCAAGCTCCTCTTGCTGGGGTCTCGAGGTGCCTTTGATAGCCTTCCCGGCAAGCTCCTCTTGCCGGGGCCTTGGTTTGCCTTCCCGGCAAGCTCCTCTTGCCGGGGCCTTGTTTTGAGTACTTTGTTCTTGAATGGTCTTTGAAGTAGCCGCGGAGGGTCTTGGCGGTCACCCGGCAAGCCTTGCCGCGGGGATGCTGCGACTGCCCGTGCACAAGTTCGGGATACTAGGGTACCCCTACTCTAGTACACCGACACGCTCCGTCCACAGCCAAGCGGCCTAGGTCCCTGTCTCCACCCCCTCACACGGACACCATAGATAAGGTTGACTTTGACCTCTTCGCTTTTAGCCCGGGGAGAGAGGAGAGCCCGGAAGAAGAAGAGTAAGTGTCTTGCCGCTTCCTTTATCCCCTGAGTCTCTGATTTGCTTATCTTATCCTCGCTTTGGCTTGTCCCCGCAGAGACATGGAAATGTTGGCGCAGAAGATGGCAAAGAAGGCCAAGACCTCAACAGGCGACAAGCCCCCGGCCAGCACCTCATGTGCGCCGGTGACAATCACAATCAACCCAGAGCCCAGCCCACGACGCATCCCCCAACCCAGCCCCCAGCGTGAGCCCATTACTCATTTCCCACTGGTGGGTGTCGGGGTGCGTATCTTTGCTGCTGATGTTGTCGGGTTTGCAGGAGAAGAACAACAACAAGGAGAGCCACTGAGGGCCGACCCTGACATACCGCCTATGTCAACCACACCGCCCAGGGATGGATCCCCGATAAGGGATTCCACTGGTGAGCCCACGCGCATGGAGGGAGAGCCGGTAAGCACAGGCGCTGGTAGCTCCATACCGGCAACAAATGTTGCCGGGGAGGGAGCCACCTCCCAGGCGCTCGTCACATGCATTCCGCTTGCTTTCGGGCACTCGTCATTCTTGCTGTATGATTTTCTTCTCTTCTCTTTCTGCTTCGAACTTCAACCTTGGTTTCATCTCGTTTCTCCTCCCTGGCTTCCAGATCTCCCCTTGACGGACCAGATGGACGTCGACGTCGTCATCAAGGAGACCACCAAGGATGCTGCCGCCGAAGCCGCCAGGGTCGCTGCTGATGAGGCCGCCATGGATGTGCAAGAAGAAGCCGCCAAAGGGTCTGCTGGGGAGGCCGGTAAGGACACCGGTGACCGTACTAACGGCATTCCTGCCGCAAGAGTGCCTGACGATAAATCGGTCCCGGAGCCCTCAGTTTCCAGGGAGGCGGTTGCCGAGGACCAGCCGTCAACATCGGAAGCCCCCCCTCAAGTAGGTACCTGAAAGTTGGCGACAACCTATTCATCAACATCCCGAGGACGACAAGCACTGGAGCGCCAACCGAGGGAGAGGTTTTTGATGAAGTCATTGCTGTTGTCGGGCTCAAGATTATTGACGAGACGCGCGCCAGCAGCAGTGGATCCAAGGAAGACCATCTCCTCCAGGCCATGAGTGATAACTTCCAGAAGTTCCATGCACTTCACCGCACCCTCAAGGAGAAGCTGGACTCTAGGGCAGTAGTTTTCGACGTGGCAGAGGTGGGCCTCCAGAAGTGCGTTGAGAAAATGCAAGTATGGTTCACCGAGGCTTGGCAAGAGGTGAAGACAGGCCGGGAGCAGCTGAGCCAGAGTTGGGATGAGCTCCTCTTGAATCAGTCCAATGTTGAGAAGGCATGGGAAGACGCCGCTCAACAGGCTGTCGTAGAGGATGCTCGGTTGAGGGAACTCCAGGTTGGGCTTGATGCTCATGAAGAGGACCTCACCGCTCGCGAGAAGGCGCTTGCCGCCAAGCTCCGCGGCAAGGATGATGAAATCGAAAAGCTCGTGACGTAGCGGACCCAAGAGCTGGAGCAGGAGCACAAGAAAACACTTGACGCTCTGGTCTTGGACCATGTCGAGAAGCTGAAGGAAGCCGTCAATGCAGCCGAAGCTGCAGAGGCTGGCAAGAGGGAGCTGGCCGGGAAAGTGGAGAAGCTGGAGGCGGATCTAGAGAAGCACGACAAGGAGATCTCGACACTCAAACGCGACAAAGAGAAAACTCTCTATACCTTGGCGGAGTTGCAAACCACCATATCCAAAAAGACCCAGGAACTCTCCTCCGCCACAGAATCCATCACTGATCTGGAGTTGAAGCTGACCACGCTGAAGGAGTCCCTTGAGAGCAGCAGGGTTCATGAGAAAACTATGACCAAAGCCCTCCAGGATGATGAGCTACTAAAGAGCGCCGCCGACACCTGGAACAACTTTGAGAAGGGCATGAAAATCTGGACTGAGCACCTCATCGATGTCGTGGAGAGGCTCGCAGCACAACTGTCCACCATGGGCCTGTCAAATTTCAGGTATTCTTTCGAGGAGAGGGTGACTCCAAGCGCCAGACTGGCCATGTTCTTCGAGGCCCTCCTCGACGCCCTGAAGCTGCTCCACTCCAGCCGAGCAACCGAACTAGCCAGCGAATCCTGCAAACTTTGTTGGGCCATCCTTCTCAAGGTGCTCATTAAAGTGGCGCACATGAACCTCGACATTGACCTCACCAATGTGCTCAATAGCTTGCCGCGCTTGAAGAGCTTGTTGCGTCAATCGTCGACAAGGTGGACCAAGACAAGAGGGTGGAAGGCCAACGTAGGGACTAGCCTCTTCGCTTCTCCTTGCCGCCACGAATTCATGCCCAAGACAATTTATCTGATGTTAGAATTGCGGTGGTTATTGATGTGATATAACTTGTTCTGCTTTAGATGAACGCCTGCTATCTTTTTTGTTCGATTTCTCTTTGTAAGGCGCACACCCTATGCTTTACTGGGAAAACTTGCTGGTGCGCACACCCTTGCTGCGAGCGCTTTGAGGAATGGATCCTTAGCAGCCTGCTGGGGGTGTCGCCACCGGCAAGGTACCTTGCCGTTCTCAGCGCAACCACCTAAACTGTTGAGCTGACTCGAAACAGAGCAAGGGCAGAACTGATCATGACAAGGTTCCTTCGTGTCCAGGCTTTTGACGCAAGAACCGAAATCGCACAGGGAAAATAACTCTGCGTTTTAAAAGAAATTTACTCAAGGTTTCGCAACTTAGCTTTTCATTATTTGCTACACTCTTTTCCGCAAGATGCCACTTCGAACGTCGCCTGTTGGCGTCCATACTCCATACCATCACCCCCCGGCAAACTTGTTGATATGTCTCCAATGTATCTATAATTTTTTATTATTCCATGCTATTATATTATCTATCTTGGATGTTTTATATGCATTTATATGCTATTTTATATGATTGTTAGGACTAACCTATTAACCTAGAGCCTAGTGCCAGTTTCTATTTTTCCTTGTTTTTGAGTTTCACAGAAAAGGAATATAAAATGGAGTCCAAATGAGCTGAAAATTTACGGTGATTTTTATGGACCAGAAGAAGCCCCCGAAGTAAAAGAGTTGGGCCAGAATAGTCCAGAGTCAACCACAAGGTTGGAGGGCGCGCCCTACCCCCAGGAGGGTACTCCCTCCTTGTGATTGACTCGTGGACCCCCCCCCCTGACGTGAAACCGACGCCAAAAATTCCTATAAATATAGAAACCCCCCAAAAGAAACCTAGATCAGGAGTTCCGCCGCCTCAAGCCTCTATAGCCACCAAAAACCAATCGGGAACCTGTTCCGGCACCCTGTCGGAGGGGGAAACCATCACCGATGGCCATCTTCATCATCCCGACGCTCTCCATGACGAGGAGGGAGTAGCCCACCCTCAGGGCTGAGGGTATGTATAGTAGCTGTGTTTGATCTCTCTCTCTCTCTCGTGTTCTTGATTTGGCACGATCTTGATGTACCACGACCTTTGGTATTATAGTTGGATCTTATGATGTTTCTCTCCCTCTACCTTCTTGTAATGGATTGAATTTTCCCTTTGAAGCTATCTTATCAGATTGAGTCTTGAAGGATTTGAGAACACTTGACGTATGTCTTGCATGTGCTTATCTGTGGTGACAATGGGATATTCACGCGATCTACTTGATGTATGTTTTGGTGATCAACTTGCGGGTTCTGTGACCTTGTGAACCTAGGCATAGGGGTTGGCACACATTTTCATCTTGACTATCCAGTAGAAACTTTGGGGCACTCTTTGAAGTTCTTTGTGTTGGTTTGAATAGATGAATCTGAGATTGTGTGATGCATATCATATAATCAAACCCGCGGATACTTGTGGTGACATTGGAGTATCTAGGTGACATTAGGGTTTTGGTTGATGTGTATCTTAAGGTGTTATTTTTAGTACGAACACTAGGGATGTTTGTGACACTTATAGGAATAGCCCAATAGATCGATCAAAAAGAATAACTTTGAGGTGGTTTCATACCCTACAATAATCTCTTCGTTGTTCTCTGCTATTAGTGACTTTGGAGTGACTCTTTGTTGCACGTTGAGGGATTGTTATATGATCTAATTATGTTATCATTGTTGAGAGAACTTGCACTAGTGAAAGTATGAACCATAGGCTTTGTTTCCAAGCATTGCAATACCGTTTTCGCTCACTTTTGGTACTTGCTACCTTGCTGTTTTTATATTTTCAGATTACAAAAACCTATATCTACCATCCATATTGCACTTGTATCACCATCTCTTCGCCGAACTAGTGCACCCATACAATTTACCATTGTATTGGGTGTGTTTGGGACACAAGAGACTCTTTGTTATTTGGTTGCAGGGTTGTTTGAGAGAGACCATCTTCATCCTACGCCTCCCATGGATTGATAGACCTTAGGTCATCCACTTGAGGGAAATTTGCTACTGTTGTACAAAACTCTGCACTTGGAGGCCCAACACGAGTCTACAAGAAGAAGGTTGCGTAGTAGACATCAAGCTCTTTTCTGGTGCCGTAGCCAGGGAGGTTAGTGCTTCAAGGTATATCTTTTGATCTTGCAATCGAATCTTTTGGTTTCTTGTTTTATCACTAGTTTAGTCTATAAAAGAAAACTAAAAATGGAATTGAGGTTTCCTCATATGCTTCATCTTTTTAATGTCTTTCATGAAAATAGGGATTCCGATAATTGTGCCAAAGTTTTAGAAGAAGAATGCATTAAAATGTTTGGCATAAAATCTTTGAATGATGAGCATGATTGGAATGTTGTTAGTATGACTTGTTTGAATACCCATGATGCTAATGATATGCAAAGCCACAAGCTTGGGGATGCTATGTTTGGTGATGATGCTATTTTTTGTCCCCCAAGTTTTGATGAGCAAATTTATTATGATGAAAGCATGCCTCCTATCTATGCTGATTATTGCGATGACATGTATGCTATAAGGAATAATGATAAGCATGCAACTTTTCATCATGGTTTTAATTTTCAATTGGATTATGCCTGACATGATAGTTATTTTGTTGAGTTTGCTCCCGCTACTATTCATGAGAAGAATTTTGCTTATGTGGTGAGTAGTAAAATTCCTATTCTTATGGATCATGAAGGTAATGCTTTATGTGATGGTTATATTGTTGAATTCATTCATGATGCTACTGAAAATTATTATGAGAGAGGAACATATGCTTTTACATATTGCAATAATATCAAGTTTCCTCTCTATGTGTTGAAAATCTTAAAGTCATGCTTGTTTTGCCTCCCTATGCTAGTTGAGCATTGTTCCCATAAGTTGTTTGCTCACAAACTCCCTATGCATAGGAAGTGGGTTAGACTTAAGTGTGCTAGTCATATTCTTCATGATGCTCCCTTTATGTTTCAATTCTTATCTTTTATGCGAGCATCATTGAAATCATCATGCCTAGCTGAAAAGGCATTAAAGAAAAGAGCTTGTTGGGAGACAACCCAATATTTACATATACTATTTTTGTGTGTTCACATGATTAAGCTACTGTAGTAATCATGTTTTATATCTTTTTTTGAATAAAGTGCCAAGTAAGACCTTTGGGATGATCTATGGTGATAGTTGATTTGATCTTGCTGAAAAAGAGAAATTTTTGCACTCAGCAAAAACAATACTCATTTTTAACAGAAGCCTGACAAAATACTGATTATTTTTTCATAAGATTAATAAAAAAATTTATCAGGTTTTCCTAATTTCTCAGAATTTTTGGAGTTATAGAAATATGATTTCACTTCAAATCTTTACAGACTGTTCTATTTTTGACAGATTCCGTTTTTGATGCATAGTTTGCTTGTTTTCTAGTTTCTAGGGCTTATATTGCTTAATATAAATTGTAGAAATGACAGGGTACAGTAGGAATAATGTGACAAATTATGAATCTTGTCTTGACAGTACCAAAGTGAATGATTTGTTCTATTATACTAACGGAGCTTACGAGTTTTCGGTTGAGTTTTGTGTTGTGAAGTTTTCAAGTTTTGGGTAAGGTTTTGATGGACTAAAGAATAAGGAGTGGAAAGAGCCTAGGCTTGGGGATTCCCAAGGCACCCCAAGGTAACATTCAAGGACAACCAAGAGCCTAAGATTGGGGATGCCCAGGATGGCATCCCCTCTTTCGTCTTCGTTCATCGGTAACCTTACTTGGAGCTATGTTTTTATTCACCACATGATATGAGTTTTGCTTGGAGTGTCATTTTATTTTATTAGGATTTGCTTGCTGTTATTTAGAGTAATGTTTTACATCTTTTAGTTCAATAAAAAGATCAAGTATAGCGTTTACCATGCTTATTTTGCAAGTCCATATGTTGCTGTTTTAAAAACAGAAAGTTTGCTGTTATGTTTTGAATATTTGTGAATAGTCATAACATGATAAAATCTTGAAATTTTTACACAATCAGTAACAACAAAATTATCTACAATGTGGTAAATTTTCAGAATGTTTCGAGTTAGGGAAGTATGATTCCTCTTGCATTCTTTACAGACTATTCTGTTTAGAAAGATTGCTGTTATGTTTGCATTGTTTGCATATGTTTGCTTGTTTAATGATTCTATTTGAGGATAGGAGTGTTAAATATACAGAGGCATTTAGTATACAATATCAAATAATAATTTTAGTGATTTTCTACAGTAGAGAATGATAAGGTTTTGCATGGATTTATACTAACCTATCTCACGAGTTCTTGTTGGGTTTTGCGTGGATGAAGTTTTTAAGAATTAGGGAAACCGTGATATGAGAGGAATTAAGGAGACACAAAGCTCAAGCTTGGGGATGCCCAAGGTATCCCTAGTCAATATTTCAAGAAGTCTCAAGCATCTAAGCTTGGGGATTCCCAGGTTGGCATCCCACCTTTCTTCTTCAACAACTATCGGTCAGTTTTGGTTGAGCCTAAGTTTTTGCTTCTTCACATGATATGTGCTATCCTTGCAATGTGAATTTATTTTGTTTTGCTTGCTGTTTGAATAAAGTACTTAAGATCTGAAATTTTATTTATGAGAAGGAGTCTTCACATAGTTACATAATTATTCGACTACTCATTGATCTTCACTTACATCTTTTGGAGTACTTTGTCATTTGCTCTAGTGCTTCACTTATATCTTTTTAGAGCACGGCGGTAGTTTTATTTTGAAGAAATCATTGAACTCTCATGCTTAACTTATATCATTTTGAGAGTCTCTAGACAACATGGTAATTTGTTTTGGTTATGAATTTAGTCCTAATATGATAGGCATCCAAGAGGGATATAATAAAAACTTTCATATAAAGTGCATTGAATACTATGAGAAGTTTGATTCCTTATGATTGTTTTGAAATATAAAGATGGTGATATTAGAGTCATGCTAGTGAGTAATTGTGGATTGTAGAAATACTTGTGTTAAAGTTTGTGATTCATGTAGCATGCACGTATCGTGAACCATTATGTGACGAAGTTGGAGCATGATTTATTTATTGATTGTCTTCCTTATGAGTGGTGGTCAGGGACGAGTGATGGTATTTTCCTACCAATCTATCCCCTAGGAGCATGCGCGTAGTACTTTGTTTCGAAACTAATAGATTTTTGCAATAAGTATGTGAGTTATTTATGACTAATGTTGAGTCCATGGATTATACACACTCTCACCCTTCCACCATTGCTAGCCTCTCTTATGCCGCGCAACTTTCGCCGGTACCATACACCCACCATATACCTTCCTCAAAACAGCCACCATACCTACCTATTAAGGCATTTCCGTAGCCATTCCGAGATATATTGCCATGCAACTTCCACCATTCCGTTTATTATGACACACTTCATCGTTGTCATATTGCTTTGCATGATCATATAGTTGACATCGTATTTGTGGCAAATCCACCGTTCATAATTCTTTCATACATGTCACTCTTGATTCATTGCACATCCTGGTACACCGCCGGAGGCATTCATATAGAGTCATATACTTGTTCTAGTATCGAGTTGTAATTCTTGAGTTGTAAGTAAATAAAAGTGTGATGATCATCATTATTAGAGAATTGTCCCGGTGAGGAAAGGATGATGGAGACTACGATTCCCCCACAAGTCGGGATGAGACTCCGGATGAAAAATAAAAATAAAAAAGAGGCATAAAAAGAGAGGGCTCAAAAAACAACAAAAACAAAAAATGAGAGAAAAAGAGAGAAGGGGCAATGCTACTATCCTTTTACCACACTTGTGCTTCAAAGTAGCACCATGATCTTCATGATGGAAAGTCTCCTATTTTGTCACTTTCATATACTAGTGGGAATTTTTCGTTATAGAACTTGGCTTTTTTATTCCAATGATGGGCTTCCTCAAAATGCCCTAGGTCTTCATGAGCAAGCAAGTTGGATGCACACCACTTAGTTTCTTTTAGAGCTTTCATAAACTTATAGCTCCAATGCATCCGTTGCATGGCAATCCCTACTCACTCACATAGATATGTATTGATGGGCATCTCCTCAGCCCGTTGATACGCCTAGTTGATGTGAGATTATATCCTTATTTTTGTCTTCTCCACAACCACCATATTATATTCCACCTATAGTGCTATGTCCATGGCTCACGCTCATGTATTGCGTGAAAGTTGAAAAAGTTTGAGAACATCAAAAAGTATGAAACATTGCTTGGCTTGTCATCAGGGTTGTGCATGATTTGAATATTTTGTGTGATGAAGATGGAGCATAGCCAGACTATATGATTTTGTAGGGATAGCTTTCTTTGGCCATGTTATTTTGAGAAGACATGATTGCTTGTTAGTAGGATTGAAGTATTATTGTTTTTATGTCAACATTAAACTCTTGTTTTGAATCTTATGGATCTGAACATTCATGCCACAATAAAGAAGATTACATTGATGAATATGTTAGGTAGCATTCCACATCAAAAAATCTGTTTTTATCATTTACCTACTCGAGGACGAGTAGGAATTAAGCTTGGGGATGCTTGATACGTCTCCAATCTATATATAATTTTTGATTGTTCCATGCTATTATATTATCTATCTTGGATGTCTTATATGCTATTTTATATGATTATTGGGACTAACCTATTAACCTAGAGCCCAGTGCCAGTTTCTGTTTTTCCTTGTTTTGGAGTTCCGCAGAAAAGGAATATCAAACGGAGTCCAAATGAGCTGAAAATTTACGGTGATTTTTTATGGACCAGAAGAAGCCCCCGAAACAAAAGAGTTTGGCCAGAGGAGTCTCGAGTCAACCACAAGGTTGGAGTGCGCGCCCTACCCCCTCGGGAGGGTGCTTCGTCTTTGTGGTTGACTCGTGGACCCCCCCCCCCCCCCCGACGTTGAACCGACGCCAAAAATTCCTATAAATACAGAAACCCCTGAAAAGAAACCTAGATCGGGAGTTCCGCCACCGCAAGCCTCTATAGCCACCAAAAACCAATCGGGGCCCTGTTCTGGCACCCCGCCAGAGGGGGAAACCATCACCAATGGCCATATTCATCATCCCGACACTCTGCTTGACGAGGATGGAGTAGTTCACCCTCAGGGCTGAGGGTATGTACAGTAGCTATGTGTTTGATCTCTCTCTCTCTCTCTCGTGTTCTTGATTTGGCATGATCTTGATGTACCACGAGCTTTGCTATTATAGTTGGATCTTGTGATGTTTCTCTCCCTCTACCTTCTTGTAATGGATTGAATTTTCCCTTTGAAGTTATCTTATTGTATTGAGTCTTTAAGGATTTGAGAACACTTGATGTATATCTTGCATGTGCTTATCTGTGGTGACAATGGGATATTCACGTGATCTACTTGATGTATGTTTTGGTATCAACTTGCGGGTTCTGTGACCTTGTGAACCTATGCATAGGGGTTGGCACATGTTTTTGTCTTGACTCTCCGGTAGAAACTTTTGCGCACTCTTCGAAGTTCTTTGTGTTGGTTTGAATAGATGAATCTGAGATTGTGTGATGCATATTGTATAACCAATCCTGTGGATACTTGTGGTGACATTGGAGTATCTAGGTGACATTAGGGTTTGGTTGATGTGTATCTTAAGGTGTTATTTTAGTACGAACACTAGGTCTGTTTGTGACACTTATTGGAATAGCCCAATAGATCGATCAGAAAGAATAACTTTCAGGTGGTTTCGTACCCTACAATAATCTCTTTGTTTGTTCTCCGCTATTAATGACTTTGGAGTGACTCTTTGTTGCACGTTGAGGGATTGTTATATGATCTAATTATGTTATCATTGTTGACAGAACTTGCACTAGTGAAAATATGAACCCTAGGCTTTGTTTCCAAGCATTGCAATACCATTTTCGCTCACTTTTATTACTTGCTACCTTGCTGTTTTTTATATTTTCAGATTACAAAAACCTATATCTACCATCCATATTGCACTTGTATCACCATCTCTTCGCCGAACTAGTGCACCTATTCAATTTACCATTGTATTGGGTGTGTTAGGGACACAAGAGACTCTTTGTTATTTGGTTGCAGGGTTGTTCGGGAGAGACCATATTCATCCTACGCCTCCCACGGATTAATAAACCTTAGGTCATCCACTTGAGGAAAATTTGCTACTATCGTACAAAACTCTGCACTTGGAGGCCCAACACGAGTCTACAAGAAGAAGGTTGCATAGTAGACATGAAGCTCTTTTCTGGCGCCGTTGCCAAGGAGGTTAGTGCTTGAAGGTATATCTTTAGATCTTGCAATCAAATCTTTTGGTTTCTTGTTTTATCATTAGTTCAGTCTATAAAAGAAAACTAAAAAATGGAATTGAGGTTGCCTCATATGCTTCATCTTTTTAATGTATTTTGTGAAAATAAGGATTCCAATAATTGTGCCAAAGTGTTAGAAGAACTTGACAGCTAACTGTGCTGTCACCTTTCTCACTACTTCCACTTCTGGCCACTTTGTGAACTTGTCGGACGCGACATACAAGTACTCAAAGCCCCCGACATCACGGGGAAAAGTGCCCAATATGTCGATCCCCATACTAAAAATGGCAAGGAAAGAGGGATTGTCTAAAGAGCTTGGGCTACCTGATGCAGTTTCTTCGAATAGAACTGACATGCTTCACACTTGGTTACTAGCATAGTTGCATCCTAGAGGGCAGTGGGCCAAAAGAAACCTTGTCGGAATGCCTTGCCGACAAGAGCCCTTGATCCTATGTGAGAGCCACATATGCCTCCATGTATCTCTGCCAACAACTCCAGTCCGTCCTCTTTAGGAATACACTTCAATTTCACGCCGTTCAATCTTTTTTTGTATAGGACATCGTCCACAAACTGGTACATATTAGGCCGACGGGTTACTTTATCCGATTCTTCCCGTTCCTCCGGGAGTTCCCCTGTTTGGAGGAACCGAACGATGTGCTGTACCCATGCTGGAGCCTGAGGCTCGACCACAATGACTAAAGGCATGTCTTCTGCCACGGGAACAATTTTTTCTATGACAAGGGCGCGAGGCCCTGCCGGAGCCTATCTCCCCCGGCAAGCTTGGCATCGTCCCCAGCAACTTCCTTGCCGGTGGCCCCTGGGAGCTCAACGGGGAAGTACTTGCCGGAGCTCAACTTCCTTCGCTTATTTTGCCCTGCTGACGGTTCAACGGATGGCTGACTCAGTTGGAGCACAAAAGTCCCTTGTTCCACAAGTAACTTGAGGGCGGCACGTTTCAATAGGTCATTGGCAATGCTGTTGTCTGCACGAGGAACATGCTCTGCTTGCAGACCGTCAAAATGCTCCTCCAACTTCCTCACTTCATCTACGTTGGTCTCCATCAATGGGCTTTTATAATATTTGTTAACTTGCTTGACGAAAAGTTGTGAATCACCTCTGACGATGAGCTTCTTAATTCCAAGGTCTACCGCTATCCTGATACCTGCAAGCAGTCCCTCACATTCTGCAGTGTTGTTAGTTGATCTCTCCCGGGGAAAGTGCATCTGGACCACGTATTTGAGGTGATCTCTGATGGGTGCGACAAGAAGCACACCAGCACTGACACCTTGCAGCGAGAAAGCCCCATGAAAATACATAACCCACTCTCGGCTTGTTTCCTTGCCGGGGAGAGTGGTCTCTTGAATCTCCTCGTCAGGCGTTGACGTCCATTCTACAATGAACTCTGCCAAGGCTCTACTCTGGATTGTTGAAGTTCTTTCAAACTTGAGACTAAAGATCGATAGTTCCAACGCCCACTCCACAATTATTTCGGTTGCATCTGGGTTGTGTAAGATCCGTTGCAATGGGAAGCGAGTGATGACGGTGATCTCATGTGCTTGGAAATAGTGGCGCAGCTTCCTCGAGGCCATAAGGAGGCCGAAGAGCAACTTCTGCACACTAGAGTACCTTGACCTAGCCCCTGCAAGAGGGAGCTGACAAAATAAACTGGGTGCTGCACCATCTTCTTCTTCTACGCCGCTTCATTTGCTTGTGCAGATCCTGCCTTGCCGGCACTAGCCTCTGTCGGGGGTCCCGCCTTGTCGGCACTAGACTCTGCCGGGGGTCTTGCCTTGTCAGCACCAGACTCTGCCGGGGAGAGCCCCGGCTCGTCATTCGATGGTCTTGCCACTGCTGCTTCTTCTTCATCGACTTCTCTCTGTGCCACTAGCACAACACTGACCACTTGATTAGTCGCCGCTAGATATAGCAGCAACGGCTCTTGCTGTTTAGGCGTGACTAGTGTCGGTGTAGAGGAGAGGTACCTCTTCAAATCTTGCAGCACTGCCCTCGCTTCTGGAGTCCATTTCATTGGACCTGCCTTTTTCAAGATCTTGAAAAAGGGCAGGGCGCGCTCAACAGATTTGGAGATGAACCTGCTTAGAGCAGCAATACAACCAGCAAGTCGACACACATCTTTGACTCGTCTCAGTGCTTCAATCTGCTCAATCGCCTTGATCTTGTCGGGGTTCGCCTCGATCCCACGCTGGGACACAAAGAATCCGAGAAGCTTGCAGGACGGGACGCCAAACACACACTTCTCAGGATTGAGCTTGAGTCTAATCTTGCGCAAATTTGCAAATGTTTCTTCTAAATCTTGTATGAGTGTTGCTTTGTGTTTGGTTTTGACCACTATGTCATCCATATAAGCTTCCATATTTCTATGTAGCTAGGGTTCAAAACCGATCTAGACCGCTCTTGCAAACATTGAACCAGCGCTTTTCAACCCGAAAGGCATTCATATAAAACAATACGTACCACATGGTGTGATAAACACGGTCTTCTCTTCATCCTCCGTCATCATGAAGATCTGATGGTACCTGAATAAGTGTCAAGAAACGACAGCAAGTTGCATCCAGCCGTGGAGTCCACAATCTAGTCGATGCGTGGCAAGGGGAAAGGATCCTTTGGGCAGGCTTTATTAATATCTGTATAATCAATACACAAGCTCCATTTCCCATTTTCCTTGCGCACCACAACCAGATTGGCCAACCACGTTGGATGGAGCACTCATCTGACCAAGCCTGCCGCTTCCAACTTCCTGATCTCTTAAGTGATAAACTCTTGCCGTTCCAAAGCTTGCTTCCTAACCTTTTGCTTGAATGGACGCACATGAGGATAGACAACAAGATGGTGCTCAATCACCTCCCTGGGAACACCAGAGATGTCGGATGCTTGCCATGCAAAAACATCGACATTCGCCCACAGGAAGGCAACCACTTTCCTATTTGCTATCGAGGGTGGAACTTACAATGAAAGTTCCACCCGTACCGTCCTCCTTGACGGGCACCTTCTTAGTTTCTGGAGGAGCTGCCTTGGACTTCTTGTTCTTGCCGGTGGAGCTCTCTGGCACTTCCTCGACGGGAACGCAACACTCCGAGGAGGCACGCTTGCCAGAGTGGGTCCAAGATGCCTTGCCGGTCTTCTTCTTGCTGGTGGAGCTCTCTAGCACTTCCTCGACAGGAATGCAGCACTCCGAGGATGCACGTTTACTGGAGTGGGTGCAAGAGGCCTTGCTGGTCTTCTTCCCCCTGGGAGCTCCAGTGGCAGGAGCAAGCGCCTTAGTGGTAGGGGCTACAACTACCTCCTGGTAGAGTTGGTCAGCGCAGATAAGCGCATCCCTCTTGTCGGAGTTGACAGTAATGGTGCTCATTGGGCCGGGCATCTTCAATGTATTATACGCGTAGTGTGACGCTGCCATAAACTTGGCCAACGCTGGGCGGCCAAGGATCCCGTTATACAGCAACGGGGTCTTGACAACATAAAAAACGATCTTCTCCGTCCTGTAGTTCCGCTCTCCACCAAATGTAACTGGTAGCGCGATCTTACCCTTCGGCTGGCTTCTTCCCGCACTGATCCCTTGAAACATGCCCGTCTCTTCGAGATCTCCATCAGGAATGTGTAACCTATTGATCACATTGGGCGAGATCAAGTTCAAACCGACCCCACCATCAACTAGCATTTTTGTCACCTTGAGGTTGCGAATCGTTTGTGAAACCAACAATGGCAAACACCCGACCGCTATTGTGTGATCAGGGTGATCCTCAGTGTCAAAAATGATAGGTGTGTTGGACCATTTCAACGGCTTCTGGGCATCGACCGATGGCTCTGTCGCATTTATCTCACGCGCCCACTGTTTCAGCTGGCGGTGAGAAGAATGCAATGAGGCGCCACCATCAATGCACATGGCTTCTGTATCTTTTTGTAACTCATGCTCACTGGACTCATTGCCTTCTTCATGGTCATCATCCTCCTATTTCTTGTCGCGGCCCCGAGCGGGACTCTCCTGTTGCTTATCCTTGCCGCGGCGACCCCCTCGGCCACCGCACTTCTTGCTGGACCCCTCAGCACCATCCTGGCACTTCTCCTTGTCTCGCCTCTCATATTTAGGTTTCTACCTCTTGACAAGCTGTTCAACTTGCCGACAGTTCTGGAGATCAGGGCCCTTGGTGCGATGGATCTTGTAGTACTGCTTGTCGGAGCCCTTCGGCTCGTTGGTAGCCACCAAGGCCTGACAGGCGGCGCACCCGGCAACCTCCTTGCCGGGGACGTCAACCTTGGCCTTCTTGGTGGTGTCGGGGTTGCCGGATTCCTCAACGACAAGCACAGTCTTGCCCTTGCGCTTCTTGTTACTCCGTTGGCCCTTTTTTGCCGGGGCGGCAGCATCTTTGTCTTCGGAGTCAGTTCCCACGCGAGCGTCTTCGCCAGGGTATCTCGCTCCTTCTTCAGCCCGAGCACGTCTGTCGGCCAAAACATAAAGCTCAGCAACATCCATAACCTTGTTCATCGCCAGCTCTTCACACACCTTGCAATTGTGCACGTTCTGATGGAACGCGCTGACAACAGCGACAGGATGGACGTCTGGGATGTTGTACTGCACACGGCTGAATCTTTGTATGTACTTGCGCAAGGATTCACCTTCTTTCTGGGGGATGAGATATAAGTCACTTGCCTTTCCAGGAGCTTGGTGGCCTCCGGTAAAGGCGCCAGCAAACTCGTGACACAGATCCGACCAGGAAGAGATGGGATTTTCTGGTAGGTGCATCAACCACGACACGACGTTGGGCTTGGGCAGCAACGGGAAGTAGTTGGCAAGAACCTTGTCGTCTCGAGCCCCGACAGCCTGCACCGCGATGGTGTAGATGCTCAGAAACTCCGACAAGTGAGTCTTGCCGATGTATTTCTCTGGGACCTCTAGTTTCAACATGTGGGAAGTGGGCCACTGGACTCGACGCAGCTCACGGGTAAAAGCTGGACAACCCACCTCGTTAGGTAAGTCACCCGAATCCCCCGGCGCAAGCCTGTCTACAGCGGGCCCTGCGCACCTGTCAGATTGATGGCGCTCTTCCCGCCGCCACTCGATGGTGGTTCGAGCGTCTTCTTTGACTCGTTCCCGAAGAACATGATGTTGATCGCTGAGAGTTCGTGGATCGGACGACGCTATGGATCCGTCGTCGCGGGCATCGACCCGCCGAACTGGTGACCGCTGTCGTCGTGGTGGAGGAGAGTGCACCATGGTTGCACCACCTCCGATCCTTCCCGCCATCAGCGCGTGCCGGCTCGGTGGACCATGACCGCGAAGGCCCTGCCTGCTGCCCATCCTTATTGGCAAAACCAATAAGGCTCTGGATAGCAGCTCTCCACTCTTCGAGCTTCTCCGCAGCGGGAGGAAAATCCAGGAGCAGCTGTGCTCGCGCCAACGCTTCTGTCGGCATAGGCTGAAGGAAATATGCCCTAGAGGCAATAATAAAGTTGTTATTTATATTTCCTTATATCATGATAAATGTTTATTATTCATGCTAGAATTTTATTAACCGGAAACTTAGTACATGTGTGAATATATAGACAAAATTGAGTGTCCCTAGTATACCTCTACTTGAGTAGCTCGTTAATGAAAGATGGTTAAGTTTCCTGACCATATAGATGTGTTTTCATTTGATGAACGCGATCACATCATTAGAGAATGATGTGATGGACAAAACCCATCCATTAGCTTAGCATAATGATCGTTAAGTTTTATTGCTATTGCTTTCTTCATGACTTATACATATTCCTCTGACTATGAGATTATGCAACTCCCGAATACCGGAGGAACACCTTGTGTGCTATCAAACGTCACAACATAACTGGGTGTTTATAAAGATGCTCTACATGTGTCTCCAAAGGTGTTTGTTGAGTTGGCATAGATCGAGATTAGGATTTGTCACTCCGAGTATCAGAGAGGTATCTCTGGGCCCTCTCGGTAATACACATCAGTACAAGCCTTGCAAGCAATGTGACTAATGAGTTAGTTGCGGGATGATGCATTACGGAGCGAGTAAAGAGACTTGCCAGTAACGAGATTGAACTAGGTATGATGATACCAACGATCGAATCTCGGGCAAGTAACATACCGATGACAAAGGGAATGACATATGTTGTTATGCGATTTGACCGATAAAGATCTTCGTAGAATATGTAGGAACCAATACGAGCATCCAGGTTCCTCTATTGGTTATTGACCAGAGATGTGTCTCAGTCATGTCTACATAGTTCTCTAACCCGAAGGGTCCGCATGCTTAACGTTCGATGACGATCTGTATTATGAGTTATGTGTTTTGGTGACCGAAGTTCGTTTGAAGTCCCGCATGAGATCACAGACATGACGAGGAGTCTCGAAATGGTCGAGAGGTAAAGATTTATATATTGGAAGGTTATATACGGACACCAAAATGGTTCCGAAGAGGTTCGGGGATTTATCGGAGTACGGGAGGTTACTGGAACCCCTCGGGAAAGTTCATGGGCCTGATGGGCCATAGTGGAGAGAGGGAGGAAGGCCACAAGAGGTGGTGCGCGCCTCCCCCCTGCCCAATCCGAATTAGACAAGCGGTGGGGCGCGAGCCCCCTTTCCTTCTCCCTCTCCCCTCTTTCTGCTTTCCCCCTTTCCATTGGACAGAAGTGGGGGGGGGGGAATCCTACTAGGAGTGGATTCCTAGTAGGACTCCCCCCTTTTGGCGCGCCTCCCTTGGCCGACCACCTTCTCCCCCACTCCTTTATATACGGGGGCGGGGGGCACCCCAAAGGCACATCAGTGGTTCTCTTAGCCGTGTGTGGTGCCCCCTCCACAGCTTACTCCTCCGGTCATAGCGTCATAGTGCTTAGGTCAAGCCCTGCGTGGTCACATCACCATCACCATCACCACGCCGTTGTGCTAACGGAACTCTCCCTCAACCCTCTGCTGGATCAAGAGTTCAAAGGACGCCATGGAGCTGAACATGTGCTGAACACGGAGGTGCCGTACGTTCAATACTTGGATTGATTGGATCGTGAAGACGTTCGACTACATCAATCGCGTTAACCTAACGCTTCCACTTTCGGTCTACGAGGGTACGTGGACACACTCTCCCCGTCCCGTTGCTATGAATCACCTAGATAGATCTTGCATGATCATAGATTTTTTTTGAAATTGCACGCTACGTTCCCCAACAGTGATATCAGATCCAGGTCTATGCGTAAATGATATGCACGAGTAGAACACAAAGAGCTGTGGGCAATAATAGTCATACTACTTACCACCAACGTCTTTCTTTGATTCGGCGGTATCGTTGGATGAAGCGGCCTAGACCAACAGTACATGACCACGTTCATGAGACCGGTTCTACCGACGTGCTTTTCACACAGGTGGCTGGCGGGTGTCTGTTTCTCCAACTTTAGTTGAATCGAGATTGACTATGGTCAATCCTTATTGAAGGTTAAAACAACACACTTGACGAAAAATCGTTGTGGTTTTGATACGTAGATAAGAACGGTTCTTTCTAGAAGCCCGTAGCAGCCACGTAAAACTTGCAACAACAAAGTAGAGGACATCTAACTTGTTTTTGCACGACATGTTGTGATGTGATATGGTCAGGACGTGATGAGATATAAATTGTTGTATGAGATGATCATGTTTTGTAAAAGTTATCGGCAACTGGCAGGAGCCTTATGGTTGTCGCTTTATTGTATGAAATGCAATCACCATGTAATTGCTTTACTTTATCACTAAGCGGTAGCGATAGTCGTAGAAGCAATAGTTGGTGAGATGACAATGATGCTACGATGAAGATCAAGGTGTCAAGCCGGTGATGATGGAGATCATGACGATGCTTTGGAGATGGAGATCAATGGCACAAGATGATGATGGCCATATCATGTCACATATTTTGATTGCATGTGATGTTTATCTTTTATGCATCTTATTTTGCTTAGTACGGCGGTAGCATTATAAGATGATCCCTCACTAAATTTCAAGGTACAAGTGTTCTCCCTGAGTATGCACCGTTGCTACAGTTCGTCATGCCGAGACACAACATGATGATCGGGTGTGATAAGCTCTACGTTCACATACAACGGGTGCAAGCCATTTTTGCACATGCAGAATACTCGGGTTAAACTTGACGAGCCTAACATATGCAGATATGGCCTCGGAACACTAAGATCGAAAGATCGAACGTGAATCATATAGTAGATATGATCAACATAGAGATGTTCACCATTGAAAACTACTCCATCTCACGTGATGATCAGACATGGTTTAGTTGATATGGATCACATGATCATTTAGATGACTAGAGGGATGTCAATCTAAGTGGGAGTTCATAAGTAATATGGTTAATTGAACTTAAATTTTATCATGAACTTTGTCCCGTTTTTGCATATCTATATTGTTGTAGATCAATGACACGTGCTACCGTTCCCTTGAGTTTTAATGCGTTCATAGAGAAAGCTAAGTTGAAAGATGATGGTAGCAACTACACAGATTGGGTCCATAACTTGAGGATTATCCTCATTGCTGCACAAAAGAATTACGTCCTAGAAGCACCGCTGCAGGAGCAACTTCGGATGTTATAAACGTCTGGCAGAGCAAAGCTGATGACTACTCGATAGTTCAGTGTGCCATGCTTTACGGCTTAGAATCAGGACTTCAAAGACGTTTTGAACGTCATGGAGAATACGAGATGTTCCAAGAATTGAAGTTAATATTTCAAGCAAATGCCCGAGTTGAGAGATATCAAGTCTCCAACAAGTTCTATAGCTGCAAAATGGTGGAGAATAGTTCTGTCAGTGAACACATACTCAGAATGTCTGGGTACCATAACCACTTGACTCAGCTGGGAGTTAATCTTCCTGATGATAGTGTCATTGACAGAGTTCTTCAATCATTGCCGCCAAGCTATAAAGGCTTTGTGATGAACTATAATATGAAAGGGATGGAAAAAACTATTCCCAAGCTGTTCGCGGTGCTAAAGGCTGCGGAGGTAGAAATCAAGAAGGAGCATCAAGTGTTGATGGTTAACAAGACCACTAGTTTCAAGAAAAAGGGCAAAGGGAAGAAGGGGAACTTCAAGAAGAATAGCAAGCAAGTTGCTTCTCAAGGAAGAAGCCCAAGTCTGGACCTAAGCCTGAAACTGAGTGCTTCTACTGCAAAGGGACTGGTCACTCGAAGCGGAACTGCCCCAAGTATTTGGCGGATAAGAAGGATGGCCAAGTGAAAGGTATAGTTGATATACATGTTATTGATGTGTACCTTAATAATGCTCGTACTAGCGCCTGGGTATTTGATACTGGTTCTGTTGCTCATATTTGCAACTCGAAACAGGGGCTACAGATTAAACGAATATTGGCTAAGGACGAGGTGACGATGCGCATCGGAAATGGTTCCAAGGTTGATGTGATCGCTGTCGGCATGCTACCTCTACATCTACCATCAGGATTAGTTTTAGACCTGAATAATTGTTATTTCGTGCCAGCATTGGGCATGAACATTATATCTGGATCTTGTTTGATGCGAGAAGGTTATGGATACATCTCCTTCGTATCTATATTTTTTGATTGTTCCATGCCAATATTCTACAACTTTCATAGACTTTTGGCAACTTTTTATACTATTTTTGGGACTAACATATTGATCCGGTGCCCAGTGCTAGTTCCTGTTTGTTGCATGTTTTTTTTCACAGAAAAACCATATCAAACGGAGTCCAAACGGGATAAAAACTTACGGAGATTTTTTTTGGAATATATGTGAATTTTGGGAAGAAGAATCAACGCGAGACGATGCCCGAGGGGGCCATGAGGCAGGGGGTGCGCCCCAGGGGGGTGGGTGCGCCCCTGACCCTCGTTGCCACCCAGTAAGGAGGTTGGTGCCCTTCTTTCGCCACAAGAAAGCCAATATCCGGATACAAATCGTGTTAAAATTTCAGCCCAATCAGAGTTACAGATCTCCGGGAATATAAGAAACGGTGAAAGGCCAGAATCTGGAATGCAGAAATAGAGAGAGGTAGATCCAATCTCGGAGGGGCTCTCGCCCCTCCGCCGCCATAGAGGCCATGGACCAGAGGCGAAACCCTTCTCCCATCTAGGGAGAAGGTAAAGGAAGAAGAACAAGGGGCCCCTCCCCCCCTCTCTTCCGGTGGCGCCGAAACACTGCCGAGGCCATCATCGTCACCGCAATCTACACCAACACCCCCGTCATCTTCACCAACATCTCCATCACCTTCCCCCATCTATCTTCAACGATCCACTCTCCCACAACCCGCTGTACCCTCTACTTGAACATGGTGCTTTATGCTTCATATTATTATCCAATGATGTGTTTCCATCCTATGATGTCTGAGTAAATTTTCGTTGTCCTATCGGTAATTGGTGAATTGCTATGATTGGTTTAATTTGCTTGTGGTTATGTTGCTGTCCTTTGGTGCCCATCATATGAGCGCGCACGTGGATCACACCATAGGGTTAGTTGTATTTTGATAGGACTATGTATTGGAGGGCAAGAGTGATAGAAGCTTCAACCTAGCATAGAAATTGATGCATACGGGATTGAAGGGGGGCCAATATATCTTAATGCTATGGTTGGGTTTTACCTAAATGAACGTTAGTAGTTGCGGATGCTTGCTAATAGTTCCCATCATAAGTGCATAGAATTCGAAGTCAGGGATGACATGCTAGCAGTGGCCTATCCCACATAAAACTTGCTATCGGTCTAGTAACGTAGTCAATTGCTTAGGGACAATTTCGCAATTCCTACCATCACTTTTCCACACTCGCTATACTAACTTTATTTCTTCTTTACCTAAACAGCCCCAAGTTTTTATTTACGTGCTCTTTATATTCTTGCAAACCTATCCCGTTACACCTACAAAGTACTTCTAGTTTCATACGTTCTAGGTAAAGCGAACATTAAGCATGTGTAGAGTTGTATCGGTGGTCGATAGAACTTGAGGGAATATTTGTTCTACCTTTAGCTCCTCGTTGGGTTCGACACTCTTACTTACCGAAAGAGGCTACAATTGATCCCCTATACTCATGGGTTATCAGTTATTCATTTAAATCAGAGAATAATGGTTGTTCTATTTATATGAGTAATATCTTTTATGGTCATGCACCCTTGTTGAGTGGTCTATTTTAGTTGAATCTCGATCGTAGTGATACACATATTCAGAATATTGAAGCCAAAAGATGCAAAGTTAATAATGATAGTGCAACTTATTTGTGGCACTGACGTTTAGGTCATATTGGTGTAAAGCGCATGAAGACACTCCATGCTGATGGGCTTTTGGAATCACTTGATTATGAATCACTTGATTCTTGCAAACCATGCCTCATGGGTAAGATGACTAAGACTCCGTTCTCCAGAACAATGGAGCGAGCCACTAACTTATTGGAAATAATACATACTGATGTATGCGGTCCGATGATTGGTGGGGCTCGCAGTGGGTATCGTTATTTTCTGACCTTGACAGATGATTTGAGCAGATATGGATATATCTACTTAATGAAACATAAGTCTGAAACATTTGAAAAGTTCAAAGAATTTCAGAGTGAAGTGGAAAATCATCATAACAAGAAAATAAAGTTTCTATGATCTGATCATGGAGGTGAATATTTAAGTTATGAGTTTGGTCTTCATTTGAAACAATGTGGAATAGTTTCGTAACTCACGCCACCTGGAACACCACAGCGTAATGGTGTGTCCGAATGGCGTAACCGTACTTTATTAGATATGGTGTGATCTATGATGTCTTTGACCGATTTACCGCTATCATTTTGGGGTTATGCTTTAGAGACGGCTGCATTCATGTTAAACATGGCACCATCTAAATCCGTTGAGATGACACCTTATGAACTGTGGTTTAGCTAGAAACCTAAGCTATTGTTTCTTAAAGTTCGGGGCTGCGATGCTTATGTGAAAAAACTTCAACCTGATAAGCTCGAACCCAAATTGGAGAAATGTGTCTTCATAGGATACCCAAAGGAAACTGTTGGGTACACCTTCTATCACAGATCCGAAGGCAATATATTCATTGCTAAAAATGGATCCTTTCTAGAGAAGGAGTTTCTCTCAAAAGAAGTGAGTGGGAGGAAAGTAGAACTTGATGGGGTAATTGCACCTTCTCCCAAATTGGAAAGTAGTTCATCACAGAAATCAGTTCCAGTGATTCCTACACCAATTAGTAAGGAAGCTAATGATGATGATCATGAAACTTCAAATCAAGTTACTACCGAACCTCGTAGGTCAACCAAAGTACGTTCCGCACCAGAGTGGTACGGCTCCTATTCTGGAAGTCATGATACTAGACCATGACGAACATACGAACTATGAGGAAGCGTTGATGAGCCCAGATTCCGCGAAATGGCTTGAGGTCATGAAATCTGAGATGGGATCCATGTATGAGAACAAAGTGTGGACTTTGGTTGACTTGACCGATGATCGGCAAGCCATAGAAAATAAATGGATCTTCAAGAAGAAGACTGACGCTGACGGTAATGTTACTATCTACAAAGCTCGACTTGTTGCGGAAGGTTTTCGACAAGTTCAAGGAGTTGACTATGATGAGACCTTCTCACCCGTAGCGATGCTTAAGTCTGTCCGAATCATGTTAGCAATTGCCGATTTTATGATTATGAAATTTGGCAAATGGATGTCAAAACTGCATTCCTTGATGGATTTCTTAAAGAAGGGTTGTATATGATGCAACCAGAAGGTTTTGTTGATCCTAAAGGTACTAACAAAGTGTGCAAGCTCCAGTGATCCATTTATGGACTGGTGCAAGCATCTCAGAGTTGGAATATATGCTTTGATAGTGTGATCAAAGCATATTGTTTTATACAGACTTTTGGAGAAGCACGTATTTACAAGAAAGTGAGTGGGATCTCTGTAGCATTTCTATATTTATATGTGGATGACATATTGTTGATTGGAAATAATACAGAATTTCTGGATAGCATAAAAGGATACTTGAATAAGAATTTTTCAATGAAAGACCTCGGTGAAGCTGCTTATATATTGGGCATCAAGATCTATAGAGATGGATCAATACGCTTAATTGGACTTTCACAAAGCACATACCTTGATAAAGTTTTGAAAAAGTTCAAAATGGACCAGTCAAAGAAAGAGTTCTTGCCTGTGTTACAAGGTGTGAAGTTGAGTCAGACTCAATGCTCGACCACTTCAGAATATAGAGAGAACATGAAAGTCATTCCCTATGCCTCTATCATAGGTTCTATCATGTACGCAATGCTGTGTACCAGACCTGATGTGTGCCTCGCTATAAGTTTAGCAAGGAGTAGCAAAGTAATCTAGGAGTGGATCACTGGACAACGGTCAAGAACATCCTGAAATACTTGAAAAGGACAAAGGATATGTTTCTCGTTTATGGAGGTGACAAAGAGATTTTCGTAAATGGTTACGTCGATGCAAGATTTGACACTTATCCGGATGACTCTAAGTCACAAACTGGATACATATTTATATTGAATGGTGGAGCTGTCAGTTGGTGCAGTTCCAAGCAGAGCGTCGTGGCGGGATCTACGTGTGAAGCGTGAAGGAAATATGCCCTAGAGGCAATAATAAAGTTATTATTTATTTCCTCATATAATGATAAATGTTTATTATGTTGGGGAACGTAGTAATTTTAAAAATTTCCTACACACACGCAAGATCATGGTGATGCATAGCAACGAGAGGGGGAGAGTGTGATCTATGTACCCTTGTAAATCGACAACGAAAGCGTTAACTTGGTTGATGTAGTCGTACGTCTCCACGGCCCGACCGATCAAGCACCAAAACTACGGCACCTCCGAGTTCTAGCACACGTTCAGCTCGATGACGATCCCCGGACTCCGATCCAGCAAAGTGTCGGGGAAGAGTTCCATCAGCACGACGGCGTGGTGACGATCTTGATGTACTACCGTCGCAGGGCTTCGCCTAAGCGCCGCTACAAATTATCGAGGACTATGGTGGAAGGGGGCACCGCACACGGCTAAGAATATGATCACGTGGATCAACTTGTGTGTCTCTGGGGTGCCCCTGCCTCCGTATATAAAGGACCAAAGGGGGGGTGCGACTGGCCTAGGAGAGGCGCGCCAGGAGAGTCCTACTCCCTCTGGGAGTAGGATCCCCCCCCCCAATCCTAGTTGGAATAGGATTCACGGAGGGGGGAAAAGAGAGAGGGGAGCCGGCCCCCTCTCCTTGTCCTATTCGGACCAAGGGAGGGGAGGGGCGCGCGGCCCATCTTGGGATGCCCCTTCTCCTTTCCACTAAGGCCCACTAAGGCCCATATAGCTCCCGGGGGGTTCCGGTAACCTCCCGGTACTCCGGTAAAATCCCGATTTCACCCGGAACACTTCCGATATCCAAACATAGGCTTCCAATATATCAATCTTTATGTCTCGACCATTTCGAGACTCCTCGTCATGTCCGTGATCACATCTGGGACTCCGAACAACCTTCGGTACATCAAAATGCATAAACTCATAATATAACTGTCATCGTAACCTTAAGCGTGCGGACCCTACGGGTTCGAGAACAATGTAGACATGACCGAGACATGTCTCCGGTCAATAACCAATAGCGGAACCTGGATGCTCATATTGGCTCCTACATATTCTACGAAGATCTTTTATCGGTCAGACCGCATAACAACATACGTTGTTCCCTTTGTCATCGGTATGTTACTTGCCCGAGATTCGACCGTCGGTATCTCAATACCTAGTTCAATCTCGTTACCGGCAAGTCTCTTTACTCGTTCCGTAATACATCATCTCACAACTAACTCATTAGTTGCAATGCTTGCAAGGCTTATGTGATGTGCATTACCGAGAGGGCCCAGAGATACCTCTCCGACAATCGGAGTGACAAATCCTAATCTCGAAATACGCCAACCCAACATGTACCTTTGGAGACACCTGTGGAGCACCTTTATAATCACCCAGTTACGTTGTGACGTTTGGTAGCACACAAAGTGTTCCTCTGGCAAACGGGAGTTGCATAATCTCATAGTCATAGGAACATGTATAAGTCATGAAGAAAGCAATAGCAACATACTAAACGATCGGGTGCTAAGCTAATGGAATGGGTCATGTCAATCAGATCATTCACCTAATGATGTGATCCCGTTAATCAAATAACAACTCTTTGTCCATGGTTAGGAAACATAACCATCTTTGATTAACGAGCTAGTCAAGTAGAGGCATACTAGTGACACTCTGTTTGTCTATGTATTCACACATGTATTATGTTTCCGGTTAATACAATTCTAGCATGAATAATAAACATTTATCATGATATAAGGAAATAAATAATAACTTTATTATTGCCTCTAGGGCATATTTCCTTCAGTCTCCCACTTGCACTAGAGTCAATAATCTAGTTCACATCGCCATGTGATTCAACACTAAGAGTTCACATCACCATGTGATTAACACCCATAGTTCACATCGTCATGTGACCTATACCCAAAGGGTTTACTAGATTTAGTAATCTAGTTCACATCGCTATGTGATTAACACCCAAAGAGTACTAAGGTGTGATCATGTTTTGCTTGTGAGAGAATTTTAGTCAACGGGTCTGCCATATTCAGATCCGTATGTATTTTGCAAATATCTATGTCAAGAATGCTCTGCACGGAGCTACTCTAGCTAATTGCTCCCACTTTCAATATGTATCCAGATTGAGACTTAAAGTTATCTAGATCAGTGTCAAAACTTGCATCGATGTAACTCTTTACGACGAACCTTTTGTCACCTCCGTAATCGAGAAACATATCCTTATTCCACTAAGGATAATTTTGACCGATGTCCAGTGATCTACTCCTAGATCACTATTGTACTCCCTTGCCAAAATCAGTGTAGGGTATACAATAGATCTGGTACACAGCATGGCATACTTTATAGAACCTATGGCTGAGGCATAGGGAATGACTTTCATTCTCTTTCTATCTTCTGCCGTGGTCGGGCTTTGGTTCTTACTCAATTTCATACCTTGTAAGACAGGTAAGAACCCTTTCTATGACTGTTCCATTTTGAACTACTTCAAAATCTTGTCAAGGTATGTACTCATTGAAAAAAACTTATCAAGCGTCTTGATCTATCTCTATAGATCTTGATGCTCAATATGTAAGCAGCTTCACCGAGGTCTTTCTTTGAAAAACTCCTTTCAAACACTCCTTTATGCTTTGCAGAATAATTCTACATTATTTCCGATCAACAATATGTCATTCACATATACTTATCAGAAATGTTGTAGTGCTCCCACTCACTTTCTTGTAAATACAGGCTTCACCGCAAGTCTGTATAAATCTATATGCTTTGATCATACTATCAAAGCGTTTATTCCAACTCTGAGATGCTTGCACCAGTCCATAGATGGATCGCTGGAGCTTGCTTACTTTGTTAGCACCTTTAGGATTGACAAAAACTTCTGGTTGCATCATATACAACTCTTTCTTTAAGAAATCCATTAAGGATTGCAGTTTTGTTATCCATTTGCCAGATTTCATAAAATGCGGCAATTGCTAACATGATTTGGACAGACTTTTAAGCATCGATACGAGTGAGAAAATCTCATCGTAGTCAACACCTTGAACTTTGTCGAAAACCTTTTGCGACAATTCTAGCTTTGTAGATAGTAACACTACTATCAGCGTCCGTCTTCCTCTTGAAGATCCATTTATTTTCTATGGCTTGCCGATCATCGGGCAAGTCAACCAAAGTCCATACTTTGTGCTCATATATGGATCCCATCTCAGATTTCATGGCCTCAAGCCATTTTGCAGAATCTGGGCTCACCATCGCTTCTTCATAGTTCGTAAGTTCGTCATGGTCTAGTAACATGACTTCCAGAACAGGATTACTGTACCACTCTGGAGCGGATCTCACTCTGGTTTACCTACGAGATTTGGTAGTAACTTGATCTGAAGTTACATGCTCATCATCATTAGCTTCCTCACTAATTGGTGTAGTAGTCACAAGAACAGATTTCTGTGATGAACTACTTTCCAATAAGGGAGATGGTACAATTACCTTATCAAGTTTTCTACTTTCCTCCCACTCACTTCTTTCGAGAGAAACTCCTTCTCTGGAAAGGATCCATTCTTAGCAACGAATGTCTTGCCTTCGGATCTGTGATAGAAGGTGTACCCAATAGTCTCCTTTGGGTATCCTATGAAGACATATTTCTCCGATTTGGGTTTGAGCTTATCAGGATGAAACTTTTTCATATAAGCATCACAATCCCATACTTTAAGAAACGACAACTTTGGTTTCTTGCCAAACCACAGTTCAGATTGTGTCGTCTCAACGGACTTAGATGGTGCCCTTTTAAACGTGAATGCAGCTGTCTTTAATGCATAACCCCAAAACGATAGTGGTAGATCGGTAAGAGACATCATAGGTCGCACCATATCTAATAAAGTACGGTTATGACGTTCGGACACACCATTATGTTGTGGTGTTCCAGGTGGCGTGAGTAGTGAAACTATTTCACATTGTTTTAACTGAAGACCAAACTCATAACTCAAATACTCTTCTCCACGATCAGATCGTAGAAACTTTATTTTCTTGTTACGATGATTTTCCACTTCACTCTGAAATTCTTTGAACTTTTCAAATGTTTCAGACTTATGTTTCATCAAGTAGATATACTCATATCTGCTCAAATCATCTGTGAAGATCAGAAAATAATGATACCTGTCGCGAGTCTCAATATTCATCGGACCACATACATCAGTATGTATGATTTCCAACAAATTTGTTGCTCGCTCCATTGTTCCGAAGAACGGAGTCTTAGTCATCTTGCCCATGAGGCATGGTTCGCAATCATCAACTGATTCATAATCAAGTGATTCCAAAAGCCCATCAGCATGGAGTTTCTTCATGCGCTTTACACCAATATGACCTAAACAGCAGTGCCACAAATAAGTTGCACTATCATTATTAACTTTGCATCTTTTGGTTTCAATATTATGATTATGTGTATTACTACGATCGAGATCCAACGAACTATTTTCATTGGGTGTGTAACCATATAATGTTTTATTCATGTAAACAGAACAACAATTTATTCTCTTACTTAAATGAATAACCGTATTATAATAAACATGATCAAATCATATTCATGCTCAACGCAAACACCAAATAACACTTATTTAGGTTCAACACTAATCCCAAAAGTATAGGGAGTGTGCAATGATGATCATATCAATCTTGGAACCACTTCCAACACACATCGTCACTTCACCCTTAACTAGTCTCTGTTTATTCTGCAACTCCCGTTTCGAGTTACTAATCTTAGCAACTGAACTAGTATCAAATACTGAGGGGTTGCTATAAACACTAGTAAAGTCCACATCAATAACATGTATATCAAATATACTTATGTTCACTTTGCCATCCTTCTTATCTGCCAATCACTTGGGGTAGTTCCGCTTGCAGTGACCAGTCCCTTTGCAGTAGAAACACTTAGTCTCAGGCTTAGGACCAGACTTGGGCTTCTTCACTTGAGCAGCAACTTGCTTGCTGTTCTTCTTGAAGTTCCCTTTCTTCCCTCTGCCCTTTTCTTGAAACTAGTGGTCTTGTCTACCATCAACACTTGATGTTTTTCTCGATTTCTACCTTTGTCAATTTTCGCATTATGAAGAGCTTTGGGAATTGTTTCCGTTATCCCTTGCATATCATAGTTCATCACGAAGTTCTACTAACTTGGTGATGGTGACTAGAGAATTCTGTCAATCACTATCTTATCTGGAAGATTAACTCCCACTTGATTCAAGCGATTGTAGTACTCAGACAATCTGGGCACATGCTCACTAGTTGAGCGATTCTCCTCCATCTTTTAGCTATAGAACTTGTTGGAGACTTCATATCTCTCAACTCGGGTATTTGCTTGAAATATTAACTTCAAATCCTGGAACATCTCATATGCTCCATGACGTTCAAAACGTCTTTGAAGTCCCGATTCTAAGCCATTAAGCATGGTGCACTAAACTATCAGGTAGTCATCATATTGAGCTAGCCAAACGTTCATAACGTCTGCATCTGCTCCTGCAATAGGTCCGTCACCTAGCGGTGCATCAAGGACATAATTCTTCTGTGCAGCAATGAGGATAAACCTCAGATCACGGATCCAATCCGCATCATTCCTACTAACATCTTTCAACACAATTTTCTCTAGGAACATATCAAAATAAACACAGGGAAGCAACAACGCGAGCTATTGATCTACAACATAATTTGCAAAATACTACCAGGAGTAAGTTCATGATAAATTTAAGTTCAATTAATCATATTACTTTAGAACTCCCACTTAGATAGACATCCCTCTAATCCTCTAAGTGATTACGTGATCCAAATCAACTAAACCATGTCCGATCATCATGTGAGATGGAGTAGTTTCATTGGTGTACATCACTATGTTGATCATATCTACTATATGATTCACACTCGACCTTTCGATCTCCGTGTTCCGAGGCCATATCTATATATGCTTGGCTCGTCAAGTATAACCTGAGTATTCCGCGTGTGCAACTGTTTTGCACCCGTTGTATTTGAACGTAGAGCCTATCACACCCGATCATCACGTGGACTCTCAGCACGAAGAACTTTCGCAACGATGCATACTCAGGGAGAACACTTCTTGATAATTTAGTGAGAGATCATCTTATAATGCTACCGTCAATCAAAGCAAGATAAGATGCATACAAGATAAACATCACATGCAATCAATATAAGTGATATGATATGGCCATCATCATCTTGTGCTTGTGATCTCCATCTCCGAAGCACCGTCGTGATCACCATCGTCACCGGCGCGACACCTTGATCTCCATCGTAGCATCGTTGTCGTCTCGCCAATCTTATGCTTCCATGACTATCGCTACCGCTTAGTGATAAAGTAAAGCATTACAGCACGATTGCATTGCATACAATAAAGCGACAACCATATGGCTCCTGCCAGTTGCCGATAACTCGGTTACAAAACATGATCATCTCATACAATAAAATTTAGCATCATGTCTTGACCATATCACATCACAACATGCCCTGCAAAAACAAGTTAGACGTCCTCTACTTTGTTGTTGCAAGTTTTACGTGGCTGCTACAGGCTTAAGCAAGAACCAATCTTACCTATGCATCAAAACCACAACGATAGTTTGTCAAGTTGGTGCTGTTTTAACCTTCGCAAGGACTGGGCGTAGCCAACACTCGGTTCAACTAAAGTTGGAGAAACTGTCACCCGCAAGCCACCTATGTGCAAAGCACGTCGGGAGAACCGGTCTCGCGTAAGCGTACGCGTAATGTCGGTCCGGGCCGCTTCGTCCAACAATACCGCCGAACCAAAGTATGACATGCTGGTAAGCAGTATGACTTATATCGCCCACAACTCACTTGTGTTCTACTCGTGCATATAACATCAACATATAAAACCTAGGCTCTGATACCACTGTTGGGGAACGTAGTAATTTCAAAAATTTCCTATGCACACGCAAGATCATGGTGATGCATAGCAACGAGAGGGGGAGAGTGTGATCTACATACCCTTGTAGATCGACAACGGAAGCGTTAACTTGGTTGATGTAGTCATACGTCTCCACGGCCCGACCGATCAAGCACCGAAACTACGGCACCTCCGAGTTCTAGCACACGTTCAGCTCGATGACGATCCCCGGACTCCGATCTAGCAAAGTGTCGGGGAAGAGTTCCGTCAGCACGATGGCGTGGTGACGATCTTGATGTACTACCGTCGCAGGGCTTCGCCTAAGCACCGCTACAATATTATCGAGGACTATGGTGGAAGGGGGCACCGCACACGGCTAAGAATATGATCACGTGGATCAACTTGTGTGTCTCTGGGGTGCCCCTGCCTTCGTATATAAAGGACCAAAGGGGGGGTGCGGCCGGCCTAGGAGAGGCGCGCCAGGAGAGTCCTACTCCCTCTGGGAGTAGGATTCCCCCCCCAATCCTAGTTGGAATAGGATTCGCGGAGGGGGGAAAGAGAGAGGGGGGCCGGCCCCCTGTCCTTGTCCTATTCGGACCAAGGGAGGGGAGGGGCGCGCGGCCCATCTTGGGCTGCCCCTTCTCTTTTCCACTAAGGCCCACTAAGGCCCATATAGCTCCCGGGGGGTTCCGGTAACCTCCCGGTACTCCGGTAAAATCCCGATTTCACCCGGAACACTTCCGATATCCAAACATAGGCTTCCAATATATCAATCTTTATGTCTCGACCATTTCGAGACTCCTCGTCATGTCCGTGATCACATCCGGGACTCCGAACAACCTTCGGTACATCAAAATGCATAAACTCATAATATAACTGTCATCGTAACCTTAAGCGTGCGGACCCTACGGGTTTGAGAACAATGTAGACATGACCGAGACATGTCTCCGGTCAATAACCAATAGCGGAACCTGGATGCTCATATTGGCTCCTACATATTCTACGAAGATCTTTTATCGGTCAGACCGCATAACAACATACGTTGTTCCCTTTGTCATCGGTATGTTACTTGCCTGAGATTCGATCGTCGGTATCTCAATACCTAGTTCAATCTCGTTACCGGCAAGTCTCTTTACTCGTTCCATAATACATCATCTCACAACTAACTCATTAGTTGCAATGCTTGCAAGGCTTATGTGATGTGCATTACCGAGAGGGCCCAGAGATACCTCTCCGACAATCGGAGTGACAAATCCTAATCTCGAAATACGCCAACCCAACATGTACCTTTGGAGACACCTATAGAGCACCTTTATAATCACCCAGTTACGTTGTGACGTTTGGTTGCACACAAAGTGTTCCTCTGGCAAACGGGAGTTGCATAATCTCATAGTCATAGGAACATGTATAAGTCATGAAGAAAGCAATAGCAACATACTAAACGATCGGGTGCTAAGATAATGGAATGGGTCATGTCAATCAGATCATTCACCTAATGATGTGATCCCATTAATCAAATAACAACTCTTTGTCCATGGTTAGGAAACATAACCATCTTTGATTAACGAGCTAGTCAAGTAGAGGCATACTAGTGACACTCTGTTTGTCTATGTATTCACACATGTATTATGTTTCCGGTTAATACAATTCTAGCATGAATAATAAACATTTATCATGATATAAGGAAATAAATAATAACTTTATTATTGCCTCTAGGGCATATTTCCTTCATATTATTCATGCTAGAATTGTATTAACCGGAAACATAATACATGTGTGAATACATAGACAAACATAGTGTGACTAGTATGCCTCCACTAGACTAGCTTGTTGATCAATGATGGTTGAGCTTCCTAGACATAGACATGAGTTGTTATTTGATCAACGGGATCACATCATTAGGAGAATGATGTGATTGACTTGACCCATTTCGTTAGCTTAGCACTTGATCGTTTAAGTTTACTGCTATTGCTTTCTTCATGACTTATACATGTTCCAATGACTATGAGATTACGCAACTCCCGAATACCAGAGGAACACTTTGTGTGCTACCAAATGTCACAAAGTAACTGGGTGATTATAAAGGTGTTCTACAGGTGTCTCCGATGGTGTTCGTGGAGTTGGCATAGATCAAGAATAGGATTTGTCACTCCAATTGTCGGAGAGGTATCTCTGGGCCCTCCCGATAATGCACATCACTATAAGCCTTGCAAGCAATGCAACTAATGAGTTAGTTGCGGGATGATGCATTACAGAACGAGTAAAGAGACTTGCCGGTAAGGAGATTGAACTAGGTATTGAGATACCGATGATCAAATCTCGGGCAAGTAACATACCGATGACAAAGGGAATAACGTATGTTGTTATGCGGTTTGACTGATAAAGATCTTCGTAGAATATGTAGGAACCAATATGAGCATCCAGGTTCTGCTATTGGTTATTGATCGGAGACGTGTCTCGGTCATGTCTACATAGTTCTCGGACCCGTAGGGTCCGCACGCTTAAAGTACTGTGACGATCGGTATTATGAGTTTTTGTGTTTTGATGTACTGATGGTAGTTTGGAGTCCCGGATATGATCACGGACATGACGAGGAGTCTTGAAAAGGTCGAGACATAAAGATCGATATATTGGATGACTATGTTCGGACACCAGAAGGGTTCCGGGAGGTTTCGGACATTTACCGGAGTACCGGGGGGTTACCGGAACCCCGGAGAGTTTATTGGGCCTAATGGGCCTTAGTGGGAGAAGAGGAGGGGCGGCCAAGGGCAGCCACGTGCCCCCTTCCCCTCTAGTCCGAATTGGACAAGGAGGGGGGGGGGGGGCGGCGCCCCCTTTCCTTCTCTTCCTTTCTCCCTTCCTTCTACTCTCCTACTCCAACTAGGAAAAGTGGGAATCCTACTCCCGGTGGGAGTAGGACCCCCCCTTGGCGCGCCCTCCTCCTTGGCCGGCCACCTCCCCCCTAGCTCCTTTATATACGGGGGCAGGGGGCACCCCATAGACACAACAATTCATCTGTTGATCTCTTAGCCATGTGCGGTGCCCCCCTCCACCATAATCCACCTCGGTTATATCATAGCGGTGCTTAGGCGAAGCCCTGCATTGGTAACTTCATCAACATCGTCACCATGCCGTCGTGCTGACGAAACTCTTCCCCGAGCTCTACTGGATCGTGAGTTCGCAGGACGTCACTGAGCTGAACGTGTGCTGAACGCGGAGGTGTCGTATGTTCGGTGCTGAGGATCGGTCGATCGTGAAGACGTACAACTACATCAACCGCGTTGTTATAACGCTTCCGCTTAACGTTCTATGAGGGTACGTGGACGACACTCTCCCCTCTCATTGCTATGCATCACCATGATCTTGCGTGTGCGTAGGAATTTTTTTTGAAATTACTACGTTCCCTAACAGTGGCATCCGAGCCAGGTTTCTGCGTAGATGTTATATGCACAAGTAGAACACAAGTGAGTTATGGGCGATACCAGCATGTCATACTTTGGTTCAGCGGTATTGTTGGATGAAGCGGCCCGGACCGACATTACGCGTACGGTTACGCGAGACTGGTTCTACCGACGTGCTTTGCACACAGGTGGCTGGCGGGTGTCAGTTTCTCCAACTTTAGGTGAACCGAGTGTGGCTATGCCCGGTCCTTGAGAATGTTAAAACAACACTAACTTGACGAACTATCCTTGTGGTTTTGATGCGTAGGTAAGAACGGTTCTTGCTCAGCCCATAGCAGCCACGTAAAACTTGCAACAACAAAGTAGAGGATGTCTAACTTGTTTTTGCAGGGCATGTTGTGATGTGATATGGTCAAGACATGATGCTATATTTATTGTATGAGATGATCATGTTTTGTAACAGAGTTATCGGCAACTGGCAGGAGCCATATGGTTGTCGCTTTATTGTATGCAATGCAATCTCCCTGTAATTGCTTTACTTTATCACTAAGCGGTAGCGATAGTTGTAGAAGCAATAGATGGCGAGATGACAACGATGCTACGATGGAGATCAAGGTGTCGTGCCGGTGACGATGGTGATCATGACGGTGCTTTGGAGATGGAGATCAAAGGCACAAGATGATGATGACCATATCATATCACTTATATTGATTGCATGTGATGTTTATCCTTTATGCATCTTATTCTGCTTTGTTTGACGGTAGCATTATAAGATGATCTCTCAGTAAATTTCAAGGTAAAAGTGTTCTCCCTGAGTATGCACCGTTGCCAAATTTTGTCGTGCCGAGACACCACATGATGATCGGGTGTGATAAGCTCAACATTCATCTACAATGGGTGTAAGACAGTTTTACACACGCAGAATACTCGGGTTAAACTTGACAAGCCTAGCATATGCAGATATGGCCTCGGAACACTGAGACCAAAAGGTCGAGCGTGAATCATATAGTAGATATGATCAACATAGTGATGTTCACCATTGAAAACTACTCCATTTCACGTGATGATCGGTTATGGTTTAGTTGATATGGATCGCGTGATCACTTAGATGATTAGAGGGATGTCTATCTAAGTGGGAGTTCTTTAGTAATATGATTAATTGAACTTAAATTTATCATGAACTTAGTACCTGATAGTATTTTGCTTGTCTATGTTATTGTAGATAGATGGCACGTGCTGTTGTTCCGTTGAATTTTCATGCGTTCCTTGAGAAAGCAAAGTTGAAAGATGATGGTAGCAATTACACGGACTGGGTCTGTAACTTGAGGATTATCCTCATTGCTGCACAGAAGAATTACGTCCTGTAAGCACTGCTGGGTGCTAAACCCGCTGCAGGAGCAACGCCAGATGTTATGAACGTCTGGCAGAGCAAAGATGATGACTACTCAATAGTTCAGTGTGCCATGCTTTACGGCTTAGAACCGGGACTTCAACGACATTTTGAACGTCATGGAGCATATGAGATGTTCCAGGAGTTGAAGTTAATATTTCAAGCAAATGCCCGGATTGAGAGATATGAAGTCTCCAATAAGTTCTACAGCTACAAGATGGAGGGGAATAGTTCTGTCAGTGAACATATACTAAGAATGTCTGGGTACCATAATCACTTGACTCAGCTGGGAGTTAATCTTCTGGTTGATAGTGTCATTGACAGAGTTCTTCAATCACTGCCACCAAGCTACAAGAGCTTCATGATGAACTATAATATGCAAGGGATGGATAAGATGATTCCCGAGCTCTTCGCAATGCTAAAGGCTGTGGAGGTAGAAATCAAGTAGGAGCATCATGTGTTGATGGTCAACAAGACCACCCGTTTCAAGAAAAAGGGTAAAGGGAAAAAGAAAGGGAACTTCAAGAAGAACAGCAAACAAGTTGCTATTCAAGAGAAGAAACCCAAGTCTAGACCTAAGCCTGAGACTGAGTGCTTCTACTGCAAAGGGACTGGTCACTGTAAGCAGAACTGCCCCAAGTATTTAGCGGATAAGAAGGATGGCAAGGTGAACATAGGTATATGTGATAGACATGTTATTGATGTGTACCTTACTAGAGGCTCGCAGTAGCACCTGGGTATTTTCTACTGGTTCTGATGCTAATATTTGCAACTCGAAACAAGGACTACGGATTAAGCGAAGACTGGCTAAGGACGAGGTGACGATGCGCGTGGGAAATGGTTCCAAAGTCGATGTGATCGCCGTCGGCACGCTACCTCTACATCTACCTTCGGGATTAGTTTTAGACCTAAATAATTGTTATTTGGTGCCAACGTTAAGAATGAACATTATATCTGGATCTTGTTTGATGCGAGATGGTTATTCATTTAAATCTGAGAATAATGGTTGTTCTATTTATATGAGTAATATCTTTTATGGTCATGCACCCTTGAAGAGTGGTCTATTTGTATTGAATCTCGATAGTAGTGATACACATATTCATAATGTTGAAGCCAAAAGATGTAGAGTTGATAATGATAGTGCAACTTATTTATGGCACTGCCGTTTGGGTCATATTGGTGTAAAGCGCATGAAGAAACTCCATACTGATGGACTTCTGTAATCACTTGATTATGAATCACTTGGTACTTGCGAACCATGCCTCATGGGCAAGATGACTAAAACGCCGTTCTCTGGAACAATGGAGCGAGCAACAAATTTGTTGGAAATCATACATATTGATGTATGTGGTCCAATGAATATTGAGGCTCGCGGCGGGTATCGTTATTTTCTCACCTTCACAGATGATTTGAGCAGATATGGGTATATCTACTTAATGAAACATAAGTCTGAAACATTTGAAAAGTTCAAAGAATTTCAGAGTGAAGTGGAAAATCATCGTAACAAGAAAATAAAGTTTCTACGATCTGATCGTGGAGGAGAATATTTGAGTTACGAGTTTGGTATACATTTGAAACAATGTGGAATAGTTTCGCAACTCACGCCACCCGGAACACCACAGCGTAATGGTGTGTCTGAACGTCATAATCGTACTTTACTAGATATGGTGCGATCTATGATGTCTCTTACTGATTTACCGCTATCGTTTTGCGGTTATTCTTTAGAGACGGCTGCATTCACGTTAAATAGGGCACCATCAAAATCCGTTGAGACGACACCTTATGAACTGTGGTTTGGCAAGAAACCAAAGTTGTCGTTTCTTAAAGTTTGGAGCTGGGATGCTTATGTGAAAAAGCTTCAACCTGATAAGCTTGAACCCAAAACAGAGAAATGTGTCTTCATAGGATACCCAAAGGAGACTGTTGGGTACACCTTCTATCATAGATCCGAAGGCAAGACATTTGTTTCTAAGAATGGATCCTTTCTAGAGAAGGAGTTTCTCTCGAAAGAAGTGAGTGGGAGGAAAGTAGAACTTGATGAGGTAACTGTACCTGCTCCCTTATTAAAGAGTAGTTCATCACAGAAACCGGTTCCTGTGATACCTACACCAATTAGTGAGGAAGCTAATGATGATGATCATGAAACTTTAGATCAAGTTACTGCTGAACCTCGTAGGTCAACCAAAGTAAGATCCGCACCAGAGTGGTATGGTAATCCTATTCTAGAGGTCATGTTACTTGACCATGACGAGCCTACGAACTATGAGGAAGTGATGATGAGCCCAGATTCCGCAAAATGGCTTGAAGCCATGAAATCTGAGATGGGATCCATGTATGAGAACAAAGTGTGGACTTTGGTTGACTTTCCCAATGATCGACAAGCCATCAAGAATAAATGGATCTTCAAGAAGAAGACTGACGCTGAGGGTAACGTTACTGTCTAGAAAGCTCGACTTGTTGCAAAAGGTTTTCGACAAGTTCAAGGAGTTGACTGCATTCCTGTAGCAGAGTTGTAAAAGCTCGACTTGTTGCAAAAGCTCGACTTCTCACCCGTAGTGATGCTTAAGTCCGTCCGAATCATGTTAGCAATTGCCGCATTTTATGATTATGAAATTTGGCAAATGGATGTAAAGACTGCATTCCTGAATGGATTTCTGGAAGAAGAGTTGTATATGATGCAACCTGAAGGTTTTATCGATCCAAAGGGTACTAACAAAGTGTGAAGCTCCAGCGATCCATTTATGGACTGGTGCAAGCCTCTCAGAGTTGGAATAAACGTTTTGATAGTGTGATCAAAGCATATGGTTTTATACAGACATTTGGAGAAGCCTATATTTACAAGAAAGTGAGTGGGAGCTCTGTAGCATTTCTAATATTATATGTGGATGATACAGAATTTCTGGAGAGCATAAAAGGATACTTGAATAAGAGTTTTTCAATGAAAGACCTCGGAGAAGCTACATATATATTGGGCATCAAAATCTATAGAGATAGATCAAGACACTTAATTGGACTTTCACAAAGCACATACCTTGATAAACTTTTGAAGAAGTTCAAAATGGATCAAGCTAAGAAAGGGTTCTTTCCTGTGTTACAAGGTGTGAAGTTGAGTAAGACTCAATGCCCAACCACTACAGAAGATAGAGAGAAAATGAAGTGTTCCCTATGCTTCAGCCATAGGCTCTATCATGTATGCAATGCTGTGTACCAGACCTGATGTGTGCCTTGCTATTAGTTTAGCAGGGAGGTATCAAAGTAATCCAGGAGTGGATCACTGGACAACGGTCAAGAACATCCTGAAATACTTGAAAAGTACTAAGGATATGTTTATTGTTTATGGAGGTGACAAAGAGCTTGTCATAAATGGTTACGTTGATGCAAGCTTTCACACTGATCCGGACGATTCTAAATCGCAAACCGGATACGTGTTTATATTGAACGGTGGAGCTGTCAGTTGGAGCAGTTCTAAACAAAGCGTCATGGCAGGATCTACGTGTGAATAGGAGTACATAGCTGCTTCGGAAGCAGCAAATGAAGGAGTCTGGATGAAGGAGTTCATATCCGATCTAGGTGTTATACCTAGTGCATTGGGTCCAATGAAAATCTTTTGTGACAATACTGGTGCTATTGCCCTTGCAAAGGAATCTAGATTTCATAAGAGAACCAAGCACATCAAGAGATGCTTCAATTCCATCCGGGATCAAGTCCAGGTGGGAGACATAGAGATTTGCAAGATACATACGGATCTGAATGTTGCAGACCCGTTGACTAAGCCTCTTCCATGGGCAAAACATGATCAGCACCAAGACTCCATGGGTGTTAGAATCATTACTGTGTAATCTAGATTATTGACTCTAGTGCAAGTGGGAGACTAAAGGAAATATGCCCTAGAGGCAATAATAAAGTTATTATATATTTGCTCATATCATGATAAATGTTTATTATTCATGCTAGAATTGTATTAACCGGAAACATAATACATGTGTGAATACATAGACAAACATAGTGTCACTAGTATGCCTCTACTTGACTTGCTCGTTGATCAAAGATGGTTGAGTTTCCTAGCCATAGACATGAGTTGTTATTTGATCAACAGGATAACATCATTAGAAGAATGATGTGATTGACTTGACCCATTTCGTTAGCTTAGCACTTGATCGTTTAAGTTTACTGTTATTGCTTTCTTCATGACTTATACATGTTCCTATGACTATGAGATTATGCAACTCCCGAATACTGGAGGAACACTTTGTGTCCTACCAAATGTCACAACGTAACTGGGTGATTATAAAGGTGCTCTACAGGTGTCTCCGATGGTGTTCGTGGAGTTGGCATAGATCAAGAATAGGATTTGTCACTCCGATTGTCGGAGAGGTATCTCTGGGCCCTCTCGATAATGCACATCACTATAAGCTTTGCAAGAAATGCAACTAATGAGTTAGTTGCAGGATGATGCATTACGGAATGAGTAAGGAGACTTGCCGGTAACGAGATTGAACTAGGTATTGAGATACCGACGATCGAATCTCGGGCAAGTAACATACCGATGACAAAGGGAACAACGTATGTTGTTATGCGGTTTGACCGATAAAGATCTTCGTAGAATATGTAGGAACGAATATGAGCATCCAGGTTCCGCTATTGGTTTTTGACCGGAGACGTGTCTCGGTCATGTCTACATAGTTCTCGAACCCGTAGGGTCCGCACGCTTAAAGTTCTGTGACGATCGGTATTATGTGTTTTTGTGTTTTGATGTATCGAAGGTAGTTCGTAGTCCTGGATATGATCATGGACATGACGAGGAGTCTCGAAATGGTCGAGACGTAAAGATCGATATATTGGATGACTATGTTCGGTCAGCGGAAGGGTTCCGGGAGGTTTCAGATATTTACCGGAGTACGGGGGGGTTACCAGAACCCCCCGAGGAGTTTATTGGGCCTAATGGGCCTTAGTGGGAGAAGAGGAGGGGCGGCCAAGGGCAGTCGCACGCCGCCTCCCCCTCTAGTCCGAATTGGACAAGGAGGGGGGGCAGTGCCCCCCTTTCCTTTTCTTCCTCTCTCCCTTCCTTCTCCTCTGCTACTCCAACTAGGAAAAGAGGGAATCCTACTCCAGGTGGGAGTAGGACTCCCCCCTTTGCACACCCTCCTCCTTGGCCGGCCACCTCCCCCTAGCTCCTTTATATACGGGGGCAGGGGGCACCCCATAGACACAACAATTGATCTGTTGATCTCTTAGCCATGTGCGGTGCCCCCCTCCACCATAATCCACCTCGGTTATATCGTAGCGGTGCTTAGGCGAAGCCCTGCGTCGGTAGATTCATCAACATCGTCACCACGCCGTCATGCTGACGAAACTCTTCCCCGAGCTCTACTGGATCGTGAGTTCGCGGGACATCACCGAGCTGAACGTGTGCTGAACGCAGAGGTGCCGTACGCTCAGTGCTGAGGACCGGTCGGTCGTGAAGAGGTACGACTACATCAATCGCGTTGTTATAACGCTTCCGCTTAACGGTCTACGAGGGTACGTGGACGACACTCTCCCCTCTCGTTGCTATGCATCACCATGATCTTGCGTGTGCGTATGATTTTTTTGAAATTACTATGTTACCTAACAAAGCGGAGTACATAGCTATTTCGGAAGCAGCAAATGAAGGAGTCTGGATCAAGGAGTTCATATCTGATCTAGGTGTAATACCTAGTACATCGGGTCCAATGAAAATCTTTTGTGACAATACTAGAGCAATTGCCTTAGCGAAGGAATCTAGATTTCACAAGAGAACCAAACACAGCAAAAGACAGTTCAATTCCATCCGCGATCAAGTCAACGAGGGAGACATAGAGATTTGCAAGATACATACGGATCTGAATGTTGCAGACCCGTTGACTAAACCTCTTCCACGAGCAAAACATGATCAACACATGGTGTTAGAATCATTACTATGTAATCTATATTATTGACTCTAGTGCAAGTGGGAGACTGAAGGAAATATGCCCTAGAGGCAATAATAAAGTTGTTATTTATATTTCCTTATATCATGATGAATGTTTATTATTCATGCTAGAATTTTATTAACCGGAAACTCGGACATGTGTGAATACATAGACAAAACTGAGTGTCCCTATGATGCCTCTACTTGACTTGCTCGTTAATCAAAGATGGTTAAGTTTCCCGACCGTAGACATGTGTTGTCATTTGATGAACGTGATCACATCATTAGAGAATGATGTGATGGAAAAGACCAACTGTTATCTTAGCATAATGGTCGTTATGTTTTATTGCTATTGCTTTCTTCATGACTTACACATATTCCTCTGACTATGAGATTATGCAACTCCCGAATACCGGAGGAACACCTTGTGTGCTATCAAACGTCACAATGTAACTGGGTGATTATAAAGATGCTCTACAGGTGTCTTCAAAGGTGTTTGTTGAGTTGGCATAGATCAAGATTAGGATTTGTCACTCCAAGTATTGGAGAGGTATCTCTGGGCCCTCTCGGTAATGCACATCACTACAAGCCTTGCAAGCAATGTGACTAATGAGTTAGTTGCGGGATGATGCATTACAGAATGAGTAAAGTGACTTGCCAGTAACAAGATTGTACTAGGTATGATGATACCGACGATCGAATCTCGGGCAAATAACATACCGATGACAAAGGGAATGATGTATGTTGTGATGCGGTTTGACCGATAAAGATCTTCATAAAATATGTAGGAACGAATATGAGCATCCAGGTTCCGCTATTGGTTATTGACCGGAGATGTGTCTTGGTCATGTCTACATAGTTCTTGAACCCGTAGGGTCCGCACTCTTAACGTTCGATGACGATTTTTATTATGAGTTATGTGTTTTGGTGACCGGAGTTTTTTCGGAGTCCCGGATGAGATCACGGACAAGACGAGGAGTCTTGAAATGGCCGAGAGGTAAAGATTCATATATTGGAAGGTTATATACGGACACCGGAATGGTTCCGAAGAGGTTCCGGGATTTATTGGAGTACCGGGAGGTTACCGGACCCCCCTGGGAAAGTTAATGGGCCTCATGGGACATAGTGGAGAGAGGGAGGAAGGCCACAAGGGGTGGCACGCGCCTCCCCCTACCCAATCCTAATTGGACAAGGGGTGGGGGCGTGGCCCCCCTTTCCTTCTCCCTCTCCCCTCTTTCCCCTTTCCCCCTCTCCATTGGAAGGAAGTGGGGGGGGGGGCGAATCCTACTAGGAGTGGAGTCCTAGTAGGACTCCCCCCTTTGGCGCGCCTCACCTGGCCGGCCACCTGCCCCCTCTCCTTTATATACGGGGGCGGGGGGCACCCCAAAGGCACATCAATGGTTCTCTTAGCCGTGTGCGGTGCCCCCCCATAGTTTACTCCTCCGGTCATAGCGTCGTAGTGCTTAGGAGAAGCCCTGCGCAGATCACATCACCATCACCGTCACCATGCCGTCGTGCTGACGAAACTCTCCCTCGACCGTCTGCTAGATCAAGAGTTTGAGGGACGTCATCGAGCAGAACGTGTGCTGAACACGGAGGTGCCGTACGTTTGGTAATTGGATCGGTTGGATCCTGAAGACGTTTGACTACATCAATCGCGTTAACCTAACACTTCCGCTTACGGTCTACAAGGGTACATGGACACACTCTCCCCGTCTCGTTGCTATGCACCTCCTGGATAGATCTTGTGTGATCATAGGAACTTTTTTGAAATTGCATGCTACGTTCCCTAACATAGGCGGCAGCGACAGGTTCGAAGAATGTGAGGTGCTCTGACTCCTAACCATGTTAGAAGGAGCTCCATCATGGTTCCGTGGCCATGCGCCGTTTCCACCAACAGCTTGGCATGCATGCTGGCCCTATGCATCTCGGGAATGATGCCGAGGGCTCTTTCCATGGGGACGCTTTTGGTCACCAACGTCGCGGCGCTGCTCATCGCGCATGACCTGGGAAGACCGCAACGCATGCACTGGTGGGGTGTCTTGGAAGTCGCCTTTCCACCCTTGGAGGTCGCCACGCCGCCCGTAGGCAGCACAACTCATCCTTGGATCCAGCGATGCACGGGTCATCGTTGCGGCCGCGGACGATAGCTCTCGCCTGGCTTCGTTCGCCAGAACATCATGGATGCTCATGATCTACACCTCCGCCACCAGCGTCCACCCCGTCACCCGTCCGTGTTGGTACGGGCAGATCGGCCACAGACGAACCGATCGCCGTGATACCCTTCCTCTTGGGAGACATGGTGATGAAGAAACTGACACGCTAACTACTAGATAAGATTTGCACAAACTCTACACCCCTGCCTGGCACACCAAAGATGTCGGGGAAACAACACCTATGGGATCCCCAGGATCCCTTCTATGGTTTGGCAGGGAAGAAGTGTGCACAAAGAGTGGATCTAACGATCAACACGAAGGATTTTTACCCAGGTTCCGGCCACTGAGAAGCGTAAAACCCTAGTCCTAGTTTAGTGTATTGAGAGTACTTGAGTTCTTGCTAGCTGCTAATGCATGCAAACTGTTCCAGAAAGTCCAAAAGTCCCTTCCTGTATTGCCTTGGGCCTCCTTTTATACTAAGGGGCTACCACAGCGGCCTACAGGCATACAGGAGGTGTAAAGCTACCATAGTGCTTATACTTATCCCTATCATCTTAGGACAAGTGCATTTAATGCGCCATTTGCATGTCCCTAACTTTATTGGGGACGGAAACAGAGCCCGTCCCGTCTGTCGCTGCCTCACTCCATCTCGACATGCGTTCAGAATGACAAGGCTCGCGGGGCCAGGCTGGCAGGCTAGTCGTTGCGCTCGAGCGGTGGTAGGGTGGTGGGTTCTTTGTCGGGCGTGAGTCTTGTCATGGCCTCGTAGACGTCTCCGGCAAGGTTCTTGCCAGGGGAGCGCAAACGTTCCTGTCAAGGATCTTGCTGGGAACTTCGCCATTCAGCCTTCACAAAGATCTACATGCCACCACACAAACGCCCTTGGATCTTGGTCTTGACATTGTCGATGATGTCAGAGCTCTCAACCTCAAGGGAGATGGTCTTGCCGTTGTCGATGGCGTTAGAGCTCTCAACCTCAAGGGAGATGGTCTTGCTGTGGCTTTGCTTTGCAAACCATCCGGCAAGAATCTTGCCAGGGCTTCGCAAGCCATCCCGGCAAGATTCTTGCTGGAGGCTCAGCTTGTCTGCTGTTCTCTGATTACTTTCTCAGATGCCGTCTTGGTAATCTAGTATTTGCTTCCGGTTGTCCCCGTCACGCCTTGCGGCGGGTACGGCTGCAACTGCCTGTGCACAAGTAAGGGGTACTAAAGCGCCCAAAATTTAGTACACCGACAAAAACCCCATTCAGCTAGATAATGGGAGACACCTTGGATCAATGTGAATACTTTAGGGATTATTTCTTGATTCAAAAAGGGTAACTCTTATGGGATCAAATTGAAATGTTGCATTGGTATGCTTGGAATTTATGCTTGAGATATGATTATACTTGTTTCTCTAGGATGAAGGTTAAACACCTTCCCTTTTCATGTGCATTTAATGATAACAAAACCTTGGCATCTTATGCTAATGGTAGATATGATTACTATGATGTGGAACGAATAGAAGAATTTGTTGCTTTTAAGGGCGCTTGTGAAATTAAATGTTTGTTCGAAGAGTATGAACATTTTTATGATGTTGTTTATAGATCTAATTTTTTTGCTATACTTATGCTAATGGTAGATATGATATATATGGTTATGATGGCTTCTTATGCTAATGGCAGATATGATTACTATATCGAAGAAGTTTGCTCTTATTAAGGATTATATTGATGGGTTGCGTTTTACTATCACACATGATGATTTTGATGAGTATAATATGCATGTGCGTGCCACTCCTATTTGCAATTATTATGAGAGAGGAACCACATCTCTGCCTCTATGTTTCCAATATGATAAAATTGAAAGAAACTATATACTATGCATTGGCCTTTACTTGATGTGTATGAATTGTTCTTTTATGACATGTCGATGCGTAGGAATATAGTTAGACTTCGTCATTGCATGATATATGTTGCTTTGTTCTCACTACTAAATTATAAATCATTGTTAATTAAAATTGGCTTTGATATACCCTGGGATCCGAGTGGATCAATTACTTGAGCACTTTATGCCTAGCTTAATGGATTTAAAAAAGCGCTGCCAGGAGACAACTCAGAAGTTTTAGAGAGTCATTTACTTCTTTTGTGTGATTTTATAAAGTTTAAAAACAATAAAATATAGAGGGGAACCTAAAACGTTTCAAAAAGAAAAGTGAAACTGAGGAAGATGAACATCGTTGAAGTGGGGGACATCCTTGAACTTTGTTCATTCCCATGGAAACTTTGTGTAACATCCCAAATTTTCAATTTGGAATGTTTTTGCAATATTTGCTAAGCATCTATGCATTTTATTTGAATTGAGTGGCATTTGGAGAAAATTCAGAGGCATTTGAGTTTTATTTAAATTTGGATTCAAATTGGCATTTGAAATTTATTTCAAAAATCCCTAACAAATGCTTTGTTCAGAAGTATGAGAGGAGCTAACATGACACACCAAAAAAGTGAGAGAAAAATAATGCCAAAGTTTGAATTCAATTTTGTGTTATTTGGAATTTTCAAAAAATATGTTTTTTATTAAAGTTTTTATTACGCCTCTGAAAAATAGTTCATCTTGTAAGATTGATTTTTCTGATCTTTTTGATATATATATGTCCTATATAAAAGTATTTTTATTTTCTCCTTATATTTCATTTTCTTCTCTGTCTTATTCAAAAAAAAGGAGAAACCTCAGTGGGAGGCCAGGCCGACCGGCCTAGCAGCGTCGCAGCTCACCAGCGTCCCGAGCCGGCCTGCCCCAGCGCGCCTGCACCCGATCTCCCCTCCATCTCAGTCACCCGCTCTCTCTCCGTCCCCTTTCCCTCACTGACCCGCGGGACCCACACCTACCCTAACCCCTCGCCCACGCCCTGTCTTGCCAGCCCACGACCAGAGCGCGCCCGATGCCCTGATTCTCTCGAGATCGGGCTCTGGCTCCGCCCCTCCTCCAAGAAGGTGCCCTATAAAACCCCTACCATCTCCTCCCTCGAACCCCCACGTAAAACCCACTGTAGCCCATGAACTAACCAAACTGATCTCGCCTCCGCCGCCGCAGTTCGCCACCGTTGCCCTCACCGGTGAGCATCCTCCTGCCCCTCAAACCTTGTCAACCGGACTCCCTCAACCTTATGCATCCATTTGATATGGTCTGGCTCTTTTTTCCCGTCCGCAGCTACGAGACCGAGATCGTCCGCCCGCCGTCGGAGTTGCAGCTCACCTGGAGCTCCGCCGCCTCCCTCTGCTCGAGTCCGACGCCGCCGACCGCCACCGTCACCACCGAATGGTCCGCCTCAACTCGCAAGTCTTCCCCGACCCCTCCGCCGACGCCCGCGACCCGGAGCCACCGCCCTGCTCAACGCCGACCGCCACCGTCTTCTATTGGCCGTCGACAACCCTCTGTAAGCCGCCCCCCTTCATCCACCGTCCGATCACGCATGTACGACCCAGACTAGAGTAGCCAATAGTTAGGTTTATTTTTAGTGTAGATCGGTTTATTTATGTTTTAGTTATGGTTTATTTTGGTTTAGATCAAACCGGTCAGTTTATTTATTAGCCTGTATGATTTTAATTATTTTCCGGCCGAGCATTAGATAGTGCACCCCCATGCCCAATAGCGCCTGTTTTGTTTTTTATTATTTTCCGTTTATGTTTTTCTAGCATAAAAGTTTCAATCTTATAAAATCTATATATCCTAGGTTATTTAATATTTTAAGTTGATTACTTTTGCTCTAGTTTGCAAATTTACTAAAGTTTCTGTAGATATCAATTTTGGACATGTTTGAAGTTTTGAAAGTTGATTTACATGAATTTTGTGTAGATCATCAAATTTGCAATATCTAGAGCTAGGATTAATATTTTTAGGCGATTCTTGTTGCTATTGTTTTCTTATGACCTTGTCAAACATTAGGTCTAGTTTGGGGAATTTTAGAATTAATTAAAGTTAATTTATCATGAAAACAATATTGTTTTGCTTTTTATTACCTGTGTTGCTATTTCTTTTATTTTTAATTGTTTTAAAATTATTTTCTTTTGTTCATTTTGATATGCTAAGATTAGTTCTATATATTAACAGTAGAAAAAATATTTATATAAAAAGAAATTTAGTAGCATGTTTTGTTTTGTTTTACTAGGAAAACCGTTTTAAGCATATTAGGAGATTCATAAAAGGTTTTAAAATGATTCTTTTTGCCTAAATTTTATTTGTGTTTTTCTTTTTTTTATTTAGTAAAAACTTTATTTTTGTTCTGTTAAAGAAAATTTTAGTAGTAGAAACTATTTTATAGCTTGTTTCACTTGTAGGAAAAACTTGGTATTGATATTATGACTTTCTTTGGTTTTGTCTTTGGATTTCGTTGTGTGTTATATTTATTGTGATTTACTAAGTTTTTACTTGTTGTTATGTTAGTATATTGTATGATGGTATGCTTATTACGCTTTGTTTGTTTCGATAGTGTACTCGGAGTGTGAGGCGTGTTACTACGAGTCTTTAGCGTTCGAAGATCGTTATCAAGGCAAGTCTTTGATCATGAATTTTATTACCTATGTTTTATTGAATTAGTAGTATTTCCTCCCCACTATGCATGCATGTAGGAGAAATTGAATCAAGTCTTGAGTAGTATCATGTGGTAGTTTGACCCACTTCCCTATGTTACCATTGCTAGGTCGTTGTAGTATTTATGCTATGCTCATAGACGAGGGTTGGTTGAGTGATTTACATGGAAGATGTGAGAGTAAAGATCAAGACAACCTCATGATTTCAAGATGCTCAAGACAGACTTCAAATTCACTACTAGGTAGGGGACGGATTGATGGGCACCCTAGAGCAACCAGCGGATGGTCGGGATGCATGGAGAAGCGCCATGACATCTTGCGGAAAGCTTCACCCAGCCATGAAGAGACAGATGGATATACCCTGACCAGAAGCTTACATGTGCAGCTGCAAGCCATTATTGGCTCTCGCTTGGTCGACCCTAGGCATGACTCTGGACGGACGGTGCCAACAGATGTAGAAGAATGGTAGGTTATAGATGGGCACCGACAGTGGCCTAGAGGATCCCTACGGAAGATCCTATTTCGTTCGTCCGGTCTTCAAACACCAGGCAGTGCAAGGACATAAAGGAGGGAATGATTCTTGCGAGTAAAGTGTACAAACCTCTACAGAGGGTTAAAACCTAATCGATTAGCCATGTCCCCGGTTATGGACAACCGAGCCTTTGGAATTGGAGTTATTCAGAAATCTCAACACCAAACATAATAAATTAATGGGTTATTAATGATTTCGTGTATGAGACACTGGTTAGCGGAACCATCTCAGTAACAACCAATATTTTGTAGTAATTGTAAGCAAATCCTTTTGTTGTAGGGAAAAATTGTTTTGTTGCAAAAACTTAAACTTAGAGCCCCACAACCAAATTGCATATAGTTTTAGTATTTTATTATTGTTCCCTCTCTATGACTTGCCAGCATATTCCATAATTCTGACCTACACAGCTGCAACGTCTTATGTTGCAGAGGAGTTTTCCGACCTGGAGTGAGGCTACGATCCGCGCTCGGTGATGGCCCTATGGAGTCGGATGGACTCGCTTATCGTCTATGCTTCCGCATTTAGTTTTTGTCATGAGTTGGCCTTCGGTCGAATCTTTTCTATTGTAATAAAGACTCTATATGAGAATCCTGTAATAAATCAGGTGTGGTTGAACTTTGAAATTTTCATCAATGTACTGTGTGTGCAAGCATGATCTTGGGAAGGTACATATGCATAGAGACTTGACCGATTTCGTGTCAGGTTGCTACAAAGATGGTATCAGAGCACACGCTGACTGTAGAACATAACCCCTAGGATCGGAAAGCCATCAGAATAATATATTTTATTTTATGTCTTTATTTTCCGTAATTCTCCCCTATTCATTTCTGACTTCCCTCCAATTTCAACATTCTAGATGGCCGTCGAGTACACCCAGTTCTGCTACCAAAGTTTTGCCCGCCGAATGAGACGATGCCTTTCGGCCAAAAAGCTGGTTCATATCATCAAGAAGTTGAAGATTGATCTACCCTCCATCACCAGGAAGCGTACCAATGCACTTTCGACAGACACTTGCTATAGGATTGTGGTGCACATTCCAGGGAGGATTTTTAGAAGTTTCCAAGAGCCCATCGACTTCGAGTTTACCACTCTCACTTGGATCCTCGGGAGAGACATGGCTATTCATCGTGCACTTGGACATCTCTGAGAAGAGTGCTGGGCCGAGATCGACGCTTCAGACCTCGCCATTATTTTTCCACAGAGCAAGAAATGGAGATATCGTACGCACCATGGAGGATGACAACCTTCTCTCATATGTCCAAGACCTAGAGACTCACGTTAGGAATCTGGAGGTTCAGACATGCAGAAGCTCGAAGATCTTCAGGAGGCTATTGTTTCATGAACTGGATGAGGAGAAAGCACGCGAGGATGTCCTGGAACATGAAGAGGAAGTCAAGGATTTTCTGGAGAGAATCGAGAACCTGAAGACTTACATTGCCGCATTGGAGGAGAAGATGGACCAAGGAGAAGTCCTCTTTCTGAGTGGTGACGATGGACCCCTCGTGAGCAATGATAAGGATTACGAGGAAAGCTCTGCTGAAGGACGCAACAAGAGGAGATGCACCACCAGAGGACGCCGCACTAGAGGACGCACCACTGGAGGACGCAAGGATATCCGAGGAGAACATTTAGTCATGACCGCCATGTTATTTTTATTTTATTGTTGATCTATTAGGACGTTATTTTCGATTAGTCATGAGATTTGTAATCCGAGAATGAACTTTGTTTGAGTTGATCGAATAAATTATTGGTGTGATAATGATTGTTGCATTCATATGGGTAGTGTTAATTTTCCCTTTAGACCCTTGTTCTATTCTAGTTTCTCATCCACTCCAAAACAACAGATGCCTCCAAGACGTGACCTCGAATTCACTTTCCTACTGGAGCTCACCCATGTGATCCAACAGCAGGATGCCTTGATGCAGATGCTCATCCAGAACCAAGGCAACAACAACAGTCCACCTTCACCACCCCCTGTCGACAACCTAACCCATTTCCTAAGGCTGAATCCGCCTGTGTTCTCTAGTAGCACCGAGCCGATTGTAGCTGATGATTGGCTCCGCAAGATCGGAAGGGAGCTAGCAACTGTAGGATGCACAGATGTCGAGAAGGTGCGCTTTGCCGCACATCAACTTGATGGACCCGCAGCCTCTTGGTGGGAGAACTATAGCACCACCTATCCCATCGCCACCATCACATGTGATCTGTTTCAGTAGGCCTTCCACACCGCTCATGTCTCAGCTGGAGCCATGAGTCTGAAGAAGCGTGAGTTCCGCAACTTACGCCAGGGGAATCATAATGTCACTACAAAAAAATACACTTCCGTGATGATACGTGTTTGTCACAGTAGGTCACGTTTTCTATCATGCATGTACATCCATGACGATTTTATGACAGAATCAAGATAGTCATACCTGTGCTGTCCTAGAAGTGTTCCTTAACATTACCAAAATTATCATCGCGGAAGTGTCCACTTCCATGACGATAAATCGCGCGTCATAGAAGTGCTTTCGTCAAGGATGGCCGACACGTGGCATCCACCGTAACGGGTCGCCGTTAAGCTATCGGGTTCAAGTTTGGATCCGATAACCCGTTAACATCCTGGACCAATGGGGATTTTCCACGTATAAAATTATCACTGGCTGGAGGAAACACGTGCCGGCTCACCGTTGGGACAGATGTCATCCAATCATTGGACATAATGCGCCAATGATACATCAACACGTGGCATGGCCCAACAGAGGCCCATTCCTATGAAAAGGCCCGCCCATTTGACTTGGTCAAAAGATAGCAGGCCAGCCCACGGAAAGCCTGTTAACGGCCTTTTCGCACATAGCCCATTTATAGCCCGCTAACCCAGGGCCCATTACGACCTATCTGAATAAGGCCCAGTAGCATCATCCGGGCCATCGAATATGATTCCATCCCATTGTAACTTTCGGCCCATGTCTGGCCCATGACATCTTTTGGCCCATATGAGGCACATTGTAACTCTTGGCCCATTAACGGCCCGTGGTGAAACTGGCCCGTAATCTTTATACCCATTAACGTCCCATTATTCCATTGGGCCGTTTCAAGCCCATGTTATCTTTCGGCCTTCTTAGGGCCCATTTATTCTTGGGCTCATTTCCAGCATTCGGTTACTTACGACCTTTTACTGGCCTTTTCTGATTGTGGGCCAAATTCAGCCCGTGGTTACAGTTGACCCATTTGTGGCTCGTTAATCCGTTGGGCCGTTTTCATAACGTCATCAAATACGACCAATTAACGACGGACTGTTATGGTCGGCCCATGAAGGATGATTCCAACTCTAGCTCGTTTGAGGCCCATAATATGGTCCATTATTGGCCCATGTTTGGCCAATCGATCATACGGCCCGTAGAAGGCCCATTGATGCTACTCCTCATAGAAGCCCCATTGTTTCTGTGGCCCGTAGGAGGCCCAGGGTCACTATAGTAAATATGTAGCCCATGGTTACTATGGCCTAGTTTCAAAAACAGGTTATTGTGGACACTAGCAAACCACGGAAAAAGAACTGCACTGACTACAAGCAAACAAATAAACAAGACAACAAGGAAATAAATAAGGAAGCAACTTATGCTAGGCTATCATGACTATTACACATATTACATCCACTAGACATCAAAGTTTGCCACCAGTGCAAATATAGGGAACAAAGCAGCATATCACATACACTGGTTGACAAAGTTGGAGACCAGTGCAAATAAACGCTACAGCAAAACAAGTCCAGAACTGAAACCACTTCAGAAGATCTCAAGAAACAATATCATGGGTACCCATAATGCTGGCAAGATGCTTAGCAAGCTTATTAACTTTCTCTTGGTTGGCGCTTAAATCCTCCAGTGCTTGCTGTTGCACAAGAAAGTATGCATCTGAATTCTGTAGGAACTTCCTCAGTCCTTCGGCTTCTTGCCATAGCACAACTGACTGATGCCTTTCAGCCTATAGCTGATACTGAAGAAGTCGAAGTGATTCAGGCAGCGAGTTTGAAAAGCTTGTGCCAGCGGTACTGGCCAGTAACTCGAACACTACATCAATGTAGGACTGTGGGGTTTTCTCACTATCTACAAGATCATTTTTATCACCTTTCTTGGAGACCAACAGGGTTGTCTCACTATCTTGAACCTTTTCTACATCACTTTCTCTACCATTGCATAGTGGAGTGCTCTTGTCCAATATTCTGTTCGCATACTACAAGAGAAACAAGCAGACACATCACAGGTTTAGCATGTAGTATACGAAACTCATTTTGGTAAATCGGTCCAGTAGTAAGGTGTATAGGATAACAACATGAAACAAACATATATCTATGTAGTATGGTCACCGTATTGTCCATATCATTCTAGTTTATGTTGCAAAATCAAGATACAGACACAGTTCAACTCATATATTTTGAAGACACAGCAGCATAGACAGAGTATAAGTGTGAGAAACTACACATCATTGGCAACACTTGTAATGTGCATCACATGAGAACATAACTGTTTATACAACTGAAACTGAAATCAACATAGATCAAGAAGTTAGAACAACAGTCCGGTTAAAGAAATAGGTTTAAAACGTACCTATTGCACCATTGGAGTTTCAATTGGATCCTTAAAATTCAAAAGAAGTTGGTATGAGAAAATACAGTGATGCAACAACAAAGGAGTATGGACCATAGCTACAGAATCTGACTTGAGAACAGTTGCTCGTCTGCTTTAAACGTGGAGTTCGAGTTCGTTGTGGTGGTCTTCGTGCTTTGGGCACTGTAGTTGCTTTACAAACTGCTCGTGTGGGGGTACTCTATGGTGGACATGGTGCTTTGTCAACTAGAAGTGGGTTACTATTCGCTTGGGTTGGGGTTAGATGGGTTGTAGTTGTTTCTCTACCCAACGGTGTAAGTGTGCAATCTGGAAGAGTCTCAATTATGTGTGGTGGGGCTAGTTTGTGGGCGAGTACAACCATGCTTCTATCTGCATCTACGGGTAGCACTATCTTTTGTGAAGAATCAGTTTTTGCTCCCATAGATACGGCCATAACCCCCTCCAATTCGAATGGCTGATAAACAAGAAAAGAAATTGAACATACAAACATTGTATGATAGACAGATGTGGTAATTCACATATATGTTGTCTAACCAAACAGGACATCATGACACAATTTCACATATATGATGCCTAACTAAACAGGATAGCATGGCATAGTTTCAGATATATGATGGATAACTTAATAGGATATAATGGCATAGTTCAACATATGATGAGTATCTAAACAGGATGACATGACTAAACTATATGATGTCTTTCTAAAATAGGTTGGGATGAAATAATTCACATACATGTTGTCTAAGTATACATGATGGCATGATATAATTGACATAATTGATTCATATACTAAGCAGTTGCACTCACATGTATGATCTCTAAACTAATCACATGTAATTCAATACTGTTCGTATGATGTCTAAACTAAGCAATGCAAGACACCTACGCATGATATGAGAAATATAAACATTGCAACTTAGAGCATACACCTCAGGTGGGATATAGGACTGGTCATCTGTCTCTGAAACCTCCTTCGAGGAGCTCCCTGTAACCATCAAGATATATGCTTCAACATGTACCATTGCCTGCTCTAAAGACCTTGTGTTTCACTCCTGATTTTTCCATAACCGACTCAAATGGCTGATACACATGAAGAGTAGTTCAATATACACAGATTGTCGACAAATGGAATACATAATGAAAAAAAGATGGCATGAGATAATTCACATATATGATGCCTAGATACATGGAGGTCCATAATTCATATATATGATAACTCACTGAAAAACATGGCATTGCATAATTCACATATCTGATACAGAAAGCAAACATGAGGCATTCACACAAAGCATGTCTAATCTAAGCAGATGGCATGGCAATGCAAGACACCATATGCATGATATGAACAATATAACCCTACCAAGTTAGAGCATGCACCTTTCAGGGGGGGATACGACTGGTCATCTATCTCTGAATCCTCCTCCGAGGAGCTATTTGTTGAAAGGATCGATATGGTTGACTAGAGGGGGGTGAATAGGCAACTAACAATTTTTAGCTTTTCTTTACCAAATTAAACTTTGCATCAAAGTAGGTTGTCTAGATGTGCAACTAGGTGAGCAACCTATATGATGCAACAACAACGAGCACACAAGCAAGCAAGAGAAGTAACACTAATAAGCTTGCACAAGTAAAGGTAAGAGATAAGCAAGAGTGGACCCGGTGAAGACGAGGATGTGTTACCAAAGTTCCTTCCTTTTGAGGGGAAGTATGTCTCCGTTAGAGCGGTGTGGAGGCACAATGCTCCCCAAGAAGCCACTAGGGCCACCGTATTCTCCTCACGCCCTCACACAATGCGAGATGTCGTGATTCCACTATTGGTGCCCTTGGAGGCGGCGACCGGACCTTTACAAACAAGGTTGGGGCTATCTCCACAACTTAATCTGAGGCTCCCAACAACACCACGAAGCTTGACCACAATGCACTATGGCTCCATGGTGACCTCAACCATCTAGGGTGCTCAAACACCCAAGAGTAACAAGATCCACTAGGGATTGGTGGGGGAATCAAATTTCTCTTGGTGGAATTATAGATCAGGGACTTCTCAACTAATCCCGAGAAAATCAACAATTTTGATTGGCTAGGGAGAGAGATCGGGCGACAATGGAGCTTAGAGCATTAATGGAGCTTTTGGGGGAAGAGGGTAGTCAACTAGAGGAAGAAGACACCCCTTATATAGTGGAAGAACAAATCCAACTGTTATCCACCAACTCAGCCTGCGCAATGCGGTACTACCGTACCAGAGGCGCGGTACAACCGCAGGGGCACACAGTACTACCATAGGGCCCCGCGGTACTACCGCCCACGCAGTAGAGACCAGAACAGCCCAAAATGCACTAAGGCAGAGGGCGGCAGTACTGCTGGCGCGGTACTACCGCGCCCCTTGTGGTACTACCACAAGGCAGGAGCTGTCCAGAGATGGGAAGGCACAGATATAATAAGTTACATCCGTGGCTACTTCCTCAGAGTTGGAGTCGATGCAAAAACCCGACGCGGTAGTACCGTAAGCCAGCAACGGTACTACCACGCTAGGCGCGGATGAAAAAAATTTCATCCGCCCCTTACTTCCGCATACTAGCAGAACTAAGCCAGATACCATGGTACTACCGTGCCCAGTGCGCGGTACTACCATGATGGGTGCCACCCACTAGGGAGAGGGTGACAACATATGGACTCCGGCCACAGTACTACCGCTTGCCAGGAAGCGGTACTACCATGGGCGCTTGCGGTACTACTGCACCGGCGGACGGTACTACCGCAAGGGCATGCGGTACTACCGCTCTATGGAGCAGTACTACCGCACGCCCTAGTTCAGCAAGCACGAGCAATATTCACATAGACAAGGAAAACATAGGATGCTCCAAAGGCTAGAAGAAAAGGAGGTACAAAGGAAGATGTGTACGTGATGAATCCACCCAACCTTTCCGACGCGGACCCCCTCTTAATACTACGGCTTCCCTACGACTCAATACCACTGAAAAGAAACGTAGAGAAACGCCATCTTCCATAGCTTTCGAGGGGAACCAAATCATCTTGTGCCTAGTCAATATATATCTGAAATATTCGATGCACATGATTAGTCCGCAAAAGTATTGTCATCAATCACCAAAACCAACTAAGGGATAAAAATGCCCTTACATTCTCCCCCTTTTTGGTGGATTGATGAAAACACTGGATTTGCACAAGGGTATAATGCAAAGAGCAAGGGAAAACCCCAAGTCTCTAGAATATAGACGGGCTCCCCCTAGATGTGTGCTATCTCGATGAGTGCTTTGGACTGCACTGCACACATACTAGGATCAACACTCCCCCTATATTTTATAGACATGGCATATCTTGTAATAAGGCTAAAACTATGCAAGATAGGAAAGAGCATAATGAAATAAGCACAAGATAGAATAAGCTCACTACAGTATGATAGAGTGCATATGTCTTACACCATATGATAGAAGGTCTCACAAGCACAAACCAAAGCAAACGACATAAACGAAGTTCAACTGACCCAAACACGACACAACTCGCAAATCCTACATTCTCTCCCCCTTTGGCATCGAGACGCCAAAAAGGCAGAGAGGACACCTACAACAATAGTGGTGGCTCAAGCTGAGTAGTCACTTGCACGCTCCCCGTCAGACTCGGCACCTGGGACGGACTCTTCCTCAGACTTGGTCCAGTGATAACCCTGCTTGGCGATCCATTCTGCCTCCAGGGTGATGTCCTCCTTTGACCCGCTGGAGATGGTCTCGCCAAAGGTCCTGAAAATCCGCTTGTCGCGGCGGCGAGTCTCCTTGGAAGCCATTGTACTGCCCCTTTGCCTGCATACAGAACAACATCTTCATCTTGTTCTTCAGTCGCTTAGCCCAAGATGGCTCAGAAGTGGGAGGGGTGTAACCCTGAGAGATGTCCTCGTCTGCTACCTCCTCCTCATGCTCATCTGCACCCACGTCCATGGCAGCTGTGACATCAGCATGAGAGGTAGTGTTGGCCCACTGAGTCTTGACGCGGAGGTTGATGGGCTCATGCCGGATCCAACTAGGGGCCTCAAAATCATCCTGAGGGTAGAGCTGCTCCCAAGTTGCTGAGATCAACTGAAACAGATAAGGTCCATAGATGGGGACCTTGCGGTTGTAGACCGCAAACCAAAGCTCATTCCACGTGATATGTGAGACATCAAGTGGTAGTGTCTGAGAGTTGCGAGCGCCTTCACATAGCAGCATCATATCCACAAGATAGGCATGCACCTTGTCCTTGTCCCCAATGCGTGGGAAGAGAGTGTTGCGGAAGATCCGGTGCATGATGTCAAGAAAAGACTTGAGTACCCAAGTTGACTTGCCATTGGAGAGCTTCATCTCCACATAGAAGGGCATAAGCCTCTTCTTGTTGGGAAAACTTTGTTTTTGCCACTCTAGCTTTTGACCACTTTGCTTATGCCACTCTAGAATTTGACATTTCACTTTTGCCACTCTTAGTTTTTGACAATACATCACAATTGCCATTCTGTGGCAAAAATAATAATTTTAGAGTGGCAATTGCGATACATTGTCAAAATCTAGAGTGGCAAAAGTGAAATGAAAAGTTATTGCTTTTGCCACTAAATGGCATTTGTGATGTATTGTCAAAAACTAAGAGTGACAAAAGTGATATGTCAAAATCTAGAGTGGCATAAGCAAAGTAGGCAAAAACTAGAGTGGCAAAAACAAAGTTTTCCCCTCAGACTCGGAATTGGCATGAGGGCGAACACCTTGGGGTGTGGCGAGCCCCTCATCCGGAACCCCAAGCAAAGTCATGAATTCCTTCCAAGTAGCAGTCAGCTCCCGACCATTGGTCATCCAAGTTGTCGGTGTCAAAACTGGCGGATCTCGGGTAGGGGGTCCCGAACTGTGCGTCTAAGGCGGATGGTAACAGGAGGCAGGGGACACGATGTTTACCCAGGTTTGGGCCCTCTTGATGGAGGTAATACCCTACGTCGTGCTTGATTGTTCTTGATGATATGAGTATTACAAGAGTTGATCTACCATGAGATCATAGAGGCTAAACCCTAGAAGCTAGCCTATGGTATGATTGTCTATTGTCCTACGGACTAAACCCTTCGGTTTATATAGACACCGGAGGGGGCTAGGGTTACACAGAGTCGGTTACAAGGGAGGAGATCTACATATCCGTATTTGCCAAGCTTGCCTTCCATGCCAAGGAAAGTCCCATCCGGACACAGGACGAAGTCTTCAATCTTGTATCTTCATAGTCCAACAGTCCGGCCAAAGGATATAGTCCGGCTGTCCGGAGACCCCTTAATCCAGGACTCCCTCACAAGTCATGGTCCTTTCCTCATTGGGATGAAAATGCACCGAGGCAAAGAACTGAGCAAGGATCTCAGGATCAATGTCTTTGTGGAATGAGATGATATGCTCAATGCCAAATTGCTCCACTAGGTCTAAAGCCTCACCAAAGTATTCCCGGTGCTTCTCTTGATTCATGTGATGCATGTTGATCCACTTCACATCCACATAGGTGTTTTTCTTGGCCTTGATGACATCCAGATAGATGAGATTCTGCTGCTTGGTCCAGAATAGCTCATTCCCTTGAAAGTTGGCACGAGGGTTTCCATATGGATTGATCTTCCTTCGAGAGATGAACTCAGCAAGCGGTATCTCATCCATACCCACGGCGGGTTCCTTCTCTTTGGTGGCGGTGGTCTTGGTTCTGCGATGGGGGGCATTGGAGCCCTATGCTGCCTTTGAGTTGCGCATATGCTTGGATCCCGTGTTACAGCTTGGATTGGAGCAGCGATCCGGAGCACCTGAGCCACCATCGAAAACACACACCACAAAACAACCACGCACGAAACACGAGAATGATCAACGCAAAGACCACAACAAAAACAAGTAGACATAGCACGTGAGAAGTGCCATAAGAGGGATTTGAGACAACGGTAGTATTGTGTGTTGCGCCACATGCGGTAGTACCACTCCAAGGAGCGGTAGTACCTGCGACGCGGTAGTACCGCACTAGTAGGGCGGTAGTACCAGACGCGCGGTAGTACCGCACCTGAAGAGCGGTAGTACCGCACGGTTGCAGATCCTTAACGGCCACAGAGATATGAGCACAACCGTGTCAACACGCGGTACTATGGTTGATCAAATCCATCACGGGACAACTATAGCAAGTACCATCACTACACAAAACTACTCTCCTATATCCTACTCTTGCAAAGATTTGGCCTAAAATCTCACGAACAACTTGCATCTCCCCAAAACCTAAAAACAACAAGACGAACTAGAAAAAGGAAGGGATTGGCGAGAAACCTTGTTTCATGGCAAGAGGGAGTGGTGGGGAACGATCCCACCGGTTAGAATCCGAGGAGAGCGGCCGGAGATGGAGATCCGGCGAGGACCTCCGGCGCCATTCTTGAGCGAGAGAGAGAGAGAGACGGAGTGGGGAGAGAGACGAATGGGTATGGGGGAGTTGGAACTCCCCTGCCCGTGTTTAACCCCCCACGCCCCTCGACCGCACGGTAGTACCGCACATCATCGCGGTAGTACCGCCCCGTGGCTTTAGTACCTCTCCCTCAAGTGGCAGTAAAAAAATTCTACTGCGCTGGGTGCGGAAGTACCGTGTGCTCCTCACGCGGTAGTACCGCACGTCATTGCGGTAGTACCGCCCGAGCGGAAGTACTACACCGAGGCCATAGTACCGCTCCCCTAGGCGGTAGTAAAAAAATTCTGCCGCGCTGGGTGCGGAGTACCGCGCGCTCCCCGCGCGGTAGTACCGTGGTAGGCCGCGGTAGTACCGTGAGCTCAAGAAAGAGCAGTTTCAACCAACCGAGAGAACACCGAAGCACGGAACCTTCAAGCGAAAGACCACACCAAAGATTTAACACACTGGACACCACAAGGACAAGCTCGGCACAAAGGAAGAGAATCAAGAGACAACACAGACCAAAAACGAGATACAAGCTCTCCATGGAGAGGGCGGTGGCTGGAGCCACCTATGTTTGAGTCAATTGGTATGGCACCGCGAAGAATTATCCTTGGGCCCATGACCAAAACTCGTCTTTGAAGAACAAGTACCATCAAAAATGGCTAATGTGAAAGAGTTGATCGCTTTATGCATAATGGGGGAGGGAGAGTTCATTGAGAGAACAACACTCACCCTATGTCCATGCCTACACCTAGATTAGACAACAAGTTATGTGAGGTGGGGTGTGCAAGGGTTCAAGCAACATTGCTCGAATCAATGATATTTAGCTCATGCCTTAACTCGCGAAATCTTGCTTCATCCAAAGGCTTCGTGAAAATATCTGCAAGGTTATCATGGGTGTTGACGTAGTTGAGCTCGATCTCCCCTCGCCTAATGTGATCCCAGATGAAGTGATACCGAATCTCAATGTGCTTCGTCTTGAAGTGTTGCACCGGGTTGAGAGAAATCTTGATGCACTTTCATTGTCACACCAAAGAGGCACTTTGTCCCAAATGACACTGTAATCCTTTAAAGTTTGCCTCATCCATAAGAGTTGTGCACAACAACTACCGGCAACCACATACTCCACTTCCGTGGACGAGAGAGATACACAACTTTGCTTCTTGGAAGACCAAATCACCAAAGAGCAACCAAGAAATTGGCACCCTCCGGAAGTGGACTTCCTATCCACTTTGTCTCCCGCCCAATCCGAGTCCGAATAACCTACAAGCTTGAAGTTTGCTCCCCTTGGGTACCATAAGCCAAAGTTTGGGGTATGAGCCAAATATTGAAAGATTCGCTTGGCCGCCACAAAGTGACTTTCCTTAGGTGCGGCTTGAAACCGTGCACAAATTCCCACACTCGACATGATATCCGGTCTAGATGCACAAAGGTAAAGCAAGGAGCCAATCATGGAGCGATATACCTTTTGATCCACCGCTTTACCATTGAGATCAATGTCAAGTTGGCACTTGGTGTGCATGGGAGTGGAAGACGGCTTGACATCACTTAGCTTGAATCTCTTGAGCACGTCTTGAGTGTATTTGGCTTGGTTGATGAAGGTTCCTTCTCTCCTTTGCTTCACTTCAAACCCGAGAAAGAACTTCAACTCTCCCATGGAAGACATCTCAAACTTTGAGGTCATGAGAGTGGAAAATTCCTCATTGAAAGCTTTGTTAGGGGAACCAAAGATAGTATCATCAACATATAATTGGCACACAAACAACTCCCCTCTGACCTTCTTAGTAAACAGAGCGGGGTTGATTAGCCCAACTTCAAAACCACGGTCTTGTAACAACTCGGTAAGGTGGTCATACCATGCATGTGGGGCTTGTTTAAGGCCATAGAGTGCCTTATCGAGTTGACACACATGATCGAGAAAGTAGGGATCCTCGAACCTTGGGGGTTGCTTGACATATACCAATTCATTAATCAAACCATTAAGGAAAGCACTCTTCACATCCATTTGTTGTAACTTAAAGTTATGATGAGAAGCATATGCAATCAACATGCGAATGGATTCAAGATGAGCAACGGGGGCAAAGGTTTCACCATAGTTGATACCCTCGACTTGGGAGTAGCCTTGTGCTACCAAACGAGCCTTGTTACGAATGATAACCCCGTGAGCATCTTGCTTGTTCTTGAATATCCACTTGGTTCCAATGACATTGTGGTTCTCCGTTGGCCTTGGCACCAATCTCCACACTTTGTTGCGCTCGAAGTTGTTGAGTTCTTCATGCATGGCATTGAGCCAATCCGGATCTTCGAGCGCCTCATAGACCTTTTGGGGTTCAACACAAGAGACAAATGCGTGATGTTCACAATAGTTTGCTAATTGTCTACGAGTGCTTACCCCCTTTCTTAAGCTTCCAAGCACATTTTTCATGAGATGATCCTTGGTGGAGATCTTGGAAGCAATCTTGGCGGCACGACGCTCCAATTCCTCCTCGGGGGTGAGACGAGGAGTGGTCACTTGATCATCTTGAGCGCCGTCTTGAGCTTGTTCTTGATCTCAAGGAAGCTCTTGATGGCCTTGGGCATCACTTGATGTTACAACACCATCTTGAGATTGACCTTGCCCTTGGTCTTGTTCTTTAGGTTGAGGGCCTTCACTTTGTTCTTCGGAAGCGTGTGGGTCTTGGGTTGGTGAAGGTTCCACTTGAGTGGAACATTGTCCTTCTCCTTCGGCCATAAGGGGTTCCTCAATGGGTAGGATATGACCAACACACATTCTTCTTATGGCTTGGGGAGGAATTTCATCACCTACATCACAAGTACCACTTTGCTCCACTTGGGAGCCGTTATTCTCATCAAACTCCATGTTACATGTTTCCTTAATAAGTCTTGTGGACTTATTGAGAACAGGGTAAGCATGAGAGTTTGTAGCATAACCAATAAATATGCCCACATAAGCTCTAGCCTCAAATTTAGAAAAACAAACACCTTTCTTGAGAATGAAACACTTACACCTGAACACCCGGAAGTACTTGAGGTTGGGCTTATTACCGGTGAGTATCTCATATGGAGTCTTGTTCAAGCCTTTGCGGAGGTAGAGCCAATTAGATGCATGACATGCGGTGTTGATGGCTTTGGCCCAAAAGTTATAGGGAGACTTGAACTCCGCCATCATGGTCCTTGCCGCGTCCATCAATGTCCGGTTCTTCCTCTCTGCTACACCATTTTGTTGAGGGGTATAAGGTGCGGAATATTGATGCTTGATTCCCTCATCACTCAAAAACTCATCCAATGTCGGAGAAAATAGCCATGGGTAGCCTAGTCGGCTTCCCCTGGCCCTCCTGAAAAAATTACGAGCCCGCCCGGCTCTCGAAAATCCAAGACATGGGGCCGCCTTCCCCTTGCTGGCTGCCACCTAGGCCGGCTTTCGGAAGGCGGTCCGACTTTAGCCCTCATGAGAAGGCCGACTCCAAGAAGCCGACCATGAGAAGGCCGACTCCAAGAAGCCGACCATGAGATGGCCGACTCCAAGAAGCCGGCTCCCCATAAAGCGGTCAAGACCGTACCCACAAAGTTTGCACCCACCTAACAGCGGTGCGACGGGGCGTGGCTACAGTGAAGCCTGCCACCCCCGAATCCCGGAGCACGCCTGGCACAGTGCGTCGTACGGGGTAGGCATGACCCGTCCGGCGCGACACTGTTGCCATGTTGACCCTGGCATCACCCACGACGGGCCGCCAGCATGGCCCACAGACGGTGGGCCCCTTTGAGTAGAGAGACGCCCGAAGGCGGCCACGCCTCCCACCAGTCGGCCCAAGACAGAGCCGGCTCCCTGCGGCCGGCTTGCCGCCTCCCTCAAAGAAGACGCCCCGTTAAGGAGACAAGACGCGGTGAGGCTACAGTGATCGCCTGACAGGCGGCGGTACTATAGCCGCGCTTACCACGACGAAGCCCACGTCAACAAGATGGAGCCACAGTAACCAGCCGCCGACCAGGCCCTGGACAGTGGGGCCGGCCTGTCGACCAAGGGGCCGGCAGCCGGCGGGACCCACCAGTCGGCGGGCCCCAGCAGCCGGTGCAGAAGCCGGCGAGCGCAGTCACAGACGGCTGGGCCCCGCGCCCAGTCGGATTACCATTGTATCCCCGGGGGTAGGCCTTTATAAACCCCCCGGTGCACCCATGCAAAGGGTTGGACCCCTTGCTAGTTCTAGATTCCACACAAGAAGAAGAAACAGGCTAGCCGTGCCCTTCTTCCTCCTCCCCCCAAACAGCTCAAGGAGCGTCGTGTAGCTACTTGATTCATCTAGTGAACATGCGGAGACCCCGCAGAGCAGCAGTAGGGGTGTTATCTCCACGGAGAGCCTCAAAGCTGGGTAAGATCCATCGGCGTGCATGTCTTCGCCTTATCCCGTTTCCAGGCACCGGCGATGTCTTACTGGCTCCCACAATGATAAGCCACCCGTTGGCATATGTCGCACCTACCACCCGACATTTGGCGCCCACCGTGGGGCCAGGTGCACCGTCGTCCGGAGACCTGTTCTGGACGGGAACCCTCTTCCTCCCCAGCGAGCGTAGCCAGCCCGGCACGCCCGATGGCGCTTGCCACGACGCGCTGCAAGGCGTCACTAGCATCTGCGCGGCGAGCAGCCTCGCCGATCTCCTCGACGAAACTCTCATCTCCGACGAGCTCGCCTCCGATGCGGGCACCGACCACCTCGCCAACCTTCTCGGCCAGCTCCATGTCTCTAGCGAGCCCGCTGCGGACCTGGCGTCGGTTGGCTCCACTGACCCGATGCCTATCGACTCCGACACGGCCTCCTACGACACCTTCCCCACCAACGTCACGATCTACAACGACCCGCTTCCTCGAGCCGACGGCTGCGATGCTGTCACCACCGAAGTGATGGTTGTCGGCCACGGCGGCCCGGCCGATGAGAGTGCCCGCGACGCCTCGCACGCGGTGGACCATGACTTGTCCGGTCCCCTCCCGGCTAATGCCGACGACGAAGCGCTGGAGGCGCGCCGCCTCGCCCTCCTCGCAGAGGGCCGGAGGTTGGCTTCCGTAAGACGCCTCACTGAGGCCTATTAGCGCCAAGCTGACCGCGCCGCCTTCGGCACGCCGGCCCCGGACGGGCCAACCCAGGCCGGCCTTGTCAAGCAACGCGGCGCCGTCATCGCCTACACGCTGGGAGTCGACCGCCCGGTCTACGCCACTCCGCTCGAGAACTTGCGTGCTGCCCAGGCGGCCGTAGACGAGTTGGACGGCTTGGAGGCCAAAGACCTCCCCCACATGACCCGGCGCATCCAGCAATTGATCGACGCAGCCGCACAGCGACACGAAGCCGACACACGCGCGGAAAGCCCTCCCCCGCGCCGAGAGCACGGCGCGACGTCCCGGACGCCGACTACGAGCAACACCCGCGCGCGACGCGAGAAGGAGCCGGCTGCCAGCCGCAGCCGGACCCGGATCTCCATCGAGCGAGACGCGAACGATCATCCCCGAGCCATGGAATGGCGGGGCGACCCGCCTCCGCCTTCGCCCCGTGGAGAGAGATATCCTGCCCCGCCGCCAGTGGCGCAGCCGACTCTCAGCGGCAGGCTAGGCCGCCGCGAAGGAATCGACGAGAACGACGCCCGCCATCGGATCGACCGCCTGGCGCGATCCCTGGCATTGGAAGAAGAAGACGATGTCGGCCCGCCTTGTTTCGGCCCCCGCATCCGCGACGAACCCTTTCCCAAAGGGTTCTCGCTCCCAAGAGACACGCCCAAGTACAACGGCTCCGTGAAGCCGGAAGATTGGTTGATCGACTACTCCATGGCGGTTAGCATAGCCAACGGCAACCAGCGCGTTGCCGTGAAGTACGTGCCCCTCATGCTGCAAGGCATAGCGCGGACCTGGCTCAACAGCCTCAAGCCGCGTAGCATCAACAGATGGCTAGATTTCACAAAAGCCTTCATCCGCAACTTCACCAGCACCTACAAGCGGGCTCCCAAACCTAGACAGCTCTCCTTGTGCGTACAAGGCCCCGCCGAGTCCACTCGCGATTACGTCACGCGTTGGGCCGAGCTCCGCAACTCCTGTGAAGGGATGCACGAGGTGCAGGCCATAGAATACTTCACAGCCGGATGCTGAGAAGGCACCCTCCTCAAGCACAAGCTCCTCTGCGACGAGCCGGCTACCCTTGACGAGCTTCTGGACATAGCGGACAAGTACGCCACCGCCGACTCCTCGATGAAGACCGAGCTTCGGGTAGACGCGTCCGGAAAGGTACTCAACCCGGCGCCCAAGACGCCGGCTGGGGATTCCGGCCGACTCCCCCACTCGAACGACCACAAGCGAAAGGGCCCCGCGCCGCCTCCCGCCAGTCGGCAGGTGGCCACAGTCGAAGATGCGCCGCCTGAAGAACGACCGGCGCCCAAGAAGCCCAAGGGTGGCAGGCCGGCTTGGCAGCCCGCCTTCTCCTACGAGCAAACCCTCGACGCCCCTTGCAAGTTCCACAGCGGCGCGAAGCCGTCCAACCACACGACCCGGAAGTGCCATTGGCTCACTCGAATCTCTAAGGGCGAGGGGCTCGTGCCGCCTCCGCCTGCCGGCCCGCCGCCTCCACCTCTGCCGCCTCCGGCCGCTCGGCCCGCAGTCGGAGCCGTGCATGACGAGTTCCCTGACGAGCAAGCAACCTACATCATCTTTACAAGCCAGCCCGAAGACCGGCGCAACAAACGCCAAGAGCGCCAGGAAGTTAGCGTGGTCGCTGCCAGCCCCGCCGGACACATGCATTGGTCAGAAAAGCCCATCAGCTGGAGCCGGGCCGACCATCCGGAGGTGATGCCGTCTCCCGGCTCTTATGCTTTGGTCTTGGAAGCCACCCTCGCAACGGACAGACGCGTCGCCCGCTTCTCCCGTGTGTTGATAGACGGCGGGAGCAGCATCAACATCCTGTACCATGACACCCTGGAGAAGCTAAATGTCAAGACGAAGCAGCTCATGCCTACTCGGACAGTGTTCCACGGCATCGTACCCGGCCTGTCCTGCGCCCCCATTGGCAAGATCAAGATTGATGTACTTTTTGGGGACAAGGAGCACTTCCACCGGGAAGCGATCTGGTTTGAAGTGGTGGACCTGGAAAGCCCTTACCATGCGTTGCTTGGCCGACCTGCCTTGGCCAAATTCATGGCAGTTCCCCACTATGCATACCTCAAGATGAAAATACCAAGCACCAAAGGCGTCATCACCGTAGCCGGCGATTACAAGAAGTCCTCTGAGTGCGCAGTAGCCAGCAGCCGGCTGGTCGAGTCCCTTGTGATTGCCAAAGAGAAGAAGATGTTGGACCGAGTCGTGGCCATAGCCGGCAAACAGTCGGCCGTGTCCCCCGACCCCAAGGAGCATGACGCTCAAGGATCTTTCCAGCCGGCCAAGGAGACGAAGAAGATACCTCTTGACCCCGAGCATCCAGAGAGGTTTGCCGTCATCGGGGCAAACCTGAACAGCAAATAGGAAGGCGAGCTCGCCGATTTCCTCCGTGAGAATCGGGACATCTTTGCATGGTCCCCCAAGGATATGTCGGGTGTTCCGAGGAAATTCGCCGAGCACAAACTACACGTTCGAGAAGACGCAAAGCCAGTCAGACAACCCCTTCGCCGACTGTCGGAGGAGAAATGCAGGATTGTAGGGGAGGAGCTAGCCCGACTTTTGGCAGCCGGCTTCATTATGGAAGTTTTCTTTCCAGAGTGGCTCGCCAACCCGGTCCTTGTGCTAAAGAAGAACAACAAGTGGCGCATGTGTATAGATTACACGAGCCTCAACAAGGCATGCCCCAAAGATCCCTTTGCCCTGCCAAGGATACACCAAGTGATAGACTCGACAGCCGGATGCGAGCTGTTGAGTTTCTTGGATGCTTACTCCGGATATCACCAGATAAAGCTGGATCCGGATGACTGCCTGAAGACCGCCTTCATCACGCCATTTGGAGCCTTCTGCTACCTGACTATGACATTCGGCTTGAGAAATGCCGGTGCCACCTTTCAGCGTTGCATGCAGAAGTGCCTCCTCAAGCAACTCGGCAGAAACGCTCACGTTTATGTGGACAACATCGTGGTGAAGACGGAGAAGCGCGGCACCTTGTTGGGAGACCTCAAGGAAACGTTTGAGAACTTACGCCGGTTCCAAATCAAGCTTAACCCCGAGAAATGCGTGTTCGGAGTGCCAGCCGGCCAGCTCCTAGGCTTCCTGGTCTCCGAACGCGGCATCGAATGCAACCCGATGAAGATCAAGGCCATCGAGAGAATGGCGATCCCCTCCAAGCTTCGAGACATTCAGAAGTTCACCGGGTGCTTGGCCTCCTTGAACCGCTTCATCAGCCGGCTCGGAGAGAAAGCTCTCCCCCTCTACCGCCTCATGAAGAAGAGCACTCACTTCGAGTGGAACGACCAGGCCAACCAAGCTTTTCACGAGCTGAAGAAGATGCAGGCCACGCCGCCTGTCCTCGCAGCGCCGACTGAGAAAGAGCCCATGCTCCTCTACATCGCCGCAACCAGCCGGGTGGTCAGCACCGTCATCATAGTCCAGCGCCCAGAAGAAGGCCGAGCCCAGCCGGTCCAGAGGCCGGTGTATTATTTGAGCGAGGTGCTGTCCGCCTCAAAGCAGAACTACCCGCACTACCAGAAGATGTGTTACGGCGTGTACTTCACTGCCAAGAAGCTGAAGCCCTACTTTCAAGAGCATCCCGTCACGGTCATATGCACCGCCCCGCTAGCCGAGATCATAGGCAGCCGGGACGCATCCAGGCGGGTGGCGAAATTGGCCATCGAGCTGGCCCCCTACACAATCTTCTACCAGCCGCGTACTGCCATCAAGTCCCAAGCACTGGCCGACTTTCTCGTCGACTGGGCCGAGACCCAGTACCTGCCGCCGGCTCCTGACTCCACCCATTGGCGCATGCACTTCGACGGGTCCAAGATGCGCACCGGCTTGGGAGCCGGCGTCGTCCTTACCTCTCCCAAAAGTGACAAGCTCAGATACACGCTACAGATCCACTTTGCCGCCTCCAACAACGTGGCCGAGTACGAGGCGCTCATACACGGGCTTCGGCTTGCCAAAGAACTTGGCATTCGCCGGATCCTATGTTATGGCGACTCGGACCTGGTGGTCCAGCAATCATCCGGCGACTGGGACGCCAAGGACGCGAATATGGCGAGCTACCGCTTCCTTGTCCAACAACTCAGCGGATACTTTGAAGGATGCGAGTTCCTCCACGTACCACGAGCCGACAATGAGCCAGCCGATGCCCTGGCTCGAATAGGCTCCACTCGGCAAGCAATTCCAACCGGCGTCGCTCCACAACGCCTCCTCAAGCCGTCCATCAAGCCGTCTCCAGAGTCCGATTCCATCTTCGTGCCGCCTGACCCCGATGCGGCCGGGTCCGGCTCGAAGAACCGAGTAGGCGACCCCAAGACCCCCGTAGCCGGCCCGGCGACTTCGGCAGCCGGCTCGGGGACTTCGGCGGCCGGCTCGGGGACTTCGGCAACCGGCCCGGGGACTGCCACGACCGGCTCGGGGACTGCGGTAGCCGGCCCGGGGACTGCACCAGCACAACAGCCGGCGGCCGACTCCAGCACCTCACCGCCCAGCCCGCCCACCCTGGTGGCAGTAGCCACTTTGGCAGTAGAAGAAGTCGCGGCTCCATCATGGGCTCAGTCCATCCTCAACTTCCTAGTAAACCAAGACCTGTCGGCTGACGAAACAGAAGCAAGACAAGTCCAGCGTCGAGCCGGAGCGTACACAATCGTCAACAGAGAACTACTCAAGCACAGTGTCACTGGAATCCTCCAACGGTGCGTCAAGCAAGAGAAGGGCATTGCAATCCTCACAGACATTCACCAAGGAGAATGCGGCCACCATGCGGCCTCAAGATCACTTGTCCCCAAAGCCTTCCGCCATGGTTTCTTCTGGCCGACTGCTTTGGATGACGCCAAAGAATTAGTCAAACATTGCAAGGGATGCCAACTCTTCAGCTCCAAGCAACACGTGCCGGCTTCGGCACTCAAGACCATTCCCCTCACTTGGCCCTTTCCGTTTGGGGACTGGACATGGTGGGCCCATTCAAGACGGCGCGCGGCGGCATGACGCATTTGCTTGTCGCTGTGGACAAATTCACCAAGTGGATTGAGGCAAATCCGATCAAGAAGCTGAATGGGCCGACTGCTGTGACATTCATCGCAGACATAACAACTCGGTACAGCGTGCCGCACAGCATCATCACCGACAATGGCACGAATTTTGCCAAAGGAGCCTTGGCACGTTTCTGCGCAGCCCAAGGTATCCGGTTGGACTTAGCATCCATCGCCCACCCGCAGTCAAACGGCCAGGTCGAGCGAGCCAACGGCCTCATCCTCTCCGGTATCAAGCCTCGACTGGTCGTACCTCTGGAGCGCTCAGCCGGCTGTTGGCTCGATGAGCTGCCGGCTGTCCTCTGGAGTCTGCGCACTACACCAAACAAGTCAACCGGCTTCACCCCTTTCTTCCTTGTGTATGGTGCCGAGGCGGTCATCCCAACTGACATCGAGTTCTACTCGCCTCGAGTAACCATGTACATGGAAGCAGAGGCCAAGGAAGCACGAGAAGACGGCGTCGACCTGCTGGAAGAAAGCCGGCTGTTAGCCCTCAGCCAGTCTGCCATCTACCAGCAGGGTTTGCGCCGCTACCACAGCCGGAAGGTCAGGCCAAGATCTTTCCAAGAGGGCGATCTTGTGCTCCGGCTGATCCAGCGAACAGCCGGCCAGCACAAGCTCTCAGCCCCTTGGGAAGGCCCCTTCGTCATCAGCAGAGCTTTAGGCAACGACTCCTACTACCTGATCGACGCACAGAAGCCGAAGGCGCGCAAGAGAGACGACTCCGGCAAGGAGTCGGAATGACCATGGAACGCCAACCTCCTCCGAAGATTTTACAGTTGAAATGCAGTATGTACCGCGCTAACTTTTGTATTAAGTATAAGACAATAGGCTCCCCGAGGAGGGCTCGGGGACTTCCATCCCTTATTTATGAATGAAAAGTATCATGCTTATGACCTTGTCGTGTCATTTACTTATTCCGTCCGGCACCGAGTTCGACTAAGTCGGCTCGGGGACTGGCCGACTGGAGTTATGTTAGAAGTCCTACCTGCAGTCAGACAAGTAGTGTGCCGGCTCCCAAGCCTTCTCTTGCCAAAAGTCGCAGTCCGAAGAACCGGCTGTCCGGCTGGCAAGAGTTAAAGGCAGGAACGGGCGCCCACACGAAAAACGGCTAGGGACTAACGGACTAATATAACAAAAGCCGGTTTTTCTCCCACCGCCGAATGGCTACCAGAGTAGCCGGCCGGCCGGTTTCCATTCACTTCACTTCAATCCAAGAAAGCTCAAGTACTTGCCTCCCCAAAGAGGGAAGGCGGCAAAGGAAAAAGCCTAAGGATAAAAAGCATACGCGAATGGAAACCAAACATGCACATAATAATATTTACATAAAAAGACCTCCGAGAGGCCAGCATTCAACATAGTTTGGATACACCCCCAGTGGGTGGAACTGCGAAAACTTAACAAAGATTGTTCAAAAGACAACAAGGCAGGAAAGATAAAGACGGCAGGTCAAGCTGGCGGAGCGGCCGACGAGCCAGACTGGTTGGCGGAGACGGTCGTGCCGGCTGAAGGAGCGGCCGGCTGGCAAACTTCGGCTTTGTCGCCGCCTCCTGCAGAGGGAGGGCTTCCACGTGCCTCGTTGCTGGAGGCACGGTCAGCCTGAGGTCGGCCGGTTGTTCCACCAGCCGGCTCGACATCTTCGCCGTCCTCCTCTTCGTCATCCTCGCCTTCGTCGCTGGAGGCAATCTCCTCCGCCGAGTCCTCGCCCACCGCCGGGTTCAGCCCGAACCACTCCTCCGGCTGAGCAACACCGTCATCATCGATTTCGGGTGCGAAAACACTGATGTCGGTGCACTCGGCGATCGTCGAAGCTCGCTGGGCGATAGCCGGCCTCACCTCCTCCAGCTCCGCGTCGGCCTCCATCCGCCAAGTGCGCAGCTGGTCCAGGCTCAGCCCTGGGTACCAAGCCCGAACGAACTCCAACGCCCGCCCGGCTCCGAGGTGGGCCGCCGACGCCTTCCAAGCCTCAAAGCGACCAACTGCGACCTCCAGCCAGTCGGCAGTTCGGCTTGGGGTGCGGGGGATCGTCTCGCCGGGCCAGAGGGCGGCCAACACTTGCGTCCCGGCACGTTGGAGCCGGCGAAGCATCCGATGAGCCGGCTGCAACCACGCCTGGACAGCCAGGAGCTGCTCCTCAAGTGTCCGGTTCGCATCCGGCGCAATGTTGGCCCCCGCCTGACAACGCGCCTCGCGATGGGCCTCAATGCTTTGGGGGGCGAAGGCGGAGTAGCCGGGGAAGTAGTTTGCACCAAAAAACGAGCAGCAGCTGAAGATAAGCCAAAAACCCAGGCGGCAAGGGGCAGGGGAGGGCCGAGGAAGGCAGCTTACCATCGATCAAATCCTCGATCCGGCCGAAGCCTTCATCCAAGGCTCGCCGGGTCTCAAAACAGTTCACCGCCTCTGTCTCATACTCCGCCCTCAAGGCGGCTTCACTATCCTGCGCCGCCTGCAGGGCCGCCTTGTGGCTCTCCTCTTGGTCAGCCAGCTTCTTGGCTAGGCGATCCCGTTCCTGGACCAAGGTGGCGTACTCAGCCTCCTTGGTATGAAGGGCAGCCTTCGCTTCGCCAAGCTCCTTCCTCAAGTCGGCGTTGGCCCCTGAAGACAAAGAAAAAGAAAAACAATAAAGAAAGAGTCGTCAAGAAAGACTACACCCAGTGGGTGCGCTGACGCGCCCCCACAGGAGACAGACAAGTTTGAGTACTTACTTCGGCTGTCGGCCAGGTCGTCGGTCCTCCGGCTCAGCTCCCGAGCCTGGGAGTTGAAGGCGGCAGCACGAAGGTTGTGATATTCCTGAAGGTTCAGAAAAGAGCAAAGTAAGGTAGCCGTCGAGAAAGATCCGACCCGACTGCGCAGCAGTCGGCCCGAATCTCGGGGACTACATCCAGTGGGTGCGCTAACGCGCCCCCACGGAAGAAATTAAGAAAGCAAAGCAGCCAAGAACGAAGGACTCACCCGGATAGTGGCTCGTGTTGACAAGAACTCCTGGGTGAACTGTTGCAGCAGGGCGGCCTGAGCTTGCAGCCGGCTCCGGACCCCTTGAGCCGCCACATTCAGCTCGCCAGTTCCCCCGCTGGGATTCCACTCGGACGTGGCAGTGCTGGCCGCCTCCAGATCTTCCGCCGACCGGCCTGCGCCCGCGACGCGGCGCAACTCCGGCGGAGCGGCGCCTCCCTCTGCGTGCCGACCCGTCGCCGGCTGCACCTCGAGGCCGGCTCTGTTCTCCGGCTCACCTCCGGTCGGCCCCTCTGGCGCCACTGACAATTGGCCGCCTTGGCCCGCTCCGGTTGGCGCTGCTGGCGGCGCTCCCCTCACAAAGGCCACGGGGTCCTCCCCCCTCTCCATCAGCGGCGGGTCATGAACAATCTCCTCCGCCAAGGGCAATGGGGTGTCAGGGGCTACGGCTCGGAGAGGGATGGCGAGCAGCGGGGGCGGGTTGCGCGAGCTTTCCGCCTCTGTCTCCGCGGTAGCCGCCTCCGTCTGGGCCTTGGCTGCCGCATCGACCTGCTCCCTCGTCGCCTGGGCGGCCGCCTTCTCCGCCGCCTCGCGCTCCTCCCGCGCTTCGCGGGCGTTCCGCTCTGTGGGCTCCCTGAGATCGGCGCGGGGGTCCACGCGGCGGGAGCTCGAAGACACTCCGGCCGGCCCCACGACGGAGCCGCCCGGGCCCCGCTCAAGGGAAAGCGGCGCCCTGTCCAGCAAGCGAGGAAAAGTTAAGAAGAATATTCGAAGAGAAAGAGAATGATGACGAGCATGCGGCAAGGCAATTGAAGACTTACGCCGAGACCGCCTGAGGCTGCTTCACCGCCTTGCGGAAGCGGGCCGCCTTCGCGGCCGCCTCGTCTCATTTTGTCGCCGCGGTGGAGGGCTTGGACTTCTTCGGCCGACTGCCGAAGAGGCCTAAAGCGGCCCGGCGCTTCTGCGCGCCGCCGGCAGTCGGCACGACAGACGAGCCCGCGCCCTGATGGTCGGCCGCCGGCTGGCGCCGCGGGGTGACTTTGGCTTCGAAATCGTCCGGCCAGTCCTCGAAGCTCGCGGTAAACCTTGAGCCTCCGGGCTCGGCACTATCCCCCACAACAGCGTCTTCCATGGCGGCCGCCCCCAAGTCTGGGTCGTCAACGTCATGCACCGTGCGGTGGGGGCGTACTGGCGTTCAATCCCTGCCGCCTCGGCCGGCGGCGCAAGAAGAGGGTTCTGCTCAAAAGAACCGACTGGTCAGAGGCCGGCCGTCATGAAGCCGGCTGACGACAAAAAGAAGATAAAGAGAGAAACTTACCACGGGCGGAGGATTGGCGCGAGAATACGGCGCCTTGCCGTATTGCCAGTCCCCGGCGAGCTTGTAGTTGGCGATGTAATTAACCATGAGCGCCACCTCCGTGTGGGGCATTTCCCATGTGCTCAGCCGGCTTGGGTCGAAGCGGCCGCTCATCTGACACATCATATGGGGCCGGCTTTGGAGAGGGACAATCCGGCGCTCCACGAAGGCGGCCACCAAGTCGGCCCCGCGCAGGCCTTCCGACTGAATCATCACCCGAAGCCGGGAGATGGCGGCGTTCCCGGCCGGAGACAGTGACCGGGACCGGAAACTCCACGAGGGCTGCCTCCCAGCCGGCGGGCCGGCTACGTAAGCCGGCAGGTTGATGTAGTCTCCTTGCTCGGCGACGTTCTTCACGTAGAAGTACGATTTTTGCCAGACCTTCACCGACTGGATTAGGGGGATGGACGGGAACGGATTGTTCTCGCTCGCCCTCCTCATGGCGATGAAGGCCCCATAGGGGGCGGGCACTCCGGCGACGACGGTGCCGAATTTGCTCTGGAAGAACTCTCCCGAGAGCTCCAGCGTGGGGAGCAGCCCCAAGAAGCCTTCGCAGAGGGAGACGAAGGCCGACAACAGCATCACCACATTGGGCGTGAGGTGATGCGGCTGGAGGTTGTAGAACTCAAGGAAGGAGCACAGAAATCCGCTCACCGGAAGGCCGAAGCCGCGCAGGCAGTGCGAGCGGAAGACGACCCGCTCGCCCTCCTCCGACGCCGGCGAGATCTCCGTCGCCGGCGCCAGGCGGACCTGCACGAGGTCGGTGCCGGGCAGGCGCCGAGTCTGGCGGAGGAACTCCACATGGTCGTCATGGACGTTGGAGCCGTCCCACGAGCTTGACAACGCCATGGGAGCGAGGTGATGTGGAGACGCGGCGGCGCTGAGACGGGAGGTTGCGGCGGCAACAAGAGGAAGAAGCAAGGATTAGGAGGGGCGGAGCGAGAGAGAGCGTGCGAACCTCTGTCGCTCTCCCTCCTCCCCCTACTTATAGGCTCACGTGGCGGAGCCGAGGAGGCGCGGCGTGGGGAAGCGTGGGGATCGATCGTGCCCACTCCCCACGTCCCGCAATTATTGAGCCTTAACGGCGAAACAAAACTGCCTCGGGAAGGCGAGCGGCCCCTGTGGGCCATGGAAGATCCGCGCCCGGACCAAGGCTCGCGAGTGGCGGGCCCGGGCCTGCGGCGGCGTCACGTCGCGCGCGTGCGCTCGCAGGATCTCGCTGCCATGTGGCCGCGGGAGGGCCCGCGGTCAGCGCGCAGGTCCCCCCTCCTCCCGCTTACAAGACGCGGGGCTCTCTAAAGTCGGCATATGCCCGCTAAGTCGGCTCTCCAGGATGGGAAGCTGACCAAGCTTCTCGTCCCCCTACTCGCCTCGGAGCTCGATCAGCTTCGTGGACTACTGTCGGAGGAAATAGCCATGGGTAGCCTAGCCGGCTTCCCCTGGCCCTCCTGAAAAATTACGAGCCCGCCCGGCTCTCGAAAATCCAAGACATGGGGCCGCCTTCCCCTTGCTGGCTGCCACCCAGGCCGGCTTTCGGAAGGCGGTCCGACTTTAGCCCTCATGAGAAGGCCGACTCCAAGAAGCTGACCATGAGAATGCCGACTCCAAGAAGCCGACCATGAGAAGGCCGACTCCAAGAAGCCGGCTCCCCATAAAGCGGTCAAGACCGTACCCACAAAGTTTGCACCCACCTAACAGCGGTGCGACGGGGTGTGGCTACAGTGAAGCTTGCCACCCCCGAATCCCGGAGCACGCCTGGCACAGTGCGTCGTACGGGGTAGGCATGACCCGTCCGGCGCGGCACTGTTGCCATGTTGACCCTGGCATCACCCACGACGGGCCGCCAGCGTGGCCCACAGATGGTGGGCCCCTTTGAGCAGAGAGACGCCCGAAGGCGGCCACGCCTCCCACCAGTCGGCCCAAGACAGAGCCGGCTCCCTGCGGCCGGCTTGCCGCCTCCCTCAAAGAAGACGCCCCATTAAGGAGACAAGACGCGGTGAGGCTACAGTGATCGCCTGACAGGCGGCGGTACTGTAGCCGTGCTTACCACGACGAAGCCCACGTCAACAAGATGGAGCCACAGTAACCAGCCGCCGACCAGGCCCTGGACAGTGGGGCCGGCCTGTCGACCAAGGGGCCGGCAGCCGGCGGGACCCACCAGTCGGCGGGCCCCAGCAGCCGGCGCAGAAGCCGGCGAGCGCAGTCACAGACGGCTGGGCCCCGCGCCCAGTCGGATTACCATTGTATCCCCGGGGGGTAGGCCTATATAAACCCTCCGGTGCACCCATGCAAAGGGTTGGACCCCTTGCTAGTTCTAGATTCCACACAAGAAGAAGAAACAGGCTAGCCGTGCCCTTCTTCTTCCTCCCCCCAAACAGCCCAAGGAGCGTCGTGTAGCTACTTGATTCATCTAGTGAACATGCGGAGACCCCGCAGAGCAGCAGTAGGGGTGTTATCTCCACGGAGAGCCTCGAAGCTGGGTAAGATCCGCCGGCGTGCATGTCTTCGCCTTATCCCGTTTCCAGGCACCGGCGATGTCTTACTGGCTCCCACAATGATAAGCCACCCGTTGGCATATGTCGCACCTACCACCCGACATCCAAGGTGTAGTTCTTGAACTCGGAGCCGTTGTCACTTCTTATAGTCAAGATCTTTGTATTGTGTTGTCGTTGAGCTTCATTTGCAAAGTCGATGAAGGTTTGTTGGGTCTCGCTCTTCCTCTTGAAGAAATATACCCAAGTGTATCTTGAATAGTCATCCACAATCAGCAAGCAATACTTTCTACCGCTAAGACTATCAAAGGATGGAGGCCCGAAGAGATCCAAATGAAGGAGCTCCAAAGGCCTCTTCGAGTAGATGATAGTCGTGGGAGGGTGAGCCTTCTCATGTAGCTTTCCTTCGATACAAGCACTGCAAGCACGATCTTTGGCAAAACTAACATTTGTTAGTCCACGGACATGGTCCCCCTTGAGAAGACTTTGCAAAGATCTCATATTGACGTGAGCTAAACGGCGATGCCAAAGCCATCCCACGTCAACCTTAGCCATTAGGCATGTCGCGGTCTTAGTGGGTCACTCCGAAAAGTTAATCACATAGAGACCGTTCCCGACATGCCCAACAAAGGCTACTTTAAGAGTCTTGCTCCACAAGAGGGCCACGGTATCAATATCAAAGAAAGTGACAAAGCCCATAAGTGCTAGTTGACGAATGGAAAGTAAATTGTATGCAAGGGACTCAACAAGCATGACCTTCTCAATCGTAAGATCATGAGAAATGACAACTTTGCTGAGTACCAATACCTTAGAGGATGAGGCGTCACCCCAGTCGACGTTGGTGGGCATGGATGGAATCTTTTGCACGTCCACCACCAAGTCCTTACTTCCGGTCATATGATTAGTAGCTCCACTATTGAGCAACCATGATCCCCCACCGGAAGCAAACACCTGCAGGAGATCAATGCTTGGTTTTAGGTACCCATTTTGTAATGGGTCCTTTGATGTTAGTAACAAGGGTCTTAGGAACCCAAATAGACCATTCAATGTACTCATAAGGAGAACCAACAAATTTTGCATAAACATGCCCATCTCTAGTACAACATAATACATAAGAAGGGTTAAAGTCGCCAGCTTTGTTGGGAATGGAAGCGTTGCCCTTCTTGGCATCACTACCCCTCACGGAGTTCTTCTCCTTCTCCTTAGTAGTACCCTCTCCCTCCTTCACAAAATTTTGCTTGAGAGGAGAAGGTCATTTGGCCTTGTCATTCTTCTTCTTGTTCTTGGACTTGGGAACGTACCCAATCCCTTCCTTGGCCACAACTCCCTTTTGGTTGGTCGAAAGGTCGTTGAGATTCTTCTCGCCTTGTATGCAAGACAGAAGACATTTCTCAAGTTGAACCTTTAGCTTAGCATTCTCCTCAAGAAGATGCACATGCTCACAACATGGGTTAGTAGCATTTGCATTATCAATTATCATCATACGAGGAAAAGTGGCTTTATCCTTAGTTAGCTTTACTTGAAGTTGATCATGAGACTCTTTGAGGCTAGCATGAGCACCCTTCAAGACCTTGTGAGCCTTGTCAAGTAGGTCAAACTCCTCTTTGAGACTAGCAAGATCAACCCCAAGCTTGGCCTTCTCGGAGTTTAGCACACGAGAGACAACAAGAGCATGATCAAAATCTTTCTTTAACTTAGCGTGATCAATGTTGTGTGACTCCTCAAGAGCCAAACGAAGACCACACTCTTCCTCAAGAGCATTGGAAAGATCCAAAATCCCATCGGCATAGTCACGACTATGCCCCTCCATCTTGGAGATAGTATCTTCGTGAGCCTCGATCATGTCATTGGCTTCACCAAGTTGTTCCAAGAGAGCAACAAAATGCTTCTTGGATTTACCCTTGAGTTTACCCATAAAGGACTCAAACTCATTTTCCTCCACATTGGATCCATCATATTCATCAATGCAATCCATCAAGGAAGGATTATCAATGATGGTAGTTTTGATGTTGGGGGTTACCTTGTTTGTGGATTTAGCCATGAGGCACTTGGCGGTGATGTTCTCATTGGGTGAGTCGAAGGGAGACACTCGTGGAGTTTTTGCAATGGCAACGGAGGCCATGGCAACCGACTCACCATCTTCATCATCATCATCATCATCATCATCATCCTCATGGTACTCTTCTTGAACCACCAACACCTTGTGAGGAGTCTTCTTGGTGAAGTTGCTCTTGTTGGGGAAACACTTGTCTTTGTCCTTTCGGATGAGCTTGCCACCATTGTCTTCCCTCTTCTCATACGAACACTCCGCAACAAAATGGCTCACATTTCCACAATTGTAGCAAGTCCTCACATGTTGCTTGCTCTTCGTGCCACTTGAGTTGTTCTTGTTGAAGTTTGGCCTTGAGTTCTTCTTTCTCCAAAATTGCCTTGAAGCAAGTGCCATGTGTTCATGATAGGCATACTTTGTATCTTCGGGGTTGCTTTCCTCTTCTTCCTCTTCTTGTTCTTCTTCAACACAAACCTTGGCCTTCAATGCAAGGTTGGGCTTCTTTGCCCTTTGAGAGCGAAGCACCGCATTGCCGGCGGTCTTGTACAAGATGTTCATAGCCACAAACTCATCCAACACTTCACTTGAGGTCAAGGTGTGGAAGTCGGGCCTTTGACGAATGACGGAGGACATGGCCTTGTGGTAAGGCATCATTGCCTTGAGGAATTTGCGCTTGATCCAATTGTCATCCATGTCCTTTCTCCCATGATCTCGGAGTGAGACCGCGAGTTTGGTTACTCTCCGATAAAGCTCACGAGGTTCTTCATCTTCTTTCATAGCAAACTCATCGGCTTCATCTTGCATTAGTTCATAGTTGGAGCGTTGAATGCTTGCGCTTCCCTGCTAGAGAGAGACAACACAAAGCCATGCATCTTTGGCCAAGGCGAATGGCCGAAGATGAGGTAGATCTTTGGGTGGAATTGCATCTTGGATGATGAAGAGAGCATTCTCATTGAATTGATTATCCGCGGCTTCTCGAGGAGTGAAGTTTCTTGGGTCATGCGGATAGAAACCTTCTTCAATGATTCTCCAAAGATTAGTATTCACATGATTTAAATGATGCTTAAAGCGATAAACCCAAGAATCAAAGTCCTCATTTCTCACAATCTTAGGGGGAGGACCGACATGATTCAAATCAGTGGAAGGAATTGGTCCACCATAAACAAGTGGTGGTTCCACATGGGCAAAGATGCCGGTGCCATTTTTACCACTAGAAGAAGGAGCCTTTTCACTACTAGCTTCCCCTTTGTCGGAGTTAGCATCCGTCACCTTGTCAGTGGGATCACCCACTTTCAATGGTGCGTTGGATAGTTTAAGCCCTTCAATGAATTTAGTAAACATGCTTTCAACCTCGGTCATCATTGAGGTTTTCAATGTCTCCAAGGCTACATTGAATTCCTCATGGGAGACCGAGGTTCCCACATCACCCGTAGACGAGATCAGATTCACACCGGAGTGCTCCTCCACACCGTCTATGGTGTCAACCATACTCTTCGGATGACAAAGTCCTTAGTAAAGAGACGAGGCTCTGATACCAATTGAAAGGATCTATATGGTTGACTAGAGGGGGGGGGGTCAATAGGCAACTAACAATTTTTAGCTTTTCTTTACCAAATCAAACTTTGCATCAAAGTAGGTTTTCTAGATGTGCAACTAGGTGAGCAACCTATATGATGCAACAACAACGAGCACACAAGCAAGCAAGAGAAGTAACACTAATAAGCTTGCACAAGTAAAGGTAAGAGATAACCAAGAGTGGACCCGGTGAAGACGAGGATGTGTTACCGAAGTTCCTTTATTTTGAGGGGAAGTACGTCTCCGTTAGAGAGGTGTGGAGGCACAATGCTCCCCAAGAAGCCACTAGGGCCACCATATTCTCCTTACACCCTCACACAATGCGAGATGTCGTGATTCCACTATTGGTGCCCTTGGAGGCGGCGACCGGACCTTTACAAACAAGGTTGGGTCTATCTCTACAACTTAATCGGAGGCTCCCAACAACACCACGAAGCTTCACCACAATGGACTATGGCTCCGTGGTGACCTCAACCATCTAGGGTGCTCAAACACCCAAGAGTAACAAGATCCGCTAGGGATTGGTGGGGGAATCAAATTTCTCTTAGTGGAAGTGTAGATCGGGGCCTTCTCAACCAATCCAGAGCAAATCAACAAGTTTGATTGGCTAGGGAGAGAGATCGGGCAAAAATGGAGCTTAGAGCATTAATGGAGCTTTTGGGGGAAGAGGGTAGTCAACTAGCGGAAGAAGACACCCCTTATATAGTGGAAGAACAAATCCAATCGTTATCCACCAACTCAGCCTACGAAACGCGGTACTACCGTACCAGAGGCGCGGTACTACCGTAGGGGCACACAGTACTACCGCAGGGGCACGCGGTACTACCGCAGGGCCCCGCGGTACTACCGCCCACGAAGCAGAGACCAGAACAGCCCAAAATGCACTAAGGCAGAGGGCGGCAGTACTGCTGGCGCGGTACTACCGCGCCCCCCTTGCGGTACTACCGCAAGGCAGGGGCTGTCCAGAGATGGGAAGGCATGGATGTAATAAATTACATACGTGGCTACTTCCGCGGAGTTGGAGTCGATGCAAAAACCCGACGCGGTAGTACCGTAAGGCAGCAGCAGTACTACCGCGCTAGGCGCGGATGAAAAAAATTCATCCGCCCCTTACTGCCGCATACTTGCAGAACTAAGCCAGATACGATGGTACTACCATGCCCAGTGCGCGGTACTACCGTGATGGGTGCCACCCACTAGGGAGAGGGTGACAACATCTGGACTCCGGCCACAGTACTACCGCTTGCCCGGAAGCGGTACTACCATGGGCGCTTGCGGTACTACTGCACCGGCGGACGGTACTACCGCAAGGGCCTGCGGTACTACCGCTCTAAGGAGCAGTACTACCGCATGCCCTAGTTCAGCAAGCACGAGCAATATTCACATAGTCAAGGAAAACATAGGATGCTCCAAAGGCTAGAAGAAAAGGAGGTACAAAGGAAGATGTGTACGTGACGAGTCCACCCAACCTTTCCGACGCAGACCCCCTCTTAATAGTATGGCTTCCCTACGACTCAATACCACCGAAAAGAAACATAGAGAAATGCCGTCTTCCATAGCCTTCGAGGGGAACCAAATGATCTTGTGCCTAGTCAATATATATCTAAAATATTCGATGCACATGATTAGTCCGCAAAAGTATTGTCATCAATCACCAAAACCAACTAAGGGATAAAAACGCCCTTACATTTGTAGCCAGCAACAAATCTGCATTGACAGGTAGCACTGACTGCTCAGAAGACCTTGTTTTCACTCCAGATTTTCCCATGACTGACTCAAAGGGTTGATGCATAGGAAGAGTAAATGAATGTATAAACATTGTTGACAAATGGAAAACATTAAGAAAAAAATATGGCACAATACAATTCACATATACGATGACTGGCTAAATAGGATGGCATTGCATGATTCACTATGATGCTTGGCTAAAGAAGATGGCATTGCATAATTCCCATATACTCCCTCCATTCCTAAATATTTGTCTTTTTAGAGATTTCAAATGGACTACCACATACGGATGTATATAGACATATTTTAGACTGTAGATTACCTCATTTTGCTCCGTATGTAGTCACTTGTTGAAATCTCTAAAAAGATAAATATTTAGGAACAGTGGGTGTATGATATAGAAAACAAACAGGTGGCATTCAGACAAAGCAAATCTAAACTAAGCTGATGACATATAAGATGTATAATCTAAGCAATGTGAGGCGCCATATGCATGATATGACCAACATCGGCTTGACAGGTTAGAGCAAACACCTCAGGTGGTAAATAGTAGTGGTCAGCTCCCTCTGAATTCCCATCTGAACAGTTATCGTCCTCTATAATACAATCTGTAATGGTGGGAGGGGGGCACTTCGCCCACCATGGAGCGGCGTCTGCATTACATTATATTCCCACGCAACGGTCTTCTCTTTTTCTCTACATGTTCAGTACGATTGTGTACTATAACTGACATGCATAATAAAAAAATAGTTATATTTTTAAGGCCTAAGGGGTTCATGTAGAAATCAAGACTGATGGTAGCAAACGAGTGGATAGATCCAAAACTAATAATAGCAGGTAGATTATAGCTTCAGTTTAAAAAGATAGACAATGGGTCATCTACTGTTTGTTGCCCACCCAACATGAACCACATAGAAGACCCCACATGAACCAGATAGTAGACATATACTATTCATTACTGCCTCAATATGTTCCCCATGGGCATTTTAAAACTCAAGTTTGAACAATAGAGTAGCAGGTAATAATAACCGATGTATAACGTAAGCAAACACGAAAGAGTGCAACCTCTCTTCTAGAACTATGTAGTCCTCAGGTTCATCTGCTCAGTCGATTATGGTAAAGCAGTTAGCGTGGCTGCCGGCAATGGGGAAGATGATCTGAGGGGGAATCTCTTCTACAGTGAACGCTTCTGTCGATGGCGCACCTCACGTGGGGTGGATGACGGCACGGCGGGAGCAGGACATAACACACAGAGTTTTCTTTGACGCCTATCTGAAAATGAAGTAAATCTGTAAGGGCTCCTTAGAATTGGAGGATTATATAAACGCAGGGACAGGAAAAACACATGAATAGGATATGAATGCACATGCAAAACAAATCATTTGGAAACATAGGATTTCTGTCCACCTGGGTGTTTGGTTCACATGAATTGGAAGAACACGGGAATGGAGAAACATGGTCAAATTAAAGTCAAACCGCGTGAAATTGAAAAAAAATAAGAATCTTATTATGCTAGTAATGCAATTAGTCCTATTCTGCATGCATATTAATTTGAAAAGGATGTCCAAGTAGATATTAAATTTCCTACCTTTTTTCTTTGAAAGAGACTGTAACATCCCAAATTTTCAATTTGGAATGTTATACATAGATCATTCTTGCATATCATATTTTATTGCATTTCGTCTCGCGATCCTCGAAATCCTAAGCAACTCAAGGACCCTCGGAGAGAGTTGGGGATTTCCCCGGTTTTCAAATTTGATTTTATCAAATTTTGAAACGAGGATTTTGGTTTTAATTATTTTTCTCTCCGAAAATATTTCATATTAAAATATATGAGAGGAGATAATATGACTTCTCCAAAACAAATGAAATATTGGAGGAAAAATATAAAAATCAATATTTGTTTTTATTTGGATTTTATTGCAATTTTGTTTGCATTAGAAAAATTGCACGTTTTCAAAATTGCATTTTAGGGCCAAGAAAATGTTCATCTCGTTCTAAATATTTCATTTAGACGGAGAAAATTTGTTTTGGCATTTTTAGATTTTTATTTTTATTTTCTAGGATTTTTCTTAGTTTCGGCGGAATTATTTTAAAAAAAAGTTTCCGGACCAAGCTGGGACGAAGCCCAGCCGGCCCGTTCCGCCACCGTCTCCCTCACGCGCGTCGCCGTGCGCAGCACGGACGTCGAGGGGAGTCCGAGCCAGACTCCTCCCCGGGCGCCACCTTGCCCAAGCCACGCCGCCCCTCGCCCCCTTTAAATGCCGCCGTCACCACCCCGCACGCCTCCACCACCGCTGCCAGCCCCGCCGCCCGCAGACCTCGCCGCCACCGCCCGCCGCCTGCCGCCGCCCGCGCTGGCGCCTGCCATAGCCCGCGCCGCCGACTCGCCACCGCCGCCTGAGCCCCGCCGCCCGCCAGCCCCGCCGGAGCCACACCCCGCCGGATCCAACGAGGTAGCGCGCCGTCGCCGTCGTTTTTTTTAGAAAACCGATTTGGTTTTTTAGAAAGCCTAACTCATTTTTTTGGTTCGCCTTTTTTCCAGTTTTTCTTTTCAGCGGACATTCGTTTTAACGAACGGTTTTCGCTCGTTAGTTACAGATAACGAACGCTCGTTCGTTAGCCTGTTCATCAGTTTTCTTTTATCGGATTTTTCCGCGGTTATTTCTGATCGAGATTTCTGATCTGATTTTCGTTCTAGTTTATCTTTTCGCTCGTTAGTCGGAATCAGGCGATTCAAGCACCTAGATCTTCGTGTCGAGACCCTCTTTCCGCTTAACCAATTTGCACAAGTTTTTGCTACTGTAAAAATTTGACCTAGGTCCAGATTAGTAAATGGATCTTGTTTCTTTCGCCGTTTGATTTTCGTTGCTCCGTTTGATTTGATTCTTTTTGCAAACCGGAGTTCTTAAGTTGAACTTTCTGGTTAGATCTTCTTATTTGAGTTTTACCCGTGCTTATTAGCTTGATTGCTTATGTATGCTATTGTTTGTTTGCGATAGAATTCCCTGAGTGTGAAGCATGTTATTTGGAGTCTCTAGGTTACGCGGATTGTCAGCAAGGCAAGTAACACTTTGATGATACTCCTTTATCACCCAGTTTTAATGCATTAGTTCCAATCCTCAAACATTGCATGGTTAGGATGTCATTAACATGTGGGTTGGGAAGTAGTTGATGAGGTAGAACCTATTACCCTGTTACATTCAAACCCTTGGGAGTTACTCTTACGAATTGCTTATATTGCTATGCTATGCTCGTAGACGAGGTTTGAGAGAGTGAAATCCATGACAGATGTGAGATTGTTAATTAATGGTTCAACTTAAGGTGGCAACTTAAATACACATCTGGGTGGATTGAGGCACCTCGAGTACTCAGTGTTGCCTGTATTTTTTGGAAATCCCGGAGTACCCGTGTGATCTTCCCATGGACCGCCACCCAGGCTCAAAGGGAACTGAGATTATTCATGCTAGAAACTTCCGTGTGCAGCCACAAGCTAATATGGGCTCTAGCATAGTTGAGTAAGTTACGTGAAGCTCTTGAAGAGGTGGATCAGCAGGTAGTGGGATTGTAGGTTTGGTATGATCTGCCCCGAGTAGAGAGTTAATGTTTCTGAAAGACTGTGTCTTGGTCATCTGTTTCTCAAACACCATGTAGTGAGAGAAATCCCACGGAGGCGATCGAGTCTTGTGGGGAAAAGTGTGCAAACCTCTGCAGAGTGTAGAAACTAATCATGGTTAGTCGTGTCCCCGGTTATGGACAATCTTGAGTATTTAGTACTTGGAGTATCTTAAGTATCTCATCACTCTAAATTAATATTGTTGGGTTGTTAATTACCTTAATTGGGATTGAGTTGGAGGAACCTTCTCACTGATGTTTCAACTACCATGATAGTTAAATTAAAATCTATTCCTTTGTTGTAGGGAAAAATTGGCTTTTCGCAAAAACTGTAACCATAGAGCTTTCCACCAGCCAAATATGCATGTAGTGATAGCATTATTCTGTTCTTGCTCTACTGTGTTACTTTGCCAGCATATTCCAGGTGCTGACCCGTTTTCGGGCTGCAACGTATTATGTTGCAGACTTTTCAGACGAGGAGTAAGGTTCGTTAGGTCATTGTCGTGCAGCTCAGCTATGCCGTTGGAGTTGATGGACTCACTTTATCTTCCAAGCCTTCCGTTGTTATCGTATTAGATGGCCCTAAGCCATATTTATTGTAATAAGTTCTCTTTGGAGACATTCGATGTAATAAGTGTGTGATTGCTACTCCGTTATAAATCCTCGAGTACTGTGTGTGTCAGCATTACCGATCCAGGGATGACACTGAAGCATAGAGACTTGACCGTTTGAGGTCGGGTCGCTACAAGATGGTATCAGAGCACACGCTGAGTGTAGGACACGACCACTAAGCTAAAAGCCATAGATCACTATTCTCTTCTCATTTCTGACTCCTCTTCATTTTCTACTCTTTAGGATGGCGGACGCGAGGAACAAGTTTGCACAACCGGATGAAGAAGCACCTTTTGGACGACACTTGAAGGAAGTCACTAGGTACCAGAACATAGGAATACCAAGCTTCACCGGGACCTACAACGCCACCTTACCAGAAGAGGAGCGATGGATGATTCAAGTTCAAGTTCCAGGAAGAACCTTCACACCAGTCACTAAACCCATAGAGTTTTCCTTCGATGCACCAACCTGGAGTCTAGGAAAGAGTATGGCAGCTCACATCACCATGGGACGTATTGGAGAAGTTTATCATAAGGAGCTTAAGGATACTATGTACCAGATCTGTGAGCCCCGAGATGAGCAATGGGAGATGATCAGCACCAGGAAGGATAGATCAATTGCAGCTTTCATCCAGCAACTAAACCAACACATTCGACGCCAGGAGAACCAGATGTGCGCAGGCATGATAGATCTAAAGAAGGCAATGACTAGGATCGCGAAACTGGAGGAAGAACTCAAGGCTACACGTGAAGATTATGAGGAGGAAATCGTCGTACTAGTGGAGAAGAATGACGACCTGATTAAGAAGATCGGAATATTCATGGGAGACCCCCACCAGTAGAAGAAGACGAAGAACCGAAGGAGATTCGCCCGGAGGACTACATCATCATCGATGACACCGACTCCGACCTTAGCGATGATGACTTTGAAGACGAAGCTAGATCAGATATCATGGAGTCTGCAACCGAGGAATATTTTTAGTAGACCACCACATCAGTAGTAGTATTCCACCATGTAAATAGTATAGTCCGAGCACTTTTACGATAGTTAGACCGTTTGTATGCCTTGCTTGATTGATTGAGTGAAATGTTTTGTGTTTGTATCATGTGCATATGGGTACTGCTTTCTCATTAGACCTCAATCTATTCTAATCTCTCCCCTCTAAACCCATCAGATGCCTCCGAGACGTGACCCCGGATTTACCTTCCCAACGGAGCTCACTCAGTTGATCCAGCAACAGAATACCCTGATGCAGTTGTTAGTTCAAAACCAAGGCAACAACAACAACAACAACAATCCACCACCACCACCACCACCAGTTGACAACTTAGCCCGTTTTCTGAGGTTGCAGCCGCCGGTGTTCTCCAGTAGCACCGAACCTATAGTAGCAGATGATTGGCTCCGCAGGATTGGAAGGGAGTTAACCATTGCAGGATGTACTGATGCTGAGAAGGTGCGTTTTACAGCACATCAGTTGGATGGACCAGCAACCTCATGGTGGGAGAATTACACCGTCACCTACCCTATAGCCACGGTGACATGGGACCAGTTTCAGCAAGCATTCCGTACAGCCCATGTCTCAACTGGAGCCATGAATTTTAAGAAGCGTGAGTTTCGCAACCTACGCCAGGGGAACCGTACTGTGGCTCAGTACGCGGACGAGTTTAGCAAGTTATCTTGCTATGCCCCTGATGATGTGGCCACAGATGCCGCAAAGTAGGAGAAGTTCATGGAAGGGCTGAATGATGAGATGAGTATGCAGTTGATGGTGGCAACATTCACCAACCACCAGGAGTTGGTAGATAAGGCTCTTATGATTGAAGGGAAGCAGCAGCAGATTGAGAGCCGTAAGAGGAAGTATGGACAAGGGAGGTATAACTCAGGAGCTCAGCAGAAGCCTCGCCTAACCCCGAACTCGGGAGGACTTGTTCATAACCATGGAGGCCACACCCATAATGGAGGAAGTAACCATAATCATACTGGCCCTAGGAATGGGAATGGGAATGGAGCAAGCAACAATCAGAACCGCCCTAATCCAGCCACACCCACCAAGAGAGACCTAAGCCACGTTACTTGTTTCAAGTGCGGGAAGACCGGACACTATGCCACGGAGTGCCCTGAAGGGAAGAATGGAAACGGAAATGGGAGCACTGGGAAGAAGCCCAATCCATTCAACAAAGGACAAGTGAACCACGTTAATATGGAGGAGGTTGAAGAGCAGCCAGACGCGGTTATAGGTAAGTTTTTGGTTACGTCATTTATCGCTCTTGTTCTTTTTGATACTGGTGCATCGCATTCATACATATCAAGGGAATTCGTGGATAAGTTTAAACTACTGACCCAAACCCTTAGGACCTCTCTATTAGTAAGCTCACCTGGAGCAGAGTATATGGCTAGTCGATAGTGTGACCAGTTACCCTTGACCATTGGTAACCATGTTTTTCCGTCCGACCTAATTATCTTGGAGTCACAAGGATTGGATGTGATATTAGGAATGGACTGGATGTCAAAGTATGGAGGAAGTATTGACTGTGTTAGTAAGTCAATTTGTCTCACCACCCCGGAGAGAAAAAGGATCAAGTATGTATCCAGGCATGCACCATGAAGTAGCCAAGTAAATACCCTCACGGGAGTTGTTCAGGAAGAAGTGCATGTAGTAAAGGATTACCCGGATGTTTTCCCAGATGAGTTACCAGGCATGCCACCAAACCGAGATATTGAGTTTTCGATAGAGCTATTGCCAGGCACAGGGCCAATATCCAAGAGACCCTATAGGATGCCCGCGAATGATCTAGAGGAGATCAAGAAATAGATCAAGGAGTTATTGGAGAAAGGTTACATTCGACGGAGTTCATCACCATGGGGAGCCCCAGTGCTTTTGGTTGAGAAGAAGGATAAATCCATAAGAATGGTTGTTGATTATCGAGCCTTGAATGAAGTGACGATTAAGAACAAGTACCCATTGCCGATGATCAATGATCTGTTTGACCAGCTGCAAGGAGATAAGGTGTTTTTGAAGGTCGATCTGCGATCAGGATATCATCAGTTGAAGATACGAGAAAAGGATATACCAAAGACAGCCTTCACCACATGGTACGGGCTATACGAATATACGGTCATGTCATTTTGACTGACTAACGCCCCTGCCTATTTCATGAGCATGATGAACAAAGTATTCATGGAATATTTGGATAAGTTTGTTGTGGTGTTCATTGATGATATAATGGTATATTCGAAGAACAAAGAGGAACACAAGGAGCATTTGTGTTTAGTTCTCGAGAAACTTAGGGAACATCAGTTGTATGCCAAGTTCAGCAAATGCGAGTTTTTGTTGAAGGAAGTTGGATTCCTTGGACATGTTATATCGGGAGAAGGTATAGTAGTAGATCCCACCAAGATTCAGTCAGTCACTGAATGGTTGGCACCCACTTTAGTTAGCGAGATCCGCAGTTTTCTTAGACTCGCAGGATACTACCGTAGATTCATTGAGAATTTTTCTAAGATCGCGAAGCCCATGACAGAATTATTGAAGAAGGATATCAAGTTTAAATGGACGGAAGATTGTGAGGCAAGTTTCCAGGAGCTGAAGAAACGTTTGACTACAGCCCTAGTGCTAACACTGCCAGATATACGTAAGGATTTTCAAGTGTATTGCAATGCCTCTCGCTTAGGACTTGGAAGTGTGCTTATGCAGGACAGAAGAGTTGTTTTGTATGACTCACGACAACTAAAACAACTCCAGTTAAATTATGCCACGCATGATTTGGAACTAGCAGCCGTAGTACATGCGTTGAAGACTTGGAGACATTACCTTATTGGAAACCATTGTGATGTGTACACAGATCATAAGAGTTTGAAGTACATTTTCACCTAGAAGGAACTGGACCTTAGGCAGAGAAGATGGTTGGAGATTATAAAGGACTATGACATGAAGCTTCATTATCATCCAAGCAAGGCCAATGTCGTAGCCGACGCTTTGAGCCGGAAGAGCTATGCTAATACCCTAATAAGCACGGGATTGCCGAAAGAGTTAGGAGAGGATCTCTGGGAACTTCGATTGGAGATTGTTCCTAGAGGTTTTGTTGCAACAATGGAAGCGCAGTCTACATTGTTGGGAAAAATTCGAGAAGCTCAGAAGGATGACAAAGATATTGCCGAGATAAAGGAGAAAATGAGCGAAGGAAAGGCCAAAGGTTTTCGTGAGGATGAGCACGACACCCTGTGGTTTGAGGACCGTGTTTATGTGCCCAATAACACGGAGATCAGGAAGTTAATACTTCAGGAGGCTCATGAGTCACCATACTCGATACACCCCGGAAACACCAAGATGTATTTGGATTTGAAGGAACGTTTCTGGTGGACAGGGATGAAGAAGGATATCGCCGAGTATGTGTTGGGGAACGTTGCAGAAAACAAAAGAAATTCCTACGGTTTCACCAAGATCCATCTATGAGTTCATCTAGCAATGAGTGATTGGATGCATCTACGTACCTTGTAGATCACGAGCGGAAGCGTTCAAAGAACGGGGATGAGGGAGTTGTACTCGACGTGATCCGAATCACCGGAGATCCTAGCGCCGAACGGACGGCACCTCCGCGTTCAACACACGTACGGTCAGCGTAACGTCTCCTCCTTCTTAATCCAGCAAGGGGAAGGAGAGGTTGAGGAAGATGGCTCCAGCAGCAGCACGACGGCGTGGTGGTGGTGGAGCTGCAGTACTCCGGCAGGGCTTCGCCAAGCTCTATGGAGGAGGAGGTGTTGGAGAGGGAGAGGGAGGCACCAAAGTCGTGGCGTAAGAAGTCCTCCATCTCCCCACTATATATAGGAGGGCCAAGGGGGGGCGCCGGCCCTAGGAGATCCAATCTCCTAGGGGGGTGCGGCCAAGGGGAGGAATCCCTCCTCCCCAAGGCACCTAGGAGGTGCCTTCCCCCTTTGGGACTCTTCCCTTCTTGAACCCTAGGCGCATGGGCCTCTTGGGGCTGGTTCCCTTGGCCCATATAGGCCAAGGCGCACCCCCTACAGCCCATGTGGCCCCCGGGGCAGGTGGCCCCACCCGGTGGACCCCCGGGACCCTTCCGGTGGTCCCGGTACAATACCAGTGACCCCGAAAACTTGTCCCGATGCCCGAAATAGTACTTCCTATATATAATTCTTTACCTCCCGACCATTTTGGAACTCCTCATGACGTCCGGGATCTCATCCGGGACTCCGAACAACATTCGGGTTACTGCATATACATATCCCTACAACCCTAGCGTCACCGAACCTTAAATGTGTAGACCCTACGGGTTCGGGAGACATGTAGACATGACCGAGATCGCTCTCTGGTCAATAACCAACAGCGGAATCTGGATACCCATGTTGGCTCCCACATGCTCCTCGATGATCTCATCGGATGAACCACGATGTCGAGGATTCAATCAATCCCGTATACAATTCCCTTTGTCAATCGATATGCTACTTGCCCGAGATTCGATCGTCGGTATCCCAATACCTCGTTCAATCTCGTTACCGGCAAGTCACTTTACTCGTACCGTAATGCATGATCCCGTGACCAGACACTTGGTCACTTTGAGCTCATTATGATGATGCATTAGCGAGTGGGCCCAGTGATACCTCTCCGTCATACGGAGTGACAAATCCCAGTCTTGATCCGTGTCAACCCAACAGACACTTTCGGAGAAACCCGTAGTATACCTTTATAGTCACCCAGTTACATTGTGACGTTTGGCACACCCAAAGCACTCCTACGGTATCCGGGAGTTACACGATCTCATGGTCTAAGGAAAAGATACTTGACATTGGAAAACTCTAGCAAACGAACTATACGATCTTATGCTATGTTTAGGATTGGGTCTTGTCCATCACATCATTCTCCTAATGATGTGATCCCGTTATCAATGACATCCAATGTCCATAGTCAGGAAACCATGGCTATCTATTGATCAACGAGCTAGTCAACTAGAGGATTACTAGGGACATGTTGGTGTCCATTATTCACACATGTATTACGATTTCCGGATAACACAATTATAGCATGAATAAAGACAATTATCATGCACAAGGAAATATAATAATAATGCTTTTATTATTGCCTCTAGGGCATATTTCCAACAGTCTCCCACTTGCACTAGAGTCAATAATCTAGTTACATTGTGATGAATCGAACACCCATGGAATTCTGGTGTTGATCATGTTTTGCTCTAGGGAGAGGTTTAGTCAATGGATCTGCTACATTTAGGTCCGTATGTACTTTACAAATATCTATGTCTCCATCTTGAACATTTTCACGAATGGAGTTGAAGCGACGCTTGATGTGCCTCGTCTTCTTGTGAAACCTGGGCTCCTTGGCAAGTGCAATAGCTCCAGTGTTGTCACAGAAGAGTTTGATTGGCCCCGACGCATTGGGTATGACTCCTAGGTCGGTGATGAACTCCTTCTCCCAAATTGCTTCATGTGCTGCCTACGAGGCTGCCATGTACTCCGATTCACATGTAGATCCCGCCACGACGCTCTGCTTGCAACTGCACCAGCTCACTGCCCCACCATTCAAAATATACACGTATCCGGTTTGTGACTTAGAGTCATCCAGATCTGTGTCGAAGCTAGCTTCGACGTAACCTTTTACGACGAGCTCTTCGTCACCTCCATAAACGAGAAACATTTCCTTAGTCCTTTTCAGGTACTTCAGGATATTCTTGACCGCTGTCCAGTGTTCCTTGCCGGGATTACTTTGGTACCTACCTACCAAACTTATGGCAAGGTTTACATCAGGTCTGGTACACAGCATGGCATACATAATAGAACCTATGGCTGAGGCATAGGGGATGACACTCATCTCTTCTATATCTTCTGCCGTGGCCGGACATTGAGCTGAGCTCAATTTCACACCTTGCAACACAGGTAAGAACCCCTTCTTAGACTGATCCATATTGAACTTCTTCAATATCTTATCAAGGTATGTGCTTTGTGAAAGACCTATGAGGCGTCTTGATCTATCTCTGTAGATCTTGATGCCTAATATATAAGCAGCTTCTCCAAGGTCCTTCATTGAAAAAAATTTATTCAAGTAGGCCTTAATGCTGTCCAAGAGTTCTATATCATTTCCCATCAAAAGTATGTCATCTACATATAATATGAGAAATGCTACAGAGCTCCCACTCACTTTCTTGTAAACGCAGGCTTCTCCATAAGTCTGCGTAAACCCAAACGCTTTGATCATCTCATCAAAGCGAATGTTCCAACTCCAAGATGCTTGCACCAGCCCATAAATCGAGCATTGGAGCTTGCACACCTTGTCAGCATTCTTAGGATCGACAAAACCTTCCGGCTGCATCATATACAATTCTTCCTTAAGGAAACCATTAAGGAATGTCATTTTGACGTCCATTTGCCATATTTCATAATCATAGAATGCGGCAATTGCTAACATGATTCGGACGGACTTTAGCTTCGCTACCGGTGAGAAAGTCTCATCGTAGTCAACCCCTTGAACTTGTTGATAACCCTTAGCGACAAGCCGAGCTTTATAGATGGTCACATTACCATCCGCGTCTGTCTTCTTCTTAAAGATCCATTTATTTTCTATGGCTCGCCGCTCAACGGGCAAGTCAGTCAAAGTCCATACTTCGTTTTCATACATGGATCCTATCTCGGATTTCATGGCTTCTAGCCATTTGTCGGAATCCGGGCCCGCCATCGCTTCTTCATAGTTCGAAGGTTCATCGTTGTCTAACAACATGATTTCCAAGACAGGGTTGCCGTACCACTCTGGTGCGGAACGTGTCCTTGTGGACCTTCGAATTTCAATAGGAGCTTGATCACAAGTATCTTGATCATCATCATTAACTTTCTCTCTTGTCGGTGCAGGCACCTCAGAAACATTTTCTTGAGTTGCGCCATTTTCTGGTTCAAGAGGTAATACTTCATCAAGGTCTACTTTCCTCCCACTTACTTCTTTCGAGAGAAACTCTTTCTCTAGAAAGGACCCATTCTTGGCAACAAAGATCTTGCCTTCGGATCTGAGGTAGAAGGTATACCCAATAGTTTCTTTAGGGTATCCTATGAAGACGCATTTTTCCGATTTGGGTTCGAGCTTTTCAGGTTGAAGTTTCTTGACATAAGCATCGCATCCCCAAACTTTTAGAAACGACAGCTTAGGTCTCTTCCCATACCATAATTCATACGGTGTCGTCTCAACGGATTTCGACGGAGCCCTATTTAAAGTGAATGCGGCAGTCTCTAAAGCATAGCCCCAAAAAGATAGCGGTAAATCGGCAAGAGACATCATAGATCGCACCATATCTAATAGAGTGCGATTACGACGTTCGGACACACCATTACGCTGAGGTGTTCCAGGCGGCGTGAGTTGTGAAACTATTCCACATTTTCTTAAGTGTGTGCCAAACTCGTGACTCAAGTATTCTCCTCCATGATCTGATCGCAGGAACTTGATATTCCTGTCACATTGATTCTCAACCTCACTCTGAAATTCCTTGAACTTTTCAAAGGTCTTAGACTTGTGTTTCATTAAGTAGACATACCCATATCTACTCAAATCATCAGTGAGGGTGAGAACATAACGATAGCCACCGCGAGCCTCAACGCTCATTGAACCGCACACATCAGTATGTATGATTTCCAATAAGTTGGTTGCTCGCTCCATTGTTCCTGAGAACGGAGTCTTGGTCATTTTACCCATGAGGCATGGTTCACACGTGTCAAATGATTCGTAATCAAGAGACTCTAAAAGTCCATCTGCATGGAGCTTCTTCATGCGTTTGACACCTATGTGACCAAGGCGGCAGTGCCACAAGTATGTGGGACTATCATTATCAATCTTACATCTTTTGGTATTCACACTATGAATATGTGTAGCATTACGCTCGAGATTCATTAAGAATAAACCATTCACCATCGGAGCATGACCATAAAACATATCTCTCATATAAATAGAACAACCATTATTCTTGGATTTAAATGAGTAGCCATCTCGAATTAAACGAGATCCTGATACAATGTTCATGCTCAAAGCTGGCACTAAATAACAATTATTAAGGTTTAAAACTAATCCTGAAGGTAAATGTAGAGGTAGCGTGCCGACGACGATCACATTGACCTTGGAACCATTCCCGACGCGCATCGTCACCTCGTCCTTTGCCAGTCTCCGCTTATTCCGCAGCTCCTGTTTTGAGTTACAAATCTGAGCAACCGCACCGGTATCAAATACCCAGGAGCTACTACGAGTACTGGTAAGGTACACATCAATTACATGTATATCACATATACCTTTCGTTTTGCCGGCCTTCTTGTCCGCTAAGTATTTGGGGCAGTTACGCTTCCAGTGACCACTCTCCTTGCAATAAAAGCACTTAGTCTCGGGCTTGGGTCCATTCTTTGGCTTCTTCCCGGCAGCTTGCTTGCCGGGCGTGGCAACTCCCTTGCCATCCTTCTTGAAGGTTTTCTTAACCTTGCCTTTCTTGAACTTAGTGGTTTTATTCACCATCAACACTTGATGTTCCTTTTTGACTTCTACCTCTGCTAATTTCAGCATTGCAAATACTTCAGGAATGGTCTTTTCCATCCCCTGCATATTGAAGTTCATCACAAAGCTCTTGTAGCTCGGTGGAAGCGGCTGAAGGATTCTGTCAATGACCACGTCATCCGGGAGATTAACTCCCAGCTGAGTCAAGCGGTTATGCAACCCAGACATAGTGAGTATGTGCTCACTGACATAACTGTTTCCCTCCATCTTACAGCTGAAGAACTTGTCAGAGACTTGATATCTCTCGACCCGGGCATGAGCTTGGAAAACCATTTTCAGCTCTTCGAACATCTCATATGCTCCGTGTCTCTCAAAACGCTTTTGGAGCCCCGGCTCTAAGCTGTAAAGCATGCCACACTGAACGAGGGAGTAGTCATTGGTACGTGCCTGCCAAGCGTTCATAACGTCTTGTTATGCAGGGAGAATAGGTGCGTCACCTAGCGGTGCTTGTAGGACATAATCTTTCTTGGCAGCTATGAGGATGATCCTCAGGTTCCGGACCCAGTCCGTGTAGTTGCTGCCATCGTCTTTCAGCTTGGTTTTCTCTAGGAACGCGTTGAAGTTGAGGACTACGTTGGCCATTTGATCTACAAGACATATTTGTAAAATTTCAGACTAAGTTCATGATAATTAAGTTCATCTAATCAAATTATTCAATGAACTCCCACTTAGATAAACATCCCTCCTGTAATCTAAGTATAACATGATCCGAGTTAACTAGCCCGTGTCCGATCATCACGTGAGACGGACTAGTCAACATCGGTGAACATCTTCATGTTGATTGTATCTTCTATACGACTCATGCTCGACCTTTCGGTCTTCTGTGTTCCGAGGCCATGTCTGTACATGCTAGGCTCATCAAGTCAACCTAAGTGTTTGCATGTGTAAATCTGGCTTACACCCGTTGTATGTGAACGTTAGAATCTAACACCCAATCATCACGTGGTGCTTCGAAACAACAAACTGTCGCAACGGTGCACAGTTAGGGGGAACACTTTCTTGAAATTATTATGAGGGATCATCTTATTTACTACCGTCGTTCTAAGTAAACAAGATGCATAAATATGATAAACATCACATGCAATCAAATAATAAAAGTGACATGATATGGCCAATATCACATAGCTCCTTTGATCTCCATCTTGGGGCTCCATGATCATCTTGTCACCGGCATGACACCATGATCTCCATCATCATGATCTCCATCATCGTGTCTCCATGAAGTTGCTCGCCAACTATTACTTCTACTACTATGGCTAACACGTTTAGCAATAAAGTAAAGTAATTTACATGGCGTTTCTCAATGACACGCAGGTCATACAAAAAATAAAGACAACTCCTATGGCTCCTGCCGGTTGTCATACTCATCGACATGCAAGTCGTGATTCCTATTACAATAGCATGAACATCTCATACATCACATATATATCATTCATCATTCATCACAACTTTGGCCATATCATATCACAAAGCACTTGCTGCAAAAACAAGTTAGACGTCCTCTAATTGTTGTTGCAAGTTTTACGTGCCTGAAGTAGGGTTCTAGCAAGAACGTTTTCTTACCTACGTGAAAGCCACAACGTGATTTGTAAACTTCTATTTACCCTTCATAAGGACCCTTTTCATCGAATCCGCTCCAACTAAAGTTGGAGAGACAGACACCCGCCAGCCACCTTATGCAACTAGTGCATGTTAGTCGGTGGAACCGGTCTCACGTAAGCGTACGTGTAAGGTTGGTCCGGGCCGCTTCATCCCACAATACCGTTGAAGCAAGATAAGACTAGTAGCGGCAAGAAAGTTGACAACATCAACGCCCACAACAAATTGTGTTCTACTCGTGCAAGAGAACTACGCATAGACCTAGCTTATGATGCCACTGTTGGGGAACGTTGCAGAAAACAAAAAAATTTCCTATGGTTTCACCAAGATCCATCTATGAGTTCATCTAGCAACAAGTGATTGGATGCATCTACGTACCTTGTAGATCGCGAGTGGAAGCGTTCAAAGAACGGGGATGAGGGAGTTGTACTCGACGTGATCCGAATCACCGGAGATCCTAGCGCCGAACGGACGGCACCTCCGCGTTCAACACACGTACGGTCAGCATAACGTCTCCTCCTTCTTGATCCAGCAAGGGGAAGGAGAGGTTGAGGAAGATGGCTCCAATAGCAGCACGGCGGCGTGGTGGTGGTGGAGCTGCAGTACTCCGGCAGGGCTTCGCCAAGATCTATGGAGGAGGAGGAGGTGTTGGAGAGGGAGAGGGAGGCACCAAAGGCGTGGGGTAAGAAGTCCTCCATCTCCCCACTATATATAGGAGGGCCAATGGGGGGGGGTGGCGCCGGCCCTAGGAGATCCAATCTCCTAGGGGGGTGCGGCCAAGGGGGGGAATCCCTCCTCCCCAAGGCAACTAGGAGGTGCCTTCCCCCTTTGGGACTCTTCCCTTCTTGAACCCTAGGCGCATGGGCCTCTTGGGGCTGGTTCCCTTGGCCCATATAGGCCAAGGCGCACCCCCTACAGCCCATGTGGCCCCCCGGGCAGGTGGCCCCACCCGGTGGACCCCCGGGACCCTTCCGGTGGTCCCGGTACAATACCAGTGACCCCGAAAACTTGTCCCGATGCCGAAATAGTACTTCCTATATATAATTCTTTACCTCCCGACCATTCTGGAACTCCTCATGACGTCCGGGATCTCATCCGGGACTCCGAACAACATTCGGGTTACTGCATATACATATCCCTACAACCCTAGCGTCACCGAACCTTAAGTGTGTAGACCCTACGGGTTCGGGAGACCTGTAGACATGACCGAGATCGCTCTCTGGTCAATAACCAACAGCGGGATCTGGATACCCATGTTGGCTCCCACATGCTCCTCGATGATCTCATCGGATGAACCACGATGTCGAGGATTCAATCAATCCCGTATACAATTCCCTTTGTCAATCGGTATGCTACTTGCCCGAGATTCGATCGTCGGTATCCCAATACCTCGTTCAATCTCGTTACCGGCAAGTCACTTTACTCGTACCATAATGCATGATCCCGTGACCAGACACTTGGTCACTTTGAGCTCATTATGATGATGCATTACCGAGTGGGCCCAGTGATACCTCTCCGTCATACGGAGTGACAAATCCCAGTCTTGATCCGTGTCAACCCAACAGACACTTTCAGAGAAACCCGTAGTATACCTTTATAGTCACCCAGTTACATTGTGACGTTTGGCACACCCAAAGCACTCCTACGGTATCCGGGAGTTACACGATCTCATGGTCTAAGGAAAAGATACTTGACATTGGAAAACTCTAGCAAACGAACTATACGATCTTATGCTATGTTTAGGATTGGGTCTTGCCCATCACATCATTCTACTAATGAAGTGATCCCGTTATCAATGACATCCAATGTCCATAGTCAGGAAACCATGACTATCTTTTGATCAACGAGCTAGTCAACTAGAGGATTACTAGGGACATGTTGGTGTCTATTATTCACACATGTATTACGATTTCCGGATAACACAATTATAGCATGAATAAAGACAATTATCATGAACAAGGAAATATAATAATAATGCTTTTATTATTGCCTCTAGGGCATATTTCCAACAGTCTCCCACTTGCACTAGAGTCAATAATCTAGTTACATTGTGATGAATCGAACACCCATGGAATTCTGGTGTTGATCATGTTTTGCTCTAGGGAGAGGTTTAGTCAATGGATCTGCTACATTTAGGTCCGTATGTACTTTACAAATATCTATGTCTCCATCTTGAACATTTTCACGAATGGAGTTGAAGCGACGCTTGATGTGCCTCATCTTCTTGTGAAACCTGGGCTCCTTGGCAAGTGCAATAGCTCCAGTGTTGTCACAGAAGAGTTTGATTGGCCCCGACGCATTGGGTATGACTCCTAGGTCGGTGATGAACTCCTTCTCCCAAATTGCTTCATGTGCTGCCTACGAGGCTGCCATGTACTCCGATTCACATGTAGATCCCGCCACGACGCTCTGCTTGCAACTGCACCAGCTCACTGCCCCACCATTCAAAATATACACGTATCCGGTTTGTGACTTAGAGTCATCCAGATCTGTGTCGAAGCTAGCTTTGACGTAACCTTTTACGACGAGCTCTTCGTCACCTCCATAAACGAGAAACATTTCCTTAGTCCTTTTCAGGTACTTCAGGATATTCTTGACCGCTGTCCAGTGTTCCTTGCCGGGATTACTTTGGTACCTACCTACCAAACTTATGGCAAGGTTTACATCAGGTCTGGTACACAGCATGGCATACATAATAGAACCTATGGCTGAGGCATAGGGGATGACACTCATCTCTTCTATATCTTCTGTCGTGGCCGGACATTGAGCTGAGCTCAATTTCACACCTTGCAGCATAGGCAAGAACCCCTTCTTAGACTGATCCATATTGAACTTCTTCAATATCTTATCAAGGTATGTGCTTTGTGAAAGACCTATGAGGCGTCTTGATCTATCTCTGTAGATCTTGATGCCTAATATATAAGCAGCTTCTCCAAGGTCCTTCATTGAAAAACTTTTATTCAAGTAGGCCTTAATGCTGTCCAAGAGTTCTATATCATTTCCCATCAAAAGTATGTCATCTACATATAATATGAGAAATGCTACAGAGCTCCCACTCACTTTCTTGTAAACGCAGGCTTCTCCTAGGTCGGAGTTGAAGCGACGGATCTTGTTTCTTTCGCCGTTTGAGTTTCGTTGCTCCGTTTGATTTGATTCTTTTTGCAAACCGGAGTTCTTCAGTTGAACTTTCTGGTTAGATCTTCTTATTTGAGTTTTACCCGTGCTTATTAGCTTGATTGCTTATGTATGCTATTGTTTGTTTGCGATAGAATTCCCGGAGTGTGAAGCGTGTTATTTGGAGTCTCTAGGTTACGCGGATCGTCAGCAAGGCAAGTTACACTTTGATGATACCCCTTTATCACCCAGTTTTTATGCATTAGTTCCAATCCTCAAACATTGCATGGTTAGGATGTCATTAACATGTGGGTTGGGAAGTAGTTGATGAGGTAGAACCTATTACCCTGTTACATTCAAACCCTTGGGAGTTACTCTTACGAATTGCTTATATTGCTATGCTATGCTCGTAGATGAGGTTTGAGAGAGTGAAATCCATGACAGATGTGAGATTTTTAATTAATGGTTCAACTTAAGGTGGCAACTTAAATACACATCTGGGTGGATTGAGGCACCTGGAGTACCCATTGTTGCCTGTATTTTTTGGAAATCCCGGAGTACCCATGTGATCTTCCTATGGACCGCCACCCAGGCTCAAAGGGAACTGAGATTATTCATACTAGAAACTTCTGTGTGCAGCCACAAGCTAATATGGGCTCTAGCATAGTTGAGTAAGTTACGTGAAGCTCTTGAAGAGGTGGATCAGCAGGTAGTGGGATTGTAGGTTTGGTATGGTCTGCCCGGAGTAGAGAGTTAATGTTTCTGAAAGACTGTGTCTCGGTCATCCGTTTCTCAAACACCATGTAGTGCGAGAAATCCCACAGAGGCGATCGAGTCTTGTGGGGAAAAGTGTGCAGACCTCTGCAGAGTGTACAAACTAATCATGGTTAGTCGTGTCCCCGGTTATGGACAATCTTGAGTATCTAGTACTTGGAGTATCTAGTACTTGGAGTATCTTAAGTATCTCATCACTCTAAATTAATATTTTTGGGTTGTTAATTACCTTAATTGGGATTGAGTTGGAGGAACCTTCTCAATGATGTTTCAACTACCATGATAGTTAAATTAAAATCTATTCCTTTGTTGTAGGAAAAAATTGGCTTTTCGCAAAAACGGTAACCATAGAGCTTTCCACCAGCCAAATATGCATGTAGTGATAGCATTATTCTGTTCTTCCTCTATTGTGTTACTTTGCCAGCATATTCCATGTGCTGACCCATTTTCGGGCTGCAACATATTATGTTGAAGACTTTTCAGATGAGGAGTAAGGTTCGTTAGGTCGTTGTCGTGCAGCTCAGCTATGCCGTTGGAGTTGATGGACTCACTTTATATTCCAAGCCTTCCGCTGTTATCGTATTAGATGGCCTTAAGCCATATTTATTGTAATAAGTTCTCTTTGGAGACATTCGTTGTAATAAGTGTGTGATTGCTACTATGTTATAAATCCTCGAGTACTGTGTGTGTGTCAGCATTACCGATCCAGGGATGACACTGAAGCATAGAGACTTGACCGTTTGAGGTCTGATCGCTACAGAGACACCAAAGGAAAAAATCCTCTAGTTTTGCTTTGCTCCACTCCTAACCAAATGCACGAATAGTAGTACCATAGTAGTTTAATAGCAAAGGATCCCTGAGGGATCGAAATGAATGCAGAGTAACAAAGTGATGCGACGAGTGTACAACCTCTTTAGAATAGCCTTGTCGACCTCAGCATCATTGGATTGGACGTGGAGGATGGTGATGCTGGTGTGATTGTCGGAGGCAGGGAAGAAGATTTGAGGCCTCTGGAAACGGCGCCGAGGGTAGTGCTCCGCTGTGATGGACGGTTCCGTCGTTGAAGCAGCTCCGGTGAGGTGTACGGCAGCGAGGTTGAAGCAGCACAAGATAAACAATGCTAATCTGAAGTGGGACTCTAATATCATCTACAATAGATGATGTAAAATGCATCACCAAAAAGTGCTAGATGTAAAACGCATCTGCCACGCCACAGCCGCTCCGACAGATGTTGTAAATACTGTTCACTCTGAACTTAACTGAAGAAACTGAACTTTACAGTCAAAACTGAATTTTACTATCGAAACTGGTTGAACTAGTAGCAGAGCATTGCAATAGATGTTTAGGGCGTTCGAGCACTAGTAGTAGAGAAGCAGTGATCTAAATCAGCAGACGCTCGAGCAGGGAACGCAATAGCAGAGAGCAAGTCGTGCAGCAGCACCGCGAGCGAGTGCTAAAGCAGCAACTCCTATAGCTGCCGGAGGTCGTGCAGCAGCAGAGCAAGAGCAGAGAATCAGCACGAACGAGAGAAAGAGCAGAGCAGCAGCACGATCGACGGCAATAGCAGAGCAGTAGCATGAACGAAAGCAAGAGCAGTGCAGCAGCGCGACTGACAACAAGAACAGAGCCGCATCGCGAGCGAGAGCCGGAGTAGCTGCAGCTAGTGCCGATGTGGAAGTCGCTGCTAAGGAAGCAACGACATGAGGGAGAGATGCCATGGATGAAGTGGCCAGCGACGGAGACCCGCCATGGCTGCTCGGTATCGAGCATCGGCAGCCCCATGAGATCGAATAAAAGATAAAATGCTGCGGTGAGTGCAGAACCTCCTTGGTGGTGCCGAGTTGGCCTCGGCTTCATCGGAGGAATTGGTGAGGGTGCTGTGGTTCCGATGGGGCAGCTCAAGATGATGCTGTGGGGATGGAGGTGGCGCCATAGATGAGATGAACATCGGGGCACGTCCTTGGAGGTGGAGGACGGGGCGGCTAATCCGGCGAGATGACGAGATCGGCGACGGATCCTCATTCGGTGCGGTGGATGAGGGACGACGAGCTGTTGTGGTGGACGAAATCGTCGGGGAAGAGTCTCCGGCTGGGCGGCGGTCGGGAGGCCAACGGAGGAGCGTGGGGTTTCATGGGTTTTGGCGGCCTCGGTGTACAAATGGGAGGGGGCAAAGGGGAAGTTAGGGGGAGCCATGGCTTAGGGACGCGCTTGTCCAAAATGTAGGGTAAGTTACCAGCATACCCCCACCGGTTTTGACCACGCGACGTCGAGCCAGCATTTTCGGCTGAGGGGTAGAAGAGGGATTTCGTGTGTTTGGGATGCGGGACCGATTTCGGACGAGGAGGGAGTTTTCACGCGCGTCAAAATTTTGGGATAACAAGGCACGGGGCGGGTTGAAGAGGCGGGAGTTTCAAAGAAGATGAGACAAAAGATACTCGGGCTTGAAAATTTCGAGATAACAAGGCGCGGATTCCATGTTTGGTAAAACAAACTTAACGTGTACAAAAAACAATTCATACAAGACACAAGAGAGTCATTTCCCCTTTTACTATATTGCTATAAATGCCATTGAAAAAACTACAAGAAAAATGTAAAAAAATCGGGAGAACAAGATTACCCTGTACAGTACCAAATCGATTCGCACTTCCCTCAACAACAACAAAAAACAAATCAATTCCCACCAAAAGAAAGATTCATGTCCCTTTTATATGATTACTGTCGGCGTTCTGGGAACGGGGGTCCGCAGACTTGCCTGCCTGCGGCCCACGGCGTGGCTGAGCTGGCAGGTCTGTACGACCCATCTTCATCGACAAGGCATTCAAGACCCTCGCGAGGGGCCAAGCCTCACGAGGCGAACGACGCAAGACCTCCTCAGGAGAGGCCTCGCCAGGCAAGCTCACGAGGGGCGGAGAGATCAAGGCAAGGCAAACCTCGCGAGGTACTCGTGACATGAGCCATGACGATCGAGGCCAGGCGGGCGCCAGGCGGGCACCAGCACGCGCAGTGTCCTTGCTTCCTCTTTGGTGCCAAGGGGGCAAGCACAGGCGTGGAGTGCTGAGTCATCAAGGAAAGGTTTCCATATCGGTGCAACGAGACCAAGACCAGCAGGACGGCAAGACAGAGGTCACCATGGAACCCAAGACGGCGTCATCACCAGAGCCTTTGCAGGCGAAGACCACTTTTGTAAGGATAAGTTGTACTAGATGTCCCCTTTCAAATTGGCCGTTGTTGGCTCCCTTCCCGCTCAATATTTGGGGAGAGGACCAGGGCCTATATAAGTAGAACTAGCCACCACAATAGAGGGGACTAATCGAGAACGGATCATCAAGATCATCCCCAACCACACAAGTGCACCAAGGACAAGAACACCTCAAGCTCAGGAGGTTGTTCTTCCCCTTGTACTGTTCATCATCAGCCCAAGAGGCAATCCACCACCAGCACACTAGAGTAGGGTATTACACCACAACGATGGCCTGAACCAGTATAAATCTTGTGTCTTTCTGTGTTGTGGATCGATAGGGAGAAAACCTTCATGCGCACCCCAGTGTTCGAACCTCGAGGGTTTTGTCAGAACCTGTGATCTGATATTCGGCGCGCCAGGTAGGGGTGCGTCGTAGCATCTCTTCCGTCGATCTGCGCTCCGTCGCCACCGCGCTTCTCCCACATGGTAGGTGCCCTGCCGCCGACTCCGACGGACATCGTTGATGACGGGGCCAGGGGACTCCGAGCCCTGGCCCCCGCCCTACGGCGTGTGCAGTGGCCGCCCAAGTTCAAGCCAGAGATGCCGCCGCGCTACGACGGCGCGGCGGACCTGTCAGCTTTCCTGCTGGCGTAAGAGGAGGCCGTCCTCGAAGCCGGGGGTGATGACAAGGACATGGCCAACTGGCTTCCCATGGCCCTCGTCGGCGAGCCGCACGCCTGGCTGCTCAACCTTCCTGGATCCACGGTGGCGTCTTGGGAGGAGCTTCGCGACCTCTTCACTATGCGCTACGCGGCAACGGTGCACCACGCGGTCGCGGCCCTGCTAGGCGGCTCACAGGCGCCGCCTTCAGAGCGCCACATCAAGCCATTCCTCCGCCAGATTGGTGTCGTGTCCACATGCTCGGGGGCTCCGCCGGGCTGGGCCGCGCCTGAGGCCAACCTCACCTTCAGCTCAAAAGACCACCCCGTCACCACCACCTGCTCGGGAATGCTTCCGATGCTCTGCACGCCCGCCATCTGCAACGTGGCCGTCACCAAGACCCTCATCGATGGCGGCGCTGGCCTCAACTTGCTCTCCATGGAGGCCTTCAGCCTTCTTCATGTGCTGCTCGAGCGACTCAGCCTCAGCAAGCCTTTCTCAGGAGTTGGTGGCGGCGCTGCCCGCTCCCTAGGGCAGATCCGCCTTCCCGTCGCCTTCGGCATGCGCGACAACTACCGCACCAAGCTGGTCGACTTCGACATCGCCCACATCGGCCTCCCGTACAACACCATCCTCGGGTACCCATCTCTGGCCCAGTTCATGGCGGCGACTCATCCAACCTACAACCTCATGAAAATGACTGGAAGCAAAGGTGTCCTCACCATCAAGGGGGACACCAAGGAGGCCGTGATGGCACTCAAACTTGCCTTCCGGACCACTGCGGCGCTGCAGCACGTCGGCACCGGTGCCCTCCAGGCCAAGGAGGCCGCGCCAACCAAGAAGAAGCAGTTGTTCACCCAAGACAAGGCAGAGACCAAGCAGGTGCCAGTTGACGAGGACGGCTCCTCAGGAGCCACCTTCACCATAGGTTCCGGCCTCAACCCCAGCCAAGAGGAAGCATTGGTGAAGTTCTTGCGCGCGAACAAGGACATATTCGCATGGGAGCCCAATCAGCTGGTGGGGGTCCCGAGAGAGGTGATTCAGCACCACTTAAGGGTGTGCCCCAATGTGCGCCCTGTGAAGCAGCAAGCAAGGCGGCAGTCCACGGAGAAGCATACCTTCATCGTCCGAGAGACCCGCAAGTTGGAGGCGGCAGGTGCCGTTTGTGAGGTTAGGTACCCCGAATGGCTGGCGAACCCAGTCATGGTGTCGAAGAAAGGCGAGAAGGAGCGAATCTGTGTCGACTTCACCAACCTCAACAAGGCGTGCCCTCAAGATCCGTTCCCTCTCCCGTGCATCGACCAGATCATCGACTCCACCACCGAGTGCGGCCTACTATGCTTCCTGGATGCGTTCTCAGGGTATCACCAAATCAAGATGGCGGTGGAAGATGTAGAGAAGACAGCCTTCCTGATCCCGTGTGGGGTGTACTGCTACACCTGTATGCCCTTCGGACTGCGCAACGCGGGTGCGACCTTTCAGTGGCTGATGCACATCGCTTTAGGGCGGCAGCTCGGGAGGAACACGGAGGCCTACGTCGACGACATTGTGGTGAAGTCTTGGCAGGCGAGAACCTTGATCCAAGACCTGGAGGAGACCTTCGAAAGCCTGCGCCAGGTGAACTTGCCGCTTAACCCGGAAAAGTGTGTGTTCGGTGTCCCTTCCGGCAAGCTGCTGGGATTCCTCGTGTCACACAGAGGGATCGAGGCGAACCCAGAGAAGATCAAGGCCATTGAGGGCATGAGCCCGCCGCAGACCATCAAGGAAATGCAGAAGCTAGCTGGTCAGGTGACTGCATTGGGGCGCTTCATCTCCAAGCTAGGAGAGTGCGCCTTACCCTTTTTCAAGATGATGAAGAAGAAGGGCCCGTTCGAGTGGACTCCGGAGGCCGACCGAGCCTTCCAAGACCTCAAGAGATACCTGACCAGCCCACCGGTGTTGGTGGCGCCACGGCCTCTCGAGCCTCTAGTACTTTATCTTGCCGCCACCCCATACTCCATCAGGGCTGCGCTAGTGGCGGTTCGGGAGGAGCACCGGGCCAAGAGTGTACCGCGCCAGCTACGTCGCCAGCCGGGATGACGCAAGATCAGGAAGGCGCAACAAGAGCCATAGCGGCAACAACAGAAGACCAAGCTCGGCAGGATGACACCGTAGAGATTCCCGCAAGCGACCAGGCGCCAGGGGTCCCACCATCTCAGGAGGCACCCCAGCTTGCACAAGACGCGAGCCTCACCAACATGCTAGTCCTCGTCGAGCACCCGGTGTAGTTCGTCAGCACGATGTTGCGGGACGAGAGGGCACGCTATCCCATGCCTCAGAAGCTCCTGCTCATGCTCCTGGTGGCCTCGCGCAAGTTGCGGCACAACTTCGAGGGTCACCCCATCAAAGTCGTCTCGGCCTACCCGTTGGAGAGGGTGCTCAGGAGCCCCAAATCTGCCGGAAGGGTCACCGAGTGGAACATAGAGCTGCAGGCATTCCAGTTGGAGTTCAACACCACGAGGGTCATCAAGGGAGCCGCACTCGCTGACTTTGTGGTGGAATGGAAGGATGCCCCGGCGCTGGAAGTAGGCGAGGACCGGTCCACCTCGCCAGGAAGTGAGGCGCCCGATGGATGGGTCATGTATTTTGATGGTGCCTTCGCGCAGCAGGGCGCGGGGGCTGCAGAAGTACTCATCTCGCCGACGCAGGACAAGCTCTACTACACTGTGCAGCTCTGCTTTCAGCAGGGCGAGAAGGTCTCTAACAACATCGCAGAATACAAAGGCCTCATAGCTGGCCTGAAGGCCGTGTCAGCTCTAGGGGTGAAGCGCCTCACCGTTAGGGGCGACTCACAGCTCCTCGTCAACTTCTCCAACAAAGTGTACGAGTTAAAGGACGAGCACATGGAGGCGTACCTTGCAGAAGTACGTAATATGGAAAAGTAGTTCCTAGGCCTGGAGGTGCAGCATGTGCCTCGTGGCACCAACAAGGAAGTCGACGACATCGCCAGGAGGGCATCCAAGCGGCAGCCCCAAGAGCCTGGCGTCTTCGAGGAGCGGCTCTTCAAGCCGTCAGCGACGCCACCACTTTCAAGCACGGCACGGCCTTGGGAGGAGCTCCCACAACTGCCTGCCATGGGAGCCCCAGCTTGTCGCCCAACCTCAGGAGCTCGCTTGCTCCTGGTGCTCGAGCCTCAAGAGGGATGTTGGACCAAGGAATTCAAGGAATATGTGATGCAAGGGGTGCTACCGAAGAAGGAAGAGGACGCAGAGCACGTGGCCCGACAAGCCACAACATACTCCATCAACGGCGATGACTTGTACAGGAAGTGACCAAATGATGTTTCGTTGTGTTGCATCTCCAGGGACCAGGGGAGGGAGTTGCTGATTGACATACATGGCGAGGACTGCAAACACCACTCGTCGTCACGGACTCTTGTCGGCAAGGTGTTCCGCAGTGGATTCTACTGGCCCACGGCGCTCAACGACGCAGCTGGGCTGGTGAAGTCCTACGAAGCTTGCTAGTTCCACGCCAAGTAGGTCCACCAGCCAGCTCAGGGCCTCCAGACTATACCACTCACATGGCCATTTGCGGTCTGGGGGCTGGATATCTTGGGCCCATTCCCTCGAGCGCCAGGGGGCTACTGCTACCTCTACGTCGCCATCGACAAGTTCACCAAGTGGGCGGAAGTGGAAGCTGTCCGCACCATCCCGGCTGGTTCCGCGGTTAAGTTCATCAAGGGCCTCGTGAGCCGTTTCGGGGTCCCCAACCGCATCATCACCGACAAGGGCTCGCAGTTCACCAGTAACCTCTTCAAAACATACTTTGCTAACCTTGGAACGCAGATCTGCTACGCTTCAGTGGCGCACCCCTAAAGCAATGGCCAGGCTGAACGCGCCAACGCGGAGGTCCTAAGAGGCCTCAAGACCAGGACCTTCAAGAAGAAGCTTGAGGCCCGCGGCAGGGGCTGGCACAACAAGCTCCAGTCCATGCTGTGGTCGATCCGCACCACCGCCACTAAGCCGACGGGCAAGACCCCATTCATCCTTGTCTACGGAGCCGAAGCGGTCCTCCCTTATGAGGTCAAGCATCGCTCCGCACGGGTCCTGGCGTTTGATGAAACACAATAGGACGCCATGCGGGGGATGGACCTCGTACTGGGGGAGGAACGACGCCGCGAAGCTGCACTAAGGTGGCAAGGTACCAGCAGGCACTGCGGCGGTACCACTGCCATAACATCTGCTTCAGGACGCTCGAGGTGTGCGACCCCATCCTGAGGCGGGTCCTCTCCAGGGAAGGGTTGCACAAGCTCTCACCCATGTGGGAGGGCCCGTTCAGGGTTGTCCATGTCTCTAGGCCTGGCGCCGCATGCCTGGAGACGCAGGATGGGGTACCCATCCAGAACGCCTGGAACATCCAGCACCTCTGGAAGTTCTACCCATGAAGCAAGGCCCAGTGCCTGTGAAGCAAGGCCCAAGGCCTGTGAAGAAAGGCCCAGTGCCTATGAAGAAAGGCCCAGTGTCTGTGAAGAAGGCCTGGTGCCTGTGAAGAATCACTGCCTGTGACACTCTCACGTAATAATGAGTGGGGCTGTACACGCCCCGGAGTCTCAGGAGTGCCGCCCTCGGGCCTCGGTGGCTCCCTCCCACGCCTAGTGGCAGCACTTAGCTCCGTGCTGGTGAGAAGACTTGAAGACTAGACTAGGTGTTGGACGTGGCTTTTGTTGGATGTGGGGTTCTGGCTAACCCTTAAGGTTCGAACACTGGGGTGCGTGCGAAGTCTTTCCCTTCTACCAATCTACGCTCTAGCTCGCTAAGATCTTGCGGACGAACTCGACGAACTCACAACATAGAAGGACACAGGGTTTATACTGGTTTGGGCCACCATTGTGGTGTAATACCCTACTCCAGTGTGGTGGTGGTGGATTGCCTCTTGGGCTGATGCTGAATACTACAAGGGAAGAACAACCTCCTGAGGTTGAGGTGTTCTTGTGTGTGTCTCTCGGCCTGATTCTCTCAAGCTAAGATGAGATTGAGGTCGAGCTCCCTCCTATGGTGGTGGCTAGCTCTACTTATATAGGCCATGGTCCTCTTCCCAAATATTGAGCGGGAAGGGAGCCAACAATGGCGGGCTAATTCGAAGGGGGACAGCTAGTACGAGCTATCCTGACAAAAGCGGCTCGCCTGCGAAAGGCTCTGGTGGTGACGCCGTCTTGGGCTCCACAATGACCTCCGTCTTACAGTCCTTCTGGTGTTGGTCCTGTTGCACCGAAATGGCAACCTTTGCCTGAGGCCTCGGTACTCCGCGGCTGCGCTTGCCTCCTTTGCACCAAAGAGGAAACAAGGACGCTGTGTGTGCTGGTACGTCTCCAACGTATCTATAATTTTTGATTGCTCCATGCTATATTATCTACTGTTTTGGACATTATTGGGCTTTAGTATCCACTTTTATATTATTTTTGGGACTTACCTATTAACCAGAGGCCCAGCTGAAACACCCTCGATGCGACTATAGCTCCCACGTGTCGAGGCACGACTTAGAGACATAATCGCATTGAAGGCATATGTCGCAAGTTAGGCAATCTTCACAAAGATCCCATGTAATATAATAATAAAAGGGGAGATAACATAGTTGGCTTACACTCGCCACGTCAATCAAGTACATAAATAACATTACATCAACCAAACACTCATGGCCCGACTACGACGCCAAAATAAAAGAGAACCGAACATGCGACACGGTGCCAATCACCCCCAACTGGGCACCACTACTGATTATCGGGAAAGGAAACATAGTAACGTTGAGAGTCTTCGTCGAACTCCCACTTGAGCTCAAACGCGTCTCCTGGAGCGGAATCATGAGGCCCTGCATCTGGTGTAATAGTAATCTGTGAGCCACAGGGACAGCAATCTCGCACCCTCGCGATCAAGACTATTTAAGCTTATAGGAATGACAGGGTAGAAATATGTGGAGCTGTAGCAAGCGACTAGCAAATATGGTGGCTAACTTATTCGCAAAAGAGAGAGCGAGAAGAGGAGGCAAAGCGCGAGCGAGAAACTATAGAACAACCTGCACAAACATTACTCCAACACCGTGTCCACCTCCCGGACTCCGCCGAGAAGAGGCCATCACGGTAACACACTCAGTTGATTCATTTTAATTGAGTTAAGGTTCAAGTTATCTACAACCGGACATTAACAAATTCCCATCTTCCCATAACCGTGGGCACGGCTTTCGAAAGTTCAAATCCCTACAGGGGAGTCCCAACCTAACCCATGACAAGCTCTCACGGTCAACGAAGGAATAGACCTCCTCCCAAGACGTTCCGATCAGACTCGATATCTCGGTTCTTCAAGACACTTCGACAGGTTAAAACAAGACCAGCAACACCGCCCGAATGTGCCGACAAATCCCGATAGGAGCTGCACATATCTCGTTCTCAGGGCACACTCAGATGAGACATCCTACGAGTAAAACCAACCCTCAAGTTGCCCCGAGGTGGCCCCGCTGTCTACTTGGTCGGACCAACACTCAGAGGAGCACTGGCCCGGGGGGGGGGGGGGTTAAAATAAGATGACCCTCGGGCTCCGGAAACCCAAGGGAAAAGAGGCTAGGTGGCAAATGGTAAGACCAATGTTGGGCATTGCTGGAAAAGTTTTGATCAAGGCGAAATATCAAGGGGTTCCCATTATAACCCAACCGCGTAAGGAACGCAAAATCCGGGAACATAACACCGATATGACGGAAACTAGGGCGGCAAGAGTGGAACAAAACACTAGGCGAGAGGCCGAGCCTTCCACCCTTTACCAAGTATATAGATGCATTAATATAACAAGATAATATAATGATATCCCAACAAGTAAATAAATGTTCCAACAAGGAACGGCCTCCAATCTTCACCTGCAACTAGCAACGCTATAGGAGGGGCTGAGCAAAGCGGTAACATAGCCAATCAACGGTTTGCTAGGACTTGGTGGGTTAGAGGTTTGACATGGCAATTTGGGAGGCTTGAAAGCAAATGGTAGGCATCGTAGCATTGGCATAGCAAAAGAGCGAGCAAACTAGCATAGCAAAGATAGTAGTGATTTCGAGGGTATGATCATCTTGCCTGCATAGTTGTCAGAGTTGACTGGATTCTCGAAAGCAAACTCAACGGGCTCCTCGTTAGAGAACTCGTCTCCTGGCTCTACCCAAACAATACAAACAAGCAATAAGGACACAATCAACCACGTGCAAGAACCGAAACAAGACGATGCGATGATGATATGCTATGCGGGATGCGATGCGGGATGCAAAATGCAAGATATGACAGGAAATGCATGAAACTGGCCTCAACATGGAAATCCAAGTGTTCCAATGAAAAGATGAGATGAAATCGTTTGAAAACGATATAAAGAACACCGGAATCAGAGTTATGGTTTGGAAATGGCAAGCGATTCAAATATGACACCGGTCTCCGATTTACAGCACGTAGGCATCTAAGTGCAACGAAATGAACATGCTACAGGACCCAAACATGACAACAAAATACATGGCAGGGATGCATTCAAGATGCTTAACAAAAGTCTAGCACTGAGCTACGGCCAATTCATCCATTAACAGGTTCAAACAAGCATGGCAAAAATGCATATGGCAAACAGATCTCAGACTTAGTAAAATTAACACTTGTCTGGAATTTCAGATCAAGTAGCCCTCTTCGGAGCAACAAAACTATATGGTACAGGACCTGAACATGGAAAAGGAAAGCATGGCATGGAGCTACTCAAAGAGCTTAACAAAAGTCCCTTAGTGACCTTGAGCCAAAAGGGATCAGAAGATACAATTGCAGGCATGTTTACGAGCTCGATGCACTCACTACGGTGCAAGTCATGGCAAGACAAGCATACACCCATCAATAATGCACAAAATGCAAGCTAGGCATGGCAAGAACAATAGCATAGCATGCACGGATCAACTACAACATCATCGGCAAAATTGCAAACAAGTTGACAATCTGCCCAGATTCACAAAGTAGCAAAAGTAGAGCTCGATTGACTCAATCTAGGGTGCTCCATAATTGCAAACAAAGACATGGATGGATAGAGCAGTACAATATTAACAAAACATCCTTACTGATCATCCTCAAAAGAGGCACGGATCACTAGGAAACAACATGAACATATGGCATCATGAGCTAAACAGATCAAGGACTTGGTGGAATTGCTAAGTCCCTGAAAATAGAATCACTAAGTGCACCACTTTGCAAGCTTGCACTAGTCACCACACACATCCTAAAAATACATGGGTTGCACCTCTGGAGAGATGACAAAACCCTTAACAAAACATATGTAGAACTCACGGGCATATCATGCACATATTAATCATGGCAAAAATGACAAAAAAGCTAAACGGAGTAGCACATCTGACAATTAACTCAAGTAGCCCTCTTCTAACAGCATTTCGGGCATCAAGATGAACTCAAATGAAAATGATGCAGTGGAATGAAATGATGTACTCTCTGAGATGAACATTTTGATATGCTATATGCATGAATCGGAGCTACGGATGCAAAGTTACGGAGCCATGAACATGAGCACTTGAATTTAAAATCTCCGGGACCTAGTGAAAAAAAGCAACCTCCCAGATCTAGGGTTTCGGTGGCACGTGGCCCGAGGTTCGCCGGCGCGAGCTCGAGGTCGCCGGCGAGGTGGGTTCGTCGGCGGGGAGAAGAGGGGAGGCTAGGCCGGGGCCGGATCCGGCGGAGGAGGGAGGAGGCGGCGCTGGGCGCGGGCAGCGGCCGGTGAGGCGGCGCGGCGAGCGAGGCCGGTCGGGCGGCGAGGCGTGCCGGCGTCGGCTGGTGGTGGCGCCGGCGGGCGGAGGCGGCGGGGCCGGCGAGGCAGCGCGGTGGCGGCGGAGCGAGGAGAAGGGCGCGGGCGCGCGGCGGCGGAGGGAGTGGGCCTCGGGGGTCGGCGGCTGACACGTGGCGGCGGCGGGTGGTGGCGGACACGTCTGGCCCGAATCGGACGTGTCCGTCGGCGGGAGGTGCAGTTTTTAGCGTTTCGGGGGAAGAAGGAGATCCGAAAACGGAGGGGTCTTTAAATAGGCATAGAGGGAGTTAGGAGAGTCCAAATGAGGTGCGGTTTTCGGCCACGCGATCGTGATTGAACGCTCTAGATGATGGAGCAGAGTTAGGTGGGTTTTGGGCCAAATTGGAGGGGTGTTGGGCTGCAACACACATGAGGCCTTTTTGGTCCCTCGGTTAACCGTTGGAGTATCAAACGAAGTCCAAATGGTACGAAACTTGACAGGTGGTCTACCGGTAGTAAACCAAGGCCGCTTGGCAAGTCTCGGTCCAATCCGGAAATGTTTAATCCCCACACACGAAAAAAAGATAGAATTGACCACCGGAGGAGAACGAAGCGCCGGAGTGCAAAACCGACAACGGGGAAAATGCTCGAATGCATGAGACGAACACATATGCAAATGCAATGCACATGATGACATGATATGAGATGCATGACAACGACAACAACACACGGAGACAAGGACCCGAACCCGAGAAAATAAATATAACTTAACGCCGAAACGGCAAGAGTGGAGTACAAATTGGGAAAGTTACATCCGGGGTGTTACAACACTCCACCACTATGAAAGGATCTCGTCCCGAGATCTAGGACTGAAAGAACGCCGGCTACTCAGAACGGAGGTGATCCTCACGTTCCCAGGTAGCTTCACGGTCGGAATGGTGTGACCACTTGACTTTGAGAAATTTGATTGACTTGTTGCGAGTCTTGCGTTCAGTCTCTTCAAGAATAGCAACTGGGTGCTCACGATAAGAGAGATCTTCTTGGAGCTCAATGTCCTCGAAGTTGACAGTGCGGTCAGGAGTCTTGAAGCACTTTCGAAGCTGAGAGGCATGGAACATGTCATGAACATTTGCAAAGTTTGACGGAAGCTCGAGTTGATAGGCGAGGTCGCCTCTCTTGCTGACAATCTTGAAAGGTCCCACGTATTTGGGGGCAAGCTTCCCTTTGATACCGAAGCGACGAGTACCTTTCATAGGAGAGACGCGGAGGTAAACATGATCTCCGATCTCGAAAGCCAAATCACGGTGCTTACTATCATAGTAGCTCTTCTGACGGGATTGGGCTGCTTTGAGGTTATCACGAATGACTTTGCACATTTCTTCTGCTTCTGTGATTAAGTCATTACCCAAAAGCTGACGTTCAGCGGTTTCATACCAGTAGAGAGGGGTACGTCACTTCCTGCCATACACAATTTCAAAAGGGGCCTTGCCTGAACTTGCTTGAAAACTGTTGTTGTAGGAGAATTCAGCATAAGGAAGACAATCCTCCCACTTCATGCCGAAGGAGATCACACAAGCCCTGAGCATATCTTCAAGAATCTGGTTGACACGCTCGACTTGACCGCTAGTTTGAGGATGGAAAGCTGTGCTGAAGCGGATGTTAGTGCCCATGGCCTTCTGAAAAGAATCCCAAAACTTTGAGGTAAATATGCTGGCACGGTCTGAAGAGATCATTGTGGAATACCGTGCAGAGAGACAATACGAGAGGTATAGAGTTCCGCCAATTGAGCTGCAGTGATCGACTCTTTGATGGGCAGAAAGTGAGCCACTTTGGTGAGTTTGTCGATGACAACGAATATAGCATCATTGCCACGCTTGGACTTTGGAAACCCAGTCACGAAGTCCATTTCAATGTGGTCAAACTTCCATTCTGGAATGGCAAGAGGTTGGAGGAGACCTGCTGGCCTTTGGTGTTCTGCCTTCACTCTTCTGCAGACATCACATTCATTCACGAATTGAGCGATCTCGCGCTTCATTCGAGTCCACCAATAAGCCTGCTTAAGGTCCTGATACATCTTCGTGCTCCCGGGGTGGATGGAGAGGAGAGAATTGTGAGCCTCGTTCATGATCACTTTATGAAGTTCACCTTTGGGTACAACAATACGATCCTCGAAGAAGAGAGTGTCCTTGTCATCAAGGCGGTAGCACTTGTACTTGGACTGGCTCTTGGCAATCCCAATCTTCACCTTTTTCACCATAGCATCAAGAAGCTGGGCTTGGTGAATCTGGTCTTCCAAGGTAGGAGAGACTAGAAGGTTGGCGAGGAAACCTTGAGGAACAACTTGCAGATTAAGTTTGCGGAAAGCTTTACAAAGCTCGGGTTGATAAGGCTTGAGAATCAGACTGTTGCAGTAAGCTTTCCTGCTCAAAGCGTCAGCAATCACATTAGCCTTGCCTGGAGTATACTCGATACTCGGATTATACTCTTGAATCATTTCGACCCATCGAGTTTGCCTGAGGTTGAGATTAGGCTGAGTGAAGATGTACATGAGACTCTTGTGATCAGTGAAAATGTCCACTTTTCTTCCCAATAGAAGATGTCTCCAAGTCAAAAGAGCATGCACAACTGCCGCCAACTCGAGATCATGAGTGGGGTAGTTCTTCTCATTAGGCTTCAACTGGCGAGAGGTATAAGCAACAACTTTCTTCTCTTGCTTCAAAACTGCGCCAAGACCTTGGAGAGAGGCATCACAAAAGACCTCATACGGCTTGGATTCATCAGGCGGAGTCAGAACTGGAGAAGTGATCAATTTCTCTTTCAAAGTGTTGAAAGCAATATCACACTCCGGAGACCAAACGTACTTGACGTGCTTCTGGAGAAGATTAGAGAGAGGCTTCGTGATCTTAGAAAAGTTTTCAACAAATCTTCGGCAATAGCTTGTGAGACCGAGGAAGCTACGGAGTTGCTTCACGTTCTGAGGAGGTTCCCAATTCACAATTGCAGACACCTTCTCAGGATTCACGGCAATGCTCTTGGCAGAGATGATATGCCCAAGATAAAGAACCTCATCAAGCCAAAATTCACACTTGGAGAACTTGGCGTAGAACTGATGTTCCCTGAGCTTATCAAGCACCAAACGCAAGTGTTTGGCATGATCTTCCTTGTTCTTCGAGAAAACCAGAATGTCGTCGAGATAGACCAAAACGAAGTCATTGGTGTAGGCGTTGAAGATGAAGTTCATCATGCGAGAGAACGTCGGAGGAGCGTTGACGAGGCCAAAAGACATGACAGTGTATTCATATGAACCAAAGCTTGTCCTGAAAGCCGTCTTGGGAATATCTTGCTCACGGATACGAATCTGATGATAACCCATACGGAGATCAAGTTTGGAGAATACTTGGGCACCTTTGAGTTGTTCGAACAGCTCATTGATGTTGGGAAGTGGGTATTTGTTCTTGATGGTCTTATTGTTCACTGGACGGTAATCAACACAAAGTCGGTCCGTTCCATCCTTCTTCTTCACAAAAAGAACACCACAACCCCACGGAGAAGAACTAGGCCGTATGAGACCCATTTTCTCTTGAATATCGAGTTGCTTCTTCAGCTCCTTCAACTCTTCAGGTCCGAGCTTGTAAGGACGTTTGCACACAGGTTCCGTGCCAGGCTCAAGATCAATAACGAATTCAACTGGACGGTGCGGAGGCATTCCTGGAAGCTCTTCTGGAAAGACGTCTTGATATTCGCAAACGACTGGAATTTGCGAGATGGCATCCAATTCACGCTTCTCATTGAGAGAAAACAGACGAATTGTATTATCACGAGCTGCAAAGACAATTACATCCTCAGACGAATGAGTCAATTGAATCTGCCTGGCTGCACAATCAAGATGTGCCTTGTGCTTAGAAATCCAATCCATTCCGAGAATAAGGTCAATATCCGAGTTACCAAGAACAATTGGGGAAGAAAGGAACTTGTAGTCACCCAAAGTGATAGAGATGTCGGGAGCAACCAAACTAGAAGTCAAAAGCTTGCCGGGAGAAACAACTTGCATGACTTTGGGCATGATCTCAGTCTCAACATTGTGCTTCGATGCAAAAGGGCATGACAAAAAGGAATGCGATGCACCAGTGTTAAAAAGTACTTTTGCGGGAATATCATTAACAGGAAGGTTACCCATGATCACATCTGACGAGTCCTCTACCTGAGCTGCGTTCATCAAATTGACCTTGGCATACTTGGGGTTATGCTTGACCACAGCTATACTTGCCGATCTGACAGGAGGAGGAGGAGGAAGACGCCTCTGGTTGAAACACTTGTTGGCATAGTGACCCTTCTGTTGGCACTTGTTGCACGTGACCTCTGAAAGCGGACGGTGATACGGAGCACTCGATCTTGGAGCTTGAGACGAAGTCTTGTTCTGAAAGCCAGGGTTGGGTGGGTGGGAAGATCCACTGCCACCTTTGCTCTTCTGCTGATATGGCTGGCGGAACGGAGGAGGAGGAAGCCAAAACTTCTGCTGCTTGGCCACTTGAGTAGAGGAAGAAGGAGTAACGTCTCTGACTCGCTTCTTGGAAGCATCACACCTCAACTGAGCAGCCTCTTGCTTCAGTGCCATGTTGTAGAACTCATCGTATCTCAAGGGCTCAAAGAGGACAAGAGCGAGCTGAATTTCTTCTCTGAGACCACCCATGAACTGGTATATCATGCTCTTCTCATCAGGTACATCCTGCTTGGCAAAGCGGGCGAGCTTCTGGAACAACTTGTTGTAGTCATAGACAGACAAAGAGCCTTGCTTCAGGTTGCGGAATTCCTCACGCTTGCTTTCAACCACGCTCTGTGGAATATGATGAGCTCGGAAATCTCGACGGAAATCATCCCAAGTGATAACACGTCCACTTCTGGAGTCCTTGTATTGCTGGAACCATTCTGCAGCTTGATCTTTGAGTTGGAAGGAGGCGAACTTAACAAAGTCCTCAGGCCTGACGTTACTGCACTCGAAATGCTTGCATAGATCCACTAGCCAATCGTCAGCATCGGTTGCCTCAACACAATTGCTGAAAGTCTTTGGCCCGTGAGCAAGGAACTGGTTGAGTGTAGCAAAGTGATTCTGATTGCTGCCTTCATTCCCTTGGTTGCCTTGATTGCGCTCTTGGAGAATTTGCATGATCAACTGTGTGTTTGCATTGGTTGCGGCCATCACAGCTTGCCATGCCTCCGGAGGAGGTGGAGGTGGTGGCGGATCAGGATTCGGAGTCGTGCGTGTTGGAGGAGCCATCCTGAAGAGGTTGACCACCATTAGCACATTGATAGACAAATATTGAAGCTGAATCCAACGGAATGAAAATTGCAACATATAGTCTTCACATCCGAACAAAATGAACGAATGCATTCCTCTTGAAATGGTCACATATCCATAAATTGAGAAGCCACGTAGAATTAAGGTAGAGAAATAAATCAACAAGGTGCGGATCAAGAACGAATAATCGGTAAGAAATCCCAATCTCAAACCAATATCCATGGAAGAAGAACTAGAGCTACTAGAATTCCCACCTATGAAACTCCCGAACCTTTCCGGTTATGCAATCAGGTGTTGGGGATACAGGGGAAGCATAATATCTCACCCAAATCTAGCAAATCCTACATCCAGCTGTATCCATCCTTCAAAACATAACCAAGAAACCTTCGGAAACCATCTACCTCAACCTTCGAAAAGCATCCGTTATACAAGTTATGGCGATACTCCCGAACTCCCACCCCAGTACTGGGCGGCATCGAGGTTATCTCACCAACGAACTGCATAAAAGAGATTTTCGATGTCGGCGTACTAAACTCAGGTATTCCAGAACTACAACGATAAAATTATGATGACAACACCTCAGAGCTCAACTCCCCGGGACACTTCCACTAAACCCCTGACAGGAGGCACCAAGACAATGTTGTCATCATAAAACCATCGGCACGATTCCAAGATACCCGCGTGATCCTAAAATTTTTTTAGTAAAATTTGAGGAGAGAAGAGTCAAAACTCTACGTCAGGATGCCTTACCAGAGCTATGAGGAGACTGGGAAGTAAAAAGAATTCCTAAAGTCTCCGATATATAATTCCTAAATGACTCAAAACATTTTTCTAGACACAACTCGGCCGCTAAAAACGATCAAGCAATGGGGCTCCTAAGGTCGGGGAAGGCTCTGATTACCAACTTGAAACACCCTCGATGCGACTATAGCTCCCACGTGTCGAGGCACGACTTAGAGACATAATCGCATTGAAGGCATATGTCGCAAGTTAGGCAATCTTCACAAACATCCCATGTAATATAATAATAAAAGGGGAGATAACATAGTTGGCTTACACTCGCCACGTCAATCAAGTACATAAATAACATTACATCAACCGAACACTCATGGCCCAACTACGGCACCAAAATAAAAGAGAACCCAACATGCGACACGGTCCCAATCACCCCCAACTGGGCACCACTACTGATCATCGGGAAAGGAAACATAGTAACGTTGAGAGTCTTTGTCGAACTCCCACTTGAGCTCAAACGCGTCTCCTAGAGCCGAATCATCAGGCCCTGCATCTGGTGTAATAGTAATCTGTGAGCCACAGGGACAGCAATCTCGCACCCTCGCGATCAAGACTATTTAAGCTTATAGGTATGACAGGGTAGAAATATGTGGAGCTGTAGCAAGCGACTAGCAAATATGGTGGCTAACTTATTCGCAAAAGAGAGAGCGAGAAGAGGAGGCAAAGCGCGAGCGAGAAACTATAGAACAACCTGCACAAACATTATTCCAACACCGTGTCCACCTCCCGGACTCCGCCGAGAAGAGGCCATCACGGTAACACACTCAGTTGATTCATTTTAATTGAGTTAAGGTTCAAGTTATCTACAACCGGACATTAACAAATTCCCATCTTCCCATAACCGCGGGCACGGCTTTCGAAAGTTCAAATCCCTACAGGCTGAGCAAAGCGGTAACATAGCCAATCAATGGTTTGCTAGGACATGGTGGGTTAGAGGTTTGACATGGAAATTTGGGAGGCTTGAAAGCAAATGGTAGGCATCGTAGCATTGGCATAGCAAAAGAGCAAGCAAACTATCATAGCAAAGATAGTAGTGATTTCGAGGGTATGATCATCTTGCCTGCACAGTTGTCAGAGTTGACTGGATTCTCGAAAGCAAACTCAACGGGCTCCACGTTAGCGAACTCGTCTCCTGGCTCTACCCAAACAAGACAAACAAGCAATAAGGACACAATCAACCACGTGCAAGAACCGAAACAAGACGATGCGATGATGATATGCTATGCGGGATGCGATGCGGGATGCAAAATGCAAGATATGACAGGAAATGCATGAACCTGGCCTCAACTTGGAAATCCAAGTGTGCCACTAGAAATATGAGATGAAATCGCTTGAAAACGATATAAAGAACACCGGAATCGGAGTTACGGTTTGGAAATGGCAAGCGATTCAAATATGACACCGGTCTGCGATTTACAGCACGTAGGCATCTAAATGCAACGAAATCAACATGCTACAGCACCCAAACATGACAACAAAATACATGGCAGGGATGCATTCAAGATGCTTAACAAAAGTCTAGCACTGAGCTATGGCCAATTCATCCATTAACAGTTTCAAACAAGCATGGCAAAAATGCATATGGCAAACGGATCTCAGACTTAGTAAAATTAACACTTGTCTGGAATTTCAGATCAGGTAACCCTCTTCGGAGCAACAAAACTATATGCTACAGGACCTGAACATGGCAAAGGAAAGCATGGCATGTAGCTACTCAAAGAGCTTAACAAAAGTCCCTTAGTGACCTTGAGCCAAAAGGGATCAGAAGATACAATTGCAAGCATGTGAACATAACAAAAATATAATCAGTTTTCAGACTTGGTGAAAACTGGAGCATGCTGAAAACAGAACTCAAGTAGGCATGTTTACGAGCTCGATGCACTCACTACGGTGCAAGTCATGGCAAGACAAGCATACACCCATCAAGAATGCACAAAATGCAAGCTAAGCATGGCAAGAACAATAGCATAGCATGCACGGATCAACTACAACATCATCGGCAAAATTGCAAACAAGTTGACAATCTGCCCAGATTCACAAAGTAGCAAAAGTAGAGCTCGATTGACTCAAGCTAGGGTGCTCCATAATTGCAAACAAAGACATGGATGGATAGAGCACTACAATATTAACAAAACATCCTTACTGATCATCCTCAAAAGAGGCACGGATCACTAGGAAACAACATGAACATATGGCATCATGAGCTAAACAGATCAAGGACTTAGTGGAATTGCTAAGTCCCTGAAAACAGAATCACTAAGTGCACCACTTTGCAAGCTTGCACTAGTCACCACACACATCCTAAAAATACATGGGTTGCACCTTTGGAGAGACGACAAAACCCTTAACAAAACATATGTAGAACTCACGGGCATATCATGCACATATTAATCATGGCAAAAATGACAAAAAAGCTAAACGGAGTAGCAGATCTGACAATTAACTCAAGTAGCCCTCTTCTAACAGTATTTCGGGCATCAAGATGGACTCAAATTAAAATGATGCAATGGAATGAAATGATGTACCCTCTGAGATGAACATTTTGATATGCTATATGCATGAATCGGAGCTACGGATGCAAAGTTACGGAGCCGTGAACAGGAGAACTTGAATTGAAAATCTCCGGGACTTAGTGAAAAAAAGCAACCTCCCAGATCTAGGGTTTCGGTGGCACGTGGCCCGAGGTTCTCCGGCGCAAGCTCGAGGTCGCTGGCGAGGTGGGTTCATCGGCGGGGAGAAGAGGGGAGGCTAGGCCGGGGCCGGATCCGGCGGAGGAGGGAGGAGGCGGCGCCGGGCGTGGGCGGCGGCCGGTGAGGCGGCGCGGCGAGCGAGGCCGGTCGGGCGGCGAGGCGTGCCGGCGTCGGTTGGTGGTGGCACCGGCGGGCGGAGGCGGCGGGGCCGGCGAGGCAGCGCGGTGGCGGCGGAGCGAGGAGAAGGGCGCGGGCGCGCGGCGGCGGAGGGAGTGGGCCTCGGGGGCCGGCTGCGGGCTCCCGGGCCGGAGCGGTGGGCGACGGCGCAGGCGAGTCGGTGGCTGACACGTGGCGGCGGCGGGCGGTGGCGGACACGTCCAGCCCGAATTGGACGTGTCCGTCGGCGGGAGGTGCAGTTTTTAGGGTTTCGGGGGAAGAAGGAGATCCGAAAACGGAGGGGTCTTTAAATAGGCATAGAGGGAGCTAGGAGAGTCCAAATGAGGTGCGGTTTTCGGCCACGCGATCGTGATCGAACGCTCTAGATGATGGAGCAGAGGTAGGTGGGTTTTGGGCCAAATTGGAGGGGTGTTGGGCTGCAACACACACGAGGCCTTTTCGGTCCCTCGGTTAACCGTTGGAGTATCAAACGAAGTCCAAATGGTACGAAACTTGACAGGCGGTCTACCGGTAGTAAACCAAGGCCGCTTGGCAAGTCTTGGTCCAATCCGGAAATGTTTAATCCCCACACATGAAAAAAAGATAGAATTGACCACCGAAGGAGAACGAAGCGCCGGAGTGCAAAACGGACAACGGGGAAAATGCTCGAATGCATGAGACGAACACATCTGCAAATGCAATGCACATGATGACATGATATGAGATGCATGACAATGACAACAACACACGGAGACAAGGACCCGAACCCGAGAAAATAAATATAACTTAACGCCGAAACGGCAAGAGTGGAGTACAAATTGGGAAAGTTACATCCGGGGTGTTACACCAGCCCAGAATTGTTGTTTTTTGCCTGTTTTAGGGTTTCGAAGAAAAGGAATACCAAACGGAGTCCAAACGGAATGAAACCTTCGGGAACGCGATTTTCTCAAGAAACAAGACCCGGGAGACTTGGACCCAACGTCAAGACACAAAAGAGGAGGCCACGAGATAGGGGGCGCGCCCACCCCCACCAGGCGCGCCCTCCACCCTCGTGGGCCCCCTGTTGCTCCATCGACGTACTCCTTCCTCCTATGTATACCTACGTAGCCCCAAATGATCAGATACGGAGCCAAAAACCTAATTCCACCGCCGCAACTTTCTGTATCCACGAGATCCCATCTTGGGGCCTGTTCCGGACCGCCGGAGGGGGCATCGATCACGGAGGGCTTCTACATCAACACCATAGCACCTCCATTGAAGTGTAAGTAGTTTACCTCAGACCTACGGGTCCATAGTTATTAGCTAGATGGCTTCTTCTCTCTTTTTGGATCTCAATACAATGTTCCCCCTGTCTTGTGGAGAACTATTCGATGTAATCTTTTTGCGGTGTGTTTGTTGAGACCGATGAATTATGGGTTTATGATCAAGTCTATCTATGAACAATATTTGAATCTTCTCTGAATTCTTTTATATATGATTGGTTATCTTTGCAAGTCTCTTCGAATTATCAGTTTGGTTTGGCCTACTAGATTGATCTTTCTTGCAATGGGAGAAGTGCTTAGCTTTGCGTTCAATCTTGCGGTGTCCTTTCCCAGTGACAGTAGGGGCAGCAAGGCACGTATTGTATTGTTTCCATCGAGGACAAAAACATGGGGTTTTCATCATATTGCATGAGTTTATCCCTCTACATCATGTCATCTTGCTTAAGGCGTTACTCTGTTTTTAACTTAATACTCTAGATGCATGCTGGATAGCGGTCGATGAGTGGAGTAATAGTAGTAGATGCAGGCAGGAGTCGGTCTACTTGTCTCGGACGTGATGCCTATATACATGATCATACCTAGATATTCTCATAACTATGCTCAATTCTGTCAATTGCTCAACAGTAATTTGTTCACCCACCGTAGAATACCTATGCTCTCGAGAGAAGCCACTAGTGAAACCTATGGCCCTCGGGTCTATCTTTATCATATTAATCTCCTACTACTTAGTTATTTCCTTTGCTTTTTACTTTGCCTTTATTTTACTTTGCATGTTTATCACAAAAATACCCAAAATATTATCTTATCATATCTATCAGATCTCACTCTCGTAAGTGGCCGTGTAGGGATTGACAACCCCTATTCGCATTGGTTGCGAGGATTTATTTGTTTTGTGCAGGTACGAGGGACTCGCGCATAGCCTCCTACTGGATTGATACATTGGTTCTCAAAAACTGAGGGAAATACTTACGCTACTTTTCTGCATCATCCCTTCCTCTTCGTGGAAAACCAACGAAGTGCTCAAGAGGTAGCAAGAAGGATTTCTGGTGCCGTTGCCAGGGAGGCCTATGCAAAAGTCAACATACCAAGTACCCATCACATACCCTTATCTCCCGCATTACATTATTTGCCATTTGCCTCTCGTTTTCCTCACCCCCACTTCACCCTTGCCGTTTTATTTGCCCTCTCTCTCTATCCTCCATCTCTTTCTCTATTTGCCTCTATTTGCCCACTTGCTTTTTGTTTGCTTGTGTGTTAGTGCCTTTTCTTGTCGTTATGGCTAGTCCCTTATCTTCTCCGTTGTCTCCCGAGAGTGAAATTTCAAATTTTAAGCAAAGGGAGGGAGAAAATCTAAAAGATGCTTGGTATAGAATTTGCAATGCTCGAAATAGATCCACCAGGAAGCAATCTACTTCTGTACTTCTTCGCAATTTTTATGCAGGCATTACTCCTTGGCATAGATATGTCCTCGATACTATTAACGGAGGGAACTTCTTGGGTATCCATACTTTTGATTCTTATAATGCTATGATATATTTGTTTGGCTCACCCCCTCTTTTGGTTAATGAAACTGTATTAACTTTGGAGCATGTAATGCGAAGACTTGAAATTATTGAAAATAAGGTTGCTACCGTAGAGTTAATCGAAAATTTGGATAAAAAGATCCACAACCGAATCTCTCAATATGGATCTAAAGTAGGAGTCACTTTAAAAAATATTAAAGAGAAGGAACCCATAGTTAATCAGAAAATAAATCACGATTCCACTAGAATTGATAAAATTGAGGATATTATTACCAACTTGGGAACCGCTTTTTCTTCCGTAAAGAAAACTCCAAGTCCTCCTGCTAAAATTGCCAAGCTTATGTATGTTCCTAAGAATAAGGGTGAATCCTCTAGTAAGGAAATTGCGGATCTCAAATCTATAAGTGTTCACCCCAATCTTTTTGCTATCATTAAGGAACCATTTGTTACAAATAATTTTTTTCGATCTTGTGACTAAAAATTTGATAACCAATAAAAATAAAGCAATTCCTAAAGATGGTAGATGCCTCATTGAAGAATTGCCTACCAAAGATGGCAATACCTAGATCTATCCTTACTTGTTATGCCTAGCTAGGGGCGTTAAACGGTAGCGCCTGTTGGGAGGCAACCCAATTTTATTTTTATTCCTTGATTTTTGCTCCTGTTTAGTAATAAATAATTTATCTAGCCTCTGTTTTGTTTGTGTTTTTTGTGTTTAATTAGTGTTTGTGCCAAGTAGAACCGTTGGGAAGACTTGGGGAAAGTCTTGTTACACTTGCTGTAAAAAACAGAAACTTTAGTGCTCACGAGAACTGCTGCCATTTTTATTTGGAAAGTGTTATTTAGTTAATTATTTTTGAAGATGATTAATAGATAAATTACTCACGTCCAGAAATTTATTTTAGAATTTTTGGGGTTCCAGATCTTGCGCTAGGTACAGATTACTACAGACTGTTCTGTTTTTGACAGATTCTGTTTTTCGTGTGTTGTTTGCTTATTTTGATGAATCTATGGCTAGTAAAATAGTTTATAAACCATAGAGAAGTTGGAATACAGTAGGTATAACACCAATATAAATAAAGAATGAGTTCATTACAGTACCTTGAAGTGGTCTTTTGTTTTCTTTCGCTAACAGAGCTCACGAGATTTTCTACTTTAAGTTTTGTGTTGTGAAGTTTTCAAGTTTTGGGTAAAGATTAGATGGATTATGGAACAAGGAGTGGAAAGAGCCTAAGCTTGGGGATTCCCATGGCACCCCAAAGATAATCTAAGGACACCTAAAAGCCAAAGCTTGGGGATGCCCCGGAAGGCATCCCCTGTTCCGTCTACTTCTATCGGTAACTTTACTTGGAGCTATATTTTTATTCGCCACATGATATGTGTTTTGCTTGGAGCGTCTTGTATGATTTGAGTCTTTAATTTTTAGTTTACCACAATCATCCTTGATGTACAAACCTTTTGAGAGAGGCATACATGATTTGGAATTTGTTAGAATACTCTATGTGCTTCGCTTATATCTTTTGAGTTATATAGTTTTGGTCTAGTACTTCACTTATATCTTTTAGAGCACAGTGGTGGATTTGTTTTATAGAAACTATTGATCTCTCATGCTTCACTTAGATTATTTTGAGAGTCTTAAATAGCATGGTAATTTTCTTAAAATCCTAATATGCTAGGTATTCAAGATTAGTAAAATTTTCTTATGAGTGTGTTGAATACTAAGAGAAGTTTGATGCTTGATGATTGTTTTGAGATATGGAGGTAATAATATCAAAGTCGTGCTAGTTGAGTTGTTGTGAAATTGAGAAATTCTTGTGTTGAAGTTTGCAAGTCCCGTAGCATGCACGTATGGTAAACATTATGTAACAAATTTGAAACATGAGGTGTTATTTGATTGTCCTCCTTATCAGTGGCGGTCGGGGACGAGCGATGGTCTTTTCCTACCAATCTATCCCCCTAGGAGCATGCGCGTAGTGCCGAGGTTTTTGATGACTTGTAGATTTTTGCAATAAGTATGTGAGTTCTTTATGACTAATGTTGAGTCCATGGATTATATGCACTCTCACCCTTCCATCCTTGCTAGCCTCTTCGGTACCGTGCATTGCCCTTTCTCACATTGAGAGTTGGCGCAAACTTCGCCGGTACATCCAAACCCCGTGATATGATACGCTCTTTCACACATAAACCTCCTTATATCTTCCTCAAAATAGCCACCATACCTAACTATTATGGAATTTCCATAGCCATTCCGAGATATATTGCCATGCAACTTTCCACCATTCCGTTTATCATGACACATTCATTATTGTCATATTGCATAGCATGATCATGTAGTTGACATAGTATTTGTGGCAAAGCCACCGTTCATAATGCTCTCATACATGTCATTCTTGGTCCATTGCATATCCCGGTACACCGTCAGAGGCATTCATATAGAGTCATCTTTTGTTCTAGTATCGAGTTGTGATCATTGAGTTGTAAATAAATAGAAGTGTGATGATCATCATTTTCTAGAGCATTGTCCCAAGTGAGGAATTATAAAAAAAATAGAAAGGCCATAAAAAGAGAAGGCCCAAAAAAATGAGAGAGAAAGCGAGAAGGGACAATGTTACTATCCTTTGCCACACTTGTGCTTCAAAGTAGCACCATAATCTTCATGATAGAGAGTCTCTTGTTTTGTCACTTTCATACACTAGTGGGAATTTTCATTATAGAACTTGGCTTGTATATTCCAACAATGGGCCTCCTCATGTGCCCTAGGTCTTCGTGAGCAAGCAAGTTGCATGCACACCCACTTAGTTTCTTTTGTTGAGCTTTCATACATTTAAAGCTCTAAGTGCATCCGTTGCATGGCAATCCCTACTCCTTGAATTAACATCAATCGGTGGGCATCTCCATAGCCCATTGATTAGCCTCGTTGATGTGAGACTTTCTCCTTTTTTGTCTTCTCCACATAACCCCCCTCATTATATTCTATTCCACCCATAGTGCTATGTCCATGGTTCGCGCTCATATATTGCGTGAAAGTTTATAGGTTTGAGATTACTAAAGTATGAAACAATTGCTTGGCTTGTCATCGGGGTTGTGCATGATGAGAACATTCTTGTGTGACGAAAATGGAGCATGACTAAACTATATGATTTTGTAGGGATGAACTTTCTTTGACCATGTTATTTTGAGAAGTCATAATTGCTTAGTTAGTATGCTTGAAGTATTATTACTTTTATGTCAATATGAACTTTTTCCTTGAATCTTTCAGATCTGAATATTCATACCACAATTAAGAAGAATTACATTAAAATTATGCCAAGTAGCACTCCACATCAAAAATTCTGTTTTTATCATTTACCTACTTGAGGACGAGCAGGAATTAAGCTTGGGGATGCTTGATACGTCTCCAACATATCTATAGTTTTTGATTGCTCCATGCTATATTATCTACTGTTTTGGACATTATTGGGCTTTATTATCCACTTTTATATTATTTTTGGGACTAACCTATTAACCAGAGGCCCAGCTAAGAATTGCTGTTTTTTGCCTGTTTTAGGGTTTCGAAGAAAAAGAATACCAAACGGAGTCCAAACGGAATGAAACCTTCGGGAACGTGATTTTCTCAACAAACAAGACCCGGGAGACTTGGACCCTATGTCAAGACACAAAAGAGGAGGCCACGAGGTAGGGGGCGCGCCCACCCCCACCAGGCGCGCCGTCCACCCTCGTGGGCCCCCTGTTGCTCCACCGACATACTCGTTCCTCCTATATATACCTACGTACCCCCAAACGATCAGATACGGAGCCAAAAACCTAATTGCACCGCCGCAACTTTCTGTATCCACGAGATCCCATCTTGGGGCCTGTTCCGGAGCTCCACCGGAGGGGGCATCGATTACGGAGGGCTTCTACATCAACACCATAGCCCCTCCTATGAAGTGTGAGTAGTTTACCTCAGACCTACGGGTCCATAGTTATTAGCTAGATGGCTTCTTCTCTCTTTTTGGATCTCAATACAATGTTCTCCCCCTCTCTTGTGGAGAACTATTCGATGTAATCTTCTTTTTTTGGTGTTTTTGTTGAGATAGATGAATTGTGGGTTTATGATCAAGTCTATTTATGAACAATATTTGAATCTTCTCTGAATTCTTCTATGTATGATTGTTTATCTTTGCAAGTCTCTTCGAATTATCAGTTTGGTTTGGCCTACTAGATTGATCTTTCTTGCAATGGGAGAAGTGCTTAGCTTTGGGTTCAATCTTGCGGTGTCCTTTCCTAGTGACAGTAGGGGCAGCAAGGCACGTATTGTATTGTTGCCATCGAGGATAACAAGATGGGGTTTTCATCATATTGCATGAGTTTATCCCTCTACATCATGTCATCTTGCTTAAGGCATTACTCTGTTTTTAACTTAATACTCTACATGCATGCTGGATAGCGGTCGATGAGTGGAGTAATAGTAGTAGATGCAGGCAGGAGTCGGTCTACTTGTCTCGGACGTGATGCCTATATACATGATCATACCTAGATATTCTCATAACTATGCTCAATTCTGTCAATTGCTCAATAGTAATTTGTTCACCCGCCGTAGAATACCTATGCTCTCGAGAGAAGCCACTAGTGAAACCTATGGCCCCCAGGTCTATCATTATCATATTAATATCCTACTACTTAGTTATTTCCTTTGGTTTTTACTTTGCCTTTATTTTACTTTGCATGTTTATCACAAAAATACCAAAAATATTATCTTATCATATCTATCAGATCTCACTCTTGGAAGTGGCCGTGTAGGGATTGACAACCCCTATTCACGTTGGTTGCGAGGATTTATTTGTTTTGTGCAGGTACGAGGGACTCACGCGTAGCCTCCTACTGGATTGATACCTTGGTTCTCAAAAACTGAGGGAAATACTTACGCTACTTTGCTGCATCATCCCTTCCTCTTCGGGGAAACCAACGCAGTGCTCAAGAGGTAGCACGCGCTGGCGCCCGCCTGGTGTCGATCGTCATGGCTCATGTCACGAGAGCCTCGCGAGGTTTGCCCCGCCTTGATATCTCCGCTCCTCGCGAGCCTGTCTGACTAGGCCGCTCGGGAGGAGGTCTTGCGTCGTCTGCCTCGCGAGGCTTGGCCCCTCGCGAGGGTCTTGGATGCCTTGTTGGTGAAGATGGGTCGTACGGCTGGCTGGCTCTGCCACGCCGCGGGACGCAGGTAGGAAAGTCTAGGGACTCCCGTTCCCAGAACACCGATAGTAGCCCCCGGGCCCAAGGTGCGCGTGGGCTTGGCTTCGCGGTGAAGCCAAGGGTCAAGTTCGGAGCACCACGGGCCCCAAAAGCCTGCGGCCTCAGTTGACGCATGGCAGTTGATTGGACGTGGGCATCTCCGCTTCCCCACGCTGCCTCGGGAACTGCACGACTTGACAAGTCCCTGCGACATGCAAGGGAAGCCATCATTACCTGTGATCATGGGAGGTGCCGGTTGGCCTTCTTCCGTTATAAATGGAGAGCAGGGGCGGAGCCCCCGTCGCCCATATCTTCCCCGCTTGCTTGCTTCTTCTTCCTCCTTGCTCTACTGCTTGCTCCAATGGCGCCTATCAGAAGGTTCTCCGCCGAAGAGAAGGGGAAAGCCCCCGGGATGTCCCGGAGCCACTCCCGCCGAAGAAGAGGTCGATCCATCGCCGTGATGAAACGGCGATGCAAGTGGTGATGAGGCCTAGGTGCGAGCGGCCTCCACCGGGGTACCCGCTACCCCTGTACGCCCAAGCCAAGGGCTCGGGAGGACGAAGTGATGAGCAGCGCCGCCCACGCTGCATCTGGGGTCGCCGCACCACGGCGACGCATGCCGTCCACGCCGCGGACTCCTCGCGCGAGTTGGTGCTGTGGGCGCCGATGCCTCCGAGCTCCTGGATCCAATTCCCGCGGTTCTTCTCTGACGTGATGCCGCCGAGGGGGCCTCTCGAGCTCCGGCTACAGCACGCCGACTGCAGCGCCCCGGCTACCAGAGTGGTGATCGAAGCGGTCCCCACCGGCAAGATCTTCATGACCAGTGGCTGGGGGGAGATCGCTCGAGTCTTTCATGCGAGGGGCGCCCTCGTGATCCACTTCGAGTACGACGGCGCCTCCATGCTCTTCCTCAAGGTCTTCGACGCCGAGGGCCGTCGCCTGGAGTGCTGCTCTGGAGAAGAGCGCAAGGCTGATGCGCGCTCCTCCCGTGACCACTCCAGCAGTAGCAGCCCTTGGGAGTCCAGAAGTTCTCCTGAGCTCCATGAGACTCTGGAGACGAGCGACGACAGCTACGTCCCCCTGAGCTCTCGCCGTTCTCGGAGCAGGGCTGCGGCGTCCGGCCACCGCCGCCGCTGATCTGGATGGGGTTGGCGCCGGCCTCCCGTGGCCCACTGTTGATGATGGTGTCTGCCACGAAAGGATGTAGATAGGATCCCCCTTAGCATCAGCTTTTGTTTCCTGCGAAGAATCATGAATCACCCCATGGGGGCATGTAAGTATCTGCAATGACTTTGTACTTATCTTCCTTGTTATGAAGATTTGATGAACGCGTGTCCCGTTAAGGCTCGGTCCCCCTTTCTTTCCTCGCGATGGCTTGTTGTTCTACACTAACGGGTCCCAGTCCCAAGGCGGCTTCAGCCGTCGCTGGTATGCTAGGTCGCGATGCCGTGGTCAAGGCTAGGAGGTGTGCGGCCCGAGGTCCAGTAAGAGCCCCTGAGGTGCCATGCTCGGGAGGTCCCCCTTAGCGCCCAAGCGGCCATGGTAAGGAAAGAAAGGAAGATGACTTGGCCGTAACAGGGTTGCAGCATGGTGTGAGCGACCACTAGGCCCAAATATTTAGCCGATCCGAGGGCGATACTTATCTTGCTGACTTTGCGGTGATTCCTGATGTTGTGCTAGGGTTGCGCGCCAACTTACGTGACATAGCTAGGTTGGTCCATACGAGTTTTCCTTCTCCCGAGCACTTCTTAGTGCTCTACGTCCTCAGGTCCCGGCCCTCGAGCGAGCTCAGCCGCCACTGGTATGCCAGGTCACGATGCCGTGGTCAAGGCCAGGGGGTGAGGCTGGAGAGCCAATAAGAGCTCCTGAGTCGTGATGCTCCGGAGCCCCCCTTTTAACGGGAAAGCGAATCGCACGAGAGAAAAGGAGACTCGCGGTGCCGCCTGCTATCCTTCCCGCGGGGTCCCTGTGGACAGGCACAAGAAGAAACATGGTTTGCCATTATTGCTGCCTGCCTGCCGCTGGTTGGTCTGGACGAAGTGAAGGCACCGAGGGCCTGGTGAAGTGACGTGCACGGTGCGTGTCGTGAGCCAGAGCTCGACCACTCAGATCTGTCGGTCGTGATAGGGACGGACCCATGCACCAGCGCCATGCCTGTGTAGAGGCCCCGAGGGAGGAGATGATCGAGCAGGTGATAGCAGTTGGCAGGTTAAGCATGAAGAGCAGATCAACTTGGATAAATGCAGGAAGATACGTGCCATTGGGTCTGGCCCGAGCGGCGTGGGGATGATGCAGCCCGAGGGGTGCTCCCAACAAGGTAAGCTAAAGGCATAAGCAAAAGGGGTGCATGCCACAGGGACGGACCCATGTGGCCTGGGAATAATGCAGCTCGAGGGGCGCTCCCAGCTTAAATGCACTTGGGAGATGTCACCTGGTCCTGTAAACGAAGTAGAGTTGGTGCAGCTGAAGCCACGCGTTGAAGGAATGGCTCCTCATGAGACACCGGGACCCTGAGCCTCGGGAGGCTCTGGGGGTTCAGGAGGTTTCCTGGAGACCATCCCCATCTCCTCCTGAACGGCGTGGAACCTGGCCTCCTGAGCCGCCAGGACTTGCCGGGCGTCGCGTTGATAGGCCGACGCTACGCTCGGCAAGCGGAAGGGCATGCGCACGTAGCTATGTGGTGGACCCTCACAGCGGCCCACACGTGATGGCCAGAAGCGTTCCTGAGATGCGCCCCTGTTGAGCCCTGGGATGTCGATGTAGACGCGCAGTTCAGCACCCTCGCTTGGATGGTGAGCCGCGCTCGGTGAGCGGCTGTCACCGCGCATGGCTCTCGCGTCTTGTAGCTCTTGGGTGGTCCTGGTGATGAACTCCTGGGTGGTGGGCACTCCTCGCCCTATGCTCTCCTGAGGAAAGTGTGTCGTGAAGCACGCTTCCAAGTGGTGCCCAAGCGCCTCCCCCATGAGGTTGACAAGGTCTGAGGCCCTCCAGAAGAGAGCCCCCAAGCCCTGCCCGAGGAGGGCGCCAGGCGCGCTTTCCTATGCGGTGGAGGGAGGCGCCCTTGGAGCAGGCGCTGATCCTGACGAGGCTCCTAACGCGACGCCATCTTCTTGGGGTCCTGCGCGGCGTGGCAGCTTCTTCTTGGGGATGGTCTCCGGAGGGCCTTCACTTCTATTGTCAGGGTTGTCGATTGCTGCGGCTTGGAAGGCGCGCTCAAGGGAGCACACCGCATCCCTTTCTTCACATGGGACCGTGATGATTCCCCCACTACCTGGCATCTTGAGGATGTCGTAACCATGGTGAGTGACTACCATGAACTTGGCCAGGGCTGAATACCTGAGGATGGCATTGTACGGCAGGCGGATGTGCGCGACGTCAAAGTCGATGAGCTCGGTGCGGTAGTTCTTGCGCTCTCGAAAGGTGACAGGCAGGCGGACTTGCCCTATAGGTGTGGTGGAACTGTCAGTCACTCCTGAGAAAGGCTTGGTTGGCTGGAGCTGCTCATAGGGCACTTGGAGGTTGTCGAACGTGTCGACGGATAGGACGTTGAGCCCTGCGCCGCCATCAATGAGAGTCTTGGTGACTTGCACATTGCTGACGACTGGGGAGCATAGCATAGGCAGGGTGCCAGCGGTGGCTGCGCACTTGAGCTGGTCAGCCAAGTCGAAGGTGATGGCGCATTGGGACCACCTGAGCGGGCGCGTGGCCTCGAGCTTGGGGAGCGTCGCGTTCACCTCGCGAGCGAACTGTTTGAAGATGCGCTGGGAGGCTGAGGCTTGAGCACCGCCTAAGATGCAAGCGATCGCACACGGCTCCTGGAAGCCCCCATCCCCCTCGTCCTGGTGGTGGTCGTCATTCCTTCTTAGTGGCGGCAACGGGGGAAGACCAGCGTTGCCCAGGGGGTGATCCTCACAAGGCGGGTCCCTCCAGGCGCCCTCGCGAGGTTGGTCCTGCCAGCGGTCCTCACGAGGCCGGTCGCGCAACTCCTGGCGCAGGCCACGGTCGTCCCAGCGTCCGCCTCCGCGTCCTCCTCCGCGGCCATAGCCCCGGTCGTTGCGCTCGGGGCTTCGACCGAAGCGTCCTTCCTGTATGGCTCTGAGCTCTTGACAGTCGCTGGTGTTGTGGGTGTTCAGGTTGTGGAAGGCACAGAATGAACGTCCGTTCTTGGATGACTCGGGCTGATCCCTGCCTCACTTGGTGTCGGGCTCCGCTGCGAGCACTACTGCCTCTTTGCGCTTCACGTCCTTGGCCTTGTCCTTCTTCTCCTCCACTCCTGCAGCTGGCAGCTCAAGGAGAGAGAGGCGCCCCTCCTCAGCTCTTGCACACTTGGTCGCCAGGTTGAACAGCTCCTGAGATGTGCAAAGCTCCTCGTGGATAGCAAGCTCTTCCTTCATCTTGACGTCACGGACACCTTTTGAGAGCGCGGAGATGATGGCTTCGTCCGTGACCTTGGGGATCTTGAGGCGGGTGTTGTTGAAGCGTTGGTTGTACTTCTGGAGGGTCTCTCCTGGCTGTTGCTTGATGCGGCGTAGATCGCCCGCGACCGGTGGGCGGTCGTGAGTGCCCTAGAAGTTGGTGACGAATTGGTCGCGCATCTCGTCCCAGGAGGAGATCGAGCCGTGCTGTAGGTTCAGGAGATAGGAGCCGGTCCCGTCCTTGAGAGCCATGGGAAACCAGTTCGCCATGACTTTTTTGTCGCCCTTAGCCGCTTCGATGCTCAGCTCATAGAGCTGCAGGAACTCTGCGGGGTCGGCGGTGTCGTCGTATCGAGGAGGTAGATCTGGCCTGAACTTGCCTGGCCAGGCGACGCTATGCAGTTCGGGGGTGAAGGCACGACAGCCAGCCGTGGTCGCCGGGGCCCGCTTCTGAGGCAGAGCATGGTCTTGGTGAGGCCCGCGCTGTGCCCCTGTAGGCGGCACGCGGTCTTGACGAGGTGGCGCGGGGAGCGCCGGTGCAGCTTCTTGCAGCCGCGGGATTTCTTGGCAGCTTCTTTCTTCACGCGCGGGCGCCGGGCGCGGTGGATCACGCCATGGAGGCGCGCGCCTTGGTGCCAAGGCACCGTCTTGGGGTCGAGGCGGTGGAGGCACGCCATGAGCCCCGTCGCCCGCGGCTGGTTGAGGGGGAGGCAGAGAGTGGGACGGCGTCGGAGACCCCCCTGCGGCACGGACGAGCTCGGCGATGCGGTCGAGCCACTCCTCATAGAGGTCATCGACGGGACGGTAACGCAGGAGCTCGTTCACCGTGATGAGCGCGGCCCGTGCCTCCATGGGAGAGCGGTGCGTGTGGGACGAAGAACCAGCAGGGGTGAGCGATGGAGTAGCGGTGCGGCCGTCTTGCCGCACTGAAGGATGCAGCGAGGACGCCTGCTGCTCATTCCCCACCGGGCCAGTGGCAGCGTTGGCGGCAGGGGACGGAGAACGACGAGGTGGCCTGCTGACGGGAGCCGTCTGAGCGACGCGGGAAGCGAGTGCAGCCCGACGCTCAGCTCGAGCACGGCGAGCGTTCGACATGGAGACGACGGAGCGACGGACTGACGGAAAGGAAGCTACGGTGCACCCCTACCTGGCGCGCCAAATGTCGGATGTGGGGTTCTGGCTAACCCTTAAGGTTCAAACACTAGGGTGCGCACGAAGTCTTTCCCTTCTACCAATCTACGCTCTAGCTCGCTAAGATGTTGCAGACGAACTCGACGAACTCGCAACACAGAAAGACACAGGGTTTATACTGGTTCGGGCCAACGTTGTGGTGTAATACCCTACTCCAGTGTGGTGGTGGATTGCCTCTTGGGCTGATGATGAACAGTACAAGGGAAGAACAACCTCCTGAGGTTGAGGTGTTCTTGTGCGTATGAACTTGTAGTGCCAAGATTCGATGCCCCCTTCCTCCTATGGTGATGGCTAGTCCTATTTATAGAGGCCCTGGTCCTCTTCCCAAATATCAAGCGGGAAGGGAGCCAACAATGGCGGGCAAATTTGAAGGGGGGCAGCTAGTACAAGCCATCCTGACAAAAGTAGTCTTCGCCTACACAAAGCTCTGGTGATGACGCCGTCTTGGGCTCCACTATGACCTCTGCCTTTCCGTCCTCCTGGTCTTGGTCTTGTTGCACCGAAATGGCAACCTTTTCCTGAGGCCTCGGTACTCCGCGGCTGCACTTGCCTCCCTTGCACTAAAGAGGAAACAAGGACGCTGCGCGCGCTGGCGACCGCCTGGCACCTACCTCGTGTCGATCGTCATGGATCACGTCACGAGAGCCTCGTGAGGTTCACCTCACCTTGATATCTCCGCTCCTCACGAGCCTGCCTGGTCAGGCCACTCCGGAGGAGGTCTTGCATCATCCGCCTCGCAAGGCTTGGCCTCTCGCGAGGGTCTTGGGTGCCTTGTTGGTGAAGACGGGCCGTATGGCCTGCTGCTTGGCCATGCCATGGGCCCCGGGCAGGCAAGTCTGGGGACCCCGTTCCCAGAATGCTGACAACATTGTACGGCAGGCGGATGTGCGTGACGTCAAAGTCGATGAGCTTGGTGTGGTAGTTCTTGCGCTCCCCGAAGGTGACAGGCAGGCGGACTTGCCCTATAGGTGTGGTGGAACCGTTAGTCACTCCTGAGTAAGGCTTTGTTGGTTGGAGCTGTTCATAGGGCACTTGGAGGTTGTCGAACGTGTCGACGGACAGGACGTTGAGCCCTGCGCCGCCGTCAATGAGAGTCTTGGTGACTTGCACATTGCCGATGACTGGGGAGCATAGCATAGGCAGGGTGCCAGCGGTGGCTGCGCACTTGTGCTGGTCGGCCGAGTCGAAGGTGATGGCGCATTGGGACCACCTGAGCGGGCGCGTGGCCTCGAGCTTGGGGAGCATTGCGTTCCCCTCGCGAGCGAACTGTTTGAAGATGTGCTGAGAGGCTGGGGCCTGAGCACCGCCCAAGATGCAAGCGATCGCACGCGGCTCCTGGAAGCCCTAAGCCCCCTCGTCCTGGTGGTGGTCGTCATTCCTTCCTTCTCGGTGGCGGCAACGGGGGAAGACCGGCGTTGCCCTGGGGCGATCCTCATGAGGCGGGTCCCTCCAGGCGCCCTCACAAAGTTGGTCCTGCCAGCGGTCCTCACGAGGCCGGTCACGCCACTCCTAGCGCGGGCCACGGTCGTCCTAGCATCTGCCTTCGCGTCCTCCTCCGCGGCCGTAGCCCCGGTCGTTGCGCTCGGGGCGTCGACCAAAGCGCCCTTCCTGTATGGCTCTGAGCTCTTGGTAGTCACTGGTGTTGTGGGTGTTCAGGTTGTGGAAGGCGCAGAACGGGCGGCCGTTCTTGGATGACTCGGGCTGATCTCTGCCTCGCTTGGTGTCGGGCTCTGCTGTGAGCACTACTGCCTCTTTGCCAAGGTTGTCAGAATCGCGATTTTGAATCGGATCGAAGCTCTGATGGTAGAATCATAAATCGTAGAATCTTCACTACCAGGATCGTAGAAACGTAGATTTTATGAACTAAAATTGTAGAATCAGATGGGTAAGTTTGGATAGTAAAGTCGTAGAATCGTATAACAAAATCACGATTCTAACAACCTTGCTCTTTGCGCTTCACGTCCTTAGCCTTGGCCTTCTTCTCCTCCACTCCTGCAGCTGGCAGCTCAAGGAGAGAGAGGCGCCCCTCCTCAGCTCTTGCGCACTTGGTCGCTAAGTTGAGCAGCTCCTGAGATGTGCAAAGCTCCTCGTGGATAGTCATCTCTTCCTTCATCTTGATGTCACGGACGCCGTCTGAGAACGCGGAGATGATGGCTTCGTCCGTGACCTTGGGGATCTTGAGGCGGGTGTTGTTGAAGCGCTGGACGTACTTCTGGAGGGTCTCTCCTGGTTGTTGCTTGATGCGGCGTAGATCACCCCCGGCTGGTGGGCGGTCGCGAGTACCCTGGAAGTTGACGACGAAGCAGTCGCACATCTCGTCCCAGGAGGAGATCGAGCCGTGCTGCAGGTTCAGGAGCTAGGAGCGGGCCCCGTCCTTGAGAGCCATGGGAAACCAGTTCGCCTGTAACACCCCGGATGTAACTTACCCAATATGTACTCCAACTCTTGTCGTTTCCGGCTTTAAGTTATTTTATTTTCTCGGGTTCGGGTCTTTGTCTCCGTGTGTTGTTATCGTTGTCATGCATCTCATATCATGTCATCATGTGCATTGCATTTGCATACGTGCTCATCTCATGCATTCGAGCATTTTCCCCGTTGTCCGTTTTGCATTCCGGCGCTTCGTTCTCCTCCGGTGGTCATTTTTACCTTTCTTTCGTGTGTGGGGATTAAACATTTCCGGATTGGACCGAGACTTGCCAAGCAGCCTTGGTTTACTACCGGTAGACTGCCTGTCAAGTTTCGTATCATTTGGACTTCGTTTGATACTCCAACGGTTAACCGAGGGACCGAATAGGCCTCGTGTGTGTTTCAGCCCAACACCCCTCCAAGTTGGCCCAAAACCCACCTAAACCCTCTCCATCATCTAGAGCGTTCGATCATGATCGCGTGGCCGAAAACCGCACCTCTTTTGGACTCTCATAGCTCCTCCTATGCCTATATAAAGACCCCCTCCGAAATCCGGATCCCCTTCTTCCCCGAAACCCTAGAATCAGCTCCCCTCGCCGCCGGACGTGTCCAAATTGGGCCGGACACGTCCGCCCGATCCATCGCCACCACTTAGCTCGCGTCACGTGGCCCATCGCCGCCTCCCTCCGCCGCCGGCCCAGGAAGCCCAGATCGGGCCCCCGCGGCCCAAGCCGGTGCGCCGCCCCATGGCTTCGTCTCCCCCGCGCCCGAGCCGCCACCTCGCTGGCCAGCTTCGTCTCCGGCCGATTCCGGCACCGCCCGGCCGCCCCTGGTGCCACCCGGCCGCCCCTGTCGCCGCCCTGCCGTGGACGCCCTCGCCGTGCCGCCCATCGCCGACCGGCCGCATCGTCGTCGTCCCCCTCCTCAGATCCGGCCGGCCCCCTCCTTCCGCAAGTCCGGCGAGCTCAAAGCTCCGGCCGGCGATCCTCGTCATCCGTGCAACTATAGTAGATCTGGATCTGAGATCTGTTCGGGTTGACTTTTATCCCCGAAATCCTAGTTCATATGCCCTTGTTCATCGTGTTATAACTTTGCATCCGTAGCTCTATTTTTGGCATATAGCATATCCAAATGTTCGTATCAGAGAGTACATCATTTCATTCCATTGCATCATTTTCATTTGAGTTCATCTTGATGCCCGAAGTGCTGTTAGAAGAGGGCTACTTGAGATAATTGTCAGATCTGCTGCTCCATTTAGTTATTTGTCATTTTTGCCATGATTATTGTGTGCATGATATGCCCGTGAGTTATACATATGTTTTGTTAAGGGTTTTGTCATCTCTCCAGAGTTGCAACCCATGTATTTTTAGGATGTGTGTGGTGACTAGTGCAAGCTTGCAAAGTGGTGCACTTAGTGATTCTGTTTTCGGGGACTTAGCAATTCCACTAAGTCCTTGATCTGTTTAGCTCATGATGCCATATGTTCATGTTGTTTCCTAGTGATCCGTGCCTCTTTTGAGGATGATCAGTAAGGATGTTTTGTTAATATTGTAGTGCTCTATCCATCCATGTATTTTCTTGCAATTATGGAGCACCCTAGCTTGAGTCAATCGAGCTCTACTTTTGCTACTTTGTGAATCTGGGCAGATTGTCAACTTGTTTGCAATTTTGCTGATGATGTTGTAGTTGATCCGTGCATGCTATGCTATTGTTCTTGCCATGCCTAGCTTGCATTTTGTGCCTTCTTGATGGGTGCATGCTTGTCTTGCCATGACTTGCACCGTAGTGAGTGCATCGAGCTCGTAAACATGCCTACTTGAGTTCTGTTTTCAGCATGCTCCAGTTTTCACCAAGTCTGAAAACTGATTATGTTTTTGCTATGTTCACATGCTTGCAATTGTATCTTCTGATCCCTTTTGGCTCAAGGTCACTAAGGGACTTTTGTTAAGCTCTTTGAGTAGCTCCATGCCATACTTTCCTTTGCCATGTTCAGGTCCTGTAGCATATATTTTTGTTGCTCCGAAGAGGGCTACCTGATCTGAAATTCCAGACAAGTGTTAATTTTACTAAGTCTGAGACCCATTTGCCATATGCATTTTTGCCATGCTTGTTTGAACCTGTTAATGGATGAATTGGCCGTAGCTCAGTGCTAGACTTTTGTTAAGCATCTTGAATGCATCCCTGCCATGTATTTTGTTGTCATGTTTGGATGCTGTAGCATGTTCATTTCGTTGCATTTAGATGCCTACGTGCTGTAAATCGTAGACCGGTGTCATATTTGAATCGCTTGCCATTTCCAAACCGTAACTCCGATTCCGGTGTTCTTTATATCGTTTTCAAGCGATTTCATCTCATATTTCCAGTGGCACACTTGGATTTCCAAGTTGAGGCCAGGTTCATGCATTTCCTATCATATCTTGCATTTTGCATCCCACATCGCATCCCGCATAGCATATCATCATCGCATCGTCTTGTTTCGGTTCTTGCACGTGGTTGATTGTGTCCTTGTTGCTTGTTTGTCTTGTTTGGGTAGAGCCAGGAGACGAGTTCGCTAACGAGGAGCCCGTTGAGTTTGCTTTCGAGAATCCAGTCAACTCTGACAAATGTGCAGGCAAGATGATCATACCCTCGAAATCACTACTATCTTTGCTATGCTAGTTTGCTCGCTCTTTTGCTATGCCAATGCTACGATGCCTACCATTTGCTTTCAAGCCTCCCAAATTGCCATGTCAAACCTCTAACCCACCATGTCCTAGCAAACCGTTGATTGGCTATGTTACCGCTTTGCTCAGCCCCTCTTATAGCATTGCTAGTTGCAGGTGAAGATTGGAGGTTGTTCCTTGTTGGAACATTTATTTACTTGTTGGGATATCATTATATTATCTTGTTATCTTAATGCATCTATATATTTGGTAAAGGGTGGAAGGCTCGGCCTCTCGCCTAGTGTTTTGTTCCACTCTTGCCGCCCTAGTTTCCGTCATATCGGTGTTATGTTCCCGGATTTTGCATTCCTTACGCGGTTGGGTTATAATGGGAACCCCTTGATATTTCACCTTGATTAATGCTTTTCCAGCAATGCCCAACATTGGTCTTACCATTTTCCACCTAGCCTATTTTCCCTTGGGTTTCCGGAGCCCGAGGGTCATCTTATTTTAACCCCCCCCCCCAGGCCAATGCATTTTTGCCATGCTTGTTTGAACCTGTTAATGGATGAATTGGCCATAGCTGGGTGCTAGACTTTTGTTAAGCATCATGAGTGCATCCCTGCCATGTATTTTGTTGTCATGTTTGGGTGCTGTAGCATGTTCATCTCGTTGCATTTAGATGGCTACTTGCTGTAAATCGCAGGACGTGGCCATATTTGTTTTGCTTGCCATTTCCAAAATGTAACTTCGATTCCGGCGTTCTTTATATCGTTTTCAAGCGATTTCATCTCATCTTTCCAGTGGCACACTTGGATTCCCAAGTTGAGGCCAGGTTCATGCATCCCTTGTCAAATCTTGCATATGCATCCCGCATCGCATCCCGCATAGCATACCATCTTTGCATCATATTGTTTGAGCTTTGCACGTGGTTGATTGTGTTCCATTTGCTTGTTTGTCTTGTTTGGGTAGAGCCGGGAGACAAGTTCGCTAACGAGGAGCCCGTTGAGTTTGCTTTCGAGGATCCAGTCAACTCTGACAACTTTGCAGGCAAGATGATCATACCCTCGAAATCACTACTATCTTTGCTTTGCTAGATGCTCGCTCTTTTGCTATGCCAATGCTACGATGCCTACCACTTGCTTTCAAGCCTCCCAAATTGCCATGTCAAACCTCTAACCCACCATGTCCTAGCAAACCGTTGATTGGCTATGTTACCGCTTTTCTTAGCCCCTCTTATAGCGTTGCTAGTTGTAGGTGAAGATTGGAGGCCGTTCCTTTTTGGAACATTATTCACTTGTTGGGATATCATTATATTATCTTGTTATCTTAATGCATATATATACTTGGTAAAGGATGGAAGGCTCGGCCTCTCTCCTAGTGTTTTGTTCCACTCTTGCCGCCCTAGTTTTCGTCATATGGTGTTATGTTCCCGGATTTTGCGTTCCTTACGCAGTTGGGTTATAATGGGAACCCCTTGACAGTCCGTTTTGAATAAAACTCCTCCAGCAATGCCCAACCTTGGTTTTACCATTTGCCACCTATCATTTTCCCTTGGGTTTCGCGGACTCAAGGGTCATCTTATTTTAAACCCCCGGGCCAGTGCTCCTCTGAGTGTTGGTCCAACCTAGAGCACCGTGCGGGGCCGTCCCTCGGCAACTTGGGTTACATTGGCTCCCTTACGCTTAGCTTATCTGGTGTGCCCTGAGAATGAGATATGTGCAGCTCCTATCGGGATTTGTCGGCACAGCGGGTGGTGTTGCTGGACTTGTTTTACCATTGTCGGAGTTGTCTTGAAGAACCGGGATACCGAGTCTGATCAAAACGTCTCGGGAGGAGGTCTATTCCTTCGTTGACCGCGAGAGCTTGTCATGGGCTAAGTTGGGACTCCCCTGCAAGGATTTGAACTTTCGAAAGCCGTGCCCGCGGTTATGGGCAGATGGGAATTTCTTAATGTCCGGTTGTAGATAACTTAAATCTTAACTTAATTAAAATGAATCAACCGTGTGAGTTACCGTGATGGCCTCTTCGCGGCGGAGTCCGGGAAGTGGACACGGTGTTGGAGTAATGCTTGCGCAGGTTGCTCTCTAGTTAATCGCTCGTGCTTTGCCTCCTCTTCTCGCTCTCTTTTACGAACAGGATAGCCACCATATATGCTAGTCGCTTGCTACAGCTCCACTTTTATTTTACCTTGCCTTACCTATGAGCTTAAATAGTCTTGATCGCGAGGGTGCGAGATTGCTGAGTCCCTGTGGCTCACAGATTACTATTACACCAGATGCAGGGCCTGATGATTCCGCTCTAGGTGACGCGCTTGAGCTCAAGTGGGAGTTCGACGAGGACTCTCAACGTTACTATGTTTTCCTTTCCTGATGATCAGTAGTGGTGCCCAGTTGGGGTGATCGGGACCGTGTCGCTTGTTGGGTTATCTTTTATTTTGGCACCGTAGTCGGGCCATGAGTGTTTGGATGATGTAATGTTATTTATGTACGTGATTGACGTGGCGAGTGTAAGCCAACTATGTTATCTCCCCTTTTATTATCTATATATTACATGGGATGTTGTGACGATTGCCTAACTTGCGACATTGCTTTCAATGCGGTTATGCCTCTAAGTCGTGCCTCGACACGTGGGAGATATAGCCGCATCGAGGGCGTTACATCGCCATGACTTTTTCGTCGCCGTTAGCCGCTTCGATGCTCAGCTCATAGAGCTGCAGGAACTCTGCAGGGTTGGCGGTGTTGTCGTTTCGAGGAGGTAGATCTGGCTTGAACTTGCCTGGCCAGGCGACGCTACGCAGTTCGGGGGTGAAGGCACGGCAGCCAGCTGTGGTCGACGGGGCCCGCTTCTGAGGCGGAGCTTGGTCTTGGCGAGGTCCGTGATGCGCCACTGCAGGCGGCACGCGGTCTTGACGAGGTGGCGCGGGGAGCGCTAGTGCAGCTTCTCGCGGTCGCGGGATTTCTTGGCAGCTTCTCGCGGTCGGGTGGATCACGCCGTGGAGGCGCGCGCCTTGGTGCCAAGGCGCCGTCTTGGGGTCGAGGCGGTGGAGGCACGCCATGAGCCCCGTCGCCCGCGGCTGGTTGAGGGGTAGGCAGAGAGTGGGACAGTGTCGGAGAGCCCCCCGCGGCATAAACGAGCTCGGCGACACGGTCGAGCCACTCCTCATAGAGGTCATCGATGGGGCGGTAACGCAGGAGCTCGTTCGCCGCGATGAGCGCGGCCCACTCCTCCATTGGAGCGCGGTGCGCGTGGGACGAAGAACCAGAAGGGGTGAGCGATGGAGTACCGGTGAGGCCGTCCTGCCGCATTGAAGGATGCAGCGAGGACGCCTGCTGCTCGTTCCCCACCGGGCTGGTGGCAGCGTTGGCGGCGGGGGACGGAGAACGACGTGGTGGCTCACCGACGGGAGCCGTCTAAGCAATGTGGGCGGCGAGGGCGGCCTGACGCTCAGCTCGAGCACGGCGAGCGTCCGACATGGAGAGATGGAGCGACAGAGTAACGGAAAGGAAACTATGGCGCACCCCTACCTGGCGCGCCAAATGTCCGATGTGGGGTTCCGGCTAACCCTTAAGGTTTGTACACTGTGGTGCGCGCGAAGTCTTTCCCTTCTACCAATCTCCGCTCTAGCTCGCTAAGATCTTGCGGACGAACTCGAGGAACTCGTGATAACCCACAAGTATAGGGGACCGCAACAGTTTTCGAGGGTAGAGTATTCAACCCAAGTTTATTGATTCGGCACAAGGGGAGCCGAAGAATATTCTCAAGTATTAGCAGCTGAGTTGTCAATTCAACTGCACCTGGAAACTTAATATCTGCAGCAAAGTGTTTAGTAGCAAAGTAATATGATAGTCGTGGTAACGGTAGCAAAAGGTAACAGTAGCAAAAGTAATGTTTTTGGTATTTTGTAGTGATTATCGCAATAGCAACGGAAAAGTAAATAAGCGAAGAACAATATGTGGAAAGCTCGTAGGCAATGGATCAGTGATGGAGAATTATGCCGGATGCGGTTCATCATGTAACAGTCATAACCTAGGGTGACACAGAACTAGCTCCAGTTCATCAATGTAATGTAGGCATGTATTCCGAATATAGTCATACGTGCTTATGGAAAAGAACTTGCATGACATCTTTTGTCCTACCCTCCCGTGGCAGCGGGGTCCTTACCGAACCTAAGGGATATTAAGGCCTCCTTTTAATAGAGTACCAAAACAAAGCATTAGCACATAGTGAATACATGAACTCCTCAAACTACGGTCATCATCGGTAAGTATCTCGATTATTGTCACTTCGGGGTTAATGGATCATAACACATAATAAGTGACTATAGACTTGCAAGATAGGATCAAGAACTCTCATATATTGACGAAAACATATTAGGTTCAGATCTGAAATCATGGCACTCGGGCCCTAGTGACAAGCATTAAGCATAGCAAAGTCATAGCAACATCAATCTCAGAACATAGTGGATACTAGGGATCAAACCCTAACAAAACTAACTCGATTACATGATAGATCTCATCCAACCCATCACCGTCCAGCAAGCCTGCGATGGAATTACTCACGCACGGTGGTGAGCATCATGAAATTGGTGATGGAGGATGGTTGATGATGATGATGGCGACGGAGTCCCCTCTCCAAAGCCCCGAACAGACTCCAGATCAGCCCTCCCGAGAGGTTTTAGGGCTTGGCGGTGGCTCCGTATCGTAAAACATGATGAATCCTTCTCTTTGATTTTTTTTCTCGCCGAGAGCAAATATATAGAGTTGGTATTGAGGTTGGAGGAGCTCCAGGAGGCCCATGAGGTAGGGGGCGCGCCCCCCACCCTCGTGGACAGGTGGTGGCCCCCCGGCCTTCATCTTTTGCAAGGATTTTTTATATTTTCCGAAAAGGTGTTCCGTGAAGTTTCAGGTCATTCCGAGAGCTTTTGTTTCTCCACATAAATAACACCATGGTAATTCTGCTGAAAACAGCGTCAGTCCAGGTTAGTTCCATTCAAATCATGCAAGTTAGAGTCCAAAACAAGGGCAAAAGTGTTTGGAAAAGTAGATACGACGGAGACGTATCAACTCGCAACACAGAAGGACACAGGGTTTATATTGGTTCGGGCCACCATTGTGGTGTAATACCCTACTCCGGTGTGGTGGTGGTGGATTGCCTCTTGGGCTGATGATGAACAGTACAAGAGAAGAACAGCCTCTTGAGGTTGAGGTGTTCTTGCGCGTAAGAACTTGTGTGTGTCTCTCGGCCTGATTCTCTCAAGCTAAGATGAGATTGAGGTCAAGCTCCCTCCTATGGTGGTGGCTAGCTCTACTTATATAGGCCCTGGTCCTCTTCCAAAATATTGAGCGGGAAGGGAGCCAACAATGGCGGGCTAATTTGAAGGGGGACAGCTAGTACGAGCTATCCTGACAAAAGCGGTCTTCGCCTGCGAAAGGCTCTAGTGGTGACGCCGTCTTGGGCTCCACAATGACCTCCATCTTGCAGTCCTTCTGGTCTTGGTCTTGTTGCACCGAAATGGCAACCTTTGCCTGAGGCCTCGGTACTCCGCGGCTGCGCTTTCCTCCTTTGCACCAAAGAGGAAACAAGGACGCTGCGCGCGCTGGCGCCTGACTGGCGCCCGTCTGGTGTCGATCGTCATGGCTCATGTCACGAGAGACTTGCGAGGTTTGCCCCGCCTTGATATCTCCGCTCCTCGTGAGCCTGCCTGACTAGGCCGCTCGAGAGGAGGTCTTGCGTCGTCCGCCTCGCGAGGCTTGGCCCCTCGCGAAGGTCTTGGATGCCTTGTTGGTGAAGATGGGCCGTACGGCCGGCTGACTCCGCCACGCCGCGGGCCGTAGGCAGGCAAGTCTGGGGACCCGCGTTCCCAGAACGCCGACAGCATTTCATTTGCTTTACATAGTTGGCTCGCCTTCTCTTAATCGAAGTTTGCTTCTGGCGTTCCTTCCTGATTTGATTCCGTTGCCTTTTGCCGCCTTTTCCGAATCCAGTTCACTTGTGTTCTATCTCTCGCATACCTCGCGAGGGGGCTAGGCAGGTGCCTTCGCAAGGGTTTCTTCCTCCAGTGTTGGTCCTCCTCTCTGCGTTCGGTCTACTTTCTCGCGAGGCACCCTCGTTCGAGCCCACAAACCGGCACATCTCTCCTAATATGCGCCCCTCGGGAACTGTGATATGAAGCGCTGGGTCAAGGCTCGGGTGAACGATAAGTCTCCTAGCGAGCTTCCTAACTAATTTTTTTGCAGTTCTTGAGCAACCACTAAGCCAAGACGGGCACGAGGAAACAAGTGCCTCATGAAGAAGAGGCTGCCCCAAATGCGCCAGGCTAAGTTATCTCCGCACAAAATAACGACACATCACAGAAATAACAAGCATAGCGTAATGATTGAGGAATCACAGTTCGATACATGCCCCTCCGGGCCCATACTGGTTTCATTTTGATGCAAGAAAGAAAAGAGGAACAAAGCAAAAGCGGCGTTGCAGCGAACCACGGGGGCAGGCCTCCAGCGACGTCCCGAGCTTAGCCGGATCCCTCCTCGTGCTTCACGGAGGCGCGACGATGAGACGACCCGCTACCACCTTCGAAGCAAGCGCGGCGGTGTCGAGGCTAGTCGTAGCCGCCGTTGTTGGAGCTTTCGCCAAGAGAAGAGCCACCGTAGCTGGACGTGGCGCGGCCGGTGGGCTCGCCCTTGTTGCGGCCATCGCCGAGGCCGAGGAGGTCGCGCAACCACGGCATGTCTCCCCTCATCGACGGGGTTGCCGCGACCGGAGCGACCCCCACCACACGCAGCGGCGCCACCCCGGGAGCGGGGGGCATGGCGGGAGTCGTGGTGTGCTTGCAGGGACGGCCGCGTCCCCGCTTAGGCGCCGGGGAGCCGGGCCCCTTGCGAGGGGCCTTTCCTTTCTCCGTGGCGGAGAACCTCTTTGATGGCGCCATTGGAGTCGATGGTGGAGCAGAACAGGAAGAAGCAGACGGAATGGGAAGAAGGGGGGACGGGGGCTCTGCCCCCTTCCTCATTTATAGCAGGAGAAGGCCAACCAGCGCCCCCCACGATCACAGGTAATGATGGTTTTCCTTGCATGTTGCAGGGACTTGCCAAGTCGGGCAGTTGCCGAGGCAGCGTGGGGAAGCGGAGACGCACACATCCAATCAACCACCACGCGTCAACCGAGGCCGCAGGCTTTTGGGGTCCGCGACGCTCCGTCCTTGACCTTTGGCTTCGCCTCGAAGCCAAGCCTGAGCGTGCCTTGGGCCCGGGGACTACTGTCGGCATTCTGGGAACGGGGGTCCCCAGACTTGCCTGCCTGCGGCCCACGGCGTGGCTGAGCTGGCAGGTCTGTACGGCCCATCTTCATCGACAAGGCATTCAAGACCCTCGCGAGGGGCCAAGCCTCGCGAGGTGGACGACGCAAGACCTCCTCAAGATCAGCCTCGCCAGGCAGGCTCACGGGGGGCGGAGAAATCAAGGCAAGGCAAACCTCGTGAGGTACTCGTGACGTGAGCCATGACGATCGAGGCCAGGCGGGCGCCAGCGCGCACAGTGTCCTTGCTTCCTCTTTGGTGTCAAGGGGGCAAGCACAGGCGCGGAGTACCGAGGCATCAAGGAAAGGTTTCCATATCGGTGCAACGAGACCAAGACCAGTAGGACGGCAAGACGGAGGTCAGCATGGAGCCCAAGACAGCGTCATCACCAGAGCCTTTTGTAGGCGAAGACCGCTTTTGTCAGGATAAGCTTTACTAGCTGTCCCCTTTCAAATTGGCCGTTGTTGGCTCCCTTCCCGCTCAATATTTGGGGAGAGGAACATGGCCTATATAAGTAGAACTAGCCACCACAGTAGAGGGGACTGATCGAGAACGGATCATCAAGATCATCCCCAACCACACAAGTGCACCAAGCACAAGAACACCTCAACCTCAGGAGGTTGTTCTTCCCCTTGTACTGTTCATCATCATCCCAAGAAGCAATCCACCACCAGCACACTAGAGTAGGGTATTACACGACAATGGTGGCCCGAACCAGTATAAATCTTGTGTCTTTCTATGTTGTGAGTTCGTCGAGTTTGGCCGCGAGATCTTAGAGAGCTAGGGCGTGGATCGATAGGGAGAAAACCTTCGCACACACCCCACTGTTCGAACCTCGAGGGTTTTGCCAGAACCTGTGATCCGACAATTACAAATGCCAGGATCTCGAATTTCAATTTTTGAATACACGTTATGTTGAATTCGAATATATCGTTAGGTGACCTTGCTGTTTATAATGGATGTAGTCCTACATTTTGATCTTCCATCATATATGAACATTTTACTCCACCCTATGAACATATATATATATTGTCATCTACCATATGGACTAAATTAGAATCAACTTTCCTTATTCGAATACGATTGTTGTCAAGTTATACCATCAATTAAATATTATCTTGATAACAAAAAACATGCATATAGCAGTAATCATATTTCACTATGAACTACATGTACCATACAATCTCCAATTAAAATATTTGTATCCATTTTATGTTGAATTCAAATTAGAGTACATTGGTCTTGGTAACGAGGTGTTCGGGATAATCATAGTACCCTGTTTTCATATGTATAATTTTTTGGTGAATTGGGACAAGTTTTGGTATAAGCTTCTTGCAAAACCGGAGACCTCTCAACAAGCCTCATGGTTCCAAGAGGGAACGTGTCACCTTTGTGTGTGAAACGATATACGCGGCCTCCCCCCTAATTTTCTTTACAGTGGCAACATAGAACTATATGAGTGCCCTGTTAAATTTTGGAATTATTCCGGGTTCGTTTGGCCTTTTTTATACATTAATTGAGTTTTTGGACATTTAATGTGCATAATTCAAATTTGAACTGCAAGCACATGCTCTGGTGCACCGAAGTTGGTTGAAAAATCACATGTGTGTCCTTGGGTGAATTTCTAGGTCCCATGCAAGAAATGGGAATGAAATTGAAACATCTGGGAGTCGTGACTCGACCGAGAACATCGAGAAACTTGGTTTTTTAAATTCCTATAAATCCAAAACTCGCCTGGAAATCATGAAACTTGGCATGGTGTCATGTCATGGCACTAACATGTTGTGGTAAAAAATTGGGCCAAATTGGAACAAGTTTTGGTCTAAGCTTCTTGCAAACCGGAGCTTGTCTCAAGAAGGCTCGTGGTTCTGAGAGGGAATGTGCCACCTTTGAGTGTGAAACGATATACGCTACCCCCCTTGAGTTTCTTTACACATGGAACATAGAACTACATGAGTGCCCTGTTAAATTTTGGAATTATTCCGGGTTCGTTTGGCCTTTTTATACATTAATTGGGTTTCTGGTCATTTAATGTGCATAATTCAAATTTGAACTACAAGCACATGCTCCTGTGCACCAAAGTTGATTGAAAAATTACATGTGTGTCCTCGGCTGAATTTCTAGGTCCCATGCAAGAAATGGGAATGAAATTCAAACATCTGGGCATCGTGGCTCAGCCGAGAACATTGAGAAACTTGGTTTTAAAATTCTTGTAAATCCAAAACACGCCTGAAAATCATGAAACTTGGCATGGTGTCATGTCATGGTACTACCATGCTGTGGTAAAAAAATTGGCCAAATAGGAACAAGTTTTGGTATAAGCTTCTTGCAAACGGGAGCTTCTCTCCATAAGGCTCGTGGTTCAGAGAGGGAACGTGTCACCTTTGTGTGCATAATTCAAATTTGAAATACAAGCACATGCTCCAGTGCACCAAAGTTGGTTGAAAAATCGCATGTGTGTCCTCGGGTAAATTTCTAGGTCCCATGCAATAAATGGGAATGAAATTCAAACATTTGGGTGTCCTGGCTTGGCCAGAAACATTGAGAAACTTGGTTTTTTAATTCCTATAAATCCAAAACACGCATGAAAACCATGAAAATTGGCTTGGTGTCATGACATGGCACCAACATGTTGTGGTAATTTTGCTGTCCAATTTGCGAAGGCGCACACATTAAAAATCAGCAAAGTCATTTTGGAACAAGTGCTGTCACGTTACAATCGGAAACACGAGTATTATTGAAACCGTCGGCGGTATACTTACCATTTACAGGATGCCACACCTCCCTTTTTTATTAGCTAGGAGGCGCCATACAGGGTAGCTATTTGAGTACGGGAGGCGTGTGATCAGACCCTTGTGTGTGCTTATCGGGAGGAGATCCCTTTGACCTCCATCTGCCACCCACATCTCTCCCAAGGTCTCCATTAATGGCGCCCGAGCCTCTTTTTAATGGCGTGGCTATGTCTCACTCGACTGAGATTTAAGAGAGAAATAAGAAAATCTGAAAAGAAAATTTTGCACAGATCTTGATGTAAGATCCGATGGACCTATATAGTATCTACTGTGACTTATAGCAAGACTGATGAATATATAAGGACGACGACAATGGATAATAATTGTCTTACATAATTAGGAAGATAACTAAAAAAGGCACATGTGGCTACGCCCGAAATACACAAGGGCAAAAGAAGAAGGAAGACAAAGATCTGGCTCGCTGAACTCTACTTTCCTGATGCGTTGTTGCAGGCCACGGGAACTAGTCTCCGTGGCGAGCGGCGATGAGCTTTGTTGTGTCCTCAAGACACTTCTTAAGAGCATCCACGGATTACTCCACCAACCTTTGGCGCTCAATGCGGAGCATGTCATTCTCGTCGACAAGTTTCTTGACGATGACGCCGGTCTTTTTCAACAAGGCACTGGTCTCCTCTTGCTGCTCTGCACTTCGGACGATCTTCACCCTCAGCAGGTGTCGCTCGGCCCGGAGCCTCTCATTTCCCTCCCTTAGTTGCCGGATGATGCCGGTAGCATGTTCAAACGAGGCTTTCATGTCATCCTGCAACCTCACCCAGCCGGAGATCTGATCCACCTGGCAATGGACGATCGCATGCATGCGTTTGTAAGAGTCATCACCTGCCCGCGAGACATTTTCCCAGGCTGTTGCGGTGCGGCGGGACATTTCTGCTGCTTCCGCGGTGCTGCCGGACTAGTCTACTGCATCGATGACGCGGCAGGACCTCTGTGCTACTTCGGTGGCACGGCAGGACCTCTATGCTCCTACTTCCATGCGGCGGGACATGTCGGCTTCTGTCGCGGTGAGGTGGGACATCTCTCGTGCTTCCGTTTCCATGCTCGCCTCTCCCTGGTGGTAATCTCTCGACCCAGAACTCACGCTGGCCATGGCAGATGCAAGGGAAGGGTGCTAAATGACTTGTTTGTTTTTGTGGATGAGGAGTTGAGTAGGAATGTGCAGTCATCTTGGCATAGTAGTATTTATAATAGAGTACTAATATGCTCCTAAGTGGGAAACCATTTAGGTTGTGATTAGTGTGAACAGGTTTGCAATTAAATATAGCGTGGTAGTAGTTATTTGGAATGTGACGAGACGCAAGCTCAAAATTTATTGAAGGTTCTAGTTTCGAAGTGCGGCACTATTCCCGGATGGCATAACATGGGCACGTGTTCTCGGCCATGGTGTAGCATATGCCATGGTACTTATTTTTCTACTGCTGTGTACATGCAATAACTGGCACCGTCGGATACATATCTTACGGTTATTGAGGCATCGACAGGAATAGCCTCATGGCGATGTATATACTAGTATTTTTTCAGACACATTACACCTATCTCTCGGGACTTCTCACATGCACCATCTCTAGTTCCCTAAGTCGATGCCACCCACATACACTTGTACTCTGAGTTTAGTACATTATACAGGAAGGGAAGAGGTGCACACACGCACTCGTCCTCTCTCACACACGCATATGTAGCTATGAATTATAATGTTCTCAACCATTCGATTGGCTCTATCATAGGTTTCACGTTGCTCCTTGGCCTTGAGATTGAGAAGTTTAAATCGTGGAGGCTAAGCTGGAGGCGCGAGGTTTTGGTTAATGTGCGGGCCGCACACGGCACCAACACGACACAAGCTTCCTCTGCCTGGTGCGCAGTCGGGTGAGTTGTCCAAGTATAGACACAACCAGGCCCTCCTTGGTATATGCGCCTCGACTTATGTGCAGAGAAATTAGGATCGGAGGGAGTACTACTAGTAGTAGTACTACTTTGATGTGTCGCGTCAACTCGCACAAGTATGCAACACTTCCTGAACAAACAAGCATATAAGTTGTTATACTACTTCTTACCCAAAGGATGTTTATATCCAACAAACAAAAATATCCGTTCAACTATTGGAAATTACTTTAACTGCTGATCTGATGTCGAAGTAATTGCTGCATCGCCACCAAAACCCACCATCCCTTAAGATAAAGTAGACCGAGCTAACCCCTATATTAGCATATTACTAAGATAAACAGAAGGCACCATAGAATCATTTAGGAGGTGAGCTTGTCAATCTGAATGTGGAGGGACACCGTCTGTCGGTGTCAAAACCGGCGGATCTCGGGTAGGGGGTCCCGAACTGTGCGTCTAGGCCGGATGGTAACAGGAGACAAGGGACACGATGTTTTTTACCCAGGTTCGGGCCCTCTCGATGGAGGTAATACCCTACTCCTGCTTGATTAATATTGATGATATGGGTAGTACAAGAGTAGATCTACCATGAGATCAAGGAGGCTAAACCCTAGAAGCTAGCCTATGGTATGATTGTTGTGTATGGAGTTGATTGCCTACGGACTACAACCCTCTAGTTTATATAGACACCGGATAGGGTTAGGGTTACACAGAGTCGGTTACAATGGTAGGAGATCTTGAATATCCGCATCGCCAAGTTTGCCTTCCACGCCAAGGAAAGTCCCATCCGGACACGGGACGAAGTCTTCAATCTTGTATCTTCATAGTCCAGGAGTCCGGCTGAAGGTATAGTCCGGCTACCCGAACACCCCCTAATCCAGGACTCCCTCAGTAGCCCCTGAACCAGGCTTCAATGATGATGAGTCCGGCGCGCAAATCGTCTTCGGCATTGCAAGGCGGGTTCCTCCTCCAAGTCCTTCATAGAAGATTGTAAACACCAAAAGTAGTGTCCGGTTCTGCAAAATAAGCTTTCACATATTGCCATAGAGAGAATAATATTAACACAAATCAAATCTGCTGACGTATTCCGCAATGCGTCATCACACTACGGCCAAGTTATTTACTCGAATCATTTTTGCTCTTCCACCTCAGCATGTTTTGCGAGGCGGCTTCCTTGGCACGTCTTGTCAAAGCAGAGATCGTGTGCCCTCTTTACGGGATTCTCATCAATACGGACGTGGGTAACCCTAACCGTGCCATTTACCACGGCGCTTGGGAGGCAAGTGAGTTTTATTAGGCAGGTGGGGACGCATAACCGCATCCGCCCATATAAGGGGATAAGGATCCACCCTTTTTACCTACGCCTTCTTCCTCCCCTGCCTATCCATCTCCTGCGCACCCGAGCTCCGGCGCCCAAGCCCGCACTTCCCACCTCGACCTTCTCCAGCGATGTCCGGAGCGGGAGGCAAGTGGAAGGTCTCCTCCGTCACGGAGGGCGACGTCAAAAAGCTAAGGAAGGCCGGATATTTGTCCAAAGACATCGCGCACCGGCTTCCCGAGAAGGGGCAGCTCCTCCCCACCCCAAGGCCCCACAAGAGGGTAGTATTCCTTCCCCACTTCCTCCGCAGACTGGGTTTTCCACTTCACCCATTCGTCCGGGGGCTCATGTTCTACTACGGCCTGGATTTCCACGATCTGGCCCCAAACTTCATCCTCAACATCTCGGCGTTTATCGTTGTGTGCGAGGCTTTCCTCCGCATCCGCCCCCATTTCGGCCTCTGGCTTAAGACCTTCAACGTCAAGCCCAAGGTGGTGTGCGGCAGCCAGGCGAAGTGCGGAGGAGCCATGGCGGGCAAGATTGCCAACGTCCTGTGGTTCGAGGGCTCCTTTGTAGAGACCCTAAAGGGGTGGCAAGCCGGGTGGTTTTACATCACCGAGCCACGCGATCCGAAATGGATCGCAGCCCCCGAGTTCCGATCCGGACCCCCCACGCGGCTCATGTCCTGGAAAGAGACGGGCCTATTGTGGGGTAACGAGGAAGAGGTGACCGGACTAAAGACATGCATCCAGTCCCTGGTAAACAAGCCAATCAGGCTTGTAAATGTAGTCCAGGTCATGCTCGTTCGCCGAATCCTCCCGTGCCAACAATGGGACTTTACTCTGTGGGAGTTCGACCCGGCACAACACCGAACCCTTAACAGGCTCTTTGAAACGACGTATGAAGACGTCTGGAAGGCGCTAATCAAAGGTGCCAGGGCTCCCGCATCCGCTTCCGAGGACCGCGGATACAGCTCGCAGCGTCACGCTAGCGAGGTAAGCTATCTTCACCTTTTACAGGATGTTCAGCTTTTTTCATAGTTTCACTCTGTGCAGGATCTAAACTCCCTTACCTTTGACAGGCTTGGCGGGCGATATCCGGACCGATTAACTGTCCGGCTCCTCTGCCCGAAGACCCAGCCCCAGCTCTACTAGGGAAGCTGCTGGCTCCGGCGCCTTATGTGGTGCTAGAAAAGAAGGCTAAGAGGAAGAAGACCACGGGGACTCGAAAGAGTGCCTGTAACGTGGTGGGGTCGGACTCGTCATCCGACGAGTCCGAGACGCACTCCTCCCGTGGAGACGAGGAGGAGGAAGAAGAACCCTCTCCCCCTCTAGTGGGGGGAGGAAAGAAGAGGAAGGCCGCCCCAGTAGGGGGGCCGAAGGGTCCACGAACAGGAAAACCCCTCCGCGGGACTACGCCCCCGACGCCGACGAGGACGAAGAGGAGTGGCCGGACAGGGCCAAGCGTCCGGCGAAATCGTAAGTATTCGGATACTAGAGTAACTCATGATATTCCTTTTGTTGCACAGCTTTCCATAATGTCGAATATAATCATGCAGCCCGCCCCGGGCCGAACTCAACGAGTCGTCGAGCGGCTCCCTGGATTCATCGGACGCGAAATCAGTTCCGCCCGCTGTCTCCCCCCGCGCTGCGGATGACGCCGAAGTGGCGTCGCAACGAGCTCCGGGGCAGGAGGTGGTGGTCCTGGAGGAGCCGCAAGGCGACCTCCCGGACTCCAGGAGTAAAGGGGACAAGACCCCCCCCCCCAGGGCTCCAAGTCCGGATTTATGCCGGACACCGCGCCGGAATCTTCAACAGTTCCGGACTACGGTAGGCAAACTCCTTCCAAGAGGAGCAAGTCTTCTGAGCCGGCGGCCTCCGTCCAACCGGAGGTGCCGGACAATCTGCTGGAGGTGCTCGACGGCGCCTCCATCGACGAGGAGCACCGTACTATTATGAGTACGGTGATCCAGAAGGTTTAGTCCGCCAAGAGCGGACTGACTGAAGCTTGCGCTAGCCTTCTAACAGGCTTCGAGGTAAGTAAAAATGTGTAAAAATATTACCGCATAGACAGTAGCCCCTGATGCTCTGTTTGGCGTTCGAAAAGAAAAGCCGAATAGAGGATCTATTAAATTTCGCAGGAGTCTAACAAGAAAGAGTCTATATGCGTATGCAGGCTTCGCTGCTAGCCACCGCCGCACTGACTGCGGAGGTGGGTGCCCTGAAACAGGGACTCGAGCGGACCGAGCAAGAGCTCGGCCTTGCCAAGCGGCAGCTCGAGGAGAAAGAAGATAAGAAATACCTTACAGAAAAAAGTGCCTATAGAGAGGCGCGATTGCAAAAAATAACAGGATTGCACTGCTTATTATAGGTGCCACGACTGAGGTGGCGACCCTCAAGCAGGCGCTGTCCGAGGCCGAAAAGAAAACGGCCGCGGAGCGCACCGAGCGAGAGAAACTTGGGGCTCAGGTCGGCGAGGTGCAGCAAGAGCTTCAGGCTCTCATGAAAAAACATGAGAGTTTGGATCTTGAGTCAAAGACCCAAGCGTCCGAGCTCGCGGCGGCCCTTGAGACCGCCAAGTCTGCGAAGGCCGAAGCCCAAAAGGCCCTCCAAGAGTTGGAGGAGGTGAAAAAGATAGCAGCGGGTAAGGCATTCTTTATGCAAAGCAGAAATATAGAAGTAAACTACTTGTTACTTACCCGAATCCGGAGCTCTCCAGAGGCATTCGCAGATCTTCCCCGCAGCATATCCGACGCCGTCGCATTCTACCGAGCTGAAGAGGGCAGCTCGACGGAGAAGGTGTTCTGGTCTCAGTATGCTGAGGCCGGACACCCTGTGCCCTTAAGCGACCAGCTGAAACAGTTGGTCGAGCTCCACAAGGCGGCCGAACAAGCCATGTAGGGCTTCATAGTTAGGCTGTGGCCCGGAGAGGCCCTGTCTGGGAGCTACTTCAGGCTAGTGCGGCGGCTGGTGGAGGCCTGTCCACGGCTCGAGGTCATCAAGCGGTCCGTCTGCATCGAAGGAGCCCGTAGGGCCCTTGCCCGTGCAAAGGTGCACTGGGGTAAGCTGGACGGTGAGAAGCTTGTGAGGGACGGGCCGCCTCCGGGGAAGGAGCATCGCAAGCCTGAGAACTACTATAAGGATGTTCTTGCGGGTGCCCGCCTTGTGGCGGATGAATGTACCAAGGATGTAATTTTTGAATGAACTCGCTCGTGTTTATCTTGTGTGCTGAAAACTTGTTCAAGGCGCTAAGCCATGCTTGTTGAATTTAAAATATTATTTTCTGTGCAGCCGTTTATCAAAAATTGAGAGATGGCCAGTCGTCGGCTTCTTCCCCCATGCCACTAGTGCTGGGGTGTTCGGGATAGACCTGAGCTCTCTTTTTCCCATAGTTGGGTCCTTCAAGGGAGGCGCTCAGCACAACGAACCAGGCAATCGGACTATAGTGCTTGAACACTCTCACTTAGCCATAGAACTTTATAATTTTAAATTTTGACGAAGCCCCTAGTTCGGAAGACCGAGTTCGGGGCGCTATCCACGCCTTGGCCGGGGTTATCCAGCTCCTCGCTCGAAGCGGCATAAGCCTTTAAGGACTCGAAAAACCTCTCGAACAGCGACCGGTCTCTCGCCTCATCATGACAGTCAGTTTTAGCTTTCTCCACTGACGTGCTTAACCCAGCACAACCGGGGCACAATCGTAGTGGTTCTCCTAGTGCTACCTTAGCCGATATAGCAGAACGTAAGGCACCAAAACATAGGAGCCGTGCAAACCCAACTATTGACCCAAATCATGATTCGGAGCCGATGCATATAGTGCTATAAGTTCGGGGTGCCGCACTTGTGAAAGTGTATGGACTTCTCACACCATATTAAAGGGTACTGAAGCCCCTGGCGTACTTGCCGTACCATAGTGTACGGGTGCAACATGTCATTAATGAACATACATAAAAGAGAGTAATGCAAAAAATAGACAAAAGCTTATGCATTGTTTATATAAAGGCTATTTATCAAAGCCGAACGATACAAATAGTGTGGTAAGCAAAAGATATTGGACTATTCAGTATGTCCTGACCAGGGGCAGGCCGCGGAATTGTATTTAAAACAGGTATACTGCTCGTAACAGAGACCACCTGGGAGTTCCATAATGCGGCATGCCTTGTCTGCCTCCCTGGATCTTGCATCGTTTGTGCGGCAGTCGAATTGCCGAACAGGTTGTCCGAAGTATGGAGTCCTGAAAGTAAGAAAAAATTAAAAAAAGAATCCGGCAGCCCCTAGTACGTTTTAAGCCGTATTTTGGGCATGTCGTTATTGTGCCCCTTCCCCTGTGCCCATGGTATTTCAAGGGCGTAGTTATGTACGCGAGGTACTGGTTTCGCTATGTCGCGAAAGCTGGGGTTGGGGCCGCATTGCTACACTTACTCAGAGTGTGCTAGGCGGTCCTGCTGTGGGTTACTCCGGGCGCACTTGGTAGTGTCTGGCTTTTTAATGGCCGGATGGGAGAATTGCCTGAGAAGGCTACTTTGTACCTCCGCTGCGAGAGCCGCCGTATGCTCCTCCGTATAGAGGGAGCGTTCGGTGTTTCCGTTGACCGTAATTACTCCTCGAGGGCCTGGCATCTTGAGTTTGAGATATGCGTAGTGTGGCACCGCATTGAACTTTGCGAATGCGGTTCGTCCGAGCAGGGCGTGATAGCCACTGCGAAACGGGACTATATCGAAGATTAACTCTTCGCTTCGGAAATTGTCCGGGGATCCGAAGACCACGTCAAGTGTTACTGAGCCTGTACAGTTGGCTTCTACACCTGGTATAACGCCTTTAAAGGTCGTTCTTGTGGGCTTAATCCTTGAGGGATCTATGCCCATTTTTCGCACTGTATCCTGATAAAGCAGGTTCAGGCTACTGTCGCCGTCCATGAGGACTCTTGTGAGATGAAATCCGTTGACGATTGGGTCGAGAACCAATGCGGCGAAGCCGCCATGATGGATGCTAGTGCGATGCTCCCTTCGATCAAAAGTGATCGGGCAGGAGGACCATGGGTTGAATTTTGGGGCGACTGGCTCTATCGCGTATACGTCCCGTAGCGCACGCTTTCTCTCCCGCTTGGGAATGTGGGTTGCGTATATCATGTTCACCGTCCGCACTTGTGGGGGAAAGCCCTTCTGTCCATTGTTGTTCGGCGGCTTGGGCTCCTCGTCGTCGCTGTGCAGCCCCTTGTCTTTGTTTTCGGCCCTTAACTTGCCTGCCTGCTTGAACACCCAACAATCGCTGTTAGTGTGATTGGCTGGCCTTTCGGGGGTGCCATGTATCTGGCACAAGCGATCGAGTATTCGATCCAAACTGGACGGGCCCTGAGTATTCTTTTTGAATGGATTTTTCCGCTGACCGGATTTATAGCCTTTGAATCCAGCATTGACTGCCGTGTCTTCATTGCTGTCGCTATTAACGCGGCGTTTTTGCTTATTCCGACGTGTCCTACCACTTTTTTCCTTGGTATCCGAATTACCAGGGTTCTTTGATAAGTTGTTACTGCGAGCTAGCCAACTGTCCTCTCCCGCGCAAAAGCAGGTCATGAGTGTCGTGAGGGCTGCCATGGATTTCGGCTTTTCCTGTCCCAGGTGCCGGGCAAGCCACTAGTCACGGATGTTATGCTTGAAGGCTGCTAGGGCCTCTGCGTCCGGACAGTCGACTATCTGGTTTTTCTTTGTTAGGAACCGTGTCCAGAATTGTCTGGCCGATTCTTCTGGCTGCTGAATTATGTGGCTTAAGTCGTCGGCATTCGGCGGTCGCACGTAAGTGCCCTGGAAGTTGTCGAGGAATGCGGCTTCCAGGTCCTCCCAAGAACCGATTGAGTCTGCTGGCAAGCTATTAAGCCAATGCCGGGCCGGTCCTTTAAGTTTGAGCAGGAGGCATTTGATGGCGTGTAGATCATCGCCGCGTGCCATGTGGATGTGAAGGAGATAATCCTCGATCCATACCGCCGGATCTGTTGTGCCATCGTATGATTCGATGTTTACGGGTTTGAAACCCTCTGGGATTTTATGGTCCATTACTTCATTCGTGAAGCATAGCGGGTGTGCGGCGCCTCTGTACTAGGCTATATCACGACGCAGCTCGGAAGAGTTATGTCTGTTGTGTTCGGCCCGGCCGGATTTGTTGTATCCGGCATGAAGATCATTGTCACATGCCGTAGGGCACCTGCGCGATCCGTAGATCGATCTTGTTTGTCTTGCCTTATCCTCCAGTATGTCTCGCAGGTCGGGCGCATTTTCCCGTGCCTTAGTTGAGCGGCTTCGGGGCATGGCTTGGGTGGAGGGCCGAGAGGCCTCTCTGTCGCGGCCGCGAGGTGGCCGGTCTGCCATGTCATGCGCTGGTGATGTAGGTGCTTCCTCCTCTGATCGGGGTAGCGTCCTGCGCTTCGGGTAACTCTTGGAGGGGCGTTTGAGTTCATACTCTTTGGCCGCAAGGACTTCAGTCCATCTGTCAGCTAGCAAATCTTGGGCAGCTCTAAGCTGTTGTTGTTTTTTCTTGAGGCTGCTTGCCGTGGCTAAAAGCCTGCGTTTAAAACGCTCTTGTTCGGCGGGGTCTGATGGTATGACGAATTCGTCGTCATCGAGGCTTGCCTCGTCTTCGGAGGGGGGCGTATAGTTATCATCCTCGACCTCTTGGTCTGCCGCTCTCTCATGAGGGCTGGCTTCTCCATCTTCCTGTGCCGAATCTTGCTGAGGTGGGTGTTCTTCGGCGCTATTCGGGGTAGTATTATCTCCCGTGCCGGAATCATCATTTTTGTTTTGGCGGGATTTAGAGTGGCGCCACTGACGCCGGCGCTTTGGCTGTTTCTTGGGGGCGTCATCCCCCACTGTTCCATCGCCATCTCCATCTTTTGGAGTATCCACCATATATATGTCATATGACGAGGTGGCCTTCCAGCACCCTACAGGTGCTGGTTCCTATTCGTCTCCTACATCGTCGTCCATGCCGTCGATGTCTTCGGAGCTGAAGTCAAGCATGTCGGTTAGATCGTCGACAGTTGCTACAAAGTGGGTGGTGGGTGGGCTTTGAATTTCCTCATCGTCTGTATCCCACCCTCGCTGATCGTAGTCCGGCCAGGACTCTCCTGATAAAGAGAGATACTTTAGAGAATTCAGGATGTCGCCAAAGGGCGAGTGCTGAAAGATGTCCGCGGCGGTGAACTCCATTATCGGCGCCCAATCGGATTCGATCGGCAGGGGCGCGGGGGGCTCGGAGTTCGGAGAGGAATCCGGCTCCTCGGAGTCACGGGCCATGCGGAGTGCGGGGCTGGAGTTCGGCTCGATCGCCTCTGAGATCGCAGCCCCTGAGGCAGCGTCCAACCGCTGATCCTCGGTTGGCGCAGTAGGCTCCGAATCAATGGTCGAAACCGATGCGTGCGCGGCCTCCAAGGCGCTGTTCGGTGGCAGAGCTATATCATGCCCATCGAGACAGTGCGGCGCGCTTGGCTGTGGCTTGAATCCGTCGAAGATCAAGTCTCCGCGGATGTCAGCCGTGTAGTTTAAGCTTCCAAACCTGAGTTGATGGCCAGGGGCATAGCTTTCGATCTGCTCCAGGTGGCCGAGCGAATTGGCCCGCAGAGCGAAGCCGCCGAAGACGAAGATCTGTCCGAGGAGAAAAGTCTCACCCTAGACCGTATCGTTGTTGATGATCAAAGGAGCCATCAGGCCTAAAGGCGACGACACAGAGGAACTCTCAATGAAAGCACCAATGTCGGTGTCAAAACCGGTGGATCTCGGGTAGGGGGTCCCGAACTGTGCGTCTAGGCCGGATGGTAACAGGAGACAAGGGACACGATGTTTTTTACCCAGGTTCGGGCCCTCTCGATGGAGGTAATACCCTACTCCTGCTTGATTAATATTGATGATATGGGTAGTACAAGAGTAGATCTACCACGAGATCAAGGAGGCTAAACCCTAGAAGCTAGCCTATGGTATGATTGTTGTGTATGGAGTTGATTGCCTACGGACTACAACCCTCCGGTTTATATAGACACCGGATAGGGTTAGGGTTACACAGAGTCGGTTACAATGGTAGGAGATCTTGAATATCCGCATCGCCAAGCTTGCCTTCCACGCCAAGGAAAGTCCCATCCGGACACGGGACGAAGTCTTCAATCTTGTATCTTCATAGTCCAGGAGCCCGGCTGAAGGTATAGTCCGGCTACCCGAACACCCCCTAATCCAGGTCTCCCTCACCGTCCTTGACAATCCAACCCCGACCAGCAGCTTGGGCGGAACTGTGAAGAAGGTTAGCTCCTGCATGGCGATGTCGCCGGGATCCTTGCTGCTTGTCACCTCCATTTCTACCTTAATGACATTGGTCCTGCCTTTGGGCTCCCCCGGCGGGCCGTTTGCCCATAGCTTGGCCACGTAGTGCGGCAGTGGGGACGCCCCTGCTCTGATGTAGACGACTGACACTGCGATAGGCGCGCCGATGTTGAGCACGTCGCCGACCAAGAAAACATGCGGCCGTCCTCCTCCACGAACAGCAAGAGTCATGGCTCCGACAGTGGCACTTGCAGCTGGAGCACCTTGCCATACTAGATCCTGTGCACGAGCATGGCATGCACGGTGCTGATGTGGTGGGAGAGCACCGGTGGTGGGATTTTGTAGCCGTAGACGGGCACGGGGCATTTGTAGGGCGCGAGCGGACACACGCTCTGGTGATCAGCGAGCTTGTGGTAAGTGACGTAGAGCCCATAGCCTTCATGCGGACAATCCACCCTCACCGAGGAGAGGATGGCGTCCACCGCCGTGTTCCACACGTCAAAGCCACCGCCGCGCTCGCACTTCTGGCACTGCCGCTGGTTCCCAGGGCGCTCGACGCGGCAGTCCGCGCAGGCCAGGTGCCCTCCCTTGCACTGCACAAATCAATCGAACAACACATCAATCAAGAAACCTTCACCTTGCTCGATCAGCCAAACGGACGAGGTGTATTCGAACCTCATACACTGGAGGCTTCAAGGGGCAGAGGCACAAGGGGCAGTGGAGCAAGGTGAGGTCCATCTAGACCATAGAGATCTCCATCATGGGGTCCTGTTCCATCGGCATGATCTCGCCCTCCTCGTGCACAACCATCTCTTGCTTTAGGGCCGGGGCATTACAAAACTTTACCATCACATATTCATACTACTTCAAGGTGCATTAAATCAACACATGCAAGTATCAAAAGGAAATCACGACATGCATGCATGCGTTGTAATTAATGCATCGTTAAATGCAAATTATTGAAACATATCGAGTGAGGTGCTTTTATGTGTCGCGTCAACTCGTACAACAATGAGAAGTTTGATTACAACGCCCTCTCCCTCGTGGGCTGAGCTCCGGTGCGTTAACTGCACCTGCCTTTGGCTGTATGATAGGTGGGCCATCCACCTGTTGGGCCCACCTATCATACACGCAAAGGAAGGAACATTAAGTCAATGAAGTTGTGTCCCTCCCTCGCCCATGAGCGTGGTGGCTGGCAAGACTAGGAGAAGCTTTCTCTACACGCTCTCCCTCCCGCACGTAGTGGACATGGAGCAGTTCATTCGGTGTCAGATGGCCAGAAGCATATTTTAGTACTCCATCATTGTTCAACTTCCCGAAGAGGCGAAGAGCCAAGTGCAACCCGGCCACTCGTGTGGCAGTTTCATGTGTAGAGTAGTCTAGAGTAGCATGTACAGTGCCTCTAAGCTTAAAATCGTTGGGGTCGGATCCATGCTATGAGGCCGTCTCGAAGCATTTTTTGATTAAAATAATATTCTGGCCCTACCTGTCATCCTGGTGATTATAGTTTGCATGCTCATCTGGTCAAGGCAGGAAATATATAGTTTAATTTGTGGTGGGGTAAATGTTAGAGGTTGCAGTAAATATATTGTACACTTCGGGTCTTTTAGCCAAGTTTAGAGTCAAGCATGTGGGCCCAGTGCTATGATGTGCCGCGTCAACTCGTACAACAAGGAGAAGCTTGATTTTACTACTACACGCCTTCTCCCTCGCCCATGCACGCGGTGGCTCGCAGACGAGGACATGCTTTTGCTTATACTACAACAAGCTATCCCTCCCGCACGCGGTGGACGGACATGCAGCAGTGGATTTGATACTGTAGAAGTAGTAGTAACATCATTGTTCGTCTTCTCGAAGAGGCGAAGAGCCAAGCACAACCCGAACATGGCAGTTGTGAACGCTCGTGTGGCAAGCTTTGTGTAGGGGTGGGGCGTGGTGCAGAGCCTTGGAGCACGCATATAGCCAGGCTCTTGCATGAGACAAAATTGTTATGTGAGCCCACTATTATAGTACTTGCTAGTATAGCCCTGTAAACCGGAAAGGAGTATAGTATTTGCCTTTCTAGAGATGTCAACAAGTGACTAGATGATAACCCACAAGTATAGGGGATCAATTGTAGCCTCTTTAGATAAGTAAGAGTGTCGAACCCAACGAGGAGCTAAAGGTAGAACAAATATTCCCTCAAGTTCTATCGACCACCGATACAACTCTACGCACGCTTAACATTCGCTTTACCTCGAACAAGTATAAAACTAGAAGAACTTTGTAGGTGTAACGAGATAGGTTTGCAAGAATATAAAGAGCACGTAAATAAAAACTAGGGGCTGTTTTAGGTAAATAAGCAATAAATTTAGTATAGCGAGTGTGGAAAAGTGGTGGTAGGAGTTGCGAAATTGTCCCTAAGCAATTGACTACTTTACTAGACCGATAACAAGTTTTATGTGGGAGAGGCCACTGCTAGCATGTCATCTCTCACTTGGTATTCTATGCACTTATGATTGGAACTATTAGAAAGCATCTGCAACTACTAACGTTCATTAAGGTGAAACCCAACCATAGCATTAAGATATATTGGTCCCCCTTCAATCCCGTATGCATCAATTTCTATGCTAGGTTGAAGCTTCTGTCACTCTTGCCCTCCAATACATAGTCCTATCAACATACAACTAACCCTATGGTGTGATCCACGCGCGCTCTCATATGATGGGCACCAAAGGAAAGCAACATAACCACAAGCAAATTAAACCAACCATAGCAATTCACCAATTATCGATAAGACAACGAAAATCTACTCAGACATCATAGGATGGCAACACGTCATTGGATAATAATATGAAGCATAAAGCACCATGTTCAAGTAGAGGGTACAGCGGGTTGCGGGAGAGTGGGCCGCTGTAGATAGATGGGGGAAGGTGATGAAGATGTTGGTGAAGATGACGGAGGTGTTGGTGTAGATTGCGGTGATGATGATGGCCCCGACGGCGTTCCGGCGCCACCGAAAGAGAGGTGGAGAGAGAGAGAGCCCCTTCTTCTTCTTCTTCCTTGACCTTATTCCTAGAAGCGAAAAGGGTTTCCCCTCTGGTCCATGGCCTCCATGGCGGCAGAGGGGCAAGAGCCCCTCCGAGATTGGATATGTCTCTCTATCTCTCTCTATTTTTGCGTTCCTGATTCTGGCCATTCACCGTTTCTTATATTCCCGGAGATCCGTAACTCCGATTGGGCTGAAATTTTAACACGATTTGTAACCGGATATTGGCTTTCTTGTGGCGAAAGAAGGGCACCAACCGCCTTAAGGGGTGGCTACGAGGGTCAGGGGAGCGCCCACCCCCCTGGGGCGTGCCCCCTACCTCGTGGCTCCCTTGGGCATCGTCTCGCGTTGATTCTTCTTCCCAAAAATCACATATATTCCAAAAAAATCTCCGTCAGATTTTATCCCGTTTGGACTCCGTTTGATATGGATTTTCTGCGAAACAAAAAAAATGCAACAAACAGGAACTGGCACTAGGCACTGGATCAATATTTTAGTCCCAAAAATAGTATAAAAAGTTGCCAAAAGTATATAAAAGTTGTATAATATTGGCATGGAACAATAAAAAATTATAGATACGACGGAGACGTATCAGCATCCCCAAGCTTAATTCCTGCTCGACCTCGAGTTGGTAAATGATAAAAAAGATAATTTTCGATGTGGAATGCTACCTAGCATAATTTTGGTCATGTAATCTAATCATGGCATGAATATAAAGACACAAGTGATTCAAAGCAATAGTCTATCATTTGACATTAAGACAATAATACTTCAAGCATACTAATAAAGCAATCATGTCTTTCCAAAATAACATGGCCAAAGAAAGTTATCCCTACAAAATCATATGATCTGGCTATGCTCCATCTTCACCACACAAAGCATTCAAATCATGCACAACCCCGATGACAAGCCAGGCAATTGTTTCATATTTTTGATGTTCTCAAACCTTTTCAACTTTCACGCAATACATGAGTGTGATCCATGGATATAGCACTATAGGTGGAATAGAATATGATGGTGGAGGTTGTGTGGAGAAGACAAAAAGGAAGAAAGTCTCACATCGATGCGACTAATCAATGGTCTATGGAGATGCCCATCAATTGATGTAAATGTGAGGAGTAGGGATTGCCATGCAATGGATGCACTAGAGCTATAAGTGTATGAAAGCTCAAACTGAAAACTAAGTGGGTGTGCATCCAACTTGCTTGCCCATGAAGACCTCGAGAATTTGAGGAAGCCCATCATTGGAATATACAAGCCAAGTTCTATAATGAAAAATTCCCACTAGTATAAGAAAGTCACAACATAGGAGACTCTCTCTATGAAGAACATGGTGCTACTCTGAAGCACAAGTGTGGTAAAAGGATAGTAACATTGTCCCTTATCTCTTTTCTCTCATTTTTTATTTTTTTTATTTTTTTTATTTTTTGTAGGCTTCTTTGGCCTCTCTCTCTCTCTTTTTGGGGCTTCTCTGGCCACTTTTATTTTGATAACCTCACATGGGACAATGTTCTAATAATGATGATCATCACACTTTTATTTAATTACAACTCAATACTAGTAAAAATATGACTCTATATGAATGCCTCCGGCGGTGTACCGGGATGTGCAATGATCTAGCGTAGCAATGACAACAAAAAATGGACAAGCCATGAAAACATCATGCTAGCTATGCAAAGCAATATGACAATGATGCTCAAGTCATGTATATGAAGATGATGGAAGTTGCATGGCAATATATCTCGGAATGGCTATGGAAATGCCATGATAGGTAGGTATGGTGCCTATTTTGAGGAAGATATAAGGAGGCTTATGTGTGATAGAGCGTATCATATCACGGGGTTTGGATGCACCGGCGAAGTTTGCATCGACTCTCAAGGTGAGAAAGGGCAATGCACGGTACCGAAGAGGCTAGCAATGATGGAAGGGTGAGAGTGCGTATAATCCATGGACTCAACATTAGTCATAAAGAACTCACATACTTAATGCAAAAATCTATTAGTCATCAAAACAAAGTACTACGTGCATGCTCCTGGGGGGATAGATTGGTAGGAAAAGACCATCGCTCGTCCCCGACCGCCACTCATAAAGAAGACAATCAATAAATATGTCATGCTCCAACTTCGTTACATAATGGTTCACCATACATGCATGCTACGGGAATCACAAACTTCAACAAAAGTATTCATACAATCCACAACTACCCAGTAGCATGACTCTAATATCACCATCTTTATCTCGCAAAACTATTGCAAGGAATCAAACATATCATATTCAGTTATCTACAAGTTTTATGTAGGGTTTTATGACTAACCATGTGAATGACCAATTCCTGTCATCTCTCTAAATAGATATAAGTGAAGCAAGAGAGTTTAATTCTTTCTACAAAAGATATGCCCACGCTCTAAAAAATATAAGTGAAGCAAAAGAGCATTCTACAAATGGCGGTTTTCTATGTGTAGGGAAATAGGCAATCCAAACTTCAAATGATATAAGCGAGGCGCATGAAGCATTCTATAAAGCCATACTCAAAAGATATTAGTGAAGTGCAAAGAGCATTATATAAATCAACCATGGACTATCTCAAACCAGTATGGTGCATCAAATAAAATTGAAAACTAAATGCAAAAGACGCTCCAAGATTTGCACATATCACATGAACGAAACAAAATTGAAAACATACCGATACTTGTTGAAGCAAGATGGGATGCCTTGGGCATACCCTAGCTTGAGCTCTTGCCTCTCCTCCTTCTCTTCATATCGAGACCTCCTCGATCTTTGATCACTTCATCCACACAAAACTCAACAGAAAGCTTGGTAAGATCAGTTAGTATACTAAAGCAAATCACTACTCAAAGTACTGTCGCAAACCAATTCATATTTTGTTTTTGCATTTTAGCTACTGTAATATAACTTTTCCATGGCTTAATCCACTAATAGAAATCGATAGTTTCATCAAAATAAGCAAACTATGCATCAAAAACAGAATCTTTCTTAAATAGGACAGTATGTAGTAATCTGAACAATCACCATACTTCTGGTACTCCAAAAATTCTGAAACAATTAGGAAAAATAAACAATTTGTATAGAAAGACAGTGCAAAAAGTTTCAGGACCGTTTGATGATCCAGTAAAAAATGTAAAATCACGCACTACAGCCAAAGTTTCTATTTTGCACCGCACAAACCAACAAGCAATGTAAACATCCTAAAGGCAAATCTTGGCACATTATTTTTATTTTTAAACTTTATAAAAGCACACAACAGAAATAAATGACTCTCTAAAACTTACGGGTTGTCTCCCTGGTAGCGCTTTCTTTAAAGCCATTAAGCTAGGCATATAGTGCTCAAGTAATGGATCCACCCGGATCCCAAGGTATATCAAAGCCAATTTTAATTAACAATGATTTGTGATTTATTAGTGAGTACAAAGTAACATATATCATGCAATAAGAAGTCTAACTCTCTTCCTATGCATCGGCATGTCATAAAAGAACAATTCATGCACATATAGTAAAGGCCAATGCATAGTATAAACAGGTTCTTTCAATTTTATCATATTGGAAACATGGAGAGGCGGAGATGTAGTTCCTCTCTCATAATAATTGCAAGTAGGAGCAGCAAGCACATGCATATTATATTCATCAAAATTATCATGTGCAATGGTAAAATGCAACCCATCAATATAATCCTTAATAAGGGCAAACTTCTCCGATATAGTGTAGTCGGGAGAATTCAAAAAGATAATAGGACTATCATGCGTGAGTGCAATAGCAACAATTTAATGTTTAACATAAGGAACTATAGCAACTTCAGCTCCATAAGCATAATTCATATTGGAATCTTGGCCACAAGCATATCAAGCATCATCCAAAAGGGATATTTCAAAAGAATCAACGGGATCATAACAATCATAATAGCAATCATCCTTCGATAAGCACTAAGGGAAATTAAACAATGTATGAGTTGAAGAGTTACTCTCATTAGAAGGTGGGCATGGGTAGCTAATCCGCTCTTCCTACTTTTGTTCTTCTGTCTCCTCATCATCTTTTTCATCCAATGAGCCCACAGTTTCATCAATTCCTTCTTCCATATACTCCTGTAAAATATTAGTCTCTTCTTGAACAGCAAAGGAGTCCTCAATATATGGTTTAACATAGGCATTAGAAGCATAATTATCATAACAATATTTAAGTATGGAAAAAATTTCAGATTTGTAAAGAGTAGCATCATACTTTCCAATCAAAGAAGCAATTTCATAAGCACCGTTAAAAGCAAGAAATTCTTCAATTTGTTGAACATCATAGTAATTTTAAACACCCTTAGCATACGAAGATACGATTCCATTATCACTAAACTCACATTGGTAGGGAAGGTGTTTCTTAGGGTCTTCAGAACAACATGTAAAATCATATATTTCACATAAATTCCAAGCATAGCATTGCAAACTATGAATTTTATCCAGTAAAAGCTTCCCTTTTTGAGATAAGCGGTGTCGCACATAACAAGCATGATCATCTAAAGATTTGCCCTCAACTAAGCTAGTTGGGGTTTCAGCACGAGCACATAGGTATCTAAGATGATCCAAGTAAAAAGCTTCAGTAGTGTGATAGATTTTGATTGGTTCTTCAACCATTGGTGTAGTAGGTACAATTAATTTTTTGGTATTTTGCGTTTCCAACCCATAACTAAAGATAGAAAACAAGAGCACAAAATAAAAACTACTTAGTGATAAAGCAAACAAGCACACACGAGAATATTCACCCCACGCTATAACTCCTCGGCAACGGCGCTAGAAAAAGGTCTTGTGTAGGATCGAAAGTATGTCTAGAGGGGGGGGTGATTAGACTACTTGACCAAATAAAAGCTTAACCTTTTCCCAATTTTAGTTCTTGGCAGATTTTAGCTATTTTAGGACAAGTCAAGCAATCATCACATAATTCAAGCAAGCATGCAAAGACTATATTGGCAGCGGAAAGTAAAGCATGCAACTTGCAAGAATGTAAAGAGAAGGGTTTGGAGAATTCAAACGCAATTGGAGACACGGATGTTTTTCCCGTGGTTCGGATAGGTGGTGCTATCCTACATCCACGTTGATGGAGACTTCAACCCACAAAGGGTAACGGTTGCGAGAGTCCACACAGGGCTCCACCCACAAAGGGTAATGGTTGCGCGAGTCCACACAGGGCTCCACCCACGAAGGGTCCACGAAGAAGCAACCACCCACAAAGGGTCCACGAAGAAGCAACCTTGTCTATCCCACCATGGCCATCGCCCACACAGGACTTGCCTCACTAGCGGTAGATCTTCACGAAGTAGGCGATCTCCTTGCCCTTACAAACTCCTTGGTTCAACTCCACAATCTTGTCGGAGGCTCCCAAGTGACACCTAGCCAATCTAGGAGACACCACTCTCCAAGAAGTAACAAATGGTGTGTAGGTAATGAACTCCTTGCTCTTGTGCTTCAAATGATAGTCTCCCCAACACTCAACTCTCTCTCATAGGATTTGGATTTGGTGGAAAGAAGATTTGAGTGGAAAGCAACTTGGGAAATCTAGAGATCAATATTCATATGGTAGGAATGGAATATCTTGGTCTCAACACATGAGTAGGTGGTTCTCTTCTCAGAACATACGAGTTGGAATGGTGTATGTGTTCTGATGGCTCTCTCCTCGAATGAAGAGGAGGTGGAGGGGTATATATAGCCTCCACACAAAATCCAACCGTTACACAGTTTTCCAATCTCGGTGGGACCGAATCAACAAACTCGGTCGGACCGAAAATGTAAACCTAGTGACCGTTAGAGATTTTCGGTGGGACTGACATGCAACTCGGTAGGACCGATATGGTTAGGGTTTGGGCATAACGTAATCTCGGTGAGACCGATTACACAAACTCGGTGAGACCGAATTTGGTAATTAGCTAACCAGAGAGTTGGTCAGGCAAACTCGGTGGGACTGATTTGCTCTTTCAGTGAGACCGAAAAGTTACAAAGGGGAAACACTGAATTTACATTGCAATCTCGGTGTGACCGATTCGCTCTTTCGGTGAGACCAAAAAGTTACGAAAGGGAAACAGAGAGTTTGCAACCCATCTCGGTGAGACCGAGATCCCTATCGGTAGAACCGAATTGCTAGGGTTTGGCAGTGGCTAATGACAAGTGAAACTCGGTGGTGCCGGATAGGAAGAATCGGTAGGACCGAGTTTGGCTTAGGGTTTAGGTCATATGTGGATATGGGAAAGTAGTTGAGGGTTTTTGGAGCATATCACTAAGCACATGAAGCAAGAGGCTCATTAAGCAACACCTCATCCCTCCTTGATAGTATTGGCTTTTCCTAAAGACTCAATGTGATCTTGGATCACTAAAATATAAAATGAAGAGTCTTGAGCTTTTGAGCTTGAGCCAATCCTTTTTCCTTAGCATTTTGAGGTTTCCACTTTCACATCCATGCCATGCCAATCATTGAGCTTTCCTGAAATAATCATCTTGGAATAGCATTAGCTCAATGAGCTATATGTTGTTATGAATTACCAAAACCACCTAGGGATAGTTGCACTTTCAATCTCCCCCTTTTTGGTAATTGATGACAACATATAGATCAAAGCTTCGACAAATGATAATAAGCATGAAATATATCGTCGCTTTGAGAACTATGTGATAAGTAAGAGCTCCCCCTAAATTTGTGCATATTTAAAATTTGCTTTGGACTGCAAATGCACAAGGAGTTAGAGTCATGGGTTACTCTTCCATGTCACATACATCTTGGTGGAGCGCTTAAAATGATAAGAATGAAATACATGCACTCATCACCAAGAATAGTGAAAGATCACATAAGATAGATAAGATAATAGCATAGCAAGCATTAAGTGTAGCTTATGATCAAGCACATGATCATCAATGTCTCACAAATAATGACGTAGTATCTCAAGCACTCAAAAGCAAACAAGTTTGAAAAACCACCAAATAAAGCAAGAGAGAAAAGCAACACTCTCTCTCTCGAAGCCAATGATCTATAAATTTTTCTCCCCCTTTGGCAACAAGTTACCAAAAAGTTCCTAGAAAATGCATAGTACTAGATCGACGCTCAGGCTTGATCTTCTGGTGGTGGTGGAGTCCGGATCACTCCAAGGACGAAGGCTTCTGTAGACGCTGAAGTAGACGCTGGAGTTGGAGCTGAAGTAGATGCTGGAGCTGGTGGAACTGAGGCTGTAGCTGGTGCTGAGGTGGTGGCTCTTGTGTCAGCAACTGGCACGGCAGACGACCTCAGACCTCGTGGCACTCTGGCAAAGGCATGAGTGGTAGTCCTGCCTCTCCTCTCCTGCATATCATCTTGGAGCTGCTCCACTGCAGTCTGAATCTCCGTTACCTTGACATCCAAGTCATAGAACTTTTGTTCCATGATTCTCTCTAGGCTTGCCTGGTTTTGAGTTAGGGTGGCTAGTCCTTGCTCAATCCGTAGGCTGGATGCAATCAGGTAACCAAGCTGCTCTTGTTTGGTCTTCAAGAAATACTCAGATGCCTCCTCTTGAGTTGGCATCTTAGCAGCTTTCTCCTTCCTTGCCTTCTCCTTCTTTGCGTATGCTTGGGCAGATGATGGCTCGTTCTCAGTCATGACAACTCGATTGTCCTCAAAATCTGGATGGATGGGCAGGTGTTCCTTGTCCAATAAATATATGCCCGTGCCCATCTTGGAGTTAATGAGCTCCTGGATCTGAGGGGCATATCCGCAACTCCTCTTCTGATCTGCTGCAGTCCTTTTGATAGTTTCCACTATGAGGCTCATCACCTTGAACTTCTGAGGCACATCAAATACATGTAGCAAGTTGATAGCATGGCCTCTGATCATCTTGTGATCTCCAAACTTGGGCAATAAGGTGTGCCTCAAGATCCAATTGATAGTTGGCAGCCCTGACAGAAGGTAATGCACAGACCCAAATTTGAAGGTGTCAAGAGCTTCATTGGGAATTTCCTTGTACATATTGGACATAGAGTTATGGTCCATCTTCTTCTTGGCATATATGTCCAAGTCATCATCATGCTCCTCTGGGGCATTAATGATCTGTGCCCACTCAGCAACTGTGGATTGGTACCTTGTACCCTCAGACATCCATGTGATCCTCCCATCTAAATAAAAATGTGTTGTGGAGTAGAACTTCATTATAAGCTCCTCATTCCACTTTGTGAGCTTCTGCCCAACAAAGTCAGCTACTCCACAAGCTATGAAGCTGTCTTGCACTCCAGGATAGTGCTCCTCATTGTCCTTGATGTACTGCCAGTCAAACCATCTCATATCACAGACTATTGGCTTCTTATCAAGCAGCACTGTCTCATAGAAGTCCTGCTGTTCCTTAGTGTGGAACCTGTAGTCAATAGCAGTCCTCCTCCTTGAAGCATACGGGTCTGCTTCTCTCCACTTCCTCAGCCCTGAATCTCTCCTAAGCTTCATGTCCTCAGCCACAGGATGCGCATCGTTGTGATCTGGGATCTTGGGCTTGGGCTTTCTCAGAACTTGTTCTTCATCCTCTTCTTCAGCAACAGTCTCAGGCACTGGGGCCTTGTTCTTCTCAGCTGCAGGAATGCTCCTTGTATTCCTCTTTGGTTTTGGCTTGGAGGCAGCTTTGGGCTTAGATGCAGTAGCCCCTGATCTTATGGCATCACCCATCAGCTTGGGTGCCTTGGGTGCTGGTGCAGCTACCTCTTCTTCCTCTTCCTCTTCCATGATGGAAGCCTTTCCTAGCACTCTGGCTACGGTCTTCTTGACCCTTTCCTTTCTTTTCTTTCCCTCAGCAGCAACCGGCTCTTTAGGTGCAGGCTTCTCAGTTGAAGATCTTGCCTTTGACATGGGCTGCCTGCCTGCTGGCCTTTTGATTTTCAGCCCTGGCTTTGTGCCTTGAGCTGGCTCAACTCTCTTTGATGTGGCCTCTTCCTCTGCCACATAATCTTCATCTTCGGAATCAGAAGTTCTCTTCTTCCTCTGTCTGATGGCAGCTTTTGGCAAATTGCTAGGGGTGCTCCTGCTGCCCTCATCTGAAGAGCTGGAGGGACTAGTGCCCTCACTCATGTGCACCTACTGCTCTGACATGTTCTGGCTGTCACTTTGATCAGACATGCTGCAAGCTTTGACTGCTGACCCTGTGAACAGTTTATAGATGAGGTAGAAAAGATGAGCATCACAAAATGCAGAGATTTTTGCAAAAGAATGATCCAAAAACTTAGTTTTAGTTTCCCACTGAAATCATCTCGGATCTACCGATTTTCAAACTCGGTGATACCGAAGCAGTTTTGGAACCTAAACTAGTGAACTCGGTAGGACCGAGTCACAGTTCGGTGGCACCGAGACTGCTAGGGTTTCACAGAGTTCCAAAATCGGTCACACCGATAAGTAATTCTCGGTCAGACCGAGTCTCACTTGTGCAATGGCATAAGCCAAATCGGTGGGACCGAGTATTTCAACTCGGTGGGTCCGAGATGGTTTCGGCGGAAACCTAACCTTAAAATTTTCGAATCAAAGCTAATCTACGGGCGTATTGACTGGATAGGAGTGTTTCAATCGTGGCAAGAATCATGAAGAACACAATGTGCTAGGAATCGGACGGGGAATAGCACTGTGATCGAATCCATACCCTAGTTTGGCGGAGACTCGCTACGGCGGCAACGGCGAGGCAGAATTCCCGTTGACGGCGACGGAGACCAGCGACTGGAGGCGGCTGGCGGCGAGAAGATGATCCGGAGACCACGTTGGCAGAGCAGGCTATCGCGCGGGCGAAGGGGTTCGGAGAAATTTCCAAATTTTGCCCGTGACTATATATAGCCCGACCCTGTCGGTGTGACCGAGTGGAACAACTCGGTGGCACCGAGATTCATAACTGCAGGCATTTACTGAAACTCGGTGTGACCGAAATGTTCAAATCGATTGCACTGAGATCAAAAACCTAGATCAACTTAATGATCTCGGTAGGACCGAAAGTGGGGTATCGGTCAGACCAAGAATCATAAAGAGATTTTGGAAGTTTAAGTCTATGACGAATCGGGGACTCCGAGCGCTCCTCACACAGAGTGGTTCGAATCTGACTTGATCAAATTTTGTGATGCAGCATGAATAGAGTTTGAGACGAGAAAAGCATAGATAGCTAGAGGAGGTACTTAGGCATTCTTGTCCATCCACTTGGCAAAAGAAAATAAAACCAAACAATCAAAACAACAAGTGGATGTCCTCGAATGAGCAAAATATGCAACCAGCATGCTCACACAATAAGATGGCAAATGAAATATGTGGCAAGGCATGCACAACCAATTCTAGCATCTATCAAGCAATTTGCAATGACAAGGTCATCTATATACGAGTATATTGACTTAGGAGTCAAGTGAGAGCACTTGATCATAGGTCATACTCATCGTTTAAGCTCAAGTGGGGTTACCACTTTTACATAAAGCATTGTTGTGTTCACATCTTTAGAGTTGCTTTAGCTCAAGTCTTAGAGTAAAGCTCCCCCTAGATGTGATATCCCCCCTAAGAGGGGTGAACTAACCTTGGGTTTTGTCGATGATGACTTCATGTAGATGTTGAAGATGTGGATGCTCAATGTTGATGTAGATCACTTGGAGCTATCCATTTGAGTGAATTGCACTTTCAATACCTACATGGGTTAGTCCCACAAGGAACAAACAAGGATATCCATAGACATAGAGTGATGCACACAAAAGATGATGTCCATGAAAAAATTTAGGTTACCTTGTCCCTTGTCTTACCAACAAGAGGGTTTGTGACTCCTTGAACTAGTGCAAGATGTGGAACTTGATTGCACTTGTTCTTTCCAAAATGATAAGAGTGAAGTATGTTGGCGGAGTCACCCTCAAGAACTCTCTAGTTCTTCTTCTTTTGGATCCACATCATCTTGATGGGAATCCTTGGAGTTGTAGTCATACTTGATGAAGTGGAACTTGAAGTAGTCTTGGGAATCCACTTGACTAAGGTCTTAGGAGCTTCTTCAAATGCGTCAATTTCCTCTTGAAGCTTGTCCTTGCCTTTTTGCCTGTAGTCTTGTGGTGGAAGATCATCTTGAGCTTGTGTCCCCTTGAAGGAAGTATACTTCTCTTGTTGAGGAACAAACTTTGTCTTGGGGTATTGATCTTCTTCCCACTCAACTCCATTTGCATTGAACTTTCGTTCAAAACCAACACCTTGATTCTTCCGGTGCATTCCTTGCTTGCACACAATTTCCTCGAATTGCTTACTCCCGGCAAGGCTTTTGTACACTCCTTTCTCTATAATTCCCTTCAATAAACTATTTTCTTGCTCAAGTGTAACTTGGCTAAGAGAATCATTAGTGGAATCAAGAGAACTACTAGAAGCAACAATATTGGATTTATCATGATCATTGTTACTGCTAGAGGAAGAATCTTTCTTGTTCTTGTTACTAGACTTGACTTGAGGCATGTAAGTGGATAAGAGTAAACGCTTGGCAATGTAAGAAGAGCTTTTCTTGCGGAGATCATCATTGATTGCTTTTAAGAACTCATGCTCTTGCTCAAGATTGAGCTTTTCAAAGCGTAATTTCTCATGAGCTCTTAAAAGTTCTCGATGATCTTCGAAGATAGTTTCATGAGCTAACTTAAGAGTGTTTAGTTCTTTAGTTAGAGCCTCAATCTTCTCCTTATCATTGTCATTCGTTTTATCTTGATTAGCATATTTAATTGACGTTTCATCATAGTATTCATCACTAGAGTTGTCAACAAGCAAATCATCACCTAACAAGTCATCTTCATCACTATTGAAATCAACATACTCGGGGTGTGTTGCCTTAGGACCTTTGGCCATGAAGCATCTTCCAATTCCTTCATTTGGTGAGTCAAATATGTCGTAGGAGTTGGTTGACACAAGTGCTAGACCGGCAACACCTTCATCTTGAGTATCTTCGGAGTCGGAGTGATAACTTCTCTCGGAGTGGCTGTCGGAGTCAGAGCCGGATACCCATTCACCAACATGAGCTTGATGTCTTCGTCTTGTGTAGCTCCTTGACGATTTTTCCTTCCTTTCCGAATCCTTGCTTCTCCGTGAGTATCTTCGTTCATAACGATCATCTCTACTCCTCCTCTCTCTTGGTGGTGATTCTTTGCTTCTTCTTTTTGGAGAATCTTCTCTTCTCTTGTAGGGAGCCATACACTCATTGGAATAGTGTCCGGGTCTTCCACAACTATAGCAGTTTCGCTCTCGACTAGAAGATCTTTTGTCATTGTAGGACCTTGACTTGAAGCTTCTATTTTTGCTTCTACTCTTGTAGAACTTGTTGAAGTTCTTCACCATTAAGCTCAATTCTTCATTGAAGTCTTGTTTCTCACTTGATGATGTAGGGGCTTCACATGAGGCTTTATAGGCACCACTTGATTTGTTGTGAAGTTCCTCTTTATCCTTAAGTGACATCTCATGAGCAACAATTCTTCCAATCACCTCCGTTGGCTTGAGATCTTTGTAATTGGGCATCATTTGGATCAATGTGCACACGGTATCATATTTTCCATCCAAGGCTCTTAGAATCTTCTTGATGATGAATCTGTCGGTCATCTCTTCACTTCCTAAGCCGGCAATCTCATTTGTGATGAGAGCAAGCCTAGAGTACATTTCAGCGACACCTTCACCATCCTTCATCTTGAACTTGTCAAGTTGGCTTTGAAGCACATCCAACTTGGATTCCTTGATGGAGTCGGTACCTTCGTGCATATCAATCAACGTGTCCCAAATTTCCTTTGCATTCTCAAGACGGCTGATTTTGTTGAATTCTTTGGGGCACAATCCGTTGAAGAGAATATCACAAGCTTGAGCATTGTATTGCAACATCTTCAACTCATCCGCGGTAGCTTCACGGTTTGGTTCTCTCCCATCAATGAAGTCACCTTGCAAACCAACACACACAATAGCCCAAACGGCGGGGTTATGTCCAAGAATATGCATTTTCATTTTATGCTTCCAACTAGCAAAATTATTACCATCAAAGTAGGGACCTCTACGGTGGTAATTTCCCTCACTAGACACCATACTCTCCTAGGTTGTGAAGCAAGGCTATGACCACCAAAGCTATGGAGATCAAAGCAAATGGAGACCAAAGCTCTGATACCACTTGTAGGATCGAAAGTATGTCTAGAGGGGGGTGATTAGACTACTTGACCAAATAAAAGCTTAACCTTTTCCCAATTTTAGTTCTTGGCAGATTTTAGCTATTTTAGGACAAGTCAAGCAATCATCACATAATTCAAGCAAGCATGCAAAGACTATATTGGCAGCGGAAAGTAAAGCATGCAACTTGCAAGAATGTAAAGGGAAGGGTTTGGAGAATTCAAACGCAATTGGAGACACGGATGTTTTTCCCGTGGTTCGGATAGGTGGTGCTATCCTACATCCACGTTGATGGAGACTTCAACCCACAAAGGGTAACGGTTGCGAGAGTCCACACAGGGCTCCACCCACAAAGGGTAATGGTTGCGCGAGTCCACACAGGGCTCCACCCACGAAGGGTCCACGAAGAAGCAACCACCCTCAAAGGGTCCACAAAGAAGCAACCTTGTCTATCCCACCATGGCCATCGCCCACACAGGACTTGCCTCACTAGCGGTAGATCTTCACGAAGTAGGCGATCTCCTTGCCCTTACAAACTCCTTGGTTCAACTCCACAATCTTGTCGGAGGCTCCCAAGTGACACCTAGCCAATCTAGGAGACACCACTCTCCAAGAAGTAACAAATGGTGTGTAGGTAATTAACTCCTTGCTCTTGTGCTTGAAATGATAGTCTCCCCAACACTCAACTCTCTCTCATAGGATTTGGATTTGGTGGAAAGAAGATTTGAGTGGAAAGCAACTTGGGAAGGCTAGAGATCAAGATTCATATGGTAGGAATGGAATATCTTGGTCTCAACTCATGAGTAGGTGGTTCTCTTCTCAGAACATACGAGTTGGAATGGTGTATGTGTTCTGATGGCTCTCTCCTCGAATGAAGAGGAGGTGGAGGGGTATATATAGCCTCCACACAAAATCCAACCGTTACACAATTTTCCAATCTCGGTGGGACCGAATCAACAAACTCGGTCGGACCGAAAATGTAAACCTAGTGACCGTTAGAGATTTTCGGTGGAACTGACATGCAACTCGGTAGGACCGATATGGTTAGGGTTTGGGCATAACGTAATCCTGGTGAGACCGATTACACAAACTCGGTGAGACCGAATTTGGTAATTAGCTAACCAGAGAGTTGGTCAGGCAAACTCGGTGGGACCGATTTGCTCTTTCGGTGAGACCGAAAAGTTACAAAGGGGAAACACTGAATTTACATTGCAATCTCGGTGTGACCGATTCGCTCTTTCGGTGAGACCGAAAAGTTACGAAAGGGAAACAGAGAGTTTGCAATCCCATCTCGGTGAGACCGAGATCCCTATCGATAGAACCGAATTGCTAGGGTTTGGCAGTGGCTAATGACAAGTGAAACTCGGTGGCGCCGGATAGGAAGAATCGGTAGGACCGAGTTTGGCTTAGGGTTTAGGTCATATGTGGATATGGGAAAGTAGTTGAGGGTTTTTGGAGCATATCACTAAGCACATGAAGCAAGAGGCTCATTAAGCAACACCTCATCCCTCCTTGATAGTATTGGCTTTTCCTAAAGACTCAATGTGATCTTGGATCACTAAAATATAAAATGAAGAGTCTTGAGCTTTTGAGATTGAGCCAATCCTTTTTCCTTAGCATTTTGAGGGTTCCACTTTCACATCCATGCCATGCCAATCATTGAGCTTTCCTGAAATAATCATCTTGGAATAGCATTAGCTCAATGCGCTATATGCTGTTATGAATTACCAAAACCACCTAGGGATAGTTGCACTTTCATCTTGATAACCCACAAGTATAGGGGATCAATTGTAGCCTCTTTCGATAAGTAAGAGTGTCGAACCCAACGAGGAGCTAAAGGTAGAACAAATATTCCCTCAAGTTCTATCGACCACCGATACAACTCTACACACGCTTAACGTTCGCTTTACCTAGAACAAGTATAAAACTAGAAGTACTTTGTAGGTGTAATGAGATAGGTTTGCAAGAATATAAAGAGCACGTAAATAAAAACTAGGGGCTGTTTTAGGTAAAGAAGCAATAAAGTTAGTATAGCGAGTGTGGAAAAGTGGTTGTAGGAGTTGCGAAATTGTCCCTAAGCAATTGACTACTTTACTAGATCGATAGCAAGTTTTATGTGGGAGAGGCCACTGCTAGCATGTCATCCCTCACTTGGAATTCTATGCACTTATGATTGGAACTATTAGCAAGCATCCGCAACTACTAACGTTCATTAAGGTGAAAACCAACCATAGCAATAAGATATATTGGTGCCCCTTCAATCCCATATGCATCAATTTCTATGTTAGGTTGAAGCTACTGTCACTCTTGCCCTCCAATACATAGTCCTATCAACATACAACTAACCCTATGGTGTGATCCACGCGTGTTCTCATATGATGGGCACCAAATGATAACAACATAACCACAAGCAAATTAAACCAACCATAGCAATTCACCAATTACCGATAAGAGAACGAAAATCTACTCAGACATCATAGGATGGCAACACATCATTGGATAATAATATGAAGCATAAAGCACCATGTTCAAGTAGAGGGTACAACGGGTTGCGGGAGAGTGGACCGCTGTAGATAGATGGGGGAAGGTGATGAAGATGTTGGTGAAGATGACAGATGTGTTGGTGTAGATTGCGGTGACGATGATCGCGCCGGCGGCGTTCCGGTGCCATCGGAAGAGAGGGGGAGAGAGAGCCCCCCTTCTTTTTCTTCCTTGACCTCCTCCCTAGATGGGAGAAGGGTTTCCCCTCTGGTCCATGGCGGCGGAGGGGCAAGAGCCCCTCCAAGATTGGATCTGTCTCTCTGTTTCTGCGTTCCTAATTCTGGCCTTTCACCGTTTCTTATATTCACAGAGATCCATAACTCCGATTGGGCTGAAATTTGAACGCGATCTATCTCCGGATATTGTCTTTCTTGCGGCGGAAGAAGGGCACCAACCGCCTTACGGGGTGGCCACGAGGGTCAGGGGCATGCCCACTCCCCTGGGGCGTGCCCCCTAACTCGTAGCCCCCTCGAGCATCGTCTCGCGTTGATTCTTCTTCCCAAAAATCACATATATTCCAAAAAAATCTCTATTAGTTTTTATCCCGTTTGGACTCCATTTGATATGGATTTTCTTGAAACAAAAAACATGCAACAAATAGGAACTGGCACTGGGCGCTGGATCAATATGTTAGTACCAAAAATAGTATAAAAAGTTGCCAAAAGTATATGAAAGTTGTATAATATTGGCATGGAACAATAAAAAATTATAGATACGACGGAGAGGTATCACTATACTACACCCTAAGTGAGTAACTATGGAGCAAAATGAGTGAATCTACACCATAAATAAATATGTAGTTCTCCCATTTTCCTCTCCGCCTTGGTCGCGGTGCACAATATTGAGTATACTAGTATTGACTAGTCTCTTTTTGACACGCATTTACGTTTTTTTAACATAGTACAGACGCAAGCGCTCATATACACGTGCATACACTCACCCCTATGAACGCACACAGGAACACCCTACCCCTATGAGCACCTCCAAAAGACTGAGCCGGCATATCATCTTGAAATTTACGAAGTCACCATAGGCACCTCGTCGTCGATAGGAGCGCCTCCTGACACGCATTTACGTTGATACGACTTGAATGCCAAGGATGCAGAGGGTAGCGGTTCCCAAAACATTGAAAGTTCAATGATGCCTCCGCATTCAAGTAGCATGCAGAGGTAAGAGTAAGTAATTGGAGAAGCAGAATGGAGCATGTGAATGCAACACAGTTTGGACTGTCATATAAAGGCGCCACACCACTCCAATCCATCTACTCCTAGTCTCTACGCAACACTGCCCACTCCAATCCAAGACCAAGACCAAGTGACCAGAATCCACAAGCACCCATGACGTCAATGGACGCGTGCGGCAGTCGGCTGTGCCAGGTCGTCCAAGACGCCGACCTGCAGCCCCGCACCGCGCAGAGTTTCCAGACGGTGCTAGCGACCACCGGTGTCATAGCCCTTGTCGACGCTGGCTTCGCCTCTCACATGCACCAGATGATGGTCAACTCCATCTACAGGTTCACCGCCGTCAGGAACTGTGCGGACGACCTTGCCGTACTGCTCCAGCCCGTGCACCCAGGCTCCTCGTTCCCTGCCACCCTCATCGGCCTCCAAGGTGACGAACTCTTTGAAGCACTAGTGGCCCTGCAGCTCCCGGAGGTTGCGACGAAGAATGTGACCTCGAGGACGCGCTCGCCACACAGTGTCTCGCCATGCAAGAAACTGTCGATCTGCACATCCACGTCTATGAGGAAATCGTCTACATAGGCCACTACAATGCCAGCGAGGACAGAAAGGCATTGTCCTTCCAGCGGCTGGAATATTTGGACGCCATTGTTCACAAGCACGTCGACCTGGCCACGAAAGCCGCTGCTACTTAGCCGCCGTTCGGTGGGTTGGCGCCCTGAGTCGAGGAAGTGGACGTCGTCGATGGATGCATCTTTCTTCTTGCCTCCTGTAACCAGCACCGCATCGCCTTGTGGCCTTAATGTTTTATTAGTGTATGGCATTTTATTCCAGTCGTAAATGACATGTGTGATCCCTTGATCTTATTTGGTGTTAATTATTTGTAGTATCACTGTCTTAGACCTGGTGGACAACTACCTAGGTCCTGGTTTATTAGTCCCTTTTGTAATTTGTGCTAAATTTTGACCAAAGATTTAACTGACAAAAAATGTTAGTGCATGTCAACAAAAAATATATCATTTGATTTGTATTTGAACATAGTTTTCAATGATATAATTTTGGTGACAAGCATGAACCTTTCGTTAGTCAAATTTATGGTCAAAATTTGGCACAGATTACGACGGGGAGCAATAAACCAGGACAGAGGTAGACTGGTCTGTCACCATCGTGTTTTGTTTCTAATTTTGACTTCAACGACCCAACCTACATGGAGGGAGTGATGTATATATTGGCGCAACAACCAAACTTATAAAGTATATTCAAAACTGAGAATTACTACAAGTCACGAGTTCAAAACGATAAAGTGGAACAAGTACAACATGCCTGCGTCGTTCGCATCGCACCCCCACACGGTCACGCTGCACAATGTAGTAACTAGTCTCTTCTTGACCCGCATTTACATTGATACGGCTTGAATGCGAAGGAGGGAGAGGGTAGCAGTTCCCGAGACGTTGAATGGTCAATGATGCATCCTCAATTAGCATGCAGAGGGAATTAATTAGAGAAGCAGAATAGAGCCAGCATGATGTGAATGCAACAGAGTTTGGACTCTCATATAAAGGCGCCCCACCACTCCAATCCATCTACTCCTATTCTCTGCACAACACTGCTCACTCTAATCCAAGACCAAGTGACGAGAAGCCACAAGTACCTATGGAGGCGATGGACGCGAGTGGCAGTTGGCTGTGCCAAATCATCCAAGACGCCGGCCTGCGGCCCCGCACCGCGCAGCATTTCCAGGCAGTGTTGGCGACCGCCGGCGTCATAGCCCTCGCCGACGTCGGCCTTGCCTCTCACATGGACGACATGATGGTCCACTCCATGCGCAAGTTCACCGCCATCAAGAAGCGCGTGTATGACCTTGTCGTACTGCTCCAGCCCGCGCGCCCAGGATCCTCATTGCCTGACACCCTCATCGGCCTCCATGGTGATGAACTCTTTCAACCCCTGGTGGCCCTGCAGGTGCCGAAGGTCGCGGCAAAGAATGTGCACCTCGAGGCCAAGCTCGCCACGTAGCGCCTCGCCATGCAAGAAACCGTTGACCTGCGAATCCACGTCTACAAGCAAATCATCTACATAAGCCACTACAAGGCCAGCGAGGACAGAAAGACGTTGGCCTTCTTCCAGCGGCTGGAATCTTTGGATGCCATTGTTCAAAAGCATGTCGACCTGACCACGAAAGCCGTTGCTACTTAGCTGTCGTTCGGTGGGCCGACACCCTGAGTCGAGGAGGTGGACGTCGTCGATGGATCCATCTTTCTTCTTGCCTCCTGTAACCAGCACTGCATCACCTCGTGGTCTTACTGTTTTATTAGTATAGTACTCCCTCCGTTCCCAAATATAAGTCTTTCTAGAGATTCCAGAAAGTGACTACATACGGAGCAAAATGAGTGAATCTACACTCTAAAATATGTCTACATACATCCTTATGTTGTATTCCATTTGAAATATCTAAAAACAATTATATTTAGGAATGGAGGGAGTATATGGCATTTTTATTCCAGTCGTAACACTTTCACTGTGAGGTGGGGCTGTAGTTGAGTAAACCAACAATCACAAATCCCCTCCCGCCCACCACGCGTCGGCTGAGTTTAGAATAAGAAGAGAGAAACAAGGGAGAAGAGCTAGCTGACAGACATTGTCGTTAGATGGGACTCATGTTGATAGAATAGGAGTACTGAGCACTCGTATATCTTTTTTTAGGGAAAGTAGTTGTATGTCTAGTACCACTAGTTGGGTGCGTGCGACCTATACCCGTCATCACTTTCGGTCTTCTTCTCGAACCGTAGCTACGCTTCACATTACATATTTTTTTCATGCATTTATCGTCCTATATGTACTCCTAGGCTATTTACACGTGCTCCCTTTCGCCGACATGTGGGACATAGAGCATCTGGGTCGTAGTGCATGCACGAATCGGAGCATATGCCATGGTACTTTACATTTCAGACCTCACGAATTACATGCAAACCCCCCGCAGAAGAATAAATAAATAAATAAATTACTACATGAAATCGGATTATTTTCATAGAAACCGGAGCACGTTCATTAAATTTTGGACATAACACGTTTACAAAAAACGACCGGACCTAAACCAGTCTAAGGGCCTCTTTGATTCACAGGATACTGAAAACACAGGAATGGGGAAAGTATGATGGCGATGAACCGAGACGAGGAGAACTCTAACTCAGTTAGAGGTTAGAGTTAGATTCTAACCCTAAACTAACTCTAACCAAAGAGCTGTATGGATGGCAGGGTTAGATTGACAATAAATGTTCTTTCTCAATCATTTGACTACTTTGGACCCTATTTCCTGCTGGATTTGGTGTGGCCGGCTCTTGTGTGGCCTCCTCCCGCTCACAATTGACATAAACGAACCATCTTTACAAATGAAGCATGCAAAACATGATAAATTTACTTTGTCCATACAAATGAGATATCCCACTTAAACATACAAGTCGTCAATCAAGCTTCACAAAAAAATACACTCCATGAAACAAAGCATGAGCTAACTCATCACGAAAGTCATTCATGATAGGGAGGGAGCCCGGAGCCCCTCACGCATCCAGAGGGAGGAGCTCATCATCATCGCTCTGGAGGATGGCTCTGTAGAGCCCAAGCCCTGGGAACCCCTCCGACGCTGACGCTTGCGACTTGAGGTCAACACCGGCATGGGTAGCAGGGCCGCTTGCTGACGACTACGAACCAAATCTTTGGGCATCTATAAATAATGCAAGCCTGAAACTGAAATACCTAGAAAGGTGAACTGAATCTTTGGGCCTCTAGAAATAATGCAAGCCTGAAAATGAAATACCAAGAAAGGTGAACTAAATCTTTGGGCCTCTAGAAATATTTATTACCTCCTAAAGCAACATCAAACAATTCCATGTGTGCACCACAAAACTATACCAAGTTTAATCAGGATCTACTTTTCCAAATCAGAATTAGCACTAGAGCAAGCAAGATTAATGATATGGCTGCAAGACAGAGAAAGAATGAATCACCCCTCTTGCGATCTCCCTGGTAGATGCGCCGCCGCCGCGCACGACAGAAGGAGAAAAATGACCAGTGAAGGGGGAGCGGGGTGAGCTTCGGAGGCCGGAGGGAGAAGGCGGTCAGAGGAGGGCGGTGAAGGCCGGAGGAGAGAGAGGGCGGGCGGCGCTTGGGCGGGCAGCCCGATTGGGGAACAGAGAGGAGTCATGCGGGGGGGAGGGAGCGATCTGGTGCGTGCAGGGGAGATTTTTTTTAGTTTTGTTTTAGTGGGCCCGAGGAGAACTAACCCAATTAGAACCTCTCCACCGGGCTAGTGCTTTTAGCTGGGTTAGAGCAAACTAGCACAAACTAACCCCTCCTGTTTGGATACTTTGAGGCTATTTCAACCCAAACTAGCTCTAACTCAGGGATCCAAACAAAGAGGAGTAGTACTATACATGCTACAGTCTGGACCGTAGCACATTTTTTTTATGGCCATATCACCACATTGTTTTCTACTGGTGGTTCACTGGGCTGCCGTGGTTTGCACTCCTCCCACGTGAGTAGTAGTACTAGTATATACTATATATAACACATGATTCTTTGCTCCTTATTACTACATACTTCGCTGACATGTGGGAGAGCCAGCATCCGGGTCGACGTGTCATGCACCAGATTAGAGTGCGGAACGGAAGGGGGGCATCACCCCGGTCATAGTGCCAGTAATTCATGACTATAGTGAGTAGTCATATCACAAGTCTTTCCAGCAGTAACGCGCCGTCAAATCACACAGCCCGACCTTTCCAGCAGTAAGTACATTGAATCCGCTACTCCCTCACCCTCCTCGCCTCTCTGTGAAACCGCCTACATGAAAACTACCGCGTGTACTGCCCAAGAAAATCCCCACCCTCAACTTTTAACTACACGAAAATAGTTCGAGCTTGTTCGTTCTATATAAATACTAGTAATGTATGTTTATTCACTCGTGGGGTTGTTCAATGAATGGAGGGTCGGGGAGCACAAGTAAACAATACTACAACTAGTAAGTAGGAGTCGTACAGTTAGTCACCTTAAATAGAGAGTTTCTTTTCTTTAATGCCACGTACACAAATTGAAATGTTTGTTGTGGAGAGAAAAAGATAATCACTCCACTATATATGTATGCAGGGGCCTGAGCGCTTGCTTTACTAGGGTTGCTCTCTTCATTGTCTCATCCTCTCCAGATCTAAACAAGACAGCGGTAGCGACATTTTCTCTCTGCTCACCGCTGGCCACAGATTCGGCCGGATCCCTTCAGCTGGTGTGTGTAGAGGACTAAGGTGCATTGTTCACGCGGTCATCGCCGGCGAGGGAGGAAACCGACAGCTGCCGGCGGGGCCCGATCCTCTGCCTGTGTCGTTCTCTCCGACACAACGCCGGCTCGGGAGGTCCTCCGACCCTTCTTCCTCCCTATCGTATTATGCGCAGATCCGACCTGCCGCCGTCGACATCCCGATGACCCTTAGGTATAAGTTCTTTGAAAGCGGCCTTGTTCCACTTCCCCATCTCCCCACGTGTCTGCATGTGCATCTTTTTCTACTTCCACACTTCCACTAGCTCTTCCAAATCCACCTAAATTTTTAGTATTATTAGAGGTAAAGCTACTTCATGCATTCGAATCTAGGACTTGGTTCAAACAACGAAGAAAGGGGGAAAGTCATAGCATGAATCTAGGACTTGATTCAAAGAGGAAATAACAGGGGGAAAGTAGTAGAGACCGCATACCCAACGGGTCTCTTGGTTGAAAAGGGAAATAATGGGAAAACGCAGTACAAACTGGATAAGGAACAGATCTATTATTGGTTGAAAAAGGATAGAAAGTGGCGGCTAGTGGACAAGTCAACAGAGTATGTCCAGGATTAGATTTGCTGGCCTCACATAGTAAAAGGTCTCCAGGATTAGATTTGCTGCCCTCACATATATAGTAAAAGGTCTCCAGGATTAGATTTGCTGCCCTCACATAGTAAAAGGTCTCCAGGATTAGATTTGATGCCCTCACATAGTAAAAGGTCTCCAGGATTAGATTTGATGCCCTCACATATATAGTAAAAGGTCTCCAGGATTAGATTTGTTGCCCTCACATAGTAAAAGGTCTCCAGGATTAGATTTGCTTCCCTCACATAGTAAAAGGTCTCCAGGAGATTTGCTGCCCTCACAGACCATGAACAAACTCGGCATAACCACTTCATGCCTCCTTGTAGGTACATTGTGCTGATGCGTCCACTGTCGCATGTCCTTATACCAACTTTTTGCTATTGTTAATGTAAGGGCGCATGTAAAATGAAGCGATCACACTGTTACATTAAGGACATGTCTAACCAGTGTTATTGTTAATCTAATGCCTCGAGTGATATGATGCAATTAAACTGTGTTACAAATGGTACTCCTACTATTTTCCCCAGTATGATAAGTAAGTTGCTTCTTTACGCTGCTGAGTGACCTGGTGTCCCCACGGTCCCATGCCCTTAAACCAACTCTTTAGGTGCTGTTGATTTACTGTATCTGGTAAACAAGCAATGCCACCATTAAAGTAATCCCATATATTACGAATGTCATTGTTGATTGTAATGTTTCCGGTAACATGAAGCATTGCTGACGTTTTAAAATTTCTATTATCCTTGCGTGATTGCCATGAACATAATTAAGATGCTTCTTTTCATTTCATGTATGTGTCGTATATTCTTATTGACCAGCAACTATTTACTTTCTATCTTTTTGTGTAGATAGGGATATCCATTTCACCTTGTGCTATTGTGACCTTTTGGTGAACTGCACAAAACACTTTTTTGGAATGAGTGTCTTGTGCAGTTCAATTAAAATGTCATGTGGGCAACATCTCTCAATTTTGGTGGAACTGCACAAAATGGTGATTGGAGTTCCCAAAATCTCGATCAAATTCTGCTGGTAATCTCGTGCAACATTTTATTAGCCTTTGCAAGATGAGCCGTCACTGTCACCGCAATGGCACTTTATTTTAGTGGAACTGCACAAAAGGATAAGAAAATTATAGTTGCACCTTACATGAGCAGGACAACCAACCTTAGTGTTGCTCAATTTTTCTGCAACTACTAAAGAAGAACCTGCCAGCTCACGAGAGCAAGTACTTCTTGCTAGCCGGATGATGCAATCTTTGCTTCATTTCAGGTGAACTGCAGAAAAGTCACATGAATTGAATCATCGAGTGGAGCTGCAGGTTGAGTTCAAGGAGTGCCACAATTATAGTAATCATGCTCTTTCTTATATATGTTGTGCAAATAGGAATACTCAACTATAGATGTTGTGATGGTCAAGAGCATTCGCTAAGTTCTTGGGTTGTATGACATGGCTAGCCAAGATGGATTTAATCCCAATATACACTTTATCAAAAGGCTCTAATGGGTTGGTTCTGAATCTTGAAAGCAGGGAATCAATGAGATGTGTAGGCATCTTTGTTTTCACTACTACAGGATGTTGCTAACGCAACACTACGATCAGAGACCCTTTGATGAAACTATGTGCGATGCCATAATCGCAAATGGTGGTGTAAAATAACTGTCAAAAAGGTGCAAAACGTTTGCGATGGAGGATGCATTAAACACGGTTCAGATTTTAGTTGCGTGTGCGATGCAGGGCATACGGTTCAGCTCAACTAACCGTTTGCGATGAGGAGGAACAAAAGAAACGGGCAGCCAGATGAAGGTGTGTGCGATGTATAGTATACGGTTCACTCGGATGAAATGTTTGTGATTAGGCAACACAAAAGAAACGGTCAGCCAGATCAAAGGTGTGTGCGATATACGGCATGCGGTTCACTCGGATGAACTATTTGCATTGAGACATGAGAACAGAAACGGTTCAAATGAACAAGATGTGTGTGATACGAGGCAAACAGGTCTGTAATCAGAAATGTGTGCGAAGACCGATAACAACATAGACGATTACTGCTAACAAGCCGTGTGTGTTGTGAGCAAATGATTGCTGGTATACAATAGTGAGTGATTCTCGAAAACATCACCGATGGGTTCCATTGTTTAGTCCGTGTGTGATGTGATTTTCTTTGTCTGCACAACATCTACGCTCTGTCTACAGAGCATCAACATATATACTTAAAAGGACAACATTGCATAACCAAATTAAGCATACAATTACACAAGTGACTACACACATAACATTTCCACACACCAAAGAAAGCAATTACATGCATACTAAAGTAGGAGAAACGAGGATCTAATCATGTACTTATTGTTGTGACGAAGCTTGCCATTGCTCTGCTTCCGGCTGGATCCCTGGCCGTTTTGGGGAAGGAGGGACTTCCTCATGTCAATGATCCGCCTGTACATATCGTAGCTCATGTACGCCTCCTTGTCCGCGTACATGACATTAGCTTTGTCGAGTTTCTCCATCCAGGCCGAGTGCCAGGCACGCTTGTCCTTGTTGCATGAATCCTTCATGTCTCTATAGTAGGGGTCGATGATAGCCTCGGCGAAATGAACTAGTGAGTCCTTCTCATGCTCCTTGTTGCCCCTGATCTTGTATTGGCCCTAGATGTTGACAAGATTCTGCCGGGCGATTTTTGAATTCTCGAGCGCCTTTAAATCGTTGGTGATGTCCATCGTAGCGAACATGTAGTGGGGGTTGTTGACAAACCTGGCGAAACGCTCGCAAGGCCTTGTGGCCAGGAAATAGTGGTAGACGAGGACGTGGTGGCGCATGCACATCTGGGCAACGGCGACATTGGGACGAGACCCGACATGAGTGCAGGTGTACTCGAGGTCGAACCCGACCACCTTGTACTTCTCGGCAAGCAACAGCTCCATGATGTGGATGGAGTGCTCCGCCAAGACCGGGTTGTTGATGTACACCACCGAGAGGTCCATGAACCTTCTATGGGTGTCCACCACAGCACGCAAGGTGAACTGCTACTCGTCGTCGGCAGCCACTCGGAGCACCATTGGAGCCGCACAACATACCCTCTAAGAATTTCTTGTGGTGGGTGTGCTTCTTGCAATGGTAGGGCGCGATCGAAAGGTTGAAGAGACACAAGGGTAGGTTAAATGGCTGCTGTAATAAATGGGGGCTGGCCGGCCTGTAATCGCCATGTCCTGTCACGGTGTTCATAGCGGACGATTCCAGAATCCAGTGCATGCTTGACAACACCGCTCCCTAGGCGTGATCTCGAAGAGGCGCCAAATGTATCGTCGGTGAGCCTGTTCCCGCGCTACCGTGCTGTTTACCGTGCAAGCTTCCCGACCGGCTAGTTTGGCCACGCGTCGGCTAGAAGAGGGACAAATCGTGGGTACTTCTTGGCAAAAATCTTTGTAAAAACAAAGTGTGTGGAATGACATCTGTCATAAGTTTACCCTTGGGTGATGAGGTCAAAGTTACATAGAAGGGTGATGATGGACACTCGAGTGCGATAATTAATTCTGCGCTCCACAGTGCACATGGTGGAAGAAACCAACTGTGTGCAATAATGTCGAAGATCGCAGTCGAGTTAGCTATACAGATCGTGTGCTGTAAGATCGACAAGGTAAACTTACTTGATAATGGTTAATAAAATCTAAGACCATTGCATATTAAGGTCAAAATAGTGCTAGCAATATACGAGTCTCATAGATGCCATTTAAACGATTGTACCACAAAAGCTCGAAATGTTACAAGGTTCAAATTCCAGAGTTATATGGCTCAAATTCGAAGATTACAAGGTTCAAACTGATATTAGAAATGAAATTCAGCTCATCAGCTGCAAATGCTCGCGTTGATGCACTGAACATGGATATCAGAGAGGTTCAAACTAATATCACCACTTCTAAGTCTGGCTTCGAAACCTCACAATTTTTGCAAAGGGGCCATCCAGTGAGATGTCATGTATGGGGTTGACCCGATGACTTCCGATTACTCCGTCATCTGAAGTTCCAAAATGAAATTCAGCATTTTTGGAGCCTACTCCATTCTGCCGCAGGCACCGGCGCTGATCAACAGACCATTCATTTTGCGAAATAAATGTAGGGCAAACCTCATTTCCTTCAGCACCCTTGCTTTGAGAACAAACAACCTGGCGAATATAATCTCCGGTAAGGTCCCTCGGTAGGATTTCAAAGTAATTTCTGAGAGATGCGGATCTAGGCATTCGACGTGATTGTTATATTGTATCACATTATCTACCACCGGGCCTAATCTTATCTACAAAAGAAGAAAACATGTTAGTGCCTACATGTAGTTTTGAACATCACTACATTCCTAGCTATTTGATTTGCAGGATTTGTAAAATGCACTAACATGCCATCTTTGATCTGACGTGATTAACATGGGCATTTGATTACATTCTAGAAAAATGTAGCCTTCTTCACAAGAGGTTGGGGTGGATGAAAAGTTCCCTAAGAAAACTAGTACAGATGAATCCAAAGGAGAAATGATTATTGATTGTAATCATATGGATCAAGCAACCAATATGGGGGGCATGTATGTACTGAAATCCTCCAAAAGAACCTTCAGAAATCGTAGTACATTGTCATTGTAAACTTGGAAAAAGGTGTCAGAAATTGAACTCCCTTATGGTTAACATTTAACAGGAAAGGAACATCACCTCGGTATATAGCTTCTCCAGGCACGGAAAGCATCTCAGGAAACTGACAACTTGCTCCAGGTCGGGCCCGATAGATTCTAATGCCAAGACCTTTACTGTGCATAGTTTCGAGGTCAAGCATGTCATAATCATTTTCTGAATGACAGATGAACAAACATCTTCAAAATTAGAAATAATGTTAATTTGTAGAAGGAGAGGTAGAAGGCAGTTGTTGTACCTGAACGGGTGTGGATCCAATAACAAGTTCAGAGTATTTGTTAGACGAGTAGCCCACCACTGTCAATTTCGGCGCAGAAATGACATTGATTCTTGCTGGACCTTCTTGATCAACTACAAGTAATCTCTCAAGTGCAGGTGTGTCCTGGATGACCATACTGTGGTCCAGCTTTTGTGATGTCTTCCTGCCGCACCAGCAACACACATAAATAGTCCGGAGAGTCATGGAGGTGATGGGGAAGGTACTCAACCCATTGATCGCCTGAAGACGAAGGTACTCGAGTGCAATACAGCCGCGGAGCAGGCGCTCCATGTCACCCTTTGAGAGGCAGACGACAACGAGCTCGAGGTGCTTCAGTCGTTGTAGAATAAGAGCGGGCACGTCATTAAGGGGCAGGAAATGGCAGTTCCTGAACTTAGTGACGCACAGCATGGGCGCGAGGCAGAGTGCGGACGTTGGCAGCGACCACATATGCCCATCATCAAAAGTGAGCTCCTCGAGCTGATCTAGGGCGGGGGATCGGAACCAGTCGTCAAGCTTGGCTCGGTCCTTGCCATTGGAATGGAACTTGCCCATTCTAAGGGCTTTGGTTGGGCCAAGGTGACTGCCAAGGATCTTGGAGAACGCATCCAAGCTTTGGCAATAGCCATGGCAGAGCTCATGGGTGTCAATGAGGTCGAGAGGGCTGGAGTTCCATAGGGGGCACCACCGCCGGGAAAGGAGGGTTGTCCGCGCCCCATATTTGATTGGGAGGAGGGAGATGATGACTCTCAACATATCATCGGGGAGGTTGCTGATTAAGTCTAGGCCTGCTGGAGTCTCTTGCGATTCTAGCTTGCCCCGCCTCCGCTTGTTGGCAGCCCCATTCTCCACCTTCGGAGTCTCCTTGTCTGTGGCGCTTTCTGATAGAAATGGGAGTACAGGGAATATTTAGTTAAACAGGGCAATAGAAAAGTGTATTGGTAACTAGAAGTTATTAGGCAGGAGTATAGTAAGAAAAGGGAATAACAATTGGTTCTTAAATACTACACAATTCATTTGACATTTCTGGGTAAGTCAACATATGCAGATAGTTGAAAAGAAAACTTACTTCGAACAAAGTCTGGAAGGATGATTTTGTCGGGGAAGTTAGCATATATCATATGACTAGGCCCTTCTATGTGCAGTGTAATTGTAGTGCCAGCTTTCAGTACATAAAACTTTGCAATTTCATTCCAAAAGCTAGTGCCAAAATAGGAGTCACCACGTTCATCAAGTCTTACAGTATCAACGATTGTAAATCCATGGTTTGTGTGCAGTATGACATTCGTGGAACCTTGATGTATGTAAAGGGAAAAATTGTGCACTACATAATATGTTGCATAGCGAGGGATGTCATGCAGAAAATGGTAGGATTGTTAAAGAAAATATGGTAACATGCAAATATGGGCCCAAATTGAAAGAACTGTACAACAGTTGAAATCGAAGGACAAAAGTCTATAATTAAACAGATAGGGTAAACATGATGTCATGGAAATATGAGAGTAATCAAAAGAACAATACATCATTAATTTTCCTAATATAGAAAGAAGAGGGGGAAATCCCCTTTGACGTATATGGTGCATGTGGCACCTTTTATCCAAATGTAGCAATATTTAGAATATGTTCAGGAAAGTAGGCCATGGCAACTGATTTAGGGTGAAATTGAACATACCACGCGCGTCCTCAAGTTGTCTGCTACAATGAGATGGAATCTCTGGCGGCGGTCGCCAAGTCCTGAAGTGTCGGCGCACTGTACATTCTATGAATGAAAGAAAACCCTCAAATCAGCTTGAATAAAAATGAATTCACGGCGATTTCCTCCGGGTGATTAAAGGAGGCAGATGAACTTGGATAAGAGATGAGATAATATGTGGGGACCCCGACTCATAAGTCGTGATCACCGAATGCACGTGTACAGTAATCCCGGAGATCAATGATCACTGAACACACAGAAGCTGAATAACAAGAGTCTTACATCCATACATATCGTCTTACACAAATTATGACCATTATGGTCAAGTCTTACATAGATAAAGCCACAAGGGCTGAATACCAAATAAACTTTAGCAGCGGAAATCTTCGTCGATAAGTAGAACCCATGCCATCTGCCTTAACCCTACAGGCATTCTGACTTGGAAACGTCCTAGTTCGCATGTTCATCTCCAAAGAACTCTTTTTCGAACTCCTATTCTTCCATGCCTGGCCAATTAAATAACCAGTGGCAAGACAATGAGTACTTTGAATGTACTCGCAAGCAACCCGTGTTTTGGCTCAAGATACAACAATGCATGACATAGGTAAATTTTTGCAGAAAGCTAATTTTGTTGTGTTATGACATGTTCAACAACTGGTAAAACATGCATCATATGAATTCAGGTAACCTTAGGAACTGGATACACATATCAACATAAAGGGAGTGGGCTCCAACCCAACTCATCCATGTCAAGTCCTTTGACTTGACCCAAGTAGTTCTTTCCCACACACACTGGTTTGTAAACAAGTGGACGTAGCCTAAGAGCGGTTACCCAACTGTCCTTGACCGTGGACACGGCTATTCGAATAGTTTTACACTCTGCAGAGGTTGCACACTTTACCCACAAGATCCGGGGAACTTCTGTGTCATTCACGGCCCGCGGTACCTCAAGTACCCGGGGTAAGCACCCGATCACTATCTTTCCCTAGACGACACTAACATAGAGTCCACTCGATTGGTATTAACCCCCGTGCCCAACATTTCACATCTTAAAATTGAGGAGCCTCGCTCCCATATTCATCACATACCACAAGCACGGGGTACCAACGGTGTGTCTGGTGCCCTGTGAAAACAGTCATGGCCTCCCTACCTAGCACGACCCCATCCCGAGAGAGCGCAACAACAACTCTCCCGTCACTAGTAATGCAGGCTCCAAGCTAGTATCGGCCTAGGTAATCAATAATGCCCTTTCCCATATAAGGGTAGAGTGGTTGCGCATGTAAGGTTGGAATAACGGTCGCAACTTAAACCAATCCGTTTTGAAAACAACACACACACTTGCCTCGATACACCACTTCGTCATCAAGTGGTTACCCAACTCATTATCTCCCTTGGGCATAAGTGGCACCCGGTGGGGTTTTCAGAAAGTCTTTCGAAAATATTTTGTCTCCATCACCATGCATATCCCCGTCCCTTTTTGCGTAGCAACTACTTTAGCATCCTATCTACCCCCACCGGCATAACCCTCATAAGAAGGTAGGGTCATGCACAATGCAAGTATCAACGAGGAAGTAACAGTGGCAAACCACCCCATGTGGTCACCACAGTATCATGTCTTCGATGCAAGCAATAAAAGTGCTATATGACATGCATAAAAAGGGTTTCATGGACATGGTCAAAGGGCTGCTTGCATTGGTCTTCAAAGTCTTCAAGTCTTCTGGTCCTTCTCCAAGTACTCCATCTACTTCGTCAACTAACGTCGGAAACAATCATAATAAGCAACACAACAAGGCAAAAATAAAACTGCTCTAAAAATGTGAGTTGGACTTTTCTAGGATACCTTTGGTCATATGAAAAATGACCAAAGTGGTTTTATTGGGAGGGGATCAATGGATACTTATGAGCATTTCAATATGTTGGATTCAAAGGGTTTATGGATCTGCAAGAAGTGGATAGAAAAATTATTTTGAAAAATGAGCAGAGGCACCCATTTAACAAGGAATGATTTTATAAGCATCTAGGAGTTGGTTTCACTTGATTTGGAGTTCAAATGATTTCTCTATGAATTTACAAATTTAGCAATATATGGAGAAATGGGCCAATATTTCATGTGGCACAGAAAGTACTGGGAAAAATTTTCAACAACTAAGCTTCGAACTTAAAGGTATATAGGAATTTGAATTATGACATTTGGATCAAAAATGGGCTCTCTGTGATTTTCTAAAGTTTATCACAGAATGGAAAAAGGGGATGTCACAAATATTTCTATAGGAAATGTTTCTGGAAAAATGTGCTAATTGCACTATCTGATAGATCATGATTTATGGAGTCACTAGAAATTTGAATCACCTAAATTGGACTTGAAATGAATTGATTATGGATTTTACAACATTTCTGGAAAAGAAAAGGAAGAAAAGGAATCAACCTTATAAAGTGCACTGCACGAAGCCCAGCTAAATAGCACCTACTGGGCTCAGCCCAGTGGCTCAGCTGCACGAGGGAGGTGGTGACGCCGAAGGTGCATTACGGGAGTGCGCCACCCAGCGGGGCAAGCGGAGTGAGGCGAAGCCGTGTCCACTTAACCCGACTGGTGGGCCGGCTCGGTCGCCTCTGCCGCTGACAGGCGGGCCCCCTGCCAGCTGACGGGGTGGTCGTCTGCTACCTCGCACCTGAGGCAGAGGAGCGACAGGGGAGGCGAGGCCGAGCATGCGGCAGCCTTGATCCCCGGCGACTCCGGCCGTCCCTGGTGGCGTCCGGTGCACCAATGGACTCGGGATGCCGAGCCGCTTCCATCCAGGGGCTTTGCGCGGGCTGGGAGGATCTGGGGCGACGGTGACCCTGGCGACGGCGGGCGGCGTCTGGAGTGGATGGGAGCGATGCCATGGGCACAAGGGCAAGGGGGAAGGAGCGAGAGGGCTCCGCTTGGCCTGCTACACTTCTCCTGGTGGTCAAACGAGAGGAGGGGAGGCTCTGGTTCGCCGGAGCCGGGCGGAGGTAGGCAGCGATCATGGCGGCCATGGAGAGGGAAAGAGAGCATGGGAGGGATAGGGATGTTGTCTGGGAGGTTCGTGGGGGAGAGGGATAGCGAGGAGAGGCCAGAGAAGAGGTCGGGAGTAGCTTATATGGGCGTGGCCGTGGTGCACCGTGGGCACTGTCCACGGACGCGCTCGGGTGAGCCCGTAGGGGAAGAGGAGAGAGGTTCTGGAGGGGGCCGACAGTGTGCCGTGTCCCGGACGCCGAGGCCACCTCGGGAGACATCAACCCGACGCCCAAGGCTGTTGTATGCCCTTGACATGGGTGAGCTACAGTGTGGGAGAGCACTGTAGCATGCTCCAGAGAGCGAGCTCTGCATGCACTGGCATTGTGTATGTGCCATGAGCCTGTCCTTTTGTGTCTGGAGGTTTTGGGGTGATTAAACAATGTAGGAGTGGCATTGGATGCCCTAGAGGGCTAGTAGGAGAAGAGTGGGGTTGAGAGAGAGATGGAAATGGATTGTCCATAGGGGTAAATGAGGTGGTTTCACCCCTCAATCATTGAGCTGAGATGCAGCCATAGTTATTGGAGGTAGAAGAGGGTCAGGATCAGCTGTGGTACAAAGTGGAGCCCATGGAGATTAGTGGAAGAGGTCAAAAATGGAATTTTGGTAAAGTGGCAGAAGGTGTTTGATGCTTGTTTGGGTAAGCAAATGAACTCCATTTGGCATGAGACTCCACAGGGTGAACAGGAACACATAATTAGTGCCTTCCACCAATTTTGAGATCATTTGGGCAAAGTTGCCAATGCAACTTTTGTAAATCCTAGAAACCAGCAGAAATGCATTCACCAAGATCTAGTCATGCAAAACCATTCCCCTTGATGCACCACTTGGTGTAGTGTCATCATTTGGGATTTCGAGCATGACCACAAAGTTTGGGGGCATTTGAATAAGTTGGCAATGTAAAGTTGTTCAAACTTGAATCTGGACAAAGAGGGTTTTGGGGCACTTTGGTGAACCAAAATAGTTTGGATTGAGCTAAAACTTTTCAAGGTCATCATATTATGCATATATGACTTGCTAGAATTTTCCTGGGTTTATTGGAAAATATTTCTTGTATAAATATTTCAAATAATTGAAATGGACAGAAATGGTTTTGGGAGGTTTTGTCCAATATTTTGAACATGACCATGTGTTGAAACTCTTATATATGGAAAATATATGTCCACTGAGTTTCCCTGATTTTTGTCAAATATTTTTGAAAAAATAAAATAATTTTCCCTATTAAAACCATTTCTGGCCTTAAGAAAAATCTTTTAAATAAAATAGGAAAATAACTTTTAAAATTATATTTTTGTGGTTTATGGGAATCCTATATCTAATAGGTTTCAAATATACTCTTTGAAATATTTTTCATACCGCAAATCAAGTACTTGTAGTTCAAACCTCAATTCAGGGGTTTTTGGAAAACTAATTTTTGAAAATACTATTTGGCAAAATTATTTTTGTAAGAAAATACTATATTGCGCTATACACATGGCATGATCATTGGGCAGAAGTTTGGGGCAAGGAGATGAAGTACAGAAGGTGGAGTAGTTGACTTTAAAGAGCACTTGAAAAACCACATAGAGAAAACCAACTCAAAAATAAAAGCCAAATAATGCAAAAGTTTTTGTCAAACCACACTTTATCATGATTTATTAGCTTAAGTGTTGTGGCATGAAAATCAGGGTGTGACAAACTATCTCATTAAATTAGTTACCTTGTCGTCCATGAGAAAGAACCCTCAGTACGGCAGATTCCCCAACCGAGCGGAGCTGGGTCGACCGCGAGCAGCATCGAGAAAGTCGATGGCGATAGGCAGCGGCAAGCGGAAGTGGCAAAATGCGGTGGGCTTTGCCGACAGCCTGGCGGCGGCGGCAGGCCGCGAGCTAAGTGTTTACCGCCGCGATAGGCGGTGCCATGGCATAGACGCGGAGGAGCTTGTGCAGGTGTGAATGGGGAACATACTGGAGGGGCCGAGGGGGTGGCGGGCGGGGTGAGGGTTTTCGTGACGTGGGGATGGTGAGGGTTTTCTTTTTTTTTCTTTTTTAAATTAGGTGATGAGGGTTTTCTGTCCCACAAAGAATTTTGGGGGCAACGGTTTGCTAGAGCGAACCGTGTGTGATTGACGCAGCAGGAAAAATGTAAGTCATTGCACATGGTTCCAATTTTGGGAACCATGTGTGATTGACGTACTACCTCCGTCCTGGTTTATTGGTCCCCGTTGTAACTTTTACCAAAATTTGGTGAAATATTTAACATACTCAGACATAAATAATAAGCGTACACATACATAAGCATAGTTCAACCATAAGTAGTACAACCGGAGGGGCGGAGGTGGTGGCGGGTGGGGTGAGGGTTTTTGTGACATAGGGATGATCAGGGTTTTCTTTTTTGAATTGGGTGGTGAGAGTTTTCTGTCCCACAAAGAATTTTGGGGTCGACGGTTTGCAAGAGCGAACCTTGTGTGATTGACGTAGCAGGCAAAATGAAAGTCATTACACACGGTTCCAATTTTGGGAACCGTGTGTGATTGACGTACTACCTCCGTCCCGGTTTATTGGTCCCCCGTTGTAATTTTTACCAAAATTTGGCAAAATATTTAACATAATCAGACATAGATAATAAGCCTACATGTACATAAGCATAGTTCAACCATAAGTACATAGTTCAACCGTCATTAAGCATACTCAAGCGTACATAGTTCGATCCATCCCACATCTCATCTCACATGCGCCGGCACGATCCTGAAGCTTCTCCAGGTACTCGGCGTACACGCCGTGCGCCACCCTACGAGAATACTTCTGCTTGAAGGAGCCAACGGCCCATCCTCTTGGATGTGCCAGAACACTTAGATATGCGTCATGAATCTTGTGGTTGCAAAATGGGCATCCATAGCCGTCGTTCCAGGTCCTAATACGTCTGTTATGCATTCCCGCATAAAGCTCCCTTAGGATTCGCCTCTTGTACCTCCTCTGGGCATCTTCATCCTCGCTGTCCACATTGTCAGATGGCACCTATACAAATAGTAAAACAAATTTGGCATGAAATCACTGATTACATGCCGTGAAGTAGGATTAGGAATTTATGGCTATTTATTTATACATATCCAGAGATTATGTTTCGATTTTTAAGCACTGTCATGTATGTACAAACCAATCTTGAAGAAAATAATGGCACAAACATATGTAGGTCATTCAAAATCAATTGTCAAGTCCTGGCTAGGAATTATTAGCACAAACACTAACCCTAGTCAGATTACTAGCAGAAATCATTTGCACAAATGAAACAACTAATCACTTATCACCGGTACCATTCAAACAATCAATACACTACACGGATCTAAAGAAACTTACTCAGATTCCATGGATTGGGAGACCATAACCACATGATTTCTATTCCAAAATGGGGGAGGCAGGAGTAACCAGAGAAACCCTATGATCTATTTGACACATAACTGGGTATAGATGACTAACCAGCTGTCCGTTGTCGTCGGAGTCATCGTGGCAGTGGTCGTCGGAGTCGGAGTCAGAGTGGTCATCAGACTCGGTGTGGAACTCCGCCTCCGATGTGGAAGCTCAACGACGTCAGGGTGCAGCGATAACTCGCTGGCGGTGATGGCAGACTCTGTCTCCATCTCGACGCCGTGCTCCGGTGCTTTAGCAGCCCCGGCGTCGCCACTCCCTCCGATGGGGCGCTTCGGCGGCATCCTCATACGCCAACGGCTTTGAGGACTGAGAGCGGCATCGAAGATGCAAGCGGAGAGAGAGGATTGTGTGTGTAGTGAGGATGGGGGTGCGGCCGCTCGGGCGCACCATTAATATGGAGTAGTGGTTGTAGTGGGAGAGAGGCGGGCGGCGGTCAAATCGATGGCTCGCCTCCCGGTGTGCCTGCGCACCAGACTGTTGGCATGCCTACCAATGTTTCACACAGCTACTCACACGCCTCCCGATGACACTACGCAGCGAGAACGTCTCTGTCAATTCACACACCTGCACGCATGCCTCCCCGTCTGCCTGCGCGGCGGACGCGTCCCGTCAACTCACGCCTGCTCGCATGCCACACGGGTCGCGCAGCAGCACGTATATTGTTTTTCTATTTGGATGATTAATGTTGTCGCTTTATTGCTTAACCGAAGCATGGCACGTATCCATTGTTGGTCTAACGCTCACGGTTCGAATAAATAATCCATTTGGGATATTGGTTCCCAATTATTAATAATCTCCCGTCTGTAATTAGATAAAGATTACATCAAAACTGGTCTCAAATTTGACAAAAAAAAGTACAGTGCCACTTTGTATTGGTGTCCATATGACAACACGATAAGTTTCATGAACTTCAAATAATTTTTGGATGTACTAGAATTTAAAAATCAAGATTCTCAATGTTTGAAATTTGTTGCACGGGGAGTAAACATGCACCCAGTGAGACACGTCTATTTTTGCAATCCATTTAGGTGCACTGTCACGTGTGCATGTAGCTCAGATTTGAATTTTGCACATTATACCCATAGAAAATCAATCAATCAATGTACTAAAACGTCTTAATGATCTCTGTGATTTTTTTGAAATTAAAACGTCCCTCCTTTGCTAACATGTATGTTCACCGCGGAATAATTAATTTAACATGCATCGTAGTTGCGGTGGATTCGTGGTGTGTGTGTGTGGGTGTGTGCGTCTGGGGGTGACGGGTGGCTTGTAGTATACTACGAGTTATGAGCCACCGTGTGGGTTGGCCATTTTGTTAGGCAGGCTGGTGCCACATCAGAGTCATGAAATCGTTATTTAAAACATTACAAAACCCTTTCATACATAAAATGTTTTGGCCACATGTAGTCAATGGTGGTCCTACAAGACACTCGATACTCGCGTGTGACGCTTTCTATGGGCCCGCAAGGTCATTGTCCATCACTTTGACGAATAGCCGACAGTGAGGTTAATTTGACCAGCAAGGTAGAATCTTTTTTGTTTGTGTTATGGTGGTATATAGTACGCGTTGAAGAGGTGGGAGGGGACTAGCATATATACTATATGTATGCGTCCGTGAACAAGTACACCTCACTCAGTGTCGGGACTTTTTGGTTACCGAGGCACGAGCCACATCAAAATTGTGAAATTGGTTATTCAAACATCACACAACACCTTTTTGGGCCACATGCACATATATCCTAGATAGGACACTCACGTGTGATGCTTCCATCTATGGGCCCACGAGGCCATCGTCGATGCATGCATGCACGCATCACTTTGACCTACATCGGGAGAGGTTAATTAATTTCACCATCGATGAGGATTCTTTTTGGTTGTACATATATTACAGCAGGAGCATATAGTATGCAGTGAAGAGGGGGAAGGGGACCATCATATGTAGGACGCTTGATATGAACCTCGTTCTATGTGGTGCATGGTTTATGGTTTTTGAGGCATGTGACACATCAAAGTTGTGCATTTTGGGTATTCAAGATATATATGTTTGGCCCACATGCAATGAGGGTGGTTTTCCTCCCGCACCCACTTAAGCAGTTATCAGCGATATCGATGCTTTCCATCTATGGGCCCGCTTGGTCCATCGCTTATTTTTGCCTGACAACAAGAGAGGTTAATTTGACTTAGGAGGGGATCATTATTTTTGCTCTGGGATGACATGCATATACACTTTGAGCACACACACATGCTTGTCTACGCATGAATCCCTCCCATCGAGTCGAAGTGGCTAGTACAACGACACCATCATGAACCGATGTCGCTCTATGTGGGGAGCTAGTGTACGATTTTTGATACACGCGCCAGATCAATGCTGTGTATTCAAACATGCATGCACGCATCACCTCCATACATATGCATGTAGTGGTTGCCTTTGAATGATACACTCCCTCGCGTGGTTATCGGCGACAAGCCTATATATTCATGGGCCCACATGGACATCCATGATCACCTTGACCAACAACAAGATAGGTTACCATGGCGGATTCTTCATTTGGTTGGTGTTATCATAGTATAGGTCATGGTAAGATTCAGACCTAATTAAGTTTGAGCGCATATACTATGCATGCATGCATATATGAATCCCCATCATTGGCTTGAAGTGTGGTGTAACATACATATGCATCGTCAACCTAACCCTCACTCAGTGTGGGGATTTCTAGTTCGAAATCACGGTCCCACATCAAAGTTGTTCCATTGTTACTCAAAACACACCTCTCCATACATATGTTTGGGCCACACGCATGCAGTGGTTGTCTTCGGGGACTAGCTACTTGCACGATTATTGGCGAGCTAGCCCATCTCCGGAGTCGCATGGACGGCCATCACTTTGACCAACAACAAGAGAGAGGTTGTACAACCAAGGTGGATTATTCTTGGTCCGTTTTACGATCCATCTTGGTGAGATATATGCCTCTATGGCCCATCGACTGAAAGTGTGTGTGTGGGACGGGGGTTTCTACATCGCACTTTGCTAGGTGAACCTCGGTTGGGGGCATGCATTCATAGCTTGATTAGGATTCCCTTTGTGCTGACACAAGGGGGGTGGGGGCTGCTAGCTACTTCGCACTTTCCTAGGTGAACCTCGATTGGGGGGAGGGGGCATGCTCATAGCTTAGGATTCCCTTCGTGCCGACACGAGGGGGGCTGCTAGCTACTTCGCACTTTGCTAGGTGAACCTCGGTTGGGGGGAATGTGCATTCATAGCTTAGGATTCCCTTCGTGCGACATAAGGGAGGGGTGGCTACTAGCTACTTCGCACTTTGCTAGGGTGAACCTCGGTTGGGGGGCATGCATTCATAGCTTAGGATTCCCTTCGTGCCGACATGAGGGAGGGGGTCTGCTAGCTACTTCGCACTTTGCTAGGTGAACCTCGGTTGGGGGGGCATGTGCATTCATATATTAGGATTCCCTTCGTGCCGACACGAGCGAGGGGTGGCTGCTAGCTCTACTACACACTTTTCTAGGTGAACCTCGGTTGGGGGGATGCATTCATAGCTTGGGATTCCCTTCATACCGACACGAGGGAGGGGGCTGCTAGCTACTTCGCACTTTGCTACGGTGAACCTCGGTTGGGGGGCATGCATTCATAGCTAAGGATTCCCTTCGTGCCGCCATGAGGGAGGAGGGGGGCTGCTAGCTACTTCGCACATTGCTAGGTGAACCTCGGTTGAGGGGGAGGGGGCACGCATTCATAGCTTAGGATTCCCTTCGTGCCGACACGAGGGAGGGGTGGGGGCAAGCAATACTGTGCGCTTTGCGAGAGAGGTTCCACATCGAAGTTGCATTTGGTATTTGAAAAATCAAACCACCCTTTTGATACATAAATTTGGTCCACATGCAAGTGTGTTCGTGTTCTGACCCTCTCCCGCGTCATTTTTCACCAAATTTATGAATATTAGACAAGTCGGATGGCGCAACAGACACGGTTCACTCAAATTAACCCTGTGCCATGCCGGTGCACCTGTCACACACACATCCACATAGTATATTGGGCTCCACGAGGCTCCCCCTCTCAAAAATATCTGCCCGCCACGAGGGTTTTTCTATTTCATAACACATGGTTGTTATCTCCAGACCGTGTGCGATGTTTCTTGTTCCCAATCCCGCCTGCATCCCTAGAAAATATATGCCCGCATCGAGGGTTTTTCTGTTTCATAACACATGGTTGTTATCTCCGGACCATGTGTGATTCACTATCATCAAAATTTTCAATAGCCCGGCATTTGACTCCCACGTAGTAAAATTTTCAGTACCCACGTCATTTCCTTAAACACCCTGCGCCCCCCTCCACACACACACACACACCAAAACCTCCTCGGGCGTGCGCGCGCACACACACACACACCCTCCCTCGCTCGAAACCCTAGCAAAGTCCTCCCTGTCGCTGCCACCGCCGCTGCAAGGCCTCCATTGTCAACATCTGTCGGTTTGCCCGTGTAGCTTACCCACCGATTTCCATACCCAGGCCGCCCTGAGTTTCTTAGATGATGCCTGCCAAACGCCCCCTTTCCCACAGATCCCCATCCCCATCCCCCACTCCAGAGCATCGCAGCCTAAGCCCGGCTACGCTTCTCGTGGAGCTCGAGGAGCGACTGGCCCAAAAGACATGTATAGCGGTCTCTTCCCCCGACGTCGCCGAGGAAGCTGGCAACCATTACTGGCGACAGGCACTCAAGCAGCGGGCTAGAGTATGCGGGCATGTCTTGTCTGCCGGCTATGACATCGAGGTCATCGACAGCCGCGCCCTAAGGCGGGCTGCGTCGTGGGTTTGTCACAGCAGATGTCCTCGTGAAGGGACTTAGTCGTGGAGCCATTGCTACGGGTTAGCTTAAAGGGGTTAAACCGGACAAGGGGACACGAGGGGTTTTATACTAGTTCGGCCCCTTCGATGAAGGTAAAGCCTACGTCTAGTTGTGATTGGTATTGCTAGGGTTTCGATGACCAGTGAGCGAATCCGCTTTGCCTGGCTCTCGAGTTGTTGTCTGTTGTCCCTAAACCGCTGCTGGGTCGTCCCTTTATATACATAGGTTGACGCCCGCCAGTTTACAGAGTCCCGAGGCTGGATCATAAACGTGTCCGGCTTGGTTTCTATTCCTTCTACTTACAATACAAATTACATGAGAGTCGGTTTACATCTACAGACCTTAACTCGCCTTTGGGCCTTGGGCCTTCGTAAAGCGCCACCATCCTTACGTCTTCATGGGCTCCTAATCTTCATAGAGTTAATCCGGCTACTCCTGGCCGGTTTACGTCTAGTAGTAATATCCCCAACATTAGGCCCCAGATTGATTTGAACGTGTTCATGTCAATCTTCAACACTTAGAAAAATTCCTCCTTTGCATCTTTACCTTGATCTTGTAAACCGCTGTGACGTCATACTCCAGGATCATGATAAATCGCCATGACGTCACCTTGTTTATTAAAAAATGATACATCTCACCTTCACTTAATGAGCCTCCGACAATCGAGGCGACCGCTCCTGTTAGGTATCCAATATTCCGGCTCCTCGATTCTCGTGCCTGTCACCTCTCCCTTTACCTTATAAATAGGGCCAAGGGTCATTTCCTTTTTCCCCTCCGTCTCTTCGCCTCTTCTTCCTCCTCACGATGCCCCTGCCACAGAGCGCCACCGCCGTCATCGAGCTTCGCCTCTGCATCACCAACATCCGCTGCATCAACCTGGTTGCATCAGAAAGACGCGGCGCATCTCCGCTACCTCACCTACTGCTGTAAGGTTCCCTTCTTTTCTCTGTAGATCTGTTAGGGTTCATGCAGGTTCTTATTGTTCTCCTCTTGTTCTTCGTCAACTCATAGACAGTAGAACTTGATCTTGATATGTTCCGCATAGTAGCTACGAAACTCCTTATCTCAACCATTTAATCCAATCTTTAGATATACTATAACTTGATCTGGACTTTTTGTGAACTGCTTCGGGACCAGGCTTTTGAATCTCAATATTTTTCCTTTTCCTGACTTACGGCAGATCCAAAATTTCAATGCGGTCTTGTGAAACCTATTTTACCTTACTTAGTCGTTCTTGCTTTAGATCTGTACCTTTTTTATCACATAGACGGTTTACCCTTGTAGAGAGTAATCTATTATATACGATTAGTCCCCTTGTAAACTAGCAAACCCTTTTACATGTATAACCCGGTTTAACAACATGTGTATACCTTTGTTCTGATATGACCTTGTCATTCAGTATTTTATCAGCCCCGGTTTACGTAATTTTACATAGCTGTATATCTTTATTCCGTCGCACCTTGCGTACCACCATGAATGATTTGTAAACCGGTATTCCTTTTCAGCTTTTCGTTCACAATGGTCAAACAGTGTTATGCTTGCAACTGGGCTCCTTCCCGGGTTACCGAAGAACAATTGAACGGAATGGTCAATATTGGCACCTTGCCCAAAACAATTGAGATTCGGTGGCGAGTTCTAGGAACAGAAAATCCTCCTACTCCAAGGCAGGGTGAGGTAGTAGTCTTTGTCGACCACATAGGCCGTGGTTTCAAACCGCCCGGGTCAAAGTTTTTCTGAGATGTTCTTGCCAGTTTCCAACTCCGTCCTCAAGATATTGGACCCAACTCGTTGTCCAATTTATGCAACTTCCAAGTCTTCTGTGAAGTGTACTTACAAGAAGAACCAACTGCTGAACTGTTCCGGGATTTTTTTCATCTGAACCGGTGCACAGAATTTGTAAACGGTCCCAACATTGAACTTGGTGGCGTCTACATTCAAAAGAGGAAAGAAGTTGAATTCCCTCATGCCAAGCTGCATAGTCACCCTAAGGACTGGAACCAGACTTGGTTCTACTGTAAGGATACCTCTCCTGAAGATGAGAACTCTCTGCCAGGCTATCGTGACCACCGGCTTTCCAACACTCATCCATTGCCGCAACGTTTAAGTTCTGCGGAACGGGCCCCATATGCCCCTCAACTCACCAAGCTCCGAGCCTTTATGGCCAACGGTTTATCGGGCGTCGACTTTGTGCGTTGTTGGATATCTTGGAGCATCTTGCCATTAAGCCGCCACTCCGGTTCAATGTGTGAGTACATCGGTGAAGTAGAAGACCCCCAACGCCACATCAACATTCAGTTAACCGATGAAGAGGTCACTGAAGGTGTTAAGAAAATTTTGAATGAATCAGAATCTGTCTGTCGCCGAACCGGCTTGAACCTCTTCTACACACAAAACAAACTGCCTGCTGTAAGTACTATCCTTCCTTTTTATCTTCAACATATTTTTAAATTGTTCAACCCATAAACATTCTTCTGTTTGTTTATAAACAGGATGATGATCCATTCTGGAAGAGGAAACCCGCAGATAAAGCAGCGAAGCCATCCCGTCCCAAAACAAAAGCCGTCAAGACCTCAAAGCGGAAAACAGCTGACCGGATCAACATGGAACTTGATGAAGATGCAGATGAACCGGAAGTTGAGGTAGAACTTGACTCACTTGGCTCCCTTTTCATGCACCTCATTAACAATGATCTTTATCAGGAGGACGTGGAAGGCAGCCAGGCTGATGACGTAGAGGTAATTACCCTTTCCTCCGGTTCAGAATCTATGCCAACACAAAAAACCCGTCAAGCGGTCCGGAAAGTAAGCTTTTCTCATCCTCTTGCTTACTTGGATCCAAAATTTATTCTGAAGACACAGCAGCATGAGGCTCGCCGGACAACCCAGCACAGCGGCCAACAGGTCACTTCGGCCGGTTTACCTGACACCCCGGTTCGGAAGCGCCAATCTGAGGTCTCCCCCACTTCTAACAATTCTTATCCCAAGGCAGGTTATTTCCGACAACCTCTTGATCCGTCTGATTCAAATTATTAGGTGACACCTCCCTCATCCTCTGGCGAGTCAACAGCGACCCAACTCCCTCCTCTCAAAATTGTAGCTGGGTAAGTACTCAAACCCTTTCTTCAAATGTTTGTATATCTTGAATAGTATGCTTAATTTTCATTTTTTGTTTGCAGAGCCAAAGCCAGACCCAGCAAAAAAGCTCGGGTGAACAATCCGTCTGAAGACCAGGTGGTTCTTGAACAGGGGCAAACTGGTGAACCGGACCAAACTGGTGAACCGGAGGGTCCCCATCCTGAAGCTACCTTTGATGAGCCACCCCCTCAAGATCAGAATATCAACGAACAAACAGAAGCTGACACTGATGTTCCTGATACTGAAACGGCAGCTCCAATCCGGGCTAGTCCGGTGAGAGTTACTGGCACTCCACCATCACCCGTAAAAACTACTAGAGGCCAAGGAGATGATGTTATCATTACTGGCATGGGCCACAGCTCTCCTGGCCATCCTGTAATCTTGGCCAAACATAGTGCCAAAGAAGAGCGTGCTGCCATGGAGAAGGGTAAATGGAGCACTGATTTGTCAAGTTATGCTCATCTCAGCGCTGAAGATCTCCACTCCGGTTTTTTAAATCGTCTACACTCAAACCGTGATTTTGAAGCCGGTTTGGTGAACCTGATGAAGGAACGTATGAGGTATTTTCATCTCCTTTCATTTCTTGATTCCAAAGTCTAAACATCATCCCAAGTAGCCCCCAAGGGCCATTTTATGATGTTAATCTTAAACTGAGACTTTGTAATACCTTAATCCTTACATGCTGATTCTCAATATGTCAAGTCCTCAGTAAAAACAAAACCAATACTTTATCAGTGTAGTTATGTAGCTTTCATCGGTGTAGCCCCCAAGGGCCGGTTTAGCTTTGCAAGGTAACCCGGGTCTTGAATCCATGCATCAGTTTTGAACAGATGTATATTAGCCCCCAAGTGTTAAGGATAATGCTTGCATTGTACTTGAGACTTGTGAAAGACTTGATGATAATAGAGCAAATAGGCATTAGCCCCCAAGTACGAAGGGCATAACTTGTTATACGCTTAGTACTTAGAAAATACATATCCTGTTGTTGACATATCTTCGCCTTTGCAGGCCGAGCTAAGTAATAGGGATGCTCGAACCGCTGATCTTCAAGAGAATGTGAAGTCCCAACAAGCAGAGGCTTCGAAAGCCAAGGAGGAGCTGACCAATGCCCTGGCAGCTATGGAGAAGTTAAAAGAGACATTTAACAAGGAGCGTGCTGACTGGGAAGCTGAAAAGGCCGGTTTAACCAAGAAAGCCGAAGACGCAGAAGCAGCCCTGAAGCCAATTGTAGACGAACTGACTGGCTTGAAGCGGCAGATTGACGCCATGGTGTCCGCTGTGTTCGGTAAGTACCTCCTTATGTTGTTTTTCCAATTTATGAGATCTTATCATATACCAGTTTGCTGATATTAAACCATGACAGGCACCCGTATTGCTCATCTGGGTGCTGATATGCGGATGAAGCTTAAAGCGGCTTATACCTTAATAGAATATCTATACTCTGGATCTCAGCGTGCTATTTGCACTGCAGCCTACAACAAACCGGCGCCATCACTGATAAAAGAAACCCTTGAGAAGTTGGCCATGCTACCAGCCCGGATTACCGAATTGAAGAAGGCAGCCGCAAGATTAGGAGCGCTGACCACAGTAATCCGGGCCAAGGCATGGATTCCGGATCTTGAAGCGGATGACATCATTAAAGGATATCCAGGTGTGAAGGAGGATGGTTCAAACTTCAGCAATGATGATCTCCGAAGGCTGACAAAGCAGATGCGGCCAATAGCCAGCAAGTTGGCGGAGTACACAGACTTATCTCATTTCCAGTCGGTTTACGACGTTGAAGGAAAGAGACAGCCTGCCGAAATCCATGAAGTCAAAGAACTTGTGCCTCCAATCCGTAAACATACTTACGCTCCTGACATTAACCCCTCCAGCCTAATCCATGAAGAAGCCGTGTTTCAAGCTTTAACCAGAATCGATTGGTCAACGGTTGATTTCCAGCGTCTGGGGAGGGATGAAGAAGAGGTGATTTCACCAAATGACCCTCAATCGTCAAGCCGTCCCGAGGAAGCATCCTAAACCGGCAGCCGGTTTATCAGCTACTGTGTACCACTGCTTGAAACAATTACTCAATTGGAGCCGTTTTGAAGCTTCTTGTAATAGGATAGCAAAAACACCTTTATCTGCCATGCCATCAAGCATGCTTTGTGTTTGCTTGGTATTGTGAAAAACTTGCTCCACCTTTGGAATCTATTTATGCATAATCCAATATACTTTATGTTCCTACATATAAGAACTAACAAGCGACCTAGTGGTTTACCACTAGATGGGTCATGATGCCCTAAAAGCCATACTTAACTTGGATGGCTATCCAAGATTTATTTAAACCAGATAAGACAAATACTATCTGTGACATACCTCATTTTAGCTGGCCAACTGCTTGTATGATAAAGGTGAAGAACACCAGTCCATAGCATTGTCAACTCATTGCCCTCTCGTTGGTTCATATAGAAACCATTTGGAGCTATAATAGCTGCATAATACTGGTGATATATAATCAAAAACCAGACCAGAAGAATATTATGCCGATTTAAAACTGATCATGTACTGACAACTAAGCGTTGAAAGGCATGCCGGGTTGGAAAGAACACCGGTTTATCAGAAAAAATCTTTATAAATCCCTTATCATAAAAAATCGCAAAGACAAAAAATATACAAGGCTTTTCATGGGCTGCCAGGCCCTAAATCGAGGGTTTTCATGGGCTGCCAGGCCGCTGAGTTAAACCGTTTTGCAAAGCCTGTTAATATGGACCTCAATCTTTAACCAATCACCATTTTAACTTCGACAAGTTCAGGGTCCATGGGATTGACTTGTCAAACGTTCGATGGGTCATACCAGGTTTACCTGGACGGAGTGGCTTCCTTAAAGAGGCCGGATAACCCGGAGTTTTAGGTGAATACACCTGGCTTCCAAGCCTGGCTTGATAGCCTATTACAAGGGTTCAAGCTCACTGTTCTTTGAGAAGCAAGGAGCCCCCAGGTAATATGTGAGCTATGCTCTGTGGTTACCTATGTTTGAACTGTGCTTGATGCAACAGGTTCTCTTTGGCTCCACATAATTTCCTTTTGGCTTAAAGCCTACCAAGAGGTGTAGCTATGGTGTGAAAACAACCAAGCCCCCTAGTGATATCCCTTTTTCGTTTTAAACTGATCAAGAGGTGTAGCTATGGTTCAAATATGACCAAGCCCCCTAGTGATTTTCTTTATATCTGTGTGGCTGTAGGGGCCGGTTTAACAACACTCCGCTTTGTCAATCGAAGCTCTTTGTAGACTCACATGATGTAAAAAAGAACAGAGACCCCACTTTATTCGAGGCTCCGGTTTATTATATAATATATACATTGTCATAAGTATGTACATAAGAAGAGCCTGTGGCTCAAGTATAGTAGGGCCGAAGAAGAGCTATATTCCACGGCCGCTTGGTCTCCTCCTCTGATTTACGTGAGTCTTTGTGCTCTCGAACATCAATGAAGTAGTATGACCCATTGTGCAGATTCTTGCTGACCACAAAAGGTCCTTCCCAAGGTGGGGATAACTTGTGCATATCAGTCTGATCCTGGATGAGCCGGAGCACCAGATCACCCTCTTGAAAGGTTCTGGTCTTAACCCGGCGGCTGTTGATAAATCGCCGAACGTGCTGCTGCGAAATCACGCTCTTCGTCTAACAGGTCCAGTGAGTCCTGACGTGCCGTCTCATTATCAGCTTCAATATAAGCTGCCATACGTGGTGAGTCGTGACGGATGTCACTAGGAAGAATTGCCTCCGCTCCATAAACCATGAAGAAAGGCGTGTAACACGTAGATCTGTTAGGTGTGGTGTTAATGCTCCATAACACAGAAGGCAACTCCTCCACCCAACAACCCGGTGTCCGCTTCAAAGGAACCATGAGTCGGGGTTTAATACCTCTCAAAATTTCTTGATTTGCCCTCTCCGCTTGCCCATTAGATTGGGGGTGAGCCACCGATGCTATATCAAGCCGGATGTGCTCTAGTTGGCAAAATTCCTCCATCTCTCCCTTTGACAGATTAGTACCATTATCAGTTATAATACTATGTGGAAAGCCAAACTGGAATATCACCTTTTTGATGAACTGAACCGTCATGGCCGCATCACACTTACTGACTGGCTTTGCTTCCACCCATTTGGTGAACTTGTCAAGTGCCACTAACAAGTGGGTCTTTTTGTCCTTGGATCGCTTAAAGGGTCCAACCATATCGAGCCCCCAAGTCGCAAACGGCCAAGTTATTGGAATCATCCTCAACTCTTGAGCCAGAATATGAGCGCGGTGTGTAAATTTTTGACAACCATCACATCTTTTGACTAAATCCTCAGCATCAACGTGAGCTATTAACCAATAGAAACCGTGACGAAAAGCCTTAGCCACTAATGATTTTGAACCGGCGTGATGACCGCAATCTCCTTCGTGGATTTCTCGCAAAATATCACAACCCTCTTGAGGAGATACACAATGCTGAATTGCTCATGTGACGCTGTACCGATGTAACTCCCCATTGATTATGGTCATTGACTTGGAATGTCGGATTATTTGACGGGCCGAGGTTTCATCCTCCAGTAACTGGCCTTGGTTCATGTAAGCTAGGTACGGGATTGTCCAATCCAGTATAGTATGCAAAGCTGCCACCAATTGGGCCTCCGGGTCAGGAATAGCCAACTCCTCCTCTGTTGGTATCTTGACCGACGGATTATGTAGTACGTCAAGGAAGACATTTGGTGGGACCGGTTTACGCTGAGAGCCAAGGCGGCTTAAAGCGTCCGCCGCTTCATTCTTTCGCCGGTCTATATGGTCAACTTGATAACCCTTGAAATGACCAGCCACCATGTCCACCTCTCGTCGATATGCAGCCATGAGTGGGTCTTTAGAATCCCAAGTGCCAGACACCTGTTGAACCACCAGATCCGAGTCACCAAAGCACTTAACCCGGCTTAGGTTCATCTCCTTAGCCATCTGAAGACCGTGGAGTAAGGCCTGATACTCAGCTGCATTGTTAGTACAAGGGAACATTAAACGGAGGACATAACAAAACTTGTCACCTCGTGGGGAAGTTAGTATGACTCCAGCCCCCGAGCCCTCCAACTGTCTGGATCCATCAAAGTGAATAGTCCAATACGTGTTATCTGGCTTTTCCTCTGGTGCCTGCAACTCTATCCAATCATTGATGAAGTACACGAGTGCTTGGGATTTAATTGCTATGCGAGGTGTGTATTTGAGCCCGTGAGGTCCAAGCTCAATAGCCCACTTGGCAATCGGGCCAGTTGCCTCTCTGTTTTGAATGATATCTCCCAAAGGGGCTGAACTGACCACTGTGATAGGATGACCCTGAAAATAATGTTTGAGCTTCCGGCATGCCATAAATACTCCATACACCAGCTTCTGCCAATGTGGATACCTCTGCTTTGATTCAATAAGCACCTCACTGATATAATAAACCAGCCGTTGAACCGGATATTCTTTGCCAGCTTCCTTGCACTCCACAACAATAGCCACGCTAACAGCTCTAGCATTAGCAGCCACATACAGCAGTAAAGGCTCTTTATCGATCGGAGCTGCAAGCATAGGCGGTTCAGCTAACTGCCTCTTCAGATCCTCAAACACTTTATCAGCCGCCTCGCTCTAGACAAAGTTATCTGTTTTCTTTAGCATCTGATATAAAGGGATAGCTTTCTCCCCGAGACGACTGATAAACCGGCTCAAAGCCGCAATCCGGCCGGCCAAACGTTGAACGTCATTGATACACGCCGGTTTAGCCAAAGATGTAATTGCTGAATTTTTTTCTGGATTAGCCTCAATACCCCTGTTTGACACCAGAAAGCCCAAGAGTTTGCCTTCCGGGACACCAAAGACACATTTGTCCGGATTGAGCATCATCTTGTAAACCCGGAGGTTGTCAAAGGTTTCTCTCAGGTCATCTATCAATGTTTCCTCTTTCCTGGACTTTATCACAATATCATCCACATACGCATGAACATTGCGCCCAATCTGCTTATGAAGACAATTCTGAACACAGCGTTGATAAGTTTCCTGGGCACTCTTGAGCCCAAAGGGCATGGAGACATAGCAGAATGCTCCAAAGGGAGTTATAAAAGTTGTCTTCTCCTGGTCCTTAACTGCCATTTTGATCTGATGATAACTAGAATAAGCGTCCAAAAAGCACAAGCGGTCACAACCTGCCGTAGCATCAATAATCTGATCAATACGAGGGAGGGCAAAGGGATCTACTGGGCAAGCTTTGTTCAAGTCTGTGTAGTCCACACACATACGCCAAGTGCCATTTTTCTTGAGAACCAGCACCGGATTAGACAACCACTCCGGGTGAAAGAACTCCATGATAAACCCTGCGGCCAACAACCGAGCTACCTCTTCACCAATAGCCTTGCACCTTTCTTTGTTGAAGCGGTGGAGAAACTGTCTGACCGATTTAAACTTAGGATCAATGTTAAGTGTGTGCTCAGCGAGTTCCCTCGGTACACCTGGCATGTCAGAAGGCTTCCATGTAAAGATGTCCCGGTTCTCACGGATGAACTCGATGAGCGTGCTTTCCTATTTGGGATCCAGGTTAGCGTTGATGCTGAACTGCTTGGATGAGTCGCCAAGAACAAAATCAACCATCTTAGTATCTGTGGCTGATTTAAATTTCAATGCCGGATCGTGTTCTGTAGTTGGCTTTTTCAAAGAAGTCATATCTTCCGGATCAACCTTGTCTTCGTAAAACTTTAGCTCTTCCATGGCACAAACCGACTCAGCATAAGCCGCATCACCTTCCTCACATTCCAAAGCGATCTTCCTGCTCCCATGTACTGTGATGGTCCCCTTATGACCTGGCATCTTAAGCTGCAGATAAATATAACACGGCCTCGCCATGAACTTGGCGTAAGCCGGTCGCCCAAATAGAGCGTGATATGGACTTTTGATTTTTACCACCTCAAAAGTCAATGTTTCCGATCTTGAATCATGATCATCTCCAAAAGCCACCTCTAGGGCTATCTTGCCCACTGGATATGCAGACTTACCGGGCACCACACCATGAAAAACGGTGTTTGACGGTTTAAGATTCTTATCTGTCAATCCCATACGACGGAAGGTATCATAATATAGAATGTTGATACTACTTCCCCCATCCATGAGCACTTTGGTGAACTTATACCCCCCAATCTAAGGTGCCACCACTAAGGCTAGATGACCCGGATTGTCAACCCGGGGCGGGTGATCCTCTCTACTCCATAAAATGGGTTGCTCAGACCAGCACAAATACTGAGGCACCGCCGGTTCAACAGAGTTCACAGCCCTCTTGTGAAGCTTCTGATCACGCTTGCACAAGCTAGTGGTGAAGACATGATACTGCCCACTATTTAACTGCTTCGGATTGCTCTGGTAACCCGACTGCTGCTGCTGCTGGTTCCCCTAATGGTTGTAACCTCCCTGGTTGCCCTGGTTCCCTTGGTTGTTGTGTCTGGCTTGATTGCCCTGAAATCCTGAACCGGAGCTGCCGCCTCCGTAACTCGGCCCGTGAAAACCACCTCTTGAACCATCGGGTGGGCCATTGTCATACTGAAACATATTGGAATTCTTGAATTGTCGCATGATATAACAATCCTTCCAAAGATGTGCCGCTGGCTTCTCCTTTGACCCATGATTTGGACAAGGTTGATTTAACAGGCGCTCCAGATTGGGGCCTGAACCTCCGCCCCTCTGGGGCTGCTTGCCCTTGCGGCGCTGACCGTTATCCTGAGGATTGGTGTTAGCCACAAAGTCCAAACTATTATCAGCCTTGCATTTACCATTATTCCCATGACCTGTCGGGTTATGCTGCTGCCCCTTGGTGTTGCCGTTTTTCTTTCCTTTCCCCGGTTTGTTCTCCGCTGAGTCAGGGTCTTTGGTATTATCTGAATCGGCATACTTAACCAAAGCAGCCATAAGCGTTGACATATCATTGCAGTGACGTTTGAGCCTTCCTAACTTTTGTTTGAGCGGCAGAAACCGGCAATTGCCCTCCAACGTTAACACTGCGGTATCCGCATTGATGCGATCTGATGAATGCAGAATAGCTGAGACCCGCTTCACCCAATGGGTTGTAGACTCCCCATCCTCTTGGAGACAAGCGGCCAGGTCTACAATTGACATTGGCTGCTTACAGGTATACTTAAAATTCTGGATAAACCGGTGCTTCAACTCGGCCCATGATCCGACAGAGTTAGCTGGTAAGCTCTTCAACCAAGTACGAGTTGTCCCTTCCAACATCATGGTGAAGTATTTAGCACACACCGCTTCATCCACATCTAACATCTCCATTGCCATCTCGTAGCTTTCAACCCATGCCTCTGGCTGCAAATCAGCGGTGTAATTGGGTACCTTACAAGGGCCCTTAAAATCCTTGGGCAGCCGCACATTATGCAAAGCGGGGGGTGAGACACGGCACCCCTAAGGAACTGAATACCGCACATGGCTCTACAGAAGCAGTAGGGTGAACCGGAGTAGGTTGACGGGCTCCATGCAAAGCTGCTAACTCGACCTCTCGACGTGCACGACCATGATCCACCACATCCTGCACATTAGCCCCTCCACCTGCCGGGTTGTGACCTCGCGGCAAATTACGGCGACGTGCACTGCTGGACACGGCCGGTTCATCCTCAATGTGCCTGTTGTAGCTCTGGCTCGGGCAGGGGGGTGGAATGAATCCTCTCACGACTATGCGAATAAGCATGCTGCTGGTTTAATGCTGTTTGAAGGAGCTCTCTGGCCCGTCGTGCCTGAATGGCAACTGGTGACTCGCTGTCGGTCGGGAGGGCTGCCAATCGTAAAGCGGCGGCCACAATGTTGTCCAATGGGTTGGAGTAATGCCCCGGGGCATAGGAACATATTGTGGCACAATGTTGTTCTGACCAGGCGGGTCCATCGTGCGTGGCTGAACCGGCGCTCCAGTTCCCGGTGCCTCCGTCCGGTTTAATACTGGCTGGTTACTAGTTCCTGCTCCTGGTGTGTTGAAGAGATTCTTGGCTCATAACTCGGCGGGAGATGCGACCAAAATCTTCTTCTCATGACTTCCTCTGAGGCATTCTAATCCAGCCTAAGCCAGTAGGCCTGAGCTTCCAACTCGGCCCGCTCTGTAGCCATCCTAGCGTTCTCTGCTACTAGGTCCACTTTAGCCTGAGTTATCTGATCTTTCACCTTTGCTATATCCGCATTGTGTTCATCCCGGGCTGCTACGTCCACCTCTGCGGCCATCAATGTTGCCAAAGTGTCGAACAAGTCAGACAGAACTTGAGCCGGAGGTGGCGTAGAGCCCCCTGCTCCCGCTGGCGTTGCTGTTGCCGAACCAGAGAGCATTGCCGCGGCGGTTGATGAGTGGGGTGCTGATTGTGTACCGGCCATAAAGATAGCGACCCGGTTTGGCAGATCAAGGGGATCCGGAATACTGTTGCCATCGGAACCTCCGCTAATCCGACCGTCCTGCAACTGATATAGTGATTCGGTTTCTCCGGTTGAAGACTCGTCATCAGAGCAGACAACGGTTTCTCCATCAGATGCCGGTCCTTGCTCATATTCTGCTCCATGGATGACACCTACAAAAACATGCCTTGCTGCGGGCTGAACCGGGGAAGGGCTTGCACGCTGAGCCGTCTCAATGATGTCGGCGCAGGTGGCCGAGTCAGGGTCCGGTTCGCCAATCTTGCCAATGAAGACGTGAATCCTACCAAAGGGGACCCGGTACCCGTATTCGATTGAACCGGCCTTGGGGCCCCATCCTGTGTCATCGATGTAGAGCTTGCCGCGACGACTCTTCGTCATCCGGCCCACAGCGTATCCCTTGAGTCCATCAAAGCTGCCCTTCAAGAACTCGAAACCGTCATGCGGTAGCCCCACGGTGGGCGCCAACTATCGTGGGTTTGTCACGGCAGATGTCCTCGTGAAGGGACTTAGTCGTGGAGCCATCGCTACGGGTTAGCTTAAAGGGGTTAAATCGGACAAGGGGACACGAGGGGTTTTATACTAGTTCGGCCCCTTCAATGAAGGTAAAGCCTACGTCTAGTTGTGATTGGTATTGCTAGGGTTTCGATGACCAGGGAGCAAATCCGCTTTTGCCTGGCTCTCGAGTTGTTGTCTGTTGTCCCTAAACCGCTGTCGGGTCGTCCTTTTATATACATAGGTTGACGCTCGCCGGTTTACAGAGTCCCGAGGCCGGATCATAAACGTGTCCGGCTTGGTCTCTATTCCTTCTACTTACAATACAAGTTACATGAGAGAGTCGGTTTACATCTACAGGCCTTAACTCACCTTTGGGCCTTGGGCCTTCGTAAAGCGCCACCATCCTTACGTCTTCATGGGCTCCTAATCTTCATAGAGTTAATCCGGCTACTCCTGGCCGGTTTACGTCCAGTAGTAATATCCCCGACAAGCTGTGTCACAGGTTAAGTGGCACACCCCCAACCCCTCGGGTTCAACCGCCGTCGATCTCATCCATGGCCCCACCACTGATCCCCTCTGGATCGCTGTCTACAATTTGCCATTCTACATCGCCATCGAGCCCCTTTTGTCATTTCTGAAGGACATGTTCTGCGACGCTGGCTTGGGATCCACAGCCTCCAAGTCAGACCTCATCGACGGCGACCACGAGGAGGGCACCCTCTCCGGCTCTTCCAAGGGGAAAGAGCCCATCTTCTCTTCCAAGGGGAAAGCGCCCGTCTGCGACATTAGGGAGGGCACCCTATAGCCGTGCTCTTCCAAGGGGAAGGAGCCCATCTGCGACAACATGGAGAGCATCCAGGGTCCGTGCTCTTCCCACGAGAACGAGCCCATCCGTGACAAGTGAGGAAACCCATGATTTGTTTTGCCGTGACTCTTCATAGGGGGAAACCCATGATTTATTTTGTCGAGTCCCTTTTGTAGCATAGTGAGAATATGGCCACTTTTAATTGCTATATCTGGTTATTTGCAGTATGCCTTGTTTATTTCAGTTGTTCACAATGTGATGCTCTATATGTGCAATTATTTACTGTGCAGTACATTTCATCAATCTAGTTTTAAACATACCGATAGGAATGCATATATTTTCTTGATGTTAAGCCTGTTATAGCTAGCATATGCCTCTTCTAAAGTTTTTTGATTGTTCGGTTGTTTGTAGTTAGCATATGTTCAGTTTCAAATGCTATTGGTTGTTCGTAGTATGCCTTGTTTATTCCAGGTATTCACAATGCGATGTTCTATATGTGCAAGTATGAACTGTGCAGTTCAATTTCATCAGTACCAGTTTCAACAATACCACTATGAATGACTACATTTGGTTGCTGCATCTTGTAGTAAACACGCCTTCCCATTTTATTTAACCATAACCAGTGTACTTAGACCGGCACAATACCAGTTTGAATGACCATGTTTGCTTGTTGTTAAATGTTTGGCCTGTTGCAGTTAGCACACCTTTCACCTTGTTTTGCTTTACTAGCATGCTTAAACCTGCACACTGAAGCTATCTTTTGGAGATTATTTTGTCTCCCATGTGTAATTTTGGTTGATGTTTAGCCTGTTGTGCTTAACATGCTTTTTGATGTACCTACACAGGACAATTTTGGGAACGACTATTGTTTTCCATCGAGGTTAGTTTCATCCCATGGCTTATATCTGCTTGATACATCCATTTTGCATCATGCTTTTATATCGATATTTATTGCATTATGGACAGTTATTTTACTTTATGTCACAATACTTATGGCTATTCTCTCTTATTTTACAAGGTTTACATAAAGAGGGAGAATGCCGGCAGCTGGAATTCTGGGCTGGAAAAGGAGCAAATATTAGAGGCCTATTTTGCGCAACTCCAAAAGTCCTGAAACTTCATGGGACATCTTAAAAGAAATAAAGAAAAATCCTCGCCAAAGATGAAGGCCAGGGGGCCCCCACCCTTCTCACGAGGGTGGGGGCGCCCCCCCCCCTAGGGCGCGCCCCCCTACCTCATGGGCCCCCTGGTGGGTCTCCGACGTCCATCTTCTCCTATATGAAGTCTTTCGATGAGAAAAAATAGGGAGCAACCTTTCGGGACGAGACTCCGCCGCCACCAGGGGGAACCGAGGCGGAACCAATCTAGAGCTCCAGTAGAGCTGTTCTGCCGGGGAAACTTCCCTCCCGGAGGGGGAAATCATCGCCATCGTCATCACCAACGCTCCTCTCATCGGGAGAGGGCAATCTCCATCAACATCTTCACCAGCACCATCTCATCTCCAAACCCTAGCTCATCTCTTGTATCCAATTCTTGTCTCAAAGTCTGGGATTGGTGCTAGTAGGTTGCTAGTAGTGTTGATTACTCCTTGTAGTTGATGCTAGTTGGTTTATTAGGTGGAAGATCATATGTTCATATCCTTTATGCATATTATTACCCCTCTGATTATGAACATGAATATGCTTTGTGAGTAATTACGTTTGTTCCTGAGGACAAGGGAGAAGTCCTGCTATTAGTAGTCATGCGAATTTGGTATTCGTTTGATATTTTGATAAGATGTATGTTGTCTAGCCTCTAGTGGTGTTATGTGAATGTCGACTACATAACACTTCACCATTATTTGGGCCTAGAGGAAGGCATTGGGAAGTAATAAGTAGATGATGGGTTGCTAGAGTGATAGAAGCTTAAACCCTAGTTTATGTGTTGCTTCGTAAGGGGCTGATTTGGATCCATATGTTTCATGCTATGGTTAGGTTTACCTTAATACTTTTGTTGTAGTTGCGGACGCTTGCAATAGAGGATAATCATAAGTGGGATGCTTGTTCAAGTAAGAACAGCACCCAAGCACTGGTCCACCCACATATCAAATTATCAAAGTATCGAATGAGAATCATATGAACGTGATGAAAACTAGCTTGCCGATATTCCCATGTGTCCTCGGGAGCGCTTTTCCTATTATAAGATTGTCAGGTGGTTGGTGCGACATATGCCAAGGGATGGCTTATCATTGTGGGAGCCAATAAAACATCGCCGGTGCCTGGAAACGGGATAAGGCGAAGACATGCACACCGGCGAATCTTACCCAGCTTCAGGGCTCCCCGTGGAGATAACACCCCCTAATGCTGCTCTGCGGGGTCTCCGCGTGATCACTAGCTTGAAGGGTAGCTACAGAATGCTCCTTGAGCTGTTCGGTGAAAGGATGAAGGAGGGCCAGGCTAGCCCGCTCCTCTTCTACTTGTGGTGTCTAAAATCTATCCAAAGAGCGATCTCCCCTGCATGGGAACCCTGGGGGTTTATATAGGCCTACCCCCCAGGGGTACAATGGTAATCCAGCTGGGCGCGGGCCCCAGTCGTCTGTGTCTACGGCCGCAGGCTTCTCCGCCGACTGGTGGGGCCCGCTGACTGGTGGGCCCACCGGCTGCCGACCCTTTGGTCGACAGGCCGGCCCCACCGCCCGGGGGTCTTGTCGGGGGCTGGTTACTGTTATCTTGCCCCTGGTGACGATGGCTTTGTCGTGGTAAGCATGGCTACAGTGCCGCCGCGAGGCGGCTTATCACTGTGGCCTTACCTTCTCTTGTCTCCTTAGTGAAGCACCTCCTTGGAGGGAGAAAGTTGGCCAGCTATCGGAAGCCGGCCATACCCCTGGCCAGCTGCGGGAAGCCCGGCCGCCTTTGGGATCTCCTTGACCAAGGGGGCCTGCCACCCATGGGTCGTACTTGTCGGATATCGGGTTCCGGCAGACCCTTGAGGTTCGAACACTGGGGTGCGCGCGGAGATTTCGCCTCCTGCCTACCTACACTCCTCTGCCTTGCTTGGATCTAAACTAAGGAAAGAACAACACAAGAGACGCAGGGTTTATACTGGTTTGGGCCACCGTTGTGGTGTACCACCCTACTCCAGAGTGTGGTGTGGTGGATTGCCTCTTGGGCTGATGATGATGAACAATACAAGGAAGAACAGCCTCGCGAGGGTCTGTTCTTGGCTGGGGCGATGAACTGCTGGGAGGAGCTCAGTCACCCTTCTCTCTCTACCTGATCTTCTCTATCCTTCGATCTCTCTCTTTTCTTCCCACCTCCCTTTGCTCGGTGGGTGGCTGGTCCTATTTATAGAGTCCCTGGTCCTCTTCCCAAATATCGAGCGGGAAGGGAGCCAACAATGGCGGGCTAATTTGAAGGGGGACAACTAGTATCAGCTATCCTGACAAAAGTAGTCTTCGCCTGCGCAAAGCTCTGGAGATGACGCCGTCTTGGGCTCCACGGTGACCTCCATCTCGTAGTCCTCCTGGTCTTGGTCTCGTTGCACCGAAATGGAAACCTTTGCCTGATGCCTCGGTACTCCGCGGCTGCGCTTGCCCCCTTTGCACCAAAGAGGAAGGGAAGACACTGCACGGGCTGGCACCCGCCTGGCGCCCTCGGTCGTCATGGCTTGCGTCACGGGCACCTCGTGAGGCACCCCGCCTTGATCTCTCCGCCTCCTCGTGAGCCAGCCTGACGAGGCCGCGCCTGAGGAAGCTCCACGTCGTCCGCCCCGCGAGGCTTGGCCCCTCACGAGGGTCTTGGGTTGTGTTGGTGAAGATGGGCTGCGCTGGGCTCCCCTTTGAGCCACGCCGCAGGCTGCAGGCAGGCAAGTCTGGGGACCCCCGTTCCCAGAACACCGACAGTAGCCCCCGGGCCCAAGGCGCGCCTGGACTTGGCTGTGCAGGGAGGCAGAAGGGCAAGAGCGGAGCGTCGCGGGCCCTAACAGCCTGCGGCCTTGGGTGCCGCGTGGCGGTTGATTGGACATGGGCGGCACTGTTCCCCCACGCCCTCCTTATTTTGCGTCATGCTAGGCGGACCCGTAGTCGTACACAGCTGTTCCCCTATTTGGTTGCTCGAGCGCCCTCTGTCCTTCCTCTGCTCGGACTCTGGTTTCTGTTTTTGACTCAATCTTGAACCCCCCCTTCCCATCGCCATGGCTCCGATGAAGAAGGGAAGAGGGAAGGAACCCGTGTCTCCGCCTTGCCCGCCGCCGTTGGCGGCCCCCGCCGAGGGCTTGGGCAAGGTCAGCTTGGCTCTGGCCATCGTCTTCAATGAATGCGGGAGGACGACGGCCTGGCCCGCGTCCCACTTCTCCATCGGCAGGATAGCCACCGAGGTCCCGTATTTTGCCAACGCCCTGTGGGCGGGTCTGGTTCCTCCCTTTTCTGATTTCTTCAATGTCATGCTCTCCCATTATCAGATCCACATGATGCATCTGGGTCCTAAATCCATCACTCTCCTTTCGGTCTTCTCCTTTGTTTGTGAGGCTATGATGGGCATCCTTCCCTCGGTTGCCTTGCTGCGCCACTTCTTCTCGCTGCGCCTTGTTGACCCTACCCAATGCTGGGCGTGCGTGAGCTTCGTTGCCGCGCCTGAGACGGCGGCCTCTGGGATTGACTTCAAGCTCCCTCCGCCCGCGGCTGGGTTCCGCGAGCGGTGGCTGTATGTGGATGCTGGGGTGCCCAGCCCCCTGCTGTCAGAGCCAACTTCGCCTGCTGTCCCCAATTCGGGCTGGGGCCAGGAGACGCTTGAGAGCCCCCGGCTCGTCTTCGTCTGGCACCGCTTCGCGTTCTTGAGGTCGCTTGGCGCGACAGCGCCCAAGGTGGTGAAGGAGTTCCTGCTACGCCGCGTCGCTCCTCTCCAGCGCCACTCCCGCCGGATGTGGGCCTTCAGCGGGCGCGATGATCGTATGAGGCTCCAGGAAGAGGACCTGACGCCTGAAGTGCTGAGGACGGCGCTCTTGACCCTGACGGGGGACCCCAACCCTGGTGGTATCCAGCAGGGAGGGGCCTTGCTGTACCTCTGCCAGAGTGGGGGCGATTTCGTGAGGTAGCTGCCTATCTTCGATGAGTGGGGGCCGCGCCCCGCCGGCCTTCAGGGGCCTCGTGAGAACCCAGTGGTGGTAACTGCCCTTCTAGTCGGCCAAGGCGACTCTTCCTCAAGTGGCAGAGCAGGGAGGCATGAGGCGCCAGAGGCCGAGGGGGCTCCCGGCGGGGTGACAGCACCGGGCGAGGCTCATGAGGAAGCAGTTATCGGGGCCCGTGCCGCCGAGGCTGAGGGTGACAAGCAGCTGCCCTCTGCGCCTACGACCGAGGCCACCGAGGCTCCGGCGGCTTCTCTTGGCGAGGCGATTGGCGGCGCGCGTCAGGCAGGCACCCCTGACGCAGATCGCCTTGACGCTCCACCTTCGTCGCAGGTTGATCCCTGCGCCCGACTCTTAGGCCGCTTCCGCGTGGACTTTCAGGCCCTCCGGAAGAGAAGGGAGTCCCTAGGCGACGATTACCCTTGTCTCCTGCTGAAGCGTAGGAAGTACTTCGCCACTGATGAGTAAGCCTTCTCCTTTCCCAGCTCCCGATCCTTCTGTTGCTCTTACTGACCCTTGCTCTGCAGGCCCCTTCCAGCCGAGCTTGCGGAGACGGCTGAGGAGCCGTCCCCCTTGGCTTCGCCCCCTCACCGTCTTCAAGCGCTCCAGGCAGTGGAGCCCTTGTGGTGAGGGCGATTGACGAGGCGAACCGTCCCGAGGCGTATCGTGGCCCCGCGCACCTCGCGATCCTTCACGGGCCTTCTCGTGGCATAGCCGGCTTGCCGTGGGCTTCTCGTCTGGTCGTGGACTGCGATTGGCTGAGGCGCTTCCTGCGCTCTTCACCTAGGGACGGGCTGGCCCCCGGCCGGGCTTCTGACGTGGCGTGCCCGGCCGTCGCGTGGGTGCCAGCCCCCAGCCCCCAGCCTGGAGGGGGAGTTCTGGCTCGCGGCCCCCGGCGCTTGCTTGGGGCAGATGATGGTGTGGAGGACGTGCTCGAGCGTGCTCGGGAGCGTCGCGCTCTCCGCCAACGATTCCTTCGAAGGGCGGCTGACGTGGTAAGCCTACTTGGAGAGGAGCTTGCCGATGAAGACGCATGCCTTGAGGCCGAGGGCCTGCGCCTAACTGCAGAGAGGCGCGAGCTGGAGGGCGCCGCCGCCCTTGCGCGTCGTCAGTGCGATCTTGATGACGCAGAGGCCAAGGCATCGTTGGTGGCCTCTCGGGAGGCCCGATCTTGGGCCGCTAAGGAGGCTCGGGAGGCTGACCGGTGGCGAACGGCGGTGGAGGAGCGGGCTCGGGAGCTCCTGGCCTAGTGCCACTCACTGGAGGAGCAGGTGGAGCTGCGCGAGGCAGCCCTCGCGTCGATGAAGGTGGCCTCCGGCGACTCAGCAGAGCTCCAGAAGCGTGAGGAGGCGCTGATGCTGGAAGCCGCCGAACGTACCCGTGAGTACAAGTGTCTGGAGACGAGGGAGCGCTTGTTGACGCAGGCGGAGGATGATGTTGCTGCACGGGAAGCCCGCTTCCTGGAGGAGGTCGGACGTCGAGTGGCGATGGCGCATTTGAACCTCGACCACGAGTTCGACGAGAAGCTGGGGTTGATCCGGGCCGAAGCTGAAGGCAGGACTGCTGCCTTGAGGGCCAAGCTGGAGGAGGCGACGCGGCGGGCCGACGCTTTCCGGGCTGCTCTTGAGGTGGCGCAAGGTGAGTTAACCGCTTCCCAGGCCGAGGTGCTCCTTCTCTGCCAGCGGGTGGAGGAGGCTGAGGTCATCGCGGGCCAGAACGCGGACGAGATCCGTCAGCGGTGGATCCTGGAGCATGAGCACGGCCCCATGCTTGCCACGCTCCGGGAGAGAGCCAACACAGCCTTGGGCAACATCTGCGAGGCGGCTGTTGGCGAGCCGCACGCAGTCAACTATGCTGGCAATCTTCAGTTCTTCACTGACGTGGTGACGCAGTTGGAGGCATGGTCGGTCAGGGCTGACAGGTTGGTGGAGGAGAGGAGCCGCGCCCTGCTTGGGCGCGCCTTTTCTCGTGTCTTCAGCCACCTCCGGAACATGGATCCCCACTTTGATTTTGACGCCGCCATCGCCCCAGTCCCCCAGGCCGTCCGAGGCGACCTGGCGCACTGGGTGGAGGACAATGTGCACACTCTTATCAGGGCCTTCGCTTCAGACAACGACGACGCGATCGTGGCGGCCGACGAGGGCGGCGTGGTGAACGGCCCTGACGCCGCTGGCGGCGACGCGGACAGCGATGGCGAGTTCAGCGACGCCAGCAATGGCTTGGGTGGTGCTGCTGAGAACGCATTGGGGGATTCGTCCGACTGATTGTGCATCGCTCCTACTTCCTTACCCTGCATGAATAGAACTCAGGTTTTGGCCTGATTGCAGTGAGAGCATTTTGGAGGGGGGGCCCTTATGTAAAACTTGTGTTCATCGTATTAGTAGACACTACATTGCCCATGCACCCATGCCAAGTGGCTGGCCCAAGCGACGCGCTGGTCGGCTAGTTTACCTTTGTCCCGTGCTGGCCATGAGGCAGCCCGCGGGGGGTTGTGGCGTCTCGAGTGTTCCCTGATTGGGTTCGTAGGATCTGCAGTAAAACACCCTCCTGAGAGGTCACATCGGCGGCAGTCTGGGCTGCGCGCAAGCTAGGCCTGACCCGGCTCGCGAGGGGCTCGCGAGGGGAGGCAGCTGAGGCGATGCGCTAACCAAAACGCGAGAAATTGCTCGAACGAGACTAAGAACCCCTTCCCCGAACACACGCAAATCTCAAATTCGAATCCAACTTGAATCCAGCGGAGGAAAGCGGCAACCAAAGGGAAAAGCGATGAAAGCAAACAAAAGGCCGCGTCTGGCAACTAGTCTAGTCTTGGACGTCTTCTCACCAGCGCGGAGCTAAGTGCTGCCACTGGGCGTGGGAGGTAGCCCCAGGGCCTGAGGCCGGCACCCCTGAGACTCCGGGGCGTGTACAGCCCCACTCATTATTACGTGAGAGTGTCACGGGGCGGCGAGCTTCACAGGCACTGGGCCTTCTTCACAGGTACTGGCCTTGCTTCATATCGCCAGATGAGGGCCCCGCCTTGCGCCACACTCTAGTGCCATCAACGACGACCGGAAACTAGGACGCCGCCGATGGGGTAGAGCGGTCGCCAGCGGTTCCCCCGACGACCACGGGTCCTCCGCCGGGGGCAGGCCCTGAGGCACCTCCCCAGCGGAGGGCCTACCTCCTGAGAGCACCTTGCTCCGAACGCCGCGGTGGTGATGTCGGATCCCGGCCCCTCTCCTGCAGCCCCCTGCGCCCTCCTCCCGAGGGGCAGGAGACTGTGGGAGTGGGGCAGCTGCTCGCTGTGGCGACCTGCACCTCCTGCGATCCATGGTTAGCGTATGCCTGCTCCTGAAAAATTAGCGGTACCCGATAATCGTTGGCGCCAGCGTGGCCAGTGGGACCGTCCCGGGGCTCCCGGAAAGGCTCAGCTTCTGGCGCCTCCTCCCCCCAGCTTGGGCTGAGGAGCGAGCCTTGTTCGCCCTCGTGTGGGTGTCCTCGGTCCATCATGAGGGGCACGTATTCCTCCGGTGCCATCGTCCCGAATGCCACGCCGTAATGCCCCGCATGCCACGCGGTCCTGCCTGACGCGCCCACCGTGGGGTGGCAGCGCGGCTGTCCACTGGGGTCGTGGGTCGCGTCGAGTCCTTCTTCTTCGCGGACCGGGAGCGGGGGTAGCACCGCCGCCGGTCCGGCGCTGACAGCTTCGCTGGCGTTGGAGTAGCCTTGGAGCCCGCGGGCGCGCATGGAGCCCCCGCGCGGGCCGCCCTGGGCTTGAGATGGGAGCTGGGTGGAAAAGGGGTGAGCCCCCAAGGAGGCGAAGCCCAGGAGCTCTGCCACTCGCTCCAGCAGCACGTCGTGGCTGCCCTCCAGCAGCCTGCACTGCAGCAGCTCTCGGGCCACTATGAGTGCGGCCCTCGAGTTCGCCTGCTCCCTGCGGGTGTACGGCGTCGTGGTCGCGGCGTGATTGGAGGCCCTTGCTGCCGACCGCGTCTGCCGCGGTGTGAGAGCTGTCGAAGCCTGTCTGCGTCGCCCGCGGCCCGCGGCACCCTACAGACCGCGAGCTGCCTAGGGCACGGGGTCGCCCGAGGCAAGTGGCTCTGCACAGGCGGGCCACGCCGCCCACGGATCTGGGTTGCCTGCCTGGTCGCCGGACATGGTGATGACGACGCGACGGGGCGCGAAGCGGTAGAAGGTGGATTCCGGCGCACCCCTACCTGGCGCGCCAAATGTCGGATTTCGGGTTCCGGCAGACCCTTGAGGTTCGAACACTGGGGTGCGCGCGGAGATTTCGCCTCCTGCCTACCTGCACTCCTCCGCCTTGCTAGGATCTAAACTAAGGAAAGAACAACACAAGAGACGCAGGGTTTATACTGGTTCGGGCCACTGCTGTGGTGTAACACCCTACTACAGTGTGTGGTGTGGTGGATTGCCTCTTGGGCTGATGATGATGAACAATACAAGGAAGAACAGCCTCGCGAGGGTCTGTTCTTGGTGGGGCGATGAACTGCTGGGAGGAGCTCAGTCACCCTTCTCTCTCTCTCTCTACCTGATCTTCTCTATCCTTCGATCTCTCTCTTTTCTTCCCACCTCCCTTCGCTCGGTGGGTGGCTGGTCCTATTTATAGAGGCCCTGGTCCTCTTCCCAAATATCGAGTGGGAAGGGAGCCAACAATGGCGGGCTAATTTGAAGGGGGACAGCTAGTATCAGCTATCCTGACAAAAGTAGTCTTCGCCTGCGCAAAGCTTTGGAGATGACGCCGTCTTGGGCTCCACGGTGACCTCCATCTCGTAGTCTCCTGGTCTTGGTCTCGTTGCACCGAAATGGCAACCTTTGCCTGATGCCTCGGTACTCCGCGGCTGCGTTTGCCCCCTTTGCACCAAAGAGGAAGGGAGGACACTGCGCGGGCTGGCACCCGCCTGGCGCCCTCGGTCGTCATGGCTTGCGTCACGGGCACCTCGTGAGGTACCCCGCCTTGATCTCTCCGCCTCCTCGTGAGCCAGCCTGACATGGCCGCGCCTGAGGAAGCTCCGCGTCGTCCGCCCCGCGAAGCTTGGCCCCACACGAGGGTCTTGGGTTGTGTTGGTGAAGATGGGCCGCGCTGGGCCCCCCTTTGAGCCACACCGCAGGCCGCAGGCTGGCAAGTCTGGGGACCCCCGTTCCCAGAACGCCGACAGTACTGGCCGCTCGCCGTGGGTGATGTCACGATCATCGTGGCAATAGTGCTGCGCCGGACGGGGATGGCCCCCCCGTACGATACACTGTGGCCAGGCGTGCGCCGGGATTCGGGGGTGGCAGGCTTTACTGTAGCCACGCCCCGTCTTGTCACCGTTACGTGGGTGCAGACTCTGAGGGCAAGATCTTAGCCGCCTGCTAAGGGGGCGGCTCCCGGGAGTCGGCCCTTTTATGGCCGGCTTCTGGAAGTCGGCCTGCTCGTGGTCTTGTTTCTCAATGATTTCAGGTCTGGGCCGCCTTCGCGTAGCCGGCTTGAGAGGTAGCCGGCTAGGGGAAGGCGGCCTTGTGTCTTGGATGCTTGGAGGCTTGATCGTCCTGTAATTTTTCTGAAGTGCCAGGGGAAGCCGGCTAGGCTACCCGAAGTTTGAAGGCTGGTGCCAGTCGGCACGCGAGTACGGCTGTGAACTGACCGCTCGTCGCCTGCGCGCCACGTGGCATCCTCCGGCTGGAGGGGCCTGTCAGCCCACGCGCGCGACGGGATGTCGCCGCAGTCTAGGGCCCATCAGTACAGGGCCTCGGGCCATGTGTGGATCTTCTGCGGCCTGGACGGACCGTGCGTGCCCCAGCGGTGGTTTCCCCACGCCGTAATGGCGCAATAATCACGGTGCGTGGGGGAGTGGGTGCAGTTAATCCCACATCCCCCCGCGTCCTGCCTCCTCGGCTTCACCGCACGAGGCTATAAGTAGGGGGAGAGGAGGGGAGCGCCAAACGCTCACGCGCTCTCCCTCGCTCTGCCCCCTCCTTCTTCTTCCTCCTCTTTTCACGACAGCTACCTGCCGCCGCTCGGCCTTCCTGCCAATCTTCTTGGCTCGCCGTCGCTTCGTCGCAGTTGGGTTGTGCACCCTCCTTTCGCCGCACCTTTCTCGCCGCCGCGCCGTCCCCATGGCGTTGTCGAGCTCCTGGGACGGCTCCAACATCCACGACGGCCACGTCAACTTCCTCCGTCGGACGCGGCGGCTGCCGGGCGCGGATCTTGTGCGGGTCCACCTCATGCTGGAGAGGGAAATCTCGCCGGCGCCGGAAGAGGACGAGCGGGTAATCTTCCGCTCGCACTGCCTGCGCGGCTTCGGCATGCCGGCCAGCGGGTTCCTTCGCTCGTTCCTTGAATTTTATCATCTCCAGCCGCATCACCTCACTCCCAATGCGGTGATGCTGTTGTCGGCCTTCGTCACCCTGTGCGAGGGTTTTCTGGGCGTCCTCCCCACTCTTGAACTGTGGGGAGAGTTCTTTCAGTGCAAGCTTGGCACCGTCGTCGCGGGCGTGCCCGCCCCATGCGGTGCCTTCATCGCCATGCGGAGGGCGAGCGACAACAACCCATTTCCGCCCATCCCGCTGATCCAGTCGGTGAAGCTCTGGCAGAAGTCCTACTTTTATGTGAAGAATATTGCTCCGCAAGGCGACTTCGTCAACCTGCCGGCTTACATAGCCGGCCCGCCGACTGGGAGGCAGCCTTCATGGTCCTTCTGGTTCAGGTCGCTGTCTCCGGGCAGGTCCGCCTCCGTTGCCCGGCTCCAGGTGATGATCCAGTCGGAGGGTCTGTCCGGGGCCGACCTGGTGGCCGCCTTCGTGGAGCGCCGGGTGCTCCCGCTCTAGGGCCGACCTCATATGATCTGCCAGATGAGCGGTCGCTTCGACCCGTGCCGGCTAAACACCAAGGAGATGCCTCACGCCGAGGTGTCTTACATGGTGAACTACATTTCCAACTGCAAGCTCACCGAGGAGTGGCAGTATGGCAAGGTGCCGTACTCTCGCGCCAATCCTCCGCCGGTGGTAAGTTTTTCTTCCTCTTTATCTTTGCCTGTTTGCCGAGTTCAGGGTGGCCGACTCCTGACCAGCCGGCCTTTCTTTGGCAGAACCCCATGCTTCCGCCAGCAGCCGGGGCCGCAGGGGTGGAATGCCAGTTCCTCCCCGACCGTATGATGGACGATGTAGATGACCCAGACCTGGGGGCAGCCGCCATGGAAGACGACGTCGCGGGGGAAGGCGGCGACGCAGGCGGGTCCGGGCTCGGGGCCGGCTTCGAGGACTGGCCAGATGACGACGAGGCCGAAGTCATCATGCGCCGCCTACCGGCACCCGATCACCATGGTGCGGGCCCATCCGCCGGGCCGACTGCCCAGGGCGGCACGCAGAAGCGCCGGACCGCGTCGACCCACTTCGGCAGTCGGCCGAAGAAGCCCAAGAGTACCGCGGCAGCGACCAAGCGGGACGAGGCGGCCGCGAAGGCAGCCCGCTTCCGCAAGGTGGTGAAGCAGCCGCAGGCGGTCTCAGCGTAAGTGTCATTGTTCTCATGCCTTTCTTTTTTCTTCTTCTTCGTTTGATGTTTTTCCAAACCCTTTTTCTCAATTTATCAAACAGGGCCCCTCTTTCCCTTGGGCGAGCCCCAGCCACCTCCATAGTCAGAGCCGTAGGAGGGTCTTCAAGCTCGCGTCGGGTAGATCCCCGCGCCGACCTCCTAGAGGCGACGGAGCGGAATGCGCGGGAAGCGCGGGAGGAGCGGGAGGCGGAGGAACGGAAGGCGGCTCGGGAGGCAAATCAGAAGTCGGCGGAGGTGCGAGCCGTCGCGGCCGCCAAGGCCCAAGCGGAGGCCGCAGATGCGGAGAGGGAGGCGGAGGCCCTGCAGAACCAGCCTCCGCAGTTCGTCATTCCCCTCTGCGCCGCGGCTCCCGACACCCCTGTGCCCCCGTTGGAGGAGGCCAGCCGCGGACAGTCAAATATGGAGAGGGAGGCGGCGCCATCGCCGCCGACTGGAGCGGGCCGAGGAGGCCGGCCTAAAGTGCCGCCAGCGCAGCCGGCTGGGGGCGAGCCGACCGTGGGAGGGGATCTTGTGATCTCGTCACCACTTCGCCGGCGCGCGGGGAAGGCGACTTCAGCGCCGGACGCACAGAAGACCGTGGACGCCGGCTCATCGGCCCAGGACCTAGAAGCGGCCAGCGATAGCTCGTCCGGGTGGACGCTGGGCGGCAGGATAGCCGTGCTGAATGTGGTGGCGCAGGACGTCCGGAACCGGCTTCAGGCCCAAGCCACCGCGCTGAAGCAATACACCTAGGAGTTTCTCACGACGCGGTCGGTTATTCGGGTGAGTCCTCCTGCTCCTTTGATTGCTTTTAATTTCTTCCGTGGGGGCACGTCAGCGCACCCACTGGGTGTAGTCCCCGAGTTCCGAGCCGGCTGCTGAGCAGGCGGCTTGGAACTTATTGGAAAGCTTGATTACCATCTTGTTCTTACTCACATCCCTTGTCTTCTCTGCAGGAGTACCATAACCTCCGCGCGGCCGCCTTCAACTCCCAGGCCCAGGAGTTGAATCAGAAAGCCACTGATCTGACCGAGAGACGGAGTAAGCGCTTCGTTTTTCTTTTAAGTGGGGGCGCGTCAGCGCACCCACTGGGTGTAGTCCCCGAGATTTGGGCCGACTACCGAGTAGTCGGGTCGGATCTTTTCCTGATGACTTCTTTCTTTATATTGCAGAGGCCAATGCCAACTTGAGGAGCCAGCTGAGCGGAGCCCAGACCGCCCTTCGTGCCAAGAAGGCCGAGTGCACCGCCCTGGCTCAAGAGCATGACCGCCTGGCCAAGAAGCTGGCCGACCAGGAGGAGAGCCACAAGGCAGCCCTGAAAGCGGCGCAGGACAGCGAGGCCGCCCTCAAAGCCGAGTACGAGACCGAGGCGGCAAACTGGGCCGAGATGAGGCAGGCGCTGAGCCAAGGCTATAGCCAGGTGGAAGACTTGATTGATGGTAGGCCGCCTTCTTCTTTACTTCCTTGCCTGCCTTCTACTATCTGATTCATTTTTTGATTTTGTGTCACTGCTTTCCTCTTTGTGCAGATTACTTCCCCGGCTACTCAGCCGCCGCCACCCAAGCCATCGAGGCCTACCGCGACGCGCGACGGCAGGCGAGGGCCGAGATTGCGCTGAATGCCAGCCGGTCACTTGAGGAGCGCAAGTGTTGGCTGCCCTCTGGCCTAGCGAGGTGATTCCACGCACCCCAAGTCGGACCGCCGACTGGCTGGAGGTCGCAGTCAGCCGCTTCAAGGCTTGGAAGGCGTCAGCGGCCCACTCCGGCGCTGGGCGGGCTCTGGAGTTCGTCCGGGCTGGGTATCCTGGGCTGAACTTGGACCAGCTGAGCACCTGGCGGCAGGAGGCTGAAGAGGAGCTGGAGGCGGTGCGTCCGGCTATCATCCAGCGCGCCTCGGTGATCGCCGAGTATACCGATACTAGCGCCTTTGGTCCTGAGGTGGATGACGCCGGCGTCGCTCAGCCGGAGGAGTGAATCGGGCTGAACCCGGCCGAAGGTGAGGACTCGGCGGAGGAGATTGCCTCCAGTGATGAGGGCAAAGAGGAAGAGGGAGAGGATGACGAAGACGCTGCGCCGGATGGTGAAGCGACCAGCCCGCCTCAGCCCGATCGTGCTTCCAACAACGATGCCGAGACTCGCTAGCCGGTCACTCCTTCAGCCGGCACCGCCGACTCTGCCAACCTACCCAACTCGCCTGTTGTTCCCCTGGCTTGATCCGCCGTCCTAGCTTTCCTGCTTGTTACTTCTTTGAGCAATCTTTTAAATTTACGCAGTTCCACCCACTGGGGGTGTATTCAGACTATGTTGAATGCTGGCCTTTCGAAGGTCTTTTGTGTAAATATTATGCATGTGTTTGGCTTCCATTTATATTTGCTTTTTATCCTTTGGATTTTTCCTTTGCCGCCTTCCCTTGGCCGCCGCCTTCCCAGTCGGACAGTTGCTCTGCAGTCTGTGGCCAGAGAAGGACTTGGTCCTTTTGGGAAGGCAAGTACTTGAGCTTTTTCAGATTTGCAGCAAGGTGAACGGGAAGCCGGCCAGCCGACTGCTCTGGTAGTCGGCTGGCGGGGTGGGAGGCCGGCTCGTGTTATATAAGTTCATTAGTCCTTAGCCGTTTTTCGCGTGGGCATCCTTTCCTGCCCTAGGCTCTTGCCAGTCGGACAGTCGTTTCTTCGAGCTGCGACTTTTGGCAAGAGGGGGCTTGGGTGCTGGCACACTACTTGTCTGGCTACAGGTGGAACTTCAGATATAACTTGAGGCAGCGAGTCCCCGGGCCGACTGGTCGAACCCGGTGCCGGACGCGGAAAGCAAGTGTAGCAACATAATTGTATGCGTGATACTCATCTTTCATAGATAAAAGAGGGTAGTCCCCGAGTACTCCTTGGGGCACCCCTTGTCTCGTGCTTAGTACAAAAGGTAGCGTGCTACGTACTGCGTTTTACCTGTAAAATCTTCGGAGGAGATTGGCGTTCCACGATCGGTCCAACTCCTTGCCGGAATCGTCTCTCTTGCATGCCTTCGGCTTCTGCGCATCGATTAGGTAGTAGGAGTCGTTGCCTAAAGCTCTGCCAATGATGAAGGGGCCCTCCCAAGGGGCCGAGAGCTTGTGCTGGCCGGCTGTTCACTGGATTAGCCGGAGCACAAGATCGCCCTCTTGGAAAGATCTTGGCTTGACCTTCCGGCTGTGGTAGCGGCGCAGACCCTGCTGATAGATGGCGGACCGACTGAGAGCTAACAGCCGGCCCTCTTCCAGCAAGTCAACGTCGTCTTCTCGTGCTTCCTTGGCTTCCGCCTCCGTGTACATGGTGACCCGAGGCGAGTCGAACTCGATGTCAGTTGGGATGACGGCCTCGGCACCATATACAAGGAAAAAAGGGGTGAAGCCGGTCGATTTGTTTGGGGTAGTGCGCAAACTCTAGAGGACGGCCGGAAACTCGTCGAGCCAGCAGCCGGCCGAATGCTCCAGTGGCACGACCAGTCGGGGCTTGATGCCGAAGAGGATGAGGCCGTTTTCTCGCTCGACCTGGCCATTTGACTGCAGGTGGGCAACGGACGCTAGGTCCAGCCGGATGCTGCGTGTTGCGCAGAAACGTGCCAGTGCTCCCTTTGCAAAATTTGTGCCATTGTCGGTGATGATGCTATGCGGTACGCCATACCGGGTTATAATATCTGCGATGAATGTGACGACAGTCGGCCCATTCAGCTTTTTGATCGGCTTCGCCTCAATCCACTTGGTAAATTTGTCCACAGCGACGAGAAGATGCGTCATGCCGCCGCGCGCCGTCTTGAACGGGCCCACCATGTCCAACCCCCAAACGGCAAAGGGCCAGGTGAGGGGGATGGTCTTGAGTGCAGAAGCCGGCAGGTGTTGCTTGGAGCTGAAAACCTGGCACCCTTTGCTGTTTTTGACTAGTTCCTTGGCGTCTTCCAAGGCAGTCGGCTAGAAAAATCCGTGGTGAAAAGCCTTGGCGACGAGTGATCTTGAGGCTGCGTGGTGGCCGCATTCGCCTTGGTGGATGTCCCTGAGGATTGTTATGCCCTTCTCTGGTTTGACGCAGCGCTGGAAGACTCCAGTGACGTTGTGCCTAACAAGCTCTCTGTTGACGATTGTGTAGGCTCCGGCTCGGCGTTGAACTTGTCTTTCCGAGATCTCGTCGGTTGGCAGCTCTCTGTTTACTAAGAAGTTGAGGATGGGCTGGGCCCAGGATGGAGCTGTGACTTCTTCTATTGTCAGGACTGCCACTGTGATAGGGGCGGGTGGGCTGGGTAGTGAAGAGTTGGAGTCGGAGTCGGTCATCGCTTGTTGTGTCGATGTAGTCCCCGGGCCGGCTGCAGTAGTCCCCGGGCCGAGTTCCGAATTCCCCGGGCCGGGTACGACTATGGTAGTCCCCGGGCCGCCTGTTGGAGTCCCCGCGCCGCCTGCTTGGTTTCCCAAGTCGGATCCGACTGCGTTGGGGTAACGCGGCACGAAGATGGAATCAGACTCTGTAGATGGCTTGATAGACGGCTTGAGGAGGCGGTGGAGAGAAATGCTGGATGGTATGGCTTGCCGGGTGGATCCTACTCGTGCCAGGGCATCCGCTTGCATGTTGTCGGCACGTGGTACATGAAGGAACTCGCATCCTTCAAAATATCCACTGATTTGCTGGACGAGGAAACGATAGCTCGCCATGTTTGCGTCTTTGGTGTCCCAGTCACCGGATGACTGTTGGACCACCAAATCTGAGTCGCCATAGCACAAGATCCGGCGGATGCCGAGTTCTTTGGCTAGCCGGAGCCCGTGTATGAGCGCCTCGTACTCGGCCACATTGTTGGAGGCGGCAAAATGAATTTGGAATGTATACTTGAGCTTGTCGCCCTTGGGAGAGGTGAGGACGATGCCGGCTCCCAAGCCGGTGTGCATCTTGGACCCATCGAAGTGCATCCGCCAGTGAGTGGAGTTGGGAGCCGGTGGCAGGTCGGCCCAATCGACAAGGAAGTCGGCCAGTGCCTGGGATTTAATGGCGGTGCGGGGCTGGTAGAAGATCGCATAGGGGGGCAGCTCAATGGCCCATTTGGCCACTCGGCCGGATGCATCTCGGCTGCCTATGATCTCGGCAAGCGGGGCAGTACATACGAGCGTAATGGGGTGCTATTGAAAATAGGGCTTGAGCTTCTTGGCAGCGAAGTACACACCATAGCACATCTTCTGGTAGTGTGGGTAGTTCTGCTTCGAGGTGGATAAGACTTCGCTTAAATAATACATCAGCCTCTGAACCGGCTGAGCCCGGCCTTCTTCTGGGTGCTGGACTATGATGACAGTGCTGACCACCCGGCTAGTAGCGGCAATGTAAAGGAGCATGGGCTCCTTTTCAGTCGGTGCCGCCAAGACAGGTGGCATGGTCAGCATCTTCTTTAGCTCGTGGAAGGCTTGGTCCGCCTGGTCATTCCACTCGAAATAAGTGGACTTCTTCATGAGTCGGTAGAGGGGGAGGGCCTTCTCTCTGAGCCGGCTGATGAAGCGGTTCAGGGAAGCCAAGCATCCGATGAACTTCTGGACATCCCGCAGCTTGGTGGGAATCTCCATTCTCTCTATGGCCTTGATCTTCATTGGGTTGCACTCGATGCCGCGTTCGGAGACCAGGAAGCCTAGGAGCTGGCCGGCTGGTACTCCGAACACGCATTTCTCGGGGTTGAGCTTGATTTGGAATCGGCACAAGTTTTCAAATGTTTCTCTGAGGTCTTCCAGCAAGGTGTCGCGCTTCTCCGTCTTCACCAAAATATCGTCTACATAGACGTGAGCATTTCTGCCGAGCTGCTTGAGGAGGCATTTCTGCATGCAACGCTGAAAAGTGGCACCAGCATTTCTCAAGCCGAATGTCATAGTCAGGTAGCTTTATCTGGTGGTAGCCTGAGTAAGCATTCAAGAAGCTCAATAGCTCGCATCCGGCTGTGCAGTCTATCACTTGATCAATCCTTGGCAAGGCGAAGGGATCTTTGGGGCAAGCCTTGTTGAGGCTAGTGTAGTCTATACACATGCGCCACTTGTTATTTTTCTTCAGCACGAGGACCGGGTTGGCCAGCCACTCTGGGAAGAAAACTTCCATGATGAAGTCGGCTGCCAGAAGCCTGGCTATCTCTTCTCCTACAATCCTTCTCTTCTCCTCCGATAGTCGGCGGAGAGGCTGTTTGACTGGTTTCGCACCTTCTCGGACATGTAGCTTGTGCTCGGCGAATTCCTTCGACACACCCGGCATGTCCTTGGGGGACCATGCGAAAATGTCCCGATTCTCACGGAGGAAATCGGCAAGCTCGCCTTCCTATTTGCTGTCCAGGTTTGCCCCGATGGTGGCAAACCTTTCTGGGTGATCTGGGTCCAGAGGTACCCTCTTTGTTTCTTTGGCTGGCTGAAAAGACCCTTGGGCACCACATTCCTTAGGGTCGGGGACAGGGTCATCTGCTTTCCGGTCATGGCCACGACTCGGTCCAGTATCTTCTTCTCTTCAGCAATTACAAGGGACTCGGCCAGCCGGCTGCTGGCAGCCGCGCACTCGGAGGATTTCTTCTAGTCTTCGGCTACGGTGATGATGCCCTTGGAACTTGGTATCTTCATCTTGAGGTAGGCATAATGGGGTATAGCCATGAACTTGGCCAGGGCAGGTCGGCCAAGCAACGCGTGGTAAGGGCTCTCTAGATCCACCACTTCAAACCACACCGCCTCTTGGCGGAAATGATCCTTGTCCCCGAAGAGGACATCTATCTTGATATTGCCGATTGGGGAGCAGGACAAGCCGGGTACGATGCCATGGAACACAGTCCGACTGGGCATGAGCTGCTTTGTCTTGATGCTCAGCTTCTCCATAGTGTCGCGGTATAGGATATTGATGCTGCTCCCACCATCTATCAGCACACGGGAGAAACGGGCAGCTCGCCTTTCCGTAGCGAGGGTGGCGTCTCGAACCAATGGGTAGGAGCCGGGAGACAGCATCACCTCTGGGTGATCTGTCCGGCTCCAGCTAATAGGCCTTTCGGACCAGTGCATGAATTCTGGGTTGTTGGAGGCGACTGCGTTGACTTCTTGGTGTTGTCAGCGCCGGCTACGCCGATCTTCTGGTTGGCTGGTGAAGACGACGTAGGCGGCATGCTCGTCGGGGAACTCGTCTTGAACTGCTCCGTCCGCTGGTCGAGCGGCCGGCTGCGGGGGAGCCGGAGGCGGCTGACCAGCAGGCGGAGGCGGCGCCATCCCCTCACCCTTGGAGATCCGTGTGAGCCAATGGCATTTTCTGGTCATGTGGTTTGAAGGCTTTGCACCGCTGTGAAATTTGCAGGGGGCATCAAGTGCTTGCTCGTAGGAGAAAGCCGGCTGCCAAGCCGGCCTGCCGCCCTTCTGCTTCTTGGATGCGGGCCGTCCTTCGGGTTGTTCGCCTTTGACTATGGCCACCTGCCGACTGGTGGAAGGCGGCAGGGGAGCCTTGCGCTTGTGGTCGTTCTGGTGCGGGCGCCGGCTGGATTCTCCAGCCGGCGTCTTGGGACTCGGAGCGAGCACCTTCCCGGAGGCGTCTACTCGGAGCTCGGTCTTCATCGAGGAATCGACCGTGGTGTATTTATCAGCTATGTCCAGTAGCTCGTCAAGCATAGTCGGCTCGTCGCAGAGGAGTCGGTGCTTGAGGAGGGTGCCTTCTCGGCACCTGGCGGTGAAGTACTCTATAGCTTGGACCTCGTGCACTCCCTCGCAGGAATTGTGGAGCTCGGCCCAACGCGTGAGGTAGTCGTGAGTCGATTCGTTGGGCCCTTGGACGCACAAGGAGAGCTGTCGAGGCTTAGGAGCCCGCTTGTAGGTGCTGGTGAAGTTGCGTATGAAGGCTTCAGTGAAGTCTAGCCAGCTGTTGACACTGTAAGGCTTGAGGCTGTTAAGCCAGGTGCGCGTCGTGCCTTGGAGCATGAGGGGCACATATTTTACGGCAACACGCCTATTGCCATTTGCGATGCTAACCGCGGTGGAGTAGTCGATCAACCAATCTTCCGGCTTCACGGAGCCGTTGTACTTGGGCGTGTCTCTTGGGTGCGAGAACCCTTTGGGGAAGGGCTCGTCGCGGATGCGGGGGGCGAAGCAAGACGTGCCGACATCATCTTCTTCTTCCAGAGACAGGGATCGCGCAAGGCGGTCGATCCGGTGGCGGACATCATTCTCGCCGACTCCTTCGCGGTGACCCAGGCGGCGGGGGTAGGGTATCTCTCCCCACGAGGCGGAGGAGGAGGAGGTTGCCCCGCCACTCCATGGCTCGAGGGCGGCCCTCGGGGTCACGCTCGATGGAGATTCGAGTCCGGCTGTGGCTGGCAGCCGGCTCCTTTTCTTTTCTCGCGTGGGTGTTGCCCACGGTCGGTGTTCGGGACGTCGCGCCGTGCTCTCGGCGCGAGGGAGGACTCTCGGCGCGGACGCCGGCTTCATGCCGCTCTATGGCCGTGTCGATAAGTTGCTGGATGCGTCTGGTCATGTAAGGGAGCTCATAGCCCCAGCCCATTTAACTCGTCTGCGGCTACCTGGGCGGCATGCAAGTTCTCGAGAGGCATGGCATAGACTGGGTGGTTTGCTCCCAACATGTCGGTGATAGCCGCGCCGTGTTTCTTGACGATACCGACGCGGCTCGTCCTGTCGGGAGGCGGCGTGCCGAAGGCGGCACGGTCGACCTCGCGCTGGTGAGCCTCGGTGAGGCGTCTCATGGTGGCGAGCCTCTGGCCCTCTGCAACGAGGGCGAGGCGGCGCGCCTCCAATGTCTTGGCGTCCGCGTCTGCCAGGACGGGGACGGAAAAGTCGTGCAGCGCCGTCTGCAGAGCGTCGTCGGCGTTTTCGCCTGAGGGGGCGCCGTGCCTAATGACCAGTACCTCGGTGATGGCACTGCCGCTACTGTCGGCTCGAGGAAGAGTGTCATTGATGACCACCACGTTGGTGGGGAAGGCGTCAAGGGATGCTGTAGGATCGAAAGTATGTCTAGAGGGGGGTGATTAGACTACTTGACCAAATAAAAACTTAACCTTTTCCCAATTTTAGTTCTTGGCAGATTTTAGCTAATTTAGGACAAGTCAAGCAATCATCACATAATTCAAGCAAGCATGCAAAGAGTATATAGGCAGCGGAAAGTAAAGCATGCAACTTGCAAGAATGTAAAGGGAAGGGTTTGGAGAATTCAAACGCAATTGGAGACACGGATGTTTTTCCCGTGGTTCGGATAGGTGGTGCTATCCTACATCCACGTTGATGGAGACTTCAACCCACGAAGGGTAACGGTTGCGCGAGTCCACACAGGGCTCCACCCACGAAGGGTCCATGAAGAAGCAACCACCCACAAAGGGTCCACGAAGAAGCAACCTTGTCTATCCCACCATGGCCATCGCCCACACAGGACTTGCCTCACTAGCGGTAGATCTTCACGAAGTAGGCGATCTCCTTGCCCTTACAAACTCCTTGGTTCAACTCCACAATCTTGTCGGAGGCTCCCAAGTGACACCTAGCCAATCTAGGAGACACCACTCTCCAAGAAGTAACAAATGGTGTGTAGGTAATGAACTCCTTGCTCTTGTGCTTCAAATGATAGTCTCCCCAACACTCAACTCTCTCTCATAGGATTTGGATTTGGTGGAAAGAAGATTTGAGTGGAAAGCAACTTGGGAAGGCTAGAGATCAAGATTCATATGGTAGGAATGGAATGTCTTGGTCTCAACACATGAGTAGGTGGTTCTCTCTCAGAACATATGAGTTGGAATGGTGTATGTGTTCTAATGGCTCTCTCTTCGAATGAAGAGGAGGTGGAGGGGTATATATAGCCTCCACACAAAATCCAACCGTTACACACAGTTTTCCAATCTCGGTGGGACCGAATCAACAAACTCGGTCGGACCGAAAATGTAAACCTAGTGACCGTTAGAGATTTTCGGTGGGACTGACATGCAACTCGGTAGGACCGATATGGTTAGGGTTTGGGCATGACGTAATCTCGGTGAGACCGATTACACAAACTCGGTGAGACCGAATTTGGTAATTAGCTAACCAGAGAGTTGGTCAGGCAAACTCGGTGGGACCAATTTGCTCTTTCGGTGAGACCGAAAAGTTACAAAGGGGAAACACTGAATTTACATTGCAATCTCGGTGGGACCGATTCGCTCTTTGGGTGAGACCAAAAAGTTACGAAAGGGAAACAGAGAGTTTGCAACCCCATCTCGGTGAGACCGAGATCCCTATCGGTAGAACCGAATTGCTAGGGTTTGGCAGTGGCTAATGACAAGTGAAACTTGGTGGCGCCGGATAGGAAGAATCGGTAGGACCGAGTTTGGCTTAGGGTTTAGGTCAAATGTGGATATGGGAAAGTAGTTGAGGGGTTTTGGAGCATATCACTAAGCACATGAAGCAAGAGGCTCATTAAGCAACACCTCATCCCTCCTTGATAGTATTGGCTTTTCCTAAAGACTCAATGTGATCTTGGATCACTAAAATATAAAAAGAAGAGTCTTGAGCTTTTGAGCTTGAGCCAATCCTTTTTCCTTAGCATTTTGAGGGTTCCACTTTCACATCCATGCCATTCCAATCATTGAGCTTTCCTGAAATAATCATCTTGGAATAGCATTAGCTCAATGAGCTATATGTTGTTATGAATTACAAAAACCACCTAGGGATAGTTGCACTTTCAGATGCCGTGTCGGAGTCGACAAGCATCGGATCGGTGGAGCCAACCGACTCCAAGTCCGCGGAAAGCTCGCCGGAGACGTGGAGTTGATCGAGGAGGCTAACGAGGTGGCTCTCGGGGCAGTCTGTGCCCGCGTCGGATGCGGGCTCATTAGAGATGCGAGCCTCGCCAAGAAGATCGGCGAGGCAGCTCGCCGCGTAGGCGTCGGCGACGTCTTGCAGCGCGTCGGGGCAAGCGCCATCGGGCGTGCCAGGCTGGCTACGCACGTTGGGAAGGAAGAGGGTTCCCGTCCAGAGCAGGTCTCCGCACGACGGTGCACCTGGCCCCATGGTGGACGCCAAATGTCGGGTGGTTGGTGCGACATATGCCAATGGATGGCTTATCATTGTGGGATCCAATAAAACATCGTCGGTGCCTGGAAACGGGATAAGGCGAAGACATGCACGCCGGTGAATCTTACCCAGCTTCAGGTCTCTCCGTGGAGATAACACCCCTAATGCTGCTATGCGGGGTCTCCGCATGATCACTAGCTCGAAGGGTAGCTACAGAATGCTCCTTGAGCTGTTCGGTGAAAGGATGAAGGAGGGCCAGGCTAGCCCGCTCCTCTTCTCCTTGTGGTGTCTAAAATCTATCCAAAGAGCGATCTCCCCTGCATGGGAACCCTGGGGATTTATATAGGCCTACCCCCCAGGGGTACAATGGTAATCCGGCTGGGCGCGGGCCCTAGCCGTCTGTGTCTACGCCCGCCGGCTTCTCCGCCGACTGGTGGGGCCCGCCGACTGGTGGGCCCGCCGGCTGCCGACCCTTTGGTCGACAGGATGGCCCCACCGCCTGGGGTCTTGTCGGGGGCTGGTTACTATTACCTTGCCCCTGGTGACGATGGCTTTGTCGTGGTAAGCATGGCTATAGTGCCGCCGCGAGGCGGCTTATCACTGTAGCCTTACCTTCTCTTGTCTCCTGAATGAAGCACCTCCTTGGAGGGAGAAAGTTGGCCGGCTATCGGAAGCCGTCCATACCCCTGGCCGACTGCGGGAAGCCCGGCCGCCTTCGGGATCTCCCTGACCAAGGGGGCCCGCCACCCACGGGTCGTACTGGCCGCTCGGCGTGGGTGACGTCACGATCATCGTGGCAATAGTGCCGCACCGGACGGGGATGGCCGCCCCGTATGGTGCACTGTGGCCAGGCGTGCGCTGGGATTCGGGGGTGGCAGGCTTTACTGTAGCCACGCCCCGTCTTGTCGCCGTTATGTGGGTGCAGACACTGAGGGCAAGATCTTAGCCGCCTGCTGAGGGGCCGGCTCCTGGGAGTCGGCCCTTTTATGGTCAGCTTCTGGAAGTCGGCCTACTCGTGGTCTTGTTTCTCAAAGATTTCAGGGCTGGGCCGCCTTCGCGCAGCCGGCTTGAGAGGTAGCCGGCTAGGGGAAGGCGGCCCCGTGTCTTGGATGCTTGGAGGCTTGATCGGCCTGTAATTTTTCTGAAGTGCCAGGGGAAGCCGGCTAGGCTACCTGTGTTCATTTACTCCGACAAAGAGTTTGTTCCGGCTTGTCCTTTGCTACAAAAGGATTGGGCCACCTTGCTGCACTTTATTTACTTTTGTTACTTGTTGCTCGTTACAACCTATCTTATCACAAAACTATCGGTTACCACTTATTTCAGTACTTGGAGAGAATACCTTGCTGAAAACCGCTTATCATTTCCTTCTGCTCCTTGTTGGGTTCGACACTCTTACTTATCGAAAGGACTACGATAGATCCCCTATACTTGTGGGTCATCAAGACTCTTTTCTGGCGTCGTTGCCGGGGAGTGTAGCGCCTTTGGTAAGTGGAATTTGGTAAGGAAAATTTTATATAGTGTGCTGAAATTTACTGTCACTTGTTACTATGGAAAGTAATTCTCTAAGGGGCTTGTTCGGGGTATCTTCACCCTGTCCAGTAGAGCAAAGAGTTGCTCCTCAACCTACTGAACCTATTAATGAAACTCCTTTTGAATTTCATGTAGCTATGATGGAAAAACTGCTAGCTAATCCTTTTACAGGAGATGGAACAAAACATCCTGATGAGCACGTAATATATGTGGATGAAGTTTGTGGATTATTTAAGCTTGGAGGTATACCTAATGATGTTGCTAAGAAGAAGCTCTTCCCTTTATCTTTGAAGGGAGATGCAATGATATGGTATAGGCTATGTGATGATATGAGATCGTGGGACTATAAAAGATTGAAGCTGGAATTTCATCAAAAGTATTACCCTATGCATCTTGTTCACCGTGATCGAAATTATATATATATATATAATTTCTAGCCTCGCGAAGGAGAAAGCATTGCTCAAGCTTGGGGGAGGCTTAAATCAATGTATATTCATGCCCCAATCATGAGCTCTAGAGAGAAATAATTATGCAAAGTTTTTATGCTCGGCTTTCTGAAAACAATCGCAACATGCTCGATACTTCCTGTGCTGGCTCTTTTATGATGAAGACTATTGAATTCAGATGGAATTTATTGGATAGAATTAAACGCAACTCCGAAGATTGGGACCTTGACGAAGGTAAGGAGTCAGGTATGACACCTAAGTTTGATTGTGTTAAATCTTTTATGGATACCGATATTTTCCATAAGTTTAGCACTAAATATGGACTTGATTCTGAGATAGTAGCTTCTTTCTGTGAATCTTTTGCTACTTATGTTGATCTCCCTAAGGAGAAGTGGTTTAAATATCATCCTCCCATAGAAGTAAAAGTAGCTGCACCTATTAAAGTTGAATAAAAGACTGTCACTTATAATGATCCTATTGTTCCTACTTCTTATATTGAGAAACCACCTTTCCCTGTTAGAATAAAGGATCATGCTAAAGATTCAACTGTTGTTCGTAAAAGAAATATTAGAACTTATACACCTCCTGAGCAAGTTAAAGTAGAACCTAATATTGCTATTGTTAAAGATCTCTTGTCTGATAATATTGATGGGCATGTTATTCAGTTCGAAGGTGAAACTGCTAGAATTGCTAAACCGTGTGATAAAGATAAACATAGACCTGTGGTAGGCGTGCCTGTTATTTCTGTTAAAATAGGAGATCATTGTTATCATGGCTTATGTGATATGGGTGCTAGTGCTAGTGTTATACCTCAAGACTTATACAAAGAAGTTAAGAATGAAATTGCACCTGTTGAGTTAGAAGATATTGATGTTACTATTAAACTTGCTAATAGAGATACTATTGCACCAATTGGAATTGTTAGAGATGTTGAAGTCTTGTGTGGGAAAACTAAATATCTTGCTGATTTTCTTGTTCTTACTTCTCCACAAGATAGCTTTTGTCCCATTATATTTGGTAGACCCTTCTTAAATACTGTCAATGCTACCATAGACTGCACTAAGAATATTGTTACTGTTGGTTTGGATGATATGGTTCATGAGTTTAATTTCTCTAAATTTAGTAAACAACATCGTGAGGAAGAATTACCTAGTAAGGATGAAATTATTGGTCTTGCTTCTATTGCCGTACCTCCTAGTGATCCTTTAGAACACTATTTGCTAGACCATGAAAATGATATGTTCATGAATGAAAGAAGGGAAATAGATGATGTATTCTTTAAACAGGAACCTATTCTGCAACACAACTTTCTTGTTGAAATTTTAGGAGATCCTCCTCCACCCAAGGGTGATCCCATGTTTGAGCTTAAACCGTTGCCTGATAATCTTAAATATGCTTATCTTGATGAAAAGAAGATATATCCTGTTATTATTAGTGCTAACCTTTCAGAGCATGAAGAAGAAAGATTATTGAAAACTCTGAAGAAGCATCGTGCTGCTATTGGATATACTCTTGATGATCTTAAGGGCATTAGTACCACTCTATGTCAACATAAATTAAATTTGGAAGCAGATGCCAAACCAGTTCGTGATCCTCAACGACGTCTGAATCCTAAAATGAAAGAAGTGGTAAGAAAAGAAATACTCAAGCTTCTGGAGGCAGGTATAATTTATCCCGTTGCTCATAGTGAGTGGGTAAGTCCTGTCTGTGTCCCTAAGAAGGGAGGTGTTACTGTTGTTCCTAATGATAAAGATGAATTGATTCCACAAAGAATTATCACAGGTTATAGGATGGTAATTGATTTCCGCAAATTAAATAAAGCTACTAAGAAAGATCATTACCCATTACCTTTTATTGATCAAATGCTAGAAAGATTATGCAAACACACACATTATTGCTTTCTAGATGGTTATTCTGGTTTCTCTCAAATACCTGTATCGGCTAAAGATCAATCAAAGACTACTTTTACTTGCCCTTTTGGTACTTTTGCTTATAGACGTATGCCTTTTGGTTTATGTAATGCACCTGCTACCTTTCAAAGATGCATGATGTCTATATTCTCTGACTTTTGTGAAAAGATTTGTGAGGTTTTCATGGATGACTTTTCAGTCTATGGTTCCTCTTTTGACGATTGCTTGAGCAATCTTGATCGAGTTTTGCAGAGATGTGAAGAAACTAATCTTGTCTTGAATTGGGAAAAGTGCCACTTTATGGTTAATGAAGGTAATGTCTTGGGGCACAAAGTTTCTGAAAGAGGTATTGAAGTTGATAAAGCCAAGGTTGATGCTATTGAAAAGATGCCATGTCCCAAGGACATCAAAGGTATAAGAAGTTTCCTTGGTCACGCCGGATTTTATAGGAGGTTCATTAAGGACTTCTCAAAAATTTCTCGGCCTCTGACTAATTTATTGCAAAAAGATATACCATTTGTCTTTGATGATGATTTTGTAGAAGCATTTGAAATACTTAAGAAAGCATTAGTCTCTGCACCTATTATTCAGCCACCTGATTGGAATTTACCCTTTGAAATCATGTGCGATGCTAGTGATTATGCTGTAGGTGCTATTCTAGGGCAAAGAGTTGATAAGAAATTAAATGTTATTCATTATGCTAGTAAGACTCTAGACAATGCTCAAAGAAATTATGCTACTACTGAAAAAGAGCTTTTAGCAGTTGTATTTGCTTGTGATAAGTTCAGACCTTATATTGTTGATTCTAAAGTAACTATTCACACTGATCATGCTGCTATTAAATACCATATGGAAAAGAAAGATGCTAAACCTAGACTTATTAGATGGGTTCTCTTGCTACAAGAATTTGATTTTCATATTGTTGATAGAAAGGGAGTTGAGAACCCCGTTGCAGACAACTTATCTAGGTTAGAAAATATTCTTGATGGCCCACTACCTATTAATGATGACTTTCCTGATGAACAATTAAATGTTATAAGTACTTCTCGTAGTACTCCATGGTATGCTGATTATGCTAATTATATTGTTGCTAAGTTTATACCACCTAGCTTCACATACCAGCAAAAGAAAAAAATTATTCTATGACTTGAGACATTACTTTTGGGATGACCCACATCTTTATAAAGAAGGAGTAGATGGTGTTATTAGACGTTGTGTACCTGAGCATGAATAGGAACAGATCCTACGCAAGTGTCATTCCGAGTCTTATGGAGGACACAATGCTGGAGATAGAACTGCACATAAGGTATTGCAATCTGGTTTTTATTGGCCTACTCTCTTCAAGGATGCCCGTAAGTTTGTCTTGTCATGTGATGAATCTCAAAGAATTGGTAATATTAGTAGACGTCAAGAAATGCCTATGAATTATTCTCTTGTTATTGAACCGTTTGATGTTTGGGGCTTTGATTATATGGGACCTTTTCCTGCCTCTAATGGATATACACATATTTTAGTTGCTGTTGATTACGTTACTAAGTGGGTAGAAGCTATTCCAACTAGTAGTGCTGATCATAACACTTCTATCAAAATGCTTAAGGAAGTTATTTTTCCGAGGTTTGGTGTCCCTAGATATTTAATGACTAATGGTGGTTCACACTTTATTCATTGTGCTTTCCGTGAAATGCTTGCTAAATATGATGTTAATCATAGAATTGCATCTCCTTATCACCCATAGTCTAGTGGTCAAGTAGAGTTGAGCAATAGAGAGCTCAAATTAATTTTGCAAAAGACTGTTAATAGGTCTAGAAAGAATTGGTCCAAGAAACTTGATGATGCATTATGGGCATATAGAACTGCATACAAAAATCCTATGGGTATGTATCCATATAAAATGGTATATGGAAAAGCATGTCACTTACCTCTCGAACTAGAACATAAGGCATATTGGGCTATTAAAGAGCTCAACTATGATTTCAAACTTGCCGGTGAGAAGAGGTTATTTGATATTAGCTCACTTGATGAATGGAGAACCCAAGCATATGAAAATGCCAAGTTATTTAAAGAAAAAGTTAAAAGATGGCATGACAAAAGGATACAAAAGCGTGAGTTTAATGTAGGTGATTATGTATTGCTATACAACTCTCGTTTAAGATTTTTTGCAGGAAAACTTCTCTCTAAATGGGAAGGCCCCTATGTTATCGGGGAGGCCTATCGTTCCGGTGCAATAAAAATCAACAACTTCGAAGGCACAAATCCGAAGGTGGTAAACGGTCAAAGAATCAAACATTATATCTCAGGTAATCCCATAAATGTTGAAACCAATATTATTGAAACCGTAACCCCGGAGGAATACATAAGGGACACTTTCCGGAATGTTTCAGACTCCGAAAGGGAATAGGTATGTGGTACGGTAAGTAAACCGACTCCAAGACAATTTCTAAGGCAATATTTCTCCGTTTTGGAATATTAGAAAAATAGAAAAATAAGTAGCAGTCCGGGAAGGACACGAGGGCCCCACGAGGGTGGTGGGCGCGCCCTACCTCTCTAGGCGCGCCCCCTACCTCGTGGGCACCTTGTGTGCCTTCCGGACCTCGTTTTCTTGTACGATACGTATTTTGGTTGGTAAAAATTCATTATATATTCTCCCGAAGGCTTTGACTCCCGTATCACGCAAATCTCCTCTGTTCTTGTTTCGAGCTATTTTATGTCAGGGTTTTCAAGGCCAGGCATCATGTCATCCCCCTCCTCCAACAATGGTGACAACGATGCTTGGCTAATGAGGATAGATCTGAAGGGGGGAGAACCCACGAAGGTCAACAAGGATGAAAGGATCAAGAAGGCCACGGAGGATCAAGCTCCGGCAGCAAAAGAAATCCTTCAACTTGATCATAACCTTCTTACCCCAACTGAGATCGAAGCTTTTCAAGATGATTGAGTTAGCTCGTATATAGAATAAGTATCTCACACAAGAAAATATTTTGTTGAAGGAGCATATTGTCGCACTCAAGGGCATTATCCGCAAGCTGGAGGACCTCTTACGCTCGATGTGCGATTATCCATCACCACCACCTTCTTCACCGACCAAGGAGACATAATCACATGGGTATGGTCACTCCCCTTGGCAACTGCCAAGCTTGGGGGAGGTGCCCTGGTATCGTATCACAATCACAACTCCTATCTTTACCATTTTTCTTAGTTCGATCCTATTAGTAGTATCTTGATCTAGTAGAATAAAGTTTATGGCATGATCTAGTTTTGAGTTTTGCTTTATGATCTGTCTTTGTAATCGAGTATGTGAGCTATATATAATAAAGATTAGTGTTGAGTTAAGGGCCTGATTATTTTGCCATGATCTTGGGTGAATAAAAGAAAAGAGGAAAAGAATAAAAAGGAAACAACAAGTTCATATTGATCTTATTGAGAGTAATGACTTCACATAGAAAGAGTATGATGATTAAAAGTTGTTGGGAGTTAGCAGACATAGCTTTGGTCATTGTTGCAATTAATAGGAAGTAATAAGGAAAGAGTGGTTTCACATATAGATATATTATCATTGACATCTTTTATGATTGGGAGCACTCATTAAAATATGACATGCTAAAGAGTTGATGTTGGACAAGGAAGACAACCTAATGAGTTATGTCTTTCTTATATCTAAGATAAAGTATGTTGTCATGGTTCCTCTAACCTATTGAGCTTGCCTTTCCCCCTCATGCTAGCCAAATTCTCAGCACCAAGTAGAAATACTACTTGTGCTTCCAAATATCCCTAAACCAGTTTTGCCATGAGAATCCACCATATCTACCTATGGATTGAGCAAGATCCTTCAAGTAAGTTGTCATCGGTGCAAAGCAATAAAAATTGCTCTAAATATGTACGATTGATTGGTGTGGGAGAAATAAGCTTTACACGATCTTGTTATGTGGAAGTAATAAAAGCGACGGACTGCATAATAAAGGTTCATATCACAAGGGGCAATATAAAGTGACATTCTTTCGCATTGAGATTTTATATATCCAACCATAAAAGCGCATGGCAACCTCTGCTTCCCTCTGCGAAGGGCCTATCTTTTATTATTATCTTCTACCTTATGCAAGAGTCATGGTGATCTTCACCTTTTCTTTTTCATTTTATCCTTTGGCAAGCTCAGCATGTTGGAAAGAACATGATATATATATATATATATATCTAATTGGATGTAGGGGAGCATGAACCATTATTGTTGACATTACCCTTGAGGTAAAAGGTTGTGGGGCAAAACTATAATCCCCTATCTTTCTCTGTGTCTGGTTAAAACTCCGTAATCACAAGTATCGCATGAATGTTAGCAATTATGGAGGACTAAATGATAGTTGAGTATGTGGACTTGCTTTTTAGCTCTGACATAGACTCTTTCCGATGTTATGATAAATTGCAATTGCTTCAATGACTGAGATTATAGTTTGTTGGAGCCCAATAAGGTTTATGATTTATACGTTTGCATTGTGAATAGATAATCACTTGAACATGAGTAATCATATGACAAAATCTATATATGTTGCTGTTATGAGAATAATCATGATGCCTTCATGTTCGTATTTTATTTTTATCGACGCCTCTACCTCTAAACATGAGGACATATTTATTGTTATCGGCTTTTCGCTTGAGGACAAGCGAGGTCTAAGCTTGGGGGAGTTGATACGTCCATTTTGCATTATGCTTTTATATCGATATTTATTGCATTATGGACTGTTATTTCACTTTATGTCACAATACTTATGGCTATTCTCTCTTATTTTACAAGGTTTACATAAAGAGGGAGAATGCCGGCAGCTGGAATTCTGGGCTGGAAAATAAGCAAATATTAGAGGCCTATTCTGCGCAACTCCAAAAGTCCTGAAACTTCACGGGACATCTTAAAAAAATAAAGAAAAATCCTCGCCAAAGATGAAGGCCAGGGGGCCCACACCCTTCTCACGAGGGTGGGGGGCGCCCCCCCCCCCCTAGGGCGCGCCCCCTACCTCGTGGGCCCCCTGGTGGGTCTCCGACGTCCATCTTCTCCTATGTGAAGTCTTTCGATGAGAAAAAATAGGGAGCAACCTTTCGGGATGAGACTCTGCCGCCACGAGGCGGAACCAATCTAGAGCTCCGGCAGAGCTGTTCTGCCGAGGAAATTTCCCTCCCAGAGGGGGAAATCATCGCCATCGTCATCACCAACGCTCCTCTCATGAGGTCAATCTCCATCAACATCTTCACCAGCACCATCTCATCTCCAAACCCTAGTTCATCTCTTGTACCCAATTCTTGTCTCAAAGTCCGAGATTGGTGCTAGTAGGTTGCTAGTAGTGTTGATTACTCCTTGCAGTTGATGATAGTTGGTTTATTAGGTGGAAGATCATATGTTCAAATCCTTTATGCATATTATTACCACTCTGATTATGAACATGAATATGCTTTGTGAGTAATTACGTTTGTTCCTGAGGACAAGGGAGAAGTCTTGCTATTAGTAGTCATGTGAATTTGGTATTCGTTTGATATTTTGATAAGATGTATGTTGTCTAGCCTCTAGTGGTGTTATGTGAACGTCGACTACATAACACTTCACCATTATTTGGGCCTAGAGGAAGGCATTGGGAAGTAATAAGTAGATGATGGGTTGCTAGAGTGATAGAAGCTTAAACCCTAGTTTATGTGTTGCTTCGTAAGGGGCTGATTTGGATCCATATGTTTCATGCTATGGTTAGGTTTACCTTAATACTTTTGTTGTAGTTGCGGATGCTTGCAATAGAGGTTAATCATAAGTGGGATGCTTGTTCAAGTAACAACAGCACCCAAGCACTGGTCCACCCACATATCAAATTATCAAAGTATCGAACGTGAATCATATGAACGTGATGAAAACTAGCTGGACGATATTCCCATGTGTCCTCGGGAGCGCTTTTCCTATTATAAGAGTTTGTTCCGGTTTGTCCTTTGCTACAAAAGGATTGGGCCACCTTGCTGCACATTATTTACTTTTGTTACTTGTTGCTCGTTACAACCTATCTTATCACAAAACTATCGGTTACCACTTATTTCAGTACTTGCAGAGAATACCTTGCTGAAAACCGCTTATCATTTCCTTTTGCTCCTCGTTGGGTTCGACACTCTTACTTATCGAAAGGACTATGATAGATCCCCTATACTTGTGGGTCATCACTGCTCAGTGTTCAGGATATCGGTAGCTGGTACCATATAGGCCGGCGACTGATAAGGGACTAATCGGTGAATCAGACTTTTAAGTAAATATATCTGTAACCCATTTTTCCTTAGGTTAACTAGGGCCATATGTAATATATCTGAGGCTACATAGCAACATGCACTGTACTTAATGTCTAAATATGCAATCCAAGGCTACATAGCAACAAGTAAGAGTGTTACATTAATGTTCTAATGATGTCTAGATATACGTAGAAGAGCAGCAGCAACAACAACACAACCTTGTTTGGATACTCAACTTAGCTACATGTTAGAGTTAGTTTCTAGCTCATTACTAACCCTGAACTAACTCCATCCAAAGAGTTGTTTGGATGGCAGGGTTAGATTGACAATAAATGCAGTAGGATAACTAGCTCCAATTAGCACCTCTTGGGTTGGATACTAGTTTTGTTGGGTGGGTTATAGATGCAACTAACTCAAACTAGCCCTCATGTTTAGATATACTTTAGGATATTTGATCCCGAACTAGCTCAAACTAACTGTAACCCGTGGATACAGCAACAAATGATTTGTAAGAATGAACTAAACTCCTTCCGGCCCATAATATAAGATGTTAATTCATCTAATAAGTGAGTATGTTGGATGTTATAAGATACTCCCTCTGTTCCTAAATATTTATCTTTTTAGGGATTTCGAATGGACTACCACATACGGATGTATATAGACATCTATACCAATATAAAAAGACCCAAAGGGGCAGATCCAAACCATCTCGACCGTCATATCATGTTATCTAGCGGTTTAAATCGCTCCAATGTTGAGCACCAAACACGTTTAACACTCTAATTACCCACCATTGCCATTGGTAATAAACATGTTTTGACTCAACGCTATCCCATGAAACCAACCATGTAATTCATAACCTACCATTCCCGTGAAAAAGTAATTGATATCTTACCAAATACCGATGTGCAACAGATATATCTTACCGAATATAACGTGCAACTTAATATCCTGCCTGATATAAACGTGAATTGCACGTACATTATTACTAGTATTATAAAAGAGTGTTGTACTACATCATTGTGCAATTGTTGTTTAGCTTCTAATATTAACTTGGTGCTTTTAAGTACATATGTCATTGGTAAAGATCCGCATTTTGACCCTTTCTGTGTATGGGGCAACGAAATATCGATGAACCAGCATCAAGTGAGGAAGCTGATAAAGATTGTTAGTAAAATGGGTCCAAAGATGGCAATTAAACTATTTGTTTACACTTTATCCAAGACAACAGCGAACTGCAGGATGGTAAGTAAGAACTCTGCAGCCTTCTTTTTACTGCCCATAATGAGTTGTGTTAGATGACAATGTCTGAATCTTTTTCCTTTGTAGTGGTTGCCAAAGGAGTTTACTCAAGATTACCTCTCAAACTACATGATTGGTGGGCATGCAAAGGTTAAAGTATTTCTACCAGAACATGATGATTATCTTGATATTTTCATGAAGACCATAAAGGATGGGCGGTCGGCCATCACAAGGGGTTGGACTAGAGTTGTGCGTGCCTTCTGCATGGAGGAGGGCACAATATGGGCATTCCGCTTCACCTTGTTCAGCAACCAGAATATATTTCGCCTCTTTCTTTATCGTCTTTAATAGTACAAGTATACAACTGTGGTCCATCATTCTTTATTTGGTTCTTATGTAATTCTTGAACATATGTACCTATGAATCGAATAATGCATTTTTTGTTTGAACCTGATGGATATGAATAAAGTTGTAGCATACATTCAAATTCAAATACAAATCTGATACAATTTGGAAAAGCAGCAATTAAATTACGCTGAAATTACGCTCTCCAGGTTGTTACGGCACACACGGTTGGTAAACGACAAACGTTTGCGATATGCACCATAATCGGAGATGGTTCACAGAGAGGAAACATGTGCAAGCATGCACACAGTTGCCGTTTCAAAGCGTGTGCGATGTCAGACAATATCACAAATGGTGCAGGAAAACTAAACGTTTGTGTCAGTTGCCTTATCATACACGATTCGCAACCATGAACTGTTTCTGATGAAGTATGCATCGTAAACATTGCACCATAGAATAGTGTGTGCAATAGTTGTCGTGTACGACGATGTTACGACGGTCTGACATTTCATAATCCTGTTCGACACTCATATGACGATTAGCTAATCTTCTTAACGGTGAACCGTTTGTGATGGGCCGCGCATCATACACGTTCTATAATAGTGAACCATTTGTGATGGGCCATGCATCGTAAACGTAGCACCACAGAATACCGACTGCGATGGCAATGCGAGCACAAACGAGTAGGAGTATTGTAGGGGCCCTATCCCCGACGGTTTCTAGGTCGTGTGGGAAGGACCCCCCTATCGCCCACACTCACTTGGCGACGGTTCCAAATGCCGTCGCGGAAAGGAGTTAAAAACCGTTTGTTTAGGACCGACGCGCACCAATGTGTACTTACTATTTGAATCTTATTTGTTGGTTCTGAATCTTGTAAGTTGGGATTGAATGAGATGTGTAGGCATCTTTGTTGTACTTATTATTTGAATCTTATGCATTGGTTCTGAATCTTGCAAGCTAGGAATCAATGAGATGTGTAGGCATCTTTGTTGTACTTATTATTTGAATCTTATCTGTTGGTTCTGAATCTTGCAAACTAGGAAACACGACATGATGATGCAGAGGACAACAACCATAGCAAATAGTTCAAACTTGGCAGTATTATCTGTGTGAAAGTGCGAAAATGTGTTGATCGTGTGCGTCCTAAGAATAATAATTCTAATTGTTGTGCATGTTGATCCTGTGGCACTAATAGAATGAGCCAATGCATTGCTTGTTTTAAGAATAAATTTCTATTAAAGCTAATTAAATTTAAGTAAAGTGACCACTAAAACTTGTTATTACAGTACCAATACAGACCCGCTCATGAACCGACGTGTGGCCGGAATAGGTTTCTTAATGGAGGCGTTTGAATGCGCTGAGGGTGCATGTTCTGCCGGGCGTGCAGCGGGCGAGGGAGGGGTAGTACCTGTTGTCGCCTGTACACACTCAGTTTACTCTTGAATCCAGTTCCCCAAGAGCTGAAAAACGAACTGCTACCGCCGCCTATCCACTCGTTCACTTGAAGAGACTCCAATGGAGATCCGAGGGGTGAGCCTGCTAGATATGGACTTCAGCAAGGAGTTCATCTTTGCGTTCGTCGTTAAGTCCCATGGCTGCACCAAGTTGAATGTGGTGTACACCAACGATCCGGACTCGGTGAAGCTCTACCTCGCCGAGTTCAAGCAGTACCTACAGGACGAGAAAGCACAAGCTTGCAGGACTAGACCTTGTGCCCATCCATTCGTCTCCTGACAGGGACTAGAGGATCGCCGTCGCCTAGGTATGCGTGTGGGACGAGGTTCTCGTCTACCACTGCAGTAGGGCCATCAGAGGTTCTGGAGCATTCGCCTGTTTCATCGGCAGCGCCAACTGCACCTTCGCTACGGTGGAGAGAAGGAAGAACGTGACGATTCGGCCAGCTGGTGCAACAAGCTTGTCGACATCCAGAAGCAATACAAGATCATCGGTAACGGGCAGGAGAAGGACTCCGTGGTTGACCTCGCCGAGACCATCATCGACCCCTGCTACACCAACATGAAAGAAGACAACGATACCAAGGACCTGAACACATGGGAGGTACCTCTGCATCTAGCCTACATAACCTACATGGCCAAGGACGCATACGCATGCTACGAGATGTACAGGCGGATCTTGGACATGAGGGTGTGCCTGCTTCCCATAATCGACGAGTACACGGATAGCCGCAACTCATGATCAAGCATGCCAGGAAGGTCTAGATGTTGTACTTTATCTATTTAAGAACCTTTATCATCTGGGTTTCATGCATTAGCCTATGTGTCATAATTATCTGTTTTGTCCAAAATATTTCTTCTAAGAACCCATTAACTTGTTTGCTTTTTTAAGTGGCTATTTGCTTATGTATGTAACTAGTTCACTCGGCTACCGTGCTTTGAATCTCCTTCCTCCCAACATATTCCCCTTCTCATGTGGACCCAGCAGGTCTCGTACACAGACATATGGGACCAACCACCTATCCATTTGTATTTCTTTATTTTGCTCAATCTTTCGACCTCTTCCTATACAACGGCTAGCCATCATAGCCTATGGCGCTGGCCAGGCCATCCCTCTACTCCCACACATTGTCCGGCGGCGGCAGCTCCACCGGCGCACCCTACACCCAAACATGTCAACCCTCATACTCCCCTCCACTTGCGACTTCCCCCGCTCCGGTTCGTTCGTTCCGAGGTCTCGACATCGTCCTCCGCCTTGGTTCTCTCGTCGCGGCGCCGCCGTCTGTCGTTCCCAACATGGTCAGCGAAACAAGAGGAATCGGGAGACAACTGTTCGTCGAGAGGCTGACAGTCCTGGGCCCACCAGGTCCATGGCCTAGGTTTTGTTGTTTAACATGGGCAGCCCACGAAATGTTTCAACGTTTTTTGGATCCACCAGGTATCAAGCGGCCTCTGGGCCTCCCAACCTAGCTTGTCTATAAGAATGCAAAACTAAACCTATGTTTTCCCTTCTATAATAGTATATATATATATATATATATTTATATTTATATCTTATTTTATTACATATATCTAATAGAAACAACATAAGGTTCCGTTAAACCTGTCGTTCATTCAACCATTTTATAGACCTTCCCACTTCCTTTATTTTTCTTTTTCATTAATCCTATATCTAAATTTTCTCCCGCTTTATTGTTCTATGTAAACTGAGTTTTCTCCCAGTAGTGTTCCCTAGAACCAACTCATCTGTGTCCCATGTCTAGCCTAAAAAGTAATAGTACCCCACGTCCTATTAAATCATCAAATTAAAATGATATTTTATTCCGTAAATTGAAAGTTCTTACAAAATAATAATAGTAATTGTTTATATATAACTTAGCAAGTTAACTCCTAGTGATTGCGTGCATAAGCTTGCAAAGATTTTACTGACCAATGCAGTAATAGACGTGCAATCATGTGTTTATGTTTTTATAACATTTCTCCGTCTAGCCCAACATGATATTTTCACCCAGCCCAGCAAGTCCGCGGATTTCGAGAAAAATGCAAATGGGCTTTAAATTCTACCATAATGTATAAATGGGCTGCATAGATGCCACATCATTGTTTCAGCTAGCCCACCAAATGGACAAAAAAACAAATGGACTGGCTGACATGTGGGCTAGTAGGTCGAAGCCTAAGCACTTCCGCAAAAAATAAAAACACAAAGGTCGAAGCCTAAGCAAGGCGTTGGATAGGTCGCACGCAAGGAAAGTTCCTCCTTATTAAGATGAAAAAATGTTTCTTCCCCCTGATAGCTGGGACCCACCAGCTGTATCTTCGCACGGTAGGAAGTGCCTCCTTGTTATGCGAAAAAACTATTCCTCCCAATGACAGCTGGGACCCGGTAGATTTGGTGGCTGACCTGTGGGCCCACTAAGCGGGCGTGTACGCAAGGCTTTGTCAACTTAATCAACATATGATTCTAGCAGCTAGACCGTTGGATGTTAATCCAACAACCATGCTCCTTCTACAACCTCTATTCTTGCTCCTGTCTCCCGTGGGTGGCAGTGTTATCGCGCACCTGAACCAGTCAAGTTTCCCACTCCTCTCCATCTGCGACTCCACTGCCGTGTCTTCCCCATCTCCGGGTCATTCAAGTCCGGGGCCTCGCCCTCGTCTACCAGCCTTGATGCGCTCGGCACGGTGTGGTCAACGTGGTCAACAAATGAGAGTCATCGGAAGATGATTGTATGTGAGAGGCTGACAGTGGGGACGCACCACGCCCATGGATGCATGCATGCAACTGCATCCTTTTTACCCTAAAAATAATGATTTCTCCCCCCTGACTGCTGGGACCCACTAGCTACATCTTCGCACGCAAGGAAGTGCATCCTTATTACGGGCAAAAAGACCCCCCCCCCCGGCAGCTAGGACGCAGCAGCTATATCTTCGCACAAAAGGAAGTGCGTCATTATCCTCTCTGATAGCTGGGACCCACCCAGTCAAAGCATACATACTGTTGTCTGTCTTGTCGCGATCGTGTACGTACATACTGGTCGATCGGTCGCTCTACAACGATGATCCGTGGCCGAGTAAGTAGCAGCACATGTCATAGTAGAGCCCCCCACATAGCAGTTTAGGCTGTCCCATCTAAGCCGTGTAGACGTACATACAACCGCACGCCAAAAAATATGGCCACGTACGTACATACGAGCGGGTCTCGAATGCCTACTCGCGCATACGTATGGCCAGGGCTCGTGTACATGGCTGGGTCGAAACGGAGAAACTACGTCGTCGTGTTCATCAGGAGCCAACTGGCTTGGACGGAATAGCCAATCGAAACGAGGCCTGGCGTACCGCAGAACAGAAGAAACAACCTCGTGTTTGACCGGCCACGGCCGAAACGGGATCCTGTTCATCGGGAGGGGTCTGGCGTACCGCAAAACGGAGGAAACAAACTTCTCTTCGACCTCCTACAGTCGAAACAGGGTCCTGTTGATCAGGAGGGGTGTGGCGTACCGCAAAACAGAGGAAACGGACTTGTGTTGGAGCGCTATGGTCGAAACGGGGGTCCTGTTCATCGGGAGGGGTGTGGCGTATCGCAAAATGGGACTCCACGGGATACTGTTCATCTCCACCATTGACCTCCTCCAGTCTCCACGGGCTACTGTTCATCCACCGTCGACCTCCTCCAGCCTCCACCTGCGACTGTTCATCCACGGGCTCCTGTTCATCCAGCCTCCACCGCTCCTCCACCGGCTACTGTTCAACCAGCCCTCTCCACGGGGTCCTGTTCAACCACCCCTCCACGGGGTCCTGTTCATCCAGCCCTCCACCGGCTACTGTTCAACCAGCCCTCCACAGGGTCCTGTTCATCCACCCCCAACCGGCTCAATCGGGGTCCTGTTCATCCAGTGGCAATGACCTCTACTACCATGGGGTCCTATTCATCCACTCCCACCGGGAACTGTTCATCCACCACCCCCCCCCCCCAACAACGCTCACTGTTCGTCAAGAGACAGCATCGATCGGCTTCAATTAGCAGCAGTAGCAAAGGAATCACACGGGTTCAGTTAACAGCAAGGGATCGATCGGGGTTCATTAACGTAGCTAGTGCAATCGCTCAGGTTCTGTTAGAGCCCAACGCCTTGCTTGGGTTCAGTTAGAGCGCAAACGCCTCGCAGAGACGCGCGTATGTGTACGATAGAAACACACAAACCTCTGTGCATCGCTTGGCCTCGACCACCCACCGCAATAGGGAACTCCTTGATATTTTCCTTGCCCTCGCTTCTACCACGGTTTTTTCCGTCATGGGTGGCCAAAAGAATGTCATGCAGTTGTGTCTCCGGCCCATGCAGGAGGAAAAGCCCATTTTCTATCATGATTTTTTGTCATAGAAGTAGGAGACCACCACATCTATGATGATACTGGGTTTTGTCACAATTATCATCATAGAAGTGTCATAAGCATGTCAGAAAAAAAATCAGCCCAAAATGCCACGGATGTGAGTTTTTTTGTAGTGTGTGGGGCAGTACGTGGATGAGTTCAACCAGTTAGCTAGCTATGCCCCGGGTGATGTGGCCACAGATTCCGTGAAACAGGAGAAGTTTCTCGAAGGACTCAATGATGAGCTGGGGATGCAGCTGATGGTGGTCACCTTCAAGAACTACCAGGAGCTGGTAGACAAGGCCACCATCCTTGAAGGCAAGCAGCAGTAAATTGATAGCCGCAAGAGGAAGTATAGCCAAGGGAAGTACAACTCGGGAGCTCAGCAGAAGCCCCGCTACGCCCCATATTCGGGAGGACACACCCATCACACCCACTGAGGACATAATCATGGAGGGAATGGACACAAATGGCACAAAAAAAGCAACTTCAAGTCTGGAAATGGAGGAAATGGCAACCAACATCATCCTGATCCGGCTCAGAAAGATCTGAGTCATATTACTTGTTTCAAGTGCAAGAAGACAGGACATTATTCCACCGACTACCCGGAGGCCAAGCAGGGAATTGGAAACGGCAATGACAATCGAAGCTCATCAACCAAGAAGCCCAATCCTTCTCCTCGTGCTCAGGTGAACCACATCAATGTGGAGGACGTCTATGATCAGCCAGAGACTGTGGTTGGTAAGTTTTTATTAAATTCATGTCCAGTTTTGGTACTCTTTGATTCTGGTGCAACGTATTCCTTCATATCAAGGGTAGTTGTGGAAAAGTATGGGTTGCCCACTAGAACCCTTAGAAGCCCTCTTCAGGTCACTTCCCTGGGAAGAAAGATGGTGACAGGCTTAGGCTGTCATTCGACCCTCGGCATCGGAAATCATGAGTTTCCCACACACCTCATAGTATTGGAATCCCAGGGATTGGACGTGATCCTAGGCACGGACTATTTGACAAAGTTTGAAGGAAACATCGACTGTGCCCGCAAGACGATTTTGCTCACCACACCGGAGCAGAAGAGGATCAAGTATGTATCCAGACGTACACTGACGAAGAATCACGTGAATGCCCTCACGGGAGTTGTTCAGGAGGAAGTGCCAGTAGTGCAAGATTTTCCCGATGTATTCCCGGAGGAATTACCAGGAATGCCACCGGATAGAGACATTGAATTCTTGATTGAGTTATTACCCGGCATAGCCCCAATATCCAAGAGACCTATCGGATGCCCCCAGATGATTTGGAAGTGATCAAGAGGCAAATTAATGAGCTATTGGAGAAGGGAAATATTCGGCCAAGCTCGTCACCTTGGGGAGCCCAAGTTCTTTTGGTAGAGAAGAAGGATGGGACCCTGAGAATAGTTGTGGATTATCGTTCGTTGAACGACGTGACCATCAAGAACAAGTACCTTCTACTGATGATTAATGATTTATTTGATCAGCTAGTTGGAACCAAAGTATTCTCCAAGATCGATCTTTGATTAGGGTATCATCAGTTGGATCATGAACAGGGTATACCCAAAACAGCTTTCACCACCAGGTATGGTTTATGTGAGTATACCGTCATGTCATTTGGACTGACTAATGCCCCTGAGTTTGTCGTGTTGTTCATCGATGACATATTGATTTTCTCCAAGAGCGAGGAAGAACACAAGGAGCACTTGCGTCTAGTTCTGGAGAAACTCAAAGAACATCAGTTATATGCCAAGTTCAGCAAATGCAAATTTTGGTTGAAGGAAGTCAGATTCTTCGGACATGTTATTTCAGGAGAAGGAATAGCAGTCGACCCCACCAAGGTTGAATCAGACACCAAATGGATGTCGCCCACATCAGTCAAGGAGATCCGCAGTTTTCTCGGACTGACAGGATATTATCGGAGGTGTATTGAGAATTTCTCCAAGATTGCTAAACATTTGGACCGAGGATTGTGAAGATAGTTTTCAAGAGCTGAAGAAACGTTTGGTTACAGCCCAGTGCTAATTTTACCAGACATACACAAGGATTACCAGGTGTATTGTGACGCTTCTCGTCAAGGACTCACAGGAGTACTCATGCAATAAGGAGAAGTTGTATCTTATACCTCTAGACAGCTACGACTTCATGAGATGAATCATGCCATGCATGATTTGGAGTTAGCAGTCGTAGTGCATGCACACAAGACCTGGAGACATTTATTTATTTGGAAATAGTTGTGATGTTTAAATGGAACATAAGAGCTTGAAGTACATTTTCACACGGAAGGAGTTGAACCTCGTGCAGAGGAGATGGATAGAGTTAATCAAAGACTATGACATGAGATTGCATTATCACCCAGGGAAGGCAAATGTTGTAGCAGATGCCTTGATTCGTAACTACTATGTGAACACCCTCATAGTTGGAGGATTACCACAGGAGTTAGCCAATGATCTCAAAGATCTCTGACTGGAGATAGTACTGAGTGGATTTGTCGCCACCCTGGATATTCAGTCCACTTTGACCAAAAGAATCCGAGAAGCCCAAAAGACGGACAAGGATATTGCAGAGATAAAGGAAAGGATGAGTAAGGGAAAGGCTAAAGGTTTTCATGAGGATGAGCATGAAACACTATGGTTTGAGGATCGTATCTATGTGCCCAATGATCCAGAGGTCAGGAAGTTAATTCTTCAGGAGGCCCATGACTCACCCTACTCGGTTCACCTAGTCAACACCAAGATGTATCTGGATTTGAAGGGAAGTTTCTGGTGGACAAGTATGAAGAATGATATTGCCGAGTACATAGCAGTATGCAATGTTTGTCAACGAGTAAAGGTGGAACATCAGAAGTCGGTAGGGTTACTCCAACCTTTGCCGATACCCAAATGGAAATGGGAAAAACTTGGAATGGATTTTATCATAGGATTACCCAGGACTCGTTCAGGTTACGACTCTATCTGGGTAGTGGTTGATCGCTTGACCAAGGTAGCACATTTCATTCCTGTGAAGACTACATATACAAGTGCCAAGTTAAACAAGATATACATGACTAGGATCATATGTCTGCATGGAGTTCCAAGGAGCATCGCGTCAAATAGAGGAACACAATTTACATCAAAGTTTTGGAATCAGTTGCATGAAACTTTGGGTACGAGGATGGAGTTCAGTACAATTTTTCATCCGCAGACAGATGGACAGACCAAGAGAGTCAACCAGATTCTGGAGGACATGTTGAGAACCTGTGCGCTAGGCTATGGATCTAGCTGGGATGATAATTTTCCATACGCAGAGTTCTCGTACAACAACAGTTATCAGACCAGTCTAAAGATGGCCCCTTTTGAGGCTCTATATGGAAGGAGGTGCAAAACACCATTGTTGTGGGATGGTGTTGGAGACCAAAATCCCGATATTATCAGAGACTTCGAGGAGAAGGTCAAGCTGATTCAAGACAGGCTTAAGCTAGCTCAGTCAAGACAAAAGAGCTATGCCGACAGTAAACGCAAGGAAGTAATGTACGAAGCGGGTGACCGAGCATATCACCGTGTGTCCCCAGTTCGAGGATCAATAGGTTCGGTGTTAAAGGAAAGTTAGCACCCAGGTTCATAGGCCCATACCAAATCCTTAAATGTAGAGGAGAAGTTGCATACAAGCTGGAATTGTCAGAAGGATTGTCTGGAGTTCACGATGTCTTTCACGTTTCCCAGTTGAAGAAATGCCATGCTGAGATGGCCAATTTTCCTTTGAGAGACACAGTGCCCCTAGAGGCCATACACCTTGACAATTATCTAACTTATGAGGAGAAGCCTGTCAGGATTCTCTAGACTACGAACAGAGTTACCTGCGGCAAGATCATCAAGTTTTGCAAGGTTCTGTGGAGCCACTACTCTGAGGAGCAAGCCACCTGGGAACGAGAGGAAGATCTCTGTCGAGACCACCCACACATATTTGCTAGCTAACTCGAATCTCGAGCGCGAGATTCATCTTAAGGTGCATAGGTTTGTAACATCCCAAAATTTCAATTTTGGAATGTTTTACAATATTAGAAGCATCTATGAATTTTTTTTAATTGAGTGGCATTTGGAGAAAATTCAGAGGCATTTGAGTTTTATCTAAATTTGGATTCAAATTGGCATTTGAAATTTATTTCAAAAATCCCTCAAAATGCTTTCTTCCAAAGTATGAGAGGAGCTAACATGACACTCCAAAAATGTTAGATGAAAATAATGCCAAAAGTTTGAATTCAAATTTGTGTTATTTGGAATTTTCAAAAAAATTGTGTTTATTAAAGTTTTTATTATGCCTCTGAAAAATAGTTCATCTTGTAGGATTTATTTTTCTGATCTTTTTGATATAAATTGTCGGGGTTCTGGGATCGGGGGTGCCCAGACTTGCCTACCTGCGGCCCAGGGCATGGCTCCACCAACGGCCTGGTACGGCCCATCTTCAGCAGCAACAACTCAAGACCCTCGTGAGGGGCCGAGCCTCGCGACGCAGACGACGCCATGACCTCCCTGGGGGCAGCCTCACTAGGCTGGCTCCTGAGGAGCGGATATATCTATGCAAGGAGCACCTCGCGAGGCTCATGTGTCGTGATCCATGACAACCAAGGCCAGGCGACCGCCAGCGGGCGTAGTGTACCAGTTTCCTCTTTGGTTCTAAGGAGGCAAGCGTAGGCGTGAGGTCCCGAGGAATCAGGCAAAGCTTTCCATATCGGAGCACAAGACCAAGACCTGTAGGACGGCAGGACGGAGGTCATCGCGGAGCCCACAACAACATCACCACCAGAGCCTTTGGCAGGCGAAGACCGCCTTTTGTCAGGATAGCTTGTACTAGTTGTCCCCCTTCAAACTTGGCCGTTGTGGGATCCCTTCCCACCTAACATTTGGGAAGAGGACCAAGGCCACTATAAATAGGACCTAGCCACCACCATAGAGGGGATCGGATCCATTCCACCCAAACGAGCTCACCAGTTCATCTAGCTTAAGAACCTCACCTCCTGAGGCTGTTCATCCATTGTACTAGTTTGTCCTCAGCCCCTGGAGGCAATCCACCCACAAACTGGAGTAGGGTATTACACCGCAAGGTGGCCCGAACTAGTATAAACCCTCGTGTCTCTTGTTCTTTGGGTCCATCGAGCTAGGCCGTGGAATCGTTGAGCGTGCGAGTCAGGGAGAGAGAGTTCTTCGTGCGCACCCCAGAGTTCGAACCTCACAAGGTTTGCTGGAACCCAAAATCTGACATTTGGTGCGCCAGGTAGGGGTGTGTCGAGGCCCCTCTTCCGTCGATCGACCTGTCGACACCCCGTGGTTCCGATGTCGGACGACCCGAGGACCCACGCCGACTATTCGGCTGCTTGGCCCGTCCGAGCGGTGCCGTCCGCCCAAGAAGATCTCAACTCCGCACTCCAGGCGTCCCGCACGCCGCCGAACACCATCGAACGTGGGTGGCGCGGACTGACGCACTCCGCCCTCGCGCCGCGCCGCGGCGCACATGCGCCACCACGCGATCATCAGGCTACACTGCGGCAATGGCACCGCACACCCGATGGGGAGCAGGCGAACATGCGAGCCGCGCTCATTGTGGCACGGGAGCTACTACGATGCATGCTGGCAGAGGTACGCCACCCTTCTGCTCCTTGCCCATGCCTCAGGTCGTGGCAGAGGTGCGCGCAAGGCCCCGGCGAGCTCGCGCGCCTCCTGGAGCTCCAGGGGGACCTGACAACACCAACATGGACCCCAGCGCGACCCGCCATGCCGCGACGACACCATCGCCAGTAGGGGCAAGCATTGACGGACTACTGCGAGGATGCACTGGAGTGCCACCCAGCGGCCACCAGGGCCAGGTGCCCCGCCTCGTGGCTCAAGGCGTGGGGCATCCAAGCGATGGCTCCAGCGGGGCGACCGAAGGCGCCTACATTCCCCGCATGGTGAACCTGGAGTACACGCCAGGAGAAGGCCCCAACTCGTTCCCCGGGCCAGGATGGGAAGGCGGAGCGCTCGAGACCGGGGCCTTCCTTGAGTCGCCTGGAGACTTCGCCGACCCCTTCAGCGATGACGACGGTGGGGTACAACCAATATCTCGGGAGCAAGTTTACGCTAACCATGGGATGCAGGTGAACCAAATAGCAGCAGCAGTCGGAGACCCCAGGGCGGTGGCTCCGCCCCCGACGGGAGTGGTGCACTGGGGGCTACGTGGGAGGGGCCTGGAGCCAGGGCCTCCCCCGCGCCGCATGGAGCAAGGCGCTGCACGGAGGTAGGTCCTCTGCCGGGGGAGGCGCCGCCAGAGGGCCCATGGCAGAGGGCCCGTGGTTGCCGAGGGCGCCACCAGCGTCCCCCTTGCCCCTTGGCCTCGTCCTGGTTTCCGGACGCCCCAACGGTGTCCGAGGGTGGTGCAGGGTGGGGCCCTCATCTGACGATATGAAGCAAGGCTCATGCCTGTGAAGGTCTCCACTCGTGACACTCTAACGTAATAATGAGTGGGGTTGTACACGCCCCAGAGTCTCCAGAGTGCGGCCCTCGGGCCTCGGGGGCTCCCGCCCACATCCTAGTGGAAGCACCATGCTCTGTGCTGGCTGTCGACACTGTCCCCCAATGACTATGCTCACAGCCAGTGAAAGCACTTAGCTCCGCGCTGGTGGGAAGACAAGAAGACTAGCTAGGTGCCTGACACTGCCATTTGCTTTCCTACCCTTTTTTCTATAACTCGATTCGCCGCTCTTTTTGCATTGAACTTGAAGTATTTTTTGTCATTAAGCGTGGGAGGAGTCTTCTCTTCTTTGTGTTGATTTCTTGCATTTTGGTTGTGTGCCCTGTTTTTAAGGCTCGTGCCCCCGACCCTCCGGCTCTGGGGCTGGTTGGCCGACCGCACCAGGCATGTCTGGACAACCTTGGCAGGACCCCCTAGGGGCAAGAGCGTACGGGTTGCAATATTGCCGCGTACGCATCCTGCCACGGTCTGCAGGATGCTCTTGGCGTGGCTCTCTCGGACGAGGCCGCAGGCTCCTCGGGAGGCCCAGAGCCCGTGAGCTCCTAAGGGTTTGCCTCAGGAGAAAGGAGCAGCAACAACCCCACGGCTTGCTCAAGGCCAGCTAGGATCAAGATAAGTCACAGCGACAACCCTGCTCAGGGGCTCGCAAGCTCGCGAGAGCGCGTTTCAGGTTCGGCTTTAAAACAAGAAGAAGAACAGAACATCAATTTACATACACGAGGGGCTCCCCCTACAAAATGCTCTCATGCCCTGTGGGGTCGTGTCCAAGTCCTGCATGCAGGTTCGGGCAAGGGAATACGGGCTCAATTGGACATGCCGCTCGCGAGATCATCCTGCTCGCTCTCGTACGCACTGTTAGCGCTATTGCTAGCGTCGTCTTTGCCATCGTCGACCGCGCCATCTTCATCCACCATGACTACCACCGCATCATCCTCGGTGGCGAACGCCCTGACCAGGGCGTCCGCGTGGTTGTCCACCTAGTACGACAGGTTGTCCCGGATGGCCCCGGGCACCGGGGCAATGGCGGCGTCAAAGTCAAAGTGGGGATCGAGGTTCTAGAGATGGCTGAAGACGTGTGAGAACATGCTCCCAAGAAGGCCCCGTCTCCTCTCCTCAACAAGCTCGCGCGCCCTCGTAGCCCGGTCCACCAGGCGCGTTACGACTTTGGTAAAGAAGCGGAGATGGTTGGCGTAGTCTTCCACGTGGGGATGAGGGACGCTCTCCTTGCAGATGATGCCCACTGCTCGGTTGGCCCTCACCCTGTTTGGAGCATGGGGGCATGTTCGCGCTGCAGCGTTTGCCGACGACACACCTCCTTCCTGTTCTGCTGTGCGAGGGACGCGGCTTCATCATTCTACTGCTGAAGTGAGAGCAGATCTGCACACGCGGAGGTCAAGGCGACCTAGGTAGAGGTCTGGGCCACCGCAGCGGACATCTCGTGCTGCTCCACTTCATCCAGCCTCGAACTAAGGACGGTGGTCCCGCCCTTAGCTTCGTCCTCCTGGAACTTCAACTTCAGGTTGTACTCATTGGGAAGACATGCATGAGCCTTCGCAACCCTCCGGTCGACCTCCTCCTGGATTTTGGCTTCGCGGGCGGTGACGACATCTTCGGCCATGGCCACATGGCACTCCCTCGTCTCCAGCCGCTCATGTTCCAGGCCGCGCTCCAAGGCCTCCATCGCCAGTGCCTCCTCGCACTTCAGGATCTCCTTCTCTTTGGAAGGCGCTCCCCTTATCGACGTTAATATGGTCCTGCGCACCTTGATCTGCTGCTCTAGGGCAGCATTCAAGGCCAGGAGCTCATGTTCCCACTTCTCGGCGCTCTCACGACGGTGGTTGGCCTCCTTCGCCTCCTCCAAGGCCTGAGCGCTGGCCTTGCAGGAGGCCGCGAGGACCACTGCGGCCTTTGCCTTTTCATGCTCGTGCTGAAGCTGCCCAAGGTTGATGGCTACCTTCAATTGGTGCCACTCATGAGCCAGGCAGAGGTCCTCCATCTCAAGGCGAGCGTCAACCACCACGAGCTCTCCTCCAAGGCGGCTCAACGCACCCATCGCCTCCTGCAAGAGCTCATGGAGTATGACACCGCGTCCGCGCTCAAGCTCCAGTGTGCAGCCAAGTCCGTCCTCCGCGCCAAGGATTGCAGGGGAAGCTCGAGCTTGCCCACTTTCCCCCGGCATGGAGATTGAGGCTGGCGCCTTCTCTGCCACTTTGTAGGCTTTGGCAGAGCTGCTAGGTGATGCAGCCTCACCACCTGAAGATGAGGCCGGTGCTGGGGACGCCCAGCCGCCGGCGATGACCAACGGAGGAGTCCTTGGCACGCCAGATACGCCCCAGGCCGGGGCGCGAAGAAGTGATGCCAGGAAAGCCGGATCAAGGCCCTAGGTCAGCGCGTCCGCCTCCGGAGCTGGCCCCGGGCCCCGCGCAGCGGTCCGGCAAGCAGAGCTTAGGATCAATGGCAAGCCGGTGGCCGGCAAGGGCCGCCCCTCAAGAGATCTCGCCGCTCTAGCTGAGGGGATCCTGAAGAGCCTTGGTCAGAAAAGGATGCAGCACTCAGGAAATCATGGATATGAGGTACTTACTCGTCTTTGGCAATGTATTTCCTCTGTTTCAATGAACGGTAGGCACTACCATTGCTTCTTGGAAGCACCTTCCTCTTGCGGAGTGCTTCAAAATTCAGGCGGAGCTGGCCGAAGCCCTGGGCGCGATCATCGTCGCCTGGGGCAGTTGGCGGGGCTCCTGAGGGGACGACCTCGGGAGCGTCAGGCTATGTCGACCCCTCAGTCTCCGCCTCAGGATAGCTCGCCTGAGCCTCGGGGCTTCCAACCCATGAGCCTTGGACCGTGTCGGCCCCACGACCGCCGCCTCGGGATAGCTCACCCGAGCCACAGGAGCCGCCACCTCTGGGGCCACGACCGACGTCGCTTCCTCGGCGGCTGCTTCGCTTGCATTCGACGGTGCTCGCCCCCCTGCGCCAGCTTCCGGGGTGAGCGTCGAGGTGACAGCACATAGTGGGAACACAAAGACGGGGCTTTCGCGGGGCCCTTCAAGGCCGACCGGGCGCAGTCCCCACGCGTCGAAAGGGGGCATCTGCCTCACGAACTCCACCTTGTTCGAGCAGCGGTACAAGAGGCAACCCTCCTCCGGCAGATTGGCTGGCGCTGGATCGCTCGTCAGAAGCTCGAGCACTATACGCCGCACCTCGGGAGGAAGAGCAGATGCATGAAGCCTCCACTACAAAAAAAGACACATCCATGACATTTTGGGCCGAATGAAATTTTTTTCTGTCATACATATGACACTTCTATGACGATAATTGTGACAAAACCCGGTATCATTATAGATGTGGTGGGCTCCTACTTCTATGAAAAAAATCATGACAGAAAATGGGCTTTTCGTCCTGGGCGGGCCGGAGACGCAGCTGCATGACATTCTTTGGGCCATCCATGACGGAAAAAACCGTGGTAGAAGCAAGGGGGAGGAAAATTTCGGGGAGTTCCCGGTTACTGTGGGAGGTCGGGGGCCGAGCGATGCGCGTTTCTCTCATACACGTATGCACGTGTGTGCGAGGCATTGGCTCTAACTGAACCCGAGCGAGGCGTTGGGCTCTAACTGAACCCGAGCGATTGCACTGCAGGCTACGTGTTACTGAACCCGAGCGATCGATCGATGGCTGTTAACTGAACCCGATCGAGCGATTCCTTCGCTACTGCTGCTAACTGAAGCTGATCGATGGGATGAACAATGAGCGTTGTGGGGGGGTTTGGATGAACAGTGAGCGGTGGCGTTGCCTCTGGATGAACAGGACCTTGTGGTGTGGTGGAGGGCTGGATGAAAAGTAGACGGTGGAGGGGTGCCCGTGGAGGGGTGGATGAACAGGACCCCGTGGTGTGGAGGGCTGGATGAACAGTAGACGGTGGAGGGGTGGTTGAACAGGACCTCGTGGTATGGAGGGCTGGATGAACAATAGATGGTGGAGGGGTGCCCGTGGAGGGGTGGTTGAACAGGACCCCGTGGTGTGGAGGGATGGATGAACAGTAGATGGTGGAGGGGTGGTTGAACAGTAGCCGATGGAGTAGCGGGCGGTGGAGGCTGGATGAACAGGAGCCCATGGAGGCTGGATGAACAGGAGCCCGTGGAGGCTGGAGGAGGTCGACGGTGGAGATGAACAGTATCCCGTGGAGTCCCGTTTTGCGGTACGCCACACCCCTCCCGATGAACAGGACCCCCGTTTCGACCGTAGCGCTCCAACACAAGTCCGTTTCCTCCGTTTTGTGGTACGCCACACCCCTCCCGATCAACAGGACCCCCGTTTCGACCGTAGGAGGTCCGTTTCCTCTGATTTGCGGTACGCCAGACCCCTCCCGATGAACAGGATCCCGTTTCGAACGTGGCCGGTCGAACACAAGGCCGTTTCCTCCGTTCTGCGGTACGCCAGGCCTCGTTTCCATCGCCTGTTCCGTCCAAGCCCTCACCATGAACACGACGCATTCCGTTGCCTCCCCATGAACACGACGCATTCTGTTGCCTCCCCATGAACACGACGACGACGCTGTTTCTCCGTTCCGACCCAGCCATGTACACGAGCCCCGGCCGTACGTATGCGCGAGTAGGCGTTCGAGACCCCGCCCGTATGTACACATACGTGGCCGTATTTTCTTTCTTGCACCCTGGCCGCTGTACGTACGTGTAAATGCTACGTGCGTGCCTCTACTATGACACGTGCGCGCCTCTACATCGACCAGTATGTACGTACACGTTCGCGACCAGAATGACAATGCTACGTACGCTTCGACTAGGTGGGTCCCGACTGTCAGGCACTTCCTTGCCTGCGAAGATGTAGCTGGTCGGTCCCAGCTGTCAGGGGGCGAATCGTTTTGTTTTTTTGCCCGGACGCACTTCCTTGCATGCGAAGATGTAGCTGGTGGGTCCCAGCAGTCAGGGGAAAACGTTTTTTCGCGAAATATAGTGGCCCGTCCGGTGGGTCCCAGCTGTCAGGTGGAGGAATCATTATTTTCCGTGTAATAAGGAGGCACTTCTTTGCTGCGGCCGTGGACCCAGCTGTCAGCCTCTCCACGTATAGTCCACGTCCAATGGAAGTCGTTCCTTGACCACGTTGACCACGCCGCGCCGAGAGCACCAGGGCGGTGGACGACGGCGAGGCCTAGGAAGGGGACGACAGGGAGGCAGGGAAGACTCGGCAGTTGTTTCCCACGCGGAGGGGAGTACGACTGTACGAGGGTTTACTGGTTCGTCTGCTGTCGCTGGAGAATAATAGCAGGTGTGGGTGAGTAGAGGGATGGCTAGGCCAGCGATGGGAGTACGGTTGGGAGGTGAGGCCTGCGCGGCAGCACAGCCGGCCGCGAGGAGGAGGGAGGAGGCAGTCCCGCCGGCGCTTGTTTGAGCGGCTGGAGCAGGAAGAGCAGAGATTGAAGAAGCACAACAGCCATTGGATGGACATCCAACAGTCAGTGCTTGTGCGTCAACCTTTTTTTAGGAAAGCCTCAAATCTGTGGAAAACAGCATACAGCCCATCTGCCATTATTTCTAATAATTTACAGCCCATTTGCTAATTCTTAAGGTTTTTTTGGAGCCCATATTCTTTTTGTTAGCATTACAGCCCATATTGTGGCCACGGTTAAAAAATTAACGAAATTTTGCATATTTCGGTGCGGTCCGAACTGTTTTTAATCCTGAAATTTCGACTCACATTCAAACTGATTTTAAAAATAAATGTATATCAATATAAAATCCAACAAATTCTCCATGCATAAAAATTAATGTAATTTAAAATCTCTAAATGAAAAAAAAATATTTTAACTAATTGCTGGTTTGATGTGTTTTAAAAATGTACAGCCCATTTCTCCTTACTGATGGGCCATTTTCTCGGCCAGCCGAATGAAGCTCTCCTCGTCTTGAAAGATTTGCAGCCCAACAGGCCTGACAAAGCGACTTACTTGGCAAATCACAAAAAAACTGGGCTGTGGCCGTGGACCCAGCTGTCAGCCTCTCCACATACAGTACTCTTCCGATGGAAGTCGGTCGTTGACCACATTGACCACGCCGCGCTGAGAGCACCAAGGCGGTGGATGACAGTGAGGCCTAGGAAGGGGACGACGCGGAGCCGGGGAAGATGCGGCAGTGGATGCCCACGCGGAGAGGAGTACGAGGGTTCACTGGTTCGGCTGCGGCGTGAGGCTACCGTCGCCGCAGAATAACTGGGGGTGTGGGTGAGTAGAGGGATAGCATGGGCCAGCGGTGGGAGTAGTAGGGGGCGGTGAGGCCTCCGCGGCATCACAGCCGGCCACGAGAGGCAGGAGCACGCAGCACGACCGGCGCAGCTTTGGGTGGCTGGAGCAAGAAGACCAGAGGTTGAAGAAGCACTACGGCCATTGGATGGACATCGTACGGTCACTGGAGCTAGAATCATTCATATTTACTAAGTTGACAAAGCCCTCCATCCTCGTCAACTTAGTAGGCCCACAAGTCAGCCTCCCACCAGGTTGGGTCCCAGCTAGCAGGAGGAGTATTCATTTTTCTGTGTGTAATAAGGAGGCACTTCCGGTGGGTCCAAGCTGACAGCGGGGGGAACGTTTTTTTCGCGAAATACTGTGGTCCATCCGGTGGGTCAGAGTAGTCAGGGGCAAACGTTTTTTTCACGAAATACGGTGGCCCGTCCGGTGGGTCCCAGTAGTCAGGGGGAAACGTTTTTTCTGCGAAATACTGGTGGTCCGTCCGGTGGGTCCCTGCTGTCAGGTGGAGGAATAATTATTTTGCGCGTAATAAGGAGGCACTTCCTTGTGGCTGCCGTGGACCCAGCTGTCAGCCTCTCCACGTACAGTACTCTTCCGATGGTAGTCGGTCGTTGACCACATTGACCACGCCGCGCCGAGAGCACCACGGCGGTGGACGACGGCGAGGCCTAGGAAGGGGACGACGCGGAGCCGGGGAAGACGCGGCAGTGGATGCCCATGCGGAGAGGAGTATGAGGGTTGACTGGTTCGGCTGCGGTGTGAGGCTGTCGTCGCCGTAGAATAACAGGGGGAGTGGGTGAGTGGAGGGATGGCCTGGCCAGCGGTGGGAGTAGTATGGGGACGGTGAGGCCTCCGCGGCAGCATAGCCGGCCACGGGAGTCAGGAGCATGCGGCACGACCGGCACTGCTCTGGGCGGCTGGGGCAAGAAGACCAGAGGTTGAAGAAGCACTATGGCCATTGGATGGACATCGTTGAACACGCCGCGTCAAGAGCACCAGGGCGGTGGACGACGGCGAGGCCTACGAAGGGAACAACACGGAGCCAGGGAAGACACGGCAGTGGCTTCCCACGCGGTGGAGAGTACGAGGGTTGACTGGTTCGACTGCTGTCACCGGAAAATAATAGGAGGTGTGGATGAGTAGAGGGATAGACAGGTCAGGGATGCGAGTATGATGGGGACGTGAGGCCTTCCCGGCAGCACTGCCGGCCACGGGAGGCGGGAGCAGGCGGTTCCAACGGCGCTGGTTTGGGCGGCTGGGGCAGGAAGATCAGAGACTGAAGAAGCACGATTGCCGTTAGATTGACATCTAACGGTCTGGCGCTGGTAGAGTCGATTGTTGACTAAGTTTCTTTTTTGAGAAACCTTGTGTACGCATGAACTTAGTAGGCCCACAAGTCAGCCTCCAAATCTATGGCAGACAACATAAAGCCCATTTGCTATTTTTTATAATTTGCAGCCCATTTGCTAATTCTTAAGTAATTTATTACAGCCCATTTTTTGCCCAGGAACACGGTCAAAAAGTCCAACCTTATTTTGCATATTTCGGTGGGGTCCGAATTGTTGTAATCCTGAAATGATAAACATTTTTTTAAGAACCTATTGATTTGCCAAAAAATCGTTTTGTTTTTGTAAGAAAATAAGACGTGGGACAATTTAGTTGGTTTAAGGGAAAACCAGTGGTAAAAAAATCAGTGCTGGGTGGGAAAAAACAAAAAAAATAAAGATGTAAATATGAAAAGGGAATTTTATGTGTTTTCAATATAATGATATGTGTATATGAACAAGTAAAACTATAGATAGAGATTAGAAAACAGATGTAGGACATGCGTTTCAAGTGGAAAATAAAACTGGGCTGTGTGTTTGATTCAGTAAAAAAACTGCCTGCGGATGTTGTAAGACAAAATATAACTAACGCTGGCGAGCCAGAGGCTAGTAGATACCTGCTGGATCTTTGTGGCCCGTTGTCGTCATGGGCTGGGCCTGTTAAAAACAAAACAACCCTGGGCAATCTACAGCCCAGTTGAAACTTGCTCGACCTAAAAAACAATATATGTGCTCAATAAACGAGAGAATTCTGCAAGTACAGACTGATAACTGGGATGCAGCACGGATATTGTTTTTTATCATGATAATAAGTGCATGCACTTGTTTCGAAAAAATTGGAGAACTGGGAATTCGAACGGCGGGTGCTTATGCTACCCATCAAATAAAAATCAGGTGCCTGAAAATTCGTTTCGAAACAAATGATTCAGCTTTATATCCACGCCGACCCTCGGCATGATGGTTGGAAGCAAATGCAAGTTCATACCAAAAGATCGTTAACAACAATACCAACTTGCGGACGACAAGGTAGTACAACTACCAATACCAAACTAACTTATAATCTTTTTACTCCTGGCCCTAGTGTTCGTCTGGTAGAAAATCTTGCAGAGGACCAGCTCCCGGTCCTTCTCTTGCTCCAGGTCCCTGAGGTGGTACTGGTGCATCACCCAGTTGGTCCTCTGCTGGTCGAAGTTCTTGTTGGTGTGCAGCACTAGAACCTTTTTTGCTGCCCGTCTGCCGGCCGTTGACCATCACCGACAAGGTATTGCCGGTCTTGTGCCACATCGCGTGCATGCCGCACTCCGACTGTATCTTGCGACACGTCCACGCGCCCCTTTTGAATGCCCTAGAATTGCGCTAGAAGAAATGCTTCCTTAGGCCACTCAGTGTGATACCTGCAGTATTGTGGAATACAGGTTTTAGTGTACCCAGTTGGCATTTTCATAACATCTTTGGCATGTTGCAGTCACTTGTTTCACTTTTTATTAACTGTCAAATTGTAATTGCTTCACCAGGTCTGCGTCTAAAAAGAAAAATAGAGCTATAAACAAAGGAATATGTTTGTGCAAGTAGACGGCCGATCGGTGTCTTACCTGGAAGTTTCTCATGTTGGGTGTAACATATGCCGTGCTCGCTGTCGATGGTTGGTATGAACAAATCGATGAGAGACTGAAATCTCGCGCTGTCAGCACTCACTTTGGCCTCAAGGTGCTCGATCAGCTCCTGATCCGAGGGATCAAACTTGACGCCAGCCGGCAGCACGGGCCAATCCTTCTTCGAATTGCATCGGTAACTCTAGTTATATGGTACTCAATGTATGATCAATCGACTATTTTAAGTGAATGATGAAAGATTTTGACAGATAAGTGGAACTCCAAATCTGAAGTCCAGAATACCCGAACACGCCGCCGGGATTCTTGTGTCACCTCACGCGCAGCGTGTTGTCACGTCAATTCAATGTGTGGACATGATGAATAATTTGACCGACGTATACTAGTACTACTACTTACTAGTCATATTTAGTGTCACGATTTATACATAGGTTTAACTAACAAGTACGCACTTGAAGCCTAACTGATATATATATATATATGGCTTCTTCACAACATCTCCATCATCATTATCAGTACATCCTACGCAGGTGAGTTAGGATGCACTTGATCCCAGGAAGGTATCTATCCTTCAAACCAGAGGAGTGCTTCAAACTAACAACAGTACATAATATCCAACAAAAGAGGGTCGTGCTACAGCAGCAGAATACATGGCTCAGTCTAGATATCAGCACGAATCAAGTTGTGCATATTTGTTGTTGGCATGAACCACATTGCCGCATGTTGGGTTTGCAAAAGCCGTCCATCGCATGGAAGCTTGATGCCTTTCACACACTGAAGATTATCTGCCAACAAGCTGTGTCGACGAATCTCTGGATATGGTGATTCATGAAACCCATGGTATGATGTGTAAACACAGCCCCCCTCGTGAATGGAAGTTGCATAGCACAGTAATCATCGCCGGTGATATGATCGATGATTGGTTGGATGATCGGATAATTGAGCCCGAGGAACAAGGAGTGGTTGTCGAGGCTGTAAACCCGCCTCCAGTTGAATACGCCTGGCCCAATGGAGCTGGGATCTTTCTCGAACACAAAGCAGCCATAGCCATCAATGTCACAAACGCCCCATGCATTGTACTGCATGTGGTTTGATGTAATGGTTTGGTCAATTTGGTACGTGCGAATGAGCATCAAATGACCGTCGTCAGCTGAACGAGCGATAAACCACCACCCATCGGCTGGTATGATTCCAGGTCCTGGAATCATGAAGGCCAGCGCATTTGCTTCTGCTGCAACAATTCAAATTGGAGACCAAAAGGACAAAAATAAACAATCATGTTCAGAGTATGTGTGGAATTAAGATTATTATAACAGTGACACATATCATAGACAGAGAATTGCGATGCCGTGGTCATAATCATACCCCAAGTTAAAAAATAAGCCAATGGCTTTCATATTCTAGCAATATGTCATGGTTCAAACATCATGTAACAATGAGAGGAAAACAGCTATGACAGCACCTACTCATATTCTACCATAGCACTTACTACTACTGTTCTTATATCAACTCTAAGCAATAACATGCGTTGTTATAAAAATCTTGTAAACGAGAGTAACATATAGCAATCATGATGTTATGCTCATAATATGTATTCTAACAATCATTAGATGTCAATTGTTCTCATATCAACTCTAACAATAACATGTGTGGTCATAAAAATCTAGGAAATGAGAGGAACATATGGCAATGATGTGGTTATAGACATGTTATGCATTCTAAATTTGTAACAAATGAACAGGCAGTCGTATTCATAAGGTAAAGATGAGATGAGATAGAACAATTACACGATGGTAGATTCCACCAATATAGGTAGCCAATCTGTGCGTCGACCGCGTAAACGATGCCATCATGCACTATAGCATCAGACAGAAATGTTTCCTCAACAGGATTGATGATGAGCCATAACCATGTATGGTGACCGGATTCCAGATAGACTAATCCCTTGTTGAACAAGGCAATGAGCTTGTAATCCATGTAGTCTTCTGATGGTGTGGGCACTTCGCAGATTAGAACTTTCTGCAAACAGAGGTCGAGCCAAAAGCTTGATGCGTCTCGTGCGTAGTAGGCAGGAGTGTCCGGCAGGCCACGAGGCTCGATGACGGCGGTATCCAATGATGGAAGGGTGATCTCTCGCTGGGTGTAGATATCCATGAGACGCCACGGACTACCGGTGTGGTGGATGAGGACGATCCAGTTGGCCTTCATGCCTGCCCAGTAGTGGCCGCGCATGAGGACAGGTGGATGGGTAGTGGTAGCATGTCGAGGGGCACCACGACAACCTCCGTAGGATCATCAAGTCGGTGTCTGGGCCACCTGCGAGGATCGGGCATCAGCAAGCAGGGTGTCTTGAAAAGAGCCGGCCGGTTGCAGACGAGTAGACGGTACAAAGACACCGATCATGCGGCCAGACAGACGGTGCTGAGTAGGTCCATACGACTATAGATCTGCTCCAAGAGAACATCGGGGAGGGAATTCCAATCGCGGCTCTGCGTGTCAGTCGGTTCTGCTGTTGGGGTTTTCGGTGCCTACGAGCCAGCGGGGAAGTGGATTCGGGCGGGCGAGCGAAGAAGCTTCTCCTCATGTGGCCGAGCAGTGAGCGGGGGGATATGGTACGCGTGAGCTACCAAGGAAGATGGTGCGGGCGGGCGAGCAGTGAGCGGGGGTACATGGTGTGCGGCCGACGATGGGGAAGAGAGGAGGAAGAAGAGTGGAAGACGGGAAGAAAGTGCATTCAATCTCAATTCTACTACTCCCTCCGTCTAGGTGTGTAAGTCACCTTACGAAAACCAAATAATCCCAAAACACTTAGGCACCGTACATTAACTCCCTTCTCGTTTTTGTTTTGTGGCATATCAACCAATAAGATATGTGGGTTGTCCATGCTTTCAATGACTTGAGACTACCAAACATAACGGACTGATTTAGTAACACCAACACGCGGGTTCAACTTATTAATTACGTGTCCCATCTGCTACAGTGTGTATTGTCACTTCACTGTGAAGACTAGTTGAATAGTTCTCTCTGACCGAGATGGGGAATAAATGGATCGCGAGGACTTCCTTTCTACAGTATCCCTATGCCTCTATGCTCACTTCACTCATTTTGCTCCATACCTAGTCACTTGTTGAAATCTATAGCCAAATGACATGTCAATGGGAGGGAGTAAGCCCCATGCATGCATGCATGCAACATGCAACACTCACACATACACATGGACGCACGCAACACTCACGCACCCATGCGGCACACAGCACACGACGCAACACACACGCTCACGCTCAAGTGCTCAACCTACTCCCTACGTCCGTGAAAGACTATACATTTCGAGATTTACACATTGACCAGGGCATAATTAACACCCAAAAGTACCAGACTTATGTGTGCATGCGACCATTGAGATAAGAATATTAATGAAGGCCGTTGCATGCTGTAATTAAGGATAGACATGTAGCCTATACCTACAGCACAAGTTGGTGCATTAGTCAATCAATATCAATTTAGATTAAAGGCTAAACACGTTGGAAGTGTAGATGTACATCATGTAGTACACTATTTGTTGGAAGACCGAGGGAGGACACGTGCATGCACTCACATACATAGCCAGGGCGGTTCGCGCGCAAGGGTTGGACTCGTGTCGTGCCTGCGTAAAGTTTTGTTTAACTGATTTCTTTGCTCTGCCAACTGACAGGTGGGACCCAGAAACCAGGTGACAATTTAACCAGTCAACAAAGTGCCACGTCGACTATGTGGCCGGTCAGTAGGGTGCAATACGGTGCTCTACGATGAGCTAGTGATCACATAATCGCTGCAAAACTATATATAGTGACCGTAAAGAGCGTACTGTTACATACGTTGACCGCCAGTGCATTTTTCTCGTTTCAAATTAAGCCATATTAATCGGAAAGGACGCAGTATGTACTACTACTACTAGTACTAGTACTGCTTTGATGTGTCCCGTCAACTCGCCGAACAAGGAGAAGCTTGCTTACTACGCCTCTCCCTCGCCCACGCGCGCGGTGGTTCGCAGGACGAGGAGAGGGTTTTGACTACAGCGCCCTCTCCCTCTCCCTCTCCCTCGCCCTCGCCCTCGCGGTGGACGTGCAGCAGTTCAATCGGTGTCAGATTGCCAGAAGCATATTGTACTGTAGTATCATCATTGTTGGACCTTCCGAAGAGGCGAAGAGCCAAGTGCAAGGTTCACACGAGTACGAACTGTTGAACCTCCCGAAGAGGCAAAGAGCCAAGCGCAAGGTTTTATAGGAGTTGTCGTCCTAGTAGGAGTGTACTGGTACAACTATAGCGAACGATGCTACTGTATGATGCCGCCACGTCACGTATATCCAAAGATGTGCCACCTTTTTTTCTCAAAGAGCGTGTTGGAGCCCGTGCAACAACCACACAAGTTGCACGTACACATAACACATTTACTAGTAATAAATTCTAAAGGACAAATGCCAATATGCCACACAAGTTCATCTCCAACTCATATGATAAATTTGTGCACGACTAGTCTACATATATTCACAGCGCTACCGTTCACAATTACCGTACTCCACATACACGTTATAGATGGGCTACATGTCCTCCTCCAGGTTCCAGTCCAAGGTGTTCTTCATGGATGGCACGATCCATAGCGGTGGGCAACGGGAATCATTGTCGCAGCTTTCTAGTCCGGTTCCACACGATGGAGACTCATCCAAGCTGAAGCGGCATAAATCAGGGATAGCGTGTCCCAGCATGTCGTTCATCCAACGGTGCGCACTGAAGACACAACAATGCTTCATGAACGGCAGGCCTTCCGTGTCATGCATGGAAGGTGGCAACCGCTTCACAATGGGGTAGCTATCCCCGATGAAAAGCGAGTACTCTCCAAGAGTGTTCCTCGGCACCCACGTAGCATCACGGGGGTCGAACTCGGCGCCGTTCATCTGGTACACGCGGCATCCCAGATCTAGACACATGGTGACGTACATAGTCAAGGTCCATGCATAATAATGTTGTGCTCAAATGTGGCGGTCAGTAATACTGCGCAGCAAATAGTACTACTACGGTATAGAGGAAGTAAAATAATCGGCTTATTATATATAGCCACTCTTGGCTACATGGATGAGATAGTAAGACATGGAAAAACAAAAATGGTGGCAGCTAGTGGGTTCAAGTCTTCAAGGGCCTAGCTAGCTATACGCGTCCTCCAAGGTAAAAAGTACTCCTACTAGTACTACAAAGTATACTACTAGTAAAACAATGAAAGAGAAGGCGAGAGGGTTAAAAAATGGAATACCTGGGTAGATGGTGACGGTCCGATCATGGTAGATTATGTGACCATGTTGCACATCAGTGGTACCATGGGTAACGACTGCTAAGATAGTTGATCCCAATATGCCAAAGTCAGCTACAAGGTTCCAGGTTAGACCAAATCGTGGATGCAAATGCACATCCAGGATCGGCGATCTTATTTTGATCGGGGGATGACTGGTCCCTGCAAAATAATGGAGTACCGTTAGGGATGCAAATGATGGTTTGTGCATTCCGTTTGTAATCTCCCGTACCGTAGGATGTCAACCAGATGAAACAAGTCCCCTAGCTTGTCACTGCGAAGATGCGGCCTAGATGGTGCATGGCGTCTTCGAACGTGTAGGGGTACAAATCTGCCGCCGCCAACATGCGCCAGCCTCTGCCGTTACTGCCTCCTGCATTGATGGCAATCCTTATGTCGAACACCGCGATGAGATAGTAATCGTCGTAGCCGCATTGCTTTGTCGGCAGGTCCGCAATTGCTATCTTCTTCAATCTCATGTAGGCATCATCATACGTATTCTTGCCCAGCTAGTCCGGAAGGCCGATCCCAATGGTGGAGAAGGGGTCTACCGGAACGGCCGCACTGTTGTGGATGTTGTGCAAAATGATGGTGGTATCCGGCCGGAGGTATGCAAGCCAATCGTCGTTGGCACCGACCCAGACCTATATATAAGACGGTGGGCAGCGGAGAAATTACGGGATGGAAATGGAATAACTATGTACTACATGATCAAACTCCATTACTGACCTGCTCATCGGACAAAATCCGACTACCTCTCAACGTCGGCAACTCTACCAGAGTCAACGTGCAACCATGGCCAGGGAGCGGTGGACTGTTCGAAGGATTGTCCCATAGAAGAACCTTCTTCTCGAGGATGCATGGAGGACCAACAAGCATGGCCTGTTTAAGCAGCGTCTTGAAAAAGTTGGTGCAGGAAGCACTGAGTCTAGCGGCGGTGAGGACGTCGGAGCGGTGTGCGATTTCTCCCACAGGATCGTCATCTAAGGTCTCCCAGACCCGACGAGGAGGAGAACCGCCTGGCGAATCCATGGGAGCAGCGATGAACTGCCTTCTCTTCGGGGGGAGGGGAACTGGCGAGGAGGAGATAAGAGCGTAGTAACCGCAGGGCTAGTCCCTTCCAACTGTAAATCGTTCCTCAACGAAGGGGTGAGGCTATTATTTACTAGTACTCCCTCCAATTCTTTTTACTCTGCGCATAAGAGCAGACCCGGATACCAAGGCAGGGGCTCGCTTCATGCTTTCTGGACGGAAATACCCCTGGCACATGGATGGGAGGAGTTAGCAGCTATAAATGCCCCATGCAGCCCATTGGCTGTCCGCCCGCATTCTCCTCTCTCTGCATGCTGCATGGATGTCTCCCTCTCTCTCACATGACTACATGCGGTGGCGCTGGCCTATGAGAAGCTCACGTGGAGATAGCAATCTTCTCTCCAGAAGTGATTTTTTTGAAAGAAAGGGATTATGGAACGTTATGGGATTGCATTATATTGTAAATAATAGCACTAGTAAGAAATTTTTGGCACTAGGTAGTAGTTTTTGGCGTGGATTAAGAAATTTTGGGTATGTTTTGCCATTTTTTGTACACGCCAACTAGTGTCAAAAAATGTCTTACATTATGTGACGGAGGAGTACGTACTTGTACTGTAGCAGTACTAGTACTACTTTTCTCAACTAGTAGTGCGATGTACTGTACTTCTAGTCTAGTCTAGTATAGTGCGCCAGTTTTGAACTCTTGAATCTCAGGGCCAAGGAGCTACAATTGGAAGTGGAGGGTACTACTGTTCTCTAGAACCATCGTTGTACTATCAATGCAGGGGAAGTACACCTGCGTAGTGGCCTAGTGGGTACTCTCGGTGCTCTATTCAGCCGCTCCTCTCACGTAGCTGGCCTACTCAGCCGCTCCTCTCACGCACACACTAGCAGCCTGTTTATCAGCGACGGTTACTGCGGGGGCAGAACATTTGAGTTATTTGATACATCAAGACTAGGCTTTTCGCTTCCATTTGTGGAGGTGTAATGGATCTCGTCAAACTTTGTTAGTAGTTCCTTCTTTATGAATGAGATGAAGCAAAGCTTTTGCCTCCGTTTCAAAAAAAACACCGCAAGAGGAATTTCTTTTATAGTAGAGCCGATAATGGAGTGAAGTCCATGCATGCAACGCCACAAGCTACAGAGTAGTAGTAGAGCACTTTATGTACAGAGCCATATTGCACAGTTCCCAATGCCCCACCAGGATTTTCCGGCTCCTCGGGCTTAATTGGCAGGCGCTAGTTTAAATATGCTACTAGCTAGAAGCTGCAAGCGAGGTGCGGCTAGGGCGAGCACGCGAGCCACGGGATGCTGGGAAGGAAAACCCGTTCATGTGGCTAGGTTGTCTAGTGCACCCAGATTGTGGGGCTGCATGTCCGTTTGACTTCAAAACTCAAACTACCCGTGTAAAATATTGGCTCGCAGCGAAGTGTAGTAGTACTAAAGGTCGTCGTGCGTTCGGCCGGGATCGAACCCACAAAACGAGGTATACACTCCCGCGACCACTAGTAGTACTCGTTGGAGTACAACGCAACCTAGAATCGCCTTTTGTCGCTAGTAGTACATACATTGTTCCTTACAAGAAACCCCTAAGAGCATGGTTAATAGTATAGCCAGCTGCTGGCTATAAGCCAGTGCCATGTCATCTACAGCCCATCTTATAGCCAACATGTAGTAGTAGTTTATTTCTTATAGCCCGCTGACTCAGCTCTATTGTACTTCCTCTAATAATGCAAGAAACCACTAAAATGCCAAGAAACTACTACCACTTGCATACGTGGCAGACTTAAGATAAGACTACCTTATCAACCATTGTACATGCTCTTACCAACAAAAATCCTCGAGTGACCTCCTACCTCCAGCCCGTCCACCTAGTCATCCTCGGCCATGGGACGCAGCTACCGCCGCCGGTAGAAGGCGAGGTCAAAACCGCCGGCGGTGCGGAGCCCATGTTGCGGCAGCCCGGATGCCAGCTCTATCCGGCGCTCACGGCTGCTAGCTAGCCAAGATAGCTCCGTCCAGCTGCTTGTCTGCAAGGTTTTCTAGCTTGATTGGCAAGGCAGTGCGGTGGCTTGCTCGCGCGCGCCGCGCTAAGGCCAGCCATCTGGCTTGAGCGAAGGCCAGCGTGGCGGCTTGCCCGCTCGTGAGTCACGCTCGGGCTAGCCTGCCAACCCGTGCGGAGGCCAGCACGGCGTCCGGCCCGCCCGGCGGAGCGGCGGCCAACTCGCTCATCATCGGCGCCACCAACGAACACGCATCAGTACTGTTTGAAGTAATGTTCAGGAAAAATAATGATTTGAGGGGGAATAACAGGATAGAAGGTCAGATGTGGGTCCCTCATGTCAACGGTTAAACAAAATGTGTTGGTTTAAGCTGCCTCGTCAGCACGGACATGTGGGCCAACCCTGTCATAAATGGGTTTAAACGAACCTAATCGGTAGGAGTACTAGGTAGTTTTTGGCATGGATTAAGAAATTTTGGGTATGTTTTTGCTATTTTTTGTACAATAGATTCCTCCTAGGGCTGGTTGAAAGTGGTAGTTTTTTGTTAAATACTCTACATATTGTAAGTAGGAGTGAAAGTTAAGCTTTGGAAGCCAATAAGCAAGGCTAGTTACATAGTGCCTATGTGTACATGATTGAAAGTAAATATCAATCATGAGTGACTAATATCTTGATGGAAAACTCGAAACTATGGAATACTAGGAAAAGAAATGCATGGTCGGAAATACTAGCAATGTTCATGTCCGTTGCAACGAATCATAATTAGAATAATACTTATTCACAAACTTGGTACAAAACACTCTAATTTTGATATACATATGTCACTAGAGATATATTATGTTTCAATTAGAATATATTCCTTGGGCTGTTTTGGTGAGGTCAGGGAGGGATGTGGTTGGTTTTAAGATACTAATTATGAGTTTTTCTGCAAATTGGTAGACAAGTGGGATGTTGGTGAGAAAAGGCAACAACTTACCTCACAATCGTTAGATGTAGATCTAATGGTCAGAAATGACGGATGGCAGACACACCAGCATCACCAACTTAGTCTTGTGTAGGAGTACTAGCAAGATCCGTGCATTGCACAGAACATCAAGATGCATTTTTTTATAAAACACTTGTTGTGATTGACCCTTGCGGGAGTAATCCCATGTGTAAAAACTAATGATATCTCAAGAAATATGAGATAAGGTGAAGAGGAGTGGGGTGTGGTGGTGGTTGGTGGTCGAACTGAGCGGAGGCATGGGGATTGACGACGCCGGTAGCGGCCACCAGGCCAGTTTGTTCGAGAGGCTTCCTTTCTTAATTTCTCAACAATGAGGTTTGTTGGAGATAAGGATGAATGAGGGAAGGCCTTGTCTGCAAATGTGGAGAGGGGTGCGGGTATCTTTTAGTTTAATTTCCATCCGTCAGATATAGATCGGACGGTCTATATTGCAAGATGGCACACGTACCATCATCACCAACTCGGTTTTTTATAAGAGAAGAAATATAAGTATGGAGATACAAACGTATTATCGATACTTGTTTCCGTAAACTAGCATCTACATTCTATTCAACGCCTCGGCATGTGGGCCCTTAGCACAATGACTTCTCGACTATGTAAAACGAAGATTTTCCCATCGCCGACAAGGAGGGGGAGACGGTGGCGCGCTTTTTGGCTTGCTCTAGTCCTAGTAGTCATACTAGGTGGTCTAAGCACGTGTAGATTTATTCTTTTTCACGTCTTGTGTTCGTCGTACTGCCACGACTGTTCATGAATAGACGGTAAGTTATTCACAGGGAAACCCTTGTTGAGCGTGTTTGCGAGAGAGAGAGAGAGAGTGTGTGTGTGTGTGTGTGTGTGTGTGTGTGTGTGTGCGTGTGTGTGCGTGTGTGATATGTTAGAGACTGAGGCAATGATAACAGATTCTTTGTGTCTATGTGTGTGGAGGATAGAGAGAGACATGTACATGGGGCTTTGTGTTGTGTAACGTGGAGACACATATACATAATTAGAGAGTGAGTGTGTGAGATACACATGTAGACATGAGGAGAGATGAGGATCCAGGTAAATGGGTGTTTGTGCGTGTCTGTGTGTGTTTGTGCACGTGTTTGTGTGTGAGAGGGAGAGAGTGTATGTGGAGTAGAGAGACCACTGATGATGTAAACCTAGTATAAGGGAAGGGGGAATGGTGTGACATGTGTAGTAGCGAGATAGCACGGGTGCGGGCAGGGGGAGTAGACTATTTGGAAGAGACATCGAGTGTGTGTGGGGGAGAGGGTGTGAGAGCGAGAGAAAGAGAGAGCTAGCGCCGGAGAAAGAGAGAGAGAGAGAGAGAGAGAGAGAGAGAGAGAGAGGAAGAGAGGGGCGAGAGGGGTCGTTTGTGTCCATAAATTGCGTATAGATAGGGAGACAATGTTGATGTTGTCCGAAATTGGCCTATGAACGGAGACGCAAGGGAAGCGAGTCATCGTGTGTGTGATAGGGACTTCATGAGAGAGCTCGAATAGATGGTGTAGAGAACAATGTGTGAAATCGAGAATGATTATACATTAGGGAGCTATGCAAAGAGTCATGACATATATGTATACAGGGAAGGAGCTGGGGCGGGTCCGCATGTGGGAGAGATAGAAAGAGGAGAGTGGTGCACAAGGAGACAAAGTGTGCTTGTTTGCAGTGGGGGTGGTGTGTGAGGTGAGTGCGCGAGAACCACATAACTAGGGAGATAGACGTTTGGGGGCGACGTTTTGTGTGTATGGGAAATATACACTCTACATAGTGCGTGTGCTTGGGTAAGAGAGATAGCAGGAGACCTAGAGAGTGAGGGAAGAGATGTGTGCATTCCCGAGAGACAAAGTGATAGAGACCTATGTTGGGGTCCGGACTTTACAAGAGAGAGGGGTGTTAATGTGCTTGTGTGTTGGTGTTTGGGGGAGTGAACGACTTCTCTCTCTCTCTCTCTCTGTGTGTGTGGTGGGGGGGGGTTGACTTCAGATAAAGAGTGAGGTGTCTATATTTGAGGGACTTTAGCGTAATTGAGATATTGTGCACTCATGGTTGATCAATTTGTTTCACAGTTTGTACTATGAGATAACGATACTTTTGAACATGCGTGATATACCTTGATGTACCAGAATTACAAACCTAAGATTGGAATTTTGGAATTTGACTCCATCATTAGCTTTTGTAATTCATTTAAACGGAGGTACATTTTTTAAGCCAGGATTTCATGATTTCAAATTCATATATCAAACCTAGAGATATACACATACAGGCATGTTCAAACTTTATAATCATCCACTTTATTCTACACATACACATTTTTGCTTTTGTCATCATATTTAGGATAAACACATTTGGAATTTCATTTGAATTGGACCGTATGATGGTATTTGCTTGTAGTAGCTCAATGATCCATATTTTAATTGAATGGACAATCTAAGTTTTGAGTTGGAGACATTGATTTTCAGTACTTGCACATTTTTTTGCATGCAGAACAAACAAATTGTCGGCCATGATATCATAGTCGGCTGTACGAGAGCAGAATACTTATAATTTTAGGTGCCAAAAGCTTTCAAACTTCCCGCTCACATCGAAATATCACGCACCCGAAAGTTTAGCCCCATGATATTCCTGTTTTACCCCTGCCACATGAACGGAAAAGGGCTGCTTTGGTAACTCCATTGTTTTCTTTGCCCCCAACATTCTTCCCTAGAGCCCCTCCCCTTCCCCTCCCCGACCCCCCCCCCAACCATGGCAAGCTGCCGAATCTAGTCCTCCGTCGCAGCGGTGGACCTCACACCCCGCCGGATCTACCTTCCGCACCTTGGAACCCCCAACTGCCAACTCACCACTTCACTGGAGCCGCTTCAGCAACTGGCTTGTCCACCGCTCCAGATCTCCTTGACCGCCATCATGGTCCACCGCACCGGATCTGCTTAACCGGCGCCCTCGTCCACCACAACGTAGGCCCTTCACTGACTCCCTCGTCCGCCCCTTCGCTGGCCCTTCATACAAGCCCTTGTCCGCCACAACAAATCTGCCTCACCGAAAGCATTGTACAACGCGCCCACCAAAGCCTTCGTCCACTGCACCGGACCCGCTCCACGGACGCCATATTCAACTCCACCGGCCCTGCTTTACTGACGCCGCAGCCTCATCAGGTTATTTCGATTTGTACTCCTTCGGTTTTTCTCTTTATCGTGCAACTGTTCACTTACCACAGATGAGCTTTCTTGTATGTCGACAGGCGCCGCAACTGTAGCACCGGAGCCGCTCCAGCGATGGTGACAGCCGGCCCAAACTCAACCGCAACACGAGCACCATCAATGATCCTTAGCTATCAAGTATGACAACGATACCCATACGCCACCAAGAATCAGGTACTATTATCCAACGGCCGGCGCCTACGTTCACTTTCCTAGCATAAGCACCGCACCTTTGAATTTCTTCAAGGCATCATTCAGTTTTTCATGAGACGCATTATTCTGCTTGCACCTGTAGGGCCATACTTCTGGCAGTGAACATGTTACATGTGCTAAATTACATACCAGTGCACATATAGTTAATATGCTTTAGTTTTGTTCTGATGCCACCTGTTGGTTCCATCAGACTGCTTAATGTTCTCTATGCTTAATTACACATCAGCAAACTAGCATGTGGTTCCGCTGCTTTTTGTTCGTTTTACCCTACATTTTCTGATGCTAGCTATTACATCACTGCTCCGAGCCTTTGTTCATTACTTGTTTGTGTGTTCTTGATCTTCCCAAGTTGCATGACTAATTTGATGCTTCTATTAATTATGGAGCTACCAACCCCATCAAGCAAAATATTTGCTCTTTTGGGGCTGGCACCTCGAACAAGCATAAAAATAGAGGGAAGCAGATATACTCCCTTTGATTCTATTTACTCTGCCCATAACTCTTGACCCGCATACCAAGGAGGGCAATGGTTTAATTTTTCTGGACTAATTTGCCAATTAATTAGGGCAGAGGCGGATGGGGTGGGGCACAAAAGGAAACCAGCGCTAGGAATCGGCAACGCACAGACTAATAAGAGAAAACTGAGAAAAAGTTATACACAAAGTAAAAAGAATCGGAGGGAGTATTGTCGTGTATGTACACACCCTTCTTTCATTAGTTTAGATGAACCATTGATGATCAATTCGGACCAGTGCATGCGATTAAAATTAATTTTACCTAAATAGATGGTGCAGAATAAACTACAACAACTAGATTTGCAACCACGGGATGCTGACGATATCTTCCAAGAACATTGCAACGGCAGCTAGGCTTCACAGCAACATATGGTAAGCCAGTGTGTTTTAGTACATGTGAAATGTAATGCGAGTGGGCTGCTTTCTTGGCTTGTGCCCTCAACGTGTAATCCTACCGAATTACAAATAGTTCATTTGTCTTCTTTGCTGTATTGCTTGATTCGAATGCTTATTTGTTGTTACGCTATACCTGAGTTGGCCAATATGCCAGCAGTGCCTGTTGTACTATCGTAAAGAAATGCATGCCTATTTCATTTGAGTCCTTAACTTTTCCTCTCAACTTCATCACATGACTGTCTTCGTAGTTTATATGAGGCCACACTATTAAGTGCTTTCTCAGATTATTTCAACTACTTAGATGCCTTGGCAACTTAAATATAGCGGTTGTACACTCCCTTTCAACTAGGGATGTCAACTGGGTCCGGTTTAATCCCGATTAAAGTCCACTAGTGGTATGATAGTTCAAAAGAGTTTTTGTTTTTTGAGGAAAATGAACTAGGGAGGTAGCAAAAACTAACTAGATGGGACTGGCGGATTTCGTTTATTTGCCACTTACATTCCTAGTTTCATCTTACCATTTTAATTTCTTTTCGGCTGATGCTGCTTCGAACCATTTAAATATAGTTTGCCATGCTCGGCAATAATTCGTCCGTCGTTTAACACGTAAGCTTACTGCCTGGATCATACGATAACTATCTCTTACTGATGTCCAGCGGAAACCTTTCAGGATGCCGTTCAGACTAGGACACAATATACAACCCCGGAATCTATTTGTGGAAGCGGTGCGCCATCCATGTTACCAGATGGTAGCAGTTCAGAGGCAACACCGCCGGAGAGCAGTCTGAGCACAGATATTATAGTGCTTGAGGCTCTACTAGAGGCAGAAAGAGATGGTGCGGCTGCCATGAATGAGGTAATATTTATCTTGAGGCTGGAAATTACAGAATTAGCGGCACGCATTATGCAAGCAACCCAAGAATTGGAGGAAGTAAGAATGTTGCATTTGAAGACGGAGGAGGTCCTGTTGTTTCTGCTATCTGAAGCCCAAGATAATCCCGGTTCTTCTTTAGATACCGGTTCAAATTTTCATTAGATTATTGTACTTGCATGTTGTGTCATGTCTCTGAATGGATTATGTTGCAAGACCCCCTATGTTGTCCATGTGTTGTAATGATCCGAATTTTTTAGGCGAGGTAATCCTCAGAACTTGTATGATTGACATAAGGTGAACTATTTGTCGTGTGAGCATATTGTATTGGATGAAATAACTGTTTGACTCAGAGTGTATCCAACCTACTGAATTCGAAGATCACGGCATTTCTAAATCATAATCATATATAAAGGTGGAATAAATCTTTGTTGTGGTTTTGAAGAAATAAATAACAAAACGTATAATTATCTGTGGATATTCGTAATCAAATACAAATTGGATTTGAATTTAGTTTGCCAGGTCCCAGGGCAAACGTGAATGCTAATTCTCCCAAGTTTTGAACGAAGCGGCTAAACACCCACTATAATTTGTGGGCTGCTCGAAGCAAGTGTTTGCGAGATGGAAATTACTGTCTACCCCTGACACTTGACATCCTTATCGACAGGATTTACACTACTGTCGATAGGGGTAGACTAGTAACTTCAATCAGACGTGACACGACGGCCTCTAAGCCCATTCAGACACGGTGGGCGCCAAACGTGGGCGGCAAAACACATTTGATTCAAGCTCGTCCGAAAGACATGTGTCTCTTCCTCCATTTCCCCATTCATACATGGTGGGCGGCAAAACAAACTCTCCTCATCCGAAATCGATGTAGGGTTATATTTTAAATAGGGGCAGATGTGTAACTTCCATCAAACGTGACACAACCGCCCTACCTGTCAGCTCCGTTCATACACCATGGGCGCCAACTGTGGGCGGCAAAACACCCTCTCCTCGCCCGAAATAGTTACCGGCAAATATTTGGGAGATGCGAGATTACCGTCCTATCCCCAACCGAAATTTGAAACGGGGGATAAGTTCGTAACTTTCCCCCATTTCAGAGAAGTGTGTCCCAAAGTTTGAGATCCCCCCCCTCCCCTCCATTTCCCCATTCATACACCATCGGCGGCACGACAACCTCCGCACTGCGGCCAGCCTCCTCCGTCCGCCACCCCATCCTCCACCTTGCCGGAGCCGCTACCCCTACCCCGTTGTCCACTGCAAGAGATGGACGTCTCTCATCCACGGCGCTGGACCAACATCCTTTCATCGCCTCCTCTCACTTCATCGGCGCCGTCGTCCACCTTGCCGTTGCCGCTCCTACGACCTCCTCGTCCACGGCAACAGGATATATCCCCCGACCCGGCCGTCTGCTGTCTAAAGTCTTCTTCCCTGCCGCCGACAGCCATCGCACCCGCAGCACCCTCAACGTATCAGCATAGGCCTACATGGCGTCGCAAGAGAGGTGGTACTCTTCCATATGTGCTTAAGTTATTGATCTCACCCGGAAAATAGATCGTAATTTGTTTACTGTACTTTTCTTGTCCGTACCAAATCGTAGTGGCTAGTTGAAAGCAAACATTGGTTGCGAAGTAGCTTTGTCCGGTTTGCACCTTCAGATCCGCCATGGCATGGGCACTATACTCGTAAAGCTTATGGTTTCCCCCTTTATATTCACTACCATCATCGTAGGTGCTTCGTGTCGTGCTAGCACTGCTCCTCAAGACCTCAACCCAAAGCTTACGTGTTGAAATATGAATCTGATATGATGCTCATATCACTAAAACAGAGGACGTTTAATTGGTCACCTAATGTTCCTATATTCGTTTAGAAAATCATGTGCGCCACCCACTGGTCCAGCTAGTTCCACTTTCCTGATTTTTCTCTTGATGCTTAGGGTTTTCCCCTTTTATCTACTCTACTATGATCTGCGTAGGTGCTTTCTGTCGTACTAGCATTACTCCACCCTTGAAGCTAAACAACACAACACTCAGAATTCGAAAGCTTAGTTGTTCAAATATAATTGTGATATGATACTGATATTAGTTAACCGACACATTTAATTAGTTAGCTCAAGGTCCCACTTGAGTTTCCAAATGCATGTCGCGACATATAGAGAGACAGCATAATTGCATTTCTTTGTCACTTGTTGACCGTACTTTCTTGTCCATACCAAATCTTAGTTGTTATTTCAAAGCAAACATCGGTTGCTAACTACCCTTTGCGCGGTTTGCAGCTTCAGATCTGCCATCCCACTGCCACGGTCAACACTGTACTCATCATGCTTATGTTTTCCCCATTTTATGATGACCACAATCAGCCTACGTGGTTCGTGTCGTAATAGCACTGCTCCACCCATCGAGCTAAACAAGCTTAGTTGTACAAATTCATATCTGATATTATTGCTGATATTAGTAAAACTGAGAGATGTTTAATGGTTAGCTAAATGTTCCTACTTTAGTTTCGAAATGCATGTGAGCCACATATGGAGAGACCGGAACGAATAGTATTTCTCTGTGCGCTCTGGTTCATCATGGGTGGCCAACCGACATTGTATTAAAAGACTTGTAATATCTTCAATCTGCTTGCTCTTCTGCTCTTCTTTAAGATGATACTCTTCTCTTGCGGTCGACTGGTCAGGTCGAGTTGTTCTCCCTTAGTATATTTTGAATCTGTCAGGTCAGGTCGACTTGTTATTCTTTACTATATGTTGAAGCTATCATCTGCGAAGTGTCATCACTTCTGGAGCTCTCATATTTTGAGTAGTAGGCCACATTATATTAATGCACACAACAAATTACAGCATGCATGGCATCTTTTAAAAGAATTGCAGAGATAGCACAAAGGGGTTTACAGGGAGGCAGTATTGGATTAGAATCACTTCTGCATTATAAAGAAAATCTCACTTGTTTTTATGTTTTCATGCATGTCAGATATTGAACATTATCAAAATGAATATGAGAATGGGCGCATGAGAGGAATATTGCGGAATGATCCACTGCCTAACAAACTTGGCATGGTGGAGGATGGCATATCTTATTCACCCATCAAGGTGCTTGCTCTAACTTTGCAAAGTTGTATTGGTCGCACATATTTTGCTTCTGACCTCTTGCATACTTCTACTTTGTTACACCATCTGCTTAGTTTAAGCATCATATATGAGTATATGCCATACCTATCCATTTTCTGTACCTATTCCATGTGTCGTCACACTATGTTTTTCCAGTCAAATGTTGTTCTTTCGTAATAGGTGTCCAAAAGGAAGAGGGTGAGTGCAGGTCGTTAAGGAGTACAAACTAGGTATTTGGAAAAGGTAGTGATACTTGTTAAATCAGATAGATCAGCAGCCATAGAAAACACAGGCCCAACTGTGCCACACTTTACCCCTACTCTAGTGGCCAAACCCCTATTAGAACTGACGGGAGCCCAGCGTCAGGTACTGTCTATGATATCAATTCAAAATTTGAACTCCTAAATTTCTGCTTGTGCCTTACCTTCTCTCTTGTATGAAAACTAATTTTAGATGAATCTCCTTGCTCAAAGGATCATACGATCTCAAAACAATAATGGGCTCTGCATTGCTCTTGTCAGTACCTCTCTCCCTTTTTCCTTGTAAAGCTGTACTTAATTAATTGCTATTTGATTATGTATCATCAGTCTGCACCTGAGCTTCATTATCCTCTGTTTCTTCCAATATTATTTGATCCATATTTACTCTTTGCAAAATGTTGAATAATGGAAACGCTTATAAAGAATTTTCTTTGGGGAATTTATTGAATTATCCTTCCATCAACATGGAGAAGGGCTTTGTCCAGCCCGTGTTAACATGTAATGTAAGTTCATCCTTCTCAAGCCTTCAAACTTTGTTCTAGTATAGATTTGGATAGGCATCATTTCCTCCACTGTTGTTTGCTTTGCTGTTTACATCTGATTGGATGTTTGCAACAACTACCAGTTTCAAATTGTAGTTGTAAAAACATGTTCCTTATGCAGAACAGATCCATTTATTTGCTTATATAATTGTGAAACCTGTTACGTGTCTCCTTGTTTCTCTTTCAGACTTGTATCTCTTACGCCAGGCAGAACTTTAGGGAAGATAGTGAGCCAAACCATCTTGAGGACAGTGAGATTACCCCAAGGTCCTGTCTTGATGAAGACAGTGAGTTGAAGCTACTCACCAGCAGGTGTGAGACAACCTATGTGCAGTCGCTGCCTCAATCAGTTCGACTTCTTCAGTCTCAACTTAAAGCGGAAAGGCTTGCTTCAGCTCAGCTCCGACTTGAAGTCAAATATGCAATGAAGATGTCAGAGGACTGCCATGCGCACCATCATGCCTTAAATCTAGTGTTGATGCATCTATTGTTGACACAACTGAGGTCTACTCAGCTTCTTCAGCTGTTTGGGGGGGCGACCTGGCCAGGCCTAGTGCCTTCTAAAGTGCTCTCAGTTTTGTATATTCTTTTGTCGGCGTGTTTATTTGCACTGGTGGCGAACTTTGATGCCCAGTGGATGTAATATGTGTGATAGCCGTGATAGCCTAGCGTAAGTTGCTTGCTTATTTATTTCCTTGTTGTCTTGTTTATTTGTTTGCTTCTAGTCATTGCAGTTCTTTTTTCGCGGTTTGCTAGTGGTTGCAATAACCTATTTTTTTAAACTATGCCACAATAACCATGGGCTAATATTTACTGTAGTGACACTAGGCCTCCTACGGTCCGTAGAAATAGTGGGCCTTCTATGGGCCGTAGAAACAGTGGGCCTTCTACAGGCCGTAGAAACAATGGGCCTTCTATGGGCCGTATCATTAATGGGCCTTATACGAGCAGTATGATCAATGGCCAAACATGGGCCAATAACATGCCGCATTATGGCCGTAAACGGGCTAGAGTTGGAATCGTCCGTTCATGGGCCGACCATAACGGGCCATCGTTAATAGGTTGTATTTGATGACGCTATGAAAACGGCCCACCGTATTAACTGAACACAAACGGGCCGACTGTAACCACGGGCTGAATTTGGCCCACAAGCAGAAAATGACAGTAACGGGCCGTAAGTAAATGAATGCTGGAGATGAGCCCAAGAATAAATGGGCTCTGAGAAGGCCGAAAGATAACATGGGCTGGAAACGTCCCAACGGAATAACGGGCCGTTAATGGGTATAAAGTGATACACTGTTCATTACGGGCCAGCTTCACCATGGGCCGTTAATGGGTGTAAAGTGATACACTATTCATTACGGGCCAGTTTCACCATGGGTCATTAGTAGGCCAAGAGTTACATAGGGTCTCATATGGGCCGAAAGACGTCATGGGCCATACATGGGCCAGAAGTGAAAACGGGCTGGAATCATATTGGATGGCCCAGATGATGCTACTGGGCCTAATTCGGATAGGGTGTAACGGACCTTGGGTTAGCGGGCTGTAAATGGGCTATATTCGAATAGGCCGTTAACAGGCTTTCCATGGGCCGACCTGCCAGCTTTTGACCAAGTCAAACGGGCCGGCCTTTTCACAGGAATGGGCCTCTGTTGGGCCGTGCCACGTGTCGACGTATCATAGGCGCCTTCTGTCCAATGAGTGGTTGACATCTGTCCCAACGATGAGCCGACACATGTTTCCTCCAGCCAATGATGATTTTACACGTGGAAAATCCCCATTGGTCGGGGCTGTTAACGGGTTATCGGATCCAAAACCTGACCCAATATCTTAACGGCGTTCTGTTATGGTGGATGCCACGTGTCGGTCACCCTTGAAGAAAGCACTTCTGTGATGCGTGATTTATCGTCATGGAAGTGGACACTTCCGTGATGATAATTTTGGTAATGTCATGGAACACTTCTACGACAGCACAGGTATGACTATCTTGATTCTGTCATAAATTTGTCATGGATGTACATGCATGACAAAAAAGCGACCTACTATGACAAACACGTATCATCACGGAAGTGTTTTTTTGTAGTGCTCATGGGGTCCCCATAGCCAGAGAAGGCCCACATCGGTCGAGAATTATGCTGAAGTGGAGCAATGCGGCACAGGATGAATTCCTTCACCACCATGGGCGCCGTCACCCCAAGATCCTTCAACCGGTCAGCCGACGCCAAACATGGGTGATCCGCTGGTCGACGAGCCTCGCATGCCCCCAGCCAGAGCTTGGGGTAGCCGGTGTCCGTGGGAGCAAGAGAAGGGGGAGAGCACAGCGGTGTCCATGAATACCCATCGCTTCTGAAATCCACCCACAACTGGTGAGAGCTCAAAGTCAATCCACAAGCCGGCTGTCGCCGCAACGGCTTGGAGGGTCACGCACCCCGAGCGCTAGTGGGCGTCGGTTAGATGCAGCGAGAAGAAATGGCGAAGCAAAGCCACGGAAGGGGCAATGCCCACCATGGCCTCACAGACGAAGGCGAAGACGGCGAGGAGGATGATGGACTGGGGATCTAGGTGCAGCGCATTGACTAGGTAATGCGAGAGCACAATTTTGAAGAAATCAGATAAGGGGGGAATCAAGCCAGCCCAGAGGGCGTGAATATGAATGGGGACCTCAGTGGCTGTCCTATCAATCGTAGCACGGGAAGCAGGCCAGGCCACCATCGCCTTCCACTCATTGAAATCTGAAGCAAGTGCGGGACGAACCTTGTCCATCGCTTCCTCGTTGAGCACCATTGACCGCTTGATGGTGGGCTCGAGGACCGGCAGCGCCTGGACTAAGGTATGGGTCTTCTTATTTCCCTTCTTCTTCTAGCTTTGTGCCATGGAAGCAGAGAGGATTGGAGTCGGGTCAGGCCAAGGGAGGAGACTGCTATTTCTGGGAGATGGAGAAGTTGTGGAAGCGTGCTGCCAGCAATGGAGGCGGAGCTATGTTGGCAACGGCGGCCGCCTAGCCTGGCGAATATCAAGCTGCATGGGAAGAGGAGGCGCCCATGTACCACCAATCATCACGCGTCAATCAAGGCCGCAGGCGGTTGGGACCCGCGGCGCTCCGCACTTGCCCTTTGGCTTCGCCTCGAAGCCAAGTTCGAGCGTGCCTTGTGCCCGGGGGCTACTGTCGGTGTTCTGGGACCGGGGGTGCCCAGACTTGCCTGCCTGCGGCCCAGGGCATGGCTCCACCAACGGCCTGGTACGACCCATCTTCAGCAGCAACAACTCAAGACCCTCACAAGGGGCCGAGCCTCGCGAGGCGGACGACACCAAGACCTCCCTGGGGACAGCCTCACTAGGCTGGCTCCTGAGGAGCGGAGATATCTATGCAAGGAGCACCTCGCGAGGCTCATGTGACGTGAGCCATGACGACCAAGGCCAGGCGAGCGCCAGCGGGCTAAGTGTACCAGTTTCCTATTTGGTGCTAAGGAGGCAAGCGCAAGTGTGGGGTCCCGAGGAATCAGGCAAAGAATTCCATATCAGTGCAACAAGACCAACACTAGTAGGATGGTAGGACGGAGGTAATCGCGGAGCCCACAACAGCATCACCACCAGAGCCTTTGGTAGGCGAATACCACCTTTTGTCAGGATAGCTTGTACTAGTTGTCCCCCTTCAAACTTGGCCGTTGTGGGATCCCTTCCCGCCTAACATTTGGGAAGAGGACCAAGGCAACTATAAATAGGACCTAGCCACCACCATAGAGGGGATCGGATCCATTCCACCCGAACGAGCTCACCAGTTCATCTAGCTCAAGAACACCTCACCTCCTGAGGTTGTTCATCCATTGTACTAGTTCATCCTCAACCCCTCGAGGCAATCCACCCACAAACTGGAGTAGGGTATTACACCGCAAGGTGGCCCGAACCAGTATAAACCCTCATGTCTCTTGTTCTTTGGGTCCGTCGAGCTGGGCAGTGGAATCGTTGAGCGTGTGAGTCAGGGAGAGAGAGTTCTTTGTGCGCACCCCAAAGTTCGAACCTCACAAGGGTTTGTCGGAATCCGCAATCCAATATATATATATATATATATGTCCTATATAAAAGTATTTTTATTTTATCTTTATATTTTACTTTCTTCTCTGTCTTATTCAAAAAAAGAAGAAGAAACCACAGCGTGCGGCCAGGCCAACCGGCCCAGGAACACCGCAGTCCACCAGCGCCCCGAGCCGGCCTACCCCAGCGCGCCCGCATCCCCTCCATCTCTGTTACCCACTCTCTCTCCCTCCCCTTTCCCTCACTGACCCACAGGACCCACACTTACTCTAACCCCTCGCCCATGCCTCATCGCGCCAACCCACGACCAGACCGCGCCCGACGCCCCGATTCTCTCGGGATTGCACTCCGGCTCTGCCCCTCCTCCAAGAAGGTGCCATATAAAACCCCTACCATCTCCTCCCTCGACCCCCCTAAAACCTCCCTCGCAAAACCCACCGTAGCCCACGACCTAACAAAACCGATCTCTCCTCCGCCGCCGCAGTTCACCGCCGTTGTCGTCACCGGTGAGGATCCTCCTGCCCTCAAACCTTGTCAGCCGGACTCCCTCAACCTTATGCATCCGTTTGACAAGGTCTGGCTCTTTGTTTTTTCCTACAGCTACGACACCGAGCTCGTTCGCTCGCTGCCGGGGTTGCAGCTCACCCGTAGCTCCGCCGCCTCCCTCCGCTCGAGTCCGACATCGCCAACCGCCGCCGTCACCACTGACCGGTCTGCCTCAACTCGTCCGTCTTCCCTGACCCATCCGCCGATGCCCGTGGCCCCGGAGCCGCCGACCTGCTCGACGCCGATTGTCATCGTCTTCTGTTCGCCGTCGACAACCCTCTATAAGCCTCCGCGCCCTCATCCACCATCCGGTCGCACATGTACGGCCAAATTAGAGTAGCCAATATTTAGGTTTATCTTTAGTGTAGATCGGTTTAGTTACAGTTTATTTTGGTTTAGATCAAACCGTTCAGTTTATTTATTAGCCCGTATACGTTTTAATTATTTTCTAGCCGATCGTTAGAAAGTTACAGATCGCACTCCCGAGGCCCAATAGCGCCCGTTTTTTAGTATTTTTCATTTATGTTTTTTTAACAGAAAAGTTTCAATCTTGTAAAATCTATATCTCCTAGGTTATAATATTTTAATTTAATTCCTTTTTCTCTAGTTTGGAAATTTCCTAAAGTTTCTGTAGATATCAATTTTGGCCATGTTTGAAGTTTTGAAAATTGATTTACATGAAGTTTGTGCAGATCACAAAATTTGCAATGTCTAGAGCTAGGATTAATATTTTTAGGCGATTCTTTTTGCTACTATTTTCTTATGACCTTTTCTATCAGTAGGTTTAGTTTGCGGAATTTTAGAATTAATTAAAATTAGTTTATCACGAAAACAGTATTGTTTTGCTTTTTATTACCTTTGTTGCTATTTCTTTTATTTTAAATTGTTTCAAAATTATTTTCTTTTGTTCTTTCTGATATGTTCAGATTAGTTTTGTAGATTAACAGTAGCAAATTTATTTATTGCAAAAAAATATTTTAGTAGCATGTTTTCTTTTGTTTTACTACGAAAACTGTTTTCAGCATATTAGGAGATTCATAAAAGGTTTTAAAAGTGATCATTTTGCCTAAAATTTTATTTGTGTTTTTCTTCTGTTATTTAATAAAAACCTTATTTTTGTTCTGTTAAAGAAAACCTTAGTAGTAGAAAACTATTTCATAGCTTGTTTCACTTGTAGTAAAAACTTGGTATTGATTTTATGACTTTCTTTGGTTTTGTCTTGGGATTTCATTGTGTGTTATATTGATTGTCATTTACTAATTTTTACTTCCTTTTATGTTAGTATATTGTACGATGGTATGCTTATTATGCTTTGTTTGTTTCGATAGAGTACCCGGAGTGCGAGGCCTGTTACTATGGGTCTTTAGCATTCAAAGATCGTCAGCAAGACAAGTCTTTGATCAAGAATTTTATTACCTATGGTCCTATATTTTATTACATTAGTAGTATTTCCTCCCCACCATGCATGCAAGTAGGAGAAATTGAATTAAGTCTTGAGTAGTATCATGTGGTAGTTTGACCCAATTCCCTATGTTACCATTGCCGGGTCGTTGTAGTATTTTGCTATGCGCGTAGACGGGTGTTGGTTGAGTGATTTACATGGGAGATGTGAGAGTCAAGATCAAGACAACATCATGATTTCAAGATGCTCAAGACCAACTTTAAATTCACTACTGGGTGGAGGACAGATTGATGGGCGCCTTGGAGCAACCAGCGGATGGCCGGGATCCATGGAGAAGCGCCATGACATCTTGTGGAAAGCTTCACCCAGCCACGAAGAGACAGATGGATATACCCTGACTAGAAGCTTACCTACATAGCCGCAAGCCATTATGGGCTCTGGCTTGGTCAACCCTAGGTGTGACTCTGGACGGACGGTACCAGCAGATGTAGAAGAATGGTAGGTTATGGATGGGCACCGGCAGTGGCCCAGAGGATTCCTACGGAAGACACTGTTTCTTTCATCTCGTCTTCAAACACTAGGCAGTGCGAGGACATAAAGGAGGGAATGATTCTTGTGGGTAAAGTGTACAAACCTCTACAAAGGGTTAAAACCTAATCGATTAGCCATGTCCCCGGTTACAGACAACTGAGCATATGGAATTGGAGTTATTCAGAAATCTCAACACCAAACATAATAAATTGATGGGTTATTAATGATTTCGGGTATGAGATACTGGTTGACGGAGCCATCTCAATAACAACCAATATTTTGTAGTAATTGTAAGCAAGTCCTTTTGTTGTAGGAAAAAATTGGCTTTTTCGCAAAAACTTAAACCTAGAGCCCCACAGCCAAATTGCATATAGTTTTAGTATTTTAATATTGTTCCCTCTCAATGACTTGCCAGCATATTCCATAATGCTGATGTACATGGCTGCAACGTCTTATGTTGGAGAGTAGTTTTTCGACCAGGAGTGAGGCTACAATCCACGCTCGGTGATTGCCGTATGGAGTCGGATGGACTCGCTTATCGCCTATGCTTCCGCATTTAGTTTTTCTCATGAGTTGGCCTTTAGCCGAATTTATTCTATTGTAATAAAGACTCTATATGAGAATCATGTAATAAATCAGGTGTGATTGAACTTTGGAGTTTTCATCAATGTACTGTGTGTGCCAGCATGATCTTGGGATGGTACAGATACACAGAGACTTGACCGATTTTGGATCGGGTCGCTACACTTTGTGAATCTTAACTACGGAAACTTTTCAACAAAAATAAAAGAAACTTTTGTTGTAGTGCGTGAATTTACATTTTTTACTGGAACATGCAAAAATTCCACCAGCCATTGGCTTCATAATGAAGGGCTTCACAATTGTGTTGGGCTTCAATCTACTTGTCAGACAAGAGTTGGCTTCAGGAGATTCAATATGATGTTGCAAAAACTCTGTAAATGAATGCATACTATGAGAACAAAGGGACTCTCCCACGGACATGTACCTGTGACAACATTAGATATGCGAGGGAAGGGGAAGAGGTCATATGCATTCTCAGAAGATTTTGAAGATAAATCAGTTTGAAGACATTAACCTCATAGCACGAAGACATTCACTTATAGATGTGAGTTGGTTCCAGATATGTACGAATCCATGAATAAGTACAAGTGAGGAATCAAACTAGATGTGAAGCATACATAAGTGAAAGTACTTTGCAGATAATGAGATTCAGAGAAGATGAGATCCAGATTTCAAAGTGTAAGAAAATTTTTTGTAAGAACTGAAGATTTCAATGGATCTAATAAATGGTAAAAAGTGAGTTCTTATTTAACGTGCGATGAACTGCTAGATGAGAAGGATGGAGGCCGAGCAGTCCGATCTCCCGCGCCCTAACTTGGCGGCGGAAGACACCTACGGCGGCGGCGGTGGGGGGGAGATGTCACGGCAGCGAAGCGCTTCATCTCCAGCGACGACGGAAGCTAGTGGTGGTACTAGAGTTTGAGCAAGACAGCGAGGGGAGAAGGGATAATGACCACAAGGGGTGAAGTACTTATAAGGAGGATGGACGGCGCAGTGTAATTACTCAGGTGCCCTGATACGTCTCCAACGTATCTATACATTTTGATTGTTCCATGCTGTTTTATTATCAATCTTGGATGTTTTATAATCATTTTATAGTCATTTTATATCATTTTTTCGTACTAACCTATTGACATAGTGCCTAGTGCCAGTTCTTGTTTTTTCATGTTTTTTACATCGCAGGAAATCAATATCAAACGGAGTCCAAATGGCACGACACTTTACGATGATTTTTTTATGGGCTAAAAGGAAGCAGATGGGCCCTAGTTACACCTGGGGGGCTCGAGGGGAGCACAACCCACCAGGGCACGCCAGGAGGCCCAGGCGCACCCAGGTGGGTTATGCCCACCTCGGGTGCCCCCTGGACCGCCTCTTTGCTCTATAAATACCCAAATATTCCCAAAACCCTAGGGGAGTCAACGAAATATTCATCCAGCCGCCGTAGAGTCCAGAAACACCGGATCCAATCTAAACACCATCACGGAGGGGTTCACCACTTCCATTGGTCCCTCTTCGATGATGCGTGATTAGTTCCTTGTAGAACTTCGGGTCCGTAGTTAGTAGCTAGATGGCTTCATCTCTCTCTCTCTCTTGATTCTCAATACAATGGTCTCTTGGAGATCCATATGATGTAACTCTTTTGCGGCGTGTTTGTTGGGATCGATGAACCTAGAGTTTATGATCAGATCTATGTTTTTATATCCATGAAAGTATTTGAGTTTCTTTGATCTCTTTTATGCATGATCTCTTATAGCCTCATATTTCTTCTCCGACATTTGAGTTTTGTCTGACCAACTCGATCTATTTATCTTGCAATGGGAAGAGGTGCCCAGTAGTGGTTCGATCTTACAGTGCTTGATCCCAGTGATAGAAAGGGAACCGACATGTATGTATCGTTGCTACTACGGATAAAAAGATGAGATCTATATCTATCGCCGTATAGATAAACGGATCTTGTCATCGTTCTTATTGCATTACTCCATTTTTCCATGAACTTAATACACTAGATGCATGCTGGATAGCGGTCGATGTGTGGAGTAATAGTAGTAGATGCAGGCAGGAGTCGGTCTACTAATCTTGGACGTGATGCCTATGTAATGATCATTGCCTGGATATCGTCATAATTATTTGATGTTCTATCAATTGCCCAACAGTAATCTGTTTACCCACTTTTTGCTTTTTTTCTCGAGAGAAGCCACTAGTGAAACCTACGGCCCCCGGGTCTTATTTGTCATATATTTGCCTTTGTGATCTACTTTTTCCTTGCTTTTATTTTCAGATCTATTAAACCAAAAATCAAAAAATATCTTCCTGCAATTTATTTTATTTGCCGTTCGATCTATCAATATTTACAACTTTCTCCTGTCACACGCCAATTTCTGGCACCGTTACCCGAAAGGGATTGACAACCCCTTTAACTCGTCGGGTTGCGAGGTGTTGTTATTTGTGTGCAGGGGCTGTTTATGTTGTGTTGCTTGGTTCTCCTACTGGTTCGATACCTTAGTTTCATAACCGAGGGATATACTCTACTGTTTCTGTGATACATCATCCCTCCCTCTCCGGGGAAATACTGACGTAGTTCCAGTTGCCATCAAGGAGATTTTTGGCACCGTTGCCAGGGAGGATCTTCATCATAACCAGGTTCCTAATCACAAATCTCATATCCTTGCAATTTACATTATTTGCCATTTTCCTCCCGTTTTCCTCTCCCCCACTTCACAAAAAAATGCCGTTTTATTCGCCTCTCTTGTTCCGTTCGCCATTTTCTTGTCGGATCTGTTTTTGCGTGTAAGATCTTGTTTGCCGTTATGGATAATTCCTCCTCTATTGCTTGCACTCCCAAGAATGAGGTTCTCAACTTTAAACAAAGGGGAGGAGAAAGTTTAAAAGATGCTTGGTATAGAATTTGCAATGCTCATAATAGATCTACCCGTAAGCAATCTACTGTTGTGCTTTTGTGTTGTTTTTATGTTGGCATCACCACTTGGTATAGATTCGTCCTTGATACTATTACCGGTGGAAATTTCTTAATGAGTCCTCCTCTTGATGCTCTTAATGCTATGGGAAATTTAGTGGGCTCACCACCTCTTATGGTTAATGAAACAATTTTGACTCTTGAGCATGTTTTGGAAGGACTAGTTGCTATTGAAAATAAAATGCTCACTGAAGATCATATGGAAATTATACATAAAAAGATGCATAATTTTTCTACTAGTCTTGGGTCAAAAGCAAGCGATATTTTTAAGTTATTAAAAGAGAGGGGTACCTTGATCCATGAAAGAATAAAAGAAAGCCCATCTCGGATTGATAAATTGGAAGAAATCTTTAGTAACTTAAGCACGGCTTTCACTACCACTAAAATTATTGAGGAAACTCCCGTAAAGAGTAGGAGATCCAGAAACAAGGGTGCAACTTCCAGTGATAGCAATAAAGGAGATCTTAAGATGATTAGTATCCACCCTGATTTTGTTGAAGTGATAAGAGATCCTTTTGCAAGAATGAAATCTTTGAATTTAGTCCTAGGAGTGTTGTTATTGAAAATCTTTATGCTAAATCTCTAAGGGATTCTAAGTGTTTGATTGAAGAGTTGGACAAGGATGACAAAACTTAGATCCTTGCTTTATGCCTAGCTAAGGGCGTAAAACTATAGTGCTTGTTGGGAGGCAACCCAATGAATAAAATTTATTTTTGCTTTTTGCTTTCTGTTCTTGAGTGTTAGAACAATTATGCTAATGTTATAATTGTGTTTTTTATGTTTTAATTAGTGTTTGTGCCAAGTAAAGCCTTTAGGATCTTCTTGGGCAATAGTTGTTTGATCTTGCTGGAAAAAACAGAAAGTTTGCGCTCATGAAATTAATTTTCATTTTTTATTAGAGAGCGATAAATACCCATTCCACTTGCATTAGATCAATATACAAATTTATCAAGTCGTCCTAATTTTCTAGAGTTTTTGGAGTTACAGAAGTATTCAAAATAGTCAGATTGCTACAGAATGTTCTGTTTTGACAGATTCTGTTTTCTTTGTGTTATGTGCTCATTTTGGTGGCTCTATGGTTTTCTTTGATGAGTTTTTGCCATAGAAAAGTTGGAATACAGTAGATATAATACAAAAACAAAATATGAATTGGTTTGATACATCACTTATAGTAGTGGCTTATTATTTTTATACTAACGGATCTCACGAAGGCTTTGTTGAGTTTTGTGTGATTGAAGTTTTCAAGTTTTGGGTTATCTTACGATGGATGAAGGAAGGATGTAAATCACCTAAGCTTGGGGATGCCCCGGCATCCCAAGCTATTATCCAAGAATGAGCAACCAACTAAGCTTGGGGATGACCCCGAGTGGCATCCCCGCTTTCTTCCAACAACTATCGGTATTTTACTCGAGACTATATTTTTATTCGTCACATGATATGTGTTTTGCTTGGAGCGTCTTGTATGATATGTGTATTTTCTTCTTTTATTTTGTGTTTTTAGTTATCAATCCTTGCTGGACACACCTATTTGAGAGAGCCAAAATTATGTCATGACTTGTTAGAATTGCTCTCCATGCTTCACTTAAATCTTTTATGAGCTAGGACTTGCTCTAGTGCTTCACTTATATCTTTTTGAGCACGTGTGCTTAGTATTTTTGAAGAAATTCTCTCTTGCTTCACTTAGATTTGTTTGAGAGTTAGTAAAATCCTGAAGAAATTCTCTCTTGCTTCACTTAAATTATTTTGAGAGAAAGAAAATTTGTTATGCTCATGATCTTCACTTATATTTGGTTGAGCTTATGAAAAGCAACTCATGAAAATTAGTCCAGAAGTGATAGATATCCAAGAAGGATAAAGTAAAAGAAAATGTCATGAAGATCATTGGACAAAATAAACTTGATTCTTAGTAATAGTTTTGAGATATGATGATGTGATATGTGAGTTATGTTAATGAGTAATTATGCTCTAGTAAGAATATGTGTGTTAAGGTTTGTGATTCCCTATGCAAGTACGAAAGTCAATATCGTGCAATGAAAATTATATCCTACTTATGGTGCATTATTTGGTGTTAATTATGCTTAATGCTTGCTGATGAGATTATTCGTTTCTTGGTTGGTCGCTTCCCAATCTTTTTATAGCCTTCATTTTGCACTAAGTATGACCTCTACTTGTGCATCCAAAATCCTTTAAACCAGTTTTGCCACATGAGTCCACTATATCTACCTATATGCGGTATTATTTTGCCGTTCTAAGCAAATTTGCATGTGCCATCTCTAATTTTCAAAATAAACTTCTCTTGTGTGTGTTTGTTTCACTCGCGGAGCGGTGAGGGGTGGGTAATATTTTCCATGCTAGATGTGTTATTCTAAAGATGAGTGTTCATTCACTTGTCAGTGCACGAGAGTAAGGCAAAGGTATTAAGGATGCCGAGTCCCAAAATGCAAAAAAGAAATGAATTTACTTTATGTTGTCAAATAATAAATTCCTTGGAAAGTGTTGGTATGGAGGGCACCCATGGATACGGTTAGCCATGGAAAGTGAAAGTTATGGTGGAAAAAGGAATAAACTTTATTTTCTATTTGAGAACCACCTATGGCATATCTAGCATGGAAAGTGTTCGGAACTCTAAGTCGTTTTCGCTGGTGGGATGGATGCACCTCCCAAAATGTTTTTATCTCTAAGTTTTTCGCTTTGAGCTCTGGCACCTCTACATATCCCTACTTCCCTCTGTGAAGGGTCTATCTTTTTCTTTATGCAATTTTTTATTTTGAAATTTGAGTCTCCACCTTCTCTTATAAAAAGCACCAACTAGGAGGCAATATAATCGTGCTCAAGTATTGGGTGTAGTTAATATTCGAGTGTGTTTCTTGAATGGATCAATGTTTGAGCATGATGGGCTAGGGATAGCTTATTTTAGCATTGATATTTCGAAAGACATGGTTGCTTGTTGATATTCTTGAGTATCTAAATTATTATGTCAAAACTAGACTATTGCTTTGAATCATATAAAAGTCCAAATGTCCATGCTATAAATAAAAGAATATGATATGACTTGATGAACAACACTCCACATCAAAAATTCTGTTTTTATCACTTACCTACTCGAGGGAGAGTAGGAGTTAAGCTCGGGGATGCTGATACGTCTCTAACTTATCTATAATTTTTGATTGTTCCATGCTATTTTATTATCAATCTTGGATGTTTTATAATCATTTTATAGTCATTTTATATCATTTTGGGTACTAACCTATTGACATAGTGCCCAGTGCCAGTTACTGTTTTTTCCATGTTTTTACATTGCATGAAATCAATATCAAACGGAGTCCAAATGGCACGAAACTTTACGATGATTTTTTATGGGCCAAAAGGAAGTAGATGGGCCCTGGTTGCACCTGGGGGTTCTCCGAGGGGGGCACAACCCACTAGGGCGCGCGAGGAGGCCCTGGCGCGCCCAGGTGGGTTGTGCCCACCTCGGGTGCCCCCTGGACCGCCTCTTTGCTCTATCAATACCCAAATATTCCCAAAACCCTATGGGAGGCGATGAAATATTCATCCAGCCGCCGTAGTGTCTAGAAACACCAGATCAAATCTAAACACCATCACGGAGGGGTTCACCACTTCCATTGGTGCCTCTCCGATGATGCGTGAGTAGTTCCTTGTAGATCTTCTGGTCCTTAGTTAGTAGCTAGATGGCTTCATCTCTCTCTCTTGATTCTCAATACAATGGTCTCTTGGAGATCCATATGATGTAACTCTTTTGCGGTGTGTTTGTTGGGATCGATGAACTTCGAGTTTATGATCAGATCTATGTTTTTATATCCATGAAAGTATTTGAGTTTCTTTGATCTCTTTTATGCATGATCTCTTATAGCCTCGTATTTCTTCTCCGATATTTGGGTTTGGTCTGGCCAACTCGATCTATTTATCTTGCAATGGGAAGAGGTGCCCGGTAGTGGGTTCAATCTTACGGTGCTTGATCCCAGTGACAGAAAGGGAACCAACACGTATGTATTGTTGCTACTAAGGATAAAAAGATGAGATCTATATCTACTACCATATAGATAAACGGATCTTGTATACATCATGTCATCGTTCTTATTGCGTTACTCCGTTTTTTCATGAACTTTATACACTAGATGCATGCTGGATAGCGGTCGATGTGTGGAGTAATAGTAGTAGATGCAGGCAGGAGTCGGTCGACTAATCTTGGACGTGATGCCTACGTAATGATCATTGCCTGGATATCGTCATAATTATTTGATGTTCTATCAATTTCCCAATAGTAGTTTGTTTACCCACCGTTTGCTATTTTTCTCGAGAGAAGCCACTAGTAAAACCTACGGCCCCCGGGTCTTATTTCTCATATATTTGCCTTTGCGATCTACTTTTTCCTTACTTTTATTTTCAGATCTATTAAACCAAAAATCCAAAAATATCTTGCTGCAATTTATTTTATTTGGCGTTCGATCTATCAATATTTACAACTTTCTCCCGTCGCACGCCAATTTCCGGCGCCGTTACCCGAAATGGATTGACAACCCCTTTAACTCGTCGGGTTGCGAGGTGTTGTTATTTGTGTGCAGGGGCTGTTTACGTTGTGTTGCTTGGTTCTCCTACTGGTTCGATACCTTGGTTTCATAACTGAGGGAAATACTCTACCGTCGCTGTGCTACATCATCGCTCCGTCTCCAGGAAAATATCGATGTAGTTCCAGCTGCCATCATGCCCCTGGCGGTTCACATCTAAAGGACACATGGCAAACATGCAACTTATTGAGAGTTGAGCCACGACCCCACGCGCACCTAGTTTGTTGGGTGGTCGTTCCGGCTTCTCCAGGATTCAGGCAAAAAGGATAGAGATAATAAAAGAAGTTTTAAATGTGTGTCTCTGTATCTTCAGCTGACAAGGACACAGTGAAGACAATTGACACATGTCAGAATTTGATAGATAAGCACAGAAGGGGTTAAGGTCCGATCACATTCACTTAGTGCAGAAAATGGCAACTTGAAGACATAGCTACTCCCTCCGTTCCAAATTACTCGTCGTGGTTTTAATTCAAATTTGAACTAAAACCACAACGAGTAATTTGAAACGGAGGGAGTATAAGTGAATGTTGTAGAGGACATAACTCATACGAAATATATATATATATATATATATATATATAGGGTCGCGCTATTCGTCACCCTGGTTGAGGAATAGTTATTCTTCACCCCCCCTCTATTTTACCATCAATGCACCGTAATTTTACGTTCCGTAAGTTTTGTCTTATTTCCGAGGCAAAAAGGGACCGTAAGAAAATATATAATCGCCGTAAAAAATATTTCATGTTATGTAAAATTACAAACATAAAACCATAGTCTAAAATACACATAAACTGCAAATTTTCTTGTCTTATGACCTATATTTTTATTTTCTTATGTCAAATTTTATGTAGTGAATCAATAGGAATGTAACTATTTGAATTTGAAATGTAATTTAATTATGAAATGATCGTAAGATTACCTCGAATGAAGAATAACCTGTTCTGCACCCTGAGTGATGAATAGTAACACTATATTATATATATATATATATAGAACGGGGCTATTTTGTTACTAGTAACATTTTTTAGGGATGAAAAACTGCTTTATTCATCAAACTCCACATGGAATGGGACACAAACTTGGTCGTGGGGAACACCAAACCAGACATGGCGACCCGGACCTCTAGATAGTGCGAACTTTGCTAAACGATGTGCTTCATAATTTGCAGCATGGTTTTCAAAGGAAAAATTACAAGATAACGTATCGGCTTTGATATTGATCTCGCTAATGACAGCGCCATACACACCTCTTGCCCTTCTGTTGATATCTAGCACGACCTGACGGCAGTCGGAGGCCACCGTGAACTGATGGATGCCCAAATCCTCCGCCAGAGACAGGGCTTCCCGGCATGCAATCGCTTCCAGAGTAGGCGGGTCATAGACTCCCTCAACCACAAGAGCCGAGCTTCCAATGAAATTACCACCTTCATCTCTGCAAACAGCCACAACAGAGCCCCCTCTTCTGGCCCGTACACCCGCATCGACATGGATCTTGTGATGACCCGCTGGTGGCTTCTTAGGTCTTGCATGGCCCGGCAATGGCGCCGCGGCGTGCCTGTTCTGGTTCTGCTCTGTGTTGCTGATGATGGCAAGGTCTTGTAGGTATCTCTCGATGAAACAGTGGGTAGCTTGAGGGCTCTAGAATATTGCTTCATGGATAGCTTTTCTCCGGGCATGCCAGATGGACCAAAGGGTTACTGCCGTCATGGTAAACTGATCATGAGACAACAATCTCATCAACGCGAACAACCAGTTTTTAGCTCCTGGTTCTGTATTTGACGTGATTTTATGTGTGATCTCCTCGTCCGCTAGCGCCCAAACACTTCGATAGGATGTACACTCCAAGAGAGAGTGACGCCATGAATCTGGAACTCCGCATAGTCCGCATGTGCTTGAGTCTGCCATATGACGATGTGCACGTACATCGTTCATTGGTAGCGATTGTTTTGATAGTCTCCATAGGAACATGCGGATCTTACCGGGGACAGCCGTTTTCCAAAGAGATTTCCACGCCCCCTCTTCTGTGCTCACTCTTAATGGACCGACTTCTCCTTCTAGCCAGGCCTCTCTTCTCTGTCTTGTCGACACAAGCATTCTATACGCTGATTTTACTGTAAAGGATCCATGCTTTTCATGCTGCCAAGACCAAAAGTCTGGTAAGTTGCATGTGCAGAGAGGAATACCTAGTATGATTTCTGCATCCATATGCAGAAAAACTGCCTGAACAAGTTCTCTATCCCACGAGGCCGTGGCACCAACTATCAGATCGGAAACCATCATGGGTGGGTTCTGTATGCGGCAGCCCAGAGGCCGAGGGAACTCCTCCCTAGGCAGCCAGTTCTGTTCCCAAATGTGCGTGGTTGCACCGTTGCCAATCCTTTTGACCAAGCCTTGCTTTAAGGTATCCCGTCCCTCTATAATTGCTCGCCAAACTTGGCTCGGGTGCCCCCTAACTCCGCTTCAAGGATGTCAGCTGAGGGGTAGTAGATACTCTTGAGCACTCGTGCACATAACGTGTCTGGGTACTGTAGCATACGCCATGCTTGCCGGGCTAGCATAGCTAAGTTAAAAGGTTCAAAATCCTTAAAGCCTAGACCACCCATACCCTTGGGTTGAGTCATGGTCTTCCAGGATACCCAGTGAGGCTTGCGCTTGCCCTCTTTGCTTCCCCACAAGAACTTTCTAATTAGCATATTTAGATGTTCACATAATCCCCTCGGAAGCTTGAAACATGACATTGAGAACACCGGGACTGCTTGTGCTACGGACTTGACAAGCACCTCATTTCCTGCCGTGGACATTGTACGTTCTATCCATCCTTGCACCTTGCTCCAGAGTCGGTCTTTCAGGTACTTGAAAAGCACCATTCTTAGAACTACTAATATCGGACGACATTCCCAAATATTTCTCATTGAGAGTCTCGCTGGGAACATTGAGAGTATCTTTTATCTCCTGTCTGACCGAGTCTAGCACTCCTTTACTGAAATAGATAGATGATTTGGCATAGTTGATATGTTGTCCCGTTGCCTGACAGTAAGTATTCAAAACATGGTACACCTCATTGGCCCCCACACTATTTGCCTTGAAAAACAACAGACTGTCATCTGCGAATAAGAGGTGGTTCACCGGGGGCGCCGAAGGTGCCACCTTTAGACCACTCAAGTTGGATGACTCATTTTTTGATTTTAGGAGGCACGAAAGGCCCTCTGCTGCTATCAAGAACAAGTATGGAGATATTGGATCCCCTTGTCCGATTCCTCTGGAAGGTTCAAATTGTTGTAGTTTTTTTCCCATTGAACAACACTGAAAATTTGACTGTTGTTACAAGACTCATCACTATATCAACCCATCGCTCATTGAAGCCCAACTTGAGCATAATTGCCCTTAGATAAGACCACTCCACTCTGTCATAGGCTTTCGTCATGTCAAGCTTGAGTGCACAAGACTGGTGCTTCTTAGCTTTGTTTCGTTTCATAAAGTGCAATCACTCATAAGCTGTAATGATATTATCTGTAATCATTCTCCCTGGCACAAAGGCAGACTGTTCCTCTGATATGATGTTAGGCAGGATATTTTCAACCTGTTAGAAATCACCTTCGAAGCAATTTTGTATAATACATTGCACAAGCTGATTGGACGGAATTGGGAAAAGTGTATAGGATTTTTCATCTTGGGTATGAGGACTAACACAGTCTCATTGACGCATGCTGCCGACTCGGTGCCTTCCACAATTCTCAGAACCGCCTTGGTTACATCCTCACCGCATGTATCCCAATGATGCTGGAAAAAAATGAGCGGGGAAGTCATCGGGCCTGGTGCCTTTGTGGGGAACATTTGAAAGAGGGCGGTTTTCACTTCTTTTTGGCTGTACGGGGCATTTAACATATCATTCATCCCTTGAGTGACTTTGGTCAGGACCGTGTCCAGGACCTGCGCCATGTCATGAACACCCTCTGACGTGTACAACTGCTAATAGAAGGATGTTGTCAAGCTTTCCATCTCAGGCACATTTTCTATGAGCTGACCATCCTCTCTTTGAAGCGATTTTATCTGGTTTTTCCTCCTTCGCCTGCTAGCCCGTAGATGAAAAAAAATATGTGTTTTTATCTCCGTGCATTAGCCATTCCAACCGAGCGCGCTGCCTCCAGAGGATCTCCTCCCTGTGAAAAAGCTCAGTTAAGCGGTCAACTTTTTTTAATTCCTCATGTGTTGGAGCAGATCTTCCTGAGATCTCCCGCAGCTCCTGTAGCTATCGCTAGAGTTGTTGGATTTCGCGTCGAATGTTGCCAAAATGCGTCCGGTCCCAACCCGACAGGTCTGACGACAGCGACGTGAGCTTGTCGTTTAACGAGCTGACCGAATATCCCGGCACACTCGCCCATGCAGTTTGTACCAGGGGCAGGAGACCAGAGTCCCTTTCCCATGCCAACTCATATTTAAAGGATCACGGGGCCCGCTTGCATGCATTTTCATGCACGTATTGCACATAGAGGGGGATGTGATCACTTGTTGCCGCAGATTTGTGTTCCAGCCTTGCTGTAGGAAAGGCGATGGTCCAGGCGGGATTTGACACGCCTCTGTCCAGTCTAACCTTAGTGTATGTTCCTCCAGCAACTTTCCGCTCAAAAGTCCAATCAATGCCAGTATAACCTATATCTGACAGTCCACATGTATCCAAAGTATCCCTGAACGCATTCATCTGTGCCTAGCTTCTGTGACTGACATCATCGTGTTCATGTGCGTGGAGCACCTCGTTGAAATTATCTAGGACTAGCCATGGTGTATTGTTAGAGCCAGCGATTCCCCTGATTTTGTTACTAATAACAGAAATATTCTGTTACTATCAGGCTATCAGGCCCTGTATAGGAGCCACGCGACGCAATCTCCCGAACCAGCCCACCAGCCCGAATCGGTAACAAACAAAAAGAAAAAAGTGGAACCCGGTGCGCACAACCCATCGACCCAGAACCCACATCCCTTCCGATCCCAACTCCTCCAGCGCCGCCTCCTCCCTCCCCACCGGCGCGCCGCCTCCTCCCTCCCCTGCCCGGTCGCCACCGCCCACGGCCGGCCCCAACCAAGCGCTGTTGCCCGCCGCGCCCGCCGCCCCCAACCACCGGCCGCCATACGCCTGTCTCCTTCGGCCGCCGTGCGCCTCCCAACCCCGGCCGTCGCGCGCCTCCTACCCCGACCGCCGCGCGCCTCCGACCCCTGGCCGCGGCGCGCCTCCCTCCACCCGGCTCCCTGTGCAACTATGCAGTCCGTCCTGGCTGATCTACTCTGGCCGTTCAACTTTGGGTCTTCCGGCCGCTCGGCCAGCGGAGCTCGACGAAGAGCACCCCGGTCTCGCTTGTGTGTGGAGTTCCGAGCATCTTCTACTGCTGTGTGCTGCTCTCTTCTATTTTCAACTGAATGTGCTGCCATGTGTGGATTTACTCTCGACTCTAGCCGTTGATCCATAGTTCATTTTCAGTACAGACTCTGAAGCTGCCCAGTACATGTTGGGGGACATTTATGGAATCACATATCCTTCTTGCAGCTGTAATTTTGATTGCATAGCAGTATAGTTTAGTTGTCTCTGAAGTTTTGATTCACAGCAGTACAATTTAGTCCCAGCTGCCATGATTCTGCAAACCATTGGGCTCCCAAAAAGATGGTGCTTTATTGCAACAAATTGTGGGGAAAATGCAGTGAAAAAATAAATTGTGCTCCCAAAATTTCATATGATATACTGTTAAAAAATAATCATAGAAAAGTTCAATTTGTGTTATTGGAACAACTCAATTTATCGGTTTTATATTATATGATAAGTGATGCACAGGGATGTTGCAACAATTCGACTCTGAGAGCTAGTAAGTTCGACAAAAAAAACAGCATAGTGCATATCAGTTCGTTTGAAGCATACCAGTCTTTCAGTTTGTGAGTTTGTCAGTTCGCCGATGGGATCCGCAGGTCATCCCCTCATCTTCCACAATTACTCTTCAGCCTTTTGTGAGTATTAATTCAACTACTGACCGAAGTTTGCAGCTTGGACTGAAGTTTTAAAGTCTGATTTACTGATTACCTGCCGTAGTTTTAAAGAAGAAAGGAAGATAGATGCCTCTTTATTACTACCGAGAAGAATTGTTTTAAGATATCGGTCTTACTTCTGTCAAGATCCAAGGTAAATTTATTTACCCTTTTCCCTGATGGATTAACCAATAGTAGTAAATACTGTCAGATGGCCTTCAAGTTGTTCTGTTCTTGTTATTTTTGCGTGGAAAAAGTAACACTTACGGTTCACATTCTTGTTAAGACGTCATTGTGTGTTGTGGTGCTCCTTCTGCCCCATGATGTTTTAAAAATACCTCTGTGTATTTAAACATTTCAGGTTTGAAAGAAAACTGAAAAACACAATATTTCCACCTTATTTTCTGCAGGTATTTTCAATATTTTTGGCAAAAGACTAGATCGAGTGAGATATCCTTCTCTGCCTACTCTGTCCATAACACTCGCCAAAACTGAGCAAGGTACGTTTAACCACTACAGACATACAACCGAAACTACATCTAGAACTACACAAGTTACACTGAAAACTGAAACAAACTAACGGTAAACAACAAGTTTATTATAACATAAGTTTGTGTCTCGTTCATTTTTTGGTTTCGCAAAAAGTTGAGGGCTGGTCGGAGTTGAGCTAAAACTAGACCCTCAGAGCTGAGGTCATGTAAAATGGTCATGGCAGTTGAAGAAATGCCATGGAATTCTTGTAAAGACATCCGGACGTTCAACAATAAAAGATACATAAGTACATGTATCTGCTGACAAGTTGAACCCAGTCATTTTACATTTAATGCCTTTGGTCTTGTTCTTGGCAAATTTTCTATAGTGCTTTGGGATTTTTGCTCAACTCAAGTGCCCGGTTTGGGCAACTAGATGATATAAATTTATGTTGTGGATAGGTGATGGATAAAATGGTGCTAATTGTAGCACTTCAAAGATTCTTTTTAACACTACTGTAGCACTTCAAATGATGTTGTTGGGCGACAATGTTTATTGTTTTTGTAGTACAAGTTACAAAAGTGTTGGACTTATCAGTTGTGACCTACTTTGGTTCTGAGAAAGAGCTCCTCGAATGCATGTCACATGTTTTTGCTTGAGCTGGCCTTAACTTCTAGTTCTGTTTGCACTCTATGATGGCAACGTGTTCTAGTGCAAGTCTACTAATATATCGTCTTTATTTTGGCTCTACAACGGTTGCAAACTAGAAATGTTCTCCACTTCAAACGTACTCCATTCTTCCACTTTTATAGCTATTTTATTTTGTTCCTAGTTCACTCGCAACCCACTATGAGTCCACTTGCAAACTGCGATAGTGGCCACCACTAAGGGCATTTGCTTCTTGCACAGGAGCTACATGCTCGACGGTTGCGCATTGCCGCCATGGACGTGCACAAAGATATTAAGTACAAGTATGTTAGTTTAGTTTTTTACTATTGATTTACCTTGTTTAAGTAGTAGTGCAGCAATAAAAGGTGTAGTTGTACTGAAGTTTTAGTTGCTATATGGGGAACCTGGGGGCCATTTATTTTGGTTTTCAGTTCAACTTTTCTGTTCTTTTAAATCCGTGTGCTTTTATTGTGCACAATCTTGAGGAAATCCCCAAAAATCATGTGTGAACTCAAGGTAGTTAAGTGCCTTTGTAAAATTTTGACAGATCATCCCAGACTATAAGCAAACAATACATGTTAGTCTTGGTTTGTGGTTAGACATGCAAACAGTACATGTGTGTACTGTTGCTCTTGCTTATTAAAGCCTGCATCGATGGTTAATCTTGAACTGGATGTGTTATTCTATGCTAGGTGAATGAAGCCTCGGGACCAGCAGCCACCTGCGCTACAGAATACAAGTGTTTGCAGTTTGCTCACCAGAATGTTGAATGAGACTACATCATTATTACTCAAAAAATTCAGTTTGTATTTGTTCAGAATTGTTCTCTCTATCCATGGCAAAGAATGATTTTTTCTGGTTTAATGCAATCCTCCTGTGGAAGCACTAAAACACGCTACCTGTTGAACTGATACTGATATTGAAGACAAGGAGCAGGACCAAGTGTGCTGGAAGTTTTTTTGTACCCATGTGCGGAAGCACTTTATTTTTCTGATAATTATTATTGTGTTCATGTGGGTGCTTGAAAAGTTCCGTACAAGAATAGGCTGTACAAGAATAGGCCGATGATTTTTGTGCTGAGGTCGATGCTATGGATAATATGATTCATTTACATGTATTATGTGTGGAAACAATTTCTGTCAGATGATGAAAGGAAAAATGGTTTGAATTAAAAATATTGGTCAGTACGAGTTAAAAATGGTGGTCCGTTCGGAATAAAAGAAATGGCAGAAATTCAAATTGTAAAAGTTCAAGCAAAAAAGAAACCCCATGGAAATTCAAATGGTAAAAGTACAAGTCGTAAAATGAGAGAAGTTTAGAACATCATTATAAAAAAAATGTTGAGTTCAAAAAAAGAAAGAAACAAAACATTTTCTTTTTTGAAAAAAATATCATTCAGTTCGACAATATAAACTATGTAAGTACACGGCGATGATACCGTAAACCATTAAAACTTTAAGAGGAAACCTTACCCAAAAAACAAAGTAAAAGTCCAATCTATGAAAACGTGCTTAGTACAAATCCATATGGAGATCAGTTCGAGTACTTTGTTTCGAACGGAAAAAAATACGACAGGCTTCATCCTATTCGAAATTACTCTGTGAAATAAATAGATCAGTACAAACACACAAAAAATCACTACAAGTACTCTGTTTTTTTTCTGATGAGAAAATAACACGATGGGTCTCACAGTATTCTAAATTACTCTTCAACGATTGCGAATTTGAGAAAGTGTTAAACATGACTAAGTTTTGCATTTTCGATAGCTTTCCAACGGTATATTATTTGCTCAATTTCGACAAACTTTTAAAAAAAATTGCGTTCGAGATCAACTTTGATCATATTCAAATTCGTTTTTAAACCGTAAGGAATTAGAAAAACATTTCAATACAAAAAAGTTGCGTATTTTCCGTAGCTTTCCAACTCCGTATCATTTGCGTTAATCCGATAAACCGCTTGTAAAAAAAACGTGAAAATACGTTTCGCCCAGAATTTCACCATTTTTCAAATTACTTTTCAATTATAAAAAAATTGAAAAAATAATAGATATGTGGAATATGCGGATTTTCACAAGCTTTTCAACGCCATCTTATTTACTCAATTCCGACAAACCGTTTGAAAACTGAGTTCAAAATACGATTCATGTTTTCGGTTTAAAAAAATAGTTTTTTCAAAACTGCTCTTAAACCATGATGATTTTGCAAAAATGTTCAATATACTTGAAATATAGTTGTCAAGAGCTTTCCAACGATATATTACACGCACTGTCTCGATAAAAAAAATGCAAAAAAATTTTGAACTAAAAAAGACGATCTGTTAAATAGAAATGAAAACATCAGTTCAACCGCTTCGAATTCATCAGTACAATCGCCTCAAACCGTCAGTTCAAGTACGGTAACAGAATACGCAAAACAGAATAGCCCAGATGTATATATATATATATATATATATATGTATATATATATACATATATATATATAGTGTTACTATTCATCATCCAGGGTGCAGAATAAGTTATTCTTCACCCGAGGTAATCTTACGATCATTTCATAATTAAATTACGTTTGGAATTCAAATAGTTACATTCCTATTGATTCACTACGTAAAATTTGACATAAGAAAATAAAAATATAGGTCATAAGACAAGAAAATTTGTAGTTTATGTGTATTTTAGACTATGTTTTTACGTTTGTAATTTTACATAACATAAAATATTTTTTACGGCAATTATATATTTTCTTACGGTCTCTTTTTGCGTCGAAAATAAGACAAAACTGATGGAACGTAAAATTACGATGCATTGATAGTAAAATAGAGGGGGATGAAGAATAACTATTCCTCACCCAGGGTGACGAATAACGTGAAATTAATGCACCGTAATTTTATGTTTCGTAAGTTTTGTCTTATTTTCGACGCAAAAAGAGACCGTAAGAAAATATATAATCGCTGTAAAAAATATTTTATGTTATGTAAAATTACAAACGTAAAAACATAGTCTAAAATACACATAAACTACAAATTTTTCTTGTCTTATGACCTATATTTTTATTTTCTTATGTCAAATTTTACATAGTGAATTAATATGAATGTAACTATTTGAATTCCAAACGTAATTTAATTATAAAATGATCGTAAGATTACCTCGGGTGAAGAATAACTTATTCTGCACCCTGGGTGATGAATAGTAATACTATATATATATATATATATATATATATATATATATATATATATATATATCTGTGTGTGTGTGTGTGTGTGTCAATGAAGACCAAATCAACATTGCGAAGATATATCTTGAAGATAAACCAATGTTGAAGACAAACCAACTATGAAGATAATGAAATCATAACGCCAAGTGAAAATCTTCAAGAAAGGTTGGTGGTGGCGTTACCCACTGTATAGGAAATATTAGACCTAGACACGACACACAATTATCGTGGCGCTCCGAAGTCAAATTCCACATTAATGTATTCACACTTAGAGGGTAAGTCTTCATGAATTGAAGATATACGTTACTTCGTGTGTTGTGCACCTAAGTCACCAATATGCATAAGCGTTAGGATGTGTGTCCATTCACTGGACATTCGAGGATTCTAAGAAATTTAGCTCACACCGCAGCTTTCAAAACCTTTTCTCATCCAAAGGCTTCGGGAAGATATCTGCCAATTGCTTTTCAGTGTTGACATGAATGATATCAATATCTTTCTTCAACATATGATCTTTGAGAAAGTGATCACGAATCTGAATATGCTTCGTCTTCGAGTGCTGAACTGGATTGTGAGCAATCTTGATGACGCTTTCATTGTCGCAATAGAGGGGCACATGCTTCATGTTGATGCCATAGTACTTGAGGGTTTGCTTCATCCAAAGAAGCTGAGCGCAGCAAGATCCAGCAGCAATGTATTTAGATTCAGCAATGGAGAGTGATACACAATTCTGCTTCTTTGAAGACCAACAGACAAGAGATCGTCCAAGAAAGTTGTGAGACCTCGATTCAATCGTACACTAATCATACACGCAAATATGTACAATCAAGATCAAGGACTCATGGGAAGATATCACAACACAATTCTAGACACAAATTAAAACAATACAAGCTTTATATTACAAGCTAGGGGCCTCGAGGGCTCGAATACATAAGCTCGAATACACAAGAGTCAGCGGAAGCAACAATATCTGAGTACAGACATAAGTTAGACAAGATTGCCTTAAGAAGGCTAGCACAAAAGCAACAATGATCGAAAAGGCAAGGCCTCCTGCCTGGGAGCCTCCTAACTACTCCTAGTCGTCTGCGGTCTTCACGTAGTAGTAGGCATCCTCCGGGTAGTAGTAGTCATTAGTGGCGTCGTCTGGCTCCTGTGATCCGTCATCTGGTCGCAACAATCGGGTATGGGGGAAAAAGAAGTAGCAAAGCAACCGTGAGTACTCATCCAAAGTACTCGCAAGACTTACATCAGATCTAAACTAAGTATGCATCTGTATCAAAGGAAAGGGTTGTATCTCTGGACTAAACTGCAGAATGCCAGAAGGGAAGGGGAAAGCCTAGCCTATCGAAGACTAGCATCTTCAAGCATCTAGAAGAGTACAGATCAACATAATGTAAAGTAGTAGTGTTATCAACCTCGGCCAGAGATCCTTTCTCGACTCCCAACGAGAAAGCAATCCCAGAGCCATACTATCCATTTCTCATCACAAGTATCCAGTTCTAGTTGTTTCGATCGGGATACAACTCCAAGTGTCCGTTACCGTAGGACAGGCTATCGATAGATGTTTTCTTCCCTACAGGGGTGCACCAACTTACCCACCACGCTCGATTAACTCTGGCCAGACACACTTTCCTGGGTCATGCCCGGCGTCGGCCAAACAATACGCCGCAACCCGACCTAGGCTTAATAGAGAGGCCAGCACGCCGAACTAAACCTATGCCCCCAGGGGTCATGGGCCATCGCCCCGGGAACTCCTACACGTTGCGTGGGCGGCCGGTGAGCAGACCTAGCTACCTCCTTCAAAAAGGCAGGTGCTTACGCAGTCCAACCCGGCGCGCGCCGTTCAGTCGCTGACGTCTATTAAACTTCGGCTGATGTATACGACGCAGAACGCCCATACTATGCCCACGTGATGGTTAGTGCTATCAGGCGAGAGGCCCCTCGGATCAAATATCCAAATCGTAGTGGATTAGGAGCACATGGTAACGAGCAGAGACTCATGATCGATGTGACCCCGTCGCCCCGTCTCGAGTACTTGCAACAAGGGCTAAGAATGCCCGGCCACGCCTCGTAAGTATCTCGCGGGCACCTTCTAGGTCAACCCGACTCCACATCGCTCGCTATTAAGCTCGCGCGGGTACCCCTCAGGGCTGACCCGTCTTTAGTAACATGGTTCACTGTACAGTCATAGTAACCATAGTAACTGTGTGTCTAACACCAAAGGGAAAACTCGAGGAATCACCCCCGGTGAATTCCACTCAATGTTATCATCAAGGTGAACGTAAGAGGATCCACCCTCGAGGTTCACACTTGAGGGGTTGCATGACAGAGCCGTAACAGAAGTGGTTAAGGAGGAAATCACCCTCGATGACCTCAACCATATAGCTACACTACAGAGATCTCATCAGGAGTGATGTAAGAGGTTCCACCCTCGGCACTCGATGGTAACTCTACAGAGTTGAGCAACAAAAGGGGGAAAGTGATGTGCGGTGCCGGGGTCTGGACGTTGATCACATTGATTGAGTCATCGAACATAAAGCGGGGCAACTAGGATAAGGTGGGGGTCACTGATGGATCTCTAACCAACCTTACTAAGCAGGTAAGGCATGAAAGCATGTAACAACAACAGGCTATGCATCATAATAGGATCATACAGAAAGCAGTAGCAGTTCTAATGCAAGCATGAGAGGGAAAGAAATGGGTGATATCGGAATGCTCAAGGGGGGTTTGCTTGCCTGATTGCTCTGGCAAGAGAGAGGGGTCGTCAACACCGTAGTCGTACTGGGTAGCAGCGGCGTCGGTCTTGTAGTCTATCGGAGAGAAGAGGGGGAAGAAACAACAAATATTAAGCAAACACATGCATAGCGATGCATGACATGACAAGTATCAGTGCTAGGGGTGCCCTAACGCGGTATGAGGTGGTACCGGTGAAGGGGGGAAACATCCGGGAAAATATCCCCGGTGTTTTGCGTTTTCGGACAGATGAACCGGAAGGGGAAAGTTGCGTGTTCTCTATGTTAGGGAGGCATAGCGGACGAACGGGCTTCGTATCCTGGTTCGTCTCGTCGTTCTGAGCAACTTTCATGTACAAAGTTTTTCCAACCGAGCTACGTTTATTTTATATTAATCTTAAAAGATTTAAATCATTTTTAGGATTTATTTAAATATTTGAATTCAACATTATCCAGAACATTGCATGCTGACGTCAGCAGTCAACGTTGATCGTTGACCTGGTCAACCTGACGTGTGGGCCCCGTGGGACCCACCTGTCATTCTCTGCTTAGGTTAATTAGGGTTAGGTTAATTAATTACCGTTTAATTAAACTAACAGGTTAATTAGATTAATTAAATAGGATTAATTAACTTAATTAGTTAATTCATTAATTAATTATTTTATTTATTTATTTTTAATTATTCATTTTTAAAACTTTCCAGGGGCTGGGCCCCACATGTCATAGGCAGGGGGCTTAACGGGCGTCGGTTCTTAGGCGCTAGCAGCCCGTTCGGCGAACCGAGGCGCGCGCCGGCGTGAGCGCCAGCGAGCAGGGGTCGCGGGTGGGGCCGACGAGGGTAGCGGAGCGCAGCGCGGGGAGGGCCGGTGACCAGGGCGGGTGGCAGACAGCGCGGCGACGTCGACGGCCGCAGGAGGCTGCAGGAGCGGGGGTGAGGGGAATGGGTGCAGCCAGATGGCAGCGCGAGCGCGTGCAGCGCGAGGTGCACAAGGGCGCGACGGGTCGAGGCCATGGGTGGGCGCGCGAGCAACGGCGGCCAGCGAGGCATGCTGGGCGACAGTAGGGCGGCGAGTGCGAGCGGAGACGGGTGATGGTGCGGGCGCATGCGGGGCTGCGAGCAACGGCGATGTCGGCGCAGGGGCGGCAGCCGCGGGGAGCACGGGCTGGGGACCCCCGGGGCACGCACGGGGTGGCCGGTGCGTAGGCACGGACGCAGCTATGGGGGGGGGTGAGCTCGACACGGGCGATGGGGGGGACAAAGCTGGGCGCAACCCGACCGCGGTGAGCGCGGGGCCGCAACGCGAGAGGCAGGCGTGGGTGTAGCGGACAGCGGGTGTGCGCGGGGTTGGGCGAGCAAGATAGGGAGGGGACGGCGGAGAGCTCACCCCCGTATGCAGGGGATTGGGGCGGCGAGGCTTGGTGTAGGCCATCGGGTCGGGGATGGGACGAGGACGGCGGAGGAGTCAGGGAGGCGATCCGGTGACGGGTTGGCGGGGCGGTGCCAGCGAGCAGCGACGATGGGCGATGGGCACGTCGGGTTTGGGGCGAGGCATGGCCGCGGCTTCAGGCGGGCGTCGCGCGAGGGAGCGGAGGGGCGAGGAGGCAACGGCGATCCGGAGCGGTGGCGTTGGCGTCGAGCGGCGGGGCGGCGTCGGGCGGAACCAGGCGCGGTCGGGGACGATCTCGATCCAGGAGGGGATCGGGGGAGTGGGGGGAGTGGGGATCGTGGGGGTGTGTTAGGGTTCGGGATGGGGGAGAGGGTTAAGAGGGGGTTGGGGTGGGCCGTTTCGGTAGGGCCGGCTGGTTAGGTGGGATGGCCGGCCAGCTGGGCCAGTGGGCTGTGGGAGGGGGTTCCCTCTCTTCTTTTTTTAGTTTTAGTTTTAGTTTTAGTTTTTCCCTTTTAGTTTTCTTTTTCTTTTTTTTTCAGCAGCTTTTGCATTTTTCTTTTAGCCACTAATGACTTTGCAGAATTATGCCACTGGCTAAAACAATTCCAAAGAGTTATTTTGCATTGCCACAAAAAGGCTGTGAGGCTTTGTGAAAAAGGTAGCAATTTCTATAAATTAAAAAGCCATTTAATCTATTGTTTTAGCCACTGCTTCAATTGGTTTAGGCCATTCAAACACCTTGCAAAAATGTTGGTCCACCACCAATATTAACAAATGATTATTTGCCACAAGATGAACATTTTAGATTTCATGTCTGACAAATAGAATTTTTGACTTTAGATTGGATTTGAATTTGAATGGTGATTTGGATCAAGTGAAGATTAGCAATAGTAACCTAATGACATGGCACCATTAACATGTGATTACTGTAGCATGACACTAGGAGTGTTACAAAAGTGAAATGTGCCTGATGTGGACTTGTGATCAACCTTGTCTCCAGCATAATCAGCACCTGAGAAACTAGATCAAACTCTCAGCCTTTTGGATACCATAATCCTAGCGTTGGGGTGTGAGCCAAATATCGAAGTATTCGCTTCACCGCGAAGGATGTGATTCCTTTCGTGCCGCTTGGAATCAGGCACACATGCAAATGCTAAGCATTATATCTGGCGTATATGCACATAAGTATAATAAAGAACCAATCATGGAGCAGTATACCTTTTGATCAAACTCTTTACCATTGACGTCGGGGCCCAATTGGCCTTTGGTTGGCATTGGCGTCGTGAACCCTTTGCAATCTTGCATTCCAAACTTCTTCAGTCAATCTTTGAGATATTTTTCCTGTGATATGAAGATTCCATTTCTCTGTTGACGGATTTGAAGACCAAGAAAGAATTTCAGCTCTCCCATCATTGACATCTGATATTGGTCTTGCATCATATGCCCAAACTCATCACTGTATCTCTTATCAGTGCAACCGAAGATAATGTCATCCACATAGATTTAGCATACAAACAATTCTTCATCACATGTCTTCGTGAAGAGAGTAGGATCAAGAGAACCAGGTTTGAAGCCTTTGCTCTTTAGGAAGTCTTTGAGTGTACCATACCAAGCGCGAGGTGCTTGTTCGGGGCCATAAAGTGCCTTGTTGAGTTTGTAGACCATATCAGGACGCTTTGGATCTTCAAAACCAGGTGGTTGAGCTACATACACTTCTTCAATTTTCCCATTGAGGAAGGCACTCTTCACATACATTTGATATAGAAGGATGTTGTTGTGGTTAACATAGGCTAGTAGTATGCGAATGGCTTCAAGCCTAGCCACGAGAGCAAAGGTTTCATCAAAGTCAATTCCTTCCACTTGTGTTTAACATTGGGCAACGAGACGAGCTTTGTTCCTGAAAACTTGACCATGTTCATCTTGCTTGTTGTGATAGATCCATTTGGTGCCAATAATATTATGCTTGAGAGGATCGGGACGTTTGACTAGCTCCCACACATTGTTCAGCTCAAACTGTTGAAGCTCTTCTTGCATAGCTTGAATCCATTCAGGTTCCATGAAGGCTTCATCAACTTTCTTGGGTTCAGATATAGAGACAAATGCAAAGTGCCCATAGAAATTTTCTAGGTGTGTTGCTCTTGATCGAGTGAGAGGACCAAGTGTGTTGATACTAGCGATGATTTTCTCAATCTAAACTTCATTGGCAACCCGAGGATGAATAGGGCGAAGACTTTGCTCTTGTTGACTACTATCTTCATCTTCAGCATTATCTTCAGCCTGAGCATTGTCTTCAGGTGTAGTAGGTGCTGGAATGACAATTTCCTCTTCTGCCTGTTCCTCAGTGGGTACGATTTCTCCAGTACCCATAAGCTTGATAGATTCACTAGGGGAAGCTTCATCTAGCACATTTGGCAGGTGCTCTCTTTGCGAGCTGTTAGTCTCATTGAACTGCACATCTATAGTTTCAACCACTTTATAGTGAAAGAGGTTGAAGACTTTGTAGGTGTACGAATCCTTTCCGTAACCAACCATAAACCTTCGTGTGCTTTGGGTGCAAATTTGGTAGTGTGATGTGGATCCTTGATCCAACACCTAGCACCGAAGACTTTGAAATAGCTTACGTTTGGCTTTTTACCAGTCATGAGTTCATAGGATGTCTTCTTGAAGAACTTACGAAGATAAACTCTGTTGATGATATGGCAAGCAGTATCAATGGCTTTAGGCCAGAACTTTCTTGGAGTCTTGTACTCATCAATCATCATGCGTGCCATCTCAATAAGGGTCATGTTCTTGCGCTCCATGAAGCCATTGTGCTTATGTGTGTATGGAGCCGAGAGCTAATGAGTGATTCCCAGAGTATCAAGATAAGTGTCGAGGCCAGTGTTCGTGAATTATGTGCCATTGTCACTCCTGATGTTCTTGATCTTGATGTCATAGTTGGTCATGGCACGATTGGCAAATCGTCTGAAGACATCCTGCACCTCAGTCTTATAGAGAATTATGTGCACCCAGGTGTATCTCGAATAATCATCAACAATAATGAAGCCATACAGATGTGCAGTGGTAGTAAGGGTAGAGTAGTGAGTAGGGCGAAATAAGTCCATGTGTAGCAGCTTGAAGGGGCGTGATGTAGTCATGATTGTCTTCGAGGGATGCTTGGCCCTAGTCATCTTCTCGGCTTCACAAGCACCACATAGATGATCCTTCTTGAATTTGACTCCCTGGATGCCAATGATATGCTTCTTCTTCACGAGAGTGTGCAAGTTCCTCATGCCCGCATGTCCTAGCCTTCAATGCCAAAGCCGACACTCTGAAGCTTTTGCTAGAAGACATATGGCAAGCTGTGATCCTGTGGAGAAATCTACCATATACAGATCACCTCTTCGATAACCTTGAAGACTAGAGATTTGTCAGTTTCCATAAGCACAAGGCAACGATATTTTCCAAATATCACAATCATGTTCAGATCACAAAGCATTGAGACTGACATTAATTTGTATCCAAGGGATTCAACAAGCATCACTTTATGCATGTGTTGATCCTTTGAGATAGCAACTCTACCTAAGCCCAATACCTTCCTTTTACCAGTGTCAACGAACATGATGTGGCTTTTAGTAGATGGATATAGGGTTGAATCCATGAGAAGACTTCGATCACTAGTCATGTGGTTAGTGCATCCAGTGTCCATTATCCATTTAGTAGCTTTTGGAGTTGTACCCTACAGTGCAGTTAGTGGGATAGGCTTCGCCAAGAGTATTGTGAAGCACAAACATATAATGAACAAGAATACTATCAAATTTAAGATTCTTGGATGGTAAATAGGATGCTCGTCAATAAACCGTGGGACAAAATACATGGTAAGACCATTTTGGCACTTTATCTGGCGTCCCACAAGATGTTTTAGGTCCCCAGCATTGTCTTCAGAAGTCTGTGATTTCCGGCTGGAGACCTTTCCCTGCAAGAGAAGTTAATTCTTCTTAACCACCCACATCTTCAGGGATGGCTTAGAAGCAATAAGTCTAAGTGCATCATCTGAGAACTTTGACTTTGGAGCCCTAGCAAATAGTTTTGCAGGGGTGAATAGTACTCAGAAGAATATGCAGAAAAGTTCTTTGTTCTTTGAACATAGCAGTTAGATGAAACACGCTCATATTCATGAGTATGATGATAATTCCCCTGCAAAACATTGGCTTTAGGGTGACCTTGTGAGGTCCTTTGTCTGTTGTAACGCCCCAGATGTAACTTACCATATTTGTACTCCAACTCTTGCCATTTTCGGCTCTAAGTTATGATATTCCGTCGTGGTTGGGGTTTGCCTTCATTTTGCATTTTGTTCGTGTCATGCATTTCATATCATGTCATCATGTGCATCACATTTGCATATGTGTTCGTCTCATGCATCCGAGCATTTTCCCCGTTGTCCGTTTTGCTTTCCGACACTCCCATGTCCTCCGACGCCCCCTTTTTGTCTCTTTTCGTGTGCGGGTGTTAAACGTTCTCAGAATGGACCGAGATTTGCCAAGTGGCCTTGGTACGCCACCGGTAGACCACGTGTTAAGTTTCGTGCCATTTGGAGTCCGTTTGATACTCCAACGGTTAACTGAGGAATCGTAAAGGCCTCGTGTGTGTTGCAGCCCAACACCCCTTCAAAGTGGCCCAAAATCCTTCCAAACCCCCTCCATACTCTCGGCCGTTCGATCACGATCGCGTGGCCGAAAACCGCACCTCATTTGGACTCTCCTAGCTCCCTCTACATATAAAAACATCTTCCCCTCCGAAATCCCGGATGAAACCCTAGATCTTTCCCCTCTCGCCCGTCGGACATGTCCGTCCCGGACCGGACGTAACCGCGCCGCCGCTCCCAGCCTCTCAGCGCCTGCCACGTGGCCCCGGCCACCGCCCGCGCAGCCGCGCCGCCCCGCGCCTCCTCCGCCGGCTGCGCCGCCCCTTGCCGCCTCCGCCTCTCGCCGCCTCCGCCGCTCGCCACCTCCTCTCCGCTCGCCGGCGACCGCGCCCGCCGCCCATGCCGCCGCGCTCCTCCGCCGCTGCCTCGTCGCCGGTCGTCGTCCCGCCGCCGCCTCCTCGCAGATCCGGCCGGATCCGGCTCCCCCGAGCCCTCTCCGGTGAGTTGTGGCGTCCCCGGCCACTATCGCCTCTGTGTCCGGCCGTGCTCCGGCAAGAACCCCGCCCGTGCCTCAAATTTCATGCCAACCCTAGATCTGGGCGAGGTCTATTTCTTCTAAGTCCCCGGTTTCCCCTAATATTTTCTAGCTCTATTCGTCATGTCATAACTCCTCATCCGTAGCTCCGTTTTTCGTGTGCAGTATATCAAATTGTTCATCTGGATGTCCTCTTCATTTTGTTCCATTGCACCGTGCTTGTTTGAGTCCATCTTGATGCCCAAATTGTTGATGCAAGAGTACTATAAAATGTTAGTTCCTGTTTCTTAACAGATCTTGAGCATTTGTCATTTTTGCCATGATTATTGTGTGCTTCCTATGGACTTGAGCTCTACATGTGTTTTGGGCTATGCCATGCCATCTTTATAGGGGTGTATGCCATGTATTTTTGTGATCAATGTGGTGACTAGCACATGCATGCAAAGTAGCTCTCGTGATGTTCCTGTTTTCAGGGACTTAGAATTTCTCTAAGATTGGAAAGCCTCTTTCCAACCTCCTCCAGAAGCATGTGAAGTATGTCTGGACGCTTGAATGTGACATCGCTTTCAACACCCTGAAAGAGAAGCTAGTCACAACTCCAGTTCTGACTCCTCCTGATGAATCCAAACCATTCGAAGTTTTCTGTGATGCCTCCCTGCAAGGTCTCGGTGCTGTGTTAATGCAAGAGAAGAAAGTTGTGGCATATACCTCGCGCTAGTTGAAGCCCAACGAAAAGAACTACCCCACTCATGACCTCAAGCTGGCGGCAGTTGTCCATGCTCTGTTAACATGGAGACATCTCTTGCTGGGAAGGAAAGTTGACATCTTCACTGATCATAAGAGCCTCAAGTACATCTTCACTCAGCCCAACCTCAACCTCAGGCAGACTCATTGGGTCGAAATGATTCAAGAGTATAATACGAGTATTGAATATACTCCAGGCAAGGCCAATGTCATTGCTAACGCTTTGAGCAGGAAGGCTTACTGCAACAGTTTGATTCTCAAGCCCTTCCAACCGGATCTTTGTGAAGCTTTCCGAAAACTTAATCTCCAAGTTGTTCCTCAAGGATTTCTTGCCAACCTCCAAGTCTCTCCTACTTTGGAAGATCAAATTCGTGAGGCACAACTTCTTGATGCAATGGTGAAGAAGGTGAAGAATGGGATTGCCAAGAGCCAACCCAAGTACAAGTGCTATCGCCTTGATGACAAAGATACTCTATTATTTGAGGATCAAATTGTTGTTCCTAAGGGTGACCTTTGTAAAATCATTATGAACGAGGCTCACAATTCACTCCTATCTATTCATCCTGGAAGTACAAAGATGTACCATGACCTCAAGCAGTCGTACTGGTGGACTCGAATGAAGCGAGGAATTGCTCAGTTCGTGAATGAATGTGATGTCTGCAGAAGAGTGAAAGCAGAACACCAACGGCCAGCTGGTCTCCTCCAACCTCTTGCCATTCTAGAATGGAAGTTTGACCATATTGAGATGGACTTCGTGACTAGATTTCCCAAGTCCCAGCTTGGAAATGATGCTATCTTTGTTGTCATCGACAAGCTTACAAAAGTGGCTCATTTTCTTCCTATCAAAGAATCTATCACACCAGCTCAGTTGGCAGAGCTATATACCTCCAGGATTGTCTCCTTGCACGGCATTCCGCAGTTGATATCTTCAGATCGTGGAAGCATCTTTACTTCTAAGTTCTGGGACTCCTTTCCAAAGGCCATGGGCACCAACATTCGCTTCAGCACAGCCTTCCAACCTCAAACTAGTGGACAAGTCAAGCGAGTAAATCAAATCCTTGAAGATATGCTCAGGGCTTGTGTCATTTCTTTCGGTATGAAGTGGGAAGATTGTCTTCCATATGCCGAGTTCTCCTACAACAACAGCTTCCAAGCGAGTTCGGGCAAGGCCCCATTCGAGATTCTCTATGGCAGAAAGTGTCGTACTCCTCTTAATTGGTCAGAGACTGGTGAACGCCAACTTCTTGGCAATGACCTAATCATAGAAGCTGAAGAAATGTGTAAAGTCATCCGTGAAAATCTCAAAGCCGCGCAATCGCGCCAGAAGAGTTACTATGATAGCAAGCATCATGACTTGGCTTTCAAGATAGGAGACCATGTTTACCTCCGCGTCTCTCCAATGAAAGGTACTCGTCGCTTAGGTATCAAAGGGAAGCTTGCCCCTAGATACGTGGGTCCTTTCAAGATCATTGGCAAAAGAGGTGACCTCGCCTATCAACTTGAGCTTCCATCCAACTTTGCAAACGTGCACGACGTGTTTCACGTGTCTCAGCTTTGCAAGTGTTTCAAGACGCCTGAACGCACCATCAACTTCGAAGAGATTGATCTCCAAGAAGACATGTCTTATCATGATCATCCCATTGCTATTCTTGAAGAAACTGAGCGCAAGACTCGCAACAAGTCTATCAAATTCTTGAAAGTGAAGTGGTCACATCATTCCGACCGAGAAGCCACCTGGGAACGTGAGGACCACCTCCGTTCCGAATATCTGGAGTTTTTTCAGTCCTAGATCTCGGGACGAGATCCTGTCGTAGTGGTGGAGTGTTGTAACGCCCCGGATGTAACTTGCCATATTTGTACTCCAACTCTTGCCATTTTCGGCTCTAAGTTATGATACTCCCTCGTGGTTGGGTTTTGCCTTCGTTTTGCATTTTGTTCATATCATGCATGTCATATCATGTCATCATGTGCATCACATTTGCATACGTGTTCGTCTCATGCATTCGAGCATTTTCCCCGTTGTCTGTTTTGCTTTTCGACACTCCTATGTCCTCCGGCGCCCCTTTTTTTGTCTCTTTTCATGTGCGGGTGTTAAACGTTCTCAAAATGGACCGACATTTGCCAAGCGGCTTTGGTACGCCACCGGTAGACCGCCTGTCAAGTTTCGTGCCATTTGGAGTCCGTTTGATACTCCAACAGTTAACCGAGGAACCGTAAAGGCCTCGTGTGTGTTGTAGCCCAACACCCCTTCAAAGTGGCCCAAAACCCTTCCAAAGCCCCTCCATCCTCTCGGCCGTTCGATCACGATCGCGTGGCCGAAAACTGCACCTCATTTGGACTCTCCTAGCTCCCTCTACCTATAAAAACATATTCCCCTCCGAAATCCCGGATGAAACCCTAGATCTTTCCCATCTCGCCCGTCGGACATGTCTGTCCCGGACCGGACGTAACCGCGCCGCCGCTCCCAGCCTCTCAGCGCCTGCCACGTGGCCCCAGGCCACCACCCGCCGCCGCCGGCCCGCTCGGGCCCGAGGCCGCCCCCTGCGGCCCGCCCGCGCAGCCGCGCCGCCCCGCGCCTCCTCCGCCGGCCGCGCCGCCCCTCGCTGCCTCCGCCGCTCGCCACCTCCTCTCCGCTCGCCGGCGACCGCGCCCGCGCCGCCGCGCTCCTCCTCCGTTGCCTCGTCGCCGATCGTCGTCCCGCCGCCGCCTCCTCGCAGATCCGGCCGGATCCGGCTCCCCCGAGCCCTCTCCGGTGAGCTGCGGCGTCCCCGGCCACCGTCGCCTCCGTCTCCGGCCGTGCTCCGGCAAGAACCCTGTCCGCGCCTCGAATTCTGTGCCAACCCTAGATCTGGGTGAGGTCTATTTCTTCTAAGTCCCCGGTTTCCCCTAATATTTTCTAGCTCTATTCATCATGTCATAACTCCTCATCCGTAGCTCCGTTTTGCGCGTGCAGTATATAAAATTGTTCATCTGGATGTTCTCTTCATTTTGTTCCATTGCACCATGCTTGTTTGATTCCATCTTGATGCCCAAATTGTTGATGCAAGAGTGCTATAAAATGTTAGTTCCTGTTTCTTAACAGATCTTGAGCATTTGTCATTTTGCCATGATTATTGTGTGCTTCCTATGGACTTGAGCTCTACATGTGTTTTGGGCTATGCCATGCCATCTTTACAGGGGTGTATGCCATGTATTTTTGTGATCAATGTGGTGACTAGCACATGCATGCAAAGTAGCTCTCGTGATGTTGCTGTTTTCAGGGACTTAGAATTTCACCAAGTCATTTTCCTGCTGATATTTTTATGCCATGTATTCATGTTGCTACAGATAGATCCATGCTTCTTTTGAGTATGTTCAGTAAGGATGATTTGGACATATGGTTGTGCTCTATCCATCCATGCGCTGGTTTGCATTTATGGAGTGCCCTAGCATGACTCAATCTTGCTCTACTTTTGCTATAAAATGTTCCTGGCAGATTGTTTACGTGTTAATCAATTTTGCCAAGGTTGTTGTTGTTGATCCATGCATGCTATGAGCTTGTTCTTGCTTTGGTTAGCTTCATGTACATGTATTCTTGCTGGTAGTATGATTAGCTTGTCATGTAATGCCTTGTGATGAGTGCATCGAGCTCGCAAAGAGGCCTTCGTAATTCTGTTTTTTGGCATGTCCAGTTTTCTGCTAAGTCTGAATCTGTTAACGGAACTTGCTATGTTTACATGGGTTCCATCATATTTTCTGTGCCTTTTTGGCTTATGGTCAGTAAGGGACTTTTGTTATGTGCTTTGAGTAGATTCATGCAATGCCTTTTTTTTGCTATGTTCTATTCCTGTAGCACGTTGTTATCTTGCTCTAAACATTGCTTCCTGATGTTAATTCCTGACATGTTAGTATATTCACTAAGTCTGTGAAGCTGATATCTTTTGCACTTTTGCCATGCTTGTTTGAACCTGCTCTTGTGTGATTTAGCCGTAGCTCAGTGTTCATCTTTTGTCAAGCATCTTGAGTAGATCACTGCCATGTGCTTTGTTGATATGTTAGAGTGCAGTAGCTTAGTTTCTTGCTGCATTTTAGATGGCATCGTGCTGTTAATCGCAGAATTGTGCCATTATTGTTTTGCTTGCCATTTGCAAACCGTGCATCCGATTCCGGTGATCTTTATATCGATTTCGACCGAAATCAACTCATCTTTCCAGCGGCGCACTTGGTTTGCCAAGTTGAGTCCTGGGTCAATCTTTTCCTTCCGGAGCACGCATATGCATTGCATACCGCATCCCGCATATCATGCCATGTTTTGCATCATGTTGCTTGCGCATTGCACCGTGGTTGATTATGGTTTCCTTTGCTTGTGTTCTTGCTTTGGGTAGAGCCAGGAGACGAGTTTGTGATCGAGAAACCCGTTGAGTATGCTTACGAGGATCAAGCTTACGTCAACTCGGAGAACTTTGCAGGCAAGATGACCATACCCTCGAAATCACTTCTATCTTTGCTTGCTAGTTGCTCGCTCTTTTTCTATGCCGTGATACCTACCACATGCTTTTTCATGTCTCCCATATTGCCATGTTAAGCCTCTAACCCACCTTTTCCTAGCAAACCGTTGTTTGGCTATGTTACCGCTTTGCTCAGCCCCTCTTATAGCGTCGCTAGTTGCAGGTGAAGATGGAGTTTGTTCCTTGTTGGAACATGATTATTGTTGGGATATCATTATTGTATCTTGTTTACTTTAATGCACCTATATACTTGGTAAAGGGTGGAAGGCTCGGCCTTATGCCTGGTGTTTTGTTCCACTCTTGCCGCCCTAGTTTCCGTCATACCAGTGTTATGTTCCTTGATTTTGCGTTCCTTACGCGGTTGGGTTATAATGGGAACCCCTTGACAGTTCGCCTTGAATAAAACTCCTCCAGCAAGGCCCGACCTTGGTTTTACCATTTGCCACCTAAGCCTTTTTCCCTTGGGTTTCACGGACTCAAGGGTCATCTTTATTTTAAACCCCCGGGCCAGTGCTCCTCTGAGTGTTGGTCCAAACTAGAGCACCATGCAGGGCCGTCCCTTGGCAACTTGGGTTACGTTGGCTCCTGTACGCTTAGCTTATCCGGTGTGCCCTGAGAACGAGATATGTGCAGCTCCTATCGGGATTTGTCGGCACGGCGGGTGGTCTTGCTGGTCTTGTTTTACCATTGTCGAAATGTCTTGTAACCGGGATCCCGAGTCAGATCGGGTCGTCCGGGGAGAAGGAATATCCTTCGTTGACCGTGAGAGCTTGTGATGGGCTAAGTTGGGACACCCCTGTAGGGTTTTTGACTTTTGAAAGCCGTGCCCGCGGTTATGGGTAGATGGGAATTTGTTAATATCCGGTTGTAGAAAACCTGACACTTAACTTAATTAAAATGAATCAACCGCGCGTGTAGCCGTGATGGTCTCTTTTCGGCGGAGTCCGGGAAGAGAACACGGTCTCGTGTTATGCTTGAACGTAAGTAGTTCTAGGATCACTTCTTGATCTTATAGCTTCTCGACCGTGCTTTGCTCCTCTTCTCGCTCTCATTTGCGTAAGTTAGCCACCATATATGCTAGTGCTTGCTGCAGCTCCACCTCACTACCCCCTTTTCCTACCCATAAGCTTAAATAGTCTTGATCGCGAGGGTGTGAGATTGCTGAGTCCCCATGACTCACAGATTACTTCCAAAACCAGATGCAGGTGCCGATGATGCCAGTGCAGGGGACGCGACCGAACTCAAGTGGGAGTTCGACGAGGATTCTGGACATTACTATGTTTCCTTTCCGGACGATCAGTAGTGGAGCCCAGTTGGGGCGATAGGGGATCTATGCATTTGGGGTTGTCTTTATTTTGGTTCCGTAGTCGGACCTTGATTGTATTCTGGATGATGTAATGCTATATTTATGTATTGTGTGAAGTGGCGATTGTAAGCCAAGTCTTTATCTCTATCTTATTCAGTACATGGGATGTGTAAAGATTACCCCTCTTGCGACATGCCTACTATGCGGTTATGCCTCTAAGTCGTGCTCCGACACGTGGGAGATATAGCTGCATCGTGGGTGTTACATCTGTATGAAGCCTTTGGTCTGTGGATTGTCTTCTTCCTTGGTGGTGTCATGATGACATTCACAGGAAGCTTCTCAAGACAACTCTTGGGTACCCAGATCTTCTTCAAAGGTGGCCCATTCCTATAGTTAGTACCAATAAACCTGGCAAACACTTCACCTTTCTGATTCTTAAATAGTTTATAATTGGAGTCAAATGACTCATCAATGATAATAGGGTTAGCACAAGTGAAGCTAGATAAAGTGGATGGGTCTATTGAGGGACCCTTTGCAGCAACCCATGTGGTTTTGGGGTACTGCTCATGCTTCCAGTAAGAACCATCAGCATTCATTTTCCTCTCGAAACCAACACCCTCTTTCCTAGGGTTTCGGTTCAGAATCTGTTTATTAAGGACATCGCATAGTGTCAGATGCCCTTTGAGACTTTTGTACATGAAGGAAATATGCCCTAGAGGCAATAATAATGCTATTATTTTATTTCCTTATATCATGATAAATGTTTATTATTCATGCTAGAATTGTATTATCCAGAAACATAATACTTGTGTGAATACATAGACAAACTAAACGTCACTAGTATGCCTCTACTTGACTAGCTCATTAATCAAAGATGGTTATGTTTCCTTACCATAGACATGTGTTGTCATTTGATTAACGGGATCACATTATTAGGAGAATTATGTGATTGACATGACCCATTCCATTAGCTTAGCACCTGATCGTTTAGTATGTTGCTATTGCTTTCTTCATGACTTATACATGTTCCTATGACTATGAGATTATGGAACTCCCGTTTGCCGGAGGAACACTTTGTGTGCTACCAAACGTCACAACGTAACTGGGTGATTATAAAGGAGCTCTACAGGTGTCTCCAAAGGTAAATGTTGGGTTGGCGTATTTCGAGATTAGGATTTGTCACTCCGATTGTCGGAGAGGTATCTCTGGGCCCTCTCGGTAATGCACATCACATAAGCCTTGCAAGCATTGCAACTAATGAGTTAGTTGCGAGATGATGTATTACGAAACGAGTAAAGAGACTTGCCGGTAATGAGATTGAACTAGGTATTGAGATACCGACGATCGAATCTCGGGCAAGTAACATACCGATGACAAAGGGAACAACGTATGTTGTTATGCGGTCTGACCAACAAAGATCTTCGTAGAATATGTAGGAGCCAATATGAGCATCCAGGTTCCGCTATTGGTTATTGATCGGAGACATGTCTCGGTCATGTCTACATTGTGCTCGAACCCGTAGGGTCCGCACGCTTAAGGTTTCGATGACAGTTATATTATGAGTTTATGAGTTTTGATGTACCGAAGTTAGTTCGGAGTCCCGGATGTGATCACGGACATAACGAGGAGTCTCGAAATGGTTGAGACATAAATATTGATATATTGGACGGCTATATTCGGACACTGGAAGTGTTCCGGGTGATTTCGGAGAAAACCGGAGTACCGGAGGGTTACCGGAACCCCCCCGGGAGAAGTAATGGGCCATATGGGCCTTAGTGGAGAGAGAGAAGGGCAGCCAGGGTGGGCCGTGCGCCTCCTCCCCCTGGTCCGAATTGGACTAGGAGAGGGGGGCGGCGCCCCCCTTTCCTTCTCCCTCCCCACTTCCTTCCCCTCCTAGTAGGAGTCCTACTCCTACTAGGAGGACTCCTCCTTGGCGCGCCTATAGGGCCGGCCGGCCTCCTCCCCTTGCTCCTTTATATACGGGGGCAGGGGCACCCCTAGACACACAAGTTGATCGATGTGATCATTTTCTTAGCCGTGTGCGGTGCCCCCTTCCACCATAATCCTCGATAATATTGTAGCGGTGCTTAGGCGAAGCCCTGCGACGGTAGAACATCAAGATCGTCACCACGCCGTCGTGCTGACGGAACTCTTCCCCGACACTTTGCTGGATCGGAGTCCGGGGATCGTCATCGAGCTGAACGTGTGCTAAAACTCAGAGGTGCCGTAGTTTCGGTGCTTGATCGGTCGGGCCGTGAAGACGTATGACTACATCAACCGCGTTGTGCTAACGCTTCCGCTGTCGGTCTACAAGGGTACGTAGATCACACTCTCCCCTCTCGTTGCTATGCATCACCATGATCTTGCGTGTGCGTAGGAATTTTTTTTGAAATTACTACGTTCCCCAACAGTGGCATCCGAGCCTAGGTTTTATGTGTTGATGTTATATGCACGAGTAGAACACAAGTGAGTTGTGGGTGATATAAGTCATACTGCTTACCAGCATGTCATACTTTGGTTCGGCGGTATTGTTGGACAAAGCGGCCCGGACCGACATTACGCGTACGCTTACGCGAGACCGGTTCTCCCGACGTGCTTTGCACAAAGGTGGCAAGCGGGTGTCAGTTTCTCCAACTTTAGTTGAACCGAGTGTGGCTACGCCCGGTCCTTGCGAAGGTTAAAACAACACCAACTTGACAAACTATCGTTGTGGTTTTGATGCGTAGGTAAGATTGGTTCTTGCTTAAGCCCGTAGCAGCCATGTAAAACTTGCAATAACAAAGTAGAGGACGTCTAACTTGTTTTTGCAGGGCATGTTGTGATGTGATATGGTCAAGAAATGATGCTAAATTTTATTGTATGAGATGATCATGTTTTGTAACCAAGTTACCAACAACTGGCAGGATCCATATGGTTGTCACTTTATTGTATGCAATGCAATTGCGCTGTAATGCTTTACTTTATCACTAAGCGGTAGCGATAGTCGTGGAGGCATAAGATTGGCGAGACGACAACGATGCTACGATGGTGATCAAGGTGTCGTGCCGGTGACGATGGTGATCACGATGGTGCTTCGAAGATGGAGATCACAAGCACAAGATGATGATGGCCATATCATATCACTTATATTGATTGCATGTGATGTTTATCTTTTATGCATCTTATCTTGCTTTGATTGACGGTAGCATTTTAAGATGATCTCTCACTAATTATCAAGAAGTGTTCTCCCTGAGTATGCACCGTTGCGAAAGTTCTTCGTGATGAGACACCACATGATGATCGGGTGTTATAGGCTCTACGTTCAAATACAACGGGTGCAAAACAGTTGCACACGCGGAATACTCAGGTTATACTTGACGAGCCAAGCATATACAGATATGGCCTCGGAACACAGAGACCGAAAGGTTGAGCGTGAATCATATAGTAGATATGATCAACATAGTGATGTTCACCAATGAAACTACTCCATCTCACGTGATGATCGGACATGGTTTAGTTGATTTGGATCACGTAATCACTTAGAGGATTAGAGGGATGTCTGTCTAAGTGGGAGTTCTTTAGTAATATGATTAATTGAACCTAAATTTATCATGAACTTAGTACCTGATAGTATCTTGCTTGTTTATGTTTGATTGTAGATAGATGGCCCGTGCTGCTGTTCCATTGAATTTTAATGCGTTCCTTGAGAAAGCAAAGTTGAAATATGATGGTAGCAATTACACGGACTAGGTCCGTAACTTGAGGATTATCCTCATTGCTGCACAGAAGAATTACGTCCTGGAAGCACCGCTGGGTGCCAGGCCTGCTACTGGAGCAACACCAGATGTTATGAACGTCTGGCAGAGCAAAGCTGATGACTACTCGATAGTTCAGTGTGCCATGCTTTACGGCTTAGAATCGGGACTTCAATGACGTTTTGAACGTCATGGAGCATATGAGATGTTCTAGGAGTTGAAGTTAATATTTCAAGCAAATGCCCGGATTGAGAGATATGAAGTCTCCAATAAGTTCTATAGCTGCAAGATGGAGGAGAACAGTTTTGTCAGTGAGCATATACTCAAAATGTCTGGGTATAATAATCACTTGATTCAATTAGGAGTTAATCTTCCAGATGATTGCGTCATTGACAGAATTCTCCAATCACTACCACCAAGCTACAAGAGCTTCGTGATGAACTATAATATGCAATGGATGAATAAGACTATTCCCGAGCTCTTTGCAATGCTGAAAGCTGCGGAGGTAGAAATCAAGAAGGAGCATCAAGTGTTGATGGTCAACAAGACCACTAGTTTCAAGAAAAAGGGCAAAGGAAAGAAGAAGGGGAACTTCAAAAAGAACAACAAGCAAGTTGCTACTCAAGAGAAGAAACCCAAACCTGGACCTAAGCCTGAAACTGAGTGCTTCTACTGCAAGCAGACTGGTCATTGGAAGCGGAACTGCCCCAAGTATTTGGCGGATAAGAAGGATGGCAAGGTGAACAAAGGTATATGTGATATACATGTTATTGATGTGTACCTTACTAATGCTCGCAGTAGCACCTGGGTATTTGATACTGGTTCAGTTGCTAACATTTGCAACTCGAAACAGGGACTACGGATTAAGCGAAGATTGGCTAAGGACGAGGTGACGATGGGCGTGGGAAATGGTTCCAAAGTCGATGTGATCGCGGTCGGCACGCTACCTCTACATCTACCTTTGGGATTAGTATTAGACCTAAATAATTGTTATTTGGTGCCAGCGTTAAGCATGAACAATATATCTGGATCTTGTTTGATGCGAGATGGTTATTCATTTAAATCAGAGAATAATGGTTGTTCTATTTATATGAGTAATATCTTTTATGGTCATGCACCCTTAAAGAGTGGTCTATTCTTATTAAATCTCGATAGTAGTGACACACATATTCATAATGTTGAAGCCAAAAGATGCAGAGTTGATAATGATAGTGCAACTTATTTGTGGCACTGCCATTTGGGTCATATCGGTGTAAAGCGCATGAAGAAACTCCATACTGATGGACTTTTGGAACCACTTGATTATGAATCACTTGGTACTTGCGAACCGTGCCTTATGGGTAAGATGACAAAAACACCGTTCTCTGGTACTATGGAGAGAGCAACAGATTTGTTGGAAATCATACATACAGATGTATGTGGTCCGATGAATGTTGAGGCTCGTGGCGGATATCGTTATTTTCTCACCTTCACAGATGATTTAAGCAGATATGGGTATATCTACTTAATGAAACATAAGTCTGAAACGTTTGAAAAGTTCAAAGAATTTCAGAGTGAAGTTGAAAATCATCGTAACAAGAAAATAAAATTCCTACGATCTGATCGTGGAGGAGAATATTTGAGTTACGAGTTTGGTGTACATTTGAAACAATGCGGAATAGTTTCGCAACTCACGCCACCCGGAACACCACAACGTAATGGTGTGTCCGAACGTCATAATCGTACTTTACTAGATATGGTGCGATCTATGATGTCTCTTACTGATTTACCGCTATCATTTTGGGGGATATGCTCTAGAGACGGCCGCATTCACGTTAAATAGGGCACCATCAAAATCCGTTGAGACGACGCCTTATGAACTGTGGTTTGGCAAGAAACCAAAGTTGTCGTTTCTGAAAGTTTGGGGCTGCGATGCTTATGTGAAAAAGCTTCAACCTGATAAGCTCGAACCCAAATCGGAGAAATGTGTCTTCATAGGATATCCAAAGGAAACTATTGGATACACCTTCTATCACAGATCCGAAGGCAAGACTTTTGTTGCTAAATTCGGAAACTTTCTAGAGAAGGAGTTTCTCTCGAAAGAAGTGAGTGGGAGGAAAGTAGAACTTGACGAGGTAACTGTACCTGCTCCCTTATTGGAAAGTAGTACATCACAGAAACCAGTTTCTGTGACACCTACACCAATTAGTGAGGAAGCTAATGATAATGATCATGAAACTTCAGAACAATATACTACTGAACCTCGTAGATCAACCAGAGTAAGATCCGCACCAGAGTGGTACGGTAATCCTGTTCTGGAAGTCATGCTACTAGATCATGATGAACCTACGAACTATGAAGAAGCGATGGTGAGCCCAGATTCCGCAAAATGGCTTGAAGCCATGAAATCTGAGATGGGATCCATGTATGAGAACAAAGTATGGACTTTGGTTGACTTGCCCAATGATCGGCAAGCAATTGAGAATAAATGGACCTTCAAGAAGAAGACTGACGCTGACGGTAATATTACTGTCTGCAAAGCTCGACTTGTCGCAAAAGGTTTTCGACAAGTTCAAGGGATTGACTATGATGAGACCTTCTCACCCGTAGCGATGCTTAAGTCTGTCCGAATCATGTTAGCAATTGCCGCATTTTATAATTATGAAATTTGGCAAATGGATGTCAAAACTGCATTCCTGAATGGATTTCTGGAAGAAGAGTTGTATATGATGCAACCGGAAGGTTTTGTCGATCCAAAGGGAGCTAACAAAGTATGCAAGCTCCAGCGATCCATTTATGGACTGGTGCAAGCTTCTCGGAGTTGGAATAAACGCTTTGATAGTGTGATCAAAGCATTTGGTTTTGTACAGACTTTTGGAGAAGCCTGTATTTACAAGAAAGTGAGTGGGAGCTCTGTAGCATTTCTGATATTATATGTAGATGACATATTACTAATTGGAAATGATATAGAATTTCTGGATAGCATAAAGGGATACTTTAATAAGAGTTTTTCAATGAAAGACCTCGGTGAAGCTGCTTACATATTGGGCATTAAGATCTATGGAGACATATCAAGACGCTTAATTGGACTTTCACAAAGCACATACCTAGAATTTTTTTGAAGAAGTTCAAAATGGATCAAGCAAAGAAAGGATTCTTGCCTGTGTTACAAGGTGTGAAATTGAGTAAGACTCAATGCCCGACCAATGCAGAAGATAGAGAGAAAATGAAAGATGTTCCCTATGCTTCAGCCATAGGCTCTATCATGTATGCAATGCTGTGTACCAGACCTGATGTGTGTCTTGCTATAAGTCTAGCAGGGTGGTACCAAAGTAATCCAGGAGTGGATCACTGGACAACGATCAAGAACATCCTGAAATACCTGAAAAGGACTAAGGATATGTTTCTCATATATGGAGGTGACAAAGAGCTCATCATAAATGGTTACGTTGATGCAAGCTTTGACACTGATCCGGACGATTTTAAATCGCAAACCGGATACGTGTTTACATTAAACGGTGGAGCTGTCAGTTGGTGCAGTTCTAAACAAAGCATTGTGGCGGGATCTACATGTGAAGCGGAGTACATAGCTGCTTCGGAAGCAGCAAACGAAGGAGTCTGGATGAAGGAGTTCATATCCGATCTAGGTGTCATACCTAGTGCATCGGGTCCAATGAAAATCTTTTGTGACAATACTAGTGCAATTGCCTTGGCAAAGGAATCCAGATTTCACAAGAGAACCAAGCACATCAAGAGACGCTTCAATTCCATCCGGGATCTAGTCCAGGTGGGAGACATAGAGATTTGCAAGATACATACGGATCTGAATGTTGCAAACCCATTTACTAAGCCTCTTCCACAAGCAAAACATGATCAGCACCAAAGCTCCATGGGTGTTAGAATCATTACTGTGTAATCTAGATTATTGACTCTAGTGCAAGTGGGAGACTGAAGGAAATATGCCCTAGAGGCAATAATAATGCTATTATTTTATTTCCTTCTATCATGATAAATGTTTATTATTCATGCTAGAATTGTATTATCCAGAAACATAATACTTGTGTGAATACATAGACACACTAAACGTCACTAGTATGCCTCTACTTGACTAGCTCATTAATCAAAGATGGTTATGTTTCCTTACCATAGACATGTGTTGTCATTTGATTAACGGGATCACATTATTAGGAGAATGATGTGATTGACATGACCCATTCCATTAGCTTAGCACCTGATCGTTTAGTATGTTGCTATTGCTTTCTTCATGACTTATACATGTTCCTATGACTATGAGATTATGCAACTCCCGTTTGCCGGAGGAACACTTTGTGTGCTACCAAACGTCACAACGTAACTGGGTGATTATAAAGGAGCTCTACAGGTGTCTCCAAAGGTAAATGTTGGGTTGGCGTATTTCGAGATTAGGATTTGTCACTCCGATTGTCGGAGAGGTATCTCTGGGCCCTCTCGGTAATGCACATCACATAAGCCTTGCAAGCATTGCAACTAATGAGTTAGTTGCGAGATGATGTATTACGAAACGAGTAAAGAGACTTGCCGGTAACGAGATTGAACTAGGTATTGAGATACCGACGATCGAATCTCGGGCAAGTAACATACCGTTGACAAAGGGAACAACGTATGTTGTTATGCGGCCTGACCGATAAAGATCTTCGTAGAATATGTAGGAGCCAATATGAGCATCCAGGTTCCGCTATTGGTTATTGACCGGAGACATGTCTCGGTCATGTCTACATTGTGCTCGAACCCGTAGGGTCCGCACGCTTAAGGTTTCGATGACAGTTATATTATGAGTTTATGAGTTTTGATGTACCGAAGTTAGTTAGGAGTCCCGGATGTGATCACGGACATAACGAGGAGTCTCAAAATGGTCGAGACATAAAGATTGATATATTGGACAGCTATATTCGGACACTGGAAGTGTTCCGGGTGATTTCGGAGAAAACCGGAGTACCGGAGGGTTACTGGAACCCCCCCGGGAGAAGTAATGGGCCATATGGGCCTTAGTGGAGAGAGAGAAGGGCAGCCAGGGTGGGCCATGCGCCTCCTCCCCCTGGTCCGAATTGGACTAGGAGAGGGGGGGCGGCGCCCCCCTTTCCTTCTCCCTCCCCACTTCCTTCCCCTCCTAGTAGGAGTCCTACTCCTACTAGGAGGAGGACTCCTCCTTGGCGCGCCTATAGGGCCGGCCGGCCTCCTCCCCTTGCTCCTTTATATACGGGGGCAGGGGCACCCCTAGACACACAAGTTGATCGATGTGATCGTTTTCTTAGCCGTGTGCGGTGCCCCCTTCCACCATAATACTCGATAATATTATAGCGGTGCTTAGGCGAAGCCCTGCGACGGTAGAACATCAAGATCGTCACCACGCCGTCGTGCTGACGGAACTCTTCCCCGACACTTTGCTGGATCGGAGTCTGGGGATCGTCATCGAGCTGAACGTGTGCTAAAAATCAGAGGTGCCGTAGTTTTGGTGCTTAATCGGTCGGGCCGTGAAGACGTACGACTACATCAACCGCGTTGTGCTAACGCTTCCGTTGTCGGTCTACAAGGGTACGTAGATCACACTCTCCCCTCTCATTGCTATGCATCACCATGATCTTGCGTGTGCGTAGGATTTTTTTTTGAAATTACTACGTTCCCCAATAGTACATGCCTGTTTCAAGCAATGTCTTCAATGTAGCATTCTCATCAGCAACAGTAGTGGTATCCTCAGAAGAGGGGTTAGTTACCACATCAGCTGTTGAAGATATTGCAACATCAGAGGCAGTAGAACATTCAGCAATAGAGACAGCATTGTCACGCTCAAGGCATTTTAAACATGGTGGCACAAAATCTTCCTGAGCAGAACTGATCTGTTGAGCGAGTAGTGAATCATTCTCTTTTTGAAGATCTTCATGAGACGCTCTCAGTTTCTCTAGATATTGCTTACTTTGAAGATAATCATAGGAAAGCTTCTCATGAGTGGCTAAGAGGGTTTCATGACGACTTTCAAGTTCTTCGTAATTAATGCGAAGGTTTTTGATGTCTTCGATTAAGGACTGAGTTTGATTCATTTCCTCGTCCAACTCATCGCTTTTGTCTAGTAATTTTTGAATGTGTTCCATAGCAGTTTGTTGTTTAGTTAAATTTTTAGCAAGAGTCTTATAGCTGGGTTTGGATTCACACTCAAAGTCATCTTCACTGGAGGTATGAAAGTAGTCATCTCGTGAGTTTACCTTGGCACCTCGTGCCATGAAGCAGTAGGTTGGAGCAAAGTCGTCCTCATCATCGGCTTCAGCATCGGCGGCATGACCATTGTCTCTAGTGTTGAAAATGGACTTAGCGACGAATGCCGAAGCTTGAGCCAGGCTTTCCACGCCTGAATCAGACTCCTCCATAGACTCCACCTCCGCCTCCTCGAAAGCAGACTCCTCCTCTAAATCCATCTCCATGCCAATGAACGCACGTGCCTTGCTAGATGAGCTCTTCTTATGAGACAAAGACTTTGATGAAGACTTGGAAGAAGATTTTGAAGATTTCTTCTTCTTCTTGTTGTTGTCAGAATCATATTCTTTGCTCTTCTTCTTCTTTTTCTTTGCTTCCTTGTCCCATTGAGGACATTCAGATATGTAGTGGTCTGGCTTCTTGCATTTGTGGCATGTTCTCTTCTTGTAGTCGCAAGAAGAATCCTCATCATTTCTTGAGCTGGATCTTGAAGACTTCCCGAAGCGATTCTTCTTGGAGAACTTTTGGAACTTTCTCACAAGCATTGTTAGCTCTTTGCCAATGTCTTCAGGATCACCAGAATAGCAGTCAGATTCTTCTTCAGATGAGGAAACAACTTTTGCCTTCAAAGCACGAGATCATCCATAATTGGGGCCATAGATATCTCTCTTCTCAGATAGCTGGAACTCATGTGTGTTGAGCCTCTCAAGATTGTCAGACGGATCAAGATGTCTGAAGTCAGGGCGTTCTTGAATCATCAGGGCCAAAGTGTCAAATGAGCTGTCAAGTGATCTCAGTAGCTTCTTCACAATTTCATGCTTGGTGATTTCAGTGGCGCCAAGTGCGCGATGCTCATAGTGATATCAGTGAGGTGATCGAAAGTGAGCTGGGCATTCTCATTGTAATTTCTCTTGAAGTGGTTGAAGAGATTGCGAAGCACATCAATCCTTGAGTCTCTCTGAGTTGAGACACCTTCGTTGACCTTGGACAGCCAGTCCCAGACTAGCTTCATAGTTTCCAGCACTCACACGGCCATACTATCCTTTGGTCAGATGACCACAGATGATGTTCTTGGCGGTTGAGTCCAGTTGCACGAACCTCTTGACATCAGCAGCGGTGACACCTTCACCGACCTTGGGAACACCAGTCTTGACGACATACCAAAGGTCGATGTCAATGGCTTCAAGATGCATGTGCATCTTATTCTTACAGTAGGGGTAATTAGTGCCATCAAAGACGGGGCACACAGCGAAGACCATGATTATCCCTGCAGTCGACATAGCTAAAACTCCAGGTGGTTAAACCGAATCACACAGAACAAGGGAGCACCTTGCTCTGGTACCAATTGAAAGTGCTATTTATCGACTAGAGGGGGGGTGAATAGGCGATTTTTATGAAAGTCTTCAATAAACGAGGTCTTTGAATACAAACAATCAAATTGAACCTATATGATATGCAACGGAAGATAAACTACACTAGACAAGCCGTAGTCAAGTAAGCAATATAGTGGAAGCACCAAGAGTAATAGCAGCTAGGTAGTATAGATCAAAATGGAAGACAGAATGAAGCCAAACAGGTAATAGTCTTCAGATAGTGAATACAAATAGATATGGGGAGCACGCAATGACTTCATGAAGATAAACTGAAATGTAAATGGGTTGGAAGATAGAACCAGTAGCTTGTTGAAGACAAGGATTTGGTAGACCAGTTCCACTTGCTGTGACAACTGTATGTCTAGTTAGGGAGGCTGAGATTGAACTCAGAAGACCGCGTCTTCACCTTATTCCCCTAGAGCTAAAGGACACCCAGTCCTCACCCAATCACTCTGGTAAGTCTTCAAGGAAGACTTCCAAACCTTCACAGACTCCGTTCACCTGCGATCCACAATGACTCTTGGATCCTCATAACATAATGCCTAACCGGTTGGAGGATACACAGTCCTCAAGTGTAACAAGTCTTCAGGTCACGTGGACAAAAAGACTTCAATGATGCCTCACACTCTTTGGCTTTGGGTGTTTTGGGCTTTGTCCTCGCAAGGATCTCTCTCTCTCTCAAAGGCTTCAGAGGTGGGTTGCTCTCAAATGACAAAAGCCGTGCACTAACTCTGAGCAGTCACCGATTTATGGTGTAGGGGTGGGCTATTTATAGCCAGGAGGCAACTCGACATGATATGTCCGAAATGATCCTGGGTCACTAAGGAACCGACACGTGTCCAACGGTCGGATTTCAAACACATGCGGAAGCTTGGCTTGGGCTACAAGCAAAGCTGACTCATCCAACTCTGGATAAGATTTGCTCTCATTGTCTTTGCTCAAAGACATAGGATTTGGGTGGAGAATCACGTCAGTCTTCTGACTTTGTTCACTTGGACTCCACTTAATAGTTCGCTGGTTCCTATGACTCAATAAAGAAGAAAAGGAAACTACGAAAGAAACTATTTCTCCGCACTCCATAATCTTCAAGTGAATGTCTTCACACATCATTATCTTCAACATGAATGTCTTCATGAACCACCATTCACTCGTACGCGTCGGTGCTATACAAACGGTTTTTAACCCCTTTCTGCGACGACATTTGGAACCGTCGCCAAGTGAGTGTGGGCGATAGGGGGGTCCTTCCCAGATGACCCATAAACCGTCGGGGATAGGGAGCCAAGATGCATATACAGTACTCCTACTCGTTTGTGCTTGCATTGCCATCACAGTCGGTATTCTGTGGTGCTACATTTACGATGCACGACCCATCACAAATGGTTCACTATCATAGAACGTGTATGATAAGCATACAATCACACACATTCGCTTGTCCCAAACCATATGCGATAACTAATTAAGAAGATTAGCTAATCGTTGTACGAGTGTCGAGTAGGATTACGAAGCGTCAGACCGTTGTAACATCGTCATACACGACAACTATCGCACACGTTGTTCTGTGGTGCAACGTTTACAATGCATACTTCATCAGAAACAGTTCATGGTTGCGAATCTTGTATGATAAAGCAACTATCACAAACATTTAGTTTGCCCGCACCGTTTGTGATATTGTCTGACATCGCACACGCTTTGCAAACAACAACTGTGTGCATGCTTGCACATGTTTCCTCTCTGTGAACCGTCTCGGATTATGGTGTATATTGCAAACGTTTGTGTTTTACCAACCGTGTGTGTGCCGTAACGACCTGGAGAGCATAATTTCACTGTAATTTAATTGCTGCTATTTCAAATTGTACCAGATTTGAATTTGAATTTGAATGTATGCTATAGCTTTATTCATATCCATCAGTTTCAAACAACCAATGCATTATTGGATTCATAGGTACATATCAACAATTACATAAGAACCAAATAAAGAATGATGAACCACAGTTGTATACTTTTACTATTAAAGACAGTAAAGAAAGAGGCGAAATACATTTTGGTTGCTGAACAAGGTGAAGCGGAATGCCCATATTGTGCCCTCCTCCATGCAGAAGGCACACACGACTCTAGTCCAACCCCTTGTGATGGCCGACCGCCCATCCTTCACGGTCTTCATGAAAACATCTAGATACTCATCATGTTCTGGTAGAAATACTTTAACCCTTGCATGCCCACCAATCATGTAGTTTGAGAGGTAATCTTGAGTAAACTGCTTCAGGAACCACTGCAAAGGAAAACGATTCATACATTGTCATCTAACACAACTCATTATGGGCAATAAAAAGAAGGCTCCAGAGTTCTTAGTTACCATCCTGCAGTTTGCTGTTGTATTGGATAAAGTGTAAACAAATAGTTTATTGCCATCTTTTGACCCATTTTACTAACAATCTTTATCAGCTTCCTCACTTGATGCTGGTTCATTGACATCTCATTTCCCCATACGCAGAAAGGGTCGAAGCACAGATCTTTACCAATGACATATGCACCTAAAAGCACCAAGTTAATATTAGAAGCTAAACAGCAATTGCACAATGATATAGTACAACACTCTTTTATGATATCTTATAACATCCAATATACTCACATATTAAATGAATTAACATCTTATATTATGGGTCGGAAGGAGTATATTGCATTCTTACAAATTATAGGCTGATTAACTGCTAATGTATCCATGGGTTACAGTTAGTTTGAGCTAGTTCAGGCTCAAATAGACCTAAAGTATATCTAAACATGAGGGCTAGTTTGAGCTAGTTGCATCTACAACCCACCCAAAAAAACTATCCAACCCAAGAGGTGCTAATTGGAGCTAGTTCTCCTAGTGCATTTATTGTCAATCTAACCCTGCCATCCAAACAACTCTTTGGATGGAGTTAGTTCAGGGTTAGTCATGAGCGAGAAACTAACTCTAACCTCTAGCTAAGTTGAATATCCAAACAGGGATGTGTTGTTGTTGTTGTTGTTGTTGTTGTTGTTGCTGTTGCTGTTGTTGTTGCTGTTGCTGTTGCTGTTGCTGTTGTTGTTGTTGTTGTTGTTGTTGTTGCTGTTGCTGTTGCTGTTGCTGTTGTTGTTGTTGATGTTGTTGTTGTTGTTGTTGTTGTTGTTGTTGTTGTTGTTGTTGTTGTTGTTGTTGCTGTTGCTGTTGCTGTTGTTGTTGTTGTTGTTGTTGTTGTTGTTGTTGTTGTTGTTGTTGTTGTTGCTGTTGCTGTTGTTGTTGCTGCTGCTGCTGCTGCTGCTCTTCTACGTATATCTAGACATCATTAGAACATTAATGTAACACTCTTCCTTGTTGCTATGTAGCCTAGGATTGCATATTTAGACATTAAGTACAGTGCATGTTGCTATGTAGCCTCAGATATATTACATATGGTCCTAGTTAACCTAACGATAAATGGGTTGCAGATATATTGAGTTACAAGTCCGATTCACCGATTAGTCCCTTATCAGCCCCCGCCCTATATGGTACCAGTTACCGATATCCTGAACACTGAGCATATATAAGCCATGGGATGAAACTAACCTTGATGGAAAACAACAGTCATTCCCAAAATTGTCCTGTGTAGGTACATCGAGAAGCATGTTAAGCACAACAGGCTAAACATCAACCAAAATTATCCATGGCAGACAAAATAATCTCCAAAAGATAGCTTCAGTGTGCAGGTTTAAGCACGCTAGTAAAGAAAAACAAGTGGAAAGGTGTGTTAACTGCAACAAGCCTAACATTTAACAACAAGCAAACATAGTCATTCAAACTAGTATTGTGCCGGTCTAAGTACACTGGTTATTGTTAAATAAAAATGGAAAGGCATGTTAACTATAAGATGCAGCAACCAAATGTAGTCATTCATAGTGGTATTGTTGAAACTGGTACTAATGAAATTGAACCGCACAGTTCATACTTGCACATATAGAACATCACATTGTGAATAACTGGAATAAACAAGGCATACTATGAACAACCAAAGATAGCATTTGAAACTGGACATATGCTAACTACAAACAACCAAACAATGAAAAAACTTTAAAAGAGGCATATGCTAGCTATAACAGGCTTAACAGCAAGCAAATATATGCATTCCTATTGGTATGTTTAAAACTGGATTGATGAAATGTACCGCATAGTAAACAATTGCACATATAGAGCATCACATTGTGAACAACTGAAATAAACAAGGCATACTGCAAACAACCAGATATCGCAATTAAAACTGGACATATTCTCACTACACTACAAAAGGGACTCGACAAAACAAATCATGGGTTTTCCCCCGTGAAGAGTCACGGCAAAACAAATCATGGTTTTCCTCACTTGTCACAGATGGGCTCGTTCCCGTGGGAAGAGCACGGACCCTGGATGCTCTCCATGTTGTCGCAGATGTGCTCCTTCCCCTTGGAAGAGCACGGCTGTAGGGTGCCATCCCTGATGTCGCAGACGGGCGCTTTCCCCTTGGAAGAGCAGATGGGCTCTTTCCCCTTGGAAGAGCCGGAGAGGGTGCCCTACTCGTGGTCGCCGTCGATGAGGTCTGACTTGGAAGCTGTGGATCCCAAGCCAGCGTCGTAGAACGTGTCCTTTAGAAATGACAAAAGGGGGTCGATGGCGATGTAGGATGGCAAATTCTTGACAACGAGCCAGAGGAGATCAGCGGTAGGGCCATGGATGAGAATGACGGCAGTTGAACCTGAGGGGTTTGGGGTGGGCCACTTAACCTGTGACATAGCCCGCCTCAGGCCGTCGCTGTCAAGGACCTCGATGTCGTAGCCGGTGTCCGTGACATACCCGCATACTCTAGCCCGCTGATTGAGTGTCTGCGGCCAGTAATGGTCGTCAGCTTCCTCGGCGACTGTCGGTGTCAAAACCGGCAAATCTCGGGTAGGGGGTCCCAAACTATGCGTCTAAGGATCGAAGGTAACAGGAGGCAGGGGACATGATGTTTACCCAGGTTCAGGCCCTCTTGATGGAGGTAAAACACTACATCCTGCTTGATTGACTTTGATGAGTATAGGGGTTACAAGAGTTTATCTACCACAAGATAGTAATGGCTAAACCATAGATGTCTAGCCTGTATGATTATGACCACCCCTACGGATTAAACCCTTCGGTTTATATAGATACCAGAGGGGGCTAGGGTTTGTACAGAGTCGGTTTACAGAGAAAGGAATCTTCATATCCGAATGCCAAGCTTGCCTTCCACGCCAAGGAGAGTCCCATCCGGACACGGGGGAAGCCTTCTATCTTGTATCTTCACGGCCCACCAGTCCAGACCATGTCACATAGCCTGGACACCAGGAGACCCCCTAATCTAGGACTCCCTCAGTAGCCCTTGAACCAGGCTTCAATGACGATGTGTCTGGCGCGCAGATTGTCTTCGGCATTGCAAGGCGGGTTCCTCCTCCGAATACTCCAAAGTAGCTCGACCAAGAGAACTATATCCGACTCTATACGATAGTCACAATATTGAACCATAAAGGCAAAATACTTAAGCAAACAAATAGTTCATGTCTTCTGACAACTTTCTCGGCGAGTCATTGAATCCCGACCTTAATATTATTTTGAACCGTTTGTCAGCCTCCCATTTCGCGTTTCGAGACGCAACTCCCAGCGACACGTCTTGTCAAAGCAAAGATTGTGTCCCCTTATTGCGAGATTTTCATCAATGAGGGTTTGGGGTAATCCAACCGTGCCATCCGCTCGACCCCTTGGGAATAGGCACATTTTAAGGCTTGTGCGGGGTCGCTTGACATTCGTTGCCTTTATAAAGGGATAAGGACCCATCTTTTACCCCATGCCTTCTTCTTTCTCAGCCTTCCCATCCTTGAGCTCCAGCGCCCAAGTCTCAATCCTTCTCCATTGCCACCATGCTCTCCGACCATGTCCGTATCCGGTTCGCAAGGAAAATGGTGGCCTCTTCCATGACGAAGAAGGATATCCAGGGACTTAGGGAGGCGAGGTACTTAACCACAGAAATCGCTCATAGGCTTCCGACGAAGGGGCAAGTCATCCCTACTCCAGAGCCTGGTGAAAGGGTCGTGTTCATCCCCCACTTCCTCCGCGGGTTAGGGTTTCCCCTTCACCCCTTTGTTCGTGCCCTCATGTTCTACTATGGGCTAGATTTTCACGATCTAGCCCCGAACTCCTTCCTCCATATCTCGGTGTTCATCGTCATGTGCGAGGCATTTCTCCGCATCCCCCCACACTTCGGCCTGTGGCTAAAGCCCTTCAACATGAAGCCGAAGGTGGTTGACGGGGAGCACGCAGATTGCGGCGGAGCCATGGTGAGCAAGCTCCCTCACGCTATCTGGCCTAAAGGGGCCCTTGTGGATACCGTCAAGACATGGCAGCAGGAGTGGTTCTATATCATCGAACCCCGTGGCACCAAGTGGGCGGCCACTCCTACATTCAGATCCGGACCCCCTCGGCGACTCGCTTCATGGACCAATAAGGGTCCAGACTGGGGATCGACTGATGAGGTGCCGATGCTGCAAAAGCGCATCAAAAGTATCATAGAGCAAAACACCCGCCTCACTGACGTGATTCAGGTGATGCTCATCCGCCGAAACCTTCCCTGCTAGCGACGGCCCCTCCATTTATGGGAGTTTAATCCGGAAGGGACGCGAACTCTGCGACAATTCTTCGGCATGATGCACAAAGAGATCTGGAAATTGCTCTTTAAATCTCAAAAGTCGTGGTTGGAGACGTCCGAAGATGTTGGTCTTGACTGCAACCATCCCCCCGGTAAGGCCTAAGCTTCCGCCTATAGCTTGGTTTATTAATCCAGGGGATATACTACCCATTCCATCCTTTAAACAGGTCTGGACGAAGAAGGCAGAGCAGATCAGGTGTCCGGCCCCTCTTCCCGAAGGCTCAACCGATTCCCTCCTAATGAGGATGCTGGTCCCGGCGCTATATGATAACCCACAAGTATAGGGGATCGCAACAGCTTTCGAGGGTAGAGTATTCAACCCAAATTTATTGATTCGACACAAGGGGAGCCAAAGAATATTCTCAAGTATTAGCAGCTGAGTTGTCAATTCAACCACACCTGGAAACTTAGTATCTGCAGCAAAGTGTTTAGTAGCAAAGTAATATGATAGTGGTGGTAGCGGCAACAAAAGTAAGGACAACAAACGTAATGTTTTTGGTATTTTGTAGTGATTGTAACAGTAGCAGCGGGAAAGTAAATAAGCGTAAACCAGTATATGGAAAACTCGTAGGCACCGGATCAGTGATGGATAGTTATGCCGGATGCGGTTCATCATGTAACAGTCATAACATAGGGTGACACAGAACTAGCTCCAATTCATCAATGTAATGTAGGCATGTATTCCGTATATAGTCAAACATGCTTATGGAAAAGAACTTGCATGACATCTTTTGTCCTACCCTCCTGTGGCAGCGGGGTCCTATTGGAAACTAAGGGATATTAAGGCCTCCTTTTAATAGAGAACCGGAACAAAGCATTAGCACATAGTGAATACATGAACTCCTCAAACTATGGTCATCACCGGGAGTGGTCCCGATTATTGTCACTTAGGGGTTGCCAGATCATAACACATAGTAGGTGACTATAGACTTGCAAGATAGGATCAAGAACTCACATATATTCATGAAAACATAATAGGTTCAGATATGAAATCATGGCACTCGGGCCCTAGTGACAAACATTAAGCATCGCAAAGTCATAGCAACACCAATCTCAGAACATAGTGGATACTAGGGATCAAACCCTAATAAAACTAACTCGATTACATGATAAATCTCATCCAACCCATCACCGTCCAGCAAGCCTACGATGGAATTACTCACGCACGGCGGTGAGCATCATGAAATTGGTGATGGAGGATGGTTGATGATGACGATGACGATGAATCCCCCTCTCCAGAGCCCCGAACGGACTCCAGATCAGCCCTCCCGAGAGGTTTTAGGGCTTGGCGGCGGCTTCATATCGTAAAACGCGATTGAGGGAGTCCTGGATTAGGGGGTGTCCGGATAGACGGACTATACCTTTGGCCGGACTCCTGGACTATGAAGATACAAGATTGAAGACTTCGTCCCGTGTCCGGATAGGACTTTCCTTGGCGTGGAAGGCAAGCTTGGCGATGCGGATATTCAAGATCTCCTACCATTGTAACCGACTCTGTGTAACCCTAACCCTATCCGGTGTCTATATAAACTGGAGGGTTGGAGTCCGTAGGCAATCAACTCCATATACAACAATCATACCATAGGCTAGCTTCTAGGGTTTAGCCTCCTTGATCTCGTGGTAGATCTACTCTTGTACTACCCATATCATCAATATTAATCAAGCAGGACGTAGGGTTTTACCTCCATCAAGAGGGCCCGAACCTGGGTAAAACATCGTGTTCCCTGCCTCCTGTTACCATCTGGCCTAGACGCACAGTTCGGGACCCCCTACCCTAGATCCGCCGGTTTTGACACCGACATTGGTGCTTTCATTGAGAGTTCCTCTGTGTCGTCGCCTTTAGGCCCGATGGCTCCTTTGATCATCAACAACGATACGGTCCAGGGTGAGACTTTTCTCCCTGGACAGATCTTCGTCTTCAGCGGCTTCGCTCTGTGGGCCAATTCGCTAGGCCACCTGGAGCAGATCGAAAGCTACGCCCCTGGCCATCAAGTCAGGTTTGGAAGCTTAAACTACGCGGCTGACATCTGCGGAGACTTGATCTTTGACGGGTTCGAGCCACGGCCAAGCGCGCCGCACTATCTCGAGGGGCATGATCTAGCTCTGCCTCCGGACAGTGTCCTGGAGGCCGCACACGCATCGGTTCCGACCCCTAAGTCAGAGCCTATTGCGCCAATCGAGGATGAGCGGTTGGACGTCACCTTGGGGGCTTCGATCTCAAAGGCGATCGATCCAAACGCTAGCCCCGCACTCTGCATGATCCGTGACTCCGAGGATCCGGACTCCTTTCCGAACTCCGAACCCCCCCGCGCCCCTGCCGATCGAATCTGATTGGGCGCCGATAATAGAGTTCACTGCCGCAGACATCTTTCAGCACTCGCCTTGTGGCGATATCCTGAACTCTCTCAAGTCTCTCTCCTTATCAGGAGAGCCCTGGCCGAACTACGGTCAGCGAGGATGGGATACGGACAATGAAGAAATTCAAAGCCCACCCACCACCCACTTGGTAGCCACTGTCGACAATTTAAACGACGTGCTCAACTTCGACTCCGGAGACATCGACAGCATGGATGACGATGCAGGAGATACCGACGAACCAACGCCCATAGGGCATTGGACAGCCACCTCATCTCACGATGTGTACATGGTGGATACCCCTAAAGGAAGCAACAACGAGGAAAAAGGGGATGGGACGGGAGATCGACCCCCCGAAAAGCAATCAAAGCGTCAGCGTAAACGCCGACCCAAGCCCCGCCTCGACAAAAACCCATCCATAGAGCAGGACGAGCCGGTAGACGACGAGCAGGCCTTAGAGCAACCGTCCGAACAGGGCAACACGGATAGAGAAACTGAACATCCCTCCTCCGGCGAAAATGGCATTCCGGACGACCTCACGCCGAATAAACCTATGGAGCAGAAGAATCTCCACGAGAGGCTCGTTGCAACTGCACGCAGCCTAAAAAAGCAGAAGCGGAAGCTAAAAACAGCGGAAGATGCACTCCGGATTAGATGGAGCAAAGTAATCAATACCACAGATACGTATGGCGACAGTCGCCGCACTAAAAGATATCCGAAAAGAAAGCTACTGCCTGAATTCGACGAAGAGGCCCTAGAGCCCTAGCATTCAAAAAATGAAAAAGCCACACGGTCGGATAGACGACCCCATAAAGCGGCAAGCGGCGCCGCACCTAAATCGGCCCACTTAAGGATTCGCATCATGGCCCAGTCAGGTCCATTTATGGGCCAAGAAAGCAAGCTCTCGTAAGCAACGCTATGAAGCCATCATCAGAATCTGGCACACCCAAATACAGGGGCGCCGCACACCCCCTATGTTTCACCGACGAGGTCCTGGACTATGAATTCCCAGAGGGATTCAAACCCGTAAACATAGAGGCATATGATGGAACAACAGACCCTGGAGTTTGGATCGAGGATTATATCCTCCACATACACATGGCTAGAGGAGATGATCTCCATGCCATAAAATATCTACCCCTTAAGCTTAAAGGGCCAGCCCGGCATTGGCTTAAAAGCCTCCCCGAAAACACAATTGGAAGCTGGGAAGAGCTCGAGGATGCTTTCCGAGCAAACTTTCAAGGGACCTATGTCCGCCCTCCGGATGCAGACGATCTTAGTCACATAACTCAACAACCCGGAGAATCAGCTCGGCAGTTCTGGAATAGATTCCTTACTAAAAAGAATCAGATAGTCGACTGTCCGGACGCCGAAGCCTTAGCAGCTTTCAGGCATAATGTCCGAGACGAATGGCTCGCCAGACACCTCGGCCAAGAAAAGCCAAGAACAATGGCCGCACTAACAAGCCTCATGACCCACTTTTGTGCAGGGGAGGACAGCTGGTTGGCAAGGTGCAGCCCCAGCGACCCAAGTACATCCAAACCTAGGGATGGAAACGGAAAACCGCGACGCAACAAGGATCGTCGCTGGACTAAGGACAAAAGTCCGAAGAGCACGGCAGTCAATGCCGGATTCAAAGGCTCACGACAAAATCAGGAAAAATTGCCCCCCAGGATAACAGGGACGATCCATCCAACCTAAATAAAATCCTGGACAGGATATGTCAGATACACAGTACTCCCGGGAAGCCTGCTAACCATACCCACAGTGACTGTTGGGTTTTCAAACAATCCGGCAGACTCAATGCCGAACACAAGGGGCTCGACACACCAAGCGAAGACGAGGACGAACCCCAAAAGCAGAGCACCAGGAAACAAAAGAACTTCCCACAAGAAGTAAAAATAGTGAACTCACTTCACATAACAAAACGTGCGGCGCCCGTAAAGGTACGCACCACACGGCCCATCCCCAAAGGGTCCTGCCACTGGTTGTCAAAACCGATCATCTTCGATCAGCTAGATTATTCTAGGAATATCAAGAATGTAGGCTGGACTGCCTTGATACTCGATCCAATAATTGGCGGACTCCAGTTTTCAAATGTCCTTATGGACGGCGGCAGTGGACTAAACCTGATATATCAGGATACAATCCAGCACATGGGGATAAACCCAGCAAGAATCCGCCGCAGCAAAACCTCCTTTCAAGGGGTAATACCCGGTCCGGACACCCATTGTATGGGTTTTCTCCGGCTCGAAGTCATATTCGGCTCTGCCGATAACCTCCGCCGCAAAAAGCTGACCTTCCATATCGTCCCGTTCTCAAGTCGCTATCAAGCACTACTGGGACGTGAAGCTTTCGCTCGCTTTAACGCAATACCACATTATGCATCTCTTATGCTTAAGATGCCCGGTCCATGAGGCATCATCTCTTTGAAGGGGAAGCACTAAAGTGCACCTCCCCAAGCGGAGGACTGTGCGGCCGCTTTGACAGCCCCACAGCAAAATGGCCTCCCCGGCCAAAAAACTTCGAAATAGGTCATTCAAGACCACGAACGCGGATAGACGAGTTCGGTGCAAAATCATCATTGATGCAGGCCTAGAAGCCATATACCCCCGCACTAGGGGCTCCACGCATATACAATAAGAGACAATAAAGCTCAATCTTATATATCTTACTTTATACTTTGCTTATTTTAAAATTTTTCGGCACGACCCGTTTTCAACTCAGTTCCTCTCTTTTATAGATGAACGTCGTGCGGCGCCCGTCCAGGATATGGCACAATGGAGACACAGGCGCAGACGTGCAGTAGGGACCCGTCCTAAAGGATTCTTTTTAGATTAAGACCCTGCGTAAACCTTTTTTACTGTCTCTTGTTGCTACACATCCCCTGGTTTTTTCTTTCTGATATAACCAAGGAGGAGGCTGGCGTCTTGGCATGTGGCCACGTCAGAATTTTTGCACGTACCTGGACACTAGGGGCTTTTTTAATAAAGAGTGTTGTTTCGCCCGCACTCATAAAGACCGAACACCTTAGGGAGTGTTCAGCGTCGCGAGTTTTGGCATTATATGCATCAGCTCTGAATCATGTCTTTGGTCAAATGTTGGGTTGCCCGGCTCCTGAGTTCGGCTACCTTACGTTCCGCTCTATCGGCTAAGGTAGCACCAGGAGAACTACTGCGATTGTGCCCCGGTTCGGCCGGGCGAGCACCTCAGTAGAGAAAGCCGAAAACTGACTGTCATGATGTAGCGTGAGACTGGTCAGCCACTCGATGACCTATCGGAATCTATTGGATTCCTCCGCTTTAATGAAGGGCCGCTTCCCGGTCAGGCACATACGCGCCCCGAACTCGGACGAGCGCAGTTGCCACCAAGGGGCTACCTAAATAGTCTCACTGTCAAACTCCTATGGCTAAGTGAAAGTGTTAAAGCATTATAGTCCGGTTGCCTGGCCCGCTGCGCTATCACCTCCTTTGTAGGACCAAGACGTTGGGTTAAGTGTGAAAATGCGTCTTCTGCGAGCACCCCCGCACTATGTGCGTGGGGGCTGAAGCCAACGATTGCCATCTTTCTGATTCTATATATATATATATATATATATATATCTTAAAACGGCCGCACAGGAGGTGTTCCCAATACTTGGAGGCACAAGTATAAAAAAGGCCACTACAGTTTATCAAAATATTACTTTATAATTACATATGCTATCATAACATAGCATCTTTCGGGCACTGCGTCTCTATTACACGAGCACCTTCAAGAACTTCCTGAAAATAGTGCTCGGAGGGTACTCGGCTTTTGTCCGAATCTCGGGACGCAACAACGGTGGTCTCCATCTTTGCCCAGTATGTCTTAACACGGGCAAGAGCCATCCTAGCGCCCTCTATGCATGCTGACCTCTTCATTGCATTTATACGCGGCACCGCGTCAAGGAATTGTTGCACCAAGCTGAAATAACTCTTCAGCTCCGATCTCCCTGGCCACAGGTTACCCATGACGTACTTCATGGCGAGTCCAGACAGCCTATTCAGTTCGGCCCATTGAGCCAAACGATCATCCACTGCCAGTGGACGCTCTGGATTGTGAAATTGCGAACAGAAAAGCTTTTCCTCTTCGCGATCTTTCTGATCTCGAAAGTGTTCGGTCGCATCAGCAGCACTCACTGCCAAGTCCAAATAGGTATCCTCCACACTCCACATCTGGTCCAACGGAGCAAATTTCGGATCACAAAATTTCCTTCGCAGCATAAAGGGCTTTCCAGCCGCAATCTGTTCGGCCTGACGCAGCTCCTCCTTCGCAGCTCTCATCGCAGAGCACGCGTCCTTGGCATTGGCAACGGCCTTCTCTAAGTCCGTCTGTTTCGCCTGGTCTTCTTTTTCAAGAAGTCTGCAACGGTCTGTAGCGCTTTTTAACTTTTCGGCCATCTCTTCCTTGCTTCGGCAATGAGCAGCCTGTTCGGCTCTCAGCTCTTCAAGTGCTTTCCTGGTGGCCCATCACTTTCGCTGGCTTGTTCTTTAGCTCGGGCAAGTTCTGCCCTAAGACTCTCCACGGCAGCCGCACCATCTGTGTCAAGCACACACATCATAAGACACAGGCATAAAACTGTTCTTACCTGATGCCGCCCGAGGAATTACATACCTTGAGCCTCATCAAGCCGCTTATTGACAAGCGTGATGTCGGCATCTGCCACGTCCAGTTGCCGCTTTAGTTCGGCAAAATCGTCAGTTCGGCTCGATTCCGGACACCCTGCCGCCTACATTCAAAGGCGACATCTTAGACCTGGGATTATGATCCTCCGCGTGCCGTCATTTCTTGACGACGCGCAGAGTCTTAGGGGCTACTATCTACACAGGGCGCATCTTACTCATGCGCAACTGACAAAAGTATACATTATCTAATGTACCTCGAAACCCGTCAGTAAACTTTTGATGGCCTCATACAATCTGCTCTCTACGGATGAAATCCTTTCAATCACCGTGCCCATCAATGCGCGGTGCTCCTCTGAGATAGAAGCTCGCCCCAGCAGAATCTTTAGCTCCTCCGGCCGAGCACCAGACAGTGCCGGGCTCGTCCCATGACCTCTTTCGAAGGCTGGACGCGGAGAACCTCGGGGGGCCGCATAGCCACCTTCCGCCCCTGCCGGATTTGGAGAAACCCTCCGCGACGACACCCCAGGGTCGCCCGCCTCGCTAGGCGGCACGGCAGGGGGAGGCATCCTGCTCTCCATCATCTCCGGAAGGAGATCCCCCGAAGACGAGCTCTGCTGAGAAGGGCTGAGGTCCGAGCTACAAGATAAAGGTTTGGTTAATCTTCTCAGATATAAATCAAGGACTCCCCTCATCCCTCAAAAGGAAAATCTTTTCTTCACTTACGGCTCGCTGGAGGGCTGATCCCCTTGAGGGCGTAGTCCGGCCGAGGAACTCCCCGGCGTCGGACCCTCTGACGAGGATTTTCTCCCCCGTTTCGAGGCCATGGTTTCCGGGTCGTCAGAGGCGGCTCTCTTCTTCCCCTTAGGAGAGGAATTGTCGGTTCCTCCCTTCGGAGCAGCCTCCTTCGAGGAGGCCATAGCTTCCTTGTCCTCCCCCTCCAAAGGCATTATCTCCAGCATCCTGACCAACACGGGATCCGGCCTGGTTTCAGGAAGGGGAGCCAGACACCTGATCAGCTTTGCCTTCGCTATCCACTCCTGTTTAAAAGGACGGCTCTTTTAGGGGCAAGTTTATGACAATTATACGGATAGAAGGTCCGGGCACAAGGTTGCTTACTTGAGTATCCGGGCGATTGCAGCTTAGGCCTGCGTCCTCGGTTAAATCCGGACACATCTCTTGTGATCCGAAGAACACTCTATACATCTCCGCGGGCGTTGCGCCCATCAAGTTCTGGAGAGCTCGCGGTCCCTCTGGATTAAACTCCCACAGGCGAAGGAGGCGACGTTTGCCGGGCAATATTCGGCGAATCAGCACGACCTGCGTCACCTTGACCAAGCTGAGGTCTCCTTCCAAGAGATCCTTAATTCGGCCCTGTAACAGGGGCACATCTTTGGGCAAACCCCAATCTAACCCTCTGTTAACCCATGACGCTAGCCGTGGTGGGGGACCCGAGTGAAAGGCAGGAAGCGCCACCCACTTGGTGCTCCGGGAAGCGGTGATATAAAACCACTCTCGTTGCCAAAAGCCTAGCTCCTCTTGAAAAGAGCCCTCGGGCCATGGAGCATCAGCATTTTTGCTTATAACAGCAACTCCGCACTCTGCGTGCCGTCCCTTGATCATCTCCGGCTCCACTTTGAAAGTCTTGAGCCATAATCCGAAGTGAGGGGTAACATGGAGGAACGCTTCGCATACAACGATAAATGAGGAGATATGGAGGATGGACTCCGGAGCTAAGTCATGGAATTCCAGCCCGTAATAAAACAGCAGTCCCCTCACAAAGGGGTCCATCGGGAAGCCTAACCCCTGAAGGAAGTGAGACACGAACACTACGCTCTCACCGGGCTGGGGACTGGGGATAGCCTGCCTTTGAGCAGGCAACCTGTGTAAAATTTTGGCGGTCAAGAACTTAGCCTCTCTCAACTTTAGCACGTCCTCCTCCGTGACAGAGGAGGGCATCCATCGGCCTTGAAGGTCGGAACCGGACATTGTCGAAGGTCTGAGGCGCCCGGAATCTGGAGCCTAGGGTGTTGGAACTCGAGGCGACGGGTGAACTTGTTTTGGGATTGGAGAAAAGGAGTAAGGCCCTGGTCTCTTTATAAGAGGTTGAATACCAGGAGCCCTCCCCATAACCGTTTGGGACTCGCCTTTAATCGAGAAAACATGCTAACGGGCACGATTGGGTTACCCACGTCCGTATTGATGAGAATCCCGTAAAAGGGGGGCACACGATCTCTGCTTTGACAAGACGTGCCAAGGAAACTGCCTTGCAAAACACGCTGAGGTGGAAAAGTGAAAACAATTCGAGTGAAGGACTTGGCTGTAGTGTGATGACGCACTGCGGAATACGTCAGCAAATTTGATTTGTGTTAATATTATTCTCTCTATGGCAATATGTGGGAGCTTATTTTGCAGAGCCGGACACTACTCTTGGTGTTTACAATCTTCTATGAAGGACTTGGAGGAGGAACCCGCCTTGCAATGCTGAAGACAATTTGCGCGCCGGACTCGTCGTCATTGAAGCCTGGTTCAGCGGCTACTGAGGGAGTCCTGGATTAGGGGGTGTCCGGATAGCCGGACTATACCTTTGGCCGGACTCCTGGACTATGAAGATACAAGATTGAAGACTTCGTCCTGTGTCCGGATAGGACTTTCCTTGGCGTGGAAGTCAAGCTTGGTGATGCGGATATTCAAGATCTCCTACCATTGTAACCGACTCTGTGTAACCCTAACCCTATCCGGTGTCTATATAAACCGGAGGGTTGTAGTCCGTAGGCAATCAACTCCATATACAACAATCATACCATAGGCTAGCTTCTAGGGTTTAGCCTCCTTGATCTCGTGGTAGATCTACTCTTGTACTACCCATATCATCAATATTAATCAAGCAGGACGTAGGGTTTTACCTCCATCAAGAGGGCCCGAACCTGGGTAAAACATCGTGTTCCCTGCCTCCTGTTACCATCCGGCCTAGACGCACAGTTCGGGACCCCCTACCCGAGATCCGCCGGTTTTGACACCGACAATGATGATTTCTTCTCTCTGATTTTTTTCTCTCCGAAAGCAAATATATAGAGTTGGAGTTGGCGTCGGAGGGCATCCAGGGGGCCCACGAGGTAGGGGGTGCACCCTAGGGGGGGGCACCCTCGTGAGAAGGGTGTGGGCCCCCTTGGTCTTCATCTTTGGCGAGGATTTTTTTTTATTTTTTCTAAGATGTTCCGTGGAGTTTTAGGTCATTCCGAGAATATTTGTTTTCTGCACATAAAACAACACCATGGCAATTCTGCTGAAAACAGCGTCAGTCCGGGTTAGTTCCATTCAAATCATACAAGTTAGAGTCCAAAACAAGGGCAAAAGTGTTTGGAAAAGTAGATACGACGGAGACGTATCAACTCCCCCAAGCTTAAACCCTTGCTTGTCCTCAAGCAATTCAGTTGACAAACTGAAAGAAAGAAAGAAGAACTTTTACAAACTCCGTTTGCTCTTGTTGTTGTAACTATGTCAAGCCAGCATTCAAGTTTTCAGCATAGATCATAACTAACCACATTTGCAATAATTCTCAGGTCTCATAATTACTCATATCAATAGCATAATCAACTAGCAAGCCATAATAATAAATCTCGGATGACAACACTTTCTCAAAACAATCATAATATGATATAACAGGATGGTATCTCGCTAGCCCTTTCTGAGACCGCAAAACATAAATGCAGAGCACCTTTAAAGATCAAGGACTGACTAGACATTGTAATTCATGGTAAGAGAGATCCAATCATAGTCACACCCAATATAAATTAACAGTGATGAATGCAAATGACAGCTGTGCTCTCCAGCTAGTGCTTTTTGATAAGAGGGTGATGACTCAACATAAAAGTAAATGGATAGGCCCTTCGCAGAGGGAAGCAAGGATTTGTAGAGGTGCCAGAGCTCGGTTTTGAAATAGAGATAATTTGTATTTTGAGCGATATAGTTTCATTGTCAACGTAACAACTAAGAGATGGCGATATCTTCCATGCTAAACACATTATAGGCGGTTCCCAAACAGAATGGTAAAGTTTATACTCCCCCTCCACCAACAAGCATCAATCCATGGCTTGCTCGAAACAACGAGTGCCTCCAACATACATTAGGTCCTAGGGGGAGTTTTGTTTGCAATTAATTTTGATTTAGTTTGCATAAAGCATGGGACTGGGCATCCCGTTGATCAGCCATTTTCTCGTGAGTGAGGAGCGGAGTCCACTCCTCTTGAGAATAACCCGTCTAACACGGAAGATAAGGACAACCTTGGTTGATACATGAGCTATTCGAGCATATAAAACAGAATGTTTATTTGAAGGTTTATAGTTTGGCACATACAAATTTACTTGGGACGGCAGGTAGATATCGCATATAGGAAGGTATAGTTGACTCATCTGGAATAACTTTGGGGTTTAAGGGATTGGATGCACAAGCAGTATTCTCACTTAGTACAAGTGAAGGATAGCAAAAGACTGGGAAGCGACCAACTAGAGAGCGACAACAGCCATGTACATGCATTAAAATTAATAAACATTGGATGCAATCATGAGTAGGATATAATCCACCGTGAACATAAATATCGTGAAGGCTATGTTGATTTTGTTTCAACTACATGCGTGAACATGTGCCAAGTCAAGTCACTTAAATCATTCAAAGGAGGATACCACCCCATCATACCACATCATAATCATCTCAATAGCATGTTGGCACACAAGGTAAATCATTATAACTCATAGCTAATTAAGCATGGCACAAGCAACTATGATCTCTAATTGTCATTGCAAACATGTTTATTCATAATAAGCTAAATCAAGAACGAGGGACTCATCATATTTACAAAAACAAAAGAGGTCGAGTTCATACCAGCTTTTCTCATCTCAGTCAATCCATCATATATCATCATAATTGCCTTTCACTTCCACGACCGAACGGTGTGAATAATAATAAGAGTGTACGTGCATTGGACTAAGCTGGAATCTGCGAGCATTCAATAAACAGGAGAAGACAAGGCAATATGGGCTCTGGGTTAAATCAACAATAATGCATATAAGAGCCACTTCAACAATTTAATTATGGTCTTCTCCTACTGACCCCCAAAGAAAAGAAAAGAAATAAAACTATTTACACAGGAAAGCTCCCAACAAGCAAAAGAAGAACGGGAAATATTTTTGGGTTTTCTTTTTAATTATTACTACTACAGCAGAAAAATAAACTACTACTATTTTTTTGTTTTCTTAAGGTTTAGCAATCACACAAGAAGAAAGCAGGAAAAGGAAACTAAACTAGCATGGATATTACAGTGAAAAAGTATGAGCACCGACATCTAGCAATGAGTGTGTGTGAACATAAATGTAATGTCGGTGAGAAATACGTACTCCCCCAAGCTTAGGCTTTTGGCCTAAGTTGGTCTATGGCCACGGCTAGCCTGGCAGATATCCATAATAATAGTTGTTGGGGTCGTACTGTGATGAGGAGGAATAGTTGGGATCATACTGTGATGAAGAAGAAGACTCTGACTGCCACTGGCTGATAGTCATCTCTGGATCCCAAGAATAAACAGATTGTCGTGGAGGCTCATCTTGTGGTTCCTGTTCCGGGGCTGGTGCATGATTCTTGTAAGCTTGGACGGCAGCCCACGTAACGAGGTAGGGTCCTACAAAATTAAACAAAGAAGGAGTAGGCAGGATAATAGTCTCAGGATGATGTTTGTTAAAGAACAATTTATATTTAAGCTCTCCTGCCCTATTCTTAACAATAAGATCGTGTGCCACCATACTTTTATGATCTAGATAAACACGGGGCAGCACCTTTTATTCCTTCTCGGCATGCCTAATAGGTATGCTAAAATGTGCAGCTAGGCGTGTGGCATAGACGCCTCCAAAGATGGGGCCTTTGGTATGGTTCATACTTAACCGTCTAGCAATAATACCGCTCATACTAAAAGTGTTATCACTATATAAACCATGGTGCAGAATAATTATATCAGGGATACTAAGGTTTCCACAGTTTCCACGTCCAATTAAACAACGACTAGCAAATAATGCAAAGTAACGTAAAACAGGAAAATGTATGCTAGTGATTCGTGCATCAGAAACCTTTCTACTTTCTCCTACAGTGATAGTATCAATAAACCCAGCCACATCATCATGATGTGGTTCTTCTGTCTTGCCCTTAAAAGGGACTAAACAAATCCGACAGAAATCATAAAGTGACATCTCCTTATGCTCATCATATAAATGAAACTCCACCGTAGGTGGTGAGTTCCTAGAATGAAAATGAAAGTTTTGCACAAAAGTATTTGTGAGTAAGAGATACTGATCGCATTAGTCGTGGAGGAAAGCGGTGAGGCCTGCATTGTGAGCCAATTCATGAAAATCTTCATAGATACCGGCTGCTCTCAAGAAATCTTCAGAAGGCCATTCACACGCCCGAATCTCCGCGGTGCACGGCAAATTATACTTAGGCTTCGGTACCTTTTCCTTCGAGCTTTGGCTCGATGAGCCCCTCAAAAATCTCCTCATTATTTTTCTGAAATAATCTGAAATTTTTAGTAACTTCAAACAAAACTGAACCAACTTCAATAAAACTGATAGCAACTACTCCTACAAGTGCCTAGAGCCTATATCAAGCATTAAAACTACTTAGAACCATATAAATTTGACATGCAAGCTCAAGAACATGGTCACCTATGTAGCACAAATTTGCAAAGAATAAAGCACTAGAACAAAAACTAATTGGACCAATGGAGGAGTCACATACCAAGGAACAATCTCCCCAAGCAGTTTTGCGAGAGGTGCTTTGAGCAAGGAGATCGAAAATCACAGCAAAAGTGGCTGGAACTCGTGCTTGAGTTGGTTTTTCGGGTTTGTGTGAGACAGAGGAAGAAGATGGGTGCTAGGATAAGTGGAGGAGGGCCACCGTGGGCCCACGAGGCAGGGGGCACGCCCTAGGGGGGCGCCCACCACCCTCGTGGCCAGGTGGCAGCTCCTCCCGCGGTAATTTTTGCACAGTAAATCCTCAAATATTCCCGAAAAAATCATATTAAATTGGCATGGCATTCTGAGGACTTCTATTTTTGGGATATTTTTATATTGCACGGATAAGTCAGGAAACAGACAGAAAAATACTAATTTTACTTTATTTCTACTAATTGACAGAAAATAAAGAGAAGGTATAGAAGGTGGTGCTTCTAGTTTCATCCATCTCATGCTCATAAAAAAGAATCCACTAACAAGGTTGATCAAGTCTTGTTAACAAACTCATTCCGATAATCATGAAACCGGAGAAATTTTGAATAACACTAAGTTACCTCAACGGGGATATGCACATCCCCAATAATAAGAATATCATATTTCTTCTTGATAGTTGGCAGACGAAATTCAAAACCTCCAAATATAATCGATGGAATTTTTCCAATAGAGTTGATACTATGAACTTGAGGTTGTTTCCTCGGAAAGTGTATCGTATGCTCATTACCATTAACATGAAAAGTGACATTGCCTTTGTTGCAATCAATAACAGCCCCTGCAGTATTAAAAAAAGGTCTTCCAAGAATAATAGACATACTATCATCCTCGGGAATATCAAGAATAACAAAGTCCGTTAAAATAGTAACGTTTGCAACCACAACAGGCACATCCTCACAAATACCGACATGTATAGCAGTTGATTTATCAGCCATTTGCAAAGATATTTCAGTAGGTGTCGGCTTATTCAAGTCAAGTCTACGATATAAAGAGAGAGGCATAACACTAACACCGGCTCCAAGATCACATAAAGCAGTTTTAATATAATTTCTTTTAATGGAGCAAGGTATAGTAGGTACTCTGGGTTCTCCAAGTTTCTTTGGTATTCCACCCTTAAAAGTGTAATTAGCAAGCATGGTGGAAATCTCAGCTTCCGGTATCTTTCTTTTATTAGTAATGATATCCTTCATTATATTTAGCATAAGGATTTGTTTTGAGCACATCAGTTAATCTCATACGCAAAAAGATAGGCCTAATCATTTTAGCAAATCGCTCAAAATCCTCATCATCCTTTTTCTTGGATGGTTTCGGAGGAAAAGGTATGAGTTTCTGAACCCAAGGTTCCCTTTCTTTACCATGTTTCCTAGCAACAAAGCCTCTTTTATCATAATGTTGATTCTTTGATTGTGGGTTATCAAGATCAACAACAGGTTCAACTTCTACATCATTGTCATTACTAGGTTGAGCATCATCATGAACATCATCATTAATATTTTCATTAGGTTCATGTTCATTACCATATTGTGTTTCAGCATCAGACATAGAAATATCATTTGGATTATCAGGTGGTTCAGCAATAGGTTCACTAGAAGTTTGCACAGTTCTATCATTTTTCTTCTTCTTCTTTTTAGAAGAACTAGGAACATCAATATTTTTTATTTGAGAATCTTGCTCGATTCTCTTAGGGTGGCCTTCAGGATACAAAGGTTCCTGAGTCATTCTACCAGTTCTAGTAGCCACTCTAACAGCATAATCATTTTTCTTACTATTCATTTCATCAAGCACTTCTTTTTGAGCCTTAAGTACTTGTTCTACTTGAGTGGTAACCATAGAAACATGTTTGCTAACAAGTTTAAGTTCACCTTTAATATTAGCCATATAATCACCCAAGCGTCTAATCATATAAGAATTTTATTTTAATTGTCTACCAAAATAAGCATTGACGTCATCTTGCTTAAACATAAAGTTATCAAACTCATCCAAGCACTGACTAGCAATTTTAGTAGGAGGGACTTCAGCTTTATCATATCTATAGAGAGAATTACCTTTACTACCTGTGTCGGGATATCGGGATCAGGAGGTTCTTCAGTAAATAAAGAATTGAGATCATATGCTTCTTCAACAGGCGGTATATTAAGACCATGTATTTCTTCAATAGGAGGTAAATTCTTACATCTTCAGCTTTAATACCTTTTTCTTTCATAGATTTCTTTGCCTCTTGCATATCTTCGGGACTGAGGAATAGAACACCTCTCTTCTTCGGAGTTGGTTTAGGAATAGGTTCAGTAATTGGAGTAGGAGTTGGCTCAGGAGGTGGCTCAGGAGCTGGCTCAGGAGGTGCCCAATTATTTTCATTTGTCAACATATTATTCAATAGGATTTCAGCTTCATCCGGTGTTCTTTCCCTGAAAAGAGAACAAGCACAACTATCCAAGTAATCTCTGGAAGCATCGGTTAGTCCATTATAAAAGATATCAAGTATTTCAGGTTTCTTAAGAGGATGATCAGGAAAAGCATTAAGTAACTTGAGAAGCCTCCCCCAAGCTTGTGGGAGACTCTCTTCTTTGATTTGCACGAAGTTGTATATTTCCCTCAAAGCAGCTTGTTTCTTATGAGCAGGGAAATATTTAGCAGAGAAGTAATAAATCATATCCTGGGGACTACGCACACAACCAGGATCAAGAGAATTAAACCATATCTTAGCATCACCCTTTAATGAGAACGGAAATATTTTGAGTATATAGAAGTAACACGATCTCTCATCATTAGTGAACAGGGCATCTATATCATTTAACTTAGTAAGATGTGACACAACAGTTTCAGATTCATAGCCATAAAACGGATCAGATTCAACCAAAGTAATTATATCAGGATCAACAGAGAATTCATAATCCTTATTAGGAACACAAATAGGTGAAGTAGCAAAAGCAGGGTCGGGTTTCATTTTATCTCTAAGTGATTCTTTGTTCCATTTAATTAATAACCTCTTAAGCTCATATCTATCCTTGCAAGCTAAAATAGCGACAGAAGATTCCATATCAAAAAGATAACCCTCAGGAATAACAGGCATATTTTCATCATCACTATCATCATCATTTTCAGATTCAATAATTTCTTTTTCTCTAGCCCTAGCAATTTGTTCATCAAGAAATTCACTAAGGGGCATAGTAGTATCAGGCATAGAACCAGTTTCATCATAAGTATCATGCATAGCAGAAGTGGCATCATCGATAACATGCGACATATCAGAACGAATAGCGGAAGCAGGTGTAGGTGTCGCAAACTTACTCATAACAGAAGGTGAATCAAGTGCAGAGCTAGATGGCAGTTCCTTACCTCCCCTCGTAGTTGAGGGATAGATCTTGGTTTTTGGATCTCTCAAGTTCTTCATAGTGTCCAGCAGATATAAATCCCAAGTGACTCAAAGAATAGAGCTATGCTCCCCGGCAACAGCGCCAGAAATTTGTCTTGATAACCCACAAGTATAGGGGATCGCAACTACTTTTGAGGGTAGAGTATTCAACCCAAATTTATTTATTCGACACAAGGGGAGCCAAAGAATATTCTCAAGTATTAGCAGCTGAGTTGTCAATTCAACCACACCTGGAAACTTAGTATCTGCAGCAAAGTGTTTAGTAGCAAAGTAATATGATAGTGGTGGTAGCGGCAACAAAAGTAAGGATAGCAAAAGTAATGTTTTTGGTATTTTGTAGTGATTGTAACAGTAGCAGCGGGAAAGTAAATAAGCGTAAACCAGTATATGGAAAACTCGTAGGCACCGGATCAGTGATGGATAATTATGCCGGATGCGGTTCATCATGTAACAGTCATAACATAGGGTGACACAGAACTAGCTCCAATTCATCAATGTAATGTAGGCATGTATTCCGTATATAGTCATACATGCTTATGGAAAAGAACTTGCATGGCATCTTTTGTCCTACCCTCCCGTGGCAGCGGGGTCCTATTGGAAACTAAGGGATATTAAGGCCTCCTTTTAATAGAGAACCGGAACAAAGCATTAGCACATAGTGAATACATGAACTCCTCAAACTATGGTCATCACCGGGAGTGGTCCCGATTATTGTCACTTCGGGGTTGCCGGATCATAACACACAGTAGGTGACTATAGACTTGCAAGATAGGATCAAGAACTCACATATATTCATGAAAACATAATAGGTTCAGATCTGAAATCATGGCACTTGGGCCCTAGTGACAAGCATTAAGCATAGCAAAGTCATAGCAACATCAATCTCAGAACATAGTGGATACTAGGGATCAAACCCTAACAAAACTAACTCGATTACATGATAAATCTCATCCAACCCATCACCGTCCAGCAAGCCTACAATGGAATTACTCACGCACGGCGGTGAGCATCATGAAATTGGTGATGGAGGATGGTTGATGATGACGACGGCGACGAATACCCCTCTCCGGAGCCCCGAACGGACTCCAGATCAGCCCTCCCGAGAGGTTTTAGGGCTTGGCGGTGGCTCCGTATCGTAAAACACGATGATTTCTTCTCTCTGTTTTTGTTCTCTCCAAAAGCAAATATATAGAGTTGGAGTTGGCGTCGGAGGGCATCCAGGGGGCCCACGAGGTAGGGGGCGCGCCCTAGGGGGGGGGGCGCCCCCACCCTCGTGAGATGGGTGTGGCCCCCTGGTCTTCATCTTTAGCGAGGATTTTTTATTATTTTTTCTAAGATGTTCCGTGGAGTTTCAGGTCATTCCGAGAATATTTGTTTTCTGCACATAAAAGAACACCCTCGCAATTCTGCTGAAAACAGCGTCAGTCTGGGTTAGTTCCTTTCAAATCATACAAGTTAGAGTCCAAAAAAAGGGCAAAAGTGTTTGGAAAAGTAGATACGACGGAGACGTATCACTATACCAGGTACCGGTAAAGAAGGACAAGAAGAAGAAGAACAAGGAGGCCGAAAGTGGCCTCCACCATGAAGGTACCTCGGGCGCTATGTCCGGAGGGACCGAGGCTCCCTCCTCTCACGAGGGAGATGAAAATGAGGATGAGGAAGAGGAAGAATAAGACAATCGTCCTCTCGAAGGGAAAAAGAGGGCGGCCTCCGCTGACCCGGAGGCGAGGGCGTCCAAAAGGGGAAAGTTATCCCTTTCAGACGACTCGGATTCAGACATCGAGGATATCCCCAAGACCCACCCCTGGACCAAGCCTCTTGCCGAATCGTAAGTTCCTAAGGACGCTTTACATACATTCGCTCCTTTATGAATTGTGAGAATAATCATTAAATCATGTGTTTCAGTCCGACCCGCGGCTCCCTCAACAATCCTCCTCATCAGGGGATTAGCCACCGGAGATGATGGAGAGCGAGATGCCTCCGCAAGTTTCCTCGCCCCCTAGGGCGGATGACATTGAGGTGTCGTCATAGAGGATTTCTCTGGATCGCCGAGAGGTGTAGGGGATCATCAATACGGCACCAGAGGGTAATACCTCGGCCGTTGAGGACACGGGGGACGCGACCCCCATGAAGACCGGGGATGGGGGCCCTGGATTGTTCGGCCCCTAGCCGAATACCGCTCCGGAAACGGATCCGGAGTCGAGTGAGCGGCCCCCTTCAAGGGAGGGGGGAGCGCTTACTCTTGCGGCGACCTCCATGAATCCGGAGGTGCCGAACATGCTGAGGGACGGACTGTGAAGTGCGTCCGTCTTGGAGGAGCACCATACCTTGATGGGTATGGTGGCTGAGAAGATTCAGTCCGCTAAAGGCAGGCTGCATAAAGCCTTTACAAGCCTGCTAAGAGGCTTCAAGTTGTACGATGTAATGTTATTAGCCACTTTCCTATGGAAAAAATGTCTGTATATGGATAGTAGCCCCTCAGACTCTGGTCGGCCTAGGAAGAAGGGCGAATAGAAGATCTATATATATCTTCAAGAAATAACATACTTATTTGGCTGAAAAAACAGGCTTCATTGTTAGCGGCAACCGCCCAGGCGGCGGAAGTTTCCGAACTGAAACGGCAACTGAAGCAGGCCGATGAGGACATCGTCCTTGCTAACAAGCAGCTCGACGAGGCACAAGGTATGCTGCGAACCTCCCATTTGTGCCTATATGAATGTGCGAATGCCAAGTTCAAACTTGGACTTTGTTATGTGTGAAATTACAGATGGTGTTGCTGAGGTCGAGACCCTCAGGGGTGAACTTGCCCGGGCCAAGGAGAAGGCGAGAGTGAGCAATGGGGCTGCTGACAAAGTGGCCGCAGATTTGAACGCCGAATAGGCCACCCGGTGCTAGGTCGAGGAGCGGGTATCTATAGTAGACCAAGAGCTCAAGGACGCCGCCCGCAAGTGCAAGTCCCTCGAGGAGGAGAATAAAGCCAAGGCAGCCGAGCTCTCCAAGGCCCTTCAGGAGGCCAAAGAGGTGCGGTCCGAATCTTGGGCGGCTCGCGAGGAGATCCGGCAGGCCGGGCAGATAGCGGCTGGTAAGCCCTTTCTTTTACAGACTAAGTTTGGCAATCAGAGATATGCCTTGCTTAATCGACGGTGGAGTTCTCCGGACGCTTTTGCAGATCTTCCGAAGAGTGCCGCCGACGCCACATAATTCTTCAAGTCCCAGGAGGGGCATGCGACGGAGAAACTGTTTTGGTCACAGTTCGCGGCGCGGGAGCACCCAGCGTTGCTGAATGACCAAATGGTGCAATGGGCCGAGCTGCATAAGATGTCCAGAGCAGCCATGAAGGACGTAATAGTTCGGATATGGCCAGCCGAACCCATTTCGAGCAGCTATTTCAGCCTGGTGCGGTGACTCGTCGACGCAGTGCCCCGAATCGACGCAATCAAGCGGTCGGTGTGTATAGAAGGTGCACGGATGGCCTTCACCTGCGTCAAGATGCACTAGGTGAAGATGAAGGCTTCCGAAGTGGCTGTTGAGGGCCCTCCCAGAGGCAAGAACCACCGCACGCCGAAGCGCTATTTAGAGGACGTCCTAGAGGGTGCTCGCTTGATAGAGGGTCAATGCTCAAAGGACATTAAGTTCAAATAAATGTACCTGAATTGTCCGGAATTTTTATTATATATGAAGGCTTTGTAATATATTTGTGCCTTGTCTGAAATTTCTTCCCTCCTGTGCGGCCGTTTTGTATTCCCGAGAGTTTTCTAGTCGTCGGCTTCAGCCCCCACGTAGATACTACGGGGGTGTTAGGAATAGCACATGATGACACCTGACCTAAAGTCTTGGTCCGTCAAGGAGGTGTCAGTGCGACGAACCAGGCAATCAGACTATGTGGCTTTACCACTCTCACTTAGCCATAGGACTTTGACGGTGGGACTAGAAGATAGCCCCTGGTATGTTCGCGGCTATCCGGATGTGGATGCGTTACGTATGTGACTAGAAAAGCGGTCCTTCGTGTTATACGGAAACAATTGCTAAAGAATTTAATAAGTCACCGAGTGGCTGACCAGCTCTCGCCGCATCATGACAGTCAGTTTTCATCTTTCTCTACTGAGGTGCTTGACCGGACGAACCAGAAGCACAATCGCAATAGTTCTCCCTTTACTACCCTAGCTGAACGAACGGAACGTAAGGTAGCAAACATAGGAGCTGGGCAACCCAACTATTGTTCAAAGAGATGATTCGGAGCCGATGCATATAATGCCCATCTCGAGACACCGAATTGTGCTATAAAGCTATTCGGGCTTTTGTTTGGCGACACATGTGTGGCCATATAGAGCCCCTGGCAATTTGTGCCGAGGTGAGTGAGACAATTGAGGAGACGGTATACAGTCTATAAATAAAGGCGATACCGAATAAAAATTGTTTTCACTGAAATCTGATTGATACGCCAGAACATGATCTTACAGAGGGCACCATAATCACCAAGGCCATTTTATATGCCAGGGGTCTAAGGAGAAGGGGGAAAGCTCTATACAGGTTCTTGAATAAAGTTTTGGTCTGCAAAATTCTTTGGATCTCTTGTCGCACGTCTGCGCCGCTTTCACCTTGAAGAGAGGTGTTCCTTAAGAGGAATGGTCTTCGGCTATTTGTACGAAACCGGGCTCGAAAAGAGTCCTTGTAAGTCCGTAGGATGAATAGGTTTTAATTCACCTGTCGTAAAAGAGAAAAAATAATTAAGGAAAAGGGGAAGGCCATATAGGGTCGAACCGTACAATGGGCCTAACCGTATTGTGCCTCCGCCGATGCCCAAGGTATTTTAAGTGCATAATTATGCACGCGTGGTACGAAGTTCACGGATGTGTGCGGCGACCGACGAAGGCGAAACTGCTAGTCCAGCTCTGGAATTACCGAGCTATCAGCAGGCAGAACTGACCGGTCTTGTTTAATGAAGGCTGGCGGCTTGACGGCCGATGAGGTGTGCGGCTTGACCAGGCCGCTCTGTACTTCGGCCGCGATGGCCGCAGTATGCTCCTCAGTACAGAGGGAGAGTTCCGTGTTTCCATTGATTGTAATGACGCCACGTGGGCCTGACATCTTGAGCTTTAAATAACATAGTGCGGGACCGCGTTAAAATAGGCGAAAGCGGTTCGTCCGGGCAGTGCATGATATCCATTGCGGAAGCGGACGATACCGAAGATCAAGTCTTCACTTCGGAAGTTGTCCGGCGAACCAAAGACGACTTCCAATGTTACTAAGCCCATACAACGGGCCTCTACACCGAGTATTGCTCCTTTAAAGGTAGTTTTAGTGGGCTTGATTCTTGACGAATTGATGCCCATTATGCGTGCAGTGTCCTGATAAAACAAGTTGATACTACTGCCGCCGTCCATGAGGACTCGCATAAGGTGGAATCTGTCGATGATTGGATCAAGGACCAGAGCTGCCGAACCTCCGTGACGGATACTGGTTGGGTGGTCCTTTTGATCGAAGGGGATCGGACAAGCTGACCATGGGTTAAATTTTGGGGCGACCGGCTCGATGGTGTAGACGTCCCTTAACGCACGCTTGCGCTCCCGCTTGGGGATATGTGTGACATATATCATAATCACCGTTTTTACCTCGGGGGGGGGGAATTCTTCTGTCCCCCCATGTTCGGTGGGCAAGGCTCTTCGTCGTCGTCCTTGCTGGGCGGCCCTTTCCCTTTATGTTCGGTGTTAAGCTTGCCGGCCTGCTTAAAGACCCAACTTTTTTTGTTGGTGTAATTGGGAGACTTATCGGGGGTGTCGTGGGTCTGGCAAGGCCGATCGAGTATTCTATCCAAGCTAGATGTACCATCTCTGTTTCCTTTGAATGGCTTCTTCCGTTGACTGGATTTAGAGCCGCCGAATCCAGCGTTGACCGTTATGTCTTTGGCATTTTCGTTATTGATTCAACGCTTGTGCTTGTTGTGTCGTGGTTTGCCATTGTCGTCCCTGGCTTCAGAGGTGTCGGGGTCGCTGGTGCTATTTCTTCTGCGTGCAAGCCAGCTGTCTTCTCCAGCGCAAAAGCGGGTCATTAGTGCGGTAAGGGCTGCCATGGACTTTGGCTTTTCTTGGCCGAGGTGTCGGGCGAGCCATTCGTCGCGGACGCTGTGTTTAAAGGCCGCGAGGGCTTCGGCGTCTGGGCAGTCAACGATTTGGTTCTTTTTCATTAAGAACCTTGTCCAGAGTTTCCGGGCTGGCTCTCCGGGTTGCTGGACTATCTGAGTGAGGTCATCCGCGTCCGGGGGTTGTACATAGGTACCTTGGAAGTTGTCTCAAAAGGCATCTTCCAAGTCTTCCTAGCTGCCGATAGAATTTTCTGGGAGGTTTTTTAACCAGTGTTGTGCTGGTCCCTTAAGTTTCAAGGGGAGATATTTGATGGCATGTAGGTCATCATCATGAGCCATGGGTATGTGGAGAAGAAAATCTTCAATCCAGACTACGGGGTCCATCGTGCCGTCGTATGAGTCGATGTTTACGGCTTTAAACCCTTCTGGGAACTGGTGCTCCATTACCTCATCAGTGAAGCATAGATGGTGTGCGGCGCCTCTGTATCAGGAAATGTCGCGACGCAGTTCGGATGAAGCCTGTATGCGATTTTTGGCCCGAGTGAGGTTGTGCTTGTCGCGCCAGGCCTGACGGCCGTCCTCTCGCGCTGGGGCAGGTCCCCTTGATCCATAGATTGATCTGGTTTGACCGACTTTATTGTCCAGGTCCTGTCGTAGGTCGTATGTATATTCTGGAGCCGCCATTCCCCTGCTTTTATGGCGAGGTGGTGCAGGCTGGTGCTCGTCTTGAGTTGTCGTTCTGTCCCGGCCACGCGACGGTCGGTTAGGTCTGTCAGTAGTGTTACGCGTTGGTGGTATGGGCTCAGGGGCCTCATTGTCGAATCGGGGTAGCAGCTTGCGCTTCGGGTAGTTCTTTGTTGGGCGTTCGAGGCCGTATTCCTCATCTGCCAAGACGTTAGTCCATCTATCATTGAGTAAGTACTGATCATCTTGAAGCTGCCGCTGCTTCTTTTTCAGGCTTCTTGCGGTGGCTATTAGCCAGCGCTTAAAGCGCTCTTGTTCGAGGGGTTCCTCCGGCACGATGAAATCTTCGTCACCGAGGCTCACATCTTCTTCGGAGGTCGGTAGGTAGTTACTATCCTCCGAGCCCTCATTCTCGACAAGATCGTCGGGGTTTACCTGCCCATCCTCCGAATCATCCTATTTGGATATTGGCTCTACAGGGGCTTCTGGGTCTTCGGCATTCTCCGGGGTATTATTGTCTTCGGTGCCGGTATTGCCGTCTTTGTCACGACGTGATTTTAAGCAGCGCCGCTGACGTCGACGCTTCGGAGGGGCTTCGGCAGGCTTGTCCTCAACCGGATTCTCCATGCCGGCGTCGCCATCCTCTTTAGGTGTGTCCACCATGTACACGTCATATGTGGAGGTGGCCGTTCATCGTCCGGTAAACGGAGGGTTTTGCCCTTGTTCGTCTCCGGCAACATCGTTCATACCGTCGATGTCTTCGGAGGCGTAATCCAACATGTCGGTTAAATCTTCGACAGTGGCTATGAAGTGGGTGGTGGGTGGCTCTCAGCCCCTAGTCTGGGCTGGGCGTAGTTCGGAAGTGATCCTTCCATAATGGCGAGTGATCGCATTAAGTCCAGGGCCTCGTTTAAAGGTGAGGGTTGGACAGAGAAACGAGAGTCCGTGGGGCTGTCCGGAGTCGGAGTCTCATGGCGGCGCCCACTTGACACGGACCTCGAGAGTTCAGACCTAGAGTCCGGTGGAGTGTCTGACGCTTCTCCGACAGCAAGCCCCATAAGTGGAGAGAGTCCAGCGGGCTCTAGAATCCCGTCTTCGGACCTGTCGACTTGCTTTGGATCTAAGGCCAGAACAGTAGTCGGGGCTGCGAACCATTCGAGGATCAAGTCTCCTCAGATATCAGCGACATAGTTTAGGTTCCCAAAATTGATCTGATGACCAGGGGCGTAGCTGCCGATCTGCTTGAGGTGGCCAGTCAAGTTGGCACGCAGCGCGAAGCCACTGAATACAAAAATTTGGCCCAGGGGGAAGATCTCCCCTGAAACAACATTATTGTGGATGATCAAACGAGCCATCGAATCCTTTGCCGACAGCATAGAGGAACTCTCAATGAAAGCACCAATGTCGGTGTCAAAACTGGCAGATCTCGGGTAGGGGGTCCCGAACTGTGCGTCTAAGGATCAGAGGTAACAGGAGGCAGGGGACACGATGTTTACCCAGGTTCGGGCCCTCTTGATGGAGGTAAAACCCCACGTCCTGCTTGATTGACTTTGATGAGTATAGGGGTTACAAGAGTTGATCTACCACGAGATCATAATGGCTAAACCCTAGATGTCTAGCCTGTATGATTATGATCGCCCCTACGGATTAAACCCTCCGGTTTATATAGATACTGGAGGGGGCTAGGGTTTGTACATAGTCGGTTTACAGAGAAAGGAATCTTCATATCCGAAGGCCAAGCTTGCCTTCCACGCCAAGGAGAGTCCCATCCGGACACGGGGGGAAGCCATCTATCTTGTATCTTCACGGCCCACCAGTCCGGCCCATGTCACATAACTCGGACGCCCGGAGACCCCCTAATCCAAGACTCCCTCAGCGACATCAGGCGAAGAGACTGCGGTACACCTCTTTTGGGCCAGTCGCTCCTCGAGCTCCGCGGGAAGCGTAGCCGGGCTTAGGCTGCGACGCTTTGGAGTGGGGATGGGGATGGGGATCTGTGGGAAAGGGGGCGTTTGGCATGCATCATCTAAGAAACTTAGGGCGGCCTGGGTATGGAGATCGGTGGGTAAGATGCACGGGCAAACCGGCAGATGTTGACAATGGAGGCCTTGCGGTGGCGGCGACGGCGGGGACCTTGCTAGGGTTTTGAGCGAGGGAGGGTGTGTGTGTGTGTGTGCATGCCCGAGAAGGTTTTGGTGTGTGTGTGTGTGTGTGTGTGTGGAGGGGGGCGTGGGGTGTGTTTGAGGAAATGGCACGGGTACTAAATTTTTTACTACGCGGGAGGCAAACGTGGGAGTGAAATGCCGGGGCTATTGAAAATTTTGATGATGGTGCATCACACACGGTCCAGAGATAACAACCGTGTGTTATGAAACAGAAAAACCCTCGAGGCGGGCAGATATTTTTGAGGGATGTAGGCGGGATTGGGAACAAGAAACATCACATATGGTCGAAACACAATAACCGTGTGTTATCAAACAGAAAAAAGTTGTAGGCGGGTAGATATTTTTGAGAGGGGAAGCCTCATGGAGCCCAATGCACACGGTTAGTTTGAGTGAACCATGTCTGTTGCGTCATCCGACTTGTCTAATGTTCATAAATTTGGCGAAAAATGACGCGGGAGAGGGTCAGAACACGAACACACTTGCATGTGGACCAAATTTATGTATGAAAAGGGTGGTTTGATTTTTAAATACCAAATGCACCTTCGATGTGGCACCTATCTCTCAAAGCGCATGGTATTGCTTTCCCCCACCCCCACCCCTCGTGTCGGCACGGAGGGAATCCTAAGCTATGAATGCATGCCCCCTCCCCCAACCGAGGTTCACCTAGCAAAGTAAGAAGTAGCTAGCAGCCCCCCCTCCCCCATGTCGGCACGAAGGGAATCCTAAGCTATGAATGCATGCCCCCAACCGAGGTTCACCTACCAAAGTGCGAAGTAGCTAGCAGCGCCCCCGTGTCAACATGAAGGGAATCCTAAGCTATGAATGCATGCCCCCCAACCGAGGTTCACCTAGCAAAGTGCGATGTAGCAGCCCCCACCCACACACACACACTTTCAGTCGGTGGGCCAGAGAGGCATCTCACCAAGATGGATCGTAAAACGGACCAAGAATAATCCACCTTGGTCGTACAAACTCTCTCTTGTTTTTGGTCAAAGTGATGGCCGTCCATGCGACCGCGGAGATGGGCTAGCTCGCCAATAATCACACAAGTAGCTAGTCCCCGAAGACAACCACTGCATGCATGTGGCCCAAACATATGTATGGAGAGGTGTGTTTTTGAGTACACAATGGAAAAACTTTGATGTGGCACCATGATTTCGAACTAGAAATCCCCACACTGAGTGAGGGTTAGGTTGACGATGCATATGTATGTTACACCACACTTCAAGTCGACGACGGGGATTCATGCATGCATGCGTGCATATTATATGCGCTCAAACTTAATTTGGTCTGAATCTCACCATGACCTATACTACGATAACACGAACCAAAGGAAGAATCCGTCAAGGTAACCTAGCTATCTTGTTGTCGGTCAAGGTGATCATGGATGTCCACATGGGCCCACGAATATATAGGCTTGTCTCCGATAACCATGCGAGGGAGTGTACGATTCGAAGACAACCACTACATGCATATGTATGGAGGTGATGCGTGCATGCATGTTTGAATACCATTTCACAACATTATGTGGCGCGTGCGTAAAAAATCGTACAATCCCCACACAGGGTGATATCGGTTCCTGACGTGTCGTGGTACTAGACACTTCGACTCGATGGGAGGGATTCCTGCGTACACATGCATGTGTATGCTCAAACTGTATCATGTCGTCCCAAAGCATGATCTATATATATACCGTATTACAAACAAAAAATAATACCCTCCTAAGTCAAATTAACCTCTCTCGTTGTCAGGAAAAGTAGTGATGGACCAAGCGGTCCCACAGATGGAAAGCATCGATATCGCTGATGACCGCTTAAGTGTGCGAAAGGACAACCATCATCACTTTGCATATGGGCCAAGCATATGTTGAATACCCAAAATGCACAACTTTGATGTGGCACATGCCTCGAAAATCGTAAAGTCCCCACACAGAGCATGGTTCATGAAGCATACTAGATATGCGATGAAGAGTGGGTGCGAGAGGACAACCACCCTCTTTGCATGTGGGCCAAACATATATATGTTGAATACCCAAAATGCACAACTTTGATGTGCCACATGCCTCAAAAACCGTAAACCATGCATCACACAGAGCGAGGTTCATATCAAGCGTACTAGATATGATGGTCCCCTTCCCCCTCTTCACCGCATACAATATGCTCCTGCCGTAATATATGTACAACCCAAAAGAATACTCATCGATGGTGAAATTAATTAACCTCTCCCAATGTAGGTCAAAGTGATGCATGCACGCATCGACGAGGCCCAAAGAGGTGGGAGGGGACTAGCATACGTGCAAGCCAGGATAACCACCGTGTGCATGCATGTGTCCCAAAGAGGTGTTGTGTGATGTTTGATTAGCCAATTTCACAATTTTTATGTGGCACGTGCCTCGGAAACTGAAAAGTCCCGACACTGAGTGAGGTGTACTTGTTGACGCGTACATATAGTATATATGCTAGTCCTCTCCCACCTCTTTGATGCGTACTATATACCACCATAACACAAACAAAAAAATATTCTACCTTGCTGGTCAAATTAACCTCATTGTTGGCTGTTCGTTAAAGTGATGGACGACGACCTCGCGGGCCCACAGAAAGCGTCACACGCGAGTATTGAGTGTCGTGTAGGACAAACATCGACCACATGTGGGCAAAACATGTATGTATGAAAGGGTTGTGTAATGTTTTAAATAACGAATTCATGACTCTAATGTGGCACCAGCCTGCCTAACAAAATGGCCAACCCACATGGTGGCTCACAACTCGTAGTGTACTGTGAGCCACCCGCCACCCCCCAAGACGCACACACCCACACACACACTGTCGTGGAATGGTCACGACAGATGTCCTAGCAGAAGGACTTAGTCACAGGGCCATCGAAGCTTGGTTAGCTTAAAGGGGTTAAACGGGACAAAGGACACAAAGAGTTTATACATGGCGGTGACTAACTACGCATGCCTTACAATACAAGTCATACATACATGGCGGTTCATCCTCCTGGGCCTTAAGTCTCTTCTGGGTCTTGGGCCTTCAATGGGCTCATATGATCCACCACCTTCATTGGTAAACCGCCAGTGGTATGACCCGGCCCCTCCTGGGCGGTTCATACCCAATAGTCATATCCCCAACATTAGGCCCCAGGTTGATTTGAACTTGTTCATGCCAATCTTCAATATCTGACCTACCAAAATCTTGCATTGCCTTTATTTGATAGACCTTAATATAAACCGCCATGATGTCAGCTCACATAATTTTCTTAAGCCGCCGTGACGTCACTTCACATTAACTTCGCACGTGGCCCAGAACATCTTAATTGATCCTTATCATAATAAATGTCCCGATAATCGAGGCGTCCATATAGCCATATAATGATTTTGGCCCCCTCGATTCCCATGCATGCCTTTGCAGCCACCCCCTATTAGGGGTAGGGGGTCTTTATCATTTTCTCCTTCGTTTCCTCCTTCATATTCCTCCTTCACACGGCCGCACCAGTGCTCGAGCTCCGCCCCGCGACCTCCGACCGCCGCATCAACGCAGGCCGCTGCATCAACCTAATCGGACTAGAGAACTCCGGCAAGCCGCCGCAGCCCATCCGCCACTGTAAGTGCTTCTCTTCCTCAACTTCAGATCTGCATTTAGGGTTCGGGCTTGTTCGTCGGTGTTCTTGTTATTCTTGCATTGTTCCCATCAAATCTGATGACTTTCATTCTAGAATAGTCATAAATCTTGTGCGGAAGTAGTTTCAACATCATTTTCATTATTAGAACAACATCTCTCCATAGAAGATCTCATCAGGGCATCCAAACCTTTCCACTGCCACTACCTTAGGCTAGAATTTACTGCTTTTTTCTGAACTGTGGTAGATCCAAAATTACAGTGGTAACTTGTGAAAACCTGTTTGTCCACCACTTGATAAATTTGAAGTGCCATAACTGTTACGGCAGCTTATACTGTAAACCAGGTTCCATCATAAGACACCAAATTTTGTTAAACTGCCACCATACACTTTATAATTTGCCTGACCCGGCAATATATTTCCAGTTTAACCATGCTTGCGCATAATTTTAACTCTGCAACATATATCTTGACTGTTAGACTCTGCCCGGCTTACCAGCAAAATCCTTAATCCGCTAGGTACCATTAGTCCCCACTTAAGCCGCCAATACTTCAATGTTCATCCCCCGACTTAATATGTCAATTGTTCATAGCACCTTACCTTTGAATCAATGGTTTAATTTAATAGCATGACCTTAAACCGATGATGTTTAATTTCCTTCATTTAGCACCTTATTTTCGAAGATGGTCAAGACTGTCACCGCCTGCAACTGGGTTGTTTCCCGGGTTACGGAAGAAGACTTGAACATATAAGTTCAGACTGGCGTTTTAGCCAAGAAAGAAGCCATCCACTGGAGGGTTCTAGGTAACAAAACTCGCCCTGAGCCCAAAGATGGCGAAGTAGTGGTTTTTATGGATCATATGGACCGGAGCTTTAGTCCTCCCGGCTCAAGATTCTTCTGTGCTATGCTGTATTTCTTCAAGCTCCATCCACAAGATATCGGACAAAACTCCGTTTCAAACATCTGCAATTTTCAATTGTTCTGCGAGGTGTACCTTCAAGAGGAGCCCACCGTAGAACTATTCAGAGAGTTCTACTATTTGAACCGGCAGAATGAATTCACAGATAGACCTAGCCTTGAACTAGGCGGTATATCCACACAACGCTGGAAGGAGGCCATCTTCCCAGCTGCTAATCTGCCCAGTCACCCCAAAGACTAGAACCAGTCTTGGTTTTACTGCCAAGATACCTCGTCAGAAGGAGAAAATCCCTTGTCAGGTTACCGTGCTAGCCGGCTTAGCAGCAGACACCCTCTTCCGGACTGTATTAGCATAACAGAACGGAAGAAATATGTGCCAACTTTTGCAAAGATCAAGCTCTGATGGCCAACGGCTTGACCGGGATCGATCTAGTTCACTGTTGGGTCGCCTGGAGAATATTGCCTCTAACCGTCCGGCCCGGCTTAATGTGTGAATATACTGGCGAGCTAATAGATCCTCAGCGCCATTCTCAGACCAAGATAACTGAGGAAGATATCAACAACATGACCACGAATCTATTGAATGAGAGCTTGGAAGATTGCAGTCAATTCAGACTGAGTCCTTTCTGTATTTTGAATAAGCCGCCAGCTGTAAATTTTTAATCAAGCCTTTACTTAACTCATATCTTCGTTTCTGCTGCTTGCTCGTACTTATTCATTTTTTTACAGGCCAACTCACCCTTCTGGGACAAAAAATTACCCGAAAAGCCAAAGAAAACCCGGACAAAGACTAAGGCCACCAAAAGGTTTGCTAAGAAGAAGTCCAACACTGTTGAATTACTCAATTTGGATGACAAACATGATGATGACGAGTCGAAGGTAGAACTTGATTCCCTTGGCTCGTTTTTTGTCCATCTTATTGACAATGACTATTATCGGGATGAAGCGGAGGCCAGCCATGCAGGTGATGCAGAGGTAATTATTCTTTCTTCTGGCTCAGAACCTCTACCAACACAGAAAACTCGACAAGCAAGCCGAAAAGTAAGATTTTCTCACCCTTCAGGTTACTTGGATCCCAACTTTCTTTTGAAGAAGCAGCAACATGAAGCTCGCCGCACAACCCGGAACAGTGGCGTCGGAGTGTTATCCTCCGGCTTACCCAACACCCCAGCACCTCGCAAACGTCGACCAGAGGTTTCAAACATTTCTGACTTAGATTATCCCAAGGCGGGTCATTTCCGTCAACCTCTTAATCCATCTGATTCAAATTATCAGGGAACGTCTCTTTCCTCCTCCGGTGACTCAACAGGAACTCACAGCCAAGCCTTCAAGACTGTGCCTGGGTAAGGGTATATTTAATCCATCAAACTTCATACTTGATTGATATGCTGACATCTGTGTATTTCTTATTCTCAGTGGCCAGGCTAAACCCAGTAAGAAGGCAAAACTGAACAAGCCGACTAACGACTCCAATCCATCTGATCCGGAAAAAACAGCCTGAATCTTCTAACCCAATTGCTGAAGCCACCATTGATGACCCACCACCAGAAGACCATGAAATCTCCGTAGACCATATGGATGTTGAGCCGGCCATTTCAAAACCGCCAAGCCCAGCTAAGCCTACTAAAGAGAAGACTGACGACGTCGTCGTCACTGGGTTTGGTTACACATCACCGGGTAACCCCACTGTCTTATCCAAGCACAGCGCCAAGGAAGAAATTTCCGCTGATGATAAAGGCGAGTGGAAGGTCGACTTAGAGAGCTACACCTAGTTTAGTGCCCAAGACATCCACTCTGGTTACTTGAACCATCTATACACCAGCCATGATTTTGAAGCCAACTTAATCAATTTGATGAAGGAACGCTATGAGGTAATCCAACCACTATTCTCTTCATAATCATATGACTATCAGTTGCCATGTCTATAGGATATGATAGGATTGAATATGATGTAGACTTTCCAATTGCCATAAAGGAACTGAACATCATCATTAGTAGCCCCCAAGGGCCGGCTTAAATCATCAAGTTAAGCCGATACTTTAAGTATAAGAAATGAACTTCGCATCCGTAGCCCCCAAGGGTCGATTTAACTAGTGTAGTTAAACCGAGCCATATGAACATTGATAAATCAACACTTCAACATATCACCTTGGTAAACCGGATCATATCATTATACCCGGGTCATCATATAAATTTGTCTTTGAAAAGAGCAATAGGCATTGGCCCCCAAATGCCAAGGAAAATACTTGTATTGTGCTTGGGACTTCAAACAATTCATAAGAGCAATGGACATTAGCCCCCAAGTGCCAAGGAAAATACTTGTATTGTGCTTGGGGCTTCAAAAAATAATCATGCTCATAATATCTTCCATGTTTGTCTATATCGCAGGCTGAACTGAGTGAGAAGGATTCACAGCTCAATGATCTGAAGGCCAATATTAAAACTCAGCAATCTGAGACATCCAAGGCCAAATCAGAACTGAAGACTGCTTTAGAAAACATTGAGCAGCTGAAGCAAAACTTCAATACTGACAAAACCGGCTGGGAGACCGAAAAGGCGGCTCTATTGAAGAGAGCAGAGGATGCTGAAGCTGCACTTAAACCGGTGACTGACGAGTTGCCGACTTAAGGCAACAGATTAATAACATGTCATCAGCCATCTTTTGTAAGTAGGAAATATGATCCCCTTGCATCTCCATAAACATATTATAAATCATCTGCCGGCTTATCAATAAATTTACCGGTGCAGGTTCTCGGAGCGCCAAGTTGGGCCGAGATATGCGCATCCGGCTTAAAGCTGTCTACACTCTTGTAGAGCAATTATATACTGGCACCCAACATACAATTGCTGCTGCTATGCACAAGAAATCTGCACCCACTCTTATCAAAGATACACTAGAGAGGCTATGTGTGCTGCCCCAAAGGATTGATGAGTTAAAGCAAGCCTCTGCCAGAGCCGGCGCACTGACTGCCTTAAGCCAGGCAAAGGCATGGCAAGCAAACCTGGATCCAAAAGATTTGGCCAATGGTTGCCCCAGTGTCAAACATGATGGATCTGCCTTCAGTGCTGATGACTTCGCAGAAATAGCCAAAGCAATTCACCCATTAGCAAGTAAGTTGGCCGAAGAAACCAATCTATCCACCTACTAGGCGGCTTATGACGTTGATAACAAGAAAATGAAGGCGTCGGTTCATCAGGAGACGGATCTCACCCCGCCAATTCGTAAGCACACCTTCGCTCCTGACATTGACCCATCCAACCTTATTGATGATGAAGCTGTGTTTAGAGCGTTAACCGGTATCAACTGGGCTACGCCTGACTTCCAGCTGATGGATAATCAAGGAGCTGAAGAAGAAGAAGAAGTGTAGGATGATCTGGAGGCTTCAACCCGCTAGGAGTCATGAGCCGTTTTATAGCACTTTATTGTCGATGCCTAAAAAACTTATCCTCTTTGGGCCATCGAATGCCTAGTAATAGGCTAGTTAAACTTTGATCTGTCGTGCCATCGTGCACGTTTTGTTTTACATAACACTGCTGATCCACCAGTGGAAGATGTGCCACTTTATGCTTCATGATATCATCAATTATGCAGATCAGAATTATCATTTTTCCTACATACAAACAGATCACAAATGCCCTGGCGGCTGTGATATTTGCTCATACTGCTGGCTTATCATAGCTGTGGAGTAAGGGTTATAACCCAAAGATGGGGAGTGCAACACCTTGTTCAATTGATTTGTACCGCCGGCTTACAACGCCGCATGCAGCAAGAGGTAATATCCCAAAAATTAGAGCACAACGCTCTAAGCACATGAAATCATCATACACTGGCGACTTAAAGTCGAAAGCTAGGCCGGGTTAACAAGCACTAGATAGATTCATATATAAACCATAAGGCAACATAGCCCTCATCGGTTTTCAACCATGTATTAACATGTCACAAAAGTTGAATCTCAAAAAATGTTCAAATCAAACGTAAATCAAAAAACAAAACATGGCTTTCACAGGCTGCCAAACCTTCAAGTCAAGTGCTTTGCAAGGGCCACACAACCACTAAGTTAAACCTTCATTCAACCTTATAAGTCGGGCCTCACATGACCAATCGCCGTTTTAACGCTGACAAGTTCAGGGTCTATATAAGATTGACTATCAAGAGTACGACGAGTCATTCCAGGAATTCCTGGGCGGAGTGGCAGACTTAAAAGAGGTAGGATAACCTGGATTTTTAGGTGAATACACCTGGCTTCCAAGCCTACTACAAGGTTCATTAAAAGCTCTTGTCCATTTAACAAAGAGCCCCCATGTAATATTTCAGTCCCGGCGCACAAGCCAGATCAATAGGGTAGTCATAGCTATCCTCAATGAGTAGGAAGCCCCCAAGTATTTGATAATCATGGTGTACAAGCCAGATCAAAAGGGTAGTCATAGCTATGCTCAATGAGCAGGAAGCCCCCAAGTGATCATATGATGTGACAATAAAGACTCATTATTCTCAGAAATGAAATGACAGAAGCCCTAAATTATCAGGGATGTGGGCTTTATTATACTCATTATAATATATACATTGTCAAAATATGTACATCGCAAGAGCCAGTGGCTCAGGTGTAATAAGGCCGAAGATGAGAAATATTCCACGGCCGGTGGGTCTCCTCCTCCGACGTGCGTGAGTCCTTGTGGTCTCGAACATCGATAAGGTAGTATGACCCATTGTTCAGATTTTTTGCTGACCACAAAGGGCCCTTCCCAAGGTGGGGATAGCTTATGCATATCAGTTTGATCCTGGATAAGGTGGAGCACCAAATCGCCTTCTTGAAAGGTCCTGGTTTTAACCCGACAGCTGTGATAACGGCGCAGATCCTGCTGGTAAATCGCTGAACGAGCCGTCACAAGGTCACACTCCTCATCCAACAGGACAATAGCATCCTGCCATGCTTTTCATTATCACCTTCAACATAAGCCGCCACACGGGGCGAGTCGTGACGGATGTGACTAGGGAGAACCGCCTCTGCTCCATAAACCATGAAGAAAGGCATGTAACCCATAGATCTGTTGGGTGTGGTATTGATGCTCCATAACACTGAGAGTAATTCCTCCACCCAACAACCCGGCGTCCTCTGCAAAGGGACCATAAGCCGGGGCTTGATGCCTTTTAAGATTTCCTGATTGGCTCTCTCAGCTTGGCCATTGGACTGGGGGTGAGCCACTGATGATACATCAGGTCGAATATGCTCTCGTTGACAAAACTCTTTCATAGCACCCTTGGACAGATTAGTGCCATTATCAGTTATAATGTTGTGGGGAAAACCAAAATGGGAAATCACCTTTTTGATTAATTGAACCGCTGTTGCCGTGTCACACTTACTAACCGGCTCTGCTTCAACCCACTTTTTGAATTTGTCAACCGCCACCAAAAGGTGGGTCTTTTTATCCTTGGACCTTTTGAAAAGCCTAGCCATATCAAGCCCCTAGACTACAAATGGCCAAGCAATTGGAATCATCCTCAACTCTTGAGCCGGCACATGAGCTCGTCTTGAAAATTTCTGACAACCATCACATTTACTGATCAAATCCTCTGCATCAGCATGAGCCGTTAGCCAATAAATTCCATGACGAAAAGCCTTGGCCACGAGAAACTTAGAGTTAGCATGATGACCAAAATCTCCTTCATGAATCTCTCGTAGGATCTCACGACCTTCTTCAGGAGAAACACAATGTTGAAACGCCCCTATAACACTGCGATGATGCAACTCTCCACTGACAATAGTCACTGACTTGGACCGCCGGGTTACCTGTCTGGCCAAATTTTCATCTTGAGGCAACTTGCCCCGGGTCATATACGCCAAATATGGAACTGTCCAATCAAGAATAGCATGAAGAGCCGCCACCAGCTACGCCTCTGGGTCAGGAATAGCAAGATCTTCCTTTGTAGGCAGTTTGACTGAAGGATTATGCAGAATATCAAGAAAAATATTGGGTGCCACCGGTTTACACTGGGATCCCAACTGGCTCAAAGCATCAGCCGCCTCGTTTTTCCTTTGATCAATATGCTCTACTTGATAGCCCTTGAAGTGACCAGCAATAGCATCAACCTCTCAGCGATAAGCCTCCATGAGTGGGTTCTTAGAATCCCAAGTGCAAGAAACTTGCTGAGCTACCAAATCTGCATCACCAAAACACCTTACCCGGCTTAAGTTGATCTCCTTAGCCATCCGAATACCGTGGAGCAAGGCCTCATACTCAGCTGCATTGTTAGTACAAGGGAACATCAACCTTAAAACATAACAAAATTTATCACCTCATGGAGAAGTCAAGACAACTCCAGCCCCCGAGCCTTCCAACTGCGTGGATCCATCGAAGTGAATAGTCCAATATGTGATATCTGGCTTCTCCTCATGCATCTGCAGCCCTGTCCAATCATTGATGAAATCCACAAGTGCTCGAGACTTGATGGTTGTGTGAGGCATATACTTCAAACCATGGGGTCCAAGCTCAGTGGCCCACTTGGCTACCCGACCTGTGGCTTCTCTGTTTTAAATAATATCCCCTAAAGGAAAAAAACTAACCACAGTGATGGGATGACCCAGAAAATATTGGTTGAGTTTCTGACTAGCCATGAACACCCCATATACAAGCTTCTGCCAATGCGGATACCTCTGCTTGGCCTCAATAAGCACCTCACTAATGTAGTAAACCGGCCTTAGAACCAGATATTCCTTGCCTGACTCCTCCCTTTCCACCACAATTACTACACTAACAGCTCGGCTGTTGGCAGCCACATATAACAACAAAGGCTCTTTATCAATGGGAGCAGCAAGAACCGGTGGCTCAGCCAACTGTTTCTTCAAGGCCTCAAACGCCTTATCAGCAGCATCACTCCAGACAAAATGATCTATCTTCTTCATCATCTGGTAAAGAGGGATAGCCTTTTCGCTCAACCGGCCTATGAACTGGCTTAAGGCCGCAATACGACCCACCAGATGTTGAACATCATTAATACATGCCAGTCTATCCAGGGAGGTGATGGCCTTTATTTTCTTTGGTTTAGCTTCAATACCCCATCCAGAAACTGGAAAGCCTAATAGCTTACCCGCTGGTACGCCAAAGACACACTTGGCCGAGTTAAGCATCATCTTGTAGACCTAGAGATTATCAAAAGTATCTTTAAAATCATCTATCAAGGTTTCCTTCTTCCTGGATTTCACCACAATATCATCTACATAAGCATGAACATTGCACCCAATCTGACCATGAAGGCAATTTTGCACACACCACTGATAAGTCGCCTGGGCACTCTCGAGCCTAAAAGGCATAGACACATAACAGAAGGCTCCAAAGGGAGTGATGAAGGTTGTCTTCTCCTGGTCCTTAACTGCCATCTTGATCTGATAATAACCAGAGTAAGCATCCAAAAAAACTCAAATGCTCACAAGCCGTCGTAGCATCAATAATCTGATCAATACGGAGGATAGCAAAGGGATCAGCCGGAAAAGCCTTGTTTAAGTCCGTGTAATCAACACACATATGCCAAGTACCATTTCTATTATGTACCAGCACCGGGTTAGCCAACCACTCAGGATGAAAAACTTCAACTATGAACCCAGCCGCCAAAAGCCGGGCCACTTCTTCACCAATGGCCTTGTGCCTTTCTTTATTGAAACGACGAAGGAATTGCTTGATTGGTTTAAACTTCAGATCAATATTGAGAGTGTGCTCAGCGAGTTCCCTTGGTACACCTGGCATGTCTGAAGGTTTCCATGCAAAGATGTCCCGATTCTCATGGATGAACTCGATGAGCGTGCTTTCCTATTTCGGATCCAGATTAGCACTGATACTGAATTGCTTGGATCAATCGCCAGGAACAAAGTCAACTAGCTTAGTGTCATTCGCCGACTTAAATTTCAACAGGGGGTCATGCTCTGTGGTTGGCTTCTTCAAAGATGTCATATCCGCCGGGTCAACATTATCCTTGTAAAATTTCAATTCTTCTGTTGCGCAGACAGACTCGGCATAAGCATCGTCGCCTTCTTCACACTCCAAGGCTATCTTCCGGCTTCCATGCACTGTGATAGTGCCCTTGTGACCCGGCATCTTAAGCTGCAAATAAATGTAACAAGGCCTTGCCATGAACTTAGCATAAGCCAGCCACCCAAACAGAGCATGATAAGGGCTTTTGATTTTAACCACCTCAAAAGTCAATGTCTCAGATCTGGAATCATGATCATCTCCAAAGGCAACTTCCAAAGATATTTTGCCCACTGGATACGCCGACTTACCAGGCACCACGTCGTGAAAAAACAGTGTTTGACGACTTAAGATCTTTGTCAGTCAAGCTCATACGACGAAAAGTTTCATAATACAGAATATTGATGCTGCTCCCCCATCCATGAGTACCTTAGTGAATTTGTACCCTCCGACCTGAGGTGCCACCACCAGCGCCAAATGACCCGGATTATCAAACCGGGGTGGGTGATCCTCACGACTCCAAAGAATAGGGTGTTTAGACCATCGCAAGTAACGGGGAATCGCTGGCTCAACTGCGTTCACTGCCCTTTTATGGAGCTTCTGATCCCGCTTGCATAAACTTGTGGTGAAAACATGGTACTGTCCACCATTCAACTGCTTTGGGTTACTCTGATAACCAGACTGCTGCTGCTAATTCCCTTGACCGGATTATTGATTAAAACCACCTTGATTGCCTTGGCCTTGGAAGCCAGAATTAGAACCGCCACCACCATAACCATCACTGTGAGAGCTGGATCCTGAGCCGCCGTCCGGTCCCTGATTATTTTGGAAAAAATGGAATTTCTATACTCCCTCATAATGAAGCAATCCTTCCTGAGGTGAGTGGTCAGCTTTTCCCGCGTGCCATGCTTTGGGCAAGGCTGATTCAGCATTGCCTCAAGATTGAATTTTGGTCCTCCAAATCGAGGGGGAGGGGGCAGCTTTCCCTTGCGACACTGACCATTATTCTGTGTATTGGTGTTGGCCACAAAATCCATATTACCATCGGCCTTGTGCTTACCGTTGTCACCCCGACTTGCCGGGTTATACTGTTGCCCTTTCGTGTTGCCACTCTTCTTTCCCTTTCCCGGCTTTTCGTCATCAGACACAGGGTCCTTGGTACTATCAGAGTCGGCATACTTGATGAGAGCCACCATTAGCTCCCCCATGTCGCTGCAGTGGCGTTTAAGCCGCCCCAGTTTCTGCTTAAGGGGCATGAAACAACAATTCTTCTCCAACATCAGAACCAAGCTTCAAAATATCGGATATCGGGTTCATATCGGTTTGGCTTTGACATATCAGATGTCGGATATCGGGTGATATATCAGACGATATGTAGATATATCGGCGAAAACATGTGTAGTTTTCTTCATTATTCTTGTTCAAAACATTTATTTTTACTAAAACAAAATGTATGATGTCAAAGCTTTAAAATAACACTTTTAGATTCTTAGTTTATTAACTTGTTGATTAAGAAACTATTAAGGAAAGTAGCACAAAATGCTTACTCTATGATTAAAAATATTATGATATATATGCATTTGTACGAAACATTGTGCATGATTTTGATAATATATAATGAAGTAGTAAATGCATAATATTATTTCTGTGCTATCTAATAAATAATTCTTTTCGTCTACGTACCATCCTATATCAGTGGACATATCGGGCTAGATATCGTCCATATCAGTCGATATTTTGGTCCATATCGGATGATATGTTGGAAAATGATATGTTATGTTTATATCGGTGGAGCCTGAAAAGTGATATATCGGCCTATATATCGGTCCTATCGGCCTAGATTTAAAAGCTTGACCAGAACTGCAGAACCGACACTGTTACGATCCGATGAATGTAGGATGGCTGAGACCAGGCACACCAAATGGGTTGTTGACTCGCCCTCGCCTTGGACACAGGAGTCCAAATCCATGATTGACATAGGCTGCTTGCACATATCTTTAAAGTTTTGGATAAACCGAGCTTTTAGCTCGGCCCATGACCCGATGGAGTTAGCAGGCAGCCCTTTCAACCAAGTACGAGCCATCCCATCCAACATCATGGTGAAATACTTAGCACATGTAGCATCGCCAACGTCCAGCATCTACATTGCCATCTCATAACTTTCGATCCAAGCTTCAGGGGGCTGATCTGCTATATAGTTAGGCACCTTATGAGGACCCTTGAAATCCTTGGGCAATCATTCATTACGCAGAGCCGACAATAGACATGGCACACCCAAGGTTCTAGAGGTCACGCCTTCTTCCACCGAAGCTGATGGATAGACTTGGGAATATTGATGAGCCGCTTGCTGAGCCGCCAGCTCGGCCTCCCGACGCGCTCTGCCCTGATCAACTAAACTCTGAGCATTGGTACCACCACACGTCGGGTCATGTCCACGAGGCTGGTTACCATGCTGTTCACTGCTTGAAACTTCCGGTGAATCAATGTGCTAGCTATAGCTCCGGCTTGGACGTGGATCTGAGTGAATCCGCTCGCGGATGTAAGAATAAGCCGCCTGTTGAGCCACAACTGTCTGAAGAAGCTATTGGCCCTTCATGTCTCTATTGCCATCGAAGATTCGCCTTCAACTAGTAGAGCCGCCAATCGCGTTGCTGCAGCAATCATATTGTCCAAAGGGTTAGAATGATGACTCAGAGGTGCCAGAACATATTGAGGCAAAGTGTTATTCAAACATGGCGGGTCCACTGCACGTGGCTTAATTGGCGCTCCAGTCCCAGGCGCTTCGACCGCCCGGTTCACCACCGGCGGGTCACTGGTTCCTGCTCCAGGTGTGTGATGGCAGCTGGAACTACGTCGGTATTTCCCTAGAGAGGGAGGGATGATGTAGCACTGCGACGGTAGAGTATTTTCCTCAGTTATGAAACCAAGGTATCGAACCAGTAGGAGAACCAAGCAACACAACGTAAACAGCCCCTGCACACAAATAACAACACCTCACAACCCGACGAGTTAAAGGGGTTGTCAATCCCTTTCGGGTAACGGCGCCAGAAATTGGCGTGTGACGGGAGAAACGTTGTGATAGATTGGATAAATAGATCACAAATAAAATAATGTGCAGCAAAGTATTTTTTGTATTTTTGGTTTAATAGATCTGAAAATAAAAGCAAGGAAAAAGTAGATCGCAAGGCAAATATTGAGAAATAAGACCTGGGGGCGTAGGTTTCACTAGTGGCTTCTCTCGAGAAAAATAGCAAATGGTGGGTAAACAAATTACTGTTGGGCAATTGATAGAACATCAAATAATTATGACGATATCAATGCAGTGATCATTACATAGGCATCACGTCCAAGATTAATAGACCGACTCCTGCCTGCATCTACTACTATTACTCCACACATTGACCACTATCCAACATGCATCTAGTGTATTAAGTTCATGGAAAAATGGAGTAATGCAATAAGAACGATGACATGCTGTAGACAAGGTCCGTTTATCTATATGGCGGTATATATAGATCTCGTCTTTTTAGCCTTAGTAGCAATGATACATACGTGTCGGTTCCCTTTCTGTCACTGGGATCAAGCACCGTAAGATCGAACCCACTACCGGGCACCTCTTCCAATTGCAAGATAAATAGATCGAGTTGGCCAGAAAAAACCCAAATATCGGAGAACAAATATGAGGCTATAAGAGATCATGCATAAAAGAGATCAAAGAAACTCAAATACTTTCATGGATATAAAAACATATATATGATCATAAACTCGAAGTTCATCGATCCCAACAAACACGCCGCAAAAGAGTTACATCATATGTATCTCCAAGAGACCATTGTATTGAGGATCAAGAGAGAGAGAGAGATGAAGCCATCTAACTACTAACTATGGACCCGAAGGTCTACAAGGAATTACTCATGCATCATCGGAGAGGCACCAATGGAAGTGGTGAACCCCTCCGTGAGGGCGTTTAGATTGGATCTGGTGTTTCTGGACCCTGCGGCGGCTGGATGAATATTTTGTCGACTCCCCTAGGGTTTTGGGAATATTTGGGTATTTATAGAGCAAAGAGGCGGTCCGCGGGGCACCCGAGGTGGGCACAACCCACCTGGGCGCGCCAGGGCCTCCTGGCGTGCCCTGGTGGGTTGTGCCCCCTCGGGGCACCCCCAGGTGCAACCAGGGCCCACCTGCTTCCTTTTGGCCCATGAAAAATCATCGTAAAGTTTTGTGCCATTTGGATTCCGTTTGATATTGATTTCTTGCGATGTAAAAATATGAAAAAAAACAGAAACTGGCACTGGGCACTATGTCAATAGGTTAGTACCAAAAAATGATATAAAATAACTATAAAATGATTATAAAACATCCAAGATTGATAATAAAACAGCATGGAACTATCAAACATTATAGATACGTTGGAGACGTTTCAGCATCCCCAAGCTTAACTCCTACTCGTCCTCGAGTAGGTAAGTGATAAAAACAGAATTTTTGATGTGGAGTGCTGCTCATCAAGTCATATCATTTTCTTTTCTTTATAGCATGGACATTTGGACTTTTGTCTGATTCAAAGCAATAGTCTAGTTTTGAAATAATAATTTAGATACTCAAGCATATCAACATGCAACCATGTCTTTCAAAATATCAATGATAAAATAAGTTATCCCTAGCCCATCATGCTCAAACATTGAACCATTCATGAAACACACTCGAATATTAACTACACCCAATACTTGAGCACGACCATATTGCCTCCTAGCTGGTGCTTTTTATGAGAGAAGATGGAGGCTCAAATTTCAAAATAAAAATTGCATAAAGTAAAAGATAGTCCCTTCACAGAGGGAAGTAGGGATTTGTAGAGGTGCCAGAGCTCAAAGCGAAAAATTTGAGATAAAAACATTTTGGGAGATGTATCCATCCCACCAACGAAAACGACTTAGAGTTCCGAAGACTTTCCATGCTAGATATGCCATAGGCGGTTCCCAGACAGAAAATAAAGTTTATTCCTTTATCCACCATAACTTTCACTTTCCATGGCTAACCGTATCCATGGGTGCCCTCCATACCAATACTTTCCAAGTAATTTATTATTTGACAACATAAAGTAAATTCATTTTTTTGCATTTCAGGACTAGGCATCCCTAATACCTTTGCCTTACTCTCGTGCAATGACAAGTGAATAAACACTCATCTTGAGAATAACACATCTAGCATGGAAAATATTAGCCACCCCTCACAGCTCCGTGAGCGAAACAAATACACAAAATAAAAGTTTATTTGGAAAATTAGAGATGACACATGCAAATTTGCTTAGAACGGCAAAAGAATACCGCATATAGGTAGATATAGTGGAGTCATGTGGCAAAACTGGTTTAAAGGATTTTGGATGCACAAGTAGAGGTCATACTTAGTGCAAAATGAAGGCTAGCAAAAGATTGGGAAGCGACCAACCAAGAAATGTATAATCACATAAGCAAGCATTAAGCATAACTAGCACATATGCTCGTGCGTTGCAACGGGAAAAAAATGATGTTTTGTTCAAGCATAATGTCTCATAGTATCCTTCTATAAAATGAACATAAAAAATACGATGCAATTTAGCCGTGTTATATTTTCTTTGCCGGGCATAATCTTTCATCGATTCCATTTAAGTAAAATTCTTCCTTTAGTTACCATGACATCCTCACCCGTTTTAGTCGGGAATCAAATTATTCCTTTTCTAATTTAATGTGAATGGTGTATAGGTTGTTGGTTGTTACATAAAACATCCAGATAGGAGTTCCTGTTGTCAATTCCGACAATATTGATTTATTTTGACCTAATTAGTATTCGCGGTCTCTATAAAATCCCATAAAAGGCCCATCAACGTACAAGTACCCGGCCCAGATCGCTTAGAGTGCACTCAAACCAAACGAAAAGGACTAAACCAAACCAAGAATACCTATTCCCTTTAATAGTAGGTATAGATTAACACCGAATAATGCACCACAAGTAGGATATAATTTTCATTGCATGACTATTGTCTTTCGTACTTGCGTAGGGAATCACAAACCTTAACACCCATATTCTTACTAGAGCATAATTACTCATCAACATAACTCACATATCACATCGTCATATCTCAAAACCATTACTAAGAATCAAGTTTATTTTGTCCAATGATCTTCATGACATTTTCTTTTTTTATCCTTCTTGGATATCTATCACTTTGGCACTAATTTTCATGAGTTGCTTTTCGCAAGCTCAAACAAATATAAGTGAAGATCATGAGCATAAAAAAATTCTTTCTCTCAAAATAATTTAAGTGAAGCAAGAGAGAGTTTCTTCAAAATTTTACTAGCTCTCAAATAAATCTAAGTGAATCAAGAGAGCATTTCTTCAAAAATATTAAGCACACTATGCTCAAAAAGATATAAGTGAAGCACTAGAGCAAGTCCTAGCTCATAAAAGATTTAAGTGAAGCATAGATGGCAATTCTAACAAGTCATGACATAATTTTGGCTCTCTCAAATAGGTGTGTCCAGCAAGGATTGATAACTTAAAACACAAAATAAAACAAGCAAAGACACATATCATACAAGACGCTCCAAGCAAAACACATATCATGTGACGAATAAAAATATAGTCTCGAGTAAAATACCGATAGCTATTGGAAGAAAACAGGGATGCCACTCGGGGGCATCCCCAAGCTTAGTTGGTTGCTCGTTCTTGGATAATAGCTTGGGATGCTGGGGCATCCCCAAGCTTGGGCTCTTACATCCTTCCTTCATCCATCGTAAGATAACCCAAAACTTGAAAACTTCAATCACACAAAACTCAAGAAAGCCTTCGTGAGATCTGTTAGTATAAGAATAATAAACCACTACTATAAGTGTTGTATCAAACCAATTCATTTTTTTGTATTATATCTACTGTATTCCAACTTTTCTATGGAAAAAACTCATCAAAGAAAACCATAGAGCCATCAAAATAAGCACACAACACAAAGAAAACAGAATCTGTCAAAACATAAAAGTCTGTAGCAATCTGACTATTTAGAATACTTCTGTAACCCCAAAAACTCTAGAAAATTAGGAAGACTTGATAAATTTGTATATTGATCTAATGCAAGTGGAATGGGTATTTATCGCTCTCTAATAAAAAATGAAAATTAATTTCATGAGCGCAAACTTTCTGTTTTTTCCAGCAAGATCAAACAACTATTGCCCAAGAAGATCCTAAAGGCTTTACTTGCCACAAACACTAATTGAAACATAAAAAACACAATCATGACATTAGCATAATTGTGCTAACACTCAAGAACAGAAAGTAAAAAGCAAAAAATAAATTTTATTCATTGGGTTGCCTCCCAACAAGCGCTATAGTTTTACGCCCTTAGCTATGCATATAGCAAGGATCTAAGTTTTGTAATCCTTCTTCTTCTTAATTTTCATGGGGGTATTTTCATCAGGAGGTTTTGTAATCACAACATAAAACATATTATCCATAGAAACTTTAGCATTCCTTATTGGATTTTCATCATAACCCCTTTGATTTCCCGCTACAATCCAAGAATAGTGTTGATTAACATTATTAAAAACTTGTTGGATTATATCTAGAATGGGGACCTCCTTTTTAAGATTCTTATCAAAGATCTTATTATCCCCAAGAAAATGCCTTAGTGCATAGTCACTATGTAAAGAATTTCGTCTATCACGGGTTATTCATGATTCATACCATAAAAATCAAAGATTTCCCTAGCTTCCCAAATTATGTAGTCAAACTCGTTCATAAGAAGGAGAGTGGCCAACTTTTTGGCTCTAGGATTCTTTATTTCCGGAAGCTCAAAAAACAATCTTTGCAAAGTAGGATGAGTGTGGATAAATTTGGTTTCAAGTTTCAGAACTAGTGCTGAAATAGCATCCGCATAAGATCTAGTAGTTTTAAGTATAGGAGCATCATCAAGACTCAAATTTCCAACACAAGTGAATAATTCTTGGATACGTTCTTTTCCCATAATGTTCCCTTGCCCCAAGATAAAAGTTTTAGCATCCAGATTGCCTGTACATCCCATCTTACGAGTCAGGCCATCATCAATTGGTGCCATGCCAAAATCACTCATGATTGCAAGCAGAGAATAGATCTGACAAGAAAATGGCGAACGGAAAAAGAGAGGCGAATAAAACGGAAATTTTTTGTGAAGTGGGGGAGAGGAAAACGAGAGCAAATGGCGAATAATGAAAAAGGAGACGAGATTTTTGATTAGGAACCTAGTTATGATGAAGATCCTCCCCGGCAACGGCGCCAGAAATTCTCCTTGATGGCAGCCGGGACTACGTCGATATTTCCCCGGAGAGGGAGGGATGATGTAGCACAGTGACGCTAGATTATTTCCCTCAATTATGAAACCAAGGTATCGAACAAGTAGGAGAACCAAGCAACACAACGTAAACAGCCCCTGCACACAAATAACAACACCTCGCAACCCGACGAGTTAAAGGATTTGTCAATCCCTTTCGGGTAACGGCACCAGAAATTGGCGTGTGATGGGAGAAAGGTTGTGATAGATTGGATAAATATATCGCAAATAAAATAAAGTGCAGCAAAGTATTTTTGTATTTTTGGTTTAATAGATCTGAAAATAAAAGCAAGGAAAAAGTAGATCGCAAGGAAAATATATGAGAAATAAGACCCAGGGGCCGTAGGGTTCACTAGTGCTTCTCTCAAGAAAAATAGCAAACAGTGGGTAAACAAATTACTGTTGGGCAATTGATAGAACATCAAATAATTATGATGATATCTAGGCAATGCTCATTACATAGGCATCACGTCCAAGATTAGTAGACCGACTCTTACCTACATCCACTACTATTACTCCACACATCGACCGCTATCCAGCATGCATCTAGTGTATTAAGTTCATGGAAAATGGAGTAATGCAATAAGAACGATGACTTGATGTAGAAAAGATCCGTTTATCTATATGGCGGTAGATATAGATCTCGTCCTTTTATCCTTAGTAGCAACGATACATACGTGTCGGTTCCCTTTTTGTCACTGGGATCAAACACCGTAAGATTGAACCCACTACCGGGCACCTCTTCCCATTGCAAGATAAAAAGATCAAGTTGGCCAGACAAAACCCAAATATCAGAGAAGAAATACGAGGCCATAAGAGATCATGCATAAAAAAGATCAAAGAAACTCAAATACTTTCATGGATATAAAAACATAGATCTGATCATAAACTCGAAGTTCATCGATCCCAACAAACACACAGCAAAAGAGTTACATCATATGGATCTCCAAGAGACCATTGTATTGAGGATCAAGAGAGAGAGATGAAGCCATCTAGCTACTAACTACGGGCCCGAAGGTCTACAAGAACTACTCACACATCATCGGAGAGGCACCAATTGAAGTTGTGAACCCCTCTGTGATGGTGTTTAGATTGGATTTGGTGTTTCTGGACCCTGCGGTGGCTGGATGAATATTTCATCGACTCCCCTAGGGTTTTGGGAATATTTGGGTATTTATAGAGCAAAGAGGCGGTCCGGGGGCACCTGATGTGTGGAGTAATAGGACGCCTTGGCACGCCCAGGTGGGTTATGCCCCCCTCGGGGCACCCCCCAGGTGCAACCAGGGCCCATCTACTTCCTTTTGGCCCATAAAAAATCATCGTAAAGTTTCATGCCATTTGGACTCCGTTTGATATTGATTTCCTGCAATGTAAAAACATGGAAAAATAGGAACTGGCACTGGGCACTATGTCAATAGGTTAGTACCAAAAAATGATATAAAATGACTATAAAATGATTATAAAACATCCAAGATTGATTATAAAATAGCATGGAACAATCAAAAATTATAGATACATTGGAGACGTATTAGTGTGTTGAAGAGGTTCCTTGGCTCATAAACCGGGGGCAGATGACTCTGGTGCCTTCTCCTCATGATCTCGTTTGAAGCGTTCTGATCCAATGTGAGTCGGAAGGACTCTGCCCGAATTCGTTGTGCCTGGGCGTCCAAAGCAGCCCACTCCATAGCCATTCTAGCATTCTCAGCCACCAGTGCTTCCTTGGCCTGAGCAACCTCATCTCGCAGTTTCAGCAAATCCACCTTGTGCTGTTCCTGATTGTTCGGGGTTACCTCGACCCCCAATAGAGTCGCCAAAGCCTCCAATAACTCTGTCAAAGCTTGAGTCGGCGATCGCACAGTGCCGCTGGCACCAGCCATCACTGCAGCAGTCGAGCTAGAGGTCATAGCCGCGGCGGTTGATGAACCAAGCACTGGCTGCGTACCGGCCATGAAGATCGCAACCCTGTTCAGCGGCTCATAGGGGTCTGGAATACTGTCGCCATTGGAACAGCCCCCAAGATGGCCGTCTTGCAGTTGATACAATGAATTAGTCTCGCATGTGGACGAATCACCATCAGAGTAGATGGCCGTCTCACCGCCGGACACAGATCCGTCCTCACCTTTTGCTCCATGGATTAAACCAACGAACGTGTGATTCACGACGGGTTGAACCCGGGTGGGTCATGCACGCTGAGCTGTCTCGATGATGTCGGTGCAGGTGTCTAGCTCAGGGCCCGGTTCGCCGATCTTGCCGATGAAGACGTGGATTCCGCCGAAGGGGACCCGATACTCGTACTCAATTGAGCCGGCCTCGGGGCACCAACCTGCATCGTCGATGTAGAGCTTGCCGCGATGACTCTTGGTCATCCGGCCCATAGCGTATCCCTTGATCCTTTCGAAGCTGCCCTTCAAGAACTCAAAACCACCATGGCCCCACGGTGGGCGCCAACTGTCGTGGAATTGTCACGGCAGATGTCCTAGCAGAAGAACTTAGTCGCAGGGCCATCATAGCTAGGTTAGATTAAAGGGGTTAAATGGGACAAAGTACACAAAGAGTTTATACTGGTTCGGCCCCTGACGATGAAGGTAAAGGCCTACTCTAGTTTGGGATTGTATTGCTAGTGTTTCGATTACCAGGGAGCGAATACGCTTGACCTAGTTCTCGATCTCTTGTTTCTTGCCCTAAGTCGCTGCCGGGTCGTCCCTTTATATACACAGGGTGACGCCTGACAATTCATGGAGTCCCGGCCAGCTCATACACAACGTGTCCGGCTCGGTGACTAACTACGCATGCCTTACAATACAAGTCATACATACATGGCAGTTCATCCTCCTGGGCCTTAAGTCTCTTATGGGTCTTGGGCTTTCAATGGGCTCATATGATCCACCACCTTCATTGGTAAACCGCCAGTGGTATGACCCGACCCCTCCTGGGCGGTTCATACCCAATAGTCATATCCCCAACACACACCGAGAATCCACCGCAACTCTGATGCATGTTAAATTAATTATCCCACGGTGAACATATGTTACCAAAGGAGGAACATTTTAATTTTGAAAAAAAATAGAGATCATTAAGACATTTTAGTACATTAATTGATTGATTTTCTACGGTTATAATGTGCAAAAATAAAATTTGAGCTACATGCACACTTGACAGTGCACCTAAATGGATTGCAAAAACACATGTGTCTCACTGGGTGCATGTTTACTCCCCGTGCAACAAATTTCAAACATTGAGAATCTTGATTTTTAAATTCTAGTACATCCAAAACTTATTTGAAGTTCATGAAACTTATCGTGTTGTCATATGGACACCAATACAAAGTGGCATTGTACCTTTTTTTGTCAAATTTGGGACCATTTTTGTTGTAATCTTTATCTAATTACAAACGGGAGATTATTAATAATTGGGAACCAATATCCCAAATGGATTATTTATTCGAACCGTGAGTGTTAGACCAAGAATGGATACGTGCCATGCTTCGGTTAAGCAATAAAGCAGCAGCATTACTCATCCGAATAATAAAACAATATACGTGCCGCCGCATGACCCGTGTGTCGTGCGAATAGGTGTGAGTTGACGAGACGCATGCGAGCAGTCCGCTGAGCAGGCAGACCGAGAGGCGTGCGTGCAGGTGTGTGAATTGACGGAGGCGTGCTCGCTGCATAGTGTCACCGGGAGGCGTGCGAGTAGCTATGTGAAACGACGGTAGGCATGCCAGCAGTCCAGTGCATAGGCTCACAGGGAGGCGAGCCAGTAGTTTGACCACCGCCCGCCTCTCTCCCACTACTCCCACTACTCCATATTAATGGTGTGCCCGAGCGGCCGCACCCCCCATCCTCTCCACACACACAATTCTCTCTCTCGCTGCTTGCATCCTCAACACCGCTCTCAGTCCTCAAAGTCGTCAGTGTATGAGGATGACGCCGAAGTGCCCCATTGGAGGGAGTGGCAATGCCGGGGCTGCTAAAGCACCGGAGCACGGCGTGGAAATGGAGACAGAGGTTGCCGTCACCGCCGGTGAGTTATCGCTGCACACTGACGTCGTCGACAGTGTCGAGCTTCCACAGCCGGAGGCAGAGTTCCACACCGACTCTGGTGATGACTCAGGTGACGACCCCGACGACCACTCCGGCGACCACTCCGACGACGACGGACAACTGGTTAGTCATCTATACCCATTTATGTGTCAAATAGATCCTAGGGTTTCTCTGGTTACTCTTGCCTCCCGCTTTTTGGAATAGAAACCCTATGGTTATGTTCTCCCAATCCAGGAAATCTGAGTAAGTTTCGTTAGATCCGTTTAGTGTATTGATTGTTTGAATGGTACAAGTGATAAGTTATTAGTTGTTTCATCTGTGGAAATGATTTCTGCTAGTAATCCCACTAGGGTTAGTGTTCGTGCTAATAATGTTGGGGAACAAAGCATGCAATTTCAAAAATTCCTATGCTCACGCAAGATCTATCTTGGAGATGCATAGCAATGAGAGGCAGAGAGTGTGTCCACGTACCCTCGTAGACCGAAAGCGGAAGCGTTTTACAACGCGGTTGATGTAGTCGAACTTCTTCTCGTTCCGACCGATCAAGCACCGAACGTACGACACCTCCAAGTTCTGCACACATTCAACTCGATGACGTCCCACGAACTCCTGATCCAGCAAAGTGTTGAGGGAGAGTAGGGCTTCGCCTAAGCACTACGTGAATATGACCGGAGGCGTAAACTTTGGAGGGGGGCGTCGCACATGGCTAACAATGTTTTTTGTGTGTTCTAGCGGTGCCCCCCACATATATATAGGTTGGAGGGGAGGAGAGGTAGCCAAGGGGACACCCCAAGTAGGGGGAATGCTACTTGGGGTCCTCCCAATTCGGCCTCCCCCCTTTCCTATTCCTATTCGGAGTAGGAAGGGAAGAGGGGGAAGGGGGAATCCTATTCCCTTTTCCCTTTCCTTCTTCCCCTTTCCTTCTCCAATTTGGCCAGCCCATATGGGGGGGCACACTAGCCCCTTAGTGGCTGGTGTGTTTCCCCTCTTGGCCCATTAGGCCCATATAGCTTGCCGGGGGTTGCCCGGAACCCCTTCTGGTGACCCAATACGTACCCGGTACCCCCAGAATACTTCCGGTGTCTGAATACTATCGTCCTATATATGAATCTTTACCTCTCAGCCATTTTGAGACTCCTCGTCATGTTCGTGATCTCATCCGGGACTCCGAACAACATTCGGTCACCAAATCACATAACTCCTATAATATAAAAATGTCATCGAACGTTAAGCGTGCGGACCCTACGGGTTCGAGAACTATGTAGATATGACCGAGACATCTCTCCGGCCAATAACCAATAGCGGAACCTGGATGCTCATATTGGTTCCTACATATTCTACAAAGATCTTTATCGATCAAACCGTAATGACAACATACGACATTCCCTTTGTCATCGGTATGTTACTTGCCCGAGATTCAATCGTCGGTATCTTCATACCTAGTTCAATCTCGTCGCCAGCAAGTCTCTTTAGTCATTCCGTAATGCATGATCCCATAACTAACTCATTAGTTACATTGCTTGCAAGGCTTATCATGATGTGCAATACCGAGAGGGCCCAGATATACCTCTCCGATACTGGGAGTGACACATCCTAATATTGATCTATGCCAACCCAACAAACACCTTCGGAGATACCTGTAGAGCATCTTTATAATCACCCAGTTATGTTGTGACGTTTGATAGCACACAAGGTATTCCTCCAGTATCTGGGAGTTGTATAATCTCATAGTCAAAGGAATATGTATAAGTCATGAAGAAAGCAATAGCAATAAAACTGAACGATAATAATGCTAAGCTAACGGATGGGTCTTGTCCATCACATCATTCTCCTAATGATGTGATGTCGTTTATCAAATGACAACACATGTTTATGGTTAGGAAAGTTAACCGTCTTTGATTAACGAGCTTGTCTAGTAGAGGCTTACTAGGGACATGGTGTTTTTTCTATGTATCCACACATGTATCAAGTTTCCAGTTAACACAATTATAGCATGAATAATAAACATTTATCATGATATAAGGAAATATAAAATAACAACTTTATTATTGCCTCTAGGGCATATTTCCTTCAGTCTCCCACTTGCACTGGAGTCAATAATCTAGTTCACATCGCCATGTGATTTAACACCAATAGTTCTCATCTTTATGTGATTAACACCCATAGTTCACATCGCCATGTGACCAACAACCAAAGGGTTTACTAGAGTCAATAATCTAGTTCACATCGCAATGTTATTAACACCCAAAGAGCACTAAGGTGTGATCATGTGTTGCTTTTGAGAGAAGTTTAGTCAATGGGTCTGCCACATTCAGATCTGTATGTATTTTGCAAATTTCTATGTCTACAATGCTCTGCACGGAGCTACTCTAGCTAATTGCTCCCACTTTCGATATGTATCCAGATCAAGACTCAGAGTCATCTTGATCGGTGTCAAAGCCTGCATTAACATAACTCTTTACGACAAACTCTTTATCACCTCCATAACCGAGAAACATTTCCTTAGTCCTCTTTAGGTAACTAAGGATAATTTTTACCGCTGTCAAGTGATCTACTCCTGGATCACTATTGTACCCCTTGCCAAACTCATGGCAAGGCACACGATAGGTCTGGTACACAGCATGGCATACTTTATAGAACCTATGACTAAGGCATAGGGAATGACTTTCATTCTCTCTATATATTCTACTGTGGTCGGGTTTTGAGTCTTACTCAACTTCATACCTTGTAACACAGGCAAGAACCTTTTCTTTGACTGATCCATTTTGAACTGCTTCAAAACTTTATCAAGGTATGTGCTTTGTGAAAGTCCTATCAAGCGTCTTGATCTATCTCTATAGATCTTGATGCCCAATATATAAGCAGCTTCACCGAGGTCTTTCATTGAAAAATTCTTATTCAAGTATCCTTTTTATGTTATCCAGAAATTCTATATCATTCCCGATCAACAATATGTCATCCACATATAATATCAGAAATGCTACAGGGCTCCCACTCACTTTCTTGCAAATACATGCTTCACCATAAGTCTGTATAAAAAACCATATGCTTTGATCACCCTATCAAAGCATATATTCCAACTCCGAGATGCTTTCACCAGTCCATAGATTGATCGCTGGAGTTTGCACACTTTGTTAGCACCTTTAGGATCGACAAAACCTTCTGGTTGCATCATATACAACTCTTCTTTAAGAAATCCATTAAGAAATGCAGTTTTTGACATCCGTTTGCCAGATTTCATAAAATGTGGCAATTGCTAACATGATTTGGACAAACTTAAGCACCACTACGAGTGAGAAAATCTCATCGTAGTCAACACCTTGAACTTGTCGAAAACCTTTCGCGACAAGTCGAGCTTTGTAGATAGTAACACTACCATCAGTGTCCGTATTCCTCTTGAAGATCCATTTATTCTCAATGGCTTACCGATCATCGGGCAAGTCCACCAAAGTCCACACTTTGTTCTCATAATGGATCCTATCTCAAATTTCATGGCCTCAACCCATTTATCAGAATCTGGGCTCATCATCGCTTCCTCATAGTTCGTAGGTTCATCATGGTCTAGTAACATGACTTCTAGAACAGGATTTCCGTACCACTCTGGTGCGGAACGTGCTCTAATTGACCTACGAGGTTTCGTAGTAACTTGATCTAAAGTTTCATGATCATCATCATTATCTTCCTCTCTAGTTGGTGTAGGCATCACGAGAACGGATTTCTCTGATGAGTTACTTTCCAATTCAAGAGAAAGTACAATTACCTCATCAAGTTCTACTTTCCTCCCACTCACTTCTTTCAAGAGACTCCTTCTCTAGAAAGGATCAATTCTTAGCAATAAAGATCTTGCCTTTGGATCTGTGATAGAAGGTGTACCCAACAGTTTCTTTTGGGTATCCTATGAAGACATATTTCTCTGATATGGGTTCGAGCTTATCAGGCTGAAGATTTTTCACATAAGCATCGCAACCCCAAACTTTAAGAAACGACAGCTTAGGTTTCTTGCAAACCACAGTTCATACGGTGTCGTCTCAATGGATTTAGATGGTGCCCAATTTAACGTGAATGCAGCTGTCTCTAATGCATAACCCCAAAACGATAGTGGTAAATCAGTAAGAGACATCGTAGATCGCACCATATCCAATAAAGTACGGTTACGACATTCGGACACACCATTACGTTGTAGTGTTCCAGGTGGCGTGAGTTGTGAAACTATTCCACATTGTTTTAAATGAAGGCCAAACTCGTAACTCAAATATTCGCATTCGCCATCAGATCGTAGAAACTTTATTTTCTTATTACGATGATTCTCCACTTCACTCTGAAATTCTTTGAACTTTTCAAATGTTTCAGACTTGTGTTTCATTAAGTAGATATACCCATATCTGCTCAAATCATCTGTGAATGTCAGAAAATAACGATACTCGCCGCGAGCCTCAACACTCATCGGACCACATACATCGGTATGTATTATTTCCAATAAGTCGGCGGCTTGCTCCATTGTTCCGGAGAGCGGAGTCTTAGTCATCTTGCCCATGAGGCACGGTTCGCAAGCATCAAATGATTCATAATCAAGTAATTCCAAAAGTCCATCCGCATGGAGTTTCTTCATGCGCTTTACACCAATATGACCTAAATGGCAGTGCCACGAATATGTTGCACTATCATTATCAACTTTGCATATTTTGGCATCAATATTATGAATATGTGTATCACTACGATCGAGATTCAATAAACCTTTTATATTGAGTGTATGACCATAGAAGGTTTTATTCATGTAAACAGAATAACAATTATTCTCTGACTTCAACAAATAATCGTATCGCAACAAACATGATCCAATCATATTCATGCTCAACCAAATACCAAATAACATTTATTTTAGGTCCAACACCAATCCCGAAGGTAGAGGGAGTGTGCGATGGTGATCTTATCAACCTTGGAATCACTTCCAACACACATCGTCACCTCGCCCTTAACTAGTATCTGTTCATTTTGCAACTCCTGTTTCGAGTTACTAATCTCAGAAACTGAACTAGTATCAAATACTGAGGAGTTGCTATAAACACTAGTAAATTACACATCAATAACATGTATATCAAATATACCTTTGATAATGTCTTGACCATATCACATCCCAACATGCCCTGCAAAATCAAGTTAGACGTCCTCTACTTCGTTGTTGTAAGTTTTATGTGGCTGCTACGGGCTTCTAGCAAGAACCATTCTTACCTATGCATCAAAACCACAATGGTGATTTATCAAGTTTGCTGTTTTAACCTTCAACAAGGACCGGCCGCAGTCAAATCCGAATCAACTAAAGTTGGAGAAACAGACACCCGCCTGCCACCTATATGCAAAACTAGTTGCATGTCTGTTGGTGGAACCGGTCTCATGAACGTGGTCATGTAAGGTTGGTCCGGGCCGCTTCATCCAACAATAACGCCGAATCAAAATAATACATTGGTGGTAAGCAGTATGACGATCACCGCCCACAACTCTTTGAGTTTTACTCATGCATATCATCTACGCATAGACCTGGCTCGGATACCACTATTGGGAAACGAAGCATGCAATTTAAAAAATTCCTATGATCACACAAGATCTATCTTGGAGATTCATACCAACAAGAGGGGGGGGAGTGTGTCCATGTACCCTCGTAGACCAAAAGCGGAAGCGTTTGACAACGCAGTTGGTGTAGTCGAACCTCTTCTCGTTCCGACCAATCAAGCACCGAACGTACGGCACCTCCGAGTTCTGCACACATTTAGCTCGATGACGTCCCTCGAACTCTTGATCCAGCAAAGTGTCGTCGGAGAGTTCCGTCAGCACGCCGGTGTGGTAACGGTGATGGTGAAGTGATCCGCGCAGGGCTTCGCCTAAGCACTACGTGAATATGACCGGAGGTGTACGATACGTCTCCAACATATGTATAATTTTTGATTGTTCCATGCTATTATATATTCTGTTTTGGATGTTTAATCAGCTTATTTATACACTTTTATATTATTTTTGGGACTAACCTATTAACCGGAGGCCCAACCCAAATTGTTGTTTGTTTTGCCTATTTCAGTGTTTCGTAGAAAAACAATATCAAATGGAGTCCAAACGGAATGAAACCTTCGGGAGTGTGATTTTTGGAACAAACGTGATCCAGAGGACTTGGAGTGGACGTCAAGCAATAAACAAGGAGGCAACGAGGCAGGGGGGCGTGCCTACCCCCCTGGGCGCGCCCTCCACCCTCATGGGCCCCCTCATTGCTCCACTGACCTACTTCTTCCTCCTATATATATTCATATACCCCGCAAACATCCAGGAGCACCACGAAACCCTATTTACACCGCCGCAACCTTCTGTACCCAAGAGATCCCATCTTGGGGCCTTTTCGAAGATCCGCCGGAGGGGGCATTGATCACGGAGGGCCTCTACATCAACTCCATGGCCCCTCCGATGATGTGTGAGTAGTTTACCTCAGACCTTCTGGTCCATAGCTAGTAGCTAGATGGCTTCTTCTCTCTCTTTGGATCTCAATACAAAGTTCTCCTCGATTCTCTTGGAGATCTATTCGATGTAATCTTGTTTTGCGGTGTGTTTGTCGAGATCCTATGAATTGTGGGTTATGATAAAGTTTATCTATGAACAATATTTGAATCTTCTCCAAATTCTTTTATGTATGATTGGTTATCTTTGCAAGTCTCTTCGAATTATCAGTTTGGTTTGGCCTACTAGATTGATCTTTCTTGCAATGGGAGAAGTGCTTAGCTTTGGGTTCAATCTTGCGGTGCTCGATCGCAGTGACAGAAAGGGAAACAACATGTATTGTATTTTTGCCATTGAGGATAAAAAGATGGGGTTTATATCATATTGCATGACTTTATCCCTCTACATCATATAAAATCATATAAAATAGCATGTAAATGCATATAAAACATCCAAGGTTGATAATATAATAGCATGGAACAATCAAAAATTATAGATACATTGGAGACGTATCAAAACGCGCCAACAAAAGAATATACAAAATTGAGAGCACTTCAGAAGGCACTAGGCCTTTCTAGGACGGGCCCCGCAAGCACCCGAACAAGCTGATGAGACCTCAGTCGTGTCAACGATAGATGCTTCATCCCTAGATGTATGGCACCATAGTGCGCATGGCAGTCCTCTGACATCTTTATTGCATCTTTGACTTCAAGTCAGAGCGGAGCTGAAGCAAGCCTTTCCGCTTTAAGTTTAGACTGAAGAAGTCGAACTGATTGAGGCAGCGACTGCATAGAGGTTGTCTCACACCTGCTGGTGAGTAGCTTCAACTCACTGTCTTCATCAAGACAGGACCTTGGGGTCATCTCGCTATCCTCAATATGGGTTGGCTCACTATCTTCCCTAAAGTTCTGCCTGGCATAAGAGATACGACTCTGAAAGAGAAACAAGGAGACACGTAACAGGTTTCACAATTATATAAATAAATAAATAGATCTGTTATGCATAAGGAACAGGTTTTTACAACTATAATTTAAAACTGGTAGTTGTTGCAAACATCCAGTCAGATGTAAATAGCAAAGTAAACAGGAGTGGAGGAAATGATGCCTATCCAAATCTATACTAGAACAAAGTTTGAAGGCTTGAGAAGGATGAACTTACATTACATGTTAACATGGGCTGGACAAAGCCCTTCTCCATGTTGATGGAAGGATAATTCAATAAATTCCCCAAAGAAAATTCTTTATAAGTGTTGCCATTATTCTACATTTTGCATAGAGTAAATATAGATCAAATAATATTGGAAGAAACAGAGGATAATGAAGCTCAGGTGCAGACTAATGATACATAATCAAATAGCAATTAATTAAGTACATGGTTACAAGGCAAAAGGTACTGACAAGAGGAATGCAGACATCAACGTGTACAATGGCATTGGCTTTATTCAACATTTTGGTAAGAGTAAATGTAGATATGATAATTTGGAGAAAGTGGAGGGCAGGGTAGATAAGATGCAGAGTAATGCTACACAATCAACTATCTCGCGATGAAAGTACAGTAATACCACCACCGTCCGTTATTACTTGTCAGCCAAATGGATGTATCTAGCACTATTAAGTTCTAAATACATCCAACCGAGCAACAATTAATTCGATACAGAGCAAGTAAATGACAATAGGTACTTACATGAGAAATCCAAAACATCATAACCATTGTGTTAATTCTACATTTATCTAAGAGTAAATATAGATCTTATAATTTCAAGCAAATGGAGGATAAAGAAGTGAACATTTACAGTGATGCTACATAATCAAACAGCAATGAGTGTAATTATGTTGACAAATGGCAAAAGGTACTGACAAGAGCAATGCAGAGCCCAGTATTGTTGTGAGATCCTATGATCCTTTGAGCAAGGAGATTCATCTGAAATTAGTTTTCATACAAGAGAGAAGGTAAGGCACATGCAAAAATTTAGGAGTTCAAATTTAAATTGATATCATACACAGTACCTGACGCTGGGCTCTCAGCAGTTCTATTAGGGGTTTGACCAGTGGAGTAGGGGTAAAGTGTGGTACAGTTAGGCATGTATTTTCTATGGCTGTTGGTCTATCTGATTTAACAGGTATCACTACCTTTTCCAAATACCTAGTTTGTACTCCTTGAGGATCTGCACTCACCCTCTTCGTTTTGGACATCTATTACGAAATAACAACATTTGACTGGAAAAACATAGTATGACGACACATGGAACAGGTACAGAAAATGTATAGGTATGGCATATACTCATATATGATGCTTAAACTAAGCAGATGGTGTAGAAAAGTATAACTAATGCAAGAGGTCAGATTCAAAATATGTGCGACCAATACAACCTTGCCAAGTTAGAGCAAGAACCTTGATGGGTGAATAAGATAGGCCATCCTCCATCATGCCAAGTTTGTTAGCCAGTGGATTGTTCCGCAATATCCTCTCGTGCGCCCATTCTCATATTCATTTTGATAATGTTCAATACCTGACATGCATGAAAACATAAAAACAAGTGAGATTATCTTTCTAATGCAGAAGTGATTCTAATCCAATACTGCCTCCCTGTAAACCCCTTTGTGCTATCTCTGCAATTCTTCTGAGAGATGCCATGCATGTTGTAATTTGGTGTGTGCATTAATATAATGTGGCCTACTACTCAAAATATGAGAGCTCCAGAAGTGATGATACTTCGCAGATGATAGCTTCAACATATAGTAAAGAAGAACAAGTCGACCTAACCTGACATATTCAAAATATACTAAGGGAGAACAACTCGACCTGACCAGTCGACCGCAAATGTCTCTGCTACTCTTCCCAACAAGGAACATACTTATTAAAGAAGAGAAGACGATCATCTTAAAGAAGAGCACAAGAGCAAGTAGATTGAAGATATTACAAGTCTTTCTATACATATGTGGCTCACATGCATTTCGAAACTAAAGTAGGAACATTTAGCTGACCAGTTAAACATCTCTCAGTTTTACTAATATCAGCATAATATCATATTTGAATTTGTACAACTAAGCTTGTTTTGCTCGATGGGTAGAGCAGTGCTATTATGACACGAACCATTTAGCCTGATCGTGGTCATCATAAAATGGGGAAACCGTAACCATGATGAGTATAGTGTTGACCACGGTAGTGGGATGGCAGATCTGAAGCTGCAAACCGTGCAAAGGGTAGTTAGCAACCGATGTTTGCTTTGAAATAACAACTAAGATTTGGTATGGACAAGAAAGTACAGTCAACAAGTGATAAAGAAATGCAATTCTGCTGTCTCTCTATATGTCGCGACATGCATTTGGAAACTCAAGTGGGACCTTTAGCTAACCAATTAAATGCGTCTGTTAAGTAATATCAGTATCATATCACAATCATATTTGAACAACTAAGCTTTGGAATTTTGAGTGTTGTGTGCTACCTCTTGAGCACTGCGTTGGTTTTCCCTTGAAGAGGAAATGGTGATGCAGCAAAGTAGCGTAAGTATTTCCCTCAGTTTTTGAGAACCAAGGTATCAATCCAGTAGGAGGCCACACGCAAGTCCCTCGTACCTACACAAACAAATAAGAACCTCGCAACCAACGCGATAAAGGGGTTGTCAACCCTTCACAGTCACTTACGAGAGTGAGATATGATAGAGATAATAATAATACGATAAATATTTTTGGTATTTGATATAGATTGAAAGTCAAGATTGCAAAATAAAATAGATTGGAAACTTATATGATGGAAAATAGACCCGGGGGCTATTGGTTTCACTAGTGGCTTCTCTCAAGATAGCATAAGTATTACGGTGGGTGAACAAATTACTGTCGAGAAATTGATAGAAAAGCGAATAATTAAGAGAATATCTAGGCATGATCATGTATATAGGCATCACGTCCGTGACAAGTAGACCGACTCCTTCCTGCATCTACTTCTATGACTCCACACATCTACCGCTATCCAGCATGCATCTAGAGTATTAAGTTCATAAGAACAGAGTAACACATTAGGTAAGATGACACGATGTAGAGGGACAAACTCAAGAAATATGATATAAACCCCATCTTTTTATCCTCGATGGCAACAATACAATACGTGTCGTTTCCCTTTCTGTCACTGGGATCGAACACCCCAAGATTGAACCCAAAGCTAAGCACTTCTCCCATTGCAAGAAAGATCAATCTAGTAGGCCAAACCAAACTGATAATTCGAAGAGACTTGCAAAGATAACCAATCATACATAAAAGATTTCAGAGAAGAATCAAATATAGTTCATAGATAGACTTGATCATAAACCCACAATTCATCGGATCTCGACAAACACACCGCAAAAAGAGTTACATCGAATAGATCTCCAAGAAGATCGAGGAGAACTTTGTATTGAGATTCAAAGAGAGAGAAGAAGCCATCTAGCTAATAAATATGGACCCGAAGGTCTAAAGTAAACTACTCACACATCATCGGAGGAGCCATGGAGTTGATGTAGAGGCCCTCCGTGATCGTTGCCCCCTCCGGCAGAGCTCCGAAAAAGTCCCCAAGATGGGATCTCTTGGGTATAGAAGGTTGCGGCGGTGGAAATAGGGTTTCGTGGTGCTCCTGGATGTTTTCAGGATATATGAGTATATATAGGAGGTTGAAGTAGGTCGGTTGAGCCACGAGGGGCCCACAAGGGGGGAGGGCGCTCCCAGGGGGTAGGCGCGCCCCCTGCCTCGTGGACTCCTCGTCTGTTTCTTGATGTCCACTCCAAGTCCTCTGGATCACATTTGTTCCAAAAATCATGTTCCTGAAGGTTTCATTCCGTTTGGATTCTATTTGATGTTCCTTTTCTGCGAAACACTGAAATAGGCAAAAAAACAGCAATTTGCACCGGGCCTTGGGTTAATAGGTTAGTCCCAAAAATATTATAAAAGTGTAAAATAAAGCCCATTAACAACCAAAACAGAGAATATAATAGCATGGAACAATAAAAAATTATAGATACGTTCGAGATGTATCATTGTGTTGTTTAGCTTGAAGGGTGGAGTAATGCTAGTACGATAGAAAGCAGTAGAGTAGATAAAAGGGGAAAACCATGAGCATCAAGAGTAAAATTAGGAAAGTGGAACTAGCTGGACCAGTGGGTGGCGCACATGCTTTTCGAAAAGAATATAGGAACATTAGGTGACCAATTAAACGTTCTGTACCCAAGAGACCTTCTGGTGCATAGCTAGTAGCTAGATGGCTTCTTCTCTCTCTTTGGATCTCAATACAAAGTTCTCCTCGATTCTCTTGGAGATCTATTCGATGTAATCTTGTTTTGCGGTGTGTTTGTCGAGATCCTATGAATTGTGGGTTATGATCAAGTTTATCTATGAACAATATTTGAATCTTCTCCAAATTCTTTTATGTATGATTGGTTATCTTTGCAAGTCTCTTCGAATTATCAGTTTGGTTTGGCCTACTAGATTGATCTTTCTTGCAATGGGAGAAGTGCTTAGCTTTGGGTTCAATCTTGCGGTGCTCGATCCCAGTGACAGAAAGGGAAACGACATGTATTGTATTTTTGCCATTGAGGATAAAAAGATGGGGTTTATATCATATTGCTTGAGTTTGTCCCTCTACATCGTGTCATCTTACCTAATGTGTTACTCTGTTCTTATGAACTTAATACTCTAGATGCATGCTGGATAGCGGTCGATGTGTGGAGTAATAGTAGTAGATGCAGGCAGGAGTCGGTCTACTTGTCACGGACGTGATGCCTATATACATGATCATGCCTAGATATTCTCATAATTATTCGTTTTTCTATCAATTGCTCGACAGTAATTTGTTCACCCACCGTAATACTTATGCTATCTTGAGAGAAGCCACTAGTGAAACCTATGGCCCCCGGGTCTATTTTCCATCATACAAGTTTCTAATATATTTTTTCAATCTTTACTTTCAATCTATATCATAAAAATACCAAAAATATTTATCTTATTATCATTATTGCCATCATTGAAATCTTTTGCCTAGCTATAAGGCTTTAAAGAAAAGCGCTTGTTGGGAGACAACCCAATATTTTTACTTGCTGTTATGTAATGAATAATTTATCTAGCCTCTGTTTTGGTTATGTTTTTTGTGTTTAATTAGTGTTTGTGCCAAGTAGAACCGTTGGGAAGACTTGGGGAAAGTCTTTTTGATCATGCTGTAAAAAATAGAAACTTTAGCGCTCACGAGAATTGCTGCCATTTTTTTATTGGAGAGTGATATTTAGTTAATTATTTTTGTAGATGATTAAGAGATAAATTACTCACGTCCAGAAATTTATTTTAGAATTTTTGGGGTTCCAGAAGTTTGCGTTAGTTACAGATTACTACAGACTGTTCTGTTTTTGACATATTCTGTTTTTCGTGTGTTGTTTGCTTATTTTGATGAATCTATGGCTAGTAATAGAGTTTATAAACCATAGATAAGTTGGAATACAGTAGGTTTAACACCAATATAAATAAATAATGAGTTCATTACAGTACCTTGAAGTGGTGCTTTGTTTTCTTTCGCTAACGGAGCTCACGAGATTTTCTTGTTAAGTTTTGTGTTGTGAAGTTTTCAAGTTTTGGATAAATATTTGATGGATTATGGAACAAGGAGTGGAAAGAACCTAAGCTTGGGGATGCCCAAGGCACCCAAGGTAAAATCCAAGGACACCAAAAAGGCTAAGCTTGGGGATGCCCCGGAAGGCATCCCCTCTTTTATCTTCTTTCATCGGTAACTTTACTTGGAGCTATATTTTTATTCGCCACATGATATGTGTTTTTCTTGGAGCGTCTTGTAAGATTTGAGTATTTGATTTTTAGTTTATCACAATCATCCTTTCTGTACACACATTTTGAGAGAGACACACATGAATCATAATTTATTAGAATACTCTATGTGCTTCACTTATATCTTTTGAGCTATATAGTTTTTGCTCTAGTGCTTCACTTATATGGTTTAGAGCACGGTGGTTGTTTTATTTTATAGAAATAATTGATCTCTCTTGCTTCAATTATATTATTTTGAGAGCCCTTTAGAACAACATGGCAATTTTCTTTTAGTCATAATAAAAACTTTCATATAAGTGCATTGAATACTAAGAGAAGTTTGATACTTGATGGTTGTTTTGAGATATGGAGATAGTGATATCAAAGTTGTGCTAGTTGAGTAGTTATGAATTTGAGAAATATTTGTGTTGAAGTTTGCAAGTCCCATGGCATGCACGTATGGTAAACGTTGTGTAACAAATTTGAAACATGAGGTGTTATTTGATTGTCTTCCTTATGAGTGGTGGTCGGGGACGAGCGATGGTCTTTTCCTACCAATCTATCCCCCTAGGAGCATGCGCGTAATACTTGGTTTTTGATGACTTGTAGATTTTTGAAATAAGTATGTGAGTTCTTTATGACTAATGTTGAGTCCATGGATTATACGCACTCTCACCCTTCCATCATTGCTAGCCTCTTCGGTACCGTGCATTGCCCTTTCTCACCTTGAGAGTTGGTGCAAACTTCGCCGGTGCATCCAAACCCCGTGATACGATACGCTCTATCACACATAAACCTCCTTATATCTTCCTCAAAACAGCCACCATACCTACCTATTATGGCATTTCCATAGCCATTCCGAGATATATTGCCATGCAACTTTCCACCGTTCCGTTTATTATGACATGCATCATCATTGTCATATTGCCTTGCATGATCATGTAGTGGACATCGTATTTGTGGCAAAGCCACCATTCATAATTCTTTCATACATGTTACTCATGAGTCATTGCACATCTCGGTACACCGTTGGAGGCATTCATATATGATGCGGAGCATCCTACGTTCATCTCCATGTACACCTTCACAGCACATCAAGCCCCAAGTGGACCTACCGGACTTAAGGTGAACCCGCTCCTCTTCAAGATTTACATGAATCTCTATGGGACTTGGTCGCTACCTCACCATAGAGCGTTGTGCATCATTAGGTACGAGGGCGACCGCCGCCAAGCAGCTAAGGAGCTTCCCGGAGGCCAAGGAGAAGGACCCCAAGGCCACAAGGAAGAAGGAGTGCACGAAGGTCAAATCTGCACCTCCCAGGCGACCACGTGCCCACAGGCCTCAAAGACCCCGTGCGCACGGGCTACACAGAGAGCTGGCTCTGGAGCACCCCGTGCGCACGGGCCTGTACCGTGCCCACGGGACCCCCGTGCGCACGGGCCCAACTTGCCCTATGCGCACGGGCCCTACAGGATGGACGGCTGTGATTGCTGATTGGGCCTCCTCTTCATCCACCTCGTCCCTCACCTCCAACCACCTATATATTCCGTACCTAGACCATTTGTTAGAGTTAGCAAAGGATATGATAGACATATGAGAGCTTTTCTCCTTGTACCACTCCTCCTCTTGAGAGAGAGACCTCTCCATTGGAGATCAAGACCTCCTATGGAGTAGATCCCTAGTGGATAGATCAAGACCTCCTATGGAGAAGATCCCTAGCGGATAGGTCCCCATCATAGGATCACCAAGACCTCATTCCTCATAGGATTGGGATGAACTAGTACCTTGTATCTTTCCTTTGTTGTCTTTGAATCATTGTATCTCTCTTTGTGTAATTGGATCTAGCATATGTGTGATTGGATCTAGCAATTGAGTGTTTTCCCTCTTGTGTTCTTCTTGTTCTTGGGGATTCCCCCTCCAATTCGTGAAAGATATCCACTTAGGGTTCCACCCTATACCATTTTGGTATCACGAGCCATGGTTTCTCACGAAATTGGAGCCCCCTCTTTGTTTTCTAGCCTAGTTTTGTTGATTTCGTCCTAAATTCGAAAATTCCCCACCAAAAATAGCCCCAATTTTTTTTTGTGATTTGTTGGTTTTGATGATGTTTTGTTGGATTTGATCCATGGATTTGATTGGTTTCAAGTGGATGTAGCTTTCCCCCATCTTTTCCCCACCATCCATCCCCAAAATCTCCCCAATTTTGCCCAAGAATTCTCCTTGTTCCGCCAAACCCGCGTGTCCCAGGTGACCCCGTGCCCACGGACCCCAGACCCCGTGCGCACGGGCCCCCGAAAACTCTCTGGACACCCCATGCCCACAGACCTGTACTGTGCACATGGGACCCCGTGCCTACGGGCTCCTACCCCCGTGCGCACGACCCCCCCAGGACAGCCGCGAGTGCTTCACCGTTTCGGCCATAACTTCCACATCCGGAGTCCGATTTTCGCGTTCTTTAGCTCGTTGAGTAGCTATTGACATCCCCCATCCATCTAGATAGGTACCATCACCATTTGACTCCATAAAGTTTTCGGAACTTTGGCATCTTTGCCTAGGGCTTCCACCACAACCTCCGCATAACCACCACAAACTTCCACAACCTAACCAATTTTGTTCCTTATAACATTTGTGGTTGCTTGAGTAGCGATTCGAGTCTCCTAAGGTGTTTCGGCTACTTAGGGACGATTTTTTCTTGACCAACCACCACCACCACCACCATAACTCCCGCATAGGCTTACACCATACACTTCTTCCACCCCAACTTAACCCAATTTTGTTTGTGTTGTGAGTTGTGTCTCCTAAGGTGTTTCGGCTACTTAGGGACCGAGCTTCCAACTCCGACACCGTGTATAGTCCACCACCTTACCCTCCTCTTCCGCATTGCTTACTCGCATAACCCATCATTGCATTTCGCAATTCCCATTGAGCTTCCGCAACACCACCACCGCATCCCGCTACCAACATTTGACTTTTGTCCGTGAGATTTTGAGTTCGCGGTTTTTCCGTTTCCTAAGGTGTTTCGGCTACTTAGGGACGAGTCTCCATCATCTTGCTATCTACATCAAGAACACCGCCACTCACCATCTTCAAGGACGGTAACCTCGACAACACCATTGTACATTCCCCTTGCAATTGCATTGATAACCCCTAGCTCATTTTGTGTCACTTGCCTATCAAGACTAGCCATTTGAGTATTGCCAGCAACGTTACTTGTGCACATTAGTGATCTACACCTTCCATTGCATACATACCATATCATATTGGTATCATATCATCTCTTGTGTCACAAGATTGTTCTCGCATATACACAATTGCTATCTTGGTTTGTGCATTTCGCATAGTGGCCATATAAAAAGAGAATAAGTTTTTAAGCAAAAGAAAAGAGAGCAAAGAGCTTGTAAGCAAGTGCCATAGCATCATACCACATTGCGCATAAGATTGTCATATCCGATCATCTTGGATCACCTTGAGAAGAACAACCGGAACATCATACATATAGCATAGTTGGGATAGAAAGCTCATACATTTTGCATATTATAGGTTGTGCACAAGTGTCGTATCCGCCTATTGAGCAATCGTGCTAGCGTCTCTCTTGAGTTGTGCAACACGAGCGTTTTCCGTGGATTCCACATTTTGTGCTCATTCCTTGGTTGCACGACCCCATTTATCTATCCGTGTGTGTGTTTCCGTGTGCCACATATTGCTATTGGTCTACTTGTTTCACTTGCGAATTTGTGAATCTTTTCCAACATTATTGACTCTTGCTAACATTTTGCATTAAATTTTTGTGCCACTATCCTCACCGAGCTCAACCATAAGCCTTAATTGTGTAGGTGTGAGAATTGACAAGATCCGGTACCAATTGTGCTATTTCCTTGATACATTATTGAGTGATCATTGATCCATTTTCAACATTGGATATGGTGCATTGGTCTAGTTCTTTCCTTTCTTCCACTCATATTTGCGCGAGTCTTGTGATGGATAGGCAAGGCATTTCATCTCCGGTCTTTGACAACAACGATGGCATGAACAACTACATCACCAAAGCGTCAAACTTCGATCTACAACGACAAATACAAGGCACACAATCAAGATTGCGAGAGCGCATCGAGAACCTCTCCATTGACATTCGCCACTCCGAAGCGAGGAAAAGGGACTACATCGATAACAAGCTTTCCGCACAAAAGGAGGAGCAATATGCAAGGATGGAGGAGATTCGGGCCTTGATCAAGTCTACTTCCCCTTCGTCATCTTCAAGGCGGCGACAAGCACATCGATCCTCTTTGGAGCACCCAAGCGACACAAGCGCAAGTCGTCCACGTCAACATCTCCATGGAGACCACCATCACGTTCGTGATCCATCTCGTCATGAAGGGCATGTCACCTCCAAGCAACATGTGCACAAAGACGACGAACGACATCTACTACGAGCTCAAGCACGACAATGACATCATCAACATGAAGATGCTCAACACGCGCAAACGTACAAGTCCGAACAAGCCCTACTTCACGCCAAGTCCAAACTTCATGACCACAAGATAAGACCGCGAGACAAGCACCACCAAGAGCATGCTACGGATACAACAACCACTTCGGCATCTTCGCCAAGTGCTATCAAGGCATCTTCGCCTTCGAACGTAGGGCATCTTCGCCTACTTCCCACGAGTACGCCTACATTGACTTCATCAAATCCAAGGCGACCACCTACAAGTGAGGGTGACACTTCCATCTTCGGAAGCCCCTCAAGGAAGATGGCCGAGCATGGGAATTTCCCTTCGGTCATGGAGACGAACCTCTTCAACAACATGAAGACGGCGCCCATATTGGACTCATACTCCGAGTCAAGCTACGAGACCGCTCATGAGACCTTATCTTTGGTTTTCAAGGAGAGTGATGATGTGCCATCTTCGGCCTTCATCCACGGCTACGACCACGAGATGATTGAGCATGGAGAAATTTGCACCAACATCTCTCCGACAACGACATGTGACGAGATGCCCCAATTGCCATGTGAGGAGAGCCACCACCACATGAGTGACATGAGTGACTCCACCACACGTGACATTGAGAGCATTTCCTATGAGAGGATGAGTATGACCACCACTAGCCCCACACTTGAGAGCATGCCACACATCCTATGTGAGGTTGAGAGCCATTTGAGTGACTCCACCAACCATACGAGTGAGAGCATCCGAGAGGGAGTGAGTGAGCCACAACACTTAGTGAGTGAGGTAGTTCACACGGCATGTGAGGTCACTTTGATTTCTAACGACTTAACCTCTACTCCTAGTGTGTTTTCTTCTTTGGTGCTAGGTCTCCTACATGATGACATTCCTACCCTCGACGAGTCCATACCTCCAATGGAGACAATGATGGCCATGGTGGACGATGATGCACCCCCACATGGTTCCATCAAGATGAAGATGACCACGACTCGGTCTTCGACACCTCACCTACAACACATGAGCGATGCTCCAAAGGTAACATAGATGATGGTGCTTCTCTTGTCCCACTAGTGGACTATTTTACGAATGATTGCTTGCATGGTGTTGACACACCTATACCCATGCTTCATGCTAGTGCGACTTCCTCATGTCATGACTTACCTATTTATGATAAATATGATGATGAGCATGTTGAGTTGCCTAGTTGTGATGCTATGTTCCATAGGATATCATGTGAAAATTCTTTTGGTCACATCATGTTTGACAATCCATTAACCTTGTCATATGCTATGAGTGAGATCTCCCATATTGCATCTTTTCAATCTCAACATAGTAACTATGCATGCCCCATTAAAATCAATCCCATTTGCACTTATGGCATAGATGACGAGATGATGGTCATTGCCTTTTTTTTCATGTGATGATATTGCCATGCTTCCTTTACATGATTTGCGCAATTCATCTACTATGCCATGCCATGATCACATTGCTCCAAATATGCATTGTTTTGAATGTTGTCAATATTCTCCATGTGATGTTTCCATTAATGCTCATGAGGAGACCTGCATAGTTTCCTCATACATATTAGGAGATTTTGATGCATTCCATACTTTGCATGATTCTCATAATTGCTTGCACCATATGCATTCCATGAATAACAATGCTCTACATATATATCATGATGCATTGCACAATTTGAGTCTCCATTATGCTATACATAACAATAAACCTATCATGATGGATGACATGTTTCTATATCACGCATCTCATTTATTCGAGCATTGGATATTTTGTGCTAACCAACACAAGCATGTGCGCATCATGATGGATGATGTGTACATCTACCACGCACACACAATTTTCCCTTTGTCTTTGTTTTGTGTAGGTACTCACGTATACTCGTCAACCTCTCAATCCCAAGAGTTGAAGAAACGAGCTCTTGAGAGCAAAGATGACTTGGGATCCTGTGAACTATCCTTTCCACCACTCTCTTCGCGCAACGACTACGCGCATCTCTCTCACTTGGCTCTCACACGGCTATGGGCTATATTACGCTCTCTTGCTCATTTTACCGTGTTCACTTTGCATGTTATGCTTGCTTCTATGCCTTTGCCATGCAATTGTGACCCTTTCTTGCATCTACCCATGATTCACAATTATGTTACTCCTATGTCTATTTGCATGCTTTGTGGAGATCCATGTTGCTATTGCCATGTTTATGATGTGCCTCATGCCATTGATGCTATTTTGCTCATATCCTCCTTTCATGCTTGTGATATGTCTTGTGCATTATTCATGCCCACCATGTGCACACATGACATACTTGACATGATTCTTTCTAGTATGTTGCATCTTCGCAATACTAGCTTGCTTGCCTTGATTCACATGATTGCTTGCTTTGTTGCATCACCCATGTTCCATCCGCTTTCTTGGGTTGATGATGTATATGTTCATGCCTCTCACATGATATATTTTGTTCATTGTCGCTTGCCTCCAATTGTTGCATCTATGATTATTGATCTTGGAGACTTGGACACTTTACTTGTGATGCATGCTTGCTTGATTGCGCCTATTCTATTTGGTTGTTCTCGCCATCATCATATGCCTCCATACTATGAAATGCTCCCTTGTACTTTCTTATGATGAGCATCATGCATCCACTTGTTGGGTATTTTACAACACGAACGATAGGTTTTGCATCTCCGCTTACCTCATTTGTTTTTCAGAGTGTTTGTCATGTTCTTTCATGTTGAAGGATTCACAAGGCGATACCGTCATGAGACAATTTGGTCATGTGAAGGCATACACGATGTGCAACACCAACATTTGCGAGAATCTCCTAAAGGTGAACTCCTTCCCTTTGAGCCATCCTCAAATATGCATATTGGATGGATCACTCTTTCATTATTGTTTACTTCTTCTTGTCTACATGTTACATCTATTGGATGGAGGACCGACATTGGAGATGGAACCCATGAACCTTCAAGTTGAGGAGCGCTCAGACTTATTGGAGGCACCTTCGAACCTCCACTCATGCAACGACATTGAGCATTGGTACGCCAACACCTCCATACTTGTTGATTGTGCTCACCCATATCATGCTCGATGGACAATTCATACACATGACAAATTTGCATCTTATGCATGGATTGACTCACATTATGATTGCCTTGTTGCACCTATTTCCATGTCATCCATGATATATGAGCTTGTGCATTTCCTTAGAAAATTTGTTGTGATCTTTCTTGATGGAATATTCACACATCATGATCATCTTGCCTACCATCAATTGCATGATAACTTCTCCATATTGAGCATACATTACCATATTCATGCTATTGATAAACCGTCTCACTATGACATCATTTTGTACCGTGGTTGCATTGATCATATTCACAACACATTTGTGTGCATAATGAATGTTTTTGCTCCCATGAATGCTTTGCGTACCATTCCATATCTTTTGGATAAGCTTCATGCACCTTGTCATGCTCACTCTTGTCGCACAAACTCATTCTTACATGATGGACACCTTGTGTGCGCTAACCATTGTATTTCCGAGTGTCGCTTGTGTTTGCTCTTTTTGCATGTCTACCACTATGGAGACACCTTGGAGTACTTGGATTGCACCATGTCTTCAACTCTGTCCACCTTCAAGTCCGTCGACGACAACCGTTTCCATGGTGATGAGGATCATGATCCGAGGTCGGATCTCTCCCAAGGGGGGGAGATGATGTGGAGCATCCTACATTCATCTCCATGTACACCTTCATAGCACATCAAGCCCCAAGTGGACCTACTGGACTTAAGGTGAACCCGCTCCTCTTCAAGATTTACATGAATATCTATGGGACTTGGTCGCTACCTCACCATGGAACGTTGTGCATCATTAGGTACGAGGGCGACCACCGCCAAGTAGCTAAGGAGCTTCCCGGAGGCCAAGGAGAAGGACCCCAAGGCCACAAGGAAGAAGAAGGAGTGCACGAAGGTCAAATCTGCACCTCCCAGGCGACCCCGTGCCCACGGGCCTCGAAGACCCCGTGCGCACGGGCTACACAGAGAGCTGGAGCCGGAGCACCCCGTGCGCACGGGCCTGTACCATGCCCACGGGACCCCCGTGCGCACGGGCCCAACTTACCCCGTGCGCACGGGCCCTACAGGATGGACGGCTGTGATTGCTGTTTGGGCCTCCTCTTCATCCACCTCGTCCCTCACCTCCAGCCACCTATATATTCCGTACCTAGACCATTTGTTAGGGTTAGCAAAGGATATGATAGACATATGAGAGCTTTGCTCCTTGTACCACTCCTCCTCTTGAGAGAGAGAGACCTCTCCATTGGAGATCAAGACCTCCTATGGAGAAGATCCCTAGTGGATAGATCAAGACCTCCTATGGAGAAGATCCCTAATGGATAGGTCCCCATCATAGGACCACCAAGACCTCATTCCTCATAGGATTGGGATGAACTAGTACCTTGTATCTTTCCTTTGTTGTCTTTGAATCATTGTATCTCTCTTTGTGTAATTGGATCTAGCATATGTGTGATTGGATCTAGTCAATTGAGTGTTTTCCCTCTTGTGTTCTTCTTGTTCTTGGGGATTCCCCCTCCAATTCGTGAAAGATCTCCACTTAGGGTTCCACCCTATACCAATATAGAGTCATATCTTGTTCTAGTATCTAGTTGTAATCATTGAGTTTTAAATAAATAGAAGTGTGATGATAATCATTAATAGAGCATTGTCCCAAAAAAATAAAGGCCAAAAAAATAAAAAAGAGAAGGCCCAAAAAAAACAAAAAAAACTAAGGGGGCAATGCTACTATCCTTTTTCCACACGTGTGCTTCAAAGTAGTACCATGATCTTTATGATAGAGAGTCTCTTGTTTTGTCATTTTCATATACTAGTGGGGATTTTTCATTATAGAACTTGGCTTGTATATTCCAACAATGGGCCTCCTCAAGTGCCCTAGGTCTTCATGAGCAAGCAAGTTGGATGCACACCCACTTAGTTTATTTTGTTGAGCTTTCATACATTTATAGCTCTAGTGCATCTGTTGCATGGCAATCCATACTCCTTGCATTGACATCAATTGATGGGCATCTCCCTAGCCCATTGATTAGCCGCGTCGATGTGAGAATTTCTCCTTTTTTCTCTTCTCCACATAACCCCCATCATCATATTCTATTCCACCCAAAGTGCTATATCCATGGCTCACGCTCATGTATTGCGTGAAAGTTGAAAAAAGTTTGAGATTACTAAAGTGTGAAACAATTGCTTGGCTTGTCATCGGGGTTGTGCATGATGAGAGCATTCTTGTGTGACAAAAATGGAGCATGACCAAACTATATGATTTTGTAGGGATGAACTCTCTTTGGCCATATTATTTTGAGAAGACATGATTGCTTAGTTAGTATGCTTGAAGTATTATTATTTTTATGTCAATATTAAACTTTTATCTTGAATCTTTCGGATCTGAACATTCATTCCACAATAAAGAAAATTACATTGAGAAATATGTTAGGAAGCATTCCACATAAAAAATTCTGTTTTTATCATTTACCTACTCGAGGACGAGTAGGAATTAACCTTGGGGATGCTTGCTACGTCTCCAACGTATCTATAATTTTTGGTTGTTCCATGCTATTATATATTCTGTTTTGGATGTTTAATCGGCTCATTTATACACTTTTATATTATTTTTGGGACTAACCTATTAACCGAAGGCCCAACACAAATTGCTTTTTTTTGCCTATTTCAGTGTTTCGCAGAAAAAGAATATCAAACGGAGTCCAAACAAAATGAAACCTTCGGGGGCGTGATTTTTGGAACAAACATGATCCAGAGGACTTGGAGTGGACGTCAAGCAATCAACAAGGAGGCCATGAGGCAGGGGGCGCACCTACCCCCTAGGCGCGCCCTCCACCCTCGTGGGCCCCTCGTTGCTCCAGAGCTCCACCGGAGGGGGGCATTGATCACGGAGGGCCTCTACATCAACTCCATGGCCCCTCCGATGATGTGTGAGTATTTTACCTCAGACCTTCGGGTCCATAGTTATTAGCTAGATGGCTTCTTCTCTCTCTTTGGATCTCAATACAAAGTTCTCCTCTATTCTCTTGGAGATCTATTCGATGTAACTCTTTTTGCAATGTGTTTGTCGAGATCCGATGAATTGTGGGTTTATGATCAAGATTATCTATGAACAATATTTGAATCTTCTCTGAATTATTTTATGTATGATTGGTTATCTTTGCAAGTCTCTTCGAATTATCATTCTGGTTTGGCCTACTAGATTGATCTTTCTTGCAATGGGAGAAGTGCTTACCTTTGGGTTTAATCTTGCGGTGCTCGATCCTAGTGACAGAAAGGGAAACTACATGTATTGTATTGTTGCCATCAAGGATAAAAAGATGGGGTTTATATCATATTGCTTGAGTTTGTCCCTCTACATCATGTCATCTTGCTTAAGGCGTTACTCTATTCTTATGAACTTAATACTCTAGATGCATGCTGGATAGCGGTCGATGTGTGGAGTAATAGTAGTAGATGCAGGCAGGAGTCGGTCTACTTGTCACGGACGTGATGCCTATATACATGATCATACCTAGATATTCTCATAATTATTCGCTTTTCTATCAATTGATCGACAGTAATTTGTTCACCCACCATAATACTTATGCTATCTTGAGAGAAGCCACTAATGAAACCTATGGCCCCAGGGTCTATTTTCCATCATACAAGTTTCTAATCTATTTTTGCAATCTTTAGTTTCAATATATATCATGAAAATACCAAAAATATTTATCTTATTATCATTATCTCTATCGGATCTCACTCTTGCAAGTTGTCGTGAAGGGATTGACAACCCCTTTATCGCGTTGGTTGCGAGGTTCTTATTTGTTTGTGTAGGTACGAGGTGACTCGTGCGTGGTCTCCTATTGGATTCATACCTTGGTTCTCAAAAACCGAGGGAAATACTTACGCTGCTTTGCTGCCTCACTCTTTCCTCTTCAAGGGAAAACCAACGCAGTGCTCGAGAGGTAGCAGTGTAAACTGTGGAGGGGGGGCGCTGCACACGGCTAACAATGTTTGTTGTGTGTTCTAGAGGTGTCCCCCCACACATATATATAGGTTGGAGGGAGGATAGGCAGCCAAGGGGGCACCCCAAGTAGGAGGAATCCTACTTGGGGTCCTCCCAATTCAGCCTCCCCCTTTCCTATTCCTATTCGGAGTAGGAAGGGAAGAGGGGGAAGGGGGAATCCTATTCCCTTTTTCCTTCTCCAATTTGGCCATCCCATATGGGGGGGGGGCGCACCAGCCCCTTAGTGGCTGGTGTGTTTCCCCTCTTGGCCATTAGGCCCATATAGCTTGCTGGGGGTTGCCTGGAACCCCTTCCGGCGACCCGATATGTACCCGGTACCCCCAGAACACTTCCGGTGTCCGAATACTATCGTCCTATATATGGATCTTTACCTCTCGGCAATTTTGAGACTCCTCGTCATGTCCGTGATCTCATCCGGCACTCCGAACAACATTTGGTCACCAAATCACATAACTCATACAATATAAAATCGTGATCGAATGTTAAGCGTGCGGACCCTACGGGTTCGAGAACTATGTAGACATGATGAAGACATCTCTCCGGTCAATAACTAATAGCGGAACCTAGGTGCTCATATTGGTTCCTACATATTCTATGAAGATCTTTATCAGTCAAACCATAATGACAACATACGTCATTCCCTTTGTCATCGGTATGTTACTTGCCCGAGATTCGATCGTCGGTATCTTCATACTTAGTTCAATATCGTCATTGGCAAGTCTCTTTACTCGTTCCGTAATGCATCATCTCATAACTAAATCATTATTTACATTACTTGCGAGGCTATCATGATGTGCATTATCGAGAGGGCCCAGAGATACCTCACCGATACTCGGAGTGACAAATCCTAATCTCGATCTATGTCAACCCAGCGAACACATTCGGAGATACCTGTAGAGCATCTTTATAATCACCCCGTTACGTTGTGACGTTTGATAGCACATAAGGTATTCCTCTGGTACCTGGGAGTTGTATAATCTCATAGTCAAAGGAATATGTATAAGTCATGAAGAAAGCAATAGCAATAAAACTGAACGATCATAATGGTAAGCTAACGGATGGGTCTTGCCCATCACATCATTCTCCTAATGATGTGATCCCGTTTATCAAATTACAACACATGTCTATGGTTAGGAAACTAAACCATCTTTGAATAGTGATCTAGTCTAGTAGATGCTTACTAGGGACACGGTGTTTTGTCTATGTATCCACACATGTATCAAGTTTCCGGTCAATACAATTCTAGCATGAATAATAAACATTTATCATTATATAAGGAAATATAAAATAACAACTTTATTACTTCCTCTAGGGCATATTTCCTTCAAATAATTCCTGGCCGGGACTTGAGAATTGATTTTGAATGACCTACATATGTTTGTGCCATTATTTTCTTCAAGATAGGTCTGTACATAGAAAAATGTGCTTAAAAATCGAACCATAATCTCTGGATATGCATAAAAAATAGCCATAAATTCCTAATCCTACTTCATGGCACATAAACATTGATTTGATGCCAAATTTGTTTTATTATTTTTATAGGTGATGTCTGACGATGTGGACAGCGAGGATGAAGATGTCCAGAGGAGGTACAGGAGGCAAATCCTGAGGGAGCTTTATGCAGGAATGCATAACAGGCGTATTAGGACCTGGGACGCCGGCTATCGATGCCCATTTTGCTACCACAAGCTTCACGACGCGTATCAAAGTGTTCTGGCGCATGCAAGAGGACGGGTTGTTAGCTCCTTCAGGCAGAAGTAGTTTCACAGGGTGGCGCACGGCGCGTACGACGAGTACCTAGAGAAGCTTCAGGATCGTTCCGGCATGTGAGATGAGATGTGGGATCGAACTATGTATGCTTGAGCAATGCTTAATGACGGTTGAACTATGTACTTATGGTTGAACTATGCTTGTGTACGTGTACGCTTATTATCTATGTCTGAGTATGTTTAATCTATGTTTACTTATGTCTAACTGTGGGATATGGATGCAATCAGTTCGGTTGATGGAATCTACCTCCGTCCTCGTTTATTGGTCCCGTTTGTAATTTGTGTTAAATGTTAACCAAGTATTTAACTAACAAAATGTTAGTGCAGGTCAGCAAAAATTATATCGTTGGATGCGTATTTGAACATAGTGTTCAATGATATAATTTTTGGTGACATGCATAAACATTTCTTAGTTAAATATTTGGTCGAAATTTGGTACAAATTACAAAGGGGACCAATAAACTAGGACGGAGGTAGTACGTCAATCACACACGGTTCCCAAAATTGATACCATGTGCAATGACCTTCATTTCGCCTGTTGCGTCAATCACACACGGTTCCCAAAATTGGAACCGTGTGCAATGACTTTCATTTTACATGTTGCGTCAATCACACATGGTTGGCTCTAGCAAACCGTTGCCTCCGAAATTCTTTGTGGGGCAGAAAACCCTCACCACCCAATTCAAAAAATAAAAAATAAAACCCTCGCCATCCCCACGTCACAAAAACCCTCACCCCGCCCGCCACCCCTCTAGTCCCCATTCACACCTGCAGAAGCTCCTCCGCGTCTATGCATGGCACCGCCAATCGCAGCGGTAACCACTTAGCTCTAAGCATACCACCGCTGCCAGGCTGCCAGCAAACCCCACCGCATTTTGCCACTTCCTCTTGCCGCCGCCTATCGCCATCGACTTTTTCGACGCTACTCGTGGTCGACCCAGCTCCGCTCGGTTGGGGAATCTGCCGTACTAAGGGTTCTTTCTCATGGACAACAAGGTAACTAATTTAATGAGATATTATGTCATCTCTTATCCCAGTTCATCTGCCTCCTTTAATCACCCAGCCGAAATCGCCGTGAATTCATTTTTATTCGAGCTGATTTGAGAGTTTTCTTTCATTCATAGAGTGTACAATGCGTCGACACATCAGGACTTTGCAGCCTTTGCCAGACATTCCATCTCACCGTACTAGATGACTTGAGGATGCGCGTGGTATGTCCAATCTCACCCTAAATCGGTTGGCATGGCCTACTTTCCTGAACATATTCTAAATATTGCTACATTTGGATTAAAGGTGCCACATGCACGACATACGTGAAAGGGGATTTCCATGACATCATGTTTACCCTATCTGTTATTTCCTAAACATCTTTCTATATTAGGCAAATTAATGATGTATTGTTCTTTCAATCACTCTCATATTTCCATGACATCATGTTTACCCTATCTGTTTAATTATAGATTTTTGCCCTTCGATTTCGACTGTTGTACAGTTGTTTCAATTTGGGCCCATATTTGCATGTTACCATATTTTCTTTAACAATCCAACCATTTTCTGCAGCACGTCCCTTGCTATGCAATAGAATCAGCAGTGCACAATATTTCCCTTTACATAAATCAAGACTGGAGGATCTCATACTACACACAAACCATGGATTTACAATCATTGCTACTGTAAGACTTGATGAACATGGTGACTCCTATTTTGGCACTGGCTTTTGGAAAGAAATTTCTAAGTTTTATGAACTGAAAGCTAGCACTAGAATTGCATTGCACATAAAAGGGCCTGGTCATGAGATATATGCTAACTTCCCCGACGATATCATCCGTCCAGATTTTGTTCGAAGTAAGTTTTGTTTTCAACTATGTGCATGTTGACTTACCGAGCAATACCAAATGAATTGTGTAGTATTTAAGAAACCAATTGTTATTCCCTTTTCTTACTATATTCCTACCTAATAACTTCTAGTTACCAATACAGTTTTCTATTGCCCTGTTTTAACTAAATATTCCATGTACTCCCATTTCTATTAGAAAGCGCCGCTGACAAGGAGACTTTGGAGGTGGAGAACGGGGCTGCCAACAAGCGGAGGCGGGGTGAGCTAGAACCGCAAGCGACTCCAGCAGGCCTAGACTTCATCAGCAGCCTCCCCGATGATATGTTGACAGTCATCATCTCCCTCCTGCCAATCAAATATGGGGCGCGGACAACCGTCCTTTCCTGGCGGTGGCGCCCCCTATGGAACTCCAGCCTCTCGACCTCATCGACACCCACGAGCTCTGCCATGGCTATTGCAAAAGCTTGGATGCATTCTCTAAGATCATTGGCAGTCACCTTGGCCCAACCAGAGGCCTTATAATGGGCAAGTTCCGTTCCAACGGCAAGGGACGAGCCAAGCTTGACGACTGGTTCCGATCCCTCGCCCTAGATCAGCTCGACGAGCTCACTTTTGATGATGGGCATATGCACTCGCTGCCAATGTTCGAGCTTTGCCTTGTGCCCATGCTGCGCGTCGCCAAGTTCGGGAACTGCCATCCCCCTTAATGACGTGCCCGCTCTTATTCTACCATGACTGAAGCACCTCGAGCTCGTCGCCGTCTGCCTCTCAAACGGTGACATGGAGCGCCTGCTCCATGGCTGTACTGCACTCGAGTACCTTCATCTTTAGGCGATCAATGGGTTGAGTACCTTCCGCATCACCTCCATGACTCTCCGGACTATTTATGTGTGTTGCTGGTGCGGTAGGAAGACATCACAAGATGTGTACCACGTTATGCTCACTGAGGGCACACGTGCACTTGTGAGATTACTTGTAGTTGATCAAGAAGGTCCAACAAGAATCAATGTCATTTCTGTGCCAAAATTGATAGTGGTGGGCTACTTGTCTGACAAATACTCCTAACTTGTTATTGGATCCACACCCATTCAGGTACAACAGCCGCCTTCTACCTCTCCTTCTACAAATTAACATTATTTATAATTTTGAAGATGTTTGTTCGTCTGTCATTCAGAAAATGATTCGGACAAACTTGAACCCGAAACTACGCAAAGTGAAGGTCTTGGCACTAGAATCTATCGGCCCCAACCTGGAGCAAGTTGTCACTTTCCTGAGATGCTTTCCATGCCTGGAGAAGCTATATATCGAGGTGATGTTCCTTTCCTGTTAAACGTTAACCATAAGGGAGTTCAATTTGTGACACATTTTCCCAAGTTTACAATGACAATGTACTACGATTTCTAAAGGATTCTTTTGGAGGATTTCAGTACATACATGCCCCTCCCCATATTGGTTGCTTCATCCATATGGTTACAATCCATATGCATTTCTCCTTTGGATTCATCTGTACTAGTTTTCTTAGGGAACTTTTCATCCACTCCAACCTCTTGTGAAGAAGGCTACATTTTTCTAGAATGTAATCAAATGCCCATGTTAATCATGTCAGATCAAAGATGGCATGTTAGTGCATTTTACAAATCCTGCAAACCAAATAGGCCTGTAGTAATGTTCAAAACTGCATGTAGGCACTAACACCTTTTCTTCTTTTGTAGATAAGATTAGGCCCGGTGGTGGATAATGTGATACAATATAACAATTATGTCGAATGCCTAGATCTGCATCTCTCACAAATTAGTTCGAACTCCTATCGAGGGACCTTACCGGAGATTATATTCGCTAGGTTCTTTGTTCTCAGAGCAAGGGTGTTGAAGGAAATGAGGTTTTCCCTACATTTATTTCGCAAAAATGAATGGTTTGTTGATCAGCGCCGCCGCCTGCGGTAGAATGGAATAGGCTCCAAAAATGCTGAATTTCATTTTGGAACTTCAAATGATAGACTAATTGGAAGTCATCATGTCAACCACATACATGACTTCTCAGTGGCTGACCCCTTTGCAAAAATTGGGAGGTTTCGAAACAAGACTTAGAAGTGGTAATATTAGTTTGAAACTCTCTGATATCCATGTTTAGCGGATCAAAGCAAGCGTTTGCAGCTGATGAGCTGAATTTCATTTCTAATATCAGTTTGAACCTTGTAATCTTTAAATTTGAGCCATATAACTCTAGAATTTGAACCTTATAATATTTTTTGTGGTACAATCGTTGTAATGGCATCGTATGAGACTCGTATGTTGGTAGCACTATTTTGACCTTAATATGCAATGGTCTTAGATTTTATTAACCATTCTCGAATCTGTTTACCTTGTCGATCTCACAACACACGATCTGTATAGCTAACTCAACTGCGATCTTTGACATTATTGCACACAGTTGGTTTCTTCCACAGTATGCCCTGTAGAGCGCAGAATTAATTATCGCACTTGAGTGTCCATCATCACCCTTGTGTGTAACTTTGACCTCATCATTCACGGGTAAACTTATGACCGAAGTCATTCCACACACTTCATTTTTACAAAGCTTTTTGCCAATAAACACCCACGATTTGTCCCTCTTCTAGCCAACGTGTGGCCAAACTAGCCGGGCAGAAGCTTGCGTAGTAGCACGGGAACAGGCTCACCGACGATACATTTGGCGCCTCTTTGAGCCCACGCGTGCGGTGTGGTGTTGTCAAGCGTGCATTGGAATCTTCCGCTATGAACGCCGTGACAAGATGTGACGATTACAGTCCGGCCGGCCCCCATTTATTACAGTGGACATTTAATCCTTGTGTCTCTTCAACATTTCGATCGCGTCCCACCATTGCAGCTCCAATGGCGCTCCGAGCGGCTCCCGACGACGAGCAGTAGTTCACACTACAAAAAAAGACACTTCCGTGATGATACGTGTTTGTCACAGTAGGTCACGTTTTCTATCATGCATGTACATCCATGATGATTTTATGACAGAATCAAGATAGTCATACCCGTGCTATCATAGAACTGTTCCATGACATTACCAAAATTATCATCACGAAAGTGTCCACTTCCATGACGATAAATGCCGCGTCATGGAAGTGCTTTCTTCAAGGGTGACTGACCCGTGGTATCCACCGTAATGGGCCGCCGTTAAGCTATCGGGTCCGGTTTTGGATCCGATAACCTGTTAACAGCCCGGACCAATGAGGGTTTTCCATGTGTAAAATTGTCATTGGCCGGAGGAAACACGTGTTGGCTCACCGTTGGGACAGATGTCATCCAATCGTTGGACAAGAGGCGCCTATGATACGTCGACACGTAGCACGGCCCAACAGAGGCCCATTCCGGTGAAAAGGCCGGCCTAGCTAAAGGGCCACCATGTTTTTTCAGACACTAGTGGGCTGCCCCGTTAATAGCCTATCATGTTTTGAGTCAAATTGAGGCCCATACCAAATCAGGCCCATTTACAACCTGTCGTGTTTTGGGCCAAATTATGGCCCATATCTGATCTGGTCCGTTAACAGGCCACTATTCTTATGGGCCCATTCTAAGACAGGTTTGTATTTCAGCTTGTTAAATGCTCGTTACTAGTTCGGCCCGATAATAGTTTCGGTCTGTTAGCGGCCCGTGGTGCATCTGGGACATTGTCGGCTTGGTTTAACTTTAGGCCATTTAACGACCCATGCATAAACTGGGCTATTTCTTGTCCGAAGTAACTTTAGGCCTCTTACCGGCCCATAGTCTTCGTGGATAAATTTCAGCCCGACTGGCCTATCGGCCTGTTAATGGCCAGTGTAACAGTTGGGCCTAATTACAACCCGTGTTGAATCCGGTCTGCTTACAGCCCATCCGACAATGGCCCGTGACACTTTTAGGCCTATGGCCCACGTAGATATCGGCCTGCTTAAAACCCATAAATTTATTGGGCCAAACAGGCCCGAGATATATTTTGGCCTGTTAACTGCTCGTCCTATTTGGGCTAAACATGGGCCTTAGGCAGTTTCGGCCTGTATTGGTCCGTGAATTTTTCGGCTCAATGCTAGCCCAACCTAGGTTTTAGCCTGTTAAAAGCCCATGGTATTCTCTAGCTCAGCAGGTTAGAACTTTACTCGGCCAGTTAAAGGCGGGAAACTACTATAGGTTTAGACCGGCTAATGGCCCAAGATGATTATACGCCCATGTTTTGGCCCATATGAGTAATGGGCCGGCCTGAAGACCGATAACACTGAGATCCACTAAACGTTCCGGCCTAAATTACAACATACTTAACAAATAATAAACCTAGACTATACAATAAAGCAATTATGGCATATTACATGCACTGGGAATCAAAGTTCGCTACCGGTGATAATAAAGCACAACGTGACCGCGGATTACATAAACTGGGCATCAAAGGTCGCCACCAGTGCATATAAACGTGATGTCTACTACACAACCTTCTTCTTGTAGATGTTGTTGGGCCTCCAAGTGCAGAGGTTTGTAGGATAGTAGCAAATTTCCCTCAAGTGGATGACCTAAGGTTTATCAACCCATAGGAGGCGTAGGATGAAGATGGTCTCTCTCAATCAACCCTGCAACCAAATAACAAAGAGTCTCTTGTGTCCCCAACACACCCAATACAATGGTAAATTGTATAGGCGCACTAGTTCGGCGAAGAGATGGTGATACAAGTGGTATACGGATGGTGGATAAAGGTATTTGTAATCTGAAAATATAAAAACAGCAAGGTAACTAATGATAAAAGTGAGCGTAAATGGTATTGCAATGCTAGTAAACAAGGCCTAGGGTTCATACTTTCACTAGTGCAAGTCCTCTCAAAAATAATAACATAATTGGATCACATAACTATCCCTCAACGTGCAACAAAGAGTCACTCCAAATTCACTAATAGCGGAGAACAAATGAAGAGATTATGGTAGGGTACGAAACCACCTCAAAGTTATTATTTCCAATCAATCCGTTGGGCTATTCCTATAAGTGTCACAAACAGCCCTAGAGTTTGTACTAGAATAACACCTTAAGACACAAATCAACCAAAACCCTCATGTCACCTAGATACTCCAATGTCACCTCAAGTATCCGTGGGTATGATTATACAATATGCATCACACAATCTCAGATTCATCTATTCAACCAACACATAGAACCTCAAAGAGTGCCCCAAAGTTTCTACCGGAGAATCACGATGAAAACGTGTGCCAACCCCTATGCATAGGTTCATGGGCGGAACCCGCAAGTTGATCACCAAAACATACATCAAGTGAATCACGTGATATCCCATTGTCACCACAGATACGCACGGCAAGACATACATCAATTGTTCTCAAATCTTTAAAGACTCAATCCGATAAGATAACTTCAGAGGGGAAACTCAATCCATTACAAGAGAGTAGAGGGGGGGACATCATAGGATCCAAATATAATGGCAAAGCTCGTGATACATCAAGATCGTATCACCTCAAGAACACGAGAGAGAGAGATCAAACACATAGCTACTGGTACATACCCTCGGCCTCGAGGGAGAACTACCCCCTCCTCGTCATGGAGAGCATCGGGATGATGAAGATGGCCACCAGAGAGGGATTCCCCCTCCGGCAGGGTGCCGGAATGGGTCTAGATTGGCTTTCGGTGGCTACGGAGGCTTCTGGCGGCGGAACTCCCGATCTATTGTGCTCCCCGATAGTTTTAGGGTATATGGATATATATATATAGACGGAAGAAATACATCAGGGGAGCCATGAGGGGCCCACGAGGGTGGAGGGCACGCCGGGGGGGTGGGTGCGCCCCCTGCCTCATGGCTTCCTCGTTGATCCCCTGACATGCACTCCAAGTCTCCTATATTGCTTTCTTTCCAAAAATTACTTTTCTGAAGGTTTCATTCCGTTTGGACTCCGTTTGATATTCCTTTTCTGCGAAACACTGAAACAAGGGAAAAACAGAAACTGGCACTGGGCTTTGGGTTAATAGGTTAGTCCCAAAAATCATATAAAATAGCATATAAATGCATATAAAACATCCAAGGTTGATAAAATAATAGCATGGAACAATCAAAAATTATAGATACGTTGGAGACGTATCTGCATCCTCAAGCTTAATTCATGCTCGTCCTCGAGTAGGTAAATGATAAAAACAGAATTTTTGATGTGGAATGCTACCTAACATATTTATCCATGTAGTTCTCTATATTGTGGAAAGAATATTCAGATCCATAAGATTCAAGACAAAAGTTTAATATTTAAATAATAATACTTCAAGCATACTAACCAATTAATCATGTCTTCTCAAAATAACATGGCCAAAGAAGGCTATCCCTACAAAATCATAGTCTGGCTATGCTCTATATTCATCACACAAAATATTTAAATCATGCACAACCCCGATGACAAGCCAAGAAATTGTTTCATACTTTTGATGTTCTCAAACTTTTTCAATCTTCACGCAATACATGAGCGTGAGCCATGGACATAGCACTATAGGTGGAATAGAATGATGGTTGTGGAGAAGACAAAAAGGAGAAGATGGTCTCACATCAACTAGGCGCATCAACAGGCTATGGAGATGCCCATTAATAGATATCAATGTGAGTGAGTAGGGATTGCCATGCAACGGATGCACTAGAGCTATAAATGTATGAAAGCTCAACAAAAGAAACTAAGTGGGTGTGCATCCAACTTGCTTGCTCACGAAGACCTAGGGCATTTTGAGGAAGCCCATCATTGGAATATACAAGCCAAGTTCTATAATGAAAGATTCCCACTAGTATATGAAAGTGAAAACATAGGAGACTCTCTATCATGAAGATCATGGTGCTACTTTGAAGAACAAGATTGGTAAGAGGATAGTAGCATTGCCCCTTCTCTCTTTTTCTCTCATCTTTTTATATTTTTTTATTTGGGCTCTTTTTTATGGCCTCTTTTCTCTTCCTTTTTTTATTTGGGCTTCTTTGGTCTCTTTTATTTATTTATTTTCGTCCGGAGTCTCATCCCGACTTGTGGGGGAATCATAGTCTCCATCATCCTTTCCTCACTGGGACAATGCTCTAATAATGATGATTATCACACTTTTATTTACTTACAACTCAAGAATTACAACTCGATTCTTAGAACAAAATATGACTCTTTATGCTCCGGCGGTGTACCGGGATGTGCAATGACTCATGAGTGACATGTATGAAAGAATAATGAACGGTGGCTTTGCCACAAATACGATGTCAACTACATGATCATGCATAGCAATATGACAATGATGGAGCATGTCATAATAAACGGAACGGTGGAAAGTTGCATGACAATATATCTCGGAATGGCTATGGAAATTCCATAATAGGTAGGTATGGTGGTTGTTTTGAGGAAGATATATGGTGGGTTTATGGTACCGGCGAAAGTTGCGCGGTACTAGAGAGGCTAGCAATGGTGGAAGGGTGAGAGTGCGTATAATCCTTGGACTCAACATTAGTCATAAAGAACTCACATACTTATTGAAAAATCTATCAGTTATCGAAACAAAGTACTACGCGCATGCTCCTAGGGGGATAGATTTGTAGGAAAAGACCATCGCTCATCCCCGACCACCACTCATAAGGAAGACAATCAATAAATAAATCATGCTCCGACTTCATCACATAACGGTTCACCATACGTGCATGCTACGGGAATCACAAACTTCAACACAAGTATTTCTCAAATTCACAACTACTCAACTAGCATGACTCTAATATCATCATCTCCATATCTCAAAACAATCATCAAGTATCAAACTTCTCATAGTATTCAATGCACTTTATATGAAAGTTTTTATTATATCCCTCTTGGATGCCCATCATATTAGGACTAGTTTCATAACCAAAGCAAACCACCATGCTGTTCTAAAGACTCTCAAAATGATATAAGTGAAGCATGAGAGTTCATTAATTTCTATAAAATAAAACCACCACCGTGCTCTAAAAAGATATAAGTGAAGCACTAGAGCAACAACAAACTACTCTGAAAGATATAAGTGAAGATCAATGAGTAGTCGAATAATTATGCAACTATGTGCAGACTCTATAACATTTAATAATTTTAGATCTTGGTATTTTATTCAAACAGAAAGCAAAAGAAAATAAAATGACGCTCCAAGCAAAACACATATCATGTGGTAAATAAAAATATAGCTCCAAGTAAAGTTACCGATGAACGAAGACGAAAGAGGGGATGCCTTCCGGGGCATCCCCAAGCTTAGGTTCTTGGTTGTACTTTAATATTACCTTGGGGTTCCATGGGCACCCCAATCTTAGGCTCTTGCCACTCCTTATTCCATAGTCCATCGAATGTTCACCCAAAACTTGAAAACTTCACAACACAAAACTTAACAGAAAACTCGTAAGCTCCGTTAGTATAAGATAATAAATCACCACTTAGGTACTGTAATGAACTCATTCTAAATTCATATTGGTGTAATATCTACTGTATTCCAACTCATCTATGGTTCATACCCTCCGATACTACTCATAGATTCATCAAAATAAGCAAACAACACATAGAAAACAGAATCTGTCAAAAACAGAACAGTCTATAGTAATCTGGATCAAACGTATACTTCTGGAACCTCAAAAAAATTACAAAATAAATTGGTGGACCTGAGGAATTTGTATATTAATCATATTCAAAAAGAATTAACTAAATAGCACTCTCCAATAAAAAATGGCAGCAAATCTCGTGAACGCTAAAGTTTCTGTTTTTTACAGCATGATCGCAAAGACTTTCCCCAAGTCTTCCCAAAGGTTCTACTTGGCACAAACACTAATTAAACAAAAAAAACACAACCATAACATAGGCTAGATAAATTATTTATTACTAAACAGGAGCAAAAAGCAAGGGACAAAATAAAGTTGGGTTGCCTCCCAACAAGCGCTATTGTTTAACGCCCCTAGCTAGGCATGATGATTTCAATGATGCTCACATAAAGGATAAGAATTGAAACACAAAGAGAGCATCATGAAGAATATGACTAGCACATTTAAGTCTAACCCACTTCCTATGCATAGGGATTTTGTGAGCAAACAACTTGTGGGAACAAGAATCAACTTGCATAGGAAGGTAAAACAAGCATAACTCCAAAATTTTAAGCGCATAGAGAGGAAACTTGATATTACTGCAATTCCTACAAGCATATGTTCCTCCCTCATAATAATTTTCAGTATCATCATGAATGAATTCAACAATATAACTATCACATAAAGCATTCTTTTCATGATGCATAAGCATAGAATTTGTATTACTCTCCACATAAGCAAATTTCTTCTCTTTCAGAATAATGGGAGCAAACTCAACAAAATAACTATCATGTGAGGCATAATCCAATTGAAAGTTAAAATCATGATGACAAGTTTCATGTATATCATTATTCTTAATAGCATACAAGTCATCACAATGATCATCATAGATAGCATCTTTGTTCTCATAATCAATTGGAACCGCTTACGGAATAGTGGATTCATCACAAAATAAAGTCATGACCTTGATACGTCTCCAACGTATCTATAATTTTTGATTGCTCCATGCTATATTATCTACTGTTTTGGACTATATTGGGCTTTATTTACCACTTTTATATTATTTTTGGGACTAACCTACTAACCGGAGGCCTAGCCCAGAATTGCTGTTTTTTGCCTATTTCAGTATTTCGGAGAAACAGAATATCAAACAGAGTCCAAACAGAATAAAACCTTCGGGAACATGATTTTCTCAATGAACGTGATCCAGGAGACTTGGACCCTACTCCAAGGAGTCAAAGAGGCGGTCACGAGGGTGGGGGCCCGCCCACCCCCCTAGGGCGCGCCCCCTGCCTTGTGGGCCCCTCGGTGCTCCACCGACGTACTCCTTCCTCCTATATATACCTACGTACCCCCAAACAATCAGAACAGGAGCCAAAAACCTAATTCCACCGCCAAAACTTTCTGTATCCACGAGATCCCATCTTGGGGCATGTTCCAGAGCTCCGCCGAAGAGGGCCGTCAACACGGAGGGCTTCTAATCATCATAGCCCCTCCGATGAAGTGTGAGTAGTTTACCTCAGACCTTTGGGTCCATAGTTAGTAGCTAGATGGCTTCTTCTCTCTTTTTGGATCTCAATAGAAAGTTCTCCCCCTCTCTCGTGGAGATCTATTCAATGTAATCTTCTTTTTGCGGTGTGTTTGTTGAGACCGATGAATTGTGGGTTTATGATCAAGTCTATCTATGAATAATATTTGAATCTTCTCTGAATTCTTTTATGTATGATTGGTTATCTTTGCAAGTCTCTTCGAATTATCCGTTTGGTTTGACCAACTAGATTGGTGGTTCTTGCCATGGGAGAAGTGCTTAGCTTTGGGTTCGATCTTGCGGTGTCCTTTCCCAGTGATAGAAGGGGCAGCAACGCACGTATTGCATCATTGCCATCGAGGATAACAAGATGGGGTTTATTTCATATTGCATGAATTTATCTCTCTACATCATGTCATCTTGCTTAAAGCATTACTCTGTTTTTAACTTAATACTCTAGATGCATGCTGGATAGCGGTCAATGAGTGGAGTAATAGTAGTAGATGCAGAATCGTTTCTGTCTACTTGTCATGGACATGATGCCTATATACATGATCATGCCTAGATATTCTCATAACTATGCTCAATTCTGTCAATTGCTCAACAGTAATTTGTTCACCCACCGTAGAATACTTATGCTCTTGAGAGAAGCCACTAGTGAAACTTATGGCCCCTGGGTCTATTCTCATCGTATCAATCTCCATCACTTTAATCTTGCTTTGCTTTTTTACTTTGCCTTTTACTTTTCACTTTGCATCTCTATACCAAAAATACCAAAAATATTATATCTGTCAGATCTCACTTTCGTAAGTGAACGTGAAGGGATTGACAACCCCTAATCGCGTTGGTTGCGAGTAGCTATCGTTTTGTGCAGGTACGAGGGACTTAAGCGTGGCCTCCTACTGGATTGATACCTTGGTTCTAAAAAACTAAGGGAAATACTTACGCTACTCTACTGCATCATCCTTTCCTCTTCGGGGAAATCCAACGCAAGCTCAAGAGGTAGCAAGAAGAATTCCTGGCGCCGTTGCCAAGGAGTCTACGCAAAAAGTCAACATACCAAGTACCCATCACAATCCGTATCTCTCGCATTACATTAGTTGCCATTTGCCTCTCATTTTCCTCTCCCCCACTTCACCCTTGCCGTTTTATTTGCCCTCTCTTTCCCAATCCCCTTCTCCTTCCCTTTCTCCGTTTACCTCTTTTTACCCGCTTGCCTTTTGTTTGCTCGTGTGTTGGATTGCTTGTTTGTCGCGATGGCACAAGATACTACCAAATTGTGTGACTTCACCAATACCAATAATAATGATTTCCTTAGCAATCCGATTGCTCCTCTTGCCAATACTGAATCTTGTGAAATCAATACTGCTTTGTTGAATCTTGTTATGAAAGATCAATTCGCCGGCCTTCCTAGTGAAGATGCCGCTACTCATCTAAATAGCTTCGTTGATTTATGTGATATGCAAAAGAAAAAAGATGTCGATAATGATGTCGTTAAATTGAAGCTATTTCCTTTTTCTCTTAGAGATCGTGCTAAAGCTTGGTTTTCGTCTTTGCCTAAAAATAGTATTGATTCTTGGAACAAGTGCAAAGATGCTTTTATCTCTAAGTATTTCCCTCCCGCTAAGATCATCTCTCTTAGAAACGATATTATGAACTTTAAGCAACTTGATCATGAACATGTTGCACAAGCTTGGGAGAGAATGAAATTAATGATACATAATTGCCCTACTCATGGTTTGAATTTTGTGGATGATTATACAAAAATTTTATGCCGGATTGAATTTTGCTTCTAGAAATCTTTTAGATTCGGCCGCGGGAGGCACTTTTATGGAAATCACTTTAGGAGATGCTACTAAACTCCTAGATAATATTATGGTTAATTATTCTCAATGGCATACTGAAAGATCTTCTAATAAAAAAGTGCATGCGATAGAAGAAATCAATGTTTTGAGTGGAAAGATGGATGAACTCATGAAATTATTTGCTACTAAGAGTGTTTCTTCTGATCCTAATGATATGCCTTTGTCTACTTTGATTGAGAATATCAATGAATCTATGGATGTGAATTTTGTTGGTAGGAATAATTTTGGTAACAACGCTTATAGAGGGAATTTTAATCCTAGGGCATATCCTAGTAATCCTTCTAATAATTATGGGAATTCCTACAACAACTCTTATGGAAATTATAATAAGATGCCCTCTGAATTTTAGAATAGTGTTAAAGAGTTTATGAATTCACAAAAGAATTTTAATGCTTTGCTTGAAGAGAAATTGCTTAAAGTTGATGACTTGGCTAGGAATGTTGATAGAATTTCTCTTGAGGTTGATTCTTTAAAGCTTAGATCTATTCCTCCTAAGCATGATATCAATGAGTCTCTCAAAGCCATGAGAATTTCCATTGATGAGTGCAAGGAAAGAACCGCTAGGATGCGTGCTTCCAAACATGCCTTTATTAAAGCGTGTTCTTCCAATTCCTATGAAAATCAAGATGAAGATCTAAAAGTTATTGATGTGTATCCTATTAAATCTTTGTTTTTCAATATAAATCTTGATGAAACTGAATATGATCTTCCTTTACCTAGAAGGCGTTCTAAAAATTCGGAGTATTTAGATCTTTATGATGAAATTGATGAAAGTGGGACTGAAAGAAATAAAAATCTAGATGTTGCTAAACCCAATATACTGGATTTCAAGGAATTTAATTATGGAAGTTGCTCTTTAATTGATTGTATTTCCTTGTTGCAATCCGTGCTAAATTCTCCACATGCTTATAGTCAAAAGAAAGCCTTCACCGAACATATTGTTGATGCCTTGATGCAATCTTATGAAGAAAAACTTGAGTTGAAAGTTTCTATCCATAGAAAACTCTATGATGAGTGGGAACCAACTATGAAAATTAAAATTAAAGATCATGAGTTTTATGCTTTGTGTGATTTGGGTGCTAGTGTCTCCACTATCCCCAAAACTTTGTGTGATTTGCTAGATTTCCGCAATTTTGATGATTGCTCTCTAAACTTGCATCTTGCGGATTCTACTATTAAGAAACCTATGGGAAGGATTAATGATGTTCTTATTGTTGCAAATAGAAATTATGTGCCCATAGATTTCATTGTTCTTGATATAGATTGCAATCCTTCTTGCCCTATTATTCTTGGTAGACCTTTCCTTAGAACAGTTGGTGCGATTATTGATATGAAGGAAGGGAATATTAGATTTCAATTTCCATTAAAAAAGGGCATGGAACACTTTCCAAGAAAGAAAATAAAATTTCCATATGAAATTATCATGAGAGCCACTTATGGATTGCCTACCAAAGATGGCAATACCTGGATCTATCCTCGCTTTTATGCCTAGCTAGGGGCGTTAAACGATAGCGCTTGTTGGGAGGCAACCCAATTTTATTTTTATTCCTTGCTTTTTGCTCCTGTTTAGTAATAAATAAATTATTTATCCTCTGTTTTGGTTGTGTTTTTTTTGTTTAATTAGTGTTTGTGCCAAGTAGAACCGTTGGGAAGACTTGGGGAAAGTCTTGTTGAACTTGCTGTTAAAAACAGAAACTTTAGCACTCACGAGAACTGCTGTCATTTTTATTTGGAGAGTGATATTTAGTTAATTCTTTTTAAATATGATTAATAGATAAATTTCTCACGTACAGAAATTTATTTTACAATTTTTGCTGTTCCAGATATTGCGCTAGCTACAGATTACTACAGACTATTCTGTTTTTGACAGATTCTGTTTTTCGTGTGTTGTTTGCTTATTTTGATGAATCTATGGTTAGTAAAATAGTTTATAATCCATAGAGAAGTTGGAATACAGTAGGTTTAACACCAATATAAATAAAGAATGAGTTCATTACAGTACCTTGAAGTTGTTTTTTGTTTTCTTTCGCTAACGGAGCTCACGAGTTTTCTACTTTAAGTTTTGTGTTGTGAAGTTTTCAAGTTTTAGGTGAATTCTTGTGATGGATTATGGAACAAGGAGTGGCAAGAGCCTAAGTTTGGGGATGCCCATGGCACCCCCAAGATAATCCAAGGACACCAAAAAGTCAAAGCTTGGGGATGCCCCGGAAGGCATCCCCTCTTTCGTCCACTTCCATCGGTAATTTACTTGGAGCTATATTTTTATTCACCAACATGATATGTGTTTTGCTTGGAGCGTCTTGTATTATTTGTGTCTTTGGTTGCTAGTGTGCCACAATCATCCTTGCTGTACACACCTTTTGAGAGAGCCATACATGGATTAGAATTTGATAGAATACTCTGTGTGCTTCACTTATATCTTCTTGAGCTAAGTAGTTTTGCTCCATGTGCTTCACTTATATCTTTTGAGCGCTATAATTTTGCTCTATGTGCTTCACTTAGATTTTTTAGAGCACGGTGGTGGATTTGTTTTAAAGAAACTATTGATCTCTCATGCTTCACTTAAATTATTTTGAGAGTCTTAATAACATGGTAATTTGCTTAATAATAACATGCTTGGTATTCAAGATTTGTGAAACTTTATTTTGAGTGTGTTGAATTCTAAGAAAAGTTGGATGCTTGATAATTGTTTTGAGATATGGAGGTAATAATATCCAAGTCATGCTAGTAGAGTAATTGTGAATTTCATAAGTACTTGAGTTAAAGTTTGCAAGTCCCATAGCATGCACGTATGGTAAACGTTATGCAACAAATTTGAAACATGATGTGTTATTTGATTGTCCTCCTTATGAGTGGCGGTCGGGGATGAGCGATGGTCTTTTCCTACCAATCTACCCCCCTAGGAGCATGCGCGTAATACTTTGGTTTTTGATGGCTTGTAGATTTTTGCAATAAGTATATGAGTTCTTTATGACTAATGTTGAGTCCATGGATTATACGCACTCTCACCCTTCCATCATTGCTAGCCTCTACGGTACCGTGCATTGACCTTTCTCACATCGAGAGTTGGTGCAAACTTCGCTGGTGCATCCAAACCCCGTGATATGATACGCTCTTTCACACATAAACCTCCTTATATCTTCCTCAAAACAGCCACCATACCTACCTATTATGGCATTTCCATAGCCATTCCGAGATATATTGCCATGCAACTTTCCACCATCCAGTTTATCATGACACATCCATCATTGTCATATTGCTTAGCATGATCATGTAGTCGACATAGTATTTGTGGCAAAGCCACCGTTCATAATTTTTTCATACTTGTCACTCTTGATTCATTGCATATCCCGGTACACCGTCGGAGGCATCCATATAGAGTCATACTTTGTTCTAGTATCGAGTTGTAATCATTGAGTTGTAAATAAATAAAAGTGTGATGATCATCATTCAATAGAGCATTGTCCCAAAAAAAGGAGAAAGGCCAAGGAAAAAAGGCCCAAAAAAAGGGGCAACGCTACTATTCCTTTTTTCCACACTTGTGCTTCAAAGTAGCACCATGTTCTTCATATAGAGAGTCTCTTGAGTTATCACTTTAATATACTAGTGGGAATTTTTATTATAGAACTTGGCTTGTATATTCCAACAATGGGCCTCCGCAAGTGCCCTAGGTCTTTGTGAGCAAGCAAGGTGGATGCACACCCACTTGGTTTCTTTTGTTGAGCTTTCATACATTTATAGCTCTAGTGCATCCGTTGCATGGCAATCCCTACTCCTTGCATTAACATCAATCGATGGGCATCTCCATAGCCCATTGATTAGCCTCGTTGATGTGAGACTTTCTCCTTTTGTCTTCTCCACATAACCCCCATCATTATATTCTATTCCACCCATAGTGCTATATCCATGGCTCACGCTCATGTATTGCGTGAAAGTTTATGAGTTTGAAATTACTAAGGTATGAAACAATTGCTTGGCTTGTATCGGGGTTGTGCATGATGAGATCATTCTTGTGTGACAAAATGGAGCATGACTAAACTATATGATTTTGTAGGGATGAACTTTAAACGGCCATGTTACTTTAAGAAAACATAATTGCTTTGTTGGTTTGCTTGAAGTATTATTATTCTCTATGTCAATATGAACTTTTGTCTTGAATCTTCCTAATCTGAATATTCATACCAAAATTAATAAGATTTGCATTGAAATTATGCCAAGTAGCACTCCGCATCAAAAATTCTCTTTTTATCATTTACCTACTCGAGGACGAGCAGGAATTAAGCTTGGGGATGCCTGATACGTCTCCAACGTATCTATAATTTTTGATTGCTTCATGCTATATTATCTACTATTTTGGACTATATTGGGATTTATTTTCCACTTTTATATTATTTTTGGGACTAACCTATTAACCGGAGGCCCAACCCAGAATTGCTGTTTTTTGCCTATTTCAGTATTTCGGAGAAATAGAATATCAAACGGAGTCCAAACGGAATAAAACCTTCGGGAGCGTGATTTTCTCACCGAACGTGATCCAGGAGACTTGGACCCTACTCCAAGGAGTAGAAGAGGCGGTCACGAGGGTGGGGGCGTGCCCCCTGCCTCGTGGGCCCCTCGGTGCTCCACCGACGTACTCCTTCCTCCTATATATACCTACGTACCCCCAAACGATCAGAACAGGAGCCAAAAACCTAATTCCACCGCCACAACTTTCTATATCCACAAGATCCCATCTTGGGGCCTGTTCCGGAGCTCCACCGGAGAGGGCCGTCATCATGTAGGACTTACAGCATCATAGCCCCTTCGATGAAGTGTGAGTAGTTTACCTCAGACCTTCGGGTCCATAGTTAGTAGCTAGATGGATTCTTCTCTCTTTTTGGATCTCAATACAAAGTTCCCCCTCTCTCGTGGAGATCTATTCGATGTAATCTTCTTTTTGCGGTGTGTTTGTTGAGATCGATGAATTGTGGGTTTATGATCAAGTCTATCTATGAATAATATTTGAATCTTCTCTGAATTCTTTTATGTATGATTGGTTATCTTTGCAAGTCTCTTCGAATTATCCGTTTGGTTTGGCCAACTAGATTGGTGGTTCTTGCCATGGGAGAAGTGCTTAGCTTTGGGTTCGATCTTGCGGTGTCCTTTCCCAGTGACAGAAGGGGCAGCAAGGCACGTATTGCATCGTTGCCATCGAGGATAACAAGATGGGGTTTATTTCATATTGCATGAATTTATCTCTCTACATCATGTCATCTTGCTTAAAGCGTTACTCTGTTTTTAACTTAATACTCTAGATGCATGATGGATAGCGGTCGATGAGTGGAGTAATAGTAGTAGATGCAGAATCATTTCGGTCTACTTGTCACGGACGTGATGCCTATATACATGATCATGCCTAGATATTCTCATAACTATGCTCAATTCTGTCAATTGCTCGACAGTAATTTGTTCACCCACCGTAGAATACTTATGCTCTTGAGAGAAGCCACTAGTGAAACCTATGGCCCCTGGGTCTATTCTCATCATATCAATCTCCATCACTTTAATCTTGCTTTGGTTTTTTACTTTGCCTTTTACTTTTCACTTTGCATCTCTATACCAAAAATATTATATCTATCAGATCTCACTCTCGTAAGTGACCGTGAAGGGATTGACAACCCCCAATCGCGTTGGATGCGAGTAGCTATCGTTTTGTGCAGGTACGAGGGACTTGAGCGTGGCCTCCTACTGGATTGATACCTTGGTTCTCAAAAACTGAGGGAAATACTTACGCTACTCTGCTGCATCATCCTTTCCTCTTCGGGGAAATCCAACGCAAGCTCAAGAGGTAGCAGACCTCTCCAAATCCACTTTCATCAATATAATCATCATAAATAGGAGGCATGCTTTCATCATAATAAATTTGCATATCAAAACTTGGGAGACTAAAAATATCATCTTCATGAAATGTAGCATCCCCAAGCTTGTGGTTTTGCATATCATTAGCATCATGGATATTCAAGGAATTTATACTAACAACATTGCAATCATGCTCATCATTCAAATATTTAGTGCCAAACATTTTAATGCGTTCTTCTTCTAATACTTTGGCACAATTTTCCTTTCCATCATACTCACGAAAGATATTAAAAAGATGAAGCGTATGAGGCAAACTTAATTCCATTTTTTCATAATTTTCTTTTATAAACTAAACTAGTGATAAAACAAGAAACTAAAAGACTCAATTGCAAGATCTAAAGATATACCTTCAAGCATTCACCAACCCGGCAACGGCGCCAGAAAAGTGCTTGATGTCTACTACACAACCTTCTTCTTGTAGACGTTGTTGGGCCTCCAAGTGCAGAGGTTTGTAGGACAGTAGCAAATTTCCCTCAAGTGGATGACCTAAGGTTTATCAACCCGTAGGAGGCGTAGGATGAAGATGGTCTCTCTCAAGCAATCCTGCAACCAAATAACAAAGAGTCTCTTGCGTCCCCGACACACCCAATACAATGGTAAATTGTATAGGTGCACTAGTTCGGCGAAGAGATGGTGATACAAGTGGTATATGGATGGTAGATAAAGGTATTTGTAATCTGAAAATATAAAAGCAGCAAGGTAACTAATGATAAAAGTGAGCGTGAACGGTATTGCAATGCTAGTAAACAAGGCCTAGGGTTCATACTTTCACTAGTGCAAGTCCTCTCAACAATAATAACATAATTGGATCACATAACTATCCCTCAACATGCAACAAAGAGTCACTCCAAAGTCACTAATAGCGGAGAACAAATGAAGAGATTATGGTAGGGTAAGAAACCACCTCAAAGTTATTCTTTCCAATCAGTCCGTTGGGCTATTCCTATAATTGTCACAAACTGCCCTAGAGTTCGTACTAGAATAACACCTTAAGACACAAATCAACCAAAACCCTAATGTCACGTAGATACTCCAATGTCACCTCAAGTATCTGTGGGTATGATTATACGATATGCATCACACAATCTCAGATTCATCTATTCAACCAACACATAGAACCTCAAAGAGTGCCCCAAAGTTTCTACCGGAGAATCACGACGAAAACGTGTGCCAACCCCTATGCATAGGTTCATGGGTAGAACCCGCAAGTTGATCACCAAAACATACATCAAGTGAATCACATGATATCCCATTGTTACCACAGATACGCATGACAAGACATACATCAAGTGTTCTCAAATCTTTAAAGACTCAATCTGATAAGATAACTTCAGAGGGGAAACTCAATCCATTACAAGAGAGTAGAGGGGGGGATATCATAGGATCCAAATATAATAGCAAAGCTCGCGATACATCAAGATCGTATCACCTCAAGAACATGAGAGAGAGAGATCAAACACATAGCTACTGGTACATACCCTCGGCCTCGAGGGAGAATTACTCCCTCCTCATCATGGAGTGCACCGTGATGATGAAGATGGCCACCGGAGAGGGATTACCCCTCCGGCAGGGTGCCGGAACGGGTCTAGATTGGCTTTCGGTGGCTACGAAGGCTTCTGGCGGCGGAACTCCCGATCTATTGTGCTCCCCGATAGTTTTAGGGTATATGGATATATATATGCGGAAGAAATACATCAAGGGAGCCATGAGGGGCCCACGAGGGTGGAGGGCACGCCCAGGGGGGTGGGCGCCAACCTGCCTCGTGGCTTCCTCGTTGATCCCCTGACGTGCACTCCAAGTCTCATGTATTGCTTTCTTTCCAAAAATAACTTTTCCAAAGGTTTCATTTCGTTTGGACTCCGTTTGATATTCCTTTTCTGTGAAACACTGAAACAAGGGAAAAACAGAAACTGGCACTAGGCTTTGGGTTAATAGGTTAGTCCCAAAAATCATATAAAATAGCATGTAAATGCATATAAAACATCCAAGGTTGATAATATAATAGCATGGAACAATCAAAAATTATAGATACGTTGGAGACGTATCAAAACGCGCCGACAAAAGAATATACAAAATTGAGAGCACTTCAGAAGGCACTAGGCCTTTCTAGGACGGGCCCCGCAAACACCTGAACAAGCTGATGAGACCTCAGTTGTGTCAACGATAGATGCTTCATCCCTAGATGTATGGCACCATAGTGCGCAAGGCAGTCCTCTGACATCTTCATTGCATCTTTGACTTCAAGTCAGAGCGGAGCTGAAGCAAGCCTTTCCGCTTTAAGTTTAGACTGAAGAAGTCGAACTGATTGAGGCAGCGACTGCATAGAGGTTGTCTCACACCTTCTGGTGAGTAGCTTCAACTCATTGTCTTCATCAAGATAGGACCTTGGGGTCATCTCGCTGTCCTCAATATGGGTTGGCTCACTATCTTCCCTAAAGTTCTGCCTGGCATAAGAGATACGACTCTGAAAGAGAAACAAGGAGACACGTAACAGGTTTCACAATTATATAAATAAATAAATAGATCTGTTATGCATAAGGAACATGTTTTTACAACTACAATTTAAAATTGGTAGTTGTTGCAAACATCCAGTCATATGTAAATAGCAAAGTAAACAGGAGTGGAGGAAATGATGCCTATCCAAATCTATACTAGAACAAAGTTTGAAGGCTTGAGAAGGATGAACTTACATTACATGTTAACATGGGCTGGACAAAGCCCTTCTCCATGTTGATGGAAGGATAATTCAATAAATTCCCCAAAGAAAATTCTTTATAAGCGTTGCCCTTATTCTACATTTTGCATAGAGTAAATATAGATCAAATAATATTGGAAGAAACATAGGATAATGAAGCTCAGGTGCAGACTGATGATACATAATCAAATAGCAATTAATTAAGTACATGGTTACAAGGCAAAAGGTACTGACAAGAGGAATGCAGACATCAACGTGTACAATGGCATTGGCTTTATTCAACATTTTGGTAAGAGTAAATGTAGATATGATAATTTGGAGAAAGTGGAGGGCAGGGTAGATAAGATGCAGAGTAATGCTACACAATCAACTATCTCGTGATGCAAGTACAGTAATACCACCACCGTCCGTTATTACTTGTCAGCCAAATGGATGTATCTAGCACTATTAAGTTCTAAATACATCCAACTGATCAACAATTAATTCGATACAGAGCAAGTAAATGACAATAGGTACTGACATGAGAAATCCAAAACATCATAACCATTGTGTTAATTCTACATTTATCTAAGAGTAAATATAGATCTTATAATTTCAAGCAAATGGATGATAAAGAAGCGAACATTTATAGTGATGCTACATAATCAAACAGCAATGAGTGTAATTATGTTGACAAATGGCAAAAGGTACTGACAAGAGCAATGCAGAGCCCAGTATTGTTGTGAGATCCTATGATCCTTTGAGCAAGGAGATTCATATGAAATTAGTTTTCATACAAGAGAGAAGGTAAGGCACATGCAGAAATTTAGGAGTTCAAATTTAAATTGATATCATACACAGTACCTGACGCTGGGCTCTCAGCAGTTCTAATAGGGGTTTGACCAGTGGAGTAGGGGTAAAGTGTGGTACAGTTAGGCATGTGTTTTCTGTGGCTGTTGGTCTATCTGATTTAACAAGTATCAGTACCTTTTCCAAATACCTAGTTTGTACTCCTTGAGGATCTGCACTCACCCTCTTCGTTTTGGACATCTATTACGAAAGAACAACATTTGACTGGAAAAACATAGTATGACGACACATGGAACAGGTACAGAAAATGTATAGGTATGGCATATACTCATATATGATGCTTAAACTAAGCAGATGGTGTAGAAAAGTAGAACTAATGCAAGAGGTCAGATTCAAAATATGTGCGACCAATACAACCTTGCCAAGTTAGAGCAAGCACCTTGATGGGTGAATAAGATAGGCCATCCTCCATCATGCCAAGTTTGTTAGCCAGTGGATTGTTCCTCAATATTCCTTTCGTGCGCCCATTCTCATATTCATTTTGATAATGTTCAATACCTGACATGCATGAAAACATAAAAACAAGTGAGATTATCTTTCTAATGCAGAAGTGATTCTAATCCAATACTGCCTCCCTGTAAACCCCTTTGTGCTATCTCTGCAATTCTTCTGAGAGATGCCATGCATGTTGTAATTTGGTGTGTGCATTAATATAATGTGGCCTACTACTCAAAATATGAGAGCTCCAAAAGTGATGATACTTCGCATATGATAGCTTCAACATATAGTAAAGAAGAACAAGTCGACCTGACCTGACATATTCAAAATATACTAAGGGAGAACAACTCGACCTGACCAGTCGACCGCAAATTTCTCTGCTACTCTTCCCAACAAGGAACATACTTATTAAAGAAGAGAAGACGATCATCTTAAAGAAGAGCACAAGAGCAAGTAGATTGAAGATATTACAAGTCTTTCTATACATATGTGGCTCACATGCATTTCGAAACTAAAGTAGGAACATTTAGCTGACCAGTTAAACATCTCTCAGTTTTACTAATATCAGCATAATATCATATTTGAATTTGTACAACTAAGCTTGTTTTGCTCGATGGGTAGAGCAGTGCTATTATGACACGAACCATTTAGCCTGATCGTGGTCATCATAAAATGGGCAAACCGTAACCATGATGAGTATAGTGTTGACCATGGTAGTGGGATGGCAGATCTGAAGCTGCAAACCGCGCAAAGGGTAGTTAGCAACCGATGTTTGCTTTGAAATAACAACTAAGATTTGGTATGGACAAGAAAGTACAGTCAACAAGTGATAAAGAAATGCAATTCTGCTGTCTCTCTATATGTCGCGACATGCATTTGGAAACTCAAGTGGGACCTTTAGCTAACCAATTAAATGCGTCTGTTAAGTAATATCAGTATCATATCACAATCATATTTGAACAACTAAGCTTTGGAATTTTGAGTGTTGTGTGCTACCTCTTGAGCACGGCGTTGGTTTTCCCTTGAAGAGGAAATGGTGATGCAGCAAAGTAGCGTAAGTATTTCCCTCAGTTTTTGAGAACCAAGGTATCAATCCAGTAGAAGGCCACACACAAGTCCCTCGTACCTACACAAACAAATAAGAACCTCGTAACCAACGCGATAAAGGGGTTGTCAACCCTTCACAGTCACTTACGAGAGTGAGATATGATAGAGATAATAATAATACGATAAATATTTTTGGTATTTGATATAGATTGAAAGTCAAGATTGCAAAATAAAATAGATTGGAAACTTATATGATGGAAAATAGACCCGGGGGCCATTGGTTTTACTAGTGGCTTCTCTCGATAGCATAAGTATTACGGTGGGTGAACAAATTACTGTCGAGCAATTGATAGAAAAGCGAATAATTATGAGAATATCTAGGCATGATCATGTATATAGGCATCACGTCCGTGACAAGTAGACCGACTCCTTCCTGCATCTACTACTATGACACCACACATCTACCGCTATCCAGCATGCATCTAGAGTATTAAGTTCATAAGAACAGAGTAACACAATAGGTAAGATGACACGATGTAGAGGGACAAACTCAAGAAATATAATATAAACCCCATCTTTTTATCCTCTATGGCAACAATACAATACGTGTCATTTCCCTTTCTGTCACTGGGATTGAACACCCCAAGATTGAACCCAAAGCTAAGCACTTCTCCCATTGCAAGAAAGATCAATCTAGTAGGCCAAACCAAACTGATAATTCGAAGAGACTTGCAAAGATAACCAATCATACATAAAAGATTTCAGAGAAGAATCAAATATTGTTCATAGATAGACTTGATCATAAACCCACAATTCATCGGATCTCGACAAACACACCGCAAAAAGAGTTACATCGAATAGATCTCCAAGAAGATCGAGGAGAACTTTGTATTGAGATTCAAAGAGAGAGAAGAAACCATTTAGCTAATAACTATGGACCCGAAGGTCTAAAGTAAAATACTCACACATCATCGGAGGAGCCATGGAGTTGATGTAGAGGCCCTCCGTGATCGTTGCCCCCTCCGGCAGAGCTCCAGAAAAGTCCCCAAGATGGGATCTCTTGGGTACAGAAGGTTGCGGCGGTGGAAATAGGGTTTCATGGTGCTCCTGGATGTTTTCAGGATATATGAGTATATATAGGAGGAAGAAGTAGGTCGGTTGAGCCACGAGGGGCCCACAAGGGGGGTGGGCGCTCCCAGGGGGTAGGCGCGCCCCCTGTCTCGTGGACTCCTCGTCTGTTTCTTGATGTCCACTCCAAGTCTTCTGGATCACATTTGTTCCAAAAATCACGTTCCCGAAGGTTTCATTCCGTTTGGATTCTATTTGATGTTCCTTTTTTGCGAAACACTGAAATAGGCAAAAAAAACAGCAATTTGCACCGGGCCTTGGGTTAATAGGTTAGTCCCAAAAATATTATAAAAGTGTAAAATAAAGCCCATTAACAACCAAAACAAAGAATATAATAGCATGGAACAATAAAAAATTATAGATATGTTCGAGACGTATCATTGTGTTGTTTAGCTTGAAGGGTGGAGTAATGCTAGTACGATAGAAAGTAGTAGAGTAGATAAAAGGGGAAAACCATGAGCATCAAGAGTAAAATTAGGAAAGTGGAACTAGCTAGACCAGTGGGTGGCGCACATGCTTTTCAAAAAGAATATAGGAACATTAGGTGATCAATTAAACGTTCTGTACCCAAGAGACCTTCTGGTCCATAGCTTGTAGCTAGATGGCTTCTTCTCTCTCTTTGGATCTCAATACAAAGTTCTCCTCGATTCTCTTGGAGATATATTTGATGTAATCTTGTTTTGCGGTGTGTTTGTCGAGATCCTATGAATTGTGGGTTATGATCAAGTTTATCTATGAACAATATTTGAATCTTCTCCAAATTATTTTATGTATGATTGGTTATCTTTGCAAGTCTCTTCGAATTATCAGTTTGGTTTGGCCTACTAGATTGATCTTTCTTGCAATGGGAGAAGTGCTTAGCTTTGGGTTCAATCTTGGGGTGTTCGATCCCAGTGACAGAAAGGGAAACGACACGTATTGTATTGTTGCCATCGAGGATAAAAAGATGGGATTTATATCATATTGCTTGAGTTTGTCCCTCTACATCGTGTCATCTTACCTAATGTGTTACTCTGTTCTTATGAACTTAATACTCTAGATGCATGCTGGATAGCGGTCGATGTGTGGAGTAATAGTAGTAGATGCAGGCAGGAGTCGGTCTACTTGTCACGGACGTGATGCCTATATACATGATCATGCCTAGACATTCTCATAATTATTCGCTTTTCTATCAATTGCTCGACAGTAATTTGTTCACCCACCGTAATACTTATGCTATCTTGAGAGAAGCCACTAGTGAAACCTATGGCCCCCAGGTCTATTTTCCATCATACAAGTTTCTAATATATTTTTTCAATCTTTACTTTCAATCTATATCATAAAAATACCAAAAATATTTATCTTATTATCATTATTGCCATCATTGAAATCTTTTGCCTAGCTATAAGGCTTTAAAGAAAAGCGCTTGTTGGGAGACAACCCAATATTTTTACTTGCTGTTATGTAATGAATAATTTATCTAGCCTCTGTTTTGGTTATGTTTTTTGTGTTTAATTAGTGTTTGTGCCAAGTAGAACCGTTGGGAAGACTTGGGGAAAGTCTTTTTGATCATGCTGTAAAAAACAGAAACTTTAGCGCTCACAAGAATTGCTGCCATTTTTTATTGGAGAGTGATATTTAGTTAATTCTTTTTGTAGATGATTAAGAGATAAATTACTCACGTGCAGAAATTTATTTTAGAATTTTTGGGGTTCCAGAAGTTTGCGTTAGTTACAGATTACTACAGACTGTTCAGTTTTTGACATATTCTGTTTTTCGTGTGTTGTTTGCTTATTTTGATGAATCTATGGCTAGTAATAGAGTTTATAAACCATAGAGAAGTTGGAATACAGTAGGTTTAACACCAATATAAATAAATAATGAGTTCATTACAGTACCTTGAAGTGGTGCTTTGTTTTCTTTCGCTAACGGAGCTCACGAGATTTTCTTGTTAAGTTTTGTGTTGTGAAGTTTTCAAGTTTTGGATAAATATTTGATGGATTATGGAACAAGGAGTGGCAAGAACCTAAGCTTGGGGATGCCCAAGGCACCCCAATGTAAAATCCAAGGACACCAAAAAGGCTAAGCTTGGGGATGCCCCGGAAGGCATCCCCTCTTTTGTCTTCTTTCATCGGTAACTTTACTTGGAGCTATATTTTTATTCGCCACATGATATGTGTTTTTCTTGGAGCGTCTTGTATGATTTGAGTATTTGATTTTTAGTTTATCACAATCATCCTTTCTGTACACACATTTTGAGAGAGACACACATGAATCCGAATTTATTAGAATACTCTATGTGCTTCACTTATATCTTTTGAGCTATATAGTTTTGCTCTAGTGCTTCACTTATATGGTTTAGAGCACGGTGGTTGTTTTATTTTATAGAAATAATTGATCTCTCTTGCTTCAATTATATTATTTTGAGAGCCCTTTAGAACAACATGGCAATTTTCTTTTAGGCATAATAAAAACTTTCATATAAGTGCATTGAATACTAAGAGAAGTTTGATACTTGATGGTTGTTTTGAGATATGGAGATAGTGATATCAAAGTTGTGCTAGTTGAGTAGTTATGAATTTGAGAAATACTTGTGTTGAAGTTTGCAAGTCCCATAGCATGCACGTATGGTAAACGTTGTGTAACAAATTTGAAACATGAGGTGTTATTTGATTGTCTTCCTTATGAGTGGTGGTCGGGGACGAGCGATGGTCTTTTCCTACCAATCTATCCCCCTAGGATCATGCGCGTAATACTTGGTTTTTGATGACTTGTAGATTTTTGAAATAAGTATGTGAGTTCTTTATGACTAATGTTGAGTCCATGGATTATACGCACTCTCACCCTTCCGTCATTGCTAGCCTCTTCGGTACCGTGCATTGCCCTTTCTCACCTTGAGAGTTGGTGCAAACTTCGCCGGTGCATCCAAACCCCGTGATACGATACGCTCTATCACACATAAACCTCCTTATATCTTCCTCAAAACAGCCACCATACCTACCTATTATGGCATTTCCATAGCCATTCCGAGATATATTGCCATGCAACTTTCCACCGTTCCGTTTATTATGACATGCATCATCATTGTCATATTGCCTTGCATGATCATGTAGTGGACATCGTATTTGTGGCAAAGCCACCATTCATAATTCTTTCATACATGTTACTCATGAGTCATTGCACATCCCGGTACACCGTCGGAGGCATTCATATATGATGTGGAGCATCCTACGTTCATCTCCATGTACACCTTCATAGCACATCAAGCCCCAAGTGGACCTACCGGACTTAAGGTGAACCCGCTCCTCTTCAAGATTTACATGAATCTCTATGGGACTTGGTCGCTACCTCACCACAGAACGTTGTGCATCATTAGGTACGAGGGCAACCGCCGCCAAGCAGCTAAGGAGCTTCCCGGAGGCCAAGGAGAAGGACCCCAAGGCCACAAGGAAGAAGAAGGAGTGCACGAAGCTCAAATCTGCACCTCCCAGGCGACCCCGTGCCCATAGGCCTCGAAGACCACGTGCGCACGGGCTACACAGAGAGCTGGCGCTGGAGCACCCCGTGCGCACGGGCATGTACCGTGCCCACGGGACCCCCGTGCGCACGGGCCCAACTTACCCTGTGCGCACGGGCCCTACAGGATGGACGACTGCGATTGCTGTTTGGGCCTCCTCTTCATCCACCTCGTCCCTCACCTCCAACCACCTATATATTCCGTACCTAGACCATTTGTTAGAGTTAGCAAAGGATATGATAGACATATGAGAGCTTTTCTCCTTGTACCACTCCTCTTCTTGAGAGAGAGAGACCTCTCCATTGGAGATCAAGGCCTCCTATGGAGTAGATCCCTAGTGGATAAATCAAGACCTCCTATGGAGAAGATCCCTAGTGGATAGGTCCCCATCATAGGATCACCAAGACCTCATTCCTCATAGGATTGGGATGAACTAGTACCTTGTATCTTTCCTTTGTTGTCTTTGAATCATTGTATCTCTCTTTGTGTAATTGGATCTAGCATATGTGTGATTGGATCTAGTCAATTGAGTGTTTTCCCTCTTGTGTTCTTCTTGTTCTTGGGGATTCCCCCTCCAATTCGTGAAAGATATCCACTTAGGGTTCCACCCTATACCATTTTGGTATTATGAGCCATGGTTTCTCACGAAATTGGAGCCCCCTCTTTGTTTTCTAGCCTAGTTTTGTTGATTTCGTCCTAAATTCGAAAATTCCCCACCAAAAATAGCCCCAAATTTTTTTGTGATTTGTTGGTTTTGATGATGTTTTGTTGGATTTGATCCATGGATTTGATTGGTTTCAAGTGGATGTAGCTTTCCCCCATCTTTTCCCCACCATCCATCCCCAAAATCTCCCCAATTTTGCCCAAGAATTTTGCTTGTTCCGCCAAACCCGAGTGTCCCAGGTGACCCCGTGCCCACGGACCCCAGACCCCGTGCGCACGGGCCCCCGAAAACTCTCTGGACACCCCGTGCCCACGGACCTGTACCGTGCGCATGGGACCCCGTGCCTACGGGCTCCTACCCCCGTGCGCACGACCCCCCCAGGACAGCCGCGAATGCTTCACCGTTTCGGCCATAACTTCCACATCCGGAGTCCGATTTTCGCGTTCTTTAGCTCGTTGAGTAGCTATTGACATCCCCCATCCATCTAGATAGGTACCATCACCATTTGACTCCATCAAATTTTTGGAAATTTGGCATCTTTGCCTAGGGCTTCCACCACAACCTCCGCATAACCACCACAAACTTCCGCAACCTAACCAATTTTGTTCCTTATAACATTTGTGGTTGCTTGAGTAGCGATTCGAGTCTCCTAAGGTGTTTCGGCTACTTAGGGACGATTGTTTCTTGACCAACCACCACCACCACCACCATAACTCCCGCATAGGCTTACACCATACACTTCTTCCACCCCAACTTAACCCAATTTTGTTTGTGTTGTGAGTTGTGTCTCCTAAGGTGTTTCGCTACTTAGGGACCAAGCTTCCAACTCCGACACCGTGTATAGTCCACCACCTTAACCTCCTCTTCCGCATTGCTTACTCGCATAACCCATCATTGCATTTCGCAATTCCCATTGAGCTTCCGCAACACCACCACGGCATCCCGCTACCAACATTTTACTTTTGTCCGTGAGATTTTGAGTTCGCGGTTTTTCCATTTCCTAAGGTGTTTCGGCTACTTAGGGACGAGTCTCCATCATCTTGGTATCTACATCAAGAACACCGCCACTCACCATCTTCAAGGACGGTAACCTCGACGACACCATTGTACATTCCCCTTGCAAATGCATTGATAACCCCTAGCCCATTTTGCGTCACTTGCCTATCGAGACTAGCCATTTGTGTATTGCCAGCAACGTTACTTGTGCACATTAGTGATCTACACCTTCCATTGCATACATACCATATCATATTGGTATCATATCATCTCTTGTGTCACAAGATTGTTCCCGCATATACACAATTGCTATCTTGGTTTGTGCATTTCGCATAGTGGCCATATAAAAAAGAGAATAAGCTTTTAAACAAAAGAAAAGAGGGCAAAGAGCTTGTAAGCAAGTGCCATAGAATCATACCACATTGCGCATAAGATTGTCATATCCGATCATCTTGGATCACCTTGAGAAGAACAACCGGAACATCATACATATAGCATACTTGGGATAGAAAGCTCATACATTTTGCATATTATAGGTTGTGCACAAGTGTCGTATCCGCCTATTGAGCAATCGTGCTAGCGTCTCTCTTGAGTTGTGCAACACGAGCGTTTTCCGTGGATTCCACATTTTGTGCTCATTCCTTGGTTGCACGACCCCATTTATCTATCCGTGTGTGTGTTTCCGTGTGCCACATATTGCTATTGGTCTACTTGTTTCACTTGCGAATTTGTGAATCTTTTCCAACATTATTGACTCTTGCTAACATTTTGCATTAAATTTTTGTGCCACTATCCTCACCGAGCTCAACCATAAGCCTTAATTGTGTAGGTGTGAGAATTGACAAGATCCGGTACCAATTGTGCTATTTCCTTGATACATTATTGAGTGATCATTGATCCATTTTCAACATTGGATATGGTGCATTGGTCTAGTTCTTTCCTTTCTTCCACTCATATTTGCGCGAGTTTTGTGATGGATAGGCAAGGCATTTCATCTCCGGTCTTCGACAACAACGATGGCGTGAACAACTACATCACCAAAGCGTCAAACTTTGATCTACAACGACAAATACAAGGCACACAATCAAGATTGTGAGAGCGCGTCGAGAACCTCTGACATTCGCCACTCCGAAGCGAGGAAAAGGGACTACATCGATAAAAAGCTTTCCGCACAAAAGGAGGAGCAAGATGCAAGGATGGAGGAGATTCGGGCCTTGATCAAGTCTACTTCCCCTTCGTCATCTTCAAGGCGGCGACAAGCACATCGATCCTCTTTGGAGCACCCAAGCGACACAAGCGCAAGTCGTCCACGTCCACATCTCCATGGAGACCACCATCACGTTCGTGATCCATCTCGTCATGAAGGGCATGTCACCTCCAAGCAACATGTGCACAACGACGACGAACGACATCTACTACGAGCTCAAGCACGACAACGACATCATCAACATGAAGATGCTCAACACGCGCAGACGTACAAGTCCGAACAAGCCCTACTTCACGCCAAGTCCAAACTTCATGACCACAAGATAAGACCGCGAGACAAGCACCACCAAGAGCATGCTACGGCTACAACAACCACTTCGGCATCTTTTCCAAGTGCTATCAAGGCATCTTCGCCTTCGGACGTAGGGCATCTTTGCCTACTTCCCATGAGTACGCCTACATTGACTTCATCAAATCCAAGGCGACCACCTACAAGTGAGGGTGACACTTCCATCTTCGGAAGCCCCTCAAGGAAGATGGCCGAGCATGGGAATTTCCCTTCGGTCATGGAGACGAACCTCTTCAACAACATGAAGACGGCGCCCATATTGGACTCATACTCCGAGTCAAGCTACGAGACCGCTCATGAGACCTTATCTTTGGTTTTCAAGGAGAGTGATGATGTGCCATCTTCGGCCTTCATCCACGGCTACGACCACGACATGATTGAGCATGGAGAAATTTGCACCAACATCTCTCCGACAACGACATGTGACGAGATGCCCCAATTGCCATGTGAGGAGAGCCACCACCACATGAGTGACATGAGTGACTCCACCACACATGACATTGAGAGCATTTCCTATGAGAGGATGAGTATGACCACCACTAGCCCCACACTTGAGAGCATGCCACACATCCTATGTGAGGTTGAGAGCCATTTGAGTGACTCCACCAACCATATGAGTGAGAGCATCCGAGAGGGAGTGAGTGAGCCACAACACTTAGTGAGTGAGGTAGTTGACACGGCATGTGAGGCCACTTTGATTTCTAACGACTTAACCTCTACTCCTAGTGTGTTTTCTTCTTTGGTGCTAGGTCTCCTACATGATGACATGCCTACCCTCGACGAGTCCATACCTCCAATGGAGACAATGATGGCCATGGTGGACGATGATGCACCCCCACATGGTTCCATCAAGATGAAGATGACCATGACTCGGTCTTCGACACCTCACCTACAACACATGAGCGATGCTCCAAAGGTAACATAGGTGATGGTGCTTCTCTTGTCCCACTAGTGGACTATTTTACGAATGATTGCTTGCATGATGTTGACACACCTATACCCATGCTTCATGCTAGTGCGACTTCCTCATGTCATGACTTACCTATTTATGATAAATATGATGATGAGCATGTTGAGTTGCCTAGTTGTGATGCTATGTTCCATAGGATATCATGTGAAAATTCTTTTGGTCACATCATGTTTGACAATCCATTAACCTTGTCATATGCTATGAGTGAGATCTCCCATATTGCATCTTTTCAATCTCAACATAGTAACTATGCATGCCCCATTAAAATCAATCCCATTTGCACTTATGGCATAGATGACGAGATGATGGTCATTGGCTTTTTTTTCATGTGATGATATTGCCATGCTTCCTTTACATGATTTGCGCAATTCATCTACTATGCCATGCCATGATCACATTGCTCCAAATATGCATTGTTTTGAATGTTGTCAATATTCTCCATGTGATGTTTCCATTAATGCTCATGAGGAGACCCCCATAGTTTCCTCATACATATTAGGAGATTTTGATGCATTCCATACTTTGCATGATTCTCATAATTTCTTGCAGCATATGCATTCCATGAATAACAATGCTCTACATATATATCATGATGCATTGCACAATTTGAGTCTCCATTATGCTATACATAACAATAAACCTATCATGATGGATGACATGTTTCTATATCACACATCTCATTTATTCGAGCATTGGATATTTTGTGCTAACCAACACAAGCACGTGCGCATCATGATGGATGATGTGTACATCTACCACGCACACACAATTTTCCCTTTGTCTTTGTTTTGTGTAGGTACTCACGTATACTCGTCAACCTCTCAATCCCAAGAGTTGACGAAATGAGCTCTTGAGAGCAAAGATGACTTGGGATCCCGTGAACTATCCTTTCCACCACTCTCTTCGCGCAACGACTACGCGCATCTCTCTCACTTGGCTCTCACACGGCTATGGGCTATATTACGCTCTCTTGCTCATTTTACCGTGTTCACTTTGCATGTTATGCTTGCTTCTATGCCTTTGCCATGCAATTGTGACCCTTGCTTTCATCTACCCATGATTCACAATTATGTTACTCCTATGTGTATTTGCATGCTTGGTGGAGATCCATGTTGCTATTGCCATGTTTATGATGTGCCTCATGCTATTGATGCTATTTTTCTCATATCCTCCTTTCATGCTTGTGATATGTCTTGTGCATTATTCATGCCCACCATGTGCACACATGACATACTTGACATGATTCTTTCTAGTATGTTGCATCTTCGCAATACTAGCTTGCTTGCCTTGATTCACATGATTGCTTGCTTTGTCGCATCACCCATGTTCCATTCTTCATCGCTTTCTTGGGTTGATGACGTATATGTTCATGCCTCTCACATGATATATTTTGTTCATTGTCGCTTGCCTCCAATTGTTGCATCTATGATTATTGATCTTTGAGACTTGGACACTTTACTTGTGATGCATGCTTGCTTGATTGCGCCTATTCTATTTGGTTGTTCTCGCATCATCATATGCCTCCATACTATGAAATGCTCCCTTGTACTTTCTTATGATGAGCATCATGCATCCACTTGTTGGGAATTTTACCACATGAATGATAGGTTTTGCATCTCCACTTACCTCATTTGTTTTTCGGAGTGTTTGTCATGTTCTTTCATGTTGAAGGATTCACAAGGCGATACCGTCATGAGACAATTTGGTCATGTGAAGGCATACACGATGTGCAACACCAACATTTGCGAGAATCTCCTAAAGGTGAACTCCTTCCCTTTGATCCATCCTCAAATATGCATATTGGATGGATCACTCTTTCATTGTTGTTTCCTTCTTCTTGTCTACATGTTACATCTATTGGATGGAGGACCGACATTCGAGATGGAACCCATGAACCTTCAAGTTGAGGAGCGCTCAGACTTATTGGAGGCACCTTCGAACCTCCACTCATGCAACGACATTGAGCATTGGTACGCCAACACCTCCATACTTGTTGATTGTGCTCACCCATATCATGCTCGATGGACAAATCATACACATGACAAATTTGCATCTTATGCATGGATTGACTCACATTATGGTTGCCTTGTTGCACCTATTTCCATGTCATCCATGATATATGAGCTTGTGCATTTCCATAGCAAATTTGTTGTGATCTTTCTTGATGGAATATTCACACATCATGATCATCTTGCCTACCATCAATTGCATGATAACTTCTCCATATTGAGCATACATTACCATATTCATGCTATTGATAAACCGTCTCACTATGACATCATTTTGTACCGTGGTTGCATTGATCATATTCACAACACATTTGTGTGCATAATGAATGTTTTTTCTCCCATGAATGCTTTGCATACCATTCCATATCTTTTGGATAAGCTTCATGCACCTTGTCATGCTCACTCTTGTCGCACAGACTCATTCTTACATGATGGACACCTTGTGTGCGCTAACCATTGTATTTCCGAGTGTCGCTTGTGTTTGCTCTTTTTGCATGTCCACCACTATGGAGACACCTTGGAGTACTTGGATTGCACCATGTCTTCAACTCCGTCCACCTTCAAGTCCGTCGACGACAACCGTTTCCATGGTGACGAGGATCATGATCCGAGGTCGGATCTCTCCCAAGGGGGGAGATGATGCGGAGCATCCTACGTTCATCTCCATGTACACCTTCATAGCACATCAAGCCCCAAGTGGACCTACCGGACTTAAGGTGAACCCGCTCCTCTTCAAGATTTACATGAATATCTATGGGACTTGGTCGCTACCTCACCACGGAATGTTGTGCATCATTAGGTACGAGGGCGACCACCGCCAAGCAGCTAAGGAGCTTCCCGGAGGCCAAGGAGAAGGACCCCAAGGCCACAAGGAAGAAGAAGGAGTGCACGAAGGTCAAATCTGCACCTCCCAGGCGACCCTGTGCCCACGGGCCTCGAATACCCCGTGCGCACGGGCTACACAGAGAGCTGGAGCTGGAGCACCCCGTGCGCACGGGCCTGTACCATGCCCATGGGACCCCCATGCGCACAGGCCCAACTTACCCCGTGCGCACGGGCCCTACAAGATGGATGGCTGTGATTGCTGTTTGGGCCTCCTCTTCATCCACCTCGTCCCTCACCTCCAGCCACCTATATATTCCGTACCTAGACCATTTGTTAGGGTTAGCAAAGGATATGATAGACATATGAGAGCTTTGCTCCTTGTACCACTCCTCCTCTTGAGAGAGAGAGACCTCTCCATTGGAGATCAAGACCTCCTATGGAGAAGATCCCTAGTGAATAGATCAAGACCTCCTATGGAGAAGATCCCTAGTGAATAGATCAAGACCTCCTATGGAGAAGATCCCTAATGGATAGGTCCCCATCATAGGACCACCAAGACCTCATTCCTCATAGGATTGGGATGAACTAGTACCTTGTATCTTTCCTTTGTTGTCTTTGAATCATTGTATCTCTCTTTGTGTAATTGGATCTAGCATATGTGTGATTGGATCTAGTCAACTGAGTGTTTTCCCTCTTGTGTTCTTGTTCTTGGGGATTCCCCCTCCAATTCGTGAAAGATCTCCACTTAGGGTTCCACCCTATACCAATATAGAGTCATATCTTGTTCTAGTATCTAGTTGTAATCATTGAGTTGTAAATAAATAGAAGTGTGATGATAATCATTACTAGAGCATTGTCCCCAAAAAATAAAGGCCAAAAAAATAAAAAAGAGAAGGCCCAAAAAAATAAAAAATAAATAAATAAGGGGGCAATGCTAGTATCCTTTTTCCACACGTGTGCTTCAAAGTAGTACCATGATCTTTATGATAGAGAGTCTCTTGTTTTGTCATTTTCATATACTAGTGGGGATTTTTCATTATAGAACTTGGCTTGTATATTCCCACAATGGGCCTCCTCAAGTGCCCTAGATCTTCATGAGCAAGCAAGTTGGATGCACACCCACTTAGTTTATTTTGTTGAGCTTTCATACATTTATAGCTCTAGTGCATCTGTTGCATGGCAATCCCTACTCCTTGCATTGACATCAATTGATGGGCATCTCCCTAGCCCATTGATTAGCCGCGTCGATGTGAGAATTTCTCCTTTTTTCTCTTCTCCACATAACCCCCATCATCATATTCTATTCCACCCAAAGTGCTATATCCATGGTTCACGCTCATGTATTGCGTGAAAGTTGAAAAAAGTTTGAGATTACTAAAGTGTGAAACAATTGCTTGGCTTGTCATCGGGGTTGTGCATGATGAGAGCATTCTTGTGTGACAAAAATGGAGCATGACCAAACTATATGATTTTGTAGGGATGAACTCTCTTTGGCCATATTATTTTGAGAAGACATGATTGCTTAGTTAGTATGCTTGAAGTATTATTATTTTTATGTCAATATTAAACTTTTATCTTGAATATTTCGAATCTGAACATTCATTCCACAATAAAGAAAATTACATTGAGAAATATGTTAGGAAGCATTCCACACCAAAAATTCTGTTTTTATCATTTACCTACTCGAGGACGAGTAGGAATTAACCTTGGGGATGCTTGCTACGTCTCCAACGTATCTATAATTTTTGATTGTTCCATGCTATTATATATTCTGTTTTGGATATTTAATCGGCTCATTTATACACTTTTATATTATTTTTGGGACTAACTATTAACCGAAGGCCCAACCCAAATTGCTTTTTTTGCCTATTCCAGTGTTTCGCAGAAAAAGAATATCAAACGGAGTCCAAACAGAATGAAACCTACGGGAGCGTGATTTTTGGCACAAACGTGATCCAGAGGACTTGGAGTGGACGTCAAGCAATCAACAAGGAGGCCACGAGGCAGGGGGCGCACCTACCCCCTGGGCGCGCCCTCCACCCTCGTGGGCCCCTCGTTGCTCCACCGACCTACTTCTTCCTCCTATATATATTCACATACCCCGAAAACATCCAGGAGCACCATGAATCCCTATTTCCACTGCTGCAACCTTCTGTACCCAAGAGATCCCATCTTGGGGCCTTTTCCGGAGCTCCACCGGAGGGGGCATTGATCATGGAGGGCCTCTACATCAACTCCATGGCCCCTCCGATGATGTGTGAGTATTTTACCTCAGACCTTCGGGTCCATAGTTATTAGCTAGATGGCTTCTTCTCTCTCTTTGGATCTCAATACAAAGTTCTCCTCGATTCTCTTGGAGATCTATTCGATGTAACTCTTTTTGCAATGTGTTTGTCGAGATCCGATGAATTGTGGGTTTATGATCAAGATTATCTATGAACAATATTTGAATCTTCTTTGAATTCTTTTATGTATGATTGGTTATCTTTGCAAGTCTCTTCGAATTATCATTCTGGTTTGGCCTACTAGATTGATCTTTCTTGCAATGGGAGAAGTGCTTAGCTTTGGATTTAATCTTGCGATGCTCGATCCTAGTGACAGAAAGGGAAACTACATGTATTGTATTGTTGCCATCGAGGATAAAAAGATGGGGTTTATATCATATTGCATGCGTTTATCCCTCTACATCATGTCATCTTGCTTAAGGCGTTACTCTGTTCTTATGAACTTAATACTCTAGATGCATGCTGGATAGCGGTCGATGTGTGGAGTAATAGTAGTAGATGCAGGCAAGAGTCGGTCTACTTGTCACGGACGTGATGCCTATATACATGATCATACCTAGATATTCTCATAATTATTCGCTTTTCTATCAATTGATCGACAGTAATTTGTTCACCCACCATAATACTTATGCTATCTTGAGAGAAGCCACTAGTGAAACCTATGGCCCCAGGGTCTATTTTCCATCATAAAAGTTTCTAATCTTTTTTTGCAATCTTTACTTTCAATCTATATCATGAAAATACCAAAAATATTTATCTTATTATCATCATCTCTATCAGATCTCACTCTTGCAAGTAGTCGTGAAGGGTTTGACAACCCCTTTATCGCGTTGGTTGCGAGGTTCTTATTTGTTTGTGTAGGTACGAGGTGACTCGTGCGTGGTCTCCTATTGGATTCATACCTTGGTTCTCAAAAACTGAGGGAAATACTTACGCTACTTTGCTGCCTCACTCTTTCCTCTTCAAGGGAAAACCAACGCAGTGCTCGAGAGGTAGCAGTGTAAACTGTGGAGGGGGGGCACCGCACACGGCTAACAATGTTTGTTGTGTGTTCTAGAGGTGTCCCCCGCACATATATATAGGTTGGAGGGAGGAGAGGTAGGAGGAATCCTACTTGGGGTCCTCCCAATTCAGCCTCCCCCTTTACTATTCCTATCCGGAGTAGGAAGGGAAGAGGGGGAAGGGGGAATCCTATTCCCTTTTTCCTTCTCCAATTTGGCCAGCCCATATGGGGGGGGGGCGCACCAGCCCCTTAGTGGCTGGTGTGTTTCCCCTCTTGGCCATTAGGCCCATATAGCTTGCTGGGGGTCGCCCGGAACCCCTTCCGGTGACCCGATACGTACCCGGTACCCCCAGAACACTTCCGGTGTCTGAATACTATCGTCCTATATATGGATCTTTACCTCTCGGAAATTTTGAGACTCCTCGTCATGTCCGTGATCTCATCCGGCACTCCGAACAACATTTGGTCACCAAATCACATAACTCATACAATATAAAATCGTGATCGAACGTTAAGTGTGCGGACCCTACGGGTTCGAGAACTATGTAGACATGATCAAGACATCTCTCCGGTCAATAACTAATAGCGGAACCTAGGTGCTCATGTTGGTTCCTACATATTCTATGAAGATCTTTATCAGTCAAACCGTAATGAGAACATACGCCATTCCCTTTGTCATCGGTATGTTACTTGCCCGAGATTCGATCGTCGGTATCTTCATACTTAGTTCAATCTCGTCACTGGCAAGTCTGTTTACTCGTTCCATAATGCATCATCTCATAACTAAATCATTATTTACATTACTTGCGAGGCTATCATGATGTGCATTACCGAGAGGGCCCAGAGATACCTCTCTGATACTCGGAGTGACAAATCCTAATCTCGATCTATGCCAACCCAGCGAACACATTCGGAGATACCTGTAGAGCATCTTTATAATCACCCCGTTACGTTGTGACGTTTGATAGCACACAAGGTATTCCTCTGGTACCTGGGAGTTGTATAATCTCATAGTCAAAGGAATATGTATAAGTCACGAAGAAAGCAATAGCAATAAGACTGAACGATCATAATGGTAAGCTAACGGATGGGTCTTGTCCATCACATCATTCTCCTAATGATGTGATCCCATTTATAAAATTACAACACATGTCTATGGTTAGGAAACTAAACCATCTTTGAATAGTGATCTAGTCTAGTAGATGCTTACTAGGGACACGGTGTTTTGTCTATGTATCCACACATGTATCAACTTTCCGGTCAATACAATTCTAGCATGAATAATAGACCTTTATCATTATATAAGGAAATATAAAATAACAACTTTATTACTGCCTCTAGGGCATATTTCCTTCAAATAATTCCTGGCCGGGACTTGAGAATTGATTTTGAATGACCTACATATGTTTGTGCCATTATTTTCTTCAAGATAGGTCTGTACATAGAAAAATGTGCTTAAAAATCAAACCATAATCTCTGGATATGCATAAAAAATAGCCATAAATTCCTAATCCTACTTCATGGCACATAAACATTGATTTTATGCCAAATTTGTTTTATTATTTTTATAGGTGATGTCTGACGATGTGGACAGCGAGGATGAAGATGTCCAGAGGAGGTACAGGAGGCAAATCCTGAGGGAGCTTTATGCGGGAATGCATGACAGGCGTATTAGGACCTGGGACGCCGGCTATCGATGCCCATTTTGCTACCACAAGCTTCATGACGCATATCAAAGTGTTCTGGCGCATGCAAGAGGACGGGTCGTTAGCTCCTTCAGGCAGAAGTAGTCTCGCAGGGTGGCGCACGGCGCGTACACCGAGTACCTAGAGAAGCTTCAGGATCGTGCCGGCATGTGAGATGAGATGTGGGATCGAACTATGTATGCTTGAGCAATGCTTAATGACGGTTGAACTATGTACTTATGGTTGAACTATGCTTGTGTACGTGTACGCTTATTATCTATGTCTGAGTATGTTTAATCTATGTTTACTTATGTCTAACTGTGGGATATGGATGCAATCAGTTCGGTTGATGGAATCTACCTCCGTCCTCGTTTATTGGTCCCCTTTGTAATTTGTGTTAAATGTTGACCAAGTATTTAACTAACAAAATGTTAGTGCAGGTCAGCAAAAATTATATCGTTGGATGCGTATTTGAACAAAGTGTTCAATGATATAATTTTTGGTGACATGCATAAACATTTATTAGTTAAATATTTGGTCGAAATTTGGTACAAATTACAAAGGGGACCAATAAACTAGGATGTAGGTAGTACGTCAATCACACACGGTTCCCAAAATTGGAACCGTGTGCAATGACTTTCATTTTACATGTTGCGTCAATCACACATGGTTGGCTCTAGCAAACCGTTGCCTCCGAAATTCTTTGTGGGGCAGAAAACCCTCACCACCCAATTCAAAAAATAAAAAATAAAACCCTCGCCATCCCCACGTCACAAAAACCCTCACCCCGCCCGCCACCCCCTCCAGTCCCCATTCACACATGCAGAAGCTCCTCCGCATCTATGCATGGCACCGCCAATCGCAGCAGTAACCACTTAGCCCTAAGCGTACCACCGCTGCCAGGCTGCCAGCAAACCCCACCGTATTTTGCCACTTCCTCTTGCCGCCGCCTATCGCCATCGACTTTTTCGACGCTGCTCGTGGTCGACCCAGCTCCGCTCGGTTGGGGAATCTACCATACTAAGGGTTCTTTCTCATGGACAACAAGGTAACTAATTTAATGAGATATTATCTCATCTCTTATCCCAGTTCATCTGCCTCCTTTAATCACCCAGCCGAAATCGCCGTGAATTCATTTTTATTCGAGCTGATTTGAGAGTTTTCTTTCATTCATAGAGTGTACAATGCGTCTACACATCAGGACTTTGCAGCCTTTGCCAGACATTCCATCTCACCGTACCAGATGACTTGAGGATGCGCACGGTATGTCCAATCTCACCCTAAATCGGTTGGCATGGCCTACTTTCCTGAACATATTCTAAATATTGCTACATTTGGATTAAAGGTGCCACATGCACGACATACGTTAAAGGGGATTTCCATGACATCATGCTTACCCTATCTGTTATTTCCTGAACATCTTTCTATATTAGGCAAATTAATGATGTATTGTTCTTTCGATCACTCTCATATTTCCATGACATCATGTTTACCCTATCTGTTTAATTATAGATTTTTGCCCTTCGATTTCGACTGTTGTACAGTTGTTTCAATTTGGGCCCATATTTGCATGTTACCATATTTTCTTTAACAATCCAACCATTTTCTGCAGCGCGTCCCTTGCTATGCAATAGAATCAGCAGTGCACAATATTTCCCTTTACATAAATCAAGACTGGAGGATCTCATACTACACACAAACCATGGATTTACAATCATTGCTACTATAAGACTTGATGAACATGGTGACTCCTATTTTGGCACTGGCTTTTGGAAAGAAATTTCTAAGTTTTATGAACTGAAAGCTAGCACTAGAATTGCACTGCACATAAAAGGGCCTGGTCATGAGATATATGCTAACTTCCCCGACGATATCATCCGTCCAGACTTTGTTCGAAGTAAGTTTTGTTTTCAACTATCTGCATGTTGACTTACCGAGCAATACCAAATGAATTGTGTAGTATTTAAGCAACCAATTGTTATTCCCTTTTCTTACTATATTCCTACCTAATAACTCCTAGTTACCAATACAGTTTTCTATTGCCCTGTTTTAACTAAATATTCCATGTACTCCCATTTCTATTAGAAAGCGCCGCTGACCTCATCGATACCCACGAGCTCTGCCATGGCTATCGCAAAAGCTTGGATGCATTCTCTAAGATGATCGGCAGTCACCTTGGCCCAACCAGAGGCCTTATAATGGGCAAGTTCCGTTCCAACGGCAAGGGCCGAGCCAAGCTTGACGACTGGTTCTGATCCCCCGCCCTAGATCAGCTCGACGAGCTCACTTTTGATGATGGGCATATGCACTCGCTGCCAACGTTCAACCTCTGCCTTGTGCCCATGCTGCGCGTCGCCAAGTTCGGGAACTGCCATCCCCCCTTAATGACGTGCCCGCTCTTATTCTACCATGACTGAAGCACCTCGAGCTCGTCCCTGTCTGCCTCTCAAATGGTGTCATGGAGCGCCTACTCCATGGCTGTACTGCACTCAAGTACCTTCATCTTTAGGCGATCAATGGGTTGAGTACCTTCCACATCACCTCCATGACTCTCCAGACTATTTATGTGTGTTGCTGGTGCGGCAGGAAGACATCACAAGATGTGTACCACGTTATGCTCACTGAGGGCACACCTGCACTTGTGAGATTACTTGTAGTTGATCAAGAAGGTCCAACAAGAATCAATGTCATTTCTGCGCCAAAATTGATAGTGGTGGGCTACTCGTCTGACAAATACTCCGAACTTGTTATTGGATCCACACCCATTCAGGTACAATAGCCGCCTTCTACCTCTCCTTCTACAAATTAACATTATTTATAATTTTGAAGATGTTTGTTCGTCTGTCATTCAGAAAATGATTCGGACAAGCTTGAACCTGAAACTGCGCAAAGTGAAGGTCTTGGCACTAGAATCTATCGGCCCCAACCTGGAGCAAGTTGTCACTTTCCTGAGATGCTTTCCATGCCCGGAGAAGCTATATATCGAGGTGATGTTCCTTTCCTGTTAAACGTTAACCATAAGGGAGTTCAATTTGTGACACATTTTCCCAAGTTTACAATGACAATGTACTACGATTTCTAAAGGATTCTTTTGGAGGATTTCAGTACATACATGCCCCTCCCCATATTGGTTGCTTCATCCATATGGTTACAATCCATATGCATTTCTCCTTTGGATTCATCTGTACTAGTTTTCTTAGGGAACTTTTCATCCACTCCAACCTCTTGTGAAGAAGGCTACATTTTTCTAGAATGTAATCAAATGCCCATGTTAATCATGTCAGATCAAAGATGGCATGTTAGTGCATTTTACAAATCCTGCAAACCAAATAGGCCTGTAGTAATGTTCAAAACTGCATGTAGGCACTAACACGTTTTTTTCTTTTGCAGATAAGATTAGGCCCAGTGGTGGATAATGTGATACAATATAACAATCATGTCGAATGCCTAGATCTGCATCTCTCACAAATTAGTTCAAACTCCTATCGAGGGACCTTACCGGAGATTATATTCGCTAGGTTCTTTGTTCTCAGAGCAAGGGTGTTGAAGGAAATGAGGTTTTCCCTACATTTATTTCGCAAAAATGAATGGTTTGTTGATCAGCGCCGGCACCTGCGGTAGAATGGAATAGGCTCCAAAAATGCTGAATTTCATTTTGGAACTTCAGATGATAGACTAATTGGAAGTCATCATGTCAACCACATACATGACTTCTCAGTGGCTGACCCCTTTGCAAAAATTGTGAGGTTTCAAAACAAGACTTAGAAGTGGTAATATTAGTTTGAACCTCTCTGATATCCATGTTTAGCGGATCAGCACAAGCGTTTGCAGCTGATGAGCTGAATTTCATTTCTAATATCAGTTTGAACCTTGTAATCTTTAAATTTGAGCCATATAACTCTAGAATTTGAACCTTATAATATTTTTTGTGGTACAATCGTTGTAATGGCATCGTATGAGACTCGTATGTTGGTAGCACTATTTTGACCTTAATATGCAATAGTCTTAGATTTTATTAACCATTCTTGAATCTGTTTACCTTGTCGATCTCACAACACACGATCTGTATAGCTAACTCAACTGCGATCTTTGACATTATTGCACACAGTTGGTTTCTTCCACAGTGTGCCCTGTAGAGCGCAGAATTAATTATCACACTTGAGTGTCCATCATCACCCTTGTGTGTAACTTTGACCTCATCACTCACAGGTAAACTTATGACCGAAGTCATTCCCCACACTTCATTTTTACAAAGCTTTTTTCCAATAAACGCCCACGATTTGTCCCTCTTCTAGCCAACGTGTGGCCAAACTAGCCGGGCAGAAGCTTGCGCGGTAGCACGGGAACAGGCTTACCGACGATACATTTGGCGCCCCTTTGAGCCCACGCGTGCGGTGTGGTGTTGTCAAGCGTGCATTGGAATCTTCCGCTATGAACGCCATGACAAGACGTGACGATTACAGTCCAGCCAGCCCCCATTTATCACAGTGGCCATTTAACCCTTGTGTCTCTTCAACATTTCGATCGCGTCCCACCATTGGAAGAAGCACATCCACCAAAAGAAATTCTTATACGATATCCTACGCAGCTCCAATGGCGCTCCGAGCGGCTCCCGACGACGAGCAGCAGTTCACACTACAAAAAAAGACACTTCCGTGATGATACGTGTTTGTCACAGTAGGTCACGTTTTCTATCATGCATGTACATCCATGATGATTTTATGATAGAATCAAGATAGTCATACCCGTGCTATCCTAGAACTGTTCCATGACATTACCAAAATTGTCATCACGAAAGTGTCCACTTCCATGACGATAAATGCCGCGTCATGGAAGTGCTTTCTTCAAGGGTGACTGACCCGTGGCATCCACCATAATGGGTCGCCGTTAAGCTATCGGGTCCGGTTTTGGATCCGATAACCTGTTAACAGCCCGGACCAATGAGGATTTTCCACGTGTAAAATTGTCATTGGCCGGAGGAAACACGTGTTGGCTCACCGTTGGGACAGATGTCATCCAATCATTGGACAAGAGGCGCCTATGATACGTCGACACGTGGCACGGCCCAACAGAGGCCCATTCCGGTGAAAAGGCCGGCCTAGCTAAAGGGCCACCATGTTTTTTCAGACACTAGTGGGCTGCCCCGTTAACAGCCTATCATGTTTTGGGTCAAATTGAGGCCCATACCAAATCAGGCCCATTCACAACCTGCCGTGTTTTGGGCCAAATTATGGCCCATATCGGATCTGGCCCGTTAACAGGCCACTATTCTTATGGGCCCATTCTAAGACAGGTTTGTATTTCAGCCTGTTAAATGCTCGTTACTAGTTCGACCCGATAATAGTTTCGGTCTGTTAGCGGCCCGTGGTGCATCTGGGACATTGTCGGCTTGGTTTAACTTTAGGCCATTTAATGGCCCATGCATAAACTGGGCTATTTCTTATCCGAAGTAACTTTAGGCCTCTTAACGGCCCGTAGTCTTCATGGATAAATTTCAGCCCAACTGGCCTATCGGCCTGTTAATGGCCCGCGTAACAGTTGGGCCTAATTACAACCCGTGTTGAATCCGGTCTGCTTACAGCCCATCCGACAATGGCCCATGACACTTTTAGGCCTATGGCCCACGTAGATATCGGCCTGCTTAAAACCCATAAATTTATTGGGCCAAACAGGCCCGAGATATATTTTGGCCTGTTAACTGCTCGTCCTATTTGGGCTAAACATGGGCCTTAGGCAGTTTCGGCCTGTATTGGCCCGTGAATTTTTCGGCTCAATGCTAGCCCAACCTAGGTTTTAGCCTGTTAAAAGCCCATGGTATTCTCTAGCTCAGCAGGATAGAACTTTACTCGGCCAGTTAAAGGCGGGAAACTACTATAGGTTTAGACCGGCTAATGGCCCAAGATGATTATACGCCCATGTTTTGGCCCATATGAGTAACGGGCCAGCCTGAAGACCGATAACACTGAGATCCAGTAAACGTTCCGGCCTAAATTACAACATACTGAACAAAGAATAAACCTAGACTATACAATAAAGCAATTATGGCATATTACATGCACTGGGAATCAAAGTTCGCTACCGGTGATAATAAAGCGCAACGTGACCGCGGATTACATAAACTGGGCATCAAAGGTCGCCACCAGTGCATATAAACGTGATGTCTACTACACAACCTTCTTCTTGTAGATGTTGTTGGGCCTCCAAGTGCAGAGGTTTGTAGGATAGTAGCAAATTTCCCTCAAGTGGATGACCAAAGGTTTATCAACCCGTAGGAGGCGTAGGATGAAGATGGTCTCTCTCAAACAACACTGCAACCAAATAACAAAGAGTCTCTTGTGTCCCCGACACACCCAATACAATGGTAAATTGTATAGGCGCACTAGTTCGGCGAAGAGATGGTGATACAAGTGGTATATGGATGGTGGATAAAGGTATTTGTAATCTGAAAATATAAAAACAGCAAGGTAACTATTGATAAAAGTGAGCGTAAACGGTATTGCAATGCTAGTAAACAAGGCCTAGGGTTCATACTTTCACTAGTGCAAGTCCTCTCAAAAATAATAACATAATTGGATCACATAACTATCCCTCAACGTGCAACAAAGAGTCACTCCAAATTCACTAATAGCGGAGAACAAATGAAGAGATTATGGTAGGGTATGAAACCACCTCAAAGTTATTATTTCCAATCAATCTGTTGGGCTATTCCTATAAGTGTCACAAACATCCCTAGAGTTCGTACTAGAATAACACCTTAAGACACAAATCAACCAAAACCCTTATGTCACCTAGATACTCCAATGTCACCTCAAGTATCCGTGGGTATGATTATACAATATGCATCACACAATCTCAGATTCATCTATTCAACCAACACATAGAGCCTCAAAGAGTGCCCCAAAGTTTCTACCGGAGAATCACGACGAAAACGTGTGCCAACCCCTATGCATAGGTTCATGGGCAGAACCCGCAAGTTGATCACCAAAACATACATCAAGTGAATCACGTGATATCCCATTGTCACCACAGATACGCACGGCAAGGCATACATCAAGTGTTCTCAAATCCTTAAAGACTCAATCCGATAAGATTACTTCAGAGGGGAAACTCAATCCATTACAAGAGAGTAGAGGGGGGGACATCATAGGATCCAAATATAATAGCAAAGCTCGCGATACATCAAGATCGTATCACCTCAAGAACACGAGAGAGAGAGAGAGAGAGATCAAGCACATAGCTACTGGTACATACCCTCAGCCTCGAGGGAGAACTACCCCCTCCTCGTCATGGAGAGCACCGGGATGATGAAGATGGCCACCGGAGAGGGATTCCCCCTCCGGCAGGGTGCCGGAACGGGTCTAGATTGGCTTTCGGTGGCTACGGAGGCTTCTGGCGGCGGAACTCCCGATCTATTGTACTCCCCGATAGTTTTAGGGTATATGGATATATATATAGGCAGAAGAAATACATCAGGGGAGCCATGAGGGGCCCACGAGGGTGGAGGGCATGCCGAGGGGGGTGGGCGCGCCCCCTGCCTCGTGGCTTCCTCGTTGATCCCCTGACGTGCACTCCAAGTCTCCTATATTGCTTTCTTTCCAAAAATTACTTTTCCGAAGGTTTCATTCCGTTTGGACTCCGTTTGATATTCCTTTTCTGCGAAACACTGAAACAAGGGAAAAACAGAAAATGGCACTGGGCTTTGGGTTAATAGGTTAGTCCCAAAAATCATATAAAATAGCATATAAATGCATATAAAACATCCAAGGTTGATAATATAATAGCATGGAACAATAAAAAATTATAGATATATTGGAGACGTATCTGCATCCCCAAGCTTAATTCATGCTCGTCCTCGAGTAGGTAAATGACAAAAACAGAATTTTTGATGTGGAATGCTACCTAACATATTTATCCATGTAGTTCTCTATATTGTGGAAAGAATATTCAGATCCATAAGATTCAAGACAAAAGTTTAATATTTAAATAATAATACTTCAAGCATACTAACCAAGTAATCATGTATTCTCAAAATAACATGGCCAAAGAAAGCTATCCCTACAAAATCATATAGTCTGGCTATGCTCTATATTCACCACACAAAATATTTAAATCATGCACAACCCCGATGACAAGCCAAGCAATTGTTTCATACTTTTGATATTCTCAAACTTTTTCAATCTTCACGCAATACATGAGCATGAGCCATGGACATAGCACTATAGGTGGAATAGAATGGTGGTTGTGGAGAAGACAAAAAGGAGAAGATGGTCTCACATCAACTAGGCGTATCAACAGGCTATGGAGATGCCCATTAATAGATATCAATGTGAGTGAGTAGGGATTGCCATGCAACGGATGCACTAGAGCTATAAATGTATGAAAGCTCAACAAAAGAAACTAAGTGGGTGTGCATCCAACTTGCTTGCTCACGAAGACCTAGGGCATTTTGAGGAAGCCCATCATTGGAATATACAAGCCAAGTTCTATAATGAAAGATTCCCACTAGTATATGAAAGTGAAAACATAGGAGACTCTCTATCATGAAGATCATGGTGCTACTTTGAAGAACAAGTGTGGTAAGAGGATAGTAGCATTGCCCCTTCTCTCTTTTTCTCTCATTTTTTATATTTTTTTATTTGGGCTCTTTTTTATGGCCTCTTTTCTCTTCCTTTTTTTATTTAGGCTTCTTTGGCCTCTTTTATTTATTTATTTTCGTCCGGAGTCTCATCCCGACTTGTGGGGGAATCATAGTCTCCATCATCCTTTCCTCACTGGGACAATGCTCTAATAATGATGATTATCACACTTTTATTTACTTACAACTCAAGAATTACAACTCGATTCTTAGAACAAAATATGACTCTATATGCTCCGGCGGTGTACCGGGATGTGCAATGACTCATGAGTGACATGTATGAAAGAATAATGAACGGTGGCTTTGCCACAAATACAATGTCAACTACATGATCATGCATAGCAATATGACAATGATGGAGCGTGTCATAATAAACGGAACGGTAGAAAGTTGCATGACAATATATCTCGGAATGGCTATGGAAATTCCATAATAGGTAGGTATGGTGGTTGTTTTGAGGAAGATATATGGTGGGTTTATGGTACCGGCGAAAGTTGCCGGTACTAGAGAGGCTAGCAATGGTGGAAGGGTGAGAGTGCGTATAATCCTTGGACTCAACATTAGTCATAAAGAACTCACATACTTATTGCAAAAATCTATTAGTTATCAAAACAAAGTACTACGCGCATGCTCGTAGGGAGATAGATTGGTAGGAAAAGACCATCGCTCATCCCCGACCGCCACTCATAAGGAAGACAATCAATAAATAAATCATGCTCCGACTTCATCACATAACGGTTCACCATACGTGCATGCTACGGGAATCACAAACTTCAACACAAGTATTTCTCAAATTCACAACTAGTCAACTAGCATGACTCTAATATCACCATCTCCATATCTCAAAACAATCATCAAGTATCAAACTTCTCATAGTATTCAATGCACTTTATATGAAAGTTTTTATTATATCCCTCATGGATGCCCATCATATTAGGACTAGTTTCATAACCAAAGCAAACCACCATGCTGTTCTAAAGACTCTCAAAATGATATAAGTGAAGCATGAGAGTTCATTAATTTCTATAAAATAAAACCACCACCGTGCTCTAAAAAGATATAAGTGAAGCACTAGAGCAACGACAAACTACTCTAAAAGATATAAGTGAAGATCAATGAGTAGTCGAATAATTATGCAACTATGTGCAGACTCTATAACATATCATGTGGTAAATAAAAATATAGCTCCAAGTAAAGTTACCGATGAACGAAGACGAAAGAGGGGATGCCTTCCGGGGCATCCCCAAGCTTAGGCTCTTGGTTGTACTTTAATATTACCTTGGGGTGCCATGGGCACCCCAAGCTTAGGCTCTTGCCACTCCTTATTCCATAGTCCATCGAATGTTCACCCAAAACTTGAAAACTTCACAACACAAAACTTAACAGAAAACTCGTAAGCTCCGTTAGTATAAGAAAATAAATCACCACTTAGGTACTGTAATGAACTCATTCTAAATTCATATTGGTGTAATATCTACTGTATTCCAACTCATCTATGGTTCATACCCTCCGATACTACTCATAGATTCATCAAAATAAGCAAACAACACATAGAAAACAGAATCTGTCAAAAACAGAACAGTCTGTAGTAATCTGGATCAAACGTATACTTCTGGAACCTCAAAAAAATTACAAAATAAATTGGTGGACCTGAGGAATTTGTATATTAATCATATTCAAAAAGAATTAACTAAATAGCACTCTCCAATAAAAAATGGCAGCAAATCTCGTGAACGCTAAAGTTTCTGTTTTTTACAGCATGATCGCAAAGACTTTCCCCAAGTCTTCCCAAAGGTTCTACTTGGCACAAACACTAATTAAACAAAAAAAACACAACCATAACATAGGCTAGATAAATTATTTATTACTAAACAGGAGCAAAAAGCAAGGGACAAAATAAAGTTGGGTTGCCTCCCAACAAGCGCTATTGTTTAACGCCCCTAGCTAGGCATGATGATTTCAATGATGCTCACATAAAGGATAAGAATTGAAACATAAAGAGAGCATCATGAAGAATATGACTATCACATTTAATTCTAACCCACTTCCTATGCATAGGGATTTTATGAGCAAACAACTTGTGGGAACAAGAATCAACTTGCATAGGAAGGTAAAACAAGCATAACTCCATAATTTTAAGCGCGTAGAGAGGAAACTTGATATTACTGCAATTCCTACAAGCATATGTTCCTCCCTCATAATAATTTTCAGTATCATCATGAATGAATTCAACAATATAACTATCACATAAAGCATTCTTTTCATGATGCATAAGCATAGAATTTGTATTACTCTCCACATAAGCAAATTTCTTCTCTTCCAGAATAACGGGAGCAAACTCAACAAAATAACTATCATGTGAGGCATAATCCAATTGAAAGTTAAAATCATGATGACAAGTTTCATGTATATCATTATTCTTAATAGCATACAAGTCATCACAATAATCATCATAGATAGCATCTTTGTTCTCATAATCAATTGGAACCGCTTACGGAATAGTGGATTCATCACAAAATAAAGTCATGACCTCGATACGTCTCCAATGTATCTATAATTTTTGATTGCTCCATGCTATATTATCTACTGTTTTGGACTATATTGGGCTTTATTTACCACTTTTATATTATTTTTGGGACTAACCTATTAACCGGAGGCCCATCCCAGAATTGCTGTTTTTTTGCCTATTTCAGTATTTCGGAGAAATAGAATATCAAACGGAGTCCAAACGGAATAAAACCTTCGGGAACATGATTTTCTCACCGAACATGATCCAGGAGACTTGGACCCTACTCCAAGGAGTCAAAGAGGCGGTCACAAGGGTGGGGGCGCGCCCCCTGCCTCGTGGGCCCCTCGGTGCTCCACCGATGTACTCCTTCCTCCTATATATACCTACGTACCCCCAAACGATCAGAACAGGAGCCAAAAACCTAATTCCACCGCCACAACTTTCTGTATCCACGAGATCCCATCTTGGGGCCTGTTCCGGAGCTCCGCCGAAGAGGGCCGTCATCACGGAGGGCTTCTACATCATCATAGCCCCTCCGATGAAGTGTGAGTAGTTTACCTCAGACCTTCGGGTCCATAGTTAGTAGCTAGATGGCTTCTTCTCTCTTTTTGGATCTCAATACAAAGTTCTCCCCCTCTCTCGTGGAGATCTATTCGATGTAATCTTCCTTTTGCGGTGTGTTTGTTGAGACCGATGAATTGTGGGTTTATGATCAAGTCTATCTATGAATAATATTTGAATCTTCTCTGAATTCTTTTATGTATGATTGGTTATCTTTGCAAGTCTCTTCGAATTATCCATTTGGTTTGGCCAACTAGATTGGTGGTTCTTGCCATGGGAGAAGTTCTTAGCTTTGGGTTCGATCTTGTGGTGTCCTTTCCCAGTGATAGAAGGGGCAGCAACGCACGTATTGCATCATTGCCATCGAGGATAACAAGATGGGGTTTATTTCATATTGCATGAATTTATCTCTCTACATCATGTCATCTTGCTTAAAGCATTACTCTGTTTTTAACTTAATACTCTAGATGCATGCTGGATAGCGGTCAATGAGTGGAGTAATAGTAGTAGATGCAGAATCGTTTCTGTCTACTTGTCATGGACATGATGCCTATATACATGATCATGCCTAGATATTCTCATAACTATGCTCAATTCTGTCAATTGCTCAACAGTAATTTGTTCACCCACCGTAGAATACTTATGCTCTTGAGAGAAGCCACTAGTGAAACTTATGGCCCCTGGGTCTATTCTCATCGTATCAATCTCCATCACTTTAATCTTGCTTTGCTTTTTTACTTTGCCTTTTACTTTTCACTTTGCATCTCTATACCAAAAATACCAAAAATATTATATCTACCAGATCTCACTTTCGTAAGTGAACGTGAAGGGATTGACAACCCCTAATCGCGTTGGTTGCGAGTAGCTATCGTTTTGTGCAGGTACGAGGGACTTGAGCGTGGCCTCCTACTGGATTGATACCTTGGTTCTCAAAAACTGAGGGAAATACTTACGCTACTCTGCTGCTTCATCCTTTCCTCTTCGGGGAAATCCAACGCAAGCTCAAGAGGTAGCAAGAAGAATTCCTGGCGCCGTTGCCGGGGAGTCTACGCAAAAAGTCAACATACCAAGTACCCATCACAATCCCTATCTCTTGCATTACATTAGTTGCCATTTGCCTCTCATTTCCCTCTCCCCCACTTCACCCTTGCCGTTTTATTTGCCCTCTCTTTCCCAATCTCCTTCTCCTTCCCTTTCTCCGTTTACCTCTTTTTACCCGCTTGCCTTTTGTTTGCTCGTGTGTTGGATTGCTTGTTTGTCGCGATGGCTCAAGATACTACCAAATTGTGTGACTTCACCAATACCAATAATAATGATTTCCTTTGCAATCCGATTGCTCCTCTTGCCAATACTGAATCTTGTGAAATCAATACTGCTTTGTTGAATCTTGTTATGAAAGATCAATTCGCCGGCCTTTCTAGTGAAGATGCCGCTACTCATCTAAATAGCTTCGTTGATTTATGTGATATGCAAAAGAAAAAAGATGTCGATAATGATGTCGTTAATTGAAGCTATTTCCTTTTTCTCTTAGAGATCGTGCTAAAGCTTGGTTTTCGTCTTTGCCTAAAAATAGTATTGATTCTTGGAACAAGTGCAAATATGCTTTTATCTCTAAGTATTTCCCTCCCGCTAGGATCATCTCTCTTAGAAACGATATTATGAACTTTAAGCAACTTGATCATGAACATGTTGCACAAGCTTGGGAGAGAATGAAATTAACGATACGTAATTTCCCTACTCATGGTTTGAATTTTGTGGATGATTATACAAAAAATTTATGCCGGATTGAATTTTGCTTCTAGAAATCTTTTAGATTCGGCCGCGGGAGGCACTTTTATGGAAATCACTTTAGGAGATGCTACTAAACTCCTAGACAATATTATGGTTAATTATTCTCAATGGCATACTGAAAGATCTTCTAATAAAAAAGTGCATGCGATAGAAGAAATCAATGTTTTGAGTGGAAAGATGGATGAACTCATGAAATTATTTGCTACTAAGAGTGTTTCTTCTGATCCTAATGATATGCCTTTGTCTACTTTGATTGAGAATAACAATGAATCTATGGATGTGAATTTTGTTGGTAGGAATAATTTTGGTAACAACGCTTATAGAGGGAATTTTAATCCTAGGGCATATCCTAGTAATCCTTCTAATAATTATGGGAATTCCTACAACAACTCTTATGGAAATTATAATAAGATGCCCTCTGAATTTTAGAATAGTGTTAAAGAGTTTATGAATTCACAAAAGAATTTTAATGCTTTGCTTGAAGAGAAATTGCTTAAAGTTGATGATTTGGCTAGGAATGTTGATAGAATTTCTCTTGAGTCGATTCTTTAAAGCTTAGATCTATTCCTCCTAACCATGATATCAATGAGTCTCTCAAAGCCATGAGAATTTCCATTGATGAGTGCAAGGAAAGAACCGCTAGGATGCGTGCTTCCAAAGATGCCTTTATTAAAGCGTATTCTTCCAATTCCTATGAAAATCAAGATGAAGATCTAAAAGTTATTGATGTGTATCCTATTAAATCTTTGTTTTGCAATATAAATCTTGATGAAACTGAATATGATCTTCCTTTACCTATAAGGCGTTCTAAAAATTCGGAGTATTTAGATCTTTATGATGAAATTTATGAAAGTGGGACTGAAAGAAATAAAAATCTAGATGTTGCTAAACCCAATATACTGGATTTCAAGGAATTTAATTATGGAAGTTGCTCTTTAATTGATTGTATTTCCATGTTGCAATCCGTGCTAAATTCTCCACATGCTTATAGTCAAAAGAAAGCCTTCACCGAACATATTGTTGATGCCTTGATGCAATCTTATGAAGAAAAACTTGAGTTGAAAGTTTCTATCCGTAGAAAACTCTATGATGAGTGGGAACCAACTATTAAAATTAAAATTAAAGATCATGAGTTTTATGCTTTGTGTGATTTGGGTGCTAGTGTCTCCACTATCCCCAAAACTTTGTGTGATTTGCTAGATTTCCGCAATTTTGGTGATTGCTCTCTAAACTTGCATCTTGCGGATTCTACTATTAAGAAACCTATGGGAAGGATTAATGATGTTCTAATTGTTGCAAATAGAAATTATGTGCCCATAGATTTCATTGTTCTTGATATAGATTGCAATCCTTCTTGCCCTATTATTCTTGGTAGACCTTTCCTTAGAACAGTTGGTGCGATTATTGATATGAAGGAAGGGAATATTAGATTTCAATTTCCATTAAAAAAGGGCATGGAACACTTTCCAAGAAATAAAATAAAATTGCCATATAAAACTATCATGAGAGCCACTTATGGATTGCCTACCAAAGATGGCAATACCTAGATCTATCCTCGCTTTTATGCCTAGCTAGGGGCGTTAAACGATAGCGCTTGTTGGGAGGCAACCCAATTTTATTTTTATTCCTTGCTTTTTGCTCCTGTTTAGTAATAAATAAATTATTTATCCTCTGTTTTGGTTGTGTTTTTTTGTGTTTAATTAGTGTTTGTGCCAAGTAGAACCGTTGGGAAGACTTGGGGAAAGTCTTGTTGAACTTGCTGTTAAAAACAGAAACTTTAGCACTCACGAGAACTGCTGTCATTTTTTTTGGAGAGTGCTATTTATTTAATTATTTTTTAAGATGATTAATAGATAAATTTCTCACGTACAGAAATTTATTTTAGAATTTTTGGTGTTCCAGATATTGCGCTAGCCACAAATTACTACAGACTATTCTGTTTTTGACAGATTCTGTTTTTCGTGTGTTGTTTGCTTATTTTGATGAATCTATGGTTAGTAAAATAGTTTATAATCCATAGAGAAGTTGGAATAGAGTAGGTTTAACACCAATATAAATAAATAATGAGTTCATTACAGTACCTTGAAGTGGTTTTTTGTTTTCTTTCGCTAACGGAGCTCACGAGTTTTCTACTTTAAGTTTTGTGTTGTGAAGTTTTCAAGTTTTAGGTGAATTCTTGTGATGGATTATGGAACAAGGAGTGGCAAGAGCCTAAGCTTGGGGATGCCCATGGCACCTCCAAGATAATCCAAGGACACCAAAAATTCAAAGCTTGGGGATGCCCCGGAAGGCATCCCCTCTTTCGTCCACTTCCATCGGTAATTTACTTGGAGCTATATTTTTATTCACCAACATGATATGTGTTTTGCTTGGAGCGTCTTGTATTATTTGTGTCTTTGGTTGCTAGTGTGCCACAATCATCCTTTCTGTACACACCTTTTGAGAGAGCCATACATGAATTAGAATTTGATAGAATACTCTATGTGCTTCACTTATATCTTCTTGAGCTAAGTAGTTTTGCTCCATGTGCTTCACTTATATCTTTTGAGCGCTATAATTTTGCTCTATGTGCTTCACTTAGATTTTTTAGAGCACGGTGGTGGATTTGTTTTAAAGAAACTATTGATCTCTCATGCTTCACTTAAATTATTTTGAGAGTCTTAATAACATGGTAATTTGCTTAATAATAACATGCTTGGTATTCAAGATTTGTGAAACTTTATTTTGAGTGTGTTGAATACTAAGAAAAGTTGGATGCTTGATAATTGTTTTGAGATATGGAGGTAATAATATCAAAGTCATGCTAGTAGAGTAATTGTGAATTTCAGAAGTACTTGAGTTAAAGTTTGCAAGTCCCGTAGCATGCACGTATGGTAAACGTTATGCAACAAATTTGAAACATGATATGTTATTTGATTGTCCTCCTTATGAGTGGCAGTCGGGGATGAGCGATGGTCTTTTCCTACCAATCTATCCCCCTAGGAGCATGCACGTAATACTTTGGTTTTTGATGGCTTGTAGATTTTTGCAATAAGTATATGAGTTCTTTATGACTAATGTTGAGTCCATGGATTATACGCACTCTCACCCTTCCATCATTGCTAGCCTCTACAGTACCGTGCATTGACCTTTCTCACATCGAGAGTTGGTGAAAACTTCGCCTGTGCATCCAAACCCCGTGATATGATACGCTCTTTCACACATAAACCTCCTTATATCTTCCTCAGAACAGCCACCATACCTACCTATTATGGCATTTCCATAGCCATTCCGAGATATATTGCCATGCAACTTTCCACCATCCAGTTTATCATGACACATCCATCATTGTCATATTGCTTAGCTTGATCATGTAGTCGACATAGTATTTGTGGCAAAGCCACCATTCATAATTTTTTCATACTTGTCACTCTTGATTCATTGCATATCCCGGTACACCGCCGGAGGCATCCATATAGAGTCATACTTTGTTCTAGTATCGAGTTGTAATCATTGAGTTGTAAATAAATAAAAGTATGATGATCATCATTCAATAGAGCATTGTCCCAAAAAAAGGAGAAAGGCCAAGGAAAAAAGGCCCAAAAAAAGGGGCAATGCTACTATTCCTTTTTTCCACACTTGTTCTTCAAAGTAGCACCATGTTCTTCATATAGAGAGTCTCTTGAGTTATCACTTTAATATACTAGTGGGAATTTTCATTATAGAACTTGGCTTGTATATTCCAACAATGGGCCTCTGCAAGTGCCCTAGGTCTTTGTGAGCAAGCAAGGTGGATGCACACCCACTTGGTTTCTTTTGTTGAGCTTTCATACATTTATAGCTCTAGTGCATCCGTTGCATGGCAATCCCTACTCCTTGCATTAACATCAATCGATGGGCATCTCCATAGCCCATTGATTAGTCTCGTTGATGTGAGACTTTCTCCTTTTGTCTTCTCCACATAACCCCCATCATTATATTCTATTCCACCCATAGTGCTATATCCATGTCTCACGCTCATGTATTGCATGAAAGTTTATGAGTTTGAAATTACTAAGGTATGAAACAATTGCTTGGCTTGTCATCGGGGTTGTGCATGATGAGAGCATTCTTGTGTGACAAAAATGGAGCATGACTAAACTATATGATATATGATTTTGTAGGGATGAACTTTCTTCAGCCATGTTACTTTAAGAAAACATAATTGCTTTGTTGGTTTGCTTGAAGTATTATTATTCTCTATGTCAATATCAACTTTTGTCTTGAATCTTCCTAATCTGAATATTCATACCAAAATTAAGAAGATTTGCATTGAAATTATGCCAAGTAGCACTCCACATCAAAAATTCTGTTTTTATCATTTACCTACTCGAGGACGAGCAGGAATTAAGCTTGGGGATGCCTGATACATCTCCAACGTATCTATAATTTTTGATTGCTCCATGCTATATTATCTACTATTTTGGACTATATTGGACTTTATTTTCCACTTTTATATTATTTTTGGGACTAACCTATTAACCGGAGGCCCAACCTAGAATTGCTGTTTTTTGCCTATTTCAGTATTTCGGAGAAACAGAATATCAAACGGAGTCCAAACGGAATAAAACCTTCGGTAGCGTGATTTTCTCACCGAACGTGATCCAGGAGACTTGGACCCTACTCCAAGGAGTCAAAGAGGCGGTCACGAGGGTGGGGGCGCGCCCCCTGCCTCGTGGGCCCCTCGGTGCTCCACCGACGTACTCCTTCCTCCTATATATACCTACGTACCCCCAAACGATCAGAACAGGAGCCAAAAACCTAATTCCACCACCACAACTTTCTATATCCACGAGATCCCGTCTTGGGGCCTGTTCCGGGGCTCCGCCGGAGAGGGCCGTCATCATGGAGGGCTTCTACATCGTCATAGCCCCTTCGATGAAGTGTGAGTAGTTTACCTCAGACCTTCGGGTCCATAGTTAGTAGCTAGATGGATTCTTCTCTCTTTTTGGATCTCAATACAAAGTTCCCCCTCTCTTGTGGAGATCTATTCGATGTAATCTTCTTTTTGCGGTGTGTTTGTTGAGACCGATGAATTGTGGGTTTATGATCAAGTCTATCTATGAATAATATTTGAATCTTCTCTGAATTCTTTTATGTATGATTGGTTATCTTTGCAAGTATCTTCGAATTATCCGTTTGGTTTGGCCAACTAGATTGGTGGTTCTTGCCATGGGAGAAGTGCTTAGCTTTGGGTTCGATCTTGCGGTGTCCTTTCCTAGTGACAGATGGGGCAGCAAGGCACGTATTGCATCGTTGCCATCGAGGATAACAAGATGGGGTTTATTTCATATTGCATGAATTTATCTCTCTACATCATGTCATCTTGCTTAAAGCGTTACTCTGTTTTTAACTTAATACTCTAGATGCATGATGGATAGCGGTCGATGAGTGGAGTAATAGTAGTAGATGCAGAATCATTTCGGTCTACTTGTCATGGACGTGATGCCTATATACATGATCATGCCTAAATATTCTCATAACTATGCTCAATTCTGTCAATTGCTCAACAGTAATTTGTTCACCCACCGTAGAATACTTATGCTCTTGAGAGAAGCCACTAGTGAAACCTATGCCCCCCGGGTCTATTCTCATCATATCAACCTCCATCACTTTAATCTTGCTTTGCTTTTTTACTTTGCCTTTTACTTTTCACTTTGCATCTCTATACCAAAAATATTATATCTATCAGATCTCACTCTCGTAAGTGACCGTGAAGGGATTGACAGCCCCTAATCGTGTTGGTTGCGAGTAGCTATCGTTTTGTGTAGGTACGAGGGACTTGAGCGTGGCCTCCTACTGGATTGATACCTTGGTTCTCAAAAACTGAGGGAAATACTTACGCTACTCTGCTGCATCATCCTTTCCTCTTCAGGGAAATCCAACGCAAGCTCAAGAGGTAGCAGACCTCCCCAAATCCACTTTCATCAATATAATCATCATAAATAGGAGGCATGCTTTCATCATAATAAATTTGCATATCAAAACTTGGGAGACTAAAAATATCATCTTCATTAAATGTAGCATCCCCAAGCTTGTGGCTTTGCATATCATTAGCATCATGGATATTCAAGGAATTTATACAAACAACATTGGAAACCTGCTCATCATTCAAATATTTAGTGCCAAACATTTTAATGCATTCTTCTTCTAACACTTTGGCACAATTTTCCTTTCCATCATACTCACGAAAGATATTAAAAAGATGAAGCGTATGAGGCAAACTTAATTCCATTTTTTCATAATTTTCTTTTATAAACTAAACTAGTGATAAAACAAGAAACTAAAAGACTCAATTGCAGGATCTATAGATATACCTTCAAGCATTCACCTCCCCGGCAATGGCGCCAGAAAAGAGCTTGATGTCTACTACACAACCTTCTTCTTGTAGACGTTGTTGGGCCTCCAAGTGCAGAGGTTTGTAGGACAGTAGCAAATTTCCCTCAAGTGGATGACCTAAGGTTTATCAACCCGTAGGAGGCATAGGATGAAGATGGTCTCTCTCAAGCAATCCTGCAACCAAATAACAAAGAGTCTCTTGCGTCCCCGACACACCCAATACAATGGTAAATTGTATAGGTGCACTAGTTCGGCGAAGAGATGGTGATACAAGTGGTATATGGATGGTAGATAAAGGTATTTGTAATCTGAAAATATAAAAACAGCAAGGTAACTAATGATAAAAGTGAGCGTGAACGGTATTGCAATGCTAGTAAACAAGGCCTAGGGTTCATGCTTTCACTAGTGCAAGTCCTCTCAACAATAATAACATAATTGGATCACATAACTATCCCTCAACATGCAACAAAGAGTCACTCCAAAGTCACTAATAGCGGAGAACAAATGAAGAGATTATGGTAGGGTAAGAAACCACCTCAAAGTTATTCTTTCCAATCAATCCGTTGGGCTATTCCTATAATTGTCACAAACTGCCCTAGAGTTCGTACTAGAATAACACCTTAAGACACAAATCAACCAAAACCCTAATGTCACGTAGATACTCCAATGTCACCTCAAGTATCTGTGGGTATGATTATACGATATGCATCACTCAATCTCAGATTCATCTATTCAACCAACACATAGAACCTCAAAGAGTGCCCCAAAGTTTCTACCGGAGAATCACGACAAAAACGTGTGCCAACCCCTATGCATAGGTTCATGGGCAGAACCCGCAAGTTGATCACCAAAACATACATCAAGTGAATCACGTGATATCCCATTGTTACCACAGATATGCACGACAAGACATACATCAAGTGTTCTCAAATATTTAAAGACTCAATCTGATAAGATAACTTCAGAGGGGAAACTCAATCCATTACAAGAGAGTAGAGGGGGGGGACATCATAGGATCCAAATATAATAGCAAAGCTCGCGATACATCAAGATCGTATCACCTCAAGAACACAAGAGAGAGAGAGAGATCAAACACATAGCTACTGGTACATACCCTCGGCCTCGAGGGAGAACTACTCCCTCCTCGTCATGGAGAGCACCGTGATGATGAAGATGGCCACCGGAGAGGGATTCCCCCTCTGGCAAGGTGCCGGAACGGGTCTAGATTGGCTTTCGGTGGCTACGAAGGCTTCTGGCGGCGGAACTCCCGATCTATTGTGCTCCCCGATGGTTTTAGGGTATATGGATATATATATAGGCGGAAGAAATACATCAGGGGAGCCATGAGGGGCCCACGAGGGTGGAGGGCACGCCCAGGGGGGGTGGGCGCCCCCTGCCTCGTGGCTTCCTCGTTGATCCCCTGACGTGCACTCCAAGTCTCATGTATTGCTTTCTTTCCAAAAATAACTTTTCCGAAGGTTTCATTCCGTTTGGACTCCGTTTGATATTCCTTTTCTGCAAAACACTGAAACAAGGGAAAAACAGAAACTGGCACTGGGCTTTGGGTTAATAGGTTAGTCCGAAAAATCATATAAAATAGCATGTAAATGCATATAAAACATCCAAGGTTGATAATATAATAGCATGGAACAATAAAAAATTATAGATACGTTGGAGACGTATCAAAACGCGCCAACAAAAGAATATACAAAATTGAGAGCACTTCAGAAGGCACTAGGCCTTTCTAGGACGGGCCCCGCAAGCACCCGAACAAGCTGATGAGACCTCAGTTGTGTCAATGATAGATGCTTCATCCCTAGATGTATGGCACCATAGTGCGCAAGGCAGTCCTCTGACATCTTCATTGCATCTTTGACTTCAAGTCAGAGCGGAGCTGAAGCAAGCCTTTCCACTTTAAGTTTAGACTGAAGAAGTCGAACTGATTGAGGCAGCGACTGCATAGAGGTTGTCTCACACCTGCTGGTGAGTAGCTTCAACTCACTGTCTTCATCAAGACAGGACCTTGGGGTCATCTCGCTGTCCTCAATATGGGTTGGCTCACTATCTTCCCTAAAGTTCTGCCTGGCATAAGAGATACGACTCTGAAAGAGAAACAAGGAGTCACGTAACAGGTTTCACAATTATATAAATAAATAAATAGATCTGTTATGCATAAGGAACATGTTTTTACAACTACAATTTAAAACTGGTAGTTGTTGCAAACATCCAGTCAGATGTAAATAGCAAAGTAAACAGGAGTGGAGGAAATGATGCCTATCCAAATCTATACTAGAACATAGTTTGAAGGCTTGAGAAGGATGAACTTACATTACATGTTAACATGGGCTGGACAAAAAGCCCTTCTCCATGTTGATGGAAGGATAATTCAATAAATTCCCCAAAGAAAATTCTTTATAAGCGTTGCCATTATTCTACATTTTTCATAGAGTAAATATAGATCAAATAATATTGGAAGAAACAGAGGATAATGAAGCTCAGGTGCAGACTGATGATACATAATCAAATAGCAATTAATTAAGTACATGGTTACAAGGCAAAAGGTACTAACAAGAGGAATGCAGACATCAACGTGTACAATGGCATTGGCTTTATTCAACATTTTGGTAAGAGTAAATGTAGATATGATAATTTGGAGAAAGTGGAGGGCAGGGTAGATAAGATGCAGAGTAATGCTACACAATCAACTATCTCGCGATGCAAGTACAGTAATACCACCACCGTCCGTTATTACTTGTCAGCCAAATGGATGTATCTAGCACTATTAAGTTCTAAATACATCCAACCGATCAACAATTAATTCGATACAGAGCAAGTAAATGACAATAGGTACTTACATGAGAAATCCAAAAAATCATAACCATTGTGTTAATTCTACATTTATCTAAGAGTAAATATAGATCTTATAATTTCAAGCAAATGGAGGATAAAGAAGCGAACATTTACAGTGATGCTACATAATCAAACAGCAATGAGTGTAATTATGTTGACAAATGGCAAAAGGTACTGACAAGAGCAATGCAGAGCCCAGTATTGTTGTGAGATCCTATGATCCTTTGAGCAAGGAGATTCATCTGAAATTAGTTTTCAAACAAGAGAGAAGGTAAGGCACATGCAGAAATTTAGGAGTTCAAATTTAAATTGATATCATACACAGTACCTGACGCTGGGCTCTCAGCAGTTCTAATAGGGGTTTGACCAGTGGAGTAGGGGTAAAGTGTGGTACAGTTAGGCATGTGTTTTCTGTGGCTATTGGTCTATCTGATTTAACAGGTACCACTACCTTTTCCAAATACCTAGTTTGTACTCCTTGAGGATCTGCACTCACCCTCTTCGTTTTGGACATCTATTACGAAAGAACAACATTTGACTGGAAAAACATAGTATGACGACACATGGAACAGGTACAGAAAATGTATAGGTATGGCATATACTCATATATGATGCTTAAACTAAGCAGATGGTGTAGAAAAGTAGAACTAATGCAAGAGGTCAGATTCAAAATATGTGCGACCAATACAACCTTGCCAAGTTAGAGCAAGAACCTTGATGGGTGAATAAGATAGGCCATCCTCCATCATGCCAAGTTTGTTAGCCAGTGGATTGTTCCGCAATATTCCTCTCGTGCGCCCATTCTCATATTCATTTTGATAATGTTCAATACCTGACATGCATGAAAACATAAAAACAAGTGAGATTATCTTTCTAATGCAGAAGTGATTCTAATCCAATACTGCCTCCCTGTAAACCCCTTTGTGCTATCTCTGCAATTCTTCTGAGAGATGCCATGCATGTTGTAATTTGGTGTGTGCATTAATATAATGTGGCCTACTACTCAAAATATGAGAGCTCCAGAAGTGATGATACTTCGCAGATGATAGCTTCAACATATAGTAAAGAAGAACAAATTGACCTGACCTGACATATTCAAAATATACTAAGGGAGAACAACTCGACCTGACCAGTCGACCGCAAATGTCTCTGCTACTCTTCCCAACAAGGAACATACTTATTAAAGAAGAGAAGACGATCATCTTAAAGAAGAGCACAAGAGCAAGTAGATTGAAGATATTACAAGTCTTTCTATACATATGTGGCTCACATGCATTTCGAAACTAAAGTAGGAACATTTAGCTGACCAGTTAAACATCTCTCAATTTTACTAATATCAGCATAATATCATATTTGAATTTGTACAACTAAGCTTGTTTTGCTCGATGGGTAGAGCAGTGCTATTATGACATGAACCATTTAGCCTGATTGTGGTCATCATAAAATGGGGAAACCGTAACCATGATGAGTATAGCGTTGACCACGGCAGTGGGATGGCAGATCTGAAGCTGCAAACCGTGCAAAGGGTAGTTAGCAACCGATGTTTGCTTTGAAATAACAACTAAGATTTGGTATGGACAAGAAAGTACAGTCAACAAGTGATAAAGAAATGCAATTCTGCTGTCTCTCTATATGTCGCGACATGCATTTGGAAACTCAAGTGGGACCTTTAGCTAACCAATTAAATGCGTCTGTTAAGTAATATCAGTATCATATCACAATCATATTTGAACAACTAAGCTTTGGAATTTTGAGTGTTGTGTGCTACCTCTTGAGCACTGTGTTGGTTTTCCCTTGAAGAGGAAATGGTGATGCAGCAAAGTAGCGTAAGTATTTCCCTCAGTTTTTGAGAACCAAGGTATCAATCCAGTAGGAGGCCACACGCAAGTCCCTCGTACCTACACAAACAAATAAGAACCTCGCAACCAACGCGATAAAGGGGTTGTCAACCCTTCACAGTCACTTACGAGAGTGAGATATGATAGAGATAATAATAATAATACGATAAATATTTTTGGTATTTGATATAGATTGAAAGTCAAGATTGCAAAATAAAATAGATTGGAAACTTATATGATGGAAAATAGACCCGGGGGCCATTGGTTTCACTAGTGGCTTCTCTCAAGATAGCATAAGTATTACGGTGGGTGAACAAATTACTGTCGAGCAATTGATAGAAAAGCGAATAATTAAGAGAATATCTAGGCATGATCATGTATATAGGCATCACGTCCGTGACAAGTAGACCGACTCCTTCCTGCATCTACTTCTATGACTCCACACATCTACCGCTATCCAGCATGCATCTAGAGTATTAAGTTCATAAGAACAGAGTAACACATTAGGTAAGATGACACGATGTAGAGGGACAAACTCAAGCAATATGATATAAACCCCATCTTTTTTATCCTCGATGGCAACAATACAATACGTGTCGTTTCCCTTTCTGTCACTGGGATCGAACACCCCAAGATTGAACCGAAAGCTAAGCACTTCTCCCATTGCAAGAAAGATCAATCTAGTAGGCCAAACCAAACTGATAATTCGAAGAGACTTGCAAAGATAACCAATCATACATAAAAGATTTCAGAGAAGAATCAAATATTGTTCATAGATAGACTTGATCATAAACCCACAATTCATCGGATCTCGACAAACACACCGCAAAAAGAGTTACATTGAATAGATCTCCAAGAAGATCAAGGAGAACTTTGTATTGAGATTCAAAGAGAGAGAATAAGCCATCTAGCTAATAACTATGGACCCGAAGGTCTAAAGTAAACTACTCACACATCATCGGAGGAGCCATGGAGTTGATGTAGAGGCCCTCCGTGATCGTTGCCCCCTCCGGCAGAGCTCCGGAAAAGTCCCCAAGATGGGATCTCTTGGGTACAGAAGGTTGCGGCGGTGGAAATAGGGTTTCGTGGTGCTCCTGGATGTTTTCAGGATATATGAGTATATATAGGAGGAAGAAGTAGGTCGGTTGAGCCACGAGGGGCCCACAAGGGGGGAGGGCGCACCCCCTGCCTCATGGAATCCTCGTCTGTTTCTTGATGTCCACTCCAAGTCCTCTGGATCACATTTGTTCCAAAAATCATGTTCCCGAAGGTTTCATTCTGTTTGGATTCTATTTGATGATCCTTTTCTGCGAAACACTGAAATAGGCAAAGAACAGCAATTTGCACCGGGCCTTGGGTTAATAGGTTATTCCCAAAAATATTATAAAAGTGTAAAATAAAGCCCATTAACAACCAAAACAGAGAATATAATAGCATGGAATAATAAAAAATTATAGATACGTTCGAGACGTATCATTGTGTTGTTTAGCTTGAAGGGTGGAGTAATGCTAGTACGATAGAAAGCGGTAGAGTAGATAAAAGGGGAAAACCATGAGCATCAAGAGTAAAATTAGGAAAGTGGAACTAGCTGGACCAGTGGGTGGCGCACATGCTTTTCGAAAAGAATATAGGAACATTAGGTGACCAATTAAACGTTCTCTGTTTTAGTAATATGAGCATCATATCATATTCGTATTTCAACAACTAAGCTTTGGAATTATGAGTGGCATGTTGTTTCGCTTGATGGGTTGAGATCTTGAGGAGTAGTGCTAGCACGACATGAAGCACCTACGATGATGGTAGTGAATATAAAGGGGGAAACCATAAGCTTTACGAGTATAGTGACCGTACCATGGCGAAACTGAAGGTGCAAACCGGACAAAGCTACCTCGCAACCAATGTTTGCTTTCAACTAGCCACTATGATTTGGAACGGACAAGAAAAGTACAGTGAACAATTTATGATCTATTTCCGGGTGAGATCAATAACTTAAGCACATGTGGAAGAGTACCACCTCTCTTGTGACGCCGTGTAGGCCCCTGGTGATACGTTGAGGGTGCTGCGGGTGCGATGGCTGTCGGCAGCGGGGAACAAGACTTCAGACGGCAGACGGCCGGGTCGGGGGATAAATCATGTTGCCGTGGACGAGGTGGTCGTAAGAGCGGCAACGGCAATGTGGCCGACGGCGCCGATGAAGCGAGAGGACGCGATGAAAGGATCCTGGTCCGGTACCGTGGATGAGAGACGTCCATCTCTTGTAGTGGACGACAGGGTAGGGGTAGCAGCTCCGACAAGGTGGAGGATGGGGAGGCGGGCGGAGGAGGCTGGCTGCAGTGGGGAGGTTGTTGTGGCGCCGACGGTGTATGAATGGGGAAATGGATGGGGGATCTCAAACTTTGGGACGCCCTTGTCTGAAATGTGGGAAAGTTACAAACTTATCCACCGCTTAAAATTTCGGACATCACGTCGGTTGTGGATAGGACGGTAATCTCGCATCTCCCAAATATTTGTCGGTGGAGATTTCGGGCGAGGAGAGGGTGTTTTGTCGCCCACGGTTGTCGCCCACGGTGTATGAACGAGGCTGACAGGTAGGGCGGTTGTGTCACGTCTGAGTGAAGTTACACATATGCCCTTATTTAAAATATTTGCCTACATCAATTTCGGACGAGGGAGTTTGTTTTGCCGCCCACCGTGTATGAATGGGGAAATGGAGGGGGAGACACATGTCTTTCACACGAGCTTGAATCAAATGTGTTTTGCCACCCACGTTTGGCGCCCACCGTGTCTGAATGGGCTCAGAGGCGGTCGTGTCACGTCTGATTGAAGTTTCTAGTCTACCCCTATCGACAGCAGTGTAAATCCGGTCGGTAAGGATGTAAGTGTCAGTGGTAGATAGTAATTTGCATCTCGCAAACACTTTCTTCGGGCAGCCCGCAAATGATAGTGGGTGTTTAGCTACTTCGTTCAAAACTTGGGAGAATTAGCATTCACGTTTGCCCTGGGCCCTAGCAACTAAATTCAAATCCAATTTGTATTCGATTATGAATATCCACAGATAATTCTACGTTTTGTTATTTATTTCTTCAAAACCACAACAAAGATTTATTCCACCTTTATATATGATTATGATTTAGAAATGACGTGATCTTCGAATTCAGTAGGTTGGATACACTTTGCGTCAAACAGTTATTTCATCCAATACAATATGCTCACATGAAAAAATAGTTCACCTTATGTCAATCATACAAGTACTGAGGATTACCTCGCCTAAAAAATTCGGACCATTACAACACATGAACAACATAGGGGGTCTTACAACATAATCCATTCAGAGACATGACACAACATGCAAGTATAATAATCTAATGACAATTTCAACAGGTATCTAAAGAAGAACTGGGATTACCCTGGGCTTCAGATAGCAGAAACAGCAACACCTCCTCCGTCTTCAAATGCAACATTCTTACTTCCTCCAATTCTTGGGTTGCTTGCATAATGCGTGGAGCTAGTTGCATAATTTCCAGCCTCAAGATCAAGATTACCTCATTCATGAAAGCCACACCATCTCTTTCTGCCTCTAGTAGAACCTCAAGAACTATAATATTTGCGCTCAGACTGCTCTCCAGCGGTGTTGCCTATGAACTGCTACCATCTGGTAACATGGATGGCGCACCGCTTCCACAAATAGATTCTAGGGCTGCACATTGTGTCCTAGTGCGAACGGCATCCTGAAAGGTTTCCGCTGGACATAAGTAAGAGATAGTTATCGCATGATCCAGGCAGTAAGCTTACATGGTAAACGACAAACGAATTATTGCCGAGCATGGCAAGCTATATTTAAATGGTTCGAAGCAGCATCAGCCGAAAATAAATTAAAATGGTAAGATGAAACTTGAAAGGGAGTGTACCACCACTATATTTAAGTTGCCAAGGCATCTAAGTAGTTGAAATAATCTGAAAAAGCACTTAACAGTGTGGCCTCATATAAACTACGAAGACAGTCTTGTGATGAAGTTCAGAGGAAAAGTTAAGGACTCAAATGAACTAGGCATGCATTTCTTTACGATAGTACAACAGGCACTGCTGACATATTGGCCAACTCAGGTATAGCCTAACAAGTAACAAACAAGCATTCGAATCAAGCAATACAGCAAAGCAGACAACTGAACTATTTGTAATTCTGTGGGATTACAGGTTGAGGGCACAAGCCAAGAAAGCAGCCCACACGCATTACATTTCACATGTACTAAAACACACTGGCTTACCATATGTTGCTGTGAAGCCTCGCTGCTATTGCAATGTTCTTTGAAGATACCGTCAGCATCCCGTGGTTGCAAATCTAGTTGTTGTAGTTTATCCTGCACCCTCTATTTAGGTAAAATTAATTTTAATCGCATGCACTGGTTCGAATTGATCATCAATGGTTCATCTAAACTAATGAAAGAAGGGTGTGTGCGTACATGACAATATATGTGCTTCACTCTATTTTTATGCTTGCTCGAGGTGCCAGCCCCAAAAGAACAAATATTTTTCTTGATGAGGTTGGCAGCTCCATAATTAATAGAAGCATCAAATTAGTCATGCAACTTGGGAAGATCAAGAACACACACAAAATTAATGAACAGAGGCTCGGAGTAGTGATGTAATAGCTAGCATCAGAAAATGTAGGGTAAAACGAACAAAAAGCAGCGGAACCACATGCTAGTTTGCTGATGTGTAATTAAGCATAGAGAACATGAAGCAGTCTGATGGAACCAATAGGTGGCATCAAAACAACACCATTATCATAAATATAGCATGCCAGAAGTAAAATAGTAAGCAGTGATATCTAGGAAGTACAATAATACTCAGGACAAAACTAAAGCATATTAACTATATGTTCACTAGTATGTAATTTAGCACATGTAACATGTTCACTGCCAGAAGTATGGCCCTACAGGTGCAAGCAGAATAACGCGTCTCATGAAAAATTGAATGATGCCCTGAAGAAATTCAAAGGTGCGGTGCTTATGCTAAGAAAGTGAACGTAGGCACCGGCCGTTGGATAATAGTACCTGATTCTCGACGGCGTATGGGTATCGTTGTCATACTTGATAACTAAGGATCATCGATGGTGCTCGTGTTGCGGTTGAGTTTGGGCCGGCTATCGCCGTTGATGAAGTGGCTCCGGTGCTTCGGTTGCGGCGCCTGTCGACATACAAGAAAGTTCATCTGTGGTAAGTGAACAGTTGCACGATAAAGAAGAGAAAAACCGAAGTAGTACAAATCGAAATAACCTGATGAGGCTGCAGCGTCAGTAAAGCAGGGCTGGTGGAGTTGAATATGGTGTCCGTGGAGTGGGTCCGGGCGGTTGACGAAGGCTTTGGCGCGCACGGTGTACAGTGCTGTCGGTGATGCGGATCTATTGCGGCGGACGAGGGCTTGTATGAAGGGCCAGCGATGGGGCGGACGAGGGAGTCAGTGAAGGCCTACACTGTGGTGGCCGGGGGCGCCGGTTAAGTAGATCCGGTGTGGTGGGCCATGATGGCGGTCAAGGAGATCTGGAGCGGTGGACAAGCCAGTCGCTGAAGCGGCTCCGGTGAAGTGGTGAGTTGGCAGTTGGGGGTTCCAAGGTGCAGAAGGTAGATCCGGCGGGGTGTGAGGTCCACTGTTGTGACGGATGACTAGATTCCGCGGCTTGCCGTGGTTGGGGGGTCGGGGAGGGGAAGGGGAGGGGCTCTGAGGAAGAATGTTGGGGGCAGAGAGGGGAAAACAATGGAGTTACCAACGCAGCCCTTTTCCGTTCATGTGGCAGGGGTAAAACAGGAATATCGCAGGGCTAAACTTTCGGGCGCGAGATATTTCGATGTGAGCGGGAAGTTTGAAAGCTTTTGGCGCCTAAATTATAAGTGTTCTGCTCTTGTACGGCCGACTATGATATCATGGCCGAGAATTTATTTGTTTTGCACGCAAAAAAGAGTGCAAGTTTTGAAAATCAAAGTCTCCAACTCGAAACTTAGATTGTCCATTCAATTCAAATATGGATCATTGAGCTAGTACAAGCAAATATCATCATATGGTCCAATTCAAATGAAATTCCAAATGTGTTTATCCTAAATATGATGACAAAAGCAAAAATGTGTATGTGTATGAATAAAGTGGATGATTATAAAGTTTGAACATGCCCGTATGTGTATATCTCTAGGTTTGATATATGAATTTGAAATCACGAAATCCCGGCTTAAAAAATGTACCTCCGTTTAAATGATTTACAAAAGCTAATGATGGAGTCGAATTCCAAAATTCCAATCTTAGGTTTGTAATTCTGGTACATCAAGGTATATCACGCGTGTTCAAAAGGATCGTTATCTCATAGTCCAAACTGTGAAACAAATTGATCAACCATGAGTGCACACACTATTGACCATATACATCTCAATTATGCTAAAGTCCAAATATAGACACATCACTCTTTATCTGAAGCCACCCCCCACCCCACCCCCCCACACACAAGTCGTTCTCTCCCCTAGACACGAACACACAAGCACATTTACTCCCCCTCTCTTCCAAAGTCCGGACCCCAATATAGGTCTCTATCACTTTGTCTCTCGGGCATGCACACATCTCTTACCCCACTCTCTAGGTCTCCCGACATCTCTCTTTCCCAAGCACACACACTATGTAGAGTGTATCTTTCCCATACACACAAAACGTCGCCCCCAAACATCTATCTCCCTAGTTATGTGGTTCTCGCACACTCACCTCACACACCACCCCACTGCAAACAAGCACACTTTGTCTCCTTATGCACCACTCTCCTCTTTCTATCTCTCCCACATGCGGACCCGCCCCAGCTCCTTCCCTGTATACATATATGCCGTGACTCTTTCCATAGCTCCCTAATGTATCATCGTTCTCAATCGCGCATGTTGTTCTCTACACCATCTATTCTAGATCTCTCATGAAGTCCCTATCACACACACGATGACTCGCTTCCCTTGTGTCTCCATACATAGGCCAATGTCGAACAACATCAACATTGTCTCCCTATCTATACGCCACTTATGGACACAAACGACCCCTCTCTCCCCCTCTCTTCCTCTCTCTCTCTCTGTCTCTATCTCTCTCGCTCCGTCGCTAGCTCTCTCTCTCTCTCTCTCTCCCTCGCTTGCTCTCTCTCGCACCCCTCTCCCACACACTAGATGTCTCTTCCAAATAGTCTGCTCCCCGCCCACAGCCATGCTATCCTGCTACTACACATGCCTTTGTCTCTCTTTGACACACATGTCATACCATTCCCCTTCCCTTATACTAGGTTTACTTCATTAGTGGTCTCTCTACTCCACATACACACACTCCCTCTCACACACAAACGCGCGCACAAACACACACAGACACGCACAAACACCCATCTATCTGGATCCTTCTTTTAAGACACACACCCTTGCATATTCACTCTAGCTCTAGGTATGTATATATCCCCCTCTCTAGCTCAGATGCACACCAAAATTATCCATCTCTCTAACTCACACATCTCTCCCCATGTCCGCATGTGTATCTCACACACTCACACTCTAATTATGTCTATGTGTCTCCACGTTACACAACACAAAGCCCCATGTACATGCGTCTCTCTATCCTCCACACACATAGACACAAAGAATCTCTTATCATTGCCTCAATCTCTAGACATATCACACACGCACACTGTCTCTCTCTCTCTCGCAAACACGCTCAACAAGGGTTTCCCCACTAATAACTTACTGTCTATTCATCAACAGTCGTGGCAGTACGGCCAACACGAGACATGAAAAAGAATAAATCTACACGTGTGTAGACCACCTAGTATGACTACTAGGACAAGAGCAAGCTGAAAGCACGCGGCCGTCACCCCCTCCTTATCAGCGACGGAAAAACCTTTGTTTTACACAGTCGAGAAGTTATTGTGCTGAGGCCCCACATGTTGAGCCGTTGAATAGAATGTAGATCCTAGTTTACGGAAACAAGTATCGGTAATACGTCTGTATCTCCATACTTATATTTCTTCTCTTATAAAAAACCGAGTTGGTGATGATGGTATGCGTGCCATCTTGCAATATATACCGTCTGATCTATATCTGGCAGATGGAAATTAAACTAAAAGATACTCGCACCTCTCTCCACATTTGAAGACAAGGCCTTTCCCTCGTTCATCCTTATCTCCAACAACCTCATTGTTGAGCAATTAAAAAAGGAAGCCTCTGGAACAAACTGGCCTAGTGGCCATTGCCGGCGTCATCCATCCCCATGCCTCCGCTCTGTCTGACCACCAATCACGACCACGCCCCACTCCTCTTCACCTTATCTCCTCTTTCTCAAGATATCATTAGTTTTTACACATGGGATTACTCCCGCATGGGTCAATCACAACAAAGTGTTCTATAAAAAATGCATCATGATGTTCTGTGCAATGCACGGACATCTTGCTAGTACCCCTACAGAAGGCTAAGTTGGTGATGATGGTGTGTCTGCCATCCGTCATTTCTGACCATTAGATCTACATCTAACGACTTTGAGGTAAGTTGTTGCCTTTTCTCACCAACATCCCACTTCTCTACCAATTTGCAGAAAAAACCCATAATTAGTATCTTAAAACCAACCACACCCCTCCCTCACCTCACCAAAACAGCCCAAGGAATATATTCCGATTGAAACATAATATATCTCTAGTGATATATGTATATCAAAATTAGAGTGTTTTGTATCAAGTTTGTGAATAAGTATTATTCTAATTATGATCCGTTGCAGCGCACGTGAACATTGCTAGTATTTCCAACCATGCAAAAAATGCTAGTATTTCCATAGTTTCGAGTTTCCCATCAAGATATTAGTCACTCATGGTTGATATTTACTTTCAATCACGTACACATAGGCACTATGTAACTAGCCTTGCTTATTGGCTTCCAAAGCTTAACTTTCACTCCTACTTACAATATGTAGAGTATTTAACAAAAAACTACCACTTTCAACCAGCCCTAGGAAGAAACTATTGTACAAAAAATAGCAAAAACATACCCAAAATTTCTTAATCCGTGCCAAAAACTACTACCTAGTGCTGATTACGCTCGTTTAAACCCGTTTATGACAGGGTTGGCCCACACGTCTGTGCTGATGAGGCAGCTTAAACCAACACATTTTGTTTGACCGTTGACATGAGGGACCCACATCTGACCTTCTATCCTGTTATCCCCCCCTAAATCATTATTTTTCCTGAACATTACTTCAAACAGTACTGATGTGTGTTCGTTGGTGGCGCCGGTGATGAGCGAGTTGGCCATCGCTCCGCCGGACGCGCCGGACTCCGCGCTGGCCTCCGCATGGGTTGGCAGGCTGGCCCGAGCGTGACTCACACGTGAGCAAGTCGCCGCGCTGGCCTTCGCTCGAGCTAGATGGCTGGCCTTAGCGCGGCGTGCGTGAGCAAACTGCCGCATCACCGTGCCAATCAAGTTAGCAAATCTTGCAGACAAGCAGCTGGACGGAGCTATCTTAGCTAACTAGCGGCCGCGAGCGCCGGACGGAGCTGGCATCCGGGCTGCCGCGAGATGGGCTCCACACCGCCGGCGGTTTTGACCTCGCCTTCTGCCGGTGGCGGTAGCTGTGTCCCATGGCCGAGGATGACTAGGTGGATGGGCCGGAGGTAGGAGGTCACTCGGGGGTTTTTGTGCAGATTGACATGTAGGTCCCACAAGTCATAACGCCTAACTTGTCGGTCGAATAGATGGCGTTGACTTAAGGGGCGACATGGGTTGAAATGTGCCTATAACGGCACTTTGTAGAGTAGTCGTTTCTTGGTAGGGCTAGTTGGTAAGGGCATGTACAATGGTTGATAAGGTAGTCTTATCTTAAGTCTGCCACGTATGCAAGTGGTAGTAGTTTCTTGGAATTATTAGTGGTTTCTTGTAAGGAACAATGTACTACTAGCGACAAAAGGCGATTCTAGATTGTGTTGACTACTCCAACGAGTACTACTAGTGGTCGCGGGAGTGTATACCTCGTCTTGTGGGTTCGATCTCGGCCGAACGCACAGCAGCCTTAGTAAATTTGCTGCGAGCCAATATTGTACATGGGTAGTTTGAGTTTTGAAGTCGAATGGACGTGTCGTACCACAATCTGGGTGCACTGGATAGCCTAGCCACGTGAACGGGTTTTCCTTCCCATCATCTCGTGGCCCGCGTGCTCGCGCTAGCCGCACCTCGCTTGCAGCTTCCTCATCAGCTAGTAGCATATTTAAACTAGCGCCTCCCAATTAAGCCCGAGGAGCCAAAAAAGCCTGGCGCGGCATTGGGAACTATGCAATATGACTCTGTACGTAAAGTGCTAGTACTCTACTACTCTGTAGCTTGTGGCGTTGCACACATGGACTTCACTCCACTATCGGCTCTAGAAAAGAAATTCCTCTTGACATGATTTTTTTGTTTTGAAACGGAGGCAAAAGCTTTGCCTCATCTCATTCATAAAGAAGGAACTACTAACAAAGTTCGACGAGATCCAATACACCTCCACAAATGGAGGCGAAAAGCCTAGTCTCGCTGTATCAAATAACTCAAATGTTCTGCCCCCGCAGTAACCGTCGCTAATAAACAGGCTGCTAGTGTGTGCGCGAGAGGAGCGGCTGCATAGGCCAGCTACGCGCATGAATAGAGCACCGAGAGTACCCACTACGTAGGTGTACTTTCCCTGCATTGATAGTACAACGATGGTTCTAGAGAACAGTACTACCCTCCACTTCCAACTATAGCTCCTTGGCCCTAAGATTCAAGAGTTCAAAACGGGTGCACTATACTAGAAGTACAGTACATCACACTACTAGTTGAGAAAGTAGTACTCTACTAGTACTGCTATAGTACGAGTATGTAGTAAATAATAGCCTCACCCCTACGCTTAGGAACGATCGAGGAGCTACAGTTGGAAGGGACGAGGCCCTGCAGTTACTACACTCTTATCTCCTCCTCGCCAGTTCCCCTATGGATTCGCCAGGCGGTTCTCCTCCTCGTCGGGGCTGGGAGACCTTGGACGATGATCCTCTGGGAGAAATCGCACGCCGCTCTGACGTCCTCACCGGCACAAGACTCGGTGCTTCCCGCACCAACTTTTTCAAGACGGTGCTTAAACAGGCTTGGGAAAAGGCCATGCTTGTTGGTCTTCCATGCATCCTCAAGGAGAAGATTCTTCAATGGGACTGAGGGAGTCCTGGATTAGGGGGTCTCCGGACAGCCGGACTATATCCTTTGGCCGGACTGTTGGACTATGAAAATACAAGATTGAAGACTTCGTCTCGTGTCCGGATGGGACTCTCCTTGGCGTGGAAGGCAAGCTAGGCAATACGGATATGGATATCTCCTCCTTTGTAACCGACCTTGTGTAACCCTAACCCTCTCTGGTGTCTATATAAACCAGAGGGTTTAGTCCATAGGACAACATACAATCATACCATAGGCTAGCTTCTAGGGTTTAGCCTCTCCGATCTCGTGGTAGATCAACTCTTGTAATACCCATATCATCAAGAATAAATCAAGCAGGACGTAGGGTTTTACCTCCATCAAGAGGGCCCGAACCTGGGTAAAACATCGTGTCCACTGCCTCCTGTTACCATCGGGACCCCCTACCCGAGATCCGCCGGTTTTGACACCGACATTGGTGCTTTCATTGAGAGTTCCTCTGTGTCATCGCCGTTAGGCTTGATGGCTCCTATGATCATCGATAGCGATGCAGTCCAGGGTGAGAATTTTCTCCCCGGACAGATCTTTGTGTTCGGCAGCTTCGCACTGCGGTCCAACTCGCTTGGCCATCTGGAGCAGATCGAAAGTTATGCCCCTGGCCACCAGGCCAGGTTTGGAAGCTTAAACTACACGGACGATATCCGCAGAGACTTGATCTTCGACGGATTCGAGCCTCTGCCTTGTGCGTCACGTGGTCACGATGAGTACGATTTAGCTCTACCATCAGACAGTGTTCAGGAGATCGCACCGGCAGCCGCTCTGACCCTTAATTCGGAGCCAGCTGCGCCGTCCATGGACAGGTGGATGGACCCCGCCACGGAGGCCTTACCCTCAGCGGCGATCGAGCCTAACATCGACCTTACCCTACACGAGAGTCGTGTTGTCAGACTGTTGGATCCTTCTCTGGCCACGGACTCCGAACCGCCTGCGCCCATTCCCAGTGAATCCGATTGGGCGCCGATCATGGAGTTTACCTCTGCAGATATTTTTCAGCACTCGCCCTTTGGCGACATACTAAACTCATTAAGGTCTCTCTCCTTGTCAGGAGGATCCTGGCCGAACTATGTCCGGCAGGATTGGGAGGCAGATGACGAAGAAATTCGCTGCCCACCCACCACCCACTTAGTAGACACTGTCGATGACTTAACCGACATGCTCGACTTCGACTCCGAAGACATCGACGGTATGGACGACGATGCGGGAGACAAAGAGGAACCACTGCCCACAGGGCACTGGACAGCCACCTCATCATACGATATATACATGGTGGACACACCCAAAGAAGGCAATGGCGACGAGACAACGGAGGATGACCCCTCCAAGAAGCAACCCAAGCGCCAACGTCAGCGGCGCCGCTCTAAGTCCCGCCAAAGCAAAAGTGGTGATACCGGCACAGGAGATAATAACACTCCGGATAGTGCCGAAGATGGCAACAATCCCCTCCAGCACGATTTAGGGCAGGAGGATGGAGAAGCCAGCCCTCCAGAAGGAGCGGCAGACGGAAAGGCGGAGGACGATAATCACATGCCTCCCTCCGAAGACGAGGCAAGCCTCGACGATGACGAATTCGTCATGCCAGAGGATCCCGTCGAACAAGAGCGCTTCAAGCGCCGGCTTATAGCCACGGCAAATAGCCTTCATAAAAAGCAGCAGTAGCTTCAAGCTGATCAAGATCTGCTAGCTGACAGATGGACTGAAGTCCTGGCGGTCGAGGAATATAAACTCGAACGCCCCTCCAAGAGTTACCCAAAATGCAGGTTGCTACCCCGACTGGAGGAAGAAGCGTATGACACGACTGGCCGGCCACCTCGTGGCCGCGACTGAGAGGCATTCCAGCTAAAAGCTCAGCCTGCACACCGACGCCATTCTAATAAAAAGGCATGGGGAAATACCCCAGACCTACGAGATGTATTGGAGGACAAAGCAAAACACGCAAGATCGGTCTACGGATCGCGGGGGCGCGCCACTACGCGAGACGATAATCGTCACGCCGGATACAGTAAAAGTAAATCCGTCCGGGCCGAGCACAGCGGGCAAGACTCATTGGAGCTACGTCGCGATATAGCCCAGTACAGAGGCGCCGCACACCCCTTATGCTTCACAGACGAAGTAATGGATCATCAAATCCCAGAGGGTTTCAAACCCGTAAATATAGAATCATACGACGGCACAACAGATCCTACGGTATGGATCAAGGATTTCCTCCTGCATATCCACATGGCACGCGGTGATTATCTACACGCCATTAAATACCTCCCACTCAAACTAAAAGGACCAGCTCAGCATTGGCTCAATAGCCTGCCAGCAGAGTCCATTGGCTGTTGGGAAGATCTGGAAGCCGCATTCCTCGACAAGTTTCAGGGCACTTATGTGCGACCACCAGATGCCGATGACTTGAGCCACATAATTCAGCAGCCAGAGGAATCGACCAGGCAATTCTGGACACGGTTCCTAACAAAGAAAAATCAAATCGTCGACTGTCCGGATGCAGAGGCCCTAGCAGCTTTTAAATACAACATCCGCGATGAGTGGCTAGTCTGGCACCTTGGTCAGGAAAAGCTGAAATCTATGGCAGCCCTCACGACACTCATGACCCGCTTTTGTGCGGGAGAAGACAGCTGGCTGGCTCGCAGTAATAATATATCAAAAAACCATGGTACTTAGGATACCAAAGACGGCAATGGCAGGTCACATCACAACAAACATAAGCGCCGCATTAACAGCGACAATACCGAGGATACAGCAGTCAATGCCGGATTCAAAGGCTCTAAACCCGGTCAGCGGAAAAAGCCATTTAAAAGAAGCACTCCGGGCCTGTCTAGTTTGGACCACATACTCGATCACTCATGTCAAATACACGGCACCCCCGACAAGCCAGCCAACCACACCAATAGGGATTGTTGGGTGTTCAAGCAGGCTGAAAGTTAATTGCCGAAAACAAAGATAAGGGGCCACATAGAGATGACGAGGAGGAGCCCCGGCAGCCGAATACCAGAGGACAGAAGAGGTTCCCCCCACAAGTGCGGACGGTGAACATGATATACGTAACCCACATCCCCAAGAGGGAGCGGAAGCGTGCGCTCAGGGACGTATATGCGTTGGAGCCAGTCGCCCCAAAGTTCAACCCATGGTCCTCCTGTCCGATCACCTTCGATCGCAGGGACCACCCCACTAGTATCCATCATGGCGGATTCGCCGCACTGGTCTTAGACCCAATTATTGACGGATTTCACCTCACTCAAGTCCTTATGGATGGCGGCAACAGCCTGAACCTGCTTTATCAGGACACGATGCGCAAAATGGGTATAGACCCCTCAAGGATCAAACCCACAAAAACGACCTTTAAAGGCATCATACCATGTGTAGAGGCCCATTCACATGCTCAGTCACACTGGAAGTGGTCTTTGGATCCCCGGATAACTTCCGAAGCGAAGAGTTAATCTTCGATATAGTCCCGTTCCGCAGTGGTTATCATGCACTACTCGGGCGAACCGCATTTGCGAGATTCAATGCGGTACCGCATTTTGCATACCTCAAGCTCAAAATGCCAGGACCTCAGGGGGGTCATTACAGTTAATGGAAACACAGAGCGCTCTCTCCGAACGGAGGAGCACACTGCGGCCCTCGCAGCGGAAGCGCAAAGCAGCCTCTTAAGGCAATCCACTAGTTTGGCGTTTAAGGACCCGAACACCTTCAAGCGCGCCCAGAGTAATCGACAACATGGACCGCCTGGCACATTCCGAGCTCGCATAGCAATGCGGCCCCACCCCGGCTCAAGCCAAACGGCGAAACTCATGCCACGCGTACATAATTACGCATTAAAAATACCATGGGCACAGACGGGGAAGGGGGCACGACTACGGCACGCCCCAAGACGCGGCTTAAACCGCACTAGGGGCTTCCCTCTTTGTTATTTGTCTCAATTTCAGGACATTAATCTCTGGAAACCCTGTCCGGCAGCATGATTGCCGAACACATGATGCAGCAACCAAGGAGGAAGAAAGCTACATCACACCACGGAGCTCCCAGGTGGATTACGATAACGAGTGAAATACTTGCTTTAATATTATTACTCAGCTTGCCCTTGGAGGGGACATAGTCCTACTTTTTGCTTATCGCACTACCTGTATCATTCTGCTCTAACGCATGTTTTTTAATAAACAATGCATTGCATTAAGACTATTATTGCATTCTTCTTTTATATATATATATATATGTTCATTCATGACATCCAGCACCCGTACACTCTGGTACGGCCAATATGCTAGGGGCTTAAGCATACCCCACAATAAGGCGTGAGAAGTCCGAACACTTTCGACAGTGCGGCACCCCGAACTTATAGCATTATATGCATCAACTCCGAATCATGTCTTGGGTCAATAGTTGGGTTTGCCCGGCTCCCATGTTTTGGTACCTTACGTTCCGCTATATCGGCTAAGGTAGCACTGGGAGAACTTCTGTGATTGTGCCCCGGTTTTGCTCGGCTAAGCACCTCAGTAGAGAAAGCTAAAACTGACTGTCATGATAAGGCGAGAGACTGATCGTTGTTTGAGAGGTTTTTGGGTCCTTAAAGACTTATGCCGCTTAGAGCGAGGAGTCGGCCCTGTCCGGCTTAAGGCATGTATCGCGCCCCAGATTCGGCCTTCCGAATACTAGGGGCTTCGCCGAAATTTAAAATTATAGAATTCTATGGCTAAGTGAGAGTGATAACGCATTATAGTCCGATTGCCTTGTTCGTTGTGTTGAGCACCTCCCTCGAAGGACCCAAAAATGGGAACAAGAGTGCTCAGGTTTATCCCGAACACCCCAGCACTCGTGGCATGGGGGCAGAAGCCAACGACTAGCCATCTCTCAGATTTGATAAATAGCCGAATAGAAGGTAATATTTTAAATTCAAACAAGCGTTGCATAGCGCATCTGAACATGTTTTCATAACTACAGGATTACACGAGCGAGTTCACTCGAATATTATATCTTCCGTACACTCGTCCGCTACGAGACGAGCACCCTTCAGGACACCCTCATAGTACATCTCGGGGTGGCGATGCTCCTTGCCCTCCGGCGGCCCTTCCTTAATCAGCTTCATGGCGTCCAGCTTGGCCCATTGCACCTTCACACGGGCGAAAGCCCGGCGTGCACCTTCGATGCAGACGGATCGCTTGATGACTTCCAGCCGTGGGCAGGCATCCACAAGCCGCCTCACCAGGCCGAAGTAGCTGCTGGGAAGGGCGTCGCCAGGACACATCCGGACTATAAAGCCCTTCATGGCCTGTTCAGCCACCTTGTGCAGCTCGACCAGTTGCTTCAGCTGGTCGCTCAAAGGCATCAGGTGTTCGGTCCCAGTATACTGATACCAGAACAGCTTCTCCATTGAGCTTCCCTCCTCGGCCTGGTAAAACTGTGCGGCATCCGACACGCTGCGGGGCAAATCTATGAATGCTCCTGGAGAGCTCCGGATTCGGGTAAGTAACAGGTAATTTACTTTCACATGCTTGCTTTGCATATAGAATGCCTTACCCGCCGCTATCTTCTTCATCGCATCAATCTCCTGGAGGGCCTTTTGGGCTTCGGCCTTGGCACTCTTTGCGCTCTCGAGGGCCGCGGCAAGCTCAGACTCTCGTGTCTTCAAGTCAAGCTCCAACGTCTCGTGCTTCGTCATAAGAGCGTGGAGCTCTTGCTGCACCTCATCCACCCGTGCCTCATGCCTTTCCCGCTCGGTGCGCTCCTTGGCCGCTTTGTTTTCGGCCTCGGATAGCGCTTGCTTCAGGGTCGCCACCTCGGTCGTGGCCCCTGGCAAATTTACGATGATCCTGTCATTTTGCAATCGCATTCTTTTTATACATATCCATAGACTAGGTACTACTTACCTTTGTTCTCCTCGAGAGCTCGTCCTTGGACCCTTTAAGGTCCTGCTTCAGTGCGGAGACCTCCGCAGTCAGTGCGGCAGAGGCCAGCAGCGAAGCCTGCATACGCATATAGACATACTTATATTAGACTCCTGCGATATTGTTTGATCCTCTGTTCGGCTTTTCTTTGTGAACACCGAACAGAGCATTAGGGGCTACTGTCTATGCGGTAATATTTCTCCTATACTTCAAAAACTTACCTCAAAGCCTATTAGAAGGCTAGCACAGGCTTCAGTCAGTCTGCTCTTGGCGGACTAAACCTTCTGGACCACCGCACTCATAATAGTGCGGTGCTCTTCGTCAATGGAAGCGCTGCGAAGCACTCCCAGCAGATTGCCCGGTGCCTCTGGATGGGTAGAGGACACCGGCACAGGCATCTTGCCCCTCTTGGAAGGAGGCCGCCTGCCCGAGTCCGGAACCACTAGAGGTTCCGGCACGGTGTTCGGCTGAGGGCCGAACTCGGAGCCCTCAGGGGCTTTGCTCCCCCTGCTCCCGGAGTCCGGAAGGTCGCTTTGAGGCGCCTCCGGGACTGTCTCCCCTCGACCCAGTGCCTCTTGAGACAACACCTCTGCGTTGTCCGTAGGACAAGGGGAGGTGGCTGTCAGAAGTGGATCGCTATCCATATCCGACGAGCCCAGGGAGTCGTCCGACAAGGATACATCGATACGGGTTCGGGGCGGTCTGCACAATCATAATTCGGTGTTAGGAGAAGAAGTGCGACAAAGGAATGCTATGAGTTACTCTGGTATCCGAATACTTACGACTTCGCCAGGGGCTTGGCCCTGAGCAGCCACTCGTCTTCGCCTTCGGCGGCGGTGGTGGAGTAGTCCGGAAGGAGAGTCCTTCCCTTCTGGGACCCTTCGGCCCCCCAGTAGGGGCGGCCTTCCTTTTCTTGTCTCCCCCGACTGGAGGGGGAGCGTCTTCATCTTCCTCCTCGTCTTCGTGGGAGGAGTGCGCCGAGGAGTCCTCGGACGATGAGTCCGATATCACCTGGCGCCGGGAACTCTTTCGGGTTCCCTTGGCCTTCTTGGTCTTCTCCAACACCTTGTAAGGAGCCGGAGTCAGCATCTCCATCAGGAGAGTGTCCATAGTGTCTTCGGGCAAAAGGGCCGGACAGTTAATCTGCCCCGACGTCTCCACCCAGTCCTGTCTGAAAGTGCAATCATGCCCTTAATCATATTTTGATGTTGATGACAACATGCATATTGGGACTAATCATGTTTATCGAGTATTTCTCAGGATTATGTCTCAAGGGATATGTCTGTGTGTGGATCATGACTACGGACATAAAACATATATCACTCAAGAGCAGAGACACAAGACAAAGATAAAAAGCTTCGGCTCCTTGTTTTCGGTTTGCTCTTGAGTGTAGGGATCCCGCACTATTAAGAGGGGATCGATGGATTTCGCGAAAGAACTTGCTCAAAACCACAAAATTCCCTCTCATACCATCTCTAAATTCTTCCTCTAACTTGTGAAAAAATGGTAGTATGTTTCTAAGCTAAAAGGTCCAACTTTCACCGGACGTCCGAAGTCTACGAACGTCCGGCCTCTCTCAACCAACCAGACATCCGACTCTCTCCAGTCGTCCGGTGAGTCTTCACAGAACTGATATTAGCGAAAGACCGGTCACACCGGATGTCCGGTCACCGGACGTCCGCTCATCTCCGGATATCTGGTGCACTCCAACAGAACTACAATTAACGGATTTCCGACAACATCGGACGTTCGGGCTCCGTACGACCGGCGCCTTCTGGATGTCCGCTACCTGTGTTTTTTTCGAGGTCAGTTTTATACTCCAGCGAGCGGACGACCGGCTGCCCGGCCGGACGTCCGGTCCGATCTGTGTCACCGGTCGTCCGGTACCCACCGGACGTCCGGCAGCTCCTGTGCCTTAAGTGGCCAAACGGCTAGCTTTTCACTACCACTATATATAGCCTTTCTCCCCCCTCGGGATATGCTTGACCACTCACTTTGAACAAACCCTAGAACACATTACACTCTCTCTCTCACTCCTCCATACCAAATCTTAGATCCCCAAGGGATTTGAGAGCATTTGAGAGAAGTTGTCCGATCAAGTGATAGATCCACCCCTTCCCCTTCTTTGCACCAAAGGAATTTGTGACTTGAGCAATTCTTGAGCTTTTCCCATCGTTCTTGTTACTCTTGGAGGTTGGAGACTCCTAGGCGGTAGGAGTCTTTCGGAGAGGAATCGACCCTTGTGATTACCCCCGGAAAAGTTTGTGAGGGTTTGGAGACCACCCCAAGGTCTACCACTAGTGGTTGAGAAACGCCTTCGTGGTGTTGTCTCAAAGAGAGAATAGGGTGAGCCTTCGTGGCGTTGGTGTGCCTTCGTGGTAACACCCACCTCTCTAAACGATGACGTAGCTTCCCTCCAAGGAAGTGAACATCGGCTTACATCCTCGTCTCTCGGAGTTGCGGTTATCCCTAACCTTAACTCTCTGCTTGTGGTTACTTGTCTCATCTGCACTTACCTATATCATATTGTGTTAGCTTACTCATCTACTTGTATTACTTGATTATCTTGTTTAGCTCTTAGCATCACACTTGCAATTGTTAGGCTCACTTTCATATTCTGCACTATTGCCTAAAATTGCCAAGTGACAATTAAAATTTGTATTTGTACCTATTCACCCCCCCTCTAGGTCCATCTCGATCCTTTCAATTGGTATCAGAGCCTTGTGCTCTATTCTTGTGGATTAACCGCCCTAGAGCGAGATGAACCCCGATGGGACTCCCCTTGTTGTAGATCCGAAGGATAAAGGCGAGGCTTCTTCTGAAGTCAAGACCTTTACTTCTGAGGATCTAGAACGGGCCCTTGCTAAGAAAAAGGAGGAGCATGATGCTTCTGTAGAGGCCTTGGTCCAAATGAGGATAGCCACATTTTCCACGGTGCTTGCACCACTTTCGGGTGGTGCGGCTTCGAGACCAACTGTGCCTACTTCGCCACTTGGTCAACAACCTCCTAGCAATGAACACTCTAGTGTTCCTTGGCTTTATGCAAGACCCCAAGTTGAGAAACCAAAATATAACTCTCAAGGCAAACCTCCTTTACTTGACTCCACTTTCGATTTTGCTTTGTGGAGAGTTGCTATGCAGGATCATCTTCGATTTGGAAACGATGAGATGCTAGAGATCTTGGAGTATGGTTACCATGTGGTTGATCCAAAGAATCCTACACCAAGAGAAATTTATGACAAGAATCTAAATGACACGGCAATCATGTGTATAAGGAGAGGTATGGTTGAAAAGCAAAGGAGACCTTTCATACACATCACAAGTGCCAAGGAATTATGGGAAAGTATTATAAGATCAAGGACCGGTACCTCCACCCTCCGGAGTGCTCAATATGAAATTGCCAAGGGGCAATTGCAAAACTTTTGTATGGAGAAAGGTGAAACTCCAAATCAACTCCTTGAGTGTGTCATGACTCTCACCGCTGATATTGAGTCATGTGAGTGTGACAAGACACAAGATGGATTTAACATGACTAAGCGATTCCTTGTGGACAAGTTTCTCCATGCTCTTGCTCCATATCACCATCAGATGGTATGGGACATAAGACAACACCATGCCTTCAAGGAAATGACTACAGATGACATCATATCCACTTTCCAACTATTTGAAGAGTCAAAGTCAAATGCTACAAAACATCTTGCCATGCATGGTACTCCCTCGTCGAAGATCAATCTTGCATTGAAGTCCAAGCATGTATGTGAAGATGAGCAAAGTGAAGAAGAAGAAGAAGAAGATGATGATGATGAAGATGGTGATGAGGTCGAATCCGATGAGGGACCTTCATATGAAGACATGGCTCTCTTTGTCAAGAAGTTTAGCGCAGGGAAATTCAAGGGAAAGTTTCAAAAGAATAAAGTAAGAAAATGCTACAACTGTGAAGAAACCAACCACTTCTCCAACGAGTGCCCTTATGAGAAGAGAGAAGATAAACCAAGGTTTCCCAAGAAGAAGTTGCCAAATCCTTTGAACTCCAAGCTCAATAAGAGAGATTGGAAAGCAATGGTTGCTCAAGAAGAATCCGATCCGGATGATGTTAGTGGTGTTGCCAGAGTTGCTCAAGATTCTCAAAACACATTGAGGCTAGTCAACAAGAGTGGTGAAGTTGTCACCTACAACTACATGAAGGATTACAAGGGCAACACTCACAAGTGTCTCATGGCGAAGGCCGTGGTAGAAGATGGAGAGGACCAACACTCTCCTGACAAGGTCAAGGTAACCCCACGATCAAACCCTCCCTTTTTCACTCCTCCTACTCCTAGTGATTAGTATCTTGATGCGGAGGATAGTTATGAGGATGATGATATAAATGATCCTATGCTTGCTAAACTAAATAAGTTCGTGTGCTCTCTTAAAGGAAAGAAGCTCACTATGTTTCGTATGCTTATGGAGATGGTGAGTAAGCACACCATTTCCATTAAGGAACTAGAAACCCTCGTCACCAAGGAAAAGTAAAAATATGAAATCCTTGAGCGGAAAGTCCAATATGAGGAAGCACGCAATGATGAACTATGCTTAAAAATTGGTGCAAACATTGATGTGCATACTAGAGATCTTTCCTCCTTGAAAAAGGCTATCGACTCTTGCGAAGAGTTGATGAATGATAAAAGTAAGCTTGTAAAGTCTAATGCTTCTCTCTCTAAGGATTGTGAGATCCTATCCGTGTCCCTCAAGACCAAGGAAGAAGAGCTCACCCTTCTTACAAAGAGTTTCGAGACACTCAAGCTTACTTATCTTGAAACTCTAGCCAAGTCTTACTCTTCTCCTATTATCAATGTTGATGCTTGTACTACTAACTCTAGTAGTGATCTAGCATCTATTCTTGAGGAGAATCGCTTTCTCAAAGCTCAAATCGAGAAAGGGCTCATGACATGTGCTCAAGGGCAAAAGAACCTTAATGAGGTGTTGAGCCAACACCATGAAGTGTTTGCCAAAGAAGGACTCGGGTTTGACCCAAGCACAAGCAAGAGGAAGACATCCTCTCAAAAGTGCACCACCCCTCTAAAAGAAACCTTTGTACGAGAAGGGCACAAGGAGAAAGGTAAGGTTGTTTGTGGGAAGGCCACAAGGGGCATGCCCACTGTCAACAAGCCAAAAGAGTTCATGCCTCCATCCTATGTTCTTCATAAGACTAAGGATGGAGAAGTTTGTGCAAAGTTTGTTGGTCCTCGAAATGCATTTCGGTTTTATGCTATTTGGGTCCCTAAGACCCTTGTGACTAACTTGAGAGGTCCCATTGTAAAATGGGTGCCTCTAACCAAGTAATAATTGTGTGTAGGTTGCCTTCTCCGATGGAGTAAAATGGGTGATTGATAGCGGATGTACCAATCATATGACCAGAGATAGCAAGTTGCTCTATGATTTCATGGAAGCTATTCAACCATTTATGAGCATTATGTTTGGTGGAGGATCAAAAGGACAGGTACTCGGTTTGGGTAAGGTGGCTATCACAAATGACATGTCTCTTGCAAATGTAATGCTTGTCCAATCCCTTAAATACCATTTGCTTTCTGTTCGCCAATTGGCCTCTGTTGGTTATGATACACTATTTGGACTAACGGATGTGAAAGTCTTTTAAGAGAGATACTCTTGAAGTGGCCTTTGTTGGAGAGTTGGATGGCAACCTTTACACGGTTGATTTCTCGAAAGAGAGCACATTCCATGCAACTTGTCTAATGGCCAAGGCCGACAAGGGGTGGCTATGGCATCGTCGACTAGCCCATGTCGGCATGAGAAATCTTCAAGATCTCTTAAAGGGAAATCACATCCTTGGACTAACAAATGTCTCTTTGGAGAAAGATCTTGTGTGTAGTGCATCCATAGCCGGGAAGCAACATCAATCAAAGCACCCACCCAAGAATATTGTGTCTACTTCAAGGCCTCCTTCATGTGGATCTGTTTGGGCCTCCTTCATGGGATAGTCTTGGTGGGAAAAAGTATGGACTTGTCATTGTGGATGATTACTCAAGATACACATGGGTGTTTTTCCTCAAGTCCAAAGACGAGACAAAGATCACCTTCATTGATTTTGCCAAGCAAGCACAACGCAAGTTTGACAAAGAAATCATGGCAATAAGAAGTGATAATGGTTTCGAGTTCAAGAATTACACCTTGGAAGGATTTCTTAGTGATGAAGGGATTGAGCATCAATATTCAGCTCCATACACTCCCCAACAAAATGGTGTTGTAGAAAGGAAGAACCGCACCCTTGTGGAGATGGCAAGGTCCATGTTGGATGAATACAAGTCGCCACATAGTTTTTGGGCCGAGGCCGTCAACACTACATGTCATGCTTCAAACCGGCTCTTCCTCCGCACGATATTGGAAAAGACTCCATATGAGCTCCTAACCGGGAACAAGCCAAATGTCAAGTACTTTCGTGTATTTGGGTGTAAATGCTTCATCCTCAACAAAATAAAGTGGTTAGGAAAATTTCAATCTAAAACCATTGAGGGCATATTTGTTGGTTATGGATCAAACTCTCACGCCTATAGAGTCTACAACAAATCCAATGGATGTGTTGTAGAAACTTGTGACGTGGTGTTTGATGAATTTACTGGCTCCCATGGGGAGCAAGTTGATCTAAGTGATGTAGGTGAAGAAGATTCTTCTCAAGATACCTTGACGATGGGTGTTGGTGCACTTCTTCCAATGGAACAAGACCCTCATGATGATGAATAAGAAGGTGAAGGCCTCACACACCATCAAACTACTTCCACACCCATACCACCACAAGCACCTATTACTCAATCAATGCCCTTAGTCCAAGTACAAGATGATGATGAAGTTCCTCTTCATGATAATCATCAAGAACAAGATCATCCTCAAGGGAAGGAACAAGAAAGTGCAATCATTAACAATGAACCTCAACAGACACAAGAAGAAGAAGAAGTTTTTCCACCACACATTAATGATCCATATGTTGAGGACGTGGATGATGGACATGAAGTTGAACCTCGCGAAACCTTAACCTCCATCATGCCTCGAGTGGCCGGTCGTGTTGATGTTGATAACATCCTCACCGGTATATCGGAAGGTAGAGTCACTCGTAAACAATTGACAAACTTTTGTGCTCACTTCAATTTTGTGTCTAGTGTTGAGCCTCTCAAGGTACAAGATGCATTGATAGACAACAATTGGCTTATTGCTATGCAAGAAGAGTTGAATAGTTTTGAGCGCAATCAAGTGTGGTCATTAGTCAAGAGGCCAACTACGGAACACAACGTCATTGGAACAAAGTGGATTTTCAAGAACAAGCAAGATGAGAATGGCGTAATCATCTGCAACAAGGGAAGGTTAGTGGCACAAGGGTACTCACAAGTTGAAGGTTTGGACTTTGGTGAGACCTTTGCCCCCGTTGCCCGTCTTGAATCCATTCGCATCTTACTTGCTTATGCTAGTTTCAACGGCTTTACATTACATCAAATGGATGTGAAGAGTGCTTTCCTTAACGGTCCTCTACAAGAAGAAGTATATGTATCACAACCACCTGGGTTCGTTGACCCTGATCACAAAGACTATGTGTATAAACTTCATAAGGCTTTGTATGGCCTCAAACAAGCACCTCGTGCTTGGTATGATCATCTTAAGAAGTTTCTATTCGATGATGGTTTTGTGAGAGGGGTGATTGATCCCACTCTTTTTACTAAGAGGGACAAAGGTGATTTGATCTTATGCCAAATCTATGTAGATGATATCATTTTTGGTTCTCCTAACATTCATTTATGCAAGAAGTTTGCGGCATCAATGACCAAGAATTTTGAAATGTCACTCAATGCGGATTTGAAGTTCTTCCTCGGCTTTCAAATTCAACAATTTCAAGAAGGAATTTTCTTGTCTCAAGCCAAATACCTCAAGGATATCCTAGCAAAATTTGGCATGTCTGATGCCACCCCATGTAAGACCCCCATGCCAACCAAAACTGTACTCACTAAAGACTCAAACGGTATCCCCTTTGACCCATCTAAATACCGCTCTATGATTGGTTCATTGCTTTATCTTTGTGCATCTAGACCAGACATCATGTTTAGTGTATGCATGTGTGCTAGATTTCAAGCTTCCCCTAGGGAAAGCCATCATAAGGCGGTTAAGCACATTCTTAGATACCTTGTTCACACCCCAAAGCTGGGTCTATGGTACACCAAGGATGCTAAGTTTGATCTCATTGGGTACACGGATGCGGATTGGGCTGGAGACGAAGTGGATCGTAAATCCACCTCCGATGGATGTCAATTTCTTGGACACTCCTTGGTAAGTTGGTCCTCTAAGAAGCAAAATTGTGTTGCCCTCTCCACTGCCGAAGCTGAATATATTGCAACCGCCAGTTGTGCAACTCAGTTACTATGGATGAGGCAAACTTTGAAGGATTACGGTATCACCTATAGACATGTGCCTCTTCTATGTGATAATGAAAGTGCCATCAATATTGCTGAGAACCCCAAAGATCATACCCGCACCAAGCACATTCACATTAGGTACCACTTCCTGAGAGATCATGTGGAGAAGGGTGATATTGACATTGCTCATGTTGGCACAGATATGCAACTTGCAGATATTTTCACCAAGCCATTGGATGAGGCAAGATTTTGTCAACTTAGGCGTGAACTTGGTATCTTGGAGCTTGACAACATTATGTGAAAACTAGTACTCATGCATGCATTGTCATAATGTCATGTCTCTATGTAGGCATATATTTAGGGGGAGACACTCAACTCATGCGTTCTCTCACCCTATGAAATGCATAAAAAGAACAAACACTCTCAGAGCTACCATGTTACTCTAACTATGGTGCTTTCAATGATGGGGTAGTGATTATGGACCCAAAGTTCAAATCTTTGTAGTGTCATGTCACGTATACTCATACATGGTGGCATCAGCCACCGCCTTGTCATTAGAACAACATGTGAGCAGTATGTGTGTTTATTATTGTTGGGTTAGGAAACTCATTGCTTCATCTAGGGTGTCCTTGCATCCTACTACATATTTCACTCATCATCTCTCCATCATTGTCATTAGCACCAACTATGGCACCCTAGTCTTCCTCGAAAAGATATTAAATTAAAAAAATGCCACCGGACGTCCGACAAGACCGGACGTCCGTCAAATCCTCTCTGGTGCCCTATTGCCGGTCGTCCGCTGTAACCGGAATTCCGTTAATTACTGCTCTGTCTAAACGCGTCGGACGTCCGTTTTTGCCTGTCCTCCGCTACTTCTCGTATCAGTTTGCCCTCTCAGGTCCCGGACGTCCAATTCACACCGGATGTCCGGTACGTTTCTCGCCCGCCTATATATACTGGGGCGTGCGATCCGGTCGTCTCTAAAACCTAATTTCTATCCACTCCTCCTCTCGCCGCCGCCGCACTCTCTCCTTGCTGCGTTCACGGGCTGGGCCCCTCGCAGCCGGGACCCCGTTCGGCCCTTCCGGCTGTTGTCGCGCCTCCGGTCGCCCTTCTCTCGACCCGGCCGGCTTCAGGGGAAACCTCTTCTTCGTCGCATCTTCTCCTCGACCTCCCGAGCAATGCCACAAACAAAGCGCTCTGCTCGCAAGCAGGTCACCACTGGGGACTCTTGTCCGTCTCGTCGTGGTGGGTCCGATGATTCGCAGGAGCGCGCTCGTCCTCGGAAGTGTGCCGCTCAACCTTGCAGCTCCACTAGCGCCTCTTCGACGGAAGAATCCGATTACGAGGATGAATTGGAAGAAATTGAGGAACCCGCTTATGTTGTTGTTCGCACCACTGCACCCAAGCCTGGAACTCGTCGGCCCACATTCACGCCTCCTCCTCCGGTTCAACCTCCAGGTGCTGCCCGTCGCATCTCCCTTGAACCTCCACTCCCTCACGGCCGCATCATTAAACGGTTCAATGAGGTTCCCATCACTTCTTACCTTAAGCTTCGTCGTGATGTAGATCAATTCACTGTTCTTAGCGATTCATGGGATGCTCGTTTTCGCACAAATGTCCAAGCCGACATTTTCACCACTATAGTCATTCCTAAAGGTTTATCTATCCATATGTGCATCGACTTAGAGCATATCCGCACTCATCCGGCGAAATATCCGGGAGCTACTGAGCTCATTGAGTCCTCCAGTCTTGCTGCACCATTTGAATTCCAGCATGATTTTAACCACGCCGCAATTCATCAATTCTATGCCACTTGTTACTTTGATCCCGATAAAACTGTCACTTGGATGACCTCCAACACCATGCTCACGGCATCCTATGGTCAATTTGTTGCTGCTCTTGGTTTTCCTAACACAAGGTTCAAAATCCATAAGGATGACCCTAACCATAAGCCCAAGGACATAGAGGTCTGTGCGGATCTTCTTAAGCCCATACGTGAAATCACTAATCAGGAGAAACAAAAGGGCCTGAACCAAGTTTCAATTTGGCACTCACCCTTCTACATCATTTTTCAGTGTGTTATTCGCACCATATATCCCAAGATGGGTGACAAGGGGTCATGTAACATCTATTGCATTGATCTCATGCATCGCCTCTATGTGTCTCCCACAGGGAAGATAAATATCCCTCATTTTCTGTGGCATGAGATCCGTCTGGCCTGTTTTCAACACAAGTGAGCCTTTCCTCATGCCCCCTTTCTTCAGGCATTTATCAAGAGTGTTGCTCTGTTTCCCATTGCCCACACTCACTTGCACGAACAGTGGGTCATTCCATCTCACATGGCGGATGATTGGGTTCCCAAGGACTCTTCTGCTCCTACTCGTCATACCCCGGCTAGTGTTCCTTCTTCCGCCACTCGGTCTACTTCTTCCGGCTCCGCACCTTTTGGTCGCATCTCTCGCTTTCTTGGGAAAGCTCACTCTGCCATGATGAAGATGTTTACCTTTCATTGCTCTCAAAATCACGACGTTGTCACACGCTTGGTCACCTCCAAGAATGCTTTGAAGGCTCGTCTGAGAGACTCCGGAGTTTACGATGTGAGTGACGATGAACGTCTTCCTGATGATCCACCTTCTGACTTCGGCTTTCCTTCGGGTCCTGAGTGGGCTGACTTCCTCGACGAGGCTGGTGGTAGTGGTGCTCATGATGATGATGACGATGATGCTCTTTGATGCTGTTATGGCACCTCCTTTTGGGTATTTGCTGCCAAGGGGGAGTAGGCACTTATTTATGTGATATGATGCTATGATACTATCTTATTATCTTGTTATCGAACTCACGCTATGTGATTAACCTGTTATTGAACCTATGATATGTTTTGTACCGACCTATGTTATATGCTATGAGTGATGAATCTTTATGAAGCCTATTCTAAATCTGATGTTATCTTGATTATCTTGTGTATGAGTTTCGGTTGTGTTGGTATCATATTGAGGGGGAGCTCTCTTCATGCTTACTATCAGTTATTCCACATATTGAGGGGGAGCTCCACAACAAATCCTTCGATATTCAATGTTTTTAAATTCTTTCGATATTCAAAGTTTTATTCTAAAAAGTGCATGTATGTTGTCATCAACTACCAAAAAGGGGGAGATTGAAAGTGCAATCATGCCCTTAATCATATTTTGATGTTGATGACAACATGCATATTGGGACTAATCATGTTTATCAAGTATTTCTCAGGATTATGTCTCAAGGGATATGTGTGTGTGGATCATGACTACGGACATAAAACATATATCACTCAAGAGCAGAGACACAAGACAAAGATAAAAAGCTTCGTCTCCTTGTTTTCGGTTTGCTCTTGAGTGTAGGGATCCCGCACTATTAAGAGGGGATCGATGGATTTCGCGAAAGAACTTGCTCAAAACCAAAACATTCCCTCTCATACCATTTCTAAATTCTTCCTCTAACTTGTGCAAAAATGGTAGAATGTTTCTAAGCTAAAAGGTCCAACTTTCACCGGACGTCCGAAGTCTACGGACGTCCGGCCTCTCTCAACCAACCAGACATCCAACTCTCTCCAGTCGTCCGGTGAGTCTTCATAGAACTGATATTAGCGGAAGACCGGTCACACCGGATGTCCAATCACCGGACGTCCGCTCATCTCCGGATATCTGGTGCACTCCAACAGAACTACAATTAACGGATTTCTGACTACATCGGACGTCCGGGCTCCGGACGACCGGTGCCTTCCGGATGTCCGCTACCTGTGCTGTTTTCGCGATCAGTTTTATACTCCAGCGAGCGGACGACCGGCTGCCCGGCCAGACCTCCGGTCCGATCTATGTCACCGGTCGTCCGGTACCCACCGGACGTCCGGCAGCTCCTGTGCCTTAAGTGGCCAACGGCTAGCTTTTCACTACCACTATATATAGCCTTTCTTCCCCCTCGGGATATGGTTGACCACTCACTTTGAACAAACCCTAGAACACATTACACACACTCTCTCTCTCTCTCACTCCTCCACACCAAATCTTAGATCCCCAAGGGATTTGAGAGCATTTGAGACAAGTTGTCCGATCAAGTGATAGATCCACCCCTTCCCCTTATTTGCACCAAAGGAATTTGTGACTTGAGAAAGTCTTGAGCTTTTCCCATCGTTCTTGTTACTCTTGGAGGTTGGAGACTCCTAGGCGGTAGGAGTCTTTCGGAGAGGAATCGACCCTTGTGATTACCCCCGGAAAAGTTTGTGAGGGTTTGGAGACCACCCCAAGGTCTACCACTAGTGGTTGAGAAACGTCTTCGTGGTGTTCTCTCAAAGAGAGAATAGGGTGAGCCTTCGTGGCGTTGGTGTGCCTTCATGGTAACACCCACCTCTCTAAATGGTGACGTAGCTTCCCTCCAAGGAAGTGAACATCGGCTTACATCCTCGTCTCTCGGAGTTGCGATTATCCCTAACCTTAACTCTCTGCTTGTGGTTACTTGTCTCATCTGCACTTACCTATATCATATTGTGTTAGCTTACTCATCTACTTGTATTACTTGATTATCTTGTTTAGCTCTTAGCATCACACTTGCAATTGTTAGGCTCACTTTCATATTCCGCACTATTACCTAAAATTGCTCAGTGACAATTAAAATTTGTATTTGTACCTATTCACCCCCCCCCCCTCTAGGTCCATCTCGATCCTTTCACTATCAAAGGCATGGAGCTCGGACCCCGCACATGGTTAAGCTAGGGGAAATAAATGTCCTACCGGATGTATAGAACTCACCGAATGCGCTTGGCGCTTCGTGCTTAGCCCGCGGTCCTCGGTGAGGGAGGAAGGGTCCTCGGCGCCCTTGAACAGCACCTTCCAGACGTCCTTGTGCATCGTGTCGAAGAGCTCACTCAGAGTCTAGTGCTGGGCCGGGTCGAACTCCCACAAGTTGAAGTCCCGTTGTTGGCACGAGAGGATCCGGCGGATGAGCATGACCTGGACTATATTGACAAGCTTGAGCTTCTTGCCAGCCATATTGTGGATACATTTCTGGAGTCCGTCCAGCTCTACCGATGAACCCCAAGAGATGCCCTTCTCTTTCCAGGAGGTGAGCCGCGTGGGGATTCCGGATCGAAACTTGGGGGAAGCCACCCATTTGGCGTCGCGCGGCTCGGTGATGTAGAACCACGCCGATTGCCACCCCTTTATGGTCTCCACGAAGGAGCCTTCAAGCCATATAACATTGGGCATCTTGCCCACCATGGCTACGCTGCATTCTGCTTGTTGGTCGCCCACCACCTTCGGCTTGATATTGAAGGTCTTTAACTACAGGCCAAAGTGGGGCCGGATGCGGAGGAAAGCCTCACACACGACGATGAACGCCGAAATGTTGAGGACGAAGTTCGGGGCCAGATCATGGAAGTCCAGCCCGCAGTAGAACTTGAGACCACAAACGAATGGATGGAGGGGAAACCCCAGTCCGCGGAGGAAGTGGTGGAGGAAGACTACCCTCTCGTGAGGTTCAGGGGTAGGAACAATCTGCCCCGCAGCGGGCAGCCGATGCGCGATATTCGCGGCCAAGTATCCGGCTCCGCGCAGCTTCTTGATGTGTCCCTCTGTAACGGAGGAAGCCATCCATTTGCCTCCCGCTCCGGACATGATTGGAGAAGGTTGAGGGGAAGGATGTGGGCTTGGGCGTTGGAGCTCGAGTGCGCAAGAGTGGATGAGCAAGGAGGAAGAAGGCGTGGGTAGAAAAAGGTTAAACCTTGTCCCTTTATAAGGGTGGCCGAAACTATGCGCCCCCACTAGCCTGGTAAAACTCTCTTATCCCCCAAGCGCCGTAATAGATGGCGCGGTTGGGTTACCCACGCCCGTATTGATGAGAATCCCGTAATAAGGGGGACACGATCTCTGCTTTGACAAGACGTGTCAAAAAACTGCCTCGCGTTATGTGCGGGGCTAGTTAAAGGAAACGGTTCGAATAATCACCGGGCCATGGCTTAATGTCATGTTGCCAAAACGTGTCAGCAGATTAGATTTGTGGAAATATTATTCTCTCTACGGTGGTATTTGGAATTTATTTTGCAAGGCCGGACACTATCCTAGTATTCAAACTCTTTTGTGATGTGTTCGGAGGAGGAACCCGCCTTGCAATGCCGAAGACAACACTGCACGCCGGACTCATCGTCATTGAAGCCTGGTTCAGGGGCTACTGAGGGAGTCCTGGATTAGGGGGTCTCCGGACAGCCGGACTATATCCTTTGGCCGGACTGTTGGACTATGAAAATACAAGATTGAAGACTTCGTCTCGTGTCCGGATGGGACTCTCCTTGGCGTGGAAGGCAAGCTAGGCAATACGGATATGGATATCTCCTCCTTTGTAACCGACCTTGTGTAACCCTAACCCTCTCAAGTGTCTATATAAACCGGAGGGTTTAGTCCGTAGGACAACATACAATCATACCATAGGCTAGCTTCTAGGGTTTAGCCTCTCCGATCTCGTGGTAGATCAACTCTTGTAATACCCATATCATCAAGAATAAATCAAGCAGGACGTAGGGTTTTACCTCCATCAAGAGGGCCCGAACCTGGGTAAAACATCATGTCCCCTGCCTCCTGTTACCATCCGCCTTAGACGCATAGTTTGGGACCCCCTACTCGAGATCCGCCGGTTTTGACACCGACAGGGACAATCCGTCGAACAGTCTACCACTCCCTGGCCATGGTTGCACGTTGACTCCACTAGAGTTGCCGACATTGAGGGGTAGTCAGATTTTGTTCGATGAGCAGGTCAGTCATGGAGTTTGATCATGTAGTACTTAGCTATTCCATTTCCATCCCGTAATTTCTCCGCTGCCAACCGTCTTATATATAGGTCTGGGTCAGTGCCAACGAAGATTGGCTTGCATACCTTCGGTTGAATACCACCATCATTTTGCACAACATCCACAATAATGCGGCCGTTCCCATAGACCCCTTCTCCACCATTGGGATCGGCCTTCCGGACTGGCTGGGTTTGAATACGTATGATGATGCCTACATGAGATTGAAGAAGATAGCAATTGCGGACCCGCAGACAAAGTGGCGCGGCTACGAAGATTACTATCTCATAGCGGTGTTTGACACAAGGATTGCCATCAATGCAAGAGGCAGTAATGACAGAGGCTGGCGCATGTTGGCCGTGGCAGATTTGTAGCCCTACACATTCGAAGACGTCGTGCGCCATCTAGGCTGCATCTTCACGGTGACAAGCCATGGGGGTTGTTTCATTTGGTTGCCATCCTATGGTATGGGAGATTACAAAAGGAATGCACAAACCATCATTTGCATCCCTAACGGTACTCCATTATTTTGCAGGGACCAGTCATCCCCCGATCAAAATAAGATCACTGATCCTGGATGTGCATTTGCATCCGCGATTCGGTCTAACCTGGAACCTTGTAGCTGACTTTGGCATATTGGGATCAACTATCTTAGCATTCGTTACCCATGGTACCACTGATGTGCAACATGGTCACACAATCTACCATGATCGGACTGTCACCATCTACCCAGGTATTCCATTTAGTATTATATTTTTTAACCCTCTCACCTTCTCTTTCATTGTTGTACTACTTACTAGTACTAGTAGGTGCACTTTTTACCTTGGAGGACGCGTATAGCTAGCTAGGCCCTTGAAGACTTGAACCCACTAGCTCCCACCATTTTTGTTTTTCCATGTCTTACTATCTCATCCATGTAGCCAAGAGTGGCTATATATAATAAGCCGGTTATTTTATTTCCTCTATACCAGAGTAGTACTATTTTTTGCACAGTATTACTGACCGCCGTATTTGAGCACAACATTATTATGCATGGACCCTGACTATGTACGTCACCATGTGTCCAGATCTGAGATGCCGCGTGTACCAGATGAACGGCGCCGAGTTCGGCCCCCGTGATGCTACGTGGGTGCAGAGGAACACTCTTGGAGAGTACTCACTTTTCATTGGGGACAACTACCCCGTTGTGAAGCGGATGCCACCTTCCGTGCACGACACCGAAGGCATGTCGTTCATGAAGCATGGTTGTGTCTTTAGTGCGCACCGCCGGATGAACGACATGCTGGGACATGCTATCCCTGATTTATGCTGCTTCAGCTTGGATGAGTCTCCATCATGTGGAACCGGACTAGAAAGCTGCGACAATGATTCCCGTTGCCCACCGCTATGGATCATGCCATCCATGAAGAACACCTGGGACTGGAACCTGGAGGAGGACATGTAACCCATCTATGACGTGTAAGTGGAGTGTATGGTAAATTGTGGATGGTAGCGCTGTCAATATATGTAGACTAGTCGTGCACAAACTTATCACATGAATTGGAGATGAACTTGTGTGGCATACTGGCGTTTGTCCTTTAGAATTTATTACTAGTAAATGTGTTATGTGTATGTGCAACTTGTGTGGTTGATGCACGGGCTCCAACACACTCTTTGAGAAAAAAAAGGTTTCACAGCTTTGGATATAGGTGACGTGGCGGCATCATACAGTAGCACTGTTCGCTATAGTTTTAGTATACTCGTACTAGGACGACAACTCTTATAAAACCTTGCACTTGGCTATTTGCCTCTTCGGGAGGTTCAACAGTTCGTACTCGTTTGAACCTTGCACTTGGCTCTTCGCCTCTTTGGAAGGTCCAACAATGATGATACTACAGTACAATATGCTTCTGGCAATCTGACACCGATTGAACTGGTGCATGTCCATCGCGAGGGCAAGGGATAGGGAGAGGGAGAGGGCGCTGTATTCAAAACCCTCTCCTCGTCCTGCGAGCGACCGCGCGTGTTGGCGAGGGAGAGGCGTAGTATGCAACCCTCTCCTTGTTCGGTGAGTTGACGGGACACATCAAAGCAGTACTAGTACTAGTCCATACTGCGTCCTTTCCGGTTAATATGGCTTAATTTGAAACAAGAAAAATACACTGGAGGTCAATGTATGTAACAATACGCTCTTTACGGTCACTATATATAGTTTTGCGGTGATTATACAATCACTAGCTCATGGTAGAGCACTGTATTGCACCCTACTGATCGGCCACATAGCCAACGTGGCACTTTGTTGACTGGTTAAATTGTCACCTGGTATCTGGGTCCCACCTGTCAGTTTGCAGAGCAAAGAAATCAGTTAAACAGAACTTTACACAGGCGCGATAGGAGTCCAACCCTTGCGCGCGAACCACCCTGGCTGTGTATGTGAGTGCATGCACGTGTACTCCCTCGGTCTTCCAACAAAGAGTGGACATCGGCTAAAAAACAAAGAGTGTACATGTCCACTTCCAATGCATTTAGCTTTTAATCTAAATCGATATTGATTGACTAATGCACCAACTTGTGCTCTGGCTATAGGCTACATGTCTATCCTTAATTACAGCATGCAACAACCGTCATTTAATCTTCTTCTCTCAATGGTCGCATGCACACATAAGTCTGTTACTTTTGGGCGTTAATTATGCCCTGGTCAATGTGTAAATCTCTAAATGTACAATCTTTCACGGATGTAGGGAGTAGGTTGAGCACTTGAGCGTGAGCGTGTGTGTTGCGTCGTGTGTTGTGTGCCCCATGGGTGCGTGAGTGTTGCGTGCGTCCATGTGTACATGTGAGTGTTGAATGTTGCATGCATGAGGCTTTTACTCCCTCCCATTGACAAGTTCATATTTCAAGCTTCCTCTGTTCCCTCCATATGGTGATACTCCCTCTGTTCCTAAATACGGAGTAAAAGCCTCCCTCTGTTCCCAAATACGGAGTATTTGTCTTTCTAGAGATTTCAACAAGTGACTACGTACGGAGCAAAATGAGTGAATCTACACTCTAGAATATGTCTACATACATCTGTATGTTGTATTCCATTTCAATCTCTAAAAAGACAATATTTAGGAATGGAAGTATTAGCAAATAAACATTAAATTCTCTTGTTTTCCCTCCTTGGTCATGGTGCACAACCAAAGATAACTTATTCACCTGGATGGAGGGAGTAGATGGTCAAAGTTTGACACAAAATTAATGCATTGGTAAACATAGTTTTTTAAGGAAAATGAGTGCATTAGTTGAGTGCTTTTGCAAACTACAAAAATTATCCCACCACTCATCATCTACCTTGGTTGATGAGATTTTTGAATTGAGCCCTATAAACCGAAAAGGAGATAGTACTAGTACCCCTACATTATTGGCGCTGGGTGCCTTGGCCAATGTTTCATGTTGTTGGACAGGATGAGCATACAGGCATAGGGATACAATATATAGGAAGTCTTCACGACCCATCTTGGTCAGAGAGAACTATTCAACTAGTCCTCACAGTGAAGTGACAATACACGCTGCAGCAGATGGGACACTTAATTAATAAGCTGAACCAGCATGTTGGTGTTACTAAATCAGCCTTACCCAGTACTGCCATCATGTTTGCAAGTGGAGCATGCTTCCGCAAATACTCCTACGTACCTCTCTCCTCCATTAAATAACATATGGGCCCTCTTGAGGTAGACCCACATGTCATCGGCGTAACTATTTAAACTCCGAAGGACGGTATATCCTGGTGGTAGTAGTAGTAGAATTGAGATTTGATGCACTTTCTTCCCCGTCTTTCACTCTTCTTCCTCATCTCTTCTTCTTCCTCCTCTCTTCTTCTTCCTCCTCTCTTCCCCATCATCGGCCGCACACCATTCCCCCCCGCTCATTGCTCGCTCGCCTGCGCCATCTTCCTTGGTAGTTCACGCGTACCATACCCCCCCCCCCCCGCTCACTGCTCGGCCACACACGCCATCTTCTTCGCTTGCCCGCTGAATCCACTTCCCCGCTGGCTCGCAGGCACCGAAAACCCCAATCATTCAGCGCCCTAAAAAAACCTATGGTAGAACCGACTGACACGCAGAGCCGCGATTGGAATTCCCTCTCCGATTTTATCTTCGAGCAGATCTGTAATTGTATGGACCTGCTCAGCACCGTCCGTCTGGCCACATGCTCGGTGTCTTTGTACCATCTACTTGTCTGCAACCGGCCAACTCTTTTCAATACACCCTGCTTGCTGATGCCCGATCCTCGCAGGTGGCACAGACACCAATTTGACGATCCCACGGAGGTTGTCGTGGTGCCCGTGGACATGCTACCACTACCCGTCCACCTGTCCTTCATGAGCAGCCACTACTGGGCGGGCATGAAGGCCAACTGGATTGTCCTCATCCACCAATCTGGTAGTCCGTGGCGTCTCATGGATATCTACACCCAGCGAGATATCACCCTTCCATCATTGGATACCGCCGCCATCGAGCCTCGCGGCCTGCCGGACACTCCCGCCTGCTATGCACGAGACGCGTCAAGCTTTTGGCTCGACCTCTCTTTGCTGAAAGTTGTAACCTGCGAAGTGCCCACACCATCAGAAGACTACATGGATTACAAGATCATTGCCTTGTTCAACATGGGATTAGTCTATCTGGAATCTGGTCGCCATACATGGTTATGGATCATCGTCAATCCTGTTGAGGCAACATTTTTGTCTAATGCTATAGTGCATGATGGCATTGCTTACGCGGTCAACGCATAGATTGGCTGCCTATATTGGTGGAATCTATCATCATGTAATTGTTTTATCTCATCTCATCTTTACCTTATGAATACGACTGCATGTTCATTGTTACAAATTTAGAATAGATAGTATGTCTATAACCACATCATTGCTATATGTTCCTCTCATTTCCTAGATTTTTATGACCACACATGTTATTGTTAGAGATGATATGAGAACAATTGGCATCTAATGATTGTTTGAATAGATATTATGAGCATAACCTCATGATTGCTATATGTTACTTTCATTTCCAAGATTTTTATAACAACGCATGTTATTGCTTGGAGTTGATATGAGAAGAGTATTAAGTGCTATGGTAGAATATGAGTAGGCTCTGTGATAGCTGTTTTCCTCTCATTGTTACATGATGTTTGAACAATGACATATTGCTAGAATATGAAAGCCATTGGCTTATTTTTTTAACTTGGGGTATGATTATGACCACGGCATTGCAATTCTCTTTCCATAATATGTGTCACTGTTATAATAATCTTAATTCCACACATACTATAAACATGATTGTTTATTCTTGTCCTTTTGGTATCCAATTCGAATTGTTGCATCTGACGCAAATGTGTTGGCCTTCATGATTCCAGGACCTGGAATCATACCAGCCGATGGGTGGTGGTTTATCGCTCATTTAGCTGACGACGGTCATTTGATGCTCATTCGCACATACCAAATTGACCAAATCATTACATCAAACCACATCCAGTACAATGCCTGGGGCATTCACGACATTGATGGCTATGGCTGCTTCATGTTCGAGAAAGATCCCAACTCCGTTGGGCCAGGCGTATTCAATTGGAGGCGGGTTTACTACCTCGGCAACCACTCCATGTTCCTCATGCTCCATTATCCGATCATCCAACCAATCATCGATCATATCACCGACGATGATTATCATGTTATGCAACTTCCATTCGCCAGGGGGAACTGTGTTTACACATCATACCATGCGTTTCATGAATCACCATATCTAGAGATTTGTCGACACAGCTTGTTGCCAGGTAATCTTCAGTGTGTGAAAGGCATCAAGCTTCCATGCGATGGAGGGCTTTTGCAAACCCGACATGCGATGATGTGGTTCATGCCAATAGCAAATATGCACAACTTGATTCATACTGATATCTAGACTGAGCCATGTATCCTACTGCTGTAGCACGACCCTCTTTTGTTGGATATTATGTACTGTTGTTAGTTTGATGCACTCCTATGGTTTGAAGGATAGATACCTTTCTGGGATCAAGTGCATCCTAACTCACCTGCGTAGGATGTACTGATAATGATGGTGGAGATGCTGTGCAGAAGCCATATATATATATGTATATATATATATCAATTGGGCTTCAAGTGCGTACTTGTTAGTTAAACCTAGGTTAAAATGTGACACTAAATATGACTAGTAAGTACAGTAGCACTACTAGTATACGTCAGTCAAATTATTCATCGTGTCCACACATTGAATTGACGTGACAACATGCTGCGCGTGAGGTGACACAAGAATACCGGCGGCGTGTTCGGGTATTGTGGACTTTAGATTTGGAGTACCACTTATCTGTCGAAATCTTTCATCATTCGCTTAAAACAGTCAATTGATCATACACTGAGTACTATATAACTGGAATTAACCGATGCAAGTCCAAGAAGGATTGGCCAGTGCTACCGGCTGGCGTCAAGTTCGATCCCACGGATCAGGAGCTGATCGAGCACCTTGAGGCCAAAGTGAGTGCTGACAGCGCGAGATCTGACCCTCTCATCAATTTGTTCATACCAACCATCAACAATGAGCACGACATATGCTACACCCATCTTGAGAAACTTCCAGGTAAGACACCGATCGGTCGTCTACTTGCACAAACATATTCCTTTGTTTATAGCTCTATTTTTCTTTTTAGACGCAGACCTAGCGAAGCAATTACAATTTGACAGTTAATAAAAAGTGAAACAAGTGACTGCAACATGCCAAAGATGTTATGAAAATGCCAAGTACGTACACTAAAACATGTATTCGACAATATTGCAGGTATCACACTGAGTGGCCTAAGCAAGCATTTCTTCCAGCGCAATTCTAGGGCATTCAAAAGGGACACGTGGACGTGTCGCAAGATACAGTCGGGGTGCGGCATGAATGCGATGTGGCACAAGACCGGCAATACCTTGCTGGTGATGGTCATCGGCCGGCAGACGGGCAGCAAAAAGGTTCTAGTGCTGCACACCAACAAGAACTTTGACCAGCAGAGAACCAACTGGGTGGTGCACGAGTACCAACTTGGGTACCTGGAGCAAGAGAAGGAGCGGGAGCTGGTCCTCTGCAAGATTTTCTACCAGACGAACACTAGGGCAAGGAGTAAAAAGATTATAAGTTAGTTTGGTATTGGTACTTGTACTACCTTGTCGTCCGCAAGTTGGTATTGTTGTTAACGATCTTTCGGTATGAACTTGGCACTTTCTTCCAACCATCATGCTGATGGTCGACATGGATATAAAGCTGAATCATTTGTTTCAAAACGAATTTACAGGCACTTGATTTTTATTTCATGGGTAGCATAAGCACCTGCCGTTCGAATTCCCAGTTCTCCAAATTTTTCGAAACAAGTGCATGCACTTACTACCACGATGAAAAAACAATATACCTGCTGCATCCCAGTTATCAGTCTGTACTTGCAGAATTCTCTCATTTATTGAGCAGGTATATTGTTTTTTTCAGGTCGAGCAAGTTTCAACTGGGCTGTAGACTGCCTAGGCTTGGTTGTGTTTTTAACAGGCCTAGCCCATGATGACAACGGGGCACAAAGATCCAGCAGGTATCTATTGGCCTATGGCCCGCCAGCGTTCGTTATATTTTGTCTTACAACATCCGCAAGCAGTTTTTTTACTGAACCAAACACACAGCCCAGTTCTATTTTCCTCTTGAAACGCCATGTCCTTCTTCCGTTTTCTAATCTCTACCTATAGTTTACTAGTTCATATACATGTATCATTATATTGAAAATACATAAAGTTGCCTTTTCATATTTACATCCTTATTTTTGTTGTTGTTTTCCCTCCCAGCGCTGATTTTTGTACCACTGGTTTTCCTTAGACCAACTCAATTGTCCCACGTCTTATTTGCTTACAAAAACAAAACAATTTTTTTGGAAAATCAATAAGTTCTTAAAAATGTTTATCATTTCGGGATTACAATAGTTCGGACTCCACCGAAATATGCAAAATAAGGTTGAACTTTTTGGCCGTGGTCCTAGCCAGAAAATATGTTGTAATAAATTACTTAAGAATTAGCAAATGGGCTGCAAATTATTAAAAAAAATAGCAAATGGGCTCTATGTTGTATGCCATAGATTTGGAGGCTAACTTATGGGCCTACTAAGTTCATGCATACACAAGGTTTCTCAAAAAAAGTAACCTAGTCAAAAATCGACTCTACCAGCATCAGACCGTTAGATGTCAACTAATGGCAATTGTGCTTCTTCAGTCTCTGATCTTCCTGCTCCAGATGCCCAAACCAACGCCGGCGGAACCGCCTGCTCCCGCCTCCCGTGGCCGTCTGTGCTGCCGGGAAGGCCTCACGGCCCCACCACACTGTCATCCATGGCCTATCTATCAATCTACTCACCCACACCTCCTGTTATTTTCCAGCGACGGCAGCCGAACCAGTCAACCCTCGTACTCCCCACCGCGTGGGAAGCCACTACCGTGTCTTCCCCGGCTCCGTGTCATTCCCTTTGTAGGCCTCGCCGTTGTCCACTGCCCTGGTGCTCTCGACGCGGCGTGGTCGACATGGTCAATGAACGACATCCATCGAAAGTGGATTGTACGTGGATAGGCTGACAGCTGGGTCCACAGACGTACACAAGGAAATGCCTCATTACACACAAAATAATGATTCCTCCACCTGACATTTGGGAACCACCGGGCGGGCCACCATATTTCGCGAAAAAAATGTTCCCGCCGCTGACAGCTCGGACCCACCAGCTATATCTTTGCACGCAAGGAAGTGCTTCATTATTACGCACAAAAAATGAATACTCCCCCTGCTAGCTGGGACCCGCCATATGCGAGGCTGAATTGTGGGCCTACTAAGTTGATGCGGATGGAGGGCTTTGTCAACTTAGTCAATATGAACGATTCTAGCTCTAGTGACCGTACGATGTCCATCCAGCGGCCATAGTGCTTCTTCAACCTCTGGTCTTCTTGCTCCAGCCGCCCAAACCAGCGCCGGTCGTGCCGCCTGCTCCTACCTAACGTGGCCGGCTGTGCTGCCGCAGAGGCCTCACCGCCCCTTACTACTCCTGCCACTGGCCAGGCCATCCCTCTACTCACTCACACCCCCTGTTATTCTGCGGCGATGGCAGGCTCACACCGCAGCCGAACCAGTGAACCCTCGTACTCCTGTCCGCGTGGGCTTCCACTGCCATGTCTTCCCTGGCTCTGCGTCGTCCCCATCCTAGGCCTCGCCATCGTCCACCGCCCTGGTGCTCTCGGCGCGGCGTGGTCAACATGGTCAAGGAACGACGTCCATCGGAAGAGTACTATACGTGGAGAGGCTGACAGCTGGGTCCACGACCGTAGCAAGGAAGTGCCTCCTTATTATGCGGAAAATAATGATTCCTCTACCTGATAGCAGGGGCCCACCGGACGGGCCACCATATTTCACGAAAAAATGTTTCCCCCCTCACTGCTGGGACCCACCAGCTACATCTTCGCACGCAAGGGAGTGCGTCCATATTACGGGCAAAAAAATGATTCGCGCCCTGACTACTGGGACCCTCCAGCTACATCTTTGCACAAAAGGAAGTGCCTGACAGTCAGGACCCACCTGGTCGAAGCATACGTAGCGTTGTCATTTTGGTCGCGAACGTGTATGTACATACGATCAGTCTATCTGCAGGCTACAGCTATGAACCGTGGCCGTGTAAGGAAGGGCACGTGTCATAGTAGAGGCGCGCATGTGTCGTAGTAGAGGTGCGGACGTAGCATGTACACGTACGTACGGCGGCCAGGGTGCAATAAAGTAAATATGGCCACGTACGTACATACGGGCGGGGTCTCAAACACCTACTCGCGCATACATACGGCTAGGGCTCGTGTACATGGCTGGGTCGGAACAGAGAAATTGCATCGTCATCGTGTTCATGGGGAGGCAACGGAACGCGTCGTGTTCTTCGGGAGGCAACGGAACGCGTGTTGTTCATCGGGAGCCAACCGGCTTGGACGGAACAGCCGATGGAAATGAGGCCTGGCGTACTGCAGCACGGAGGAAACGGCCTTGTGTTTGACCGGCCACAGTCGAAACGGGATCCTGTTCATGGGGAGGGGTCTGGTGTACCGCAAAACAGAGGAAACAGACTTCTCTTGGACCTCCTACGGTGGAAGCAGCGGGGTCCTGCTGATCGGGAGGAGTGTGGCGTACCGCAAAACGAAGGAAACGGACTTGTGTTGGAGCGCTACGGTCGAAACGGGGGTCATGTTCATCGGGAGGTGTGTGGCGTACCACAAAACGGGACTCCACGGGATACTGTTCGTCTCCACCGTCGACTGCCTCCACGGGCTACTGTTCATCCACCGTCGACCTCCTCGATCTAGCCTCCACCTGTGACTGTTCATCCACGGGCTCCTATTCATCCAGCCTCCATCACGCGCTCCTCCACCGGCTACTGTTCAACCAGCCCTCTCAACGGGGTCCTGTTCAACCACCCCTCCATGGGCTACTGTTCATCCAGCCCTCCACGGGGTCCTCCTGTTCAGCCAGCCCTCCACGGGGTCATGTTCATCCACCCCTCCATGGGGTCCTGTTCATCCATCGTCTCGATCGATCGGGGTCCTGTTCATCCAGTGGCAACGGTCTCTACTACCACGGGGTCCTATTCATCCAACCCCCCACCAGGAATTGTTCATCCAAACCCCCCAACAACACTCATTGTTCATCCAGAGGCAACATCGATCGGCTTCAGTTAGCAGCAGTAGCGAAGGAATCACTCGGGTTCAATTAATAGCAAGGGATCGATCGATCGCTCGGGTTCAGTAACGCGTAGCCTGCGGTGTAATCGCTCGGGTTCAGTTAGAGCCCAACACCTCGCTCAGGTTCAGTTAGACGCAACGCCTCGCACACACGCGCGTACATACGAGAGAAATGCGCATCGCTCGGCCCCCGACCACCCACCATAATCGGGAACTCCCCCGATATTTTCCTCGCCCTCACTTCTACCATGGTTTTATCCGTCATGGACGGCCCAAAGAATATCATGCAGCTGCGTCTCCTGCCTGCCCAGGAGGAAAAGCCCATTTTCTGTCATGAATTTGTCATAGAAGTAGGACCCCACCACATCTATGATGATGCCGGGTTTTTTCACAATTATCATCATAAAAGTGTCATAAGCATGACAGGAAAAAAATTCGTTCAGCCCAAAATGTCACGGATTTGTCTATTTGTTGTGGTGTGACCATGCGTGCCATGGTGGACACACATAGAAGGTTCATCGACCTCTCAGTGGTGTACACCAACAACCCGGTCTGGGTGGAGCACTCCATCCACATCATGGAGTTGTTCCTTGCCGAGGAGAAGTACAAGGTGGTCGGGTTCGACCTCGAGTACACTCGCGCTTGTGTCGGGTCTCGCCCCAAGGTCGTCATTGCCCAGATGTGCGTGCGCCACCACGTCCTCGTCTACCACTACTGCCTGGCCACAAGGCCTTGCGAGCGTTTCGTGAGGTTTGTCAACAGCCCCCACTACATGTTTGCTACGATGGACATCACCAACAATGTAAAGGCGCTCGAGAATTCGGGCATCGCCTGCCAGAATCTTGTCCACATCCAGGGACAATACAAGATCTGGGGCGGTAAGGAGCATGAGAAGGATTCACTAGTTCACCTCGCCGAGGCCATCATTGACCCCTACTACAGAGACATGAAGGATTCGTGCAACAAGGACAAGCGTGCCTGGCACTCGTCCTAGATGGAGAAACTCGACAAAGCTCACGTCGTGTACGCGGCCAAGGAGGCATACTTGAGCTACGACATGTACAGGCAGATCGTTGACATGAGGAAGTGCCTCCTTCCCCAAAATGGCGAGGGGTCCAACCGGAAGCAGAGCGATGGCAAGCATCGTCGCAACAATAAGTAGATGATTAGATCCTCGTTTCTCCTACTTTAGTATGCATGTAATTGCTTACTTTGGTGTGTGGAAATGTTATGTGTGTAGTCACTTGTGTAATTGTATGCCTAATTTGGTTATGCAATGTTGTCTTTTAAGTATATGTGTTGATGCTCTGTAGACAGAGCGTAGATGTTGTGCAGACAAAGAAAATCACATCGCACACGGACTAAACAAAGGAACCCGCTGGTGATGTTTTCATCAATCACTCACAATTGTATACCAACAATCGTTTTCTCACAACACACACGGCTTGTTAGCAGTAATCGTCTGTGTTGTTATCGGTCTTCGCACACGTTTTCGATTACAGACCTGTTTGTCGCATATCACACACATATTGTTAAGTTGAACCATTTATGTTCTCTTGTCTCAACACACACAGTTCATCTGAGTGAACCGCATGCCGTATATCACACACACCTTGATCTGGCTGACCATTTCTTTTGTGTTGCCTAATCACAAATAGTTCATCCAAGTGAACCGTATGTTGTATATCGCACACACCTTCATTTGGCTGCCCATTTCTTTTTTTCCTCCTCGTCGCAAATAGTTAATTGAACTAAACTGTAATCCCTACATCGCACACGCAACTAGAATCCGAACCATGTTTGATGCATCCTCCATCGCAAATATTTTGCACCTTCTTTGCCGGGGGTTTTACACCATCGTTTGCGATTATTGCATCGCACACAGTTTCGTCGAAGGGTCTCCGATTGTAGTGTCGCGTTAGCAGCATCCTGTAGTAGTGACTCATGTATAATAAATAGCAAATTGAACATTTTATGAGGAAGGTAAATATAACTGCAATAGCATAGCGACAGTGTTTGGATGACAGCAAATTGAAACTAACAGGTGTGTACATGCACAAATTTAGTAACATAGAACTAATAGCACTAAGGTCATCCACTATGTATGCCAAAACTGGTGTAAAGCCAACTGTTGCTACATCTCGCACCGGTGCCCTGCACTAGCGAGCCGATGCAGCGGAAAAAAAATCAGGGACCCAGACTCCGGAGCACCTAGTTACTCCGATTCCCGGTTCCTTCATGCCATAAAAATTTAGTATTTTACTACTTGGCTGCTCAGATGTGTGGAGCAAAGTTGGCTGCACAAACTACTGAAGCGGTGCCAAATAATTTTCTAATAGCACCGCTGATGAGATGGCAACAATTTTAGAAACTAGGTACAAATTGTGACACTGTCTTAGGATGCGTTTGGTTGAAGGTGTGGTATGAATGGGTTGGGAGCATGACAGTGTCTGAATCATATCTAACAAATGATTTGTAACAACGAAAGAGGGTCTAACCTTCTCTACACATGCCAGAAACTTCCTCCCATTGTCCAAAGATTCAAACGCAACTAGCTTCATGCATGGAGATTGATGGTGACAATGAGCAGATAGATCTTCAACCACCCCGATCCATTCGTTGCCACTGATGGTCCTAGGGATCTACAAGAGGAAGAAGTGACGCAAATCGACCGCCAAGTAAAAATCCTTCATTCCAAGTCATAGCCCGAGAGAGAGAAGAGAGGCATACCCGGGTGGTGAAGGAGTCGTCGCTGGAGGAGGAACCACTGGGGAGGTCGTTGAAGAAGACCATGGCGACCCCGGCGGTAGGATGCGAGAGGGCGAGAGCGAGGAAGCGGCTATGGCTTAGGAAGAAGGAAGGAGGAAACAGGGGAAATGTGACTTGTGGTCGGCGAGAAAAGGGGTGAGGAAGGGGGGAGGGGGCGGGGTAGATATTTGGCGGTAGGCCAAAATTTTGGAAATGTGGAGGGAAACTTTGCACGCGGTGTCACTGGACCATTCACTTTGAATGATTCTGCGCATCGCAAATGATTATTCTGCTTTATGCGCATGGGATGAGTTTGATAATTCAAATTTTGGTGGAAATTTGCCCGGGTACATCATTGCATAATTTAACATCGCTTGCTAATTTGGGCACACAAAAGAGCGTACAGCAGACAGACCACACTTACTGAATCGAGCAATTTTAGTAATTGAACAGAGCCAGTTGACCTAAACATTGCTCTAACAAAGGACCAACATTAAAAACAAATCCTAAGTACGCATAATTTTAACAAATCCATCGTCGTGCTGGCCTATGCATCGCCGGTGTGAGACGAGGCGTCGATGATATGTCCTGGCGACATGCCGCCATTGGTGGACTCCGTGTCCCCCATGCCGAAGTTGACCGCATCCTCGTCCTCGTCCTCAGCGACGCCCTCAAGGTTGTAGTACTCGTAGTAGTGGCTGCGCCAGGGCTCGCGTTGGTACTCCATCGCCGATTCCCTGATGGACAGACTCTTCTCTACCTTGACCTCGGCCACGCGCAACTCCTCCCCCAGCGCTCCTCGATCTCCGCCGCCTCCTGCATCTCCAGCTCCCACTCGGTGACCTCATGAGGAAGCAGGTGCTCCATAGCCACCGCCACCTTTTCGGACATGGGTTGCATGCTAGAGTCCGAGGTGGCCTGGAATATCTTGGCGTGAGCATCTTCGATCTTGGCGTTTGCATCTTCGATCTTGGCGTGGATGGCCTCGACCCAGGCTAGGGCGACATTGCAGCAGCTGCCCTGTCGGCTGCCACAGACACCCTCCCGGCGGAAGCGGCCGCGCTCAATGCGGATGCGGAGGCACTCTCGGTGTAGGCAGTCGCGCTCTTGGTGAAGGCGGCAGCGCACGTGGGGGACTTGGCCATTGTACGGGCCTTCATGAAGCGTTTCCACGGCGTCATCTTTGCAAAAAGGGGGTGCGGGATTGGTGATCGGGATTCGTGGATTCGAGGGTTGCCGGCACTGGAGCAGACAAGATGGCGAATCTTAAGGAGGAAGACTTAAATAGACCCAGATATTTTCATCGCAAACGGTTCCTAGAAAACAACTACATGTGATGTTGTAGATATTTTTTATTAGCTGTGAAAGATGAATTTGGAGTAAAGTGGCAACGGATGGTGTTTTAAATGTACGAAAAAATTTGTAGTACTAATACAACTGTCATGTCAAATTTTCAAAAATTTATGGGGTCATTTGACCTTTTAAGACATTTAAGTGATTTTCTAGCCATTTAATGACTGTGGTTGAAATTTGAACTACATGTACATGCAACAACTAACCATAACGGTTTGAAAATCATATTTTGTCTACTTGTGTGCGATTTAATTCCATGTGCAGTAAATTGGAAGGAATTTTCAAACATACTGGTCTAACGGCTATGACACAATTAAGCATGGAGTATCATGGCATTTAAATTCCAAATAATTAAAAAAATATCAGAAACACATGAAACCTTGGCTGACGTAAAGTCATGCCACCAAGATGATGTGGTAAAAAAATTGGCATGTGTGATGAAAGTTTGGACACACACCCCTCACAAACCGGAGCAACTCACTAGAAGGCTCGTGGTTCCGAGAGGGAACAATGGATGTCTGATGACGAACGGGAGATAGCTTCCTCTTAGAGCCTTCAAAAATTTTCTACGTGTAACGTGCACTGATACAACTGTCTTGTGAAAATTTGGAAAATTTCAGGGGTCATTTGACCTTTTAAAGACATTTAAGTGATTTTCTATCCATTTAATGACGTAATTCAAATTTGAACAACATCTACATGCAACGGCTAACCATAACAGTTTGAAAAATCATATTTGTGTACTTGTGTGCGAGTTAATTCCACGTGCAGTAAATTAGAAGGAATTTTCAAATATATCGGTCTCGCGACATGGACACATGCATATGTATGCATGGAGTGCCATGGCATTTTAATTCCAAAAAAATAAAAAATGATCAGAAACACATGAAACCTTGGTTGATGCAATGTCAAGCCACCAAGATGATGTGGTAAAAAAATTGGCATGTTTGAAGAAAGTTTGGACACACACCCCTCATAAACTGGACCAACTCACTAGAAGGCTCGTGGCTCCGAGAGGGAACAATGCATGTTTGATGACGAACATGAGATAGCTTCCTCTTACGGACTTCAAATTTTTTCTACGTTTAATGTGCACTACTACAACTGTAATGTGAAAATTTGGAAAATTCTAGGGGTCATTTGACCTTTTAAAGACATTTAAGTGATTTTCTAGCCATTTAATGACCGTAATTCAAATTTGAACTACATCTACATGCAAGGCCTAACCATAACGGTTTGAAAAATCATATTTGTGTACTTGTGTGTGACTTAATTACATGTGCAGTAAATTAGAAGGAATTTTCAAACATATTGGTCTCATGACATGGACACATGCATATGCATGCATGGAGTGCCATGGCATTTTAATTCCAAAAAAATTAAAAAATGATCAGAAAAACATGAAACCTTGCTTGATGTAATATCATGCCACCAAGATGATGGTAAAAAATTGGCATGTTTGACGAAAGTTTGGACACCCCCCCCCCCCTCACAAACCGGAGCAACTCACTAGAAGGCTCGTGGTTCCGAGAGGGAACAATGCATGTTTGATGACAAACAGGAGATAGCTTCCTCTTACGGCCTTCAATTTTTTTTCTATGTTTAACGTGCACTAATACAACTGTCATGTGATAATTTGGAAAATTTCAAGGGTCATTTGACCTTTTAAAGACATTTAAGTGATTTTCTAGCCATTTAATGACCGTAATTCAAATTTGAACTACATCTACATGCAATGGCTAACCATAACAGTTTGAAAAATCATTTCTGTGTACTTGTGTGCGACTTAATTCTATGTGCAGTAAATTAGAAGGACTTTTCAAACATATTGGTCTCATGATATGGACACATGCATATGTATGGATGGAGTGCCATGGCATTTTAATTCCAAAAAATTAAAAAATGAGCAGAAAAACATGAAAGCTTGCTTAATGTCATGCCACCAAGATGATGTGGTAAAAAATTGGCCTATATGACGAAAGTTTGGACACACCCCCTCACAAACCGGAGCAACTCACTAGAAGGTTCGTGGTTCCGAGAGGGAACAATGCATGTTTGATAACGAACGGGAGATAGCTTCCTCTTACGGCCTTCAATTTTTTTTCTACGTTTAACGTGCACTAATACAACTGTCATGTGAAAATCTAGAAAATTTCAGGGTCATTTGACCTTTTAAAGACATGTAAGTGATTTTCTAGCCATTTAATGCCCGTAATTCAAATTTGAACTACATCTACATGCAACGGGTAACCATAACGGTTCGAAAAATCATATTTTTGTGTACTTGTGTGCGAGTTAAAAAATCATCAGACGATGTAAATATCTGGTGTTCAAAAAAGAAAATGTAAAGATTTGGCAAGACAACCGGCCCTGACATGGTTGGCACTCTATCTCGCGGCTCAGGGTTTGGTAGGTGAGTGGTGGGGATCATTAATCAGACACGGTTCTGTATTGGAAACCGTCAGCTATTATGTTCACACATGGATTTTGCTGCGGGAATCATGTGTAATTCAAACTACAGTACTCGTAAATTTCGGCGACCGGCATGTGTACTGTTCTCGTCGATCTAGAATTCGGCCGCCAATAAATACTACCTTGCTCACATCGTCCCGCATGCATTCTCATCTACATCCTCCCCTCGCTCTCCCTCTCTCTCTCAAATCTCTGCCATGGCGCCGCCGGTCTGCCCACGCACCGCCAATGAGTCGATGCCCCCCCCCCCCGACGACGCTCACTCGAATAGCAGCGAAGAGGACCCCTACACGCCGCCAGACGAGGTTGCACCGGACCCCCCAACTTTGGATTGGTTTTGGGGCCAGTACAATCTTTGTCTATGGAAGTCGCTGCAGCCGGCTGAGAAAACCAGGAAAGTGGTGTTCCAGTAGGAGATGGCGGAGTAGGAAGCCAGGTACCAGGTGGCCTGTGAAGCCCGTGATGCCGTCTGGAAAAAGGAGGCAGTGGAGCTTTGGGGGCGGGCGCGTCGTCATGCGAAGGAGGTGTGCGAAGACGGGTACTTCGCAAGGAAGGTCATAGGCGTTGGGCGCCTCGTTACTACGTGCAGGTGGGCCGATAAGCTCCAGCGTGCCACTGACGACGAGCTCCGGTGGGAGCCCAACGAAATGGCAAGATCGTTCGCGCGTCCGCTAGCAAGAGGTAGATCGGTACGTCAAGCGTTGTGATGCGAAGGTGGCAGAGTACTGCCTCCGCACTGGGAAGGCGTCGCGCACCAGGGAGCTGCTGGCGAGGGGTTGCCGGAATACTTTCCCCAGGAGGGATTATTAGTTTTAGTATTGTTCATTTTCAATTTTATGCATCGTACCTAGTAGTTAAGTATCATCACGTATATGTGATGATATTATATATATATATATATATATTCTATGATGAACTAATGAACAATTAATGTATATATATATATATATTATGAATTCCATTTTCTATCTGTTTTTGTATACTAATTTGAATCTAGCTGTTATCATCCACATATACATAATGGAAAGCGTATATACACACATTGAAACAGAACATATAAGAACGGAAAACAGAGTACACACATTGAAACAGAGCAATAAACAGAGCAATACTATGATTGTTGTGAATACATAGCTATCCACGTCGAGATGACTCTACAAAATAAAATGCGTCCATGAGACCATGACCAGAAGCCCTTGCCTACAGTAGCTCTTGGCTCTGCCTGAACTCGTGCAAGCGTTTGTCCAAGGGGTCGGCACACTCGCAGTACATCTGGAGCGCGATCTCGAGCTCCAAGTTGGCTATTTCATCGGAGATCACCAGCTCGAGGATGCGACGGCCATGTTCCTCTACTGCGCCCAGGTGGACACCTGGGCCAAGGAGGCGGTCGAGCCTACTCAACAGTGCGTTGGGATCAAGCGGACCACGGACAAGGCGAATGGCGCGACGGGCGTCCAGTGCAAGTATGGCGCGGCCGGCCTCTGGTACAAGTACAATGCAGATGGCCTCTACCCACTCCTGACGAGGAATGGGGGTACTGACGGGATGTGTACCCAGCTGCGACGCCCTGTCGACAGCACACAAGCGTCGATGGATCCGCTCTTGCTGTGCGGCGCGCTGCGCCTCTCGCTCTACGGCACTCCAACGGTTTCACCTAAGGACACAGATTTGATTTTTCAACCAATTTATATGAACTGGAGCATCTGCATGTATTTCAAATTTGAATTATGCAAATAAAATGCCTAGAAAACTCAGTTATTGTATAAAAATGTCCAAACGAACCCCGAAAAATTCCAAAACTTAACACAACACTCCTGTTGTTCTATGTTGACACTAGAAAATTTTGGAAAGCAATAAGAGGCAACGGATAATGTTTCGTCCCCAAAGGTGGCACGTTCCATACCGAAACCATCAGGCTTCACCACTGCACGATGCTACTAACGTGACACTACGATCAGACAGCCTTCAACGAAACTGTGTGCGATGCAATAATCGCAAATGGTGGTATAAAAGAACCATCAAAAGAGGTGCAAAATGTCTGCGATGGCAGAGCCATCAAACATGGTTCAGATTTTAGTTGCATGTGCGATGCAGGGCATACGGTTCAGTTCAATGAACTATTTGAGATAAGGCGGAACAAAAGAAACGGGCAGCCATATGAAGGCGTGTGCGATATATAGAATACGCTTCACTCGGATGAACTATTTGTGATGAGGAGGAACAATAGAAACGGGCAGCTAGACAAAGGTGTGTGTGATTGAGGGCATACGCTTCAAAAGGATTAACTGTTTGCAATTAGGCAACAGAACAGAAACGGGTCAGCCAGATCAAACTGTTTGCGATTGATGGCATACACTTCACATGGATGAACTATTTGCGATTAGCCACAACAAACTGAAACAGTTAGATAGATCAATGTGTGTGCACTAGATGGGCACACACATTCTAATTAAAAGAAGCATGCACGATGGTAATAACGAGCGTGCACGGTTGTTGGAATAAGACGTGTGCTGACATTGCCTATTGCGGTGCACCCTATGGTGCAAATGCTACGTACGCGGCCGAGAAGGCGTACGTGCCCACGTTACGCCTTCCGGGAATAGTGCTGCACTTATAACCATCAATAAATTTTGAGCCTGCGTCCCGTCACATTCCAAATTGCAAACCTATTCACACCGGTCAAAACCTAAACGGTTTCCTACTTAGGAGCGTATTAGTACTCAGTTATAAATACTACTACTCCAAGATGACTGCACATTCCTCCTCAACTCCTCATCCACAAAAATAAACAAGTCATTCATCATCGTTCCCTTGTGTCTGCCATGGCCAGCGTGAATTTTGGGTTGAGAGATTGCCACCAGGGAGATGCGAGCATGGAAGCGGAAGCACAAGAGATGTCCCGCCTCGCCGCAAACATAGCTGGCATGTCCTGCCGCGTGGCCGTAGCAGCACAGAGGTCCTGCCGCGCCGCCGAAGCAGCATGGAGGTCCCACCTCGTCATCGATGTAGCAGACTGGTCTGGCCGCACACCGGAAGCAGAAGACATGTCCCGCCGCACCGCGAATGCAGCAGAGATGTCCTCCCGCGCCGCAGCGGCCTGGGAAAATGTCTCGCAGGCAGGCGAGGACTCTTACAGGCGCATGCATGCGATCGTCCATAGCCAGATGGATCAGATCTCCGGCTGGGCGAGGTTGCAGGATGACATGAAAGCCTCTTTTGAATAGGCTACCGATGTCACCCGGCAACTAAACGAGAGCAATGCGAAGCTCCTAGCCGAGCATGACCTGCTGAGGGCGAAGATCGTTGGAAGTGCGGAGGAGCAGGAGGAGACCACTGCCTTGTTGAAGAGGACCAGCATCATCGTCGAGAAACTTATGGACGAGAATGCCATGCTGCGCATCGAGCACGGAAGACTGGTGGAGGAATCCGTGGATGCTCTCAAGCAGCATCTTGAGGACAAGAAAGAGTTCATCGCTGCTCGCCGTAGAGACTAGTTCCCGCGGCCTACAGCAACGCATCAAGAAAGTAGAGATCAGTGAGCCAGATCGTTATCTTCCTTCTTCTTTTGCCCTTGTGTATTTCGGGCGTTGCCGCATGTGGATTTTTTAATTATGTTCCTAAATATGTAAGACAATTATTATCCACTATCATCATCCTTATATTCATCATGCTTGCTATAAGTCACAGTCGATGCTATATAGGTCCGTCAGATCTTACATCAAGATCCGTGCAAAACTTTCTTTCCAGATTTTCATTTTTCTCTCTTAAATCTCAGTCCAGTGAGACATATAGCCACGTCGTAGAACAGGGGCTCGGGCGCCATTAATGGAGACGTTGGGAGGGAGGTGTGTGGTGGGTAGAGGTCAAAGGGCTCTCGTCTCGATGAGCACGCGCAGGGGTCTGATCGCACGCCTCCCGTACTCAAATAGCTACCCCGCATGGCACCTCCTAGCCAATAAAAAAGGGGACGCGTGGTGGCACATATTGGTAAGTAGAACGCCCACGGTTTCAATAATACTTGTGTTTCTGATTTGTAATGTGACAGCACTTGTTCCAAAATGACTTTGTTGATTGTTAATGTGTGCTCCTTCGCAAATCGGGCAGAAAAATTACCACAACATGTTGGTGCCATGTCATGATACCATGCCAAGTTTCATGATTTTCAGGTGTGTTTTGGATTTACAGGAATTAAAAAACCAAGTTTCTCAATCTTTCCGTCCGAGCCATGACGCCCAGATGTTGGAATTTCATTCCCATTTCTTGCATGGGACCTAGAAATTCACCCAAGGACACACATGTGATTTTTCAACCAACTTTGATGCACTTGAGCATGTGCTTGTAGTTCAAATTTTAATTATGCACATTAAATGCCCAGAAACTCAATTAATGTATAAAAAGGCCAAACGAACCCGGAATAATTCCAAAATTTAACATGATACTTCTATTTGGTCTAATCTGCCTATGTAAAAAAAATTAAGGCGGGAGAAGGCAGTGTACGTATGTCATTTCGCACAAGGAGGTGATACGTTCCCTCTCGGAACCACGAGCCTTCTTGAGGGAAGCTCCGGTTTGCAAGAAGTTTACACCAAAGCTTGTCCCAATTAGGCCAAAAAATTACCGCAGCATGTTGGTGCCATGTCATGACACCGTGCCAAGTTTCATGATTTTCAAGCGTGTTTTGGATTTACAGGAATTAAAAAACCAAGTTTCTCAATCTTTCCGTTCGAGCCATGACGCCCAGATGTTTGAATTTCATTCCCATTTCTTGCATGGGACCTAGAAATTCACCCAAGGACACACATGAGATTTTTCAACCAACTTTGGTGCACTTGAGCATGTGCTTGTAGTTCAAATTTTAATTATGCACATTAAATGCCCAGAAACTCAATTAATGTATAAAAAGGCCAAACGAACCCGGAATAATTCCAAAATTTAACACGATACTTCTATTTGGTCTAATCTGCCTGTGTAAAAAAATTAAGGCGGGAGAAGGCAGTGTACATATGTCATTTCGCACAAGGAGGTGATACGTTCCCTCTCGGAACCACGAGCCTTCTTGAGGGAAGCTCCGGTTTGCAAGAAGTTTACACCAAAGCTTGTCCCAATTCGGCCAAAAAATTACCGCAGCATGTTGGTGCCATGTCATGACACTGTGCCAAGTTTCATGATTTTCAAGCATGTTTTGGATTTACAGGAATTAAAAAACCAAATTTCTCAATCTTTACGGCCGAGGCACGACGCCCAGGTGTTTGAATTTCATTCTCATTTCTTGCATGGGACCTAGAAATTGACCCCAAGGACACACATGTGATTTTGAACCAACTTTGGTGCACTGGAGGATGTGCTTGTAGTTCAAATTTGAATTATGCACATTAAAGGCCCAGAAACTCAATTAATGTATAAAAAAGGCCAAATGAACCCGGAATAATTCCAAAATTTAGCACGATACTTCTATTTGGTCTAATCTGTCTGTGTAAAAAATTAAGGTGGGAGAAGGCAGTGTACGTATGTCGTTTCACACACGGAGGTGACACGTTCCCTCTCGGAACCACGAGCCTTCTTGAGGGAAGCTCTGGTTTGCAAGAAGCTTACACCAAAGCTTGTCCCAATTCGGCCAAAAAATTTACCGCAGCATGTTGGTGCCATGTCATGACACAATGCCAAGTTTCATGATTTTCAGGCGTGTTTTGGATTTACAAGAATTAAAAATCAAGTTTCTCAATCTTTCCAACCGAGCCACGTCGCCCAGATGTTTGAATTTCATTCCCTTTTCTTGCATGTGACCTATAAATTCACCCAAAGACACACATGTGATTTTTCAACAAACTTTGGTGCACTGGAGCATGTGCTTGTCGTTCAAATTTGAATTATGCACATTAAATGCCCAGAAACTCAATTAATGCATAAAAATGCCAAACGAACCCGGAATAATTCCAAATTTAAACATAACACTCATGTACTAGTTGCATGTTCACTGTACGTAAATGTTCTAGCAATTCAAACATCATCATTTCCCTCCGTAACACCATTTTGTCTTTCAAAACATAATGAAAAATTAGGTATACCACAAACAGTTTACTAGAAAGAATCGTGTGGGATGCGATATAAAATATCTTGGCGCGCCGTCTTATCTGGCTTACACAGGAAGCTTTGTCGTCTACAGTCCACCGCCCCCGCTTGAACCACACTTGCGCGCCGATTTCTCGCGGCACCGAGCGAAAAAAATTGCCACCGTGGAAATACCTATCTCCTCGCCCCCACCCTCCCACCAAAAGCCACATTTACACTGTTCCTCCTTGCTTTCCAAGTTCAAACCTTCACTGCCGCTTACTGACAGCTCAGCCTCCTCACCGGCGACCCTTCTTCTTGCGGCGCCGCCTCCTCGTTGGCTACCCTTCTTCTTGTAGCGTCACCTCCTCGCCGGCTACCCTTCTTCTTGCAGCGCTGCCTCCTCACCGGCGACCCTTCTTCTTGCTGCACGGCCTCCTCGCCGCCGACCCTTCTTCTTGCCGCGCGGCCTCGTCGATATGGTTAGGTAATCCACACCCCACCCACACCATCCTCCTCCTTTCCTGTCCCACATGCCCCGTCCGACGGATCTACACCTTTCGCCGAAATCACTGTCCCCCTCCTCCAATTAAGCGCCGCCCACAGCCATTTTGCATGCAGTGTAACGTGGAGCTCAGTGGCTGCCATGCGGTTGGAGGCGCACCTCGTCTTCGAGGCCACCGTCGACACTGCCATGCGGTTGTCTACTTTAAAATACAATTTGTGATGTTTTCTCGAGGCCACCGCTAGTGCCTTCTAGTGATTTGTCCTCTGTAATGTTAATATGCAATCTGATGTTCAATTAACAGTTTGGTCCTCTAAAATGTAATGTTCAGTTAACACTTTGGTCCAACAATTGCTACATTTTGTAGTACTATTCTCAAGCATTCTTTGTTTTGTTAACTATCTTATCTTCTAGTACATGTTTCTATTCTGCAATGTTGTGCTCAGTTAATTATTTTGGTTCATTTGGTCTGTTGTCCATTTAACTATTTGGTTCAGTTCTGCAATTTGATTTTTCATTTGCTGTGGGTACAATTTTGTATTGTTATGCATGTGACACCAATTGAATTTGGCTGTACTCAATACATATTCTACTTATAGTATGGAAACTCTCAGTTAACCTAATCAAGATCTTCCTTATGTGTGTTGCAGGGAAACAATGGGAGACACTTCGGTTTACCACCGAGGTTTGTTCATGCATGGTCCTTTGGCTAATAGCACATTATTGTGCAGTTGCAGGAATCATTCTAATATTTAGGTTTCTTACAATTTGGTCTTGCACATGTAGGTCCTGCTGTCAGAGGCTTAGACCCACTGTTTGACCCATTTTGCATATGGGGAAATGAGATGTCCATGAATATCAGTCAAGTCAAGAAACTCAGAAAGATTGTTAGGATGAAGAAACTTGCGACGAATAACAACAAGATCTTTGTTTGCACAATGAAGAAGACATCAGTCAACTATAGGATGGTACTAACTCTTTTACCTTGTTTTTACCCCTTGCGCCATTTCAAAATTTATAACAGCGATTTATGCATACCTTTGTTTTCAGTACTTTACAAAGCAGTTCACCGATGATTACCTCTCAAACCACCTGCATGGTCAAGAGGCGAGGAAGGTATTCATTCAACACCCACCGTACAATATTGAAGTCTTGCTGAAGAGGACGAAGGTTGGGTGGGAAATTATCCATAGCCATTGGCCTAAAGTTGCAAGGACATTCAACATCACTGAAGGCTCAATATTTGCCTTCCGCTTCTGTAGTTTCCCAGATGAGATTCATCTGCCTATTTACCGTGTATGATGCTACTTTCCAAAGGTTTTTGATGTTGCATGTGAAACTTGGTGCTGTTGTGTAATGGCGTAACTGAGTGCCGAAGCTATCTGATGTAATTCGATTATGAAATCATGGTTTCTGTTATACGGATATGAAATATCTGGTGTGTTTTCTAAGAAATATCAATTTCATTAGTACATGGATTATCAATAATAGGCTAATTACCCTACTTATTGGGGTTTTCTATTGCAGACGATTACTCAGACAACATTGTGGGCGATGAACTCAAACAACCCGCACGATTTCTAGAAAGTAGGCGTGTTCGATCAACTAACAATCACACACGGCTTCCGGCAGCGAACTGTTTGCGTTAGGCTACCTTGCACAAACGTTTCCACACAAAGAACTGTGTGTGATATACATACGAAGGGAAATGATTTTCTGGGATTCACCATGTGGGATGTACATCCAAACGGAAACAATTGGGTTTCGATGCCCCGCCAGATCGCACATGAGCTCATTTTGCCCCAGTCAGTGAGCCAGGAGGGCCTATCCCCAATGGTTTCTGCGTCGTGTAGGAAGGACCCCCTATCGCCCACACTCACTTGGCGATGGTTCCAAACACCGTCGCGGAAAGGGGTTAAAAACCGTTTATATAGCACGTCGTTGTACCAGTGCTTGTTGTGAGAAGCTCGGGTTTCTAAGAAGCTTATACCCAAACCTGCCCCAAATGGGACAAAAATTTTACAATGGCATGTCGTGTGTCGCTCCATGATAGCATGCTAGGTTTCATGAATTTCACACGAGTTTTGGATTTACTAGAATTTAAAAACCAGGTATCTCAACATTTTGCGGGCAATCAAAATGCCCTGGTGTTTGAAATTCATTCCCATTTCTTGCATGGGACCTAAGCATGCACCCAAGGACACATATTTGATTTTTCAACCAATTTATATGCACTGGAACATGTGCATGCATTTCAAATTTGAATTATGCACATAAAATGCCTAGAAAACCCAGTTAATGTACAAAAATGTCCAAACGAACCCCGAAAAATTCCAAAACTTAACACAACACTCCTGTTATACTATGTTGACACTAGAAATTTTTTGAAAGAAATAAGAGGCAATGGATATCGTTTCGTCCCCAAAGGTGGCACGTTCTCCACCGAAACCATTAGGCTTGTTATAAGAAGCTCTGGTTTGTGAGAAGCTTATACCCAAACCTGCCCCAAATGGGACAAATTTTTTACCATGGCATGTCGGGTGCCGTTCCATGATACCATGCCAAGTTTCATGAATTTCATACGAGTTTTGGATTTACTAGAATTTAAAAACTAGGTATCTCAACGTTTTGCCGGCAATCAACAGTGCCTTGGTGTTTCGAATTCATTCCCATTTCTTGCATGGGAACTAAGCATGCACCCAAGGACACAGATTTGATTTTTCAACCATTTTATATGCATGGCGGCATGTGCATGTATTTCAAATTTGAATTATGCACATAAAATACCTAGAAAACCCAGTTAATGTATAAAAATGTCCAAACGAACCCCAAAAATTCCAAAACTTAACACAACACTCCTGTTGTTCTATGTTGACACTAGAAATTTTTTGAAAGCAATAAGAGGCAATGGATATTGTTTCATCCCCAAAGGTGGCACGTTCCCTACCGAAACCATCAGGCTTGTTGTGAGAAGCTCTGGTTTCTGAGAAGCTTATACACAAACCTACCCCAAATGGGACAAATATTTTACCGCTGCATGTTGATGATGCCGCTCCATGATACCATGCCAAGTTTCATGAATTTCAGACGAGTTTTAGATTTACTAGAATTTAAAAACCAGGTATCTCAACGTTTTTCCGGCAATCAACAGTTCCCTGGTATTTGAAATTCATTCCCATTTCTTGCATGGGACCTAAGCATGCACCCAAGGACATAGGTTTGATTTTCAACCAATTTATATGCACATGAGCATGTGCATGTATTTCAATTTGAATTATGCACACAAAATGCCTAGAATACCCAGTTAATGTATGAAAAAGTCGAAACGAACCCTGAAAAAATCCAAAACTTAACATAAAACTCATGTTGTTCTATGTTGACACTAGAAAAAATTTGAAAGCAATAAGAGGCAACGGATATGTTTCGTCCCCAAAGGTGGCACGTTCCCTACCGAAACCATCAGGCTTGTTGTGAGAAGCTCTGGTTTGTGAGAAGCTTATACACAAACCTGCTCCAAATGGGACAACAAAATTTTACCACTCTATGTTGATGATGCTGCTCCATAATACATGCCAAGTTTCATGAATTTCAGACGAGTTTTGGATTTACTAGAATTTAAAAACCAGGTATCTCAATGTTTTGCCGGCAATCAACAGTACCCTAGTATTTGAAATTCATTCCCATTTCTTGCATGGGACCTAAGCATGCACCCAAGGACACATATTTGATTTTTCAACCAATTTATATGCATTGGAGCATGTTCATGTATTTCAAATTTGAATTATGCACATAAAATGCGTAGAAAACCTAGTTAATATATAAAGATGTCCAAATGAACCCCGAAAAATTCCGAAACTTAACACAACACTCCTGTTGTTCTATGTTAACACTAGAAATTTTTTGAAAGCAATAAGAAGCAACGGATATCGTTTAGTCCCCAAAGGTGGCACGTTCCCTACTGAAACCATCAGGCTTGTTGTGAGAAGCTCTGGTTTGTGAGAAGCTTATACCCAAACCTGCCCCAAATGGGACAAATTTTTTACCATGACATGTTGATGCCGCTCCATTATACCATGCCAAGTTTCATGAATTCCATAGGAGTTTTGGATTTTCCTAGAATTTAAAAACCAGGTATCTCAATGTTTTGCCAGCAATCAACAATGCCCTGGTGTTTGAAATTCATCCCCATTTCTTGCATGGGACCTAAGCATGCACCCAAGGACACAAATTTGATTTTTTTTCTACCAATTTATATGCACCAGAGCATGTGCATGTAGTTTAATTTTTAACTGTGCACCTGAAATGGCTAGAAAACCAGTTTAATATATAAAATGTCCAAACGAACCCTCAATAATTCCAATACTTTTACGACACACATATAGTAGCATGTTCATTACAGATAAAAGGTCTAGCAATTCAAACACTGTCCATTGCCGCTGTGGCCCCATTATGTAATTCAAATCAAGATGAAAAATCAAGTAGATCCCACATAGTTTATTATCACCAACCATGTGAGATGTAGTACTCCCTCCGTTTTTATTTAGTTCGCATATTAGCTTTGGTCAAAGTCAAGCTTTACAAACTTTGACCAAGTTTATATACAAAAATATTAAGATATACAATAACAAATCAACAACATTAGATTTATTATTAAATGTACTTTCACATCGTATAGATTTATTATGATAAATGTCTATATTGTTTTCTATAAACTTGGTCAAACTTTACGAAGTTTGACTTCAGTCAACTCTAATATGCAGAGTAAATAAAAACGGAGGGAGTACAAAATATCCTGGAGCACCGTCGGTGTATAGTACGCATGTGGCTTACGCGAGAAGGTGCATCGGCTACAGTCCACAACCGGCGTGTCAAGCACACTAGGTCGCTCCCCAAATACTCCCTCCTCTACATCCCTCGCAATCTCAAAAATATTATTGCCTCGTAATCTCGAAAATATCTACCGCCTGGAAGGTTTTAATGTTTGATAGCACTAAATTAGTATGTGCAGACCATGTGCGATGCCTATTACTCTCGCTCTGCTTCAGTCCCTTGATTCAAATTTTCAGTAGCCCCGGCATTTTACTCCCGCCTCTACATCCCTCACAATCTAAAAAATATCTGCTCACCCTTGATCCAAATTTTCAGTAGCCCCACCTTGTAACTCCCGCCTAGTAACATTTTCAGTTGCCGCAGTATTTCTTAAAACACCACCTTGCCCCCCCCCCCTCCACACACACACCACACACTCCCTAAAACCTCCGCTCACACAGACACACACCACCCTCGAAACCATTGGTAGGTTGCCGTCATCGCCAGCGCCTCCATCCTCAACCTCTGCATGTGTGCTGGGGAGCTCGAGGAGCCAATTGACAAAAGGAGGTTTACCATGGCCTTTTTGCCCGACGCCGGCGAGGTGGCTGCCAAGGTATCCCCGTCGTCCTCCGTGGGCTCGATCCGCCATCGCCGGTCCCCCGATCCGCCCGCCACCGCACCCCTATGTCGGTTCGAGGACTTCCCCGTCCTTCCTCAGACCCAGCAGCCGACGAGGTCCTACCTCGGGGTCCGGCAACGGCGGTGGGGGACGTGGGTCGCCGAGATTACAGACCGAGAGACCCACACCCGCCGGTGGCTCGGTAGCTTCCACACGGCCGAGCTCGCGGTCATGGAGTACGACCGCTGGCAGGTCCGCTACCATGGTGCAACGGCTAGGCTCAATTTCCCCTTTGGCCCACGTCTGGTCGACCTCGTTCCACCGGAGCCAGGGTGGTGAGCTCGGCTATGTCGCAGGAGGACCGCGAGGCATGGGAGCGCCTCGAGGCCGAGGCCGCCGATGAGGCCTACATGCAAGAGCTCCGCCGGTAGTACCCGAAGCTCGTGGAGGCGGAGCTGGCGATCTTTGTCGGCGCAGAGGGCGGCAAGGTTATCGCGCTCTCCTCCGTTGACGAGGTCGAAGGCGGCGAGGATGGCGGCGCTGAGGGCGGCGAGGTTATCGTGCTCTCCTCCGATGACGAGGTCGAAGGTGGCGGCGACGGCTGCGCGGAGGGTGCCGAGGTGGGCCCCGAGGATGAGGAGATCAACGTCGACGAGTGGAGGAATGCCTTCCCCAATGACCCGGACGACGGCACCGGCCCGGACCCGGCTCGCAGCACACCGTACATGACGAGGAACGATTGGCTCGACCTCTACTTCGACCGAAAGTAGTTTAGCTTAGTTTAAATTTATGTTTTATGTCTGATTATGCAAAACTATCTATGTTTATGTTTGAATGCATGCTAGTTTTGGTTGAACCTACTTTGAACTTGATCAAATTAGAGCTTACAACGTTAAGTTTAGGGAATCGACTAGAAAAGGCCAAAAATTGCTGGACTAAGGGTTTTAGTCCTTTAACTTTTAAAGGATCGGCTAGAGATGGCCTTATGACTTGTTTATTTCAGTTCTTCACAATGTGATGCTCTATATGTGCAACTATTTGCCGTGCGGTTCAATTTCATCAATAACAGTTTCAACAATACCACTATGAATTACGATATTTGGTTGTTTTTAAGGATATTGCAGTTAACATGCCTTTTTGTTTTTTTAACAATAACTAGTGTACTTTAGACCTGCACAATACCAGTTTGAATATTTGCTTGTTTTTAAATGTTATGCCTGATGCAGTTAACACACCTTTCCACTTCTTGTTTTGCTTAACTAGCGTGCTTAAGCCTGCACACTGAAGCTATCATTTGTAGATTATGTTGTCTACCATGGATATATTTGGTTGATGTTTAGCCTATTGTGCTTAACATGCCTTTATATGTACTCATTCAGGAAAATATTGAGAATAGTGTTGTTTTCCATCGAGGTTAGTTTCATTGCATTGCTTATATGTACTCACTGTTTAGGATATCGGTAGCCGGTACCATATAGCCTGGAGCCGATAAGGGATTAATCGTCGAATCGGACATTTGACTGAATATATCTGTAACCCATTTATCAGTAGGTTAACTAGGGCCATATATAATATATCTGAGGCTACATAGCAACATGCATTGTACTGAATGACTAAATATGCAATCTCAGGCTACATAGCAACAAGGAAGAGTGTTACCTTAATGTTCTGATGATGTCTAGATATACATGTAATAAAATCTTATATAATGGGATGGAGGGAGTGTTGTACTACATCATTTTTCAATTGTTGTTTAGCTTCTAATATTAACTTGGTGCTTTTAGGTACATATATCATTGCCAAAGATCCACACTTCGCCCCTTTCTGCGTATGGGGCAATGAGATATTCATGAACCAGCATCAAGTGAGGAAACTGATAAAGATTGTTATTAAAATCGGTCAAAAGACGTCAATCGAACTATTTGTTTACACTTTATGCAAGACAACAGTGAACTGCAGGATGGTAAGTAAGAACCCTGTAGCCTTCTTTTTACTGCCCATAATGAGTTGTGTTAGATGACAATGTCTGAATCTTTTTTCTTTTGCAGTGGATCCTGAAGTAGTTTACTCAATATTACCTCTCAAACTACATGATTGGCGGCCGACCATCACAAGGGGTTGGACTAGAGTCCTTGATACGTCTCCAACGTATCTATAATTTTTGATTGTTCCATGCTATTATATTATCTGTTTTGGATGTTAATGGGATTTATTTTACACTTCTATATTATTTTTGGGACTAACCTATTAACCGGAGGCCTAGCCCAAATTATTGTTTTTTGCCTATTTCAGTGTTTCGCGGAAAAGGAATATCAAACGGAGTCCAAATGGAATAAAACCTTCGGGAGAGTGATTTTTGGAACAAAGGTGATCCAGAGGACTTGGAGTGGACGTCAAGCAACCAACGAGGTGGCCACGAGGCAGGGGGCGCGCCTACCCCCCTGGGCGCACCCTACCCCTCATGGGCCCCTCGTGGCTCAACCTACCTACTTCTTCCTCCTATATATATTCACATACCCCGAAAACATCCAGGAGCACCAAGAAACCCTATTTCCACTGCCGCAACCTTTTGTACCCAAGAGATCCCATATTGGGGCCTTTTCCGGAGCTCCGCCGGAGGGGGCATTGATCACGGAGGGCCTCTACATCAACTCCATGGCCCCTCCGATGATGTGTGAATAGTTTACCTCTTACCTTCGGGTCCATAGTTATTAGTTAGATGGCTTATTCTCTCTCTCTCTCTCTCTCTCTCTCTTTGGATCTCAATACAAAGTTCTCCTCGATTCTCTTGGAGATCTATTCGATGCAACTCTTTTTGTGGTGTGTTTGTCGAGATCCGATGAATTGTGGGTTTATGATCAAGATTATCTCTGAACAATATTTGAATCTTCCCTGAATTCTATTATGTATGATTGATTATCTTTACAAGTCTCTTCAAATTATTAGTTTGGTTTGGCCTACTAGATTGATCTTTCTTGCAATGGGAGAAGTGCTTAGCTTTGGGTTCAAGCTTGCGGTGCTCGATCCCAGTGATAGAAAGGGAAATGACACGTATTGTATTGTTGCCATCGAGGATAAAAAGATGGGTTTTGTATCATATTGCATGAGTTTATCCCTATACATCATGTCATCTTGCTTAAAGCGTTACTCTGTTCTTATGAACTTAATACTCTAGATGCATGCTGGATAGCGGTCGATGTGTGGAGTAATAGTAGTAGATGCAGGGAGGAGTCGGTCTACTTGTCTCGGACGTGATGCCTATATACATGATCATACCTAGATATTCTCATAACTATGCTCAATTCTGTCAATTGCTCAACAGTAATTTGTTCACCCACCGTAAAATACTTATGCTCTTGAGAGAAGCCACTAGTGAAACCTATGGCCCCCGGGTCTATCTTCATCATATTAATCTTCCAACACTTAGTTATTTTCATTGCTTTTATTTTACTTTGCACCTTTATCATAAAAATACCAAAAATATTATGTTATCACATCTATCAGATCTCACTCTCGTAAGTGACCGTGTAGGGTTTGACAAACCCTTATCGCATTGGTTGCGAGGATTTATTTGTTTTGTGTAGGTGCGAGGGACTGGCGCGTAGCCTCCTACTAGATTGATACCTTGGTTCTCAAAACTGAGAGAAATACTTATGCTACTTTGTTGCACCACCCTTTCCTCTTCAAGGGAAAACCAACGCAAGTGGTCAAAAGGTAGCAAGAAGGATTTCTGGCACCATTGCCGGGGAGGTCTACGCAAAAGTCAACATACCAAGTACCCATCACAAACCCTTATCTCCTGCATTACATTATTTTCCATTTACCTCTCGTTTTCCTCTCCCCCACTTCACCCTTGCCATTTTATTCACCCTCTCTCTCTATCCTCCCTCTCTTTCTCTATTTGCCTCTTTTTCGCTTGCTCCTCATTTGCTTGTGTGTTGGATTGCTTGCTTGTCATGATGGCTCAAGATAACACTAAATTGTGTGACTTTACCAATACCAACAACAATGATTTTATTAGCACTCCGATTGCTCCTCTTATCGATGCTGAATCTTGAGAAATTAATGATGCCCTGCTGAATCTTGTCATGAAAGATCCATTTTCCGGCCTTCCTAGTGAAGATGCCGCTACCCATCTAAATAGCTTCGTTGATTTGTGTGATATGCAAAAGAAGAAAGATGTTGATAATGATATTGTTCGCTTTTCTATCAATTGCTCGACAGTAATTTGTTCGCTTTTCTATCAACATGATCATGCCTAGATATTCTCATAATTATTCGCTTTTCTATCAATTGCTCGACAGTAATTTGTTCACCCACCGTAATACTTATGATATCTTGAGAGAAGCCACTAGTGAAACCTATGGCCCCCGGGTCTATTCTCCATCATATAAGTTTCCAATCTATTTATTTTGCAATCTTTACTTTCAATCTATATCATAAAAATACCAAAAATATTTATCTTATTATCATTATCTCTATCAGATCTCACTCTTGCAAGTGGCCGTGAAGGGATTGACAACCCCTTTATCGCGTTGGTTGTGAGGTTCTTATTTGTTTGTGTAGGTACGAGGTGACTCGCGCGTGATCTCCTACTGGATTGATACCTTGGTTCTCAAAAAATGAGGGAAATACTTACGCTGCTTTGCTGCATCACCCTTTCCTCTTCAAGGGAAAACCAACACATGCTCAAGAGGTACCAAGAAGGATTTCTGGCGCCGTTGCCGGGGAGATCTACGCCAAGTCAAGGCATACCAAGTACCCATCACAACTCTTATCCTTCGCATTACATTATTTGCCATTTGCCTCTCGTTTTCCACTCCCCCACTTCACCCTTGCCGTTTTATTCGCCCTCTTTTCCTTTCGCTCTCTTTCTATTCGCCTCTTTTTTGCTTGCCTCTTGTTGCTTGTTACCCTTATGGCTTTACCAAAAGGTGTTGATCCTCGCCTTAGAAGGATGGAAAAAATCGAAAACAACGTTAGAAGTTTTATGTCCTTGCAATTTGAGCATAATAATTTCTTTAGAAAGGAGCTTAAAGAACAAAAAGGTTTTATCGGTTTCATGAATAAAGAGCTCAATGATATGTCTAAGGAATTTTATGGTTTGAAATCTCAGTTTGCTCATCTTGAAAAATTAATTGCCCAAATTTCTGATAAGCAGGCCACTTTAGTTAATAAGATGGCCGCTAAACCAGAAGAGTTAGATAACAATGATGAATATCTAAAAGTTATTGATGTGTCCCCTATTAAATCTTAGTTTTGCAATATGAATCTTGATAATGATGGGACTGGAGATGAGTCAACTTTAGTTAGAAGGCGTCCCAATGATTCGGAGTTTTTAGATCTTGATGCAAAAATTGGTAAAAGTGGGATTGAAGAGGTTAAAACTTTAGATAGCAATGAGCCCACTATCTTAGATTTCAAGGAATTTAATTATGATAATTGCTCCTTGATAGATTGTATTTCCTTGTTGCAATCCGTGCTAAATTCTCCTCATGCTTATAGTCAAAATAAAGCTTTTACTAAACATATCGTTGATGCTTTGATGCAATCTTATGAAGAAAAACTTGAGTTGGAAGTTTCTATCCCTAGAAAACTTTATGATGAGTGGGAACCTATAGTTAAAATTGAAATTAGAGATCATGAATGCTATGCCTTGTGTGATTTGGGTGCTAGTGTTTCCACGATCCCAAAAACTTTGTGTGATTTGCTAGGTTTCCGTGAATTTTATGATTGTTCTTCAAACTTGCACCTTGAGGATTCCACCATTAAGAAACCTATGGAAAATATTAATGCTGTTATTATTGTTTCAAATAGGAATTATGTGCCTGTAGATTTCATTGTTCTTGATATAGATTGCAATCCTTCATGTCCTATTATTCTTGGTAGACCTTTCCTTAGAACGATTGGTGCAATTATTGATATGAAGGAATGAAATATTAGATTCCAATTTACGTTAAGAAAAGGCATGGAACACTTCCCTAGAAAGAAAATTAAATTACACTATGAATCTATTATGAGAGCCGCCTATGGATTGCCTACCAAAGATGGCAATACCTAGATCTATCATCGCTTTTATGCCTAGCTAGGGGCGTTAAACGATAGCGCTTGTTGGGAGGCAACCCAATTTTATTTTTATTCCTTGCTTTTTGTTCCTGTTTAGTAATAAATAATTTATCTATCCTCTGTTTTGGTTGTGTTTTTTGTGTTTAATTAGTGTTTGTGCCAAGTAGAACCGTTGGGAAGACTTGGGGAAAGTCTTTTTGATCTTGCTGTAAAAAACAGAAACTTTAGCGCTCATGAGAATTAGTGCCATTTTTTATTGGAGAGTTATATTTAGTTAATTATTTTTGCATATGATTAATAGATAAATTCCTCACGTCCAGAAATTTATTTTAGAATTTTTGGGGTCCCAGAAGTATTCGAAACCTACAGATTACTACAGACTGTTCTGTTTTTGACAGATTCTGTTTTTCGTGTGTTGTTTTCTTATTTTGATGAATCTATGGCTAGTAATAGAGTTTATGAACCATAGAAAAGTTGGAATACAGTAAGTTTAACACCACTATAAATAAATAATGAGTTCATTACAGTACCTTGAAGTGGTGTTTTGTTTTCTTTTACTAACGGAGCTCACGGAGATTTTGTTTTAAGTTTTGTGTTGTGAAGTTTTCAAGTTTTGGGTAAAGATTTGATGGAGTATGGAACAAGGAGTGGCAAGAGCCTAAGCTTGGGAATGCCCAAGGCACCCCAAGGTAAAATCCAAGTACAACCAAAAGCCTAAGCTTGGGGATGCCCCGGAAGGCATCCCCTCTTTCGTCTTCGTCCATCGGTAACTTTACTTGGAGCTATATTTTTATTCGCCACATGATATGCATTTTGCTTGGAGCGTCTTGTATGATTTGAGTCTTTGCTTTTTAGTTTACCACAATCATCCTTGCTGTACACACCTTTTGGGAGAGACACACATGAACTAGAATTTATTAGAATACTCTATGTGCTTCACTTATATCTTTTGAGTTGGATAATTTTTGCTCTAGTGCTTCGCTTATATCTTTTAGAGCACGGCGGTGGTTCTATTTTATAGAAATAATTTATCTCTCATGCTTCACTTATATCATTTTGTGAGTCCTTTAGAACAGCATGGTAATTCACTTTGGTTATAAATTTTAAATGCTAAGAGAAGTTGGATGCTTGATAGATGGTTTTGAGATATAAAGGTGGTAATATTAGAGGTGTGCTAGTTGAGTAATTGTGAAATTGATGAATACTTGTGTTGAAGTTGGCAAGTCCCGTAGCATGCACATATGGTAAACATTATGTGACAAATTTGAAGCATGGGGTGTTCTTTGATTGATTTCCTTATGAGTAGCGGTCGGGGACGAGCGATGGTCTTTTCCTACCAATCTATCCCCCTAGGAGCATGCGTGTAATGCTTGGTTTTGATGACTTGTATATTTTTGCAATAAGAATGTGAGTTCTTTATGACTAATGTTGAGTCCATGGATTATACGCACTCTCACCCTTCCATCATTGCTAGCCTCTTCGGTACCGTGCATTGCCCTTTCTCACCTTGAGAGTTGGTGCAAACTTCGCCGGTGCATCCAAACCCCGTGATATGATACGCTCTATCACACATAAGCCTCCTTATATCTTCCTCAAAACAGCCACCATACCTACCTATTATGGCATTTCCATAGCCATTCCGAGATATATTGCCATGCAACTTTCCACCGTTCCATTTATTATGACACGCATCATCATTGTCATATTGCTTTGCATGATCATGTAGTTGACATCGTATTTGTGGCAAAGCCACCATTCATAATTTTTCATACATGTCACTCTTGATTCATCGCAATCCCGGTACACCGCCGGAGGCATTCACATAGAGTCATATTTTGTTCTAAGTATTGAGTTGTAATTCTTGAGTTGTAAGAAAATAAAAGTGTGATGATCATCATTATTAGAGCATTGTCCTAGTGAGGAAAGGATGATGGAGACTATGATTCCCCCACAAGTCGGGATGAGACTCTGGACGAAAAAAAGAGGCCAAAAGAAAAAAAAAGTAGGCCCAAAAAATATAGAGAATGAGAGAAAAAAGAGAAGGGACAATGTTGCTATCCTTTTTCCACACTTGTGCTTCAAAGTACCACCATGATCCTCATGATAGAGAGTCTCTTATTTTGTCACTTTCATATACTAGTGGGAATTTTTCATTATAGAACGTGGCTTGTATATTCCAATGATGGGCTTCCTCAAATGCCCTAGGTCTTCGTGATGAGCTTTCATATATTTATAGCTCTAGTGCATCTGTTGCATGGCAATCCCTACTCCTTGCATTGACATCAATCGGTGGGCATCTCCATAGCCCATTTTTTAGCCGCGTCAATGTGAGACTTTCTCCCTTTTGTCTTCTCACACAACCTCAATCATCATATTCTATTCCACCCATAGTGCTATGTCCATGGCTTGCGCTCATATATTGCGTAAAAGTTGAAAGAGTTTGAAAAGGCTAAGTATGAAACAATTGCTTGGCTTGTCATCGGGGTTGTCCATGATGAGAGCATTTTGTGTGACGAAAATGAAGGATGGCCAAACTATATGACTTTGTAGGGATAAGTTTTCTTTGGCTATGGTATTTTGATAAGACATAATTGCTTGATTAGCATACTTGGAGTATTACTATTTTTATGTCAACAATAAACTTTAATCTTGGATCTTTCGGATCTGAACATTCATGCCACAATAGAGAAAAATACATTGAAGAATATTCTAGAAAGCATTCCACATCAAAAATTCTGTTTTTATCATTTACCTACTCAAGGACGAGCAGGAATTAAGCTTGGGGATGCTTGATACGTCTCCAACGTATCTATAATTTTTGATTGTTTCATGCTATTATATTATCTGTTTTGGATGTTAATGGGCTTTATTTTACACTTTTATATTATTTTTGGGACTAACCTATTAACCGGAGGCCCAACCCAAATTGCTGTTTTTTTGCCTATTTCAGTGTTTCGCAGAAAAGGAATATCAAACGGAGTCCAAAAGGGATGACACCTTCGGGAGCGTGATTTTTGGAACAAACGTGATCCAGAGGACTTGGAGTGGACGTCAAGAAACCAACAAGGTGGCCACCAGGCAGGGGGCGCGCCTACCCCCTGGGCGTGCCCTCCCCCTCGTGGGCCCCTCATGGCTCAACCGGCCTACTTCTTCCTCCTATATATATTCACATACCCTGAAAATATCCAAGAGCACCACGAAACCCTATTTCCACCGCCGCAACCTTCTTTACCCAAGAGATCCCATCTTGGGGCCTTTTCCGGAGCTCCGCCGGAGGGGGCATTGATCACGGAGGGCCTCTACATCAACTCCATGGCCCCTCCGATGATGTGTGAGTAGTTTACCTCAGACCTTAGGGTCCATAGTTATTAGCTAGATGGCTTCTTCTCTCTCTTTGGATCTCAATACAAAGTTCTCCTCGATTCTCTTGGAGATCTATTCGATGTAACTCTTTTTGCTGTGTGTTTGTCAAGATCCGATGAATTGTGGGTTTACGATCAAGATTATCTATGAACAATATTTGAATCTTCTCTGAATTCTTTTATGTATGATTGGTTATCTTTGCAAGTCTCTTCGAATTATCAGCTTGGTTTGGCCTACTAGATTGATCTTTCTTGCAATGGGAGAAGTGCCTAGCTTTGGGTTCAATCTTGCAGTGCTCGATCCCAGTGACAGAAAGGGAAATGACACGTATTGTATTGTTTCCATCGAGGATAAAAAGATGGGGTTTATATCATATTGCATGAGTTTATCCCTCTACATCATGTCATCTTGCTTAAAGCATTACTCTATTCTTATGAACTTAATACTCTAGATGCATGTTGGATAGCGGTCGATGTGTGGAGTAATAGTAGTAGATGCAGGCAGGAGTCGGTCTACTTGTCTCGGGCGTGATGCCTATATACATGATCATACCTAGATATTCTCATAATTATTCGCTTTTCTATCAATTGCTCGACAGTAATTTGTTCACCCACCGTAATACTTATGCTATCTTGAGAGAAGCCACTAGTGAAACCTATGGCCCCCGGGTCTATTCTCCATCATATAAGTTTCCAATCTATTTTATTTTGCAATCTTTACTTTCAATCTATATCATAAAAATACCAAAAATATTTATCTTATTATCATTATCTCTATCAGATCTCACTCTCGCAAGTGGCCGTGAAGGGATTGACAACCCCTTTATCATGTTGGTTGCGAGGTTCTTATTTGTTTGTGTAGGTACGAGGTGACTCGCGTGTGGTCTCCTACTGGATTGATACCTTGGTTCTCAAAAACTGAGGGAAATACTTATGCTGCTTTGCTGCATCACCCTTTCCTCTTCAAGGGAAAACCAACGCATGCTCAAGAGGTTGCAGTCCTGCATGCCTTATGTATCCAGGAGAGCACAATAGGGCCATCCCACTTCACCTTGTTCAGCAACCGGAATGTCTGCCGCCTCTTTCGTTATCATCTGTAATAGTACAAGTATAGAACCCTGGTTCATCATTCTTTATTTGGTGCTTATGTAATTCTTAAACATATGTACCTGTGACTCGAATAATGCATTGGTTGTTTGAACCTGATGGATATGAATAAAGCTATAGCCTAGTTTCAAGTTTAAATTAGGTACAATTTTAAATAGCAGCAATTAAATTAGGGCAAAATTACGATGTGTGGGTCATTACGGTGCACACGGTTAATAAAGCACAGTGTGTGCGATATACATCATAATATGGCACGGTTCACGAAGAGGAAACGTGTGTAACAATGCACATACTTGCCGTTTGCAAAGTGTGTGTGATGTCAGACACTATCACATACGGTGCAGGAAAACTAAATGTTTGTGATTGTCTACCGGTTTATAATCATAAACTATTTGTGATGTGCCAAGCATCGTAAAACTCCCGTGCCTGGAATCTGCCTAGAAAACTCCCATGCCTGGAATCTGCCTGGTTTTAGGCAATACCACAAAACTCTGATTGTGATGGCAATGCGAGCACAAACGAGTAGCAAGGATGAACCGTTTGGGATATTCGAGATATCGGAAACGGTTATATAGGGACAACTATATGCATCAAGGCTCCCTATCCCCAACGGTTTTCTGGGTCGTGTGGGAAGGACCCCCCAATCGCCATCACTCACTAGGTGATGGTTCCAAATGCCGTCACGGGAAGGGGTTAAAACCCATTTGTATAGCACCGACGCGTACCCGTGTTAGTTTCGGTTGAGCCTAAGTTTTTATTTGTTCACATGATGTGTGATATTCTTGGAGTGTAATTTTTCTATTTCAGAAAATTATTAGATCTGAAAGTTTTAAATTGGAGAGAGTCCTCACATAGCTACTTATTTGTTTAACTACTCATTGATCTTCACTTATATCTTTTTGGAGTAGTTTGTCTGTAACACCCCAAGACCGGAGCTTCAGACGCCTTCCATGTTTTTTTCCGAGTTTCGTCATGTGAGTTGTTGGTTTGTTGCATTCATCATTGCATCATGTCATCATGTCATTAATCTTTGCATCTCAACTCAATTAAATAAATTGCATAGATCTTTCGATCTATTTAAATCGAGGGAATTCACATGGTGGTTTCTCTTTAAAACATATCCTCCCGGTAGTAGGGAGCTATATTCAATATTTCTTTAATTTGAAATTTACCATAACAAACTTGCAAAAATCCCAATGCTTTAGTTATCACAAATCTTGGCCTCTATCTTTGCTATATATCCTCTCTCTATTTTCCGGAGCTCCACCAAGAATCCGAACATTTTTGGACCTCCTATCACCCACTTCCTATGCAAATCATTTGAATTTAAATCAAATGAGTTTGAATTTAAATCTTTCTATCATGGCCTTTTCTATTTTCTCGGAACAAGCATATTTTGCGAGTCCGGAAAAATATTCCGCGTGCCCAAATCCTTCCTCTAATCCTTTCTTTTCTCTCCTTTCTTTCTTTGCGGTTTTCTGATCTCTAGAAGGATTTTTTTAAAAGACTTAAGGGAGAAGAGAGACCGAGGCCTCTCTAGGTCCCATCCACTTCCGGCCCAAACCTCCCCTAGGCCAGCCGGGGGCCTCCCTAAGGCCCAGTCACGCTCCCCTCGTAACCCTAGCGAGTCCCATCTCCTCTTGTTCCCTCACCGCCGCCAGTAGCGCTGCACGCACACACGCATCGCTCCCTCGCCCGTTCCCCATCCTCCTGCTCTCTTCCTCGCGGCGATCCCCGTGGCCAGGACCGACCTCCTCCTGTGGTGCCCTGCTCCTGTGCTCGTTGGGGCACCAGCAGCGAGCCCCGGCAAGACCTGTGGCCTCCCGTCGCTCCAGCCCCGCCGGTGAACAAAGCCATCGGAGAGCCGCCCGCCTTGCCCTCGCGTCTCCAGCCTCATTGCCGTCCTGCCATGGACGCTGAGCCCGCAGCTCCATCGGAGCCACGTTCGAGTCCTTCCTGCTCCTCCTCCCGCGCCGATGCCCTCCTTTGGCTGCTCGCGCCTGCAGCGCCACCTCCATGGCCGCTGCATGTTTGTCGCCCCGCTGCCGGTTCCGGTAATCTCTGCCCTGCCGGTTCCACATCGTCGCCTCCATTTCAAACCCTGCATCGCCAAGTTCTCGCATCACACGGCAACTCCCCTGCTCCAGCCTTGCTGCTGCCTATGTTTCGCCCACCACTTGCAGCTGACGGAGTAGGACCTCCTCGTCGAGCTTCTGCCTCCACCAGCAGCCTCCTGTTGCCTGTTATCTCTATGGCCTTGAGGAGCCGCCCAAGTTGCCTGTTGTTTTGGCCTTTGCATATCACAGTTGAACCGAGGAGACTAGCACCACCAAGTCCAACGACAAACCCCGAAGATTTTTGGACGCGCCAAGTTCCTCTCGAAAGTACATCTACATGATGACCCGCCAAGTACCGTAGCCCCGAAGACCATGAATTCATCAAGTTCCCACCATGACTTAAGAGTACCCCACCGGATCGCCAAGCTCGGTTACCGCCGCAACCATGTACAACTACTTCCACGATGATACGAGAACAACTACCGTCTCCGAAGAACCATGTAGTGGAACCGTCAAGTTCGACTATGACTCGTGTACGACTACGCGGGATTCCTCGGACGCCAAGTTCAACGATGCATCAAGTTCCTCGCCGTGACCCCGAACATCTATGGAAACTCGTGCAACGATAAACATGTACCACTACCATCGCCGAGATCACGAGAACCTCTTCCGTCGACCCTAGAGCATGCGAGAACGACTACTTCCACTACGAACGTCCCGAGAACGTCTACTTCCCCTACACTGCATCAAACTCGAACCACTCCGATAATGCACGCTACAAAGGTATAACCGTCGATATGACCTTCCAAGAACGATTGCTTGTGTTGTATGGCATGTGCCCTTTGTCTGCACCGTGTTCGTAGTGTCTCTCGCTTCCTTGCCATCGACTCATGGGACACCCGGTAACCGGGATCACCCCACCATCTTTTGCACGCTCCCATCACACTTTCTTTTACACCGACGTCTCAATGAGTTGTCGAAACCGGAACGTTGTCGTGGCACGGTTTCGTTATCGTCGCCGTGGCACCCCTTTTGTTTCCGCCACGATGACAAATGCTCTCATCACGCTCATGTCAACTTTTAATAAAAATTGCATAAAACTTGCAAATGTCATCCGCATCATGATAACAACATCAAGAGTGTTTAAATTGTTGTTTGCATTAATTTGCTAAATCCATATGAGGATTTTCCGGACTTATTGCTTGTTGTTCCGGCCTCATTTAAACTTGCCTAGATAGGTAGTTTTACTTTGCTTCACCCCTGCCGTGCTAAACAACATTTAATATTGTTGAGTACATAAACGAGATCGAACTAAATAACTTGTTGTGGTGTTTCGTCAATATGCACCTCGTTGCATATTGAGATCCACTTAATTTGTAGAATTGCTTTTGCACTTTGCCATGCCATGCCTCATTAAACCGGACATGCATCATACTTGATTGTGCAGCATGCCATGCTTATGTGATGGTTGTTTACTATGTTGTTTGCTTCTTTCCGGTGTTGCTTCTTCGGGTTAGTTCCGATAACGTCGCATTTGTGAGGATTCATTCGACTTCGTCCGTTTGTCTTCTTCATGGACTCGTTCTTCTTCCTTGCGGCATCTCAGGCAAGATGACCATACCCTCGAAATCACTTCTATCTTTGCTTGCTATTTGCTCGCTCTATTGCTATGCCGCGATACCTACCACTTGCTATATCATGCCTCCCATATTGCCATGTCAAGCCTCTAACCCACCTTGTCCTAGCAAACCATTGTTTGGCTATGTTACCGCTTTGCTCGGCCCCTCTTATAGCGTTGTTAGTTGCAGGTGAAGATGAAGATTGTTCCATGTTGGAACATGGATATGTTGGGATATCACAATATCTCTTATTTTAATTAATGCATCTATACACTTGGTAAAGGGTGGAAGGCTTGGACTTATGCCTGGTGTTTTGTTCCACTCTTGCCGCCCTAGTTTCCGTCATACCGGTATTATGTTCCTTGATTTTGCATTCCTTACGCGGTTGGGTTATAATGGGAACCCCTTGATAGTTCACTTTGAATAAAACTCCTCCAGCAAGGCCCACCTTGGTTTTACCATTTTCCACCTAAGCCTTTTTCCCTTGGGTTCTGCAGACTCAAGGGTCATCTTTATTTTAAACCCCGGGGCCAGTGCTCCTCTGAGTGTTGGTCCAACCTGTCAGCAGCTCTGGGTTGGCCTACCAGAATCTTGGACAATCTGGTGTGCCCTGAGAATGAGATATGTGCAGCTCCTATCGGGATTTGTTGGCACATTCGGGCGGCTTTGCTGGTCTTGTTTTACCATTGTCGAAATGTCTTGTAACCGGGATTCTGAGCCTGATCGGGTCTTCCTGGGAGAAGGAATATCCTTCGTTGACCGTGAGAGATTGTGATGGGCTAAGTTGGGACACCCCTGTAGGGTTTTGAACTTTTGAAAGTCGTGCCCGTGGTTATGGGCAGACGGGAATTTGTTAATATCAGGTTGTAGAGAACCTGACACTTAACTTAATTAAAATGAATCAACAGCGTGTGTAGCTGTGATGGTCTCCTTTCGGCGGAGTCCGGGAAGAGAACACGGTCTCGTGTTATGCTTGAATGTAAGTAGTTTTAGGATCACTTCTTGATCTTTGTAGCTTCTCAACCGTGCTTTGCTTCTCTTCTCGCTCTCATTTGCGTAAGTTAGCCACTATATATGCTAGTGCTTGCTGCGGCTCCACCTCACTACCCTTTCCTACCCGTAAGCTTAAATAGTCTTGATCTCGCGGGTGTGAGATTGCTAAGTCCCTGTGACTCACAGATTACTTCCAAAACTAGTTGCAGGTGCCGATGATACCAGTGCAGATGACGCAACTGAGCTCAAGTGGGAGCTCGATGAAGACCGTGTTCGATGTGTTGTTTCGTTTTCCAGTTGATCAGTACTGGAGCCCAGTAAGGGCGATCGGGGATTTATGCATTAGGGGTTGTCTTTATTTTGGTTCCGTAGTCGGACCTTGATTGTATTCTGGATGATGTAATGCTATATTTATGTATTGTTTGAAGTGGCGATTGTAAGCCAACTCTTTATCTCTTTCTTATTCAGTACATGGGATGTGTAAAGATTACCCCTCTTGCGACATGCCTACTATGCAGTTATGCCTCTAAGTCGTGCTCCGACATGTGGGAGATATAGCCGCATCGTGGGTGTTACAAGTTGGTAATCAGAGCCTTCCCCAACTTAGGAGCCCCCTGCTTGATCGAATCGCTGGCGTTGTTGAGTCTAGAGAAAATGGTTTGAGTCTTATAGGATTATATATATTGGAGAGTGGGATTCTTTTTACTCCTCAGTCCCTTCGTCGCTCTGGTGAGGCCTCCTGACATAGAGTTTTGACTCCTCTCTCCTCAAATTTCACTAAAAAAATTAGGATCACACGGGTATCTTGGAATCGTGCCGATGGTTTTGTGATGAGAACATTGTTCTTGGTGCCTCCTGACATTTAGGGGTTGTGGCAGTGTCCCGGGGAGTTGAGCTCCGAGGTGTTGTCGTCACAATTTTATCGTTGTAGTTCTGGAATACCTGAGTTCGCCGACATCGAAAATCTCCTTTATGCAGTTGTTGGTGAGATAACCTCGACGCCACCCAGTACTGGGGCGGGAGTTCGGGAGTATTTCCATAACTCATATAACGGATGCTTTTCAAAGGTTGAGGTACATGATTTCCGAAGGTTTCTTGGTTATGTGTTAAAGGATGGATACAACTGGATGTAGGTATTGTTAGTTTGGGTGAGATATTATGCTTCCCCTGTATCCCCAACACCTGATTGCATAACTGGAAAGTTTCGGGAGTTGATAAGTGGGAATTCAAGTAGCTCCTAGAATATCTTTCCAACAGACACATGATACGATATGGGATCTATCATATGTATGTTTCCGGCTTATTTTGCAAGTCAATCCTTTGTTTTTTATTGTGGTATTCGAGTTGCTTCGAAGTCAAGTGTTGATTCCATACCTTTCCTAAGCGGTGTTCTCACTCTTCTATGTGAATAATAATCCTTCATGATAATCGAGATTGTCATGTCAATCCTTTTCAACCGATGTGCTTCTCTTCAAGTGGATCCGATCATTTTCAACATCCGCAAGATCAACTCAAAGCCTTCTCAACATTATTTGTTTCATCCGTCCCAAGTTTCCTTTGTTTTCCCGCCCTCCCACCCTTTTTCTTCGAGGACTCAGATTTCTTAACCAAGTATCCATCTTATGGATGTGAAGTTTCTTCATTCTTTCCGTCAATGTTCTTATCCGGTGATTCTCAGGAAGATACTAATGGAGCCTCAAGTTCATCATTCTTCGTTCTTTTTCTTCTCTGGTGGATTCAATTCAAGCTTTGTCGATCATATCTTTTCCTCGTTTCAAATGTTTTCTCATGCCGGTGCACTTCTTAATCATCCCCTTCTCGTTATTCAATTGTTCCGGAGTGCTGAAGATATCTCAGAAGACTCACGGTTACATTTTCGATCCATTCAAGTTATTTCGAGGTTGTTATCTTATTCAAGCCATTTAAGTCAAACGGCACAATCTATCTTTTAAATCGTGCAACGGTGTATCTTTTGAGTGGGCCCTAACCCACAGGTCTTTTCCCAGGATCTTACCTGACTCTTCTAATTTTCCTTGAGTTATTCTCAAATTCATTTCTAAGTTTGACGTAGGAATGAATTATCATTACTCAAGTGTCTTTCACCAAGATCTTTCAAATTCTTTTCATCGTTGGTTCAACCTTTCTAATTTTCATCCCGGAGTTTTCTCAACAATTCATGGTGGTGTTTCTCATTGTAATTCACAACATTTGAAGACCGAAGAAGAGCTTTTCCTCCAAATCTTGTCCAATCTCTTCAGGATTCATGGTTCTAGCTTGATGCCATCCTTTCATCATTGTTTTTGATTGTGAGAATTCTTTTCATCCATCCGGAGCATTTCATGAGTTGTTTTCATTTCTTTCCTCTAGAGCCCATCATTTCAGAAGAATTATTCATTCCAGCTTTCAGCTCTCATTTCTCGAAATCTTACTGGTGCATCGTTCAAATATCCTCTAATCAGTTCATGATCTCTTCGCTCTCATGTACCTAAATTCCCTCGAGTATCTTCTTTCGTTCTCTAATTCGTCCTGGTGTTTCTTTATCTTTTCTTCGTTCATTTTCAATACTTATGGTGGTTTGTTCAAGGTTCCTCTTCATACGTTATCATTTGTTCTTCCCAATCTTACCGGCGGATCGTTGAAGTCTTTTCTCAAGATTGCGCTATATCTCTCTTAATCCTTTCTACGAGAATAAGTGGTATGCCAAATCCGTTGCTTGTCATCAATTTAAATTGGTGAAGGATAAGCATAATGTAATTCTTATTCTTGTTTCATCCAAGTGATGGATCCATTCTTCCGGAGTGTGTTCACGATGAGTAAATTCTCGGTTCAAGTGCTTCATACTTTCCCGGAGTTCCAAGATCTCGCAAATTATATCATCACTAAGCTCCATTCAATCATTGCAAGGCTTCAATCTTATTCTTTGCATCCTTCACTTCTTTGTGATCATTCCTTTGATTACCGGAGTTTTTCATGGAGGCTACTTTGGTGATTTGTCAAGGATTCCTTCCATTTCTTCATTTGTTCTTCGAGTTTTCTCTCGGAGTTAAGATCTGCCAAGCTATACTCAAAATTAAACATGGTGCTCAACACATGTTTTGTTTTGGAGGAGTTCAAGTATTCTTCATCTTGCATTTCAAAGTTCAATCCCTTCTCCCTTATCTTTTGAGGTGGTGTTATGTCATTCTTGAAAATTTCACTTCGTGTTTCATGATTCACAAGTTGTCCGGAATGACATATTGTAAACCCATCATTTTTTAATTCGTTCATGAGATCCTTTGCAACCCATCAATCTCTTCATTGGAGATATCTTGGGTTATATTTCACCTAAAGCTTTCCCTAAGGATTGTTGCTATTTATGGTGTTCATAAATGACCCAAGTTCTTCATTTATCCTCCCGGTGAAATAAGTTTCTCGTCTCCTTGTTCATATCAATCCAATCTATCATTTCCGTTAGTGGCAGAATTTCACCTCCGTTTTGAGATGTTTTCCATAAGCCCACAACAAGCTTACTCTTTTCGTTGTTGATGATCCAACAACTCCGTTCGAGAATATGTTGCAAGCGTGCTCTCTCAAGATCTTGTTTCCCTCCGTTCATTCCATTCCATTCTTTCATTTCTTCCGGAGGCATTGTGATGTTTCTCTCTTCTCTCATCATCTCAAATTGCGAGGATCATGTTCTTTTCATGCTTATCCATTCAACCGGAGTGTCGTGCCTTCTTTTCAAGTTCTTCCCATTTTATCAAGTTTTCCTCCCTTCTCAACCGGAGTGCTGTCCGAATTTGTTCTTCCTTGTTCCTCTTTCCTAACGGAGTGCTTTCAACTTCGTTCATCTCCATTGCATTGTTTATTTCAATTTGTTCAACATCTCAAGGTTCTTTGGTTTCACTCGTTTTTCAAAGAAGCAACTTAGTTTTACCACTTATCTTCCTCTTCCGTTTTCCCTCCGGTGCCATCCTAGATCTCGGGACGAGATCCTCTTGTAGTGATGGAGTGTTGTAACGCCCCAAGACCAGAGCTTCAGACGCCTTCCATGTTTTTTTCCGAGTTTCGTCATGTGAGTTGTTGATTTGTTGCAGTCATCATTGCATCATGTGCATTGCATCATGTCATCATGTCATTAATCTTTGCATCTCAACTCAATTAAATAAATTGCATAGATCTTTCGATCTATTTAAATCAAGAGAATTCACATGGTGGTTTCTCTTTAAAACATATCCTCCTGATAGTAGGGAGCTATATTCAATATTTCTTTAATTTGAAATTTACCATAACACACTTGCAAAAATCGCAATGCTTTAGTTATCACAACTCTTGGCCTCTATCTTTGCTATATATCCTTTATCTATTTTCCGGGGCTCCACCAAGAATCCAAACATTTTTGGACCTCCTATCACCCACTTCCTATTCAAATCATTTGAATTTAAATCAAATGAGTTTGAATTTAAATCTTTCTATCATGGCCTTTTCTATTTTCTCGGAACAAGCATATTTTGTGAGTCCGGAAAAATATTCCGCGTGCCCAAATCCTTCCTCTAATCCTTTCTTTTCTCTCCTTTATTTATTTGCGGTTTTCTGATTTCTAGAAGGGTTGTTTTTAAGACTTAAGGGAGAAGAGAGACCCAGGCCTCTCTAGGGCCCATCCACTTCCGGCCCAAACCTCCCCTAGGCCAGCCGCCGGCCTCCCTAAGGCCCAGTCACGCTCCCCCCGTAACCCTAGCGAGTCCCATCTCCTCTCATTCCCTCACCGCCGCCAGTAGCGTTGCACGCACACACGCATCGCTCCTTCGCCCGTTCCCCATCTCTCCATCCTCCCTCTCTCTTCCTTGCGGCGATCCCCGTGGCCAGGACCGACCTCCTCCTATGGTGCCCTGCTCCTGTGCTCGTTGGGGCACCAGCAGCGAGCCCCGGCAAGCCCTGTGGCCTCCCGTCGCTCCAGTCCCGCTGGTGACCGAAGCCACCGGAGCGCCGCCCGCCTTGCCCTCACGTCTCCGGCCTCCTCGCCGTCCTGCCATGGACGCTGAGCTCGCAGCTCCATCGGAGCCATGTCCGAGTCCTTCCTGCTTCTCCTCCCGCGCCGACGCCCTCCTTTGGCTGCTCGCGCCTGCAGCGCCACCTCCATGGCCGCTGCATGTTTGTCGCCCCGCTACCGGTTCCGGTAATCTCCGCCCTGCCGGGTCCACATCGTCGCCTCCATTTCAAACCCTGCATCGCCAAGTTCTCGCATCACGCGGCAACTCCCCTGCTCCAGCCTTGCTGCTACCTACGTTTCGCCCACCACTTGCAGCTGACGGAGTAGGACCTCCTCGTTGTGCTTCTACCTCCACTAGCAGCCTCCTGCTGCCTGTTATCTCTATGGCCTTGAGGAGCCGCCCAAGTTGCCTGTTGTTTTGGCCTTTGCATATCACAGTTGAACCGAGGAGACTAGCACCGCCAAGTCCAACGACAAACCCCAAAGATTTTTGGACGCACCAAGTTCCTCTCGAAAGTACATCTACATGATGACCCGCCAAGTACCGTAGCCCCGAAGACCATGAATTCATCAAGTTCCCACCACGACTTAAGAATACCCCACCGGATCGCCAAGCTCGGTTACCGCCGCAACCATGTACAACTACTTCCACGATGATACGAGAACAACTACCGTATCCGAAGAACCGTGTAATGGAACCATCAAGTTCGACTATGACTCGTGTACGACTACGCGGGATTCCTCGGACGCCAAGTTCAACGATGCATCAAGTTCCTCGCCATGACCCTGAACATCTATGGAAACTCGTGCAACGATAAACATGTACCACTACCATCGCCGAGATCGCGAGAACCTCTTCCGTCGACCCTAGAGCATGCGAGAACGACTACTTCCACTACGAACGTCCCGAGAACGTCTACTTCCCCTACACTGCATCAAACTCGAACCGCTCCGATAATGCACGCTACAAAGGTATAACCGTCGAGATGACCTTCCAAGAACGATTGCTTGTGTTGTATGGCATGTGCCCTTTGTCTGCACCGTGTTCGTAGTGTCTCTCGCTTCCTTGCCGTCGACTCATGGGACACCCGGTAACCGGGATCACCCCACCATCTTTTGCACACTCCCATCACACTTTCTTTTGCACCGACGTCTCAATGAGTTGTCGAAACCGGAACGTTGCCGTGGCACCGTTTCGTTATCGTCGCCGTGGCACCCCTTTTGTTTCAGCCACGATGACAAATGCTCTCATCACGCTCATGTCAACTTTTAATAAAAATTGCATAAAACTTGCAAATGTCATCCGCATCATGATAACAACATCAAGAGTGTTTAAATTGTTGTTTGCATTAATTTTCTAAATGCATATGAGGATTTTCCGGACTTATTGCTTGTTGTTCCGACCTCATTTAAACTTGCCTAGATAGGTAGTTTTACTTTGCTTCACCCCTGCCGTGCTAAACAACATTTAATATTGTTGAGTACATGAATGAGATCGAACTAAATAACTTGTTGTGGTGTTTCGTCAGTATGCAACTCGTTGCATATTGAGATCCACTTAATTTGTAGAATTGCTTGTGCACTTTGCCATGCCATGCCTCATTAAACCGGACATGCATCATACTTGATTGTGCAGCATGCCATGCTTTTGTGATGGTTGTTTACTATGTTGTTTGCTTCTTTCTGGTGTTGCCTCTTCGGGTTAGTTCTGATAACGTCGCATTTGTGAGGATTCGTTCGACTTCGTCCGTTTGTCTTCTTCATGGACTCTTTCTTCTTCCTTGCGGCATCTCAGGCAAGATGACCATACCCTCGAAATCACTTCTATCTTTGCTTGCTATTTGCTCGCTCTATTGCCATGCCGCGATACCTACCACTTGCTATATCATGCCTCCCATATTGCCATGTGAAGCCTCTAACCCACCTTGTCCTAGCAAACCATTGTTTGGCTATGTTACCGCTTTGCTCGGCCCCTCTTATAGCGTTGTTAGTTGCAGGTGAAGATGAAGATTGTTCCATGTTGGAACATGGATATGTTGGGATATCACAATATCTCTTATTTTAATTAATGCATCTATACACTTGGTAAAGGGTGGAAGGCTTGGCCTTATGCCTGGTGTTTTGTTCCACTCTTGCCGCCCTAGTTTCCGTCATACCGGTGTTATGTTCCTTGATTTTGCGTTCCTTACGCGGTTGGGTTATAATGGGAATCCCTTGACAGTTTGCTTTGAATAAAACTCCTCCAGCAAGGCCCAACCTTGGTTTTACGATTTGCCACCTAAGCCCTTTTCCCTTGGGTTCTGCAGACTCAAGGGTCATCTTTATTTTAAACCCCCGGGCCAGTGCTCCTATGAGTGTTGGTCCAACCTGTCAGCAGCCGGTGACCGCCAGGGGCAACTCTGGGTTGGCCTACCAAAATCTTGGACAATCCGGTGTGCCCTGAGAACGAGATATGTGCAGCTCCTATCGGGATTTGTCGGCACATTCAGGCGGCTTTGCTGGTCTTGTTTTACCATTGTCGAAATGTCTTGTAACCGGGATTCCGAGCCTGACCGGGTCTTCCTGGGAGAAGGAATATCCTTCATTGACCATGAGAGCTTGTGATGGGCTAAGTTGGGACACCCCTGCAGGGTTTTGAACTTTCGAAAGTCGTGCCCGCGGTTATGGGCAAATGGGAATTTGTTAATATCCGGTTGTAGAGAACCTGACACTTAACTTAATTAAAATGAATCAACAGCGTGTGTAGCCGTGATGGTCTCTTTTCGGCGGAGGCCGGGAAGAGAACACGGTCTCGTGTTATGCTTGAACGTAAGTAGTTTGAGGATCACTTCTTGATCTTTGTAGCTTCTCGACCGTGCTTTGCTTCTCTTCTCACTCTCATTTGCGTAAGTTAGCCACTATATATGCTAGTGCTTGCTGCAGCTCCACCTCACTACCCTTTGTTGGGGAATGTAGTAATTTCAAAAATTTCCTACGCACATGCAAGATCATGGTGATGCATAGCAACGAGAGGGGAGAGTGTTGTCCACGTACCCTCGTAGACCGAAAGCGGAAGCGTTAGCACAACGTGGTTGATGTAGTTGTACGTCTTCACAATCCGACCGATCCAAGTACCGAACGCATGGCACCTCCGAGTTCAGCACACGTTCAGCTCAATGATGTCCCGCGAACTCCGATCCAGCAGAGCTTCACGGGAGAGTTCCGTCAGCACAACGGCGTGATGACGGTGATGATGTTGCTACCGACGCAGGGCTTCGCCTAGGCACCGCTACGATATGACCGAGGTGGAATATGGTGGAGGGGGGCACCGCACATGGCTGGGAGAGATCAACAGATCAACTTGTGTGTCTTTGGGGTGCCGCCCTGCCCCTGTATATAAAGGAATGGAGGAGGGGGGCGGCCCTCTCTATGGCGCGCCCTAGGGGAGTCCTACTCCCACCGGGAGTAGGATTCCCCCTTTCCTAGTAGAACTAGGAGCCCTTCCAAGTAGTAGGAGTAGGAGGGAAGGAAAGGGAAGGGAAAAGGAGAAGGAAGGAAGGGGGCGCCCCCCCCCCCTCCCTAGTCCAATTCGGACCAGCCCATGGGGAGGGGTGCGGCCACCCTTTGAGGCCTTTCTCTCCTTTCCCGTATGGCCCATTAAGGCCCAATACAGATTCCCGTAACTTCCCGGTACTCCCGAAAATGCCCGAATCATTCGGAACCTTTCCGATATCCGAATATAGTCGTCCAATATATAGATCTTTACATCTCGACCATTTCGAGACTCCTCGTCATGTCCCCGATCTAATCCGGTACTCTGAACTCCTTCGCTACATCAAAACACATAAACTCATAATATAATCGTCACCGAAACTTTAAGCGTGCGGACCCTACGGGTTCGAGAACTATGTAGACATGACCGAGACATGTCTCCGGTCAATAACCAATAGCGGAACCTAGATGCTCATATTGGCTCCGACATATTCTACGAAGATCTTTATCGGTCAGACCGCATAACAACATACGTTGTTCCCTTTGTCATCAGTATGTTACTTGCCCGAGATTCGATCGTCGGTATCTCAATACCTAGTTCAATCTCGTTACCGGCAAGTCTCTTTACTCGTTCTGTAATACATGATCTCACAACTAACTCATTAGTTGCAATGCTTGCAAGGCTTAGGTGATGTGCATTACCGAGAGGGCCCAGAGATACCTCTCTGACAATCGGAGTGACAAATCCTAATCTCGAAATACGCCAACCCAACAAGTACCTTCGGAGACACCTGTAGAGCACCTTTATAATCACCCAGTTACGTTGTGACGTTTGGTAGCACACAAAGTGTTCCTCCGGTAAACGGGGGTTGCATAATCTCATAGTCATAGGAACATGTATAAGTCATGAAGAAAGCAATAGAAACTAACTAAACGATCAAGTGCTAAGCTAACGGAATGGGTCAAGTCAATCACATCATTCTCCTAATGATGTGATCCCGTTAATCAAATGACAACTCATGTCTATGTTTAGGAAACATAACCATCTTTGATCAACGAGCTAGTCAAGTAGAGGCATACTAGTGACACTTTGTTTGTCTATGTATTCACACATGTATTATGTTTCCGGTTAATACAATTCTAGAATGAATAATAAACATCTATCATGATATAAGGAAATAAATAATAACTTTATTATTGCCTCTAGGGCATATTTCCTTCAGTCTCCCACTTGCACTAGAGTCAATAATCTAGTTCACATCGCCATGTGATTTAATACCAATAGTTCACATCACCATGTGATTAACACCCATAGTTCACATCAACATGTGACCAACACTCAAAGGGTTTACTAGAGTCAATAATCTAGTTCACATTGCTATGTGATTAACACCCAAAAAGTACTAAGGTGTGATCATGTTTTGCTTGTGAGAGAAGTTTAGTCAACGGGTCTGCCACATTCAGATCCGTACATATTTTGCAAATTTCTATGTCAACAATGATCTGCATGGAGCTACTCTAGCTAATTGCTCCCACTTTCAATATGTATCCAGATTGAGACTTAGAGTCATCTGGATCAGTGTCAAAACTTGCATCGATGTAACCCTTTACGACGAACCTTTTGTCACCTCCATAACCAAGAAACATATCCTTATTCCACTAAGGATAGTTTTGACCAATGTCCAGTGATCTACTCCTAGATCACTATTGTACTCCCTTGCCAAACTCAGGGCAAGGTATACAATAGGTCTGGTACACAGCATGGCATACTTTATAGAACCTATGGCTGACGCATAGGGGATGACCTTCATTCTCTCTCTACCTTCTGCCGTGGTCGGGTTTTGAGTCTTACTCAACTTCACACCTTGTAACACAGGCAAGAACTCCTTTTTGAATGTTCCATTTTGAACTACTTCAATATCTTGTCAAGGTATGTACTCATTGAAAAACTTATCAAGCGTCTTGATCTATCTCTATAGATCTTGATGCTCAATATGTAAGCAGCTTCACCGAGGTCTTTCTTTGAAAAACTCCTTTCAAACTATAAGTGCATCTAGTGCCACCCCTAGTTGGTTTTGGAGTATTGACGACAAACCTAGTTGAGGGACTAATGTGTTTGTGAGAATTGTAGGATAACACAGGTAGAAGTCCCTCATTGATTCAGTTTTCCTACCAGAGATGACCCCTAAAAATGTATGAAGACATTGAAGCCAAAGGTGGTATATGAAGATATTCACATTGAAGACTATGACAAGAGAAGACACCACATGAAGCCTATGGAGCTCAAAGACTTAGATCTTTCATAGTTCTTTTTCTTTTGTGTTGAGTCATAGGAACCACCGTACTGTTAAGTGGGGTCCAAGAGAACCAGTCAGAATGACTGAAGTGATGCCTAACAAAAAACCTATGTCTTCGAGTGAAGACTATGAGAGCGAATCTTGTCCAGAGTCGGACAAGTCAGCTTTGCTTGTAGCCCAAGTAAAGTTGTCGTGTGAGTTTGAAATTTGACCGTTGGAACACGTGTCAGTTCCTTAGTGACCCAGGGTCATTTCGGACAAATCAGGTTGGGTTGCCAAGTGGCTATAAGTAGCCCACCCCCTACAACCATAAACGGTTGGCTGCTCAGATTGAGAGTACGGCTTTTGTCGTTTGAGAGAGAATTCCTTGCGAGGATAAAGCCCTAACCACCCAGAGCCAAAGAGAATTAGGCATCACTTAAGTCTTCTTGTCTGTGTGATCTGAAGACTTATTACACTTGAGGACTGTGCATCCTCCAGCCGGTTAGGCGTCGTGTTCTGAGCATCCAAGAGACATTGTGGATCGCCGGTGAATGAAGTCTATGAAGGTTTGGGAGTCTACCTTGAAGACTTACCATAGTGATTGGGCGAGGTCTGTGTGACCTTAGCTCAAGGGGAATACGGTGAGGACTGGGTGTCCTGAGCTGTGTGTTCAGGACTGGGTGTCCGGGACTGTGTGTCCTAAGGTTTAAATACCTAGCCTCCCCAACGAGACGTACAGTTGTCACAGCAACTGGAACTGGTCCAACAAATCATTGTCTTCAGCATGTCACTGGTTTCATCTTCCCTTCCCTTTACTTACTATTGCTCCTTGTGAAGTCATTGTATGTTTGCACTATCTTTTGTCTTCACTGAGTTACTGCATGTTCTGTTAGGCTTCATAATATCTTCCTACCTGATCCTTACTACATTGCTGCTATTAAGTCATTGTGCTTTCACTCTATTGAATACTTGACTATGGCTTGCCTAGTATAGTCTACCTTCCGCTGCATGGTAATAGGTTTATTTCTATCGTTTGTCTTCATAACTTCCACATTTTGAAGACTTTCATAAAAATCGCCTATTCATCCCCCCTCTAATCGATATAATGCACTTTCAATTGGTATCAGAGCAAGGTGCTCCCTTGTTTTGTGTGATTCGGTTTAACCACCTGGAGTTTTAGTTATGTCGACTGCAGGGATAATTAAAGTCTCCGCTGCGTGCCCCGTCTTCGATGAAACTGAATATCCTTACTGGAAGAATAAGATGCGCATGCATCTTGAAGCCATTGACGTCGACCTATGGTATGTCGTCGAAAACGGCGTTCCCAAGGCTGGAGAAGGTGTCACTGCTGCTGATGTCAAGAAATTCGTTCAACTGGACTCTACTGCCAAGAATATCATCTGTGGTCATCTGACCAAAGGACAGTATGGCCGTGTGAGTGCTTTGAAGACATCTAAGCTGGTCTGGGACTGGCTCTCCAAGGTCAATGAAGGCGTCTCAACCCAGAGAGATCAGAGAATTAGTGTCCTTCGCAACCTCTCAACCGCTTCAAGCGAAATGACAATGAGAATGTCCAGCACACATTTGACCGACTCACTGACATCACAAATGAGCTTCAAGACCTCGGCACTACTGAGATCACCAAACATGAAGTCGTCAAGACACTCCTGAGATCACTTGAGAGTTCGTTTGACATCCTAGCCCTGATGATTCAAGAATGTCCTGATTTCAAGACACTCGATCCGTCTGACATACTTGAGAGGCTCAACACACATGAGTTTCAGCTTTCTGAGAAAAGAGATATCTACGGTCCAAACTATGGGCGAACTCGTGCCTTGAAGGCCAAAGTTGTCTCCTCATCTGAAGAAGAATCTGACAGCAGTTCTGATGATCCTGAAGACATTGGAAGGGAACTTGCTATGCTTGTCAAGAAGTTCCAAAAATTCACCAAAAAGAAAGGCTTTCAGAAAGTCTTCCCGATCAAGCTCAAGGAATGATGAAGCTTCTGCTCATGACTACAAGAAGAAAACTTGTCACAAGTGCAAGAAACTTGGCCACTTCATCTCTGAGTGTCCACAGTGGGACAATGAGAACAAAAAGAAGAAGAAGAAGAGCAAGGAATATGACTCTGACGACAAGAAGAAGAAGAAATACTCAAAGTCTTCTTCCAAGTCTTCCTCAAAGTCTTCATCACACAAGAAGAGCTCATCTGGCAAGGCACGTGCGTTTGTTGGTAAGGAAATGGATTCAGAGGAGGAGTCCGCTTCTGAGGAGGCGGAGGTGGAGTCTGAGGAGGAGTCCGATTCAGGCATCGCAAGTCTGGCTACAGCATACGTTGCAAAGTCCATCTTCAACACTAAAGACAATGACTTCATCACCAACACCGATGCAAATGACAAGGACTACTCCACTTCTACCTACTGCTTCATGGCACGCGGTGCCAAGGTAAACTCACGCACTACTCACTATCAAACATCTAGTGACGATGACTCTGATTGTGGTTCAAAACCCAGCTACAAAACACTTGCTAAAATTGCAACTGAACAACAGAAAGCTATGGAACATATTCAAAAACTGTTAGACAGAAGCGATGATCTGTTAGGTGCTGAAATGACTCGATCTGAATCCTTAATTGAAGACATAAAAAATCTTCACATTAAGTATCAGGAACTTGAAAGTCGTCATGAAACTCTCTCAACAACTCATGAAAAGCTTTCCTATGATTATCTTCAAAGGAAGCAAGATCTTGAGAAATTGAGAGCGGCTCATGAAGATCTTCAAAAGGAAAGCGAGTCACTTCGCGCCAAACAGATCAGTTCTGCTCAGGAAGAATTTGAACCACCATGTCTTAAATGCATTGAGCGCGATAATGCTACTTCTGTTGCTGAATGTTCTACTGCTACCGCTGTTGCAATATCTTCAACTTTTGATGTGGAAACTAACCCCTCTGCTGAGGATACCACTGCTATTGCTGATGAGAATGCTAGGTTGAAGACATTGCTTGAAACAGGGATGTACAAAAGTCTTAAAGGGCATCAGACACTATGTGATGTCCTCAAAAGGCAGATTCTGAACCGAAACCCGAGGAAAGAGGGTGTTGGGTTCGTAAGGAAAATGAATGCTGACGGCTCTTACTGGAAACCTGAGCAGTACCCCAAAACCATGTGGGTTGCTGCAAAGGAACCTTCAGCAGATCCATCCAATCTATCTGGCTTCACTTGTGCTAACCCCATTATCATTGATGAATCCCTTGATGCAAACTATAAACTATTTAAGAATCAGAATGGTGAAGTGTTTGCCAGGTACATTGGTACTAACTGCAGGAATGGACCGCCTATGAAGAAGATCTGGGTTCCGAAAAGGTGTCTGGAGAATCTTCCTGTGAATGTCATCATGACACCTCAAGTGGAGAAGACAAACCTCAGACCAAAGGCTTCATACGGTCCAAAGGCTTCATACAGACAGAGGACTCACCTGAGTCGCACTAACGCAAATGCTTTGCAGGGAAATCATACTCAGGCATATGAATATGAGAGCGGTTCATCAAACCGCAATGTTCATAAGACCAAGAACTATTCTGCTTATTCTTATGAGTACTATTATCCTCCTGCAAGACTGTTTGCTAGGGCTCCAAAGCCAAAATCCTCAGATGCTGCACTTAGACTTATTGCTTCTAAGACACCCTTGAAGATGTGGGTGGCTAAGAAAGCTTAACTCTCTTTTGCAGGGAAAGGTCTCCAGCAGAAAACCAAAATCGTCTGACGCTATTGCTGGAGACCTTAAACATCTTGTAGGGCGCAAGATCAAATGCCCGAATGGTCTTACTATGTACTTCATTCCTGAATCGCTTGCTACTCTCCCTATTAGTCCTAATCTGGATCTAAGCTTTCATAACCCATTGGTTCGTCAAATGTTTTTGCTTCACAATGCTCTTGGTGAAGCCTATCCCCCTAACTGCACTGTAGGGTACGACACCAGTGTCTTCAGAATGGATTATTGATAGTGGGTGTACAAATCACATGACTGGCAAAAGAAGCCTTCTTATGGATTCAACCTTATGTCCATCCGACAAGAGCCACATCACATTTGCTGACACTGGTAAAAGTAAGGTATTGGGTCTAGGTAGAGTTGCAATCTCAAGGGATCAACACATGGATAAAGTCATGCTTGTTGAATCCCTTGGCTTCAACTTAATGTCTGTCTCAATGCTTTGCGATTTGAACATGATCGTAATATTTGGAAAATATCGTTGCCTTGTACTAATGGAATCTAACAAGTCTCTAGTATTTGAAGGGTATCGAAAAGATGATTTGTACGTGGTAGATTTCTCAGCAGGACCACAGCTAGCCGTATGTCTTCTAGCAAAAGCTTCAGAATGTTGGCTCTGGCATCGGAGGCTAGGGCATGCTGGCATGAGGAACCTCCACACCCTTGCAAAGAAGAAGCATGTCATAGGCATCGAGGGCGTCAAGTTCAAGAAAGATCACTTATGCGGTGCCTGTGAAGCCGGGAAGATGACGAGGGCCAAACATCCCTCGAAGACAATCATGACCACTACTCGACCCTTTGAACTGCTTCACATGGATCTTTTCGGTCCCACTCATTACTCAACTCTTACTACTACTGCTTGTCTCTATGGCTTTGTCATTGTTGATGATTATTCTAGATATACTTGGGTGCACATAATCCTTTACAAGACTGAAGTGCAGGATGTCTTCAGACGCTTCGCCAATCGAGCTATGAATAATTATGGCGCCAAGATAAAGCACATCAAAAGTGACAATGGCACTGAATTCAAGAACACTGGCCTTGATACATATCTTGATACCTTGGGCATCACACATGAATTCTCAGCCCTGTACACGCCACAGCAGAATGGCGTCATCGAACGCAAGAACAGAACACTCATTGAGATGACCAGAACGATGCTAGATGAATACAAGACCCCAAGAAAATTCTGGCCTGAAGCCATTGATACTGCATGCCATACAATCAATCGTGTTTGTCTTCACAAGCTTCTGAACAAGACATCTTATGAGCTCCTTACTGGCAAGAAGCCAAATGTCAGTTACTTCAGAGTATTTGGCGCAAGGTGCTGGATCAAGGACCCACATCACACCTCAAAGTTTGCACCAAAAGCACATGAGGGTTTTATGCTTGGATATGGAAAGGATTCGCACTCCTATAGAGTCTTCAATCTCTTTCATTACAAAGTAGTTGAAACAGTGGATGTGCGGTTCGATGAGACCAACGGTTCACAAAGAGAGCAACTGCCAAATGTGCTAGATGAAGTTCCATCCAGTGAATCAATCAAGCTAATGGGAACTGGAGAAATTATACCTTCTGAAGCTCATCCTGAAGAAGAACTTATCATCTCAGCACCTGATCAACATGAAGACAATGCTCAGCCTGAAGAAATTCCTTCTAACAACGACAATGATCAGCAAGAGCAAAGTCTTCGCCCTGTACATCCTCGTGTTGCCAATGAAGTGCAGATTGAAAGAATAATTGATAGCATCAATGCACCCGGTCCACTCACTCGTTCAAGGGCAACTCAGCTAGCAAATTTCTGTGGGCACTTCGCATTCGTCTCAATAACAGAACCCAAGAAAGTTGAAGAAGCCTTCATGGAACCTGAATGGATTCAAGCTATGCAAGAAGAGCTTCAACAGTTTGAGCTGAATAATGTATGGGAACTGGTTAAGCATCCTGATCCACGGAAGCACAATATAATAGGCACCAAATGGATATACCGCAACAAGCAAGATGAGCATGGTCAAGTTGTCAGAAACAAAGCTCGTCTCATTGCTCAAGGATATACTCAAGTGGAAGGCATTGACTTCGATGAAACATTTGCTCCTGTGGCTAGACTTCAAGCCATACGCATACTGCTGGCCTATGCAAATCATCATAACATACTTCTATATCAAATGGATGTGAAGAGTGCTTTTCTTAATGGCAAGATTGAAGAAGAAGTGTATGTTGCACAACCGCCGGGCTTTGAAGATCCAAAACATCCTGACATGGTATACAAGCTCAACAAGGCACTGTATGGCCTCAAACAAGCCCCTCGGGCCTGGTATGACACACTCAAATACTTCCTGAAGAGCAAAGGCTTCATGCCTGGTTCCCTAGATCCCACTCTCTTCACGAAGACATATGAGGGTGAACTGTTTGTGTGCCAAATATATGTGGATGACATTATCTTCGGCTGCACCAATCAGAAGTACAGTGAAGAGTTTGGATACATGATGCAAGAGCAATATCAGATGTCCATGATGGGAGAGCTGAAGTTCTTCCTCGGTCTTCAAATACGACAACAACGCAACGGCATCTTCATATCTCAAGAGAAGTATCTCAAAGATTGCCTGAAGAAGTTCGGTATGCAAGACTGCAAAGGCTTCACAACACCAATGCCAGCCAAACATCATCTGGGTCCCGATGACAATGGTAAAGAGTTCGATCAAAAGGTATACCGCTCCATGATTGGTTCTTTACTTTATCTATGTGCATCTAGGCTAGATATTATGCTTAGTGTTGCGCTCGATTTCAAGCGGCACCAAAGGAGTCGCATCACTTAGCTGTGAAGCGAATTCTTCGATATTTGGCTCACACCCCAACTCTAGGATTATGGTATCCAAAGGGCTCAGAGTTTGATCTGGTTGGATTCTCGGATCCTGATTATGCTGGTGACAAAGTTGGTCGCAAGTCTACATCAGGCACATGTCACTTTCTGGGACGATCACTTGTATGTTGGTCTTCAAAGAAATAGAACTGTGTATCTCTCTCCACTGCTGAATCGGAATACATTGCTGCTGGATCTTGCTGCGCTCAGCTTCTGTGGATGAAGCAAACACTCAAGGACTATGGCATTCATCTGAAGCAAGTGCCACTTTACTACGACAACGAAAGCGCCATCAAGATTGCCAACAACCCAGTTCAGCACTCGAAGACAAAGCACATTGAAATTCGTCATCACTTTCTCAGAGATCATGTTGTGAAGGAAGACTTTGATATCATACACGTCAACACTGAAGAGCAATTGGCAGATATCTTCACCAAGCCCTTGGATGAGAAGAGATTTTGCAAGTTACGGTGTGAGCTAAATATCCTGGAATCCTCAAATGTTCTATGATCAGGCACACATCCTAACCCTTATGCATATTGATGACTTAGATGTGCAACACATGAAGTAAAGTATATCTTCAATCAATGAAGACATACATTCTAAGTGTGAATACATTAATGTGGAATTTGACTTCGGAGCGCCACGATAATTGTGCGCCGTGTCTGGGTCTAATACTTCCTATACGGTGGGTAACGCCACCACCAAACGTTCTATTTTGAAGTGTTTCACTCATGGCGTTACCTTGCAATGTCTTCACATTTGGTTTGGCTTCGATCTCAACATATCTTCATGATTATCTTCACTATGTTGATTATAGAGATATATATATACTAGTGTTCTGTCCTCTACAGCATTCACTTATAGCTATGTCTTCTTGTTGAATCTTTTGAACTAAGTGAATGTGATCGGACCCTAACCTCTCTATGCTTTCTATCTCAAATTCTATCTCTCCAAATCATATGCATTCTATTGAAACTGTCGAATATCTTCTCTGTGTCCTTGTCAGCAGAAGATACAGAGACAACCATTAAGTTCGTTTTTAATGCTCATTCCTCCACATGAAACCCGGAGAAGTAGGAACAACCACCCGACAATCCAGGCGTGTGTGGGACGTGGAACAAACCCCAAAATTCCGCATAATGGCCACGTGTTCCTCAGATGCGAATCGCCAGGGGCACCTGTGTAATAGCGCAGTGCCGCCCATGTACCTATAAATACACACTTCACAGCGGTCATTATCTCTTCTTCCACTCTCGCACGAACCCTAGCGCCACCGCTAGCCCTCAACGACGCCGGCGATGAAGTGCTTCGCTGCCGCAACCTCTCCGACGCCGTCTTCACGCCGACCGCGGACATCGTCCTCTCCGCCGTCGCCGTAGGTGTCCTCCGTCGCCAAGTTAGGGCACGGAAGATCGAACTGCTCGGCCTCATCTTCCACTCCATCTAGCAGTTCATAGTGTGGTAAATAAAACTTCCTTTTTACAGCACCGTTGATCCTATGGATTTGTCACTTTCTACCACAAGCAGTTTCTATTCAGACAAGTTAGATCTCTCTCATACTGCATCTCATAACATGCCTAGTATATTCACTTATGCTTCACAAAGTAGTTAGATTCCTCACTTGTACTGATCTATGGATTCGTACAAATCTGGAACCAACTCCTTATCTATGAGTGAATGTCTTCGCACGATGAGGTCAATGTCTTCTAAACTGATTTATCTTCAAAATCTTCTGAGAATGCATATGAGCTCTTCCCCTTCCCTCGCACCTTAATGCTGTCACAGGTACATGTCCGTGGGAGAATCCTTTGGTTCTCATAGTCTGCATTCATTTGCAGAATTCTTACAGCATCACATCAATTCTCCCGAAGCCAGTTCCTGTTGGTCCAGCAAGCGAAAACCTTTGAAGCCTTTGAACGTGTTGAAGCCTTTCAAGTTAAAGTTTATGGCTTCAGAGAAAACAGTAAGAAAGGGTGGCAGAAAGCGTCGTGGAGAAACATCCAGAGATCTGCCAGATGAACTCTCAGAACTGTACAAGACAGATCCTGAAGAGGATTACAATTAGCGCAAGACCCGAATCCAATGGATTCGAAGATATTGGGCAGAACAATGGTTCAAATACCGATTTGTAACCCAGGAATATGCTGAGAAAAACGCCATCAAGAGACCGTGGGGAGACATCCTATACAAGAATCTTCTGCCCAGGTCCAGAGATGAAGCCATTGAACAAGGCTTCTATCCCTGCATGGTCCATGGACCACAGCCTGCTGATGCACACCCATCGTCACTACTATGGTGTCGTGACGACAATCTGTTCAAGCGCAACTTCCAGTTTGCCCAGAACTCAGCGAAGCAGAACAAGAAGACTTTGGGGTTAGACTTCAACCCTGGTCCCTCAGCACCAAGGGCAAATGGCACACGAGATGCAGAACCCAATGTCATCGGTCCTTTCTACAACCTTGAAGGCCTCATCACCCGCATTTTAGTTCAAGGGACTGCAGTGAATGAGCCTGCAGCTGACACTGAATCAGAAGAAGCGCCTGCAGCGCCGAAGACAAAGAAGCTGAAGAAGCCTAAAGCTTCAAAGCTTGCCCCTTCACCAAAAATCTCATGGGCGAAGCCACTGGCAACTGCACCTCCTGAAGACAGTGTGCAGTCCGAAGACTTATCACGCATCTCCAAGCCCCAGCAGGCCAAGATGCCTCTGCCACACACAGGCCAAGAGCTAACAGCTGCTGCCATTCTGCGCAATGATAACATTGATCTGTCAAGTGATGAAGATCTTGCAGATGACGCTCTTGAGCAACTCATCAAGAGCAAAGAAGAAGCAGAAATATTCAATGATCTGCCTCTCTTTGATGTAACCATCATCCACAACTTCATTGACGAGTGGTTTGACACACCAAACATCGGCTTTGAAGATCTACAGCTACCCATTGGCCTCAGTGTCGCCTTCCAAGGCGCCATTGATTCAGAGCTAGCTGTCGCCCAGCGCATTGTTGAACTGAAGCAAAAGATTGACTATGAAAAGGCTCAGTTCAAGAAGCATATGGCCAAGCTCAGTGTGCAAGAAGTGAAGAACTTCAAGATCATGATGCACGAGCTCAAGGAAGCCTTTCTGAAGAAACGTGCAAAAGCTCAGGGTTCGTGTGAGCGCATGAAGACTCTGGCTGACAGATGTGTGCAAGCTTATAATGAGGCTGAGAAGCGCAAGGCCCTTGGGCGTCCTGGCATCGAACCCAGGATGGCCGCAAAGAAGAAGAAGAAGCCTGCTACTGCTGAACCTGACGCACCAAGGCAGGAAGCAGTTCCGATTGTCTTCCCAACTAGAACGATTGGCTCGAAGCCAAAAAGCCGGTCAACCGCTTCAGAGCTTAAGAAGACAAAGACTGCTGAGGCTGAAGCCAGGAAGAGGAAACACTCTGAAGCCTCTCCTACTGCCCCCTCCAAGAAGAAGAGGAAGACCAAGAAAGATCCTTTGATAGTTGAACCCATTTCTATGGTCTATCCTGAAGCTGAACGCCAACTGACTATCCATGAGCCTGCCTCTACAGAGGCTCATGAAGCTGAAGACTTTCCAGCAGCTGACCCCATCGCTGCTGAAGACATTGGTCACCATGACCATGTAGAAGATGGTGCAGTCCTTCCTCAGAACAGCGAACTCATCAGCATTGGTCGTCCACTGACGCCAATTGCACAGGATGCTTCATGGGCGGATCGCCCACAAGAGGAAGAAGACTATGAGGCCCAGCAAACTCCAACTCCACAGGCGTCGCGTGCGCTGCGCAGGCTTCACAAAGGTCCAAGGCCTCAAGTCTCTGCTGAAGACAATCCGGCTGCATCAGCCGCGGAAGAAGAAGTCCCACAAGCTCCCACTCCCCTGTCCCACCAAGAAGCAGTTCTCAAGGAGAACGTGCTTGTGACCGACCCTCCAGCTCGTCAAGTGGAGGATGAAAATCTTGAGGCTGCCACAACCACTAATGAAGCTAATGTGGAGCCCTCCCCAATGTAAGAAGAAGACAGCGAAGCCACTGATCCTGTCACTTCTGTTCCTGAGTCTGCTGCCGGTCCCCAGTTCGACTATCATGTTGGGCACAGGCCTCAGGTACAGAAGCCAATCCCAAGATTGCCAAGGTTCCCAGGTCCTGCATCAGCACCTGGCTCCTTCAATATCAATGGCTTCAGGGCAGACAACACATTCTTCGATAGCTCCAGGAACCCCTACTCAAGGGAAAGGATATCATCTGATCGGTTCTGGAGCTATCCTCAGCGAAGCTATTACTCATGCATTCTTTACAATCAAGGTTGCATCTTCCCACACAAGCGCCTTGACATTGAAGCTATAGCTGGTCTGCCATGTCTGGAAGAAGCTTTGGATTGCTTCAAGGAAGTTGGACTGCTGCCGTTCGTTACTGACCAAGAGCATTGGAATGAAGAGTTGCTGCTCCAATTCTATGCCACACTTCACATCCGCGGGTACAGCAGAGATCCGAAGACTTGGGTCCTGGAGTGGATGACCGGAAACGTTCATCACGAAGCCAATGCATTTGACATCATTGAGCTCACTGGTCTGCCCACTCCTGGCAATCTCTACGAGCATGGCTGTCAGCTGCATAGTGAAGCTATTGAGAGCATCTTTCAAAGGCCTGAACCTGATATGAGTCAGATGCTCAGCATGATGAAGCCATTGCCCCAAGATGCTGCTTATCCAACCGAGTTCTTCATTGAAGACCTTGAGTATCTGCCAAGAACCATCTATCACATCATCAGGCGAACTCTCTGGCCCATCAAGGGGCACTCTCCAAATGCCAAGCTTGAGGGTGCAATGAAGACTTTGGTCTTCTATATCCTTCATGGAAAATGCTTCAATGCACAGGACTTCTTCATTCGCCAACTTGCCGCATCAGGCTCTGATCTGTTTAGCTTGAAGTCCTATGCCCCATGGGTAATGCGGCTAATTAAACTTCACTCCGATATCTCATATCAGCCATCTGCTCGCAATCATAGGATTTTTCTGCCTGATGTGGATATCTCTACTGAAGCCATCTATCCTGAGCCTGCAAAGGAACCTCTAAGTCTTCAGAATGCAGAACATCAGAGTTTCTCTCAGAACCTTGAAGGAGTTGAAGCAGTCACTCGGGTGTATCCTTTGGCTGGCACTACACATGCACCACACCCTGCGTCTGTTGGGGAACTTAGTAATTTCAAAAAAAAATCCTACGCACACGCAAGATCATGATGATGCATAGCAACGAGAGGGGAAAGTGTGATCTACGTACCCTTGTAGATCGACAACGGAAGCGTTTGGTTGATGTAGTCGTACGTCTCCACGGCCTGACCGATCAAGCACCGAAACTACGGCACCTCCGAGTTCTAGCACACGTTCAGCTCAATGACGATCCCCGGGCTCCGATCTAGCAAAGCGTCGGGGAGGAGTTCCGTCAGCACGACGGCGTGGTGACGATCTTGATGTTCTACTGTTGCAGGGCTTCGCCTAAGCACCGCTACAATATGACCGAGGTGGAATATGGTGGAGGGGGGCACCGCACACGGCTAAGGAACGATCACGATGATCAACTTGTGTGTATAGGGGTGCCCCTCTGTCCCCGTATATAAAGGAGCAAGGGGAGGAGGCCGGCCGGCCCCTATAGGCGCGCCAGGAGGAGTCCTCCTCCTAGTAGGAGTAGGACTCCTACTAGGAGGGGTAAAGAAGTGGGGAGGGAGAGGGAAAGGGGGGTGCCGCCCCCCCTCTCCTAGTCCAATTCGGACCAGGGGGAGGAGGCGCGCGGCCCACCTCTGGCAGCCCCTCTCTCTCTCCACTAAGGCCCATATGGCCCATTACTTCTCCCGGGGGGTTCCGGTAACCCTCCGGCTCTCCGGTTTTCTCCGAAATCACCCGGAACACTTCCGGTGTCCGAATATAGCCGTCCAATATATCAATCTTTATGTCTCGACCATTTCGAGACTCCTCGTCATGTCCGTGATCACATCCGGGACTCCGAACTAACTTCGGTACATCAAAACTCATAAACTCATAATATAACTGTCATCGAAACCTTAAGCGTGCGGACCCTACGGGTTCGAGAACAATGTAGACATGACCGAGACACGTCTCCAGTCAATAACCAATAGCGGAACCTGGATGCTCATATTGGCTCCTACATATTCTACAAAGATCTTTATCGGTCAGACCGCATAACAACATACGTTGTTCCCTTTGTCATCGGTATGTTACTTGCCCGAGATTCGATTGTCGGTATCTCAATACCCAGTTCAATCTCGTTACCGGCAAGTCTCTTTACTCGTTCCGTAATACATCATCTCGCAACTAACTCATTAGTTGCAATGCTTGCAAGGCTTATGTGATGTGCATTACCGAGAGGGCCCAGAGATACCTCTCCGACAATCGGAGTGACAAATCCTAATCTCGAAATACGCCAACCCAACATGTACCTTTGGAGACACCTGTAGAGCACCTTTATAATCACCCATTTACGTTGTGACGTTTGGTAGCACACAAAGTGTTCCTCCGGCAAATGGGAGTTGCATAATGTCATAGTCATAGGAACATGTATAAGTCATGAAGAAAGCAATAGCAACATACTAAACGATCGGGTGCTAAGCTAATGGAATGGGTCATGTCAATCAGATCATTCACCTAATGATGTGATCCCGTTAATCAAATAACAACTCTTTGTTCATGGTTAGGAAACATAACCATCTTTGATTAACGAGCTAGTCAAGTAGAGGCATACTAGTGACACTCTGTTTGTCTATGTATTCACACATGTATTATGTTACCGGTTAATACAATTCTAGCATGAATAATAAACATTTATCATGATATAAGGAAATAAATAATAACTTTATTATTGCCTCTAGGGCATATTTCCTTCAGCGTCTACTGAAGCCACTGATAGTACAACTGCTCCAAGACCCAAGAAGCGCACTCGTGTTCTCAACGACCGAGAGCTTCTTGTGGCTCTTCATCGGAAACAGGATCCACTCCATCAAACGTCTAGTTCCCCTACACTGCATCAAACTCGAACCGCTCCGATAATGCACGCTACAAAGGTATAACCGTCGAGATGACCTTCCAAGAACGATTGCTTGTGTTGTATGGCATGTGCCCTTTGTCTGCACCGTGTTCGTAGTGTCTCTCGCTTACTTGCCATCGACTCATGGGACACCCGGTAACCGAGATCACCCCACCATCTTTTGCACGCTCCCATCACACTTTCTTTTGCACCGACGTCTCAATGAGTTGTCGAAACCGGAACGTTGCCGTGGCACCGTTTCGTTATCGTCGCCGTGGCACCCCTTTTGTTTCAGCCACGATGACAAATGCTCTCATCACGCTCATGTCAACTTTTAATAAAAATTGCATAAAACTTCCAAATGTCATCCGCATCATGATAACAACATCAAGAGTGTTTAAATTGTTGTTTGCATTAATTTTCTAAATGCATATGAGGATTTTCCGGACTTATTGCTTGTTGTTCCGACCTCATTTAAACTTGCCTAGATAGGTAGTTTTACTTTGCTTCACCCCTGCCATGCTAAACAACATTTAATATTGTTGAGTACATAAACGAGATCGAACTAAATAACTTGTTGTGGTGTTTCGTCAATATGCATCTCGTTGCATATTGAGATCCACTTAATTTGTAGAATTGCTTGTGCACTTTGCCATGCCATGCCTCATTAAACCGGACATGCATCATACTTGATTGTGCAGCATGCCATGCTTATGTGATGGTTGTTTACTATGTTGTTTGCTTCTTTCTGGTGTTGCTTCTTCGGGTTAGTTCTGATAACGTCGCATTTGTGAGGATTCGTTCGACTTCGTCCGTTTGTCTTCTTCATGGACTCGTTCTTCTTCCTTGCGGCATCTCAGGCAAGATGACCATACCCTCGAAATCACTTCTATCTTTCCTTGCTAGTTGCTCGCTCTATTGATATGCCGCGATACCTACCACTTGCTATATCATGCCTCCCATATTGCCATGTCAAGCCTCTAACCCACCTTGTCCTAGCAAACCATTGTTTGGCTATGTTATCGCTTTTCTCAGCCCCTCTTATAGCGTTGTTAGTTGCAGGTGAAGATGAAGATTGTTCCATGTTGGAACATGGATATGTTGGGATATCACAATATCTCTTATTTTAATTAATGCATCTATACACTTGGTAAAGGGTGGAAGGCTTGGCCTTATGCCTGGTGTTTTGTTCCACTCTTGCCGCCCTAGTTTCCGTCATACCGGTGTTATGTTCCTTGATTTTGCGTTCCTTATGCGGTTGGGTTATAATGGGAATCCCTTGACAGTTTTCTTTGAATAAAACTCCTCCAGCAAGGCCCAACCTTGGTTTTACGATTTGCCACCTAAGCCCTTTTCCCTTGGGTTCTGCAGACTCAAGGGTCATCTTTTTTTAAACCCCCGGGCCAGTGCTCCTCTGAGTGTTGGTCCAACCTGTCAGCAGCCGGTGACCGCCAGGGGCAACTCTGGGTTGGCCTACCAAAATCTTGGACAATCCGGTGTGCCCTGAGAACGAGATATGTGCAGCTCCTATCGGGATTTGTCGGCACATTCAGGCGGCTTTGCTGGTCTTGTTTTACCATTGTCGAAATGTCTTGTAACCGGGATTTCGAGCCTGACCGGGTCTTCCTGGGAGAAGGAATATCCTTCATTGACCATGAGAGCTTGTGATGGGCTAAGTTGGGACACCCCTGCAGGGTTTTGAACTTTCGAAAGTCGTGCCCGCGGTTATGGGCAGATGGGAATTTGTTAATATCCGGTTGTAGAGAACCTGACACTTAATTAAAATGAATCAACAGCGTGTGTAGCCGTGATGGTCTCTTTTCGGCGGAGGCCGGGAAGAGAACACGGTCTCGTGTTATGCTTGAACGTAAGTAGTTTGAGGATCACTTCTTGATCTTTGTAGCTTCTCGACCGTTCTTTGCTTCTCTTCTCACTCTCATTTGTGTAAGTTAGCCACTATATATGCTAGTGCTTGCTGCAGCTCCACCTCACTACCCTTTGTTGGGGAACGTAGTAATTTCAAAAATTTCCTACGCACATGCAAGATCATGGTGATGCATAGCAACGAGAGGGGAGAGTGTTGTCCACGTACCCTCGTAGACCGAAAGCGGAAGCGTTAGCACAACGTGGTTGATGTAGTTGTACGTCTTCACAATCCGACCGATCCAAGTACCGAACGCATGGCACCTCCGAGTTCAGCACACGTTCAGCTCAATGATGTCCCGCGAACTCCAATCCAGCAGAGCTTCACGGGAGAGTTCCGTCAGCACAACGGCGTGATGACGGTGATGATGTTGCTACCGACGCAGGGCTTCTCCTAGGCACCGCTACGATATAACCGAGGTGGAATATGGTGGAGGGGGCACCGCACATGGCTGGGAGAGATCAACAGATCAACTTGTGTGTCTTTGGGGTGCCTCCCTGCCCCTGTATATAAAGGAATGGAGGAGGGGGGGCCCTCTCTATGGCGCGCCCTAGGGGAGTCCTACTCCCACCGGGAGTAGGATTCCCCCTTTCCTAGTAGAACTAGGAGCCCTTCCAAGTAGTAGGAGTAGGAGGGAAGGAAAGGGAAGGGAAAAGGAGAAGGAAGGAAGGGGGCGCCCCCCCCCTCCCTAGTCCAATTCGGACCAGACCATGGGGAGGGGTGCGGCCACCCTTTGAGGCCTTTCTCTCCTTTCCCGTATGGCCCATTAAGGCCCAATACAAATTCCCGTAACTTCCCGGTACTCCCGAAAATGCCCGAATCACTCGGAACCTTTCCGATATCCGAATATAGTCGTCCAATATATAGATCTTTACGTCTCGACCATTTCGAGACTCCTCTTCATGTCCCCGATCTAATCCGGTACTCTGAACTCCTTCGGTACATCAAAACACATAAACTCATAATATAATCGTCACCGAAACTTTAAGCGTGCGGACCCTACGGGTTCGAGAACTATGTAGACATGACCGACACATGTCTCCGGTCAATAACCAATAGCGAAACCTAGATGCTCATATTGGCTCCCACATATTCTACGAAGATCTTTATCGGTCAGACCGCATAACAAAATACGTTGTTCCCTTTGTCATCGGTATGTTACTTGCCCGAGATTCGATCGTCGGTATCTCAATACCTAGTTCAATCTCGTTACCGGCAAGTCTCTTTACTCGTTTCGTAATACATCATCTCGCAACTAACTCATTAGTTGCATTGCTTTCAAGGCTTAGGTGATGTGCATTACCGAGAGGGCCCAGAGATACCTCTCTGACAATCGGAGTGACAAATCCTAATCTCGAAATACGCCAACCCAACAAGTACCTTCGGAGACACCTGTAGAGAACCTTTATAATCACCCAGTTACGTTGTGACGTTTGGTAGCATACAAAGTGTTCCTCCGGTAAACGGGGGTTGCATAATCTCATAGTCATAGGAACATGTATAACTCATGAAGAAAGCAATAGCAACAAACTAAACGATCAAGTGCTAAGCTAACGGAATGGGTCAAGTCAATCACATCATTCTCCTAATGATGTGATCCCGTTAATCAAATGACAACTCATTTCTATGGTTAGGAAACATAACCATCTTTGATCAACGAGCTAGTCAAGTAGAGGCATACTAGTGACACTCTGTTTGTCTATGTATTCACACATGTATTATGTTTCCGGTTAATACAATTCTAGCATGAATAATAAACATCTATCATGATATAAGGAAATAAATAATAACTTTATTATTGCCTCTAGGGCATATTTCCTTCAGTCTCCCACTTGCACTAGAGTCAATAATCTAGTTCACATCGCCATGTGATTTAATACCAATAGTTCACATCACCATGTGATTAACACCCATAGTTCACATCAACATGTGACCAACACTCAAAGGGTTTACTAGAGTCAATAATCTAGTTCACATTGCTTTGTGATTAACACCCAAAAAGTACTAAGGTGTGATCATGTTTTGCTTGTGAGAGAAGTTTAGTCAACGGGTCTGCCACATTCAGATCCGTACATATTTTGCAAATTTCTATGTCAACAATGATCTGCATGGAGCTACTCTAGCTAATTGCTCCCACTTTCCATATGTATCCAGATTGAGACTTAGAGTCATCTGGATCAGTGTCAAAACTTGCATCGATGTAACCCTTTACGACGAACCTTTTGTCACCTCCATAATCAAGAAACATATCCTTATTCCACTAAGGATAGTTTTGACCAATGTCCAGTGATCTACTCCTAGATCACTATTGTACTCCCTTGCCAAACTCAGGGCAAGGTATACAATAGGTCTGGTACACAGCATGGCATACTTTATAGAACCTATGGCTGAGGCATAGGGGATGACTTTAATTCTCTCTCTACCTTCTGCCGTGGTCGGGTTTTGAGTCTTACTCAACTTCACACCTTGTAACACAGGCAAGAACTCCTTTTTGAATGTTCCATTTTGAACTACTTCAATATCTTGTCAAGGTATGTACTCATTGAAAAACTTATCAAGCGTCTTGATCTACCTCTATAGATCTTGATGCTCAATATGTAAGCAGCCTCACCAAGGTCTTTCTTTGAAAAACTCCTTTCAAACTGTAAGTGCATCTAGTGCCACCCCTAGTTGGTTTTGGAGTATTGACGACAAACCTAGTTGAGGGACTAATGTGTTTGTGAGAATTGTAGGATAACACAGGTAGAAGTCCCTCATTGATTCAGTTTTCCTACCAGAGATGACCCCTAAAAATGTATGAAGACATTGAAGCCAAAGGTGGTATATGAAGATATTCACATTGAAGACTATGACAAGAGAAGACACCACATGAAGCCTATGGAGCTCAAAGACTTAGATCTTTCATAGTTCTTTTTCTTTTGTGTTGAGTCATAGGAACCACCGTACTATTAAGTGGGGTCCAAGAGAACCTGTCAGAATGACTGAAGTGATGCCTAACAAAAAACCTATGTCTTCGAGTGAAGACTATGAGAGCGAATCTTGTCCAGAGTCGGACAAGTCAGCTTTGCTTGTAGCCCAAGTAAAGTTGTCGTGTGAGTTTGAAATCTGACTGTTGGAACACGTGTCAGTTCCTTAGTGACCCAGGGTCATTTCGGACAAATCAGGTCGGGTTGCCAAGTGGCTATAAGTAGCCCACCCCCTACAACCATAAACGGTTAGCTGCTCAGATTGAGAGTACGGCTTTTGTCGTTTGAGAGCAACCCACCTCAAAGCCTTTGAGAGAGAATTCCTTGCGAGGATAAAGCCCTAACCACCCAGAGCCAAAGAGAATTAGGCATCACTTAAGTCTTCTTGTCTGTGTGATCTGAAGACTTATTACACTTGAGGACTGTGCGTCCTCCAGCCGGTGAATGAAGTCTGTGAAGGTTTGGGAGTCTACCTTGAAGACTTACCAGAGTGATTGGGCGAGGTCTGTGTGACCTTAGCTCAAGGGGAATACGGTGAGGACTGGGTGTCCTGAGCTGCGTGTTCAGGACTGGGTGTCCGGGACTGTGTGTCCTAAGGTTTAAATACCTAGCCTCCCCAACCAGACGTACAGTTGTCACAGCAACTGGAACTGGTCCAACAAATCATTGTCTTCAGCGTTTCACTGGTTTCATCTTCCCTTCCCTTTACTTACTATTGCTCCTTGTGAAGTCATTGTATGTTTGCACTATCTTTTGTCTTCACTAAGTGACTGCATGTTCTGTTAGGCTTCATAATATCTTCCTACCTGATCCTTACTACATTGCTGCTATTAAGTCATTGTGCTTTCACTCTATTGAATACTTGACTATGGATTGCCTAGTGTAGTCTACCTTCCGCTGCATGGTAATAGGTTTATTTCTATCGTTTGTCTTCATAACTTCCACGTTTTGAAGACTTCCATAAAAATCGCCTATTCACCCCCCTCTAGTCGATATAACGCACTTTCACAAACATTCCTTTATGCTTTGCAGAATAATTCTACATTATCTCCGATCAACAATATGTCATTCACATATACTTATCAGAAATGTTGTAATGCTCCCACTCACTTTCTTGTAAATATAGGCTTCACCGCAAGTCTGTATAAAACTATATGCTTTGATCAACTTATCAAAGCGTATATTCCAACTCCGAGATACTTGCACCAGTCCATAGATGGATCGCTGGAGCTTGCATATTTTTTTAGTACCTTTAGGATTGACAAAACCTTCTGGTTGCATCATATACAACTCTTCTTTAATAAATCCATTAAGGAATGCAGTTTTGTTTATCCACTTGCCAGATTTCATAAAATGCGGCAATTGCTAGACTTAAGCATAGATACGAGTGAGAAACTCTCATCGTAGTCAACACCTTGAACTTGTTGAAAATCTTTTTTGCGACAATTCTAGCTTTGTAGATAGTGATACTACTATCAGCGTCCGTCTTCCTCTTGAAGATCCATTTAATATCAATGGCTCGCCGATCAATGAGCAAGTCAATCAAAGTCCATACTTTATTCTCATACATGGATCTCATCTCAGATTTCATGGCCTCAAGCCATTTCGCGGAATCTGGGCTCATCATCGCTTCCTCATAGTTCATAGGCTCGTCATGGTCAAGTAGCATGACCTCTAGAACAGGATTACCGTACCACTCTGGTGTGGATATCACTCTGGTTTACCTACGAGGTTCGGTAGTAACTTGATCTGAAGTTACATGATCATCATCATTAGCTTCCTCACTAATTGGTGTAGTAGTCACAGGAACAGATTTCTGTGATGAACCACTTTCCAATAAGGGAGCAGGTACATTTACCTCATCAAGTTCTACTTTCCTCCCACTCACTTCTTTCGAGAGAAACTCCTTCTCTAGAAAGGATCCATTCTCAGCAACGAATATCTTGCCTTCGGATCTGTGATAGAAGGTGTACCCAACATTTTCTTTTGGGTATCCTATGAAGATTTACTTCTCCGATTTGGGTTAGAGCTTATCATGTTGAAACTTTTTCACATAAGCATCGCAGTCCCAAACTTTAAGAAACGATAGCTTAGGTTTCTCGCCAAACCACAGTTCATACGGTGTCGTCTCAACGGATTTAGATGGAGCCCTATTTAACGTGAATGTAGTTGTCTCTAATGCATAACCCCAAAACGATAGTGGTAATCGGTAAGAAACATCATAGATCGCACCATATCTAATAAAGCACGGTTATGACGTTCGGACACACCATTACACTGTGGTGTTCCAGGTGGTGTGAGTAGTGAAACTATTTCACATTGTTTCAATTGAAGGCCAAACTCATAACTCAAATATTTTACTTCTGCGATCATATCGTAGAAACTTTTATTTTTGTTACGATGATTCTCCACTTCACTCTGAAATTCTTTGAACTTTTCAAATATTTCAGACTTGTGTTTCATCAAGTAGATATACTCATATCTGCTCAAATCATCTGTGAAGATCAGAAAATAATGATACCTGCCACGAGCCTCAATATTCATCGGACCACATACATCAGTATGTATGATTTCCAACAAATATGTTGCTCGCTCCATTGTTCTGGAGAACGGAGTCTTAGTCATCTTTCCCATGAGGCATGGTTCGCAAGCATCAATTGATTCATAATCAAGTGATTCCAAAAGCTCATCAGCATGGATTTTCTTCATGCACTACCAACATGACCTAAACGGCAGTGCCACAAATAAGTTGCACTATCATTATTAACTTTGCATCTTTTGGCTTCAATATTATGAAAATGTGTATCACCACGATCGAGATCCAACAAACCATTTTCATTGGGTGTATGACCATAGAAGGTTTTATTTATGTAAACAGAACAACAATTATTCTCTAACTTACATGAATAACCGTATTGCAATAAACATGATCCAATCATATTTATGCTCAACGCAAACACCAAATAACATTTATTTAGGTTCAACACTAATCCCGAAAGTATAGGAAGTGTGCCATGATGATCATATCAATCTTGGAACCACTTCCAACACACATCGTCACTTCACCCTTAACTAGTCTCTGTTTATTTTGCAACTCCCATTTCGAGTTACTACTCTTAGCAACTGAACCAGTATCAAATATCGAGGGGTTGCTATAAACACTAGTAAAGTACACATCAATAACATGTATATCAAATATAGCTTTGTTCACTTTGCCATCCTTCTTATCCACCAAATACTTGGGGTAGTTCCACTTCTAGTGACCAGTCCCTTTGCAGTAGAAGCACTTAGTCTCAGGCTTAGGACCAGACTTGGGCTTCTTCACTTGAGCAGCAACTTGTTTGCCATTCTTCTTGAAGTTCCCTTTCTTCCCTTTGCCCTTTTCTTGAAACTAGTGGTCTTGTCTACCATCAACACTTGATATTTTTCTTGATTTCTACCTTCGTTGATTTTTGCATCGCGAAGAGCTTGGGAATTGTTTTCGTCATCCCTTGCATATTATAGTTCATCACTAAGTTCTACTAACTTGGTGATGGTGACTAGAGAATTCTGTCAATCACTATTTTATCTAGAAGATTAACTCCCACTTGATTCAAGCGATTGTAGTGCCCAGACAATCTGAGCACATGCTCACTGCTTGAGCTATTCTCCTCCATCTTTTAGCTATAGAACTTGTTGGAGACTTCATATCTCTCAACTCGGGTATTTGCTTGAAATATTAACTTCAACTCCTGGAACATCTCATATGGTCCATGATGTTCAAAACGTCTTTGAAGTCCCGATTCTAATCCGTTTAAGCATGGTGCACTAAACTATCAAGTAGTCATCATATTGAGCTAGCCAAACGTTCATAACGTTTGCATCTGCTCCTGCAATAGGTCTGTCACCTAGCGGTGCATTAAGGACATAATTCTTCTGTGCAGCAATGAGGATAAACCTCAGATCACGGACCCAGACCGCATCATTGCTACTATCATCTTTCAACTTAGTTTTCTCTAGGAACACATATAAAACATAGGGAAGCAATAACGCGAGCTATTGATCTACAACATAGATATGCAAATACTATCAGGACTAAGTTCATGATAAATTAAAGTTCAATTAATCATATTACTTAAGAACTCACACTTAGATAGACATCCATGTAATCATCTAAGTGATCACGTGATCCAAATCAACTAAACCATAATCGATCATCACGTGAAATGGAGTAGTTTTCAATGGTGAACATCATTATGTTGATCATATCTACTATATGATTCACGCTCGACCTTTCGGTCTCCAGTGTTCCGAGGCCATATCTGCATATGCTAGGCTCGTCAAGTTTAACCCGAGTATTTCTGCGTGTGCAAAACTGGCTTGCACCCATTGTAGATGGACGTAGAGCTTATCACACCCGATCATCACGTGGTGTCTGGGCACGACGAACTTTGGCAACGGTGCATACTCAGGGAGAACACTTTTATCTTAAAATTTAGTGAGAGATCATCTTATAATGCTACCGTCATAACTAAGCAAAGTAAGATGTATAAAAGATAAACATCACATGCAATCAAAATATGTGACATGATATGGCCATCATCATCTTGTGCCTTTGATCTCTATCTCCAAAAGATCGTCATGATATCCATCGTCACCGGCATGACACCATGATCTCCATCATCTTGATCTATATCAATGTGTCGTCACATGGTCGTCTTGCCAACTATTGCTCTTGCAACTATTGCTATCGCATAGCGATAAAGTAAAGCAATTATTTGGCTCTTGCATCTTATGCAATAAAGAGACAACCATAAGGCTTCTGCCAGTTGCCGATAACTTCAACAAAACATGATCATCTTATACAACAACTTATATCTCATCACGTCTTGACCATATCACATCACAACATGCCCTGCAAAAACAAGTTAGACGTCCTCTACTTTGTTGTTGCAAGTTTTACATGGCTGCTACGGGCTTAGCAAGAACCGTTCTTACCTACGCATCAAAACCACAATGATAGTTTGTCAAGTTAGTGTTGTTTTAACCTTCTCAAGGATCGGGCGTAGCCACACTCGGTTCAACTAAAGTTGGAGAAACTGACACCCGCTAGTCACCTATGTGCATAGCACGGCGGTAAAACCAGTCTCGCGTAAGCGTACACGTAATGTCGGTCCGGGCCGCTTCATCCAACAATACCGCTGAAGCAAAGTGTGACATGCTGGTAAGCAGTATGACTTATATCGCCCACAACTCACTTGTGTTCTACTCGTGCATATTACATCAACGCATAAAACCTGGCTCAGATGCCACTGTTCGGGAACGTAGTAATTTCAAAAATTTCCTACGCACATGCAAGATCATGGTGATGCATACCAACAAGAGGGGAGAGTGTTGTCCACGTACCCTCGTAGACCGAAAGCGGAAGCATTAGCACAACGTGATTGATGTAGTCGTACGTCTTCACGATCCGACCGATCCAAGTATCGAACGCACGGCACCTCCGAGTTCAGCACACGTTCAGCTCGATGACGTCCCGCGAACTCCGATCCAGCAGAGCTTCACGGGAGAGTTCCGTCAGCACAACAGCGTGATGACAGTGATGATGTTGCTACCGGCGCAGGGCTTCGCCTAAGCACCGCTACGATATGATCGAGGTGGAATATGGTGGAGGGGGCACCGCACATGGCTGGGAGAGATCAACAGATCAACTTGTGTGTCTTTGGGGTGCCCCCCTGCCCCTGTATATAAAGGAGTGGAGGAGGGGGAGGGTCGTCCCTCTCTATGGCGCACCCTAGGGGAGTCCTACTCCCACCGGGAGTAGGATTCCCCCTTTCCTAGTAGAACTAGGAGCCCTTCCAAGTAGTAGGAGTAGGAGGGAAGGAAAGGGAAGGGAAAAGGAGAAGGAAGGAAGGCCCCCCCCTCCCTAGTCCAATTCGGACCAGCCCATGGGGAGGGGTGCGGCCACCCTTTGAGGCCTTTCTCTCCTTTCCCGTATGGCCCATTAAGGCCCAATACGAATTCCCGTAACTTCCCGGTACTCCCGAAAATACCCGAATCACTCGGAACCTTTCCGATGTCCGAATATAGTCGTCCAATATATAGATCTTTACGTCTCGACCATTTCGAGACTCCTCGTCATGTCCCCGATCTCATCCGAGACTCCGAACTCCTTCGGTACATCAAAACACATAAACTCATATATAATCGTCACCGAAACTTTAAGCGTGCGGACCCTACGGGTTCGAGAACTATGTAGACATGACCGAGACAAGTCTCCGGTCAATAACCAATAGCGGAACCTGGATGCTCATATTGGCTCCCACATATTCTACGAAGATCTTTATCGGTCAGACCGCATAACAAAATACGTTGTTCCCTTTGTCATCGGTATGTTACTTGCCCGAGATTCGATCGTCGGTATCTCAATACCTAGTTCAATCTCGTTACCGGCAAGTCTCTTTACTCGTTTCGTAATACATCATCTCGCAACTAACTCATTAGTTGCAATGCTTGCAAGGCTTAGGTGATGTGCATTACCGAGAGGGCCCAGAGATACCTCTCCGACAATCGGAGTGACAAATCCTAATCTCGAAATACGCCAACCCAACAAGTACCTTCGGAGACACCTGTAGAGAACCTTTATAATCACCCAGTTACGTTGTGACGTTTGGTAGCACACAAAGTGTTCCTCCGGTAAACGGGAGTTGCATAATCTCATAGTCATAGGAGCATGTATAAGTCATGAAGAAAGCAATAGCAACAAACTAAACGGTCAAGTGCTAAGCTAACGGAATGGCTCAAGCCAATCACATCATTCTCCTAATGATGTGATCCCGTTAATCAAATGACAACTCATGTCTATGGTTAGGAAACATAACCATCTTTGATCAACGAGCTAGTCAAGTAGAGGCATACTAGTGACACTCTGTTTGTCTATGTATTCACACATGTATTATGTTTCCGGTTAATACAATTCTAGCATGAATAATAAACATTTATCATGATATAAGGAAATAAATAATAACTTTATTATTGCCTCTAGGGCATATTTCCTTCACCCTTTCCTACCCATAAGCTTAAATAGTCTTGATCTCGCGGGTGTGAGATTGCTGAGTCCCCGTGACTCACAGATTACTTCCAAAACTAGTTGCAGGTGACGATGATACCAGTGCAGATGACACAACTGAGCTCAAGTGGGAGCTCGATGAAGACCGTGTTCGATGTGTTGTTTCGTTTTCCAGTTGATCAGTAGTGGAGCCCAGTCGGGGCGATCGAGGATCTATGCATTAGGGGCTGTCTTTATTTTGGTTCCATAGTCGGACCTTGATTGTATTCTGGATGATGTAATGCTATATTTATGTATTGTGTGAAGTGGCGATTGTAAGCCAACTCTTTATCTCTTTCTTATTCAGTACATGGGATGTGTAAAGATTACCCCTCTTGCGACATTCCTACTATGCGGTTATGCCTCTAAGTCGTGCTCCGACACGTGGGAGATATAGCCGCATCGTGGGTGTTACATTGTCATTCACTCTTGTGCTTCACTTATATCCTTAGAGTAAGAAAATTTATGAATTGAATATCACAAATCTGAAATTATACATGTTTCATATGCTTAGTAGTAGTCTCACATTGGGTTTAGGAAGTAAAATCTATTGAAATTTGACAATCACAATATTGGCCATTCAAGCAATTCATGAAAGATTAGTATGAGGAAGATAAATTTCACATCCAAATATATTATCTTGGACATCTTTTATGATTGTGAATACCCATTAATTATTTTCAAACTTGATCAAATAAGTTGAAGTTAGACAAGCAAGAGAGCATAATGAGTTATGTTTGGGTATATTTGCATAGAAGTTATATTGTTATGGATCCTCCAACATGTGGTGCTAATAATATTTGCTAGCCAAATATTTATGTACTAAGAGAGAATACTGCTTGTGAACCCAAAATCCTTGAGCCAAGTTTCTTCCATCAGTGTCCACCATATCTACCTATATAGGGTATTACCCTGTCGTTCCAAGTAAATTTGCATGTGCCATCTCTAAAATATTCGAATGAATGCCTGTTTTGTGTACCTATACCGCTCATGGAGCAATGGGGTAGTCAATATCTTCAATGCTAAGTGTGTTTTACTCACCGACAAGAGTTTATTCACTTGTCAAATTTGAGGAGGCTGGTAAAAGGGATACCCAGTCCTGCTTAACTTAATGAAAAAAACTCCCCCTGGAAAGTTGATTGATTGGGGCACCCGTGGATTTGGCTAGCCATGGCTTGTGTTTGTATGGTTGTGGGGGAGTAAAAACTTTTTGCATGGGAATCGCCATTAATGTGTTTAGCATGGAAGATATTGAATACTTTGTCATAAAACCGTTGACAAGAAAAGTACACCTCTCAAATTAAATTAGCTTTGTTTCAAGCAGTGAGCCCTAGCACATAAGCAAATCCGTGCTTCCCTCTACGAAGGGCCTATCTATTTACTTTTCATGTTGAGTCAACTTCTTATTCTAAGCTCAATTATTCTCCACTTGGAAAGCACTGTGTGGTGGGGAAAGATCCAAGCACATATATCCAGTCAAATATATTTGATCATAAGATATTATTGTTGACAATTTTCTCTATGATAAGTAAATAGGGAGGCGAAACATTAAGCCCCTATCTTCTTGTGTGTTTGATGAATGTTGTTTGTTCTAAAAATATGCTTTGAGTACTAGCAATCATAGAAGACTATATGATAATTGAGTATGTGGAGCTCTTACTTAGACTTTTTCAAAAATAAGTTGAATTGTAATTGTTTGGTGACTAAGAACATAGGTTGTTAAGTTTCAAGAGAATGCATTGTTTGAACCATAACATGTGAATTGATTACTACTTTATCATGATGAGCTTTATAAGAAAGAGTTGTTGTTTATGATGCTTGGTAAAGTGTCTGAAATTACACTATGCTAGCATTCACACTCCATAAATTTTTCTTTTATCATTTACCTACTCGAGTACGTGCAAGAATTAAGCTTGGGGATGCTGATACGTCTCAAATGTAACTATAATTTATGAAGGATTCATGCCATGTTTATATTTTTTATATGGTTTTGGTGCACTTTTATATGATTTTCATGAACTAACCTATTAACCAAGTTCCCGACGCCAGGTGTTGTTTTCCGCATGTTTTTGGTTTTCCAAAAAATCCATACCAAACGAAGTCCAAGTGCCACGAAAAATTTACGGTGATTTTTTACGGACAAGAAGAGACCCATGAGGGTTCGGAGAAGGACCAGACGAGGTCCAGGGGGCACAAGCCTGGGTGGCGCCCCCTAGGGCGCGCCACCTGAGCTTGTGGGACCCTCAGGAACCTTCCTCGTGAATCCAACACTGAAAATCCTATAAATACAGAAAACCCCGAAAGTTAACCTAGATGAATTTTTCCGCCGCCCCAAGCCTTTGTCCCGAAGCGATCACAATCGGACCTTCGTTCCAACACCCTACCGGAGGGGGAAATCATCACCGGAGGCCATCTTTACCATCCCCACAGCCTCCGTGACGAGAAGGGAGTAGTTCACCCTCAGGGCTGAGGGTATGTACTTAACTATGTGTTTGATCTCTCTCTCGTGGGTTCTTGATTTGGCACGATCTTGATGTATCATGAGCCTTGTTAATATAGTTGGATAATATGGTGGTCCTCCCTCTCTATCTTATTGTTATGAATTGAGTCTTGCCCTTTGAGGTTTCATTATTATCGGATTGAATATTTTGGATTTGAGATCACTTGATGTATGTCTGCTACTTGTGAGCTGCATTCGGATTTTCCCCGAAGAGGAGAGGAGATGCAACACAGTAGAGATAAGTATTTCCCTCAGTGAGAACTAAGGTATCAATCCAGTAGGAGAATCATGCAAAGCCTCGTGAACAACACATGCACACACAAAAGCAAATACTTGCACCCAACGCGGGCAAGAGGGTTGTCAATCCCCTTGAACTCGTTACTTGCAAGGATCAAATCTTGTATAGGTAGATGGTTAAATTGCAAAACAAAATAAAAGTTAATAAATTGCAGCAAAGGAATTTAGGTTTCTGTAATATGATTAAAGTAGACCCGGGGGCCATAGTTTTCACTAGAGGCTTCTCTCTCGAACACATAGCATACGGTGGGCGAACAAATTATTGTTGGGCAATTGATAGAAAAGCGCATAGTTATGATGATATCCAAGGCAATGATCATGTATATAGGCATCACGTCCGAGACAAGTAGACCGACTCCTGCCTGCATCTACTACTACTACTACTCCACCAATCAACCGATATCTAGCATGCATCTATGGTATTAATGTCATGAAAAATAGAGTAATGCCTTAAGAAAGATGACATAATGTAGACAAAGTAAACCCAATCAATATGAATAAACCCCATCGTTTTATCCTTAATGGCAACAATACAAATACATGTCTTATCCCCTACTATGTCACTAGGATATAGAGCACCGCAAGATTGAACCCATTACAAAGCACCTCTCCCGCTGAAGATAAATCAATCTAGTTGGCCAAACCAAACGGATAGATCGGAGAGAAATACAAAGCCATGAAAATCATGCATAATAAAGTTTAGAAAAGACTCCATTACTTATCATAAATTTTCAAATCATAAACCCACAATTCATTGGATCCCAACAAACACGCCGCAAAATAAGATTACATTGGATAGAACTCCAAGAACATAGAGAAGAACATGGTATTGAATATCAAAGAGAGATAAGAAGCCATCTAGCTACTAGCTATGGACCCGTGGGTTTGTGGTGAAATACTCACGCATCATCGGGAGGCGGCAAGGATGATGTAGAAGCCCTCCGTGATCGATTCCCCCTCCAACAGAATACCGGAAAAGGCCTCCAAATGAGATCACAGAAGAACAGAAGCTTGTGGCAATGGAAAAAGTATTTTGGGTGGCTCTCTGGTATATTGGAAATATTTGGGAATTTATAGAGGCGGGATTAGGTCAAGAGGTGCCACCGAGGGGCGGGGGCACAAGCTCAGGGGGCGCCATGTGAGCTTGTCGCTCCCTCGTGGCTCTTCTGGTCTGCCCCCGAACCTTGGTGGTTCCCTTCTGGTCCTGAAAAAATAATCCAAAGATTTTCTCTATTTGGACTTCGTTTGATATTGATTTTCTGAAAAGCTAAAAACAAGCAAAAAGTAGCAATTGGCACTGGGCACTAGGTTAATAGGTTAGTCCCAAAAGATGATATAAAAATAGCGTATAAATGCATATAAAACATCCAAGATAGAGACTATAATAGTATGGAGCAATCACAAATTATAGATACATTGGAGAAGTATCCATGTCTTGCATGTGGATACCCGTGGTGACAATGAGGTAGTCTATTGAGTCACTTGATGTATGTCTTGGTAATCAACTTGCGGATTCCCAAAGTGACATTGTGGTAATCTAGGAACATACCACATAGGTTGATACACGTTTTCATCCCACTTTCTTCGATAGAAACTTTGCGATAATCTTTGAAGTTCTTTGTGTTGGATTGAATATTATGAATCTGAAATTATTTGATACATATCGAATAATTAACTCACAGATACTTGTGGTGACATTGGAGTATCTAGGTGACATTGGAGTTGATTGATGCATATCATATGGTGTTATTGTAGTACGATCTCTAGCAATGTTTGTGACACTTATAGGGATGACTCAATAGATTGGTCGGAAAGATAACTTTGAGGTGGTTTGCTATGTACAACAATTTTATCTTATGTTCTCCGCTATTGATAAGAACTTTGGAGTGATTCTTTGTCGCACGTTGAGGAATGGTTATATGATTCAATTATGTTAGCACTGTTGAGAGATTGCACTAGTGAAAGTATGGACCCTAGGCCTTATTTCTAAGCATTGATATACTGTTTTGCTCATTGTTTACTACTTGTTATATTGTTGTTTTTTATCTGAGATTACAGAAACCTATTTCTACTATCCATACTACACTTGTATCACCATCTCTTCGCCGAACTAGTGCACCTATGCAATTTGTCATTGTATTGGGTGTGTTGGAGACACAAGATATTTTTGTATTTGATTGCAGGGTTATTTGAGAGAGACCTTCTTCATCCTACACCTCTCACGAATTGATAAATCTTAGGTCATCCACTTGAGGAAAAATTGTTGTTGTCCTACAAAACTCTGCGCTTGGAGGCCCAACAGAGTCTACAAGAAGAAAAGTTGCATAGTAGACATCACGTGTCGGGGCGCCAGAGATAGCCGCTCCTCCTTGACACGCATTGGCGGCTGCGAGAGGCGCTCTTCCTTTACGCGGCGTCCAATTTGGACACCTCGGTTGCACGACGGAGAGCGCAGAGGAGATGACGGCTCTGGCTTCACAGGGAGGAGCGTCCCGGTGGCGGAGCCCGGCCATTGAGGTGGAGCACAGAGCGACGGAGCATCAACTCCATTTGCTCCTCGTACTCCGCGTCAGTGGCGGCATACACCTGGCCCGCCACCGCTGGCGTGGACTGTTGGTGGTGTTGCGACGTCTGGTCCTCCTCGTCGCTGGAGGAGATGACGATCTCCGCCTTCGTCGAGGAGTCGCCCACCGATGAGGACGACGACCCCGGAGTTCGTTGGTGGCGTCACCACGAATCGCCAGAGCCCGCCCCAGAACCGCCGTCTGCGGCACCGAAGCCCGGGACTTGCCCATCGTCGGAGTTGTAGAGGGACATGGGCGAAAAGAGGGGATGAGAAGGAGGATAGATTGTGATGCGGACAACGTCGAAGCGCGGCTTATATAGCCGCGATCGGGCCATGCGAATGGCGGTCAGCCGCTTCAATGTTGCATAGCGACCGGAGTCTATTGCTCGGGAAGTTGCGTCGCATTGAGGCGGCGGCTCCCGAGAGGTCGCATCGGTCAGCGTTGTCCTCCCTCCCTCCGGCCATATCACGACATCAATGACGGGCGTTGCGTGCTTTGGGCCGGCATGAATACTGCGTGGTAAGCGGTACGTGCATCGGAAGGAAAGCGCACAGGGGCAGGGTAGGGGTTTGGGTGGGCCAGGGCGGTAGAAGCGGGCGTGACAGCGTCTGGGCTCTCGTAAAGCCCCTCATGTTTGTCTCTGGTTTGCGAGCCCTCCCTTCTCCACGTTTGTCTCTGGTATGTGCGAGAAAACGCGTTTGAACCGATACAAGCCCTCATTAGATGGCTTTCATGGTCCGGATGCGGATCAGCATTGGAGATGCCCTTATGTCTTTAATTTCTGTTAAGAATCTATCTCTGCAGAGGCAGCCGGTTATGTTGTTCACCTCCGCGTGCTGAATTGGTGTATGTAAAGACCGAATTTGGTTTCGTCGTGTAATGCGATGGAGCCGGGGCGGGTGCCCTTTTTCCTTCTTTAAATAAAATATAAGTAACTCTGTATATTCTTCATACGTTTGCATGCATTGACTGTTCATTAAGTAGATACATTTGTCGGAAATTTGATAACGATGCACAAAATTTGTCCTGCCCAAAGTGGAAAGAGGGAAGGGAAAATGTGCAGGAACTACGTGTGTAATCAAAGAATCATTGCTGCATCCTACTATCGCTCCGGTGCTGCTTCTTTCTTTCTGCGTTGCGCGTGCGTCTTGTTGGTTTGATCAGAAGTCAAAGATCATCTTCCGGAACTTCTCCATATGCTCGGCCTGCAGCGAGATGGCCACCGACAGGCTGCCGTCGCGGCTGGCGCTGGGGAGCACGAACGCGAGCCCCTCGTACGCGATGCCGCCGGGGCCCATGAACACGGGCCGGCCCCAGCCGAAGTCGGCGTCGTGGATGGGCAGGCGCACCCAGCTGGTGAGCCCAAGGTTGGGGCACCGGAACGTGTGCGCGCCACGGACCAGCGCCGACAGGTCCGGCTGCATCTCCAGGTAGTCCAGCGCCGAGCGGCAGTACTCGTTGTCCATCACCTCCAGCGCCGCCTGGATCGTGGTCGCGCCGTCCGCCAGCGAGCCGGTCACCTTGCCCGCCACCGCGAGCGGCGTGGCCGTGAAGATGACGTTGCCGAAGTAGCCCTCCGGGAGCGGCGGCTGCAGCCGCTGCCGCCCGTCCGTGGCGCAGTACAACTTCGTGGGCTGCTCTGGGGACAGGCCACGGGCCAGGGACGCGCACCGCCAGACGTGTGCACCGAGCACCGCGTAGGTGCTGAACCGCGGCGCGCCCTCGCCTGTGGGAAGCTGGGCGCGGAGGCGGCCGAGGTCGGCGCGGGACAGCTTGAAGATGTCCACGGCCGTGGGCGGCGCTTCCGGCTTGGCGGTGAGGGCCTGCGGCTCCTCCGAGTCCAGCATGGCGGGCGCTGGCTGGTACTCGATGTGCGGGTGGGAAGGGGTCGGCGGGTCACGTGCGCGGAGGAGGGTGCGGTCAATGAACGGCATGACGGCAATCGGCACGCCACGGCAGAGGTCGGCCCATGAGTTGATGAAGTGCAGGCCGGAGAAGCCGTCCGCGACATGGTGCTGCATGCCTATGCCGAGGGCGACGCCTCCGCACTTGAAGTGGGTCACCTGCAGCAAAATCGCGCCAGTCAGGGACAGCAACATGCAAATAAAAACGAGCCGGTTTAGTTGACAGCTATCGTACTAACACAACTGGAGCATGCGGCACCGATTAATGATTTTCTATCACACTCGCCGCCTCACTAGTAATATTCAATTTTGTTTACTTAGACTAGCGATAATGGGAGTAACTTCAGTAGTAACATGGAGTCCAACTCAGCAAATTTGCTTATGTGGCAATGAGTTAATAAAAAGAGAGGTAGTTGTAGTAATTTAGCTAGTTACTGTAACATCACATGTTTCAATGTAGTATGAGTCTATAACCTAATAAATGAATCTTTGCATGTTATCACACTTAAGTTACTACCCACTATGAAGGTAGTAATATAGTCTAGAAATATGTGTATGTTATTAGTGTATGTTACTATCCATTATGGCTAGTCTTATGAAGAACAATACCCAGTCGACCAAGTACAATTATCGTTCGGCATCTTGCACTCCATCGAGGCTTGCATATGGGAAATGACCCCTCAAATAACACCAAAGCCTCTTAAGGCCGTGATCACTGATCACGACTCGTGACGAGCTCTGAATGTCCCAGAGCACTTTGTGATCGCAAAAACTAAAGTCAGCCGCATAATGCAAAATCAGCTAACAACACAGAAGGCTCGACCAAAAACGATAGCTACTACTCTACAGAATTCAGACCGTGACAGAAAGATCAATCATAGGTTGCTTCCTAGCACAAGAAAAGTCACCAGTATTCCAGTTAGGCAATCACTTTCTCGCAACCGACATGAAATGTGCGTCCGAAGCAAAGTACACTTGCAGCAAGCAACCAGATGGTTGTATACCATCTTGGTGCAGTTGCGAGATTGCACAAGATTATGATCTGTCAACCTTGTCAGCATATTAACTACAAAAAACAAACGGTAACATTAACTAGCTGACGCTAGGAGGGAGGTCCCAGCGAACCACGTCACAACCGTTTGATCGCAATCAAACGATGGCAACTTTCACGAAAAAATCCCTTCACGAAATGAAAACTGCCAACCCCTACAACTAAAGTTGCCACCCGTCTACAACTAAAACTGCCATCAAAATCATTCGCGGATGCTAACCCCTCCTGGGAAACGTTCGCCAGGTATTGGGCTCCAAAACAAAATCCTTATCACGTATTGGTTCGTCTGTGTTTGAAAGATCTCGACGAATCATCGGATTCGACCTGGTCACTCACCCAACGCTCTCAGCACAATTATTTTTTACTTATTTATTTTTTGTGGAAGGATGTTTCTTTAAGGGAAGATGCTGTCAAAGTTAATTCTCCTGAATTTTTTAGAGCTGTTGGATTTGCCCTTTTTCTCGCGAAAAAGCCAAAGGCCATATATTAAGTAGGACAAAGCATTACAAAAACACTCTTACAGAAATTAAAAAATAGATCCAAACCCTTGAGGGTGTCCAATCTTCTTCCTCCTGCATTAACGGGGTGCACCCCATGAGCAAAGCTCGTTGCCGCCTTGGTAGTACTTGACCATAACTACAAACACCAATACTAAGGTATGCTCGTGTGCATACCCCTTCACCTCCTAACGTGAGTGTACAAGTGATTACGGCTTCTCGGCATCCCACCGGCAGTGTCGCTGGTCCGCCTCATCTCTAGTGGCCTTAGGGCCATAAAGGCGCAGCGGACCCTAGCCCTTTCTACTGGGAGGGTTTCTGCTCTGTTTTTTGGGTTTTTTTAGGTCAATTATGGTGTGTGTCCCGTTTAGGAAGTCGTGGCTGCAACGGCTCCCTGAAGATAAAATAAGGTCCTCTCCACCTAGCCCTCCCGGTGGTGCGTCTAGCGTCGTCGGAGGGCTGTGTGAAGGTTTGTTTCTGGCGGATCTCGTGGAATTTGGTCGGTTTTGGTCTCCTATGGATCTTCATAGATCCAGTCCTCGTTTATGTTCGTTCATGTGTCTACAGCTTTGATCTTTCCAACCTATGCTTTCGTTTATCCGTGGTGATTCTTGTTCTAGTGTGTTGCTCGTGTGGGGCATTGCCGACAGCTTTCCGATTGTATACTAAAAACTAGTTCTATCCGGCTCCGGTGAGGGAGGGGCGATGTCAGTGACACGCCTTCCGCTCGCTCTAGTGCTTGTAGTCATTGCTAAATGGTATATGGACCTGGATATAATTTTTATTATTTTTGGTATTCCTTATACCACCATGACAGAAGATGAATAGATCAAAATGTTTTTTGAAAAAGAAAAAAAAACTAAAAACACCAACACTGGAATTGAACTGCTTGATAATTCATGCACTGAAGGGGCCACACCGGCAAGTTATTTTGTAGGCATTTGCATAACAGGTATCCTCAATCATTTGCTTACATGCATTTTATTAGCTAATAAAGACCTACAAAAAGATAATTCCATCTACTAACTAATAATATGTCGCGGAATTGCAATGATATTAGACGCCAAATTGGAATGGTAAATCAAAACTTGTAATGTACGCAAGTTGCCATAAAATTCCACTAGTGCAATTTCGATCTTCACATAAACAAGACCCATGTCGACAATTTCAAATAAATTGAACACGTAATTACGCAAACTGATCGATGATACTACTACACATTCTTGTGAAGAACAAGATGCTACCACTTTTGGAGTGGTATAAGGACAGAAAAATAAAGCCTCACGCGAGGTGCGAAATTCAGGGCGGCCTACCAATGAGGATTTTTTTAGAGAGAGGGCGCTAAAAAGGCCCAGTACGCGGGGCAAGGTCGGCCGACAGTTTTTTTTATTGAGGGACCAACAGATAATTGCGAGGTGTGCCAACAAGTCAGTGATCGAACCACACGCCACACCTCGTCCCATTTCCTTGCAGGTCCACCTGGCACGGTCCATTGCATGCGGACATGCGGCGCCGACGGCTGAAAGCGACGCGCGACCGTCCGTTTCTACCGTACCCAGCGGTGGTGACATCCAGCGCCCCTCACGGGCACGCCTCACGCGACCGCACGCGTTGTGCTCTGCTTCGTCGGCACGTCCTACTCTGTTCCTCGCGTGTGAGAAAAATCACGGAGTGGCATTCATGGTTTACCTGGACCACGAGGAGCGGGTAGGAGGAGATGCCCCCGGTGAAGTCGACGGCGGGGATGAGGCGCTTGAGGTCCATGGTGGGCGCGAAGTCGCCGAAGTCGTCGACGGTGCCGTCGGGCGCGTCGGCCTCCACGAAGAGCACCCCTTCCGCGTTGCAGTCGATCTCCACGCGCCCGTCCTCGTCGCGGGCCAGCCGCCCCGCCATCGGGTAGAAGGGCACCAGCGCCTCCGCCAGCGCCCGGCGCATCCGCTCCGCGTCGAAGTAGCGGCCCGCCTCCTCCCCCTCCCCCGCGCCGCGCCGGAAGAAGTAGACGCTCGGCGTGTGGAACCGCGGCACGACCAGGTCCGGGTTGGCGTTCCACAGCCGGAGCCGCGGCGTCTCCTCCGCCGGCACCACGACCGTCGATCCCCGCACCGTGATCTTCATATCCGCGGATGCAGATCTGGCGGGCAGACTAGGCGGAAGAAAAGCGAGCGGAAGGTCGTCGCTACGTACGTGGAACGCGCGTGGGAGCAGCGGCGATAATTAAAATTAAAGTAGGGCGTTTGGTAGCTCTTGGTGGAGAGCTGGTGAGCGAGCGGGGGTTGGCGCGGGTTTTATAGCCGGCGAGGCGGGATGGCGCGACTTGCCCTCGTTTGCCTCCAGTTTTTTTTTTTTTTTTTGCTCGATTGCTTCGTGGGAGGAGCTGGTGACGGGTGGGGAGTTGGTGGGATGGATGACCAGGCTCGGAAGCGGGACCCCTTTAATTCCTCGGTGGACGCGGTCCAACCTACCGGACCGTGGACGCGTTGCCGGTGATCTACATCAGCCTGATCTGTCCACCTCTATCCGCTGCATCAGCACTGACAGCAGCTTCCGATTTTGGGAATTCATCAGCTGCCCCTAATTCCTACTTGGGCGAAAAATGAAAATGCAGCGGCCAATGATCTTGGACGAGCATCACTCCCTTGTTTTGGTCGAGTATCGTGATTATTAGAAAAGACGAGATAGATTAGAATTTGTTCTGACTTGTCATGTATTTTAAATAAATCATTATACTCTTATATAAATGCCCACGAGGCTCAAGCAATACAATAAATTATTCCACCAATTCTTTTTCTCCCTTCTAACATGGTATCTCGTCGATCCTAAACCCTAGCTGCCGTCGCTTTCGCACCCACGCGCTGTCCCTGGAGCAGTCGGCCTCCATGACCGTCGTCGGGGGCCGCACCGCCCGTATCTTAGGGTTTGTCCGCCGGTCGTGTTGACCGGCTGTCCTAGAAAGTCTTTTTTTCGAATCTTTGCTCCGGGGCTGTCTCTCTCCCGCTGGACAACTTGATCGGCGATTTCTTTTCTGTTTTCCGATCTAATCTTGATCGATTTGCGTCGCCCACCGCTGCCGTCGACCTCGTATGCCTCTACTCCAACACCAACACGATCGGCCGGCTTCTTCATCGACCCAGCGGCCTCGCGCGTCGTCCGCACGTCTGTCCGCCGGTCGCCCCGACCCGGCGGCCTCGCGTCATGTGGCGGCCCTTCACCGCCGCCGTTCGCGCGTCGACCTACCCGTTGATCTACGCCGGCCGTCACCGCCCTGCTTCGACCGGGACTCCTGCATCACCCCGACCCGGCGGCCTCGCGCCATGTGGCGGCCAATCATAGCCGCCCTGCCGCCTGCTGTCGCCGGCGTCATCTCCGACTCCGTCGACACCCCGCCTCTGTCGACACCCCGCCTCCACCGAGCGTCCCCGACCTCGCGCGGTCGGATTGATCACTTGCCCGCCGCCGCGATCCGCCTCAGTTACGCCGTGCGACCGACCTGGCCTGTCGGTTGCGCGCGCCTTCGCAGGTCCCGTGAAGATCGTCCCCGAGTTCAGCGCGCCTCTCCACCGATCGAGCATCGGGCTGCCGCTGTGTCGCCCCGTCGGGCCGCAGCGCCGCCGCTGTCGTGGTTCTAACTCTGACAGTGATGTAGGGGGTATGTATGGAGAGGTTAGATCTCAGCTATTGGGAAGTTGTAAACACACCAAGATGTACGAGTTCAGGCCCTTCGCGGAGGAAGTAACAGCCCTACGTCTCGGTGCCCGGAGGCGGTCGACTGGATTACTGGCGTGTGAATAATAGGGGTGCGAACCCTTCATACTGAGGAGGGGGTGGCTTATATAGAGTTCGCCGGCCCCCTCCTGCCCTCAGTAATGCAGGGTTTATGGTACATTTAAGGTGGGGCGTTACCTAATAAAGTGCTATAACGACCATAAAGACTACTTAACAGCTGAACGTTTGCCTGCGGAGCGACTATAGGTCTCCTGGCGGTCGAGTGGTTGGCTTCATGGTCGAGTGATAGCTTCCTGGTCGAGTGTCTTGAGTCCATCGAGTGAGATACCTTCAAGTCGATTGGAAGGTGACTTCTCCTAGGGATGTCCTAGGGTAGGGCTACTTGGGCAGGTCCGTGCCCCTACCCTAGGTACATGTCTTCATCATTAGCCCCCGAATGGATCGAGGTTAGAGTGGGAAAAGAGTTGGAGATCTTTCCGACTGATTCTTTGGGCTACGTGAGCGCCTCGTTTTGGGTCAATCATCACGGATGACGTTGCCAACCTTTTTCAGTCGCCTTGATCCATTCCAGGCCTTTCGTCGAGTGAATTTCTCTGCTTGTGACATACTGAGCGCCAGCGCGATCGGAGTCTTCTGTTTTGACAAGTTGTTCTGTGGCCCGCAGATGTCACGGGATTCGGATTTTGGGAAGCGCGCGGGGCGGGAGCGGCCGTAGTAATCGGAAGCGATAAAGCGGAAGCTCCTCGATCCCCGCGTCGCCTTTTTCGCCACGTACTGCGCGCGCGTCTGCTGCGGGATTTGACTGGATAGCCTGGGCCTACCAGTCAGCCACTCGGAAGCGGTCCCTTATAAATCGCCGGCTCGGGGTTTCCAAGCAGTGCGCTCTCTTCTCCTCCTTTCTTCCGCCTCTCTCCCTTCGCAAGTCCTTCCGCCACCTCCGTTCCCGCCCCAGCGCAGCGGGCCCGTGCAAGACTTCGCCGGCGACGATGACGAAGAGCAAGACCTCCGCTCTGGAGCGCGCGAAGAAGGCGGTGGCGGGGAAAGGGAAGAGGTCAGCTCGGGGCGGATCTTCCTCTAGGACCGCTCTGCCCAAAGGTTGGATCCAGGGCGACTGGATGCCGTCGGTGCTCCGGCAAGAGGATCTCGACGACATGGTCGAGGGGGGAGTCATTCCCCACCAAGCCGCGCGTCTTCCGGGGGGAGAGATCGAACCTCAACCCCGCGACGGTGAGTGCGTGCTCCTAGCCACCCACATCGACCGAGGGTTTTCTCTACCGCCCCATCCTTTTTTCCGGAGCTTCTTGAACTTCTTCGGAGCGCAGCTCCACCACTTCACTCCCAACTCCATTGTATACCTTGCCGCTTTCATTTCCATGTGTGAGGCTTTCTTGGGTTGCCGCCCCCATTGGGGACTTTTCAAACACATCTTTACTTGCCGTTCTCAATCGGTCAAGAAGGCCAAGTCGAGTGACGAGAGGACGCAGGTGATCCAGTTGTGCGGGGGCTTGGCGATCCAGGCGAGGGGGAAGAGCTGTTTTCCATCCATTACTTTCCCGGAGTCGGTCCGTGGTTGGCAGTCGACCTGGTTCTACTGTCAGGACCAGGCGACCCCAGGACAGTCGACTGGTCTTCCTCCTTTTTCCCTCGATCGAGCTGAAAAACCCGCTTCTCTGAAAGTGACGCCGGAGGAAAGGGCCCAAGTCAAAGTGTTGGCCGGTCGAGTGGTCGAGCTTGTCCGTGAGGGTGTGACTGGGATGGACCTACTGGAGGTCTTCCTCCAGAGGCGCATCCAACCGCTCCAGGCCCGTGACCACCCGATGTGGTTGTACTCTGGCCTCGATGACACCACTCGGATCCACCCGGAGGAGGTCACCGACGAGATGCTGGAGGGGTGGCTGTCGAGCATCACGGGGAACAAAGACAACCCCCGAGGAGCCAGGAGGGTAACTCCACTCGACAACTCGTACGAAGTGGACCAGGTATGTCTTTATGCTCCCGACTGAAATCTTGTTTTCTGCATTGGTCTTTTTTGAGTTGGTCGACTGACTTTCGTCTTGTCTATTGCTTTCCAGGCGACCACCGAGATGTACTCGACGCCCAACGGGGCTCAGGAGCCAACTTAGGAAGGGGAGGCGAGCGGAGGTGAGAGTGGGGACGACCAAGGCGAGTGGGAGTCCGACGGCGAAGGAGAGGGAGACGACACCGTCGACTCCAGCGAAGAGGAGGAGGAGGAGGTCGAACCCCCCCGCCCAGAGGGGCGGTCCAAGCACACACACGACCCAGCGGGGGAACGTGGCAAGGCGACTGCCTCTGTTGGGCAGTCGTCGAAACGCTCTCGGACCTCTTCTCCTACACCGACTGGGAAGGTTCCCAAGCACCCTCGCACGACGCTGTCCAAGCCGCCCAAGGCTCTGCCCAAGATGAAGATAGTTGTCCCTACCATTTCCGGGTAATAATAAAACTTGTTTTCCTTTGTCGACCGTGGACGGATCCTTGGTCGATCCATTGAGCCAACCGACTGACTTTTGAGGCTTGCAGTGCTGCTACTTCTGAGGTCTCCGCCAAGGACGACGACCAAGAGATGGAGGATGCTATTACCTCCAACCCTGGTACGATTACCGACGTTCTGTATTGAGTCGACTGATCATTTATTGCAACTCTGGTCGATTGAACTTTTCCTTTGTAGCCCTCCTCATGTTATCGACCTCCCGGATGACGACGACAACGGTCCGTTGAGAGTGAGGAGGCACAAGAGGGCGTCGGCTGACAAGACCCCCCAATCCACTCCGGCGTCCGAGGGCGTGGCTCGGGATGGTGGTGACACCACTCGGGCTTCTGTGACCTTCGCCGTTCCTCTGGCGAGTGCGAGGCCCTCGTCGTCGACTGCGGATCCGTCTTCACTTTTTGCCGCATACCCCGTCCCTGAGGACCAAGCGGCTGCTGCAAAAGAGGCTATACGCCAGGCGGGGATCATGATGGAGCAAGTGAAGATGGCTCGGGAGGCCAGCCAAGCAGCCTATGACGCGAGTTCGGCTCTTCAGAGCAACGTCCAGGTCAGTCGACTCAACACTTGGTCTGTTATGATATGCTGTTTGAAGAGTCTCTTTTCCGAAGATCTTTTGCATCTGCATCTGTACACCCACTGGGTGTGTCTTCCAATTCTCAGACGAGTGGGGGAACGCTAAGTGCACCCACTGGGTGTAGTCCCCGAGACTACGGTGGACTGCTGGCAGTCGACTGTAGTCTTTACATTGTGTTGCTGTAGCTGCATTTCTTCACTCGGTTTGGTCGGGCCAGGTCGAGTGGAACTGTATCCGGTCGACTGCGGGCAGTCGAATTTTTTTTTGGTCGAACCAGTGGGGGCACGCTGAGTGCACCCACTGGGTGTAGTCCCCGAGACTACTGTCGAATGTTTTTGATTCGGCTGTGGTCTTAGGAACGTCGTCATTGTCTCTTAGTTACTCGGAAGCAACTTATCTTGGATGTCTGTCAACTGATTTTTCTTTTTACAGAAATCTTGCGAACTTGTAGCTCGCTATACTGAGTTGGAGAATCAGCAGATCCAGCTCAACCTTAACTTGAAGCTTGCTCAGGAGAATTTGAAGAAGGCGCAAGAAGAAGCAAAAGGTATGGCTGGTGAGGTTCTCCATTCTTAACGGGTGGCTTTTCTTTCTTGTCCATTCTTGATGTTGGTTCCACTCGACGCGCCGCAGAGAAACTGGAGGAAGCTCTGAAGAAGAAGGACCAAGACCTTGCAGAGGCACAGAAGGAGGCCTCGAGCAAAACGAAGCTCGCAGAAGAGAAACTGGCTTCGGTCGGAACTCTTGAACAGGAGAACTCCAGACTGAAAACTGCTCTCGAGACAGCTAATCGAGACGCCAATCGACTGAAGAAGGAGAAGATGGCTCTGCACGACAAGGCGGGTGAGCTGGCGGGGAGGGTAAAAGATCTGGAGGCTTATCTCGGTGGACTTGCCAAGAAGCTGTTCGTCATGCTCGAAGGTAATTACTCTGCCCCGACTGTCTTGCAGTTTACCAAGCCTGTGTAGGGCCACTGTCTTACTCTTGAATCGTGTTTGCAGAATTCTGCCAGAACTTTGAAGAGGAGACCAGTCGAGTGGAGCCAAGCTTGGACCCTGTTAACTCTCTTGTGAAGGACGAGGCTGCAATGAACGTGCTCCGTCTGGAATCTTGTACTGCCAGCGTCGTTGACTATCTGGCTCGGCTGAAAGTTGCGATGTCGCGGATCGACACATCACTCTGGCCTGGGATGACGCTTCAGAACGACCTCGAGTCTCTGATGGCTCGACTTAACGAAGTCCCAGGTCGAGTGGCGGAATGGAAGAAATCTTCTGCTAGATGTGGTGCTGATGTCGCTCTGTCTCTGGTCCGCGTCCATTGCAAGGAGGCGCGAGAAGAAAAGCTGGCGGCCATCCAAGTTGCCAATACCAAGAAGCACAGCTTTCAAGACTTCATGGAGACTTTCATCGCCTGCCACCCGTATTGCCGACGGGATCGACTTGGATGAGTTCGTCGCCCCTTCCAGTCCTCCTCTTGAGGAGTGAAAAACTTTAAATTTACCTCGGAATGCCGAGTGGATTTGTAACCGTTAAACTCTGCCGAGCCGAGGGCTCGAGTACTTTGAGGTCGGGGATCTTTTAGGCTTTATCTGATCTTGATTTCTCGTTTGAATATCTTCATGGTTTGATTCGTCGAGTGGACCTTGATCTTCACTCAGAATAACCTTGTATTTGCCAGCGGTGCCGCTCCGAAGGGGAAGGTAGCAGTCGACTCACGGATTGGGTTGTGTCTTGTACTTAGGCGAGCACTGGGCTGCTACTAAGCCTCCGAGTGAGAGGTTTGCTCTCCACTCGGTAGGATTTTTAAACACTTAGGCGAGCGTTGGGCTGCAGCTAAGCCCCCGAGTGGGAGGTTGGCTCTCCACTCGGTAGGATTTTTAAACACTTAGGCGAGCGCTGGGCTGCAGCTAAGCCTCCGAGTGGGAGGTTTGCTCACCACTCGGTAGGATTTTTAAACACTTAGGCGAGCGCTGGGCTGCAGCTAAGCCCCCGAGTGGGAGGTTTGCTCTCCACTCGGTAGGATTTTTAAACACTTAGACGAGCGCTGAGCTGCAGCTAAGCCCCCTAGTGGGAGTTTTGCTCTCCACTCGGTAGGATTTTTTCAAACTTAGGTGAGTGCCGGACTGCAGCTAAGTCTCTAAGTGAGAGAACTTAGGCGAGTGCTGGACTGCAGCTAAGCCCCCGAGTGGGAGGATCGCTTTCCACTCGGTAGGATTTTTTCAAACTTAGGCGAGTGCCGGACTGCAGCTAAGTCTCTAAGTGAGAGAACTTAGACGAGTGCTGGACTGCAGCTAAGACCCCGAGTGGGAGGATCGCTTTCCACTCGGTAGGATTTTTTCAAACTTAGGCGAGTGTCGGACTGCAGCTAAGTCTCTAAGTGAGAGAACTTAGGCGAGTGCTGGACTGTAGCTAAGCCCCCGAGCGGGAGGATCGCTCTCCACTCGGTAGGATTTTTTCAAACTTAGGCGAGTGCCAGACTGCAGCTAAGTCTCTAAGTGAGAGAACTTAGGCGAGTGCTGGACTGCAGCTAAGCCCCCGAGTGGGAGGATCGCTTTCCACTCGGTAGGATTTTTTCAAACTTAGGCGAGTGCTGGACTGCAGCTAAGTCTCTAAGTGAGAGAACTTAGGCGAGTGCTGGACTGCAGCTAAGCCCCCGAGTGGGAGGATCGCTTTCCACTCGGTAGGATTTTTTCAAACTTAGGCGAGTGCAGGACTGCAGCTAAGCCCCCGAGTGGGAGGATCGCTCTCCACTCGGTAGGATTTTTCGAGCTTAGGCGAAACGGATTCGCAGCTAAGTCACCCACTGGGGGATTTCATAAGCAAACAGAAGTGACAGCAATTATTGGAACACTCTTGTCTTTGATAAAAATAAACTGCAGAAATTTTCCTTATTACATCTCGTCCAAGGGAGAGCTCAAGTGTAAAAGGGGCGGAGTAGTTCCGCATTCCAAGCTCGTGGCTCGTCGATCTGGCGATCAACATTGTAGAGGTGATACGCTCCATTGTGGAGGACTCTGGTGATGATGAAGGGGCCTTCCCAAGTAGGAGCAAGCTTGTGTGGTTTCTGTTGATCCACTCGGAGGACCAAATCTCCTTCTTGGAAGGCTCGACTCTTCACATTCCGGGCGTGAAATCGACGCAAGTCTTGCTGATAAATGGTCGATCTGATCATGGCCATCTCCCTCTCTTCTTCGAGGAGGTCGACTGCGTCTTGCCAGGCCTGTTCTGCTTCATCTTCGGTGTAAAGCTCGACTCGGGGCGCGTTGTGAAGAAGATCACTTGGCAGAACTGCTTCAGCTCCATAAACCAGAAAGAATGGAGTTCTTCCAGTCGACCGGTTAGGGGTGGTCCTCAATCCCCACAGAACTGACGGAAGCTCGTCGACCCAAGCACCTGCCGCGTGCTTGAGATCACGCATCAGTCGAGGCTTTAGTCCTTTGAGAATCAGACCATTTGCTCTTTCAGCTTGTCCATTCGACTGGGGATGGGCGACCGATGCGTAGTCGACTCGAGTGCCTTGAGAGGCGCAAAAAGCTCTGAACTTGTCCGAATCGAAGTTTGACCCATTGTCAGTGATGATGCTATGCGGGACTCCATATCTGAATGTTAGCCCTCTGACGAAACTGATAGCAGTGCAAGCATCAAGATTCTTGATAGGCTTAGCTTCAATCCATTTGGTGAACTTGTCGACTGCCACAAGCACATGAGTGAAACCACTTCTGCCTGTTCTCAGTGGACCAACCATGTCTAGTCCCCAAACAGCAAAGGGCCAGACAAGTGGAATGGTCTTCAGGGCTGATGCAGGCTTGTGTGACATGTTGGAGTAGAACTGGCACCCTCCACACTTGTCCACTATCTATTTTTGCCATCTCATTTGCTCTAGGCCAGTAAAATCCCGCTCGGTATGCTTTAGCCACAATGGTCCGAGATGACGCATGGTGACCATAGGTCCCCGAGTGGATATCATCAAGGATTATCCGACCTTCTTCTGGTGTTATGCACTTCTGACCGATTCCAGTCGCGCTTTCTCTATACAACTGCCCCTTTATGACTGTGAAGGCCTTGGATCGGCGGACGATCTGTCGAGCCTCTTCCTCGTCCTCTGGGAGCTCTTTCCTTAGGATATACGCGATGTACGGTATCGTCCAGTCGGGAGTGATTGCCAAGACTTCCATGATTAGGTCGACCACATCAGGAACTTCGACTTCAGTCGGATCTGTGGCACTTTCCGGTTGTGGGGCTTCTTCTGTGAAAGGATCCTCCTGGACTGACGGCGAGCGGATGTGCTCCAAAAACACATTGCTGGGAATGGCTTCTCTCTTGGAGCCTATCTTTGCCAGATCATCAGCTGCTTGATTTTTCAGTCGGGGGATGTGATGAAGCTCTAATCCCTCGAATTTCTTTTCTAGCTTTCCCATTGCATTGCAATAACCAGTCATAGCCAGACTTTTGACGTCCCACTCCTTCATCACCTGATTAACCACCAAATCTGAGTCGCCATAGACCATGAGGCGACGGATGCCGAATGAAATGGCCATGCGCAACCCGTACAAAAGTGCTTCATATTCTGCTTCATTATTGGAGGAATCGAAGTGAATCTGGAGAACATATCTGAGCTTATCTCCTCGAGGGGAGACTAGAACTACCCCAGCACTGGAACCATTCAGCATCTTAGATCCATCGAAGAACATGGTCCAGTGCTCCGAGTGAACTTGAGTCGGAAGTTTCTGTTCAATCCACTCGGCGATGAAATCTGCGATTGCTTGGGACTTGATAGCCTTCTTTGCTTCAAACTTGATATCTAAGGGAAGGAGTTCAATCGCCCACTTGGCCACTCGACCAGTTGCATCTCTGTTATGCAGAATCTCTGACAGTGGGGCGTCGCTGACGACTGTAATGGAGTGGTCAGAGAAGTAATGTGCAACCTTCTTCGTGGTCATGTAAATCCCATATACAAGCTTCTGATAGTGAGGGTATCTTTGTTTTGAAGGGGTCAAAACCTCAGACAGATAATAGACTGGGCGCTGAACTCTTAAGGCCTTTCCTTCTTCCTCCCGCTCGACCGTAAGTACCGTACTGACAGCCTGTCCTGTGGCTGCAATGTAAAGCAGCAGAGGCTCTTTGCTGATTGGGGCAGCAAGCACCGGCTGGGTGGAGAGCAGAGCTTTGAGCTCTGCAAATGCTGCGTCAGCTTCTGGAGTCCACTCGAACTTGTCAGACTTCTTCATCAGTCGGTAAAGAGGCAACGCCTTTTCACCGAGACGAGAAATGAATCGACTTAGAGCGGCCAAGCAGCCTGTAAGCTTTTGGACATCGTGCACGCGTACAGGACGCTTCATCCGGAGTATGGTGCCAACTTTTTCAGGATTGGCATCGATCCCCCGTTCGGAAACGAGAAAACCGAGTAACTTTCCACCTGGAACTCCGAACGTGCACTTTGATGGATTGAGCTTGATATCATACCTCCTGAGGTTGGCAAAGGTTTCAGCAAGGTCATCCCGCAGGTCGGAACCTTTCCGTGACTTGACCACAATATCATCCATGTATGCCTCCACATTCCGACTGATTTGAGTGAGTAGACACTTCTGAATCATTCTCATGAATGTGGCTCCGGCGTTCTTGAGGCCGAACGGCATGGTGATGTAACAGAAGCATCTGAATGGAGTGATGAAAGCTGTTTTGATCTCGTCGGGTCCATACAGATGGATCTGATGGTACCCGGAATAGGCATCTAGAAAAGACAATCTCTCGCACCCCGCAGTCGAGTCGACTATTTGGTCGATGCGAGGGAGGGGAAAATGATCTTTCGGGCAGGCCCGATTGATATGTTTGAAATCAATGCACATGCGAAGTGACTTGTCCTTCTTGGGGACCATGACAACATTGGCGAGCCACTCGGAGTGGTAAATCTCTCGGATGAACTCCGCTGCTAAGAGCCGAGCCACCTCCTCGCCAATAGCTTTCCTCTTCTGGACGGCGGACCGTCGAAGATGTTCTTTCACGGGCTTGAACTTCGGGTCGACTCGTAGACGGTGCTCAGCCAGCCCCCTGGGAACTCCAGGCATGTCAGAAGGCTTCCATGCGAAGACGTCCTAGTTCTCACGGAGGAACTGGATGAGCGCTTCTTCCTATTTGGAGTCGAGCGTCGTCGAGATGTGAGTCGGAGCAGCGTCGGGGTCGCTCGGGTGAATGTGAGCTGTCTTAGTTTCGCCGGAAGACTGAAAAGCAGATTCTGAAGCAGGCTTCTTGGCCCGTAGCAATTCACTCGGATCAGCAGTCTTCTGGTACTCTTGCAGCTCAACAACTGCCATTTGAGCGTCAGCAATCTTTGATCCTTTCTGAAAACACTCCTCAGCTTTCCCCCTATTGCCGGTAACGGTGATCACACCTCTGGGGCCGGGCATCTTCAACTTGAGATACACGTAGCATGGTCGAGCCATGAAGCGTGCATAAGCCGGCCGGCCCAGGATAGCATGGTAAGCACTTTGGAAGTCCACAACCTCAAATGTCAATTTTTCCTTGCAGTAATTCTTTGAATCACCGAAAACCACGTCGAGAGCAATCTGGCCGAGTGACTCGGCTTTCTTTCCAGGAATGACTCCATGGAAGCTCATGTTGCTGGCACTGAGCCTGGACATCGGAATGCCCATCCCTTTCAATGTTTCAGCATACAATATGTTCAGGCCACTGCCACCATCCATCAGGACTTTGGTCAGTCGAGTGCCTTCGACAACTGGGTCGACCACCAAAGCTTGCCTCCCAGGGGTGGCAATGTGCGTAGGGTGATCGGACTGATACTGGGGTTCGACCGATACTGGGTCGACGGCTGCCGCAGGAGGACGCCACGAACGAATGCGCGGAAATGCGTCGCACCGCGGACGGGGAGCGCGTCGACGTCGAGTGGCGCCTCTTGAAGCCAGGCAGAGTCGTCGGCGATGAACGTGAGCGCGCCGAGACGGATCTCGCGGCCCTCCACCAAAACTCCGCACGAAACCATGATCAAAGGGATCGGAAAAACCGCAACTTCCCCAATCAGGCGCTAAGATTCCTGCCCCACGGTGGGCGCCAACTGTCATGGTTCTAACTCTGATAGTGATGTAGGGGGGTATGTATGGAGAGGTTAGATCTCAGCTATTGGGAAGTTGTAAACACACCAAGATGTACGAGTTCAGGCCCTTCGCGGAGGAAGTAACAACCCTACGTCTCGGTGCCCGGAGGCGGTCGACTGGATTACTAGCGTGTGAATAATAGGGGTGCGAACCCTTCATACTGAGGAGGGGGGTGGCTTATATAGAGTTCGCCGGCCCCCTCCTGCCCTCAGTAATGCAGGGTTTATGGTACATTTAAGGTGGGGCGTTACCTAATAAAGTGCTATAACGACCATAAAGACTACTTAACAGCTGACCGTTTGCCTGCGGAGCGACTATAGGTCTCCTGGCGGTCGAGTGGTTGGCTTCATGGTCGAGTGATAGCTTCCTGGTCGAGTGTCTTGAGTACGTCGAGTGAGATACCTTCAAGTCGATTGGAAGGTGACTTCTCCTAGGGATGTCCTAGGGTAGGGCTACTTGGGCAGGTCCGTGCCCCTACCCTAGGTACATGTCTTCATCAGCCGCCCCGTGGCTCTCCCTGCGGCTGCATCGACCCACGTGTTGCCGCTGTGTCGCCCCTTTGGGCCGTAGTGCCGCGTCCCGCGGTCTACCGCCGCATCGAGTATGTCTATTCCAGGCCGTCTCTGTGGCAGCACCGACCCTCACGCTGTCGCTGCGTCGTCCCATCGGGTCGTAGCGAGCGTGGCACGCGGTCTCCGCCGCTGCCCGAGGCCATCACCGTGGCTGCACCGACTCGCGCGCCGTCGTTGTGTCGCCTCTTCAGGCCGCAACGCCATGGCCCGCGGTCCCAGCCGCCGCCCCGAGGTCTTCCCGCCGTCGCCCCAACCTACCCACCGCCACTACGTCGCCCCTTCGGGCCATAGCGTCGCGGCCCGCGGTCCACTCCGCCGTCACACACGTTGACCTTCTGTGGTATGCGCAGCGCCGTCTCCCTTGGCGCGGGAACGCCACCGTCCGCGTCGGTCTTCATCATGTTGTCGGGTTCTTCGCCTCCTTCGAGCATCGCCGCCGCGCTCCTAACCTAGCCGCCGCCGTCAGGCCGCCGCAGCTGCTCTTCTTCGGCCGCCGCCGCGACTACCCCATAGCCACTGCCGCTGCCCGTCCACCTCCCTTTGTCTTTGCCCAGCACCAGCCCATCGCCAGCGTCGTCGTCATCTACCCCGACCACTTCGTCTACTCCGACCACCGTTGGTGACATCGGCCCCCCGCCGATGGACGCCACAATCGTCGTCGTGTTCTTCTCTGCTGGCCTCTCCGACTTCTTCGACATGGCGTATAGCTCGTGCAGGTCCCAATCTCTGCGCGCCCGGTGCTGGCAACACCGCCGCGTGCCTTCGTCCACGACGTGTCCCCGGGCCTGGCAAGCCTGGTGCGGTGCTCCGTCAACTTCGTCTTCGTCCGTCTACGCATGCCCGGTGCTGGCAACACTGGTGCGTGCTTTCGTCTATGATGTGTCCCCGGGCTTGGCAAACCCGCCGCGACGCGTCGTCAACAACATCTCCTTTCCGGCGCACCACTACTTCGACACCACTGCGCCCATGCTAACTCGGCGCCCCCTTGCGCCCGCGGCTCCATGGCGACTTCCTCGACACCGGCCACCCTGACTCGACATCGACCACGGCATTCTTCGCACGGCTACCTTGACCACGGCTCCACCACCCACGCTCTCGGCTACCTCGACAACGACACAAAGGGCTACCGCCTTGCTTGAGCAACCTCATCGGTTTCCACTCCAGCCACGACTCCGCGATGCATCGACCGTTACGACTGTGGGGGGGGGGTCCGTCCGCTTGCCTTCGGATTCTTCTTCAGTCTCACCGTTTGTGTCGCTACCGTTGTGACTGCGGAGGGATGTTGAGTATCGTGATTATTAGGAAAGACGAGATAGACTAGGATTTGTTCTGGCTTGTCTTGTACTCCAAGTAGATCATTGTACTCCTATATATATGCCCACAAGGCTCAAGCAATACAACGAACTATTCCACCAATCCTCTCTCTCCCTTCCAACAGTTTTGTTATATTTTTCCTGGTTTTGGAGGATTTGTTACTCCGCTCACATGAGACACAATGGCGGATTTTGAATTATATACTACTCCATTCGGTCCTAAATATAAGCCCTTTTAGAGATTTCAATATGAACAATCGTATGGAACAAAAAAATTGAGTGAATCTGCACTCTAAATATATCTATGTATATCTAAAAAGTTTTATATTTAGAAACAGAGCGACTATGTCTCTATTCTTAGCAGACGAGCTTGCTTCAAATCACGAGCTCCCAGTTCGTATTTGAGCTTGGATTATGTCGAGAAACTCGGAATCCAAACCAAGATAATTTCGAATCTGAGAATGACACAAGATTAGTTTTTTTAGAATGCGCATGAGCTCTGTGTGCCTATATATTAAGATAGAAAACAATGTTTATGTTACAAGAACGGGTATGTAAAGCCGCATATCATCCATGGCAACCTACACAAACCACCGGGGTTGGCACAAGCATGACTAGCCTACTACTCGCTTTAGACTACCATCCCCACCTTCTTTCGCTCACGCAAAAGATCCGGACCTTATTGACAACTGCCGAGGCGAGAAGGGATTTGTTCTTGAATATCCTCATATTTCTCTTGAACCAAATGCAACGGAGAGTGTGGATAATGACTGAGTTTATCCTGTTGCATCTTGGGAGATAACGTCTGCTGCCACAAAGACCACCATGGAAGAATTTGGTCAGTCGATGAAGGAGCAAGGCGGACGAGGCTAGTCCAATGGAGCACACTGAGCCAAACTTCGCGGGCTTATATACACCGGACAAGGAGGTGTACGTTCATTTCATCACACTAGTTGCAAAGAGGGCAGGACGGCTGATGGAGGAGCCCTCGTTTGGCAAGGCGATCGGAGGACCAACACCTGCTTTGTTGCACAAGCCACACAAAGAACTTGAATATTATGGGCGCCCGGGGTTTTCATACTAGATAATCCCATCCACATGAGATACGACCAGCAAAGAAGGCTTCATACGTGGATTTGGATGAGTAGCATACAATAGTCATCCACTTCTAGCTCCATGAGTCAATGCCATGCGTCATTGGGGAGCCTGAAATTGTTGGCCACATGGTAGGGGAACTGCATGATCGTGGCGGCAGGAAGACGGCCATGAAGGTCGCTCACCCAGGAGGATACATGAAGGCCTTCCTAAACCATCCGACTGGCTAGGGGAGCAGGCTTGACAACCGCAGCAACATCGGGTTCCAAATGAGGAATACGAGCTCCGTAGATCTAGTGGTCCTACAAAAATAGCACTAAAGCACCGTTTCTGGTCTCAATCTAAGAAGATGCCTTGAAGATGGATGTGGCATTAACTGAAAGGGAGAGCTTCAAGGACAACTAGGGGAGAACATCGGAATTTTTTGTTTCCAAAGCCATTTAGTTCTTAGGGAGTCGTTGAGAGCTTTGAGGTTGTGCAAACTGAGCCCTCCAAATTAAACGCGAGTGCACATCCGTCCAGGGGACCAAGCATTGGCATCCTTTTGCACAATCTGTGCCAGCCCACAGGAAATCCCACCTAAACTTGTCGGCCTCCTTGAGAAACCATGGCGTCGGGTCCAAAGCAAGCATATGGTAGATGCCCATGGTCGTGATCATGGTATATAGCAAGATGATGCGGACGATGGTGTGATCAAACCAGTTTTCCAAGAGGGGAGCTTGCTTGTGAATTGGTCCGCCAGGGGCATGAAATCGGGGTTTTTAAGCTGCGAGTGAGAGAGAGGAAGGCAGAGGTATTTTATTGGGAAGGATGAATCGTGCAAGGGGAATTTTTGGTGAGGCCTTGCAGATGAAGCTCATGGCACTAGATCGGGATGATAGCATTTTTGATAGGTTTACCTTGAGACCCAAAGTGCCTCAAAAAATATCAAGAGTGGCCTTGGTTCCCTCTATGTCGTGGAGCGACAGTCACAAGAAGAGTGGCACGTCGTCTACGAACATAAAGGATCTATGCTTGATGCCCCATTGCGAGAGGGGTAGGAAAACTTGTTGTTGATCGAATTGCCGGATGATCGCATCGAGGACATCAATTATGAGGAGAAAGAGCACATGGGACATTGGGTCTCCCTGTCACAAACCTCAAGCATGCGCGATTTGTGTCGATGGGTTTCCGTTAACCAAGACACGGGAAGTGGAGGTGCGAAGGATGACAACAATTAAGCCGGTCCACCTGTAGCCAAGACTGTGATATCGAAGGATTTACAAGAGGAAGGGCCACACCATAGAGTCGAAGGATTTAGAGATGTCTAGCTTTGGGGGAAGGGAGGGGTGTTTATTTTGGTGAAAAAGCTTTACCAATAACTGAACCAAGAATAAATTGTCGTGGGTCGATCTGCCCTTCACGAACGCGCTTTGGTTCAATAAGATGAGTTCTGGTAGCCATGGAGAGGGGTGATTTGCGAGGACACGCGCCATGATAACCCACAAGTATAGGGAATTGTTTGTAGCCTTTTTCGGTAAGTAAGAGTGTCGAAACCAACGAGGAGCTAAAGGTAGAATTAATATTCTCTCAAGTTCAATCGACCACCGATACAACTCTATGCACACCAACGTTTGCTTTACCTAGAAACAAGTAATAAAACTAGAAGTACTTTGTAGGTGTAGCGGGATAAGTTTGCAAGATAATAAAGAATGCAGAAATAAAAGTTAGGTGTTGTTTTAATAAAAGTGCAATTATGTTAGTATAGCGAGTGTGGAAAAGTGGTGGTAGGATTTGCGGAATTGTCCCTAAGCAATTGGCTAAGTTACTAGATTGATAGCAAGTTTTTATGTGGGAGAGGCCACTGCTAGCATGCCATCCCTTACTTGGAATTCTATGCAGTTATGATTGGAACTATTAGCAAGCATCCGCAACTATTAAAGATCATTAAGGTAAAACCCAACCATTGTATTAAGATATATTGGTCCCCCTTCAATCCAGTATGAATCAATTTCTATGGTAGGAAGAAGTTTCCGCCACTCTTGCCCTCCAATGCATAGTCCTATCGACATACAACTAAACCTATGGTGTGATCCACACACGCGCTCATATGATGGGCACCAAAGGATACAACTAACCCTTGGGGCACCCCTCTGGTACTTCTTTGGCCCAAGTTGTGTATTTTGGTCCATAAAAATTCCCCAAAAGGTTTCGCTGTGTTTGGACTCCGTTTGGTATCGATTTTCTACGATGTAAAAAACAAGCAAAAAAACAGCAACTGGCACTGGGCACTATGTCAGTAGGTTAGTCCCAAAAAATGATATAAAGTTGCTATAAAATGATTGTAAAACATCCAAGAATGAATATAACAGCATGAATACTTCATAAATTATAGATATGTTGGAGACGTATCAGGGTGCTCCACACCTGGGATGTTCAAGGGCCCAAGAAGACGGGAAGCGTGGAGGACAGGATTAAGGCGGTGGAGCAGGAGATCTTCAAGTGCCAAGGGATGGTCAAGCGTGGGCTTAGTGCCAACTACTCCATGATCGCGAAATTCACCCGTGATTGCAAGGTCAAGGTGGATGGCCAGTCCATGAAGGACATCGTCTTCAACTTCAACGAATAAATCAATCACCTCCAAGGCCAAATTTATGATCTCCAAAATCAAAATTTTGAGTATGAAGCAAGATTCAAAGGTATGAGTTTAGCTGCAAGTTTCAGGGCCCCGTAGACTCGTCCATCTTTTTATGATGGTGAACCCCTGCCATGGAAGACGGAGGACAAGTCTACCACCTCATCACCACCAACATCACCAAAGAAGGAGACTTGAGTACACGGGTATGGGCACTCCCCTTGGCTTTCGCCAAGCTTGGGGAGATGCCTTGGTATCGTATCACCATCAATTTTTTTATCTTCACCAGTTTTTAGTTCAATCCTCAGTTATTTTTTGTTTTAGTCGAATAAAAGTTTAGTATGACTATTTTCGAGTGCTAGTTTCATGATCTATCTATCTATGTAATCAAGTGAGAGTTATATAATAAGGATTAGTTTGAGTTTTTTCCTTTTACGTCATCAAAATAAGGAAAATAATGAAAAAGTCATATTCTAATCTTATGGAAAGTAATGACATTACATAAGGAAAAGTATAAATGGTAAAATTTATTGAAAGTTGACAAACATAGCATTGGTCAATGATACAATTCATGAAAGAATTAATAAGGGAAGAGAAGATTCACATGCAAATATACTATCTTGGAAATCTTTTATGATTGTGAGCCCCCATTAAGTATTTTATGTCAAATTGTTGATGTTGGACAAGGAAGAGAACGTAATGATTTTATGTTTGTTCATATTCACATAGAATTTATATTGTCATAGATCCCCAACATGTGGTGCTTGCCCGATATCTTTGCTAGCCAAAAACATGCACCAAGTAGAGATACTACTTGTGCATCCAAAAACCTTAAACCCAATTTCATGTTATGAGAGTCCACTATACCTACCTAAGGATTGAATAAGATCCTTCAAGTAAGTTTTCATCGATGCATAGGGCGATAAAAATTGCTTCTAAATATGTTTGATCTTTTATTGCAAGGGAAAATAAGCATTGTACAAACTTGTGATGGCAAAGTAATAAAAGCAATAGACTGCATAATAAAGGTTGCTATCATAAGGGGCAATATAACATGACGTTCTTTTGCATTAAGAGATTGTGCATCCAAAACCAAAAAGTGCATGACAACCTCTGCTTCCCTCTGCGAAGGGCCTATCTTTTACTCATGTATTTACTTTTTATGCAAGAGTCAAAAGTGTTCTCCTCTATTCCTTTTTATTTTTCTCTTTTGCAAGCATCATGTGGTGGGGAAATATCTAGGCACATATATCCAGTTGGATATGAGTGATCATGAGTTATTATTGTTGACATTGGTACTTCTTGATCTTGTGTTGGTTTTTCCCTTGAAGAGGAAAGTGAAAGTGCAACTAATCCCTGAGTAATTTTGGTAATTCATAACAACATATAGCTCATTGAACTAATATCCATTCAAGTTAAATATTTCAGAAACTTCAATGATTGGCATGGCATGGACTAGAGATGTGGACTCCTCAAAATGCTAAGGACAAAGATTGGCAAAAGCTCAAGACTCTTCATTTTAATTTTAGTGATCCAAGATCACATTGAGTCCATAGGAAAGCCAATACTATTAAAAGGGGATGAGGTGTTGCTTAATGGCCTACTTTCTCAAAGTTCTTAGTGATATTGCTCCAAAACCCTCAACCACTTTCTCATTTCCACATTTGTCCAAAACCTCAAAGTCAAACTCGGCCCAGCCGATTTGATCCATCCGGAGCTACCGAGTTCATTTGACATAGCCACTGCCAAAAACCCTAGACAATTCAGTCCTACCGATACGGATCTTGGTCTCACCGAGATGGCCTTGCAAACTCTCTATTGCCTATTGTAATTATTTGGGTCTCACCGAAATGTGCAATCGGTGCCACTGAGTTCACTTGACATTCTCGCTATTGCCTTATTGCTTCACTCCTGTCTAACCGAGTTGATGCAATCGGTGCCACCGAGTTGATGTTTTCCCTAAGCCCTAGTACATTGGTCCCACCGAGTTGTTCCAGCCGGTCCCACCGAGATTCCTAATGTTCACATTTTGAAATAAATCGATCTCACCGAGTTCTTCTATTCGATCTCACCGAGTAGGGTCAAATGTGTGTAATGGTTGGATTTTGTGTGGAGGCTATATATACCCCTCCACCCCCTTCTCCATTTGAGAGAGAGCCATCGGAACGTGCCTACACTTCCACTACTCATTTTCTGAGAGAGAACCACCTATTCATGTGTTGAGACCAAGACGTTCCAATCCAACCACAAGAATCTTGATCTCTAGCCTTCCCCAAGTTGCTTTCCACTCAAATCATCTTTCCACCATAGCCAAATATGTGTGTGAGAGAGTTAAGTGTTGGGGAGACTATCACTTGAAGCACAAGAGCAAATAGTTCATCATCAACACACCATCTATTACCTTTTGGAGAGTGGTGTCTCCCAGATTGGTTAGGTGTCGCTTGGGAGCCTCCGACAAGATTGTGGAGTTCAACCAAGAAGTTTGTAAGGGCAAGGAGATGCTACCTCTTGAGCACTGCATTGGTTTTCCCTTGAAGAGGAAAGGGTGATGCAACAAAGTAGCGTAAGTATTTCCCTCAGTTTTTGAGAACCAAGGTATCAATCCAGTAGGAGACTACACGCATGTCCCTCGTACCTACACAAACAAAAAAGAAACTTGCAACCAACACGATAAAGGGGTTGTCAATCCCTTCACGGTCAGTTACGAGAGTGAGATCTGATAGAGATAATAAGATAAATATTTTTGGTATTTTTATGATATAGATTGAAAGTAAAGATTGCAAAATAGATTGGAAACTTATATGATAAAAGATAGACCCCGGGGCCATAGGTTTCACTAGTGGCTTCTCTCAAGATAGCATAAGTATTACGGTGGGTGAACAAATTACTGTCGAGCAATTGATAGAAAAGTGCATAACTATGAGAATATCTAGGCATGATCATGTATATATGCATCACGTCCGCAACAAGTAGACCGAAACGATTCTGCATCTACTACTATTACTGCACACATCGACCGCTATCCAGCATGCATCTAGAGTATTAAGTTCATAAGAATAGAGTAACGCATTAGGCAAGATGACATGATGTAGAGGGATAAACTCAAGCAATATGATATAAACCCCATCTTTTTATCCTTGATGGCAACAATACAATACGTGCCTTGCTGCCCCTGCTGTCACTGGGAAAGGACACCGCAAGATTGAACCCAAAGCTAAGCACTTCTCCCATTGCAAGAAAGATCAATCTAGTAGGCCAAACCAAACTGATAATTCGAAGAGACTTGCAAAGATAACCAATCACACAAAAAAGATTTTAGAGAAGAATCAAATATTGTTCATAGATAAACTTGATCATAAACCCACAATTCATCGGATCTCGACAAACACACCGCAAAAAGAGTTACATCAAATAGATCTCCAAGAAGATCGAGGAGAACATTGTATTGAGATCCAAAGAGAGAGAAGAAGCCATCTAGCTAATAACTATGGACCCGAAGGGCTGTGGTAAACTACTCACACATCATCAGAGAGGCTGTGGTGTTGATGTAGAAGCCCTCCGTGATCGATTCCCCCTCCGGTGGAGCTCCGAAAAAGGCCCCAAGATGGGATCTCTTGGGTACAGAAGGTTGCGGTGGTGGAAATAGGGTTTCGTGGTGCTCCTGGATGTTTTCGGGGTATATGGACATATATAGGAGGAAGAAGTAGGTCGGTGGAGCTTTGAGGGGCCCACGAGGGTGGGGGGCGTGCCCAAGGGGGCAGGCGCGCCTCCCTGCCTCGTGGCCACCTTGTTTCTTTCTTGACGTCTACTCCAAGTCCCCTGGATCACGTTTGTTCCAAAAATAACTCTCCCGAAGGTTTTATTCCGTTTGGATTCCATTTGATATTCCTTTTCTATGAAACACTAAAATAGGCAAAAAACAACAATTTGCACCGGGCCTTGGGTTAGTAGGTTAGTCCCAAAAATAATATAAAAGTGTATAATAAGGCCCATTAAACATCCTAAACAGATAATATTAATAGCATGGAACAATAAAAAATTATAAATACGTTGGAGATGTATCAAGCATCCCCAAGCTTAATTCCTGCTCGTTCTCGAGTAGGTAAATGATAAAAACAGATTTTTTGATGTGGAATGCTACCTAGCATAATTCTCAATGTAATTTTCTTTATTGTGGCATGAACATTCAGATCCGAAAGATTCAAGACAAAAGTTTAATATTGACATAAAAACAATAATACTTCAAGCATACTAACTAAGCAATCATGTCTCCTCAAAATAACATGGCAAAAGAAAGTTCATCCCTACAAAATCATATAGTTTGGTCATGCTCCATTTTCGTCACACAAGAATGCCCTCCTCATGCACAACCCCGATGACAAGCCAAGCAATTGTTTCATACTTTAGTAATCTCAAACTTTTTTCAACTTTCACGCAATACTTGAGCGTGAGCCATGGATATAGCACTATGGGTGGAATAGAATAATATGATGGGGGTTATGTGGAGAAGACAAAAAAGAGAAAGTCTCACATTGACGGGGCTAATGAATGGGCTAGGGAGATGCCCATCAATTGATGTCAATGTAAGGAGTAGGGATTGCCATGCAACGGATGCACTAGAGCTATAAATGTATGAAAGCTCAACAAAGGAAACTAAGTGGATGTGCATCCAACTTGCTTGCTCACGAAGACCTAGGGCATTTGAGGAAGCCCATTGGTGGAATATACAAGCCAAGTTCTATAATGAAAAATTCCCACTAGTATATGAAAGTGACAAAACAAGAGACTCTCTATCATAAAGATCATGATGCTACTTTGAAGCACAAGTGTGGAAAAAGAGGATAGTAGCATTGTCCCTTTTTATTTCTTTTCTTTTCCCCCCTTTTTTTTATTTTTTTGGGCCTTTCCTTTTTTGGCCTTTCTCCTTTTTGTTTTTGGGACAATGCTCTATTAATTATGATCATCACACTTTTATTTATTTGCAACTCAATGATTACAACTCGATACTAGAACAAAATATGACTCTATATGAATGCCTCCGGCGGTGTACCGGGAAGGGCAATGAATCAAGAGTGACATGTATGATAAATTATGCATGGCGGCTTTGCCACAAATATGATGTCAACTACATGATCATGCAAAGCAATATGACAATGATGAAGCGTGTCATAAATGAAACGGTGGAAAGTTGCATGGCAATATATCTCGGAATGGCTATGGAAATGCCATAATAGGTAGGTATGGTGGCTGTTTTGAGGAAGATATAAGGAGGTTTATGTGTGACAGAGCATATCATATCACGGGGTTTGGATGCACCGGCGAAGTTTGCACCAACTCTAAAGGTGAGAAAGGGAAATGCATGGTACCGAAGAGGCTAGCAATGATGGAAGGGTGAGAGTGGGTATAATCCATGGACTCAACATTAGTCATAAAGAACTCACATACTTATTGCAAAAATATACAAGTCATCAAAAACCAAGCACTACGCGCATGCTCCTAGGGTGATAGATTAGTAGGAAAAGACCATCGCTCGTCCCCGACCGCCACTCATAAGGAAGACAATCAAATAACACCTCATGTTTCAAATTTGTTACACAACGGTTACCATACGTGCATGCTACGGGACTTGCAATCTTCCACACAAGTATTTCTCAAATTCACAACCACTCAACTATCACAACTTTAATATTACCATCTTTATATCTCAAAACAATTATCAAGCATCCAACTTCTCATAGTATTCAATGCACTTTTTATGATAGTTTTTATTATACCAATCTTGGATGCCTATCATATTAGGACTACTTTTATAACCAAAGAAAATTACCATGCTGTTCTAAAGGACGCTCAAAATAATATAAGTGAAGCATGAGAGTTCAATAATTTCTATAAAATAAAACCACCACCGAGCTCTAAAAGATATAAGTAAAGCACTAGAGCAAAATTATCTAGCTCAAAAGATATAAGTGAAGCACATAGAGTATTCTAACGAATTCCAATTCATGTGTGTCTCTCACAAAAGGTGTGTACAACAAGTATGATTGTGTTAAACTAAAAAGCAAAGACTCAAATCATACAAGACGCTCCAAGCAAAACACATATCATGTGGTGAATAAAAATATAGCCTCAAGTAAAATTATCGATCGACGAAGACGAAAGAGGGGATGCCCCAGGGATGCCTTTCGGGGCATCCCCAAGCTTAGGCTTTTGGTTGTCCTTGAATTTTACCTTCGGGTTCCTTGGGCATCCTCAAGATTAGGCTCTTGCCACTCCTTATTCCATAATCCATCAAATCTTTACCCAAAACTTGAAAACTTCACAACACAAAACTCAACAGAAGATCTCATGAGCTCCGTTAGTATAAGAAAACAAACCGCCACTTAAGGTACTATAGTGTAACGCCCTCGATGCGGCTATATCTCCCACGTGTCGAAGCACGACTTAGAGGCATAACCGCATTGAAAGCAATGTCGCAAGTGAGGTAATCTTCACACAACCCATGTAATACATAAGGGAAAGGATACATAGTTGGCTTACAATCTCCACTTCACACAAGTACATGAATAAAGCATTACATCATCCAAATACAATCAAGGTCCGACTATGGAACCAAAATAAAAGAAGAACCCCAAATGCGACAAGGTCCCCGATCAACCCCAACTGGGCTCCACTACTGATCGACTAGAACGAAACAACACAAAGGACAAGATCTTCATCGAGCTCCTCCTTGAGCTTGGTTGCGTCACCTGCTCGGTAACATCGGCACCTGCAAACTGGTTTTGGAAGTATCTGTGAGTCACGGGGACTCAGCAATCTCGCACCCTCGCGATCAAGACTATTTAAGCTTATGGGTAAGGTAAAGGTATGAGGTGGAGCTGCAGCAAGCGACTAGCATATATGGTGGCTAACATACGCAAATGAGAGCGAGAAGAGAAGGCAAAGCACGATCGATAAAAGTATGATCAAGAAGTGATCCTAGAACAACCTACGTCAAACATAACTCCAACACCGTGTTCACTTCCTGGACTCCGCCGGAAAGATACCATCACGGTTACACACGCGGTTCATGTATTTTAATTAAGATCAACTTCAGGTTTTCTACAACCGGACGTTAACAAATTCCCATCTGCCCATAACCGCGGGCACGGCTTTCAAAAGTTCAAATCCCTGCAGGGGAGTCCCAACTTAGCCCATCACAAGCTCTCACGGTCAACGAAGGATATTCCTTCTAGCGGGAAGACCCGATCAGACTCGGAATCCCGGTTACAAGACATTTCGACAGGGTAAAACAGATCCAGCAACACCGCCCGAATGTGCCGACAAATCTCGATAGGAGCTGCACATATCTCGTTCTCAGGGCACACTCAGATTGTCCAAACTTCCGGTAGGCCAGCCTAGAGTTGCCCCTGGTGGCCACCGGCGGCTGACAGTTTGGACCAACACTCAGAGGAGCACTGGCCCGGGGGGGGGGGGTTAAAATAATGATGACCCTTGAGTCTGCAGAACCCAAGGGAAAGAAAAGGCTAGGTGGCGAATGGTAAAACCAATGTTGGGCATTGCTGGAAGAGTTTTATTCAAGGCGAACTGTCAAGGGGTTCCCATTATTACCCAACCGTGTAAGGAACGCAAAATCCGGGAACATAACACCGATATGACGGAAACTAGGGCGGCAAGAGTGGAACAAAACACCAGGCATAAGGCCGAGCCTTCCACCCTTTACCAAGTATATAGATGCATTAATTAAATAAGAGATATTGTGATATCCCAACAAGTAAACATGTTCCAACAAGGAACAACATCTCCATGTTCCAACAAGGAACAAACGTCAATCTTCACCTACAACTAACAATGCTATAAGAGGGCTGAGCAAAGCGGTAACATAGCCAATCAACGGTTTGCTAGGACCAGGTGGATTAGAGGCTTGGTTCAACAACATGGGAGGCATGATAAGCAAGTGGTAGGCTTCGTAGCATAGGCATAGCAAAAGAGCGAGCAACTAGCAAGCAAAGATAGAAGTGATTTCGAGGGTATGATCATCTTGCCTGAAATCCCGCAAGGAAGAAGAACGAGTCCATGAAGAAGATAAACAGACGTAGACGAACGGATCCTCACAAACGTGACGTTACCGGAACCAACCCGAAGAAGCAAACACCGGAAAGAAGCACCCAACATAGTAAACAACCATCACATAAGCATGGCACGATGCGCAAACAAGTATGATGCATGTCCGGTTTAAATATGCATGGCATGGCAAGGGGCACAAACAGAACTACAAGTTAAGTGGAGCTCAATATGCAACGAGTTGCATATTAACGGAACACCACATCAATTATTTAGTTCTCTCTCGTTTATGTACCCAACAAGATTAAATGTTGTTAGCATGGAAAGAGGGTGAAGCATAATAAAACTATCTAATCTAGGCAAGTTTAAATGAGGCCGGAACAACAAAACAACAAGTCCAGAAACTCCTCATGTGCATATTTTAGGTTTGGTACTGTTCTGCCCTAAACATAATTTTAGAGTTATTAAACATGAAAAACAAGTGCCCCATGTTAAACTAGGCATTTTTCTACCCCATTTACATATAAAGATTATTAAATTTGGAGCTACGGTTATTTAGTTATGAATTAAATCATTTTAACATGCTATTTAAACAAATTTAAGCAAACATCAATTTAAACATTTTAAACATGGATGAAAATGACATATTATGAAACTAGATGAAAAACTAAGCATATTTCATATATAAATTGTTTTAATCCGATGCACGGTTAATTAGTTATTAAATGCATGAAGTTAAGGGTCTAAACTGTAAACATGCAGTTTTCTACAAAATAGGGAAATTTGTCTGCTAAAAAAGTAGCAGTTGGGCTGAAACTGGTTGGCCCAATAGAGAAAGGAAAAAAAAGGAGGGCGCTTGGGGGGGCGGCCTCACCCATGGGCTCTTGGCCCGGTCGGTGCTGGGTTGGCCTGCTGGCGCAGGACGCGGGCTGCTGGGCTGGGCCTAGGCGGCTTGGCTGGAGGCGATCGAGGCCTCATGGTCCACGCGTGCACGGTCAATGCGCGGTCGAGCGCTCGTCTCCCTCACACAGCAGACCGATGCAGAGGAAGCAGGGGCGACGACAGGAGGACTCCGGTGACGACGAGGCAGAGCAGCGGCGAGGCGAGGCGGGGATCGGCCGGATCCGGGAGCGGGGCTGCGTGGGACGCCGGGTACAGCGGCAAGGAGGGCTTGGACGGCATCAGCGTTTGGCGGCGGCAATCGCAGCTCCAAGGGGATGGCGCCATGAGTGGTCTGCACAGGGAGACGAGGGGAAGGCAGCGAAGACGTGGAGCGACCATGGATGCCCCTGCCAGTTTTCGGAGTTGGAAGAAGAGGTGAAGCAGCGCTGGTCCCCGGCGAGGTTGAAGACGGCGCAGGCGAGGACCTCCTCAGGTGACTGGCGCTGTTACAGAGAACAGAGAGAGAATCGAGTGAGACAGAGGGAGCAACAAGGGGGCGAAGGAAAAAAAAACAGGGGCGTGAGACCGGGCCTGGTAGAGGTGGTCGCCGGCGGCGGCGAGGGGCTCGATCGGGAGATCCTCTCCCGTTCTAGGTCGACGAGGCTGTCGCAAGAAGGAGGCCTCGGTCCGATCTGGATCGAGCGCTGCAGGAGGCTCGGGCGCGCTGGTGGTCGTCGGATCCCCATCTGGCGGCCACAGATGGATGGGTGGGAGACTGGATCTGGGCCGAATTTGGGTTGGTTGGGTGGGGATCGATAGGTGGCTGCTGGTTGGTGGTGGATGAAAACAAGGAGAGGGCTGGTCCGGCGGCGGTGAAGTGACAGATCCCCTAGGGATTAGGGTTTGTCCCAAATAGGCATGGAGGTGTGGCTTAAAAAGGAAATGGAAGCTAGGAGAGGGATTTGGGGGCTTATCTCAGGCCATTAGATCATCATCGGACGGCTCCGGTCAAGGGGTTTGGGTTAGGAGGTTCCAAATAAGAAACAGAAGATGCTCAGGATGTTTGGGATTGATCCGGATCCAAAGGTGATGAATGTCCGGGTCGGGTCCGGGACAACTTTCTGGACGCGCGCGAGGAGGAGGTACGCGGGCTGACGAGAGAGGTTAGGTTGGACCTGGCGGTAGGTAGTGAGTTGTGTAGACGGTCTCGAGCTGAGAGAAGAGAAGAGAGGGAGGCCCGACGACTGTTTCCGGAGAGCGAAAACGTCCGACATTAGACCGGCTATATTGCCGCTATAGTTAATCGTTGGGGCGTCAAACAAACTCCGAATGCGATGAAACTTGACAGGCGGTCTATCTACACTATAATAAGACCGCACGCCAACTTTCAACCCAATCCGAGAACATTTTCTGGCCACTTATAAAATACTATTTCGGACATGTCGCGGGCGCGTGCAAGCATGTCTGGGCTCAGAACGGACAACAAAGAGAACGAGGAGGCCGGGACGGATGCAAGTTTTGAAAACATGATGATGCAATGCACATGATGACATGATAAGATGCAACACGCAAGCAAATGATAAGCCAACAACAGCAAATAAGCAGAGGACACCTGGCACATCGGACTCGGGGCGTTACAACACTCCACCACTACGAGAGGATCTCGTCCCGAGATCTAGAATGGCACCGGAGGGCAAACGGAAGAGAAAGAGAAGAGGTAAAATTAAGTTGCTTCTTTGACAAACGAGTGAAACCACGAACCTTGAAAAGGTTAAGCCGTTTCGAGAAAAGAATACAACGGAGATGAAAAAAGTTGAAAACACTCCGTTAGAAAAGAGGGACAAGGAAGAACAACTTCGAGCAACACTCCGGTTGAGAAGTTATGCAAGACTTGATACGGTGAAAAGAACTTGAGCAGACGACACGACATTCCGGTTAAACAAGATAGAGAAGGAATAAGACTGATATAATTTGGACATCACTTCGACTGTAAATGGAAGAAATTGAACATAATCTTGACAAACCAAGATGAGGAGTGAAAAGAGCAACATCACTAGACCTCCGGGAGAAAGAATAGAATAAAGATAATTGAGACAAAAGAATGTAGAAGAAAATGCCAACTTCTGCTACAAAAGAGCTTGAAAAGGTATCCTTAGGAGAAGGGTCGAACGGAGTTGTTGGAAAAACCAACAACGAAAAGAATAAGCTTGATATGGTCTTATGGAGTACATCTCAAATTATGAGGTGACAACCTGCCACTCACGGGAAAAGAATTGGATTGGTATGAACAAGGAGACGAGGAACTTATTTCACCGGGAGGATAAAGAAGAACTTGGGTCCTTTATAAGCACCATTAATAGCAACAATCCTTAGGGAAAGCTTTAGGTGAAAATATTTCCCAAGATAAGTCGAATGGCGAGATTGATGGATTTAAAATATCTCATTCTTGATAACTTGTGAATCACGGAGCACGACGGGAAATTATCAAGAAAGACATAACACCACCTCAAAAGATATGCGTGAAGAATAGCACTCCGGATTGCAAAATGAAGAATGCAAGAGCTCCTCTGAAAAGAATGTTGATGAACACTTCGAGAAGGAATTAAATTCTTAATGAACCATCATGTAGAACCTTCATGAAGAACTCCGTTAAACAAAAGAATGATCAAACGGAAAGAAAGAGAAGTTGAAAACACAAGGTGAATCCTTGTATCGATTTAGATGAAACTCCGTGGTGAAATTTTTTTGTAAAGGTTGGAACTCCGGGAAAAAGAGAAGATGAAACAATTGAAACCGAGAATTTGAAGGGCCTCCGGAATAAAGAATTAATCACTTGGAAGAAACAAGAATAAGAATTACATTATGCATATCCTTCACCAATTTAAATTGATGACAATCAACGGATTTGGCATATTACTTATTCTCGTAGAAAAGATTAAGAGAGATATAGCATCAGACTTGGGAAGGTCTTCAATGAAACACTAGTAGGATTAAAACAACGAATGAATTTGTATGATAGCGAAAGAGAAGCACTCTTGAACGAACCACCGTAAGAATTGAAAAAGACCGAATAAAACATGAAGAAACACCGGGAAGGATTAGCAAATAAACGAAGATGCTTGAGAGAATTTAGATACAAGAGAACGAAGAGATCAAGAGCTGATAAGAGAACATTTGAATGATGCACCGGTAAGATTTAGAGAAAGAGAGCTGAAAGGTGAGAATGAACAAATCTTAGACGATGGACTCCGGATAACAAACTGAGAAGACTCTTGAATTGCTCCAGATAAGTGAAAAGAATTCTCACAATCAAAACAATTATGAGAGGATGGCAACAAGCTAGAATCACGAATCTTTGAGAGAACAGATAAGATTTGGAGGAAAACTCTTCTTCGGTCTTGGAATGCAGAGAATGACGATGAGAAACACTACCAAGAATTATTTAGACACTCCAGAAGAATCAAAAGCGAAGAGGTTGAGCCAACGATGAAAAGAATTTAACCGATCTTGGGGAAATGCATTTGACTGAAGATAAATCATTCTTACGTCAAACTTCGAAAAGAATTTGATGGTAGCTCCGAGAAAATAAGAAGAGTCAGGTAAGATCCTGGGAAAAGACCTGTGGGTTAGGGCCCACTCAAGAGAAACACCGTTGAAATGATTTAAAAGAGAGGTTGCACCGGTTGAATTAAATGGCTTGAATAAGATAGGACCTCGAAATAGCTTGGACGGATGCAAAGTGGAAACACGAATCTTTGAGATATCTTCAGCCCTCTAAAACAAAAGCATATCGAGAAGTGAAATATTAAGAGGTACACCGGCATGAGAAAGCATTTGAAACAAGGAAAAGGATGTGAATCAACAAAGCTTGAATTGAAACCACCGGAGAAGAAATAGAACGAAGAATAATAAACTTGAAGTTTCGATAGTAACTTCCTGAGAATCACCGGATAAGAACATGAAGGAAAATAATGGAGAGACTTCTCATGAATAAAAGGATACTTGATTAAGAAATCTGAGTCCTTGAAGAAAACAAGGGTGGGAGGGTGGGAAAAACAAAGGCAACTTGGAGACGGATGAAACAAACACCGTTGAGAAAGCTGAGATTGAATCTTGCGAATGTTGAAGTGATCGGATCCACTTGAAGAGAAAACACGCCGGTTGAAAAGGATTGATAGCACAATCTCGATGATCAAGAAGGATTGGTATTCACATCGGAGTATGAGAACACCATTTGGGGAAGGTATGGAATCAACATTTGACTTCGAAGCAACTCGAATACCACAACTCAAAACAAAACAAAGGATTGGCTTGCGAAATAAGTCGGAACAAACATATGATAGAAATTTCATCCGAAGTTTTCGTGGTGGGGCCTACACGGGCTCGATCGTACAGCACCATCATGTACAAGGCAGTGCACATGACATACGAAGCGTCCCCGAGTCAGCATAGCCAAGGACTCTTTAAGACACAACGAGACCACTGTAAAACCGACCGTGAATAGGCGGACCACTAGACGTCGAACCCCAATTTCAAATCATACATCTGTCGGAAAGAAATCCTAAGAGCTACTTGAATTCCCACTTATAAACTCCCGAAATTTTCCGGTTATGCAATCAGGTGTTGGGGATACAGGGGAAGCATGATATCTCACCCAAAACTAGCAAATCCTACATCCAGCTATATCCATCCTTCAACACATAACCAAGAAACCTTCGGAAATCATCTACCTCAACCATCGAAAAACATCCGTTATACAAGTTATGGCAATACTCCCGAACTCCCGCCCCAGTACTGGGTGGCGTCGAGGTTATCTCACCAACGAACTGCATAAAAGAGATTTTCGATGTCGGCATACTAAACTCAGGTATTCCAGAATTGCAACGATAAAATTATGACGACAACACCTCAGAGCTCAACTCCCCGGGACACTTCCACAAAACCCCTGACAGGAGGCACCAAGACAATGTTCTTGTCACAAAACCATCGAAACGATTCCAAGATACCCGCATGATCCTCAATTTTTTTTAGTGAAATTTGAGAAGAGAAGAGTCAAAACTCTACGTCAGGATGCCTTACCAGAGCGATGAGGAGACTGGGAAGTAAAAAGAATTCCAAAACTCTCCGACATATAAATCCTAAATGACTCAAAACATTTTTCTAGACACAACTCGGCTGCTAAAACGATCAAGCAATGGGGCTCCTAAGGTCGGGGAAGGCTCTGATTACCAACTTGTAACGCCCTCGATGCGGCTATATCTCCCACGTGTCGAAGCACGACTTAGAGGCATAACCGCATTGAAAGCAATGTCACAAGTGAGGTAATCTTCACACAACCCATGTAATACATAAGGGAAAGGATACATAGTTGGCTTACAATCGCCACTTCACACAAGTACATGAATAAAGCATTACATCATCCAAATACAATCAAGGTCCGACAAGGTCCCCGATCGACCCTAACTGGGCTCCACTACTGATCGACTAGAACGAAACAACACAAAGGACAAGATCTTCATCGAGCTCCTCCTTGAGCTTGGTTGCGTCACCTGCTCGGTAACATCGGCACCTGCAAACTGGTTTTGGAAGTATCTGTGAGTCACGGGGACTCAGCAATCTCGCACCCTCACGATCAAGACTATTTAAGCTTATGGGTAAGGTAAAGGTATGAGGTGGAGCTGCAGCAAGCGACTAGCATATATGGTGGCTAACATACGCAAATGAGAGCGAGAAGAGAAGGCAAAGCACGATCGATAAAAGTATGATCAAGAAGTGATCCTAGAACAACCTACGTCAAACATAACTCCAACACCATGTTCACTTCCCGGACTCCACCGGAAAGAGACCATCACGGTTACACACACGGTTGATGTATTTTAATTAAGATCAACTTCAGGTTTTCTACAACCTGACGTTAACAAATTCCCATCTGCCATAACCGCGGGCACGGCTTTCGAAATTTCAAATCCTGCAGGGGAGTCCCAACTTAGCCCATCACAAGCTCTCACGGTCAACGAAGGATATTCCTTCTAGCAGGAAGACCCGATCAGACTCGGAATCCCGGTTACAATACATTTCGACAGGATAAAACAGATCCAGCAACACCGCCCGAATGTGCCGACAAATCCCGATAGGAGTTGCACATATCTCGTTCTCAGGGCACACTCAGATTGTCCAAACTTCCGGTAGGCCAGCCCAGACTTGCCCCTGGTGGCCACCGGCGGCTGACAGTTTGGACCAACACTTAGAGGAGCACTGGCCCCGGGGGGGGGGGGGGGGGGTTAAAATAATGATGACCCTTGAGTCTGTAGAACCCAAGGGAAAGAAAAGGCTAGGTGGCGAATGGTAAAACCAATGTTGGGCATTGCTGGAAGAGTTTTATTCAAGGCAAACAGTCAAGGGGTTCCCATTATTACCCAACCGCGTAAGGAACGCAAAATCCGGGAACATAACACCAATATGACGGGAACTAGGGCGGCAAGAGTGGAACAAAACACCAGGCATAAGGCCGAGCCTTCCACCCTTTACCAAGTATATAGATGCATTAATTAAATAAGAGATATTGTGATATCCCAAGAAGTAAACATGTTCCAACAAGGAACAACATCTCCATGTTCCAACAAGGAACAAACGTCAATCTTCACCTGCAACTAACAACGCTATAAGAGGGGCTGAGCAAAGCGGTAACATAGCCAATCAACGGTTTGCTAGGACCAGGTGGATTAGAGGCTTGGTTCAACAACATGGGAGGCATGATAAGCAAGTGGTAGGCTTCATAGCATAGGCATAGCAAAAGAGCGAGCAACTAGCAAGTAAAGATAGAAGTGAATTCGAGGGTATGATCATCTTGCCTGAAATCCTGCAAGGAAGAAGAACGAGTCCATGAAGAAGACAAACGGACATAGACGAACGAATCCTCAAAACGTGACGTTACCGGAACCAACCCGAAGAAGCAAACACCGGAAAGAAGCACACAACATAGTAAAAAACCATCACATAAGCATGGCACGATGCGCAAACAAGTATGATGCATGTCCGGTTTAAATATGCATGGCATGGCAAGGGGCACAAACAGAACTACAAGTTAAGTGGAGCTCAATATGCAACGAGTTGCATATTGATGGAACACCACATCAATTATTTAGTTCTCTCTCGTTTATGTACTCAACAAGATTAAATGTTGTTAGCATGGCAAGAGGGTGAAGCCTAATAAAACTATCTAATCTAGGCAAGTTTAAATGAGGCCGGAACAACAAAACAACAAGTCCAGAAACTCCTCATGTGCATATTTTAGGTTTGGTACTGTTCTACCCTAAACATAATTTTAGAGTTATTAAACATGAAAAACAAGTGCCCCATGTTAAACTAGGCATTTTTCTACCCCATTTACATATAAAGATTATTAAATTTGGAGCTACGGTTATTTAGTTATGAATTAAATCATTTTAACATGCTATTTAAACAAATTTAAGCAAACAGCAATTTAAACATTTTAAACATGGATTAAAATGACATATTATGAAACTAGATGAAAAACTAAGCATATTTCATATATAAATTGTTTTAATCCGATGCACGGTTAATTAGTTATTAAATGCATGAAGTTAAGGGTCTAAACTGTAAACATGCAGTTTTCTACAAAGTAGGGAAATTCGTCTGCTAAAAAATAGCAGTTGGGCTGAAACTGGTTGGCCCAACAGAGAAAGGAAAAAAAAGGAGGGCGCTCGGGGGGGGGGGGGGGGGTGGCCTCACCCATGGGCTCTTGGCCTGGTCGGTGCTGGGTTGGCCTGCTGGCGCAGGACGCGGGCTGCTGGGCTGGGCCTAGGCGGCTTGGCTGGAGGCGATCGATGCCTCATGGTCCACGCGTGCGCCGTCAACGCGCGGTCGAGCGCTCGTCTCCCTCGCACAGCAGACCGATGCAGAGGAAGCAGGGGCGACGACAGGAGGACTCCGGCGACGACGAGGCAGAGCAGCGCGAGGCAAGGCGGGGATCGATCGGATCCGGGAGCGGGGCTGCGTGGGACGCCGGGTACAGCGGCAACGAGGGCTTGGACGGCATCAGCGGTTGGCGGTGGCAATCGCAGCTCCAAGGGGATGGCGCCATGAGTGGTCTGCACAGGGAGACGAGGGGAAGGCAGCGAAGACTTGGGGCGACCATGGATGCCCCTGCCAGTTTTCGGAGTTGGAAGAAGAGGTGAAGCAGCACTGGTCCCCGGTGAGGTTGAAGACGGCGCAGGCGAGGACCTCCTCAGGTGACTGGCGCTGTTACAGAGAACAGAGAGAGAATCAGGTGAGACAGAGGGAGCAACGAGGGGGCGAAGGAAGAAAAAAACAGGGGTGTGAGACAGGGCCTGGTAGAGGTGGTTGCCGGCGGCGGCGAGGGGCTCGATCGGGAGATCCTCTCCCGTTCCAGGTCGACGAGGCTGTCGCGAGAAGGAGGCCTCGATCCGATTTGGATCAAGCGCTGCAGGAGGCTCGGGCACGCTGGTGGTCGTCGGATCCCCATCTGGCGGCCATAGATGGATGGGTGGGAGACTGGATCTGGGCCGAATTTGGGTTGGTTGGGTGGGGATCGATAGGTGGCTGCTGGTTGGTGGCGGAGGAAAACGAGGAGAGGGCTGGTCCGGCGATGGTGAAGTGACAGATCCCCTAGGGATTAGGGTTTGTCCCAAATAGGCATGGAGGTGTGGCTTAAAAAGGAAATGGAAGCTAGGAGAGGGATTTGGGGGCTTATCTCAGGCCATTAGATCATCATCGGACGGCTCCAGTCAAAGGGGTTTGGGGTAGGAGGTTCCAAATAAGAAACAGAAGATGCTCAGGATGTTTGGGATTGATCCGGATCCAAAGGTGATGAATGTCCGGGTCGGGTTCGGGACAACTTTCTGGACGCGCGTGAGGAGGAGGTACGCGGGCTGACGAGAGAGGTTAGGTTGGACCTGGCGGTAGGTAGTGAGCTGTGTAGACGGTCTCGAGCTGAGAGAAGAGAAGAGAGGGAGGCCCGGCTACTGTTTCCGGAGAGCGAAAACGTTCGACGTTAGACCGGCTATATTGCCGCTATAGTTAATCGTTGGGGCATCAAACGAACTCCGAATGCGATGAAACTTGATAGGTGGTCTATCTACACTATAATAAGACCACACGCCAACTTTCAACCCAATCTGAGAACATTTTCCGGCACTTATAAAATACTATTTCGGACATGCCGCGGGCGCGTGCAAGCGTGTCTGGGCTTAGAACGGACAACAGAGAGAACGAGGAGGCCGGGACGGATGCAAGTTCTGAAAACATGATGATGCAATGCAAATGATGACATGATAAGATGCAACACACAAGCAAATGATAAGCCAACAACAGCAAATAAGTGGAGGACACCTAGCACATCGGACTCGGGGCGTTACATGTAGTGAAATCATTATTTATTTATATTGGTGTTAAACCTACTGTATTCCAACTTCTCTATGGTTCATACCCTCCGATACTAGCCATAGATTCATCAAAATAAGCAAACAACACACGAAAAACATAATCTGTCAAAAACAGAACAGTCTGTAGTAATATGTAGGTTTCGAATACTTCTGTAACCCCAAAAATTCTGAAATAAATTGGTGGACATGAGGAATTTGTCTATTAATCATGTGCAAAAGTAATCAACCTAATCTCACTCTCCAGTAAAAAATGGCAGCAAATCTCGTGAGCGCTAAAGTTTCTGTTTTTTACAGCAAGATCACTAAAACTCCCCCAAGTCTTCCCAAATGTTCTACTTGGCACAAACACTAATTAAAAGCATAAAACCACATCTAAACATAGGCTAGATGAATTATTTATTACTAAACAGAATGAAAAAGCAAGAAACAAAAATAAAATTGGGTTTCTTCTCAACAAGCGCTATAGTTTAACGCCCCTAGCTAGGCATAAAAATAAGAATAGATCTAGGTATTGTCATCTTTGGTATGCAATTCATAGGTGGATGTCATAATAGATTCATAAGGTAATTTAATTTTCTTTCTAGGAAAGTGTTCCATGCCTTTCCTTAATGGAACTTGGAATATAATATTCCCTTCTTTCATATCAATAATTGCACCAATCGTTCTAAGGAAAGGTCTACCAAGAATAATGGGACATGTAAGATTGCAATCAATGTCAAGAACAATGAAATCTACGAGAACATAATTCCTATTTGCAACAATAAGAACATCATTAATCCTTCCCATAGGTTTCTTAATAGTGGAATCCGCAAGATGCAAATTTAAAGAACAATCATCAAATTCACGGAAACCTAACACATCACACAAAGTTTTTGGAATCGTGGAAACGCTAGCACCCAAATCACATAAAGCATAGCATTCATGATCTTTAATATTAATTTTAATAGTAGGTTCCCACTCATCATGAAGTTTTCTAGGAATATAAACTTCTAATTCAAGCTTTTCTTCGTAAGATTGCATTAAAGCATCAACGATATGTTTGGTAAAAGCTTTATTTTGACTATAAGCATGCGGAGAATTTATCACGGATTGTAACAAGGCAATACAATCTATCAAAGAGCAATAATTAAATCCCTTAAAATCCAAAATAGTGGGTTCATTGCTATGTAAAGTTTTGACCTCTTCAATCCCACTTTTATTAATTTTTGCATTAAGATCTAAAAACTCCGAATCATTGGGACGCCTTCTAACTAAAGTTGGCGCATCTCCAGTCCCATCATTATCAAGATTCATATTGCAAAAAAAATATTTCATAGGAGAGACATCAATCACTTTTAGATCTTCATCCTTATTATCATCCAAACTAGAAGAACACGCTTTTATAAAGCAATCCTTTTTAGCACGCATCCTAGCGGATCTTTCTTTGCACTCATCAATGGAAATTCTCATGGCTTTGAGTGACGCATTGATATCATGCTTAGGTGGAATAGATCTAAGTTTCAAAGAATCAACATCAAGAGAAATTCTATCCACGTTCCTAGCGAACTCATCAATCTTAGACAATTTTTCTTCAATCAAAGCATTGAAACTGTTTTGCGAACTAATAAATTCTTTAATACTAGATTCAAAATCAGAGGGCATCTTATTATTATTATTTCCATAAGAATTGTTGTAGGAATTACCATAATTATTAGAGGAATTACTAGGATACGGCCCAGGATTAAAGTTTCCTCTATACGCGTTATTACCAAAATTGTTCCTACCGACAAAATTCACATCCATAAATTCATTATTATTCTCAATCAAGGTAGACAAAGGCATATCATTAGGATCAGAAGAAACACTCTTATTAGCAAAAAAATTCATAAGTTCATCCATGTTTCCACTCAAAACATTAATTTCTTCTATAGCACGAACCTTTTTACTAGTAGATCTTTCGGTGTGCCATTGAGAAAAATTAACCATAATATTATCTAAGATTTTGGTAGCTTCTCCTAAAGTGATTTCCATAAAAGTGCCTCCCGCGGCCGAATCTAAAATATTTCTAGAAGCAAAATTCAATCCAACATAAATTTTTTGTATGATCATCCATAAATTCAAACCATGTGTAGGGCAATTGCGAATCATTAATTTCATCCTCTCCCAAGACTTTGCAACATGCTCATGATCTAGTTGCTTAAAGTTCATAATATCGTTTCTAAGAGAGATGATTTTAGCGGGGGGAAAATACTTAGAGATAGAAGCATCTTTGCACTTGTTCCAAGAATCAATACTATTTTTAGGCAAAGAAGAAAACCAAGTTTTAGCATTATCTCTAAGAGAAAACGGAAATAGCTTCAATTTAACAATATCATTATCCACATCTTTCTTCTTTTGCATATCACACAAATCAACAAAGCTATTTAGATGGGTAGCGGCATCTTCACTAGGAAGGCGAGAAAACGGATCTTTCATGACAAGATTTAGCAAAGCAGTTTTAATTTCACTAGATTCAGCATCGACAAGAGGAGCAATCGGAGTGCTAATAAAATCATTATTGTTGGTATTGGAAAAATCACACAATTTAGTATTATGTTGAGCCATCATGACAAACAATCCAACACACAAGCACACAAGAAGCGAATGGAAAAAGAGGGCGAACGAAAAAGAGGTGAGCGGAAAAGAGGGCGAATAAAATGGCAAGGGTGAAGTGGGGGAGAGGAAAAAGAGAGGAAATGGCAAATAATGTAATGCGAGGGATAAGAGTTTGTGATGGGTACTTGGTATGTCTTGACTTGTGGTAGATCTCCCCGGCAACGGCGCCAAAAATCCTTCTTGCTACCTCTTGAGCACTGCGTTGGTTTTCCCTTGAAGAGGAAAGGGTGATGCAGCAAAGTAGCATAAGTATTTCCCTCAATTTTTGAGAACCAAGGTATCAATACAGTAGGAGACTACACGCAAGTCCCTCGTACCTACACAAACAAATGAGAACCTCGCAACCAACGCGATAAAGGGGTTGTCAATCCCTTCACGGTCACTTACAAGAGTGAGATCTGATAGAGATAATAAGATAAATATTTTTGGTAATTTTATGATATAGTTTGAAAGTAAAGATTGGAAAATAGATTGGAAACTTATATGATAAAAGATAGACCCGGGGGCCATAGGTTTCAATAGTGGCTCCTCTCAAGATAGCATAAGTATTACGGTGGGTGAACAAATTATTGTCGAGCAATTGATAGAAAAGTGCATAATTATGAGAATATCTAGGCATGATCATGAATATAGGCATCACGTCCGCGACAAGTAGACCGAAACGATTCTGCATCTACTACTATTACTGCACACATCGACCGCTATCCAACATGCATCTAGAGTATTAAGTTCATAAGAACAGAGTAACGCATTAGGCAAGATGACATGATGTAGAGGGATAAACTCAAGCAATATGATATAAACCCCATCTTTTTATCCTTGATGGCAACAATACAATACGTGCCTTGCTACCCCTGCTGTCATTGGGAAAGGACACCGCAAGATTGAACCCAAAGCTAAGCACCTCTCCCATTGCAACAAAGATCAATCTAGTAGGCCAAACCAAACTGATAATTCGAAGAGACTTGGAAAGATAACCAATCACACATAAAAGATTTCAGAGAAGAATCAAATATTGTTCATAGATAAACTTGATCATAAACCCACAATTCATCGGATCTCGACAAACACACCGCAAAAAGAGTTACATCAAATAGATCTCCAAGAAGATCGAGGAGAACATTGTATTGAGATCCAAAGAGAGAGAAGAAGCCATCTAGCTAATAACTATGGACCCGATGGTTTGTGGTAAACTACTCACACATCATCAAAGAGGCTGTGGTGTTGATGTAGAAGCCCTCCGTGATCGATTCCCCCTCCAGCGGAGCTCCGGAAAAGGCCCCAAGATGGGATCTCTTGGGTACAGAAGGTTGCGGCGGTGGAAATAGGGTTTCGTGGTGCTCCTGGATGTTTTCAGGATATATGGATATATATAGGAGGAAGAAGTAGGTCGGTGGAGCTGCGAGGGGCCCATGAGGGTGGGGGCGCGCCCAGGGGGCAGGCGCGCCTCCCTGCCTCATGGCCACCCCGTTTCTTTCTTGACGTCTACTCCAAGTCCCCTGGATCATGTTTGTTCCAAAAATAACTCTCCCAAAGGTTTTATTCTGTTTGATATTCCTTTTCTGCGAAACACTGAAATAGGAAAAAAAATAGCAATTTGCACTGGGCCTTGGGTTAGTAGGTTAGTCCCAAAACTAATATAGAAGTGTATAATAAATCCCATTAAACATCCAAAACAGATAATATAATAGCATGGAACAATAAAAAATTATAGATACGTTGGAGAGTATCAGGAGATCGCCTACTTCGTGAAGTCTACCCGACTGAGGCAAGTCCTTCGTGGGCGATGGCCATTGTGCGATAGACAAGGTTGCTTCTTCGTGGATCCTTCGTGGACTAGCGCAACCATTACCCTTCGTGGGTTGAAGTCTCCATCAACGTGGATGTACGATAGCACCACCTATCGTAACCACGCCCAAAATCTCCATGTCTACATTGCGTTTGCCTTCTCCATACCCTTGCCTTTACCTTCATACGCAATGTTTTACATTGCGCTGCCACACTCTTAGAATTGCATGTGTAGGTTGACTGCTTGACTTGTACTAGTTGCTAAAATCTGCCAACACTTAAAATTGGGAAAAGGCTAGATTTTTATTTGGTCAAGTAGTCTAATCACCCCCCTCTAGACCTACTTCCGATCCTACAAGTGGTATCCGAGCTGTGGTCTCAGTTTTCCTTGATTTCCATAGCTTTGGTGATCATAGCCTTGGTTTCACAACCTAGGAGAGTATGGCGTCTAGCGAGGGAAATTACCACCATAGAGGTCCTTACTTTGATGGTACTAATTTTGCTAGTTGGAAGCATAAGATGAAAATGCATATTCTTGGTCATAACCCCGCCGTTTGGGCTATTGTGCATACTGGTTTGCAAGGTGAATACTTCGAGGATGGAAGAGAACCGGATCATGAAGCGTCTGCGGAAGAATTGAAGATGTTGCAATACAATGCTCAAGCTTGCGATATTCTCTTCAACGGATTGTGCCCCGAAGAATTCAACAAAGTCAGCCACCTTGAGAATGCAAATGAAATTTGGGATACTTTGGTTGATATGCACGAAGGTACCGAGTCCATCAAGGAATCCAAATTGGACGTGCTTCAAAGTCAACTTGACAAGTTCAAAATAAAGGATGGCGAATGAGTCGCTGAAATGTACTCTAGGCTTGCTCTCATCACAAATGAGATTGCCGAAGCGAAGAGATAACCGATAGATTCATCATCAAGAAGATCCTAAGAGCCTTGGATGGAAAATATGATACTATGTGCACCTTGATCCAAATGATGCCCAATTACAAAGATCTCAAGCCAATAGAAGTCATTGGTAGAATTTTTGCTCATGAGATGTCACTCAAGGATAAGGAAGAGCTCCACAACAAGTCAAGTGGTGCTTACAAAGCTTCATGTGATGCTCCTACAACATCAAGTGAGAAACAAGTCTTCAATGAAGAATTGAGCTTAATGGTGAAGAACTTCAACAAATTCTACAAGAGTAGAAGCGAAGAGAGAAGTTCCAAGTCAAGGTCCTACAATGACAAAATATCTTCTAGTCATGATCGCAATTGCTATAGTTGTGGAAGACCTGGACACTACTCCAATGAGTGTACGACTCCCTACAAAAGAAGAGAAGATTCACCTAAAAGGAGAAGTAAAAGAGATGAATCACCACCAAGAGAGAGAAGGAGTAGAGATGATCATTATGAACGAAGACCCTCTCGTAGAAGCAAGGATTCGGAAAGTTAGGACAAGTCATCAAAAAGCTATACAAGACAAAGATATCATGCTCATGTTGGTTAATCGGTATCCGGTTTCGACTCCGACAACTACTTCGAGAGAAGTTATCACTCCGACTCCGAATATACTCAAGATGAAGGTGTTGCCGGTCTTGCACTTGTGTCATCCAACTCCTACAACATATTTGAATCACCAAATGAAGGAATTGGAAGATGCTTCATGGATAAAGGCCCTAAGGTATCACACCCCGAGTATGTTGACTTCAATAGTGATGAAGATGATTTGCTAGGTGATGATGATTTACTTGCTGACAACACTAGTGATGAAAACTATGATGAAATTGCTATTAATCATGCTAATCAAAATGAAATGATTGACAATGATAAGAAGAAGAGAGTCTAACTAAAGAACTAAACACTCTTAAGTTAGCTAATGAAGCTACTTTAGAGGATCATCGAGAGCTTTAAAGACTCATGAGAAGCTACGCTTTCAGAAGCTCAATTTAGAGCAAGAACATAGGTTCTTAAAAGCAATCAATGATGATCTTTGAAAGAAAAGTTCTTCTTACATTGCCAAGCGTTTACTCTTGTCTACTTATATGCCACAAGTAAAATCTAGCAACAAGAGCAAGAAAGATTCTTCTTCTAGTAGTAACAATAATCATGCTAAACCCAATATTGTTGCTTCTAGTAGTTCTCTTGATTCCACTAATGATTCTCTTAGCCAAGTTACACTTGAGCAAGAAAATAGCTTATTGAAGGGAATTATAGAGAAAGGTGTTTACAAGAGCCTTGCTAGAAGTAAGAAATTTGAGGAAATTGTACGCAAGAAAGGAAGGCACCGGAAGAATCAAGGTGTTGGTTTTGAACGAAAGTTCAATGCCAATGGAGTTGAGTGGGAAGAAGATCAATACCCCAAGACGAAGTTTGTTCCTCAACAAGAGAAGTATGACCCCACTTGTTTCAAGGGAACACAAGCTAAGCATGCACCCAAGGACACATATTTGATTTTTCGACCAATTTATATGCACTGGAGCATGTGCATGTAGTTGAAATTTGGATTATGCACATAAATGCATTGAAAACTCACGTAATGCATAACAATGTCCAAACGAACCCTGAAAAATCACAAAAATTAACACAACACTCCTGTTGTTCTATGTTGACACGAGAAAATTTTTGAAAGCAATAAGAGGCAATGGATATCGTTTCGTCCCCAAAGGTGGGGTGTTCCCTACCGAAACCATCATGCTTGTTGTGAGAAGCTCTTCTTTGTGAGAAGCATATACCCAAACCTGCCCCAAATGGGACAAAAAATTTACCACGACATGTTGATGCCGCTCCATCATAGCATGCCAAGTTTCATGAATTTCAGACGAGTTTTGGATTTACTAGAATTTAAAAACCAGGCATCTCAATGTTTTTTCGGCAGTCAATGGTGCCCTGGTGTTTGAAATTCATTCCCATTACTTGCATGTGACCTAAGCAAGCACCCAAGGACACATATTTGATTTTCAACCAATTTATATGCACTGGAGCATGTGCTTGTAGTTCAAATTTGAATTATGCACATAAATGCATTGAAAACTCACTTAATGCATAAAAATGTCCAAACGAACCCCGAAAAATCACAAAAATGACACAACACTCATGTTGTTCTATGTTGACACGAGAAATTTTTTGAAAGCAATAAGAGGCAATGGATATCGTTTCATCCCCAAAGGTGGGGCCTTCCCTACCGAAACCATCATGCTTGTTGTGACAAGCTCTTGTTTGTGAGAAGCATATACCCAAACCTGCCCCAAATGGGACAAAAAATTTACCATGACATGTTGATGCCGCTACATGATACCATGCCAAGTTTCATGAATTTCAGACGAGTTTTGGATTTACTAGAATTTAAAAACCAGGCATCTCAATGTTTTGCCGGCAATCAACGGTGCCCTGGTGTTTGAAATTCATTCCCATTTCGGGACGCATATTTGATTTTTCAACCAATTTATATGCACTGGAGCATGTGCATGTAGTTCAAATTTGAATTATGCACATAAATGCATTGAAAACTCACTTAATGCATAAAATGTCCAAACAAACCCTGAATAATTCCAATTCTTTTATGATCACTGCAGATAAAAGGTCTAGCAATTCAAACACCGTCCATGGCTGCTGTGACCCCATTATGTAATTCAAATCAAGACAAAAAATCAAGTAGATCCCACACAGTTTATTATAACCAACTGTGTGAGATGTAGCACAAAATATCTTCGGACCATGTCTGAATAAGGAACCGTGTCTGATGACACTTTGCGCGCCAGTTTTTTGGCTAAAGCGATTCCAAATTTTCGGCTTCCGCGGAAATATCTACCTCCCCGCCCCTCCCCCTTACTGAAAGCCACATTTCCCCTGTTTACACCTTCCTTTCCAAGTTGAAACCTTCACTCCTTGCTTGCAGAGCCACCGCCTCCTCGCCGGCGACCCTCCTTCACACTGCTCGGTCTCGCCTATCCAGGCAGGTAATCCACACCCAACCCCCATCCTCCTCCTCCTTCCACATCCCACATGCCCCGACCGCCGGCGCGAGCGCGAGACCTTCCACCCAAATCACCGACCCCTCCACCAAATAAGCGCTGGCCTAAGCCATGGTGCACGTAGTATAGCCAGGACCTCAAGGAGCATTTGGCAGTGGAGAAGCAAATCACGGTCGCACGCGCGGATGAGGTCGCGATGGCTACCATTCGTGCCGACCCACAGATCTTGGAGGAGCACCTCACCATCGAGGCCACTGTTGATGCCTCGTGCCCCGATGCCGCTACGCGGTTGGCTGCTTAAACGACAGTTCGTGGCATTTTCTCAAGGCCACCGTCGGTGCCTTCGACGAAGACTACGAGGTGTTTTCTTAGCGTGCACGTGCTTACCTCATCTCGAGAGCTAGTAGGTTGGCGCCCGAAGTGGCTCAGGCAACTCACCACTACAACGAGGGCACCCACATTGCGGAGGCCTCACCATCTTCCATGTCCAAGGAGCCAATCATCATCGATATCTCCGACAATGAGGAGTAGCTTGTCTTATTAGCTCAATATAAGGACCCATGTTCAGTTTGCTACCTACTGCCTTTCCTTAACAAATTCTAGTGAATTGTTCTATCTACTTTTACCATGCAATCTTCTGCTATAGTGTATATGTTCTATATGTCGTGCAATGTGGTGTTCAGTTAACTGCTTGGTTCAATTCTGCAAATGTGATGTTCAATTCTTCAGGGTGCAATATTTCCAAGTTGTTAAGCATGCTTGGTTTGGTTAACTGTCTGATCTTCTATTAGGAGTATGCTATATTGTTGATACGTCTCCATCGTATCTACTTTTCCAAACACTTTTAACCTTGTTTTGGACTCTAACTTGCATGATTTGTGGAACTAACCCGGACTGATGCTGTTTTTAGCAGAATTGCCATGGTGTTATTTTTGTGCAGAAATAGAAGTTCTCGGAATGACCTGAAACTTCATGGAGAATATTTTTGGAATTTATAAAAATACTGGTGAAGGAATCAACACCAGGGGGCCCACACCCTGTCCACGAGGATGGAGGGCGCGCCCCCTATCTCATGAGCCCCCTGAGACTCCACCGACCTCAACTCCAACTCTATATATTCACGTTCAGGAGAAAAAAATCAAAGAGAAGGATTCATCATGTTTTACGATACGGAGCCGCCGCCAAGCCCTAATCTCTCTCGGGAGGGCTGATCTGGAGTCCGTTCGGGGCTCCGGAGAGGGGAATCTGTCGCCATCGTCATCATCAACCTTCCTCCATCACCAATTTCATGATGCTCACCGCCGTGCATGAGTAATTCCATCGTAGGCTAGCTGGACGGTGATGGGTTGTGTTGGCGATATGACTACCAGATATGACCCGCCCAGGAGGGGCCGGGTCAACCACAATGGCGGGTTACTTAAATAAAGCCCGAAGAGTATACAAGGTGATGGTTTACAATAAGGCTTATAATAGGCCCAAGCCCAGAGGCGGCTTAAGGCCCGTAAGTATAAACCGCCATGTATGAATAAGACTTGTAAAGTAAGGCATGTAAGAGATGTCACCGAGCAGGACACGCTGTATGAGCCGACCGGGACTCTGTAGGCTGCAGGGCGTCAACCTGTGTATATAAGGGGATGACCCGGTGGCGGCTTAGGGCAAGAAACAATAGATCGAGAGCCTAGTTAGCATATTCGCTCCTTGGTCATCGAAACCTAGCAATACCACATCAACTGGACTAGGCTTTACCTTCACCGCAAGGGGCCGAACCAGTATAAACCTCTCGTGTCCTTTGTCCCGATTAACCCCTTTAAGCTTCCTAGTTGCGATGGCTCCACGACTAAGTCCTTTCACTAGGACATCTGCCGTTACAATTCCACGACAGTTGGCGCCCACCATAGGCCAGCGCATGATGGATTTGAGTTCTTGAAGGGCAGCTTCGAAGGGCTCAAGGGATACACTGTTGGCCGGATGACCAAGAGTCATCACGGCAAGCTCTACATCGATGACGCAGGCTGGGGCCCCGATGCTGGCTCAATTGAGTACGGGTACCGGGTCCCCTTCGACGGGATCCACGTCTTCATCGGCCGGATCGGCAAGCCGGGTCCTAAGCCGGACATCTGCACCGACACCATCGAGACGGCTCAGCGTGCGAGACCCACCCGGGCTCAGCCGGCTATGAAGCGTGCCTTCGTAGGATGCATCCATGGAGGGGAGCTTTCAGAAGGATCTGTGGATGGCAGTGAGACGGCCATCTACTGTGACGGTGAGTCGTCCACAGGTGAGACAGATTCATTGTATCAACTACAAGATGGCGGGCTTGGGGGCTGTTCCGATGGCAGCAATATTCCGGACCGCTTTGAGCCGCTGAACAGAGCGGGGATCTTCATGGCTGGCAAGCAGCCCGCTCAAAACTCTACGGCTGCGGCAGCAATAACCACCGGGTCAGCAGCGGCCGGGTCAGGAGGCCCTACGCGCCCACCGGCTCAGGTGCTGATGGATCTCATGGATAGGATGACGACCCTGTTGACTACCGTGGTTGAACCGGCGGATCAGGCTCAGCATGACGCAGAGGTGGCACGATTACGTGAGGAGGTGGCACAAGCCAAGGAAAACTTAGCGGCGGAGGACTCAGGATGGCTGCGGAGCGGGCGGCTCTGGATGCTAGAGCTCAGCAGCTTCAATCAGAGACTTTTCGGCTCACGATGGACCTGAACGCATCAAACGAGGTCATGAGGAGAAGGCACCAGAAGACTCAATCACGTCTGCCTCTGATTTATGATCCTAGGAACCTTTCCCACACACCCGGTGCAGGTCCTAGTAACCCGCCGGAGGCGAACCGGATTGCTACACCCAGGGCTGGGGCGCCGGTTCAGCCACGGACTATGGAACCCCCTCGGGTGAATACTGCTCCGCCTCATTATACACCGACACCACTGGGTCATTTTTCTAACCCTTTGGAGAATCTGATCACTGCATCAGCACGTTTGGCGGCTCTCCCGATGGAAGGCGACTCTCCGATAGCGATCGAAACGCGAAGGGTCAGAGAACTTCTTCAGACGGCTCTGGCACAACAGGAGGCATACTCTTATAATCGAGACAGGATTCATTCGACCCCTCGCCCAAACCGGAGCCCGAGCTATAGCAGGCATATGGATTCAGCAGCCGTATCAAGCAACGCCCAGCGCCGTAACCAGCCGCTGTCGGTGTTCTGGGAACGGGGGTCCCCAGACTTGCCTGCCTGCGGCCTGCGGGGTGGCTCAAAGGGGGGCCCAGCACGGCCCATCTTCGTCAACATAGACCCAAGACCCTCGCGGGGCGGACGACACGGAGCTTCCTCAGGCACGGCCTCATCAGGCTGGTTCGCGAGGAGGCGGAGAGATCAAGGCGGGGTACCTCACGAGGTGCCCGTGACGCAAGCCATGACGACCAAAGGCGCCAGGCGGGTGCCAGCCCGCGCATTGTCCTCCTTTCCTCTTTGGTGCAAAGGGAGCAAGCGCAGCCGCGGAGTACCGAGGCATCAGGCAAAGGTTGCCATTTCGGTGCAACAAGACCAAGACTAGGAGGACTGCAAGACGGAGGTCATTGTGGAGCCCAAGACGGCGTCACCACCAGAGCTTTGTGCAGGCGAAGACTACTTTTGTCAGTATAGCTAGTACTAGCTGTCCCCCTTCAAATTAGCCCGCCATTGTTGGCTCCCTTCCCGCTCGATATTTGGGAACAGGACCAGGGCCTCTATAAATAGGACAAGCCACCCACAGGGCAAAGGGGAGAGAGAGGGAAAAAAGAGAGAGGAGAGGAAAAGAGAGAGAGTTTTAGGGGGATCAGACCAACGATAGAAGAGAGAGAGAGAGAAGGGTGACTGAACTCCTCCCAGCAGTTCATCGCCCCAGCCAAGAACAGACCCTCGCGAGGCTGTTCTTCCTTGTATTGTTCCTCATCATCAGCCCAAGAGGCAATCCACCACACCACACACTGGAGTAGGGTATTACACCACAACGGTGGCCCGAACCAGTATAAACCCTGTGTCTCTTGTGTTGTTCTTTACATAGCTTAGATCTTAGCGAGGCGGAGGGGTGTAGGTAGGTAGGAGGCGAAATATCCGCGCGCACCCCAGTGTTCGAACCTCAAGGGTCTGCCGGAACCCGAAATCCGACATTTGGCGCGCCAGGTAGGGGTGCACCGGAATTCGTCTTCCACCACCCCGTTCTCCTCCGACCATTGCGCCCATGTCTGACGCTCGTCGGGCCCGCGCCGAGCGCCGGGCCGCTCTCGTTTCCCACGTCGCCCAGACGGCTCCTGTCAGCGGGCGTCCTCGCCGTTCCTCGTCACCTGCCGTCAACGCCGCCACCGGCCCGGCAGGGGACGAGCAGCAAGCATCGTCTCAGCATCCGTCCGTGCGGCAAGACGGCCGCACCGCTACTCCCTCGCTCACCCCAGCTGGTTCTTCGTCCCGCGCGCTCCGCGCACCCATGGAGGATCGAGCTGCACTCATCGCAGCAAACGAGCTCCTGCGCTACCGTCCCGTCGATGACGTCTATGAAGAATGGCTCGACCACATCGCCGAGCTCGTCCGCACCGCAGGGGGCTCTCCTGCGCCGTCCGTTCCGCTGCACCGCACCCTGCCCCGCGCGGGCGACGAGGCTCCGGCGGTGCCCCGGCCGCCTCCTCCTCAAGAAGGCGCCATGGCTCCAAGGCGCGTGGCCCCTGGGCGGAACCCGCTCCGTCAGGTGCCATCGCGGCAAGAGCAGAGCTGCCAAGAAGTCCCTCGCCAGCAAGAAGCTGCCCGGGCGCTCCCTGCTCCAGCACGTCGTGACCATGCTCCTGCTCCAGCACGCCAAGACCCCGTGCTGCTCCCAGCTGCAGCGCGTGGGGACATGCAAGACCAAGCTCTCCGTCACCCAAGGCCTCCCGTGGCCACAACAGGCTGCCGTGCCTTCACCACCGAGCTACGCAGCGTCGCGTGGCCCGGCAAGTTCAAGCCAGACCTGCCTCCTCGTTACGACGACACGACTGACCCTGCGGATTTCCTCCAGCTCTACGAGCTGGGCATCGAAGCTGCCAACGGAGACGAAAAGGTCATGGCGAACTGGTTCCCCATGGCGCTCAAGGACGGGGCCTGCACCTGGCTCCTGAACCTGGCTCCAGGCACGATCTCCTCTTGGGACGAGATGCGCACCCACTTCATCGCCAACTTCCAAGGTACTCGCGACCGGCCACCCGCCGTGAGCGACATGTGCCGCATCAAGCAACAACCCGGGGAGACCCTGCAAAAGTACATCCAGCGCTTCAACAACGCACACCTCAAGATTCCCAAGGTGACTGAGGAGGCCATCATCTCAGCCTTCTCTAACGGCGTGCGCGATGTCAAGATGAAGGAGGAGCTGGCGATGCATGAAGACCTGTGCACTTCCTTGGAGCTGTTCAACTTGGCAACCAAGTGCGCCAGGGCTGAGGAAGGGTGTCTCTCCCTCCTCGAGCTGCCTGCCGCAGACCCAGAAGAGAAGAAGCCCAAGGCCAAGGATGTGAAGCGCAAGGGGGCTGCCGTGCTCACGGCAGAGCCAGACACCAAGCGGGGCAGAGATCAGCCCGAACCTTCCAAGGGCAGTCGGTACTATGTGTACCACGACCTCCACACCCACAACACCAACGAATGTCAAGAGCTCTAAGCCGTGCGAGAAGGAAGGATCGGCCGTCGCCCCGACCGCGGTGACCGGGGCTACGGTCGAGGAGGAAGGAACGCAGGACGCTGGGAAGACCGTGGCCCACGCCAAGGGTGGCGCGATCAACCTCTTGAGGATCGCTAGCAAGACCTGCCTCGCGAGGGAGACTAGAGGGATCAGCCTCGCGAGGATCGCCCGCAAGGCAACGTAGGCCTCCCTCCGCTGTCGCCGCAGCCAAGGAGAAACGAGGAGCGCCACCAGGACGAGGGGGCTGGGGGCTTCCAGGAGCCGCGCGCGATCGCCGGCATCCTAGGTGGGGCTCAAGCCCCAGCCTCTCAATGCATCTTCAAGCAGTTCGCCTGCAAAGTGAATGCAGCCCTCCCCAAGCTCGAAGCCGCGTGCCCTCTCAGGTGGTCGGCGTGCGCCATCATGTTCAGCTCAGCAGATCAGCTCAAGTGTGCGGCTACAGCCGGAGTCCTCCCGATGCTTTGTTCCCCAATCATCAGCAACGTGGTGGTCACCAGGACCCTCATCGATGGCGGGGCAGGGCTCAACGTCCTGTCCGTGGAAACATTCAACAATCTCCAAGTGCCCTCCAGCCAGCTTCAGCCAACCAAGCCCTTCTCCGGAATCACCGATGGCTCCACGGTCCCGATTGGGCAGGTCCGCCTCCCTGTCACCTTCGGGGCACGCGACAACTACCGCACCGAGCTCATCGACTTCGACGTCGCTACATTCGCCTGCCGTACAACGCCATCCTTGGGTACCCGGCGCTGGCCAAGTTCATGGCCGTAACTCACCATGGCTACAACGTCCTCAAGATGCCAGGAAGTGGCGGAGTCATCACGGTGCCCTGCGAAGAGAAGGACGCGGTGTGTTCCCTGGAATGAGCCTTTCAGGCTGCGTCACTAGAAGACCCGGATCGCGGAAGCAGGAGGCTTCCCGAGACCGCCCCCAAGAAGAAGAAGACATCATCCGGCCTGGCCCCTCAGGAGGCAGGCCCTTCTGGGCCCGTGCCTGCCCAGTGGGAACCTCCTTCCATCGCATAGGAAAGCGCGCCCGGCGCCCTCCTCAGGCAGGGCTCGGGGGCTCCCCCCTGGAGGGCCACCGACCTGGCTAGGGTCATGAGGGAGGCGCTTGGGCACCACATGGAGGCGTGTTTTGAAGCACGTTTCTCTCAAGAAGGAGTAAGGCAAGGAGAGCCAGACCCTCAGGAGTTCGTCAGCAAGGCCATTCAGGAGCTACATGAGTCAAGAGTCATGAAAGGTGGCCGCCGCGTACCAGCAGTGGCTCTCCATCCAGGCGAGGATGGTGGGCTGCGCGTCTGCATCGACATACCAGGGCCCAACCGAGTCGCCTCTCTGGAGCGCCTCTGGCCCTCGCGAGTGGGGAGCTGCGGAGGTCCACCCCACGACTACGTTCGCATGCCTTACGGCTTGCCGAACGTGGCTGCCACGTACCAGCGCCTCATGAGGGGCATCATGGAGGCACAAGAGGCCAGGCGTTCCGTGGCCCTGGCGGAGATGGAGATGGTCCGCGAGGAGCCACCAGCGCCTCCGGAGCTTCCCGAGGCCCCTGGGCCTGGGGGCTCGTGAGGATCGGCTCCCGCAGCCCACCGAGTCTGCTACACCAACACCCCTTCGTCCTCAACGTCATCAGGTGACATCTTTCAAGTTTTCACTTCCAGCTGGGAGCGCCCCCCAGGGCTGCATTATTCTCAGGCTGTGTGGGTCCGTCCCTGCGGCGTGTATCCCTTTTATTTCATGTTGTTAGCTTACCTTGTTGGGGGCGCCCCTCGGGCTGCATGATCCCCAAGTCGCTCGGGCCAGACCCAGCGGCATGTATCCCATTTGCATTTATTTCCGGTTATGCGTTCGACCCACCATGCTTGATTATTTGATGCCGGTCCATGACACCTCTTATCCTCCATGCCGATCACTTGCACGTTAAAGGGGGGGGGGTACCTGAGCATCGCGACTCAGGGCTCTTACTGGCTCTCCAGCCCTCACCCTCTGGCCTTGTCCACGGCATCGCGACCTGGCATACCAGCGACGACTGAGACCAGCTCGAGGGCCGGGACCCAAGGACATAGAGTGCCGACATCTAACCGAATTTGCAGGGACACATCACAAGATAAGGCCCAGTGCCAGGCGCAACCCGCCTAGAGGTAGGGCCCCGTGAGTCTCGCGCTGGCTCACGGGTGCCCAGATACACCTCGCCAGGCCCTACCGTGCCAGCCATGTGTCGGGGCGGGGCTGTACACGCCCCGGGGGCTCCTCTCGGAGGGGGCCCCCCTCCCACGTACCAGTGGAAGCACCATGCTCCGCGCTGGCTGACGACACTACCGAGGAGCAGCTATGCCCGTACACATACGGAAGCACTATGCTCTGTGCTGGTGATAAACAACTAAGGGTGGCCCCCCGGGCCGCATCAACCTCAGGGAGCCCAGAGCTCAGTGTCTAGCCTCATCGTAATGCCTCCCCTCGGGAGTGCCGCGCGAGGGGGCTGGGCATGGGGGCTGCGCCTAGGTCACACCCAGACGCACGCCGCCCAGCCAGGTCCCCCCCGGGCCTGGTTCGTCGCACGCCTCTCCCCGAGCGGAGCCAAGGTACGAAGGCCGTTTGAGCGTCAAGGGGGACTCCTGAGCAGCGCGACTCAGGAGCCTAACTGGTCACGTAGCCCCTCACTCCTTAGTTCCGAAAGTGTAAGTGCATCTAGTGCCACCCCTAGTTGGTTTTGGAGTATTGACGACAAATCTAGTTGAGGGACTAATGTGTTTGTGAGAATTGCAGGATAACACAGGTAGAAGTCCCTCATTGATTCGGTTTTCCTACTAGAGATGACCCCTAAAAATGTATGAAGACATTGAAGTCAAAGGTGGTATATGAAGATATACACATTGACGACTATGACAAGAGAAGACACCACATGAATCCTATGGAGCTCGAAGACTTAGATCTTTCGTAGTTCTCTTTCTTCTGTGTTGAGTCATAGGAACCATCGTACTGTTAAGTGGGGTCCAAGAGAACCAGTCAGAATGACTGAAGTGATGCTTAAACAAAACCTATGTCTTCGAGTGAAGACTTTGAGAGCGAATCTTGTCCAGAGTCGGGGAAGTCAGCTTTGCTTGAAGCCCAAGTAAAGTTGCCGTGTGAGTTTGAAATCTGACCGTTGGAACATGTGTCAGTTCCTTAGTGACCCAGGGTCATTTCGGACAAATCAGGTCGGGTTGCCAAGTGGCTATAAATAGCCCACCCCCTACAACCATAAACGGTTGGCTGCTGAAATTCAGAGTACGGCTTTTGTCGTTTGAGAGCAACCTACCTCGAAGCCTTTGAGAGAGAATTCCTTGCGAGGATAAAGCCCTAACCACCCAGAGCCAAAGAGAATTAGGCATCACTTAAGTCTTCTTGTCTGTGTGATCTGAAGACTTATTACACTTGAGGACTGTGCATCCTCCAGCCGGTTAGGCGTCGCGTTCTGAGCATCCAAGAGACATTGTGGATTGCCGGTGAACAAAGTTTGTGAAGGTTTGGGAGTCTACCTTGAAGACTTACCAGAGTGATTGGGCGAGGTCTGTGTGACCTTAGCTCAAGGGGAATACGGCGAGGACTGGGTGTCCTGAGCTGCGTGTTCAGGACTGGGTGTCCGGGACTGTGTGTCCTAAGGTTTAAATACCTAGCCTCCCTAACCATACGTACAGTTGTCACAGCAACTGGAACTGGTCCAACAAATCATTGTCTTCAGCGAGTCACTAGTTTCATCTTCCCTTCCCTTTACTTATTGTTACTCCTTGTGAAGTCATTGTATGTTCGCACTATCTTTTGTCTTCACTGAGTGACTGCGTGTTCTGTGTGGCTTCACAATATCTTCCTACCTGATCCTTACTACATTGCTGCTATTAGTCATTGTGCTTTCACTCTATTGAATACTTGACTATGGCTTGCCTAGTGTAGTCTACCTTCCGCTGCAGGGTAATAGGTTTATTTCTATCATTTGTCTTCATAACTTCCACGTTTTGAAGACTTTCATAAAAATCGCCTATTCACCCCCCTTAGTCGATATAACGCACTTTCAATTGGTATCAGAGCTTGGTGCTCCCTTGTTCTGTGTGATTCGGTTTAACCACCTGGAGTTTTAGCTATGTCGACTGCAGGGATAATTAAAGTCTCCGCTACATGCCCCGTCTTCGATGGAGCTGAATATCCCTACTGGAAGAATAAGATGCGCATGCATCTTGAAGCCATTGATGTCGACCTATGGTATGTCGTCAAGAACGACGTTCCCAAGGCTGGAGAAGGTGTCACTGCTGCTGATGTCAAGAAGTTCGTTCAACTGGACTCTACTGCCAAGAATATCATCTGTGGTCATCTGACCAAAGGACAGTATGGCCGTGTGAGTGCTTTGGAAACATCTAAGCTGGTCTGGGACTGGCTCTCCAAGGTCAATGAAGGCGTCTCAACCCAGAGAGATTAGAGAATCAGTGTCCTTCGCAACCTCTTCAACCGCTTCAAACGAAATGACAATGAGAATGTCCAGCTCACATTTGACCGACTCACTGACATCACAAATGAGCTTCAAGCCCTCGGCGCTACTGAGATCACCAAACATGAAGTCGTCAAGACACTACTGAGATCACTTGATAGTTCATTTGACACCCTAGCCCTGATGATTCAAGAACGTCCTGATTTCAAGACACTCGATCTGTCTGACATACTTGAGAGGCTCAACACACATGAGTTTCAGCTTTCTGAGAAAAGAGATATCTACGGTCCAAACTATGGGCGAACTCGTGCCTTGAAGGCAAAAGCTGTCTCCTCATCTGAAGAAGAATCTGACAACAGTTCGGATGATCCTGAAGACATTGGAAGGGAACTTGCTATGCTTGTGAAGAAGTTCCAAAAATTCACCAAGAAGAAAGGTTTCAGAAAGTCTTCCCGATCAAGCTCAAGGAATGATGAAGCTTCTGCTCATGACTACAAGAAGAAAACATGTCACAAGTGCAAGAAACCTGGCCACTTCATCTCTGAGTATCCACAGTGGGATAATGAGAACAAAAAGAAGAAGAAGAGCAAGGAATATGACTCTGACGACAAGAAGAAGAGGAAATACTCAAAGTCTTCTTCCAAGTCTTCCTCAAAGTCTTCATCACACAAGAAGAGCTCATCTGGCAAGGCACGTGCGTTTGTTGGCAAGGAAATGGATTCAGAGGAGGAGTCCACTTCTGAGGAGGCGGAGGTGGAGTCTGAGGAGGAGTTCGATTCAGGCGTCGCAAGTCTGGCTACAGCATATGTTGCCAAGTCCATCTTCAACACTGAAGATAATGACTTCATCACCGACACCGATGCAAATGACAAGGACTACTCTGCTTCTACCTACTGCTTCATGGCACGCGGTGCCAAGGTAAACACATGCACTACTCACTATCAAACATCTAGTGACGATGACTCTGATTGTGGTTCAAAACCCAGCTACAAAACACTTGCTAAAATTGCAACTGAACAACAGAAAGCTATGGAACATATTCAAAAACTGTTAGACAGAAGCGATGATCTGTTAGGTGCTGAAATGACTCGATCTGAATCCTTAATCGAAGACATAAAAAATCTTCACGTTAAGTATGAGGAACATGAAAGTCGTCATGAAACTCTCTCAACAACTCATGACAAGCTTTCCTATGATTATCTTCAAAGGAAGCAAGATCTTGAGAAATTGAGAGCGGCTCATGAAGATCTTCAAAAGGAAAACGAGTCACTTCGCGCCAAACAGATCAGTTCCGCTCAGGAAGGATTTGAACCACCATGTCTTAAATGCATTGAGCGTGATAATGCTACTTCTATTGCTGAATGTTCTACTGCTACTACTGTTGCAATATCTTCAACTGTTGATGTGGTAACTAACCCCTCTGCTGAGGATACCACTACTATTGCTGATGAGAATGCTAGGTTGAAGACATTGCTTGAAACAGGGATGTACAAAAGTCTTAAAGGGCATCAGACACTATGTGATGTCCTCAAAAAGCAGATTCTGAACCGAAACCTGAGGAAAGAGGGTGTTGGGTTCGTAAGGAAAATGAATGCTGATGGCTCTTACTGGAAACCTGAGCAGTACCCCAAAACCACGTGCGTTGCTGCAAAGGAACCTTCAGCAGATCCATCCAATCTATCTGGCTTCACTTGTGCTAACCCCATTATCATTGATGAATCCCTTGATGCAAACTATAAACTGTTTAAGAATCAGAATGGTGAAGTGTTTGCCAGGTACATTGGTACTAACTGCAGGAATGGACCGCCTATGAAGAAGATCTGGGTTCCGAAAAGGTGTCTGGAGAATCTTCCTGTGAATGTCATCACGACACCTCATGTGAAGAAGACAAACCTCAGACCAAAGGCTTCATACGGTCCAAAGGCTTCATACAGACAGAGGACTCACCTGAGTCGCACTAACGCAAATATTTTGCAGGGAAACCATACTCAGGCATATGAATATGAGAGCGGTTCATCAAACTGCCATGTTCATAAGACCAAGAACTATTCTGCTTATTCTTATGAGTACTATTGTCCGCCTGCAAGACTGTTTCCTAGGGCTCCAAAGCCAAAGTTCTCAGATGCTGCACTTAGACTTATTGCTTCTAAGCCACCCTTGAAGATGTGGGTGGCTAAGAAAGCTTAACTCTCTTTTGCAGGGAAAGGTCTCCAGCAGAAAACCAAAATCGTCTGACGCTATTGCTGGGGACCTTAAACATCTTGTAGGGCGCAAGATCAAATGCCCAAATGGTCTTACTATGTACTTCGTTCTTGAATCGCTTGCTACTCTCCCTATTAGTCCTAATCTAGATATAAGCTTTCATAACCCACTGGTTCGTCAAATGTTTTTGCTTCACAATACTCTTCGTGAAGCCTATCCCCCTAACTGCACTGTAGGGTACGACACCAGCGTCTTCAGAATGGATTATTGATAGTGGGTGTACAAATCACATGACTGGCAAAAGAAGCCTTCTTATGGACTCAACCTTACGTCCATCCGACAAGAGCCACATCACATTTGCTGACACTGGTAAAAGTAAGGTATTGGGTCTAGCTAGAGTTGCAATCTCAAGGGATCAACACATGGATAAAGTCATGCTTGTTGAATCCCTTGGCTTCAACTTAATGTCTGTCTCAATGCTTTGCGATTTAAACATGATCGTAATATTTGGAAAATATCTTTGCCTTGTTCTAATGGAATCTGAGAAGTCTCTAGTATTTGAAGGGTATCGAAAAGATGATTTGTACGTGGTAGATTTCTCAGCAGGACCATAGCTTGCCATATGTCTTCTAGCAAAAGCTTCAGAATGCTGGCTCTGGCATCGGAGGCTTGGGCATGCTGGCATGAGGAACCTCCACACCCTGGCAAAGAAGAAGCATGTCATAGGCATCGAGGGCGTCAAGTTCAAGAAAGATCACTTATGCGGTGCCTGTGAGGCAGGAAAGATGACAAGGGCCAAACATCCCTCGAAGACAATCATGACCACTACTCGACCCTTCGAATTGCTTCACATGGATCTTTTCAGTCCCACTCATTACTCAACTCTTACTACTACTGCTTGTCTCTATGGCTTTGTCATTGTTGATGATTATTCTAGATATACTTGGGTGCACATAATCCTTTACAAGACGGAAGTGCAGGATGTCTTCAGACGCTTCGCCAATCGAGCAATGAACAACTATGGCGCCAAGATAAAGCATATCAGAAGTGACAATGTCACTGAATTCAAAAACACTGGCCTTGATACATATCTTGATACCTTGGGCATCACACATGAATTCTCAGCCCCGTACACGCCACAGCAGAATGGGGTCGTCGAACGCAAGAACAGAACACTCATTGAGATGGCCAGAACGATGCTAGATGAATACAAGACTCCAAGAAAATTCTGGCCGCCATTGATACTGCATGCCATACAATCAATCGTGTTTATCTTCACAAGCTTCTGAACAAGACATCTTATGAGCTACTTACTGGCAAGAAGCTAAATGTCAGTTACTTCAGAGTATTTGGCGCCAGGTGCTGGATCAAGGACCCACATCACACCTCAAAGTTTGCACCAAAAGCACATGAGGGTTTTATGCTTGGATATGGAAAGGATTCGCACTCCTACAGAGTCTTCAATCTCTTTCATTACAAAGTGGTTGAAACAGTGGATGTGTGGTTCGATGAGACCAACGGTTCACAAAGAGAGCAACTGCCAAATGTGCTAGATGAAGTTCCATCCAGTGAATCAATCAAGCTAATGGGAACTGGAGAAATTATACCTTCTGAAGCTCATCCTGAAGAAGAACTTATCATCTCAGCACCTGATCAACATGAAGACAATGCTCAGCCTGAAGACATTCCTTCTAACAACGACAATGATCAGCAAGAGCAAAATGTTCGCCCTGTACATCCTCGCATTGCCAATGAAGTGCAGATTGAAAGAATAATTGATAGCATCAATGCACCCGGTCCACTCACTCGTTCAAGGGCAACTCAGCTAGCAAATTTCCGTGGGCACTTCACATTCGTCTCAATAACAGAACCCAAGAAAGTTGAAGAAGCCTTCATGGAACCTGAATGGATTCAAGCTATGCAAGACGAGCTTCAACAGTTTGAGCTGAATAATGTATGGGAACTGGTTAAGCGTCCCGATCCTCGGAAGCACAACATAATAGGCACCAAATGGATATACCGCAACAAGCAAGATGAGCATGGTCAAGTTGTCAGAAACAAAGCTCGTCTCGTTGCTCAAGGATATACTCAAGTGGAAGGCATTGACTTCGATGAAACATTTGCTCTTGTGGCTAGACTTGAAGCCATATGCATACTGCTGGCCTATGCAAATCATCACAACATACTTCTTTATCAAATGGATGTGAAGAGCGCCTTCCTCAATGGAAAGATTGAAGAAGAAGTGTGTGTGCACAACCTCCTGGCTTTGAAGATCCAAAACATCCTAACATGGTATACAATCTCAACAAGGCACTGTATGGCCTCAAACAAGCCCCTCGGGCCTAGTATGACACACTCAAATACTTCCTGAAGAGCAAAGGCTTCATACCTGGTTCTCTCGACCCCACTCTCTTCACGAAGACATATGATGGTGAACTGTTTGTGTGCCAAATATATGTGGATGACATTATCTTCGGCCGCACCAATCAGAAGTACAGTGAAGAGTTTGGATATATGATGCAAGAGAAATATCAAATGTCTATGATGGGAGAGCTGAAGTTCTTTCTCGGTCTTCAAATACGACAGCAACACAACGGCATCTTCATATCTCAAGAGAAGTATCTCAAAGATTGCCTGAAGAAGTTCGGTATGCAAGACTGGAAAGGCTTGACGACGCCAATGCCAGCCAAGCATCATTTGGGCCCTAACAACAATGGTAAAGAGTTCGACCAAAAGGTATACCGCTCCATGATTGGTTCTTTGCTTTATCTATGTGCATCTAGGCCAGATATTATGCTTAGTGTTTGCATGTGTGCTCGATTTCAAGCGACACCAAAGGAGTCGCATCACTTAGCTGTGAAGCGAATTCTTCGATATTTGGCTCACACCCCAACTCTAAAACTATGGTATCCAAAGGGCTCAGAGTTTGATCTGGTTGGATTCTCGGATGCTGATTATGCTGGTGACAAAGTGGATCACAAGTCTACATCAGGCACATGTCACTTTCTGGGACGATCACTTGTATGTTGATCTTCAAAGAAGCAGAACTGTGTATCTCTCTCCACTGCTGAATCTGAATACATTGCTGCTGGATCTTGCTGCGCTCAGCTTCTGTGGATGAAGCAAACACTCAAGGACTATGGCATTCATCTGAAGCAAGTGCCACTCTACTGCGACAACGAAAGCGCCATCAAGATTGCCAACAACCCTATTCAGCACTCGAAGACAAAGCACATTGAAATTCGTCATCACTTTCTCAGAGATCATGTTGTGAAGGAAGACATTGATATCATACACGTCAACACTGAAGAGCAATTGGCAGATATCTTCACCAAGCCCTTGGATGAGAAGAGATTTTGCAAGTTACGGTGTGAGCTAAATATCCTGGAATCCTCAAATGTCCTGTGATCAGGCACACATCCTAACCCTTATGCATATTGATGACTTAGATGTGCAACACACGAAGTAAAGTATATCTTCAATCAATGAAGACATACATTCTAAGTGTGAATACATTAATGTGGAATTTGACTTCGGAGCGCCACAATAATTGTGCACCGTGTCTGGGTCTAATACTTCCTATACGGTGGGTAATGCCACCACCAAATGTTCTATTTTGAAGTGTTTCACTCATGGCGTTACCTTGCAATGTCTTCACATTTGGTTTGGCTTTGATCTCAACACATCTTCATGATTATCTTCACTATGTTGATTATAGATATGTATATATACTAGTGTTTTGTCCTCTACAGCATTCACTTATAGCTATGTCTTCTTGTTGAACCTTTTGAACTAAGTGAATGTGATCGGACCCTAACCTCTCTATGCTATCTATCTCAAACTCTATCTCTCCAAATCATATGCATTCTATTGAAACTATCGAATGTCTTCTCTGCGTCCTTGTCAGCAGAAGATACAAAGACAAACCTTAAGTCCACTTTCAATGCTCATTCCTCCACATGAAACCCGGAGAAGTAGGAACGACCACCCAACAATCCAGGCGTGCGTGGGACGTGGAACAAACCCCAAAAATTCTGAATAATGGCCACGTGTTCCTCAGATGCGAATCGCCAGGGGCACCTGTGTAATAATGCAGTGCCGCCCCTGTACCTATAAATACACACTTCACGGCGGTCATTATCTCTTCTTCCACTCTCGCACGAACCCTAGCGCCACCGCTAGCCCTCGACGACGCCGGCGACGAAGCGCTTCGCTGCCGCAACCTCTCCGACACCGTCTTCACGCCGACCGCGGACATCGTCCTCTCTGCCGTCGCCGTAGGTGTCCTCCGTCGCCAAGTGAGGGCACGGAAGATCGAACTGCTCAGCCTCATCTTCCACTCCGTCTAGCAGTTCTTAGTGTGGTAAATAAAACTTCCTTTTTACGGCACCATTGATCCTATGGCTTTGTCACTTTCTACCACAAGCAGTTTCTATTCACACAAGTTAGATCTCTCTCATACTGCATCTCATAACATGCCTAGTATATTCACTTATGCTTCACAAAGTAGTTAGATTCCTCACTTGTACTGATCTCTGGATTCATACAAATCTGGAACCAACTCCTTATCTATGAGTGAATGTCTTCGCACGATGAGGTCAATGTCTTCTAAACGGATTTATATTCAAAATCTTCTGAGAATGCATATGACCTCTTCCCCTTCCCTCGCACCTTAATGCTGTCATAGGTACATGTCTGTGGGAGAATCCCTTGGTTCTCATAGTCTGCATTCATTTGCAGAATTCTTACAACATCATATAAATTCTCCGGAAGCAAGTTCCTGTTTGTCCAGCAAGAGAAAATCTTTGAAGCCTTTGAACGTGTTGAAGCCTTTCAGTTTAAAGTTCATGGCTTCAGAGAAATCAGCAAGGAAGGGTGGCAGAAAGCGTCGTGGAGAAACATCTAGAGATCTGCCAGATGACCTCTCAGAACTGTACAAGACAGATCCCGAAGAGGATTACAATCAGCGCAAGACCCGAATTCAATGGATTCGAAGATATTGGGCAGAACAATGGTTCAAATACTGATTTGTAACCCAGGAATATGCTGAGAAAAATGCCATCAAGAGACCGTGGGGAGACATCCTATACAAGAATCTTCAACCCAGGTCCAAAGATGAAGCCATTGAACAAGGCTTCTATCCCTGCATGGTCCGTGGGCCACAGCTTGTTGATGCACACCCATCGTCACTACTATGGTGTCGTGACGACATTCTATTCAAGCGCAACTTCCAGTTTGCCCAGAACTCAGCAAAGCAAAACAAGAAGACATTGGGACTAGACTTCAACCCTGGTCCCTCAGCTCCAAGGGCTGACGGCACACGAGATGCAGAACCCAATGCCGTCGGTCCTTTCTACAACCTTGAAGGCCTCATCACCCATATCTTGGTTCAAGGGACTGCAGTGAATGAGCCTGCAGCTGACGCTGAATCAGATGAAGCGCCTGCAGCGCCGAAGCCAAAGAAGTTGAAGAAGCCAAAAGCTTCAAAGCCGGCCTCTGCACCAAAAATCTCACGGGCGAAGCCACTAGCAACTGCACCTCCTGAAGACAGTGTGCAGTCTGAAGATTTGTCACGCATCTCCAAGCCCCAGAAGGTCAAGATGCCTCTGCCACACACCGGCCAAGAGCTAACAGCTTCTGACATTCTGCGCAATGATGCCATTGATCTATCAAGTGATGAAGATCTTGCAGATGACGCTCTTGAGCAACTCATCAAGAGCAAAGAAGAAGCAGAAATCTTCAATGATTTGCCTCTCTTTGATGTGACAATCATCCACAACTTCATTGATGAGTGGTTTGACACGCCAAACATCAGCTTCGAAGATCTGCAGCTACCCATTGGCCTCAGTGTCGCCTTCCATGGCGCCATTGCTTCAGAGCTAGCTCTCGCTCAGCGCATCGTCGAACTGAAGCAAAAGATTGACTATGAAAAGGCTCAGTTCAAGAAGCATATGGCCAAGCTTAGTGTACAAGAGGTCAAGAACTTCAAGCTCATGCTGCACGAGCTTAAAGAAGCCTTTCTCAAGAAGCGTCAAGAAGCTCAAGGTTCTCGTGAGCGCATGAAGAGCCTAGCTGACAGGTGTGTGCAAGCCTACAATGAGGCTGAGAAGCACAAGGCCCTTGGGCGTCCTAGCATCGACCCCAGGATGGCTGCAAAGAAGAAGAAGAAGCCCGCTATGGCCGAACCCGATGCACCAAGGCAGGAAGTAGATCCCATTGTCTTCCCAACTAGCATGACTGGCTCGAAGCCACAGGCCAGGTCAACCACTTCAGAATTGAAGAAGACGAGGACTGCTAAGGCTGAAGCCAGGAAGAGGAAACATCCTGAAGCCTCTCCTACTGCCCCCTCCAAGAAGAAGAGGAAGACCAAGAAAGAACGGGCTGCTCCCACAGAGCCTTTGACTGTTGAACCCATTTCCATGGTTCGTCCTGACGCTGAACGCCAACTGACAATCCATGAGCCTGCTTTCACAGAGGCTCATGAAGCTGAAGACTTTCCAGCAGCTGATCCCATCGCTGCTGAAGACATTGGTCACCATGACCATGTAGAAGATGGTGCAGTCCTTCCTCAGCTCGAGCACAGCGAACTCATCAGCATTGGTCGTCCTCTGACGCCAATCGCTCAGGATGCTTCATGGGCTGATCGCCCACAAGAGGAAGAAGACTTTGAGGCCCAGCCAACTCCAACTACACAGGCGTCACCTGCGTTGCGCAGGCTTCGCAAAGGACCAAGGCCTCCAGTATCTGCGTCTGAAACTGCTGAAGACATTCCAGCTGCATCAGCCGATGAAGAAGAAGTCCCACAAGCTGCTACTCCCCTATCCCACCAAGAAGCAGTTCTCGAGGAGAACGTGACTGTGACCGACCCTCCAGCTCATCAAGTGGAGGTTGAACATCTTGAGGCTGCCACCACCAACACCACTGAAGCCACTGACGCTGTCATGGCTGAAGTAATGTGGAGCCCTCACCAACAAAAGCACTAGCAGTCAGCAAAGCCACTGATCCCGCCACTTCTATTTCTGAGTCTGTTGCCGGTCCCCAGTTCGACTATCATGTTGAGCACAGGCCTCAGGTACAGAAGCCAATCCCAAGATTGCCAAGGTTCCCAGGTCCTGCATCAGCACCTGGCTCCTTCAATATCAATGGCTTCAGAGCAGACAACACATTCTTCAACAGCTCCAGGAACCCCTACTCCAGGGAAAGAATATCATCTGATCGATTCTGGAGTTATCCGCAACGAAGCTATTACTCATGCGTTCTTTACTACCAAGGTCGCATCTTCCCACACAAGCGCCTTGACATTGAAGCAATAGCTGGTCTACCCTGTCTAGAAGAAGCTCTGGATTGCTTCAAAGAGGTTGGACTGCTGCCGTTCGTCACTGACCAAGAGCATTGGAATGAAGAGTTGCTGCTCCAATTCTATGCCACACTTCACATCCGCGGGTATAGCAGAGATCCGAAGACTTGGGTCCTGGAGTGGATGACAGGAAACGTTCATCACGAAGCCAAAGCCTTTGACATCATTGAGCTCACTGGTTTGCCCACTCCTGGCGATCTCTACGAGCATGGCTGTCAGCTTCATAGTGAAGCTATTGAGAGCATCTTTCAGAAGACTGAACCTAATATGAGTCAGATGCTCAGTATGATGAAGCCATTGCCCCAAGATGCTACTTATCCCACGGAGTTCTTCGTTGAAGACCTTGAGTATCTGCCAAGAACCATTTATCACATCATAAGGCGAACTCTCTGGCCAATCAAAGGACATTCTCCCCATGCCAAGCTGGAAGGTGCAATGACGACTTTGGTCTTCTACATTCTTCATGGAAAATGTTTCAATACACATGATTTCTTCATTCGCCAACTTGCTGCATCTGGCTCTGATCTGTTTGGTTTGAAGTTCTACGGCCCTTGGGTGATGCGGCTGATCAAACTTCACTCCGCTATCTCATATCAGCCATCTGGTCGCAATCATCGGATTTTTCTGCCTGATGTGGATATGTCGATTGAAGCCATCTATCCTGAGCCTGCCAAGGAACCCCTAAGTCTTCAGAATGCAGAGCATTAGAGTTTTTCTCAGAACATTGAAGGAGTTGAAGTAGTCGCTCGTGTGTATCCTTTGGCTGGCACTACACGTGCACCGCATCCTGCTCTCACTGAAGCCACTGACAGTACAACTGCTCCACGACCCAAGAAGTGCACTCGTGTTCTCAATGACCGAGAGCTTCTTGTGGCTCTTCATCAGAAACAGGATAGGCATCATGACTGGCTGAAGCGTCAGATGCAAAGCCTCTTGGTGGATGTTAATCGCATTCGCAATCTTGCCACCAAGAATGCTTTTGTTTCCCATGAAACCTCTCGCCGCACATGGAAAGGGCTAACGCTGATGTGTTCTGAAGATGATCTTCAAGAGGATGGCTTCACTGAGCAATTCAAGTTTGACTCCACACCTCCTCGAAGGGCTATGCTGCGACGAACTCCATCCCTTGAAGACTCTGAGTTCTATTCCTCTGCTGCAACTGTGAATGCCAGAGTGATCGAGGATGAAGACGATGCTACTTCACCGCCACCTCCTTCAGCACACTTCGACTCTGCTCCAAGCTCTTCAGCACCGCCAAACACCACCAACGACCCCGCTGCTTCACCTACTCCTCATGGGAACGAGTAGATGCTCTATGTCTTCAAACCTTTTTGGTCCTTACTGACAAAAGGGCAGAAGCATATGAGGTTGATAGTCTTCAAGCGGGTCCATATGGGCGGGTGCTTTATATTTTGCTTCGTGCTTACAACTCTCGTTTTGCTACCTTTGGTTCTTTGAGTTGTAACACTTAAACTCGATGGTCGTCTGCTACTTATCTGCCACCTTGTGTTGCGATGATAAATTCCGCATGTGCGAAGATAAATTCCGCACTTAGATCATTCTGCAGACGTCCATTTTCCATTATGCATGTCATTATCTTCATATACTTTCACATGCATAGTGGATTGTCATCATAAGTTGAAGTGGATCTCCACAAGTACAACCTGCCATGTGCATTTGCATTCCAAAAGCAAATTACTTATATGCACATCTTCAGGGGGAGCCCTTGCAACTTATGAAGACAATTCCTTATCCTTTACAATTTCACAAATTATATTCCCCGTTGAAAACTTCAACTAGTTTGTCATCAATCACCAAAAAGGGGGAGATTGTAAGTGCATCTAGTGCCACCCCTAGTTGGTTTTGGAGTATTGACGACAAACCTAGTTGAGGGACTAATGCGTTTGTGAGAATTGCAGGATAACACAGGTAGAAGTCCCTCATTGATTCGGTTTTCCTACCAGAGATGACCCCTAAAAATGTATGAAGACATTGAAGTCAAAGGTGGTATATGATGATATTCACATTGAAGACTATGACAAGAGAAGACACCACATGAAGCCTATGGAGCTCGAAGACTTAGATCTTTCGTAGTTCTCTTTCTTCTGTGTTGAGTCATAGGAACCACCGTACTGTTAAGTGGGGTCCAAGAGAACCAGTCAGAATGACTGAAGTGAGGCTTAAACAAAACCTATGTCTTCGAGTGAAGACTTTGAGAGCGAATCTTGTCCAGAGTCGGGCAAGTCAGCTTTGCTTGAAGCCCAAGTAAAGTTGCCGTGTAAGTTTGAAATCTGACCGTTGGAACACGTGTCAGTTCCTTAGTGACCCAGGGTCATTTCGGACAAATCAGGTCGGGTTGCCAAGTGGCTATAAATAGCTCACCCCCTACAACCATAAACGGTTGGCTGCTCAAATTCAGAGTACGGCTTTTGCGTTTGAGAGCAACCCACCTCGAAGCCTTTGAGAGAGAATTCCTTGCGAGGATAAAGCCCTAACCACCCAGAGCCAAAGAGAATTAGGCATCACTTAAGTCTTCTTGTCTGTGTGATCTGAAGACTTATTACACTTGAGGACTGTGCATCCTCCAGCCGGTTAGGCGTCGCGTTCTGAGCATCCAAGAGACATTGTGGATTGCCGGTGAACGAAGTCTGTGAAGGTTTGGGAGTCTACCTTGAAGACTTACCAGAGTGATTGGGCGAGGTCTGTGTGACCTTAGCTCAAGGGGAATACGGCGAGGACTGGGTGTCCTGAGCTGCGTGTTCAGGACTGGGTGTCCGGGACTGTGTGTCCTAAGGTTTAAATACCTAGCCGCCCTAACCAAACGTACAGTTGTCACAGCAACCGGAACTGGTCCAACAAATCATTGTCTTCAGCGAGTCACTGGTTTCATCTTCCCTTCCCTTTACTTACTGTTACTCCTTGTGAAGTCATTGTATGTTCGCACTATCTTTTGTCTTCACTGAGTGACTGCGTGTTCTGTGTGGCTTCACAATATCTTCCTACCTGATCCTTACTACATTGCTGCTATTAGTCACTGTGCTTTCACTCTATTGAATACTTGACTATGGCTTGCCTAGTGTAGTCTACCTTCCGCTGCAGGGTAATAGGTTTATTTCTATCGTTTGTCTTCATAACTTCCACGTTTTGAAGACTTTCATAAAAATCGCCTATTCACCCCCCCTTAGTCGATATAACGCACTTTCAGAAAGGCTAACAGCGGTTGAGGTATGTGCGCGGTCGGGCTCTGCAGATGTAGAACGGTAGATCCACCCACATCACACCTCCCTACTTGCTGTTCATGCGCCAAGGGGGACTCCTGAGCATCGCGACTCAGGAGCCTAACTTGTCACGTAGCCCCTCACTCCTTGGCCCCATCCTGGTTTCCGGTCGAGACTAACACTGGGTGAGGTATGCGCGGGGCCGGGATCTGCCAGTGTAGAACATAAGCAAATAGGAAGGAAAAGCGCAAATTTCAAGGAATTCAAAAGCAAATATTACAGTCCACACTGTTATCTCAATGCCAAACGCAAGTTTAAACGCCTCCCCGAGGCATGATACATGTGCAGGAATTAAAGGCAGGACAGGAGCCACAACGGAATCACTTGTCGGTGGTGGAGCAGCGCGGAGTGGGTTCGCCTTATGGAGCAGTGGGGTCGGCAGCGCCTTGCTTCGGCTTGGTCCTGAAGGCCCGGAACTTCCCAGCAGATCGTCCGCGTGACCCTTCACGGCCTCGGCAGCGGCAGCGGCACGCTCGCCGCTTACTAGCTCCAGCAGGCTGTCAAGGTCGACGTCGGGATCGCGAAGGTAGATGTGGGTGAGCACCCGCGTCAGTGCTGCAGAAGACAGGACACGTGCCTCGGCCTCAGCCGTGGGGCCAAGGCCAAGGGCGACATCTTCAAGAGCACGAACCAGGAAGGGAAGCAGCTTGGCAGGACCGTCCTCGGCACCAGCCAGCGGGCTCTCCAGGCCGCTGTCATAAAGCGTCCTCAGCGAGGAGCGAGCCTTCGCCTCCATCTCCATGAAGGCCACGCGGTCCTCGGCAAGAACCAGGGCCTTGTCGTCCAGCGCGCCTAGGCGGTCGCGGCGCTTCCTGCTCCAGCGCGCCTAGGCGGTCGCGTGAAAGCACAAGTGCTCCCTAGGTGGTTTTGATAATTGATGACAACATATCTTGTTGGACTAACACTTCTATCTAGCATGTTTCAGATAAGTTCAACAATGGAGTGGCATGGACTAAAGGTTGTGGGAACTCCTTCAAGATGCTAAGGACAAGGGATTGGCTAAAGCTTCAAGCTCAAGACTCTTCACTTTTACATTTTCGTGATCCAAGATCACATTGAGTCCATAGGAAAAGCCAATACTATCAAGGAGGGATGAGGTGTTGCTTAATGAGCCTCTTGCTTCATGTGCTTAGTGATATGCTCCAAAACCCTCAACTACTTTCCCATATCCACATATGACCTAAACCCTAAGCCAAACTCGGTCCTACCGATTCTTCCTATCCGGCGCCACCGAGTTTCACTTGTCATTAGCCACTGCCAAACCCTAGCAATTCGGTTCTACCGATAAGGATCTTGGTCCCACCGAGATGGGGTTGCAAACTCTCTGTTTCCCTTTCGTAATTTTTCAGTCCCACCGAAAGAGCGAATCGGTCCCACCGAGATTGCAATGTAAACTCAGTGTTTCCCCTTTGTAACTTTTCGGTCTCACCGAGTTCCACTCGGTCTCACTGAAAGAGAAAATCGGTCCCACCGAGTTTGCCTGACCAACTCTCTGGTTAGCTAATTACCAAATTCGGTCTCACCGAGTTTGTGTAATCAGTCTCACCGAGATTACGTTATGCCCAAACCCTAACCATATCAGTCCTACCGAGTTGCATGTCAGTCCCACCGAAATTCCTAACGGTCACTAGGTTTACTATTTCGGTCAGACCGAGTTTTCTGATTCGGTCCCACCGAGATTGGTAAATTGTGTGTAACGGTTGGATTTTGTGTGGAGGCTATATATACCCCTCCACCTCTTTCTCATTCGAAGTGAGAGCCATCAGAACACACACACCATTCCAACTCATTTGTTCTGAGAGAGAACGACCTACTCATGTGTTGAGACCAAGACATTCCATTCCTACCATATGGATCTTGATCTCTAGACTTCCCAAGTTGCTTTCCACTCAAATCTTCTTTCCACCAAATCCAAATCCTATGAGAGAGAGTTGAGTGTTGGGGAGACTATCATTTGAAGCACAAGAGCAAGGAGTTCATCATCAACACACCATTTGTTACTTCTTGGAGAGTGGTGTCTCCTAGATTGGCTAGGTGTCACTTGGGAGCCTCCGACAAGATTGTGGAGTTGAACCAAGGAGTTTGTAAGGGCAAGGAGATCGCCTACTTCGTGAAGATCTACCGCTAGTGAGGCAAGTCCTTCGTGGGCGATGGCCATGGTGGGATAGACAAGGTTGCTTCTTCGTGGACCCTTTGTGGGTGGTTGCTTCTTCGTGGACCCTTCGTGGGTGGAGCCCTGTGTGGACTCGCGCAACCGTTGCCCTTGGGTGGAGCCCTGTGTGGACTCGCGTAACCGTTACCCTTCGTGGGTTGAAGTCTCCATCAACGTGGATGTAGGATAGCACCACCTATCCAAACCACGGGAAAAACATCCGTGTCTCCAATTGCGTTTGATCTCTCCAAACCCTTCCCTTTACATTCTTGCAAGTTGCATGCTTTACATTCCGCTGCTCATATACTCTTTGCATGCTTGCTTGATATGTATTGTGTGTATTGAAATTGTGCCTAAACTCCACTTAAACCGTAAAAGCTTAAAAATTGCAACTTTAGCACTAAGTGTCTAATCCCCCCCCTCTAGACACATCTACTTCTAGATTCTACAAGTGGTATCAGAGCTTTGGTCTCCATTGCCTTGGTTTAATCACCATTGGAGGAAGATGGATGTGTCTACTCTAGGGAGTCTTAGACATAGAGTGCCTATTCTTGATGGAAAGTATTTTCATGAGTGGAAAAATGAGATGCTTGTAATCTTCAATCAATATCATTTGAACAAGTATATTGCTAGCCCTTGTGCTCCCCATATTGATCCCTTGCATCCTACCCTAGATGAAGATATTGACATGATTCGCAATCTTAGAACCATTGAGCTCATCATTAGAGGATTGCCCAAAGATTTGATTGCTAGTTTGCCTACTCAAAATTGCGCCTATACTATATGGAAATTTCTTGAGGAACGGTTTCCCAATCATTCCTTGAAAACTTTGGATGAAATTCTCCATAAATCTATTGCCTTGAGTAAAATGAACTCTAGTGATCCTAGTTTTGGTAAATGTCTTCTTGAACTTGCCAATCTTAAGCATGCTAAAGGAGATGTTGGAATCATTAATGATATCATACTCAAAGCTATAAGAATTCATAAAAGTAACCACTTTGATCATTTATCTAATGAATTACCCTCTCTAGGAAATGATGAGTCACAAGATCATGATGAACACGAATATTATGATGATGATGATAGTGACTTCGATCTTGATGATGCAATGAGACATTTTGGTCTTATGGCAAATCTTCGGGGATATGAATCAGGAGGAAAGGAATGGGTTCTTGATAGTGGATGCACTGATCATATGACCGGAGATGAAGAGATGTTTCGTGAGCTTGCTGAAAACAACGGCCCTCGAAAATATGTCACCTTTGGTGATAATTCAAAGGGTAAAGTGGTTGGCCTTGGTAAGGTGGCCATCTCACATGATAGTTCCATTCAAAATGTCATGCTCGTTGAATCTCTTGGCTACAACTTACTTTCAGTATCTAGACTTGCTGATTTTGGTTTGAATGTCCTATTTACTGAGGTAGATTGCCAAGTATTTCGTCGAGACAATCATAAAATGGTCTTTACGGGTATGCGTAGAGGTGATCTTTACATTGTCGATTTCTCTAAAAAGGCACAACCTAAAACTTGCTTTGTTGCTAAATCCTCAAAAGGTTGGTTGTGGCATAGACGACTAGGTCACGTTGGCATGAGAAACCTTGACAAGCTTATTAAAGGAAATCATATCCTTGTAGTTAACGATGTCATATTTGATAAGGATAGACTTTGCAGTGCTTGTCAAGTAGGTAAACAGGTTGGAGGAAGACATCCTGTGAAGAACATTATGACCACAAGGAGGCCACTCGAGCTGCTTCACATGAATCTTTTTGGTCCCAATGCCTACAAGAGTCTAGGTGGAAATTCTTTTGGTCTAGTTATAGTTGATGATTTTTCAAGATTTACGTGGGTGTTCTTTCTTAATGATAAGTTGCAGGTCCAGAAGATCTTCATAAACTTCACTAGGAAAGCCCAAAATCAGTTTGATGTGAAGATCAAGAAGGTTCGGAGGAGTTAATTGCACAGAAGTACCACAATTCGGGCATCACATGCAGATTGGTACCACGATTGCTAATTTTTGCGTGTCAGTACCAACATTGGTCTAAGTTTTTGCAAATTAGGCTAAAACGCGTATTTATACGTATTGACGCCCGATCCGACAGCTCGGGCCCACCCGTCAGGTGCCACGCTGGCCAATCGGCGTGTGCCCGCGCGCTGACTAGGACGAGCCGGTGCGCTGCTGCTCTCCAACCTGGTCCGGTCGCACCAGCTCCAGCCCGGCCGCACCATTCCCCTCCCCTCCTCCTCCTCGCTCGTTTCCTCCGTCGCCGCCGCCCGCGTCCCCACTGCCGGCCGCCGCACCGCCGCACCGCCCCGCCGACGCCATGGTTTTGGAGGACGAAAGCAGCGACTACGGCGCGGGCGTCCACGGCGGCGGTGAGATGCCGTTCTGGCCTCCTAGCGGAACGGCTGGCGTCGACTGGGATGGCGGCGACGACTCCAGCTCCGCGTACTCAACCGACGACGAGGAGTCGATGTTACTCACCATGGAGCAGCGGTTGCGGTTGGCGCATCAGTGGGTGGCGAACCCTAGCAGCAGCCATGAGTTGACGCATGGACTTGGCGGCGTGCTGTAAGTACCCTTGTCCTCTTCCTCCTCTGATTTATCCAATTGGGCATTTTTAGGGTTTGTTCATCTTCTGCTTTATCCAGTTGGGGATTAGGTTTTATCCAATTGAAGTGACTAGTATAGGAAAATTAAACTAACCTAGTAACATAGTGTATTGCACTCTCAAATTAGTTCAATGACAGTAAAAATTTGGGATTATTGTGGCTCTCCAAATTGTTCTGAACTGTCTGGTACTGTTACTTTAAATTGTTTTGTACTGTACTGTTGCTCTCCAAATTTTGCTATTGTGCTCAATTAGTAAATAATAGACTTACAGGTTACTTTAAATTGCACTGTACTGTACTGTTGCTCTGCAAATTAAGAGTAATTATAATGAATACATGAAATTTAATTTGTTCTGTAGTTTGGATGAAGACATTTGGGAAGTAAGGATCCATTTTGATGCAAGAGAGCCATTGGAGATGAAGCTGTGTGGTTCAGATATTACTTATCTGAATTTGGTTGCAGTGATGGAAACCCAAGGATTTAATGCATATGATTGTTTGTTTCACATTGAAAATCCATCTTTAGGAGAGAAAGGGCTGGATTTGGTAGACAGTCATGCAGAATTATAGATGATAAAGAGGAAGATCCAGGACAAATTGGTGCTTAATTTGCTAGTTAGGGCTTGTCCACCCCGTGATACTGTTTTTGAGAGGTAGCATTTAGAAAAACCAGACTTGTCCACTGTGGTGTACCAAGAGCCTATTGTTTATGATCTTAGTGAGCCTCCTACCTTAGCTATTGATAAGGAAGGAGTAGTCTTTGACAGTCAATGTATCACACATCACCCTGCTGGTCCTGCTGGTGTTTGCACACAAGAAAGCAAAAAATGCAACAGACAAGTTGAAAGCAGTTTTGGAAGAAGAAGAAGAGGGATATCAAGGATTTCAGGCTTATGAGGACAGTGATGCCTCTGATGAGGATGGTCAAATTGGAAGTGACCCTAATTACATTGTTGATGATGAAGATGTAGAGGTGGAAGAGGGAAAGAGAGAGAGAGAGCTAGAAGCACAAGAGGAAGAATCGGATGATGATCAATCAGAAGAGGAAGAAATGCTGCATTATGAGGGTGACACTGAAGTTGAGGACCCATTTGAGGTAGAACAAGATAGGACTTTTGAACAAGAAGAAGAAACTATAGCTGAACCTGTAAAGAAGAAGCAGAAGCTGCTAGTTAGAAGAGGCCCAACCACTAGGTCACATTGTAGTGAGCTACCAGAGGTTGAACCTGATTTCAGACCATCATCAGATGAAGAAGAGAAGGGGTTGTTGAGGGAGAGTGATGATGATGGTTTTGAGCCACTCTCTTTTGTCCTATCAACTAAAAGGAAGAGTAGGGCAAAGAAAAGGCCTGCTAGGAAGTGGTATAATGAGAAATTGGAGCAACCACATGAGCAACTGTGTTTGAAGTTGTGTTTTAGGGATCAGCATCAATTCAGAGATGCTTTGTTGAATTTGCACATCACCTAGGCCAGGAATTTCAGGTATCACAGGAATTCAGATCAGAGGATAATTGTTGAGTGTATAGATAAACAATGCCACTTCTTAATGGTGGCAGCAGTTATAAAAGGGGAGAAAACCTTTGTAATTAAGAAGATGAGACTAGAACACACTTGCCCTAGTACCACAGACACCACCAGGGTTAGTGCTAAGTGGCTAGCACAGAAATATGAGCATCTCTTTAGATCTGATATAACTACTGGTATTCAGACTATAATTGATGCATGCAATGAAAATTATGGTGTAGATGTGCCCAAGTGCATGGCATATAGGGCAAAGAACATAGCTATTGAAGCTGTGTTAGGAGATCACAAGAAGCAATATCCTAGGCTTAAAGACTATGCTCAGACTGTCATGGACACAAACCCTGGGAGCAGAGTAATAGTCACTACTGTTACTCCAACACCAACTGCAAGAATACCCCACCCAGGCCCAAGATTCCATGCCATGTTCTTTTGCATGAATGGAGCAAGGGAGGGGTTTCTCAATGGGTGTAGGCCATTCATTGGTTAGTTCCTAAACCTTGTGCACCATTTACATATTGTAGAGTACTAGATTTTGTTTCTCACTTGAATGTATTTAATGTTTGGAAATGTTGATTATGCAGGTGTTGATGGGTGCTTCATTAAGCTCACTACAGGTGCTCAACTCCTTGCTGCCACTGGTAGAGATGGCAACAACAACATATATCCACTGGCATTTGGCATAGTTGGACAAGAGGACAGAGCTAGTTGGTGTTGGTTTCTACACCAACTGAAAATTTGCCTAGGGGGAGAAGTGGGCAAGTTTGGACCTTATACTATAAGGTCAGATAGACAAAAGGTATGTGTTTTGCAGAAGTGTTTACATTAGCTTAGAGTTTCATTATGTTTTGCACAAGTGTTTATAGTAGATTAGAATGCATATTTAATTCATTGGTGCATATTTCTTTAGGATGTAGCTTAGACTTGTTATATTGTTTGTGTCAGGGGTTACTGTATGCAGTGAATGCTGTGTTTCCAAATTGCAACCAAAGGTTCTGCCTTAGACATATATATGCAAATTTCCAAAATGCTGGCTTTAGGGGTGAAGATCTTAAGAAGTGCATGGATAATGCTAGCTATGCCTACAATGAACACAAATTTAATATTGCAATGAATGATCTTAGAGCTGAAAGTGAGGAAGCTTGGGAGTGGCTTACTGCAATACCAAAAAAGACATGGGCAAGGCATGCATTTGACACAAACTGCAAGACTGACTTGGTAGTGAACAACTTGTCTGAGGTGTTCAACAAGTACATTCTAGATGTTAGGAGAAAACCTATAAGGACAATGTGTGATGGGATAAAAGATAAGTAGATGGTGAGGTGGCACATGAAGAGAGAGAGAGTGTTAAGGAAGCAAGATGGGAGATAACACCTCATTACAGTGAGAAGCTAAAGGCTAAGAAGGAGAGGGCCAGATACTGCAAGCCAATACAGGCAGGGGTCAACTTATGGCAAGTTACAAGTGGGCAACAAAGACATGCTGTTAACCTGGAACTTCAGACATGTGGATGCAGGAAGTGGGACCTTAGTGGCATACCTTGCAACCATGCCATCTCTGCAATAAACAAGGCTAAAAGGAAACCAGAGGATTATGTCAGCAAATTCTTCAAGAAAGATTTTTATGCTGCAACTTATGAACCAATGATCTTTCCTGTGCCTGGTGAGCATGATTGGACAAGGACCCCTGGTCCAGACATAGAACCACCTGCATTCAAAATCAAGAGAGGAAGAAGGAAAGAAAAGAGGATCAAGGGCAAATTTGAAGTACCAAAGCCAAAAGAAACTTCAAGAATGGGGACCATAACATGTGGCAATTGTGGTCTCCAAGGGCATAGGTACACAAACTGTCTTAAACAGTTGACGCCTGAGCTAGCTTTGAGGAAGAATAAGCATGTGGTAATAATTTTTCACCTTGAAATATACTAATGTTTTCTTTCTTGTACATTTCTTTCTAGCATTATTAATTGTTTCCTTTTCTTTGCAAGGCTACTCCAAGTACCTCACAGCCAAGAGCTGCTGGTCCTTCTACTGCACCAACAGCAAGACAGCCAAGACCTGCTGCTTCTGCTCCTACACCACCATCATCTGGAAGAAGAGGAGCTGGCAGAGGAGCTGGTGTTACTTCTACTACAACACCACCATCTGGAAGAGGAAGGGGAGCTGGTAGAGGAGCTGGTGCTACTTCTACTACACCACCACCATCTGGAAGAGGAGCTGGCAGAGGCAGAGGAAGAGCTGGAAGAGGTGCTCCCAGGCAATATGCTGGCATTCCTACTGATGGCACACACACTGGATGGATGTCCTACTTCAATGCTAGCATGGGAGGAGGAGGAGCCATGTAATGTGAAATACTGTGGTGTTATTTTGGTTGAACTTGATGCTTGAGGTGGAGTACTGGTGGAGTACTCTAGTAATGTTGAACTTGATGCTTGTAATGTTGAACTTGAGGTGGAGTACTGGATATGTAGAACTTGCTACTGGATATGTGGTTGAACTTTAGGTGATTATCTGAATGTTGAACTTTAGGTGGTTATCTGAATGTTCACATTTAGGTGGTTTTCTGAATGTTGAACTTTAGGTAGTTTTCTGAATGTTGAACTTTAGGCAGTTACTTGTGACAAATTAGTACCAATACTGCTGCTATTTGTTGCATGTCAGCATGGTGAAATTGCCCACATTCTGGAGTGAGCTCATTGGGGATCTGCGTGATGAATTATGGAGGCTTAATGAAGCATGGTGACTAGGGGTCGAGGAAGCCACCTAAGCCTAACCATTAGGGTTTACGGTGACTCGGGGTCGACGGAGCCACCTAAGCCTAACCATTAGGGTTTACGGTGATTCGGGGTCGACGGAGCCACCTAAGCCTAACCATTAGGGTTTACGGTGACTCGGGGTCGACGGAGCCACCTAAGCCTAACCATTAGGGTTTACGGTGACTCGGGGTCGACGGAGCCACCTAAGCCTAACCATTAGGGTTTACGGTGACTCGGGGTCGACGGAGCCACCTAAGCCTAACCATTAGGGTTTACGATGACTCGGGGTCGACAGAGCCACCTAAGCCTAACCATTAGGGTTTCCAATGCATGATATAACATAACCATCTAATAATCCAGTGCTAACATAACCATCAAATAGTCTTCCAATGCTAACATAATCATCAAAACCTAGTGCATGAGAAATTATAATCTGAAGTCTAGCAAACATAACACAGAATATCTGATCCAGCTAACATAACACACATAACACACAATACTTACTACAGTTCAACATATTATAAAGTACACAACCATTGTTCACAATACATAGTGGAGTTTAGATGCATAGTTCATCCTTTTCTCACAAAAGGATGAAAAGCATATCTACTACATACATACACAGCCATAGTTCATCTTAGAGAAGTTCACATTTAGTAGAGCCATACACTACACAACCATCATGCCCACAAGGTCAGCATTGCCCACTACTCTCATATTCATTTTCTTCACTTCTCTAAGATGGCCTGGATCCCCTTGATCTTCTCCTTTAGCTTCTCCTCTGCCTTAATCAACCCAGCAATCTAAAGCTCTAGCTTCCCCTTCTCTTCACCATGCTTTTCCTTTCCCTTGAGCAAATCAGCAACCTAAAACTTCAACTCTAGCTTATCTTGGGTGAGCTTCTCCTCAGACTTTGTGAGCTCTGCATTCTTCAACTCCAAGTTCATCTTAGCTTCAGTAAGCAATTGCTTATCAGTAATATGCTTCAACTTCAGGTTCTGGATGACTGTAGCTTGAGCTCTTGTCAGGTTCAGTAGCACATCATAATTCTGCTTAAACTTCTCAAACTCTGCATCTTTCTTTGCCATCTTTGCATTCATATCAGCCACCAGTTCACTTCTGCATTCATGCTGATATGTAATGGCAGACTACAGATGTCTGAAATCCACCACCCTATCCTCGTGGAAGCTCATAAGCTGATGCACATCTTGGACTAGCTTGTCATAGTTGGCCTCCAGGTTGTTCTTCTCTTCTGTCAGATGGTGGATAGTGAAAGAACTTTCAAGATTGTCATTCACCCTAGCACTTTTGGCATCTTCAACCATTGCCCATAGCTTCAACAATGCATTCTGCATTGTTGGGGGCCACTGGTGATCAACCCATTCAACAAAGCCACAATTGCTACCTTCCTGCAAAAACAACAACAACAAAACAGTTCATACATCAAGTAATTACACAAAATCACTGCAGTTGCCAAAAAGAATGTCTAAATTTAGCATCAGACCACTACATTGAACAAGAGGAGCAGCCACTTGAGTAGCTGACTGACTAGTTTAGTTACTGTACTGTTCATATCAAGGAGTGTTCAAATATTTGTAAGCTACTCTACTACCACTATTAACATAAAATACTATGTTAGCACCAGACCACTACATTTAACAAGAGGAGCAGCCACTTGAGTAAGAAAAAATATACTCATGCTTGACCTAAATTACTATTAACATAAATTACTATGCCATTGTACTCCAGCAAAATATACTCATGCTTGACCTAAATAAGCTACTCTAACCACTATGAACCAAAATGTTGACAGCAAGCAGAGTACTCCAGCAAACAGAGTTCAATATGGCACTGACCAAGTAAGAAAAAAAATAAGTATGCCTACAATCCTACAATCCATACCGGCTGTGCACATGCTAAAAACCTCCTGCCTGTGTCTGTTCCTTCAAAGGCAACAAGCCTCTCAGATGCCATGCCGTGCTTCTCACATGGAGACATCACATCCAGCTCAAGCCTCTTGTAATCTGGATCTTCAATGCTGAAAGGGACCTGCAGAAGCTCGCACAAAGACAATGGCCAAATCAAAACCTAGCGATATCAACCAAATCAAGAAATCCCAAATCTGAAACCCTAACCCTAACCCTGTACTGACCTCGCTGAGACCGTCTGTGGAGGAAGAAGACTGCATGTACGGGAGGCTAGAATGGTCGTTGTTGCTTTTGTCCTCCAAAACCATGGCGTCGGCAGGGTGGTGCGGCGGCCGGCAGTCGGGACGCGGGCGGCGGCGACGGAGGAAACGAGCGAGGAGGAGGAGGGGAGGGGAATGGTGCGGCCGGGCTGGAGCTGGTGCGACCGGACCAGGTTGGAAAGCAGCAGCGCACCGGCTCGTCCTAGTCAGCGCACGAGCACATGCCGATTGGCCAGCGTGGCACCTGACGGGTGGGCCCGAGCTTTCGGATCGGGCGTCAATACGTATAAATACGCGTTTTAGCCTAATTTGCAAAAAACTTAGACCGATGTTGGTACTGACACACAAAAATTAGCAATCATGGTACCAATCTGCATGTGATGCCCGAATTGTGGTACTTCTGTGCAATTAACTCAGGTTCGGAGTGACAACGGAACGGAGTTCAAGAACGCAAATGTGGACACCTTTCTTGACGAAGAAGAGATTTCACACGAGTTCTCGGCTACATACACACCTCAACAAAATGGAGTTGTTGAGAGGAAGAACCAGACGCTCATCGAAATGGCAAGAACAATGCTTGATGAATACAAGACGCCAAAGCACTTTTGGGCAGAAGCAGTTGAGACAGCTTGTCACGCAACAAATCGCTTATATCTTCACAAGCTACTCGGCAAGACGGCATATGAGCTCCTCACCGGTAACAAGCCTCAAGTTGGATACTTTCGAGTATTCGGCTCAAAGTGCTACATTCTTGATAGGCATCGTCGTTCAAAGTTTGCTTCTAAATCTCATGAAGGTTTTCTACTTGGTTATGGATCAAACTCTCACACTTACCGTGTCTACAACAATTTCACCCGAAAGGTTGAAGAGACGGTAGATGTGAAGTTTGATGAATCTAATGGCTCGCAAGTAGAGCAATTGCCAATTGATGTAGGAGACAAAGACCCTTCAGAAGCAATTCAAGACTTGTCCATTGGCAAAATTCGTCCAACAGAGGTGAAGGAGAGTACTTCATCCGTTCAAGTGGAAGCTTCTACTTCACAACAAGGTGAACCTAGAATCGACACGGAAGCATCCACAAGTGGGACACACCAAGATGAAGAAAACGAGGAAGTACGTCAAGATGAACATCAACAACCTCCTTCTCCACCACGACAAGAGAACAACAACGTCAACAATGAAGAAGGCCAAGAAGAAGAACAAGATGAAGAGGATGTTCAACAAAGACCCAAGCAAAAGCTCTCACGAGTTCGAGCAAGAATTGCCAAAGATCATCCCGTCGAGCAAATCCTCAATGATATACAAACCGGGAGAATCACTCGCTCAAAAACTCGTTTAGCTAACTTTTGTGAAAACTACTCATTCATCTCTAGCATTGAACCAATGAAGGTTGAAGGAGCATTGGAAGATCCGGATTGGATAAACTCTATGCATGAAGAGCTACATAATTTTGAGAGAAACCAAGTTTGGACATTGGTTGAGAAGCCCAACAACAGCCACAACACCATTGGTACCAAATGGGTGTTTCGCAACAAGCAAGATGAAGATGGACAAGTGGTCCGCAAGAAAGCACGTCTCGTCGCCCAAGGATACACACAAGTCGAAGGTATGGACTATGGTGAGACGTATGCTCCCGTTGCTAGACTTGAGTCCATTCGCATCTTACTTGCCTATGCTAATCACCATAATATCACCTTGTACCAAATGGACATTAAAAGTGCTTTTCTAAATGGAGAAATAGAGGAGGAATTTTATGTCAAACAACCTCCCAACTTTGTCAATCCTAAGAAACCAAATCATGTTTACAAACTTCACAAAGCTCTTTATGGTCTTAAACAAGCTCCTAGAGCATGGTATAAATGCTTGACCAAGTTCCTTACTACAAGTGGTTTTGAGATTGGTAAAATTGATTCTACTCTTTTTACTAAAAGGGTTAATGGAGAACTATTTGTATGCCAAATTTATGTTGACGACATCATATTTGGTTCAACTAACCCCCTTTTCAGTGAAAAGTTTGGAAAGCTAATGTCAGAGAAGTTTGAGATGTCTATGATGAGTGAACTCAAATTCTTTCTCGGGTTGCAAATCAAGCAAACTAAGGAAGGTACATTTGTCTCTCAAACAAAGTACACCAAGGACTTATTCAAGAAGTTCAATATGCAAGAATGCAAAGGTATGTCTACACCCATGCCTACTAGTGGACATAATGATTTGACCAAAGATGGTGAACCTGTTGATCAAAAGGTTTATCGCTCTATGATTGGTTCATTGTTATACCTATGTGCTTCACATCCCGATATTATGCTAAGTGTTTGCATGTGTGCACGATATCAAGCTGCTCATAAAGATTGTCATCTTAAGGCTGTGAAAAGGATAGTGAGATATTTAATCCATACACCAAATTTTGGCATTTGGTATCCTAAGAGGTCTTCTTTTGATCTTGTTGGCTATTCCGATTCGGATTATGCCGGAGACAAGGTTGATAGAAAGTCCACTTCGGGTACTTGTCAATTTCTTGGTAGATCTCTTGTGTCTTGGTCTTCCAAGAAACAAAACTCGATATCCTTATCCACCGCCGAAGCGGAATACATTGCCGCTGGTTCATGTTGTGCTCAATTACTTTGGATGACCCAAACTCTTAAAGATTATGGGATTTATGTGAAACATGTTCCACTGCTTTGTGACAATGAAAGTGCTATCAAAATTGGTCATAATCCTGTACAACATTCTCGAACTAAGCATATTGAAGTTCGTCATCATTTCATTCGAGATCATGTTGCTAAGGGTGACATCAATCTTAAGCATGTTCGCACCGATAAGCAATTAGCGGATATATTCACTAAACCGCTTGATGAGAAAGTGTTTTGCAGGTTGAGAGGAGAATTGAACATCATTGATGCTTCAAACTTGGAGTAGAAACTCCATTGGATACATGCAAGACATGAGCTTATGACTAATCCATGATGTATCTCTTATGATAACTATCTCATGTCTTGGATATATTTGCACCTTGCATGTTGTCTAACCCATGTAGGTGCTTGGCTGAATCTAATTCCATGAGATTGCGACTCACTCACATCTTGAGCAATCTCTACAAGACTAAGACTCTACACAATAGTGGTTGAAGACAAGGAAGCACAAAACCATTCAAACATATCCTTTGACAAATTCTATATTAAGCTTCATAATTGTCATTTTTGGATACACAAGTGCTCTTCCTTGCAAGAACTAACCCATGTAGGTAGATGAACTTGAACTCCAAGTGGTGCTCCCAACTCTTGATGAACTACATCAACCTTGAGCACCCACACAAGTTCAACTACATGAGCAAGAACTACATCACTATCCAAGGTATGTTATTCCATCTTAGAGAAGCTTTACTCCAAGACATGAGTCAAAGCAACTCAACAAGATGTGAATACATCAAGATGCTTAAACGAAAAATGGTAACCCCATTTTGAGCTTAAACGATGAGTATGACCTATGATCAAGTGTCCTCACTTGACTCCTAAGTCAATATACTCTAACATAGGTGACTATGTCACCGCCCAATTCTAGATGAAGTTCTCTTGTGTTCTTTTCTGAGTTATTGCATTTGTCCCTTGCATATTTGTTTCCTTCTTTTCTCAAACAAAACAAAAAAAACTTCATCTAGAAACTTTCACTCTTTTCCTTTTTGTTCTTGTTCTGCATATTTCTACATCAAATTCATTGCAAATCTTTGTGAGATCTTCTTGACTAGTGAGCTGAGGTGACAAGTGTTTTTCTCTGTGTAAACTCGGTTTCACCGACTTGCAAATCTCGGTCCAACCGAATCTTTTCGGTACCACCAAAATATGCCACTCGGTGCCACTGACTTTGCAATCAGAAAAACAGTTTGCCACTTGTTCTACATTTCTTCTGATCTAGCTCCACTAAATGAGTCTTGTCCTCCACAAGCATCACAATTTTATCCTCTACTTTGTGCTGAATCTCAAGGACCAAACCGATTCGACGGATTCCAGGAAAAACCTTCTTGGAAATTGATGTCAAAGGGGGAGAGAGAGATCACATCAAAGCTTGTAGGAGAAAGAGATCACATCAGGGAGAGAAATAGTCTCCAGGACCAAACCTACAAGAGAGAAAGTATTAAGGGGGAGAGAGAGACTTCAAGGGGGAGAGAAAGTCTCAAGGATCCCAGATGCTTGATGTTCAAGAGGAGAGATGCCACATGTCTTTTTGGGGGGAAAGACATGTTCATATGAACTCATTTGAATTAAGTTCTATTCATATCCTTCAGCTCTGATTTTCTGTTTCCTATCTTCTCCCAATATCCCATGTAAGATTCAGGGGGAGCAGGACACCTAAGGGAAAAGAAATCAGCCAAATTCATTACATATCTTTATTCTTGGGGACATGTTGAATCCAATGTGGTACCTTGTACTCACTCTCTACATGTCATCCCAGTCTTGGCATTCTTGTGGTTTCTTTTGTTTGCTCTGGCTAGTGGACGTACCTGTGTTATCTAACCTTGTTTGTGCAGGTTCATTCCATCCTAAGCCAACTCGAGACCACAAGGTAAGTATATGCATCAAAATCATGAGTATGAGGAGTTCTTGCTTATGTACATACTGTTTGCAAGAAGGACTCATGAGCATGAAGGTATTTTTCTTGATAATCTTTTGCTCTGATGCATATGGCCAAGATACATGTAACACATTGTCTACTCTGTCATGATTATGCTCTCACATGCCTCAATATTTCATATTTACATGAGTGCATACATGTAGGGGGAGCCTATGCTTGCTACATGTTCTTCCAAAGCTTTACTTGCTGTTCTTTATATCTTTATCTAAAGCTTTGATGTATGTTGCCATCAATTACCAAAAAGGGGGAGATTGAAAGCACAAGTGCTCCCTAGGTGGTTTTGATAATTGATGACAACATATCTTGTTGGACTAACACTTCTATCTAGCATGTTTCAGATAAGTTCAACAATGGAGTGGCATGGACTAAAGGTTGTGGGAACTCCTTCAAGATGCTAAGGACAAGGGATTGGCTAAAGCTTCAAGCTCAAGACTCTTCACTTTTACATTTTCGTGATCCAAGATCACATTGAGTCCATAGGAAAAGCCAATACTATCAAGGAGGGATGAGGTGTTGCTTAATGAGCCTCTTGCTTCATGTGCTTAGTGATATGCTCCAAAACCCTCAACTACTTTCCCATATCCACATATGACCTAAACCCTAAGCCAAACTCGGTCCTACCGATTCTTCCTATCCGGCGCCACCGAGTTTCACTTGTCATTAGCCACTGCCAAACCCTAGCAATTCGGTTCTACCGATAAGGATCTCGGTCCCACCGAGATGGGGTTGCAAACTCTCTGTTTCCCTTTCATAACTTTTTGGTCCCACCGAAAGAGCGAATCGGTCCCACCGAGATTGCAATGTAAACTCAGTGTTTCCCCTTTGTAACTTTTCGGTCTCACCGAGTTCCACTCGGTCTCACCGAAAGAGCAAATCGGTCCCACCGAGTTTGCCTGACCAACTCTCTGGTTAGCTAATTACCAAATTCGGTCTCACCGAGTTTGTGTAATCGGTCTCACCGAGATTACGTTATGCCCAAACCCTAACCATATCGGTCCTACCGAGTTGCATGTCAGTCCCACCAAAATTCCTAACGGTCACTAGGTTTACTATTTCGGTCAGACCGAGTTTTCTGATTCGGTCCCACCGAGATTGGTAAATTGTGTGTAACGGTTGGATTTTGTGTGGAGGCTATATATACCCCTCCACCTCTTTCTCATTCGGAGTGAGAGCCATCAGAACACACACACCATTCCAACTCATTTGTTCTGAGAGAGAACCACCTACTCATGTGTTGAGACCAAGACATTCCATTCCTACCATATGGATCTTGATCTCTAGACTTCCCAAGTTGCTTTCCACTCAAATCTTCTTTCCACCAAATCCAAATCCTATGAGAGAGAGTTGAGTGTTGGGGAGACTATCATTTGAAGCACAAGAGCAAGGAGTTCATCATCAACACACCATTTGTTACTTCTTGGAGAGTGGTGTCTCCTAGATTGGCTAGGTGTCACTTGGGAGCCTCCGACAAGATTGTGGAGTTGAACCAAGGAGTTTGTAAGGGCAAGGAGATCGCCTACTTCGTGAAGATCTACCGCTAGTGAGGCAAGTCCTTCGTGGGCGATAGCCATGGTGGGATAGACAAGGTTGCTTCTTGGTGGACCCTTTGTGGGTGGTTGCTTCTTCGTGGACCCTTCGTGGGTGGAGCCCTGTGTGGACTCGCGCAACTGTTGCCCTTGGGTGGAGCCCTGTGTGGACTCGCGCAACCGTTACCCTTCGTGGGTTGAAGTCTCCATCAACGTGGATGTAGGATAGCACCACCTATCCAAACCACGGGAAAAACATCCGTGTCTCCAATTGCGTTTGATCTCTCCAAACCCTTCCCTTTACATTCTTGCAAGTTGCATGCTTTACATTCGCTACTCATATACTCTTTGCATGCTTGCTTGATATGTATTGTGTGTATTGAAATTGTGCCTAAACTCCACTTAAACCGTAAAAGCTTAAAAATTGCAACTTTAGCACTAAGTGTCTAATCCCCCCCTCTAGACACATCTACTTCTAGATCCTACATCGCGGCGCTTCCTGAGCTTGACCTCCCTCTCCTTGACGGCCGACTCGCGAGCCTTCACGCCTTCTTCCTGCTCTTGGCGAAGGCGGGCCTCTTTCGCGAGCTGGTCCCGCAGGCCTTGCAGCTCGTCCTCCAGCGCCTTGCAGCGACCACGGACGTCGACCACCTCCCCGAGGGCTGCGTCACGAGCAGCCTTCGCCTCAAGGATGGCCTGCTTCTCCTCATCACAAGCCGTCGAGGCCTGGACCAGCGCCGCCCGAATCGAAGCGTTGGAGCGAACCCATCCTGAAGCCAGCTCCAAGCGCCCGGCCACCAAGCGAGGGTCGGCGCCAAGAAGATCCTGCCGTAGCCGGTCCAGCTTAGCAGCAGCACGATCCAGGACGGCAGAAGGAGATGGAGAGACAGCAGCCAGTGGAGTAGGAGAAGGCGGCAGCGCGGCCACAGCATCCTGAGGCGGAGTCTGCTGCGCCCCAACGGCTGTAGTGGCGGCAACAGGCAAAGGCACCTCGGGAGTCACTTGGGCCATGGGGGCTGAGCTCGCCCCAGCCAGCTCAGCCAGGCCTCGCGAGGACAACTGGGCAGGAGAAGCCCATGCGCCGCGGTCACCCTCCTTCGCGGGCAGAGGCGCTGCCACGGATGGAACCTCGGGAGCTCCCTTCGACTTCTTTGCTACGGGCGCCAGCCTATCCAAGAGATGCGGACGTCAAGCCTCAGATGCAGAACAAGAAATAAAGACAAGAATCAAACACTTACGGGTCATTGCCAGTGAGCTCGAGCGGCCTCCGGCCAAATTTGAAGTCTGAAAGCCGGCTGGAAGGGTCAACCTCGGGGAGCTTGGAAGCGGAAGGTGCGTCTGCGGTCCGCCTCGGGGCCGGGGCAGACCCACGGGAGATCAACCCGGTCCTGTCCTTCTTCAGGATCGGGGGCAAGCTCCCGCCGTCCTGCTCATCGTCATCCTCGTCGTCATCGCTCGGAGAGAGGCAGAGAACGCGGGACCTGCGCCGGGGGAGGGGATCCCTCGACTCTCCGTCAGTCGCTTCGGAGTCAGGCCCTTTTTCCCGCTCCCCTCCTTCCTCCTCTTCGATGGAGTCGTCGGAGGGCACGTCCACCGGTTCCTCGGGAGTTTCCATGAGCACGGGCCCATCCCCATTGAAGACGGGCATGGACTCCACTACCTGCTCCCAGTCGTCGCGGAGGAACAATGGCGTAGGAGCGCCCCCAACCTCGCCACATCGCCCCCGACTAGAGATTGGAGGACCGCAGCCAGATCTTCGTCGGCCAAGGCCGCGGGGCTCGGATGGGGCCTCCACATCGGAAGTGAGTACTGCCGAAGCGGAGCCAGCTGGTGCTCCAGGAATTCCCTCAGCAGCGACGCGCCGGTCAGCTTCGCCGCCGCCATGTTGGCCGGCCTCAGATCCGCGTCCATCTTCTCCAACACCAGCTTCGCGCGGGGGTCCGCAAGCTCCTCTCGACCCCAATCACTGGAGCTCGTGGGCTGCTCCGTGGGTAAGATCAACCGAGGGTGGATGCGCCCAGCATCCGCCAAGACCCACTTGCTCCTGAAGCCCTCAATCCTCTTCCCGGGGTTCTAGATGGCAATGACGCCACCGTACGCGATGAAGCTCGCGCACGCGGAAGCAGGACCGCGAGAGGTCCGGAGGTAGAAGTAGTGGCGCAGCAAGGCCACTGAGGGCTGCACCCCTATGTGAGCCTCGCAGTAATAGGCGAAGATTGCCAGGAGAAGGACGGAGTTGGGGTGGAGATGCAGAGCCTATAGCTTATAATGGCGGAGGACAGAGAAGAAGAACTCGGAGAAGGGAGGCACTAGGCCAGCAGCAATGGCGCTTACGAAGAACGGATAGAAGGTGCTCCCTTGACCCTCAGGGGTGGCGGAGCCGGCATTGAACACCTTCGCTCCGTCGATGCCCCACGCCGCCGCCATCCGGCGCAACCGGGCGAGGCTCACCTCCGACACGTTCGGCGAGTCCAGGGCAGACGAGTACCAAGCTACGGCCGGGGGCTGACGAGGCGCCATGGCTTCCTAGGTCTCACAGTCAGAGTAGATCTGGAAATTTTGGAGGAAGGAAGGAGAGGCGCAAGAAAGGGGATCTGAGCAGCAACCGGAGAAAGCGAAAAGCAAAGCCTAGGCAGATGCCGCTCCTTTATCAACTCGCCCGGTTGTTAAGGCGCCCACGTCCAATCAACCGCCACGCGGCGCCTAAGGCCGCAGGCTGTTAGGGCTCCCGGCGCTTCGCTCTTGCCCTTCCGCCTCCTTGCACGGCCAAGTCCGGGCGCGCCTTGGGCCCGGGGGCTACTGTCGGTGTTCTGGGAATGGGGGTCCCCAGACTTGCCTGCCTGCGGCCTGCGGCGTGGCTCAAAGGGGGGCCCAGCACGGCCCATCTTCATCAACACAGACCCAAGACCCTCGTGAGGGGCCAAGCCTCGCGGGGCGGATGACACGTAGCTTCCTCAGGCACGGCCTCATCAGGTTGGCTCGCGAGGAGGCGGAGAGATCAAGGCGGTGTACCTCACGAGGTGCCCGTGACGCAAGCCATGACGACCAAAGGCGCCAGGCGGGTGCCAGCCCGCGTAGTGTCCTCCTTTCCTCTTTGGTGCAAAGGAAGCAAGCGCAGTCGCGGAGTACCGAGGCGTCAGGCAAAGGTTGCCATTTCGTTGCAACAAGACCAAGACTAGGAGGACTGCAAGACGGAGGTCATTGTGGAGACCAAGACGGCGTCACCACCAGAGCTTTGTGCAAGCGAAGACTACTTTTGTCAGGATAGCTAGTACTAGATGTCCCCCTTCAAATTAGCCCGCCATTGTTGGATCCCTTCCCGCTCGATATTTGGGAAGAGGACCAGGGCCTCTATAAATAGGACCAGCCACCCACAGGGCAAAGGGGAGAGAGAGGGAAAAAAGAGAGAGGAGAGGAAAAGAGAGAGAGTTTTAGGGGGATCGAGACCAATGATAGAAGAGAGAGAGAGAAGGGTGACTGAACTCCTCCCAGCAGTTCATCGCCCCAGCCAAGAACAGACCCTCGCGAGGCTGTTCTTCCTTGTATTGTTCCTCATCATCAGCCCAAGAGGCAATCCACCACACCACACGCTGGAGTAGGGTACTACACCACAACGGTGGCCCGAACCAGTATAAACCCTATGTCTCTTGTGTTGTTCTTTCCATAGCTTAGATCTTAGCGAGGCGGAGGGGTGCAGGTAGGTAGGAGGCGAAATCTCCACGCGCACCCCAGTGTTCGAACCTCAAGGGTCTGCCAGAACCCGAAATCCGACAGCCGCGTACGCATGACCCGGCGCATGATGGAGCTCTTTACTTGGTTGAACATGATAGGATCCGCCAAGAGGCTGAGCGGGCGGTTCAACAGGCAGCTGAGCAGGCGGCTCACCAAGCTTTTCCAGTTTACCTGACGACCTCTGTTGAAGCAGGTGTGGCCACAAGGACAGGAGGAGTCCCTTGCTTGGTACCGGCTCTGCGTAATGAGCGCTTGCCAAAGGATTTCAAGGGGCCTCAGAAGGTGCCTAACTACACAGCCGACTTACAGCCCGGGGCATGGATCGAAAGTTATGAGATGGCCATGGAATTGCTGGAGGTCAGTGATGCAACAATGGCTAAGTACTTCACTATGATGCTGGATGGAACGGCCCGCACTTGGTTAAAGGGACTGCCCCCCTAATTCCATTGGTTCCTGGGCTGAGTTAAAGGCCCGGTTTGTTCAGAACTTCAAAGATACATGCAAGCAGCCCATGTCGATTGTGGACTTGACTAATTGCAAGCAAGAAGAAGGTGAGTCCACGACCCATTGGGTGCGCCAGGTGAAGGAAATAATACATTCGTATGATAAAATGGATGCTGGCTCCGTGGTCTTAATGTTGGAGAAAAAATGCCGTTTTGAACCTCTCAAACAGAAGCTAGAGCAGCTCAAGCGCGACTGTAATGACATGGGCCAGCTGATGGCGGCTCTAGTCAAATATGCCGATTCAGATAGTACCAAGGATCCTGCGTCTGATGAAGAGAATACATGGAAGGGAAAGAAGAACGGCAACGCTAAGGGTCTTCAGCATAACCCGGCAAATCAAGGAGGTAATAATAAACGTAAGGCTGACGGCAGCTCGGAGTTTGTGGCGAATGTGCAAGGCAACAATCAACGACGTAAGAGGAGGCCACCTCCTCGGTCAGGCGGGTCCGGTCCCACCCTCAAGCAGTTGCTAAATGAACCCTGTCCAAGACACGACACCCGGGAGAAGCCGGCCACCCATCTATGGAAAGACTGTACGATCATGGACCTGGCGGCGGCTCGAGCGGTGGCGGTTTTCATGGCCCGGGCGGCAATTCAGGCGGCGGCGGTTTTCATGGCCAGGGCCCTCAAGGTAATCAAGGTGGTTATAATCAGCAATCTGGCCAAGGAGGTCAGCAGCAGCAATCCGGGTTTCGGAGTAACCCAAAGCAGCTAAGTAGTGGGTAGTATCATGTGTTCACCACCGGTTTATGCAAAAGGGACTAGAAACTTCATAAGAGTGGTCAACGCTGTTGAGCCGGTGGTTCCTCGTTATTTGAGATGGTCTGAGCAGCCTATCCTGTGGAGTAGGGAGGATCACCCTCCCCGGGTTGACAATCCGGGTCATCTGGCTTTGGTGGTGGCGCCTCAGGTTGGTGGATATAAATTCACTAAAGTACTCATGGACGGAGGCAGTAGCATCAACATCCTCTATTATGAGACGTTCTATCGCATGGGGTTGACTGACAAAAGTCTTAAGACGTCCAACACTGTTTTTCATGGAGTGGTGCCTGGTAAGTCGGCATACCCAGTGGGTAAGATTGAGCTGGAGGTAGCTTTTGGAGATGAGCATGATTCCAGGGCTGAGAAATTAACCTTTGAGGTGGTGAAAATCAAGAGCCCGTATCACGCCCTGTTTGGACGGCCGGCTTATGCAAAATTCATGGCACGACCATGCTATGTTATCTGCAGCTCAAGATGCCGGGTTATAAAGGTACTATCACAGTACATGGAAGTCGGAAGATAGCCTTAGAGTGTGAGGAAGGCGATGCTCCTTACAAGGAATCTATTTGCGTGACGGAGGAGTTAAAGTTCTACAAAGAGAATGTTGACCCGACAGACATGATATCTTTGAAGAAGCCAACTACGGAACATGAGCCGGCACTGAAGTTTAGGTCAGCTGACGATACCAAGATGATTGATTTTGTGCCTGGCGACTCATCCAAACAATTTATTACCAGTGCTAATTTGGATCCCAAATAGGAAGGCGCGCTCATCGAGTTCATCCGTGAGAACCGGGACATCTTTGCATGCAAGCCTTCTGACATGACAGGTGTACCGAGAGAACTCGCTGAGCACACTCTCAATATTTATCCAAAGTTTAAGCCGGTCAGGCAGTTTCTTCGGCGGTTCAACGAGGAAAGGCACAAGGCTATTGGAGAAGAGGTGGCCCGACTTTTGGCAGCCGGATTCATTATTGAAGTCTTTCATCTAGAGTGGTTGGCTAACCCGGTGCTCGTGCTTAAAAAGAATGGCACCTGGCGTATGTATGGATTACACGGATTTAAACAAAGCTTGTCCGGCTGATCCTTTTGCTCTTCCTCGTATTGATCAAATCATTGATGCTACGGCAGGTTGTGAGCATTCGAGCTTTTTGGATGCTTATTCTAGTTACCATCAGATCAAGATGGCGGTTAAGGACCAGGAGAAGACAACTTTCATTACTCCATTTGGAGCCTTTTGCTATGTGTCCATGCCTTTTGGGCTTAAGAGTGCCCAGGCGACTTATCAGCGGTGTGTGCAGAACTGTCTTCACAATCAGATTGGGCGTAATGTTCATGCTTATGTGGATGATATAGTGGTGAAATCCAGAGAGAAGGAGACCTTGATAGATGATCTGAAGGAAACCTTTGATAACCTCCGGGTCTACAAGATGATGCTTAACCCAACCAAGTGCGTTTTTGGAGTACCAACGGGAAAGATTTTGGGTTTTTGGTGTCTAACAGAGGCATTGAGGCTAACCTGGAGAAAATCAAGGCGATTACGTCTTTGGCTAAGCTGGCGTGCATCAATGACGTTCATCGGCTGGCAGGTCGTGTTGCAGCTTTAAGCCGGTTAGGTGAGAAGGCTATGCCGTTATATCAAATGATGAAGAAGACGGATGATTTTGTCTGGAGTGATGCTGCTAACTCTGCCTTTGAAGATATGAAAAGATAGCTTGCTGAGCCGCCGGTTCTTGCTGCTCCCGTTGATAAGGAGCCACTGTTGTTATATGTGGCTGCTAACACACGTGCTGTTAGTGTGGCCATTGTTGTAGAGTGCAAAGGGGCTGGCAAGGAATATCCGGTTCAACGGCCGGTTTACTACGTCAGTGAGGTGCTCATTGAGTCCAAACAGAGATATCCACATTGACAGAAACTTGTTTATGGGGTGTTCATGGTGAGCCGGAAGCTTAAGCATTACTTTCAGGGTCATCCTATCACTGTGGTTAGCTCTGCTCCTTTAGGAGATATTATTCAAAATAGAGAAGCCACGAGACGAGTCGCCAAGTGGGCCATTGAACTTGGGTCTCATGGTTTAAAGTATGTGCCATGTACTCCCATCAAATCTCAAGCACTGGTGGACTTCATTAACGATTGGACAGAGTTACAGATACATGAAGAGAAGCCAGACAACACATATTGGACGATTCATTTTGATGGGTCCAGGCAATTGGAAGGCTCGGGGGCTGGAGTTGTTTTAACTTCCCCTCGAGGTGACAAATTTTGTTATGTGTTGCAGTTGATGTTTCCTTGTACTAACAACGCAACTGAGTATGAGGCCTTACTCCATGGTCTTCGAATGGCTAGAGAAATGAGTTTAAGCCAGGTAAGGTGCCTTGGCGACTCAGATTAGGTGGCTCAGCAAGTATCAGGCAAGTGGGACTCCAAGGATCCTCTCATGGCGGCTTATCGCCGTGAGGTTGACGCTGTTGCTGGACACTTCAGGGGTTATCAAGTGGAGCACATTGACCGCAGAAAGAACAAAACAGCTGATGCTTCAAGCCGGTTGGGATCTCAGTGTAAGCCGGTGCCGCCTAACACTTTTTTAGATGTTCTGCATAAACCTTTTGTCAAGTTGCCTACAGAGGAAGATTTGGCTGTTCCAGACCCGGAAGCACAATTGGTGGCGGCTCTTAATGTCATTCCAGATTGGACAGTGCCGTATTTGGCTTATATGACCCGGGGCGAGTTGCCGGAGGATGAGACCTTGGCTAGACAGATAACCCGGCGGTCTAAGTCAATGACAATTTCCAATGGTGAGTTGTATCATCGCAGTGTCACCGGGGCGTTTCAACGCTATGTCTCTCCTAAGGAAGGTCAAGAAATTCTTTGTGACATCCATGAAGGAGATTGTGGCCATCATGCCGGTTCAAAGTCTCTTGTGGCCAAAGCTTTCCGTCATGGCTTTTACTGGCTAACGGCTCACGCTGATGCGGAGGACCTGGTCAGTAGGTGCGATGGGTGTCAAAAATTCGCACGAGGGGCGCACATGCCGGCTCAGGAATTGCGGATAATTCCAATTACATGGCCGTTTGTAGTCTGGGGGCTTGATATGGTTGGACCTTTCAAAAGATCCAAAGATAAAAAGATGCACCTTTTGGTGGCTGAGGGAGTCCTGGATTAGGGGGTGTCCGGATGGCCGGACTATACCTTCAGCCGGACTCCTGGACTATGAAGATACAAGATTGAAGACTCCGTCCCATGTCCGGAAGGGACTTTCCTTGGCGTGGAAGGCAAGCTTGGCGATACGAATATGAAGATCTCCTACCATTGTAACCGACTCTATGTAACCCTAACCCTATCCGGTGTCTATATAAACCGGAGGGTTTTAGTCCGTAGGATAACATACACATCAACAATCATACCATAGGCTAGCTTCTAGGGTTTAGCCTCCTCGATCTCGTGGTAGATCTACTCTTGTACTACCCACATCATCAATATTAATCAAGCAGGCTTATGGATAAAGAGAGAGAGACTTCAGTGACTTCAGGATATCGCCGAAAGGTGAATGCTGAGGATCCCGCCGAGCAAAAGCGTTTTCAACGCAGGCTTATGGCCACGGCAAGAAGCCTCAAGAAAAAACAACAACAACTTAGGGCTGATCAAGATTTGCTAGTCGACAGATGGACTGAAGTCCTTGCGGCCGAAGAGCATAAACTCGAACGCCCCTCCAAGAGATACCCAAAGCGTGGGTTGCTACCCCAATTAGAGGAGGAAGCACTTGATGCGGCCGACCGACCACCTCGTGGTCGCGACAGAGAGGCCTTTTGACCCTCCACTCAAGCCGCACCCCGTACCAAGGCACGGGAATATGCGCCATACTTATGAGACATGTTGGAGGACAAGGCAAGGCAAACAAGATCGATCTACGGATCGCGTGGGCGCCCCACGGCTCGAGATGGTAACCGTCACGCCGGCCACAAATTCGGCGGGGCCGAACACAGTAGACAAGGCTCATTGGAGCTACGTCACGATATAGCCCAGTACAGAGGCGCCGCACACCCACTCTGCTTTACAGACGAAATAATGGATCATCAAATCCCCGAGGGTTTCAAACCCGTAAACATCGAATCATATGATGGCACAACAGATCTTGCAGTATGGATCGAGGATTATCTCCTTCATATCCACATGGCCCGCGGCGATGATTTCCACGCCATCAAATACCTCCCACTCAAGCTTAAAGGACCAGCTCGGCATTGGCTTAACAGCTTGCCAACAGGATCAATCAGTTGTTGGGAGGACCTGGAAGCCGCATTCCTCGACAATTTCCAGGGCACTTACGTGCGACCCCCAGACACCGATGACCTAAGTCACGTAATTCAGCAGCCAGAGGAATCGGCCAGGCAATTTTGGACACAGTTCCTAACAAAGAAAAATCAAATAGTCGACTGTACGGACACTGAGGCCCTAGCAGCCTTCAAGCACAATATCCGCGACGAGTGGCTGGCCCGGCACCTTGGACAGGAAAAGCCGAAATCTATGGCAGCACTCACGACACTCATGACCCGCTTTTGCGCAGGAGAAGACAGTTGGCTTGCTCGTAGCAACAATATGACCAAGAACCCTGGTAATTCGGACACCAGGGACATTAGTGGCAGGTCGCGTCGCAACAAGAAGAAGTGCCGCATTAACGGCGACAATGCTGAGGACACGACAGTTAATGCCGGATTCAGAGGCTCTAAATCCGGTCAGCGGAAAAATCCATTCAAAAGGAATCCTAGGGGCCCGTCCAGTTTGGACCGTATACTCGACCGCTTGTGCCAGCTACATGGCACCCCCGAAAAGCCGGCCAATCACACCAACAGGGATTGTTGGGTGTTCAAGCAGGCAAGCAAGTTAAATGCCGAAAATGAAGACAAGGGGCTGCATAGCGATGACGACGAGGAGCCCGGCCGCCGAACAACAGTGGACAGAAGGGTTTCCCCCAACAAGTGCGGACGGTGAACATGATATACGCAACCCATGTCCCCAAAAGGGAGCGGAAGCGTGCGTTAAGGGACGTATATGCGGTAGAGCCAGTCGCCCCAAAGTTCAACCCATGGTCCTCCTGCCCGATCACCTTTGATCGAAGGGACCGTCCCACTAGCATCTGTCATGGCGGATTCGCTGCATTGGTTCTAGACCCAATTATTGATGGATTTCATCTCACTAGAGTCCTTATGGACGGCGGCAGCAGCCTGAACCTGCTTTACCAGGATACAGTGCGGAAAATGGGCATAGATCCCTCGAGGATTAAGCCCACCAAAACGACCTTTAAAGGCGTAATACCAGGTGTAGAGGCCAACTGTACAGGCTCAGTGACACTTGAAGTGGTCTTCGAATCTCCGGATAATTTCCGAAGTGATGAGTTAACCTTCGACATAGTCCCGTTTCGCAGTGGCTATCACGCACTGCTCGGGCGAACCGCATTTGCTAAGTTCAATGCGGTACCGCATTACGCATACCTTAAGCTCAATATGCCAGGCCCTCGAGGAGTAATTACGGTCAATGGAAACACCGAACGCTCCCTCCGAACGGAGGAGCACACGGCGACCCTTGTAGCGGAAGTTCAAAGCAGCCTCTCCAGGCAGTTCTCAAGTCCGGCCACTAAATGACCGGACACCATCAAGTGCGCCCGGAGTAACCTACAACAAGACCGTCTGGCACGATCCGAGCAGGCGTAGCAATGCGGCCCCAACCCCAACCCTTGCAAAAAGGCGACACCAGTACTTCGCGTACATAACTACGCTCTAGAGATACCATGGGTACAGGGGGAGGGGCACCATCACGGCACGCCCAATACATGGCTTAAACCGTACCTGGGGCTGCCGATTTTTTAATTTTCTCTTACTTTCAGAACTTCATCCTTCGGAAGGCCTGTTCAACAGTTCAATTGCCGCACAAACGATGCAAGAACCAGGGAAGCAGACAAGCCACGCCGCACTACGGAACTCCCAGGTGGTCTCTATCGCGAGCAGTATACCCGTTCCGCATACTATTCCGCAGCTTGCCCCTGGAACGGACATGTTAACTAGTCCAACCTTCCACTTATCGCATTACTTGTATCGTTCTGCCTTGATTGCACACCTTCTTAATAAACAATGCATAGCTTTCGTCTATTTTTGTATTACCCTTTTTCCTTATGTTCCTTAACGACATTTTGCACTCGTACACATTGGTATGGCCAAAATACGCCAGGGGCTTTAGTACCCCTCAATATGGTGTGAGAAGTCCGAATACTTTAACAAGTGCGGCACCCCGAACTTATAGCATTATATGCATCGGCTCCGAATCATGTCTTGGGTCAATAGTTGGGTTTTCCCGGCTCCTATGTTTTGGTGCCTTACGTTCCGCTATATCGGCTAAGGTAGCACTAGGAGAACCACTGCGATTGTGCCCCAGTTGAGCTGGGTCGAGCACCTCAGTGGAGAAAGCTAAAACTGACTGTCATGATGAAGCGAGAGCTGGTCGCTGTTCGAGATGTTTTTCGAGTCCCTAAAGACTTATGCCGCTTAGGGCGAGGAGCCGGCTCTGTCCGGCCAAGGCGTGGATAGCGCCCCGAATTCGGTCTTCCGAATACCAGGGGCTTCGCCGAAATTTAAAATTATAGAATTCTATGGCTAAGTGAGAGTGTTCACGCATTATAGTCTGATTGCCTTGTTCGTTGGGCTGAGCGCCTCCCTCGAAGGACCCAAACATGGGAAACAGAGCGCTCAGATTTATCCCCGAACAACCCAGCACTAGCGGCATGGGGGCAGAAGCCGACGACTCGCCATCTATCATAATTGATAAACAACCGCACAGAAGGTAATATTTTAAATTCCATCAGCATTGCTTAGCGCATATAAACAAGTTTTTAGCGCACATGACACAATGAGCAAGTTTCACTCAAAAATTACATCCCTAGAACATTCATCCGCCACAAGGCGGGCACCCTTCAGAACATCCTTATAATAATTCTCGGGATTGCGATGCTCTTTCCCCGGCGGTGGCCCGTCCTTCACCAGCTTCTCAGCATCCAGCTTGCCCCAGTGCACCTTCGCACGGGCAAGGGCCCTACGGGCACCTTCGATGTAGACGGAGTGCTTGATGACTTCGAGCCTTGGACAGGCCTCCACCAACCGCCCCACCAGACCGAAATAGCTCCCAGGCAGAGCCCCTCTAGGCCACAGCCGAACAACGAGGCCCTTCATGGCCTGTTCGGCCGCCTTGTGGAGCTCGACCAGTTGCTTCAGCTGGTCGCTCAGGGGCACGGGGTGTCCGGCCTCAGCGTACTAAGACCAGAACACCTTCTCCGTTGAGCTGCCATCCTCGGCTCGATAGAATGCGGCGGCATCGGATACACTCTGGGGAAGATCTGCGAACACTCCTAGAGAGCTTCGGATTTGGGTAAGTAACAAGTAACTCACGTTTATGTGTTTGCTTTGCATAAAGAATGCCTTACCCGCCGCTATCTTCTTCACCTCATCCAACTCCTGGAGGGTCTTCTGGGATTTGGCCTTGGCAGATTTGGCATTTTCAATAGCCACCGCAAGCTCGGACGCTTGCGGCTTCGAGTTAAGCTCCAAATTCTCATGTTTTTCCATGAGAGCCTGGAGCTCTTGCCGCACCTTGCCAACCTCGGCCTCATATTTCTCCCGCTCGGTGCGCTCCGAGGCCGCACTCTTCTCGGCCTCGACCAGCGCTTGCTTAAGGGTTGCCACTTCAGACGTGCCCCCTACATTAGCCACGATAATCCTGTCATTCTTTGCAATTGCACCTTTTTATATATATTTTTAACAAGGTATTTCTTACCTTCATTGTCCTCGAGCTGCTTCTTGGCACGTTCGAGCTCTTGCTCGGACCGCTCGAGGTTCTGCTTTAGCACGTCCACTTCCGCATATGCATATTGACTCATTTTTGTTAGACTCCTGCGAATTCTATTTGATCCTCTATTCGGCTTTTCTTCCCGAACGCCAAACAGAGCATCAGGGGCTACTGTCTATGCGGTACTATTATTTACACATTCTTTACTTACCTCAAAGCCTGTCAAAAGGCTAGTACAAGCTTCGGTCAGTCCGCTCTTGGCGGACTGAACCTTCTGGACCAGCGCACTCATAATAGCGCGGTGCTCCTCGTCGATGGAGGCACCTTGGAGCGCCTCCAACATATTGTCCGGCGCCTCCGGTTGGACGCGGGCCGCTGGCACGGTGGACTTGCTCCTCTTGGAAGGAGGTCCCCCGCCGGACTCTGGAACCTTTGAAGGTTCCAGAGCGGTGTCCGGCCTAGAGCCGGACTTGGAGCCCTGGGGGGTTTCGTCCCCTTTACTCCTAGAGTCCGGGAGGTCGCCTTGCGGTGCCTCCAGGACCACCTCCTCCCGGTTTGGGACCTGTTGGGACAACACTTCGGTGTCGTCCATAGGGCGGGGGGAGGAATCCGTCGGAAGTGAGTTCACGTCTGACGAGTCGAGTGAGCCGCTCGACGACGCGTCGAGCCGGTCTTTGGGTGGGCTGCATAAACATATTCGACATGAGGGAAAGCTGCGCAATAAACGAATACTATGAAGTACTCTGGTATCCGGATACTTACGATTTGGCCAGGGGCTTGGCCCTAGGCGCCCACTCCTCTCCGCCATCGTCGGCGTCGGTGGAGCAGTCCGGAGGAAGGGTTTTCCCCTTCTTGGACCCTTCGGCCTCCCCAGTTGGGGCGGCCTTCCTTTTCTTCTCTTCCCCCCGCTGGAGGGGGAGGGGTCTCTTCTTCCTCCTCCTCGTCTTCGCGGGAGGAGTGCGTCTTGGATTCATCGGATGATGAATCCGACACCTCCGGTCGTCGGGCACTCTTTCGAGTCCCCGTGGCCTTCTTCTTGACCTTCTTCTCCGGCACCACATAGGGTGCCGGAACCAGCAGCTTCGCCAAGCGAGCATCCGCTGGGCCTTCGGGAAGAGGAGCCGGACAGTTGATCTGTCCGGATGTCACCTGCCAATCCTGTCAAAGGTAAGGGAGTTTAGATCCCGCATGGAGTCAAACTATGAAAAACTGATACCCTGTAAAAGAAAAAAAAACATCTTACCGCGAGAGCGTGACGCTGCGCACTGAATCCGCGATCCTCAGTAGCGGATGCGGGAGCCTCGGCACCCTTGAAAAGCATCCTCCAGGCATCTTCATACGTCGTGTCGAAGAGCCTACTCAGAGTCTGGTGTCGCGCCGGGTCGAACTCCCACAAGTTGAAAGCCCGTTGTTGGCACGGGAGGATCAAGAGGATGAGCATAACATGGACTATGTTGACAAGTTTGAGCTTCTTGTCCACCAGGGTTTTGTTGCATGTTTGGAGTCCAGTTAGCTCTCCTTTTTTACCCCACGACAGGCCCGTCTGTTTCCAGGACGTGAGCCGCGTTGGGGGTCCGGACCGGAACTCAGGGGGTGCGACCCATTCGGCGCCGCGTGGCTCGGTGATGTAAAACCACCCCGATTGCCACCCCTTCAGGGTCTCCACAAAGGAGCCCTCAAGCCAGAGGACGTTGGCCATCTTGCCCACCATGGCGCCTCCGTACTCTGCCTGGCTGCCGCGCACCACCTTCCGCTTGACGTTGAAAGTCTTGAGCCAGAGCCCGAAATGGGGGCGGATGCAGAGGAAGGCCTCTCACACGACGATAAACGCCGAGATGTTGAGGACGAAGTTCGGGGCTAGATCATGGAAATCCAGGCCGTAGTAGAACATGAGCCCCCGGACAAATGGGTGGAGAGGGAAGCCCAGTCCACGGAGGAAATGGGGGAGGAACACCACCCTCTCATGGGGCCTAGGGGTGGGGATGAGCTGCCCCTTTTCGGGGAGCCGGTACGCGATGTTGTTAGACTGGTATCCGGCCTTCCTCAGCTTTTTGATATGTCCCTCCGTGACGGAGGAGACCATCCACTTGCCTCCCGCTCCGGACATGGCTGGACAAGGTTGAGGTTGGGAGTGCGGACTTGGGCGCTGGAGCTCGAGTGTGCAAGAATGGATAGACGAAGGAGGAAGAAGGCGTAGGTGAAAAGGTGGATCTTTATCCCCTTATATGGGTGGACGCAGCTACATGTCCCCACTAGCCTGATAAAACTCGCTTATCTCCAAGCACCGTAATCGATGGCGCGGTTGGGTTACCCACGCCCGTATTGATGAGAATCCCGGAATAAGGGGACACGATCTCTGCTTTAACAAGATGTGCCAAGGAAACCGCCTCGCATAACGCGCTGAGATGGGACAGCAAAATGGTTCGAATAAAAGCTTGGCCGTGGTGTGATGTCGCACTACGGAATACATCAGCAGATTAGATTTGTGTAAATATTATTCTCTCTATGGCAATATGTGGAAACTTATTTTGCAGAGCCGGACACTATCTTTGTGTTCAAAATCTTCTATGAAGTACTTGTAGGAGGAACCCGCCTTGCAATGCCGAAGACAATACGCGCGCCGGACTCATCGTCATTGAAGCCTGGTTCAGGGGCTACTGAGGGAGTCCTGGATTAGGGGGTGTCCGGATGGCCGGACTATACCTTCAGCCGGACTCCTGGACTAGGAAGATACAAGATTGAAGACTCCGTCCCATGTCCGGAAGGGACTTTCCTTGGCGTGGAAGGCAAGCTTGGCGATACGAATATGAAGATCTCCTACCATTGTAACCGACTCTATGTAACCCTAACCCTATCCAATGTCTATATAAACCGGAGGGTTTTAGTCCGTTGGACAACATACACATCAACAATCATACCATAGGCTAGCTTCTAGGGTTTAGCCTCCTCGATCTCGTGGTAGATCTACTCTTGTACTACCCATATCATCAATATTAATCAAGCAGGATGTAGGGTTTTACCTCCATCGAGAGGGCTCGAACCTGGGTAAAACTTCGTGTCCCTTGTCTCCTGTCATCATCCGGCCTAGACGCACAGTTCGGGACCCCCTACCCAAGATCTGCCGGTTTTGACACCGACAGTGGCAGTGGACAAATTCACAAAGTGGGTTGATGCAGAGCCAGTTAGTAAGTGTGTTGCGGCCACGACGGTTCAATTCATGAAGAAAGTGATCTTTCGTTTTGGTTTTCCACACAGCATTATCACTGACAATGGCACTAACCTGTCCCAAGGAGCTATGGAAGAATTTTGTCAATGGGAACATATCCGGCTTGATGTTTCATCAGTAGCTCACCCCCAATCCAATGGTCAAGTTAAAAGAGCCAATCAGGAAATCCTGAAAGGTCTAAAACCTTGGCTTATGGTCCCTTTACAATGGATGCCGGGTTGTTTGGTGGAAGAGTTACCCTCTGTGATATGGAGCATCAATACTACCCCTAACAGGTCTACGGGGTATACGCCTTTCTTCATGTTTTATGGAGCAGAGGCAGTCCTGCCCAGTGACATCCGTCATGACTCGCCCCAAGTGGTTGCTTACGTTGAAGCTGATAACGAACAAGCCTGTCAGGATACGCTTGACCTGTTGGATGAAGAGCGTGGCTTAGCGGCAGCCTGCTCAGCGATTTACCAACAGGACCTGCACCGTTATCACAGTCGCTGGGTTAAGTCAAGAACCTTTCAAGAAGGTGACCTGGTGCTCCGGCTCATCCAGGATCAGTCTGATGCGCACAAGTTATCCCCACCTTGGGAAGGACCCTTTGTGGTCAGCAAGAACTTAAATAACGGGTCATACTACCTTATAGATGTTCGAGAGCACAAAGACTCACGTAAGTCGGAGGAGGAGACCCGCCGACCGTGGAATATTGCTCATCTTCGGCCTTACTACACTTGAGCCACCGGCTCTCATAATGTACATACTTTGACGTTTTATATATTATGATAAGTAATAAAGCAGGACCTCTGTCCTTTTTATCCTTAATGATCACATGTCTTTGTTATTTTAAGTATAAAATGACCAATTGGGGGCTAATCGTATTCGAATCTAGCTTAACCCCTTTGGTCTGGCTCATGATTGTATTTGAATCTAGCCGTTAAACCTCATGATCACTAGGGGGCTTCCTGTTCAAACATAGGTCGTATTCGAACCAAAGAGAACATAGCTGTCCTTACCCTCTTGATCGACAAAAGCCAAACTCACAAGGGGGCTTCTTGATCGTATTCGAATCATAGCTTAACCCCTTTTGGGTCCGACTTGGATCGTATTCGAATCAGGGTCGTTAAAAACCTCTCAAGGTCATTTGGGGGCTTCCTGTTCAAACATAGGTCATCTTCGAACCAAAGAGAACATAGCTGTCGGTACCCTCTTGATCGGCACAACACCAAAGCCACTGGGGGCTACATGATCGTATTCGAATCCTAGCTTAACCCCTTTGGTCCGGTTTACTGATCATATTCGAATCAGAAGCCTCCAAATCTTTCTTGGTGCTTGATTTAATCCGTTTGAAAGATAATATTTTGTTTTACTGGTTTTTGTTGTCTAGAATCTAACTGTAAGTATGGCTTCAATTTAAACCGGCTTGGTTCTTTGACAATGAGTTGCTAGTGTATAAACGTCATCATGCATACGGAAGTATTGGCTTCTAAAAATATTGGGTTGTCACCCTTACTGTTCGGGTCACATAAGCCGGCAGTCCAGATTCAAGAACGCAGGTATGATATTGTCATTTAAAATTCATAAACAGACTTAGCGGTGTTTTTCTTTAATCGAAGGCTTTCCAGCCTTATTTATCTTTACATCTAGCCTTGATTATACCATTATGTTAATTTCATACGTATGTATTGGGTGTTTTGACCCGTCCAGCGACAAACCGCGAGGACAGTTTTTCATCTTTTACATACAGGAATAGATTCAAACGCTACAAATATGATAAAGGATGTAAAGCATATATTGACATGACGGATAAAAGTGTCGTACGCAGTATGTGCATGATGGCATAGGCAGAACATGAAGTTTTAAGCTAGCCTATTACAAGGCGTTTGGATCCCAAAAGGTTAATACTGTTTTTCAACTAAGCAGATGTTAAGCTAAAGCCGTTCATCAAATCTTGGCCGGATTATTTGGATGGTTACAACTCCTCCCTCGCCAGTTCATCTTCCTCCACCATTTGGAAACTGGGCTTGGACCAATCAAAGCCATGAAGAGCAACGGACTCAGCTTCATCATCAATTAGACCAGACGGGTCAATTTCTGGGGCAAAGGTGTGTTGGCGAACCAGCGGGATTAGATCTGTCACTTTATACGAAGGAGTCGCCATCTTTTTATTCTTAGCATCAAAACCCGGCTGATACTTATCAACATTGGTCTCATCGCCAAGGATGGTAGCATGAGGTCGAATTCCCTTCACGCAAGCGGCAAAATCTTCTTGATCAAACGGAGTCCCGTCTTCCTTAAAGTTGGGATATCCCTTGGCTACATCTGCCGGGTCTAGCTTCGGCACCCAGGCTTTGGAGCGGCTTAGAGCAGTTAGGGCTCCGGCTCTCGCACAGGACCGTTTGACTTCTTGGAATCTGGCGGGTAAGATAGATAACTTCTTCAAGACATCACTCAAAAGGTTTGGTCCTTGGTTGGCTGGGGAGATAATCGCAAGAGCCCGTTGAGCTCCAGTATAAAGTTGCTCCACCAGGGTGTAAACCGCCTTGAGCTTTATCAGACTGTTTTGGCTCAGATTGCTGCTCCGTGGACCTACGAGGTATTCCAAAAGGTTAAGTAGGCAGCTTACATTATGATGGAAAAAATAGAGTTTAAGTAAATAATATGAGAACTCACCAAAGATTGCAGAGACCATCTGAGACACATGACTTTTTAAACCGGTGAGTTCAGCAGTAACCTCTTTGAGAGCCACCTCAGCCGTTTCAGCATGCTGTATCAGCAAGGTTTTTTCATCGGCCCAAGATTTTTTCTCTACATCAAAACTGGTCTTCAGTTTCTCTGCTTCAGATAGGCTCAACTGGAGTTTGGATTCGGTATTCTTTATCTCAATCTCTTGAGCTACCAACCGGGTTTTCGCATCAACCAGTTGAGAATCCAAGTCAGTTATGGCGGTCTACAGACATGCACAAGTGTGTCAAAGTTTATTCCAAATAAAGGTCATAATGATTAAAGTCCCAAGTTCTTTGCAAAGCAACACCACTCGGAACTTGGGGGCTAATGTCTGCCCAAGCAATTTTTAAATGCAGAAATGACTCTTCTAAAAACAAGTCCCAAGTGTTTTTACAAGTAACAACGCTTGGCACTTGGGGGCTAATGCATGATGTTCAGAAAGTTTTTCCTCTTGAGCTGGATAACAGCATTAGTTTGGACTGATTCAAGACAGCTATGAAGTTAAGTACCAGCTCATTCATGATGAATTAAGCTGGCCCTTGGGGACTACAGGTGAAATTAGGCTACTTAGATAAATCTGGTTAAATATTTTAATCCAAACTTGGAAAAATCTAGGTCAGAACGTCAACCTATATCACAAGTCTACAGATCATTCAAGTTTATCATAATCAGGAGACTTGGGGGGCTGGCAGAGCATATAAGCTAATGAAAGCCGGATATCATACCTCATATTTTAATTGCAGTTGTTTGACCATCTCAATTTAAGAGTCACGACTAGAATGCATGTGACTAAGGTAGCCAGATAGCATATCAGTAACACTCAGGTGAGCATAGTGAGAGATGTCAAAGATAACTTTCTGCTTTTCCAAAGCCTCTTGCTTGGCAGAGTGTCTTTCCAGTACTGTTGGATTGCCCGGCTCAATGAATCTACTACCAGTTATCAGAACATCATGGTCATAAGTCACCGGCGGGTTAGTTGAGCTGCACGGTTCAACAGTAGAGGGATTAAGAATGGTTTCGTCAACAGACAGCTCAGGAGGATCTATTTGAACATTCACAGTAGGGTCTTCATGTGCTTCAGGTTGTCCCGGGGCAGGAGTCGGTAATGCCGGCTCAGCGACTTTTGGATCTTCAGTCAGCTTAATCACCCTTGCCTTCTTGGGCTTTGCTTGACCACTAAGAGGAATTTGATGAATCAGTAGAATGATACGGACATAAAGATGCAGAAGAAGGATAATTATCTTCATCCAGGGGCAGTCTTGAAAGCCGGAAGTTGAGTTTGTGAAGAATCCCCAGAGGAACGAGAGACCTCCTGCAAAAGTGAAATCACAGTTAAAAAGAACAAGGAGATATATTCATTGATAAAGGCAAAAGTCAAAGGTGAAGGAAACCTCATTCAGGCGTTTCCGAGGAGTTTTCGGTAAGCCGGAGGGCAGTTCATTGTCGTCACTGGTCTGGGTCTGACGGCGGCTCTCATGTTGCTGCTGTTTCAAAAGAAAATGAGGATCCAAATAAGCCAAAGGGTGTGAAAACCTTACTTTCCGGGTTACCAGTCGAGGTTTCTGTCTTGGCAAAGGTTCTGCGTTGGAGGAAATAATTACCTCTTCTTCCACTGCCTGGCTGCCCCCCATGTCATCCTGGTAATAATCAGTGTCAATAAGGTTGTTAAAAAGCAGGCCAAGAGAGTCAAGGGCTACCTCCAACTCAGAAACATCATCCAACTTGAACATATCAGAAGCAGTTGTTTTCTTCTTAGATTTTCGGGTCGTCTTCTTGGCAGCTATGGCGATGGCTCTAGCTTTCTTGGCGGCTTCATGATCATAGTTGGCCTTCCAAAAGTCAGATTTGGCCTGTAGGAAAATAACAGGTTAAAAATCATGCAAGTACTTAACTACTAAAAAAGAGGAGAGTGAAAGGGATTTACCTCTAGGTCCGGGTTAAGTTTGCAGAAGGGGTTCAATCCAACTTTGCTGCAGTCTTCATATTTGCTGTTGACAAGAGTGGTTGACATTTCAACAATGGCCTCTTCAGTCAGTTGTAGAGAACTATGACGCAGAGGGTCATCTGGGCCTCCGGCATAGTTATACATCAAGTCAGATCGGCGGCTCAGAGGGATGACCCTCCATGCGATCCAACAACGGATCAAGTCAACTCTAGTTAAGCTGTTTCCCAACCAGGCTTGAACCTTTTTGATGGTTGGGATGAGCTTCTTACGTTCAGCGGTAGAAAGCTTGTCAGGGAGTGAAAACTTAGCGTCAAGACGCTCCGCGCGATAACCCGGCATTGGTTTTTCATCAGCTCGCGACGTGTCTTTGCAATAAAACCAAGTTTGGTTCCAATCCTTGGGATGGCTTGGTATGACTACTAAGGGAAAGAGGGCATCCCGTCTGCGCTGAATCAAAATTCCACCAAGTTCCAAGCTGGGGCCGTTGGTGCATTCATTCTGGCGGTTCAAATAGAAATACTCTCCGAAGAGTTCAATAGTAGGTTCTTCTTGAAGATAAACATCGCAGAGAACTTGAAAATTGCAGATGTTTGATATGGAGTTGGGTCCAAGATCTTGTGGATGAAGCTTGAAAAAATGCAGAACATCTCTGAAGAATTTTGAGTCGGGTGGTGAAAAACTCCGGTTCATCTGATCAGTAAAGATGATGACTTCACCGTCCTTGGGCTGAGGTTTTTCTTTGGCCGGGTCAGGGGCGCGATAAGACATAATGCTCTTTTCTTGTTAATACCCAATGGTATCAAAATCCTCCAGAGTGGCGTTAGTGACTGTGGAAGGGACCCAGTTGCAAACCGTCATCGTCTTTGGCGGCATGGTGAGAGGTCAAGCTGAGAAGGAAGTAATTTACCGGTTTAAGTTAAATGGTGGAATCACAGGTTAATGTCTTCAATACAGATGCGTAATGGCGGCTTAAGTAAGGGCGAATGATGTATGAAGCAAAAAGAAGCCGGCATGAAAATCTGCCATGGTTAAAGGTATTCAAAAGTGGCCAGCAACAAAAAATTGGCTAAGTGTTGAGATAAATAAGTTTCACAGGCTGCTGCTACTATTTTGGATCAAGATTGGTAAAAAAAGGAAAATAAATCTAGACCAAAAAACTAGTACAGAGGAGTTCATCAGTTCTAAGGAAGCCTTTGTACAAGAAAAGGGGATCTACTAGCATCTGAAATGGATGCAGAACAGTTACCGCATGAGTTCCATACTTCTTTTAGATCAAAAGAGGATGCGGTGGAGAAACTACGAAGAATCTATGATCAATAGAGAAGAACACAGAAGAACTTGCAAACCCTAATGCGGATCTAAAGTGCGGAAAAGCAAAAACTTACGGACGCAGTTCTACTATGGAGGGTCGCCGCCATTCTCGGGACAAGCTCAGGTGGATGAAGCGGCCAAGGTTGAGGACGACGGTGAGTGCTGCGGCGGCGGCGGAGTTCGAGCGGCAGAGAGGTTGCGAGAGAAGGAAGAAGAAGAATGATGAAGACTACCTGTGCCTATTTATAAGGAGATAGGTGAACAGGCAGGCGCAAAAAACGAGGAAGGCCAAAACAATGATTATCCAGCTAACTAGATGCCTCGATTTTCGGAAGGCATTTAAGATAAGGATCCATTAAGATGACATCGTGGCGTATTTCCAAATTTTCTGAAGGTGATGTCATGGCGGGTTACAAAGCTTTTACAAGAAGTGGAAGATGGATTTCTTCGAAGTGTTGAAGACTGACACGAACAAAGTTCAAATCAACCTGGGGCCTAATGTTGGGGATATGACTACCAGATATGATCCGCCCAAGAGGGGCCGGGTCAACCACAATGGCGGGTTACTTAAATAAAGCCCGAAGAGTATACAAGGTGACAGTTTACAATAAGGCTTATAATAGGCCCAAGCCCAGAGGCGGCTTAAGGCCCGTAAGTATAAACCGCCATGTATGAATAAGACTTGTAAAATAAGGCATGTAAGAGATGTCACCGAGCCGGACACGTTGTATGAGCCGGCCGAGACTCTGTAGGCTGCAGGGCGTCAACCCGTGTATATAAGGGGACGAACCGGCGGCGGCTTAGGGCAAGAAACAACAGATCGAGAGCCAAGTTAGCGTATTCGCTCCTTGGTCATCGAAACATAGCAATACCACATCAACTAGACTAGGCTTTACCTTCACCGCAAGGGGCCAAACCAGTATAAACCTCTCGTGTGCTTTGTCCCGATTAACCCCTTTAAGCTTCCTAGTTGCGATGGCTCCACGACAAAGTCCTTTCACTAGGACATCTGCTGTGACAATTCGACGACAGGTTGGATGAGATTTATCATGTAATCGAGTTAGTTTTGTTAGGGTTTAATCCCTAGTATCCATTATGTTCTGAGATTGATGTTGCTATGACTTTCCTATGCTTAATGCTTGTCACTAGAGCCCGAGTGCCATGATTTCAGATCTGAACCTATTATGTTTTGATGAATATATGTGAGTTCTTGATCCTATTTTGCAAGTCAATAGTCACCTACTATGTGTTATGATCCGGTAACCCCGAAGTGACAATAATCGGGACCACTCCCGGTGATGACCGTAGTTTGAGGAGTTCATGTATTCACTAAGTGTTAATGCTTTGGTCCGGTACTCTATTAAAAGGAGGCCTTAATATCCCTTAGTTTCCAATAGGACCTCGCTACCACGGGAGGGTAGGACATAAGATGTCATGCAAATTCTTTTCCATAAGCACGTATGACAATATTCAGAATACATGCCTACATTACATTGATGAACTAGAGCTAGTTCTGTGTCACCCTATGTTATAACTGTTACATGAGGAATAGCATCCGACATAATTATCCATCACTGATCCATTGCCTACGAGCTTTTCACATATTGATCTTTGCTTAGTTACTTTACCGTTGCCACTATTAGAATTGCTACAAAACTGCTACTGTTACTTTAGCCACCGTCACCGTCACTTCCATATTACTTTGCTATTAAATACTTTGCTGCAGATATTAAGTTTTCCAGGTGTGGTTGAATTGACAACTCAACTTCTAATACTTGAGAATGTTCTTTGGCTCCCCTTGTGTCGAATCAATAAATTTGGGTTGAATACTCTACCCTTGAAAACTGTTGCGATCCCCTATACTTGTGGGTTATCAAGACTATTTTCTGGCGCCATTGCTGGGGAGCATAGCTCTATTCTTTGAGTGACTTGGGATTTATATGTATTGATCACTATGAGGAACTTGAAAGATGAAAGAACCAAGATTTTTCCCTCAACTACGAGGGGAGGTAAGGAACTGCCATCTAGCTCTGCACTTGATTCACCTTCTGTTTTGAGTAAACTTGCGACACCTACTCCTGCCATTGGTTCTGATATGTGGCATGTTATTGATGATGCCACTTCTGCTATGCATGATGCTTATGATGAAACTACTTCTATGCTTGGTAATACTGTGCCATTAGGTGAATTTCTTGATGAACAACTTGCTAGGGTTAGAGAGAATGAAATTATTGAAGCTGATAATATTGATGAAAGTGATGATGAAGATTCTACCCCTAGATATGAATTGCCTGATGTCCCTGAGGGTTATGTTATGGATGAAGAAACTGCTAGAGATCTTTTAGCTTGCAAAGATCGATATGATCTTAAGAAACTGTTAGCTAAGCTGAAAGAAAAATATTTGAATGCTAGAATGAAATATGGCCCTGCTTTTGCTACTTCACCTATCTATATTTATGATAAGGATTATGATTTCTCTGTCGATCCTGAGATAATTAATTTGGTTGAATCTGATCCGTTTTATGGCTATGAATCTGAAACTGTAGTGGCACATCTTACTAAATTGAATGATATAGCCACCCTATTCACTCATTAGGAAAAAATTCGCCACTACTATATCCTTAAGTTATATCCATTCTCATTAAAGGGTGATGCTAAAATATGGTTTAATTCTCTTGCTCCTGGTTGTGTGCCTAGTCCCCAGGATATGATTTATTACTTCTCTGCTAAATATTTCCCCTCTCATAAGAAGCAAGCTGCCTTAAGGGAAATATATAATTTCGTGCAAATTGAAGAAGAGAGTCTCCCACAAGCTTGGGGGAGGCTTCTCTGATTACTTAATGCTTTGCCATCATCCTCTCAAGAAAAATGAAATACTTGATATCTTTTATAATGGACTAACCGATGCTTCCAAAGACCACCTGGATAGTTGTGCTGGTTGTGTTTTCAGGAAAAGAACTGTTGATCAAGCTGAATTTCTATTGAATAATATGTCGAGTAATGATAATGATTGGACACTTCCTGAACCAACTTCTAAGCCAACTCCGAAGAAAAGGGGTATTGCATTTCTTAGTCCTAAAGATATGCAAGAGGCAAAGAAATCTATAAAAGAAAGAGGTATTAAAGCTGAAGATGTTGAGAATTTACCACCTATTGAAGAAATACATGGTCTTGATAACCCGGCACAGGTAGTAAAGGTAAATTCTCTCTATAGATTTAATAAAGTTGAAATCCCATCTACTAAGTTTGCTAGCCAATGCTTGGATGAGTTTGATAATTTTATTGTTAAATAAGAAAACTTCAATGCTTATGTTAGTAGACAATTGAAACGTAATGCTTATATGATTGAACACTTGAGTGATTGTATGTCTAGAGTAAAAGGTGAGCTTAAACATATTAGTAAAGATGCTTCTATGGTTACCACTCAAGTAGAACAAGTTCTTAAATCTCAAGATGATTTGCTCAATGAATTAAATAATAAGAAAAATGATAATGCTATTAGAGTTGTGACTAGAGGGGGTAGAATGACTCAGGAACCTTTGTATCCCGAGGGCCACCCTAAGAGAATTGAGCAAGATTCTCACAGAACTAATGTTGATGCACCTAGCCCTTCTAAGAAGAAGAAAAAGAAAAATGATAGGACTTTGCATGCTTCTAGTGAACCTGTTGTTGACACACATGAGAATCCCAATGATATTTCTATTTCTGATGCTAAAACAAAATCTGGTAATGAACATGAACCTAGTGATAATATTAATGATGATGTTCATGTTGATGCTCAACCTAGGAATAACAATGACGTAGAGATTGAACCTGCTATTGATCTTGATAACCCACAATCAAAGAATCAATGTTATGATAAGAGAGACTTCGTTGCTAGGAAGCACGGTAAAGAAAGAGAACCATGGGTTTAGAAACCCATGCCATTTCCTCCTACACCATCCAAGAAAAAGGATGATGAGGATTTTGAGTGCTTTGCTGAAATGATTAGACCTATCTTTTTGCGTATGTGTTTGACTGATATGCTTAAAATGAATCCTTATGCTAAGTATATGAAAGATATTGTCACAAATACAAGAAAGATACCGGAAGCTGAAATTTCCACCATGCTTGCTAATTATACTTTTAAAGGTGGAATACCCAAGAGACTAGGAGATCCAGGAGTACTAACTATACCATGCCCCATTAAAAGAAACTATGTTAAAACTGTTTTATGTGATCTTGGAGCTGGTGTTAGTGTTATGCCTCTCTCTTTATATCGTAGACTTGATTTGAATAAGTTGACACCCACCGAAATATCTTTGCAAATGGCTGGTAAATCAACTGCTATACCTGTTGGTATTTGTGAGGATGTGCCTGTTGTGGTTGCAAACGTTACTATTTTAACGGACTTTGTTATTCTTGATATTCCCAAGGACGATAGTATGTCGATTATTATTGGTAGACCCTTTTTGAATACTGCAGGGATTGCAACAAAGGCAATGTAACTTTTCATGTTAATGGTAATGAGCATACGGTACGCTTTCCGAGAAAACAACCTCAAGTCCACAGTATCAACTCTATTGGAAAAATTCCAATGATTATTATTGGAGGTTTTGAATTTCCTCTTCCTACTGTCGAGAAGAAATATGATATTCTTATTGTTGGGGATGTGCATATCCCCGTTCAGTTAACCTAGTGTTATTCGAAAATCCTGCGGTTTCATGAAATTCGGAAAGAGTTTGTTAACAAAACTTGATCAACCTTGTTAGTGGATTACTTTTGATGAGCATGAGATGTATGAAGTTAGAAAGAACAACTCTCTGTACCCTCCTTTTACTTTCTGTTATTTAGATTAAATAAAGTAAAAATAGTATTTTTTGTCTGTTTTCTGAATTATCCTTGCAATAAAAAAATACCCCGAAAATAAAAGTTCTCCAAATGTCCTGAAAATTTTAGATGATTTTTTGTAGAATATTTAAGAATTATTGGCACTGAGAACACACCAGGGGGCCACACCACCTGGCCATGAGGGTTCAGGGTACGCCCACCCCCCTGGGTACGCCCCTGCCTCGTGGACCCCACATGGGCCTCCTCCACTTATTCCAGCACCCACACACTTCATCTTCCTCCAGAAAAAAAATCCTCCCATAGCTCAAACCCGTGTTCTAACTCATCTTGCTGCCATTTTCGATCTCCTTGCTCAAAGCTTCATTCACAAAACTGTTTTGGGGGATTGTTCTTCGGTTTGTGACTCCTCCAATGGTCCAATTAGTTTTTGTTCTAGTGCTTTATTTATTGCAAATTTTTGCTTCTTAGGTGACCCTGTTCTTGAGCTTGCATGTCAAATTTATGTGGTCAAAAGTAGTTTTAATGCATGATATGGCCTCTAGGCACTTGTAGGAATAGTTGCTATCAATCTTGTTGAGTTTGGTTCACTTTTATTTTGAGTCACTAAAAATTTCTGAAATTTTTCAGAGGAAGAAAAATGTTTAGGAAAATGTACCAAGGTGGTTCCTCAAGGAAGAAAGGACCAAGGCTCGCGATACGTGAGTTGGACGATGAACCACCGAGGGAAGCTCAAGTGCGGCCTTGTGAATGGCCATCAGAAGAGTTTATGGTCCAGGCAGGCATCAAGGATGAATTTGACGCGTATGTGCGTAACGCTGATTTTGAGGGCTTCGTGTCAGATAAGTGTCGGCAATACCGCTATCTAACTGATTCCTTTGTGAGAAGGTTTAAATTTACATCCTCGCACAATTCTCACACTGTTTTATTTGACCTTTATGGTAAATCATATACAACGGACCTATAAGATTTTAATACTACTTGTAAACTCCTGCACTGGGGGAATGTTAGTGAACCTCACAAATCTGAATATAAAGACTTTCTTGCTAGTATTACTCTGGGGAATCTAGAGAAACCGGACAAGCTACCATAGGGAGCATTCATTTCCCTTCTATACATTATTTTGCTCTCTTCATTGGTAGATGCATTAACGATAAATATGGGGCTTGTCACATGTGCATTCCAGATCTTAGTGTCCTCAAGAGTGCCGTATTAGGTGATAAACAATATAACTTGGGGGCTATTGTTGCACGTAGATTGCATCACAATAGTATAAGTGGAGATTTGTTTGGTGTAATTTATGCAACTCGTGTAGCTAACTATCTTGATATACCAATACATGGAAATGATATAGAATTACCTCTTGCTTACTTAGATTATAATGCCATGGTTCGCCATCAGTTTGTTGAGAGGAATGAACAATTCCTCCAGTACTGACTAATCTTTGACAGACGGTGCACCGTCCATATCGCCCTCCCTGCTCCTACTTTCTTTGACTTTCATGCAAAAAGGTGATATGTTATAACCAGGGAGGAAGCAAAAAAATATGAGAGGAGGACGGAGGCAGCTCACCTCCAAGCTGCAGCTCATCAGGAAGTAGCTGCTGCATCTCAGTACGATGCCAGTTACAACTTTGGATATCCACCAGGCCAGCCGTGGCCATAGTCCAACTTAGGCCGAAAGCCTAAGCTTGGGGGAGTACGTATTTCTTACCGACACTACATTCATGTTCACACACTCATTCCAGTTGTCGGTGCTCATACTTTTTCATTGCACTATCCATGCTAGTTTATTTTATTTTCCAAGCTTTCTTCTTGTGTGTGTGAAAAATCTTAAGAAAAAAATCAAAAAGTCAGCTGTAGATTTTAGCTAGTTTACTTTCCATGCTTGTAGTAGTAGTAAATTAAAGAAAACCCAAAAAGATTTATCGTTCTTCTTTGGGAGCTTTCTCGTGTAAATAGTTTTGTTTCTTTTCTTTTGTTTGGGGGTCGAGAGGAGGAGACCATGATGAAAATGTTGAGTGGCTCTCATATGCATTATTGTTGATCTAACCAAGAGCCCATATTACCTTGTCTTCTCCCTTGTATTAAATGCTTGTAGATTCTAGCTTAGCCCAATGCATGTGCACTATTATTATTATCCACACCGTTCGGTCGTGCAAGTGAAAGGCAATAATGACGATATATGACAGACTGGTTGAGATGAGAGAAGCTGGTATGAACTCGACCTATCTTGTTTTTGTAAATATGATTAGTTCATCGTTCCTAATTCAGCCTATTATGAATGAAACATGTTTGTAATGACAATTAGTGATTACAGTTGTTCATGCCATGCTTAATTAGCTAGGACTTTATAACGGTTTACCTTGCGTGCCAACATGCTATTAAAATGGTTGTGATGTGGTATGATAGGGTGGTGTCCTCCTTTGAACGATTCGAGTGGCTTGACTTGGCACAGGTTCACGCATGTAGTTGAAACAAAATCAACATAGCCTCAACGATATTTATGTTCATGGTGAATTATATCCTACTCATGCTTGCACTCAGTGTTGATTAATTTTAATGCATGTTCATGACTGTTGTCGCTCTCTAGTTGGTCGCTTCCCAGTCTCTTTCTAGCCTTCACTTGAACTAAGCGGGAATACTGCTTGTGCATCCACTTCCATAAACCCCAAAAGTTATTCCATATGAGTCCACCATACCTTCCTATATGCGGTCTCTACCTGCCGTTCCAAGTAAATTTGTATGTGCCAAACTCTAAACCTTCAAATGAAATTCTGTTTTGTATGCTCGAATAGCTCATGTATCAACTAGGGTTGTCTATATCTTCCAAGCTAGGTGGGTTATTCTCACGAGGAGTGGACTCCGCTCCTCATTCACGAGAAAATGGCTGGTAACCGGGATGCCCAGTCCCATGCTTAAATTAAAATAATTGCAAACAAAACTCCCCCAGGATTGTTGTTAGTTGGAGGCACCCGTTTTTTTGGACAAGCCATGGATTGATGTTTGTTGGTGGTGGGGGAGTATAAACTTTACCATTCTGTTTGGGAACCACCTATAATGTGTGTAGCATGGAAGATATGGAGTTCTCTCGGTTGTCATGTTGACAATGAAAGTATACCACTCAAAATATTATTTATCTCTATTTCGGAAATCGAGCTCTGGCACCTCTACAAATCCCTGCTTCCCTCTGCGAAGGTCCTATCTATTTACTTTTATGTTGAGTCATCATCCTCTTATTAAAAAGCACCAGTTGGAGAGCACCACTGTCATTTGCATGCATTACTATTAATTTACATAGAGTGTGACTGTGATTGGATCTCTTTTACCATGAATTACAATTGCCATGGTGTTATTTTTGTGCAGAAATAAAAGTTCTCGGAATGACCTGAAACTTCACGGAGAATATTTTTGGAATTTATAAAAAATACTGGCGAAAGAATCAACACCAGGTGAGGGAGTCCTGGATTAGGGGGTATTCGGACAGCCGGATTATATCCTTTGGCCGGACTGTTGGACTATGAAGATACAAGATTGAAGACTTCGTCTCGTGTCCGGATGGGACTCTACTTGGCGTGGATGGCAAGCTAGGCAATACGGATGTGTATATCTCCTCCTTTGTAACCGACTTTGTGTAACCCTAGCCCCCTCTGGTGTCTATATAAACCAGAGGGTTTTAGTCCGTAGGACAACATATAATCATACCATAGGCTAGCTTCTAGGGTTTAGCCTCTCCGATCTCGTGGTAGATCAACTCTTGTAATACTCATCATCAGGAATAAATCAAGCAGGACGTAGGGTTTTACCTCCATCAAGAGGGCCCGAACCTGGGTAAAACATCGTGTCCCCTGCCTCCTGTTACCGTCCGCCTTAGACGCACAGTTCGGGACCCCCTACCCGAGATCCGCCGGTTTTGACACCGACATTGGTGCTTTCACTGAGAGTTCCTCTATGGCGTCGCCGTAAGGAAGGATGCCTCGTCTCGTTGTTAAAAGCAACATCACCGCCGGGGGAGCTCTGGCTGTCGGCCAAACTCTCCGGCTAGGCAGTTTCGTCATGACTGCCTGTTCGGCCGCTGCACCGACGATGTTGCCGAGCAGATGGATCCAATGGAGCTCTCTTCCCTAAACGAACTCTTGGATCGCATTGCTGCCTTGGGAGTCGCTACGAACTGTGATCGGATTGGGCTTAAACCCAATCAAAGGGAGATTAACTCTCCATTGGTCACCCATCACGTTGCGGTGGTGAAGGAACAATGCGGCAACTCTTCCTCTATTTTGAGGACTAACTATGTCCGGATTCCTGAGCTCTCCGAGCCGGATACCCGCTTACGGGAGGACATTACCCAAGCCCTGAACCTAGAATCAGGCAGCGGGCCAAATTTATCGGGTAACACTCCGGAACCCAAACTTCCAAGATTGGAAACTCCTCGGCCCCTGGGTCTCAGATCGGGTAGGGATTCAGACTCAAATACACCACCCACCCAGACATAAACGATCTTTCCCACATCAGGCAAGATCCCCATGAAACAATACATCATTATTGGGCCAGATTCCTCCTTGTGATGTACAAGGTTAAGGACTGTTGCGAGGAAGATGCAGTCTCACTTTTCTGCAATAATTGCATGGACAAGGGAATCCTTAACGCCTTAAGTCGATGTGACATATCACGCTTCGCTGACTTGGCGTCAATAGTATGAAAGTACTGTGTGATGGAAAGCACCTGGAAAACCGAAACAAATTTTTGGGATAATCCGGCTCCGAATGTACACCCAGTCCAAAGTAAAAGGGTGCACTATCATAAGAGCCCGAGCTAGTTGCAAAGAAACAAAAACCCTCTATAGGGCATGGAACTATACTGGAGGGATGGCTTAACGGACCCTGCAAAATTCACAGTACAATGGATACAATACCAACACACAGCCTTAGAGCATGTTGGATACTCCGGCAGGAGGCCAAAAGTGGTGAGGATCTTCTTATCCCAAATGCCACAGAGCACCATCCCGTGGATAATAAAATGGTGTTAACAGTCTTTGAGACCTTTGCGTCAAATAATAGGCGCAAGCGAACACTCCGCAGCATGGCCGAAATCTGCCACGTAGCAGCAATAAATCCATGGAGTGACACGACTATTACCTTCAATGCCAGTGACGAACCTAAATTCCGAACAGCCCGAGCACCAGCTGCACTGGTCCTCAGTCCAATTGTGGACGGCTTTCGACTCACCGAAGTACTCATGGACGGCGGTAGCGGATTAAACCTCATCTATGAGGAAACTCTTCAAAAAATGGAAATAGACTGGAACCGCATTAAGCAAAGTAGCACAACCTTCAGGGGAATCATACCCAGTCGGGAGGCACGATGCGCTGGGAAAATCACACTAGATGTGGTATTCGGTACGCTAGAGAATTACAGGTCTGAAGAAATTACATTTCAAGTGGCCCCGTTCAGTAGTGGATACCACGCCCTTTTAGGACGTGAGGCGTTCACGATCTTCCAAGCCGTACCCCATTACGGGTACATGAAGCTCATAATGCCCGGGCCCAACGGAATCATCACCCTCGCTAGTGATCCGGACACAACACTCCGAGCCGAAAAGAAAACAGTCGCACTAGCCCTCGAGGCATTATCCGAAGCCCTCTCGGCCGAGGAGCTAACCACGCTACGCTCCACAGTGGACAGGGACGACGTGATACTCGATAAGAGATCCAAGTCCACCTCTTTTAAACCAGTGGATGAAATAGTCAAATTCCAAGTCCACCCAACGGACCCTACAAAAATAGCCTCCATCGGGGCACAGATAAAACCCGCCGTGGATGCCACACTATGAGAGTTCCTGCGCAAGAATTGGGACATATTCGCCTAGCACCCCTTAGACATACCAGGAATCCCACGCAGGCTGGCCGAGCATAGCCTCAATATCATAAAGGGATTCAAGCCGGTCAAGCAAGCTCTTCGGCATTTCTCCGAACCTAAGAGACAGGCCATGGGAGAGGAACTAGCCAAGTTATTGGAGGCCAGATTCATCAGAGAGATAAAACACCCGGACTGGCTAGCAAACCTGGTGATGGTACCAAAGATGGATAAATCTTGGCGCCTTTGTGTCGATTTCAAGGACCTCAATAAAGCTTGCCCAAAGGATCCCTTCCCCCTCCCCCGCATTGACCAAATTATCAATGCTACCGCAGGACACGAGTCATTGTGTTTCCTCGACGCATACTCCGATTACCACCAAATCAAGATGGCGGAGTCCGACCAAGCCGCAATGGCATTCATCACACCATAAGGTCCCTTCTGTTTCAACAAAATGCCTTTTGGGCTCAAAAACGCCGGCGCAACATATCAGCGCATGATTCAGACATGTCTGGAGAAACAAATCGGCAAAATAGTAGAGGCATACATAGACAATGTGGTAGTCAAAACCAAACACGTCGACTCTTTGATAGACGACTTGAGGCTCACATTTGACAACCTCCGAACATACGACATTAAGCTCAATCCGAAAAATGCATTTTCGGCGTACCAGCCGGAAAGCTCCCGGGTTTCATCGTCTCCAGTAGAGGTATTGAAGCTAACCCGGCCAAAATCCGAGCTTTTTCACAGTTGGCTACCCCAACAGACCTCAAACAAATCCAAAAGTTAACAGGATGCATGGCGGCTCTAAGCCGCTTTATCTCCCGCTTAGGAGAAAAGGCTTTACCCCTTTATCACCTCCTTCGGTGCACCGAACACTTCGAGTGGACGGACGCTGCCACAGCCGGATTGGAAGAAATAAAGGCCATTTTGGCAACCAACCCAATCCTGGCCGCGCCAAACATCGGCGAACCAATGCTGTTGTACATCGCGGCAACCCATCAAGTTGTAAGCGCAGTGCTCGTCGTCGAACGAGAAGCTGACGGACATAAATTCCCTTTTCAAAAGCCGGTATACTATGTATCCACTGTCCTCACTCCATGCAAATCACGGTACCCACATTATCAAAAGATAGCCTAGGCGGTATTCATGGCATCCCAGAAGCTGCGACACTACTTTCAAGAGTGTTCGATTACAGTAGCCTCGGAAGTGCCACTTAATGATATTATAAAAAACTACGACGCTACGGGCCGTATTGCCAAATGGGCTATTGAGCTCCTCCCGTTCGACACAACATACAAACCTTGACGAGCCATTAAGTCGCAAGTATTGGCCGACTTTGTCGCCGAATGGATGGAGGCCGAACTCCCTAAAGAGTATGGCGCATACTCCAATTGGATCATGCACTTCGAAGGTTCTAAAATGCTGGCTGGTCTAGGGGCTGGCGTCGTCCTGATGTCCCCAACCGGAGATACCTTTCAATACGTACTGCAAATATTGTACACAGACTCCAACAACGCAGCCGAATACGAAGCCCTGTTGCATGGTCTTCGGATGGCAGTCTCCATGGGCATTCAACGCCTGGAGGTGCGTGGGGATTCAAACCTTGCAATATCCCAAATAAATGGAGACTTTGACCATAAGGATCCGAAAAATGCGGCCTACCGAAACGCCGTCCTAAAAATGTCAGCTCGGTTCGAGGGGCTCAAATTTCACCATGTGGCTCGGGAAAACAATCAGGCGGCGGATATCCTCGCCCGCATCGGCGCAAAACGCGGTGCGGTCCCCCCAACATCTTTCTGGAAAGGCTGTTCACGCCATCCGTACTATGGGAAGGGGACACCGGTAATCATAGTCCGGACCCGGCCAAAATGCCCGATACCGAATACTCTGACACAATCGGAGGCCCCGCCACCGAAATCACACCTTCAGCCCATGTAATAATGGCCATTATAGCCCCGTGGACAGAACCATTCCTGGCCTACCTAACTAGGCAGGAACTTCCGGAGGACCAAAATGAGGCACGCTGCATAGTGCGGCGATCTAAGGCCTACAGGGTCCACGAGGGAGAATTGTATAAAAAAGCACTACCGAAGTCCTTCAAAGATGCATCTCCGAAGAGGAAGGGCGAAACCTTTTAGCAGAAATCCATGCCGGACTCGGCGGTCACCATGCCGCAGCCCGGGCTCTTGTAAGCAAGGCCTTTCGTACAGGATTCTATTGGCCAACGGCCCGGGCAGATGCACAGGGCTTGGTCCAACATTGCGCCGGTTGCCAGCTCTTTGCAAATCAAAGCCACATGCCACCCCCCGCCTTTCAAATAATCCCCATTACGTGGTTCTTCGCGGTCTGGGGGCTTGACATGGTTGGACCCCTTAAAACGGGAACCCACAAGAAAAAATACTTACTGGTCATGGTGGATAAATTCACCAAATGGATAGAGGCCAAGCCTATTAAAACAGCCGGATCCGGACCAGTGATAGACTTCATATCTGGGGTCGTACACCGTTATGACGTCCCCCATAGCATCATCACTGACAACGGCACAAACTTCACAGCCGATGAGGTAAAACTCTGGTGCAGCAAAATGGGTATCAAGCTCGATTATGCTTCAGTCTATCACCCACAAACCAACAGCCAAGTCGAGCGAGCAAACAGTCTTATAATGAGCGGCATTAAACCCAGATTAGTGCGTTCCTTAACGGAGTCTAACACACACTGGGTAGAGGAGCTCGACTCCGTACTCTGGGGGCTACGGACCATGCCAAATCGTAGTACTGGATACACACCCTTCTTTATGGTGTACGACGCAGAGGCGGTCTTGCCCTGTGACATAATTCATGACTCACCTCGAGTGCGCATGTACGAAGAAAGAGAAGCCGAGCTCGATCGGCAGGACAGTCTGGACACCCTAGAGGAGGAGCGCGACGTAGCCAAAGCCCGTTCCGCATTTTACCAGCAACAGGCTCGTAGATACCAAAGCAGAGAAGTACGGGCCAAAACTTATAACGTTGGTGAACTAGTTCTACGCCTGCCGGATAAGAAAAAGAACAAGCTCGAGCCCAAATGGGAAGGTCCCTTCATTATTAACCAAGTTCTGACCGGTGGAGCGTACCGACTGCGGGATGCATCGACTAGTCGACTCGAGCCGAAGCCATGGAACGCGGCCAGGCTCCGAATATTCTACGCCTAGCGCCGGACCCTATGTTCGTCCCCTCCCTTTGTCCATTTTTTGCATGTACATTATCTGTCTTGTTTTTCTTTCTTCCTTTCTGTTATTATTTCTCTAGGATTTTAAGGGCCAACTTGTGCCTCGCTTGCACATTATAGATGTGCTAGCCGTGCTCATAATACCCAGGGGCTTCTTTCACAGAAGCTTAATTATTTATCTAGGCCTCAGGCCCCGAACATGCGTCATGCTTCCGCATGTACCTTTTTTTGCCATTATATGCATTGATATGGCTTAAGTTTTGGCCAAGCTGGGTTGCCTGGCTCTAGTATTTATGCCCTACGTTCCCGTTAATTCGGCTAGGGCATAAGGGGAGCACCTCTGCGATTGTTACTGCCGGGTCAGCCGGACGTGTACCTCAGACTGGGTGAAGCCGAAAGCTAGCGTTCTTAAGGGAATATTCGGTCGGTGAACAAAAGATGATTTTTATTTATTGTCCATATCTACCCCCAGATGTTTTTCCTGCGTTTCCTATCGCAGTCTGGACATGCACTTTAGGGCATGCTTACCCAGGGAAGGGAACCCTTAACGGAACTATTCTCCTTGGAAGATGTTTCTTACTACCCATGTAATATAACATAACTAGTTGGGCACTTATCTGTTCAAGCACTTATGACCCCTACGCCTGGTCTCCACGCATGCCCCGATTCTTATATAACTGTGCGGGTATTCGGATACACTATGGACTATCGGGTCCCGAGGTTGAAGCGAAAAGGTCCGCCAAGACAAATGATCTATAATCCGGCTAGAAGGCATTATACATGTCACTTTCATTACATAGTCATGCAGACTGACTAAATTCCTCTTCTATACCATTCAACAGGCGGTCTAGCTTACAATCCTACTAGGAATACTCTGCAGCTAATTCTACTTGCCCATAAACTAAGTTAACGGGGATCTCTTCTCCGTCGGGCCCCATAGGTCCGACCCCGGCCATGTGATTTGGGTCTGCCTTGGTATACCGCGTCTTCACCATGGCCCAGGCTTCTCTGGCACCCTGTCGGCAGGCTGATATCTTCCATAATCGAAAGCGCCACCGTGCTCCCTTGAGCTTCTCCGCAAGCTCCGCAACACCCTCTGGCAGGGAGACGGAAGGCCACAAGGCCTGGGAAACACCCTGCATCACCTGCCGAACTTGTTCGTGCAGATGTGATAGCTCGGACAGAAGATCACCCGCAGACCCGGGCATTTCCTCCGCGGGACGACCCATCAGCATACCTACAGACATAACGCTGTTAGTAGGCTTCTTCGCCGAACTCCTTTAAAAGGATTCGTTCAAGCACTTACTGAAAATGCCGCGCCGAAGCCGCTTATTCTCCTTCTCGGAGTCTGTAAGCTGGCCCCGAATGTCTTTTAGTTCCACGCTCAGCTTAATATTGGCGTCTTGGAGATTGTTTTTCTCCCGCCTAACCTCAGTCAGCACGCGTTTACCAGCCTCTAGCTGTCGCCTAACATGCTGGTCCTCTGGATTTTCTCCGGATTCATCTGCAACATCTGTTGTTAGATCTGCAGCCATGCCGCACATTATATGCTAACCATCATTCTTTAAAGTAAATTTTACTAGCAGGTGACTTTTTCGGTTCCTGCAATGCGGCCACAGCAGCCTGCAGTTGGGTCTTGCATTCCTCTAGCTCCTGTGACAGCCTAGTATTCTTCTCTGTAAGAACCTGCACAATAAAGATGATCCTTAAATTAGTTCTGCTAACCGTTTCAAGTCTCAGGGGCTACTAATACATATAAATCGTCAGATTTACTTACCCGTACATCCTTTACATACTAATCCGTGGCTCTAGCTAGACCATCTTGAGCAGCTCGGAGGTACACCTCTCTAGAATTGAAGGCATCAAATGCCTCTGGTGAGAAACAAGCGTCACGGAGTACGGCCCGGCGGCGCCTATGATTCATGGTGCTTTCCACCTCTGAGTTTGCAGCGGATAATCTATTTGCATCCTCTGTAGGGGGACTATCCGGCGCCCGCCCCCTATCGGCTTCCGCCTCTATGTCCGGTCCTGGCGCCCGGCTGGTGGAAGCGTGATTAGTAACATCGCCGGACATATTCCGGCGAGCGTTTTTTCCATTAAAGAAACACAGGCGTCATTATATTTCAAGAAAAACAAAAACCACGGGGCGGGGTTTGTTATACCTTTGCGCCGGCGTCTCCATCCTGACCGCCTTCCTTTTTGGCCTACCCGGCCTCGGTGCCTCTTGTTGGCGCGTTGCCGCGGGTTCGGCAGGGAGTCCCGAATGCCTTCCTTGTAAAAATGCCATGTGTATATGGTGGGTGAAGTGTCTAAAAGGGGATGCTAGTTTGGGAGTTGGGATTTTTGGTTTTTCTTACGTGCGATGCAGGGAGCAGTCCGGGATAGTCGGCCATAATGGCCACCATGGCATCGTCGCAGCTTAACTGATAGAACTACCGGTCTATCAGCTCCACGAATATAACCGAATCTTCTTCAAGTCCGGAGTCGAGGGCCCGGTCAGGGTCCTCTGGTTGTGGAGAAGGGCTGCTGACCTCCTTTATGGCTTTTCACAGTTCCCGCCGCAAAGTGGCAAGGTGAATACTTACGACAAAGAATGCGGGAAAAATGGGAGCAGGGAGATATAACTTACCCAGCTTGGAGGGTTGTACATGGAGAATCCATCCCGTGGCTTGATGCGGGTGAACTCCTCTTCCTCACCCTTGAACAATTCAGACATAATTTTTGCTAAAGCGGCAGCATTGTCCGGACCCTTACGCCCACAGCGGGTGGCATCATCCGCCCTGTTATAACACCACAAGGGGTGCCCACGATATTGAAGTGGTTGCACTCCCCGCATTATGCAAATTGTAAGTTCGATTACTGTCAATCCTGATCGAGCTAGTGCTTTAATTTGGTTCATCAGATAGAGGACTTCTCCATTGTCTTCCACCTAGGGGCTCCGTGGGCGCCAACTTTGGCGTTTCTTCATAGGAGCATTGTTGAACTCAGGAAGACCCCTCCAAACAGGGTCCGGAAGGGGAACATCCTCCATATAAAACCATTCTAAAGGCCAGTCTTAGGGTGACTTCTTCGTAGTACCGGACAGGTATCCGGTATCGACGATGCGCCATATTTCGGCTCCGCCCACTTGATAAAGTGACCCCCTCTGTGTGCGAGGGACGAGGCAAAATAGCCTTTTCCACAGCTCGAAGTGAGCCTCGCAGCCCAGGAACAACTTCCAGAGAGCCACATAGCCGGTGATATGTAGGATAGAGGCGGGGGTGAAATTGTGTAATTGGAGGCCGTAGAACTCCAGGAGCCCGCGGAGGAACGGATGAATTGGAAATCCGTGTCCCCTTAATAGATAGGGAAGAAGGCAGACCCGTTGCCCCATAGAGGGACAGGGAAAGCTCTCTGCTTGCTCCCCGCCATTATAGGTGGCAAGCCCGGCTCGAACGGGCACCATGTACGCCGGAGGGAGAAATCCCTTAGTCTGCAATTCGACTAAATGACTGTGTGGGACTGAAAAACTCTCCCAATCACCGGGCTTAGGGCTTCGGGGGCGGGAGGAGGAGCTGCAGAGGTCGGCCATGCTGGAATGGATCTTTCCGGAATGCGCTCTGATGGACTCTCGCTGGGGGAGGATGGTATGGATCGGATCTAAGGATCCCCATCCCTTTAATGGACAATTTATTTATCTGGCTAGGGGGGCGAATGTAAAAACACCCTGGCGCCTCGTATTCATTCGACGCATGGGAGAAAGCCCTTATTGGGCACAGAAGCCAAGAGATCCAAACATTTATGGGACCGGACACTGCTTTAGAAATGTTCGAAAGATGGATAAGAACCCGCCTTGCAATGCCGAAGACAATACTGCGCGCCGGACTCATCGTCATTGAAGCCTGGTTCGGGGGCTACTAAGGGAGTCCTGGATTAGGGGGTATCCGGACAGCCGGATTATATCCTTTGGCCGGACTGTTGAACTATGAAGATACAAGATTGAAGACTTCGTCTCGTGTCCGGATGGGACTCTACTTGGCGTGGAAGGCAAGCTAGGAAATACGGATGTGTATATCTCCTCCTTTGTAACCGACCTTGTGTAACCCTAGCCCCCTCTGGTGTCTATATAAACTAGAGGGTTTTAGTCTGTAGGACAACATACAATCATACCATAGGCTAGCTTCTAGGGTTTAGCCTCTCCGATCTCGTGGTAGATCAACTCTTGTAATACTCATATCATCAAGAAGAAATCAAGCAGGACGTAGGGTTTTACATCCATCAAGAGGGCCTGAACCTGGGTAAAACATCGTGTCCCCTGCCTCCTGTTACCACCCGCCTTAGACGCACAGTTCGGGACCCCCTACCCGAGATCCACCGGTTTTGACACTGACACCAGGGGGCCCACACCCTGTCCATGAGGGTGGAGGGCGCGCCCACCCCCCTGGGCCGCGCCCCCTGTCTCATGGGCCCTTGAGGCTCCACTAACCTCAACTCCAACTCTATATATTCACGTTCGGGGAGAAAAAAATCAGAGAGAAAGAATCATGTTTTACGATACGGAGCCGTCGCCAAGCCCTAATCTCTCTCGGGAGGGCTGATATGGAGTCCATTCGGGGCTCCGGAGAGGGGAATCCGTCGCCATCGTCATCGTCAACCTTCCTCCATCACCAATTTCATGATGCTCACCGCCGTGCGTGAGTAATTCCATCGTAGGCTTGATGGACGGTGATGGGTTGGATGAGATTTATCATGTAATCGAGTTAGTTTTGTTAGGGTTTGATCCCTAGTATCCATTATGTTCTGAGATTGATGTTGCTATGACTTTGCTATGCTTAGTGCTTGTCACTAGGGCCCGAGTGCCATGATTTCAGATCTGAACCTATTATGTTTTGATGAATATATGTGAGTTCTTGATCCTATTTTGCAAGTGAGTAGTCACCTACTATGTGTTATGATCCGGTAACCCCAAAGTGACAATAACCGGGACCACTCCTGGTGATGACCGTAGTTTGAGGAGTTCATGTATTCACTAAGTGTTAATGCTTTGGTTCGGTACTATATTAAAAGGATGCCTTAATATCCCTTAGTTTCTAATAGGATCCCGTTGCCACAGGAGGGTAGGACAAAAGATGTCACGCAAGTTCTTTTCCATAAGCACCTATGACTATATACGGAATACATGCCTACATTACATTGATGAACTAGAGCTAGTTCTGTGTCACCCTATGTTATAAATGTTACATGAGGAATAGCATCCAACATAATTATCAATCACTAATCCATTGCCTATGAGCTTTTCACATATTGATCTTTGCTTAGTTACTTTACCGTTGCCACTGTTACAATTACTACAAAACTGCTACTGTTACTTTTGCCACCGTTACTGTTACTTTCATATTACTTTGCTATTAAATACTTTGTTGCAGATATTAAGTTTTCCAGGTGTGGTTGAATTGACAACTCAACTGCTAATACTTGAGAATATTCTTTGGCTCCCCTTGTGTCGAATCAATAAATTTGGGTTGAATACTCTACCCTCGAAAACCGTTGTGATCCCCTATACTTGTGGGTTATAAACTATGCAATGTGGTGCTCAGTTAACGTTTGGTTCATTTGTTGTGGTGTTTAGTTAACTGCTTGGTTCAATTCTGCAATGCGATGTTCAATTATTGTGGCTGCATTCTGTTATTGTATACCATGTGAGGAATAAATCGAATTTGGCTGTACTAAATACATGAGAAACAAATACAATTGCTATATTTCCAAGTTGTTAAGCATGCTTGGTTTGGTTAACTGTCTGATCTTCTATTAGGAGTATGTTATATTGTGCAATGTGGTGCTCAGTTAACGTTTGGTTCATTTGTTGTGGTGTTTAGTTAACTGCTTGGTTCAATTCTGCAATGCGATGTTCAATTGCTATGGCTGCATTCTGTTATTGTATACCATGTCAGGAATAAATCGAATTTGGCTGCACTTACTACATGAGAAACATATACAAGTTCTATATTTTCTAGTTCTTAATCATGCTTGGTTTGGATAAATGGGTTTTCCATGTGGCTTGAATTGATATGATGAATCTGCAATGTGCTTGTTTTTCATCAACATATTTGACTGATAGCATGCGAACCCTTACTTAACCTGATGACTAACTACCTTATATGTGTTACAAGATGGTACTAACTATTATACCTTGCCTTTTTGATTCCTTTGCCCTGTTTCCAATATAGAGAAGATATTTGTGCACATCCTTGTTTTTAGTGTTCACTGATGGTTACCTCTCAAACCACCTCTGTGGTCAGGAGGCTAGGAAAGTTTTTGTACAACACCCACGGTTCAATATTGAAGTGTTCCTGAAGAGGTCGAAGGATGGACGGTCAATCATCCAAAGGCACCGGCCTAAAGTTGCAAAGACCTTCAACATGAATGAAGGCTCAATATTCGCCTTCCGCTTCAGCAGTTTTCCAGATGAGATGCATCTCTCTATGTACCATCTATGATGCTAATTTTGAAAGGTTCTAGATGTTGCATGTGAAACTTGCTGCTGGTGCAGTTGTGTAATGGGGAAGCTGAGTGATGAAGCTATATCATGTTGTACTCCGATGTATTTCAATTATGAAATCATGCTTCCTTAATATGGAAATGGAATATATTATGTGCTTAATATGAATGTCAATTAGATTAGCAAATGGATTATTAATAATAGGGCAATTAGCCCGCTAATTGGCCAATTATCTTGCTAATTGGGTTTTCCTATCGCAAACGGTTAATGAGAAAACACCATGGGCGATGACCTCAGGCAACGCACACAGTTTCTAGGAATAAACCTTGTTGGATCAATGAACAATCACACACGACATTCTCTTCAAAACTGTTTGTGTTACGCCACCTTGCGCAAACATTTTCCTTGTAGTGACTGTGTGGGATGTATATACGAACGAAAACGTTTATCGGTGACTGATTGAGTGGGATGTACTTATGACCGGAAATGATTTTGCCTGTATAATTCTATTTTTAGCACCACTGTACGTATTTCTGTATTCGAGTGCTCCCCGGTCGCACATGTCCTCATTTTTCCGAGCGTGCGTGCCAGGAGGGCATATCCCCAACGGTTTATCAGCCGTGTGGGAAGGACCCCCTACCACTCACACTCACTTGGTGACGGTTCCGAATGCCGTTGCGGAAAGGGGTTAAAAACCGTTTGTTTAGGACCGACGCGTACTAGTGTACATCAAGTTCTGCTTCATCAAGTATGACTACAACTCCAAGGATTCCCATCAAGTTGATGCGGGTCCCAAAGAAGAAGAACTAGATAGTTCTTGAGGGTGACTCCGCCAACATACTTCACTCATATTCGTTTTGGCAAAGACAAGTGCAATCAACTTTCATATCTTGCACTAGTTCAAGGAGTCACAAACCTTCTTGTTGGTAAGAAAAGGGACAAGGTAACTGAGGGAGTCCTAGATTAGGGGGTGTCCGGATAGCCAGACTATAACCTTTGGCCGGACTCTTGGACTATGAAGATACAAGATTTAAGACTTCGTCCTGTGTCCGGATGGGACTTTCCTTGGCGTGGAAGGCAAGCTTGGCAATACGGATAAGTAGATCTCCTCCCATTGTAACCGACTCTGTGTAAGCCTAGCCCTCTCCGGTGTCTATATAAACCGGAGGGTTTTAGTCCATAGGACGGAACAACAATCATACCATAGGCTAGCTTCTAGGGTTTAGCCTCTTTGATCTTGTGGTAGATCTACTCTTGTACTACCCATATCATCAATATTAATCAAGCATGAGTAGGGTTTTACCTCCATCGAGAGGGCCCGAACCTGGGTAAAAACATTGTGTCCCTTGTCTCCTATTACCATCCGCCTAGACGCATAGTTCGGGACCCCCTACCCGAGATCCGCCGGTTTTGACACCGACATTGGTGCTTTCATTGAGAGTTCCTCTGTGTCGTCGCCATCAGGAAGGATGCCTCATCCTGTCTTTAAAGATGACACTGTTGCTAAGGGAGCTTTGGATGTCGGCTAAACTCTCCGGCTAGGTGGTTTTCTTATGACCGCCTGTTCGGCCGCTGCGCCGACGATGACTTCTCGGGTCATCAAAAGCAATCTTCACATCAACTCGGAACTCGTCGAGCAGTTAGATCCAATGGAGCTTTCTTCCCTAAACGAGCTCTTGGATCGCATCGCCGCCCTGGGAGTCGCTACAGACTATGATCAGATTGGGCCTAAACCCGATCTGAGAGAGATCAACTCTCCCCAGGTCACCCATCACGTTGCAGTGGTGGAGGAACAATGCGGCGACCCTTCATCTATCTTAAGGACTAGCTATGTCCAGATTCCCGATCCCTCCAAGCCGGATACCCGCGGAGGGGAGGACGTCACTCAAGACCTGAACCTATATTCAGGCAGCGGGCTAGATTCAGTGGAAAACATCCAAGAATCCAAACTTCCGAGTTCGGAAACTCCTTGGCCCCTGAGTCTCAGATTGGGTGAGGTTTCGGATTCAATTCCACCCACCCACCCAAACATAAGCGATTGATCCCAAATTAGGCAAGAGCCCGAAGAAACAGTACACCATTACTGGGCCAGATTCCTCCTGGTCATGAACAGGATAAAGGACTGCCGCGAGGAAGACGCAATTTCATTCTTCCGCAATAATTGCACGGACAAGGGAATCCTCAATGCCATAAGTCGCCGTGAAATTACACGCTTTGCCGACTTGGCGTCCATAGTACGAAAGTACTGTGCTATGGAAAGCGCATGGAAAACCGAAATAAAATTTTGCGACAATCCGGCCCTGAATACAAACCCAGTCCGAAATAAAAGGGTGCATTATCGCCAGACACCTGGGTTAAACACCAAAAAGCAAAAACCCTCTACAGGGCATGGAACCATACTGGAGGGATGGATCAAGGGACCCTGTAAAATTCACAGTGCAGAGGGCGCCACACCAACTCATAGCCTTAGAGCATGTTGGATACTCCGGCAGGTGGCCAAAAGTGGCGAAGATATTCTAACCCCAGAAGCCACAGAGCACCAGCCCAGGGATACCAGTACGGTATTAACAGTCTTCGAGACTTTCGCATCAAATAATATGCAAAAACGAACACTCCACAGCCTTGTCGAAGTCTACCACGTGGAAACAATAAACCCATGGAGTGACACGGCTATTACTTTTAATGCCAGTGATGAACCTAAATTCTGAACAGCCCGAGCACCAGCCGCATTGGTCCTCAGTCCAATAGTGGACGGCTTTCGACTCACCAAGGTACTCATGGACGGTGGCAGCGGATTGAACCTCATTTATGAGGAAACCCTTCGAAAAATGGAAATAGACTGGAACCACATTGAGCGAAGCAGCACAACCTTTAGAGGAATAATCCCCAGTCGGGAAGCGCGCTGTACAGGAAAAATCACACTAGATGTGGTGTTCGGCACACCGGATAATTATAGGTCCGAAGAGGTCACGTTCCAAGTGGCCCTGTTCTGTAGCGGATACCATGCTCTATTAGGGCGGGAGGTGTTCACAATCTGCCAAGCCATACCCCATTACGGGTACATGAAGCTCAAAATGCCCGGGCCCAATGGAATCATCACTCTTGCTAGTGATCCGGACATAGCACTCCGCGCCGAAAATAAGACAGCCGCACTGGCCCTCGAGGCACTATCCGAAGCCCTAGCCGCCTTGGAACTGACTGCGCTACGCTCCACGGTGAACAGGGATGATGTGATACTCGATAAAAGATCCAAGTCCACCTCCTTTAAACCGGCGGACGAAATAGTCAAATTCCAAGTCCAACCAATGGACCCTACAAAAACAACTTCCATCGGGGCACAATTAAACCCTGATGTCGACGCCGCACTACGAGAGTTCCTACGCGAGAACTGGGACATTTTTGCCTGGCACCCTTCAGACATGCCAGGAATCCCATGCAGGCTGGCCGAACACAACCTAAATATCCTAAAAGGATTCAAGCCAGTCAAGCAGGCTCTTCGGCGTTTCTACGAACCTAAGAGACAAGCCATGAGAGAGGAACTAGCCAAGATATTGGAGGCCGGATTCATCAGAGACATAAAACATCCAAACCGGCTAGCAAACCTGGTGATGGTACCAAAGAAGGACAAATCCTGGCGCTTGTGCGTCGATATGAAGGACCTCAACAAGGCTTGCCCAAAGGATCCCTTCCCCCTCCCCCGCATTGATCAAATCATCGACGCCACCGCATGACATGATTCATTGTGTTTCCTCGATGCATACTCCGGCTACCATCAAATTAAGATGGCAGAGCCAGACCAAGCCGCAACGGCATTCATCACACCATACGTCCCATTCTGCTTCAACACAATGCCCTTCGGGCTCAAAAACGCTGGCGCAACATATCAGGGCATGATTCAGACATGTCTGGCAAACCAGATCGGCAAAACAGTGGAGGCATACGTGATGACGTGGTTGTCAAAATGAAGCATGTCGAATCTCTAGTAGACGACTTGAGGCTCACATTCGATAACCTCCGAACATACGACATCAAGCTCAACCCGGAAAAATGCATTTTCGACATACCAGCTGGAAAGCTCTTGGGCTTCATTGTATCCGGTAGAGGAATTGAAGCAAATCCAGCCAAGATCCGAGCTCTGTCACAATTGGACATCCCAAAGGACCTCAAACAAATACAAAAATTGACCGGATGCGTGGCGGCTCTAAGCCGCTTTATCTCCCGCTTGGGAGAAAAGGCATTACCCCTTTATTGCCTCCTCCGGCGCACCGAACACTTCGAGTGGACGGATGCCGCCACGGCCGGACTCGACGAAATAAAAGCCATATTGGCAACAAACCCAGTCCTGGCCGTGCCAAAAATTGGCGAACCAATGTTATTATACATTGCGGCAACTCATCAAGTTGTAAGCGCAGTGCTCATTGTCGAACGAGAAACGGACGGACACAAATTCCCCCTTCAAAAGCCGGTTTACTATGTGTCCACTGTCCTTACTCCATGCAAGTCACGGTACCCGCATTATCAAAAGATAGCATACGCGGTATTTATGGCATCCCGGAAGCCGCGACACTACTTTCAAGAGTGTTTGATAACGGTAGCCTCGGAAGTACCACTTAACGATATCATAAACAACCGCGACACGATGGGCTGGATTGCCAAATGGGCCATTGAGCTCCTCCCGTTCGACATAACTTACAAGACATGGCGAGCTATTAAGTCGCAAGTTTTGGTCGACTTCGTCGCCGAATGGACGGAAGCCGAACTCCCTAAAGAGTATGGCACATATTCCAACTGGATCATGCACTTCGACGGCTCCAAAATGTTGGCTGGTGTGGGGGCTGGCGTCTTTTTGACGTCCCCAACAGGAGATACAGTTCAATACATACTCCAGATAATGTATACGGACTCTAACAACGCAGCCGAATATGAGGCCCTTCTACATGGTCTCCGGATGGCAGTATCCATGGGCATTCAATGCCTAGAGGTGCGCGGGGATTCGAACCTCGCGATATCCCAAATAAATGGAGAATTTGATGCCAAGGATCCGAAAATGGCAGCTTATCGCAACGCTGTCCTAAAAATGTCAGCTCGGTTCGAGGGGCTCGAATTTCACCATATAGCCCGGGAAAACAATCAGGCAACAGATGTCCTGGCACGCATCGGCGCAAAACGCGACGCCGCCCCCCCCAACATCTTCTTAGAGAGGCTGTTTGTCAGAGTAATGGGCCATGGGTAGGCCAACCCGAGTACCAGAACCTTTCAAGACATCAGGGCAGGCTGCGCCCCTCAAGACCCCAGGACAAAGTGCCACCTCCTGAGGAGTCGACGGCAAGGCGGCCGACTGCCCGCTCACGGCCGAGTCCCAGGGACGATTTCCGAAGAAGCCGGCTTTGGGGGGTTGGCCTGCGACTCCAACAAACCCCATGACCTCATCAAAGGGGACGAGGCAGGGGCGTGGCTACAGCGAAGCCCACCCCCGCCCCTCACCAAGGGCAGGCATGGCCACAGCACGCCGTACCCCGGAAGATCTCCGTGTGGCGTGGCACTGTTGCCATGCCGGCCCTGACATCAGCACCGCAGGGCCGAATCTTGCACCCACGACGGCTTGTCTGTACGGCCTGGAGGCAGCTGGCCCCACCAGTCAGTGAGACCTCGGGAGGCGGCAGGAGAACCACCAGTCGGACCCGTCGGGAGTCGGCCCGGGGGAGTCGGCCGAGCCCTCCCCCGAGGCCCACGCGCCATTAATCAAGATGTGATGGGGAGTGGCAACAGTGATCGCACGCCAGGTGGCGGGGCTGTTGCCACGACCTCATGATCAAGCCCGCGTCATCAGAAGCACGGCTACAGTAATCAGCAGCCGGCAAGACCCGCCCGCGGCGAACGCGGCCTGTCGGCTCCGTACCAGGCCAGTCGGCGGGGCCCGCCAGTCGGCGTGCCCCAGCGGTCGGTATAGAAGACGGAGGCCAGAGGCACTGATGGCTGGGCCCGCGTACAGCCGGATTACCATTGTACCCCTGGGGGGGGGGTAGGCCTATATAAACCCCCCAGGGCACCCATGCAAAGGGTTGGAACCCATTAGCTCTAGACCAGATCATATAGAAGGGAGAGAGCTAGCCTTGCCCTCTCCTACCACCAGAAAATAGCTCAAGGAGCAACCGTGTAAACACTTTGCCATAGTGATCATGCGGAGACCCCGCAGAGCAGCAGTAGGGGTGTTATCTCCCCGGAGAGCCCCGAAGCTGGGTAAGATTCGCCGGCGTGCATGTCTTTGCCTCATCCTGTTTCCAGGCACCGACGACGTTCTACTCGCCCCCACCATGATAAGCCATCCATTGGCATATGTCGCACCAAACCCCCGACATTTGGCGCCCACCGTGGGGCCTGGTGCACCGCCGTCCGGAGATCTCCTCTGGACGGGAACCCTTTTCCTCCCTGGCGAGCGCAGCCAGCCAGGCACGCCAGACGGAGTTTGCGCCGACGCGCTAAGCGGCGTCAAGATCGCCGACGAACCTGCATCCAACGCAGCCACGGGCGGCCCCGAGAACCTCCTCACGGGCCTCCTCGATCAACTCCACGTTTCCGGCGAGCCTGCCGTAGACTTGGAGTCCGTAGGCTCCACCGACCCGATGCTGGTCGACTCCGACACCGCGTCGCTCGACGCGTTCCCCACCAATGTGGTGGTGTACGATGAACCTCTCCCCCACGCAGAGAGCAACGGAAGCACCGTCACCGAGGTGCTAGTCATCAGTCATGACGAGCTCCCCGGTGGAGGAGCGCATGACTCGCTCGGCCTGGCACTGCAAGACCTAACTGCGCCCATTTCGGAAAACGCTGACGCAGAGACATTGGAGGCGCGCCGCCTTCAGCTCGTTGAAGGCGTGAAGAAGCTGGCCAACATGAGGCGCTTGTCAGAAGCCTACCAACGGGAGATGGATCGCGCCGTCGGCGGCTCGCCGGCCCCGGCGGGGCCTAGCCACCTTGGCGCGGTCCGGCAGCGCGGCGTAGCCATCGCCAACCTGATTGGGACAACCGCCCTATGTACGCTACACCAGCGGAGAACATCCGAGCTGCCCAGGTAGCGGCGGACGAGCTGGACAATTTCCAGGGCGAAGAACGCCGCCTCATGATCGAGCGAGTCCAGTGGCTTCTCGACGCGGCCGCCACGCAGAACGAGGCCGGCTGCCGCACGGATGCGCCTCAACGGCCCGTCAACGACCTTCACCGAGATCAAGGCTCGATGTCTCGGACGCCAACTGGCGGCGCCCGAGGAAGAAGAGACAAGGAGCCGACTGTCAGCCACAGTCGGACTCGCATTACCATAGAGCGCGACCGAGACGGCCACCCAAGAGCAGTGGAACGACGGGATGACTGTCCGCCTCCCCCTCCCCGCAAGGAGAGGCGAGTCTCCCTGCCGCTTGTTGACCATCCGACTCTCAGTGACCGCCTTGGCCGCCGAGAGGGAGTTGGAGAGAACGACGCCCGCCACCGGATCGACTGACTCCACCGATCCTTAGCGCTGGAAGAAGAAGACGAGCTGGGTCCGCCTTGTTTCGAGCCCCGCGTTCGGGACGAACCCTTTCCCAAAGGGTTCACGCTCCCAAGAGACACGCCCAAGTATACCGGCTCCGTGAAGCCGGAAGACTGGCTAGTCGACTACTCCACGGCTGTCAGCATAGCAAACGGCAACAAGCGTGTCGCCGTAAAGTACGTTCCGCTCATGCTCCAGGGCACGGCCCGGACATGGCTGAGCAGCCTAAAGCCCCGCAGCATCAACAGCTGGGTCGACTTCACCGAAGCGTTCATCCGCAACTTCACCAGCACGTACAAACGTCCTCCCAAGCCTCGTCAGCTCACCTTGTGCATGCAAGGCCCCGACGAGTCGACTCGCGATTAACTCACGCGTTGGGCCGAGCTCCGGAACTCCTGCAAGGGCGTGCACGAGGTGCAGGCCATCGATTACTTCACAGCCGGGTGCAGAGAAGGCACCCTCCTCAAGCACAAGCTCCTTTGCGACGAGCCAGAAACCCTCGACGAGCTGCTGATCATAGCGGACAAGTACGCCACAGCCGACTCCTCCATGAAGGCGGAAATTCAAATCAGCACAACTGGCAAAGTGGCTCCTCAAGCTCCAAGAACTCCGGCGGCAGATGCCGGCCTGCGACAACAGCAGGGCGACAACAAGCGCAAGGCCCCGCAGCCGGCTTCCAGCAGCCAGCAGGTCACGACCGTTGAAGCCTAGCAGCTAGATGAGCAGCCCCCGCCTAAGCGACAAAAAGGCGGCAAGCCAAACTGGTTGCCTACCTTCTCCTATGAGCAGACCTTGGATGGACCTTGCAAGTTCCACAGCGGCGCAAAGACGTCGAATCACACCACCCGGAAGTGCCACTGGCTCACCAGGATCGCCAAGGGAGATGGCCTCCTGCCTCCCCCGCCTGCTGGGCAGCCGCCTCCGCCTCCGGCCCAGCAGCCGGCTGTCAGACCAGTCAGCACGGTACAAGACAAATACCCTGAAGAGCATGGAGCCTATGTGGTGTTCACCGGTGTGGCTGATGATCGACGCAGCAGGCGGCTGCAGCGACAAGAGGTGAATTCAGTTGCGTCGGAGACGCTAGAGTTCATGCACTGGTCTGAGAAGCCCATCAGCTGGAGCAGGGCTGACCACCCAGAAGTTATGCTGAGTCCGGGCTCCTATGCCTTGGTCCTGGACGACACCTTTGCTACGGACAGACGAGCCGTGCGTTTCTCGCGAGTTCTGATAGACGGGGGCAGCAACATCAATATCCTATACAAGGACACCATGGAGAAGTTAGGAATCAAGCAAAGACAGCTTCAGAACAGCCGAACTGTGTTCCACGGCATTGTTCCTGGGCTTTCCTGCTCGCCAATCAGCAAGATCCTGATGGACGTCCTCTTTGGGGACAAAGATCACTTCCGTAGAGAGCCCGTTTGGTTTGAGGTGGTGGATCTTGAGAGCCCATACCATGCGCTGCTTGGCCGACCTGCCTTGGCCAAGTTCATGGCGGTCCCCCACTACGCCTACCTCAAGATGAAGATGCCCAGTTCCAGGGGAATTCTGACTGTGGCTGGCGACTACTGGAAGTCGTCTGCTTGCGCAGAAGAGAGCAGTCGGCTAGCCGAGTCCCTGGTAATCGCAGCTGAGAAGCGGCTCCTTGAGCGAGTTGTGGCGATGGCCGGCAAGCAGCCTGAGGTATCGCCCAACCCAAAAGAGTCGGAGGCTGAGGGTTCGTGTAAGACCCTCGATGCGACTATATCTCCCACGTGTCGAGGCACGACTTAGAGGCATAATCGCATTGAAGGCATATGTCGCAAGTTAGGCAATCTTCACAACACCCCGTGTAATATATATGTAATAAAAGGGGAGATAACATAGTTGGCTTACACTCGCCAAGTCAATCAAGTACATAAATAACATTACATCATCCAAACACTCATGGCCCGACTACGGCGCCAAAATAAAAGATAACCCAACAAGCGACACGGTCCCGATCACCCCCAACTGGGCACCACTACTGATCATCAGGAAAGGAAACATAGTATCGTTCAGAGTCCTCGTCGAACTCCCACTTGAGCTCGAGCGCGTCACCTAGAGCGGAATCATCAGGCCCTGCATCTGGTGTAATAGTAACCTGTGAGCCACAGGGACTCAGCAATCTCGCACCCTCGCGATCAAGACTATTTAAGCTTATAGGTAAGGCAAGGTAAATATGTGGAGCTGCAGCAGGCAACTAGCATATATGATGGCTAACCTGTTCGCAAAAGAGAACGAGAAGAGGAGGCAAAGCGCGAACGAGAAACTAGAGAGCAACTTGCGCAAACATTACTCCAACACCGTGTCCACTTCCCGGACTCCGCCGAGAAGAGGCCATCACGGTAACTCACTCAGTTGATTCATTTTAATTAAATTAAGGTTCAAGTTATCTACAACCGGACATTAAGAAATTCCCATCTGCCCATAACCGCGGCCACAGCTTTCGAAAGTTCAAATCCCTGCAGGGAGTCCCAACTTAGCCCATGACAAGCTCTCATGGTCAACGAAGGAATAGACCTCCTCCCGAGACGTTCCGATCAGACTCGGTACCTCGGTTCTTCAAGACACTTCGACAGGTTAAAACAAGGCCAGCAACACCACCCGAATGTGCCGACAAATCCCGATAGGAGCTACACATATCTCGTTCTCAGGGCACACTCAGATGAGCGGTCCATACAACTAAAACCAAACCTTGAGTTTCCCCGAGGGGGCGCTGCATAGGACTCTAGTTTGGACCAACGCTCAGAGGAGCACTGGCCCAGGGGGTTAAAATAAGATTACCCTCGGGCTCCCGAAACCCAAGGGAAAAATACGCTAGGTGGCAAATGGTAAAACCAAGGTTGGGCATTGCTGGAAAAGCTTTAATCAAGGCGAACTATCAAGGGGTTCCCATTATAACCCAACCGCGTAAGGAACGCAAAATCCAGGAACATAACACCGATATGACGGAAACTAGGGCGGCAAGAGTGGAACAAAACTCTAGGCGAGAGGCCGAGCCTTCCACCCTCGACCAAGTGTATAGATGCATTAAGATAACATGGCAATATAATGATATCCCAACAAGTAAATAAATGTTCCAACAAGGAACGGTCTCCAATCTTCACCTGCAACTAGCAACGCTATAAGAGGGGCTGAGCAAAGCGGTAACATAGCCAATCAACGGTTTGCTAGGACATGGTGGGTTAGAGGTTTGACATGGCAATTTGGGAGGCTTGAAAGCAAGTGGTAGGCATCGTAGCATTGGCATATCAAAAGAGCGAGCATCTAGCAAAGCAAAGATAGTAGTGATTTCGAGGGTATGATCATCTTGCCTGCAAAGTTGTCAGAGTTGACTGGATCCTCGAAAGCAAACTCAACGGGCTCCTCGTTCGCGAACTCGTCTCCCAGGTCTACCCAAACAAGACAAACAAGCAAATGGAACACAATCAACCACGTGCAAAGCTCAAACAATATGATGCAAAGATGGTATGCTATGCGGGATGCGACGCGAGATGCATATGCAAGATTTGACAAGGGATTCATTAAACTGGCCTCAACTTGGGAATCCAAGTGTGACACTGGAAAGATGAGATGAAATCGCTTGAAAACGATATATAGAACGCCGGAATCGGAGTTACGGTTTGGAAATGGCAAGCAATTCAAATATGACCACGTTCTGCGATTTACAGCAAGTAGCCATCTAAATGCAATGAGATGAATAAGCTACATCACCCAAACATGGCAACAAAATACATGGCAGGGATGCATTCATGATGCTTAACAAAAGTCTAGCACTGAGCTACGGCCAAATCATCCATTAATAGGTTCAAACAAGCATGGCAAAAATGCATATGGCAAACAGATCTCAGATTTAGTGAAATTAACACTTGTCTGGAATTTCAGATCAGGTAGCACTCTTCGGAGCAACAAAACTACATGCTACAGGACCTGAACATGGCAAAGTAAGGCATGGAATGGAGCTACTCAAAGATCTTAACAAAAGTCCCTTAGTGACCTTGAGTTAAAAGTGGTCAGAAAATACAATTGCAAGCATGTGAACATGGCAAAAACATAATCAGTTCTCAAACTTAGTGAAAACTAGAGCATGCTGAAAACATATATCTAGTAGGCATGTTTACGAGCTCGATGCACTCACTACGGAGCAATTCATGACAATATAAGCATACACCCATCAAGAATACACAAAATTCAAGCTAGACATGGCGAGAACAATAACATAGCATGCACGGATCAACTACAGGATCATCGGCAAAATCGCTAACGAGTAGACAATCTGCCCAGATTCACGAAGTAGCAAAAGTAGAGCTCGATTGACTCAAGCTAGGGTGCTCCATAATTGCACACAAAGACATGGATGGATAGGGAACTACAAGATCAACAAAACATCCTTACTGATCATCCTCAAAAGAGGCACGGATCACTAGGAAACAACAAGAACATATGGCCATATGAGATAAACAGGTCAAGGACTTGGTGGAAATGCTAAGTCCCTGAAATCAGCATTACCAAGTGCCTCACTTGGCAAGCTTGTGCTAGTCACCACACACATCAAAAAAATGCATGGGTTGCACCTCTGGAAAGATGGCAAAACCCTTAACAAAACATATGTAGAGCTCATGGGCATATCATGCACACAAAAATCATGGCAAAAATGACAAATATCTAAATGGAGCAGCAGATCTCACATTAATCTCAAGTAGCACTCTTCTAACAGAATTTCGGGCATCAATATAAACTCAAATGAAAATGATGCAATGGAATGAAATGATGTACTCTCTGGGCCGAACATTTTGATATTCTATATGTCCAAAACGGAGCTACGGATGCAAAGTTACGGCACGATGAACATGGCAAAAATATTAGGGTTTCGGGGCAAAAGTCAACCCGAGGCAATCTCAGATCCAGATCCAGATCAGCACGCTTTATGAGGTTCGCCGGAAATGGAGTTGGAGGACGCCGGAGCTCGTCGGGGAAGCGGGGGCCGGCCGGATCTCGCCGGATCCGGGCCGGGGCGGCGCTAGGGCGACGACGGCGGTGAGAGGCGCCGGCGGGGGCGCGCTGCGGCGCGGTGGCGGCGGCCGGAGCGAGCCGGGAGGCGGCGGCCGGAGCGGTGGCCGGGCGAGGCGGCAGCGTCGACGGGGCCTGCCGGCGTCGGGGAAGGCAGGCGCGGGTGGCGGGGCGCGGCGACGTGGGCCGGGAGGGCCCCCCCTGGGCCCAGGCGGGCCCGCGTGGCGGCAAAGTGGGCACCGGGCAGCGGCGTATCAGGTGGCGACACGTGGCGGCGGCGGGGTGGAACTGGACATGTCCGTCGGTCGTTTTTTTTGTCCGGCGGCGGCGGATGGAATGGATCTAGGGTTTCGGGGGGGAAGGAGAAGGAGAATTTCGGAGGGGTCTTTATATAGGCATAGAGGGAGCTAGGAGTGTCCAAATGAGGTGCGGTTTTCGGCCACGCGATCGTGATCGAATGCTCTAGATGATGGAGAGGGTTTTGGTGGGTTTTGGGCCAAATTGGAGGGGTGTTGGGCTGCAACACACACGAGGCCTTTTTGGTCCCTCGGTTAACCGTTGGAGTATCAAACGAAGTCCAAATGCTACGAAACTTGACACGTGGTCTACTGGTAGTAAACCAAGGCCGCTTGGCAAGTCTCGGTCCAATCCGGAAATGTTTAATCCCCACACACGAAAGAAAGGTAGAAATGACCACCGGAGGAGAACGAAGCGCCGGAATGCAAAACGGACAATGGGGAAAATGCTCGAATGCAAGAGATGAACACGTATGCAAATGCAATGCACATGATGACATGATATGAGATGCATGACAACGACAACAACACACGGAGACAAAAACCTGAACCCGAGAAAATAAAATAACTTAACGCCGGAAACGGCAAGAGTTGGAGTACAAATTGGGAAAGTCATATCCGGGGTGTTACAGTTCGTTCAACCCAGCCAAGGAGACAAAGAAGATACCCTTGGACCTGGAGCACCCAGAGAGGTACGCCGTCGTAGGTGCAAACCTCGACAGAAAATAGGAAGGCGAGATCGTCGATTTCTTCCGTGAGAATCGGGACATCTTCGTATGGTCCCCCAAAGACATGCCAGGTGTACCGACGGAATTCGCCGAGCACAAGTTACATGTCCGATCTGATGCAAAGCCGGCTAGACAGCCCCTGCGCCGCTTATCAGAAGAGAAGAGAAGAGTTGTCGGAGAAGAGATAGCCCAACTCCTAGCAGCCAGCTTCATTATGGAAGTGTTCTTTCCAGAATGGCTAGCAAAACCGGTCCTGGTACTAAAGAAGAACAAGCAGTGGCGAATGTGTTTTGACTACACGAGCCTCAACAAGGCCTGCCCCAAGGACCCATTTGCTTTACCAAGAATCGATCAGGTGATAGACTCCACAGCCGGATGCGAGCTGTTGAGCTTTTTGGATGCATACTCAGGATATCACCAGATCAAGCTAAATCCGGCTGACAGACTGAAAACCGCCTTCATCACGCCGTTTGGAGCCTTCTGCTACCTCACCATGACGTTTGGCTTAAGGAACGCTGGTGCCACCTTTCAGCGTTGCATGCAGAAGTGCCTCCTCAAGCAACTCGGCAGGAACGCCCACGTTTACGTGGACGACGTGGTGATGAAGACGGAAAAGCGTGGAACACTGCTGGAAGACCTCAAGGAGACTTTTGAGAACCTGCGCCGGTTCCAGATCAAGCTCAACCCCGAGAAGTGTGTCTTCGGAGTACCAGCCGGCCAGCTCCTAGGTTTCCTAGTCTCTGAACGCGGCATAGAATGCAATCCAGTAAAGATCAAGGCCATTGAGAGAATGGAGGTACCCAGCCGACTGTTGGATGTGCAGAAGTTCACCAGCTGCTTGGCGTCCATCAGCCGATTCATTAGTCGGCTGGGCGAGAAAGCTCTCCCCTTATACCAACTCATGAAGAAGACCACTTTTTTCGAGTGGAACCATAAGGCGGACGAAGCTTTTCACCAGTTGAAGAAGATGCTGACTACTCCACCCGTCCTGGTGGCTCCGACTCCTAAGGAACCTATGCTCCTGTACATCGCCGCCACCAGCTGAGTAGTCAGCACGGTCATTGTAGTGGAGCGCAAGGAGGAAGGCAAGGCGCTACCTGTCTAGAGACCGGTATATTACCTGAGCGAGGTACTGTCGACCTCCAAGCAGAACTACCCCCACTACCAAAAGATGTGCTATGGCGTACACTTTGCTACCAAGAAATTGAAGCCTTACTTTCAAGAGCATCCAATCACGATGGTCTGCACGGCCCCACTTGCCGAGATCATCGGTAGCCGAGATGCTTCTGGTCGAGTGGCCAAGTGGGCCATAGAGCTGGCTCCTTACACCATCCACTACCAGCCCCGCACCGCCATCAAGTCACAAGCATTGGCCGACTTCCTCGTCGACTGGGCTGAGACCCAGTACCTACCTCCAGCACCTGATTCCACCCATTGGCGGATGCATTTCGACGGCTGCAAGATGCGCACTGGCTTGGGAGCCGGTGTCGTCCTCACCTCTCCCAAAGGCGACAAGCTCAAATATGCGCTGCAAATCCACTTTGCCGCCTCCAATAACGTCGCCGAGTACGAGGCGCTCATTCACGGGCTCCGGCTTGCCAAAGAGCTTGGCATCCGCCGGATCTTGTGTTATGGCGACTCAGACTTAGTGGTCCAGCAATCATCTGGCGACTGGGACGCGAAAGATGCAAACATGGCGAGCTACCATTTCCTCGTGCAGCAACTCAGCGGGTACTTCGAAGGGTGTGAGTTCCTCCATGTGCCAAGAAATGAAACCGACCAAGCAGATGCATTGGCACAAATCGGCTCTACCCGGCAAGCAATACCATCTGGTGTCGCCCTTCAACGCCTCCTCAAGCCGTCTATCAAGCCTTCACCAGAATCAGACTCCATTTTTGTGCTGGCTCCTCCCGAAGACGTCGGATCCGACTCCAGAGCTCCGGCAGTCGGAACAAGGATTTTGGCGGAAGACCCCAAAGCTTCCACAGCCAAACCCGGCTCGGGGACTGCGGTGGCGGACTCGAAGACTCCAGAACTCGGCCCAAGGACCGAGCCAGTCGGCCTGGGGACTTCATCAACCCAGCAAGCGGCTGTTCACTCCAACCCGCCGCCTCCCGGCCCAACCGCCCTGGTCCAAGTCATAGTTCTGGCAGTCGAAGAAATAACAGCACCCTCATGGGCCCAGCCCATCCTCAAATTTCTGGTGAACAAAGAGCTGCCGACTGATGAAACTTCAGCTCGGCAAATACAACACCGGGCGGCATCCTACACCATAGTCAACAGAGAGTTGGTCAGGCGCAGCGTCACTGGTGTCTATCAGCGCTGCGTAGAGCCAGAGCAAGGCCAAGCGATTCTCAAAGACATCCATCCAGGAGAGTGCGGCCACCATGCGGCTTCAAGAGCACTCATCGCCAAAGCCTTTCGACACGGTTTATTCTGGCCAACTGCCTTGGAAGAGGCCAAGGAGTTGGTCCAAAAATGCAAAGGGTGTCAGAAGTTCAGCTCCAAGCCGCACCAGCCAGCTTCTGCACTCAAGACCATCCCCATTGCCCGGCCTTTCGTAGTTTGGGGTCTAGACATGGTGGGACCATTCAAAATAGCACGAGGTGGTTTAACTCACTTACTTGTCGCAGTGGACAAGTTCACCAAGTGGATAGAAGCAAAGCCAATCAAGAAGCTGAACGGTCCGACTGTCGTAACTTTCATCTCCGATATCACAATTCGGTACGGCATACCACACAGCATCATCACCGACAACGGCACAAATTTCGCCAAAGGCGCCTTGGCCCGTTTCTGCGCAACACAGGGCATCCGACTGGACCTAGCGTCCGTCGCCCATCCGCAGTCAAACGGCCAAGTGGAGCAAGCAAACGGCCTCATCCTGTCCAGCATCAAGCCTCGGCTGATCGAGCCTCTGGAGCGCTCGGCCGTCTGCTGGCTCGACGAGCTGCCAGCCATCCTCTGGAGTCTGCGCACGACTCCAAACAAGTCAACCGGCTTCACGCCCTTCTTCCTCGTCTACGGTGCCGAAGCCGTCATCCCAACGGACATAGAGTTCGACTCCCCACGAGTCACCATGTACACCGAGGAGGAAGCAGAAGAAGCACGACAAGACGGCGTCGATCTGCTGGAAGAGGGCCGGCTGTTGGCACTCAGCCGGTCCAGCATCTACCAGCAGAGCCTGCGCCGATACCACAACAGAAAGGTCAGGCCAAGATCTTTCCAAGAAGGCGACCTTGTGCTCTGGCTGATCCAGCAAACAGCCGGCCAGCACAAGCTGTCGGCGCCTTGGGAAGGCCCTTTCATCATCAGCAAAGTACTGGGCAACGATTCCTACTACCTGATCGACGCTCAGAAGCCCCGAGCACGCAAGAGGGATGACTCCGGCAAGGAGACAGAGCGGCCATGGAATGCAAATCTCCTCCAAAGATTTTACAGTTGATGCAGTATGTACCACGCTACCTTTTGTATTAAAGTACCAAGACTTCGGGGCCCCCGAGACGAGCTCGGGGACTGCCCTCTTTTGTCTGTATGATAAAAATTATGCCTGCAAGTATGATACTCTTTGTCATGCCACTTGGCACCGGGCTCGACAAGTTGGCCCGGGGACTTGCCGCCTTGCACTATGAAATGCTTCCTGCAGCTGGACAAGTAGTGTGTAACACCTAAACCGTCTTCTGTCAGAAGCCGCAGCTCGCAGAGCGACTGTACGGTGGGCAGAGGTAAGGTAGAATGGGTGTTCACATGAAAAATGGTTAAGGGCTCAAAGCATAGAACATAGCTCAAGACAGCTTCCAGCCTTTCTCACAAACCGACTCTCGGATAATCGGATTGCCATCTTCTATCCAACTTGCTCAAAAACTCTTAAAAACGGCCAAGTACTTGCTTTCCCAAACTAGCCAAGCACTTGATCCAGCAACAGTCCGCAGAGCGGCTGTCGGATTGGCAAGGCAGGTAACTAAGAGAAAACGGCAAAGGAAAAAATCCAAAAGAGCAATGAGCAAGAAAAGATAGAACTCAGATAAATATATTTAAATAACATAGGCCCTTGGCCGAATTTTCGAGCAGAGGTTCAAAATACACCCCGCGGGTGGAATTGTGCGAATTAACAAGTTCTTCAAAGACTACTGAAGCAGACAAAACAAAGATACAGCGGCAGCTTAGGAAGCAGCAGACGGACTCGGAGGGTTGGAGGAGGCGCCAGCGCCAGGCGTCGGGGCGACCGGCTGGCTAGTCTCGGCTTGATCGCCTCCGGCGGTAGTCGGGTCGGTCGCACGCGGCTCGTTGCTGGAGGTACGGTCGAGCTGAGGCTGGCCGTCTGCTCCGTCTTCTGGTGCCTCCGCCTCGCCTCCGTCCTCCGCCTCGCCCTCTTCCTCAACGCTGGAGCCAGTCACCTCCGCCGAGTCCTCGTCGTAGTCTGGGTTCATCCCAAACCACTCCGGCGGTACCTCCTTGCCGTCTTCAGACCGCTCGGGGACGAAGATGCTGGTGTCTGTGTACTCGGCGATCGCCGCAGCACGCTTGACGAGGGCGTCTTCCGCGGCCGCCAGCTCCGGCTGGGCCTCCGTCCGAAGCATGGCCAGCCGGTCTAGGTCCAGCCCCGGATACCATGCCTTGACGAACTCCAAGGCCCGGCGCGCTCCAGGCCTCAAGATGACCAGCCGCGACCTCCAGCCAGTCGGCCGTCAGGCTGGGGGTGTGCGGAGCCTGCATATCCAGCCACAGGGCGGCAATCGCTTGGGCACCGACACGCTAAAGCCGGCGCAGCATCCGGTGAGCCGGCCGAAGGCGAGCCTCGATGCTCAGGATGTCCTCATCAAGAGTTCGGGGGGCATCGACGGCAATCTCTGCGCCCTCCGCCCTCCGACCTTCATGGTCAGCCTCGATGGCTTGGATGGCGGCCTGCGACTGCCCAGGGAAGAAGTCTGCAAAGACACGAAGAAACGAAGAAGCAAGTCAAAAACCAGGAGTCGGCACGACTTAAGTCGGCAGCTCGAAGAAAGAAAATAAAGAAACTCACCATCAACGATGTCTTCAATCTCGTGCAAGCCGGAGGACAGCAGCGCCTCCTTATCAGACCAGGAGGAGCGCTCGCTCGTGAACTCGGCCAGGAGGGCGGTTTCCGTCTCCTCCACCTCCCTCCGCGTCTTCACAAGCAGCTCCTTCTGCTCTGCCAATTGAGTGGCCAGCAGATCGCGCTCCCTGGCGAGCTTGCTGCACTCCTCCTCCTTGGCGCGCAAAGCGGAGTTGGCGTCGCTCAGCTGCTGTTGAAGAGCAACGTTGGCCCCTGAGAAGAAGAAAGAAAGAAGGCGTCAAGTCATCAGTAAAGAAGGTCGCCGGGGAGATCCGGCCCGACTGCTCAGCAGTCAGCCCAAATCTCGGGGACTACAGCTCGCGGGTGTGCCAGCGCGCCCCCGCGAAGAAGGAAAAGGACTTACTCCGGCTCTCTGACAGATCGGCGGTCCACTTGCCTAGCTCTTCAACGTTACGGTTGAAGGCAGCGACGCGGAGGTTGTGGTAATCCTGCGACGAACGTTTCAGACAAAAAGTTAACACCCAACATTCATCAATTGGAGTTCCGGCTGCCTGCTCAGCAGCCAGCCCGAAACTCGGGGACTACACCCAGTGGGTGCGCTGGCGCGCCCCCACAAAGAGGAACAAGAAAAACAAAGGCCAAATAGAAAAACATACCTGGACGGCTGCCCGCGACGCCGGGTACGCCTTGGTGCAATTCTGGAGAGCGTCGCCCTCGGCACGAAGCTTGGCCTGGACGTCCAGTAGTGCCTGGTTCAGCGGCCCTGTGCCGCCTCCTCGCACCCACCCAATGGGCGCGGCACTCGTCTCCTCGGCATCTGGGATCGCCGAGCTGGCGGCGCCGACTTCCAGGGGGCGGGGTGCCGAAGTCTCCTTCTCCAGACAGCGGTGCATTGGCGAGCCGACTTGAAGGAGTAGCCTCGCCACGGCCTCGTCTTCGGTCGGTGGCACCGGACGGCCTGCCGGCTGCTCGCCCTGTGCACCTTCAGACGGCGGCAGAGGCGGCGGCGGAACGTTCACATCCGGCGTAGAGGGGTCGCCTCCCTCCCCCTCCACGATGGGGTTCTCCCTGCCGGCTTCCCCAGTCTGCCCCGTGAACTCTGGAGGCGGCGGCGCAGAGTCCAACGGGGTAACGAGCACCGCCGACTGGCGGCGTGCAGCTTCCTCAGCTTGCCGCTTCACCGCGGCAGCGGCTTCGGCCTCCGCCAGTTTTTTCTTGGCGGAGGCCTCCGCCCTGTCGGCCTCCGCCTTCTCCAGGCGGAGGGCCTCTTCTTTGTTGTGCTTCTCCTGCGCATTCCGCTCCGTCGCCTCTCGGAGGTCAGCAGCGGGGTCAATCTGCCGAGTGGTGGCGGACGTCTCCGCTGACCCCATGACGGAGGCGGCGGTGACCCTCTCAAGAGAGAGGGGAGCCCTGAAGCAAGAAGGGCAAGCAGAGACTTAGACAAAGTCACAAAGAAAGAATAAAACTTTCAAGACAGAATACTTATGCGGAGACCATTGGCGGCTTCTTCACTTCCTTATGGAAGCGGATGGCCTTCGCGGCCACCTCGTCCCGTCGGGTCGTCGCAGCCAAACCCTTGGGTTTCTTCGGCCGACTGCCAAACAAGGTCGGCACGGCCCTGCGCTTCTTTCCGCCGCCTGGAGCGCCCGACGCGACAGAAGAGCCCGCGCCAGGCTGGCTGGCTCCTGGCCGATGGCGAGGGGTGACTTCTCCCTCGGCGTCATTGTCAGGCCAGTCGGCGAAAGTGGCCGAGGGCCTGAAGGCGCCTGCTATTCCTCCTCCTCCCTCGGCGTCATCTTCCAGAGCCATCGCCCCCAGATCGGGGTCATCGACATCGCTCTCCGCCCGGTCGGCGAGGAACTCGCGGGCCGGTCCCGAGGTGCCGGCTAGTGGGTGGAGGAGGGGATTCTAACCAAAGTCGACTGGTCAAAACAAAACTCGACAAGAAGAAGATAATCCAAAGAAAGAAAAGAAAGGTGACTCACCACGGGCGGGGGGTTGGCGCGGGAGTACGGCTCCTTGCCGAACCGCCAGTCCTCCAGGAGCCTGCTGTCCGAGAGGTAGTTCACCATGAAGGCCACCTCTTCATGAGGCATGTGCTTGGTGCACATCCGACTCGGGTCGCGGTCCCCGCTCATCTGGCATATCATATGGGGGCGGCCTTGGAGTGGGAGAACTCGGCGCGAAACGAAGGCGGCCAGCAGGTCCAAACCAGTCAGACCCTCCGACTACATCAGCACTCGGAGTCGCGTGATGGCGCCAGCTCCCGCAGGCGTCAGTGACTTGGCCCGGTACAACCAGTTGGGCAGTTGTCCAGCCGGCGGGCCGGCTTCGAAAGCCAGCAGGTTGACCCATTCCCCCCTCATGGAGGCGTTCTTAACGTAGAAGTAGGATCTCTGCCACATCTTCACCGAGTTGATCAGCGAGATGGAGGGGAAGGGATTGTCGGCCCCCGACCTTCGCACGACGATGAAAGCGCTGCACTGAGCCAGCACGCCCGCAGCCTGGGTGCCGAGCTTGCAGAAGAAAAACTCGCCCAGAGCTCGAGGGTGGGGAGGACTCCAAGGAAGCCTTCGCACATAGCCACGAAGGCGGACAGCAGCGCCACTCCGTTGGGGGTGAGGTGGTGCGGCTGGAGGCCGTAGAACTCGAGGAAGGACCGTAAGAAACTGCTCGCCGGCAGCCCCAACCCGCGCAAGCAGTGCGAGCGGAAGATAACCCGCTCGCCCTCCTGCGGCGCGGGGGAAATCTCCCCCTTCGGCGCAAGACGCACCTGCACGCGATCCTCGCTGGGGAGCCGACGAGTCCGGTGGAGGAACTCGATGTGGTCTTCATGAACTTCGGAGCCGTCCTAGGTGCCGGAGCGCACTGGGGGAGGCGCGGTGGCGGAGGAAGAACTCATCGCGAGCTGTCGCCGCAGCGTTCGCCGGAGCTTGGGCGCGCGGCGGAGTGAAGAAGAGAAGAGGAAGGAGGAGAGCGAGGAGCAGCAAGAAGGAAGAGAACAAGGAGTAGTGGGAAGGAGGGGCGCGCGTGCCCCCTCTTCCCCCTACTTATAGCCTCGTGGGCTGCAAAGCTGAGGGGGCAGATGTGGGGATTTACTGCGCCCACGACCCCACGACCCCCACGATTCACGATAAAGTTATTGCGCGCAGTAACTCCACGGGAATCCCAACCATCCACCGGGGCCGCAGCAGATCCGCTCGGGTGACGAGGTGCGGTAGTGGCGGGCCCCGCCTATGGGCCTGTCCCGTCACGCGTGTAGGCTCGCAGGACGGCCTAGCCACGTGCCCTCGCATGACAGGCCTAGAACGGGCAGCGGCCTGGAGGCTTAGCTAGCACGCCACTTAAATCCCGCCGCGACGTTTGAAATACTGAGCGAGTCGGAATTGAGTGAGTCCGAGTTGAGGGAGTCCGACTCCTCCTAGTCGGCCAGGCAGAAGTCAATCAAAGACCATGTGTTGAGCACCCGGAAAGAGAAACTGCTGAGGCTTCTCGGCCGATCGTTTGCGGCGCCTCACCAGCTTCAGGGACTACTGTCGGAGTAATGGCCACGGGTAGGCCAACTCGAGTCCCAGAACATTTCAAGACATCGGGGCAGGCTGCGCCCCTCAAGACCCCAGGACAAAGTGCCGCCTCCTGAGGAGTCGACGGCAACGCGGCCGACTGCCTGCTCACGGCCGAGTCCCAGGGACGACTTCCGGAGAAGCCGGCTTTGGGGAGTCGGCCTGCGACTCCAACAAACCCCATGACCTTATCAAAGGGGACGAGGCAGGGGCGTGGCTATAGCGAAGCCCACCCCCGCCCCTCACCAAGGGCAGGCATGGCCACAGCACGCCGTACCCTGGAAGATCTCCGTGCGGCGTGGCACTGTTGCCATGCCAGCCCTGCCATCAGCACCGAAGGGCCGAATCCTGCACCCACGATGGCTTATCTGTACGGCCTGGAGGCAGCAGGCCCCACCAGTCAGTGTGACCTCGGGAGATGGCAGGAGAACCACCAGTCGGACCCGTCGGGAGTCGGCCCGGGGGAGTCGGCCGAGCCCTCCCCGGGGCCCACGCGCCATTAATCAAGATGTGATGGGGAGTGGCAACAGTGATCGCACGCCAGGTGGCGGGGCTGTTGCCACGACCTCATGATCAAGCCCGCGTCATCAGAAGCACGGCTACAGTAATCAGCAGCCGGTAAGACCCGCCCGCGGTGGACGCGGGCTGTTGGCTCCGTACCAGGCCAGTCGGCAGGGCCCGCCAGTTGGCAGGGCCCGCCAGTCGGCGGGCCCCAGCGGTCGGCAGAGAAGACGGAGGCTAGAGGCATTGATGGCTGGGCCCGCGTCCAGCCGGATTACCATTGTACCCCTGGGGGGTAGGCCTATATAAACCCCCCAGGGCACCCATGCAAAGGGTTGGAACCCATTAGCCTAGACCAGATCATATAGAAGGGAGAGAGGTAGCCTTGCCCTCTCCTACCACCAGAAAACAGCTCAAGGAGCAACCGTGTAAACACTTTGCCATAGTGATCATGCGGAGACCCCGCAGAGCAGCAGTAGGGGTGTTACCTCCCCGGAGAGCCCCGAAGCTGGGTAAGATTTGCCGGCGTGCATGTCTTCGCCTCATCCCGTTTCCAGGCACCGGCGACGTTCTACTCACCCCCACCATGATAAGCCATCCGTTGGCATATGTCGCACCAAACCCCCGACACTGTTCAAGCCATCCGTAGTATGGGAAGGGGAACCCGGAAATAACAGCCCGGTCCCAACCGCACAGCCCGACACCGAACATTCTAACATAATTGGAGGCTCTGCCAACGAAATAACATCTTCAGCCCACGTAATAATGCCAGTCATCGCCCCATGGACAGAACCATTCCTAGCCTACCTAACTAGGCAGGAACTTCCTGAGGACCAAAATGAGGCACGCTGCATAGTGCGGCGATCTAAAGCCTATAAAGTCCATGAGGGAGAGCTTTATAAGAAAAGCACCACCGGAGTCCTTCAAAGGTGCATATCCGAAGAGGAAGGGCGGAATCTTCTGGCGGAAATTCATGCCGGACTCGGCGGTCACCACGCTGCAGCTCGGGCCCTTGTAGGCAAGGCCTTCCGTACAGGCTTTTATTGGCCGACGGCCCGGGCAGACGCTCAGGACTTAGTCCAACGTTGCGTTGGTTGCCAGGTTTTGCAAGCCAAAGCCATATGCCACCCACCACCCTCCATACTATCCCCATCACCTGGCTCTTCACGGTCTGGGGGCTTGACATGGTTGGACAACTTAAAGGAGGAACCCACAAGCAAAAATACTTACTGGTCATGGTGGATAAGTTCACCAAATGGATAGAATCCAAGCCTATTAAGACGGCCGAATCCGGACCGGTGATAGACTTCATATCCGGGGTCGTACGCCATTACGGCGTCCCCCACAGCATCATCACTGATAATGGCACGAACTTTACGGCCGACGAGGTAAAACTCTGGTGCAAAAACATGGGCATCAAGCTCGATTATGCTTCAGTCTATCACCGACAAACTAACGGTCAGGTCGAGCGAGCAAATGGTCTTATCATGAGCGGCATCAAACCCAGATTAGTGCGGTCCCTTAAGGAATCAAACACGCATTGGGTAGAGGAGCTCGACTCCGTACTCTGGGGGCTGCGGACCACGCCGAATCGCACTACCGGATACACACTATTCTTTATGGTATACGGTGCAGAGGCGGTTCTACCCTGCGACATAATTCATGACTCACCTCGAGTGCGCATGTACGAAGAAAGACAAGATGAGCTCGATCGGTAGGACAGTTTGGACGCCTTGGAGGAGGAGCGTGACATGGCAAAAGCCCGTTCCGCATTCTATCAATAGCAGGCTTAAAGATACTAAAGCAGAGAAGTACGGGCCAAAACTTACAATGTTGGCGAGTTAGTTCTACGCCTGCCGGATAAGAAAAAGGACAAACTCAAGCCCAAATGGTAAGGTCCCTTCATCATTGACCAAGTCCTGACTGGTGGAGTGTACCATCTGCGGGATGCATCGGATAATCGACTTGAGCCGAACCCATGGAATGCAGCCCGACTCCAAAGATTATACGCCTAACACCGGACTCTGTGTTCATCTCCTTCCTCTGTCCATTTTTCATACACTATTTGTCTTATATTTTTCTCCTTCTCCCTTGCTTTTCTCTCACATCCTTTAGAGGCCCATTCGTGCCTTGTTTGCATGCAACTGACGCGCTATCCGCGCTCATTATACCTGGGGGCTTATTTAACAGAAGCTTATTCATACGGGCTTTATGCCCAACACATGTGTTATCCTTCCGCATGTACCCTTTATTCACCATTATATGCATCGATATGACTTAAGTTTTGGCCAAGCTGGGTTGCCTGGCTCTTGTATTTATGCCCTAAGTTCCCGTTAATTCGGCTAGGGCATAAGGGGAGCACCTCTGCAATTGTTACTGCCGGGTCAGCTGGATGTGTACCTCAGACTGGGTGAAGCCGAAAGCTAGCACTCTTAAGGGAATATTCTGTCGGTGAACTAAAGATGATTTTTCACTTATTTACTTATGCGCCCCCAGATGTTTTTTCTGCGTCTCTTCTCGCAGTCCAGACATGCACTTTAGGGCATGCTTCCCAGGGAAAGGAACCCCTAACGGAACTATTCTCCCTGGAAGATGTTTCTTACTAACCATGTAATATAACATAACTAGTTGGGCACTTGTCTGTTCAAGCACTAATGACCCCTACGCCTGGTCTCCATGCATGCCCCGGTTCTTACATAACCGAGAGGGTATTTGGATACACTCCGGACCGTCGGGTCCCGAGGTTGAAGCGAAAATGTCCGCCATGAAAAACGATCTACAATCCGGCTAGAAGGCATTATACATGTCACTTTAAATTACATAGTCAATTTCACTGGTTGAATTCCTCTTCAATACCATCCAATAGGCTGTCTAGTCTACAATCCTATTGGGAATACTTTGCAGCCAATTCTACTTGGTCGTACACTAAGCTCACAGGGATCTCCTTCCCATCGGGCCCCACGGGTCTGACCTCGGCCATGTGGTTTGGGTCAGCCTTCGTGTATCGTGTCTTCAGCATGGCCCAGGCTTCCCTGACACCTTGATGGCAGGCTAATATCTTCCATAATCAGAAGCGCCGCCGCGCTCCCTTCAGCTTCTCCGCAAGATCTCCAAGTCCTTCGGGCACGGAGACGGATGGCCACAAGGCCTGGGCGACTCCTTGCATCACCTGCCGAACTCGTTCGTGCAGTTGTGAGAGCTCGGGAAGAAGGTCACCCATAGAACCGGGCATTTCCTCTGCAGGACGACCTGTTAGCATACCTATAGACATAACTCTATCAGCCAACTTCCTCGCCGAACTCTTTTTCAAAGTTCGTTCAAGCACTTACTAAATATGCCACGTCGAAGCCGCCGATTCTCCTTAACGGAGTCCGACAGTTGGGCACGAACATCCTTTAGTTCCACGCCCAGCTTGGTGTTGGCATCTAGGAGATCATTCTTCTCCTGCCTCACCCTCGTAAGCACGCTCTCACCGGCCTTCAGCTGGCGTAGGAGCTGTTGCTTATCCGGATTTACTCCAGCGTCATCTACAATTTTATCATCAGATCTGCATATACGCTGCACTTTATATGATACTTATCATTTGAAGGATATATTACCAGAGGGGGTCTCTTTGGGCTCCCCTGCTGCGGCCAGTGCGGCCTGAAGTTGGGCTTTGCACTCTTCCAGCTCCTGGGACAGTTGGGTATTCCTTTCTGTAAGAACCCGCATAACAAATGATCCTTAAATCAGTTATTCTAACCGTTTCAAGTCTCAGGGGCTACTAATATATATAATCACCAAATTTTCTCACCCGTATGTCTTTTACATACTGCTCCGTGGCTCTGGCTAGACCATTTTGAGCGGCACGGAGGTACGCATCTCCCGAGTTGAAGGCATCCAATGCCTCTTGGGAGAAACAAGCGTCACGAAGAACAGTCCGGCGACGCCTGTGGTTCATGGCACTTTCCACCTCGGAATTGGTGGCGGACAATCTATCCGCATCCTCTGTTCGGTCTCAGTTACCTGTGAGGCTGGAAGTAGCCCAGGGTAATCGGCCGTAATGTCCACCAAGGCATTGTCATTGCTCAATTGGTAAAATACCCGATCGATCAGCTCCACAGATATGACCGGATCCTCTTGGGAGGCCAGGTCAAGGGACCGTTCTGGGTCCTCGGGTTGTGGAGGAGGGCTGTTTATCTCCCTTACAGCCTGGCGCAGCTTCTGCGTTGAAACCGCTAGACTAAATACTTAATTATGGGAATATGAAACGGATGGGCGAGAAAAAGTGTCCTCTTGCCCAGCTCGGAGGATTGTACATAGAAAATCCGCCCTGCGGGTTGACGCAGAGGAATTCCTCCTCTTCTCCCTTGTACAAAGTGGATAAGATCTTTATTAGAGCAGCAACCAATTCTGGCCCTTTACGGCCGTAGCGGGCGGCGTCATCCTCCCTGTTGAGATCCCACATGGGGTGGCCTCTATACTGAAGCGGCTGCACCCCCCGCATAATAGATGTGGCCATGACCTCGATCATGGTCAATCCGGATCGAGCTAACAAACTTATCCGGCTCATCAGGTAAAGAACTCCCCTGACATCTTCCTCCTGGGGGCTCCGTGGATGCCAGCTCCGACGCTTCTTCAAAGGAGCGTTGTTGAACTCAGGGAGGCCGATTCGAATAGGGTCTGGGAGGGGGATGTCTTCTATATAAAACCATTGTAAAGGCTAGTCTTCGGACGTCTTCTTTGGGGTTCCGGATAGATATCCGGTCCCGGCTATACGCCACACTTCGGCTCCGCCCACTTGATATATTGACCCCTCCTGAGAACGGGGCACAAGGCAGAACATCTTCTTCCATAGCGCGAAATGAGCCTCACAGCCCAAAAACAGCTTGCAAAGGGCTACAAAGCCCGTGATATGCAATATGGAGGCAGGCATAAGGTTGTGCAACTGGAGGCCGTAGAACTCCAGTAGCCCCCGGAGAAACGGATGAATTGGAAATCCGAGCCCTCTTACCAAATGAGGGACAAGGCATACCCGCTCTCCCTTGGAGGGATTGGGAAGGCTCTCCGCTTGCTCTCCGCCATTATAGGTGGCGAGCCTGGCTCGAACCGGGACCATGTATGCTGGGGAAAGAAATCCCTTGGTCTGAAGCATCCCTAATTTGCTGTGCGGGACGGAACATCTCTCCCAATCTCCAGGCTTGGGGCTAGGGGAGCGAGAGGAGGAGCTGCGTCGACCGACCATGATGGAATGGATCTCTGTCGGATGCGCTCCGATGAAGGCTCGCCAAGGGAGGATGGTGTGATTTGGATCTGAATCCTCGTCTCTTTAATAGGCAGCTCATTCACACAGCTAGGGGGGTAAATGTAAAAACACCCTGGCTCTTCACATTCGCTCGACACGTGGAAAGTGGCCATTAATGGGTGTGGAGGCCAAGGAGCACAACATTCGCAAGAAGCCGGACACTATTTAAACAGGTACACGGAATTTGGAGAGGAACCCACCTTGCAATGCCGAAAACAATCTGCGCGCCGGACTCATCATCATTGAAGCCTAGTTCGAGGGCTACTGAGAGAGTCCTGGATTAGGGGGTGTCCGGATAGCCGGACTATAACCTTTGGCCGGACTCTTGGACTATGAAGATACAAGATTGAAGACTTCGTCCCGTGTCCGGATGGGACTTTCCTTGGCGTGGAAGGCAAGCTTGGTAATACGGATATGTAGATCTCCTCCCATTGTAACCGACTCTGTGTAACCCTAGCCCTCTCCGGTGTCTATATAAACCGGAGGGTTTTAGTCCATAGGATGGAACAACAATCATACCATAGGCTAGCTTCCAGGGTTTAGCCTCTTTGATCTCGTGGTAGATCTACTCTTGTACTACCTATATCATCAGTATTAATCAAGCAGGAGTAGGGTTTTACCTCCACCGAGAGGGCCCGAACCTGGGTAAAAACATTGTGTCCCTTGTCTCCTGTTACCATTCGCCTAGACGCACAGTTCGGGACCCCCTACCCGAGATCCACCGGTTTTGACACCGACAGTAACCTAATGCTTTCATGGACATCATCATGTGTGTATTTCACTCTTTGTCTATGGATATCCTTGCATGTTCCTTGTGGGACTAACCCATGTAGGTATTGAAAGTGCAACTCACTCCAATGGATTGCTCCAAATGATCTACATCAACATTGAGCATCCACATCTTCAACACCTACATGAAGTCATCATCAACAAAACCCAAGGTTAGTTCATCCCTCTAAGGGGGGATATCACATCTAGGGGGAGTATTGCTCTAAGAATTGAGCTAAAGCAACTCTAGTGGTGTGAACACAACAATGCTTCATGTAAAAGTGGTAACCCTACTTGTGCTTAAACAATGAGTATGACCTATGATCAAATGTTCTCATTTGACTCCTCAGTCAATGTACTCATATATAGATGACCTAGTCATCACCAATTGCTTGATAGATGCTAGAGTGATTGTGCATGCTTTGCCACATGTTTTATTTGCCATCTTATTGTGTGAGCATGTTGGTTGCATAAATTTCTCCATTCGAGGACATCCATTTGTTGCTTTGATTGTTTGGTTTTTCTTCTTACCAAATGGATGGACAAGAATGCCTAAGTTTTCCCTCTAGCTATCTATGTTTTTCTCATCTCAAACTCTATTCATGCTACATCACAAAGTTTGAACAAGTCGAATTCGGACCCTTCGGGTGAGGAGCACTCGAAGCCGTCGATCCGTCAAGGGCTTAACTTCCAAAACCTCTTAATGCATCTCGGTCAGACCAACTCACCCCTACTTGGTCTCACTGAATTCATTAAGTTTATCTAGGTTTTCATCTCGGCGCAACCGATTTGAACAATTCGGTCACACCGAGTTGCAGCAACTGCTAGCAGTTTTGCACCTTGGTGCTACCGAGTCGTTCCACTCTGTGACAGAGACTGGGTATATATACCACGGGTTGAAAATTTGTAAATTCCTCCAAACACTCGACCGTGCCTCCCAGCTCTGCCGCCCCTTGGTCTCCGGATCATCGCCGTCATCACTAGTGACCCCCTGCCGCTAGTCTCCGTCACCTTCAATGGGATTCTCACTGCCGTTGCCGCCGTAGCAAGTCCGTCGCCAAGTTAGGGTACAGACTTGACCTCTTTGTGCGTTCTATTATTCTGATTCTTGCACAAATATCATTGCCATTGTTCCTCCCAAGTATGAGATCAATCTATCCACAAAAAGAATCCACTGGAATATATTTGATGCAAAAACTTAGGGTTAGGTTTCCACCGAACTCATCTCGGACCGGCCGATCTAAGGATCTCAGTCTCACCGATTTGGCTCTGGCCATTGCACAAGACAACTCGATCTGACCGAAGTGTACTGGTTGGTGTGACCGAAATCACTTACTCTGTGAAACCCTAACATCTCAGAGTCACCAAACTGCATTTTGGTCTGACCGAAACTATGTGTTTAGACTCTGTTAGTGCTTCGGTGTCACCGAGTTTGTCAAATCAGTAGCTCCGAAATGCTTTCCGCAAAAAACTAAAATTAAGTTTTTGACTCAATATTTTGCAAAATAAGCTGTACTTTGTGATGCTCATCCACTCTATCTATATCCAACTATTCACAGGGTCAGTTTCAGCTATATCAAAGGGCAGTGATAGCTAGAACAGGTCTAAAGAGCAAGTAAACCTCAGTGAGGGCACTAGTCCCTCAAGTAGTTATGATGATGGAAGCATAAGCACTCCTAACAACTTTCCAAAGGCAGCCACCAGGACAAGGAAGAAGAGAATATCTGAGTCTGAGGATGAAGATTTTGTTGTTGAGGAGGAGGTGACCTCCAAGAAAAAGGTGCTCAAGAAAGAGTATGTTGCTGCTGCCACCAAGCCTGGAATGCCCAAGAAAGCTACTGCAAGGAGAAATCCAATGTCTAAACCCAGGAAAATTCCAAGTTAAGAGACTATGCAGTTCACTTTGGAACAATCTGATGATGATGAGGCTGCTGACAAGAAGAAGAAAAGGGCAAGAACCACTACTGCTAAGGTGCTTGGAAAACCTTCCATGATGGAAGATCAAGAAGAAGAGGAGGAGGAAGAGCCTATTGCACCGCCTGAAAGACTCAGAAGCTTATGGGGGATGCCATAAGGACTGGGGCTGCTCCATCAAAGCCCAAGTCAGCCCCCAAGCCTCCAACTCAAGCTCAAGCCTCCAAGTCTACTGCACTAAAGATATCAATAAGGAACATATCTGTAGCTGAGAAGAACAAGGCCCAGTGCCTGAGGTTCAAAAATAAGAAGAGCAACAAGTGCTCAGAAAACTGAAGCCCAAGATTCCAGATCATAGTTATGATCATCCCATGGCAGAAAATATGAAGCTAAGAAAGGATGCAGGTCTGGGACTCTGGATAAAGATTGATCCATATGCCACCAGGAGGAGGACTGCTGTAGACTATCATTTCCACACCAAGGAACATCAGGACTTCTATGAGACTGTCTTGTTAGATAAGAAGCCCATTGTCTGTGACATGAAATGGGTTGATTGGGAATTCATTGATGACAATTCTGTTTGTTAGAAGTTGACCAAGTGGAATGATGAGATGATCATGCAATTCTATTCCACTGCTCACTTCTACTGAGATGGAAGGATGGTCTAGATGACTGAAGGTACAAAATATCAATCTACAATCTCTGAATGGGCCAAGTTGATCAATGTCCCAAAGGAATATGGGGATCACATTGATGTATATGCCAAGCCTAGGAAGGATCACAACTCCATGGCTAACATGTACAAGACCATTCCCGATGATGCATTGGAGACACATAAGCTTGGATCTATATACTATCTGTTGTCTGGTCTGACCACCATCAACACCATCTTGAGGTACACTCTTTTGCCCTATAGGCGTTCTGGGAACGGGGGTCCCCAGACTTGCTTGCCTGCGGCCCGCGGCGTGGCTAAGCCAGCAGGCCGTACGACCCATCTTCATCAACAAGGCATCCAAGACCCTCGCAAGGAGCCAAGCCTCGCGAGGCGGACGACACGAGACCTCCTCTGGAGTGGCCTAGTCGGGCAGGCTCACGAGGGGTGGAGATATCAAGGAGAGGCAAACCTCACGAGGCTCTTGTGACGTGAGCCATGACGATCGACACCAGGCGGGCGCCAGGTGGGCGCCAGCACGCGCAGCGTCCTTGTTTCCTCTTTGGTGCTAAGGAGGCCAGCGCAGGCGAGGAGTACCAAGGCGTCAGGCAAAGATTGCCATACTAGTGCAACAAGACCAAGACCAGAAGGACGACAAGATGGAGGTCATCGTGGAGCCCAAGATGGCGCCACCACCAGAGCCTTTCGCAGGCGGAGACCACCTTTGTCGGGATAGCTTGTACCAGCTGTCCCCCTTCAAATATGGGAAGAGGACCAAGGCCTATATAAGTAGAGCTAGCCACCACCATGAAAGGGGAGACGGACAAGAGTGGACGGATCATCAAGATCATCCCCAACCACACAAGTGCACTAAGCATGAGAATGCCTCAACCTCAGGAGGCTGTTCTTCCCCTTGTATTGTTCACCATCAGCCCTAGAGGCAATCCACCACCACCACACTGGAGTAGGGTATTACACCGCAACGGTGGCCCAAACCAGTATAAATCTTGTGTCTTTCTGTGTTGTGAGTTCGTCGAGTTTGTCCGCGAGATCTTAGCGAGATAGGGCGTAGATCGGTGGGAGGAAAATACTTCGTGCGCACCCCAGTGTTCGAACCTTAAGGGTTTGCCGGAACCCCACATCCAACATTTGGCGCGCTAGGTAGGGGTGCGCCGGAGCTTCTTCTTCGCCAATTGACTTGTATACGCTCTGCGGCTGTGATGTCCGACGACCCAAGAGCTGACTCCGACTGCTGGGTAGCCTGGCCAGCCCAGTCGGCGCCGCCCGCCTATGAAGACCTCAACCCCGCACTCCAGGTGGCACGAGCGCCGTCCAATCCTGCGGGGCGCGGGCGACGCGGCCAGGTGTCATCTACCCTCACTCCACGGCAGGTGTGAGCTGCTGCCAGAGCGGCAAGCCACGCTGCGGCAACGGCGCCGCACTCACGGCGGGAACAGGCAAACACACGGGCAGCACTCACCGTGGCAAGGGAGCTGCTGCGGTGCTGGCTGATGGAAAGCGGTCGGGATGCGGTTTTGGAACACGTTGCCGAGCTGCTGGATGCGGTGGCCTCAGGAGCCCCGCCCTTCTGCCATCACCTCCCTCCTCAGGCCGCTGCGGGGATTCACGAAGAACCATGCCGCCACCATGCGCCATCAGGTGCGCCAGGGGGCTACGTCAACACTAGCATGGCCGGCGGCACCGGGGGCTCTGCCGCCCCCATACCGCCTGCAACAAGCATGAGCACAAGCGTCGCCTTCCATGGACCAAGTGGGACGCCGCGCTATCACTCCCAGGACGTCACGCTGGGCCGGGCCACATGGAGTGTGGGGCATCACGACAAGGTGTTCGGGTTAACAGCCCCGGAAGCCTACATGCCCCGCATGACGGACCAGGAGTACACACCGGAGGATGACCCTGGCTCGTTTGTTGGAGAAGATTGGGGAGAAGGGACGTTAGGAGTCGAAGCCTTCCAGGAGCTGCCGGGGAACCACCACGACTGCGTGTGCGACGACCACTATAGGGTACCCCTAATCCCTCAGGAGCAAGCTTACGCTAACCATAAGTCGCAGGAGGAACAGATCGCCGCAACGGCCGGCGGCCCCAGCTCGACGGCTTCCATGACGGCGGGAGGATCGCGCTGGGGGCAGTAGGAGAGGGGTCGGGAGCCAGGCCCCTCCCCAAGGCGCGCGAAGCCAGGGGACACCCGGGGGTAGGCCCTCTGCCGGGGAGGCTTCGACGACCCTTCCACCGGCAGAGGACCTGTGGTCGCTGAGGGAACCGCTGGCGTCCCCTTTCCCTCTTTTGTGTCGTCCTGGTGACCAGTCGGCACAAAGGAGGTCAAGGGTGGCGCAAGGCGGGGCCCTCATCTATCGATATGAAGCAAGGCCGGTTCCTGTGAAGAAGGCCCAGTGCCTGTGAAGCTCGCCACCCATGACACTCTCACGTAATAATGAGTTGGGGCTGTACACGCCCCGGAGTCTCAAGAGTGCCGGCCTCAGGCCCTGGGGCTCCCTCCCATGCCTAGTGGCAGCACTTAGCTCCACGCTAGTGAGAAGACTTGAAGACCGAAAGACTAGACTAGGTGCCGGACGTAGCCTTTTGCTTTGGATCCTTCTCTTTCTGTGGTTCTGCTTTCTGGATCTGGATTTGAGTTGAAGCCGAATTTTTATCGATGCGCGCTGGGGGTGCCTTTTCTCGTTTGAGCCATTTCTTGCCTTCTGGATCTCGTTGGTTTGGGACTCATGTCCATCACCGTTCCCTCGCAAGCTCCTCGCGAGCTGGACCGCACGAAGTGCACGCTCGTCAAGCATGCGCCAGCACTGCGGCTCGTGCTCACCTCTTGTGGGGCCCCCTCAGACGGGGCGATAAGCTCCGCTGGATTCTCAAAAACTCGTCGCCGCACGGCCCAGCATGAAGCTGGCGCTAACTAAGGTAAACCACGACGGAAAACTCGCCCCCAGCTCCACGAGTTCACGAGGACACATACCCACATCGCATAGGAAAGTAAAAACTACAATTTGCTTACATGAGGCCCCCCTCTCAAAATGCTCTTACGAGTCGTCCAAGGGCCACGCCCGAGTTTTGCGTGCAGGATGAAACGATAGGAGAACATGGGATCAGCTAGAATATCACTCGCTACATCACCCGCGGACGCGTCACTCGCGTCGTCATCGTCTTTGTTGGTATCGTCACCGCCGTTGGCGACGCCCCCATCGCCGTCGTCGACCACGTTACCTTCTTCTGCGACGACCACCACCGCGTCATCCTCCAAGGTGAAGGCCCTGACCAACGCGTCCACATTGTCCTCTACCCAACGCGCCAGGTTGCCCCGGACGGCCATGGGTACGGGGGCAATGGCGGCGTCAAAATCGAAGTTGGGGTCGACATTCAGAAGGTGGCTGAAGACACAAGAGAAAGCGCGCTCAAGCAGGCCACGACCCCTTTCCTCCACTAGCTGGCGAGCTCTGGCAGATCGAGCCTCCAGGCACATCACCACCTTGGTAAAGAAGGTCAGGTGGCTGGCATAGTCATTCGAGTGAGGGGCCGGAGCATTCTTGTCGCAGATGTAACCCAGGGCGGTGTTGGCCCTGTTCTGGAGGTCTTGAAGCATAGGAGCATGCTCGCGCTCCAGAGTCCGGTGCTGGAGCACCTCCTCCCTGTTTCTCCTTGCGATGGCCTCAGCATCATCAAACTCGGTTCCGGAGAGAAAGCAGCTCGGCGCGGGCGGAGGCCAAGTCCTCCTGCGCCATAACCAGGGCGGCGGTCGTGCCCTCCGCGTGCCTCTCGGCCTCATCCAACCTGGGCCTAAGGGCGGCGGCCCTGCCAACATCCTCCACACCCGCGAACTTCAGCTTCAAGTTGTACCTGCCCTCCAGATCTACACGAACCTCGGCCACCCGGCGATTGATCTCCTCCTCGACTCCGGCCTCGCGGCCCCCGACGGCATCTTCTGCTTGAGCAACTTGACGCTCCCTCGTCTCTAGTTGATCGAGCTCGAGGCTGCGCTCCACGGCTTCTAGGGCCAGCGCCTCCTCGCGCTTCTGGACCTCCTCTTCCTCCGCGGGCGTCCCCCCGCAGTGATGCAAGAGCGGCCCCGCGCGCCTCCACCTGCTGCTCAAGGGACGCGCTCCAGGCCTGGAGCCCCCACGCTTGCTCCTCCGCAGCCTCGCAACGGCGGTCAGCCTCGCGAGCCTCTTCCAAGGCTCGCGAGCGGGCTTCATGGGCGATCTTGAGGGACGCCTCGGCCTTCACATTCTCGAGGTCGCGCTGATAGCGACCGAGGTTGATGGCCACCCTCAGCATGCGCCGCTCCTCCACCAGCCGGAGACCTTCAGCCTCAAGACGCGAGTCAACACCAGCGAGCTCTTCACCGAGGCGGCTCATCGCGCCCATCACCTCCTGGAAGAGCTCATGGCAAACCACGCTCCGCCCGCGCTCTAGCTCGAACGCTCGACCGCCTCGTGCTCCACCTTGGGGGCTGCGGGTGAGTGCCAAGTGGCGCGCTACCTCCCGCCAGGGGGCTGGGGGCTGACACCGCGCCTGACGCTAGCCCGTTCTCGTGAGGAGCCCAAGCTAATCGGGACTCACCGCTTGAAGAGGAACCGAAGATCGAAGTCAACCAGCGGCTGTTCATGAGCAAAGGAGGAGTCTTGGGCACGCTAGCCCAGCTCCACGCAAGACCATGGAGGAGGGGCGGCCAAACTGCGGACTCAGCGCGCCACGAAGGCGGGGATGCTCCCCCGATCGACCCCACTCCAGGGGTGGCAGGTAGGCCAAGAATGCTCAAGGCCGATGGGGGAGTCGATGAAGGAGGAGGCCGCCTCTCGGAAGACGCAACAACTTTAACGGAGGGATCCCTGAAGGACAGACGTCAGGACAACAAGACCACATGTAAGAAGCCACGGCGATAAGATGCTTACGCGTCAATGGTGATGTACTTTCGCCACTTCAACGGCCCGAAGATATTGTTGCCGCTGGGGGATCCCTTCCTCTTGCGAAGCTCCTCAAAGTCCACACAAATATGACCAAAGCGCTGGACGTGATGGCCGGTGCGCGGCGGGGCCGAAGAAGAACTGAGAGGGATGGCTTCAGGGGACCCCGGTCGTGGCGAACAGCCCAACGCCCTCTCGCTGCAACCTTCCCAGGAAACCTCATGTTGTCCTGGCTGCGGAGCAAGTCCCACATCGGGCGGGAGTGGTGCTGAAGTGGAGCGACTCGACGCCTAATGAACTCCTTCACCACCATGGGCGCAGTCATGTCGAGGTCCTTCAACCACCTCAGCCTGGCCCAGATGGGGGCAAGGCAAGGGCTCATGAGCTTCTGATGGCCCCAGCCGGAGTTTGGAACAGCCCCCCCCCCCAGAACTTGGAGTAGAGGGTTGAGCATGCCGGCGTCAACAAACACCCATCGAATACGAAACTCGCTCGTGGATGAAGGAAGCTCGAAGTCGATCCCTGTGGCCGCTGTGGCGGCCACGGCCTGGAAGCTCACGCACCTCGAGCTCTGTCGGGGATCGGTGAGATGCAACGAGAAGAAGTGGCGGAGGAGTGTCATGGAAGAAGCGCCCACCATGGCCTCACACAAGAAGGCGAAGACGGCAAGAAGGGTCACAGATTGAGGGTCGAGATGGAGCATGTGGATCTGATAATGCTCGAGCACCGCATTGAAGAAGGCGGAGAAGGGAGGAATCAGGCCAGCCTAGAGGGACTCTATGAAGATCGGAACCTCGGTGACTGCCCGAGCCATGCGAGCGCGAGACGCGGGCCAAGCCACCGTCTCTCCCCACTCGTTGAAACTGGAGGCAAGCATGGGGTGCACCTTGTCCATGGCCTCGTCGTTGAGCACCCGAGGCCGGCCGAGCACCGGATCGAAGGATGGAGGCGCAGTTGGCGGAGACAGAGGTTTCTTACCCTTTTTGGCTTGTTTCGGTGTCATGGCGGTGAAGCAGGTGGAGCGCAAGTCAGATTGGGAGAGCAGAGCAGGGCCTCGAGGAAGCAGGGAGATTGGAAGAGCCAGGCATGGCGAAGGAACAATAACTATGTAAGAGGCGGGGGATGCATAGCCAGGAAGATTCAAAGGCGGCGTGGGGAAGCGAAGACGCCCACGTCCAATCAACTGCCACAGGCTTTTGGGGGCCTGCGGTGCTCCGTACTTGACCCTTGGCTTCGCCGCGAAGCCAAGCCCGAGCGCACCTTGGGCCCGGGGGCTACTGTCGGCATTCTGGGAACAGGGGTCCCCAGACTTGCCTGCCTGCGGCCCGCGGCGTGGCTAAGCCAGCAGGCCGTATGACCCATCTTCATCAATAAGGCATCCAAGACCCTCGCGAGGAGCCAAGCCTCGCGAGGCGGACGACACGAGACCTCCTATGGAGTGTCCTAGTCGGGAAGGCTCACGAGGGGTGGAGATATCAAGGCGAGGCAAACCTCACGAGGCTCTCGTGACATGAGCCATGACGATCGACACCAAGCGGGCGCCAGGCGGGCGCCAGCACGCGCAGCGTCCTTGTTTCCTCTTTGGTGCTAAGGAGGCCAACGCAGGCGAGGAGTACCGAGGTGTCAGGCAAAGGTTGCCATATCGGTGCAACAAGACCAAGACCAAAAGGATGGCAAGACGGAGGTCATCGTGGAGCCCAAGACGGCGTCACCACCAGAGCCTTTCGCAGGCGAAGACCACCTTTGTCAGGATAGCTTGTACTGGCTGTCCCCCTTCAAATTTGCCTGCTGTTGTTGGCTCCCTTCCCGCTCAATATTTAGGAAGAGGACCAGGGCCTATATAAGTAGATCTAGCCACCACCACAAAAGGGGAGACGGACAAGAGTGGACGGATCATCAAGATCATCCCCAACCACACAAGTGCACTAATCACAAGAACGCCTCAACCTCATCATCAGCCCTATATGCAATCCACCACCACCACCACACTAGAGTAGGGTATTACACCACAACGGTGGCCCGAACCAGTATAAATCTTGTGTCTTTCTGTGTTGCGAGTTCGTCCGCGAGATCTTAGCGAGCTAGGGCGTAGATCGGTGGGAGGAAAAGACTTCACGCGCACCCCAGTGTTCGAACCTTAAGGGTTTGCCGGAACCCCACATCCAACATGCCCAAGTCAGGAGATCATAGAATGATCCGTGGTCACTCAATCAACCTGCTCCACATGTTTACCTTAGAAGTTCAAAGTGATGACTTTTATTGTTGAGTCTATGAAGAGAACAGTAGCTGATCATAAGAGATCATGTGGATATGCCCCTCACATACAAATGTTGATCAATTCCAAGATGGGAACTGGGACATATCTTCTTGATAAAGAGCATCTTCCCATGAGACCAGAGTTTGAGGACAATGAAGTTGTCATGGATGCATCCCATCCAACTTGTGCAGAAGCTCAAGAGAAGAGAAGAGAGAGAGGGAGAGAGGAGAGAGAGAGAGCAAAAGCTGCAAAATCAGCAAAGGCAGCCAGTGCACCAGATGCTTCTACAATGATGCTCAAGACCAAGCAGGATCAACTCAGTTATCTGCTTGAGGCTACAGTGAGAATTGCGAAGGGGCTTGGCCACCCTGACTGAAAATCAAGAGAGTCTTGAGAGGATCATTGAGACAAAATTTCATGATCTAGATGTGAAGGTCACAGAGATCTAGACCATTGTGGAGAAGCTCCAGGAAGAAGTTGAGGGCAGAAATGAAAGACCTACCATAAATACTTTCTAGAGAGTGCCAAGGGCACAAAGGTCTTCAGCAGTGCCAGTTGTTAGTGACACCAGGACTACTATTTTAGCACCTGCAGCAACTGCCACGATTGCACCTCCAGTTTCAACTCCTCCAGCTCCAGAGACCTAAGCAAAAGCATTTGTAGATGCCCTCTTCTCCATGCCATCTATGCACACCAGAGCAACCAGCCAGAAGACCTCTTTAGGATCTACTTGAGATCATACCTAGAGTGCGTATAGTACTATGCAATTTTAAGCTTTTTGGTAACTTATTGCCAAAGGGGGAGAAAGTGTATAGATTATCAGGCTTCGAGAGAGAGTGTGTTTTGCCTTTTGTTGGTTTTATTTTCCTCTCTTTCTAATTTGATCATTTGGTTGTTTGATTCCTATGCTACAATTTGTATTTTGCTCATGAGATACTCTTGTGATCATGTGTTTGATCATACTATGTCTTAATGTGTGCTTGCATGATGATATCTATGATATTTGTGTATGATCAATCATGTTTACCCTTGGTGATGAGTGCATGTTATTTAACTCTTCTCATTTTGAGCGCTTCACCAAGATGTATGTGACATGGAAGAGTGACCCATGATCCTAATCGATCGAGCATTTGCATTCAAAAGCAAATTTTAAATAAAACACAAATTTAGGGGGAGCTCTTGCTTATCACATACTTCTCAAAGCGATGATGTATTTCATTCATATTATCATTTGTCCAAGATTTGATCTATATGTTGTCATCAATTACAGAAAGGGGGAGATTGAAAGTGCAACTAATCCCTGGGTGGTTTTGGTAATTCATAACAACATATAGCTCATTGAACTAATATCCATTCAAGTTAGATATTTCAGAAAGTTCAATGATTGGCATGGCATGGACTAGAGATGTGGACTCCTTAAAATGCTAAGGACAAAGATTGGCAAAAGCTCAAGAGTCTTGATTTTCATTTTAGTGGTCCAAGATCACATTGAGTCCATAGGAAAGCCAGTACTATTAAAAGGGGATGACATGTTTCTTAATGGTCTACTTTCTCAAAGTGCTTAGTGCGATATTGATCCAAAACTCTCAACCACTTTCTCATTTCTACAATTGTCCAAAATCTCAAAGTCAAACTCGGCCCCGCGGATTTGATCCATCCGGCACCACCGAGTTCATTTGACATAGGCACTGCCAGAAACCCTAGACAATTTGGTCCTACTGATACGGATCTCGGTCTCACCGAGATGGCCTTTGCAAACTCTCTGTTTCCAATTGTAATTACTCCGGTCTCACCGAAATATGCTCAGTGCCACCGAGTTCGCTTGACAATCTCTCTGTTGCCTTATTGCTTCTGTCGAATGTGGGGTTCCAGCAAACCCTTAAGGTTCGAACACTGGGGTGCACGCGAAGTCTTCCCTTCCTACCGATCTACGCCCTAGCTCTCTAAGATCTCGCGGACGAACTCAACGAACTCGCAACTCAGAAAGACACGAGGTTTTTACTGGTTTGGGCCACCGTTGTTGTGTAATACCCTACTCCAGTGTGGTTGTGGTGGATTGCCTCTAGGGCAGATGATGAATAGTACAAGGGAAGAACAGCCTCCTGAGGTTGAGGTGTTCTTGTGAGTGGGCTCTCGATCGGGTTGGATCAAGCTAATATGAGATGAGATGAGATGAGATGCGATCAGATGTGATCAGATCAGATGCCCCTACTATGGCGGCTAGCTCTACTTATATAGGCCCTGGTCCTCTCCCCAAATATCGAGAGGGAAGGGAGCCAACAACGGCGGGACAATTTGAAGGGGGACAACTAGTACAAGCTATCCTGACAAAAGTGGTCTTCGCGTGAGAAAAGCTCTGGCAGTGACGCCGTCTTGGGCTCCACGATGACCTCCGTCTTGCCGTCCTCCTGGTCTTGACCTTGTTGCACCAGTATAACAACCTTTGCCTGATGCCTCGGTACTCTTCGCCTGCGCTGGCCTCCTTAGCACCAAAGAGGAAACAAGGACGCTGCGCGCGCTGGCGCCCGCCCGGCGCCCGCCTGGTGTCGTGCGTCATGGCTCATGTCACGAGGGCCTCGTGAGGTTTGCCCCGCCTTGATATCTCCGCTCCTCGTGAGCCTGCCTGGCTAGGCTACTCCAGAGGAGGCCTTGCGCCATCTGCCTCGTGAGGCTTGGACCCTCGCGAGGGTCTTGGATGCCTTGTTGATGAAGATGGGCCGTACGGCTTGCTGGCTTAGCCATAGCGTGGGCCACATGCAGGAAAGTCTGGGGACCTCGTTCCCAGAACGCTGACAGTAGCCCCCGGGCCCAAGGTGTGCTCGGGCTTGGCTTCGCGGTGAAGCCAAGGGCCAAGTACGGAGCGCCGCGAGCCCCAAAAGCCTGCAGCCTCGATTGACACGTGGTGGTTGATTAGACGTGGGCATCTCCACTTCCCCATGCTACCCTTGGATCCGCCTGGCTATGCGGCCCCGCCTCTTACACAGTTATTCTTCCTTCGCCACGCCCGGCTCTTCCAATCTCCCTGCTGCCCCGACGCCCTGCTCCGCCTTCTCAATCCGACCCGTGCTCCGCCCGCTTCACCGCCATGGCGCCGAAACGAGCCGAAAAGGGGAAGAAACCTCTGTCCTCGCCAACTGTGCCTCCATCCTTTGAGCCGGCGCTAGGCCGGCCTCGGGTGCTCAACGACGAGGCCATGGACAAGGTGCACCCCATGCTTGCCTCCAGTTTCAACGAGTGGGGAGAGACGCCGGCTTGGCCCGCGTCTCGCACCAGCATGGCTCGCGCAGTTACTGAGGTTCCGATCTTCATTGATGCCCTCTAGGCTGGCCTGATTCCTCCCTTCTCCGCCTTCTTCAATGTGGTGCTCGAGCACTATCAGATCCACATGCTCCATCTCGATCCTCAGGCTGTGACCCTTCTCGCCGTCTCCGCCTTCGTGTGCGAGGCCATGGTGGGCATCGCCCCCTCCGTGGCACTCCTCCGCCACTTATTCTCGTTGCATCTCACCGGTCCCCGGCAGAGCTCAGGGTGCATGGGTTTCCAGGCCATGGCTGCGACGGCAGGCGCGGGGATCGACTTTGAGCTCCCTTCATCCATGAGCGAGTTCCGTACGCGATGGGTGTTTGTTGACGCAGGCGTGCTCAACCCTCTGCTCCAAGCTCCGGCGAGGCCTGCTATTCCAAACTCCGGCTGGGGTCATCAGAAGCTTACGAGCGCTTGCCTTGCCCCCGTCTGGGCCAGGCTGAGGTTGTTGAAGGACCTTGGCGTGACTGCGCCCATGGTGGTGAGGGAGTTCGTCAGGCGTCGAGTTGCTCTACTCCAGCGCCATTCTCGCCCGATGTGGGACTTGCTCAACAGACAGGACAACATGAGGTTTCAGGAGGAGGGGATTCCTCTCGCTGCGTGGCAGACAGTGCTCACGGTCCTATCAGGTGTCCCTCTGCCAGACGAGATGCCTAGGAACAGCTGCATGTTGTACCACTGCGAGAACAAAGTCACATTTGCCGCAAAAATGCCTTCCTTTGACGAGTGGGGGTTGCGCCCAATCGGCTTGGTGGGGCCCCGCGAGAACCCTGTCATCATGGTCCCCTTCTTCACTGCTGGTGCCGGGCTCGCACCAGGTGACGGTGCGGGGGAGCGAGCTACGACGGGGGCCGGCGGCTCAGGTGCTGAGGAGCACATGTCGGGTGGTGATCCGGGGGCATCGTCCTCGGGGGCGTGCGACCCCCCTTGAGGGAGTCCTGGATTAGGGGGTGTTTGGGTAGCTGGACTCCTGGACTATGAAGATACAAGATTGAAGACTTCGTCCCGTGTCCGGATGGGACTTTCCTTGGCGTGGAAGGCAAGCTTGGCGATGCGGATATTCAAGATCTCCTACCATTGTAACCGACTCCATGTAACCCTAACCCTATCCGGTGTCTATATAAACCGGAGGGTTGTAGTCCGTAGGCAATCAACTCCATATACAACAATCATACCATAGGCTAGCTTCTAGGGTTTAGCCTCCTTGATCTCGTGGTAGATCTACTCTTGTACAACCCATATCATCAATATTAATCAAGCAGGCCATAGGGTTTTACCTCCATCAAGAGGGCCCGAACTTGGGTAAAACATCGTGTTCCCTGCCTCCTGTTACCATCCGGCCTAGACGCACAGTTCAGGACCCACTACCCGAGATCTGCCGGTTTTGACACCGACATTGGTGCTTTCATTGAGAGTTCCTCTGTGTCGTCGCCTTTAGGCCCGATGGCTCCTTTGATCATCAACAACGATACGGTCCAGGGTGAGACTTTTCTCCCCGGATAGATCTTCGTCTTCGGCGGCTTCGCTCTGCGGGCCAATTCACTCGGCCACCTAGAGCAGATCGAAAGCTACGCCCCTGGCCATCAAGTCAGGTTTGGAAGCTTAAACTACACGGCTAACATCCGCGGAGACTTGATCTTCGACGGGTTCGAGCCATGGCCAAGCGCGCCGCACTATCCCGAGGGGCATGATCTAGCTCTGCCTCCGGACAGTGTCCTGGAGGCCGCACACGCATCGGTTCTGACCCCTAACTCGGAGCCTATTGCGCGAATCGAGGATGAGCGGTTGGATGTTACCTCGGGGGCTTCGATCTCAAAGGCTATCAAGCCGAACGCTAGCCCGGCACTCTGCATGGTCCGTGACTCCGAGGATCCGGACTCCTTTCCGAACTCCGAACCCCCCGCGCCCCTGCCGATCGAATCCGATTGGGCGCCGATAATAGAGTTCACCGCCGCAGACATCTTTCAGCACTCACCTTGTGGCGATATCCTAAACTCTCTCAAGTCTCTCTCCTTATCAGGAGAGCCCTGGCCGAACTACGGTCAGCGAGGATGGGATACGGACGATGAAGAAATTCAAAGCCCACCCACCACCCACTTGGTAGCCACTGTCGACAATTTAAACGACGTGCTCAACTTTGACTCCAGAGACATTGACAGCATGGATGACGATGCAGGAGATACTGACGAACCAACGCCCATAGGGCATTGGACAGCCACCTCATCTCACGATGTGTACATGGTGGATACCCCTAAAGGAAGCGACAACGAGGAAAAAGGGGATGGGACGGGAGATCGACCCCCCGAAAAGCAATCAAAGCATCGGCGTAAACGCCGACCCAAGCCCCGCCTCGAGAAAAACCCAGCCATAGAGCAGGACGAGCCGGTAGACGATGAGCAGGCCTTAGAGCAACCGTCCGAACAGGGCAACACGGATAGAGAAACGGAACATCCCTCCTCCGGCGAAAACGGCATTCCGGACGACCTCACGCCGAATAAACCTATGGAGCATCATGGCCCAGTCAGGTCCATTTATGGGCCAAGAAAGCAAGCTCTCGTAAGCAACGCTATGAAGCCATCATCAGAATCCGGCACACCCAAATACAGGGGCGTCGCACACCACCTATGTTTCACCGATGAGGTCCTGGACTATGAATTCCCAGAGGGATTCAAACCCGTAAACATAGAGGCATATGATGGAACAACAGACCGTGGAGTTTGGATCGAGGATTATATCCTCCACATACACATGGCTAGAGGAGATGATCTCCATGCCATAAAATATCTACCCCTTAAGCTTAAAGGGCCAGCCCGGCATCGGCTTAAAAGCCTTCCCAAAAACACAACTGGAAGCTGGGAAGAGCTCGAGGATGCTTTCCGAGCAAACTTTCAAGGGACCTATGTCCGCCCTCCCGATGCAGACGATCTTAGTCACATAACTCAACAACCCAGAGAATCAGCTCGGCAGTTCTGGAATAGATTCCTCACTAAAAAGAATCAGATAGTCGACTGTCCGGACACCGAAGCCTTAGCAGCTTTCAGGCATAAAGTCTGAGACGAATGGCTCGCCAGACACCTCGGCCAAGAAAAGCCAAGAACAATGGCCGCACTAACAAGCCTCATGACCCGCTTTTGTGCAGGGGACGACAGCTGGTTGGCAAGGTGCAGCCCCAGCGACCCAAGTACATCCAAAACTAGGGATGGAAACGGAAAACCGCGACACAACAAGGACCGTCGCTGGACTAAGGACAAAAGTCCGAAGAGCATGGCAGTCAATGCCGGACAAAAGGCTCACGACAAAATCAGGAAAAATCGCCCCCCAGGATAACAGGGACGATCCATCCAACCTAAATAAAATCCTGGATAGGATATGTCAGATACACAGTACTCCCGGGAAGCCTGCTGACCATACCCACAGAGACTGTTGGGTTTTGAAACAATCCGGCAGACTCAATGCCGAACACAAGGGGCTCGACACACCAAGCGAAGACGAGGAAGAACCCCAAAAGCAGAGAACTAGGAAACAAAAGAACTTCCCACAAGAAGAAAAATAGTGAACTCACTTCACATAACAAAACGTGCGGCGCCCGTAAAGGTACGCACCACATGGCCCATCCCCAAAGGGTCCTGCCACTGGTTGTCAAAACCGATCATCTTCGATCAGCTAGATTATTCTAGGAATATCAAGAATGTAGGATGGACTGCCTTGATACTCGATCCAATAATTGGCGGACTCCAGTTTTCAAATGTCCTTATGGACGGCGGCAGTGGACTAAACCTGATATATCAGGATACAATCCAGCACATGGGGATAAACCCAGCAAGAATCCGCCGTAGCAAAACCTCCTTTCAAGGGGTAATACCTGGTCCGGACACCCATTGTATGGGTTTTCTCCGGCTCGAAGTCATATTCGGCTCTGCCGATAACCTTCGCCGCGAAAAGCTGACCTTCCATATCGTCCCGTTCTCAAGTCGCTATCAAGCACTACTGGGACGCGAAGCTTTCGCTCGCTTTAACGCAATACCGCATTATGCATCTCTTACGCTTAAGATGCCCGGTCCACGAGGCATCATCTCTTTGAAGGGGAAGCACTAAAGTGCGCCTCCCCAAGCGGAGGACTGTGCGGCCGCTTTGACAGCCCCACAGCAAAATGGCCTCACCGGCCAAAAAACTTCGAAATAGGTCATTCAAGACCACGAACGCGGATAGACGAGTTCGGTGCAAAATCATCATTGATGGAGGCCTAGAAGCCATATACCCCCGCACTAGGGGCTCCACGCATATACAATAAGAGACAATAAAGCTCAATCTTATATATCTTACTTTATACTTTGCTTATTTTAAACTTTTTCGGCACGACCCGTTTTCAACTCAGTTCCTCTCTTTTACAGATGAACGTCGTGCGGCGCCCGTCCAGGATACGGCACAACGGAGACACAGGCGCAGCCGTGCAGTAGGGACCCGTCCTAAAGAATTCTTTTTAGATTAAGACCCTGCGTAAACCTTTTTTACTGTCTCTTGTTGCTACACATCCCCTGGGTTTTTCTTTCTGATATAACCAAGGAGGAGGTTGGCGTCTTGGCATGTGGCCACGTCAGAATTTTTGCACGTACCTGGACACTAGGGGCTTTTTTTTAATAAAGAGTGTTGTTTCGCCCGCACTCATAAAGACCGAACACCTTAGGGAGTGTTCGGCGTCGCGAGTTTTGGCATTATATGCATCAGCTCCGAATCATGTATTTGGTCAAATGTTGGGTTGCCCGGCTCCTGAGTTTGGCTACCTTACGTTCCGCTCTATCAGCTAAGGTAGCACCAGGAGAACTACTGCGATTGTGCCCCGGTTCGGCCGGGCGAGCACCTCAGTAGAGAAAGCCGAAAGCTGACTGTCATGATGTTGCGTGAGACTGGTCAGCCACTCTATGACCTATCGGAATCTATCAGATTCCTCCGCTTTAACGAAGGGCCGCTTCCCGGTTAGGCACATACGCGCCCTGAACTCGGACGAGCGCAGTTGCCACCAAGGGGCTACCTAAATAGTCTCACTGTCAAACTCCTATGGCTAAGTGAAAGTGTTAAAGCATTATAGTTCGGTTGCCTGGCCCGCTACGCTATCACCTCCTTTGTAGGACCAAGACATTGGGTTAAGTGTGAAAATGCATCTTCTGCGAGCACCCCCGCACTATGTGCGTGGGGGCTGAAGCCAACGACTGCCATCTTTCAGATTCTGTATATATATATATATCTTAAAACGGCCGCACAAGAGGTGTTCCCAATACTTGGAGGCACAAATATAAAAAAGGCCACTACAGTTTATCAAAATATTACTTTATAATTACATATGCTATCATAACATAGCATCTTTTGGGCACTGCATCTTTATTACATGAGCGCCTTCAAGAACTTCCTGAAAATAGTGCTCGGAGGGTACTCGGCTTTTGTCCGAATCTCGGGACGCAACAACGGTGGTCTCCATCTCTGCCCAGTATGTCTTAACACGGGCAAGAGCCATCCTAGCGCCCTCTATGCATGCTGACCTCTTCATTGCATTTATACACGGCACCGGGTCAAGGAATTGCTGCACCAAGCTGAAATAACTCTTCGGCTCCGATCTCCCCGGCCACAGGTGACCCATGACGTACTTCATGGCGAGTCCAGACAACCTATTCAGTTTGGCCCATTGAGCCAAACGATCATCCACTGCCAGTGGACGCTCTGGATTGTGAAACTGCGACCAGAAAAGCTTTTCCACTTCGCGATCTTTCTGATCTCAAAAGTGTTCGGTCGCATCAGCAGCACTCGCTGCCAAGTCCAGATAGGTATCCTCCACACTCAACATCCGGTCCAACGGAGCAAACTTCGGATCACAAAATTTCCTTTGCAGCATAAAGGGCTTTCCAGCCACAATCTGTTCGGCCTGACGCAGCTCCTCCTTCGCAGCTCTCATCGCAGAGCGCGCGTCCTTGGCATTGGCAACGGCCTTCTCTAAGTTCGTCTGTTTCGCCTGGTCTTCTTTTTCAAGAAGTTTGCAACGGTCTATAGCGCCTTTTAACTTTTCGGCCATCTCTTCCTTGCTTCGCAATGAGCAGCCTGTTCGGCTCTCAGCTCTTCAAGGGCTTTCCTGGTGGCCGCATCACTTTCGCTGGCTTGTTCTTTAGCTCGGGCAAGTTCTGCCCTAAGACTCTCCACGGCGGCCGCACCATCTGCGTCAAGCACACACATCGTAAGACACAGGCATAAAACTGTTCTTACCTGATGCCGCCCGAGGAATTACATACCTTGAGCCTCATCAAGCCTCTTATTGACAAGCGTGATGTCGGCATCTGCCACGTCCAGTTGCCGCTTAAGTTCGGCAAAATCGTCAGTTCGGCTCGATTCCGGACACCCTGCCGCCTACATTCAAAGGCGACATCTTAGACCTGGGATTATGATCCTCCGCGTGCCGTCATCTCTTGACGACGCGCAGAGTCTCAGGGGCTACTATCTACATAGGGCGCATCTTACTCATGCGCAACTAACAAAAGTATACATTATCTAATGTACCTCAAAACTCGTCAGTAAACTTTTGACGGCCTCATACAATCTGCTCTCTACAGATGAAATCCTTTCAATCACCATGCCCATCAATGCGCAGTGCTCCTCTGAGATAGAAGCTCGCCCCAGCAGAATCTTTAGCTCCTCCGGCCAAGCACCAGACGGTGCCGGGCTCGTCCCATGACCTCTTTCAAAGGCCGGACGCGGAGAACCTCGGGGGGCCGCATAGCGACCTTCCGCCCTTGCCGGATTTGGAGAAACCCTCCGCAACGACACCTCAGGGTCGCCCGCCTCGCTAAGCGGCACGACAGGGGGAGGCGTCCCGCTCTCCATCATCTCCGGAAGGAGATCCCCCGAAGACGAGCTCTGCTGAGAAGGGCTGAGGTCTGAGCTACAAGATAAAGGTTTGGTTAATCTTCTCAGATATAAATCAAGGACTTCCCTCATCCCTCAAAAGGAAAATCTTTTCTCCACTTACGGCTCGCTGGAGGGCTGATCCCCTTGAGGGCGTAGTCCGGCCGAGGAACTCCCCGGCGTCGGACCCTCTGACGAGGATTTTCTCCACCGTTTCGAGGCCATGGTTTCCGGGTCGTCAGGGGCGGCTCTCTTCTTCCCCTTAGGAGAGGAATTGTCGGTTCCTCCCTTCGTAGCAGCCTCCTTCGAGGAGGCCATAGCTTCCTTGTCCTCCCCCTCCAAAGGCATTATCTCCAGCATCCTGACCAGCACAGGATTCGGCCTGGTTTCAGGAAGGGGAGCCGGACACCTGATCAGCTTTGCCTTCGCTATCCACTCCTGTTTAAAAGGACGACTCTTTTAGGGGCAAGTTTATGAGAATTATACAGATAGAAGGTCCGGGCACAAGGTTCCTTACTTGAGTATCCGGGCGATTGCAGCTTAGGCCTGCATCCTCGGTTAAATCCGGACACATCTCTTGTGATCCGAAGGACAGTCTATACATCTCCGCGGGTGTTGCACCCACAAAGTTCTGGCGAGCTCGCGGTCCCTCTGGATTAAACTCCCACAGGCGAAGGGGGCGATGTTTGCCGAGCAATATTCGGCGAATCAGCATGACCTGCGTCACCTTGACCAAGCTGAGGTCTCCTTCTAAGAGATCCTTAATTCGGCCCTGTAACAGGGGCACGTCTTTGGGCAAACCCCAATCTAACCCTCTGTTAACCCATGACGCTAGCCGTGGTGGGGGACCCGAGCGAAAGCCAGGAAGCGCCACCCACTTGGTGCTCCGGGAAGCGGTGATATAAAACCACTCTCGTTGCCACAAGCCTAGCTCCTCTTGAAAGGAGCCCTCGGGCCATGGAGCATCAACATTTTTGCTTATAACAGCGCCTCCGCACTCTGCGTGCCGTCCCTTGATCATCTTCGGCTCCACTTTGAAAGTCTTGAGCCATAATCCGAAGTGAAGGGTAACACGGAGGAACGCTTCGCATACAACAATAAACGAGGAGATATGGAGGATGGACTCCGGAGCTAAGTCGTGGCATTCCAGCCCGTAATAAAATAGCAGTCCTCTCACAAAGGGGTCCATCGGGAAGCCTAACCCCTGAAGGAAGTGAGACATGAACACCAAGCTCTCACCGGGCCGGGGACTGGGGATAGCCTGCCTTTGAGCAGGCAACCTGTGCGAAATTTCGGCGGTCAAGAACTTAGCCTCACTCAACTTTAGCACGTCCTCATCCGTGATGGAGGAGGGAATCCATCGGCCTTGAAGGTCGGAACCGGACATTGTCGAAGATCTGAGGCGCCCAGAATCTGGAGCCTAGGGTGTTGGAACTCGAGGGGACGGGCGAACTTGTTTTGGGATTGGAGAAAAGGAGTAAGGCCCTGGTCTCTTTATAAGAGGTTGAATACCAGGAGCCCTCCCCGTAACCGTTTGGGACTCGCCTTTAATCGAGAAAACATGCTAACGGGCATGATTGGGTTACCCACGTCCGTATTGATGAGAATCCCGTAAAAGGGGGGCACATGATCTCTGCTTTGACAAGACGTGCCAAGGAAACCGCCTCACAAAACATGCTGAGGTGGAAAAGTGAAAACGATTCGAGTGAAGGACTTGGCTGTAGTGTGATGACGCACTACGGAATACATCAGCAGATTTGATTTGTGTTAATATTATTCTCTCTATGGCAACATGTGGAAGCTTATTTTGCAGAGCCGGACACTACTCTTGGTGTTTACAATCTTCTATGAAGGACTTGGAGGAGGAACCCGCCTTGCAATGCCGAAGACAATTTGCGCGTCGGACTCGTCGTCATTGAAGCCTGGTTCAGGGGCTACTGAGGGAGTCCTGGATTAGGGGGTGTTCGGGTAGCCGGACTATACCTTCAGCCGGACTCCTGGACTATGAAGATACAAGATTGAAGACTTCGTCCCGTGTCCGGATGGGACTTTCCTTGGCGTGGAAGGCAAGCTTGGCGATGCGGATATTCAAGATCTCCTACCATTGTAACCGACTCCATGTAACCCTAACCCTATCCGGCGTCTATATAAACCGGAGGGTTGTAGTCCGTAGGCAATCAACTCCATATACAACAATCATACCATAGGCTAGCTTCTAGGGTTTAGCCTCCTTGATCTCGTGGTAGATCTACTCTTGTACAACCCATATCATCAATATTAATCAAGCAGGACGTAGGGTTTTACCTCCATCAAGAGGGCCCGAACCTGGGTAAAACATCGTGTTCCCTGCCTCCTGTTACCATCCGGCCTAGACGCACAGTTCGGGACCCACTACCCGAGATCCGCCGGTTTTTACACCGACACCCCTCCTGAGGTGTCGGTTGCCGAGGAGATGCGGCATGCGGCTCCCGAGGCTGAGGCTCCAGGAGCCTCGGGAGGACGCAGTGGGAAGGAGCTGGGCTATTCGCCTCAGTCGGGCTCCCCTGAGGCCATCCCTCTTGGGTCTTCTTCGGCTCCGCCGCACACCGGCCGTCACGTCCAGCGCTACGGTCGCCTTTGTGTGGACTTCGAGGAGCACCGCAAGACGAAGGGATCCCCCAACGGCAGCAACATTTTCGGGCCGTTGAAGCGATGAAAATACATCGCTATTAATGCGTAAGTACCTTGTCGCTATGGCTTTTGCATGTGGTCTTCTTATCTTGACGCCTGTCCTCTAGGGCTCCTTCTGCTGAAGCTATTGCGTCTTCCGAGAGGCGGCCTCCTCCTTCATCAACTCCCCCGTCAGCTTTGAGCGTTCCTAGCCTGCTTGCCGCCCCTGGAGCAGGGTTGGTCGGAGGAGCGTCCCCGCCTTCGGGACGTGCTAAGTCCATGGTTTGGCCGCCCCTCGCCCATGGTCTGGTGTGGATCTTGGCGGGCGTGCCCAAGACTCCTCCTCTGCTCATGAGCAGTCGCTGGCTAACCTCGATCTTCGGTTCCTCTTCAGGTAGTGAGCCTCGATCAGCTTGGGCTCCTCGCGAGGATGGGCTGACGTCAGGCACGGTGCCAGCCCCCAGCCCCCAACCCCCAACCGGGAGGTGGCGCGCCACTTGATGCTCCACCCGCCGCCCCCGAGGTGGAGGACGAGGCGGGTCGAGTGTTCGAGCTCGAGCGCGGGCGCAACATAGTCCGCCATGAGCTCTTGCAGGAGGCGATGGGCGCGATGAGCTGCCTTGGTGAAGAGCATGCTGGTGTCGACTCGTGTCTTGAGGCTGAAGGTCTTCGGTTGGTGGAGGAGCGGTGCAAGCTGCGAGTCGCCATCAACCTTGGTCGCTATCAGCGCGACCTCAAGAACGCGAAGGCCGAGGCATCCCTCAAGATTGCCAATGAGGCCCGCTCGCGAGCTTTGGAAGAAGCTCGCGAGGCCGATCGCCGCCGCGAGGCTTCGGAGGAGCGCGCGTGGGGGCTTCAGGCCTGGAGCGCGTCCCTTGAGCAGCAGGTGGAGGTGCGCGGGGCCACTCTTGCATCGCTGAGGAGGATGCCTACGGAGGAAGAGGAGGTCCGGTGACTTGAGGAGACATTGGCCCTAGAAGCCGTGGAGCGCAGCCTCGAGCTCGAGCGATTGGAGACAAGGGAGCGTCATGTCGCTCAAGCAGAAGATGCCGTCGGGGCCCGCGAGGCCAGAGTCGAGGAGGAGATCAATCGTCGGGTGGCCGAGGTTCGCACAAATCTGGAGGGCAGGTATGACTTGAAGCCGAAGCTCGTTTGTCTGGAGGGTGCGGGAAGGGCCGCCGCCCTTAGGCCCAGGTTGGACGAGGCCGAGAGGCGTGCGGAGGCCACAGCAGCCGCCCTGGTTATGGCTCAGGCGGACTTGGCCTCCGCCCGCACCGAGCTGCTTTCCCTTCGGAGACGAGTTGACGATACCGAGGCCGTCACACGGCAAAACAGGGAGGAAGTGCTCCAACGCCGAACACCGGAGCGCAATCATGCTTCTATGCTTCAAGACCTTCGGAACAAGGAAAACACTGCCCTGGCCAACACCTTCAAATATATTTACTACCTCCATTTTTTTGTACACAAGGCCAGTATATCAAAATTACAATTTGCAAAGGGCCACTAACACTAATCGAGGCAAAATTGATGGGGTTAGCAACCAAGGACATTAATATCCCCTACATGCATGCGGAAGTGAGAAGGTTGGTTTGCATGGCGCTGCATTAATCAAGTGATGAGGAGTGAGATGGTTAGCTCTTTGGTCTTTGGAGAAAAATACGCATTAATTGACACATGAAACGAGGATTTGTATTGATTAAATCCCGCGAAGGAAAACCCAGCCTTTCTTTTTTAACACTAGTACTCCTAGTACGTACGTACTTATCCTGTTTGGGTCTAGGCCTTGCATTGCCAAACTTCACCACAGATTTTTGCCAAGCTTGTCTAAAGTTTTCAAAATGAGAAGGAGGTACACTTGCGCACGGCTATCGCGGTCGCACCGCACCCTCACACGGTCGCTCCTGCACGCCGCGGTCGCACCGCACCCTCACACGGTCGCTCCTGCACGGTGCAAACCCAACCAAGGGAACGCACCCTCACTAACACGTGCTGTCGCATGTGAACACACCAAACTCAGCCATCCTATCGCTAACACATAATTTTCGTTCATAGAGTATGTTTATCCAACCGCATGTTGGGGAGTATCCGTACGGCCCGTGTGGTGGTCTGTTGGGGAAGAAGAAGAGGTGAGGAATAAGGAAAGAAGGGTTAGGAGACGTAGGATGTTCATCCAACCGCCTGAAATGGTAGACTGACCCAAGTCAGATGACTTGCATAACAAATATATGTTTTACACAGCAAAAGATCCATAAAAACAACAACATAAAGAAAAACTATCACTGCTCGCGGAAAGAGACGACCTCGTCGTCTTTGGCTGCCGGCGCGAACCAGCCGTCGTTGCCGATGTGTGTCTCCACACCATGGTTGTCCTCAGCCTCCAGCTACTCGTTCAAGCGGAGCGTGCGGGCGCTCTGCACGGACGAGAGCACAGCCCGGTTCAAGTCGAGGACGTCTGGTTCCGCCTGCAAGAGGGCCTCGATGGCAGCGGCATCCGCGAGCTCCGCATCGAGTCGAGCCTCCGCCGCTCGGTTCAGGTCCAGGACGTCCGGTTCCGCCTGCAGGAGGGCGTCGATGAGAGCGGCATCCGCGCGCTCTGCGTCGAGTCGAGCCTCTGCCGCCCGGTTCATGTCCAGGACGTCCAGTTCCGCCTGCAGGAGGGCCTCCATGGCAGCGGCATCCGCGCGCTCCGCCTCAAGTTGAGCCTCCACCGCCCGGTTCACATGCACGACATCCGATTCCGCCTACAGGAGAGCCTTGATGGCAGCGGCATGCGCGCGCTCCGCGTCGAGTTGAGCCTCTGCCTCCCGGTCCTCCTTTAGTATCGCCATGTTGAACTGCTGGTCCGCCTGCACCATGGGGTCTCGGACGCTAACACGAAGTCGACGTCCATCGTCTCGTACCCAATCAGGGCCTTCCGCGCCGCGACCTCCGCCATGAACATTGGATCGGCTTCCTCCTCCTCGTAGCTTGGCTCCAGAGAACTCGGGGATTGGCCCGCCGCAAAGCGAGCTTGGGAACGGAGGTCTGTGGCGCCGACCACCGCCGCGATTTCTGCGCGGCGCTCCGGCGTCAGCATCTTGTAGTAAGTGATCTTGCGGCGCACCATGGCTTTCTGGCGAACTAGGGGACGCTTGATGCGGGCTAGGGGATCGAAAGGTGGGGGAATGGGCTGGAGATTTGGTGTGGTTTTAGGGCAGTGGCTGGCGTAGGCCGAGCAGCGAAGGTTCTGGTGTGAATAGTGGTTCCGGTGACGACCGGTCAATAGGTTTTGATTGTACATTGCTCTTGTCGCGTTCGCGTTGCAGCCCAGCACGCTGGACCCTCCACATCGCTCACTGAATGGAACACGCTTCGTCTTGCGTTTTCGCTCGCTTGTGGGACCGGAGTTGAGAGCAAACCGACGTCCCTCCCCCTCCCCCGCCCGCGTCATTTATTATACCACCACTCCCTCCGTTTTATGCGGAGTAAATAAAAACAGAGGGAGTATACTACAGATGAGGATCCCCTGACGTGGCCGAATCCATTGAGTAACTGACATGCGGGGCCTAGCAAGCATGGGGTCCGCCAGTAAGTGACCGAAAGGGAGGGTAAGGCAGGGATACCTACGTCAGAGGATCCACTTCCACTATACTACTTTGACGAAATGTTAGAGTAATAATATATGACATGCAACTTACACAAATGTTAGAGTAATAATATATGACATGCAACTTACACAAAGCATACAGGGTCTAATGCGTTTTTGGAGGCTAACTTTGACCAAATGTTAGAGTAATAATTTATGACATGCAACTTACACAAAGCATACGGTCCAATTCATATGTGAAAGGAGTTTCCAATGATATAATTTTCACATTATACATCTCATGTACTATTAATCTTGTCGATAGTCAAATTGGAAACCATCTCGAGTACAAATCTAGGAGTATGTACGAATCTAACAATATTGATTGGGCGTTGTTGAATGTAGATACATTTTTGATCAAAGTAGACATACTTTTACTACACATAAAACTTATATGTAAACTAGAAAGGATAGGAGGGAGTATATTGTACGTTCAAAAACGAAACGAACATTGAATACCCTTTATAGATGATTTGCGGATGCTATGATCACCGGTTCAAAATTTTGAATCCGCCTTAGGTATCATGTGCCCCCACTCGTTCCCTTTCGATTTCATCTCAGGGTCCGGAGATCTATTGAAAGAGGACTAGGGTGGGTACATGCGAATGATACTCGGCGGAATGTTCAAATGAGGCATGCGGGAGGATGGACTCGACTGGAGGGCGACATGATCGATGGAGAAGAGGGTTGGAGAGGAATGAGAAATAAGCAAACGCCACATGATTATACTTGAATGGCTCAAATAAACAATAAGTTGTCTGGCTTGGCCTACATAGTGAAAGGCCTAATGCGCAACGCGGAGCACTGACGCTCGAATATGGCCGGGAAAACAGGGAAACAGACATGTGGGGCACACCCGTCGGGACGACGTAGCGCAGACTAGTCTAATGGAGGAGCTGGCCCACGACCTCCTCACCACCGACAACCGTTCATGTGGGTCGTTGGGGCCAACAACGGGGCACAGCTCCAGCACCGCCTCTGGACACGGCGACCACGGTGAGCGACACGCTCATATCGTTGCTAGACACGGTCAGTTTCAGTTTATCGAGGGTGGCGTTAGTGCTGTGGCACGACCAACGGTATGTTTGGTTTGTGCCCAAGGTTGCCCCATCAAAGCATTGGGTAGCCAAAATTTTGGTTGAGGTATTGGTTGCCCATGATTTGACCGACATTGGCAAGAAAAATGAACTTGAGTTAGCTAGAGTTCATTGGCATGCCAAAGAAATGGCAACCATCCAAACAAAGACCAATCTTTGGGTCATGACCAAAAATATTGGTTGAGGTATTGGTTGCCCATGATTTGGCCGACACTGGCAAGAAAAATGAATTAGAGTTGGCTAGAGTTAATTGGCATGCCAAAAAATGGCAACCATCCAAACAAAGACCAATCTTTTGGTCATGACCAAAATTTTGGCAAGGTGCACTTTGGCCACAATCCAAACACACCCCAACACCCAGCTCGTCGAGGATGCACGGGGCGTCGTGACGCGTCCGCGGAGTGGTGTAGCGCGGCCAACTACATCCTCTGGACCTGAGACCATGACGGGTCGTCTTGCTTTTTCAATGACATGTGGGGATCGTGTGAGCAAAGGGCATCTCCAACGTTGCCACGGCCGCAGCTGACTACCCTGGCACACCAAAACCCTCGTCCCTTGCGCCGTCGCGCGGTGCGTTCCCAGCCAGCACCAGTTGCCCGCATTCATGCCGTCCGTTTGTATGACATCATTAAGAGGCTCGGTGCCCACGGAACCAACTCCGGCGACTTAATGACGCACCCGAACGCTTGGCCTCACTGGAATGCGCTACTTAAAGCGGCAATGCCCAGCTAACCTCCACACCATAGCGCATCGTCCTCCTACCTGGAACCACATCCGCCATGACCGCAAGCGCGAACGCTCTGTGGGAGAGCTTGTCTTCGGGGATGGAGCTCGAGGTCGCCACCCTCGCTCAAGTCGCCGCACAAGCGGTGGCGACGCTGGCGGCTGACGACAGGAGCACCGTCAGCCACACGTCCTACTTGCCGCCGTCCAATGTCCGGCACCGCCGAGGTCGAGGACTCCTCCGAGGATGAGTAGGGCATGGGAGGCGGCAGGGCATGGTGTGCCAACTGGCCGGTCTGTCTCCCGTGTTCTACTTTTCCTCGCCGGAGACCGCACCTTCACTTCACGGGTCTTGAACCCTGCCCCCGTACATGGAGATCACAGATGGAGGACGTCAGTCGCCGCCGTAGAATAGGTTTAGGGTCAGGTTTCTTTTATTTTTTTGTCCTATAAAAGTTCGAAATGTAATGAAAATCTGTCGTGTTTGCATGAATCTCGGCCAGTGTATATGAACTTTCACAATAATATACATATTGTAGGAGTACTATCAAGATGCCCGTACGTTGCACGGAAGATCAAGATCTTGTGGGAGAAAAGGATGAACGAGGGAAAGCCTTATCTGCAAACGTGGGGAGGAGTGCGGGTAAATTGTCATAGTTCCCTTCCTATCCGTTAGATATAGATCGGATGGCCTATATTGCAGGATCGGGCACATCTTTCTACATCTACGGGAACCTACAAAAGGGTTAACATAAATTGCCTCTCTCTCCTCCCCTGATTTTCATGGTGGTGGGCCCCTCCCACCCCCCAATCTACAATCAACAGCTCACACATTTCACATTACGTTAATTACGTAACTGGGATTACGTAGGTGTAGCATTACTCTTCCTAAAAAACCCAACTAAGGCAACCTCCCAGCATATCGCGGGGGAAAAGACCCGGTCGCGCCGTTTTAGTCGGGATTACCGGATTACTAGTAGTAGTATCGATGGATCGCGCGAAGCAACAGAATTTTTTTGAGGGGGCGAAGCACCTAGTTTAAAAGGAAAAAATGTGGTACACTCATAGCACTCCTGTCGCGGTCGCATTGCACCCCACACACGTTCGGTCCTGCACACGGTTCACGCAAATGGAACGCGCTTCGGCTTGCCTCTTCACTGACACATGGGACTGCACTTGGAGAAACCGACCATGCGCCAAACTCCCCCCGCCCACTGCGCGAAAATCCTCCCCCCACACCCAAAAATTCCCCCCAAATCCGATTCAACCGCCCTTCGGCCAACTAGCCAATAATATTCCGCAAACCCCCCTCCCCCCTGTCCCCCTCCACTCCATTCGCTCCGCCAAATCTACCCTCCCCGCCGCGCCTATACGTCGGTGCCGCCGTTCGGCGATCCTCTCGCTCCCACAGTACGCTCTCGTAGATTGCCATCCTCTAGCCGCACCGCCACCTCTGGCTACGTTCTTATGGAGGCGCATGGAGGTCAGCGCCGCCACCGCTGGCGACATTCGTGTGGAGATGCACGGTGGTCAGCTTCTCCCACGGTACGCGCATTCTAGACTGAGGCCCCGTTCATGTCAGTGTAGTGCTGAATGTTAGCTGATAGACGCTGTTAATCTCACTGTTTGCCGAAGTAGTTTACTTTCAATATGTTCTGCTTAAGAAGCTTCCTTGCCCTGTTCTGCACTCAATCTGCTTAGCTGAGATGGAATGCCAAGGCCGATTAGTTGCTAAAATATCCTGCCATATATTTATTGTGACGTAGATTGCCATGGTCTAGTAGCCAATCTATTAGCTGAAATAGCTCTACACCATTTTATACTCGATCTTTGTTGCTGCGATGGCCTTCGATAGTTCGATGGTTGTGTGCTCGGCCTCATTGACTGTAGAAACAGCCTGCCATAATTTGGCACTCAAATCTATTTGCTGAATTAGCTTTACATATATTTCCTTACTTAGATCTGCTCGTCCAAATATCTTGCCATAGCTTTAGACATCGACCTAGGTATTTTTTTCTGGACTTCATAAAAAAGCATATATGTTTTTCCTGTAATATCTAGTAGAAGAACTAATTTGTATGTCTAACAGATGGACATGACTTGGATAACTTCTGCTCGAAGATTCTCCGCTGCATATGTCGAGGGGGTTGAAAACTTCATGAACTTTATCAGAGCTGAGTACGGTGGTCCGAAATCAGATGTGCTCTGCCCATGTAGCAGTTGTATGAATTCAGTTACAAGACCCCAGTCAACTATGCAAAATCATCTACACTTGTATGGGATGTCGGTCACATATACTAGGTGGGTTCATCATGGTGAAGCTGTGAACGTCAATGTTATTGACTACATGGAAGCAGCGGATCACCATCTTGATCTGCCTGATGCTCAGGTGGAAGAGGAGGAGGAGGTGGTGGTGGCGGAGCCAGTGAGTTTGACCAACATTGAAACAATGCTACAAAATGCTCGTGCATTCCGTGAACTTTCACCTGCAGAAGAAAAACGGTGGGCCCGCATGTTGGAACAATGCAACATTGCTGTCACCCTAGGAAATAAGCTGTCAGTATTCTCAGCTATGGTCACCTTTCTTCAGGTGAAGACATCTGAGCGGATGATCAACAAATCATTCGATGTGATGTTGGCTTCTTTCTGCGAATCTTTCCCAGATGCGTCTGAGCTGCCACACACCTACAGTAAAATGAAGAATTTCCTTCGTGTAGTTGGAATTGGATATGATATGATCCTTGTTTGTAAGAATAATCGTGTTCTGTTCCGAAAGGATTATGCCAACTTAAGTGAATGCCCGAAATGCAAATCATCAAGATGGAAAGATGGCGATGCTGTGAAGAGGATTCCTCATAATGTTCTGAGACATTTTCCAATTACACCAAGATTGCAGAGGTTGTTTCATGATGCTGAAACAAGAGAGGATGTACTGTGGCATTCTAGGAACCATGAGTACAGAGATCAGAATGTAATGAGCCATCCATCTCATGGTAGTGAGTGGAAAAGCTTCAATGATAAACACAAAGAGTTTGCTGCTGACCCGAGAAACATTAGACTTGGCTTAGCTTCAGATGGATTTAACCCATTTGGCCACCAGAGTGCCACATATAGCATGTGGCCAGTGCTTGTTATCCCTTACAACATGCCTCCAAATGTATGCACCAAAGAATCAAACTACCTAATGGCCTTGCTCATCCCAGGTCCAAAAAGTCCTGGAAAGGATTTTGATTTGTTCATGGAGCTTCTTGTGGAGGAACTTCAACATCTATGGAAGGGTGTTCTCACTCGAGACCTATATAGCAGCCCACCAGCTGGTTTGTTTCTATGTGTTGTTATAATTTGGTGCATCCATGATTATCCGGCTTTGGGCACTATGTCAGGGCGAACGACACATGGTTACAATGCATGTGTTCACTGTGACAGGAATCCGCTGTCATACGAAATACTTAGCAAGATATGTTACATTGGACACCGCCGTTTCCTTGCCAAGGACAAGCCGCATACTAGAAAATACCGAAGACATGTGTTCAATGCAAAGCATGAAAACCATGATGCACCAAAGAGGCTCACCGCCGATGAGTTGCAAGTGGAATTAGAGAAGGTCAGGCATATTACACCAGGAAACCATCTTGGTAATGGTAGCGGGAAAAGGAAGCGTGGCAGGGTAGAAGAGAGATTATTGTTTACCCGCAGGTCCACTTTGTGGGACTTGGAGTATTGGAAAGATTTGGATCTGAGGCATAATCTTGATGTGATGCACATCGAGAAAAATATATGTGACATCATTATCGGCACACTTCTTAATATTGAAGGCAAGATGAAAGATACCTTAAAATCTATGATTGATTTGACACACCTGGGTATCAGAAAGGATTTGCAGGTGCAAGATGAAGGTAAACCACGGGATATGGCACCAGCTGTGTACGTCTTGGAAAAGGTAAAAAGAAAAGAATTCTGCGAGGTCCTGTCACGTGTGAGATTCCAACATGGATTTGCTTCCAACCCTGAAAGGAGAGTCAGTTCAGATGGAAACAAGGTACAAGGATTGAAAACTCATGACTGCCATGTCCTACTTCAAAGGGTTTTACCTGTTATCCTTAGAGGATTGGGCCACCCTGACTTATACAGAGCAGTTGCAGAGTTGGGACAATTCTTCAGGGAACTCTGTAGTAGGAATATCAGGATAGATGATTTTGAGCGTCTTAGGGACAAGATACCAACTATCCTATGCGACCTTGAGAAGATATATCCTCCAGCCTTCTTTGATGTGATGGTGCATTTGGCTGTTCATCTACCTGATGAGGCACTACTTAGAGGTCCAGTACAGTATGGCTGGATGTACCCTATTGAAAGGCGGCTAGGCACTTTCAAGGGCTATGTTAGGAACAGAGCTAGACCCGAGGGTTCCATTGCAGAGGCCTACATTGCTACAGAAGCGTTGACATTCTGCTCAAAATACATTGAAACAGCTGATCAACTTAGCAAAGAGGTGGGTGAAGACAATCCTGGGCTCAATGTTTTCGATTATTCTATTCGGGTTATAGGGAAGAGTCGACAAGAGGACAAACCTAAAGATTTGGACAAAATGGTTTGGTATGTGTTGAATAACTGTCCTGAGATACTACCTTATATCAAGTAAGTGCAGTACTGCAGCTTATACATCGTAATCTACTAAACTTGCAGCACATTCTTATATATTTAGATGTTTGACGTGATCACTATGTTGTGCAGCATCTGCAAAGAGGAGTTACTGCCGCAAAATCCAAAAAACATTGACAAACTGGTTATGGCAGGATTTATGAAATGGTTCAAGAACAATGTAAGCTTTTGAAGTGCACTATCAGTTTTTTTGACCAGCTTGTCTATTTTCTAACCATAGGTTAAGAAGATGCGGGAGGATGGGCAGGCAGTTGATGATGCCCTTTACTCACTAGCAATGGGTCCTGATACTCGAGTAAGACATTATGAATCTTGCGTTGTTGGAGATGTGCGCTACAACACCCTTGCACGAGACGAAGGCAGGAAGACACAAAACAGTGCCATCATGAGCACGGATACGTATGACAAAGACACAACTGAAATGTATGCTAACATAACAGACATTATTCAGTTGCAGTATATCTCCAGTTTCGAGGATCATTGGTGTGTGGTTCTGTTGTGCTGTCGTTGGTATAACCTGTTTTCTAGGATCGCAAAACCCAGAGCTAATGATTATTTCAAATCCATCAATGTCAAGGTGGCGTACCAGACCAACGAGCCTTTTATTTTGGCAAATCAAGCAACACAGATATTTTTCTTGGAAGACACATTTGCACGTAGCGATGACTGGAGAGTATTGCAAAGGTTTGAGTAGAGGAATTCATTTAATGAAGTTGCACAACAAGATGATGCTTACACTGCTCCTGATGTACAAGATAACATAGATGTTCCTAATATCTTTGAGAACCATCACGTCAATGACACCGGCGAAAAGATTGCCTGTCGTGCTGTGGACATACAAGAGTTGATCAAGAAGAAGCCAACGTTTGAGGACGTTGAGGACGAAGAAGAAGATGACACCGTGGGGAATTACGATTCAGACTAATACACATGGCGAAGATGTTGACGCTGCTGCTGCGGATGATGATTACATTGCTTTTGTCATATTTGCCTGTCAGAAGACGTTTTTTTATCTACTATGTGAAATTGTGTTTGCTATGACAACTGAAACCTGATGAACATGTTGTTTAGTATTTTGCTGTGAGAACATCACTTTTTATGTATGCTGATTTGTGTTTGGTGATTGTATGACAACTAAAACATGATGACATTGTTGTTTAGTTGTACTCATATTTGGCTGTGAAACTTGAATTTGATGACATAGTTTGCTGTTGGACTACAATTTGCTCGACGTCTTCGAATGAGAACAAAGCTGACCCGACAGGGCCTCTACTATTTATTTCTTTATATGAGCAAAAGGGGATACCCCTGATTTCCGTTAATAGAAATCATTACATGTTCACAACACTATGCCCAGCCTGCTACACAGGTTTCATTCATTACTAGTTTCAACAAAGTGCTCATGTCGTAGCCACTGAATACATCACGAGTGCTACATACACTGCAAATAAAGAGACAATCATCCTATAGAGCACATCGATTTTGCCCATTATCCTCACAAGCTCTTTCATCTCCTCATTGTTGTCAAGGCCGTTCAGCAGCTGTTGCTTGGCCATGATCAGAGGAACTGGATCTTTAAGCTTCTGCTCTACATCTTCCTCTTCTGCCGTTCCTTCAGTTACTTGTCCAACACCCCAACCTGCTGGTATTGGGATTCCTCGGCTAACCAAATAATCAGCATAGTTGCATTCCCCCACATCAGCAACTTCCCAGAAATACAAATCACATGAATCTTCCCTTTTCTGCACGAATCAAATTGGTAGATCATCAACCAAACTATTAAAAAATCAGCAACTGAAAGCAGCAGAACAACACTTAAACATATTATTACCCCATGATTCGGGCATTTCTAGAAGACTCGGCCAGGGTTGCGGATTGTGGTTGAGACGCGACAGATGACTTTGCATGATTTGTTGCAGTGGCACCACACCAACGGCAGTGGGTTGCGATGAGCAATCGGCTGCGGTGCGCGTGCCGGCGAGGGTGTGATGAGACCCACAGGCGATGGTACAGGTTGCGACTTGGCGCATATCTGGTTGTTGCCTGCTGAAGAGCAGGTGGACGAGCAGCTAGCAGACATGGGTGCTGCGGCCAGAGCTTCTGATGCTAGGCAGAGTAAGTAGAGAAGAGGAGAAACGAACGTTGGATATGTCAGTTTCATTACTTGCAGAGTAGCATAGCACCATATATAGTCATAGTCTAGGTTTGGATTCGAACCAGCTACAGGAGCACGTCTTTCTTTTTTCTAAAACTCGGCAACGTCTCATTACTGGTATACTAGCTTGTTCTGTACGCCTTCCCAAGTCTTTGATTTTCTTTCCCTTTTTTGTGAGGAAGGAAGGAGGACAAAATTGAGAGTTCCTGGGACTCAAACCCAATACCTCTCGGTTGAAAACCAAGGGTGTTAGTCACTTATGTGGCGAACGTTCCCTGTGAGGAGGACGGCAGACGAACGCATTTTCCTCGCAGTTTTCTTCCTATATATAAAAAAGTATGCTACTTGGTGTCCGCTTAGTCAACAAACGATTATGCCAAACTTGATCGTTGGATTGACATTCAACGTCTGTCGCGTTTCTTCAGTCTCTTCTTCCTCGAGCCACCAAAGCCAAACCAGCGCCGGCGGGACCGCCTGCTCCCGCCTCCCACGACTGGCTGTGATCTGCCCCGGCTCCTACTCGTTCCCGTCCGAGGCCTCACCATCGTCCTCCGCCTTGGTTCGCTCGCTGTGGCGCCGCCCTCCGGTGTTGTCAACATGGTCAACGACTGAGAGGAATAAGGAGATGATTGTACATGGTGAGGATGACAGTAGGGACCCATCAGTGCGCGCAGTAATTTTGTTTTTTCGGGATGGAGAAGGGTATAAACTGGGTTGTGTGGGACCCGTGGCCCGTCTAGCCCAGGCTTTTATTTCAGATGTTTAGCACATGACAAGCCCAATTTGTTTTTTTCCTTTCTGAAAATTGCTAGCCAGCTATTTTGCTTTTTGCAGAATAACCAACGTAGGCCTACTTGCTTTTCTACGCCCTGCTGGGCCGGAAATCTTTCAAGACGAGGAGGGATGCATTATGCCCAGAAAATGGGCTATAAGTAATAAGAAATGGGCTATAAGTAATAATAAATGGGCTGTAAAATGAAAAAATACAGCAAACAGACAATTAGTTCCAAAATATTGTTTTCTTTCGGATTTTGATATTTTAAATTTCATTGTTTTTGTGCGGGTAAAATTTCATTGAATTTAAATTAAGGTATATTTAGATTTAAAATTAATTTGAATCTGGCTAGAAATTTCGGGCTGTATGCTGTTTGGGACAGATTTGGAGGCTGACTTGTGGGTCTACTAGGTTGACGTGTACTTTGGCTTTGTCAACTTAGTCCACAAACGATTCTAACAGCAGTGACCATTGGATGTTAATCCAACGGCCGTGCTGCTTCTTCAATATCTGATCTTCTTGCTCCAGCCGCCCAAACCAGCTCCGGTGGGACCGGCCGTGCTGCCGCACAGGCCACACCGCCCACCCTACTTCATTGCTGGCTAGGCCATTCCTCTACTCACCCACACCTCCTGTTATTTTCCGGCGACGGCAGCCGGACCAGTAAACCCTCGTACTCCCCACCCCGTGGGCAACCATTGCCGAGTCTTGCCCGGCTCGGTGTCGTTCCCTTCCTAGGCCACGCCGTCGTCCACCGCCATGGTGCTCTCGGCGCGGCCTGGTCAACTTGGTCAACGAATGACATCCATCGGCCGTGGACTGTACGTGCAAAATAATGATCCCTCCACCTTACAGCTGGGACCCACCGGAAGTGCCTCTGTATTTCGTGAAAAAAATGTTCCCCCCGCTGACATGTCGGACCCACCAGCTATATCTTCGCACACAAGGAAGTGCCTCCTTATTACGCACAAAAAAATGAATACCCCCTGCTAGCTGGGACCCACCATAGTGGGAGGATGACTTGTGGGCCAACAAAGTTGACGGGGACGGAGGGCTTTGTCAACTTAGTCAATATGAACGATTCTAGCTCCAATGACCGTACGATGACCATCCAATGGCCGTAGTGCTTCTTCAACCTCTGGTCTTCTTGCTCCAGCCGCCCAAAGCAGCGCCGGTCGTGCCGCATGCTCCTGCCTCCCGTGGCCAGCTGTGCTGCCGCGGAGACCTCACCGCCCCTACTATTCCCACCGCTGGCCAGGCCCTGCGGCGACGGCAGCCTCACACCGCAGCCAAACCAGTGAACCCTCGTACTCCTCTCCACGCGGGCTTCCACTGCCGTGTCTTCCCCGGCTCCGCGTCGTCCCCTTCCTAGGCCTCGCCGTCGTCCACCGCCGTGGTGCTCTCCACGCGGCGTGGTCAACGTGGTCAACGAACGACTTCCATCGGAAGAGTACTGTACGCGAAGAGGCTGACAACTGGGTCCACGGCCACAGCCCAGTTTTTTTGTGATTTGCCAAGTAAGTCGCTTTGTCAGGCCTGTTGGGCTACAAATCTTTCAAGACGAGGAGAGCTTTCATTCGGCTAGCCGAGAAAATGGCCCATCAGTAATGAGAAATGGGTTGTACATTTTTAAAACACATCAAACTGGCAATTAGTTTCAAATATCTTTTTTTCATTTCAAGATTTTAAATTACATTAATTTTTATGCGTGGAGAATTTGTTGGATTTTATATTGATATACATTTATTTTTAAAATCAGTTTGAAGGTGAGTCGAAATTTCGGGATTAAAAACAGTTCGGACCGCACCGAGATATGCAAAATTTCGTATAATTTTTTAACTGTGGCCACAATTTGGGCTATAATGCTAACAAAAAGAATATGGGCTCCAAAAAAAACCTTTAGAATTAGCAAATGGGCTGAAAATTATTAGAAATAATGGCAGACGGGCTGTATGCTATTTTCCACAGATTTGAGGCTTTCCTAAAAAAAAGGTTGATGCACAAGCAGTGACTGTTGGATGTCCATCCAACGGCCGTCGTGCTTCTTCAATCTCTGCTCTTCCTGCTCCAGCCGCTCAAACAAGCGTTGGCGGGACTGCCTGCTCCCTCCTCCCCGCGGCCGGCTATGCTGCCGCGCAGGCCTCACCGCCCCACCGTACTCCCATCGCTGGCCTAGCCATCCCTCTACTCACCCACACCTGCTGTTATTCTCCAGCGACGGCAGACGAACCAGTAAACCCTCATACAGTCGTACTCCCCTCCGCATGGGAAACAACTGCCGAGTCTTCCCTGCCTCCGTGTCGTTCCCTTCCTAGGCCTCGCCGTCGTCCACCGTCCTGGTGCTCTCGGCGCGGCCTGGTCAACATGGTCAACGACCGACATGCATCTGAAGTGGACAGTACGTGGAGAGGCCGACAACTGGGTCCACGGCCGCACGCAAGGAAATGCCTCCTTATTACGCGCAAAATAATGATTCCTCCACCTGACATCAGGGACCCACCGAAAGGGCCTCTGTATTTCGTGAAAAAAACGTTACCGCCGCTGACAGCTTGGACCCACCAGCTATATCTTCGCACGCAAGGAAGTGCCTCATTATTACGCACAAAAAAATGAATACTCCCCCTGTTAGCTGGGACCCAGTATAGTGGCAGGCTGACTTGTGGGCCTACTAAGTTGACGGGGACGGAGGGCTTTGTCAACTTAGACAATATGCACGATTCTAGCTCCAGTGACCGTACGATGTCCATCCAACGGCCGTAGTGCTTCTTCAACCTCTGGTCTTCTTGCTCCAGCCGCCCAAACCAGTGTCGGTCGTGCCTCGTGCTCCTGCCTCCCATGGCCGGCTGCGATGCGACGGAGGCCTCACCGCACCCTACTACTCCCACCGCTGGCCGGGCCATCCCTCTACTCACCCACACCCCCTGTTACTCTGCAGCGATGACAGCCTCACACCGCAGCGAACCAGTGCCCTCGTACTCCTCTACGCGTGGGCATCCACTGCCGTGTCTTCCCCGGCTCCGCGTCGTCCCCTTCCTAGGCCTCGCCGTTGTCCACCGCCCTGGTGCTTTCGGCGCGGCGTGGTCAACGTGGTTAAGGAACGGCTTCCATCGGACATGGACTGTACGTGGAGAGGCTGACAGCTGGGTCCACGGCCGCAACAAGGAAGTGCCTCCTTATTACATGCAGAATAATTATTCCTCCACCTGACAGCAGGGACCCACCAGATGGGCAACCGTATTTCCCCCTGCCTGCTGGGACCCACCAGCTACATCTTCGCACGCAAGGAAGTGCGTGACAGTCAGGACCCACCTAGTCGAAGCGTATGTAGCGTTGTCATTCTGGTCGCGAACGTGTACGTACATATATACTGGTGGATGTAGAGGCACGCACATGTCGTAGTAGAGGCGGCCAGGGTGCAAGAAAGAAAATATGGCCACGTATGTGTACATACGGGCGGGGTCTCGAACGCCTACTCGCACATACGTACGGCGAGGGCTCGTTGACATGGCTGGGTCGGAACGGAGAAATAGCGTCGTCGCCGTGTTCATGGGGAGGCAACGGAATGCGTCGTGTTCATGGGGAGGCAACAGAATGCGTCGTGTTCATCGGGAGGCAACGGAATGCGTCGTGTTCATCGGGAGGCAACGGAATGCGTGGGAGCCAACCGGCTGGGTCAAAACGGAATGCGTGGTCGTGTTCATCGGGAGGGCTTGGACGGAACAGGCGATGGAAACGAGGCCTGGCGTACCACACAACGGAGGAAACGTACCTCCTATGTTTGGAACGGGGTCCTGTTGATCGGGAGGGGTCTGGCGTACCGCAAAACGGAGGGAACGGACGTCCTACGGTCGAAACGGGGGTCCTGTTGATCGGGAGGGGTGTGGCGTACCGCAAAACAGAGGAAACGGACTTGTGTTGGAGCGCTATGGTCGAAATGGGGGTCCTGTTCATCGGGAGGGGCGTGGCGTACCGCATAACGGGACTCCACAGGATACAGTTCATCTCCACCGTTGACCCCCTCCAGCCTCCACGAGCTACTGTTCATCCACCGTCGACCCCCTCCAGCTTCCACCTGCAACTGTTCATCCATGGGCTCCTGTTCATCCAGCCTCCACCACGCGCTACTCTACCGACTACTGTTCAACCAGCCCTCTCCACGGGCTCCTGTTCAACCACCCCTCCACCGTCTACTGTTCATCCAGCCCTCCACCGTCTACTGTTCATCCATCCCTCCACCGGGTCCTGTTCATCCAACCCCAACCGGCTCGATCGATCGGGGTCCTTTTCATCCAGAGGCAACACCACAGGGTCCTGTTCATCCACCCCCATCGGGAACTGTTCATCCAACCCCCCCCCCCCCCCCCCGCAACGCTCACTGTTCATCCAGAGGCAGCATCGATCGGCTTTAGTTAGCAGCAGTAGCGAAGGAATCGCTCGATCGGGTTCAGTTAACAGCCATCGATCGATCGCTCGGGTTCAGTAATGCGTAGCCTGCAATGCAATCGCTCGGGTTCCGTTAGAGCCCAATGCCTCGCTCGGGTTCAGTTAGAGCCAACGCCTCTCACACACACGCGCGCGTACGTGTACGAGAGAAATGCGCATCGCTCGGCCCCCGACCTCCCACCGTAACCGGGAACTCCCCGAAATTTTCCTCGTCCTCGCTTCTACCATGGTTTTTTCCGTCATGGACGGCCCAAAGAATGTCATGCAGCTACGTCTCCGGCCCGCCCAGGACGAAAAGCCCATTTTCTGTCATGATTTTTTCTCATAGAAGTAGGAGCCCACCACATCTATGATGATATCGGGTTTTGCCACAATTTTCGTCATAGAAGTGTCATATGTATGATAGAAAAAAATTTCGTTCGGCCCAAAATGTCACGGATGTGTCTTTTTTTGTAGTAGAGGGGGGCCCGTAAGAGGTGAGCACCAGGCGCAGTGCTAGCGCGTGCTTGACGAGCGTGCGCTTTTCGCGGTCCGGCTCGGGAGGAGCTTTGCAAGGGAAAGCCGATGGACATGAGTCGCAAACCAAACGAGATCTAGAAGGCAATAAATGGCTCGAACAGAAAAGGCTCCGCCCGCGCGCATCGATAAAAATTCAGCTTCAACTTAAGTCCAGATCCAGAAAGCAAAGCCACAGAAAGAGAGATCCAAAGCAAAACGCCGCGTTCGACACCTAGTCTAGTCTTCGGGTCTTCAAGTATTCTCACCAGCGCGGAGCTAAGTGCTGCCACTAGGCGTGGGAGGGAGCCCCAGGGCCTGAGGCCGGCGCTCCTGAGACTCCGGGGCGTGTACAGCCCCAACTCATTATTACGTGAGAGTGTCATGGGTGGCGAGCTTCACAGGCGCCAGGCCTTCTTCACAGGTACCAGCCTTGCTTTATATCGCCAGATGAGGGCCCCGCCTTGTGCCACCCTCGACCTCCTTTGAGCCGATCGGTCACCAGGACGACACAAAAGAGGGAAAGGGGACGCCAGCAGTTCCCTCGGTGACCACGGGTCCTCTGCCGAGGGAAGGGTTGTCGAAGCCACCCCGACAGAGGGCCTACCTCCGGGTGTCCCCTGGTTTCGCGTGCCATGGGGAGGGGCCTTGCTCCTAGCTCTCTCCTAGCGGCCCCCAGCGTGTCTCCCTTGTTGGAACGGGTGCCGCTGTGCCAGGGTCATCGATCGACGCTGCAACCTGATGCATCTGCAGCCCTGTTCCTGAGAGATTAACGATACCCTGTAGTTGCCATTGTCGGCGTGATGGTTGTGGTTCTCCGTTGGTCCTTGGAAGGCTTCGACTCTTAGCACCGCTCTCCCCAATCTTCTCCAATGAACGAGCCAGGGTCGTCCTCTGGTGCGTACCCTTGGTCCATCATGCGGGGCACGCAGGCTTCTGGGGCCATCACCCCAAACACCTTGCCGTGGTGCCCCACGCTCCATGTTGCTCGGCCCATGGTGGCGCCCTGGGGATGACAACACGACATTCGACTGGGACCGTGGGAGGCGACGCTTGCGCCCGCGCCCGCCGCGGGCGGCATGGGGGAGTCAGAGCCCCCTACACCGATGGTCGTGCTGATGTTGATGAAGCCCTCGGGCATAGTTGATGGCGCGCGGATGTGGTGAGGTTCACTGCGAGGCCCTACAGTGTCCTGGGGAGGAAGTCGATAGCAGAAGGATGGTGCTCCCGACGCTGCTGCATCCAGCAGCTCGGCAACACGCTCCGGCAGTGTGTCCTGACCGCTTTCCATCAGTCTCCACTGTAGCAGCTCCCTTGCCATGGTGAGAGATGCCCGCATGTTTGCTTGCTCCCGCTGTGAGTGTGGCACCGTTGCTGCGGCATGGCTCGCCGCTCTTGCGGCGGCCCGTACCTGCCGTGGGGTGAGTGTGGACGACGCGTGGCCATGCTGCCCACGCCCGGCGGAGTTTGGCGGCGCCCGTGCCGCTTGGAGTGCATGGTCGAGACCTTCATGGGCAGGCGGCGCTGTCCGGGCTGGCCGGGCTGCCCAGCGGTCGGAGCCGGCCCTTGAGTCGCCGAACATCATGGCTGAGGAGCGTCGACGAGCTGGCCGGTGGAGGTGGAGCTCCGGCGCACCCCTACCTGGCGCGCCAAATGGCGGATGTGGGGTTCCGGCAAACCCTTAAGGTTTGAACACTGGGGTGCGCATGAAGTCTTTCCTTCCTACTTATCTACGCCCTAGCTTGCTAAGATCTCGCGGACGAACTCGATGAACTCGCAACTCAGAAAGACACGAGGTTTATACTGGTTCAGGCCACCGTTGTGGTGTAATACCCTAGTCTAGTGTGGAGGTGGTGGTGGATTGCCTCTAGGGCAGATGATGAATAGTACAAGGGAGGAACAGCCTCCTGAGGTTGAGGTGTTCCTGTGAGTGGGCTCTCAATCGGGTTGGATCATGCTAAGATGAGATGAGATGAGATGCGATCAAATGCGATCAGATGTAATCAGATCAGATGCCCCTACTATGGCGGCTAGCTCTACTTATATAGGCCCTTGTCCTCTTCCCAAATATCGAGCGGGAAGGGAGCCAACAATGATAGGTCAATTTGAAGGGGGACAGCTAGTACAAGCTATCCTGACAAAAGTGGTCTTCGCGTGCGAAAAGCTCTAGCGGTGACGTCGTCTTAGGCTCCACGATGACCTCTGTCTTGCCGTCCTCCTGGTCTTGACCTTGTTGCACAAATATAGCAACCTTTGCCTGATGCCTCGGTACTCTTCGCCTGTGCTGGCCTCCTTAGCACCAAAGAGGAAACAAGGACGCTGCACGCGCTGGCGCCCGCCTAGTGTCATGTGTCATGGCTCACGTCACGAGGGCCTCGTGAGGTTTTCCCCGCCCTGATATCTCCGCTCCTCATGAGCCTTCCTGGCTAGGCTACTCCAGAGGAGGCCTTGCGTCGTCTGCCTCACGAGGCTTGGACCCTCGCGAGGGTCTTGGATTCCTTATTGATGAAGATGGGCCGTACGGCTTGCTGGCGTAGCCATGCCGTGGGCTGTAGGCAGGCAAGTCTGGGGACCCCCGTTCCTAGAATGCCAATAGCTTCAATTTGGTCTAACCGAGTTGATGCAATCGGTGCCACCGAGTTGATGTTTGCCCTAAGCCCTAGCACATCGGCCCCACCGAGTTGTTCTAGTCGGTCCAACCGAGATTCGTAACGTTCACATTTTGAACTAAATCAGTCTCACTGTGTTCTTCTATTCGGTCTGACCGAGTTGGGTCAAATGTGTGTAATGGTTGGATTTTGTGTGGAGGCTATATATACCCCTCCACCCCCTTCTTCATTTGAGAGAGAGCCATCAGAATGTTCCTACACTTCCACGACTCATTTTCTGAGAGAGAACCACCTACTTATGGGTTGAGACCAAGACATTCCAATCCAACCACAAGAATCTTGATCTCTAGCCTTCCCCAAGTTGCTTTCCACTCAAATCATCTTTCCACCATAGCCAAATCTGTGTGAGAGAGAGAGTTGGGTGTTGGGGATACTATCACTTGAAGCACAAGAGCAAGGACTTCATCATCAACACACCATCTATTACCTTTTGGAGAGTGGTGTCTCCTAGATTGGTTAGGTGTCGCTTGGGAGCCTCCGACAAGATTGTGGCGTTGAACCAAGAAGTTTGTAAGGGCAAGGAGATCGCCTACTTCATGAAGATATGCCCGAGTGAGGCAAGTCCTTCGTGGGTGATGGCCATGGTGGGATAGACAAGGTTGCTTCTTCATGGACCCTTCGTGGGTGGATCCCTCCGTGGACTCACGCAACCGTTACCCTTTGTGGGTTGAAGTCTCCATCAACGTGGATGTACGATAGCACCACCTATCGGAACCACGCAAAAAATCTCCGTGTCTACATTGCGTTTACCTTCTCCATACCCTTCCCTTTACCTTCATATGCAATTTTTACGTACCGCTGCTACACTCTTAGAATTACATGTGTAGGTTGGTTGCTTGACTTGTACTAGTTGCTAAAATCTGCCAACACTTAAAATTGGGAAAAGGCTAGATTTTTATTTGGTCAAGTAGTCTAATCACCCCCCCTCTAGACCTACTTTCGATCCAACAGAAAAGGTGATGCAACAAAGTAGAGATAAGTATTTCCCTCAGTTAAAGAACAAAGGTATCAATCCAGGAGGAGGTACAAGAAAGTCTCCAATCTATGCACCTGCACAAACATCAAACACTTGTACCCAACATGATAAAGGGGTTGTCAATCCCTTCACGGTCAATTGCAAAGGTGAGATCTGATAGAGATAGGTATAAAAGATTGCTAAAAAGTAAAAGTAAATAAATTGCATCAATGTATTATTGGGTTTTTGGTTTATAGATCTGAAAATATATGATGGAAAATAGACTCGGGGGCCATAGGTTTCACTAGAGCCTTCTTTCATGAAGGCAAATAATATGGTGGGTGAACAAATTACTGTCGAGTAATTTATAGAAAAGCGCAAAGTTATGACGATATCGAAGGCAATGATTATGCATATAGGCATGACGTCCGTGTCAAGTAGACCGACTCCTACCTGCATCTACTACTATTACTCTACACATCGACCGCTATCCAGCATGCATTGAGTATTAAGTTCATAAAGAACAGAGTAACGGCTTAAGTAAGATGACATGATGTAGAGGGACAAACTCGAGCAACATGATGAAAACCCCATCTTTTTATCCTTGATGGCAACAATACAGTATGTGCCTCGCTACCCCTACTTTGTCACTGGGTGAGTGTCGGTGTCAAAACCGGCAAATCTCAGGGTAGGGGGTCCCGAGCTGTGGATTCTCGGATCAATGGTAACAGGAACGGAGGAGATGATGTTCTACCCAGGTTCGGGACCTCTTGATGGAGGTAAAACCCTACGTCCTGCTCTTGTTTATATTGATGGAGTATCAAGTAGAAAGTTGATCTACCGCGAGATCATATGTTGTGGTCTAAAACCTAAGGGTACGATGAACAATGTCATAATGATCTAGCATATCCCTATCGACTAGCCAGATCTCGGCTTATATAATGCACCAGAGGCCTAGGATAACAAGAGTCCTAGTCGAAAACGTCGGTGGAGAGGAGTCCTTGTCTTGATGACCAAGTCTTGTGCAATCTTCCTCGTGTATGCATCGGCTGTGTGAACTGGCCCATGAGTAAATAGCCATGAGGGTCCTCGGCCCAATCCAACTGATCGGGAGACGATGTGGTGAGTACCCCCTAGTCCAGGACACCGCCAATAGCCCCCTGAACCGGTCTTCAAGTTGGGGACGCTCCTCGGTTCTTTCGAAGTGTTCTTCGTCTTCAGTCGTCGGTCTTGAGAACTGGTTCAATAAATCTTCCTATCTTCTATCTTGAGGATTGCCAAGCTAAATCTGAAGATCTCACACATCGGGTGTCCAAGGAGCCCTTTATGTATTCGGCCTTTATCAATGGATTGTTATTTTTGTGCCACACCTAGGGTTTGAAGTATTTGTCGTGCGGCAGTTTCCTCTTGCATCCGAGCTCCAACACCGGACTGCATTTGAGGTATATTTTTGCAGCCGAGCACCAATGCCGGACCACTTCCGAGCTTCAACGCCGGATTGTATCCGAGCTCCAACACCGGACTGTATCCGAAGGGTCTTGTTACAACCGAGTTCCAATGCCGTAAATGCCCTCTATGGAGCCATCCACTTGCATCCGAGCTTTATCCCGAAATGCTTTCGAGGTTGTTCAACACCTCGGTCATGGGCTAATTGTTTGCGGATTTTATTTCCAATGAGTGTAAATTTATTTGATGTCAATATGTATAACCAGTAGCCCTCAAGGTGTGTGTCGGTCTCAAATAGACTGTGCCATTGACTCTTTAAAGATTGGTTGCGAAAAAATTGATTTTTGCTTACAATTTATGTGTAATGATTCTATGTACCCAGGTAATTTACATCATTAGTGCTCAGATCCGCATTGTACAAAACTTTGTTGACCGACCATCATCTTCAACCTCCTCGGCCGGTGGCCAGGGAGTGTTTGTCCCACTTTATAAAGCCTTTATGAGGGCAAAGATTTACGACAAACAAGGCAATCCGGCCATACGGTTTTATAAACAAAGGTACACGGAGAGATATGTTATATTATGTTTTAACGTAAGAAACATCTTCCAAAGAAAATAGTCCCACTATTGGTTCCTTTCTTTGGGTTGTCATGCTGATCATGATCATAAAACCTCACCTCCGATCAATGTGGGAGGAAAATATTGAGGATTTAGTTTGGGGAAAGTTCCCGAACTCTATAGTATTAATCAACCAAAATTTTCACTTCCGTCGTTGCCGACCAATTATATCCTTTAAGATCGCTAGCTTTCGGCTTCACCTAGTCTGAGGTACTAACTCGGATGACCCGGTAGTAACAATCAAAGAGGTGCTCCCTTACCGCCTAGCCGAACAATCGGGAACGTAGGGGTAAGCACAGGAGCCAAGCAACCCAGCTTGGCCAAAATCTGAAGTCAAACTGATGCATATTTATGGCTTTATAACGATGATTGCAGAAGGCAGCCCTCGTATATGAAATACAAACGCTGAAGATATGTTTATTTTGACTCCGTTGTGACCGTTTATTAGTTGAAAGTGGCCTATCGTTGGCTTCCACCCCCTTGTAGATGCTACGCAGGGTGTTTTCGCAATAACAAAACAACCCTTAGCCGACATCTCGGTGCCCGAAGGCGGTTGTGTTAGCAGAAACGAGGCAATCAGATATGCGGGCTTTATAACTTTCACGTAGTCATAGGAGCTTTAAGTTGGGAGGGCAGTAACTAGCCCCCGGTTAGTATTCGGCGACAGTCGAGGTCAAGCCGTAAACACTTCAGCCAATGTTATGAACACCGTCATTTAACATGGGGTGACCTCTATCGATATTATAGTTTAATACAGTCATCGGATCGCTGACCAGTTTATGCTTATTGTGACAGTCAGTTTTCGGCTTTCTCCACTGAGGCGCTTAACCATGCTAGCTGGAAGCACAATCACAGTGGTTCTCCCTTTGCGCACCGAGACGAACAAAGCGGAATGTAGGAGCCAAGCACAGGAGCCGGGCAACCCAACTATTGACTGAAGACACAATTCGAAATTGATGCATATATAGCAATATCCGAGAATGTTTTTGCCGAATCTCTAAAGGTGTTCGACGCTGTACTGCGAGACTTATGCTGGAAACACACAAATAGTTTAAAAGTTCCATAGGCTTGGAAACCTAAAAACTTCATTAAAAACTTTACACCCGAACTAAATCGAGTCATTTGGTGCTAATCTGAAAATTGGTCTTTTTAAAAAAAAGTGTGCTCCTGTTGTGCTTTAACATGACACATCGCGATCTCAAGACTTCAAGTGGGTCAGCCTATGGCTTCAAGCTCCTTATCCCGATGGCGGAGTGCTTCTCCGAGGCCAGTTTAGCAAACTAAACTCGATCGAATTTAGAGAGAAGCTAGGCTATCCGGCTATTTACCATACACTCGACTCGAAAAAGGAGCGGTAGAAAAAGACTTTGCAACGATCAAGAAGAAAACACATTTACTATAAAACGACTCATGTAAATTTTAAGAGCCCCTAGTTAACATGGGTAAAGGGAGTTTCTTTTAACAGACAACGTATGTGAGCAAGGTCGAACCAAACACAAGTAAAAAATTTAAGACTTTGAGCATGAAAGCGACTTAGCTGGTTAATGTGTTCGGCATTGATGACGCAGTCCGAGCTTGATGCGGGACAAGGTTCCATCCCCCAAGCTGGTCCCGAGATGGCTGAGCGAAGAGCTCGGCACTCCAGAGTGGTGACATAGCCCGACCAATGCAGGCCGGCACAATGAAGCCGAAGTCCCCGGCGTGGTTTAATGAAGTGAGCACAAAGTCCCGAGTCCAGCCGAGGTGACGTGGTATGTCTGTACACCGAGGTGACAACACTGCCCGACCCAGATCATTTACATGTGCACAGGAAATAGTGCAAACCGAAGATAATAGTAATAATAATAAATTTAAAAAAAATTGTTGCATAATTAATAATTTATGCAAAGTGAGTAATAAAACAAATATGGCATGTGTGCCAAACACTCGATGAGGTAGAGCTCCCTCAGCGATGCCGAAGTCCCGAGGCAACTGAACATGTCGGTATGTGATACGTCTCCAACGTATCTATAATTTTTGATTGCTCCATGCTATATTATCTACTGTTTTGTACATTATTGGGCTTTATTATCCACTTTTATATTATTTTTGGGACTAACCTATTAACCGGAGGGCCAGCCCAGAATTGCTATTTTTGCCTGTTTTAGGGTTTCAAAGAAAAGATCAAACGGAGTCCAAACGGAATGAAACCTTTGGGAACGTGATTTTCTCAACGAACAAGACCCAGGAGACTTGGACCCTACATCAAGACACAAAAGAGGAGGCCACGATGTAGGGGGCGCGCCTACCCCCCCAGGCGCGCCCTCTACCCTCATGGGCCCCCTGTTGCTCCACCGACGCACTCCTTCCTCCTATATATATACCTACGTACCCCCCAAACGATCAGATACGGAGCCAAAAACCCTAATTCCACCGCTGCAACTTTCTGTATCCATGAGATCCCATCTTGGGGCCTGTTCCGGAGCTCTGCTGGAGGGGGAATCCCTCTCCGGTGGCCATCTTCATCATCCCGATGCTCTCCATGACGAGGAGGGAGTAGTTCTCCCTCGGGGCTGAGGGTATGTACCAGTAGCTATGTGTTTGATCTCTCTCTATCTCTTGTGTTCTTGATTTGGCACGATCTTGATGTATCGCGAGATTTGCTATTATATTTGGATCCTATGATGTTTTCTCCCCCCTCTACTCTCTTGTAATGGATTGAGTTTCCCCTTTGAAGTTATCTTATCGGATTGAGTCTTTAAAGATTTGAGAACACTTGATGTATGTCTTGCCGTGCGTATCTGTGGTGACAATGGGATATCACGTGATTCACATGATGTATGTTTTGGTGATCAACTTGCGGGTTCCGCCCGTGAACCTATTGTAACGCCCCGGACACACCCGCCGGTGGTCGTTACTCCTGGCGGGATCTAGACTGGCCCCACAGATCAATACTAGTCTTTTCTGCGTACTTTGTCCTCACTCATGCGCACCCGGGAGCAACTTCCCGGTCGGTCACCCATCCTGACACTACTCCAAGCTGAGCACGCTTAACTTTGGAGTTCTGTCCGAATGGGCTACCGGAAAAGAAGGAATTCCTTATTGATATGAGTAGTCTATCATCCCTAATAAGCCAGGCCATCACATACACCCCCACTCAGAGGAACCGACGTCCTCGTCGGGCCACAGGAACGTTCCCTCTTGGCACAACCGTCTGTGCATCCAGTCCGGTACATGTGCCATGTCGTGTGCCACGACGGGCCACAAACGTCATGAACAACATGACCGCACACCTGTCCGCAACCATCCGTGTAACCGCGATGGTCGGCTCTGATACCAACTTGTAACGCCCCGGACACACCCGCCGGTGGTCGTTACTCCTGGCGGGATCTAGACTGGCCCCACAGATCAATACTAGTCTTTTCTACGCACTTTGTCCTCACTCATGCGCAGCCGGGAGCAACTTCCCAGTCGGTCACCCATCCTGACACTACTCCAAGCTGAGCACGCTTAACTTTGGAGTTCTGTCCGAATGGGCTACCGAAAAAGAAGGAATTCCTTATTGATATGAGTAGTCTATCATCCCTAATAAGCCAGGCCATCACACCTATGCATAGGGGTTGGCACACATTTTCGTCTTGATTCTCCGGTAGAACCTTTGGGGCACTCTTTGAGGTTCTATGTGTTGGTTGAATAGATGAATCTGAGATTGTGTGATGCATATCGTATAATCATACCCACGGATACATGAGGTGGCATTGGAGTATCTAGGTGTGTTAGGGTTTTGTGACTTAAGGTGTTATTCTAGTACGAACTCCAGGGCTGTTTGTGACACTTATAGGAATAGCCCAATGGATTGATTGGAAAGAATAACTTTGAGGTGGTTTCATACCCTACCATAATCTCTTCGTTCGTTCTCCGCTATTACTGACTTTGGAGTGACTCTTTGTTGCATGTTTAGGGATAGTTATTTGATCCAATTATGTTATTATTGTTGAGTGAACTTGCACTAGTGAAAGTATGAACCCTAGGCCTTGTTTCAACGCATTGCAATACGGTTTACGCTCACTTTTTTCATTATTTACCTTGCTGTTTTTATATTTTCAGATTACAAAAACTATTATCTACTATCCATATTGCACTTGTATCACTATCTCTTCGCCGAACTAGTGCACCTATACAATTTACCATTGTATTGGGTGTGTTGGGGACACAAGAGACTCTTTGTTATTTGGTTGTAGAGTTGCTTGAGAGAGACCATCTTCATCCTACGCCTCCTACGGATTGATAAACCTTAGGTCATCCACTTGAGGGAAATTTTCTACTGTCCTACAAACCTCTGCACTTGGAGGCCCAACAACGTCTACAAGAAGAAGGTTGTGTGGTAGACATCAAGCTCTTTTCTGGCGCCGTTGCCGGGGAGGTCTATGCAAAAGTCAATATACCAAGTACCCATCACATACCCTTATCTCCCGCATTATATTATTTTCCATTTGCCTCTCATTTTCCTCTCCCCCACTTCACCCTTGCCATTTTATTCGCCCTCTCTCTCTCTCTATCCTCCTTCTCTTTCCCGTTTGCATCTTTTTGCCCGCTTGCTTTTTGTTTGCTTGTGCATTAGTTCGTTTGCTTGTCGTTATGGCTAGTCCCTTACCTTATGCCTCCATGTCTAAAATTGGGGAAATTATTGTCGATATGGACAATAATAATATCATGAAAAATTCTGATGCTCCTGCTAAAGAACCACCCATCTTACATACAAAAAAAATTTCATGTTGGTAGTGGTAATATTACTGGAAAAGGAGTTATTCAAGATTTATTTACTTGTGCCGGTGCTTTACCTTTTATGGGTAGTTCCATCCTTCATAGAACTAGTAGTCTTGCGGACGCTATTGCCATGCTTGTAGTTGAACTTGAAAGACAATTCATGCACATGCACCCTTGCATACAAAGGATTTTCCTAGAATTTTCTAATATTGAACATTCTTTAGTTAAGCGTGCCGCTACTATGTTTTTGGCTCATGAGTTTAGATTCATAATAAAAGAGGCCAAAGAAATCTTTGCGCATTATAGGGTGGACGCTTGTCGTCCTCCCATAGAGGCCATCCTCTTTGATCAAGAAGAAATAATGCATTTTCAATCTCTAGACTATGTTGCTTTCAATGAAAATCTTAGAAAAAGGGTTCCTACCAATGTTTTAGTTGATAGAATTTCTGAACTTAATGATGATTTGGCTATTCGAAATAATGAACTAGGATATTCTCTTGAATATAGGCTCACAAAGTTCTGTCAAAAGAATGCTTACAATGATGAATTGGTTGTGCAATACGAAGGACCAAAGGAGGAACCTATACCTCCTAAGGTTGATCTTGGGGACTTTTGCCCCATTAAATATAGCCCTTTTGATTAATTTTGTTTGCCTCAAAGAAAACTTGCTGCCGAACGTAGATAATATGAAATGAGTTTTAATGATCTATCTTATTATTATGGCAATACCTAGATCTATCCTTGCTTCTTATGCCTAGCTAGGGGCGTTAGACAATAGCGATTGTTGGGAGGCAACCCAATTTTGTTTTTATTCCTTGCTTTTTGCTCCTGTTTAGTAATAAATAATTTATCTATCCTCTGTTTAGGTTGTGTTTTTTGTGTTTAATTAGTGTTTGTGCCAGGTAGAACCATTGGGAAGACTTGGGGAAAGTCTTGTTACACTTGCTGTAAAAAACAGAAACTTTAGCGCTCACGAGAACTGCTTCCATTTTTATTTGGAAAGTTATATTTAGTTAATTATTTTTGCAGATGATTAATAGATAAATTCCTCACGTACAGAAATTTATTTTAGAATTTTTGGGGTTCCAGATCTTGCGCTAGCTACAGATTACTACAGACTGTTCTGTCTTTGACAGATTCTGTTTTTCGTGTGTTGTTTGCTTATTTTGATGAATCTATGGCTAGTAAAATAGTTTATAAACCATAGAGAAGTTGGAATACAGTAGGTTTAACACCAATATAAATAAAGAATGAGTTCATTACATTACCTTGAAGTGGTCTTTTGTTTTCTTTCGCTAACGGAGCTCAGGAGATTTTCTACTTTGAGTTTTGTGTTGTGAAGTTTTCAAGTTTTGGGTAAAGATTTGATGGATTATCGAACAAGGAGTGGCAAGAGCCTAAGCTTGGGGATGCCCATGGCAACCCCAAAATAATCTAAGGACACCTAAAAGCCAAAGCTTGGGGATGCCCCGGAAGGCATCCCCTCTTTCGTCTGCTTCTATCGGTAACTTTACATGGAGCTATATTTTTATTCACCACATGATACGTGTTTTGCTTGGAGCGTCTTGTATGATTTGAGTCTTTAATTTTTAGTTTACCACAATCATCCTTTCTGTACACACATTTTGAAAGAGCCATACATGATTTGGAATTTGTTAGAATACTCTATGTGCTTCGCTTATATCTTTTCAGTTATATAGTTTTGCTCTAGTACTTCACTTATATCTTTTAGAGCACGGCGGTGGATTTGTTTTATAGAAACTATTGATCTCTCATGCTTCACTTAGATTATTTTGAGAGTGTTAAATATCATGGTAATTTTCTTAAAATCCTAATATGCTAGGTATTCAAGATTAGTAAAATTTTCTTATGAGTGTTTTGAATACCAAGAGAAGTTTGATGCTTGATGATTGTTTTGAGATATGGAGGTAATAATATCAAAGTCGTGCTAGTTGAGTAGTTGTGAAATTGAGAAATGCTTGTGTTGAAGTTTGCAAGTCCCGTAGCATGCAAGTATGGTAAACTTTGTGTAACAAATTTGAAACATGAGGTGTTATTTGATTGTCCAGATGAGTGGCGGTCGGGGACGAGCGATGGTCTTTTCCTACGAATCTATCCCCCTAGGAGCATGCGCGTAGTGTCGAGGTTTTTGTTGACTTGTAGATTTTTGCAATAAGTATGTGAGTTCTTTATGACTAATGTTGAGTCCATGGATTATACGCACTCTCACCCTTCCATCCTTGCTAGCCTCTTTGGTACCGTGCATTGCCCTTTCTCACATTGAGAGTTGGCGCAAACTTCGCTGGTGCATCCAAACCCCGTGATATGATACGCTCTTTCACACATAAACCTCCTTATATCTTCCTCAAAACAGCCACCATACCTACCTATTATGGCATTTCCATAGCTATTCTGAGATATATTGCCATGCAACTTTCCACCATTCCATTTATCATGACACATTCATTATTGTCATATTTCTTAGCATGATCATGTAGTTGACATAGTATTTGTAGCAAAGCCACCGTTCATAATTATTTCATACATGTCACTCTTATTCCATTGCATATCCCGGTACACCGCCAGAGGCATTCATATAGAGTCATCTTTTGTTCTAGTATCGAGTTGTAATCGTTGAGTTGTAAATAAATAGAAGTGTGATGATCATCATTTTTCTAGAGCATTGTCCCAAGTGAGGAATTAAAAAAAGAGAGAGAAAGGCCATATATAAAAAAGAGAGAGAAATGCAAAATAAAAAAATGTGAGAAAAAGAGAGAAGGGACAATGTTACTATCCTTTGCCACACTTGTGCTTCAAAGTAGCACCGTAATCTTCATGATAGAGAGTCTCTTGTTTTGTCACTTTCATATACTAGTGGGAATTTTCATTATAGAACTTGGCTTGTATATTCCAACAACGGGCCTCCTCAAGTGCCCTGGGTCTTCGTGAGCAAGCAAGTTGGATGCACACCCACTTAGTTTCTTTTGTTGAGCTTTCATACATTTATATCTCTAGTGCATCCGTTGCATGGCAATCCCTACTCCTTGCATTAACATCAATCGATGGGCATCTCCATAGCCCATTGATTAGCCTCGTTGATGTGAGACATTCTCCTTTTTGTCTTCTCCACATAATCCCCCTCATTATATTCTATTCCACCCATAGTGCTATGTCCATGGCTCGCGCTCATATATTGCGTGAAAGTGTATAGGTTTGAGATTACTAAAGTATGAAACAATTGCTTGGCTTGTCATCAAGGTTGTGCATGATGAGAGCATTCTTGTGTGACAAAAATGGAGCATGACTAAACTATATGATTTTGTAGGGATGAACTTTGTTTGACCATGTTATTTTGAGAAGACATAATTGTTTTGTTAGTATGCTTGAAGTATTATTATTTTTATGTTAATATGAACTTTTGTCTTGAATCTTTCAGATCTGAATATTCATACCACAATTAAGAAGAATTACATTAAAATTATGCCAAGTAGCACTCCGCATCAAAAATTCTGTTTTTATCATTTACCTACTCGAGGACGAGCAGGAATTAAGCTTGGGGATTCTTGATACGTCTCCAATGTATCTATAATTTTTGATTGCTCCATGCTATATTATCTACTGTTTTGGACATTATTGGGCTTTATTATTCACTTTTATATTATTTTTGGGACTAACCTATTAACCGGAGGCCCAGCCTAGAATTGCTGTTTTTTGCCTGTTTTAGGGTTTCGAAGAAAAGGAATATCAAACGGAGTCCAAACGGAATGAAACCTTCGGGAACGTGATTTTCTCAACGAACAAGACCCAGGAGAGTTGGACCCTATGTTAAGACACAAAAGAGGAGGCCACGAGGTAGGGGGCGCGCCTACCCCCCAGGCGCGCCCTCCACCCTCGTGGGCCCCCTGTTGCTCCACCGACGTACTCCTTCCTCCTATATATACCTACGTACCCCCAAACGATCAGATACGGAGCCAAAACCCTAATTCCACCGCCGCAACTTTCTGTATCCACGAGATCCCATATTGGGGCCTATTTCGGAGCTTTGTCGGAGGGGGAACCCCTCTCCGGTGGCCATCTTCATCATCCCGGTGCTCTCCATGATGAGGAGGGAGTAGTTTTCCTCGGAGCTGAGGGTATGTACCAGTAGCTATGTGTTTGATCTCTCTCTCTTGTGTTCTTGATTTGGCACGATCTTGATGTATCGCGAGCTTTGCTATTATATTTGGATCCTATGATGTTGTCTCCCCCTCTACTATCTTGTAATGGATTGATTTTCCCCTTTGAAGTTGTCTTATCGGATTGAGTCTTTAAAGATTTAAGAACATTTGATGTATGTCTTGCCGTGTGTATCTGTGGTGACAATGGGATATCACGTGATTCACTTGATGTATGTTTTGGTGATCAACTTGCGGGTTCCGCCCATGAACCTATGCATAGGGGTTGGCACACGTTTTTGTCGTGATTCTCCGGTAGAACCTTTGGGGCACTCTTTGAGGTTCTATGTGTTGGTTGAATAGATGAATCTGAGATTGTGTGATGCATATCGTATAATCATACCCACGGATACTTGAGGTGACATTGGAGTATCTAGGTGACATTAGGGTTTTGGTTGATTTGTGTCTTAAGGTGTTATTCTAGTACGAACTCTAGGGCTGTTTGTGACACTTATAGGAATAGCCCAACGGATTGATTGGAAAGAATAACTTTGAGGTGGTTACGTACCCTACCATAATCTCTTTGTTCGTTCTCCGCTATTAGTGACTTTGGAGTGACTCTTTGTTGCATGTTGATTGATAGTTATATGATCCAATTATGTTATTATTGTTGAGGGAACTTGCACTAGTGAAAGTATGAACCCTAGGCCTTGTTTCAACGCATTGCAATACCGTTTAAGCTCACTTTTATGATTATTTACCTTGCTGTTTTTATATTTTCAGATTACAAAAACTATTATCTACTATCCATATTGCACTTGTATCACCATCTCTTCGTCGAACTAGTGCACCTATACAATTTACCATTGTATTGGGTGTTGGGGACACAAGAGACTCTTTGTTATTTGGTTGCAGGGATGCTTGAGAGAGACCATCTTCATCCTACGCCTCCTACAGATTGATAAACCTTAGGTCATCCACTTGAGGGAAATTTGCTACTGTCCTACAAACCTCTGCACTTGGAGGCCCAACAACGTCTACAAGAAGAAGGTTGTGTAGTAGACATTAGTATGGCAATTCGACCAACAAGGTGATCAAAGGAGCCTATTTAGGCCGATTGGTACGACGACGTCGGCTTGCCGCAGTGACCACGTGACGAAGTCGAAGTCGATTACCTACACATGTAAAATAGTGTAGTCCAACAATAATAATATAAATAAAAATCCTCGTGTAATTAAGTTACACAAAATAATTTATTTAAAGATATTTGGCCTGACGCCGAAGTCAATGTCGATGCAGGGCGTCATCATGATGTGGTAAAGGCATGGCAACGCCTGAATTCATAGGTTAGTCCGAGTTCCGGATGCGGCGTTCACCGAACTTTGTATGGAAACTGACCGAACCACCACGCGACTGTCGTTAATGCGGCCACCATTTGATAGACCTGTGTACACATGATGGAACAAACCAGAGTAGTAATTCCCTGGGAAAAATAAACCCAAACAAGCAAGAATTACTAGGATTAATGGCACCTGGTTTATTTGTTGTAGCAATCCGAAGAAAGGTGACTCGCAAAATTGGGACTCAATCCACACACCCATTGCCTGATGGGCGATAAAGCGACGACATGGCGATGCTGGCAAAGGTTGGCTCGCCGAGGCAAAGCCCCCGGTCCAGCTAACGTGACAAAGCTGGTCGGCTGGTGACGCCGAAATCACCGAGGTATGTTGATGAAAAAATAGCAAAGTCCCCGGTCCAGCCGAGGTGTCGAAGCCTCCATGTCAGCCGATCAGTCGAAGCATGTCGGCTGGTGATGCTGAAGTCACTAGAGTAGGTTTGATGAAGATATGGTGAAGCCCTCCGTCCAACCGAGGTGACGGAGCAGGCCGGTAAGGAGACATTGCAGTTGCCGTGTCAGCCGAGGTGTTGAAACAGTTCGACGTGATGGACATCGGCTTGAAGAAGCAACAGTGCGGCCATGCTGACACAGGTCGTAACTTGTGACGCGGTCAATGCCGATCTGCCCGCTCCATGTGATCTGTGGGGTGGCGATGTTGGTGATGATTTATCCTTTGCGATTCCGAACTCTGGTTCGGCTCGCCGAGATGATGATCCGAAGAAGTTGAGCTCGGCTCAACAAAGCGATGATGTGTCTAGTGCAGGTCGGCAGCCGTGAAGCAATATTGCCGGACTGGTTTGACACCAGCGTGACGGTGAATATTACCTCCGAAAAGGAGCAACATTTGTGAGCATGTGTTCAGAAACAAAACACAATACCCTAGAAAGATATTCTTCCAAAAAGGTTGTCCAATATCTCGTTCATGAAGAAAGATGAACTCGGGTCGGATTCGAATTCGCGCAGAAAACAGATCCGAACAGTGATGCACTAATCGGAAGGTTCCTGGTGTTTGATCGGTCGGATCGAGCTGAAATTTCGAAAGGTGGTAGATATGGAAATTCCGCAGCAGATGAATGGTTGGATCTTCCAAATAACCTCCAGCTGGGATTTGGAGACCACGCCCTAAACTCGTCCTGATTCCCGTCTAGACTCGATAGGGCTTCGGTATATCAGAGATCAGCGGAGATTGCTTGTAACACCCTCGATGCGACTATAGCTCCCACGTGTCGAGGCACGACTTAGAGACATAATCGCATTGAAGGCATATGTCGCAAGTTAGGCAATCTTCACAACATCCCATGTAATATAAATAATAAAGGGGAGATAACATAGTTGGCTTACACTCGCCACGTCAATCAAGTACATAAATAACATTACATCATCCAAACACTCATGGCTCAACTACGGCGCCAAAATAAAAGAGAACCCAACATGCGACATGGTCCCATTCACCCCCACCTGGGCACCACTACTGATCATCAGGAAAGGAAACATAGTAACGTTGTGAGTCTTCGTTGAACTCCCACTTGAGCTCATACGCGTCTCCTGGAGCGGAATCATCAGGCCTTGCATCTGGTGTAATAGTAATCTATGAGCCACAGGGACTCAGCAATCTCGCACCCTCGCGATCAAGCCTATTTAAGCTTATAGGTAAGGCAAGGTAAATATGTGGAGCTGCAGCAAGCGACTAGCAAATATGGTGGCTAACTTATTCGCAAAAGAGAGCGAGAAGAGGAGGCAAAGCGCGAGCGAGAAGCTAGCGAGCAACCTGCGCAAACATTACTCCAACACCGTGTCCACTTCCCGGACTCCACCGAGAAGAGGCCATCACGGTAACACACTCATTTGATTCATTTTAATTAAGTTAAGGTTCAAGTTATCTACAACCGGACATCAACAAATTCCCATCTACCCATAACCGCGGGCACGGCTTTCGAAAGTTCAAATCCCTGCAGGGGAGTCCCAACTTAGCCCATGACAAGCTCTCATGGTCAACGAAGGAATAGACCTCCTCCCAAGACGTAACCCAACAGCGTAAGGAACGCAAAATCCGGGAACATAACACGGATATGACGGAAACTAGGGCGGCAAGAGTGGAACAAAACACTAGGAGAGAGGCCGAGCCTTCCACCCTTTACCAAGTATATAGATGCATTAAGATAACATGGCAATATAATGATATCCCAACCAGTAAATAAAAGATGTTCCAACAAGGAACGGCCTCCAATCTTCACCTGCAGCTAGCAACGCTATAAGAGGGGCTGAGCAAAGCGGTAACATAGCCAATCAATGGTTTGCTAGGACAATGGTGGGTTAGAGGTTTGACATGGCAATTTAGGAGGCTTGCAAGCAAGTGGTAGGCATCGTAGCAATGGCATAGCAAAAGAGCGAGCAAACTAGCATAGCAAAGATAGTAGTGATTTCGAGGGTATGATCATCTTGCCTGCACAGTTGTCAGAGTTGACTGGATCCTCAAAAGCAAACTCAACGGGCTCCTTGTTAGCGAACTCGTCTCCCAGCTCTACCCAAACAAGACAAACAAGCAACAAGGACACAATCAACCACATGCAAGGATCAAGCGATATGATGCAATGATGATATGCTATGCAGGATGCGATGCGGGATGCAAAATGCAAGATATGACAGGAAATGCATGAACCTGGCCTCAACTTGGAAAACCAAGTGTGCCACAGGAAATATGAGATGAAATCGCTTGAAAACGATATAAAGAACGCCGGAATCGGAGTTACGGTTTGGAAATGGCAAGCGATTCAAAAATGACACCGGTCTGCGATTTACAGCAAGTAGGCCTCTAAATGCAATGAAATGAACATGCTACACCACCCAAACATGACAGCAAAATACATGGCAGGGATTCACACAAGATGCTTAACAAAAGTCTAGCACTGAGCTACGGCCAAATCATCCATTAACAGGTTCAAACAAGCATGGCAAAAATGCAAATGGCAAACAGATCTCAGACTTAGTGAAATTAACACTTGTCTGGAATTTCAGATCAGGTAGCCCTCTTTGGAGCAACAAAACTACCTGCTACAGGACCTGAACATGGCAAAGTAAAGCATGGCATGGAGCTACTCAAAGAGCTTAACAAAAGTCCCTTAGTGACCTTGAGCCAAAAGGGATCAGAAAATACAATTGCAAGCATGTGAACATAGCAAAAACATAATCAGTTTTCAGACTTCGTGAAAAATTGACACATGCTGAAACATAACTCAAGTAGGCATGTTTACGAGCTCGATGCACTCACTATGGTGCAAGTCATGGCAAGGCAAGCATACACCCATCAATAAGGCACAAAATTCAAGCTAGACATGTAAAGAACAATAGCATAGCATGCACGGATCAACTACATCATCATCGGCAAAATTGCAAACAAGTTGACAATCTGCCCAGATTCACAAAGTAGCAAAAGTAGAGCTTGATTCACTCAGGCAAGGGTGCTCCATAATTGCAAACAAAGACATGGATGGATAGAGCACTATAATATTAACAAAACTCCCTTACTGATCATCCCCAAAAGAGGCACGGATCACTAGAAAACAACAAGAACATATGGCATCATGAGATAAACAGCCCCAGGACTTAGTGAAATCACTAAGTCCCTGAAAACAGAATTAGCAAGTGCACCACTTTGCAAGCTTGCACAAGTCACCACACACATCCTAAAAATACATGGGTTGCACCACTGGACAGATGACATAGCATGCACACATGTAGAACTCACGGGCATAGCATGCACACATTAATCATGGCAAAAATGACAAAAGTGCTCAACGGAGTAGCAGATCTGACAATTAACTCAAGTAGCCCTCTTCTAACAGCATTTCGGACATCAAGATGACCTCAAATGAAAATGATGCAATGGAATGAAATGATGTACTCTCAGAGATGAACATTTTGATATGCTATATGCATTAATCGGAGCTACAGATGCAAAGTTACGGAGCCGCGAACAGAGGCATATGGATTAGGGTTTCGGGCAAAAAGTCAACCGTCTCAGATCCAGATCTAGATCCAGCCGGAGTTACTATTCATGCACGGACTTTGAGGATGGCCGGAGGGGCTTGGAGCTCGCCGGAGGAGCTCGGACGAGGCCGGGGCGGCGAAGAGGCAGCGCCGGCGGGCACGGACGCCGAGGCGGCGGGCGCGGCGGCACCGGTGGCGGTTGGTGGCGTCGGGCGGCTCCGGACCAGGGGGCGCAGCGGGCTGCGGCCAGCCGGCGGCGAGCGGCGTGCGGCGGCTCCGGTCGCCTCGGGCGGCCGGGCGCGAAGAGGAGGGCAGCGGCTTCGGGCGAGAAGAGGCGGCGGCGATGCGGGCCGGGAGGGCACCGCACGGGCCTGCGGGCCGGCGGCGGGGTCGGCGATGTGGGGCGCAGGGCGCGGTGGTGGCGGAGAACCCGGGAGCGCCAGGTGGCGGCGGTGACGGATCCGGACACGTCCGGCTCGGCGCGGACGTTGTCCGGCGGCGGCGGAGATCTTCTTTTTTTTAGGGTTGGACGGGGAGAGATCCGAATTTGGAAATGGTGGAGGTATATATAGGCATAGAGGGAGCTAGGAGAGTCCAAATGAGGTGCGGTTTTCGGCCACGCGATCGTGATCGAACGCTCTAGATGATGGAGCAGAGTTTGGTGGGTTTGGGGCCAAATTGGAGGGGTGTTGGGCTGCAACACACATGAGGCCTTTTCGGTCCCTCGGTTGACCGTTGGAGTATCAAACGAAGTCCAAATGATACGAAACTTGACAGGCGGTCTACCGGTAGTAAACCAAGGCCGCTTGGCAAGTCTCGGTCCAATCCGGAAATGTTTAATCCCCACACACGAAAGAAAGCTAGAAATGACCACCGGAGGAGAACGAAGCGCCGGAATGCAAAACGGACAACGGGGAAAATGCTCGAATGCATGAGACGAACACGTATGCAAATGCAATGCACATGATGACATGATATGAGATGCATGACAACGATAACAACACCGGAGACAAAAACCCGAACCCGAGGAAATAAATATAACTTAACGCCGGAAACGGCAAGAGTTGGAGTACAAATAGGGAAAGTTACATCCGGGGTGTTACATTGCTCCATCAGAACGCGACGAAATTTTACAGGGTTGTTGTAGACTCAATTCCGCACAATTCCAAAGAAGTAATCGTCAATACAATGCTCGAGGAGGTGGTGGCAGCGGATACAAGTTTTCTGTCCGAAAAACAACCCGCTGATACGTCTCCAACGTATCTATAATTTTTGATTGCTCCATGCTATATTATCTACTGTTTTTGATGTTTATGGGCTTTATTATACACTTTTATATCATTTTTGGGACTAACCTATTAACTCAGAGCCCAGTACCAGTTTCTGTTTTTACCTTGTTTTAGAATATCACAGAAAAGGAAAACCAAACGGAGTACCGAACGGAGTCCAATTGATCTAAAACTTCACGGAACTTATTTTTGGATCAGAAGAAGCCCGGGAGACTTGGAGTCTACGTCAAGGAAGCTTCGAGGAGGCCACGAGGTAGGGGGGCGCGCCCACCCCCCCTGGGCGCGCCCTCCACCCTCGTGGGCCCCTCGTGCCCTCCCCCTAACGTACTTCTTCCGCCTAAATATCTCCATATACCCTAAAAACATCCGGGAGCACAATAGATCGGGAGTTCCGCCGCCAGAAGCCTCCGTAGCCACCGAAAGCCAATCTAGACCCGTTCTGGCACCCTGCCGGAGGGGGCAATCCCTCTTCGGTGGCCATCTTCATCATCCCAGTTCTATCCATGACGAGGAGGGAGTAGTTATCCCTCGGGGCTGAGGGTATGTACCAGTAGCTATGTGTTTCATCGCTCTCTCTTGTGTTCTTGAGGTGGTACGATCTTGATGTATCACGAGCTTTGCTATTATAGTTGGATCTTATGATGTTTTCTCCCCCCTCTACTCTCTTGTAATGGATTGAGTTTCCCCTTTGAAGTTATCTTATCGGATTGAGTCTTTAAAGATTTGAGAACACTTGATGTATGTCTTGCCGTGCGTATCTGTGGTGACAATGGGATACCACGTGATTCACTTGATGTATGTTTTGGTGATCAACTTGCGGGTTCCGCCATGAACCTATGCATAGGGGTTGGCACACGTTTTCGTCGTGATTCTCCGGTAGAAACTTTGGGGCATTCTTTGAGGTTCTATGTGTTGGTTGAATAGATGAATCTGAGATTGTGTGATGCATATTGTATAATCATACCCACGGATACTTGAGGTGACATTGGAGTTGTAAGTGCATCTAGTGCCACCCCTAGTTGGTTTTGGAGTATTGACGACAAACCTAGTTGAGGGACTAATGTGTTTGTGAGAATTGCAGGATAACACAGGTAGAAGTCCCTCATTGATTCGGTTTTACTACCAGAGATGACCCCTAAAACTGTATGAAGACATTGAAGTCAAAGGTGGTATATGAAGATATTCACATTGAAGACTATGACAAGAGAAGACACTATATGAAGCCTATGGAGCTCGAAGACTTAGATCTTTCGTAGTTCTTTTTCTTTTGTGTTGAGTCATAAGAACCACAGTACTGTTAAGTGGGGTCCAAGAGAACCAGTCAGAATGACTGAAGTGATGCCTAAACCAAAAATCTATGTCTTCGAGTGAAGACTATGAGAGCGAATCTTGTCCAGAGTCGGACAAGTCAGCTTTGCTTGTAGCCCAAGTAAAGTTGCCGTGTGAGTTTGAAATCTGACCGTTGGAACACGTGTCAGTTCCTTAGTGACCCAGGGTCATTTCAGACAAATTAGGTCGGGTTGCCAAGTGGCTATAAATAGCCCACCCCCTACAACCATAAACGGTTGGCTGCTCAGATTGAAAGTACGGCTTTTGTCGTTTGAGAGGAACCCACCTCGAAGCCTTTGACAGAGAATTCCTTGCGAGGATAAAGCCCTAACCACCAGAGCCATAGAGAATTGGGCATCACTTAAGTCTTCTTGTCTTTGTGATCTGAAGACTTATTACACTTGAGGACTGTGCATCCTCCAGCCAGTTAGGCGTCACGTTCTGAGCATCCAAGAGACATTGTGGATTGCCGGTGAACGAAGTCTGTGAAGGTTTGGGAGTCTACCTTGAAGACTTACCAGAGTGATTGGGCGAGGTCTATGTGACCTTAGCTCAAGGATAATACGGTGAGGACTGGGTGTCCAGGACTGTGTGTCCTAAGGTTTAAATACCTAGCCGCTCCAACCAGACGTACAGTTGTCACAGCAACTGGAACTGGTTCAACAAATCATTGTCTTCAACGAGTCACTGGTTTCATCTTCACTTCACTTTACTTACTGTTACTCCTTGTGAAGTCATTGTATGTTTGCTCTATCATTTGTCTTCACTGAGTTACTGCGTGTTCTGTTTGGCTTCACAATATCTTCCTACCTGATCCTTACTACCTAGCTGCTATTAGTCTTTGTGCTTTCACTTCATTGAATACTTGACTATGGTTTGCCTAGTGTAGTCTACCTTCCGCTGCATGGTAATAGGTTTAATTTTATCGTTTGTCTTCAAAACTTCTATGTTCTGAAGACTTTCATAAAAATCGCCTATTCACCCCCCTCTAGTCGATATAACACACTTTCAATTGGTATCAGAGCAAGGAGCTCCCTTGTTCTGTGTGATTCGGTTTAACCACCTGGAGTTTTAGCTATGTCGACTGCAGGGATAATTAAAGTCTCCGCTGCGTGCCCCATCTTCGATGGAACTGAATATCCCTACTGGAAGAATAAGATGCGCATGCATCTTGAAGCCATTGACGTCGATCTATGGTATGTCGTCGAGAACGGCGTTCCCAAGGCTGGAGAAGGTGTCACTGCTGCTGATGTCAAGAAATTCGTTCAACTGGACTCTACTGCCAAGAATATCATCTGTGGTCATCTGACCAAAGGACAGTATGGCCGTGTGAGTGCTTTGAAGACATCCAAGCTGGTCTGGGACTGGCTCTCAAAGGTCAATGAAGGCATCTCAACCCAGAGAGATCAGAGAATCAATGTCCTTCGCAAACTCTTCAACCGCTTCAAGCGAAATGACAATGAGAATGTCCAGCACACATTTGACCGACTCACTGACATCACAAATGAGCTTCAAGCCCTCGGCGCCATTGAGATTACCAAACACGAAGTCGTCAAGACACTGCTGAGATCACTTGATAGTTCGTTTGACATCCTGGCCCTGATGATTCAAGAACGTCCTGATTTCAAGACACTCGATCCGTCTGACATACTTGAGAGGCTCAACACACATGAGTTTCAGCTTTTGGAGAAAAGAGATATCTACGGTCCAAACTATGGGCGAACTCGTGCCTTGAAGGCAAAAGCTGTCTCCTCATCTGAAGAAGAATCTGGCAGCAGTTCTGATGATCCTGAAGACATTGGAAGGGAACTTGCTATGCTTGTCAAGAAGTTCCAAAAATTCACCAAGAAGAAAGGCTTCAGAAAGTCTTCCCGATCAAGTTCAAGGAATGATGAAGCTCCTGCTCATGACTACAAGAAGAAAACATGTCACAGGTGCAAGAAACTTGGCCACTTCATCTCTGTGTGTCCACAATGGGACAATGAGAACAAAAAGAAGAAGAAGAGCAAGGAATATGACTCTGACGACAAGAAGAATAAGAAGAAATACTCAAAGTCTTCTTCCAAGTCTTCCTCAAAGTCTTCATCACATAAGAAGAGCTCATCTGGCAAGGCACGTGTGTTTGTTGGCAAGGAAATGGATTCAGAGGAGGAGTCTTCTTCTGAGGAGGCGGAGGTGGAGTCTGAGGAGGAATCCGACTCAGGCGTCGCAAGTCTGGCTACAGCATACGTTGCCAAGTCCATCTTCAACACTGAAGACAATGACTTCATCACCGACACCGATGCAAATGACAAGGACTACTCTGCTTCTACCTACTGCTTCATGGCACGCGGTGCCAAGGTAAACACACGCACTACTCACTATCAAACATCTAGTGACGATGACTCTGATTGTGGTTCAAAACCTAGCTACAAAACATTTGCTAAAATTGCAACTGAACAACGGAAAGCTATGGAACATATTCAAAAACTGTTAGACAGAAGCGATGATTTGTTAGGTGCTGAAATGACTCGATCTGAATCCTTAATTGAAGACATAAAAAATCTTCACGTTAAGTATCAGGAACTTGAAAGTCGTCATGAAACTCTCTCAACAACTCATGAAAAGCTTTCCTATGATTATCTTCAAAGGAAGCAAGATCTTGAGAAATTGAGAGCAGTTCATGAAGATCTTCAAACGGAAAACGAGTCACTTCATGCCAAACAGATCAGTCCCGCTCAGGAAGGATTTGAACCACCATGTCTTAAATGCATTGAGCGTGATAATGCTATTTCTGTTGCTGAAGGTTCTACTGCTACTGCTGTTGCAATATCTTCAACTGTTGATGTGGTAACTAACCCCTCTGCTGAGGATACCACCGCTATTGCTGATGAGAATGCTAGGTTGAAGACATTGCTTGAAACAGGGATGTACAAAAGTCTTAAAGGGCATCAGACACTATGTAATGTCCTGAAAAAGCAGATTCTGAACTGAAACCCTAGGAAAGAGGGTGTAGGGTTCGTAAGGAAAATGAATGCAGATGGCTCTTACTGGAAACCTGAGCAGTACCCCAAAACCATGTGGGTTGCTACAAAGGAACCTTCAGCAGATCCATCCAATCTATCTGGCTTCACTTGTGCTAACCCCATTATCATTGATGAATCCTTTGATGCAAACTATATACTATTTAAGAATTAGAATGGTGAAGTATTTGCCAGGTACATTGGTACTAACTGCAGGAATGGACCGCCTATGAAGAAGATCTGGGTTCCGAAAAGGTGTCTGGAGAGTCTTCCTGTGAATGTCATCATGACACCTCACGTGAAGAAGACAAACCTCAGACCAAAGGCTTCATACGGTCCAAAGGCTTCATACAGACAGAGGACTCACCTGAGTCGCACTAACACAAATGTTTTGCAGGGAAACCATACTCAGGCATATGAATTTGAGAGCAGTTCATCAAACCGCCATGTTCATAAGACTAAGAACTATTCTGCTTATTCTTATGAGTACTATTGTACGCCTGCAAGACTGATTGCTAGGGCTTCAAAGCCAAAATTCTCAGATGCTGCACTTAGACTTGTTGCTTCTAAGCCACCCTTGAAGATGTGGGTGGCTAAGAAAGCTTAACTCTCTTTTGCAGGGAGCCTATCCCCCTAACGGTCCAAAGGCTTCATACGTTCCAAAGGCTTAATTCTCCAGCAGAAAACCAGAATCGTCTAACGCTATTGCTGGGGACCTTAAACATCTTGTAGGGCGCAAGATCAAATGCCCAAATGGTCTTACTATGTACTTCGTACCTGAATCGCTTGCTACTCTCCCTATTAGTCCTAACCTGGATCTAAGCTTTCATAACCCACTGGTTCGTCAAATGTTTTTGCTTCACAATGCTCTTGGTGAAGCCTATCCCCCTAACTGCACTATAAGGTACGACACCAGCGTCATCAGAATGGATTATTGACAGTGGGTGTACAAATCACATGAATGGCAAAAGAAGTCTTCTTATGGACTCAACCTTACGTCCATCCGACAAGAGCCACATCACATTTGCTGACACTGGTAAAAGTAAGGTATTGGGTCTAGGTAGATTTGCAATCTCAAGGGATCAACACATGGATAAAGTCATGCTTGTTGAATCCCTTGGCTTCAACTTAATGTCTGTCTCAATGCTTTGCGATTGAACATGATCGTAATGTTTGGAAAATATCGTTGCCTTGTACTAATGGAATCTGACAAGTCTCTAGTGTTTGAAGGGTATCGAAAAGATGATTTGTATGTGGTAGACTTCTCAGCAGGACCACAGCTTGCAGTATGTCTTCTAGCAAAGGCTTCAGAATGCTGGCTCTGGCATCGGAGGCTTAGATATGCTAGCATGAGGAACCTCCACACCCTTGCGAGGAAGAAGCATGTCATAGGCATCGAGGGTGTCAAGTTAAAGAAAGACCACTTATGCGGTGCTTGTGAAGCAGGGAAGATGACGAGGGCCAAACATCCCTCGAAGACAATCATGACCACTACTCGACCCTTCGAACTACTTCACATGGATCTTTTCGGTCCCACTCATTACTCAACTCTAACTACTACTGCTTGCCTCTATGGCTTCGTTATTGTTGATGATTATTCTAGATATACTTGGGTGCACATAATCCTTTACAAGACTGAAGTGCAGGATGTCTTCAGACGCTTCGCCAATCTAGCTATGAACAATTTTGGCGCCAAGATAAAGCACATCAGAAGTGAAAATGGCACTGAATTCAAGAACACTGGCCTTGATACATATCTTGATACATTGGGCATCACACATGAATTCTCAGCCCCGTACACGCCACAGCAGAATGGCGCCGTCGAACGCAAGAACAGAACACTAATTGAGATGGCCAGAACGATGCTAGATGAATACAAGACCCCAAGAAAATTCTAGCCCAAAGCCATTGATACTGCATGCCATACAATCAATCGTGTTTATCTTCACAAGCTACTGAACAAGACATCTTATGAGCCCCTTACTGGCAAGAAGCCAAATGTCAGTTACTTCAGAGTATTTGGCGCAAGGTGCTGGATCAAGGACCCACATCACACCTCAAAATTTGCACCAAAAGCACATGAGGGTTTTATGCTTGGATATGGAAAGGATTCGCACTCCTACAGAGTCTTCAATCTCTTTCATTACAAAGTGGTTGAAACAGTGGATGTGCGGTTCGATGAGACCAACGGTTCACAAAGAGAGCAGCTGCCAAATGTGCTAGATGAAGTTCCATCTAGTGAATCAATCAAGCTAATGGGAACTGGAGAAATTATACCTTCTGAAGCTCATCCTGAAGAAGAACTTATCATTTCAGCACCTGATCAACATGAAGACAATGCTCATCCTGAAGACATTCCTTCCAACAACGACAATGAACAGCAAGAGCAAAGTCTTCGCCCCATACATCCTCGCGTTGCCAATGAAGTGCAGATTGAAAGAATAATTGATAGCATCAATGCACCTGGTCCACTCACTCGTTCAAGGGCAACTCAGCTAGCAAATTTCTGTGGGCACTTCGCATTCATCTCAATAGCAGAACCCAAGAAAGTTGAAGAAGCCTTCATGGAACCTGAATGGATTCAAGCTATACAAGAAGAGCTTCAACAGTTTGAGCTAAATAATGTATGGGAACTGGTTAAGCGTCCTGATCCACGGAAGCACAATATAATAGGCACCAAATGGATATATCGCAACAAGCAAGATGAGAATGGTCAAGTTGTCAGAAACAAAGCTCGTCTCGTTGCTCAAGGATATACTCAAGTGGAAGGCATTGACTTCGATGAAACATTTGCTCCTGTGGCTAGACTTGAAGCCATACGCATACTGCTGGCCTATGCAAATCATCATAACATACTTCTACATCAAATGGATGTGAAGAGTGCCTTTCTCAATGGCAAGATTGAAGAAGAAGTGTATGTTGCACAACCACCTGGCTTTGAAGATCCAAAACATCCTGACATGGTATACAAGCTCAACAAGGCACTATATGGCCTCAAACAAGCCCCTCAGGCCTGGTATGACACACTCAAATACTTCCTGAAGAGCAAAGGCTTCATACCTGGTTCCCTAGATCCCACTCTTTTCACGAAGACATATGATGGTGAACTGTTTGTGTGCCAAATATATGTGGATGACATTATCTTCGGCTGCACCAATCAGAAGTACAGTGAAGAGTTTGGATATATGATGCAAGAGCAATATCAAATGTCCATGATGGGGGAGCTGAAGTTCTTCCTCGGTCTTCAAATACGACAACAACGCAATGGCATCTTCATATCTCAAGAGAAGTATCTCAAAGATTGCCTGAAGAAGTTCGGAATGCAGGAATGCAAAGGCCTCACAACACCAATGCCAGCCAAACATCATCTGGGTCCTGACGACAATGGTAAAGAGTTCAATCAAAAGGTATACCGCTCCATGATTGGTTCTTCACTTTATCTATGTGCATCTAGGCCAGATATTATGCTTAGTGTTTGCATGTGTGCTCGATTTCAAGCGGCACCAAAGGAGTCACATCACTTAGCTGTGAAGCAAATTCTTCGATATTTGGCTCACACCCGAAATCTAGGATTATGGTATCCAAAGGGCTCAGAGTTTGATCTGGTTGGATTCTCGGATGCTGATTATGCTGGTGACAAAGTTGATCGCAAGTCTACATCAGGCACATGTCACTTTCTGGGACGATCACTTGTATGTTGGTCTTCAAAGAAGAAGAACTGTGTATCTCTCTCCACTGCTGAATCTGAATACATTGCTGCTGGATCTTGCTGCGCTCAGCTTCTGTGGATGAAGCAAACACTCAAGGTCTATGGCATTCATCTGAAGCAAGTGCCACTTTACTGCGACAACGAAAGCGCCATCAAGATTGCTAACAACCCAGTTCAGCACTCGAAGACAAAGCACATTGAAATTCGTCATCACTTCCTCAGAGATCATGTTGTGAAGGAAGACATTGATATCATACACGTCAACACTGAAGAGCAATTGGCAGATATCTTCACCAAGCCCTTGGATGAGAAGAGGTTTTGCAAGTTACGGTGTGAGCTAAATATCCTGGAATCCTCAAATGTCCTGTGATCAGGCACACATCCTAACCCTTATGCATATTGATGACTTAGATGTGCAACACACGAAGTAAAGTATATCTTCAATCAATGAAGACATACATTCTAAGTGTGAATACATTAATGTGGAATTTGACTTTGGAGCTTCACGATAATTGTGCGCCATGTCTGGGTCTAATACTTCCTATACGGTGGGTAACGCCACCACCAAACTATCTATTTTGAAGTGTTTCACTCATGGCGTTACCTTGCAATGTCTTCACATTTGGTTTGGCTTCAATCTCAACATATTTTCATGATTATCTTCACTATGTTGATTATATATATATATATATATATATACTAGTGTTCTGTCCTCTATAGCATTCACTTATAGCTATGTCTTCGTGTTGAATCTTTTGAACTAAGTGAATGTGATCGGACCCTAACCTCTCTATGCTTTCTATCTCAAACTCTATCTCTCCAAGTCATATGCATTCTATTGAAACTATCGAATGTCTTCTCTGCGTCCTTGTCAACAGAAGATACAGAGACAACCATTAAGTCCGTTTTCAATGCTCATTCCTCCACATGAAATCCGGAGAAGTAGGAACAACAACCTGACAATCCAGGCGTGCGTGGGACGTGGAACAAACCCCAAAATTCTGCATAATGGCCACGTGTTCCTCAGATGCGAATCGCCAGGGGCACCTGTGTAATAGCATAGTGCCGCCCCTGTGCCTATAAATACACACTCACAGCAGTCATTATCTCTTCTCCCACCCTCGCACGAACCCTAGCGCCACCGCTAGCTCTTGACGACGCCGGCGACGAAGCACTTCGCTGCCGCAACCTCTCCGACGCCGTCCTCACGCCGACCGCGGACATCGTCCTCTCCGCCGTTGCTGTAGGTGTCCTCCGTCACCAAGTTAGGGCACGAAAGAGTGAACTGCTCGGCCTCATCTCCCACTCCGTCTAGCAGTTCTCAGTGTGGTAAATAAAACTCCCTTTTTACAGCACCGTTGATCCTATTGATCTGTCACTTTCTACCACGAGCAATTTCTGTTCACACAAGCTAGATCTCTCTCATACTGCATCTCATAACATGCCTAGTATATTCACTTGTCCTTCACAAAGTAGTTAGATTCCTCACTTGTACTGATCTGTGGATTCGTACAAATCTGGAACCAACTTCTTATCTATGAGTGAATGTCTTCGCACGATGAGGTCAATGTCTTCTAAACAGATTTATCTTCAAAATCTTCTGAGAATGCATATGACCTCTTCCCCTTCCCTCGCACCTTAATGCTGTCACAGGTACATGTCCGTGGGAGAATCCTTTGGTTCTCATAGTCTGCATTCATTTGCAGAATTCTTACAGCATCACATAAATTCTCCTGAAGCCAGTTCCTGTTGGTCCAGCAAACGAAAACCTTTGAAGCCTTTGAACGTCTTGAAGCCTTTCAAGTTAAAGTTTATGGCTTCAGAGAAAGCAGCAAGGAAGGGTGGCAGAAAGCGTCGTGGTGAGACCTCCAGAGATCTGCCAGATGAACTCTCAGAAATGTACAAGACAGATCCTGAAGAGGATTACAGTCAGCGCAAGACCCGAATCCAATGGATTCGAAGATATTGGGCAGAACAATGGTTCAAATACTGATTTGTGACCCAGGAGTATGCTGAGAAAAACGCCATCAAGAGACCGTGGGGTGACATCCTATTCCAGAATCTTCTACCCAGGTCCAGAGATGAAGCCATTGCTCAAGGCTTCTATCCATGCATGGTCCGTGGACCACAGCCTGCTGATGCACACTCTTCGTCACTGCTATGTTGTCGTGACGACAATCTGTTCAAGCGCAACTTCCAGTTTGCTCAGAACTCAGCGAAGCAGAACAAGAAGACTTTTGGGTTAGACTTCAACCCTGGTCCCTCATCTCCAAGGGCAGATGGCACACGACATGCAGAACCCAATGTCATCGGTCCTTTTGCCAACCTTGAAGCAGTTGAAGAAGTTGAAGAAGCCAAAAGCTTCAAATCCGGCCCCTTCACCAAAAATCTCAAGGGCGAAGCCATTGGCAACTGCACCTCCTGAAGACAGTGTGCAGTCTGAAGACTTTTCACCCGTCTCCAAGCCCCAGAAGGCCAAGATACCTCTGTCACACTGGCAAAGAGCTAACAGTTACTGCCATTCTGCGCAACGACGACATTGATCTGTCAAGTGATGAAGATCTTGCAGATGACGCTCTTGAGCAACTCATCAAGAGCAAAGAAGAAGCAGAAATCTTCAATGATCTGCCTCTCTTTGATGTCACCATCATCCACAACTTCATTGACGAGTGGTTTGACACGCCAAACATCAGCTTTGAAGATCTGCAGCTACCCATTGGCCTTAGTGTCGCCTTCCAAGGCGCCATTGCTTCAGAACTTGCTATTGCCCAGCGCATTGTTGAACTGAAGCAGAAGATTGACTATGAAAAGGCTCAATTCAAGAAGCATATGGCCAAGCTCAGCGTGCAACAAGTGAAGAACTTCAAGACAATGATGCACGAGCTCAAGGAAGCCTTTGTGAAGAAGCGTGCAGAAGCTTAGGGTTCGCGTGAGCGCATGAAGACTCTGGCTGACAGATGTGTGCAAGCCTATAATGAGGCTGAGAAGCGCAAGGCGCTTGGGCGTCCTGGCATCGACCCCAGGATGGCCGCAAAGAAGAATAAGAAACCTGCTACAGCTGAACCTGATGCACCAAGGCAAGAAGCAGTTTTGATTGTCTTCCCAACTAGACTGACTGGCTCGAAGCCAAAAAGCCGGTCAACAACTTCAGAGCTCAAGAAGACAAGAACTGCTGAGGCTGAAGCCAGGAAGAGGAAACACTCTGAAGCCTCTCCTACTGCCCCCACCAAGAAAAAGAGAAAGACCAAGAAAGCTCGGGCTGCTCCCACAGAGCCCTTGATAGTTGAACCCATTTCTATGGTTCATCCTGACGCAAAATGTCAACTGACAGTTAATGATCCTGCTTCCACAGAGGCTCCTGAAGCTGAAGACATTCCAGCAGCTGATCCCATCGCTGTTGAAGACATTGGTCATCATGACAATGTAGAAGATGATGCAGTCCTTCCTCAGTTTGAAAACAGCAAACTCATCAGCATTGGTCGTCCACTGACGCCAATTGTACAAGATGCTTCATGGGGGATCGCCCACAACAGGAAGAAGACTATGAGGCCCAGCCCACTCCAACTCCACAGGCGTCGTCTGCGCTCCGCAGGCTTCGCAAAGGTCCAAGGCCTCAGGTCTTTGCTGAAGACATTCCGGCTGCAACAGCTGCAGAAGAAGAAGTACCACAAGATCCCACTCCCCTGTTCCACCAAGAAGCAGTTCTCCAGGAGAATGTGCTTGTGACCGACCCTCCAGCTAGTCAAGTGGAGGATGAAAATCGTGAGGCTGCCACAACCACCAATGAAGCTAATGTGGAGCCCTCCCCAGCAAAAGCTTCAGAAGACAGCGAAGCCACTGATCCCGCCACGTCTGTTCCTGAGTCTGCTGCCGGTCCCCAATTCAACTATCATGTTGAGCACAGACCTCAGGTCCAGAAGCCAATTCCAAGACTACCAAGGTTTCCAGGTCCTGCATCAGCACCTGGCTCCTTCAACATCAATGGCTTCAGGGCAGACAACACGTTCTTCAATAGCTCCAGGAACCCCTACTCAAGGTAAAGGATATCATCTGATCGGTTCTGGAACTATCCTCAGTGAAGCTATTACTCTTGCATTCTTTACAACCAAGGTCGCATCTTCCCACACAAGCGCCTTGACGTTGAATCTATAGCTGGTCTGCCCTGTTTAGAAGAAGTGTTGGATTGCTTCAAGCAAGTGGGTCTGCTGCAGTTTGTTACTGATGAAGAGCATTGGAATGAAGAGCTGCTGCTACAATTCTATGCCACACTTCACATCAAAGGGTACAGCAGAGATCCGAAGACTTGGGTCCTGGAGTGGATGACTGGCAACATTCATCACGAAGCCAATGCATTTGACATCATTGAGCTCACTGGCTTGGCCACTCCTGGCGATATCTTCGAGCAAGGCTGTCAGCTGCATGCTGAAGCTATTGAGAGCATCTTTCAGTGGCCAGAACCTGATATGAGTCAAATGCTCAGCATGATGAAGCCATTGCCCCAAGATGCTGCTTATCCCACAGAGTTCTTCGTTGAAGACCTTGAGTACCTGCTCAGAACCATCTATCACATCATCCAGCGAACTCTCTGGCCTATAAAAGTGCACTCTCCAAATGCCAAGCTTCAGGGTGCAATGAAGACTTTGGTCTTCTATATACTTCATGGCAAATGCTTCAATGCACAGGACTTCATCATACGCCAACTTGCTGCATCGGGCATTGATCTGTTTGGTTTGAAGTTCTACGCCCCTTGGGTCATGCGGCTGATCAAGCTACACTCCGCCATCTCGTATCAGCCCTCAGCCCGCAACCATCGGATCTTCTTGCCTAACGTGGACATGTCTACTGAAGCCATATATTCTGAGCCTGCCAAGAAACCTCTAAGTCTTCAGAATGCAGACCATCAGAGTTTTACTCAGAATGTTGAAGGCGTTGAAGCAGTTTCTCGGGTGTATCCTTTGGCTGGCACTACATGTGCACCACACCCTGCTTCCACTGAAGCCACAGACAGTGCCACTGCTCCAAGACCCAAGAAGCGTACTCGTGTTCTCAACGACCGAGAGCTTCTTGTGGCTCTACATCAGAAATAGGATAGGCATCATGACTGGCTGAAGCGTTAGATGAAAAGCCTCTTGGTGGATGTTAATCGCACTCAAAATCTTGCCACCAAGAATGCTTTCGTTGCCCATGAAACCCGTCGGCGCACATGGAAAGGGCTCACGATGATGTGTTCTGAAGCTGATCTTCAAGAGGATGGCTTCTCTGAGAGATTCAAGTTTGACTCCACACCTCCTCGAAGGGTTGTGCTGCTAGGAACTCCATCCCTTGAAGACTCTGAGTTCTCTTCCTCTGATGCCACAGTGACTGCCAGAATTATTGAGGAAGAAGACGATGCTACTTCACCGCCACCTCCTTTAGCACCTCCAAGCTCTTCTGCACCGCCAAACAACACCAAAAACCCTGCTACTTCACCTACTCCTCATGGGAACGAGTAGAGGCTCTATGTCTTCAAACCTTTTTGGTCATTACTGACAAAAGGGGGAGAAGCATACGAGATTGTTAGTCTTCAAGCGGGTCCATATGGGCGGGTGCTTTATATTTTGCTTCGTGCTTACAACTCTCGTTTTTGCTACATTTGGTTCTTATGAGTTGTAACACTTAAACTAGATGGTCGTCTACTACTTATTTGCCACCTTGTTTTGCGAAGATAAATTCCGCATGTGCGATGACAAATTCCGCACTTAGCTCATTCTGCAGACGTCCATTTTCCATTATGCATGTCATTATCTTCATATACTTTCACATGCATAGTGGATTGTCATCATAAGTTGAAATGGATCTCCACAAGTACAACCTGCCATGTGCATTTGCATTCCAAAAGCAAATTAACTTATATGCACATCTTCAGGGGGAGCCCTTGCAACTTATGAAGACAATTCCTTATCCTTTACAATTTCACAGATTATATTCCCTGTTGAAAACTTCAACTAGTTTGTCATAAATCACCAAAAAGGGGGAGATTGTAAGTGCATCTAGTGCCACCCCTAGTTGGTTTTGGAGTATTGACGACAAACCTAGTTGAGGGACTAATGTGTTTGTGAGAATTGCAGGATAACACAGGTAGAAGTCCCTCATTGATTCGGTTTTACTACCAGAGATGACCCCTAAAACTGTATGAAGACATTGAAGTCAAAGGTGGTATATGAAGATATTCACATTGAAGACTATGACAAGAGAAGACACTATATGAAGCCTATGGAGCTCGAAGAGTTAGATCTTTCGTAGTTCTTTTTCTTTTGTGTTGAGTCATAAGAACAACAGTACTGTTAAGTGGGGTCCAAGAGAACCAGTCAGAATGACTGAAGTGATGCCTAAACCAAAAACCTATGTCTTCGAGTGAAGACTATGAGAGCGAATCTTGTCCAGAGTCAGACAAGTCAGCTTTGCTTGTAGCCCAAGTAAAGTTGCCGTGTGAGTTTGAAATCTGACCGTTGGAACACGTGTCAGTTCCTTAGTGACCCAGGGTCATTTCGGACAAATCAGGTCGGGTTGCCAAGTGGCTATAAATAGCCCACCCCCTACAACCATAAACGGTTGGCTGCTCAGATTGAAAGTACGTCTTTTGTCGTTTGAGAGCAACCCACCTCGAAGCCTTTGAGAGAGAATTCCTTGCGAGGATAAAGCCCTAACCACTAGAGCCAGAGAGAATTGGGCATCACTTAAGTCTTCTTGTCTGTGTGATCTGAAGACTTATTACACTTGAGGACTGTGCATCCTCCAGCCGGTTAGGCGTCGCGTTCTGAGCATCCAAGGGACATTGTGGATTGCCGGTGAACGAAGTCTGTGAAGGTTTGGGAGTCTACCTTGAAGACTTAGTAGAGTGATTGGGCGAGGTCTATGTGACCTTAGCTCAAGGAGAATACGGTGAGGACTGGGTGTCCTGATCTGCGTGTTCAGGACTGGGTGTCCGGGACTGTGTGTCCTAAGGTTTAAATACCTAGCCGCTCCAACCAGACGTACAGTTGTCACAGCAACTGGAACTGGTTCAGCAAATCATTGTCTTCAACGAGTCACTGGTTTCATCTTCACTTCACTTCACTTTACTTATTGTTACTCCTTGTGAAGTCATTGTATGTTTGCTCTATCATTTGTCTTCACTGAGTGACTGCGTGTTCTGTTTGGCTTCACAATATCTTCCTACCTGATCCTTACTACCTAGCTGCTATTAGTCTTTGTGCTTTCACTTCATTGAATACATGACTATGGTTTGCCTAGTGTAGTCTACCTTCCGCTGCATGGTAATAGGTTTAATTTTATCGTTTGTCTTCAAAACTTCTATGTTCTGAAGACTTTCATAAAAATCGCCTATTCACCCCCCCTCTAGTCAATATAACGCACTTTCAGGAGTATCTAGGTGACATTAGGGTTTTGATTGATTTGTGTCTTAAGGTGTTATTCTAGTACGAACTCTAGGGCTGTTTGTGACACTTATAGGAATAGCCCAATGGATTGATTGGAAAGAATAACTTTGAGGTGGTTTTGTACCCTACCATAATCTCTTTGTTTGTTCTTCGCTATTAGTGACTTTGGAGTGACCCTTTGTTGCATGTTGAGGGATAGTTATGTGATCCAATTATGTTATTATTGTTGAGGGAACTTGCACTAGCGAAAGTATGAACCCTAGGCCTTGTTTCAACACATTGCAATACCGTTTACGCTAACTTTTATCATTAGTTACCTTGCTGTTTTTATATTTTCAGATTACAAAAACCTTTATCTACCATCCATATACCACTTGTATCACCATCTCTTCGCCGAACTAGTGCACCTATACAATTTACCATTGTATTGGGTGTGTTGGGGACACAAGAGACTCTTTGTTATTTGGTTCCAGGGTTGCTCGAGAGAGACCATCTTCATCCTATGCCTCCTACGGATTGATAAACCTTAGGTCATCCACTGGAGGGAAATTTTCTATTGTCCTACAAACCTTTGCACTTGGAGGACCAACAACGTCTACAAGAAGAAGGTTGTGTAGTAGACATCACCCGCTCGCCCGAGGGCGATTTTGACGTTGAGCCCCCGAGCTTCATGGATGATTCCTCCATGATCATGATAGAGATCAGAGCTGATGTTGATGAAGGCCCTTGTCCGAACATGACGATTGAAGGCAGGGCACAGTCCTTGGTCAAGCCAAGGTGACTAGTCGAGATGGCGACAAAGACGCCGACGTCGCAGTTGATCTGCAGGCGAGCCATTTATCTTTTGCCGATCACATAGCGGAACTCTCAATAAAAGCACCATTGTCGGTGTCAAAACCGGAAGATCTCGGGGTAGGGGTTCCCGAGCTCTGGATTCTTGGATCAATGATAATAGGAATGGAGGAGATGATGTTTTACCCAGGTTCGGGCCCTCTTGATGGAGGTAAAACACTACCTCCTGCTCTTGTTTATATTGATGGAGTATCATGTACAGAGTTGATCTACCGCGAGATCATAAGTTCTGGTTTAAAACCTTAGGGTATGATGGATAATGTCATAATGATCTAGCATATCCCTATCGACTAGCCCGGCCTTGGCTTATATAATGTACCAGAGGCCTAGGATAACAAGAGTCCTAGTCGAATATGTCGGTGGAGAGGAGTCCTTGTCTTGATCACCAAGTCTTGTGCAATCTTCCTCGTGTATGCATCGGTTGTCCGAACTGGCCCATGAGTAAACGACCATGGGGGTCCTCGGCCCAATTCAACTGATCGGGAGACGATGTGGTGAGTACCCCCTAGTCCAGGACACCGTCAGTGAGGACATCGCAAGATTGAACCAAAAAGTAAGCACCTCTCCCATTGCAAGAATACCAATCTAGTTGGCCAAACCAAACCGATAATTCAGAGAGAAATAAAAAGGTATCAAATTATGCATCTAAGAATGCAGAGAAGATGCAAATAATATTCATAGATATGTCGATCATAAATCCACCAAGAGGAGAATATTCATAGATATGTTGATCATAAATTCACTCATCCCGACAAACACATCGCAAAAGAACATTACATCGGATAGATCTCCAAGAATATCGAGGAGAATATGGTATTGTGAATCAAAGAGAGAGATGAAGCCATCTAGCTACTAGTTATGGACCCATAGGTCTGAGGTAAACTACTCACACTTCATCAGAAGGGTAATAGGGTTGATGTAGATGCCCTCCATGATCGAACCCCCTCCGGCAAATCGCAGGAAAAGGCCCCAAGATGGGATCTCACGGGAATACGAGGTTGCGGCGGCGGAAAATTATTTTCGTGGCATGTTTTGAGGGTTTAGGAATATATCTAAATTTGTAGGCCAAGGAAGGAGGTCAGGGGGTCTCTGAGGGGGCCACAAGCCCTAGGGCCCCCCCTGGGGCGCCCCTGGCTTGTCTTCTCCTGGAGGGTCTTCTGACTTGGACTCCAAGTCCCATGTGTGTCTTCGGGCCCAAGAAAGATCATCGCGAAAATTTTATTCCGCATGGACTCCGTTTGATATTCCTTTTCTGCGAAACTCAAAAACAAGGAAAAACAGAAATTGGCACTCTGCTCTAGGTTAATAAGTTAGTCCCAAAAATAATATAAAATAGCATATTAATGCATATGAAACATCCAAAACAGATAATATAACAGCATGGAATAATCAAAAATTATAGATACGTTGGAGACGTATGAGACATCTGTAACGCCCTCGATGCGGCTATATCTCCTACGTGTCGAAGCATGACTTAGAGGCATAACCGCATTGAAAGCAATGTCGCAAGTAAGGTAATCTTCACAACATCCCATGTAATAGATAATAAGGGGAAAGGTACATAGTTGGCTTACACTCGCCACGTCACACAAAGTACATAAATAGCATTACATCAACCAATACAATCATGGTCCAACTACGGTACCAAAATAAAAGATCAACCCCAACAAGCGACATGGTCCCGATCGCCCCAACTGGGCACCACTACTGATCATTAGGGAAAGACACATAGTAATGGCGTGAGTCTTCGTCGAACTCCCACTTGAGCTCAAGCGCGTCATCTGGAACGGAGTCATCAGGAACTGCATCTGGTTTGGAAGTAATCTGTGAGCCACGGGGACTCAGCAATCTCGCACCCTCGCGATCAAGACTATTTAAGCTTATAGGTAAGGTAAGGTAATATGTGGAGCTGCAGCAAGCGACTAGCATATATGGTGGATAACCTGTTCGCAAAAGAGAGCGAGAAGAGAAGGCAAAGCACGAACAAAGAACTATAGAACATCCTGCGGCAAACATTACTCCAACACCGTGTTCACTTCCCGGACTCCACCGAGAAGAGACCATCACGGTAACACACAGTTGGTTCATTTTAATTAAGTTAAGGTTCAAGTTATCTACAACTAGACATTAGCAAATTGCCATCTGCCCATAACCGCGGGCACGGCTTTCGAAAGTTCAAATCCCTGCAGGGGAGTCCCAACTTAGCCCATGACAAGCTCTCATGGTCAATGAAGGATATTCCTTCTAGCGGGAAGACCCGATCAGACTCGGAATCCCGGTTACAAGACATTTTGACAAGGTAAAACTAAACCAGCAACACCGCCTGAATGTGCCGACAAATCCCGATAGGAGCTGCACATATCTCTTTCTCAGAGCGCACTCAGATTGTCCAAGGTACGGGTAGGCCAGCCCAGAGTTGCCCCTGGTGGCCACCGGCAGCTGACAGGTTGGACCAACACTCAGAGGAGCACTGGCCCGGGGGGGGGGGGGGGTTTAAATAAGATGACCCTTGGGCTCCGAAAACCCAAGGGAAAAAGAGGCTAGGTGAAAATGGTAAAACCAAGGCTGGGCATTGCTGGAGAAGTTTTATTCAAGGCGAACTGTCAAGGGGTTCCTATTATCACCCAACCGCGTAAGGAACGCAAAATCCAGGAACATAACACCGATATGACGGAAACTAGGGCGGCAAGAGTGGAACAAAACACTAGGCAAAAGGCCGAGCCTTCCAGCCTTTACCAAGTATATATATGCATTAAGATTACAATATAATATAATGATATCCCAACAAGAAAATAATGTTCCAACAAGGAACGATCTCCAATCTTCACATGCAACTAGCAACGCTATAAGAGGGGCTGAGCAAAGCGGTAACATAGCCAATCAACGGTTTGCTAGGACATGGTGGTTTAGAGGCTTGACAAGGAAAATTGGGAGGCATGATAGGCAAGTGGTAGGCATCGTAGCATAGGCATAGCAAAAGAGCGAGCATCTAGCAAAGCAAAGATATATGTGATTTCGAGGGTATGATCATCTTGCCTGCAAAGTTGTCAGAGTTGACTGGATCCTTGAAAGCAAACTCAACGGGCTCCTCGTTAGCGAACTCGTCTCTCGGATCTACCCAAACAAGACAAACAAGCACAAGGAACACAATCAACCACGTGCAAAGCTCAAACAACATGATGCAAACATGGTATGCTATGCGGGATGCGATATGTGATGCATATGCAAGATTTGACAAGGAACGAATGAACCTGGCCTCAACATGGAAATCCAAGTGTGCCACTGGAAAGGTGAGGTGATTTCTCTTGAAATCGATATAAAGAACATCGGAATCGGAGGCACGGTTTGGAAATGGCAAGCAAAACAAATATGGCACCGGTCTGCGGTAAATAGCAAGTAGTCATCTAAATGCATCGAGATAATTATGGTACAACACTCAAACATGGCAGAAAAATACATGGCAGGGATCCACTCATAATTCTTGACAAAAGATGAACACAGAGCTACGGCCAATTCATCCATTAACAGGTTCAAACAAGGATGGCAAAAGTGCAATTGGTAAACAGATTTCAGACTTAGTGAAATTAACACAAGCCTCGAATTTCAGATCAGGTAGCACAGTTTGGAGCACGAAAACTATGTGCTACAGGAACTTAACATGGCAAAGCAAGGCATGGTATGGAGATACTCAAAGAGCTTAACAAAAGTCCCTTAGTGACCTTGAGCCAAAAGGGATTAGAAAATACAATTGCAAGCATGTGAACATGGCAAAAACATAAACAGATCTCAGACTTAGTGAAAAACTGGAGCATGCAAATATGATAACAAGTAGGCATGTTCACGAGCTCGATGCACTCACTATAGAGCAAGGCATGACAATCTAAGCATACACCCATCAAGAATACACATTATATAAGCTAGGCATGGCAATAACAACAACATAGCATGCACGGATCAACAACAACATCCTCAGCAAAATCGCTAACAAGTAGACAATCTGCCCAGATTCACGAAATAGCAAAAGTAGAGGTCGATTGACTCAAGCTAGGGTGCTCCATAATTGCAAACAAACATGGATGGATAGAGCACTACAAGGTTAACAAATCATCCTTACTGATCATCCTCAAAAGAGGCACGGATCACTAGGAAACAACATGAACATATGGCATATTGATAAAAACAGATCAAGGACTTAGTGAAATTGCCAAGTCCCTGAAATCAGCATTAACGAATGCACTACTTTGCAAGCTTGTGCTAGTCACCACACACATCACAAAAATACATGGATAGCGCCTCTGTAAAGATGGAAAAGCACATAACAAATCACATGTAGAGCTCATGAGCATAACATGCACACATTAATCATGGAAAAAATGACAATAAGCTATTTGGTGCAGCAGATCTGACAATTAACTCAAATAGCTCTCTTCCAACAGCATTTCAGGCACCGACATGAGCTCAAATGAAAATGATGCAATGAGATGAAATAATGTACTCTTTGAGGCGAACATTTTGATATGCTATACGCGTAAAACGGAGCTACAGGTGCGGAGTTACGATGCGTCAAAGTTTGCCAAAAATACTGAGAAACTTGGGACTTAGGGAAAAATATACGCTCCGGATCTAGGGTTTCACTGTAGCACGGGGACCAATGCGGCGGCGGATCCCGCCGGAGAACTCGCCAGAGAGCTCGGGGAAGCAAGGGCCGGCCGGATCCGGGCAAGGGGGAGGCAAAGGCGAGGCCGTTCGCCACCGGGGCGCTCGCCGGCGTCGAGGGGCGGCGTCCCCCGGCGGAAGCGGCGGCCGGAGTGGTGCGGCGGGGAGGCGCCGGAGCTCGGGCGGCGAACGGCGTGCGGCGGCGGGGCGCGCCGGAGTTGAGGAAGGCACGCGCGGGCGGCGGCGCGCGGGAACCGGGGCGGGAGGGCCCCGCCTGGGCCCGGGCGGGCCGGCGGCGCGGGGGCGGCGAAGTGGGGCTCGGGGCGCCATGTGGCGCTCCCAGGTTGGCCTGAGGCAGCGGCGGACACTGTCTGGCGCGGGCCGGGCACGTCCGGTGCGTGGCGGATCTGATTTTTAGGGTTTCGGGCGGGAGAAGAACCGGGATTTCGGAGGAGGGGCTATATATAGGCATAGGAGGAGCTAGGAGAGTCCAAATGAGGTGCGGTTTTCAGCCACGCGATTGTGATCAAACGCTCTAGATGATGGAGAGGGTTTTGGTGGGTTTTGGGCCAAATTGGAAGGGTGTTGGGCTGCAACACACACGAGGCCTTCTCGGTCTCTCGGTTAACCGTTGGAGCATCAAACGAAGTCCAGATGGTACGAAACTTGACAGGCGGTCTACCGGTAGTAAACCAAGGCCGCTTGGCAAGTCTCGGTCCAATCCGGAAATGTTTAACCCCCACACACGAAAAGAAGGTAGAAATGACCACCAGAGGAGATAGGAGCGCCGGAATGCAAAACGGACAACGGGGAAAATGCTCGGATGCATGAGACAAACACGTATGCAAATGCAATGCACATGATGACATGATATGAGATGCATGACAACGACAACAACACCGGAGACAAAAACCCGAACCCGATGAAATAAAATAACTTAGCGTCGGAAACGGCAAGAGTTGGAGTACATATAAGATAAATTACATCTGGGGTGTTACAACATCACCCTCTCAAAATAGGCTTTCGTCCGCTTTATTGATAAAGCATACGTCCATACAACCAAGTCTCAACCATAGTCATAAAAGGAAACTGATGGGGCTACAACACAAACACACCCAAACGAAAGAAGAAGAAACATAAAAAGGTCGTCAGAGCAAGCCGCAAAGCAGACGAATGGTCGGAGAGCCGACGTGTGGAAGACAAACAGAGCGGCCAAATAGAGCTGAAGCCGGTCACGATCTCTCGGCCTAGCGAGCGGATGCCAGTGCTGCAAGAAGCCAAGAAATTTGAAGAATGAGTCAGAAGTACGCTGCGGGAACACTCTGTAGGATCGAAAGTATGTCTAGAGGGGGGGTGATTAGACTACTTGACCAAATAAAAATCTAGCTTTTCCCAATTTTAAGTCTTGGCAGATTTTAGCAACTTAGCACTAGTCAAGTAATCAACCTACACATGCAAGTCTAAGAGTATAGCAGCAGAATATAAAACATTGCACATGAAGGTAAAGGGAGGAGTTTGGAGGAAGCAAACGCAATGTAGACACGGAGATTTTTGGCGTGGTTCCGATAGGTGGTGCTATCGTAAATCCATGTTGGTGGAGACTTCAACCCACGAAGGGTAATGGTTGCGCGAGTCCACGGAGGGCTCCACCCACGAAGGGTCCACGAACAAGCAACCTTATCTATCCCACCATGGCCATCGCCCACGAAGGACTTGCCTCACTAGGTTAGATCTTCATGAAGTAGGCGATATCCTTGCCCATAAAAACTCGTTGGTTCAACTCCACAATCTTGTCGGAGGCTCCCAAGTGACACCTAACCAATCTAGGAGACACCACTCTCCAAAAGGTAATAGACGGTGTGTTGATGATGAACTCCTTGCTCTTGTGCTTAAAATGATAGTCTCCCCAACACTCAACTCTCTCTCTCTCACTGATTTGGATTTGGTCGAAACAAGATTTGAGTGGAAAGCAACTTGGAGAAGGCTAGAGATCAAGATTCAAATGGTTGGAATGGAATATCTTGGTCTCAACACATGAGTAGGTGGTTCTCTCTCAGAAAATTAATGTTGGAAGTGTAGGCATATGCTGATAGCTCTCTCCACGAATGAAGAGTGGGTGGAGGGATATATATAGCCTCCACACAAAATATAACCGTTACACACAAATCACGAAACTCGGTGGGACCGAATAATGAAACTCAGTCAGACTGATTTAGTTCAAAATGTGAACGTTAGGCTTTTCGGTGGGAACGACATGTCAACCCAGTGTGACTGAATTCATTAGGGCCAGGGCATAACATAATCTCGGTGAGACCGATTACACAAACTCGGTGGGACCGATTTTGGTAATAAGCTAACCAGAGAGTTGGTCAAGCAAACTCGATGGGACCGATTCCCTCATCTCTATGAGACCAAAACGTTATGAATGGGAAACAGAGGGTTTGCATTGCGAACTTGATGGGACCGATCACTTATCTCGGTTGGACCGATACGTTATGAAGGGAAATAGAGAGTTTGCAATCCCATCTTAGTGAGACCGAGAACCATATCGGTAAGACCAAAGTGACTAGGGTTTGTGGAAGTGGCCATGTCGAATGAACTCGGTGGCGCCGGATAGAAAGTTTCGATGGAGCCGAGTTTGACTTTTGGTTTGGGACATATGTGGATATGAGAAAGTAGTTGAGGATTATTGGAGCATATCACTAAGCATTTTGAGCAAGCAACCCATTAAGCAACACCTCATCCCCTCTTGATAGTATTGGCTTTTCCTATGGACTCTATGTGATCTTGGATCACTAAAAGTAAAATGTAGTGTCTTAAGCTTTAGAGCTTGAGCCAATCTTTTGTCCTTAGCATTTTGAGGGGTCCACATTTCTAATCCATGCCATGCCAATCATTGAGCTTTCCTGAAATATTTATCTTGAGATATCATTAGCTCAATGAGCTATATGTTGTTAGGAATTACCAAAACCACCCAGGGATAGTTGCACTTTCAATCTCCCCTTTTGGTAATTGATGACAACATAGAGATCAAAGCTTCGACAAATGATAATAAGATTGAAATACATTGTCGCTTTGAGAAGTATGTGATAAACAAGAGCTCCCCCTAAATTTGTGCATTATTTAAATTTGCTTTTGAATGCAAATTCACAATCGATTAGGATCATGGGTTACTCTTCCATGTCACATACATCTTGGCGGAGCGCTCAAAATGATATGATTTAAAAGCACACACTCATCACCAAGCAAAGTGAATGATCATATATGGGATATAAGAGATAATATCATCGAGGCAAGCATTAAAGTAGCATATGATCAAACACATGATCAAACAAGTGTCTCACATAGACATAAAGTATCGACCAAGCACACAATAAAGTTCAACCAAAAGCAAGAGAGACAAAGTAGCAAAAACACTCTCTGTTGAAGCCTATGATCTATACATTTCTCCCCATTTGGCAACAAGTTACCAAAAATTTCGAAAATGGATAGTGCTATGCGTCTCTCAGGACTGGTCTTTGGGAGGTGGCGTAGAGAGAACTCCGAGAACGAAGGCATCTGTTGATGTAGTTGGAGTTGGTGGAGTGGGTGCTGGAGGTGGCACTAAAGCTGTAGCTGCTGGTGCTCACGATGTAGCTCTAGAATCTGGTACCTGCACTACAGCAGACCTCGTGGCACTCGCTGAAAAGCATCTGTAGTTGCCTTTACTCTCCTCTCCTCAACTTCCTCCTGGAGCTGCTCAACTGCAGCCTGTATCGCAGTCACTCTGAGGTCAAGATCATAGAATTTTGTCTCAACAATCCTTTCCAAGCTCTCTTGATTCTGAGTCAGGGTGTCCATGCCCTTCTCAATTCTCAATGTTGCTTGTATCAGACAACCCAATTGATCTTTTTTGCTTTTCAGGAACACCTGAGATGCTTCCTCAGCAGTTGGCATTCTTGCAGCTTTTTCTGCTTTAGCCTTAGCTCTCTTCTCCTGTGCTTGAGCTAATGAAGGTTCATTCTCATTCATCACAACTGTGTTATCTTCAAGTTTTGGGTGCAAAGGTAAGTGCTCCTTGTCCAACAGGTAGGTGCATGTGCCCATCTTTGAGTTGATGAGCTCCTGAATGTGTGGAGCATACCCACAAGATCTTTTCTAGTCAGCAGCTATCCTCTTGATTGTCTCTACAATCAGACTAATGACCTTGGATTTTTGAGGTATATCAAAGATTTATAGAAAGTTGATGGAATGTCCTCTAATCATCTTGTGATCTCCAGACTTGGGTAGCAAAGTTTGCCTTAAGATGGTGCTGATAGTGGTTAGACCAGACAACAAATAGTGTACAAATCCAAGCTTGTGTGTCTCCAAAGCTTTATCGGGGATCTCTTTGTACATGTTTGCCATAGAGTTGTGGTCTTTCTTCTTATTGGCATACACATCCAAATCATCATCATGTTCCTTTGGGGCATTGATCAACTTGGCCCATTCTTCAACAGTTGATTGGTACCTCGTACCTTCAGACATCTATACTATCCTTCCATCTGGATAGAAATGAGTAGTGGAGTAAAATTGCATAACTAGCTCATCATTCCATTTGGTCAACTTTTGACCCACAAACTCATCAACTCCACAAGCTTTGAAACTTTCTTGTACACCTAGGAAATAGTCTTCATTCTCATCAATGAATTCCCAATCGACCCATTTCATATCATAGATAATTGGCTTCTTGTCAAGCAGGATAGTCTCATAGAAATCCTGTCGTTCCTTGGTGTGGAACCTATAGTCAATAGCAGTCCTCCTCCTCACAGCATAAGGATCAGACAGTCTCCACAATCTCAGTCCTGCATCCTTCCTCATATTCATGTCCTCAGCTACTGGATGAGCATCACTGTGGTCTGGAATCTTGGGTTTTAGTTTTCTTAGCACTAGGGCTTCATCATCCTCTTCTTCAACTTCAGGAACTAGGGCCTTGTTCTTCTCTTCAACTGGGATGTTTCTGGTGCTTCTATTGGGCTTAGACTTGGTGGTTTGAGAAGCAACTTTGGGAGCAATTTTGGGCTTCAAAGCAGTAGCCCCTGATTTGATAGCATCTCCCATAAGCTTTTCTGACTTGGGTGTTGGAGCAGCATCCTCTTCCTCTTCATCTTCTTCTGACTCTCTCATGATGGAGGATCTACCAAGCACTCTAGCAGTGGTCTTCTTGACCCTCTCCTTCCTCTTCTTGCCATCTCCGCCCTCTTCGGGTTCAAGAGTGAACTCCATAGTTTCTTGAGTGGAGGCTATGGCCTTAGACATAGGAATCCTTTTTGCTGGTGCCCTCTTATGTAATCCTGGCTTGGTTGTTGCAGCTATGCCATACTCTTTCTTCAGCACCTTCTTCTTGGAGCTGACTTCCTCCTCAGTGGCCACATAGCCCTCATCTTTAGAATCTGAGGTTTTCTTCTTCCTTGACCTAGTGGCTGCCTTTGGCAAATTACTGGGAGTGCTCCTGCTGCCATCATCTGAGGTACTTGAGGGACTAGTGCCCTCACTCATTTGCACTTGCTCTTCTGACCTGTTCTGGCTATCACTCTGGTCTGACATCTTGGCAATCAAACTGACAAAAAACCCTGTGAACAGATATATATATATGAGGTAGACTAGATGAGCATCACAAAGTGCAGCGTTTTTGCAAAACTGATGACTCGAAAACTTAGGTTTAGTTCTCCACAGAAAGCATTTTAGCGCTACCGATTTGTTAAACTCGGTGATACCGAAGCAATTTTGGAACCTAAACTAGTGAACTCGGCTAGACCAAGTCACAGTTCGGTGGCACTGAGACTGCTAGGGTTTTACAGAGAACCGAACTCGGTCACACCGATTTGCAATTTTCGGTCAGACCGAAAACGCATGTGCAAAGGCCTAAGCCAAATCGGTGAGACCGATTTCTACAACCCTGTCGGTCCGAGATGTGTTCGGCGGAAACCTAACCCTAAATTTTTAAATCAAACCTAACCTAAAGGATGTTTTCTGTGGATAGATTCTTTTCATACGTGGTAAAGAACATGGCAAAGCAATGTGCTATGAATCAGAGTAAGGAAATAGCACTAAGAGTCGAACCCATACCCTAGTTTGGCGGGGGTTCGCTACGGCGACAGTGGCGGAGCAGAATTCTGTTGACGGTGATGGAAACCAGCGGCGGGAGGTCGCTGGCGGCGAGGAGACGATCTAGAGACCTGAGGAGGCAGAGCAGGACACACGCGCAGGCTGAGGAGTTTAAAGAAATTTCCAAAATCTCACCCGTGGGTTTATATATCCCGACCCTGTCGGTGTGACCGAGTGGAACAGCTCGGTGGCACCGAGATGCAGAATCGCAAGCGGTTACTGCAACTCGGTGTGACAGAAAAGTTTAAATCGGTTGCACCAAGATGGAAAACCTAGATCAAGTTAGTGAACTTGGTGTGACCGAAGTGGATGACTCGATTGTACCGAAATGCACAAAGTGGTTTTGGAAGTTTAAGTCTATGACAAATCGGGGACTCCGAGTGCTCCTCACACAGAGCAGTTCGAATCTGACTTGATCAAACTTTGTGATGTAGTATGAATAGAGTTTGAGATGAGAAAAGCATAGATAGCTAGAGGAGGTTCTTAGGCATTCTTGTCCATCCACTTGGCAAAAGAGAAAACGCCAAACAATCAAAACAACAAGTGGATGTCCTCGAATGAGTAAAATATGCAATCAACATGCTCACACAATAAAATGGCAAATGAAATATGTGACAAAGCATGCACAAACACTCTAGCATCTACTACCTCCGTTCGGAATTACTTGTCGCAGAAATGAATGTATCTAGACGTATTTTAGTTCTAGATACATCCATTTTCGAGACAAGTAATTCCGAACGGAGGGAGTATCAAGCAATTGACGATGACTAGGTCATCTATATATGAGTATATTGACTGAGGGGTCAAATGAGAACATTTGATCATAGGTCATACTCATCGTTTAAGCACAAGTGGGGTTGCCACTTTTACATAAAGCATTGTTGTGCTCACACCTTTAGAGTTGCTTTAGCCCAATTGATTAGAGTAAAGCTCCCCCTAGATGTGATACCCCCCTAAGAGGGATGAACTAGCCTTAGGTTTTGTCGATGATGACTTCATGTAGGTGTTGAAGACGTAGATGCTCAATGTAGATGTAGATCATTTGGAGCAATCCATTGGAGTGAGTTGCACTTTCAATACCTACATGGGTTAGTCCCACAAGGAACAAACAAGGATATCAATAGACATAGAGTGATGATCACATAAGATGATGTCCATGGAAGCATTAGGTTACCTTGTCCCTTGTCTTACCAACAAGAGGGTTTGTGACTCCTAGAACTAGTGCAAGATGTGGAAGTTGTTCGCACATGTCCTTGCCAAAACATATGAGTGAAGTATGTTGGTGGAGTCACCCTCAAGAACTCTCTAGTTCTTCTTCTTTGGGACCCACATCATCTTGATGGGAATCCTTGGAGTTGTAGTCGTACTTGATGTAGTCTTGGGAACCCACTTGACCAAGGCCTTGGGAGCTTCTTCAAATGCATCAATCTCCTCTTGAAGCTTGTCCTTCGCTTTTAGCTTGTGGTTTTGTGGTGGAAGATCATCTTGAGCTTGTGTCCCTTGGAAAGAAGTAGCATCATACTTCTCTTGTTGAGGAACAAACTTCGTCTTGGGGTATTGATCTTCTTCCCACTCAACTCCATTGGCATTGAACTTCCGTTCAGAACCAACACCTTGATTCTTCAGGTGTCTTCCTTTCTTGCGTACAATTTCCTCAAATTGCTTACTTCCGGCAAGGCTCTTGTAAACACCTTTCTCTATAATTCCCTTCAATAAGCTATTTTCTTGCTCAAGTGTAACTTGGCTAAGAGAGTCATTAGTGGAATCAAGAGAACTACTAGAAACAACAACATTGGATTTAGCATGATTATTGTTACTACTAGATGAAGAATCTTTCTTACTCTTGTTGCTAGATTTAACTTTTGGTATGTAAGTAGACAAGAGTAAACACTTGGCAATGTAAGAAGAACTTTTCTTGCGAAGATCATCATTTATTGCATTTAAGAACTCAAGCTCTTGCTCAAGGTTGAGCTTTTGAAAGCGTAATTTCTCATGAGTCTTTAAATGTTCTCAATGATCTTCCAAGGTAGTTTCATGAGCTAAATTAAGAGTGTTTAGTTCTTTAGTCAGACGCTCAATCTCTTTCTTATCATCGTCTTTTGTTTTATCTCGATTAGCATGATCAATAGTAAGTTCATCATAGTTTTCATAACTAGAGTTGTCAACAAGTAAATCATCATCTCCTAGCAAATCATCTTCATCACTATTGAAATCAACAAACTCGGGGTGTGATACCTTTGGGCCTTTAGCCATGAAGCACCTCCAATTCCTTCATTTGGTGAGTCAAATATGTCGTAGGAGTTGTTTGACACAAGTGCTAGACTGGAAACACCTTCATCTTGAGTATATTCGGAGTCGGAGTGATAACTTCTCTCGGAGTGATTGTCGGAGTCGGATCCGGATACCCATTCACCAACATGAGCTTGATGTCTTCGTTTTGTGTAGCTCCTTGATGATTTGTCCTTCCTTCCCGAATCCTTGCTTCTTTGTGATGTTCTTTGTTCATAACGGTCATGTCTAGTCCTTCTCTCTCTAGGTGGTGATTCTTCTCTTCTACTTCTCCGTTTGGGTGAATCTTCTTTTCTTTTGTAGGGAGCCATACACTCATTGCAGTAGTGTCCGGGTCTTCCACAATTGTAGCAATTACGTTCACGACTCGAAGATCTTTTGTCATTGTAGGACCTTGACCTCGAACTTCTCTCCTTGCTTCTACTCTTGTAGAACTTGTTGAAGTTCTTCACCATTAGGCTCAATTCTTCATTGAAGGTTTGTTTCCCACTTGATGATGTAGGAGCATCACATGAGGCTTTGTAAGCACCACTTGACTTGTTGTGAAGCTCTTCCTTATCCTTGAGTGACATCTCATGAGCAACACTTCTTACAATGACTTCTGTTGGCTTGAGATCTTTGTAATTGGGCATCATTTGAATCAATGTACACACGGTATCATATTTTTCATCCAAGGCTCTTAGGATCTTTTTGATGATGAATCTGTCGGTCATATCTTCACTTCCTAAGCCAGCAATCTCATTTGTGATGAGAGCAAGCCTAGAGTACATTTCAGCGACACCTTCACCATCCTTCATTTTGAACTTGTCACTTTGACTTTGAAGCACATCCAATTTGGATTCCTTGACGGAGTTGGTACCTTCGTACATATCAATCAAAGTATCCCAAATTTCCTTTGCATTCTCAAGATGGCTGATTTTGTTGAATTCTTCGGGGCACAATCCGTTGAAGAGGATATCGCAAGCTTGTGCATTGTATTGCAGCATCTTCAACTCTTCCGCGGTAGCTACACGGTTTGGTTCTCTCCCATCAAAGAGTTCACCTTGCAAGCCAATACACACAATAGCCCAAACGGCGGGGTTATGTCCAAGAATATGCATTTTCATCTTATGCTTCCAACTAGAAAAATTAGTAACATCAAAGTAAGGACCTCTACGGTGGTAATTTCCCTCGCTAGACGCCATACTCTCCTATCTTGTAAAACCAAGGATACGATCACCAAACGCTATGGAAATTAAGGCAAATGGAGACCAAAGCTCTGATACCACTTGTAGGATCGAAAGTATGTCTAGAGGGGGGGTGATTAGAGTACTTGACCAAACAAAAATCTAGCCTTTTCCCAATTTTAAGTCTTGGAAGATTTTAGCAACTTAGCACTAGTCAAATAATCAACCTACACATACAAGTCTAAGAGTATAGCAGTGGAATGTAAAACATTGCACATGAAGGTGAAGGGAGGAGTTTGGAGAGAGCAAACACAATGTAGACACGGAAATTTTTGGCATGGTTCTGATAGGTGGTGCTATTGTACATCCATGTTGGTGGAGAGTTCAACCCACAAAGGGTAATGGTTGCGCGAGTCCAAGGAGGGCTCCACCCACGAAGGGTCCACTAACAAGCAACCTTGTCTATCCCACCATGGCCATCGCCCACGAAGGACTTGCCTCACTAGGGTAGATCTTCATGAAGTAGGCGATCTCCTTGCCCGTACAAACTCCTTGGTTCAACTCCACAATCTTGTCGGAGGCTGCCAAGTGACACCTAACCAATCTAGGAGACACCACTCTCCCAAAGGTAATAGACGGTGTGTTGATGATGAACTCCTTGCTCTTGTGCTTCAAATGATAGTCTCCCCAACACTCAATTCTCTCTCACTGATTTCAATTTTTTGGAAAGAAGATTTGAGTGGAAAGCAACTTGGAGAAGGCTAGAGATCAAGATTCATATGGTTGCAATGGAATATCTTGGTCTCAACACATGAGTTGGTGGCTCTCTCTCAGAAAATGAATGTTGGAAGTGTAGGCATGTTCTGATAGCTCTCTCCATGAATGAAGAGTGGGTGGAGGGGTATATATAGCCTCCACACAAAATCTAACCATTACACACAAATCATGAACGTCGGTGGGACCGAATAATGGAACTCGATCAGACCGATTTAGTTCAAAATGTGAACGTTAGGCTTTTCGGTGGGACCGACATGTCAACCCGATGTGACCGATTTCATTAGGGTTAGGGCATAACGTAATCTCGGTGAGACCGATTACACAAACTCGGTGGGACCGATTTTGGTAATAAGCTAACTAGAGAGTTGGTCAGGAAAAGTCGGTGGGACCGATTCACTCATCTCGGTGAGACCGAAATGTTACGAAGGGGAAACAGAGAGTTTGCATTGCGAACTCGGTGGAACGATCGCTCATCTTAGTTGGACTGAGACGTTACGAAGGGAAACAGAGAGTTTGCAATCCATCTCGGTGAGACCGAGATCCCTATTGGTAAGACCGAAGTGACTAGGGTTTGTGACAGTGGCTATGTCAAACGAACTCGGTGGCGTCGGATAGGAAGTTTCGGTGGGGCCTAGTTTGACTTTTGGTTTGGGACATATGGGTATATGAGAAAGTAGTTGAGGATTTTTGTGGCATATCACTAAGCATTTTGAGCAAGCAACCCATTAAGCAACACCTCATCCCCTTTTAATAGTATTTGCTTTTCCTATGGACTCAATGTGATCTTGGATCACTAAAAGTAAAATGTAGAGTCTTGAGCTTTAGAGCTTGAGCCAATCTTTTGTCCTTAGCACTTTGAGGGGTCCACATTTCTAATCCATGCCATGCCAATGATTGAGCTTTCCTGAAATATTTATCTTGAGATATCCTTAGCTCAATGTGCTATATGTTGTTAGGAATTACCAAAACCACCTAGGGATAGTTGCACTTTCACACTCGCTCAATCACCATCTTATTGTGAGTAGTCCAAAGAGTACACATCATAGCCGCGAAGATAAGCCAGAACAGTCGGCGCTTACGGCCAACCTGAGTGGCCCTTACATGCAGAAACTCTTCAAGGTCATGGGCCTCCCACTCCGGTCCTAGAGCGTCACGTACAAAGCAGAAAAGTGCATGTGCTGCTACACACGAGAACAAGATATGCGTTCCCGTTTCCGGGACGAGGCAAAGGGAGAAAAGGCCATTGCCCGGACCATGGTGTATCAGCACCTCGGTCCCCGAAGGTAAGCGATCTCTGAGAAGCTGCCACATGAAAATCATGATCTTCAAGGGCATCGACGCCTTCCACAATGGGGATAACCACTGGAGAACCGGTAGCCGGCATAGCGCCTGATAAGCGGAGCTTACAGAGAATTCCCCCGAAGGAGAAAGACTCCAAGAAATAGTGTCAGGATCCTGGGACAGAGGAAGATGGACTACTTCCCTCAAGTCTGCCCATTCCTTGACCTCAGCTGGTCCGAATGAGCGGCATAACGTAATGTTCCATCCCTCATCCAAAGTAGCCGCAGAAACAAGAATAGTCGGGTCGTCACAAATTGCAAAGAGCCTCGGAAACCGCATGCGGAGACGCTCCCCATCAAGCCAGGGGTCCAACCAAAACTGGGTCCCAGACCCATTACCAACCGAGAACCGCAAACCCAGCCTAATCTCATCCTTGATGGCCTGGACAGATTTCCAAAACTAGGACCCAGTCGAGTGCGAGCAAGCCAAGATGGGTTGGCCTTGTAGGTACTTGGACTCAATCAGCTACAGCCACAAACCTCCATCTCCCCGCAAGATCTGCCAAACCCAATGAAGCATGATCACCACGTTCATACGATGAGACACAGGGATGCCCAACCCACCTTGGTCCTTTGGAAAGAAAATGTCAGCCCATTTCACCATATGATACTTAGGCCGACCATCACCTGCCTGCCAGAAGAACCTAGCCAGCTCCTTGTCAAAGGAACTATGCACACCCTCGGGCAAGATGTACATCCCCATCATATACATGGAGAGTCTGGCAAGGTTAGAGCTAATGAGGACAGTTTTGCTTCCTTTAGATCTGAACCTACCGCACCAGGGCTTCGCACGGGACGCTACTCGTCCCACAAGCGGATCATACCCACTCACCAAAATCCTGGGCTCAGCCATGGGCATCCCCAAGTAAGATATGGGGAATGAAGCCAACCTACAATTGAGGTTATCCTCGATCCTGTGCTGCTCAGCCTCCGAGTAGCCAAGGACCACAACCTCGCTCTTATCAAAGTTAATCTTAAGTCCATACATTTCCTCAAAGCAGAGCAAAAGGAACTTAAGATTAACAATGTTCGAGTCCGAACCTTCCACCGTAATCATGGTGTCATCCGCATACTGCAAGTGGGTAACCCCCCATCCGAAATGAGATGACTAACCACACCCTTAAGGTGGCCGGCCAGCTTGGCCTTATCTAGGATGCCCACAAGGGCATCAACTGCAAGGTTGAAAAGCAAGGGGGAGATAGGATCCCCTTGCTTTACCCCCTGGAGGCCTAGAAGAAGGGTCCCACTTCGCCATTGATGTTGATCACCGTGTTCCGAAATCTAACCAATTGCATGATCCAGGAGCACAATCGCTCGTCAAATCCTCGTTGCTGCATCACCAACCTCAAAAAGGACCAGTCCAGACGGTCATAGGCCTTCGGGAAATCCAGTTTGAGGAAGACCCCCTTAAGCCCCTTCGACGCCACCTCATGGACAATCTTGTGAAGGGCAAGAATCCTGTCATGGATCTGCCGGCCCTTCAAGAACGCGGACTGAAGGGGGTGGGCAATCCTTTCCACCATGGGGGATAAACGGGTCAGGCAAACCTTTGCAAAGATTCACTCAAACACATTGATCACCGTGATGGGGCGGAATTGCCGAATATTCGTCGCCCCAACTACTTTGGGGATCAGAGATATGACGCCATAATTAAATCCTAGCCATGTCAAGAGTTCTGATATAGAACTCATGGAACATGGGCATAATGACCGGATGCAGGATCTCCCAGAATTTTTGGAAGAAAACTACCGGAAGGCCATCCGGCCCCGCGGCCGAGCAAGCTTTCGTAGAAGCAATCGCCCGTCCCACCTACTCGGGAGATAAAGGGAGACTAAGCTCTGCATTCTCCGCATCGGAGACCTGGTCGGCAAGCGGCCAAAAGTCGGCACAGAGGGAGACGCCTCCATGTGGCTCAGCCAAAAACATCTCCTTATAGATGGAGTTAATATGGGTGGAGATGTCCTTTGGGCTTTCCATAAGAACATCCCCATCCCTGAGGAAAGGGATGGCACATTTCTGCCTGCGACCATTGGCTATCGCCTGGAAGTATGCAGTGCTTGCATCCCCTTTAAGGAGCCAGTTCTGCCCCCGTCGATGCTTCCAAAACTGCTCCTCGTTCTTGTAAATGTCCATGAGCGAGGCCTCAAGGGAGTATCTCCGAATCCAGTCATCAGGAGGCAGGCCCGGCCCATCCGCAAGGCCATTTAGTACCTTAATTTGATCCAGTAGGGCCCCTTTACGGGCCCGAAGATCAGCACCAAGGTTTGCCTCCAAGCCCTTCATGGCCTGACGGGCCATTTTAGCACAGTGATGCCAGACATCTATAGCACAGAACACACGAGGCGGGGACACGACAACCTCTAACCAGTGGTCGTGAACCAGCTCAAAGAAACCCGGTTGCTCCAACCAAAATGCCTCAAAGCGGAAGCGACGGGTTCTAGGGGGCATCATCCCCTGAAGAGAAAAGCAGGGCGGTATGGTCGGAGCCAATCCGAGTAACCGCCTTGAGGGACCACAATGGGAACATCACTTCCCACTGGGCCGACACAAATACCCGATCCAAAACACTCCGGATGGGGTCCGCCTGCTTATTCGTCCACGTCAACCTAGCCCCTACGTGGGCTATCTCACGAAGAGCAAGATCTGCAATGCAGTCATTAAATAGACGCATGCAGACACAATCAACATTAGGATAGCTTTTATCAGAAGCCCACCTAATGAAGTTGAAGTCCCCGACCACCACTACCAGAGTGGTGCACCACTCTACCTTATTTTTCAGCTCGGCAAGGAAGTCAGCAGAGTGCCCATGATCCATAGGTCCATAGATAAAAATCACCTCCAGCTGAGATGAACTCGTCGGTCGGTGACGGACATGCTCAGGAAGAACTCCCCTCGGTCCATATCCTCAACCGAGAAAGCATCCTCCCTGACTCCGAGGAGGATGCTGCCAGATTGTCCCGTAGAAGGCAGCCACTGCCAGGCAAACTGGTGGCGTGAGAGCCCCTGGAGCTCATGCATGCTAAAGTACTGGCGAATCGTCTCCTGAAGTCCCACATTGTCAATCTCTTCTTGCCGCAAAAACTCGATGAGCTGCCGTCACCGTCCAGTGAGGCCGAAGCCCCTAATGTTCAAACATAGGAGCTTCATTTAATAACCTCAGTGGAATCCCTAGGCCCCTCAGGCGGGGCCGAGCTAGCCTGCCCGTCAATCGCGGGTCGGGGGGATGCCTTGACCGGCCTGCCACGCTGCACCGACGTAGGGGGGGCAACGGAGGCCACCAGTCCGAGGGAAGCGGACCTGGAACTAGACCCACACACCTCTATCTGGTGTTTAGTGGGGTTGAGACATGTGGGGGCGCCCTCGTAGAGCCCTCACCGATGGAGGGACAGCACGGGGCATGTCCGCCATAGTCTCCACAGGGGGCGTCGCACTAGCCCTGGTCTTGCTATGACCAGGGTCAGTGGGCGCCGGGGTGCTGGATTCACCACACGCCGCACAAGCACGGGCTTCAGTCAATGCTCCATCGAGCCTCTCCTTGGCGCAAATATCAGAAATCTGCTCAAGGATGGGCCCCTTATCACCACGAAACACAATGCCACTATTAGTGGGCACCTCTGCCAAATGAGACAACTAAGTGGAACCAAGCACAGAAAACTGAGAACCAGAACTAGAGGGGTCTGAGGGGATGGTGGGGATACCTGAGGACAAGTCATGAGTAGACGCCCGCATGGCGGCCTTCTCCTGGATCGTCGGGACACAGCCTTCCAGGAGGACCTGGGACTGGCTGAGCCTCGCACTCTGGCGCACGGCCACCAGCGGAGAAGGCCCGCCCCGCAACTTGGAGTCGGCCGTGGTAGGAGTCACCACTGCCAGGTCCAAGGGAGGAGACAACGCCAAGTCCGGGGACCCCAAGGCTAGAGAAGGGGGGACCTCGGCGAACGCGTGTAGCAGACCACCCCAGGCGATCGCGGAGAGGACGAGGGGTGTACCTCCATCCCCATAGTCACAGTGTCCTCCTCCACGGTCTCCAAGCCATCCTCCAAGCTCGCCACAAGGGGAAGGGAGGCCACGGTCCCGCCCCTTGACGAACCCAGAGAAGCTGCCCCAGCCGGGCAGGAAGACCCACCACCAGTAGTAACCGAGCTACGCCACCCATCAGACGGAGCTGGGGGAACCTCATCCTCATCCTCATCCTCACCAGAAAAGCTCCCATCAGACGAGCCCCCATCTCCCCGTGTCCATCCTCCTGGTGCGACAAAGGAGCTGCGAGGGCCGACCCAGGTAGGTCCTCAACAACCAGAGACTCGATCTCGATGGTCAGGCACTTCCCCTTAGTGCCGAAGTAGAAGATCAGGGACATACCATCAATCTCTGCCGGGGCGGGGCAAAGAATCTCAATGCGGGCAGGGCCATCATCCTCGAAGGATGCCAAGTCGGCAGACACCAACTTGCCCACCGGCTCAGAGATCGCCTTGAGGATGTGTGCAAGCTTGCTACCCCGCGGCCCCGACCTGCCACCACGAATCAAGCCGTAGACAAGGACCCACACCTTAGCCAGAGGGCGCACATGGTCAGGCTCCGCGGCAGCAGTACAAATGGAGATCAAGAACTTGTTGATGGGGCACCGGATGACATCGTGGGAGCACACACGGAGCAGCTCAGCGGATGGGAAAGGTACCATCTTGGTCACCTCCCAGGTGAAGTCGGAGTCGCGAAAGTCGCCAATGTACGCGGAGAACTCAGCCTAGATGAGGTCGGCTGAGATCACCACCCTCGACGGCAAGTCCTGCTCAGGGGCCAGAGTGACCATTGCCAGTGTCAATGTCCATTAAAAGTGATTCGGGGAGAGTCCCAGACTTAGCGGCATTGGAGCCACACACAGATCCATCTTTGAGCGGGGTCTGCTTCACCGGACCCCCGGACTCATCTCCGGTCACTGGTTCCGAACTACGCGCATCCGCGTCCACCAAGCCTTACCAGGCGCCAGTCATTGAATTCAGTTCCGCGGACATCTTCCGGCACTCACCTTTAGGGGATGTGCTAAACTCATTAAACACCCTCTCCTTAGCAGGAGACTTACAGCCGAATTACATCCGGTTTGAGCTGGGGGCTGATGATGGGAAATTTCGCTTCCCACCAACCTCCCACTTAATAGCCACTTTCGAAGATTTAACCGACATGCTCGACTACGACTCCGGAGACATCAACGGTATGGACGACGATGCGGAAGAGGAGCAGGCCCAAAACCCGCCATTTACTGGGCGCTAGACGACCACTGTCGGTGTCAAAACCGGCGGATCTTGGGTAGGGGGTCCCGAATTGTGCGTCTAAGGTTGATGGTAACAGGAGACATGGGACACAATGTTTTACCCAGGTTTGGGCCCTCTCTATGGAGGTAACACCCTATGTCCTGCTTGATTGATCTTGATGAATATGAGTATTACAAGAGTTGATCTTGTCGGATGTGGGGTTCCGGCAAACCCTTAAGGTTCGAACACTAGGGAGTGCGCGAAGTCTTTTCCTCCCACCGATCTACGCCCTAGCTCCCTAAGATCTCACGGACGAACTTGACAAACTCACAACACAGAAAGACACAAGATTTATACTGGTTCGGGCCACCGTTGTGGTGTAATACCCTACTCCAGTGTGGCGGTGGTGGATTGCCTCTTGGGCTGATGATGAACAATACAAGGGGAAGAACAGCCTCCTGAGGGTGAGGTGTTCTCGTGCTTGGCTACTTGTGTGTGTGGGGATGATCTTCCGGATCCGTCCTTGCCTATGGTGGTGGCTAGTCCTATTTATAGAGGCCCTGGTCCTCTTCCCAAACATTGAGCGGGAAGGGAGCCAACAATGGCGGGCAAATTTGAAGGGGGACAGCTAGTACAAGCTTTCCTGACAAAGGTGGTCTCCGCCTGCAAAAGGCTCTGGTGGTGACGCCGTCTTGGGCTCCACAATGACCTCCGTCTTGCCGTCCTTCTGGTCTTGGTCTTGTTGCACCGATATGGCAACCTTTGCCTGATGCCTCGGTACTCCTCGCCTGCGCTGGCCTCCTTAGCACCAAAGAGGAAACAAGGACGCTACGCGCGCTGGCACCTTCCTGGTGTCGATCGTCATGGCTCAAGTCACGAGAGCTTCGTGAGGTTTGCCTCGCCTTGTTATCTCCGCCCCTCGTGAGCCTGCCCGACTAAGCCACTCCAGAGGAGGTCTTGTGCCATCCGCCTCGCGAGGCTTGGCCCCTCGCGAGGGTCTTGGATGCCTTGGTGATGAAGGTGGGCCATACGGCCTGCTGGCTTCACCATACCGCGGGCCGCAGGCAGGCAAGTCTGGGGACCCCCGTTCCCAGAACACCGACAGTACCCCCGGGCCCAAGGTGCGCTCGGGCTTGGCCTCGCGGCGAAGCCAAGGGTTAAGTACGGAGCACCGCGGGCCCCCAAAAGCCTGCGGCCTCGATTGACGTGTGGTGGTTGATTGGGCGTAGGCGTCTCCGCTTCCCCACGCTGCCTCGACAACTGCATGACTTGACAAAAGGCTGGCGCAGGCAGCACTTGCCTTCATTGCTTCTTCTTTGCCTTGCTCCAGATCCCCTTCCTTGCTCTCCACCACCGCTATCTCCAGATCCGCCCCAATCTCATCCCGTAGCCGCGATTCATGGCGCCGCGCAAGGCCAAGGCATCCTCAGCGCTGGCTTGGTATGAGCCGGCCCTTGAGGCGCCCTCCCCCACGGAGAAGAGCCTCGCCTCTATGCGCCTGCTGATGGCGGGCGAAAGTAATGAGTGGGGGGAGACCGAGCTCCGGCTTGCCTCTGATGTGCCGGAGCTCGAGGAAAGCACCTTCTTCCTCTTCTTCTCGAGCAATGTCGCCGTCGGGTTGGTTCCTCCCTTCTCTGATTTCTTTTATGAAGTCCTCCACCACTATGGGTTGCAGGCGTTGCATCTCCATCCCAACTCTGTCCTCCTCCTGTCCATCTTTGCCTACTACTGTGAGGCGTACTTGGGCGTGATGCCATCCGTGGCGCTCCTGGGCCATTTCTTCTTCCTCCGTTTCAGCAAGGGTCACATCTCCAGATGCGCTAACTTCTTCGCATCCGGCAAGGCCAACTCGATCTCGAGCATCGGGATGAGGGCCGACAACATTCAGTCCAAATGGATCATGATGGACGCCAAGTGCGCCGATCCGCATCTGGCATTGCCTACGGTGGCGCCCTCTCTCCACGGGGGTGGCCCAGGGTGGAGCTTGCTGATGAGCGGGCATCGTCTGTGTTGGGGCAGATGGTAACCGACCTGAAGCCGGGCAACACGAGGATGGCGAAGGTTACGGGGGTCATGCTTCTGAGGGAGTTCTTGACACTGCGAGTAGCCCCACTCCAGGCGCGTGCACACCCCCTGCGGGAGATTGAAGAAGAGGGAAACAAGACCCGCCTGAGGCTGGGGCCCCTGCCTGACGATGAATTGGCCACTGTTCTGCGCCTCATAGTTGGGGACAACCAGGAGTACCCACCAAGCGCCTTCGTCCCCTTGTTCCAACACAAGGATCGGGAGGAATTCGTCGCCTCCAGGCCGACCTTTGACGCACGTGGATTGGTGCCGCCGGCGCTCCTGGGAACCCCCGCAGAACCGAAACCGGTGGAGGTGTCTTCTGACGAGCCCCGCGGGGAGGGAGAAGAGGAGGTGGACCCGGAGAAGACTCTAGAAGAGGTGGGGGAGACTTCCCCTCTGAGCAAGGCTGAGATCCTCCGCGCCCTTCCTGACGATGCCGAGGCCGACGAAGGCCGAAGGGAGAGGGAGCAGCCCCCCATCCCGACCAGGGGTAGGTCTTCGTTGGTGCCTCACGATGCCGCCTCCACCCCGATGCTGTCAGGTTTCAGGCTTCCTAAGCGGAAGTATGTCACGTTGGATCAGTAAGTGTCTCAAGCTTCGCCTTTCCCTGTTTGCACTCTTCATTTCCTGATGCTGGCCCTTGGTTGGTCAGGACGACGTCTTCTGCAAAGAAGATGAAGGAGGATGCGGCGTCCGTGCCTCCTTCCTCAGAGAAAGGGGGTAGCAGCGCCCGCATCTCCCCAGCCCTGCCGTCCTCACGGGGCCAAGAGGAGCATTGCCACGTGGAGCCAGCCCCCATGGCCTTGCTAGCTACGGAGGTGCCGGCGCCTGGCGCGGCCGATGAGGTTCCAGCCCCTCCGGAAGTCGCGGTTTCCCAGACCCTGGTGACGATGTCGCCTCCTCCCGCTACTTCACCTCCACTCCCAGGTTCTTCTGCTCCTGCTGCTACTCTAGAACGTGCTCTCTCGGAGATGACCCGGCTGCAGGCGGATCTCCTGGGCGCAGACCCACGCCTTGTGGCCGGGCGTCTGGAGCTGGCCTCAGGCTGGCTCCATTCCGACTTGGCGGTTCGCGCGGCGCTGGGCCAGGCCGCTGCGGCTTCTGAGAAGGAGAAGCAGAGTGCCGCCAACGCCGCAACCGATCGTGAGGTGGCGTTAAAAGATGCCAAGGCCGCTCGCGACCGCTGGCAGGTGCTAGAGGACGAGCTGCAGGGCCTGCACGCCAAGCACGCCGAAGAAGCATGCTGCCACCAGGCGAAGGAGGAGAAAATGAAGGCCCGGGAGGATGCCATCAAGAACCGTGATGCTGAGCTGGCAGAGTTGGGGCGGGCGCGGGCCGTTGAGCGCAACCGGTTAGAAGAGCTCGAATGGGAGGCGAAGCCGAGGGAGGCCGAGCTTGACGCCAAGGCGCGAGTCCTGACCGAAGACCATGCGGCCTTTGCCGATCTCGAGAAGAGGTCCCGCAAGGCACTAAAGACGCTCTACGAGCACGGCTTGGAGAAGTCGCTGGCCGCCGACGAGGACGGCCCCGCCCGGTTGCTTCCTCTCTTGATGCAGGCGCTCAAGGAAGTCGTTGATGGCGTCGGTCCTATGGCGGAGGCGGAAGCTCGTGTTTTGTCTTCACCTGCATTGACTCGCGTCTTCAGCCACCCGCACCTTTGCGACCCCAACGCTTGCCTTGACGAGCTGCTGGAGCCTGTGGCTGAAGACCAATACGAGGCTGCCGCCGCAGCGGTGCAAGGTCAGGTGGAGGCTTTGCTGAAAAATTTCCGCGGCTTTGTCTCCGCTCCTCTGTCTGGTGATGTCGCCGATCCTGTGGCTGGTGGTGAGGGTGAAGACCACAACGCTCACGAGGTAGATTCTTTCGCAGGTGATGGCGGCATCCGGGGGTGACCTGCGGCTACCCTCCTGTTTCATTCCTGCAACATGCATTAGGCCTCGGGGAGGCGTTTAGACTTTTCATTTGATATCGTGAAGACAATGTGTGAGGACAATGCGTTTGTAATATTTGCTTTGAGATTTTGCGATTTCCTTCCTATTTGCTTTGCGTTCTGCGTCGGCAGAGCCCAGCCCCGCGCATACCTGAACCTCCATTGGGCCGACCGGAGACCAGGACGGACCAAGGAGTGAGGGGCTACGTGACCAGTTAGGCTCCTGAGTCGCGATGCTCAGGAGTCCCCCTTGACGTGCAAAAAGCTTATAGGGAGAGTTCGCGAGGATAGACTGATGTTCTACGTCGGCAGGCCCCGGCCCCGTGCATACATCAACCGCCATTGGGCCGACCGGAGACCAGGACAGACCAAGGAGTGAGGGGCTATGTGACTAGTTAGGCTCCTGAGTCGCGATGCTCAGGAGTCCCCCTTGACGCACAAACAATTTCCATACCTGCCCTCGCCAAGGCCTCGGGAGGGGCGCGCGCCCAGGCCCGGGAGACTTGGTTGGGTGGCGTGCGCTTGGGTGTGGTCCGAGCGCAGCCCCGTGCTCAGCCCCCTCGCGCGGCTCTCCCGAGGGGAGGCGTTGCGGTGAGGCCGGACATTGAGCTCTGGGCTCCCTGAGGTTGGTACGACCATGGGGCAGCCCTCAGTTGTTTATCACCAGCGCGGAGCATAGTGCTTCCGCTTGTGCACATGCATAGCCGATCCTCGGCAGTGTCGACGGCCAGCACGGAGCATATTGCTTCCACTTGTGCGTGGGATGCCCTACAACCCCGCCCTGACACGTGGCTTGCACGACAGGGCTGCGAGGTGTGTCTGGGCACTCGTGAGCCAGCGCCGGACTCACGAGGCCCTACCTCAAGGCGGGTTGCGCCTGGTCTTGAGTCTTGGTGGCTGCGTGTTCCTGCAAGGCGGTTAGGTGCAAGCACTCTACGTCCTCAGGTCCCGACCCTCGAGCGAGCTCAGTCGCCGCTAGTGTGCCAGGTCGCGATGCCGTGGTCAAGGCCAGGGGGTGAGGGCTGGAGAACCAGTAAGAGCTCTTGAGTCGCGATGCTGAGGAGCCCCCCTTTTAACGCGCAAGCGAATTGCATGGAGTGAATGTACCTGCAGCGGGTGACAATCGAGCAGGCAATAACCGTAGGCAGTTTAAGCAAGGAAGGAAAATCACCTTGGGTAAATGCAGGAAGGTACATGCCACTGGGTCCGGCCCGAGCGGCTTGGGGATGATGCAGCCCGAGGGGTGCCCCCAGCAAGGCAAGATAAAAGACATGAGCCAAAAGGGATACATGCTGCAGGGACGGACCCACGCGGCCTGGGAATAATGCAGCCGAAGGGGCGCTCCCAGCTTAAACGAGCTTGGAAGATGTCACCTGGTTCTATAGACGAAGTAGAGTTGGTGCAGCTGAAGGCGTGCGTCGAAGAAATGACTCCTCACGAGCCACCGGAGCCCTGAGCCTCCGGAGGCTCTGGGGACTCAGGAGACTCCCCAAAGACCGTCTCCTTCCTCCAGGACGGTGCGATACCTGGCCTCTTGAGCCACCAGGTCACGCCGCATGTTGCGCTGATAGGCTGACGCCACGCTCGGCAAGCCAAGGGGCATGCGAACGTAGTTGTGTGGCGGGCCCTCGCAATGACCCACACGCGAAGGCCAGAAGCGCTCCTGAGACACGGCCCTGTTGAGCCTGAGGATGTCGATGCAGACGCGCAGCTCAGCACCCTCGCCTGGGTGGTGATCTGCGCCCTGTGAGCGGCTGTCGCCGCGCATGGCTCTTGCGTCTTGCAGTTCCTGTGTGGTCTTGGCGATGAACTCCTGAGTGGTGGGCACCCCTTGCCCTATGTTCTCCTGAGGAAAATGTGCCGCGTAGCATGCCTCCAAGTGGTTCCCAAGCGCCTCCCTCGTGAGGTTGGCAAGGCCTGAGGCCCTCCAGAAGAGAGCCCTCGAGCCCTGCCCGAGGAGGGCGCTGGGCGCATCTTCCTACGCGATGGAGGGTGGCGCCCCTGGTATGGATGCTGATCCTGACGAGGCTCCTGTCGTGACGCCATCCTCCTGAGGTCCTGCGTACTGCAGCTGCCTCTTCTTGGGGATGGCCTCCGGAGGGCCCTCACTTCGGCTGTCGGGGTCGTTGATTGCTGCAGCTTGGAAGGCGGGCTTGAGGGGGCACACCGGATCCCTTTCTTCACATGGGACCATGATGACTCCGCCACTTCCAGGCATCTTGAGGACGTTGTAGCCGTGGTGGGTGACCGTCATGAACTTGGCCAGGGCTGGATACCCAAGGATGGCGTTGTACTGCAGGCGGATGTGGGCGACGTCGAAGTTGATGAGCTCGGTGTGGTAGTTGTCGCGCGTGCCGAAGGTGATAGGCAGGCAGACCTGCCCTATCGGTGTGGTGGAGCCGTCGGTCACTCCTGAGAAAGGTTTGGTAGGCTGGAGCTACTCATATGGCACTTGGAGGTTGTCGAATGTGTCGATGGACATGACGTTGAGCCCTGCACCGCTGTCGATGAGGGTCTTGGTAACTTGCACATTGCTGATGACGGGGGAACACAACATCGGGAGGACGCCGGCGGTGGCCGCGCACTTGAGCTGATCTGCCGAGTGGAAAGTGATGGTGCACTGGGACTACCTGAGCAGGCGCGCGGCCTCAAGCTTGGGGAGCACCACGTTCACCTCGCGAGCGAACCGCTTGAAGATGCGCTGAGAGGCTGGGGCCTGGGCGCCGCCCAAGATGCAGGTGATTGCACGCGGCTCCTGGAAGCCCCCAAACCCCTCGTCCTGATGATGATCGTCGTTCCTTCTTGGTGGCAGCAGTGGGGGAAGATAGGCGTTGCTTTGGGGACGATCCTCTCGAGGCTGGTCCCTCCAGGCCCCCTTGCGAGGATGGTCTTGCCAGCGGTCCTCACGAGGCCTGTCGCGCCATTCCTGGCGCGGGCCACGGTCCTCCCAGCGTCCACTTCCACGTCCTCCTGCGCAGCCATAGGCCCGGTCGCTGCGCTCGGGGCGTCGACCGTAGCGTCCTTCTCATATGGCTCTGAGCTCTTGGCAGTCGCTGGTGTTGTGGGTGTTCAGGTTGTGGAAGGCGTAGAACGGTCGGCTGTTCTTGGATAACTCAGGCTGATCTCTGCCCCGTTTGGTGTCGGGCTCCGCTGCTAGCACCACTGCTTCCTTGCGCTTCACGTCCTTGGCCTTGGCTTTCTTCTCTTCTGTGCCCGCGGCTGGAAGCTCAAGGAGAGAGAGGCGCCCCTCCTCAGCTCTTGCGCACTAGGTCGCCAGGTTGAATAGCTCCTGAGATGTGCAGAGCTCCTCGTGGATAGCAAGATCTTCCTTCATCTTGACGTCACGGATGCTGTCGGAGAACGCAGAGATGATGGCCTCATCCGTGACCTTGGGGATCTTGAGGCGGGTGTTGTTGAAGCGCTGAATGTATTTCTGGAGGGTCTCCCCTGGCTGATGCTTGATGCGGCGCGGGTCGCCCGCGGCCGACGGGAGGTCACGAGTGCCCTGGAAGTTGGCGACGAAGCGGTTGCGCATCTCGTCCCAGGAGGAGATCGAGCCGTGATGCAGGTTCAGGAGCCAGGAGGGGGTTCCGTCCTTGAGAGCCAAGGGAAACTAGTTTGCCATGACTTTCTCGTCGCCGTTCACTGCTTCGATGCTCAACTCATAGAGCTGCAAGAACTCCGCAGGGTAGGCGGTGCCGTCGTAGCGAGGAGGCAGATCCGGCTGGAACTTGCCTGTCCAGGCGACGCTGCGCAGTTTGGGGGTGAAGGCGTGGCAGCCGGCCGTAGTTATTGGGGCCCACTCCGGAGGTGGAGCTTGGTCTTGACGAGGTCCGTGCGGCGCCACCGCGGGCGGCGCATGGTCTTGACGAGGCGGCGCGGGAAGCGCGGGTGCAGCTCCTCATGGCCGAGGGATTTCTTGGCAGCTTCTCTCTTCGCGCGCGGGCACCGGGCATGGCGGATCACACTGTGGGGCCGCGCGCCTTGGTGCCAAGGCGCCGTCTTTGGGCTGGGGTGGTGGAGGCGCGCCCCGGGCCTCGTCGCCCGTGGCCGGCTAAGGGTTAGGCAGAGAGACAGATGGCGTCGGGAGCCCCCTGCGGCTCGGACGAGCTCGGCGACACGGTCGAGCCACTCCTCGTAGAGGTCGTCGACTGGGCGGTAGCGCAGGAGTTCATTTTGCAGCGAGGAGTGCGGCCCGTGCCTCCATGGGAGCATGGCGTGCATGGGACGAAGAACCGGCCAGGGTCAGCGATGGAGTGGCGGTGCGGCCGTCCTGCCGCACCGAAGGATGCAGCGAAGACGCTTGCTGCTCGTTCCCCACCGGGCCGGTGGCAGCGTTGGCGGCGGGAGACGGAGAACAACGAGGCGGCCCACCGATGGGGGCCGTCTGAGCAACGCGGGTGGTGAGGCCAGCCCGACGCTCAGCTCGAGCACGGCGAGCATCCGCCATGGAGATGATGGGGCGACGGAGCGACGAACTGATGGAAGGGAAGCTACAACGCACCCCTACCTGGCGCGCCAAATGTCGGATGTGGGGTTCCGGCAAACCCTTAAGGTTCGAACACTGGGGTGCGCGCGAGGTCTTTTCCTCCCACCGATCTATGCCCTAGCTCGCTAAGATCTCGTGGACGAACTCGACGAACTCGCAATATATAAAGACACAAGATTTACACTGGTTCGGGCCACCGTTGTGGTGTAATACCCTACTCCAGTGTGGCGGTGGTGGATTGCCTCTTGGGCTGATGATGAACAATACAAGGGGAAGAACAACCTCCTGAGGGTGAGGTGTTCTCGTGCTTGGCTACCTGTGTGTGTGGGGATGATCTTCTGGATCCGTCCTTGCCTATGGTGGTGGCTAGTCCTATTTATAGAGGCCCTGGTCCTCTTCCCAAATATTGAGCGGGAAGGGAGCAAACAACGGCGGGCAAATTTGAAGGGGAACAGCTAGTACAAGCTTTCCTGACAAAGGTGGTCTCTGCCTGCGAAAGGCTCTGGTGGTGACGCCATCTTGGGCTCCACAATGACCTCCGTCTTGTCGTCCTTCTGGTCTTGGTCTTGTTGCACCGATATGGCAAGCTTTGCCTGATGCCTCGGTACTCCTCGCCTACACTGGCGTCTTAAGCACCAAAGAGGAAACAAGGACGCTGTGCACGCTGGCGCCCGCCTGGCGCCTGCCTGGTGTCGATCGTCATGGCTCACATCACGAGAGCCTAGTGAGGTTTGCCTTGCCTTGTTATCTCCGCCCCTCGTGAGCCGGCCCAACTAGGCCACTCCAAAGGAGGTCCTGTGTCGTCCGCCTCGCGAGGGTCTTGGATGCCTTGTTGACGAAGGTGGGTCATACGGCCTGCTGGCTTCGCCACGCCGCGGGCCGTAGGCAGGCAAGTCTGGGGACCCCCGTTCCAGAACGCCGACAAATCTACCACGAGATCGTAATGGCTAAACCCTAGAGGCCTAGCTTGTTTGGTGATGATGATGAGTATCCTCCGGACTAAGTCCTACGGTTTATATAGACACCGGGAGGATCTAGGGTTACACAAGGTCGGTTACCAAGAAAGGAATCTACATATTTGGTCGCCAAGCTTGCCTTCCACACCAAGGAGAGTCCTGTACAGACACGGGTGCAGTCTTCGGTATTCGTATCTTCACAGCCCATCACTCCGGCCCATGGCTAACAGGCCGGACGCCCGAGGACCCCTTAGTCCAGGACTCCCTCAGTAGCCCCTGAACCTGGCTTCAATGACAAGGCATCCGACGCGTATATCTGTCTTCGGCATTGCAAGGCGGGTTCCTCCTTCCGAACTCCAAGGTAGACTTCGGATGTATTGAACGTGTCCGGACCTATAACACACACACCACACACAACCGTAGAGAGAATATAATATTCCACGAGTCCAATCTGCTAACAACTTTTTTAGAACATGAAATCACGCCTGCCACTATATCAAACCGTTTTGTCTTCCATCCCATGTTTCGAGAAGCGATTTCCATTCGCACGTCTTTTCAAAGCAAAGATCGTGTCCCCTTATTGCGGGATCCTCATCAATACGGGCATGGGTAACCCAACCGTGTTGTTTATACAGCCCTTGGGAGTAGGCAAATTTCAAGGCGAGTGGGGAGGCGTCCAATATTCACTGCCTTTATAAGGATATAATAATCCCTTTTCTTCATCCACGCCTTCTCTCTTCCTCTGCCCTTCCACTCTTGAGCTCCAGCGCCCAAGTTCTCATCTGTTTCCCACTCAAGCAAGCACCCAACCATGTCCGGTTCCGGAGGTCAACGCAAGTGGATGGCCTCCTCCGTCAAGGACGAGGACGTCGCTGAGCTTCGGGCGGCCGGGTATCTGGCGAAGGGAATCGCCCACCGCCTTCCAGCCCAGGGACAAATTATTCCCACGCCGAAGCCCAACGAGAGGTTAGTATTCATCCCTCATTTCGTCTGTGGGTTAGGGTTTCCACTCCACCCCTTCATCCACGGGCTGATGTTCTACTACGGGATATACTTCCAGGACCTATCCCCGAACTCCTTTCTCAATATCTCGGCGTTCATCATCGTGTGTGAAGCCTTCCCCCGCATCCAACCCCACTTCGGGCTGTGGCTCAAAATATTCAATGAGAAGCCAAAGGTGGTGGATGGCCAGCACGCGGAGTGCGGAGGCGCCATGGTGAGCAAGCTGGCCAATGTCTCCTAGCCAAAAGGCACTTTCGTGGAGTCTGTCAAGGAGTGGCAGAAACAATGGTTCTACATTACAGAACCCGGTGATGCCACCTGGGCCGCGGTTGCCGAATTCAACTCCGGAGCTCCCATGCGACTCACCTCCTGGGTTGAGAAGATTCCAAACTGGTATTCATCAGATGAGCTGACAGCGATGCCGACGCACATTCAAAGCATGGTGGGACAAGGATGTCAAACTTGTCGATGTAATCCAGGTGATGCTCGTTCCTCGAATTCTCCCCTGCCAAAGCCGAAGTCACTCTCTATGGGAGTTTAATCCGAAGAAGCACCAAACCCTAGAGAGGCTCTTCGAAACAACCCATGAATACGTCTGGAAGTTGCTCGTCAAGGGCAACGAGGCACCGCCGGCCACAACCTCGGAACGTAGGTACAGCGTTAACCGCTCCGCCAGCAAGGTAAATCTTTACTACATCCTTTACTTGCTTGTTTCAAGGATGATATCTAAGCTTTTATTATCATGGCTTCTTCTGGAGTGGATGGAGAAGGCGAAGCGGATCCAATGTCCGGCTCCGCTACTTGAAGAACCGGTCATCCCGCGTTTAGCGAAGATGCTGGTGCCGGCGCCCTATAAGGCGCCGGAGAAGAAGGCCACAGGGAAGGCCAAGGGGGTCCATGTGGCCCCCGCCGCAAGGGCGCTTTGGACGTGACGTCCGAAGACAAGACCCGCTCCTCCGTCGCCGAAGACGACGACGATGAGGAGGAGGAGGAGAACAACCCTCCCCTGATGAGGGGAGGAAGAAGAGGGCAGCTTCCACAAATATGGAGGCGGAGATGACCAAGAAAGGGAAGAGCTCCCTTGCGGATAACTCCGTGTGGGACATAGACAGCAGTCCGGAGAGACGCCCCCGCACTAAGCTTCGGGCCGCATCGTAAGTGCTAAAAGTCATATCCGCCCATAAACCAAGTATTTCCTCTTCATTGTATTGATATAATTAGTTATGTTATTACAGTCCAGCCCACGACAGCTCCCAGCGATCCTCATCACGAGGTTCGCTGGACTCGAAGGAGATGGTTAGCGATTCACCGCCGGCCGCTCAGTCCCCCAAGGCCAAGGACGATGCGGAGGTGCTGTCCCGAAGGACTGTTCCAGGCGGGGGAGAGGCTCAGGAGGCGCCAGGAGGTGAAACCCCCGTCGTCGGAAACCAGGGGGAATCAATCCCCATGGAGACTGGTGGCGAGGGCCGTATTCAGTTCGGCCCTTAGCCGGACTCAATTCCGGAGACCGATGCATCTCCGGAATCCAGCACACAACATTCTTCGAAAGAAGGGGGATGCCGATTCCGCCGGTGACACCTATCCAACCAGGGGCAGCGGACAATCTGCTGGAAGCGCTGCGTTGCGCTTCCATTGTGGATGAGCACTGTGTCCTTATGGGCATGGTAATTGAAAGGGTTCAGTCCTCCAAGAGCGGACTAACCGAATCCTGCAGCAGCCTACTGACAGGTTTTGAGGTAAGCGATGCAAATAAGAAAAAGCCGGACAGAGGATAAATCTCCTATTGCAGGAAACTAACTAAATTTTTCTGAAATGTAAACACAGGTGTCACTGTTGGCTGTAGCCTCGCATACTGCCAAAGTCTTCGGACTGAAGCAAAAACTGGCGGAGGCCGAGGAGGAGCTGGGCTAGGTGAAGAGGCAGCTCCAGGAAAAACAAGGTAAGTAATAACCTGTTATGTATTCGAAAAAAGGTAAAAGGATATGCAATGACCGAAATGCCATGATGTGTACAAAGGCGACGGCCAAGGTCGAGGCCCTGAAAAAGGCCCTGGCCGAAGCCGAAGGGAAGGCTGTCAAGGAGCAGGCCGCTCGGAAGAAGCTCAAGGACCGGGTCAACAAGGTCCAACAGGAGCTCGAGGATGCGGTGAAGAAGTGTGAGACCTTGGAGCGCGATGCGTCGGTTCAAGAGATCGAACTCGCCAAGGCTCGTCAGAGTGTGGAGACACCCCGAAATGAGGCCCAGGGCGCCCTCCAGGAGAACCAGGAGGCCAGAAAGATCGCGGCGGGTAAGGCATTCAATATGCAAAGCAAGAATGTGAAGATGAAATATCGTTTACTAACCCGGATTCAGAGTTCTCCAGGGGCTTTTATTGATCTGCCACGCGGTGTGGCTGATGCCGCAGAGTTCTTCCGAGATGAAGAAGGGAGCTCCATGGAGAAGCTGTTCTAGTCACAATATCTTGCACCAGAACATCCGGTGCCCTTCAGCGATCAGCTGAAACAGCTGGTCGAGCTGCATAGGGTGGCTGAACTGGCCATGAAGGATTTAACAATCCGGTTGTGTCCAGCCGAAGCTATACTTGACAGTTACTTCGGCCTCATGAAGTGACTGGTGGGTGCCTTTCCTCGGCTGGACGTCATCAAGCGGTCCGTCTGCATCGAGGGCGCATGTCTAGCCTTCTCCTATTTCAAGGTCTGGTGGGCAAAGTTGGACGCTGTCGAATTAGCGACCGAGGGGCCGCCAGAGGGCAAGGAGCACCGCACACCCGAGCGATACTTCGACGATGTCTTGGAGGGGTCCCGCATTGTTGCTGTGCGAAAGACACTATCTTTGAATGAATGTATTCGAGCTCCCTCTACCTTGTATGATAAAACAATGTGATTGTGCAATTTAATGCTTATTATGTTTTTAAATTTTTACTTCCTGTGCGGCCGTGTTGTATGAAATCTTAGTGTTAACCAGTCGTCGGCTTCTGCCCCCACGTAGGTAGTATGGGGGTGTTTGGGATGGAATCTAAACAATCTTGATCCAATTTGATGGTCCTTGATGGAGTTGTTTAGCGCAACGAACCAGGCAACCAGACTATGCGGCTATAATGCCCTCACTTAGCCATAGGAGCTCGACAATAAAAACATGGGCGCAACCCCTAGTATCCGAACTAGAGTGCTATAAGCGTCTGATTGGGAAGTACCAATCCTTCGCGTAATGCGGAAGAAATCTCCAACGATTGTAACCTCCGAACAGCTGATCGGCTCTCGCCGCATCATGACAGTCAGTTTTCGGCTTTCTCTATTGAGGTGCTCCTTTGGATAAACCAAGGCACAATCGCAGTAGTTCTCCCTTTACTACCTTAGCCGATATAGCGGAAGGTAAGGTAGAAAGCACAAGAGCTGGGCAACCCAACTATTGACCAAAGACATGATTCGGAGCCAATGCATATAATGCTAAATTCGGGGTGCCGAACTGTACTTATAAAAAGTGTTCGGACTTTTGTTGTCGTAATGTGGGGTGCTATGAAGCCCCTGGCAAACATGAAATGTACCAAAGTGTACGGGTTCTACCTAATAGGGTTATCCACAGGGGAGCTGAGAGAAGAAAGAGAAAGAAAACAGAAAAGGTGCAAAGGTAAAAACCTGGGTCCTAAGGCTCCAGCCGCAAACTGTTCTCATTTTAATTTAATTAGTACATCAAGGCGCATTGATACAGGTAGTGCGATAAGCAACATGCTATTTGACATGCTGAAACCAAGGGAGAGCTGCATGTGGGTCCTGAAAAATAGGTAGAGTTATCATTAACGGAATCACCTAAAAAGTCCCCCATATGTCTGTGTTTCTCGCCTGTGGGATTGAGACCTGAAAAGGAAACAAGTAAAAGTGAAAGTATGTGTGTATCCGATGTCGGTTGAGCTGTACTATGGACCACAAGCTAGCTATGCCCCCATCGATGCCCATGGGATTTTGAGTGCGTAGTTATGTACGCATGGCACGAATGCCACCACTTGATCGGGACTGAGACGGAGGCCGGATTGCTAGTCGAGCTCCTGACGAGCCGAGCGCTCCTGCTGCAGAGTAGTTCGGACCCTCTTAACGGTGTCCGTGGGCTCGGCAGCCGAATTAAGGTTCTGCTTGAGAAGGCCGCTCTGTACTTCTGCTGCTAAGGCAGCTGTGTGCTCTTCTGTATGGAGGAAGCATGCCATATTTCCATTGACCATTATGACGCTGCGTGGACCGGGCATCTTGAGCTTGAGATAAGCATAGTGTGGTACTGCGTTCAATTGATCAAACACAGTTCGTCTGAGTAGTGCGTGATAGTCGCTGCGAAAGGGGACGATATCGAAGATTAACTCCTAGCTTCAGAAGTTGTTCGGAGATCCGAAGACAACCTCTAGTGTGAATGAGCCCGTACAGTGGGCCTCTACACCTGGTATGACTCCTATGAAGGTAGTCCTGGTGGGATTGATCCGTGATGGGTTAATGCCCATTTTTCGCGCTGTATCCTGATAGAGCAGATTGAGGCTGCTACCTCCGTCCATAAGGACGCGAGTCAGGTGGAACCCATCGATTATTGGGTCTAGGACTAGTGCGGCTAAGCCACCATGACGGATACTGGTCGGATGATCCCAGTGATCAAAGGTGATCGGGCATGACAACCATGGATTAAATTTTGGGGCGACTGGCTCTATCGTGTAGACGTCCCTAAGCGCACGCTTATGCTCCCTCTTGGGCATGTGGGTAGCGTATATCATGTTCACCGTTTTGACCTGAGGGGGAAACTTCTTCTGTCCCCCTGTGTTCGGTTGCTGGGGATCTTCGTCATCGTCGTCGCTTTGCGATCCCTTTTCCCTGTTCTCGGCGTTTAACTTTCCGGCCTATTTGAAAATCCAGCAATCTCTATTTGTATGATTGGGTGGTTTGTCCGGGGTGCCATGAATCTGGCACGGACGATCAAGTATGCGGTCCAAACTGGATGGGCCTGAATTGTTCTTTTGGAACGGCTTCTTCCGCTGATCGGACTTAGAGCCACTGAATCCGGCATTGACCGCCGTATCCACGGTGTTGTCACTGTTGTTTCAACGCTTGTATCTGTTGCGTCGAGACTTGTCTTTGTTATTTTTAACTTCAGGGGTGCCAGTGTCGCTTGCATTGTTTTCTCTACGGGCCAGCCAACTGTCTTCGCCCGCACAAAAGTGGGTCATGAGTGCCGCCATGGATTTTGGCTTTTCTTGGCCGAGGTGGTGAGTGAGCCATTCGTCGTGGATGTTGTGTCTGAAGGCTTCTAGGGCTTCATCCAGACAATCGATGATTTGGTTCTTTTTAGTTAAGTACCTAATCCAGAATTTCCTGGCGGACTCTCCGGGCTGTTGAACTATATGGCGTAAGTTATCAGCGTCCGGAGGTCGAACATATGTACCTTGGAAGTTATCGAGGAAGGCCTCTTCCAAGTCCTCCCAGCTGCGAATAGAATTTTCAGGCAGACTGTTGAGCCAATGCCGAGTTGGCCCCTTGAATTTTAAAGGGAGGTATTTGATGGTGTGGCGGTCATCGCCGTGGGCCATATGAATGTGGAGAATGAAGTCTTCGATCCACACCGCGGATCCGTGGTTCCATCGTATGATTCTATATTCATGGGTTTGAACCCTTCTGGGAATTTATGATCCATGACCTCATCAGTGAAGCAATGAGGGTGTGTGGCACCTCTATATCGGGCCGTATCGCGATGTAGCTCTGACGGAGTCTGTCTGTGGTTTTCAGCCCGCGCATGACTAAGTTTGTCATGTCCGAATAGGTGGCCATCGTCGCGTGTTGAGGCACGTCCTCATAATCCGTAGATTGATATGGTATGTCCTGCTTTATTGTTCAGGTTTTGCTGGAGGTCATATGTATGGCCGTGGGCTAATTTACCTCTACCTGTGCGATGAGGTGGGGCGGGCTGGTGTTCGGCGTGAGTTGCCATTTTGTCCCAACCACATGGTGGTCGGTCGGCCGCATTGTACGATGGTGGTATGTATTCCGGCGCCTCCTCATCAAACTGAGGTAGCAATTTGCGCTTTGGGTAGCTTTTGGTTGGGCGCTTAAGGCCATATTCTTCGGCTGCTAGGACCTCGGTCCATTTATCATTGAGCTGATCTTGGTCAGCTTGAAGCTGTTGCTACTTCTTTTTCAGGCTCCTTGCAGTGGCTATTAGCTGGTGCTTGAAGCGCTTCTGCTCAAGAGGTTCCTCAGGCACGATGAAATCCTCGGTGCCGAGGCTCACCTCATCCTCAGAGAGCAGAAGATAATTATCGTCCTCCGAATCTTCGTGCATGGCCTATTTACCAGGGCTAACCTGCCCATCTTCCCGTTCATCTTATTCATTAGCTGCATCAACGGGGCTTCGTTGTCTTCGGCACCTTCTGGAGTGTTATCTTCTCTTGTGCCTGTGTTGCTATCTTTACTGCGGCATGACTTATAGCGGCGCCGCTGATGCCGACGCTTTGATTGTATTTCGGAAGGTTTATCCTTAGTTGGGTCTTCATTGTCATTGTCGCTATTCTCCTTTGGTGCATCCACCATGTATACATCACACGAGGAAGTGGCCATCCAGCGTCCGGTGAACGGCGGGTTCTAGGCCTCTTCTTCTCCGGCATCGTCGTCCATACCATCGATGTCCGCAGAGTCGTAATCAAGTGTGTCGGTCAAATCCTCGACCATGGCTATGAAGTGGGTGGCGGGTGGGAAGCAAAATTCTCCACCGTTAGCCCCTTGTTCGGACCGGATATAGTTCGGCTGTGAGTCTTCCATCAAGGACAATTTTTTAATGAGTTTAGCATGTCGCCCAAAGGCCAGTGCTGGAAGATGTTTGTGGTGTTGAATTCGAAGATCGATAAACGATCAGGTTCGGCGTCCGCGGGCTCACATGGTTCGGAACATACGGCCGGAGACGAGTCCGGAGTTCTGGTGGCACATGTATCGTGTGAGATTAAGTCGATGTGCGGCTCCAACGCTGGGGAATCTGTGGCCTCTGTGGCGGGGTTGAGCTTCCCGTCCTTGGATGGCATAGTCTGCTCCGGATCTAAGGACAGGGCGGTTACGGGAGCTGTCTCCTGGATGCAGTTCGATGACAGATTTAGGCCATGTCTCTCGGGGTGACCAGGAGTGGTAGCCATGGCCTTGAATCCGGCAAAGGTCAAGTCTCCATGGATGTCCGCAACGTAGTTCAAAATCCCAAATCTGACCTGATGGCCAGGGGCGTAGCTTTTGATCTGCTCCAGATGGCCAAACGAATTGGCCTGCAGCGCGAAGCCGCCGAACACAAAGATTTTTTCGGGGGGAAGTTTCTCCTTGGACAGCGTCATTATTGACGATTGAAGGGGCCATCAAACCTTTTGGCGACGGCACAGTGGAACTCAAAATGCATGCAGCAATGTCGGTGTCAAAACCGGCGGATCTCGGGTAGGGGGTCCCGAACTGTGCGTCTATGGTCGATGGTAACAGGAGATAGGGGACACAATGTTTTGCCGAGGTTTGGTCCCTCTCTATGGAGGTAACACCCTACATCTTGCTTGATTGATCTTGATGAATATGAGTATTACAAGAGTTGATCTACCACGAGATCGTAATGGCTAAACCCTAGAGGTCTAGCTTGTATGGTGATGTTGATGTGTATCCTCCGGACTAAGTCCTCCCATTTATATAGACACCGGGAGGATCTAGGGTTACACAAGGTTGGTTGCAAAGAAAGGAATCTACATATTTGGTCGCCAAGCTTGCCTTCCACGCCAAGGAGAGTCCTGTCCGGACACGGGTGCAGTCTTCGGTCTTCGTATATTCACAACCCATCAGCCCGGGCCATGGCTAACAGGTCGGACGCCCGAGGACCCCTTAGTCCAGGACTCCCTCAGCCACCTCCTCCTACGACGTATACATGGTGGACACATCCAAAGAAGTTAATGGCGATGACAAAGAAGACCCAGTGGAAGACAAACCTCCTGAGATACATCCAAAGCGCCAACGATAGCGGGGCCGCTCTAAATCACGCTGTGAAAAAGACAACAATACCGGCACAGGAAAAAACAATACTGTAGACGATGCTGGAGAGAATGAAGACCCCGTTCAGCCAACGTCCGAGTAGGATGAACGGGAAGATGGGCGAGTCAGCCCTGATGAACTGGTTGTGCACGAAGACTTGGAGGACAGTAATTATCCACTCTCCGAGGATGAGGCGAGCCTCGGCAACGAGGATTTTATCGTGCCTGAGGAACCTCTCAAGCAGGAGCGCTTTAAAGCACCGGCTAATAGCCACTATAAGGAGCCTGAAAAAGAACCAACAACAGCTTCAAGCTGATCAAGATATGCTCAATGATAGATGGACTAATGTCCTGGCAGCCAAGGAATACGGCCTCGAGCGACCACCCAAAAGTTACCCGAACCGCAAATTACTACCTCAATTCGATGACGAGGCGCTGGAGCCTGTGCCATCAGCACACAATGCAACTGACCGACCACCACGTGGCCGGGACAAAGCGGCAACTCAAGCCGAACACCAGCCCGTACTACCTCGCTATAAAGGCATGGATAAAAAAAGCTCGAGCATATACATATGACCTGCGGCAGGACCTGGAGAATAAAGCAGGTCCGCCCAGATCGATCTACGGATCACGGGGGTGTGCCCCGACATGCGACGATGACTATCTATTCGGACGTGACAAGCCTAATCAGGCACAGGCCAAATGCCTCCGACAGACTCCATCTGAGCCACGTCGCGATGTGGCCCGATATAGAGGTGCCGCACACCCTCTTTGCTTCACTGATGAAGTAATGAAGCACGAATTCCCAAAAGGATTTAAACCCATGAATATCGAATCATATGATGGAACAACAGATCCCGTGGTATGGATTGAAGATTTTCTTCTCCATATCCACATGGCCCGTGGTGATGATCTCCACGCCATAAAATACCTCCCATTAAAACTAAAGGGACCGGCGCGCACTAGCTAAACAGCCTTCCAGAGAACTCTGTTGGCAGCTAGGAAGACCTGGAAGACGCCTTTCACAATAACTTCCAAGGTACATATGTCCGGCCACCAGATGCCGATGACTTAAGTCACATCATCCAGCAGCCCGGAGAGTCAGCCAGGAAGCTCTGGACTAGATTCGTAATTAAAAAGAACCAAATTGTCGACTGCCTGGACGCCGAAGCCCTCACGGCCTTCAAACACAGTGTCCGGGATGAGTGGCTCGCCCGCCACCTCGGTCAAGAACAACCAAAATCCATGGCAGCCCTTACCACTCTAATGACCCGCTTTTGCACGGGAGAAGATAGCTGGCTCGATCGTAGAAGCAACAGCGCCAGCGATCTAGGCACTTTCGAAGTCCGAGACGACAACGGCAAGCCACAACACAACAAACACAAACGTCACAATCATAACGAAAGAACGCAAGACGCGGCGGTCAACGCCAGATTCAGCAGCTCCAAACCCGGTCAACGGAAAAAGCCGTTCGAGGCAAATAGAGACGGTCCATCCAATCTAGACAAAATACTGGATCGGCCCTGCCAGATTCATGGCACCCCCGATAAACTAGCTACTCACACCAACAGAAGCTGTTGGGTCTTCAAACAAGCCAGCAAGCTTAATGCCGAACACAAGGGGAAGGGGCCGTCCAGTGACAGTCATGACGAAGAGACTCGCTAACCGAATACCGGTGGTCAGAAACAATTTCCCCGGAAGTAAAAATCATAAACATGGTATACGTGACGCACACCCCTACAGGGGAGCGCAGGCACGCCTATAGGACGCATACGCCATAAAGCCGTCCCCCCAAAGTTTCGCCATATCCGTCCCAAAGGTTCGGCAACTCTAATCATCGATCCAATTATCAATGGGTTCCATCTCACGAAATTCCTTATGGACGGAGACAGTAGCCTTAATCTACTCTACCAAGACACTGTCCGCAAAATGGGCATCGATCCTTCAAGAATCAAGTCCACCACAACTACCCTCAAGGGAGCAGTACTCGGTGTAGAAGCTCACTATAGGGGCTCCGTCACATTGGAGGTCGTTTTCGGTTCACCGAACAACTTCCGAAGCGAAGGCTTGACCTTTGATATTGTCCCGTTCCGCAATAGCTACCATGCACTTCTGAGGCGTACCGCTTTTGCTCGTTTTAATGCAGTCCAACTCTACGCCCGCGCAAAACTTAAGATGCCCGGTCCACGCGGCGTCGTAAAAATAAGCGGAAATACGGAACACTCCCTCTGTATATGGAGGGTCATACTACGGCTGCCACAGTCAAAGTACCAAGCGGCCTCATCAAGATGCATATCTCATCGGCCATTAAGCCGCCAACCTCTATTAAATGGGGCCGATCAATCTCAGAGCTGGATTAGCAGTTCGGCCTCCGTCGTTCACCTCATATTCCCGCGAAGTTTATATCGCACATACATAATGATATACTCAGAATACCCTGGTCATCAGCAAAGGCACAATACGGACAGGCCTACAAGCTCTCCCATAGCCTCCTTTTCTTTTCTTTTCTAACTATTTTTTATCTTTTACCATAGGTGGCTCAAAGACTAGTCATTTCACGGACTCTTTCGGAGTTCGGCTTCGTTTACCTACCCAAAGGCTATTCCAGTTAAGGAGTCCTTTCACCGAGGCGAGGCGGCGCAGACGTGCGATAGGAGGTCCAAGTAATTCTTAGTACACCGCACTCTCTATTTAGAGCCAGTAAGGTGCCTTCTCCGTCAGCCTTCGACCACCAACATGTCAAATAGCCTGGGTCGTAGCATTATTATCTATAAAATGGCAATTGACATATCAATCAGGTTCTAGTGAACATAATCCATATTTAGTATTCACTTTTTGTAAAAGAACTGAATTTTGCTTCTTCGGTTGTTTCACACATGCACCTCGGCACATATTGCCAGGGGCTCAATATGAGAACAAATAAATTGCCGGCAAGTTCGAATAGCTTTATAGCACACTTACGTTCGGCCTTATATGTATCAGCTCCGAATCATGTCTTTGGTCAATAGTTGGGTTGCCCGACTCCTGTGCTTACTACCTTAAGTTCCATTCTATCGGCTAGGGTAGTAAAGGGAGAACTACTGCGATTGTGTCCTGGTTTATCCGGATGAGCACCTCAGTAGAGAAAGCCAAAAACTGACTGTCATGATGTGTCGAGAGCTGGTCAACCACTTGTCGGCGTTCTAGGAACGGGGGTCCCCAGACTTGCGTGCCTGCAGCCCACGGCATGGCTGGGCTGGCAGGCTCGTACGGCCCATCTTCACCGACGAGACACTCAAGACCCTCGCGAGGGGCCAAGGCTCGTGGGGCAGACAACACAAGACCTCCTCAAGAGCGGCCTCGCCAAGCAGGCAAATGAGGGGCAGAGAAATCAAGGCAAGACAAACCTCGCGAGGTCCTCATGACGTGAGCCATGACGATCAAGACCAGGGGGGCGGAGGCACAGGCGCAGAGTATAGAGGCATCAAGCAAAGGTATCCATATTGGTGCAACAAGACCAAGACCCGAAGGACGGCAGGACGGAGGTCACCATGGAGCCCAAGATGGCGTCATCACCAGGGCCTTTTGCAGGCGAAGACCACCTTATGTCAGGATAGCTTGTACTAGTCGTCCCCTTTCGAATTGGCCGTTGTTGGCTTCCTTCCCGCTCAATATTTGGGGAGAGGACCAGGGCCTCTATAAATAGGACTAGCCACCACCGTAGGGAATGGACCTAGAACCGGATCCACCCCACCAAGGCCACACACAAGTTCACCAAGCGCAAGAACACCTCAACCTCAGGAGGCTGTTCTTCCCCTTGTATTGTTCTTCATTAGCCCAAGAGGCAATCCACCACCACCACACTGGAGTAGGGTATTACACCACAACGATGGCCCGAACCGGTATAACTCTTGTGTCTTTTTGTGTTATGAGTTCGTCGAGTTCGTTTGCGGGATCTTAGAGAGCTAGGGCGTGGATCGATAAGGAGAAAACCTTCGCGTGCACCCCAGTGTTCGAACCTCAAGGGTCTGCCGGAACCCTAGATCCGACATTTGGCGCACCAGGTAGGGGTGCGCCGAAGCTTCCTTCCATCGCTCCGCGCTCCGTTGCTTCGCCGTCACCATGGCAGATGCGCGCCGCGCTCGTGCCGAGCGCCGGGCTGCCCTCGCCGCCCACGTTGCTCAGACATCCCCCGTCAGCAGGCCGCCTCGTCGTTCCCCGTCGCCTGCCGCCAACGCCGCCACTGGCCTGGCAGGGAACGAGCAACACGCATCCTCGCTGCACCCCCTCGGTGCAGCGGGACGGGCGCATCGCCACTCCATTGCTGACCCCGTCCGGTTCTACCTCCCATGCACGTCGCCCTCCCATGGACGCACGGGCCGCGCTCCTCATGGCGCATGAGCTCCTGTGCTACCGTCCGGTTGACGACCTCTATGAGGACTGGCTTGACCGCATTGCCGAGCTTGTCCGTGCCGCAGGGGGCTCCCCTGTACCGTCCCTCTCTCCGCCTCGCCCTTCGCCAACTACGGGCGACGTAGCTCATGGAGCGCCTCCACCACCTCAGCCCTAAGATGGCGCCCTAGCACCAAGACGCGCGGCTCCGTGACGCGGCCTGCCGCATCTTGCGCCCGCACGTGAAGAGAGAAGCTGCCAAGAAGTCCCTCGGCCGCAACAAAATGCTCCGCAGCTCCTCGCACCACCGCGCCAGGACCGGCTGCTGCGGCAAGCCCGCGCGCCACCAGTTGCGACAGGGCATGGACCCCATCAAGACAAAGCTCCACCCCCAAGGCGGGTCCCGGTGACCGTAGCTGGCTGCCGCGCCTTCACCCCTGAGCTATGTAGCATCGCCTGGCCGGGCAAGTTCAAGCCAGATCTACCTCCTCGCTATGATGGCACCCCCGACACCGAAGAGTTCTTGCAACTCTATGAGCTAAGCATCGAAGCGGCCAACGGCGACGAGAAGGTCATGGCGAACTGGTTTCCCATGGCTCTCAAGGAGGGCGCCCGCTCCTGGCTCCTAAACCTACCTCCGGGCTCAATCTCCTCTTGGGACGAGATGCGCACCCGCTTGATTGCCAACTTCCAGGGCACTCGCGACCGCCCCCCGGCCATGGGCGACCTGCGCCGCATCAAACAGCAACCAGGAGAGACCCTGCGGAAGTACATTCAGCGCTTCAATAGCGCGCGGATCAAGATCCCCAAGGTGACCGATGAGGCCATCATCTATGCGTTCTGTGATGGCGTCCGCGTCGTCAATATGAAGGAAGTGCTCGCTATCCATGAAGAGCTGTGCATGACCCTGGAGCTGTTCAACATTGCGACCAAGTGTGCAAGAGCTGAGGAGGGGCACCTCTCCCTCCTCGAGCTCCCTACTGCAGACCCGGAGGAGAAGAAGACCAAGGCCAAGGACGTGAAGCACAAGGGAGCAGCCGTGCTCGTAGCGGAACCAGACACCAAGCGTGGCAGAGACCAACCAGAGTCATCCAACGGTAGCCGTCTGTTCTGCGCCTTCCATAACATGAACACCCACAAGATCAGCGACTATCAAGAGCTCTGAGCCATTCGCGAAGGGCGCTTCGGTCGACGCCCCGAGCGCGGCGACCAGGGCTACGGCCGAGGAGGAGGACGTGGCGGCGGACGCTGGGACGACCGTGGCCCGCGTCAGGAGTGGCACGATCGGCCTCGCGAGGACCGCTGGCAGGATCAGCCTCATGAGGTCGCCTGGAGGGATCAGCCTCGTGAGGATCGTCCTCAGGGCAACGCCGGGCTCCATCCGCTACCACCACCGCCAAGAAGGAACGAAGAACACCATCAGGACGAGGGGGCGGGGGGCTTTCGGGAACCACGTGCTATCGCCTGCATCCTGGGCGGAGCCCAGGCCCAAGCCTCGGAGTGTATCTTCAAGCAGTTTGCTCGTGAAGTGAATGCAGTCCTCCCAAAGCTCGAAGCCACACGCCCGCTCAAGTGGTCCCAGTTCCCCATCACGTTCAGCTCGGCAGATCAGCTCAAGTGCGCAGCTACCGTTTGTGTCCTCCCGATGCTTTGCTCCCCAGTCATCAGCAATGTGCAAGTTACCAAGACCCTCATTGATAGCAGCGCAGGGCTCGGCGTCCTATCGGTCGACACGTTCGACTGCTTCCAAGTGCCTTATGACCAGCTTCAGCCTACCAAGCCTTTCTCAGGAGTGACCGACGGTTCCACCACACCGATAGGGCAGGTCCGCCTCCCTGTCACCTTCGGCACGTGCAACAACTACCGCGCCGAGCTCATCGACTTCGAAGTCCCGCACATCCGCCTACGGTACAACGCCATCCTCGGGTACCCAACTCTGGCCAAGTTCATGGCAGTGACCCATCACGGCTACAATGTCCTCAAGATGTCGGGAAGCAGCGGGATTATCACGGTCCCATGTGAAGAAAGAGATGCGGTGTGATCCCTCGGGCGTGCCTTCCAAGCTGCAGCAATCGACGACCCCGACAGCAAGGGCGAGGGCCCTCCTGAGGCCGTCCCCAAGAAGAAGAAGCAGTTGCACCGTGCCAGACATCAGGAGGGTGGTGTCGCAGCTGGAGCCTCGTCAGAATCAGTGCCCGCTCTAAGGGCGCCTCCCTCTGTCGGTGTTCTGGGAACAGGGGTCCCCAGACTTGCCTGCCTGCGGCCTGCGGCGTGGCTCAAAAGGGGGCCCAACACGGCCCATCTTCATCAACACAGACCCAAGACCCTCGCGAGGGGCCAAGCCTGGCGGGGCGGACGACACGGAGCTTCCTCAGGCACGGCCTCATCAGGCTGGCTCGCGAGGAGGCGGAGATATCAAGGCGGGGTACCTCACGAGGTGCCCGTGACGCAAGCCGTGACGACCAAGGGCACCAGGCGAGCGCCAGCCGCGCAGTGTCCTTCTTTCCTCTTTGGTGCAAAGGGAGCAAGCGCAGGCGAGAGCATCAAGCAAAGGCACCCGTTTCGGTGCAATGAGACCAGGACTAGTCCAACGGCAGGGAGGAAGTCATTGTGGAGCCCAAGCCAGCGTCACCACCAGAGTCTTTGGCAGACGAGGACCAACTTTAGTCAGGATAAGTGTACCAGATGTTCCCCTTCAAAATAGCCAATTGTTGGCGCCCTTCCCGCTCAATATTTGGGAAGAGGCCCAGGGCCTTTGCCTATAAATAGGACTAGCCACCCACAGAGAGAAGGAGAGAGATCGGATCGCAATCGAGAAGAGAGAGAGAGAAGGGTGACTGAACTCCTCCTAGCAGTTCATCGCCCCAGTCAGGAACAGACCCTCGCGAGGCTGTTCTTCCTTGTATTGCACATCATCATCAGCCCAAGAGGCAATCCACCACACCCCACACTAGAGTAGGGTATTACACCACAACGGTGGCCCGAACCAGTATAAACCTTGTGTCTCTTGTGTTGTTCTTTCCATAGCTTAGATCTTAGCGAGGCGGAGGGGTCTAGGTAGGTAGAAGGCGAAATCTCCGCACGCACCCCAGTGTTCAAACCTCAAGGGTCTGCCGGAACCCGAAATCCGACACCCTCCATCGCATAGGAAGGCGCGCCCGACGTCCTTCGTGGGCGGGGCTCGGGGGCTTTCTTCTGGAAGGCCTCAGACCTCACCCATATCACAAGGGAGGCGCTTGGGCACTACTTGGAGGCGTTCTTTGTGGCGCGTCTCCCTCAGGAGGGCACAGGGCAAGGATCGCCCACCATTTAGGAGTTCATCACCAAGATCACCCAGGAACTGCAAGACCCAAGGGCCATGCGCGGCGACCGCCGCTCACAAGGCGCAGCTTTCCATCCAAGCGAGGATGTCGGGCTGTGCGTCTACGTCGACGTTGCATGGCTCAACAGGGTCGCTTCTCAAGAGCTTTTTTCGCCTTCGCGTGTGGGACGCTGTTAGGGCCCACCGCACAGCTATGTTCGCATGCCCTTTGCCCTGCCAAACGTATCGGCCGCCTACCAGCGCAACCTGCGGCTCAGGAGGCCAGGCACCATGCCGTCCTGATGGAGATGGAGACGGTCCTCAACGAACCACCGGAGCCCCCAGAGCCTCCCGAGGCTTAGAGCTCCGGCAGCTCGCGAGGAGCAACCCCTTCGCCGTACACCTTCAACTGCTTCAACTATCCTTAGTCAACCTAACCAGGTGACATCTTTCCAAGTCATTCAGCTGGGAGCGCCCCTCGGGCTGCATCATTCCCAGGCCGCATGGGTCCGTCCCAGTGGCATATATCCCTTTTCCTTTAGCTTACCTTGTTGGGGGTGCCCCTCAGGTTGCATCATCCCCAAGTCGCTCAGGCCTGACCCAGTGGCATGTATCTTTCATGCACTTGCTTAAGCCTGCTGCTCTCATGTTCGATCTATCTATGATTGCTACCTGCTCAATCGTCGCCTCCCACGGGTCCTCCTCACACAGGCACGGCGCTGGTGCCTGGGACCGTCCCTACCACGTCAACAAACCTGAGCGGTCGAGCTCTGGCTCGCGGCACGCCCCGCTCACGCCACCTCACCAGGCCCACAATGCCTTCACCCCCTCGCGAAGCAACCAGTGGCTGGCTAGCAACCATAACAGCAAGTTGTGTTCTCGCTTGTGCTGACTCATAGGAACCTCACAAGGATAACACTGGGCGGCACCGCGAGCTCCTAGCTCTTTCGAGCAATCCGCTTGCATGTTAAAAGGGGGCTCCTGAGCATCGCGACTCAGGAGCTCTTATTGGCTCTCCAGCCCTCACCCCCTGGCCTTGACCATGGCACACGACCTGGCATACCAGCGGCGCCTGAGCTCGCTTGAGAGACGGGACCTGAGGACGTAGAGCGCGAAGGAGAGCATCGAAAGGGGGAGGACTCGTATGGGCCTATCCCAGCTACACTGCGGATGACCACGCGCGGGTCTGGCGCATCGCGAAGAATCGACCCCGGACTGCCAAGATAAGTCACGAGCTCGGATCAACTAATCGTTCGAACCTAATCAGACACGCTCGCCGCAGCCCTGTTGTGGCAATGTCGCCTCCCTTTCTTATCTTACCATGGCTACTTGAGTGCTAAAGGGGACCTCCTGAGCATTGCGCCTCAGGGGCTCTTACTGGACCTCGGGCCGCTCACCTTCTGGCCTTGACCACGGCACGCGACCTGGCATACCAGCGATGGCTAAAGCCTGCCTGGGGACCGCGACCTGTCAGCATAGAGCAACAAGCTGTTGCGAGGTTGGAAAGGGAAGACTGAGCCTAAACAGGACTAGCGCTAACAACGCTTCCATAATTAAGATAATATCAACAGAAGACACTACAAATTCTTTACACACCCCCACGGGGTACTTCTTGGTTCCCCGCAGGGAACAAAAGACGAGAACTTAGGAGAATCCTATCTACACACCCCCGTGGCCGACGCCATCATCAACAGTTGGCCACGGGAGGCCGGCGCCAACCCCATCCACATCTGTGACGGCGGCGACCGGACGATGCGGCCTTGCTCCGGGTGCGGCGAGAGCTCGGGGGCACGTAGCTGTCGTCGCTCGTCTCTGGAGTCTCGTAGAGCTCGGGAGAACTGCTGGACTCCCAAGAATCGCTACTGCTGGAGCAGCCCCGAGCGGGGCGCGCCTCGTCCTGGCGCTCTCCTTCGTGGCAGCACACCAAGCGGCGACCCTCCGCGTCGACGACCTTCTAGAACAATGTGGAGGCGCCGTTGAACTCGAGGTGGATCACGAGGGCGCCCTCCACACCACAAACCTGCGCGACCTCGCCCCAGCCGTAGGTCATGAAGATCTTGCCGGAGGAGACCGCTTCAACCTCAGCTCCGGTCGCCGGGGCATCGCAGTCAGCATGCTGCAACCAGATCTCGAGAGGTCCCCTCGGTGGCATCACGTCGGAGAATAAGCGTGGGAAGCGAATCCAGGAGCTTGGGGGCATCACTGCCGATAGCACGAACTCGCGTGAGGAGTCCGAGGCATGAACTCCAGGAGCGGCGGCACTCGTCGTCGCGGCGCATCGACCTTGGCCACGGTGCGCGCGCCGATGCTCGTCGTTCCTTTCTCCCGAGCCCCCGGCTTGGGCGTACAAGGGCAAGGGATACCCAGGGGGAGGCCACTTGCACCAAGGCCTCACCACCACCTGCATATCCACGGCATCCCTGCGGTGGACAGACCTCTTCTTCGGCGGAAGTAGCGCCGACACGTCGAGAGGAACCTTTCCCTTCTCTTCAGCAGAAAACCTACGGATTGGCGCCATTGAAGCTGCTACTGGCAGTGGAGCAGAGGAAGAAGGAGTGAGAGGAATGGGAGAAGATGGGCGATGGGGGGCTCTGCCCCCCTCCCCATTTATAGCAGAGGAAGGCCAACCAGCACCCCCACGATCACAGGTAATGATGGTTTTCCTTGCATGCCGCAGGGACTTGTCAAGTCGGGAAGTTGCCGAGGCAGCATGGGGAAGTGGAGACGCCCATGTTGAATCAATCGCCACCCGTCAATCGAGGCCACAGGATTTTGGGGCCCGCGGTGCTCCGTGCTTGACCCTTTGGCTTCGCCTCGAAGCCAAGCCCGAGCGTGCCTTGGGCCCGGGGGCAACTGTCGGCGTTCTGGGAACTTGGGTCCCCAGACTTGCCCGCCTGCGGCCCACGACGTGGCTGGGTTGGCAGGTTCGTACGGCCCATCTTCACCGACGAGACACTCAAGACCCTCGGGAGGGGCCAAGCCTCGTGGGGCGGACGGCGCAAGACCTCCTCAAGAGCGGCCTCGCCAGGCAGGCGCATGAGGGGCGAAGAGATCAAGGCAAGACAAACCTCGCGAGGTCCTCATGACGTGATCCATGACGATCGAGACCAGGCGGGGGCTAGCGCGCGCAGCGTCCTTGTTTCCTCTTTGGTGCTAAGGGGGTAAGTGCCAGCGCGGAGTGCCGAGGCATCAAGCAAAGGATTCCATATTGGTGCAACAAGATCAAGACCCGAAGGACGGCAGGACGGAGGTCACCATGGAGACCAAGACAGCGTCATCACCAGAGCCTTCTGCAGGCGAAGACCTCCTTTTGTCAGGATAGCTTGTATTAGACGTCCCCTTTCGAATTGGCCGTTGTTGGCTTCCTACCCGCTCAATATTTGGGGAGAGGACCAGGGCCTCTATAAATAGGACTAGCCACCACCGTAGGGAGAGGACCTGGATGCGGATCCACCCCACCAAGGCCACACACAAGTTCGCCAAGCACAAGAACACCTCAACCTCAGGAGGCTGCTCTTCCCCTTGTATTGTTCATCATTAGCCCAAGAGGCAATCCACCACCACCACCACACTGGAGTAGGGTATTACGCCACAACGGTGGCCCGAACCAGTATAACTCTTGTGTCTTTCTGTGTTATGAGTTTGTCGAGTTCATCTGCGAGATCTTAGAGAGCTAGGGCGTGGATCGATAAGGAGAAACCCTTCGCACGCACCCCAGTGTTTGAACCTCAAGGGTCTGTCGGAACCCTAGATCCGACACCACTCGATGACTTATCACAATCTTTCGCGATTCCTCCCATATTACACGAAGGACCGTTTTTCCGTTCACCTATGTAATGCACCATATTCGGATAGCCGTGTACATACCAGGGGCTATATCGTAGACCCATCGTCAAACTCCTATGGCTAAGTGAAAGTGTTAAAGCCCTATAGTCCAATTGCCTAGTTCTCCGCATTGACACCTCCTTCACGGACCAAGACATTGGGTCAAGAGTGATCAAGTGCTTTTTTGAACACCCCCGTATTTTATGCGAAGGGGCTGAAGCCGACGACTGGAAAACTTTCACATTATACAAAAACAGCCGCACAGGAGGAGCCAAAACTTTTAGGCATAGCCTTCAAATATCATAATATTGTTTTTACAATTTCGCTACATTCACTCGAAGACTATATCCTTTGAGCATTGAACCTCTATTATGCAGGCGCCCTCTAGGATATCTTTAAAATAATGCTCCAGCATGTGTTTGTCCTTGCCCCTAGGTGGACTTTTCGCTGCAATATCGATGGCCTTCATCTTCGCCCAATACGTCTTAACACGGGCAAATACCATCCATGCACCTTCAATGCACGCCGATCGCTTCACGGCATCGACACGCGGCACCACATCCATAAGTCGCTGCACCAAACTGAAATAGCTATTCCGAATTGGCCTAGTCGGCCACAGCCGGACCACGACGTCCTTCATGGCAGAACCAGATATCTTGTGGAGCTCGGCCCACTGGGCCATCTATTCGTTTAGCAACAGCGGGCGCTTTGGCGTGCCGAATTGTGTCCAGAAAAGCTTCTCCGTAGCATACCCCTCTTGCGCTTGGTAAAATTGCGCTGCATCGTAGGCGCTCTTCGGCAAGTCCAAGAATGCGTCTGGAGAGCTCCACATTTGATTAAGCGGGGCATATTTCGGATCGCCGAATTTAGTCTGTAATAAGAAAGGCTTACCGACCGCTATCTCCCCAGCTTACCGGATCTCCTCTCGAGCCGCCCTAGACTCGGATCACGCTTCCCTCGCCTCTTGTAAGGCATTGTCGAGATCGGCCGTTTTGGCTTTGTTACCCCTCTCCAGGAAGTCGCACCGGACAGTGGCTTCCTTTAGCTCGCGCGCCATGGTAGACAGTCTCCCCTCGCACTGGCGCCGAGCAGCCTGTCTGACTTTTAACTCATCAGGTGCCTTCTGGGCAGCCACATTACTCTTCAGCCCGAAGCGCCTCCACCGCGGCAGCACTATCTGCAGTTATGCATGTCTCAGTATATAATACTTAGCTTCATGCTCATGTTATTATACATACATACACTAACCAATTCAAAACATACTTTGCACCTCGTCGAGCCGCCTGTTAATAAGCACAATGTCATCATTCACCACATCAAGTTTTTGCTCCAGACCTGCAACCTCTGTAGCATGCGCAGTCATCGTGGATGTAACAACCTGTGTTCCAATTAATCAGATTACTTCCTGGGCATATCTTTTTTGATACTCTGATTGCCTCTCTTTGGACGCCAACCAGAGTCTCAGGGTCTATTATCTACACACAGGTGCATTTTGAGTATAGAGCACAATCTAAAATATTGCATTACGTACCTTGAAGCCTCTCAGCGGGCCCGTGAAAGCTTCATTCAATCCACTTTTCACGGACATAATCCTCTCAACCATCGTACCCATCAAGGTACGATGTTCCTCTAAGACGGACGAATATCGCAACATGTCCATCAGTGTATCCGGCGCCTCTGGATCCCGGACTCCCTTTGAAGGGATATGTTTGCCCGACCCTAGAGTCGTCTCCGGCTGTAAGCCGGATAGTCTGGGGCCTTTATTGTTGGTCTCCGCAGGGACCGCACACCCGGGACCCTGGGCGACCGATGTTTCACCATGGGGCGTTGTCTTCATTATCGTCTGCACCACTTGTTGATCGGGAGAGATCCTCCGGGACGACACCTCAAAGTCCTCCTCCCTATTGGGCGAGGAATCCTGTGGAGGAGTTTCGCTTTCCATAATATTCAGAAGAAGATCCCCCGAAGAGGATTGTTGAGGAAGACGGCGTACCAGACTACAAAACATGTCTTCTAGATGTTAGCCTTCTGACAGGAAAAGGAATGGGATATGTTTAAAAACACCCTTCTTCACTTACGATTCGGCTAAAGGCTCGTCCTTACGGAGGAACTGCGCGACAACGTCATCTTCCGAGCCCGAACCGCCTGATAGGAGTGTCTTACCTCGCTTAGGAGCCTTTACCTCCCAACCTTCGGAGGCGGCCTTTTCTTACCATGGGGAGAAAGGATGCCAGCTTCTCCTTCTCTTCTATCTTCGGAAGAGGGAACCTTAATCTCCCCGGACACAGCGTTTGGTGTACCTTCGGAATGAAGGCCACCTTTAGCCTTCCTGCTCTCCTCATTGTCCTCTTTCACCGGCACCTGGAACGGTGCCGGGACGAGCATCCTTGCTAGCATAGGGCTAGCTAAGTCTTCAGGAAGAGGGGCCGAACACCTAATTCACTCCGCCTTCTTTGTCCAGCCCTGGAAAAAGATGGTTTTCTCAGTATCTTATCATGGGATATTTAATTAAGCTGTGTTCGAGAGTAAAGTGCTTATCGAGGTATCTGAATGGTTGCAGTCAAGGCCGATGTCCTCGATAGTGTCCGGCCACTGTTTTCGTGTCCCGAAAAATAACTTCCACATTCCTCTGTGCGTCATGTCAAAGAAGTGCTGAAGGGTTCTGGTCCTTCCGGATTAAAATCCCACATACAGAGGGGCTGTTGCTGGCGCGGGAGGACCCGACGGACAATCATGTCGATGAGATCGGTGTCCTTCTCAAGGAGGCTCCGGATGTGACTTTGTAGAGTCTGCACTTCGTCGATTGATCCCTACTCCAGCCCCTTGTTGATCCATGATGCGAGATGAATTGGAGGGCCATATCGGAACACAGGTGTAGCTTCCCACTTGGTACCACGGGGTTCAGTGATGTAAAACCACTCCCGTCACCATAAGTTGGGAGATTCTGTAAAGGATCCTTTTAGCCAAAGAGCGTTGGTGAGCTTGCTCACCGTGGCACCACCACACTCCGCTTGCTTTCCCTCGATCACCTTCGGCTTCACATTAAAGGTCTTGAGCCATAAGCCAAGGTGTGGGGGAATACAGAGAAAGGCCTCGCACATGACGATGAACGCCGAGGTGAGAATAAAAGAGTCCGGGGCTAGATCGTGAAAATCTAGTCCATAATAGAACTTGAGCCCTCGAACAAAGGGGTGGAGAGCGAACCCTAGCCCTCAAAGGAAGTGGGAGATGAATACAACCCTCTCGCCGGATCTGGGAGTAGGAATAACCTGCCCTTGAGCAGGAAGCCTATGGGGTATTTCCGCGGTCAGGTACCTTGCCGCCCGGAGCTTCGTAATATCCTCCTCTATGACAGAGGAAGCCACCCACCGGCCTTGAAGGCTAGGTCCGGACATGACTGGGAAGCTCGAAGCAATTAGATTGAACCTTGGGTGCTGGAACTCGAGGTTGGAGAGGTTGAGGAAAGGGCTGGCGTAAAGGAGAAAGCCAGGTCGTAGCCCCTTTATAAAGCCGATGAATATCGAATGCCTCCTCCTAGGCCTTAAAACCTGCCTATTCCTAAGGAATCATGCCAACAGAACGGTTGGGATACCCACGCCCGTATTGATGAGAATCCCGTGATAAGGGGACACGATCTCTACTTTGACAAGACATGCCAATAAAACCACGTCTCGAAACGAGGAGCGACAGGCTAAAAAATGGTTCGAAATAATAACCGGGCAGGGACGTGATGTCATGTTACAAAAAAGTTGTCAGCAGATTGGACTAGTGAGATATTATACTCTCTGTGGTGGTGTGTGGTACTTGTTTTGTAGATCCGGACACATTCGTTGTATTCGAAGATTGTGTTGGAGTATTCGGAGGAGGAACCCGCCTTGCAATGCCGAAGACAATCTGCGCGCCGGACACCTCGTCATTGAAGCCTGCTTCAGGGGCTACTGTGGGAGTCCTGGACTAAGGGGTCCTCGGGCGTCCGACCTATTGGACATGGGACGGACTGTTAGGCTATGAAGATACAACATCGAAGACTCTCACCTATGTCTGGATGGGACTCTCCTTGGCGTGGATGGCAAGCTTGGCGTTCGGATATGAAGATTCCTTTCTGTGTAACCGACTTTGTATAACCCTAGTCCCCTCCAGTGTCTATATAAACCAGAGGGGTTAGTATGTAGAGGCAATCATAATCCGATAGGCTGGACTTCTAGGGTTTTAGCCATTACGATCTCAGGGTAGATCAACTCTTGTAACACTCATATTCATCAAGATCAATCAAGCAGGAAGTAGGGTATTACCTCCATAGAGAGGGCCTGAACCTGGGTAAACATCATGTCCCCTGTCTCCTATTACCATCAACCTTAGACACATAGTTCAGGACCTCCTACCCGAGATCCGCCAGTTTTGACACCGACAACCATCGCCAGGTGTGGCCGAACTGCCTCCTCCTCAATCTCAGCATCCATGAAATAGAAACCATCCCCTCTGTCCTGTACCCAAGCAAGGCCAGGGTCGAGGGGCATCGGGGAGGGGCCTCACACTCCGAGTGGAAGTGACCCGCGCATCCACAGTTGATGCACATCATCTCCTCACGGGTCCTGGGGGGCGACCTCCCCTGGAGCCAACGGCCATCGGAGCCACCGGAACCTCCTGTTCCCGGCCTCCCAAAGGGCGGGGGAAGCGGCCACCATCGGGGTCTTCTTCTTCTAGTGCTTCTTCTTGTTGTTGTTCTGAGCAGCAGCACCTGGGCGGTCAGGAGACTAGCGCAATGGAGAAGATCGGTCCGGTCGGGGCTCACTCCACCGCCGTTCGGGGACGGAGTCCAGAGGCGGGCGACAATCGTCCCACCGAGCGGAGTCGGAGGTGCGAGATACCCAGGCGTCATCACCACGCCGGTCGGATGGACCATCACGCGCAGCATCGGACCCGCCCAAACCCGACCCACGACGTTGCCAATCGCCGTCGGAGGGCCTCGAGGCAGCATCACGGGCGACCGGGCCCTCCCTGTCCCGAGCCACATAATACGTCGCCATCGTATCTATAATTTTTTATTGTTCCATGCCAATATTCTTCAACTTTCATATACTTTTGGCAACTTTTTATACTATTTATTAGGACTAACATATTGATCCAGTGCCCAGTGCCAGTTCCTGTTTGTTGCATGTTTTTGTTTCGAAGTAAATCCATATCAAACGGAGTCCAAACGGGATAAAAACTGACGTGCATTTTTTTGGAATATATGTGATTTTTTGGAAGACAAATCAACACGAGACGATTCCCGAGGGGCCATGAGGCAGGGGCGCGCTCCAGGGGTCAGGCCCGCCCTGGGCCCTCGTGGCCACCCCGTAAGGCGGTCGATGCCCTTCTTTCGCCGCAAGAAAGCTAATATCCGGATAGAGATCGTGTTAAAATTTCAGCCCAATCGGAGTTATGGATCTCCAGGAATATAAGAAATGGTGAAAGGGCAGAATCTGAGAACGCAGAAACAGAGAGAGACAGAGAGACATATCCAATCTCGGAGGGGCTCTCGCCCCTCCCACGCCATGGAGACCATGGACCATAGGGGAAACCCTTTTCCCATCTAGGGAAAAGGTCAAGGAAGAAGAAGGAGGGGGGCTATCTCCCCCTCGCTTCCGGTGGCACCGGAACGCTGCTGGGGGCCATCATCATCACCGCAATCTACACCAACACCTCTGCCATCTTCACCAACATCTCCATCACCTTCCTCCCTCTATCGACAGCGGTCCACTCTCCCGTAACCCGCTGTACCCTCTACTTAAACATGGTACTTTATGCTTCATATTATTATCCAATGATGTGTTGCCATCATATGATGTCTGAGTAGATTTTCGTTGTCCTATCGGTGATTGGTGAATTACTATGATTGATTTAATTTGCTTGTGGTTATGTTTCTGTCCTTTGGTGCCCATCATATGAGCGCGCGTGTGGATCAGACCATAGGGTTAGTTGTATGTTGATAAGACTATGTATTGGAGGGCAAGAGTGACAGAAGCTTCAACCTAGCATAGAAATTGATGCATACGGGGTTGAAGGGGGACCAATATATCTTAATGCTATGGTTGGGTTTTACCTTAATGAACGTTAGTAGTTGCGGATGCTTGCTAATAGTTCCAATCATAAGTGCATAGAATTCCAAGTCAGGGATGACATGCTAGCAGTGGCCTCTCCCACATAAAACTTGATATCGGTCTAGTAAAGTTGTCAATTGCTTAGGGGCAATTTCGCAACTCCTACTACCACTTTTCCACACTCGCTATACTAACTTTATTGCTTCTTTATCTAAACATCCCCTAGCTTTTATTTACATGCACTTTATTATCTTGCAAACCTATCCAAAAACACCTACAAAGTACTTCTAGTTTCATACTTGTTCTAGGTAAAGCGAACGTTAAGCGTGCGTAGAGTTGTATCGGTGGTCGATAGAACTTGAGGGAACATTTGTTTTACCTTTAACTCCTCGTTGGGTTCGACACTCTTACTTATCGAAAGAGGCTACAATTGATCCCCTATACTTGTGGGTTATCAAGACCTTTTTCTGGCGCCATTGCCAGGGAGTTATAGCGTGGGGTGAATATTCTCGTGTGTGCTTGTTTGCTTTATCACTAAGTAATTTTTATTTGTTGTTCTTAGTTGTTTTCTATCTTTAGTTATGGGTAGGAAACGCAAAATACCAAAAAAATAGTTGTACCTGCTACACCAAGGGTTGAAGAACCACTCAAAATCTATCACAGTCCTGAAGCTTTTTACCTGGATCATCTTCGATCCCTATGTGCTCGTGGTGAAACCCCAACTAGCTTAGTTGAGGGCCAATCTTTGGATGATCTTGCTTGTTATGTGCGACACCGCTTATCTCAAAAGGGAAACTATTATGGGATCAAATTCATATGTTGCATTGGTATGCTCGGGAACTATGCTTGAGATATGATTATACTTCTTGCTCTAGAATGAAGGCTCCACACCTTCCCTTTTCATGCAAATTTAATGATGATAAAACCTTGGCTTCTTATGCTAATGGTATATATGATTACTATGATGTGGAACAAATAGAAGAGTTCGTTGCTTTTATGGGTGCTTATGAAATTGAATCTTTGTTTAAAGAGTTTGAAGATTTTGATGATTCATTTTATAGACCTGAAAATTTTGCTATACTTAAATATTGCTATGAGAATTATGAATTCAATTCCGATATTGATGATTTTATTGAGAAAGTCTTCGCTGTCCAAGGAGAGACTAATATTTTGGAGTCTATGGAAGAAGAAATTAATGACATTGTGAGCTCATTGGATGAAAAAGATGAGGAGGATAGCGAAGAACAAAAGGAGGAAGAGCGGATTGATCACCCGTGCCCACCTTCTAATGAGAGTAACTCTTCAACTCATACATTGTTCTAATGATTGCTATGATGACTGTTATGATCCCCTTGATTCTCTTAAAATATCCCTTTTTGATGATGTTTGCTATGCTTGTGGCCAAGATGCCAATTTGAATTATGCTTATGGAGATGAACTTGCTATAGTTCCTCATGTTAAACATGAAATTGTTGCTATTGCACCCACGCATGATAGTCCTATTATGTTTTTGAATTCTCCCAACTACACTCTATTGGAGAAGTTTACCCTTATTAAGGATTATATTGATGGGTTGCGTTTTACTATTACACATGATGATTTTGATAGATATAATATGCATGTGCTTGCTGCTCCTACCTGCAATTATTATGAGAGAGGAACTACATCTCTGCCTCTTTACGTTTCCAACACGAAAAAATTGCAAGAAACTGTTTATACTATGCATTGGCCTTTAGTTTGTGTGCATGAATTGTTCTTTTATGACATGTCGATGCATAGGAAGAGAGTTAGGCTTAGTCATTACATGATATATGTTACTTTGTGCTCACTACTAAATTACAAATCATTGTTAATTAAAATTGGCTTTGATATACCTTGGGATATGGGTGGATCCATTACTTGAGCACTATATGCCTAGCTTAATGGCTTTAAAGAAAACGCTGCCAGGAAGACAACCCGGAAGTTTTAGAGAGTCATTTATTTCTGTTGTGTGCTTTTATAAGGTTTAAAAATAAAAATAATGTGACAAGGTTTAGCTTTAGGATGTTTTAGATTACTTGTTGGTTTGTGCAGTGCAGGACAGAAACTTTGGCTGTAGTGCGCGATTTTACATTTTTTTACTGGAATATCAAATGGTTCTGAAACTTTTTTCACTGTGTTTCTGTATAAATTGTTTATTTTTCCTAAATTTGGTAGAATTTTTTCGAGTATCATAGGTATGGTGAATGTTCATATTACTACAGACTTTCCTGTTTAAGACAGATTCTGTTTTTGATGCATAGTTTGCATGTTTTGATGAAACTATCGATTTATATCAGTGGATTAAGCCATGGAAAAGTTATATTACAGTAGCTACAATGAAAAAACAAAATATGAATTGGTTTGCAACAGTACTTAGAGTAGTGATTTGCTTTATTATACTAACGGATCTTACCGAGCTTTCTATTGAGTTTTGTGTGGATGAAGTGTTTGAAGATCGAGGATGTCTCGATGTGAGGATAAGGAGGAGAGAAAAGAGCTCAAGCTTGGGGATGCCCAAGGCACCCCAAGTAAATATTCAAGGAGACTCAAGCGTCTATGCTTGGGGATGCCCCGGAAGGCATCCCATCTTTCTTCAACAAATCTCGGTATGTTTTCGAATTCGTTTCGTTCATGCGATATGTGCAATCTTGGAGCGTCTTTTGCATTTAGTTTTCATTTTTCTTTTATGCACCATGATGGTATGATATAGTCCTTGGTTGATTTATAGAATGCTCTTTGCACTTCACATAAATCTTTTGAGTATGGCTTTATAGAATGCTTCATGTGCTTCAGTTATATCATTTGAAGTTTGGATTGCCTGTTCCTCTTCACATAGAAAACCGCCATTTGTAGAATGCTCTTTTGATTCACTTATATTTGTTAGAGGGTGGGCATATCTTTTGTATAAAGAATTAAACTCTCTTGCTTCACTTATATCTATTTATAGAGATGACATGAATTGGTCATTCACATGGTTAGGCATAAAATCCTACATAAAACTTGTAGATCACTGAATATGATGTGTTTGATTCCTTGCAATAGTTTTGCGATATAAAGGTGGTGATACTAGTCGTGCTAGTTGAGTAATTGTGAAATTGAGAAATACTTGTGTTGAGGTTTGCAAGTCCCGTAGCATGCACGTATGGTGAACCGTTATGTAACGAAGTTGGAGCATGAGGTATTTATTGATTGTCTTCCTTATGAGTGGCGGTCGGGGACGAGCGATGGTCTTCTCCTACCAATCTATCCCCAAGGGGCATGCGTAGTAGTAATTTGATTCGAGGGCTAATAAACTTTTGCAATAAGTATATGAGTTCTTTATGACTAATGTGAGTCCATGGATTATATGCACTCTCACCCTTCCGTCATTGCTAGCCTCTTCGGCATCGTGCATTGCCCTTTCTCACCTCGAGAGTTGGTGCAAACTTCGCCGGTGTATCCAAACCCCGTGATACGATACGCTCTATCACACATAAACATCCTTATATCTTCCTCAAAACAACCACCATACCTACCTATCATGGCATTTCCATAGCCATTCTGAGATATATTGCCATGCAACGTCCATCATCATCATATACATGACTCGAGCATTTATTGTCATATTGTTTTGCATGATCATAAGTTAGCTAGCATGATGTTTTCATGGCTTGTCTGTTTTTTGATGTCATTGCTACGCTAGATCATTGCACATCCCGGTACACTGTAGGAGGCATTCAAATAGAGTCATACCTTTGTTCTAGCATCGAGTTGTAATATTGAGTTGTAAGTAAATAAAAGTGTGATGATCATCATTATTAGAGCATTGTCCTAGTGAGGAAAGGATGATGGAGACTATGATTCCCTCACAAGTCGGAATGATACTCCGGACGAAAAAAATAAAAAAATTGAAAGGCCAAAAAAAGGAAGGCCCAAAACAAATGAGAGAAAAAAAGAGAAGGAACAATGTTACTATCCTTTTACCATACTTGTGCTTCAGAGTAGCACCATGTTCCTCATATAGAGAGTCTCTTGAGTTATCACTTTCATATACTAGTGGGAATTGTCATTATAGAACTTGGCTTGTATATTCTGATGATGAGTTTCCTCCAATGCCCGAGGTCTTCATGAGTAAGCAAGTTGGATGCACACCCACTTAGTTTCCAGTTTGATCTTCCATACACTTATAGCTCTAGTGCATCCGTTGCATGACAATCCCTACTCCTCGCATTGACATCAATTGATGGGCATCTCCATAGCCCGTTGATTAGCCGTGTCGATTTGAGACTTTCTTCCTTTTTGTCTTCTCCACACAACCTCCATCATCATATTCTATTCCACCCATAGTTCTATGTCCATGACTTGCGCTCATGTATTGCGTGAGGGTTGAAAAGGCTGAAGCGCGTTAAAAAGTATGAACCAATTGCTCGGCTTGTCATCGGGGTTGTGCATGATTTGAATGCTTTGTGTGGTGAAGATGGAGCATAGCCAGACTATATGATTTTGTAGGGATGAGCTTTCTTTGGCTATGTTATTTTGATAAGACATAATTGCTTGGATATTATGCTTGAAGTATTATTGTATTAATGTCAAATGATAGACTATTGCTTTGAATCACTCGTGTCTTAATATTCATGCCATGATTAGATTACATGATCAAGATTATGCTAGGTAGCATTGCACATCAAAAATTATCCTTTTTATCATTTACCTACTTGAGGATGAGCAAGAATTAAGCTTGGGGACGCTGATACGTCTCCATCCTATCTATAACTTTTGATTGTTCCATGCCAATATTCTACAACTTTCATATACTTTTGGCAACTTTTTATAATATTTTTTTGACTAACATATTGATCCAGTGCCCAGTGCCAGTTCCTGTTTGTTGCATGTTTTTGTTTCGCAGTAAATCTATATCAAACGGAGTCCAAACTGGATAAAAAATGACACAGTTTTTTTGGAATATATGTGTTTTTTGGGAAGAAAAATCAACATGAGACGATGCCCGAGGGGGCCATGAGGCAGGGGGCGCGCCCCAGGGGTTAGGCGCGCCCTGGGCCCTCGTGGCCACCCTGTAAGGCGGTTGATGCCCTTCTTTCGCTGCAAGAAAGCTAATATCTGGTTAGATATCGTGTTAAAATTTCTACCCAATCGGAGTTACGGATCTCCAGGAATATAAGAAACGATGTAAGGGCAGAATCTGAGACCGCAGAAACAGAGAGAGACGGAGAGACATATCCAATCTCGGAGGAGCTCTTGCCCCTCCCATGCCATGGAGACCATGGACCAGAGGGGAAACCCTTCTCCCATCTAGGGAGAAGGTCAAGGAAGAATAAGAAGGAGGGGGCTCTCTCCCCCTCGCTTCCGGTGGCGCCGGAATGCCGCCGGGGGCCATCATCATCACCGCAATCTACACCAACACCTCCACCATCTTCACCAATATCTCTATCACCTTCCCCCCTCTATCTACAGCGGTCCACTCTCCTGCAACCCGCTGTACCCTCTACTTGAACATGGTGCTTTATGCTTCATATTATTATCCAATGATGTGTTCCCATCCTATGATGTCTGAGTAGATTTTCGTTGTCCTATCGGTGATTGGTGAATTACTATGATTGATTTAATTTGCTTGTGGTTATGTTTCTGTCCTTTGGTGCCCATCATATGAGCGCGCGCGTGGATCAGACCATAGGGTTAGTTGTATGTTGATAAGACTATGTATTGGAGGGCAAGAGTGACAGAAGCTTCAACCTAGCATAGAAATTGATGCATACGGGGTTGAAGGGGGACCAATATATCTTAATGCTATGGTTGGGTTTTACCTTAATGAACGTTAGTAGTTGCGGATGCTTGCTAATAGTTCCAATCATAAGTGCATAGAATTCCAAGTCAGGGATGACATGCTAGCACTGGCCTCTCCCACATAAAACTTGATATCGGTCTAGTAAAGTTGTCAATTGCTTAGGGGCAATTTCGCAACTCCTACCACCACTTTTCCACACTCGCTATACTAACTTTATTGCTTCTTTATGTAAACAGCCCCTAGCTTTTATTTACGTGCTCTTTATTATCTTGCAAACCTATCCAAAAACACCTACAAAGTACTTCTAGTTTCATACTTGTTCTAGGTAAAGCGAACGTTAAGCGTGCATAGAGTTGTATCGGTGGTCGATAGAACTTGAGGGAATATTTGTTCTACCTTTAGCTCCTCGTTGGGTTCGACACTATTACTTATCCAAAGAGGCTACAATTGATCCCCTATATTTGTGGGTTATCACCGCCGGCAGCGGCTGGGTCACGAGATCCGCCCGGAGGTCCGCCTAGCGGGGCAGGTCCTCTTGCCGCCGACGATCCGCCTCACGGCGACAAGCATCACCCGGGGACCCTGGGAGCGGGAGCCGCGGGTCCCTTGCCGGTTCGCGCGGAGAGGGCGGCCGCCGCAGCGACGTGCCCGGGTAGGTCGGACCAGTCCGAGCAGAGCGACTGTAGTCACCGGAGTCACCGCGAGCCGAGGAGCCACCGCTTCGGCGGTCCGACGACCCGGCCGGCGGCAACCTCTTGGGGCGAGCCTGACCATCACCAGACACCCGCATCATGAGCACCTCGCGGTAGGAACGGAGAGGGTAGGATCCTGGGGCGGCCGATGCGGCAGGGAAAGCGGCGAGAGAAGCGCAGCACGAGATGCCGGAGTCGAGGCCGACATGACCACTGGGGAACCAGAGCAGCGGGGCAAAGGCGGCGCAGGTTGGGGGAAAATGGTTCTAGCGAACCGGCGCCCCAATGCTACCTCTTGAGAATGCGTTGGTTTTCCCTTGAAGAGGAAAGGGTGATGCAGCAAAGTAGCGTAAGTATTTCCCTCAGTTTTGAGAACCAAGGTATCAATCCAGTAGGAGACAATGCACAAGTCACCTAGTACCTGCACAAACAATCACGAACCTTGCAACTAACGCGATAAAGGGGTTGTCAATCCCTTCACGATCACTCGCAAAAGTGAGATCTAATAAAGATAGTAAAGTAAATATTTTTGGTATTTTTGTTGTGTAGATTGGAAAGTAAAGATTGCAAAATAGTAAACGAGATGCGATGTAAATAAAAGAGATGCAATATAGTAAGAAAGAGACCAGGGGGGCATAGGTTTCACCAGTGGCTTCTCTCAAGATAGCATGTATTATGGTGGGTGAACAAATTACTGCCGAGCAATTGGTAGAAAAGCGCATAGTTATGAAGATATCTAAGGAAATGATCACGAATATAGGCATCACGTCCGTGTCAAGTAGATCGAAACGATTCTGCATCTACTACTATTACTCCACACATCGACCGCTATCCAGCATGCATCTAGAGTATTAAGTTCATAAGAACAGAGTAACGCATTAAGCAAGATGACATGATGTAGAGGGATAAACTCAAACAATATGATATAAACCCCATCTTTTTATCCTCGATGGCAACAATACAATACGTGCCTTGCTGCCCCTACTGTCACTGGGAAAGGGCACCGGAAGATTCAACCCAAAGCTAAGCACTTCTCGCATTGCAAGGAAGATCAATCTAGTAGGCCAAACTAAACCGATAATTCAAAGAGACTTGCAAAGATATCAAATCATGCATATAAGAATTCAAAGAAGAACCAAATAACATGCATAGATAATCTTGTTCATAAACCCACAATTCATCGGATCTAGGCAAACACACCACAAAAGAGTATTACATCGAATAGATCTCCAAGAACATCGAGGAGAACTTTGTATTGAGAATCAAAGAGAGAGAAGAAGCTATCTAGCTAATAACTATGGACCCGAAGGTCTGTGGTAAACTACTCACGCTTCATCGGCGAGGCTATGGTGTTGATGTAGAAGCCCTCCGTGATCTATTCCCACTCCGCCAGATCGCCGGAAGAGGCCCCAAGATGGGATCTCACGGGTACAGAAGGTTGCGGCGGTGGAAAAGTGGTTTCATGGCTCTCTGCGATCGATCTAGGGTACAAGAGTATATATAGGTGAAAGAAGTACGTCGGTGGAGCTACGAGGGGCCCACGAGGGTGGGGGTGCGCCTACCCCCCTGGGCGCACCCTCCTGCCTCGTGGCCGCCTCGTGGAGTTCCAAACTTCGACTCCAAGTCTTCTGGATTCCTTTCGATCCAAGAAAGATCATCGCGAAAGTTTCATTTTGTTTGGTATTCCTTTTCCGCGAAACTCTAAAATAGGCAAAAAAAAAGAAACTGGCACTCGGCCTCTGATTAATAGGTTAGTCCCAAAAATAATATAAAAGAGCATATTAAAGACAATTAAATATCCAACACACATAATATAATATCATGGAACAATAAAAAATTATATGTACGTTGGAGACGTATCAAGCATCTCCAAGCTTAATTCCTGCTCGTCCTCGAGTAAGTAAAAACAGAATTTTTGATGTGGAATGCTACCTAACATAATTATCAACGTAATTTTCTATATTGTGGGATGAATGTTCAGATCCGAAAGATTCAAGACAAAATTTTAATATTGACATAAAAGTAATAATACTTCAAGCATACTAACAAAGTAATCATGTCTTCTCAAAATAACATGGCCAAAGAAAGTTCATCCCTACAAAATCATATAGTTTGGCTATGCTCCATCTTCATCACACAAAATATTCAGATCATGCACAACCCCGATGACAAGCCAAGCAATTGCTTCATACTTTAGTATTCTCAAACTTTTTCAACTTTCACGCAATACATGAGCGTGAGCCATGGACATATCACTATAGGTGGAATAGAATGGTGGTTGTGGAGAAGACAAAAAGGAGGAAGATGGTCTCACATCAACTAGGCGTATTAATGGGCTATGGAGATGCCGATCAATAGATATCAATGTGAGTGAGTAGGGATTTCCATGCAATGGATGCACTAGAGCTATAAATGTATGAAAGCTCAACAAAAGAAACTAAGTGGGTGTGCATCCAACTTGCTTGCTCACAAAGACCTAGGGAATTTTGAGGAATCCCATTGTTGTAATATACAAGCCAAGTTCTATAACGAAAATTCCCACTAGTATATAAAGTGACAAAATAAGAGACGCTCTATCATGAAGATCATGGTGCTACTTTGAAGCACAAGTGTGGAAAAAGGATAGTTGCATTGTCCCTTCTCTCCTTTTCTCTCTCTCTTTTTGTTTGGCTTCTTTGGCCTTTTTTTATTTCCTCACATGGGACAATGCTCTAATAATGATGATCATCACACTTCTATTTATTTACAACTCAAGGATTACAACTCGATACTTAGAACGAAATATGACTCTATATGAATGCCTCCGGCGGTGTACCGGGATGTGCCATGAATCAAGAGTGACATGTATGAAAAAATTATGAATGGTGGCTTTGACAAAAATACGATGTCAACTACATGATCATGCAAGGCAATATGACAATGATGGAGCGTGTCATAATAAACGGAACGGTGGAAAGTTTCATGGCAATATATCTCGGAATGGCTATGGAAATGCCATAATAGGTAGGTATGGTCGCTGTTTTGAGGAAGGTAAATGGTGGGTTTATGGTACCGGCGAAAGTTGCGTGGTACTAGAGAGGCTAGCAACGGTGGAAGGGTGAGAGTGCGTATAATCCATGAACTCAACATTAGTCATAAAGAACTCACATACTTATTGCAAAAATCTACAAGTCATCAAAACCAAGCACTACACGCATGCTCCTAGGAGGATAGATTGGTAGGAAAAGACCATCGCTCATCCCCGACTGCCACTCATAAGGAAGACAATCAAAGAAATACCTCATGCTTCAAATTTGTTACACAACGGTTACCATATGTGCATGCTACGGGAGTTGCAAACCTCAACACAAGTATTTCTCAAATTCACAATTAATCTACTAGCATGACTCCAGTATCACCATCCTTATGTCTCAAAACAATCATCAAGCATCAAACTTCTCATAGTATTCAATGCACTTTATATGAAAGTATTTATTATACCCATCTTGGATGCCCATCATATTAGGACTAGTTTTATAGCCAAAGCAAATTACCATGCTATTCTAAAAGACTCTCAAAATAATATAAGTGAAGCATGAGAGATCAATAATTTCTATAAAATAAAACCACCGCCGTGCTCTAAAAATATATAAGTGAAGCACTAGAGCAAAATTATCTAGCTCAAAAGATATAAGTGGAGCACATAGAGTATTCTAATAAATTCCGATTCAAGCGTGTCTCTCCCAAAAGGTGTGTACAGAAAGGATGATTGTGGTAAAATAAAAAGAAAAGACTCAAATCATACAATACGATCCAAGCAAAACAAATATCATGTGGTGAATAAAAATATAGCCTCAAGTAAAGTTACCGATAGACGAAGACGAAAGAGGGGATGCCTTCCGGGGCATCCCCAAGCTTACACTTTTGGTTGTCCTTTAATTTTACCTCAGGGTGCCTATGGAATACCCAATATTAAGCTCTTGCCACTCCTTATTCCAAAATCCATCAAATCTTTACCCAAAAACTTGAAAACTTCACGACACAAAACTTCAACAAAAAATCTCATGAGCTTCGTTAGTATAAGAAAATAAACCACCACTTTAAGGTACTGTAATGAACTCATTATTTATTTATATTGGTGTTAAAACTACTGTATTCCAACTTCTCTATGGTTCATACCCCCCAATACTATTCATAGATTCATTAAAATAAGTAAACAACACACGAAAAACAGAATCTGTCAAAAACAGAACAGTCTGTAGCAATCTGGAGGTTTCAAATACTTCTATAACTCCAAAAATTCTGAAAAATTTGCAAGACCAGGATAAAAATTATATTGATCTACTGCAGTTAGAATTGGTATTTTATCTCTCTCTGGTAAAAAATTATAATTATTTTCGTGAGCGCATACTTTCTGTTTTCATGAGCAAGATCAAACAACAATCACCCAAGAAGATCCTAAAGGCTTTACTTGGCACAAACACTAATTAAGACATAAAAACACAATCATAACAGAAGCTAGATGAATTATTTATTACTAAATAGGAACAAAAAGAAAAGAACAAAAAGAAAATTGGGTTGCCTCCCAACAAGCGCTATCGTTTAACGCCCCTAGCTAGGCATAATATTTCAACGATGCTGAGACGAAAGATGATAATTGAAACACGAAGAGAGCATCATAAAACGTGAGACAATTAAGTTTATGTCTAACATACTTCCTATGCATATGCATTTTTTAAGCAAACAAATTATCAAGACAAGTGAAAACTAGCATATGCAAGGAAGAAGAAAGAAACAATATCAATCTCAACATAACGAGAGGTAATTTAGTGACACGAAAATTTCTACAACCATATTTTCCTCTCTCATAATAATTACATGCAGGATCATAATCAAATTCAACAATATATCTATCACATCAAATTTTCTATTCAGGATCCACATGCATGCAAAGTTGACACTCTTCCAAAATAGTGGGATTATCATAAAATAAAGTCATGACCTCTCTGAACCCACTTTTATAAAAAACTTTATAAGATTGAACATTCTCCAAATATGTGGGATCTAAAGTTGACAATCTTCCAAACCCACTATCAATATTATTGCAAACATTATTACCAATCTCATATTCATCATGGGGCTTAAATAAATTTTCAAGATCATAAGAAGAAACACCCCAATCATGATCATTGCAACAAATAACAGTCATAGCAAAACTAGCATCCCCAAGCTTGTGGTTTTGCATATCATTAACACAATTGACATTAAGAGAATTTATAATAACATCATTGCAATCATGCTTTTCTTATAAGGAGCTATCATGAATCACTTCATAAATTTCTTCATCATAATTTTCAGATTCACGAATCTCAAGCAAAACTTCATAAAGATAGTCTAGTGCACTCATCTCAGTAGTAATTGGTTCATTATGATTGGATCTTTTAAAAAGATTAGCAAGTGGATGGGGATCCATATGAATAGATTTTTAGCAAGCGAAGATGTAAGCAAATAGAAGACACAAGGCACACAAGCAAAGAAGAGATCTGACGAGAAAACGACGAATGAAAAAGAGGGTGAATAAAACGGCAAATTTTTGTGAAGTGGGGGAGTGGAAAATGAGAATCAAATGGAAAATAATGTAATGCGAGGGAGAAGAGTTTATGATGGGTATTTGGTATGTCTTATCTTGGCGTAGATCTCCTCGGCAACGGCATCAGAAATCCTTCTTGCTACCTCTTGAGCATGCATTGGTTTTCCCTTGAAGAGGAAAGGGTGATGCAGCAAAGTAGCGTAAGTATTTCCCTCAGTTTGAGAACAAAGGTATCAATCCAGTAGGAGACAATGCACAAGTCACCTAGTACCTGCACAAACAATCAAGAACCTTGCAACCAACACGATAAAGGGGTTGCCAATCCCTTCACGGTCACCCGGAAAAGTGAGATCTAATAAAGATAGTAAAGTAAATATTTTTGGTATTTTTGTTGTATAGATTGGAAAGTAAAGATTGCAAAATAGTAAACGAGATGCAATGTAAATAAAAGAGATGCAATATAATAAGAAAGAGACCCGGGGGCCATAGGTTTCACTAGTCGCTTCTCTCAAGATAGCATGTATTACGGTGGGTGAACAAATCACTGCCGAGCAATTGATAGAAAAGCGCATAGTTTTGAAGATATCTAAGGCAATGATCATGAATATAGGCATCATGTCCGTGTCAAGTAGATCGAAATGATTCTGCATCTACTACTATTACTCCACACATCGACCGCTATCCAGCATGCATCTAGAGTATTAAGTTCATAAGAATAGAGTAACTCATTAAGCAAGATGACATGATGTAGAGGGATAGTTTCATGCAATATGATATAAACCCCATATTTTTATCCTCGATGGCAACAATACAATACGTGTCTTGCTGCCCCTACTATCACTGGGAAAGGACACCGCAAGATTGAACCAAAAGCTAAGCACTTCTCCCATTGCAAGAAAGATCAATCTAGTAGGCCAAACTAAACCTATAATTCGAAGAGACATGCAAATATATCAAATCATTCATATAAGAATTTAGAGAAGACCCAAATAATATCCATAGATAATCTTGTTCATACACCCACAATTCATCGAAGCTCGACAAACACACCGCAAAAGAGTATTACATCCAATAGATCTCCAAGAACATCGACGAGAACTTTGTATTGAGAATCAAAGAGAGAGAACAAGCCATCTAGCTAATAACTATGGACCCGAAGGTCTGTGGTAAACTACTCATGCTTCATCGGAGAGGCTATGGTGTTGATGTAGAAGCCCTCCATGATCGATTCCCCCTCCGGTAGATCACCGGAAGAGGCCCCAAGATGGGATCTCATGGGTATAGAAGGTTGCGGCAGTGGAAAAGTGGTTTAGTGGCTCTCTGCGAGCGATCTAGGGTATAAGTGTATATATAGGCGAAAGAAGTACGTCGGTGGAGCTACGAGGGTCCCACGAGGGTGGGGGCGCGCCTACCCCCTGGGCGCGCCCTCCTGCCTCGTGGAGTTCCAGACTTCGACTCCAAGTCTTCTGGATTGCTTTCGGTCCAAGAAAGATCATCGCGAAGGTTTCATTCGGTTTGGACTCGGTTTGGTATTCCTTTTTTGCGAAACTCTAAAATAGGCAAAAAACAGAAACTGGCACTGGGCCTCCGGTTAATAGGTTAGTCCCAAAAATATTATAAAAGAGCATATTAAATCCCATTAAACATCCAAAACAGATAATATAGTAGCATGGAACAATCAAAAATTATAGATACGTTGGAGACGTATCACCCAACGCCACGCCGGCCCTAGGGGCCAGTCACCTGGAGCACACATCCTCCTCCCATTGGATCAATAACCAAGGGGGCGGATCTGCCGGGGTGAGTCTCCAGTCCCTATTGATCCGGTCCAGAATCTCCTGGGCCCTCTAGGCCACAATGGCGACCTCCCGAGGAGACGGCCCAACCATAGCCCTGCGCCCAGCCCGTACGCCATAAGGCCCAACAGCAACGGGAGCCCCAGTCGGCCCATGCTGCGTCAAGGCCAGAGGAGGACCCGAGCAGAGGGGATCTCCCTCGGCAAATGACACCGCCGGCGGCGTGGGCAACGGCGGGGCGGCTCCTCCGACCACCGCCCCAGCACCAGACGAGCCACACGGCTCTCCCATGGGCAGAGGACGGCCCAAGGAAGCAGGCGGCCCTGCCGCAGAGCCCCAGCAGGAAGCACCGCCGCAATGACGCTCGACGAACGACCTCCACAGCGCGACGCTGGCGAGCCCCGCGGCCTCGACCTCCCCGAAATGGACGAGCCCCTGCGACGAGCTGGCCGCGCTGTCGGCCAAAAATCCGCTAGCAAGGGTGGCGCGAGCTTGACATGCCGCTCAAGTGGCCCTTCCTCCGCAGCGAGTTCAGCCCAGCTCATTAAAGATTTCGCGAAGTAGAGCGACGGCCCTAGGCCAGCGATCGCGGCTGACCCCGACGCGCCACCGACGGCGCACACCATGGCCACGGCAGCGGGGGCAGAGCATCTCACCGGCGGGGAGAACAGATCGCCCCAACATTCACCTGAGGGACAGGCCGTATGATTCAAATTGTCCCCACGATTCAGATCCACTCCATAAGCCCTTTTCCAGTAGTGTCTGTGCGTCTTTCTGATCGAGACATCACCCTTGAGGTGAATAAGTTGGGAGGCGAAATTATAAGCTCCTATCTTTCTATGTGTCCGGCCAAAACTTTTTGCTCCATATATATGTTGTGAGTGTTAGCAATCATAGAAGACTAAATTATTGTTGAGTATGTGGACATGCTACAAAGCTCCGATATGAGATCTTTCCTGAAACTATGATGAATTGTAATTGCATTGTTGACTCAGAACATAGTTTGTCATTTTTCAAGAAATTTTATGCTTTATACTTTGATGTTGTGATGAATTATTACTTTCTCATGAGAATTTGTATCATAAAGTTTAGTGTTGTTATAATAATGATCATGATGCTACTGTGTCCGTATTCTATTTTATCGACACCTCTCTCTCTAAACATGTGGACATGATTATTGATATCGGCTTTCGCTTGAGGACAAGCAAGGTCTAAGCTTGGGGGAGTTGATACGTCCATTTTGCACCATGTTTTCCTACTATTATTTATTGACTTTTCATTTGATATAACACTTTGGGGAATATTTCTAATGCCTTTTCTCTCATAATATGCAAGGTTTATACAAAGAGGGAGATTACCGGCAGCTGGAATTCTAGACCTAAGAAAGCTATGCCAGAGATACATATTCTGCACATCTCCAAATGAGATGAAATTTTTACGGAGATTTATTTTGGAATATATATAGAATATTGGAGAAAACAAACACCAAAGGGGGCCACCTAAGTACCCACTAGGCACCAGGGTGCGCCTACCCGCCTGGCACGCCCCGGTGGGTAGTGGGCGTCCTGGCCAGTCTCCGGTGCCCATGTTCTGGTATATAAGGTCATCTTCCCTAGAAAAAATAAAGAGAGGACTTTCGGGATGGAGTGCCGCCATCTCGAGGCGGAACCTGGGTAGGAGCACTTTTGCTCTCCGGCAGAGCGATTCCGTCGGGGATACCTCCCTCCGGGAGGGGGAAATCGAATCCATTGTCATCACCAACAACCCTCTCACCTTGGGAGGACCAATCTTCATCAACATCTTCAACAACACCATCTCATCTCAAAACCCTAGTTCATCTCTTGTGTTCAATCTTTGTATCAAAACCCTAGATTGGTACCTGTGGGAGACTAGTAGTGTTGATTACATCTCGTGGTTGATGCTAGATGGTTTATTTGGTGGAAGATTATATGTTTATATCTATTATGCAATCCAATGCCCCTCTGATCTTGAGCATGAATATGTTTTGTGAGTAGTTACCGATGATCCACAAGTATAGGGGATCAATCATAGTCCTTTCGATAAGTAAGAGTGTCGAACCCAACAAGGAGCAGAAGGAAATGACAAGTAGTTTTCAGCAAGATATTCTCTACAAGCACTGAAATTATATGTAACGAGTAGTTTGATAGCAAGATAATTTTTAATGAGCAAGTAACAATAATGGTAAAAAAAGTGCAGCAAGGTAGCCCAATCCTTTTGAGGCAAGGACAGGTCAAAACGGTTTCTTATGATAAGCAAAGCGTTCTTGAGGGTACGCGGGAATTTCACCTAGTCACTTTCATCATTTTGGATTGATTTGTGTTCGCTACTTTGATAATTTGATATGTGGATGGACCAGTGCTTAGGTGTTGTTCTTACTTGAATAAACCTCCTACTTATGATTAACCCCCTCGCAAGCATCCGCAACTATGAGAAAAGTATTAAGAATAAATCTAACCATAGCATTAAACTTTTGGATCCAAATTAGTCCCTTACGAAGTAGCGCATAAACTAGGGTTTAAGCTTCTGTCACTCTCACAACCCATCATCTAATAACTACTCCATAATGCATCCCCTTAGGCCCAAATATGGTGAAGTGTCATGTAGTCGACGTTCACATGACACCACTAAGGGAATCACAACATACATACCATCAAAATATCAAACACGTACCAAATTCACATGATTACTTGCAACAAGATTTCTCTCATGACCTAAAGAATAGAAGTAACTACTCACAAATAATAATCATGCTCAATATCAGAGCGGTATTAAATAGCATAATGGATTTGAACATATAATCTTCCACCAAATAAACCATATAGTAATCAACTACAAGATGTAATCAACACTACAGTCACCCACAAGCACCAACCTAAGGTTCCGGTACAAAGATTGAACACAAGAGATGAAATAGGGTTTGAGAGGAGATGGTGCTATTGACGATGTTGATGGAGATTGCCCTCCCCAAGATGGGAGAGTTGTTGGTGAAGATGATGACGATGATTTCCTCCTCCGGGAGGGAAGTTCCCTCGGCGGAATCGCTCCGCCGGAGGGCAAAAGTGATCCTTCCCAAGTTCCGCCTCGAGACGGCGGTGGTTTGTCCCGAAAGTCCTCTCCTTATTTTCTAGGTCAAAATGACTTATATACCAGAAGAGGGGAACCGGAGGTGGGCCAAGGAGGGCACAACCCACCAGGGCGCGCCTGGGCTCCCTGGCGCGCCCAGGTGGGTTGTGCCCACCTGGTGGGCCCCCTCTGGTACTTATTTGCTCCAATAATTCTTATATATTCCATAAAAATTCTCCACAAAGTTCAGCTCATTTGGAGTTGTGCAGAATAGGTAGCCCGACGTAGCTTTTTCAGGTCTAGAATTCCAGCAGCCGGTATTCTCCCTCTTTGTGTGAACCTTGCATATTAGGAGAGAAAAGGCATTAGAATTACTCCAAAAGCATTATTATTTATAAAAACATTATAAATAACAGTGGTTAAACATGATGCAAAATGGACTTACCAACTTCCCCAAGCTTAGACCTCGCTTGTCCTGAAGCAAAAACCAAAATCAAAAACATGTCCACATGCTTAGAGAGAGAGGTGTCGATAAAAACAAAATACAAACATAGAAGCATCATGTATATTATTATAACAGCAAGGAACTTTATCATAGAACTTTTATCACATAACTTTTATCATAAACTTCTCATGAATAAGTAACAACTCATTAGAACATCGAAGTATAAAGCATAAACTCTATTGAAAACCAACAAACTATGTTCTCAGTCAACTTTGCAACTACAATTCATCATATTTTCAGGAAGAGTCACGTATCGGAGCCTTTTGGCAAGTCCACATACTCAACCATCATGTAGTCTTCTATGATTGCTAACACTCACCGCATACACATGAGCAAAAAGTTTCAACCGGACACATAGAAAGATAGGGGCTTGTAGATTTTGCCACCCAACATACTCACTTCAAGGGTGATGTCAACAATAATAACTCATTCTACCCATATCCAACTGGATATATGTGCCTAGATCTTTCCTCACCACATGATGCTTGCCAAAAGAGAAAATAAAAAGGAATAGAGAGAAGAACCTTGACTCTTGCATAAAAGTAAATACATAAAAGTAAAAGATAGGTCATTCGCATAGGGAAGCAAAGGTTACCATGAGCTTTTTGTTTGTATTCTCAATCTCTTAGTGCAAAAGAATGTCATGTTATATTGCCCCTTATGATAGCAACCTTTATTATGGAGTCTGTCGCTTTTATTCTTTGCCATCACAATTTCGTACAACCCTCAATTTTCTCTTACACTAAATGATCCAACACTTTTAGAAGCAATTTTTATTGCCTTTATTGCACCGATGACAACTTACTTGAAGGATCTTACTCAATCCATTGGTAGGTATGGTGGACTCTCAAAACAAGATTTGGTTTAAGGGTTTTGGATGCACAAGTAGTATCTCTACTTAGTGAGGAATTTTTGGCTAGCAAAGATGGGGGGCAAGCACCACATGTTAAAGGATCTATGAGAATATAACTTCTATGTGAATATGAACAAACATAAATCGTTATGTTGTCTTCCTTGTCCAACGTAAACAATTTTGGCATATAATACTTTGATGGGGGCTCACAATGACAAAAGATGTCTAGGATAGTGTATTTGCATGTGAATCTTCTCTTCCCTTATTAATTCTTTCATGAATTGCATCATTGACCAATGCTATGTTTGTAAATCTCCAATAAAATTTTCTACTTATACTCTTCCTTATGTGATGTCATTACTTACCATAAGATTAGCATATGATCTTTTTCATTTATTTCCTTTCTTTTTATTGAACATGAAAGTAAAGAGAACAAAACTTCAAACTAAACTTCATTATATATCTCGCACGCGATTACAAGGATAGATCACTAAGCAAACACTCCAAAAGAAAGGATCGAACTAAAATTTTATTCATCTAAAGCAAAAGATAACTATGGGTCGAACTAAGATACGTAAAGGTAAAAAGATAGTGGAGGTGATACGATACCGGGGCACCTCCCCCAAGCTTGGCACAAGCCAAGGGGAGTGCCCATACCCGATATTCAAGTTTCCTTTGGTGATGAAGAAGGAGGTGGTGATGATTGCTACTTCTTGAGCTTGCGTTGGTTTTTCCCTTGAAGAGGAAAGGGTGATGCAGCAAAGTAGAGATAACTATTTCCCTCAGTTAAGAACCAAGGTATCAATCCAGTAGGAGATGAACGCACAAATCACAATACCTGCACAAACAAACAAACAAACACACTTGCACCCAACACAATAAAGGGGTTGTCAACCCCTTCACGGCCACTTGCAAAGGTGAGATCTGATAGAGATAGGGAATTAAAACTAAACAAAATATAAAATATTTTTGGTTTATAGATCTGAAAATAAAAGATTGCAAAATAGTATATGATGGAAAATAGACCCGGGGCCATAGGTTTCACTAGAGGCTTCTCTCTTGAAGGTAAATAATACGATGGGTGAACAAATTACTATCGTGCAATTGATAGAAAAGCGCAAAGTTATGATGATATCCAAGGCAATGATTATGTAATATAGGCATCATGTCCGTGTCAAGTAGACCGACTCCTGCCTGCATCTAGTACTATTACTCCACACATCGACCGACTCCTGCCTACATCTACTACTATTACTCCACACATTGACCGACTCCTGCCTGCATCTAGAGTATTAAGTTCATGAAGAATAGAGTAACTCTTTAAGTAAGATGACATGATATAGAGGAATAAACTCAAGCAATATGGTGTAAACCCCATCCTTTTATCCTCGATGGCAACAATACAATACAATACAATACGTGCCTCGCTACCCCTACTTTGTCACTGGGTGAGGACACCGCAAGATTGAACCCAAAGCTAAGCACTTCTCCCATTGCAAGAAAAACCAATCTAGTTGGCCAAACTAAACCGATAGTTAGAAGAGAAATACAAACATATCAAATCATGCATAAAAGAATTCAGAGAAGATTCAAATAATATTCATAGGTAATCTGATCATAAATCCACAATTCACCGGATCTCGACAAACACACCGTAAAAGAAGATTACATCGGATAGATGTCCAAGAACATCGAGGAGAACATGGTATTGAGAATCAAAGAGAGATAAGTCATCTAGCTACTAGCTATGGACCCGTAGGTCTGAGGTAAACTACTCACGCTTCATCGGAAGGGTAAAAGAGTTGATGAAGATGCCCTCCGTGATCAAATCCCCCTACGGCAGGATAGTGGAGAAGGCCCCAAGATGGGATCTCACAGGAACAGAAGGTTGCGGCGGTGGAAAAGTGTTTTCGTGGATGCTTTTGGAGGTTCGGGAATATATGTGAATATATATAGGAGGAAGAACTAGGTCAGGATGATCATGAGGGGCCCACAAGGTAGGGGCGCCCCCTAGAGCGTGCCCTCCACCCTTGTCGCCGCTTTGTGGCTCTTCTGACTTGAACTCCAAGTCTCCTGGTTGTCTTTTGGTCCAAGAAAAATCTTCGCGAAAGTTTTATTCCATTTGGACTCTGTTTGATATTCCTTTTCCGCAAAGCTAAAAAACAAGGGGAAAACATAAACTAGCACTAGGCTCTAGGTTAATAGGTTAGTCCCAAAAATAATATAAAATAGCATATTAATGCATGTAAAACATCCAAAACAGATAATATAATAGCATGGAACAATACAAAATTATAGATACGTTGGAGATGTATCAAGCATCCCCAAGCTTAATTCATGCTCGTCCTCGAGTAGGTAAATGATAAAAACAGAATTTTTGATGTGGAATGCTACCTAACATATTTGTCCATGTAATATTTTTTGTTGTGGCATAAATGTTCAGATCCATAAGATTTAAAACAAAAGTTTAATATTTACATAAAACAATAATACTTCAAGCATAGTAACAAGGCAATTATGTGTTCTCAAAATAACATGGCCAAAGAAAGCTATCCCTACAAAATCATATAGTCTGGCTATGCTCCATCTTCGTCACGCAAAATATTCAAATCATGCACAACCCTAGTGACAAGCCAAGAAATTGTTTCATACTTTTAGTGTTCTCAAACCTTTTCAACTTTGACGCAATACATGAGCGTGAGCCATGGACATAGCACTATAGGTGGAATAGAATATGGTGGTTGTGGAGAAGACAAAAAAGAGGGAGATAGTCTCACATCAAATAGGCGTATCAATGGGCTATGGAGATGCCCATCACTAGATATCAATGTGAGTGAGTAGGGATTTCCATGCAACGGATGCATTAGAGCTATAAGTGTATGAAAGCTCAAAAAGAAACTAAGTGGGTGTGCACCCAACTTTCTTGCTCACAAAGACCTAGGGCAATTTGAGGAAGCCCATCATTGGATATACAAGCCAAGTTCTATAGTAAAAAATTCCCACTAGTATATGAAAGTGACAACATAGGAGACTCTCTACCATGAAGATCATGGTGCTACATTGAAGCACAAGTGTGGAAAAAGGATAGTAGCATTGCCCCTTCTCTATTTTCTCTCATTTTTTGCATGGTCTTCTCTGGCCTCTTTTATTTTTTGTAAAATCCGGAGAGTCATCCTAACTTGTGAGGGAATCATAGCTTCCATCATCCTTTCCTCACATGGGACAATGCTCTAATAATGATGACCATCACACTTTTCTTTACTTACAATTGAAGAATTACAACTAGATTCTAGAACAAAATATGACTCTATATGAATGCCTTCGGCGGTGTGCCGGGATGTGCAATGACTCAAGAGCGACATGTATAAAAAATGCTGAATGGTGGCTTTTACCACAAATATGATGTCAACTACATGATCATGCAAAGCAATATGACAATGATGAAGTGTGTCATAATAAACGGAATGGTGGAAGTTGCATGGCAATATATCTCAGAATGGCTATGGAAATACCATAATAGGTAGGTATGGTGGCTATTTTGAGGAAGGTATATGGTCGGTTTAATGCACGGGCAAAATTTGCACGGTACTAGAGAGGCTAGCAATGGTGGAAGGGTGAGAGTGTGTATACTCCATGGACTCAACATTAGTCATAAAGAACTCACATACTTATTGCAAAAATCTATTAGTTATCGAAACAAACACAAGTACGCGTTGGTGCTATACAAACGGTTTTAACCCCTTTCTGCGACGACATTTGGAACCGTCGCCAAGTGAGTGTGGGCGATAGGGGGATCCTTCCCACACAACCCAAAAACCGTCAGGGATAGGCCCTCCTGGCACATTGGCTGGGGAAAAATGAGCTCAGGTGCGATCGGGCGAGGCATCGAAACCCAATCATTTCCGTTCGTATGTACATCCCACACAGTGAATCCCAGAAAAACATTTCCGTTCGTATGTATATCACACACAGTCAATCAAAGGAATACGTTTCCATTCTTATGTACATCCCACACAGTCAATCCAGGAAAAATGTTTCCGTTCATATGTACATCCCACATAGTTTTATGTATAGGCTCATGTGTGAAAGGTGTAACTATCGCACACGCTTTGCCTTGGTTAACAGTTTTCTTTTATCAACTACATCACACACGATTTGATGAAGAAAACTGTGTGGCACTGGGCTATCCATCACAAGAGCTTTTACTACTAGAGCCGTTTGCAAAGTTCCATGACCCATTTAGTAGGTTTATTAGTTTACAACTAATAATTCCAGTATTACGCAAATACACATTTCATATCAAACAGCTATTTTCCAGTTTCATATCAGGCACGTAAATATATTTTAACATCACAGTACGATAGCTGCCTGAAAATAGCACAATACAACATATAGCTAGTTCAACTTCATAAGAACATTACTAGAACAATATACACATTTCCCTAATCGAGATCATCCAGGCACGTCTTATCCACCTCTGCTTTAAGTTCAGTAAGAACCTGTTCCGCACTATCCAACTGGGAAAGTGCCTCCTCCTTCACCAACACCATCTTAGCAAAGTCTGATTTAAAAAATCTGAGCTCATTCTCCACCTTCCTATTTTTATCTCGCATCTTCAAATATTCTTCAGCATTGACAACACTTTCCCTAAGCCTACCTTTGTTCTCTTCCTCATACATGCTCCAGAGCTTTGCTAGGCACATCTTCAAAGACTGTGGCCACTCTTGATCAACCCACTCCAAGTAAGAACGCTTCCATTCATCCTAGAATATTTAAAACTAGACCAGTAACAATTGTAGGGGAATGGGTTTATAGCAACATAGAAAATCACTAATACTTATTTTGAAAAACAGAAGAAATAGGTTAATTATGACATATCTTCTCAAAAAGACCAATGTGCAAATGAATTGATTGCTACTAAGACAACAACCAAATTCTGAAACATCGGAAGCTATAATTAACTACAACAATGCTACAAGTTCTTACTCATGTACTATAAATAATAAATTGAACATTTTATGAGGAAGGTAAATATAAGTGCAACAGCATAGCGACAATGTTTGGATGACATCAAATTGATACTAACAGGTGTGTACATGGACAAATTTAGTAACACAGAACTAATAGCAGTAAGGCCATCCACTATGTACACTACTACAGGTTGCTGCTAACGCGACACTACGATCAGAGACCCTTCGATGAAACTGTGTGCGATGCCATAACAGTGGTGTAAAATAACCGTCAAAAAAGGTGCAAAACCTTTGCGATAGAGGATGCATCAAACACGGTTCAGATTTTAGTTGCATGTGCGATGCAGGGCATACGGTTCAACTTAATTAAATGTTTGCGATGAGGAGGAACAAAAGAAACGGGTATCCAGATGAAGGTGTGTGCGATATATGGCATACGGTTCACTCGGATGAACTATTTGTGATTAGGCAACACAAAAGAAACAGGAAGCCAAATGAAGGTGTGTGCGATATACGGCATGCGGTTCACTCGGATGAACTGTTTGCGTTGAGACAAGAGAACATAAACGGTTCAATATAACAAGATGTGTGTGATACGTGGCAAACAGGTCTGTAATCAGAAATGTGTGCGAAAACCAATAATAACACAGACGATTGCTTCTAATAAGACGTATGTGATATGCTCTGTCTACACAACATCTATTGGCCATTGGGGGACGGGCGGTCATCCGGATACACCATCAAGATGCGAAGATGCATCCTATCAGCAAGGACTAGCTGTTCCACCAGTAGCTCATGTAAGAAAACTCTCAAGTTAAGTGTGCTCAGGCTGGAGTAGCCATCAGATGGGTGACTGGATGGAAAGTTGTGTTGATGTTAAATTAACTGATAGGATGGGTCATATCTGTCAAATTAAATGACTGATACGACCCATCCCATGAGTTAATTTAACCTCGAGGTCCTTGTTTATTTTTATTTTTATTTTTTAACACATGTTAAAGAAGGTCTACCACATTACTTTTTGACAATATGTGATACGTGGCATACAGTTTATCCATCTGACTGTTTGTGATGGAATAGGTCGTGTGTGTTGTGGGCAAACGCTTGCTAGTATTCAACCGTTTGGGATTGATGAATTCATCGCTGATGGGTTCCCTAGTGTGGTCCGTTTTTATTTGATCGTCATTTAATTCTTGTGCTAGCTCGATGTTCCTTCAATGCTAAGTTTCCATTAATTGATGGCGTTTTATGAACACGCCACCGTTTCCCGCCATTTCCTCACCTGTTTCCCGCCACCCAGTGATATTGCGCATAGGCGGCGCGCGATGCACGGAGGAGACAACCGCAGTCTGTAGCACATCCACCTTTTCCAAGCATGCCAACCCACCAAAGTGCCGCCTCTGCCATCAACCTCGTTGACGAGGAAAGCGATCAGGCGTCCCGGCCCATCGAGGTCGAGGCGCTCCCCGACAACGCGATGGCGCTTGAGCGTCATCGCCAGGGTTGAGCAGACCTTTGGCGCATGGCGCTTGAGCGCAGCGGATCAAGATAGGCATGTCAGCGCCGACAGGCTGCAGCTCGCCGCACAACATGATCGATGGCGCGCCGCAGAGTAAGCTAGGCGCATCCATGCCAATAGGCTGCGGCTCGCCGAACGGAGAGACCGTTGGAGCGCCACAGAGCAAGAGACGCAGCGCGCCGCATAGCAAGAGCGGACCGATCGGCGCTTGCCTACTGTCGACACGGCGTCGCGGCTGGGTACACATCCCGTCAGTACCCTCATTCCTCGCCAGGAGTGGGCAGAGGCCCTCAGCGCTGTACTTGCACCAGAGGCTAGCCGCATCGTACTTGCACCGGATGCCCGCCGCGCCGTTCGCATGGTGCCGCCGTCCGCCTTGTCTACGACCCACTGAATGCCAACGCGCTGGTCCGTAGGCTCGACCGCCTCCTTGGCCCAGGTGTCCACCTGGGCGCAGTAGAGGAACATGGTCGTCGTATCCTCGAGCTGGTGATCTTCGATGAAATAGCCAACATGGAGCTCGAGATCGCGCTCCAGATGTACCGTGAGCGTGCGCTTGGACAAACGCCTGCACGAGTTCAGGCAGAGCCAAGAGCTACCGTAGGCAAGGGCTGCTGGTCATGGTCTCATGGACGCGTTTTATTTTGGAAAGTCATTTCGACGTGGATTGCTATGTATTCACATCAATCATAGTATTGCTCTGTTTATTGCTCTATTTCAATGTGTGTACTCTATTTTCCATTCTTACATGTTCTGTTTCAATGTGTGTGTATACGCTTTCCATTATGTATATGTGGATGATAACAGCTAGATTCAAATTAGTATACAAAAACAGATAGAAAATGGAATTCATAATATATATATATATATTAATTGTTCATTAGTTTATCACAGAATATATATATATAATATCATCACATATACGTGATGATACTTAACTACTAGGTACAATGCATAAAATTGAAAATGAACAATACTAAAACTAATAATCCCTCCTGGGGCTAGTATTCCGGTAGCCCCTCGCCAGCAGCTCCCTAGTGCACGACGTCTTCCCAGTGCAGAGGCAGTACTCCGCCTCCTCTGCCTCGCAGCGCTTACCGATCTGCCTCTTGTTCACGGACGCGCGCAGCTGATCTTTCCAATTCATTGGGCGCCCACTAAAGCTCCTCGTCGGTGGCACGCTGGAGCTTATCGGCCCACCTCCACGCAGTGACATGGCGCCCAGTGCCTATGACCTTCCTCGCAAACTACCCGTCATCATACACCTCCTCGGCACAATGATGCGCCTGCCCCCAAAGCTCCGCCGCCTCCATTTCCAGGCGGTATCACGGGCTTCACAGGCCACCTGGTACCTGGCTTCCTCCTCTGCCATCTCCTTCTTGAACGCCACTTGGCTTTCTCAGCCGGTGGCAGCGACTTCCACAGACAAAGATTGTACTGGCGCCAAAACCTATCCAAAGTTGGGGGATCCGGCACAACCTCGTTAGGCGGCGCGTAGGGGTCCTCGTCGCTGCTAATCGAGCGAGCATCCTCGGGGGGGGGGGGGGGCGACTCCTCGTCGGCGCGTGGGCAGATCGGCGGCGCCATGGCAGAGATTTGAGAGAGAGAGAGAGAGGGCGAGCGAGGGGAGGATGTAGATGAGAATGCAGTCGGGATGACGTGAGCAAGGTAGTATTTATTGGCAGCCGGAATCTAGATCGACGGGGACAGTACACACGCCGGTCGCCAGAATTTACGAGTACTGTAGTTTGAATTACACACGATTCTCGTAGGAAAATCGGTGTGTGAACATAATAGCTGACGGTTTCCAATACAGAACCGTGTCTGATTAATGATCCCCGCCACTCACCTACCAAACCTTGAGCCGCGAGATAGAGTGCCAATCGTGTGGGGGCCGGTTGTCTTGCCAGATCTTTACATTTTCTTTTTTGAACACCAGATATTTACATCGTCTGATGATTTTTTAACTCGCACACAAGTACACAAAATATGATTTTTCAAACCGTTATGTTTAGGCGTTGCACATAGATGTAGTTCAAATTTGAATTATGGTCATTAACTGGTTAGAGAATCACTTAAATGTCTTTAAAAGGTCAAATGACCCCTGAAATTTTCCAAATTTTCACATAATAGTTGTATTAGTGCACGTTAAACATAGAAAAAAATTTGAAGGCCGTAAGAGGAAGCTATGTCCCGTTCGTCATCAAAAACATTGTTCCCTCTCGGAACCACGATCCTTCTAGTGAGTTGCTCCGGTTTGTGAGGGGTGTGTGTCCAAACTTTCGTCAAACAAGCCAATTTTTTACCACATCATCTTGGTGGCATGACATTAAATCAAGCAAGGTTTCATGATTTTCTAATCATGTTTTATTTTTTTGAATTAAAATGCCATGGCACTCCATGCACGTGCCCATGCCTTGAGACCAATATGTTTGAAAATTCCTTCTAATTTACTGCACATTGAATTAAATCGCACACAAGTACACAAAAATATGATTTTTCAAACCGTTTTGGTTAGGCGTTGCATGTAGATGTAGTTCAAATTTGAATTACGGTCATTAAATGGTAAGAAAATCACTTAAATGTTTTTAAAAGGTCAAATGACCCCTCAAATTTTCCAAATTTTCACATGACAGTTGTATTAGTGCACGCTAAACGTATAAAAAATTCGAAGGTCGTAAGTGGAAGCTATCTCCCGTTCGTCATCAAACATGCATTGTTCTCTCTTGGAACCAGGAACCTTCAAGTGAGTTGCTCCGGTTTCTGAGGGGTGTGTGTCCAAACTTTCATCAAACATGCCAATTTCTTTACCACATCATCTTGGTGGCATGACATTACATCAACCAAGGTTTCATATTTTTCTGATTTTTTTATTTTTTGGAATTAAAATGTCATGTCACTCCATGCATACATACGCATGTGTCCATGTCGTGAGACCAATATGTTTGAAAATTCCTTCTAATTTAGTGCACATGGAATTAAATCGCACACAAGTACACATATATGATTTTTCAAACAGTTTTGGTTAGGCGTTGCATGTAGATGTAGTTCAAACTTGAATTACGGTCATTAAATGGTTAGAAAAATCACTTAAATATCTTCAAAAGGTCAAATGACCCCTAGAATTTCCCAAAATTTCACATTACAGTTGTAGTGGTGCACGTTAGACGTAGACAAAAATTGAAGGCCGTAAGAGGAAGCTATCTCACGTTCGTCATCAAACATGCATTGTTCCCTCTCGGAACCACGAGCCTTCTAGTGAGTTGCTCTGGTTTGTTAGGGGTGTGTGTCCAAACTTTCATCAAACATGCCAAATTTTTTACCACATCATCTTGGTGGCATGACATTACATCAACCAAGGTTTCATGTGTTTCTGATTTTTTTGGAACTAAAATGCCATGTCACTCCATGCATACGTATGCATGTGTCCATGTCGTGAGACAAATATGTTTGAAAGTTCCTTCTAGTTTACTGCAGATGGAATTAACTCGCACACAAGTACACAAATATGATTTTTCAAACTATTTTGGTTAGGCATTGCATGTAGATGTAGTTCAAATTTGAATTACGGTCATTAAATGGCTAGAAAATCACTTAAATGTCTTTAAAAGGTCAAATGACCCCTAGAATTTTAAAAAATTCACATTATAGTTGTAGTAGTGCATGTTAGACGTAGAAAAAATAGAAGGCTGTAAAAGGAAGCTATCTCCCGTTCGTGATCAAACATGCATTGTTCCCTCTCAGAACCATGAGCCTTCTAGTGAGTTGCTCCGGTTTGTGAGGGGTGTGTGCCCAAACTTTCGTCAAACAAGCCATTTTTTACCACATCATCTTGGTGGCATGACATTAAATCAAGCAAGGTTTCATGTTTTTCTGATCATTTTTTAAATTTTTGGAATTAAAATACCATGGCACTCCATGCATGTTCCCATGCCTTGAAAATTCCTTCTAATTTACTGCACATGGAATTAACTCGAACACAAGTACACAAAAATATGATTATTCAATCCATTTTGGTTAGGCGTTGCATGTAGATGTAGTTCAAATTTGAATTATGGTCATTAAATGGTTAGAAAGTCACTTATATGTCTTTAAAAGGTCAAATGACCCATGGAATTTTCCAAATTTTCACATGACAAATGTATTAGTGTATGTTAAACGTAGAAAAAATTTGAACGCCGTAAGAGGAAGCTATCTCCCATTCATCATCAAACATGCATTTTTCCCTCTCGGAACCACAAACCTTCTAGTGAGTTGCCCTGGTTGTGAAGGGTGTGTGTCCAAACTTTTGTTAAACATGCCGATTTCTTTAACACATCATCTTGGTGGCATGAAATTACATCAACCAAGGTTTCATGTTTTTCTGTTCATTTTTTTATTTTTTGGAATTAAAATGCCATGTCACTCCATGCATACGTATGCACGTGTCCATGTCGCGAGACCAATATGTTTGAAAATTCCTTCTAATTTATTGCACATGGAATTAACTCGCACACAAGTACACAGATATGATTTTTCAAACCGTTTTGGTTAGGTGTTGCATGTAGATGTAGTTCAAATTTGAGTTACAGTCATTAAACGGTTAGAAAATAAGTTAAATGTCTTTAAAAGGTCAAATGACCCCTAGAATTTTCCAAAATTTCATATTACAGTTGTAGTAGTGCACGTTAGATGTAGAAAAAAATTAAAGGACGTAAGAGGAAGCTATCTCCTGTTCGTCATCAAACATGCATTGTTCCCTCTCGGAACCATGAGCCTTCTAGTGAGTTGCTCTGGTTTGTGAGGGGTGTGTGTCCAAACTTTTGTCAAACATGCCAATTTCTTTACCACATCATCTTGGTGGCATGACATTACATCAACCAAGGTTTCATGTGTTTCTGATTTTTTTGGAATTAAAATTCCATGTCACTCCATGCATATGTATGCATGTGTCCTTGTCGTGAGATAAATATGTTTGAAAATTCCTTCTAGTTTACTGCACATGGAATTAACTCGCACACAAGTACACAAATATGAGTTTTTCAAACCGTTTTGGTTAGGCGTTGCATGTAGATGTAGTTCAAATTTGAATTACGGTCATTAAATGGCTAGAAAATATCTTAAATGTCTTTAAAAGGTTAAATGACCCCTAGAATTTTCAAAATTTCACATTACAGTTGTAATAGTGCATGTTAGACGTAGAAAAAAAAAGGCCGTAAGAGGAAGCTATCTCCCGTTCGTCATCAAACATGCATTGTTCCCTCTCGGAACCACGAGCCTTCTAGTGAGTTGCTCCGGTTTGTTAGGAGTGTGTGTCCAAAATTTCGTCAAACATGCCAATTTTTTTACCACATCATCTTGGTGGCATGACATTACATCTACCAAGGTTTCATGTGTTTCTGGTTTTTTTTTATTTTTTGGAATTAAAATGCCATGTCACTCCATGCTTAATTGTGCCATAGCTGTTAGACCAATATGTTTGAAAATTTCTTCTAATTTACTGCACATGGAATTAAATCGCACACAAGGACACAAAATATGAGTTTTCAAACCGTTATGGTTAGCTGTTGCATGTACATGTAGTTCAAATTTCAATTACGGTCATTAAATGGCTAGAAAATCACTTAAATCTCTTAAAAGGTCAAATGACCCCTGAAATTTTCCAAAATTTGACATGACAGTTGTATTAGTACTACAAAATTTCTAGTTCATTTAAAACACCATGCTTTGCCACTTCACACCAAATTCATCTTTCAAAACTAATAAAAATATCTGCAACATCACACACAGCTGTTTTGTAGGAACCGTTTGCGATGAAAATATCTGGGTCTATTTAAGTCTCCCTCCTTAAGCTTTGCCGGCTCGTCTGCTTCAGTGCCGGCAACCCCTGAATCCATGAATCTTGATCCCCATTCCCGCACCCCCTTCTTGCAAAGATGATGCCGTGGAAATGCTTCGTGAAGGCCCGTACGATGGCCGCGTCCCCCCCGAGCGCCGCTGCCTGCGCCAAGTGCGCGGCCGCCAACACCGAGAGTGCCGCCGCATTCGCATTAGGCGCGGCCTCTTCCACCGAGAGGGCATCTGCGACAGCCAACAAGACAGCTGCAGCAGTCGTGACGGCTGCAGCTGCTGCTGCCACGGCGGCTGCAAGCACCGAGAACGCTCGAGCTGCCGTCCGTGCCACCGATGTCGCCCTAGATCGAGGATGCACACGCCAAGATATTCTAGGCCACCTCGGACTCTAGCATGCAACCCATGTCTGAAAATGTGGCGGTGGCCATGGAGCACCTGCTTCCTCATGAGGTCGCCGAGCGGGAGCTGGAGATGCAGGAGGCAGCGGAGATCGAGGAGCGCCAGGAGGAGGAGTTGCGCGTGGCCAAGTTCAAGTTAGATAAGAGTCTGTCCATCGAGGAATCGGTGAAGGAGTACCAATGCGAGCTCTGTCACAGCCACTACTACGAGTACTACAACCTTGAGGGCGGCGCCGAGGACGAGGACGAGGACGCGGCCGACTTCAGCAGGGGGACACGGAATCCACCAACGGCGGCATGTCGCCAGGACAAGTCATCGACGTCTCATCTCACACCAGCGATGCATAGGCCGGCGTGGCAACGGATTTGTTAAAATTATGCATACTTAGGCTTTGTTTTTAATGCTGGTCCTTTGTTAGAGCAATGTTTAGGTCAATTGACTCTGTTTACTTACTAAATTGCTTGATCCAGTAAGTGTGGTCTGTCTTCTGTACGCTCTTTTGTGTGCCCAAATTAGCAAGCGATGTTAAATTATACAATGACATACCCGGGGAAATTTCCAAAAAAATTTGAATTATCAAACTCATCCCATGCGCGTAAAGCAGAAGAATCATTTGTGATGCACACAATCGTTCAAAGTGAATGGTCTGGCAGCACCGCGCGCAAAGATTCCCTCCACATTTCCAAAATTTTTGCCTACCACCAAAATATCTACCCCCGCCCCCTTCCCCACCCCCTTTTCTCCCCGACCACAAGTCACATTTACCCCGTTTCCTCCTTCTTTCCTTCCTTGCTAAGCTATAGCCGCTTCCTCATTCTCATTGTCTCGGATCCTACCACCGTGGTCGCCATGGTCTTCTTCAAAGACCTCTCCATCGGTTCCTCCTCCGGCGGCAACTCCTTCACCACCCGGGTATGCCTCTCTTCTCCCTCTCGGGCTATGACTTGGAATGAAGGAGTTTTACCCGGTGGTCGATTTGAGTCATTTCTTCCTCTTGTAGGTCCCTAGGACCATTAGTGGCAACAAATGGAGTGGGGTGGCTGAAGATCTATCTGCTCGTTGTCACCATCAATCTCCATGCGTGAAGCTAGTTGCGTTTGATTCTGTGGATAGTGGGAGGAAGTTTCTGGCATGTGCAGAGAGGATAGACCCTCTTTCGTTGTTACAAATCATTTGTTAGATGTGATTCATACACTGTCACGGTCCCAAACCATTCATACCGCACCTTCAACCAAACGCATCCTAAGACAGTGTCACAGTTTGTACCTAGTATCTTAAGTTGTTGCCATCTGTTCAGCGGTGCCATTAGAAAATTATTTGGCACCACTTCAGCAGTTTGTGCAGCCAACTTTGGTCCACACATCCGAGCAGCCAAGCAGTAAAATACTAATTCTTTATGGCACGAAGGAACTGGGCATCGGAGCAACTACGTGCTCCGGAGTCCAGGTCCCTAATTTTTTTCCGCTGCATCAGCTCGCCAGTGCAGGGCACCGATGCGAGATGTAGCAACAGTTGTCTTTACCCTAGTTTTGGCATACATAGTGGATGGTCTTAGTGCTATTAGTTCTATGTTACTAAATTTGTGCATGTACACACCTATTAGTATCAATTTGCTGTCATCAAAATACTGTCGCTATGCTGTTGCAGTTATATTTACCTTCCTCGTAAAATGTTCCATTTGTTATTTATTGTACATGAGTAAGAACTTGTAGCGTCATTGTAGTTAATTATAGCTTCTGATGTTCCAGAATTTGGTTGTTGTCTCAGTACCAATTATTTCATTTGCACATTGATCTTTTTGAGAAGATATGTCATAATTAACATGTTTCTTCAGCTTTTCAAAATAAGCATTGGTGATTTTCTATGTTGCTATAAATCCAATTCCCCTACAATTGTTACTGATCTAGTTTTAAATATTATAGGATGAACGGAAGTGTTCTTACTTGGAGTGGGTTGAACAAGAGTGGCCACAGTCTTTTAAGATGTGCCTAGCGAAGCTCTGGAGCATGTATGAGGAAGAGAACAGACATAGGCTTAGAGAAACTATTGTCAAAGCTGAAGAATATTTGAAGATGCGGGATAAAAAGTTGAAGGTGGAGAATGAGCTCAGATTTTTAAATTAGACTTTGCTAAGATGGTGTTGGCGAAGGAGGAGGCACTTTCCCAGTTGGCCCATGAAAAACAGGTTCTTACTGAACTGAAAGCAGAGGTGGATAGACGAGCCTAGATGATCTCGATTAGGGATATGAATAGATTGTTCTTATGAAGTTGAACTAGCTATATGTTGTACTGTGATGTTTTCATGTAGCTACCGTACTGTGACGTTATAATATATTTATATGCCTGATATGAAATTGGCAAACAACTGTTCGATATGAAATGTGAATTTGCGTAATACTGGAATTATCAATTGTAAACTAATAAACCTGCTAAATGTGTCATGGACCTTTGCGAACGGTTCTAGCAGTAAAAGTTCTTGCAATGGATAGCCCGATGCCACACAGTTTTCTTCATCAAATCGTGTGTGATATAGTTGATAAAAGCAAACAGTTAACCAAGGCAAACCGTGTGTGATAGTTACACCTTTCACACATGATCCTATACATAAAACTGTGTGGGATGTATGTACGAACGGAAACATTTTGCCTGGATTAACTGTGTGGGATGTATATGAGAACGGACACGTAATCCTTGGATTGACTGTGTGTGATATACATACAAACGGAAATGTTTTTCTCGGATTCATCGTGTGGGATGTACGTACCTACGGAAATGATTTTCTCGGATTACCGTGTGGGATGTACATACCTACGAAAATGATTGTGTTTCGATGCCTGGCCCAATTGCACACAGCCCCAGCCTGTGTCCCAGGAGGTCCTATCCCCGATGATTTCTGGGTTGTGTGGGAAGGACCCCCCCTATCGCCCACACTCACTTGGCGACGGTTCCAAATGCCATCGCGGAAAGGGGTTAAAAACTGTTTGTATAGCACCGACGCGTACCAGTGGTATGCCAAAACCGGTGTAAAGAAAGCTGTTGCTACATCTCGCGTTGGTGCCCTGCACTGGCGAGCCGATGCAGCGGAAAAAATCAGGGACCCGGACTCCGGAGCACCTAGTTGCTCCGATGCCCAGTTCCTTCATGCCATAAAGATTTAGTATTTTACTGCTTCACTTCTCAGATGTGTGGACCAAAGTTGGCTGCACAAACTGCTGAAGCGGTGCCAAATAATTTTCTAATGGCAACGCTGATGAGATGGCAATATTTTTAGATACTAGGTACAAACTGTGACACTGTATTAGGATGCGTTTGGTTGAAGGTGTGGTATGAATGGGTTGGTACCGTGATAGTGTCTGAATCACATTTAACAAATGATTTGTAACAACTAAATATGGTCCAAACTTCTCTACACATGTCAGCAACTTCCTCCCGCTGTCCACAGATTCAAATGCAACTAGCTTCACACATGGAGATTGATGGTGACAACGAGCAGACAGATCTTCAGCCACACTGCTCCATTCGTTGCAACTGACGATCCTGGGGATCGACAAGAGGAAGAAACGACTCAAATCAACCGCCTGGTTAAAATCCTTCATTCCAAGTCATAGCCCGAGAGAGAGAAGAGAAGCATACCCGGGTAGTGAAGGAGTCGTTGTCGTTGGAGGAACCACTGGATAATTCGTTGAAGAAGACCATGGAGACCCCGGCGGTAGGATGCGAGACGGCGAGAGCGAGGAAGCGGCTATAGCTTAGGAAGGAAGGAGGAAACAGGGGAAATGTGACTTCTGGTCAGGGAGAAAAGGGGGTGGGGAAGGGGAGGGGGCGGGGGTAGATATTTTGGCGGTAGACCAAAAATTTGGAAATGTGGAGGGAAACTTTGCGTGCGGTGCCGCCAGACACCATTCACATTGAACGATTGTGTGCAACACAAACGATTCTTCTGCTTTACGCGCATGGGATGAGTTTGATAATTCAAATTTTGGTGGAAATTTCCCCGGGTACGTCATTGCATAATTTAACATCGCTTGCTAATTTGGGAACACAAAAGAGCGTACAACACACACCACACTTACTGAATCGACAAATTGTAGTAGTTAAACAGAGCCGGTTGACCTAAACATTGCTCTAACAAAAGACCACCATTAAAAACAAAGCCTAAGTACGCATAATTTTAACAAATCCGCCGCCGCGCCAGTCTATGCACCACCGGTATGAGATGAGACGTCGATGACTTTTCATGGCGAAATGCCGCCGTTGGTGGACTCCGCGTCCCCCCTGCTGAAGTCGATCACGTCTGCGTACTTGTCCTTGGCACCGCCCTTAAGATTCCTCGAAGGACATACTCTTCTCTACCTCAACCTCGGCCACGCGCAGATCCTCCTCCCAACGCTCCTCGATCTCCGCCGTCTCCTGCATCTCGAGCTCCCGCTCGGCGACCTCATGAGGAAGCAGGTGCTCCATGGCTAACGCCGCCTTTTCATACGTGGGTTGCATGCTGGATTCTGAGGTGGCCTGGGATATCTTGGCGTGTGCGTCCTCGATCTTGGCGTGTATGGCCTCGACCCGGGCCAGGGCGACATCGGCGGCACAGACGACAGCTTGAGCGCTCTCGGCGTTTGCAGCCGCCGTCGCAGCTACTTCAGCCGTCTTGGCTGCTGCAGCTGCCATGTCAGCGGCCGCAATGCCCTCTCGGTGGATGCGGCCGCGCTCAATGCAGATCCAGCGGTACTCCCGGCGTAGGCGGCCGCGCTCTCGTCATAGGCGGCGGTGCTCAGGGAGGACACGGCCATCGTACGAGCCTTCAGGAAGCATTTCCACGGCATCATCTTTGCAAGATGGGGGTGCAGGAATGGGGATCGGGATTCGTGGATTCGCGGGTTGCCGGCACTGGAGCAGACGATCCAGCGAAGCTTAAGGAGGAAGACTTAAATAGACCCAGAAATTTTCATCGCAAACGGTTCCTACAAAAAATTGTGTGTGATGTTGTGGATATTTTTTATTAGCTATGAAAGACGAATTTGGAGTAAAGTGGCAATAGATGGTGTTTCAAATATACGAGAAAATTTGTAGTACTAATACAACTGTCATGTCAAATTTTGGAAAATTTTAGGGGTCATTTGACCTTTTAAGACATTTAAGTGTTTTTCTAGCCATTTAATGACCGTAATTCAAATTTGAACTACATGTACATGCAACAGCTAACCATAACGGTTAGAAAAGTCATATTTTGTGTACTTGTGTGTGATTTAATTCCATGTGCAGTATATTGGAAGGAATTTTTAAACATATTGGTCTAACGGTATGACACAATTAAGCATGGAGTGCCATGGCATTTAATTTCCAAAAAATTAAAAAAAGATCAGAAACACATGAAACCTTGCTTGATATAATGTCATGCCACCAAGATGATGTGGTAAAAAATTTGGCATGTTTGACGAAAGTTTGGACACACAACCCTCACAAACCGAAGCAACTCAATAGAAGGCTCGTGTTTCCGAGAGGGAACAATGCATGTTTGATGACAAACGGGAGATAGCTTCCCCTTACGGCCTTCAATATCTTTTCTAAACTTAACATGCACTAATACAACTATCATGTGAAATTTTGGAAAAATTCAAGGGTCATTTGACCTTTTAAAGACATTTAACTGATTTTCTAGCCATTTAATCACCGTAGTTGAAATTTGAACTACATGTACATGCAACAGCTAACCATAACGGCTTGAGAAATCATATTTATGTGTAGTAAATTAGAAGGAATTTTCAAACATATTGGTCTCACGGCATGGACACATGCATGGAGTGCCATGGCATTTAAATTCCATAAAATAAAAAAAGATTAGAAAAACATGAAACCTTGCTTGATATACTGTCATGCCACCAAGATGATGTGGTAAAAAAACTGGCCTGTTTAATGAAAGTTTGGACACACACCCCTCACAAACCGGAGCAACTCTCTAGAAGGCTCATGGTTCTGAGAGGGAACAATACATGTTTGATGACGAATGGGAGATAACTTCCTCTTATGGCCTTCAATTTTTTTGGCTTTAACATGCATTAATACAGCTGTGATGTCAAAATTTAGAAAATTTCAGGGGTCATTTGACATTTTAAAGACATATAAGTGATTTTCTAGCCATTTAATGACCATAATTCAAATTTGAACCACATCTACATGGAACGGCTAACCTTAACAATTTGAAAAATCTTATTTGTGTACTTGTGTGCGAGTTAATTCCATTTGCAGTAAATTAGAAGGAATTTTCAAACATATTGGTCTCACGGCACAGATACATGCACGGAGTGCCATGGCATTTTAATTCCAAAAAATTAAAAAATGATCAGAATCACATGAAACCTTGCTTGATGTAATGTCATGCCACCAAGATGATGTGGTAAGAGAATTGGCCTATTTGATGGAATTTAGACACACACCCCTCACAAGACGAAGCAACTCACTAGAAGGCTCGTGTTTCCGAGAGGGAACAATGCATGTTTGATTACGAACGGGAGATAGCTTCCCCTTATGGCCTTCGAATTTTCTCTACATTTAACGTGCACTAATACAACCGTCTTGTGAAAATTTGGAGAATTTTAGGTGTCATTTGACCTTTTAAAGACATTTAAGTGATTTTCTTGCCATTTAATGACCATAAGTCAAATTTGAATGACATCTACATGCAACAGCTAACCATAATGGTTTGAAAAAGCATATTTGTGTACTTGTGTGCGAGCTAATTCCATGTGTAGTAAATTAGAAGGAATTTTCAAACATATTAATCTCACGGCATGGAAACTACGTGCATGGAGTCACATGGAAATTAAATTCCAAAAAAATAAAAAAATGACCAGAAAAACATGAAACCTTGTTTGATATAATGTCATGCCACCAAGATGAGGTGGTAAAAAATTGGCCTGTTTGACGATAGTTTGGACACCCCCCTCACAAACTGGAGCAACTCACTAGAAGGCTCGTGGTTCCGAGAGGGAACAATGCATGTTTGATGACGAACAGGAGATAACTACCTCTTACACCCTTCAAATTTTTTGTTACGTTTAACGTGCACTAATACAACTGTCATGTGAAATTTCGAAAATTTCAGGGGTCATTTGACCTTTTAAAGACATTTAATTGATTTTCTAGCCATTTAATGACCGTAATTTAAATTTGAACTACATCTACATGCAATGGCTAACCATAACGGTTTGAAAAATCATATTTGTGTACTTGTGTGCAAGTTAATTCCATGTGCAGTAAATTAGAAGGAATTTTCAAACATATTGGTCTCACGGCATGGGCACATGCATGGAGTGCCATGGCATTTTAATTCCAACAAATTAAAAAATGATCATAAAGACATGAAACCTTGCTTGATGTAATATCAAGCCACCAAGATGATGTGGTAAAAAAATTTGCCTGTTTGACAAAAGTTTGGACACACATCCCTCACAAACCGGAGCAACTCACTAGAAGGCTCGTGGTTCCGAGAGGGAACAATGCATGTTTGATGACGAACGGGAGATAGCTTCCTCTTACGGCCTTCAAATTTTTTCTACGTTTAACGTGCACTACTACAACAGTCATGTGAAAATTTGGAAAATTCTAGGGGTCATTTGACCTTTTAAAGACATTTAAGTGATTTTCTAGCCATTTAATGGTCATAATTCAAATTTGAACTACATCTACATGCAACATCTAACCATAACGGTTTGAAAATTAATATTTTTGTGTACTTGTGTGTGAGTTAAAAAATCATCAGACGATGTAAATATCTGGTGTTCAAAAAAGAAAATTTAAAGATCTAGCATGACAACCAGCCCCCACATGATTGGCACTCTATTTCGCGGCTAGAGGTTTGGCAAGTGAGTGGAGGGGGTCATTAATCAGACACGGTTTTGTATTGGAAACTATGAGCTATTAAGTTCACACACGTATTTTTCTACGGGGATTGTGTTTAATTCAAACTACAGTAAATTCCGGCACCCTGCCTATGCACTGTTCCCGTCGATCTAGATTCCGTCCGCCAATAAATACTACCTTGCTCACATCGTCCCGCCTGCCCTCCATTCTCATCTACATCCTCCCCTCGCTTGCCCTCTCTCTCCCAAATCTCTACCATGGCACCGCCGGTCTACCCACGCGTCGATGAGGCACTAGTGTAGAACCGGGCTTGAGCACCGATTCGTAAGGGAGTTTAGTATCGGTTCTATAACCGACACTAAAGGGTGGGGACGAAAGGTCCCCCCCCTTTAGTACCGGTTCAGCACGAACCGCCACTAAAGGGCCACCACGTGGCACGAGCCAAGGTCGGGGGCGTGGAGACCTTTAGTACCGGTTGGTAGGTTGGGGGTTTTGGTTTTATTTTTCATTTTTCCTTTAATTTTGTGTTTTCCATTTAATTTAGAGATTATTTTTACATTATAATGAGTTTTTAAATCACTAGGTGAAAGTAACGCGGATTAGTTTGAAGTGTATATGGATTGTCCTAGCTAAGTGATCAAGTAATATGGATATGGCATATTACTTGATCACTTAGCTAGGATATCCATCCCCAGTTGAAACTAATCTACGGTTTCTTTCATAAATGATATAATAACTCATCATCATCTTCTACTTCTTCGTATTAATATAAAAACTCTTGCATCATATCATCACCAACAACACTAGCTAGCTAATAATCATCATAGTCGTCATTACCACTATTTAATCATCATAGTCATTACTGCTATCTAATCACCACCAACACTAGCTTAAAGAAGAAACATTCACTTGTACCAGAAGCAAAGATATCATCGAGTTCAACATGGTCATCCACAAAAGCAAATCACTTTGAGATTAAGTTCAGGACAAAGAACACGGACATGAGAGAACAAGTACTAAGAGCAGGAACTAGCTAATCACTCTTGCTCCTCTCTCTCTCTCTCTCAGGTAAAATAGCATAGAACACGTGTAGCTCTCCTGATTCATCATATTGGAGCATGTAGATGAACATGTCTCCTAATCATGGGCTGCGCTTCTCATTGCTGCCCCCTAGTACTTCTCTGCGACCCTTCACAATTTTGCTCCAGTCTTTCACTAATAACCATTCCTCGGTTTTAGAAATCCTGAATGCACTCATGTGTGTTGTAGGATGTCTTGGCCGTAAGCTAACCATTGACATGCAACCTTTAGTCTCGATCCACTGAGGCACAACTATCATCGAGAGTGAAGGAAATATGCCCAAGAGGCAATAATAAATTTGTTATTTATATTTCCTTATATCATGATAAATGTTTATTATTCATGCTAGAATTGTATTAACCAGAAACTTAGTACATGTGTGAATACATAGACAAACAGAGAGTCCCTAGTATGCCTCTACTTGACTAGCTCGTTAATCAAAGATGGTTAAGTTTCCTAGCCATAGACATGTGTTGTCATTTGATGAACGAGATCACATCGTTAGAGAATGATGTGATGGACAAGACCCATCTGTTAGCTTAGCACTATGATCATTTAGTTTATTGCTATTGCTTTCTTCATGACTTATACATGTTCCTATCACTACAAAAAAAAAGACACATCCGTGACATTTTGGGCCGAACGAATTTTTTTTTGTCATACATATGACACTTCTATGACGATAATTGTGACAAAACCCGGTATCATCATAGATGTGGTGGGCTCCTACTTCTATGACAAAAAATCATGACAGGGAATGGGCTTTTCGTCCTGGGAGGGCCGGAGACGCAGCTGCATGACATTCTTTGGGCCGTCCATGACGGAAAAAACCGTGGTAGAAGTGAGGGGGAGGAAAATTTTGGGGAGTTCCCGGTTAAGGTGGGAGGTCGGGGGCCGAGCGATGCGTGTTTCTCTCGTACACGTATGCGCGTGTGTGCGAGGCGTTGGCTCTAACTGAACTCGAGCGAGGCGTTGGGCTCTAACTGAACCCGAGCAATTGCACTGCAGGCTACGTGTTACTGAACCCGAGCGATCGATCGATGGCTATTAACTGAACCCGATCAAGCGATTCCTTCGCTACTGCTGCGAACTAAAGCCGATCGATTGGATGAACAGTGAGCGTTGGGGGGGGGGTTGGATGAACAGTGAGCGATGGCATAACCTCTGGATGAACAGGACCCCGTGGTGTGGTGGAGGGCTGGATGAACAGTAGACGGTGGAGGGGTGCCCGTGGAGGGGTGGTTGAACAGGACCCCGTGGTGTGGAGGGCTGGATGAATAGTAGACGGTGGAGGGGGAGCCCGTGGAGGCTGGAGGAGGTCGACGGTAGCCCATGGAGGCTGGAGGAGGTCGATGGTGGAGATGAACAGTATCCCGTGGAGTCCCATTTTGCGGTACGCCACACCCCTCCCGATGAACAGGACCCCCGTTTCGACCGTAGGAGGTCCATTTCGTCCATTTTGCGGTACGCCACACCCCTCCTGATCAACAGGACCCCCGTTTCGACCGTAGGAGGTCCGTTTCGTCCGTTTTGTGGTACGCCACACCCCTCCCGATCAACAGGACCCCCGTTTCGACCGTAGGAGGTCCGTTTCCTCCGTTTTGCGGTACGCCAGACGCCTCCCGATCAACATGACCCGGTTCTGAATGTAGGAGGTCTATTTCCTCCGTTGTGCGGTACGCCAGGCCTCGTTTCCATCGCCTGTTCCATCCAAGCCCTCCCGATGAACATGACCACGCATTCCGTTCTGACCCAGCCGGTTGGCTCCCAGACGTTCTATTGCCTCCCCATGAACACGACGCATTCCGTTGCCTCCCCATGAACACGATGCGTTCTGTTGCCTCCCCATGAACATGACGACGAAGATGTTTCTCCGTTCCGTCCCAGCCATGTACACGAGCCCTGGCCGTATGTATGCGCGAGTAGGCGTTCGAGACCCCACCCGTATGTACACATACGTGACCGTATTTTCTTTCTTGCACCCTGGCCATTGTATGTACGTGTACATGCTACATGCGCGTCTACTACGACACATGCGCGCCTCTACATCCACGAGTATATATGTACGTACACGTTCGCGACCAGAATGACAACGCTACCTACGCTTCGACTAGGTGGGTCCCGACTGTCAGGCACTTCGTTGCGTGCAAAGATGTAGCTAGTGGGTCCTAGCAGTCAGGGGGGAAACATTTTTTTCGCGAAATACGGTGGCCCGTATGGTGGGTCCCCGCTATCAGGTGGAGGAAAAATTATTTTGCACGTAATAAGGAGGCACTTCCTTGCTGCGGCCGTGGACCCAGCTGTCAGCCTCTCCACGTACAGTCCACGTCCGATGGAAGCCGTTCCTTGACCACGTTGATCACGCCGCGCCGAGAGCACCAGGGCGGTGGACGACGGTGAGGCCTAGGAAGGGGACGACGCGGAGCCGAGGAAGACGCGACAGTGGATGCCCACGCGTAGAGGAGTACGAGGGTTCACTGGTCCGCAGCGGTGTGAGGCTGCCGTTGCCGCAGAATAACAGGGGGTGTGGGTGAGTAGAGGGATGGCCTGGCCAGCGGTGGGGGTAGTAGGGGGCGGTGAGGCCTCCGCCGCATCGCAGCCGGCCACGGGAGGCAGGAGCACGAGGCACGACCGGTGCTGGTTTGGGCGGCTGGAGCAAGAAGACCAGAGGTTGAAGAAGCACTACGGCCGTTGGATGGACATCGTACGGTCACTGGAGCTAGAATATTGCATATTGACTAAGTTGACAAAGCCCTCCGTCCCCGTCAACTTAGTAGGCCCAGAAGTCAGCCTGCCACTATATTGGGTCCCAGCTAACAGGGGGAGTATTCATTTGTTTTCTACGTAATAAGGAGGCACTTCCTTGCGTGCGAAGATATAGCTGGTGGGTCCGAGCTGTTAGAAGCGGTTACATTTTATTTGTGAAATACAGAGGCCCTTTCGATGGGTCCCTGATGTCAGGTGGAGGAATCATTATTTTGCGTGTAATAAGGAGGCATTTCCTTGTGTGCCGCCGTGGACCCAGCTGTCGGCCTCTCCACGTACAGTCCACTTTAGATGCATGTCGGTCGTTGACCACGTTGACCAGGCCATGCCGAGAGCACCAGGGCGGTGGACGACGACGAGGCCTAGGAAGGGAACGGCACGGAGGCAGGGAAGATTCGGCAGTTGTTTCCCACGCAGAGGGGAGTACGACTGTATGATGGTTTACTGGTTCGTCTGCCGTCGCCGGAGAATAACAGCAGGTGTGGGTTAGTAGAGGGATGGCTAGGCCAGCGATGGGAGTACGGTGGGGCGGTGAGGCCTGCGCGGCAGCAGAGCCGGCTGCAGGGAGGAGGGAGTAGGCAGTCCCGCCGGCGCTTGTTTGAGCGGCTGGAGCAGGAATAGCAGAGATTGAAGAAGCACGACGGACGTTGGATGGCCATCCAACAGTCACTCCTTGTGCGTCAACCTTTTTTCAGGAAAACCTCAAATCTGTGGAAATCAGCATACACCCCATCTGCCATTATTTCTAATAATTTACAGCCCATTTGCTAATTATTAAGGATTTTTTTTGGAGCCCATATTCTTTTTGTTAGCATTACAGCCCATATTGTGGCCATGGTTAAAAAATTATACGAAATTTTGCATATTTCGCCGCAGTCCGAACTGTTTTTAATCCTGAAATTTCGACTCACATTCAAACTGATTTTAAAAATAAATGTATATCAATATAAAATCCAACAAATTCTCCATGCATAAAAATTAATGTAATTTAAAATCTCGAAATGAAAAAAAGATATTTGAAACTAATGGCCGGTTTGATGTGTTTTATAAATGTACAGCCCATTTCTCATTACTGATGGGCCATTTTCTCAGCCAGCCGAATGAAAGCTCTCCTCGTCTTGAAAGATTTGTAGCCCAATAGGCCTGACAAAGCGACTTACTTGGCAAATCACAAAAAAAAACTGGGCTGTGGCCGTTGACCCAGCTGTCAGCCTCTCCACGTACAGTACTCTTCCAATGGAATGTCGTTGACCACATTGACCAGGCTGCGCCGAGAGCACCAAGGTGGTGGACGACGGCGAGGCCTAGGAAGGGGACGACGCGGAGCCGGGGAAGACACGGCAGTGGATGCCCACGCGGAGAGGAGTACGAGGGTTCACTGGTTCGGCTCCGGTGTGGGGCTGCCGTCGCCGCAGGGCCTGGCTAGCAGTGGGAGTAGTAGGGGGCGATGAGGCCTCAACGGCAGCATAGCCGGCCACTAGAGGCAGGAGTAGCTGGTCTCCCCGGCGCTGGTTTGGGCGGCTGGTGCAAGAAGAGCAGCGATTGAAGAAGCAGCAGGACCGTTCGATTCAAATCCAACGGTTACTCCTGTTAGAATCGTTTGTTAACTAAGTTGACAAGCCCTGCGTACGGGTCAACTTAGTAGGCCCATAGGTCAGCCTCCCAACCGGTGCGCCCCATATGTCAGTGGGAGGAATCATTTTTTTGCGTAATAAGGAGACATTTGATTGCGTGCGGCCAAGCCAGCGGAGGGAGTAGGGTGGGTCGGGGAAGCCTGCGCGGCATCACAGCAGGCCACAAGAGGAGGGAGCAGGCAGTCCCGCCAGTGCTAGTTTAGGCGGCTGGAGCAGGAAGATCAGAGATTGAAGAAGCACCTCGGCCGTTGGATGGACATCCAACAGTCACTGCTGCTAGTATCATGTGTTCACTGACAAAGCCTTGCTTAAACAAGTTAGCCGTGAAATCTGTGGCGTGTACAGCCCATTTGCTATTATTTTTATAATTTTTACTCATTTTCTAATTCATATGGAATTTATTGCAGCCCGTTTTCCATTTTTAGAATTGCTGGCCATTTTCTGGTCAGTACGAGGGTAAAAAAACTAAATATGTAGGAAATTTTGAAAATTCGCAAATTTTTGCAGGGGAACGGAATATTCTTAATCCAAAAATTAATAGCCCTACTAAAACAAATTTAAAAATAAATTAGTACTTTGTCATGTTAAATCCAATGAAATACGTATAAGATATCAGTGAAGAACAAAAACAAAAAAAGAAACTTATAACCCATTTGCTATAATTTTTTTGGATTTTCAACCCCTTTTCATATTACTTTTGACAGACATTGACCATACTCTTAAGCCAGGCCGGAATGCATCCCTCCTCGTCTTGCAAGATTTGCAGCCCAGTAATTCGGAGAAAACAAATAAGCCTAGCTTGGGTATTCTTTAAAAAGAAATATTGGGCTACCTATTTTCCCAACGAACTGGTGCATGAGCATTTAGCTTTATTTCTTTATTTATTTACTTATTTATGTTTAGGGGACCATGAGCATGAACCTGGGCCGGATTCATGTGAGAGCCTCGCTTCTAGTTAATTATGGGCTTCTCTATTGGGCCTTCATCAGTGCGCTGCATGTTATCAACAAGTGGAAAATGTGTTCCGTAAGAAAAATAGTATGCGCAACGTACGGTACGAGGCACTAAAGGATCGAACCGTGCAACGACTTCCAAAACATTGTGTTTGTCGTTCTAACAACACATTTATTCAACCAACAGACGAAATATACTACTGATTGTACATTGAAAACAGCAGCAGTAGCAACCAGGGCTGGGGGTGCAACAGAAGCAGTAAGCAGGCCAGAAGAGTGAAGACGCATCTCTCTCTTCCAAACCAAACAGCAGCCATCAATACAAAAGGGCTACCAAAAAAGAACAAGTGTATGCATCAAACTAAATAAAGATCCTACTACACCAAGTGTACGCATCTAACTAACTAGCTCAGTTAGACGTTACTATTTATTAAGCTGTGGAGATTGGCTGACGGCTTGAACCAGATGGGTGCTTGACGGAGGAAACTCCGGCCAGCAGGTCGAAGTCTGATGCGACCCTCTCTCCTACTTTGGGCTGCAGAGCGTGGCGGCACATATCAGGGTATGGTGCATGCAGAGACACATGGTACGCTGTGTACACACAGTTTTTCCTGATGAATGAAACCGCGCTGCCATCATGATCCTTGCCGTCGGTTATCTCCTGGTTAATCGGATAATTCAGTCCGACAAACAAAGAGTGTGTACCAAGGCTACTTACTAGCCTCCAGTCAAAAATTCCTGAAGGCCCAGAGAAGCTGGGATCCTGCTCAAAGACCTTGCAGTGACTGTGATTGTATTCCGTGAAACAACACGTCCGGTACGTGCGAACGATCATCAATCTTTCACTGTCGTCTGATCGAGCCAGGAACAACCTGCAACTGCCATGCCGCTTTTCTTTGAAAGGTTCTGGGATTAGGAAGGGTAGGGACACCAGGCGGCCTACAACATCATATCAAGTTGGAGTCAAATAAAAAAGGGCTCTTGATTTAGTCAATCTTCAGAACAGCATGTTATGAGCATGAATATTTTTTCAGCAAATGTTGACAGTAATATAAGCAAGCCATCATGATATCATAGGAAAGTAACATACTGCTGTAACAGCCGTTTGTAGCGATGACTGGAGTAGGCCAGCAATACGTCCAGCCATAGAAGGAGTCGACAGTGTAAATGAAGCCCTTGTGTTCAATGGCATCAGAGAACCATGGAGGATGTACGATCCTGCGATGGACGTGCAGATTTATCCACTTACCGCAGTGACCTATCAGATAGTCGAGACCGCGGTTGAAGAACGCAATTAGCCTGAAGTCTTTATAATTCGCAGATCTTGTGGGCACTTGGCAGATTACAACCTTGAGCAAATCAAACTTGGTATCATGTTGGCTACTGTAAGATTCCGAGTATTCTCGGCCGCGGTGCCAAAGCAGTGAAGTGTTAATCGAAGGAAGGGGGTCAATCACCGGGTGTAGACCTCCACAAGCATCCAGCTGCCGCGACCGTCGACGAGCACCATCCAAGACGTGTTCATGCCATCCCAGTACATACCGTTAATGTAGTTGAGGCCGACAGGGATCGGATCGCAGTCAAGGGGGTTGATGCTCGCCACCCTATGATCGTTATGCTGCGTGACACGCTGTTTCTGAAGATCAGGCGGCATCAGCAAGCAAGGAGCTGGCTTAAAAAGCTCCGGCCTGAGGGCTTTGAGTAAATGGTACAGCCCCGACAAGCACGGGGCGAGCGGCATAGAATCCCTTTTGGATTTTTTTCATTGTATTGATAGAATTTTCAAAATGTAAACGAGAAATTAATTAGAAAAAATTAGTTCTATAATTGCAAGTTAGAAAAAAGAAGTTCCAACTCTTTCAAGAAGTTCCAACTCGGTTCTGCCATTGTTAGTGCTTGGGTTTCGGATGAGGGGGGAGGCGCCTTAGCGTGGATGGAAGGTTGGACAAGATTACGTGCGAACAAAGATGGAGAAGCGAATATGTGCTGCGGGAAGTGCACAGGTGATGATGACTATAGCACGCCGCTTGACTTACGAGACACATACCAGCAACGTAGTGTCATGTCGATGCCAGACAACTTGCTTGAGTGATCACAGTACTGGTACTCCCAACAGTGCTATGCCCTTACTTGCTTGAGTAGAGTAGTAGAGTAGGACTCTGCTCTACTACTAGCACCGGAGGAGTAGTATATTCTAATCTAAAATAGTTACAAACTTCAATGCCCGAGCGTGGAACGACTACGAACCGTGCTCAAAGACCATGTCTATGTGGTGTTTGGACATGGGCGACAACCTCAACGCCAACGGTGCTGCTCCCGTTGCACCGTATGTGTTGCTGTCCTACCTATTCGACTACTCTGTATCCTACTACTATGCTAGTCCACATGATCAGTTTCATCTCTGTTATAGCCGTCATGATTTATTTTGTGCTTATTTGGATTAAATCTTGTAGTAACTTGCTCATATATTCAACTGGCGCAACGTCCCCTACAGCCACTACCGTTTCATGGACGGCCTGGTCGACGCCTCCAAGGAGCCCTTCGTCCACTGCTATGAGTGCTCGATGCCATTTCGTGGCTCGCTGGCGGACATGGTGCATCACCTCACGGATGCGTGCAGCGGTCACTCCTGGCCCTTGGCGGAGAACATCAAGTACGAGACGTGCTACCCATTCACCATGCCGGAGTTGCTGGAGGATCACCGCCGCCTGCTAGTCTCGGAGGAGGACGGCAACGTCTTCCTCTTGATCGTGGGCACCGGCGAGGCCCGCGCAGGCCGTCGCCTCGTCTCTGTAATGTGCGTCAGGGGCGATGCCGCTGACGCAGACACTGACACGAGGCCGATGTACGGGTGCGTGGTCAGTGTTACTACCCCTCCGGGTCGCGTGGGCGGCGACACTGGCCTCATCGAACAGACTTGGACTCTAGGGAGCTGGGACTATCCCGCCAATGTGGACTTGGAAAACCCATGGCATCCTTTACCCGCCGACGTGGTGCACGGGGACTCCAAGGAGGTTCACCTGGACATACACATTATCAAGTTAAGTGTTGATCATTAGTCTTCGCTCAATGTAATCCGCTGTCTAAGCATGTGGAGACTTCCATGCAGGATCTTGCTCAATTGGAGTATCGCGCATGAATAAACGTGTATCCGTCTATGGTTTAGTCTAGAATCTTCCATGTATGATTTTTTACTACATTACTGGTGAAAGACTTACGATGAACCATTTCTTACATCTCCTCTGCCCGCTTGCAAGTCATCCTGATTTAATCCCTCCGTCTAGGTGTATAAGGGCATGGTTAATATTACTTAATAGTATAGCCAACCATTGACTATAAGAAAGTGCCATGTCATCTGTAGCCAACATGTATAACAATCGATACTCAAAAACTAATTCTTAAAGATCATTTCTTGCAAAGAACAATAAGTGTTATTTCTTCACAAGTTTTGGATGCAGGTTGAACAGTTGAACGCTTTTGTTTGCAAAAGATACCTTTTTATCTATTTCACCCGGATGTTTGTGAGCTCTAGAGATGAAATAATATCCGAAGAAACCTAGCGATACCCATTACACATGAGATGACCCCCACATCCTTTGTCAAAATAAACAACTCCCCGATCAATGCATTTCACTCTTCGGTGCAACACACGGGCACCTTTCTACTATAGATTAGTACGACCAAAAATGGAACTAACATTATATATAGTATGATAAATGTGAATGCATGTCACCTAAAATTATATCATTCAAAACTATGTTCGAATACGAATCCAATGATATAGTTTTTGTTGACATGCACTAACATTTTGTTAGTTAAATCTTCAGCCAAATTCAATGGGGGACTAATAAACCACGACCGATGTAGTACAAGTGTAGAGGGCGGCGCTGCACGGGAGTCTCACCTCTCACCCCGCTCGTGGCGCGGCAGTAAAGCCGTCATATCACAAAGCCAACCACTCCCAGTAATAAGTGGCCTGGTAAAATAAACGGACAAGCAACCATCACATCCCTCCGTCTTTTCTGCATTGACTCGATCCCTAGCTACTACTCCTAGGGCCAGTTCTTTTGGCAGCTTCCCTAGCTTTTCCCACAAGACTAGTCACAATGGAGAGTAACAATAAGGCGCCTCACTCATTTATTTGGGCTTCTAAACTACTACTCCGTCCTGGTTTATTCCTCACCATTGTAATTTGTGCTAAATTTTGACCAAAGATTTAACTGGTTTATTCCTCACCATTGTAATCCCTCCGTCTAGGTGTGTAAGTCATATTACGAAAACCAAATAATCCCAAAACACTTAGGTGCGGTGCATTAACTTCTACCTTGTTTCTTGTTTCTTGACATATCAACCAATAAGAGATAAAGAGTGTGCATGCTTTTAATGACTTGAGATATCAAAGACGACCTGCAGTGGTTAGTTCATTGCATGCAATACTATTAATTTGCAAATAAACATTAACGTTTCTCGTTTTCTCCTCCTCCTTGGTCACGGTGCATAGCCTAAGATGACTTACTCACCTAGACGGATGGAGTAGTGCATGTGACATGCACTAACATTTCATTAGTTAAATTTATGATCAAAATTTGACACATATTACAATGGGGACCAATAAACCAGGACAAAGGTAGTAGTTATGGGATTACTAATCTACAAGCCTAAAAGAACTGGCCCCTGGTACTCCTACTAGTAGTAGTACTCAAGTTGGAATTCCAATTGCACGGCACAACTTGTTAGGCAAAAAATTCGATACAGGGTGTAGGTAGCGGTTTGGGAATTTGCATGCCTTTCCAACCAGTGAGATACTCCGTATAAAGTACGATAGAGAAATAACCACACAGAAGGAAGCTAAAAGTAAACAATCAAACGAGCATTTTTGCATTTCTTTTACATTGAATCGTTTCACAAGCTTGACTAGTGCTGTTTTTCTATTTTCACAAAAACTGCATCATAATGTTAAAACGTGCATTTGCACGTACATAAGTAATAGTAGTACTCCCTCCGTCTAGGTGTATAAGTCTTCCCTCCTTCTTCGTCACGGTGCACAACCAAAGATGACTTATTGACCTAGACGGAGGGAGTAGCACAGTCTGGAAGCATATATCAAGAGAGACGTGTAGTGCGATAATATATAGTAAAGTTTGTCCTATATGCACGTACTTGCAAAATGCGTACGAATACACAAGGTTTCCAAACTTTCCCTTTTACATACTTAATTAAGGACGCTAAAAATTCCTGAACGTTCGGGATTTATCATTTGCGTCCCAAAACTAATGAGATCGCCTTACGAAACAAAAATTATACTCCTCCTAAAAGCCACGGCGTTCGCAGGAGCGCTTGCGGCGCGCCACGAGTGCCCTGGTGCGCGGCCGCTTCCCAGCGCGCCGACACAACGCCTCTTCCTCAGCCTCGCAAATCACGAGGTGCTGATTGGCGGCTTGCCGGCGGGCGAGTGCGATCTCACCGGTGTGGTGATCCGGCGCAAACAAGTACTCCTCCCCGCTGGAAGCGTGCACCCAGTCCACGTACCACCAAGCGTAGATGAGGCGCTTGGGCCCGACTACACTCAGGGCGTCGGCACGGGCGTCCTCTGCCACCCTGACGGCCCTCGCACGAGGCTTCTGCCAAAGAGCCAATTGCCTGACTCTCTCGGACGCGACATCGGCCTCCCAGACAGCTTGTTCCGCGGTGCGCTTCTCTTCCTCAGCCTTCTTCTCCGCCTCTATTTTGGCGCGCTCTGCTGGAGGCAAAGCCTCCCACAAGGCGACATCCATTTCTTTCCAAAGCTCCTCAAGGCTGGGGGGGCTCGGCGGGCGGCGCGGCGTTCTCCTCGTAGCGGGGAGCCGACGCATCCTCCGGCGCGCGTGCTGGCGAGATTGGGAACACCGACGCGTCCACCTCGACGCGTCGCGGCGAGGAGAGGAACGCCGACGCGTCCTCCTCGACTAGTGGCGGCAAGGAACGGAACAGCGACGCGTCGCGTCGCGGCGAGGAGCGGAACACCGACGCGTCCTCCTCGACTAGTGGCAGCGAGGAACGGAACGGCGACGCGTCGCGTAGCGGCAAGAAGCGGAACACTGACGCGTCCTCCTCGACAAGTGGCGGCGAGGAACGGAACGGCGACGTGTGACCATCCGCGCGGTGCAGCGAGGGGCTCCTAGGGCTTGGGAGGGGCGATGCCATGGTGGTCGACATGAGAGGGAAGGGGAGGAGATAGTGATGAACGTGAACGTGAGGGGGAGGAGATAGTGATGAACGTGAACGTGAGGGGGAGGAGATAGCGATGTCATGGGAGGCGCAGTATTTATAGCGAGCAATGGCACACCTACGTAAGATATGGACTGAGCTGCACTGACTTAACTACAGGTCCAGTTGCGTCACTGACATGTGGGCCAGACCCCTGTTGGGCCCATATGTCAGTGACCCAATGCACCTGCAGTTAAGTAACAGCTACGTGGGCATATTTGTTGGAGTAAATTACGGGGGAGCGAAGGGGTGGAAATATTGCTGGTCACAATGGATTGGACGAGCGTGGGGGGAGGAGAGTCATGCATGCAGATTTTTTCACACGGGGTGGAGTGGTGGGACCGCCGGAGGGAGAAGGAGAATTTGGCAGGCATATTGTTTCCACACATGGAGAGGAAAAGATTTGGAGACGAATGGGCTTCCTGCAGGTATGGGGAACGGTGCATAATAAGTCATCTTGCATGCCGGGATAGGTATAGTCTCAAGTCATTAAAAACATACACGCCCCACACATGTTCATATTTCAAGGTGCACTAAATTATTGCATGCGATGATTAAGGCTGGCCATAATGGTGGTATCTTAGCTGGTATCATGCACACAGGAATAGCAAACATGCTGATGTGGCAAAGAAATAAAGAAGAGAGGGGGTTAGAGTAACTAGTGTTCATGCATGCATTGGTAAACACATTTTTTTGTGAAGAACGACATCACTAGTTGAGTACTTTTGCAGACTTCAAAAACTATTCCACCGCCTCTACTATCTTGCTAAGAGTAGGTGAAATTTTTGAATCGACCCCTTTAAACTAGAAGGGAGGTATTGGTACTCTAATAACTAACCTTGTTGTGATGACAAGATAGGACATGACACGCACCTGGACGGAGGAACTAGTCTGCATTGTGCATTTAAGTTTTGTGTGAAGTCAATGTACCTCTACTTTCACCAGACTTATATAAAAATGTGTCAACATTCACAATGTCAAATCAATATTTTTACACTCATTATAAAATGCAGTTCTTATACTCATTATAATCAGTATTCTAGATATTGATATTTTTAGTATAAATTTGGTCGTGGGATTTCATTGATGCCTGTCAAAGCGTGGAGGAAGCGGAGCTTAGGGCTTGCATTGCCGGTCTCTACATAGGTATTTCTCTTCATAATCCTATAATTTTAGAGACTGATTGCGCTTTTGTGGTAGAGTCTCTTGCGTTGGGGGACTATGACAGGTCTGCTATGCGTGACCTAAAGATGAAAGCGTTGAGCATCTCGAAGTTGATCAACAATCTTCAATTGTCAAAGATTAGCCGTTCGGCCAATAAGGTGGCACACTTAATCGCTAAGTATAGCTTTGACAATAGACTAGATGGTATTCTTGTAAATAACGTACCGCCCTGTGTGGTGAATATTGTATTGAATAAGTGTACTGGTGTGGCTGGTTAATTAATATAAGGTGGTGTTCAAAAAAATTATAAATTTGGTCAAACACTTTGCAAACGGTTGATGGGAGTAAAAAGGACCAGAGGGAGTATCATGCATGTGGAGTAGGCAAAAAAATTGCTTGTCTAAAAAACGGCAAAAAAATTGCTCATTTATAGCCGGTCGAAGTCTCAAAGGGCGCAACCACGCGAGGGAGGCGAAGGTCGTGGGAGGCGCGACGTTTGACGAAATTAAGTGAAGTTACATCCACGCGCCGGCATGGCGTGCGAACAGGCAGAAGCTATACCGTCAGGCCTACGATATGGGTCTAGTGGACATGACATCTAATGGGTCCCGCATAGTTCTCGAGAACTCTTTGGGGGCTTGCAGCCATTTATCCACTGGGCAAACCAGCAACCCCACGCCGTTCGCACGCCCTACTCGTCCCCGTCTTCTACCTTACAACAGTTCGCTCCCAGTCGTCCCATCCTTTCACATTAGTTCGCTCCTAGTTTTTTTTTGCGGGCTACAACAGTTCAACTTCTCCTAGCCCTCCTCCAAAATCCATGGCCTCCCAAATCTCCATGGTCGCTGCTGAGTACCAGGTTAGAGCCATCACCGGCGATCAGTTCATCATCATCTATACACATGGATCCGAGACGGTGAAAGCATGCTTGCTCGCTTCCTACGCATGTTCAACAGTTCAACGGATGAGTGGGTCGCTGGGCTAGATGTTGAGTACACCACAGTTCTGGGACGAGAGAAGGATCTAAAGGACGAAGAGAGGAAGAAACCCGTCGTGATCCAGGTTTGCATACATAACGTTTGCTTGGTCTACGACATATGCCATGCCGACGTTGAGTGCCAGGATTTTAAGAACTTCCTTGAGGACAAAAGAGTGAAATTCGTTACTATAGGCTTTAAGAACGACAGGGATGTCCTGCGTCGGATAGGTCTCGTTGTAGGCCAGCCCTTCGATCTCCAGAAGGCAAGCCTGGTGTCCTCCTCTCAACCTTCAATGCTGACCTTGGCAGCAGCCATGATTGATCCTTCGTACGCTAAACTGAAGAAACCTCATCACGAGTTTCATCATGCATGGGAGTCGAAGACATTAGATGAAGATCACATCATATACGCAGCAATGGATGCCTACCTTTGTTTAAATATCTACAAGGGTTGGATGAAGAAGCAGAGCCCAGTGTCCGGTTCAAGCAAAGAAGCGTCGGTGAAGAGGAAGAGGAAGAGGGACGAGGACGAAGTCGAGGACGTGGACTCGGACTCCGAGTAGGTGGCAGTGTCGTCGCTCATGCTGGTTCTACTGCAGTGTGAAGCGGACTAGTTGCTTAGTTTATTTTCAAGGGTGTGTTGTGTTGAGGCCCCAGTAGCACTATGTTTATGTTCTTCTTGCAGTAGTACTAGTACTATGTCTTACAACTGCTCTTCTTGCAGTTGGTACTACTATTCGTACCTTCGTGTTCCTACTGTACTTAATACGTTCGTACTAGTAGTATAATTTGGGTCAGTCGATTTGTGAAAGAAGTTCGACGGAGCGAAGGAAGAAGATGACAGAAGAGCTAGAAGAAGCCCTTCTAGCCATCCATGTTGCATCAAACGGCTCACATGAGTCGACTGACCCAAATTGCTCCTTCAGATTGCAGGATCCATGTGGCATTCAAGGTCTCAAAGGTAGATTCCGCGTCCACACCCGGTTTGCGGGCTCGATGCGTGCTCGACCAGCTTCGGCCGCGACAGCCACCATGCGCGCCTCCTCCGCGCGGGCGGAGACGACAATGCCATGCTAGTTCCTCCTCGCCGGCGTTTTGGAGCACGTGCTCGTCCTCCTCTTCGTATGCTGCGTGCATAGATGCGACTCCACCAGCTGCTCACGTGCTTGGCAGCGCGGTGGCATCGCGAGGAGGGACTGCAGATGACATGAGCGGGAGAGCCTTCGGCTTCATGGCACAGGGATGGCGGCGACACGGCGGTGATGGGCGAGAAATTGTTAGCCGGAGCAGGCATGCGCCGGCATGTGCAACGGCGGTGCCATATTGATGAGTGCGCGTGTGGGAGCTTACTTTAGCTTTATATATAAGGTTGGTCAAACTTAAAATAAAACCGTACTAGTACACGTAAACATTAGACTTAGGGAGCGCTTTTATTTGTTAGTACCACAGCCACGATACGGAATCTTTTGCAAGCGTGTGAACCGCGGCCGCGCGGTCGATCAAACGGTGCATCACCGTGTCGCTCTCGAAGGACATCCACCGAACCTTTTTGTGTGTGTGAAAGCAATCCTCGAATATTACTCAACTTTTTTTCCTGTGAAAGTTCTTGATGCTGCAATATTTCCATATATTTGAATTTAGCTCCAGTTCGTGTTTATTTGGATTTGGACGTTTTAGGTGCGCCCTAGTTTTTTTTAATACTAATTTTGTGTGTGTGACTGAGAGAGAACGTGTGTATGTGTCCATATGTGTGTTGTGGTGGAAGGCCAATGTGGAGACGGTGTGCGTGTGATACAGACATAGAGAGGTGTGAACGTGCAAATGATCATGCATGACTGAGACATAGACAGATGCCGATACGTTGTGTATACATGAGAGAACGGTCTTCTAGTTTACTTGTGTGTGTGTGAGAGAGAGAGAGAGGGAGAGAGAGAGACAGAGAGAGGAGCATCCGTAACACAACAACCATCTCTTTCGATTCGTCTGTCCCTTGCACGGTCGCATGCAACACATGCATCAACGTGCACATTTTGACACCCTCACCCGGCCCCTGCCCACCTCAAGGCCCGCACAATCTTTTCATGAATACCCATTTCTCTCCTTAGGTTTGTTTTCTCTCAATATCTGACACACACGCACACACACACACAGACACACGCAGCACAACACACACACACACTCCCCCGAGCACACAATTCATCCCCATCCAAGGTTATACGGCAACCACTCTCGCTTGTGCTTCTTTGCACCCCCAACATGCACAACACCTCAATCTTCAAAGAGGGCATCGAGCAGATCGAAGACGGCGACCACACCGCGCTAGAGAATGCGGGGTCATTTGGAAGCATGGTGATGTGACAACGGCTGACTGACTCCTCCCCCCACCCTCTCTCTCTCTCTCTTGCACAAAATTACTAATCCCTCTCTCCCCTGCACAAAATTGTCAATCCCTCAACCCACGAGATCCTTCCCCTCTCGTCCATGTTTTTCCAGCTCTCTCATCAAACATGTTGTCTCTTCTCCTTCCATGTATACAGAATCCAGATGCACACGCATCTCATGTATATTACATGTATCCATCTTTCTCACAGACCTAACTTCTTCCTCTCTCTCTATCTCTCTCTCTCTCTGTCACATTAGGTTTGTCTCCTACTCTATCGTCAACACACATACAATGTTTCCCGCCCTATCTGCTCCATCTTCAAAAGCTCTCTCTGCACGTTTCATTCACACATTGGGATATGTCAAAATGTTGCTTCTATAATGGCTGATGTAGAGTTATGGTTGTTTTTGTTGCATCCTATAAAGTAATAACTATGAAATGCATTTAGATTCTCATTTGACTGGGATTATGTGAGTTTGAGCATGTTGTGAAGTACTATAGACCTTGTATACATCTTGGGATTCGTCAATGATTGTAACTATTGAATTTTTATAGACCATTACATTCGAAGTCAATAGCCTAATATATTTATTTCACAATTTCAACAAATGATTAGTTCACTACAAACTAAGAAAAAAATGTGTACTCCCTCCGTTTTTATTTAAGTCTGTGTATTAGCATTGGCCAAAGTCAAGTTTTGTAAACTCTCAGAAAGCTTATAACAAAAAATATTAACATATACAATAACAAATAAATACCATTAGATTCATTATTGAATGTACTTTCACATCATACATATTTGTTATGGTAAATTTTTATATTTTTCTATAAACTTGGTCAAACGTTAGGAAGTTTGACTTTGGTCAAACCTAATATGCAGAGTTTACTACTAGTACTACCCGCTAGTTGCTTAGCCGAATCACTCAACACGCCACACGGGGAGTCCAGTGTCACAAAATTTTGAGGTTGGCGGGAAAATCTCCCGCGACCCTGATTCGAGCAGTGGGAAGTTACCATCATAGCCTTCAGAACAGGCCTACGGATGACGCTTGGTAGGGGGCTGTTTTCATAACTTCCGGTTCACCCTACCCAGCCAACCCCACCCCGGCACCCAGAGTAGTACACCTGAATACTCCCCATTTTCTTTCCCACCGCAAAATAGACTTCTCCACGGCATCGCAGCCTTCGTGCTCCTCCCCTTTACATCGGCGCACTCGTCCACCGCAGCACATCTGCCTCATCGACGACCTCGTACGCCGCACTAGAGCCGGTCCACCATCGTCGTCGTACACGGAGCCTCTTCCCCAGCATCGTCTTCCACGGTCTCGGATCTACTTCCAAGAAGCCAACGCCAAGCGCAGAAGTACCACTGTCATGGACAATGAACTGACTCCCGTTGCCGGCCATGACTCACAGAGGCCGCCGCGACCATCGTTCTCCTCCTCGACTGGTAATGTGTGTATTGAATCACTTAGCAGTACATGTGCAGTACCAATTTTTTTCATACCTACCCTTCAAATTTCCTGGGTGCTATTGTTCCCGTAAATGTAATTGGTTATAGCCTCCATTGTCCAACAGAATATCAGCTTGTAATTGTGCGTCGCTCTTGTATCGCGCTGTGCTTGGGTAGGTTTTTTATCTGCAACCAGTAGTGTGGCAAATGATGGAAAGGTTTTTAGAACTAGCAAGATGCCCATGCGTTGCACGCATCAAGATGCATTTGTATGAGTAGTTTATCTTGTGGGAGAAAAGGATGAACGAGGGAAGGCCTTATTTGCAAATCTGGAGAGGGGTAGTTGAATTATCTTTTTTTATCTATCTATGCTGAGAACTATCCTCTACTCTCCAGTATCTACTTCTCGATCTCAGCACTGTAAACGCTTTTTTAAAGCGCCGCGCGTTGCCATTCTGTTGGAGATGCTCTAACATGGCAGACGAGTGCTTTAATGTTGCCCACAAGATGCGCGGGTATTACTAGTAGTATATTTTTCTTGCCATGTTGAGATTTTAAAACCACGAGTGCGAACATGCAGAGGAGCTATGGAGACCAAACACGGGATATTCGGGACATCTTCAAGGAGCATGGCAAGTTAAAGAGGAGCTCCACCGAACCTGTAAAACGAGCTTTGGTAAGTAACACCCTTTCAATTACTTTCGTGTAGCCTCGTGTTCTTCGATGTGTATATGTTGTAGTTTCTGTTTCTCTTAAGCGTGGTGTTCTTCGATGTGTAATAAGAAGAGTCTTAATCATCCTAATGCTTTCGTTTTTAGCTTGATGTAGGAAGTGGGTGTTCTCACCTTGTAGTCTGTTTTTATTTTTTTCCTTTTGAATTCACTTCTCCGAGTTCTGTTTATCTGGCATCTACTAAATGGATCTAGGTTGCTCTGAGTATTGATCTAAAAAAGAAGTAACTTCATGTCAGGATGCAGTTCCTGCGAGGAGGGAAGTATGGTCAACCTCGAGATCATGTTCCCAAAATGAGGCTGGATTACACACAAGGTGCCAGTTCCCTAATGATGCTGGATTAGACACAAGGTGCAAATTCCCAGATGATGCTGGATTACACACAAGCCAGGTGGAGTCGTCAGCTGTTCGTGTCCTCGTGGCATTAGTAAAGGCTGAAAGAAAGCGTGCAACATCCCTTGAGAATGTAGCTGAGTTCCTAAAGAAGCGAAAAGAGCAATCAGATGCTCTCTTCACCCAAGCCAAAGAAGAGATGGAAGAAGCCAGAAATAAGCTAGCAAAGGCAGAGCAGGCTAGGCATCTCCTGCTATCTAAAACTGTTGTCAATACAAAATTTCCTTCATAATAGCTAGGTTCAAATGTTTATCCAGTCAGCATGCCTGTTGTGATGTCCGTGCATCTACTGATGTGGCACAAAATGTTTTTTTCGGGTCATGTAATAACAGCAATTACTTTCCAAACAATAACAGATGAAGCATTGGACATGGTATAGTTCACGCGCAAGCCCGACATTCCAAGTTCAACTTCCACATCAAACTCATGTTCACAGATATCTGCACATTCATACATAATGTCCACAACTATGATTCACTTCAAAGCCAAAAAAATGTAAGGAGAGTTATAAATAAAGAAAATCCTCTACTAGTTCCTGCTACCAGTGCGAGCACAACAAGTCAAGACCATGCGTAAATTAATTATATTTTAGTCATTTTTTGTGTTCTAAAATGCCTGCCGGCTCGCAGAAGGATGTGTTGCTGGAACACGCGCGGATTCAATGAAGGCAGGCGGGGCAGTCTTAAGCTGGTTGCACGCGGCGGGGAGGCATGCTCAGCCGGGCCTGCAACGAGTGCGGCCCTCTTGGCTGGCGCGCCGGTTCAATGCCTGCGTTATGAGAGGTCGCGTCCGTGTCAGAGCAATCACTCCCTCCAGTCCTTTTTGTTTGGGTATAATAAAATCTCGTTTTCCATTCACATTTTACAAGTAAAATTCGTGGACAAACTTTGACCCAAAGTACGATGGGGACTAGTAAACCAGAATGGTGGTAGTAGTTTTTTTAATCAAAGAAGGGTTTCCCCTTCTGATTTTCATTACCGAAAACCAGCATCTAAATCTAAACCATAGTACTTTCCCTAGAACTACTAGGTTCAACATCTCGCAACATAAACCCATACAACCTCCATCATAAAAAAACCATACAACCATACGCCAAGGAGGTACGTAGTACTATGAATTCCATTTTCGCTCCATACCAATCATTCTAAAAACTACTTACTACTTATAACGCGTCATTGAAAATCGGAACTCTTAACCCCGCTAAAAACGATATTTTAAACGTGGCTACTCGATCTGTGGCAACCGGCGAGCCACTGCGCTCCAAGTCCTTCACTTGTGGTCCCGACCATCAACTCCTATGGATCAAATTATCACGCGAGCTGACTATTCCTACAAAGGTGCTCCACCACATACCCGGTACCCGCGAATGCAGCAATCGTGCACCTAGGGTTTTAGGGTTTATTTGTTAACGTCGCCTTTACGTAACACTCATGTGTGCGAGACAGCGAGAGGTCGACTGCGTGCGTGCACCTCTTCTCTTTGTATATGTACTCCACCGTTTGTCTGGTGTCCAAAAAATTATAATAACTACTAGCAATGTGCCAATGCGTTGCCACATGATCAAAGTAGATTAATACATATTCACCTATTTGATAGAAAAAAAAGTCTAGTTTTGAAATACGTATATCACTAAAAATATGTTATGTTTCACTCAAAATATATTCCTTTGCCTGTTTTGATGAGATAAGGAAGGAATGTTGTTGGTTTCAAGATTCGAGAAGTGGTATATGTCTAATTTCTACTCTTACTAGCAAGATGCACGTGCGTTGCACGAAACATCAAGATCTTGTGGGAGAAAAGGATGAACGAGGGAAGGCCTTATCAGCAAATGTGGTGAAGAGTGCGGGTAAATTGCCATATTTTCCTTCCTATCCGTCAGATATAAATCGGACGACCTAGATTGCAGGATGGCAGGCCCACCATCATAACCAACTCTATTTTTTATCCCTACTCTTATAAAAAGTGTTGTCGGTGATGATCGTGTGCCTGCCATCCTGCAATATAGGCCGTCCGATCTTATATCTGACGGATAGGAAGGAAACTATGGCAATTTTGCAAAAACATACCCACACCCCTCTCCACATTTGCAAATAAGGCCTTCCCTCGTTCATCCTTTTCCCCCACAAGATAAACTACTCATACAAATGCATCTTGATGTTCCGTGCAACGCATGGGCATCTTGCTAGTTGTTGCAAAAAGCCCGTGTGTGTGAGAGAGAGAGGGAGAGTGGAGGAGGACGGAGTACATGTGTGACAAAGACACAAGGAGTGTGTGTGCGATAGGTATCAGCTTAAAATGAGGCGATAGTGTGTGTGTGCATGATCGAGAGGACGTGTCTCAAGAAGGGAAGAAAAATCTACATAGATACAAGGAGCGGGAGAGAGACATGTATGCGATGGTGGAAGCACGAGTGTGCGTGTGTATAAACCTATCTAGAGGCTAGCTAGTCGATAAATGTTTGTGAGAGAAATACGAGTTGGGGTGTGAAAGCGAGAGTTTTGTGTGTGTGAGAGAGAGACGGTAGTCGAGAAGGGGAGTGGAAGCAGGAGTTGTGTGTGTGTGAGAGAGAGAGAGGAGAAGGTAGTCGGGGTTGTTTGATCGGTAAACAAATGAATAATGTCAGTCTGGGATGGAGACGAAAAGGAGAACGCAACAAATGGTGTGCCTACAGGAGAGAGAGGGAGAGTAATTTTAGTGGTATGAGTCATATGTAGAGACATATAGGGTGTGTGAGAGAATCCCATAGAGAGAAAGACAAAGTGAAAGACGAGTGGAGACTGTCTGTGTGGTGGTGAAAAAGAAAGCTTAGGTATCGAGTGATACTAGAGAACAGTAGAGACGTGAGAGATAATGAATACCGTGTAATGTATAATGATAGGGAGAGTGTGACACATCTCAAGGGAGACGTCAAGAGACCATGTTTGGGAGGATATGAGAAACATGAAGTGAGCGTGCGGGTGAGCTGGAGAAAAGAGAGTGGTAGCTACCTGAAGGAGCATGCATGCGAGAGAGATGGGCGTGAAAGGAGTGAACAAAAAGTGGATTCAAATATTTGAATTCGAGATGATGATACATGTAATCCATACTCGAACCAAAATTGATCTATCAAACATGCATACTCATATGAATTCAGCACATCTATGTTATTTAATATGTAGATATTACTGATCCATACATTTTAGTATAACATGATTTGGTTAAATTTTTTCGAATTCAACCTTAAGATTTCAAGATCGTTGTATTTGTAAATCATATTATACATATAAAGGAGCAGAATTCTTTGTTGTGCTTTTGAAAGTATATATAACAAACTGATGTATATAAAATGTAATTCCAATTGAAAATGGATCCCGCCCAAAAAAAAATAGAATACAAACGGGATTCGAATTGAGTTGGCATGGTAAACATGCACTCTGCAAAATTTGAACGAAGCGGGGAAAGTTGCAGTAACCGCCCGAAACCAAAATCTGCGAGATGGAAATCACTATTGCCTATCCCTGCCACGCAAAGCCTATCTGCTGGATTTCTATAGGTTTCGACAGGGGTAGGTTTGTAATTTCACCCAAACGTGACGTAACCGCCTCTCACCCGGATTCATACACGGTGGGCGCCAAAATACAGTGTGTCCTTGACCGAAATCGACTCCCTCCCCGATTCATATTCATACACGGTGGGCGCCAAAAACAAACTCTCGTCGGCAAATATTCGGTGTATGCGAGATTACCGTCCTATCCCCAACCGACTAATGTTGTTGTGATGTAGTAGAAATTTCAAACAGGGGCTACGTTTGTAAATTTCCTCGCATTTGAGACAAGCGCGCCCTGAATACATGGTTCCCCCTTCCTCTCTACCTCCCTTTTCCCCATTCGTACTCCGTGGGCGCCAAAACACCCTCTCCACCCCACCCTCCTCCGTCCGCCACCCCATCCACCGCCGTCCTCCTCCACCATGCCGGAGCTGATACCCCGACACCGCCGTCCATTACAAGATATCGACCTCTCTCATGCACAGCTTCGGACCGGGATCCTTGCATCCCATCCTCTCACTTCATCCCCATCATCGTCCACCTTGCCGGCGCCGCTCCTAGGACCGTCTCGTCCACTGCACCCCGCCGCCACTGTCTACCCTCCTAGATCTGCTTCCACACCGCCGACAGCCATCGCTACCGCAGCTCCGTCAAATTCTCAGCAGATGCGTACACGGCGCCGCACCAGAGGCGGTACTCTTTCATATCTGCTCAACTTATTTATCACAGCAAGAAAATAGATCGCCACTGCTTTACTCTGATTTCTTGTCTTGGTTGCGATGTTGCCTTTGTCCGGTTTGCACCTTCAAATCCACCATGGCACGCTCAACACTATACTCCCAATGCTTATGGTTTTCCCCTTTTATATTCCACACTAGTTAAATCACAGTAGACTAAATTTCAAAATTGGGTCAGTCGATTTTTCAGAGCTCGCCGGAGTTCGCCGGTGCGATCAAAGGGGCTCGGCTGGTTGTGGGGCCTCGCCGAACGAAGAAAACTCGATGCAGGTGGGGGTTGGGGCGGGGGTGGGGGTGGGGGTGGCGGAGGAACACAGGCGGTGGGGGACGGTGGTCTGGCCGGCGACCCGTGCGGTGTTCTGTATGGGAAGAATTAGAGACGAGGAAGAAGAAGGGTTAGGAGACGTAGGATCTTCATCCAACCGCCTGAAATGGTCGAGAGACAGCTGGGAGTTGCATTCTTAATGCGCTCTAGTTCATCATGTGTGGGCACTGCGCAACCAACATTTTATTATCCAAAATCTGCTTGCTCTTCTTTACCATGTTCCTCTTTCGTTCTTCTTTAATATGTACTCTCTCCATTCCTAAATACAAGTCTTTGTATAGATTCCACCATGGACTACGTATGGAGCAAAATGAGTGAATCTACACTCTAAAATGTATCTGAATACATCTGTATGTGATCCATAGTGGAAATCTCTACCAAGACTTATATTTTGGAACGGAGGGAGTATGATAGTAGTACAATATGTTCCTTGTACTGAAGATGAGCAGGGACATTTGCAGTGTAGAGGTCTATACAGTCGGTTGTGATGGACACTTTGAGCCTCTTTGATTCGTAGGATCTTGTAAACATAGGAATAGGATTTGTAGTGGCCTGCCCACTTGAATCCTATAAGAATAGCAAGGAAATGTGGGGAGCTGTGTCGCCTTTGAGAGTTACACTGATATTAACAGTACCGCACCTTCACTTGAAGAGAACTGGTATCCGAAGCCTTTCTAGCCGTACTGGCAATACTAGCACATATATTCCAGCAAGTTCCACTTTGCTGATTTTACTCTGATGCTTAAGGTTTTCCCGTTATATCTACACTATGATCTGTGTAGCTACTTTGTGTCACACTAGCAGCAGTCCACTCTTGAAGCTAAACACTGCAATGACTTACAAAATTGGCACCAAGGCATTGAGTGCCATTCTGGATGCAATGAAACTCATACGCTCCCCACCTGTTGATTCTTGTTCAGAATATGATCCTAATGACTATTCTAACCTCGAGGAGTCAAAGGCAGTTGGCCTGTCCTGTTCACCCATCAAGGTGCCTGTTCTAATTTGGCAATGTTTTATTGATTGCGGGTATCTTGCATATGTTTTCTTGCATTTCTTCTACTTTGTTGCACCACCATATGCTTAGTTTACTCATCATATATGTCGAGATGCCATGCCCATCCATTATCAATACATATTCCATCTTTCATCCCATGTTTTTCCACTCAAATGTTGTTCTTGTGCATCAGACATCAAAAAGGAATAGGGTGATTGCTGAACCTGAAGGAGCACCAGCAAAGTCCTTGAAAAACGTGGTGGTGCCGGAGAAATCAGACAACACCCCACTTATATTGGCTGTACAACCAATGACACAAAACGTAGGACCGACTCCAACAGACTCTACCCATACTTCACTGGCCACACCACTAGCCCAACCACACAGGAACCTGCACTCCAGCAAAAGGTATATCGATTTCATTTGCCATAGCACTAGCTATACCACAGAAAAATCCCACTCCAGCAAAAAGTACAGCAAGTCCACCGTCCGAAGACCTATCCAACTGCAGAGATGGCCAATTCCTGCAGATTGGAACCCCATTCCATTTATTCCCAGTTTAAAAGACAATGCTTTCAATGTTGTTAGGGACTACGTGCATATACTTCCATCATGGGAAGATTATTGTGAAGACAAACACCATTTTCACTTCTTCCTGTCCAACTTACGTGTAAGTGCTATTATTCATGGTTATTATTTTCCTGTTTTCTATTGATTGAACACATCAATGATTTACATTACATTGTTGTAACTAGGCGAGGGTCAATCTGGATAGTCATGACGAGCAAAGCTTGCTTGTGCAAGGAAGCATTGCAGCAGTATCGGTGTTACATGAGGAAATCACACTTTGATGGAAAGTCTATAAATGAATTTCCAGTGAAGTCTCCTATGCTAAATTTAGAAGACATTGAATGGAAAAACCTTGTTATGCACTGGTCTTGTTCCCAGGATGAGGTACTGTCTATGAAATCACATGACAATTTGAACTTCTACTTTTCCGCATGTGCCTTACGGATCTTTTTTGCAGGAAATCTGCTCGAAGAAGAATTCCGGTTTGACAAGAATGACATGATATCGCAAATATTTTGCCCGCTGCTTTGCTCTTGTTACTACCTATTGTCCTGTATCACTGTACTTGCATACATAGCCAGTTCATTATGTGACAGCAGTATGCATGATAGCTTGCTTATCAATTGTTCGCTCCAAATTATCTGATTTGTATGAATGGTTACATTAGTGTAGAATATATCCAATGCCAATATTTTTTAGCTCTGCATTGTTCTTGTAAGTACATGTTATCCTTTATTAGTGTACTTATAATGACAGATAGTTGTTCATGTACCATCACTCTACAGCTTATTTTCCTTTGCCCTCCATTTTCTACACATCAGATCTATATTTACTCTTACCATAAGGTTGGTACTGAAGAAGTTTAGATGTGCATTGCTCTTGGCTGTACCTTTTGCCTGTATCGCTGCACTTACATTTATAGCTACTTGGTTATGTAGCATCACTCTTCATCTTATCTTAAATATTCTCCATTTTTCGTATATTATCACATCTATATTTACTCTTAACAAAATGTAGAATAAAGGCAATGCTTTTGAAGAAGATTCTTTGGTAAACTTCATGAATTCCCCCCCCCATCAGCATGGACAAGGCCTTTATAGATCCTGTCTTCACCAATAATGTAAGTTTGTCCATCTCAAGCCTTCAAACTTTGTTGTATATATTTGGTTAGGCATGACTGCAACATCTATTTATTTTTGGTGTTTGCATCAAATTGCTTGTTTAAAGTTTATTATGTAGTTCATAAACAAAAGTTTGTCCTTTCTCAATTTAAGTTTTCAGTTGTACAACCAAGTTCCTTCTTCATACCATGTAAATTAAACTATACAGAGCAAGTGATCTTCTTTTGCACTGCATGTATGCTTATGTTCTTCATCCGTAATCCAGTGGTGTGGTGAACCTACCCACTACAACACAATGTCATATTCTGCAATGTCTTAACTATGAACAATGTCATATCATTCTACTATTATTTAAACCGTCTCTTTATTTGCCAATCTGAAATGGTATAAATTGATAGCACACTAACCATTGATACTTATGAGTTCTTAATCTGTAATCCAGGGGTGTCATGAAGCTGCCAACTCCTTCACAATGTCATTTCCTGCCATGTCTTGACCTGAACAATACCATATTATGTTAATGCAATTTTAAACTGTGTCACTTTATTCGTCAGTAAGAAATTTGATGAATTGTCAGCACTGATACTTTTATGTGCAAAACTTGTCATCTGTCTGCTTGTTTATGTTTCAGAGTGAGGAAGATATAAGTGTTGAACAAGCGCAGTCTCATCATCTTGCTCAGCTGCTTGCGCTGCAGCTCCCCAGCAGGGCTAACCTTTCTTGAACTCTATTGAAGTGCTGTCGGTTTTGTATATTATTTTGTCGGCATGTTTATTTGCACTGGTGGCAATCTTTGATGCCTAGTGTATGTAATCTGCTGTCTGCTTGTGCTTTATTATCATAGTGGCGAACTTTGATGCCCAGTGGATGTAATATGCCATAATTTCTTTATTGTATAGTCTAGGTTTTTTCTTATTCACGATGCTGCTGTTATTTTACTGTATATATATATATCCTGTCTTCGCAGTAAACCGGCCAAACCGTAAAATTACGGTACATAATTGGGCCGTCATGCAATCACGATGTAGGTTGGGCCTGAAACGTGCCGAACAGCTCACGGGCCGGAAGCAGCCCGAAATGAACCTCGACCCATGATTGTGCGAATCAAATCATGGGCTTTTAACAGGCCAAAATTGTCTCGGTCCTTGTTTGTCCCAATCAGATATCGGCTGCGAGCAGGACGGATGCAAACCGGGCCGTAGTTAGGCCCAACTGTATGACGGGCTTTTAACAGGCCAAAATTAATATAGGGCCGAAATGTTAAACAGGCTCTTAACAGGCCAATACTAATATCAGGCCAAATTACTAAGTGGGCCTTTAGCAAGTGGTCCCAAAAGCATAGTGTCCAGTTGACGGGCCGAATCTGATATGGGCCATAATTGAGCCCAAAGCCTCTTAAAGGACCAGACCTAATCTGGGCCGTAATTTGGCCCAAAACATGGCAGGCTTTTAACGGGTCGGATCTCATATGGGCCACTATTAGGCCCGGAGCGTGGCAGGCCATTAATGGATCGGATCAAATATGGGCCGATATTTGGCCCAAAACATGGCAGCCAGTTAATGGGCCGGCCTACTAGGGTGCTCAAAATCTTGTGGGCCTAGAGCTGGGCCGGCCCATTAATGTCGGCAAAATCTCATGGGCCTTTAGCTGGGCCGGCCCATTATGATCCGCAAGAATCTTGTGGGCCTTTACCTGGGCCGGCCCATTATGTCACACAAAAATCTTGTGGGCCTTTACCTGGGCCGGCCCATTATGGCCCACAAAATCTTGTGGGCCTTTTAGCTGGGCCAGCCCATTATGGTTCGCAAAATTTCGTGGGCCTTTAGCTGGGCTGGCCCATTATGGTCCGCAAAATCTTGTGGGCCTCCAGTTGGGCCAGCCAATTTAAACTTGATGGGCCGGTCCACGTGTCAACATATCATAGGCGCGTCTTGCCCATTGGATGAGTGACACATGTGCCAACGCGGACCTGACACGTGTCTCCTCCAGCCAATGATGATTTACACGTGAAAAATCCCCATTGGTCGGGGCTGTTAACGGGTTATCGGATCCAAAACCCGACCCAATAGCTTAACGGCGTTTCGTTACGGTGGATGCCACGTGTCGGTCACCCTTGACGAAAGCACTTCTGTGACGCGCGATTTATCGTCATGGAAGTGGACACTTCTGTGATGATAATTTTAGTAATGTCATGGAACACTTCTATGACAACACAGGTATGACTATCTTGATTCTATCATAAATTTGTCATGGATGTACATGCATGACAAAAAACACGACCTACTATGACAAACACGTATCATCACAGAAGTGTATTTTTTTGTAGTGTATGACTATGAGATTATGCAACTCCCGAATACCGAAGGAACAATTAGTGTGCTATCAAACATCACAATGTAACTGGGTGATTATATAGATGCTCTACATGTGTCTCCAATGGTGTTTGTTGAGTTGGCATAGATCCATATTAGGATTTTTCACTCCGATTGTTGGAGAGGTATCTCTGGGCCCTCTCGGTAATGCACATCACTATAAGCCTTGCAAGCAATGTGACTAATGAGTTACTTATGGGATGATGCATTATGGAACGAGTAAAGAGACTTAACGGTAACGAGATTGAACTAGGTACAATGATACCGACGATTGAATCTCGGGCAAGTAACATACTGATGACAAAGGGAACAACATATGTTGTTATGCGGTTTGACTGATAAAGATCTTTAAGTGCATCTAGTGCCCCTTAGTGATTTTGGTCTATTGAAGACTTATAGGTTAAGGGACTAATGTGTTTTTGAGTGTACACGGTTCTATAAGTCTATGAGGAGTTTGATATTTACAGAGAAAGTCGACCCTTAAAAATGAAGTTCTTCGACTGAAGACTTTGGATTTCTGAAGACTTTCTAAAGACTTTGAAAGTGAAGAAATTGGTGTAATCCTGAAGACTTGGTATTCATTCGGGGAACATGAAGCGTGAAGACTTTTCTTTTCGTAATTTCATTTTCTCTTTCTTGAGTCATAGGAAACACCGTACTGTTAAAGGGGGTCGAGGAAATACTATGGAAAAATTTCCATGTGATGCTCAACTCAAAATCCTACACCTACCAATCCCTTCAAGTGAAGCCATTGGAAAGCTCATACAGTTCAGTCATATTCTTCAGTGACAGAGATGAAGTTCCTCTGAATTTGTTCTAACTTAGGAGTTAGGAATTCGCCAGCGCGGATTACCTACACTGTGAGGAACATGATAGCCCTGAGCAATTTGATACTCAAATTTCCAACCGTTGATGTGCCTTGTGCCAGCTGTCCCAAAATATCTACCCACATAACGGTCATATCATTGAAGGGCATTTATGTCTTATCATGTTGGGCTGATCTCCTAGGCTATAAATAGCCGCCCCCTACAACCACTAGCTGGTTGGCTGCTCCAAGAGAAACTGACACTTGTCATTTGAGAGCATCCCATCCTCCGAGGACTTTGAGCGAAAATCATCAAGTGAGGAAAACCCAAACCCAAACACCTACAAACCACAAGTGATTGAGTATCACTGAAGAGATTGATCTTGCATCGATCCGACGCTTGTTACCTTTGAAGACTGTGCTTCTTCCAGACGATTAGGCGTCAAGGTCTAGAGCATCCAAGAGGAATTGTGGATCACCAAGTGACCAAGTCTGTGAAGGTTAGGAAGTCACCCGAAGACTTACCACGAGTGATTGGGCGAGGTCATTGTGACCTTAGCTCAAGGAGAATATGGTGAGGTTTGTGTGTCCGGGACTGTGTGTCCTCGGGTTTAAATATCTAGCCGCTCCAACCAGATGTACAACTGAGACAATAGTTGGAACTGGTCTACCAAATCATTGTCTTCACCAAGCTCACTGGTTCTATTTCCTCAACTCTTTCGTTTCCTCATAACTATGTTGAGTGCTTGTTCATATCTGTATTTGAAGACTTTGACTGAAGACTTTCTCAATTTCCTCAGTTCAATTTCTTCAGTCTGTTTGTCCTCATCATGTGTTATCCTGTGTTTACGCTTTTTGTACTCTGTGCTTGTCTTCATTTAGTCATGATGACTATGCTTGTGCTCTGTTATGTTTACTTCTGAGTACTTATTCCGCTGCTAGTAGTTCTTCGCTAAGGAATGCTAGTAGTTCTTTGCTAAGGAATTTCCTCACCTGCAAATTCCTCAGTGAAGAATTCATAAAAATCACCTATTCACCCCCCTCTAGTTGATATAACGCACTTTCAATTGGTATCAGAGCAAGGTACTCCCTTGTTCTGTGTGATTTTGGTTTAACCGCCTGGAGTTTTAGTTATGTCAACCACAGGAATGAAGACTGGGTCATGCCCCATCTTTGATGGTCACAAGTATCCCATGTGGAAGGCCATGATGAAGAAGCGACTCATGGCGATGAACAGCGATCTGTGGACCGTCACTGAGATTGGTCTGACCGATCTGTGCAAGATGGCGGAAGCTGATGACATTCGCAAGTACACTCTTCTCAACCTCACGGCGAAGGATGTCATCTGCTCATGTCTGTCTCAAAATCAGTTCAGGAATATCATGCATCTCGATCATGTGAAGCTTATCTAGGACCGTCTCTCTGAGGTCTATGAAGGACATCGAACCCGTCATGATCCTTGGTTTGAGGACTTCAAGGAATCTCTGAAAGCGATGACATTTGAATCAGAATCATCATCTTCTCCAACATGCCTTATGGCAAAAGATGCTAAGGTAACTGAATACTATCTATCTAAATCCAGTGATGATGAATCCGGTGATGAATTTGGACCCATCTATGTCAAACTTGCTTCCCTTGCCACTAAACAACAAAGAGCTTTCGAAAAAGTTCAATACATGCTAAATAGGAGTGATGATATGTTGGGAGAAGGAATGGATCAGTCCAAAGCTTTGGCTGAGAGTCTTCAGAGGCTTCAGTCTAAGTTTGACACCCTTCAAGGTCATTGTCGGTGTCAAAACCGGCAGATCTCGGGTAGGGCGTCCCGAACTGTGCGTCTAGGCGGATGGTAATAGGAGGCAGGGGACACAAAGTTTTACCCAGGTTCGGGCCCTCTTGATGGAGGTAAAACCCTACGTCCTGCTTGATTAATATTGATGATATGGGTAGTACAAGAGTAGATCTACCACGAGATCAGAGAGACTAAACCCTAGAAGCTAGCCTATGGTATGATTGTATGTTGTCCTACGGACTAAAACCCTCCGGTTTATATAGACACCGGAGAGGGCTAGGGTTACACAAGGTCGGTTACAAAGGAGGAAATATACATATGCGTATTGCCTAGCTTGCCTTCCACGCCAAGTAGAGTCCCATACGGACACGAGACGAAGTCTTCAATCTTGTATCTTCATAATGTAACAGTCCGGCCAAAGAATATAGTCCGGCTGTCCGGAGACCCCCTAATCCAGGACTCCCTCAGTAGCCCCTGAACTAGGCTTCAATGACGATGAGTCCAGTGCGCAGTATTGTCTTCGGCATTGCAAGGCGGGTTCCTCCTCCGAATACATCACGGAAGAATTTGAATACAAGGATAGTGTCCGACCCTGCAAAATAAGTTCCACATACCACCGTAGAGAGAATAATATTTCCACAAATCTAATCTGCTGACACGTTTCGGCAACACGACATTATGCCACGGCCCGGTAATTATTCGAACCGTTTTTCTTCAACCAGCCTCACACATAACGCGAGACGGTTTCTTGACACGCCTTGTCAAAGCAGAGATCGTGTTCCCCTAATTACAGGATTCTCATCAATATGGTCGTGGGTAACCCAACCGTATCTAGGACTCCTAGATTATAGGCAAGTCCCAAACGGCTACGGAGAGGACGCTTGATATTCACCTTCTTTATAAAGGGACAAGGCTTTTACTCTTTCCCTCCCGTGCTCAATCAAATCCTTCCCCTGCCTCGAGTTCTAACACCCAAAGCCTAGGTCAGGTGCTCCGGACCTTCAATCATGTCCGGATCTAGCCCTCAAGGCCGGTGGATGCCCTCCTCGTTTACAGAAGAAGATATCAAGAAGTTGAGGGAGGCCAGATACCTGACCGCCGAGGTTTCGCATCGGCTGCCCGCCCGAGGGCAGGTCGTCCCTACTCCTGAACCCAACGAAGACGTCGTGTTCATGTCCCACTTCCTCCGAGGTCTAGGCCTCACTCTGGATCCCTTCGTTAGGGGGCTGATGTTTTATTACGGGCTAGATTTCCACGATCTAGCCCCAGACTCCTTTCTCCACATCTCATCATTTATTGTTGTATGTGAGGCCTTCCCCTGCATTACCCCTCACTTCGGCCTATGGCTCAAGACCTTTGACGTGAAGCCGTAGATGGTCGAGGGGCAGCATGTAGCGTGCGAAGGCGCATTAATAAGCAGGATCGCCGGAGCTCCTTGGCCAAAGGGTTCTATTCCAGAGGTGTCCGGATTGTGGCAACGGGAGTGGTTTTACATCACAGCTCCAAGAAGTGCCAAGTGGGCGGCTGCCCAGCATTCCGCTTAGGCCCTCCACCACAACTGATGTCATGGATTAGCAGAGGGCTGAGCTAGGGTCCCGCCAAGGACGTGCCTGTACTGGAAAGACGCATTCAAAATCTCTTTGAAGGAGATTTCAGTTTGGTTATGGTAATGCAAGTCATGCTGGTTCGACGAATCCAGCCATGCAAACGCCGGCCTCTTCGCATGTGGGAGTTCAACCCAGAAGGACCGCGCGCTATTCAGAATTTCCTCGGCCTGATGCATGAGGAGATGTATAGATCATTCTTTGGACCCCAGATAGAGTGTCCGGATACTACGGAGGACGTGGGCCTGAGCAGCAACTGCACCGCCGACCAAGTAAGTTATCCTCTAGCCGAACACACCGTCTTTCATTTATCATGACATTATTATGAGAAATCGTTCTTTGACCAGAACTGGATAACAAAGGCGAAGATGATTCGGTGTTCGCCCCCCCTTCCTGAGGGTTTGGAAAATCCGGTACTGGAAAAGATGCTCGAGCTAGCACCTTTCCCGGAGCCCTCAAAGGAAGACAAAGGGGGGAATAATGAGGGCGAAAGCGGGCCTCCGCCGCTACCTATTCCGACTGAGGGAACGAGCGCCTCCGTGAGGGAGGATAACCGAGGGGAGGAATCTGACATTCTCTCACCCCGGGGAAGGAAGAGGACTACCTCTGAAGATCCGAAAACCAAGGTTTCCAAGTGGGAGAAGAAATCTCCACCCGAGGGTCCTGCCTTGGAGGGTGCTCTTGCCGCACAAAGTCCGCGCGGGGATCAGCCCTCTAACGAGATGTAAGTAATCAAAAAGTACTTTAATAGTGAAGATATATTACCTTACCCCTGAGGAAAATAACCGAAATATTTATCTTGCAGTTCAGATCTTAGCCCTTCTCAACAAAGCTCGTCTTCGGGGGATCTTCTTTCGGAGATGATGGAGGGCGAAACGCCTCTCCCGGACTCCTCCGCTCAAGAAGCGGGCGACCTTGAAGTGCCATCATGGAGGGACTCTCCGGATCCGGTGAGGCCAGAAGATAATCCTATAGTCACCCGAAGTCCCCAGCATCCGGCTCTCGAAGAGAGCAAACAGAAGAGTCCGGCACCGACTGGTATGCGGTCGGACATAGTGAGAGAGCTGTTGGAGCGAGCGGCCATCTTAGAAGAACACCATACATTGATGGGTACGGTGATGGAAAGGATTTCATCCGCCGAAAGCAGGTTGCATGATGCCTTTATGAGTCTACTAACGGGCTTTGAGGTACGTAAAATGATGTACATTTGTGATGGTACCGCATATTTTTAGGTGTGCCCTGTGTAGACAGTAGCCCCTGAGACTCTGGTTGTCACCGAGAACAGCAGCAAACAGAGGATCGTAGTCCCAGGCAATAACCATACCGCTTTAATGTGCAGGTAGTGGGAGCTCTGGTGGCTAGCCGGACTCATGAGTTTGCCGAACTGAAGCGGCAACTGGATACGGCATATGCCGACATCGAGCTTGTTAACAAGAGGCTTGACGAGGCACGGGGTAAGTGGTATTTTCTGGTGAATGTCACATAGTAAGAGCAGCATGATGCCAGTATCTTTAATATGTTGTGACTGCAGATGGAGCTGCCACCGTGGAAACCCTGCAGGCAAAACTTGCCCGAGCCAAAGAACAAGCAAGGATTAGTAATGCGGCTGCTTTGAAGGCGGCCGAAGAGTTGAAAGCCAAGAAGGCTGCGCATTGCGAGAGCAAAGAGGAGATGGCCAAGATGGCCGTAAAGTTAAAAGACACTGCCGACCGTTGCCAGTTCCTTGAAAAAGAAAACCGAGCGAAGGCAACAGACCTTGAAATGGCCACGATGGCGAACAAAGACACCCGCTCTGCTATGAGAGCGAAGAAGGAGGAGCTGCGTGAAGCCGGGGATATTGCGTCTGGGAAGCCCTTTATGCTGCGGAGGAAGTTCGGAGATCCGTGGTATGCCCCTCTGGATTGGCTGTGGAGTTCGGCAGACGCATATATGGACTTGGCGGCGAGCGCTGTCGATGCGGCCAAATACTTCCGAGATCAAACAGATCGTGAAGTGGACAAGCTGTTCTGGTCGCAATTTAACGTTCCAGAGCGTCCGCTTCCGTTGACTGATCAGCTAGACGAATGGGCTGAACTCAATAGGTTGTCCAGACTCGCCATGAGTTCTGTCGTGGATAAGCTGTGGCCGGAAAAGCCGAAGCCGAACAGCTATTTCAGCTTAGTGCAGCAGTTCCTTGGTGCGGTGCCGCGCATCAATGCGATGAAGAGGTCGGCGTGCGTAGAAGGCTCGCCGATGGCCCTTACCTGTGTTAAAGCATACTGGGCGGAGATGGATGCTACCATTGTTGTGGCACAGGGTTCGGCCATAGGCCGAGTGGCTGCCGAACACTACTTCGAAGAGGTTCTCGAGGGTGCTCGTTTGATAGAGGCCCAGTGCTCGAAGAATATTATGTTTGAGTGACATGTATTCCCATTGTAAACACAATGTTTTTATGAAATTAATTAAGGCTGTGTTTATACTTTTGCCTGAAAGTAATATGATGCCTCCTGTGCGGCCGTTTATGTATACATGTGTATAACCTGAAAGATTGCAGTCGCCGGCTTCAGCCCCTACGCATATAATGCGGAGGTGTTCACAGAAGACACGTGTTCACACTTAACCCAACGTCTTGGTCCTATTAAGGAGGTGATAGCACCGCGAACGAGGCAACCAGACTATAATGCTTTAACACTTTCACTTAGCCATAGGAGTTTGACGGTGGGGCTACTATATAGCCCCTGGTGGCTCTGCACTCTCCCTAATTCGGGGTGTGTACATGCCTGGCCGGGAAACGGCCCTTCATTATGGCGCAGGAATTCAAACATTCCGATAGGTCATCGAGTGGTTGATGTGACACCCCGAGACCGATGTGCTAGGTGTCTTCCAGCTATTCGCCGTCGTTGCCATGTCATTCGCTTGCGTGTTGCATCTTGTCATGTCATTATGTCATTGCATCATCATGTTTTCAAAACTTGCATCCGCCCCAGTCTCCTTGTCCTCTCCGTTGTCCGTTCTGAGCCCAACCACACTTGCACACGCCCGCGACATGTCCGAAATATTATTTTATAAGTGGCCGGAAAATTTTTCTCGGAATGCATTGAAAGTTGGCATGCGGTGTTGTTTTGTTGTCAGTAGACCGCCTGCCAAGTTTCATCGCACTCGGAGTCCGTTTGACGCCCCAACGGATAAATATAGCGGCAATAGTAGCCGGTCTAACGTTGGACGTTTTCGGTCTCCGGAAACAGTCGTCGGGCCTCCCTCTCTTCTCTTCTCTCAGCTCGAGACCGTCTACACAGCCCACTACCTACCGCCAGGCCTAGCCTAAGCTCTCTCGTCAGCCCACGGCCCTCCTCGCGCGCGCGTCCGAGAGCTGTCCCGGACCCGAACCGGGCAGTCGTCACCGTTGGATCCGAATCATCCCCAAACGTCCACAAAACGTCTCTGTTTTCTTAATTGGGATCCCTAACCCATTTTTTCGCAACCACTCATTTTCGATCGGAGGGACCTAACGCCCTATAATGATCTCTTTTGCTATATATAGACCTCCTTGTCCAATTATAGACCAAACCCTAAATTCTAGGTTGTTTGTTCCCCTAGCCGCCGCCACCTACAACCTCCTGTCACATCCCTAGTTCTGGTATGGTCCTAGGCTTGCTTTATGCATCATGTTTAAATTTCCAAATGAAATTGAAATGGGGATGTTTCAAACCCTGGCACCAAAGCAAATTCAAATAGGTTCAAATTAAAATTGGAATTTCAATAAACCCAAAATGCTCTTCAAAAATGTTCATGGGATTTGGAAAATGTTGCAAACAACAACCAGAGGTGATGCACATTTTTGCTACACATTTTGGATTTTTGAATCAATGCATAAATATTTGATTTGGAGCTGTTTAAATTATATAAATATTTTAATGGCTCCAAAAATGTTGGGAATTGGTGAGGGCCTCTAGAATATTATATCTAGATGCCACAATTATTTTCAGCATTTATGGAAATGTTTTAACATTTCTTTTAGATACAAAACAAATGTCAGAAAATAGAAAACAAAAACAAAATAAAAGAGAGAAAGGGAATCGTACCTGGCCTCACCTGGCGGCCCACCTGCTCTGGCCCAACAAGCCGGCCCAGCTGACTGGCCACGCCAGTCATCTCCCTCCTCGTGCCAGAAGGCAGGGGCGCGTGCTCGCCGCGCGCCGGCCACCTCCTGCCTCCCTGCATGTCTCCTCGTCGCCCTGAGGATGCCACGCAATCCCCCGACTCTCTCTCGCTCTCTCTCGTCCCCATCCTCTCCCTTGGCTCTCTCCCTCGCACGCATCGAACGCAGCCGCCGCTGCCGCCCACTGTTGCCGCACCCAGAGCCTCCCCCTTGACCCCTCGACATGCCCAGTAGCTCCGCTACCTCGTTCTCGACCTCCTCGCCAAGCCAAGCGACGCTGGATGCCACTGGATGCCCTCACCGCCGTCTTCTTCAACCTCGAGCCACCGAGATCGCCGGCGACCGTGCGCCCCCTCCGACGCTTCCCCGAGCTCGCTGAGGCCACCGAACGAACCGCTGTGAGCTCCTGCGTGGATCCCCTCCTTCCTCCCCTCCGATTTCGAGCCGTAGACATCGCCCCCTTGACGACCGTAGCCGCCGCCGCTTGAGCTCGTTGTCGGCGTAGCTCTGGTGACCAAATGGTCACCCCGGCGAGTCCAACTTGCTCCCCGCAACGCGTAGCGCCCCGCCAGACCTTCGCCTTGCTCGTTAGCACACCGCAGTGCTAACCCGCACCAGCCCCGAACTCCGGCAGCCGCCGCGTGCTCCATTTCGGTGAGCTCCGGCCTCCCCAGCTCATCCCACATGCTCCACTGGATGCGGACGACGACGGGCTACGCCACGGTGGTCTCCGCGCGCTCTTCCGCCGCCTGTAGCGCATTCCGGCGAAGCACCGCCGCGCGGTTTGGTCGTCGCCGGCCGAACTCCGGCGAGGCTGACGTGGCGGCTTAATTAGCGCTAATCCCCACCATTAGCCACCCCACCAGCCACTGACAGTGGGCCCCAGAGCCAAGTCAACCCTGGTCAGTGCGGGTTTGACCCGGGGTTAACCCCAGTGTCACTGACGTGTGGTCCCCACACGTCAGGTTTGACCTGGTCAGCCCTGCTGACGCCTCTATGATGTCACGCTGACGCAATAAACTATTTTCTGGATTTAAAATAAATTAGGAAATTTCAGAAAATAGTTAAAACTTCTAAAATTCATAGAAATTAAACCGTAGCTCAGAATGAAATAAATTATATATGAAAAATCATCAGAAAAATGCAAGGAATCCATTTATGCTAGTTTCATGCATGAAAAACCAACCCATACTTGCTGTATAAGTGAAAACGTAATAATGGCATGTTATATATTTAATTTGGGGTTTGCATATGAACCCTTGGTTCATATGGACTTCAACCAAATTGATGCTGGATGCATTAGGGCAAATCATAGCATCTTTGAAATGTCATCTTCATGCATCATATTGTTTCATATGGTTGTTTATTGATTGCCGGAACCGTCCCCTCTCGATAGGTTCAACTCCGGAAGGTGTCCCGAGTACCTGTCTGAGGAGCAGTGCTTCTTCGTGGATCTATCAGGCAAGCAAACCCCCTTGAGCATCTCGATAAATCCCACTCTCTCGCTCCTGCTCCTTTTACTGCACTAGGACAACAACGATTCAAACTGCTACTTTCTGCTGCGGTAGCTGAACCCATTCCTCTGCATGACCTGCCATTGCCACAGTAAATAGTTGAAACCCACTAGCATGAGTAGGAGTTGCTTGAGCCTTGATGTGCCTGCTCATCCATGCTTGTTTTTCTTTATGCCAGCTATGCTTAGAGTTGTGTCAGGTCTGATTCATCGGGAATGAATCGGAGTGGTGAACATGTCCTACAGGTAAAGGCTAAGTGTGTGAACACATTTTGGTAAAGGTAGCGACGAGAGGCCATGTAGGAGTACATGGTGGGTTGTCTCATTGGAACCGTCCTTAAGCACTGAGTTCTGTGTATGTTGTCCAAGTCCAGTTACTACCACACATTGGGTTTCGGTTATCCGGCCCCTCTCGGCTTATTAATCCGCTTGATCTCTATCCAGGAGTTGCAACTAGTTTCTGGCGTTTGTAGGTAGTGCTACATGTCTACCAGGTGGTGTCCGACGGGACGGGCTTGGGACAGACTAGGCACCGTGGCACGATGTACCAAGTGGCACCCGGATGGTGGGCTTGGGAACCCTGCACACATCGTTTGGGGCCGTGAGCGACACCCCGGCCGGATCTCCTTGCGGATGGAACCCGAATAGGCGATAAACCTGGACGAGAGACTTGTGTGGTTAGTCAGGTCGTGGCCGACACCCTTGCTCGGCTTCCGCTTGAAGGTTGCCGAGGTACATGACGTGTACAGGGCTATAAGTGGCGAGAGCGTGTGTGAAGAAGTACACCCCTGCAGGGTCAATATTATCTACTCGAATAGCCGTATTCCTCTGATATGGAAACTTGGAGGACTTATGTAGTACATAGACAACTTGAAGTGGGTACTCTAAAATCCGCAAGATAAGCGTGAGTTCTATGGATGGCCTTCTCGTAGGGAGACGGGAACGGATCCATAGTGGAGTATTGATATGGTGAATATGTGAACTCGTGTGCGTCTTCTCACCTCAAAGAAGTTTCTGATACTCATAGTATAGGCTAGCCACTGAGTCAAAGCTGGCTTGCTGCTGTTAACTCCACCACCCCCTTTGTTGATAATGTTGCATATGTAGATAGTTCTGATGTAAGACTTGCTGAGTACCTTTGTACTCACGTTTTCTTATTTATGTTTTGCAGTTGGTTACGCTAGTGACTTCGACGAGTAGCTTGTATCCCAGCTACGATCTTGTACCCTTGGGAGGGTCGTGTATAGTCAGGCTTCTTAGTCTTTTCCTTTTGTAGTTGTCTGTACTTAGACATGTAATGCTTCCGTTGCTTGTATGCTCTGAATGATGGGTCATGAGACCCCTGCTTGTATTGATGCTATGTGGCTCTTCTAGGCCTTTATCTATATGAGTTGAGTTATGTTGTGATGCCATGTTGTACAGCACATACTTGCATGTTATGCGTACGTGTAACGTGTATTGCTATGTGTGGGATCCGTCAACTTAGTTGTTTACCTCTGGTAGCCTCTCTTATGGGGAAATGTAGTCTTGTGCTTCCATGTGCCATAGTAGTCCGCTACAGCCCGGTTCACCGGAGTCCTGCTAGCCCAGCACTACTGCTCCGGAACACTTGACTGGCCGTCATGTGATTCACTTCGTTCCTGTGTCTGTCCCTTCGGGGAAATGTCACGCGGTAACATCCCGAGTCCTGCCTAGCCTGCTACAGCCCGGGTTCCCGGAGTCCTATTAGCCCAGTGCTACAGCCCGGATTCATACGCTGTTGACCGACATGCTCGAGGTTGATTCATGTATGCCTGTCCCCGTAAGTTAGTGCTACTTTGGGTTCATGACTAGTCATGTCGGCCCGGGTTCTTTGTCATATAGATGCTAGCGACACTATCATATACGTGAGCCAAAAGGCGCAAATGGTCCCGGGCCAGGTAAGGTGGCACCCATGGGAATATCGTGCGTGAGGCCGCAAAGTGATATGAAGTGTTACATGCTAGATCGGTGTGACCTAGGATCGGGGTCCCGACAGCGTTGGTATCAGAGACTGACTGACTGTAGGATTACCAAGCCAAACTGGTCGAAATTGAGTCTAGTAATGCTTTAGTTATATAAGGGAATTCATTGTGGAAGGGAACGTAAGGCTCTTTTTACTCCTTTACCTCATGTCATTCTTTCTGAGTCAGCCTCTTCTTTTCTACGAGGGTTAAGGCCTAGGCTTCTCCTCTATCTCTCAGGATGACGTGTTCCTAAACCATAAAGTCTTAGGATTGTTGGGTTGTGTCTCCTTACAGTTCAACTACTTCCGTGTGTCTTCAGTTTGACCCAGAACCTTGATGTTATGATGCTGATTGATTATGCTATTCCTTTGATGAATGTCTCAAAAATCCTTTTGAGCATTTACAGCCATTATGTTGCCAAAATTGTCCTAGGATTTCAAGAATTTCCAATGCTTTTGCATTACATTCCGCATCCCTATGTCGATGCTAATTCCATCCTTGTTTCCTTGGTTTCTGTGCCAGGATGTCGTCTGCTAACCGAGGTCCAGTTGCTCATAGCAAGAATCACGAAGATGGTAGGGACGAGGATCCTCCTGACCGGCCTTTGATGGCAGAGTTCTTGTTAGCATCCGAGAGGAACAAGCGAGAGACTAACCGCTTGCTGGCACAAATTGAGCAGAACACCGCACATCAGCGTAAGAAGTTGGTTGACATCACCGACTTCATTGGTCTGAAACGACCCACCTTCCATCATTCCATTGAGCCACTCGATGCAGATTACTGGCTCCGGAGCATCACTCACAAGTTGCATTCTGCGAGCGTAGCTGAAGGTGACAAGGTCACCTATGCTACCTATCACCTGGAAGGTCCTGCTAGTATTTGGTGGCAGAGCTATGAGGCTATGCTTCCAGCTGGTCAGATTCCTACCTGGAGGGATTTCACCGAGGCTTTTCGTGAGCACCACATTCCTCAGGCTCTCATTGACCGCAAGAAGGAAGAGTTCTGTAGTTTTACCCAGGGTAAGCTGCCTGTTGATGCTTACAGTAGAGGGTTTGGAAGCCTCGCCCGCTATGCTACAGAAGAAGTGTCCACGGACGCTAAGAAGCAGGCTAGGTTCCAGAAGGGTCTCAACCCTAAGTTGGATCGTGATCTCCACCTGCATCATTGTGATACTTTCCAGGCTCTTGTGAACAAGTCCATTAATGCAGAGACAGCTCAACTCACCTACGAGGAGTCTCGAAAGCACAACCGTGATCTGGGTTCTTCCTCCCGCTCTGGCTCTCAGAAGCGACGGATTTGGATTCCGAACTCAGCTCTTCCACCTCGATATGCACCGAGGCCATCCTATGTGGCGCCTCACCCAACTCAGCAACGTGCTCCACCCAGGCCTATTAGTGGACCACTTGCCAATGTAGGTCCACGTCCTACCTCAGGAACTTGCTTCACCTACAAAGAACCAGGGCACTACACACGTGACTGCCCTCAGTCCAGTTATACTCCACCCCAGTCTGAGAGGTCTGTTGGCCGTGAAAAGCCATCAGGAAAGATGATCAGTACCAAGCCAGCCTCCATTGAACGAGCATGTGTGCACCATGTCTCAGCTACATAAGCTCAAGATGATCCTGACGTTGTACTGGGTAAGCTTCTTGTCAATTGTCACCCAGCTTCAGTTCTGTTCGATACTGGAGCATCCCACTCCTTCATATCCGAAGGATACGCTCGGTTGCACGACATGTCATTTTGTGATATGCCGACTCCACTAATAATCCAGACTCCTGGTTCCAAATGGCAAACCTCCAAGGTAAGCCATGGTAATGAAATCCTTGTTGACAGACTGGTATTCCTTGCTTCTTTGATATCTCTAAAGTCCTCAGATATTAATATCATCTTGGGTATGGACTGGATGACAGCTCATCATGCCAAGATCGATTGTTACACTAGATCTGTTCAACTTACACATCCATCTGGCAAAATAGTCACTGTCTCCACTAGAGTTGCAAGGCGTCAACTCTATTCTCTTAATGCCAGCCCTCTTCCAGACCTTGAAGATATTCCGATAGTCTATGACTTCCCGGATGTTTTCCCAGAAGAACTGCCAGGTGTCCCACCTGACAGAGATGTAGAGTTTGTCATAGAACTTATCCCAGGAACTGTTCCAATCTCTAGGAGACCATACAAGATGGCACCTTTGGAGTTAGCCGAGCTTAAGAAACAACTTGATGAGTCCTTGCAAAAGGGTTTCATCCGTCCCAGTTCTTCTCCTTGGGCTTGTCCTGTCCTCTTCGTCAAGAAGAAGGATGGTACGGATCGGATGGTTGTAGATTATCGTCCCGTTAATTTGGTCACGATAAGGAACAAGTATCCGCTCCCCGGGATCAACGACCTGTATGATCAGCTTGCTGGATCCTCAGTCTTTTCCAAGATGGATTTGAGGTTAGGCTACCACCAAATCAAGATCACGGGGACATCCCCAAAACGGCCTTTGTCACTCGTTATGGTCAATACGAGTACACCGTGATGTCTTTCGGCCTAACCAATGCTCCAGCTAGTTTCTCCCGCTTGATGAACTCGATCTTTATGGAGTACTTAGATAAGTTCATCGTGGTTTATCTCGATGATATTCTTATTTACTCAGAGAATGAGGAAGAGCATGCCGAACATCTTAGTCTTGTGTTAGAAAAAACTAAGAGAGCATCGCCTTTATGCCAAGTTCTCCAAGTGTGAATTTTGGTTGCCAGAAGTGACCTATCTGGGCCACGTGATCTCTGGTAAGGGCATTGCTGTCAATCCCGAGAGAGTCAAAGCCGTTCTCGATTGGACTCCACCCGATACGGTCAAACAAGTTAGGAGTTTCCTTGGTCTAGCCAGTTATTGTCGCTGCTTCATTGAAATCTTCTCCAAAGTTGCCAAACCCCTCATGGAGCTTCTCAAGAAAGATAAAAGGTTTGAGTGGACCCCACAGTGTGAGCACAGTTTTCAGGAACTGAAAAGACGCCTGACTTCTGCGCCCATACTCGTGCCACCGGATTTCACTAAAGACTTTGTTATCTATTGCGACGCTTCGCGTCAAGGACTAGGTTGCATTCTTATGCAGGATCGTCATGTGATTGCCTATGCATCTCGACAGTTGCATCCACATGAGGAGAATTATCCTACACATGATCTAGAGCTTGCAGTCGTAGTCTATGCACTTAAGATTTAGCGACATTACCTTCTTGGTAACCATTGTGAAATCTACACTGACCATCAGAGTCTCAAGTATATCTTCACCCAACCGGATCTGAATCTCGGACAGAGACGTTGGTTGGAGTTGATCTCGGACTACGACTTAGGAATCACCTACACCCTGGGCAAAGCCAATGTCATGGCTGATGCTTTAAGTCGTAAATCCTATTGCAACAACCTCATGTTGCAACAATGTCAACCATCCCTCCATGAGGAATTCTGTAAGCTTAACCTTCACATAGCTCCTCGTGGTTTCCTTTCTACCTTGGTGGCGAAACCTACCCTTACAGATCAGATCATAGAGGCTCATAAGCATGATACGGGAATTTCCCGAATCAAGAAGAATATTTCCAAGGGAGTTGCTGGCTGTTTCTCTATGGATGAACGAGGTGTTGTTTACTTTGGAAACCGTTTGGGGGTTCCCAAATGTCAACAGATGCAGAAACTGATCCTTAAGGAGGCCCATGAATCCCCTCTCACGATTCATCCCGGTAGTACAAAGATGTATCAGGACCTACGCCAGAGGTTCTGGTGGACTAGGATGAAGAGAGAAATCGCTCACTATATTGCCAACTGTGACGTTTGTCATCGCGTTAAGGCAGAGCATTGGAGACCTGCTGGCACCCTTCAACCTTTAGCTATTCCCAAGTGGAAATGGGACAAAGTTGGTATGGACTTCATCACTGGCTTTCCCAGGACCAAGAAAGGAAATAATGCTATCATCGTAGTCATTGATCGTCTCTCCAAAGTGGCTCACTTCCTACCTGTTCGAGAGAGTATCACTGCTAGTCAGCTCGCTAACTTATATATCTCCCGAATAGTGTCACTCCATGGTGTTCCACTAGAGATCAATTAAGACCGTGGCAGTCTTTTCACCTCTCATTTCTGGGAAAGTTTCCAAACTGCCATGGGCACCCATCTTTCCTTCAGTACCGCTTTCCACCCTCAATCAAGTCGTCAGGTGGAAAGGGTCAACCTAATTCTCGAAGACATGCTTAGAGCTTGCATTATCTCATTTGGTATGGATTGGGAGAAATGTCTTCCCTTTGCCGAGTTTGCTTATAACAATAGCTACCAATCTAGTCTTAAGAAAGCACCCTTCGAGATTCTGTATGGACGAAGATGTCGAACACCTTTGAACTGGTCAGAAACCGGTGAAAGACAATTCTTTGGACCGGATATGATCTAGGAGGCAGAAGAGAAAGTTCGCATCATTCGTGAGAATTTGAAAACAGCCCAATCTTGTCAAAAGAGCCAGTATGACCGTCGTCATAAGGAAGTGGCTTATGAAGTTGGCGACAAGGCTTACCTTCGGGTTACTCCTTTGAAGGGTACCCATCGTTTCGGTATCAAGGGCAAGTTGGCTCCTCGCTACATTGGTACTTTTCGCATTCTCGCTAAACGAGGAGAGGTTGCCTACCAGTTGGAACTACCCCCACATCTTTCTCGAGTTCATGATGTCTTCCACGTCTCTCAACTCAGGCGTTGCTTCTCGGATCCCATCCGCAGAGTGGACCACGAAACGCTTGATCTCCAAGACAACCTTACTTATCGAGAGTACCCCGTTCGCATTCTGGATCAAGCAGAGCATGTCACTCGACGTCATAACATCAAGCTTCTCAAGGTTCAATGGTGTCATCATGCCGAGAGAGAAGCTACTTGGGAGCGAGAAGATCGTCTTCGACTTGAGAACCCCACTTTCTTCCACCAACTCCTGAATCTCGGGGCGAGATTTTTTCGAGTGGGGGCGAGTTGTCACATCCCTAGTTCTGGTATGGTCCTAGGCTTGCTTTGTGCATCATGTTTAAATTTTCAAATGAAATTGAAATGGGGATGTTTCAAACCCTAGCACCAAAGCAAATTCAAATAGGTTCAAATTAAAATTGGAATTTCAATAAACCCAAAATGCTCTTCAAAAATGTTCATGGTCTTTGGAAAATGTTGCAAACAACAACCAGAGGTGATGCACATTTTTGCTACACATTTTGGATTTTTGAATCAATGCATAAATATTTGATTTGGAGCTATTTAAATTATATAAATATTTTAATGACTCCAAAAATGTTGGGAATTGGTGAGGGCCTCTAGAATATTATATCTAGATGCCACAATTATTTTCAGCATTTATGGAAATGTTTTAACATTTCTTTTAGATACAAAACAAATGTCAGAAAATAGAAAACAAAAACAAAATAAAAGAGAGAAAGGGAATCGTACCTGGCCTCACCTGGCGGCCCACCTGCTCTGGCCCAACAAGTCGGCCCAGCTGACTGGCCACGCCAGTCATCTCCCTCCTTGCGCCAGAAGGCAGGGGCGCGTGCTCGCCGCGGGCCGGCCAACTCCTGCCTCCCTGCATGTCTCCCCGTCGTCCTGAGGACGCCACGCGATCCCCCGACTCTCTCTCGCTCTCTCTCATCCCCATCCTCTCCCCTGGCTCTCTCCCTCGCACGCATCGAATGCAGCCGCCACTGCCGCTCACCGTTGCCGCACCCAGATCCTCCCCCTCGACCCCTTGACATGCCCAGTAGCTCCGCTACCTCGTTCTTGACCTCCTCGCCAAGCCAAGCGACGCCGGACGCCCTCACCGCCGTCTTCTTCAACCTCGGGCCACCGAGATCGCCGGCGACCGTGCGCCTACTCCGACGCTTCCCCGAGCTCGCTGAGGCCACCGAACGAACCGCTGTGAGCTCCTGTGTGGATCCCCTCCTTCCTCCCCTTCGATTTTGAGCCGTAGACGTCGCCCCCTTGACGAACGGCGAGTCCAACTTGCTCCCCGCAACACGTAGCGCCCCGACAGACCTTCGCCTCACTCGTTAGCACACCGCAGCGCCAGCCCCGAACTCCGGCAACCACCGCGAGCTCCATTCCGGTGAGCTCCGGCCTCCCCAGCTCATCCCACATGCTCCACTGGATGCGGACGACGACGGGCTACGCCACGGTGGTCTCCGCGCGCTCTTGTTGGGGAACGTAGCATAAATTCAAAATTTTCCTACGTGTCACCAAGATCTATCTATGGAGTCATCTAGCAACAAGGGAGGAGTGGATCTACATACCCTTGTAGATCGCGCGCGGAAGCGTTCAAGAGAACGGGGTTGATGGAGTCGTACTCGTCGTGATCCAAATCACCGATGATCCTAGCGCCGAACGGACGGCACCTCCGCGTTCAACACACGTACGGAGCAGCGACGTCTCCTCCTTCTTGATCCAGCAAGGGGGGAGGAGAGGTTGATGGAGATCCAGCAGCACGACGGCATGGTGGTGGAAGTAGCGGGATTCCAACAGGGCTTCGCCAAGCGCTGCGGGAGGAGGGAGATGTGTCATGGGAGGGAAGGGAGGCGCCAGGGCTTCGGTGCTGCTGCCCTCCCTTCCCCCACTATATATAGGGCCAAGGGAGAGGGGGGCGCAGCCTTGGCCCTTCCTCCAAGGAAGGGTGCGCCCAAGGGAGGAGTCCATCCTCCCCAAGGCACCTAGGAGGTGCCTTCCCCCTTTAGGACTCTTTCTTTCCCTTATCTCTTGGCGCATGGGCCTCTTGGGGCTGGTGCCCTTGGCCCATATAGGCCAAGGCGCACACCCCTACAGCCCATGTGGCCCCCCGGGGCAGGTGGACCCCCTTGGTGGACCCCCGGACCCCTTTTGGCACTCCCGGTACAATACCGATAATGCGCGAAACTTTTCTGGCAACCAAAACAAGACTTCCCATATATAAATCTTTACCTCCAGACCATTCCGGAACTCCTCGTGACGTCCGGGATCTCATCCGGGACTCCGAACAACTTTCGGGTTACCGTATACTAATATCTCTATAACTCTAGCGTCACCGAACCTTAAGTGTGTAGACCCTACGGGTTCGGGAACCATGCAGACATGACCGAGACGTTCTCTGGTCAATAACAAACAGCAGGATCTGGATACCCATGTTGGCTCCCACATGTTCCACGATGATCTCATCGGATGAACGACGATGTCGAGGACTTAATCAATCCCGTATACAATTCCCTTTGTCTGGCGGTACAATACTTGCCGAGATTCCATCGTCGGTATCCCGATACCTTGTTCAATCTCGTTACCGGCAAGTCTCTTTACTCGTTTCGTAACACATTATCCCGTGATCAACTCCTTGGTCACATTGTGCACATTATGATGATGTCCTACCAAGTGGGCCCAGAGATACCTCTCCGTTTACACGAAGTGACAAATCCCAGTCTTGATTCGTGCCAACCCAACAGACACTTTCGGAGATACCCGTAGTGCACCTTTATAGTCACCCAGTTACGTTGTGACATTTGGCACACCCAAAGTATTCCTACCGGTATCCGGGAGTTGCACAATCTCATGGTCTAAGGAAATGATACCTGACATTAGAAAAGCTTTAGCATACGAACTACATGATCTTGTGCTAGGCTTAGGATTGGGTCTTGTCCATCACATCATTCTTCTAATGATGTGATCCCGTTATCAATGACATCCAATATCCATGGTCAGGAAAGCGTAACCATCTATTGATCAACGAGCTAGTCAACTAGAGGCTTACTAGGGACATGGTGTTGTCTATGTATCCACACATGTATCTGAGTTTCCTATCAATACAATTCTAGCATGGATAATAAACGATTATCATGAACAAGGAAATATAATAATAACCAATTTATTATTGCCTCTATGGCATATTTCCAACAGCTCTTTCGCCGCCTGTAGCGCATTCCGGCGAAGCACTGCCGCGCGGTTTGGTCGTCGCCGGCCGAACTCCGGCGAGGCTGACGTGGCGGCTTAATTAGCGCTAATCCCCACCATTAGCCACCCCACCAGCCGCTGACAGTGGGCCCCAGAGCCAAGTCAACCCTGGTCAGTGCGGGTTTGACCCAGGGTTAACCCCAGTGTCACTGATGTGTGGTCCCCACACGTCAGGTTTGACCTGGTCAGCCCTGCTGACGCCTCTGTGATGTCACGCTGATGCAATAAACTATTTTCTGGATTTAAAATAAATTAGGAAATTTCAGAAAATAGTTAAAACTTCTAAAATTCATAGAAATTATATATGAAAAATCATCAGAAAAATGCAAGGAATCCATTTATGCTAGTTTCATGCATGAAAAACCAACCTATACTTGCTGTATAAGTGAAAACGTAATAATGGCATGTTATATATTTAATTTGGGGTTTGCATATGAACCCTTGGTTCATATGGACTTCAACCAAATTGATGCTAGATGCATTAGGGCAAATCATACCATCTTTGAAATGTCATCTTCGTGCATCATATTGTTGCATATGGTTGTTTATTGATTGCCGGCACCGTCCCCTCTCGATAGGTTCTACTCCGGAAGGTGTCCCGAGTACCTGTCTGAGGAGCAGTGCTTCTTCGTGGATCTATCAGGCAAGAAAACCTCCTTGAGCATCTCGATAAATCCCACTCTCTCACTCCTGCTCCTTTTACTGCATTAGGACAACAACAATTCAAACTGCTACTTTCTGCTGCGGTAGCTGAACCCATTCCTCTGCATGACCTGCCATTGCCACAGTAAATAGTTGAAACCCGCTAGCATGAGTAGGAGTTGCTTGAGCCTTGATGTGCCTGCTCATCCATGCTTGTTTTTCTTTATGCCAGCTATGCTTAGAGTTGTGTCAGGTCTGATTCATCGGGAATGAATCGGAGTGGTGAACATGTCCTACCGGTAAAGGCTAAGTGTGTGAACACGTTTTGGTAAAGGTAGCGATGAGAGGCCATGTAGGAGTACATGGTGGGTTGTCTCATTGGAACCGTCCTTAAGCACTGAGTTCTGTGTATGTTATCCAAGTCCAGTTACTACCACACATTGGGTTCCGGTTATCCGGCCCCTCTCGGCTTATTAATCCGCTTGATCTCTGTCCAGGAGTTGCAACTAGTTTCTGGCGTTTGTAGGTAGTGCTACTTGTCTACCAGGTGGTGTCCGACGGGACGGGCTTGGGACAGACTAGGCACCGTGGCACGATGTACCAAGTGGCACCCGGATGGTGGGCTTGGGAACCCTGCACACATCGTTTGGGGCCGTGAGCGACACCCCGGCCGGATCTCCTTGCGGATGGAACCCGAATAGGCGATAAACCTGGACGAGAGACTTGTGTGGTTAGTCAGGTCGTGGCCGACACCCTTGCTCGGCTTCCGCTTGAAGGTTGCCGAGGTACATGACGTGTACAGGGCTATAAGTGGCGAGAGCGTGTGTGAAGAAGTACACCCCTGCAGGGTCAATATTATCTACTCGAATAGCCGTATTCCTCTGATATGGAAACTTGGAGGACTTATGTAGTACATAGACAACTTGAAGTGGGTACTCTAAAATCCGCAAGATAAGCGTGAGTTCTATGGATGGCCTTCTCGTAGGGAGACGGGAACGGATCCATAGTGGAGTATTGATATGGTGAATATGTGAACTCGTGTGCGTCTTCTCACCTCAAAGAAGTTTCTGATACTCATAGTATAGGCTAGCCACTGAGTCAAAGCTGGCTTGCTGCTGTTAACTCCACCACCCCCTTTGTTGATAATGTTGCATATGTAGATAGTTCTGATGTAAGACTTGCTGAGTACCTTTGTACTCACGTTTTCTTATTTATGTTTTGCAGTTGGTTACGCTAGTGACTTCGACGAGTAGCTTGTATCCCAGCTACGATCTTGTACCCTTGGGAGGGTCGTGTATAGTCAGGCTTCTTAGTCTTTTCCTTTTGTAGTTGTCTGTACTCAGACATGTAATGCTTCCGTTGCTTGTATGCTCTGAATGATGGGTCATGAGACCCCTGTTTGTATTGATGCTATGTGGCTCTTCTGGGCCTTTATCTATATGAGTTTGAGTTATGTTGTGATGCCATGTTGTACAGCACATACTTGCATGTTATGCGTACGTGTAACGTGTATTGCTATGTGTTGGATCCGTCAACCTAGTTGTTTACCTCTGGTAGCCTCTCTTATGGGGAAATGTAGTCTTGTGCTTCCATGTGCCATAGTAGTCCGCTACAGCCCGGTTCACCGGAGTCCTGCTAGCCCAGCACTACTGCTCCGGAACACTTGACTGGACGGCATGTGATTCACTTCGTTCCTGTGTCTGTCCCTTCGGGGAAATGTCACGCGGTAATATCTGGAGTCCTGCCTAGCCTGCTACAGCCCGGGTTCCCGGAGTCCTGTTAGCCCAGTGCTACAGCCCGGATTCATACGCTGTTGACCGACATGCTCGAGGTTGATTCATGTATGCCTGTCCCCGTAAGTTAGTGCTACTTTGGGTTCACGACTAGTCATGTCGGCCCGGGTACTCTGTCATATAGATGCTAGCAACACTATCATATACGTGAGCCAAAAGGCGCAAACGGTCCCGGGCCAGGTAAGGTGGCACCCATGGGAATACCGTGCGTGAGGCCGCAAAGTGATATGAAGTGTTACATGCTAGATCGGTGTGACCTAGGATCGGGGTCCCGACACCTCCCCCCTCCTCGGATCTGTCGCCACCACCCGCTCACCAAATCTTCCCCTGGGATCCCCTCCCGATCCAGCCCGCCAACCAGCAACCCCCACCTCTCCCTCTCAGATCGACCTCATGCTCGATCCCGAATGGATCAAGGCGCTGCCTTCGCTCCCACATCTCCTCTGGACTCATCCCGAGACCAACCAGGCCTCGAGCGACCTCGCTCCCCTGCCGTCGCCGGCAACCGCGTCACCAGGATCCAGGAAGGAAGAAAGCTCCTCGCGCCGAGCAACCCTCCTAGCCGCCTCCCTCCTCCTGTGCTTCAAACCAGGGCGGATTGGAACCAGTGCTTTAGCCCTCCTGTACCTCTCCTCGAGCTCGGTCGCCTCAACATCGTCCTCCCCTTCGTCTTCCCCTTCCGTTCTTTCCTTCCTCCTTCCATGCCGTAACTCCCTCGACCCCCCTCTGTTTTCTTTCACAGGGAGAACAAGACACGCAGGCCTCCATGGATTTCGCACCGGAGCTCCATTCGCGCCGGATCCCCCTCTTCGACCTTCTCTGACTTTGTTCCATGCGCTCTTTGTGCTCGTCGGGGCCGCCAAGTCCCACGCCGCCGCAGGTCTTCTACCTGTCGAGGAGAGGAGGACGAAGCCCCTGCCTCGAGCCACTCCAGCGCTTCAGTCGCGCGTTGACCGTTGCCATGCTTATGTGGTGGTTTTTTACTATGTTGTTTGCTTCCTTTTCCGGTGTACTTCTTCTCGGTAATCTGGTAATGTCGTGTTGTGAGGATTCGTTCGACTTCGTCCATTTTTCTTCTTCATGGACTCGTTCTTCTTCCTTGTGGGATCTCAGGCAAGATGACCATACCCTCGAAATCACTTCTATCTTTGCTTGCTAGTTGCTCGCTCTTTTGCTATGCCTATGCTGCGATACCTACCACTTGATTATGATACCTCCTATATTGTTGAGCCAAGCCTCTAACCCACCTTGTCCTAGCAAACCGTTGTTTGGCTGTGTTACCGCTTTGCTCAGCCCCTCTTATAGCGTTGTTAGTTGCAGGTGAAGATTGGAGCTTGTTCCATGTTTGGAACATGGATATTTTCGTGGGATATCACAATATCTCTTATTTAATTAATGCATCTATATACTTGGTAAAGGGTGGAAGGCTCGGCCTTATGCCTCGTGTTTTGTTCCACTCTTGCCGCCCTAGTTTCCGTCATATCAGTGTTATGTTCCCGGATTTTGCGTTCCTTACGTAGATGGGTTATGATGGGAACCCCTTGACAGTTCACCTTGAATAAAACTCCTCCAGCAAGGCCCAACATTGGTTTTACCATTCGCCACCTAGCCTCTTTTTCCCTTGGGTTAGGCCAGCCCAAGGGTCATCTTTATTTTAACCCCCCCGGGCCAGTGCTTGTCTAAGTGTTGGTCCGAAATGGGCAGCCTGCGGGGCCACCTCGGGGAAACTTGAGGGCTGGTTTTACTCGTAGCTTGACTTATCCGGTGTTGCCCTGAGAATGAGATATGTGCAGCTCCCATCAGGATGTCCGCCCATCGGGCGGCTTTGCTGGACTTGTTTTACCATTGTTGAGGATGTCTTGTAACCGGGATTCTGAGCCTGATCGGGTCTTCCCGCTAGAAGGAATATCCTTCGTTGACCGTGAGAGCTTGTGATGGGCTAAGTTGGGACACCCCTGCAGGGATTTGAACTTTCGAAAGCCGTGCCCGCGGTTATGGGCAGATGGGAATTTGTTAATGTCCGGTTGTAGAAAACCTGAAGTTGACCTTAATTAAAATACATCTACCGCGTGTGTAACCATGATGGTCTCTTTCCGGCGGAGTCCGGGAAGTGAACATGGTGTTGGAGTTATGCTTGACGTAGGTTGTTCTAGGATCACTTCTTGATCATAGTTTCTCAACCGTGCTTTTGCCTTCTCTTCTCGCTCTCATTTGCGTATATGTTAGCCACCAAATATGCTAGTCGCTTCCTGCAGCTCCACCTCATACCTTTTACCCTACCTATAAGCTTAAATAGTCTTGATCGCGAGGGTGTGAGATTGCTGAGTCCCCGTGACTCACAGATACTTCCAAACTAGTTTGCAGGTGCCGATGTTACCGAGAAGGTGACGCAACCAAGCTCAAGGAGGAGCTCGGTGAAGATCTTGTCCGTTGTGTTGCTTCCTAGTTGATCAATAGTGGAGCCCAGTTGGGGTCGATCGGGGATCTGTGTAGCATTTGGGGTAGTCTTATTTTATTTTGGTTCCGTAGTCGGACCTTGATTGTATCTGGTTGATGTAATGCTTTTTTCATGTAATTGTGTGAAGTGGCGATTGTAAGCCAACTATGTATCTTTTTCCCTTATGTATTACATGGATTGTGTGAAAATTACCTCACTTGCGACATTGCTTTCAATGCGGTTATGCCTCTAAGTCGTGCTTCAACACGTGGGAGATATAGCCGCATCGAGGGCGTTACAAGTTGGTAATTAGAGCCTTCCCCGACCTTAGGAGCCCCCTGCTTGATCGAATCGCTGGCGTTATTGAGTCTAGAAATGTTTTGAGTCTTTTAGGAATTATATATATCGGAGAGTTAGGAATTCTTTTTACTCCTCAGTCCCTTCGTCGCTCTGGTGAGGCATCCTGACGTAGAGTTTTGACTCTTCTCTTCTCAAATTTCACTAACAAAATTTAGGATCACGCGGGTATCTTGGAATCGTTCCGATGGTTTTGTGACGAGAACATTGTTCTTGGTGCCTCCTGTCATTTAGGGGTTGTGGCAGTGTCCCGGGCAGTTGAGCTCTGAGGTGTTGTCGTCACAATTTTATCGTTGCAGTTCTGGAATACCTGAGCTTAGTTTCGCCGACATCGAAAATCTCTTTTATGCAGTTGTTGGTGAGATAACCTTGACGTCACCCAGTACTGGGGCGGGAGTTCGGGAGTATTGCCATAACTCGTATAACGGATGCTTTTTCGAAGGTCGAGGTAGACGATTTCCAAAGATTTCTTGGTTATGTGTTGAAGGATGGATACAACTGGATGTAGGATTTGTTAGGTTTGGGTGAGATATTATGCTTCCCTTGTACCCCCAACACCTGATTGCATAACCGGAAAAATTTCGGGGGTTTATAAGTGGGAATTCAAGTAGCTCTTAGGATATCTTTCCGACAGGTGTATGATATGAAATTGGGGTTCGACGTCTAGTGGTCCACCTATTCACGGTTGGTTTTACAGTGGTCTCGTTGTGTCTTAAAGAGTCCTTGGCTATGCCGACTCGGGGATGCTTCGTATGTCATGTGCACTGCCTTGTACATGATGGTGCTGTACGATCAAGCCCGTGTAGGCCCCACCATGAAAACTTCGGACGAAATCTCTATCATATGTTTGTTCCGGCTTATTTTGCAAGCCAATCCTTTGTTTTGTTTTGATTGTGGTATTTGAGATGCTTTGAAGTCAAATGTTGATTCCATACCTTTCCTAAGCGGTGTTCTCACATTTCTACGTGAGTACTAATCCTTCTCGATCATCGAGTTGCTCATTTCAATTTCTTCTCAACCGGTGAGCTTCCCTTCAAGTGGATCCGATCATTTCAACATTTGCAAGATCCAATCTCAGTTCTTCTCAACGGTATTCATTTCATTCGTCCCAAGCTGCCTTTGTTTTCCCACCCACCCACCCTTTTTCTTCGAGGACTCAGAATTCTTAATCAAGTATCCATCTTATTGGTTATGAATTCTTCCTCTTCCTTTTCCATCAATATTCTTATCCGGTGATTCTCATGAAGAGTCTAACGGAGATTCAAGTTCATCATTCTTCATGCTTTTTCTTCTCCGGTGGATTCAAGTCAAGTTTTTTTGATCATACCTTTTTCCTCGTTTCAATACCTTCTCATGCTGGTGCAATTCCTAATCATTCACCTCTCGCTATTCAATTGTTCTGGAGTGCTGAAGATATCTCGAAGATTCATGTTTCCACTCTGCATTCATTCAAGCTCTTTCGAGATTGGTATCTCATTCAAGCCATTTTAATTCAACGGGTGCATTCTCTCTTTTAAATCATTTCAACGGTGTTTCTCTTGAGTGGGCCCTAACCCATAGGTCTTTTCCCAGGATCTTACCTGACTCTTCTTATTCTCCCGGAGTTATTCTCAAATCTTCTAAAGTTTGACGTAAGAATGAATTATCATCAGTCGAATGTCTTTCACCAAGATCTTTCAAATTATATTTCATCGTTGGTTCAACCTTTCTATTCTTCATTCCGGAGTGCCTCAACAATTTTTGTTGGTGTTTCTCGTCGTCATTCTCAGGATTTGAAGACCAAAGAAGAGTTTTTCCTCCAAATCATATCCGTTCTCTCAAAGATTCATGATTCTAGCTTGCTGCCATCCTCTCATAATTGTTTTGTTTGTGAGAATTCTTTTCATCCTTCCCGAGCAATTCAGGAGGCTTTGTAGTTTGCTTCTCCGGAGCCCATCATCTCAGAATTTATTCATTCTCAGCTTTCAGCTCTCGTTCTCCAATCTTACCGGTGCTTCGTTCAAGTGATCTCTAATCAATTCGTGATCCCTTCGTTCTCATGTATCTAGTTTCTCTCAAGCATCTTCGTTCATTTGCAAATTCTTCCCAGTGATTCGTTATCTTTTATTCGTTCTTTTTCAATTCTTACGGTGGTTCTTCCAAGATTCTTCTTCCTTCATTTATCATGTCAATTCATTTGTTCTTTCCAATCCTACCGGTGGTTCGTTGGAGACCTTCCCAAATTGGCCCTATCTATCTTAAATCCTTTATACGAGAATAAGTAGTATGCCAACTCCGTTGCTTGTCATCAATTTAATTGGTGAAGGGTAAGCATAATGTAATTCTTATTCTTGTTTCATCGAGTAAATTCAATTACTTATTCCGGAGGTTCATCAAAATTCTTGATTTCTTTTGTTTATATTTTCTTTCCTGAAGTTCCAAGATATCTCAATTATATCATCACAAAGATCCATCTAAATCATTGCAAGGCTTCAACCTTATTCTTTTCAGCCTTCATTTCGTTTGATCATTCTTTTATTACCGGAGTTCTTCATGAAGGTTCTACATGATGGTTCATCAAGGATTTAATTCCTTCTCGAAGTGTTCATCGAGATTCTTTTCAGAGGAGCTCATGTATTCTTCATCTTGCATTCCGAAGTGCAATCCTTTCTACCGTATCACTGGGGATGGTATTATGTCATTCTTGATAATTTGAGTTCATGTTTCATGTTTCACATGTTGTTAAGAATGGGGTATTTTAAATCCATCAATCCCTTTGTTGGAGTTATCTTGTGTCATGTTACGCCTAAAGCCTTCCCTATGGATTGTTGCTATTTATGGTGCTTATAAATGACCCAAGTTCTTCTTTTATCCTCCCGATGATATACTTTCTCCTCTCCTTGTTCATATCATTCCAATTCTTTTTCCCGTGAGTGGCAGGTTGTCACCTCATAATTTGAGATGTATTCCATAAGACTATATCAAGCTTATTCTTTTCATCGTTGGTTTTTTCCAACAACTCCGTTCTAGCACTTGTTGTAAGCGTGCTCTGCCAAGATCTTGTTTCCCTTCGTTCACTCCTTTCCATTCTCTCTTTTCTTCCAGAGGCATTATGATGTTGCTCTCTTCTACCCTTCTTATTGTTCTTGTCAAGATCATGTTCTTTTCTTAGTTTATCCATTTAACCGGAGTGTGTGCCCGCTGCTCAAGTTCTTTCATTTTATCAAGTCTTCATCTCTTTTCAACCAAAGCGCTACCCGAATCGGTTCTTTCTTATTCCTCTTTCTTAACGGAGTGTTTTCAACTTTGTTAATCTCCGTTGTATTCTTCCTTCCAATTGTTTAACCTCGCAAGGCTCGTGGTTTCACTCGTTTGTCAAAGAAGCAACTTAGTTTTACCTCTTCTCTTTCTTTTCCGTTTTCCCCGGTGCCATTCTAGATCTCGGGACGAGATCCTCTCGTAGTGGTGGAGTGTTGTGACGCTCCGAGACCGATGTGCCAGGTGTCTTCCAGCTATTCGTCGTCGTTGCCATGTCATTCGCTTGCGTGTTGCATCTTGTCATGTCATTATGTCATTGCATCATCATGTTTTCAAAACTTGCATCCGCCCCGGTCTCCTTGTCCTCTCCGTTGCCCGTTCTGAGCCCAACCACACTTGCACACGCCCACGACATGTCCGAAATATTATTTTATAAGTGGCCGGAAAAATGTTCTCGGAATGGGTTGAAAGTTGGCATGCAGTGTTGTTTTGTTGTCAGTAGACCGCCTGCCAAGTTTCATCGCATTCGAAGTCCGTTTGACGCCCCAACGGATAAATATAGCGGCAATAGTAGCCGATCTAAGTCGGACATTTTCGGTCTCCGGAAACAGTCGTCGGGCCTCCCTCTCTTCTCTTCTCTCAGCTCGAGACCGTCTACACAGCCCACTACCTACCGCCAGGTCTAGCCTAAGCTCTCTCGTCAGCCCGCGGCCCTCCTCGCGCGTGCGTCCGAGAGCTGTCCCGGACCCGAACGGGGCAGTCGTCACCGTTGGATCCGGATCATCCCCAAACGTCTACAAAACGTCTCCGTTTTCTTAATTGGGCTCCCTAACCCATTTTTTCGCAACCACTTATTTTCGATCGGAGGGACCTAACTGCCCTATAATGATCTCTTTTGCTATATATAGACCTCCTTGTCCAATTATATACCAAAACCTAAATTCTAGGTTGTTTGTTCCCCTAGGCGCCGCCACCTACAGCCTCCCCCCTCCACGGATCTGTCACCGCCACCTGCTCACCAAATCTTCCCCTGGGATCCCCTCCCGATCCAGCCCGCCAGCCAGCAACCCCCACCTCTCTCTCTCTCAGATTGACCCCACGCTCGATCCCGAATGGATCAAGGTGCTGCCTTCGCTCCCACATCTCCTCTGGACTCATCCCGAGACCAACTAGGCCCCGAGCGACCTCGCTCCCCTTCCGTCACCGGCAACCGCGTCACCAGGATCCAGCAAGGAAGAAAGCTCCTCGTGCCGAGCAACCGTCCTGGCGGCCTCCCTCCTCCCGTGCTTCAAACCAGGGCGGATTGGAACCAGTGCTTGAGCCCTCCTGTACCTCTCCTCGAGCTCGGTCGCCTCAACGTCGTCCTCCCCTTCGTCTTCCCCTTCCGTTCTTTCCTTCCTCCTTCCATGCCGTAACTCCCTCCAACCCCCTCTGTTTTCTTTCACAGGGAGAACAAGATACGCCGGCCTCCATGGATTTTGCACCGGAGCTCCATTCGTGCCGGATCCCCCTCTTCGACCTTCGTTGACTTTGTTCCACGCGCTCCCTATGCTCGTCAGGGCCGCGAAGTCCCATGCCGCGCTGGTCTTCTACCTGTCGAGGAGAGGAGGACGAAGCCCCTGCCTCGAGCCACTCCAGCGCTTCAGTCGCGCGTTGACCGCGCCCTCTCGCTAGTCCAACTCCAGAGACAACGTGGGCCTCCTCAAGCGCCACCCAGCGATCAAGCCGGCCAACTGCTCCATTGTCCTGGGCCGAAGCCCATGGGTGAGGCTAGCTCCGGCACCTCCCCTGTGCACTTCTGGGCCTGTTAGTTTCGGCCCAGTGTTGTTTTTTTTCCTGGTGCGAATTTGTCTAATTTCTAGAGAAAGACAGTTTTGCAGAAAAGCCCATGTTCTTCATGCATTTAATAACTTCACAACCGTGCATCGGATCTGAATAAATTATATATGAAAGTTGCTTAGAATTTTGTCTAGTTTAATAATATGCAACTTTCATACATGTTTGAAATGTTTAAAATGCTGTTTGGTTAAATTTGCCTATATGCCATGTTAAAATGATTTATTTCATAACTAAATAACCGTAGCTCCAAATTTAATAAACTTTATATGTAAATGGGGTAGAATTTTGCCTAGTTTAACATGATGGCTTTAATTTGCATGCTTAACAACTCTAACATTATGTTTAGGGCAGAACAGTACCAAATCTAATATATGCACATGAGGTGTTTCCGGATTTGTTGTTTGTTGTTCCGGCCTCATTTAAACTTGCCTAGATAGGTAGTATTCATTTGCTTCACCCTCTTGCCATGTTTAACAACATTTAATATTGTTGAGTACATAAACGAGAGAGAACTAAATAATGGAATGTGGTGTTTCGTCAATATGCATCCCGATGCATATTGAGCTCCACTTAACTTGTAGTGTTGATTGTGCACTTTGCCATGCCATGCCTCATTAAACCGGACATGCATCATACTTGTTTGCGCATCGTGCCATGCTTATGTGGTGGTTGTTTACTATGTTGTTTGCTTCCTTTTCCGGTGTACTTCTTCTCGGTAATCCGGTAATGTCGTGTTGTGAGGATTCGTTCGACTTCGTCCATTTTTCTTCTTCATGGACTCGTTCTTCTTCCTTGCGGGATCTCAGGCAAGATGACCATACCCTCGAAATCACTTCTATCTTTGCTTGCTAGTTGCTCGCTCTTTTGCTATGCCTATGCTGCGATACCTACCACTTGATTATGATACCTCCTATATTGTTGAGCCAAGCCTCTAACCCACCTTGTCCTAGCAAACCGTTGTTTGGCTGTGTTACCGCTTTGCTCAGCCCCTCTTGTAGCGTTGTTAGTTGTAGGTGAAGATTGGAGCTTGTTCCATGTTTGGAACATGGATATTTTGGTGGGATATCACAATATCTCTTATTTAATTAATGCATCTATATACTTGGTAAAGGGTGGAAGGCTCGGCCTTATGCCTCGTGTTTTGTTGCACTCTTGCCGCCCTAGTTTCCGTCATATCAGTGTTATGTTCCCGGATTTTGCGTTCCTTACGTAGATGGGTTATGATGGGAACCCCTTGACAGTTCACCTTGAATAAAACTCCTCCAGCAAGGCCCAACATTGGTTTTACCATTCGCCACCTAGCCTCTTTTTCCCTTGGGTTAGGCCAGCCCAAGGGTCATCTTTATTTTAACCCCCCCGGGCCAGTGCTTGTCTAAGTGTTGGTCCGAAATGGGCAGCCTGCGGGGGCCACCTCGGGGAAACTTGAGGGCTGGTTTTACTCGTAGCTTGACCTATCCGGATTTGCCCTGAGAACGAGATATGTGCAGCTCCCATCAGGATGTCCGCTCATCGGGCGGCTTTGCTGGACTTCTTTTACCATTGTTGAGGATGTCTTGTAACCGGGATTCTGAGCCTGATCGGGTCTTCCCGCTAGAAGGAATATCCTTCGTTGACCGTGAGAGCTTGTGATGGGGTAAGTTGGGACACCCCTGCAGGGATTTGAACTTTCGAAAGCCGTGCCCGCGGTTATGGGCAGATGGGAATTTTTTAATGTCTGGTTGTAGAAAACCTGAAGTTGACCTTAATTAAAATACATCTACCGCGTGTGTAACCGTGATGGTCTCTTTTCGGCGGAGTCCGGGAAGTGAACACGGTGTTGGAGTTATGCTTGACGTAGGTTGTTCTAGGATCACTTCTTGATCATAGTTTCTCAACCGTGCTTTTGCCTTCTCTTCTCGCTCTCATTTGCGTATATGTTAGCCACCAAATATGCTAGTCGCTTCCTGCAGCTCCACCTCATACCTTTTACCCTACCTATAAGCTTAAATAGTCTTGATCGCGAGGGTGTGAGATTGCTGAGTCCCCGTGACTCACAGATACTTCCAAACCAGTTTGCAGGTGCCGATGTTACCGAGAAGGTGACGCAACCAAGCTCAAGGAGGAGCTCGGTGAAGATCTTGTCCGTTGTGTTGCTTCCTAGTTGATCAATAGTGGAGCCCAGTTGGGGTCGATCGGGGATCTGTGTAGCATTTGGGGTAGTCTTATTTTATTTTGGTTCCGTAGTCGGACCTTGATTGTATCTGGTTGATGTAATGCTTTTTTCATGTAATTGTGTGAAGTGGCGATTATAAGCCAACTATGTATCTTTTTCCCTTATGTATTACATGGATTGTGTGAATATTACCTCACTTGCGACATTGCTTTCAATGTGGTTATGCCTCTAAGTCGTGCTTCAACACGTGGGAGATATAGCCGCATCGAGGGCATTACAAGTTGGTAATCAGAGCCTTCCCCGACCTTAGGAGCCCCCTGCTTGATCGAATCGCTGGCGTTATTGAGTCTAGAAATGTTTTGAGTCTTTTAGGAATTATATATATCGGAGAGTTAGGAATTCTTTTTACTCCTCAGTCCCTTCGTCGCTCTGGTGAGGCATCCTGACGTAGAGTTTTGACTCTTCTCTTCTCAAATTTCACTAAAAAAATTTAGGATCACGCGGGTATCTTGGAATCGTTCCGATGGTTTTGTGACGAGAACATTGTTCTTGGTGCCTCCTATCATTTAGGGGTTGTGGCAGTGTCCCGGGCAGTTGAGCTCTGAGGTGTTGTCGTCACAATTTTATCGTTGCAGTTCTGGAATACCTGAGCTTAGTTTCGCCGACATCGAAAATCTCTTTTTTGCAGTTGTTGGTGAGATAACCTCGATGTCACCCAATACTGGGGCGGGAGTTCGGGAGTATTGCCATAACTCGTATAACGGATGCTTTTTCGAAGGTTGAGGTAGACGATTTCCAAAGATTTCTTGGTTATGTGTTGAAGGTGGATACAGCTGGATGTAGGATTTGTTAGTTTTGGGTGAGATATTATGCTTCCCTTGTACCCCCAACACCTGATTGCATAACCGGAAAAATTTCGGGGGTTTATAAGTGGGAATTCAAGTAGCTCTTAGGATATCTTTCCGACAGGTGTATGATATGAAATTGGGGTTCGACGTCTAGTGGTCCACCTATTCACGGTTGGTTTTACAGTGGTCTCGTTGTGTCTTAAAGAGTCCTTGGCTATGCCGACTCGGGGATGCTTCGTATGTCATGTGCACTGCCTTGTACCTGATGGTGCTGTACGATCAAGCCCGTGTAGGCCCCACCATGAAAACTTCGGACGAAATCTCTATCATATGTTTGTTCCGGCTTATTTTGCAAGCCAATCCTTTGTTTTGTTTTGATTGTGGTATTTGAGATGCTTCGAAGTCAAATGTTGATTCCATACCTTTCCTAAGCGGTGTTCTCACATTTCTACGTGAGTACTAATCCTTCTCGATCATCGAGTTGCTCATTTCAATTTCTTCTCAACCGGTGAGCTTCCCTTCAAGTGGATCCGATCATTTCAACATTTGCAAGATCCAATCTCAGTTCTTCTCAACGGTATTCATTTCATTCGTCCCAAGCTGCCTTTGTTTTCCCACCCACCCACCCTTTTTCTTCGAGGACTCAGAATTCTTAATCAAGTATCCATCTTATTGGTTATGAAGTCTTCCTCTTCCTTTTCCATCAATATTCTTATCCGGTGATTCTCATGAAGAGTCTAACGGAGATTCAAGTTCATCATTCTTCATGCTTTTTCTTCTCCGGTGGATTCAAGTCAAGTTTTTTTGATCATACCTTTTTCCTCGTTTCAATACCTTCTCATGCCGGTGCAATTCTTAATCATTCACCTCTCGCTATTCAATTGTTCCGGAGTGCTGAAGATATCTCGAAGATTCATGTTTCCACTCTGCATTCATTCAAGCTCTTTCGAGATTGGTATCTCATTCAAGCCATTTTAATTCAACTGGTGCATTCTCTCTTTTAAATCATTTCAACGGTGTTTCTCTTGAGTGGGCCCTAACCCATAGGTCTTTTCCCAGGATCTTACCTGACTCTTCTTATTCTCCCGGAGTTATTCTCAAATCTTCTAAAGTTTGATGTAAGAATGAATTATCATCAGTCGAATGTCTTTCACCAAGATCTTTCAAATTATATTTCATCGTTGGTTCAACCTTTCTATTCTTCATTCCGGTCTGCCTCAACAATTTTTGTTGGTGTTTCTCGTCGTCATTCTCAGGATTTGAAGACCAAATAAGAGTTTTTCCTCCAAATCATATCCGTTCTCTCAAAGATTCATGATTCTAGCTTGCTGCCATCCTCTCATAATTGTTTTGGTTGTGAGAATTCTTTTCATCCTTCGCGAGAAATTCAGGAGGCTTTGTAGTTTGCTTCTCCGGAGCCCATCATCTCAGAATTTATTCATTCTCAGCTTTCAGCTCTCGTTCTCCAATCTTACCGGTGCTTTGTTCAAGTGATCTCTAATCAGTTCGTGATCCCTTCGTTCTCATGTATCTAGTTTCTCTCAAGCATCTTTGTTCATTTGCAAATTCTTCCCGGTGATTCGTTATCTTTTATTCGTTCTTTTTCAATTCTTATGGTGGTTCTTCCAAGATTCTTCTTCCTTCATTTATCATGTCAATTCATTTGTTCTTTCCAATCCTACCGGTGGTTCGTTGGAGACCTTCCCAAATTGGCCCTATCTATCTTAAATCCTTTATATGAGAATAAGTAGTATGCCAAATCCGCTGCTTGTCATCAATTTAATTGGTGAAGGGTAAGCATAATGTAATTCTTATTCTTGTTTCATCGAGTAAATTCAATTACTTATTCCGGAGGTTCATCAAAATTCTTGATTTCTTTTGTTTATATTTTCTTTCCTGAAGTTCCAAGATATCTCAATTATATCATCACAAAGATCCATCTAAATCATTGCAAGGCTTCAACCTTATTCTTTTCATCCTTCATTTCGTTTGATCATTCTTTTATTACCAGAGTTCTTCATGAAGGTTCTACATGATGGTTCATCAAGGATTTAATTCCTTCTCGAAGTGTTCATCGAGATTCTTTTCAGAGGAGCTCATGTATTCTTCATCTTGCATTCCGAAGTGCAATCCTTTCTACCGTATCATTGGGGATGGTATTATGTCATTCTTGATAATTTGAGTTCATGTTTCATGTTTCACATGTTGTTAAGAATGGGGTATTTTAAATCCATCAATCCCTTCGTTGGAGTTATCTTGTGTCATGTTACGCCTAAAGCCTTCCCTATGGATTGTTGCTATTTATGGTGCTTATAAATGACCCAAGTTCTTCTTTTCTCCTCCCGATGATATACATTCTCGTCTCCTTGTTCATATCATTCCAATTCTTTTTCCCGTGAGTGGCAGGTTGTCACCTCATAATTTGAGATGTATTCCATAAGACCATATCAAGCTTATTCTTTTCATCGTTGGTTTTTTCCAACAACTCTGTTCTAGCACTTGTTGTAAGCGTGCTCTGCCAAGATCTTGTTTCCCTTCGTTCACTCCTTTCCATTCTCTCTTTTCTTCCAGAGGCATTATGATGTTTCTCTCTTCTACCCTTCTTATTGTTCTTGTCAAGATCATGTTCTTTTCATGGTTTATCCATTTAACCGGAGTGTGTGCCCGCTGCTCAAGTTCTTTCATTTTATCAAGTCTTCATCTCTTTTCAACCAAAGCGCTACCCGAATCGGTTCTTTCTTATTCCTCTTTCTTAACGGAGTGTTTTCAACTTTGTTAATCTCCGTTGTATTCTTCCTTCCAATTGTTTAACCTCGCAAGGCTAGTGGTTTCACTCATTTGTCAAAGAAGCAACTTAGTTTTACCTCTTCTCTTTCTTTTCCGTTTTCCCCGGTGCCATTCTAGATCTCGGGACGAGATCCTCTCGTAGTGGTGGAGTGTTGTGACGCTCCGAGACCGATGTGCCAGGTGTCTTCCAGCTATTCGTCATCGTTGCCATGTCATTCGCTTGCGTGTTGCATCATGTCATGTCATTATGTAATTGCATCATCATGTTTTCAAAACTTGCATCCGCCCCGGTCTCCTCGTCCTCTCCGTTGTCCGTCCTGAGCCCAACCACACTTGCACACGCCCACGACATGTACGAAATATTATTTTATAAGTAGCCGGAAAAATGTTCTCGGAATGGGTTGAAAGTTGGCATGCAGTGTTGTTTTGTTGTCAGTAGACCGCCTGCCAAGTTTCATCGCATTCGAAGTCCGTTTGACGCCCCAACGGATAAATATAGCGGCAATAGTAGCCGATCTAACGTCCGACATTTTCGGTATCCGGAAACAGTCGTCGGGCCTCCCTCTCTTCTCTTCTCTCAGCTCGAGACCGTCTACACAGCCCACTACCTACCGCCAGGCCTAGCCTAAGCTCTCTCGTCAGCCCGCGGCCCTCCTCGCGCATGCGTCCGAGAGCTGTCCCGGACCCGAACCGGGCAGTCGTCACCGTTGGATCCGGATCATCCCCAAACGTCTACAAAACGTCTCCGTTTTCTTAATTGGGCTCCCTAACCCATTTTTTCGCAACCACTTATTTTCGATCGGAGGGACCTAACCGCCCTATAATGATCTCTTTTGCTATATATAGACCTCCTTGTCCAATTATATACCAAAACCTAAATTCTAGGTTGTTTGTTCCCCTAGCCGCCGCCACCTACAGCCTCCCCCCTCCACGGATCTGTCGCCGCCACCCGCTCACCAAATCTTCCCCTGCGATCCACTCTCGATCCAGCCCGCCAGCCAGCAACCCCCACCTCTCTCTCTCAGATTGACCCCACGCTCGATCCCGAATGGATCAAGGCGCTGCCTTCGCTCCCACATCTCCTCTAGACTCATCCCGAGACAAACTAGGCCCCGAGCGACCTCGCTCCCCTGCCGTCACCGGCAACCGCGTCACCAGGATCCAGCAAGGAAGAAAGCTCCTCGTGCCGAGCAACCCTCCTGGCCGCCTCCCTCCTCCCGTGCTTCAAACCAAGGCGGATTGGAACCAGTGCTTGAGCCCTCCTGTACCTCTCCTCGAGCTCGGTCGCCTCAACGTCGTCCTCCCCTTCGTCTTCCCCTTCCATTCTTTCCTTCCTCCTTCCATGCCGTAACTCCCTCCAACCCCCTCTGTTTCCTTTCACAGGGAGAACAAGACACGGCGGCCTCCATGGATTTTGCACCGAAGCTCCATTCGTGCCGGATCCCCCTCTTCGACCTTCGTTGACTTTGTTCCACGCGCTCCCTATGCTCGTCAGGGCCGCCAAGTCCCACGCCGCCGCTGGTCTTCTACCTGTCGAGGAGAGGAGGACGAAGCCCCTGCCTCGAGCCACTCCAGCGCTTCAGTCGCGCGTTGACCGCGCCCTCTCGCTGGTCCAACTCCAGAGACAACGTGGGCCTCCTCAAGCGCCACCCAGCGATCAAGCCGGCCAACTGCTCCATCGTCCTGGGCCGAAGCCCATGGGTGAGGCTAGCTCCAGCACCTCCCCTGTGCACTTCTGGGCCTGTTAGTTTCGGCCCAGTGTTGTTTTTTTTCCTGGTGCGAATTTGTCTAATTTCTAGAGAAAGACAGTTTTGCAGAAATGCCCATGCTCTTCATGCATTTAATAACTTCACAACCGTGCATCGGATCTAAATAAATTATATATGAAAGTTGCTTAGAATTTTGTCTAGTTTAATAATATGCAACTTTCATACATGTTTGAAATGTTCAAAATGCTGTTTGGTTAAATTTGCCCCTATGCCATGTTAAAATGATTTATTTCATAACTAAATAACCGTAGCTCCAAATTTAATAAACTTTATATGTAAATGGGGTAGAATTTTGCCTAGTTTAACATGATGGCTTTACTTTGCATGCTTAACAACTCTAAAATCATGTTTAGGGCAGAACAGTACCAAATCTAATATATGCACATTAGGTGTTTCCGGATTTGTTGTTTGTTGTTCCGGCCTCATTTAAACTTGCCTAGATAGGTAGTATTCATTTGCTTCACCCTCTTGCCATGTTTAACAACATTTAATATTTTTGAGTACATAAACGAGAGAGAACTAAATAATGGAATGTGGTGTTTCGTCAATATGCATCCCGATGCATATTGAGCTCCACTTAACTTGTAGTGTTGATTGTGCACTTTGCCATGCCATGCCTCATTAAACCGGACATGCATCATACTTGTTTGGGCATTGTGCCATGCTTATGTGGTGGTTGTTTACTATGTTGTTTGCTTCCTTTTCCGGTGTACTTCTTCTCGGTAATCCGGTAATGTCGTGTTGTGAGGATTCGTTCGACTTTGTCTGTTTTTCTTCTTCATGGACTCGTTCTTCTTCCTTGCGCGATCTCAGGCAAGATGACCATACCCTCGAAATCACTTCTATCTTTGCTTGCTAGTTGCTCGCTCTTTTGCTATGCCTATGCTGCGATACCTACCACTTGATTATGATACCTCCTATATTGTTGAGCCAAGCCTCTAACCCACCTTGTCCTAGCAAACCGTTGTTTGGCTGTGTTACTGCTTTGCTCAACCCCTCTTATAGCGTTGTTAGTTGCAGGTGAAGATTGGAGCTTGTTCCATGTTTGGAACATGGATATTTTGGTGGGATATCACAATATCTCTTATTTAATTAATGCATCTATATACTTGGTAAAGGGTGGAAGGCTCGGCCTTATGCCTCGTGTTTTGTTCCACTCTTGCCGCCCTAGTTTCCGTCATATCAGTGTTATGTTCCCGGATTTTGCGTTCCTTACGTAGATGGGTTATGATGGGAACCCCTTGACAGTTCACCTTGAATAAAACTCCTCTAGCAAGGCCCAACATTGGTTTTCCCTTGGGTTAGGCCAGCCCAAGGGTCATCTTTATTTTAACCCCCCTGGGCCAGTGCTTGTCTAAGTGTTGGTCCGAAATGGGCAGCTCGGGGAAACTTGATGGCTGGTTTTACTCATAGCTTGACCTATCCGGTGTTGCCCTGAGAACGAGATATGTGCAGCTCCCATCAGGATGTCCGCGCATCGGGCGGCTTTGCTGGACTTGTTTTACCATTGTTGAGGATGTCTTGTAACCGGGATTCTGAGCCTGATCGGGTCTTCCCGCTAGAAGGAATATCCTTCGTTGACCGTGAGAGCTTGTGATGGGCTAAGTTGGGACACCCCTGCAGGGATTTGAACTTTCAAAAGCCGTGCCCACGGTTATGGGCAGATGGGAATTTGTTAATGTCCGGTTGTAGAAAACCTGAAGTTGACCTTAATTAAAATACATCTACCGCGTGTGTAACCATGACGGTCTCTTTCCGGCAGAGTCCGGGAAGTGAACACGGTGTTGGAGTTATGCTTGACGTAGGTTGTTCTAGGATCACTTCTTGATCATAGTTTCTCAACCGTGCTTTTGCCTTCTCTTCTCGCTCTCATTTGCGTATATGTTAGCCACAAAATATGCTAGTCGCTTCCTGCAGCTCCACCTCATACCTTTTACCCTACCTATAAGCTTAAATAGTCTTGATCGCGAGGGTGTGAGATTGCTGAGTCCCCGTGACTCACAGATACTTCCAAACTAGTTTGCAGGTGCCGATGTTACCGAGAAGGTGACGCAACCAAGCTCAAGGAGGAGCTCGGTGAAGATCTTGTCCGTTGTGTTGCTTCCTAGTTGATCAATAGTGGAGCCCAGTTGGGGTCGATCGGGGATCTGTGTAGAATTTGGGGTAGTCTTCTTTTATTTTGGTTCCGTAGTCGGACCTTGATTGTATCTGGTTGATGTAATGCTTTATTCATGTAATTTTGTGAAGTGGCGATTGTAAGCCAACTATGTATCTTTTTCCCTTATGTATTACATGGGTTGTGTGAAGATTACCTCACTTGCGACATTGCTTTCAATGCGGTTATGCCTCTTAGTCGTGCTTCGACACGTGGGAGATATAGCCGCATCGAGGGCGTTACAGTTGACCAGTCTCACGCTATATCATGACCGTCAGTTTTCGGCTTTCTCTACTGAGGTGCTCGTCCGGATGACCCGGGGCACAATCGCAGTAGTTCTCCTAGTGCTACCTTAGCCGATAGAGCGGAAAATAAGGTACCAAAACATAGGAGCCGGGCAAACCCAACATTTGACCAAACACATGATTCGGAGCTGATGCATATAGGGCCAAACTCGCGACACCGAACACTCCCTAAGGTATTCGGTCTTTATGGTATGAACCGGGCCTAATCAGTGCACTTTGTAAGAAGCCCCTGGTGTTTAGTTACGTGCATTATTCTGGCGTGGCCACATGCCAAGACGCCAGCATCCTTCTCAATTGTACTGAGAATCCGAGGGATGTGTATCAACAAGAGACAGTAAAAAAGGTTGACGCAGGGTCTTAATCTAAAAAGAATCCTTGGAACGGGTCCCTGCTGCACATCTGACCCTGTGTCTCCGTTGTGCCGTGATAGGGGTGTGGCCATCAAACCTGTACGAATTACATACAGCTGTGTCGGACTCGTCTAACCGTGTCCGTGGTCTTGACAACCTATCAAATACTTTAGTTGGTGAGGCCATTTTAGTGTGCGGCTGCCTAGGCAGCCGCATTCTCTTCAGCGCGCAAGGATCGCTCCATATTTCCATTTACTATAATGACGGCACGTGGACCGGGCATCTTAAGCGTGAGGGAAGCGTAGTGCGGTATTGCGTTAAAGCGAGCAAAAGCTTCGCGTCCAAGTAGTGCTTGATAGCCACTTTGGAACGGAGCAATGTGGAAGGTTAAATTTTCGCTACGGAAGTTATCGGGAAAGCCGAATATAACTTCTAGTAGCAGGGAGCCTGTGTAGTGAGCCCCTGGGCCTGGCGTTACTCCTTTAAAGGTAGTATTGTTGTGGCAAATTTTCGTTGGGTCTATCCCCATTTTGCGGATTGTGTCCTGATATATCAGGTTTAGACTACTGCCACCGTCCATCAGGACTCGTGTGAAATGGTATCCGTCAATTATTGGGTCTAATACCAAGGCAGCCCATCTTGCATGCCGGATATTTGCTGAGTAATCCCGATGGTCGAAAGTGATCGGTTGAGCCGACCAGTGGCAGGACTCCGCGGTGATAGGCCCTTGGGCATATTTCTCTGGGAGTGCTGCTTTATTTCTCCCCTTGATCACGTGTAACACGTTTACTGTTTTGACTTCTGGTGGAAATTTCTTTTGTTCCCAGTGTCTTGCTTGAGAGGCTCATCCTCGTCTTCGCTTGGTGTATCCTCGCCCTTGTGTACGGCGTTTAGCTTGCCGGACTGCTTGAAGACCCAACATTCTCTATGGGTATGATTAGCGGGTTTACCAGGGGTGCTATGGATCTGACATATTTGGTCCAGAATTTTGTTCAGGCTGGACAGTTCATCTCTGGCGCCTTTAGGGGGCGGGTTTTGCTGACTTGGCCGAGAGCTTCTGAATCCGGCGTTTACTGCCGTGCTCTTCGGGTTGTCTTCTTTATTTTGGCGCTTATTATTTTTGCTGCGTCGTGATTTCCCGTTTTCATCTCTAACTTTGGATGTACTTGGGTCACTGGTGCTGCATTTGGCTAGCCAGCTGTCCTCTCCCACGCAAAAGCAGGTCATGAGGCTTGTTAATGCTGCCATTGTTCTCGGCTTTTCTTGGCCGAGGTGTCTGGCAAGCCATTCGTCACGGACGCTATGCTTAAAAGCTGCCAAGGCTTCGGCGTCCGGACAGTCGACTATTTGGTTCTTTTTAGTAAGAGACCTGTTCCAAAGCTTTAGGGATGACTCTCCGGGTTGTTGAGTTATATGACTCAAATCATCCGCATCCGGAGGTCGGACATAAGTCCCTTGAAAATTTGCCCGAAAAGCATCTTCGAGCTCTTCCCAGCTTCCAATGGAGTTTTCGGGGGAGGCTTTTAAGCCAGTGCCGAGCTGGCCCTTTGAGCTTGAGGGGTAAGTACTTGATGGCGTGGAGATCATCTCCTCGAGCCATAGGGATATGGAGGATATAGTCCTCAATCCAGACCCCAGGGTCTGTTGTTCCATCATATGCCTCTATGTTTACAGGTTTGAATCCCTCTGGAAATTCATGGTCCAGCACCTCATCGGTGAAACATAGGGGGTGTGCGACACCCCTGTATCTGGGTTTACCGTGTTGTTCAGATGTTTGTTGTGTTGCATCGTATGCTGGAGCGCGCTTGCGTGGTCCATAGATGGATCTGGTTGCGCCGTCCTTTTGATGCGAGCCCTCGCGTGGATCGCGTATTGGCTTATGTGTGACGTTGTTTGCCGCTCTATGTTCGCCGTGAGGTCGTCTATCCAGCCAGGTGGCCGTTTTAATTTTTGGTTGCGAGGGATCTAAGGCCTCCTCATCGAATTCAGGTAGCAACTTCCGCTTCGGGTAGCTCTTGGTGGGGCGATTACCGCCGTACTTGGCTGCTGTATTGAGTACTTTAATCCATCTGATTTTAAGTGTGTCTTGCGCAGCCTTGAGCCTTTGCTTCTACTTTTTTAGACTCCTCGCGGTGGCAAAGAGCCTTTTACGGGCATTCTGTTGCTCCGGGTGTCTGTCTAGTGTGATGTCATCCAGATTGCTATCTTTGACAGAATCGGGTTGTTTGGTTTGATTCTCCAGGTTGCCGTGGTCCGGCGATGGTTCACCCTGCTCTAACACTGGGTCTGTATGATCGTTGTTTCTGCCAAGGTGGGATTTGGAGCGGCGCCTACGTCGCCGCTTGGACTGCTTCTCGAGGGGGCAACCCTTCATTGCGTCCTTCTGTTCCTCGTGGTCATTTTCTTTTGGTGTGTCCACCATGTATACGTCATGTGATGAAGTGGGCGTCCAGTGCCCTGTGGGCAGTGGTTCCTGTTCGTCTCCTGCATCGTTGTCCATACCGTCGATGTCTTCGGAGTCGAAGTCGAGCATGTCGGTTAGGTCATCGACAGTCGCTACTAAGTGGGTGGTGGGTGGGCGGTGAATTTTGACACCATCCGCATCCCAATCCTGCCAGACATAGTTCGGCCAGGATTCTCCTAACAAGGAGAGAGACCTTAATGAGTTCGGTATGTCGCCAAGGGGCAAGTGCTGAAAAATATCCACGGAGGTAAACTCCATGATCGGCGCCCAATCGGATTCGCTAGGAACGGGCGCAGGCGGTTCGGAGTCTGTGGCCGAAGAGAGATCTGGTAGTTTGTCAACACGGCTCTCGTGCAGAGTAAGGTTGATGTTCGCCTCGATCGTCGATGGGGGTAAGGCCTCCGTGGCGGGGTCCATCCACCCATCCATGGACGGCGTGACTGGCTCCGAATTGAGGGTCGGAGCGGCTGCCGGTGCGATCTCCTGAACACTGTCGGATGGTAGAGCTAAATTGTACTCATCGTGACCGTGTTACGCACAAGGTAGAGGCTCGAATCCGTCGAAGATCAAGTCTCCGCGGACATCGGCCGTGTAGTTTAAGCTGCCAAACCTGACCTGGTGGCCAGGGGCGTAGCTTTCAATCTGCTCCAGATGGCCAAGCGAATGGGCCCGCAGTGCAAAGCCGCCGAACACAAAGATCTGTCGGGGGAGGAAACTCTCACCCTGGACTGCATCACTATGGATGATAGTAGGAGCCATCAAGCCTAACGGCGACGACACATAGGAACTCTCAATTAAAGCACCAATGTCATTTTCAAAACCGGCGGATCTTGGGTAGGGGGTCCCGAACTGTGCGTCTAGGCGGATGGTAACAGGAGGCAGGGGACACGAAGTTTTACCCAGGTTCAGGCCCTCTTGATGGAGGTAAAACCCTACGTCCTGCTTGATTAATATTAAATGGGTAGTACAAGAGTAGATCTACCACGAGATCAGAGAGGCTAAACCCTAGAAGCTAGCCTATGGTATGATTGTATGTTGTCCTACGGACTAAAACCCTCTGGTTTATATAGACACCAGAGAGGGCTAGGGTTACACAAGGTCGGTTACAAAGGAGGAAATATACATATCTGTATTGCCTAGCTTGCCTTCCACGCCAAGTACAGTCCCATCCGGACACGAGACGAAGTCTTCAATCTTGTATCTTCATAATCTAACAGTCCGGCCAAAGAATATAGTATGGTTGTTCGGAGACCCCCTAATCCAGGACTCCCTCAGTCATCATAACACTCTCGTATCCGATCATGAGAAGCTTTCTTATGAATTTCTTCAAAGCGAAAGCAAGATCTTGAAAAGCTAAGAGTGAGTTATGAAGTTCTTCAGAAGGAGCGTGATTCATTACTTGCTCAACAAATCAGCGCTTCTCAGGAAGAATTTGTTCCTCCATGCTTGAAGTGCATTGAACGTGAATCTGCTAATTCTTCACCTGAATGTTCAAATGCTGCTAATGTTTCAAATTGATCACCCGCCTGTGCTATCACTAATTCCTCATCTGAGGACATTGCTAGTATCACTGAAGATGCAGGGCTGAAGGAATTGTACATGACAAGCATGTACAAAAGCCTAAAAGGGCATCAGACGCTTTGTGATGTGCTTAAAAATTAGATCCTCAACAGGAACCCTAGGAAAGAGGGTACTGCCTTTGAGAGGAAACTCAATGCTGATGGTACATATTGGAAGCCTGAGCAGTACCCCAAAACCTCATGGGTTGCTGCAAAGGGACCTCCAGTTGATCCATCTAACTTATCTGGCTTTGCATGTGAATCTCCTCGTTCTGATGACGAGTCATTTGACTCCAACTATAAACTGTTCAAAAATCAGAATGGTGAAATATTTGCTAGATATGTGAGCACTAACTAGAGGAACGGTCCTCCAATGAAGAAAATCTGGGTTCCCAAAAGGTTATTTGAAAGTCTTCAGGTGAATGTCCTCGGGACAACACCTATGAAAAATAGGAACCTCAGATCAAATTCTTCATATGGACCAAATTCCTCAAAAGGATCAAAGTCCTCATATGAATATCATCATGCTAATAACTCTGTTTCGTAGGGAAGAGCTAAAGGCTATGAATATAAGCATTATTCTTCTAATCATTATGTTCATAAGTCCTCGAAGAATCTCTCTGCTTATTCATATGCTTATCCTAACCCCTCTTATGTGAAACAAAATGGACTGGCTTCTATGCCACCTTTCTCGTATGGAGCTCGTGAGTGATGAACTCTTTGCCACCCCTTTAGATATGGGTGGTGAAGAAAAAGAACTAATCTCTTCTGCAGGGTCAGGTCTCCAGACGAACATAATCGTATGAAGAATGTGCTGGAGACCCGAGAGTACCTGAAAGGACACATGCTAATCATGAAGAAATGAACTTTCATTTCTCACGTCCTCATACTACTTTATCTGTTCTCTTGCTTGATGAAATTGGTCTGATGAATTGATGTCATATTCTTCACTGATGAAGTATATGAGTTCGTAAGTTGCACTAGTTCATCTGCAGGATGATCAACCCAAAGCCAATGGGTGGGTCCTCAATAGTGGATGTACAAATCACATGACTGGTGATAAGAATCTATTGATGGATGCTCCCTTATCACCATCGCATCTGAAGCATATCATCTTCGCTGACAAAGGCAAAAGTCAGGTATTGGGTCTAGGTAAGGTTGCGATCACAAAGGATCGACACATGGACAAAGTCATGCTTGTCGAGTCCTTAGGATACAACCTCATGTCTGTCTCAATGCTTTGCCGTCTTGATATGGTTGTTGTCTTTGGCAAGTACCGTTGTGTTATGCTTATGGAAGCTGACAATTCCAAAGTCTTCGAAGGCTTTACGAGAGGAGACTTGTATATTGTTGATTTCTCTATAGGACCACAACCAGCCATGTGTTTACTTGCAAAAGCTTCAGAAGGCTGGCTCTGGAATCAACGACTTGGTCATGGAGGCATGAGGAATTTGCACACGCTTGCGAAGAAGAAGCATGTCATTGGCATTGAGAATGTCAAATTCCTCAAGGATCACTTATGCGGAGCCTGTGAAGCTGGAAAGATGACCAAGGCCAAGCATCCAGCGAAGACAATCATGACTACCACTCGACCATTTGAATTGCTTCATATAATGGCGTCGTGGAGCACAAGAACAGAACTCTTGTTGAGATGGCTCACACTATGCTTGATGAATACAAGACACCTCGTCGTTTCTGGATTGATGCAATTGATACTGTGTGCCACATCATGAATAGGGTATATCTTCACAAATTCTTCAAAAAGACTGCCTATGAACTCCTCACTGACAAGAAACCAAATGTAAGTTATTTCAATGTCTTTGGTGCTGAATGTTGGATTAGAGATCCTCATCACAACTCAAAATTTGCACCGAAAGCACATGAAGGTTTCATGCTTGGTTACGGAAAGGACTCGCACACCTACAGAGTCTTCAACAACGTTCTTCACAAGGTTGCTGAAACTGTAGATGTGCGGTTTGATGAAACTAATGGCTCGCAAAGAGAGCACCTACCTTCTGTGACAGATGAACCAGCACCTGAGGAAGCTATCAAGTTCAAGGCTATTGAGGATGTCATTCCTACTGAAGAATCTGCTGAAGAATTCATTCCAGAACATGAAGAACGTCGAGCTAATGCACCTAAAGAAAATACTGAAGAAAATGGTGCTGAAGAAAATGCTGATCAATTTCCTCAACTACAACCAGGTCATCCTCGCATTGCAAAAGAAGTGCAAGTTGAAAAGATCATCAATGACATTAAAGCACCAGGTCCTCTCACACATTCAAAAGCTTCACATTTATCTAACTTTTGTGGGCACTATGCTTTTGTCTCTATCACAGAGCCCACTAAGGTAGATGAAGCATCTCTGGAGCCTGAGTGGATTCAGGCCATGCAAGAAGAATTACATCAGTTTGAGCTCAACAATGTCTAGGAACTGGTCAAACGTCCAGATCCTCGTAAGCAAAAATATCATTGGCACAAAATGGATCTATCATAACAAGCAAAACGAAAACAGCCTTGTGATAAGGAATAAGGCACGTCTTGTAGCTCAAGGCTACACACAGGTTGAAGGAATTGATTTTGATGAAACTTTTGCACCTGTTGCTAGACTTGAGTCAATTCGCATATTACTTGCTTATGCTAACCATCATGATATCACTCTATAGAAAATGGATGTGAAAAGTGCATTCCTCAATGGTAAGCTTGAGGAAGAAGTATATGTTGCTCAACCCCCAGGTTTTGAATATCCAAAGCATCCTGACAAAGTTTTCAGACTCAATAAGGCCCTCTATGGCCTCAAGCAGGCCCCACGGGCGTGTGATGAATTTGCCTATATGATGAGTGAAGAATATCAAATGTCTATGATGGGAGAATTGAAATTATTCTTAGGTCTTCAAATTCGTCAACAACGCAATGGCATATTCATATCTCAGGAGAAATACCTCAAGGATGTACTGAGGAAATTCGGCATGCAAGATTGCGAAGGCGTCAAAATTCCTATGCCCACAAATGTCCATCTGTGCACTGGTGAAAATGGTATCAACTTCGATCATAAGGTATACCGCTCCATGATTGGTTCTTTATTGTGCTTATGTGCATCTAGACCAGATATTATGCTTAGTGTTTGCATGTGTGCCCAATTTCAAGCTACACCGAAGGAATCACACCATAAGGTTGTGAAGCATATTCTTTGATATCTAGCTCACACACCAACACTTGGATTATGGTACCCCAGGGGCTCGGCTTATGATCTCATTGGATATTCTGACTCTGACTATGCTGGTGATCGTGTGGACCGCAAGTCAACATCTAGTACATGTCATTTCCTTGGACGATCTTTGGTCTGTTGGTCCTCGAAGAAACAGAACTGCGTATCACTATCTACTGCTGAAGCTGAGTACATTGCCGCTGGTTCTTGCTGTGCTTAATTGCTATGGATGAAGCAAACTCTCAAGGACTATAGCGTCAACATGAAGAATGTGCCTCTCAACTGTGACAATGAGAGTGCCATCAAGATTGCTCACAACCCAGTTCAGCACTCGAAGACAAAGCACATTCAGATTCGTCATCATTTTCTTCAGGATCATGTGTTGAAGACTGAAGAACAACTAGACGATATCTTCACAAAGCCCTTGGATGAGAAGAGATTCAGCAAGTTGCGGTGTGAGCTAAATATTTTAGAATCTTCAAATGTTCTTTGAAAAGGACACTCATCCTAACACTTATGCAAAATTGATGACTTAGATGTGCAACACATGAAGAAACATTTTTCTTCAATCAATGAAGAATAACACTCTAAGTGTGAAGAAATTAGTGAAGAATTTGATTCTCAGAACCCTGCGACAATTGTACGCGGTGTCTGAAATCATCATTCTTATACGGTGGGTCACGCCACCACCAAAAGTTGAAAATCGTCAATCTGAGTTTTTTTTGTTTTGTTGAAATTCCTCAGTTGTTCAAATTCTTCAACTTTGCATTGTCTTCACTGTTTCTGTTGTTTTTCTTCATTGGCTATATATATATATAAACACTATTCTGATCACGGGACCAGAATAATATTCTAATCACAACCTAACCTACCCCGCTAGTTGTACGTTGAACTTCCCTGTGAACTAGGTTGGATGTAGCGACCAGACCTCAAACAGTCTGATCTCTGTGCTCCAGTGTCATCCCTGGATCAGTAATGCTGACACCACACAGTACTCGGAGGATTTATAGCAGAGTAGCGATCACACACTTATTACATCGAGTGTCTCAAAAGAGAACTTATTACAATAAATATGGCTTAAGGCCATCTAATAATGATAACAGCGGAAGGCTTGGAAGATAAGTGAGTCCATCAACTCCAACGGCATCACTGAGTATAGAACCACGACCTAAAACTCCTTAATCGTCATCTGAAAAGTCTGCAACATTAACGTTGCAGCCTGAAAATGGGTCAGCACATGGAATATGCTGGCAAGGTAACACATAGAGAATAATGGAATGCAACAGCTATACTATATGGATATTTGGCTGGTGGAAAGCTCTATGGTTACTGTTTTTGCGTAAAGCCAATTTTTCCCTACTTCCAAGGAATAAAATTAATTACTATCATGGTGGTTGTTAAACATTGAGAATGGTTGACAGCATTCTCAATCCCAATTAAGTAACATCATTAAAACCCATCAAAATTAATTTAGAGTAACATGTTGAGATTCACATGAAAATCCAGGTACTAGATACTCAAAATGTCCATAACCGGGGACACGGCTAATCATGATTAGTTTATTACACTCTGCAGAGGTTTGCGCACTTTTCCCCACAAGACTCGATCGCCTCCGTTTGGTTTCTCGCACTACATGGTGTTTGAGAAGACGGATGACCGAGACAAAGTCTTTCAGAAGCGCTAGCACCTTACGATCGGGTAGACCATACCACCTACAACCCCTACATCTGCTGACCTCCTGAATTATAATTTCCTTGTCCATACTTCCTCTTGCGGTTCTCAATTTGTTGCTGCTTCCCTTCAATCATAAGAACACGATCTACCAACTCCTGGTAGTTGTTGAAGGTGGCTACCATCAACTGCATACTCAACTCATCATTCAGTCCTTCCAGGAATTTCTCCTGCTTAGTTGCATCTGTAGCAACGTCATCTAGGGCATAACGTGCTAGCTTACTAAACTCCTCCACATACTGGCCAACTGTCCGTCCTCCTTGGCGCAAGTTATGAAACTCACGCTTCTTCATGGCCATTGCTCCTGCTGAAACATGGGCAGTACGAAAAGCCTGCTGAAACAGGTCCCATGTGACAGTGTCGACTGGGAAAGTGGCTGTGAAATTCTCCCACCAAGATGCTGCGGGTCCCTCTAACTGATGTGCGGAAAACTTAACCTTCTCCACATCTGTGCATCCTGCTGTGGTCAACTCCCTAGCTATCTTGCGGAGCCAATCATCTGCTACTATCGGCTCGGTGCTACTGGAAAACACCGGCGGATTCAGCCTAAGAAAACGGGCTAAGTGGTCAACAGGTGGTGGTGGTGGTGGTGGGTTGTTGTTGTTGTTCCCTTGATTCTGAACTAGCAACTGCATCAAGGTGTTCTGCTGCTGGATCAACTGGGTGAGCTTCGGCGGAAAGGCAAATCCGGGGTCACGTCTCGGAGGCATCTGAGGGTTTAGAAGAGATGAGATATAAGAATAGAGGGGGTCTAAAGGGAAAACACTACCCATATGCACATGAGGCAAAAGCACACAATTCACTTCAATCAAACAAACAAGGCATACAATCGATCTAGCTATCGCAAAAGTGCTCGGACTACTATATTTACATGGGGGACTACTACTACTGATGAGGTGGTCTACTAGAAATATTCTACGGTTGTAGACTCCATGATATCTGCTCCTGCTTCATCAACATAGTCATCATCGCTACTATCTTGTTCCGAGTTGGTGCCGTTAATGATGATGTAGTCCTCCGGGCTAATCTCCTTGGGTTCTTTGTCTTCATCTACTGGTGTCGGGCCTCCCATAAATAGTCCAATCTTCTTAATTAGATCGTCATTCTTCTCCACCAATACTTCAATTTCTTCTCCATAATCTTCGTGTGTAGCCTTGAGTTCTTCCTCCAGTTCCTTGATTCTAGTCTTAGCCTTCTTCAGATCTATCATGTCGGCGCACATCTGATTCTCCTGTCGTCGAATGTGCTGGTTTAACTCCTGGATAAAAGCTGCTATTGATCTATCTTTCCTGGTGCTGATCATCTCCCAGTGTTCATCTCGGCGCCCACAAATCTGGTAGATAGTATCCTTAAGATCCTTGCGGTAGACTTCTCCAATGCGTCCCATGGCGATGTGAGCTGCCATGCTCTTTCCTAGACTCCAAGTTGGTGCATCAAAAGAAAACTCTATGGGCTTAGTGACTGGCATGAACGTCCTACCTGGAACTTGAACTTGTATCATCCAGCGCTCTTCTTCAGGTAAAGTGGCGTTGTAGGTTCCCGTGAAGCTTGGTATTCCTATGTTCAGGTATCTAGTGACATCCTTCAAGTGGCGTCCAAAGGGTGTATCTTCGTCTGGTTGGGTGAACTTGTTCCTTGCATCCGTCATCCTAAAGAGTAGAAAAGATGAGAAGTCAGAAGAGAAGAGAGTGAGTAGTGATCTAGGTCTTTAGCTTAGTGGTCGTGTCCTACAGTCAGCATGTGCTCTGATACCAGCTCTGTAGCGACCAGACCTCAAACAGTCTGATCTCTATGCTCCGGTGTCATCCCTGGATCACTTTGCATTGTCTTCACTGTTTCTGTTGTTTTTCTTCATTGGCTATATATATATATATATATATATAAACACTATTCTGATCACGGGACCAGAATAATATTCTAATCACAACCTAACCTGCCCCGCTAGTTGTACGTTGAACTTCCCTGTGAACTAGGTTGGATGTAGCGACCAGACCTCAAACAGTCTGATCTCTGTGCTCCAGTGTCATCCCTGGATCAGTAATGCTGACACCACACAGTACTCGGAGGATTTATAGCAGAGTAGCAATCACACACTTATTACATCGAGTGTCTCAAAAGAGAACTTATTACAATAAATATGGCTTAAGGCCATCTAATAACGATAACAGCGGAAGGCTTGGAAGATAAGTGAGTCCATCAACTCCAACAGCATCACTGAGTATAGAACCACGACCTAAAACTCCTTAATCGTCATCTGAAAAGTCTGCAACATTAACGTTGCAGCCTGAAAACGGGTCAGCACATGGAATATGCTGGCAAGGTAACACATAGAGAATAATGGAATGCAACAGCTATACTATATGCATTTTTGGCTGGTGGAAAGCTCTATGGTTACTGTTTTTGCGTAAAGCCAATTTTTCCCTACTTCAAAGGAATAAAATTAATTACTATCATGGTGGTTGTTAAACATTGAGAATGGTTGACAGCATTCTCAATCCCAATTAAGTAACATCATTAAAACCCATCAAAATTAATTTAGAGTAACATGTTGAGATTCACATGAAAATCCAGGTACTAGATACTCAAAATGTCCATAACCGGGGACACGGCTAATCATGATTAGTTTATTACACTCTGTAGAGGTTTGCGCACTTTTCCCCACAAGACTCGATCGCCTCCGTTTGGTTTCTCGCACTACATGGTGTTTGAGAAGACGGATGACTGAGACATAGTCTTTCAGAAGCGCTTGTGGCTGCACACGGAAGTTTCTAGTATGAATAATCTCATAATCCCTTTGAGCCTGGGTGGCGGTCCAAAGAAAACAGGCAAGTCCTGGTAACCCCAGGTGCCTCAATCCACCCAGATGTGTGTTAGGTTGCCACCTTAGATAAACCATTAATTAACAATTTCACATCTGTCATGGATTTCACTCACCCAATCCACGTCTACTAGCATAGCATGGCATAATAAGCAAACGTAGAAGTAACTCCCAAAGGTTTGATAATAAACAGGTAATAGGTACTACCTCATCTACTTCCCATCCCACAATTTAATTAGATCCTAATCATGCAATGTGTGAGGATTGATCTAATGCAATAAAACTGGGTTGTAGAAAAGGTATGATCAAAGTGTTACTTGCCTTGCTGATGATCCGTGTAACCTAGAGATTCAACGTAACAGGTGGCGCACTCCGGGTATTCTATCATAGACAAACAACAAGCATACAATAAGTACTCATCTAATGCACAGGTAAAACTCAAATAGAGGATCTAACCAGAAAGTTCAACTTAAGAACCCTGGTTGGCAAAAAGAATCAAATCGAACGAAGCAAAAGAGATCAAACGGCGAAAGAAAACAACTTCGTTCTAGTAATCTGGATCTAGGGCAATTTTTACAGTAGCAAAAACTTGTTTAAGTTGATTATTCGGAAAGAGGGTTTCGAGACGAAACTCCAGGCGCTTGAATCGCCGGATTCCGATAAACGAGCAAAAAGTTATACTAAAACGAAAATCGGATCAGAAATCACGATCAGAAAATAACCGCGGAAAAATCCGACGAAAAAGAAAAACAACGAACATAATTTTTTTTAAACACCACGGAAAACGAGGCGGCGGCGAACCTCGGGCGGCGCGCACTCCGGCGAGTCGGCGACGGCGGCGGCTAGAGGCGGCGGGGCTGGGGCTAGGGTTAGGGTTTGCTGGCGGCGGCTGTTGGGCTCTTCGAGCCCCGGGGTGGCGGCTTATAAAGCCCCCGGCCAGGGAGTCCTGGCCGAGTACGGCCCAAAGTCGGTTTCCGTTTTTCTTTCTTTTTTTAAATAATTACGCTCGGAAGAAAAATAAAAAGAAATACTAAACGGACTCCAAAAATCACGAAATAAATTTTGCCGGGTTCCTAAAATCAAGCCCGATAAAGTGAACATTTATCTGGGCCCAAACTACAACTTTGAAAAACGCGCATTTTCCTAAATTCAAATAAAAATACCGAAAAACTCCGAAATAAATCTTATTTGATTTTTTTATTAAATCCTCAATATTTCTATATTTTGGGAAAGTCATTTTATTCCCTCTCTCATATTTTTGTAATAGAAATAATTGATGATAAAATAAATAAAATCAAATGATCCTGTTTACATAATTTGAGAAAACTCAAATATGTAAATAACGAAATCCCCAACTTTCTCCGTAGGTCCTTGAGTTGCTTAGGATTTTCTAGGATCAAAACCAAAAGCAAAATAAAATATGATATGCATGATGACCTAATGTATAACATTCCAAATTGAAAATTTGGGATGTTACAAACCTACCCCCCTTAAGATGAATCTCACCCTCGAGATTCGGGTTGGCTAGAAAATAGGTGAGGGTGGTCTTTGAGCAAATCTTCCTCTCGCTCCCAGGTGGCTTCATCCTCCGTGTGGTGGCTCCACTGAACTTTGCAAAACTTGATAACCTTGCTACGAGTAACTCGGCTGGCAAACTCGAGGATCTTGACTGGTTTCTCCTCGTAGGTCAAATTGTTATCCAACTGAATTGCTTCTAATGGCACTGTGTCTCTCAATGGTATGTCAGCCATCTCCGCGTGACACTTCTTCAACTGAGAAACGTGGAACACATCATGCACTCCGGCCAATCCTTCTGGCAATTCCAACTTGTAGGCCACTTCTCCCATACGCTCCAAAACTCAATATGGTCCTACAAATCGTGGCGCTAACTTCCCCTTAACTCCAAAACTCTTAATCCCTCGAAGTGGGGATACTCGAAGATAAGCTCTATCTCCAACTTCGTAAACTGTCTCCTTGCGTTTAGAATTTGCGTAGCTCTTCTGCCTGGACTGGGCTACCTTGAGCCTATCGCGAATCAACTTCACCTTCTGTTCAGACTCCTTAATCAGATCTGGTCCAAACAACTGGCGGTCTCCAACTTCGTCCCATGACAACGGTGTCCTGCACCTCCTTCCGTACAAAGCCTCGAAATGTGCCATCTTCAAACTGGTCTGATAGCTATTATTGTAAGAGAACTCTGCATATGGCAAATTATCGTCCCAACTAGATTCATAATCTATCACACAAGCTCTCAGCATATCCTCCAAAATCTGATTGACTCTCTCGGTCTGTCCATCTGTCTGCGGATGAAAAGCTGTACTAAATTCTAGCCTAGTACCTAAAGTCTCATGCAACTGCTTCCAGAACTTTGAGGTAAACTGGGTTCCTCTGTCTGATACAATACTCCTCGGAACTCCATGCAGACATACGATCCTGGTCATGTATATCTTTGCCAACTTAGCACTGGTGTAAGTGGTCTTTACTGGGATGAAATGAGCTACTTTCATCAATCGATTAACTACAACCCAAATCGAGTAATAGCCTGAACGAGTCCTTGGTAATCCCGTGATAAAATCCATGCCTAGCTTATCCCACTTCCATTCGGGTATCGGCAATGGTTGCAACAATCCTGCTGGCTTCTGATGCTCTGCCTTTACTCTCTGACATACATCACAAACTGCTACATACTCCGCAATATCCTTTTTCATTCCGGTCCACCAGAAAATATCCTTTAAATCCAAGTACATCTTGGTATTTCCTGGGTGAATCGAATACGGTGAATCATGTGCCTCTTGCAAAATCAACTTTCTAATCTCCGGGTTATTGGGCACATAAACACGGTCTTCAAACCATAGGGTGTCGTGCTCATCCTCATGAAATCCTTTAGCTTTTCCTTTGCTCAGTTTCTCCTTTATAGCGGCAATCTCTTTGTCAGTTTTCTGAGATTCTCTGATTTGTCCATCAATGTTGACTGAATCTCCAATGCTGCTACATAGCCTCTCGGAACTATTTCCAAACGTATTTCACAAAAATTTTCTTCTAACTCCTTGGGTATTTCTCCCGTCATTAACGTATTGACATGGCTCTTGCGGCTTAATGCATCAGCTACTACATTAGCCTTCCCGGGATGATAATGCAATCTCATATCATAATCCTTGATGAGTTCCAACCATCTCCTTTGTCTGAGATTCAACTCCTTCTGCGTGAAAATGTACTTCAAACTCTTATGATCCGTGTACACCTCACAATGGTTTCCAATGAGAAAATGTCTCCATGTCTTCAATGCATGCACTACGGCTGCTAACTCCAAATCATGCGTAGCATAATTCGATTCGTGGGGCTTCAGTTGTCGTGAAGCATACGAAACAACTCTTCCTTCCTGCATAAGCACTGCTCCATGTCCTCGACGTGAAGCGTCGCAATACACCTCATAATCCTTGGTTTGATCTGGCAAAATCAACACTGGTGAGGTAACCAAACGTTTCTTCAACTCCTGGAAACTAGCCTCACACTCCTCAGTCCATTTGAACTTAGTATCCTTCTTCAGCAACTCCGTCATAGGCTTTGCAATCTTTGAGAAATTCTCAATAAATCTCCGGTAGTATCCTGCGAGTCCAAGAAAACTCCGGATCTCTCCAACTGTTGTTGGTGCTTCCCACTTGGTCACGGTTTCAACTTTAGCGGGATCTACTGCTATACCTTCTCCAGATATAACGTGTCCGAGGAATCCTACTTCCTTCAACCAAAATTCACATTTGCTGAACTTGGCGTATAATTGGTGTTCTCTGAGCTTTCCAAGTACCAAACGCAAATGCTCCTTATGCTCCTCTTCATTCTTCGAATAAACTAGGATATCATCAATGAACACTACGGCGAACTTATCCAAAAACTCCATAAACACTTTGTTCATCATGTTCATAAAATAGGCAGGTGCGTTAGTCAGTCCAAATGACATAACGGTATACTCATATAGTCCATATCTTGTGGTGAATGTTGTCTTAGGTATATCCTATTCTCGAATCTTCAACTGGTGGTATCCTGATCGCAAATCTATCTTGGAAAACACTTTAGCTCCTTGCAAACGATCAAACAGATCATTGATCATCGGTAGTGGGTACTAGTTCTTGACCGTTACTTCGTTCAATCCTCGATAGTCAACAACCATCCTTAACGATCCATCCTTCTTCTCCACTAGAAGTACTGGTGATCCCCAAGGCGAAGAACTTGGGCGAATATATCCCTTATCCAGTAACTCCTTAATCTGCTGCTTAATTTCCACCAAATCTTTTGCTGGCATCCTATATGGTCTCTTTGATATTGGCCCAGTGTCTGGCAAAAGCTCAATCAGAAACTCAATATCTCTATCCGGTGGCATGCCTGGCAACTCTTCGGGAAATACATCAGGAAAATCCTTTACCACTGGTACTTCCTCCTGCACAACTCCTGTTAGGCAGTTTACTTGGGTCCTCTTTGGTACATGCCGGGATACATACTTGATCCTTCTCCCTTCTGGTGTGGTAAGCAAAATTGACTTACTAGCACACTCAATATTCCCTTCATACTTTGATAACCAATCCATGCCTAATATCACATCCAATCCTTGAGATTCCAATACTATTAGGTCTAAGGGAAAAACATAGTTACCAACCCTTAATGGTAACCGATCTCACCATAGAATTGCCACATACTCTGCTCCTGGCGAGGTTACTAACATGGGTGACCTAAGGGCTTGGGTTGGTAGGTTATACTTATCCACAAATCCCCTTGAGATGTATGAATGCGATGCACCGGTATCAAAAAGAACGAGTGCAGTAAATGACTTAACCAAAAACTTACCTACTACTGCATCGGGCTGAGCTTCAACCTCCTCCATGCTAACGTGGTTCACCTGTCCCCTATTGAAAGGGTTCGGCTTCTTCCCAGAACTTCCATTGCCGTTTTGGCCTTGAGGACAGTCATTTGCATAATGTCCGGTCTTTGAACACTTATAGCAAGTGACGTGGCTCAAGTCCTTCTTGGCTGGGGTTGATGGGGTGCTGCGGTTCTGTCCATTACTTCCTCCATTCCCATTACCATTCCTGGTGCCATTGTGATTGTGCGAGCTACCTACTCCATGGGTATGCTGAAAATGTCCTCCCGGCCTAAGGGTAAAACGAGGCTTCTGCTGAGCTCTTGAATTATACTTTCCTTGTCCATACTTCCTCTTGCGGTTCTCAATTTGTTGCTGCTTCCCTTCAATCATAAGAACACGATCTACCAACTCCTGGTAGTTGTTGAAGGTGGCTACCATCAACTGCATACTCAACTCATCATTCAGTCCTTCCAGGAATTTCTCCTGCTTAGTTGCATCTGTAGCAACGTCATCTAGGGCATAACGTGCTAGCTTACTAAACTCCTCCACATACTGGCCAACTGTCCGTCCTCCTTGGCGCAAGTTACGAAACTCACGCTTCTTCATGGCCATTGCTCCTGCTGAAACATGGGCAGTACGAAAAGCCTGCTGAAATAGGTCCCATGTGACAGTGTCGACTGGGAAAGTGGCTGTGAAATTCTCCCACCAAGATGCTGCGGGTCCCTCTAACTGATGTGCGGAAAACTTAACCTTCTCCACATCTGTGCATCCTGTTGTGGTCAACTCCCTAGCTGTCTTGCGGAGCCAATCATCTGCTACTATCGGCTCGGTGCTACTGGAAAACACCGGCGGATTCAGCCTAAGAAAACGGGCTAAGTGGTCAACATGTGGTGGTGGTGGTGGGTTGTTGTTGTTGTTCCCTTGATTCTGAACTAGCAACTGCATCAAGGTGTTCTGCTGCTGGATCAACTGGGTGAGCTTCGGCGGAAAGGCAAATCCGGGGTCACGTCTCGGAGGCATCTGAGGGTTTAGAAGAGATGAGATATAAGAATAGAGGGGGTCTAAAGGGAAAACACTACCCATATGCACATGAGGCAAAAGCACACAATTCACTTCAATCAAACAAACAAGGCATACAATCGATCTAGCTATCGCAAAAGTGCTTGGACTACTATATTTACATGGGGGACTACTACTACTGATGAGGTGGTCTACTAGAAATATTCTACGGTTGTAGACTCCATGATATCTGCTCCTGCTTCATCAACATAGTCATCATCGCTACTATCTTGTTCCGAGTCGGTGCCGTTAATGATGATGTAGTCCTCCGGGCTAATCTCCTTGGGTTCTTTGTCTTCATCTACTGGTGTCGGGCCTCCCATAAATAGTCCAATCTTCTTAATCAGATCGTCATTCTTCTCCACCAATACTTCAATTTCTTCTTCATAATCTTCGTGTGTAGCCTTGAGTTCTTCCTCTAGTTCCTTGATTCTAGTCTTAGCCTTCTTCAGATCTATCATGTCGGTGCACATCTGATTCTCCTGTCGTCGAATGTGCTGGTTTAACTCCTGGATAAAAGCTGCTATTGATCTATCTTTCCTGGTGCTGATCATCTCCCAGTGTTCATCTCGGCGCCCACAAATCTGGTAGACAGTATCCTTAAGATCCTTGCGGTAGACTTCTCCAATGCGTCCCATGGCGATGTGAGCTGCCATGCTCTTTCCTAGACTCCAAGTTGGTGCATCAAAAGAAAACTCTATGGGCTTAGTGACTGGCATGAACGTCCTACCTGGAACTTGAACTTGTATCATCCAGCGCTCTTCTTCAGGTAAAGTGGCGTTGTAGGTTCCCGTGAAGCTTGGTATTCCTATCTTCAGGTATCTAGTGACTTCCTTCAAGTGGCGTCCAAAGGGTGTATCTTCGTCTGGTTGGGTGAACTTGTTCCTTGCATCCGTCATCCTAAAGAGTAGAAAAGATGAGAATTCAGAAGAGAAGAGAGTGAGTAGTGATCTAGGTCTTTAGCTTAGTGGTCGTGTCCTACAGTCAGCGTGTGCTCTGATACCAGCTCTGTAGCGACCAGACCTCAAACAGTCTGATCTCTATGCTCCGGTGTCATCCCTGGATCAGTAATGCTGACACAACACAGTACTCGGAGGATTTATAGCAGAGTAGCAATCACACACTTACTACATCGAGTGTCTCAAAAGAGAACTTATTACAATAAATATGGCTTAAGGCCATCTAATAACGATAACAGCGGAAGGCTTGGAAGATAAGTGAGTCCATCAACTCCAACAGCATCACTGAGTATAGAACCACGACCTAAAACTCCTTAATCGTCATCTGAAAAGTCTGCAACATTAACGTTGCAGCCTGAAAATGGGTCAGCACATGGAATATGCTGGCAAGGTAACACATAGAGAATAATAGAATGCAACAGCTATACTATATGCATATTTGGCTGGTGGAAAGCTCTATGGTTACTGTTTTTGCGTAAAGCCAATTTTTCCCTACTTCCAAGGAATAAAATTAATTACTATCATGGTGGTTGTTAAACATTGAGAATGGTTGACAGCATTCTTAATCCCAATTAAGTAACATCATTAAAACCCATCAAAATTAATTTAGAGTAACATGTTGACATTCACATGAAAATCCAGGTACTAGATACTCAAAATGTCCATAACCGGGGACACGGCTAATCATGATTAGTTTATTACACTCTGCAGAGGTTTGCGCACTTTTCCCCACAAGACTCGATCGCCTCCGTTTGGTTTCTCGCACTACATGGTGTTTGAGAAGACGGATGACCGAGACATAGTCTTTCAGAAGCGCTAGCACCTTACGATCGGGTAGACCATACCACCTACAACCCCTACATCTGCTAGTCTACCACTGTAAGAGTTCGCACAACTTAGTCAACTATGCCAGAGCCCATAATGGCTTGTGGCTGCACACGGAAGTTTCTAGTATGAATAATCTCATAATCCCTTTGAGCCTGGGTGGCGGTCCAAAGAAAACAGGCAAGTCCTGGTAACCCCAGGTGCCTCAATCCACCCAGATGTGTGTTAGGTTGCCACCTTAGATAAACCATTAATTAACAATCTCACATCTGTCATGGATTTCACTCACCCAATCCACGTCTACTAGCATAGCATGGCATAATAAGCAAACGTAGAAGTAACTCCCAAAGGTTTGATAATAAACAGGTAATAGGTACTACCTCATCTACTTCCCATCCCACAATTTAATTAGATCCTAATCATGCAATGTGTGAGGATTGATCTAATGCAATAAAACTGGGTTGTAGAAAAGGTATGATCAAAGTGTTACTTGCCTTGCTGATGATCCGCGTAACCTAGAGATTCAACGTAACAGGCGGCGCACTCCGGGTATTCTATCACAGACAAACAACAAGCATACAATAAGTACTCATCTAATGCACAGGTAAAACTCAAATAGAGGATCTAACCAGAAAGTTCAACTTAATAACCCTGGTTGGCAAAAAGAATCAAATCGAACGAAGCAAAAGAGATCAAACGGCGAAAGAAAACAACTTCGTTCTAGTAATCTGGATCTAGGGCAATTTTTACAGTAGCAAAAACTTGTTTAAGTTGATTATTCGGAAAGAGGGTTTCAAGACGAAACTCCAGGCGCTTGAATCGCCTGATTCCGATAAACGAGCGAAAAGTTATACTAAAACGAAAATCGGATCAGAAATCGCGATCAGAAAATAACCGCGGAAAAATCCGATGAAAAAGAAAAATGACGAACAGAATTTTTTTTAAACAGCTCCGGCGAGTCGGCGGCGGCGGGCGGCGGCGGCGGCTAGAGGTGGCGGGGCTGGGGCTAGGGTTAGGGTTTGCTGGCGGCGGCTGTTGGGCTCTTCGGGCCCCGGGGTGGCGGCTTATAAAGTGAACATTTATAAATAATTCCGTTTTTTAGAGGCGGCGGGGTGGCGGCCCCGGGGCGGCGGCTGTTGGGCTCTTCGGGAGTCCTGGCCGAGTACGGCCCAAAGTCGGTTTCCATTTTTTTCTTTTTTTTAAATAATTCCACTCGGAAGAAAAATAAAAAGAAATACTAAACGGACTCCAGAAATCATGAAATAAATTTTGCCGGGTTCCTAAAATCAAGCCCGATAAAGTGAACATTTATCTGGGCCCAAACTACAACTTTGAAAAACGCGCATTTTTCCTAAATTCAAATAAAAATACCGAAAAACTCCGAAATAAATCTTATTTCATTTTTTATTAAATCCTCAATATTTCTATATTTTGGGAAAGTCATTTTATTCCCTCTCTCATATTTTTGTAATAGAAATAATTGATGATAAAATAAATAAAATCAAATGATCCTGTTTACATAATTTGAGAAAACTCAAATATGTAAATAACGAAATCCCCAACTCTCTCCGTAGGTCCTTGAGTTGCTTAGGATTTTCTAGGATCAAAACCAAAAGCAAAATAAAATATGATATGCATGATGACCTAATGTATAACATTCCAAATTGAAAATTTGGGATGTTACATTGGACTTCTGCCAACATTGCCCAAATGAGGCTTGCGATATACCGTTGGAAAGCTATTAACATCAGTATCATGACCCAACTTAAATTTTTGGCAAAATATAAGCGGTTTAAGAGCAGTTTTGAAAACCGTTTTTTCTTCGCACAAAAAATGTGAATCATATTTTCGATCGCATTTCTAAACCATTTATCGCAATGAGGCATATAATATGGCGTTGGAAAGCTGCTGCAAAACCGCTCCTTCCACATGTTGAAAGTTTTCTCTAATTTCCTATGGTTAAAGAGTAATTTGAAAAAACGTAAAATTTCATAAACCGAACAGTTGAGTTCGTTTTTTCGATGTCATTTCTAAACGGCTAATCCAATGGAGGCATATGATACAGCATTGGAAAGCTTATGAAAATGCGCTACTTTTTCATCTTGAAAGTTTTTTTTTCTAATTTTGAATGGTTTACGAGTAAATTAGAAAATGGTCCAAGTCCTACCGAGTTCGTATTTTCAAGCTAATTTTTTAACCGTGCGCCCGAATGCAGCAAATGATATGGCGTTGGAAAGCTTGAACAAATGCGAAACTTTTTGGTATGTATTGTTTCTCCCAATTCTTTATGGTTTTAAGTTAGTTTCGAAAATGGCGAAAACATATTTTCGCCATAATTTCTACAAACTTTATCAGAATGGGGCAAATAATATATCGCTGAAAAGCTACGGAAAATGCGAAATTTTTCATGTTGATGGTTTTCTCTGATTCCTAACCGTTTTCAAGTAATTTCGAAAATGGCGAGATCATGCGTTCTGCCTTTATCGCGAAACAGATTCTTCGAAAATGCACCACGTGAAGAACCTGAACTTCTCGGTGCGTGTACCTGAACTTCACTCTGTTTTTCACATGATTTTTTTTCTCGTAGGTCTCCATCCACTGCTCGTAACTCTCCATCCACTCACCGGAATTGAGCAAGTGATATACCGTTGGAAAGCTGCTATAAGCACATAACTTTCCCGTGTTGGTTGTTTTTTCATACTCGCGATGATTTTAAAAGTTTTTCATCTCAAATTCATTCACTATAGTAGTCGAACTTCCTGTTGTTTTCACGTTGAACTTCTGTGATGTTTTTTGTTTGTAATTTTCTCATCCATTTCGTAAGTGTTACACAAATGATATTCTTTTTGTACAAAACCTCTTTCACAATATTTTTTAACTTTATCCGACCGGGGACTTGAACTTACAGAAATGATATTCCTATCGTTTTGAAGTAAATTAGAGAAATGACGAGATCATGATTTCTGCCTTCACTGCGAATGGAAACGCACTGTGTGAAGTAGTTGAACTTCTCGGGCATGTCTGTTTGAACCTCACTCTGTTTTTGATGTGTTGTTTTTTTGCACTACGTGAAGTAGTTGAACTTCTAGGGCATGTCCGTTTGAACTTCACTCTGTTTCACTTTATTGTATTTTTCTTATATGAAATACACATCATGTAGTACGTGAACTTCCGGCTATTATCACTTTGAACTTCTCTCTGGTTTGAGAGAATTATTTTAAAACACAAAAAATAACATATTTTTTTATGTATTTTGGACATCTAAATACACGGTGAACCTCTCTTACAAGAATTTTTTGAACTTTTACTCGTCGAGCACTTGAACTTCCAGCAACCATTTTTTTGTTTATGAGTTGTCTCTAAAAGTGCAAAAAATGGTGTTGTGTTTCTTATTTTTCGAATAGGTAAATCCTAGGTTTTAATAAACTTCGAACATCTCTGTTATTTCAATTTGAACTTCACCTTTATATATTTTGAGTAAATCAGTTTTTATACAATCTTTTGAAATGCTCCTCTTTTTAATTTGAACTTCTCTCATTTTTTTATAAACAGAGAAAATTCGTTATAAATATTTTTCAACTAATTTTTGTTAACTTCTTGCACAAATTTGTTGAACTTCCAAAATTTTCTTTTAGATATTAAAAACTTCATTTTCTTTAACGTTGACCTACTTCGGCTTTTAAATTTGAACTTCTTATAGAATTTTGTCGTGACATTTTATGCATTTTTTGCTTTTTGGTGAAATGGCCTATGTGGTCCCTTTTTTCATTTGATCATTTTTCTTCTGTATGTGGTACACGTGAACTTCGAACTTTTTGAAACATGAACTTCGCGTGCTATTTTTTTCATGAAACTCGATAGTTTTTATTCTTTTGAATTCCCTGATTTTTTTGTTTACATTCTTTCAGTTTGAACTTCGATGTTCGTTACACCTGAACTTCTGAAATCACACCTTTTTATACACATTTTCCCTTGAATCCAACATGTGCAAAAACAATAGGAAAATTCGGGTCAATTCTCATAAGCAATAGGACAAACATTTAGAGGGCACCCATAATAGTTTTTTTGTTCTATTAAATGTACTACGCACAAGCACATGCACAACACATCCACACAAAAATTGGGCTCACCTAAAATTGGAGTTTTTAGAAATGTGAAAATTGGAGTTTTGTTAGAAACATCAAACTTATTCATTACTTTGAATTGAACTTGTTGGTCTTATTCTTTAGTAACCGAAAAATTGAGTTTTTAAATGAATATCAAACTGCTCTGCTTTTAAAAGTTGAACTTCTTCATTATTTTGAATTGAACTTATTGGTTTTATTCTTTACTAACCGGAAAAATTCGAGTTTTCAAAGAAATATCAAACCGCTCATCCTTTTTTAATTTGAACTTCTTGATTTATTCATTAGTAATGAAGAAAATCCTAGCTTCGCAACAAACATCGAACCTTTTTAACTTTTTTTTGAACTCCCCAAGGTTTCATATATGAACTTATTGGTTCTCATCCACTTAACTCCAAAGTTTTTTTTGCAATCTCATGGGTTTATATTGTGTTGAAATATCTTTTATTCTTCTGGACTTACATCTATCGAGCAATTGAACTGTTTAAAAAGAATTGTGCCTACCTTACTCACGGATGAATCTAATCTCTTTTGATTCGGAAAGGTGTGTAACACACAACACATATAGAGGCCATTCTTCCAATTATTCTAATTTGAGACATAAACACAAATAGTTTCCACATATTACTTCTATTCCTATTTTTTGGAATAGAGAAACAAAAACTAAATTGTACACTAAGAAGTTAATTATTGTTTCTTTGCAATGTGAAAAGTTGCATTTTTAGTGAACTTCACTATTGTTTTATATTTCCGCCTTCTTAATACCAATTGGACTATGAAAGTTTTGCATGGTGAACTTCTGTCTTTTCATTTTTCAATAAACACAACGAATTGCTACACACAATGTTTTATATAAATACCCAACAGTTGCTCAAAGTCAGTTTTTTTGGCTCCGACACTAACGTTCTTGCACCCACATGTACGACTGATCTTCAGACAAGAAGCTATTTAGAAACACTACATAATTCAAAGCAGCTGCGATCTAAACTTTTGTGTTCTAATTAAGTTGGGTTCACAACATGAACTTCATAAAAATCTATACAACATACATCACAACACACAAGCAGCACACACAGTGCACGCATAAACGTGAGCATGCACGCACACACCAGTGCAGAAAACACACACACTAGCATGTTCCCCATGCCACATTTAGGGCGCACTCATAGGGCGTTGGTGACTGGCCGCAGAGGTCGCGAGGACACATGGCAGCTGCGGCGGCAGACGGGAGGTGGCACACCATGCAGTGCCTTCATGGACAAGTTAGAAGCACTAGTGCAAGCGCTTAAAGGACTCCGACGACCGCACCTGTAGCAGAGAGGTAGAAGTTCAGTTTTAGGTTTAAGTTTAAATTTCAGATTATTCAGAGGCACTTGCATGAACATGCTGATAGCAAAAGCAAGCATATAGCAGGAGACTATAACCCGTAAAAATGAAGGCCAAGACACGTTCAATAGTAGCCTGGAAGCACACGCATACAACCATAATTAAACTTGGCATATAGCTATAGTAGGACTTCATGATGGCCGACATATAGCCATAGTAGAACTTGGCGTATAGCCATGGTTGAACTCTCGCAATCAGTGTATAGAATATCATTAAAGTTACAAAATAGAACATGAATCAGCTAGAAAAGAAGAGCACAACATCTGAACCTTTCATGGCCATGGGGTACGAGCATTACCACACAATAGAAAATAGTACAATACCACTTATCCACCTATTACAATTGTTTCAGTCTGGTAGTAACTAGCCCAAACGAATTTCAGGTCAATCTTTTTGGTTCAGGTTCAATTTACCACTTTTGAAAATGTCTGAAAATGTCCAGGCTCTAAAATCCAACTCTGCATTTTGTTCAGTCTGGTAGTACTAGCTCAACCAAATAGTGCAATCCCGATCTTCTTAAGAATATGATGACCATTTTGAGGAAAGTGCAGAGTTGCATTTTTGTGTCATTATATTTTTTCGACTCTAGTAGACTTTTCACTATTTGGTTGAGCCTGTACTATTTGCTCTCTTTGAATGACTTGAACTTCCGAACAAGAATACAGAAAAAATGTACTATTGAAGCATATAGCAGGAGACTATAACTACTTGCTTTGGTTGAGCATGTACTATTTAGGCATATAACAAACATATAGCAGGAGACTATAGCAGCTCTTCTTCCGATGTTCAAATATGACGAGCTGAACTTTTGTACAACAGTAACTAGCTAAACCGAAGCAACTTATGATGACCTGAACTTCTAAATAAGAATACACCAAAATGCAGAGTTTGAATTTTAGATATGCAAGTTCTTCCAAATTGCATTAATCAAACACTAGCACCACATCATACTGCACACAACCCCTGCAGTTCAATCAGTTGAGGTAGCTAAGTTAAGTTAACAGAAGTTTTTACCTCACCAAGACATCCATGTGCAGGAGCATGTCGCAGAAAGCACGCCTGCCCAGGTTGGGGCCGTTGCCGTAGGACAGTACGATGGTGGGCGACGCAGCCGGTTGACCCAGTGGAGGGAAGGTTTGGCCAGCCTACCCACGCTCACCGCCTCCCTAGCCTGATTGTTAAAACTGCATCCAAAATGAGCAGCTATATAGGAAATAAGCGCTACCTCACTCCAACCTTTATACGAATAAAGAGAAATCTGAATGTGTTTGTTTGTTAAACCTTCAGATCCATATAATAACAAACATGTGCTGACTACATGCTTTTTCAAACAGAGCACACTATATTTCTTTTAGGACACGATGCATGAATGATTAATGAACAAGCAATATAAAAGAGGAATTTTACTAATTGCATATACGTCCATATCTGTATCATAGAGAGATCAAAGATAGAGAGATGCGACTTTTCCCTTATATGATGGTTTGGTTCTCCTTTATCAGTACAACTAGAGTTCCTACTAGACATTAGCACACACACATTACTAGCAGCCAAAGCATAATATTGCTAGCATGTTATGGCCGCGCCCTGACACGTGATGTGAACTAGTTGATGGAGTTTTCCACATCGAAATAGGCATACACAAGGATGGGGAAGGGAACGTGAGGAGGACGCAGTAGTGGAAGCATCGCGCTCAGGGATGGAGGAGCTCGCCGGAGATAGCACCGCCTCCATGAGTGTGAGATGCATCCCGAAGGAGTCGTTTTGCTGCTATAGAAGGAGGTAGACTGCAGCGACCCACTTTTGTGTTGCTGACACATGTGTGAGTAAGAGTGAGCAGCAGGTTGCAGCGGCGGTGCAGTGGCAGGTCAGCATCTACAGAACCTGTGGGCGGCGGCGCCCCGGTGTTGGGAGGCGTGCGACGGGAAGGTGCTGGGAGGCGGGGTGCGGGCCGGCGGCAGCGGGGGCACGTCAGGTACAGGGGGTGACGCCGCGCCAAGAGAAGGTGGGGGCGGCGACCTCGCGCCAAAGGGGGCGGGGCTGGCGGCACGCCAGGAAGTAGGCGGTGGCGGCGACCTCGCGCTGGAAGAGGTGGGGGTGGCAGCACGCCAGGAGGAGGCGGGGCCGGCGGCGCGCCTGGAAGGAGGAGGGGCCCGCGGAGCGCCCGGAAGGAGGCGGGGGTGGGAGGCGCGCCGGAGCAGGGTGGGCGGCGGCCAGAGGTCGGGGGGTGGTGGTGGAGCGACAAGGGGATAAACTGGGCAGGGCGTTTGGGTTTTTTCTTTTGCTCGCGCGATCTCAGTAAGATGCGGTCAGGCCCTTATAGGGCTAGCTGTGATCCAAATAACTATTCTAATCCCAGGACTAGAATAGTGCCACTCTCTCTCTCTCTCTCTCTCTCTCTCTATATATATATATATATATATATATATATATATATATATATTTTGCTAAGTGAATGTGACCGGACCCTTCCCCCTCTATGCTATAGTCAACCCAATCTGTTCACAAATTCTTCATGTGCGTTCTATTTGAAACTCGTTCAAAATCTTCACTGTGTCCTTGTCAGCTGAAGAAATTGCGAACGGAACTTTAAAACCTGTCTTATCTAAATTTTTGGCTTTGCCGCTCAAACCGTTCCGCATCCCATGATATACTTATCCATTCACCCATGATCGCACACGATCTCCACTTCTCAGTACGTTGGTGACACATGTCAAGCGAATGAGAAGGGTCAGGGGCACATTCGTCCAAATTCTTCGGGCAAACAATTTTTCACCGTGGCTATAAATACACCCCTTCCCCTTCCTCACTTCCTTTACTCCGCTCGACCACTCTCCAGCTCGAGCTTCTCAAACCCTAGCGCCGCCGCTACATCATCGTCGCCGGTGAGGAAAAGCTTCACTGCCTCAACCTCATCGCCGTCGTACTCGCGTCAGCCGTGGAAATCTTCACTCCGCCGCCGTCGTAGTTGTCTTCCTCCGCCAAGTTAGGGCGTGGAAGATCTGCACTGAGGAACTTCACATCTCCACATTCCACTTTGTCGTGTTCTTTGTCTAGGGTAATTAAAAGTTACTTTTACTACCCTCTTTGATTCAAATGTTTTCTACAAAATCCTCAAAGGTGTTTTTCTTCATACCTTCACACACTAAAACACCTCACATGTCATCTGTTCTTGATTCGTTTCTCTAAGCTATGTTTTTCTTCAAGATTCCTCAAATGTGTGGATTTTTGATCTATACATCTCTGGAACCTAAGACAAAGAACTCTTAGTGAAATTCTTCAAGACTCATCTGGTCAAATTCCTCAAACTAGTTCTTTATAAAAAAAACCTTCTGAGAACGCGTATGACCTCTCCAAATTCCTCGCAACTATAGTCTGTTCACAGGTACTCATGTCAGCTGCTGAATCACTAGGTTCTCATCAACTTAACTCATTTGTAGCGTTCCTCGAAGAAAATTTAAATACCTCTTCAGAGAATTCAATTGTTCAAATTCCTCAACTGAAGAAAATAGCTGATGGTAAGAAGCCACAGAAAGGAGGAAAGAGGCCTGAGGTCAACACTGCTTTTGAAATCCCAGAGGACATCTATGCTGGGTACTGCACACCCCCTGAGGAAAGATAAAAATCAGCGCAAGGTGCGGATTCAAAAGATTGAGAGGAGATGGGCAAGAGAGTGGAGGGAGTACAGATATGTCACTCCCAAATATATGAAGAAATTTGCACTAAATCCTCCACGCCCAAGACCTCCGTTGGCACATGGCCAAATAGCTGACCCCACGAGCCTCAAGCGTGGTGAGGATTATCCTAGTGAATGGGCCAAGCGCTAGGCCAAGTTGGCCAAACAAGCAAAAGATGTAGTGAGGAAGTTCAACGAAGACTCTGTTGCCACTGCTGCTGTTGAGGCCTCTGTAAAGCCGAAGAAGGCCATGCCAAAGAAGCCTGCTCACAAGCCCAGTGCTTCACCAGCAATGCCCTCACAGCCAAGTTCCTCAGCTATGTCCTCACGACCAGATTCCAGAAAGCCCTCACGGCCAATTCCTCATGCTGCTCCTGCTTTTACAAAATCCTCAGCTCCTCCTGCTGAAGTCTTCGACTGCTCCGACCAAATCATCAGCACATGTGCATCTCGCAACGTGCCAAAGGACCATTGGCATATCTATTGCCTCAGGAGCCTCTGCAAGTTCCTCAGCTGCTCCAAGTTCCTCAGCTGCTCCCACTCTTCTTAAGAAGAAGACCACTGCTGGACGAGGTCCTCGACTAAGTCCTCACAAGAAACAAGTTGCTTTCCAAGTGCCCTCTGATGATGATGAAGCTAATGATGAAGAACTTACTGAAATCATCATGGACAAGCAACTGAGGGCTGCTAGAGCCAAAGGCAGTAATGTGCCATTAATGCTGGATCCGAAGTTGATCCTAGACTTCATTGACTTGTGGCACAAGGACCCCAACACACCTCTGCCTGAGCTGAACCTCACTCCTGGTTAAAGTCATGTAATGACTCACTTCATTGATGAAGAGAAATGGAAATTTGAACAGGGAAGGAGGGTGAAGAAAGCGCAGTACAAGAAAGAGCGCTTTCTGAAGCAAAATGTTCTGAAGCTTTCACCTGAAGAACTTGTTGCTCTTCAATCTGAAATTAAGAAACTGAGTGATGAATTTGATCGCTATTATGTTGACTGGCTAGGAGCCAAAGTCAGATTTGTAAAGATAACTGAACAGTTCACTTCCAATGTTGCAGACCCAACGCAACAGGAAATTCCTCAGGCTGAAGCATCTGCTCAGCTGACTGAAGAAAATGCCAGCACCGCTGATGAAAATCAGGCTGCTGAAAAAAATGTGAGTTCCAGGGCTGATGACTGCATTCCGGCCACTGAAGAAATTTCCAGGGCATCCACTAGTGGTGCACTTGAAGAAAATGAAGAAGTCGGGGCAACTGCATGAGTTGTACTTGAAGAAATTTAACCCAATTCCTCTGCTCCTCCTGCACCTACACCAACTCCAATTCTTCCATCTGCATCAGATGTGAAGAAGACCAAGGCTGCAGAGCGTGTAGCAGTGATGAAAAGGAAGACATCAACTTCATTAGATTCTTCAGCTCAGAAGAAGATGAAGCCATTGACTAGCTCGTTTGCAAATCCAATTGATGTTGTTCCTATCTTATCCATGCCATCAAAGGACCATGTTCCTTTTGATGAAGAATATGTGATTCCAAGTGAATCTGATGAAGAGTATCCCTCTGCTACTTCGTCAGAACAGATGGATGAAGAAATTGAAGTGGATACAATCCCTTTAACACCAGTTGTCTCCTCACCTATGCCTCAGTTTATTGATGAAGAGGCCGGTGTTGAAGAGATGGGAGATGAAGATGTGGATATTGGCTGTACCACACCCGTGCTAAGTGATGAATTTTGGGAAAGTCAGCACCCAACTCTCCACTCTTCACACCATTGCAGCAAATTACTCAGTCCCCAGTAACTACTGTACAAATGGGATTTGATGAACCACATGCCACATCGTATGTCCATGAAGAAATCCCATGGAATCATTACCTTGCTTCTCTCCTCTACTCAGTGTTCTTCATGATGCAGGCCTCCTCAACTTTTGCTCTGACATTGTTGATTGGAATGAAGATCTTATTCTTCAGTTCTACGCTACATTGCATATCACAGGTGATCCTGAAGATATCAACACCTGGGTCTTGGACTAGATGACCGAAAATACTCACTATAAGGCACCGGCCTATGAATTTCTTCACGCCCTTCTCATCAGTCCACCCAGTGAAGGAGCTCGCTGCCTGTATCATGAACCAGAACTCATAGCTCATTACATGCAAGTGTTAATGAAGCCTTTGAAGCCCGGTCAAGACCCAAGGACCAAATTCCTCGTGAAGGACTTACTCTATGTGCCCAGAACCGTCTATCGCATTCTGACGAGGACAATGAGTCCCATCAAAGGCCACGACTCATCTAATGAGGAAATAGTTGGCATCATGAAGAATCTTCTATTCAACATCATTCATAGCATTCCTATCAACTATCACGATTTCTTCATGAGGACTCTGGCAAATGCTGCACTTTCTCCATTTGAGCTGAAACCTTATTCACCTTGGATTATGAGATTCCTCAGGCCAAGGACTTCACGCAACTACAAGGCTGATTTTTAGAATCACCTTAGCTATCTGCCCCCGATTGAAGTCCTCAAGTAGGCTTTTACTTCAACTGATGAAAAGGGCAAGGCTCTTGCAGTCATTGATGAAGGCATTCGTCCATTGGATGGTCAGTTTCGCAAAGCTGCATCTTATTCCACCAATGATGACTTTGCCACACATGACTCTGCTGCAAATGCACCCAAGTCTACTCCTCAAGCCACTGCTCCTCGTGTGATGACTGACCGTGAGCTTCTGCTTAGTCTTCACTAGAAGGTGGATCGAAACCATAAATGTGTTAAGTGTCAGTTTGGTTCATTTCTTCACAACATGACTGCTACACACAATGCAGTGAAGAAAAACCATTACTACCTCCATGAAGTCTTCGGTCGCACCTGGGCCATTCTATCCCATCTGTATGGTGAAGAAGATCTAAAGAAATTGGGTCTCAAGGAAGATTTTGACTGGTCTGCACCTCCACCGAAGAAATTCAAGAATGTCAAGGTTCCTTCTTTGGTGTCCATCTCATATTCTTCATCACGTGATACCGATGAGTACGAGGACTTGGACGACACTGTGGCAGTCCCTTCATCAACAAACGACCCCAACAATGCTAGCGCTCCTTCATCAACTTGATATTCTTTAGGGGCGTTAGTCCTCATTTTCGATCCTTTTGGTCATTCGATGACAAAGGGGGAGAATTTTGAGTTAGTCTTCAAGCGGGTCGGTCTATATGGGCGTTTTTTTGCTAAGTTACAACTCTCGTTCTTCTGAAACTTTATTGGATTGAGTTGTAAACTTAAACCCGATGGTGCTCTGATACTTTTGATTTGTTTTTCTGCATGCTTATTCCTCATATATGTTAATGCACGCATGCTGAATTACATCAGTCACCATATTTCATCATGCATTTCAAATTCCTCATTATGATATGTCAAATGCGTGTATGAATTACAAGATATAGGGGGAGATCTCCATGATTCTACTATTCAAGTGTGTAATGCTTCAAAAGCAAATTCCTCATCATGCACATCTTTAGGGGGAGTTCTTCTATATCTTGCAATCAAATTCCTCAATATTAGTATTTACACTTCATATGTTTATCCCCGTTGAAAACTTAACCTATATTGTCATCAATCACCAAAAAGGGGGAGATTGTAAGTGCATCTAGTGCCCCTTAGTGATTTTGGTGTATTGAAGACTTATAGGTTAAGGGACTAATGTGTTTTTGAGTGTACACATGTCTATAAGTCTATGAGGACTTTGATATTTACAGAGAAAGTCGACCCCTAAAAATGAAGTTCTTCGACTAAAGACTTTGGATTTCTGAAGACTTTGAAAGTGAAGAAATTGGTGTAATCCTGAAGACTTGGTATTCATCCGAGGAACATGAAGCGTGAAGACTTTTGTTTTCATAGTTTCATTTTCTCTTTTATTGACATATAGGAAACACCGTACTGTTAAAGTGGGTCGAGGAAATACTAATGAAAAATTTCCATGCGATGCTCAACTCAAAATCCTACACCTACCAATCCCTTCGAGTGAAGCCATTGGAAAGCTCATACAGTTTAGTCATATTCTTCAGTGACAGAGATGAAGTTCTTCTGGTCTCTAAGGAATTTGTTCTGACTGAGGAGTTAGGAATTCGCCAGTGCAGATTACCTACACACTGAGGAACATGATAGCCATGAAGAATTTGATACTCAAATTTCCAACAGTTGTTGTGCCTTGTGATAGTTGTCCCAAAATATCTACCCACCTAACGGTCATATCATTGAAGGGCATTTATGTCTTATCATGTCGGGGTGCTCCCTAGGCTATAAATATCCGCCCCCTACAACCACTAGCTAGTTGGCCGCTCCGAGAGAAACTAAAACTTGTCATTTGAGAGCATCCCATCCTCCGAGGACTTTGAGCGAAAATCATCAAGTGAGGAAAACCCAAACCCAAACACCTACAAACCCCAAGTGATTGAGCATCACTGAAGAGATTGATCCTGCGTGGATCCGACGCTTGTTACCTTTGAAGACTGTGCTTCTTCCAGATGGTTAGGCGTCAAGGTCTAGAGCATCCAAGAGGAATTGTGGATCATCGAGTGACCAAGTCTGTGAAGGTTCGGAAGTCACCAGAAGACTTACCATGAGTGATTGGGCGAGGTCTGTGTGACCTTAGCTCAAGGAGAATACGGTGAGGGTTATGTGTCCGGGACTGTGTGTCCTCAGGTTTAAATACCTAGCCGCTCCAACCAGATGTACAACTGAGACAGCAGTTGGAACTGGTCTAACAAATCATTGTCTTCACCAAGATCACTGGTTCTATTTCCTCAACTCTTTCATTTCCTCATAACTGTGTTGAGTGCTTGTTCATATCTGTGTTTGAAGACTTTGACTGAAGACTTTCTCAATTTCCTCAGTTCAATTTCTTCAGTCTGTTTGTCTTCATCCTGTGTTATCCTGTGTTTACGCTTTCTGTACTCTGTGCTTGTCTTCATTTCATCATGATGACTATGCTTGTGCTCTGTTATGTTTACTTTTGAGTACTTATTCCGGTGCTAGTAGTTCTTCGCTAAGGAATTTCCTCACCTGCGAATACCTTAGTGAAGAATTCATAAAACTCGCCTATTCACCCCCCTCTAGTCGATATATCGCACTTTCAGATCTTCATAGAATATGTAGGAACCAATATGAGCATCCAGGTTCCGCTATTGGTTATTGACGGGAGATGTGTCTCGGTCATGTCTACATAGTCCTCGAACCCGTAGGGTCTGCATGCTTAACGTTCGACGACGATATGTATTATGAGTTATGTGGTTTGATGTACCGAAGGTTGTTTGGAGTCAAGGATGAGATCACGGACATAATGAGGAGTCTCAAAATGGTCGAGACATAAAGATTCATATATTGAAAGGCTACATTCGGACACCGGAATGGTTCGGGTCGTTTCGGATAAGTTTCGGAGTACCGGGGGTTACCGGAACCCCCTCTCGGAAGTTATTGAGCCTTATCTCCACTCCTAATGGAGCAGTTAGTAGTCTCCGTTCCGGGCTTTTTTTCGTCCCACCTTCCACCTTCGTCGGCTTTTTTTCATTGTTTTTTTTCGTTGGTTTTTCTCTCCATTCTTTTCCCCGCACCCCGGTCTTTTTCCAATAGAGATACTACACGCATGGCGTGCAACGCCAGCCCGCTTGATCTGGATCTCGGCGGCGGCGGCTCCTCCCTCTACCCGCTCGCCGCGCTACCACCACATCTCACACTCCTAACATGCCGAGGGGGCGCGAGGAGTAAGAGAGGAGGGACGAGTGCGTAGAGGAGAAAGGTGCTTGCCGTGAAGCTGCCAAGCGAGAAGACAGAGGAGGAGCGACACTTGCGGAGGCGGCCGTGATCGGGTACTACATCTTAGATCTTCGCCGTCGTCTAGGTTAGGCCTCCCTCAGGTGCCCTAATCCTCCATCATCAGGTTCTGCATCTTCTTAGATCTCGCCCTCCCTTAGAATAGTCCGATCTCTTTACTTTTGGATTTCTAACATATATGATTGCCTTACTACCAAGATTGTTCTGACTGTGTCTTGGTCTTGACTTAGATGAAAAGATACACCAAGATTGTTCTGACTGTGTCTTGGTCTTGACATAGATGAAAAGATCCAGTTCTTTGGCGACATGCAAAGCTGCATGTGGTTGTTTGATCAATTGTGTGAGGTATCTCACATGGCACCTGAATGCATATTAATGGTGTCAATCTGTATCTACATGTTTGCTACCTCTTGAGCTTGCGTTGGATTTCCCCGAAGAGGAAGGGACGATGCAGTAGAGTAGCGAAAGTATTTCCCTTAGTTTTTGAGAACCAAGGTATCAATCCAATAGGAGGCCACGTTCAAGTCCCTCGTACCTGCACAAAACGATAGCTACTCGCAACCAACGCGATTAGGGGTTGTCAATCCCTTCACGGTCACTTACGAGAGTGAGATCGGATAGATATAATATTTTTGGTATTTTTGGTATAGAGATGCAAAGTGAAAAGTAAAAGCAAAGCAAGATTAAAGTGATGGAGGTTGATATGATGAGAATAGACCCGGGGGCCATAGGTTTCACTAGTGGCTTCTCTCAAGAGCATAAGTATTCTAAGATGGGTGAACAAATTACTATTGAGCAATTGACAGAACTGAGCATAGTTATGAGAATATCTGGGCATGATCCTGTATATAGGCACCACGTCCGTGACAAGTAGACCGAAACGATTCTGCATCTACTACTATTACTCCACTCATCGACCGCTATCTAGCATGCATCTAGAGTATTAAGTTAAAAACAAAGTAACGCCTGAAGCAAGATGAGATGATGTAGAGAGATAAATTCATGCAATATGAAATAAACCCCATCTTGTTATCCTCGATGGCAATGATGCAATACGTGCATTGCTGCCCCTTCTGTCACTGGGAAAGGACACCGCAAGATCAAACCCAAAGCTAAGCACTTCTCCCATGGCAAGAACTTCCAATCTAGTTGGCCAAACCAAACAGATAATTCGAAGAGACTTGCAAAGATAACCAGTCATACATAAAATAATTCAGAGAAGATTCAAATATTATTCATAGATAGACTTGATCATAAACCCACAATTCATCGGTCTTAACAAACACACCGCAAAAAGAAGAAGATTACATTGAATAGATCTCCACAAGAGAGGGGGAGAACTTTGTATTGAGATCCAAAAAGAGATAAGAAGCCATCTAGCTACTAACTATGGACCCGAAGGTCTGAGATAAACTACTCACACTTCATCGGAGAGGCTATGATGATTTAGAAGCCCTTCGTGATGACGGCCCTCTCCGGCGGAGCTCCGGAATAGGCCCCAAGATGGGATCTCATGGATACAGAAAGTTGCGGCGGTGGAATTAGGTTTTTGTCTCTTGTTCTGATCGTTTGGGGGTACGTAGGTATATATAGGAGGAAGGAGTACGTCGGTGGATCACCAAGGGGCCCACGAGGCAGGGGGCGCGCCCTAGGGGGGCGCCCCCCACCCTCGTGACCGCCTCTTTGACTCCTTGGAGTAGGGTCCAAGTCTCCTGGATCACGTTCGGTGAGAAAATTACATTCCCAAAGGTGTTATTCCATTTGGACTCCGTTTGATATTTTGTTTCTCTCAAATACTGAAATAGGCAAAAAACAGCAATTCTGGGCTGGGCCTCCGGTTAATAGGTTAGTCCCAAAAATAATATAAAAGTGGAAAATAAAGCCCAATATAGTCCAAAATAGTAGATAATATATCATGGAGCAATCAAAAATTATAGATACGTTGGAGACGTATCAGGCATCCCCAAGCTTAATTCCTCCTCGTCCTCGAGTAGGTAAATGATAAAAATATAATTTTTGATGCGGAGTGCTACTTGGCATAATTTCAATGCAAATCTTCTTAATTGTGATATGAATATTCAGATTCGAAAGATTCAAGACAAAAGTTTATATTGACATAAAAATAATAATACTTCAAGCATACTAACAAAGCAATTATGTCTTGTCAAAATATCATGGCCAAATAAAGTTATCCCTACAAAATCATATAGTCTGGCTATGCTCTATATTTACCACACAAAGTATTTAAATCATGCACAACCCCGATGACAAGCCAAGCAATTGTTTCATACTCTAACTTTTTCAAAACTTTTTCAATCTTCACGCAATACATGAGCGTGAGCCATGGATATAGTACTATAGGTGGAATAGAATGGTGGTTGTGGAGAAGACAAAAAGGAGAAGATAGTCTCACATCAACTAGGCATATCAACGGGCTATGGAGATGCCCATCAATAGATATCAATGTGAGTGAGTAGGGATTGCCATGCAATGGATGCACTAGAGCTATAAGTGTATAAAAGCTCAAAAAGAAACTAAGTGGGTGTGCATCCAACTTGCTTGCTCATGAAGACCTAGGGCAATTTGAGGAAGCCCATCATTGGAATATACAAGCCAAGTTCTATAATGAAAGATTCCCACTAGTATATGAAAGTGATAACATGAGAGACTCTCTATTATGAAGATCATGGTGCTACTTTGAAGCACAAGTGTGGTAAAAGGATAGTAACATTGTCCCTTCTCTCTTTTTCTCTCATTTTTTTATTTGGGCATTTTCTCTTTTTTATGGCCTCTTTTCTTTTTTTATTTGGGCTCCTTTGGCCTCTTTTATTTATTTTTCGTCCGGAGTCTCATCCCGACTTATGGGGGAATCATAGTCTCCATCATTCTTTCCTCACTTGGGACAATGCTCTAAAAATGATGATCATCACACTTTTATTTTTCTTACAACTCAACAATTACAACTCGATACTTAGAACAAAATATGACTCTATATGAATGCCTCCGGCGGTGTACCGGGATATGCAATATGACAATGATGAATGTGTCATGATAAACGGAACGGTGGAAAGTTGCATGGAAATATATCCCGGAATGGCTATGGAAATTCCATGATAGGTAGGTATGGTGGCTGTTTTGAGGAAGGTATATGGTGGGTGTATGATACCGGCGAAAGGTGCGCGGTATTAGAGAGGCTAGCAAAGGTGGAAGGGTGAGAGTGCGTATAATCCATGGACTCAACATTAGTCATAAAGAACTCATATACTTATTGCAAAAATCTAGAAGTTATCAAAGAAAAGTATTACGCGCATGCTCCTAGGGGGATAGGTTGGTAGGAAAAGACCATCGCTCGTCCCCGACCACCACTCATAAGGAAGACAATGAATAAATAAATCATGATCCGACTTCATCACATAACGGTTCACCATACGTGCATGCTACGGGAATCACAAACTTTAACACAACTATTCTTTAAATTCACAACTACTCAACTAGCATGACTCTAATATTATCACCTCCATATCTCAAAACAATTATCATGCTTCAATCTTTTCTTAGTATTCAACACACTCAAAAGAAAGTTTCACAAATCTTTTATACCAAGCATATTATTATTAAGCAAATTACCATGCTATTAAGAGACTCTCAAAATAATTTAAGTGAAGCATGAGAGATCAATAGTTTCTTTAAAACAAATCCGCCATCGTGCTCTAAAAGATCTAAGTGAAGCACATAGAGCAAAACTACTTAGCTCAAAAAGATATAAGTGAAGCACATAGAGCAAAACTACATAGCTCAAAAGATATAAGTGAAGCACATAGAGTATTCTATCAAATTTTAATTCATGTATGGATCTCTCAAAAGGTGTGTACAGCAAGGATGATTGTGGCATACTAAAACACAAAGACACAAATAATACAAGACGCTCCAAGCAAAACACATTTCATTTTGGTGAATAAAAATATAGCTCCAAGTAAATTACCGATGGAAGTGGACGAAAGAGGGGATGCCTTCTGGGGCATCCCCAAGCTTTGACTTTTTGGTTTCCTTGGATTATCTTGGGGGTGCCATGGGCGTCCCCAAGCTTAGGCTCTTGCCACTCCTTGTTCCATAATCCATCAAAAGAATTCACCCAAAACTTGAAAACTTCACAACACAAAACTTAAAGTAGAAAACTCGTGAGCTCCGTTAGTGAAAGAAAACAAAAGACCACTTCAAGGTACTGTAATGAACTCATTCTTTATTTATATTGGTGTTAAACCTACTGTATTCCAACTTCTCTATGGATTATAAACTATTTTAATAACCATAGATTCATCAAAATAAGCAAACAACACACGAAAAATAGAATCTGTCAAAAACAGAACAATCTGTAGTAATCTGTAACTAATGCAAACTTCTGGAACCCCAAAAATTCTAAAATAAACTTCTGGATGTGAGGAATTTATCTATTAATCATCTGCAAAAAGAATTAACTAAATAGCACTCTTCAAATAAATTTTAATCAATCTCATATTCATCATGGGGTTTAAATAAATTTTCAAGATCAAAAGAAGAATCACCCCAATCATGATCATTGCAACGAGTAGAGGACATAACAAAACTAGCATCCCCAAGCTTAGGGTTTTGCATATTATTAGCACAATTGTCATTAATTGAATTTATAATAACATCATTGCAATCATGATTTTTATTCAAAGATCTATCGTGAATCACTTCATAACATACTTCATTGCAATTTTCGGATTCACGAATTTCAAGAAAAACTTCATAACTGGATCAACATAACTGGATCTCTTAAAAAGATTAGCAAGCGGATGAGAATCCATAAATCTTAGGTTCTCTGTTTAGTAATAAATAAATGACTATTCCAACCATACGAGCAAACAAAAAGCAAACGGGGCAGAAGAGGCAAATAGAGGGGGAGGATAGAGAGAGGTTGAATAAAACGGCAAGGGTGAAGTGGGGGAGAGGAAAACGAGAGGTAAATGGCAAATAATGTAATGCGAGAGATAGGGATTGTGATGGGTACTTGGTATGTTGACTTTTTGCGTAGACTTCCCAGCAACGGCGCCAGGAATCCTTCTTGCTACCTCTTGAGCTTGCGTTGGATTTCCCCGAAGAGGAAGGGATGATGCAGCAGAGTAGCGTAAGTATTTCCCTTAGTTTTTGAGAACCAAGGTATCAATCCAGTAGGAGGCCACGCTCAAGTCCCTCGTACCTGTACAAAACGATAGCTACTCGCAACCAACGCGATTAGGGGTTGTCAATCCCTTCACGGTCACTTACGAGAGTGAGATCTGATAGATATAATATTTTTGGTATTTTTGGTATAGAGATGCAAAGTGAAAAGTAAAAGCAAAGTAAAAAAGCAAAGCAAGATTAAAGTGATGGAGATTGATATGATGAGAATAGACCCGGGGGCCATAGGTTTCACTAGTGGCTTCTCTCAAGAGCATAAGTATTCTACGGTGGGTGAGCAAATTACTGTTGAGGAATTGACAGAATTGAGCGTAGTTATGAGAATATCTAGGCATGATCATGTATATAGGCATCACGTCCGTGACAAGTAGACCGAAACGATTCTGCATTTACTACTATTACTCCACTCATCGGCCGCTATCCAGCATGCATCTAGAGTATTAAGTTAAAAATAGAGTAACGCCTTAAGCAAGATGACATGATGTAGAGAGATAAATTCATGCAATATGAAATAAACCCCATCTTGTTATCCTCGATGGCAACGATGCAATACGTGCCTTGCTGCCCCTTCTGTCACTGGGAAAGGACACTGCAAGATCGAACCCAAAGCTAAGCACTTCTCCCATGGCAAGAACTACCAATCTAGTTGGCCAAACCAAACGGATAATTCGAAGAGACTTGCAAAGATAACCAATCATACATAAAAAAATTCGGAGAAGATTCAAATATTATTCATAGATAGACTTGATCATAAACCCACAATTCATCGGTCTCAACAAACACACCGCAAAAAGAAGAAGATTACATCGAATAGATCTCCACAAGAGAGGGGAGAACTTTGTATTGAGATCCAAAAAGAGAGAAGAAGCCATCTCACTTCTAACTATGGACCCGAAGGTCTGAGGTAAACTACTCACACTTCATCGGAGAGGCTATGATGATGTAGAAGCCCTTCGTGATGACGGCCCTCTCCGGCGGAGCTCCGGAATAGGCCCCAAGATGGGATCTCGTGGATACAGAAAGTTGTGGCGGTGGAATTAGGTTTTTGGCTCCTGTTCTGATCATTTGGCGGTACGTAGGTATATATAGGAGGAATGAGTATGTCGGTGGAGCACCGAGGGGCCCACGAGGCAGGGGGGCGCGCCCTAGGGGGGGGGCGCCCCCCACCCTCGTGACGGCCTCTTTGACTCCTTGGAGTAGGGTCCAAGTCTCCTGGATCATGTTCGGTGAGAAAATCACGTTCCCCAAGGTTTTATTCCGTTTGGACTCCGTTTGATATTCTGTTTCTTCGAAATACTAAAATAGGCAAAAAACAACAATTCTGGGCTGGGCCTCCGGTTAATAGGTTAGTCCCAAAAATAATATAAAAGTGGAAAATAAAGCCTAATATAGTCCAAAATAGTAGATAATATATCATGGAGCAATCAAAAATTATAGATACATTGGAGACGTATCAATGTCATGTGGTACAAAAGCCAAAAAGGAGCAGTAGGATGGCCGGTCCAAGCTTGAGCAGATTCTGTGTTGGGGTTTGCTACCTCTTGAGCATGCGTTGGTTTTCCCTTGAAGAGGAAACGGTGATGCAGCAAAGCAACGTAAGTATTTCCCTTAGTTTTTGAGAAGCAAGGTATCAATCCAGTTGGAGACCACGCGTGAGTCACTTCGTACCTACACAAACAAATAAGAACCTCGCAACCAACACGATAAAGGGGTTGTCAATCCCTTCACGGATACTTGCAAGAGTGAGATCTGATAGAGATAATCATAATAAGATAATTATTTTTGGTATTTTTATGATATAAATTGAAAGTAAAGATTACAAAATAAAATAGATTGGAAACTTGTATGATAGAAAATAGACCCGGGGGCCATAGGTTTCACTAGCGGCTTCTCTCAAGATAGCATAAGTATTATGGTGGGTGAACAAATTACGGTCCAGCAATTGATAGAATTGAGCATAGTTACGATAATATCTAGGTATGATCATGTATATAGGCATCACGTCTGTGACAAGTAGACCGACTCCTGCCTGCATCTACTACTATTACTCCACACATCGACCGCCATCTAGCATGCATCTAGAGTATTAAGTTCATAAGAACAGAGTAACGCTTTAAGCAAGATGACATGATGTAGAGGGATAAACTCATGCAATATGATATAAACCCCATCTTTTTACCCTCGATGGCAACAATACAATATGTGTCGTTTCCCCTACTATCACAGGGATCGAGCACCGCAAGATTGAACCCAAAGCTAAGCACTTCTCCAATTGCAAGAAAGATCAATCTAGTAGGTCAAACTAAACTGATAATTCGAAGAGACTTGCAAAGATAACCAATCATACATAAAAGAATTCATAGAAGATTCAAATATTGTTCATAGATAATCTTGATCATAAACCCACAATTCATCGGATCTCAACAAACACACCACAAAAGAAGATTACATCAAATAGATCTCCAAGAGAATCGAGGAGAACTTTGTATTGAGATCCAAAGAGAGAGAAGAAGCCATATAGCTAATAACTATGGACCCGAAGGTTTGAAGAAAACTACTCACATGTCATTTGAGGGGCCATGGAGTTGATGTAGAGGTCCTCCGTGATCAATGCCCCCTCCGGCGGAGCTCTAGAAAAGGCCCCAAGATGGGATCTCTTGGGTACAGAAGGTTGTGACGGTGGAAATAGGGTTTCGTGGTGCTCCTGGATGTTTTTGGGGTATGCGAACATATATAGGATGAAGAAGTGGGTCGATTGAGCCACGAGGGGCCCACGAGGGGGAGGGCGCGCCCCCTGCCTCATGGCCACCTCGTTGGTTACTTGCCTCCAAGTCCTCTGGATCACGTTTGTTCCAAAAATCACGCCCCCGAAGGTTTCATTCCGTTTGGACTCCGTTTGATATTCCTTTTCTGCGAAACATTGAAATAGGCAAAAAACAGCAATTTGCACAGGGCCTTGGGTTAATAGGTTAGTCCCAAAAATAATATAAAAGTGTAAAATAAAGCCCAAAACATCCCAAACAGATAATATAATAGCATGGAATAATCAAAAATTATAGATACGTTGGAGACGTATCAGCATCCCCAAGATTAATTCCTGCTCGTCCTCGAGTAAGTAAATGATAAAAACAGAATTTTTGATGCGGAATGCTTTCTAGAATATTCTTCAATGTATTTTTCTCTATTGTGGCATGAATGTTCAGATCCGAAAGATTCAAGATAAAAGTTTATTGTTGACATAAAAATAGTAATACTCCAAGTATGCTAATCAAGCAATTATGTCTTATCAAAATACCATAGCCAAAGAAAACTTATCCCTACAAAGTCATATAGTTTGGCCATGCTTCATTTTCGTCACACAAAATGCTCTCATCATGCACAACCCCGATGACAAGCCAAGCAATTGTTTCATACTTAGCCTTTTCAAACTCTTTCAACTTTTACGCAATATATTAGCGCAAGCCATGGACATAGCACTATGGGTGGAATAGAATATGATGATTGAGGTTGTGTGAGAAGACAAAAAGGGAGGAAGTCTCACATTGACGCGGCTAATCAATGGGCTATGGAGATGCCCTCCGATTGATGTCAATGCAAGGAGTAGGGATTGCCATGCAACAGATGCACTAGAGATATAAATATATGAAAGCTCATCAAAGAAACTAAGTGGGTCCAACTCGCTTGCTCATGAAGACCTAGGGCATTTGAGGAAGCCCATCACTGGAATATACAAGCCAAGTTCTATAATGAAAAATTCCCACTAGTTTATGAAAGTGACAACATAGGGGATTCTCTATCATGAAGATCATGGTGCTACTTTGAAGCACAAGTGTGGAAAAAGGATAGTAACATTGTCCCTTCTCTCTTTTTCTCTCTTTTTTTGGGCCTTCTTTCCTTTTTTTTGCCTGTTTTCTTTTTTTTCGTCCGGAGTGTCATCCCGACTTGTGGGGGAATCATAGTCTCCATCATCCTTTCCTCACTGGGACAATGCTCTAATAATGATGATCATCACACTTCTTTTTACTTACAACTCAAGAATTACAACTCAATACTTAGAACAAAATATGACTCTATGTTAATGCCTCCGGCTATGTACTGGGATACGCAATGAATCAAGAGTGACATGTATGAAAAAATTATGAAAGGTGGCTTTGCCACTAATACGATGTCAACTACATGATCATGCATGGCGATATGACAATGATGAAGCGTGTCATAACAAACGGAATGTTGGAAAGTTGCATGGAAATAGATCTCGCAATGGCTATGGAAATGCCATAATAGGTAGGTATGGTGGCTGTTTTGAGGAAGATATAAGGAGGCTTATGTGTGATAGAGCGTACCATATCACGGGGTTTGGATGCACCGGCGAAGTTTGCACCAACTATCAAGGTGAGAAAGGGCAATGCACGGTACCGAAGAGGCTAGCAATGATGGAAGGGTGAGAGTGTGTATAATCCATGGACTCAACATTACTCATAAAGAACTCACATACTTATTGCAAAAATCTACAAGTCATCAAAACCAAGCACTACGCGCATGCTCCTAGGGGGGATAGATTGGTAGGAAAAGACCATCGCTCATCCCCGACCGCCACTCATAAGGAAAGCAATGAAAGAACACCCCATGCTTCAAATTTGTCACATAATGTTTACCATACGTGCATGCTACGGGAATTGCCAACTTCAACACAAGTATTCATCAATTTCACAATTACTCAACTAGCACACCTCTAATATTACCACCTTTATATCTCAAAACAATCTATCAAGCATCCAACTTCTCTTAGCATTTAAAATTTATAACCAAAGTGAATTACCATGCTGTTCTAAAGGAATCTTAAAATGATATAAGTGAAGCATGAGAGATCAATTATTTCTATAAAATAGAACCACCGCCGTTCTCTAAAAGATATAAGCGAAGCACTAGAGCAAAAATTATCCAACTCAAAAGATATAAGTGAAGAACATAGAGTATTCTAAATAAATTCCAATTCATGTGTGTCTCTCCCAAAAGGTGCGTACAGCAAGGATGATTGTGGTAAACTAAAAAGCAAAGACTCAAATCATACAAGACGCTCCAAGCAAAACACATATCATGTGGCGAATAAAAATATAGCTCCAAGTAAAGTTACCGACGGACGAAGACGAAAGAGATGGCATCCCCAAGCTTAGGCTTTTGGTTGTCCTTGGATTTTACCTTGGGGTGCCTTGGGAATCCCCAAGCTTAGGCTCTTGCCACTCCTTGTTCCATAATCCATCAAATCTTTACCCAAAACTTGAAAACTTCACAACACAAAACCTAAAAGAAAATCTTCGTAAGCTCTGTTAGTAAAAGAAAACAAACAACCACTTCAAGGTACTGCAATGAACTCATTCTTTATTTATATTGTCATTAAACCTAATGTATTCCAACTTTTCTATGGTTCATAAACTCTATTACTGGCCATAGATTCATCAAAATAAGCAAACATCACACGAAAAACAAAATCTGTCAAAAACAGAACAGTCTGTAGTAATCTGTAGGTTTCGAATACTTCTGGAGCACCAAAAATTCTAAAATAAATTGCTGGACGTGAGGAATTTATCTATTAATCATCTGCAAAAATAATTAACTAAATATCACTCTCCAGTAAAAAATGGCAGCAATTCTCATGAGCGCTAAAGTTTCTGTTTTTTACAGCAAGATCAAAAAGACTTTCCCCAAGTCTTCCCAAAGGTTCTAATAGGCACAAACATTATTTAAAAGCATAAAAACACATCTAAAGAGAGGCTAGATGAATTATTTATTACTAAACAGGAACAAAAATCAAGGAATAAAAATAAAATTGGGTTGCCTCCCGACAAGCGCTATCGTTTAACGCCCCTAGCTAGGCATAAAAGCGAGAATAGATCTAGGTATTGCCATCTTTGGTAGGCAATCCATAAGTGGCTCTCATAATAGATTCATATGGTAATTTAATTTTATTTCTAGGGAAGTGTTCCATGCCTTTCCTTAACGGAAATTGGAATCTAATATTCCCTTCCTTCATATCAATAATAGCACCAATCGTTCTAAGGAAAGGTCTACCAAGAATAATAAGACATGAAGGATTGCAATCTATATCAAGAACAATGAAATCAACAGGAACATAATTCCTCTTTGCAACAATAAGAACATAATTAATTCTTCCCGTAGGTTTCTTAATAGTGGAATCCGCAAGGTGCAAGTTTAAAGAACAATCATCAAATTCACGGAAACCTAGCAAATCACACAAAGTTTTTGGGATCGTGGAAACACTAGCACCCAAATCACACAAAGCACAGCATTCATGATCTTTAATTTTTATTTTAATTGTAGGTTCCCACTCATCATAAAGTTTTCTAGGGATAGAAACTTCCAACTCAAGTTTTTCTTCGTAGGATTTCATTAAAGCATCAACGATATGTTTAGTAAAAGCTTTATTTTGACTATAAGCATGAGGAGAATTTAGCACGGATTGCAAAAAGGAAATACAATCTATCAAAGAGCAATTATCATAATTAAATTCCTTGAAATCCAAGATAGTGGGTTCGTTGCTATCTAAAGTTTTAACCTCTTCAATCCCACTTTTACCAATTTTTGCATCAAGATCTAAAAACTCTTAATTTTTGGGACGCCTTCTAACTAAAGTTGAATCATCTCCAGTACCATAATTATCAAGATTCATATTTCAAAACAAGGATTTAATATGGGACACATCAATCACTTTTAGATCTTCATCCTTATTATCATGAAAACTAGAAGAACACGCTTTCACAAAGCAAGCCTTTTTTGCACGCATCTTAGCGGTTCTTTCTTTGCACTCATCAATGGAAATTCTCATGGCTTTGGGAGAATCATTGATATCATGCTTAGGTGGAATAGATCTAAGTTTCAAAGAATCAACATCAAGAGAAATTCTATCCACGTTCCTAGCCAACTCATCAATCTTAAGCAATTTTTCTTCAATCAAAGCATTGAAATTCTTTTGCGAACTAATAAATTCTTAATACTAGATTCAAAATCAGAGGGCATCTTATTATAATTTCCATAAGAATTGTTGTAGGAATTTCCATAATTATTAGAGGAATTACTAGGAAACGGCCTAAAATTAAAATTACCTCTATACGCGTTGTTACCAAAATTGTTCCTACCAACAAAATTCACATCCATAGATTCATTATTATTCTCAATTAAAGTAGACAAAGGCCTACCATTGGGATCAGTAGGAGTACTCTTATTAGCAAACAATTTCATAAGTTCATCCATCTTTCCACTCAAAACATTAATCTCTTCAATTGCATGCACCTTTTTACTAGTAGATCTTTTAGTGTGCCATTGAGAATAATTAACCATAATATTATCTAGGAGTTTGGCAGCTTCTCCTAAAGTGATTTCCATAAAAGTGCCTCCCGCGGCCGAATCTAAAAGATTTCTAGAAGCAAAATTCAATCCGGCATAAATTTTTTATATAATCATCCATAAATTCAAACCATGTGTGGGGCAATTACGTATCATTAATTTCATCCTCTCCCAAGATTGTGCAACATGTTCATGATCAAGTTGCTTAAAATTCATAATATCGTTTATAAGAGAGATGATCTTAGCGGGAGGAAAATACTTAGAGATAAAAGCATCTTTGCACTTAATCCATGAATCAATACTATTTTTAGGCAAAGATGAAAACCAAGCTTTGGCACGATCTCTAAGCAAAAACAGAAATAGCTTAAGTTTAACAATATCATTACCCACATCTTTCTTCTTTTGCATATCACACAAATCAACAAACTTGTTTAGATGGGTAGCGGCATCTTTACTAGGAAGGCCAGAAAACAGATCTTTCATGACAAGATTCAGCATAGCAGTATTAATTTCACAAGATTCAGCATCGGTAAGAGGAGCAATCGGAGTGCTAATAAAATCATTATTGTTGGTATTGGCTGATAACCCACAAGTATAGGGGATCGCAACAGTTTTCGAGGGTAGAGTATTTAACCCAAATTTATTGATTCGACACAAGGGGAGCCAAAGAATATTCTCAAGTATTAGCACCTGAGTTGTCAATTCATCCTCACCTGGAAACTTAGTATCTACAGTAAAGTGTTTAGTAGCACAGTAATATGATAGTGGTGGTAACGGCAACAAAAGTAAAGACAGCAAAAGTAATGTTTTTGGTATTTTGTAGTGATTGTAACAGTAGCAGCAGGAAAGTAAATAAGCGTAAACCAGTATATGGAAAACTTGTAGGCACCGGATCAGTGATGGATAATTATGCGGATGCGGTTCATCATGTAACAGTCATAACATAGGGTGACACAGAACTAGCTCCAATTCGTCAATGTAATGTAAGCATGTATTCCGTATATAGTCATACGTGCTTATGGAAAAGAACTTGCATGACATCTTTTGTCCTACCCTCCCGTGGCAGAAGGGTCCTATTGGAAACTAAGGGATATTAAGGCCTCCTTTTAATAGAGAACCGGAACAAAGCATTAACACATAGTGAATACATGAACTCCTCAAACTATGGTCATCACCGGGAGTGGTCCCGATTATTGTCACTTCGGGGTTGCCGGATCATAACACATAGTAGGTGACTATAGACTTGCAAGATAGGATCAAGAACTCACATATATTCATGAAAACATAATAGGTTCAGATCTGAAATCATGGCACTCGGGCCCTAGTGACAAGCATTAAGCATAGCAAAGTCATAGCAACATCAATCTCAGAACATAGTGGATACTAGGGATCAAACCCTAATAAAACTAACTCGATTACATGGTGAATCTCATCCAACCCATCACCGTCCAGCAAGCCTACGATGGAATTACTCACGCACGGCGGTGAGCATCATGAAATTGGTGATGGAGGATGGTTGATGATGACGACGGCGACGAATCCCCCTCTCCGGAGCCCCGAACAGACTCCAGATCAGCCCTCCCGAGAGGTTTTAGGGCTTGGCGGCGGCTCCATATCGTAAAACGCGATGATTTCTTCTCTCTGATTTTTTTCTCTCTGAAAGCAAATATATAGAGTTGGAGTTGGTGTCGGAGTGTCAATAGGGGGCCCATGAGGTAGGGGGCGCGCCCTAGGGGGGGGGCGCCCCCACCCTCATGGAAAGGGTGTGGGCCCCCTGGTCTTCATATTTGGCGAGGATTTTTTATTATTTTTTCTAAGGTATTCCATGGAGTTTCTGGACTTTCTGAGAATATTTGCTTTCTGCACATAAAACAACACCAAGGTAATTCTGCTGAAAACAACGTTAGTCCAGGTTAGTTCCATTCAAATCATACAAGTTAGAGTCCAAAACAAGGGCAAAAGTGTTTGTAAAAGTAGATACGACGGAGACGTATCAACTCCCCCAAGCTTAAATCCTTGCTTGTCCTCAAGCAATTCAGTTGACAGACTGAAAGAAAGAAAAACTTTTACAAACTCTCTTTGCTCTTGTTGTTGTAACTATGTCAAGCCAGCATTCAAGTTTTCAGCATAGATCATAACTAACCACATTTGCAATAATCGTCAGGTCTCACAATTACTCGTATCAATAGCATAATCAACTAGGAAGTCATAATAATAAATCTCGGATGACAACACTTTCTCAAAACAATCATAATATGATATAACAAGATTGTATCTCGCTAGCCCTTTCTAAGACCGCAAAACATAAATGCAGAGCACCTTTAAAGATTAAGGACTGACTAGACATTGTAATTCATTGTAAAAGAGATCCAATCATAGTCATACCCAACATAGATTAATAGTGATGAATGCAAATGACAGCTGTGCTCTCCAGCTAGTGCTCTTTAATAAGAGGGTGATTACTCAACATAAAAGTAAATGGATAGGCCCTTCGCAGAGGGAAGCAGGGATTTGTAGAGGTGCCAGAGATCGGTTTTGAAATAGAGATAAATTGTATTTTGAGCGGTATACTTTCATTGTCAACGTAACAACTAAGAGATGGCGATATCTTCCATGCTAAACACATTATAGGTGGTTCCCAAACAGAATGGTAAAGTTTATACTCCCCCTCCACCAACAAGCATCAATCCATGGCTTGCTCGAAACAACGAGTGCCTCCAACATACATCAGGTCCCAGGGGAGTTTTGTTTGCAATTAATTTTGATTTAGTTTGCATAAAGCATGGGACTGGGCATCCCGGTGAACAGCCATTTTCTCGTGAGTGAGGAGTGGAGTCCACTCCTCTTGAGAATAACCCGCCTAACATGGAAGATAAGGACAGCCTTTGTTGATACATGAGCTATTCGAGCATACAAAACAGAATGTTTATTTGAAGGTTTAGAGTTTGGCACATACAAATTTACTTGGAACGGCAGGTAAATACCGCATATAGGAAGGTATAGTGGACTCATCTGGAATAACTTTGGGGTTTAAGGGATTGGAAGCACAAGCAGTATTCCTGCTTAGTACAGGTGAAGGCTAGCAAAAGACTGGGAAGCGACCAACTAGAGAGTGACAACAGCCATGTACATGCATTAAAATTAATAAACATTGGATGCAAGCATGAGTAGGATATAATCCACCATGAACATAAATATCATGAAGGCTATGTTGATTTTGTTTCAACTACATGCGTGAACATGTGCCAAGTCAAGTCACTTAAATCATTCAAAGGAGGATACCACCCCGTCATACCACATCATAATCATCTCAATAGCATGTTGGCATACAAGGTAAATCATTATAACTCATAGCTAATCAAGCATGGCACAAGCAACTATGATCTCTAATTGTCATTGCAAACATGTTTATTCATAATAAGCCGAATCAAGAATGCGAGACTCACCATATGTACAAAAACAAAAGAGGTCGAGTTCATACCAGCTTTTCTCATCTCAGTTAGTCCATAATATATCATCATAATTGCCTTTCACTTGCACGACCGAACGGTGTGAATAATAATAAGAGTGCACGTGCATTGGACTAAGCTGGAATCTGCGAGCATTCAATAAAGAGGGGAAGACAAAGCAATATGGGCTCTTGGTTAAATCAACAATAATGCATATTAGAGCCACTTCAACAATTTAATTATGGTCTTCTCCTACGGACCCCCAAAGAAAATAAAAGAAATAAAACTATTTACACGGGAAAGCTCCCAACAAGCAAAAGAAGAACGGGAAATATTTTTGGGTTTTCCTTTTAATTATTACTACTACAGCAGAAAAATAAACTACTACTAAATTTTTTTGTTTTTCTTAAGGTTTAACAAACACACAAGAAGAAAACAGGAAAAAGAAAATAAACTAGCATGGATATTACAGTGAAAAAGTATGAGCACCGACATCTAGCAATGAGTGTGTGTGAACATAAATGTAATGTCGGTGAGAAATACGTACTCCCCCAAGCTTAGGCTTTTGGCCTAAGTTGGTCTATGTCCACGGCTGGCCTGGCGGATATCCATAATAATAGTTGTTGGGGTCGTACTGTGATGAGGAGGAATAGTTGGGATCATACTGTGTTGAAGATGAAGACTCTGACTGCCACTGGCTGACAGTCATCTCTGGATCCCAAGAATAAACAGATTGTTGGGGAGGCTCATCGTGTGGTTCCTGTTCTGGCTCCTCGGTAGGTGCAGGGTTCCGGTAGGCATGAATAGCCGTCAACGGAACAAGGTATGTGCCTGTAGTCAAATCAAACAAAGAAGGAGCAGGCAGGGTGATAGTCTCAGGATGATGTTTATTAAAGAACAATTGATATCTAAGCTCCCCTGCCCTATTCTTAACAATAAAATCATGTGCTACCATACTTTTATGATCTAGATAAACACGGGGCAGCACCTTTTCTTCCTTCTCAGCATGCCTAATAGGTATGTTAAAATGTGCGGTTAGGCGTGTAGCATAAATGCCTCCAAAGATGGGGCCCTTAGTACGGTTCATATTTAACCGTCTGGCAATAATACCGCCCATACTAAAAGTGTTATCACTGTATAAACCTTGGAGTAGAATAATTATATCAGGGATACTATGGTTTCCACAGTTTCCACATCCAATTAAACAATGACTAGCAAATAATGCAAAGTAACATAAAACAGGAAAATGTATGCTAGTGATTCGTGCATCGGAAACCTTCCTGGTTTCTCCTACAGTGATATTATTAATAAATCCCTCCACATCATCATGGTGTGGTTCTTCTGTCTTGCCCTCAAAAGGGACTAAACAAATACGACAGAAATCAAAAAGTGACATCTCCTTATGCTCATCATATAAATGAAATTCCACCGTAGGTGGTGAGTTCCTGGGATGAAAATAAAAGTTTTGCACAAAGGTATTTGTGAGTAAGAGATATTGATTGCATTGGTCATGGAGGAAAGCGGTGAGGCCTGCATTGTGAGCCAATTCATGAAAATCTTCATAGATACCGACTGCTCTCAAGAAATCATCAGAAGGCCATTCACACGCCCGAATCTCTGTGGTGCGTGGCAAATTATACTTAGGCTTCGGTGCCTTTTCCTTCGAGCTTTGGCTCAATGAGCCCCTCAATAATCTCCTCATCATTTTCTGAAAAATTCAGAAATTTTTAGTAACTTCAAACAAAAGTGAACCAACTTCAATAAAACTGATAGCAACTACTCCTACAAGTGCCTAGGGCCTATATCAAGCATTTGAACTACTGGAACCATATAAATTTACATGCAAGCTCAAGAAGAGGGTCACCTATGCAGCACAAATTTGCAAAGAATAGAGCACTAGAACAAAAACTAATTGGACCAATGGAGGAGTCACATACCAAGGAACAATCTCCCCAAGCAGTTTTGCGAGAGGTGCTTTGAGCAAGGAGATCAAAAATCACAACAAAAGTGGCTGGAACTCACGCTTGAGTTGGTTTTTCGGGGTTGTGTGAGGCAGAGGAAGAAGATGGGTGCTGGGATAAGTGGAGGAGGGCCACTGTGGGCCCACGAGGCAGGGGGCGCGCCCTATGGGGGGTGCACCCACCACCCTCGTGGCCAGGTGGCAGCTCCTCCCGTGGTAATTTTTTCTTAGTAAATCCTCAAATATTCCCAAAAAATCATATTAAATTGGCATGGCATTCTGAGGACTTTTATTTTCGGGATATTTTTATATTGCACAGATAAGACAGGAAACAGACAGAGAAATACTATTTTTACTTTATTTCTACTAATTAACAGAAAATATAAAGAGGGTACAGAAGGTTGTGCTTCTAGTTTCATCCATCTCATGCTCATCAAAAAGAATCCACTAACAAGGTTGATCAGGTCTTGTTAACAAACTCATTCCGATAATCATGAAACCGCAGAAATTTCGAATAACACTAAGTTACCTCAACGGGGATATGCACATCCCCTATAATAAGTATATCATATTTGTTCTTGACAGTTGGTAGAGGAAATTCAAAACCTCCAAATATAGTTGATGGAATTTTTCCAATGGAGTTGGTACTATGAACTTGAGGTTGTTTCCTCGGAAAGTGTACCCTATGCTCATTACCATTAACATGAAAAGTGACATTGCCTTTGTTGCAATCAATAACAGCCCCTGCAGTATTAAGAAAAGGTCTTCCAAGAATAATAGACATACTATAATCCTCGGGAATATCAAGAATAACGAAGTTCGTTAAAATGGTAACGTTTGCAACCACAATAGGCACGTCCTCACAAATACCGACAGGTATAACAGTTGATTTATCATCCATTTGCAAAGATATTGTCGGCGTTCTGGGAACGGGGGTCCCCAGACATGCCGCCTGCGGCCTGCGGCGTGGCTCAAAGGGGGCCCCAGCATGGCCCATCTTCACCAACACAAACTCAAGATCCTCGCAAGAGGCCAAGCCTCGCGGGGCGGACGACGCGGAGCTTCCTCAGGCACGGCCTCGTCAGGCTGGCTCACGAGGAGGCGGAGAGATCAAGGCGGGGTACTTCGCGAGGTGCCCGTGACGCAAGCCATGACGACTCAGGGCGCCAGGCGGGTGCCCGCCCGCGTAGTGTCCTCCTTTCCTCTTTGGTGCAAAGGGGGGCAAGCGCAGCCGCAGAGTACCGAGGCATCAGGCAAAGGTTGCCATTTCGGTGTAATGAGACCAAGACCAGGAGGACTACGAGACGGAGGTCACCATGGGGCCCAAGACGGCGTCATCACCAGAGCTTTGCGCATGGGAAGACTACTTTTGTCCGGATAGCTGATACTTGCTGTCCCCTTTCAAATTAGCCTGCCATTGTTGGCTCCCTTCCCGATCAATATTTGGGAAGAGGACCAGGGCCTCTATACATAGGACCGGCCACCCACGTAGCAAAGGGTTCGGCTCAGTGTGCTCCAAGGGCTCGACAAGTTGAGAGGAAGTAAGCAGAGAGAGAGAGATAGAGAAAGGTGGTTGAACTCCTCCCGGTAGTTCATCGCCCCAGCCAAGAACAGTCCGTCGCGAGGCTGTTCTCCCTTGTATTGTTCATCATCATCAGCCCAAGAGGCAATCCACACACCACACACTGGAGTAGGGTATTACACCACAACGGTGGCCCGAACCAGTATAAACCTCGTGTCCCTTGTGTTGTTCTTTTCATAGATTTGATCCTAGCGTGGCAGAGGGGTGCAGGAAGGTAGGAGGCGAAATCTCCGCGCGCACCCCAGTGTTCGAACCTCAAGGGTCTGCCGGAACCTGAAATCCGACATTTGGCGCGCCAGGTAGGGGAGCGCCGGAATTCGTCTTCCACCGCTTCGTTCTCCTCCGACCATTACGCCCATGTCTGACGCACGTCGGGCCCGCGCGGAGCGTCGGGCCGCCCTCGCTTCCCGCGTCGCCCAGACAGCCCCTGTCGGTGGGCGCCTCCGCCGTTCCCCGTCACCTGCCGTCAACGCCGCCACCGGCCCGGCGGGGGACGAGCGGCAAGCATCGTCCCGGCATCTGTCCGTGCGGCAAGATGGCCGCACCGCAACTCACTCGCTCACCCCAGCTGGTTCTTCGTCCCGTGTGCTCCGCGCGCCCATGGAGCCCCGCAACCTCTTCCCCGCCTATCGCGCTGCACCAACACCCCCAGTCGTCGCAGCCCTCTTGGGCGGCTCGCAGGCGCCGCCTACAAGTTACCACGTCAAGCCGTTCATCCATCGGGTCAGCGTCGCTTCCACACGGCAGGGGGCTCCCCTGGATCGGGCGGCGCCCGAGACCGGCCTGAGCTTCAGCCCGGAGGACCACCACTCCAACTCGGCCTGCTCGGGCGCGCTCCCCATGCTATGCACCCCCACCATCTGCTAGGTGGCCGTCACCAGAACTCTCATCGATGGCGGGGCGGGCCTCAGCGTGCTCTCAGTCGAGGCCTTCAACCTCCTCTTCATACCCCTGGAACGGTTGCAGCCCAGCCGGCCCTTCTCAGGCGTTGGGGGCAGGTTGTCTAGCTCCTTGGGGGCAGATCCGGCTCCCAGTGACCTTCAGCACCTACGACAACTTCCGCACGGAGCTGGTCGACTTTGACATCGCGCCCACCGGCCTCCCCTACAACACCATCCTCGGCTACCCAGCGCTGGCCTAGTTCATGGCCGCAACGCACCCGGCGTACAACCTCATGAAGATGCCCGGGAGCAGCGGTGTCCTCACCATGCACGGGGATACCAGTGACGCTCTGCGGGTGCTCATGCTCGTCTTCAGGACATCAGCGTCGGCACAGCCTGCCGACTTGGGGGCCCCCGAGCCCAAGGGGGCTGCGCCCGCCAAGAAGAAGCAGTTGTTCACCCAAGACAAGGCAGAAACCAAGCAGGTACCCGTCGATGAGGATGGGTCCACCAGCGCCACTTTCACCATAGGCGCCCACCTCAAACCCGAGCAGGAGGAGGCCCTGGTCGTGTTCCTGCGCGCAAACAAGAAGGTATTCGCTTGGGAGCCGAACAAGTTGGCAGGGATCCCCAGGAGTGTAATCGAGCATCACCTCAACGTGTGCCCCAACGTGCGCCCTGTGAAGCAGAAGGTCAGGCGGCAGTCCACAGAAAAGCAGGCCTTCATCGTCCAAGAGACCCGCAAATTAGAGGCCGCTGGGGTCATTCGCGAGGTCCGATACCCAGATTGGTTGGCCAACCCTGTCGTTGTGCTGAAGAAGGGAGGGAAGGAACGCATGTGTGACGACTTCACCAACCTCAACAAAGTGTGCCCGCAAGATCCGTTCCCGCTCCCCCGCATTGACCAGATCGTTGATTCCACTGCGGAATGCGACCTGTTGTGCTTCCTGGATGCCTTCTCTGGGTATCACCAGATCAAGATGGCGGTGGAAGACGTCGAGAAGACGGCCTTCCTGACCCCGTGCGGGGTGTACTGCTACACCTGCATGCCATTCGGGCTGCGTAATGCAGGGGCGACCTTTCAGCGGCTGATGCATATCACCTTGGGCCCGCAGCTCGGGAAGAATGTTGAAGCTTACATTGATGACATCATGGTAAAATCTCGAGAGGCCAGGACCTTGATACAAGACCTGGAGGAAACCTTCGCGAGCCTCAATGCAGTGATCCTACGGCTCAACCCAGAGAAGTGTGTGTTCGGAGTCCCCTCGGGAAAGCTCTTGGGTTTCCTCGTGTCCCACCGAGGCATCGAGGCTAACCCGAAGAAGGTCAAGGCGGTGGAAGACATGAGCCCGCCAAAGACCCTCAGAGAAATGCAGAAGCTCACGGGGCACGTGACCGTGCTAGGGCGCTTCATCTCCAAGTTGGGGGAACGAGCCCTGCCCTTCTTCCAGCTAATGAAGAAAAAGGGGCCCTTCGAGTGGACTGAAGAGGCTGACAAGGCGTTCCAGGATCTCCAAAGATACCTGACCAGCCCACCGGTCATGGTGGCCCCGCGCCCTCAGGAGCCCCTGGTGCTCTACCTCGCCACCACTCCCTACTCCGCCAGCGCAGCCTTGGTAGTAGTCAGAGAGAAGCGCCAGATCAAAACCACGGCAGCAGCCCGGGATAAGGCAGAACAAGGACAAGGAAGGCCCATAGAAACCGCCATCACGGCTGAGGAGGATCAGCCGCCGCAGAGGGGCGCACCAGAGGCGGAAGAGGCCCCTCTTCTAGATGGCCAGTCTCAGGAGGCCCCATTGCCTCAAGAGGCGCCACGGTCTCCGAAGGAAGCCACCAGCACTGACGCACTCCACCTCGTTGAGCACCCAGTGTACTTCGTCAGCACAGTGCTGCGGGATGCAAGAGCACAGTACCCCATACCTCAAAAACTCCTCCTCGCGCTACTGGTGGCTTCGCGAAAACTGCGGCACTATTTTCAGGGTCACCCCATCAAGGTCGTCTCGTCATACCCCCTGGAGAGGGTGCTTAGGAGCCCCAATTCAGCTGGGAGGGTCGCTGAGTGGAACATAGAGCTGCAAGCGTTTCAGCTCGAATTCAGCACGACCAGAGTCATCAAGGGAGCAGCGTTGGCAGATTTTGTGGCAGAATGGACGGAGGCGCCAGGCCTCAAGGCCAACGAGGATCGGTCCCTGTCCCCGGGAAGCGAGGCGCCAGAAGGCTGGGTCATGTACTTCGATGGGGCGTTCTCCAGACACGGCGCAGGGGCTGGGGCGATGCTTATATTGCCCACCCAGGACAAGCTCTATTACGCCGTGCAGCTTTGTTTCCAGCACGACGAAAAGGTCTCCAACAACATAGCGGAGCATGAAGGTTTAATAGCGGGCATGAAGGCCGCAGCTGCCCTAGGGGTGAAATGCCTCACCATCAAGGGCGATTCGCAGATCCTTGTCAATTTCTCCAACAAGGTGTACGAGCCGAAGGATAAGCACATGGAGGCCTACCTTGCAGAGGTCCGCAGGATGGAGAAGCAGTTCTGGGGGTTGGAGTTGTAGCATGTGCCCCGTGGCACCAATCAGGAAGCCGATGACATCGCCAAACGCGCATCCAGGCGGTTACCTCAGGAGCCTGGCGTTTTCGAGGAGCGGCTCTTCAAGCCTTCAGCCTTACCGTCATTATCAAGAACGGCTCAGCCCAGGGAGGAGCTCCCTCAGCCACCTGCCTCAGGAGCTCCGGCTTGTGGCCCGGCCTCGGGAGCACGCCTGCTCCTGACGATGGAACCTCAGGAGGGATGTTGGATCACGGAGCTCCGGAGCTACCTAATGCAAGGGACCCTGCCAGAGAAGGAGGAGGAAGCAGAGCGAGTGGTGCGCCAGGCCATGGCATACTGCATCAAAGATGGAGAGCTCTACCGGAAGCGACCGAACGATGTATCCCTGCACTGCATCTCCAGGGAGCAAGGGAAGGAACTACTGGAAGATATACATGGCGGAGACTGCGGACATCATTCGTCATCACGAACCCTCGTTGGCAAGGCGTTCCGTAGTGGGTTTTACTGGCCCACCGCGCTCAGTGACGCCGTTGAACTACTGAAGGCTTGTGAGGCCTGCCAGTTCCACGCCAGGCAGATCCATCAGCCGGCAGGGGGCTTGCAGACTATCCCCCTTTCGTGGCCATTCGCAGTCTGGGGGCTTGATATCTTGGGTCCGTTTCCTCGGGCGCCAGGGGGCTACCGCTACCTTTACGTTGCCGTGGACAAGTTCACCAAGTGGGCTGAAGTGGAGACTGTCCGCACCATTCCTGTGGGTTCCGCAGTCAAGTTCATCAAGGGCATCGTGAGCTAGTTCGGGGTGCCGAATCGCATCATCACGGACAATGGTTCGCAGTTCACCAGTAACCTCTTCAAAACATATTGTGCTAACCTTGGAACGCAGATATGCTACGCTTCAGTGGCGCACCCCCGAAGCAACGGCCAGGCCGAGCGAGCCAACACGGAGGTCCTGAGGGGCCTCAAGACCAGGACGTTCAAGAACAAGCTGGAGGCTTGCGGTAAAGGTTGGTACGACGAACAGCAGTCCGTGCTGTGGTCCATCCGCACCACCACGACCAAGCCAACTGGAGAGACCCCGTTCTTCCTGGTCTACGGAGCAGAAGCAGTCCTCCCTCACGAGGTCAGACGTCGCTCCGCGCGGGTCCTGGCGTTCGACGAGGCGCAGCAGGACGCCATGCGGGGGACGGACCTCGTGCTGGGGGAGGAGCGTCGCCGGGAAGCCGCGCTGCGAGCGGCGAGGTACCAACAAGCACTGCGGCGATATCACTACCACAACATCCGCCCCAGGACTGTTGAGGTAGGGGACCTCGTGCTCAGGCGGGTTCTCTCCAGGGAGGGATTGCACAAGCTCTCTCCCATGTGGGAGGGCCCGTTCAAGGTTGTTCATGTTTCCAGGCCCGGCTCCGCGCGCTTGGAGACTCAAGAGGGAGTGCCGGTCCAGAATGCATGGAACATCCAGCACCTCCGGAGGTTCAACCCCTGAAAAGGCCCGGAGCCTGTGAAGCAAGGCGAGTGCCTGTGAAGCTATCGCATTTTGGAAAAGGCCCGGAGCCTGTGAAGCAAGGAGAGTGCTTGTGAAGCTATCACGTTTTGGAAAAGGCCCGGAGCCTGTGAAGCAAGGCGAGTGCCTGTGAAGCTATCGCGTTTTGGAAAAGGCCCGGAGCCTGTGAAGCAAGGCGAGTGCCTGTGAAGCTATCGCGTTTTGGAAAAGGCCCGGAGCCTGTGAAGCAAGGCGAGTGCCTGTGAAGCTATCGCGTTTTGGAAAAGGCCCGGAGCCTGTGAAGAAGGCCAACGCCTGTGAAGCTCGCCGCCCATGACACTCTCACGTAATAATGAGTTGGGGCTGTACACGCCCCGGAGTCTCAGGAGCGCCGGCCTCAGGCCCTGGGGAAAATAGAAAACAGAAAGAACGAAAGCCACTGCGACGCCTCGGCCCTTCTAGCATCACCACACGACCCTCCTCGGCCCCCTGTCACTTTCCCCTCTCTCCCTGGAGCTCCTCCCCTCCTCTATTTCTCGGCCCCAAGCAAGACCGAGAACCGCCGTCGTCGCCGTTCGCCGTAGTCACAGCCACCGCCACCCCCTCGCCCCTCAGACGTGCCCATGGGCTCCGCCTCCGTCATCTATGCCTCCTCGACGGGCCAAGCAACCGGAGACGCGCCGTATCGCCACCATCAACATCATCTTCAAGCTCCAGCGCCGGCAATCACCGTTGCCACTCCGTCGTCTCTAGAGCCACCCTCGAGCTGACGAGTACTTCAAGCGACGTGCTGTGAGCTACTGGTCATTTCCCCCATCCTCCCCTGCTCGATTTCTTCCTCTAGCCTCATCGCCTGTGAAACCGAGGCCGCCGTCCGCCATGGCCAGCGAGCCCGCGCTCCAGAGCCTCTCCTGCTCGCTCCAGGGGCACTGACACGCTCCTGGCGCCTCCACGAGGCTGCCTAGCCACTCCGTTTGCTTGCTTGAGAGCTGCAGCCGCAACCCCGTACTCACCCGAACTCCGGCGCCGCCGCGAGCTCACTTCCGGCAAGCTCCGTCCACCCTGCGGCCTCCCACCTGCTCCTTTGGAGACGCGCGAGTGAGGGCCTCCTCCCTGTGCCCTTATCTCGCCCAGCCGCCTCCTCTAGCGCCGTCTTGTGTGGACTCCGCTGCGCGGGAAGGTCACTGGCGGCTTAACTCCAGCTGTGTCGACGTGGCGCCGTCATTAGTGGCTAATGACGCCACTAACTAACCCCCTCTCTTGCTGACTGTGGGCCCATGCCTTAATTAAACCAAGATTTATTCCTTGTTTAGCTTAGATTAATATAGTCGGCCCCACGAGTCAGTTTGACCATGCCACGTCATTGTTGAACCGGACCCACCAGTCAGCCTCTGTCCCTGCCCTGTTTCACTAACGTGCGGGTCCCACTAGTCAGGTTTGACCTGGACCACCTCTGTTGACTTGCTGATGTCACACCGACATCATGCTTACGTAGTAAATGTTTTCTGGGATTTCAAATAAATCAGAAATGATTTATTTATTTCAAAAAATACCCAAAACTTCTAAAATTCATAGAAAATCAACCGTAGCTCCAAATCAAATAATTTATATATGAAAAATGATTAGAAAAATCCAAAGAATCTGATTACGGCATTGTCATGCATGTTTGAACAACTTATGCTTGCTGATAAGGTTAAATCAAATAAGTGGCATTTAAATAATCACATATGGAGTTGAATTTGGATCTTTGGTTCAAACCAACTTCATTTAATCTGGTTTTAGTTGCATTAGCTCAAATCACAACATCTTGCCACGTCATGATCATGCATCATATTGTGCATTGCAGCGATTGTGCTCCCTCTCTGTTGCCGGTACCTGTTCCCTCCAGAGTAGACGTTGTTACCGATGATGAGTTCGATGACACCGATGAAGAATTATATTATCTTCAGAAGTGCCATGCAAGCAAAACCCCGTTGTTCATTCCAATACAATCCCACCCTCTCCCTCCTGCTCTCTTTTACTGCATTAGGACAACAATAATAAAACTTTTACATGTTGTGGTAGTTGAACCCCTTTCCTCTGCATGAACTATCATTGCCACAGTAAATAGATGAAACCCACTAGCATGAGTAGGAGTTGTTTGAGCCCTGATATGCCTACTAATTCATGCTTGATTGTCATGCCTGCTATTGCTTAGAGTTGTCTCAGGTCTGATTCATCGAGGATGAATTAGAAAGTTGTGAACATGTCCTACTGTGTGTGAGCTAAGTGTGTTGAACACGATTTGGAAAAGGTATCGATGAGAGGCCATGTAGGAGTACATGGTGGGTTGTTTCATTGGAACCGTCCTTAAGCACCGAGATCTGTATGTGTGATTTAAGAACCAGCTATTACCTTGCATTGGGCCCGAAACCAATGGACCCTCTCGGCTTCTTAACCACCCTAGTTCTCTGTCTAGGAGTTGCAACTAGTTTCTGGTGTTTATAGGATATGTGTTGGCGGTCGTGCGTAGCGCTGACCCTAGGGGTGGGCTATGATGCGGTAGATACACCGTGGTACGGTGTACCGAGTCGCCAGTTTGGTGTCTCGGGAACCCTGTACACATCGTTCGGGGCCGTATGTGGAAACCTCAGTCGGACTCCCTGCGGATGGAACCTGGATAGGCGATAAACCTGGACTAGAGACTTGATTGTTTAGGTAGGCCGTGGCCGACACCCTCATTGGGCTTTCGCTTGAAGGTTGCCGAGTACATGTCGTGTAAACGGCGGTAAGTGGTGAGAGCGTGTGTGAAGAAGTACACCCCTGCAGGGTTAACATCATCTATTCGAATAGCCGCGTCCGCGGTAAAGGACTACTTGGTTGCCTATACAGTTCATAGACAAGTGAAAGTGGATACTCTAAAATGCGCAAGATAAGCGTGAGTGCTATGGACGGCGTTCTCGTAGGGAGACGGGAGCGGATCCATAGTGGTGTATTGATATGGTGAATATGTGGACTCGTGTGCACCACCTCAAAAGAGTTGCTTGCAGTCATAGTTCAGGTTAGCCACTGAGTCAAAGCTGGCTTGCTGCAGTTAAACTCCACTACCCCTTTGTTGATACCGATGCATATGTAGTTAGTTCTGATGTAAGTCTTGCTGGGTACATTTGTACTCACGTTTGCTTAATTTATGTTTTTGCAGAGAGATTTCAGTCTTGCTAGTAGTTCCACATGGACTTCGACGTTTAGCTTGTTACCTCAGCTACGATCTTGTGCCCTCGGCAGGATCTGGTAGATAGTCAGGCTTCTCAGCCTTTTTCATTTGTAGATGGTTGTACTCAGACATGTTAAACTTCCGCATGTGCTTTATCTTGTATGCTCTGAATGTTGGGTCATGTGACCCATGTTTGTAATATCTAGCTCTTCAGAGCCTAATGAATAAATACTTTGAGTCGTAGAGTTTTGTTGTGATGCCATGTTGTATTTGCACATATCGAGCATATTGTGTGTATGTTATTGAAATGCTTGGTATGTGTGGGATCCGACAATCTAGTTGTTTATCCTTGGTAGCCTCTCTTATGGGGAAATGTAGTCTGGTGTTTCCACTGAGCCTTGGTAGTCTTCTACAAGCCGGTTTACCGGGGTCCTGCTAGCCCAGTACTACTGCTCCGGAACACTTAGACTGGCCGGCATGTGATTCACTTCGTTCTTGTGCTTGTCCCTTCGAGGAAATGTCACGCGGTGACTTCCGGAGTCTTGCTAGCCTGCTACAGCCCGGGTTCCCGGAGTCCTGTTAGCGCAGTTGCTACAGCCCGGATTCACACGCTGATAACCGACATGTTCGATGTTGTTTCATGTATGCCTGTCCCTGTAAGTTAGTGCCACTTTGGGTTCATGACTAGTCATGTCGGCCCGGGTTCTCTGTCATATGGATGCTAGCGACACTATCATATACGTGAGCCGAAAGGCGCAAACGGTCCCGGGCCAGGTAAGGTGGCACCCGTGGGAATACCTTGCGTGAGTCCGCAAAGTGATATGAAGTGTTACATGCTAGATCGGTGTGACTTAGGATCGGGGTCCTGACAGCGTTGGTATCAGAGCCTGACTGCCTGTAGGATTACCAAGCCAAACTGGTCGAAGTTGAGTCTAGAAATGCTTTAGTTATATACGGGAATTGATTGTGGAAGGGAACGTAAGGCTCTTTTTACTCCTTTACCTTATGCCCTTCTGATCTGAGTCATCCTATTCTCTTCTACGGGGATTAAGAACTAGGTCTTCTCATCTATCTATCAGGATGACGATTTACTATGTTAGAGACTTATAGGATTGCTAGATTCAAGCCTCAGTTCAGTCTCTACTACTTTTGTGTGTTCATAGCTGGCCTCAAAACCTTGATATGATGTTGTTGAATGGTTATGCCACCATTTTGCAGGATGTCTCAAATCTCTTTGAGCATTTACAGCCGTTATGCTGTCTGAGTCATCCCAGGTTTCTAAATAGTCTGATGCTTTTGCAAATCCCTTATTTCTGTTCTCGAAGTCCCTTTGGGCCAGGTTAATCACACTAATTGCTGAGTTGAGTTATTCTATTGCCTCGACATATATGTTGGAGTTATTATTATGACCCTAGGTGTCTTAGAGGATCACCTGGCAATCTAGCCATGTTTTGTGTTCCCAATATGGTGAATCTGGCCACCATTCTCGAAAGCATCTCGTGATGTTATTAGCTAGTAGGTATTCCATCTCTGGGTTCCTAAACCCAAGGTTCGCTCTACTTACTTTTTGTTGATAGTGTTGCTCGTTCCTTTAGGATATTAGCAACCTTTGCAATAGACCTCGATGTCCGTGGTATTTCCTTGTTCCAAATACTATAAACCACTTATGACAGAAGTTTGTTGGATCAAAAGATCACAACAGGAGTGCTCTCGATCAGTTCCCCATTCTATATTGTGACTCTGCCAATCCTACCTCTCTGCATGGGTTATACGGAAGAAATATGTTGAATTTGTTTGGCATACTAATCCATGCATCCACAACTCAGAAAAATATATGTTCCTTTGAGTTGTCCCTCTTTAGTTGTCTTCTGACCTTCATCTATCAATTGATAGTCAAGAGTATGCATGCATTCGTTCATCGGTGCCTATCATTCTTGTGGTCCGTCAAGCCATTCTAGTTCTGAATGACTAGGAGAAACAAACTCCAGTACCTCATCCATTTCTTGGACTGGTCAAAGTAGTTGTATTTCGCAGATCAAAATGTCAATCCAGCTTTTGCTCTGTTCTACCTTGGAGTGTTACCATCTTTATGTTAGGAATGTCATGAGAATTGCACCATCTCTTATGAACTCTTTGACGCAGTGATACTTCTCTCCATCATTATTCATTCCTCGGTCCCATGTTGTTGTAACCGGAATGCCGACAAGTGAACCATGATGTGTGAAATCAATACTCCTAGCATCCGTGTTGCTTGGTAGTTATGGACATTAATATCATTCTTAGCGTGTTGGTTATCGAATCACTATTCTAGGATTGATCGTGCTACCTTGTCCTTATTTCTGGTGCACTCTTCGATCTTGGAGTCAGGATTGAATTCCTTGCTTATTTGATCATATCGTCTTTCCCTGAAAAGCAAGATTGTTCTCGAGCTTAGTGACATATCGGTGGTTCGTGATTTTCCGAAGATCTTCTCAAAATTGTTACCTGGTTGTCCCCTGACCGCCATGTTGGGTTCGTGATCAAATTGGTTTTCTTATAAATCACCCCTTCTCCAAGAATCTATATTGGATATCCCTGAGCTAGTTGGTTGAGCTAGACAACAACTTGGAGAGTTGGAAGGTAGAAGCTTTGCTTAACTTAGTTCATCTCTGAGGGATATCTTCTGTGTGTACGTGTTGAAGAAAGATGATACCTCCATCGATTGGTCCTTATGATCAGTTGTTGGATCTATTGCCTTGTCAAAACTTTGACCTGAGTATGGGCTATTGTCAAGTCAAATCAGAACCAACGATGTTCATAATGTTGTCTTACTCGTGGTTGATCCCTCGAGCATACACCATTATATGTTTTGGGTCTGACCAATGCTATCACTTGTTCACATAATTATGGAATTCCATCTCCATGGAAACCTGGATGAATTGTTGTTGAGCCCATCAGCAACACTGCTACCTTCTCCATGATTCGTGTTGAACATCCAGTTAGTATTGGAAACTTTATAAGCATTATCTTCATGTTCCGTTCATGAAGCATATGTTCAAATGAAAGAAGTGACTTCATCTAATTCATGTGCATTTGATGCAAGTTGCCGCCGTGAATTCGAGAAAGTCAATGTTGCTTTCTCTGGAATCATCCCAAATCGGTCATGCATAGATGCGAAGTATTATGTGGTTTGGAGACTTTCAACCTTCATTCTATATGTATCCCTAGCACACCAAGCCACTGATTGATTTGTTCAAGGATAATAAGTTCTAAGCACTAGTCCTGAAGGTACCCAATGGATTTGTACAAGATTCCGTTATCCTTGATGATGGTTCCCAACCAGAACTCGGTAGTGTTTTATTATAAAACTACCATGTGGCCATGCTTGTCTCGGACAGCATGTTCACATGTTGTAGCAGAACCAGCTCATGATCTGGAGCTTGCTATCATAGCTCATCTCCCGAGAATCTCGCAATGTCATCTCGTCGATTTGTGTTGCAAACTTTCATTTTCTTTCTAGACTCGCTGAATCTGGATTATTCTGACACCAACCAGATCTGAATCTCAGGCAGATATGATGGTTGGAACATTTCCCAGGAACTATCATATTGGTCTCTCTGTAACCCGGTAAAGTGGATGTCGTGGCCAACACACCCAGCCGGAAGACCTATTATTGTAGTATCTTGATTGAGTAAGTTGGCCACCTCCCCATAAGGATTTCGTAGGATTTACTCCAATAGTTATTCCTTATGGATTCCTGAGCTCCCAGAGTCCGACCTGCTACTTGATGTTCTAGATACCAAACCATTTCAATGAATGGGTTAGGCTAGCACATCAAGGAGAACATTAGAAGCGGAGTGCTAAATGTCTCTCGGTCGATCATCCAGATTTTGATCCCTTGGCCTCGCTAAGGTGAAATCTGAGAAAGTTTTATATTTCTTTGCATCTGCATCCTCCATCATTATTCATCATGGTAGTATGTTGTGTTGCCAGGATCCTTGCCATGGATATTGGTAAAACTTGATGAATATGGAAATGTTCAAGTTCTTGAGAGCACGTGCAAGCACTAGGACATATTGTCGGCATTAATTGGATCCGCTCTGAGTTTCTTCGATTATGCCATAACCTTTCAAACAGTGGAATTACTCTCGATTGTTGAGTTTCTACCCAGTTACTAGAATCATTCCCATCATTTGCATTTTGTTCCTAGCTTGCACCGCCATTGTGCCATCCTTTCGTACCCCATCAAACGATTGTTGGTGAATTGCCTCAGGGTGGTGTAGAGAATTTCAATGATCTCTAAATCAAAAGTAATTCTGTTTGCCATCTCAGGTAATGATTCTACGAGTCACCTCCTCCAACATGTCTCGTTAGGGTATCATGGCAACTCAACTCCTCGCTACGTTGACAACCATTCACCACCTTCTTAAGTGTGGAATTGTTGCCTACCTAGTGAACTTTCGTCCTCCGTTTCACTCTATTCCTTTGGATGTATGTTTCATGTCTCAGCTCGAGAGATGTTTCAATGTCTCATTCTGTGAGTTGATCATCAGCTGTTCAATCTTCGAGAAGATTGATCCTTCTAGAGTTTTCCTTTTCCTCGCGTTGTCATATTGGTTGGAGTTCTTAGAGCAAGACGTCGAGACAAAGATGATGATTGAATGAATGTTCTCACAAAGTGCAACCTGGATCATGAAGATTGTGTTAGTTTGCGTCCCCCCTTCATCTTACCCTACGCTTGAATCTCGGGACGAGATTATTGTTTAGTGGGGGTGAGCTATCACATGCCTAGTTCTCGTAATACCTAGTGCTAGCATCTGGTGTTGCATCATGTTTACTTTTCACAGAAAGTTGAAATGGGGATGACAGAACCCCCAGCACCCCCTCTGAAACCAACTAGGGTTTACTAAAATTATTTTCAATGAACCTGAAATGCCCTTATAAAATGTTCATCATCTTTGCCTTGGTCTAGAACCTCTGACAAAAATGGTGCACACTTTTCTAGGACAACAGAGGGTCACTGAATTAAATCATATAGTATTTGCATTTGGGCATTTAAATGCTATAGAATATTTTAAATGCTCAAATAACCATAAACTAAAATGTTTACTATTGGATATATTATAAACAGTAGCCTTGATTAGTTTCATGATTTTTGGAAATGCCCTGGCATTTTTAATAAAGCCCTGAAGTTACAGAAAAATAGAAAATGGAAAGAATTAGAAAGAGAGAGAGAGAGAGAAAAACCACATGGGGTTCTACCTTAGCTTACATTTGCGGCCTGCTACTATAGCTACCTGGCCCAGCCCACCTGGTGCTGCCAGTCGTCGTCCACCTCGCGCCAGGAGGACGTGAGCGCGTGCCCGACACGCGCACGCCACCTCCTGCTTCCACTGCGACGCCTCGGCCCTTCTAGCATCACCACACGACCCTCCTCGGCCCCCTGTCACTTTCCCCTCTCTCCCTGGAGCTCCTCACCTCCTCTATCTCTCGGACCCAAGCGAGACCGAGAACCGCCGTCGCCGCCGTTCGCCGTAGTCATAGCCACCGCCACCCCCTCGCCCCTCAGACGTGCCCATGGGCTCCGCCTCCGTCATCTATGCCTCCTCGACGAGCCAAGCAACCGGAGACGCAATGTATCGCCGCCATCGACATCATCTTCAAGCTCCAGTGCCGGCGATCGCCGGCGCCACTCCGTCATCTCTAGAGCCACCCCCGAGCTGACGAGTACTTCAGGTGACGCGCTATGAGCCACTGGTCGTTTCCCCCATCCTCCCCTGCTCGATTTCTTCCTCTAGCCTCATCGCCCGTGAAACCGAGGCCGCCGTCCGCCATGGCCGGCGAGCCCACGCTCCAAAGCCTCTCCTGGTCGCTCCAAGGGCACTGACCCGCTCCTGGTGCCTCCAGGAGGCTGCCTAGCCACTCCGTTTGGTCGCTCGAGCGCTGCAGCCGCAACCCCGCACTCACTCGAACTCCGCCGCCGCCGCGAGCTCACTTCCGGCGAGCTCCGTCCACCTCGCAGCCTCCCACCTGCTCTGTTGGAAGCGCACGCGCGAGGGCCTCCTCCGTGTGCCCTTATCTCGCCCAGCCGCCTCCTATAGCGCCGTCCCATGTGGACTCCGCCGCACGGGAAGGTCTCCGGTGGCTTAACTCCGGCCGTGTCGACGTGGCGCCATCATTAGTGGCTAATGACGCCACTAACTAACCCCCTCTCTCACTGACTGTGGGCCCATGCCTTAATTAAACCGGGATTTATTCCCTGTTTAGCTTAGATTAATATAGTTGGCCACGCGAGTCAGTTTGACCATGCCACGTCATTGTTGAACCGGACCCACCAGTCAGCCTCTGTCCCTGCCCTGTTTCACTGACGTGCGGGTCCCACTAGTCAGGTTTGACCTGGACCGCCTTTGTTGACTTGCTGATGTCACACCGATGTCATGCTTACATAGTAAATGTTTTCTGGGATTTTAAATAAATCAGAAATGATTTATTTATTTCAGAAAATACCCAAAACTTCTAAAATTCATAGAAAATCAACCGTAGCTCCGAATCAAATAATTTATATATGAAAAATGATTAGAAAAATCCAAAGAATCTGATTATGGCATTATCATGCATGTTTGAAAAACTTATGCCTACTGATCAGGTCAAATCAAATAAGTGGCATTTAAATAATCACATATGGAGTTGAATTTGAATCTTTGGTTCAAACCAACTTCATTTAATCCGGTTTTAGTTGCATTAGATCAAATCACAACATCTTGCCACGTCATGATCATGCATCATATTGTGCATTGCAGTGATTGTGCTCCCTCTCTGTTGCCGGTAACTGTTCCCTCCAGAGTAGACGTTGTTACCGACGATGAGTTCGATGACACCGATGAAGAATTATATTATCTTCAGAAGTGCCAGGCAAGCGAAACCCCCTTGTTCATTCTGATACAATCCCACCCTCTCCCTCCTGCTCTCTTTTACTGCATTAGGACAACAACGATTCAACTGTTACATGCCGCGGTAGTTGAACCCCTTTCCTCTGCATGACCTGTCATTGCCACAGTAAATAGATGAAACCCACTAGCATGAGTAGGAGTTGTTTGAGCCCTGATGTGCCTACTCATTCATGCTTGTTTGTCATGCCTGCTATTGCTTAGAGTTGTGTCAGATCTGATTCATCGGGGATGAATTGGAAAGTTGTGAACATGTCCTACTGTGTGAACTAAGTGTGTTGAACACGATTTGGTAAAGGTATCGATGAGAGGCCATGTAGGAGTACATGGTGGGTTGTTTCATTGGAACCATCCTTAAGCATCGATATCTGTATGTGTGATTTAAGAACCAGCTACTACCATGCATTGGGCCCGAAACCAATGGACCCTCTCGGCTTCTTAACCACCCTAGTTCTCTGTCTAGGAGTTGCAACTAGTTACTGGTGTTTATAGGATATGTGTTGGCGGCCGTTCGTAGCACTGACCCTAGGGGTGGGCTATGATGCGGTAGATACACCATGGCACGGTGTACCGAGTCGCCGGTTTGGTGTCTCGGGAACCCTGTACACATCGTTCGGGGCCGTATGTGGAAACCTCAGCCGGACTCCCTATGGATGGAACCTGGATAGGCGATTAACCAAGACTAGAGACTTGAGTGTTTATGTAGGCCGTGGCCGACACCCTCGTTGGGCTTCCGCTTGAAGGTTGCCGAGTACATGTCGTGTAAACGACGGTAAGTGGTGAGAGCGTGTGTGAAGAAGTACACCCCTGCAGGGTTAACATCATCTATTCGAATAGCCGCGTCCGTGGTAAAGGACTACTTGGTTGCCTATACAGTTCATAGACAAGTGAAAGTGGATACTCTAAAATGCGCAAGATAAGCATGAGTGCTATGGATGGCGTTGTCATAGGGAGACGGGATCGGATCCATTGTGGTGTATTGATATGGTGAATATGTGGACTCGTGTGCGCCACCTCAAAAGATTTGCTTGCAGTCATAGTTCAGGTTAGCACTGAGTCAAAGCTGGCTTGCTGCAGTTAAACTCCACTACCCCTTTGTTGATACCGATGCATATGTAGTTAGTTCTGATGTAAGTCTTGCTGGGTACATTTGTACTCACGTTTGCTTAATTTATGTTTTTGCAGAGAGACTTCAGTCTCGCTAGTAGTTCCACATGGACTTCGACGTTTAGCTTGTTACCTCAGCTACGATCATGTGTCCTCGGCAGGATCCGGTAGATAGTCAGGCTTCTCAGCCTTTTTCATTTGTAGATGTCTGTACTCAGACATGTTAAGCTTCCGCATGTGCTTTATCTGGTATGCTCTGAATGTTGGGTCATGTGACCCATGTTTGTAATATCTGGCTCTTTGGAGCCTAATGAATAAATACTTTGAGTCGTAGAGTTTTGTTGTGATGCCATGTTGTATTTGCACATATCGAGCATATTGTGTGTATGTTATTGAAATGCTTGGTATGTGTGGGATCTGACAATCTAGTTGTTTATCCTTGGTGGCCTCTCTTAAGGGGAAATGTGGTCTGGTGTTTCCAATGAGGCTTGGTAGTCTGCTACAACCCGGTTTACCGGAGTCCTGCTAGCCCAGTACTACTGCTCTGGAACACTTAGACTGGCCGGCATGTGATTCACTTCGTTCCTATGTCTGTCCCTTCGGGGAAATGTCACGCGGTGACCTCCGGAGTCCTGCTAGCCTGCTACAGCCCGGGTTTCCGGAGTCATGTTAGCCCAGTTGCTACAGCCCGGATTCACACGGTGATGACCGACATGTTCAATGTTGTTTCATGTATGCCTGTCCCTGTAAGTTAGTGCCACTTTGGGTTCACGACTAGTCATGTCGGCCTGAGTTCTCTGTCATATGGATGCTAGCGACACTATCATATACGTGAGCCAAAAGGCGCAAACGGTCCTGGGCCAGGTAAGGTGGCACCCGTGGGAAGACCGTGCGTGAGGCCGCAAAGTGATATGAAGTGTTACATGCTAGATCTGTGTGACTTAGGATCGCGGTCCTGACAGTAGATGTTATATGCATGATTAGAGCACAAAGAGTTGTGGGCGATAATAGTCATACTGCTTACCAGCATGTCATACTTTGATTCGGTGGTATTGTTGGATGAAGCGGCCCAGACCGAGATTACATGACCGCGTTCATGAGACTAGTTCTACCGTCGTGCTTCGCACACAGGTGGCTAGTGGGTGTCTGTTTCTCCAGCTTTAGTTGAATCGAGTGTGACTACGCCCGATCCTTGTTGAAGGTTAAAACAACACACTTGATGAAAAATCGTTGTGGTTTTTGATGCGTAGGTAAGAATGGTTCTTGCTAAGCCCGTAGCAGCCATGTAAAACATGCAACAACAAAGTAGAGGACGTCTAACTTGTTTTTGCAGGGCATGTTGTGATGTGATATTGTCAAGATGTGGTTATATAAATTGTTGTATGAGATGATCATGTTTTGTAACGAAGTTATCGGCAACCGACATGAGCCATATGGTTGTTGCCTTATTGTATGAAATGCAATCGCCATGTAATTGCTTTACTTTATCACTAAGCGGTAGCTATAGTCATGGAAGCAGTAGTTGGCGAGATGACAATGATGCTATGATGGAGATCAAGGTGTCAAGCCGGTGATGATGGTGATCATGACGGTGCTTTGGAGATGGAGATCGAAGGCAGAAGATGATGATGGCCATATCATATCACTTATATTGATTGCATGTGACGTTTATCTTTTATGCATTTTGTTTTTCTTAGTACGGCGGTAGCATTATAAGATGATCTCTCACTAAATTTCAAGGTATAAGTGTTCTCCCTGAGTATGCATCGTTGCTATAGTTCGTCGTGCCGAGACACCACGTGATGATCGGGTGTGATAAGCTCTATGTTTACGTACAATCGGTGCAAGCCAGTTTTGCACAAGCACAATACTCAGGTTAAACTTGACGAGCCTAGCATATGCAGACATGGCCTCAGAACACTAAGACCGAAAGGTCGAGCGTGAATCATATAGTAGATATGATCAACATAGTGATGTTCACCATTGAAAACTTCTCCATCTCACGTGATGATCGGACATGGTTTTGTTGATATGGATCACGTGATCATTTAGATGACTAGAGGGATGTCTATCTAAGTGGGAGTTCTTAAGTAATATGATTAATTGAACTTTAATTTATCATGAACATAGTACGTGGTAGTATTTTGCATGTCTATGTTGTTGTAGATAAATGGCCCGTGCTATTGTTCCTTTGAGTTTTAATGCGTTCCTAGAGAAAGCTAAGTTGAAAGATGATGGTAGCAACTACACGGACTGGGTCCGTAACTTGAGGATTATGCTCATTGTTGCACAGAAGAATTACGTCCTGGAAGCAGCGCTAGGTGCAAAGCCCGCTACAGGAGCAACACTAGATGTTATGAATGTCTGATAGAGCAAAGCTAATGACTACTCGATAGTTCAGTGTGCCATGCTTTACGGCTTAGAATCGGGACTTCAACGATGTTTTGAACGTCATGGAACATGTGAGATGTTTCAGGAGTTAATGTTAATATTTCAAGCAAATGCCCGAATTGAGATATATGAAGTCTCCAATAAGTTCTATAGCTGCAAAATGGAGGAGAATAGTTCTGTCAGTGAACATATACTCAGAATGTCTGGGTACCACAACCACTTGACTCAACCAGGAGTTAATCTTCCTGATGATAGTGTCATTGACAGAGTTCTTCAATCACTGCCACCAAGCTACGAAAGCTTCATGATGAACTATAATATGCAAGGGATGGATAAGACAATTCCCAAGCTCTTCGCAATGCTAAAGGCTGCGGAGGTAGAAATCAAGAACGAGCATCAAGTGTTGATGGTTAACAAGACCACTAGTTTCAAGAAAAAGGGCAAAGGGAAGAAGGGGAACTTCAAGAAGAACAGCAAGAAAGTTGCTGCTCAAGTGAAGAAGCCCAAGTCTGGACCTAAGCCTGAGACTTAGTGCTTCTACTGCAAAGGGACTGGTCAGTGGAAGCGGAACTGCCCCAAGTATCTGGCGGATAAGAAGGATGGAGAAGTGAAAGGTATATTTGATATACATGTTATTGATGTGCACCTTACTAATGCTTGCAGTAACGCCTGGGTATTTGATATTGGTTCTGTTGCTAATATTTGCAACTCGAAACAGGGCTATAGATTAAGCGAAGATTGTCTAAGGACGAGGTGACGATGCACGTGGGAAATGGTTCCAAAGTCGATGTGATCGCCGTCGGCACGCTACCTCTACATCTACCTTCGGGATTAGTATTAAACCAGAATAATTGTTATTTGGTGCCAGCATTAACCATGAACATTATATATGGATCTTGTTTGATGCGAGACGGTTATTCATTTAAATTAGAGAATAATGGTTGTTCTATTTATATGAGTAATATCTTTTATGGTCATGCACCCTTGATGAGTGGTCTATTTTTATTGAATCTCGATACTAGTGATACACATATTCCTAGTATTGAAGCCAAAAGATATATGTTTAATAATGATAGTGCAACTTATTTGTGGCACTGCCGTTTAGGTCATATTGGTATAAAGCGGATGAAGAAACTCCATGCCGATGGGCTTTTGGAATCACTTGATTATGAATCACTTGATGCTTGCGAACCATGCCTCATGGGCAAGATAACTAAGACTCCGTTCTCCGGAACAATGGAGAGAGCAACAGACTTGTTGGAAATAATACATACTGATGTATGTGGTTCGATGAGTGTTGATGCTCGTGGTGGGTATCGTTATTTTATGACCTTCACTGATGATTTAAACAGATATGGGTATATCTACTTGATGAAACATAAGTCTGAAACATTTGAAAAGTTCAAAGAATTTCAGAGTGAAGTAGAAAATCATTGTGACAAGAAAATTAAGTTTCTACGATCTGATCATGGAGATGAATATTTGAGTTATGAGTTTGGTCTTCATTTGAAACAATGCGAATAGTTTCGCAACTCACGCCACCTGGAACACCACAGCGTAATGGTGTGTTCGAATGTCGTAACCGTACTTTATTAGATATGGTGCGATCTATGATGTCTCTTACTGATTTACCGCTATCGTTTTGGGGTTATGCTTTAGATATGGCTGCATTCATGTTAAATAGGGCACCATCGAAATCCGTTGAGACGACGCCATATGAACTGTGGTTTGGCAAGAAACCCAAGTTGTCATTTCTTAAAGTTTTGGGTTGCTATGCTTATGTGAAAAAGCTTCAACCTGATAAGCTCGAACCCAAATCGGAGAAATGTGTCTTCATAGGATACCCAAAGGAGACTGTTGGGTATACCTTCTATCACAGATCCGAAGGCAAGATATTTGTTGCTAAGAATGGATCCTTTCTAGAGAAGGAGTTTCCCTCGAAAGAAGTGAGTGGGAGGAAAGTAGGACTTGATGAGGTAACTGCACCTTCTCCCTTATTGGAAAGTAGTTCATCACAGAAATTAGTTCCAATGATTCCTACACCAATTAGTGAGGAAGCTAATAATGATGATCATGAAACTTCTGATCAAGTTACTTCCGAACCTCATAGGTCAACCAGAGTAAGATCCGCACTAGAGTGGTATGGTAATCCTATTCTCGAGGTCATGTTACTTGACCATGATGAACCTATGAACTATGAGGAAGCGATGATGAACCCAGATTTCGCAAAATGGCTTGAGGCCATGAAATCTGAGATGGGATCCATGTATGAGAATAAAGTATGGACTTTGGTTGACTTGCCCGATGATCGGCAAGCCATAGAGAATAAATGGATCTTCAAGAAGACACTACAAAAAAATACACTTCCTTGATGATACGTGTTTGTCATAGTAGGTCGCGTTTTTTGTCATGCATGTACATCCATGACGATTTTATGACAGAATCAAGATAGTCATACTTGTGTTGTCGTAGAAGTGTTCCATGACATTACCAAAATTATCATCACGTAAGTGTGCACTTCCATGACGATAAATCACGCGTCACAGAAGGGCTTTCGTCAAGGGTGACCGACATGTGGCATCCACCATAACGGAACACCGTTAAGCTATCGGGTCGGGTTTTGGATCCGATAACCCGTTAACAGCCCCGACCGATGGGGATTTTCCACGTGTAAAATCATCATTGGCTGGAGGAAACATGTGTCGGCTCATCGTTGGGACAGATGTCATCCACTCATTGGACAGAAGGCGCCTATGATACGTCGACACGTGGCACGGCCCAACAGGGGCCGATTCTAGTGAAAAGGCCGGCCCGTTTGACTTGGTCAAAAGGTGGCGAGTCAGCCCATGGAAAGCCTGTTAACGGCATGTTCGCATATAGCCCATTTATAGCCCGCTAACCCAAGGCCAGTTACGCCCTATCCGAATTAGGCCCAGTAGCGTCATCTGGGCCATCCAATATGATTCCAGCCCGTTTTCACTTCTGGCCTATGTATGGCCCATGACGTCTTTCGTCCCATATGAGGCCCTATGTAATTCTTGGCCTATTAACGGCCTATGGTGAAACTGGCCCGTAATGAACAGTGTATCACTTTACACCCATTAATGGCCCGTGGTGCCCGTAATGAACAGTGTATCACTTTATACCCATTAACGGCCCGTTATTCCGTTGGGCCGTTTCCAGCCCATGTTATCTTTCGGCCTTCTCAGAGCCCATTTATTCTTGGGCTCATTTCAAGCATTCGTTTACTTACGGCCCGTTACTATCATTTTCTGCTTATGGGCCAAATTCAACCCGTGGTTACAGTCGGCCCGTTTGTGGTCCGTTAATACGTTCGGCCGTTTTCATAGCATCATCAAATACGGCCTATTAACGATGGCCCGTTATGGTCGGCCCATGAATGTACGATCCCAACTCTAGCTCGTTTACGGCCATAATGCAGCCTGTTATTTGCCCATGTTTGGCCAATCGATCATACGGCCCGTATAAGGCCTATTGATGATACGGCCCGTAGAAGGCCCATTGTTTCTACGGCCCATAGAAAGCCCATTGTTTCTACGGCCCATAGAAGGCCTACTGTTTCTACGGCCTGTAGAAGGCCCACTGTTTCTACGGCCTGTAGGAGGCCCAGTGTCACTACAGTAAATATTAGCCCATGGTTATTGTGGCCTAGTTTTAAAAAATAGGTTATTGCAGCCACTAGCAAACCGCAGAAAAAGAACTGCACTGACTACAAGCAAACAAATAAAAAAGACAACAAGGAAATAAATAAGCAAGCAACTTATGCTAGGCTATCATGGCTATTACACATATTACATCCAGTGGGCATCAAAGTTCACCACCAGCGCAAATATAGGGAACAAAGCAGCATATAAACGCCGCAACAAAACAAGTCCAGAACTGAAACCACTTCAAAAGAGTTCAAGAAACAATATCCTGGGTACCCATAATGCTGGCAAGATGCTTAGCAAGCTTATTAACTTTCTCTTGTTTGGCGCTTAAATCCTCCAGCGCTTGTTGTTGCACAAGAAAGTACGCATCTGAATTCTGCAGGGACTTCCTCAGTCCTTCGGCTTCTTGCCGCAGCACAGCTGACTGATGCCTTTCAGCTTGTAGCTGAGACTGAAGAAGCCGAAGTGATTCAGGCAGCGAGTTCTAAGAGCTTGTGCCAACGGTACTGGCCAGTAACTCGAACACTACATCAACGTAGGACTGTGGGGTTTTCTCACTGTCTCCAAGATCGTTTTATCACCTTTCTTGGAGACCAACAAGGTTGTCTCACTATCTTGAACCTTATCTACATTACTTTCTCTACCATTGCATAGTAGGGTGCTCTTCTCCAATATTCTGTTTGCATACTACAAGAGAAACAAGCAGACACATCACAGGTTTAGCTTGTAGTATACGGAACTCATTTTGGTAAACCGGTTCAGTAGTAAGGTGGACAGGATAACAACATGAAACAAACATATATCTATGTACTATGGTCACTGTATTGTCCATATCATTCTAGATTATGTTCCCTAATCAAGATAGAGACATAGTTCAACTCATATATTTTTAAGACACAGCAGCATAGACAAAATATAAGTGTGAGAAACTACACAGCATTGGCAGCACTTGTAATGTCCATCACATGAGAAGATAACTGTTTATACAACTTAAACTGAAATCAACATAGAGCAAGAAGTTAGAACAAAAATCCAGTTAAAGAAATAGGTTTAAAACATACCTGTTGCGCCATTGGAGTTTCAATTGGATCCTTTAAATTTGAAAGTAGTTGGTATGAGTAAATGTAGTGATGCAACAGCAAAGGAGTATGGACCATAGCTATGGAATCTGACCTAAGAACAGTTGCTCTTCTACTTTAAACGTGGAGTTTGGGTTTGCTGTGGTGGTCTTCGTGCTTTGGGCACTGCAGTAGCTTTACAAACTGCTCGTGTGGGGGTACTCTATGGTGGACATGGTGCTTTGTCAGTTATAAGTGGGTTACTATCTGCTGGGGTTACGGTTAGATGGGTTGTAGCTGGTTCTCTGCCCAACAATGTAAGTGTGCAATCTGGAAGAGTCTCGATTATGTGTGGTGGGGCTAGTTTGTGGGCCAGTACAACCATGGTTCTATCTGCATCAACGAGTAGCATTGTCTTTTGTGAAGAACGGGTTTTGCTCCCTTAGATACTGCCATCACCCCCTCAAATTCAAATGGCTGATAAACAAGAAAAGAAATTGAACGTACAGACATTGTATGATAGACACATGTGGTAATTCACATATATGTTGTCTAACCAAACAGGGCAGCATGACAGAGTTTCACATATATGATGCGTAACTAAACAGGATAGCATGACACAGTTTCAGATATATGATGGATAACTTAATAGGATATAATGGCATAATTCAACATATGATGAGTACCTAAACAGGATGACATGACAAAACTATATGATGTCTTTCTAAAATAGGTTGGGATGAAATAATTCACATACATGTTGTCTAAGTATGCAGGATGGCATGATATAATTGACATAATTGATTCATATACTAAGCAGCTGGCACTCACATGTATGATCTCTAAACTAAGTAGATAGAATTCAATATTGTGCATATGATGTCTAAACTAAGCAATGCAAGACACCATATGCATCATATGAGAAATATAAACATTGCAACTTAGAGCATACACCTCAGGTGGGATATAGGACTGGTCATCTGTCTCTGAATCCTCCTCTAAGGAGCTCCCTGTAACCATCGAGATATATGCTTCAACAGGTACCATTGCCTGCTCTGAAGACCTTGTTTTCACTCCAGATTTTTCCATAACTGGCTCAAATGGCTGATACACATGAAGAGTAGTTCAATATACATAGATTGTCGACAAATGGAATTCGTAATGAAAAAAAGATGGCATGAGATAATTCACATATATGATGCCTGGCTCCATGGCGGTGCATAATTCACATATATGATAACTGGCTGAAAAACATGGCATTGCATAATTCACATATCTGATATAGAAAGCAAATAGGAGGCATTCACACAAAGCATGTCTACTCTAAGTAGATGGCATGGCAATGCAAGACACCATATGCATGATATGAGCAATATAACCCAGCCAAGTTAGAGCATGCACCTCGGGGGGGGGGGGGGAATACGACTGGTCATCTCTCTCTGAATCCTCCTCTGAGGAGCTATATGTAACCATCAAGAAATCTGCATCGGCAGGTAGCACTGATTGCTCAGAAGACCTTGTTTTCACTCCAGATTTCCCCATGACCGACTCAAATGGCTGATGCACAGGAAGAGTAGATGAATGTATAAACATTATTGACAAATGGAATACATTATGAAAAAAAATATGGTACGATACAATTCACATATACGATGACTCGCTAAATAGGATGACATTGCATGATTCACGTATATGATGCCTGGCTAAAGAAGATGGCATTGCATAATTCCCATATACTCCCTCCGTTCCTAAATATTTGTCTTTTTAGAGATTTCAAATGGACTACCACATATGGATGTATATAGACACATTTTAGAGTGTAGATTCACTCATTTTGTTCCGTATGTAGTCACTTGTTGAAATCTCTAAAAAGACAAATATTTAGGAATGGTGGGAGTATGATATAGAAACCAAATAGGTGGCATTCACACAAAGCAAATCTAAACTAAGCTGATGACATAGAAGATGTATAATGTAAGCAATGCAAGGCGCCATATGCATGATATGACCAACATCAGCATGCCAGGTTAGAGCAAACACCTCAGGTGGTAAACATGCATGGTCGGCTCCTTCTGAATCTCCATCTGAACAGTTATCTTCCTCTGGAATACAATCTGGAAATGCAGGAGGGGGGGGCACTTCGCCCACCATGGAGCGGCGTCTGCATGACATTATATTCGCATGCAACGGTCTTCTCTTTTTCTCTACATGTTCAGTACGATTGTGTACAATATCTGACATGCATAACAAAAAAAAGTTAGATTTTGTAAGGCCTAAGGGGTGCATGCAAAAATCAAGACTGATGGTAGAAAACAAGTGGATGGATCCAAAACTAATGATAGCAGGTAGATCATAGCTTCAGTTTAAAAAGATAGACAATGGATCATCTATTGTTTGTTGCCCACCCAACATGAACCACATAGAAGACCCCAGATGAACCAGATAGTAGACAGATACTATTCGTTGCTGGCTCGATATGAGACCCATGGGCAATTCAAAACTCAAGATTGAACAATAAAGTAGCAGGTAATAATAATCGATGTATAACGTAAGCGAACACGAAAGACTGCGGCCTCTCTTCCGGAACTGTGTAGTCCTCAGGTTCATCTGCTCAGTCGATGATGGTAATGCAGTTGGCGTGGCTGCCGGGAACGGGGAAGATGATCTGAGGCGGCGAAAGGAAGTCTGCAGGGGGATCTCTGCTGCAGTGACCACTTCTGTCGATGGTGCACCTCAGGTGGGGTGGATGACGGCACAACAGGAGTAGGACATAACACACAGAGTTTTCTTTGACGCCTATCTGAAAATGAAGTAAATCTGTAAGGGCTCCTTAGAATTGGAGGTTTCTATAAACGTAGGGACGGGAAAAACACATGAATAGGATAGGAATGCATGTGCAAAATAGAGCATTTGGAAACATAGGATTTCAGTCAACCTGGGTGTTTGGCTCACATGAATTGGAAGAACAGATGAATGGAGAAACAAAGTGATGCGACGAGTGTACAACCTCTTTGGCATAGCCTTGTGGACCTCAGCATCATTGGGTTGGACATGGAGGATGGTGATGATGCTGGTGTGACTGTCGGAGGCAGGGAAGAAGATCCGAGGCCTCTAGAAATGGCGCCGAGGGTACTGCTCCGCTGTGATGGACGGTTCCGTCTTTGGAGCAGCTCCGCTAAGGTGTACGACGACGAGGCTGAAGCATGACAAGACAGGCAATGTTAATCTGAAGTGGGACCCTAATATCATCTGCAATAGATGATGTAAAATACATCACCAAAAAGTGCTAGAGGTAAAACACATCAGCCGTGCCACGGCCGCTCCGACAGATGCTGTCAGTACTGTTTGCTCTGAACTTAACTAAAGAAAATGAACTTCACAGTCGAAACTGAATTTTACTGTCGAAACTGATTGAACTAGTAACAGAGCATTGCAATAGATGTTTAGGGCGTTCGAGGACTAGTAGCAGAGAAGCAGTGATCTAAATCAGCAGACACTCGAGCAGGGAACGCACTAGCAGAGAGAAAGTCGTGCAGTAGCATCGCGAGCGAGTGCTAAAGAAGCAACTCCTGTAGCTGCCGGAGGTCGTGCAGCAGCAACAGCGCAAGCGAGAGCAAGAGTAGAGCAGCAGCACGAACGAAAGCAGGAGCAGTGCAGTAGCACGACCGGCAGCAAGAACAGAGCCGCAGCGCGAGCGAGAGCCGGAGCAACTGTAGCTAGTGCCGTTGTGGAAGTCGCTGCCGAGGAAGCAACGACATGGGGGAGAGACGCCATGGATGATGTGGCCGGCGACGACGCCGTCGATGGAGAAACGCCATGTCTGCTCGGTATCGAGCACCGGCAGCCCCGTGAGATCGAATAAAAGATAAAATGCAGCGGTGAGTGCATAACCTCCTTGGTGGCGCCGAGTTGGCCTTGGCTTCATCGGAGGAATTGGTGAGGGTGCTGCGGTTCCGGTGTGGCAGGTCAAGACGGCGCTGTGGGGATTGAGGTGGCGCGATAGACGAGGCGAACGTCGGGGCAGCTCCTTGGAGGTGGAGGACGGGGCGGCTGATTCGGCGGGACGACGAGATCGACAACGGATCCTCATCTGGAGCAGTGGATGAGGGACGATGAGCTGTTGCAGTGGACGACGTAGTCGGGGAAGAGTCTCCGGCTGGGCGGCGGTCGGGAGGCCGAGGGAGGAGCGTGGGGTTTCGTGGGTTTTAGCAGCCTTGGTGTACGAATGGGGGGCGAAGGGGGAGGGGGAGCCAAGCTTAGGGACGCACTTGTCTGAAATGTAGGGTAAGTTACCAGCGTAACCCGACCGGTTTTGACACCACGACATGGAGCTTCATTTTCGGCTGAGGGGTAGAAGGGGGATTTTGCGTGTCTGGGCTGCGGGAGCGATTTCGGATGAGGAGGGAGTTCTCGCGCGCATCCAAATTTCGGGATAACAAGGCGCGGCGTGGGTTGAAGAATCCGGAGTTTCAAAGCAAGTGAGACAAAACATACTCGAGCTTGAAAATTTCGGGATAACAAGGTGTGGATTCCTTGTTCGGCAGAACAAACTTAACGTGTAAAAAAACAATTCATACAAGACACAAGAGAGTCATGTCCCCTTTTACTATATTGCTATAGATGCCATTGAAAAAACTACAAGAAAAATGTAAAAAAAATCAGGAGAACAAGATTACCCTGCACAGTACCAAATCGATTCGCACTTCCCTCAACAACAACAAAAAACATATCAATTCCCACCAAAGAAAGAGTAATGTCCCTTTTTATATGATTACAGATGCCATGATCTCGAATTTCAATTTTTGAATCCACGTTATGTTGAATTCGAATATATCGTTAGGTGACCTTGCGGTTTATAATTGATGTAGTCGTACATTTTGATCTTCCATCATATATGAACATTTTACTCCACCATGTGAACATATATATTGTCGTCTACCATATGGACTAAATTTAAATCAATTTTCCTTATTTGAATACGATTGTTGTCAAGTTATACAATAATTTAAATATTATCTTGATAACAAAAAACATACATATAGCAGTAATCATATTTCACTATGAACTACATGTACCATACGCTCTCCAATTCAAATATTTCTATCCATTTTATGTTGAATTCAAATCATAGTACATTATTGGTCTAGGTAGCGAGATGTTTGGGATAATCTAAACCCTGTTTTCATACGTATAATTTTTGGCTGAATTGGGACAAGTTTTGGTATAAGCCTCTTTCAAAACCGGAGATTCTCTCAACAAGCCTCGTGGTTCCGAGAGGGAATGTGCCACCTTTCTGTGCGAAACGATATATGCTGCCTCCCCCTAATTTTACTTACAGAGGCAACATAGAACTATATGAGTGCCCTATTAAATTTTGGAATTATTTCGGGTTCATTTGGCCTTTTTATATATTAATTGAGTTTCTGGACTTTTAATGTGCATAATCTAAATATGAATTGCATGCACATGCTCCGGTGCACCAAAGTGGGTTGAAAAATCACATGTGTGTCCTTGGTTGAATTTCTAGGTCCCATGGAAGAAATGAGAATGAAATTCAAACATCTGGGCGTCATGACTCGGCCGGGAACATCGAGAAACTTTGATTTTAAATTCATGTAAATCCAAAACTTGCCTGGAAATCATGAAATTTGGCATGGTGTCATGTCATGGCACTAACATGTTGTGGTAAAAAATTGGGCCGATTTGGAAGCTCGTGGTTCTAAGAGGGAACGTGCCACCTTTGAGTGTGAAATGATATACGCTGCCCCCCCGTTGAGTTTCTTAACAAAGGCAACATAGAACTATATTAGTGCCCTGTTAAAATTTGGAATTATTCCGGGTTTGTTTGTCGTTTTTTATACATTAATTGAGTTTCTTTCATTTAATGTGCATAAGTCAAATTTGAACTACAAGCACATGCTCTCGTGCACCAAAGTTGGTTGAAAAATCACATTTGTGTCCTCGAGTGAATTTCTAGGGCCCATGCAAGAAATGAGAATAAAATTAAAACATCTGGGCATCGTGGCTCGGCCGAGAACATTGAGAAACTTGCTTTTAAAATTCTTGTAAATCCAAAACACGTCTGAAAATCATGAAACTTGGCATGGATGTCATGTCATGGTACTACCATGTTGTGGTAAAAAAATCGCCGAATAGGAACAGATTTTGGTATAAGCTTTTGCAAACTGAAGCTTCTCTCAAGAAGGCTCGTGGTTCTGAGAGGGAACATGCCACCTTTGAGTGCGAAACAATATACATTATCCCCCTTGAGTTTATTTACAAAGGCAACATAGAACTACATGAGTGCCCTGTTAAATTTTGGAATTATTCCGGCTTCGTTTGGCCTTATTTACACATTAATTGAGTTTTTGGTCATTTAATGTGCATAATTCAAATTTGAACTACAAGCACATGCTCCCGTGCACCAAAGTTGGTTGAAAAATCACATTTGTGTCCTCGGGTGAATTTCTACTCCCCCCTTCCATTTATATAGGTCCTAATGCATTTTTCGGGGCTAATTTTGACCAAACATTAGATCAATAATATATGACATGCAACTTACACAAAGCATACCTTTAATTTTGTATGTCAAAGGAGCTTCCAATAATATAATTTTCATAGTATACATCTCATGTGCTATTAATCTTGTCAATAGTCAAAGGCTGTCTTGAAAAACACATTAGACCCTATATAGATGGAAGGAGGGAGTAGGTCCCATGCAAAAAATGAGAATAAAATTCAAACATCTGGGCATCGTGGCTTGGTCGAGAACATTGAGAAACTTGGTTTTAAAATCATGAAACTTGGCATGGTGTCATGTCATGGTAAAAAATTGGCCGAATAGGAACAAATTTTGGTATAAGCTTCTTGCAAATCGGAGCTTCTCTCAAGAAGGCTCGTGGTTCTGGGAGGGAACGTGTCACCTTTGTGTGCATAATTCAAATTTGAAATACAAGCACATGTTCCAGTGCACCAAAGTTTGTTGAAAAATCACATGTGTGTCCTCGGGAAAATTTCTAGGTTCCATGCAAGAAATGGGAATGAAATTCAAAATTCTGGGCGTCGTGGCTGGGTTGGAAACATTGAGAAACTTAGTTTTTTAATTCCTGTAAATCCAAAACACGCATGAAAATAATGAAACTTGGCTTGGTGCCATGACATGGCACCAACATGTTGTGGTAAATTTGCAGTCTGATTTGCAAAGGCGCACACATTAACAATCAACAAAGTCATTTTGGAACAAGTGCTGTCACGTTACAATCGGAAACACAAGTATTATTGAAACCGTGGGCGTTCTACTTACTAGTACCATTTACGTGCCGCCACGCGTCCCGATTTTTTATTAGCTAGGAGGCGCCGTGCAGGGTAGCTATTTGAGTACGAGAGGCCTGCGATCAAACCCCTACGCGTGCTTATCGGGAGGAGAGCCCTTTGATATCCATCTGTCGTCCACCTCTCTCCCAAGGTCTCCATTAATGGCGCCCGAGGCTCTGTTTATTGACGTGTCTATGTCTCACTCGACTGAGATTTGAGAGTGAAAAAAGAAAATCTAAAAGCACGGATCTTGATGTAAGATCCGACGGACCTATATAGCATCTAGTGCGACTTATAGCAAGACTGATGAATATATAAGGACGATTAAAAAAATTGATCAAAGAAGGACTTGCACCTTCCGATTTTCATTACTGAAAACCACCACAATTCACAAGAAGTTCAGCACAACTCCAGCCTAACACGAAGGACTAAAAGCTACCAGATTGAAATCGCAACATCCCAAGAGGCCAACAAAGGCCAAACATCCGCGCTAGAACCCAACAGTTCACAACCGACGACACAATCCACATCCTCAACCAATTATTACATCAAAAGAAACCAGGAAACTAGTCTCCGCGGCGAGCGGCGATGAGCTCTTTCGTGTCCTTAAGACGCTGCTTGAGAACATCCACGGATTCCTCCACCAGACTTTGGCGCTCGTTGTGGAGCATGTCATTCTCGTCCATAAGTTTCTTCAACAAGGCACTGGTCTCCTCCTGCAGGTCTGCACTTCGGACGATCTTCTGCCTTAGCAGGTCGCGCTTGGCCCGGAGCCTCTCATTGCCCTCCCTTAGTTGCCGGATGACGCCGGTAGCCTGTTCAAATGGGCTATCATGTCGTCCTGCAACCTCGCCGAGCCGGAGATCTGATACATCTAGCTATGGACGATCGCATGCATGCGCCTGTAACAGTCGTCGCCTGCCCGCAAGAAATTTTATCAGGCCGCTGCGGCGCGGCGGGACATCTCTGCTGCATTCATGGCACGGCGGGACATCTCTGCTGCTTCCGCGGCGCGGCTGGACCAGTCTGCTGCATCGACGGCGCGACGGGACCTCTGTGCTGCTTCAGTGGCGCGGCGGGACCTCTATGCTGCTAATTCCATGTGGCGGGACATGTCGGCTGCTCTCGCAGCGAGGCGGGACATCTCTCGTGCTTCCGCTTCCATGCTCTTGGTGACAATCTCTCGACCCAGAACTCACGCTGGCCATGGCAGACGCAAGGGAAGGATGCTGAATGACTTGTTTGTTTTTGTGGATGAGGAATGTGTAGTCATCTTGGCATACTAGTATTTATAACCGAGTACTAATACGCTCCTAAGTGGGAAACCGTTTAGGTTGTGATCGGTGTGAACAGGTTTGCAATTCAATATAGCATGGAGTAATTTGGAATGTGACGAGACACAAGCTCAAAATTTATTGACGGTTCTAGTTTCGAAGTGTGGCACTAATCCTGGATGGAGTACTTCTTTTTCTACTCCCTCCTTTCCGGTTTTATAGGGCTTATCTCAAAATTTTAGTTTTCCATTTTATAAGGCTCAATTTGGTTGTTCCCCAACACATGTTCAGAATCCAAGGTGCATTAAATCATTGCATGCAAGTATTAAGAGAAAATTGACCAATGCATGTACTTTATGCATACATGCATTGCAATTAATGCATTAATCCTATCTCTCGGGACTTCTTGCACGCACCATCGTGCCACACACAAAAACATGTACTCTGAGTTTAGTAGTACGTTATACAGGAAGAGAAGAGGTGCACGCATGCACTCGTCCTCTCACACACACGTCTATTTTTTTCTCAAAAAGGAGGATGATGACCCCCGACCTCTGCATCTGGGAGTCACACACGCAAATTATTGAAATATACTGAGTGCAGTGCTTTGATGTGTCGCGTCAACTCATACATCAACGAGAAGTTTGATTATCCTCTCCCTTGCGGACTTAACTGCACCTGCCTTTGGCTGTATGACAGGTTGGCCACACACCTGTAGGGCCCACCTTTCATACATGCAAAGGCAAGAGCGTCCCTCCCTCGCCCATGAGCATGGTGGCTGGCAAGACTAGGAGAAGCTTTCGCTACGCGCTCTCCCTCCCGCATGCGGTGGACATGCAGCAGTTCACGGTGTCAAATGGCCAGAAGCGTACCGTAGTACTCCTCCAGTGCAGTAGTATTCCATCATTGTTCGACTTCCCGAAGAGGCGAAGAGCCAGGCGTAGCCCGGACGCTCGTGTGGCAGTTTCATGTGTATAGTAGTATAGGATAGCGTGTACCATGCCTGTAAGCTTAAAATCATTGGGGTCGGCTCCATGCTATGTGGCCGTCTCGAAGTTCTAAAAAAATAGTCTTCTGGCCCTACCCGAAAACTGTCGCGCATACTGCCCGGGAAAAGCCCCGCCCTCAACTTTTAACGACGAGAAAATAGTTCGAGCTTGTTCGTTCTATATAAATACAGTACTTACTATATGTTTATTCACCCGTGGGGTTGTTCAATGAATGGAGGGGCGGGGAGCACAAGTGAACAATACTGTAGTACTACTGGTAGTAAGTAGGAGTCGTACAGTAGTCACCTTAAATAGAGAGTTTATTTTCTTTAATGCCACATACACAAATAGAAACGCTTGTTGTGGAGAGAAAAAAAGATAATCACTCCACTATATATGGACGCAGGGGCCTGAGCGCTTGCTTTACTAGGGTTTCTCTCTTCATTCTCTCATCCACTCCAGATACAAACAAGACAGCGGTAGCGACATTTTCTCTCTGCTCACCGTTGGTCACAGATCCGTCCGGATCCCTTCGGCCGGTGTGTGTAGAGGACTAAAAGGTGCATCGTTCACACAGTCATCGCCGCCGAGGGAGGAAACCCACAACTATCGGAGGGGACCGATCCTCTGCCCGTGCCGTTCTCTCGGACACATGGCCGGCTCGGGAGGTCCTCCGACCCTTCTTCCTCCCTGCCATATTTTCTGCAGATCCGACCTGCCGCCGCCGACATCCCGGCGACCCTCAGGTATAAGTTCTTCGAAAGCGGCCTTGCTCTACTGCCCCAGCTCCCCACGTGTCTGCATGTGCATCTTTTTCTACTCCCATCAGCTCTTCCAAAGCCACCTAAATTTTTAGTATTATTAGAGGTAAATCTACTTCATGCATTCGAATCTAGGGCTTTGTTCAAACAACGAAGAAAAGGGGGGAAAGTTGTAGCATGAATCTAGGACTTGATTCAAAGAGGAAATAATATGGTGAAAGTAGTAGAGACCGGATACCCAAGCGGTCTCTTGGTTGAAATGGGAGATAATGGGAAAACGCAGTACAAACTGGATAAGGAACAGATCTATTATTGGTTGAAAAAGGATAGAAAGTGGCGGCTGGTGGACAAGTCAACAGAGTATGTCCAGGATTAGATTTGCTGCCGTCACATAGTAAAAGGTCTCCAGGATTAGATTTGCTGCCCTCACATAGTAAAAGGTCTCAGGATTAGATTTGCTACCCTCACATAGTAAAAGGTCTTCAGGAATAGATTTGCTGCCCTCACATAGTAAAAGGTCTTCAGGATTAGATTTGCTGCCCTCACATAGTAAAAGGTCTCGAGGATTAGATTTGCTGCCCTCACATAGTACAATGGCACTCCTGCTATTTTCCCTAGTATGATAAGTAAGTTGCTCCTTTACGCTGCTGACTGTCCTGGTGTCCACACGGTCCCATGCCCTTAAACTAACTCTTTAGCTGATGTTGATTTACTGTGTCTGGTAAACAAGCAATGTCACCATTAAAGTAATCCCATATTTGAGGAATCTCATTGTTGATCGTAATGCTTCTGGTAACATGAAGCATTGCTGACATTTTAAAATTTCTACTGTCCTTGTGTGATTGCCATGAACATAATTAAGATGCTTCTTTTCATTTTGTATATGTTTCGTATATTCTTATTGACCAGCAACTATTTACTTTCTATCTTTTTGTGCAGATATAGATATCCATTTCACCTTGTTGCTATTGTAACCTTTTGGTGAACTGCACAAAACACTTTTTTTGGAATGAGTGTCTTGTGCAGTTCAACTAAAATGTCACGTGGGAAACATCTCTCAATTTTGGTGGAATTGCACAAAATGGTGATTGGAGTTTCCAAAATCTCCGTCAAGTTCTGCTGGTAATCTCGTGCAACATTTTATTAGCCTTTGCAAGATGGAGCCGTCACCGTCACCACAATGGCACTTTATTTTAGTGGAACTGCACAAAAGGATAAGAAAATTATAGTTGCACCTTACATGATCCGGGCAACCAACCTCAATGTTCCTCAATTTTAGTGCAACTACTAAAGAAGAACCTGCCAACTCACAAGAGCAAGTACTTCTTGCTAGCTGAATGATGCAATCTTTGCTTCATTTCAGGTGAACTGCAGAAAAAGGCGCATGAATTGTATCATGGAACTCCAGGCAGACCTCATCCAAGTAGAGCTGGAGGTTGAGTTCAAGAAGGCTGCTATTAAAGCGAAATCATGCTCTCCTGTCTCCTTGTTTGTGCTGTGCAAACAGGAATACTCAACTACAGATGTTGTGACGGTCAAGAGCATTCGCTAAGTTCTTCGATTGTATGACATGGCTAGCCAAGATGGATTTAATCCCGATATTCACTTTATCAAAAGGCTCTAATGGGTTGGTTCTGAATCTTGCAAGCTGGGAATCAGTGAGATGTGTAGGCATCTTTGTTGTACTTATTATTTGAATCTTATTTGTTGGTTCTGAATCTTGTAAGCTGGGAATCAATGAGATGTGTAGGCATCTTTGTTGTACTTATTATTTGGATCTTATTTGTTGGTTCTGAATCTTGCAAGCTGGGAATCAATGAGATGTGTAGGCATCTTTGTTGTACTTATTATTTGGATCTTATTTGTTGATTCTGAATCTTGCAAGATGGAAAACATGGCATGATGATGCAGAGGACAACAACCATAACAAATAGTTCAAACTTGGTAGTATTATCTTTGTGTAAGTGCGACAAATGTGCTGATCGTGTGCGTCCTGAGAATAATAATTCTAATTGTTGTGCATGTTGATCCTGCGGCACTGATAGAATGAGCTAATGCATTGCTTGTTTTAAGTACAAATTTCTATTAAAGCTAATTAAATTTAAGTAAAGTGACCACTAACTCCTGTTATTACAGTACCAATACAGACCCGCTCGTGAACTGACGTGTGGCCGAGGGTGCATCTTCTGCCGGGCGTGCGGCGGACGAGGGAGGGGTAGTAACTGTTGTCGCCTGTACACACTCAGCTTACTATTGAATCAAGTTCCCCAAGAGCTGAAAAATGAACTGTTGCCGCCGCTTACACACTCGTTCACTCGAAGAGACTCTAATGGCGATCCGAGGGGTGAGCCTTCTAGATATGGACTTTAGCAAGGAGTTCCCCTTTGAGTTCGCCGTTCAGTCCTATGGTTGCACCAAGTTGAATGTGATGTACACCAACGATACAGACTCAGTGAAGCTCTGCCTCGCCTCAGTCCTATGGGTGCACCAAGTTCTGGAGCATTCGCCCGTTTCATCGGCAGCGCCGACTGCACCTTCGCTACGATGGAGAGAAGGAAGAACGCGACGATTCGGCCATCTGGTGCAACAAGCTTGTCGACATCCAAAAGCAATACAAGATCATCAGCAACGGGCAGGAGAAGGACTCCGTGGTTTACCTCGCTGAGACCATCATCGACCCCTGATACGCCAACATGAAAGAAGACGACCTGAACACGTGGGATGTACCTCTAAATCTAGCCTACAAAACCTATGCGGCCAAGGACGCATACGCATGCTACGACATGTACATGTAGATCTTGGACATGAGGGCGTGTCTGCTTCCCGTAACCGACGAGTACACGGACAGCCGCAGCATCATGATCAAGTGTGCCAGGAAGGTCTAGATGTTGTACTTTATCAGTTTATAAGCACCTTTATCATTTGAGTGTTTCATGCATTAGCCTATGTGTCGTAGTTATCTGTTTTGTCCAAAATATTTTTTTAAGAACCCATTAACCTGATTGCTTTTTTTAGTGGCTATTTGCTTATGTATGTAAACTAGTTCACTTGTCCGTAAAAAAACAAGTTCACTCGGCTGCCGTGCTTTGAATCTCCTTCCTCCCAACATATTCCCCTCCTCAGGTGGACCTAGCAGGTCTCTGAATTTTCTCCCACTTTCTTTTTCGATGTAAACTGAGTTTTCTCCCAATACTTTCCCCTAGAACCAACTCAACTATCCCACGTCTAGACTAAAAAATAATAATACCCCACGTACTATTAACTCATCAAATTAAAATGATATTTTATTTCGTAAGTTGAAAGTTCTTACAAAATAATAATAATAATTGTTTATATATAATTTGGCAAGTTAACTCCTAGTGATTGCATACATAAGCTTGCAAAGATTTTACTGACGTGCAATCATGTGTTTATGTTTTTATAACATTTCTCCGTCTAGCCCAACATGATATTTTCACCCAGCCCAGCAAGTCTGCGGATTTCGAGAAAAATGCAAATGGGATTTAAACGGGCTGCATAGATGCTACATCATTGTTTCACACAGCCCACCAAATGGACTAAAAAACAAATGGACTGACAGCTGGGTCCACGGCCACAACCCAGTTTTTTTGTGATTTGCCAAGTAAGTCGCTTTGTCAGGCCTGTTGGGCTGCAAATCTTTCAAGACGAGGAGAGCTTCATTCGGCTAGCCGAGAAAATGGCTTATCAGTAATGAGAAATGGGTTGTACATTTTTAAAACATATCAAACCGCCAATTAGTTTCAAATATATTTTTTCATTTCGAGATTTTAGATTACATTAATTTTTATGCGTGGAGAATTTGTTGGATTTTATATTTGTATACATTTATTTTTTAAAACAGTTTGAATGTGAGTTGAAATTTCGGGATTAAAAACAGTTCGGACCGCACCGAAATATGCAAAATTTCGTATAATTTTTTAACCGTGGCCACAATATGGGCTGTAATGCTAACAAAAAGAATATGGGCTCCAAAAAACCTTAATAATTAGCAAATGGGCTATAAATTATTAGAAATACTGGAAGATGGGATGTATGATGTTTTCCACAAATTTGAGGCTTTCCTTAAAAAAAGGTTGACGCACAAGCAGTGACTGTTGGATGGCCATCCAACGGCCGCCATGCTTCTTCAATCTCTGCTGTTCCTGCTCCAGCCGCTCAAACAAGCATCTGCGGGACTGCCTGCTCCCTCCTCCCCGCGGCCGGCTCTGCTGCCGCGCAGGCCTCACCGCCCCACCGTACTCCCATCGCTGGCCTAGCCATCCCTCTACTCACCCACACCTGCTGTTATTCTCCGGCGATGGCAGACGAACTAGTAAACCCTTGTACAGTCGTACTCCCCTCCGCGTGGGAAACAACTGCCGTGTATTCCCTGCCTCCGTGTCGTTCCCTTCCTAGGCCTCGCCGTCGTCCACCGCCCTGGTGCTCTCGGCTCGGCCTGGTCAACGTGGTCAATGACCGACATGCATCTGAAGTGGACTGTACGTGGAGAGGCCGACAGCTAGGTCCACGGCCGCACGTAAGGAAATGCCTCCTTATTACGCGAAAAATAATGATTCCTCCACCTGACATCAGGGACCCACCGAAAGGGCCTTTGTATTTCGCGAAAAAACGTTACCGCCGCTGACAGCTCGGACCCACTAGCTATATCTTCGCATGCAAGGAAGTGCCTCCTTATTACGTGCAAAATAATTATTCCTCCACCTGACAGCGGGGACCCACTGGACGGGCCACCGTATTTCGTGAAAAAAATGTTTCCCCCGTGACTGCTGGGACCCACCAGCTACATCTTCGCACGCAAGGAAGTGCGTCCGGGCAAAAAAACGATTCACCCCCTTGACTGCTGGGACCCACCAGCTACATCTTCACAGGCAAGGAAGTGCCTGACAGTCAGGACCCACCTGGTCGAAGCGTACGTAGCGTTGTCATTCTGGTCGCATATGTGTATGTACATATATACTGGTGGATGTAGAGGTGCACACATGTCGTAGTAGAGGCGCGTACGTGTCGTAGTAGAGGCGCGCACGTAGCATGTACACGTACGTACAGCGGCCAGGGTGTAAGAAAGAAAATATGGCCATGCATGTGTACATACGGGCGGGGTCTTGAACGCCTACTCGCGCATATGTACGGCCATGGCTCATGTACATGGCTGGGTCGGAACGAAAAAACAGCCTCGTCGTCGTGTTCATGGGGAGGCAACGGAATGCGTCGTGTTCATGGGGAGGCAACGAAATGCGTCGTGTTTATTGGGAGGCAACGGAACGCGTGGGAGCCAACCGGCCGGGTCAGAACGGAATGCGTGGTCGTGTTCATCGGGAGGGCTTGGACGGAACAGGCGATGGATACGAGCCCTGGCGTACCGCACAACGGAGGAAACGGACCTCCTACATTCGGAACGGGGTCCTGCTGATCTGGAGGGGTCTGGCGTATCGGAAAACGGAGGAAACGGACCTCCTACGGTCGAAATGGGGGTCCTGTTGATCGGGAGGGGTGTGGCGTACCGCAAAACAGACAAAATGGACTTGTGTTGGAGCGCTATGGTCGAAACGGGGGTCCTGTTCATTGGGAGGGGTGTGGCGTACCGCAAAACGGGACTCCACGGGATACGGTTCATCTCCACCGTCGACCTCCTCCAGCCTCCACGGGCTACCGTCGACCTCCTCCATCCTCCACGGGCTCCTGTTCATCCAGCCTCCACCGCGCGCTACTCCACCGGCTAATGTTCAACCACCCCTCCACCGTCTACTGTTCATCCATCCCTCCACACCACGGGGTCCTGTTCAACCACCCCTCCACGGGCACCCCTCCACCGTCTACTGTTCATCCAGCCCTCCACCACACCACGGGGTCCTATTCATCCAGAGGGAACGCCGCCGCTCACTATTCATCCAACCCCCCCCCCCCCGCAACGCTCACTGTACATCCCAGAGGCAGCATCGATCGGCTTCAGTTAGCAGCAGTAGCGAAGGAATCACTTGATTGGGTTCAGTTAACATCCATCGATCGATCGCTCGGGTTTAGTAATGCGTAGCTGTAGGATCGAAAGTATGTCTAGAGGGGGGGTGATTAGACTACTTGACCAAATAAAAACTCAACCTTTTCCCAATTTTAGTTCTTGGCAGATTTTAGCTATTGTAGGACAAGTCAAGCAATCATCACACAATTCAAGCAAGCATGCAAAGAGTATATTGGCAGCGGAAAGTAAAGCATGCAACTTGCAAGAATGTAAAGGGAAGGGTTTGGAGAATTCAAACACAATTGGACACACGGATGTTTTTCCCGTGGTTCGGATAGGTGGTGCTATCCTACATCCACGTTGATGGAGACTTCAACCAACGTAGGGTAACGGTTGCGCGAGTCCACGGAGGGCTCCACCCACAAAGGGTAACGGTTGCGCGAGTCCACAGAGGGCTCCACCCACGAAGGGTCCACGAAGAAGCAACCACCCACAAAGGGTCCACGAAGAAGCAACCTTGTCTATCCCACCATGGCCATCGCCCACGAAGGACTTGCCTCACTAGCGGTAGATCTTCACAAAGTAGTCGATCTCCTTGCCCTTACAAACTCCTTGGTTCGACTCCACAATCTTGTCGGAGGCTCCCAAGTGACACCTAGCCAATCTAGGAGACACCACTCTCCAAGAAGTAACAAATGGTGTGTAGGTAATGAACTCCTTGCTCTTGTGCTTCAAATGATAGTCTCCCCAACACTCAACTCTCTCTCATAGGATTTGGTTTTTGTGGAAAGAAGATTTGAGTGGAAAGCAACTTGGGAAGGCTAGAGATCAAGATTCATATGGTAGGAATGGAATATCTTGGTCTCAACACATGAGTAGGTGGTTCTCTCTCAGAACATATGAGTTGGAATTGTGTATGTGTTCTGATGGCTCTCTCCATGAATGAAGAGGAGGTGCAGGGGTATATATAGCCTCCACACAAAATCCAACCGTTACACACAATTTTCCAATCTTGGTGGGACCGAATCAACAAACTCGGTCGGACCGAAAAGGTAAACCTAGTGACCGTTAGAGATTTTCGGTGGGACTGACATGCAACTCGGTAGGACCGATATGGTTAGCGTTTGGGCATAACGTAATCTCGGTGAGACCGATTACACAAACTCGGTGAGACTGAATTTGGTAATTAGCTAACCAGAGAGTTGGTCAGGCAAACTCGGTGGGACCGATTTGCTCTTTCGGTGAGACCGAAAAGTTACAAAAAGGAAACACTGAATTTACATTGCAATCTCGGTGGGACCGATTCGCTCTTTCGGTGAGACCGAAAAGTTACGAAAGGGAAACAGAGAGTTTGCAATCCCATCTCGGTGAGACCGAGATCCCTATCGGTAGAACCGAATTGCTAGGGTTTGGCAGTGGCTTATGACAAGTGAAACTCGGTGGCGCCAGATAGAAAGAATAGGTATGACCGAGTTTGGCTTAGAGTTTAGGTCATATGTGGATATGGGAAAGTAGTTGAGGGTTTTGGAGCATATCACTAAGCACATGAAGCAAGAGGCTCATTAAGCAACACCTCATCCCTCCTTGATAGTATTGACTTTTCCTAAATACTCAATGTGATCTTGGATCACTAAAATATAAAATGAAGAGTCTTGAGCTTTTGAGCTTGAGCCAATCCTTTGTCCTTAGCATTTTGAGGGTTCCACTTTCACATCCATGCCATGCCAATCATTGAGCTTTCCTGAAATAGTCATATTGGAATAGCATTAGCTCAATGAGCTATATGTTGTTATGAATTACCAAAACCACCTAGGGATAGTTGCACTTTCAATCTCCCCCTTTTTGGTAATTGATGACAACATATAGATCAAAGCTTCGACAAATGATAATAAGCATGAAATATATCATCGCTTTGAGAAGTATGTGACAAGTAAGAGCTCCCCCTAAATTTGTGCATATTTAAAATTTGCTTTGGAATGCAAATGCACAAGGAGTTAAAGTTATGGGTTACTCTTCCATGTCACATACATCTTGGTGGAGCGCTTAAAATGATAAGAATGAAATACATGCACTCATCACCAAGAATAGTGAATGATCACATAAGATAGATAAGATAATAGCATTAAGCAAACATTAAGTGTAGCTTATGATCAAACACATGATCATCAATGTCTCACAGAGCAATGACATAGTATCTCACACAAAAGCAAACAAAGTTCGAAAAACCACCAAATAAAGCAAGAGAGAAAAGAGCAACTCTCTCTCTCTCTCGAAGCCTATGATCTATACATTTTCTCCCCCTTTGGCAACAAGTTACCAAAAAGTTCCTAAAAAATGCATAGTGCTAAGTCGACACTCAGGCTTGATCTTCTGGTGGTGGTGGAGTCCGGAGCACTCCAAGGACGAAGCCTTCTGTAGACGTGGTCGGAGTTGAGACTGAAGTAGATGCTGGAGCCGGTGGAACTGAAGCTGTAGCTGGTGCAGACGTGGTGGCTCTGGTGTCAGCAACAGGCACTGCAGACAACCTCGGACCTCGTCGTACTCTGGCAAAGGCATCAGTTGTAGTCTTGCCTCTCCTCTCCTGCATGTCATCCTGGAGCTGCTCCACTGTAGTCTGAATCTCTGTCACCTTGACATCCAAGTCATAGAACTTTTGTTCCATGATCCTCTCTAAGCTTGCCTGGTTCTGAGTTAGGGTGGCTAGTCCTTGCTCAATCTGCAGGGTGGATGCAATAAATAACCAAGCTGCTCTTGTTTGGTTTTCAGGAAATATTCAGATGCCTCCTCTTGAGTTGGCATCTTGGCAGCTTTCTCCTTCCTTGCCTTCTCCTTCTTGGCTTGTGCTTGTGCAGACGATAGTTCATTCTCAGTCATAACAACTTGATTATCTTCAAAATCTGGACGGATGGGCAGGTGTTCCTTGTCCAATAAGTATATGCCCGTGCCCATCTTGGAGTTGATTAATTCCTGAATTTGTGGGGCATATCCACAGCTCCTCTTCTGATCAGCTGCTGTCCTCTTAATGGTCTCTACCATGAGGCTCATCACTTTGAACTTCTGTGGCACATCAAATATATGAAGCAAATTGATTGCATGGCCTCTGATCATCTTGTGATCACCTGACTTGGGCAAGAGAGTGTGCCTCAAAATCCAATTAATAGTTGGCAGCCCTGACAGAAGATAATGCACTGATCCAAACTTGAAAGTATCAAGTGCCTCGTTTGGAATTTCCTTGTACATATTGGACATAGAGTTGTGGTCCATCTTCTTCTTGGCATAAATGTCCAAGTCATCCTCATGCTCTTCTGGGGCATTGATGAGCTGTGCCCACTCAGCAACAGTAGATTGGTACCTCGTACCTTCAGACATCCATGTGATCTTTCCATCTGGGTAGAAATGTGCTGTGGAGTTGAACTGCATGATAAGCTCCTTGTTCCACTTTGTGAGCTTCTGCCCAACAAAGTCCTCTACCCCACATGCCTTGAAGCTGTCCTGCACTCCAGGGTAGTACTCTCTGTTGTCCTTGATGTATTGCCAATCAACCCATCTCATATCACATACAATTGGCTTCTTGTCCAATAAGACTGTCTCATAGAAGTCCTGCTGTTCCTTAGTGTGGAACCTGTAGTCAACAGCAGTCCTCCTCCTTGAAGCATACGGATCTGCTTCTCTCCACTTCCTGAGCCCTGAATCTCTCCTGAGCTTCATGTCCTCAGCCACAGGATGAGCATCATTGTGGTCTGGGATCTTGGGCTTGAGCTTTCTAAGAACTTGCTCTTCATCATCTTCTTCTGCAGCTTCAGGCACCGGGGCCTTGTTCTTCTTAGCAGCTGGGATGCTTCTTGTATTTCTCTTTGGTTTTGGCTTTGGAGCTGGCTTGGCCTTGGAAGCAGCTGCCCCTGATCTTATGGCATCACCCATAAGCTTAGGTGCCTTAGGTGCTGGTGCAGCAACCTCTTCTTCTTCCTCTTCTTCCATGATGGAAGCCTTTCCAAGCACTCTGGCTACGGTCTTCTTGACTCTTTCCTTCCTTTTCTTTCCTTCAGCAGCAACTGGCTCTCTGGGAGTGGGCTTCTCAGAAATCTTGGTTGAAGCTCTGGCCTTTGGCATAGGCTGCCTGCCTGCTAGCCTTTTGATTTTCATCCCTGGCTTTATGCCCTGTGCTGGCTCAACTCTCTTGGAAGTTGCTTCCTCTTCTGCCACATAGTCTTCATGCTCAGAATCTGAAGTTCTCTTCTTTCTCTGTCTGGTGGCAGCTTTAGGCAGATTGCTAGGAGTACTTCTGCTGCCATCATCTGAAGAACTTGAGGGACTAGTGCCCTCACTCATCTGCACTTGCTGTTCTGACATGTTCTGGCTGTCACTCTGATCAGACATGTTGCAAACTCTGACTGCTGACCCTGTGAATAGGTTATAGATGAGATAGAGTGGATGAGCATCACAAAAGGCAGAGATTTTTGCAAAAGAATGATCCAAAAACTTAGTTTTAGTTTCCCACATAAATCATCTTGGATCTACCGATTTTTAAACTCGGTGATACCGAAGTAGTTTTGGAACCTAAACTAGTGAACTCGGTTGGACCGAGTCACAGTTCGGTGGCACCGAGACTCCTAGGGTTTCACAAAGTTCCAAAATCGCTCACACCGATAAGTAATTCTCGGTCAGACCGAGTCTCACTTGTGCAATGGCATAAGCCAAATCGGTGGGACCGAGTTTTTCAACTCGGTGGGTCCGAGATGGTTTCGGCGGAAACCTAACCCTAAAATTTTCGAATCAAACCTAATCTACGAGCGCATTGACTGGATAGGAGTGTTTCAATCGTGGCAAGAATCATGATGATCACAATGTGCTAAGAATCGGATTGGAGAATAGCACAAAGATCGAGTCCATACCCTAGTTCGGCGGAGACTCGCTACGGCGGCAACGGCGGGGTAGAATTCCGTTGACGGCGATGGAGACCAGCGACTGGAGGCGGCTGGCGGCGAGGAGACGATCCGGAGACCAAGTTGGCAGAGCAGGCTATCGCGCGGGCGCAGGAGTTCGGAGAAATTTCCAAATATTTGCCCGTGACTATATATAGCCCGACCATGTCGGTGGGACCGAGTGGAACAACTCGGTGGCACCGAGATTCATAACTGCAAGCAGTTACTGAAACTCGGTCTGACCGAAAGGTTCAAATCGGTTGCATCGAGATCGAAAACCTAGATCAACTTAATGATCTCGGTAGGACCGAAAGTGGGGTATCGGTCAGACCGAGAATCATAAAGAGGTTTTGGAAGTTTAAGTCTATGACGAATCGGGGACTCCGAGTGCTCCTCACACAGAGTGGTTCGAATCTGACTTGATCAAATTTTGTGATGTAGCATGAATAGAGTTTGAGACGAGAAAAGCATAGATAGCTAGAGGAGGTTCTTAGGCATTCTTATCCATCCACTTGGCAAGAGGAAATAAAACCAAACAATCAAAACAACAAGTGGATGTCCTCGAATGAGTAAAATATGCAACCAGCATGCTCACACAATAAGATGGCAAATGAAATATGTGACAAGGCATGCACAACCAATTCTAGCATCTATCAAGCAATTTGCGATGACAAGGTCATCTATATATGAGTATATTGACTTAGGAGTCAAGTGAGTACACTTGATCATAGGTCATACTCATCGTTTAAGCTCAAGTGGGGTTACCACTTTTACATAAAGCATTGTTGTGTTCACATCTTTAGAGTTTCTTTAGCTCAAGTCTTAGAGTAAAGCTCCCCCTAGATGTGATATCCCCCCTTAGAGGGATGAACTAACCTCGGGTTTTGTCGATGATGACTTCATGTAGATGTTGAAGATGTGGATGCTCAATGTTGATGTAGATCACTTGGAGTTATCCATTTGAGTGAATTGCACTTTCAATACCTACATGGGTTAGTCCCACAAGGAACAAACAAGGATATCCATAGACATAGAGTGATGCACATACAAGATGATGTCCATGAAAACTTTTAGGTTACCTTGTCCCTTGTCTTACCAACAAGAGGGTTTGTGACTCCTTGAACTAGTGCAAGATGTGGAAGTTGATTGCACTTGTTCTTGCCAAAATGATAAGAGTGGAGTATGTTGGCGGAGTCACCCTCAAGAACTCTCTAGTTCTTCTTCTTTTGGATCCACACCATCTTGATGGGAATCCTTGGAGTTGTATTCGTACTTGATGAAGTGGAACTTGAAGTAGTCTTGGGAATCCACTTGACTAAGGTCTTAGGAGCTTCTTCAAATGCATCAATTTCCTCTTGAAGCTTGTCCTTGCCTTTTTGCTTGTAGTCTTGTGGTGGAAGATCATCTTGAGCTTGTGTCCCCTTGAAAGAAGTATCATACTTCACTTGTTGAGGAACAAACTTTGTCTTGGGGTATTGATCTTCTTCCCACTCAACTCCATTGGCATTGAACTTTCATTCAAAACCAACACCTTGATTCTTCCGGTGCATTCCTTGCTTGCGCACAATTTCCTCGAATTGCTTACTCCCGGCAAGGCTTTTGTACACTCCTTTCTCTATAATTCCCTTCAATAAGCTATTTTCTTGCTCAAGTGTAACTTGGCTAAGAGAATCATTAGTGGAATCAAGAGAACTACTAGAAGCAACAATATTGGATTTAGCATGATCATTGTTACTGCTAGAGGAAGAATCTTTCTTGTTCTTGTTACTAGACTTGACTTGAGGCATGTAAGTGGATAAGAGTAAACACTTGGCAATGTAAGAAGAACTTTTCTTGCGGAGATCATCATTGATTGCTTTTAAGAACTCATGCTCTTGCTCAAGATTGAGCTTTTCAAAGCGTAATTTCTCATGAGCTCTTAAAAGTTCTCGATGATCTTCGAAGATAGTTTCATGAGCTAACTTAAGAGTGTTTAGTTCTTTAGTTAGAGCCTCAATGTTCTCCTTATCATTGTCATTCGTTTTATCTTGATTAGCATGATTAATTGACGTTTCATCATAGTATTCATCACTAGAGTTGTCAACACGCAAATCATCACCTAACAAGTCATCTTCATCACTATTGAAATCAACATACTCGGGGTGTGTTACCTTAGGACCTTTGGCCATGAAGCATCTTCCAATTCCTTCATTTGGTGAGTCAAATATGTCGTAGGAGTTGGTTGACACAAGTGCTAGACCGGCAACACCTTCATCTTGAGTATCTTTGGAGTCGGAGTGATAACTTCTCTCAGAGTGGCTGTCGGAGTCGGACCGGATACCCATTCACCAACATGAGCTTGATGTCTTCGTTTTGTGTAGCTCCTTGATGATTTTTCCTTCCTTTCTGAATCCTTGCTTCTCCGTGAGTATCTTCGTTCATAACGATCATCTCTACTCCTTCTCTCTCTTGGTGGTGATTCTTTGCTTCTTCTTTTTGGAGAATCTTCTCTTCTCTTGTAGGGAGCCGTACACTCATTGGAATAGTGTCCGGGTCATCCACAACTGTAGCAGTTTCGCTCTCGACTAGAAGATCTTTTGTCATTGTAGGACCTTGACTTGAAGCTTCTATCTTTGCTTCTACTATTGTAGAACTTGTTGAAGTTCTTCACCATTAAGCTCAATTCTTCATTGAATTTTTGTTTCTCACTTGATGATGTAGGGGCTTCACATGAGGCTTTGTAGGCACCACTTGATTTGTTGTGAAGTTCCTCTTTATCCTTAAGTGACATCTCATGAGAAACAATTCTTCCAATCACCTCCGTTGGCTTGAGATCTTTGTAATTGGGCATCATTTGGATCAATGTGCACACGGTATCATATTTTCCATCCAAGGCTCTTAGAATCTTCTTGATGATGAATCTATCGGTCATCTCTTCACTTCCTAAGCCGGCAATCTCATTTGTGATGAGAGCAAGCCTAGAGTACATTTCAGCGACACCTTCACCATCCTTCATTTTGAACTTGTCAAGTTGACTTTGAAGCACACCCAACTTGGATTCCTTGACGGAGTCGGTACCTTCATGCATATCAATCAAAGTGTCCCAAATTTCCTTTGCATTCTCAAGACGGCTGATTTTGTTGAATTCTTTGGGGCACAATCCGTTGAAGAGAATATCACAAGCTTGAGCATTGTATTGCAACATCTTCAACTCATCCGCGGTAGCTTCACGGTTTGTTTCTTTCCCATCAAAGAAGTCACCTTGCAAACCAACACACACAATAGCCCAAACGGCGGGGTTATGTCCAAGAATATGCATTTTCATTTTATGCTTCCAACTAGCAAAATTAGTACCATCAAAGTAAGGACCTCTACGGTGATAATTTCCCTCCCTAGACGCCATACTCTCCTAGGTTGTGAAACCAAGGCTATGACCACCAAAAGCTATGGAGATCAAAGCAAATGGAGACCAAAGCTCTGATACCACTTGTAGGATCGAAAGTATGTCTAGAGGGGGGGTGATTAGACTACTTGACCAAATAAAAACTTAACCTTTTCCCAATTTTAGTTCTTGGCAGATTTTAGCTATTGTAGGACAAGTCAAGCAATCATCACACAATTCAAGCAAGCATGCAAAGAGTATATTGGCAGCGGAAAGTAAAGCATGCAACTTGCAAGAATGTAAAGGGAAGGGTTTGGAGAATTCAAACGCAATTGGAGACACGGATGTTTTTCCCGTGGTTCGGATAGGTGGTGCTATCCTACATCCACGTTGATGGAGACTTCAACCCACGAAGGGTAACGGTTGCACGAGTCCACGGAGGGCCCACCCACAAAGGGTAATGGTTGCGCGAGTCCACGGAGGGCTCCACCCACGAAGGGTCCACGAAGAAGCAACCACCCACAAAGGGTCCACGAAGAAGCAACCTTGTCTATCCCACCATGGCCATCGCCCACGAAGGACTTGCCTCACTAGCGGTAGATCTTCACGAAGTAGGCGATCTCCTTGCCCTTACAAACTCCTTGGTTCAACTCCACAATCTTGTCGGAGGCTCCCAAGTGACACCTAGCCAATCTAGGAGACACCACTCTCCAAGAAGTAACAAATGGTGTGTAGGTAATGAACTCCTTGCTCTTGTGCTTCAAATGATAGTCTCCCCAACACTCAACTCTCTCTCATAGGATTTGGTTTTTGTGGAAAGAAGATTTGAGTGGAAAGCAACTTGGGAAGGCTAGAGATCAAGATTCATATGGTAGGAATGGAATATCTTGGTCTAAACACATGAGTAGGTGGTTCTCTCTCAGAACATATGAGTTGGAATTGTGTATGTGTTCTGATGGCTCTCTCCACGAATGAAGAGGAGGTGGAGGGGTATATATAGCCTCCACACAAAATCCAGCCGTTACACACAGTTTTCCAATCTCGGTGGGACCGAATCAACAAACTCAGTCGGACCGAAAAGGTAAACCTAGTGACCGTTAGAGATTTTCGGTGGGACTGACATGCAACTCGGTAGTACCGATATGGTTAGGGTTTGGGCATAACGTAATCTCGGTGAGACTAATTACACAAACTCGGTGAGACCGAATTTGGTAATTAGCTAACCAGAGAGTTGGTCAGGCAAACTCGGTGGGACCGATTTGCTCTTTCGGTGAGACCGAAAAGTTACAAAAATGAAACACTGAATTTACATTGCAATCTCGGTGGGACCGATTCGCTCTTTCGGTGAGACCGAAAAGTTATGAAAGGGAAACAGAGAGTTTGCAATCCCATCTCGGTGAGACCGAGATCCCTATCGGTAGAACCGAATTGCTAGGGTTTGGCAGTGGCTTATGACAAGTGAAACTCGGTGGCACCGGATAGAAAGAATCGGTATGACCGAGTTTGGCTTAGAGTTTAGGTCATATGTGGATATGGGAAAGTAGTTGAGGGTTTTGGAGCATATCACTAAGCACATGAAGCAAGAGGCTCATTAAGCAACACCTCATCCCTCCTTGATAGTATTGGCTTTTCCTAAAGACTCAATGTGATCTTGGATCACTAAAATATAAAATGAAGAGTCTTGAGCTTTTGAGCTTGAGCCAATCCTTTGTCCTTAGCATTTTGAGGGTTCCACTTTCACATCCATGCCATGCCAATCATTGAGCTTTCCTGAAATAGTCATCTTGGAATAGCATTAGCTCAATGAGCTATATGTTGTTATGAATTACCAAAACCACCTAGGGATAGTTGCACTTTCAGTAGCATGCACTGCAATCGCTCGGTTTCAGTTAGAGCCCAACGCCTCGCTCGGGTTCAGTTAGAGCCAATGCCTCGCACACACGCGCGTACGTGTACGAGAGAAACGCACATCGCTCGGCCCCCGACCTCCCACCGTAACCGGGAACTCCTTGAAATTCCCCCCCCCCTCGCTTCTACCACGTTTTTTTCCGTCATGGACGGCCCAAAGAATGTCATGCAGCTACGTCTCCGGCCCGCCCAGGACGAAAAGCCCATTTTCTGTCATGATTTTTTGTCATAGAAGTAGGATCCCACCACATCTATGATGATACCGGGTTTTGTCACAATTATCGTCATAGAAGTGTGATATGTATGATAGAAAAAAATTCCGTTCGGCCCAAAATGTCACGGATGTGTCTTTTTTTGTAGTGAGAAGACTGGCTCTGACGGTAATGTTACTGTCTACAAAGCTCGACTTGTTTCAAAAGGTTTTTGACAAGTTTAAGGAGTTGACTACGATGAGATCTTCTCACCCATAGCGATGCTTAAGTTCGTCTGAATCATGTTAGCAATTGCCGCATTTTATGATTATGAAATTTGGCAAATAGATGTCAAATCTTCCTTCCTTAATGGATATCTTAAATAAGAGTTGTATATGATGCAACCAGAAGGTTTTGTCGGTCCAAAAGGTGCTAACAAAGTGTGCAAGCTCCAGCGATCCATTTATGAACTGGTGGAAGCACCTCAGAGTTGGAATATATGCTTTGATAGTGTGATCAAAGCATATGGTTTTATACAAACTTTTGGAGAAGCATGTATTTACAAGAAAGTGGCTGGGAGCTCTGTAGCTTTTCTGATATTATATGTAGATGACATATTGTTGATCGGAAATGATACTGAATTTCTGAATAGCATAAAAGGATACTTGAATAAGAATTTTTCAATGAAATACCTCGGTGAAGCTGCTTATATATTGGGCATCAAGATCTATAGAGATAGATCAAGACACTTAATTGGACTTTCACAAAGCACATACCTTGATAAAGTTTTGAAAAAGTTCAAAATGGATCAAGCAAAGAAAGGGTTCTTGCCTGTGTTAAAAGGTGTGAAGTTGAGTAAGACTGAATGCCCGACCACTGCAGAAGATAGAGAGAAAAAGAAAGTCATACCCTATGCCTCAGCCATAGGTTCTATCATGTATGCAAGTTGTGTACCAGACCTGATGTGTGCCTTGGTATTAGTTTAGCAGGCAGGTACCAAAGTAATCCATGAGTGGATTACTGGACAATGGTCAAGAACATTCTGAAATACCTAAAAAGGACTAAGGATATGTTTCTCGTTTATTGAGGTGACAAAGAGCTCGTCGTAAATGGTTACGTCGATGCAAGCTTTGACACTGATCCAAATGACTCTAAGTCACAAATCAGATACGTATTTTTATTGAATGGTGGAGCTGTCAGTTGGTGCAGTTCTAAGCAGAGCGTCATGGCGGGATCTACGTGTGAAGCGGAATACAGAGCTGCTTCAGAAGCAGCAAATGAAGGAGTCTGGATGAAGGAGTTCATATCCGATCTAGGTGTAATACCTAGTGCATTGGGTCCAATGAAAATCTTTTGTGTCAATACTGGTGCAATTGCCTTGGCAAAGGAATCCAGATTTCACAAGAGAACCAAGCACATCAAAAGACGCTTCGATTCCATCCACGATCAAGTTAAGGAGGGAGACATAGAGATTTGCAAGATACATACAGGTCTGAATGTTGCAGACCCGTTGACTAAGCCTCTCTCACGAGCAAAACATGATCAGCACCAAGACTCCAAGGGTGTTAGAATCATTACTATGTAATCTAGATTATTGACTCTAGTGCAAGTGGGAGCCTGAAGGAAATATGCCCTAGAGGCAATAATAAAGTTGTTATTTATATTTCCTTATATCATGATAAATGTTTATTATTCATACTAGAACTGTATTAACCAGAAACTTAGTACATGTGTGAATACATAGACAAACAGAGTGTCCCTAGTATGCCTCTACTTGACTAGCTCGTTAATGAAAGTTGGTTAAGTTTCCTAGCCATAGACATGTGTTGTGATTTGATGAACATGATCACATCATTAGAGAATGATGTGATGGACAAGACCCATCCGTTAGCTTAGCACTATGATCGTTTAGTTTATTGCTATTGCTTTCTTCATGACTTATACATGTTCCTATGAGTATGAGATTATGCAACTCCCGAATACCGTAGGAACACTTAGTGTGCTATCAAACGTCACAACATTACTGGGTGATTATGAAGATGCTCTACATGTGTTTCCAATGGTGTTTGTTGAGTTGGCATAGATCGAGATTAGGATTTGTCACTTCGATTGTCAGAGAGGTATCTCTGGGCCCTCTCGGTAATGCACATCACTATAAGCCTTGCAAGCAATGTGACTAATGAGTTAGTTACGGGATGATGCATTACAGAATGAGTAAAGAGACTTTCCGGTAATGAGATTGAACTAGGTATGATGATACCGACGATCGAATCTCTGGCAAGTAACATACCGATGACAAAGGGAACAACGTATGTTGTTATGTGATTTGACCGATAAAGATCTTCGTAGAATATGTAGGAACCAATATGAGCATCCAGGTGTAACACCCCGGATGTAACTTTCCCAATTTGTACTCCTACTCTTGCCGTTTCGGCGTTAAGTTATTTTATTTTCTCGGGTTCGGGTTTTTGTCTCCGTGTGTTGTTATTGTTGTCATGCATCTCATATCATGTCATCATGTGCATTGCATTTGCATACTTGTTCATCTCATGCATTCGAGCTTTTTCCCCGTTGTCCGTTTTGCATTCCGGCGCTTCGTTCTCCTCCGGTGGTCATTTCTACCTTTCTTTCGTGTGTGGGGATTAAACATTTCCGGATTGGACCAAGACTTGCCAAGCGGCCTTGGTTTAATACCGGTAGACCGCCTGTCAAGTTTCGTACCATTTGGACTTCGTTTGATAGTCCAACGGTTAACCGAGGGACCAATAAGGCCTCGTGTGTGTTGCAGCCCAACACCCCTCCATTTTGGCCCAAGACCAATCATCTAGAGGGTTCGATCACGATCGCGTGGACGAAAACCGCACCTCATTCTGAGTCTCCTAGCTCCCTCTACCTATAAATAAGTGCCTCCCCGTCCAAATCCGGACGAAACCCTAGTCCCCTACCTCCTTTCGCGCCGCCGGACATCTTCCCGCAGGCCGGACGTGTCCGACCCGCCGCCGCCGCCATGTGGCACACCCCCATTCGCCGCCGCCTCGCGCCCACCTTGCCGCCGCTCAGCCCGGGAGGCCCGGATCAGGCCCCCGAGGCCCATCCGCCGCCGCCGCCGCGCCAGGGCGCCTCCCCACCGCCCGAGCGCACCGCCCGCCGCCTCCTTCTCCGCGCCGGCGCACGAGCCACCGCCGCCCGGCGTCCACCGGCCGCCGCGCCACCGCGGGTCCCCGCCGCCGCCGCCACGCAAACCTCCGCCGCGCGCCGCCCCCGCCGGCGCCTCCCTCCTCCGGCCAGATCCGGTCGAGGAGCGACAGGATCCGGCGACCCCGACCTCGCTGGCCGCCGTCTTCGTCATCTCCGGCGAGCAGCGCCGCCGCCTTGTTTTGCGTGCCTGGGTCAAACCCTAGATCCGGAGGTCGAAATTCTACAAAGTCCCCGATTTTTTTCAGTTTCAAGTGCCCATGTTCATCATGTCGTATCTTTGCATCCGTAGCTCCGATTCATGCATTTAGCATATCAAAATGTTCGTCTCAGAGAGTACATCATTTCATTCCATTGCATCATTTTCATTAGAGTTCATCTTGATGCCCGAAATGATGTTAGAAGAGGGCTACTTGAGATAATTGTCAGATCTGCTGCTCCATTTAGCTTTTTGTCATTTTTGCCATGATTATTGTGTGCTTGATATGCCCTGATGCTCTACGTATGTTTTGTTAAGGGTTTTGCCATCTTTCCAGAGGTGCAACCCATGTATTTTTGTGATGTGTGTGTGGACTAGCACAAGCTTGCCAAGTGAGGCACTTGGTAATTCTGATTTCAGGGACTTAGCAATTCCACTAAGTCTTTGATCTGTTTATCTCATGTTGCCATATGTTCATGTTGTTTCCTAGTGATACGTGCCTCTTTTGAGGATGATCAGTAAGAATGTTTTGTTAATCTTGTAGTGCTCTATCCATCCATGCCTTTGTTTGCAATTATGGAGCACCCTAGCTTGAGTCAATCGAGCTCTACTTTTGCTACTTCGTGAATCTGGGCAGATTGTCTACTTGTTAGCGATTTTGCCGATGATATTGTAGTTGATCCGTGCATGCTATGCTATTGTTCTTGCCATGTCTAGCTTGCATTTTGTATATTCTTGATGGGTGTATGCTTAGTTTGCCACGACTTGCTCCGTAGTGAGTGCATCAAGCTCGTAAACATGCCTACTTGATATCTGTTTTCGGCATGCTCCAGTTTTCACTAAGTCTGAAAACTGATTATGTTTTTGCTATGTTCAGGTGCTTGCTAATGTATTTTATGATCCCTTTTGGCTCAAGGCCACTAAGGGACTTTTGTTAAGCTTTTTGAGTAGCTCCACGCCATGTTTTACTTTGCCTTGTTAAGGTCCTGTAGCATGTAGTTTTGTTGCTCCGAAGAGTGCTACATGATCTGAGATTTCAGACAAGTGTTAATTTCACTAAGTCTGCAATCTGTTTACCATATGCATTTTTGCAATGCTTGTTTGAACCTGTTAATGGATGAATTGGCCGTAGCTCAGTGCTAGACTTTTGTTAAGCATCTTGAATGCATCCCTGCCATGTATTTTTTGTCAAGTTGAGTGCCGTAGCATGTTCATCTCATTGCATTTAGTTGGCTACTTGCTGTAAATCGCAGACCGTGGTCATATTTGAATCGCTTGCCATTTCCAAATCGTAACTCCGATTCCGGCGTTCTTTATATCATTTTCAAGCGATTTCATCTCATATTTCCAGTGGCATACTTGGATTTCCAAGTTGAGTCCAGATTCATCCATCCCTTGTCAAATCTTGCATATGCATCCCGCATCGCATCTCGCATAGCATACCATCTTGGCATCATGTTGTTTGAGCTTTGCACGTGGTTGATTGTGTCCTTGTTGCTTGTTTTTCTTGTTTGGGTAGAGCCGGGAGACGAGTTCGCTAACGAGGAGCCCGTTGAGTTTGTTTTCGAGGATCCAGCCAACTCTGACAACTTTGCAGGCAAGATGATCATACCCTCAAAATCACTACTATCTTTGCTATGCTAGATTGCTCGCTCTTTTGCTATGCCAATGCTACGATGCCTACCACTTGCTTTCAAGCCTCCCAAATTGCCATGTCAAACCTCTAACCCACCATGTCCTAGCAAACCGTTGATTGGCTATGTTACTGCTTTGTTCAGCCCCTCTTATAGCATTGCTAGTTGCAGGTGAAGATTGAAGGCTGTTCCTTGTTGGAACATTATTTACTTGTTGGGATATCATTATATTATCTTGTTATCTTAATGCATCTATATAATTGGTAAAGGGTGGAAGGCTCGGCCTCTCGCCTAGTGTTTTGTTCCACTCTTGCTGCCCTAGTTTCCGTCATATCGGTGTTATGTTCCCGGATTTTGCGTTCCTTATGCGGTTGGGTTATAATGGGAACCCCTTGATAGTTCGCCTTGATTAAAGCTTTTCCAGCAATGCCCAACCTTGGTTTTACCATTTTCCACCTAGCCTCTTTTTCCCTTGGGTTTCCGGAGCCCGAGGGTCATCTTATTTAAACCCCCCGGGCAAGTGCTCCTCTGAGTGTTGGTCCGACCGAGTAGACTGCGGGGCCACCTCGGGGCAACTTGAGGGTTGGTTTTACTCGTAGGATGTCTCATCTGAGTGTGCCCTGAGAATGAGATATGTGCAGCTCCTATCGGGATTTGTCGGCACATTCGGGCGGTGTTGCTGGTCTTGTTTTAACCTGTCGAAGTGTCTTGAGGAACCGAGGTACCGAGTCTGATCGGAACGTCTCGGGAGGAGGTCTATTCCTTCGTTGACCGTGAGAGCTTGTCATGGGCTAAGTTGGGACTCCCCTGCAGGGATTGAACTTTCGAAAACCGTGCCTGCGGTTATGGGCAGATGAGAATTTGTTAATGTCCGGTTATAGATAACTTGAACCTTAACTTAATTAAAATGAATCAACTGAGTGTGTTACCGTGATGGCCTCTTCTCGGCGGAGTCTGGGAAGTGGACACGGTGTTGGAGTAATGTTTGCGCAGGTTGCTCTCTAGTTTCTCGCTCGCGCTTTGCCTCCTCTTCTCGCTCTCTTTTGCGAATACTATAGCCACCATATATGCTAGTCGCTTGCTGCAGCTCCACATATATTTTACCTTGCCTTACCTATAAGCTTAAATAGTCTTGATCGCGAGGGTGCGAGATTGCTGAGTCCCTGTGGCTCACAGATTACTATTACACCAGATGCAGGGCCTGATGATTCCGCTCCAGGTGATGCGCTTGAGCTCAAGTGGGAGTTCGACGAGGACTCTCAATGATACTATGTTTCCTTTCCTGATGATCAGTAGTGGTGCCCAGTTGGGGGTGATCGGGACCGTGTCGCATGTGGGGTTATCTTTTATTTTGGCGCCGTAGTCGGGCCATGAGTGTTTGGATGATGTAATGTTATTTATGTACCTTGATTGACGTGGCGAGTGTAAGCCAACTATGCTCTCTCCCCTTTGTCATTTATATTACATGGGATGTTGTGAAGATTGCCTGACTTGCGACATATGCCTTCAATGCGATTATGCCTCTAAGTCGTGCCTCGACACGTGGGAGATATAGTCGCATCGAGGGTGTTACACCAGGTTCTGCTATTGATTAATGACCGGAGATGTGTCTCGGTCATGTCTACATAGTTCTCGAACCCGTAGGGTCCGCACGCTTAACGTTCGATGATGGTATGTATTATGAGTTATGTGATTTGATGCATCGAAGGTTGTTCAGAGTCCCGGATGAGATCACGGACATAACGAGGAGTCTCAAAATGGTCGAGACATAAAGATTCATATATTGGAAGGCTACATTCGGACACCGAAATGGTTCGGGTCATTTCGGATAAGTTTCGGAGTACCCGAGGTTACCGGAACCCCCTCCGAGAAGTTATTGGGCCTTATGGGCCTAGTGGTGGAAGATAGGAGGCAGGCCAAGAGGTGGCGCGCCCCCCTAGCCCAAACCGAATTGGACTAGGGCTAAGGGGGGCCGACCCCCCTTTCCTTCTCTTCTCCCTCTCCTTCCTTCTTCTCCTACTTGGACTAGGAAATGGGGAAACCTACTCCTACTAGGAGTAGGAATCCCCCCTGGGCGCGCCCCTTGAGGCCGGCCCTCCTCCTCCTCCCTCCTTTATATACGGGGGAGGGGGCACCCCATAGACACACAAGTTGATCTTTAGCCGTGTTGTGCCCCCCTCCATAGTTTTACACCTCGGTCATATTGTCGTAGTGCTTAGGCGAAGCCCTGCGTCGGTAACTTCATCATCACCATCAGCACGCCATCATGCTGACGAAACTCACCCTCGGCCTCAACTGGATCAAGAGTACGAGGGACGTCACTGAGCTGAACATGTGTAGATGGCGGAGGTGCCATGTGTTCGGTACTTGATCGGTTGGATCGTGAAGACGTTCGACTACATCAACCGCGTTATTAAAGCTTCCGCTATTGGTCTACGAGGGTACGTAGACACACTCTCCCCTCCCGTTGCGTGATCGTAGGAAATGTTTTGAAATACAACGTTCCCCAACAGGGAGTGCCTAATGAAGAACATGCATCATATAGTAACATACTTAGCAATGAAGTTTAGCTATCGACATATGACGGGGACGGGCATGTGCGACGACGAGGGCGCGGACGGGCGCGTCCGATAGGGACGGTGACGGCGACAGGGACGGGCGCGCGCGACGGGGGCGGCGACGGGGACGGGCATGACGATAAAGAAGAAGAAACTAACTGAAATTTTCATAAGTGTTGTATATATAGGAGCTGCCTTTAGTACCGATTGGAGCCACCAACCGGTACTAAAGGTCAAATTTGGCCAGGCCAAGCAGCGGGAAGTGACCCCCTTTATTACCGGTTCGTGGCTCCAACCGGTACTAAAGACCCCCCCCCCCCATTTAGTACCGGTTGGAGCCACGAACCGGTACTGAAGAGGGTGTGCTCCCATCCCGCGGTGCACAAAGTTTAGTCCCACCTCGCTGAGCGAAGGGCAGCCGCACTGGTTTATAAACCCAGCCGCGGGCTGCTCCTTCAAGCTCCTCTCTAAAGCAGGCTTCTGGGCCTAACTTTGTCGTGCTGCCCTGTGAGCCTGCTGGGCCTTATGGGCCTGCATATCCACGTCCCACCTCGCTGAGCGAAGGGCAGCCGCACTGGTTTATAAACCCAGCCGCGGGCTGCTCCTTCAAGCTCCTCTCTAAAGCAGGCTTCTGGGCCTAACTTTGTCGTGCTGCCCTGTGAGCCTGCTGGGCCTTATGGGCCTGCATATCCACGCCCAAGGCCAAGCAGGCCCACTAGGCAGCGCGCAAATATGTTTTTCTTATATAGTATTTTTCTTTTCTGCTTTATTTATTTTCTTCTATTTATTTCTGAGTGGTTTTTTGCTATATTTAGAGTTTCTTTGTGAATATTTTTGCTTTAGGTAAAAAAATTACAAACTTTCTGTTAGTGCCAGTAGTTTTCAAATTTGAATAGTTTGAATTTGAATTATTTGAAATTTGTGTGAATCATTGGTTTTTGAATAATTTAACTTTAAAAACAAATTTTTTAGTGATTATTTTTCATTATGTTTAATATTAGTGTGTTTTATCATTATATTCAAATTGGTAATACGTGTTGAGTTGTAATAAGTTTAAAAATGAAGTGCCTTTGTTACAGATGAGTTTTCGTCCGAAACCCTGATGCTTCGAAAGAGATTGTCCAGTTTGTACACGAAGTGCATCCAGTTTTTGCTGTAACCCTCTCTACTTTTTTGCACATGCTATGTGGGTGAAATGATGATACCATGCCAAGTTTCAACCTTTTCAGAGTTCATTTGTACTGCTTTTCAATTTCAGGGTCATTTAGCTCAAAACAAATCAGTAAATGCATGAAAAATAGCAAATGATGTCAGAAAGGGTTGGAAGTTGATGACGTGGCTTTGAATGGTGCATGCTGAACACACAAAAAGTCTAGAGTTGTAATAAGTTTTAAAAAATGAAGTGCCTTTGTAACAGATGAGTTTTCGTCCGAAACCTTGATACTTCGAAAGAGATTGTCCAGTTTGTACACGAAGTGCATCCAGTTTTTGCCACAACCCTCTCTACTTTATTGCACATGCTATGTGGGTGAAATGATGATACCATGCCTAGTTTCAACCTATTCAGAGTTCATTTGTAGTGCTTTTCAATATGAGGGTCATTAGGTCAAAACAGATCACTAAATGCATGTAAAATAGAAAATGAAGGCAGAAAGGGTTGAAAGTTGATGACGTGGCTTTGAATGGTGCATACTAAACGCAAAAAAGTCTGGAGTTGTAATAAGTTTAAAAAATGAAGTGCCTTTGTAACAAATGAGTTTTCATCCGAAACCATAATACTTCGAAAGAGATTGTGCAGTTTGTACACGAAGTGCATCCAGTTTTTGCCGTAACCCTCTCTACTTTTTTGCACATGCTATGTGGGTGAAATGATGATACCATGCCAAGTTTCAACCTTTTCAGAGTTCATTTGTAGTGCTTTTCAATTTCAGGGTCATTTAGCTCAAAAAATTAGTAAATGCATGAAAAATAGCAAATGATGTCAAAAAGGGTTAAAAGTTGATGACGTGGCTTTGAATGGTGCATACTGAACGCCCAAAAAGTCTTGAGTTGTAATAAGTTTTAAAAAATGAAGTGCCTTTGTAACAGATGAATTTTCGTCCGTGTAAACATGTAAAAATATACATTGATCCTCAATGATCTTTTTGTGTAGAACCTGAATTGTCAATAGGAATCTTCCCCGGTTTAAGAACCGGCGAAGATTCCTATTGCGGCCACAGATCCTACACATAGAGTTCAATGAAGACCAAGTGGTTGTGATAGTTTGAGCAATAACATATTTAAGGTGGTAAAAACCCTATTAGGGAGCGAGGTTGGACTAAAAAAACCGTTGCATGGTGAAACTTTAGTACCGGTTTGTGGCATGAACCGGTACTAAAGGGGCTGGTGGGGCCACATCCTGCTAACAACCTGCCACACACTCTTTAGTACTGGTTTGTGGCACGAACCGATACTAAAGGTTCTCCACGAACCAATACTAATGAGCGCCGCCCGCCTAGCTGTTTGAACGAGCACTAATGGTCACATTTGTGTCGGTTCAGCTACAAACCGGGACTAATGTGCTTCACATTAGACCCTTTTTCTACTAATGAGGAGTCGCCGCCCCCCGAGGACGCTCACTCGAATAGCAGCGATGAGGACCCCTACGCGCCGCCGAACGAGGTTGCGCTAGAGCCCCCCACTTTGGATTGGTTTTGGGGCCAGTAGAATCTTTGTCTGTGGAAGTCACTGTCGCCGGCTGAGATAGCCAGGCAAGTGCTGTTCAGGAAGGAGATGGTGGAGGAGGAAGCCAGGTACCAGGCGGCCTGTGAAGCCCGTGATGCCGCCTGGAAAAAGGATGCGGCGGAGCTTTAGGGGGGGCGCGTCATCGTGCAGAGGAGGTGTACAAAGACGGGTACTTCGCGAGGAAGGTCAAAGGCGTTGGGCGCCTCATCGCTGCGTGGAGGTAGGCCCATAAGCTCCAACGTGCCACCGACGAGGAGCTCCGGTGGGCTCCCAACGAAACGGCAAGATCATTCGCGGTCGTCCGCCAGCAAGAGGTAGATCAGTACGTCAAGCGCTATGAGGAGGAGGAGGCGGAGTACTGCCTCGACACTGGGAAGACGTCGCGCACTAGGAAGCTGCTGGCGAGGGGCTACTGGAATACTAGCCCCAGGAGGGATTATTAGTTTTAGTATTGTTCGTTTTCAATTTTATGCATTGTACCTAGTACTTAACTATCATCGCGTATATGTGATGATATTATATATATATATTCTATGATGAACTAATGAACAATTAATTTGAATCTAGCTGTTATCATCCACATATACAGAATGGAAAGCGTATATACACACATTGAAACAGAACATATAAGAACGGAAAATAGAGTACACACATTGAAACAGAGCAATAAATATAGCAATACTATGATTGCTGTGAATACATAGCTATCCACGTCGAAACGACTCAACAAAATAAAATATGTCCATGAGACCATGACCAGCAGCCCATGCCTACGGTAGCTGTTGGCTCTGCCTGAACTCATGCAGGCGTTCGTCCAAGTGGTCCACACGCTCGTGGTACATCTGGAGCACGATCTCGAGCTCCAAGTTGGCTATTTCATCAAAGATCACCAGCTCGAGGATGTGACGGCCATGTTCCTCTACTTCGCCCAGGTGGACACCTGGACCAAGGAGGCGGTCGAGCCTTCATATGGTTTCCCGTTTGTTTTGTTCCTCCTCATCGCAAATAGTTAATTGAACTGAACCGTATGCCCTGCATCGCACACGCAACTAAAATTTGAACCGTGTTTGATGCATCCGTCATCGCAAACGTTTTGCACCTTTTTGACGGGTTTTTTACACCACCGTTTGTGATTATTGCATCGCACACAGTTTCGTAGAAGGGTCTCTGATCGTAGTGTCACGTTAGCAGCATCCTGCAGTAGTGAAAGTACTACGCGCATGATCCTAGGGGATAGATTGGTAGGAAAATACCATTGCTCGTCCCCGACCGCCACTCATAAGGAAGACAATCAATAAATAAATCATGCACCGACTTCATCACATAACGGTTCACCATACGTGCATGCTACGGGAATCACAAACTTTTAACACAAGTATTTCTATAATCCATAGTCACTCACTAGCATGACTCAAATGTCACCATCTTTATATCTCACAATAGTACCATAAGGAATCAAACTTCACATAGTATTCAATGCACTTTATATGGAAGTTTTTATTATACCCCTCTAGGATGGCTATCATATTAGGACTAAATTCACAACCAAAGCAAATTACCATGATGTTTAAAGAGACTCTCAAAATAATATAAGTGAAGAATGAGAGTTCAACAATTACTATAAAATAAAACCACCACCGTGCTCTAAAAAGATATAAGTGAAGCACTAGAGCAAAATTGCCTAGCTCAAAAGATATAAGTGAAGCACAGATAGAGTATTCTAATAAATCACGATTCATGCATGTCCCTGTAAAAAGGTGTGTACAACAAGGATGATTGTGTAAAACTAAAAATCAAAGACTCATATCATACAAGACGCTCCAAGCAAAACAAATATCATGTGGTGAATAAAAATATAGCCTCAAGTAAAGTTACCTATAGACGAAGACGAAAGAGGGGATGCCTTCCGGGGCATCCCCCAGCTTAGGCTCTTGGTTGTCCTTGAATATTACCTTGGGGTGCCTTGGGCATCCCCAAGTTTAGGCTCTTGCCACTCCTTATTCCATGGTCCATCAAATCTTTACCCAAAACTTGAAAACTTCACAACACAAAACTCAACAGAAAATCTCATGAGATCCCTTATTATAAGAAAATAAATCACCACTTATGGAATTGTTGTGAGCTCATGATTTATTTATATTGGTGTAATATATAATGTATTCCAACTTCTCCATGGTTCATACCGCCCGATACTAACCATAGATTCATCAAAATAAGCAAACAATACAAAGAAAACAAAATCTGTCAAAAACAGAACAGTCTGTAGCAATCTGTAACTCCCGAATACTTATGTAACTCTAAAAATTCTGAAACATTAGGACAACAGAGGAAATTTGTATGTTAATTTTATGCAAAAAGAATCATTATTTTATCACGCTTCTGTTGAAAATGAGAATTTTTTTCCTGAATGCAAAAGTTTCTGTTTTCAGCTAGATCAAATAAACTATCACCATAAGCTATCCCAAAGGTCTTACTTGGCACAAACACTAATTAAAACACAAAAACACATCCAACCATATGCTAGATGAATTATTTCTTGCTAAACAGGACCAAAAAAGCAAGAACAAAAATAAAATTGGGTTGCCTCCCAACAAGCGCTATTGTTTAACGCCCTTAGCTAGACAAAAAAACATAGATCTAGGTATTGCCATAAAATAAGGAATATCATGTATGCTCATCTCATACTCCCTTCAGTCAGTAGCAAGATTTCTTTGTGGTAAGAAAAAGTAATCAAAAGGGCTAAATTTAATAGGGTAAGGATCCCTAAGATAAAGTTCGGGAGGAATTGGCTCCTCCTCCGGCCCCTCGTGTTGTATGATCAACTAATCATTGTAAGCGTTCTTTAGGCAAAAACTAATGAGCTTATTTTCTAGAGAGAAACCTAATCTGTTATTTTGTATAGAAAAATTATCATTAAGTTCATAAATTCTCTCAACTACAACATCGGTAGGGACCTTTTTTCTTAAATTTTTGTTATAAGCAACATGATCGAGAGATCGTAAACGCATTATTTCTTCTTGATAAAAGAGAATCCCCTCTATGGGAGGACGACCACCATCTATTTTATAATGCGAAAAAATTTCACAAGCTTTTCTCTCATAATGAATCTAAACTCATGAGCTAGAAATAGGGTAACGGCGCGTTTGACAGAAGAATGCTCAATATTAGAGAACTCTAGGAAAATCCTTTGTATGCTAGGGTGCATATGAGAAAATTGTCTTTCAAGTTCAATTACAAGCAAAGTTATTGCATCCGTGAGACTGTTAGTTTTACAGAGAATAGATCCACCTAACGTGGGTAGTGCACCGACGCATGTAAAGAAAACTTGAATAACTCCTTTTCCAATAATATTACCGCTACCTATGCGAAGTTTTTTAGTGTGCAAGATATTAGGTTCTTCATGAGGATCAAAATTAGAAAAATTATCCAGGTTTCCCTCATTATTACTGCTACCCTTTTCAACAATAATCTCCCTAGTTTCGGACATGGTGGAAACAAACCAATCTAGCAAATGAGCGAACGAAAAGCAAGCGAAAAGACAAACGGAAGAAGGGTGAAGAAAAGGGAAAAACTTTTCGAAACTCATTTTAGAAGTGGGGGAGAGGAACATGAGAGGCAAATGACGAATAATGTAATGCAAGATATGATAGTTTATGATGGTACTTGGTGGGCTTGACTTGGCGTAGATCTCCCCGGCAACGGCGCCAGAAATCCTTCCTGCTACTTCTTGAGCTTGCGTTGGTTTTTCCCATGAAGAGGAAAGGGTGATGCAACAAACTAGAGATAAGTATTTCCCCTAGTTAAGAACCAAGGTATCAATCCAGTAGAAGACAAATGCATAAATCACCTATACCTGCACAAACAAACACTTGCACCCAACGCAATAAAGGGGTTGTCAATACCTTCATGGTCACTTGCAAAGGTGAGATCTGATAGAGATAGATAATTAAAATTAAACAAAAGATAAAATATTTTTTGATTTTTTGGTTTATATATTTCAAAATAAAAGATTGAAAAATAATAGATGATATGTCTCCAACGTATCTATAATTTTTTATTGTTCCATGCAGTTGCTGGTTTACAATCATTTTATATCAAACATGTTAACATTCTTGGATGTTTTACAATCATTTTATATCATTTTTTGGTAATAACCTATTGACATAGTGCCAAGTGTCAGTTGCTGGTTTTTGCTTGTTTTTTATATCTTAGAAAAATCAATATCAAACGGAGTCCAAACGCAGAGGATGTTTTTGTGGAATTTATGGACCAGAAGACACCCAATGGACTGAAGAAGCACCTGGGGTGCCCTAAGGGGGGCACAACCCACCAAGGCACGCTTGGGCACCCAGGCGCGCCCAGGTGGGTTGTGCCCACCTGGTGGCCTCCCGCACCGCCTCTTTTCTCTATAAATACCCCAATATTCCAGAAACCCTAGGGGAGTCAACGAAAATCAATTCTAGCCGCCGCAAGTTCTAGAAACACCAGATCCAATCAAGACACCATCACGGAGGGGTTCATCATCCTCATTGGTGCCTCTCCAATGATGCGTGAGTAGTCTTTTGAAGACCTTCGGGTCCGTAGTTAGTAGCTAGATGGCTTCCTCTCTCTCTTTTGATTCTCAATACAATGGTCTCTTGGAGATCAATATGATGTAACTCTTTTTGCGGTGTGTTGGTTGGGATCCGATGAACTTTCAGTTTATGATCAGATCTATGTTTTTATCCATGAAAGTTATTTGAGTCTTTTGATCTCTTATATGCATGATTACTTATAGCCTCGTATTTCTACTCCGATATTTGGGTTTTGTTTGGCCAACTTGATCTATTTATCTTGCAATGGGAAGAGGTGCTTTGTGATGGGTTTGATCTTATGGTGCTTGATCCGAGTGATAGATGGGGAACCGACAAGTATGTATCATTGCTATTAAGGATAACAAGATGGGGTCTATTTCTACATAAATAGATCTTGTCTACATCATGTCATCATTCTTATTGCATTACTCCGTTTCTCCATGAACTTAATACACTTGATGCATGCTGGATAGCGGTCAATGTGTGGAGTAATAGTAGTAGATGCAGGCAGGAGTCGGTCTACTAATCTTGGACGTGATGCCTATATAGTGATCATTGCCTAGATATCATCATGATTATTTGAAGTTCTATCAATTTCCCAATAGTAATTTGTTTACCCACTGTTTGCTATTTTTCTCAAGAGAAGCCACTAGTGAAACCTACGGCCCCCGGGTCTCTTCTTTATTATATTTGCCTTCACGATCTATTTTTATTTGCTTTTATTTTTAGATCTATTAATCCAAAAACACAAAAATACCTTGCTGCAATTTTTATATATTTATTTTATCTCGTGTTCCCGCGAGATCCATTTATCCAATCTACTACAATTTTACCTATCTTTTTACCCGTGAGGGATTGACAACCCCTGTCTTACGTCGGTTGCAAGTATTTGTTCTTTGTGTGCAGGAGCTGTTTACGTGGTGTTGCGTGGTTCTCCCACTAGTTCAATAACCTTGGTCTCGTCACTGAGGGAAATACCTACCGTTGCTGTGTTGCATGATCCTTTCCTCTTTGGGGAAATACCGACATTGTTCAAGCTAACATCAAAAGGAATTTCTGGCGCCATTGCCGGGGAGACATCATCAACATCTACCAGGTTCCTAATCACAAATCTCATCTCCTTGCAATTTACATTATTTGCCATTTGCCTCTCGTTTTCCTCTCCCCCACTTCATGAAAATTTGTCGTTTTATTCGCCCTCTTTTTCATTCACCTTTTTCTCATTCGATCTTATGTTTGGTTGTGTTGCCATGTGCCTTCTATTTGCTTGCATCTTCGCTTGCTCAAAACCTATTGGTATGGATCCTCATCCACTTGCTAATCTTTTCAAGATAACCAATTATGATGAACCAATTGCTAGTTATTTGAGTGCACTAGATTATCTCTATTAAGTTTTGCTTGAGATTCATGAATCTGAAAATTGTGATGAATTGTTAAACGAAGGATTTTATAAAGTGATTCACGATACCTCCTTGAATGAAAAGCATGATTGCAATTATGTTATTATAAATTCTATTAATGTCAATTGTGCTAACACTATGCAAAACCCCAAGCTTAGGGATGCTTATTTTCCTATATCTACTACTTGTTGCAATGATCATGATTGGGGTGATTTTTCTTATGATCTTGAAATTTTATTTAAGCCTCATGATGAATATGTTTGCAATTATATTAAAAGTGGGTTTGGAAGAGTGTCAACTCTAGGTAAAAGTAATCCCATATATTTGGAGAGTGTTCAATCTTATGAATTTTTTGATAAAAGTGGGCTTGGAGAGGTCATGACTTTATTTGATGATAATCCCACTATTTTTGAAGAGGGTCAACTTTGTATGCATGTGGATCATGTAGAAAATATGTTATGTGATAGCTATATTGTTGAATTTGAGTATGATCCCACATATAATTATTTTGAGACAGGGAAATATGGTTGTAGAAGTTTTCATCTTACTAAATTACCTCTCGTTGTGTTGAGATTTTCAATGTTTTATTCCTCTTCTTTGCATATGTTAGATGTTTTTTGTCTTGATAATATGTTTGCTTATAAAATTCCTATGCATAGGAAGTATGTTAGACTTAAATGTGTTTCTCATATATTTCATGATGCTATCTTTGTATTTTAATTCATATCTTTCGTGTGAGCATCATTGAAATCTTATGCCTAGCTAGGGGCATAAAACAATAGCGCTTGTTGGGAGGCAACCCAATGAATAAAATTTATTTTTGTCCTTTTCTTTATGTTCTTGAGTGTTTGCACAATTATGCTACTATTATGGTTGTGTTTTTTTGTTTTAATTAGTGTTTGTGCCAACTAAATCCTTTAGGATCTTGTTGGGTGATAGTTGATTTGATCTTGCTGAAAAACAGAAACTTTTGCGCCAAGAAAAATAATTTTCACTTTTAACAAAAGTGCGATAAAATACTGATTGTTTCTACAGAAGATTTATATACAAATTGCTCACGTTGTCCTAATGTTAAGAATTTTTGGAGTTACAGAAGTATTCGAAATCTCCAGATTGCTACAAACTGTCCTGTTTTTGACAGATTCTGTTTTCTTTGCGTTGTGTGCTTGTTTTGATGATTCTATGGTTTTCTTTGAAGAATTTTTGCCATAGAAAAGTTGGAATACAGTAGATATAATGCAAAAATAAAATATGGATGGGTTTGCAATAGTACTTATAGTAGTGATTTGCTTTCTTATACTAACGGATCTCACGAAGGTTTTATTGAGTTTTGTGTGATTGAAGTTTTCATGTTTTGGGAGACCTTACGATGGATGAAGGAATAAGGATTAGCAAAAGGCTAAGCTTGGGTATGCCCATGGCACCCCAGGATAATATTCAAGAAGTATCAAGAAACTAAGCTTGGGGATACCCCGAGTGGCATCCCCTCTTTCTTCTAACAACCATCATTATTTTACTTGAAATTATATTTTTATTCATCACATATTATGAGTTTTGCTTGGAGCGTCTTGTATGATATGAGTCTTTGCTTGTTTTTCTTTGTGTTTTTAGTCATGAATCCTTGCTCTACACACCTATTTGAGAGAGCCAAAATTATGCCATGACTTATTAGAGTTGCTCTATATGCTTCACTTAAATCTTCACGAGCTATGGAATTGCTCTAGTGCTTCACTTATATATTTTTGAGCATGGTGTGCTTTAGTATTTTTTTAAGAAATGCTCTCATGCTTCACTTAGATTTATTTGAGAGTTAGTAATTTTTTAAGAAATTCTCTCTTGCTTCACTTAAATTATTTTGAGAGAAGAAATTTTTTTATGCTCATGTTCTTCACTTAGATTTGTTTGAGCTATCAAAGCTGTCAAAAGCAACATATGAAACTAGTCCCAAAGTGATAGATATCCAAGAAGGATATAATAAAAACTTTCATGAAGATCATTGGACAAAATGAACTTGATTCCTTGTAATAGTTCTAAGATATGTTGATGTAATATGTGAGTCATGTTGATGAGTAATTTTGCTTTAGTAAGAATATTGGTGTTAAGGTTTGTGATTCCCTATGTAAGCATGAAAGGCAATAGTTATGTAATGAAATTACATCCTACCTGTGGTGCATTATTCGATGTTAGTTATGCTTAATGCTCGCTTATGAGATTTTTCGTTTCTTGGTTGGATGCTTCTCAATCTTTTGCTAGCCTTCATTTGCACTAAGTATGATCACTACTTGTGCATCCAAAATGCTTTAAACTAGTTTTGCCAAATGAGTCCACTATACCTACCTACATGCGGTATTCTTTTGCCGTTCTAAGCAAATTTGTATGTGCCAACTCTAATTTTCAAAATAAACTTCTCTTTTGTGTGCTTGTACTGCTCACGAAACGGTAGGGGGTGGCTGATATATTTCCATGCTAGATGTGTTATTCTCGAGATGAGTGTTTATTCACTTGTCATTGCACGATAGTACGACAAAGGTATTAGGGATGCTCAGTCCCGAAATGAAAAATGAATTTACTTTATGTTGAATGTGTTGGTATGAAAGGAACCCATGGATACGGTTAGCCATGGAAAGTGAAAGTCTGGTGGAAAAGGAATAAACTTTATTTTCTGTTTGGGAACCGCCTATGATATATCTAGCATGGAAAGTATTGGGAACTACTCTATTGTTTTCGTTGACAGGAAAAGCATGCCTCCCAAAATGTTTTATCTATATCTTTTTCGTTTTGAGCTCTCGCACCTCTACAAATACCTACTTTCCTATGCGAAGGGCCTTACTATTTACTTTATGCAAAAAAATTGAGTCTCCATCTTCCCTTATAAAGCACCAACTAAAGGGGCACTATGTTCGTACTTGAGCATTGGGTGTAGCTAATATGCGAGTGTTTTTGATGAATGGATCAATGGTTGAGCATAATGGGCTAGGGATAACTTGCTTTAGCGTTGATATTTTGAAAGACATGGGTGCTTGTTGATATGCTTGAGTATTAATGAGGGAGTCCTAGATTAGGGGGTCTCCGGACAACCGGACTATATCCTTTGGCCGGACTGTTGGACTATGAAGATACAAGACTGAAGACTTCGTCTCGTGTCCGGATGGGACTCTACTTGGCGTGGAAGGCAAGCTAGGCAATACGGATATGGATATCTCCACCTTTGTAACCGACCTTGTGTAACCCTAACCCTCTCCGGTGTCTATATAAACCGAAGGGTTGTAGTCCGTAGGACAACAACCACAGCATACGATCATACCATAGGCTAGCTTCTAGGGTTTAGCCTCTCTAATCTTGTGGTAGATCTACTCTTGTACTACCCATATCATCAATATCAATCAAGCAGGACGTAGGGTTTTACCTCCATCAAGAGGGCCCGAACCTGGGTAAAACATTGTGTCCCTTGCCTCCTGTTACTATCCGGCCTAGACGCACAGTTCGGGACCCCCTACCCGAGATCCGCCAGTTTAGACACCGACATTGGTGCTTTCATTGAGAGTTCCTCTGTGTCGTCGCCGTTAGGCTTGATGGCTCCTACTATCATCGATAGTGATGCGGTCCAGGGTAAGACTTTTCTCCCTGGAAAAATCTTCATATTCAGCGGCTTTGCACTGCGGGCTAATTCGCTTGGCCATCTGGAGCAGATTGAAAGCTACGCCCCTGGCCATCAGGTCAGATTTGGAAGTTTGAACTACACGGCCGACATCCGCGGAGACTTGATCTTCGACGGATTCGAGCCACAGCCGGGCGCGCCGCACTGTCACGATGGATATGACCTAGCTCTGCCGTCGAACAGTACCCCAGAGGCCGCGCCCGCGTCGGCTCCGACCCTTAGCTCGGAGCCAACTGCGCCCATTGAGGACGAGTGGCTAGACACTGCCTCAGGGGCTGCAGTCTCAATGGCGATCGAGCCGAACACCAGCCTAATCCTCTGCGCAGCCCGTGACTCCAAGGTGCCGGACTCTTTTTTGGAATCTGAATCGCCCGCGCCCCCGCCAATCCAATCCGATTGGGCGCCGATCATGGAATTCACCGCTGCGGATATCTTTCAGCACTCACCCCTCGGTGACATTCTTAATTCACTAAGGTCTCTCTCTTTGTCAAGAGAGCCCTGGCCGGATTATGGCCAACAGGATTGGGATGCGGAAGACGAAGAAATTCGACGCCCACCCACCACCCACTTCGTAGCCACTGTCGATGATTTAACCAACATGCTCGACTTCGAATCCGAAGACATCGACGGTATGGACAACGATGTAGGAGACGAACATAAACCAGCGCCTATAGGGCACTGGAAAGCCACCTCATCATATAACGTATACATGGTGGACACACCAAAAGAAGACAATGACGAGGAACGGAAGGAAGCTACGAAGGCTTGTCCCCTCGAGAAGCAGTCAAAGCGGCGACATAAGCACCACCCCAAATCCCGCCTCGGTAGAAACAATGATCATACAGACCCAGCATTAGAGCAGGGCGAGCCATTGCCGGACCATGGCAACACGGAGAATCAAACCGAACAAACCAATTCTGTCAAAGATAATAATCCGGACGACATAACGCCGGACAGGCACCCGGAGCAGCAGAATGCCCATCAAAGTCTTGTTGCCACCGCGAGGAGTCTGAAAAAGCAGAAGCAAAGGCTCAAGGCTGCGCAGGACACACTCCAAAATAGATGGAGTAAAGTACTCAACACAGCAGCGAAGTATGGCGGCAATCGCCCCACCAAGAGCTACCCAAAGCGGAAGTTGCTACCTGAATTCGATGAGGAGGCCTTAGACCCCCCAAAACCAAAAATTAAAACAACCATCTGGCCGGATAGACAACCTCACGGCCAACATAAAGCGGCAAGCAACGCCGCACATAAGCCAATACGCGGTCTACGCGAGGGCTCGCATCAAAAGGACGGCGAAACTAGATCCATCTATGGACCACGCAAGCGTGCTCCAGCATACGATGCAACACAACAAACATCCGAACAACGTGGTACACCCAGATATAGGGGTGCCGCACACCCCCTATGCTTCACCGATGAGGTGATGGACCATGAATTTCCAGAGGGATTCAAACCCGTAAACATAGAGGCATACGATGGAACAACAGACCCTGGGGTCTGGATTGAGGACTATATCCTCCATATCCACATGGCTTGGGGAGATGATCTCCACGCCATTAAGTATTTACCCCTCAAATTCAAAGGGCCAGCTCGGTACTGGCTTAAGAGCCTCCCCGATAGCTCCATTGGAAGTTGGGAAGAGCTCGAAGATGCCTTTTAGGCAAATTTTCAAGGGACTTATGTCCGACCTCCGGACGCGGATGATTTGAGTCATATAACTTAACAGCCCAGAGAGTCAGCCCGAAAGCTTTGGAACAGATTTCTTACTAAAAAGAACCAAATTGTCGACTGTCCGGACGCCGAAGCCTTGGTAGCTTTTAAGCATAGCGTCCGTGATGAATGGCTTGCCAGACACCTCGGCCAAGAAAAGCCCAGAACAATGGCAGCATTAACAAGCCTCATGACCCGCTTTTGCGCGGGTGAGGATAGCTGGCTAGCCAGATGCAGCACCAGCGACCCCAGTACATCCGAAGTTAGAGATAGAAACGGGAAATCAGGGCGCAACAACAATAAAAACACCGGAATAAGGAAGACAGCACGAAGAGCACGGCAGTAAACGCCGGATTCAAAAGCTCTCGGCCAGGTCAGCAAAAGCCGCCCTCTAAAGGCGCCAGAGACGAACTGTCCATCCTAAACAAAATTCTGGACCAAATATGTCAGATCAATAGCACCCCTGGTAAACCCGCTAATCATACCCACAGAGAATGTTGGGTCTTCAAGCAGTCCGGCAAGCTCAACGCCGTACACAAGGGGGAGGATACACCAAGCGAAGACGAGGATGAGCCTCTCAAGCAAGACACTGGGGAACAAAAGAAATTTCCACCAGAAGTCAAAATAGTAAACGTGTTACACGTGATCAAGGGGAGAAATAAAACGGCACTCCCAAAAAAATATGCCCAATGGCCTATCACCGCGGAGGCCTGCCACTGGTCATCTCAACCGATCACTTTCGACCATCGTGATTACTCAGCAAGTATCCGGCGTGCAGGATGGGCTGCCCTGGTATTAGACCCAATAATTGACTGATACCACTTCACACGAGTCCTGATGGACGGTGGCAGCAGTCTAAACCTGATATACCAGGATACAATCCGCGAAATGGGGATAGACCCAACGAAAATTTGCCATAGCAATACTACCTTTAAAGGAGTAACGCCAGGCCTAGGGGCTCATTGCACGGGCTCCCTGCTACTAAAGGTTATATTCGGCTTCCCGGATAACTTCCGTGGCGAACATTTAACCTTCCACATCACTCTGTTCCAAAGTGGCTATCAAGCACCACTTGGACGTGAAGCTTTCACTCGCTTTAATGCAATACCGCATTACACTTCCCTCACGCTCAAGATGCCCGGTCCACGTGGCATCATTACAGTGAATGGAAGTATTGAGTGATCTTTGCGCGCCGAAGAGAGTGCGGTTGCCTTGGCAGCCGCACACTAAAAATGGCCTCACCAACTAAAGCATTTAACAGGTCGTCAAGACCACGGACATGGTTAGACGAGTCCGGCGCAGCTATATGTAATCCATACCGGTCACACCCCTATTACAATTACAAGGGGCTCAACGCGCATAGACAAGTGGCAATTTTTACTCATCTTGAATTATACATGGTTTCCTTAAAAACTATATTTTTGCACGACAACTTTTTCACCTAAGTTCCTCTCTTTTACAGATGATCATCATGCTACACCCGTCCAGGAGACGGCACAACGAAGACACAGGCGCAGACATGCAGCAGGGACCCGTTCCAAGGATTCTCTTTAGATTAAGACCCTGCGTAAACCTTTTTTACTGTCTCTTGTTGATACACATCCACCGAATTCTCAGCACAATTGAGAAGGATGCTGATGTCTTGGCATGTGGCCACGTCAGAATAATGCACGTACCTGGACACAAGGGGATTCTTACAAAGGGCACTATTTAGGCCCGGTTTATACCATAAAGACCGAACACCTTAGGGAGTTTTCGACGTCGCGAGTTTGGCCTTATATGCATCAGCTCTGAATCATTGTCTTTGGTCAAATGTTGGGTTTGCCCGGCTCCTATGTTTTGGTGCCATACGTTCCGCTTTATCGGCTAAGGCAGCACCAGGAGAACTACTGTGATTGTGCCCTGGTTCATCCGGACGAGAACCTTAGTAGAGAAAGCCGAAAACTGACTATCATGATATAGCATGAGACTGGTCAACCACTCGATGACCTATCGAAATGTTAGAATTCCTCCGCCTTAACGAAGGGCCGTTTTTCGGCCAGGCATGTACGCACCCCGAGATTGGGAGAGTGCGGAGCCACCAGGGACTATCTAGTAGCCCCACTGTCAAACTCCTTTGGCTAAGTGAAAGTGTTAAAGCATTATAGTCTGGTTGCCTCGTTCGCTGCGCTATCACCTCCTTAATAGGACCAAGACGTTGGGTTAAGTGTGAACACGCATTTTTTGCGAACACCTCCGCATTATATGCGTGGGGGTTGAAGCCGACGACTGCAATCTTTCAGGTTATACACATGTATACATAAATGGCCGCACGGGAGGCATCATACTACTTTCAGGCAAAAGTATAAACACAGCCTTATAAAATTTCATAAAAGCATTGTTTTCACAATGAGAATACATATCACTCAAACATAATATTCTTCGAGCACTGGGCCTCTATCAAACGAGCACCCTCGAGAACCTCCTTGAAATAGTGCTCGGCAGCCACTCGGCCTATGGCCGAACCCTGCGCCGCAACAGTGGTAGCGTCCATCTCCGCCCAGTATGCTTTCACACAGGCAAGGGCCATCCACAAGCCTCTATGCACGCCGACCTCTTCATCGCATTAATGCGCGGCACCGCACCAAGGAACCGCTGCACTAAACTGAAATAGTTGTTCGGCTTTCGCTTTTCCGGCCATAGCTGATCCACGACAGACCTCATGGCGAGTCCGGACAACCTATTTAGTTCGGCCCATTCGGCTAGCTGACCAGTCAATGGAAGCGGACGCTCTGGAACGTTGAATTGCGACCAGAACAGCTTGTCCACTTCACGATATGTTTGACCTTGGAAGTATTTGGCCGCATCGGCAGCGCTCGCCGCCAAGTCCATATACGCATCTGCTGAACTCCATAGCCGATCCAGAGGGGCATACCGTGGATCTCCGAACTTCCTCTGTAGCATGAAGGGCTTCCAAGCCGCAATATCCCCGGCTTCCCGCAGCTCCTCCTTCGCTCTCATAGCAGAGCGGGTGTCTTTGTCCGCCATCGTGGCCTTCTCAAGGTCCGCTGCCTTCGCTCGGTTTTCTTTTTCAAGGCGCCGGCAACGGTCAGCAGTGTCTTTTAATTCTACGGCCATCTTGGCCATCTTCTCTTGGCTCTCGCAATGTGCGGCCTTCTCGGCTTTCAACTCTTCGGCCGCCTTCAAAGCAGCCGCATTACTAATCCTCGCTTGTTCCTTGGTTCAGGCAAGTTCTGCCCGCAAGGTTTCCACGGTGGCAGCTCCATCTGCAGTCACAACATATTAAAGATACTGGCATCATGCTGCTCTTACTATGTGGCATTCACCAGATAATAACACTTACCCTGTGCCTTGTCAAGCCTCCTGTTGACAAGCTCGATGTCGGCGTCTGCCGCATCCAGATGCCGTTTTAATCTGGCAAACTCACTAGTCTGGCTAGCCACCGGAGCTTCCACCACATGCACATAAGGGCAGTGTGGTTATTGCCTAGGACTATGATCCTCTGTTCGCCGCTGTTCTCGACGACAACCAGAGTCTCAGGTGCTACTATCTACACAGAGCACACCTAACATGTGCGGTACTATCACATATTATCTCACGTACCTCAAAGCCTGTCAGTAGACTTATAAATGCTTCATGTAATCCACTTTTGGCGGACGAAATTCTCTCCATCACCGTACCCATCAGCGTACGGTGTTCTTCTGAGATGGACGCTCGCCCCATCATCTCCCTCAGAATGTTTGACCGCATACCAGACGGTGCTAGACTCTTTTGTTTGCTCTCTTCGGGAGCCAGACGCTGGGGACTTCGGGGGTCTATGGGATTATCTTCTGGCCTCACCAGATCCGGAGAGGCCCTCCGTGACAACACTTCGGGGTCGCCCGCTTCTTGAGCGGAGGAGTCCGGGGGAGGCGTTTCGCTCTCCATCATCTCTGGAAGAAGATCCCCCGAAGACGAGCTCAGCTGAGAGGGGCTAAGGCCCGAACTGCAAGATATATGCGGCGGTTGTTTTCTCAGAAAAAAGATAGTATAACTTCACTATTAAAGTATTTTGGATCACTTACGACTCGTTGGAGGGCTGATCCCCCCATGGACATTGTGCGGCAAAAGCACCCCCCGAGGCAGGACCCTCTATGGGAGACTTCTTCTCCCGTTTGGAGGCCTCGGCTTCCGGATCCTCGGAAGCAGTCCTTTTCCTCCCCCGGTTATCCTCCTTCATGGAGACGCTCATTCCCTCGGTTGGAACTGGCAGCGATGGGGGCCCACGTCCGCCCGTATTATCCCCCCCGTATCTTCCTTCAAGGGCTCCGGGCAAGGTGCGAGCTCGAGCATCTTTTCCAATACCGGATTTTCCAAACCCTCAGGGAGGGGGCCAAACACCGAATCATCTTCGCCTTTGTTAGCCAGTCCTGGTCAAAGAGCAAACTCTCAGAAATAACTTCATGATGAATAAAAGACAGTGTGTTCGGCTAGAGGATTTCTTACTTGTTCGGCGCGCGGTTACTGCTCAGGCCCACGTCCTCGGTAGTATCCGGACACTCTACTTGAGGTCCGAAGAATGACTTGTACATCTCCTCGTGCGTCAGGCCGAGGAAACTTTGAATGGCATACGGTCCTTCTAGGTTGAACTACCACAAGCGAAGGGGCCAGCGTTTGGAAGGCTGGACTTGACGAACCAGCATAACTTGTATTACCACAACCAAATTAAAATCTTCCTCAAAGAGATCTTGAATGCGGCTTTGTAGTATAGGCACGTCCTTGGCTGGACCTCAGCTCAGACCTCTGCTAATCCATTACATCAGTTGTGGTGGGGGGCCCGAGCGGAAAGCGGGGGCAGCCGCCCACTTGGCACTTCTAGGAGCCGTGACGTAAAACCACTCTCATTGCCATAATTCGGACACCTCTGGAAAGGAACCTTTCGGCCATGGAGCTCCTGCCATCTTGCCTATTGATGCACCTCCACACGCTGCATGTTGCCCCTCGATCATCTTCGGCTTCACTTCAAAGGTCTTGAGCCACAAGACGAAGTGAGGGGTAATGTGGAGGAAGGCCTCACACACGACAATAAATGTCGAGATGTGGAGAAAGGAGTCCGGAGCTAGATCATGGAAATCTAGCCCGTAATAGAACATCAAACCCCCGACGAAGGGATCCAGAGTGAGGCCTAGTCCTCGGAGGAAGTGGGAGACGAACATGACGTTCTTGTTGAGTTCGGGAGTAGGGACGACCTGCCCTCGAGCAGGCAGCCGATGCGAAACCTCGGCGGTCAGGTATCTGGCCTCCCTCAACTTCTTGATGTCCTCTTCCGTAACGGAGGAGGGCATCCATCGGCCTTGAAGGCTGGATCCGGACATGATTGAAGATCCGGAGCACCTAACCTGGGCTTTGGGTGTTGGAACTCGAGGCGGGGGAAGGGTTCGATTGAGCACGAGAGGGAAAAAGCGAAAACCTTGTCCCTTTATAAAGAGGGTGAATATCAAGCGTCCTCTCCGTAGCCGTTTAGGACTTGTCTATAATCCAGGAGTCCTAGACACGGTTGGGTTACCCACGACCACATTAATGAGAATCCTGTAATTGGGGGAACACGAACTCTGCTTTGACAAGACGTGTCAAGAAACTGCCTCGCGTTATGTGAGGAGCTGGTTGAAGAAAAACGGTTCGAATAATCACCGGGCCATGACATAATGTCATGCTGCCAAAACAAGTCAGCAAATTGGATTTGCAAAAATATTATTCTCTCTACGGCGGTATGTGGAACTTATTTTGCAGGGTCGGACACTATCCTCGTATTCAAATTCTTCTGTGATGTATTCGGAGAAGGAACCCGCCTTGCAATGCCGAAGACAATACTGAGCGCCGGACTCATTGTCATTGAAGCCTGGTTCAGGGGCTACTGAGGGAGTCCTGGATTAGGGGGTCTCCGGACAGCCGGACTATATCCTTTGGCCGGACTGTTGGACTATGAAGATACAAGATTGAAGACTTCGTCTCGTGTCCGGATGGGACTCTACTTGGTGTGGAAGGCAAGCTAGGCAATACGGATATGGACATATCCTCCTTTGTAACCGACCTTGTGTAACCCTAACCCTCTTTGGTGTCTATATAAACCGAAGGGTTTTAGTCCGTAGGACAACAACCACAACATACAATCATACCATAGGCTAGCTTCTAGGGTTTAGCCTCTCTGATCTCGTGGTAGATCTACTCTTGTACTACCCATATCATCAATATCAATCAAGCAGGACGTAGGGTTTTACCTCCATCAAGAGGGCCCGAACCTGGGTAAAACATTGTGTCCCTTGCCTCCTGTTACCATCCGGCCTAGATGCATAGTTCGGGACCCCCTACCCGAGATCCGCTGGTTTTGACACCGACAATTAAAGTCTTCATGTCAAAACTAGACTATTGCTTTGAACCATATAAAATTCCAATTGTCCATGCTATAAAAGAAATAATATGTGATGAACATGCTAGGCAGCATTCCATAAAAAAAATGTTTTTAGCATTTACCTACACGAGGACGAGCAGGAATTAAGCTTGAGGATGCTGATACGTCTCCAACGTATCTATAATTTTTGATTGTTCCATGTTTTTACATTATCATTCTTGAATTTTTTACAATCATTTTATATCATTTTTTGGTACTAACCTATTGACATAGTGCCAAGTGCCAGTTGCTGTTTTTTGCTTGTTTTTTACATCGCAGAAAATCAATACCAAACGGAGTCCAAACGCAGCAAAACTTTTTGTGGAATTTTTACGGACCAGAAGCCACGCAATGGCCCGGAGAAGCACCTGGGGGTGCCCCGAGGGGGCCACAACCCACCAGGGGACCCAGGCACGCCCAGGTGGGTTGTGCCCACCTCGGTGGCCTCCCGCACTGCCTCTTTGCTCTATAAATACCCCAATATTCCAGAAACCCTAGGGGAGACAATGAAAATAAATTCCACCCGCCGGAATTTCCAGAAACACCAGATCCAATCTAGACACCATCACAGAGGGGTTCGTCATCCTCATTGGCGCCTCTTCGATGATGCGCGAGTAGTCTTTTGTAGACCTTCGGGTTCGTAGTTAGTAGCTAGATGGCTTCCCCTCTCTCTTTTGATTCTCAATACAATGGTCTGTTGGAGATCCATATGATGTAACACTTTTGCGGTGTGTTTGTTGGGATCCGATGAACTTTGAGTTTTTGATCAAATCTATGTTTTTATCCATGAAATTATTTAGGTCTTTTGATCTCTCATATGCATGATTACTTATAGCCCCGTATTTCTTCTCCGATATTTGGGTTTTGTTTGGCCAACTTGATCTATTTATCTTGCAATGGGAAGATGTGCTTTGTGATGGGTTCCATCTTACGGTGCTTGATCCCAGTGACAGAAGGGGAACTGACATGTATGTATCGTAGCTATTAAGGATAACAAGATGGGGTCTATTTCTACATAAATAAATCTTGTCTACATCATATCATCGTTCTTATTGCATTACTCCATTTCTCCATGAACTTAATACACTAGATGCATGCTGGATAGCCGTCGATGTGTGGAGTAATTGTAGTAGATGCAGGCAGGAGTCAGTCTACTAGGCTTGGACATGATGCCTATATATGATCATTGCCTGGATATCGTCATGATTATTTTAAATTCTATCAATTTCCCAAGAGTAATTTGTTTACCCACCGTTTGCTATTTTTCTCGAGAGAAGCCACTAGTGAAACCTACGGCCCCCGAGTCTCTTCTTTATTATATTTGCCTTCGCGATCTATTTTTATTTGATTTTATTTTCAGATCTGTCAATCCAAAAACCCAAAAATACCTTGCTGCAATTTTTATTTATTTATTTTATCTCGCGTTCCCACGAGATTCATTTATCCAATCTACTACAATTTTACCTATCTTTTTACCCGTGAGGGATTGACAACCCCTCTCTTACGTCGGGTTGCAAGTATTTGTTCTTTGTGTGTAGAAGCTGTTTACGTGGTGTTGCGTGGTTCTCCTACTGGTTCGATAACCTTGGTCTCATCACTGAGGGAAATACCTACAGTTGTTGTGTTGCATCATCCCTTCCTCTTTGGGGAATACTGACGTAGTTCAAGCAAACATCAGTAGATCGGAATCTAATATGATGGAAAATAGACCCGGGGGCCATAGGTTTCAATAGAGGCTTCTCTCTTGAAGTTAAATAATATGGTGGGTGAACAAATTACTATCAAGCAATTGATAGAAAAGCGCAAAGTTATGATGATATCCAAGGCAATGATTATGTAATATAGGCATCACGTCCGTGTCAAGTAGACCAACTCCTGCCTGCGTCTACTACTATTACTCCACAGATCGACCGACTCCTACCTGCATCTAGAGTATTAAGTTCATGAAGAACGGAGTAACGCTTTAAGTAAGATGACATGATGTAGAGGAATAAACTCTAGCAATGTGATGTAAACCTCATCTTTTTATCCTCAATGACAACAATACAATACGTTCCTCGCTACCCCTACTTTGTCACTGGGCAAGGACACTACAAGATTGAACCCAAAGCTAAGCACTTCTCCAATTGCAAGAAAAACCAATCTAGTTAGCCAAACTAAACCGGTAGTTCGAAGATAATTACAAAGATATCTGCATAAAAGAATTCAGAGAAGATTCAAATAATATTCATAGATAATTTGATCATAAATCCACAATTCATCGGATCTCGACATACACACCGCAAAACAAGATTACATTGGATAGTTCTCCAAGAACATCGAGGAGAACATGGTATTGAGAATCAAAGAGTGAGAAGAAGCCATCTAGCTACTAGCTATGGACCCGTAGGTCTGAGGTAAACTACTCACGCTTCATCGGAAGGGAATAGAGTTGATGAAGATGCCCTCCGTGATCGAATCCCCCTACGGTAGGATGCCGGAGAAGGCCCCAAGATGGGATCTCACGGGAACATAAGGTTGCGGTGGTGGAAAAGTGTTTTCCTGGATGCTTTTGGAGGTTCGGGAATATATGTGAATATATAGGAGAAAGAACTAGGTCATGGAGGTCACGAGGGGCCCACGAGGTAGGGGGCGCCCCCCTAGGGCGTGCCCACCACCCTTGTCGCCGCCTCATGGCTCTTCTGACTTGAACTCTAAGTCTCCTAGGTGTCTTTTGGTCCAAGAATAATCATCGTGAAAGTTTCATTCCGTTTGGAATCCATTTGATATTCCTTTTCTGTGAAGCTAAAAAATAAGGGAAAATAGAAACTGGCACTGGGCTCTATGTTAATAGATTAGTCCCAAAAATAATATAAAATAGCATATTAATGCATATAAAACATCCAAAACAGATAATATAATAGCTTGGAACAATCAAAAATTATAGATACGTTGGAGACGTATCAATGATGAAGTAGTAGAAATCTTATCCTTCAAGCTCAAAAGCTACTCCAATATACGGATGACGCTCTAGAGGAAAGTGATGTGCTCTTGTAATAGAGTATTTTAATGTGTAAGATATTTATTTTGCACACGAACCGTTTCGATGATTCGAAAAGCTTCAATCTTAGTGGGAGCAAGATATTCATAGTAAGGTTTAAGGATATCTCCTTCTTTCTCCTCAACAGGCAAAGCTTGCTCGACCACCGACGCTTGATCTCCAGTAGTTTCCTTGCTCTTGTCCCCTCCGAAGGCTTCTTTGGGCTCTTCTCTCGTCAACTCGATCTTCATCAACCAAGCATCATCTTCTATGTTGTTCGAGGAGGGAGAAGACATGATGACTGGCTTAACAGATCTGACCAAAAACAACAAGAAAAGAAAATAGAAGATTTCTACATGATACGATGGTCAATAGATTCGGGGGGTATATAAAGATTGTTTATCTTGGGAAACAAGAAAATGGAAGAAAAATGGAGTACGAAAGGTACCCGAGGTGGGCAAGCGCGTCCTGGTGTCTTGTGCCCACCAGGGTTGCCTTCCTGGTTGTTTCTTATTTTCCTAATTTTTAATATATTCCAAAACCGATAGAAAATATTCTTGCAGATTTTTCGAAGTCCGTTTACTTACCGTATCACGCACCTCTTCTTTTTTCATGATTTTGGAGTGTTCCGGAAGGTTTCCTTTATGTGTTCTTCCGGTGTCATAGTTTGGATAATATTGCTTTCAACATTAATGAGCGTACCTGAGATACAATGTTTTATTCTTGGCCCATTGACAACCTTCGGGTTAGTACCTTCGACATTATTTATTTTTATGGCTCCAAATCGATAAACCTCTTTGATAACATAAGGTCCTTCCCATTTGGAGAGGAGTTTTCCTGCAAAGAATCTGAAACAAGAGTTTTACAAAAGAACGTATTCCCCAACCTTGAACTCATGCTTTTGGATTCTGTTATCATGCCATCTTTTAACTTTTTCTTTAAATAACTTGGCATTTTCATAAGCTTGGGTTCTCCATTCGTCTAGTGAGGTAATATCAAATAACCTCTCTTTTCACCATCAAGTTTGAAATCATAGTTGAGTTCTTTAATTTCCCAATGTGCTTTATGTTCTAACTCGAGAGGGAAATGACAAGCTTTTCCATAAACCATTTTATAAGGAGACACACCCATAGGATTTTTATATGCTGTTCTATAAGCCCAAAGTGCATCATCTAATTTCTCCGACCAATTCTTTCGGGGCCAATTGACTATTTTTTGTAAAATTAATTTTATTTCCCTATTGCTAAGTTCAACTTGACCACTAGACTGAGGATGATAAGGTGATGGAATTCTATGGTTAACATCATACTTAGTAAGCATTTTACGAAAAGCACCATGAATAAAGTGTGAACCACCATCAGTCATTAAATATCCAGGGACTCCAAACCTTGGGAAAATAACTTCCTTAAGCATTTTAATAGAGGTGTTGTAATCAGCACTACTAGTTGGAATAGCTTCTACCCACTTAGTAACATAATCGACAACAACCAAAATATGTGTATACCCATTAGAGGAAGGAAAATGTCCCATGTAATCAAATCCCCAAACATCAAATGGTTCAAAAGCAAGTGAATAATTCATAGGCACTTCTTATGCTTACCAATATTTCCAATTCTCTGGCATTCATCACAAGATAAAACAAACTTATGGGCATCCTTGAAGAGAGTAGGCCAATAAAAACCAGATTGCAATACCTTGTGAGCAATTCTATCTCCCGCATGATGCCTGATAACCCACCAGTATAGGGGATCTATCATAGTCCTATCGATAAGTAAGATTGTCGAACCCAACGAGGAGTAGAAGGAAATGACAAGCGGTTTTCAGCAAGGTATTCTCTACAAGCACTGAAATTATCGGTAATAGATAGTTTTGTGATAGCGTAAATTGTAACGGGTAGAAAGTAAATAAAGTAAATAGGTGCAGCAAGGTGTCCCAATACTTTTTGTAGCAAAGGACAAGCCTAGACAAACTCTTATATAAAGCAAAGCGCTCCTGAGGACACATGGGAATTGTTGTCAAGTTAGTTTTCATTGTGCTCAAATGATTCGCGTTCGTTACTTTGATAATTTGATATGTGGGTGGACCGGTGCTTGCGTGCTTCCCTTCCTTGGACAATCCTCCCACTTATGATTAACCCCTCTCGCAAGCATCCGCAACTACGAAAGAAGTATTAAGGCAAACCTAACCATAACATGAAACATATGGATCCAAATCAGCCCCTTACGAAGCAACGCATATACTAGGGTTTAAGCTTCTGTCACTCTAGCAACCCATCATCTACTTCTTACTTCCCAATGCCTTCCCCTAGGCCCAAATAATGGTGAAGTGTCATGTAGTAGATGTTCACATAACACCACTAGAGGAGAGACAACATACATCTCATCAAAATATCGAATGAATACTAAATTCACATGATTACTTATAATAAGACTTCTCCCATGTCGTCGGGAACAAACGTAACTACTCACTGAGACGTCTCCAATGTATCTATAATTTATGAAGTATTCATGCCAAGTTTATAATAGTTTTATATGATTTTGGTATGATTTGATTAGAACTAACCCGGACTGACGCTGTTTTCAGCAGAACTACCGTGGTGTTGTTTTTGTGCAGAAATAAAAGTTCTCGCAATGCGATGAAAATCAACGGAGAATTTTTCTGGAAAATATAAAAAATACTGGAACAAAATTCTACCGGAGGGGACTCCCATGGGCCCCACGAGGGTGGGGGCGCGCCCACCCCCTGCGGCGCGCCCCTATGCCTCGTGGACTTCCCGTGGGGCCCCCTGACATGTTCTCGACGCCAACCTCTCCTATAAATGCCCAAACCTCCAGAAAATAACCTAGATCGGAAGTTCCGCCGCCGCAAGACTCTGTAGCCACGAGAAATCAATCTAGGCCCTCTCTGGCACCCTGCCGGAGGGGACCATCATCACCAGAGGCTATGTAGGAGGATCTCGGAGGGGCCATCATCGCCATGAAGGCCAAGATCCAGTCGGGGAACCTCTCCCTATCTAGGGGGAGGCCATGAAGGAGGAAGCACAAGGGGGAGAACCTCTCCTCCTCTCTCTCTCGGTGGCGCCGGAGTGCCATCGGGAGGGGAATCATCGCCGCGGTGATCGTCTTCATCAACATCACCATCATCATCACCATAATCATCTCTTTTACACGGTCCACTCTCCCGCACCCCGCTGTAATCCCTACTTGAACATGGTGCTTTATGCCACATATTATGATCCAATGATGTGTTGCCATCCTATGATGTTTTTCATAGATATCCTTTGTCTTTGGGTTGATTGATGATCTAGATTTGGTATGAGTTGTATGTTTTATTTTGGTCTTGTCCTATTGTGCCCTCCGTGTTTTGCAAGCATGAGGGATTCCCGCTGTAGGGTGTTGCAATACGTTTATGATTCGCTTATAGTGGGTTGCTTGAGTGACAGAAGCATAAACCCGAGTAAGGGGGTTGTTGCGTATGGGATAAAGGGGACTTGATGCTTTAATGCTATGGTTGGGTTTTACCTTAATGATCTTTAGTAGTTTCGGATGCTTGCTAGAGTTCCAATCATAAGTGCATATGATCCAAGAAGAGAAATTATGTTAGCTTATGCCTCTCCCTCATATGAAATGGCAATGACGACCACCGGTCTTGTTAACGATTGCCTAGGATAATTCCGCACACCAACCCATCATTTTTCCACACTCGCTATTTGTAATATTTAGTAATATATTCTACCTTTATGATAACAGCACCTACTTTTATATTTTAGCTCTCCGATATCATGCAAAGTTATCCTCTTCATACCCACAATGTAGTTTTATTTCTCGTTTCTAGTTGGAAGCAAACATTCGGTGTACGTAGAGTCGTATCAGTGGCAGATAGGACTTGAGAGAATATTGATCTTACCTTTAGCTCCTTGTGGGTTCGACACTTCATAATTATCACTTCCACCTTTGGGAATTGCTATGATGATTCCCTACACTTGGGGATTATCACTCACAAAGCATATTCATAATCAAGATCAGAGGAGTATGGATTATCATTAAGGATCTGAAAATACAATCTTCCACCGGATAAACCAACTAGCATCAACTACAAGGAGTAATCAACACTACTAGAAACCCACAGGTACCAATCTGAGGTTTTGGGACCAAGATCGAATACAAGAGATGAACTAGGGTTTGAGAGGAGATGGTGCTTGAGGGAGTCCTGGACTAGGGGGTCTCCGGACAGCCGGACTATCTCCATTGGCCGGACTGTTAGACTATGAAGATATAAGATTGAAGACTTCGTCTCGTGTCCGGATGGGACTCTACTTGGCGCAGAAGGCAAGCTAGGCAATACGGATATGGATATCTCCTCCTTTGTAACCGACCTTGTGTAACCCTAACCCTCTCAGGTGTCTATATGAACCGAAGGGTTTTAGTCTGTAGGACAACAATCACAACATACAATCATACCATAGGCTAGCTTCTAGGGTTTATCCTCTCTGATCTCATGGTAGATCTACTCTTGTACTACCCATATCATCAATATCAATCAAGCAGGACGTAGGGTTTTACCTCCATCAAGAGGGCCCGAACCTGGGTAAAACATCGTGTCCCCTGCCTCCTGTTACCATCCGGCCTAGACACATAGTTAGGGACCCCCTACCCGAGATCCGCCGGTTTTGACACCGACATTGGTGCTTTCATTGAGAGTTCGTCTGTGTCGTCGCCGTTAGGCTTGATGGCTCCTACTATCATCGATGGCGATGCGGTCCAGGGTGAGACTTTTCTCCCCGGACAGATCTTTGTATTCAGCGGCTTTGCACCGCGGGCTAATTCGTTTGGCCATCTGGAGCAGATTGAAAGCTACGCCCCTAGCCATCAGGTCAGATTTGGAAGTTTGAACTACACAGCCGACATCTGCGGAGACTTGATCTTCGATGGATTCAAGCCACAGCCGGGCGCGCCGCACTGTCGCGATGGGTATGACCTAGCTCTGCCGCCGAACAGTACCCTAGAGGCTGCGCCTGCATCAGCTCCGACCCTTAGCTCGGAGCCAACTGCGCCAGTCGAGGACGGGTGGTTAGACACCGCCTCAGGGGCTGCAGTCTCAACGGCGATCGAGCCGAACACCATCCTAACCCTCTGCGCAGCCCGTGACTCCAAGGTGCCGGACTCTTTTCCGGACTCCGAACCATCCGCGCCCCTACCAATCGAATCCGATTAGGCGCCGATCATGGAATTCACTGCCGCGGATATCTTTCAGCACTCGCCCTTCGGTGACATTTTGAATTCACTAAGGTGTCTCTCTTTGTCAGGAGAGCCTTGGCCGGATTATGGCCAACAGGATTGGGATGCGGACGACGAAGAAATTCGATGCCCACCCACCACCCACTTCGTAGCCACTGTCGATGATTTAACCGACATGCTCGACTTCGACTCTCAAGACATCGACGGTATGGACGAGGATGTAGAAGACGAACATGAACCAGCACCTATAGGGCACTGGAAAGCCACCTCGTCATATGACATATACATGGTGCATACACCCAACGAAGGCAATGGCGACGAGATAGCGGAGGATGACCCCTCCAAGAAGCAACCCAAGCGCCGATGTCAGCGGCGCCGCTCTAAGTCCTACCAAAGCAAAAGTGGTGATACCGGCAAAGGACATAATAACACTCCGGATAGTGCCAAAGAAAACAAGAAACCCCTCCAGCAAGATTTAGAGCAGGAGAATGGAGGAGCCAGCTCTCTTGAGAGAGCGGCAGACGAGGAGGAGGAGGATGACAATCACATGCCCCCTCCGAAGATGAGGCAAGCCTCAGCGACGATGAATTCGCCATACCAGAGGATCCCGTCGAACAAGAATGCTTCAAGTGCCGGCTTATGGCCACGGCAAATAGCCTGAAGAAAAAGCAGCAGCAGCTTCAAGCTAATGAAGATCTGCTAGCTGGCAAATGGACTGAAGTCCTCGCGGCCGAGGAATATAAACTCGAGCGCCCCTCCAAGAGTTACCCAAGGCGCAGGTTACTACCCCGACTGGAGGAAGAAGCGTATTATACGGCTGATCGGCCACCTCGTGGCCGTGATAGAGAGGCATTCCAGCCAAAAGCTCAGCCTCCACCCCAACGCCATTCAAATAAAAAGGCATGGGGAGATACGCCAGACCTGCAAGACATATTGGAGGACAAGGCAAAGCATTCAAGATCGATCTACGGATCACGAGGGCACACCACTCTGCGAGACGACAAACGTCATGCCGGATACAGTAAAAGAAAATCCGGCCGGGCCGAACACAGCGGACAAGACCCATTCGAGTTGCGTCGTGATATAGCCCAATATAGAGGCACCGCACACCCCTTATGCTTCACAGACGAAGTAATGGAACATCAATTCCCAGAAGGTTTCAAACCTGTAAATATTGAATCATACGACGGCACAATAGATCCCGCAGTATGGATTGAGGACTTCCTCCTCCACATCCACATGGCCCGCGGTTATGACTTACACGCCACCAAATACCTCCCACTAAAGCTCAAGGGACCAACACGTCATTGGCTTAACAGCTTGCTAGCGGACTCCATTAGCTGTTGGGAAGATCTGGAAGCCGCATTCCTCGACAACTTTCAGGGCACTTATGTGCGACCACCAGACGCTGATGATTTGAGCCACATAATTCAGCAGCCAGAAGCGTCGGCCAGGCAATTCTGGACTCGGTTCCTTACAAAGAAAAATCAAATCATCGACTGTCCGGATGCGGAGGCCTTAGCGGCTTTCAAGCACAACATCCGAGACGAGTGGCTAGCCCGGCACCTTGGTCAGGAAAAGCCGAAATCTATGGCAGCTCTCACGACGCTCATGACCCGCTTTTGTGCGGGAGAAGACAGCTGGCTGGCTCGCAGTAATAACATATCAAAGAACCATGGTACCTCAGATACCAAGGACGGCAATAGCAGGTCATGTCGCAACAAGCATAAGCGCCGCATTAATAGCGAAAATACTGAGGATACGGCAGTCAATGCCGGATTCAAAGGCTCTAAACCCGGTCAGCGGAAAAAGCCATTCAAACAAAGTACGTCGGGTCCGTCCAGCTTGGACCGTATACTCGATCACTCGTGTCAAATACACGGCACCCCAGACAAGCCAGCCAATCTCACCAACAGGGATTGTTGGGTGTTCAATCAGGCCGGCAAGTTAATTGCTGAAAACAAGGACAAGGGGCCGCATAGCGATGACGAGGAGGAGCCCTGGCAGCCGCACACTGGAGGACAGAAGAGGTTTCCCCCGCAAGTGCGGACGGTGAACATGATATACGCAACCCACATCCACAAGAGGGAGCGAAAGCGTGTGCTCAAGGACGTATATGGGTTGGAGCCAGTCGCCCCAAAGTTCAACCCTTGGTCCTCCTGTTCGATCACCTTCGATCGCAGGGACCGCCCCACTAGTATCCATCATGGCGGATTCTCCGCACTTGTCCTAGACCCAATCATCAATGGATTTCACCTCACATGAGTCCTTATGGACGGCGGTAGCAGCCTGAACCTGCTTTATCAGGACATGGTGCGCAAAATGGGCATAGACCCCTCAAGGATCAAACCCACAAAAACGACCTTTAAGGGTGTCATTCCAGGTGTAGAGGCCCATTGCACAGGCTCAATTACACTGGAAGTGGTCTTCGGATCCCCGGTAACTTCTGAAGCAAAGAGTTAATCTTCGATATAGTCCCATTTCGCAGTGGTTATCACACGCTGCTCGGGCGAACCGCATTTGCTAAATTCAATGCGGTACCGCATTATGCATACCTCAAGCTCAAGATACCAGGACCTCGCGGAGTTATTATAGTCAATGGAAACACAGAGCGCTCTCTCCGAACAGAGGAGCACACCGCAGCCCTCACAGTAGAAACGCAAAGCAGCCTCTCAAGGCAATCAACCAGTTCGGCGCTTCACAGCCCGGACACCTTCAAGCGCGCTTGGGGCAATCGGCAAATAGACCGCCTGGTGCGATCTGAGCTCGCGTAGCAATACGGCGGCCACCCCAATCCCAGCCCAGCGGTGAAACTCATGCCGCGTATACATAATTACGCATTAAAAATACCATGGGCATAGGTGGGGAGGGGGCACAACTGTGGCACGCCCCAAGACACGGCCTAAACCGCACTAGGGGCTTCCCGTTTGGTTATTTTTCTTTTTCTTTCATGACCTTAATCTCTGGAAACACTGTCCGACAGCACTATTGCCAAACACATGATGCAGCAACCAAGGAGGCAGACAGCTACGTTATACCACGGAATTCCCAGGTTGATTACAGTAACGAGTGAAATATTCAATTTAACATCATTCCTCAGCTTGCCCTTGGAAGGGACATAGTCCTACTCTTTGCTTATCGCACTATCTGTATCACTTTGCTTTAACGCAATTTTTTAATAAACAATGCATGACATTACGACTATTATTGCATTCTTGTTATATATATATCTGTGTGTGTGTGTGTGTGTTCATTAATGACGCCTTGCAACCGTACACTCTGGTACGGCCAACACACCAGGGGCTTACGTACCCCACAGTGCGGTGTGAAATGTCCGAACACTTTCACAAGTGCGTCACCCCGAACTTATAGCATTATATGCATCAGCTCCGAATCATGTCTTTGGTCAAATGTTGGGTTTTCCCGGCTCCTATGTTTTGGTACCTTACGTTCCGCTCTATCAGCTAAGGTAGCGCTAGGAGAACTACTGCGATTGTGCCCCGGTTCTGCCGGGCTTAGCACCTCAGTAGAGAAAGCTAAAACTGACTGTCATGATAAGGCGAGAGACTGGTCGCTGTTCGGCGAGGTTTTTTCGAGTCCCTAAAGACTTATGCCGCTTAAACTGTCATGATAAGGCGAGAAACTGGAGGGCCTTCTGTGCCTCGGCCTTGGCACTCTTTGCGCTCTCAAGGGCCGCGAAAAGCTCAGACTCTTGCATCTTCGTGTCAAGCTCCAACGCCTCGTGCTTCGTCACGAGAGCCTGGAGCTCTTGCTGCACCTCGCCCACCCGAGCCTCGTGCCTCTCTCGCTCGGTGCGCTCCTTGGCCGCTTTATCTTCGGCCTTGGTTAGCGCTTGCTTCAGGGTCGCCACCTCGATCGTGGCCCCTGCAAACATACAATGATCCTGTCATTTGGCAATTGCGTCCTTTTTTATATATAAATATCTATAGACGGGGTATTACTTACCCCTGTTCTCCTCGAGCTGCCTCTTGGCAAGGCCGAGCTCTTTCCTGGACCCCTCAAGGTCCTGCTTCAGTACGGCGACCTCCGGAGTCAGTGCGGCGGATGCCAGCAACGAAGCCTGCATACGCATATTGACATACTTATATTAGACTCCTGCGATATTATTTGATCCTCTGTTCGGCTTTTCTTTGTGAACACCAGACAAAGCATCAGGGGCTACTGTCTATGCGGTAATATTCCTACTACATTTTAAAACACTTACCTCAAAGCCTGTTAGAAGGCTGGCACAGGCTTCAGTCAATCCGCTCTTGGCGGACTGAACCTTCTGGATCACCGCACTCATGATAGTGCGGTGCTCCTCGTCGATGGAAGCGCTGCGAAGCGCTTCCAGCAGATTGTCCGGTGCCTCTGGATGGACAGAGGTCACCGGCACAGGCGTCTTGCCCCTCTTAGAAGGAGGCCTCCTGCCCGACCCGGAACCGCTGGAGGGTCCGGCGCGGTGTTCGGCTGAGGGCCGAACTCAGAGCTCTCGGGGGCCCCGTCCCCGCGGCTCCTGGAGTCCGGAAGGTCGCCTTGAGGCGCCTCCAGGACTGTCTCCCCTCGACCCGGTGCCTCTTGAGATAGCACCTCGGCGTCGTCAGCAGGATGAGGGGAGGTGGCGGTCGGGACTGGATCGCTATCCATGTCCGACAAGCCCAGGGAGCCGTCCGATGATTCATCGATGTTGGTTCACGGTGGCCTGCATAATCATGTTCGGCGTTAGGGAAAGCAGTGCGACAAAGGAATGCTATGAGTTACTCTGGTATCTGAATACTTACAATCTCCCTGGGGGCTTGGCCCGGGGCAACCACTCGTCTTCTCCCTCGTCGGCGGCGGTGGAAGCTCGATGATGTAGAACCACACCGACTGCCACCCCTTTATTGTCTCCACGAAGGAGCCTTCGAGCCATATGACGTTGGGCATCTTTCCCACCATGGCTCCGCCGCATTCTGCTTGTTGGCCTCGTACCACCTTCGGCTTGATATTGAAGGTCTTTAACCACAGGCCGAAGTGGGGCCGGATGCGGAGGAAAGCCTCACACACGACGATGAACGCCGAAATGTTGAGGATGAAGTTCGGGGCCAGATCATGAAAGTCCAGCCCGTAGTAGAACATGAGACCACGGACGAATGGATGGAGGGGAAACCCTAGTCCGTGGAGGAAGTGGTGAAGGAAAACTACCCTCTCGTGAGGTTCCAGGGTAGGGACGATCTGCCCCGCGGCGGGCAGCCGATGCGCGATGTTCGCAGCTAGGTATCCGGCTCCGCGCAGCTTCTTGATGTCTCCCTCCGTGACGGAGGAGACCATCCACCTGCCTCCCGCTCCAGACATGATTTGAGAAGGTTGAGGTGGGAAGTGCGGACTTGGGCGCTAGAGCTCGAGTGTGCGAAAACAGATGGGTAAGGGAGGAAGAAGGCGTGGATAGAAAGGTGACTCCTTATCCCTTTATATGGGCGGACGAAACTAAGAGTCCCCACTTGCCTGGTAAAACTCGCTTATCCCCCAAGCGCCGCAATTGATGGCGCGGTTGGGTTACCCACGCCCGTATTGATGAGAATCCCGTAATAAGGGGACACGATCTCTGCTTTGACAAGACGTGTCGAAAAACTGCCTCGTGTTATGTGCGGGGCTGGTTAAAAGAAACAGTTCGAATAATCACCGAGCCATGATGTAACATCATGCTGCCAAAACAAGCCAGCAAATTAGATCTGCAGGGTCGGATACTATCCTCGTATTCAAATTCTTCTGCGGTGTATTCGGAGAAGGAACCTGCCTTGCAATGCCGAAGACAATACTGCGCCGGACTCATCGTCATTGAAGCCTGGTTCAGGGGCTATTGAGGGAGTCCTGGATTAGGGGGTCTCCAGACAGCCAGACTATCTCCATTGGCCGGACTGTTAGACTATGAAGATACAAGATTGAAGACTTCGTCTCGTGTCCGGGTGGGACTCTACTTGGCGAGGAAGGCAAGCTAGGAAATACGGATATGGATATCTCCTCCTTTGTAACCGACCTTGTGTAAACCTAACCCTCTCCGGTGTCTATATAAACCGAAGGGTTTTAGTCCGTAGGACAACAATCACAACATACAATCATACCATAGGCTAGCTTCTAGGGTTTAGCCTCTCTGATCTCGTGGTAGATCTACTCTTATACTACCCATATCATCAATATCAATCAAGCAGGACATAGGGTTTTACCTCCATCAAGAGGGCCCGAACCTGGGTAAAACATCATGTCCCCTGCCTCCTGTTACCATCCGGCCTAGACGCATAGTTCGGGACCCCCTACCCGAGATCCGCCGGTTTTGACACCGACAGTGCTGGTGAAGAAGTTGATGAATATTGACCCCCTCTCGATGAGAGGATTGATGGTGATGACGATGGTGATGATTTCCCCCTCCCGGAGGGATGTTTCCTCGGCAGAACAGCTCCGCTGGAGCCCTAGATTGGTTCTGCCCAGGTTCTGCCTCGAGAAGGCGGCGCTTCGTCCCGAAAGCTTCTTCTTGATTTTTTCCAGGGTAAAAGACACCATATAGCCAAAGATGGGCACCGAAGGCCTGCCAGGGGGCGTGCCCAGGGGGGTAGGGCACGCCCTCCACCCTTCTGGCTGGCTGGTGGCCTCCCTCTTGTGCTTTCTTCGCCTAATATTTTTTATTTATTCCAAACATGTGCTCCGTGAAGTTTTAGGACTTTTGGAGTTGTGCAGAATAGGTCTCTAATATTTTCTCCTTTTCCAGCCCAGGATTCCAGCTGTCGGCATTCTCCCTCTTCATGTAAACCTTATAAAATAAGAGAGAAAAGGCATAAGTATTGTCATATAATGTGGAATAACAGCCCATAATGCAATAAATATCAATATAAAAGCATGATGCAAAATGGACGTATCAACTCGCCCAATCTTAGACCTCGCTTGTCCTCAAGCGAAAGCCGATATCGAAAAATATGTCCACATGTTTAGAGATAGAGGTGTCGATAAAAATAAAATACTGACATGAGGGCATCATGATTATCTTTAGAACATCAACATATATTGTCATATAATTTCTTATGCTAAAGTAAAAATTCATTCACAAGATAGAGTATGAATAGGAAACTTCATTGAATACTTAACAAACTATGATCTCAGTCATTGAAGAAATTGCAATTTGTCATAACATCAAAAAGAGTCAATTAAAGAGCTTTTCAGCAAGTCCACATACTCTACTATCATTTAGTATTTCACAATTGCTAACACTCATGCGATATTTATGGGTACAATGTTTCAATCGGACACAGAGAAAGATATGGGCTTATAGGTTCGCCTCCCAACCTCTTACCTCTAGGGTAATGTCAACAATAATACTTCATGAAAACCTACATCCGAGTGGATATATATATATATATATTTGGATCTCTCCAACACATAGATCTTGCCAAAGGAAAAACTATAAAAAGTAAATGTGATGATCACCATGACTCTTATATAAGGGTAGAAGATAAAAATCAAAGATAGACCCTTCGCAGAGGGTACCAGAGGTTGTCATGCGCTTTTATGGTTGGATGTACAAAAATGCAAAAGAATGTCACTTTATATTGTCGCTTGTGATAAGGACCTTTATTATGCAGTCCGTCACTTTTATTTCTTCTATATCACAAGTTCGTATAAAGCTTATTTTCTCCACAATAATAGATCATACATATTTAGAGGGCAATTTGTTTTGCTTGCACCGATGACAACTTACTTGAAGGATAATACTCAATCCATAGGTAGGTATGGTGGACTCTCATGGCAAAACTGGGTTTTGGGATATTTGGAAGCACAAGTAGTATCTCTACTTGGTGCAAAGAATTTGGCTAACATGAGAGGGAAAGGCAAGCTCAACATGCTGGATAATCCAAAACAATATAACTTCTATTCGGATATAAGAATAACTCATTATGTTGTCTTCCTTGTCCAACATCAACTTATTAGCATGTCATATTTTAGTGAGTGCTAACGATTACAAAAGATGTCCAAGATAGTACAATTATATGTGAAGCCTCTCTTTCTTTATTACTTCCTATTAATTACAACAATGACCAAAACTATGTTTTTCAACTCTCGATAACTTTTATTCATCATACTCTTTATAGGTGAAGTCATTACTCTCCATAAGATCAATATATGATCCTTTTATTTCTCTTATTCTTTCTTTTATTTAATTCCCTCAAGATCATAGAAAGAAAACAAAGCCCTTATCTCAAAACTACTCTTTATTATAGATCTCATGGAATCAATTACATACAGGGAACATAAAGCAAAACTCAAAGCTAGATCAAACTAAAACTTTACTCTACTAGATCAAGATCTAACCAAAAGGATCAAACTAGGAAAAATGATAAAGATAAAGATGTGATGGTGATATGATACTGGGGCACTCCCCCAAGCTTGGCAGTTCCAAAGGGGAGTGCTTATACCCATGTATTTAGATATCTTTCTTCCAGGGTGGTGATGTGATATTCATGGCGATGATGCCCCTTAGGATATGATTCTCTTCCTCTAGCTCATTAATTTGTTGTTTAAGATCCATTACTTCCTTGCGAAGTTTACTCGTGATGGCTAGAGCTCCATCAACCCATGGATGTTTCCTTGCTGCTGGAGAAAAAGCAACAATCTTTTTCATATTTTCATAAGAGAGAAATCAAGCATTGGAAGGAATAACCGAATTTGGTATTGCTGAGCTCTGAAGTTCCTCCAGCATGAATCTGGTTTGAAGGCGAGAGGTAACTTCTTGATCCTCCACCATGGCATCCACTATTTTCAATCAGCCTCCATCTCTTCCTTCGTAGCTTCCCAAAGTGGTTAGCATCACTGTATGCTCTTGGGCCTAGTGTCGGGTGAGATACCCGATGTCGGTGTCAAAACCGGCGGATCTCGGGTAGGGGGTCCCGAACTATGCGTCTAAGGCGGATGGTAACAGGAGGCAGGGGACACGATGTCTTACCCAGGTTCGGGCCCTCTTGATGGAGGTAAAACCCAACGTCCTGCTTGATTTATTCTTGATGATATGAGTATTACAAGAGTTGATCTACCACGAGATCAGAGAGGCTAAACCCTAGAAGCTAGCCTATGGTATGATTGTATGTTGTCCTACGGACTAAAACCCTCAAGTTTATATAGACACCGGAGGGGGCTAGGGTTACACAAGGTCGGTTACATAGGAGGAGATATACACATCCGTATTGCCTAGCTTGCCTTCCACGCCAAGTAGAGTCCCATCCTGACACGAGACGAAGTCTTCAATCTTGTATCTTCATAGTCCAACAGTCCGGCCAAAGGATATAATCCGGCTGTCCGGATACCCCCTAATCCAAGACTCCCTCAGTAGCCCCCGAACCAGGCTTCAATGATGATGAGTCCGGCGCGCAGTATTGTCTTCGGCATTGCAAGGCGGGTTCTTCTCCATCTTTCGAACGTTTGTAAAGCAGTGTCCAGTCCCATAAATGGTTGGACCTCTTGGCTTCTGTGCCCAATAAGGGCTTTCTCCCATGCGTCGAATGAATACGAGGTGCAGGGCGTTTTTACATTCACCCCCCTAGCCAGATAAATAAATTGCTATTAAAGGGAAGGGGATCCTTAGATCTGATCCATACCATCCTCCCCCAGCGAGAGTCCATCAGAGCGCATTCCGGAAAGATCCATTCCAGCATGGCCGACCTCCGCAGCTCCTCCTCCCGCCCCCGAAGCCCTAAGCCCGGTGATTGGGAGAGGTGTTCAGTCCCACACAGTCGTTTAGTCGAACTGCAGACTAAGGGATTTCTCCCTCCGGCGTACATGGTGCCCATTCGAGCCGGGCTTGCCACCTATAATGGCGGGGACCAAGCGGAGAGCTTTCCCTGTCCCTCTATGTGGGAACGGGTCTGCCTTGTTCCCTATCTATTAAGGGGACTCGGATTTCCAATTCATCCGTTCCTCCACGGGCTCCTAGAGTTCTACGGCCTCCAATTCCACAATTTCACCCCCGCCTCCATCCTACATATTGCCGGCTATGTGGCTCTCTGCGAGTTGTTCCTGGGCTGCGAGGCTCACTTCAAGCTGTGGAAAAGGCTATTTTGCCTCATACCTCGCACACAGAGGGGGTCACTTTATCAAGTGGGCGGAGCCGAAATATGGCGCATCGCCGATACTCGATACCTGTCTGGTACTCCGAAGAAGTCACCCGAAGACTGGCCTTCAGAATGGTTTTATATGGAGGAAGTTCCCCTTCCGGACCCTGTTCGGAGGGGTCTTCCTGAGTTCAACAATGCTCCTCTAAAGAAACGCCGAAGTTGGCGCCCACGGAGCTCCCAGGTGGAAGACAATGAAGAAGTCCTCTATCTGATGAACCGAATTAAAGCACTGGCTCGATCAGGATTGACAGTAATCAAAGTTATGTCGATTTGAATAATGCGGGGAGTGTAACCACTTCAATATCGTGGGCACCCCTTGTGGTGTTATAACGGGGCGGATGACGCCACCCGCTGCGGGCGTAAGGGTCCGGACAATGCTGCCGCTTTAGCGAAAATTCTGTCCGAATTGTTCAAGGGTGAGGAAGAGGAGTTCACCCGCATCAAGCCACGGGATGGATTCTCCATGTACAATCCTCCAAGCTAGGTAAGTTATATCTCCCTGCTGCCATTTTTCCCGCATTCTTTGTCGTAAGTATTCACCTTGCCACTTTGTGGCAGGAACTGCGAAAACCATAAAGGAGGTCAGCAGCCGTTCTCCACAACTAGAGGACCCTGACCGGGCCCTCGACTCCGGACTTGAAGAAGATTCGGTAATATTCGTGGAGTTGATAGACCGGCAGTTCTATTAGTTAAGCTGCGACGATGCCATGGTGGCCATTACGGCCGACTATCCCGGACTGCTCCTTGCGTCGCACGTAAGAAAAACCAAAAATCCCAACTCCCAAACTAGGATCCCCTTTTAGAAACTTCACCCACCATATACACATGGCATTTTTACAGGGAAGGCATTCGGGACGCCCTGCCGAACCCGCAGCAACGCGCCAACAAGAGGCACCGAGGCCGGGTAGGCCAAAAAGGAAGGCGGTCAGGACGGAGATGCCGGCGCAAAGGTATAACAAACCCCGCTCTGTGGTTTTCATCTTTATCAAAATATAATGACGCACGTGTTTCTTTAACAGAAAAAACGCTCGCCGGAATATGTCCGACGATGTTACTAATCACACTTCCACTAGCCGGGTGCCAGGACCAGACATAGAGGCGGAAGCCGATATGGGGCGGGCGCCGGATAATCCCCCTACAGAGGATGCAGATAGATTATCCGCTACAAACTCAGAGGTGGAAAGCGCCATGAATCATAGGCGCCGCCGGGCCATACTCCGTGACGCTTGTTTCTCACTAGAGGCATTTGATGCCTTCAATTCTGGAGAGGCGTACCTCCGAGCTGCTCAAGATGGTCTAGGCAGAGCCACGGATCAGTATGTAAAGGATGTACGGGTAAGTAAATCTGATGATTTATATGTATCATTAGCCCCTGAGACTTGAAATAGTTAGCAAAACTAATTTAAGGATCATCTTTATTCTGCAGGTTCTTACATAGAAGAATACTAGGCTGTCACAGGAGCTAGAGGATTGCAAGACCCAACCGCGGGATGTTGTGGCCGCATTGCAGGAAACGAAAAAGTCACCTACTGGTAACATTTACTTTAAAGAATGATGGTTACCATATATTGTGCGGCATGGCTGCAGATCTAACAACAGATGTTGCAGATGAATCCAGAGAAAATCAGGAGGACCAGCATGTTATGCGACAGCTAGAGGCTGGTAAACGCGTGTTGACTGAGGTTAGGCGGGAGAAAAACAATCTCCAAGACGCCAATATTAAGCTGAGCGTGGAACTAAAAGACGTTCGGGGCCAGCTTGCAGACTCCGAAAAGGAGAATAAGCGGCTTCGGCGTGGCATTTTCAGTAAGTGCTTGAACGAATCCTTTTAAAGGAGTTCGGCGAAGAAGCCTACTAACAACGTTATGTTTGTAGGTATGCTGACGGGTCGTCCCACGGAGGAAATGCCCGAGTCTGCGGGTGATCTTCTGTCCGAGCTGTCACATCTGCACGAACAAGTTCGGCAGGTGATGTAGGTTGTTGCCCAGGCCTTGTGGCCGTCCGTCTCCCTACCAGAGGGCGTTGCAGAGCTTGCGGAGAAGCTCAAGGGAGCATGGCGGCACTTCTGATTATGGAAGAAATCAGCCTGCCGACAGGGTGCCAGAGAAGCCTGGGCGATGGTGAAGACGCGGTATACCAAGGCAGACCCAAATCACATGGCCGAGGTCGGACCTGTGGGGCCCGACAGAGAAGAGATACCCGTTAACTTAGTTTATGGGCAAGTAGAATTAGCCACAAAGTATTCCCAACAGGATTGTAAGCTAGACCGCCTGTTGGATGGTATAGAAGAGGAATTTAATCAGTCTGCATGACTATGTAATGCAAGTGACATGTATAATGCCTTCTAGCCGGATTGTAGATCATTTGTCTTGGCGGACCTTTTCGGTTCAACCTCGGGACCCGATAGTCCGGAGTATATCCGAATACTCGCGCAGTTATATAAGAACCGGGGCATGCGTGGAGACCAGGCGTAGGGGTCATAAAGTGCTTGAACAGACAAGTGCCCAACTAGTTATGTTATATTACATGGGTAGTAAGAAACATCTTCCAGGGGGAATAGTTCCGTTAAGGGTTCCTTTCCCTGGGTAAGCATGCCCTAAAGTGCATGTACGGACTGCGATAGGAAACGCAGGAAAAACATCTGGGGGCAGATATGGACAATAAATAAAAATCATCTTTTGCTCACCGACCGAATATTCCCTTTAGAACGCTAGCTTTCGGCTTCACCCAGTCTGAGGTACACGTCCGGCTGACCCGGCAGTAACAATCGCAGAGGTGCTCCCCTTATGCTCTAGCCGAATTAACGGGAACATAGGGCATAAATACAAGAGCCAGGCAACCCAGCTTGGCCAAAACTTAAGTCATATCAATGCATATAATGGCAAAAAAAGGTACATGCGGAAGCATGACGCATGTTTGGGGCCTGAGGCCCAGATAAATAATTAAGCTCCTGTGAAAGAAGCCCCCAGGTATTATGAGCGTGGCTAGTGCATCTATAATGTGCAAGCGAGGCACAAGGTGGCCCATAAAGGCCTAGAGAAATAATAACAGAAAGGAAGAAAGAAAAACAAGATAGATAATGTACATGCAAAAAATGGACAAAGGGAGGGGACGAACATAGGGTCCGGCGCTAGGCGTAGAATATTTGGAGCCTGGCCGCGTTCCATGGGTTCGGCTCAAGTCGACTAGTCGATGCATCCCGCAGTCGGTACGCTCCACCGGTCAGAACTTGGTCAACAATGAAGGGACCTTCCCATTTGGGCTCGAGCTTGTTCTTTTTCTTATCCGGCAGGCGTAGAACTAGTTCGCCAATGTTATAAGTTTTGGCCCGTACTTCTCTGCTTTGGTATCTGCGAGCCTGTTGCTGATAAAATGCGGAACAGGCTTTGGCTACGTCGCGCTCCTCCTCCAGGGTGTCCAGACTGTCCTGCCGATCAATCTCGGCTTCTCTTTCTTCGTACATGCGCACTCGAGGTGAGTCATGAATTATGTCACAGGGCAAGACTGCCTCTGCGCCGTACACCATAAAGAAGGGTGTGTATCCGGTACTACGATTCGACGTGGTCCGCAGCCCCCAGAGTACGGAGTCAAGCTCCTCTACCCAATGTGTGTTAGACTCCGTTAAGGAACACACTAATCTGGGTTTAATGCCGCTCATTATAAGACTATTTGCTCGCTCGACTTGGCCGTTGGTTTGTGGGTGATAGACTGAAGGATAATCGAGCTTGATGCGCATTTTGCTGCACTAGAGTTTTACCTCATCAGCTGTGAAGTTTGTGCCGTTGTCAGTGATGATGCTGTGGCGGATGCCATAACGGTATACGACCCCAGATATGAAGTCATCACTGGTCCGGATTCGGCTGTTTTAACAGGCTTGGCCTCTATCCATTTGGTGAATTTATCCACCATGACCAGTAAGTATTTTTTCTTGTGGGTTCCCCCTTTAAGGGGTCCAACCATGTCAAGCCCCAAACCGCGAAGGGCCACATAATGGGGATTGTTTGAAGGGAGGTGGATGGCATGTGGCTTTGATTTGAATAGAGCTGGCAACCGGCACAACGTTGGACCAAGTCCTGTGCATCTGCCCGGGCCGTTGGCCAAAAGAATCATGTACGGAAGGCCTTGCTTACAAGAGCCCGGGCTGCGGCGTGGTGACCGCCGAGTCCAGCGTGGATTTCTGCTAAAAGTTTTCGCCCTTCCTCTTCGGAGATGCATCTTTGAAGGACTCCGGTAGTGCTTTTTTTATACAATTCTCCCTCGTGGACCCTGTAGGCCTTACATTGCCGCACTATGCAGCATGCCTCATTTTGGTCCTCCAGAAGTTCCTGCCTAGTTAGGTGGGCTGAAGGTGTGATTTCGGTGGCGGGGCTTCCGATTGTGTCAGAGTATTCGGTATCGGGCATTTTGGCCGGGTCCGGACAATGGTTACCAGTGTCCCCTTCCCATACTACGGATGGCGTGAACAGCCTTTCCAAAAAGATGTTGGGGGGGACAGCATCGCGTTTTGCGCTGATGCGGGCGAGGATATCCGCTGCCTGATTGTTTTCCCAAGCTACATGGTCAAATTCGAGCCCCTCGAACCGAGCTGACATTTTTAGGACGGCGTTTTGGTAGGCCACCATTTTCGGATCCTTGGCGTCAAAGTCTCCATTTATTTGGGATATTGCAAGGTTTGAATCCCCACGCACCTCCAGGCATTGAATGCCCATGTAGACTGCCATCCGAAGACCATGCAACAGGGCTTCATATTTGGCTGCATTGTTGGAGTCTGTGTACAATATTTGCAGTACGTACTGAACGGTATCTCCGGTTGGGGAAGTCAGGACGACGCCAGCCCCTAGACCAGCCAGCATTTTAGAACTGCCGAAGTGCATGATCCAATTGGAGTATGCGCCGTACTCTTTAGGGAGTTCGGCCTCCGTCCATTTGGCGACAAAGTCGGCCAATACTTGCGACTTAATGGCTCGTCGAGGTTTGTATGTTATGTAGAACGGGAGGAGCTCAATAGCCCATTTGGCAATCCGGCCCATAGCATCGCGGTTGTTTATAATATCATTAAGAGGCACTTCCGAGGCTACTGTAATCGAACACTCTTGAAAGTAGTGTCGTAGCTTCCGGGATGCCATGAATACTGCGTAGGCTATCTTTTGATAATGTGGGTACTGTGATTTGCATGGAGTGAGGACAGTGGATACATAGTATACCGGCTTTTGAAAAGGGAATTTATGTCCGTCAGCTTCTCGTTCGACGACGAGCACTGCGCTTACAACTTGATGGGTTGCTGCAATGTACAACATCATTGGTTCGCCGATGTTTGGCGCGGCCAGGATTGGGTTGGTTGCCAAAATGGCCTTTATTTCTTCCAATCCGGCTGTGGCAGCGTCCGTCCACTCAAAGTGTTCGGTGCGCCGGAGGAGGCGATAAAGGGGTAAAGCCTTTTCTCCTAAGCGAGAGATAAAGCGGCTTAGAGCCGCCACACATCCTGTTAACTTTTGGATTTGTTTGAGGTCTGCTGGTGTAGCCAACTATGACGAAGCTCAGATTTTGGCCGGGTTAGCTTCAATACCTCTACTGGAGACAATGAAACCCAGGAGCTTTCCGGCTGGTATGCCGAAAACGCATTTTTCCGGATTGAGCTTAATGTCGTATGCTCGGAGGTTGTCGAATGTGAGCCTCAAGTCGTCTATCAAAGAGTCGACGTGTTTGGTTTTGACGACCACATCGTCTACATATGCCCCTACTGTTTTGCCGATTTGTTTCTCCAAACATGTCTGAATCATGCGCTGATATGTTGTGCCGGCATTTTTGAGCCCAAAAGGCATTGTGTTGAAACAGAAGGGACCGTATGGTGTGATGAATGCCGTTGCGGCTTGGTCGGACTCCGCCATCTTGATTTGGTGGTAACCGGAGTATGCATCGAGGAAACACAATGACTCGTGTCCTGCGGTAGCATCGATAATTTGGTCGATGCGGGGGAGGGGGAAGGGATCCTTTGGGCAAGCTTTATTGAGGTCCTTGAAATCGACACAAAGGCGCCAGGATTTATCCTTCTTTGGTACCATCACCAGGTTTGCTAGCCAGTCCAGGTGTTTTACTCTCTGATGAATCCGGCCTCCAATAACATGGCTAGTTCCTCTCCCATGGCCTGTCTCTTAGGTTCGGAGAAACGCCAAAGAGCTTGCTTGACCGGCTTGAATCCCTTTATGATATTGAGGCTATGCTTGGCCAGCCTGCATGGGATTCCTGGCATGTCTGAGGGGTGTCAGGCGAATATGTCCCAATTCTTGTGCAGGAACTCTCGTAGTGCGGCGTCCATGACGGGTTTTAACTGTGCCCCGATGGAGGCTGTTTTTGTAGGGTCCGATGGGTGGACTTGGAATTTGACTATTTCATACGCTAGTTTAAAAGAGGTGGACTTGGATCTCTTATCGAGTATCACGTCGTCCCTGTCCACTGTGGAGCGTAGCGTGGTTAGCTCCTTGGCCGAGAGGGCTTCGGATAATGCCTCGAGGGCTAGTGCGGCTGTTTTGTTTTCGGCTCGGAGTGCTGTGTCCGGATCACTAGCGAGGTTGATGATTCCGTTGGGCCTGGGCATTTTGAGCTTCATGTACCCGTAATGGGGTACGGCTTGGAAGATCGTGAACGCCTCACGTCCTAAAAGGGCGTCGTATCCACTGCTGAACGGGCCACATGAAATGTAATTTCTTCGGACGTGTAATTCTCTGGCATACCGAATACCACATCTAGTGTGATTTTCCCAGCGCATCGTGCCTCCTGAATGGGTATGATTCCCCTGAAGGTTGTGCTACTTTGCTTAATGCGGTTCTAGTCTTTTTCCATTTTTTGAAGAGTTTCCTCATAGATGAGGTTTAATCCACTGCCGCCGTCCATGAGTACTTTGGTGAGTCGAAAGCCGTACACAATTGGACTGAGGACCAGTGCAGTTGGTGCTCGGGCTGTTCGGAATTTAGGTTCGTCACTGGCATTGAAGGTAATAGCCGTGTCACTCCATGGATTTATTGCTGCTACGTGGCAGATTTCGGCCATGCTGCGGAGTGTTCGCTTGCACCTATTATTTGATGCAAAGGTCTCAAAGACTGTTAACACCGTTTTATTATCCACGAGATGGTGCTCTGTGGCATTTGGGATAAGAAGATCCTCACCACTTTTGGCCACCTGCCGGAGTATCCAACATGCTCTAAGGCTGTGTGTTGGTATTGTATCCGTTGTACTGTGAATTTTGCAGGGTCCGCTAAGCCATCCCTCCAGTACGGTTCCATGCCCTATAGAGGGTTTTTGTTTCTTTGCAACTAGCTCGGGCGTCTTATGATAGTGCACCCATTTACTTCGGACTGGGTTTATATTCGGAGCCGGATTATCCCAAAATTTCGTTTCGGTTTTCCAGGTGCTTTCCATGGCACAGTACTTTCGTACTATTGATGCCAAGTCAGCGAAGCGTGATATGTCACGGCGACTTAAGGCGTTAAGGATTCCCTTGTCCGTGCAATTATTTTAGAAAAGTGAGACTGCATCTTCCTCGCGACAGTCCTTAACCTTGTTCATCACAAGGAGGAATCTGGCCCAATAATGATGTATTGTTTCATGGAGGTCTTACTTGATGTGTGAAAGATCGTTTATGTCTGGGTGGGTGCGTGGATTTGAGTCCGAATCCCTAATACCCAGGGGCCGAGGAGTTTCCAATCTTGGAAGTTCGGGTTCCGGAGTGTTACCCGATAAATTTGGCCCGCTGCCTGATTCTAGGTTCAGGGCTTGGGTAATGTCCTCCCGTAAGCGGGTATCCGGCTCGGAGAGCTCAGGAATCAGGACATAGTTAGTCCTCAAAATAGAGGAAGAGTTGCCGCATTGTTCCTCCACCACCGCAACGTGATGGGTGACCGGTGGAGAGTTAATCTCCCTTTGATCGGGTTTAAGCCCAATCCGATCCTATTTTGTAGCGACTCCCAAGGCGGCGATGCGATCCAAGAGTTCGTTTAGGCAAGAGAGCTCCATTGGATCCATCTTCTCAGCGACTTCCGAGCCAATGTGGAGGCTGTTTTTGATGACCCGAGAAGTCATCGTCGGTGCAGCGGCTGAACAGGCAGTCATGACGAAACTGCCTAGCTGGAGAGTTTGGCCGACAGCCAGAGCTCCCCCAGCGGTGATGTTGCTTTTAACAACGAGACGAGGCATCCTTCCTTACGGCGACACCACAGAGGAACTCTCAATGAAAGCACCAATGTCGGTGTCAAAACCGGCGGATCTCGGGTAGGGGGTCTCGAACTGTGCGTCTAAGGCGGATGGTAACAGGAGCCAGGGGACACGATGTTTTACCTAGGTTCAGGCCCTCTTGATGGAGGTAAAACCCTACGTCTTGCTTGATTAATTCTTGATGATATGAGTATTACAAGAGTTGATCTACCATGAGATCGGAGAGGCTAAACCCTAGAAGCTAGCCTATGGTATGATTGTATGTTGTCCTACGGACTAAAACCCTCCGGTTTATATAGACACCAGAGGGGGCTAGGGTTACACAAGGTCAGTTACATAGGAGGAGATATACACATCTGTATTGCCTACCTTGCCTTCCACACCAAGTAGAGTCCCATCCGGACACGATATGAAGTCTTCACTCTTGTATCTTCATAGTCCAACAGTCCGGACAAAGGATATAATCCGGCTGTCCGGATACCCCCTAATCCAGGAGTCCCTCCCCCGACTATCCCCGACTGACTCTTGCGAAGACATATTGCTCCAAATCTGCTGCAGGAACAACTCAAAACGAAAACATAGGATTTTGTCATGGTACGGTGGTCAAAACCTTCGGGAGATTATATAATGAATTTTTATCGACCAAAAGAAGTATCGTACAAGAAAACGGAGTCCGGAGGGCACACGAGGTGGCCACAAGGTCAGGGGGGCGCCCAGGGGGTAGGGCGCATGAAAGGATCGAGAAGAGGTGTTGAGAGTGGGGGTGAATAGACTCTTAACAAAGAAAAGTAGCAGTTTTTATTTTCTTCAAGTTAAGGTGGAGTTTTAGCACAAGTTTAAACATTCACAATACATTTCAAGCAAGCATGGCAAGAGTATATGAGCAGCAGAAAGTAAAGCATGCAATTTGCGAGAATCTAAGGGATGGGATTGGAGTATGCAAATGCAATTGGAGACACGGAGATTTTTGGTGTGGTTCCGATAGGTGGTGCTATCGTACATCCATGTTGTTGGAGACTTCAACCCACGAAGGGTAATGATTGCGCGAGTCCACGGAGGGCTCCACCAACAAAGGGTCCACGAAGAAGCAACCTTGTCTATCCCACCATGGCCATCGACCACAAAGGACTTGCCTCACTAGGGTATATCTTCATGAAGTAGGCGATCTCCTTGCCCGTACAAACTCCTTGATTCAACTCCACAATCTTGACGGAGGCTCCCAAGTGACACCTAACCAATCTAGGAGACACCACTCTCCAAAAGGTAATAGATGGTGTGTTGATGATGAACTCCTTGCTCTTGTGCTTCAAATGATAGTCTCCCCTACACTCAACTCTCTCTCTCTCTCTCAAGGATTTGGATTTGGTGGAAAGATGATTTGAGTGGAAAGCAACTTGGGGAAGGCTAGAGATCAAGATTCTTGTGGTTGGAATGGAATATCTTGGTCTCAACACATGAGTACGTGGTTCTCTCTCGGAAAATGTATTTTGGAAGTGTAAGCACGTTCTGATGGCTCTCTCTATGAATGAAGAGTGGGTGGAGGGGTATTTATAGCCTCCACACAAAATCTAATCATTACACACAATTTACCAAACTCGATGGGACCGAATCAAAAAACTCGGTCAGACTGATTCGGTTCATAATGTGACCGTTAGGCATTTTGGTGGGACCGGTATGATCAACTAAGTGGGACCGATGTGCTAGGGTTAGGGTAAAACCTCATCTCGGTTTGACCGATTACACAAACTCGGTGGAACCGATTTTGGTAATAAGCTAACCAGAGAGTTGGTCAAGCAAACTCGGTGAGAGCGATTACAAATCCCGGTAAGGCCAAAATTATTGCAATAGGGACCAGAGAGTTTGCTAGCCCATCTCGGTGAGACCGAGATCCCATCGGTGAGACCGAACTGATTAGGGTTTCTGGCAGTGGCTATGTCAAGTGAACTCGGTGGTGCCGGATAGATCAAATCGGTAGGGACGAGTTTGGCTTTTGGTTTGCGACATATGTGGATATGAGAAAGTGGTTGAGGGCTCTGGAGCATATCACTAAGCACATTGAGCAAGCAAGCCATTAAGCAACACCTCATCCCCTTTTAATAGTATTGGCATTCCTATGGACTCAATGTGATCTTGGATCACTAAAATGAAAATGTAGAGTCTTGGGCTTTTGAGCTTTTGCCAATCCTTTGTCCTTAGCATCTTGCAGGGGTTCCACATCCTCTTGTCCATGCCACTCCACTATTGAACTCATCTGAAATATACTAGGTAAAAGTATTAGTCCAACAAGAGATATCTTGACATTAATTACCAAAATCGCCCCGGGAGCACTTGTGCTTTCAATCTCCCCCTTTTTGGTAATTGATGACAACATACATCAAAGGTTTAGATAAAGATATTGAGATTAGCAAGTAAAGCTTTGGAAGAACATGTAGCATGCATAGGATCCCCCTACATGTATGCAATCATGTAAATATAAAGTATAAGAGGATGTGAATGCATGAGCATGACAGATCAAGCAATGAGTTACATGTATCTTGGCTATATGCATCACAACAAATGATGTGAATATAGGAATTGTACCTTCATGTTCATGAGTCCTTCTTGCAAACAATATGTAAATCAACAAGAGATCATCATGCACATGAGTGTGATGCATATACTTACCTTGTGGTCTTGAGTTGGCTTTGGAAGAGATGAACCTGAGTAAGCAAGGTTAGATAACACATATACATCTACTAGATAGAGCAAACAGTAAACCACAAGAGTACCAAGATTGGGATGACATGTAGTAAGTGAGTACTAGGTACTCTATTAGATATAGACATGTCCCCAAAGGTAAAAATATGCAATGATTTCAAAGATTTCCTTCCCTTAGAAGTCTTTCTCCCCCTGAATCTTATATTGGATAATGGGAGAATATAGGGAAAATCAGAGCAAAACAAATCAGAGCACAAAAAAATATAACACACACTAACATGCCTTTCCCCTCTTAAAGACATCTGACTTCTCTCCTCTTGAATACCAAGCATCTGGGGCTCTTTGATGTGATTAAGAACTCTCCCCCTTTGAAGTATTCTCCCCATTTTGATGTGATTAAGCTTTGATGTGATCTCTCTCCCCCCTTTGACATCAATTTCCAAGAAGGGATCTTCTGGAGTGTGAGTCAAAATAGGTTTGGTCCATGAGTTACAAAGCAAAGCAACATATAGAATGTGATGCTGGTAGAGGACACGAATCATTGAGTGGAGCTGGAACAAATATGCATGATGTAAGTGAAAAAGTGCTTGCTAAGCACTGAAATCAGTAACACCGAGTTGTTTACTTCGGTAGCACCGAAATGGTTCAGTTTGACCGAAACTAGCAATCCGGCGTGTGCGAGTTCAACACAGAGACAACATTTTGTCACCTCTACTCACTAGGCAGATAAAATCTCACAAGGATTTGCAAAAAAATAACTGAAATATTTGCAATGAATTGGATGCAGGGAATGCAGAACAGAAAAGAAAAAAACAAAGAACTCTAGATGAAGTTTTTTTATTAAAGAAGGGGAACAAATGTGCAAGAGACAAATGCAAGAACACAGAGAAATATCAGATAACTTCATCTAGAGTTGGTCGGCGATGAAGTCACCTATGCTAGAGTATATTGATTGAGGAGTCAAGTGAGAACACTTGATCGTAGGTCATACTCATCGTTTAAGCTCAAAATGGGGTTACCATTTTTTGTTTAAGCATTTTGATGTATTCACCCCTCGTTGAGCTGCTTTGACCCATGACTTGAGGTAAAGCTTCTCTAAGATGGAATAACGTACCTTGGGTGGTGGTGTTGATCTTGATCATGTAGTTAAACTTGTGTAGAATGCTCAAGGTTGATGTAGCTCATCAAGAATTGGGAGAACCACTTCTATTTTGATTTCATCTACCTACAAGGGTTAGTCTTGCAAGGAAGAGTACTTGTGTACCCAAAATGACAATCATGAATTTGATGCCAAATCAAATTTGATCTATAGGATTTGTCAAAGGATATGTTGAAGGGTTTGAAGCTTCCTTTCTTCAACCACCATATTGTAGAGACTTGGTGATGTAGAGATTGCTCAAGATGTGAGTGAGTTGCAATCTCATAGATTTAGATTCATCCAAGTACCTAGAAGGGTTAGATAGCATGCAAGGGTGCAAATATATCCAAGAAATATGATCATCATCATAAGAGAAATATCAAGGAATAGTCAAAGGCTCATGCCTTGCATGTATCCAAATGGAGTTTCTACTCCATGTTTGAAGCATCAATGATGTTCAATTCACCTCTCAAACGGCAAAATACTTTCTCATCAAGCGGTTTGGTGAATATATCCGCCAATTGCTTATCCGTACGAACATGTTTAAGATCAATGTCCCCTTTAGCAACATGATCCCGAATGAAATGTTGATGAACTTCAATATGCTTAGTTCGAGAATGTTGCATGGGATTATGGGCAATCTTAATAGCACTTTGATTGTCACAAAGCAATGGAACATGTATCACATAGATTCCATAATCTTTAAAAGTTTGGGTCATCCAAAGTAATTGAGCACAACATGAACCGGCGGCAATGTATTCTACTTCGGCGGTGGATAAGGATACCGAGTTTTGTTTCTTGGAGGACCAAGATACAAGACATCTACCAAGAAATTGACAAGTACCCAAAATGGAATTTCTATCAACCTTGTCTCAGGCATAGTCCAAATCAGAGTAGCCAACAAGACCAAAAGAAGACCTCTTAGGATACCAAATGCCAAAATTTGGTGTGTGAATTAAGTATCTCACTATCCTTTTCACAGCCTTAAGATGACATTCTTTGGGGGCCGCTTGATATCGTGCACACATGCATACACTTAGCATAATATCGGGATGGGAGGCACATAGATATAACAATGAACCAATCATAGACTGATAAACCTTTTGGTCAACCGGTTTGCCATCCTTAGTCATGTCAAGATGTCCACTAGTAGGCATGGGTGTCTTCATACCTTTGCATTCTTGCATATTGAACTTCTTGAATAAGTCCTTGGTATAATTTGTTTGGGAAACAAAGGCACCCTCCTTAGTTTGCTTGATTTGCAAACCAAGAAAGAACTTGAGTTCACTCATCATAGACATGTCAAACTTCTCTGACATTAGCTTTCCAAAATTTTCACTAAAATGAGGGTTAGTTGAACCAAATATGATATCATCAACATAAACTTGGCACACAAATAATTCACCATTAACCCTTTTAGTAAAAAGAGTAGAATCTATCTTTCCAATCTCAAAGCCTTTTTCAATAAGGAACTTGGTCAAGCGTTTGTACCATGCTCTAGGAGCTTGTTTAAGACCATAAAGAGCTTTGTGAAGTTTGTAAACATGATCGGGTTTCTTAGGATTAACAAAGCTGGGAGGTTGTTTAACATAAACTTCCTCCTCAATTTCACCATTTAGAAAAGCACTTTTAATGTCCATTTGGTACAAGGTAATATCATGGTGATTGTCATAGGAAAGTAAGATGCGGATGGACTCAAGTCTAGCAACGGGGGCATATGTCTCACCATAGTCCATACCTTCGACTTGAGTGTAGCCTTGGGCGACGAGACGTGCTTTGTTGCGAATGAATTGTCCATCTTCGTCTTGCTTGTTGCAAAACACCCATTTGGTACTAATGATGTTGTGGTTGTTGTCGGGCTTCTCGACCAATGTCCACACTTGATTTCTCTCAAAGTTGTGTAGCCCTTCGTGCATGGCATTTATCCAATCCGGATCTTCCAATGCTTCTTCAGCCTTCATAGGTTCAATGCTAGAGATGAATGAATAATGTTCACAAAAATTAGCCAAACGGGTTTTAGAGCGAGTGATTCTCCTGGTTTGGATATCACTGAAGATTTGTTTGACGAGATGGTCTCTTGAGACTCTTGCTTGAATTCGTGAGAGCTTTTGCTTGGTGTCGGTGTCAAAACCAGCAGAACTCGGGTAGGGGTCCCGAACTGTGTGTCTAAGGATTGATGGTAACAGGAGACAAGGAACACAATGTTTTACACAGGTTCAGGCCCTCTTGATGCAGGTAATACCCTACGTCATGCTTGATTGACTTTGATGAGTGTAGGGGTTAGAAGAGTTGATCTACCATGAGATCGTAATGGCTAAACCCTAATTGTCTAGCCTGTATGATTATGATTGCCTCTACGGACTGAACCCTCCGGTTTATATAGACACCAAAGGGGGCTAGGGTTGTACATAATCGGTTTACAGAGAAAGGAATCTTCATATCTGAACGCCAAGCTTGCCGTCCACGCAAAGGAGTGTCCCATCCGGACACGGGAGGAAGTCTTCTGTCTTGTATCTTCATGGCCCATTAGCCCAGCCCACATCGCATAGCCCAGATACCCGAGGACCCCTTAATCTAGGACTCCCTCAGTAGCCCCTGAACCAGGCTTCAATGACGATTTGTCCGGTGCACAGATCGTCTTCGGCATTGCAAGGCGGGTTCCTCCTCCGAATACTTCAAAGTAGTCCTCGAACACATAAAACGTTTCCGACCCTGCAAGACGGGCACCACACATAGCCGCAAAGAGTATAATAGTTCACACGTCCCATCTACTGACAATTTTTTGCAGCGAGACGTTACGTCCCCGCCCGGGCATTATTTCGAACCGTTTTTAGCCTCCTGTTCCATGTTTCGAGGTGCGGTTCTCATTGGCACGTCTTGTCGAAGCAGAGATCGTGTCCCCTTATCATGGGATTCTCATCAATACGGGTGTGGGTAATCCAAGCGCGCTGTCCGCACTACCCTTGGGGAATAGGCAAAGTTTTAAGGTGAGTGGGGAGGCGCTTGATATTCGCGGCCTTTATAAGAGGATAAGGATCCACTCTTTCACCCACGCCTTCTTCCTATCTGCCCATCCGTTCTGGATCCCCAGTGCCCAAGCTTCCATCCTTTCCACCTCCAAAAAGCACTCCGACCATGTCCGGATCTGGAACGCAGGGCAAGTGGATGGCCTGCTCCGTCACAGAGGGGAACATCATGGAGCTCCAGGAAGTGGGGTACTTGGCCCAGGGAATCACCCACTGGCTTCCGGCCAAGGGGCAGATCGTCCCCACCGCGGAGCCCAACGAGAGGGTGGTATTCATCCCCCACTTCATCCACGGTTTAGGATTTCCCCTCCACCCCTTCGTCCGTGGACTCATGTTCTACAACGGGCTAGATTTCCATGATCTAGCCCCGAATTCTTTCCTCAACATCTCGGCATTCATTATCGTGTGTGAGGCCTTCCTTCGCATCAGACCCCGCTTTGGATTATGGCTCAAGATCTTCAATGTGAAGTCGAAAGTGGTGGATGGTCAACATGCAGAGTGCGGAGGTGCCATGGTGAGCAAACTGTCAAATGTCACATGGCCCACTGGCACCTTTATGGAGACCGTCAAGGGGTGGCAGCAACAGTGGTTCAATGTCACTCAGCCACACGACACCACCTAGGCCACGGCTCCTGAATTCAAGTCTGGTCCCCCAATGTGGCTTACCTCCTGGCTAGGGCCTGGATTGGTCATCATCAGACGAGATATCAGCGCTGTAGGCATGTGTCAAGAGCATGGTGGACAAGAATATCAAGCTCATGAATGTGATCCAGGTGATGCTTCTCCGTCGGATCCTTCCCTGCCAAAGCCGGACTTCCCATTTGTGGGAGTTTGATCCGGCCAAGCACCAGACCTTGCGACAGTTCTTCGACTCCATGCACGAAGGTATCTGGAAGGTGCTTTTCAAGGCCAATCAAACGTGGCCGCAGACATCCGAGGACCGCGGATATGACTTGACCCATCTAGCCAGTCCGGTAAGTTCTTCATACTTCAAGGTGTATCTCTTCCTGTGCATTCAAGGAAGATGTCTAAGTCTCTCCATTTGTCTTTTCAAGCTGGATAAAGTAGGCGGAGCGGATCCAGTGTCTGGCTCCGCTACCCAAAAACCCAGCTATCCCGCTCCTGACAAAGATGCTGGTTCCGGCGCCCTACCAGGCACCGGAGAAGAAGGGCCAGGAGACAAGAAGCGGCCTCCGCCATAAAGGCACTTCGGACGCAACATCCGAATATGTCGAAACCCACTCCTCCCCCGCCAAGAACGACGAGGAGGAGGAGGAGGAAAGCAATTCTCCCCTCGAGGGGGGGAAGGAAGAAAAGGGAGGCCTCCACGGATCTGGAGGCAGAGGCGGAGGCGTCCAAGAAAGGGAGAGTCTCCCTTGCGGACGATTCTGAATCGGACACCGATAGCAGCCCTGAGTGGCATCCCAGGAAGAAGCCCCTGGCTGGATCGTAACTACTCAAGGGCACTTACACACATATATATCCAGCTCCTTTACTTTGTGGCTTTAATATGTTGAATCATACGCTGCAGTCCGACTCTCGTCTGCCTCCAGCGATCCTCATCTTCGGGGAATTCGCTAGATCCAAATGTGATGGATGGCGGATCGCTTCCTCCGGCCTGCTCCCCCAAGACTACGGACGATGCCGAAGTGTTGTCTCGAAGGACCCTCCCAGGCCAAGGAGAGGTACATGAGACCGCCGAGGGGGCGCCAAAGGGTGATACCTCGGCCGCCGGACACATGGGGGAGCAGACCCCCCTGGAGACTGGCGATGGGGGCCATATCCAATTCGGCCCCCAGCCGAATACTATTCCGGAGGCCCGTATGGCTCCAGAATCAGGTGAGCAACCTCCTTCGAAAGAAGGAGGTGCACCTATTCCGCCGGTGACCTCTGTCCATCCGGAGGCACTGGATACTCTACTGGAAGCGCTCCAAGGTGCTTCCATTGTAGAAGAACACCGTATCCTTATGGGTATGGTGGTTCAGAGGGTTCAGTCCGCTAAGAGCGGATTGATCGAAGCCTACGCCAACGTTCTAATAGGCTTTGAGGTACATGACACAATTATGCAAAAAGAACGCCGCAGTACAGACAGTAGCCCTTGAGACTCTGTCCGGTGTTTGAAAAGAAAGGCCGGACAGAGGATCGAATAATTTTCGTAGGAGACTAGTCATATATGTCTATGTGAATAAGCAGGCGTCGATGCTGGCTGCGACCTCCCATTCTGCCCAAGTATCCAAACTGAAGCAGAGGCTGGAGCAGGCCGATGAAGAGCTCGGTCGTGTCAAAAAATAGCTTGAGGACAAACACGGTACGCAATGTGGCCTATTCAGATCTTAAAATTATAAGAATTGTTTGTGTTGATCATGTTAATATGATGCTTCATAGGAGCTGCGGCCGAGGTGGAGTCCCTCTAGAAAGCTTTGAGCGAGGCCCAGAAGTAAGCGGAGAAGGAACAAGCCACTCGCAAGAAACACGAGTCAAGGGTCGGGGAGGTTCAGCAGGAGCTCGAGGACGCCGTAAAGAAATGCGAGTCCTTGGAGCGCAAGATTGCGGACCAAGAGTCCGAACTTGCTAAGGCGTACCAAAGCACACAAGAGGCCTGGGTCGAAGCCCAGGGCGCCCTCCGGGAAGTCCAGGAGGCCAAGCAAATTGCGGCGTGTAAGACCTTTATTATGCAGAGCAAACTTGTGAAGAAAAGGTACCTCTTACTGACCAAGATTTGGAGTTCTCCAGGAGCATTTGCGGATCTACCTCGCGGCGTGGCTGATGCTGCGGAGTTCTTCCAAGCCAAAGAGGGGACCTCATCGGAGAAGCTGTTCTGGTTGCAATACCTTGCGCCAGAGCATCCGGTGGCCCTCAACGATCAGCAGAAACAGCTGTCCGAACTGCATAGGGTGGCCGGACTGGCCATGAAGGATTAAATAATCCGTCTATGGCCTGCTGAAGCTGTGCCCAGCAACCAATTCAGGCTCGTGAAGCGGTTGGTCGATGCCTGCCCTCGGCTTGATGCCATAAAGCGATCGTCCTGCATCAAAGGTGCATGGATGGCCTTCGCTCGCATCAAGGTACAGTGGGCGAAGATGAACACCGTCAAGCTTGCGACCGAGGGGCCGCCTGAGGGCAAAGAGCACCGCACGCCCGAGCGCTATTTTGATGACGTCCTGGAAGGATCCCGCATAGTAGCGGGCTAGTATGTGAAGGACATTATCTTTGAATGAATGTATTCGTGTTTATCCAGTCCTGTATTATGGAACAAAGCCTATATGTAACATATTGCTTGTTGTTTTTCAAAAATATTTCCTCCTATGTGGCCGTTTATTTAGATCTGAGAGTTGGCCCGTCGTCGGCTTCAGCCCCCCACGTAGATACTACGGGGGTGTTCATATTGGAACCTAAACACACTTGACCCAAGAGTTTGGTCCTTGAAGGAGGTGCTCAGTGCATCCAACCAGGCAATCAGACTATGTGGCTTTATCACCCTCACTTAGCGACAAATAGGAGTGTAGGTGCAACCCCTAGTTTGTTTATCCGGACTAGGGGTTGTAAACACCTGATCGGGTGGAAGCCGATTCGTCGCATAATGTGGAAAAAATGGCAAGAGATTTTAGCCACCGAATAGGTGACCACCTCTCGCCGCATCATGACAGTCAGTTTTCGGCTTTCTCTACTAAGGTGTTTATCCGGATGAGCCAGAAACACAATCGCAGTAGTTCTCCCTTTACTACCCTAGCCGATAAAACAGAACGTAAGGTAGCAAGCACAAGAGCCGGGCAACCCAACTATTGACCAAAGACATGATTCGGAGCCGATGCATATAATGTAATATTCGGGGCGCCGAATTGTAGGGTAAAAAGTATTCGGACTTGTTGCCAACATATGGAGCACAATGGAACCCTGGCGAGTTAAGTCGTACCAAAGTGTACGGGTGCAATTGATAAAAATAGTTTAAATGTAATGAAGGAGTAAGCCAATGCCACATATGTTGGGCCGCAAACTGTTTCCATTATAATCTGATTGATACGTCAAAGCATATTTGTACAAATAATGTTATAAGCAACATGGCTATTTAACATGCCGAGACCAAGGGGAAGCTGTGTGCGGGTCCTGCAAATAGGCAAAGTGATCGTCAAGAAGATCATCTAGATTTTTCTGCCACACGTCTATGTTGCTTGCCTCCTTGGTATGTTTATCCTTCAAAAGGATCGATGATGAGGCCGTCGTGAGGGGCCTGTGGAAAAGAAACCTGAAAAAGGATAGAAAGAAAAAGGGAAAGTATGATTGCCCGGATAAGGTCGAGCCGTATTGTGGACCATGATCGAGTTATGCTTCCGTCTTTGCCCATGGTATTTTTAGTGCGTAGTTATGTATGCGCGGTACGTATGCCGCAGTTCGGTCGGGATTGAGACGCAGGCCGAATTGCTAGTCCAACTCCTGACGAGCCGGACTGTCATGCTGCAGAGTAATCCGGACTCGTTTAATAGTCTCCGGGGGCTTGGCCGCCGAATTGATGTTTTGTTTGATAAGGCCACCCTGTACTTCCACTGCCAGGGCCGTGGTGTGCTCCTCGGTATGGAGGGAGCGTTCCGTGTTTCCGTTGACTGTTATGACACCGCGTGGCCCAGGCGTCTTAAGCTTGAGATAGGCATAGTGTTGCACCGCATTGAAGCAAGCAAATGCGGTTCGTCCGAGCAGTGCGTGATAGCCACTTCGGAAGTGGACGATGTCGAAGATCAAGTCTTCGCTTCGGAAGTTGTCCGGTGATCCGAAGATGACTTCAAATGTGATTGAGCCCGTGCAACGGGCCTCTACACCTAGTATTACTCCTTTAAAGGTAGTTTTGGTGGGCTTGATCCTTGAAGGAACGATGCCCATCTTGTGGACTGTCTCCTGATAGAGCAGGTTAAGGCTGCTGCCACCGTCCATGAGGACCCACGTGAGGTGGAATCCATCTATGATTGGGTCGAGGACCAGTGCGACTGAGCCGCCGTGACGAATACTAGTCGGATGGTCCCTGCGATCGAAAGTGACCGGGCAAGATGACCATGGATTGAATTTTGGGGCGACTGGCTCTATCTCATAGACGTCCCTGAGTGCGCGTTTGCGCTCCCTCTTCGGGATATGAGTGACGTATATCATGTTCACCGTTTTGACTTGGGGGGGGATTTCTTCTGTCCCCCTGTATTCGGTGGACGGGGCTCCTCATCATCGTCCTCACTTGGCGACCCATTCTCTTTGTCCTTAGTATGTAACTTACCGGCCTGTTTAAAGACCCAACAGCTTTTGTTGGTATGATTGGCAGGCTTATCGGGGGTGCCGTGGATTTGACATGGTCGATCGAGGATTCGGTCCAAGCTGGATGAGCCCAAATTGTTTCTTTCAAATGGCTTCTTCCACTAACCGGGCTTGGAGCCACTGAATTCGGCGTTGACTGCCGTGTCATCGGTATTATCACCGTTGTTCCGACGCTTGTGCCTATTGCGTCGGGGCTTGCCGTTGCTATTTCTGGCTTCAAAGGTGCTAGGTCCGCTTGCATTGCTGCTGCTATGTGCTAGCCAACTATCTTCGCCCTCACAAAAGCGGGTCATAAGTGCCGTGAGGGCTGCCATGGACTTCGGCTTTTCTTGGCCAAGGTGCCGGGCGAGCCATTCATCGCGAATGATGTGCTTAAAGGCCTCTAGTGCTTCGGCATCCGGACAGTCGATGATATGGTTCTTTTTAATTAGGAACCTAGTCCAAAATTTCCTGGCCGACTCTCTAGGCTGTTGAACTATGTGACTTAAGTCATCGACATCCGGAGATCGGAAGTATGTACCCTGGAAGTTGTCGCGGAAGGCGTCTTCCAGATCCTCCCATATGCCAATGGAGTTTTCTGGCAGGCTATTTCACCAGTGTCGAGCTGGTCCCTTGAGTTTTAGCGGGAGGTATTTGATGGCATGAAGATCATCACCGCGGGCCATAGGAATATGGAGGAGAAAGTCCTCGATCCATACTGTGGGATCCGTTGTTCCATCATATGATTCGATATTCATAGGTTTAAACCCTTCTGGGAATTCATGTTCCATTTCTTCGTCAGTGAAGTAGAGGGGGGTGTGCGGCGCCTCTATAGCGGGCCACGTCGCGACATAGCTCGGATGGAGTCCGTCTGCGGTTTTCGTTCTGGGCATGGTTATGGCTGTCGTGCCCGGCTACATAGCCGCCCTCGCGTGTCTGGCCCGCTCTATTTTCCAAATCTTTCCATAGGTCGTAAGTATATTTCTGAGCTGTTGTGTCCCTACCTTTATGGCGAGGTGGTACGGGCTGGTATTTGGCTTGAGCTACCGTTTTTTCACAGCCACGTGGTGGTCGGTTGGCCGCGTTACGCACCGATGGTATGGGCACCAGCGCCTCATCGTCGAATTGAGGTAGCAGCATGCGCTTCAGGTAACTCTTGGTTGGGCGCTCGAGGCCGTATTCCTCGGCTGCCAGGATGTTAGTCCACTTGTCGTTGAGCAGATCTTGGTCAGCTTGGAGCTGATGCTACTTATTTTTCAGGCTCCTTCCAGTGGCTAATAGCCGGCTCCTAAAGCGTTCCTGCTCAAGGGGTTCCTCAGGTACGATAAAGTCTTCGTCGTCGAGGCTCTCCTCCTCCTTGGAGAGTGGAAGGTAATTAGTATCCTCCGAGTCTTCGTTTATTATCCTGTTCATGGGGCCTAATTTTCCCATCTTCCCGATCGTCCTGTTCGGAGGCTGGCTCGACGGGGCCTACTTGGTCTTCGGCGTTGTCCGGAGTATTGATGTCTCCGGTGCCGGTATTGCTGTCTTTTCCATGGCATAACTTAGAGCGGCGCCGCTGACGTTGGCTCTTCGGTTGTATCTCAGGAGGTGTATCCTCAACTGGATTTTTCTCTTTATCGCCGTTACCCACTTTGGGTGTATCCACCATGTGCACATCATACGAAGAGGTGGCCGCCTAGCGTCCGGTGAACGACGGGTTTTGGGCCTGCTCTTCTCTAGCATCGTCATCCATACCGTCGATGTCTTCGGAGCCGTAATCGAGCATGTCGGTTAAGTCCTCGACAGTGGCTATGAAGTGGGTGGTGGGTGGGACGTAAAATTCCTCGCTCTCAGCCCCTAGTCCGGGCAGGGCGTAGTTTGGACGTTGCCCCTCTGTAATGACGAGGGATCGCATTAAGTCCAGAGCCTTGATACATCTCCAACGTATCTATAATTTTTGATTGCTCCATGCTATATTATCTTCTGTTTTGGACATTATTGGGCTTTATTATCCACTTTTATATTATTTCCGGGACTAACCTACTAACCGGAGGCCCAGCCCAGAATTGCTGTTTTTTGCCTATTTTAGGGTTTCGAAGAAAAGGAATATCAAACGGAGTCCAAATGGAATGAAACCTTCCGGAACGTGATTTTTGGAACGAACAAGATCCAGGAGACTTGGACCCTACGTGAAGCAACCAATAGGGATGCCACGAGGTAGGGGGGCGCGCCTACCCCCCCCCCCCCAGGCACGCCCTCCACCCTCGTGGCCCCCTGTTGCTCCACCGACGTACTTCTTCCTCCTATATATACCTACGTACCCCCAAAAGATCATATGTAGAGCCAAAACCCTAATTCCACCGCCGTAACTTTCTGTATCCACGAGATCCCATCTTGGGGCCTGTTCGGAGCTCCGCCAGAGGGGGCATCGATCACGGAGGGCTTCTACATCAACACCATAGCCTCTCCGATGAAGTGTGAGTAGTTTACCTCAGACCTTCGGGTCCATAGTTATTAGCTAGATGGCTTCTTCTCTCTTTTTGGATCTCAATACAAAGTTCTCCCCCTCTCTTGTGGAGATCTATTCAATGTAATCTTCTTTTGCGGTGTGTTTGTTGAGACCGATGAATTGTGGGTTTATGATCAAGTTTATCTATGAACAATATTTGAATCTTCTCTGAATTCTTTTATGTATGATTGGTTATCTTTGCAAGTCTCTTCGAATTATCAGTTTGGTTTGGCCTACTGGATTGATCTTTCTTGCAATGGGAGAAGTGTTTAGCTTTGGGTTCAATCTTGTGGTGTCCTTTCCCAGTGACAGTAGGGGCAGCAAGGCACATATTGTATTGTTGCCATCGAGGATAACAAGATGGGGTTTTCATCATATTGCATGAGTTTATCCCTCTACATCATGGCATCTTGCTTAAAGCGTTACTCTGTTCTCTTGAACTTAATACTCTAGATGCATGCTGGATAGCGGTCAATGTGTGGAGTAATAGTAGTAGATGCAGGCAGGAGTCGGTCTACTTGTCTTGGACGTGATGCCTATATAAATGATCATACCTAGATATTCTCATAACTATGCTCAATTCTGTAAATTTCTCAACAGTAATTTGTTCACCCACCGTAAAATACTTATGCTCTTGAGAGAAGCCACTAGTGAAACCTATGGCCCCGGGTCTATCTTCATCATATTAATCTTCCAACACTTAGTTATTTTCATTGCTTTTATTTTACTTTGCATCTTTATCATAAAAATATCAAAAATATTATCTTATCACATCTATCAGATCTCACTCTCGTAAGTGACCGTGTAGGGATTGACAACCCCTTATCGCGTTGGTTGCGAGGATTTATTTGTTTTGTGTAGGTGCGAGGGACTAGCGCGTAGCCTCCTACTGGATTGATACCTTGGTTCTCAAAAACCGAGGGAAATACTTACGCTACTTTGCTGCACCACCCTTTCCTCTTCAAGGGAAAACCAACGCAAGTGGTCAAGAGGTAGCAAGAAGGATTTCTGGCGCCATTGCCAGGGAGGTCTACGCAAAAGTCAACATACCAAGTACCCATCACAAACCCTTATCTCCCGCATTACATTATTTGCCATTTGCCTCTCGTTTTCCTCTCCCCCACTTCACCCTTGTCGTTTTATTCGCCCTCTCTCTCTCTATCCTCCCTCTCTTTCTCTATTTGCCTCTTTTTCGCTTGCTCCTCGTTTGCTTGTGTGTTGGATTGCTTGCTTGTCATGATGGCTCAAGATAACACTAAATTGTGTGACTTTACCAATACCAACAACAATGATTTTATTAGCACTCCGATTGCTCCTCTTATCGATGCTGAATCTTGTGAAATTAATGATGCCTTGCTGAATCTTGTCATGAAAGATCCGTTTTCCGGCCTTCCTAGTGAAGATGCCGCTACCCATCTAAATAGCTTCGTTGATTTGTGTGATATGCAAAAGAAGAAAGATGTTGATAATGATATTGTTAAACTAAAGCTATTTCCTTTTTCGCTTAGAGATCGTGCTAAAGCTTGGTTTTCGTCTTTGCCTAAAAATAGTATTGATTCTTGGAATAAGTGCAAATATGCTTTTATCTGTAAGTATTTTCCTCCCGCTAAGATCATCTCTCTTAGAAACAATATTATGAATTTTAAGCAACTTGATCATGAACATGTTGCACAAGCTTGGTAGAGGATGAAATTAATGATACGTAATTGCCAAACACATGGTTTGAATCTGTGGATGATTATACAAAATTTTTATGCCGGATTGAATTTTGTTTCTAGAAATATTTTAGATTCCGCCGCGGGAGGCACTTTTATGGGAATCACTTTAGGATAAGCTACTAAACTCCTAGATAATATTATGGTTAATTATTCTCAATGGCACACTGAAAGATCTACTAATAAGAAAGTGCATGCAATAGAAGAAATTAATGTTTTGAGTGGAAAGATGGATGAACTTATGAAATTATTTGCTAATAAGAGTGTTTCTTCTGATCCTAATGATATGCCTTTATCTACTTTGATTGAGAATAATAATGATTCTATGGATGCGAATTTTGTTGGTAGGAATAATTTTGGTAACAACGCGTATAGAGGAAACTTTAATCCTAGGCCTTATCCTAGTAATCCCTCTAATAATTATGGTAATTCCTACAACAATTCTTATGGAAATTTTAATAAGATGCCCTCCGATTTTGAATCTAATATTAAAGAATTTATTACTTCGCAAAAGAATTTCAATGCTTTGATTGAAGAAAAATTGCTTAAGATTGATAAGTTGGCTAGGAATGTTGATAGAATTTCTCTTGATGTTGATTCTTTGAAACTTATATCTATTCCTCCTAAGCATGATATCAATGAGTCTCTCAAAGCCATGAGAATTTCCATTGATGACTGCAAAGAAAGAACTGCTATGATGTGTGCTAAGAAAGATTCCTTTATAAGAGTGTGTTCTTCTAGTTTCCATGATAATAAAGATGAAGATCTAAAAGTTATTGATGTGTCCCCTATTAAATCTTTGTTTTGCAATATGAATCTTGATAATGATGGGACTGAATATGATCCACCTTTACCTAGAAGGCGTTCCAAAAATTCAGAGTTTTTAGATCTTGATGCTAAATTTGATGAAAGTGGGATTGAAGAAATCAAAACTTTAAATAATAATGAACCCACTATTTTGGATTTCAATGAATTTAATTATGACAATTGCTCTTTGATATATTGTATTTCCTTGTTGCAATCCGTGCTAAATTCTCCTCATGCTTATAGCCAAAATAAAGCTTTTACCAAACATATCGTTGATGCTTTGATGCAATCTTATGAAGAAAAACTTGAGTTGGAAGTTTCTATCCCTAGAAAAATTTATGATGAGTGGGAACCTACAATTAAAATTAAAATTAAAATTAAAGATCATGAATGCTATGCTTTGTGTGATTTGGGTGCTAGTGTTTCCATGATTCCAAGGAGTTTGTGTGATTTATTAGGTTTCCGCGATTTTGATGATTGCTCTTTAAACTTGCACCTTGCGGATTCCACTATTAAGAAACCTATGGTAAGAATTAATGATGTTATTATTGTTGCAAATAGGAACTATGTGCCCGTAGATTTTATTGTTCTTGACATAGATTGCAATCCTTCATGTCCTATTATTCTTGGTAGACCTTTCCTTAGAACGATTGGTGCGATTATTGATATGAAGGAAGGAATTATTAGATTCCAATTTCCGTTAAGGAAAGACATGGGACAATTTCCTATAAATAAAATTAAATTACCTTATGAATCTATTATGAGAGCCACTTATGGATTGACTACCAAAGATGGCAATACCTAGATCTATCCTTGCTTTTTATGCCTAGCTAGGGGCGTTAAACAATAGCGCTTTTTGGGAGGCAACCCAATTTTATTTTTATTCCTTACTTTTTTCTCCTGTTTAGTAATAAATAATTTATCTAGCCTCTTTTTTTGGTTGTGTTTTTTGTGTTTAATTAGTGTTTGTGCCAAGTAGAACCGTTGGGAAGACTTGGGGAAAGTCTTGTTAATCTTGTTGTAAAAAACAGAAACTTTAGCGCTCACGAGAACTGCTGCCAGTTTTATTTGGAAAGTGATATTTAGTTAATTCTTTTTTAAGATGATTAATATATAAATTACTCACGTCCAGAAATTTATTTTAGAATTTTTGGGGTTCCAGATCTTTCGCTAGCTACAGATTACTACAGACTGTTCTGTTTTTGACAGATTCTGTTTTTCGTGTGTTGTTTGCTTATTTTGATGAATCTATGGCTAGTAAAATAGTTTATAAACCATAGATAAGTTGGAATACATTAGGTTTAACACCAATATAAATAAATAATGAGTTCATTATAGTACCTTGAAGTGATCGTTTTTTTTCGCTAACGGAGCTCACGAGATTTTCTACTTTAAGTTTTGTGTTGTGAAGTTTTCAAGTTTTGGGTAAGGATTTGATGGATTATGGAACAAGGAGTGGCAAGAGCCTAAGCTTGGGGATGCCCATGGCACCCCCAAGATAATCTAAGGACACCAAAAAGCCAAAGCTTGGGGATGCCCCGGAAGGCATCCCCTCTTTCGTCTACTTCTATCGGTAACTTTACTTGGAGCTATATTTTTATTCACCACATGATATGTGTTTTGCTTGGAGCGTCTTGTATGATTTGAGTCTTTGCTTTTTAATTTACCACAATCAACTTTGTGGTACACAACTTTTGATAGAGACACACATGATTCGGAAATTATTAGAATACTCTATGTGCTTCACTTATATCTTTTGAGTTATATAGTTTTGCTCTAGTACTTCACTTATATCTTTTAGAGCACAGTGGTGGATTTGTTTTATAGAAACTATTGATCTCTCATGCTTCACTTAGATTATTTTGAGAGCCTTACATAGCATGGTAATTTGCTTAAATAATCCTAATATGCTAGGTATTCAAGATTAGTAAAAACTTTCTTATGGGTGTTTTGAATATTAAGAGAAGATGGATGATTGATGATTGTTTTGAGATATGGAGGTAGTGATATTAAATTTGTGCTAGTTGAGTAGTTGTGAAATTGAGAAATACTTGTGTTGAAGTTTGCAAATCCTTTAGCATGCACGTATGGTAAACGTTATGTAACAAATTTGAAACATGAGGTGTTCTTTGATTGTCTTCCTTATGAGTGGCGCTCGGGGACGAGTGATGGCCTTTTCCTACCAATCTATCCCCCTAGGAGCATGCACGTAGTGCTTGGTTTTTGATGACTTGTAGATTTTTGGAATAAGTATGTGAGTTCTTTATGACTAATGTTGAGTCCATGGATTATATGCACTCTCACCTTTCCATCATTACTAGCCTCTCTCGGTACCGTGCATTGCCCTTTCTCACATTGAGAGTTGGTGCAAACTTCGCCGGTGCATCCAAACCTCGTGATATGATACGCTCTTTCACACATAAACCTCCTTATATCTTCGTCAAAACAGCCACCATACCTACCTATTATGGCATTTCCATAGCCATTCCGAGATATATTGCCATGCAACTTTCCACCATCACATTTATCATGAAACGTTCATCATTGTCATACTGCTTTGCATGATCATGTAGTTGACATCGTATTTGTGGCAAAGCCACCGTTCATAATTCCTTCATACATGTCACACTCGATTCATTGCATATCCCGGTACACCGCCGGAGGCATTCATATAGAGTCATACCTTGTTCTAGTATCGAGTTGTAATCATTGAGTTGTAAATAAATAGAAGTGTGATGATCATCATATAATAGAGCATTGTCCCAATAGAAAAAGAGAAAGGCCAAAAAACGAGAAGGCCCAAAAAAAGAGAAATGAAAAGGGATAATGCTACTATCTTTTTTCCACACTCGTGCTTCAAAGTAGCACCATGATCTTCATGATAGAGAGTTTCTTGTTTTGTCACTTTCATATACTAGTGGGAATTTTTCATTATAGAACTTGGCTTGTATATTCCAACAATGGGCCTCCTCAAGTGCCCTAGGTCTTCGTGAGCAAGCAAGTTGGATGCACACCCACTAGTTTCTTTTGTTGAGCTTTCATACATTTATAGCTCTAGTGCATCCGTTGCATTGCAATCCCTACTCCTTGCATTAACATCAATCGATGGGCATCTCCATAGCCCATTTATTAGACTCGTTGATGTGAGACTTTCTCCTTTTTTGTCTTCTCCACATAACCCCCATCATTATACTCTATTTCACCCATAGTGCTACATCCATGGCTCATGCTCATGTATTGCGTGAAGGTTTATAAAGTTTGAGAGTACTAAAGTATGAAACAATTTCTTGGCTTGTCATCGGGGTTGTGCATGATGAGAGCATTTTTGTGTGACGAAAATGGAGCATGATTAAACTATATGATTTTGTAGGGATGAACTTTCTTTGGCCATATTATTTTGAGAAGACATAATTGCTTAGTTAGTATGCTTGAAGTATTATTATTTCTATGTCAATATTAAACTTTTATCTTGAATCTTTCGGATCTGAATATTCATGCCACAATTAAGAAGAATTACAGTGAAATTATGCCTAGTAGCATTCCACATCAAAAATTATGTTTTTATCATTTACCTACTCGAGGACGAGTAGGAATTAATCTTGGGGATGCTTGATACGTCTCCAACGTATCTGTAATTTTTGATTGCTCCATGCTATATTATATTCTGTTTTGGAAATTATTGGGCTTTATTATCCACTTTTATATTATTTTTGGGACTAACCTACTAACCGGAGGCCTAGCCCAGAATTGCTATTTTTGCCTATTTTAGGGTTTCGAAGAAAAGGATTATCAAACGGAGTACAAACGGAATGAAACCTTCGGGAACGTGATTTTTGGAACAAACAAGAACCAGGAGACATGGACCCTACGTCAAGCAACCAACAGGGAAGCCACGAGGTAGGGGGGCGCGCCTACCCCCCAGGCGCGGCCTCCACCCTCGTGGGCCCCCTGTTGCTCCACCGACGTACTTCTTCCTCCTATATATACCTACGTACCCCCAAACGATCAGATACGGAGCCAAAAACCTAATTCCACCGCCGTAACTTTCTGTATCCACGAGATCCCATCTTGGGGCCTGTTCCAGAGCTTCGCCGGAGGGGGCATCGATCACGGAGGGCTTCTACATCAACACCATAGCCTCTCCGATGAAGTGTGAGTAGTTTAGCGCAGACCTTTGGGTCCATAGTTATTAGCTAGATGGCTTCTTCTCTCTTTTTGGATCTCAATACAAAGTTCTCCCCCTCTCTTGTGGAGATCTATTCGATGTAATCTTCTTTTGCGGTGTGTTTGTTGAGACTGATGAATTGTGGGTTTATGATCAAGTTTATCTATGAACAATATTTGAATCTTCTCTGAATTCTTTTATGTATGATTGGTTATCTTTGCAAGTCTCTTCGAATTATCAGTTTGGTTTGGCCTACTGGATTGATCTTTCTTGCAATGGGAGAAGTGTTTAGCCTTGGGTTCAATCTTGCGGTGTCCTTTCCCAATGACAGTAGGGGCAGCAAGGCACATATTGTATTGTTGCCATCGAGGATAACAAGATGGGGTTTTCATCATATTGCATGAGTTTATCCCTCTACATCATGACATCTTGCTTAAAGCGTTACTCTGTTCTCTTGAACTTAATACTCTAGATGCATGCTGGATAGCGGTCAATGTGTGGAGTAATAGTAGTAGATGCAGGCAAGAGTCGGTCTACTTGTCTTGGACGTGATGCCTATATAAATGATCATACCTAGATATTCTCATGACTATGCTCAATTCTGTCAATTGCTCAACAGTAATTTGTTCACCAACCGTAAAATACTTATGCTCTTGAGAGAAGCCACTAGTGAAACCTATGGCCCCCGGGTCTATCTTCATCATATTAATCTTCCAACACTTAGTTATTTTCATTGCTTTTATTTTACTTTGCATCTTTATCATAAAAAAAGCAAAAATATTATCTTATCACATCTATCAGATCTCACTCTCGTAAGTGACCGTCTAGGGATTGACAACCCCTTATCGCGTTGGTTGCGAGGATTTATTTGTTTTCTGTAGGTGCGAGGGACTAGTGCGTTGCCTCCTACTGGATTGATACCTTGGTTCTCAAAAACTGAGGGAAATACTTACGCTACTTTGCTGCACCACCCTTTCCTCTTCAAGGGAAAACCAACGTAAGTGCTCAAGAGGTAGCAAGCCTCTCTTAAAGGCGAGGTTCGGTCAGGGAGAAGGGAGTTCGTGGAGTATGGCGGGGAGGAAACTCCTTGCCCGAGCTCACACGATGTTGACCCCGAGGACAAGTGAGTTGGCCCGCAGTGCGAAGCTGCCGAACACGAAGACCTGGCCGGGGAGAAAGACCTCCCTCATGGCAGCATTGTTGTAGATGACTGATGGAGCCATTGAACCTTCCGGCGATGACACATTGGAACTCTCAATGAAAGCACCAATGTCGGTGTCAAAACCGGTAGATCTTGGGTAGCGGGTCCCGAACTGTGCATCTAAGGATTGATGGTAACAAGAGACAAGGGACATGATGTTTTATCCAGGTTCGGGCCCTCTTGATGGAGGTAATACCCTACATCCTGCTTGATTGACTTTGATGAGTATAGGGTTTACAAGAGTTGATCTACCACAAGATTGTAATGGCTAAACCCTAATTGTATAGCCTGTATGATTATGATTGCCTCTACGGACTAAACCCTCCGGTTTATATAGACACTGGAGGGGGCTAGGGTTTTATAGAGTCGGTTTACAGAGAAAGGAATCTTCATATCCGAATGCCAAGCTTGCCATCCACGCAAAGGAGAGTCCCATCCGGACATGGGAGGAAGTCTTCTATCTTGTATCTTCATGGCCCATTAGCCCGGCCCATATCACATAGCCCGGACACCCGAGGACCCCTTAATCCAGGACTCCCTCACTTAGGTCGGGGTGGAACATCTTCTTCATCATCTTGTTCTTCTTCTTGGCCTTCTTCATTGTTGGCATTGTCGTGCTCTTATCGTGCTGGAGAAGGAGGTTGATGAGGTTCATCTTGGTGTACTTCCTCGTTTTCTTCATCTTGGCGTGTCCCACTTGTGGATGCTTCCGTGTCAACTCTTGGTTCACCTTGTCGTGAGGTAGAAGCTTCCACTTGGATGGACGAGGTACTCTCCTTCACCTCCGTTGGACGAATCTTGCCAATAGACAAGTCTTGGATTGCTTCCGAAGGGTCTTTGTCTCCTACATAAATTCGCAATTGCTCTACATGCGAGCCGTTAGATTCATCAAACTTCACATCTACTATCTCTTCAACCTTTCGGGTGAAATTGTTGTAGACACGGTAAGCGTGAAAGTTTGAGCCATAACCAAGTAGGAAACTCTCATGAGATTTAGGAGCAAATTTAGAACGACGATGCTTATCAAGAATGTAACATTTTGAGCAAAATACTCGAAAGTATCCAACTTGGGGTTTGTTACTGGTGAGAAGCTCGCATGCCATCTTGCCGAGTAGCTTGTGTAGATACAAGCAATTTGTTGCATGACAAGCCGTCTCAACCACTTCCGCCCAAAAGTGTTTTGGCATCTTGTACTCATCAAGCATTGTTCTCGCCATCTCAATAAGAGTCCAATTCTTCCTCTAAACAACTCCATTTTGTTGAGGCGTGTACGTAGCCGAGAACTCGTGTGAAATCCCTTCTTCGTCAAGAAAGGTATCCACATGTGTGTTCTTGAACTCCGTTCCATTGTCACTGCGAACCTTCTTGATCTTCACTTGAAATTGATTTTGGGCCTTCCTAGTGAAGTTCTTGAAGATCTTTTGGACCTGCGATTTATCATCAAGAAAGAACACCCACGTAAATTTTGAAAAATCATCGACTATGACTAGACCAAATGAGTTTCCACGGAGACTTTTGTAAGCATTGGGACCAAAGAGATCCATATGAAGTAGCTCGAGCGGTCTTCTCATGGTCATGATGTTCTTCATAGGGTGACTTCCTCCAACTTGTTTTCCTGCTTGACAAGCACTGCACAATCTATCCTTGTCAAATATAACATCTTTTACTCCAAGGATATGATCACCTTTAATAAGCTTATCAAGATTTCACATGCCCACATGACCTAACCTTCTATGCCACAACCAACCTTTAGAAGATTTAGCAATTAAGAAAGTTCTAGGTTGAGCCTTTTTAGTGAAATCAACAATGTAGAGATCACCACTACGGATACCGGTAAAGACCATATTGTGGTTATCTACACGAAACACTTGGCAATCTACTTTAGTAAATAGGACATTGAAACCAAAGTCAGCAAGTCTAGATACGGAAATTAGATTATATCCAAGAGATTCAAAGAGAATAACATTTTGTATGGAGCTATCACGTGAGATGGCCACCTTACCAAGGCCAACCACCTTACCCTTTGAGTTATCACCAAAGTGACATACTTTCGAGGGCTGTCATTTTCAGCACGCTCACGAAACATATCCTTATCTCCGGTCATGTGATCGGTACATCCACTATCAAGGACCCATTCCTTTCCTCTAGCCATGTAGCCGTGAAGATTAGGCATAAGACCAAAATGTCTCATAGACCCATCGAGATCAAATTCACTATCATCATCCTCATCATAGTATCCATGTTCAACATCGTCTTGTAATTGATTAATTCCTAGAGAGAGTTATTCATTAGATAAATGATCATCACAATATTCATCTTTATGAATTCTAATGGCTTTGGAGATGATATTGCTAATGATTCCAACATCTCCTTTGGCACGCATGAGATTAGTAAGCTAAAATAGACAATCACCAAACTTAGGATCATTGGAATTCATCTTACTCAAGGCAATAGACTTATGAAGAATTTCATCTAAGTTTTACAAGGAATAGTTTGGAAATCGTTCCTCAAGAAATCTCCATATAGTGTAGGCACACTCAAGAGTAGGCAAGCAAGTAACCAAGTTTCTAGGTAATCCTCTAGTGATTAAATTGACAGTTCCAAGATTGTGAATCATATCAATAGACTCATCAAGGGTAGGATGCAAAGGATCAATATGAGGTGCACAAGGGCTAGTAATGTACTTGTTCAAATGATATTCATTAAAAATCTCAAGCATCTCAATTTTCCATTCATGAAATAACTCTCCATCAAGTATAGGCACTCTACGTCTAAGACTCCCCAATGTAGACTCATCCATCTTCCTCTGAAGGTGTTTAAAACAAAGCAATGGAGACCAATGCTCTGATACCAATTGAAAGGATCGAGAAGAGGTGTCTAGAGGGGGGTGAATAGACTCTTAACAAAGAAAAGTAGCAGTTTTTAGTTTCTTCAAGTTAAGATGGAGTTTTAGCACAAGTTTAAACATTCACAATACATTTCAAGCAAGCATGGCAAGAGTATATGAGCAGCGGAAAGTAAAGCATGCAATTTGCGAGAATGTAAAGGGATGGGATTGGAGTATGCAAACGCAATTGGACACATGAAGATTTTTGTCATGGTTCCGATAGGTGGTGCTATCGTACATCCACGTTGATGGAGACTTCAACCCACGAAGGGTAACGGTTGCGTGAGTCCACGGAGGGCTCCACCCACGAAGGGTCCATGAAGAAGCAACCTTGTCTATCCCACCATGGCCATCGCCCATGAAGGACTTGCCTCACTAGGGTAGATCTTCACAAAGTAGGCGATCTCCTCGCCCGTACAAACTCCTTGGTTCAATTCCACAATCTTGACGGAGGCTCCCAAGTGACACCTAACCAATCTAGGAGCACACCACTCTCCAAAAGGTAATAGATGGTGTCTTGATAATGAACTCCTTGCTCTTGTGCTTCAAATGATAGTCTCCCCAACACTCAACTCTCTCTGAAGGATTTAGATTTGGTGGAGAGATGATTTGAGTGGAAAGCAACTTGGGGAAGGCTAGAGATCAAGATTCTTGTGGTTGGAATGGAATATCTTGGTCTCAACACATGAGTAGGTTGTTCTCTCTTAGAAAATGTATGCTAGAAGTGTAGGCATGTTCTGATGGCTCTCTCTACGAATGAATAGTGGGTGGAGGGGTATTTATAGCCTCCACACAAAATCTAACCGTTACACACAATTTACCAAACTCGGTGGGACCGAATCAGAAAACTCGGCCAGACCGATTCAGTTCATAATGTGACCATTAGTCATTTCGGTGGGATTGATATGATCAACTCTGTGGGACCGATGTGCTAGGGTTAGGGTAAAACCTCATCTCGGTTTGACCGATTACACAAACTCGGTGGAACCGATTTTGGTAATAAGATAACTAGAGAGTTGGTCAAGCAAACTCGGTGAGACTGATTACAAATATCGGTAAGGCCAAAATTATTGCAACAGGAACTAGAGAGTTTGCAAGCCCATCTTGGTGAGACCGAGATCCCATCGGTGAGATTGAACTGATTAGGGTTTTTGGTAGTGGCTATGTCAAGTGAACTCAATGGCGCCGGATAAGATCAAATCGGTAGGCCCGAGTTTGACTTTTGGTTTGGGACATATGTGGATATGAGAAAGTGGTTGAGGGCTTTGGAGCATATCACTAAGCACTTTGAGCAAGCAAGCCATTAAACAACACCTCATCCCCTTTTAATAGTATTGGCTTTCCTATGGACTCAATGTGATCTTGGATCACTAAAATGAAAATGTAGAGTCTTGAGATTTTGCCAATCCTTTGTCCTTAGCATTTTGCAGGGGTTCCACATCCTTTTGTCCACGCCACTCCACTGTTGAACTCATCTAAAATATACTAGGTAAATGTATTAGTCCAACAAGAGATATGTTGACATTAATTACCAAAATTACCCAGGGAGCACTTGTGCTTGCAGCGCGCCCTCCACCCTTGTTGTGGCCTCGTGTCTCTTTTGGACTACTTTTAATTTTCCTAATTTTGTAAATATTCCAAAACGGAGAAAATTTATCATTGGCAACATTTTGGAGTCGGTTTACTTACTATACCACATACCTATTCCTTTTTGGAGTGTGGAACGTTATGGAAAGTGTCCCTTATGTACTCCTTCGGTGTTACGGTATTAATTATATTGGTCTCAACATTTATGGGAGTACTTGAGATATAATGTTTGATTCTTTGTCCGTTTACCTCCTTCGGATTTGTGCCTTCGGCATTGTTGATTTTTATGGCACCGGAACGATAGACGTCCTCTATAATATAAGGACCTTCCCATTTAGAAAAAGAAGCTTTCCTGCAAAAAAATCTTAAAAGAGAGTTGTATTGCAAAACATGATCACCTACATCAAACTCACGCTTTTGTATCCTTTTAGCATGCCATCTTTTAACTTTCTCTTTAAACAACTTGGCATTCTCATCAGCTTGGGTTCTCCATTCATCAAGCGAGCTAATGTCAAATAACCTCTTTTCACCGGCAAGTTTGAAATCATAATTGAGCTCTTTAATAGCCCAATATGCCTTATGTTCTAGTTCAAGAGGTAAGTGACATGCTTTTTCATAAACCATTTTATACTGAGACATACCCATAGGGTTCTTATAAGCACTCCTATAAGCCCACAATGCATCATCAAGTTTTTTAGACCAATTATTTCTAGATCTATTAACAGTCTTTTGCAAAATTAATTTAATCTCTCTATTGCTCAATTCTACTTGACCACTAGACCGAGGATGATAAGGAGATGCAATTCTATGGTGAACATCATACTTAGCAAGCATTTTACTGAAAACACCATGAATAAAATGGGAACCACCATCAGTCATTAAATATCTAGGGACTCCAAACCTCGGAAAAATAACTTCTTTAAGAATCTTAATAGAAGTGTTATGATCAACACTACTAGTTGGAATAGCTTCTACCCACTTAGTAATGTAATCAACAGCAACTAAAATATGTGTATACCCATTAGAGGAAGGGAAAGGTCCCATATAATCAAAGCCCCAAACATCAAATGGTTCAATAACAAGTGAATAGTTCATAGGCATTTCCCGACATCTACTAATATTACCTATTTCTTGGCATTCATCACAAGATAAGACAAACTTATGGGCTTCCTTAAAGAGAGTGGGTGTCGGTGTCAAAACCGGCGGATCTCAGGTAGGGGGTCCCGAACTGTGCGTCTAGGCCGGATGGTAACAGGAGGCAAGGAACATGATGTTTTACCCAGGTTCGGGCCCTCTTGATGGAGGTAAAACCCTACGTCCTGCTTGATTAATATTGATGATATGGGTAGTACAAGAGTAGATCTACCATGAGATCAAGGAGGCTAAACCCTAGAAGCTAGCCTATGGTATGATTGTTGTATGATGAAGTTGTCCTGCGGACTAAAACCCTCCGGTTTATATAGACACCGGAGAGGGTTAGGGTTACACAAAGTCGGTTACAATAGTAGGAGATCTAAATATCCGCATCGCCAAGCTTGCCTTCCACGCCAAGGAAAGTCCCATCCAGACACGGGACGAAGTCTTCAATCTTGTATCTTCATAGTCCTGGAGTCCGGCTGAAGGTATAGTCCGGCTACCCGAACACCCCCTAATCCAGTACTCCCTCAGTAGCCCCTGAACCAGGCTTCAATGACGACGAGTCCAGCGCGTAGATTGTCTTCGGCATTGCAAGGCGGGTTCCTCCTCCAAATTCTTCATAAAAGTTTGTAAACACCAAGAGTAGTGTCCGGCTCTGCAAAATAAGTTTCCACGTATTGCCAGAGAGAGAATAATATTAACACAAATCTAATCTGCTAACGTATTCCGCAGTGCGACATCACACTACGGCCAAGCCTTTATTCGAATCGTTTTCACTTTTCCACCTCAGCGTGTTTTGCGAGGCGGTTTCCTTAGCACGTCTTGTCAAAGCAGAGATCGTGTCCCCTTTATTTACAGGATTCTCATCAATACGGACATGGGTAACCCAATCGTGCCCGTTAGCATGTCTTCTCGATTAAAGGCGAGTCCCGAACGGTTACGGGGAGGGCTCCTGGTATTCAACCTCTTATAAAGATACCAAGTCCTTACTCCTTTTCTCCAATCTCAAAACAAGTTCGCCCGTCGCCTCGAGTTCCAAAACCCTAGGCTCCAGATTCCAGGCGCTTCGGACCTTCGACAATGTCCGGTTCTGACCTTCAAGGTCGATGGATGCCCTCCTCCGTAACGGAAGAGGACGTGCTAAAGTTGAGAGAGGCTAAGTTCTTGACCGCCGAAATTTTTCATAGGTTGCCTGCTCAAAGGCAGGCTATTCCCAGTCCCCAGCCCGGTGAGAGTGTAGTGTTCATGTCTCACTTCCTTCGGGGGTTAGGCTTCCCGATGTATCCCTTTGTGAGGGGGCTGATGTTCTATTATGGGCTGGAATTTCATGACTTAGCTCCGAGTCCATCCTCCATATTTCCTCATTCATCGTTGTGTGCGAAGCGTTCCTCCGTGTTACTCCTCACTTCGGATTATGGCTCAAGACTTTTGGAGTGGAGCCGAAGATGATCGAGGGACGGCACGCAGAGTGCGGAGGTGCTGTCATAAGTAAGAATGCTGATCCTCCATGGCCCGACGGCTCCTTTCAAGAGGAGCTCGGCTTGTGGCAGCGAGAGTGGTTCTATATCACCGCTCCCAGGAGTGCCAAGTGGGTGGCGCCTCCTGCCTATCTCTCGGGTCCCCCACCACGGCTAGCGTCATGGGTCAAAGACGTGCTCTTGTTGCAGGGCCGCATTAGGGATCTCTGAGAAAGAGACCTCAACCTGGTCAAGGTGACGCAGGTCATGCTGATTCACCGAACACTGCCCGGCAAACGTCGCTCCCTTCGTCTGTGGGAGTTTAATCCGGAGGGACCACGAGCTCTCTAGAATTTCATGGGCGCAACGCCCGTGGAGATGTATAAAATGTTCTTCGGATCACAAGAAATGTGTCCGTATTTGACCGAGGACGCAGGTTTAAGCTACAATCGCCCGGATACTCAAGTAAGTAACCTTGTGCCCGAACTTGCTATCCGTAAAATTGTCATAACTTCGCCCCTAAAAGAGCTGTCCTTTTAAACAGGAGTGGATAGCGAAGGCAAAGCTGATCAAGTGTCCGGCTCCCCTTCCTGAGACCAGGTCGGATCCCGTGCTAGTCAGGATGTTGAAGATCATGCCTTTGGAGGGAAGTGAGGGGGGGGACAAGGAAACTATGGCCTCCTCGAAGGAGGCTGCTTCGAAGGGAAGAACCGACAATTCCTCTCCTAAGGGGAAGAAGAGGGCCACCTCTGACGACCCGGAGACCATGGCCTCAAAGCGGGGGAAAAAGTCCTCGTCAGAGGGTGCGACGTCGGGGAGATCCTCGGCCGAACTACGCCCTCAAAGGGATCAGCCCTCCAGCAAGCCGTAAGTAGAGAAAGATCTTCCTTTAGAGGGATGAGAGAAATCCTTGCTTTTTATCCGAGAAGATTAACCGAAATTTCACTTTGTAGCTCGGACCTCAGCCCTTCTCAGCAGAGCTCGTCTTCGGGGGATCTTCTTCCGGAGATGATGGAGAGTGGAACGCCTCCCCATGCCATACCGCCTGGCGAGGCGGGCGACCCTGAGGTGTCGTCGCGGAGGGTTTCTCCGAATCCGGCAGGGGTGGAAGGTAGCCATATGTCCCCCCAAGGTTCTTCGCGTCCGGCCTTCGATGGAGGTCATAGGACGAGTCCGGCACCGTCCGATGCGTGGTCGGAGGAGCTGATGATTCTGCTGGGGCGAGCTTCTATCTCAGAGGAGCACCGTGCATTGATGGGTATGGTGATTGGAAGGATTTCGTCCGCGGAAAGCGGATTGCATGAGGCCGTCAGAAGTTTGCTGACGGGATTTGAGGTACGTTTGATAATGTACTTCTTTGTCAGTTGCGCATAAACAAGATGCGTCCTATGTAGATAGTAGCCCCTGAGACTCTATGCATTGTCAAAATTGACGGCGCGCAGAGGATCATAATCCCAGGTCTAAAATGTCGCCTTTGTATACAGGTGGCGAAGTGTCCGGAATCGAGTCGAACTGATTATTTTGCCGAACTAAAGTGGCAAATTGACGTGGCAGATGCCGACATCGCGCTCGTCAACGAGTGGCTTGATGAGGCTCAAGGTATGCAATTCCTCGGGCGGCATCTGGTAAGAGGAGCTTTATGCCAGTATCTTACAATGTGTGTGCTTGACGCAGATGGTGCGGCCGCCGTGGAGAGTCTTCGGGCGGAACTTGCCCGAGCTAAGGAACAAGCCAGGAAAAGTGATGCGGCTGCTGAGAAGGCCCTTGAAGAGCTGAGAGCCGAACAGGCTGCTCACTGCCGAAGCAAGAAGGAGATGGCCGTGATGGCCGTGAAGTTAAAAAGTGCTGCTGACCGTTGCAAGTTTCTTGAGAAAGAAGACCGGGTGAGACAGACGGACTTAGAGAAGGCCGTTGCTGATGCCAAGGACGCTCGCTCTGCGATGAGACCTGCGAAGGAGGAGCTGCGTCAGGCCGAACAGATTGCGGCTGGAAAGCCCTTTATGCTGCGGAGGAAGTTTTGCGATCCGAAGTTTGCTCCGTTGTACCAGATGTGGAGTGCGGAGGATACCTATCTGGATTTGGCAGCGAGTGCTGCTGATGCGACCGAATACTTTCGAGATCAAGAAGATCGTGAAGTGGAAAGGCTTTTCTGGTCGCAGTTCCAGAATCCAGAGCGTCCACTGGCAGTGGACGATCGTTTGGCTCAATGGGCCGAACTGAATAGATTGTCTAGACTCACCATGAAGTACGTCATGGGTCATCTGTGGTTGGGGAGATCGGAGCCGAAGAGTTATTTCAGCTTGGTGCAGCAATTCCTTGACGCGGTGCCACGTATCAATGCGATGAAGAGGTCAGCATGCATATAGGGCGCACGGATGGCTCTTGCTCGTGTCAAGACATACTAGGCAGAGATGGAGACCACCGTTGTTGCATCCCGAGATTTGGACAAGAGCCGAGTACCCTCCGAGCACTATTTTCAGGAAGTCCTTGAAGGCGCTCGTGTAATAGAGACGCGGTGCTCGAAGGATGCTATGTTCTGATAGCATATGTAATTATAAAGCAATATTTTGATGAATTGTAGTAGCGTTTTATACTTGTGCCTTCAAGTATTTGGAACACCTCCTGTGCGGCCGTTTTAAGATATATATACAAAATCTCAAAGATTGCAGTCATTGGCTTCAGCCCCCACGCACATAGTGCGGGGGTGCTCGCAGAAGGCGCATTTTCACACTTAATCCAACGTCTTGGTCCTACAAAGGAGGTGATAGTGTAGCAAGCTAGGCAACCGGACTATAATGCTTTAACACTTTCACTTAGCCATAGGAGCTTGACAATGGGACTATTTAGCTTGCCCCTGGTGGCGACTGCGCTTGCCCGAATTCGGGGCGCGTATGTGCCCGGCCGGGAAACGGCCCTTCGTTAATGTGGAGGAATCCTACAGATTCCAGAGAGTCATCGAGTGGTTGACCAGTCTAACGCCATATCATGACAGTCGGTTTTTGGCTTTCTCTACAGAGGTGCTCGCCTGGCCGAACCAGGGCACAATCGCAGTAGTTCTCCTGGTGCCGCCTTAGCCGATAGAGCGGAACGTAAGGCGGCCGAACAAAGGAGCCGGGCAACCCAACATTTGACCAAAATCATGACTCGGAGCTGATGCATATAAGGCCAAACTCGTGACGCCGAACACTCCCTAAGGTATTCGGTCTTTATGAGAGCGGGCGAGGTAACGCTCTGAGGTATAAGCCCCTAGTGTCCAGGTACGCGCAAGAACTCTGACGTGGCCACATGCCAAGATGCCAGCCTCCTCCTTGGTCATAGAACTAGGGGATGTGTATCAACAAGAGACAGTAAAAAAGGTTTATGCAGGGTCTTAATCTAAAAAGAATCCTTGGAACGGGTCCCTATTGCACGTCTGCGCCTGTGTCTCCATTGTGCCGTATCCTGGACGGGCGCAGCACGACGTTCATCTGTAAAAAGAGAGCAACTAAGTTGAAAAAGGGGCGTGCCGAACAAAAGTTATATGAAATAAACAAAGTGTAAAGTAAAACATGAAAAATTGAGCTTTATTGTCTCTTATTTTATACGTGTGAAGCCGCTAGTGCAGGGGTATATGGCCACTAAGCCTTTATCAACGATACTTTTGTGCCGGACTCTTCTATCCGTGTCCGTGGTCTTAATGACCTGTTCCGATGTTCTGGCTGGTGAAGCCATTGTATTGTGGGGCTGTTAAAGCGGCCGCACAATCCTCCGCTTGGGGGAGGTGTTCTCACTCCTTCCCCTTTAAGGAGATGATGCCGCGTGGACCGGGCATCTTAAGCGTAAGAGATGCATAATGCGGTATTGCGTTAAAGCGGGCGAAAGCTTCGCGTCCTAGTAGTGCTTGATAGCGACTTGAGAATGGGATGATGTGGAAAGTCAGCTTTTCGCAACGGAAGTTATCGGCAGAGCCGAGAATAACCTCGAACCGGAGAAAACCCATGCAATGGGTGTCCAGACCTGGCGTTACTCCTTGAAAGGAGGTTTTGCTGTGGCGAATTCTTTTTGGGTCGATCCCCATGTGGCGGATTGAGTCCTGATATATCAGGTTGAGTCCGCTGCCACCGTCCATAAGGACATTTGAAAACTGGAGTCCGCCAATTATTGGATCGAGTACCAGGGCAGTCCATCCTAGGTTCCTGACACTTCTAGAATAATCCAGATGATCGAAGATGATTGGTTTTGACAACCAGTGGCGGGATTCCTTCGGGATAGGCCATAGGACGCGTACCTTTATGGGCGCCGCACGTTTTGTAATGTGGAGTAAGTTTACTGTTTTTACTTCTTGTGGGAAAATTTTTTGTTTCCTGGTACTCTGCTTTTGGGGTTCGTCCTCGTCTTCGCTTGGTGTGTCGAGCCCCTTGTGTTCGGCGTTCAGTCTGCCGGATTGTTTGAAAACCCAACAATCTCTGTGGGTATGGTTAGCAGGCTTTTCGGGAGTGCTGTGTATTTGGCATATCCCATCCAAGATTTTGTTTAGGTTGGATAGGTCGTCCCTGTTATCTGGGAGGGGCGGCTTTTTCTGATTCTGTCGTGAGCTTTTGAATCCGGCGTTGACTGCCGTGCTCTTCAGACTTTTATCCTTAGTCCGGCGACGGTCCTTATTGCGTCGCGGTTTTCCGTTTCCATCCCTAGTTTCGGATGTACTTGGGTCACTGGTGCTACATCTTGCCAACCAGCTATCCTCTCCTGCGCAAAAGCGGGTCATGAGGCTTGTTAGTGCGGCCATTGTTCTTGGCTTTTCTTGGCCGAGGTGTCTGGCGAGCCATTCATCTCGGACATTATGCCTGAAAGCCGCTAAGGCTTCAGCGTCCGGACAGTCGACTATCTGATTCTTTTTAGTAAGAAATCTATTCCAGAATTGCCGAGCTGACTCTCCGGGCTGTTGAGTTATGTGACTAAGATCGTCTGCATCCGGAGGGCGGACATAGGTCCCTTGAAAATTTGCTCGGAAAGCGTCCTCGAGCTCTTCCCAACTTCCGATTGTGTTTTCAGGAAGGCTTTTGAGCCAATGCCGGGCTGGTCCTTTAAGCTTGAGGGGTAAGTATTTTATGGCGTGGAGGTCATCTCCTCTAGCCATATGTATGTGGAGGATATAATCCTCGATCCAGACTCCAGGGTCTGTTGTTCCATCATATGCCTCTATGTTTACGGGTTTGAATCCCGCTGGAAATTCATAATCCAGGACCTCATTGGTGAAACATAGGGGGTGTGCGGCACCCCTGTATTTGGGTGTGCCGGATTCTGATAATGGCTTTACTGCATTGCTTACGAGAGCTTGCTTTCTTGGCCCGTAAATGGACCTGGCTGGGCCATGATGCGAATCCTTAAGTGGGTCGCATGCCGGCTTAAGTGCGGCGCTGCTTGCCGCTTTATGCTGGCCATGGGATCGTCTATCCGACCGTGTGGCTTTCTCACTTTTGGAATGAGAGGGCTCTAAGGCCTCCTCGTCGAATTCAGGCAGTAGCGTTCTCTTCGGATAACTTTTAGTGCGGCGACTGTCGCCGTATTTGTCTGCGGTATTGATTACTTTACTCCATCTGATCCTGAGTGCATCTTCCGCAGTTTCTAGCTTCCGCTTCTGCTTTTTCAGGCTGCGTGCGGTTGCAACGAGCCGTTTGTGGAGGTTCTTCTGCTTCATGGGCTTGTCCGGCGTAGGATCGTCCGGAATGCCATTTTCGCTGGGGGAGGGATGTTCGGTTTCTCTATCCGGGTTGTCCTATTGGGATGGTTGCTCTAAGTCATGCTCGTCGTCTACTGGCTCATCTTGCTCTATGGCTGGGTCTTTATCGAGGCGGGGCTTGGGTCGATGTTTACGCCGACGCTTTGATTGTTTTTCGAGAGATCAATCCCTCTTTCCATCCCTGTTTTCCTCGTTGTTGCTTCCTTTAGGGGTATCCACCATGTACACATCGTGAGATGAGGTGGCTGTCCAATGCCCTATAGGCATTGGTTCTTGGTTGTCTCCTGCATCGTCGTCCATACCGTCGATGTTTTTAGAGTCGAAGTCGAGCATGTCGGTTAAGTCGTCGACAGTGGCTACGAAGTGGGTGGTGGGTGGGTTTTGAATTTCTTCATCATCCGAATCCCATCCTTGCTGACCGTAGTCCGGCCAGGGCTCTCCTGATAAAGAGAGAGACTTTAGCAAATTCAGGATGTCGCTGAAGGGCTAGTGCTGAAAGATGTCTGCGGCGGTGAACTCCATTATCGGCGCCCAATCGGATTCGATCGGCAGGGGCGCGGGGGGCTCGGAGTTCGGAAGGAATCCGGCTCCTCGGAGTCACGGGCCATGCGGAGTGCGGGGCTGGAGTTCGGCTCGATCGCCTCTGAGATCGCAGCCCCTGAGGCAGCGTCCAACCGCTGATCCTCGATCGGCGCAGTAGGCTCCGAATCAATGGTCGGAACTGATGCGTGCGCGGCCTCCAAGGCGTTGTTCGGCGACAGAGCTATATCATGCCCATCGAGACAGTGCGGCGCGCTTGGCTGTGGCTCTAATTCGTCGAAGACCAAGTCCCCGTGGATGTCAGCCGTGTAGTTTAGGCTTCCAAACCTGACCTGATGGCCAGGGGCGTAGCTTTCGATCTGCTCAAGGTGGCCAAGCGACTTGGCCCGCAGTGCGAAGCCGCCGAAGACGAAGATCTGTCCGGGGAGAAAAGTCTCACCCTGGACTGCATCGTTGTTGATGATCGAAGGAGCCATCGGGCCTAAAGGCGACGACACAGAGGAACTCTCAATGAAAGCACCAATGTCGGTGTCAAAACCGGCGGATCTTGGGTAGGGGGTCCCGAACTATGCGTCTAGGCCGGATGGTAATAGGAGGCAAGGAACACGATGTTTTACCCAGGTTCGGGCCCTCTTGATGGAGGTAAAACCCTACGTCCTGCTTGATTAATATTGATGATATGGGTAGTACAAGAGTAGATATACCACGAGATCAAGGAGGCTAAACCCTAGAAGCTAGCCTATGGTATGATTGTTGTATGATGAAGTTGTCCTGCAGACTAAAACCCTCCGGTTTATATGGACACCGGAGAGGGTTAGGGTTACACAAAGTCGGTTACAATAGTAGGAGATCTAAATATCCGCATCGCCAAGCTTGCCTTCCACGCCAAGGAAAGTCCCATCCAGACACGGGACGAAGTCTTCAATCTTGTATCTTCATAGTCCTGGAGTCTGGCTGAAGGTACAGTCCAGCTACCCGGACACCCCCTAATCCAGGACTCCCTCAGTGGGCCAATAGAACCCGGATTGCAATACCTTATGTGCAGTTCTATCTCCAGCGTGGTGTCCTCCATAAGACTTGGAGTGGCACTTGCGTAGGATCTATCCCTGTTTATGCTCATGTACACAATGCCTAATAACACCATCTACTCCTTGTTTATAAAGGTGTGGATCATCCCAAAAGTAATGTCTTAAATCATAGAAAAACTTTTTCTTTTGCTGGTATGTGAAACTAGGTGGTATAAATTTAGCAACAATATAATTAGCATAATCAGCATACCATGGAGTATTACGAGAAGCATTTATGACATTTAATTGTTCATCAGGAAAGCTGTCATCAGTAGGTAATGGGTCATCAAGAACATTCTCTAACCTAGACAAGTTGTCTGCAACGGGGTTCTCAACTCCCTTTCTATCAATAATGTGCAAATCAAATTCTTGTAGCAAGAGAACCCATCTAATAAGTCTAGGTTTAGCATCTTTCTTTTCCATAGGATATTTAAAAGCAGCATGATCAGTGCGAACAGTTACCTTGGAATCAACAATATTAGGTATAAACTTGTCACATGCAAATACAACTGCTAAAAATTCTTTTTCAGTAGTAGCATAATTTCTCTGGGCGCTGTCTAGAGTTTTACTAGCATACTGAATAACATTTAATTTCTTATCTAGTCTTTGTCCTAGAATAGCACCAACAGCATAATCGCTAGCATCACACATAATTTCAAAAGGCAAGTTCCAATCAGGTGACTGAATAATAGGAGCAGAAATCAAGGCTTTCTTCAGTATTTCAAATGCTTCTACACAATCATCATCAAAAAAGGAACATCTTTTTGCAAGAGATTAGTGAGAGGCCTAGAAATTTTACAGAAGTCTTTAATAAACCTCCTATAGAATCCAGCATGACCAAGGAAATTTCTTATACCTTTGATATCTTTAGGACACTGCATCTTTTTAATAGCATCTACTTTAGCTTTATCAACTTCAATACCTCTTTCAGAAATTTTATGCCCCAGGACTATGCCTTCATTAACCATAAAGTGGCACTTTTCCCAATTCAAGACGAGATTAGTTTCTTCACATCTCTGCAAAACTCGATCAAGCTTGCTTAAGCAATCATCAAAAGAAGTTCCGTAAATGGAGACATCATCCGTGAAAACCTCAACAATCTTTTCACAAAAGTTAGAGAATATAGCAGTCATACATCTTTGAAAGGTAGCAGGTGCATTACATAAACCAAAAGGCATACGTCTATACACAAAGGTACCGAAAGGGCAAGTAAAAGTGGTTTTCTCTTGATCCTCTTTTGACAAAGGTATTTGAGAGAAACCAGAATAACCATCTAGAAAGCAAAAGTGAGTATGTTTGGATAGTATTTCTAGCATTTGATCGATAAAAGGTAGAGGGTAATGATCTTTTCTATTAGCTTTATTTAATTTGCGAAAATCCATTACAATTCTATAACATGTAACAATTCTTTGTGGAATCAATTCATTCTTATCATTAGGAACAATAGTAATACCTCCCCTTCTTAGGGACACAATGAACAAGACTTACCCATTGACTATCAGCAATAGGATAAATTATACCTGCCTCCAAAAGCTTTCGTATTTCATTTCTTACCACTTCTTTCATCTTAGGATTTAACCGTCGTTGGTGATCAACAACTGGTTTACCATCTTTCTCCAATTTAATTTTGTGCTGACATATAGTGGGACTAATGCCCTTAAGATCATCAAGAGTATATCCAATAGCGGCATGGTCTTTCTTCAGAGTTTTCAATAATTTCTTTTCTTCACACTCTGAAAGTTTAGCACTAATAATAACATGATATATCTTCTTTTCATCAAGATAAGCATATTTCAGAGTACCAGGTAATTGTTTAAGCTCAAACACGGGATCACCCTTGGGTGGAGGAGGATCCCCAAGGATTTCAACAGGCAAATTGTGTTTCAGAATAGGTCCCTGATTGAAGAATACTTCATCTATTTCCCTTCTTTCATTCATAAACATATCATTTTCACGGTCTAGCTAGTAAATATTGTTCTAAAGGATCATTAGGAGGCACGACAATAGAAGCAAGACCAATAATTTCATCCTTACTAGGAAATTCCTTATCATGGTGTTGTCCATGAAATTTAGAGAAATTAAAATCATGAGACATATCCCCCAAACCAACAATAACAATATCTTTCTCACAGTCTATCTTAGCATTAACAGTATTCAAGAAAGGTCTACCAAACATACTGGGACAAAAGTTATCTTGTGGGGAAGCGAGAACAAGAAAATCAGTAGGATATTTAGTTTTCCACACAAGACTTCAACATCTCTAACAATCCCAATTGGTGATATAGTATCTCTATTAGCAAGCTTAATAGTAACATCAATGTCTTCAATCTCAGCAGGTGCAATATCATTCATAATTTCTTTATATAAGGTATAAGGAATTGCACTCACACTAGCACCCACATCACATAAGCCATGATAACAATGATCTCCTATTTTAATAGAACAACAGGCATGCCAACAGTAGGTCTATGTTTATCTTTCATATTGGGTTTGGCAATTCTAGCAGCTTCATCACAGAAATAAATAACATGCCCATCAACATTATCAACCAAGAGATCTTTAACCATAGAAATACTAGGTTCAACTTTAATTTGCTCAGAGGGTTTGGGTGTTCTAATATTACTTTTGTTAACCATAGTTGAAGCTTTAGTATGATCTTTTATTCTAACAGGGAATGGTGGTTTCTCAATATAAGCAGTAGGAACAATAGGATCAACATTATAAGTAATAGTTTCTTCTTCAACTTTAATAGGTTATACTACTTTAACTTCAATGGGAGGATGATATTTAAACCACTTCTCCTTAGGGAGATCAACATGAGTAGCAAAAGATTCACAAAAAGAAGCTACTATCTCAGAGTCAAGTCCATGTTTGGTGCTAAAATCACGAAAAGCATCGGTATCCATAAAAGATTTAACACAATCAAACTTAAGGTTTATACCTGAGTCTTTACCTTCCTCGAGTTACCAATCTTCAGAGTTGCGTTTAATTCTTTCCAATAAATCCCATTTGAATTCAATATCATTCTTCATATAGGAACCAGTACAGGAAGTATCGAGCATGGATTGATCATTATGAGAAAGCCGAGCATAAAATTTTTGAATAGTAATTTCTCTTGAGAGCTCATGATTGGGGCATGAATATAACATTGACTTAAGCCTCCCCCAAGCTTGAGCGATACTTTCTCCTTCATGAGGCCTAAAATTATATATATAATTCCGATCATGATGAACCAGATGCATAGGATAAAACTTCTGATGAAATTCCAATTTCAATCGATTGTAGTTCCATGGTCCAATATCAGCCAATAGCCTATACCATGCCAATGTATTTCGCTTCAAAGATAAAGGGAAGACCTTCTTATTGACAACATCCTTGGGCATACATGCAAGCTTAAATAATCCACAAACTTCATCCACATAGCTTAGGTGCATATCGGGATGTAGTGTTCCATCTCCTGCATAAGCATTAGCTAGCAGTTTCTCTATCATACCCGAAGGAATTTCATAATAAATATTTTTAGTAGGTGTAGTAGGTTGAGGAGCAACTCTTTGTTCTTCCGGTCGAGGTGAATATACCTCGATCAAGCCCCTCAAAGGATTGTTTTCCATAGTAATAGTAAATTTCAGCACACTATATAAATGTTTCCTTACCAAAGGCGCTTCACTTCCTGGCAGCGGTGCCAGAAAAGAGTCTTGATGACCCACAAGTATAGGGGATCAATCATAGTCCTTTTGATAAGTAAGACTGTCCAACCCAACGAGGAGCAGATGGAAATGACAAGCGGTTTTCAGCAAGGTATTCTTTGCAAGCACTGAAATTATCGGTAACAGATAGTTTTGTGATAGGGTAAATTGTCATGGGTAGCATGTAAATAAAGTAAATAGGTGAAACAAGGTGGACCAATCCTTTTTGTAGCAAAGGACAAGCATGGACAAACTCTTATATAAAGCAAAGCGCTCCCGAGGACACATGGGAATTGTTGTCAAGTTAGTTTTCATCATGCTCAAACGATTCGCGTTCGTTACTTTGATAATTTGATATGTGGGTGGACTGATGCTTGGGTTCTGCCCTTCCTTGGACAAGCCTCCCACTTATGATAAACCTATCTCGCAAGCATCCACAACTACGAAAGAAGTATTAAGGTAAACCTAACCATAGCATGAAACATATGGATCCAAATCAGCCCCTTATGAAGCAACGCATAAACTAGGGTTTAAGCTTCTATCACTCTAGCAACCCATCATCTACTTATTACTTGCCAATGCCTTCACCGAGGCCGAAATAATGGTGAAGTGTCATGTAGTCGACGTTGACATAACACCACTAGAGGACAGAGAACATACATCTCATCAAAATATCAAATGAATACCAAATTCACATGATTACTTATAACAAGACTTCTCCCATGTCCTCAAGAACAAACATAACTACTCACAAAGCATATTCATAATCAAGATTAGAGGAGTATTAGTTATCATTAAGGATCTTAAAATATAATCTTCTACTGGATAAACCAACTAGCATCAACTACAAGGAGTAATCAACACTACTAGCAACCCATAGGTACCAATCTGAGGTTTTGGGACCAAGATCGAATACAAGAGATGAACTAGGGTTTGAGAGGAGATGGTGCTGGTGAAGATGTTAATGAAGATTGCCCCCCTCTCGATGAGAGGGTTGATGGTGATGACGCTGGCAATGATTTCCCCCTCCCGGAGGGATGTTTCCCCGGCAGAACAGCTCCGCTAGAGCCCTAGATTTGTTCTGCCCAGGTTCCGCCTCGAGACGGCGGCACTTTGTCCCGAAAGCTTCTTCTTGATTTTTTGCAGGGTAAAAGACACAATATAACTAAAGATGGGCACCGAAGGCCTGCCAAGGGGCCCACAAGGTCGGGGGGCGCGCCCTCCACCCTTGTGGCTGGCTGGTGGCCCCCCTCTAGTGCTTTCTTCGCCCAATAATTTTTATTTATTCAAAAAATGTGCTCCATGAAGTTTTAGGACATTTGGAGTTGTGCAGAATAGGTATCTAATATTTGCTCCTTTTCCAGCCTAGAATTCCAGGTGCCGGCATTCTCCCTCTTCATGTAAACGTTATAAAATAAGAGAGAAAAGGCACAAGTATTGTGATATAACGTGTAATAACAGCACATAATGCAATAAATATCAATATAAAAGCATGATGCAGAATGGACGTATCAATGCCCTCCATAAGCTTTGAGTGACATTTCCGTAGGACCCTGTTCATGCCTAGGTATGCAACATCTAATAATAGCATCTACTCCTTCTTTATAAAGATGTGGGTCATCCCAAAAGTAATGTCTTAAATCGTAGAAGATTTTTTTTGGTATGTGAAACTAGGTGGTAAGTATTTAGCAACAATGTAATTAGCATAGTCAGCATACCAAGGAGTGTTTTGAGAAACATTTATTGCAGCTAATTGTTCGTCAAGAAAACTATCATTAATAGGTTGTGGGTCATCAAGAATATTTTATAACCTAGACAGGTTATCAGCTACGTGGTTCTCAACTCCTTTTCTATTAGTGATATGTAAGTCAAATTCCTGTAGAAAAAGAACCCACCTAATGAGTCTATGTTTAGCATCTTTCTTTTCCATAAGATATTTTATAGCAGTATGATCAGTGTGAACAATTACCTTAGAACCAACAATGTAAGATCTAAATTTATCACAAGCAAACACCACTGCTAAAAATTCTTTCTTGGTGTAGCATAATTGCATTGAGCATTGTCTAGAGTTTTACTAGCATAATGAATAACATTTAACTTCTTATCAACTTTTTGTCCTAGAACAACACCAATAGCGTAATCACTAGCATCACACATAATTTCAAAGGGCAACTTCCAATCAGGTGGTTGAACAATAGGTGCAGAAAGTAAGGCTTTCTTAAGTGTCTCAAAGGCTTCTACACAGAAATGTTTGAGAAGTCTTTAATAAATCTCCTATAGAAACCAACATGACCGAGGAAACTGCGAATACCTTTGATATCTTTAGGACATGGCATTTTATCAATTGCATTATCCACCTCAATACCTCTTTCAGAAATTTTATGTCCCAAGACAATACCTTCATTAACCATAAAGTGGCACTTCTCCCAATTCAAGACAAGATTAGTTTGCTCGCATCTCTGCAAAACTCGATCAAGGTTGCTTAAGAAATCATCAAAAGAAGTTCCGTAAATAGAAAAATCATCCATGAAAACCTCAACAATCTTTTCTCAAAAATCAGAGAATATAGTAGTCATACACCCTAAAAATATACACTTCCGTGATGATACGTGTTTGTCACAGTAGGTCACGTTTTCTGTCATGCATGTACATCCATGACAATTTTATGACATAATTAAGATAATCATACATGTGCTATCGTAGAAGTGTTCCATGGCATTACCAAAAGTATCATCATGGAAGTGTCCACTTCCATGACGATAAATCGCGCGTCATAGAAGTGCTTTCGTCAAGGGCGATCGACACGTGGTATCCACCATAACGGAACACCGTTAAGCTATCAGGTCCGGTTTTGGATCCAATAACCCGTTAACAGCCCCAACCAATGGGGATTTTCCACGTGTAAAATCATCATTGGCTAGAGGGAACACGTGTCGGCTCGCCGTTGGGACAGATGTCATCCACTCATTGGACCCAAAGCGCCTATGATACGTCGACACATGGCACGGCCCAACAGAGGCCCATTCCTGTGAAAAGGTCGGCCCATTTGACTTGGTCAAAAGGTGGTGGGCCGGCCCACGGCAAGCCTATTAACGGCATGTTCGCATATAGCCCATTTACAGCCCACTAACCCAGGGCCCGTTTACGGCCTATCCGAATTACGCCCAGTAGCATCATCTGGGCTGTCCAATATAATTCCAGCCCATTTTAACTTCCGGCCCATGTATGTCCCATGACGTCTTTCGGCCCATATGAGGCCCTTAGTAACCCTTGGCCCATTAATGGCCCGTGGTAAAATTGGCCCGTAATGAACAGTATATCACTTTATACCCAGTAACGGCCCATTATTCCGTTGGGCCATTTCCAGCCCATGTTATCTTTCGGACTTCTCAGGGCCCATTTATTCTTGGCCTCATTTCCAGCGTTCGTTTACTTTCGGCCCGTTACTGTCATTTTCTGCTTGTGGGCCAAATTCAGCTCATGATTACAGTCGGCCCGTTTGTGGCCCGTTAATACGTTGGGCCGTTTTCATAGCGTCATTAAATACAGCCAATTAACGACGGCTCGTTATGGTCGGCCCATGAACGGACGATTTCAACTCTAGCCCATTTACGGCCATAATGAGGTCTGTTATTGGCCCATATTTGGCCAACCGATCATATGACCCGTAGATGGCCCATTGATTATACGGCCCGTAGAAGGCCCATGTGTCAACGGCCCATATAAGGCCCGTGGTTTCTACGCCCCGTAGAAGGCCCATTGTTTCTACGGCCCTTAGAAGGCCCATTGTTTCTACGACCCGTACGATGCCCATGTTAACTACAGTAAATATGTAGCCCAGGATTAATGTGGCCTAGTTTTAAAAAATAGGTTATTGCGGCCACTAGCAAACCGCGGAAAAAGAACTGCAGTGACTACAAGAAAACAAATAAACAAGACAATAAGGAAATAAACAGGCAAGCAACTTACGCTAGGCTATCACGGCTATTATACATATTACATCTACTAGGCATCAAAGTTCACCACCAGTGCAAATATAGGGAACAAAGCAGCATATGAACGCCGCAGCATAACAAGTCCAGAACTGAAACCACTTCAGAAGAGCTCAAGAAACAATATCCTGGGTACCCATAATGCTGGAAAGATGCTTAGCAAGCTTATTAACTTTCTCTTGTTTGGCGCTTAAATCCTCCAGCACTTGATGTTGCACCAGAAAGTATGCATGTGAATTCTGCAGGGACTTCCTCAGTCCTTCGGCTTCCTGTCGCATAACATCTGATCGATGTCTTTCAACTTGAAGTTGAGACTCAAGAAGCTGAACTGATTCAGGCAGCGAGTTCGAAGAGCTGGTGCTAGCAGTAGTAGCCAGTAACTCGAACACTACATCAAGACAGGACTTTGGGGTTGTCTCAGTGTCTTCAATATAGTTTTTATCAGCTTTCTTGGAGACCAACAGGGATGTCTCAATATCTTGAACCTTATCTGCATTGCTTCATGTACCATTGCATAACGGGGTACTCTTCTCCAATATTTTATCTGCATTCTAAAAGAGAAACAAACAAACACATCACAGGTTTACATTGTAGTAGATGAAACTCATTTTGGTAAACCAGTTCAGTAGTAAGGTGGACAGGATAACAACATGAAACAAACATATATCTATGTGTATGGTCACTGTATGGTCTATATCATTCTAGTTTATGTTGCCAAATCAAGATAGATACTGTTCGAATCATATCTATTTAAGACAAAGCAGTTTAGACAGAATATAAGTGTGGGAAACTACACAGCAATAACAACACTTGTAAGGTGCACAACATCAGAATGTAACTGTTTATTTAATTGAAACTGAAATCAACATAGAGCAAGTTACAACAGCAAACACATTAAAGAAACAGGTTTAAAACATACCTGCTGCGCCATTGGAGTTTCAATTGCATCCTTCAAATTTAAAATTAGTTGGTATCAGTAAATACAGTGATGCAAGAGCAAAGTAGTATGAACCATAGCTATGGAACCTGACCTGAGAACAATTCTTCTACTGCTTTAAGCGTTGACTTGGGGTTCGGAGTGGTGGTCCTCGTGCTTTGGGCACTGTATTTTCCTTACTAACTGCTCGTGTTTGGGTGCTTGATGTCTACTACACAACCTTCTTCTTGTAGACGTTGTTGGGCCTCCAAGTGCAGAGGTTTGTAGGATAGTAGCAAATTTCCCTCAAGTGAATGACCTAAGGTTTATCAATCCATACGAGGCGTAGGATGAAGATGGTCTCTCTCAAGCAACCCTACAACCAAATAAGAAAGAGTCTCTTGTGTCCCCAACACACCCAATACAATGGTAAATTGAATAGGTGCACTAGTTCGGCGAAGAGATGGTGATACAAATGGTATATGGATAGTAGATAAAGGTTTTTGTAATCTGAAAATATAAAAACAGCAAGGTAACTAATGATAAAATTGAGCACAAACGGTATTGCAATGCTAGGAAACAAGGCCTAGGGTTCATACTTTGTAGCGACCAGACCTCAAACTGTCCAATCTCTGTGCTCAGGTGTCATCCCTGGATCAGTAATGCTGACACCACACAGTACTTGAAGGATTTATAACAGAGTAGAAATCACACACTTATTACATCGAGTGTCTCAAAAGAGAGCTTATTACAATAAATATGGCTTAAGGCCATCTAATAACGATAACAGCGGAAGGCTTGGAAGATAAGTGAGTCCATCAACTCCAACGGCATCACTGAGTATAGAACCACGACCTAAAAACACCTTAATCGTTGTCTGAAAAGTCTGCAACATGAACGTTGCAGCCCGAAACGGGTCAGCACATGGAATATGCTGGCAATGTAACACATAGAGAGCAATGAAGGAATAAGACTATACTATATGCATATTTGGCTGGTGGAAAGCTCTATGGTTACAGTTTTGCGTAAAGCCAATTTTCCCTACTACAAAGGAATAAATTTTATTTAACTATCATGGTAGTTGTCAAACATTGAGAATGGTTGACAGCATTCTCAATCCCATTTAAACATCATCATTAAACAAAACCCAACAAAATTAATTTTAGAGTAATATGATGAGATTCACATGATAATCCAGGTACTAGGTACTCAAGTTGTCCATAACCAGGGAAACGGCTAACCATGATTAGTTTATACATTCTGCAGAGGTTTGCGCACTTTTCCCCACAAGACTCGATCGCCTCCGTTTGATTTCTCGCACTACATGGTGTTTGAGAAACGGATGACCCAGACGTAGTCTTTCAGAATGGCTAGCACCTAATGATCAGGTAGACCATTACACCTACTTTCCCCTACATCTTCTAGTCTACCACTGTAAGAGTTCGCGCGACTTAGTCAACTATGCTAGAGCCCATAGTAGCTTGTGGCTGCACACGGAAGTTTCTAGCATGAATAATCCCATGATCCCTTTGAGCCTGGGTGGCGGTCCAAAAGAAAATGGGCAATCACTGGAATACCCAGGTGCCTCAATCCACCCAGATGTGTATTTAAGTTGCCACCTTAGATAAACCATTAATTAAACAATCTCCCATCTGTCATGGATACACTCACCCAATCCACGTCTACTAGCATAGCATGGCATAATAAGCAACGTAGCACTAACTCCCCAAAGGTTTGATAATAAACAGGTAATAGGTACTACCTCAACTACTTCCCAAACCCACAATTTAATTAGATCCTAATCATGCAATGGGTGAGGATTGATCTAATGCAATAAAACTGGGTAGTAGGAGGTATGATCAAAGTGTTACTTGCCTTGCTGATGATCCGGGAAACCTAGCGATTCGAAGTAGCAAGCAGCGCACTTCGGGTACTCTATCGCAAACAAACAAGCATACGATAAGTACTCAACTAATGCACAGGTAAAACTCAAATAAGTGATCTAACCAGAAAGTTCAACTTAAGAACTCAGGTTGGCAAAAAGAATCAAAACGAATGAAGCAACGAAAGACAAACGGCAAAAGAAACAGGCTTCATTTACTATTCTGGATCTAGGGCAATTTTTACATATGCAAATAATTGTTTGAGTTGGTTAAACGGAAAGAGGGTTTTGAGACGAAACTCCAGGCGCTTGAATCGCCTGATTCCGATAAACGAGCGAAAATTTATACTAGAACGAAAAACGGACCTGGAATCACGATCAGAAAAATTGCGGATTTAATCCGAGAAAAAGAAAAACGACGAACAGATTAACGAACGGACGTTCGTTAACTGGATCTAAACGATGAACGCGTTCATTAAAATGAACGGACAAGTGAATGCTCGCTAAATAAATAAACCGGAAAAACGATCTATTTAAAAAAACGAAACAAAAAAAACGAACAAAACTAACAGAAAACCGATCGGTTTTTCGAGAAAAACCGGCGGCGGCGAGGTCAACCTCCGGCGGCGGCGGATCCGGCGGGCGGTGGGGTTGGCGGCGGCTACGGTTTGGGGGTCCGGTTGGGCCTCCCCGGCTATATAAAGCCGGCCGGGCCAAGTGTCCAGGTCGGACACGGCCCGGTAGGTCGGTTGCGTTTTTTTTTAAATAGTTACACTCAGAAAAAAACAAAAGGAATACTAAACGGACTCCAAATATCCCAAAATAAATTTTCCCCGGCTTCTAAAATCAAGCCGCACAGGATGAACATTTATTTGGAGCCTAGATGCAATTTTGAAAAACGCGCATTTTTCCTAAATTCAAATAAACTAGCAAATAAAACCAAAATAAAATCTTATTTGATTTTTTTATTAAATCCTCAATATTTCTTTATTTTGGGAAAGTCATTTTATTCCCTCTCTCATATTTTTGTAATAGAAATAAGTGAAGATAAAATAAATAAAATCAAATGATCCTATTTTCAAAATTTGAGAAAACTCAAATATGAAAATAACGAAATCCCCAACTCTCTCCGAGGGTCCTTGAGTTGCGTAGAATTTTCTAGGATCAGCCAAAATGCAATAAAATATGTTATGCAATGATGATCTAGTGTATAACATTCCAAATTGAAAATTTGGGATGTTACAAACCTACCCCCCTTAAGATGAATCTCGCCCTCGAGATTCAGGTTGGCTAGAAAATATGTGAGGGTGGTCCTTTAGCAATTCTTCCTCTCGCTCCCAGGTGGCTTCATCCTCCGTGTGATGGCTCCACTGAACTTTGCAAAACTTAATAACCTTGTTGCGGGTGACTTGACTGGCATAATCAAGAATCTTAACTGGTTTCTCCTCATAGGTCAAATCACTGTCCAACTGAATCTCTTCCAGCGACACTATGTCTCTCAGCGGTATATCAGCCATCTCAGCGTGGCACTTCTTCATCTGGGAAACGTGGAACACGTCGTGAACTCCTGACAATCCTTCGAGCAACTCCAACTGGTAGGCTACTTCTCCCATACGTTCCAAAACTTTGTATGGTCCTACAAAACGTGGTGCTAACTTTCCCTTAACTCCAAAGCGCTTAACTCCTCAAAGTGGAGATACTCGAAGATAAACTCGGTCTCCGACTTTGTAAAGTGTCTCCTTGCGTTTATAATCTACATAGCACTTTTTCCTGGATTGGGCTACCTTGAGCCTATCATGAATCAATTTCACTTTTTGTTCAGACTCCTTAATCAGATCCGGTCCAAACAACTAGCGGTCTCCAACTTCATCCCACGACAATGGGGTCCTGCACCTCCTTCCGTACAAGGCTTCGAAAGGGGCCATCTTCAAGATGGATTGATACCTATTTTTATAAGAGAACTCTGGATATGGCAAATTCTCGTCCCAACTAGATCTGTAATTTAGCGCACAAGCTCTCAACATATCCTCCAAAATCTGATTGACTCTCTCGGTCTGTCCATCTATCTGCGGATGGAAAGCTGTACTGAACTCTAGCCTAGTACCCAAAGTTTCATGCAACTGATTCCAGAACTTTGTGGTAAACTGGGTTCCTCTATCTGATATAATGCTCCTTGGAACTTCATGCAGACGTATGATTCTGGTCATGTATATCTTGGCCAACTTTGCACTGGTATAGGTAGTCTTCACTGGGATGAAATGAGCTACTTTTGTCAAACGATCGACTACAACCCAAATCGAGTCATAGCCTGAACGAGTTCTGGGTAAACCCATAATAAAATCCATGCCTAACTTATCCTACTTCCATTCGGGTATTGGCAATGGCTGTAGCAATCCTGCTGGCTTCTGATGCTCTACCTTTACTCTTTGACATACATCACAAACTGCTACATACTCCGCAATATCCTTCTTCATTCCGGTCCACCAGAAACTATCCTTCAAATCCAAATACATCTTGGTATTTCCTGGGTGAATCGAGTATGGTGGATCATGGGCCTCCTACAGAATTAACTTCCTGATCTCTGGGTCATTCCATAAGGTATCGTGCTCATCCTCACGAAATCCTTTAGCTTTTCCCTTGCTCATTTTCTCCTTAATAGAAGCGATCTCCTTGTCAGTCTTCTGGGCTTCTCTGATCTTATCCATCAAACTAGACTGAATCTCCAATGCTGCTACATAGCCTCTCAGGACTATCTCCAAACATAGCTCACGAAGATTTTCGGCTAACTCTCTTGGTAAATCTCCCGTTTTTAAGGTGTCGACATGACTTTTATGGCTCAATGCGTCGGCTACTACGTTAGCCTTTCCGGGGTGATAATGCAATCTCATATCATAATCCTTGATGAGCTCCAACCATCTCCTTTACCTGAGATTCAACTCCTTCTGTGTGAAAATATACTTCAAACTCTTGTGATCTGTGTACACCTCACAATGATTTCCAATGAGGAAGTGTCTCCAAGTCTTCAATGCATGCACTACGGCTGCTAACTCCAAATCATGTGTAGCATAATTGAACTCATGAGGCTTAAGTTGTCGAGAGGTATACGAAACAACTCTTCCTTCCTGCATAAGCACTGCTCCAAGTCATCGACGTGAAGCGTCGCAATACACGTCATAATCCTTGGTCTGATCTGGCAAAATCAACACAGGTGATGTAACCAAACGTTTCTTCAACTCCTGGAAACTGGCCTCACATTCCTCAGTCCATATGAACTTGGTATCCTTCTTCAACAACTCCGTCATAGGCTTCGCAATCTTCGAGAAATTTTCAATGAACCTCCGGTAGTATCCTGTGAGTCCAAGAAAACTCCGGATCTCTCCAACTGTTGTTGGGGCTTCCCAATTTGTCATAGTGTCAACCTTAGTGGGATCTAATGCTATACCTTCTCCGGATATAACGTGTCCAAGAAATCCAACTTCTTTCAACCAAAATTCACATTTGCTAAACTTGGCATATAACTGATGTTCTCTGAGCTTACCAAGTACCAATCGCAAATGCTCCTTATGCTCCTCCTCATTCTTCGAGTAAACCAGGATATCATCGATGAACACTATGACGAACTTATCAAAAAATTCCATAAACACTTTGTTCATCATGTTCATAAAATATGCAGCTGCGTTAGTCAGACCAAATGACATAACGGTATACTCGTACAGCCCATACCTGGTGGTAAAAGCCGTCTTAGGTATATTCTGTTCTCGAATCTTCAACTGGTGGTATCCTGATCGCAGATCGATCTTGGAAAATACCTTAGCTCCTTGCAATCGATCAAACAGATCATTGATCATCGGTACTGGGTACTTGTTCTTGATGGTTACTTCATTCAATCCTCGATAATCAACAACCATTCTTAACGATCCATCCTTCTTCTCCAGTAGAAAGTACTGGCGATCCCCAAGGCGAAGAACTTGGGCAAATATATCCTTTATCCAGTAACTCCTTAATCTGCTTCTTAATCTCCACCAAATCCTTTGCGGGCACCCTATATGGTCTCTTAGATATTGGTCATGTGCCTGGCAAAAGCTCAATCAAAAACTCAATATCTCTATCCGGTGGCATGCCTGGCAACTCTTCTGGAAATACATCAGGGAAATCCTTCACTACTAGTACTTCCTCCTGCACAACTCCTGTTAGCAAATTTACTTGAGTCTTCTTCGGCACATGCCGGGATACATACTTGATCCTTCTCCGTTCTGGGATGGTAAGCAAAATTGACTTACTGGCGCAATCGATGTTTCCTCCATACATCAACAGCCAATCCATACCCAGAATTACATCCAAACCTTGTGATTCCAAAATGATCAAATCTGAGGGAAAAACATGCCTACCTATACTCAATGGCACTTGAAAACAGCCTTTGCTAGCCATATACTCCGCTCCTGGTGAGCTTACTAACATAGGTGTTCTAAGAACTTTGGTGGGCAGATTATACTTATCCACAAATCCCCTTGATATGTATGAATGTGATGCACCAATATCAAAAAGAACGAGTGCAGTAAATGACTTAACCAAAAACTTACCGATTACTGCATCCGGGTGCTCTTCAACCTCCTCCACGTTAACATGGTTCACCTGTCCCTGTTGAAAGGGTTCGGCTTCTTCCTAGAGCTTCCATTGCCATTTCCATTCTGGGATTCAGGACATTCATTGGCATAATGTCTGGTCTTCTAGCACTTAAAGCAAGTGACTTGGCTCAGGTCTCTCTTGGCTGGGGTTGAGGGTTGGTGCGGTTCTGGCCGTTGCTTCCTCCATTCCCATTACCATTCTTGGTGCCATTGTGATTGTGCGAGCTACCTCCTCCATGGGTGTGCTGAAAATGTCCTCCCGGTCTAGGGGTAAAACGTGTCTTCTGTTGAGCTCCTGAATTGTACTTCCCTTGTCCATACTTCCTCTTGTGACACTCAATCTGCTGCTGCTTCCCTTCAATCAAAAGAGCACAATCTACCAACTCCTGGTAGTTGTTGAAGGTTGCTACCATCAACTGCATGCTCAACTCATCATTCAGTCATTCCAGAAACTTCTCCTGCTTAGCTGCATCCGTAGCTATGTCATCTGGGGCATAACATGCTAACTTACTAAAGTCCTCCACATACTGGCCAACTATCCTTCCTCCTTGGCGCAAGTTGCGAAACTCTCGCTTCTTCATGGCCATAGCTCCTGCTGAAACATGGGCAGTACGGAAAGCCTGCTGAAACTGGTCCCACGTGACAGTGTCGACAGGGAAAGTGGCTATGAAATTCTCCCACCATGATGCTGCGGGTCCTTCAAGCTAATGTGCGGCAAACTTCACCTTTTCCACATCTGTGCATCCTGCGGTGGTCAACTCCCTTGCTGTCTTGCGGAGCTAATCATCTGGTACTATCGGCTCGGTGCTACTAGAAAACACCGGCGGATTCAGCCTAAGAAAACGGGCTAAGTGATCAACAGGTGGTGGTGGTGCTGGTGGGTTGTTGTTGTTGTTCCCCTGATTCTGATTCTGGACTAGCAACTGCATCAATGTGTTCTGCTGCTGGATCAACTGGGTGTTTTGCTGCTGGATCAACTGGGTGAGGTCCGGTGGAAAGGTAAATCCGAGGTCATGTCTCGGAGGCATCCGAGGGTTTAGAAAAGTTGAGATTTAAGAATAGAGAGGGGTCTAGAGAGAAAACACTACCCATATGCTCATGAGGCAAAAGCAAACAATTCACTTCATTCAATCAATCAAACAAGGGCATACAATCGATCTATCTATCGCAAAAGTGCTCGAACTATTATATTTACATGGTGGACTACTACTACTGATGAGGTGGTCTACTAGAAATATTCTTCGGTTGCAGACTCCATGACATCTGCTCCAGCTTCATCAACATAGTCATCATCGCTATCATCTGGATCCGAGTCGGTGTCGTCGATGATGATGTAGTCTTCCGGGCGAATTTCCTTGGGTTCTTCGTCTTCTTCTACTGGTGTAGGCCTCCCATAAATATTCCACTCTTCTTGATCAGGTCGTCATTCTTCTCCACTAATACTTTGATTTCCTCTTCATAATTGTCAGTGTCAAAACCGGCGGATCTCGGGTAGGGGGTCCCGAACTGTGCGTCTAGGCCGGATGGTAACAAGAGGCAAGGGACACGAAGTTTTACCCAGGTTCGGGCCCTCTCGATGGAGGTAAAACCCTACGTCCTGCTTGATTAGTATTGATGATATGGGTAGTACAAGAGTAGATCTACCACGAGATCAGAGAGGCTAAACCCTAGAAGCTAGCCTATGGTATGATTGTTGATGTGTATGTTGTCCTACGGACTAAAAGCCTTCGGTTTATATAGACACCGGAGAGGGTTAGGGTTACATAGAGTCGGTTACAATGGTAGGAGATCTGAACATCCGTATCGCCAAGCTTGCCTTCCACGCCAAGGAAAGTCCCTTCCGGACACGGGACGGAGTCTTCAATCTTGTATCTTCATAGTCCAGGAGTCCGGCTGAAGGTATGGTTCGGCTATCCGAACACCCCCTAATCCAGGACTCCCTCAGTAGCCCCTGAACCAGGCTTCAATGATGATGAGTCCGGTGCGCAAATTGTCTTTGGCATTGTAAGGCGGGTTCCTCCTCCAAGTACTTCATAGAAGATTTTAAACACAAAGATAGTGTCCGGTTCTTCAAAATAAGTTTTCCACATATTGCCATAGAGAGAATAATATTTACACAAATCTAATCCGCTGACGTATTCCGTGGTGCGACGCACCACGGCCACGCCTTTATTCGAGTCGCTTAATTATCCCACCTTAGCACGTCATGTGAGGCGGTTTCCTTGGCACGTCTTGTCCAAGCAGAGATCGTGCCCCCTTATTCCGGGATTCTCATCAATACGGGCGTGGGTAACCCAACCGCTTCTAGAACTCCTAGATCATAGGCAAGTCCAAACGGACACGGGGAGGACGCTCGATATCCACCCTCCTTATAAAAGGACGAGGCCTTTTATTTTTTTCCTCCCGTGCTCAATCGAATCCTTCCCCCACCTCAAGCTCAAACGCCCAAAGTTTAGGTCAGGTGCTCCGAACCTTCAGTCATGTCCGGATCTAGCCTTCAACGCCGATGGGTGCCTTCTTCCGTCACAGAAGAAGACGTCAAAAAGTTGAGGGAGGCCAGATATCTGACCGTCGAGATTCTGCATCGGCTGCCTCCCCGGGGGCAGGCCGTCCCCTCCACCGAACCCAACGAGAGCGTCGTGTTCGTCTCCCACTTCCTCCGAGGTCTAGGCTTTGCATTGGATCCTTTTGTCAGGGGCTTGATGTTTTACTACGGGCTAGATTTCCATGATCTAGCTCCGGTCTCCTTTCTTCATATCACGACATTTATTGTTGTGTGCGAGGCCTTCCTCCGGGTTACCCCTCACTTTGGCCTGTGGCTCAAGACCTTTGAAGTAAAACCGAAGATGATCGAGGGGCAACATGCGGAGTGTGGAGATGCCTCAATACGCAAGATGACGGGAGCTGCATGGCCCAAAGGTTCCATTCCACAGGTGTCTGAATTGTGGCAACAGGAGTGGTTCTACATCATGGCTCCTAGAAGTGACAAGTGGGCGGCCGCCCCTGTCTTCCGCCCGGGCCCTCCACCACAACTGATGTCATGGATTAGCAGAGGATTGAGCTGGGGTCCGGCCAAGGACGTGCCTATACTGCAAAGCCGCATTCAAGATCTCTTTAATGGATATTTCAGTTTGGTTGCGGTAGCACAAGTTATGTTGGCTCGCCAAGTCCAGCCTTGCAAACGCCAGCCTCTTCGCTTGTGGGAGTTTAATCCCAAGGGACCGCGCGCCATTCAAAATTTCCTCGACCTGACTCACGAGGAGATGTACAAGTCGTTCTTCGGACCTCAAGTGGAGTGTCCGGAAATCACCGAGGACGCGGGCCTGAGTAGCAACCGCGCCGCCGAATAGGTAAGGCATCTTTCGACCGAGCGTACTACCTCTCCTTTGATGCGAAGTTATTTCTGAGAGTCTGCTTTTTGACCAGGACTGGCTAACGAAGGCGAAGTTGATTCGGTGCTCGGCCCCCCTCCCTTATGGTTTGGAAAATTTGATATTGGAAAAGATGCTCCAGGCCACACCTTGCCCGGAGCCCTTGGAGGAAAATGCGGGCGGTCGCGAGCCCCAAACGCTGGCCGCTTTAGCCAAGGGAGCGAGCGTCTTCATGAAGGAAGTCGGCCAGAAGAGGAAAAGGATTGCGTCTGGGGATTCTGAAGCTGAAGCTTCCAAACGGGAGAAGAAGTCTCCCGCAGAGGGTCCTACCCCGGGGGGTGCGGTTGCCGCACAAAGTCCGCGGGGGGATCAATTCTCCCACGAGTCGTAAGTGACCCAAAATACCTTAATAGTACAGATATGTCGTCTTTTCTTCTGAGAAGATAACCACTGCATGTATCTTTGCAGTTCGGGCCTTAGCCCCTCTCAAATGAGCTCGTCTTCAGGGGATCTTCTTCCAGAGATGATGGAGAGCGAAACGCCTCCTCCGGACTCCTCCGCTCCGGAAGCGGGCGACCCTGAAGTGTTGTCGCGAAGGGCCTCTCCGAGTCCGGTGAGGCCAGAAGATAATCCCGTCGACCCCCGAAGTTCCCAGTGTTCGGCTCCTGAAGAGAGCAGACAAACGAGTCTGGCACCGTCTAGTGTGCGGTCGGATGTTCTGAGGGAGTTGGTGGGGCGAGCGGCCATCTCAGATGAACACCGTGTGCTGATGAATACGGTGATGGAGAGAATCTCGTCCGCCGAAAGCGGATTGCATAAAGCTTTTATGACTCTACTGACAGGCTTTGAGGTACGTAAAATAATGTATGATAGTCCTGCACATACTAGGTGTGCCCTGTGTAGATAGTAGCCCCTGAGACTCTGGTCGTTGTCGGAAACGACGACGAACAGAGGATCATATTCCCAGGTAATAACCATACTGCCTTTATGTGCAGGTGATGGAAGCTCCGGTGGCTAGCCGGGCTTGCGAGTTTGCCCATTTAGAACGGCAGTTGGATGCGGCAGACGCCGACATCGAGCTTGTTAACAAAAGGCTTGATGAGGTGCAGGGTAGGTGTTATTATCTGGTAAACGCCACATAGTAAGAGCGGCATGAAGCCAGTATATTTAACATGTTATTACTGCAGATGGAGCTGCCACTGTTGAAGCCTTGCAGGCGGAACTTGCCCGAGCCAAGGAACAAGCGAGATTGGGTAATGTGGCTGCTTTGAAGGTGGCCTAAGAGTTGCGAGCCGAGAAGGCCGCGCATGGCGAGAGCCGGGATAAGATGGGGAATATGGCCGTAGAATTAAAAGCCGCCGTCAACCGTTGCCGGGCTCTTGAAAAGGAAAACCAGGCGAAGGCATCGGACCTTGAGAAGGCTGCTGCAACGGGAAAAGGCCTCCATTCTGCTATGAGGGCAAAGAAGGAAGAGCTGCGGGAAGCCGGGGATATTGTAGCCGGGAAATCCTTTATGCTGCAGAGGAAGTTCGGAGATCCACGGTATGCCCCTCTGGATCGGCTGTGGAGTTCGGAGGATGTGTATATGGATTTGGCGGCGAGCGCTGCCAATGCGGCCAAATACTTCCAGAGTTAGACAGACCGTGAAGTAGACCAGCTGTTTCGGAAACAGTTCCTTTCTCCCGAGCGTCTGCTTTCATTGACGGACCAATTAGCCAAATGGGCCGAACTAAATAGGTTGTCCGGACTCTCCATGAGGTCAGTTGTGGATCAGCTATGGCCGGGAAGGTCGAAACCGAGCAGCTATTTCATCTTGGTGCAGCAGTTCCTTGACGTGGTGCCACGCATAAATGCGATGAAGAGGTCGGCGTGCATAGAAGGCGCACGAATGGCCTTTGCCCATGCTAAATCATACTGGGCAGAGATGGATGCTACCACTATTGCAGTGCGGGATTCGGCCATAGGTCGAAGGGCTGCTGAGCACTACTTTGAGGAATTTCTTGAGGGTGCTCGTTTGATAGAGACCCAGTGCTCAAAAAATATTATGTTTGAGTGACATGTAATCTCATTGTAAGCAAAATGCTTTTATAAATTTTCATAAGGCTACTTTTAAACTTTTGCCTGAAAGTAATGTGATGCCTCCTGGGCAGTCGTTTATGTATACATGTGTATAACCTGAAAGATTGCAGTCGTCGGCTTCAACCCCCACGCATATAATGCGGAGGTGTTCGCAGAAACACGCGTTCACACTTAACCCAACGTCTTGGTCCTATTAAGGAGGTGATAGTGGAGCGAGCGAGGCAACCGGACTATAATGCTTTAACACTTTCACTTAGCCATAGGAGTTTGACAGTGGGGCTACTAGATAGCCCCTGATGGCTCCGCACTCTCCCGATCCCGGGGTGCATATATGCCTGGCCGAAAAGCGGCCCTTCATTAAGGCGGAGGAATTCTAACATTCCCATGGGTCATCGAGTGGTTGACCAGTCTCGCGCTAGATCATCACAGTCAGTTTTCGGCTTTCTCTACTGAGGTGCTCGTCCGGATGAACCAGGGCACAATCACAGTAGTTCTCCTGGTGCTATCCTAGCCGGTAAAGCGGAACGTAAGGCACCAAAACACAGGAGCCGAGCAAACCCAACATTTGACCAAAGACAATGATTCGGAGCTGATGCATATAGGGCCAAACTCGCGACGCCGAACACTCCCTAAGGTATTCGGTCTTTGTGGCATAAACCGGGCCTAAATTATAGCCTTCGTAAGAAGCCCCTTATGTCCAGGTACGTGCATTGGTCTAGCGTGGCCACATGCCAAGACGTCAGCATCCTTCTCAATGGTGGATATGTATCAACAAGAGATAGTAAAAAAGGTTTACGCAGGGTCTTAATCTAAAAAGAATCCTTGGAGCGGGTCCCTGCTGCACGTCTGCGCCAGTGTCTCCGTTGTGCCGTATCCTGGATAGGTGTGGCACGATGATCGTCTGTAAAAGAGAGGAATTTAGGTGAAAAAGGTTGTCGTGCAAAAAGATAATTGAAGAAACTATGCATAATTCAAGATGAGGAGGAACGGCCACATGTCTGCGCGCGTTGAGCCCCTTGTAAATAGGGGTATGACCATTTATTCTGTATAAGTAGCGGCGCCGGACTCGATTAGTTGTGTCTGAGGTCTTGACGACCTATGGGGCGCTTTGGCTAGTCCGGGCGCCTTTAGTGTGTGGCTGCGAAGGCAGCCTCACTCTCTTCGGCGTGCAGAGATCACTTGATATTTCCGTGCACTGAAATGATGCCGCGTGGACCGGGCATCTTGAGTGTGAGGGAGGCGTAGTGTGGTATTGCATTAAAGTGAGCGAAAGCTTCGCGCTCGAGCAGTGCTTGATCGCCACTTTGAAACGGAGCGATGTGGAAGGTTAAATGCTCGCTACGGAAGTTATCGGGGGAGCCGAATATAACTTGTAGTAGGAGGGAGCCCGTACAACGAGCCCGTGGGCCTGGCGTTACTCCTTTAAAGGTAGTATTGCTATGGCGAATTTGTGTTGGGTCTAACCCCATCCCGCGGATTGTATCCTGGTATATTAGGTTTAGGCTGCTGCCGCCGTCCATCAAGACTCGTGTGAAGTGATATCCGCCAATTACTGGGTCTAATACCAAGGCAGCCCATCCTGCGTGTTGGATACTTGCTGAGTAATCACGATGGTCGAAAGTGATCGGTTGAGACGACCATTGGCAGGGCTTCGAGGTGACAGGCACTTGGGTATATTTTCCTGGGGGTGCCGCATTGTTTTTTCCCTTGATCATGTGTAGTACGTTTACTGTTTTGACTTCTGGTGGGAATTTCTTTTGTTCCCCCGTGTCTTTCTTGGGGGGCTCGTCCTCGTCTTCACTTGGTGTGTCCTCCCCCTTGTGTACGGCGTTGAGCTTGCCGGACTACTTGAAGACCCAACATTCTCTGTGGGTATGATTGGCAGATTTACCCGGGGTACTGTGGATCTGACATACTTGGTCCAGAATTTTGTTGAGGCTGGACAATTCATCCCTGGTGCCTTTAGTGGGCGGCTTTTGACCTGGCCGAGAGCTTATGAATCCGGCATTTACTGCCGTGCCCTTCGTGATGTCTTCTTTATTCCGGCATTTGTTATTGCTGTTGCGCCGTGATTTCCTGTTTCCATCTCTAACTTCTGATGTACTGGGGTCGCTGGTGCTGCATCTGGCTAGCCAGCTGTCCTCACCCGCGCAAAAGCGGGTCATGAGGTTTGTTAATGCGGCCATCTTTCATAGCTTATTTTGGCCGAGGTGTCTGGCGAGCCATTCATCACGGACAGTCGACAATCTGGTTCTTTTTAGTAAGGAACCTATTCCAAAGCTTTCAGGCTGACTCTCCGGGCTGCTGAGTTATATAACTCAGATCATCCGCATCCGGAGGTCGGACATAAGTCCCTTGAAAATTTGCCCGAAAGGCGTCTTCGAGCTCTTGCCAACTTCCAATGGAGCTTTCGGGGAGGCCTTTGAGCCAGTGACGAGCTGGCCCTTTGAGCTTGAGGGGTAAGTATTTGATGGCGTGGAGATCATCTCCTCGAGCCATATGGATATGAAGGATGTAGTCCTCAATCCAAACCCCGGGGTCTGTTGTTCCATCGTATGCCTCTATGTTTACGGGTTTGAATCCCTCTAGAAATTCATGGTCCAGCACCTCGTCGGTGAAACATAGAGGGTGTGTGGCACCCCTGTAGCTGGGTGTACCGCGTTGTTCGGATATTTGTTGTGTTGCATTGTATGCTCGGGGCGCTTGCGTGGTCCATAGATGGATCTTGTTGCGCCGTCCTTTGGGTGCGAACCCTCGCCTGGGTCGCGTGTTGTATTGTGAGCGGCGCTGTATGCCGCTCTGTGTTGGTAGAGGGGTCGTCTATCCGACCAGGTGGCTGCTTTGATATTTGGTTGTGGGGGGTCTGCGGCCTCCTCATCGAATTCGGGTAGCAGCTTCCGCTTTGGGTAGCGCTTGGAGGGGCGATTGTCGCCGTACCTTGCTGCAGTGTTGAGTATTTTGCTCCATCTGAATTGGAGTGTGTCTTGCGTAGCCTTGAGCCTTCGCTTCTGCTTTTTAAGGCTCCTCGCGGTGGCAACAAGCCTTTTACGGGCGTTCTGCTGCTCTGGGTGCCTGTCCGGCGTTATGTCGTCCGGACCATTATCCTTGATAGGGTTTGTTTGTTCGGTTTGATTATCCGGATTGCCGTTGTCCTGCAGCGGTTTGCCCTGCTCCAGTGCTGGGTCTGTGTGATCGCTATTTCTGTCGAGGCAGGATTTGGGGCGGCGCTTGCATCGCCGCCTTGACTGCTTTTCGAGGGAACAATCCTTCGGTGCGTCCTTCCGCTCTTCATCATCATCTTTTGGTGCGTCCACCATGTATACGTCGTGTGATGAGGTGGCGTTCCAGGGCTCAATAGGCGCTGGTTCTTCATCGTCTCCTTCATCGGCGTCCATACCGTCAATGTCGTCGAAGTCGAAGTCGAGCATGTCGGTTAAGTCGTCGACAGTGGCTACGAAGTGGGTGGTGGGTGGGTTTTCAATTTCTTCATCGTCCGTACCCCAACCTTGCTGACCGTAGTCCGGCCAGGGCTCTCCTGATAAAGAGAGAGACTTCAGTGACTTCAGGATATCACCGAAAGGCGAGTGCTGAAAGACGTCCGCGGCTGTGAACTCCATGATCGGCGCCCAATCGGATTCGATCGACAGGGGTGCGGAGGGTTTGGAGTCCGGAGAAGAATCCGGCTCCATGGAGTCACGAGTCTTGCAGAGTACGGGACTGGTGTTCGGCTCAACCGCCATTGGGATTACAGCCCCCGAGGTGGCGTCCAACCGCCCATCCTCGATCAGTGCGGTTGGCTCCGAACTAAGGGTCGGAGCCGATGTGGGTGCGGCCTCCAGGGCACTGTTCGGCGGCAGAGCTAGACCATTCTTGTCGTGACAGTGCGGCCCGCTCAGCAGTGGTTCGAATCCGTCGAAGATCAAGTCTCCGCGGATGTCAGCCGTGTAGTTTAAACTTTCGAATCTGACCTGACGGCCAGGGGCGTAGCTTTTGATCTGCTCTAGATGGCCAAGCGAATTGGCCCACAGTGCGACGCCGCCAAAGAAGAAGATTTGTCTGTGGAGGAAGGTCTCACCCTGGACCGCATCGCTATTGGTGATCATAGGAGCCATCGGGCCTGACGGTGATGGCACAGAGGAACTCTCAATGAAAGCACCAATGTCGGTGTCAAAACTGGCGGATCTCGGGTAGGGGGTCCCGAACCTGGGTAAAACTTCGTGTCCCTTGCCTCTTGTTACCATCCGGCCTAGACGCACAGTTCGGGACCCCCTACTCGAGATCCGCCGGTTTTGACACCGACAATAATCTTCACGTGTAGCCTTGAGTTCTTCCTCTAGTTCCTTGATTCTTGTCCTCGCCTTCTTCAGATCTATCATGTCGGCGCACATCTGGTTCTCCTGACATCGAATGTGCTGGTTTAACTCCTGGATAAAAGCTGCAATTGATCTATCTTTCCTGGTGTTGATCATCTCCCAGTGCTCATATCGGCGCCCACAAATCTTGTAGATAGTATCCTTGAGATCATTGCGGTAAACTTATCCAATGCGTCCCATGGCGATGTGAGCTGCCATGCTCTTTCCTAGATTCCAAGTTGGTGCATCAAAAGAAAACTCTATGGGCTCAGTGACTGGCATGAACGTCCTTCCTGGAACTTGAACTTGAATCATCCAGCGCTCTTCTTCAGGTAAAGTGGCGTTGTAGGTTCCGGTGAAGCTTGGTACTCCTATGTTCAGGTATCTAGTGACTTCCTTCAAATGACGTCCAAAGGGTGTATCTTCATCTGGTTGCGTGAACTTGTTCCTTGCATCCGCCATCCTAAAAGAGTAGAAAAGATGAGAAGTCAGAATGAGAAGAGAGTGAGTAGTGATCTAGGGCTTTAGCTTAGTGGTCGTGTCCTACAGTCAGCGTGTGCTCTGATACCATCTTGTAGCGACCAGACCTCAAACGGTCCAATCTCTGTGCTCAGGTGTCATCCCTGGATCAGTAATGCTGACACCACACAGTACTTGAAGGATTCATAACAGAGTAGCAATCACACACTTATTACATCGAGTGTCTCAAAAGAGAGCTTATTACAATAAATATGGCTCAAGGCCATCTAATAACGATAACAGCTGAAGGCTTGGAAGATAAGTGAGTCCATCAACTCCAACGGCATCACTGAGTATAGAACCACGACCTAAAAACACCTTAATCATCGTCTGAAAAGTCTGCAACATGAACGTTGCTGCCCGAAACGGGTCAGCACATGGAATATGCTGGCAATGTAACACATAGAGAGCAATGAAGGAATAAGACTATACTATATGCATATTTGGCTGGTGGAAAGCTCTATGGTTACAGTTTTGCATAAAACCAATTTTTCCTTACTTCAAAGGAATAAATTTTATTTAACTATCATGGTAGTTGCTAAACATTGAGAATGGTTGACAACATTCTCAATCCCATTTAAACATCATCATTAAACAAAACCCAACAAAATTAATTTTAGAGTAACATGATGAGATTCACATGATAATCCAGGTAATAGATACTCAAGTTGTCCATAACCGGGGACACAGCTAACCATGATTAGTTTATACACTCTGTAGAGGTTTGCACACTTTTCCCCACAAGACTCGATCGCCTCCGTTTGATTTCTCGCACTACATGGTGTTTGAGAAACGGATGACCGAGACATAGTCTTTCAGAAGCGCTAGCACCTTACGATCGGGTAGACCATTACACCTACTTTCCCCTAGATCTGCTAGTCTGCCACTGTAAGAGTTCACGCGACTTAGTCAACTATGCTAGAGCCCATAGTAGCTTGTGGCTGCACACAGAAGTTTCTAGCATGAATAATCTCATGATCCCTTTGAGCCTGGGTGGCGGTCCAGAAGAAAACATGCAATCACTGGAATACCCAGGTGCCTCAATCCACCCAGATGTGTATTTAAGTTGACACCTTAGATAAACCATTAATTTAACAATCTCACATCTGTCATGGATACAATCACCCAATCCACGTCTACTAGCATAGCATAGCATAATAAGCAACGTAGAAGTAACTCCCCAAAGGTTTGATAATAAACAGGTAATAGGTACTACCTCAACTACTTCCCAAACCCACAATTTAATTAGATCCTAATCATGCAATGGGTGAGGATTGATCTAATGCAATAAAACTGGGTAGTAGGAGGTATGATCAAAGTGTTACTTGCCTTGCTGATGATCCGGGAAACCTAGCGATTCGAAGTAGCAAGCGGGGCACTTCGAGTACTCTATCGCAAAGAAAACAACATACAATAAGTACTCAACTAATGCACAGGTAAAACTCAAATAAGAGATCTAACCAGAAAGTTCAACTTAAGAACTCCGGTTGGCAAAAAGAATCAAAATGAACAAAGCAACGAAAGACAAACGGCAAAAGAAACAGGCTTCGTTTACTATTCTGGATCTAGGGCAATTTTTACAGATGCAAAAACTTGTTTGAGTTGGTTAAACGGAAATAGGGTTTCGAGATGAAACTCCAGGCGCTTGAATCGCCTGATTCCGATAAACGAGCGAAAAGTTATACTAGAACGAAAAACGGATTAGGAATCGCGATCAGAAAAATCGCGGATTTAATCCGAGAAAAAGAAAAACGACGAACAGATTAACGAACGGACGTTCGTTAACTGGATCTGAATGATGAACTTGTTCGTTAAAACGAACGGACGAGCGAACGCTCGCTAAATAAATAAACCAGAAAACCGATCTATTTAAAAAAACGAAACAAAAAAAACGAACAAAACCGACAGAAAACCGATCAGTTTTTCGAGAAAAACTGGCGGCGGCGAGGTCAACCTCCGGGGGCGGCGGATCCGGCGGGCGGCGGATCCGGCGGGCGGCGGCTCCGGCGTCGGCGGCGGCGGGGGACGGCGCGGCGGGTGGCGGCGGCGGGCTAGGGCGGCAGGGTTGGCGGCGGCTAGGGTTTAGGGGTCCGGCTGGGCCTCCCCGACTATATAAAGCCGGTTGGAGACGGCCCGGTAGGTCGGTTGCGTTTTTTTAAATAGTTACGCTCAGAAAAAAACAAAAGGAATACAAAACGGACTCCAAAAATCCCAAAATAAATTTTCCCCGGCTTCTAAAATCAAGCTCCACAGGATGAAAATTTATTTGGGGCCTAAATGCAATTTTGAAAAACGCGCATTTTTCCTAAATTCAAATAAAATAGCAAATAAAACCAAAATAAAATCTTATTTGATTTTTTTATAAAACCTCAATATTTCTTTATTTGGGAAAGTCATTTTATTTCCTCTCTCATATTTTTGTAATAGAAATAAGTGAAGATAAAATAAGTAAAATCTAATGATCCTATTTTCAAAATTTGAGAAAACTCAAATGTGAAAATAACGAAATCCCCAACTCTCTCCGAGGGTCCTTGAGTTGCGTAGGATTTTCTAGGATCAACCCAAATGCAATAAAATATGTTATGCAATGATGATCTAGTGTATAACATTCCAAATTGAAAATTTGGGACGTTACATACTTTCACTGGTGCAAGTTCTCTCAACAATAATAACATAATTTGATCACATAACTATCCCTAAACATGCAACAAGGAGTCACTCAAAAGTCACTAATAGCGGAGAACAAACGAAGAGATTATTTTAGGGTACGAAACCACCTCAAAGTTATCCTTTCTGATCGGTCTATTCAAGAATCTATAGTAAAATAACAAGAAGCCATTCTTTCCGTTCAATCTATCCTAGAGTTCGTACTAGAATAACACCTTAAGACACAAATCAACCAAAACCCTAATGTCACCTAGATACTCCAATGTCACCTCAAGTATCCGTGGGTATGATTATACGATATGCATCACACAATCTCAGATTCATCTATTCAAACCAACAGAAAGTACTTCAAAGATTGCCCCAAAGATTCTACCGGAGAGTCAAGACGAAAACGTGTGCCAACCCCTATGCATAGGTTCATGGGCGGAACCCACAAGTTGATCACCAAAACATACATCGAGTGGATCAATAGAATACCCCATTGTTACCACGGGTATCCCACGCAAGACATACATCAAGTATTCTCAAATCATTAAAGACTCAATCCGATAATATAACTTCAAAGGGAAAACTCAATCCATTACAAGAGACTAGAGGGAGAAACATCATAAGATCCAACTATAATAGCAAAGCTCGCGATACATCAAGATCGTATCACCTCAAGAACACGAGAGAGAGAGAGAGATCAAACACATAGCTACTGGTACATACGCTCAGCCCCGTGGGAGAACTACTCCCTCCTCATCATGGAGAGCACCAGGATGATGAAGATGGCCACCAGATAAGGATTCCCCCTCCGGCAGGGTGCCGGAATGGGTCTAGATTGGTTTTTGGTGGCTACGGAGGCTTCTGCCGGCGGAACTCCCGAACTATTCTTCTCCCCGATGTTTTTAGGGTATATGGGTATATATGGGAGGAAGAAGAACGTCGGTGGATCTCCGGGCTGTCCACGAGGCAGGGGGCGCGCCCAGGGGGTGGGCGCCCCCCCACCCTCGTGGGCAGCCCAGGACTCTCCTGGTCCATCTCCGATACTCTGTGGGCTTCTTCTGGTCCAAAAATAAGTTCCGTGGAGTTTCAGGTCAATTGGACCCCGTTTGATTTTCCTTTTCTGCGATACTCTAAAACAAGGAAAAAACAGAAACTGGCACTGGGCTCTGGGTTAATAGGTTAGTCCCAAAAATCATATAAAAGTGTATAATATAGCCAATAAACATCCAAAACAGATAATATAATAGCATGGAACAATCAAAAATTATAGATACGTTGGAGACGTATCAACATCCCCAAGCTTAATTCCTGCTCGTCCTCGAGTAGGTAAATGATAAAAACAGAATTTTTGATGTGGAATGCTACCTAACATATTTCTCTAAGTAATTCTCTTCATTTTCGCATGAATGTTCAGATCCATAAGATTCAAGCCAAAAGTTTAATATTGGCATAAAAATAATAATACTTCAAGCATACTAACTAAGCAATTATGTCTCTTCAAAATCACATGTCCAAAGAAAGTTATCCCTACAAAATCATATAGTCTGGCTATGCTCCATCTTCACCACACAAAGTATTTAAATCATGCTCAACCCCGATGACAAGCCTAGCAATTGTTTCATACTTTTGATGTTCTCAAACTTTTTCAATCTTCACGCAATATATGAGCGTGAGCCATGGACATAGCACTATATGTGGAATAGAATGGTGGTTGTGGAGAAGACAAAAAAGGGAGAAGATAGTCTCACATCAACTAGGCGTATCAACGGGCTATGGAGATGCCCATCAATAGATATCAATGTGAGTGAGTAGAGATTGCCATGCAACGGATGCACTAGAGCTATAAGTATATGAAAGCTCAACAAAAGGAACTAAGTGGGTGTGCATCCAACTTGCTTGCTCACGAAGACCTAGGGCATTTGAGGAAGCCCATTGTTGGAATATACAAGCCAAGTTCTATAATGAAAAATTCCCACTAGTATATGAAAGTGACAAAACAAGAGACTCTCTATCATGAAGATCATGGTGCTACTTTGAAGCACAAGTGTGGTAAAAGGATAGTAGCATTGTCCCTTTTTTGGACTTTCTTTTTTCTTCTTTTTTGGCCTTTCTTTTTATTTGGCCTTTCTTTTTTTGGCCTTTTTTTGGGACAATACTCTATGAATGATGATCATCACACTTCTATTTATTTACAACTCAATGATTACAACTCGATACTAGAACAAAGTATGACTCTATATGAATGCCTCCGGCGGTGTACCGGGATAGCAATGATGCATGAGTGACATGTATGAAAGAATTATGAACGGTGGCTTTCCACAAATACAATGTCAACTACATGATCATGCAAAGCAATATGACAATGATGGAGCGTGTCATAGTAAACGGAACGGTGGAAAGTTGCATGGCAATATATCTCAGAATGGCTATGGAAATGACATGATAGGTAGGTATGGTGGCTGTTTTGAGGAAGGTATATGGTGGGTTTATGGTACCGGCGAAATTTGCACGGTACTAGAGAGGCTATCAATGGTGGAAGGGTGAGAGTGCGTATAATCCATGGACTCAACATTAGTCAGAAAGAACTCACATACTTATTGCAAAAATCTATTAGTTATCGAAACAAAGTACTACGTGCATGCTCCTAGGGGGATAGATTGGTAGGAAAAGACCATCGCTCATCCCCGACCGCCACTCATAAGGAAGACAATCAATAAATAAATCATGCTCCGACTTCGTCACATAACGGTTCACCATACGTGCATGCTACGGGAATCACAAACTTCAACACAAGTATTTCTCAAATTCACAACTACTCAACTAGCATGACTCTAATATCACCATCTCCATGTCTCAAAAGAATTATCAAGTATCAAACTTCTCTTAGTATTCAATGCACTTCATATGAAAGTTTTTATTATATCCCTCTTGGATTCCCATCATATTAGGACTAGTTTCATAACCAAAGCAAACTACCATGCTGTTTAGGACTCTCAAAATAATATAAGTGAAGCATGAGAGCTCATCTATTTCTATATAATAAAACCACCACCGTGTTCTTAAAAAGATATAAGTGAAGCACTAGAGCAAATGACAAACTACTCCAAAAGATATAAGTGAAGCTCAATGAGTAGTCGAATAATTATGCAACTATATGAAGACTCTCTAACATTAAAGAATTTCAGATCTTGGTATTTTATTCAAACTGCAAGCAAAACTAAATAAAATAAAATGACGCTCCAAGCAAAACACATATCATGTGGTAAATAAAAATATAGCTCCAAGTAAAGTTACCGATGAACGAAGACGAAAGAGGGGATGCCTTCTGGGGCATTCCCAAGCTTAGGCTCTTGGTTGTCCTTGAATATTTCCTTGGGGTGCCTTGGGCATCCCCAAGCTTAGTCTCTTTCCACTCCTTATTCCATAATCCATCGAATCTTTACCCAAAACTTGAAAACTTCACAACACAAAACTCAAAATAGAAAATCTCGTGAGCTCCGTTAGCGAAAGAAAACGAAACACCACTTCAAGGTACTGTAAGGAACTCATTATTTATTCATATTGGTGTTAGCCCTACTGTATTCCAACTTCTCTATGGTTTATAAACTCTTTTACTAGCCATAGATTCATCAAAATAAGTAAACAACACATGGAAAACAGAATCTGTCAAAAAACAGAATGGTCTGTAGTAATCTGTAACTAAAGCAAACTTATGGAACCCCAAAAATTCTAAAATAAATTTCTGGACGTGAGGAATTTATATATTAATCATCTTCAAAAATAATTAACTTAATAGCACTTTCCAAATAAAAATGGCAGCAATTCTCGTGAGCACTAATGTTTCTGTATTTTTACAGCAAGATCAAAAAGACTTTCCCCAAGTCTTCCCAACGGTTCTACTTGGCACAAACACTAATTAAAACATAATAAATAAATCATAACAAAGGCTAGATAAATTATTTATTGTTAAACAGGAGCAAAAAGCAAGGAACAAAAATAAAGTTGGGTTGCCTCCCAACAAGCACTATTCGTTTAACGCCCCAAGCTAGGCATGATGATTTCAATGATGCTCACATAAAAGATAAGAATGTAACATAAAGAGAGCATCATGAAGAATATGACTAGCACATTTAAGTCTAACCCTCTTCCTATGCATAGGGATTTTTTGAACAAACAACTTGTGGGAACAAGAATCAACTTGCATAGGAAGGTAAAATAAGCATAACTTCAAGATTTTAAGCACATAGGGAGGAAACTTGATATTATTGCAATTTCTACAAGCATAGGTTCCTCCCTCATAATAATTTTCAGTAGCATCAGAATGAATTCAACAATATCACCAGCACCTAAAGCATTCTTTTCATGATCTACAAGCATAGAAATTTTACTACTCTCTACATAAGCAAAATTCTTCTCAATCGGAATAGTGGGAGTATCATAAGAGACTCGAATACTATAAATAGTTTCCACATTAAAAGAGTAATGTTCAGAAAAAGGGTAATCATAATCATGACAAGTTTTATAAATATAATCATCACTACTTTTTATAGCATATGTATCATCACAATAATTATCATAAGTAGCAACTTTGTTCTCATCATAATCAATTGAACCTCTTCCAAGATAGTGGAATCATCACTAAATAAAGTCATGACCTCTCCAAATCCACTTTCATAATTATCACAATAAGATTCAACATCCTCCAAAATAGCGGGATCATTACTTCCTAAAGTTGACACTCTTCCAAACCCACTTTCATAAATATAATCATCATAAGTATGAGGCATGCTATCATCATAATAAATTTGCATATCAAAACTTGGGAGACTACAAATATCATCTTCATTAAACATAGCTTCCCCAAGCTTGGGACTAACATTAATTGCAGCAAATATATTCTCAAAAACATCATCTTCATCACACATAGCATCCCAAGCTTGGGCCTTTTCATATCATAAGCATAATCACTTTCATCATTAATAGTATGGATAGCACCAATAGTTTAGCAATTATCATCATCACAAGGAGTAATAGGAGCAACATCATTTGGGAGAGATACCTTTTCACCTTTGCTTCTCTGTCTTTTCTTTTTCTTCTTCACATCATGTGTGGGTTCAACCCTCTTTTCGGAGCTCCTTATTAATGAGATTGGCTGAATAGAAGGCTCCTCCTCGTTACCTGATTCATCATAAGAAATAATAGGAGGATATTGGGAAGTCTCTTCCCTTTCATTAGTATTCTCTTCATCTTCTATTTCTTTTCTTTTCTTTATGTAGCTGGAAATATATCGATTTTCAATATTATTCACTGCACAATACATATAAATTTCCTCTAGATCAAAACCAAGAAGTTTATCACGGGCAAATACAGGAAGATAGTTAGTTATACATTTCATTTCTTCATAACCCATAAGCAAGCTAAGTTCATTATGATGTGCAAGAGAAATCAAGTCAACACAATTTTTGGAAATGATTAGATTATGAAACAATTTGCATCGGATGGTTAAATGACCACGTTCATTGCAAAGTTCACAAGTACGACCAAGAAAATTTAAATTTTCAGCACAAACATCTAGCCTTTCTTGCAACCATTTAGTTTCTAAGTACTTATGCCTCTTGCAAAATCTATCTTCCCTAATTGGTGTGTACTTGCAAACTCTATGCACTCCACAAAAATCGACATGCTTATAAGAGACATTCTCATCATGACTAGTGCAATCATCATTAGTACTACGGATATTCAAAGATGTCATACTAATAACATTGCAATCATGCTCATCATTCAAAGATTTAGTGCCAAACATTTTGTAGACTTCTTCTAGCACTTGAGCACAATTTTCCTTTCCATCATACTCATGAATGATATTAAAAAGATGAAGAATATGATGCAAACTCAATTCCATATTTTTTGTAGTTTTCTTTTATAAACTAAACTAGTGCTAAAACAAGAAACAAAAAGATTCGATTGCAAGATCTAAAGATATACCTTCAAGCGCTAACCTCCGCGGCAACAACACTAGAAAAGAGCTTGATGTCTACTAGACAACCTTCTTCTTGTAGACGTTGTTGGGCCTCCAATTTCAGAGGTTTGTAGGATAGTAGCAAATTTCCCTCAAGTGGATGACCTAAGGTTTATAAATACATAGGAGGCGTAGGATGAAGATGGTCTCTCTCAAGCAACCCTGCAACCAAATAACAAAGAGTCTCTTGTGTCCCCAACACACCCAATACAATGGTAAATTGTATAGGTGCAATAGTTCGGCAAAGAGATGGTGATACAAGTGGTATATGGATAGTAGATAAAGGTTTTTGTAATCTGAAAATATAAAAACAGCAAGGTAACTAATGATAAAAGTGAGCACAAACGGTATTGCAATGCTAGGAAACAAGGCCTAGGGTTCATACTTTCACTAGTGCAAGTTCTCTCAAGAATAATAACATAATTGGATCACATAACTATCCCTCAACATGCAACAAAGAGTCACTCCAAAGTAACTAATAGAGGAGCTATCTGTAACCAGCAAGACATGCACTTCGCCAGATAGCATTGTCTGCTCTGAAGACCTTGTTTCCACTCCATATTTTTCCATGACCATGCCGAATGGCTGATGCACAGGAAGAGTAATTGAATGTACTAAAATTGTTGACAAATTTAAAAAAATGATGTCATGATATAATTCACATATAAGATGACTGGCTAATCAGGGTGGCATTGCAAAATTCACATATATGATGCCTGGCTAAACAAGATGGCATTGCATGATTCACATATACGATAAAGAAACTAAACAGATGGCATTGACACAAAGCATGTCTAAACTAAGTAGATGACATCTTTGATGTATACAATAAGCAATGCAAGGCACCATATGCATGATTTTACCAACATCAGCATGCCAAGTTAGAGCCAAGACCTCATGGGGTAAATAGGAGTGGTCTTCTGCTTCTAAATCCCCCTCAGAACATTTATCTTCCTCTTGATTACAATCCGAAATGGGTGGAGGGGGGCTGCCTTTGCGCCCACCATGGAGCGACGTCTGCATGAAATTTTATTGCCACGCAAGGCTCGTCTCTTTTGCTCGACATGTTCAGTTCCATTGTGTTCAATAACTGACATGCACAGGAATAAAACATAGTGAGATTATGTAAGGAGTGCATGCACAAATCCAGAGTGATGGTAGCAAACTGTGGATAGACCCAAAAAAAATGATAGTAGGCAGATAATAGCTTTAGTTAAAAAATACAGATAATGGCTCCTTTAATGTTTGTTTGCACCCAACATGAAACTCATAGTAGACACCCAAGATTAACCAGATAGTAGACAGATAGTACTGATTGCTGCCCCAATATGTACCCCACAACCATTTAAAAACTCAAGTTTCAGCATAAGTTAGGACCTTAGTCGGAGTCTAATAGGTGAACATGACGATAAAGTAGCATGTCATCATATTAAGCAATGCATAATGTAAGCAGACACGGAAGAGTGCGACCTCTCTTGCGGACCCGTGTAGTCCTCAAGGTCATTTGCTCAGTTGATGATGGTAATGCAGTTGTCATGGCTGCCGGCGGCGGGGAAGAAGATCTGATGTGGCGAAAGACAGTATGGAGAGCGGATCCCTGCTGTCGTGAACCCTTCCATCATTGGAGAAGCTGAGCTGGAGTGGAACACAGCACCGCAGGAGCAGGACAAACCACACAAGGTTTTCTTTGACACATATCTGTAACAGAAGTAATTGTGTAATGGCTTTTGAATTTGAGGATTCTAACAATGCAGGGATAGGAAATAGACAGGAATAGGATAGGAATGTACGTGCAAAACGGAGAATTTAAAAACACAGGATTTCTGCTAACCTGGGTGTTTGGTTCGCAAGAATTAGAAGATCACAAGATGCAAAGAAGCATGGTGAGATTAAGTCAAACCACAAGAAGTGTACAACCTCTTTGGCGAAGCCATGTCGATGTCAGCGTGATTGGGTTGGCCGGTGAGGATGCTCCGGCTGACTTGGCTGTCGGAGGAGGGGAAGAAGATCTTAGGCGTCTGGAGATGGATCTTGAGGTACTGCTCCGCTGTGATGGAGGGTTTCGTCATTGGAGTAGCTCTGGTGAGTTGTATGATGCCGAGGCTGAAGCAGGACAAGAGAGACAATGTTAACCTGAGTGGAATTCTAATATCATCTCCAATAGATGACGTAAAATACATAACCACAAAGTGCTAGATGTATACATCAGCCGCTCGTCCCTGTACTTAAATGTCGAAACTGAATTTAACTATCGAAATTGAACTTAACTGTCGAAGCTGAATTTTGTTGTTGAAACTGAATTTTACTGTCGAAAATGAATGCACTAGAGGTGAGGCTACACGTCAGTCGACTGACTATTTCATCTCTGTTCAGTCGATTTTGCAGTCATTGGATACGAAATCAAGGGCCTGCAGTTCATCTTCAACCTCCACCCCCCTGAGCCGCCAGGCAGCACCGGCCAAACAACCGCCGCCCGCGGCCGGCGGTGCGCCACCCCGCCCGCCCCGAAAACACTCCCCACCGCCGGTCCGCCGCCGCCTCGACCATCCCTGTAGGCCCCCCATGCCGAGTTTTTTCTCCAGTGATCCCCACGCCACCGCCCCACCACCCCGGTGACCACCGCCCCCACCCTGAACCCTAAGATAGATAGTGGGGTATCTCTCCGGCGAGCCGCCCTCCCCGCTGCGGCTGGTTCTTCCTTAACTCCGGCGAGCCCCCCACCCCCTGAAAATCGACTGACCCAAAAGTCAATTCAATCGACTGAAGTGTAGCTAAATCGGAGTAGCATCGCAATCAAGAGCAGACCAGGCAGGGGACCGAGAGCAAGAGCAGAGCAGAAGCGCGAGCGAGAGCTAAAGTAGCAATAGCTCCTACTAATGTGGACATCACCGCCGAGGGAGCGAAGCCGTGGAGGAAGTGGCCGGCGACTCTGCCGTGGATGGAGCCGTGCCATGTCGGCTCAGGACCGAGCGCTGGCAGCACCGTGAGATTGAAACAAGAAGAAAATGCGGCGATTAGTGTACAACCTCTTTGGTGGCACCGATTAGGCCGCATCTTCATCTATGGAAACGGTGATGATGATGCTCTTCCGGTGGTGCAGGTGAAGACGGCGGTGTGGGAATGGAGGTGGCGCGAAAGACGAGGGGAACGTCGAGGCAACTCCTTGGAGGTGGAGGACGGGGTGCCTAAACCGTTGGGACGACCAGATCGACGACGGATCCTCATCCGGTACGATGGATGAGGGACGTCGAGGTGTTGCTGTGGATGACGTCGTCGGGGAAGAGGCTCCGGCTAGGTGGCGGACGGAGGAGGGTGTGGTGCTTCGCGGGTTTTGCCGGCCTCGATGTACGAATGGGTGGGCGGATGAGATGGCAGTGGGGGAACCATGGCTTAGGGATGCGCTTGTCCGAAATGTGGGGTAAGTTATGAAAGTACCCCCACCGATTTGAGGCAGTTCTTTTGGTTCAGGGGTATCACGGGCATTTCGCGTGTCGGGATTTCATAGGAGGTGGGAGTTTTCGAGCGCGTTGTAATTTTGGAATAGCAAGGCGCGGGTTGAGGTGGAGGGAGTTGTCGGAGCAGAACGAGATAAAGATTAATCTTAAATATTTCGGGGTAACAAGGCGCGGGTTGAAGAGGCGGGAGTTTCGCAGCACGATAGACAGAGACACTAGCTTGAAATTTCGGCATAACAAGGCGTGGCTTGAAATTTTGGGAGAACAAGCTTAACGTGTATGCAAAAAAAGACAATTTAGACTAGTATGATATACTACGTACAATGTGTTTAACACGCACAACACACACAGAGACACCATTTAGACTAGTAAGGTACACATGCATTGCACGCATGAGATTTGGCAGCCAAATTATGAATAAATACCAAATTATAGCATGTAAGCTTTGAGTCATATATGCATGATGTAGATGTTCATTTAATTCTTATATTTCATTCCATTCAAAATAATCTAGTTTTCATAAGAAAGCTAATATATTTTAAGATTCATGGAATTGTGCGTTGTAAGGCATAAAGTAAAAACAAATCATGTAGAAAAACATTTGGGAAATTCTGATACGGAAGATTCTAGAACAAAGAAGTGCTTGTGTTTTGAGATTTGTGCATTATGCTTAAGTTCAACCATAGAGTCTTCTTGATTGTACATGTGGCAAAATCTGGTGGAATCTAGATGATATCCAACGGATTGGCCTCATCGGTAGTGCTCAAATTTGCCAGCTCTGCACCATCGGATTGGCCTCATCCAAAGACCATCTTTCAAAGTTAAAGTTATCCGCACACTATATAAAAAATATAAAATAATATATATAGGGGTATAGATATAGATATGTGATGCGAAATCCACCCATCATCTCCAATTAGAGTAGTGTGTCCATGCACGGATGCAATGTGGCCAAACGATGTCTGCCATCGGTATCTCAAATTCAAACCAGTCTGACCTTGTTCAATGTGTATACATTACAACATGCTCGTTTCCAAACCACACCGCGCAGATCTCCGTTATATTCATGCATGCATGGGTTTCAAACATCATGATCTCTTATTCAAATATTTGAATTCAACTTTACATTGATTATGACCTCACCTAGACTTTTACACCCACACATTGGTCTTCTCTTTATAATTGTACCACTAACTTTCTCTCGTGCATGTACCAGTCGGCATTGTCCATCGCACACATGCAATCTTTTTCTTCAGGTCGGTCTCCCATGAAGGCACACACACACACACATCCGCCTCTCTATCATATCGGGCATTCTTTATCTCTCACGTGCATGCGCAACGATCGATGTTCCTCTATGTGTGTGTATATAGCTAGGTCTTTCATAGTTTTCCACATAAACCGATCAATCTATATATCTAGTGAGATCTCACCCTCTTTCCCACGTCCACATCGATCAATCTATACCTCTCTATATAGGATTACATATATAGCTAATACACCAACATTCATTATATATCCAACGCCCTCCTCTCATCATCCATGCCTTCCGCTTCATCTCTCGGACGCGCGCACAATGGCGAAGATAGGGGGCAGCAAGGGCCCTGCCCCCCTAACATCACTATATATCGAGGCTAATATGAATGTGATCGTTAGACAATTGCTACTAAAAATGGTTTAAGTTGATGAATTGGCCCTCCTCATAAAGGATTAGCAATGCTTGGCCCCCTAGCTCATGGGACATTTTTCATGGCCCTGCCACTACGCGCAACAGTGCACATTCTCGCCCCCTCTCTGTAAATATCGATCTCGCAGTTGTGCACTCCTTCATAGTCTCCCTCCACTCGGCCCCTCGCACCATCTTCTAGCCCCCCACCGGATTTTTCCACATGTACAATCTAGCAGACTCCATTGTAGAACTTAAGCATAATGCAAAAATCTCAAAACAACAGTGGTTCTCCTTTGTTCTAGAATCTTCCGTATCATAACTGCCCAAACTTTTTTTCTAGTTGAATTGCCATTATTCATTTTTACTTTATGCTTTACAACGCACAATTCCATGAATCATAAAATAGATTAAGGGCTTCTTTGATTCAAAGGATTCTCGAAGGAATTTTGGAGGATTCTAATCCTTAGGAATTTTTCTTATCTTGGTTGTTTGATTCATAGGATTGTAAACCATAGGAATTTTTCCATATGATTCATTTGCACTAGATTTCATAGGAAACATACCATCCACTCAAACCTCTTTGAAAGAATTCTGCGTTTTTTCTATGCACAATCAAACACTCGTACCATCCTGTAGGATTCAAGATGACGTTCCACTCTAATCCCATGTTCTTCCTATTCCCGCGTTTTGGAAATCCTACGAATCAAAGAGGCCCTAGTTTTCTATAAAAACTAATTGATTTTGAATGTGATGAACTATAAGAATTAAACGAAGGTCTACATCAGGCATATATGACTCAGAGCTTACATGCTACAGTGTGGTATTTATTCATATTTTGGTTGCAAAATCTGACGCGTGCAATGCACGTGTACCTTACTAGTACTTCGAGTATGTGCAAAACACAATGGCACGCTACACAGTGTCCCTCTTACAGTTCATGAAGCCACGTGGCACATGTGGAGGCGTTGTCGCAACATCCTTGTGTGGATTGATCACAGTGACGTGCTGCTGGTTCCAGAAGAATGTACTCATCCTCCCTGAGCCGCACTGGCGGTACATGCACGAAGCGAAGATGTGCACGCACGCGCTCATTCCCTCGCACGCACACGCGGGTACACGGGCGGACGCAATTTTGTACCAAGATCCACCCCATGTGATAATTTGACGCGTGTAAAGTCCTTCACTTCATTGATGGTCAATTAATACAGCGCATGCAAATTGAGTGGACGTGAGGGCGAAAGAAAGACACGCGTGTAGTACTGCGCGCATGCGAGTAGTTAAATCATGGGTTGCTAGTAGTACTTCCATTGGTCTCCTTCGTATTTTGTGCCAATTTTTGACAGTAACATAATATTTACGCATCTGAATAGTGTAGTCTACTTGAAATTTATGTTCCACTAAACTCATCGGGAGTCGTTTCGGTCCTCGAAACCAACCATCAATTAATATTTACCTTGTTCCAATCACATTCGAAAGTACTAGTGCTACAATTAAGTGCATGCCTGCTCACACCTACTAGTACGTACCAAACCTGAACGTGTTCCCACTATGCAAGTTATAGTACTAGTGCTAGTACCTAGGTTATAAAAAGGGGAACTACCTAACCGAAAATTACTCTACCTTCCTCCTCCTAAGTCCTTCGTTCATCCTTGCCATAGCCGGTGTGCAGAGCTCTAGGTCGAGAACTACTCGTAACAAGGGAGCGGCAACTAAGGGTGCAAAAAAAGAGGGCTCGCCGCCACGCGGAGACCTCGAAAGATCTCTCACGGGCAGGCGATGGCTCCTAGGAGCGCCCTAGACACGGAGGCGAACATGCGGCGCTAGAGTCGTTATCCCTCGACGGCATGCCCGATCAGCTCAATAAGAACCTCAATAAGTAGAAGGAGTTCATCCATGGCTTGGTGGAGCTGCTAAAGGAGAGCCTCAACGACATGCCCGCAGAGCTCAATGAGTAGGGGGAGTTGACCGCCGGCTTGGTGATGCTGCTGAAGAAGAGCATTACCTCGGAGAAGAAGGCGACCGGCGAAATCCTGCAACTTCAGGAGGACAAGGCGAAGCTCTGCCACGAGCTCAACCTGCTGAAGGAGGAGAACGCCGGCTGGAAGAAGCTGCATGAGAATAGTAGTTCCTCGATGAAGATGTTGCAGGCCCTCGTCATGGAACAGAAGGAGAAGTTGGCAAAGCTCCGCATCAAGCACCCGGCTGCTGTCAAGGTACATAATGCGGTCGTAGAACAAATGATGAAGGCTCGCGTCGAGAAATCCCGCGTCATGGACACAATGATGAAGATGGCGAAGGAGACGCGCAAGGAGATGGAGGTCATGGAGGCGATGAAGAAGCAGTTACGACTCCGCGGCCAGCAACCCTTCATGTAGTGAGAGCAGCGCCCCAGACTTGTGTGTGCGTCTTCCTTCTGTTTTTGGGGTGATAATCCTCTTTCTTCTTTTGCTCCTGTGTTTCTTATTTTGCTTCGGGTCTTTGGCCGCATGTGTCACCTTCTCTGTGAGGCATTAATAGAACAATGCTAAAAATGAGATGACTAGAAAATTAGATCATTCTTTATCGCCAATAGAACAATGCCTCTTGCTAGTAATATATAATAAGAGTAGAGAGTAGAGGATATGGCACTAGGCTGTCATATTTCATGCTCCTCCGTCATACTCCAGTGGACAACTTGAGTATACCGCACGGTTCTTTGCTCCTCCTCAGGTCGTCGGCACATTTATACGAGCAGTCAAATCACAAGGCCCCGCCTTCGAGCAGTAATGAGCCTCAAATCACAAAGGCCCTGGCCTTTTGTGAAAAGGACCAAGCTAGACTGCCTCGCCCTCTAGCCTTTTAAAAAATGTATACATTTGTACAATAGTAGTATCGATGGATTGTGCCATGGAGCAAAACTAACAAGATGTAATTAAAGAAAAAAGGTGGTACATATAGAGAGCGCTCGTCGCTAAATTATGCATATACTATATGACACTACCCACTATGAAGGTAATAGTAACATAGACTAGTAACTAGTCTATGCTACTCTCCACTATGACCAGCCAAGGTCGAGGTGCGGATACCAACGAGGGCCTGGTTGTGTCTATACTTGGACAACTCACCCGACTGCATGTGCACCAGGCAGACGAAGCTCGTGTCATGTTGGTGCCATGTGCGGCCCACACATTAACCAAAACCTCACGCCTCCATCTTAGCCTCCACGTTTTAAACTTCTCAATCTCAAGGCCAAGGAGCAACGTGAAACCTATGATAGAGCCAATCGGATGGTTGAGAACACTAGAATTCGTAGCTACAGATGCGTGTGTGAGAGAGGACGAGTGCGTGCATGCACCTCTTCTCAGAGTACAACTGTACGTGGGTGGCATCGACCTAGGGAGCAGTGATGGTGCATGCGAAATGTCCTGAGAGATAGGTGTAATGCGTCTGAAAAAAAGACTAGTCTATGAAGGTCAAGCGTAAGATATGTATCCGACAGTGCCAGTTTTTGCATATACACAGCAGTAGAAAAAGAACTAGTACCATGGCATATGCTACACCATGACCGAGAAAATGTGCCGACGTTACGCCATTCGGGAATAGTGCCGCACTTCGAAACTAGAACCGTCAATAAATTTTGAGCGCGTCTCGTCACATTCCAAATTACTACTACTACCACCCTATATTTAATTGCGAACATGTTGACACTGACCACAACCTAAACGGTTTCCCACTTAGGAGCGTATTAGTACTACTCGGTTATAAATACTACTATGCTAAGATGAATGCATATTCCTCCTCAACTCCTCATCCACAAAAAGCAATCAAGTCAATCAAGCCATAGCCAGCGTGAGTTCTGGGTCGAGAGATTTCCACCAGGGAGAGGTGAGCATGGAAGAGGAAGCACAAGAGATGTCCCGCCTCCCGTACTCAAATTGCTACCCTGCACGGCGCCTCCTAGCTCATAAATAAAGGGGACGCATGGCGGCACGTAAATGGTAAATAGAACGCCCGCGGTTTCAATAATACTTGTGTTTCTGATTGTAACGTGACAACACTTGTTCCAAAATGACTTTGCTGATTGTTAATGTGTGCGCCTTCGCAAATCGGACAGCAAAATTACCACAGCATGTTGGTGCCATGTGATGACACCAAGCCAAGTTTCATGATTTTCATGCGTGTTTTGGATTTACAGGAATTAAAAAACCAAGTTTCTCAATGTTTCCAGCCGAGCCATGACGCCAAGATGTTTGAATTTCATTCCCATTTTTGGCATGGGACCTAGAAATTTACCCGAGGACACACATGTGATTTTTCAACCAGCTTTGGTGCACTGGAGCATGTGCTTGTATTTAAAATTTGAATTATGCACACAAAGGTGACACGTTCCCTCTCAGAACCACGAGCCTTCTTGAGAGAAGCTCCGGTTTGCAAGAAACTTATACCAAAACTTGTTCCTATTCTGCAAATTTTTTTACCACAGCATGGTAGTACCATGACATGACACCATGCCAAGTTTCATGATTTTCAGGCGTTTTTTGGATTTACAAGAATTTTAAAACCAAGCTTCTCAATGTTCTCGGCCGAACCACGATGCCCAGATGTTTGAATTTCATTCCCATTTCTTGCATGTGACCTAGAAATTCACCCTAGGACACACATGTGATTTTTCAATCAACTTTGGTGCACGGGAGGATGTGCTTGTAGTTCAAATTTGAATTATACACACTAAATGACTAGATACTTAATTAATGTATAAAAAAGGCCAAACGAACCCGAAATAATTCCAAAATTTAACAGGGCACTCATATAGTTCTATGTTGCCTCTGTAAAGAAAATCTGGGGGAGGCAGCGTATATTAGAAATGCCATTAGACATAGTTATTTTCACGTCAAACCCGTTGACCATGTTACATGACAAAAATAAGCCAATTCTCACAATGATAAGTTAATGGTCTCTAGCACAACACACCCCTCAAATAAAACTAAGCACCCTGGAATTCTTTGACAAAACTAAGCACCCTGAAATTCTTTGACAACTAAACTGCTGGCTATATGATGTTGGCCATATATATTGTACGTATATAATGTGAAGAAACGAGTGGTAGTACTATACCAACTAAAAGATGAAATGTACAAAATATAACAAGAAGAAACATAACATAGTTCTGCTGGGGGCTCAGCACAACACACCCCTCAAATAAAACTAAGCACACCTGAAATTAAACTAAGCAACTAGTCCGGTAGACACTGCATTAGAACCACCATGAGCAACGACACTGCCACCTTACTCGGACTCCACATCCACGTCCTCGACTTCGTCCTTGTCCCGCACACTTGGCTCTTGCTCTTCATCCAACCCTTGTAGATATTGAAACAAAGGTAGGCATCCATTGCAGCGCAGTGGATGTGGTCTATATCTAGTACATTCCACTCCCATGCATGATGAAACTTGAACGGAGGTTTCTTCAGTGTACCGTACGAAGGATGAACCATGGCTCCTGCCAGGGTTAGCATTGAAGGCTGATCACAGGAGGACACCAGCCCTTTCTTCTGGAGGTCGAAGGGGTTTCCTACAACGAGGCCTATCCGACCCAGGATTTCCTTGTCGTTCCTAAAGTCTACAGTAACGAATTTGACTCGGCCGTCCTTGAGGAAATTCTTAAAATCCTGGCACTCAACATCAGCATGGCATATGTGGTAGACCAAGCATAAGTCATGCTTGCAAACCTAGATCACGGCAGGCTTCTTCTTCTCTGCCTCCTTTAGATTCTTCTCGCTTCCCAGGACTATGGTGTACTCAACATCTAGCCCAGCGACCCACTCATCATTTGAGTTTTCGAACATGCGTTTGAAGCGAGCAAGGCATTCTTTCACCGTTGCGGAAGAACGGGTGCAGATGACGTCGAACTCATCACCGGTGATGGTTCTAACCTTGTACTCACCGCCGATCATGGAGATTTGGGACGCCATGGATTTGGGAGGAGCGTTAGGATTAGTGGAACTATCGTAATGTGAAAGGACGGGACGACTAGGAGCGGTTTATTGATTGTAAAAATGTCAAGTGGGGGGTTCATGCGAATGGCAGGGTAGTGGCTTGCCTAGTGGATAAATGGATTCATGCACAATACTATGGGGGCCCAATTAGATGTCATGTCTACTCGACGCCCAATTAAATGGCTTTCGATGTCATGTCAAGCGTCGGGAAAATTACAGGTGATATGAAGCTTTCCATTCTCCCATGATACGGGCTTCCGAGAGCCCTTGGATCTGAGATCGAATGGTTGCATGGCGTGATTCTAGACCTATGGGTGAATATCCTATCCTAGAGGGTTATTCTGCAAATTTTCAGCAACTTAGCATGCGATCGTTCGATCTTAGATCCAAGGGCTGCCAGCAGCTCGTATCATGGTCGCGCCTACCACGACCGTCGCCTCGCTCGCGCAGCCGCGCCCTTGGAGATTTAACACGATGCGTTAGGCTATCTGATGTTGGCATGTCATACATAGTCATCACTTAGTCACTCATACAAGGTTAGCTATATGGTTGGCTATAAGAGTATTTTTTGTTTACTTCTCTCTATCTCTTTCTTTGTAGTATTTATTGCATTTGCCAAGGAGTGAGCTCTTCCAATGAAATGGTGCTTAGATGAGGTGCTATGGGCATTAAATGGCTTAGCAACTCAAGTCCCCAATGCAGATGTGCTTAGTTTTTTGTTGCTAAGTTTGCTTCATCTAGGTACACGCGCTTATCACTGTTTCTTCCTGGGATCACCAAACTAGTCTGTCTCTTCTTAATTAACTTGCCACATCAGACTTTATGCCTATGTGGTAGGCTTAGCACCTGTAGGATCAAGTAAAATAGTGGGCTATAAGCCCGCTTTACATGGCATTTTTGCATATCTGGGGGAAAGAGGCAAGGAAAAAGTGGAGGAGTGGGCTCTCAAGCAAGAGCCAGCCTCTACATGGTGGAGCATCGGGAGAGGCACCTGTATGGAGGTGGTCAGGAATCAGGAGACTCAAGCGGGTCGTAGCGCCACCGTTAAAATGATAATGGCAAGTCAAATCACCGGGCCCCACCTGTCCAACAGTAACTCACTGTCAAATCACACAGCCCTACGTTTGCAGCAGCCTACTCCCTCATCTTCTCGCGTCTCTATCGAACCAACTAGGGGGAACTGCCCCGCCTACCACGCGGGAAAAGCCCCGCCCTCTACTTTTAAATAGTGCAGTATACTAATTTTGTATCCATGGATTGCGCCATGGAGCAAAGCCTCAAGAAAACGGCGGTACACATGTATGGAGTATACAGCACGCCCGTCGCTTTCGTGTCGCACCCCAGACGGTCGGTCGGTCTGGCACGCCGCTCTCCGAATGGAACGCACGTCATATTGCGTTTGCACACACATGTGGGACCGCAATTGAGAACCGACCATAGGCACACTCCCCGGCCCCGCAAGTCAGGTGAGTTAATAGAAGTAGTACATACGTTGGTACCTGGACGATCCCTGCAAGACACGGAAGATTAGTTCGTCCATGCATGTGACCAGACTCCAGCAGACATGCCTGGATTGGCTATCGTCTACATATCGTGCAGGCTGTGTTGTACATGGCTGTAGTTCTGGTGAGAAATCTAAAAAAGGTTTCTTGTCATCTCGCAAAATTAGGTGTCATGTGCTTCGGATCACTGCGAGGGTTAAACAGCGACAACTGAGTTGGGCTAGTCATTGGGGCACATGCACGAAGACTACTCGGCTGCCATCTAGGTTAAGCCGGCTATGTTAATTAGGACATCTATCGACGGACCCCTTTTCTACGAGTTTATTTTTAATTTGAGCTTTGATCCTCGTCTAGTTTGTCCGTCGCGATTCATCTTGTCTCCTTTGGGCAGTGAGGTTATGATTTCTTTTCATGTGGCATTTTTTCGTGTTATATGTTATAATCCGGTGATTCAGATCAAAATGACGACAATTGCGCCTCCGGGGCACGTGCATGAAGACTTCTCGACAGTCATTTCTGAGGTCAAGCCGGCTCTGGCCGGTAGACAAAAGAAAACTAGTACTCCATTATATAAGCAGGAGCCTCCGTGCTTGCTTGCTAGTGTTTCTCTCTTCACATTGTCTCGTCCTCTCCAGATCTAAACACAACAGCGGTGGCTACACTCCCTCTCTACTCACCGCTGGTCATAGATCCAGCCGGATCCTCTCCGTCGGGGAAGGTGAGAAGGTGCAATGTTCACGCGGTCGTCCTTGGCGACGGCTGAGGGAGTCCTGGACTAAGGGGTCCTCGGGCGTCCGGCCTGTTATCCATGGACCGGACTGATGGGCTGTGAAGACATGAAGGCCGAAGACTGTACCTGTGTCTGGATTGGACTCTCCTTGGCATGGAAGGCAAGGTTGGCAACAGATTATGAAGATTCCTTCTTATGTAACCGACTCTATGTAAACCCTAGATCCTCCCAGTGTCTATATAAATCGAAGGGGTTAGTCCGGAAAGGATATATTCATTACTGTAGTAATACAGGCTAGGCCTCTAGGGTTTAGCCATTACAATCTCGTGGTAGATCAACTCTTGTAACACTCATATTCATCAAGATCAGTCAAGCAGGACGTAGGGTATTACCTCTATAGAGAGGGCCCGAACCTGGGTAAACATCGTGTCCCCCGTCTCCTGTTACCATCGATCCTAGACGGACAGTTCAGGACCCCCTACACAAGATCCACCAGTTTTGACACTGGCATTGGTGCTTTCATTGAGAGTTCCACTGTGCCGTCAACGAAAGGTTTGATGGCCCCTTCAATCATCTATAGTAACACTGTCCAAGGGGAAACCTTCCTCCCCGGACAGATTTTTGTGTTCGGCGGCTTCGTACTGCGGGCCAGCTCACTTGGCCATCTGGAGCAGATCGATAGCTACGCCCCTGGCCACCAGGTCAGATTTGGAAGCTTGAACTCCATCGCGGATATCTGTGGAGACTTGATCTTCAACGGATTTGAGACCGCAATGATCGCTCCCCCTCGCCCCGATGAACATGACTTAAATCTGTCATTGGACTAGATTCGGGAGATGGCTCCTGTTGCTGCAATGGCCTTAGAACTAGAGCAGATCGTGCCATTCGAGGCCACAGAGTCCATGGCGCTAGAGCCGCACGCAGACTCGACACCCTACAATATTTGCTCCAACGGAACTCAGGACTCGTCTCCGGCTATAAGTTCCGGACAATGTACGCTTGCAGACACTGAGCTAGATCGGTTATCGATCTTCGAATTCAGCGCCGCAGACGTTTTTCAGCACTCACCTTTGGGCGATGTGCTAAACTCTTTAAAGAACCTGTCATTCACGGGAGACTCGTAGCCGAACTATGTCCGGCTCGAACTAGGGGCTGACGACGGAGAATTTTTCTTCCCACCCTCCACCCACTTCATAGCTACTGTCGAGGACTTAACCGACGTGCTGGATTATGACTCCGAAGACATTGACGTATAGACGATGATGCTGATAAGGAGCAAGGCCAAGACCCGCAATTCATGGGACGTTGGACAGCCACCTTTTCATACGATGTGTACATGGTTGATACACCTAAAGAATCTAGTGGCGATGACAAAGAAGACCCAGATGTGAATAAACCTTATGAGACACAGTCCAAGCGTCGGGGCCCTAAACACTGCTCTAAGCCACGCCGCTCAAAAGATGGCAACACTGGCACCAGAGAAAATAGCACTTCGGACGACGCCGAAAACAACGAAGACCCTGTTGGAGCAGCATCCAAATAGGAGGAACAGTACAATGAGCATGCTAACCCTGATAAACAAGACATGCCGAGCGACCCAGATAATGATAGTTATCGTCCACCCTCAGAGGATGAGGAGAGCCTCGGCATCGAGGATTTCATCGTGCCTGAGGCACCCCTAGAGCAAGAGCGCTTCAAGCGCCAGCTAATAGCTACTACAAGAAGCCTAAAGAAAAAGCAGTAGCAGCTCCAGGTCGATCAAGACCTACTCATTGACAGATGGACCGATGTCCTGGCAGCCGAAGAAAAGGGCCTCAAGCGCCCAGGCAAGAGTTACCCAAAGCGCAGACTGCTACCCTAGTTCGATGAGGAGGCACCAAATCCCATACTTCGCTCGTGTAATGCGGAACGACCACCATGTGGTTAGGATAGTGCGGCAGACCGACCACCCCGTGGTCGGGATAAAACGGCAACTCAGGCCGAACAACAAGCGGCCCCACCACCTCACAAAAACAGGGACAGTAGGGCAGGATACACCAGATCAATTAACGGATCGCGAGGACGCTTCCCCACTCGGGATGACAGCCACCTACTCGGACGTGACAAACTTAATTACACCCAGGCCAATAACCGTAGACGGACTTCATCGGAGGTGCGCTGTGACGCGGCCCGCTATAGAGGCGCCGCACACCCTCTCTGCTTCACAGATGAGGTGCTGGATCACGAATTCCCCGAGTGGTTCAAGCCCGTCAATATTGAATCATACGACGGAACAACCGATCCCGTGGTGTGGATCGAAGATTTTATTCTCCACATCCACATGGCCCGAGGAGATGACCTCCACGCTATCAAATACCTCCCATTAAAGCTCAAAGGACCAGCTCGACACTGGCTGAACAACCTGCTTGAAAATTCCATCGGCAGCAGGGAGGACTTGGAAGAAGCCTTCCTCGACAACTTCCAAGGTACATATGTCCGGCCATCTGATGCTGATGACCTAAGCCACATAGTTCAACAACCTGGAGAATCAGCCAGAAAATTCTGGACTAGGTTCCTAACCAAAAAGAACCAGATCATTGACTGTCTGGATGCCGAAGCCCTAGCGGCCTTTAAACACAGCATCCGTGATGAATGGCTAGCCCGCCACCTCAGCCAAGAAAAGCTGAGGTCCATGGTAGCCCTCACGGCACTTATGACCCGCTTTTGCGCGGGAGAGGATAGTTGGCTAGCTTGCAGTACAAACACAGCCAACGAAGCAGGCCCCTCTGAGGCCAAAAACAGCACCAGCAAGCTCCGGCGCAACAGACACAAAGGTCGAAGCAATGGCGATAACACCGATGATTCCATAGTTCACGCCGGATTCAGCGGCTCCAAATCTGCCCAGCGAAAGAAGCCCTATAAAAGGAACGGCGGAGGACCATCCAGCTTGGACTGCATACTCGATCATCCGTGCCAAATACATGGCAGCCCAGACAAACCGGCCAACCATACTAACAGAGATTGCCGGGTCTTTAAGCAAGCCAGCAAAGTAAATAGCGGAAACAAGGAAGGGGAATCGCAGAGCGAGGACGATCATGAGGAACCCCGGCAGCCGAACACTGGGGGCGGAAGAAATTCCCGCCTCAAGTCAAAACAGTGAACATGATATATGCTACACACATCCCCAAAAGGTAGCGCAAGTGCGCACTCAGGGACATTTATGCGGTAGAGCCAGTCGCCCCAAAATTCAACCCTAGGTCGTCATTCCCGATCACCTTTGATCAACGTGATCATCCAACTAGCATCCGTCATGGTGGTTCGGCCGCATTGGTACTTGACCCAATCATCGATGGATTTCACATGACACGAGTCCTAATGGACGCTGGTAGCAGCCTCAACCTGCTCTATCAGGATACAGTACACAAAATGGGCATTAACCCCTCACGAATCAAGCCCACGACAACTACCTTTAAAGGAGTCATACCAGGCGTAGAGGCCCATTGTACGGGCTCGATCACGCTAGAGGTGGTCTTCGGTTCCCCGGATAACTTCTGAAGCGAAGAGCTAATCTTTGATATCGTCCCCTTCCACAGCGGCTACCACGCACTGCTCAGACAAACCGCATTTGCTAGATTCAAGGCGGTGCCACATTATGCTTATCTCAAGCTCAAGATGCCCGGTCCATGCGGCGTCATTACAGTAAATGGAAACACGGAACGTTCCCTCCGAGCCCTTGGACATCAAAGAGGAGCATACCGCAGCCCTAGCAGTAGAAGTATAGAGCGGCCTTCTCAAGCGGCACCATAATCCGGCCGTCGAGCCCCTGGACATCGTTAAGTAGGTCCGGACCACACTTCAACAGGGCAGCTCGGTTCGTCAAGAGCTGAATTAGTAAATTCGGCCTCCGTCCCAGCCCCGATGAGGAAATGGCATCCATACCGCGCGTACATAACTACGCACTCAAAACCCCATAGGTACTGATGGAGGCATAACTCGCTCGCGATACACAGTGCGGCTTGACTGACCCTGGGATTTGCACGCCTTTATTTTTTCTTTTTATTACAGTTTTTCTCTCTTTTCGAGGTCTATGCGGACAACCCGTTTGCAGAACACACCAAGGATGCAAGGAGCTCTGGCATACAAGGGAATCCCCAAGTGGTCTCTATTAAACGATTGCCATACTTGTTTTACGTACCCGCACGCAGCTCGCCCTTGGTTGGGGCATGTTAAATAGCCTTACTTGCTTATCGCATTACTTGCACACAGTACGCTTCGACGTACTAATTACATCACAATGGTGAATAAATGGTGGCGTCAACTTATTACTTAATTTTCCTGTTTCTTCACCTTTGTAGATATATTACTTATTGCACACGTGCACCATGGCATGTATTAACGCACCAGGGGCTTCATTACACCCGGCATTACGGCAAACGGCAATAAAAGTCCGAACACTTTTCCAGTATAGTTCGGCACCCCGAACTTATAGCATTATATGCATCGGCTCAGAATCATGTCTTTGGTCAATAGTTGGGTTGCCCGGCTCCTGTGCTTACTACCTTATGTTCCGCTATATCAGCTAGGGTAGTAAAGGGAGAACTACTGCGATTGTGTCCTGGTTCTTCCGGACGAGCACCTAAGTAGAGAAAGGCGAAAACTGACTGTCGTGATGCGACGAGAGCTGTTCAGCTGTTCGAGAGGTTCCAAATCATTAGAGATTTTTTCCACTTCTTGCGAAGAATTAGTTTCTCCGATTAGGCGTGTATAACGCCCCTAGTTCGGCCTTCCAAATACCAGGGGCTTCACCAACTTTCTCAATTGTCAAACTCCTATGGCTAAGTGAGGGCGGTAAAGGCCGCATAGCCTGATTACGTTGTTCGTTGCGCTAAACACCTCCTTTAAGGACCAGAATGTGGAGTAAAGAGTGTTTGATTTATCCTGAACACCCCTGTACTATCTACGTGGGGGCAGAAGCCGACGACTAGTCAACCCTTAGATTTCATAAACGGCGGCACAGGAGGTAAAATGTAAATCGCAAGCATTATAATACATAACATCATTGTTCCATATTACAGGACAGGATAATACAAATGTTCTCATGGGAATATGACATCCCTCGAACATTGCTCCGCCACAAGGCGGGACCCCTCCAGGACGCCATCAAAATAGAGCTCGGGTCGACGATGCTCCTTGCCCTTTAGTGGCCCCTCGGTCATCAGCTTCTTGGCATCCAGCTTTGCCCAATGCGTCTTGACGCGGGCAAATGCCATACGCGCACCTTCAATAGAGACTGACCGCTTCACGGCTTCGAGCCGCGGACAGGCACTTACAAGCCTCTTAACAAGTCCAAAGTAGCTGCTAGGTATAGGCTCGGCAGGCTACAGCTGGACTATTAGGTCCTTCATGGCTAGCTCTGCCGACCTGTGCAGCTCGACCAACTGCTTTAGCTGGTCGCTGAAGTGCAACGGATGTTCAAGTCCAAGATACTGGGACCAGAATAGCTTCTCTGTAGACATCCCTTGTTTGGCTCTATAATGCTCGGCAGCATCTGATATACTACGCGGCAGGTCCGTAAACGCCCCTGGAAAACCCAAATTCGGATAAGTACAAGGAACGTTTCTTCTACATACTTGCTTTGCATGGTGAAAGAATTACCCGCCGCGATCTCCTTGGCCGCCTGAATTTCCTGGAGGGTGTTGATGTCTACTACACAAACTTCTTGTAGACGTTGTTGGGCCACAAGAGTTCATCTATTTCTTCAAAATAAAACCACCATCGTGCTCTGAAAGGATATAAGTGAAGCACTAGAGCAAATGACAAACTACTCCGAAAGATATAAGTGAAGATCAATGAGTAGTCGAATAATCATGCAACTATGTGAAGACTCTCTAGCATTCAAGAATTTCAGATCTTGGTATTTTATTCAAACAGCAAGCAAAACAAAATAAAATAAAATGTCGCTCCAAGCAAAACACATATCATGTGGTGAATAAAAATATAGTTCCAAGTAAAATTACCGATGGATGAGGACGAAAGAGGGGATGCCTTCCGGGGCATCCCCAAGCTTTGGCTTTTTTGTGTCCTTAGATTATCTTGGGGTGCCATGCGCATCCCCAAGCTTAGGCTCTTGCCACTCCTTATTCGATAGTCCATCGAATCTTTACCCAAAACTTGAAAACTTCACAACACAAAACTTAACAGAAAACTCGTAAGCTCCGTTAGTATAAGAAAATAAATCACCACTTAGGTACTGTAATTAACTCATTCTTTATTTATATTGGTGTTAAACCTACTGTATTACAATTTTTCTATTGTTCATAAACTCTATTACTAGCCATAGATTCATCAAAATAAGCAAACAACACACAAAAACAGAATCTGTCAAAAACAGAACAGTCTGTAGTAATCTGTAGGTTTCAAACACTTATGGAACTCCAAAAATTCTAAAATAAATTTCTGGACATGAGGAATTTATCTATTAATCATCTGAAAAAATAATTCACTAAATAGCACTCTCCAATAAAAAAGGCAGCAAATCTCGTGAGCGCTAAAGTTTCTGTGTTTTACAGCATGATCACAAAGACTTTCCCCAAGTCTTCCCAAAGGTTCTACATGGCACAAACACTAATTAAAAGCATAAAACCACATGTAAACAGAGGCTAGATGAATTATTTATTACTAGACAGGAACAAAAGGCAAGGAAGAAAAATTAAGTTGGGTTGCCTCCCAACAAGCGCTACCGTTTAACGCCCCTAGCTAGGCATGATGATTTCAATGATGCTCACATAAAAGATAAGAATTGAAACATAAAGAGAGCATCATGAAGAATATGACTAGCAAATTTAAGTCTAACCCACATCCTATGCATAGGAATTTTTTGAGCAAACAATTTATGAGAACAACAATCAACTTGCATAGGAAGGTAAAACAAGCATAACTTCAAAATTTTAAGCACATAGAGAGGAAACTTGATATTATTGCAATTCCTACAAGCATATATTCCTCCCTCATAATAATTTTTAGTAGCATCATGAATGAATTCAACAATGTAACTATCACATAAAGCATTTTTTTCATGATCTACAAGCATAGAAAATTTACTACTCTCCACATAGGCAAAATTCTTCTCATTCGGAACAGTGGGAGTAAACTCAACAAAATAACTATCGTGTGATTGAAAATTGAAATCAAGATGACAAGTTTCATGGATATCATTATTCTTTATAGCATACGTGTCATCTCAATAGTCATCATAGATAGGAGGGATGCTTTCATCATAATAAATTTCCTCATCAAAACTTAGGGGACAAAAAATATCATCTTCATCAAACATAGCTTCCCCAAGCTTGTGGCTTTGCATATCATTAGCATCATGGATAATCAAGGAATTCATACTAACAACATTGCAATCATGCTCATCATACAAAGATTTAGTGCCAAACATTCTAATGCATTCTTCCTCTAGCAATTGAGCACAATTATCAGAATCCTTATTTTCACGGAAGATATTAAAAAGATAAAGCATATGAGGCACCCTCAATTCCATTTTTTGTAGTTTTATTTTATAAACTAAACTAGTGATAAAACAAGAAACTAAAAGATTCAATTGCAAGATCTAAAGATATACCTTCAAGCGCTAACCTCCCCGACAACGGCGCCAGAAAAGAGCTTGATGTCTACTACACAACATTCTTCTTGTAGATGTTGTTGGGGCTCCAAGTGCAGAGGTTTGTAGGACAGTAGCAAATTTCCCTCAAGCGGATGACCTAAGGCTTATCAATCCGTAGGAGGTGTAGGATGAAGATGGTCTCTCTCAGGCAACCCTGCAACCAAATAACAAAGAGTCTCTTGTGTCCCCAACACACCCAATACAATGGTAAATTGTATAGGTGCACTAGTTCGGCGAAGAGATGGTGATACAAGTGGTATATGGATGGTAGATAAAGGTTTTTGTAATTTGAAAATATAAAAACAGCAAGGTAACTAATGATAAAAGTGAGCACAAACGGTATTGCAATGCGTTGAAACAAGGCCTAGGGTTCATACTTTCACTAGTGCAAGTTCTCTCAACAATAATAACATAATTGGATCATATAACTATCCCTCAACATGCAACAAAGAGTCACTCCAAAGTCACTAATAGCGAAGAACAAACGAAGAAGATTATGGTAGGGTACGAAACCATCTCAAAGTTATCCTTTCTGATCGATCTATTCAAGAGTCCGTAGTAAAATAACATGAATCTATTCTTTCCGTTCAATCTATCATAGAGTTCGTACTAGAGTAACACCTTAAGACACAAATCAACCAAAACCCTAATGTCACCTAGATATTCCAATGTCACCTCAAGTATCCGTAGGTATGATTATACGATATGCATCACACAATCTCAGATTCTTCTATTCAAACCAATACAAAGTACTTCAAAGTGTGCCCCAAAGTTTCTACCGGAGAGTCAAGACGAAAACATGTGCCAACCCCTACGCATAGGTTCATGGGCGGAACCCGCAAGTTGATAACCAAAACATACATGAAGTGGATCAATATAATACCCCATTGTCACCACGGGTATCCCACGTAAGAAATACATTAAGTGTTATCAAATCCTTAAAGACTCAATCCGATAAAATAACTTCAGAGGGAAAATTCAATCCATTACAAGAGAGTAGACGGGGAGAAACATCATAAGATCCAACTATAATAGCACAGCTCGCGATACATCAAGATTGTACCACCTCAAGAACATGAGAGAGAGAGATCAAACACATAGATACTGGTACATACCCTTAGCCCCGAGGGTGGACTACTCCCTCCTCTTCATGGAGAGTGCCGGGATGATGTAGATGGCCACCAGAGAGGGATTCCCCCTTCCGGCAGGGTGCCGGAACGGGTCTAGATTGGTTTTCAGAGGCTACGGAGGCTTCTGGCAGTGGAACTCCCGATCTAATGTTCTCCTCGAAGTTTTTAGGGTATATGGATATATATATATAGGAGGAAGAAGTACGTCAGTGGATCTCCGGGCTGTCCACGAGGTAGGGGGGCGCGCCCCCACCCTCGTGGGCAGCCCAGGACTCTTTTGGTCCATCTCCGATACTCCGTGGGCTTCTTTTGGTCCAAAAATAAGTTTCGTGAAGTTTCAGGTCAATTGTACTCCGTTTGATTAACCTTTTCTGCGATACTCTAAAACAAGGAAAAACAGAAACTGGCACTGGGCTCTAGGTTCATAGGTTAGTCCCAAAAATCATATAAAATAGCATATAAATGCATATAAAGCACCCAAGGTTGATAATATAATAGCATGAAACAATAAAAAATTATAGATACACTGGAGACGTATCAGGCGTTCTAGGCTTCGGCTCGTGCATCCTGTGCGCTCTGGCGGGCCTTCGCCAGTTCGGAATCTTGTGCCTTACAATCGCGCTCCAAGGACTCAAATCTCTCGATCGTGCCCTGGAGCTGTTGCTGCACCTCACCAACCTGGGCCTCGTGCTTCTCGCGCGTGGCGCGTTCCTTGGCCGCTTTATCCTCGACCTCGGCTAACGCCTTCTTAAGGGCTGCCACCTCGGTCGTGGCCCCTAATAAAGTTTATGACACCTCAATCCGGACGGACTATTATTTTTTTCTTAAAACGTACCCATAGGTTACTGGACACCTTGGCTATCCTCCAGCTGCTTCTTCACAAGGCCGACCTCTTCCTCGGCCCGCTCCAGTTTCCGCTTCAGTCCGGAGACCTCCGTAGCATGAGCGATGGCAGCCTGCAACGATACCTGCTTATTCACATAGACAACTTATGTTAGACTCCTGCGATATTTTTTCTCGATCCTCTGTTCGCCTTTTTCTTTCCGAACACCGAACAGAGCATCAGGGGCTACTGTCTATACTGTGAAATTCTTCCTACAAACGCATTACTTACCTCAAAGCCTGATAGAAGGCTAGTGCAGGCTTCGGTCAGTCCATTTTTTACGAACTGTACCTTCTCTATTACCGTTCCCATAAGGGTGCGGTGTTCATCCACAATAGAGGCGCCTCGTAGCACCTCCAGCGGATTATCCGGTGCCTCTGGTTGGATAGTGGTCACCGGCGGAACAGGCACATTCCCTCCTTTCGGGGAATGCCGTTCGCTGGACTCCGGAGCCGCGTGGATCTCCGAAATGGTATCCGGCTCAGGTCTGAAGGGAACTCGGCCCCCGTCACCAGTCCCCATAGGGGCTTTTTCCCCCATGTGTCAAGCGACTAAGGAATCATCTTGGGGCGCCACCCTGACGATCTTCGGAAGCCCCCTCCCCCCCTCCCCGCGGTCGGGGAAGGTCTTTTGCGACACCACCTCATCGTCACCCTTGGGAGAGACGGAATGAGCAGGTGGCGGAGACATTCTAGCCATCTCCTTTGAGTCTAGCGACCCCTCTGTCGAGGATCGCGGGGAGCCATCGCGTGGTGGACTGCAATAACAAGGTTTAAGGTATACCAATATTACGAACTGGGAAGGCCAGGCGTTTTTGGATTCTGGTACTTACGAGGCCGCTCGAGGCTTGGTCCGCCGAGGTCGCTCCGGACTGCTATCAACATCCCACACGGAGTTATCTGCAAGGGAGCCTCTAACCCTCTTAGGCGCTTTTGCCTCTGGATCTGCGGGGGCCGCTCTCTTCTTCCTCCCCACTTCAGGTGGGGAGTCGCTTTCCTCTTCCTCTTCGTCGTCATCGTCAGCGAACGAAGAGGAACTCTCGTCTTTGGACATCACGTCCAGAGCGCCTTTTTGGCGAGGGCCCTTCTTGGCCCCTTTGGCCGCTTTCTTGGCCGTCTTCTTTGGCACCTCATAAGGTGCTGGAAAAAGCATTTTCGTCAATAATGGGAATTCTTGGTCTTCGAGCAGTGGAGCCGGACAGTTAACCCCCTCCACTATCTTGATCCAGGGTTATCACGTGTAGGAAAGCTTAGGCTTTTTCTCAAAATATGCTAGTAAAGGGTACGCCTTGAAAACATTAAAAGAGCTTACCGAATTAGCCTGGCGTTTTAAGCTAAGCCCGCGATCTTCGGTCGTGGGCGGTGGCGGTGGCATCTCGCTGGCCTTGAAGAGCACTTTCCAGATTTCTTTGTGCGTCGTGCCGAAGAGCTCTAGTAGCGTCTGGTGCTTGGCCGGATCGTACTCCCACATATAGCAAGTCCGGCGTTGGCACGGAAGGACCAAGTGAATGAGCATGATCAGGACCATGTTGACAAGCTTGATCTTCCTATCTATCCTGCTCTGAACGCACGTATGGAGCCCAGTCAGCTCGTCCGAGGGACCCCAAGTTAGGCCGCTCTCTTGCCAGGAGGTGAGCCGCATCGGGATTCCGGATCGGAATTCGGGGGCCGCTACCCAGTTGGTGTCACGTGGCTCGGTGATATAGAACCACCCCGATTGCCATCCTTTCACCGTCTCTGCAAATGAGCCTTTGGGCCAGGTAACGTTGGGCATCTTGCCTACCATGGCCACTCACCACCTTCGGCTTCACATTAAAGGTCTTCAGCCATAGGCCGAAATGAGGCGGGATGCGGAGAAAGGCCTCACACACGACAATGAATGTCGTGATGTTGAGGATGAAGTTGGGGGCTAGGTCATGGAAGTCTAGCCCGTAGTAAAACATTAGTCCACGGACGAAGGGGTGAAGAGGGAAGCCCAGCCCGCGAACGAAATGTGTGAGGAACACAACCCTCTCGTGGGGCTCTGGAGTAGGGACGATCTGTCCCTTGGCCGGGAGTCAGTGAGCGATCTCCTTGGCCAGATATCCGGCCTCCCGGAGCGCCTTGGTATCCCTCTTCTTGATGGAGGAGGCCATCCACTTGCCCCAGCTCCGGATCCGGACATCTTTGGAGTGCTTTCTCAGACGAGGGAAAAGCTAAAAGCTTGGGTGCTGGAGATCAGGGACAGAAGGACTAAGGAGGAGCAAGGGTGTGGGTAAAGAAACAGAATCCTTATCCCCTTATAAAGGCCATGAATATCAAGCGTCTCCCCACTCTCCTTAAACTCGCCTATTCCCAAGGGCCGTGCAAACGGCACGGTTGGGTCGCCCATGCCCGTATTGATGAGAATCCCATAATAAGGGGACACGATCTCTGCTTCGACAAGACGTGCCAATGGTAACCGCGTCTCAAAATGTGGAGCAGAAGATGAAAAACGGTTCGAAATTATGACCGGACAGACGTGAGGTCATCAGCAGATTAGACTCGTGTAAAAATATATATTCTCTCTGCGGTTATGTATGGTGTGTGTGACAGGTCCGGATACTATCATCGCATCTGAAGACTATCTTGAAGTTCAGATAGAAGGGAACCCGCCTTGCAATGCCGAAGAAAATCTGCGCACCGGACCCCTCGTCATTGAAGCCAGGTTCAGGGGCTACTGAGGGAGTCCTGGACTAAGGGGTCCTCGGGCGTACCGCCTGTTATCCATGGGCCGGACTGATGGGTTGTGAAGACATGAAGGCTGAAGACTGTACATGTGTCCAGATTGGACTCTTCTTGGCGTGGAAGGCAAGCTTGTCAACCGATTATGAAGATTCCTTCTTATGTAAGTGACTCTATGTAAACCCTAGATCCCCCCGGTGTCTATATAAACAGGAGGGGTTAGTCCGGAAAGGATATATTCATTACCATAGTAATACGGGCTAGGCCTCTAGGGTTTAGCCATTATGATCTCATGGTAGATCAACTCCTGTAACACTCATATTCATCAAGATCAATCAAGCAGGATGTAGGGTATTACGTCTATAGAGAGGGCCCGAACCTGGGTAAACATCGTGTCCCCCGTCTCATGTTACCATCGATCCTAGACGCATAGTTCGGGACCCCCTACCCGAGATCCGCTGGTTTTGATACCGACAACGGATCTTACCCACTGTCGACGCATCTCGATCAGCGTGCCTTATGTTCTCTCCCAAGCATCGCTGGCGAGGGAGGGCCTCCCACCCTGATACGTCTCTGTCGTATCTACTTTTCCAAACACTTTTTCCCTTGTTTTGGACGCTAACTTCCATGATTTGAATGGAACTAACCCGGACTGACGTTGTTTTCAGCAGAATTGCCATGGTGTTATTTTTGTGCACAAATAAAAGTTCTTGGAATGACCTGAAAATCAACGGAGAATTATTTTGGAATATATAAAAACTACTGGAAGGAAGATCCACATCAGGGGGCCTCCACCTGTCCACGGGGGTGGGGGCGCGCCCTACCCCCCTGGGCACGCCCCCCTGCCTTGTGGGCCCCCTGACGCTCCACCAACCTCAAACTTGACTCCATATATTCACTTACAGGGAGAAAAAAACCAGGGAGAAAGATTCATCTCGTTTTACGATACGGAGCCGCCGCGAAGCCCTAAACTCTCTCGGGAGGGCTGATCTGGAGTCCGTTCGGGGCTCCGGAGAGGGGCATCCGTTGCCGTCGTCATCATCAACCATCCTCCATCACCAATTTCATGATGCTCACCGCCATGCGTGAGTAATTCCATCATAGGCTTGCTGGACGGTGATGGGTTGGATGAGATTTATCATGTAATCGAGTTAGTTTTGTTAGGGTTTGATCCCTAGTATCCACTATGTTCTGAGATTGATGTTTCTATGACTTTGCTATGCTTAATTATTGTCACTAGGGCCCGAGTGCCATGATTTCAGATCTGAACCTATTATGTTTTCATGAATATATGTGAGTTCTTGATCCTATCTTGCAAGTCTATAGTCACCTACTATGTGTTATGATCCTGCAAACCCGAAGTGACAATAATCGGGACCACTCCCGGTGATGACCATAGTTTGAGGAGTTCATGTATTCACTATGTGTTAATGCTTTGGTCCGGTACTCTATTAAAAGGAGGCCTTAATATCCCTTAGTTTCCGCTAGGAACCCGCTGCCACGGGAGGGTAGGACAAAAGATGTCATGCAAGTTCTTTTCCATAAGCATGTATGACTATATTCGGAATACATGCCTACATTACATTGATGAATTGGAGCTAGTTATGTGTCACCCTATGTTATGAGTGTTACATGATGAACCGCATCCGGCATAATTCTCCATCACCGACCCATTGCCTATGAGCTTTCCATATATTGTTCTTCGCTTATTTACTTTTCCGTTGCTATTGTTATCATCACTATAAAACACCAAAAATATTACTTTTGCTACCGTTACCTTTTACCACCGTTGCCGCTACTATCATATTACTTTGCTACTAAACGCTTTGATGCAGATATTAAGTTTCCAGGTGTGGTTGAATTGACAACTCAGCTGCTAATACTTGAGAATATTCTTTGGCTCCCCTTGTGTCGAATCAATAAATTTGGGTTGAATATTCTACCCTCGAAAACTGTTACGATCCCCTATACTTGTGGGTTATCACACCCCTTCTTCCTCGTTGCCGTAGTGTGGGCAGATCCCGCCTCCCGCCGCCCACCTAGCGACATCCCGGCGACCCTCAGGTATAACTTCCTTCGAAACCGGCCTTGCTCTACTTCCCGAGCTCCTGACATCACCGCATCTGTATCTTTTACTATTTCTCAGCCCCCCTCGTGTAGATAGGATCGATCGGCTGTTTGAAAACCACCTAATTTTTTACTGTTAAGAGGTAAAACTAGTTCATGCACTCAAATATAGTAGTACTTGGTTTAAACAAGGAAGAAAAGGGGTGGGGGTGGGGGTAGATTTGTTACCTGAATCAAGGACTTGATCGAAAGAGGAAATAATGGGGGCGAAAAGTAGCAGAGACTGGCTATCCAACTGGTCTCTAGGTCTAATAGGGAAATAAAGGGAACGCGGTACAAAGTCAATATAAACCCGATCTATTTGTTGAAAAAGGAAAGAAAGTGGGGACTGGGGGACAAGTCAATAGAGTAAGTCCAACACTAGATTTGCTAGCCTCACACAGTATAAGGTGGCTATATACCGAACAAAAATGGGACCAACCCAGGTATCCTCTTTTGATGTTTGTTGCCCCGAGCCGGTCTTATGTAATACCACTGGTAAAATGTAGCAGTCGCACTGTTAAAAGTAAGGACACGTTAAACCAATGTTGTTTTCAATGTAATGCCTCCAGTAATATGAATCAATGGCACTTTTTTCATGTCCAGCTAAATTTCCCATTAAGATAAGTTGCTTCTTTTCGGTAGAGATGCAACTGTCCTAGTCCGCCTACTCTCCAGGAGCTTCACGACCAACCTTGATGTTGCTCAATTTTATTGCAACTAATGAAGAAGAAGCTCTGTGGGTTTCTTTTTCTGATGGAAATGGAACCGGGGCTGGAGCCCTTTTCTTAAAAAAAGAAGAAGAAGAAGCTGCTAGCTCATGGGACATTGCTTCATTTTAGGTGAACTGCACCGAAAGGTCCCATGAATTGAATCATCCATGCTGGTGACTGGTGTCATCCCTTCTACGATGGTGTTGACTGCAGATATGGTTCCCATCACGAGGTATGTTCCTTTTTGGTCTGACCATTTTCCAAAGTTCCTGCATGTTGATCCTGCTCTTGTGCTACTGTTTTGGCACTGCCATGATAAAGCAGTAATGTCATTATTTTGCACCTTAATCTAGTGGCACTATTAATTGGAGGAAATGTTTTGGCACCGCTAGTGCCACTGTTTGTTTTTTTATATGTCGAGAGAGGGGGTTCCCTCCGATTTCATTAAAGAAACCCAACCATAGAGAACCATTATCCGACAACATTTCAGTGTAAACGGGCAGTTATGCAACTACTACTAAAACGGACTGAGTACTAGCAGGAGACAAGTTCGCCACATAAGCTAGGCAGGTAGGGGGGCGCAGCACCAGCTCGACCAAGTTTGGATTACAACCCAAATGCTACCACAGAAACATCAGGGGGAAGATAGGGACTGAAAGAGCCAGCTTCAGCATCCCAGTCTAAGCACCCCCAGCCTTCATCCTTGCGAAGCACGGTACACCTCATTTGCCACCTGCTCAACCCTAGTGTCACTGATAAAATGAAGTAATAATACAGTTAAAATAGAGCGAGTGTCCTCTCTATCATTTCATTTCCAATGTAGATAAAGAAAGTGCTTCTCTTTGTTAATGTATGCTTCATCAACTAGTCCCATTGTTAATGTTTAAGCGTTTCTGCAAACTGGGGTGCTTAATTTTAGTTGATCTGCACAAAAATAGAGATTTGAATGTCTCAAGGCCCCTCCTTGTACTACCGCTGTACACTCATGTTCATCACTGGCAGAACGGGGAGACTTGGGTCGATTTCCAGTATGATGTAATATTTTCTTCTATTTATTAGTGTATGTTTCATCAACTAGTGCCACTATAATGTAATCATGCCTTTTCATTATCTATGCAAACAGGGTTATTCAGCTGCATTTTGGTGGAACTGCACAAATGTACGGATGGAACCGGCATATATGCAAAGTGCGAGGTGCCAAGTAAAAATTACCAACACTAACCCTGCTCCATCTAAGCATTGGCATCCACCACCATCAGTGGGATGTGTGGCGCTCACTGTGGACGGATCTTTCTAGGCAGCAAATCCTCTAACCAAATACTGGTAGCTTAGACTTAAAAAATACTGGTAGCTTATATTGGCAGTTTTCTAGGGGTGTACTCTTTTCTGAAAGAAGCACCAATCTATTTTTTCTTTATTTCTACACAGTGTCACAACTTTGACCCAAAGGTCCAGAGCTATTTTAGGGTGATTGGCATAGTACTCAGAGACTGATTATAAGCATGATTTTTATTAGTTGTCACACTTATGTAAGCATGAGAAGATGGAAGATTAGGTTAGTGCGAATCTTACCTTAAACCCTAACGATGCCGTTGAAACGAGGCGAGCCTCGAGGCAACCGTGGAGAACGACGGGGAAAAGACGACGCGCCATCCGGCCTCCTCTTGCGGTGGGAGAACGAATACTCATGTGGCTCCGGCTGGCTCTGCACCCTCACGAACGACACACCGTACTCGATCGATTCGTTATCCTCTGGGTGCTCGACCTTTGACCTGTACGCCCACCACCTCCGCTTGACTTTCGCCTCGGGCAAATCTGTCTGCTCAATCACCCAGAGGAGACACTCGATGAACTCGAAGGACTGTGGCGTGACTGCCACCAAGGAGTACATCGCCGCCCTCATCGCTGTTGTCTCGCTCTTTCGCATACATTGCCACATGGCCCTCACCGTGCTCGAAATCTCCTACTCATTGTCAAACCAAGAAAGGATCTCCTTCAACCTGGCTAACTTTTCCTGGTCATTGTCGGCGATCTTCCTGATTCGCTGCTGCATCCCCTCCATAGATGTCCTTCTGAGTGGTCCGGTGCTAGCTTTGGAAGATGGGAGGAGAGACGGTGGTCTTGCAATAGAGAAGAGGGAAAGGCGAGACGGTGGTTTTGGAATGGAGATGATGGAGAGGAGAGGGGGTGGTTTTGGAATGGAGAAGAGGGAGAGGAGAGACGGTGGTTTTGGAATGGAGATGATGGAGAGGAGAGGTTCCCCTGCCTTTCGGTTGCTGACAGGTGATTCTCAGAGAAGAAACTGCAAGTTTTAGTTTCAGATAAGAAACTCCAAGTTCAGTTTCAGATAAGAAACTGCAACTTTCAGAGGCAGAGCATTTATATTAACACGGCCTTTTCAAATAGTGTTAACATCATGTTGGAAGTTTTATTCATGGTCGAAACTGGAAGTACCAGCCAGTTAACATCATGCTGATCAACATTCATGCATAGCACATCTTCATATGATGCACAGTCAAAAAGATATGCTATTTCAAGATGCCCACACAATGTCGAGTGTGCGAAAAACAGATAAAATGAGGGACGAAGTTTTGGCAAGTGTTGGACGTGGTGTGCGCAGATGACAATTGGGACCCACATGTCAATAAAGGCAGAGGAAAAAAATTTGGAGATATTTTCTCTGCACAGGTGGAATCGAACCCGGGCGGAACAGCTATCGGGTAGTGTCACTCGGCCACTAGGCTAGTACAGTTGTTTCGTTACTAATAAGGCACTTCCTCAGGTGGTCGGATCTTCTACTGCGCCTTTGTGCGCTGGCCGCGACGCCACTGTCTGCCGTTGTGAACATGCTGAACAAATGAGAGGAATCTGGAGAGGACTGTACGTGGAGAGGCGGAAAGTCGGGACCCACCAGGTCTATGGCCGTACGCAAGCAAGTGCCTCATCGAAAAAATACTTTCTCCTAATGCTATACTGACATTGGGGCCCACGGGTTTGTCAACATAGTTACATTTTTTAGGTGCTTCAACGTAGTTACTATAGGAGATAAATTCATAATGAAGCCGGGGAGCTGGCAGGTATCATTTATTATCACTGGGGCAACAAGTATCAGCTGGGTTTTGGGCCGCCCCCTCTAGGCTTTCTTTTCTAACATGCGCAGCCCACGACCTCGGATGGGAGGTCCATAGGCCTGTTTGTATTTTCTTGAGGGTCGTCATGTATCGACCGGCCTATGGACCTCCCATCCGAGCTTTTATTTTTCCTGAAACATCAGCAGCCCAATTTATGTATTTTTTTGAAGAAAACGCAGAGGTCTATTATATTTTTCTATATAAGAATAGGAACACCTGGTCCAACTTATGTTTCCCTTCTAACTATATTATATATATATATATATAAATTATTTTATATGTTATTATATATTATTGTTATTGTCATCATATATTTAACAGATACTTACATATGTAAGAAAACAATATCCCACATCTTATTAACTTATAAAAATAATTTCTTAACAATAAAATCCTAGATTTTTTTTGGCAACGAAAATCCTGGTGATTGTGTACAAAAGCTTGGTAAGATTTAAGGACCAATGTAACAATAAATCACTTATTATTTAAACATATATAAATAACAAAATGCTCAGCCCCTGTTTATTTTTTTGATAACATTGGTGCGCCCACCCCAACATTATAATTATAATAAGCCCAGCAAAATCATGTATTTCGAGAAAATGCAAATGGCCTGTAATTTTTTAGGAAAAACATAAATGGGCCGCATGGACGCTACATTATTCGTTCACCTAGCCCAGCTAATGGACTGTAACTCAAAAAAGATATCAAATGGACTGTAAATTCTACACCGCCAAAAAAAAGAATGTAAATTCTGAAAAAATGGGTTGAATACGTGCCAAATTTTTGGAGGCTAGAATGTGGGCCAATAGGTCGAAGCCAATGCAAGTCATTGTCAACTTAGTCAACAAATGATTTTGACATCGTTAGCCGTTGGATTTACATCCAACGACCGGCATCCATCTTCAATCTCTCTCTTCTTCCTCTAGCGCCGCTGGGACCACCTGCTCCCACCTCCTGCTGCTAGCAGCTCTGCTTAGCATGCTTCGCTGTGAAGCGCTACTCCACCGTTGGCGAGGCCATCCCTCCACCCCTCCACAACTCATGTTCTTCTCCACCGACTGCCGAACCACACCGCACCAGAAGCAGTTAACCCTCGTACACCACTCCGTCTGTGACTCTACTCCCACGAATTCCCATCTCCGGCTCGCTGCTGTTCGGGGCCTCGCCGTCGTCCACCACCTTGGATGCGCTCGGCGCGGAGTGGTCAACGTGATCAACGAACGACACCATCGGAAGTAGACTGTGCGTGGAGAGCCTGACAGCTGGGTCCACGGCCGCACGCAAGGAAATGCCTCCTTATTACGCACAAAATAATGATTCCTCCACCTGACAGCTGGGACCCATCGGAAGGGCCTCTGTATTTCACGAAAAATGTTCCCACCGCTGACAGGTCGGACCCACCAGCTATATCTTCGCACGCAAGGAAGTGCCTCCTTATTACGCACAAAAAATGAATACCCCCTACTAGCTGGGACCCACAATAGTGGGAGGATGACTTGTGGGCCAACTAAGTTGATGGGGATGGAGGGCTTTGTCAACTTAGTCAATATGAACGATTCTAGCTCAAGTGACCGTATGATGTCCATCTGACGGCCATAGTGCTTCTTCAACCTCTGGTCTTCTTGCTCCAGCCGCCCAATGCAGCGCAGGTCGTGCCTCGTGCTCCTGCCTCCCGTGGCCGGCTGCGATGCCGTGGAGGCCTCATCGCCCCTAGCTAGCTAGGCCATCCCTCTACTCACCCACACCCCCTGTTATTCTGCGGCGACGGTAGCCTCACACCACAGTGAACTAGCGAACCCTCATACTCCTCTACACGTGGGCATCCACTGCCACGTCTTCCCCGGCTCTGCGTCATCCCCTTCCTAGGCCTCGCCGTCATCCACCGCCCTGTACGTGGAGAGGCTGACAGCTGGGTCCATGGCAGCCGCAAGGAAGTGCCTCCTTATTACACGGAAAATAATTATTCCTCCACCTGACAGCAGGGACCCACTGGACGGGCCACCGTATTTGGTGAAAAAATGTTTCCCCCCTGACTGTTGGGACCCACCGGACGGGCCACCGTATTTCGCAAAAAAATGCTCCCCCCGTTGTCAGCTCAGACCCACTAGAAGTGCCTCCTTATTACGCACAAAAAAATGAATACTCCCCCTGCTAGTTGGGACCCACCTTGGTGGGTGGCTGACTTGTGGGCCTACAAAGTTGACGGGCATGGAGTGCTTTGTCAACTTAGTCAATATGAACGATTCTAGCTCCAGTGACCATACAATGTCCATCCAACGGCCGTAGTGCTTCTTCAACCTCTGGTCTTCTTGCTCCAGCCGCCCAAAGCAGCGTCGGTCGTGCCGCATGCTCCTGCCTCCCATGGCCGGCTGTGCTGCCGCGGATGCCACACCGCCCCATACTATTACCACCGCTGGCCAGGACCTGCGGCGACGGCAGCCTCACACCGCAGCCGAACCAGTGAACCCTCGTACTCCTCTCCGCGCGGGCTTCCACTGTCGCGTCTTCCCCGGCTCCGCGTCGTCCCCTTCCTAGGCCTCGCTGTCGTCCACCGCCCTGGTGCTCTCGGCACGGCGTGGTCAACATGGTCAAGGAACAGCTTCCAACGGACCTGGACTGTACGTGGAGAGGCTGACAGCTGGGTCCATGGCCGCAGCAAGGAAGTGCCTCCTTATTACGCGCAAAATAATCATTCCTCCACCTGACAGTGGGGACCCACCAGACGGGCCACCGTATTTCACGAAAAAAATGTTTCCCCCTGACTGCTGGGACCCGCCAGCTACATCTTCGCACGCAAGGAAGTGCGTCCGGGCAAAAAAAATGATTCGCCACCCTGACAGCTGGGACCCACCAGCTACATCTTCGCACGCAAGGAAGTGCCTGATAGTCGGGACCCACCTGGTCGAAGCATACGTAGCGTTGTCATTCTGGTTGCGAACGTGTACATACATACTGGTCGATGTAGAGGCGCGCACGTGTCGTAGCAGAGGCGCGCATGTAGCATGTACACGTACGTGCAACGGCCAGGGTGCAAGAAAGTATATACGACCATGTACGTACATACGGGCGGGGTCTCGAATGCCTACTCGCACGTACGTACGGCCTGGGCTCGTGTACATGGCTGGGTCGGAATGGAGAAACATCGTCGTCGTCGTGTTCATGGGGAGCCAACCGGCTAGGTCGGAACGGAATGCGTCGTCATGTTCATCGGGAGGGCTTGGACGGAGCAACCGATGGAAACGAGGCATGGCGTACTGCAGAACGGAGGAAACGGCCTTGTGTTCGACCAGCCACGGTCGAAACGGGATCCTGTTCATCGGGAGGGATCTGGTGTACCGCAAAACAGAGGAAACGGGCCTCCTACGGTCGAAACGGGGGTCCTGTTGATCGGGAGGGGTGTGGCGTACTACAAAATGGAAGAAACGGACTTGTGTTGGAGCGCTACGGTCGAAACGGGGGTCCTATTCGTCAGGAGGGGTGTGGCATACCGCAAAACAGGACTCCATGGGATACTGTTCATCTCCACCGTCGACCCCCTCCAGCCTCCACGGGCTACTATTCATCCACCGTCGACCTCCTCCACCCTCCACCTGTGACTGTTCATCCATGGGCTCCTGTTCATCCAGCCTCCACCGCGCTCTACTCCACCGGCTACTGCTCAACCAGCCCTCTCTACGGGCTCCTGTTCCACCACCCCTCCACGGGCTACTATTCATCCAGCCCTCCACCGTCTACTATTCATCCAGCCCTCCATGGAGTGGGCCTATTCATCCTGCCCTCCACGGGGTCCTGTTCATCTAGCCCCAACCGGCTCAATCGATCGGGGTCCTGTTCATCCAGAGGCAACACCACGGGGTCTTGTTCATCCACCCCCACCAAGAACAGTTCATCCAAACCCCCCCAACAATGCTCACAGTTCATCCAGAGGCAGCATCGGTTGGCTTTTGTTATCAGCAGTAGCGAAGGAATCGCTCGATCGGGTTCAGTTAATAGCCATCGATCGATCGCTCGGGTTCAGTAACGCGTAGCCTGCAGTGCAATCGCTCGGGTTCAGTTGGAGCCCAACTCCTCGCACCTAGGTGCATGCGTGTACGAGAGAAATGCGCATCGCTCGGCCCTGACCACCCACCGTAACCAGGAAAACCCCGATATTTTCCTCGCCCTCGCTTCTACCTTGGTTTTTCTGTCATGGACGGCCCAAAGAATGTCATGCAGCTGCGTCTCCGGCCCGCCAAGGATGAAAAGCCCATTTTCTATCATGATTTTTTTTCATAGAAGTAGGACCCCACCACACTATGATGATACCGTGTTTTGTCATAATTATTGTCATAGAAGTGTCATAAGTATGACAGAAAAAATTTTGTTCGGCCCAAAATGTCACGGATGTTTCTTTTTTGTTAGTGACATCTTTGAAAGGTAGCAGGTGCATTACATAAACCAAAAGGCATGTGTCTATAAGCATAAGTTCCAAAGGGACAAGTAAAGGTGGTTTTCTCTTGATCAGGTTGTGAAACAAGTATTTGAGAAAACCAGAATATCCATCGAGGAAACAAAAGTGTGTGTGCTTAGATAGTCTTTCTAGCATTTGATGAATAAAAGGTAGTGGGTAATGATCTTTTCTAGTAGCTTTATTTCATTTTCTAAAATAATTACCACTCTATAACCAGTGACGGTTCTTTGTGGAATAAGTTCATTCTTATCATTCGGAACAACAGTAATACCTCCTTTCTTAGGGACACAATGAACATGACTTACCCCTCTACTATCAGCTATGGGATAGATTATACCTGCTTCCAGAAGCTTCAATATTTCAGTTCTTAACACTTCTTTCATTTTGGTATTTAAACATTGTTGGTGATCAACAATGGGTTTAGCATCAGGTTCCATATTAACTTGTGCTGATAGAGAGTGGGACTAATTCCCTTTAAATTATCAAGAGTATATCCAATATCAGCTCGGTGCTTCTTTAGAACCTTCAATAATCTTTATTCTTCATGTTCTTAAAGGTTCGCACTAATAATAATTGGATATATCTTTTTCTCATCAAGATAAGCATATTTCAAAGTGTGTGGCAATTTCTTTAATTCAAACACAAGATCACCCTTAGGTGGAGGAGGACCTCCAAGAGTTTCAATAGGCAGATTGTGTTTAAGCAGAGGTTGTTGTCCAAAGAAAATTTTATTTATTTCATTTCTTTCATGCATATGCATATTATTTTCATGGTCTAGCAAATATTGTTCTAGTGAATTAGTAGGAGGCACGGCAATAGAAGAAAGACCAATTATTTCATCCTTACTAGGCAATTCTTTCTTATGATGCTTTCTACTAAACTTAGAAAAATTAAACTCATGAGACTCATCACCAAAACTAACACCGACAGTTTGTTTCTCACAATCTATTTTAGCATTGACAACGTTCAAGAAAGGTCTACCAAAGATAATGGGACAAGAGTCATCTTGTGAGGAACCAAGAACTAGAAAATCAGTAGGGTGTTTTATTTTCTCACACAAGACTTCAACATCTCTTACAATCCCAAGTGGTGTGATGGTGTCTCTATTAGCAAGCTTAGTAGTAACATATATGTCTTCTATTTCAGCGGGTGTTATGTCATTCATAATTTCTTGAAATGAGGTAAAAGGAATAGCACTGATGCTAGCACCTATGACACATAAACCATTATAACACTGATCTCCTATTTTAACTGAGACAACAGGCATACCAACAACAAGTCTATGTTTATCTTTTTCATCAAGTTTAGAAATTCTAGCAGCTTCATCACAGAAGTAAATAACATGCCCATCTATATTTTCAACCAGGAGATCTTTAACCATAGCGACACTAGGTTCTACTTTGATTTCTTCAGTAGGTTTAGGTGCTCTAATATTGCTTTTATTGACCACGGTTGAGACCTTAGCATGTTCCTCTATCTTAACAGGGAAAGGTGGTTTTCAATGTAAGCAGTAGGAACAACCGAATCAACATTATAAATAATACTTTCATCTTTAGCTATTACCAGTTCTTTAGTTTCTTCTTTAATAGGTGGGTGATATTTAAACCACTTCTCCTTAGGGAGATCAACATGAGTAGCAAATGAATCAAAAAAGGAGGCTATTATCTCAGAGTCAAGTCCATATTTAGTGCTAAACTTTTGAAAAGCATCGGTATTCATAAAAGATTTAACACAATCATACTTAAGCTTACTACGTGACTCTTTATCTTTGTCAAGTTCTCAATGTTCAAAGTTGCATTTAATTCTTTCTAAAAGATCCCACCTGAATTCAATGGTCTTCTTCATGAAGGAACCAGTACAAGAAGTATCAAGCATTGATTGATCATCACAAGAAAGCCGAGCATAAAAATTCTAAATGATAATTCTCTTGAGAGCTCATGATTGGGGCATGATCCCCCAAGATAGAGCGATACTATCTCCATCACGAGGCCAAAAATTATATATATAATTTCAATCACGATGAACTAGATGCATAGGATAATTTTTTTTGCTGAAATTCCAATTTAAATCGATTCCAATTCCAAGATCCAATATCATCGTATAGCCAATACCATGCCAATGTTCTTACCTTAAAAGATAAAGGGCAAACCTTCTTCCTAGATTCATCTCTGGGTAAACCTGCAAGCTAAAATAATCCACAAATTTCATCCACATATATCAAGTGCATATCAGGATGTTCGGTTCCATCTCCTGCATAAGGATTAGCTAGCAGTTGTTCTATCATACCCGAAGGAATTTCATAACCAATATTTTCAGTAAGTGCAGTAGGTTGAGGGGTGAATAATTGTGGTTCTGATCAAGGTGAAGATACCCTAAACAAACCCCTCAAAGAATTGTTCTCCATAGTAACAAGTGACAATAAATTTCAGCACGTAGTAATAATTTTTCCTTACTGATTTCCACTTACCAAGAGCTCTTCACTCCCCGGCAACGACGCCAGAAAATAGCCTTGATGACCCACAAGTATAGGGGATCAATCTTATTCCTTTTGATAAGTAAGAGTGTCGAACACAACGAGGAGCAAAAGGAAATGACAAGTATTTTCAGCAAGGTATTCTCTACAAGCACTGAAATTATAAGTAACGAGTAGTTTGATAGCAATATAATTTGTAACAAGTAAGTAGCAATAATGGTAAAAAAAAGTGCAGCAAGGTAGCCCAATCCTTTTGATGCAAAGGACAGGCCAAAACAGTCTCTTACGATAAGCAAAGTGTTCTTGAGGGTACACATGAATTTCATCTAGTCACTTTCATCATGTTGGTTTGATTTGTGTTCGCTACTTTGATAATTTGATATGTGGGTGGACCGGTGCTTAGGTGTTGTTCTTACTTGAACAGACCTCCTACTTATAATTAACCCCCTCGCAAGCATCCACAACTATGATAAATGTATTAAGAATAAATCTAACCATAGCATTAAACTTTTGGATCCAAATTAGTCCCTTACGAAGTAGCGCATAAACTAGGGTTTAAGCTTCTGTCACTCTCGCAACCCATCATCTAATAACTACTCCACAATGCATTCCCTTAGGCCCAAATATGGTGAAGTGTCATGTAGTCGACGTTCACATGACACCACTAAGGGAATCACAACATACATACCATCAAAATATCGAACACATATCAAGTTCACATGATTACTTGCAACAAGATTTCTCCCGTGACCTAAAGAACAAAAGTAACTACTCACAAATAATAATCATGCTCAAGATCAGAGGGGTATTAAATAGCGTAATTGATCTGAACATATAATCTTCCACCAAATAAACCATATAGTAATCAACTACAAGATGTAATCAACACTACTAGTCACCCAGAAGCACCAATCTAAGGTTCCGGTACAAAGATTGAACACAGGAGATGAACTAGGGTTTGAGAGGATATGGTGTTATTTAAGATGTTGATGGATATTTCCCTCCCCAAGATGGGAGAGTTATTGGTGATGATGATTTCCCCCTCCGGGAGGGAAGTTCCCCTGGCGGAATCGCTCCGCCGAAGGGCAAAAGTGCTCCTGCCCAAGTTCCGCCTTGAGACGGCGGCGCTTCATCCCAAAAGTCCTCTCCTTATTTTTCTAGGTCAAAATGACCTATATACCAGAAGAGGGGCACTGGAGGTGGGCCGAGGAGGGCACAACCCACCAAGGCACGCTTGGGCTCCCTCGCACGCCCAGGTGGGTTGTGCCCACCTGGTGGGCCCCCTCTGGTACTTATTTGCTCCAATAATTCTTATATATTCCATAAAAATTCTTCGGGAAGTTTCAGATCATTTAGAGTTGTGTAGAATAGGTAGCCCGACGTAGCCTTTTCAGGTCCAGAATTCTAGCTACCGGTATTCTCCCTCTTTGTGTGAACCTAGCATATTATGAGAGAAAAGGCATTAGAATTACTCCAGAAAGCATTATTATGCATAAAAACATTATAAATAATAGTGGGTAAACATGATGCAAAATGGACGCAAAATGAACCTTGCATATTATGAGAGAAATGGTCGGCTAGATCCATATGTGTGCGATAGAGGGCATACAGTTCACTCGGATGAACTGTTTGCGTTGAGCCAAGAGAACAGAAATGTTTCAACTTAACAAGATATTTGTGATTGATACGTATCCAGCATATCTATAATTTTTTTATTGTTTCATGCTATTATATTATCAATCTTGGATGTTTTATATTCATTTACTAGCAACATTATATCATTTTTTGGGACTAACCTATTAACATAGTGCCCAGTGCCAGTTGTTTTTGCTTTTTTTTAGTTTGCAAAATATCAATACAAAATGAAGTATGAATACCACGAAACTTTTTAGAGATTTTTCTAGATAGAAGACACCCAGGGAGCCAAAGGAGCACATGGGAGGAGGCCCATGGGGCCCACTAGGCACCAGGGCGCACCAGGGGGCCAAGCGTGCCCTGGTGTGTACTCCAGCCCACGGGAAGCTTCTCCACTGACCTCCACCTCAATAAATACTCTAAAATCCCCAAAACCATAGTGGAGTCGACGAAACACTTATCCAGCCGCCGCAAGTTCTAGAACCACAAGATCCAATCTAGAGGCCTTTTTTGGCACTCTGTCGGAGGGGGCAACAATCACAGAGGGGTTCTTGGTCATCCTTGTTGCCCCTTCGATGATGCGTGAGTAGTTTACCATAGACCTAGGGGTCCATAACTAGAAGATAGATGGTTTCTTCTCCCTTTCTAATATTCAATACAATGTTCTCCTCGATGTTCTTGGAGATCTATTTGATTAACTCCTTTTTGCGGTGTGTTTGTTGGGATCCGATGAATCGTGGGTTTATGATCTGTTCTATCCATGAATATTATCTGAGTCTTTACTGAACTCTTTTATGCATGATTGTTATAGCCTCATATTTCTTCTCCAAAATTTTGTTTTGGTTCGGCCAAATAGATTCTTGTGATGGGTTCGATCTTGCGGTGCACAATCTCAGTGACTGGAAGAGACATGACACGCATGCATCATTGCTATTAAGGATAAAAATATGGTCTCTGTTCCTACATGAATAGATCTTGTCTACATCTTGTCCTCTTTCTTATTGCATTACTTTGTTTTTCCATGAACTTAATACACTAGATGCATGTTGGAAGCGGTCGATGTGTGGAGTAATAGTAGCAGATGCAGCATTGTTTCGGTCTATAATCTTGGACGTGATGACTATATAAATGATCATTGCCTTGGATATCATCATGATTATTCGCTTTTCTATCAATTGCCCAATAGTAATTTGTTTACCCACCATATGTTATTTTCTTGAGAGAAGCCTCTAGTGAAAACTACAGCCCCTAGGTCTAATTCATGTCATGTTAAATCTAAAAATACCTTACCACACTTTTTCTTTATTTATTTTATTTTTTGTTTTAGTTAGATCTATTTATCAAAACTTATAAAATTTAATCTATCTCAATACCGAGGAGGAATTGACAACCCCTCTTGCGCGTTGGGTTGCAAGTATTTTGTTGTTTGTGTGCAGGTGTTGTTTACATAGTGTTGCTTGGTTCTCCTACTGGATTGATAATATTGGTTTCATAACTGAGGGAAATACTTACCTTTGTTGTGATGCACCATCCTATCCTCTTTGGGTTATTACCAATGCAGATACAAGCAATCAAGAAGGATTTCTGGCGCCGTTGCCGGAGAGACATCATCAACATCTATCAAGTACCTACGCATAAACTCTCATCTCCTTACAATTACTTTATTTTCCATTTGCCTCTTGTTTTTATCTCCCCCCTTCTTGTTTTTTACAAAAATACCAAAAATATTTTTCTGTTTGCCATTTTCTTGTTTGATCTTTTATTTGTGTGTGATCTTGTTTGTGTAGTCACAATGTCTCAGGAAAATACCAAATTTTGTGATTTTTCTAATAGCAATAATAATGATTTTATTAGCACTCCTATTTCTCCTCCCGCCGCTAGTGCAGAGTCTTATGATATTAATGCCACTTTGTTGAATCTTTTTATGAAATATCAATTTTTCAGTAATCCTAATGAGGATGTCGCGTCCCATCTAAACACTTTCATAGAATTGTGTGATATGCAAAAGAAAAAATAGGTGGACAATGATATTGTGAAACTAAAATTATTTCCTTTCTCTTTGCGTGATCGTGCAAAAATTTGGTTTTCATCTTTGCAACGAAATAGTATTGATTCTTGGGACAAGTGCAAAGATGCTTTTATTATTAAGTATTTTCCTCCCGAAAAAATTATTTCCCTTAGAAATCAAATCATGAATTTTAAGAAACTTGAGCATGAACACGTTGCACAATCTTGGGAGAGAATGAAATTAATGCTAAGAAATTGTCCTACTCATGGTTTAAATCTATGGATGATCATACAAAAATTTTCTGCGAGGTTGAACTTGGTTTCTAGAAATATTTTAGATTCTGCCGTGAGTGGTACTTTTGTGGAAATTACTTTGGGTGAAGCTACTAAATTTCTCGATAATATCCTGGCAAGTTATTCACAATGGGATACGGAAAGAGCTCCTACTAGTAAAAAGGTGGATTATCTTGAAGAAATTAGTACTTTGAGTGAAAAAGTTGATGCACTCATGAAATTGATTGCTAGTAAAAATGCTCCTATTGATTTTAATGATGTGCATGTGTCTACTCCACTGAGAAAAATAATGATCTTGTAGATGTGAATTTTGTCTCACGAAACAACTTCAATAATAATGCTTTTAGAGGTAATTTTAATCCTAGGCCTTTTCGTGGAAATTCCTCAAATAATTATGGCAATTCCTATCACTGGTAAGCGTCGGTACTATACAAACGGTTTTTAACCCCTTTCCGCGACGGCATTTGGGCCCGTTGCCAAGTGAGTTTGGGCGATAGGGTGTCCTTCTCACACGACCCAGAAACCATCGGGGATATGGAGCAATGATCCAGAGGCCTTCCAAATGCAATCGTGTGCGATGCAGCACACACTAAATTCTTTCGCACATGTGGGATCGGTGATTAAACATTTCTAATGATGAAGTGAAACCATAGTGTCGTGGAATTGTCACGGCAGATGTCCTAGCATGAGGACTTAGTCATGAGGCCAACACATCTATGTGGTAGCTTGAGAGGGGTTGAGCGGAATCGAGAGACGCAACGCAAGACAAAGGTTTAGATAGCTTCGGGCCCCGGGAAACATCATCCGGTAACACCCCTACATGCTGTTTGAGGCTAGGTCTCATTATCATCACGAGGGAGTCGCCGTAAACCGGCTCTCCTCTTTGTGTCTAGCCCTAAGATTGTTTCCTCTTGCTTGTCCCTCTTTGGGGAGCCCTGCCCCTCCTTATATATGTTGAAGGGGCGGGTTACATGTAGAGTCCATCTCGGACTAAGACTTAAACTATTTTGACTTCCCTTCCTAGGCTTCTTAACGTTTGCCGGTTTAACATTGTCTGCCGGTTTAACATTGTCTGTCGGGTTATGATTGACTTAACACCTGCCGGTGCTACCATCTGTCTTAACTCTGCCGGTTTAACACTCGCCGGTTTACCGTCTTTCTTAGCCATCTGTCTTAACTGTCTGCCTGTTTACCACCAGCCGGTTTACCGTCTGTCTTGACTCTCTGTCTTAACTCTCCGCCGGTTTACCATCCGCCGGTTTACCAAGTCCCAGCCGGTTTACAACTCCAGCCGGGTCATACCATGGGGTATATCCCCGACATTAGCCCCCAGTTTAATTTGGATTTATCCATGTTAAACTGATCCTGGTCATCCTTAAGTCCTTGTCACTTCCCTCTTCTATAAAATCCGAGTCAATGGACCAGCTTCATAATCAATTTGCTGACATTGGTTTGTCACAGAGAAATATTGTGAAGAATAACTCCTTTCACTTCAGCTCCCAATGCTTAACAAAAAATATTGGCCTTTGAAATACTCATTTGATCTTCAGCCGGTTTAAGAATGTAGAACTTGCCGGTTTAAGACATGAACTTGCCGGTTTACAAATATTGATGGCACCGGGTCATAATTGTAGTTAACATCAAGCTTGAAAATATACCTCTTATATGCCTATCACTTGTAGCCCCCAAGTCTTAAGAAGGTAGCATTGCAATAGCTTAAGACTTGCTTCAATATGAATGTCACAAGCTTGAAGAAACCCAGGTTATTCATCTCAATCACCAGTCAGAACTGAGTATTCCACATATGTAGCCCCCAAGTGCCGGGTTGTCATGCTTGCAGCAACCTGGGACTTGAAATTGCCTTATGCTCATAAAAACTTCAATCAGTGTAGCCCCCAAGGGCCGGGTTATTATGCAATAATGAGCAGGGACTTTCTAAATATGATCATGTAAACTTGAGCAGCAATGTGTAGCCCCCAAGGGCCGGCTCAATAAGATAATATTGAGCTGGGACTTGATATATTCTTCAATGAAAATAACATCATATGATGTAACCCCCCTCATGGGGCTTGAACCCACGTCCACAAGGTTAAGAGCCTTGTGCTTTATCAACTGAGCAGTGGATCCTTTAATAATAGATGAAAATTTATGTACCTTGAATTGTTAACAAGAGCAATTGGTAGCCCCCAAGGGCCGGCTCATTACGATGTGATGAGTCGGGTCTTCCAATAAGTGAGCAAACAATGACTTTGCATTAGCCCCCAAGTGTCATGGTGCATGCTTGCAGCGACATGAGACTTGTGTATTTTATGTAATCCCAACTTGAACAATGTAGCCCCCAAGTGCCGGGTCGTAAGCCTGCAGCAACTCGGGACCATTCCTTCCATTGTATAATAAACCATATCTGTTGATAAAATAAGACGAGGATTGCGCTAAAGCGACTTTGAAAACCTCAGTCATATAATTGGTTATTGATAACCATAATAAAAAAATCCAGCCATGTTGGCTATTAAAGATTTGAATAAGTATAACCTGGTTTGAAAACCGATTCCTGCCATATAAGCTGGTATATCCATTCACATATGATACATGCTATGATGATGTAATGATGATGTATGATGTAATATATGATGATGTATATGTATGATCAAAAGGGTTTAAGCTATGGTTCGGATATGACCAGAGCCCCCATGTAGTCATAATTATGGCATTGCGCCGATCAAGAGGTGTAGCTATGGTTCGAATACGACCAAGCCCCCAAGTGATTTCCCTGGTGCCCTTATGCAGATCAAGAGGTGTAACTATGGTTCGAACCCATAGCCCCCAAGTGATTTCCCTGGTGGCCTTATGTAACGCCCCAAGACCGGAGCTTCATATGCCTTCCATGTTTCCAAGTGTTGTCGGGTGATTTCGTTTTGGTTCGTTGCATCATGTGCATTGCATCATGTCATCATATCAGCATGTCATAAGTCCTTTTGCATCTCAACTAAATAAGTTGTATGGATCTTTGATCCATTTAAATCGAGGGATTTCACATGGTGGTTTCTCTTTAAAACATACCCTCCCAATATTTAGGGAGCTATTATAAAGTATTTCATATCCGCAACCCACTTGCATGGTAAATCCTTGAACTTTCCTTCTTCCGGTTCTTGGCTCTCAAACTTTGGCGATAATTCTTTTTGTCCCATTTACCGAGGCTCTTCCTAAATTCCTAACATTTTTCTGACTCTTCATTACCTTGAACTTATTCAAACCATTTGAATTAAATTCAAATGGATTTGAATTTAGATCGTTTAATTTTGGCCTTTTTCTATTTCTCGAAACAAGCACATTTTGTGAGTCTGGGAATATAGTCCGCTGTAGCGACTAGACGTCAAACAGTCTGACCTCTGTGCTCCGGTGTCATCCCTGGATCAGTAATGCTGACACCACACAGTACTCAGAGGATTTATAGCAGAGTAGCAATCACACACTTATTACATCGAGTGTCTCAAAAGAGAACTTATTACAATAAATATGGCTTAAGGCCATCTAATAACGATAACAGCGGAAGGCTTGGAAGGTAAGTGAGTCCATCAGCTCCAACGGCATCACTGAGTATAGAACCACGACCTAAAAACTCCTTAATCGTCGTCTGAAAAGTCTGCAACATTAACGTTGCAGCCCGAAAACGGGTCAGCACATGGAATATGCTGGCAAGATAACACATAGAGAGTAATGGAATACAACAGCTATACTATATGCATATTTGGCTGGTGGAAAGCTCTATGGTTACAGTTTTTGCGTAAAGCCAATTTTTCCCTACTTCAAAGGAATAAAATTTAATTACTATCATGGTGGTTGTTAAACATTGAGAATGGTTGACAGCATTCTCAATCTCAATTAAGTAACATCATTAAACCCAACAAAATTAATTTTTGAGTAACATGTTGAGATTCACATGATAATCCAGGTACTAGATACTCAAGATTTTCCATAACCGGGGACACGGCTAATCATGATTAGTTTATACACTCTGCAGAGGTTTGTGCACTTTTCCCCACAAGACTCGATCGCCTCCGTTTGTTTTCTCGCACTACATGGTGTTTGAGAAGACGGATGGCCGAGACACAGTCTTTCAGAAGCGCTAGCACCTTACGATGGATAGACCGGTACACCTACTTTCCCCTACATCTGCTAGTCTGCCACTGTAAGAGCTCGCACAACTTACTCAACTATGCCAGAGCCCATAATGGCTTGTGGCCGCACACCGAAGTTTCTAGTATGAATAATCTCATGATCCCTTTGAGCCTGGGTGGCGGTCCAAAATAAAAACAGGCAAGTCCTGGAATACCTAGGTGCCTCAATCCACCCAGATGTGTGTTAGGTTGCCACCTTAGATAAACCATTAATTAACAATCTCACATCTGTCATGGATATCACTCACCTAATCCACGTCTACTAGCATAGCATGGCATAAAGCAAACGCAGAAGTAACTCCCAAAGGTTTGATAATAAACAGGTAATAGGTACTACCTCATCTACTTCCCATCCCACAATTTAATTAGATCCTAATCATGCAATATGTGAGGATTGATCTAATGCAATAAAACTGGGTTGTAGAAAAGGTATGATCAAAGTGTTACTTGCCTTGCTGATGATCCGCGAAACCTAGAGATTCGAAGTAACAGGCGGCGCACTCTGGGTATTCTATCGCAGACAAACAAACAAGCATACAATAAGCACTCATCTAATGCACAGGTAGAACTCAAATAGAAGATCTAACCAGAAAGTGCAACTTAAGAACCCTGGTTTGCAAAAAAGAATCAAATCGAACGAAGCAAAAGAAGTCAAACGGCGAAAGAAAACAACTTCGTTCTAGTAATCTGGATCTAGGGCAAAGTTTACAGTAGCAAAAACATGTTTAAGTTGACTATTCGGAAAGAGGGTTTCGAGACGAAACTCCAGGCGCTTGAATCGCCTGATTCCGATAAACGAGCGAAAATTTATACTAAAACGAAAATCGGATCAGAAATCGCGATCAGAAAATAACCGCGGAAAATCCAACGAAAAAGAAAAACGACGAACAGAATTTTTTTTTAAAAAAATGGCACAGATTTCGAGGGCGGCGATCCTCGGGCGACGCGCGGCTCCGACGGCAGCGGCGGGCGGCGGCGGCGGCGGCAGCGGCGGGGCTGGGCTAGGGTTAGGGTTTCGCCCGGCTGGGCTCTCGGGATGGAGCGGCTGGGCTCTCTCGCCCCGGGGTGGCACCTTATAAAGGCCCCGGCCAGGGGAGTCCTGGCCGAGTACGGCCCATAGTCGGTTCCGCGTTTTTTTTAAATAATTACGCTCGGAAGAAAAATAAAAAGAAATACTAAACGGACTCCAAAAATCACGAAATAAATTTTCCCGGGTTTCTAAAATCAAGCCCAATAAAGTGAACATTTATCTGGGCCCAAACTACAACTTTGAAAAACGCGCATTTTTCCTAAATTCAAATAAAAATACCGAAAAACTCCGAAATAAATCTTATTTGATTTTTTTATTAAATCCTCAATATTTCTATATTTTGGGAAAGTCATTTTATTCCCTCTCTCATATTTTTGTAATAGAAATAATTGATGATAAAATAAATAAAATCAAATGATCCTGTTTACATAATTTGAGAAAACTCAAATATGTAAATAACAAAATCCCCAACTTTGTCCGTGGGTCCTTGAGTTGCTTAGGATTTTATAGGATCAAAACCAAAAGCAAAATAAAATATGATATGCATGATGACCTAATGTATAACATTCCAAATTGAAAATTTGGGATGTTACAAACCTACCCCCTTAAGATGAATCTCGCCCTCGAGATTCGGGTTGGCTAAAAAATAGGTGAGGGTGGTCCTTGAGCAAATCTTCCTCTCGCTCCCAGGTGGCTTCACCCTCCGTGTGGTGGCTCCACTGAACTTTGAAAAACTTGATAACCTTGCTGCGAGTGACTCGGCTGGCAAACTCGAGAATCTTGACTGGTTTCTCCTCATAGGTCAAATTGTTATCCAACTGAATTGCTTCCAATGGCACTGTGTCTCTCAAAGGTATGTCAGCTATCTCCGCGTGACACTTCTTCAACTAAGAAACGTGGAACACATCATGAACTCCTGTCAATCCTTCTGGCAATTCCAACTTGTAGGCCACTTCTCCCATACACTCCAAAACTCGATATGGTCCTACAAATCGTGGTGCTAACTTCCCCTTAACTCCAAAGCACTTAATCCCTCGAAGTGGGGATACTCGAAGATAAGCTCTGTCTCCGACTTCGTAAACTGTCTCCTTGCGTTTAGAATCTGCGTAGCTCTTCTGCCTGGACTGGGCTACCTTGAGCCTATCGCGAATCAACTTCACCTTCTGTTCAGACTCTTTAATCAGATCTGGTCCAAACAACTGGCGGTCTCCAACTTCGTCCCACGACAACGGTGTCCTGCACCTCCTTCCGTACAGAGCTTCGAAAGGTGCCATCTTCAAACTGGTCTGATAGCTATTGTTGTAAGAGAACTCTGCATATGGAAAATTATCGTCCCAACTAGATCCATAATCTAGCGCACAAGCTCTCAGCATATCCTCCAAAATCTGATTGACTCTCTCGGTCTGTCCATCTGTCTGCGGATGAAAATCTGTACTAAATTCTAGCCTAGTACCCAAAGTCTCATGCAACTGCTTCCAGAACTTTGAGGTAAACTGGGTTCCTCTATCTGATACGATGCTCCTCAAAACTCCATGCAAACATACATCCTGGTCATGTGTATCTTTACCAACTTAGCACTAGTGTAAGTGGTCTTTACTGGGATGAAATGAGCTACCTTCGTCAATCGATCAACTACAACCCAAATCGAGTCATAGCCTGTACGAGTCCTTGGTAATCCCGTGATAAAATCCATGCCTAGCTTATCCCACTTCCATTCGAGTATCGGCAATGGTTGCAACAATCCTGCTGGCTTCTGATGCTCTGCCTTTACTCTCTGACATACGTCACAAACTGCTACATACTCCGCAATATCCTTCTTCATTCCGATCCACCAGAAAATATCCTTCAAATCCAAATACATCTTGGTATTTCCTGGATGAATCGAATACGGTGAATCATGTGCCTCTTGCAGAATCAACTTTCTGATCTCTGGGTCATTGGGTACATAAACACGGTCTTCAAACCATAGGGTGTCGTGCTCATCCTCATGAAATCCTTTAGCTTTTCCTTGGCTCATTTTCTCTTTTATAGAAGCAATCTCCTTGTCAGATTTCTGAGCCTTTCTGATTTTGTCCATCAAAGTTGACTGAATTTCCAACGCTGCTACATAGCCTCTCGGAACTATTTCCAAACATAGTTCACGAAAATTTTCTGCTAACTCCTTGGGTATTTCTCCCGTCATTAACGTATTGACATGGCTCTTGCGGCTTAATGCATCAGCTACTACATTCGCTTTTCCGGGATGGTAATGCAATCTCATATCATAATCCTTGATGAGCTCCAACCATCTCCTTTGTCTGAGGTTCAACTCCTTCTGTGTGAAAATGTACTTCAAACTCTTATGATCCGTGTACACCTCACAATGGTTTCCAATGAGGAAATGTCTCCATGTCTTCAATGCATGCACTAGGGCTGCTAACTCCAAATCATGCGCGGCATAATTCAATTCGTGAGGCTTCAGTTGTCTTGAAGCATATGAAACAACTCTCCCTTCCTGCATAAGCACTGCTCCAAGTCCTCGATGTGAAGCGTCGCAATACACCTCATAATCCTTGGTTTGATCTGGCAAAATCAACACTGGTGAGGTAACCAAACGGTTCTTCAATTCCTGGAAACTTGCCTCACACTCCTCAGTCCATTTAAACTTAGTATCCTTCTTCAGCAACTCCGTCATAGGCTACGCAATCTTTGAAAAATTATCAATAAACCTACGATAGTATCCTGCGAGTCCAAGAAAACTCCGGATCTCTCCAACTGTTGTTGGGGCTTCCCACTTGGTCACGGTTTCAACTTTAGCGGGATCTACTGCTATACCTTCTCTGGATATAACGTGTCCAAGGAATCCTACTTCCTTCAACCAAAACTCACATTTGCTGAACTTGGCATATAATTGGTGTTCTCTGAGCTTTCCAAGTACCAAACGCAAATGCTCCTTATGCTCCTCTTCATTCTTCGAATATACCAGGATATCATCAATGAACACTATGACGAACTTATCCAAAAACTCCATAAACACTTTTTTCATCATGTTCATAAAATAGGCAGGCGCGTTAGTCAGACCAAATGACATAACGGTATACTCCTACAGCCCATACCTGGTGGTAAAAGCTGTCTTAGGTATGTCCTGCTCTCTAATCTTCAACTGATGGTACCCTGATCGCAAATCGATCTTGGAAAACACTTTAGCTCCTTGCAATTGATCAAACAGATCATTGATCATTGGTAGCAGGTACTTGTTCTTGATTGTTACTTCATTCAATCCTCGATAGTCAACAACCATCCTTAACGATCCATCCTTCTTCTCCACTAGAAGTACTGGTGATCCCCAAGGCGAAGAACTTGGGCGAATATATCCCTTATCCAGTAATTCCTTAATCTGCTTCTTAATCTCCACCAAATCCTTTGCTGGCATCCTATATGGTCGCTTCGATATTGGCCCAGTGCCTGGCAAAAGCTCAATCAAAAACTCAATGTCTCTATCCGGTGGTATGCCTGGCAACTCTTCGGGAAATACATCAGGAAAATCCTTTACCACTGGTACTTCCTCCTGCACAACTCCTGATAAGGAATTTACTTGTGTCCTGTTTGGCACATGTCGGGATACATACTTGATCCTTCTCCCTTCTGGTGTTGTGAGCAAAATTGTCTTACTAGCACACTCAATATTCCCTTCATACTTTGATAACCAATCCATGCCTAATATCACATCCAATCCTTGAGATTCCAATACTATTAGGTCTAAGGGAAAAACATAGTTACCAATCCTTAATGGTAACCGATCACACCATAGACTAGCCACATACTCTGCTCCTGGCGAGGTTACTAACATGGGTGATCTAAGGGCTTGGGTTGGTAGGTTATACTTATCCACAAATCCCCTTGAGATGTATGAATGCGATGCACCAGTATAAAAAAAAACGAGTGCAGTAAATGACTTAATCAAAAACTTACCTATTACTGCATCGGGCTGAGCTTCAACCTCCTCCACATTAACGTGGTTCACCTATCCCCTGTTGAAAGGGTTCGGCTTCTTTCCAGAGCTTCCATTGCCGTTTTGGCCTTCAGGACATTCATTTGCATAATGTCCTGGCTTCGAACACTTATAGCAAGTGACTTGGCTCAAGTCCTTCTTGGCTGGGGTTGATGGGTTGTTGCGGTTCTGTCTATTAGTTCCTCCATTCCCATTACCATTCTTGGTGCCATTGTGATTGTGCGAGCTACCTACTCCATGGGTATGCTGAAAAGGTCCTCCCGGTCTAGGGGTAAAACGTGGCTTCTGCTGAGCTCCTGAATTATACTTTCCTTGTCCATACTTCCTCTTGCGGTTCTCAATTTGCTGCTGCTTCCCTTCAATCATAAGAGCACGATCTACCAACTCCTGGTAGTTGTTGAAGGTGGCTACCATCAACTGCATAATCAACTCATCATTCAGTCCTTCCAGGAATTTCTCCTGCTTAGCTGCATCCGTAGCAACGTCATCTGGGGCATAACGTGCTATCTTACTAAACTCCTCCACATACTAGCCAACTGTCCGTCCTCCTTGGCGCAAGTTACAAAACTCACGCTTCTTCATGGCCATTGCTCCTGCTGAAACATGGGCAATACGAAAAGCCTGCTGAAACTGGTCCCATGTGACAGTGTCGACTGGGAAGGTGGCTGTGAAATTCTCCCACCAGGATGCTGCGGGTCCTTCTAACTGATGTGCGGCAAACTTCACCTTCTCTGCATCTGTGCATCCTGCTGTGGTCAACTCCCTAGCTGTCTTGCGGAGCCAATCATCTGCTACTATCGGCTCGGTGCTACTGGAAAACACCGGCGGATTCAGCCTAAGAAAACGGGCTAAGTGGTCAACAGGTGGTGGTGGTGGTGGTGGGTTGTTGTTGTTGTTCCCCTGATTCTGATTCTGAACTAGCAACTGCATCAGGGTGTTCTGCTGTTGGATCAACTGGGTGAGCTCCGGCGGAAAGGCAAATCCGGGGTCACATCTCGGAGGCATCTGAGGGTTTAAAAAAGATGAGATGTAAGAAGAGAGGGGGTCTAAAGAGAAAACACTACCCATATGCACATGAGGCAAAAGCAAACAATTCACTTCAATCAAACAAACAAAGGCATACAATCGATCTAACTATCGCAAAGTGCTTGGACTACTAAATTTACATGGTGGACTACTACTACTGATGAGGTGGTCTACTAAAAATACTCTACGGTTGTAGACTCCATGATATCTGCTCCTGCTTCATCAACATAGTCATCATCGCTACTATCTGCTTCCAAGTCGGTGCCGTCGATGATGATGTAGTCTTCCGGACTAATCTCCTTGGGTTCTTCGTCTTCATCTACTGGTGTCGGGCCTCCCATAAATATTCCAATCTTCTTGATCAGATCGTTATTCTTCTCCACCAATACTTCAATTTCTTCTTCATAATCTTCACGTGTAGCCTTGAGTTCTTCCTCCAGTTCCTTGATTCTAGTCTTAGCCTTCTTCAGATCTATCATGTCGACGCACATCTGATTCTCCTGTCGTCGAATGTGCTGATTTAACTCCTGAATAAAAGCTGCAATTGATCTATCTTTCCTGGTGCTGATCATCTCCCAGTGTTCATTTTGGCGCCCACAAATCTGGTAGATAGTATCCTTGAGATCCTTGTGGTAGACTTCTGCAATGCGTCCCATGGCGATGTGAGCTGCCATACTCTTTCCTAGACTCCAAGTTGGTGCATCAAAAGAAAACTCTATGGGCTCAGTGACTGGCATGAACGTCCTTCCTGGAACTTGAACTTGAATCATCCAGCGCTCTTCTTCAGGTAAAGTGGCGTTGTAGGTTCCCGTGAAGCTTGGTATTCCTATGTTCAGGTATCTAGTGACTTCCTTCAAGTGGCGTCCAAAGGGTGTATCTTCATCTGGTTGGGTGAACTTGTTCCTTGCATCCGCCATCCTAAAGAGTAGAAAAGATGAGAGGTCAGAAGAGAAGAGAGTGAGTAGTGATCTAGGTCTTTGGCTTAGTGGTCGTGTCCTACAGTCAGCGTGTGCTCTGATACCATCTCTGTAGCGACCAGACCTCAAACAGTCTGATCTCTGTGCTCCGGTGTCATCCCTGGATCAGTAATGCTGACACCACACAGTACTTGGAGGATTTATAGCAGAGTAGCAATCACACACTTATTACATCGAGTGTCTCAAAAGAGAACTTATTACAATAAATATGGCTTAAGGCCATCTAATAACGATAACAGCGGAAGGGTTGGAAGGTAAGTGAGTCCATCAACTCCAACGGCATCACTGAGTATAGAACCACGATCTAAAAACTCCTTAATCGTCGTCTGAAAAGTCTACAACATTAACGTTGCAGCCCGAAAACGGGTCAGCATATGGAATATGCTGGCAAGATAACACATAGAGAGTAATGGAATACAACAGCTATACTATATGCATATTTGGCTGGTGGAAAGCTCTATGGTTACAGTTTTTGCGTAAAGCCAATTTTTCCCTACTTCAAAGGAATAAAATTTAATTACTATCATGGTGGTTGTTAAACATTGAGAATGGTTGACAGCATTCTCAATCCCAATTAAGTAACATCATTAAACCCAACAAAATTAATTTTTGAGTAACATGTTGAGATTCACATGATAATCCAGGTACTAGATACTCAAGATTTTCCATAACCGGGGACACGGCTAATCATGATTAGTTTATACACTCTGCAGAGGTTTGTGCACTTTTCCCCACAAGACTCGATCGCCTCCGTTTGTTTTCTCGCACTACATGGTGTTTGAGAAGACGGATGACCGAGACACGGTCTTTCAGAAGCGCTAGCACCTTACGATGGATAGACCGGTACACCTACTTTCCCCTACATCTGCTAGTCTACCAATGTAAGAGTTCGCACAACTTACTCAACTATGCCAGAGCCCATAATGGCTTGTGGCCGCACACGGAAGTTTCTAGTATGAATAATCTCATGATCCCTTTGAGCCTGGGTGGCGGTCCAAAATAAAAACAGGCAAGTCCTGGAATACCCAGGTGTCTCAATCCACCCAGATGTGTGTTAGGTTGCCACCTTAGATAAACCATTAATTAACAATCTCACATCTGTCATGGATATCACTAACCCAATCCACGTCTACTAGCATAGCATGGCATAAAGCAAACGCAGAAGTAACTCCCAAAGGTTTGATAATAAACAGGTAATAGGTACTACCTCATCTACTTACCATCCCACAATTTAATTAGATCCTAATCATGCAATGTGTGAGGATTGATCTAATGCAATAAAACTGGGTTGTAGAAAAGGTATGATCAAAGTGTTACTTGCCTTGCTGATGATCCGCCAAACCTAGAGATTCGAAGTAACAGGTGGCGCACTCCGGGTATTCTATCGCAGACAAACAAACAAGCATACAATAAGCACTCATCTAATACACAGGTAGAAATCAAATAGAAGATCTAACCAGAAAGTTCAACTTAAGAACCCTGGTTTGCAAAAAGAATCAAATCGAACGAAGCAAAAGAAGTCAAACGGCGAAAGAAAACAACTTTGTTCTAGTAATCTGGATCTAGGGAAAATTTTACAGTAGCAAAAACATGTTTAAGTTGATTATTCGGAAAGAGGGTTTCGAGACAAAACTCCAGGCGCTCGAATCGCCTAATTCCGATAAACGAAAATCGGATCAGAAATCGCGATCAGAAAATAACCGCGGAAAATCCGACGAAAAAGAAAAACGATGAACCGAAATTTTATATTTTTTTAAAAAAATGGCATGGATTTCGAGGGCGGCGAACCTCGGGCGACGCGCGGCTCCGACGGCGGCGGCGGGCGGCGGCGGCGGCGGGGCTGGGCTAGGGTTAGGGTTTCGGCCGGCTGGGCTCTCGGGCTGGGGCGGCTGGGCTCTCTCGCCCCGGGGTGGCGCCTTATAAAGGCCTCGGCCAGGGGAGTCCTGGCCGAGTACGGCCCATAGTCGGTTCCGCGTTTTTTTTAAATAATTACGCTCTGAAGAAAAATAAAAAGAAATACTAAACGGACTCCAAAAATCACGAAATAAATTTTCCCGGGTTTCTAAAATCAAGCCCGATAAAGTGAACATTTATCTGGGCCCAAACTACAACTTTGAAAAACGCGCATTTTTCCTAAATTCAAATAAAAATACCGAAAAACTCCGAAATAAATCTTATTTGATTTTTTTATTAAATCCTCAATATTTCTATATTTTGGGAAAGTCATTTTATTCCCTCTCTCATATTTTTGTAATAGAAATAATTGATGATAAAATAAATAAAATCAAATGATCATGTTTACATAATTTGAGAAAACTCAAATATGTAAATAACGAAATCCCCAACTCTCTCCGTGGGTCCTTGAGTTGCTTAGGATTTTCTAGGATCAAAACCAAAAGCAAAATAAAATATGATATGCATGATGACCTAATGTATAACATTACAAATTGAAAATTTGGGATGTTACATCCTCCCGCCCAAGTCCTTCCTCTAACCTTTTCTTTTCTCTCCTTCCTTTCTTTGCTTTTATTTTTCTGCGGAATTAAAAATAAGAGAGGAGAGAGGAGCCCAACAGCCCAGTAGGCCTCCTGGTTTTTTTGTTTTTTTCCTCTCCCACCTTATTGGCCCAAGGCCCAGCCGCCGGCCTCCCTAGTCCTTTAGGCCCAGCCGGGCTCCCGAACCCTAGGCTTATCTCTCTCCTTCCCCTCCTCCTTGACTCCTTGCTCACGCCGCCAGGGAGGAGCGCCCACGCCCGAAGCCATCTCCCTCGATTCCATCTTCCCTCCCTCGATACCTCTCCCTTCCCTCGTTTCCTCAGCGCCGCCAGGGGCCTCAGCTCGACCCCTTTCCCCTCGTCTCAATCTTCTCCTCCCTCTGTGCGCTGTCAAGATGGTCAACAGAGAGGAACGCGCCCCGTGCACCTCTGCCATGGCTTTTCTTCGCCACCCACCGCCGTCGGCGACCTCTAGGAGGGGCACCCCGCGCGCGACCTCGAGCCTCTCCTTCGTCCCTCTGCGCCGCCCCCCTTGCAGCGCCCATCTCCTCGAGATGCTTCATCGCCAGCGCGCCCTCGTTGCTCGATCGCCGGACCTTGCCGGCGCCGTCCATCCCTGCCACTGGCCTGTTGCCAGGCATCTCCACCGGCGCTGTCCATCCCCGCCGCCTGGGTATGCCCCTGCCTCGACTCGGTTCTCACAGGAGATGTCATCCAGCGGCTGGATCAACTCCTCCCTTTGTGCCCTGCATCCCGGAGCCGGCCGCCTCAAGCCCTCGTCCGCGTGTGTGCCCTGCTTCGCGACGAACAGCAGCAGCAACTCCAGCGCCGATGACCTTCGATCCCGCGAGCTCCCGAGGCATCAACCACCCTTCCCTGAGATCCGGTGACGCCGTCCACCGAGAACCGCTGCTCTGCCATCGGCTCCTTGCTGCTGCCCACCGAGGTCCTTGTGTTGCTTCGTTTCGGACCATCAAGACCGGCAAGATCGACTACATGGACGCCAAGTACCACGACACTGAAGACCCGTACTTCACCAAAAACCAGTACTCGATGACCCTTCAGACGCGCCAAGTTCGTCTACACAAAAACGCCAAGTACCCCTCATGTTGGCAAGACCCGCAAGTCGGAGCCCAAATGATCGACGTCTCGTGGACCGTGTACAAGTACCGTCGCCCCGAGGACGTTGGATTTGTTAAGTACCACTCTGAAAACGAAACGTATACCGCTACCGCCGCAAAAATCGAGACCGACAAGTCTGAAGATGCAAGTACCACTCCGGACCATGTACGATGACCGTCACCGAAGACCCGTGTAACGCGAACGTCAAGTTCAACTACTGTCGCGAGAAACGCCTACTTCCCTCTACGAACTCGTTCCGCCCAAAACGCATGCTTCGAAGGTATAACCATCGACACGACCGTTCGTGGACCGAATGCATGTTATGTGATACGAGATGAACCCCGTGTTTGCAGCGTGCCCGTTTATTACTTGCATGACCCTCAGTTGCCATGCTGCCGACACATGGGACACCCGGTATCCGGGAGCACCCCACCTTCTTTTGCTCGCTCCCGCCACTTCCTTTTGCACCGGTATCTCTATGAGCTACCGGAACCGATATGTTGCCGTGGCATCACTTTCGGATTCGTTGCCGTGGCCCCCCTTTAATTTCCGCCACGATGACAAATGCCTCATATCTTATCATGCCAACATTTTCATAAATATTGCATGAAACATGTTGATGTCATGCGCATCATGATAATAACATTTAAATGTTTAAAATTGTCGTTGCACCAAATTGCTAAATGCATATGGGGATTTCCGGACTTTGTTCCGGCCTCATTTAAACTTGCCTATATAGATAGTTCCATTATGCTTCACCTCTTGCCATGCTAACAACATTTAATATTGTTGAGTACCTAAACGAGAGAGAACAAAATAAGTCATGTGGTGTTTCATCAATATGCAACTCGTTGCATATTGGGCTCCACTTAACTTGTAGTTTTGTTTGTGCACTTTGCCATGCCATGCATATTTAAACCGGGCATGCATCATACTTGGTTGTGCATCATGCCATGCTTATGTGATGTTTGTTCACTTTGTTGTTTGCTTCTTTCCGGGTTGCTTCTCGCGTTAGCTTCGGTTTCGTTCCGGAGTTGTGAGGATTCATTCGACTACGTCCATTTGTCTTCTTCATGGACTCGTTCTTCTTCCTTGCGGGATTTCAGGCAAGATGACCATACCCTCGAAATCACTTCTATTTTTGCTTGCTAGTTGCTCGCTCTTTTGCTATGCATATGTTGCGATACCTACCACTTGCTTATCATGCCTCCCATATTGTTAAACGAAGCCTCTAACCCACCTTGTCCTAGCAAACCGTTGTTTGGCTATGTTACCGCTTTGCTCAGCCCCTCTTATAGTGTTGTTAGTTGCAGGTGAAGATTGGAGTTTTGTTCCAAGTTGGAACATGGACATTTTGTTGGGATATCACAATATCTCTTATTTAATTAATGAATCTATATACTTGGTAAAGGGTGGAGGGCTCGGCCTTATGCCTGGTGTTTTGTTCCACTCTTGCCGCCCTAGTTTCTGTCATATCGGTGTTATGTTCCCGGATTTTGCGTTCCTTACGCAGTTGGGTTATAATGGGAACCCCTTGACAGTTCGCCTTGAATAAAACTCCTCCAGCAATGCCCAACATTGGTTTTACCATTCGCCACCTAGCCCTTTATTTCCCTTGGGTAGGCCTACCCAAGGGTCATCTTTATTTTAACCCCCCCTGGGCCAGTGCTCCTCTGAGTGTTGGCCCAAACTGAGCTGCCTGCGGGGCCACCTCGGGGAAACTTGAGGGTTGGTTTTACTCGTAGCTAGTCTCATCTAAGTGTGCCCTGAGAACGAGATATGTGCAGCTCCTATCAGGATTTGTCGGCACATTCGGGCGGTGTTGCTGGACTTGTTTTACCATTGTCGAGGATGTCTTGTAACCTGGATGCCGAGTCTGATCGGAATGTCTTGGGAGAAGGAATATCCTTCGTTGACCGTGAGAGCTTGTGATGGGCTAAGTTGGGACACCCCTGCAGGGATTAAACTTTCGAAAGCCGTGCCCGCGGTTATGGGCAGATGGGAATTTGTTAATGTCCGATTGTAGAAAACCTGAAGTTGACCTTAATTAAAATGCACCAACCGCGTGTGTAGCCGTGATGGTCTCTTCTCGGCGGAGTCCGGGAAGTGAACACGGTGTTGGAGTAATGTTTGACATAGGTTGTTCTAGGATCACTTCTTGATCATAGTTTCTCGATCGTGCGTTTTCCTTCTCTTTTCGTTCTCTTTGCGAATATGTTAGCCACCATATATGCTAGTCGCTTGTTGCAGCTACACCTCATACCTTTTACCCTACGTATAAGCTTAAATAGTCTTGATCGCGAGGGTGTGAGATTACTGAGTCCCCGTGACTCACAGATACTTCAAAAACCAGTTTGCAGGTGCCGATGTTACCGAGCAGGTGATGCAACCAAGCTCAAGGAGGAGCTCGATGAAGATCTTGTCCTTTGTGTTGTTTCGTTCTAGTTGATCAGTAGTGGAGCCCAGTTGGGGTCGATCGGGGATCTGTGTAGCATTTGGGTTTGTCTTCTTTTATTTTGGTTCCGTAGTCGCACCTTGATTGTATCTGGATGATGTAATGCTTTATTTCATGTATTTGTGTGAAGTGGCGATTTTAAGCCAACTATGTATATTTTCCCTTATTGTATTACATGGGTTGTTTGCGAAGATTACCTCACTCGCGACATTGCTTTCAATGCGGTTATGCCTCTAAGTCGTGCTTCGACACGTTGGAGATATGGCCGCATCGAGGGCGTTACAAGTTGGTAATCAGAGCCTTCCCCGACCTTAGGAGCCCTCTGCTTGATCGAATCGTTGGCGTTGTTGAGTCTAGAAAAATGTTTTGAGTCATTTAGGATTATATATATCGGAGAGTTAGGAATTCTTTTTACTCCTCAGTCCCTTCATCGCTCTGGTAAGGCATCCTGACGTAGAGTTTTGACTCTTCTCTTCTCAAATTTCGCTAAAAAAAATTAGGATCACGCGGGTATCTTGGAATCGTTCCGATGGTTTTGTGATGAGAACATTGTTCTTGGTGCCTCCTGTCATTTAGGGGTTGTGGCAGTGTCCCGGGGAGTTGAGCTCCGAGGTGTTGTCGTCACAATTTTATCGTTGTAGTTCTGGAATACCTGAGTTTAGTTTTGCCGACATCGAAAATCTCTTTTATGAAGTTGTTGGTGAGATAACCTCGACGCCACCCAGTACTGGGGCGGGAGTTCGGGAGTATTGCCATAACTCGTATAACGGATGCTTTTCGAAGGTTGAGGTAAACGATTTCCGAAGGTTTCTTGGTTACGTGTTGAAGGATGGATACAGCTGGATGTAGGATTTGTTAGTTTTGGGTGAAATATTATGCTTCCCTTGTATCCCCAACACCTGATTGCATAACCGGAAAATTTCGGGAGTTTATATGTGGGAAATCAAGTAGATCTTAGGATATCTTTCCGACAGATGTATGATATGAAATTGGGGTTCGACGCCTAGTGGTCCGCCTATCCACGGTTTGTTTTACAGTGGTCTCGTTGTGTCTTAAAGAGTCCTTGGCTATGCCGACTCGGGGACGCTTCGTATGTCATGTGCACTGCCTTGTACATGATGGTGCTGTACGATCGAGCCCGTGTTGGCCCCACCACGAAAACTTCAGACGAAATCTCTATCATATGTTTGTTCCGGCTTATTTTGCAAGCCAATGCTTTGTTTTGTTTTTCAGTTGTGGTATTCGAGTTGCTTCGAAGTCCAGAGTTGATTCCATACCTTTCCTACACGGTGTTCTCATACTCCTATGTGAATGCAATCCTTCTTGATCTTCGAGCTTGCCATCTCAATTTCTTCTGAACCGGTGTGCTTCTCGTCAAGTGGATCCGTTCATTTTCGACATCCGCAAGATCAACTCAGTTTTCGTCAATGGTGTTTGTTTCATCCGTCTCCAAATTGTCTTTGTTTTCCCACCCTCCCACCCTTTTTCTCCGAGGACTCGGATTTCTTAATCAAGTATCCATCTTATTGATGCGAAGTCTCTCCATTCTTTTTTCTCAATGTTCTTATCCGGTGTTTCTAAAGAAGATTCTAACAGAGTTTCAAGTTCGTTACTCTTCACTCATTTTCTTCTCCGGTGGATTCAAGTCAAGCTTTGTTGATCATGTCCTTTCCTTGTTTCAATACATTCTCTTGCCGGTGCTCCTATTAATCATCCATTTCTCATTATTAAATTGTTCCGGAGTGCTGAAGATATCTCAAAATATTTGTGTCTCCATTATCAATCCGTCCAAGATATCTCGAGGTTGTTATCTCATTCAAGCCGTTTAATTCAAACGGTGCTATCTCCTTTTCAAGCAATTGTTCTATGGTGTTTCTTTTGAGTGGGCCCTAACCCACGGGTCTTTCCCAGGATCTTACCTGACTCTTCTTATTCTCCCGGAGTTATTCTCAAATTTTCTAAAGTTTGACGTAGGAATGAATTATCATTAGTCAAATGTCTTCTCCAAGATCTTCCAAATTCTTTTCATCATTGGTTCAACTTTTCTATTCTTCTTTATTCCAGAGTGTCTCAACAATTCACGGTGGTGTTTCTCGTCGTCATTCTCAGATTTTGAAGACCGAAGAAGAGTTTTTCCTCCATATCTTATCCGTTCCCTCAAAGATTCGTCGTTCTAGCTTGTTGCCATCCTCTCATAGTTGTTTTTGGATTGTGAGAATTCTTTTCACCTATCCGGAGCAATTCAGGAGTCTTTACAGTTTGAATCTCCGAAGGCCATCATTTCGGTTTATTCATTCCCAGCTTTCAGCTATTTTTCTCCAAATCTTACCGGTGCATCATTCAAATATTCTTCAATCAGATTGTGATCTCTTTGTTCTTGTATATTTATATTTCCCTCAAGTATCTTCAGTCGCAATTCTTACCGGTGATTCATCCCTTTACTTCGTTCATTTCCAATTCTTATGGTGGTTCATTCAAGAATTCTCTTATATTGCTATTCTATTTATTCATTCGTTGTTTGATCCTACCACCGTTCATTGAAGACCTTCTCAAGTTTGATTTATTTCTCTCTTAATTTTTTCTACGGGAATAAGTAGTATGCCAAATCCATTGTTGGTCATCAATTTAATTGATGAAGGATAAGCATAATGTAATTCTTATTCTTGTTTCATCCAAGTGATCTAATTTCCTATTTTCCGGAGTGGTTCATCATTTCACATTCTCAGTTCGAGAGGCTTTACTTTTCTTTCCCGGAGTTCCAAGTTCTCTCAATTATATCATCACGGAGATCCATCTAAATCATTACAAGTTTTCACCTTGTGTTTTCAACTTCCCTTTCTTTTCGTCATCCTTTTGTTTACCGGAGTTCTTCATCAAGGTTCTACATGATGGTTCATAAAGGATTTAATTTCCTTCTCGAAGTGTTCATCAAGATTCTTTTCAAAAGGAGCTCAAGTTTCTTCATCTTGCAATCCGGAGTGCAATTCTTTCTACCGTATCATTGGAGGTGGTATTATGTCATTCTTGATAATTTGAGTTCATGTTTCATGATTCACATGTTATCAAGAATGAAATATTTTAAATCCATCAATTTCTTCTTTGGATTTATCTTGGGTTATATTTCACCTAAAGCCTTCCCTAAGGATCGTTGCTATTTGTGGTGCTCATAAATGACCCAAGTTCTTCATTTATCCTCCCGGTGAAATAAGTTTCTTGTCTCCTTGTTCATATCAATCCAATCTTGTTTCCATTTATGGCAGGTTTTCACCTCAAGTTCTTGAGATGTTTTCCATAATCCCTCAACAAGCCTGTTCTTTTCATTGTTGATTTCCCAACAACTCTGTTAAATCCTTCTTTTTAAGGATGCTCTCTCAAATTCATCTGAGGTAGAACATGTTGTTTTCTTCTCTGTTCTTTTCATTACATTCTTTCATTTGTTCCGGAGGCATTGTGATGCTGCTCTCTTCGACCCATCATCTTGTTTTTTCAAGGTAATGTCCAATTCCTTCCATTTACAGGCGGAGTGCTGTCCAAATTTTATCATTCTTTTTCCTTCTCTATCTTGTTTTAACCGGAGTGTCATTTCTATCATTCCTCTTCTAACCAGAGTCTCATCCAAGTGCTTTCGTTTGGCAAAAGTTTATATTCTTTACCTTCCTTATCCAACCGGAGTGTTGTCGTAATTGATCCTTATCGTTCCTTGTACATCTCATTTCTACCGGAGTGTTTGCATGTACTTCTTGTCCATTGCAATCCTTTTCTTTTGTCTTACAACCTACAAGGTTCTGGTAATGTTCCTTGTTCTTGTTTTTTCCTAACAGAGTGTTTTCAACTTTGTTCATCTTCGTTGTATTCTTTCTTTCAAGTTGTTCAACTTTTCAAGGTTCTTTGGTTTCACTCATTTGTCAAAGAAGCAAACATAGTTTTACCTCTTCTCTTTCTCTTCCGTTTCCCTCCGGTGCCATCCTAGATCTCGGGACGAGATCCTCTCGTAGTGGTGGAGTGTTGTAATGCCCCAAGACCAGAGCTTTAGATGCCTTCCATGTTTCCGAGTGTTGTCGGGTGATTTCGTTTTGGTTCGTTGCATCATGTGCATTGCATCATGTCATCATATCAGCATGTCATAAGTCCTTTTGCATCTCAACTAAATAAGTTGTATGGATCTTTGATCCATTTGAATCGAGGGATTTCACATGGTGGTTTCTCTTTAAAACATACCCTCCCAATATTTAGGGAGTTATTATAAAGTATTCCATATCCGCAACCCACTTGCATGTTAAATCCTTGAACTTTCCTTCTTCCGGTTCTTGGCTCTCAAACTTTGTCGATAATTCTTTTGTCCCATTTACCGAGGCTCTTCCTAAATTCCTAACATTTTTTGACTCTTCATTACCTTGAACTTATTCAAACCATTTGAATTTAGATCGTTTAATTTTGGCCTTTTTCTATTTCTCGGAAGAAGCACATTTTGCGAGTCCGGGAATATAGTCCGCGCGCCCAAGTCCTTCCTCTAACCTTTTCTTTTCTCTCCTTCCTTTCTTTGCTTTTATTTTTCTGCTGGATTAAAAATAAGAGAGGAGAGAGGAACCCAACAGCCCAGTAGGCCTCCTGGTTTTTTTTGTTTTTTTCCTTTCCCACCTTATTGGCCCAAGGCCCAGCCACCGGCCTCCCTAGTCCTCTAGGCCCAGCCGGGCTCCCGAACCCTAGGCTTATCTCTCTCGTTCCCCTCCTCCTTGACTCCTTGCTCACGCCGCCAGGGAGGAGTGCCCGCGCCCGAAGCCATCTCCCTCGATCCCATCTTCCCTCCCTCGACACCTCTCCCTTACCTCATTTCCTCAGCGCCGCTAGGGGCCTCAGCTCGACCCCTTTCCCCTCGTCTCAATCTTCTCCTCCCTCTGTGCGCTGTCAAGATGGTTGACAGAGAGGAACGCGCCCCGTGCACCTCTGCCATGGCTTTTCTTTGCCACCCACCGCCGTCGGCGACCTCCAGGAGGGGCACCCCGCACGCGACCTCGAGCCTCTCCTCCGTCCCTCTGCGCCGCCCCCTTGCAGCGCCCATCTCCTCGAGCTGCTTCATCGCTAGCGTGCCCTCGTTGCTCGGTCGCCGGACCTCGCCGATGCCGTCCATCCCCGCCACTGGCGTGTTGCCAGGCATCTCCATCGGCGCCGTCCATCCCCGCCGCGTGGGTATGCCCCTGCCTCGACTCGGTTCTCACAGGAGACGCCGTCCAGCGGCCAGATCAACTCCTCCCTCTGTGCCCTGCATCCCAGAGCCGGCCGCCTCAAGCCCTCGTCTGCGTCTGTGCCCTGCTTCGCGACGAACAGCAGTGGCAACTCCAGCGCTGATGACCTTTGATCCCGCGAGCTCCCGAGGCATCAACCTCCCTTCCACGAGATCCGGTGACGCCGGCCACCGAGAACCGCTGCTCTGCCATCGTCTCCTTGCTGCTGCCCACCGAGGTCCTTGTGTTGCTTCGTTTTGGACCATCAAGACCGGCAAGATCGATTACATGGACGCCAAGTACCACGACACCGAAGACCCATACTTCACCAAAAACCAGTACTCGATGACCCTTCGGATGCGCCAAGTTCGTCTACATAAAAACGCCAAGTACCCCTCATGTTGGCAAGACCCGCAAGTCGGACCCCAAATGATCGACATCTCGTGGACCGTGTACAACTACCGTCGCCCCGAGGACGTTGGATTCATTAAGTACCTCCCTGAAAATGAAACGTATACCGCTACCGCCGCAAAAATCGAGACCGACAAGTCTGAAGATGCAAGTACCACTCCAGACCATGTACGATGACCGTCACCGAAGACCCGTGTAACGCGAACGTCAAGTTCAACTACCGTCGCGAGAAACGCCTACTTCCCTCTATGAACTTGTTCCACCCGAAACACATGCTTCGAAGGTATAACCATCGACACGACCGTTCGTGGACCGAATGCATGTTATGTGATACGAGATGAACCCCGTGTTTGCAGCGTGCCCGTTTGTTACTTGCACGACCCTCGGTTGCCATGCTGCCGACACATGGGACACCCGGTATCCGGGAGCGCCCCACCTTCTTTTGCTCGCTCCCGCCACTTCCTTTTGCACCGGTATCTCTATGAGCTACCGGAACCGATATGTTGCCGTGGCATCACTTTCGGATTCATTGCTGTGGCCCCCCTTTCGTTTCTGCCACGATGACAAATGCCTCGTGTCTTATCATGCCAACATTTTCATAAATATTGCATGAAACGTGCTCATGTCATGCGCATCATGATAATAACATTTAAATGTTTAAAATTGTTGTTGCACCAAATTGCTAAATGCATATGGGGATTTTCCGGACTTTGTTCCGGCCTCATTTAAAATTTGCCTATATAGATAGTTACATTATGCTTCACCTCTTGCCATGCTAACAACATTTAATATTGTTGAGTACCTAAATGAGAGAGAACTAAATAAGTCATGTGGTGTTTCATCAATATGCAACTCGTTGCATATTGGGCTCCACTTAACTTGTAGTTTTGTTTGTGCACTTTGCCATGCCATGCATATTTAAACCGGACATGCATCATACTTGGCTGTGCATCATGCCATGCTTATGTGATGTTTGTTCACTTTGTTGTTTGCTTCTTTCCGGGTTGCTTCTCGCGTTAGCTTCGGTTTCGTTCCGGAGTTGTGAGGATTCGTTCGACTACGTCCGTTTGTCTTCTTCATGGACTCGTTCTTCTTCCTTGCGGGATTTCAGGCAAGATGACCATACCCTCGAAATCACTTCTATTTTTGCTTGCTAGTTGCTCGCTCTTTTGCTATGCCTATGCTGCGATACCTACCACTTGCTTATCATGCCTCCCATATTGTTAAACCAAGCCTCTAACCCACCTTGTCCTAGCAAACCGTTGTTTGGCTATGTTACCGCTTTGCTCAGCCCCTCTTATAGCGTTGTTAGTTGCAGGTGAAGATTGGAGTTTTGTTCCATGTTGGAACATGGACATTTTGTTGGGATATCACAATACCTCTTATTTAATTAATGCATCTATATACTTGGTAAAGGATGGAAGGCTCGGCCTTATGCCTGGTGTTTTGTTCCACTCTTGCCGCCCTAGTTTCCGTCATATCGGTGTTATGTTCCCGGATTTTGCGTTCCTTACGCGGTTGGGTTATAATGGGAACCCCTTGACAGTTTGCCTTGAATAAAACTCCTCCAGCAATGCCCAACATTGGTTTTACCATTCGCCATCTAGCCTTTTCTTTCCCTTGGCTAGGCCTGCCCAAGGGTCATCTTTATTTTAACCCCCCCGGGCCAGTGCGCCTCTGAGTGTTGGTCCAAACTGAGCTGCCTGCGGGGCCACCTCGGGGAAACTTGAGGGTTGGTTTTACTCGTAGCTAGTCTCATCTGAGTGTGCCCTGAGAACGAGATATGTGTAGCTCCTATCGGGATTTGTCGGCACATTCGGGCGGTGTTGCTGGACTTGTTTTACCATTGTCGAGGATGTCTTGTAACCTGGATGCCGAGTCTGATCGGAATGTCTTGGGAGAAGGAATATCCTTTGTTGACCGTGAGATCTTGTGATTGGCTAAGTTGGGACACCCCTGTAGGGATTGAACTTTCGAAAGCCATGCCCGCGGTTATGGGCGGATAGGAATTTGTTAATGTCTGATTGTAAAAAACTTGAAGTTGACCTTAATTAAAATGCACCAACCGCGTGTGTAACCGTGATGGTCTCTTCTCGGCGGAGTCCGGGAAGTGAACACGGTGTTGGAGTAATGCTTGACGTAGGTTGTTCTAGGATCACTTCTTGATCATAGTTTCTCGACCGTGCGTTTGCCTTCTCTTCTCGCTCTCTTTGCGAATATGTTAGCCACCATATATGCTAGTCGCTTGTTGCAGCTACACCTCATACCTTTTACCCTACCTATAAGCTTAAATAGTCTTGATCGCGAGGGTGTGAGATTACTGAGTCCCCGTGACTCACAGATACTTCAAAAACCAGTTTGCAGGTGCCGATGTTACCGAGCAGGTGACGCAACCAAGCTCAAGGAGGAGCTCGATGAAGATCTTGTCCTTTGTGTTGTTTCATTCTAGTTGATCAGTAGTGGAGCCCAGTTGGGTTCGATCGGGGATCTGTGTAGCATTTGGGGTAGTCTTCTTTTATTTTGGTTCCGTAGTCGGACCTTGATTGTATCTGGATGATGTAATGCTTTATTTCATGTATTTGTGTGAAGTGGCGATTGTAAGCCAACTATGTATCTTTTCCCTTATTGTATTACATGGGTTGTTTGTGAAGATTACCTCACTTGCGACATTGCTTTCAATGCGGTTATGCCTCTAAGTCATGCTTCGACACGTGGGAGATATAGCCGCTTCGAGGGTGTTACACCTTATGCCTATCAAGAGGTGTAGCTATGGTTCAGATACGACCAAGCCCCCAAGTGATTTCCTTGGTGCCCTTATGCTTATCAAGAGGTGTGACTATGGTTCGAATACGACCAGAGCCCCCAAATGATTTCCTTGGTGGCCTTAAGCCTATCAAGAGGTGTGACTATGGTTCGAACATAGCCCTCAAGTGATATTGTGAGCTGTGCTCAAGGGATACCCATGTTTGAGTTGTGCAGTGCAACAGACTCTCTTTGGCCCCTTATGCTAATATTGGCTTGATAGCCGGATTACTGAAGTAATCAGAGCTGTGCTCTTATGATAATATTGGCTTGATAGCCGGATCAAGAGGGTAGTAATACTATGTTCTCTTTGGTGAATACACCTATGTTTGAATAGGAAGCCCCCAAATGACATTGTGAATTGTGCTCAAGGTGTACCTATGTTTGAGTTGTGCTTTTGCAACAGACTTTATTTGGTCCCTTTAATTTTTCCTGAAAACTCGAACTTGCGAGAGATTATTCTTTTTGAACCGGAAATTCTTAAACCGGATACTGAGAGCTTCAAAGCTTTGTGGGAGATAGCTTTCCCTTGAACCGGATTTCAAACCAGAATCCTTCTTTTTAAGCCAGAAATTTTCTGACGGCCTTTAAATTTGCACCAATATGGCGGTTTAGGGTCCTGCATTAGATAACTTTGCAAGCCGGAGTAATTGCTCTTTTAAAGAAAGCAATATATAATATAAAAATATACTAGATGGATTTCACCTGATATGCCAGGCCAGTAATTGTCCACCACGGAGTTGATGATCACCATGGTGAAGCGGAAATCAATCATGGGTGAATCCGCCGTAGGAGCAGACAGATGAGTCAACCGCGATATTATAGGCCGGTGTGGACGGGCTTAGTTGTCCTCCGCATTGTAAACCGGTGCGGATGCCTGACCCGGCCGTCTGTTCATCAGGTAATGTGACACAGAGGAAAACGCCATTGTAGAACGTTGCCAGTGCGTGCTTTATACCCGCAATATAACAATAATTTTTCCTGATTTTTTTATCGGATGCAGATACTTAATACTCCCTCCATTCCACAATGTAGTGCTTCCTCTATGCACGTGCTTCAACTTTGACCGTAAATTTAACTATCAAGACCGATTGCGGCGGGAGCAAAAATTATATCAGTGAATTCGTATTCGAAAGAAGTTTTCAATTATATAATTTTTTCTCCCGCCACAGTTGGTCTCGTTGGTTAAATTTACGGTCAAAGTTGGACCTCGAAAAGCGCGGGCGCACTATATTTTGGAATGGAGGGAGTAACATTTTGGACATAGTCCAACGCAGATGTATCTTGTGATCTGATGTAGCACTGCCTCGTATATGTCTGAGTATACAGACTGAAATATCAGACGTTGAAGTATGTGCTATCCTTTATATTCTAGTACTTGATCACGTGATCTTCCAAACTTGATTTAGTACTTGGTCCACGTGACGTTGCTATCCACTTAGGTTGAATCCTTCAACAAGTGCATGGGCCCTGCCTTGAAAACTGATCCGCCTATGGCTGATGATTGTACAGCCTAAACCCGTGCAAGTCTTGCTTATGGCCAATTGTGGCTCTTGCAAGGACAAATCACACTAGGTGCAGACATAACCTTGATAACTGACAGCGTTTTAGGAGCTGAACCGAGCTGACACCTTTCCTCACAATCTTCAGCACCAGAGGCTAAACCGTTGTAATTTGTTCTAGAGCACGCTGATGTAGCGTTAGCAATTTCTGATGGAGCTCCTTGTCCTTCTCCAAAGTTTGACTTTTCCTAGTATCAACGAAAAGTCCCTTCACCTTGTAGAAGCACTAATACATCAATCCAATCGTGCACCTGCCATCCGGGACGATCGGATGTACTCACAGGGGCGGCTTATGGCGGCTCACGATGGTGACTTGGACCAGCGGCTCAAGGCGGCGGCGCGTGGCGAACCGAGGCGAGCGCCGTGGAGTTGTGAATATTGTTCGAACGCTGATAGTGGATAAATACGTCTCCTCTAACTTTTCCATGCAATATCTATGATGACTGTCAGGTAACAACCATGATACTTCATCCCGTAATCCATTTTTCTCCATTAATAACTGGATGCATGCCTCATTATACGCACTATAAAATTCTCTCTGAGCAATTGATCTTCCATGCCAAGCCTGTGAGTATTTTAGGGATAATCCATACTCCTGTTAGAGATCACATGCCATACCTCTTGGCCTGGAATATGGGATACCACATAACTTTTCCTTAACAACGCCAACAACCCGTCGCTGTGTCCCCAAACGGTGACTTTTCACGATTTCAGCTTCATAAGTGTGTTTCAGACAGCCCGGCGGGTTGTAGAGGTCGCAGCTCGTGGTGGAACGGCTCGGCGCTCACTCCAGCGGTGAGGCGGATGAGGCCACGGAAGCAAAGGCCGGTGGTTTAGGCGCGAGGACGGGCGGCTTAGCGGCAAGCGACAGCGGAGGCGAGGCCAGCCCCGGAGGCGTTGGCTCGGCGACTCGAGTGGAGGCGGCCGAGTCTCGGCTGCAGAGGTAGAGCAAGCGCGAGACGAACCGGCGAGGCCACGGTGATTGAAGCAGTGGAGGGCCACAGCGGCTCAGTCGATGAGGTGCGTTCGCTGCATCAGCGGGTCGGAGAAGTGCGGCCGTGGCCGGTTCAGCGTGACCGCACAGAGCAACAGGAAGTGAGGGAGGTTTAAGGCGGAGGTGTGTGGCAGGCAGAGCTGGCGACTACGACTCGGACGGCCGCAGTGGCGGCGGTGAGGCCGGGTCGACTTGACCTGGCGGCGATGGCGGCTCAATCCGGCACGGTAGGCGACGCCGGGCCGGCCGAGGTAGCGGCGAAGTCGAGTCTGGGGCGGTTTAGTATTGCCATAGGCCTGCATCTCAGTTGAGGCGAGTCATCGTGGCATCTTAACGAACAATAGGTGTGGCTCCACGCGGCCCCGGCGGCTCAATCCGGCGCGGTAGGTGACTCGAGGCGTGACCCGGACGGCGGGCGTTCATCTCGCAGCAACAACAGGTGGCTTAGGAGATGAGAGGTGAGGGCGGCTCGCAGATGTGGCCATGCAGTTTCGACGTGGCGGCGACTCAGAGGCACTCCGACGGTGGTTTGAAGCCACACCCATAGAGATTAGTCGCCGAGGCGGACAACCGGGCCTTGGAGACCACTTAGCACATGGGCTCCTCACCTCCCCTTTCATCAGTTTCTTCATACAGCAGGACCGGAGCGAGGACATGGTGGGTCGGCCCGAGCAGTATAGGAGCCGGACTTGGCGCGAACGCGGAAACGACGCACACAGCCCATGTGCAGCAACAGATGCGGCTTGGGATAGAGACCTTCAGCCTCGAGGCGGAGGTGGAGCCGTGGCCGCGGCAGTTTTAAGGCAAGGGCACGGTTTTTCTCGGTGGGTGCTCAAGACGGCTCTTTGGCAGAAGCAGGCGGGTCACGGCACTCGACGACAGCTCGGCGGCGGCAACTTGGTGGACCTGCGACCGCCCAGCGGCGGCTCAATAGCAGACGCAACAGCGGGCATCGGTGACTTGCGGGAGAAGTGCGGCCACTCAGCGTCGGGGTGGTCTCAGATGTAGAACGGCTTATGGCACAACATCGAGCGTAACGACAGTGACCCGACGTGGCAAGGCGACAGAGGTGAAGGTAAGGCGAGTCCAGAGAGGCCCGGCACCGACCGCCGGCTGCGGCTTGAGGCGGCAGAAGAGGTACAGAGCCGGTTTGAGGACAAAGAGGCAGCTCGCCGACAACGGCGGTTGAAGCGGACAACGGCTCGCAGGGATCGGCGGTCGGCGACTCAACACAGTGGACGGCGGGCTGGCAAACAGGCGATTACCAGAGGCCACGGGCAGATAGGCGGGACAGCCGGCCTCGATAGAGGAGTCCGGGTCGCTATCATAGTTTGTTTCCGGGTCGTGGACTCCGGCAGCTTGGCACTTGTTCTTTCGTTGTTTTTGCTAGTCTCACCGAGCAGTGGCGGTGGAATCTTATAATTTAATAATACTAGTAGCAGTACCGATTGCTTCGCCATTGGGCCTCGTGCTGACGCAACTCCTGATCCGCCGGATACAAATAGCAGTACTATTTCCTGGGTCAACCTTGTTGTGGCTTGACTTGTAATCCGTCGCGTAACACTAATTTTTTAAACCTTACAGATTGTAAATCTGGATTGATGATCTTCAAGCTGATGCAGATCCTTCCAAACTGGCTCATCCGGAAAAATCACAAACTTCTCGATCTCTTAAGAGATCCCTTTAAGAACTCAACACCACCATGCGCGGGCCCCATGGTGGGCGCCAACTGTCGTGGAATTGTCACGGCGGATGTCCTGGCATGAGGACTTAGTTGTGAGGCCAACGCATCTATGTGGTAGCTTGAGAGGGGTTGAGCGGAATCGAGAGACGCAACGCAAGACAAAGGTTTAGACAGCTTCGGGCCCCGGGAAACATCATCCGGTAGCAACCCAACATTCTGTTTGAGGCTAGGTCTCATTATCATGACGAGGGAGTCACCGTAAACCGGCTCTCCTCTTTGTGTCTAACTCTAAGATTGTTTCCTCTTACTTGTCCCTCTTTGGGGAGCCCTGCCCCTCCTTATATATGTTGAAGCGGCGGGTTACATGTAGAGTCCATCTCAGACTAAGACTTAAACTATTTTGACTTCCCTTCCTGGGCTTCTTAACGTTTGGCAGTTTAACATTGTCCGCCGGTTTAACATTGTCTGTCGGGTTATGATTGACTTAACACCTGCCGGTGCTACCATCTGTCTTAACTCTGCCAGTTTAACACTCGCCGGTTTACCATCTTTCTTAGCCATATGTCTTAACTGTCTGCCGGTTTACCGTCTGTCTTGACTCTCTGTCTTAACTCTCCGCCGGTTTACCATCCGCCGGTTTACCAAGTCCCAGCTGCTTTACAACTCCAGCCGGTTCATACCGCGGGGTATATCCCCGACACATAGGGTGTGTCATAATGAACCGTTTGGGAAACAGTATGTAAGGCACATGGGCCAACATACGAACTGTGTGTGATCTGTGCCCCATCGCACATGAGTGTTCTACATAAATGATACGTCTCCAATGTATCTATAATTTTTTATTGCTCCATGCTATATTTATCTACTGTTTTAGACATTATTGGGCTTTATTTTCCACTTTTATATCATTTTTGGGACTAACCTATTAACCGGAGGCCCAGCCCAGAATTGCTGTTTTTTTGCCTGTTTTAGGGTTTCGAAGAACAGAAATATCAAACGGAGTCCAAATGGAATGAAACCTTCGGAAATGTGATTTTTCTCATCAGATAAGATCCAGGAGACTTGGACCCTCCATCAAGAAAGCCACGAGGAGCTCACGAGGGTAGGGGACGCCCCCCCCAGGGCGCGCCCCTTGCCTCGTGGGCCCCTCGAAGCTCCACCGACGTACTTCTTCCTCTTATATATATATCCACGTACCCCAAACGACCGGGGACGGAGCCAAAAACCTAATTCCACCGTCGCAACTTTTTGTATCCATGAGATCCCATCTTGGGGCCTGTTCCGGAGCTCCGCCGGAGGAGGCATCGATCACGGAGGGCTTCTACGTCATCATCCAAGCCCCTCCGATGAAGTGTGAGTAGTTTACTTCAGACTTACGGGTCCATAGCTAGTAGCTAGATGGCTTATTCTCTCTTTTTGGATCTCAATACAATGTTCTCCCCCTCTCTCGTGGAGATCTATTCGATGTAATCTTCTTTTTGCGGTATATTTGTTGAGACCGATGAATTGTGGGTTTATGATCAAGTCTATCTATGAATAATATTTGAATCTTCTCTGAATTATTTTATGTATGATTGGTTATCTTTGCAAGTATCTTCAAATCATCAGTTTGGTTTGGCCTACTAGATTGGTTGTTCTTGCCATGGGAGAAGTTCTTAGCTTTGGGTTCAATCTTGCGGTGTCCTTTCCCAGTGACAGAAGGGGCAGCAAGGCACGTATTGTATTGTTGCAATGGAGGATAACAAGATGGGGCTTTTATCATATTGCATGAAACTATCCTTCTACATCATGTCATCTTGCTTAAGGCGTTACTCTGTTTTTAACTTAATACTCTAGATGCATGCCGGATAGCCGTCGATGAGTGGAGTAATAGTAGTAGATGCAGAATCATTTCAGTCTACTTGTCTCGGACGTGATGCCTATATACATGATCATACCTAGATATTCTCATAACTATGCTCAATTCTGTCAATTGCTCAACAGTAATTTGTTCACCCACCGTAGAATACTTAAGCTCTTGAGAGAAGCCACTAGTGAAACCTATGGCCCCCGGGTCTCTTTCTCATCATATCAATCTCCATCACTTTACTATTGCTTTGCTTTTACTTTATTTATTTTTCATCTCTATACCAAAAATACCAAAAAAATTATTTATCATCTCTATCAGATCTCACTTTCGTAAGTGATCGTGAAGGGATTGACAACCCCTAAGCGCGTTGGTTGCGTTGAGCTATTGTTTTTGTGTGGGTACGAGGGACTCGAGCGTAGCCTCCTACTGGATTGATACCTTGGTTCTCAAAAACTGAGGGAAATACTTACGCTACTTTGCTGCATCATCCCTTCCTCTTCGGGGAAATCCAACGCAGTGCTCAAGAGGTAGCAAGAATAAGTTCTGGCGCCATTGTCGGGGAGTCTGCGTATAGAGAAAATTTCAATCCTAGGCCTTATCCTAGTAATCCTCTAATAATTATGGTAATTCCTACAACAATTCTTATGGAAATTATAATAAGATGCCCTCTGATTTTGAATCTAATATTAAAGAATTTATTTCTTCGCAAAAGAATTTTAATGCTATGATTGAAGAAAAATTGCTTAAGATTGATGATTTGGCTAGGAACGTTGATAGAATTGCTCTTGATGTTGATTCTTTGAAACTTAGATCTATTCCACCTAAGCATGATATCAATGAGTCTCTCAAAGCCATGAGAATTTCCATTGACGAATGCAAAGAAAGAACCGCTAGGATGCGTGCTAAGAAAGATGCCTTTATAAAAGCGTGTTCTTCTAGTTCGTATGAAGATAATGATGAAGATCTAAAAGTTATTGATGTGTCCCCTATTAAATCTTTGTTTTGCAATATGAATCTTGATAATGATGGGACTGAATATGACCCACCTTTACCTAGAAGGCATTCTAAGAATTCAGAATTTGTTGATTTTGATGCAAAATTTGATAAAAGTGGGATTGAAGAAATTAAAACTCTAGATGTTGCTAAACCCACTATTATGGATTTCAAGGAATTTAACTATGAAAATTGCTCTTTGATTGATTGTATTTCCTTGTTGCAATCCGTGCTAAAATCTCCTCACGCTTATAGTCAAAATAAAGCGTTTACTAAACATATCGTTGATGCCTTGATGCAATCTTATGAAGAAAAACTTGAGTTGGAAGTTTCTATACCTAGAAAACTTTATGATGAGTGGGAACCAACTATAAAGATTAAAATTAAAAATTATGAGTTTTATGCTTTGTGTGATTTGGGTGCTAGTGTCTCTACTATTCCCAAAACTTTGTGTGATTTACTAGATTTCCGTGATTTTGATGATTGCTCTCTAAACTTGCATCTTGCGGATTCCACTATTAAGAAACCTATGGGAAGAATTAATGATGTTCTTATTGTTGCTAATACGAATTATGTTCCCGTAGATTTTATCGTTCTTGATATAGATTGCAATCCTTCTTTCCCTATTATTCTTGGTAGACCTTTCCTTAGAACAGTTGGTGCAATTATTAATATGAAGGAAGGGAATAGTAGATTTCAATTTACATTAAAAAAGGGCATGGAACACTTTACTAGAAAGAAAATAAAATTACCATATGAATCTATCATGAGATCCACTTATGGATTGCCTACCAAAGATGGCAATACCTAGATCTATTCTTGCTTGTTATGCCTAGCTAGGGGCGTTAAACGATAGCGCTTGTTGGGAGGCAACCCAATTTTATTTTTATTCCTTGATTTTTGCTCCTGTTTAGTAATAAATAAATTATTTAGCCTCTGTTTTGGTTGTGTTTTTTGTGTTTAATTAGTGTTTTTGCCAAGTAGAACCATTGGGAAGACTTGGGGAAAGTCTTGTTGAACTTGCTGTAAAAAACAGAAACTTTAGCGCTCACGAGAATTGCTGTCATTTTTATTTGGAAAGTGATATTTCGTTAATTATTTTTGAAGATGATTAATAGATAAATTCCTCACGTCCATAAATTTATTTTAGAATTTTTGGGGTTCCAGATCTTGCGCTAGCTACAGATTACTACAGACTGTTCTGTTTTTGATAGATTCTGTTTTTCGTGTGTTGTTTGCTTATTTTGATGAATCTATGGCTAGTAAAATAGTTTATAATCCATAGAGAAGTTGTAATAAAGTAGGTATAACACCAATATAAATAAAGAATGAGTTCATTGCAGTACCTTGAAGTGGTCTTTTGTTTTCTTTCGCTAACGGAGCTCACGAGTTTTCTACTTGAAGTTTTGTGTTGTGAAGTTTTCAAGTTTTGGGTAAAGATTTGATGGATTATGGAACAAGGAGTGGCAAGAGCCTAATCTTGGGGGTGCCCATGGCACCCCCATGACAATCTAAGGACACCTAAAATCCAAATCTTGGGGATGCCCCGGAAGGCATCCCCTTTTTCGTCTACTTCCATCGGTAACTTTACTTGGAGCTATATTTTTATTCACCACATGATATGAGTCTTTGCTTATTAGTTTACCACAACCATCATTGCTGTACACACCTTTTGAGAGAGCCCTACATGATTTTGAATTTGATAGAATACTCTATGTGCTTCACTTATATCTTTTGAGCTTTATAATTTTTCTCTAGTGCTTCACTTATATCTTTTAGAGCACGGTGGTGGATTTGTTTTATAGAAACTATTGTTCTCTCATGCTTCACTTAGATTATTTTGAGAGTCTTAATAGCATGGTAATTTGCTTAAAATCCTAATATGCTTGGTATTCAAGATTAATAATAGAACTTTCTTATGAGTGTGTTGAATACTAAGAAAAGTTTGATGCTTGATGATTGTTTTGAGATATGGAGGTAATAATATCAAAGTCATGCTAGTTGAGTAGTTGTGAAATTGAGAAATATTTGTGTTGTGGTTTGCAAGTCCCATAGCATGCACGTATGGTAAACGTTATGCAACAAATTTGAAACATGAGGTGTTATTTGATTGTCTTCCTTATGAGTGGCGGTCAGGGACGAGCGATGGTCTTTTCCTACCAATCTATCCCCCTAGGAGCATGCGCGTAGTGCCGAGGTTTTTGATGACTTGTAGATTTTTGCAATAAGTATGTGAGTTCTTTATGACTAATGTTGAGTCCATGGATTATACGCACTCTCACCCTTCCACCCTTGCTAGCCTCTTCGGTACCATGCATTGCCCTTTCTCACATTGAGAGTTGGCGCAAACTTCGCCGGTGCATCCAAACCCCGTGATATGATACGCTCTTTCACACATAAACCTCCTTATATCTTCCTCAAAACATCCACCATACCTACCTATTATGGCATTTCCATATCCATTCCGAGATATATTGCCATGTAACTTTCCATCATTCTGTTCATCATGACACATTCATCATTGTCATATTGCTTAGCATGATCATGTAGTTGACATAGTATTTGTGGAAAAGCCACCGTTCATAATTATTTCATACATGTCACTCTTGGTTCATTGCATATCCCAGTACACCGCCGGAGGCATTCACATAGAGTCATCTTTGTTCTAGTATCGAGTTGTAATCATTGAGTTGTAAATAAATAGAAGTGTGATGATCATCATTATTAGAGAATTGTCCCGAGTGAGGGACAAATAAAAAAAGGCCATAAAAAGAGAAGGCCCAAAAAAAGAGAGAAAGGCCATGAAAAAGAGAAGGCCCAAAAAAATGAGAGAAAAAGAGAGAAGGGACAATGTTACTATCCTTTTACCACAATTGTGCTTCAAAGTAGCACCATGATCTTCATAGTAGAGAGTCTATCATATTATCACTTTCATATACTAGTGGGAATTTTTCATTATAAAACTTGGCTTGTATATTCCAACAATGGGCCTCCTCAAGTGCCCTAGGTCTTCGTGAGCAAGCAAGTTGGATGCACACCCACTAGTTTCTTTTGTTGAGCTTTCATACATTTATAGCTCTAGTGCATCCGTTGCATGGCAATCCCTACTCCTTACATTAACATCAATCGGTGGGCATCTCCATAGCCCATTGATTAGCCTCGTTGATGTGAGACTTTCTCCTTTTTGTCTTCTCCACGTAACCCCCCTCATTACATTCTATTCCACCCATAGTGCTATGTCCATGGCTCGTACTCACATATTGCGTGAAAGTTTATAGGTTTGAGATTACTAAAGTATGAAACAATTGCTTGGCTTGTCATCGGAGTTGTGCATTATGATAGCATTCTTGTGTGATGAAAATGAAACATGACTAAACTATATGATTTTGTAGGGATGAACTTTCATTGGCCATGTTATTTTGAGAAGACATAATTGCTTAGTTAGTATGCTTGAAGTATTATCATTTTTATGTCAATATGAAATTTTGTCTTGAATCTTTCGGATCTGAATATTCATACCACAATTAAGAAGAATTACATTAAAATTATGCCAAGTAGCACTCCGCATCAAAAATTCTATTTTTATCATTTACCTACTCGAGGACGAGCAGGAATTAAGCTTGGGGATGCTTGATACGTCTCCAACGTATCTATAATTTTTGATTGCTCCATGCTATATTATCTACTATTTTAGACATTATTGGGCTTTATTTTCCACGTTTATATTATTTTTGGGACTAACCTATGAACCGGAGGCCCAGCCCAGGATTGCTGTTTTTTTGCCTGTTTTAGGGTTTCGAAGAAAAGGAATATCAAACGGAGTCCAAACGGAATGAAACCTTCGGAAACATGATTTTCTCATCAGATAAGATCCAGGAGACTTGGACCCTCCATTAAGAAAGCCACGAGGTGCTCACGAGGGTAGGCCCCCCCTAGGGCGCGCCCCCTGCCTCGTGGGCCCCTCGAATCTCCACCGACGTACTTCTTCCTCCTATATATATATCCACGTACCCCCAAACGATTGGGGACGGAGCCAAAAACCTAATTCCACCACCGCAACTTTCTGTATCCATGAGATCCCATCTTGTGTCCTATTCCGGAGCTCCGCTGGAGGAGGCATTGATCACGAAGGGCTTCTCCGTCATCATCCAAGCCCCTCCAATGAAGTGTGAGTAGTTTACTTCAGACCTACGGGTCCATATCTAGTAGCTAGATGGCTTCTTCTCTCTTTTTGGATCTCAATACAATGTTCTCCCCCTCTCTCGTGGAGATCTATTCGATGTAATCTTATTTTTGCGGTGTGTTTGTTGAGACCGATGAATTGTGGGTTTATGATCAATTCTATCTATGAATAATATTTGAATCTTCTCTGAATTCTTTTATGTATGATTGGTTATCTTTGCAAGTCTCTTCGAATTATCAGTTTGGTTTGGCCTACTAGATTGGTTGTTCTTGCCATGGGAGAAGTGCTTAGCTTTGGGTTCAATCTTGCGGTGTCCTTTCCCAGTGACAGAAGGGGCAGCAAGGCACGTATTGTATTGTTGCCATCGAGGATAACAAGATGGGGTTTTTATCATATTGCATGAAACTATCCCTCTACATCATGTCATCTTGCTTAATGAGTTACTCTGTTTTTAACTTAATACTCTAGATGCATGCTGGATAGCGGTCGATGAGTGGAGTAATAGTAGTAGATGCAGAATCGTTTTGGTCTACTTGTCTCGGACATGATGCCTATATACATGATCATACCTAGATATTCTCATAACTATGCTCAATTCTGTCAATTGCTCAACAGTAATTTGTTCAACCACCGTAGAATACTTAAGCTCTTGAGAGAAGCCACTAGTGAAACCTATGGCCCCCGGGTCTCTTTCTCATCATATCAATCTCCATCACTTTACTATTGCTCTGGTTTTACTTTATTTATTTTGCATCTCTATACCAAAAATACCAAAAAATATTATTTATCATCTCTATCAGATCTCACTTTCACAAGTGACCGTGAAGGGATTGACAACCCCTAAGCGCGTTGGTTGCGTTGAGCTATTGTTTTTGTGTAGGTACGAGGGACTCGAGCGTAGCCTCCTACTGGATTGATACCTTGGTTCTCAAAAACTGAGGGAAATACTTACGCTACTTTGCTGCATCATCCCTTCATCTTCGGGGAAATCCAACGCAGTGCTCAAGAGGTAGCAATAACCCATCCTCCATGCAAGACACCATCGCACACGTTTCCCAACAATTACCGTCTGCGACAAGTGTTGCAGACCGTTTGTGATTTGTTGGGTATCACCGACGGTTGTCGCAAGAGTGACGTGTGCTTTTAGTTTAGGATCCCACACGTTTCCTGAAAGCATTACCATTGGGATTGTATTTTACATTGGGCACAGTTTACTCTGAGTTCTCATGTGCGATAACGCGATATCACAAACGGTTCCAGAGACCCTACGCACACATAGTAGCGCTGCAAATCATTTGCGATCTACTGTGTATCACCGACAGCTCCACTACGATTGACGTATGCTTTCCGATGTGGATCGCACACACTCATTTAGTTAAACCATGTGCGGAGCTATTGCCAGGTTAAAACAAAAATATCCCATTTTGAATCGGCATGCAAAAGATAAATTCGCCACGATATTAAATCAAACAAATAACCAAAAATATCACATTTTGAATCGGCACGCAAAAAGCAAATTCGCCACAATATTCGATTGAACAAATAAACAAAAATATCTCATTTTGAATCGGCACGCAAAAAGAAAATTCGCCACAATATTCAATTGAACAAATAGTGTCCACAGGAAGAACATTCATCAGATTTCGCAACAATTGCAATTGAACATATGGTAGCTAAATTCCAATGATTTGTCCACACATATATGCATTACATAATTAATCAAAGTATAGGAAATACGAAGACCTCATCAAATGGAAAACAATGGATCCATGCGTATATGTTTAGCGGCTAACTCTTACTCAATGTTTCAGGAGAAGGCATGCTGAAATCTTCATTATCACCAGTGGAATTGATGTAGTGATCCAGGAAGAAGTCCTTGACAAATCTCCGAACCATCAGCAATTCACTAGCCCGAAGTGGTTCAGGGGTCCTTGGTTTTAAGATGAGCTCCAGTATTTTTAAGATCAGAATGTGACATATGAGTGGAGTAGAAGATACTAATTAAGATAGACTTACTGGTACTAATTCGCGAGGATCTTCACAACTATTAGCAGATTTGCAGATGGAGATCATTGATACGTCCATTCTGCATCATTCTTTTATATCGATATTTATTGCATTATGGATTGTTATTTCACTTTATGTCACAATACTTATGGCTATTCTCTCTTATTTTACAAGGTTTACATAAGGAGGGAGAATGCCGGCAGCTGGAATTCTGGGCTGGAAAAGGAGCAAATATTAGAGACCTATTCTGCGCAACTCCAGAAGTCCTGAAACCCCATGGAACATCTTAAAATAAATAAAGAAAAATCCTCGCCAAAGATGAAGGCCAGGGGGCCCACACCCTGCTCATGAGGGTGGGGGGCGCCCCCCCCTAGGGCGCGCCCCCTACCTCATGGGCCCCCTGGTGGCTCTCCAACGTCCATCTTCTCCTATATGAAGTCTTTCGATGAGGAAAAAATCAGAAGGAACTTTTCGGGACGAGACTCCGCCGCCATGAGGCGGAACCTTGGCGGATCCAATCTAGAGCTCCGGCAGAGCTGTTCTGCCGGGGATACTTCCCTCCGGGAGGGGGAAATCATCACCATCGTCATCACCAACGCTCCTCTCATCGGGAGAGGGCAATCTCCATCAACATCTTCACCAGCACCATCTCATCTCCAAACCCTAGTTCATCTCTTGTATCCAATTCTTGTCTCAAAGTCCGGGATTGGTGCTAGTAGGTTGCTAGTAGTGTTGATTACTCCTTGTAGTTGATGCTAGTTGGTTTATTTGGTGGAAGATCATATGTTCAGATCCTATATGCATATTATTACCCCTATGGTTATGAACATGAATATGCTTTGTGATTAATTATGTTTGTTCTTGAGGACAAGGGAGAAGTCTTGCTGTTAGTAGTCATGTGAATTTGCTATTCGTTTGATATTTTGATAAGATATATGTTGTCTAGCCTCTAGTGGTGTTATGTGAACGTCGACTACATAACACTTCACCATTATTTGGGCCTAGAGGAAGGAATTGGGAAGTAATAAGTAGATGATGGGTTGCTAGAGTGACAGAAGCTTAAACCCTAGTTTATGCGTTGCTTCGTAAGGGTCTGATTTGGATCCATATGTTTCATGCTATGGTTAGGTTTACCTTAATACTTTTGCTGTAGTTGCGGATGCTTGGAATAGAGGTTAATCATAAGTGGGACGATTGTTCAAGTAAGAACAACACCCAAGCACCAGTCCACCCACATATCAAATTATCAAAGTATCGAACGCGAATCATATGAACGTGATGAAAACTAGCTTGACGATATGCCCATGTGTCCTCGGGAGCGCTTTTCCTATTATAAGAGTTTGTTCCGGCTTGTCCTTTGCTACAAAAAGGATTGGGCCACCTTGCTGCACTTTATTTACTTTTGTTACTTGTTGCTCATTACAATTTATCCTGTCGCAAAACTATCTGTTACCACTTATTTCAGTACTTGCAGAGAATACCTTGCTGAAAACCGCTTATCATTTCCTTCTGCTCCTCGTTGGGTTCGACACTCTTACTTATCGAAAGGACTATGATAGATCCCCTATACTTGTGGGTCATCAAGACTCTTTTCTGGCGCCGTTGCCGGGTAGTGTAGTGCCTTTGGTTGGTGGAATTTGGTAAGGAAAAATTTATATAGTGTGCTGAAATTTACTGTCACTTGCTACTATGGAAAGTAATTCTCTAAGGGGCTTGTTCGGTGTATCTTCACCCCGTCCAGTAGAGCAAAGAGTTGCTCCTCAACCTACTGAACCTATTGAAAATGAAACTCCTTTTGAATTTCCTTTGGGTATGATGGAAAAACTGCTAGCTAACCCTTTTACAGGAGATGGAACAAAGCATCCTGATGAGCACTTAATATATGTGGATGAAGTTTGTGGATTATTTAAGCTTGCAGGTATACCCGATGATGTTGCTAAGAAGAAGGTCTTCCCTTTATCTTTGAAGGGAGACGCATTGATATGGTATAGGCTATGTGATGATATGAAATCATGGAACTATAAAAGATTGAAATTGGAATTTCATCAAAAGTATTACCCTATGCATCTTGTTCATCGTGATCACAATTATATATATAATTTCTGGCCTCGTGAAGGAGAAAGCATCGCTCAAGCTTGGGGGGAGGCTTAAATCAATGTTATATTCATGCCCCAATCATGAGCTCTCGAGAGAAATAATTATGCAAAGTTTTTATGCTCGGCTTTCTCATAGTATTCAAACCATGCTCGATACTTCTTGTGTTGGCTCTTTTATGATGAAGACTATTGAATTCAGATGGAATTTATTGGATAGAATTAAACGCAACTCTGAAGATTGGGACCTCGACGAAGGTAAGGAGTCAGGTATGACACCTAAGTTTGATTGTGTTAAATCTTTTATGGATACCGATATTTTCTGTAAGTTTAGCACTAAATATGGACTTGAATCTGAGATAGTAGCTTCCTTCTGTGAATCTTTTGCTACTTATGTTGATCTCCCTAAGGAGAAGTGGTTTAAATATCATCCTCCCGTAGAAGTAAAAGTAGCTGCACCTATTAAAGTTGAAGAAAAGACTGTCACTTATAATGACCCTATTGTTCCTACTTCTTATGTTGAGAAATCACCTTTCCCTGTTAGAATAAAGGATCATGCTAAAGCTTCAACTGTTGTTCGTAAAAGCAATATTAGAACTTATACACCTCATGAGCAAGTTAAAGTAGAACCTAATGTTGCTATTGTTAAAGATATCTTGTCTGATAATATTGATGGGCATGTTACTCAGTTCAAAGGTGAAACTGCTAGAATTGCTAAACCTTGTGCTAAAGATAAACATAGACCTGTGGTAGGCGTGCCTGTTATTTCTGTTAAAATAGGAGATCATTGTTATCATGGCTTATGTGATATGGGTGCTAGTGCTAGTGTTATACCTTATGACTTGTATAAATAAATCAAGCATGAAATTGCACCTATTGAGTTAGAAGATATTGATGTCACAATTAAACTTGCCAATAGAGATACTATTTCAGCGATGGGAATTGTTAGAGATGTTGAAGTCTTGTGTGGGAAAACTAAATATCCTGCTGATTTTCTTGTTCTTACTTCTCCGCAAGATAGCTTTTGTCCCATTATATTTGGTAGACCCTTCTTGAACACTGTTAATGCTAGGATAGATTGCAAAAAGAATGTTGTTACTATTGGCTTGGATGATATGGTTCATGAGTTTAATTTCTCTAAATTTAGTAAACAACATCGTGAGGAAGAATTACCTAGTAAGGATGAAATTATTGGTCTTGCTTCTATTGCCGTACCTCCTAGTGATCCTTTAGAACACTATTTGCTAGACCATGAAAATGTTATGTTCATGAATGAAAGAAGGGAAATAGATGAAGTATTCTTTAAACAGGAACCTATTCTGCAACACAATTTTCCTGTTGAAATTTTAGGGGATCCTCCTCCACCCAAGGGTGATCCCGTATTTGAGCTTAAACCTTTGCCTGATAATCTTAAATATTCTTATCTTGATGAAAAGAAGATATATCCTGTTATTATTAGTGCTAACCTTTTAGAGCATGAAGAAGAAAGATTATTGAAAACTCTGAAGAAGCATCATGCTGCTATTGGATATACTCTTGATGATCTTAAGGGCATTAGTCCCATTCTATGTTAACATAAAATAAATTTGGAAGCAGATGCCAAACCAGTTCGTGATCCTCAACGACGTCTGAATCCTAAAATGAAAGAAGGGTAAGAAAAGAAATACTCAAGCTTCTGGAGGCAGGTATAATTTATCCCGTTGCTGATAGTCAGTGGGTAAGTCCTGTCCATTGTGTCCCTAAGAAGGGAGGTATTACTGTTGTTCCTAATGATAAAGATGAATTGATTCCACAAAGAATTATTACAGGTTATAGGATGGTAATTGATTTCCGCAAATTAAATAAAGCTACTAAGAAAGATCATTACCCCTTACCTTTTATTGATCAAATGCTAGAAAGATTATGCAAACATACACACTATTGCTTTCTAGATGGTTATTCTGGTTTCTCTCAAATACCTGTGTCGGCTAGAGATCAATCAAAGACTACTTTTACATGCCCTTTTGGTACTTTTGCTTATAGACGTATGCCTTTTGGTTTATGTAATGCACCTGCTACCTTTCAAAGATGATGATGGCTATATTCTCTGACTTTTGTGAAAAGATTTGTGAGGTTTTCATGGATGATTTTTCCGTCTATGGTTCCTCTTTTGATGATTGCTTGAGCAATCTTGATCGAGTTTTGCAGAGATGTGAAGAAACTAATCTTGTCTTGAATTGGGAAAAGTGCCACTTTATGGTTAATGAAGGTATTGTCTTGGGGCACAAAGTTTTTGAAAGAGGTATTGAAGTTGATAAAGCCAAGGTTGATGCTATTGAAAAGATGCCATGTCCCAAGGACATCAAAGGTATAAGAAGTTTCCTTGGTCACGCCGGATTTTACAGGAGGTTCATTAAGGACTTCTCAAAAATTTCTCGGCCTCTGACTAATTTATTGCAAAAAGATATACCATTTGTCTTTGATGATGATTGTGTAGAAGCATTTGAAATACTTAAGAAAGCATTAGTCTCTGCACCTGTTGTTCAGCCACCTAATTGGAATTTACCCTTTGAAATTATGTGTGATGCTAGTGATTATGCTGTAGGTGTTGTTCTAGGGCAAAGAGTTGATAAGAAATTAAATGTTATTTATTATGCTAGTAAGACTCTAGACAATGCTCAAAGAAATTATGCTACTACTGAAAAAGAGCTTTTAGCAGTTGTATTTGCTTGTGATAAGTTCAGACCTTATATTGTTGATTCTAAAGTAACTATTCACACTGATAATGCTGCTATTAAATACCTTATGGAAAAGAAAGATGCTAAACCTAGACTTATTAGATGGGTTCTCTTGCTACAAGATTTGATTTGCATATTGTTGATAGAAAGGGAGCTAAGAACCCCATTGCAGACAACTTGTCTAGGTTAGAGAATGTTCTTGATGACCCACTACCTATTAATGATAGCTTTCCTGATGAACAATTAAATATTATAAGTACTTCTCGTAGTACTCCATGGTATGCTGATTATGCTAATTATATTGTTGCTAAGTTTATACCACCTAGCTTCACATACCAGCAAAAGAAAAAGTTTTTCTATGATTTAAGACATTACTTTTGGGATGACCCACATCTTTATAAAGAAGGAGTAGATGGTGTTATTAGACGTTGTGTAACTGAGCATGAACAGGAACAGATCCTACGCAATTGTCATTCCGAGGCTTATGGAGGACACCACGCTGGAGATAGAACTGCACATAAGGTATTGCAATCTGGTTTTTATTGGCCTACTCTCTTCAAGGATGCCCGTAAGTTTGTCTTGTCTTGTGATGAATGTCAAAGAATTGGTAATATTAGTAGACGTCAAGAAATGCCTATGAATTATTCTCTTCTTATTGAACCGTTTGATGTTTGGGGCTTTGATTATATGGGACCTTTTCCTGCCTCTAATGGATACACACATATTTTAGTTGCTGTTGATTACGTTACTAAGTGGGTAGAAGCTATTCCAACTAGTAGTGCTGATCATAACACTTCTATTAAAATGCTTAAAGAAGTTATTTTTCCGAGGTTTGGAGTCCCTAGATATTTAATGACTGATGGTGGCTCACACTTTATTCATGGTGCTTTCCGTAAAATGCTTGCTAAATATGATGTTAATCATAGAATTGCATCTCCTTATCACCCTTAGTCTAGTGGTCAAGTTGAGTTGAGCAATAGAGAGCTCAAATTAATTTTGCAAAAGACTGTTTATAGGTCTAGAAAGAATTGGTCCAAGAAACTTGATGATGCATTATGGGCTTGTAGAACTGCATATAAAAATCCTATGGGTATGTCTCCGTATAAAATGGTTTATGGAAAAGCATGTCACTTACCTCTCGAACTAGAACATAAGGCATATTGGGCTATTAAAGAGCTCAACTATGATTTTAAACTTGCCGGTGAGAAGAGGTTATTTGATATTATCTCACTTGATGAATGGAGAACCCAAGCTTATGAAAATGCCAAGTTGTTTAAAGAAAAAGTTAAAAGATGGCATGACAAAAGGATACAAAAGCATGAGTTTAATGTAGGTGATTATGTATTGCTATACAACTCTCGTTTAAGATTTTTTGCAAGAAAACTTCTCTCTAAATGGGAAGGCCCCTATGTTATCGAAGAGGTCTATCGTTCCGGTGCCATAAAGATCAACAACTTTGAAGGCACAAATCCGAAGGTGGTAAACGGTCAAAGAATTAAATATTATATCTCAGGTAATCCCATAAATGTTGAAACCAATATTATTGTAACCGTAACCCTGGAGGAATACATAAGGGACACTTTCCAAAACATTTCAGACCCTGAAAAGGAATAGGTATGTGGTACGGTAAGTAAACCGACTCCAAAACAATTTTAAGGCAATATTTCTCCGTTTTGGAATATTTAGAAAAATAGAAAAATATGTAGTAGTCCGGGAAGGACACGAGGGCCCCACGAGGGTGGTGGGCGCGCCCCCCTACCTCGTGAGCACCTCGTGTGCCTTCCGGACTCCGTTTTCTTGCACGTTACGTATTTTGGTCGGTAAAAATTCATTATATAACCTCCCGAAGGTTTTGACTCCCGTATCACGCAAATCTCCTATGTTTTTGTTTTCGAGTTGTTGCTGCTGCAGATTAGAGCAAGATGTCTTCTCAAGAGTCAATCGGGGAGAGCCGGGTATATAATCCGGCACTGGAACCAAGGGCAAACAGCGACGCTGACCACTTTGGGCCAGCAACGGAGGAAGAGATGGAGGCTGACTTGATGAGAGTAGATGCCATGGAGGGTCAAGAAGTCATCTCTCGCCTCCGAGCTGGGTTCATGATGGGGGAACTACAGAGCTCAGCTATTCCAAACTCAGTTATCCCTTCTAATGTTAGATTTTTATCTTATGAAAATATGAAGAGGAGTGTCACTTGTTCTCCCGCAGCTATGCAACACCCTTGGGTGCAAGGAGCTTTAGCTGCCACAGGAAAGCTTCGTAAGGAAATAATGGACCTCAAATAGCAAGTCAACAAGCTCGAGGAGGAGAACCACATCCTGAGGGGAATCATCTCCAAGAATATTACACCGACAACAAAGAAGGAGATATAATCACATGGGTATGGGCACTCCCCTTGGCAACTGCCAAGCTTGGGGGAGGTGCCCCGGTATCGTATCACAATCACAACTCATATCTTTATCGTTTTTCTTAGTTCGATCCTATTAGTAGTATCTTGATCTAGTAGAATAAAGTTTATGGCATGATCTAGTTTTGAGTTTGCTTTATGATCTCTCTTTGTAATCGAGTCTGTGAGCTATATATAATAAAGATTAGTGTTGAGTCAAGGGCTTGATTATTTTGCCATGATCTTGGGTGAATAAAAGAAAAGAGAAAAAGAATAAAAAGAAACAAAGAGTTCATATTGATCTTATTGAGAGTAATGACTTCACATAGAAAGAGTATGATGATTAAAAGTTGTTGGGAGTTGGCAGACATAGCTTTGGTCATTGTTGCAATTAATAGGAAGTAATAAGGAAAGAGAGGTTTTCACATATAGATATATTATCATTGACATCTTTTATGATTGGGAACACTCATTAAAATATGACATGCTAAAGAGTTGATGTTGGACAAGGAAGACAACGTAATGAGTTATGTCTTTCTTATATCTGAGATAAAGTATGTTGTCATGGATCCTCTAACTTGTTGAGCTTGCCTTTCCTCCTCATGCTAGCCAAATTCTCAGCACCAAGTAGAAATACTACTTGTGCTTCCAAATACCCTTAAACCAGTTTTGCCATGAGAGTCCACTATATCTACCTATGGATTGAGTAAGATCCTTAAACTAAGTTGTCATCGGTGCAAAGCAATAAAAATTGCTCTAAATATGTATGATTGATTAGTGTGGGAGAAATGAGCTTTATACGATCTTGTGATGTGGAAGTAATAAAAGCGACGGACTGCATAATAAAGGTTCATATCACAAGGGACAATATAAAGTGACGTTCTTTCGCATTGAGATTTTGTGCATCCAACCATAAAAGCGCATGGCAACCTCTGCTTCCCTCTACGAAGGGCCTATCCTTTATTATTATCTTCTACCTTATGCAAGAGTCATGGTGATCTTCACCTTTTATTTTTCATTTTATCCTTTGGCAAGCTCAGCATGTTGGAAAGAACATGATATATATATATATATCTAATTGGATGTAGGGGAGCATGAACCATTATTGTTGACATTACCCTTGAGGTAAAAGGCTGTGGGGCAAAACTATAAGCCCCTATCTTTCTCTGTGTCCGATTAAAAATCCATAACCACAAGTATTGCATGAGTGTTAGCAATTATGGAGGACTAAATGATGGTTGAGTATGTGGACTTGCTTTTTAGCTCTGACATAGAATCTTTCCGATGTTATGATAAATTGCAATTGCATCAATGACTGAGATTATAGTTTGTCGGAGCCCAATAAGGTTCATGATTTATACTTTTGCATTGTGAATAGATCATCACTTGAACATAAGTAATCATATGACAAAATCTATATATGTTGCTGTTATGAGAATAATCATGATGCCTTCATGTCCGTATTTTATTTTTATCGACGCCTCTACCTCTAAACATGAGGACATATTTATTGTTATCGGCTTTTCGCTTGAGGACAAGCGAGGTCTAAGCTTGGGGAGTTGATACGTCCATTATGCATCATGCTTTTATATCGATATTTATTGCATTATGGACTGTTATTTCACTTTATGTCACAATACTTATGGCTATTCTCTCTTATTTTACAAGGTTTACATAAGGAGGGAGAATGCCGGCAGCTGGAATTCTGGGCTGGAAAAGGAGCAAATATTAGAGTCCTATTCTGCGCAACTCCAAAAGTCCTAAAACTCCATAGAACATCTTAAAATAAATAAAGAAAAATCCTCGCCAAAGATGAAGGCCAGGGGGCCCACACCCTGCTCACGAGGGTGGGCCCCCCCTAGGGCGCGCCCCCTACCTCGTGGGCCCCCTGGTGGCTCTCCGACGTCCATCTTCTCCTATATGAAGTCTTTCGATGAGGAAAAAATCAAAAGGAACTTTTCGGGACGAGGCGGCGGAACCTTGGTGGATCCAATCTAGAGCCCCGGCAGAGCTGTTCTGCCGGGGATACTTCCCTCCGGGAGGGGGAAATCATTCCCATCGTCATCACCAATGCTCCTCTCATTGGGAGAGGGCAATCTCCATCAACATATTCACCAGCACCATCTCATCTCCAAACCCTAGTTCATCTCTTGTATCCAATTCTTGTCTCAAAGTCCGGGATTGGTGCTAGTAGGTTGCTAGTAGTGTTGATTACTCCTTGTAGTTGATGCTAGTTGGTTTATTTGGTGGAAGATCATATGTTCAGATCCTATATGCGTATTATTACCCCTCTGATTATGAACACGAATATGCTTTGTGAGTAATTACGTTTGTTCCTGAGGACAAGGGAGAAGTCTTGCTATTAGTAGTCATGTGAATTTGGTATTTGTTTGATATTTTGATAAGATGTATGTTGTCTAGCCTCTAGTGGTGTTATGTGAACGTCGACTACATAACACTTCACCATTATTTGGGCCTAGAGGAAGGCATTGGGAAGTAATAAGTAGATGATGGGTTGCTAGAGTGACAGAAGCTTAAACCCTAGTTTATGTGTTGCTTCGTAAGGGGCTGATTTGGATCAATATGTTTCATGCTATGGTTAGGTTTACCTTAATACTTTTGTTGTAGTTGCGGATGCTTGCAATAGAGGTTAATCATAAGTGGGACGCTTGTTTAAGTAAGAACAGCACCCAAGCACCGGTCCACCCACATATCAAATTATCAAAGTATCAAACGCGAATCATATGAACGTGATGAAAACTAGCTTGACGATATTCCCATGTGTCCTCGGGAGTGCTTTTCCTATTATAAGAGTTTGTTTCGGCTTGTCCTTTGCTACAAAAAGGATTGGGCCACCTTGCTGCACTTTATTTACTTTTGTTACTTGTTGCTCGTTACAATTTATCTTGTCACAAAACTATCTGTTACCACTTATTTCAGTACTTGCAGAGAATACCTTGCTGAAAACCGCTTATCATTTCCTTCTGCTCCTCGTTGGGTTCGACACTCTTACTTATCGAAAGGACTACGATAGACCCCCTATACTTGTGGGTCATCAATCATGTGTGTGCAAACATAGTATCCACAAAGGTTGGTCCCCGCTTCTTATTGAGGACACTGAATTTTTTGTACAAAATTAGTCATGTATTTGTCCTGTTAGGAACAACTTAACGGGTGTTAGATGTATTATTTTTTTTCTTTGGACAAAATATAAAGAGGTTTATTTAGAAGCTTGAACATTTGACTAGCGTAAGAAAAGGTATTTGCAGACTATTGGATAAATTTTCCAAAAATAACAGATTTTGGTGTGTTACCGAAGAAACGATCTCGTGCTACAGAGGTAGTTCCATCTTGAACAAGTTCCCTAGTTTATTTTTCCACAATGCAAGCACACTGCAAATGATGATGAATTTTGACAACATCAATTATTGAACTAGATATGAATGCAAATTAATTTCAACATCATATAATTCAATACCTATCCATGAATTGTTGAAGATGCGTCAGATCCTGAGCATTTGTTGACTCTCTAAGAGAATCAATGTAGTAAACTGTGTTCTTGTTTGGAACAATGAATACCAATATCCAGTGATTGCTACATATTAAGAAAGCCATGAACTTACGAATTACGTCGAAATCTAAAAGACAATCATTGTATGCGTGGTTGTTTACTTGACTTACCATTCATGATATGGCCAGAGAAATGATTCTGCATGTGACGTGTTTTCGAAGAGACGGACGACCGTGTTAACGGCCCAGTCCCATAGGTCCTTACCATGTATTTTTTGTGCCATTTGCTAATTCGGGATCTATCAAATACACACTCTCCCTTTTTCTTCTCTGCGTGTTCAATCCCCTGAGAGGAATAAAATGCAGTTAGTTGTTTATCATTTACAGCCTTGTATGGAGAAGTTGATCAGAGTTTGTTAAGTACTTACAAAATTAGGCATCTAACAAGAGTGGCATCGAGCTCGTTGAAGTTGAAAAAGAGATGTAAGTCCTCGAAACTCACATTGATGGAACCAACATCATGTCGGAAATGATCTCTGTTGTAGTGCACTAGCAAACCATGAAGACCTGCTGACATTTGATCCATGCAATACTCATGTAACTCGCGGCAACTGGAGCTGCACTCATCAAAGTATTCGCCAACAAGAAATGGCTGGCCATGGATGTAATTGTGTGCTTCAAGTACATCTCCTTTACTTTTAGCAAGCAACAAACGTACTTATTCATCATCCACACCGTCAGAAATAATATTACTCCCGGTTCGAACAACCTGCTATTAATTTGGTTCTGGGCGATGACTGCTTTAAGTAAGAGGCAATCGTTCTCTTTCCTTTCACTGTCCCACTATGCTTCCTCGTTGTCGGTGTCAAAACCGGCGGATCTCGGGTAGGGTCCCGAACTGTGCGTCTGAGGTTGATGGTAACAGGAGACAGGGAACACAATGTTTACCCAGGTTTGGGCCCTCTCGATGGAGGTAAAACCCTACGTCCTGCTAGATTAATATTGATGAGTATGGGGGTTACAAGCGTTGATCTACCACGAGATCGTAACGGCTAAAACCCTAGAAGTCTAGCCTATCTGATTATGATTGTTCTATGTTGTACAAAGTCGGTTATAGAGAAAGTAATCTTCATATTGGGATGCCAAACTTGCCTTCCACGCCAAGGAGAGTCCCGTCCGGATACGGGAGATAATCTTCGGTCCGATATCTTTACAGCCCATCAGTCCAACCCACGCACCATAATCCGGACATCCGAGGACCCCCTAGTCCAGGACTCCCTTAGTAGCCCCCGAACCAGGCTTCAATGACGAGGTGTCCGGCGCGCAGATTGTCTTCGGCATTACAAGGCGGGTTCCTTCTCCGAATACTCCGACGAATATAGTCTTTGAACAATGACCGTGTCCGGATCTGCAAAACAAGTTCCACACACCACCGCAGAGAGTATAATATTTCACGAGTCTCATCTGCTGACAACTTTTTGTAACGTGACATCACGTCTCTGCCCAATTATTATTTCGAACCATTTTTCGGTCTACTGCTTCGTATTTTGAGATGCGGTTTTATTGGCATGTCTTGTCAAAGTAGAGATCATGTCCCCTTATTGCGGGAACCTCATCAGTACGGGTATGGGTAATCCAACCGTGCCGCATGCACGGCCCCTAGGGAATAGGCGAGTTTCACGGCAAGTGGGGAGGCATTTGATATTCACCGTCTTTATAAAGAGATAAGGATTTATCTCTTCTACCCACGCCTTCTCTCCTTCCGTCTACCCACTCTCGAGCTCCAGCGCCCAAGTTCTCATCTTTCCTCCCCCAAGAAAGCACTCCAACCATGTCCGGAGCGCAGGGTAAGTGGATGGCCTCTACCGTCAAGGAGAAAGACATCACCCAACTTCGGGAGGCCGGATATTTGTCCAGGAAAATCGCCCATCGGTTTCCTGCTATGGGACAGACCGTCCCCACTCCGGAGCCCCATGAGAGGGTCGTGTTCATCCCTCATTTCGTCCGCGGGCTGGGATTTCCTCTCCACCCATTTGTTCGTGGACTCATGTTCTACTATGGGCTGGACTTCCATGATCTGGCCCCCAATTCCTTCCTCACCATCTCGGCGTTTATCGTCATGTGTGAGGCCTTCCTTCGCGTCCCCCCCCCCCACTTAGGACTCTGGCTGAAGACCTTCAATGTGAAGCCGAAGGTAGTGGGCGGCGAGCACGCGGAGTGCGGAGGTGCCATGCTGAGCAAGATGTCCAATGTCCCGTGGCCCAAAGGTACGTTTGTGGAGACCGTCAAGGGGCGGCAGAAGTTGTGGTTCTATGTCACTGAGCCCTGCGATGCTACCTGGGCTATGGCTCCCGAATTCAAGTTCGGGGCCCCAATGCGGCTTACCTCCTGGCAGGAGAAGGGCCTGGATTGGTCTTCGTTGGATGAGTTGATTGTGCTTCAGACGCGCATCAGGAGCATGATGGACAAGAATGTCAAACTCGTCGATGTGATTCAGGTGATGCTAATTCGTCGGATCCTTCCATTCTAGAACCGGGCTTGCCATCTATGGGAGTTCAATCCGACCAAGCACGAGACCCTGCGACACGTCTTCAGAACTATGCACGAGGAGATCTGGAAGGTGCTCTTCAAGGCCAACGAGACGTGGCCGGAGACAACCGAGGACTGTGGACATGATCTGGCCCATCCAACCAGTTACAAGGTGTGTCCCTTTCTGGTTTGTTTAAGGAGGATGTCCCAATTTCCTTATTTTTCCTTTTCAGGATTGGACGAGGAAGGCGGAACGGATTCAATGTTCGGCTCCGCTGCCCGAGGAACCAGCCATCCCACTTTGACGAAGATGCTGGTTCCGGAGCCCTATGTGGCGCCGGAGAAGAAAGCCAAAAGGAAGGCCAAGGGGACCAGAGGAGGCTTCCGTCCCAAGGGTACTTCGGACGCAGCGTCCGAAGATGCCGAAACCAACTTTGTCGCCGAAGACGACGAGGAGGAGGAAGAAAGCAACTTCCCCCTCCCCGAGGGGGGGGGAGAAGAGGGTCGCCTCCACAGATCTGGAGGCGGAGGCATCCAAGAAGGGAAAGGTTCCCTCGCGGATAGCTCCGCGTGGGACGTCGATAGCAGCCCAGAGCAGCGCCCTCGAACAAGCCCCTGGCCGAATCGTGAGTATCCAAAGACCCTGAAGTATTCATACATTCTCCTCTTTCACCTCATAATTCTAACGTGTTGAATCATGCATTTGCAGTCCGGCTCGTTCCGCCCTCGAGCGATCCTCGTCTACAGGGAACTCGCTGGATCCGAAGGTGATGGACAGCGAGTCCCTTCCCACGGCCTCCTCTCCCAAGGCTACGGACGACACCGAGGTGTTGTCCAGAAGGACCCCCGGCCAGGGAGAGACGCAGGAGGTCGTCAAGATGATGCTAGAGGGCGAGACCTCGGCCGTCGAACACATGGGGGAGCAGATCCTCATGGAGACCGGCGGTGGGGGCTATGTCCAATTCGGCCCCCAGCCGAATGCGGTCCCGGAGACCTATACCGCTCTGGAATCCGGCCAGCAGCCTCCTTCATTGGAAGGAGGTGTGCCTATTACACCGGTGACCTCTGTCCAACCAGAGGCACCAGATACCTTACTGGAGGCGCTGCGAAGCGCTTCCATCGTTGAGGAACACCGTGCCCTTATGGGTGCGGTGATTGAGAAGATTCAGTCTGCGAAGAGCGGACTGACCGAAGCCTGTGCGAGCCTTCTAACAGGCTTTGAGGTAGGCGCTGCATTTATGTAAAAAGAAAGTTACAGTATAGACAGTAGCCCGTGAGACTCTGTCCGGTGTATGGAAAGAAAAGCCGAACAGAGGATCAAATAGCTATTCGCAGGAAACTAATCATACATGTCTTTGTGAATAAGCAGGCATCGCTGCTGGCCGCGACTTCTCATGCTGTTGAAGTCTCTGGACTGAAGCGGAAGCTGGAACGGACCGAGGAAGAGCTCGGCCATGCGAAAAACCAGCTGGAGAATACCCAAGGTATGCAATGATATTGTGTATGTCTGGAAGGGATGAATAATGTGAGTTGATCACAGTTTCATGAAATTTATTAGGGTCGACGACTGAGGTAGAGGCCCTCAAAAAGGCGCTGGACGAGGCCGAGGAGAGAGCGGTAAATGAAAAAACCGCCCGAGAAAAGCACGAGGCCAGGATGGTGAGGTCCAGCAGGAGCTCCAGGATGCAGTGAAGAATGCGAGTCCCTGGAGCGCCAGAATGCGGACCAAGAGTCCGAACTTGCTAAGGTCCGCCAAAGCACACAAGAGGCCCGAGCCGAAGCCCAAGACGACCTCTGGGAGATCCAGGAGGCCAAGAAGATTGTGGCGGGTAAGGCTTTCATTATGCAAATCAAGTATGTGAGCCCGAGCTATCTCTTACTGACTCAGGTTTGGAGTTCTCCAGGGGTGTTCGCGGATTTGCCGCGTAGTGTTTCTGACGCTGCAAAATTCTTCTGGGTCGAAGAGGGGAGCTCAACAGAGAAGCTGTTCTGGTCGCAATACCTTGCACCAGAACATCCGGCACCCTTTAGAGACCAGCTAAAACAGTTGGTCGAGCTGCATAGGGTGGCCGAACTAGCCATGAAGGATTTAATAATCTGACTGTGGCCTACAGAAGCTATACCCAGCAGCAACTTCGGCCTCGTGAAGCGGCTGGTCAATGCCTGCCCGCGGCTTCATGCCATCAAGAGGTCTGTCTGCATAGAAGGTGCGCGGATGGCCTTCGCCCGTGTCTAGATACAATGGGCGAAGATGGATGTCGTCAAGCTCGCGACCGAAGGACCGCCTGCGGGCAAGGAGCACCACACACCCGAGCGGTATTTTGAAGATGTTCTGAAGGGATCCCGCATTGTGGTGGAGCAATGTGGTAAGGACATAATTTTCGAATGAATACATTCATGTAATCCCGCCCTGTATGATAAAAACAAGGCTTGATATGTAATATAATGCTTTGCTGTTTTGTTTAGTTAAAAAATTTACCTCCCGTGCAGCCGTTTTTATCAAATCTGAGAGTTGGCCAGTCGTCGGCTTCAGCCCCCACGTAGGTAGTACTGGGGTGTTGGGGATGAATCTAAACACGCTTTATCCAACAGTTTGGTCCTTAAAGGAGGTGTTTAGCACAACAAACCAGGCAATCGGACTATGTGGCTTTATTACCCTCACTTAGCCGTAGGAGTTTAACAATTAAAATATAGGCGCATCCCCTAGTGTCCAGACTAGGGTGTTGGAAACACCTGATCGGATGAGAACCGATTTGTCGTGTAATGCGGGAAAATCGCTAAAGATTTGAAACCTCCGAAGAGCTGACCGTCTCACGCCGCATCATGGCAGTCAGTTTTTGACTTTCTCTACTGAGGTGCTCATCCAGATGAACCGGGACACAATCATAGTAGTTCTCCCTTTACTACCCTAGCTGATATAGCAGAATGTAAGGTAGTAAGCACAGGAGCCGGGCAACCCAACTATTGACCAAAGACATGATTCGGAGCCAATGCATATAATGCTAAATTCGTCGTGCCGAACTATACTGTAAAGTGTTCGAACTTGTTGCCATAGTGTGGGGCGCCATAAAGCCCCTGGAGGATTACGGCGTACTATGGTGTACGCGTGCAAATTAAAATAGCAAAAAATAAAAGTAAAGAAGAAGCTAGTGCCACATATGTTGGGCCGCAAACTGTTTCTATTATAGTTTTAATTAACATGTCAGAGCGTACATGAAAAATCAAAGGGGTGCGAGAAGCAACAGTGGCAATTTAACATGCCAAGACCAAGGAGGAGCTGCGTACGGGTCCTGAAAACAGGTAGAGTGATCGCCAAGAGGGACATCTAGAGATTCCCCCGCACGTATGTGCTACTTGCCACCTTGGTGTGTCCGTTCTTCGAAAGGACCAATTATGAGGCCGATGAGAGGGACCTGCGGAAAGGAAACTTGAAGAGGAAAAAAGAAAAAGTGAAAGTATGTGTGTCCAGGGGAGGTCGAGCCTTGTTATGGATCACAGTCTAGGTATGCCTCCGTCTAAGCCCATGGTATTTGGGGTGCGTAGTTATGTACGCACGGTGCGAATGCCGCCACTTGGTGTGGTCTGGGATGGAGGCCGAATTGCTAGTTGAGTATGGGCTGTCCTGGCGTGTGGTAGCCCGGACTCGTTTGACAGTGTTCGGGAGTATGGCTGCCGAATTAAGGTTCTGCTTGTGGAGGCTGCTTTGTGCTTCTGCTGCCAGGGCAGCAGTGTGCTCCTCTGTGCGGAGGGAGCGCTCCATATTTCCATTGACTGTTATGACACCGCGTGGTCCGGGCATCTTGAGCTTGAGATAAGCATAGTGCGGTACCGCATTGAATCGTGCAAACGCAGTTTGTCGGAGCGGAGCGTGATAGCCACTACAGAAGGGGACGATATCAAAGATTAACTTCTCGCTTCGGAAGTTGTCCGGAGATCCGAAGATGACCTCCAATGTGATTGAGCCCGAGCAGTGGGCCTCTACACCTGGTATAACTCCTTTAAAGGTAGTGTTGGTGGGCTTGATCCTTGATGGATCGATGCCCATTTTGCACACTTATCCTAGTAAAGCAGGTTGAGGCTACTGCCGCCGTCCATGAGGACTCGTGTGAGATGAAATCCATCAATTATTGGGTTGAGGACCAGTGCAGCTAACCCACCATGACGAAAGTGATCGGGCATGACGACCATGGGTTGAATTTTGGGGCGACTGGCTCTATCGCATAGACGTCCCTGAGCACGCGTTTGCGCTCCCTCTTGGGGATATAGGTGGCGTATATCATGTTCACCGTTTTGATTTACAGAGGAAACTTCTTCTGTCCCCCTGTGTTCGGTGGACGGGGCTCCTCCTCGTCGTTCTCGCTTTGCGACCCCTTCTCTTTGTCTTCGGCATTTAACTTGCCGGCTTGTTTGAAGACCCAAGAACTCATGTGGGTATGATTGGCTGGTTTATCAGGGGTGCCATGGATCTGGCATGGGCGATCGAGTATGCGGTCCAGGCTGGGAGGGCCCTGATTATTTCTTTTATATGGCTTCTTTCGCTGACTGGACTTGGAGCCACTGAATCCGGCGTTGACCGCCTTGTCCTCGGTATTATCACCGTTGCCTCGACGTCTATGTTTGTTGCGTCGGGGCTTGCCATTGCTGTTTCTGGCTTCCGAAGTGCCGGGTTCGCTTGTATTGTTATTACTGCGGGCTAGCCAGCTATATTCGCCCGCGCAAAAGCAGGTCATGAGTGCCGTGAGGGCTTCCATGGACTTCGGCTTTTCTTGGCCGAGGTGTCGAGCGAGCCATTCGTCCCATATGCTATGTTTAAATGCCGCCAAGGCTTCGGCGTCCAGACAATCAACGATCTGGTTCTTTTTGGTTAAGAATCTAGTCCAAAATTTCTTGGCTAACTCTCCGGGCTGTTGGATTATGTGACTTAAGTCATCGGCTTCCGGAGGTCGAACATATGTACCTTGGAAGTTGTCGAGGAAGGCTTCTTCCAAGTCCTCCTAGCTGCCAATAGAGTTTTCAGGCAGGCTGTTCAGCCAGTGTCGGGCTGGCCCCTTAAGTTTTAGGGGTAGGTATTTGATGGCATGAAGATCATCGTTGCGCGCCATGTGAATATGGAGGATAAAGTCTTCAATCCATACCGCAGGATCTGTGGTTCCATCATATGATTCGATATTGACGGGTTTGAACCCTTCTGGAAATTCATGTTCCATTACTTCATCAGTGAAGCAGAGGGCGTGTGAAGTGCCTCTATATCGGGCCAGGTCGCGACGTACCTCGGATGGAGTCCGTCTGCGATTTTCAGCTCGGACGTAACTATACTTGGCATGTTCGGCTTGATAGTCGTCGTCGCGCGTCCGGGCACGCCCCCGTGATACATAGATCGATCTGGCCGGACTTGCTTTATTCTTTAGGCCCTACCGGAGATCATATGTGTATCTCTGAGCAATTTTGTCTCTGTCGTTATGGTGAGGTGGTACAGGCCGGTATTCGGCTTTGGTTGCCGCTTTGTCCCGACCACGTGTTGGTCGGTCAGCCGTATTGTGCACTGATGGAACGGGCTCCAACGCCTCGTCATCGAATTGAGGTAATAATTTGCGCTTTGGGTAACTTTTGAGTGGTCTCTTGAGGCCGTATTCTTCGGCTTCGAGGACATTAGTCCATCTATCATTGAGCAGATCTTGATCAGCTTGAAGCTGTTGCTGCTTCCTTTTCAGGCTCCTTGCAGTGGCTATCAGCCGGCGCTTGAAGCGCTCCTGCTCTAGGGGCTCCTCAGGCACGATGAAATCCTCGGTGCCGAAGCTTGCCTCATCCTCGGAGAGTGGAAGGTAATTATTATCCTCCAAGTCTTCGTGTACGGCCTGTTCGTCAGGGCTGACTCGCCCATCTTCCCGTTCGTCCTGTTCAGAAGTTGGCTGAACGGGGTCTTCATTGTCTTCGGCACCATCCGGAGTGTTATCTTCTCCTGTGTCGGTGTTGTTGTCTTTGCTGCGGCGTGACTGAGAGCGGCGCCGTTGACGCCGACGCTTTGGTTGTATCTCGGGATGTATGTCGTCAACCGGATCTTCCTTGTCATCACTGCTATTCTCTTTTGGTGCATCCACCATGTATACATCATACGAGGAAGTCGCCGTCCAGCATCCGGTAAATGGCGGGTTTTGTGCCTCTTCTTCTCCGGCATCGTCGTCCATACCGCTGATGTCGTCGGAGCCATAATCGAGCATGTCAGTTAGGTCTTCGACAGTGGCTATTAAGTGGGCGGGGGGTGGGAAGTGAAATTCTCCGTCATCGGCCTCCATTTCAAACCAGATATAATTCGGTTGTGAGTCCCCCGCTAGGGAGAGTGTTTTTAATGAGTTTAGCACATCGCCTAAAGGTGATTGTCGGAAGATGTCCGCGGAGCTGAATTCAACGATCGACGACCAATCAAGCTCTTCATGCGCGGACGCACAGGCTTTGAAACCTATAGCCGGAAACGTGTCCGAGGTTCTAGTAACAAAGATCTCACTTGAGGTTGGGTCTGTGTGCGGCTCCAACGCCGCTGAGTCTGCGGCCTCCATGGCGGGGTTGAGCCTCCCGTCCTCGGATAGTGTGACCTGCTCCGGATCTAGAGCCGAAGCAGTTGCAGGTTCTATCTCCTGGGAGTAGTTTGATGACAGATTTAAGCCATGTTTATCGTGGTGACAGGGAGCGGCTACCGCCACGGTCTTGAATCCGTCGAAGATCAAGTCTCCACGGATGTCCGCGACGTAGTTCAAGCTTCCAAATCTGACATGATGGCCGGGGGCGTAGCTATCAATCTGCTCTAGATGGCCAAGCGAGTTGGCCCGCAGTGCGAAGCCGCCTGTAGGATCGAGAAGAGGTGTCTAGAGGGGGTGAATAGACTCTTATCAAGAAAAGTTGCGGTTTTTAATTTCTTTAGGTTGAAGTGGAGTTTTGGCACAAGTTTGAACATTCACAATACATCTCAAGCAAGCATGACAAGAGTATATGAGCAGCGGAAAGTAAGTCATGCAAGTTGCAAGAATGTAAGGCGATGGGATTGGAGTGTGCAAACGCAATTGGAGATACGGAGATTTTTGGCGTGGTTCCCACAGGTGGTGCTATCGTACATCCACGTTGATGGAGACTTCAACCCACGAAGGGTAACGGTTGCGCGAGTCCGCGGAGTACTCCACCCACAAAGGGTCCGTGAAGAAGCAACCTTGTCTATCCCACCATGGCCATCGCCCACGAAGGACTTGCCTCACTAGGGTATATCTTCACGAAGTAGGCGATCTCCTTGACCGTACAAACTCCTTGGTTCAACTCCACAATCTTGACGGAGGCTCCCAAGTGACACCTAACCAATCTAGGAGACACCACTCTCCAAGAGGTAACAAATGGTGTGTTGATGATGAACTCCTTGCTCTTTTGCTTCAAACGATAGTCTCCCCAACACTCAACTCTCTCTCATGGGATAGGATTTGGTGGAAAGATGATTTGAGTGGAAAGCAACTTGGGGAAGGCTAGAGATCAAGATTTATGTGGTTGGAATGAAGTATCTTGACCTCAACACAAGTGTAGGTGGTTCTCCCTCAGAAAATGTATGTTGGAAATGTAGGCATGTTATGATGGCTCTCTCCACGAATGAAGAGTGGGTGGAGGGGTATATATAGCCTCCACACAAAATCTAACCATTACACACAAATCACCAAACTCGATGAGACCGAGTCATACAACTCGGTCAGACCGATTTAGTTCATAATGTGACTGTTAGGGTTTTCGGTGGGACCGACTTGATCAACTCGGTGGAACCGATGTGCTGGGGTTAGGGTAAAGCCTCATCTCGGTTGGACCGATTACACAAATTCGGTGGGACCGATTTTGGTAATAAGTTAAACAGAGAGTTGGCCAAGCAAACTTGGTGGGGCCGATGACATGTTTCAGTGAGACTGAAATTAATGCAATAGGCAACAGAGAGTTTGCAAGCGCATCTCGGTGAGACCGAGATCCCATCGGTGAGACCGAATTGATTAGGATTTCTGGCAGTGGCTATGTCAAGAGAACGCGATGGCGCTAGATAGAAAGTTTCGGTGGGCCGAGTTTGACTTTTGGTTTGGGACAAATGTGGATATGAGAAAGTGGTTGAGCGCTTTGGAGCATATCACTAAGCACTTTGAGCAAGCAAGCCATTAAGCAACACCTCATCCCCTCTTAATGGTATTGGCTTTCCTATGGACTCAATGTGATCTTGGATCACTAAAATGAAAAATGTAGAGTCTTGAGCTTTGAGCTTGAGCCAATCATTTGTCTTCATCATCTTGAAGGGGTCCCACATCCTCTAGTCCATGCCACTCCACTATTGGACTTATCTGAAATATGCTAGATGAAAGTATTAGTTCAACAAGAGATATGTTGAATTAATTACCAAAATAACCCGGGGAGCACTTGTGCTTTCAATCTCCCCCTTTTTGGTAATTGATGATGTCGGTGTCAAAACCGGCGGATCTCGGGTAGGGGGTCCCGAACTGTGCGTCTAGGCCAGATGGTGACAGGAGGCAAGGGACACGAAGTTTTACCCAGGTTCGAGCCCTCTCGATGGAGGTAAAACCCTACGTCCTGCTTGATTAATATTGATGATATGGGTAGTACAAGAGTAGATATACCACGAGATCAGAGAGGCTAAACCCTAGAAGCTAGCCTATGGTATGATTGTTGATGTGTATGTTGTCCTACGGACTAAAACCCTCCGGTTTATATAGACACCGGATAGGGTTAGGGTTACATAGAGTCGGTTACAATGGTAGGAGATCTGAATATCCGTATCGCCAAGCTTGCCTTCCACGCCAAGGAAAGTCCCTTCCGATCATGGGACAGAGTCTTCAATCTTGTATCCTCATAGTCCAGGAGTCCGGCTGAAGGTATAGTTCGGCTATCTGAACACCCCCTAATCCAGGACTCGCTCAGTAGCCCCTGAACCAGGCTTCAATAATGAGGAGTCCGGCGCAGATTGTCTTCGGCATTGCAAGGCGGGTTCCTCCCCCAAGTACTTCATAGAAGATTTTGAACACAAAGATAGTGTCCGGCTCTACAAAATAAGTTTCCACATATTGCCATAGAGAGAATAATATTTACACAAATCTAATCTGCTGACGTATTCCGTAGTGTGACATCACACCACGGCCAAGCTTTTATTCGAACCGTTTTACTGTCCCATCTTAGCGCGTTATGCGAGGCGGTTTCCTTGGCACGTCTTGTCAAAGCAGAGATCGTGTCCCCTTATTCCGGGATTCTCATCAATACGGGCGTGGGTAACCCAACCGCTTCTAGGACTCCTAGATCATAGGCAAGTCCAAACGGACATGGGGAGGACGCTCGATATCCACCCTCTTTATAAAGGGACAAGGCCTTTTATTTTTCCCTCCCGTGCTCAATCGAATCCTTCCCCCACCTCAAGCTCAAACACCCAAAGTTCAGGTCAGGTGCTCCGAACCTTCGGTCATGTCCAGATCTAGCCTTCAAGGCCGATGGGTGCCTTCTTCCGTCACGGAAGAAGATGTCAAAAAGTTGAGGGAGGCCAGATATCTGACCGCCGAGATTCTGCATCGGCTGCCTCCCCGGGGGCAGGCCGTCCCCTCCCCCAAACCCAACGAGAGCGTCGTGTTCGTCTCCCACTTCCTCCGAGGTCTATGCCTTGCATTGGATCCTTTTGTCAGCGGCTTGATGTTTTACTACGGGCTAGATTTCCATGATCTAGCTCCGGACTCCTTTCTTCATATCACGACATTTATTGTTGTGTGCGAGGCCTTCCTTCGGGTTACCCCTCACTTTGGCCTATGGCTCAAGACCTTTGAAGTAAAACCGAAGATGATCGAGGGGCAACATGCGGAGTGTGGAGGTGCCTCAATACGCAAGATGACGGGAGCTGCATGGCCCAAAGGTTCCATTCCAGAGGTGTCTGAATTGTGGCAATAGGAGTGGTTCTACATCACGGCTCCTAGAAGTGCCAAGTGGGCGGCCGCCCCTATCTTCCGCCCGGGCCCTCCACCACAACTGATGTCATGGATTAGCAGAGGATTGAGCTGGGGTCCGGCCAAGGACATGCCTATACTGCAAAGACGCATTCAAGATCTCTTTAATGGAGATTTCAGTTTGGTTGCGGTAGCACAAGTTACGCTGGTTCGCCAAGTCCAGCCTTGCAAACGCCAGCCTCTCCGCTTGTGGGAGTTTAATCCCGAGGGACCACGCGCCATTCAAAATTTCCTCGGCCTGACACACGAGGAGATGTACAAGTCATTCTTCGGACCTCAGGTGGAGTGTCCGGAAATCACCGAGGACGTGGGCCTGAGTAGTAACCGCGCCGCCGAACAGGTAAGGCATCTTCCGGCCGAACATGCTATCTCTCATTTGTTACGAAGTTATTTCTGAGAGTTCGCCTTTTGATCTGGACTTGCTAGCAAAGGCAAAGTTGATTCGGTGTTCGGCCCCCCTCCCTGAGGGTTTGGAAAATCCGGTCCTGGAAAAGATGCTCCAGATCGCACCTTGCCCGAAGCCCTTGATGGAAGATACTGCGGAGGACAGTAAGGGCGGACGCGGGCCCCCAATGCTGCCCATTCTAACTGAGGGAGCGGGCGTCTCCATGAAGGAAGACGACTGGAAGAGGAAAAGGACCGAGCCCGAGGATTCGGAAGCCGAAGCTTCCAAACGGGAGAAGAAGTCTCCCACCGAGGGTCCTACCTCGGGGGTGATGTTGCCACACAAAGTCCGCTGGGGGATCAATTCTCCCGCGAGTCATAAGTGACCCGGAATACTTTAACAGTACATATATGCCATCTTTTTCTTCTGAGAAAATAACCACCGCATATATCTTAGCAGTTCGGGCCTTAGCCCCTCTCAAATGAGCTCGTCTTCAGGGGATCTTCTTCCAGAGATGATGGAGAGCGAAACGCCTCCTCCGGACTCCTCCGCTCCGGAAGCGGGCGGCCCTGAAGTGTCGTCGCGGAGGGCCTCTCCGAGTCCGGTGAGGCCAGAAGATAATCCCATTGACCCCCGAAGCTCCCAGTGTCCGGCTTCCGAAAAGAGCAGACAAAAGAGTCCGGCACCGTCTAGTGCGCGATCGTATGTGCTGAGGGAGTTGGTGGGGCGAGCGGCCATCTTAGATGAACACCGTGTGCTGATGGATACGGTGATGGAGAGAATACTGTCCGCCGAAAGTGGATTGCATGAAGCTTTTATGAGTCTACTGACAGGTTTTGAGGTACGTAAAATAATGTATGATAGTCCTGCACATACTAGGTGTGCCCTGTGTAGATAGTAGCCCCTGAGAATCTGGTTGTCATGGGAAACGACGACGAACAGAGGATCATATTCCCGGGTAATAACCATACTGCCTCGATGTGTAGGTGATGGAAGCTCCGGTGGCTAGCCGGACTAGCGACTTTGCCCATTTAGAACGGCAGTTGGATGCGGCAGACGCCGACATCGAGCTTGTTAACAAAAGGCTTAACGAGGCACAGGGTAAGTGTCATTATCTGGTGAACGTCACATAGGAATAGTAGCACGATGCCAGTACCTTTAATATGTTGTGACTGCAGATGGGGCTGCCACTGTTGAAGCCTTGCGGGCAGAACTTGCTCGAGCCAAGGAACAAGCGAGGTTGGGTAATGCGGCTGCTTTAAAGGCGGCCAAAGAGTTGCAAGCTGAGAAGGCCGCACATGGCGAGAGCCGAGACAAGATGGCCAAGATGGCCATAGAATTAAAAGCCGCCGCCGACTGTTGCCGGGTTCTTGAAAAGGAAAACCAGGCAAAGGCATCGGACCTTGAGAAGGCTGCTGCGACGAGAAAGGATCTCCGCTCTGCTATGAGGGCAAAGAAGGAGGAGCTGCGGGAAGCCAAGGATATTGTAGCTGGGAAATCTTTTATGTTGCGGAGGAAGTTCGGAGATCCACGATATGCCCCCCTGGATCGGCTGTGGAGCTCGGAGGATGTGTATATGGATTTGGCGGCGAGCGCTACCGATGCGGCCAAGTACTTCCAGGGTCAGACGGACCGTGGAGTAGACCAGCTGTTTTGGAGACAATTCCATACTCCCGAGCGTCCACTTTCATTGACTGACCAATTAGCCAAATGGGCCGAACTAAATAGGTTGTCCGGACTCTCCATGAGGTCTGTTGTGGATCAGTTATGGCCGGAAGGGTCAAAACCGAACAGCTATTTCATCTTGGTGCAGCAGTTACGCGATGTGATGCTGCGCATTGACGCGATGAAGAGGTCGGCGTGCATAGAGGGCACACGGATGGCCTTTGCCTGTGTCAAGGCATACTGGGCGGAGATGGATGCTACCAATGTTGCAGCGCGGGATTCGGCCATAGGTCGAAAGGCTGCTGAGCACTACTTTGAAGAAGTTCTTGAGGGTGCCCGTTTGGTAGAGACCAAGTGCTCAAAAATTATTATGTTTGAGTGATATGTAATCTCATTGTAAGCGAAATGCTTTTATAGAGTTTTATAAGGCTATTTTTATACTTGTGCCTGAAAGTAATATGATGCCTCCTGGGCGGCCATTTTTGTATACGTGTGTATAACCTGAACAATTGCAGTCGTCGGCTTCAACCCCACGCATATAATGCGGGGGTGCTAGCAAAAACACGCGTTCACACTTAACCAAACATCTTGGTCCTATTAAGGAGGTGATAGGGGAGCGAGCGAGGCAACCGGACTATAATGCTTTAACACTTTCACTTAGCCATAGGAGTTTGACAGTGGGGCTACTAGATAGCCCTGGTGGTTCCGCACTCTCCCGATCTCGGGGTGCGTATATGCCTGGCCGGAAAACGGCCCTTCGTTAAGGTGGAGGAATTCTAACATTCCCACAGGTCATCGAGTGGTTGACCAGTCTCACGCTATATCATGACAGTCAGTTTTCGGCTTTCTCTACTGAGGTGCTCGTCCGGATGAACCAGGACACAATCGCAGTAGTTCTCCTGGTGCTACCTTAGCCGGTAAAGCAGAACGTAAGGCACCAAAACACAGGAGCCGGCAAACCCAACATTTTACCAAAGACAATGATTTGGAGCTGATGCATATAGGGCCAAACTCGCGACGCCGAACACTCCCTAAGGTATTCGGTCTTTGTGGTATAGACCGGGCCTAAATAATGGCCTTTGTAAGAAGCCCCTTGTGTCTAGGTACGTGCATTGTTCTGGCGTGGCCACATGCCAAGACGTCAGCATCCTTCACAACGGTGGATATGTATCAACAAGAGACAGTAAAAAAGGTTTACGCAGGGTCTTAATCTAAAAAGAATCCATTGAGCGGGTCCCTGCTGCACGTCTGCGCCTGTGTCTCCGTTGTGCCGTATCCTGGATGGGTGTAGCATGATGATCGTCTGTAAAAGAGAGGAAGTTAAGTGAAAGAGTTGTCGTGCAAAAAGATAGTTTTTAAAGAAACCATGTATAATTGAAGATGATAAGAAATTGTCACTTGTCTGCGCGCGTTGAGCCCCTTGTATTGACGAATAGGGGTGTGATCACTTATTCGGTGTAAATAGCGGCACCGGACTCGATCGCTGGTCTGGACGTCTTTAATGTTCGGCTGCCAAGGTAGCCTCACTCTCTTCGGCGCGCAGAGAGCGCTTGATATCTCCATGCACTGTAATGATGCCACATGGACTGGGCATCTTGAGTGTGAGGGAGGCGTAGTGTGGTATTGCATTAAAGCGAGCGAAAGCTTCGCGTCCAAGTAGTGCTTGATAGCAACATTGAAACGGAGCGATGTGGAAAGTTAAATGCTCGCGACGGAAGTTATCGGGGGAGCCTAATATAACTTGTAGTAGGAGGGAGCCCGTACAATGAGCCCCTGGGCCTGGCGTTACTCCTTTAAAGGTAGTATTGCTATGGAGAATTTGTGTTGGGTCTAACCACATCCCGCGGATTGTATCCTGGTATATTAGGTTTAGGTTGCTGTCGCCGTCCATCAAGACTCGTGTGAAGTGATATCCGCCAATTACTGGGTCTAATACCAAGGCAGCCCATCCTGCGTGTTGGATACTTGCTGAGTAATCACGATGGTCGAAAGTGATCGGTTGAGATGACCATTGGCAGGACTTCGAGGTGACAGGCACTTGGGTATATTTTCCTGGGGGTGCCGCATTGTTTTTTCCCTTGATCATGTGTAGTACGTTTACTGTTTTGACTTCTGGTGGGAATTTCTTTTGTTCCCCCGTGTCTTGCTTGGGGGGCTCGTCCTCGTCTTCACTTGGTGTGTCCTCCCCCTTGTGTACGGCGTTGAGCTTGCCGGACTACTTGAAGACCCAACATTCTCTGTGGGTATGATTGGCAGATTTACCCGGGGTACTGTGGATCTGACATACTTGGTCCAGAATTTTGTTGAGGCTGGACAATTCATCCCTGGTGCTTTTAGTGGGTGGCTTTTGACCTGGCCGAGAGCTTTTGAATCCGGCATTTACTGCCGTGCCCTTCGTGCTGTCTTCTTTATTCCGGCATTTGTTATTGCTGTTGCGCCGTGATTTCCCGTTTCCATCTCTAACTTCCGATGTACTGGGGTCGCTGGTGCTGCATCTTGCTAGTCAGCTGTCCTCACCCGCGCAAAAGCGGGTCATGAGGTTTGTTAATGCAGCCATCATTCTCGGCTTATTTTAGCCGAGGTGTCTGGCGAGCCATTCGTCACGGACGCTATGCTTGAAAGCCGCTAAGGCTTCGGCGTCCGGACAGTCGACAATCCGGTTCTTTTTAGTAAGAAACCTATTCCAAAGCTTTCGGGCTGACTCTCCGGGCTGCTGAGTTATATGGCTCAGATCATCCGCATCTGGAGGTCGGACATAAGTCCCTTGAAAATTTGCCCGAAAGACGTCTTCGAGCTCTTCCCAGCTTCCAATGGAGCTTTCGGGGAGGCCTTTGAGCCAGTGACGAGCTGGCCCTTTGAGCTTGAGGGGTAAGTATTTGATTGCGTGGAGATCATCTCCTCGAGCCATATGGATATGAAGGATATAGTCCTCAATCCAAACCCCAGGGTATGTTGTTCCATCGTATGCCTCTATGTTTACGGGTTTGAATCCCTCTAGAAATTCATGGTCCAGCACCTCATCGGTGAAACACAGGGGGTGTGCGGCACCCCTGTAGCTGGGTGTGCCGCGTTGTTCGGATACTTGTTGTGTTGCATTGTATGCTGGGGGCGCTTGCGTGGTCCATAGATGGATCTTGTTGCGCCGTCCTTTAGGTACGAACCCTCGCCTGGGTCGTGTTTTGTATTGTGAGCGGCATTGTATGCCGTTCTCTGTTGGTAGAGGGGTCGTCTATCCGACCAGGTGGCTGCTTTGATATTTGGTTGTGGGGGGTCTGTGGCCTCCTCATCGAATTCGGGTAGCAGCTTCCGCTTTGGGTAGCTCTTGGAGGGGCCATTATCACCGTACCTCGCTGCTGGGTTGAGTATTTTGCTCCATCTAATGTGGAGTGTGTCTTGCGCAGCCTTGAGCCTTTGCTTCTGTTTTTTCAGACTCCTCGCGGTGGCAACAAGCCTTTTACGGGCAGTCTGCTGCTCCAGGTGTCTGTTCGGCGTTATGTCGTCCGGACCATTATCCTTGATAGGATTTGTTTGTTCGGTTTGATTATCCGGATTGCCATTGTCCGGCAGCGGTTCGCCCTGCTCCAATGCTGGGTCTGTGTGATCGCTATTTCTGTCGAGGCGGGATTTGGGGCGGCACTTGCGTCACCTCTTTGACTGCTTTTCGAAGGAACAAGCCTTCGGTGCGTCCTTCCACTCCTCGTCGTCATCTTTTGGTGCGTCCACCATGTATATGTCATATGACGAGGTGGCGTTCCAGGGCCCAATAGGCGCTGGTTCTTCATTGTATCCTTCATCGGCGTCCATACCATCAATGTCTTCTGAGCTGAAGTCGAGCATGTCGGTTAAATCGTCAACAATGGCCACAAAGTGGGTGGTGGGTGGGCTTTGAATTTCTTCATCGTCCGAATCCCCACCTTGCTGGCCGCAATCCAGCCAGGGCTCTCCTGATAAAGAGAGAGACTTCAGTGATTTCAGAATATCGCCAAAAGGCGAGTGCTGAAAGATGTCCGCGGTAGTAAACTCCATGATCGGCGCCGAATCGGATTTGGTTGGCCAGGGCGCGGAGGGTTCAGAGTCCGGAAAGGGGTCCTGCTCCTTGGAGTCATGAGTCTCGCGGAGTGCGGGGCTGGTGTTCGGCTCAATCGTCATTGGGATCGCAGCCCCCGAGGCGGCGTCCAACCGCCCATCCTCGATCGGCGCAGTTGGCTCCGAATTAAGGATCGGAGCCGATGCGGGTGCAGCCTCCAGGGCACTGTTTGGCGGCAGATCTAGATCATGCTCGTCGGGACAGTGCGGCGCGCTCGGCAGTGGCTCGAATCCGTCGAGGATCAAGTCCCCGCGGATGTCAGCCGTGTAGTTTAAACTTCCAAATCTGACCTGACGGCCAGGGGTGTAGCTTTCAATCTGCTCCAGGTGGCCAAGTGAATTGGCCCGCAGTGCGAAGCCGCCGAAGACGAAGATCTGTCCAGGGAGGAAGGTCTCACCCTGGACTGCATCGCTATCGATGATCGTAGGAGCCATCGAGCCTGACGGCGACGACACAGAGGAACTCTCAATGAAAGCACCAATGTCGGTGTCAAAACCGGCGGATCTCGGTAGGGGGTCCCGAACTGTGCGTCTAGGCCGGATGGTAACATGAGGCAAGGGACACGAAGTTTTACCCAGGTTCGGGCCCCCTCGATGGAGGTAAAACCCTACGTCCTGCTTGATTAATATTGATGATATGGGTAGTATAAGAGTAGATCTACCACGAGATTAGAGAGGCTAAACCCTAGAAGCTAGCCTATGGTATGATTGTTGATGTGTATGTTGTCCTACGGACTAAAACCCTCTGGTTTATATAGACACCGGATAGGGTTAGGGTTACATGGAGTCGGTTACAATGGTAGGAGATCTGAATATCCGTATCGCCAAGCTTGCCTTCCACGCCAAGGAAAGTCCCTTCCGGTCATGGGACGGAGTCTTAAATCTTGTATCTTCATAGTCTAGGAGTCCGGCTGAAGGTATAGTTCGGCTATCCGAACACCCCCTAATCCAGGACTCCCTCAGATGACAACATACATCAAAGCTTTAGATAAAGATATAGAGAATAACAGGAAAAGCTTTGGGAAGACATGTAACATGCATAGGCTCCCCCTATATCTATGCAATCATGTAAATATGGAATATAAGAGCATGTGAATGCATAGCATGACAGAGTAAGCAATGTGTTACATGTATCTTGGCTATATGCATCAAAGAAAAAGATGTAAATATAGGAAATGTACCTACATGCTCATGAGTCTTTCTTGCAAACAATATGTACATCAGCAAGAAGTCCTCATGCACATGTGTGTGATGCATATACTTACCTTGTGGTATTGAGTTGGCTTAGTAGGAAAGAACCTGAGTAAACAAGGTTAGATAACACAGATACATCTACTAGCCAGAAAAAAAGAAACCACAAGAGTACCAAGACTGGGATGACATGTAGAGAGTGAGTATTGAGTACTCTATTGGATATAGACATGTCACCAAAGGTAAAGATATGCAATGAATTCAAGGATTTCCTTCCCTTAGATGTCTTGCTCCCCCTGAATCTTGCTTGGGATACTGGGAGAAGATAGGGAACATAAAATCAGAGCAACAAAAGAAAAAAGAGCAAATGCAAACAATCAAATATGAACATGTCTTTCCCCTCTTAAAGACATGTAACTTCTCTCCTCTTGAACACCAAGCATCCAGGGTCTTTGATGTGATACTTCTTTCTCATTGAAGAACTCTCCCCCTGAGTATTCTCTCTCCCCCTATAGAAATGATTAAGCTTTGATGTGATCTCTCTCTCCCCCTTTGACATCAATTTCCAAGAAGGGCTCTTCTGGATGTTTGTTACAAATGGGTTCAGTCCTTGAGTCACAAAGCAAAGTAGCAAGTCGAATGTGATGCTGGTAGAGGACAAGAATCATTGAGTGGAGCTCGAGCAAAAAGAATGCAAGAACTAGTGGCAAGTTGCCTTTCCTGTAGTGAAATCGGTTGCACCGAGTGGTGTGTTCCGTTTGCACCGAAAGAGTTCGGTTGGGCCGAAAACAACAAACCGGTGTGATCGAGTTTATCACAGAGAAAACACTTGTCACCTCAGCTCACTAGACAAGAAAGATCCCACAAGGATTTGCAAGGAATTGGATGCAGGGAATGTAGAACAAATAAAGAAAAAGGAAATCTAGATGAAGTTTGCAAAAACTCAAGGAAACACTAGAGAACTTCATCTAGAATTGGGCGGTGACAAAGTCACCTATGTTAGAGTATATTGACTAAGGAGTCAAGTAAGAACACTTGATCGTAAGTCATACTCATTGTTTAAGCTCAAAATTGGGGTTACCATTTTTCGTTTAAGCATTTGATGTATTCACATCTTGTTGAGTTGCTTTTACCTATGTCTTGAGGTAAAGCTTCTCCAAGATGGAATGACATACCTTGGGTGGTGGTGTTGATCTTGATCATGTAGTTGAACTTGCGTGGGGTGCTCAAGGTTGATGTAGCACAAGAATGGTTGGGAGCACCACTTGGAGTGCTCAAGATGTGAGTGGGTTGCTATCTCATAGATTTAGATTCATCCAAGTACCTACAAGGGTTAGATAACATGCAAGGGTGCAAATATATCCAAGACATAAGAATATCATCATAAGAGAAATATCAAGTATTTGTTAAAGATTCATGCCTTGCATGTATCCAAATGGAGTTCCTACTCCAAGTTTGAAGCATCAATGATGTTCAATTCACCTCTCAAATGGCAAAAGACTTTCTCATCAAGAGGTTTGGTGAATATATCCGCTAATTGCTTATCGGTACGAACATGCTAAAGATCAATGTCCCCTTTAGCAACATGATCTTGAATGAAATGATGAAGAACTTCAATATGCTTAGTTCGAGAATGTTCCACGGGATTGTGAGCAATCTTAATAGCACTCTCATTGTCCCAAAGCAATGGAATATGTTTCACATTGATCCCATAATCTTTAAGAGTTTGGTTCATCCAAAGTAATTGAGCACAACATGAACTAGTGGCAATGTATTCTGCTTCGGCGGTGGATAAGGATACCGACTTTTGTTTCTTGGAAGACCAAGACACAAGAGATCTACCAAGAAATTGACAAGTACCCGAAGTGGACTTTCTATCAACCTTGTCTCCGGCATAGTCCGAGTGGGAATAGCCAACAAGACCAAAAGATGACCTCTTAGGATACCAAATGCCAAAATTTGGTGTATGTATTAAGTACCTCACTATCCTTTTCGCAGCCTTAAGATGAAATTCTTTGGGGGCCGCTTGATATCGTGCACACATGCACACACTTAGCATAATATCGGGACGAGAGGCACATAGATATAACAATGAACCGGTCATAGAGTGGTAAACTTTTTGATCAACCGATTCACCTTCCTTAGTCAAGTCAAGATGTCCACTAGTAGGCATGGGAGTTTTCATACCTTTGCTTTCTTGTATGTTGAACTTCTTGAATAAGTCCTTGGTGTACTTTGTTTGAGAGACAAAGGTGCCTTCCTTAGTTTGCTTGATTTGCAAACCAAGAAAGAACTTGAGTTCACTCATCATACACATCTCAAACTTCTCCGACATTAGCTTTCCAAACTTCTCACTAAAATGAGGGTTAGTTGAGCCAAATATGATATCATCAACATAAATTTGGCATACAAATAACTCACCATTAACCCTTTTAGTAAAAAGAGTAGAATCTATTTTTCCAATTTAAAAGCCTTTTTCAATAAGGAAGTTGGTCAAGCATTTATACCACGCTCTAGGAGCTTGTTTAAGACCATAAAGGACTTTGAGAAGTTTGTAAACATGATCGGGTTTCTTAGTATTGACAAAGACGGGAGGTTGTTCAACATAAACTTCCTCCTCAATTTCACCGTTTAGAAAAGCACTTTTAATGTCCATTTGGTATAAAGTAATATCATGGTGATTAGCATAGGCAAGTAAGATGCGGATGGACTCAAGTCTAGCAACGGGGGCATATGTCTCACCGTAGTCCATACCTTCGACTTGAGTGTAGCCTTGGGCGACTAGACGAGCTTTGTTGTGGACGACTTGACCATCTTCATCTTGCTTGTTGCGAAACACCCATTTGGTACCGATGATGTTGTGGTTGTTGTCGGGCTTCTCGACCAATGTCCACACTTGATTTCTCTCAAAGTTGTATAGCTCTTCATGCATGGCATTTATCCAATCCGGATCTTCCAATGCTTCTTCAACCTTCATAGGTTCAATGCTAGAGATGAATGAATAATGTTCACAAAGTTAGCCAAACGAGTTTTAGAGCGAGTGATTCTCCCGGTTTGGATATCATTGTAGATTTGCTCGACGGGATGGTCTTTGGCGACTCTTGCTTGAACTTGTGGAAGCTTTTGCTTGGGTCGGGGTGGAACATCTTCTTCATCTTGTTCTTCTTCTTCTTAGCCTTCTTCATTGTTGACGTTGTCATTCTCTTGTCATGTTGGAGAAGGAGGTTGATGAGGTTCATCTTGGTGTACGTCCTCGTTTTCTTCGTCTTGGTGTGTCCCACTCGTGGATGCTTCCAAGTCAACTCTTGGTTCACCTTGTCGTGAGGTGGAAGCTTCCAATTGGATGGACGAGGTACTCTCCTTCACCTCTGTCGGACGAATTTTGCCGATAGACAAGTCTTGAATTGCTTCCGAAGGGTGTTTGTCTCCTACATCAATTGGCAATTGCTCTACTTGCGAGCCGTTAGATTCATCAAACTTCACATCTACCGTCTCTTCAACCTTTCGGGTGAAATTGTTGTTGACCCGGTAAGTGTGAGAGTTTGAGCCATAACCAATTAGGAAACCTTCATGAGATTTAGTAGCAAATTTAGAATGACGATGCTTATCAAGAATGTAGCACTTTGAGCCGAATACTCGAAAGTATCAAACTTGGGGTTTGTTACCGGTGAGGAGCTCGTAGGCCGTATTGCCGAGTAGCTTGTGAAGATACAAGCGATTTGTTGCATGACAAGCTGTCTCAACCGCTTCCGCCCAAAAGTGTTTTGGAGTCTTGTACTCATCAAGCATCGCTCTAGCCATCCCAATAAGAGTTCGGTTCTTCCTCTCAACAACTCCATTTTGTTGAGGCGTGTACGTAGCCGAGAACTCGTGTGAGATTCCTTCTTCGTCAAGAAAGGTATCCACATTTGCGTTCTTGAACCCCGTTATGTTGTCGCTGTGAACCTTCTTGATCTTCTCTTCAAATTGATTTTGGGCCTTCCTAGCAAAGTTCTTGAAGATCTTTTGGACCTGCGATTTATCATCAAGAAAGAACACCCATGTAAATCTTGAAAATCATCAACTATAACCAGACCGAATGAGTTACCACCGAGACTTTTATAGGCATTGGGACCAAAAAGATCCATATGAAGTAGCTCGAGCGGTCTTCTCGTGGTCATAATGTTCTTCACGGGGTGACTTCCTCCAACTTGTTTTCCTGCTTGACAAGCACTACAAAGTCTATCCTTGTTAAATATAACATCTTTTACTCCAAGGATATGATCACCTTTAATAAGCTTATCAAGATTTCGCATGCCCACATGACCTAGCCTTCTATGCCACAACCAGCCTTTAGAAGATTTTACCAATTAAGCAAGTTCTAGGTTGAGCCTTTTTAGTGAAATCAACAATGTAAAGATCACCTCTACATATACCGGTAAAGACCATTTTATGGTTATCTCTACGAAACACTTGGCAATCTACTTCAGTAAATAGGACATTGAAACCAAAGTCAGCAAGTCTAGATATGGAAAGTAAATTGTAGCCAAGAGATTCAATGAGCATAACATTTTGTATGGAGCTATCATGTGAGGCGGCCACCTTACCAAGGCCAACCACCTTACCCTTTGAGTTATCACCAAAAGTGACATACTTTCGAGGGCCGTTGTTTTCAGCAAGCTCACGAAACATATCTTTGTCTCCGGTCATATGATTAGTGCATCCACTATCAAGGACCCATTCCTTTCCTCCAGCCATGTAGTCGCGAAGATTAGCCATAAGACCAAAGTGTATCATCGCATCATCAAGATCATAGTCACTATCATCATCCTCATCATAGTATCCATGTTCAACATCGTCATTTGATGGATCAACTCCTAGAGAGGGTAATTCATTAGAAGTATGACCATAACAATGTTCATCTCTATGGATTCTAATGACTTTGGAAATGATATTGCTAATAATTCTAACATCTCCTTTTGCACTCGTAAGATTAGTAAGCTCAAATAAGCAATCACCAAACTTGGGATCATTAGAACTCATCTTACTCAAGGCAATAGACTTATGAAGAATCTCATCTAGAATTTTCAAGGAATAATTTGGGAATCGTTCCTCAAGAAATCTCCATAAGGTGTAGGCACAATCAAAAGTAGGCAAGCAAGCAAGTTTCTAGGCAAACCTCTAGTGATTAAATTGACCGTTCTAAGATTACAAATCATGTCAATAGATTCATCAAGGGTAGGATGCAAAGGATCAACAATGCGAGCACAAGGAGTAGTAATGTACTTGGTCAAATGATATTCATTGAAGATCTCAAGCATCTCATTTTTTCACTCATGAAAATACTCTCCATCAAGAATAGGCACTCTACGTCTAAGACTCCCCAACGTAGACTCATCCATCTTCCTCCGAAGGTGTTTAAACCAAATCAATGGAGACCAATGCTCTGCTACCAATTGTAGGATCGAGAAGAGGTGACTAGAGGGCGTGAATAGACTCTTAGCAAGAAAAGTTGCAGTTTTTAATTTCTTTAAGTTGAAGTGGAGTTTTGGCACAATTTTGAACATTCACAATACATCTCAAGCAAGCATGACAAGAGTATATGAGCAGCAGAAAGTAAGTGATGCAAGTTGCAAGAATGTTAAGGGATGGGATTGGAGTGTGCAAACGCAATTGGAGACACGGAGAATTTTTTGCGTGGTTCCGATAGGTGGTGCTATCGTACATCCACGTTGATGGAGACTTCAACCCACGAAGGGTAACGGTTGCGCGAGTCCACGGAGGGCTGTCCACGAAGAAGCAACCTTGTCTATCCCACCATGGCCATCGCCCACGAAGGACTTGCCTCACTAGGTAGATCTTCATGAAGTAGGCGATCTCCTTGCCCATACAAACTCATTGGTTCAACTCCACAATCTTGACGGAGGCTCCCAAGTGACACCTAACCAATCTAGGAGACACCACTCTCCAAGAGGTAACAAATGGTCTGTTGATGATGAACTCCTTGCTCTTGTGCTACAAATAATAGTCTCCCCAACACTCAACTCTCTCTCATAGGATAGGATTTGGTGGAAAGATGATTTGAGTGGAAAGCAACTTGGGGAAGGCTAGAGATCAAGACTTATGTGGTTGGAATGAAGTATCTTGACCTCAACACAAGTGTAGGTGGTTCTTGCTTAGAAAATGTATGTTGGAAGTGTAGGCATGTTCTGATGGCTCTCTCCATGAATGAAGAGTGGGTGGAGGGGTATATATAGCCTCCACACAAAATCAAACCATTACACACAAATCACCAAACTCGGTGAGACCGAATCATACAACTCGGCAGACCGATTTAGTTCATAATGTGACCGTTAGGGTTTTCGGTGGGTCCGACTTGATCAACTTGGTGGGACCGATGTGCTAGGGTTAGGGTAAAGCCTCATGTCGGTTGGACCGATTTTGGTAATAAGCTAAACAGAGAGTTGTCCAAGCAAACTCGGTGGGACTGATGACATGTTTCAGTGCGACCGAAATTAATGCAATAGGCAACAGAGAGTTTGCAAGCCCATCTCGGTGAGACTGAGATCCCATCGGTGAGACCGAATTGATTAGGGTTTCTGGCAGCGGCTATGTCAAGAGAACTCGGTGGCGCCAGATAGAAAGTTTTGGTGGGGCCGAGTTTGACTTTTGGTTTGGGACAAATGTGTATATGAGAAAGTGGTTGAGGGCTTTGGAGCATATCACTAAGCACTTTGAGCAAGAAAGCCATTAAGCAACACCTCATCCCCTCTTAATAGTATTGGCTTTCCTATGTACTCAATGTGATCTTGGATCACTAAAATAAAAAATGTAGAGTCCTGAGCTTTGAGCTTGAGCCAATCATTTGTCTTCATAATCTTGAAGGGGTCCCACATCCTCTTGTCCATGCCACTCCACTGTTGGACTTATCTGAAATATGCTAGCTGAAATTATTAGTCTAACAAGAGATATGTTCACATTAATTACCAAAATCACCTGGGGAGCACTTGTGCTTTCACCGCCAAACACGAAGATCTGTCTAGGGAGGAAGGTTTCTCCCTGGACAATGTTGTTGTGGGTGATTGACGGGGCCATCGATCCTCTTGGCGAAGACACAGTGGAACTCTCAATGAAAGCACCAATGTCGGTGTCAAAACCGGCGGATCTCGGGTAGGGGGTCCCGAACTGTGCGTCTGAGGTTGATGGTACCAGGAGACAGTGAACACAATGTTTACCCAGGTTCGGGCCCTCTGATGGAGGTAAAACCCTACGTCCTGCTAGATTAATATTGATGAGTACGGGGGTAACAAGAGTTGATCTACCACGAGATCGTAATGGCTAAAACCCTAGAAGTCTAGCCTATCTGATTATGATTGTTCTATGTCTCTACAGACTAAGCCCTCCGGTTTATATACACACCGGAGGGGAGTAGGGTTGTACAAAGTCGGTTACTGAGAAAGGAATCTTCATATTGGGACGCCAAACTTGCCTTCCACGCCAAGGAGAGTCCTGTCCAGACACGAGAGATAATTTTCGGTCCAATATCTTTACAGCCCATCAGTTCGGCCCACGCACCATAATCCAGACATCCGAGGACCCCCTAGTACAGGACTCCCTCACTCGTGGGTGTAGCCTTTTTGGCCACTTCTTTCTTGGTACTTGAAGCCTTTCTGGCAGAACGTCTGGTTGCCTGCAATGTAGACTGCCGAGCGGATGGTGAAGCTTCGACGAACTGCTTAGCAGATGGTTTATCTATGCTGGACTGCTGAGATGGCGGTGCTGCTGTGATGGACTGCTGGGCTGTAAGAGCAGAGGCATCGGACTACTGACCATACGTTGAAGCTATGTCAGATTTCTGCGCAGGTGGTGCCAACTTGTCGGTGTGCTGAGGAGGCCATGCCAACGCGTTGGTTTGCTGAGCAGGAAGTGCTGATGTATTGGTATGCTGATCACGCGACTGCGGACCAACCAACTGATGAGCAGTCGGTTCTAGACCTACAGACTGCTTAGAAGGCGGTTCCGAAGCATCAGACTACTTAGCAGTCCGTTCCACCAGGTTGGTCTGGAGAGCATGTGCTGCAGCTGGCTATCCCCCCGATGCTTCAGTGGCCGGCATCTGAATCGGTGGTGCGTCTTCAGTAGTTGTAGGCCTTGCCACTGGCTTCTTTGGGGCGGAGGATGACATGGCATGTACGCCACAAAGTCGGGCCGGCTGATCATAGGTTGATGCATTAGCACGCGAGAGCTGCTGTGTCAAGGAGAGCGTCACCAGTTGAGGGGCGACAATGGTTGCTCTTGGCGGGGCTTCAGGGATCTCATCGATGAACTCTATTTCCTTTCGTGGCCACTAGATGTGATGTAACAGTGTTTCTCCCAAGGTCCTTTGCTCATCGAAGTCTCCTAGGACATTCTTCAAGGCAAATTCATTGAATCCAGGCTTTACTTCAGTCACGTAGCACTTCACACAACCCGGCTTCAATGGCACATTGTCCAACAAGAGGCCATCTTCCAAGAAGGATGGGCAAACCCAGGTTGTTGCACATTTTAATGTACCTTCATAATGTGTAAGCACGCCCTTTAGTTTGTCTTTCATTCTAGATAGATCAGATATAGCATCGTCATGAGCAGATGCAGTTTCAGTGTCGCTGGGGTCAGCTGATGCACAACTACTCTTGTGCAGTGTTGTCGCACAATAAGCAGCATCCCCCATGCCCGCCTCCCCTCCCATCTACTGGCTATATGTCGGTCTTAGAGTCTTCTGCATCATCATTGACTCCTCAACATCCTTTCAAACAGCCGGATAAATCTCCTTCCTCAACCTTTCATACAATGCATTCTGCTTCATTTCACTCCTTGCTTTTTTCATGCTGAGCCACTCTTCTTTGCTGAGTGTGAAAGCCCTCTTGTGTAGGACATTAACACCTATACCCCTTACACAGCCAAGGGGCACTTTTGTTTCTAGAGCAACGGACAGAAGGTCACATGGGCCCAAGTTCCTATAGAACCTTCTAGGGATCTTGGAAGTCTCTAACATCACTTGATATAGTTCTTCGTCAGTTGAGTTTTCAAAGTAATAAGTTTCTTCATCATGCCTCTTTGCACATGCCCGTAAGTAGTCTCTGGCGCGTTGACCCCTGATTTCACTAAAGGCCGGATTTTCACCCGCCGCTACTGCTTCTTTGTCCTCCTGGTCCCATATCAGTTTCATGCCGTAGTATCCTGCCACACCCATACAGTGGGGGTGTATGTTCTTCTTCTGAAGTTTCGATTACTTGAAACTCTTCTCAGCAAACTCTTTAGTTGCCTTGACCCTTTTGAATTCTGCCCAGCCTACCTTTGTAATTTGGGGGTATGCGGGGATTGGGTCCTTGCCTTCACTCAAGTACTTCTTGCACAACATGTTCATCCAGTTTCTCCAAGCATCCCTAGCCTTCTTCATTGAAGTGTGTTCCACCTACATTCTCCACTGCTCTAGAATGTTGAAGTGATCCATGATCTCCCGGACTATCCTTTGCCATGTTTCCGTGTCAGCCTTCCAATACCCCGGCAGATTAATGTTGAGCCTTGCCCTACCAACAAATCCACACACACTCCTGAACCTTGTGTGTGCTTTATCTAGTTTGTTGGAGCCCAAGACTTTAAATCAATCTCGGTTACTTCATATACACCTTTAGGCTAGTGTGTGGGGTTACTTGGAGCATTCCTCCGTGTCCTGACCGGAATGGTAATTGTTGCAGCTCTACCCCGTTCAAGATTACTTGATCCCTCACAATCTACTGAAGACCTAGGGTTGTCGGAATTAGATGAAGATACATCGCCTGAAGCATGAGTGTTGTCGCTGCTACTCGGCATCTATAGAGAACACATGCAAAACTCAGGAATGGAGGATAAGCATAAAGCTAACAACTTGGTATCAAGATTTCTAAACATGTCATGCAATAATTTAGAAAAATGTATGGCTAATTTGTTAAGTTTGTGTGACTCGGGCGCCCGCGATCTGTAAATAGGCAGTAACTTGTTGGAACAAATACAACTTATATGTAGTAAGGAAGGTAGGTAATGAACATATATACGCTCTCCGTTATTTTATAGGCAATTTGGGAACATACGAAACGAAATAGGAAGAGGGATTGCGAGGAAATATGCCTCACCGCGATGAAGAGCAGTAACTAACATGCTTCTTAATGCAAACCCAGCCAGACGACATGAGAGGCGAGGGTTACAACATCGATATGCTTGAGGGTGGCTGGCGAGCAAACGAAGACGGTGAGGCACGGGCCACCACGTGTTGGGAACGACAGTGGAGGTAGGCTTGACGCTGAAGAGCGGGCACACGGCCGGGATGAGCACGGCGGCGCTGGAGAGGGTTCTGCTGTGGATCTGGGGGAGGGGAGCTGGAGATGGAGATTGGGTGGACTAGTTGAGTGAAACGCGGGCGGGTGGTGGGGGTGTTGGCGGCCTAGGTGAAAAGGGTGAAAAATATCCTCGGTCGCCGCGTGGAAAGGCATATGCAAATAGTTGCCTCTAAGCGCTCGTGTGCACAAAGAGAATAATTTCGTTTGAAATGAAGACGTGAGTTCATCATTTCGCTTCTAAATTTTTCCCACGTAAAGCAATCAAAATTATACCACGGGTTTGATTTGCTGGCGCATTTTAGGTCTCGTGTGCTATATGTAAGACATTTTGTGGCATTTACCGTGCATTTTGGCATATAAATCAATTCCTAGCCGGACTGCATTTCCTATCGAAAGGGATGAGGATTGCCATTCGATCTGCGAGCATCCAACGGTGCAGACGTACGATCCGTGGGGTTTGGTTTCTGGCCAATCAGAACGTACGACTCAGATTGCGCGCGGAGCAAAGGGGGGCATCGGCCACGGTTTGGTAGGTACACGGCTTTTGTGAGTGAACCGTGTGCTATTTGAAAACATTTTTTGTGAGGGTCTATTTGAAAACATTTGCATGAACTAACAGCACATTTTTGTTTGAATGAAAACAAGAGTTCATTCTTTCGCCTCCAAATTGTTTTCCACGATAAGAAATCACCATTGTACCCTATGGTTCGATTTTATCGTGCATCTGAGGTATCGTTTGCTATATTTGAGTCGTTTTATATAGTCGCAACTACACGTGGGTGCTAGCTAGGTAGCAAGATCATTTGTGTGTCGCTTTGGGAGTTTTCATTCATTGTTTGAGAAACGGGAGAAAATTCAAACAGTTTGGCCGTAGGGTGCGGCCAGAGGCGTATGCCTTGTTGGTATTCTAATTATAGGAAATACATAGAGTCCGGAAATAACAAAAATTGGTGTGTCACCATGCCGTGTTCTCAGGATCACATGGAATCTTTTTGGTAAATATGGCACGAGTTTTGATGCTCACACCTTCCAAATCGGAGCATCTCAAAAGAAGGATCATAGTTTCCAAAAGGATATGCGGCACTTCGGACTCCAATCGCCAGTGACTACATCGTTCCGCTTTGAATTATTTTCACGGTAAACAATCACGTATAGACTCTAGGTTTGATTTTCTGGCCCATTTCAGGTCTCGTTGCTATATTCAAGTCATTTTTTGCACTTACCTTGCATTTAGTGCATATTATAATTAAATTCAAAACCGTTCTACAACTACATCTGGGGTGTTAGTTAGCAAAGAAGGTGTACAAATCACTTATGTGCCGCTTTGCGAGTTTTCATCCATTGTCCGAGAAATGGGGAGAAGTTTCAAACATTTCGGCCGCGAGGTGCGGCCACCGGCCTAGGCCTAGTTGGTATTTTAATTTCTGGGAATTCTGATGGGGTCCAGACTTTATCAAAATCGGTGTGTGCCCGTGGAGTGCTCTCACGACCCCGGGGAATTTTTTTGGTAAAGTCTAGCAGAGGTTTTGATGATTGCTCCTTCCAAACCGGAGAATCTCACATGAAGGACCATGTTTTCCAAAAGGAGACATGTCAATTCAAACTCCAGTGGTCGATGACTTCATCATTTGGCCTCATAAAAGTTTCCACGGTACGCATTCACCATTATACCACGGGTTTGATTTTCTAACGCGTTTCAGGAATCGTTTTCTATATTTAAGACATTTTTTGAATTTAACGTGCAATTTGTGGATATAAATAAAATTACAACCGGAACTGCATGTGCCGTCGAAAGGGATGAGGATCACCGTTCGATCAAGGAGAATCCAACGGTGCAGACGTGCGATCCATGGGGTTTGGGTTCTGGCCAATCAGAACGCACGACTCAGATCACGCGTGTGGCAGAGGGGGGAATCGGCCACGGTTTAGTGGACACACGTCTTTCGTGAGTGAACCGTGTGCTATTTGAAAACATTTACATTACCTAACATCATATTTGTGTTTGAATGAAAACATGAGTTCATCGATTTGCCTCCAATTTTTTTCCATGGTAAGACATCACGATTATACCATATGGTTCGATTTTCTGGTACATTTTACCAGGCGAGAGGCCTAGCTAGCAATCTCAAACTTTGAATATGCAAAAAAAAGATCCCGTTTGTATGTATATATATATATAGTCGCAGCTACACGTGCGTGTTAGCAAGATCATTTGTGTGTCGCTTTGCGAGTTTTCATTCATTGTGCGTGAAACGGGAAAAAACTTCAAACATTTCGGCTGCAGGGTGTGGCTAGAGGCATGGGCCTTGTTGGTATTTTAATTTCAGGAAATGCATATAGAGTCCGGAAAATAATGAAAATCATTGCATCACTATCTCGTGCTCTCACGATCACATGGAAAAAATTTGGTAAAGTTTGGCACAAGTTTTGGTGCTCGCACCTTCCATACGGGAGCATCTCATAAGAAGGATCATAGTTTCCAAAAGAAGATGCGGCACTTCGGACTACAAATCGGCGGTTACTAGCTACATCGTTCCGGCCCATTTCAGGCTGTCTGCTATGTTTAAGTCATTCTTTGCACTTACCTTACATTGCATTTTAGTGCATCTAATTAATTAAAGTCAAAAACCCTACTACACTACAAGTGGGTGTTTTAGTTAGGCTATATATACTTAGGCTACTCATAGTGGAGAGTGTCATATACTAGTATCATGTATATATATATATGATACTAGTGTATGATACTACCTTTAATTAATTATAGCGCATACTATAATACATAGAGTATAGTATCATAGATCATATTTATTGCCATGCATGACACAAATTAGCATCACAATTAACATGATACGGTATCTACCTATATGTTACTCTAACCCTCTCTCTCTCTCTATATATATATATATATAAAATTCTTTGCCACATCAGCATACTTGTTATTTCCGAGTGCATGATATCGTCAGCTATGATAGCACCACTATAGCCAGCCTTATATAGTGGGGAGTATCATATACTATATATAGTATCATGCATATGATACTAGTGTATGATACTACGTACGTACTGATACGTCCATTTTTCATCATGCTTTTATATCGATATTTATTGCATTATGGGATGTTATTACACATTATGTCACAATACTTATGCCTATTCTCTCTTATTTTACAAGGTTTGCACGAAGAGGGAGAATGCCAGCAGCTGGAATTCTGGGCTGGAAAAGGAGCAAATATTAGAGACCTATTCTGCACAACTCCAAAAGTCCTGAAACTCCACGGGAGTCATTTTTAGAATATATAAAAAATATTGGGCGAAGGAAGCACCAGAGGGGGCCACCCACCATCCACAAGGCTGGGGGCGCGCCCTACCCCCCTGGGCGCGCCGCCTGTCTCGTGGGCCCATGGCAGGCCTCCGGTGCCCATCTTTGGCTATATGGAGTCTTTCGCCCTGGAAAAAATCATAAGCAAGCTTTTGGGACTAAAGACTGCCGTCACGAGGCGAAACCTTGGTGGAACCAATCTAGTGCTCTGGCGGAGCTGTTCTACCGGGGAAGCATCCCTCCGGGAGGGGGAAGTCATCACCATCGATCCTCTCATTGGGAGGGGGTCAATCTCCATCAACACCTTTGCCACCACCATCTCATCTCAAACCCTAGTTCATCTCTTGTATCCAATCTTTGTCTCAAAACCTCAGATTAGTACCTGTGGGTTGCTAGTAGTGTTGATTACTCCTTGTAGTTGATGCTAGTTGGTTTACTTGGTGTAAGATCATATGTTCAGATCCTATATGCATATTAATACCCCTTTGATTATGAACATGAATATGATTTGTGAGTAGTTACATTTGTTCCTGAGGACATGGGAGAAGTCTTGCTATAAGTAGTCATGTGAATTTGGTATTCGTTCGATATTTTGATGAGATGTATGTTGTCTCTCCTCTAGTGGTTTCATGTGAACGTCGACTACATGACACTTCACCATTGTTTGGGCCTAGGGGAAGGCTTTGGGAAGTAATAAGTAGATGATGGGTTGCTAGAGTGACAGAAGCTTAAACCCTAGTTTATGCGTTGCTTCGTAAGGGGCGGATTTGGATCCAGATGTTTCATGCTATGGTTAGGTTTACCTTAATACTTCTTTTGTAGTTGCGGATGCTTGCAAGAGGGGTTAGTCATAAGTGGGATGCTTGTCCATGTAAGGGAAGTACCCAAGCACCGGTCCACCCACATATCAAATTATCAAAGTACCAAACGCGAATCATATGAGCGTGATGAAAACTAGCTTGACGATAATTCCCATGTGTCCTCGGGAGCGTTTTCCTTTATATAAGAGTTTGTCGAGGATTGTCCTTTGCTACAAAAAGGATTGGGCCATCTTGCTGCACCTTATTTACTTTTATTACTTGTTACCCGTTACCAATTACCTTATCACAAAACTATCTGTTACCGATAATTTCAGTGCTTGCAGAGAATACCTTACTGAAAACTGCTTATCATTTCCTTCTGCTCCTCGTTGGGTTTGACACTCTTACTTATCGAAAGGACTATGATAGATCCCCTATACTTGTGGGTCATCATGTACCTTCATAGTGCATATATAGTATCATAGAGTAGTATATATCATAGATGACTGTATTTATGGCCATGCATGACACAAAGTAGTATAGCATTTATTATGTATGTTATGGTATCTACCTATGTTACTACTTCTTTGCCACATCATCGTATTTGCTATTCCCGAGTGCATGATACCGGCTATGATACTCTAACACCCACAATGCGGCTATATCTCCCATGTGTCGGGGCACGACTTAGAGGCATAGCCGCATGGTAGGCATGTCGCAAGAGGGGTAATCTTTACACATCCCATGTACTGAATAAGAAAGGGATAAAGAGTTGGCTTACAATCGCCACTTCACACAAATACAGGTAAAACATACATCATCTAGAATGCAATCAAGGTCCGACTACGGAACCAAAATAAAAGAAGACAACCCCAAATGCTAGATCCCCGATCGTCCCAACTGGGCTCCACTACTGATCAACAGGAAAACGAAAAACAACACAACGAACACGATCTTCATCGAGCTCCCACTTGAGCTCGGTTGCATCACCTGCACTGGTATCATCGGCACCTGCAACTGTTTGGAAGTATCTGTGAATCACGGGGACTCACCAATCTCACACCCGCGAGATCAAGACTACTTAAGCTTATGGGTAGGAAAGGGGTAGTAAGGTGGAGCTGGAGCAAGCACTAAGCATATATGGTGGCTAACTTACGCAAACAAGAGCGAGAAGAGAAGCAATGCAACGGTCGTGAACTAGAAGTGATCAAGAAGTGATCCTGAAACTACTTATGTTCAAGCATAACACAAGAACCGTGTTCACTTCCCGGACTCCGCCGGAAAGAGACCATCACGGCTACACACGCGGTTGATGCATTTTAATTAATTTAAGTTTCAAGTCCTTTACAACCAGACATTAACAAATTCCCATCTGCCCATAACCGTGGGCACGGCTTTCGAAAGTTCAAACCTTGCAGGGGTGTCCCAACTTAGCCCATCACAAGCTCTCATGGTCAACAAAGGATAATCCTTCTCTCGGGAAGACCCAGTCAGTCTCGGAATCCTGGTTACAAGACATTTCGACAATGGTAAAACAAGACCAGCAAGACCGCCCGATGTGCCGACATCCCGATAGGAGCCACACATATCTCGTTCTCAGGGAAACACCGGATGAGCGCTCCGTACAACTAAAACCAGCCCTCAAGTTTCCCTAAGGTGGCACTTCAAAGGACTCTAGTTTGGACCAACACTTAGAGAAGCACTGGCCCAAGGGGGTTAAAATAAAGATGACCCTCGGGTTGGCCTACCCGAGATAAGCACTGGCCCAGGGGGTTAAAATAAAGTCGAACGAATCCTCACAAATGCGGCGTTATCGAAACTAACCTGAAGAAGCAACACCGGAAGGAAGCAAACAACATAATAAACAACCATCACATAAACATGGCATGATGCACAACCAAGTATGATGCATGTACGGTTTAATGAGGCATGGCATGGCAAAGTGCACAAGCAAAACTACAAGTTAAGTGGAGCTCAATGTGCAACGAGTTGCATATTGCCGGAACACCACATTTGATTATTTAGTTCTATCCCGTTTATGTACCCAATAGTATTAAATGTTCTTAACCAAGGCAAGGGGTGAAGCATAAGTAACCTAACTATCTAGTCAAGTTTAAATGAGGCCGGAAACAACAAACAAAAATTCTGGAAAATCCCCATGCGCATATTTTATAGTTTGGTACTGTTCTGCCTTAAACCATATTTTAGAGTTATTAAACATGCAAAGTGATGCCACCATGTTAAACTAGGCATTTTTCTACCCCATTTACATATAAAGTTTGTTAAGTTTGGAGCTACGGTTATTTAGTTATGTAATAATGCATTTTATCATGGCATATGAGCAAAATTAATCAAACAACATTTTAAACATGTTAAACATGGATGAAAGTAGCATGTTATGAAACTAGACAAAATTTTAAGCATTTTTCATATATAAATCATTTTAAACTGATGCATCAATTGTGAGTTATTAAATGCATGATCTAAAGGGACTTTACTGTAAAACTGCACTCTCTAGGATAAATTGGAAATTTGCTGGACAGGAAAAACACAAACGGGCTGAAACTGCAGGTTGGACCAATAGGAGAAAAAAAGGGTGGGGCACTGGGGTCAGCTCACCCAGTGGGCCTTGGCCCATTTCAGTGGACTGTAGCAGGCCTTGGAGAGGGGCGCATGCAGGCCTGGCGGGCGAGCGGGGAAAAGGCCGGCTCGGGGTCGCGGTCGATTGCAGCTGGACGCGGTCAACGCACCCGGGCGAGCGCTCATCCTCCTGCGGGCGAAGCAGAGGACGGCGTCGAGGATCACTGGCGGGGCTCCTGCGGGTCGCCGGCGAGGTGCAGGTGCGGCTGGGCCTTGGACAACGCGGGATTGTGCTCGATGCCGAGACGCGAGCAAACCTCCCTGTTCGAATGAAGCAAAGGCAGGCAGGGGCCTTGGCGCAGACGCAGGCTGGATCCGGTGGCTCTGCTCAGAGAAGTGGCCGGCGACGTTGCACCGTTGAGGGGGGTCCTAGTGGCCTTGGTCACCGGCGACATGGCTGACAAAGAGGCAGGGGACCGGCTTGAGATGGTCGTGCTCTCAGTCAACAGGTGAAGGGGAGGCGCTAGGCTGTGCGAGCGCACGAGGCAGAGGGTGTCGCTAGAGGTCTCCGGTGGTGTGGAGCTTGGCGGCGGGGATGGCGCAGAATGGCTGGAACCGGGCGAGGCGACGGAAGGGAGCTACAAGGCCATGTCATGTTGACGGAGGGTCGAGAAGACCACGCGAGGCAACGTTGAGCACAGGACTTGGCGTCCTCGTCCTCGTCATCTCGGCGAAGGGCAAGGCGGCGGCGCTTGCCGTCAGGAGGTGCGAGGAAGGCCAGGATGGTCTCGATCTGGGCGGACCCAAGGCGGAGGAGCAGTTCCCGGTGATGATTTGAGCATCAGGCGGCTACGGAGCTCCATGTGCCCTCATGTTCCCTGCGAGAGAGAGGAAGCAGGGAGATGAGAGGGAGAGAGAGAAAGGGAAGGAAAGGGAGAAGAGACACGGGCGCAGGGTGAGGGGGGCCAGCCTGATGCAGCGTGCGGTGGCTCCGGTGAGGTCGAGGTGGTTGGATCGAGAGGAGGGGATCAGGGGTTGGATGCTGATAGGTGGGGATGGATCCCGAGGGGAAAAGGTTGGCGGCGGCTCGATGGGACAAACTCCCTAGAAGTTAGGGTTTGACCTAAATTAGACTAAGGAGTCTATATATATAGGGAAAGAGGGGAGTTTTGATCATCTGATTGAAATCCGACGGTCGAGAATAAATAGGTTAGGAAATCCAATTAAGAAAATGGAGATGTTTTTACGGATGTTTGGGGATGATCCGGACCCAACGGTGATGACTGCCCGGGTTGGGTTCGGGACAACTTTCGGACACGCACTCGAGGGGTTCGATGCACTGTGCAAGCAGGGGTTTCGGGGCCTGGCGGTTGGTAGCAGACTGTGTAGATGGTCTAGGAGGAAAGAGAGGGAAAACCCGTCACATGTTTCCGGATACCAAAAACATGCGACGTATGACCGGCTAAAATGTCGCTATATGTTTAACGGTTGGGCTATCAAATGAACTCCGAATGCGATGAAACTTGGCAGGCGGCCTACTGACAACATAACAACGCTGCATGCCAACTTTCAACCCATTCTGAGAAAAAAATTTCGGCCACTTATAAAATACTATTTCGGACGTGCCGCGGGCACGTGCAAGTGTGTCTGGGCTCAGAACGGACAACGGACAAAACTGGGGGAAACCGGACGGATGCAAGTTTCGAAAAACATGCAGATGCAATGTGGATGATGACATGGCAAGAATGCAACACACAAACAAATGACAAGGCAACAACAGCGAATAACTGGAAGACACCTGGCGCATCGGACTCGGGGCATCACAACACTCCACTACTATGAGAGGATCTTGTCCCGAAATCTAGGATGGGATCGGGGAAAACGGAAGAGGAAGAGAATAGGTAAGACTAAGTTGCTTCTTCGACAAATGAGTGAAACCACGAACCTGGAGAGGTTGAACAAATTGAACGAAAGAATACAACGAAGATGAACAAAGTTGAAAACACTCCGTTAGAAAAGAGGAACAAGGAACATTACTAGAACATTGTAGGTTCAAAGACATAAGAAAAGGGGTTGCAATGGACAAGAAGTACATGCAAGCACTCCGGTTGAAACGAGATGTACAGGGAACGATAAGGATCAATTACGACCACACTCCGATTGGAAAAGGAAGGTAAGGAATATAAACTTGGCAAAATGAAAGCACTTGGATGAGAGGTCGGTTAGAAGAGGAATGATAGACATAACACTCTGGTTAAACAAGATAGAGAAGGAATAAGAATGATATAAATTGGACATCACTCTGACTGTAACTGAAAGGAATTGAATATGAACTAGACAAGATGAGAGGATACTTGAAAAGAGGACACGACACTCTGGTTGAAATGATAAGCACGAAAAGAACACGATCCTCGCAATTCAAGATGATGGGTGAAAAGAGCAACATCACAATGCCTCCAGAAGAAAGAATAGAAGATAGCTCATTGGAATAAGAGAATGTAGAAGAAAATGCCAACTTCTGCCACAAATGAGCTTGGAAGGCACCCTTTCAAGAAGGTTATAACGGAGTTGTTTGAAACCAACAACGAAAAGAGTAAGCTTGTTGTGGGCTTATGGAGAACATCTCGAAATCTTGAGGTGAAAATCTGCCACTAACGAAACAAAAGATTGGATTGATATGAACAAGAAGACGAGAAACTTATTTCACCGGGAGGATAAATGAAGAACTTGGGTCATTTATAAGCACCATAAATAGCAACAATCCTTAGGGAAAGATTTAGGTGAAATATAACCCAAGATAATTCCAATGAAGAGAATGATGGGTTGCAAAGGATCTCATGAACGAATTGAAAATGATGGGATTTACAATATGTCATTCCAGATAACTTGTGCACCATGAAACATCAAGCAATTGTCAAAATGACGTAACACCACCTCAAAAGATAAAGTAGAACGAATTGTGCTTCGGAATGCAAGATGAATAATACTTGAGATCCTCTAAAAAGGAACTCGATGAACACTTCGAGAAGGAATTAAATCCTTGATGAACCACCATGTAGAGCCTCCATGATGAATTCCGGTAATAAAAGAATGAACAAAAAGAAGTGATGGATGAAAGAATAAGATTGAGGCCTTGCAATGATTGGATGAAGCTTTGCAACGAGATAAAGTGGAAACTTGGAACTCCGGAAGAAAAGATAATGCATCTCGAACCAAGAATTTGATATGATGAAAAACTATGGAAAGAATAAATTAGATCACTTGGATGAAACAATAATAAGAATTACGTTATGCATATCCTTCACCAATTTGGATTGATGACAAGCAACGGATTTGGCATACTACTTATTCTCGGAGAAAGGATTAAGATAGATATAGCGTAAACTTGAGAAAATCTTCAATGAACCACCGGTTGGATTGAAACAACGAATGAATTAATATGATAACCATGGAATAGAATCTTGAGCAAACCACCGTAAGAATTGAAAATGAAAGTAGCAAAGGCACAATACACGGGGAAGAATTGAAAAACGAAAGATGATACTTGAGGGAATTTAGATACATGAGAACGGAGAGATCACGAACTTATAAGAGAATACTTGAATGATGCACCGGTAAGATTTGGAGAACGAGAGCTGAAAGCTGAGAAAGAATATAATCTTCTGAAATGATGGCCTTTGGAGAATCAAACTGAAAAGACTCTTGAATTGCTCCGTATGGGTGAAAAGAATTCTCACAATCGAAAACAATTATGAGAGGATGGCAGCAAGCTAGCACCATGAATCTTTGGAAGAACGGGTAAGAATTTAAGAGGAGCCCTTCTTTGGTCTTCAAAATCCGAGAATGATGACGAGACACACCACCATGATTTTTTGAGGCACTCCGACATGAAAATTAGAAAGGTTGAACCAATGATGAAAAGAATTTGAAAGATCTTGGAGAAAGGCATATAACTGAAGATAGTTCATTCTTGCGTCAAACTTTGAAAGAATTTGAGAATAACTCTGAGAAAATAAGAAGAGTCAGGTAAGATCCTGGGAAAAGACATGTGGGTTAGGGCCCACTCAAAAGATACACCGTTGAACGATTACTTGAAAGGGATATTGCACCGGTTGAATTAAATGGCTTGAATGAGATAACAACCTCGAACGGTTGAACGGATCTTGAATGAAAAGACGAGCCTTCTGAGATATCTTCAACACTCCGGCACAAATGAATAGCGAGAAGTGGATGATTAAGAGGTGCACCAGCATGAGAAAGCATTAGAACCGAGCAAAGGATATGATCGACAAAGCTTGAATAAAATCCATCGGAGAAGAAAATCAGTTAAGAGTGACGAACTTGAGGCTTCCTCAGTATCTTCATGAGAATCACCGGATAAGAACATTGATGGAAAAGAATGCAGAGGCTTCCCATCAATAACATGATACTTGATTAAGAAATCTGATTGCTTGAAGGAAAAAGGGTGGGAGGGTGGGAAAACAAAGGCAACTTGGGACGGATGAAACAAACAACGTTGAGAAGACTTGAGTTGATCTTGCGGATGTTGAAAAAGATCGGATCCACTTGAAGAGAGACACACCGGTTCAGAAGAAATTTAGATGGTGAACTCGAAGATCAAGAAGGATTTGTATTCACATAGGAATATGAGAACACCGCTTAGGAAAGGTATGGAATCAACATTTGACTTCGAAGCAACTTGAATACCACAACTGAAAAAAACAAAACAAAGGATGGGCTTGCAGAATAAGCCGGAACAAACATATGATAGATCCCATATCGTATCATGTGTCTGTTGGAAGGATATCCTACGTGATACTTGAATTCCCACTTATAAACTCCTGAAACTTTCTGGTTATGCAATCAGGTGTTGAGGATACAGGGGAAGCATAATATCTCACCCAAGCTAACAATTCCTACATCCAGCTGTATCCATCCTTCAACACACAACCAAGAAACCTTCAGAAATCATTTACCTCAACCTTCGAAAAGCATCCGTTATACGAGTTATGGCAATACCCCCGAACTCCCGCCCCAGTACTGGGTGGCGTCGAGGTTATCTCACCAACAACTGCATAAAAGAGTTTTCGATGTCGGTGAGCTCAGGTATTCCAGAACTGCAATGATAAAATTGTGATGACAACACCTCGGAGCTCAGCTCCCCGGGACACCGCCACAACCCCTAAATGTCAGGAGGCACCAAGAACAATGTTCTCGTCACAAAACCATCGGAACGATTCCAAGAGACCCGTGTGATCCTAAAAAAAATTCGTGAAATTTGAGGAGAGAAAATTCAAAACTCTACGTCCGGAGGCCTCACCAGAGCGACGAAGGGACTAGGGAGTAAAAAGAATCCTACTCTCTGATATATATAATCCTAAGACTCAAAACATTTTGTTCTAGACTCAACAACGTTAGCAATTCGATCAGTAGGGGGCTCCTAAGTCAGGGATGGCTCTGATTACCAACTTGTTACACCCACAATGCGGCTATATCTCCCACGTGTCGGGGCACGACTTAGAGGCATAGCCGCATGGTAGGCATGTCGCAAGAGGGGTAATCTTTACACATCCCATGTACTGAATAAGAAAGGGATAAAGAGTTGGCTTACAATCGCCACTTCACACAAATACAGGTAAAACATACATCATCCAGAATACAATCAAGGTCCGACTACGGAACCAAAATAAAAGAAGACAACCCCAAATGTTAGATCCCCGATCGTCCCAACTGGGCTCCACTACTGATCAACAGGAAAACAAAAAACAACACAACGAACACGATCTTCATCGAGCTCCCACTTGAGCTCGGTTGCGTCACCTGCACTGGTATCATCGGCACCTGCAACTGTTTGGAAGTATATGTGAGTCATGGGGACTCAGCAATCTCACACATGTGAGATCAAGACTATTTAAGCTTATGGGTATGAAAGGGGTAGTAAGGTGGAGCTGCAGCAAGCACTAAGCATATATGGTGGCTAACTTACGCAAACAAGAGCGATAAGAGAAGAAAACGCAACGGTCGTGAACTAGAAGTGATCAAGAAGTGATCCTGAAACTACTTACATTCAAGCATAACACAAGAACCGTGTTCGCTTCCTGGACTCCGTCGGAAAGATACCATCACGGCTACACATGTGGTTGAGGCATTTTAATTAAGTTAAGTTTCAAATTCTGTACAATCAAACATTAACAAATTCCCATCTGCCCATAACCGCGGGCACGGCTTTCGAAAGTTCAAACCCTGCAGGGGTGTCCCAACTTAGCCCATCCAAGCTCTCACGGTCAATGAAGGATATTCCTTCTCCCGGGAAGACCCGATCAGTCTCGGAATCCCGATTACAAGACATTTCGACAATGGTAAAACAAGACCAGCAAGACCGCCCGATGTGCCGACATCCCGATAGGAGCTGCACATATCTCGTTCTCAGGGCAACACCGGATGAGCGCTCCGTACAACTAAAACCAGCACTCAAGTTTCCCTGAGGTGGCGCTACAAAGGACTCTAGTTCGGACCAACACTTAGAGAAGCACTGGCCCGGGGGGGTTACAATAAAGATGACCCTCGGGTTGGCCGACCCGAGGGAAGGGTAGGTGGTGGTGAGGCAAATGGTAAAACCAAGGTTGGGTCTTGCTGGAGGAGTTTTATTCAAAGCGAACTATCAAGGGGTCCCCATAACACCCAACCGTGTTAGGGGAACGCAAAATCAAGGAACATAACACTGGTATGACGGAAACTAGGGCGGCAAGAGTGGAACAAAACACTAAGCATAAGGCCGAGCCTTCCACCCTTTACCAAGTATATAGATGCATTAATTAAATAAGAGATATTGTGATATCCCAACATATCTATGTTCTAACATGCAACAAACTTCACACTTGTCGTCATGCATAGTATAACATTTTATCAGCTTCATTTACAGTCATGCATTCTATTCGAACAGAGCTGTTCTGATATGAGGTCTTCTGATCACGTTCCTCAGTGTAGAATGTGTATCCATTTATGTCATATGCTTGGTACGTCAACACCGTAGGTGATGGCTTTTGTGCCAACCATGTAGCAATGTCATCGATGGATCCTTGTGCCAAACGATTCTTCAGGCATTCGGCGTAGTTCTTAGGGTGCTCCTTCATCTCCACATTTTATGAAGGCACCATTGGTAAGAAGCTTTGGCGTATCTCCGCCAAGTGTTCTTCGGCATAAGTGCTGAGAACCGGGCTGTTAAGCAGTAACATCAAATGGGCTTTCTCTGCCAATTCTCCGAGTGCATCCATTTGCGTGCCAGCAAGGACCGGCTTACCTTTAAGCCTTCCCTCGTGGCGAGAGAGGGGCAAACCTATAGGTCTTTGTTTCATGTATTCGGTGCAAAACTCAACCACCTCCTCCGCAGTATAACCTCGTAGGATGCTTGCCTCTGGATGGTTTCGGTTCCGACAAAAGCTCTTTAGTATTCCCATGAACCTCTTGAAGGGATACATGTTGCGAAGAAAGACAGGACCACAATACTTTATCTCGTCGACAAGGTGCACAGTGAGATGGACCATGACATCAAAGAATGACAGTGGGAAAAACATCTCTAGGTTGGACAATATTCTTGCAATATCATCTTGCATATGATCCAACTCTTCAGGATCTACATCTTTTTGCCATAGTTGGTTGAAGAAATCGTAGAGGTTAATGAGTGTGTTTCTTATATCTTTGTCCGTCAGATTCCTGATGGCCACCGGGAGGACTTGTGTCAACATTACGTGGCAATCATGTGACTTCATGTGGCCCAACTTTATTTTACCTGAGCTCATATCCACGAGACTTTCGATGTTTGCGCAGTAGGAAGATGGTGTCATAACTGACAACAAATAGGTGAAGAACTGTGTTGCTTCTTTTGTGCTGAAATTGTAACTCTGGTGAGCTTTGATGAATTTGTCATCATCTTCTGCTTCACTCTTGCGTTTTGATTTATCAGCAAGCATATCGAGTCGTGAACCGTCACCATCCTTTCTTTTACCTTTAATCTTGAGTAGAGTACCAAGGATGCTTTCACATACGTTCTTCTCTACGTGCATGACATCGATGAAGTGACGTACACTTAGAATCTCCCAGTAAGGTAATTTCCAGAACACCGATTTCTTCTTAAACACTTGACCCTTGTGTGTTTGTTTCACTATCAAAGGGTGGTTCTGGCCAAGCACAAAATTAATTTTTTTAGCCATGTTGTGGACCACTTCCCCTTCATAGGGACTTGGGCCCACACCTGCCTCTGCAGTACCATCACATTCAGCTTTCATCTTTCGGTATGGGTGATTTTTCCATAAGAACCTACGATGACGCAAATACACGATTTTTTGCGAGTTGGGAAGTCTTCTGCTAGCTGTCCTATCCATGCGTGTGACACACCCTACATCTCCCTTTGTTTTTTGCCCTGATGTGTTGCCTAATGCCGGCATATCTTGAATGGTGTGCACCAGCATCGCATGTATATCGAAAATCTCCTTTTTGTAAGCATCATAACATTTTACAGCAGGTGCATCTATCCACACTGTCAGCAGTTCTTCTACCCGTAGCTAAAAGTAAATGTCGATGTCATTTCCAGGTTGCTTCGGGCCTTGGATAATCATTGACATCATAATGTATTTTTTCTTCATACACAGCCAAGGAGCTAGGTTATATATGCACAGAAGCACCGGCCATGTGCTGCGATTGGTGCTCATATCACCAAAAGGATTCATCCCGTCAGTACACTCCCCGAGCCTTATACTTCTAGGATACTTGGCAAAGTCTACAAACTTGTTGTCGTTTAGTTCCCACTGAGCCCCATCTTTCGAGTGCCTCATAAACTTATCCGCAATTCACTCATTATGATGCCACCGCAACTCTTTGCCTCTCTAGGGATTGCAAACAAATGCCTCAACCTTGGAATTAAAGGCAAGTACCAAACAACCTTGAACGGGATTCCTGTCTTGATCTCATCATCCAATTTGTACTTGTCCTTTGCTCTCCTACGCCTGTATCATGCATGCTTGCATGTGGGACATGCACGCAAATCTTTGTACTCACCACGGTACAATATACAATCATCCACACAAGCGTGTATCTTCTATACTTCAAGTTCTAATGGGCAAACAATTTTCTTCGATTCATTTGTGCTTCTAGGGAGCACATTATCTTCTGAAAGAATTTCTTTGAAAAGACCTAAATCTCTATGAAGCCCTTGTTTGATAGACCGTTTGCTGCTTTAAATCTGAGAAGCGCCAAGGTGGCACTCAACTTGGAATATTTCTTTTTGCAACCTGGATACAATTCTTTCTTGGAGTCCGCATCAATGGTTGGCAGATCCTTATACCCAATCATATCCTTTTTTGGGCCCTTGAAATCTGCAATCATAGCAGCAAAATCTGGCATATCAAGATCGTCTTCATCTACATCGTCATCTTGGTTTTCCAGTGGGTGTTTCAGCTTTCCGGTAGCTTGACGCCTCTGCCCCGATGTTAGATTCAACATCCATGTGACACTGATCGGGGTTTGGCATCTCGCTGCCCTGGGTATCTTCATCCATGACCTCCTCTTCACCGTGTCTGGTCGAACATGTATATCCATCCATGAATCCCCTAGAGACTAAGTGCAACTGGACATATGCAACTTCTTGTGACTCTGTATTGGCACAATCAGTACATGGACACAAGATGTAATCCGCATCACCAATTCTCCTCTTCGTACTTTCAGCCAAATTCATGAACTCTGTCACGCCACTGATAAAATCTGCGGTTTTTCGATTCTTCATCCATCGAGATCGTTCCATCTGCACCACACGAATGGTAATTAAAAACAAAACAACAAAATTAATACACGGATTAACTGTTCCCCAAAGATGCGTGCATAAATCACAGGGTTTTATTTTCATAATTACTAAGGGTGCTCCATGTTGTTATCTAGACGTGCAATGACAAAAATTAATGGACAGTAAATTTACACACAAAGTACTAGTACAACACTACCCTTAGGAATTGAATACCTGAATTAAGCCACTCACGAAAATAATACCTTAATTAATTAGCCGCGCAGCGACCACCACCCAGCAGACAGAGAAGCGCGATGCGGCGGCACGCAGAGACAGCAGGGTCGAGGAGCAAAGCTTAGTGCGGCTGCCGCCTAAAGTTCGACCTCCACTATCCCGCCATCGACCGCGATGGATGTGCTCGAATCACGCCGCTGCCGACCTTGATGGTTGAGCTCCTCCTATCTCCCGCTGGACCAAGGATTGACTTCCTATGACGCCGCCACCGCCCACCGACCGAGGATTGACCTCTTCTCCGGTAGTCGTTGCCTAGGCCGCCACCGCCGCCATCTCTATATGCAGAGCGGCTGTTTTTTCACGGATATCCGCGGAGCGGCTGTTTACATGGTATCACTATTACTCAATTATATGGACAGGATAGTACATCACATACGGTTATGTAACGGCAACCGTGTCTAACCTACATTGTCTTCTCACACGGTTTGGTGCGGAAATCGTGTGTGACGTTGTAATACCTAACACAAACGGCATGTATAAACAGTGTGTCATATACAACATATAGTGCCATAAGTAGTTCCTGACCGTTAGCTTATCTGAAAGTGCAACTATCCCTGGGTGGTTTTGGTAATTCCTAACAACATATAGCTCATTGAGCTAACATTATTCCAAGATTAATATTTCAGGAAAAGCTCAATCAATGGCATGGCATGGATGAGGAAAGTGGATCCCTCAAAATTGTAAGGACAACAGGTTTGGCTCAAGCTTCAAGATCAAGACTCTACATTTTATATTTTAGTGATCCAAGATCACATTGAGTCTATAGGAAAAGCCAATACTATCAAGGAGGGATGAGGTGTTTCTTAATGGCTTGCTTGCTCAAAGTGGTTAGTGATATGCTCCAAAATCCTCAACTACCTTCCCACATCCACATATGACCTAAACCAAAAGTCAAACTTGGCCCCACCGATTCTTTCTATCCGGCGCCACCGAGTTTCAAATGTCATAGCCACTACCACAAACCCTAGGCAAATCGGTCTCACCGATAGGGATCTCGGTCTCACCGAGATGGGATTGTAATCTCTCTGTTTCCCTTCGTAACGTTTCGGTCTTACCGTGTTGAGCGATCGGTCCCACCGAGATTGCAATGTAAACTCTCTATTTCCCTTTTGTAACATTTCAGTCTTAGCGAGATGAGCGAATCGGTCCCACCGAATTTACCTGACCAACTCTCTGGTTAGCTTATTACCAAAATCGGTCCCACCGAGTTTGTGTAAGCGGTCACACCGAGATTACGTTATGCCCTAACCCTAACCATATCGGTCCTACCGAGTTGCATCTCAGTCCCACCGAAAATCCTAACGGTCACTAGGTTTGCTGAATCGGTCCAACCGAGTTTAATCATTCGGTCCCACCGAGTTTGGCAAATTGTGTGTAATGGTTAGATTTTGTGTGGAGGCTATATATACCCCTCCACACACTCTTCATTCGTGGAGAGAACCATCAGAACATACCTACACTTCCAATACACATTTTCTGAGAGAGAACCACCTACACTTGTGTTGAGGTCAAGATATTCCATTCCAACCATATGAATCTTGATCTCTAGCCTTCCCCAAGTTGCTTTCCACTCAAATATTCTTTCCACCAAATCCAAATCCTGTAAGAGAGAGTTGAGTGTTGGGGAGACTATCATTTGAAGCACAAGAGCAAGGAGTTCATCATCAACACACCATTTGTTACTTCTTGGAGAGTGGTGTCTCCTAGATTGGCTAGGTGTCACTTGGGAGCCTCCGACACGATTGTGGAGTTGAACCAAGGAGTTTGTAAGGGCAAGGAGATCACCTACTTCGTGAAGATCTACCGCTAGTGAGGCAACTCCTTCGTGGGTGACGGCCATGATGGAATAGACAAGGTTGCTTCTTCGTGGACCCTTCGTGGGTGGATCCCTTCGTGGACTCACGCAACCGTTACCCTCCGTGGGTTGAAGTCTCCATCAACGTGGATGTACGATAGCACCACCTATCGGAACCATGACAAAAACATTTGTGTCTCCAATTGCGTTTGAATCCTCCAAACCCTTCCCTTTACATTCTTGCAAGTTGCATGCTTTACTTTCCGCTGCTCATATACTCTTTTGCATGCTTGCTTGAATTGTGTGGAGATTGCTTGACTTGTGCTAAGATAGCTAAAATCTGCCAAGAAGTAAAATTGGGAAAAGGCTAGATTTTTATTTGGTCAAGTAGTCTAATCACCCCCCCCTCCAGGCATACTTTCGATCCTACAAGTGGTATCAGAGCTTTGGTCTCCATTTTCTTTGATTTCCATAGCTTTTGGCGGTGATAGCCTTGGTTTCACAACCTAGGAGAGTATGGCGTCTAGCGAGGGAAATTATCACCGTAGAGGTCCTTACTTTGATGGTACTAATTTTGCTAGTTGGAAGCATAAGATGAAAATGCATATTCTTGGACATAACCCCACCGTTTGGGCTATTGTGTGTATTGGCTTGCAAGGTGAATTCTTTGACGGGAAAGAACCGAACCGTGAAGCCACCGCGGAAGAGTTGAAAATGCTGCAATACAATGCTCAAGCTTGTGATATCCTCTTCAACGGATTGTGCCCCGAAGAATTCAAAAAAATCAACCGTCTTGAGAATGCAAAGGAAATTTGGGATACTTTGATTGATATGCACGAAGGTACCGACTCTGTCAAGGAATCCAAATTGGATGTGCTTCAACGTCAACTTGACAAGTTCAAAATGAAGGATGGTGAAGGTGTTGCTGAAATGTACTCTAGGATTGCTCTTATCACAAATGAGATTGCCGCCTTAGGGAGTGAAGAGATGACCGATAGATTCATCATCAAGAAGATCCTAAGAGCCTTGGATGGAAAATATGATACCGTGTGCACATTGATCCAAATGATGCCCAATTACAAAGATCTCAAGCCAACGAAAGTCATCGGAAGAATTGTTGCTCATGAGATGTCACTCAAGGATAAAGAGGAACTTCACAACAAATCAAGTGGTGCTTACAAAGCCTCATGTGAAGCCCCCACATCATAGAGTGAGAAACAAACCTTCAATGAAGAATTGAGCTTAATGGTGAAGAACTTCAACAAGTTCTAAAAGAGTAGAAGCAAAGAGAGAAGCTCCAAGTCAAGGTCCTACAATGACAAAAGATCTTCTAGTCGAGAGCGAAACTGCTACAATTGTGGAAGGCCCGGACACTATTCCAATGAGTGTACGGCCCCCTACAAGAGAAGAGAAGATTCTCCCAAGAGAAGAAGTAGAAGAGAAGAATCACCATTGTAACACCCCGGATGTAACTTTCCCAATTTATACTCCAACTCTTGTCGTTTCCGGCGTTAAGTTATATTTATTTCTCGGGTTCGGGTCTTTGTCTTCGTGTGTTGTTTTCATTGTCATGCATCTCATATCATGTCATCATGTGCATTGCATTTGCATACGTGTTCATCTCATGCATTCGAGCTTTTTCCCCGTTGTCCGTTTTGCATTCCGGCGCTTCGTTCTCCTCCGGTGGTCATTTCTAGCTTTCTTTTGTGTGTGGGGATTAAACATTTCCGGATTGGGCCGAGACTTGCCAAGCGGCCTTGGTTTACTACCGGTAGACCGCCTGTCAAGTTTCGTATCATTTGGACTTCGTTTGATACTGCAACGGTTAACCGAGGGACCGAAAAGGCCTTGTGTGTGTTGCAGCCCAACACCCCTCCGATTTGGCCCAAAATCCACCAAACTCTGCTCCATCTCCTAGAGCGTTCGATCACGATCGCGTGGCCGAAAACCGCACCTCATTTGGACTCTCCTAGCTCCACTTATGCCTATAAATAGGACCCCCGATTTTCGGATCTCTCCCTCTCCCCGAAACCCTAAAAATTCCCTCGCGCCGGCCGGACGTGTCCGACCCGGCCGGACGAAATCGCTGCCGCCGCCTCAGCCTACCAGACGCCGCCACGTGGTGCCGCCACCTACCTCCGCCGCCGGGCCCGAAGGCCCAGATCTGGCCCCCGACTCCGCCACCGCGGGCCACTCCCTCCGCCGCCTCCTCGCCCGCAGGCCGCCGCCACCGCGCCCGGTTGCCGCCGCCGCCCCGCCGTTGCCGCCGACCGCCGCCGCCGACGCCACACCCTGCCGCCGCCGACGCCAAGCTCCGCCACCTCACCGGCTAGGCGCGCCGCCACCGCCGGGTGCCGACGACCGCACCCCGGCGCCCCCCTCGTCTCACTGGCCTCGGATCCGGCCGCCCCCTCCAACGCCGGCCACCGCGGCCATCGTTTCCGGCCACCTCGACCTCGGGCGCTACAGTGTTCTCCGGCGACCTCGTAATCCGTGCGGATCTCAGATCTGAAAATAAACCCTAGGGTTGACTTTTTCCCCTCTCCCTCTAATTTTTGTGCAAACTTTGACCTGCCGTAACTTTGCATCCGTAGCTCCGATTTTGGCATATAGCATATCAAAATGTTCACCTCAGAGAGTACATCATTTCATTCCATTGCATCATTTTCATTTGAGCTCATCTTGATGCCCGAAATTCTGTTAGAAGGAGGCTTCGTGAGTTAATTGTCAGATCTGCTAGTTCATCTTAGACTTTTGTCATTTTTGCCATGATTATTGTGTGCATGCTATGCCTGTGAGTCCTTTATATGTTTTGTTAAGGATTTTGTCTTCTTTACAGAGGTGCAACCCATGCATTTTTAGGATGTGTGTGGTGACTTGTGCAAGCTTGCAAAGTGAGGCACCCGGTAAATCTGTTTTCAAGGACTTAGTAGTTTTCACTAAGTCAGGGATCATTTAGTTCATGATGCCATATGTTCAGCTTGTTTCCTAGTGATCCGTGCCTCTTTTGAGGATGATCAGTAAAGGAGTCTTGTTAATCATGTTATGATCTATCCATCCATGTCTTTGTTTGCAATTATGGAGCACCCTATCTTGAGTCAATCGAGCTCTACTTTTGCTTCGTGGTGAATCTGGGTAGATCGTCAACTCGTTTGCGATTTTGCCGATGCTATTGTCGTTGATCCGTGCATGCTATGCCAGTGTTCTTGCCATGCCTAGCTAGTATTTTGTGCCTTCTTTATGGATGTATGCCTTCCTTGCCATGACTTGCACCGTAGTGAGTGCACTTGTCTTAATCAGGTCATGTATCATGTTGTTTTGCTGCTCCGAAGAGGGCTTCGTGATCTAAAAATTCAGACAAGTGTTAACTTCACTAAGTCTGGAATCTGTTTTGCATTTGCGTTTTTGCCATGCTTGTTTGAGCCTCATAATGGATGAATTGGCCGTGGCTCAGTGCTAGTCTTTTGTTAAGCATCTTGTTTGCATCCCTGCCATGTATTTGTTTGTCATATTTGGTAGCTGTAGCATGTTCATCTCATTGCATTTAGATGCCTACTTGCTGTAGATCGCAGAGCGGTGTCAATTTTGAATCGCTTGCCATTTCCAAACCGTAACTCCGATTCCGATGATCTTTATATCGTTTTCAAGAGATTTCATCTCATCTTTCCAGTGGCACCCTGGGAATTCCAAGTTGAGGCCAGGTTCATGCATTTCCTGTCATATCTTGCATTTTGCATCCCGCATCGCATCCCGCATAGCATATCATCATTGCATCGTATCGCTTGATCCTTGCACGTGGTTGATTGTATCCTTGTTGCTTGTTTGTCTTGTTTGGGTAGAGCCGGGAGACGAGTTCGCTACCGAGGAGCCCGTTGAGTTTGCTTGTGAGGATCCAGTCAACTCTGACAACTGTGCAGGCAAGATGATCATACCCTCGAAATCACTACTATCTTTGCTATGCTAGTTTGCTCGCTCTTGCTATGCCAATGCTATGATGCCTACCTTTTGCTTGTCAGCCTCCCAATTGCCATGTCAAACCTCTAACCCACCTTGTCCTAGCAAACCCTTGATTGGCTATGTTACCGCTTTGCTCAGCCCCTCTTATAGCGTTGCTAGTTGCAGGTGAAGATTGGGGCCGTTCCTTGTTGGGACATCTTTTATTTAATTGTTGGGATATCATTATATTGCTATGTTATCTTAATGCATCTATATACTTGGTAAAGGGTGGAAGGCTCGGCCTCTCGCCTAGTGTTTTGTTCCACTCTTGCCGCCCTAGTTTCCGTCATATCGGTGTTATGTTCCCGGATTTTGCGTTCCTTACGCGGTTGGGTTATAATGGGAACCCCTTGATATTTCGCCTTTATTAAAGCTTTTCCAGCAATGCCCAACCTTGGTTTTACCATTTGCCACCTAGCCTTTTCTTTCCCTTGGGTTCTGCAGACTCAAGGGTCATCTTATTTTAGCCCCCCACGGGCCAGTGCTCCTCTGAGTGTTGGTCCGAACTGAGCTGCCTGCGGGGCCACCTCGGGGAAACTTGAGGGTTGGTTTTACTCATATCTAGTCTCATCTGAGTGTGCCCTGAGAACGAGATATGTGCAGCTCCTATCGGGATTTGTCGGCACATTCGGGCGGTGTTGCTGGTCTTGTTTTAACCTGTCGAAGTGTCTTGAGTTACCGAGATACCGAGTCTGATCGGAACGTCTTGGGAGTAGGTCTATTCCTTCGTTGACCGTGAGAGCTTGTCATGGGCTAAGTTGGGACTCCCCTACAGGGATTGAACTTTCAAAAGCCGTGCCCGTGGTTATGGGCATATGGGAATTTGTTAATGTCCGGTTGTAGATAACTTGAACCTTAATTAATTAGAACGAATCAACTGAGTGTGTTACCATGATGGCCTCTTCTCGGCGGAGTCCGGGAAGTGGACGCGGTGTTGGAGTAATGTTTGCGCAGGTTGTTCTCTAGTTTCTCGCTCGTGCTTTGCCTCCTCTTCTCGCTCTCTTTTGCGAATAAGATAGCCACCATATATGCTAGTCGCTTACTGCAGCTCCACATATACTTGCCTTATCCTTCCTTTAAGCTTAAATAGTTTTGATCGCGAGGGTGCGAGATTGCTGAGTCCCTGTGGCTCACAGATACCATAACTCCAGATGCAGGTCCAGGTGATTCCGCTCCAGGTGACGAGTACGAGCTCAAGTGGGAGTTCGACGAGGACTCTCAGCGTTACTACGTGTCTTTTCCTGATGATCAGTAGTGGTGCCTAGTTGGGGTTCGATTCAGGGCCTTGTCGCATGTTGGGTTTTCTTTTATTTTGGCGCCATAGTCGGGCCATGAGTGTTGGTATGATGGATGTTATTTATGTACTCTAATGTGACGTGGCGAGTGTAAGCCAACTATGTATCTCCCCTTTTACTCTATATATTACATGGGATGTTGTGATGATTGCCTAACTTGCGACATTGGTTTCAATGCAGTTATGTCTCTAAGTCGTGCCTCGACACGTGGGAGCTATAGCCACATCGAGGGCGTTACAAGTTGGTAATCAGAGCCTTCCCCGACCTTAGGAGCCCCATTGCTTGATCGTTTTTAGCAGCCGAGTTGTGTCTGGAAAAATGTTTTGAGTCTTTAGGAATTATATATCGGAGAGTTTAGGAATTCTTTTTTACTTCCCAGTATCCTCATCGCTCTAGTAAGGCATCCTGACGTAGAGTTTTGACTCTTCTCTTCTCAAATTTCACTAAAAAAAATTTTAGGATCACGCGAGTATCTTGGAATCGTTCCGATGGCTTATGATGAGAACATTGAGTTGGTGCCTCCTGTCAGGGGTTTAGTGGAAGTGTCCCGGGGAGTTGAGCTCTGAGGTGTTGTCATCATAATTTTATCGTTGCAATTCTGGAATACTTGAGATATGTTCGCCGACATCAAAAATCTCTTTTATGCAGTTCATTGGTGCGATAACCTCGACGCCACCCAGTACTGGGGCGGGAGTTCGGGAGTATCGCCATAACTTGTATAACGGATGCTTTTCGAAGGTTGAGGTAGATGGTTTCCGAAGTTTTCTTGGTTATGTGTTGAAGGATGGATACAGCTGGATGTAGGATTTGCTAGTTTGGGTGAGATATTATGCTTCCCCTGTATCCCCAACACCTGATTGCATAACCAGAAAGGTTCGGGAGTTTCATAGGTGGGAATTCTAGTAGCTCTAGTTCTTCTTCCACGGATATTGGTTTGAGATTGGGATTTCTTACCGATTATTCGTTCTTGATCCATACCTTGTTGATTTATTTCTCTACCTTAATTCTACGTGGCTTCTCAGTTTATGGATATGTGACCATTTGAAGAGGAATGCATTCGTTCATTTTGTTTGGATGTGAAGACTATATGTTGCAATTTTCATTCCGTTGGATTCAGCTTCAATATTTTTATCTGTCAATGTGCTAATGGTGGTCACCCTCTTCAGGATGGCTCCTCCAACGCGCACGACTCCGAATCCTGATCCGCCACCGCCTCCACCACCTCCAGAGGCATGGTAAGCTGTGATGGCCGCAACCAATGCAAACACACAGCTGATCATGCAAATTCTTCAAGAGCACAATCAAGGCAGCCAAGGGAATCAAGGCAGCAATCAGAGTCACTTTGCTACACTCAACCAGTTCCTTGCTAACGGACCAAAGACTTTCAGCAATTGTGTTGAGGCAACCGATGCTGGCGATTGGCTTGTGGATCTGTGTAAGCATTTCAAGTGCAGTAACGTCAGGCCTGAGGACTTTGTCAAGTTCGCTTCCTTCCAACTCAAAGATCAAGCTGCAGAATGGTTCCAGCAGTACAAGCAATCCAGAGGTGGATGTGTTATCACTTGGGATGATTTCCGTCGAGATTTCTGAGCTCATCATATTCCGCAGAGCATGGTTGAAAGCAAGCGTGAGAAATTGCGCAATCTGAAGCAAGGCTCTTTGTCTGTCTATGACTACAACAAATTGTTCCAGAAGCTCGCCCGCTTTGCCAAGCAGGACGTGCCTGATGAGAAGAGCATGATATATCAGTTCAGGGGTGGTCTCAGAGAAGATATTCAGCTCGCTCTTGTTCTCTTTGAGCCGTTGAGATACGATGAGTTCTACAACATGGCACTGAAGCAAGAGGCTGCTCAGTTGAGGTGTGATGCTTCCAGGAAGCGAGTCAGAGATGTTACTCCTTCTTCCTCTACTCAAGTGGCCAAGCAGCAGAAGTTTTGGCTTCCTCCTCCTCCGTTCCGTCAGCCGTATCAGCAGAAGAGCAAAGGTGGCAGTGGTTCTTCCCACCCACCCAACCCTGGCTTTAAGAACAAGACTTCGTCTCAAGCTCCAAGTTCGAGTGCTCCGTATCATCGTCCGCTTTCAGAGGTCACGTGCAACAAGTGCCAACAGAAGGGTCACTATGCCAACAAGTGTTTCAACCAGAGGCGTCTTCCTCCTCCTCCTGTGAGATCGGCAAGTACAGCTGTGGTCAAGCATAACCCCAAGCATGCCAAGGTCAATTTGATGAATGCAGCTCAGGCAGAGGATTCTTCAGATGTCATCATGGGTAACCTTCCTGTTAATGATATTCCCGCAAAAGTACTTTTTGACTCTGGTGCATCGCATTCCTTCATGTCATTCCCATTTGCATCAGAGAACAATTTTAGTACTAAGGCTTTACCTAGAGCTATGCAAGTTGTCTCTCCAGCTAAGCGTCTGAGTTCTAGTTTGATGGTTCCGGATATCTCTATCTTGTTGGGTGACTTCAAGTTTCTGGCTTCTCCAATGGTTCTTGGTAACTCGGATATTGATCTTATTCTCGGGATGGATTGGCTTTCTAAGCACAAGGCTCAGCTTGATTGTGCAGCCAGGCAGATTCAATTGACTCATTCGTCTGAGGATATAATTGTCTTTGCCGCTCGGGATAATTCCATCCGTCTGTTTTCTCTCAATGAGAAGGGTGAATTGGATGCCATCTCTCAAATTCCAGTCGTTTGCGAATATCAAGACGTCTTTCCAGAAGAGCTCCCAGGAATGCCTCCGCACCGGCCAGTGGAATTCGTTATTGAACTTGAGCCTGGCACGGAACCTGTGTGCAAGCGTCCTTACAAGCTCGGACCTGAAGAGTTGAAGGAGCTGAAGAAGCAACTCGATGAGCAAGAAAGAATGGGTCTTATCCGGCCTAGTTCTTCTCCGTGGGGTTGTGGTGTTCTTTTTGTGAAGAAGAAGGATGGAACGGACCGACTTTGTGTTGATTACCGTCCAGTGAACAAGAACACCATCAAGAACAAATACCCACTTCCCAACATCAATGAGCTGTTTGAACAACTCAAAGGTGCCCAAGTATTCTCCAAGCTTGATCTCCGTATGGGTTATCACCAGATTCGCATTCGTGAAGAAGATATTCCCAAGACAGCATTCAGAACAAGCTTTGGTTCATATGAATACACTGTCATGTCTTTTGGCCTCGCCAACGCTCCTTCGACATTCTCTCGCATGATGAACTTCATCTTCAACGCCTACACCAATGACTTCGTTTTGGTCTATCTCGACGACATTCTGGTTTTCTCCAAGAACAAGGAAGATCATGCCAAGCACTTGCGTTTGGTTCTTGATAAGCTCAGAGAACATCAGTTCTATGCCAAGTTCTCCAAGTGTGAATTTTGGCTCGATGAGGTTCTTTATCTTGGTCATATCATCTCTGCCAAGGGCATTTCCGTGAATCCTGAGAAGGTGTCTGTAATTGTGAATTGGGAACCTCCTCAGAACGTGAAGCAACTCCGCAGTTTTCTCGGTCTCGCAAGCTATTGCCGAAGATTCGTTGAAAACTTTTCCAAGATCGTGAAGCCTCTCTCAAATCTTCTCCAGAAGCACGTCAAATACGTTTGGTCTCCGGAGTGTGATATTGCTTTCAACACTTTGAAAGAGAAGTTGATCACTGCTCCAGTTCTGACTCCGCCTGATGAATCCAAGCCGTACGAGGTCTTTTGTGATGCCTCTCTCTAAGGTCTTGGCGCAGTTTTGATGCAAGAGAAGAAAGTTCTTGCTTATACATCTCGCCAGTTGAAGCCTAATGAGAAGAACTACCCCACTCATGATCTCGAGTTGGCGGCAGTTGTGCATGCTCTTTTGACTTGGAGACATCTTCTATTGGGAAGAAAAGTGGACATTTTCACTAATCACAAGAGTCTCAAGTACATCTTCACTCAGCCTAATCTCAACCTCAGGCAAACTCGATGGGTCGAAATGATTCAAGAGTATAATCCGAGTACTGGGTATACTCCAGGCAAGGCCAATGTGATTGCTGACGCTTTGAGCAGGAAGGCCTACTGCAACAGTCTGATTCTCAAGCCTTATCAACCCGAGCTTTGTGAAGCTTTCCGCAAACTTAATCTGCAAGTTGTTCCTCAAGGTTTCCTCGCCAACCTTCAAGTCTCTCCTACCTTAGAAGACCAAATTCGCCAAGCCCAACTTCTTGATGCTATGGTGAAAAAGGTGAAGATTGGGATTGCCAAGAGTCAGTCCAAGTACAAGTGCTACCGCCTTGATGACAAGGACACTCTCTTCTTCGAGGATCATATTGTTGTGCCCAAAGGTGAACTCCGTAAAGTGATCATGAACGAGGCTCACAATTCTCTCCTCTCCATCCACCCTGGGAGCACGAAGATGTATCAGGACCTTAAGCAAGCTTATTGGTGGACTCGAATGAAGCGCGAGATCGCTCAATTCGTGAATGAATGTGATGTCTGCAGAAGAGTGAAGGCAGAACACCAAAGGCCAGCAGGTCTCCTCCAACCTCTTGCCATTCCAGAATGGAAGTTTGACCACATTGAAATGGACTTTGTGACTGGGTTTCCAAAGTCACTCTATGTTAATTTCACTAAGTCTGGAATCTGTTTTGCATTTGCGTTTTTGCCATGCTTGTTTGAACCTCATAATGGATGAATTGGCCGTGGCTCAGTGCTAGTATTTTGTTAAGAATCTTGTGTGCATCCCTGCCATGTATTTTGTTGTCATGTTTGGTGGCTGTAGCATGTTCATCTCATTGCATTTAGATGCCTACTTGCTGTAGATTGCAGACCGGTGTCAATTTTGAATCGCTTGCCATTTCCAAACCGTAACTCCGATTCCGATGATCTTTATATTGTTTTCAAGCGATTTCATCTCATCTTTCCAGTGGAACCCTTGGAATTCCAAGGTGAGGCCAGGTTCATGCATTTCCTGTCATATCTTGCATTTTGCATCCCGCATCGCATCCCGCATAGCATATCATCATTGCATCGTATCGCTTGATCCTTGCACGTGGTTGATTGTATCCTTGTTGCTTGTTTGTATTGTTTGGGTAGATACGGGAGACGAGTTCGCTACCGAGGAGCCCGTTGAATTTGCTTGTGAGGATCCAGTCAACTCTGACAACTGTGCAGGCAAGATGATCATACCCTCGAAATCACTACTATCTTTGCTATGCTAGTTTGCTCGCTCTTGCTATGCCAATGCTACGATGCCTACCTTTTGCTTGCCAGCCTCCCAATTGCCATGTCAAACCTCTAACCCACCTTGTCCTAGCAAACCCTTGATTGGCTATGTTACCGCTTTGCTCAGCCCCTCTTATAGCGTTGCTAGTTGCAGGTGAAGATTGGAGCCGTTCCTTGTTGGGACATCTTTTATTTAATTGTTGGGATATCATTATATTGCTATGTTATCTTAATGCATCTATATACTTGGTAAAGGGTGGAAGGCTCGGCCTCTCGCCTAGTGTTTTGTTCCACTCTTGCCGCCCTAGTTTCCGTCATATCGGTGTTATGTTCCCGGATTTTGCGTTCCTTACGCGGTTCGGTTATAATGGGAACCCCTTGATATTTCGCCTTTATTAAAGCTTTTCCAGCAATGCCCAACCTTGGTTTTACCATTTGCCACCTAGCCTTTTCTTTCCCTTGGGTTCTGCAGACTCAAGGGTCATCTTATTTTAGCCCCCCACGGGCCAGTGCTCCTCTGAGTGTTGGTCCGAACTGAGCTGCCTGCGGGGCCACCTCGGGGAAACTTGAGGGTTGGTTTTACTCGTATCTAGTCTCATCTGAGTGTGCCCTGAGAACGAGATATGTGCAGCTCCTATCGGGATTTGTCGGCACATTCGGGCGGTGTTGCTGGTCTTGTTTTAACCTGTCGAAGTGTCTTGAGTTACCGAGATACCGAGTCTGATCGGAACGTCTTGGGAGTAGGTCTATTCCTTCGTTGACCGTGAGAGCTTGTCATGGGGTAAGTTGGGACTCCCCTGTAGGGATTGAGCTTTCGAAAGCCGTGCCCGCGGTTATGGGCAGATGGGATTTTGTTAATGTCCGGTTGTAGATAACTTGAACCTTAATTAATTAAAACGAATCAATTGAGTGTGTTACCATGATGGCCTCTTCTCGGCGGAGTCCGGGAAGTGGACGCGGTGTTGGAGTAATGTTTGCGCGGGTTGTTCTCTAGTTTCTCGCTCGTGCTTTGCCTCCTCTTCTCGCTCTCTTTTGCGAATAAGATAGCCACCATATATGCTAGTCGCTTACTGCAGCTCCACATATACTTGCCTTATCCTTCCTTTAAGCTTAAATAGTTTTGATCGCGAGGGTGCGAGATTGCTGAGTCCCTGTGGCTCACAGATACCATAACTCCAGATGCAGGTCCAGGTGATTCCGCTCCAGGTGACGAGTATGAGCTCAAGTGGGAGTTCGACGAGGACTCTCAGCGTTACTACGTGTCTTTTCCTGATGATCAGTAGTGGTGCCTAGTTGGGGTTCGATTCAGGGCCTTGTCGCATGTTGGGTTTTCTTCTATTTTGGCGCCGTAGTTGGGCCATGAGTGTTGGTATGATGGATGTTATTTATGTACTCTGATGTGACGTGGCGAGTGTAAGCCAACTATGTATCTCCCCTTTTACTCTATATATTACATGGGATGTTGTGATGATTGCCTAACTTGCGACATTGCTTTCAATGCGGTTATGTCTCTAAGTCGTGCCTCGACACGTGGGAGCTATAGCCGCATCGAGGGCATTACAACCATCTAGAGAACTAAGGAGTAGAGATGATCGTTATGAACGAAGACCCTCACGGAGAAGCAAGGATTCGGAAACAAAGGACAAGTCATCAAGGAGCTACACAAAACGAAGACATCAAGCTCATGTTGGTGAATGGGTATCCGGCTCTGACTCCGACAACCACTCCGAGAGAAGCTCTCACTCCGACTCCGAATATACTCAAGATGAAGGTGTTACCGGTCTAGCACTTGTGACAACCAACTCCTACGACATATTTGACTCACCAAATGAAGGAGTTGGAACATGCTTCATGGCTAAAGGCCCAAAGGTATCACACCCCGAGTATGTTGATTTCAATAGTGATGAAGATGACTTGTTAGGTGATGATGATTTACTTGTTGACAACTCTAGTGATGAATACTGTGATGAAACGTCAATTAATCATGGTAATCAAGATAAAACGAACGACAATGATAAGGAGAAGATTGAGTCTCTAACTAAAGAACTAAACACTCTTAAGTTAGTTCATGAAACTATCTTAGGAGATCATCGAGAACTTTTAAGGACTCATGACAAATTACGCTTTGAAAAGCTCAACCTTGAGCAAGAGCATGAGTTCTTAAAAGCAATCAATGATGATCTTCGCAAGAAAAGTTCTTCTTACATTGCCAAGCGTTTACTCTTATCCACTTACATGCCTCAAGTCAAGTTTAGTAACAAGAGCAAGAAAGATTCTTCCTCTAGTAGTAACAATAATCATGCTAAATCCAATATTGTTGCTTCTAGTAGTTCTCTTGATTCCACTAATGATTCTCTTAGCCAAGTTACACTTGAGCAAGAAAATAGCTTATTGAAGGGAATTATAGAGAAAGGTGTTTACAAGAGCCTTGCCGGAAGTAAGCAATTCGAGGAAATTGTACGCAAGCAAGGAAGGCACCGGAAGAATCAAGGCGTTGGTTTTGAACGAAAGTTCAATGCCAATGGAGTTGAGTGGGAAGAAGATCAATACCCCAAGACGAAGTTTGTTCCTCAACAAGAGAAGTATGATCCTACTTCTTTCAAAGGGACACAAGCTCAAGATGATCTTCCACCACAAGACCACAAGCAAAAAGGCAAGGACAAGCTTCAAGAGGAAATTGATGCATTTGAAGAAGCTCCTAAGGCCTTGGTCAAGTGGGTTCCCAAGACTACTTCAAGTTCCACTTCATCAAGTACAACTACAACACCGAGGATTCCCATCAAGATGGTGTGGATCCCGAAGAAGAACTAGAGAGTTCTTGAGGGTGACTCCGCCAACATACTTCACTCTTATCATCTTGGCAAGAACAAGTGCAATCAACTTCCACATCTTGCACTAGTTCAAGGAGTCACAAACCCTCTTGTTGGTAAGACAAGGGACAAGGTAACCTAAAAGCTTTCATAGACATCATCTTGTGTGTGCATCACTCTATGTCTATGGATATCCTTGTTTGTTCCTTGTGGGACTAACCCGTGTAGGTATTGAAATTGCAACTCACTCCAATGGATAGCTCCAAATGATCTACATCAACATTGAGCATCCACATCTTCAACATCTACATGAAGTCATCATCGACAAAACCAAAGGTTAGTTCATCCCTCTTAGGGGGGATCTCACATCTAGGGGGAGCTTTACTCTAAGAATTGAGCTAAAGCAACTCTAATGGTGTGAACACAACAATGCTTTATGTAAAAGTGGTAACCCCACTTGTGCTTAAATGATGAGTATGACCTATGATCAAATGTTCTCATTTGACTCCTAAGTCAATATACTCATATATAGATGACCTAGTCATCGCAAATTGTTCGATAGATGCTAGAATTGGTTGTGTATGCTTTGCCACATATTTCAATTGCCATTTTATTGTGTGAGCATGTTGATTTCATATTTCACTCATTCGAGGACATCCACTTGTTTTTTTTGATTGATTGTTTTTCTTTTCTTTTGCCAAGTGGATGGACAAGAATGCCTAAGAACCCTCTCTAGCTATCTATGCTTTTCTCGTCTCAAACTCTATTCATGCTACATCACAAAATTTGATCAAGTCAGATTTGAACCACTCTGTGTGAGGAGCACTCGGAGTCCCCGATTCGTCATAGACTTAAACTTCCAAAACTTCTTTGTGCTTTTCGGTCTGACCGATTCCTCCATTTCGGTCATACCGAGATCACTAAGTCGATCTAGGTTTTCAATCTTGGTGCAACCGATTTGAACCTTTCGGTCACACCGAGTTTCAGTAACTGCTTGCAGTTATGAATCTCGGTGCCACCGAGTTGTTCCACTCGGTCACACCGACAGGGTCGGGCTATATATACTCACGGGCAAAATTTTGGAAATTTCTCCGAAACCCCTTCGCCCGCGCATAACTCGCTCTGCCTCCTGGGTCTTCGGATCGTCCTCCTCGTCGCCAGCCGCCTCCTGTCGCTGGTCTCCGCCGCCGTCAACGGAATTCTTCCCCGCTGTTACCGCCGTAGCGAGTTCATCGCCAAACTAGGGTATGGACTCGATCACAGTGCTATCCCCGTCCAATTCCTAGCACATTGTGTTCGTTATGATTCTTACCACGATTGAAACGCTTCTATCCAGTCAAAACACTTCATAGATTAGAGTTGAATTGAAAATTTAGGGTTAGGTTTCCGCCGAAACCATCTCGGACCATCCGAGTTGTGGAACTCGGTACCACCGATTCGGCTCAGGCCATTGCACATGTAATTTTCGGTCTGACCGAGAATTGCAAATCGGTGTGACCGAGTTCAGGACTTTGTGAAACCCTAGCAGTCTCGGTGCCACCAAACTGTGACTCGGTCTGACCGAGTTCACTAGTTTAGGTTCCAACAGCTGCTTCAGTATCACCGAGTTTACAAATCGGTTGATTCAAAATTCTTTCTGTGGAAAACTAAAACTAATTTTTGACTCATTCTTTTGCAAAAACCTCTGCATTTTGTGATGCTCATCCACTCTATCTCATCTATATCTATTCATAGGGTCTGCTGTCAGTGTTTGCAATATGCCTGATCAGAGTGACAGCCAGAACATGTTAGAGGAGCAGGTTCACCTGAGTGAGGGCACTAGTCCCTCTAGCAATTCAGATGATGGTAGCAGGAGCACTCCCAGCAACTTGCCCAAAGCTACCACCAGAACAAGGAAGAAGAAAACTTCAGAGTCTAAGGATGAAGACTATGTGGCAGTTGAGGATGAGGCCACTTCCAAGAAGAAAGTGGTTAAGAAGGAATATAGCACTGCTGCTGCCACCAAGCCAGGCATGAAGCAAAAGGTTCCTGCAAAAAGAATTCCAATGTCTAAGGCCAAAGGATCTACTCAGGTCCCTTTGGGATCTGAACCCAAAGAGGCTGCTGTAGAAGGGAAGAAGAGGAAGGAGATGATCAAAAAGACCACTTCTAGAGTGCTTGGGAGATCCTCAATCATGAGAGATTCTGAAGAGGAAGAGGAAGAATAGGTTGCTGCACTAGCACCTAAGGCCCAGAAGCTTATGGGTGATGCTATCAGGACAGGGGCTGCTTCATCAAAGCCCAAAGAAGCACCCAAAGCAGCCTCCAAGCCCAAGAGTGTACCTAAGAGGAATATCAGGAGTATACCAGCTGCTGAGAAGAACAAGGCCCCAATGCCTGAAGTTGCTGCTGATGAAGATGATGAAGGACAAGTCCTAAAGAAGCTCAAACCCAAGATTCCAGACCACAATGATGCTCATCCTGTGGCTGAGAACATGAAGATCAGGAGAGACTCGGGACTGAGGAAATGGAGAGAGACAGACCCATATGCTACAAGAAGAAGAACTGCTGTTGATTACAGGTTCCACACAAAGGAACAACAAGATTTCTATGAGACAGTGCTGCTGGACAAGAAGCCTATAGTGTGTGAAATGAGGTGGGCCGACTGGAAGTATATCAAGGAAAATGAGGAACACTATCCTGGTGTGTTTGAAAGCTTTAGTGCTTGTGGAGTTGCAGACTTTGTTGGGCAGAAGCTCACAAAGTGGAATGAGGAGCTCATAATGCAATTCTACTCCACAGCACACTTCTATCCAGATGGCAGGATAGTATGGATGTATGAAGTTACAAGGTACCACTCAACTATTGAGGAATGGGAAAATCTGATCAATGCTCCTAAGGAAGAAGAAGATGACTTGGATGTCTATGCCAAGAAGAAGATGGATCACAACTCTATGGCAAACATGTACAAGGAGATTCCTGAAGATGATCTTGAGACTCATCAGTTTGGGTCAGTAAAACACTTGCTGTGAGGGCTACCTACAATCAATTGGATCCTTAGGCACACTCTCTTACCCAAGTCTGGTGATCACAGAATGATCAGAGGCCATGTAATTAACTTGCTACATATATTTGATGTGCCACAGAAGTTCAAGGTCATGAGCCTTATAGTTGAGACTATCAAGAGGACTGCAGCAGACCAGAAAAGAAGTTGTGGATATGCCCCACAAATCTAGGAGTTGATAAACTCAAAGATGGGCACAGGCACATACCTGTTGGATAAGGAATACTTGCCTATCTACCCAGACTCGGAGGACAATCAAGTTGTGATGAATGAGAATGAACCATCATCAGTACAAGCTCAAGAGAAGAAGGAGAAAGCAAAGAAAGAGAAGGCTGCCAAGATGCCAACTCAAGAGGAGGCATCTGAGTACTTTTTGAAAAGCAAGCAGGACCAGCTTGGTTATTTGATAGCATCAACTCTGAGGATTGAGAAGGGGTTGGCCACCCTAACTCAAAACCAGGAGAGCCTAGAAAGAATCATGGAACAAAAATTCTATGATTTAGATGTCAAATTAACTGAGATTCAGTCAGTTGTGGAGCAGCTACAAGATGACATGCAGGAGAGGAAGGGCAGAACAACCACTGATGCATTTGCCAGAGTGCCTAGAGCTCAGAGATCAACTGCAGTGCCAGTAACAGACACCAGAGCCACTTCATCTGCACCAGCTACAGCTTCAGTGCCACCAGCTCTAGCACCTATCCCAGCAGCTCCATCTAGTTCGACTGAATCCTTCATTCTTGGAGTTCTCCGGAAACCACCACCTGAAGACCAAGCCTGAGAGACGTTTTAGTGCTATGCATTTTCTATGAACTTTTTGGTAACTTGTTGCCAAAGGGGGAGAAAAATGTATAGATCATAGGCTTCGAGAGAGAGTTTGCTTTTGTTCTCTCTTGTCTTCTTGGTTGAACTTTGGATGCTTTTGATTGCTTGAGATACTATGCTATTATCTGTGAGACATTGATGATCATGTGGTTGATCATAAGCTACACTTATGCTTGTTAGATGATATTATCTTACTTATCCTTATATGATCATTCACTTTGCTTGGTGATGAGTGCATGTATTTAATTCTTATCATTTTGAGCGCTCCACCAAGATGTATGTGACATGGAAGAGTAACCCATGATCCTAACTCATTGTGCATTTGCAGTCCAAAGCAAATCTTAAGATATGCACAAATTTAGGGGGAGCTCTTGCTTTTCACATACTTCTCAAAGCGACAATATCTTTCACTCTTATTATCATTTGTCGAAGTTTTGATCTATATGTTGTCATCAATTACCAAAAAGGGGGAGATTGAAAGTGCAACTATCCCTGGGTGGTTTTGGTAATTCCTAACAACATATAGCTCATTGAGCTAACATTATTCCAAGATTAATATTTCAGGAAAAGCTTAATGAATGGCATGGCATGGATGAGGAAAGTGGATCCCTCAAAATTCTAAGGACAAAAAGTTTGGCTCAAGCTTCAAGATCAAGACTCTACATTTTATATTTTAGTGATCCAAGATCACATTGAGTCTATAGGAAAAACCAATACTATCAAGGAGGGATGAGGTGTTGCTTAATGGCTTGCTTGCTCAAAGTGCTTAGTGATATGCTCCAAAATCCTCAACTACCTTCCCACATCCACATATGACCTAAACCAAAAGTCAAACTTGGCCCCACCGATTCTTTCGATCCGGCGCCACCGAGTTTCAAATGTCATAGCCACTGCCGCAAACCCTAGGCAAATCGGTCTCACCGAGATGGGATTGTAATCTCTTTGTTTCCCTTCGTAACGTTTCTGTCTTACCGAGATAAGCGATCGGTCCCACCAAGATTGCAATGTAAACTCTCTGTTTCACTTTTGTAACATTTCGGTCACACCGAGATGAGCGAATCGGTCCCACCGAGTTTACCTGACCAACTCTCTGGTTAGCTTATTACCAAAATCGGTCCCACCGAGTTTGTGTAATCGATCACACCGAGATTATGTTATGCCCTAACCCTAACCATATTGGTCCTACCGAGCTGCATCTTAGTCCCACCGAAAATCCTAACGGTCACTAGGTTTGCTGAATCGGTCCGACCGAGTTTAATCATTCGGTCCCACCGAGTTTGGCAAATTGTGTGTAACGGTTAGATTTTATGTGGAGGCTATATATACCCCTCCACCCACTCTTCATTCGTGGAGAGAGCCATCAGAACATACCTACACTTCCAATACACATTTTTTGAGAGAGAACCACCTACACTTGTGTTGAGGTCAAGATATTCCATTCCAACCATATGAATCTTGATCTCTAGCCTTCCCCAAGTTGCTTTCCACTCAAATCTTCTTTCCACCAAATCCAAATCCTGTGAGAGAGAGTTGAGTGTTGGAGAGACTATCATTTGAAGCACAAGAGCAAGGAGTTCATCATCAACACACCATTTGTTACTACTTGGAGAGTGGTGTCTCCTAGATTGGCTAGGTGTCACTTGGGAGCCTCCGACACGATTGTGGAGTTGAACCAAGGAGTTTGTAAGGGCAAGGAGATTGCCTACTTCGTGAAGATCCACCGCTAGTGAGGCAAGTCCTTCGTGGGCGACGGCCGTGATGGAATAGACAAGGTTGCTTCTTTGTGGACCCTTCGTGGGTGGAGCCCTCCATGGACTCGCGCAACCGTTACCCTCCATGGGTTGAAGTCTCGATCCACGTGGATGTATGATAGCACCACCTATCGGAACCACGACAAAAACATCCGTGTCTCCAATTGCGTTTGAATCCTCCAAACCCTTCCCTTTACATTCTTGCAAGTTGCATGCTTTACTTTCCACTGCTCATATACTCTTTTGCATGCTTGCTTGAATTGTGTGGAGATTTCTTGACTTGTGCTAAGATAGCTAAAATCTGCCAAGAACTAAAATTGCGAAAAGGCTAGATTTTTATTTGGTCAAGTAGTCTAATCACCCCCCTCCAGACATACTTTCGATCCTACATTATCCCCACAGTTTCCCCATTTCCCCCAAATCCCTACATAGCCTCCAGATTCCCTCGTGTGGCGCTGACATTGGGGAAATGCGAACGAGTGGTGCTGATGGTTTCGGTGCGGCTGCTCCTGCTCGTATCGCCGCCACGAGAGCGGTCGCCGCTGAGCACTTGCCTAAGGTCATCAGAAGGCAGGTGTACTACGGATCCGAATCATCCTGTCAGGTTCCAATCTATCCCGATCTTTTTTAGCATGTACAAAGTATAGCCCCTTGCTGAATCTGTCCTGAATGACATACCCCCCCAGGAAAGTGATCTGCCGCCGGATCCGAAGCATGACTCCAGACTCCCGTAACACGAGTTCAACTCCGAGTTTTGCACCACCGAGAGGTACCAAAAGCTGAGTTGTGTGCACAGGGGGATTCGACATTGGCAGGTGGTTTCTCAGTTTTCCCTTAGAGGTTAGTGCTAAGTTCATCATTTTACTTCAGTTAATTCCACCGCTCATCCTGAATACTATTTAACATTGGTAGGGATATGAGGCTTGCGCCTTTGTTAACTGGCTGGATGAAGAATGGCATGACAGGTCTCAGAGTGTTATCACCAAGCTCGCAGAAGATAACGTACAGCTTAAGAAGAAACTGGCTGATCTAGAATGTACAATCAGTACGATGAAGCAAGAAAGAATCAATCACAGGCAAATATGAAAGCAAGAGACAAGAAGTAACTAGCATGTATAGTTCTGGTTGTCGCATTAGCCATGTTCTATGTGTAGTTTGCAATGATGATTAGGGGTTTTGTTTGACAGTATTGCTAAAGCACATCTAGATGTGCTCTAAGTAATGCACATCTAGGTCCTATGCCATTGATGTTACGCGAAGATTCATGCAGATATTTTCCTTTGTCTTTTTTCTTTTCCTTTGTAGTTTGATTATTACTGGATTTATCAATAAGAAGAGCTCAATGTATTGCTTGCCAACTGTCCTACTCCGTTCGTACTGGTACCAGTGCATAATCCCAAAACTCGTTCCTTCTTTTGTCCTGAAAAAATAAACCAGCCAATAGGAGTCCTGCGCAACCCGGGGAATTTGGAGCGACTGGGTATAAATAATTGCGGTTGATTATATCAGCGGTTAGATAATACGTCAACCCCTGCTTCAATTGGCATTTCCACTTCTCTTCATACCCTGCTTAAGTGTCCAACATCTTCATCGTCCCTGGTAGGCCGCGCTACACACTGGTACACACTCTGCAGCCATGTCGAGCGATAGCGAGGATGACAGTTCGGCCACCAGTCTGGCGCCCGATGATAGGTCAACATCGGAATCATCCCACTCGTCTTCCATGATTTCGGCATCAAGCCCAGACCTTGATTATATCCAGACCATGGAAGGGACGCTGCCTCCGGAGTCGTCAGACGACAACCAGACGGACGAGGAGCCGTTGGAGGACGGAGAAGAGGACGACGATGATGATGAGGAGGAATGGTCGACCAAGGAGGAGGATTATGACAACAGCAACGACGATGACGACGGCGGCGGCGATGAAAAGCCAACCTTCGGCGGCAAGAAGCGTCCTCGCCAACACGATGTCGCGGGGCCATCCAACAACAACAACAAGAAGTACTAAATTGAGCAGACTGTACATATCTTTGTTTACATTCGCTCATATTAATTTGCTATCTATGTTTATCCTGTCAATCTCATTGCAGACGGTTATTAATAACTATTCGACATAGATCTTCTACATTATCGCCCACAGGTTGGTTTGTTGAACTGTGTGCCCTGATGAGCACACAATTCTCAAAAAAGACCGTATGGGCTGTCTATAATGATCGCGCACAATTCTGATTACCAGCCTGTTTGCCGAGTATCACACACATCTTGTTACGCCGAATCGTTTGTGTTCACCTCGATCATCGCAAACAATTCATCGGAGTGAACTGTATGCCGTATATCGCACACACATTATATGGCTTCCCGTTCCTGTTGTACAGTCTAATCGCAAAAAGTTCGTATGGATCAACCGTATGCTCAGCATCGCACACGCAACTAAAATCTGAACCGTGGTTGATGTGCCCGCCATCGCAAATGGTTTGCACCTTTTTATGGTTATTTTACACCACCATTTGTGATTATTGCATCGCACACAGTTTCATCGAAGGGTCTCTGATCGTAGTTTCGCGTTGGCAGCATCTTGGAATAGTGTATGGTAGCCTACGAGAACAAGTCACGAGTTTTTTGTTTTACTATGCATCCAGTTCGTTGCTATCTCTATCTTTATCTACATGGATATTAGCACGCACTATTCTTAAGAGTCAAGGAGTTTTATGGACCCACCGGGCCAGAAGCTTCTCAAGCTCAAGCATTTACTTTTCTAGTTAGACACCAGCGTCTTGTAGCTAATTAATGTGGGATATGCTCAAGGACCCACATGTTTAGGTAAATATGTAATGCGTTCCTTCTTATAATAATAATAGGATGCCCTCTGATCTTGAGAGTAATATTAAAGAATTTATTAATGGTCAAAAAAATTCAACACTACGATAGAAGAAAAAATTAATAAGATTGATGATATGTCTAAGAGCATTGATAGAATTACTCATGATGTAGAAAATCTCAAGATTAAAAAATTTCGACCCAAGGTTGATGTCAATGAATCAATTAAAGCTTTATATGTTTCCATAGATGAAAGTAAGAAAAGAAGCTCTATGCTTAGGGCTAAAAGAGAATTTTAGAAAGAGCGTTTTCGCCCGATTGCTTTCATAGTAGTGATGGAGAACTTAAAATGATTGGTGTTTCTTCTATTGATTCCTTGTTTAGTAATATTAAAATTGATGATAATGGGAATTAAGAAGAGTCAACTTTATCTAGAAGGCGTCCCCATAATTTGGAGGGTGAAAATCTTGTTGAAAAATTGATAAAAGTGGGTTTGGAGAAGTAAAAACTTGAACTAGTGATGTGCCCACTCTTTTGGATTACAAAGACTTTAATTATGATAGTTGTGCATTGATTGAATGTATTTATTTGTTGCAATCCATGATAAATTCACCCAATGCATATGAACAAAATAAAGCTTTTACTAAACATATTGTTGAAGCAATGATGGAAGCTTTGGAAGAAAAGTTAGAATTAGAGATTTCAATTCCTAGAAAATTATATGATGAATGGGAACCCACCATTAAATTCAAGATCAAAAATTATGAGTTCAATGCTTTATGTTATTTGGGTGCTAGTGTTTCCACAATTCCAAAATCTCTATGTGATGTGCTAGGTTTTACCAATATAGAAGAATGCTCTCCTAATTTGCACTTGGCGGGTTCTTCTATTAAAAAGACTTTGGGAAGAATTAATGATGTTCTTATTCTTGTGAATAGGAATTATGTGCCCATATATTTTATTGTTTTTTATATTGATTGCAATCCGTCTTGTCCCATAATACTCGGTAGACCATTTTTTTAAACTATAGGTGTCGTGATTGATATGAAAGAAGGGAATATTAAATTTCAATTTCCATTAAGAAAAGGTATGGAAAACTTACCTAGAACTAGAATTAAGCCACCATATGAATCAATCATTAGGGCACCTATGGAGCAAAAACTAAGGATTACAATACTGGAATCTATGCATTATGCCTAGCTGGGGCATAAAACAATAGCGCTTGTTGGGAGGCAACCCAATGAATATAATAGGTTTTCACTTTTTATTCATATTCTTGTGTTTTTACACAATTATGCTACTATTATTATTATTGTGTTTTTATGTTTCAAGTAGTGTTTGTGCCAAGTAAAGCCTTTAGGATCATGTTGGGTGCCAGTTGATTTGATCCTATTGGAACGCAGAAGCTTTTGCGTCCAGTAGCATAATTGTTAAAATTCGCTGGAGCACGATAAAATCCTGAGTTTCTTACACATGATTTATATACAAATTGCCTACATTTTCCTAATTTTTCAAAAAAAATTGGGGTTAGATAAGTATGGTTAAAGTTCAGATTACTATGGACTGTTTTGTTTTTGGAAAATTCTATTTTTGTTGCATTGTGTGCTTATTTTGATGAATCCATGGATTGTATCGGGGGGTATAAGCCACGGTAAAGTTAGAATACAGTAGGTATAATGCAATAATAAATTATGAATGGGTTTGCAAAAGTACTTAAAGTGATGATTTGGTTTATTATACTAACAGATCTCACAATGGTTTTGTTAAGTTTTCTGTGATTGAAGTTTTCAAGTTTTGGGTGAGATCACGATGGATGAAGGAATAAGGAGTGACAAGATCCTAAGCTTGGGGATGCCCATGGCACCCCAAGGAAATATTCAAGGAAGCACCAAGCAACTAAGCTTGGGATGCCCCAGAAGGCATCCCCTCTTTTTTCTAATGACCATCGGTAATTTTACTTGGAGCTATATTTTTATTCGTCACATATCATGAGTTTTTCTTGGAGCGTCTTGTATTATATGAGTCTTTGCGTGTTCTGATTTTTAGTTTGCCACAATCAACCTTGTTGGACACACCTATTTGAGAGGCATAATGATGCTATGATTTGTTAGAATTGCTCTATGCGCTTCACTTATTATTATTTTTTAGCTATGGAATTGCTCTAGTACTTCACTTATATGTTTTTGAGCATGGTGGTGGTCTGATTTTCTAAGAAATATGCTCTCATGATTCACTTAGATTATTTTGAGAGTTATTAAAATTTTAAAGAAATATCATCTCATGCTTCACTTATATCGTTTTGAGAGTTGAAATTTTTGAAGAAATATTTATGCTCTTCTGCTTCACTTAAATTTGTTTGAGAGCTTGTTAGTAGCAATGGTAATATATGGAATTAGTCCCAAAGTGATAGATATTCAAGAGGGATATAATTAAAACTGTCATCATGATCAGTAGATATTATAAAGTTGATTCCTTGTAATAGTTTTGTGATATGGAGATAGTAATATGTGAGTCGTGTTGGTGAGTAATTATGCTTTAGTAAGAATATTGGTGTTAAGGTTTGTGATTCCCTATGCAAGCACGGAAGTCAATAGTTATGCAATGAAGTTATATCCTACTTGTGGTGCATTATTCCATGTTAGTCATGTTCAATGCTCGTTTATGAGAGTTCTCGTTTTTTGGTTGGTTGCTTCTCAATCTATTTGCTAGCATTTCCTTGTACTAAGCGGGGATGTTGCTTGTACATCCAAACTCCTTAAACCATGTTGTGCCAAATGAGTCCACCATTCCTACCTATATGCGGTATTTCCATGTCGTTCTAAGTAAATTTGTATCTGCCAACTCAAATTTTCAAAATGAATTTCCTTTTTGTGTGCTCGTGCCGCTCATGAAGCGGCAGGGGTGGCCAATATTTTCCATGCTAGATGTGTTACTCTCAAGTGAAGGAAATATGCCCTAGAGGCAATAATAAAGTTTTTATTTTGTATTTCCTTATATCATCATAAATGTTTATTATTCATGCTAGAATTGTATTAACCGGAAACTTGATACATGTGTGGCTACATAGACAAAACACAATGTCCCTAGTAAGCCTCTACTAGACTAGCTCGTTAATCAAAGATGGTTAAGTTTCTTAACCATAGACATGTGTTGTCATTTGATGAACGGGCTCACATCATTAGGAGAATGATGTGATGGACATGACCCATCCGTTAGATTAGCATATTGATCGTTCAGTTTTATTGCTATTGCTTTCTTCATGACTTATACATATTCCTTTGACTATGAGATTATGCAACTCTCGAATACCGGAGGAATACCTTGTGTGCTATCAAACGTCACAACGTAACTGGCCAAATTGGAGTAGAAAAGGGGAAGTAGGAAAGGAAAAAAGTGAATAGGATTCCCCCTTCCCCCTCTTCCCTTCCTACTCCGAATAGGAATAGGGAAGGGGGAGGCCGAATTGGGAGGACCCCAAGTAGGATTCCTCCTACTTGGGGCGCCCCCTTGGCTGCCTCTCCTCCCCTCCAACCTATATATATGAGGGGGGCACCGCTAAAACATGCACGAATCATTGTTATCCGTGTGCGGCGCCCCCCTCCACAGTTTACGCCCCGGTCATATTCACATAGTGCTTAGGCGAAGCCCAGCACAGATCACTTCACCATCACCGTCACCATGCCGTCGTGCTGACAGAACTCTCCCTAAACACTTTGCTGGATCAGGAGTTCGAGGGACGTCATCGAGATGAACATGTGCAGAACTCGGAGGTGCCGTGCGTTCGGGGCTTGATCGGTCAGAATGAGAAGAAGTTCGACTACACCAACCGCGTTGTCAAACGCTTTCGCTTTCGGTCTACGAGGGTACGTGGACACACTCTCCCCCTCTCGTTGCAATGCATCTCCTAGATAGATCTTGCGTGAGCATAGGAAATTTTTGAAATTGCATGCTACGTTCCCTAACAGTGGCATCCGAGCCAGGTCTATGTGTAGATGATATGCACGAGTAGAACACAAAGAGCTGTGGGCGATCATATTCATACTGCTTACTGATACGTCCATTCTGCATCATGCTTTTATATTGATATTTATTGCATTATGGGCTGTTATTACACATTATGTCACAATACTTATGCCTATTCTCTCTTATTTTACAAGGTTTACATAAAGAGGGGGAATGCCGGCAGCTGGAATTCTGGGCTGGAAAAGGAGCAAATATTAGAGACCTATTCTGCACATCTCCAAAAGTCCTAAAACTCCACGGGAGCACTTTTCAGAATATATAAAAAATATTGGGTGCAAGAAGCACCAGAGTGGGGCCACCCACCAGCCACGAGGGTGGGGGCGCGCCCTACCCCCCTGGGCGCGCCCCCTGCCTCGTGGGCCCCCTGGTGGCCCTCCGATGCCCATCTTCTGCTATATGAGGTCTTTCGTTCGAGGAAAAAACATAAGCAAGCTTTGGAGAAGAAACTCCGCCGCCACGAGGCGAAACCTTGGCGGAACCAATATAGGGCTCCGGCGGAGCTGTTCTGCCGGGAAACTTCCCTTCGGGTGGGGGAAATCATCACCATCGTCATCACCAACGATCCTCTCATCGGGAGGGGGTCAATCACCATCAACATCTTCACCAGCACCATCTCATCTCAAACCCTAGTTCATATCTTGTATCCAATCTTTGTATCCAAACCTCAGATTCGTACGTGTGGGTTGCTAGTAGTGTTGATTACTCCTTGTAATTGATGCTAGTTGGTTTATTTGGTGGAAGATCATATGTTTAGATCCATTATGCATATTAATACCCCTCTGATTATGAATATGAATATGCTTTTTGAGTAGTAACGTTTGTTCCTGAGGACATGGGAGAAGTCTTGCTATAAGTAGTCATGTGAATTTGGTATTCGTTCGATATTTTGATGAGATGTATGTTGTCATCCCTCTAGTGGTGTCATGTGAACGTCGACTACATGACACATCACCATTGTTTGGGCCTAGAGGGAGGCATTGGGAAGTAGTAAGTAGATGATGGGTTGCTAGAGTGACAGAAGCTTAAACCCTAGTTTATGCGTTGCTTCATAAGAGGCTGATTTGGATCCATATGTTTCATGCTATGGTTAGGTTTACCTTAATACTTCTGTTGTAGTTGCAGATGCTTGCAATGGGGGTTAATCATAAGTGGGATGCTTGTCCAAGTAAGGGAAGTACCCAAGCACCGGTCCACCCACATATCAAATTATCAAAGTACCGAACGTGAATCATATGAACGTGATGAAAACTAGCTTGACGATAATTCCCATGTGTCCTCGGGAGCGCTTTCCTTCATATAAGAGTTTGTCCAGGCTTGTACTTTGCTAGAAAAAGGATTGGTCCATCTTGCTGCACCTTATTTACTTTTCTTACTTGTTGCTCGTTACAATTTATCTTATCACAAAACTATCTGTTACCGATAATTTTAGTGCTTGCAGAGAATACCTTACTGAAAAATGCTTATCATTTCCTTCTGCTCCTCATTTGGTTCGACACTCTTACTTATCGAAAAGGCTACGATAGATCCCCTACACTTGCGGGTCATCAAGACTCTTTTCTGGCACCGTTGCCGGGGAGTGAAGCGCCTTTGGTAGGTGGAATTTGGTAAGGAAAAATTTATATAGTGTGCTGAAATTTACTGTCACTTGTTACTATGGAACACAATCCTTTGAGGGGCGTGTTCAGGGTATCTTCACCCCGACCAGTGGAGCAAAGAGTTGCTCCTCAACCTACTGAAACTACTGAAAATGTTTACTTTGAAATTCCTTCGGGTATGATAGAGAAACTGCTAGCTAATCCTTTTGCAGGAGATGGAACATTGCATCCCGATTTACACTTAATCTATGTGGATGAAGTTTGTGGATTATTTAAGCTTGCAGGTATGCCCGAGGATGTTATCAAGAAGAAGGTGTTCCCTTTATCTTTGAAGGGAGATGCATTGACATGTTATAGGCTATGTGATGATATGGGATCAAGGGACTACAAGCGACTGAAATCGGAATTTCATCAGAAGTTTTATCCTATGTATCTTGTTCATCGTGATCGTAATTATATATATATATACTTTTTTGCCTCGTGAAGGATAAATCATCGCTCAAGCTTGGGGGAGGCTTAAGTTAATGTTACGTTCACACCCCAATCATGAGCTCTCAAGAGAAATGATTATTCAAAAAAATTATGCTCGGCTTTCTCTCAGTAATCGCTCCATGCTCGATACTTCTTGTACTGGATCTTTTATGATGAAGACTATTGAATTCAAATGGGATTTATTGTAAAGAATTCAATGCAACTCTAAAGATTGGGACCTCGACGAAGGTAAGGAGTCAGGTATAACACCTAAGTTTGATTGTGTTAAATCTTTTATGGATACCGATGCATTTCGTGAATATAGCACTAAATATGGACTTGACTCTGAGATAGTAGCTTCCTTTTGTGAATCCTTTGCTACTCATGTTGATCTCCCTAAGGAGAAGTGGTTTAAATATAATCCTCCCATTGAAGTAAAAGTAGTTACACCTATTAAAGTTGAAGAAAAGACTATCACTTATAATGATCATGTTGTTCCTAGTACTTATGTTGAGAAACCACCTTTCCCTATTAGAAAAAAGGATCATGCTAAAGTTTCAACTGTAGTCAACAAAAGTAATATTAGGACAAACAAACCCCCTGAGCAAGTTAAAGTTCAACCTAATATTGCTATGGTTAAATATATATTGGCCGATAATATTGATTTGCATGTTATTTACTTCTGTGATGAGACTGCTAGAATTGCTAGACCTGATACAAAAAATAAACATAGACTGTTGTAGGCATGCCTGTTATTTCTGTTAAAATAGGAGATCATTGCTATCATGGCTTATGTGAGATGGGTGCTAGTGCAAGTGCAATACCTCATTCCTTATACAAAGAAATTATTCATGATATTGCACCTGCTGAGATAGAAGATATCTATGTTACCATTAAGCTTGCCAATAGAGATACTATTTCACCAATTGGGATTGTTAGAGATGTTGAAGCCTTGTGTGGGAAGGTTAAATATCCTGCTGATTTTATTGTTCTTGGTTCCTGTCAGCGTTTTGGGAACGGGGGTCCCCAGACTTGCCTGCCTGCGGACTGCGGCGTGGCTCAAGCGGGGGGCCCAGCACGGTCCATCTTCATCAGCTCTAGCTCAAGACCCTCGCGGGGCGAACGATAGGAAGCTTCCTTAGAGGCAGCCTCATCAGGCAGGCACGCGAGGAGGCGGAGAGATCAAGGCAGGGGTACCTCGCGAGGAACCCGTGAAGCAAGCCATGACGATCGAGACCAGGTGGGCGCCAGGCGAGCACCGGCCTGCGCAGTGTCCTTGTTTCCCCTTTGGTGCAAAGGGGGCAAGCACAGGCCAAGGCATCAGGCAAAGGTTACCATTCCGGTGCAACAAGACCAAGACCAGCCGGACGGCAGGACGGAGGTCACCATGGAGCCCAAGACGGCGTCATCGCCAGTGCTTTTGGCAGCCGAAGACCACCTTTGGTCAGGATAACTTGTACTAGATGTTCCACTTCGAAATGGCCAATTGTTGGCGCCTTCCCACTCATTATTTGGGGAGAGGCCCAGGGCCTCTATAAATAGAGCTAGGCACCACAGAGTAAGGGACCCCGGGGAGAGATCAACACATCGAGACACCCGAAGAACATCGAGAGATCTAGTAGAACCCTAGCAGAGAGAGAGGCGATGAACTCACCCTAGCAGTTCATTGCACCAGCTCAAGAACACCTCTCGCGAGGCTGTTCTTCCCTTGTACTGTCCATCATCAGCCCCAGAGGCAATCCACCACACCCCACACTGGAGTAGGGTGTTACACCACAACGGTGGCCCGAACCAGTATAAATCTCGTGTCTCTTGTGTTGTTCATCATTTTCATCTTAGTTCACACGAGAGGATCAGACGTAGATCGGTAGGGGAGAGATCTCCGCGTGCACCCCAGTGTTCGAACCTCAAGGGTCTGCCGGAACCCGAAACCCGACATTTGGCGCGCGAGGTAGGGGTGCGCCGGAATCTTCCTTCCGCTGTTCGTGTGTGATCTTCCGTCGTGTCCATGATTGACGCTCGTCGGGCTCGCGCCAAGCGCCGGGCTGCTCATGCCGCTCGCATCGCCCAGACGGCGCCCGTCGCCCCCCCCCCCTCATTGTTCCCCGTCGCCGCCACTGGCCCGGTGGGGAACGAGCAGCAGGCCTCGTCCCAGCACCCCTCGGTGTGGCGGGATGGCTGCACCGCGTCGCTGACTCCAGCTGGCTCGTCGTCCCACGCCCGCCGCGCACCCATGGACGCGCACCCCTCACTGCTCTTGGCGCGGGATCTCCTGCACTATCGCCCCGTCGACGACCTCAACAAGGACCGGCTCGCCCGCATCACCAAGCTCGTCAGTGCCGCACGGGGCTCCCCCTTGCGGTCCCTCTCGCTGCCTCGCCCTCCGTCCCGTGCAGGGGGCGAGGATCAGGAGGCGCCTCTGCCGCCTCCTCCCCAAGAAGGTGCCTTGGGTCCAAGGCGCGCAGCCCCAGGGCGAGACCCTCCACGTCCGGCGCCAGCGCAGCAAGAAGCGAGCTGCCAAGAGATACCACGTCCCCGGGAAGGTGCTCACGCGCTCCCAGCGCCAGTGCGCCAAGATCGCGCCCCAGCGCCTCCATGACAAAACCCCGCGCTGCTCCCAGTGGCAGCGCGTGGTGACCCGCAAGAACGAGTCTAGCACCAGCAAAGGGCGCCGGTGGCCACGGCGGGCTGCCTCGCCTTCACCCCCGAGCTGTGCGGCGTCACATGGCCATGGAGGGCGCTAGAAGGAGGGATCGAACCTCCGACCTTGTGGTTAACAGCCACAGTCACCGAATCTCGCGCACCAAATGTCAGGTTTCGGGTTCCGGCAGACCCTTGAGGTTCGAACACTGGGTTGCACCGATCTACGTCTGATCCTCTCGTGCGAACTAAGATGAAAATGATGAACAACATAAGAGACACGAGGTTTATACTGGTTCGGGCCACCGTTGTGGTGTAATACCCTACTCCAGTGTGTGGTGTGGTGGATTGCCTCTAGGGCTGATGATGGACAGTACAAGGGAAGAGCAGCCTCGCGAGAGGTGTTCTTGAGTTGGTGCGATGAACTGCTAGGGTGAGTTCATCGCCTCTCTCTCTCTCTCTGCTAGGGTTCTACCAGATCTCTCGATGTTCTTGGGGTGTCTAGATATCTCTCGGGGTCTCCAGATGTCTCTACTCTGTGGTGGCTAGCTCTATTTATAGAGGCCCTGGGCCTCTCCCCAAATAATGAGCGGGAAGGGCGCCAACAATTGGCCATTTCGAAGGGGAACATGTAGTACAAGTTATCCTGACCAAAGGTGGTCTTCGGATACCAAAAGCATTGACGATGACGCCGTCTTGGGCTCCACTGTGACCTCCGTCCTGCCGGCTGGCTGGTCTTGGTCTCGTTGCACTGGAATGGTAACCTTTGCCTGATGCCTTGGCCTGTGTTTGCCCCCTTTGCACCAAAGGGGAAACAAGGACACTGCGCAGGCCGGCGCCCGCCTGGTCTCGATCATCATGGCTTGTGTCCCGGGTTCCTCACGAGGTACCCCTGCCTTGATCTCTCCGCCTCCTCGTGAGCCTGCCTGATGAGGCTGCCTCTGAGGAAGCTTCCTGTCGTCCGCCCGGCGAGGCTTGGCCCCTCAAGAGGGTCTTGAGCTTGAGATGATGAAGATGGGCCGCGCTGGGCCCCCGCTTGAGCCACGCCGTAGGCCACAGGCAGGCAAGTCTGGGGACCCCCGTTCCCAGAACACCGACAGTTCCACACAAGATAGCTTTTGTCCCATTATATTTGGTAGACCCTTCTTGAATACTGTTAATGCTAAGATAGACTGCAATAAGGATATTGTTTCTGTTGGTTTAGGGGATATGTCTCATGAGTTTAATTTTGCTAAGTTTCGTAGACAGCCCCGTGATGAGGAATTGCCTAGTAAAGATGAAATTATTGGTCTTGCCTTTATTGTCGTGCCTCGTACTGATCCTTTAGAACAATATTTGCTAGACCATGAAAACGATATGTTCATGAATGAAAGAAGGGAAATAGATGAAGTATTCTTTAAACAGGGACCTATTCTAAAACACAACTTGCCTGTTGAAATCCTAGGGGATCCTCCTCAACCCAAGGGTGATCCCGTGTTTGAGCTTAAACCATTGCCTGATAATCTTAAATATGCTTATCTTGATGAAAAGAAGATATATCATGTTATTATTAGTGCTAACCTTTCAGAGCATGAAGAAGAGAGATTATTGAAAACTCTGAAGAAACACCGTGCTGCTATTGGATATACTCTTGATGATCTTAAGGGCATCAGTCCAACTCTATGTCAACACAAAATAAATTTCGAGAAAGAAGCTAAACCAATTATTGATCACCAACGACGGCTAAATCCTAGGATGAAAGAAGTGGTAAGAAAGGAAATATTGAAGCTCCTAGAGGCAGGTATAATTTATCCCGTTGCTGATAGTCAGTGGGTAAGTCATGTCCATTGTGTCCCTAAGAAGGGAGGTATTACTGTCATTCCTAATGATAAAGATGAATTGATTCCACAAAGAATTATTACAGGTTATAGGATGGTAATTGATTTTCACAAATTAAATAAAGCTACTAAAAAGATCATTACCCTCTGCCTTTCATTGATCAAATGCTAGAAATATTATCCAAACATACACATTTTTTCTTTCTAGATGGTTAGTCTGGCTTCTCTCAAATACCTGTGTCACCTGATGATCAAGTAAAGACCACTTTTACTTGCCCTTTCGGTACTTTCACTTATAGACATATGCCTTTTGGTTTATGTAATGCACCTGCTACCTTTCAAAGATGCATGATGGCTATATTCTCTGACTTTTTTGAAAAGATTTGTGAGGTTTTCATGGACGATTTCTCCATTTATGGATCCTCTTTTGATGATTGATTGAGCAACCTTGATCGAGTTTTGCATAGATGTGAAGAAACTAATCTTGTCTTGAACTGGGAGAAGTGCCACTTCATGGTTAATGAAGGTATTGTCTTGGGGCATAAAATTTCTGAAAGAGGTATCGAAGTTGATAAAGCTAAAGTTGATGCTATTGAAAAGATGCCGTGTCCCAAGGACATCAAAGGTATAAGAAGTTTCCTTGGTCATGCCGGTTTTTATAGGAGGTTCATTAAGGACTTCTTCTCGGCCTCTGACCAACCTATTACAAAAAGATATTCCTTTCGTATTGGATGACGATTGTGTAGAAGCATTTGAAATACTTAAGAAAGCTTTGATTTCTGCACCTATTGTTCAGTCACCTGATTGGAATTTACCCTTTGAAATCATGTGTGATGCTAGTGATTATGCTATAGGGGTTGTTCTAGGGCAAAGAGTTGATAAAAAATTAAATGTTATTCAATATGCTAGTAAAACTTTAGATGGTGCCCAGAGAAATTATGCTACTACTGAAAAAGAATTTTTAGCAGTTGTTTTTGCTTGTGATAAGTTCAGACCTTATATTGTTGATTCTAAAGTAACTATTCACACTGATCATGCTGCTATTAAATATCTTATGGAAAAGAAAGATGCTAAACCTATACTTATTAGATGGGTTCTCTTGCTACAAAATTTTGATTTGCATATTATTGATAGAAACGGAGCTGAGAACCCCGTTGTAGACAACTTGTCTAGGTTAGAGAATGTTCTTGATGACCCACTGCCTATTGATGATAGCTTTCCTGATGAACAACTAAATGTCATATATGCTTCTAGTACAACTCCATGGCATGCTGATTATGCTAATTATATTGTTGCTAAATTTATACCACCTAGTTTCGCATACCAGCAAAAGAAAAAGTTCTTCTATGATTTAAGACATTGCTTTTGGGATGACCCACATCTTTATAAAGAAGGAGCAAATGGTGTTATTGGACATTGTGTACCTGAGCATGAACAGGAACAGATCCTACGCAAGTGTCACTCCAAGGCTTATGGAGGGCACCACGCTGGAGATAGAACTGCGCACAAGGTATTGGAATCCGGTTTTTATTGGCCTACTCTCTTCAAGGATGCCTGTAAGTTTGTCTTGTCTTGTGGTGAATGTCAAAGAATCGGTAATATTAGTAGACAACAAGAAATGCGTATGAATTATTCACTTGTTATTGAACCATTTGATGTTTGGGGCTTTGATTATATGGGACCGTTTCCTTCCTCTAATGGGTATACACATATTTTAGTTGTTGTTGATTATGTTACTAAGTGGGTAGAAGCTATTCCAACTAGTAGTGTTGATCATAACACCTCTATTAAGATGCTTAAAGAAGTTATTTTCCGAGGTTTGGAGTCCCTAGATATTTAATGACTGATGGTGGTTCACATTTTATTCATGGTGCCTTTCGTAAAATGCTTGCTAAGTATGATGTGAATCATAGAATTGCATCTCCATATCATCCACAGTCTAGTGGTCAAGTAGAACTTAGTAACAAAGAGCTTAAATTAATTTTGCAAAAGACTGTTAATAGGTCTAGAAAGAATTGGTCCAAGAAACTTGATGATGCATTATGGGCTTATAGAACTGCATATAAAAATCCTATGGGTATGTCTCTGTATAAAATGGTTTATGGAAAAGCATGCCACTTACCTCTTGAACTAGAACATAAGGCATATTGGGCCATTAAAGAGCTCAACTATGACTTCAAACTTGTCGGTGAGAAGAGGTTATTTGACATTAGCTCACTTGATGAATGGAGAACCCAGGCTTATGAAAATGCCAAGCTATTTAAAGAAAAAGTTAAAAGATGGCATGTTAAAAGGATACAAAAACGTGAGTTTAATGTAGGTGATTATGTATTGCTATACAACTCTCGTTTAAGATTTTTTTGCAGGCAAACTTCTCTCTAAATGGGAAGGTCCTTACGTTATCGAGGAGGTCTATCATTCCGGTGCCATAAAAATCAACAACTTCGAAGGCACAAATCTGAAGGTGGTGAATGGTCAAAGAATCAAAGATTATATCTCAGGTAATCCTATAAATGTTGAAACTAATGTTATTAAAACCGTAACCCCGGAGGAATACATAAGGGACACTTTCCGGAACGTTTTAGACTCCGAAAAGGAATAGGTATGTGGTACGGTAAGTAAACCGACTCCAAACAGTTCTAATGGCAATTTTCTCCATTTTGGAATATTTAAGAAAATAGGAAAATAAGAAGCTGACCGGAAAGGACACGAGGCTTCCACGAGGGTGGAGGGCACGCCCTACCCCCTGGGCGTGCCCCCTGCCTCGTGGGCACCTCGTGTGCTTTCCAGACGCCGTTTTCTTGCATGATACTTCTTTTGGTCGGTAAAAATTCATTATATAATCTCCCGAAGGTTTTGACCATTGTATCACGCAAAAATCTCATGTTCTTGTTTCGACCTATTTTCTGCCAGGGTTGTCAAGGCCAAGCATCATGTCTTCTCCCTCCTCCTCCAACAATGAGGGCAACGATGCTTGGCTAATGAAGATAGAGCTGAAGATAGAAGAACCTGGAGAGATCAACAAGGATGATGGGATCAAGAAGGCCATGGGGGATCAAGTTCCGGCAGTAGCAGAAGAAGACAGCCTTCCACCTCACCACAATCTCTTTACCCCAATGGAGATTGAAGCTTTCAAGATGATTGAGTTAGCTCATATTCAAAACAAGTATCTCACAAGTGAAAATATTTTGTTGAAGGAGCATATCATTGCACTCAAGGGCATTATCTGCAAATTGGAGGATCTCTTATGCTCGATGTGCGACTACCCATCATCACCGACACCTTCTTCACCAACAAAGGAGACATAATCACATGGGTATGGTCACTCCCCTCTTCAACTGCCAAGCTTGGGGGAGTGCCCCGGTATCGTATCACCATCACTTTTATCTTTACCATTTTTCTTAGTTCGATCCTTTTGATAATATCTTGATCTAGTAGAATAAAGTTTTAGTATGATCTAGTTGTGAGTTTTGCTTTATGATTCTTCTATGTAATCGAGTCCGTGAGCTATATATAATAAAGATTAGTGTTGAGTCAAGGGCTTGATTACCTTGCTATGATCTTGAGGGAATAAAATAAAAGAGAAGAAATAAAAAGAAATAAAGAGATCATATGGATCTTATGGAGAGTAATGAGCTCACATATAAAGAGTATGATGAATAAAAGTTGTTGAGAGTTAACAAACATTGTTTTGGTCATCGTTGCAATTAATAGGAAGTAATAAATAAAGAGAGGTCTTCACATATAAATATACAATCTTGGACATCTTTTATGATTGTGAGCACTCATTAAAGTATGATATGATGAAGAGTTGACGTTGGACAAGGAAGACAACGTAATGGGTTATGTTTTTTACATCTAAGATAAATTATATTGTCATGGATCATCCAACATGTTGAGCTTGCCTTTCCCTCTCATGCTAGCCAAGTTCTTTGCACCAAGTAGAAATACTACTTGTGCTTCCAAATATCCCTAAACCCAGTTTTGCCATGAGAGTCCACCATACCTACCTATGGATTGAGTAAGATCCTTCAAGTAAGTTGTCATTAGTGCATGCAATAAAAATTGCCTTATAAATATGTATGACTTATTAATGTGGAGAAAATAAGCTTTATACGATCTTGTGATATGGAAGAAATAAAAGCGATGGACTGCATAATAAAGGTCCATATCACAAGTGGCAATATAAAGTGGCGTTCTTTTGCATTAAGATTTTGTGCATTCAACCATAAAAGCGCATGATAGCCTCTGCTTTGCTCTACGAAGGGCCTATCTTTTACTTTTATCTTCTACCTTACATAAGAGTCATGGTGATCTTCACCTTTCCTTTTTACATTTTATCCTTTGGCAAGCACAATGTGTTGGAAAGATCTAGATGCATATAGCTAATTGGATGTGAGTCTGCATGAGCTATTATTGTTGACATTACCCTTGAGGTAAAACGTTGGGAGGCAAAACTATAAGCCCCTATCTTTCTCTGTGTCTGATTAAAACTCCATACCCATAAATATTGCGTGAGTGTTAGCAATTGTGAAAGACTAAAAGATGGTTGAGTATGTGGACTTGCTAAAAAGCTCTTATATTGACACTTTCTTATGTTATGATAAATTGCAATTGCCTCAATGACCGAGATTAGAGTTTGTTGGTTCTCAATGAAGTTTATGATTCATACTTGGAATTGTGATTGAATTATTACTTTAGCATAAGAGATCATATGACAATATATATATGTTGATGTTCTAAGAATGATCATGATGCCCTCATGTCTGTATTTTATTTTTATCGACACCTCTATCTCTAAACATGTGGACATATTTTTCGATTTCGGCTTTCGCTTGAGGACAAGCGAGGTCTAAGCTTGGGGGAGTTGATACGTCAATTTTTCATCATGCTTTTATATTGATATTTATTGCATTATGGGCTGTTATTACACATTATGTCACAATACTTATGCCTATTCTCTCTTATTTTACAAGGTTTACATAAAGAGGGGGAATGCCGGCAGCTGGAATTCTGGGCTGGAAAAGGAGCAAATATTAGAGACCTATTCTGCACATCTCCAAAAGTCATGAAACTCCACGGGAGCACTTTTCAGAATATATAAAAAATATTGGGCGCAAGAAGCACCATAGGGGGGCCACCCACCAGCCACGAGGGTGGGGGCGCGCCCTATCCCCCTGGGCGCGCCCCCTGCCTCGTGGGCCCCCTGGTGGCCCTCCGATGCCCATCTTCTGCTATATGAGGTCTTTCATCCGAGGAAAAATCATAAGCAAGCTTTGGAGAGGAAACTCCGCCGCCACGAGGCGAAACCTTGGCGGAACCAATCTAGGGCTCCAGCGGAGCTGTTCTACCGGGGAAACTTCCCTCCGGGAGGGGCAAATCATCACCATCGTCATCACCAATGATCCTCTCATTGGGAGGGGGTCAATCTCCATCAACATCTTCACCAGCACCATCTCATCTCAAACCCTAGTTCATCTCTTGTACCCAATCTTTGTATCCAAACCTCAAGTTGGTACCTGTGGGTTGCTAGTAGTGTTGATTACTCCTTGTAGTTGATGCTAGTTGGTTTATTTGGTGGAAGATCATATGTTCAGATCCATTATGCATATTAATACCCCTCTGATTATGAACATGAATATGCTTTTTGAGTAGTTATGTTTGTTCCTGGGGACATGGGAGAAGTCTTGCTATAAGTAGTCATGTGAATTTGGTATTCGTTCGATATTTTGATGAGATGTATGTTGTCATCCCTCTAGTGGTGTCATGTGAACGTCGACTACATGACACTTCACCATTGTTTGGGCCTAGAGGGAGGCATTGGGAAGTAATAAGTAGATGATGGGTTGCTAGAGTGACAGAAGCTTAAACCCTAGTTTATGCGTTGCTTCGTAAGGGGCTGATTTGGATCCATATGTTTCATGCTATGGTTAGGTTTACCTTAATACTTTTGTTGTAGTTGCGGATGCTTGCAATGGGGGTTAATCATAAGTGGGATGCTTGTCCAAGTAAGGGAAGTACCCAAGCACAGGTCCACGCACATATCAAATTATCAAAGTACCGAACGCGAATCAAATGAACGTGATGAAAACTAGCTTGATGATAGTTCCCATGTGTCCTCGGGAGCGCTTTCCTTCATATAAGAGTTTGTCTAGGCTTGTCCTTTGCTACAAAAAGGATTGGGACATCTTGCTGCACCTTATTTACTTTTCTTACTTGTTGCTCGCTACAATTTATCTTATCACAAAACTATATGTTACCGATAATTTCAGTGCTTGCAGAGAATACCTTACTGAAAACTTCTTATCATTTCCTTGTGGTCCTTGTTGGGTTCGACACACTTACTTATCGAAAAGGCTACGATAGATCCCCTACACTTGTGGGTCATCACTTACCACCAACGTCTTATTTTGATTCGGCGGTATTGTTAGATGAAGCGGCCCGGAACAACCTTAGATGACCACGTTCATGAGACCAGTTCCACCGACAGACATGCAACTTATTTTGCATAAAGGTGGTTGGCGGGTGTCTATTTCTCCAACTTTAGTTCAATCTAATTTGACTACGGCCGGTCCTTGTTGAAGGTTAAAACAACAAACTTGACGAAACATCATTGTGGTTTTCATGCGTAGGTAAGAACGGTTCTTACTAGAAGCCCGTAGCAGCCACGTAAAACTTGCAACAACAAAGTAGAAGACGTCTAACTTGTTTTTGCAGGCATGTTTTGATGTGATATGGTAAAGACATGTTGTGATATATGTTGATGTATGAGATGATCATGTTTCTTAAAAGTTATTGGCAACTGGCAGGAGCCTTATGGTTGTGGCTTTATTGTATGAAATGCAATCGCCATGTAATTGCTTTACTTTATCACTATGCGTTAGCGATAGTTGTAGAAGCAATAGTTCGCGAGACGACAACGACGCAACAATGGAGATCAAGTTGTCAAGCTGGTGACAATGAAGATCATAACGATGCTTTGGAGATGGAGATCAAAGGCACAAGATGATGATGGCCATATCATGTCACATATTTTGATTGCATGTGATGTTTATCTTTTATGCATCTTATTTTGCTTAGTACGATGGTAGCATTATAACATGATCCCTCACTAAATTTCAAGGTATAAGTGTTCTCCCTAAGTATGCACCGTTGTGACAGTTCGTCGTGCCGAGACACCACGTGATGATCAAGTGTGATAAGCTCTACGTTCACATACAACGGGTGCAATAAAGTTTTGCACGTGCGGAATACTCGGGTTAAACTTGATGAGCCTAGCATGTACAGACATGGCCTCGGAACACTGGAGACCGAAAGGTCAAACGTGAATCATATAGTAGATATGATGAACATAGAGATGTTCACCATTGAAAATTACTCCATCTCACGTGATGATCGGACATGGTTTAGTTGATTTGGATCACGTGATAATTTAGATGACTCAAGGGATGTCTATCTAAGTGGGAGTTCTTAAGTAATATGATTAATTGAACTTAATTTATCATGAACTTACTCCTGATAGTATTTGCATATCTATGTTGTAGATCAATAACTCGCGTATAGCTCCCCTGTTTTATTTTTGATATGTTCCTAGAGAAAACTAAGTTGAAAGATGATAGTAGCAATGATGTGGACTGGGTCCGTGATTTGAGGATTATCCTCATTGCTACACAAAAGAATTATGTCCTTGACGCACCGCTAGGTGGCAGACCTATTGCAGGAGCAGATGCAGATGTTATGAACATTTGATAAGCTCAATATGATGACTACTTGATAGTTTAGTGCACCATGCTTTAAGGCTTAGAACCGGGACTTCAAAATGTTTTGAACGATGGACCATATGAGATGTTCCAAGAGCTGAAAATGATAATTTCAGACTCATGCTCGTGTTAAGAGGTATGATACCTCTGACAAGTACTTTGCCTACAAGATGGAGGAGAATAGCTCAGCTAGTGAGCATATGCTCAGAATGTCTGGGTACTACAATCGCTTGAATCAAGTGGGAGTTAATCTTCCAGATAAGATAGTGATTGACAGAGTTCTCTAGTCACTATCACCATGTTACTAGAACTTCGTGATTAACTATAATATGCAAGGGATGAAGAAAACGATTCCCAAGCGCGATGCTGAAATCAGCGAAGGTAGAAATCGAGAAAAAGCATCAAGTATTGATGGTTGACAAGACCACTAGTTTCAAGTAAAGGGCAAGGGAAAGAAAGGGAACTTCAATAAGAATGGCTAGCAAGTTGCCACTCCCGTGAAGAATCCCAAGGCTAGACCCAAGCCTGAAACTGAGTGCTTCTACTGCAAAGGAAATGGTCACTGGAAGAGGAACTGCCCCAAAAACTTGGCGGATAAGAAGGATGGCAAAGTAAACAAAGGTATATTTGATATACATGTTATTTGATGGGTACTAGTGTTCATAGTAACCCCTGGGTATTTGATACCAGTTCAGTTGCTAAGATTTGTAACTCGAAACAGGAGTTGCAAAATGAACAGATACTAGTTAAGGGCGAGGTGACGATGTATGTTGGAAGTGATTCCAAGGTTGATAATATCACTATCGCACACTCCCTTTACCTTCGGGATTGGTGTTGAACCGGAAATAAATGTTATTTTGTGTTTGCGTTGAGCATGAATATGATTGGATCATGTTTATTGCAATGTGGTTATTCATTTAAGTCAAAGAATAATTGTTATTTTGTTTACATGAATAAAACCTTCAATGGTCATACACTTAATAAAAATGGTTTATTGAATCTCGATCGTAGTGATACACATATTCATAATATTAATGCCAAAAGTTGCAAAGTTGATAATGATAGTGCAACATATTTCTGGCACTGCCGTTTAGGTCATATTGGTGTAAAGCGCATGAAGAAACTCCATGTGGATGGACTTTTGGAATCACTTGATTATGAATCATTTGATGCTTGTGAACCATGCCTCTTGGGCAAGACGTCTAAGACTCTGTTCCCGAACAATGGAGCGAGCCACTGACTTATTGGAAATAATACATACCGATGTATGCGGTTCGATGAGTCTTGAGGCTCGCAACGGGTATCGTTATTTTCGGATCTTCACAGATGATTTGAGAAGATATGGGTATATCTACTTGATGAAACACAAGTCTGAAACATTTGAAAAGTTCAAATAATTTCATAGTGAAGTGGAGGATCATTGTAACAAGAAAATAAAGTTTCTATGATTTGATTGTGAAGGCGAATATTTGAGTTACGAGTTTGGCCTTCATTTAAAACAATGTGGAATAGTTTCACAACTCACACCACCTGGAACACCACAGCGTAATGGTGTGTCTGAACGTCATAACCATACTTTATTAGATATGGTGTGATCTATGATGTCTCTTACCGATTTACCACTATCATTTTGGGGTTATGCATCAGAGAGAGCTGCATTCACGTTAAATAGGGCACCATCAAAATCCGTTGAGACGACACTGTATGAACTATGGTTTGGCAAGAAACCTAAGCTGTCGTTTCTTAAAGTTTGGGGTTGCGATGCTTATGTGAAAAAGCTTCAACCTGATAAGCTCGAACCCAAATTGGAGAAGTGTGTCTTCGTAGAATACCCAAACACTACTACAGGATGCTGCTAACGCGACACTACGATCAGAGACCCTTCGACGAAAGTGTGTGCGATGCAATAATCGCAAACAATGGTGTAAATAACCGTAAAAAAAGGTGCAAAACATTTGCGATGATGGATGCATCAAACACAGTTCAGATTTTAGTTGTGTGTGCGATGCAGGGCATATGGTTTAGTTCAATTAACTATTTGCGATGAGGCAACACAAAAGAAACGGGCAGCCAGATGGAGGTGTGTGCGATATACAACATACGGTTCACTCGGATGAACTGTTTGTGATTAGGCAACACAAAAGAAACGGTCAGACAGATCAAGGTGTGTCCGATATACGGCATGCAGTTCACTCGGATGAACTGTTTGCGTTGATAAAAGAGAACAGAAATGGTCAGCCAGATTAAGGTGTGTGCAATGTACAACATATGGTTCACTCGAATGAACTGTTTGTGATTAGGCAACACAAAAGAAACGGTCAGCCAGATCAAGGTGTGTGCGATATACGGCATGCGGTTCACTCGGCCTTGTCGTCAGTGTGTGACCTCTGTGGCAACTGTTCACTCCCCACTAGCCTCTTCTTGTATCGTGGCAACCGTCCAGCGCCTCTTCGCTTTTCCCTCTCGATTTGGAACTGCTATCGCACGCTCTTCCTCCCTCCATTTGCCTTCACCCTTTCTTCTGCCATTATTCGTTCATCTTCTCCATGGAGGGGATAGGCCAGAAATGACCCCGTTATTCTTGCCCCGATCTGAAAGATGACATAGTGGAGGAACTCACTGATCGGTGCGACGTCATCACCTCGGCTAGCATGGCAGGTTCGTTCAAGACCATTCTCGACTCAACTAATAACATCATTACAAGCAACCCAAGGGTCCAGGAGCGGTTTGATCTCCCCTATCTTGTTCGCCATGACCCTACTAACTGGCACGGGGACGACAGAAGCCTCGCCTTGTGCAAATTGATGCCGCTTGATAATGATACATGTGATGTTAAGATGCCATCGCTTGAGGGCAAGGCTTGGGCCGGCGCAAATGAAGATTGGGTTGTTTATATTGGGTACAACTATGAGTGGAACATGTAAATGTGTACACTCGTCACTGGGTTCCACTTCCAAAAATCTTAGACAACCCAGAGGTTGAGCACACAAATGATATACATGATTTCAAATATGATCATGGTAACTGTCGTCTATGGAAGATAGCAATTTGTCGAGTTCCCAACCGCTCTTGGGATTACACGAACTATGAAGTTGTTGCTATCTTTGCCAAGCTTGTTGCCTTCCTTACTTCCACGCCTCGATGGATATTGCTCAAAAATTAATTTCTGTACACAGATAAGTACTGTGATGCAATTCAATATGAGGGTCTTGCATTTGCTGCCACTACTCGTGACACTGTTTTTGCATGGAATCATCATGCTTTCGATACATTTGTCTTGCACCATAATTATAATTGTTTCATCCACATGCATGCGGGTTAGCTAGTTTCCCTTTACTAATTAATTAACCTTCTTGTGTTTCCAAGGTCATGTGAACATTCCACCACCTATACTTGAAAAAATTTATAACCAAGGGGGAGAGGACGATGCAGATGATCACGAGCATGACCCATATACTCGGTGGAGCCTGGCAACTTATTCCGATAGATCACCTCTTCTTGTCCGTATATAGGGCACTACTGATGTTACTAAGGAAGCAGGTGTTGTCTCGCATGGTCGCACTCTCCGGACCTAGTCCAACATCCGTTGCAGGGTATTCGGGATGGATACTAGTGTATGAGAGCCAACACCTTCTCCCTGGTTCAGTATTGGAAGTCTTGGAGGAAACCCGCTCTTCCTTGGACAAAACTATCTATTGATGGTGAAAGGCGATCCAGCTGCTGTTGACACAACACTACTACCATTTATGAGAAGCAATTGTATCCATACCTCGGTCATTGCTATGCTTCCCTAGCATCGCACTATGGGCCCTGACATAGCCCGCTTCAGCCTGGATGATTAGTCATGCGTTGGTCTCAAGATTGACAGTAGCCGGCCCTTCCCAGAGAATCACTTCTGGTTCAAAGCAAGCGTTTCCAACACCGACGAGTGGTTGAGCTGAAGTTCATTTCATCGCTTTGTTATTTGTTGTGTGATAAAAACTTTACTTTACTAGAATGTTTTGTTGGAAATGATCTATAATCCAACGTGTATCCTCGTTGTCGTTGTGGGTTGATGACTTGTTGTATGTAATCAATGGTACATTTGCATATGCGTCCATAAACTCACGCCTGCTAGTGGTGTCCATATGAGCAGTGCTAGTGATTTTAGTTGCAAAAATTAGATAGTGCTACTGATTTTTAGCTGCATATTTTGACAAATCGCAGTGTTACAAGGTTAACAAATCGCAATGTTACTAGGTAAACAAATGTCAATCTTTCCAGTTTGACAAATGGCAACATACCCAAAATGACATATGCAAATCTTACCCAATTGTTTCTATGTGGTTGCACACGGGTCATGCAAAACAACCATTTGCGTTGAAGGGATGCAGAAATCCTGCTCGGCACATTTTCCCTTGGCTTCCTAGGGAAGCTGTCGGTTTGCATACGGGTGTTCTAACTAAAACATTTGCGATGAGTGTTTTATATTTAAAAACCATTGATGTTTTTTCAAAAGAAAATCATTTGATAAGTCTGTACATTAAGAGAGAAAAAGGCAAGTTCATTCAAACCATATCTTTCATTCAGTCACACTGCGAATTTATATTCATATGATCGAGAATTCGAGATACAATATTAAACCCCTAAAAGAACTATTTCCGGAGGCGGCGGAGGCGGCATGCCGCTCCGTCGTTGTCATTGTCATCCTCCGGGACACCGTTGTTGAAGTCTTCAAGGCAGTGCAAAATGTTCTTCACTTGTAAATCAAACATCATGTCGTCGCACGATCGACGGGCGGGGCGCGGGAGGATGGCAACTGGAGACGCTGAGAGGAAGCGGTCGACGGCAGCGTCCCATGCCACTGAGCGGGGCGCGCGCATGAGCACGGGCACAGGCGCGGAGGGTGCAGCCAAATGCACGGGGACCGGCACCGTGGTGGGTGGGGGGCACGCACGGGCAGGGGCAGGGGCGCGGCGGGTGCAGCCAAACGCACGAGGGCCGGCGCCACGGTGGGTGGAGGGGCGCGCACGGGCACGGGTGCTGGCGCTGGCATGTACACGAGCTCGCATGGGTCCACGGAGACCTCACTGAAGCCCGCGGCTTCCAGCTCTGCGATAGTGCTCGGCGACCAGCCCGTCAATGCTACGGGGATGGTCGCTGGCGCGGGCGCGGAGATGGGAGCTGGGACGGGAGTGGGGGCAGCAACCGCCGCGGCCATCTCGTTCTTGGTCATGTCCATGAGGCCCCATTCCTCCTTATTTTCTATCTCCTCCGACTCGGAGTCGACTTCACCAAACTTGAAGACTAGTGACAGATGATCATTCTGCGCCATGGCGTTGATGGAGGTCTGCAGGAGGGAGGGGAATGGGAGGCGAACAGTAAGGCCGCCCATATTAAATAGCGGCTTGGGCGCCGTTAATGGAGAGAAGACGGGCGGCCATGGAAGTCAAAGGGCTCGCTTCCCAGTGAGCCTGCGCAGCGTACATCTCGCACGCTTCCCGATGAGACTACGCATTGGAGGACAGCTTGCAATCCTCTCGGTTAGCCTACACACCGGACTCCGCTCGCATGCCTCCCGTTCAGTCAAGGTCAAGCAGCTGTCCGCACGACACCTCCTATAGCCATTAAAACAAAGACACATGGCGTCACGTGAATGGTTAGCAGAACGCACACAATTTGAATTATACAACCATTTGAGATATTAAAGTGGCAGCTATTTTTTCAAAATGCCTTTGTTGGCTGTTATTCGAGTGCGCCTTCTCTCAAAATGGACACGAAAAATACCATAGCATGTCGGGTGCCATTCCATGAAAGCATGCCAAGTTTCATGAATTTCAGACGAGTTTTGGATTTACTAGAATTTAAAAACAAAGTATCTCAATGTTTTGTCGGCAATCAACGGTGTCGTGGTGTTTGAAATTCATTCCAATTTCTTGCATGGGACCTAAGCATGCACCCAAGGACACAGATTTGAATTTTCAACCAATTTATATGCATTAGAGCATGTGCATGTAGTTCAAATTTGAATTATGCACATAAATGCATTGAAAACTCAATTAATGCATAAAAATGTCCAAACGAACCCCGAAAAATCCCAAAAATTGACACAACACTCCTCTTGTTCTATGTTGACATGAGAAAAAATTTGAAAGCAATAAGAGGCAATGGATATCGTTTCATCCCCAAAGGTGGGGCATTCCCTACCGAAACCATCACGCTTGTTGTGAGAAGCTCTGGTTTGTGAGAAGCATATCCCCAAACTTGCCCCAAATTGGACAAAAAATTTAGCACAGCATGTTGATGCCGCTCCATGATAGCATGCCAAGTTTCATGAATTTCGGAGGAGCTTTGGATTTACTAGAATTTAAAAACCAGGTATCTCAATGTTTGCGGCCGAGTGACTGTGGCAGGGTGTTTGACATTCATTTCCATTTCTTGCATGGCACCTAAGCATGCACCCAAGGACACAGATTTGATTTTTCAACCAATTTATATGCATTAGAGCATGTGCATGTAGTTCAAATTTGAATTATGCACATAGATGCATTGAAAACTCAATTAATGCATAAAAATGTCCAAACGAACCCCGAAAAATCCCAAAAATTGACACAACGCTCCTGTTGTTCTATGTTGACACGAGAAAAAAATTGAAAGCAAGAAGAGGCAATGGATATCGTTTCGTCCCCAAAGGTGGGACGTTCCCTACCGAAACCATCCGGCTTGTTGTGAGAAGCATATCCCCAAACCTGCCCCAAATGGGACAAAAAAATTACCAGAGCATGTTGATGCTGCTCCATGATAGCATGCCAAGTTTCATGAATTTCGGACGAGCTTTGGATTTACTAGAATTTAAAAACCAGGTATCTCAATGTTTGCGACTGAGTGACCGTGGCAGGGTGTTTGACATTCATTCCCATTTCTTGCATGGGACCTAAGCATGCACCCAATGACACAGATTTGATTTTTCAACCAACTTATATTCATTAGAGCATGTGCATGTAGTTCAAATTTGAATTATGCACATAAATGCATTGAAAACTCAATTAATGCATAAAAATGTCCAAACGAACCCCAAAAATACCAAAAATTGACACAACACTCATGTTGTTCTATGTTGACACGAGAAAAAATTTGAAAGCAATAAGAGGCAATGGATATCGTTTCGTCCCCAAAGGTGGGACGTTCCCTACCGAACCATCATGCTTGTTGTGAGAAGCTCTAGTTTGTGAGAAGCATATACCCAAACCTGCCCCAAATGGGACAAAATATTTACCACGACATGTTGATGCCGCTCCATGATAGTATGCCAAGTTTCATTAATTTCAGACGAGTTTTGGATTTACTAGAATTTAAAAACCAGGAATCTCAATGTTTGCGGCCGAGTGATGGTGGCAGGGTGTTTGACATTCATTCCCATTTCTTGCATCGGACCTAAGCATGCACCCAAGGACAAAGATTTGATTTTTCAACCAATTTATATGCACTGGAGCATGTGCATGTAGTTCAAATTTGAATTATGCACATAAATGCATTGAAAACTCACTTAATGCATAAAAATATCCAAACGAACCCTGAATAATTCCAATTCTTTTAGGACACACATATAGTTGCATGTTCACTGTAGATAAAAGGTCTAGCAATTCAAACACCGTCCATGGCCACTGTGACCCCATTATGTAATTCAAATCAAGACAAAAAATCAAGTAGATCCCACACAGTTTATTATAACCAACCGTGTGAGATGCAGCACAAAATATCTTGGAGCACCGTCGGAGTATAGTATGCATACGGCTTATGCGAGAAGGTGCGACGGCTACAGTCCATAGCCCACTCTGAATAAGGGACCGTGTCTGATGAAACTTTGTGCGCTAGTTTTTTCGCTGAAGCGATTCCAAATTTTTGGCTTCCGCGGAAATATCTACCTCCTCGCCCCCTCCCCCTTACCAAAAGCCATATTTCCCCTGTTTCCGCCTGCCTTTCCAAGTTGAAACCTTCACTCCTTGCTTGCAGCGCCGCCTCCTCGCCGGTGACCCTCCATCACGCTGCTCGGCCTCGCCTATCCTGGCAGGTAATCCACACCCGACCCCCATCCTCCACCTCCTTCCACATCCCACATGCCCCGACCGTCGGCGTGAGCGCGACACCTTCCACCCAAATCACCGACCCCTCCACCAAATAAGCGCCGGCCTAAGCCATGGTCAACTGATACGTCTCCATCATATCTATTTTTCCATACACTTTTGCCCTTGTTTCGGAGTCTAACTTGCATGATTTGAATGGAACTAACCCGGACTGGCGCTGTTTCAGTAGAATTGCCATGGTGTTATTTTTGTGCAAAAATAAAAGTTCTCAGAATGATCTGAAACTTCATGGAGAATATATTTGGAATAAATAAAAAATACCGGTGAAAGAATCAACACCAGGGAGCCCACACCCTTTCCACGAGGATGGAGGGCGCGCCCACCCCCCTGGGGCGCGCCCCCTGTTACGTCTCCAATGTATCTATATTTTTTTTATTGTACCATGCTATTATATTATCTGTTTTGGATGTTTAATGGGCTTTAATATGCACTTTTATATTATTTTGGGGACTAACCTATTAACCAAAGGCCTAGTGCAAATTGTTGTTTTTTGCCTATTTCAGTGTTTCACAGAAAAGGAATATCAAACGGAATCCAAATGGAATGAAACCTTCACGAGGATATTTTTTAGAACTAACGCAATCCAGGAGACTTGGAGTGGAGGTCAAGGAAGCAACGAGGTGGCCACGAGGTAGGGCGGCGCGCCCCCCACCCTCGTGGGGCCCCCGTAGCTCCACCGACCTACTTCTTTCGCCTATATATACTCTTATACCCTGAAAACGTCCCGGGGAGCCATGAAACCACTTTTCCACCGCTGCAACCTTCTGTACCTGTGAGATCCCATCTGGGGACCTTTTTCGGCGATCTGCCAGAGGGGGATTCGATCACGGAGGGCTTCTACATCAACACCATAGCCTCTCTGATGATGTGTGAGTAGTTTACCACAGACCTTCGAGTCCATAGTCATTAGCTAGATTTCTTCTTCTCTCTCTTTGATCTTCAATACAAAGTTCTTCTCAATGTTCTTGGAGATCTATTGGATGTAATACTTTTTGCGGTGTGTTTGCCGAGATCCGATGAATTGTGGGTTTATGATCAAGTTTATCTATGAACAATATTTGATTCTTCTCTGAATTCTTATATGCATGATTTGATATCTTTGCAAGTCTCTTTGAATTATCAGTTTGGTTTGGCCTACTAGATTGATCTTTCTTGCAATGGGAGAAGTGCTTAGCTTTGGGTTCAATCTTGCGTTGTCCTTTCCCAGTGACGGCAGGGGCAGTAAGGCACGTATTGTATTGTTGCCATCGAGGATAAAAAAATGGGGTTTATATCATATTGCTTGAGTTTATCCCTCTACATCATGTCATCTTGCCTAATGCGTTACTCTGTTCTTATGAACTTAATACTCTAGATGCATGTTGGATAGCGGTCGATGTGTGGAGTAACAGTAGTAGATGCAGAATCATTTCGATCTACTTGACACGGATGTGATGCCTATGTTTATGATCCTGCCTAGATATTCTCATAACTATGCGCTTTTCTATCAATTGCTCGGCAGTAATTTGTTCACCCACCGTAAGATACGCTATCTTAAGAGAAGCCACTAGTGAAACCTATGGCCCCCGGGTCTACTTTACATCATATTAATTTCCCATCAACTAGCTATTTCTGTCGCTGTTTATTTTGCAATCTTTATTTTCCAATCTGTACAAGAAAAATACCAAAAATGTTTATCTTATTATCTTTATCAGATCTCACTTTTGCAAGTGGTCGTGAAGGGATTGACAACCCCTTTATCATGTTGGTTGCAAGGTTCTTATTTGTTTGTGCAGGTACTAGGCTACTAGCATGTAGTCTCCTACTGGATTGATACCTTGGTTCTCAAAAACTGAGGGAAATACTTACGCTAGTTTGCTGCATCACCCTTTCCTCTTCAAGGGAAAACCAACGCATGATCAAGAGGTAGCAAGAAGGATTTTTGGCGCCGTTGCCGGGGAGATCTACGCTCAAGTCAAGACATACCAAGTACACATCACAAACTCTTATCCCTCGCATTACATTATTTGCCATTTGCCTCTCGTTTTCCTCTCCCCCACTTCACCTTTGCTGTTTTATTCACCTTTTTCGTTCATTTCTTTTCGCTTGCCTCTTGTTTGCTTGTGTGTTGGATTGATTGTTTAACACGATGGCTCAAGATAACACTAAATTGTGGGACTTTTCCAATACCAACAATAATGATTTTATTAGCACTCTGATTGCTCCTACTACCGATGTTGAATCTTGTGAAATCAATACCGCTTTGTTGAATCTTGTTGTGAAAGATCAATTTTGTGGCCTTCCTAGTGAAGATGCCGCTACCCATCTAAACAGCTTCGTTGATTTGTGTGATATGCAAAAGAAGAAAGATGTGTATAATAATATTGTTAAATTGAAGCTATTTCCATTTTTGCTTAGAGATCGTGCTAAAACTTGGTTCTCTTCTTTGCCTAAAAATAGTATTGATTCATGGAATAAGTGCAAAGATGTTTTTATCTCTAATTATTTTCCTCCCACTAAGATCATCTCTCTTTGAAATGATATTATGAATTTTAAGCAACTTGATCATGAGCATGTTGCACAAGCTTGGGAGAGGAGGAAATTAATGATACATAATTGCCCTACACATGGTTTGAATTTATAGATGATTATACAGAATTTTTATGCCGGATTGAATTTTGCTTCTAGAAATCTTTTAGATTCAGCCTCGGGAGGCACTTTTATGGAAATCACTTTAGTAGAAGCTACTAAACTCCTAGATAATATTATGGTTAATTATTCTCAATGGCACATCGAAAGATCCACTAGTAAAAAAGTGCATGCTATTGAAGATATTAATGTTTTGAATGGAAAGATGGATGAGCTTATGAAATTGTATGCTAATAAGAGTTCTTCTTCTGATCCTAATGATATGCCTTTTTCCACTTTGATTGAGAATAATAATGAATCTATGGATGTGAATTTTGTTGGTAGGAACAATTTTGGTAACAATGTGTATAGAGGAAATTTTAATTCTAGGCCGTTCCCTAGTAATTCCTATAATAACTATGGTAATTCCTACAACAACTCTTATGGAAATTTTAATAATATGCCCTCTGATTTTGAGACTAGTTTTAATGAATTTATGAATTCGCAAAAGAATTCCAATGCTTTGCTTGAAGAAAAAATGCTTAAGATTTATGAGTTGGCTAGGAATGTGGATAGAATTTCTCTTGATGTTGATTCTTTGATACTTAGATCTATTCCACCTAAGCATGATATCAATGAGTCTCTCAAAGCCATGATAATTTCCATTGATGAGTGCAAAGAAAGAACCGCTAGGATGCGTGCTAAAAAATATTGCTTTGTGAAAGCGTATTCTTCTAGTTTTCATGATAATAATGATGAAGATCTAAAAGTGATTGGTGTGTCTCCTATTAAGTCTTTGTTTGCCAATATGAATCTTTATAAAGATGGGACCGGAGATGAGTCAACTTTAGTTAGAAGGCGTCACAATGATTCAGTGTTTTTAGATCTTTATGCAAAAATTGGTAAAAGTGGGATTGAGGAGGTCAAAACTTTACATAGCAATGAACCCACTATTTTGGATTTCAAGGAATTTAATTATGATAATTGCTCTTTAAGAGATTGTATTTCCTTGTTGCAATCTGTCTTAAATTATCCTCATGCTTATGATCAAAACAAAGCTTTTACCAAACATATTGTTGATGCTTTAATGCAATCTTATGATGAAAAACTTGAATTAGAAGTTTCTATACCTAGAAAACTTTATGATGAGTGGGAACCTACTATTAAAATTAAGATTAAAGATCATGAATGTTATGCTTTATGTGATTTGGGTGCTAGTGTTTCCACTATTCCAAAAACTTTGTGGGATGTGTTAGGTTTCCGTGAATTTGATGATTGCTCTTTAAATTTGCATCTTGCGGATTCCACCATTAAGAAACCTATGGGAAGAATTAATGATGTTCTTATTGTTGCAAATAGGAATTATGTTCCTGTAGATTTCATTATTCTTGATATAGATTGCAATCCTACATGTCCTATTATTCTTGGTAGACCTTTCCTTAGAACGATTGGTGCAATTATTGATATGAAAGAAGGAAATATTAGATTCCAATTTCCGTTCAGGAAAGGCATGTAACACTTCCCTAGAAAGAAAATTAAATTACCTTATGAATCTATTATGAGAGCCACATATGGATTGCATACCAAAGATAACAATACCTAGATCTATTCTTATTTTTATGCCTAGCTAGGGGCGTTAAACGATAGCGCTTGTTGGGAGGCAACCCAATTTTATGTTAGTTCCTTGTTTTTGGTTCTTGTTTAGTAATAAATGAATCATCTATACTCTGTTATGATTGTGTTTTTTACGTTTTATTAGTGTTTGTGCCAAGTAAAGCCTTATGGATCTTCTTGGATGATTGTTGTTTGATCTTGCTGAAAAAACAGAAAGTATGCGCTCACGAGAATAATTTTAATTTTTTACCAGAGAGCAATAAAATACCAATTCCAACTGAAGTGGATCATTATACAAATTATTTAGGATTTCCTAATTTCTCAGGATTTTTGGAGTTACACAAGTATTCGAAACCTACAGATTACTATAGATTGTTCTATTTTTGACAGATTCTGTTTTTCATGTGTTGTTTGCTTATTTTGATGAATCTATGGCTAGTATCGGGGGGTATGAACCATAGAGAAGTTGGAATACAGTAGGTTTAACACCAATATAAATAAATAATGAGTTCATTACAGTACCTTAAAGTGGTGGTTTGTTTTCTTATACTAACGGAGCTCGTGAGATTTTCTATTGAGTTTTGTGTTGTGAAGTTTTCAAGTTTTTGGGTAAAGATTTGATGGATTTTGGAACAATGAGTGGAAAGAGGCTAAGCTTGGGTATGCCCAAGGCACCCCAAGGTAAAATTCAAGTACAACCAAAAGCCTAAGCTTGGGGATGCCCCGGAAGGCATCCCCTCTTTCGTCTTCGTCTATCGGTAACTTTACTTGAGGCTATATTTTTATTCACCACATGATATGTGTTTTGCTTGGAGCGTCTTGTATGATTTGAGTTTTTGCTTTTTTAGTTTACCACAATCATCCTTGCTGTACACACCTTTTTGGAGAGACAGACATGAATCGGAATTTATTAGAATACTCTATGTGCTTCACTTATATCTTTTGAGCTAGATAAATTTTGCTCTAGTGCTTCACTTATATCTTTTTAGAACACAGTGGTGGTTTTATTTAAAATAAACTATTGATCTCTCATGCTTCACTTATATTATTTTTAGAGTCTTTTAGAACAGAATGGTAATTTTCCTTGGTTAAGAAATTAGTCCTAATATGATAGGCATCCAAAATGGGTATAATAAAAACTTTCATATAGAGTGCATTGAATACTATGAGAAGTTTGATACTTGATGATTGTTTTGAGATATGAAGATGGTGATATTAAAGTCATACTAGTTGAGTAGTTATGAATTTGAGAGATACTTGTGTTAAAGTTTGTGATTCCCGTAGCATGCACGTATGGTGAACCGTTATGTGATGAAGTCAGAGCATGATTTATTTTTTGATTATCTTCCTTATGAGTGGCGGTCGGGGATGAGCGATGGTATTTTACTACCAATCTATCCCGCTAGAAGCATGCGCATAATACTCTGTTTCGATAACTAATAGATTTTTGCAATAAGCATGTGAGTTCTTTATGACTAATGTCGAGTCCATGGATTATACGCACTCTCACCCTTCCACCATTGCTAGCCTCTCTAGTACCGCGCAACTTTTGTCAGCACCAAAAACCCACAGTATCTTCCTCAAAACAGCCACCATACCTACCTATTATGGCATTTCCATAGCCATTCCGAGATATATTGCCATGCAACTTTCCACCATTTTGTTTATCATGACACGCTTCATCATTGTCATATTGCTTTGCATGATCATGTAGTTGACATCGTATTTGTGGCAAAGCCACCGTTCATAATTTTTCATACATGTCACTCTTGATTCATTGCACATCCCGGTACACCACCGGAGGCATTCACATAGAGTCATATTTTGTTCTAAGTATCAAGTTGTAATTCTTGAGTTGTAAGTAAATAAAATTGTGATGATCATCATTATTAGAGCACTATCCTAGTGAGGAAAGGATGATGGAGACTATGATTCCCCCACAAGTCGGGATGAGACTTCGGACGAAAAAAAGGAAAAAAGAGGCCATAAAAAAGAGAAAAGGCCCAAATAAAAAAGAGATAGAAAACGAGAGAAGGGGAAATGCTACTATCCTTTTTCCACACTTGTGCTTCAAAGTAGCACTATGATCTTCATGTTAGAGAGTCTCTTATGTTGTCACTTTCATATACTAGTGGGAATTTTTCATTATAGAACTTGGCTTGTATATTCCAATGATGGGCTTCCTCAAAATGCCCTAGGTCTTCGTGAGCAAGCAAGTTGGATGCACACCCACTTTGTTTCTTTTGTTGAGCTTTCATATACTTATAGCTCTAGTGCATCCGTTGCATGGCAATCCCTACTCACTCACATTGATATCTTTTGATGGGCATCTCCGTCGCTCGTTGATACGCCTAGTTGATGTGAGACTATCTTCTCCTTTTTGTCTTCTCCACAACCACCATTCTATTCCACCTATAGTGTTATATCCATGGCTCACGCTCATGTACTGCATGAAGATTGAAAAAGTTTGAGAACATCAAAAGTATGAAACAATTGCTTGGCTTGTCATCGGGGTTGTGCATGATTTAAATATTTTGTGTGATGAAGATAGAGCATAGCCAGACTATATGATTTTGTAGGGATAGCTTTCTTTGGCCATGTTATTTTGAGAAGACACAATTGCTTAGTTAGTATGCTTGAAGTATTATTGTTTTTATGTCATTATTAAACTTTTTTCTTGAATCTTTCGGATCTGAATATTCATGCCACAATAAAGAAAATTACATTGAAAATTATGTTAGGTAGCATTCTACATCAAAAATTCTATTTTTATCATTTACCTACTCGAGGACGAGCAGGAATTAAGCTTGGGGATGCTTGATACGTCTCCAACGTATCTATAATTTTTTATTGTTCCATGCTATTATATTATCTGTTTTGGATGTTTAATGGGCTTTAATATGCACTTTTTTATATTATTTTGGGGACTAACCTATTAACCAAAGGCCCAGTGCAAATTGTTGTTTTTTGCCTATTTCAGTGTTTCGCGGAAAACGAATATCAAACGGAATCGAAACGGAATGAAACCTTCGCGAGGATCTTTTTTGGAACAAACGCAATCCAGGAGACTTGGAGTGGAGGTCAAGGAAGCAACAAGGCGGCCACGAGGTAGGGCGGTGCGCCCAGGGTGGCAGGCGCGCCCCCCACCCTCGTGGGCCCCTCGTAGCTCCACCGACCTACTTGTTTCGCCTATATATACTCTTATACCCTGAAAACATCCGGGGGAGCCACAAAACCACTTTTCCATGGCCGCAACCTTCTGTACTCGTGAGATCCCAACTGGGGACCTTTTCCGGTGATCTGCCGGAGGGGGAATCGATCACGGAGGGCTTCTACATCAACACCACAGCCTCTTCGATGATGTGTGAGTAGTTTACCACAGACCTTTGGGTCCATAGTTATTAGCTAGATGGCTTCTTCTGTCTCTTTGATCTTCAATACAAAGTTCTCCTCGATCTTCTTGGAGATCTATTCGATGTAATACTTTTTGCGGTGTGTTTGCTGAGATCCGATGAATTGTGGGTTTATGATCAAGTTTATCTATGAACAATATTTGATTCTTCTCTGAATTCTTATATGCATGATCTGATATCTTTGCAAGTATCGAATTATCAGTTTGGTTTGGCCTACTAGATTGATCTTTCTTGCAATGGGAGAAGTGCTTAGCTTTGGGTTCAATCTTGCGGTGTCCTTTCCCAGTGACAGCAGGGGCAGCAAGGCACATATTGTATTGTTGCCATCGAGGATAAAAAGATGGGATTTATATCATATTTCTTGAGTTTATCCCTCTACATCATGTCATCCGGCCTAATGTGTTACTCTGTTCTTATGAACTTAATACTCTAGATGCATGCTGGATAGCGGTCGATGTGTGGAGTAATAGTAGTAGATGCAGAATCGTTTCGATCTACTTGACACGGACGTGATGCCTATGTTTATGATCATGCCTAGATATTCTCATAACTATGCGCTTTTCTATCAATTGCTCGGCAGTAATTTGTTCACCCAACATAGAATAATTATGCTCTTGAGAGAAGCCACTAGTGAAACCTATGGCCCCCGGGTCTATTCTCATCATATCAATCTCCATCACTTTAATCTTGCTTTGCTTTTTTACTTTGCCTTTTACTTTTCACTTTGCATCTCTATACCAAAAATACCAAAAATATTATATCTATCAGCTCTCACTCTCGTAAGTGACCGTGAAGGGATTGACAACCCCTAATCGCGTTGGTTGCGAGTAGCTATCATTTTGTGCAGGTACGAGGGACTTGAGCGTGGCCTCCTACTGGATTGATACCTTGGTTATCAAAAACTGAGGGAAATACTTACGCTACTCTGCTGCATCATCCTTTCCTCTTCGGGGAAATCCAATGCAAGCTCAAGAGGTAGCACGGCACCGCCGACCCTGCGGAGTTCCTGCAGCTCTACGAGCTAAGCATCGAAGCGGCCAACGGCGATGAGAAAGTCATGGCGAACTAGTTTCCCATGGCTCTCAAAGATGGGGCCCGCTCCTGGCTCCTGAACCTGCATCACGGCTCGATCTCCTCCTGGGACGAGATGCGCGACTGCTTCGTCGCCAACTTCCAGGGCACTCGCGACGGCCCGCCGGCCGCAGGTGACTTGCGCCACATCAAGAAACAACCAGGAGAGACCCTCTAGAAGTACATCCAGCGCTTCAACAACACCCGCCTCAAGATCCCCAAGGTCATGGATGAGGCCATCATCTCCGTGTTCTCCGATGGTGTCCGTGACGTCAAGATGAAGGAAGAGGTCGCTATCTACGAGGAGCTCTGCACATCTCAGGAGCTATTCAACCTGGCGACCAGGTGCGCAAGAGCTGACGAGGGGCGCCTCTCTCTCCTCGAGCTGCCAGCCGCAGGCAGAAAGGTGAAGAAAGCCAAGGCCAAGGACGTGAAGCGCAAGGAAGCATCGGTGCTAGCAGCGGAGCCCCACACCAAGCGGGGCAGAGATCAGCCCGAGTCATTCAAGAACAGCCGACCGTTCTGCGCCTTCCACAACCTGAACACCCACAACACCAGTGACTATCAAGAGCTCAGAGCCATACGAGAAGGACGCTTCGGTCGACGCCCCGAGCGTGGCGACCGGGGCTATGGCGGCGGAGGAGGACATGGAGGCGGACACCGGGACGACCATGGCCCGCGCCAAGAGTGGCGTGACAGGCCTCGTGAGGACCGCTGGCAGGACCATCCTCGCGAGGGACCCTGGAGGGACCAGCCTCGTGAGGATCGCCCCCAAAGCAACGCCGGTCTTCCGCCACTGCCGCCACCAAGAAGGAACGACGATCACCATCAGGACGAGGGGACTGGGGGGCTTCCAGGAGCCGCGTGCAATCGCCTGCACCTTAGGCGGCGCCTAGGCCCCAGCCTCTCAGCACATCTTCAAACAGTTCGCTCGCGAGGTGAACGTGGTGCTCCCCAAGCTCGAGGCCACGCGCCCGCTCAAGTGGTCCTAATGCGCCACCACGGCAGATCAGCTCAAGTGCGCGGCCACCGCCGGCGCCCTCCCGATGTTGTGTTCCCCTGTCATCAGCAACGTGCAGGTTACCAAGACCCTCATCGATGGTGGTGCAGGGCTCAACGTCCTATCCGTCGACACGTTCGACAACCTCCAAGTGCCATATGAGCAGCTCCAGCCTACCAAACCTTTCTTAGGAGTGACCAATGGTTCCACCACACCGATAGGGCAGGTCCGCCTGCGTGTCACCTTCGGGGAGCGCAAGAACTACCGCACCGAGCTCATCGACTTCGACATCGCGCATATATGTCTGCCGTACAACGCCATCCTCGGGTATCCGGCCCTGGCCAAGTTCATGGCAGTCACCCATCACGGCTACAACGTCCTCAAAATGCCAGGAAGCGGAGGAATCATCACGGTCCCATGTGAAGAGAGAGACGCGGTGTGCTCCCTCGAGCGCGCCTTCCAAGCTGCAGCAATCAACGACCCCCACAGCAGAAGTGAGGGCCCTTCGGAGGCCATCCCCAGGAAGAAGCAGCCGCGCTGCGCAGGACCTCAGGAGGATGGCGTAGCGGCAGGAGCCTCATCAGGATCAGCGTCCGTCCCAGGGGTGCCTCCCTCCATCGCATAGGAAGGCGCGCTTGGGGCCCTCCTCAGGCAGGGCTTGGGGGCTCTCTTGTGGAGGGTCTCAGACCTTGCCAACCTCGCGAGGGAGGCTCTTGGGAACCACTTGGAGGCGTGCTTCGCGGCACGTGTCCCTCAGGATAGCACAGGGAAAGGAGTGCCCACCACTCAGGAGTTCATCACCAAGACCACTCAGGAGCTGCAAGATGCAAGAGCCATGCGCGACGACGGCCGTTCACGGGGCGTAGCTCCCCATCCTGGCGAGGATGCTAGGCTGCGTGTCTGCATCAATGTCCCGGGGCTCAACAGGGTCGCGTCTCAGGAGCGCTTCTGGCCTTCGCGTGTGGGCCGCTGCGAGGGCCCGCCACACAACTATGTTCGCGTGCCCTTCGGCTTGCCGAGCATGGCATCAGCCTATCGGCGCAACATGCGGCACGTCCTGGCGGCTCAAGAGCCCGGTACCACGCTGTACTGAAGGAAATGGAGACGGTATTTAGGGAACCTCCCGAGCCCCTAGAGCCTCCCGAGGCTCAGGACTCTGGTGGCTCATGAAGAGTCATTTCTTCGACGCACGCCTGCGGCTGCACCAACTCTACTTCGTTTACAGATCCAGGTGACATCTTCCAAGCTCGTTTAGCTGGGAGCACCCCTCGGGCTGCATTACTCCCAGGCCGCGTGGGTCCGTCCCTGCGGCATGTACCCCTTTTGCTTATGTCTTTAGCCTACCTTGCTGGGGGCGCCCCTCGGGCTACATCATCCCCAAGCCACTCGGGCCGGACCCAGTGGCATGTATCTTCCTGCATTTACCCAAGTCAATTTGCCTTCCCTGCCTAACCTGCCTACGGTTATCACCTGCTCGATCATCGCCTCCCACGGGGTCTCCTCACAGGCACGGTGCTGGTGCATGGGCCCGTCCCTGCCACGTCGATAAATCTGAGCGGTCGAGCTCTGGCTCGCGGCACGCCCTGCGCACGTCACCTCACCAGGCCCTCAGTGCCTTCACTTCATCCAGAGCAACCAGCGGCAGGCTGGCAGCTGTCATCGCAAACCGTGTTTCTTCTTGTGCCTGTTCACAGGGATCCCATGGGAAGGATAGAAGGCGGCACCGTGAGTCTCCTTTTCTCCCGTGCAATTCGCTTGCGCGTTAAAAGGGGGGCTCCTGAGCATCGCGACTCAGGAGCTCTTACTGGCTCTCCAGCCGTCACCCCCTGGCCTTGACCACGGCATTGCGACCTGGCATACCAGCGGCAGCTGAGCTCGCTCGAGGGCCGGGACCTGAGGACGTAGAGCACTAAGGAGAGCATGGGGGAGGGAAACTCGTGTGGGCCGGCCTGGCTATGCCGCACAAGTTGGCGTGCAGCCATAGCGCAACGTCAGGAATCGCCTCGAAGTAAACAAGATAGGTTCCGCCCTCGGATCGGCTAAATGTTTGGGCCTAATGGTCACTCACGCCTTGCCGCAACCCCGTTGCGGCCACGTCAACTCCCTGTCTTCCCTTACCATAGCCGCTTGAGCTCTAAGGGGGACCTCCTGAGCATCGCGCCTCAGGGGCTCTTACTGGACCTCAGGCCGCACACCTCCTGGCCTTGACCACGGCACGTGACCTGGCATACCAGCGACGGCTGTAGCCTGCCTGGGGACCGGGACCTGTCGGCGTAGAGCAACAAGCTATCGCAAGTGAGGGAGTCCTGGATTAGGGGGTCTCCGGACAGCCGAACTATATCCTTTGGCCGGACTGTTGGACTATGAAGATACAAGATTGAAGACTTTGTCTCGTGTCCGGATGGGACTCTCCTTGGCGTGGAAGGCAAGCTGGGCAGTACGGATATGGCTATCTCCTCCTTTGTAACCGACCTTGTGTAACCCTAACCCTCTCCGGTGTCTATATAAACCGGAGGCTTTAAGTAAGTAGGACAACAACAAGAACATACAATCATACCATAGGCTAGCTTCTAGGGTTTAGCCTCTCTGATCTCGTGGTAGATCTACTCTTGTACTACTCATATCATCAATATTAATCGAGCAGGACGTAGGATTTTACCTCCATCGAGAGGGCCCGAACCTGGGTAAAACTTCGTGTCCCCTGCCTCCTGTTACCCGAGATCCACAGTTCGGGACCCCCTACCCGAGATCCACCGGTTTTGACACCGACATTGGTGCTTTCATTGAGAGTTCCTCTATGTCGTCGCCGTTAGGCTTGATGGCTCCTTCTATCATCATTAGCGATGCAGTCCAGGGTGAGACTTTTCTCCCTGGATAGATTTTTTTATTCGGCGGCTTTGCCCCACGGGCCAATTCGCTTGGCCATCTGGAGCAGATTGAAAGCTACGCCCCTGGCCATCAGGTCAGGTTTGGAAGCTTAAACTACACAGCCGATATCCGCGGAGACTTGATCTTCGACAGATTCGAGCCTCTGCCTTGTGCGTCACGCGGTCATGATGAGTACGATTTAGCTCTACCATCCAACAGTGTTCAGGAGATCGCACCGGCAGCCGCTCAAACCCTCAATTCGGAGCTAGTTGCGCTGTCCATGGACGGTTGGATGGACCCTGCCACAGAGGCCTTACCCTCATCAGCGATCGAGCCGAACATCGACCTTACTCTGCACGAGAGCCGTGTTGACAAACTGCCGAATCTCTCTCTGGCCACGGACTCCGAACCGCCTGTGCGCGTTAGCGAACCCGATTGGGCTCCGATCATGGAGTTTACCTCCACGGATATTTTTCAGCACTCGCCCTTTGGCGACATACTGAACTCGTTAAGGTGTCTCTCCTTGTCAGGAGGATCCTAGCCGAACTATGTTCGGCAGGATTGGGATGCGGATGACGAAGAAATTCGCGGCCCGCCCACCACCCACTTAGTAGCCACTGTCGATGACTTCACCGACATGCTTGACTTTGACTCCGAAGACATCGATGGTATGGACGACGATGCGGGAGACGAAGATGAACCACTGCCCACAAGGCACTGGACAGCCACCTCGTCATACGATATATACATGGTGGACAGACCCAAAGAAGGCAATGGCGACGAGACAGCGGAGGATGACCCCTCCAAGAAGCAACCCAAGCGCCAACGCCAGCGGCGCCGCTCTAAGTCCCGCTGAAGCAAAAGTGGTGATACCGGCACAGGAGATAATAACACTCCGGATAGTGCCGAAGATAACAGCAATCCCCTCCAGCAAGATTTAGAGCAGGAGGATGGAGGAGCCAGCCCTCCTGAGAGAGCGGCAGATGGAGAAGCGGAGGATGATAATTACATGCCCCCATCCGAAGACGAGGAAGCCTCGGCGATGACGAATTCGCCGTGCCAGAGGATCCCGTCGAACAAGAGCGCTTCAAGCGCCGGCTTATAGCCACGGCAAATAGCCTTAAGAAAAAGCAGCAGCAGCTTCAAGCTGATCAAGATCTGCTAGCTGACAGATGGACTGAAGTCCTCATGGCCGAGGAATATAAACTCGAGCACCCCTCCAAGAGTTACCCAAAATGCAGGTTGCTACCTCGACTGGAGGAAGAAGCGTATGACGCGGCTGATCGGCCACCTCGTGGCCGCGATAGAGAGGCATTCCAGCCAAAAGCTCAGCCCGCACCCCGACGCCATTCAAATAAAAAAGCATGGGGAAACACACCAGACCTGCGAGATGTATTGGAGGACAAAGCAAAACATGCAAGATCGATCTACGGATCACGAGGGCGCACCACTATGCGTGACGATAAACGTCACACCGGATACAGTAAAAGTAAATCCGGTCGGGCCGAACATAGCGGGCAAGACCCATCCGAGCTACGTCGCGATATAGCCCAATACAGAGGTGCTGCACACCCCTTATGCTTCACAGACGAAGTAATGGATCATCAAATCCCAGAAGGTTTCAAACCTGTAAATATTGAATCATATGACGGCACAACAGATCCTGCGGTATGGATCGAGGATTACCTCCTCCACATCCACATGGCCCGCGGTGATGACTTACATCCATCAAATACCTCCCACTAAAGCTCAAAGGACCAATGCGACATTGGCTTAACAGCTTGCCAGTAGAGTCCATTAGCTGTTGGGAAGATCTGGAAGCCGCATTTCTCGACAACTTTCAGGGCACTTATGTGCGACCACACACACCGATGACTTGAGCCACATAATTCAGCAGCCAGAAGAATCGGCCAGGCAATTCTGGACACGGTTCCTAACAAAGAAAAATCAAATCATCGACTGTCCGGATGCAGAGGCCCTAGCAGCCTTCAAGCATAACATCCGCGACGAGTGGCTTGCCCGGCACCTTGGACAGGAAAAGCCGAAATCTATGGCAGCCCTCACGACACTCATGACCCGCTTTTGTGCGGGAGAAGACAGCTGGCTGGCTCGCAATAACAACATATCAAAAAACCATGGTACTTCGGATACCAAGGACGGCAATAGCAGGTCACGTCGCAACAAGCATAAGCGCCGCATTAACAGCGATAATAGTGAAGATACGGCAGTCAATGCCGGATTCAAAGGCTCTAAACCCGGTCAGCGGAAAAAAGCCATTTAAAAGAAGCACGCCGGGCCCATCCAGTTTGGACCGCATACTCAACCGCTCGTGTCAAATACACGGCAGCCCCGACAAGCCAGCCAACCACACCAGTAGGGATTGTTGGGTATTCAAGCAGGCCAGCAAGTTAATTGCCGAAAACAAAGATAAGGGGCCAGATAGCGATGACGAGGAAGAGCCCCGGCAGCCGAACACCGGAGGACAGAAGAGGTTCCCCCCACAAGTGCAGACGGTGAACATGATATACGCAACCCACATCCCCAAGAGGGAGCGAAAGTGTGCGCTCAGGGACGTATATGCGTTGGAGCCATTCGCCCCAAAGTTCAACCCATGGTCCTCCTATCCGATCACCTTCGATCGTAGGGACCACTCCACTAGTATCCGTCATGGCGGATTTTCCGCACTAGTCCTAGACCCAATCATTGATGGATTTCACCTCACTCGAGTCCTTATAGATGGAGGCAGCAGCCTGAACCTGCTTTATCAGGACACAGTGCGCAAAATGGGTATAGACCCCTCAAGGGTCAAACCCACAAAAACGACCTTTAAAGGCATCATTCCAGGTGTAGAGGCCCATTGCACAGGCTCAATTACACTAGAAGTGGTCTTCGGATCCCCGGATAACTTCCGAAGCGAAGAATTAATCTTCGATATAGTCCCGTTCCGCAGTGGCTATCATGCACTGCTCGGGCGAACCGCATTTGCAAGGTTCAATGCGGTACCGCATTATGCAAACCTCAAGCTCAAGATGCCAGGACCTCGGGGGGTCATCGCAGTTAATGGAAACACGGAGCGCTCTCTCCGCATGGAGGAGCACACTGCGGCCCTTGCAACAGAAGCGCAAAGCAGCCTCTCAAGGCAATCCACCAGTTCGGCGTTTCAAGACCCGGATACCTTCAAGCGTGCTCTGAGTAATTGGCAACTAGACCGCCCGGCACGACCTGAGCTCACGTAGCAATGCGGACCCCACCCCGGCCCAAGCCAAACGGCGAAATTCGTGCCACGCGTACATAATTACGCATTAAAAGTACCATGGGCACAGGCGGGGAGGGGGCACAACTATGGCACGCCCCAATACGCGGCTTAAACCGCACCAGTGGCTTCCCGCTTTGTTATTTTTCTCTTTCAGGACTTTAATCTCTGGAAACCCTGTCCGGCAGCATGATTGCCGAACACATGATGCAGCAACCAAGGAGGCAGAAAGCCACGTCACACCATGGAACTCCCAGGTGGATTACGATAACGAGTGAAATATTTGCTTTAATACTATTCCTCAGCTTTCCCTTGGAAGGGACATAGTCCTACTTTTTTCTTATCGCACTATCTGTATCATTCTGCTTCAACGCATCTATTTGAATAAACAATGCATAGCATTAAGACTATTATTGCATTCTTATATATATATATATATGTGTGTGTGTGTGTGTGTGTGTGTGTTCCTTAGTGACGCCTTGCAACCGTACACTTTGGTATGACCAATACACCAGGGGCTTAAGTACCCCACAATGCGGTGTGAGAAGTCCGAACACTTTCACAAGTGCGGCACCCCGAACTTATAGCATTATATGCATCAGCTCCGAATCATGTCTTTGGTCAAATGATGGGTTTGCTCGGCTCCTATGTTTTGGTACCTTACGTTCCGCTCTATCGGCTAAGGTAGCGCTAGGAGAACTACTGCGATTGTGCCCCAGTTCTGCTGGGCTAAGCACCTCAGTAGAGATAGCTAAAACTGACTGTCATGATAAGGCGAGAGACTGGTCGCTGTTCGGCGAGGTTTCGAGTCCCTAAAGACTTATGCCGCTTAGAGCGAGGAGCCGGTCCTGTCCGGCTTAAAGGCATGTATCGCACCCCGAATTCGGCCTTCCGAATACCAGGGGCTTCACCGAAATTTAAAATTATAGAATTCTATGTCTAAGTGAGAGTGATAAAGCATTATTAGTCTGGTTGCTTTGTTCGCTGTGCTGAGCACCTCCCTCGAAGGACCCAAAAATGGGAACAAGAGTGCTCAGGTTTATCCCGAACACCCCAGCACTCATAGCATGGGGGCAGAAGCCGAGGACTAGCCATATCTCAGATTGGATAAACAGCCAAACAGAAGGTAATATTTTAAATTCAAACAAGCGTTGCATAGCGCATATGAAACAAGTTTTCATCATACAGGATCACACGAGCAAGTTTACTCAAATATTACATCCTTTGAACATTCGTCGCTACAAGACGGGCACCCTTCAGGACACCCTCATAATAAATTTCGAGGGTGCGATGCTCCTTGCCCTGCGGCAGTCCTTCCTTAATGAGCTTCACGACATCTAGCTTGGCCCATTGCACCTTCACACGGGCGAAAGCCCGGCGTGCACCTTCGATGCAGACGGACCACTTGACGACTTCCAGCCGTGGGCAGGCTTCCACAAGCCGCCTCACCAAGACGAAGTAGCTGTTCGGATGGGCGTCGCCAAGCCACAGTCGGACTATAAAGCCCTTCATGGCATGTTCGGCCGCCTTGTGTAGCTGGACCAGCTGCTTCAGCTGGTCGCTCATAGGCACCAGGTGTTCGGTCCCAGTATACTGAGACCAGAAAAGCTTCTCCGTTGAGCTTCCCTCCTCGGCCTGGTAAAACTGTGCGGCATCCGACACGCTGCGGGGCAAATCTGTGAATGCTCCTGCAGAGCTCTGGATCCGGGTAAGTAATAGGTAATCTACTTTCACATGCTTGCTTTGCATATAGAATGCCTTACCCGCCGCTATTTTCTTCATCACGTCATTCTCCTGAAGGGCCTTTTGGGCCTCGGCCTTGGCACTCTTCGCGCTCTCGAGGGCCGCGGCAAGGTCAGACTCTTGCGTCTTCGAGTCAAGCTCCAACGCCTCGTGCTTCGTCACGAGAGCCTGGAGCTCTTGCTGCACCTCGCCCACCCGAGCCTCTTGCCTTTCCCGCTCGGTGCGCTCCTTGGCCGCTTTATCTTCGGCCGCGGACAGAGCTTGCTTTAGGGTCGCCACTTCGGTCGTGGCCCCTGGCAAATTCATGATGATCCTGTCATTTTGCAATCGCATTCTTTTTATACATATCCATAGACTAGGTACTACTTACCTTTGTTCTCCTCGAGCTGCCTCTTGGCAAGGCCGAGCTCATCCTTGGACCCTTTAAGGTCCTGCTTCAGTGTGGCGACCTCCGCTGTCAGTGCGGCAGACGCCAGCAGCGAAGCCTGCATACGCATATTGACATACTTATATTAGACTCCTGCGATATTGTTTGATCCTCTGTTCGGCTTTTCTTTGTGAACACCGAACAGAGCATCAGGGGCTACTGTCTATGCAGTAATATTTATCCTATATTTCAAACACTTACCTCAAAGACTGTTAGAAGGCTGGCACAGGCTTCAGTCAATCCGCTCTTGGCGGACTGAACCTTCTGGACCACCGCACTCATAATAGTATGGTGCTCCTCGTCGATGGAAGCGCTACGAAGCGCTCCCAGCAGATTGTCCGGCGCCTCTGGATGGACAGAGGTCACCGGCACAAGCGTCTTGCCCCTCTTGGAAGGAGGCCGCCTGCCCGAGTCCGGAACCACTGGAGGTTCCGGCGCGGTGTTCGGCTGAGGGCCAAACTCGGAGCCCTCCTGGGCCTTCTTCCCTCTGCTCTCGGAGTCCGGAAGGTCACCTTGAGGCGCCTCCGGGATTCTCTCCCCTCGACCCGGTGCCTCTTGAGACAATACCTCGGTGTCGTCCGCAGGGCAAGGGGAGGTGGCGGTCGAAAGTGGATCGCTATCCATATCTGACGAGCCCAGGGAGCCGTCCGACGATACATCAATACGGGCTCGTGGTGGCCTGCATAATCATATTCGGCGTTAGGGAAGCAGTGCGACAAAGGAATGCTATGAGTCACTCTGGTATCCGAATACTTACAACTTCGCCATGGGCTTGGCCCTGAGCAGCCACTCGTCTTCGCCTTCGGCGGCGGTGGTGGAACTGTCCGGAAGGAGAGTCCTTCCCTTCTTGGACCCTTTGCCCCCCCCCCCGGTTGGGGCGGCCTTCCTTTTCTTGTCTCCCCCAACTGAAGGGGGAGCATCATCTTCTTCCTCCTCGTCTTCGGGGGAGGAGTGTGCCGCAGAGTCATTGGACGATGAGTCCGATAACACCTGGCGTCGGGAACTCTTTCGGGTTCCCTTGGCCTTCTTGGTCTTCTCTGGCACCTTGTAAGGAGCCGGTGTTAGCATCTCCGTCAGGAGAGCGTTTGATGGGCCTTCGGGCAAGGGAGCCGGACAGTCGATCTGTCCGGCCATTTCCTGCTAGTCATGTCAAAGGAACGGGAGCTTAGATCCCGCATAGAGTCAAACTATGAAAAACAAGTATCCTGTAAGAGGTAAAACAGCTTACCGCGCTGGCTTGGCGCTTCGCGCAGAATCCGCGATCCTCGGTAGGAGGAGGAACCTCGACACCCTTGAATAACACCTTCCAGGCATCCTCGTGTGTTGTATCGAAGAGCTTGTTCAGATTTTGGTGCTGGGCCGGGTCGAACTCCCACAAGTTGAAGGCCCGTTGTTGACACGGGAGGATCCGGCGGATGAGCATGACCTGGACTACGTTGACGAGTTTGAGCTTCTTGTTCACCATGTTTTGAATACATGTTTGGAGTCTGGTCAGCTCTCCCGAACTACCCCAGGACAGGCCCTTCTCTTTCCAGGAGGTGAGCCGCGTGGGGATGCCAGATCGGAACTCGGGGGCCGCTGCCCATGCAGGGTCACGCGGCTCGGTGATGTAGAACCACCCCGATTGCCACCCCTTTATGGTCTCCACGAAGGAGCCCTCGAGCCATGTAACGTTGGGCATCTTGCCCACCATGGTGCCTCCGCACTACGCCTGGCGGCTGCCCACTACCTTTGGCTTGACATTGAAGGTCTTCAGCCATAAGCCGAAGTGGGGCTTGATGCGAAGGAAGGCCCCGCACACGACGATAAACGCCGAGATGTTGAGGATGAAGTTCGGGGGCAGATCATGGAAATCCAGGCCATAGTAGAACATGAGCCCCTGGACAAATGGGTGGAGGGGGAATCCCAGTCCACGGAGGAAATGGGTAAGGAACACTACCCTCTCATGGGGCCTGGGGGTGGGCATGAGCTGCCCCTCATCTGGGAGCTGGTGCGCGATGTCGTCGGGCAGGTATCCGGCTCTCCTCAGCTTCTTGATGTGTCCCTCCGTGATAGAGGAGACCATCCACCTACCTCCCGCTCCGGACATGGTTGGAGAAGGTTGAGGTGGGAAATGCGGACTTGGGCGCTGGAGCTCGAGCGTGTGAAAATGGATGAGCAAAGGAGGAAGAAGGCGTGGATGAAAAGGTGAATCCTTATCCCTTTATATGGGTGGACGAAACTAAGCATCCCCACTAGCCTGGTAAAACTCGCTTATCCCCCAAGCGCCGTAATCGATGGCGCGGTTGGGTTACCCACACCCGTATTGATGAGAATCCTGTGATAAGGGGACACGATCTCTTCTTTGACAAGACGTGTCAAAAAACTGCCTCGTGTTATGTGCAGGGCTAATTAAAGGAAACAGTTCGAATAATCATCGGGCCATGACATAATGTCGTGTTACCAAAACAAGTCAGCAAATTGGATTTGTGGAAATATTATTCTCTCTACGGTGGTATGTGGAACTTATTTTGGAGGGTCGGACACTATCCTTGTATTCAAATTCTTCCGTGGTGTATTCGGAGGAGGAACCCGCCTTGCAATGCCGAAGACAATACTGCGCGCCGGACTCATCGTCATTGAAGCCTGGTTTAGGGGCTACTGAGGGAGTCCTGGATTAGGGGGGTCTCCGGACAGCTGCTACCTCTTGAGCTTGCGTTGGATTTCCCCGAAGAGGAAAGGATGATGCAGCAGAGTAGCGTATGTATTTCCCTCAGTTTTTGAGAACCAAGGTATCAATCCAGTAGGAGGCCACGCTCAAGTCCCACGTACCTGCAAAAAACGATAGCTACTCGCAACCAACGCGATTAGGGGTTGTCAATCCCTTCACGGTCACTTACGAGAGTGAGATCTGATAGATATAATATTTTTGGTATTTTTGGTATAGAGATGCAAAGTGAAAAGAAAAAGGCAAAGTAAAAAAGCAAAGTAAGATTAAAGTGATGGAGATTGATATGATGAGAATAGACCCGGGGGCCATAGGTTTCACTAGTGGCTTCTCTCAAGAGCATAAGTATTCTACGGTGGGTGAACAAATTACTGTTGAGCAATTGACAGAATTGAGCATAGTTATGAGAATATCTAGGCATGATCATGTATATAGGCATCACGTCCGTGACAAGTAGACCGAAACGATTCTGCATCTACTACTATTACTCCACTCATCGACCGCTATCCAGCATGCATCTAGAGTATTAAGTTAAAAACAGAGTAACGCTTTAAGCAAGATGACATGATGTAGAGAGATAAATTCATGCAATATGAAATAAACCCCATCTTGTTATCCTTGATGGCAACGATGCAATACGTGCCTTGCTGCCCCTTCTGTCACTGGGAAAGGACACCGCAAGATCGAACCCAAAGCTAAGCTATTCTCCCATGGCAAGAACTACCGATCTAGTTGGCCAAACCAAACGGATAATTCGAAGAGACTTGCAAAGATAACCAATCATACATAAAAGAATTCAGAGAAGATTCAAATATTATTCATAGATAGACTTGATCATAAACCCACAATTCATCCGTCTCAACAAACACACCGCAAAAAGAAGATTACATCGAATAGATCTCCACAAGAGAGGGGGAGAACTTTGTATTGAGATCCAAAAAGAGAGAAGAAGCCATCTAGCTAATAACTATGGACCCGAAGGTCTAAGGTAAACTACTCACACTTCATCAGAGAGGCTATGATGATGTAGAAGCCCTCCGTGATGACGGCCCTCTCCAGCGGAGCTCCGGAACAGGCTCCAAGATGGGATATCGTGGATACGGAAAGTTGCGGTGGTGGAATTAGGGTTTTGGCTCCGTCCCTATTCGTTTGGGGGTACGTAGATATATATAGGAGGAAGAAGTACGTCGGTGGAGCTTCGGTGGGCCCACGAGGGTGGGGGCGCGCCCCCCTACCTCGTGCCCACCTCGAAGCTTCCTTGGCGTAGGGTCCAAGTCTCCTGGGTCATATTGGGGAAGAAAATCACGTTCCAGAAAGGTTTATTCCGTTTGGACTCCGTTTGATATTTCGTTTCTTCGAAACACTGAAATAGGCAAAAAAAACAGCAATTCTGGGCTGGGCCTCCGGTTAATAGGTTAGTCCAAAAAATAATATAAAAGTGGAAAATAAAGCCCAATATAGTCCAAAACAGTAGATAATATAGCATGGAGCAATCAAAAATTATAGATACGTTGGAGACGTATCAGGCATCCCCAAGCTTAATTCCTGCTCGTCCTCGAGTAGGTAAATGATAAAAAGAGAATTTTTGATGTGGAGTGCTACTTGGCACAATTTCAATGCAAATCTTCTTAATTGTGGTATGAATATTCAGATTAGGAAGATTCAAGACAAAAGTTCATATTGACATAGAGAATAATAATACTTCAAGCAAACCAACAAAGCGATTATGTTTTCTTAAAGTAACATGGCAAAAGAAAGTTCATCCCTACAAAATCATATAGTTTAGTCATGCTCCATTTTCGTCACACAAGAATGCTCTCATCATGCACAACCCCGATGACAAGCCAAGCAATTGTTTCATACCGTAATAATTTCAAACTCATAAACTTTCACGCAATACATGAGCGTGAGCCATGGATATAGCACTATGGGTGGAATAGAATATAATGATGGGGGTTATGTGGAGAAGACAAAAAGGAGAAAGTCTCACATCAATGAGGCTAATCAATGGGCTATGGAGATGCCCATCGATTGATGTTAATGCAAGGAGTAGGGATTGCCATGCAACGGATGCACTAGAGCTATAAATGTATGAAAGCTCAACAAAAGAAACTAAGTGAGTGTGCATCCAACTTGCTTTCTCACGAAGACCTAGGGCACTTGAGGAGGCCCATTGTTGGAATATACAAGCCAAGTTCTATAATGAAAATTCCCACTAGTATATGAAAGTGATAACTCAAGAGACTCTCTATATGAAGAACATGGTGCTACTTTGAAGCACAAGTGTGGAAAACGGATAGTAGCATTGCCCCTTTTTATTTATTTTCTTTTTTTGGGACTTCTTTTTTTTTCTTTGGCCTTTCTTTTTTTGGGACAATGCTCTACTGAATGATGATCATCACACTTCTATTTATTTACAACTCAATGATTACAACTCGATACTAGAACAAAGTATGACTCTATATGGATGCCTCCGGCGGTGTATCGGGATATGCAATGAACCAAGAGTGACAAGTATGAAAAAATTATGAACGGTGGCTTTGCCCCAAATACTATGTCAACTACATGATCATGCTAAGCAATATGACAATGATGAATGTGTCATGATAAACTGGATGGTGGAAAGTTGCATGGCAATATATCTCGGAATGGCTATGGAAATGCCATAATAGGTAGGTATGGTGGCTCTTTTGAGGAAGATATAAGGAGGTTTATGTGTGAAAGAGCGTATCATATCACGGGGTTTGGATGCACCGGCGAAGTTTGCGCCAACTCTCAATGTGAGAAAGGGCAATGCACGGTACCGAAGACGCTAGCAAGGATGGAAGGGTGAGAGTGCGTATAATCCATGGACTCAACATTAGTCATAAAGAACTCATATACTTATTGCAAAAATCTACAAGCCATCAAAAACCAAAGTATTACGCGCATGCTCCTAGGGGGGTAGATTGGTAGGAAAAGACCATCGCTCGTCCCCGACCGCCACTCATATGGAGGACAATCAAATAACACCTCATGTTTCAAATTTGTTGCATAACATTTACCATACGTGCATGCTACGGGACTTGCAAACTTTAACTCAAGCACTTATAAAATTCACAATTACTCTACTAGCATGACTTTGATATTACTACCTACATATCTCAAAACAATTATCAAGCATCCAACTTTTCTTAGTATTCAACACACTCAAAAGAAAGTTTCACAAATCTTGAATACCAAGCATGTTATTATTAAGCAAATTACCATGCTATTAAGACTCTCAAAATAATTGAAGTGAAGCATGAGAGATTAATAGTTTCTTTAAAACAAATCCACCACCGTGCTCTAAAATATCTAAGTGAAGCACATAGAGCAAAATTATAGCGCTCAAAAGATATAAGTGAAGCACATAGAGCAACACTTCTTAGCTCAAAAAGATATAAGTGAAGCACATAGAGTATTCTATCAAATTCTAATTCATGTATGGCTCTCTCAAAAGGTGTGTACAGAAAGTATGATTGTGGCACACTAACAACCAAAGACACAAATAATGCAAGACGCTCCAAGCAAAACACATATCATGTTGGTGAATAAAAATATAGCTCCAAGTAAATTACCGATGGAAGTGGACGAAAGAGGGGATGCCTTCCGGGGAATGCCCAAGCTTTGACTTTTTGGTGTCCTTGGATTATCTTGGGGTGCCATGGGAATACCAAAGCTTAGGCTCTTGCCACACCTTGTTCCATAATCCATCAAAAGAATTCACCCAAAACTTGAAAACTTCACAACACAAAACTCAATAGAAATCTCGTGAGCTCCGTTAGAGAAAGAAAACAAAAGACCACTTCAAGGTACTGTAATGAACTCATTCTTTATTTATATTGGTATTAAACCTACTGTATTCCAACTTCTCTATGGATTATAAACTATTTTACTAACCATAGATTCATCAAAATAAGCAAACAACACACGAAAAACAGAATCTGTCGAAAACAGAACAGTCTGTAGTAATCTGTAACTAACGCAAACTTCTGGAACCCAAAAATTCTAAAATAAATTTCTGGACGTTAGGAATTTATATATTAATCATATGCAAAAATAATTAACTAAATAGCACTTTCCAAATAAAAATGACAGCAGTTCTCGTGAGTGCTAAAGTTTCTGTTTTTTACAGCAAGTTCAACAAGACTTTCCCCAAGTCTTCCCAACGGTTCTACTTGGCACAAACACTAATTAAACACAAAAAACACAACCAAAACAGAGGCTAAATAATTTATTTATTACTAAACAGGATCAAAAAGCAAGGAATAAAAATAAAATTGGGTTGCCTCCCAACAAGCACTATCATTTAACGCCCCTAGCTAGGCATAAAAGCGAGGATAGATCTAGGTATTGCCATCTTTGGTAGGCAATCCATAAGTGGCTCTCATGATAGTTTCATATGGCAATTTTATTTTCTTTCTTGGAAAGTGTTCCATGCCCTTTTTTAGTGGAAATTGAAATCTAATATTCCCTTCCTTCATATCAATAATCGCACCAACCGTTCTAAGGAAAGGTCTACCAAGAATAATAGGGCAAGAAGGATTGCAATCTATATCAAGAACAATGAAATCTACGGGCACATAATTCCTATTTGCAACAATAAGAACATCATTAATCTTTCCCATAGGTTTCTTAATAGTAGAATCCGCAAGATGCAAGTTTAGAGAGCAATCATCAAAATCGCGGAAATCTAGCAAATCACACAAAGTTTTGGGGGTAGTGGAAACACTAGCACCCAAATCACACAACGCATAAAACTCATGATCTTTAATTTTAATTTTAATAGTTGGTTCCCACTCATCATAGAGTTTTCTAGGTATAGAAACTTTCAACTCCAGTTTTTCTTCATAAGATTGCATCAAGGCATCAACAATATGTTCGGTGAAGGCTTTCTTTTGACTATAAGCATGTGGAGAATTTAGCATGGATTGCAACAAGGAAATACAATCAATTAAAGAGCAACTTTCATAATTAAATTCCTTGAAATCCAATATAGTGGATTTAGCAACATCTGGATTTTTATTTCTTTCAATCCCACTTTCATCAATTTCATCATAAAGATCTAAATACTCTGAATTTTTAGAATGCCTTCTAGGTAAAGGAAGATCATATTCAGTTTCATCAAGATTCATATTGCAAAACAAAGATTTAATAGGAGACACATCAATAACTTTTAGATCTTCATCTTGATTTTCATAGGAATTGGAAGAACACGCTTTAATAAAGGCATCTTTGGAAGCACGCATCCTAGCGGTTCTTTCCTTGCACTCATCAATGGAAATTATCATGGCTTTGAGAGACTCATTGATATAATTCTTTGGAGGAATAGATCTAAGCTTTAAAGAATCAACCTCAAGAGAAATTCTATCAACGTTCCTAGCCAAATCATCAACTTTAAGCAATTTCTCTTCAAGCAAAGCATTAAAATTCTTTTGTGAATTCATAAACTCTTTAACACTATTCTCAAATTCAGAGGGAATCTTATTATAATTTCCATAAGAGTTGTTGTAGGAATACCCATAATTATTAGAAGGATTACTAGGATATGGCCTAGGATTTCAATTCCCTCTATAAGCATTGTTACCAAAATTATTCCTACCAAAAAAATTCACATCCATAGATTCGTTGTTATTCTCAATCAAAGTAGACAAAGGCATATCATTAGGATCATAAGAAACACTCTTAGTAGCAAATAATTTCATAAGTTCATCCATCATTCCACTCAAAACATTGATTTCTTCTATCGCATGCACTTTTTTATTAGAAGATCTTTCAGTATGCCATTGAGAATAATTAACCATAATATTATCTAGGAGTTTAGTAGCATATCCTAAAGTGATTTCCATAAAAGTGCCTCTCGCGGCCGAATCTAAAAGATTTCTAGAAGCAAAATTCAATCCGGCAAAAAAGTTTTGTATAATCATCCATAAATTCAAACCATGAGTAGGGAAATTACGTATCATTAATTTCATTCTCTCCCAAGCTTGTGCAACATGTTCATGATCAAGTTGCTTAAAGTTCATAATATCGTTTCTAGGAGAGATGATCTTAGCGGGAGGGAAATACTTAGAGATAAAAGCATCTTTGCACTTGTTCCAAGAATCAATACTATTTTTAGGCAAAGATGAAAACCAAGCTTTAGCACGATCTCTAAGCGAAAAAGGAAATAGCTTCAATTTAACGACATCATTATCGACATCTTTTTTATTTTGCATATCACATAAATCAACGAAGCTATTCAGATGAGTAGCGGCATCTTCACTAGGAAGGCCGGCGAATTGATCTTTCATAACAAGATTCAACAAAGCAGTATTGATTTCACAAGATTTAGTATTGGCAAGAGGAGCAATCGGAGTGCTAAGGAAATCATTATTACTGGTATTGGTGAAGTCACACAATTTGGTAGTATCTTGAGCCATCACGACAAACAAGCAATCCAACACATGAGCAAACAAAAAGGCAAGCGGAAAAGAGAGGGAGGATAGAGAGAGAGAGAGAGAGAGAGGGAGAATAAAACGGGAAGGGTGAAGTGGGGGAGAGGAAAACGAGAGGCAAATGGCAAATAATGTAATGCGAGAGATAGGGATTGTGATGGGTACTTGGTATGTTGGCTTTTTGCGTAGACTCCCCGGCAACGGCGCCAGAAATTCTTCTTGCTACCTCTTGAGCTTGCGTTGGATTTCCCCGAATAGGAAAGGATGATGTAGCAGAGTAGCGTAAGTATTTTCCTCGGTTTTTGAGAACCAAGGTATCAATCCAGTAGGAGGCCATGCTCAAGTCCCTCGTACCTGCACAAAACGATAGCTACTCACAACCAACGTGATTAGGGGTTCTCAATCCCTTCACGGTCACTTACGAGAGTCATATCTGATAGATATAATATTTTTGGTATTTTTGGTATAGAGATGCAAAGTGAAAAGAAAAAGGCAAAGTAAAAAAGCAAAGCAAGATTAAAGTGATGGAGATTGATATGATGAGAATAGACCCGGGGGCCATAGGTTTCACTAGTGGCTTCTCTCAAGAGCATAAGTATTCTACGGTGGGTGAACAAATTACTGTTGAGCAATTGACAGAATTGAGCATAGTTATGAGAATATCTAGGCATGATCATGTATATAGGCATCACATCCATGACAAGTAGACCGAAACGATTCTGCATCTACTACTATTACTCCACTCATCGACCGCTATCCAGCATGCATCTAGAGTATTAAGTTAAAAACAGAGTAACGCTTTAAGCAAGATGACATGATGTAGAGAGATAAATTCATGCAATATGAAATAAACCCCATCTTGTTATCCTCGATAGCAACGATGCAATGCGTGCCTTGCTGCCCTTTCTGTCACTAGGAAAGGACACCGCAAGATCGAACCCAAAGCTAAGCACTTCTCCCATTGCAAGAACTACCAATCTAGTTGGCCAAACCAAACGGATAATTCGAAGAGACTTGCAAAGATAACCAATCATACATAAAAGAATTCAGAGAAGATTCAAATATTATTCATAGATAGACTTGATCATAAACCCACAATTCATCGGTCTCAACAAACACACCGCAAAAAGAAGAAGATTACATCGAATAGATCTCCACAAGAGAGGGGGAGGACTTTGTATTGAGATCCAAAAAGAGAGAAGAAGCCATCTAGCTAATAACTATGAACCCGAAGGTCTGAGGTAAACTACTCACACTTCATCGGAGAGGCTATGATGATGTAAAAGCCCTCCGTGATGACGGCCCTCTCCAGTGGAGCTCCGGAACAGGCCCCAAGATGGGATCTTGTCGATACAGAAAGTTGCGGCGGTGCAATTAGGTTTTTGGCTCCGTATCTATTCGTTTGGGGTACGTAGATATATATAGGAGGAAGAAGTACGTCGGTGGAGCTTCGATGGGCCCACGAGGGTGGGGGCGTGCCTGGGGGTATAGGGCGCCCCCCCCCTACCTCGTGCCCACCTCGAAGCTTCCTTGGAGTTGGGTCCAAGTTCCTGGGTCATATTCTGGAAGAAAATCACGTTCCAGAAAGGTTTATTCCGTTTGGACTCCGTTTGATATTCTGTTTCTTCGAAACACTGAAATAGGCAAAAAAAACAGCAATTCTGGGCTGGGCCTCCGGTTAATAGGTTAGTCCCAAAAATAATATAAAAGTGGAAAATAAAGCCCAATATAGTCCAAAACAGTAGATAATATAGCATGGAGCAATCAAAAATTATAGATACGTTGGAGACGTATCAACAACCAGACTATATCCTTTGGCCGGACTGTTGGACTATGAAGATACAAGATTGAAGACTTCGTCTCGTGTCCGGATGGGACTCTCCTTGGCGTGGAAGGCAAGCTAGGAAATACGGATATGGATATCTCCTCCTTTGTAACCGACCTTGTGTAACCCTAACCCACTCCGGTGTCTATATAAACCGGAGGGTTTTAGTCCGTAGGACAACAACAAGAACATACAATCATACCATAGGCTAGCTTCTAGGGTTTAGCCTCTCTGATATCGTGGTAGATCTACTCTTGTACTACCCATATCATCAATATCAATCGAGCAGGACATAGGGTTTTACCTCCATCAAGAGGGCCCGAACCTGGGTAAAACTTCGTGTCCCCTGCCTCCTGTTACCATCCGCCTAGACGCACAGTTCGGGACCCCCTACCCGAGATCCGCCGGTTTTGACACTGACGGCGAGGAAAGAAAGGGGGGACCGAGCCTAAACGGGACAAGCGTTCGCCAAATTTTCATAACAAGGAAGATAAGCACAAAAGACATTACAGACCCTTACATGCCCCCACGGGGCACTTCATGATTCTTCGCAGGGAACAAAAGAAGAAACTAAGGGGGTTCCTATCTACACCCTCCCGCGGCGGATGCCATCATCAACAGTGGGCCACGGGAGGCCGGCGCCTACCCCATCCAGATCAGCGGCGGCGACAGCCGAACGCCACAGCTCTGCTCCGAGTGCGGCGAGAGCTCGGGGGCACGTAGTTTTCATTGCTCGTCTCCGGAGTCTCGTAGAGCTCGGGAGAGCTGCTGGACTCCCAAGGGCTGCTGCTGCTGGAGTGGCCACAAGCGGAACGCGTGTCAGCCTCGCGCTCCTCTCCGGAGCAGCACTCCAGGCGGCGACCCTCCGCGTCGAATACCTTGAAGAAGAGCGTGGAGACTCCGTCATACTCAAAGTGGATCGCGAGGGCACCCCTCACATGGCAGACCCGCACGATCTCACCCCAGCCACGAGTCATGAAGATCTTGCCAGTGGGGACCGCTTCGATCTTTGCTCCAGTCGTCAGAGCGCTACAGTCCGCGTGCTGCAACCAGAGCTCGAGAGGCCCCCTCGGCAGCATCACGTCGGAGAAGAAATGCGGGAAGCGGATCCAAGAGCTTGGAGGCATCGGTGCCCACAGCACCAGCTCGCGTGAGGAGTCCGCGGCGTGTATTCCAGGGGCAACGGGGCGCATCGCCGTGGCACGGCGACCCCAAGCGCGACGCGGGCGACGCTCCTCGTCGCTCCGTCCTCCTGAGCCCTCGGCTCGGGCATACAAGGGTAGCAGATACCCCGAAGGAGGCCGCTCGCACCAAGGCCTCTTCACCACCTGCATCACCGCTTCATCATGGTGATGGATCGACCTCTTCTTCAGCGGAAGTGGCCTCAGATCACCCCGGGGGGCCTTTCCCTTCTCTTCGGCGAAGAACCTTCTGATAGGCGCCATTGTTGTTAGCAGTGGAGCAAGGAGGAAGAAGCAAGCGAGCGAGGAAGAGATGGGTGACCGGGGCTCCGCCCCCCCCCTATTTATAGCAAGAGAAGGCCAACCGGCACCTCCCACGATCGCAGGTAATGATGGTTTTCCTTGCATGTCACAGGGACTTGTCAAGTCGTGCAGTTGCCGAGGCAGCGTGGGGAAGAGGAGACGCCCACGTCCAATCAACCGCCACGCGTCAACCGAGGCCGCAGGCTTTTGGGGCCCGTGATGCTCCGTACTTGACTCTTGGCTTCGCTGTGAAGCCAAGCCCGAGTGCACCTTGGGCCCGGGGGCTACTGTTGGCGTTCTGGGAATCGGGGTCCCCAGACTTGCCTACCTGTGGCCCATGGCGTGGCTAAGCCAGCAGGACATACAGCCCGTCTTCACCAACAAGGCATCCAAGACCCTCGCGAGGGGCCAAGCCTCGCTAGGTGGACGATGCAAGACCTCCTCTGGAGCGGCCTAGTTAGACAGGCTCACGAGGAGCGGAGATATCAAGGCAGGGCAAACCTCACGAGTCTCTCGTGACGTGAGCCATGATGATCGGCACCAGGCGGGCGCCAGCGCGCATAGTGTCCTTGTTTCCTCTTTGGTGCTAAGGAAGCAGGCGCAGGCGAAGAGTACCGAGGCATCAGGCAAAGGTTGCCATATTGGTGCAATGAGACCAAGACCAGAAGGACGGCAAGACGAAGGTCATCGTGGAGCCCAAGACAGCGTCACCACCAGAGCCTTTCATAGGTGAAGACCACTTTTGTCAGGATAGCTTGTACTAGTTGTCCCCCTTCGAATTTGCCCGTCGTTGTTGGCTCCCTTCCCGCTTAATATTTGGGAAGAGGACCAGGGCCTATATAAGTAGAGCTAGCCACCACCGTAGAGGGGGAGAGAGATCACTCTCACCCGCACAAGTTAGCCAAGCACAAGAACACCTCAACCTCAGGAGGATGTTCTTCCCCTTGTACTGCTCACCATCATCCCAAGAGGCAATCCACCACAACCACCACACTGGAGTAGGGTGTTACACCACAACAGTGGCCCGAACCAGTATAAATCTCGTGTCTTTCTGTGTTGCGAGTTCGTCGAGTTCGTCCGCGAGATCTTAGCGAGCTAGGGCGTGGATTGGTAGGAGGGAAAGACTTCGCGCGCACCCCAGTGTATGAACCTTAAGGGTTTGTCACAACCCCACATCCGACAGAAACGACAACTTTGGTTTCTTGCCAAACCACAATTCATATGGCGTCGTCTCAACGGATTTAGATGGTGCCCTATTAATCGTGAATGCAGCTGTCTCTAAAGCATAACCCCAATACGATAGTGGTAAATCGGTAAGAGACATCACAGATTGCCTCATATCTAATAAAGTACGGTTACGATGTTCGGACACACCATTATGCTGTGGTTTTCCGGGTGGCGTGAGTTGGGAAACTATTCTGCATTGTTTCAGATGAAGACCAAGCTCGTAACTCAAATATTCTCCTCCACGATCAAATCCTAGAAACTTTATTTTCTTGGTACGTTGATTTTCCACTTCACTCTGAAATTCTTTGAACTTTTCAAATGTTTCAAACTTATGTTTCGTCAAGTAGATATACCCATATCTGCTCTAATCATCTGTGAAGGTGAGAAAATAATGATACCTACCGCGAGCCTCAACACTCATCGGACAGCATACATCAGTGTGTATTATTTCCAACAAGTCCGTTGCTCGCTCCATTGTTCCGGAGAACGGAGTTTTAGTCATCTTGCCCATGAGGCATGGTTCGCAAGCATCAAGTGATTCCAAAAGCCCTCAGCATGGATTTTCTTCATGCACTTTACACCAATATGACCTAAACGGCGATGCCACAAATAAGTTGCACTATCATTATTAACTTTGCATCTTTTGGCTTCAATATTATAAATATGTGTATCACTATGATAGAGATTCAATAAACCATTCACCTTGGGTGTATGACCACAGAAGGTTTTATTCATGTAAACAGAATAACAGTTATTCTTTCACTTAAATGAATAACCGTATTGCAATAAACATGATCCAATCATATTATGCTCAACGCAAACACCAAATAACATTTATTTTAGGTTCAACACTACTCCCGAAGGTAAAGAGAGTGTGCGATGGTGATCTTATCAACCTTTGGAATTACTTCCAACACACATCATCACCTCGCCCTCAACTAGTCTTTTGTTTATTTTGCAACTCCCGTTTTGAGTTACTACTTTTAGCAACTGAACCAGTATGAAATACCGAGGGGTTTGCTATAAACACTAGTAAAGTACACATCATGTATGTCAAATATACCTTTGTTCACTTTGCCATCCTTCTTATCCGCCAAGTATCTAGGGCAGTTCCACTTCCAGGGACCATTTCCTTTGCAGTAGAAGCACTCAGTTTCAGGCTTGGCTCTAGCTTTGGGCTTCTTCATGGGAGTGGCAACTTGCTTCCCATTATTCTTGAAGTTCCCTTTCTTTCCCTTGCCCTTTTACTTGAAACTAGTGGTCTTTTCAACCATCAACACTTGATGCTTTTCTTGATTTCTACCTTCGTCTATTTCAGCATCATGAAGAGTTTGGGAATCGTTTCCGTTATCCCTTGCATATTATAGTTCATCACGAAGTTCTAGTAACTTGGTGATAGTGACTAGAGAACTCTGTCAATCACTATCTTATCTGGAAGATTAACTCCCACTTGATTCAACTGATTGTAGCACTCAGACAATCTGAGCATATGCTCACTGGTTGAGCTATTCTCCTCCATCTTGTAGGCAAAGTACTTGTCAGAGGTCTCATACCTCTCGACTCGAGCATGAGTCTGAAATACCAATTTCATCTCTTGAAACATCTTATATGCTCCATGGCGTTCAAAACGTTTTTGACGTCCTGTTTCTAAGCCATAAAGCATGGTGCACTAAACTATCAAGTAGTGATCATACCGAGCTTTGTTAAACGTTCATAACGTCTGTATCTGCTCCTGCAATAGGTCTGTCATCTAGTGGTGCATCAAGGACATAATTATTCTGTGCAACAATGACGATGATCCTCATATCACGGACCTAGTCCGCATCATTGCTACTATCATCTTTCAACATAGTTTTTCTCTAGGAACATATCAAAAATAAACGGGGAGCTACATCGCGAGATATTGATCTACAACATAGATATGCAAATACTATCAGGACTAAGTTCATGATAAATTAAAGTTCAATTAATCATATTACTTAAGAACTCCCACTTAGATAGACATCCCTCTTGTCATCTAAATGATCACGTGATCCAAATCAACTAAACCATCTTCGATCATCACGTGAGATGGAGTAGTTTTCAATGGTGAACATCACTATGTTGATCATATCTACTACATGATTCACGCTCGACCTATTGGTCTCCAGTGTTCCGAGGCCATATCTGAATATGCTAGGCTCGTCAAGTTTAACCCGAGTATTTCTGCGTGTGCAAAACTGGCTTGCACCCGTTGTATGTGAACGTAGAGCTTATCACACCCGATCATCACGTGGTGTCTCGGCACGACGAACTTCGGCAACGGTGCATACTCAGGGAGAACACTTGTACCTTGAAATTTAGTGAGAGATCATCTTATAATGCTACCGTCAAACTAAGCAAAATAAGATACATAAAGGATAAACATCACATGCAATCAAAATATGTGACATGATATGGCCATGATCATCTTGCGCCTTTGATCTCCATCTCCAAAGTACCGGCATGATCTCTATCGTCACCGGCATGACACCATTATCTCCATCATCTTGATCTCTATCAACGTGTCATCATATGGTCGTCTTGCCAACTATTGCTCTTGCCACTATTGCTATCGCATAGCAATAAAGTAAAGCAATTATTTGGTGCTTGCATCTTATGTAATAAAGAGACAACCATAAGGCTCCTGCTAGTTGCCGATAACTTCAACAAAACATGATCATCTCATACAACAATTTATATCTCATCACGTATTGACCATATCACATCACAACATGCCCTGCAAAAACAAGTTAGACGTCCTCTACTTTGTTGTTGCAAGTTTTACGTGGCTGCTACGGGCTGAGCAAGAACCGTTCTTACCTACGCATCAAAAACCACAACGTAGTATAGTGATTGCTTTTTGATCTTCCGAAAGAACCATGTTCATTGAAACCGATTCAACTAAAGCTAGAGAAACAGACACCCACTAGCCACCTGTGTGCGAAGCACGTCGGTAGAACCAGTCTCGCATAAGCGTACGCGTAATGTCGGTCTGGGCCGCTTCATCCAACAATGTCGCTGAATCAAGAATCAACTAGTGACGACAAGCAATATGTATATACCCATGCCCACAACTCCTTTGTGTTCTAATCGTGCATATAACATCTACGCATAAACCTGGCTCGGATGCCACTGTTGAGGAACGTAGTGATTTCAAAAAAATTCCTACGCACACGCAAGATCATGGTGATGCATAGCAACGAGAGGGAAGAGTATCGTACACGTACCCTCGTAGACCGTAAGCGGAAGCGTTATGAGAACGCGGTTCATGTAGTCGAACGTCTTCATGATCCGACCGATCCAAGTACCGAACGCACGGCACCTCCGAGTTCAGCACACTTCATCTTGATGATGTCCCACGAACTCCAATCTAGCAGAGCATCACGGGAGAGTTCCGTCAACACGACGGCATGATGATGGTGATGTTGTTGCTACCGACGCAGGGCTTCGCCTAAGCACCGCTACGATATGATCGAGGTGGATTATGGTGGAGGGGGGCACCGCACACGGCTAAGGGATCAATGATCAACTTGTGTGTTCTAGGGTGCCCCCTGCCCCCGTATATAAAGGGGCAAGGGGGAGGCTAGTCGAGCCCTGTAGGGCTCGTCAGGAGGAGGAGTCCTCCTCCTAGTAGGAGTAGGATTCCTACTCCTACTAGGAGGAGGAAAGGAAGGGGGAAGTGGAGAAGGAAGGAGAGGGAGGAAAGGAAGAAAGGGGGGCCGGCCCCCTAGTCCAATTCGGTTTGGGCTAGGGGGGCTGCGCGCCCTGCCTCCTCTCTTCCACCACTTGGCCCATGAGGCCCAATACTTCTTCCCCGTATTCCCGTAACTCCCCGGTACTCCAAAAAATACCTGAATCACTCGGAACCTTTCCCGATGTCCGAATACAGTCGTCCAATATATCGATCTTTACGCCTCGACCATTTCGAGACTCCTCGTCATGTCTCCGATCTCATCCGGGACTCCGAACTACCTTCGGTACATGAAATCACATAAACTCATAATACCGATCGTCGCCGAACGTTAAGCGTGCGGACCCTACGGGTTCGAGAACTATGTAGACATGACCGAGACACGTCTCCGGTCAATAACCAATAGCGGAACCTAGATGTTCATATTGTCTCCTACATATTCTACGAAGATCTTTATAGGTCAAACCGCATAAAAACATACGTTGTTCCCTTTGTCATCGGTATGTTACTTGCCCGAGATTCGATCGTCGATATCTCAATACCTAGTTCAATATCGTTATCGGCAAGTCTCTTTACTCGTTCCATGATACATCATCCCGCAACTAACTCATTAGTTGCATTGCTTGCAAGGCTTAAAGTGATGTGCATTACCGAGAGGGCCCAGAGATACCTCTCCGACAATCGGAGTGACAAATCCTAATCTTGATCTATGCCAACTCAAGAAGTACCATCGGAGACACCTGTAGAGCACCTTTATAATCACGCAGTTACGTTGTGACATTTGGTAGCACACAAAGTGTTCCTCCGATATTCGGGGGTTGCATAATCTCATAGTCATAGGAACATGTATAAGTCATGAAGAAAGCAATAGCAACAAACTAAATGATCATCGTGCTAAGCTAACGGATGGGTCAAGTCAATCACATCATTCTCTAATGATGTGATCCCATTAATCAAATGACTACTCATGTCTATGGTCAGGAAACATAACCATCATTGATTCAACGAGGTAGTCAAGTAGAGGCATACTAGTGACAATCTGTTTGTCTATGTATTCACACATGTATTAAGTTTCCGGTTAATATAATTGTAGCATGAATAATTAACATTTATCATGATATAAGGAAATATAAATAACAACTTTATTATTGCCTCTAGGGCATATTTCCTTCAGATAGTATGTCTATTATTCTTGGTAGACCCTTTTTGAATACTGCAGGGGCTGTTATTGATTGCAACAAAGGCAATGTTGCTTTTCATGTTAATGGTAATGAGCATACAGTACACTTTCCGAGAAAACAACCTCAAGTCCACTGTATCAATTCTATTGAAAAAATTCCAACGATTAATATTGGAGGTTTTGAATTTCCTCTTCCTACTGTCAAGAAGAAATACGATATTCTTATTGTTGGGGATGTGCATATCCCCGTTGAGGTAACCTAGTGTTATTCGAAAATTCTCCTATTTCATGTTATTCGAAAAGAGTTTGTTAACAAGACTTGATCAACCTTGTTAGTGGATTCCTTTTAATGAGCATGAGATGGATGAAGTCAAAAAGCACAACTCTCTGTACCCTCCTTTTACTTTCTGTTATTTAGATTAAATAAAGCAAAAATAGTATTTTCTGTCTATTTTCTGAATTATCCTTGCAATAAAAAATACCCCGAAAATAAAACTTCTTCAAATGTCCTGAAAATTTTAGATGATTTTTTGTAGAATATTTAAGAATATCTGGCACTAAGAACACACCAAGGGGCCACACCACCTGGCCGCGAGGGTCGAGGGCGCGCCCACCCCCCCTGGGGCGGCCCCCTGCCTCGTGGACCCCATGTGGCCCCCCTCCACTTATTCCAGCACCCACACATTTCGTCTTTCTCCAGAAAAAATCCTCCCATAGCTCAAACCCGTGTTCTAGCTCATCTTGCTGCCATTTTTTATCTCCTTGCTCAAAGCTTCATTCACAAAACTGTTTTGGTGGATTGTTCTTCGGTATCTGACTCCTCCAATGGTCCAATTAGTTTTTGTTCTAGTGCTTTATTTATTGCAAATTTTTGCTGCTTAGGTGACCCTGTTCTTGAGCTTGCATGTCAAATTTATGTGTTCAAAAGTAGTTTTAATGCATGATATGGCCTCTAGGCACTTGTAGGAGTAGTTGTTGTCAATCTTGTTGAGTTTGATTCACTTTTATTTTAAGTCCTAAAAATTTCAGAAATTTTTCAGAGAAAGAAAATGATGAAAAGATTGTTGAGGGGCTCTTCGAGCCGAAGCTCGAAGGATAAGCAAAGTGAAGAGAATAAGAAGCCCAAATATAATCTCCCTCGCACCGCGGAGGTTTGGCCGTGCGAATGGCCTTGTGGTGAGTTCTTGAGAGCCACCGGGATTTATGAGGACTTCTATTATTTGGCTGAGAATGCAGGCCTCATCGACTTCCTCCGCGACCAGCGCGAACAGTATCTCCTCCTCACTAATATTTTTGTGCAAAAATTTTACTTTCATGCTAAGAATTCACCACCTTCAGTGGAATTTCACTTATATGATGAGGTTAAGGAGATGTCACTATATGATTTTTGTCGGGTCTGTAAGATACCCTTTGCGGGTAGCGTAGAGGAATAACATCGTAATGATGTGGAGGGGTTTATTGATATGATTGATGTAGGGGAAACGAGGAAAGTTTCCGATGCAAGAATTACTAGCATACATTTTCCTATTCTACGTTACTTTGCAATATTTGCTAGTAGATGCCTAATTGGTCACGGGAACAGTGGAAATCTCAGTGCTCCTGATATTGTTATTTTGCGCCATGCTTTGTTTCGTGATACCACTTTCAGTTTAGGCGCTATTGTTGCTAAACGATTAAATCTGAACCGTACAAAGGGCCCCATCTTCGAAGGCATCTTTGCTTCGCGCCTTGCTGCACACTTTATGATACCTATTAGGCATTATGAGAAAGAGGAAAAGTTGTTGCCCCCTATTTTTCTAGATTATAAGAGTATGGTAGCACATGATTTCATTGTTAAAGATAGAAGATGCTTAAGTATAAATTGATATTTGATAAAAATTACTATGAGATTATTACCTTTCCTGCGCCCTCTTTGTTTAACATATTTTCAGGCATGTGCCTCATTTTGCCGGAGGCTGTTTATGAATACTGGAGCCTGACACCAGCTCCAGAGCCTGAGCCTGAGCCATCCCTTGACCCTTATCGACAATCTTTTTATCACTGGGATCCGGAGGAGATCGCCAACCAGTGGCACACAGAGGACACTCCTTCGGACACCCGAGAGGGCAGCTTTGAGCCATGGCCCTAGACCAACTTAGGCCAAAAGCCTAAGCTTGGGGGAGTATGTATATCTCACCAACATTACATTCATGCTCACACACTCATGCTAGTTGTCGGTGCTCATACTTTTTCATTGAACTATCCATGCTAGTTTAATTTCTTTTTAAGCCTTCTTCTTGTCTATTTGAAAAACCTTAATAAAAACAAAAAAATTAGTTGTAGCTTTTAGCTAGTTTACTTTCCATGCTTGTAGTAGTAAGTAAAAAGAAAACCCAAAAATATTTCTCGTTCTTCTTTTGTTTGTTGGGAGCTTTCCCGTGTAAATAGTTTTCTTTCTTTTCTTTGGGGGTCGAGAGGAGAAAACCATGATGAAAATGTTGAGTGGCTCTCATATGAATTATTGTTGATCTAACCAAGAGCCCATATTACCTTGTCTTCTCCCTTGTATTAAATGCTTGCAGATTCCAGCTTAGTCCAATGCACGTGCACTATTATTATTATCCACACTGTTCGGTTGTGCAAGTGAAAGGCAATATTGACGATATATGATGGACTGATTGAGATGAGAGAAGCTGGTATGAACTCGACCTATCTTGTTTTTGTAAATATGATTAGTTCATCCTTCCAGATTCAGCCTATTATGAATGAAACATGTTTGCAATGACAATTAGAGATTATAGTTGTTCATGCCATGCTTAATTAGCTAGGAGTTTATAATGGTTTACCTTGCGTGCCAACATGCTATTAAAATGGTTGTGATGTGGTATGATAGGGTGGTATCCTCCTTTGAATGATTCAAGTGGCTTGACTTGGCACATGTTCATGCATGTAGTTGAAACAAAATCAACAAAGCCTCGACGATATTTATGTTCATGGTGAATTATATCCTACTCATGCTTGCACTCAGTGTTGATTAATTTTAATGCATGTTCATGACTGTTGTTGCTCTCTAGTTGGTCGCTTCCCAGTCTCTTTCTAGCCTTCACTTGTACTAAGTGGGAAAACTGCTTGTGCATCCACTTCCATAAACCCCAAAAGTTATTCCATATGAGTCCACCATACCATCCTATATGCGGTATCTACCTGTCGTTCCAAGTAAATTTGTATGTGCCAAACTCTAAACCTTCAAATGAAATTCTGTTTTGTATGCTCGAATAGCTCATGTATCAACTAGGGCTATCTATATCTTCCATGCTAGGTGGGTTATTCTCATGAGGAGTGGACTTCGCTCCTCATTCACGAAAAAATGGCTGGTAACCGGGATGCCCAGTCCCATGCTTAAATTAAATAATTGCAAACAAAACTCCCCCAGGATTGTTGTTAGTTGGAGGCACCTGTTGTTTCGGACAAGCCATGAATTGATGTTTGTTGGTGGTGGGGGAGTATAAACTTTACCATTCTGCTTGGGAACCGCCTATAATGTGTGTAGCATGGAAGATATCGAGATCTCTCGGTTGTTACGTTGACAATGAAAGTATGCCAATCAAAATATTATTTATCTATATTTCAAAAATCGAGCTCTGGCACCTCTCCAAATCCCTGCTTCCCTCTGCGAAGGGCCTATCTATTTACTTTTATGTTGAGTCATCATCCTCTTATTAAAAAGCACCAGTTGGAGAGCACCGCTGTCATTTGCATGCATTACTATTAATTTACATTGAGTATGACTGTGATTGGATCTCTTTTACCATGAATTACAATGTCTAGTCAATCCTTGATCTTCAGAGGTGCTCTGCATTTATGTTTTGTGGTCTCAGAAAAAGCTAGCGAGATACCATCTTGTTATGTCATATTATGATTGTTTTGAGAAAGTGTTGTCATCTGAGATTTATTATTATTGCTCGCTGGTTGATTATGCCATTGATAAGAGTAAACATGAGACCTAAATGTTATTGTGAATATGGTTAGTTCATAATCTTTGCTGAAAACTTGAATGCTGGCTTTACATATTTACAACAACAAGTGCAAATAGAGTTTGTAAAAGTTTTTCTTTATCACTTTCAATTTGTCAACTGAATTGCTTGAGGACAAGCAAAGGTTTAAGCTTGGGGGAGTTGATACGTCTCCATCGTATCTGTCGGCGTTCTGGGAACGGGGGTCCCCAGACTTGCCTGCCTGCGGCCTGCGGCATGGCTCAAGGGGGGCCCAGCACGGCCCATCTTCATCAACACAGACCCAAGACCCTCGCGAGGGGCCAAGCCTCGCGGGGCGGACGACACGGAGCTTCTTCAGGCACGGCCTCATCAGGCTGGCTCGCAAGGAGGCGGAGAGATCAAGGTGGGGTACCTCACGAGGTGCCCGTGACGCAAGCCATGACGACCAAGGGCGCCAGGCGGGTGCCAGCCCGCGCAGTGTCCTCCTTTCCTCTTTGGTGCAAAGGGGGCAAGCGCAGCCACGGAGTACCGAGGCATCAGGCAAAGGTTGCCATTTCGATGCAACGAGACCAAGACCAGGAAGACTGCAAGACGGAGGTCATCGTGGAGCCCAAGACGGCGTCACCACCAGAGCTTTGTGCAGGCGAAGACTACTTTTGTCAGGGTAGCGAGTACTAGCTGTCCCCCTTCAAATTAGCCCGCCATTGTTGGCTCCCTTCCCGCTCGATATTTGGGAAGAGGACCAGGGCCTCTATAAATAGGACCAGCCACCCACAAAAGAGAGGGGTCTTTTGGGGGAAGGATTAAGAGAAGGAGTTCGGTCAGAGAGAGAGAGAGAAGGGTGGCTGAACTCCTCCCAGCAGTTCATCGCCCCAGCCAAGAACAGACCCTCGCGAGGCTGTTCTTCCTTGTATCATTCATCATCATCAGCCCAAGAGGCAATCCACCACACCACAAACTGGAGTAGGGTATTACACCACAACGGTGGCCTGAACCAGTATAAACCCTGTGTCTCTTGTGTTGTTCTTTCCATAGCTTAGATCTTAGTGAGGCGGAGGGGTGCAGGTAGGTAGGAAGCGAAATCTCCGCGCGCACCCCAGTGTTCGAACCTCAAGGGTCTGCCGGAACCCGAAATCCGACAGTATCTACTTTTCCAAACACTTTTGCCCTTGTTTTGGACTCTAACTTGCATGATTTGAATGGAACTAACCCGGACTGACGATGTTTTTAGCAGAAATGCCATGGTGTTATTTTTGTGCAGAAATAAAAGTTCTCGGAATGACCTGAAACTTCACGGAGAATATTTTTGGAATAAATAAAAAATATTGGCAAAAGAATCAACACCAGGGGGCCCACACCCTGTCCACGAGGGTGGAGGGCGTGCCCACCCCCCTCGGGCATGCCCCCCTGCCTTGTGCGCCCCCTGAGGCTCCACCGACGTCAACTCCAACTCTATATATTCATGTTCGGGGAGAAAAAATCAGAGAGAAGGATTCATCGCATTTTACGATACGGAGCCGCCGCCAAGCCCTAATCTCTCTTGGGAGGGCTGATCTGGAGTCCGTTCGGGACTCCGGAGAGGGGAATCCATCGCCGTCTTCATCATCAACCTTCCTCCATCACCAATTTCATGATGCTCACCGCCGTGCGTGAGTAATTCCATTGTAGGCTTGCTGGACGGTGATGGGTTGGATGAGATTTATCATGTAATCGAGTTAGTTTTGTTAGGATTTGATCCCTAGTATCCATTATGTTCTGAGATTGATGTTGCTATGACTTTGTTATGCTTAATGCTTGTCACTAGGGCCCGAGTGCCATGATTTCAGATCTGAACATATTATGTTTTCATGAATATATGTCAGTTCTTGATCCTATCTTGCAATTCAATAGTCACCTACTATGTGTTATGATCCGGCAACCCCGAAGTGACAATAATCAGGACCACTCCCGGTGATGATCGTAGTTTGAGGAGTTCATGTATTCACTAAGTGTTAATGCTTTGGTCTGGTACTCTATTAAAAGGAGGCCTTAATATCCCTTAGTTTCCAACAGGAACCCACTGCCACGGGAGGGTAGGACAAAAGATGTCATGCAAGTTCTTTTCCATAAGCATGTATGACAATATTCGGAATACATGCCTACATTGCATTGATGAACTGGAGCTAGTTCTGTGTCACCCTATGTTATAAATGTTGCATGAGGAATCGCATCCAACATAATTATCCATCACTGATCCTATGCCAACGAGCTATTCACATATTGATCTTTGCTTAGTTACTTTATCGTTGCCACTGTTACAATTACTACAAAACTGCTACTGTTACTTTTGCCACCATTACTGTTACTTCCATATTACTTTGCTATTAAATACTTTGCTACAGATATTAAGTTTTCCAGGTGTGGTTGAATTGAAAACTCAACTCCTAATACTTGAGAATATTCTTTGGCTCCCCTTGTATCGAATCAATAAATTTGGGTTGAATACTCTACCCTTGAAAACTATTGCAATCCCCTATACTTGTGGGTTATCATGCACGCAGTATAGCCAGGATCTCAGGGAGCATTTGGCAACAGAGAAGAAATCGCGGCCGCACACGCGGATGAGGTCACGATGGCTGCCATTCGTGCCGACCCCTAGATCTTGGAGGAGCACCTCGTTGTCGAGACCACAGTTGACGCCTCGCCGCCGACGCCGCGACGCAATTGGCTGCTTCAAATGACAGTTCGTGGTGTTTTCTCGAGGCCACCGTCAGTGCCTTCGACAAAGACTACGAGGTGTTTTCTCAGCATGCATGTGCTTACATCATCTTGAGAGCCAGCAGGTTGGTGCCCAGAGCAGCTCAGGCAACTCACCACTACAACGAGGGCACCCATGATGCGGAGGCCTCGCCCTCTTCCATGTCCAAGGAGCCAATCATCATCGATATCTCCAACAATGAGGAGTAGCTTGTCTTATTAGCTCACTATAAGGACCCATGTTCAGTTTGTTAGCTATTGCCTTTCCTTAACAAATTCTAGTGAATTGTGCTATCTACTTTTACCATGCAGTCTTTTGCTATAGTGTATATGTTCTATATGTCATGCAATGTGGTGTTCAGTTAACTGCTTGGTTCAATTCTGCAAATGTGATGTTCAATTCTTCATGGTGCAATATTTCCAAGTTGTTAAGCATGCTTGGTTTGGTTAACTGTCTGATCTTCCATTAGGAGTATGTTATATTGTGCAATGTGGTGCTCAATTAACGTCTGGTTCATTTGTTGTGGTGTTTAGTTAACTGCTTGGTTCAATTCTGCAATGTGATGTTCAATTGTTGTGGCTGCATTCTGTTATTGTATACCATGTGAGAAAGAAATGGAATTTGGCTATACTAAATACATGAGAAACAAATACAATTGCTATATTTCCAAGTTGTTAAGCATGCTTAGTTTGGTTAACTGTCTGATCTTCTATTAGGAGTATGTTATATTGTGTAATGTGGTGCTCAGTTAACGTTTGGTTTTTTGTTGTGGTATTTAGTTAATTGGTTGGTTCAATTCTGCAATGTGATGTTCAATTGTTGTGGTTGCATTCTGTTATTGTATACCATGTGAGGAATAAATCGAATTTGGCTGCACTTAATACATGAGAAACATATACAAGTGCTATGTTTCCTAGTTCTTAATCATGCTTGGTTTGGATAAATGGGTTTTCCATGTAGCTTGAATTAATCTGATGAATCTAAAATGTGCTTATTTATCATCAACATATCTTACTAATAGCATGTGAACCCTTACTTAACCTGATGACTAACTACCTTATATGTGTTGCAGGGAAACAAGGGGAAGCACTAAGGTTTACAAGATGGTACTAACTATTATACCTTGCCTTTTTTATTCCTTTGCCCCATTTCCATTATAGAGAAGATATTTATGCACATCCTTGTTTTCAGGGTTCACTGATGATTACCTCTCAAACCACCTCTGTGGTCAGGAGGCGAGGAAAGTTTTCATACAACACCCACGGTTCAATATTGAAGTGTTCCTGAAGAGGTCGAAGGATTTACGGTCAATCATCCACAGGCACTGGCCTAAAGTTGCAAAGACCTTCAACATGAATGAAGGCTCAATATTTGCCTTCCGCTTCAGCAGTTTTCCAGATCAGATGCATCTCTCTATGTACCGTCTATGATTCTAATTTTGAAAGGTTCTAGATGTTGCATGTGAAACTTGCTGCTGGTGCAGTTGTGTAATGGGGTAGCTGAGTGCTGAAGATATATCATGTTGTACTCTGATGTATTTGAATTATGAAATCCTGCTTCCTTAATATGGAAATGGAATATATTATGTGCTTAATATGAATGTCAATTAGATTAGTAAATGGATTATTAATGATAGGGCAATTAGCCCGCTAATTGGGTTTTCCTATTGCAAACGGTTACTGATAAAACACCGTGGGCGATGACCTCAGGCAACGCACACAGTTTCTAGGAATAAACCGTGTTGGATCAATGAACAATCACACATGACATTCTCTTGAAAATTGTTTGCATTAGGCCACCTTGCGCAAACGTTTTCCTTGGAGTGACTATGTGGGATGTATATACGAACAGAAACGTTTAGCGGGGACTGACTGTGTGGGATGTACTTATGAATGAAAATGATTTTTCCTGTATAATTGTATTTTTTGGCACTATTGTACGTATAATCATATTTGGTCGCCTCACGGGTCGCACACGACCTCATTTTGCCGAGCGTGTGTGTCAGGAGGGCATATCCCCGACGGTTTCTGGGTCGTGTGGGAAGGACCCCCCCCCCCTATCGCTCACACTCACTAGGTGACGGTTCCGAACGCCATCGCGGAAAGGGGTTAAAACTGTTTGTATAGCACCGACATGTACCGGTGAAAAGAAATTGTTGGGTACACCTTTTACCACAGATCCAAAGGCAAGATCTTTGTTGCTAAGAATGGATTCTTTCTGGAGAAGGAGTTTCTCTCGAAATAAGTGAATGGGAGGAAAGTAGAACTTGATGAGGTAATTGTACCTTCTCTTGAGTTGGACAGTAGCACATCGGAGAAATCTGTTTCCCGTGATGTCTACAACAACTAGAGAGGAAGCCAATGATGATCATAAAACTTCAGATCAAGTTACTACTTGACATCGTAGGTCGAACAAAGCACGTTCTGCACCAGAGTGGTACAGTAATCCTGTTCTGGAAGTCATGTTACTAGACCATGATGAACCTATGAACTATGAAGAAGCTATGATGAAACCAGATTCGGACAGATGGCTTGAGGCCATGAAATCTGAGATAGGATCCATGTATGAGAACAAAGTGTGGACTTTGGTGGACTTGCCCAATGATCGGCAAGCCATTGAGAATAAATGGATCTTCAAGAGGAAGACAGACACTTATGGTAGTGTTACTATCTACAAAGCTCGACTTGTCACAAAAGGGGTTTTTCGACAAGTTCAAGAGTTGACTATGATGAGACTTTCTCACTCGTAGCGATGCTTAAGTCTGTCCGAATCATGTTAGCAATTGCCGCATTTTATGAAATCTGGAAAATGGATGTCAAAACTTCATTCCTTAATGGATTTATTAAAGAAGAGTTGTATATGATGCAACCAGAAGGTTTTGTCGATCCTAAAGGTGCTAACAAAGTGTGCAAGCTCCAGCGATCCATCTATGGACTGGTGCAAGCATCTCGGAGTTGGAATATATGCTACGACAATGTGAACTAGATTATTGACTCTACTGCAAGTGGGAGACTGAAGGAAATATGCCCTAGAGGCAATAATAAAGTTGTTATTTTATATTTCCTTATATCATGATAAATGTTTATTATTCATGCTAAAATTGTATTAACCGAAAACTTGATACACGTGTGGATACATAGACAAAACACAATGTCCCTAGTAAGCCTCTACTAGACTAGCTCATTAATCAAAGATGGTTAAGTTCCCTAACCATAGACATGTGTTGTCATTTGATGAACGGGATCACATCATTAGGAGAATGATGTGATGGACATGACACGTCCGTTAGCTTAGCATATTGATCGTTCAGTTTTATTACTATTGCTTTTTTCATGACTTGTACATATCCTTTGACTATGAGATTATGCAACTCCCGAATACCGGAGGAATACCTTGTGTGCTATCAAACATCACAACGTAACTGGCTAAATCGGAGTAGAAAAGGGGAATGAGGAAAGGAAAAAAGGGAATAGGATTCCCCCTCTTCCCTTCCTACTCCGAATAGGAATAGGAAAGGGGGGAGGCCGAATTGGGAGGACCCCAAGTAGGATTCCTCCTACTTGGGGCGCCCCCTTGGCTGCCTCCCCTCCCCTCCAACCTATATATATGAGGGGGGGCACCGCTAGAACACACACGAATCATTGTTAGCCGTGTGCGGCGCCCCTCTCCACAATTTAAGCTTTGAACTTTGGCACCTCTACAAATCTCTGCTTCCCTCTACTAAGGGCCTATCTATTTACTTTTATGCGATTTTTTATTGAGTCTCCATCTTCTCTTATAAAGCACCAACAAGGGAGCACTATTATCATACTTGTGCATTGGGCATAGCTATATTCGAGTGTGTTTCATGAGTGGATCAATAATTGAACATAATGGGCTATAGGGATAGCTTTCTTTAGTGCTGATATTTTGAAATACATGGTTGCTTATTATATGCTTGAGTATTGATGTCCTCATGTCAATTATAGACTGTTGCTTTGAATCATATAAAGTACAAATGTCCATGCTACAAAAGAAAAGAATATGTGATGAACATGTTAGGCAGCATTCCACATCAAAAATTCTGTTTTTATCATTTATCTACTTGAGGACGAGAAGGAATTAAGCTTGAGGATGCTGATACGTCTCCAATGTATCTATAATTTTTTATTGTTTCATGCTGTTATATTATCAATCTTGGATGTTTTATATTCATTTACTAGCAACTTTATATCATTTTTTGGGACTAACCTATTGACATAGTGCGCGGTGTCAGTTGCTGTTTTTTGCTTGTTTTTTTACTTTGCAGAATATCAATACCAAACGGAGTCCAAATGCCACGAAACTTTTTGGAGATTTTTTTCTGGACATAAGACACCCAGGGAACCAAAGGAGCACATGTGAGGTGGCCCGTGGGGCCCACTAGGCACCAGGGCGCGGCAGGGGGGCCAAGCGCGCCCTGGTGGGTACTGGAGCCCACGGGAAGCTTCTCCACCGACCTCCACATCTATAAATACTCTAAAATCTCAAAAACCCTAGGGGAGTTGACGAAACACTTCCAGTTGCCGCAAGTTCCAAAACCATGAGATCCAATCTAGAGGCCTTTTCTGGCACTCCGCTGGAGGGGGCAACGATCATGGAGGGGTTCTTCATCATCCTTGTTGCCCCTCCGATGATGCGTGCACTACAAAAAAATACACTTCAGTGATGATACGTGTTTGTCACAGTAGGTCGCATTTTTTGTCATGCATGTACATCCATGACAATTTTATGACAGAATCAAGATAGTCATACCTGTGGTGTCGTAGAAGTGTTCCATGACATTACCAAAATTATCATCACGGAAGTGTCCACTTCCATGACGATAAATCGCGCGTCACAGAAGTCCTTTCGTCAAGGGTGACCGACACGTGGCATCCACCATAAAGGAACGCCATTAAGCTATCGGGTACGGTTTTGGATCTGATAACCCGCTAATAGCCCCGACCAATGGGGATTTTCCACGTGCAAAATCATCGTTGGCTGGAGGAAACACGTGTCGGCACACCGTTGGGACAGATGTCATCTACTCATTAGACAGAAGGCGCCTATGATACGTCGACACGTGGCACGGCCCAACAGAGGCCCATTCCTGTGAAAAGGCCGGCCCATTTGACTTGGTCAAAAGGTGGCGGGCCGGCCCACGGAAAGCCTATTAACGGCCTGTTTGCATATAGCCCATTTACAGCCCGCTAACCCAGGGCCCGTTACGACCTATCCGAATTAGGCCCAGTAGCGTCATCTGGGCCGTCCAATATGATTCCAGCACATTTTAAGTTCCGGCCCATGTATGGCCCATGACGTCTTTCGGCCCAGATGAGGCCCTTTGTAACTCTTGGCCCATTAACGGCCCGTGGTGAAACTGGCCCGTAATGAACAGTGTATCACTTTATACCCATTAACGGTCCACTAATCCATTGGGCTGTTTGCAGCCCATGTTATCTTTCGGCCTTCTCAGGGCCCATTTATTCTTGGGCTCATTTCCAGCATTCGGTTACTTATGGCCCATTACTGCCATTTTCTGCTTGTGGGCCAAATTCAGCTCGTGGTTACAGTCGGCCCATTTGTGGCCCGTTAATATGTTGGGCCATTTTCATAGCGTCATCAAATACGGCCTATTAACGACGGCATGTTATGGTTGGCCCATGAATGCACGACTCCAACTCTAGCCCATTTACGACCATAATGCGGTCTGTTTTTGGCCCATGTTTGGCCAATCGATCATACGGCCCGTCTAAGGCCCATTGATGATACGGCCCGTAGAAGGCCCATTGTTTCTACGACCCGTAGAAGGCCCATTGTTTCTATGGATCGTAGAAGGCCCATTGTTTCTACGGCCCGTAGGAAGCCCAGTGTCACTACAGTAAATATGTAGCCCATGGCCTGTTAAAGGCGGGAAACTACTATAGGTTTAGACCTACTAATGTGCCAAGATGATTATAGGCCCACGTTTTGGCCCATATGAGTAACGAGCCGGCCTAAAGACCGACAACACTGAGATCCACTGAACCTTCCAGCCTAAGTTACAGCATATCGACCAAAGAATAAACCTAGGCTGTACAACAAAGAAATTACGGCATATTAGGAATCAAAGTTCGCTACCCGGTGATAATAAAGCGCAACATGACCGTGGATTACATACACTGGGCATCAAAGGTCGCAACCAGTGCATATAAACGTGCCGACAAAAGAATATACAAAACTGAGAGCACTTCAGAAGGCAATAGACCAGGCAAACTCGGGCCCCGCAAGCAGCCGAACAAGCTGATGAGATCTCAGTTGTGTCAATGATAGATGCTTCATCCCTAGTTGTATGGCACCATAGTGCGCAAGGCAGTCCCCTGACATCTTCATTACATCTTTGACTTCAAGTCGGAGTTGAGATGAAGCAAAGCCTTTCCGCTTTAAGTTGAGACTGAAGAAGTCGAACTGATTGAGGCAGCGACTGCATAGAGGTTGTCTCACACCTGCTGGTGAGTAGCTTCAACTCACTATCTACATCAAGACAGGACCTTGGGGTCATCTTGCTGTCCTCAAGATGGTTTGGCTCACTATATTTCCTAAAGTTCTGCCTGGCATAAGAGATACAACTCTGAAAGAGAAACAAGGAGACACGTAACAGGCTTCACAATTATATAAGCAAATAAATGGATCTGTTCTGCATAAGGAACATGTTTTTACAACTACAATTTAAAACTGGTAGTTGTTGCAAACATCCAATCAGATGTAAACGGCAGTGGAGGAAATGATGCCTATCCAAATATATACTAGAACAAAGTTCGAAGGCTTGAGAAGGATGAACTTACATTACATGTTTACACGGGCTGGACAAAACCCTTCTCCATGTCGATGGAAAGATAATTCTATAAATTCCCCAAAGAAAATTCTTTATAAGTGTTGCCATTATTCTACATTTTGCAAAGAGTAAATATAGATCAAACAATATTGGAAGAAATAGAGGATAATGAAGCTCAGGTGCAGACTGACGATACATAATCAAATAGCAATTAATTAAGTACAACATTACAAGGCAAAAGGTACTGACAAGAGGAATGCAGACATCAACGTGTGTAGTGGCATTGGCTTTATTCAACATTTTGGTAAGAGTAAATGTAGATATGATAATTTGGAGAAAGTGGAGGGCAGGGCAGATAAGATGCAGAGTAATGCTAGACAATCAACTATCTCGTGATGCATGTACAGTAATACCACCACCGTCCGTTATTAGTTGTCGCTCAAATGGATGTATCTAGCACTATTAAGTTCTAAATACATCCAATTGATCAACAATTAATTCATTACAGAGGGGGTACATGACAATAGGTACTTACATGAGCAATCCAAAACTTCATAACCATTGTGTCAATTCTACATTTATCTAAGAGTAAATATAGATCTTATAATTTCAAGAAAAGGAAGGATAAAGAAGCGAACATTTACAGTGATGCTACATAATCAAACAGCAATGAGTGTAAGTATGCTGACAAAGGGCAAGAGGTACTGACAAGAGCAATGTAGAGCCCAGTGTTGCCGTGAGATCCTAGGATCCTTTGAGCAAGGAGATTCATCTGAAATTAGTTTTCATACAAGAGAGAAGGTAAGGCACATGCAGAAATTTAGGAGTTCAAATTTTGAATTGATATCATAGACAGTACCTGACGCTGGGCTGTCAGCAGTTCTAATAGGGGTTTGGCCACTGGAGTAGGGGTAAAGCATGTTATAGTTAGGCTTGTGTTTTCTGTGGCTGCTGATCTATCTGATTTAATAGGTATCACTACCTTTTCCAAATACCTAGTTTGTACTCCTTGAGGATCTGCAATCACCCTCTTCCTTTTGGACATCTATTATGAAAGGACTGGAAAAACATAGTATGACGACACATGGAATAGGTACAGAAAATGGATAGGTATGGCATATACTCATATATGATGCTTAAACTAAGCAGATGGTGTAACAAAGTAGAAGTAATGCAAGAGGTCAGATGCAAAATATGTGCGACCAATACAACCTTGCCAAGTTAGAGCATGCACCTAGATGGGTGAATAAGATAGGCCATCCTCCACCATGCCAAGTTTGTTAGCCAGTGGATCGTTTCGCAATATTCCTCTCGTGCGCCCATTCTCATATTCATTTTGATAATGTTCAATACTTGACATGCATGAAAACATAAAAACAAGTGAGATTATCTTTGTAATGCAGAAGTGATTCTAATCCAATACTTCCTCCCTGTAGACCCCTTTGTGCTATCTCTGCAATTCTTCTAAGAGGTGCCATGCATGCTGTAATTTGGTGTGTGCATTAATATAATGTGGCCTACTACTCAAAATATGAGAGCTCCAGAAGTGATGATACTTCGCAGATGACAGCTTCAACATATAGTAAAGAACAACAAGTCGACCTGACCTGATAGATTCAAAATATACTAAGGGAGAATAACTCGACCTGACCAGTCGACCGCAAGAGAAGAGGATCATCTTAAAGAAGAGCAGAAGAGCAAGCAGATTGAAGATATTACAAGTCTTTCTATACAATGCTGGTTGGCCACCCATGATGAACCAGAGCGCACAGAGAAATACTATTCCTTCCGGTCTCTCCATATGTGGCTCACATGCATTTCGAAACTAAAGTAGGAACATTTAGCTAACCAATTAAACACCTCTCAGTTTTACTAATGTTAGCATAATATCATATTTGAATTTGTACAACTAAGCTTGTTTAGCTCGATGGGTGGAGCAGTGCTATTACGACACAAACCACGTAGGCTGATTGTGGTCATCATAAAATGGGGAAACCATAAGCATGATGAGTATAGTGTTGACCATGGCAGTGGGATGGTAGATCTAAAGCTACAAACCGTGCAAAGGGTAGTTAGCAACCGATATTTTCTTTGAAATAACAACTAAGATTTGGTATGAACAAGAAAGTACAGTCAACAAGTGACAAAGAAATGCAATTTTGTTGTCTCTCTATATGTCGCGACATGCATTTGGAAACTCAAGTGGGACCTTTAGCTAACCAATTAAATGTGTCTGTTAACTAATATCAGTATCATATCACAATCATATTTGAACAACTAAGCTTTGGAATTTTGAGTGTTGTGTTGTTTAGATTGAAGGGTGTAGTAATGCTAGTATGACAGAAAGCACCTACGCAGATCATAGTAGAGTAGATAAAAGGGGAAAACCCTAAGCATCAAGAGTAAAATCAGGAAAGTGGAACTAGCTGGACCAGTGGGTTGCGCACATGCTTTTCGAAATGAATATAGGAACATTAGGTGACCAATTAAACGTTCTCTGTTTTAGTAATATGAGCATCATATCTGATTCGTATTTCAACATGTAAGCTTTGGAATTATGAGTGGCATGTTGTTTCGCTTGATGTGTTGAGGTCTTGAGGAGCAGTGCTAGCACGACATGAAGCAGGGAAGCACCTACGATGATGGTAGTGAATATAAAGGGGGGAAACCATAAGCTTTACGAGTATAGTGACCGTGACATGGCGGATCTGAAGGTGCAAACCGGACAAAGCTACTTCACAACCAATGTTTGCATTCAACTAGCCACTACGATTTGGTACGGACAAGAAAAGTACAGTAAACAATTTAAGATCTATTTTCTGGGTGAGATCAATAACTTAAGCACATATGGAAGAGTACCACCTCTCTTGCGACGCCGTGTAGGCCCCTACTGATACGTTGAGGGTGCTGTGGGTGCGATGGCTGTCGGCGACGGGGAAGAAGACTTTAGATGGCAAACGAACGGGTTGGGGGATAAATCCTGTTGCCGTGGACGAGGCGGTCGTAGGAGTGGCAACGGCAAAGTGGACGACGACGCCGATGAAGCAAGACGACACAATGGAAGGATCCTGGTCCCGCGCCGTGGATGAGAGACGTCCATCTCTTGCAGTGGACGATGGGGTAGGGGTAGCGGCTCCGGCAAGGTGGAGGATGGGGTGGCGGACGGAGGAGGCTAGCCGCAGTGGGGAGGTTGTCGTGGTGCCGACGGTGTATGAATGGGGAAATGGAGGGGGAGGGGGATCTCAAACTTTGGGACGCACCTGTCTGAAATGTGGGAAAGTTACGAACTTATGCCCCGTTTAAAATTTTGGACATCACGTCGGTTGGGGATAGGACTCGCATCTCCCAAATATTTGCCGGTAACGATTTCAGGCGAGGAGAGGGTGTTTTGCCGCCCACGGTTGGCGCCCACGGTGTATGAACGGGGCTGACAGGTAGGGCGGTTGTGTCACGTCTGAGGGAAGTTACACATCTGCCCCTATTTAAAATATTAGCCTACATCGATTTCGGACGAGGAGAGTTTGTTTTGCTGCCCACCGTGGATGAATGGGGAAATGGAGGGAGAGACACATGTCTTTCAGACGAGCTTGAATCAAATGTGTTTTGCCGCCCACGTTTGGCGCCCACCGTGTCTGAATGGGCTCAGAGGCCATCGTGTCACGTCTGATTGAAGTTACTAGTCTACCCCTATCGACAGCAGTGTAAATCCAGTCGATAAGGATGTCAAGTGTCAGGGGTAGACAGTAATTTCCATCTCGCAAACACTTGCTTCGGGACGCCCACAAATGATAGTGGGTGTTTAGCCGCTTCGTTCAAAACTTGGGAGAATTAGCATTCACGTTTGCCCTGGGCCCTGGCAACTAAATCAAAATCCAATTTTTATTCGATTAGAATATCCACAGATATATCTACATTTTGTTATTTATTTCTTCAAAACCACAACAAAGATTTATTCCACCTTTATATATGATTATGATTTAGAAATGTCGTGATCTTCGAATTCAGTAGGTTGGATACACTTTGAGTCAAACAGTTATTTCATCCAATACAATATGCTCACATGAAAAACAGTTCACCTTATGTCAATCATACAAGTACTAAGGATTACCTCGCCTAAAAAATTCAGATCATTACAACACATGTACAACATAGGGGGTCTTACAACATAATCCATTCAGAGACATGACACAACATGCAAGTACAATAATCTAATGACAATTTCAACTGCTATCTAAAGAAGAACTGGGATTACCCTGGGCTTCAGATAGCAAAAGCAGCAAGACCTCTTCCGTCTTCAAATGCAACATTCTTACTTCCTCCAATTCTTGGGTTGCTTGCATAATGCGTGCAGCTAATTGCATAATTTCCAGCTTCAAGATCGAGATTACCTCATTCATGGCAGCCACACCATCTCTTTCTGCCTCTAGTAGAGCCTCAAGAACTATAATACCTATGCTCAGACTGCTCTCCGGTGGTGTTGCCTCTGAACTGCTACCATCTGGTAACATGGATGGCGCACTGCTTCCACAAATAGATTCTGGGGTTGTACATTGTGTCCTAGTGTGAACGGCATCCTGGAAGGTTTCCGCTGGACACAAGTAAGAGATAGTTATCACATGATCCAGGCAGTAAGCTTACATGGTAAACGACATACGAATTATTGCCGAGCATGGAAAGCTATATTTAAATGGTTCGAAGCAGCATCAGCCGAAAAGAAATTAAAATGGTAAGATGAAACTAGGGATATAAGTGGCAAATAAACGACATCCGCCAATCCCATCTAGTTAGTTTTTGCTAGCTCCCTGGTTCATTTTCCTCAAAAAAACAAAAACTCTTTTGAACTATCATACCACTAGTGGACTTTAATCGGGATTAAACGGGACCCAGTTGACATCCCTAGTTGAAAGGGAGTGTACCATCGCTATATTTAAGTTGCCAAGGCATCTAAGTAGTTGAAATAATCTGTGAAAGCACTTAACAGTGTGGCCTCATATAAACTACGAAGACAGTCTTGTGATGAAGTTCAGAGGAAAAGTTAAGGACTCAAATGAACTAGGCATGCATTTCTTTACGACAGTACAGCAGGCACTGCTGACATATTGGCCAACTCAAGTATAGCATAACAAGTAACAAACAAGCATTCGAATCAAGCAATACAGCAAAGCAGACAACTGAACTATTTGTTATTCTGTAGGATTACAGGTTGAGGGCACAAGCCAAGAAAGCAGCCCACACGCATTACATTTCACATGTACTAAAACACACTGGCTTACCATATGTTGCTGTGAAGCCTCATTGCTGTTGTAATGTTCTTTGAAGATATCGTCAGCATCCCGTGGTTGCAAATCTACTTGTTTTAGTTTATTCTACACCCTCTATTTAGGTAAAATTAATTTTAATTGCATGCACTGGTTCGAATTGATCATCAATGGTTCATCTAAACTAATGAAAGAAGGGTGTGTGCATACACCACAATATATCTGCTTCCCTCTATTTTTATGCTTCTTCGAGGTGCCAGCCCCAAAAGACCAAATATTTTGCTTGATGGGGTTGGCAGCTCCATAATTAATAGAAGCATCAAATTAGTCATGCAACTGGAAGATCAAGAACACACAAAAAAGTAATGAACAGAGGCTCGTAGTAGTGATGTAATAGCTAGCATTAGAAAATGTAGGGTAAAACAAACAAAAACCAGCGGAACCACATGCTAGTTTGTTGATGTGTAATTAAGCATAGAGAACAGGAAGCAGGCTGATGGAACCAACAGGTGGCATCAGAACAACACCATTATCATAAATATAGCATGCAAGAAGTAAAATAATAGGTAGTGATAACTAGGAAGTAAAGTAATACTTAGGAAAAAACTAAAGCATATTAACTATATGTCCACTGGTATGTAATTTAGCACATGTAACATGTTCACTGCCAGAAGTATGGTCCTATAGGTGGAAGCAAAATAACGCGTCTCATGAAAAACTGAATGATGCCCTGAAGAAATTCAAAGGTGCGGTGCTTATGCTAAGAAAGTGGACGTAGGCGCCGGCCGTTGGATAATACTACCTGATTCTCGGTGACGTATGGGTATCGTTGGCATACTTGATAGCTAAGGATCGTCGATGGTGCTCGTGTTGCGGTTGAGTTTGGGCCAGCTGTCGCCGTTGCTGAAGCGGCTCTGGTGCTACGGTTGCGGCATCTGTCAACATACAAGAAAGCTCATTTGTGGTAAGTGAACAGTTGCACGATAAAGAGAAAAACCGAAGGAGTACAGATCGAAATAACCTGATGAGGCTGCGGCGTCAGTAAAGCAGGGCCGGTGGGGTTGAATATGGCATCCGTGGAGTGGGTCCGGTGCAGTGGACAAGGATTCGGCGGGCGCGTTGTACAGTGCTTTCGGTGAGGCGGATCAGTTGCGGCAGACGAGGGCTTGTATGAAGGGCCAGCGAAGGGACGAACGAGGGAGTCAGTGAAGGGCCTACACTGTGGTGGACGAGGGCGCCGGTTAAGCAGATCCGGTGCGGTGGACCATGATGGTGGTCAAGGAGATCTGGAGCGGTGTACAAGCCAGTCGCTGAAGCGGCTCCGGTGAAGTGGTGAGTTGGTAGTTGGGGGTTCCAAGGTGCGGAAGGTAGATCCGTCAGGGTGTGAGGTCCACCGCTGCGGCGGAGGACTAGATTCGGCGGCTTGCCGTGGTTGGGGGGCGGGTCGGGGAGGGGAAGGGGGGGGGGCTCTGGGGAAGAATGTTGGGGGCAAAGAGGGGAAAACAATGGAGATACCAAATCAGCCCTTTTCCGTTCATGTGGCAGGGGTAAAACAGGAATATCGCAGGGCTAAACTTTCGAGCGCGAGATATTTCGATGTGAGCGGGATGTTTGAAAGCTTTTGGTGCCTGAAATTATATTCTTCTCTTGTACGGCCGACTATGATATCATGGCCGAGAATTTGTTTGTTTTGCACGCAAAAAAAGTGCAAGTTTTGAAAATCAATGTCTCCAACTCGAAACTTAGATTGTCCATTCAATTCAAATATGGATCATTGAGCTACTACAAGCAAATACCATCATATGGTCCAATTCAAATGAAATTCCAAATGTGTTTATCCTAAATATGATGACAAAAGCAAAAATGTGTATGTGTATGAATAAAGTGGATGATTATAAAGTTTGAACATGTCCGTATGTGTATATCTCTAGGTTTGATATATGAATTTGAAATCACGAAATCCCGTCTTAGAATGTACCTCCATTTAAATGAATTACAAAAGCTAATGATGGAGTCGAATTCCAAAATTCCAATCTTAGGTTTGTAATTCTGGTACATCAAAGTATATCACGCATGTTCAAAAGTATCGTTATCTCATAGTCCAAACTGTAAAACAAATTGATCAACCTTGAGTGCACACACTATTGACCATGTATATCTCAGTTACGCTAAAGTCCCTCAAATATAGACACCTCACTCTTTATCTAAAGCAAACCCCCCCCCCCTCGTCGCCCCCCCCCACACACACACAGAGAGAAGTTGTTCTCTCCCCCAAACACCAACACACGAGCACATTAACACCCCTCTCTCTTCTAAAGTCCAGACCCCAATATAGGTCTCTATCACTTTATCTCTTGGGCATGCACACATCTCTTCCCCCACTCTCTAGCTAGGTCTCCTAGCATCTCTCTTTCCCAAGCACACGCACTATGTAGAGTGTATCTTTCCCATACACACAAAACATCGTCCCCAAACGTCTATCTCCCTAGTTATGTGGTTCTCGCACACTCACCTCACACACCACCCCCACTACAAAACAAGCACACTTTGTCTCCTTGTGCACCACTCTCCTCTTTCTATCTCTCCCACATGTGGACCCGCCCCAGCTCCTCCCTGTATACATATATGTCGTGACTCTTTCCATAGCTCCCTAATGTATCATCGTTCTCGATCTCGCACATTGTTCTCTACACCATCTATTCTAGATCTCTCATGAAGTCCCTATCACACACGCGATGACTCGCTTCCCTTGCGTCTCCGTACATAGGCCAATTTCAAACAACATCAACATTGTCTCCCTATCTATACGCCATTTATGGACACAAACGCCCCCTCTCTCGCCCCCTCTCTTCCTCTCTCTCTCTCTCTCTCTCTCGCTCTCACACCCCTCTCCCACACACAATCGATGTCTCTTCCAAATAGTCTGCTCCCCCCGCCTGCACCCATGCTATCCGCTACTACACATGTCACACCATTCCCCCTTCCCTTATACTATGTTTACATCATTAGTGGTCTCTACTCCACATACACACACTCCCTCTCACACACAAACGCGCACACAAACACACACAGACACGCACAAACACCCATTAATGTGGATCCTCATCTCTCCCCATGTCCGCATGTGTATCTCGCACACTCACTCTCTAATTATGTATATGTGTCTCCATGTTACACAACACAAAGCCCCATGTACATGTCTCTCTCTATCCTCCACACACATAGACACAAAGAATCTGTTATCATTGCCTCAGTCTCTAGACATATCACACACGCACACTGTCTCTCTCTCTCTCGCAAATACGCTCAACAAGGGTTTCCCCGTGAATAACTTACCGTCGATTCATCAACAGTCGTGGTAGTATGGCGAACACGAGACATGAAAAAGAATAAATCTACAAGTGCTTAGACCACCTAGTATGACTACTAGGACTAGAGCAAGCCAAAAAGCGCGCCGTCGTCACCCCCTCCTTATCGGCGACGGGAAAACCTTTGTTTTACACAGTTGAGATGTCATTGTGCTAAGGCCTCACATGCTGAGGCGTTGAATAGAATGTAGATTCTAGTTTACGGAAACAAGTATCAATAATACATTTGTATCTCCATACTTATATTGCTTCTCTTATAAAAAACCGAGTTTGTGATGATGGTACGCGTGCCATCTTGCAATATAGACCGTCCGATCTATATCTGACTGATGGAAATTAAACTAAAAGATACCCGCACCCCTCTCCACATTTGCATACAAGGCCTTCCCTCGTTCATTCTTATCTCCAACAACCTCATTGTTTAGAAATTAAGAAAGGAAGCCTCTGGAACAAATATGCCTGGTGGCCGCTGCCGGCATCATCAATCCCCATGCCTCCACTCAGTCCGACAACCAATCACCACCACGCCCCACTCCTCTTCACCTTATCTCCTATTTCTCGAGATATCATTAGTTTTTACACATGGGATTACTCCTGCATGGGTCAATCACAATGAGTGTTTTTATAAAAAAATGCATCTTGATGTTCCGTGCAATGCACGGATCTTGCTAGTACTCCTACAGAAGACTAAGTTGGTGATGATGGTGTGTCTGCCATCCGTCGTTTGTGACCATTAGATCTACATCTAACGACTATGAGGTAAGTTGTTGCCTTTTCTCACAAACATCCCACTTGTCTACCAATTTGCAAAAAAAACCATAATTAGTATCTTAAAACCAACCACATCCCTCCCTGACCTCACCAAAATAGCCCAAGGAATATATTATAATTGAAACATAATATATCTCTAGTGATATATGTATATCAAAATTACAGTGTTTTGTATCAAGTTTGTGAATAAGTATTATTCTAATTATGATTCATTGCAATGCACATGAACATTGCTAGTATTTCCAACCATGCAAAAAAAATTCCCTAGTATTCCATAGTTTCGAGTTTTCCATCAAGATATTAGTCACTCATGGTTGATATTTACTTTCAATCATGTACATATATGCAATATGTAACTAGCCTTTCTTATTGGGTTCCAAAGCTTAACTTTCACTCCTACTAGTGGTTGTTCTATCGTTTGTCTTCAGGAAACTAAATGCATGCATATTGATCAATGTTTCATTAGGAATTTCTGCCCGAGGCGTTTTGATAATTTTGTTTATGTTCCCTCGGCTGGCGCGTCTGCTGGGATGGTGGTTATTTGGAATTCATCTTTTTTCATAGGTAACCTAATTGAGGCAAAACCCTATGGGATTATTGTGGAGTTTAAGTCTAAGCACACATCTGAAATCTGGTCTCTAGTCTCGATATATGGCCCATGTCAAGGTTCGACCCGTGATGAATTTATGCAGTGGTTATATAATCTTGATATTCAGTTTGGTTAGAATTGGCTACTTTTGGGTGATTTCAACTTTATGCAATCGCTTGAGAACCGTAATCTTCCGAGTGGTGATGTCAAAGATATTTTCTTGTTTAATGAAATAATTGGTCATTTGGGTCTTGTTGAGCTGCCAATCAAGGGTCATCAATATACATGGTCCAATATGCAAACTTCGCTGCTTCTTGAGCAGATTGACTGGTTTTTCACATCGGTTTCTTGGACATCTGATCACCCCAACATGATGGTTTTCCCTCTTGCATGCACTGCCTCTGACCATGTTCCGTGTGTGGTCTCTATTGCCACATGTATTCCCAAGGCAAAAGTTTTTCATTTTGAGAATTATTGGGTTGATTTTCCTAGCTTTGTTGATTGTGTTTCTTAGGTTTAGAACAAGCCAGTGGCAAAATCTTCGATTGCATTAACCATTTCTGCTAAGTTTAAATCCCTCCGATATGCTCTCAAGAAATGGCATCTCAACCTGTCCACAGTCAAAGTTCTCATTGGTGATTGCAATAAAATGATTATTTTTCTTGATGATATTGAGGAAATTAGGCCCTTGAGTTGGCCGGAGTTCAATTTTCGCAGAATTGTTAAATTGCACCTTGAAGATATCTTACATTGGTAGTTTATCTATTGGAAACAACGTTGCACGATCAGAAACATCAAAGTTGGCGAGGAAAATTCAAAAAATTTCCATGCTATTGCTACGGAAAGGTATCAGAGGAACACAATTTCCTCGATCAAGTCAGTTGACGGTGATGTGATCACGGACCATCAGCAGTTGGCGGGGATGTTCTGGTCCGACTTCAATCAACGAATGGGCCAATCAAAAGGCATTCAAATGGGTTTTGATCTAGACACATTAATTTCCCGGATTGATGGTCTAGAGGAGTTATATTTACCGTTCACGGACTCTGAGGTGGATGCGGTAATTAAGAACATGCCTACTGGTCGTGCTTCGGGACCGGACGGGTTTACAGGCCTATTTTTAAAGAGATGTTGGTCTATTTTGAAAGAGGATTTTATGAAACTTGTCCAAGAATTCTATGAGGGGAAATGTAATTTGGAGTGTCTCAATACATCTCTTATCACCCTCATTCCTAAGAAGTTGAGCCCTGAATATGTTGGTGATTTCCGGCCCATATCATTGACAAATACTTGTTTGAAGTTTTTAACCAAGATTTTGGCTAATCGTCTCCAGGGTGTGATTTTGAAATGTATTCACCGCAACCAATATGGATTTCTTCGGTGTCGATCCATTCAGGACTGCCTAGTGTGGTGTTTTGAGTACATCCACCAATGCAAAGCTTCCAATAGGCCTATCATTCTTCTTAAGCTTGACTTCACAAAGGCATTTGACACCATCGAGCATGATCTGATTCTCAGGATTCTGAAATGTAAGGGTTTTGATAATCGTTGGACAAGTTGGATTGAGAGCATTTTGTCCATGGGCTCATCTTCAGTTCTCTTAAATGGAGTGCCTGGTAATCATTTTGTCTGTTGTTCGGGTGTTCGTCAAGGAGATCCACTATCTCCTTTGCTCTTTGTGATTGATGTGGACTTACTTCAATCGGTTGTAAATGAGATGTGCTCTAGGAACATTCTCACCTTACCTATCCCAACATCCCCGATGGATTATCCGATAGTTCAGTATGCGAATGACACACTCATTGTTCTTCCTGCTATTGACAGCCAACTCATTGCTTTCAAAGAAATGCTTGAGGTTTTTGCTAAATCAACCGGGCTGAGGGTCATTTTCAGCAAGTCCTCCTTGATACCAATCAATATGAGTGATGATGAGGGCAAGCGTGTTGCTAGTTTGCTTGGGTGTGATGTTGGTTCAATGTCGTTCACTTACCTTGGCTTGCCCATGGGTACATCCCGGCCAACAATTTATGATATGTTGCCTTTGGTGGATCGCAATGAGAGACGATTATCTACGTCTTCTTGCCTATTGAATCAAGGGAGCCGGCTACAACTCTTGCAATCTGTTCTTAGTTCTATGCCAATATATTTCTTGTGCACTCTTTTGCTGCCACGGGGCCTTTTGAAACAGATTGAACATATCATGTGGCAGTGCTTGTGGAGAGGGAACACGGATACGCCCCAGCAATCATTGGCGGCTTGGGATTTGGTCTGTCGTCCTAAAAACCTGGGAGGCTTGGGCATCTTAGACTTGAGCATACAGAATGATGCCTTGTTGATCAAGCATCTTTTCAAGTTCTTTAATAAGATGGATGTGCCATGGGTATCACTTATTTGGGACACATATTATGCTGCAGCGCCATCCCAAGTCACTCAAAGCTGCGGTTCTTTCTAGTGGAGGGATGTACTGAAGTTGCACGATAGGTTTTGCAAGTTGGCGGTACCACACGTGCGTGCGGGGGACACAGTGATCTTCTGGCTGGACCGTTGGCAACTTGGTAACAACACGGTTCTCATGCAACACCGGTTTCCGAGGCTTCACTCTTTTGTGATTGATGACACTCTCACCATTAAGGATATGATGGAACTATCAGACCGAACCGACAATCTCCATCTGCCACTGTCTGCTGAGGCCTTCGAGGAATTTAATCAGCTTCAGGCGTTGCTGCCTTTGGTCAATCTTTAGGATGGAGAAAGGATGTCTGGAAATGGCCATCCAAGTCTGGTGATTACCAGTCAAGGATTTATTACATGTCATGCTTTTCGGACACTGTGGTTGATCCCATATTCAGGTGGATCTAGAAATGTTCTTGCACCCTAAAGCTTAAGGTGTTTGGCTGGCTCCTTTTGATGGATCGCCTTAACACTAGGGACATGATGCAGCAGCGGCATTGGAGTATCCAGGATGACACTTGTGTTCTGTGTCACTTTGCCTCTTATGAGGACAGAGCGCATCTCTTCTTCGCTTGCAACTTTAGTCAACGCGCCTGGAATTACCTGGGCATCTCATGGATTTTACAACCTAACCAGACTACTTATGAGATGGCTTCAACTGCTAGGAAGGATTTTGGTTTCCCTTTTTTCTCAGAGGTAGTCTTCACTCCTACTTGGAATATTTGGACACAAAGAAATGGGAAGATTTTCAGAAATGAGTTACCTTCTTTCAGATCCTGGAGGAGAAATTTTCTTCATGACATTTCTCTTTTAGCTCATAGAATCAAATGTAAATATAGGAATAGCCTAATTTCTTGGATAGCTGCCTTACCTTAAAACTCTCTTTGTAAGTAATCTCTCCTCTCTTACCTTACCTTTAACTTGTAACTTTGTAAACTCTTTGGTTCTTTGGTTTAATAAAGGACTGTGAGGCTATTGCCTTGCAGTATATAGTCAAAAACTTTCACTCCTACTTACAATATGTAGAGTATTTAACAAAAAACTACCACTTTCAACCATCCCTAGGAAGAATCTATTGTACAAAAAATAGCAAAAACATACCCAAAATTTCTTAATCCACGCCAAAAACTACTACCTACCGATTAGTTTAGTTTAAACCCATTTATGACAGGGTTGGCCCACACGTCCCTGCTGATGAGGCAACTTAAACCAACACATTTTGTTTGACCGTTGACATGAGGGACCCACATCTGAACTTCTATCCTGTTATTCCCCCTCAAATCATTATTTTTCCTGAACATTACTTCAAACAGTACTGATGCGTGTTCGTCGGTGGCGCCGGTGATGAGCGAGTTGGCCGCCGCTTCACCGGACGGGCCGGACGCCACGCTGGCCTCCGCACGGGTTGGCAGGCTGGCCCGAGCATGACTCACGAGCGAGCAAGCCGCCGCGCTGGCCTTCGCTCGAGCCAGATGGCTGGCCTTAGCGCGGCACGCGCGAGCAAGCCGCCGCGCCGCCGTGCCAATCTAGCTAGCAAACCTTGCAGACAAGCAGCTAGACGAAGCTATCTTGGCTAGCTAGCAGCCGCGAGCGCCGGACGGAGCTGGCATCCGGGCTGCCACAAGATGGGCTCCGCACCGCCGGCGGTTTTGACCTCGCCTTATGCCGGCGGCGGTAGCTGCGTCCCGTGGCCGAGGATGACTAGGTGGGCGGGCCGAAGGTAGGAGGTCACTCGGGGATTTTTGTGTAGACTGACATGTAGGTCCCACAAGTCATAACGCTCGGTCGAATAGAAGGCTTTGACTTAATGGGCGACATGGGCCCTGTTTGGATACCCTAAGTCATAGGTTAGATTCTAACCCTGAACTAACTCTAACCAAAGTGGTGTTTGGATGGCAGGGTTAGATTGACAACAAATGTATCCAAATAGGGCCATGGGTTGAAACATGCCTATAACGGCACTTTATAGAGTAGTCGTTTCTTGGTAGGGCTGATTGGTAAGATCATGTACAATGGTTGATAAGGTAGTCTTATCTTAAGTCTGCCACGTATGCAAGTGGTAGTAGTTCCTTGGCATTATTAGTGGTTTCTTGCATTATTAGGGGTTTCTTGTAAGGCTACTCATAGTGGGGAGTATCATATGCTAGTAACATGCATATGATACTAGTGTATGATACTACCTCCATAGTGCATAGTATCATAAACTAGTATCATAGATGATCATATTTATTGCCATGCATAACACAAAGTAGCATAGCATTTAACATGATACGGTATCTACCTATGTTACTCTAACACTCTCTCTCTTCTTTAATTATGTGCCACATAAGCATGTTTGCTAGTCCCAAGTGCATGTTACCACTTATGTTACCCCCACTATGTCCAGCCTAAGGAACAATGTACTACTAGCGACAAAAGGCGATTCTAGGTTGCGTTGTACTCCAATGAGTACTACTACTGGTCGTGGGAGTGTATACCTCGTTTTGTGGGTTCGATCCTGGCCGAACGCACGATGGTCTTTTTTTAAATAGTAACTTCGCTGCAAGCCAATATTTTACACGGGTAGTTTGAGTTTTGAAGTCAAACGGACGTGCGGCACCACAATCTGGGTGCACTGGATAGCCTAGCCACGTGAACGGGTTTTCCTTCCCAGCATCTCGTGGCTCATGTGCTCGCCCTAGCCGCACCTCGCTTGCAGCTTCCTCATCAGCTAGTAGCATATTTAAACTAGCGCATCCCAATTAAGCTCGAGGAGCCGAAAAAGCCTGGCGGGGCATTGGGAACTATGCAATATGGCTCTGTACGTAAAGTGCTCTACTACTACTCTGTAGCTTGTGGCGTTGCACGCATGGACTTCACTCCATTATCGTCTCTACTATAAAAGAAATTCCTCTTGATGTGTTCTTTAAACGGAGGCAAAAGCTTTGCTTCATCTCATTCATAAAGAAGGAACTACTAACAAAGTTCAACGAGATCCATTACACCTCCACAAATGGAAGCGAAAAGCCTAGTCTCGTTGTATCAAATAAGTCAAATATTCTGCCCCGTAGTAACCGTTGCTAATAAACAGGCTGCTAGTGTGTGCGTGAGAGGAGCGGCTGAGTAGGCCAGCTACGTGAGAGAAGCGGCTGAATAGAGCACCGAGAGTACCCACTAGGCCACTACGCAGGTGTACTTTCCCTGCATTGATAGTACAGCGACGGTTCTAGAGAACAGTAGTACCCTCCACTTCCAACTGTAGCTCCTTGGCCCTGAGATTCAAGAGTTCAAAACTGGTGCACTATACTAGAAGTATAGTACATAGCACTAGTAGTACACTCGCACTACTAGTTGAGAAAGTAGTACTAGTACTGCTACAGTACGAGTACGTACTCCTCCGTCACGTAATGTAAGACGTTTTTTCACACTAGTTGGCGTGTACAAAAAATAGCAAAAACATACCAAAAATTTCTTAATCCACGCCAAAAACTACAAGCTTACTACGCTCTACAGTTGGAAGGGACGAGGCCCTGCGGTTACTACGCTCTTATCTCCTCCTCGCCAGTTCCCCTCCCCCCGAAGAGAAGGCAGTTCTGCTGCTCCCATGGATTCGCCAGGCGATTCTCCTCCTCGTCGGGGTTGGGAGACCTTGGACGACGATCCTCTAGGAGAAATCGCACACCACTCCGACGTCCTCACTGCCGCAAGACTCGGTGCTTAAAATGGCTTGGGAAAAGGCCATGCTTGTTGGTCTTCCATGCATCCTCGAGGAGAAGGTTCTTCTATGGGACAATCCTTCGAATAGTCCACCGCTCCCCGGCCATGGTTGCACGTTGACTCCGCTAGAGTTGCCGACGTTGAGAGGTAGTCGGATTTTGTCCGATGAGCAGGTCAGTAATGGAGTTTGATCATGTAGTACTTAGTTATTCCATTTCCATCCCGTAATTTCTCCGTTGCCCACCGTCTTATATATAGGTCTAGATCGGTGCCAACGAAGATTGGCTTGCATACCTCCGGCCGGATACCACCATCATTTTGCACAACATCCATAGCAGTGCGGCCGTTCCGGTAGACCCCTTCTCCACCATTGGGATCGGCCTTCAGGACTGGCTGGGCTTGAATACGTATGATGATGCCTACGTGAGATTGAAGAATATAGCAATTGCGGACCCGCCGACCAAGCGACGCGGCTACGACGATTACTATCTCATCACGGTGTTCAACATAAGGATTGCCATCAATGCAAGAGGCAGTAGCGACAAAGGCTGGCGCATGTTGGTGGTGGCAGATTTGTACCCCTACGCGTTCGAAGACATCGTGCGCCATCTAGGCCGCATCTTCGCGGTGACAAGCCAGGGGACTTGTTTCATCTGGTTGCCATCCTACGGTACGGGAGATTACAAACGGAATGCACAAACCATCATTTGCATCCCTAACGGTACTCCATTATTTTGCAGGGACCAGTCATCCCGCGATCAAAATAAGATCGCTGATCCAGGATGTGCATTTGCATCCGCGATTCGGTCTAACCTGGAACCTTGTAGCTTACTTTGGCATATTGGGATCAACTATCTTAGCAGTCGTTACCCATGGTACCACTGATGTGCAACATGGTCACACAATCTACCACGATCGGATCGTCACCATCTACCCAGGTATTCCATTTTTTAACCCTCTCGCCTTCTCTTTCATTGTTGTACTAGTACTCTACTTACGTACTAGTAGGAGTACTTTCTACCTTGGAGGACGCGTATAGCTAGCTAGGGCCTTGAAGACTTGAACCCACTAGCTGCCACCATTTTTGTTTTTCCATGTCTTACTATCTCAGCCATGTAGCCAACAGTGGCTATATATAATAAGCCGGTTATTTTACTTCCTCTATACCGGGGTAGTACTATTTGTTGCACAGTATTACTGACCGCCATGTTTGAGCACAACATTATTATGCATGGACCTTGACTATGTACGTCACCATGTGTCCAGATTTGAGATGCCGCGTGTACCAGATGAACGGCGTCGAGTTCGACCCCCATGATGCTACGTGGGTGCCGAGGAACACTCTTGGAGAGTACTCACTTTTCATTGGGGACAGCTACCCATTGTGAAGTGGATGCCACCTTCCGTGCACGACACGAAAGGCCTGCCGGTCATGAAGCATGGTTGTGTCTTCAGTGCGCACCGCCGGATGAACGACATGATGGGACACGCTATCCCTGATTTATGCCGCTTCAGCTTGGATGAGTCTCCATCATGTGGAACCGGACTAGAAAGCTGCGACAATGATTCCTGTTGCCCACCACTATGGATCGTGCCATCCATGAAGAACACCTGGGACTGGAACCTGTAGGAGGACATGTAGCCCATCTATAACGTGTAAGTGGAGTACGGTAAATTGTGAACGGTAGCGATGTGAATATATGTAGACTAGTCGTGCACAAATTTATCACATGAATTGGAGATGAACTTGTGTGGCATACTGGCATTTGTCCTTTAGAATTTATTACTAGTAAATGTGTTATGTGTATGTGTAACTTGTGTGGTTGTTTCACGGGCTCCAACACGCTCTTTGAGAAAAAAAAGGTAGCATCGTTCGCTATAGTTGTAGTACGCTCCTACTAGGACGACAACTCCTATAAAACCTTGCGCTTGGCTCTTTGCCTCTTCGGGAGGTTCAATAGTTCGTACTCATGTGAACCTTGCACTTGGCTCTTCGCCTCTTTGGAAGGTCCAACAATGATGATACTACAGTACACATTATGCTTTCTGGCAATCTGACACCGATTGAATTGTTGCATGTCCACCGCGAGGGCAAGGGCGAGGGAGAGGGAGAGGGTGCTATAGTCAAAACCCTCTCCTCGTCCTGCGAACCACCACGCACGTGGGCGAGGGAGAGGCGTAGTAAGCAAGCTTCTCCTCGTTCAGCGAGTTGACGGGACACATCAAAGCAGTACTAGTACTAGTCCATACTACGTCCTTTTCGGTTAATATGGCTTAATTTTAAACGAGAAAAATACACTGGCGGTCAACGTATGTAACAATACGCTCTTTACGGTCACTATATATAGTTTTGCGGTGATTATACGATCACTAGCTCATCGTAGAGCACCGTATTGCACCCTACTGACCGGCCACATAGTCGACGTGGCACTTTGTTGACTGGTTAAATTGTCACCCGGTTTCTGGGTCCCACCTATCAGTTGGCAGAGCAAAGAAATCAGCTAAAAACAAAGAGTGTAGTACATCTACACTTCCAATGCATTTAGCCTTTAATCTAAATCGATATTTATTGACTAATGCACCAACTTGTGCTCTAGGTATAGGCTACATGTCTATCCTTAATTACAGCATGCAATGACCTTCATTTAATCTTCTTCTCTCAATGGTCGCATGCGCACATAAGTCTGCTACTTTTGGGCGTTAATTATGCCCTGGTCAATGTGTAAATCTCTAAATGTACAGTCTTTCACGGACGTAGGGAGTAGGTTGAGCACTTGAGCGTGAGCGTGTGTGTTGCGTTGTGTGATGTGTGCCGCATGGGTGCGTGAGTGTTGCGTGCGTCCAGGTGTATGTGTGAGTGTTGCATGTTGCATGCATGCATGCATGCGGCTTACTCCCTCCCATTGACATGTTCATATTTCAAGCTTCCTTTGTTCCCTCCATATGGTGATACCACCTCTGTTCCCAAATATGGAGTAAAATCCTCCCTTTGTTCCCAAATACGGAGTATTTGTCTTTCTAGAGATTTCAACAAGTGACTACATACGGAGCAAATGAGTGAAGTGAGCGTAGAGGCATAGGGATAATGTAGAAAGGAAGTATTCGCGATCCATTATTCCCCATCTCGGTCAGAGAGAACTATTCAACTAGTCTTTGAAGTGAAGTGACAATACACGCTGCAGCAGATGGGACACTTAATTAATAAGCTGAACCAGCGTGTTGGTGTTACTAAATCAGCCTTACCCAGTACTGCCATCATGTTTGCCAGTAGAGCATGCTTCTGTCCTCCATTAACTGACATATGGGCCCTCTTGTGGTATACCCACATGTCATTGGTGTAACTATTTACACTCCGAAGGACGGTATATCCTGTTAGTAGTAGTAGATTTGAGATTTAATGCACTTTCTTCCACGTCTTCCACTCTTCTTCCTCCTCTCTTCCCCATCGCCGGCCGCACACCATTTCCCCCCGCTCACTGCTCGCTCGCCCGCGCTATATTCCTTGGTAGCTCGCGCGTACCATATCCCCCCGCTCACTGCTCGGCCACGCGAGGAGAAGCTTCTTTGCTCGCCTGCCTGAATCCACTTCCCCGCTGGCTCATAGGCACCGAAACCCCCAATGGTAGAACCGACTGACACGCAGAGCCATGATTGGAATTCCCTCCCTGATGTTCTCTTGGAGTAGATCTGTAATCGTATGGACCTACTCAGCACCGTCCGTCTGGCCGCATGCTCCGTGTCTTTGTACCATCTACTCGTCTGCAATCGGCTGGCTCTTTTCAAGACAGCATGCTTGCTGATGCCCGACCCTCACAGGTGGCCCAGACACCGACTTGACGATCCTACGGAGGTTGCCGTGGTGCCCCTCGACATGCTACCACTACCCGTCCACCTGTCCTTCATGCGCGGCCACTACTGGGCGGGCATGAAGGCCAACTGGATCATCCTCATCCACCAATCCGGTAGTCCGTGGCGTCTCATGGATATCTACACCCAGCGAGAAATCACCCTTCCATCTTTGGATACCGCGCCATCAAGCCTCGCGGCCCACCGAACACTCCTGCCTACTACGCACGAGACGCGTCGAGCTTTTGGCTCGACCTCTGTTTGCTGAAGGTTGTAATCTGCGAAGTGCCCACACCATCAGAAGACTACATGGATTACAAGCTCATTTTCGTGTTCAACATGGGATTAGTCTATCTGGAATCTGGTCGCCATACATGGTTATGGTTCATCGGCGATCCTCTTTACCCAACACTTTTGTCTGATGCTATAGTGCATGATGGCATCGTTTATGCGGTCGACGCACAGATTGGCTGCCTATACTGGTGGAATCTATCATCGTGTAATTGTTCAATCTCATCTCATCTTTACCTTAAGAATATGACTGCCTGTTTATTGTTACAAATTTAGAATATATAGTATGTCTATAACCACATCATTGCTATATGTTCCTCTCATTTCCTAGATTTTTATTACCACACATGTTATTGTTAGAGTTGATATGAGAACAATTGGTATCTAATGATTGTTAGAATAGATATTATGAGTATAACCTCATGATTGCTATATGTTACTCTCATTTCCAGGATTTTTATAACAATGCATGTTATTGCTTAGAGTTGATATGATAACTGTAGTAAGTGCTATGGTAGAATATGAGTAGGCCCTGTCATATCTGTTTTCCTCTCATTGTTACATGATGTTTGAACCATGATATATTGCTAGAATATGAAAGCCATTGGCTTATTTTTTTAACTTGGGGTATGATTATGACCACGGCATTGCAATTCTCTGTCTATGATATGTGTCACTGTTATAATAATCTTAATTCCACACATACTCTGAACATGATTGTTTATTTTTGTCCCTTTGGCCTCCAATTTGAATTGTTGTAGCAGACGCAAATGCGCTGGCCTTCATGATTCTAGGACCTGGAATCATACCAGCCGATGGGTGGTGGTTTATCGCTCGTTCAGCTGACAGTGGTCATTTGATGCTCATTTGCACGTACCAAATTGACCAAACCATTTCATCAAACCACATGCGGTACAATGCCTGGAGCGTTCGTGACATTGATGGCTATGGCTGCTTCGTGTTCGAGAAAGATCCCAGCTCCGTTGGGCCAGGCGTATTCAACTGGAGGCGGGTTTACAGCCTCGGCAACCACTCCATGTTCCTCGGGCTCAATTATCCGATCATCCAACCAATCATCGATCATATCACCGGCGATGTTTACCGTGCTATGCAACTTCCATTCGCCAAGGGGGACTGTGTTTACACATCATTCCATGGGTTTCATGAATCACCATATCCAGAGATTCGTCGACACAGCTTGTTGCCAGATAATCTTCAGTGTGTGAAAGGCATCAAGCTTCCATGCGATGGATGGCTTTTGCAAACCCAACATGCGGGATGTGGTTCATGCCAACAGCAAATATGCACAACTTGATTCGTACTAATATGTAGACTGAGCCATGTATTCTGCTGCTGTAGCATGACCCTCTTTTGTTGGATATTATGTAATGTTGTTAGTTTGAAGCACTCCTCTGGTTTGAAGGATAGATACCTTTTTGGGATCAAGTGCATCCTAACTCACCTGCGCAGGATGTACTGATAATGATGATGGAGATGTTGTGCAGTATATATAGTGGAGTGTGGCACGTGGACGCGTCGCAAGATACAATCGGAGTGTGGCATGCACGCGATGTGGCACAACACTGGCAATACCTTGCCGGTGATGGTCAACGGCCGGCAGACGGGCAGCAAAAAGGTTCTGGTGCTGCACACCGACAAGAACTTCGACCAGCAAAGGACCAACTGGGTGATGCACCGGTACCACCTCGGGGACCTGGATAAAGAGAAGGAGCGTCAGCTGGTCCTCTGCAAGATTTTCTACCAGACGAACACTAGGGCCAGGACTAAAAAGATTATAAGTTAGTTTGGTATTGGTACTTGTACTACCTTGTCGTCCGCAAGTTGGTATTGTTGTTAATTATCTTTTGGTATGAACTTGGCATATGCTTCAACCATCATGCTGAGGGTCGACTTGGATATAAAGTTGAATCATTTGTTTCGAAATGAATTTTCAGGCACCTGCCTTTTATTTGAAGGGCAGCATAAGCACCTGCCGTTTGAATTCCCAGTTTTCCAAATTTTTCGAAACAAGTGCATGCTCTTATTATCACGATGAAAAAACAATATCCCGGCTACATCCCAGTTATTAGTCTGTACTTGCAGAATTCTCTCGTTTATTGAGCACGTATATTTTTTTTAGGTCGAGCAAGTTTCAACTGGGCTGTAGACTGCCCAGGCTTGGTTTTGTTTTTAATAGGCCCAGCCCATGACGACAACGGGGCACAAAGATCCAGCAGGTATCTACTGGCCTCTGGCCCGCCGGCTTTAGTTATATTTTGTCTTACAACATCTGCAGGCACTTTTTTTACTGAATCAAACACACAGCCCAGTTCTATTTTCCTCTTGAAACGCATGTCCTACATCCGTTTTCTAATCTCTACCTATAGTTTTACTAGTTCATATACACGTATCATTATATTGAAAATACATAAAATTCACTTTTCATATTTACATCCTTATTTTTGTTGTTGTTTTCCCTCCCAGCTCTGATTTTTTTACCACTGGTTTTCTCTTAAACCAACTCAATTGTCCCACGTCTTATTTGCTTACAAAAACAAAACGGTTTTTTTGGAAATCAATAAGTTCTTAAAAAATGTTTATCACTTCGGGATTACAAAAGTTCGGACTCCACCGAAATATGCAAAATAAGGTTGAACTTTTTGACCGTGGTCCTGGGCAGAAAATGGGTTGTAATAAATTACTTCAGAATTAGCAAATGGGCTGCAAATTATTAAAAAATAGCAAATGGGCTCTATGTTATCTGCCACAGATTTGGAGGCTGACTTGTGGGCCTACAAAGTTCATGCGTACACAAGGTTTATCAAAAAAGAAACTTAGTCAACAATCGACTCTACCAGCGTCAGACCGTTAGATGTCAATCTAACGGCAATCATGCTTCTTCGGTCTCTGATCTTCCTGCCCCAGCCGCCCAAACCAGCGCCGCCGGAATCGCCTGCTCCCGCCTCCCGTGGCCGGCTGTGCTGCCGGGCAGGCCTCACGGCCCCATCATATACTCGCATCCCTGGCCTGTCTATCCCTCTACTCACCCACACCTCCTGTTATTTTTCGGCGACGGCAGCCGAACCAGTCAACCCTCGTACTCTCCACCGCGTGGGCAGCCACTGCCGTGTCTTCCCCGGCTCCGTGTCGTTCCCTTCGTAGGCCTCGCCATCGTCCACCGTCCTGGTGCTCTCGGCGCGGCGTGGTCAACATGGTCAACGAACGACATCCATCGGAAGCGGATTGTACGTGGAGAGGCTGACAGCTGGGTCCACAGCCGCACACAAGGAAATGCCTCCTTATTACGCGCAAAATAATGATTCCTCCACCTGACATCTGGGACCTGCTGGAAGGGCCTCTGTATTTCATGAAAAAAAACGTCCCCTCCGCTGATAGGTCGGACCCACCAACTATATCTTCGCACGCAAGGAAGTGCCTCCTTATTGCACACAAAAAAATGAATACCCCCTGCCAGCTAGGACCCGCCACAATGGGAGGCTGACTTGTGGGCCTACTAAGTTGACGGGGACGGAGGGCTTTGTCAAGTTAGTCAATATGAACGATTCTAGCTCCAGTGACCGTACGATGTCCATCCAACGGCCTTAGTGCTTCTTCAACCTCTGGTCTTCTTGCTCCAGCCGCCCAAAGCAGCGCCTGTCATGCCGCCTGCTCCTGCCTCCCGTGGCCGGCTGTGCTGCCGCGGAGGCCTCACCGCCCCCATACTACTCCCACCGCTGACCAGGCCATCCCTCCACTCACTCACACCCCCTGTTATTCTGCGGCGACGGCAGCCTCACACCGCAGCCGAACTAGTGAACCCTCGTACTCCTCTTCGCGTGGGCATCCACTGCCGCATCTTCCCCAGCTCCGCGTCGTCACCTTCCTAGGCCTTGCCGTCGTCCACCGCCTTGGTGCTCTCGGCGCGGCGTGGTCAATGTGGTCAACGACCGACTTCCATCGGAAGAGTACTGTACGTGGAGAGGCTGACAGCTGGGTCCACGACCATAGCCCAGTTATTTTGTGATTTGCCAAGTAAGTCGCTTTGTCACGCCTGTTGGGCTGCAAATCTTGCAAGACGAGGAGAGCTTCATTCGGCTGGCTGAGAAAATGGCCTATCAGTAATGAGAAATGGGTTGTAAATTTTTAAAACACATCAAACCGACAATTAGTTTCAAATTTCTTTTTTTCATTTTGAGATTTTAAATTGCATTGATTTTTATGTGTGGACAATTTGTTAGATTTTATATTGATATATATTTATTTTTAAAATCAGTTTGAATGTGACTCGAAATTTCAGGATTAAAAACAGTTCGGACCACACCAAAATATGCAAAATTTCATATAATTTTTTAACCGTGGCCACAATATGGGCTGTAATGCTAACAAAAAGTATATGGGCTCCAAAAAACCTTAAGAATTAGCAAATGGGCTATAAATTATTAGAAATAATGGCAGATGGGTTGTATGATATTTTCCACAGATTTGAGGCTTTCCTAAAAAAAGGTTGATGCACAAGCGGTGGCTGTTGGATGTCCATCCAACGGTCGTCGTGCTTCTACAATCTCTACTCTTCCTGCTCCAGCCCCTCAAACAAGCGCCTGCTCCCTCCTCCTGTGGCCGGCTGTGCTACCGTGCAGGCCTCACCGCCCCACCGTACTCCCATCGTTGGCCTAGCCATCCCTCTACTCACACACACCTGCTGTTATTCTCCGGCGACGGCAGACGAACTAGTAAACCCTCGTACAGTCGTACTCCCCTCCGCGTGGGAAACAACTGCCAAGTCTTCCCTGCCCCTGTGTCGTTCCCTTCCTAGGCCTCATCGTCGTCCACCGCCCTGGTGCTCTCGGCGCGGCCTGGTCAACGTGGTCAATGACCAACATGCATCTGAAGTGGACTGTACGTGGAGAGGCTGACAGCTGGGTCCACAGCCGCACGCAAGGAAATGCCTCCTTATTACGCGCGAAATAATGATTCCTCCACCTGACATCTGGGACCCACCGAAAGGGCCTCTGTATTTCGCGAAAAAAACGTTACCGCCGCTGACAGCTTGGACCCACCAGCTATATCTTCGCACGCAATGAAGTGCCTCCTTATTATGCACAAAAAATGAATACTCCCCCTACTAACTGGGACCCACTATACTGGCAGGCTGACTTGTGGGCCTACTAAGTTGACGGGGCCGGAGAGCTTTGTCAACTTAGTCAATATGCATGTTCTAGCTCCACTGACCGTACGATGTCCATCCAACGGCCGTAGTGCTTCTTCAACCTCTGGTCATCTTGCTCCAGTCCCCCAAACCAGCGCCGGTCGTGCCTCATACTCCTGCCTCCCGTGGCCGTCTGCGATGCGGCGGAGGCCTCACCACCCCCTACTACTCCTACCGCTGGCCAGGCCATCCCTCTACTCACCCACACCCCCTGTTATTCTGCGGCGATGGCAGCCTCACACTGCAACGAACCAGTGAACCCTCATACTCCTCTATGCGTGGGCATCCACTGCCGCGTCTTCCCTGGCTCCGCGTCGTCCCCTTGCTAGGCCTTGGTGCTCTCGGCTTGGCGTGGTCAACGTGGTCAAGGAACGGCTTCCATCAGACGAGGACTGTACGTGTAGAGGCTGACAGCTGGGTCCACGGCCACAGCAAGGAAATGTCTCCTTATTACGTGCAAAATAAATATTCCTCTACCTGACATGGGGGACCCACCGGACGGGCCACCGTATTTCGCGAAAAAAAAAACATTTCCCCTGACTGCTGGGACCCACCAGCTACATCTTCGCATGCAAGGAAGTGCGCCCGGGCAAAAAAACGATTCGCCCCCTAACTGCTGGGACCCACCAGCTACATCTTCGCACGCAATGAAGTGTCTGACAGTCGGGACCCACCTAGTCGAAGCGTACGTAGCATTGTCATTCTGGTCACGAACGTATATGTACATACTAGTCGATGTAGAGGCGCGCACGTAGCATGTACACGTACGTACAGCGGCCAGGGTGCAAGAAAGTAAATACGACCACGTACATACATACGGGCGGGGTCTCGAACGCCTACTCGTGCGTACGTACGGCTAGGGCTCATGTACATGGCTGGGTCGGAATGGAGAAACAGCGTCTTCGTCGTGTTCATGGGGAGCCAACCGGCTGGGTCGGAACGGAATGCGTCGTCGTGTTCATCGGCAGGGCTTGGACGCAACAGCCGATGGAAACGAGGCCTGGCATACCACAGAATGGAGGAAACGGCCTTGTGTTTGACAGGCCACGTTCGAAACGGGATCCTGTTCATCAGGAGGGGTCTGGCATACCGCAAAACTGAGGAAACGGACCTCCTACGGTCGAAACGGGGGTCCTGTTGATCGGGAGGGGCGTGGTGTACCGCAAAACGGAGGAAACGGACTTGTGTTGGAGCGCTATAGTCGAAACGGGGGTCCTATTCATCGGGAGGGGTGTGGCATACCGCAAAATGGGACTCCACGGGATATTGTTCATCTCCACCGTCGACCCCCTCCAGCCTCCACGGGCTACTATTCATCCACCGTCGACCTCCTCCAGCCTCCACCTGCGACTGTTCATCCACGGGCTCCTGTTCATCCAGCCTCCACCGTGCACTACTCCACCGACGACTGTTCAACCAGCCCTCTCCACGGGCTCCTGTTCAACCACCCCTCCATAGGCTACTGTTCATCCAGCCCTCCACCGTCTACTGTTCATCCTGCCCTCCACGGGGTGGTCCTGTTCATCCTGCCCTCCACGGGGTCCTGTTCATCCAACCCCAACTGGCTCAATCAATCGGGATCCTGTTCATCCAGAGGCAACACCACGGGGTCCTGTTCATCCACCCCCACCGGGAACTGTTCATCCAACCCCCCTGCAACTCTCATTGTTCATCCAGAGGCAGCATCGATCGGCTTCAGTTAGCAGCAGTAGCGAAGGAACCACTCGATCGGGTTCAGTTAACAGCCATCGATCGATCGCTCGGGTTCAGTAACGCGTAGCCTGCAGTGCAATCGCTCAGGTTTAGTTAGAGCCTAACGCCGCGCACCCACGCGTGTGCGTGTACGATAGAAACACGCATCGCTCGGCCCCGACCACCCACCGTAACCGGGAACACCCCGATATTTTCCTCGTCCTCGCTTCTACCATGGTTTTTTCCGTCATGGACGGCCCAAAGAATGTCATGCAGCTGCATCTCCGGCCCGCCCAGGACGAAAAGCCCATTTTCTGTCATCGTTTTTTGTCATAGAAGTAGGACCCCACCACATCTATGATGATACCGGGTTTTGTCACAATTATCGTCATAGAAGTGTCATAAGTATGACAGAAAAAATTTCGTTCGGCCCAAAATGTCAAGGATGTGTCTTTTTTTCTAGTGGTGAGTAGTTTACAATAGACCTGCAGGTCCATAACTAGTAGCTAGATGGCTTCTTCTCTTTTCTTGATCTTCAATAAAATGTTCTCCTCGGTGTTCTTGAAGATCTATTTGATGTAACTCCTTTTTGCGGTGTGTTTGTTGGGATCCGATGAATTATGAGTTTATGATCAGTTCTATCCATGAATATTATTCGAGTCCTCGCTGAACTCTTTTATGAATGATTGTTATAGCCTTGTATTTCTTCTCCGATTCGCCAACTAGATTGATTTTTCTTGCCATGGTAAGAGGTGCGTTGTGATGGGTTCGATCTTGTGGTGCTCAATCTCAGTGTCAGAAAGAGACATGAAACGCATGTATCGTTTCTATTAAGGATAAAAGGATGGGGTTATTCCTACATGAATAGATCTTTTCTACATCATGTCATCGTTTTTATTGCACTACTCCATTTTTCCATGAACTTAATACACTAGATACATGCTGGATAGCGGTCGATGTGTGGAGTAATAGTAGTAGATGCATAATTGTTTCGGTCTACTAATCTTGGGCGTGATGCCTATATACATGATCATTGCCTTGGATATCATCATGATTATTCGATTTTCTATCAATTGCCCAACAGTAATTTGTTTATCCACCGTATGCTATTTTCTTGAGAGAAGCCTCTAGTGAAAACTATGGCTCCCGGGTCTACTTCCTATCTAAAAATATCTTGTTGCATGTTTATTTATTTATTTTATTTTGTGTTTTAGTTAGATTTATTATCAAAACCTATACAATTTAATCTATCTCGATACCGAGGAGAGATTGACAACCCCTCTTACGCGTTGGGTTGCAAGTATTTGTTGTTTGTGTGCGGGTGTTGTTTACATAGTGTTGCTTGGTTCTTCTACTGGATTGACACTGGTGCGCGTCGGTCCTAAACAAACAATTTTTAACCCCTTTCCGCAACGGCATTTGGAACCGTCGCCAAGTGAGTGTGGGCGATAGGGGGTCCTTCCTACACGACCCAGAAACCGTCGGGGATACGAACCCTACAGTACTCCAACTCGTTTCTGCTCACATTGCCATCGCAGTCGGTATTCTGTGGTGCTACGTTTACGATGCGCGACCCATCACAAATGGCTCACTATTATAGAACGTGTACGTTGCGCAGCCCATCACAAACAGTTCACTGTTAAGAAGATTAGCTAATCATTGTACGAGTGTCGAACAGGATTACGAAACGTTGGACCGTCGTAACATCGTCGTACACGACAACTATCGCACACGCTATTCTGTGGTGCAACGTTTACGATGCATACTTCATCAGAAACAGTTCATGGTTGTGAATCGTGTACGATAAGGCAACTAACACAAACCTTTAGTTTGCCCGCACCGTTTGTGATATTGTCTGAAATCGCTCACGCTTTGGAAACGGCAACTGTGTGCATGCTTGCACACATTTCCTCTCCGTGAACCTTGTGTGCCGTAACAACCTGGAGAGCGTAATTTCACGGTAATTTAATTGCTGCTATTTCAAATTGTACCGGATTTGGATTTGAATTTTAATGTATGCTACAGCTTTATTCATATCAATTAGGTTCAAACAACCAATGCATTATTCGATTCATAGGTACATATGTTCAAGAATTACATAAGAACCAAATAAAGAATGATGAACCACAGTTGTATACTTGTACTATTAAAGACGGTAAAGAAAGAGGTGAAATATATTATGGTTGCTGAACAAGGTGAAGCGGAATGCCCATATTGTGCCCTCCTCCATGCAGAAGGCACGCACGACTCTAGTCCAACCCCTTGTGATGGCCGACCGCCCATCCTTCATGGTCTTCATGAAAACATCTAGATGATACGTCTCCAACGTATCTATAATTTTTTATTGTTCCATGCTATTATATTATCAATCTTGGATGTTTTATATGCATTTATATGCTATTTTATATGATTTTTGGGACTAACCTATTAACCTAGAGCCCAGTGCCAGTTTCTGTTTTTTCCTTGTTTTTGAGTTTTATAGAAAAGGAATACCAAACGGAGTCCAATTGATGTGACAATTTTTGATGATTTTTTATGGACCAAAAGAATCCCAGAGAGTAAAAGAGTTGGGCCAGAAGAATCCCGAGCCATCCATGAGGGTGGGAGCGCGCCCTACCCCCCTAGGCGCGTCCCCCTATCTCGTGGACGACTCGGAGACCCCCCCCCCCCTGACGTGAGACCTATGCCAAAAATTCCTATAAATATATAAACCTCCAGAAAATAACCTAGATCAGGACTTCCGCCACCGCAAGCCTCTATAGCCACCAAAAACAAATCGGGACCCTGTTCCGGCACCCTGCCGGAGGGGGGATCCATCACCGGTGGCCATCTTCATCATCTCAGCGCTCTCCATGACGAGGAGGGAGTAGTTCACCCTCGGGGCTGAGGGTATGTACCAGTAGCTATGTGTTTGATCTCTCTCTCTCTCTTGTTCTTGATTTGGCACGATCTTGATGTATCGCGAGCTTTGCTATTATAGTTGGATCTTATGATGTTTCTCCCCCTCTACTCTCTTGTAATGGATTGAGATTTCCCTTTGAAGTTATCTTATCGGATTGAGACTTTAAGGATTTGAGAACACTTGATGTATGTCTTGCATGTGCTTATCTGTGGTGACAATGGGATATTCACGTGATCTACTTGATGTATGTTTTGGTGATCAACTTGCGGGGTCAGTGACCTTGTGAACTTATGCATAGGGGTTGGCACACGTTTTCGTCTTGACTCTCCGGTAGAAACTTTGGGGCACTCTTTGAAGTTCTTTGTGTTGGTTGAATAGATGAATCTGAGATTGTGTGGTGCATATCGTATAATCATACCCACAGATACTTGAGGTGACATTGGAGTATCTAGGTGACATTAGGGTTTTGGTTGATTTGTGTCTTAAGGTGTTATTCTAGTACGAACTCTAGGATAGATCGAACAGAAAGAATAGCTTTGTATTATTTTACTACGGACTCTTGATTAGATCGATCAGAAAGGATAACTTTGAGGTGGTTTCGTACCCTACAATAATCTCTTTGTTTGTTCTCCGCTATTAGTGACTTTGGAGTGAATCTTTGTTGCATGTTGAGGGATAGTTATATGATCCAATTATGTTATTATTGTTGAGAGAACTTGCACTAGTGAAAGTATGAACCCTAGGCCTTATTTCGAAGCATTGCAATACCGTTTTCGCTCACTTTTATCATTAGTTACCTTGCTGTTTTTATATTTTCATATTACAAAAACCTATACCTACCATCCATATTGCACTTGTATCACCATCTCTTCGCCGAACTAGTGCACCTATACAATTTACCATTGTATTGGGTGTGTTGGGGACACAAGAGACTCTTTGCTATTTGGTTGCAGGGTTGTTTGAGAGAGACCATCTTCATCCTACGCCTCCCACAGATTGATAAACCTTAGGTCATCCACTTGAGGGAAATTTGCTACTGTCCTACAAACCTCTGCACTTGGAGGTGATACGTCTCCGTCGTATCTACTTTTCCAAACGCTTTTGCCCTTGTTTTGGACTCTAACTTGCATGATTTGAATGGAACTAACCCGGACTGGCGCTGTTTTTAGCAGAATTACCATGGTGTTATTTATGTGTAGAAACAAAAGTTCTCGGAATGACCTGAAACTTCACGGAACGTCTATTTGGAAATAATAAAAAAATCCTTGCAAAATATGAAGACCAGGGGGCCACACCCTAGCCACGAGGGTGGGGGGCACGCCTGCCCCCCTGGGCGCGCCCCCTACCTCGTGGGCCCCCTGGAGCTCCTCCGACCTCAACTCCAACTCTATATATTTGCTTTCGGGAAGAAAAAAAATAAGGGAGAAGGATTCATCACGTTTTACGATACAGAGCCGCCGCCAAGCCCTAAAACCTCTCGGGAGGGCTGATATGGAGTCTGTTCGGAGCTCCGGAGAGGGGGATTCATCGTCGTCGTCATCATCAACCATCCTCCATCACCAATTTCATGATGCTCACCACCGTGCATGAGTAATTCCATCATAGGCTTGCTAGACGATGATGGGTTGGATGAGATCTATCATGTAATCGAGTTAGTTTTGTTAGGGTTTGATCCCTAGTATCCACTATGTTCTGAGATTGATGTTGCTATGACTTTCCTATGCTTAATGCTTGTCACTAGGGCCCAAGTGTCATGATTTAAGATTTGGACCTATTATGTTTTCATGAATATATGTGAGTTCTTGATCCTATCTTGCAAGTCTATAGTCACCTACTATGTGTTATGATCCGGCAACCCCGAAGTGACAATAATCGGGACCACTCCCGGTGATCACTGTAGTTTGAGGAGTTCATGTATTCACTATGTGCTAATGCTTTGTTCCGGTACTCTATTAAAAGTAGGCCTTAATATCCCTTAGTTTCCATTAGGACCCCGCTGCCACGGGAGGGTAGGACAAAAGATGGCATGCAAGTTCTTTTCCATAAGCACGTATGACTATATTCGGAATACATGCCTACATTACATTGATGAATTGGAGCTAGTTCTGTTTCACCCTATGTTATGATTGTTGCATGATGAACCGCATCCGGCATAATTCTCCATCACTGATCCAATGCCTACGAGCTTTTCATATATTGATTCTTCGTTTATTTACTTTTCCGTTGCTATTATTACAATCACCACAAAACACCAAAAATATTACTTTTGCTACCGTTACTTTTGTTACCGTTACCATTACTATCATATTACTTTGCTACTAAATACTTTGCTGCAGATACTAAGTTATCCAGGTGTGGTTGAATTGACAACTCAACTGCTAATACTTGAGAATATTCTTTGGCTCCCCTTGTGTCGAATCAATAAATTTGGGTTGAATACTCTACCCTCGAAAACTGTTGCGATCCCCTACACTTGTGGGTTATCAAGACTATTTTCTGGTGCCGTTGCCGGGGAGCATAGCTCTATTCTTTGAGTCACTTGGGATTTATATCTACTGGTCACTATGAAGAACTTGAAAGACGGGAAAACAAAAATTTATCCCTCAACTACGAGGGGAGGTAAGGATCTTCCATCTAGCTCTGCACTTGATTCACCTTCTGTTTTGAGTAAGCTTGCGACACCTAAACCTGCTTCTGCTATTCGTTCTGATATGTCGCATGTTATTGATGATGCCACTTCTGCTATGCATGATACTTATGATGAAACTACTTCTATGCTTGATACTACTGTGCCACTTGGTGAATTTCTTGATGAACAACTTGCTAGGGTTAGAGAGAATGAAATTATTGAAACTGATAACATTGATGAAAGTGATGATGAAGACTCTCCCCCTAATAAATATGAATCGCCTGTTATTCCTGAGGGTTATGTTTTGGAAAAAGAAGTTGCTTTAGCTATTTTAGCTTGCAAAGATAGATACGAGCTCAAGAGGTTATTAGCTAAATGGAAGCAGCAATCTCTTAATGCTAGAATGAAACCTGACTCTGCTTTTGCTACTTCACCTATCTGTGTTACTGATAAGCATTATGAATTCTCTATTGATCCTGATATAATTACTTTGGTGGAATCTGATCCTTTTCATGGCTATGAATCTAAAACTGTTGTGGCACATCTTACTAAATTAAATGGTATAGCCACCTTGTTCACTAATGATGAGAAATCTCGCTACCTTTATATCCTTAAAATATTTCCGTTCTCATTAAAGGGTGATGCTAAGATATGGTTTAATCATCTTGATCCTTGTTGTGTGCATAGTCCCCAGGATATGATTTATTACTTCTCTGCTAAATATTTCCCTGCTCATAAGAAACAAGCTGCTTTAAGGGATATATATAATTTTTTGCAAATTGAAGAAGAGAGTCTCCCACAAGTTTGGGGGAGGCTTCTCAAGTTACTTAATGATTTGCCTGATCATCCTCTTAAGAAAAATGAAATACTTGTTATCTTTTATAATGGACTAACCGATGCTTCCAGAGATTACATGGATAGTTGTGCTGGTTCTGTTTTCAGGGAAAGAACACCGGATGAAGCTGAAATTCTATTGAATAATATGTTGACAAATGAAAATAATTGGACACTTCCTGAGCCAGCTCCTGAGCCTATTCCTAAACCAACTCCGAAGAAAATAGGTGTTCTATTTCTCAGTCCTGAAGATATGCAAGAGGCAAAGATATCTATGAAAGAAAAAGGTATTAAAGCTGAAGATGTTAAGAATTTACCTCCTATTGAAGAAATACATGGTCTTAATTTACCGCTTGTTGAAGAAACATATGATCTTAATCCATTACCTATTAAATAAATACATGGTCTTGATAACCCGACACAGGTAGTAAAGGTAAATTCTCTCTATAGATATGATAAAGCTGAAATCCCTCTTACTAAGTTTGCTAGCCAATGCTTAGATGAGTTTGATAATTTTATGGTGAAGCAAGAAGATTTTAATGCTTATTTTGGAAATACAATTCAAATATGCTTGAACACTTGGGTGATTATATGGCTAATGTCAAAGGTGAACTTAAACTCATTAGTAAGCATGCTTCTATGGTTACCACTCAAGTAGAACAAGTACTTAAAGCTCAAAATGATTTGCTCAATGAATTGAATAGTAAGAATAATGACTATGCTGTTAGAGTGGCTACTATAACCGGTAAAATGACTCAGGAACCTTTGTATCCTGAAGGCCACCCTAAGAGAATTGAGCAAGATTCTCAGAGAAATAATATTGATGCACCTAGTTCTTCTAAAAAGAAGAAAAAGAAAAATGATAGGACTTTGCATGCTTCTAGTGAAACTATTGCTGAACCACCTGAGAATCCAAATGATATCTCTATTTCTGATGCTAAAACACAATCTGGTAATGAACATGAACCTAATGAAAATGTTAATGATGATGTTCATGATGATGCTCAACCTAGCAATGATAATGATATAGAAACTGAACCTGCTATTGATCTTGATAACCCACAATCAAAGAATCAACGTTATGATAAGAAAGACTTTGTTGCTAGGAAGCATGGTAAAGAAAGAGAACCATGGGTTCAGAAACCATGCCTTTTCCTCCCAAACCATCCAAGAAAAAAGATGATGAGGATTTTGAGCATTTTGCTGAAATGATTAGACCTATCTTTTTGCGTATGCGATTAACTGATATGCTTAAAATGAATCCTTATGCTAAGTACATGAAAGATATTTTTACAAATAAAAGAAAGATACTGGAAGCTAGAATTTCCACCATGCTTGCTAATTATACTTTTAAAGGTGGAATACCAAAGAAACTTGCCAGGAGTACCTACTATCCCATGCTCCATCAAAAGAAACTATGTTAAAACTGATTTATGTGATCTTGGAGCCGGTGTTAGTGTTATGCCTCTCTCTTTATATCGTGGACTTGATTTGAATAAGTTGACACCTACTGAAATATCTTTGCAAATGGTTGATAAATCAACTGCTATACCTGTCGATATTTGTGAGGATGTGCCTGTTGTGGTTGCAAATGTTACTATTTTAACGGACTTTGTTATTCTTCATATTCCCGAGGACGATAGTATGTCTATTATTCTTGGAAGACCCTTTTTGAATACTACAGGGGCTGTTATTGATTGCAACAAAGGCAATGTCACTTTTCATGTTAATGGTAATGAGCATACGGTACACTTTCTGAGGAAACAACCTCAAGTTCATAGTATCAACTCTATTGGAAAAATTCCATCGATTATATTTGGAGGTTTTGAATTTCCTCTTCCTACTGTCAAGAAGAAATATGATATTCTTATTATTGCGGATGTGCATATCCCCGTTGAGGTAACATAGTGTTATTCGAAATTTCTCCGGTTCCATGTTATTCGGAATGAGTTTATTAACAAGACCTGATCAACCTTGTTAGTGGATTCCTTTTGATGAGCATGAGATGGATGAAACTAGAAGGTACAACCTTCTGTACCCTCTTTCTACTTTCTGTTATTTAGTTGAAATAAAGTAAAAATATTATTATTATGTCGGTTTTCTGATTTATCCGTGCAATATAAAAATACCCTGAAAATAAAAGTTCTCCAAATGCCCTGAAAATGGAATATGATTTTTTCTGGAATATTTGAGAATACCTAGCACTGAGAACACAGCAGGAGGGGCAAGCACCTGGCCACGAGGGTGGAGGGCGCGCCCTACCCCCCTGGGCGTGCCCCCTACCTCGTGGGCCCATGGTGGCTCCCCTCCACTTATTCCTGCACCCACACACTTCTTCTTCCTCCCACAAACACCAATATCCAGCTCAAGCACGAGTTCTAGCTCATTTTGCTGCGATTTTCGATCTCCTTGCTCAAAGCACCTCTCACAAAACTGCTTGGGGAGATTGTTCCTTGGTATGTGACTCCTCCATTGGTCCAATTAGTTTTTGTTCTAGTGCTCTATTCATTGCAAATTTTTGTTACTTAGGTGACCCTGTTCTTGAGCTTGCATGTCAAATTTATATGGTCAAAAGTAGTTTTAATGCATGATATAGGCTCTAGGCACTTGTAGGAGTAGTTGCTATCAATTTTGTTGAGTTTGGTTCACTTTTATTTTGAAGTTACTAAAAATTTCAGAATTTTTCAGAAAATAATGAAGAGATTTTTAAGGGGCTCATCAAGCCGAAGCTCGAAGGAAAAGCAAAATGAAGAAGCAAAGAAGCCCAAATATAATCTGCCTCGCACCGCGGAGGTTAGGCCGTGTGAATGGCCCTCCGATGATTTCTTGAGAGCAACTGGGATTCATGAGGATTTTTATGAATTGGTTAAGAATGCAGGCCTCACCGACTTCCTCCGCGACCAACGCGAACAGTATCTCTTACTCACCAATACTTTTGTGCAAAACTTCTACTATTATCCTAGGGAATCACCTCCTTCGGTGGAGTATCATTTAAATGATGTGCTTAAGAAGATGTCACTATATGAATTTTGCAGGGTTTGCAAAATACCTTTCGAGGGTAGCTTAGAGGAACCACATCATAAAGATGTGGATGGGTTTATTGACACTATCACTGTAGGGAAACTAGGAAGGTTTCCGATGCAAGAATCACTAGCATACATTTTCCTGTTTTACGCTACTTTGGAATATTTGCTAGTCGTTGCTTAATTGGTCGCGGAAACTGTGGAAACCTTAGTGTTCCTGATATTTTTATTTTGTTCCATGGTTTATTCCGTGAGTCAGGCGGTATTATTGCTAAACGGTTAAGTCTGAACCGTACAAAAGGACCCATCTTTGGTGGTATCTATGCTTCACGCCTTGCTGCACACTATAACATACCCATTAGGCACTATGAAAAAGAAGAAAAAGTGCTGCCTACTATTTATTTACATTATAAGAGTATGGTAGCTCATGATTTTATTATAAAGAATAGGGAAGGGGAGCTGAAATAAAAATTGTTCTTTGATAAACGTCATCCTGAGACTATCACCTTGCCTGCTCCTTCCTTGTTTGATTTATCTATAGGCCAGTACCTCATCTCGCCGGAGGACATTCACGCTTACCGGAACCCTACATCAGCCACAGAGCCAGAGTCAGAACCACAAGTTGGTCCTCCACGACAGTCTAATTACCAGTGGGATTCGGAGATGATTGCCAACCAGTGGCAATCGGAGTCTTCTTCTTCGCAGTACGACCCCAATTATTACTATGGATATCCACTAGGCCAACCGTGGTCATAGACCAACTTAGGCCAAAAGCCTAAGCTTGGGGGAGTACGTGTTTCTCACCGACATTATATTCATGTTCACACACACTCATTGCTAGATGTCGATGCTCATACTTTTTCATTGTAATATCCATGCTAGTTTATTTTCCTTTTTATGCTTTCTTCTTGTGTGTTTAATAAACCTTAAGAAAAAGCAAAAAATTAGTTGTAGCTTTTAATTAGTTTACTTTCCATGCTTGTAGTATTAATTAAAAAGAAAACCCAAAAAGATTTCCTGTTCTTCTTTTGCTTGTTGGGAACTTTCCCGTGTAAATAGTTTTATTTCTTTTCTTTTCTTTGGGGGTCGATAGGAGAAGACTGTCGGTGTCAAAACCGGCGGATCTCGGGTAGGGGGTCCCGAACTGTGCATCTAAGGCGGATGGTAACAGGAGGTAGGGGACAAGATGTTTTACCCAGGTTCGGGCCCTCTTGATGGAGGTAAACCCCTACGTCATGCTTGATTATTCTTCATAATATGAGTAGTACAAGAGTTGATCTACCACGAGATCAGAGAGGCTAAACCCTACAAGATAGCCTATGGTATGATTGTATGTTGTCCTATGGACTAAAACCCTCCGGTTTATATAGACACCGGAGGGGGCTAGGGTTACACAAGGTCGGTTACAAAGGAGGAGATATACATATCCATATTGCCTAGCTTGCCTTCCACGCCAAGGAGAGTCCCATCCGGACACGGGACGAAGTCTTCAATCTTGTATTTTCATAGTCCAACTGTTGGAAATATGCCCTAGAGCCAATAATAAATTGATTATTATTATATTTCCTTGTTCATGATAATCGTTTATTATCCATGCTAGAATTGTATTGATAGGAAACTCAGATACATGTGTGGATACATAGACAACACCATGTCCCTAGTAAGCCTCTAGTTGACTAGCTCGTTGATCAATAGATGGTTACGGTTTCCTGACCATGGACATTGGATGTCATTGATAACGGGATCACATCATTAGGAGAATGATGTGATGGACAAGACCCAATCCTAAGCCTAGCACAAAGATCATGTAGTTCGTACGCTAAAGCTTTTCTAATGTCAAGTATCATTTCCTTAGACCATGAGATTGTGCAACTCCCGGATACCGTAGGAGTGCTTTGGGTGTGCCAAACGTCACAACGTAACTGGGTGGCTATAAAGGTACACTACAGGTATCTCCGAAAGTGTCTGTTGGGTTGGCACGAATCGAGACTGGGATTTGTCACTCCGTGTAAACGGAGAGGTATCTCTGGGCCCACTCAGTAGGACATCATCATAATGTGCACAATGTGATCAAGGAGTTGATCACGGGATGATGTGTTACGGAACGAGTAAAGAGACTTGCCGGTAACGAGATTGAACAAGGTATCGGGATACCGACGATCGAATCTCGGGCAAGTATCGTACCGATAGACAAAGGGAATTGTATACGGGATTGATTAAGTCCTTGACATCGTGGTTCATCCGATGAGATCATCGTGGAACATGTGGGAGCCAACATGGGTATCTAGATCCCGCTGTTGGTTATTGACCGGAGAGTCATCTCGGTCATGTCTGCATGTCTCCCGAACCCGTAGGGTCTACACACTTAAGGTTCGGTGACGCTAGGGTTATGGAGATATTAGTATGCGGTAACCCGAAAGTTGTTCGGAGTCCCGGATGAGATCCCGGACGTCACGAGGAGTTCCGGAATGGTCCGGAGGTAAAGAATTATATATAGGAAGTGCTATTTCGGCTATCGGGACAAGTTTCGGGGTCACCGGTATTGTACCGGGACCACCGGAAGGGTCCCGGGGGTCCACCGGGTGGGGCCACCTGCCCCGGGGGGCCACATGGGCTGTAGGGGGTGCGCCTTGGCCTACATGGGCCAAGGGCACCAGCCCCTAGAGGCTCATGCGCCAAAGGGACAAGAGGAGGGGAGAGTCCTAAAGGGGGGAGGCACCTCCGAGGTGCCTTGGGGAGGATGGACTCCTCCCCCCCCTTGGCCGCACCCTTCCTTGGAGGAAGGGGCAAGGCTGCACCCTCCCCCTCTCCCTTGGCCCTATATATAGTGGGGGGAAGGGAGGGCAACCATACCTGAGCCCTGGCACCTCCCTCTCCCTCCCATGACACATCTCCCTCCTCCCGCAGCGCTTGGCGAAGCCCTGTTGGAATCCCGCTACTTCCACCACCACGCCGTCGTGCTGCTGGATCTCCATCAACCTCTCCTCCCCCCTTGCTGGATCAAGAAGGAGGAGACGTCGCTGCTCCGTACGTGTGTTGATCGCGGAGGTGCCGTCCGTTCGGCGCTAGGATCATCGGTGATTTGGATCACGACGAGTACGACTCCATCAACCCCGTTCTCTTGAACGCTTCCGCGCGTGATCTACAAGGGTATGTAGATCCACTCCTCCCTCGTTGCTAGATGACTCCATAGATTGATCTTGGTGTTGCGTAGAAAATTTTGAATTTCTGCTACGTTCCCCAACAGTGGCACCATGAGCTAGGTCTATGCGTAGTTACTATGCACGAGTAGAACACAAAGTAGTTGTGGGCGTTGATTTTGTTTAATATGCTTGCCGTTACTAGTCTTATCTTGATTCGGCGGCATCGTGGGATGAAGCAGCCCGGACCGACCTTACACGTACTCTTACGTGAGACTGGTTCCACCGACTGACATGCACTAGTTGCATAAAGGTGGCTAGCGGGTGTCTGTCTCTCCCACTTTAGTCGGATCGGATTCGATGAAAAGGGTCCTTACGAAGGGTAAATAGCAATTGGCATATCACGTTGTGGTTTTTGCGTAGGTAAGAAACGTTCTTGCTAGAAACCCATAGCAGCCACGTAAAACATGCAAACAACAATTAGAGGACGTCTAACTTGTTTTTGCAGGGTATGCTATGTGATGTGATATGGCCAAAAGGATGTGATGAATGATATATGTGATGTATGAGATTGATCATGTTCTTGTCAAGGGAATCACGACTTGCATGTCGATGACGAGACAACTTCAAGAAGACACGATGATGGAGATCATGATGATGGAGATCATGGTGTCATGCCGGTGACAAGATGATCATGGAGCCCCAAGATGGAGATCAAAGGAGCTATATGATATTGGCCATATCATGTCACTATTATTTGATTGCATGTGATGTTTATCATGTTTATGCATCTTATTTGCTTAGAACGACGGTAGTAAATAAGATGATCCCTCATTACAATTTCAAGAATGTGTTCTCCCCTAACTGTGCACCGTTGCTAAAGTTCGTCGTTTCGAAGCACCACGTGATGATCGGGTGTGATAGATCCTTACGTTCACATACAACGGGTGTAAGACAGTTTTACACATGCAAAACACTTAGGGTTAACTTGACGAGCCTAGCATGTGTATAGACATGGCCTCGGAACATAGAAGACCGAAAGGTCGAGCGTGAGTCGTATAGAAGATACGATCAACATGAAGATGTTCACCGACGTTGACTAGTCCGTCTCACGTGATGATCGGACACGGCCTAGTTGACTCGGATCATGTAATCACTTAGATGACTAGAGGGATGCCTATCTGAGTGGGAGTTCATAAGATGAACTTAATTATCCTGAACATGGTCAAGAGATCTTTGAAAATTATGTCGTAGCTCGCGCTTCAGTTCTACTGTTTAGATATGTTCCTAGAGAATATTTAGTTGAAAGTTGATAGTAGCAATTATGCGGACTAGGTCCGTAAACTAAGGATTGTCCTCATTGCTTCATAGAAGGCTTATGTCCTTAATGCACCGCTAAGTGTGCTGAACCTCGAACGTCGTCTGTGGATGTTGCGAACATATGACATACACGTTTTGATGACTACATGATAGTTCAGTGCGTAATGCTAAATGGTTTAGAATTGAGGCACCAAAGACGTTTTTGAAACATCGCAGAACATATGAGATGTTCCAAGGACTGAAATTGGGATTTCAGGCTCGTGCCCACGTCAAGAGGTATAACACCTCCGATGATTTTCTTAGCCTGCAACTAAGGGAGAAAAGCTCAATTTTTGAGCTTGTGCTCAGATTGTCTAAGTACAACAATCATTTCAATCGAGTGGGAGTTGATCTTCCAGATGAGATAGTGATGTTTCTCCGAAGTCATTACCACCAAGCTGCTAGAGCTTCGTGATGAACTATGATATATCAGGGACATATATGATGATCCTTGAGATATTCGCGATGTTTGACACCGTGAAAGTAGAAATCAAGAAGGAGCATCAATTGTTGATGGTTGGTGAAACCACTAGTTTCAAGAAGGGCAAGGGAACAAAGTGATACTTCATGAAACGGCAATTCAACTGCTGCTCTAGTGAAGAAACCCAAGGTTGAACCCAAACCCGAGACTGAGTGCTTCTGTAATAAGGGGAACAGCCACTGGAGTAGAATTACCCTAGATACTTGGTAGATGAGAAGGCTGGCAAAGTCGATAGAAGTATATTGGATATACATTGTGTTAATGTGTAATTTACTAGTACTCCTAGTAGCACCAGGGTATTAGATACCGGTTCGGTTGCTGAGTGTTAGTAACTCGAAACAAAAGGCTACGGAATAAACCGAGACTAGCTAAAGGTGAGCTGACGATATGTGTTGGAAGTGTTTCCAATGTTGATATAATCAAGCATCGCACGCTCCCTCTACCATCGAGATTGGTGTTTGTGTTGAGCATAGACATGATTGGATTATGTCTATCGCAATACGGTTATTCATTTTAGGAGAATAATGGTTACTCTGTTTATTTGAATAATACCTTCAATGGTCTTACACTTGAAATGAATTGTTTGTTGAAATCTCGATCGTAGTGATACACATGTTCATGCCAAAAGATATAAGATAGTAATGGTAGTACCACCTACTTGTGGCACTGCCACGTAAGTCATATCGGTATAAAACGCATGAAGAAGCTCCATGTTGATGGATCCTTGGGCTCACTCGTTTTTGAAAAGTTTGAGACATGCGAACCATGTCTATTGGTGTATATGCATGAAGAAACTCCATGAAAATGGACCGTTTGGACTCACTTGATCTTGAATCACTTGAGACATGCAAATCATACCACATGGGCAAGATGACTGAAAGCCTCATTTTCAGTAAAATGGAAATAGAAAGCAACTTGTTGGAAGTAATACATTTTGATGTGTGCAGTCCAATGAGTGCTGAGGCGTGTAGTGGATATCGTTATGTTCTTACTTCACAGATGATTTGAGTAGATGTTGAGTATATTTACTTGATGAATCACGAGTCTGAATTATTGAAAGGTTCAAGTAATTTCAGGGTGAAGTTGAAAGATCGTCGTGACAAGAGGATAAAGTATCTATGATATGATCATAGAGATGAATATCTGAATTACGAGTTTGGCACAGAATTAAGACATTGTGGAAATTGTTTCACAACTGATACATCCTGGAACACCATAGTGTGATGGTGTGTCCGAACATCATAACTGCACCCCATTGGATATGATGCATACCATGATGTCTCTTATCGAATTACCACGATAGTTTATGGGTTAGGCATTAAAGACAACCACATTCACTTTAATAGGGAACCACGTAATTCCGATGAGATGACACCATATGAACTATGGTTTAGAGAAACCTAAGCTGTCATTTCTTAAAAGTTTGGGGCTGCGACGCTTATGTGAAAAGGTTTCAGGCTGATAAGCTCAAACCCAAAGCGGATAAATGCATCTTCATAGGACACCCAAAACAGTTGGGTATACCTCCTGTCTCAGATTCGAAAGCAATAAGGGATTGTTTCTAGAATCGGGTCCTTTCTCGAGGAAAAGTTTCTCTCGAAAGAATTGAGTGGGAGGATGGTGGAGACTTGATGAGGTTATTGAACCGTCTCTTCAACTAGTGTGTGGCAGGGCACAGGAAGTTGTCCCTGTGGCACCTACACCAATTGAAGTGGAAGCTTATGATAGTGATCATGAAACTTCAGATCAAGTCACTACCAAACCTCGTGGGATGACAAGGATGCATACTACTTCAGAGTGGTACGTAATCCTGTCTTGGAAGTCATGTTGCTAGACAACAATGAACCTACGAGCTATGGAGAAGCGATGGTGGGCCCGGATTCTGATAAATGGCTCAAGATCATAAAATCCGAGAGAGGATCCATGTATGAAAACAAAGTGTAGACTTTGGAAGAACTACTTGATGGTCGTAAGGCTGTTGAGTACAGATGGATTTAAAAGGAAGACGGACAATGATGGTAAATGTCACCATTAAGAAAGCTCGACTTGTCGTTAAGATGTTTCCCGACAAGTTCAAGGAGTTGACTACGATGAGACTTTCTCACTCGTAGCGATGCTAAGAGTCTGTTGGAATTATATTAGCGATTACTGCATTATTTATGAAATCTTGCAGATAGGATGTCAAAACATTGTTTCCTCGACGATTTTCTTGAGGAAAGGTTGTATGTGATGCAACCGGAAGGTTTTCTCAATCCTGAAAGATGCTAATAAGTATGCAAAGCTCCAGCAATCCTTCTAAGGACTGGAGTAAGCATCTCGGAGTTGGAATGTATGCTTTGATGAGATGATCAAAGATTTTGGGTGTATACAAAGTTTATGAGAAACTTGTATTTCCAAAGAAGTGAGTGGGAGCACTATAGAATTTCTGATGAGTATATGTTGTTGACATATTATGGATCAGAAATGATGTAGAATTTCTGGAAAGCATATAGGGTTATTTGGAAAGTGTTTTTCAATGGAAAGCCTGGATTAAGCTACTTGAACATTGAGCATCAAGATCTATAAGGATAGATCAAAACGCTTAATGGTACTTTCAAATGAGCACATACCTTGACATGATCTTGAAGGTGTTCAAGATGGATCAGTCAAAGAAGGAGTTCTTGCCTGAGTTGTAAGGTATGAAGTTAAGACTTAAAGCTCGACCACGGCAGAAGAAAGAGGAAGGACGAAGGTCGTCCCCTATGCTTTTATCATAGGCTCTCTACAGTATGCTATGCTGTGTACCGCACCTGAAGTGTGCCTTGCCATGAGTCAGTCAAGGGGTACAAGAGTGATCCAAGAATGGATCACAAGACAGCGGTCAAAGTTATCCTTAGTAACTAGTGGACTAAGGAATTTTCTCGATTATGGAGGTGGTAAAAGAGTTCGTCGTAAAGGGTTACGTCGATGCAAGCTTAACACCTATCCGGATAGCTCTGAGTAGAGATACCGGATACGTATAATGGAGCAACAATTTAGAATAGCTCCAAGTAGAACAGTTATTTGGAATGGATCCAAATGTAGCGTAGTAGTTGCATCTAGGAGATGACATAGAGATTTGTAAAGCGCACATGGATCTAAAAGGTTCAGACCCGTTGACTATAACCTCTCTCACAAGCATAACATGATCAAACCCAGAACTCATCGAGTGTTAATCACATGGTAAATGTGAACTAGATTATTGACTCTAGTAAACTCTTTGGGTGTTAGTCACATGGGGATGTGACCTTGAGTGTTAATCACATATCGATGTGAACTAGATTATTGACTCTAGTGCAAGTGGGAGACTGTTCGAAATATGCCCTAGAGGCAATAATAAATTGATTATTATTATATTTCCTTGTTCATGATAATCATTTATTATCCATGCTAGAATTGTATTGATAGGAAACTCAGATACATGTGTGGATACATAGACAACACCATGTCCCTAGTAAGCCTCTAGTTGACTAGCTCGTTGATCAATAGATGGTTACGGTTTCCTGACCATGGACATTGGATGTCATTGATAACGGGATCACATCATTAGGAGAATGATGTGATGGACAAGACCCAATCCTAAGCCTAGCACAAAGATCATGTAGTTCGTACGCTAAAGCTTTTCTAATGTCAAGTATCATTTCCTTAGACCATGAGATTGTGCAACTCCCGGATACCGTAGGAGTGCTTTGGGTGTGCCAAACGTCACAACGTAACTGGGTGGCTATAAAGGTACACTACAGGTATCTCCGAAAGTGTCTGTTGGGTTGGCACGAATCGAGACTGGGATTTGTCACTCCGTGTAAACGGAGAGGTATCTCTGGGCCCACTCGGTAGGACATCATCATAATGTGCACAATGTGATCAAGGAGTTGATCACGGGATGATGTGTTACGGAACGAGTAAAGAGACTTGCCGGTAACGAGATTGAACAAGGTATCGGGATACCGACGATCGAATCTCGGGCAAGTATCGTACCGATAGACAAAGGGAATTGTATACGGGATTGATTAAGTCCTTGACATCGTGGTTCATCCGATGAGATCATCATGGAACATGTGGGAGCCAACATGGGTATCTAGATCCCGCTGTTGGTTATTGACCGGAGAGTCATCTCGGTCATGTCTGCATGTCTCCCGAACCCGTAGGGTCTACACACTTAAGGTTCGGTGACGCTAGGGTTATGGAGATATTAGTATGCGGTAACCCGAAAGTTGTTCGGAGTCCCGGATGAGATCCCGGACGTCACGAGGAGTTCCGGAATGGTCCGGAGGTAAAGAATTATATATAGGAAGTGCTATTTCGGCTATCGGGACAAGTTTCGGGGTCACCGGTATTGTACCGGGACCACCGGAAGGGTCCCGGGGGTCCACCGGGTGGGGCCACCTGCCCCGGGGGGCCATATGGGCTGTAGGGGGTGCGCCTTGTCCTACATGGGCCAAGGGCACCAGCCCCTAGAGGCCCATGCGCCAAAGGGTCAAGAGGAGGGGAGAGTCCTAAAGGGGGAAGGCACCTCCGAGGTTCCTTGGGGAGGATGGACACCTCCCCCCCTTGGCCACACCCTTCCTTGGAGGAAGGGGCAAGGCTGCGCCCTCCCCCTCTCCCTTGGCCCTATATATAGTGGGGGGAAGGGAGGGCAACCATACCTGAGCCCTGGCGCCTCCCTCTCCCTCCCATGACACATCTCCCTCCTCCCGAAGCGCTTGGCGAAGCCCTGTTGGAATCCCGCTACTTCCACCACCACGCCGTCGTGCTGCTGGATCTCCATCAACCTCTCCTCCCCCCTTGCTGGATCAAGAAGGAGGAGACGTCGCTGCTCCGTACGTGTGTTGATCGCGGAGGTGCCGTCCGTTCGGCGCTAGGATCATCGGTGATTTGGATCACGACGAGTACGACTCCATCAACCCCGTTCTCTTGAACGCTTCCGCGCGCGATCTACAAGGGTATGTAGATCCACTCCTCCCTCGTTGCTAGATGACTCCATAGATTGATCTTGGTGTTGCGTAGAAAATTTTGAATTTCTGCTACGTTCCCCAACAGTGGCATCATGAGCTAGGTCTATGCGTAGTTACTATGCACGAGTAGAACACAAAGTAGTTGTGGGCGTTGATTTTGTTCAATATGCTTGCCGTTACTAGTCTTATCTTGATTCGGCGGCATCGTGGGATGGAGCGGCCCGGACCGACCTTACACGTACTCTTACGTGAGACTGGTTCCACCGACTGACATGCACTAGTTGCATAAAGGTGGCTAGCGGGTGTCTGTCTCTCCCACTTTAGTCGGATCGGATTCGATGAAAAGGGTCCTTATGAAGGGTAAATAGCAATTGGCATATCACGTTGTGGTTTTTGCGTAGGTAAGAAATGTTCTTGCTAGAAACCCATAGCAGCCACGTAAAACATGCAAACAACAATTAGAGGACGTCTAACTTGTTTTTGCAGGGTATGCTATGTGATGTGATATGGCCAAAAGGATGTGATGAATGATATATGTGATGTATGAGATTGATCATGTTCTTGTCAAGGGAATCACGACTTGCATGTCGATGACGAGACAACTTCAAGAAGACACGATGATGGAGATCATGATGATGGAGATCATGGTGTCATGCCGGTGACAAGATGATCATGGAGCCCCAAGATGGAGATCAACGGAGCTATATGATATTGTCCATATCATGTCACTATTATTTGATTGCATGTGATGTTTATCATGTTTATGCATCTTATTTGCTTAGAACGACGGTAGTAAATAAGATGATCCCTCATTACAATTTCAAGAATGTGTTCTACCCTAACTGTTCACCGTTGCTAAAGTTCGTCGTTTCGAAGCACCACGTGATGATCGGGTGTGATAGATCCTTACGTTCACATACAACGGGTGTAAGACAGTTTTACACATGCAAAACACTTAGGGTTAACTTGACGAGCCTAGCATGTGTATAGACATGGCCTCGGAACACAGAAGACCGAAAGGTCGAGCATGAGTCGTATAGAAGATACGATCAACATGAAGATGTTCACCGACGTTGACTAGTCCGTCTCACGTGATGATCGGACACGGCCTAGTTGACTCGGATCATGTAATCACTTAGATGACTAGAGGGATGTCTATCTGAGTGGGAGTTCATAAGATGAACTTAATTATCCTGAACATGGTCAAGAGATCTTTGCAAATTATGTCGTAGCTCGCGCTTCAGTTCTACTGTTTAGATATGTTCCTAGAGAATATTTAGTTGAAAGTTGATAGTAGCAATTATGCGGACTAGGTCCGTAAACTAAGGATTGTCCTCATTGCTTCATAGAAGGCTTATGTCCTTAATGCACCGCTAAGTGTGCTGAACCTCGAACGTCGTCTGTGGATGTTGCGAACATATGACATACACGTTTTGATGACTACATGATAGTTCAGTGCGTAATGCTAAATGGTTTAGAATTGAGGCACCAAAGACGTTTTTGAAACATTGCAGAACATATGAGATGTTCCAAGGACTGAAATTGGGATTTCAGGCTCGTGCCCACGTCAAGAGGTATAAGACCTCCGATGATTTTCTTAGCCTGCAACTAAGGGAGAAAAGCTCAATTTTTGAGCTTGTGCTCAGATTGTCTAAGTACAACAATCATTTCAATCGAGTGGGAGTTGATCTTCCAGATGAGATAGTGATGTTTCTCCGAAGTCATTACCACCAAGCTGCTAGAGCTTCGTGATGAACTATGATATATCAGGGACATATATGATGATCCTTGAGATATTCGCGATGTTTGACACCGCGAAAGTAGAAATCAAGAAGGAGCATCAATTGTTGATGGTTGGTGAAACCTCTAGTTTCAAGAAGGGCAAGGGAACAAAGTGATACTTCATGAAACGGCAATTCAACTGCTGCTCTAGTGAAGAAACCCAAGGTTGAACCCAAACCCGAGACTGAGTGCTTCTGTAATAAGGGGAACAGCCACTGGAGTAGAATTACCCTAGATACTTGGTAGATGAGAAGGCTGGCAAAGTCGATAGAAGTATATTGGATATACATTGTGTTAATGTGTAATTTACTAGTACTCCTAGTAGCACCAGGGTATTAGATACCGGTTCGGTTGCTGAGTGTTAGTAACTCAAAACAAAAGGCTACGGAATAAACCGAGACTAGCTAAAGGTGAGCTGACGATATGTGTTGGAAGTGTTTCCAATGTTGATATAATCAAGCATCGCACGCTCCCTCTACCATCGAGATTGGTGTTTGCGTTGAGCATAGACATGATTGGATTATGTCTATCGCAATACGGTTATTCATTTTAGGAGAATAATGGTTACTCTGTTTATTTGAATAATACCTTCAATGGTCTTACACTTGAAATGAATTGTTTGTTGAAATCTCGATCGTAGTGATACACATGTTCATGCCAAAAGATATAAGATAGTAATGGTAGTACCACCTACTTGTGGCACTGCCACGTAAGTCATATCGGTATAAAACGCATGAAGAAGCTCCATGTTGATGGATCTTTGGGCTCACTCGTTTTTGAAAAGTTTGAGACATGCGAACCATGTCTATTGGTGTATATGCATGAAGAAACTCCATGCAAATGGACCGTTTGGACTCACTTGATCTTGAATCACTTGAGACATGCAAATCATACCACATGGGCAAGATGACTGAAAGCCTCATTTTCAGTAAAATGGAACTAGAAAGCAACTTGTTGGAAGTAATACATTTTGATGTGTGCAGTCCAATGAGTGCTGAGGCGTGTAGTGGATATCGTTATGTTCTTACTTCACAGATGATTTGAGTAGATGTTGAGTATATTTACTTGATGAATCATGAGTCTGAATTATTGAAAGGTTCAAGTAATTTCAGGGTGAAGTTGAAAGATCATCGTGACAAGAGGATAAAGTATCTATGATATGATCATAGAGATGAATATCTGAATTATGAGTTTGGCACAGAATTAAGACATTGTGGAAATTGTTTCACAACTGATACATCCTGGAACACCATAGTGTGATGGTGTGTCCGAACATCATAACTGCACCCCATTGGATATGATGCATACCATGATGTCTCTTATCGAATTACCACGATAGTTTATGGGTTAGGCATTAAAGACAACCACATTCACTTTAATAGGGAACCACGTAATTCCGATGAGATGACACCATATGAACTATGGTTTAGAGAAACCTAAGCTGTCATTTCTTAAAAGTTTGGGGCTGCGACGCTTATGTGAAAAGGTTTCAGGCTGATAAGCTCAAACCCAAAGCGGATAAATGCATCTTCATAGGACACCCAAAACAGTTGGGTATACCTCCTGTCTCAGATTCGAAAGCAATAAGGGATTGTTTCTAGAATCGGGTCCTTTCTCGAGGAAAAGTTTCTCTCGAAAGAATTGAGTGGGAGGATGGTGGAGACTTGATGAGGTTATTGAACCGTCTCTTCAACTAGTGTGTGGCAGGGCACAGGAAGTTGTTCCTGTGGCACCTACACCAATTGAAGTGGAAGCTTATGATAGTGATCATGAAACTTCAGATCAAGTCTCTACCAAACCTCGTGGGATGACAAGGATGCATACTACTTCAGAGTGGTACGTAATCCGCATCAAGCCACGGGATGGATTCTCCATGTACAACCCTCCAAGCTGGGTGAGTTATATCTCCTTACTCCCATTCTTCCCACATTCTTTATCGTAGGTACTCACCTTGCCATTTTACGGCAGGAACTGCGAAAAGCCATAAGGGAGGTCAACAGCCTGTCCCCACAACCAGAGGACCCCGACCGGGCCCTCGGTCCCAGACTCGAAGAAGATCCGGACATATTCGTGGAGCTGATAGACCGGCAGTTCTATCAAATGAGCTGTGATGATGCCATGGTGGCCATTACGGTCGACTATCCCGGACTGCTCCCTGCGTCGCTCGTAAGAAAAACCAATATCCCAACTCCAAAAACTAGGATCCCCTTTTAGATACTTCACCTACCATATACATATGGTGTTTTACAGGGAAGGCATTCAGGACGCCGTGCCGAACCCGCAGTGACTCGCCAACAAGAGGCACCGAGGCAGGGTAGGCCAAAAAGGAAGGTGGTCAGGACGGAGACGCCGGCGTAGAGGTATGACAAAAACCCTGCTCCGTGGTTGTCGTCTTTCTCAAAATGTAATGACGTCCATGTTTCTTTAACAGAAAAAACGCTCGCCGGAATATGTCCGGCGAGGCTGCCGATCATGCTTCCACCAGTCGGGCTCCAGGACCGGACATAGAGGCAGAAGCCAACATGGGGCGGACGCCGGATACTCCCCCTACAGAGGATGCGGATAGACTATCCGCTACAAATTCAGAAGTGGAAGCGCCATGAATCATAGGCGTCGTCGGGCCGTACTCCGTGACGCTTGCTTCTCACCAGAGGCATTTGATGCCTTCAATTCTGGAGACGCGTACCTCCGTGCTACTCAAATGGTCTAGCCAGAGCCACGGACCAGTATGTAAGGGATGTACGGGTAAGCAAATCTGACGATTATGTGTATCAGTAGCCCCTGAGACTTGAAACAGTTCGCAGAACTGATTTAAGGATCATCTATTGTGCAGGTTCTTATAGAGAAGAATACTCGACTGTCATAGGAGCTGGAGGAATGCAAGACCCAACTTCGGGCCGTCGTTGCCGCATTGAAGGGACCTAAAAATTCCCCAGCTGGTAACACTTGTTTGAAAGAATGATGGGTACCATATAGCATGCGGCATGGCTGCAGATCTAACAATGTTGCAGATGAATCCGGAGAGAATCCGGAGGACCAGCATGTCGTATGACAGCTAAAGGCTGGCGAACGCATGCTGACTGAGGTCAGGCGGGAGAAAAACAATCTCCAAGACGCCAATACCAAGCTGAGCGTGGAACTGAAAGATGTTCGAGCCCAGCTTGCGGACTCCGAGAAGGAGAATAAGCGGCTTCTACGCGGCATTTTCAGTAAGTGCTCGAACGAACCCTTAAAAGGGGGCGGCGGAGAAGCCGGCTAATAGAGTTATGTCTGCAGGTATGCTGACGGGTCGTCCCGCGGAGGAGATGCCCGGGGTCTGCGGGTGATCTTCTACTCGAGCTTTCACAACTGCATGAACAAGTTCAGCAGGTGATGCAAGGTATTGCCCAGGCCTTGTGGCCATCCGTCTCCCTGCCAGAAGGCATTGGAGAGCTTGCGGAGAGGCTCAAGGGAGCACGGCGGCGCTTCCGATTATGGAAGATATCGGCCTTCCGTCAAGGTGCCAGGGAAGCCTGGGCCATGGTGAAGACGCGATATACCAAGACTGACCCAAACCACATGGCCGAGGTCGGACCTATGGGGCCCAATGGGAAAGAGATCCCCGTTAGCTTAGTGTATGGGAAAGTAGAATTAGCCGCAAAGTATTCCCAACAAGATTGTAGGCTAGACAGCCTGTTGGATGGTATAGAAGAGGAATTTAATCAGTCTACATGACTATGTAATTAAAGTGACATGTATAATGCCTTCTAGCCGGATTGTAAATCATTTGTCAAGGCGGACCTTTTCGCTTCAACCTTGGGACCCGATAGTCCGGAGTGTGTCCGAATACCCGCTCAGTTATATAAGAACCGGGGTATGCATGGAAACCAGGCGTAGGGGTCATTAGTGCTTGAACAGACAAGTACCCAACTAGTTATGTTATATTACATGGGTAGTAAGAAACATCTTCCAGGGACAATAGTTCCGTTAGGGGTTCCTTTCCCTGGGTACGCATGCCCTAAAGTGCATGTCTGGACTGCGAGAGGAGACACAGGCAAAAACATCTGGGGCATATATGGAAAATGAATAAAAATCATCTTTTGTTCACTGACCGAATATTCCCTTAAGAACGCTAGCTTTCGGCTTCACCCAGTCTGAGGTACACATCCGGCTGACCCGGCAGTAACAATCGCAGAGGTTCTCCCCTTATGCCCTAGCCGAATTAACGGGAACGTAGGGCATAAATACAAGAGCCAGGCAACCTAGCTTGGCCAAAACTTAAGTCATATCGATGCATATAATGGCGAAGAAAAGGTACATGCGGAAGAATAACACATGTGCGGGGCATGAAGCCCAGATAAATAATTAAGCTTCTGTGTAAGAAGCCCCCAGGTATAATGAGCGCGGTTAGCGCGTCTATAGTGTGCAAGCGAGGCACAAGTTGGCCCTTGAAGGCCTCGAGAAAGAATAAAAGAAAGAAAGAGAAAAAAGACAGATAATGTATGTGCAAAAAATGGACAGGGGAAGGAGATGAACATAGAGTCCAGCGCTAGGCATAGAATCTTCGGAGCCTGGCTGCGTTCCATGGGTTCGGCTCAAGTCGATTATTCGATGCATCCCGCAGACGGTACGCTCCACCGGTCAGAACTTGGTCAATAATGAAGGGACCTTCCCATTTGGGCTCGAGCTTGGTCTTTTTCTTCTCCGGCAGGCATAGAACTAACTCGCCAACGTTATAAGTTTTGGCCCGTACTTCTCTGCTTTGGTATCTGCGAGCCTGTTGCTGATAGAATGCGGAACCGGCTTTTGCCACATCGCGCTCCTCCTCCAGGGTGTCCAGACTGTCCTGCCGGTCGAGCTCGGCTTCTCTTTCTTCGTACATGCGCACTCGAGGTGAGTCATGAATTATGTCGCAGGGCAGAACTGCCTCTGCGCCGTACACCATAAAGAAGGGTGTATATCCGGTAGTACGATTCGGCGTGGTCTGCAGCCCCCAGAGTACGGAGTCGAGCTCCTCTACCCACTGCGTGTTAGACTCCTTTAAGGACCGCACTAATCTGGGTTTGATGCCGCTCATGATAAGACCATTTGCTCGCTCAACTTGGCCGTTGGTTTGTGGGTGATAGACGGAAGCATAATCGAGCTTGATGCCCATGTTGCTGCACCAGAGTTTTACCTCGTCGGTCGTGAAGTTCGTGCCGTTGTCAATGATGATGCTGTGGGGGACGCCATAACGGTGTACAACCCCGGATATGAAGTCTATCACCGGTCCGGATTCGGCTGTTTTAACAGGTTTGGCTTCTATCCATTTGGTGAATTTATCCACCATGACCAGTAAGTATTTTTTTCTTATGGGTTCCCCCTTTAAGGGGTCCAACCATGTCAAGCCCCCAGACTGTGAAGGGCCAGGTAATGGGGATTGTTTGGAGGGTAGTGGGTGGCATGTGGCTTTGGTTTGCAAAAAGCTGGCAACCGACGCGGCGTTGGACCAAGTCCTGTGCGTCTGCCCGGGCCGTCGACCAATAAAAACATGTACAGAAGGCCTTGCTTACAAGGGCCCGGGCTGCGGCGTGGTGGCCGCCGAGTCCGGCGTGAATTTCTGCCAAAAGCTTCCGCCCTTCCTCTTCGGAGATGCACCTTTGAAGGACTCCGGTAGTGCTTTTTTATACAGCTCTCCCTCGTGGACCCTGTAGGCTTTGGATCGCGGCACTATGCAGCGTGCCTCATTTTGGTCCTCGGGAAGTTCCTGCCTAGTTAGGTAGGCCAGGAATGGTTCTGTCCACGGGGCGATGATGGCCATTATTACGTGGGCTGAAGGTGTTATTTCGGTGGCAGAGCCTCCGATTATGTCCAAGTGTTCGGTATCGGGCATTTTGGCCGGGTCTGGACTATTGTTACCGGTGTCCCCTTCCCATACCACGGATGGCTTAAACAAGCTCTCCAAAAAGATGTTGGGGGGGCCGCATCGCGTTTTGCGCTGATGCGGGCGAGGATATCCGCCGCCTGATTGTTTTCTCGAGCCACATGGTGAAATTCGAGCCCCTCGAACCGAGCTGACGTCTTTAGGACGGCGTTTCGATAGGCCGCCATCTTCGGATCCTTGGCATCGAAGTCTCCATTTATTTGGAATATTGCGAGGTTCGAATCCCCACGCACCTCCAGGCGTTGAATGCCCATGGAAACTGCCATCCGAAGACCATGTAATAGGTCTTCGTATTCGGCTGTGTTGTTGGAGTCTGTATACAGTATCTGCAGTACATATTGAACTGTATCTCTGGTTGGGTACGTCAGGACAACGCCAGCCCCCAGACCAGCCAGCATTTTGGAGCCGTCGAAGTGCATGATCCAATTGGAGTATGCGCCGTACTCTTTAGGGAGTTCGGCTTCCGTCCATTCGGCGACAAAGTCGGCCAATACTTGCGATTTAATGGCTCGCCAAGGTTTGTATGTTATGTCGAACGGGAGGAGCTCAATGGCCCATTTGGCAATCCGGCCCGTGGCGTCGCGGTTGTTTATAATATCATTAAGTGGTACTTCCGAGGCTACTATAATCGAACACTCTTGAAAGTAGTGTCGCAGCTTCCGGGATGCCATGAATACTGCATAGGCTATCTTTTGATAATGTGGGTACCGTGATTTGCATGGAGTGAGGATAGTGGTTACATAATATACCGGCCTTTGAAGAAGGGAAATTATGTCCGTCCACTTCTCGTTCGACGACGAGCACTGCGCTTACAACCTGATGAGTTGCCACAATGTACAACAGCATTGGTTCGCCGATGTTTGGCGCGTCCATGATTGGGTTGGTTGCCAGTATGGCTTTTATTTGTTCCAACCCGGCTGTGGCAGCGTCCATCCACTCGAAGTGTTCGGTGCGTCGAAGGAGGCGATAAAGGGGTAATGCCTTTTCTCCTAAACGGGAGATAAAGCGTCTTAGAGCCGCCACACATCCAGTTCATTTCTGGATGTGTTTGAGGTCCGTTGGGATAGCAAACTGTGACAGAGGTTGGATTTTGGCCGGATTAGCTTCAATTCCTCTACTAGAGACAATGAAGCCCAGGAGCTTTCCGGCTGGTACGCCGAAAACGCATTTTTCCGGATTGAGCTTGATGTCGTATGTTCGGAGGTTGTCGAATGTGAGCCTCAAGTCGTCTATTAGAAAGTCAACGTGTTTGGTTTTGACGACCACATCATCTACGTATGCCTCTACTGTTTTGCCAATCTATTTCTCCGGACATGTCTGAATCATGCGCTGATATGTTGCACCGGCATTTTTGAGCCCAAAAGGCATTGTGTTGAAACAGAAGGGGCCGTATGGTGTGATAAATGCCGTTGCGGCTTGGTCGGACTCCGCCATCTTGATTTGGTGGTAGCTGGAGTATGCGTCGAGGAAACACAATGACTCGTGTCCTGCGGTAGCATCAATAATTTGATCAATGCGGGGGAGGGGGAGGGATCCTTTGGGCAAGCCTTGTTGAGGTCCTTGAAATCGACACATAGGTGCCAGGATTTGTCCTTCTTTGGTACCATCACCAGGTTTGCTAGCCAGTCCGGGTGTTTTATTTCTCTAATGAATCCAGCCTCCAATAACTTGGCTAGTTCCTCTCCCATAGCTTGTCTCTTAGCTTCAGAGAAACGCCGAAGAGTCTGCTTGATCGGCTTGAATCCCTTTAGAATATTGAGGCTATGCTCGGCCAGCCTGCGTGGGATTCCTGGCATGTCTGAGGGGTGCCAGGCGAATATGTCCCAATTCTCGCGCAGGAACTCTCGTAGTGCGGCGTACACCGCAGGGTTTAACTGTGCCCCGATGGAGGCTGTTTTTGTAGGGTCCTTGGGTGGACTTGGAATTTGACTATTTCATCCGCTGGTTTAAAAGAGGTGGACTTGGATCTCTTGTCAAGTATCACGTTGTCCCTGTCCACTGTGGAGTGTAGCGCAGTTAATTCCTCGGCCGAAAGGGCTTCGGATAATGCCTCGAGGGCCAATGCGGCTGTATTGTTTTCGGTGCGGAGTGTTGTGTCCGGATCACTAGCGAGAGTGGTGATTCCGTTGGGCCCGGGCATTTTGAGCTTCATGTACCCATAATGGGGTATGGCTTGGAAGATCATGAACGCCTCCCGTCCTAAAAGGGCGTGGTATCCACTACTGAACGGGGCCACTTGGAATGTAATTTCTTTGGACCTATAGTTCTCCGGCGTGCCGAATACCACATCTAGTGTGATTTTCCCAGCACAACGTGCTTCCCGACTGGGGATGATTCCTCTGAAGGTTGTGCTGGTTTGCTCAATGCGATTCCAGTCTATTTCCATTTTATGAAGAGTTTCCTCATAGATGAGGTTCAATCCACTGCCGCCGTCCATGAGTACTTTGGTGAGTCGAAAGCCGTCCACAATTGGACTGAGGACCAGTGAAGCTGGTGCTCGGGCTGTTCGGAATTTAGGTTCGTCACTGGCATTGAAGGTAATAGCCGTGTCACTCCATGGATTCATTGTTGCCACGTGGAAGATTTCGGCGAGGCTGCGGAGTGTTCGCTTGCGCCTATTATTTTATGCGAAGGTTTCAAAGACTATTAATACCGTATTGTTATCCACGGGATGGTGCTCTGTGGCATTTGGGATGAGAAGATCCTCACCACTTTTGGCCACCTGCCGGAGTATCCAACATGCTCTAAGGATGTGTGTTTGTATGGTATCCGCTGTACTATGAATTTTGCAGGGTCTGTTAAGCCATCCCTCCAATACGGTTCCATGCCCTGTAGAGGGTTTTTGTTTCTTTGTAACTAACTCGGGTGTCTTATGACAGTGCACCCTTTTACTTCGGACTGGGTGTATATTCCGAGCCGAATTATCCCAAAATTTCGTTTCGGTTTTCCAGGCGCTTTCCATCGCACAGTACTTTCGTACTATGGACACCAAGTCAGCGAAGCGTGATATGTCACGGCGACTTAAGGCGTTAAGGATTCCCTTGTCCGTGCAATTATTGCAGAAAAATGAGACTGCGTCTTCCTCGCGGCAGTCCTTAACCTTGTTCATCACAAGGAGGAATCTGGCCCAATAATGATGTACTGTTTCATGGGGCTCTTGCCTGATGTGGGAAAGATCGTTTATGTCTGGGTGGGTGGGTGGATTTGAGTCCGAACCCCTACCTGATCTGAGACCCAGGGGCCGAGGAGTTTCCAATCTTGGAAGTTCAGATTCCGGAGTGTTGCCCGATAAGTCTGGCCCGCTGCCTGACTCTAGGTTCAGGGCTTGGGTGATGTCCTCCCGTAAACGGGTATCCAGCTCGGAGAGTTCAGGAATCCGGACATAGTTAGTCCTCAAGATAGAGGAAGAATCGTCGCATTTTTCCTCCACCACCGCAATATCATGGGTGATCGGTGGAGAGTTAATCTCCCTTTGATCAGGTTTAAGACCAATCCGATCATAGTCTGTAGCGACTCCCAAGGCGGCGATACGATCCAAGAGCTCGTTTAGGGAAGAGAGCTCCATTGGATCCATCTGCTCAGCAAATTCCAAGCCGACGTGGAGGCTATTTTTGATGACCCGAGAAGTCATCGTCGGTGCAGCGGCCGAACGGGCGGTCATGATGAAACTGCCAAACCGGAGAGTTTGGCCGACAGCCAGGGCTCCCCCAACGATAATGTTGTTTTTAACAACGAGACGAGGCATCCTTCCTTACGGCGATGGCACAGTGGAACTCTCATTGAAAGCACCAATGTCGGTGTCAAAACTGGTGGATCTCGGGTAGGGGGTCCCGAACTGTGCGTCTAAGGCGGATGGTAATAGGAGGCAGGGGACACGATGTTTTACCCAGGTTCGGGCCCTCTTGATGGAGGTAAAACCCAACGTCCTGCTTGATTATTCTTGATAATATGAGTAGTACAAGAGTTGATCTACCACAAGATCAGAGAGGCTAAACCCTAGAAGCTAGCCTATGGTATGATTGTATGTTGTCCTATGGACTAAAACCCTCCGGTTTATATAGACACCGGAGGGGGCTAGGGTTACACAAGGTCGGTTACAAAGGAGGAGATATACATATTTGTATTGCCTAGCTTGCCTTCCACGCCAAGGAAAGTCCCATCCGGACACGGGACGAAGTCTTCAATCTTGTATCTTCATAGTCCAACAGTCCGGCCAAAGGATATAGTCCGGCTATCCGGAGACCCCCTAATCCAGGACTCCCTCAAAGACCATGATTAAATTGTTGAAGTGGCTCCTATTTGCATTATTGTTGATCTGACAAAAGAGCCCATATTGCCTTGTCTTCTCCTGTTTATTGAATGCTTGCAGATTCCAGCTTAGTCCAATGCACGTGCACTATTATTATTATCCACATCGTTCGGTCGTGCAAGTGAAAGGAAATTATGATGATATATGATGTACTGATTGAGATGAGAAAAGCTGGTATGAACTCGACCTCTCTTGTTTTTGTAAATATGATTAGTTCATCGTTCCTAATTCAGCCTATTATGAACATGTTTGCAATGGCAACTAGAGATCATAGTTGCTTATGCCATGCTTAATTAGCTAGGAGCTTATAATGGTTTACCTTGCGTGCCAACATGCTATTAAAATGGTTGTGATGTGGTATGATAGGATGTTATCCTCTTTTGAACGATTCGAGTGGCTTGACTTGGCACATGTTCACGCATGTAGTTGAAACAAAATCATCATAGCCTCTATGATATTTATGTTCATGGTGCATTATATCCTACTCATGCTTGCATTCAGTGTTGATTAATTTTAATGCATGTTCATGACTGTTGTCGCTCTCTAGCTGGTCGCTTCCCAGTCTTTTGCTAGCCTTCACTTGTACTAAGCGGGAATACTGCTTGTGCATCCAATCCCATAAACCCCAAAGTTGTTCCATATGAGTCCACCATACCTACCTATATACGGTATCTACCTGCCGTTCCAAGTAAATTTGTATGTGCCAAACTCTAAACCTTCAAATAAACATTCTGTTTTGTATGCTCGAATAGCTCATGTATCAACTATGGTTGTTCGTATCTTCCATGTTAGGCGGGTTATTCTCAAGAGGAGTGGACTCCGCTCCTCACTCACGAGAAAATGGCTGGTCACTGGGATGCCCAGTTCCATGCTTTATGCAAACTATATCAAAATAATTGCAAACAAAACTCCCCCTGGGACTCTTGCTAGTTGGAGGCACTCGTTGTTTCGAGCAAGCTAGGGATTGATGCTTGTTGGTGGAGGGGGAGTATAAACTTTACCATTCTGTTTGGGAACCGCCTATAATGTGTGTAGCATGGAAGATATCGCCATCTCTTGGTTGTTATGTTGACAATGAAAGTATACCTCTCAAAATATTATTCATCTCTATTTTAAAACCGAGCTCTGGCACCTCTACAAATCCCTACTTCCCTCTGTGAAGGGCCTATCTATTTACTTTTATGTTGAGTCATCATCCTCTTATTAAAAAGCACCGGTTGGAGAGCACCACTGTCATTTGCATTCATTACTGTTAGTTTACATTGAGTATGACTTGACTGGATCTCTTTTACCATGAATTACAATGTCTAGTCAGTCATTGATCTTTAAAGGTGCTCTGCATTTATGTTTTGTAGTCTCAGAAAGGGCTAGCGAGATACCATCTTGTTATATCATATTATGATTGTTTTGAGAAAGTGTTGTCATCCGAGGTTTACTATTATTGCTCGCTAGTTGATTATGCCATTGATATGAGTAAACATGAGACCTGAGAGTTATTGTGAATATGGTTAGTTCATAATCTTTGCTGAAAACTTGAATGCTGGCTTTACATATTTACAACAACAAGAGCAAATAGAGTTTGTAAAAGTTTTTCTTTATCACTTTCAGTTTATCAACTGAGTTGCTTGAGGACAAGCAAAGGTTTAAGCTTGGGGGAGTTGATACGTCTCCGTCATATCTACTTTTCCAAACACTTTTGCCCTTGTTTTGGACTCTAACTTGCATGATTTGAATGGAACTAACCCGGACTGATGTTGTTTTCAGCAGAATTACCATGGTGTTATTTATGTGCAGAAACAAAAGTTCTCGGAATGACCTGAAACTTCATGGAACATCTTTTTGGAAATAATAAAAAATCCTTGCAAAAGATGAAGACCAGGGGGCCCACACCCTAGCCACGAGGGTGGGGGCGTGCCTGCCCCCTGGGCGCGCCCCCCTACCTCGTGGGCCCCCTGGAGCTCCTCCGACCTCAACTCCAACTCTATATATTTGCTTTCGGGGAGAAAAAATAAGGGAGAAGGATTCATCATGTTTTACGATACGGAGCCGCCGCCAAGCCCTAAAACCTCTCGGGAGGGCTGATCTGGAGTCCGTTCGGGGCTCCGGAGAGGGGGATTCGTCGCCTTCGTCATCATCAACCATCCTCCATCACCAATTTCATGATGCTCACCGCCGTGCGTGAGTAATTCCATCGTAGGCTTGCTGGACGGTGATGGGTTGGATGAGATCTATCATGTAATCGAGTTAGTTTTGTTAGGGTTTGATCCCTGGTATCCACTATGTTCTGAGATTGATGTTGCTATGACTTTGCTATGCTTAATGCTTGTCACTAGGGCCCGAGTGCCATGATTTCAGATCTGAACCTATTATGTTTCCATGAATATATGTGAGTTCTTGATCCTATCTTGCAAGTCTATAGTCATCTACTATGTGTTATGATCCGGCAACCCCGAAGTGACAATAATCGGGACCACTCCCGGTGATCACTGTAGTTTGAGGAGTTCATGTATTCACTATGTGCTAATTCTTTGTTCCGGTACTCTATTAAAAGGAGGCCTTAATATCCCTTAGGACCCCGCTGCCACGGGAGGGTAGGACAAAAGATGTCATGCAAGTTCTTTTCCATAAGCATGTATGACTATATTCGGAATACATGCCTACATTACATTGATGAATTGGAGCTAGTTCTGTGTCACCCTCTGTTATGATTGTTACATGATGAACCGCATCCGGCATAATTCTCATCACCGATCGAATGCCTATGAGCTTTTCATATATTGATTCTTCGTTTATTTACTTTTCCGTTGCTACTGTTACAATCACTACAAAACACCAAAAATATTACTTTTGCTACCGTTACTTTTGTTACCGTTACCATTACTATCATATAACTTTGCTACTAAATACTTTGCTGCAGATACTAAGTTATCCAGGTGTGGTTGAATTGACAACTCAACTACTAATACTTGAGAATATTCGTTGGCTCCCCTTGTGTCGAATCAATAAATTTGGGTTGAATACTCTACCCTCGAAAACTGTTGCGATCCCCTACACTTGTGGGTTGTCAGGAGGCCCGACAACGTCTACAAGAAGAAGGTTGTGTAGTAGACATCACTAGATAATCATCGTGTTCTCGTAGAAAGACTTTAACCTCTGCATGCCCACCAATCATGTAGATTGAGAGGTAATCTTGAGTAAACTGCTTTGGCAACCACTGCAAAGGAAAAATATTCAGACATTGTCATCTACACAACTCATTATGGGCAGTGATACATCTCCAACGTATCTATAATTTTTGATTGCTCCATGCTATATTATCTACTGTTTTGGACTATATTGGGCTTTATTTTCCACTTATATATTATTTTTGGGACTAACCTATTAACCGGAGGCCCAGCCCAGAATTGCTGTTTTTTGCCTATTTCAGTGTTTCGAAGAAACGGAATATCAAACGGAGTCCAAACAGAAAAATCCTTTTTGGAACGTGATTTTCTTCTCGGATAAGACTTCGGAGACTTGGACCCTACTCCAAGAAGTACCGGAGGTGGTCACGAGCGTAGGGGGCGCCCCCCCCCCATACAGGGCGCGCCCCCTACCTCGTGGGCCCCTCGGTGCTCCACTAACGTACTCCTTCCTCCTATATATACCCACGTACCCCCAAACGATCAGAACAGGAGCCAAAAACCTAATTCCACCGCCGCAACTTTCTGTATCCACGAGATCCCATCTTGGGGCCTGTTCCGGAGCTTCGTCGGAGAGGACCGTCATCACGGAGGGCTTCTACATCATCATAGCCCCTCCGATGAAGTGTGAGTAGTTTACCTCAGACCTTCGTGTCCATCGTTATTAGCTAGATGGCTTCTTCTCTCTTTTTGGATCTCAATACAATGTTCTCCCCCTCTCTTGTGGAGATCTATTCGATGTAATCTTCTTATTTTGCGGTGTGTTTGTTGAGACCGATGAATTGTGGGTTTATGATCAAGTCTATCTATGAACAATATTTGAATCTTCTCTGAATTCTTTTATGTATGATTGGTTATCTTTGCAAGTCTCTTTGAATTATCCGTTTGGTTTGGCCAACTAGATTGGTAGTTCTTGCCATGGGAGAAGTGCTTGGCTTTGGGTTCGATCTTGCAGTGTTCTTTCCCAGTGACAGAAGGGGCAGCAAGACACGTATTGTATCGTTGCCATCGAGGATAACAAGATGGGGTTTATTTCATATTGCATGAATCTATCTCTCTACATCATGTCATCTTGCTTAAAGTGTTACTCTGTTTTTAACTTAATACTCTAGATGCATGTTGGATAGCGGTCGATGAGTGGAGTAATAGTAGTAGATGCAGAATCGTTTCGATCTACTTGTCACGGACGTGATGCCTATATACATGATCATGCCTAGATATTCTCATAACTATGCTCAATTCTGTCAATTGCTCAACAGTAATTTGTTCACCCACCGTAGAAAACTTATGCTCTTGAGAGAAGCCACTAGTGAAACCTATGTCCCCCGGGTCTATTCTCATCATATCAATCTCCATCACTTTAATCTTGCTTTGTTTTTACTTTGCCTTTTACTTTTCACTTTGCATCTTTATATCAAAAATACCAAAAATATTATCTATCGTATCTCACTTCCGTAAGTGACCGTGAAGGGATTGACAACCCCTAATCGTGTTGGTTGCGTTGAGCTCTTTGTGTTGTGTAGGTACGAGGGACTTGCGCGTGGCCTCCTACTGGATTGATACCTTGGTTCTCAAAAATTGAGGGAAATACTTACGCTGCTCTGCTGCATCATCCTTTCCTCTTCGGGGAAAACCAACGCAAGCTCAAGAGGTAGCAAGAAGGATTTTTGGCGCCGTTGCCGGGGAGTCTACGCAAAAAGTCAACATACCAAGTACCCATCACAATCCCTATCTCCCTCATTACATTAGTTGCCATTTACCTCTCGTTTTCCTCTCCCCCACTTCACCCTTGCCGTTTTATTCACCCTCTCTTTCTCCTTCCCCTTATCCTTCTCCGTTTGCCTTTTTCTCGCTTGTCTTGTCGTCATGGCTAGTCTTATATCTTCTCCGTTATCTCCCGAGAACGAAGTTCTAAATTTTAAACAAAGGGAGGGGAAATCTGAAAGATGCTTGGTATAGAATTTGCAATGCTCAAAACAGAGCTACCAGGAAGCAATCTACTTCAGTTCTTCTTCGTAATATTTATGTGGGTGCTAGTCCTTGGTATAGATATATCCTTGATACCATTACCGGAGGGAATTTCTTGGGTAGCCATACTTTTGATTCTTATAATGCTATGATAGACTTATTTGGCTCACCACCTCTTTTGGTTAATGGAACTGTATTAACTTTGGAGCATGTTATGCAAAGGCTTGAAATTATTGAAAACAAAGTTGCTACTATTGAATCAATTGAAAATCTAGATAAAAAGATTCATAATCAAATCACTCAATATGGGTCTAAGGTAGGAATGACTTTGAAAAATATTAAGGAGAAGGAACCCATGGTAGATGAGAAAATAAATCTAGATTCCTCTAGAATCGTTAAACTTGAGGGTATCATTACCAATTTGGGAACCACTTTTTCTTCCGCAAAGAATACTCCTAGTCCTCCCACTAAAATTGCTAAGCTTGTGTATGTTCCTAAGAATAAGGGTGAATCATCTAGTAAGGAAACTGCGAATCTTAAATCTATAAGTATTCATCCCGATGTTTTTGATTTCATTAAAGAACCATTTGCTACAAATGAATTTTTCGATCTTGTGCCTAAAAGTTTGATAATTACTAAAAATAAAGAGATCTCTAAGAAAGGTAGATGCCTCATTGAAGAATTGCCTTCCAAAGATGGCAACACCTAGATCTATCCTCGCTTTTATGCCTAGCTAGGGGCGTTAAACAATAGCGCTTATTGGGAGGCAACCCAATTTTATTTTTTTGTTTTATGTGTTTTTCTTCTGTTTGGGAATAAATAACCCATCTACCCTCTATTTGGATGTGGTTTTGTGTTTTAATTAGTGTTTGTGCCAAGCTAGACCTATTGGATCTTCTTGGATGATAGTTATTTGATCTTGCTGTAATTTCCAGAAACTTTGCGTTCAGTGACCGAATTACTAAAAATCATCAGAACGTGATAAAATACTGATTCCAATTGCTGCTGATCAATAAACAAATTATCTAGGTCTTCTAATTTTTTTAGATTTTTTGGAGTTCCAGAAGTTTGCGTTAGTTACAGATTACTACAGACTGTTCTGTTTTTGACAGATTCTGTTTTTCGTGTGTTGTTTGCTTATTTTGATGAATCTATGGTTAGTAAAATAGTTTATAATACATAGAGAAGTTGGAATACAGTAGGTTTAACACCAAAATAAATAAAGAATGAGTTCATTACAGTACCTTGAAGTGGTCTTTTGTTTTCTTTCTCTAACGGAGCTCACGAGATTTCTATTGAGTTTTGTGTTGTGAAGTTTTCAAGTTTTGGGTGAGTTCTTTTGATGGATTATGGAACAAGGAGTGGCAAGAGCCTAAGCTTGGGGAAGCCCATGGCACCCCCAAGATAATCCAAGGACACCAAAAAGTCAAAGCTTGGGGATGCCCCGGAAGGCATCCCCTCTTTCGTCCACTTCCATCGGTAATTTACTTGGAGCTATATTTTTATTCACCAACATGATATGTGTTTTGCTTGGAGCATCTTGTATTATTTGAGTCTTTGTTTGTTAGTGTGCCACAATCATCCTTGCTGTGCACACCTTTTGAGAGAGTCATCTATGAATTAAAATTTGATAGAATACTCTATGTGCTTCACTTATATCTTTTGAGCTATGTAGTTTTGCTCTACGTGCTTCACTTATATCTTTTGAGCGTTGAAATTTTGCTCTAAGTGCTTCACTTATATCTTTTAGAGCACGGTGGTGGTTTGTTTTAAAGAAACTATTGATCTCTCATGCTTCACTTAAATTATTTTGAGAGTCTTAATAGCATGGTAATTTGCTTAATATAAATATGCTTGGTGTTCAAGATATGTGAAATTCTCTTTTGAGTGCGTTGAATACTAAGAGAAGATTGAAGCATGATAATTGTTTTGAGATATGGAGGTGATAATATTAGAGTTATGCTAGTTTAGTAGTTGTGAATTTAAAGAATACTTGTGTTAAAGTTTGTGATTCCCGTAGCATGCACGTATGGTGAACCGTTATGTGATGAAGTCGGAGCATAATTTATTTATTTATTGTCTTCCTTATGAGTGGCGGTCGGGGACGAGCGATGGTCTTTTCCTACCAATCTATCCCCCTAGGAGCATGCGCGTAATACTTTGCTTTGATAACTTCTAGATTTTTGCAATAAGTATATGAGTTCTTTATGACTAATGTTGAGTCCATGGATTATATGCACTTTTCCCATCCTTCCACCATTGCTAGCCTCTCTAATACCGCGCACCTTTCACCGGTATCATACACCCACCATATATCTTCCTCAAAACAGCCACCATACCTACCTATCATGGCATTACCATAGCCATTCCGAGATATATTGCCATGCAACTTTCCACCGTTCCGTTTATTATGACACGCTCCATCATTGTCATATTGCTAGCATGATCATGTAGTTGACATCGTATTTGTGGCAAAGCCACCATTCATAATTCTTTCATACATGTCACTCTTGATTCATTGCATATCCCAGTACACCGCCGGAGGCATTCATATAGAGTCATATTTGTTCTAAGTATCGAGTTGTAATTGTTGAGTTGTAAGAAAAATAAAAGTGTGATGATTATCATTTTCTAGAGCATTGTCCCAAGTGAGGAAAGGATGATGGAGACTATGATTCCCCCATAAGTCGGGATGAGACTCCGGACGAAAAAAAAGAGGCCACAAAAAAAGAGAAAAGGCCCAAATAAAAAATGAGAGAAAAAGAGAGAAGGGACAATGTTACTGTCCTTTTACCACACTTGTGCTTCAAAGTAGCACCATGATCTTCATGATAGAGAGTCTCTCGTTATGTCACTTTCATATACTAGTGGGAATTTTTCATTATAGAACTTGGCTTGTATATTCCAATGATGGGCTTCCTCAAATTGCCCTAGGTCTTCGTGAGCAAGCGAGTTGGATGCACACCCACTTAGTTTCTTTTGATGAGCTTTCATATACTTATAGCTCTAGTGCATCCGTTGCATGGCAATCCCTACTCACTCACATTGATATCTATTGATGGGCATCTCCATAGCCCGTTGATACGCCTAGTTGATGTGAGACTATCTTCCCCTCTTTTTGTCTTCTCCACAACCACCCTTCTATTCCACATAGTGCTATGTCCATGGCTCACGCTCATGTATCGCGTGAAGATTGAAAAAGTTTTGAAAAAGTTAGAGTATGAAACAATTGCTTGGCTTGTCATCGGGGTTGTGCATGATTTAAATACTTTGTGTGGTGAAGATAGAGCATAGCCAGACTATATGATTTTTTAGGGATAACTTTCTTTGGCCATGTTATTTTGAGAAGACATAATTACTTTATTAGTATGCTTGAAGTGTTATTATTCTTTATGTCAATATGAACTTTTTTCTTGAATCTTTCTAATCTGAATATCCATACCACAATTAAGAAATTTTTCATTGAAATTATGCCAAGTAGCACTCCGCATCAAAAATTCTCTTTTTATCATTTACCTACTCGAGGACGAGCAGGAATTAAGCTTGGGGACGCCTGATACGTCTCCAACGTATCTATAATTTTTGATTGCTCCATGCTATATTATCTACTGTTTTGGACTATATTGGGCTTTATTTTCCACTTTTATATTATTTTTGGGACTAACCTATTAACCGGAGGCCCAACCCAGAATTGTTGTTTTTTGCCTATTTCAGTGTTTCGAAGAAACGGAATATAAAACGGAGTCCAAACAGAAAAATCTTTTTTGGAACGTGATTTTCTTCTCGGATAAGACCCAGGAGACTTGGACCCTACTCCAAGAAGTACCGGAGGCGGTCACGAGGGTAGGGGGTGCCCCCCCCCTACAGGGCGCACCCCCCTGCCTCGTGGGCCCTCGGTGCTCCACCGACGTACTCCTTCCTCCTATATATACCCACGTACCACCAAACGATCAGAACATGAGACAAAAACCTAATTCCATCGCCACAACTTTCTGTATCCACGAGATCCCATCTTGGGGCCTGTTTCGGAGCTCCGCCGGAGAGGGCCGTCATCACGGAGGGCTTCTACATCATCATAGCCCCTTCAATGAAGTGTGAGTAGTTTACCTCAGACCTTCGGGTCCATAGTTATTAGCTAGATGGCTTCTTCTCTCTTTTTGGATCTCAATACAATGTTCTCCCCCTCTCTTGTGGAGATCTATTCGATGTAATCTTCTTCTTTTGCGGTGTGTTTGTTGAGACCGATGAATTGTGGGTTTATGATCAAGTCTATCTATGAACAATATTTGAATCTTCTCTGAATTCTTTTATGTATGATTGGTTATCTTTGCAAGTCCCTTCGAATTATCCGTTTGGTTTGGCCAACTAGATTGGTAGTTCTTGCCATGGGAGAAGTGCTTAGCTTTGGGTTCGATCTTGCGGTGTTCTTTCCCAGTGACAGAAGGGGCAGCAAGACACGTATTGTATCGTTGCCATCGAGGATAACAAGATGGGGTTTATTTCATATTGCATGAATTTATCTCTCTACATCATGTCATCTTTCTTAAAGCGTTACTCTGTTTTTAACTTAAACTCTAGATGCTTGCTGGATAGTGGTCTATGAGTGGAGTAATAGTAGTAGATGCAGAATCGTTTCGATCTACTTGTCACGGACGTGATGCCTATATACATGATCATGCCTAGATATTCTCATAACTATGCTCAATTCTGTCAATTGCTCAACAGTAATTTGTTCACCCACCGTAGAAAACTTATGCTCTTGAGAGAAGACACTAGTGAAACATATGGCCCCTGGGTCTATTCTCATCATATCAATCTCCATCACTTTAATCTTGCTTTGTTTTTACTTTGCCTTTTACTTTTCACTTTGCATCTTTATATCAAAAATACCAAAAATATTATCTATCGGATCTCACTTTCGTAAGTGACCGTGAAGGGATTGACAACCCCTAATCGCGTTGGTTGCGTTGAGCTCTTTGTGTTGTGTGGGTACGAGGGACTTGCACGTGGCCTCCTACTGGATTGATACCTTGGTTCTCAAAAACTGAGGGAAATACTTACGCTACTCTGCTGCATCATCCTTTCCTCTTCGGGGAAAACCAACGCAAGCTCAAGAGGTAGCAGGCAGTAAAAAAGAAGGCTGCAGAGTTCTTACTTACCATCCTGCAGTTCGCTGTTGTCTTGGATAAAGTGTAAACAAATAGTTTAATTGCCATCTTTGGACCCTTTTTACTAACAATCTTTATCAGCTTCCTCACTTGATGTTGTTTCATCGATATGTCATTGCCCCATACGCAGAAAGGGTCGAAGCGCGGATCTTTACAAATGACATATGTACCTAGAAGCACCAAGTTAATATTAGAAGCTAAACAGCAATTGCACAAAGATGTAGTATAACACTCTTTTATAATATGTCTATATACATCCGTATGTGGTAGTACATTTGAAATATTTTAAAAGACAAATATTTAGGAACGGAGGGAGTATCTTATAACATCCAATATACTCACATATTAGATGAATTAACATCTTATATTATGGGCTGGAAGGAGTTTAATGCATTCTTACAAATTATTGGCTGATTAACTGATGTTGTATCCAGGGGTTACAGTTAGTTTGAGCTAGTTTGGGCTCAAATAGCCCTAAAGTATATCTAAACTTGAGGGCTAGTTTGAGCTAGTTGCATCTATAACCCACCCAAAAAAACTATCCAACCTAAGAGGTGCTAATTGGAACTAGTTCTCCTAGTGCATTTATTGTCAATCTAACCCCGCCATCCAAACAACTCTTTGGATGGAGTTAGTTCAGGGTTAGTAATGAGGTAGAAACTAACTCTAACCTCTAGCTAAGTTGAGTATCCAAACAGGGTTGTGTTGTTGTTGCTGTTGCTGCTGCTGCTGGTGCTCTTCTACGTATATCTAGACGTCATTAGAACATTAATGTAACACTCTTTCCTTGTTGCTATGTAGCCTAGGATTGCATATTTAGACATTAAGTACAATGCATGTTGTTATGTAGCCTCGAATATATTACATATGGCCCTAGTTAACCTAACGATAAATGGGTTACAGATATATTCAGTTAAAAGTCCGATTCACCGATTAGTCCCTTATCATCTACCGGCCTATATGGTATCAGTTACCGATCGATATCCTAAACAGTGAGCAGATATAAGCCATGCGATGAAACAAACCTCGATGGAAAACAACAGTCGTTCCCAAAATTGTCCTGTGTAGGTACATCGAGAAGCATGTTAAGCACAACAGTTCATACTTGCACATATAGAACATCACGTTGTGAATAACTGGAATAAACAAGGCATACTACGAACAACCAAAGATACCATTTGAAACTGGACATATGCTAACTACAAACAACCAAAAAATCAAAAAACTTTAAAAGAGGCATATGCTAGCTATAACAGGCTTAACAGCAAGCAAATATATGCATTCCTATCGGTATGTATAAAACTGGATTGATGAAATGTACTGCACCGTAAATAATTGCACATATAGAGCATCACATTTGTGAACAACTAAAATAAACAAGGCATACTGCAAACAACCAAATATAGCAATTAAAACTGGACATATTCTCACTACACTACAAAAGGGACTCGACAAAACAAATCATGGGTTTCCCCCTGTGAAGAGGCACGGTAACACAAATCATGGGTTTCCTCACTTGTCACAGATGGGCTCGTTACCCTGGGAAGAGCACGGGCCCTGGATGCGCTCCATGTTGTCGCAGATGGGCTCCTTCCCCTTGGAAGAGCATGTTTGTAGGGTGCCCTCCCTGATGTCGTGTCACATCCCTAGTTCTGGTATGACCTAGGCTAGTTAGTCATGTGTGCATCATGTTTAAATTTCATTTAACTTTGAAATGGGGATTGTGAAACCCTCAGAAATCATTTCTGGAAATGACCCAGATAAAAATTTCTCCAAAAAGGTCCAAGAAAATGTTCATGTTGCTCTCTGAAAATATTGGACAGAGATAAAAATCAAACCAATATCTTTAGGAGCTCATAAGTATTTATTTTGGGCATTTGGAATTAATCCAGTAATTATTTGCGTTGGATAAATATTTTATTATATATAAAATATTGTCCAATAATTCTGAATTTTGGTGAGGGGCTTTGGAGTGGTCCAACTAGTCCCTACTAAAATTTACAGAATAAAATAAAATGATTTAGTATTTTTATTAAATCAAAACAAATGTCAGAAAATAGAAAACAAAAACAAAATAGAAGCAAAAGGGTAGAAAACCCACCTGCACTTACCTCCCTGTGCAGCCTGGCCTGGCCCAGTGGCCAACAGGCCGGCCCAGCCGACTGGCAGTGCCAGTCGTCCCCTTCCTCGCGCCAAGAGGACAGGGGCACACGCCCGGCGCGCGCGGCCACGCGTCTAGCCACGCCACCTACCTGCCTGGCCTCTCCCCCGACACCCTGGTCGTCCCGAACGTCGCCACGTGCCGCCCCGGACCTCTCGCACTCTCTCTCGCTCTTCCTCCTCCCGTGGATCTCTTCCTCTCCCCGCGCCCGAAGCGCTGCCGTCGCCACCGGCCACCGTTGACGTAGCCACCGCCTCCCCCTCGCCCTCTCCCCGTGCTCAGAACCTTCGCCACGTCGCCTGCTACCTCCTCGTCGAGCCACGCACCTCCGGACGGCCTCCATCATCGCCACCGTCGTCTCCTTCACCGCCGGCCGCCGTGGATCCCCATCGCCGCCCCGTCGACCACAGCGCGTCCCCAAGCTCGCCGTCAAGCCCATCGAGATCGTCGTGAGCTACTCCTCCTCCTCCCCCTCTCCGTTCTCGCCCTCGCACACCGCAGCCGTATCCCCGCTCGCGCCCGAAAACCGGCCGCCACCGCGAGCTTCGCTCCGGCGAGCTCCGCCGCCCCCGCAGCCTCCCGACTGCTCCACTGGATGCGCGCGAGCACCAGCTCCTCGGGGATGGTCTCCGCGGCCCATTTGGTCCCCGGAGACACGATTCCGAGCCCTCCGCCACGTTCGGCCTCGCCGATGGCTAAACGCCAGCGGATTGACCGGGTCAACCCGCGCTAACTAACCCCCCCCCCCCCAGTTGACCAGATTTGACTACCTAGGGTCAATGACAGGTGGGGCCCGGCCCTGCTAATGTTTTTGTTAGGATTAGTTTAATATCTAATTAACTCTGTTAACTAACCGGTCACTGACGTGTGGACCCCACACGTCAGGTTTGACCTGGTCAGCTCCGTTGACCTGCTGATGCAGGCATGACGTCATGCTAACGCAATATCTCATTTTCTGGTTTAAAATTAATCAGGAAATTCCAGAATATATTCAAAACTTCAAAAATTCATAGAAATTCAACCGTAGCTCAGATTGAAATAATTTATATATGGAAAATGATCAGAAAAAATCAATCTATCCATCTGTACCATTTTCATGCATGACAAACCAACCTATACATGCTGTATATATGAAAACACACTTATGGCATATTTAAGAGCTTATTTTGGAGTTGCATTTGAACCCTTGGTTCAAATGGACCTCAACTAAATAAATGCTAGATGCATTAACTCAAACAACATCACATATTCATGCCATGATCATGCATCATATTGTTGCATATACTTGTGTTTGATTTTCGACACCGTTCCTTCTTGATAGGTCCTGCTCCGGAAAGTGTTCGGGAGCACCTATCAGTGGAGCAGTGCCCCCCTGTTGATCTACCAGGCAAGCAACCCCCCCTTGTTCATTCCGATAAAATCCTACTCTCTCGCTCCTGCTCTCATTTATTGCATTAGGACAACAACGATTCAACTGCTACTTTATGCTACGGTAGTTGAACCCATTCCTCTGCATGACCTGTCATTGCCACAGTAAATAGTTGAAACCCATTAGCATGTGTAGGAGTTGTTTGAGCCATGTTGTGCTTCTACCATGCCTGCTATTGCTTAGAGTTGTGTCAGGTCTGATTCATCGGGAATGAATTGGAGTGTTATGATATGTTCTGGTGCTGAGAGTTAAGCGTGTGAACACGATTTGGTAAAGGTAGCGGTGAGAGGCCATGTAGGAGTACATGGTGGGTTGTCTCATTGGGACCGTCCTTAAGAACTGAGTTCTGTGTAAGTTGTCCAATGACTAGCTACTACCACACATTGGGCTCCGGGCGCTCCAAGCTCTCTCGGCTTATTAACCGCCTTGATCTCTGTCCAGGAGTTGCAAATAGTTTCTGGTGTTTGTAGGTAGTGCTATTTTTCTACCGAGTGGCACCCGGCAGGGTGGACTCGGGACAGACCAGGCACAGGTGGCACGGTGTACCAAGTGGCACCCGGATGGTGGGCTTGGGAACCCTGCTCACATCGTTTGGGGCCGTGAGCGACACCCCGGCCGGATCTCCTTGCGGATGGAACCCAAATAGGTGATAAACCTGGACTAGAGTCTTGCGTGGTTAGTCAGGTCGTGGCCAACACCCTCGCCGGGCTTCCGCTTGAAGGTTGCCGAGATACATGACGTGTATATGGTGATAAGTGGTGAGAGCGTGTGTGAATAAGTACACCCCTGCAGGGTTATCATGATCTATTCGAATAGCCGTGTCCTCGGTTATGGACTTCTTGGATGCTTACGTGGTACATAGACAACTTAAAGTGGATACTCTAAAAATGCTCAAGACAAGTGTGAGTGCTATGGATGGCCTTCTCGTAGGAGAGACGGGGATGAATCCATAGTAGTGTATTGATGTGGTGATTAGTGGACTCGTGTGCGCTGCCTCACCTCGAAGAAGTTTCTCATTGTCGTAGAACAGGATAGCCACTGAGTCAAAGCTGGCTTGCTGCAACTAAACCCCACATTACCTTCTTGATACAAATGCATGTATGATAGGATCTGATGTAAGTCTTGCTGAGTACCTTTGTACTCACGTTTGCTTTATTTATGTTTTGCAGATGAGACATCTGTCTCACTAGTAGTACCGCTTGGACTTTGACGAATAGCTTGTTACCTCAGCTACGATCTTGTACCTTGGAGGGACTTGTAGATAGTCAGGCTTCTCGGCCTTTTTCTTTTGTAGTTGTCTGTACTCAGACATGTAATGCTTCCGTTGCTTGTATGCTCTAAATGATGGGTCATGTGACCCCTGTTTGTATTTATGCTATGTGGCTCTTATGAGCCTTTATCTATATGAGTTGCGTTATGTTGTGATGCCATGTTGTACATCACATACTTGCATGTTATGCGTACGTGTGACGTGTATTGCTATGTGTGGGATCCGACAATCTAGTTGTTTGTCCTTGACAGCCTCTCTTATGGGGAAATGTAGTCTAGTGCTTCCTTGAGCCATAGTAGTCCGCTACAGCCCGGTTCACCGGAGTCCTGCTAGCCCAGCACTACTGCTCAGAACACTTGACTGGCCGGCATGTGTTCCACTTTGTTCCTATGTCTGTCCCTTCGGGGAAAGGTCACGCGGTGACTTACATAGTCCTGTTAGCCCAGTGCTACAGCCCGGATTCATACGCTGTTGACCGACATGCTCGATGTGATTCATGTATGCCTGTCTCCATAGGTCTGTGCTGCTTTGGGTTCACGACTAGCCATGTCGGCCCGGGTTCTCTGTCATATGGATGCTAGCGACACTACCATATACGTGAGCCAAAATGCGCAAACGGTTCCGGCCCATGGTAAGGCGACACCCGTGGGGATACCGTGCGTGAGGCCGCAAAGTGATATGAGGTGTTACATGCTAGATCAGTGTGACTTAGAATCGGGGTCCCGACAGCTTTGGTATCAGAGCCTGACTGCCTGTAGGATTTCCAAGCCAACCTGGTCGAAGTTGAGTCTAGAAATTCTTTAGCTATATAGGGGAATTGATTGTGGAAGGGAACGTAAGGCTCTTTTTACTCCTTATGCCTCATGCCTTCTGATCTGAGTCATCCTATCTTTCCTACGGGGTTAAGGAACTAGGCTTTCTGTTCCGTCTATCAGGATCACGTGTTACTACTCCGTAGTCTCTAAGGTTTGGTTGATCTGAGTCATATCCCAGTTTGAGTACCTCCGGTGTAGCCTGATTAGCAATATCCCAGAACCTTGAGTGATGATGTTGAGTATGGTGCTACCCCGTCTTTGGCAGAATGTCTCATTTCGATCATTTTACTGCCGTTATGCTGCCGGAATTTTCCTAGGAGTTCAAGAGATAGTATTTTTCCTCGTACTATAATCTACATCCTTATGATGATGCTGAATCCATCCTTTGTTTCCTTGGTTGGTTCTTCAGGATGTCGTCAGTTAACCGAAGTTCTGTTGCTCGTAGCCGGAACCACGGAGATGGTAGGGATGAGGATCCTCCCGACCAGTCTTCATTGGCAGAGTTCATGTCAGAGATGGAGAGGAACAAGCATGAGTCTAACCGCTTGTTAGCACGTATCGAGGAGAACACCTCCCATCAGCACAAAGAGTCAGCGTCCATCTATGATTTCATTGGTCTGAAACCACATACCTTCCATCATTCCATTGAACCACTTGATGCAGATGACTGGCTCCGTAGTATCACACACAAGCTGCATTCAGCGAACGTAGCTGAAAGTAACAAGGTCACCTATGCTGCTTATCATCTAGAAGGTCCTGCTAGTATTTGGTGGCAGAACTATGAGGCTATGCTTCTAGCTGGCCAGAAAACCACCTGGAGAGATTTCACTGAGGCTTTTCGCGAGCATCACATTCCTCAGGCTCTCATTGATCACAAGAGAGAAGAGTTTTGTAGTTTCACCCAGAGTAAGATGGCTGTTGATGTTTATAGCAGAGAGTTTGAGAACCTTGCTCGCTATGCTACAGAAGAGGTGTCCACGGACGCCAAGAAGCAGGCTAGGTTCTGGAAGGGTCTCAACCCCAAGTTGCATCGTGATCTCCACTTGCATCATTGCAATACATTCCAGGCTCTTGTGAACAAGGCCATTAATGCGGAGACAGCTCAGCTCACTTACGAGGAGTGTCGTAAGCACACCCGTGATTTGGTTTCTTCCTCCGGTTCTAGTTCGCAGAAGCGCCGGATTTGGATTCCAAACTCCGCTCTTCCACCCGGTTATACACCGAGGCCATCTTGTGTGGCGCCTCACCCAGTTCAGCAGTATGCTCCACCCAGGCCTATTGGTAGACTGCTTGTCAAAGCAGGTCCACGTCCTACTTCAGGGACTTGTTTCACATGCGGAGAGCCAGGACACTATGCACGTGACTACTCTCAAACCAACTATGCTCCACCCCAGCCTGAGAAGTCTGTTGGCCGTGGTAAGCCATCACGGAAGATGATTAGTGTCAAGTCAGCTCCCACTGAACGTGGATGTGTGCATCACGTCTCAGCTAAAGACACTCATGATGATCCGGATGTCGTTCTTGGTACACTCCTTGTCAACTGTCATCCAGCTTCGGTTCTGTTTGATACCGGAGCATCTCATTCCTTCATTTCCGAAAGTTATGCCAGCTTGCATAACATATCCTTTTGTGATATGCCCTCTCCACTAGTAATTCAAACTCCTGGATCCAAATGGCAAACTTCTAGTGTAAGCCATGGTAATGAAATCCTTGTTGACAGACTTGTATTCCTTGCGTCACTTATAGCCCTCAAGTCTACGGATATTAACATCATCTTGGGTATGGACTGGATGAAAGCTCATTATGCCAAGATTGATTGTTACACTAGGTCTGTTCAGCTTACACACCCATCTGGCAAGATAGTCACCGTATCCACTAGGGTTGCAAAGCATCAGCTCTATTCTCTTAATGCCAACCCTCTTCCTGACCTTGAAGATATCCCGGTAGTCCATGACTTTCCGGATGTTTTTCCAGAGGAACTGCCAGGTATTCCACCTGACAGAGATGTAGAATTTGTCATAGATCTTATCCCAGGAACCGCTCCAATCTCTAGGAGACCTTACAAGATGGCATCCTTAGAACTAGCTGAGCTTAAGAAACAACTCGTTGAATCCTTGCAAAAGGGTTTCATCCGTCCTAGTTCTTCTCCCTGGGCTTGCCCCGTTCTCTTCGTCAAGAAGAAGGATGGTACGGACCGGATGGTTGTAGATTATCGTCCCGTTAATTTGGTCACGATAAAGAACAAGTATCCGCTCCCCAGGATCAACGACCTGTATGATCAGCTCGTTGGATCCTCAGTCTTTTCCAAGATGGATTTGAGGTTAGGCTACCACCAAATCAAGATCAGAAATGGGGACATTCCTAAGACGGCTTTTGTCACTCGTTATGGTCAGTACGAGTACACCGTCATGTCCTTTGGTCTAACCAACGCTCCAGCTACTTTCTCTCGCTTGATGAACTCGATCTTCATGGAGTACTTAGATAAGTTCGTCGTGGTTTACCTCGATGATATCCTTATTTACTCGAAGAACGAGGAAGAGCATGCCGAACATCTTAGACTTGTGCTAGGAAAACTCAGAGAGCACTGCCTTTATGCCAAGTTCTCCAAGTGCGAATTTTGGTTGCCAGAAGTGACCTATCTCGGCCACGTAATCTCTGGTAAGGGAATTGCTGTCAATCCCGAAAGAGTTCAGGTCGTTCTTGATTGGACTCCTCCTGAAACAGTTAAGCAAGTTAGGAGTTTCCTTGGTCTAGCCAGTTATTGTCGCCGATTCATTGAGAACTTCTCCAAAGTGGCCAAACCTCTCACGGAACTTCTCAAGAAAGATAAAAAGTTTGAGTGGTCCCCACAGTGTGAGCACAGTTTTCAGGAACTGAAAAGACGCTTGACTTCTGCTCCCATACTTGTGCCACCGGATTTCACTAAGGACTTTGTTATCTATTGTGATGCCTCACGACAGGGACTAGGTTGCATTCTTATGCAAGATCGCCATGTGATTGCCTATGCATCTCGACAGTTGCATCCACATGAGGAGAATTATCCTACACATGATCTAGAGCTTGCAGTCGTAGTCTATGCACTTAAGACCTGGCGACATTACCTTCTTGGTAAACGTTGCGAGATTTACACCGACCATCAGAGTCTCAAGTATATCTTCACCCAACCAGATTTGAACCTTAGGCAAAGACGTTGGTTGGAGTTGATCTCAGATTACGACTTAGGGATTACCTACACCCCAGGCAAGGGGAATGTCATGGCTGATGCGCTAAGTCGTAAGTCCTATTGCAACAATCTCATGTTGCAGTAGGGTCAACCACTTCTCCATGAGGAATTATGTAAGCTTAACCTCCACCTTGATCCTCATGGATTCCTTTCTACCTTGGTGGCGAAACCTACTCTTGTGGATCAAATCATCTCTGCCCAGAAGCAGGATACGGGAATTTCCCGGATCAAGAGAAACATTAACAAAGGAGTTGGTGGTAGTTTCTCTATAGATGATCGTGGTGTTGTTTTCTTTGAGAGTCGCTTGGTGGTTCCCAAGAATCAACATCTTCGACAATTAATCCTTAAGGAGGCGCATGAATCTCCTCTCACGATTCATCCCGGTAGTACTAAGATGTATCAGGATCTACGCCAGAGGTTCTGGTGGACTAGGATGAAGAGAGAAATTGCTCAATTTATTGCTAACTGTGACGTTTGTCGTCGCGTGAAGGCAGAGCATCAGAGACCTGCTGGCACCCTTCAACCTTTAGCTATTCCTGAGTGGAAATGGGATAAAGTTGGTATGGACTTCATCACCGGCTTTCCCAGGACCAAGAGAGGGAATAATGCTATCTTCGTAGTCATTGATCGTCTTTCCAAAGTGGCTCACTTCCTACCTGTTCGAGAGAGTATCACTGCTAGTCAGCTTGCTGACTTATATATTTCTCGAATAGTGTCACTTCATGGTGTTCCACTAGAGATCAATTCAGACCGTGGTAGTCTTTTCACTTCTCATTTCTGGGAGAGCTTCCAAACTGCCATGGGCACCCATCTTTCCTTCAGTACCGCTTTCCACCCTCAATCAAGTGGTCAGGTGGAAAGGGTCAACCAGATTCTTGAAGACATGCTTAGAGCTTGTGTTATCTCATTCGATATGGATTCGGAGAAGTGTCTTCCCTTCGCCGAGTTTGCTTATAACAACAGCTACCAATCCAGCCTCAAGAAAGCTCCTTTTGAGGTTCTGTATGGACGAAGATGTCGAACACCTTTGAACTGGTCAGAAACCGGTGAAAGACAATTCTTTGGACCGGATATGATCCAGGAGGCAGAAGAACAAGTTCGCATCATTCGTGAGAATTTGAAAACAGCCCAATCTCGTAAAAAGGGCCAGTATGACCGTAGTCATAAGGAAGTGGCTTATGAAATTGGCGACAAAGCTTACCTTCGGGTTACCCCTTTGAAGGGTACCCATTGATTCGGTATCAAGGGAAAGTTGGCTCCTCGTTACATTGGTCCCTTTCTCATTCTCGCTAAATGAGGAGAGGTTGCCTACCAGTTGGAACTACCACCACATCTTTCTCGAGTTCATGATGTCTTCCACGTCTCTCAACTCAGGCGTTGCTTCTCGGATCCCATCCGCGGAGTGGACCACAAAATGCTTGATCTCCAAGATAACCTCACTTATCGAGAGTACCCTGTCTGCATCCTTGATCAAGCAGAGCGTGTCACCCGACGTCATAACATCAAGTTTCTCAAGGTTCAGTGGTCTCATCATTCCGAGAGAGAAGCTACTTGGGAGCGTGAAGATCGTCTTTGACTTGAGTACCCCACTTTCTTTCCGCCGACTCCTGAATCTCGGGACGAGATTCTACCGAGTGGGGGCGAGTTGTCACATCCCTAGTTCTGGTATGACCTAGGCTAGTTAGTCATGTGTGCATCATGTTTAAATTTCATTTAACTTTGAAATGGGGATTGTGAAACCCTCAGAAATCATTTCTGGAAATGACCCAGATAAAAATTTCTCCAAAAAGGTCCAAGAAAATGTTCATGTTGCTCTCTGAAAATATTAGACAGAGATAAAAATCAAACCAATATCTTTAGGAGCTCATAAGTATTTATTTTGGGCATTTGGAATTAATCCAGTAATTATTTGCGTTGGATAAATATTTTATTATATATAAAATATTGTCCAATAATTCTGAATTTTGGTGAGGGGATTTGGAGTGGTCCAACTAGTCCCTACTAAAATTTACAGAATAAAATAAAAATGATTTAGTATTTTTATTAAATCAAAACAAATTTCAGAAAATAGAAAACAAAAACAAAATAGAAGCAAAAGGGTAGAAAACCCACCTGCACTTACCTCCCTGTGCAGCCTGGCCTGGCCCAGTGGCCAACAGGCCGGCCCAGCCAACTGGAAGTGCCAGTCGTCCCCTTCCTCGCACCAGGAGGACAGGGGCACACGCCCGGCGCGCGCGGCCACGTGTCCGGCCACGCCACCTACCTGACTGGCCTCTCCCCCGACGCCCTGGCCGTCCCGAACGTCGCCACGCGCCGCCCCGGACCTCTCGCACTCTCTCTCTCGCTCTCCCTCCTCCCCTGGATCTCTTCCTCTCCCCGCGCCCGAAGCGCTGCCGTCGCCACCGGCCACCGTTGCTGTAGCCACCGCCTCCCCCTCGCCCTCTCCCCGTGCTCAGAACCTTCGCCACGTCGCCTGCTACCTCCTCGTCGAGCCACGCACCTCCGGACGGCCTCCATCGTCGCCACCGTCGTCTCCTTCACCGCCGGCCGCCGTGGATCCCCATCGCCGCCCCGTCGACCACAGCGCATCCCCGAGCTCGCCGTCAAGCCCATCGAGATTGCCGTGAGCTGCTCCTCCTCCTCCCCCTCTCCGTTCTCGCCCTCGCACACCGCAGCCGTATCCCCGCTCGCGCCCGAACACCGGCCGCCGCCGCGAGCTTCGCTCCGGCGAGCTCCGCCGCCCCGCAGCCTCCCGACTGCTCCACTGGATGCGCGCGAGCACCAGCTCCTCGAGGATGGTCTCCGCGGCCCATTTGGTCGCCAGAGACACGATTCCGAGCCCTCCGCCGCGTTCGGCCTCGCCGGCGGCTAAACACCAGCGGGATTGACCGGGTCAACCCGCGCTAACTAACCCCCCCTAGTTGACCAGATTTGACTACCTAGGGTCAATGACAGGTGGGGCCCGGCCCTGCTAATGTTTTTGTTAGGATTAGTTTAATATCTAATTAACTCTGTTAACTAACCGGTCACTGACGTGTGGACCCCACACGTCAGGTTTGACCTGGTCAGCTCCGTTGACCTGCTGACGCAGGCATGACATCATGCTGACGCAATATCTCATTTTCTGGTTTAAAATTAATCAGGAAATTCCAGAATATATTCAAAACTTCAAAAATTCATAGAAATTCAACCGTAGCTCAGATTGAAATAATTTATATATGAAAAATGATCAGAAAAAATCAATCTATCCATCTGTACCATTTTCATGCATGACAAACCAACCTATACATGCTGTATATATAAAAACACACTTATGGCATATTTAAGAGCTTATTTTGGAGTTGCATTTGAACCCTTGGTTCAAATGGACCTCAACTAAATAAATGCTAGATGCATTAACTCAAACAACATCACATATTCATGCCATGATCATGCATCATATTGTTGCATATACTTGTGTTTGATTTTCGACACCGTTCCTTCTCGATAGGTCCTGCTCCGGAAAGTGTTCGGGAGCACCTATCAGTGGAGCAGTGCCCCCTGTTGATCTACCAGGCAAGCAACCCCCCCTTGTTCATTCCGATAAAATCCTACTCTCTCGCTCCTGCTCTCATTTATTGCATTAGGACAACAACGATTCAACTGCTACTTTATGCTACGGTAGTTGAACCCATTCCTCTGCATGACCTGTCTTTGCCACAGTAAATAGTTGAAACCCACTAGCATGTGTAGGAGTTGTTTGAGCCATGCTGTGCTTCTACCATGCCATGCCTGCTATTGCTTAGAGTTGTGTCAGGTCTGATTCATCGGGAATGAATTGGAGTGTTATGATATGTTCTGGTGCTGAGAGTTAAGCGTGTGAACACGATTTGGTAAAGGTAGCGGTGAGAGGCCATGTAGGAGTACATGGTGGGTTGTCTCATTGGGACCGTCCTTAAGAACTGAGTTCTGTGTAAGTTGTCCAATGACTAGCTACTACCACACATTGGGCTCCGGGCGCTCCAAGCTCTCTCGGCTTATTAACCGCCTTGATCTCTGTCCAGGAGTTGCAAATAGTTTCTGGTGTTTGTAGGTAGTGCTATTTTTCTACCGAGTGGCACCCGGCAGGGTGGGCTCGGGACAGACCAGGCACGGGTGGCACGGTGTACCAAGTGGCACCCGGATGGTGGGCTTGGGAACCCTGCTCACATCGTTTGGGGCCGTGAGCGACACCCCGGCCGGATCTCCTTGCCGATGGAACCCAAATAGGTGATAAACCTGGACTAGAGTCTTGCGTGGTTAGTCAGGTCGTGGCCGACACCCTCGCCAGGCTTCCGCTTGAAGGTTGCCGAGATACATGACGTGTATATGGTGATAAGTGGTGAGAGCGTGTGTGAAGAAGTACACCCCTGCAGGGTTATCATGATCTATTCGAATAGCTGTGTCCTCGGTTATGGACTTCTTGGATGCTTACGTGGTACATAGACAACTTAAAGTGGATACTCTAAAAATGCTCAAGACAAGTGTGAGTGCTATGGATGGCCTTCTCGTAGGAGAGACGGGGATGAATCCATAGTAGTGTATTGATGTGGTGATTAGTGGACTCATGTGTGCTGCCTCACCTCGAAGAAGTTTCTCATTGTCGTAGAACAGGATAGCCACTGAGTCAAAGTTGGCTTGCTGCAACTAAACCCCACATTACCTTCTTGATACAAATGCATGTATGATAGGATCTGATGTAAGTCTTGCTGAGTACCTTTGTACTCACGTTTGCTTTATTTATGTTTTGCAGATGAGACATATGTCTCACTAGTAGTACCGCTTGGACTTCGACGAATAGCTTGTTACCTCAGCTACGATCTTGTACCTTGGAGGGACTTGTAGATAGTCAGGCTTCTCGGCCTTTTTCTTTTGTAGTTGTCTGTACTCAGACATGTAATGCTTCCGTTGCTTGTATGCTCTAAATGATGGGTCATGTGACCCTTGTTTGTATTTATGCTATGTGGCTCTTCAGAGCCTTTATCTATATGAGTTGCGTTATGTTGTGATGCCATGTTGTACATCACATGCTTGCATGTTATGCGTATGTGTGACGTGCATTGCTATGTGTGGGATCCGACAATCTAGTTGTTTGTCCTTGGCAGCCTCTCTTATGGGGAAATGTAGTCTAGTGCTTCCTTGAGCCATAGTAGTCCGCTACAGCCCGGTTCACCGGAGTCCTGCTAGCCCAGCACTACTGCTCAGAACACTTGACTGGCCGGCATGTGTTCCACTTTGTTCCTATGTCTGTCCCTTCGGGGAAAGGTCACGCGGTGACTTCCAGATTCCTGTTAGCCCAGTGCTACAGCCCAGATTCATACACTGTTGACCGCCATGCTCGATGTGATTCATGTATGCCTGTCTCCATAGGTCTGTGCTGCTTTGGGTTCATGACTAGCCATGTCGGCCCGGGTTCTTTGTCATATGGATGCTAGCGACACTATCATATACGTGAGCCAAAAGGCGCAAACGGTTCCGGGCCATGGTAAGGCGACACCCGTGGGGATACCGTGCGTGAGGCCGCAAAGTGATATGAGGTGTTACATGCTAGATCGGTGTGACTTAGAATCGGGGTCCCGACATGTTGCAGACGGGCGCTTTCCCCTTGGAAGAGCATATGAGCTCTTTCCCCTTGGAAGAGTCGGAGAGGGTGCCCTCCTCGTGGTCGCCGTCGATGAGGTCTGACTTGGAAGCTATGGATCCCAAGCCAGCGTCGCAGAACGTGTCCTTCAGAAATGACAAAAGGGGCTCGATGGCGAGGTAGAATGGAAAATTGTTGACAGCGAGCAAGAGGAGATCAGCGGCAGGGCCATGGATGAGATCGATGGTAGTTGAACCCGAGGGGTTGGGGGTGGGCCACTTAACCTATGACATAGCCCGGCTCAGGCCATCATTGTCGATGACCTCGATGTCGTAGCCGGCGGACGAGACATGCCCGCATACTCTAGCCCGCTGCTTGAGTGCATGTCGCCAGTAATGGTCGTCAGCTTCCTCGGCGACGTCGGGCAAAGAGACCGCTATACACCTCTTTTGGGCTAGTCGCTCCTTGAGCTCCACGGGAAGCGTAGCCAGGCTTAGGCTGCGATGCTCTGGAGTGGGGGATGGGGATCTGTGGGAAAGGGGGCGTTTGGCAGGCGTCATCGAAGAAACTCAGGGTGGCCTGGGTATAGAGATCGGTGGGTAAGCTGCACGGGCAAACCGGCAGATGTTGACAATGGAGGCCTTGCGATGGCGGCAGCGGCGGCGGGGACCTTGCTAGGGTTTCGAGTGAGGGAGGGTGTGTGTGCGCGCGCGCGCGACGCCCGAGGAGGTTTTGGTGTGTGTGTGTGTGTGTGGAGGGTGTTTGAGGCAATGACGCAGGTACTGAAAATTTTACTACGCGGGAGTCAAACGCGGGATTGAAATGTCGGGCTATTGAAAATTTTGATGATAGTTCATCGCACACGGTCCGGAGATAACAACCGTGTGTTATGAAACAGAAAAACCCTCGAGGCGGGCAGATATTTTATAGGGATGCAGGCGGGATTGGGAACAAGAAACATCGCACACAGTCCGGAGATAACAACCGTGTGTTCTGAAACAGAAAAACCCTCGAGGCGGGCAGATATTTTTGAGAGGGGGAGCCTCGTGGAGCCCAATGTACTGTGTGGATGTGTGCGTGACAGATGCACCAGCGTGGCACATGGTTAGTTTGAGTAAACTATGTCTGTTGCATCATCCGACTTATCTAATGTTCATAAATTTGGTGAAAAATGACGCGGGAGAGGGTCAGAACACACTTGCATGTGGACCAAATTTATGTATCAAAAGGGTGATTTGATTTTCAAATACCAAATGCAACTTCAATGTGGCATCTCTCTTGCAAAGCGCACTGTATTGCTTGCCCCCACCCCCCTCGTGTCGGCACGAAGGGAATTCTAAGCTATGAATGCATGCCCCCTCCCCCCCCAACCGAGGTTCAACTAGCAAAGTGCGAAGTAGCTAGTAGCCCCCCTCCTCCCTCGTGTCGGCACGAAGGGAATCCTAAGCTATGAATGCATGCCACCCAACCGAGGTTCATTCACCTAGCAAAGTGCGAAGTAGCTACCAGCCTCCCCTCCCCCTCCCTCGTGTCGGCACGAAGGGAATCCTAAGCTATGAATGCATGCCCCCCCAACCAAGGTTCACCCTAGCAAAGTGTGAAGTAGCTAGCAGCCCCCTCCCTCGTGTCGACACAAAGGGAATCCTAAACTATGAATGCATGCCCCCCAACCGAGGTTCACCCTAGTTTTGATGTAATCTTTATCTAATTACAGATGGGAGATTATTAATAATTGGGAACCAATATCCCAAACGGATTATTTATTCGAACCGTGAGCATTAGACCAACAATGGATATGTGCCATGCTTCGATTAAGCAATAAAGCGGCAGCATTAATCATCCAAATAGAAAAACAATATACGTGCCGTCGCACGACCCGTGTGCTGTGCGAGCAGGTGTGAGTTGATGGGACGCGTCCGCCATGCAGGCAGACGGGGAGGTGTGTGTGCAGGTGTGTGAATTGATGGAGGCGTGCTCGTTGCGTAGTGTCATCGGGAGGCGTGCGAGTAGCTGTGTGAAACTTTGGTAGGCATGCCAGCAGTCTGGTGCGCAAGCTCATCGGGAGGCGAGCCATCGGTTTGACCGCCACCCACCTCTCCCACAACTCCCACTACTCCATATTAATGGTGCGCCCGAGCGGCCGCACCCCCCATCCTCGCTACGCACACACAATCCTCTCTCTCCGTTTGCATCCTCGACGCCGCTCTTAGTTCTCAAAGCCGTCGGTGTATGAGGATGCTGCCGAAGCGCCCCATCGGAGGGAGTGGCGACACCGGGGCTGCTAAAGCACCGGAGCACGGCGTGGAGATGGAGACAGAGGTTGCCATCACCGCCGGTGAGTTATCGCTGCACCCTGACATCGTCGACGGCGTCGAGCTTCCACAGCCGGAGATAGAGTTCCACACCGACTCCGACGACCACTCCGGCGACGACTCCGATGACGACGGACAGTTGGTTAGTCATCTATACCCATTTATGTGTCAAATAGATCATAGGGTTTCTCTGGTTACTCCTGTCTCCCCCTTTTTGGAATAGAAATCCTATGGTTATGTTCTCCCAAACCATGAAATCTGAGTAAGTTTTGTTAGATCCGTGTAGTGTATTGATTGTTTGAATGGTACAGGTGATAAGTGATTAGTTGTTTCATCTATGCAAATGATTTCTGCTAGTAATCTGGCTAGGGTTAGTGTTCGTGCTAATAATTCCTAGCCAGGGCTTGACAATTGATTTTAAATGACCTACATATGTTTGTGCCATTTTCTTCAAGATTGGTCTGTACATAGACGACTGTGCTTAAAAATCGAACCATAATATCTGGATATGTATAAATAAATAGCCATAAATTCCTAATCCTACTTCACGGCATGTAATCATTGATTTGTTGCCAGATTTGTTTTACTATTTGTATAGGTGTTGTCTGACGATGTGGACAGCGAGGATGAAGATGTCTAGAGGAGGTACAACACGCAAATCCTGAGGGAGCTTTATGCGGGAATGCATAACAGGCATATTAGGACCTGGAACAGCGGCTATGGATGCCCATTTTGCAACCAGAAGCTTCATGACACATATCTAATTGTTTTGGCGGATGCAAGAGGACGGCCCGTTGGCTCCTTCAAGGAGAAGTATTCTCGCACGGTGGCGCACGGCGCGTATGCCGAGTACCTGAAGAAGCTTCAGGATCGTGCCGGCCTGTGAGATGAGATGTGGGATGGATCGAACTATATATGTACGCTTGAGTATGCTTAATGCGGTTGAACTATATACTACTTATGGTTGAACTATGCTTATGTACGTGTACGCTTATTATTTATGTCTGAGTATGTTAAATATTTTGCCAAATTTTGGTAAAAATTACAACGGGGACCAATAAACCAGGACGGAGGTAGTACGTCAATCACACACGGTTCCAAAAATTGGAACCGTGTGCAATGACTTTCATTTTGCCTACTGCATCAATCACACACGGTACGCTCTAGCAAACTGTCGCCCCCAAAATTCTTTGTGGGATAGAAAACCCTCATCACCGAATTTAAAAAAGAAAAAGGAAACCCTCACCATCCCCACGTCACAAAAACCCTCACCCCACCCGCCACCCCCTCGGCCTCTTCGGTACGTTCCCCATTCACACCTGCACAAGCTCCTCCGCGTCTATGCCATGGCACCGCCTATCGCGGTGGTAAACACTTAGCTGGACGCCTGCCGCCGCCAGGCTGCTGGCAAAGCCCACCACATTTCGCCACTTCCGCTTACCGCCTCCTATCGCCATCGACTTTCTCGATGCTGCTTGCGGTCGACCCAGCTCCGCTCGGTTGGGGAATTTGCCGTACTGAGGGTTCTTTCTCATGGACAACAAGGTAACTAATTTAACGAGATATTATCTCATCTCTTATCCCAGTTCATCCGCCTCCTTTAATCACCCGGCGGAAATCGCCGTGAATTCATTTTTATTCGAGCTGATTTGAGGGTTTTCTTTCATTCATAATATGTAAAGTGCACCGACACTTCAGGACTTTGTGACCTCCGCCAGAGATTCCATCTCACCATACCAGATAACTTGAGAACGCGCGCGGTATGTTCAATCTCACCCTAAATCGGTTGGCATGGCCTACTTTCCTGAACATATTCTAAATATTGCTACATTTGGATAAAAGATGCCACATGCACCATATACGTCAAAGGGGATTCCCCCCCTCTTCTTTCTATATAAGGAAAATTAATGATGTATTGTTCTTTTGATTACTCTCATATTTCCATGACATCATGTAAGTGCATCTAGTGCCACCCCTAGTTGGTTTTGGAGTATTGACGACAAACCTGGTTGAGGGACTAATGTGTTTGTGAGAATTGCAGGATAACACAGGTAGAAGTCCCTCATTGATTCGGTTTTCCTACCAGAGATGACCCCTAAAATGCATGAGGACATTGAAGTCAAAGGTGGTATGTGAAGACATTCACATTGAAGACTATGACAAGAGAAGACATTGCGTGAAGACTATGGAGCACGAAGACTTAGTTGTTTCGTCGTTCTTTTTCTTCTTTGTTGAGTCATAGGAACCACCGTACTGTTAAGTGGGGTCCAAGTGAACCAGTCAGAATGACTGAAGTGATGCTTAACCAAAATCCTATGTCTTCGAGCGAAGACAATGAGAGCAAATATTATCCAGAGCTGGATAAGTCAGCTTTGCTTGTAGCCCAAGTAAAGTTGTCGTGTGTGTTTGACATCTGACCGTTGGAACACGTGTCAGTTCCTTAGTGACCCAGGGTCATTTTGGACAAATCAGGTCGGGTTGCCTAGTGGCTATAAATAGCCCACCCCCTACAACCATAAATGGTTGGCTGCTCAGAGTTAGTGTACGGCTTTTGTTGTTTGAGAGCAACCCACCTCGAAGCCTTTGAGAGAGAATTCCTTGCGAGGACAAAGCCCTAAACACCCAGAGCCAAAGAGTGTTAGGCATCACTGAAGTCTTCCTGTCTGTGTGATCTGAAGACTTATTACACTTGAGGACTGTGAATCCTCTGGTCGGTTAGGTGTCGTGTTCTGAGCATCCAAGAGTCATTGTGGATCGCCGGTGAACGAAGTCTGTGAAGGTTTCGAAGTCTACCTTGATGACTTACCAGACTGATTGGGCGAGGACTGGGTGTCCTTAGCTCAAGGGGAATAAGGTGAAGACGTGGTCTTCTGAGTTGAATCTCAGCCTCCCTAACCAGACGTACAGTTGTCACGGCAACTAGAACTGGTCCAACAAATCATTGTCTTCAACAAGCCACTGGTTCCATCCTTCCCATCTCTTTACTTTCAGATTAGTCCTTGTGAAGTCATTGCATGTCTGCATTATCTATTTGTCTTCACTGTGTGACTGTTGTTCTGATTGGCTTCATACTATCTTCCATCCTGATCTATACTGCCTAGCTGCTATTAGTCCTTGTGCTTTCATCTCATTGAATACTTGACTATGGCTTGCTTAGTGTAGTCTACCTTCCGCTGCATGGTAATAGATTGGTTTCTATCGTTTGTCTTCGAAACTTCCATGTTTTGAAGACTTTCATAAAAATCGCCTATTCACCCCCCCCCCCTCTAGTTGATAACTAGCACTTTCGATTGGTATAAGAGCAAGGTACTCCCTTGTTCTGTGTGATTTGGTTTAACCACCTGGAGTTTTAGCTATGTCGACTGCAGGGATAATCAAAGTCTCCGCTGCGTGCCCAGTCTTCGATGGAACTAAATATCCCTACTGGAAGAATAAGATGCGCATGCATCTTGAAGCCATTGATGTCGACCTCTGGTATGTTGTTAAAAATGGCGTCCCCAAGGCTGGTGAAGGTGTCACCGCTGCTGATGTCAAGAAGTTCGTTCAACTGGATTCCACTGCCAAGAACATCATCTGTGGTCATCTGACCAAAGGGCAGTATGGCCGTGTGAGTGCTCTGGAAACATCCAAGCTAGTCTGGGACTGGCTCTCCAAGGTCAACGAAGGCGTATCAACCCAGAGAGATCAAAGAATCAGTGTCCTTCGCAACCTCTTCAACCGCTTCAAGAGAAACGATAATGAGAATGTTCATCTTATGTTTGATCGACTCACTGACATCACAAATGAGCTTCAAGCCCTTGGCGCTACTGAGGTCACCAAGCATGAAGTCATCAAGACACTCCTGAGATCACTTGACAGCTCGTTTGACACCCTAGCCCTGATGATTCAAGAACGCCCTGACTTCAAGACACTCGATCCGTCTGACATACTGGAAAGGCTCAACACACATGAATTTCAGCTTTCTGAGAAAAGAGACATCTACGGTCCCAACTATGGGTGAACTCATGCTTTGAAGGCAAAAGCTATTTCCTCATCTGAAGAAGAATCTGATTACAGTACTGATGATCCTGAAGACACTGGAAAGGAGCTTGCTATGCTTGTGAAGAAGTTCTAGAAATTCACCAAGAAGAAAGGCTTCAGAAAGTCCTCACGATCTAGCTCAAGGAATGATGAAGCTTCTGCTCTTGACTACAAGAAGAGAACATGCCACAAGTGCAAGAAACCTGGCCACTACATCTCTGAGTGTCCTCAGTGGGACAATGAGAACAAGAAGAAGAAGAAGAAAAGCAAGGAATATGATTCTGACGACAAGAAGAAGAAGAAATACTCAAAGTCATCTTCCAAGTCTTCATCAAAGTCTTCATCACACAAGAAGAGCTCATCTGGCAAGGCTCGTGCGTTTGTTGGCAAGGAAATGGATTCAGAGGAGGAGTCTGCTTCTGAGGAGGCGGAGGTGGAGTCTGAGGAGGAGTCCGATTATGGCATTGCAAGTCTGGCTACAGCCTACGTTGCCAAGTCCATCTTCAACATTGAAGACAATGACTCCATCACCGACGCTGATGGTAATGACCAGGATGACTCCGCTCCCACCTACTGCTTCATGGCACACGGTGCCAAGGTAAACTCATGCACTACTCACTATCAAACATCCAGTGAAGATGACTCTGATTGTGGTTCCAAACCTAGCTACAAAACACTTGCTAAAATTGCAACTGAACAACAGAAAGCTATGGAACATATTCAAAAACTGTTAGACAAAAGCCATGACCTGTTATACGCTGAAATGACTCGATCTCGGTCCTTAATTGAAGATATAAAAAATCTTCACGTTAAGTATGAGGAACTTGAAAGTCGTCATGAAACGCTCTCAACAACTCATGAAAAGCTCTCCTATGATTATCTTCAAAGCAAGCAAGATCTTGAGAAATTGAGAGCGGCTCATGAAGATCTTCAACAAGAAAACGAGTCACTTTGCACCAAACATATCAGTCCCGCTCAGGAAGGATTTGAACCACCATGTCTTAAATGCATTGAGCGTGATAACGCTGCTTCTGTTGCTGGATGTTCTACTACTGCTACTGTTGCAATATCTTCAACTGTTGATGTGGTAACTAACCCCTCTGCTGAGGATGCCACTACTATTGCTGATGAAATGCTAGGTTGAATACATTGCTTGAAACAGGGATGTACAAAAGTCTCAAAGGACATCAGACACTATGTGATGTCCTCAAAAGGCAGATCCTAAACCGAAACCCTAGGAAAGAGGGTGTTGGGTTCGAAAGGAAAATGAATGCTGATGGCTCATACTGGAAACCTGAGCAGTACCCCAAAACCACATGGGTTGCTGCAAAGGAATCTTCAGTGGATCCATCCACCCTATCTGGCTTCACTTGTGCTAACCCATTGTTATTGATGAATCCTTTGATGCAAACTATAAACTGTTTACGAATCGGAATGGTGAAGTGTTTGCCAGGTATATTGGTACTAACTGTAGGAATGGGCCACCTATGAAGAAAGTCTGGGTGCCGAAAAGGTGTCTGGAGAATCTTCCTGTGAATATCATCATGACACCACAAGTGAAGAAGACAAACCCCAGACCACAGGCTTCATATGGTCCAAAGGCTTCATACAGACAGAGGGCTCACCTGAGTCACACTAACGCAAATGTTTTGCAGGGAAACCATACTCAGGCGCGTTTCATCAAACCGCCATGTTCATAAGACCAAGAACTACTCTGCTTATTCTTATGAGTACTATTGCCCTCCTGCAAGACTATTTGCTAGGGCTTCTAAGCCAAAGTTCTTAGATGTTGCACTTAGACTCATTGCTTCGAAGCCACCCTTGAAGATGTGGGTGGCTAAGAAAGCTTAACTCTCTTTTGCAGGGAAGGGTCTCCAGCCGAAAATCAAATTCGTCTGAAGCTATTGCTAGGGACCTTAAACATCTTGTAGGGCGCAAGATCAAATGCCCAAATGGTCTTATTATGTATATTGTTCCTAAGTCGCTTGCTACTTACCCTATCAGTCCTAACCTCGATCTAAGCTTTCATAATCTACTTGCTCGTCAAATATTTATGCTTCACAATTCTCTTCGTGAAGCCTATCCCCCCAACTGCACTGTAGAGTATGACACCAGCTGCTTCAGAATGGATTATTGATAGTGGGTGTACTAATCACATGACTGGCAAGAGAAATCTTCTCATGGACTCAACTTTACGTCCATCTGACAAGAGTCACATCACATTTGCTGATACGGGTAAAAGCAAGGTATTGGGTCTAGGTAGAGTTGCAATCTCAAGGGATCAACACATGGATAAAGTGATGCTTGTTGAATCCCTTGGTTCCAACTTAATGTCTGTCTCAATGCTTTGCGATTTGAACATGATTGTGATATTTGGAAAATATCGTTGCCTTTTTCTAATGGAATCTGACAAGTCTCTAGTCTTTGAAGGGTATCGAAAAGATGATTTGTACGTGGTAGATTTCTCAGCAGGACCACAGCTTGCCATATGTCTTCTAGCAAAGGCTTCAGAATGCTGGCTCTGGCATCGGAGGCTAGGGCATGCTGGCATGAGGAACTTGCACACTCTTGCAAATAAGAAGCATGTCATAGGCATCGAGGGCGTCAAGTTCAAGAAAGATCACCTATGCGGTGCCTGTGAAGCTGGAAAGATGACGAGAGCCAAGCGTCCCTCGAAGCCAATCATGAAAACGACTCAACCCTTCGAACTGCTACACATGGACCTCTTCGGTCCCACTCACTACTCAACTCTTACTACTACTGCTTGTCTCTATGGCTTCATCATTGTTGATGATTATTCAAGATATACATGGGTGCATATAATCCTCTACAAGACTGAAGTGCAGGATGTCTTCAAACGCTTCGCCAATCGAGCCATGAACAACTATGGCGTCTAGATCAAGCACATCAGAAGTGACAATGGCACTGAATTCAAGAACACTGGCCTCGACACTTGTCTTGATACTTTGGGCATCACTCATGAGTTCTCAGCTCCGTACACGCCGCAGCAGAATGGCATCGTGGAACGCAAGAATAGAACACTTATTGAGATGGCTCGAATGATGCTCGATGAATACAAGACTCCAAGAAAGTTCTGGCCTGAAGCCATTGATACTGCATGCCATATTATCAACCGTGTTTATCTTCACGAGCTTCTGAACAAAACATCCTATGAGCTCCTCACTGGTAAGAAGCCAAATGTCAGCTACTTCAGAGTATTTGGTGTCAGGTGCTGGATCAAGGATCCACATCACACTTCAAAATTTGCACCGAAAGCACATGAAGGTTTTATGCTTGGATACGGAAAGGATTCACACTCCTACAGAGTCTTCAACCTCTTTCACTATAAAGTGGTTGAAACTGTGGATGTGCGGTTCGATGAGACTAACGGCTCGTAAAGAGAGCATCTGCCAAATGTGCTAGATGAAGTTCCATCCAGTGAAACCATCAAGCTTATGGGAACCGGAGAAATCATACCGTCTGAAGCTCAGCCTGAAGAGGAACTCATCATCTCTGCACCTGATCAACCTGAAGACAATGCTCAGCCTGAAGACAATCATTCCAACAATGACAATGATCAGCAAGAGCAAAATCTTCGTCATGTTCATCCTCGTGTTGCAAATGAAGTACAGATTGAGAGAATAAATTTTTTTTGACCTGGAAGACTGCAGGGCTTACACCCCACAACATTTTATTGAAAGAATAGAGATAAAAAATACAAAATTCCTCAAGGGGAGGAACAAAGAAAAGAAAAGGCTAAACTAGAAAGGCTAAAGAAGACTAAGGAAAGAAAAGAAAAAACATTACAATGTACAGCTAGGAGAGGAAGATGAAGCAAAAGATGGCCTTCAAGGAGGCAGGAAATCAATCCATTTTAGCAGAGCCTCCTTGTACTTGGTTTTGATTCGGTGTGAAAGAAGAGTAATGTCATGAATGAATCCATTCCTCCACTGCCTAAAAGTTGGTTTGACATGCCTAAAAGCCATGTCATTCCTAACTTTCCAAATATTCCACCATGCAAGAAAAACCACCTCTGAGAAAAAGGGCTTTTGAAACTCCTTCCTTGCAATAATTGACAGCATCAATGCACCTGGTCCACTCACTCATTCAAGGGCAACACAACTAGCAAATTTCTGTGGGCACTTCGCATTCGTCTCAATATCTAAACCCAAGAAAGTTGATGAAGCCTTCATGGAACCTGAATGGATTCAAGCTATGCAAGAAGAGCTTCAACAATTTGAACTGAATAATGTATGGGAACTGGTCAAGCGTCCTGATCCCCGTAAGCACAATATCATAGGCACTAAATGGATATATCGCAACAAGCAAGATGAGCATGGTCAAGTTGTCAGAAACAAAGCTCGTCTCGTTGCTCAAGGATACACTCAAGTTGAAGGAATTGATCGATGAGACATTTGCTCCTGTGGCTAGGCTTGAAGCTATACGCATACTGCTGGCCTATGCAAATTATCATAACATTCTTCTATATCAAATGGATGTGAAGAGCGATTTTCTCAATGGCAAGATTGAAGAAGAAGTGTATGTTGCACAACCGCCTCGCTTTGAAGATCCAAAACATCCTGACATGGTTTACAAGCTCAACAAGGCACTGTATGGCCTTCAACAAGCCCCTCGTGCTTGGTATCACACACCCAAAGACTTCCTGAAGAGCAAAGGCTTCAAACCTGGTTCCATGGATCCCACACTCTTCACGAAGACATATGGTGGTGAACTGTTTGTGTGCCAAATATATGGGGATGACATTATCTTCGGCTGCACCAACCAGAAATACAGTGATGAGTTTGGATATATGATGCAAGAGCAATATCAGATGTCCATGATGGGTGAGCTGAGGTTCTTCCTTGGTCTTCAAATACGACAGCAACGCGACGGCATCTTCATATATCAAGAGAAATACCTCAAAGATTGCCTGAAGAAGTTTGGAATGCAAGAATGCAAAGGTTACACGACGCCAATGCCAGCTAAACACCATCTGAGTCCCGACGACAATGGTAAAGAGTTCGATCAAAAGGTATACCGCTCCATGATTGGTTCTTTGCTTTATTTATGTGCATCTAGGCCAGATATCATGCTTAGTGTTTGCATGTGTGCCCGATTCCAAGCGGCACCAAAGGAATTGCATCACTTAGCTGTGAAGCGAATTCTTCGATATTTGGCTCACACCCCAACACTAGGATTATGGTATCCAAAGGGCTCAGAGTTTGATCTAGTTGGATTCTCGGATGCTGATTATGCTGGTGACAAGGTGGATCGCAAGTCTACATCAGGCACATGTCACTTTTTGGGATGATCACTTGTATATTGGTCTTCAAAGAAGCAAAACTGTGTATCTCTCTCCATTGCTGAATCTGAATACATTGCTGCAGGATCTTGCTGCGCTCAGCTTCTATGGATGAAGCAAACACTCAAAGACTATGGCATTCATCTGAAGCAAGTGCCACTCTACTGCGACAACGAAAGCGCCATCAAGATTGCTAACAACCCAGTTCAGCACTCAAAGACAAAGCACATTGAAATTCGTCATCACTTTCTCAGAGATCATGTCATGAAGGAAGATATTGATATCATACACATCAACACCGAAGAGCAACTGGCAAATATCTTCACAAAGCCCTTGGATGAGAAGAGGTTTTGCAAGTTACGGTGTGAGCTAAATATCTTGGAATCCTCAAATGTCCTGTGATCAGGCACACATCCTAACACTTATGCATGTTGATGACTTAGATGTGCAACACACAAAGTAAAGTATGTCTTCAATCAATGAAGACTTGCATTCTGAGTGTGAATACATCAACGTGGAATTTGACTTCGGAGCGCCACGATAATTGTGCGCCATGTCTGGGTCTAATACTTCCTATACGGTGGGTAACGCCACCACCAAATTCTTCCCTTAGAAGTGTTTTTCACATGGAGTTACATTTGCAAAGTCTTTGCATTTTGTTTGTCTTCAATGTTAACATGGCTTCTTGTTTATCTTCAATGTACTGATTTGGTTTATGTCCTCTACAGCATTCACTTATAGCTATGTCTTCACGTTGAATCTTTTGAACTAAGTGAATGTGATCGGACCCTAACCTCTCTATGCTTTCGTCTTAAGTCTCTCTATCCAAATCATATGCATTCTATTGAAACTATCAAAACATCTTCTCTGCGTCCTTGTCAGCAGAAGACACAGAGACAAACATTAATATGTTTTCAATGCTAAATCCTTTCTGCTTGAAACCCGGAAAGTGGGAATGACCACCCGACAATCTAGGCATGCGTGGGAACATGGAACAACCTCTCATGTGTTGCATGATCGCCACGTGTCCTTCAGATGCGAATCGCCAGGGGCACTTGTGTAATAACACTGTGCCGTCCATGTCCCTATAAATACATGCCTCACCCCAGTCATTATCTCTTCTTCCACTCTCGCACAAACCCTAGCGCCACCACTAGCCCTCGACGACGCCGGCGATGAAGCGCTTAGCTGCCGCGACCTCACCAACGCCGTCCTCACGCCGGTCGCGGACATCGTCTTCTTCGTCATTGCCGTAGGTGTCCTCCGTCGCCAAGTTAGGGCACGGAAGATCGAACTGCTCAGCCTCCTCTCCCACTCCATCTAGCAGTTCCTCGTGTGGTAAATAAAATCTCCTTTTTACAGTCTTTTTGATCCGATAGATTCATCCTTTTCCACCACAAGTAGTTTCTGTTCACACAATTTGGATCTATCTCATACTGCATCTCATAACTTGCCTAGTATGTTCACTTATGCTTCACAAAGTAGTTAGATTCCTCACTTGTACTTATTCGTGGATTCGTACAAATCTGGAACCAACTCTCTACCTATGAGTGAATGTCTTCGCACTATGAGGTCAATGTCTTCTAAACTGATTTATCTTCAAAATCTTCTGAGAATGCATATGACCTCTTCCCCTTCCCTCGCACCTTTAATGCTGTCACAGGTACATGTCCATGGGAGAATCCCTTGGTTCTCATAGTCTGCATTCATTTGCAGAGTTCTTACAGCATCATATAAATTCTCCTGAAGCCAGTTCTTGTCTGACCAGTAGACGGAAGACTTTAACAGTTTTGAAGCCTTTCAGTCTAAACTTCATGGCACCAGAGAAATCTGCAAGGAAGGGTGGAAGACAGCGCCGTGGAAACACCTCAAGAGATTTGCCTCCTGACCTCTATGAGCTGTACAAGACAGATCCAGAGGAGGACTACAATCAGCGGAAAACCCGAATCCAATGGATTCGACGATATTGGGCAGAACAATGGTACAAGTACATGTTTGTGACCCAGGAATATGCTGAGAAGAATGCCATCAAGCGACCGTGGGGAGACATCCTGTATAGAAATCTTCAACCCAGGTCCAGAGCTGAAGCCATTGAACAAGGCTTCTATCCTTGCATGGTCCGTGGACCACAGCCTGCAGATGCAGACCCATCTTCATTACTATGGTGTCGTGACGATAATCTGTTCAAGCGCAACTTCCAGTTTGCCAAGAACTCGGCCAAAGAAAATAAGAAGTCGCGGGGATTAGACTTCAATCAAGGTCCCTCTACTCCTCGTGCCCTCGCGAAGCTGAACCCAATCTTGTTGGGCCCTTCTACAACCTAGATGGTCTCATCTCTCATATTATGGTTCAAGGGACAGCCATGGATGAACCTGCAGATGACGCTGATTCTGACGAAGCGCCTGCACCACCGAAGCCAAGGAAGCTGAAGAAACCTAAAGCTTCGAAGCCTTCCCCTGCACCAAAGGTTTCACGGGCGAAGCCTCTGGCCACTGCACCTCCTGAAGACTGTGCAGTCTGAAGATCTTTCACGCATCTCCAAGCCCGCCAAAGTGAAGATGCCCATGCAACCCACTAGCCAAGCACTGACCCCTGCTGTTGTTCTGTGCAATGAGAATGACGCCATTGATCTGTCCAGCGACGACGATCTTGGCGATGACGCTCTTGAGCAGTTGATCAAGAGCAAGCAAGAGGCGGAAATCTTCAATGACCTTCCTCTCTTTGATGTGGAAATCTTAAACAAGTTCATTGATGAGTGGTTTGACAGCCTAAATGTCAGCTTTGATGATCTTCAGCTTCCCATTGGCCTCAGCGTCGTCTTCCACGGAGCCATTGCTGCTGAGCTGGCTCTAGCTCAAAAAATTGTTGAGCTGAAGCATAAGATAGATTATGAAAAGGTTCAGTTCAAGAAGCATATGGCCAAGCTCAAAGTTGAAGACATTCAGAACTTCCAGGTCATGATGCATGAGCTCAAGGAAGCATTCCGCACGAAACGCGAAGAAGCCAAAGGTTCTCGTGAGCGCATGAAGGATCTTGCTGCTAAATGTGTTCAGGGATACAATGAAGCTGAAAAACGCAAGGCTTTGGGGCGTCCCGGCATCGACCCCCAAATGGCGGCCAAGAAGAAGAAGAAGAAGAAGAAGCCAGCTATGGCAGAACCCGAAGCACCAAGGCAGGAAATACATCCAATTGTCTTCCCAACCAGTATGACAGGCTCGAAGCCTAAGGTCCCCACAGTGGCTTCAGAACTCAAGAAAACAAGGGCAGCTGAAGCCGAATCAAGAAAACGCAAGACCAAGGCCACCACTGATGATGCTCCCCCAACCAAGAAACGGAAAACCAAGAAGAGAGATCGGGCTGCTCCCACAGAGCCCCTTGATGTCGAGCCAATCTTAGTGGCTCGTCCTGCATCTGAACATCAAGAACGCTAAGTGATAGTTCATGAGCCTGCTTCCACAGAGGCTCCTGAAGCTGAAGACAATCCAGCTGTTGACCCCACCGCAGCTGAAGACATTGGTCCTCACGACAATGTTGAAGATGATGAAGTCCTTCCTCAGATCGAGCACAATTTGGTATCATCGCATGTGCTCACACACAGCGAACTCATCAGCATTGGTCATCCTCTAACACCAACTGCTCAGGATGCATCATGGGCTGATCACCCACAACACCAAGACACCCCAAGTGCTCATGATGATGACTTTGAGGCCCAGCCAACTCCATCTCCACAAGCGTCGCCAGCATTACGCAGGCTTCGCAAAGGACCAAGGCCCCAAGTCCCTTCCACTGTGCACGTTTCTGAGTCTGAAGTGAAAACAGCTGAAGATATTCCAGCTGCATCAGCCAATGAAGGAGAAGAACCAAGAGTTGAAGCAGAAAGAGTTGCTACACCCCCGTCCCACCAAGATGTTGTTCTCGAGGAGAATGTGTTTGACCCTCCAGCTCCTGAAGTGGAGGTTAACAATCCTGAGGCGGCCACCAACATCAACACTGAAGCCAATGACGTTGTCATGGCTGAAGCTAATGTGGTGCCTGAAGCTCATGCGGTGCTAGAAGTGCATGCACCTGAAGCCACTGCAGCGCCCGAAGCCAATACTGATGCTCCTGAAGCCAATGTGGACCCTGAAGCCCATGTCAACGCCAATGCCAATGCTCCTGTACCCCCTCCAAGACCTCATACAATTGAGCTGGCATTTGATTGTGGTCAGCCTGTTATGGTCCGATGGCCCATTCTGGTTCCTCCACCTGCTGCGGGTCCACGGTTTGACTATCATGTCGAGCACAGACCTCATGTCCAGAAGCCCAAGCCACGACTTCCAAGATTCCCAGTCACTGCAACCTCTCCTGGGGTCTTCAATGTGAATGGCTTCGTGGCACATAACACCTTCTTCAACAGTGCCAAGAACCCTTACACCAAACCCCGTATTTCCTCGGATCGGTTCTAGAGCTATCAGCAGCGCAGCTACTATTCCTGTGTATTATACAATCAAGGGCGCATATTTCCCCATATGCGTCTTGATACTGAAGCTATCGCTGGCCTGTCCTGTCTAGAAGAAGCATTGGATTGCTTCAGAGACGCTAGACTCCTGCAGTTTGTCACAGACAAGGAACACTTGAATGAAGAGCTTCTGCTACAGTTCTATGCAACTCTTCACATTCGAGGCTACAACAGGGATCCAAAGACTTGGGTCCTTGAGTGGATAACAGGCAATGTCCATCATGAAGCCAGAGCTCTTGATATCATTGAGCTCACAGGCCTGCCTACTCCTGGTGAATACTATGAACCAGGTTGTCAACAACACCAGAATGCTTTGGAGAGCATTTTTCAGAAGCCAGAACCCAACATGAGCCAAATGTTGAGCATGATGAAGCCTTTGCCTCACGACGCTGACTACCCATCTGAATTCTTTGTTGAAGACCTAGAGTATTTGCCTCGCACCATTTATCATATCATCAGAAAAACTCTATGGCCTGTAAAAGGACATTCATCTTCAGTGAAGCTTGAAGGAGAAATGAAGACTTTGGTTTTCTATATCTTCAATGGCATCTGCTTCAATGCTCAAGACTTCTTCATCAGGCAGTTGGCTGCATCTGGCTCCGACATTTTTGGTCTGAAGTTTTATGCTCCATGGGTAATGCGCCTTATCAAGCTTCACTCTACCATCAACTATCAGTCGTCTGCGCGCAATCATCTTGTATTCTTGCCAGAGGTTGATCTGTCTGTTGAAGCTATTTACCCAGAGCCTGCTAAGGATCCCATTTATCTTCACAATGCTGATCACCAAAGCTTCACCCAGCCCATTGAAGGAGTTCAGGCAGTCTCGCGTGTTTATCCCTTGGCTGGCACTACACGTGCCCCTCGCGCTCAAACTGACGCCACTGGAAGCACCATTGCCCAAAGGCCTCAGAGGCAATCTCGTGTTCTCAATGACCAAGAGCTTCTCGTCGCGCTACACCAGAAACAGGACAAGCATCACAACTGGCTTAAGCGTCAGATGCAAAGCCTCTTGGTGGATGTCAATCGCATTCGCAATCTTTCCACCAAGAATGCCTTTGTTACTCATGAAACCTATCGGGGGTCTTGGAAGAGTTTGACATTGCTTAGTGCTGAAGCTGATCTACAAGACGATGGCTTCACCGAAAGATTCAAGTTTGACTCAACTCCCCCAAGGAATGCTCACTTGCGTCGGACTCCCTCACTTGAAGACTCTGACTATTCGTCCTCAGCTGCGACAGTGGATGCCAGAGTCATCGATGACCAAGATGATGCAACTTCACCTCCTCCAACTTTAGCGCGTGTCGACACTGCACCAAGTTCTTCTGCACCACTAGACCTCAACGACGACCCTGCTGCCTTGCCTGCACCTCATGGGAACGAGTAGGCGCTCTATGTCTTCAAACCTTTTTGGTCCTTACTGACAAAAGGGGGAGAAGCATATGAGTTGATAGTCTTCAAGCGGGTCCATATGGGTGGTTGCTTTACTTTTTGCTACTTTTGGCAAGTGCTTACAACTCTCGCTTTTCGATACATTTGGTCCTTTGAGTTGTAACACTTAAACTCGATGGTCGTCTGCTACTTATTTGCTATTCAGTGATGCGATGATAACTTCCGCACTTAGGTCATTTTGCAGACGTCCATTTTTCATTATGCATGTCATTATCTTTGTTACATCAAATCATGCATGATGAATTGTCATCATAAGTTGAAGAGGATCTCCACAAGTACAACCTGCCATGTGCATTTGCATTCCAAAAGCAAATTACTTATATGCACATCTTCAGGGGGAGCCTTTGCCACTTATGAAGACAATACCCTATCCTTTACAATTTCACATATTTTATTCCCCGTTGAAAACTTCAACTAGTTTGTCATCAATCACCAAAAAGGGGGAGATTGTAAATGCATCTAGTGCCACCCCTAGTTGGTTTTGGAGTATTGACGACAAACTTGGTTGAGGGACTAATGTGTTTGTGAGAATTGCAGGATAACACAGGTAGAAGTCCCTCATTGATTCGGTTTTCCTACCAGAGATGACCCCTAAAAATGCATGAAGACATTGAAGTCAAAGGTGGTATGTGAAGACATTCACATTGAAGACTATGACAAGAGAAGACATTGCGTGAAGACTATGGAGCACGAAGACTTAGTTGTTTCGTCGTTCTTTTTCTTCTTTGTTGAGTCATAGGAACCACCGTACTGTTAAGTGGGGTCCAAGTGAACCAGTCAGAATGACTGAAGTTATGCTTAACCAAAATCCTATGTCTTCGAGCGAAGACAATGAGAGCAAATCTTATCCAGAGCTGGATAAGTCAGCTTTGCTTGTAGCCCAAGTAAAGTTGCCGTGTGTGTTTGAAATCTGACCGTTGGAACACGTGTCAGTTCCTTAGTGACCCAGGGTCATTTCGGACAAATCAGGTCGGATTGCCTAGTGGCTATAAATAGCCCACCCCCTACAACCATAAATGGTTGGTTGCTCAGAGTTAGTGTACGGCTTTTGTCGTTTGAGAGCAACCCACCTTGAAGCCTTTGAGAGAGAATTCCTTGCGAGGACAAAGCCCTAAACACCCAGATCCAAAGAGTGTTAGGCATCACTGAAGTCTTCCTGTCTGTGTGATCTGAATACTTATTACACTTGAGGACTGTGAATGCTCCAGCCGGTTAGGCGTCGCGTTCTAAGCATCCAAGAATCATTGTGGATCGCCGGTGAACAAAGTCTGTGAAGGTTTGGAAGTCTACCTTGAAGACTTACCAGAGTGATTGGGCGAGGACTGGGTGTCCTTAGCTCAAGGGGAATAAGGTGAAGACATGGTCTTCTGAATTGAATCTCAGCCTCCCTAACCAGACGTACAGTTGTCACAGCAACTGGAACTGGTCCAACAAATCATTGTCTTCAACAAGCTACTGGTTCCATCCTTCCCATCTCTTTACTTTCAGATTATTCCTTGTGAAGTCATTGCCTGTCTGCATTATCTATTTGTCTTCACTGTGTGACTGCTGTTCTGATTGGCTTCATACTATCTTCCATCCTGATCTATACTGCCTAGCTGCTATTAGTCCTTGTGCTTTCATCTCATTGAATACTTGACTATGGCTTGCTTAGTGTAGTCTACCTTCCGCTGCATGGTAATAGATTGGTTCTATCGTTTGTCTTCGAAACTTCCATGTTTTGAAGACTTTCATAAAAATCGCCTATTCACCCCCTCTAGTCGATAACTAGCACTTTCACATCATGTTTACCCTATCTGTTTAATTATAGATTTTTGTCTTTTGATTTCAACTGTTGTACAATTCTTTCAATTTGGGCTCATATTTGCATGTTACCATATTTTCTTTAACAATCCTACCATTTTCTGCAGAACATCCCTTGCTCTGCAACAGATTATGTAGTGCACAATTTTTCCCTTTACATAGATGAAGGCTCCACGGATGTCATACTGCACACAAACCATGGATTTACAATCGTTGCTACTGTAAGACTTGATGAACATGGTGACTCCTATTTTGGCACTGACTTTTGGAAAGAAATTACAAATTTTTATGTACTGAAAGCTGGCACTAAAATTACACTACACATAAAAGGGCCTGGTCATGAGATATATGCTAACTTCCCCGACAAAAGCATCCGTCCAGACTTTGTTCGAAGTAAGTTTTCTTTTCAACTATCTACATGTTGACTTACCCAGCAATGTCAAATGAATTGTGTGGTATTTAAGCAACCAATTGTTATTCCCTTTTCTTACTATATTCCTACCTAATAACTTCTAGTTATCAATACATTTTTCTATTGCCCTGTTTTAACTAAATATTCCTTGTACTCCCATTTCTATCAGAAAGCGCCGCTGACAAGGAGACTCCGGAGGTGGAGAACGGGGCTATCAACAAGCAGAGGTGAGGCGAGTTAGAACCACAAGCGACTCCAGCAGGCCTAGACTTCATCAGCAGCCTCCTCGATGATATGTTGAGAGTCATCATCTCCCTCCTCCCAATCAAATATGGGGCACAGACAATCGTCCTTTCCCGGTAGTGGCGCCCCCTATAGAACTCTAGCCATCTCGACCTCATCGACACCCACGAGCTCTGCCATGACTATCGCAAAAGCTTGGATGTGTTCTCCAAGATCCTCGACAGTCACCTTGGCCCAACCAAAGGCCTTAGAATGGGCAAGTTTTGTTCCAACGGCAAGGACCGAGCCAAGCTTGACGACTGGTTCCGATCACCCGCCCTAGATCAGCTCGAGGAGCTCACTTTTGATGATGGGCATATGTGGTCGCTGCCAACATCCGCACTTCGCCTCGCGCCCACGCTGCGTGTCACCAAGTTCAGGAACTGCCATCCCCCCTTAATGACGCGCCCGCTCTTATTCTACCATGACTGAAGCATCTCGAGCTCGTCGCCGTCTGCCTCTCAAACGGTGACATGGAGCGCCTGCTCCGTGGCTGTACTGCACTCGAGTTCCTTCGTCTTCAGGCGATCAAATGGGTGAGTACCTTCCAGATCACCTCCATGACTCTCCGGACTATTTATGTGTGTTGTTGGTGCGGCAGGAAGACATCACAAGATGTGTACCACGGTATGGTCATTGAGGACACACCTGCACTTGAGAGATTACTTGTAGTTGATCAAGAAGGTCCAACAAGAATCAATGTCATTTCTGCGCCGAAATTGACAGTGGTGGGCTACTCGTCTCACAAATACTCCGAACTTGTTATTGGATCCACACCTGTTCAGGTACAACAGCCGCCTTCTACCTCTCCTTCTACAAATTAACATTATTTCTAATTTTGAAGATGTTTGTTCGTCTGTCATTCAGAAAACGATTCTGACAAGCTTGACCCCGAAACTGCGCACAGTGAAGGTCTTGACACTAGAATCTATCGGCCCCAACTTGGAGCAAGCTATCAGTTTCCTGAGATGCTTTCCGTGACTGGAGAAGCTATATATCGAGGTGATGTTCCTTTCTTGTTAAATGTTAACCATAAGGGAGTTCAAGTTTTCTTAGGGAACTTTTCATCCACTCCAACCTCTTGTGAAGAAGGCTACATTTTTCTAGAATGCAATCAAATGCCCATGTTAATCATGTCAGATCGAAGATGACATGTTAGTGCATTTTACAAATCCTGCAAACCAAATAGGCCTGTAGTAAATGTTCAAAACTGCATGTAGACACTAACACGTTTTCTTCTTTTGCAGATAAGATTAGGCCCAGTGGTGTATAATGTGATACAATATAACAATCACGTTGAATGCCTAGATCTGCATCTCTCAGAAATTACTTTGAACTCCTGTTGAGGGACCTTACCGGAGATTATATTCGCCAGGTTCTTTATTCTCAGAGCAAGGGTGCTGAAGGAAATGAGGTTTGCCCTACATTTATTTCGCAAAAATGATTGGTTCAGCACCGGCGCCTGCGGCAGAATGGAGTAGGCTCAAAAAATGCGGAATTTCATTTTGGAACTTTAGACGATAGAGTAATCGGAAGTCATCGTGTCAACCTCGTACATGACTTCTAAGTGGCTGACCCCTTTGCAAAAATTGTGAGGTTTCGAAACTAGACTTAGAAGCGGTGATATTAGTTTGAACCTCTCTGATATCCATGTTCAGCGGATCAGCGCGAGCATTTGCAACTGATGAGATAAATTTCATTTTTAATATCAGTTTGAACCTTGTAATCTTTGAATTTGAGCCATATAACTCTAGAATTTGAACCTTGTAACATTTCGAGCTTTTGTGATAGAATCGTTGAAATGGCATCATATGAGACTTGTATATTGCTAACACTATTTTGACCTTAATATGCAATGGTCTTAGATTTTATTAACCATTCTCGAATCAGTTTACCTTGTCGATCTCACAGCACACGATCTGCATAGCTAAATCGACTTCGATCTTGGACATTATTGCACACAATTGGTTTCTTCCACCGTGCGCACTGTAGAGCGCATAATTACTTATCGCACTCGAGTGTCCATCATCACCCTTCTATGTAACTTTGACCTCATCACCCATGGGTAAACTTATAATCAAAGTCATTCCGCACACATTGCTGTCCCTCTTCTAGCCGACGCGTGTCCAAACAAGCCGGGCGGGAAGCTTGCGCGGTAAACAGTGCGGTAGCGCGGGAACAGGCTCACCGACAATATATTTGGCGCCTCTTCAAGCCCACGCGTGCGGGGTGGTGTTGTCAAGCGTGCATTGGAATCCTCCACTATGAACGTCGTGACAAGACGTGACGATTACAGACCGGTCGGCCCCCATTTATTACAGCGGCCATTTAGCCCTTGTGTCTCTTCAACCTTTCGATCGCGCCCCACCATTGCAAGAAGCACACCCACCACGAGAAATTCTTAGAGGGTATCCTACGCGGCTCCAATGGCACTCAGAGCGGCTGCCGACGACGAACAACAGTTCACCATGCGTGCCATAGTGGACACCGACAGAAGGTTCATGGACCTCTCAGTGGTGTACACCAACGACCCGGTCTGGGTGGAGCACTCCATCCACATTATGGAGTTGTTGCTTGCCCCGGAGAAGTACAAGGTGGTTGGGTTCGACCTCGAGTACACCCGCGCTCGTGTCGGGTCTCGTCCCAAGGTCGCCGTCACGCAGATGTGCGTGCGCCACCACGTCCCCGTCTACCACTACTGCCTGGCCACAAGGCCTTGCGAGCGTTTCGTCAGGTTTGTCAACAACCCCCACTACATGTTCGCTACGGTGAACATCACCAACGATGTAAAGGCGCTCGAGAATTCGGGCTTCGCCTGCCAGAATCTTGTCGACATCCAGGGCCAATACAAGATCTGGGGCAGCAAGGAGCATGAGAAGGACTCACTGGTTCATGTCGCCGAGGCCATCATCGACCCCTTCTACAGAGATATGAAGGATCCGTGCAACAAGGACAAGCGTGCCTTGTTGCACGGATCCTTGCGAGCGTTTCGGGTCTCGTCCCAAGGTCGCCGTCACGCAGATGTGCGTGCGCCACCACGTCCCCGTCTACCACTACTGCCTGGCCACAAGGCCTTGCGAGCGTTTCGTCAGGTTTGTCAACAACCCCCACTACATGTTCGCTACGGTGAACATCACCAACGATGTAAAGGCGCTCGAGAATTCGGGCTTCGCCTGCCAGAATCTTGTCGACATCCAGGGCCAATACAAGATCTGGGGCAGCAAGGAGCATGAGAAGGACTCACTGGTTCACGTCGCCGAGGCCATCATCGACCCCTTCTACAGAGATATGAAGGATCCGTGCAACAAGGACAAGCGTGCCTGGCACTCGGCCTGGATGGAGAAACTCGACAAAGCTTACGTCGTGTACGCGACCAAGGAGGCGTACACGAGCTACGACATGTACAGGCGGATCGTTGACATGAGGAAGTGCCTCCTTCCCCAAAACGGCCAGGGATACAGCCAGAAGCAGTGCAATGGCAAGCGTCGTCACAACAATAAGTAGATGATTAGATCCTCGTTTCTCCTACTTTAGTATGCATATAATTGCTTGCTTTGGTGTGTGGAAATGTTATGTGTGTAGTCACTTGTGTAATTATATGCTTAATTTGGTTATGCAATGCTATCTTTTTAAGTATATATGTTGATACTCTGTAGACAGATCGTAGATATTGTGCGGACAAAGAAAATCACATCGCACATGGACTAAACAATGTAACCCGTCGGTGATGTTTTCATCAATCACTCACAATTGTATACCAGCAATCGTTTGCTCACAACACACACTGCTTGTTAGCAGTAATCGTCTATATTGTCATCGGTCTTCGCACACGTTTTCGATTACACACCTGTTTGCCTCGTATCACATAGATCTTGTTCATTTGAACCATTTTTGCTCTCATGTCTCAACGCAAACAGTTCATCCGAGTGAACCGCATGCTGTATATTGCACACATCTTTGATCTGGCTGACCGTTTCTTTTGTGTTGCCTAATCACAAACAGATCATCCGAGTGAACCGTACGTTGTACATCGCACACACCTTTATCTGGCTGCCCGTTTATTTCGTTCCTCCTCATCGCAAATAGTTAATTGAGCTGAACTGTATGCCCTGCATCGCACACGCAACTAAAATCTGAAACGTGTTTGATACATGCTCCATCGCAAACGTTTTGCACCTTTCTTGACGATTTTTTACACCACTGTTTGCGATTATGGCATCGCACATAGTTTCGTCGAAGGGTCTCTGATCATAGTGTCGCGTTAGCAGCAACCTGCAGTAGTGTGATAACCTTGGTTTCATAACTAAGGGAAATACTTATCTTTGATGTGCTGCATCATCCTCTCCTCTTCAGGGAATTACCAACGCAGATGTAAGCAATCAGTGTTATGCGACAAACAGGTCCATAATCAGATATGTGTGCGAAGATCATTAATAAGACAGACGATTACTGCTAATAAGTCGTGTGTGTTGTGGGCAAAAGCTTGTTGGTATACAACTGTCAACGATTGATGAAATCATCACCAATGGGTTCCCTAGCTTAGTCCTTGAGCGATGTGATTGCATACAGAACAACAACATATATACTTAATTATAAAGACGTGTTTGCATAACCAAATTAACCATCGAATTACATAGGTGGCTAGCACACATACGAACATTTGCACACCAAAATAAATTATTACATGCATAATTAACTAATATAAAAGATCATCTGACCATCATCTACTTTTTTTTGTGATGCTTGCCGCCACTGCTCTGCTGGTGGCTCGGTCCGGCCTCGTTGATTACGGGAAGGAGGCACTCCCTCATGTCAACGATTCGCCTGTGCATCTCTTAGCATGTGTACACGTTCTTGACCGTGAACTTGAGGTGAGCTTCATCCACTTCCCGCATCCAGGCTCGTGCCAGGATACATGATTTATTTTCTTGGCATCCTACTTCATCTTTTCGTAGTAGGGGTCGATGATGGCCGAGACGAGTTCAACCATGGAGTCTTTCTTCGTGCCGCCCCAGACCTTGTAGTGGTCACGGATTCTAAAAAGTTAGTTTACAAATTTAAAAAAAGTTCATCAAGTTTGAAAAAAGTTCATTAAATATAATAAAAAAATTATCGAATTGAAAAAAGTTCGTGCATTTTGAAAAGGGAAAAAGGCTCATCTGTTTGAAGAACAAATTGCGAATTAGAAAAAGAAAAAAAGGGACAGAGAAAAATGAAAAATGAAAGGAAAGAAAAAAAGAGAAGAAAGAAGAAAATACGCAAAACATGTATGTAATCACATCAAGGTGAGGTGGCCGGGTGGTTATCGTATACCAAACACGTACGTGGCGGGTTTGAATCACACTTTCTGCGCTTTTTTCGCAGTGTAAAAAACAGAGAAAAAAGTGAATCGGGCCGGCCCAGCTCGCGGGAGGGGGGGGGGGGGGGGGGGGGGGGGGCGGGCGCTTGTTTGCAAACGGGCGCTTAAAGCGCGCCAAATAGGAATTGACCTCACACTTTACCTCTTCCAGACGCCTCCCTGCTAAAAAAAAACAGGGACGGCGACCGCTCTTCACCGCTGCCCCTTTCTCCTCTCGGGCGTCGGCAGATCTGCGCGGGCCGCTATCCTCTCCTTCCAGACAGGCGACAGTCCTTCCTAGCCATGGTGAGCCCCCTGTCCTCTCTTTCGTCTAGGTGCTCTCCTTCCCTGTATACCATCGCCGCAGAATTTGGGCGGCCACTGAGGTCAAGTGAAATTCCCTTTGAACGCTAGATTGTTTGGCTGTAGTTCGGAGAGGTTGCAGTCTTGATTGGAGGAGTTGGTAGAATTTAAACTCTGCTTTTTCTGCTAATGCACTGCCTGCTACCGGCTATTTAGGGTACATCTTCCAATCTTCCATGTTTCCAGCTTGTAGTATTAGTATTTCTAAGCATATACATAGTTAAAAAAACGCTAGGCGTTAATTGTATGTTCTGCCACCGCCTTGGGCTTTTCTGACCAAAGCCCACGCTTATGCACACATTAAGCACTCCGCTACCGCCTAGAGCCTAGGCTGCCCTTTTAAAACTATGAGCATATAGAAAAATAGCTTATATATTGCGTTGCATATATATATTAGCTATGTCCCCTCTGTCGGCACATGTTTGCCTGTGCTCATACAATGCATCTTAGAAATATAGTTTTTTAGGTTTTAAGCTACTGTGGGAGGATGTGTCAAGCTGTGGCCTAGCCAAGCTGTGGATGGTCACCTAGTGCTATCTCAACTAAGGTGGGGAACGTACGCTACTATGTATGTTTCTGCCAAGATTTGAGCTCGTCCTCAGGTCGGATTCGGATCCTTTTCTCTCTCTTGAAATTCCGTAGATATAGATGTCTCGACTGCCGAATCCGAATCTGTAGAACAACTCGATTCCGTTGATTCACTGTCCATTTTTCATAGTCTTTCTTTCTTTATATAGTTATATAAGTAATAATGTTTAGTATAAAAAAAGGCGTAGATAATGTGCACTGGTTTTGAGTTCAATTGGAAGTAACTAGTTTCCACGTTTCTCCTGTAACCTACCGTTTAGGGGCGGTTGTGTCTGGGGTATCTGGATCAGCATGTTCAGCGTGTATATATTTTCTTTGAAGGTTGGTGGTGACAGCAAAAAAATCACTTGCTTCCCCGAGTTCTTGGAACTCAACGCATATCTTCCACAATTGGCCGATTCCCATCATGCTGCAAACACTTTACTCTCAACAAAATCATGCATATATTGGCTAGCCGCCTAACATACCTTTTGGATTATATACAACAGGGGTAGCGAAACAAAGTACACTCGCCATTCTTTCAAAAATGGCAAATCTCATGTCGGATACTTGTCAGTGCAATATATAGCTTAGAAAAAGAACCGTTTGACTTAAACATAAAGATGGCTGCGGAACAAAGTATTTTGTGTGTGGTGTTTTCCCCTATATGTATTTCACCTGAAGTATGTACGCTATGGTCTATGGGAATGTAGGCAACCAGGGGCCAGGGCATATTATCAAGCAGGTTAATTTCAACAAGAAAAAGAAATATCTGATATTTAGGTCCAGTATTAAAGATCAAGTGCTGCTTATTTACTTATTATCCATCTTGCCTTCAGTTATGCTTAGACACTTCCTACAAAATGCACATGGAAAGCTTTCCTGCAATTTATAAGAGCAAACTTATTGGCTTATTGCACAATATGAGAATTTATGTTTCAAGCAGAACATTTAGTTACTGCCAGGAAGTAATGCCTGCTATCTGATTCATTATTTGAATTTGGCTGTTTCCCCTTTGTTATGGGTTGCCATCATTAATGTGATGCGTAGTCGATCTTACCTATATTAGAAAACAATGTGTCGGCATAAAAATCGTAGCTAGCTCACACACACACACACACACACACACACACACAATCTGAAGAGTTGGAAAAAGCATCGTTTGGTGCTGTGGGAAGCCTGAGGCTGTAGGTAGCTGGCGGCGCATCAACCTTCTCCTGTGAGGAATCAACAGTGTGGACGAAGGAGAGGAGGCAGCATGGAGAAGAAAGGACGAAGGAGATAACATTCTGTTGTGTTACCTGTCTGGTTGCTGACACTGCTGCTGCCTGCCTGCTTGTGGAGTTAGGGCTAGCAGGAGTGGGACGGGGGTGGAGTCGGCTGCATGTAAGAGAATCTTGGGGGAACCCTAACTTCATGTCATGTGCATATGTGTTGTTCTGGTGGGCAGTCTTTGCTGCTTTAATGGGCTGGCAAGTCTTTGCTGACTCATTTTTTATTCTCTCTATTTTCTTTCACAAATGTGTGCCTTCTTCAACCTACTGCATTCTTAGGCCCTGTTTGGTTCAGCTTTTATCGACGGATTCCGCTGCCGCGCAGCAGAATCTGAACCAAAGGGCGAACCCAGGAGAGTCCGATTCCAGAAATCCGCTGCCAAAATCTGAACCAAAAGCGGAAGCAGCCCAGGATGTGCTTTCCAAAATCTGATTCCGCTGCGGGCCAAAATCTGAAAAAGCTGTATCAGCTGGTTTGCCAAATGACCTACATCTTTTTCACATCAGATTTTCCACAGCTGTTTTTCCACAGCAGATTTTTCACAGCTGCTTTTAGAAATCCACAGCCGAACCAAACAGGGCCTTAGACTGCCAGCTAGCCTGCGCTTAAGCGGGGTAGGCGCTATAGGTGCTGAGCGGCCATCCAGCAGCTGCCTTGAGGATCTAGCATGTTTTTGACCTTGATATGAACTTTTTACTTTTTCTCAAGTAGAACTTGTGATTGCAAGACTAAGTATGTTATCGACACTATTGCTTGTTGCAAGACATTGTCTAGGGTTGTGTTTGCTTTACTCTGCGACTATTATTACTACCTGACAAGAAGTTTTGTGGATACCATAAATTGAATAATATTCTTCAACTTAAGGGACATCAACTGTTTAAATAGAGGAACCATACCTCACATACAATCAATGGGTACTCTAGACAATCTTCACTTTGTAGTAATGGCTCTGTCAGTACAAGAGTTGCTTCTAGAAATAGCGGCTATTTTAGAAACCTATTCAACACCCAAATATGGGCAAGTTTATTAACTCTTTATCCCATTTATTTAGCATCCATTGATATACATTGTTATTCACTGTGGTATCTTAACAATGATTAAATTAATCCATTGGTAGTCTTTGAGCAATTTGTGTGTATTGATATCTTAATCTGTTTTTGCGCATCTTGTAGGCTGTTAGGCACACCATTATTCTGATGCAACCATCCCAAAACAGGAGCCCCAGGACGCTCATGGATTATAATTCAATTAACCATGCATTGGATGGTAAGTGTAGTTTCTTTAAGGAACCTGTGCTGCAACCTATGTTTTTAAAGCGTCCCTAAGGCGACGCCTAGGCGTCGAAGCGCTCCCCCTCCGCTTTGGAAAATTGACCGCTTTGGGCGCCTAGGCGCCAACGCGCCCCCCTCCCTAAGGCGGTAAGGCGTCGCCTTAAAAACATAGGCTGCAACATTCAAACAACTGGCCCAAATAATGTTATTAGCATGATCATAGTGATTACCATGTCAGTTGGAGATTTTGTGTAGTTGCTCACTTGCTCTTATGTTTTGCATTTGGAACCTCATTCATTTTTCCCTCATTAACAAGTCTTTCCCCTCAGTTTTGGCTGTGTTAAAGATGATTAGTTTAAAATTGCAATAACGATCACCCTGTGCCTATCCCATCCTATTATTAGTTGGAGGCACGGTCAATATTTAAGGCTCTATCTGTCTATGCATTAAACTTGTGAGTGCTCGAGTTTTAGGAAACCAAAGACGAACTGGGTAGCTCAGTGGCAGTGTATCAAACCAGAATTATTCCATTGAAAAAGACCAATGTTTCCTGTTCCCTACTCTATGCTCAACTGCTCACTACCAAACCGATGGTTACGTCATATGCCGTAATAGAGTCAGAATTCCTTTTTCTTCCGAATTGCTACCACTATGGAAATGTCAGGAATCTGTGGTCTCTATGAAAGGAAAATCAGGGATATCAACCCAATGATCCCGAACATAACCTATGACATCACCGACCTGTACAACTTCATCGACGGCCTAGCTGACATCAGTGTGCTAGTGTGAGTATAATATAACTTTGAAGATCATCAATCATTATTAGATCACTACGGGCAAAAGTTGATTCACATGTTACTGTCCAGAGTTTAAACATATCTATGTTTTCTGCTTGCAGCTATGATCATGAAATCCATGCGTTTCTGCCGTATGACTGGCAGTGGATAAAGCAGAAGTTGTTTCAGCACCTTAAGAAGCTGGCTCAAAGATAGTGACTGGTGCGTGGTGTTGGTTCAGTATGCCGTGACCGGCAAGCATGTGTGATAATTTGTTTCCAATTAGTGCACCAGAAAGCCTTTTCTTGTACAATGATGAGAATTTCACATGGCATGCTTATATTCTACTCCCTCCGTTCCTAAATATAAGTCCTTTTAGAGATCCCAATGCGGACTACATATGGAGCAAAATGAATGAATCTACACTCTAAAATATGTCTATATACATCTGTATGTAGTCCGTATTGAAATCCCTAAAAAAGACTTATATTTAGAAACGGAGGGAGTAGGTGTGAAACTCATAGGTTGATGGTGGTTATATAGGGTCATGTTATAATTATATTAGGCATGAAGAAAATAAGTTATTATTCAGTCCAAACTTGCATATTTGTTGTTGGAGTTTTATGTTTGTTCCAGTTGACACTAAAACATACTTGCATCAGCTATGTCATTTTTACGAGGTTGTATGCAGCCAACAGCATGCTGCAATCATTTTTTCTATGTACAATCCGCACTGAAACACACGATATGCACTGTCCTTACAAGTGGGCAATGCAGGACCTGTCTGTCAACGACTTCAACGAGGACGAGATCGAGGCTTGAGCTCCGCTTCTCTGTCCTGTCCACAGCAAGTTATGCATGCTTACCTTTTCTCTGCCCAGGTTGAATCCTGCACCCATGCTAGGTAACCTCTTTTTTTCTTGATGTTGGACAATGCACTTTTGGATGTTTGATGAATTGTTTCTCGCCAATGCTTCAAATCTAACTACAAGGAATTTCCTCTGGAATATTTGACAATTTACTAACAGGAGAAGTCTTCATTTACTATGTCTTGCATGGTCATGTTGCTCTTTTAAATTGTGGTTGTGAAGGATGATATCCCGGAGAAGAGCTACATTGGCTCCTTTGGTTAATTGTTTAATGTGTGCTTGACTGTTTTCTACTAGCATTGAGCATAGATGAACGGCACCATGTCGGCGAGGAGTAGCAGCAGTAGGTCGGCTCAGTCCGAATGGCAATTTTCTTTGTTGTTTTCTATTATTCAACCACATATGTTCGTCTCTTTCTAATGGCCCATGTAACTTCAAAATCTGCAGTGCCATATTTACTTGCACTTTGTTCATAGGATTGCTGCTACATTCTGAGCACAACCTTTGATGTTTTTTGTTTCACTTGTGCTTAGGCCAATTCCAACCCTCGACCCCAAAGGGACGTCCGGTTTGTCCGGATTTTGCCCGTTCGGGTAGGCAAAACGGACACGTGCGTCCGCTCGTGGTCGTGCGGCTGTCGGTGTGCCCAACCGGTCCACCGCATCCCAAACTGTCCGCCTTTTGGATTTAGAAATTTGACCCTCAAACAAACCCAAATAGACATTGCAAATAATTTTAAAATATTAATATAAACATTAACGTCAACAAAAGTCCGGTCCAATACATTTCTTAACTAAACTTAAAATTAAAAGACAAAAAAGTAGATAAGGTCGTTGCCACTGCGGCTTCTGTCGTCTTTAGTTGCCGTCGTCCTCGTCGTCGTCCCCGGTGAGGTCGACGTACTGCGGTGGCTGCCAGAGGTCGGCTGGCGGCCTCTTCCAGGTCGGAGGCGCATGCTGTGGCGTCGTCTTTAGTTGCCGTCGTCCTCGTTGTCGTCCCCGGTGAGGTCGACGTACTGCGGTGGCTGCCAGAGGTCGGCTGGCGGCCTCTTCCAGGTCGGAGGCGCATGCTGTGGCGCCTGCGGTGGCGCCTGCACAACCTCTGACTGTGGCGGTGACGGTGACCACGTGCCAGTGTCCACCCACCCGGGCTCCGGCATGCACGACACCGTATCCGTCCATGACAAGGACTGGCCGACCAAGGTCGGGTTCCATGCCGCCGGCTTCTCCTCGCGCACGTCCTCCATGGCCTTCTCCTTGACGACTGTGTCGAGCTTCGGGATGGCGACGTCGCCGGCCGCGGGGTGGGCCTATCATCTCCTCGAGGCCCTACCATTGGCGCTCGTCATGGGTGCAGACGGAGTCCTCTATCACTAGCCTCATGAGCTCCTCCTCGATGGTCATCGGAGCAGGTGGTGGCGAGGACGGTGAAGGAATGGGCATGAGGCCGTGAACCAGCCTACGCCCACGCGCCCGCGGCTGACTGGGAGGACGACCGGCAAAAAGGATTGTCGTCGCAGATCGTGCTCGTCGCGGAGCCATGTATCCCACGGCAGGGAGTCCACGGCGTACCTCGCGTCGTGGAAGAGGTCCGGCGGTAGGCAGGCGCGGCGGCGGTCGATCTCCTCGCGACGGTCGCGGCCGCTCACCAAGATCGGTGGAATGGGCACCCGATCCGCAGAGAGATGCCAGTTATTGGGGAGGTGCATGTCGCTCCCCGGCAACGGTGTGCCCGTCTCCCAATAATGCTTGCATATCTCCGCCTTGGTGTACAGCCACATGCGAGGAGCGGTCACCGACGGTGACATGTGGAACGCTGGAGGAGCGGCTGCAATGGTCGGAGGACGACCCGACCTCGTGGTCGTGCTTCCCCTTGCGGCCGGGATCCAATGCCAGCCCATTCCGCCGTCTGCGAGGTGGAGGAAAGGCGGACGGAGCTAGGGTTTGGGCATGTCGGGCTTCAAGGAGGCACGTGTTGTCGGGAGTGGAAGTGTGGATTGACAGGTCCATGACTTCCACATTAAAAAGGACGCCGACCCCACGGCTGGGAGGCTGACAGGCGGCGCGCACGCGCGCCTCGCTCGTGCGCCGTAAATGCGAGCGGTGGGAGGTAGGTGGGCGGCTACAACGTGGGCCCGAGGCAGACGCGGAGCGGACACGTTGACGTTCGTTCGCTGTTCGTCTGGACGCATACCGGGCGTAATTTTGTGTCGGAAATGGAGCGGGCTGGACGTCACACGGACAAAAAATGAAGATGGGGTTGCATGTTGGGCTGTGGCGTCCCTTTGGGCCACAGACACCCCGGACCGGATGGTGTCGTGTGTTGAAGTTGGCCTTATAGGCTCACAATCTACCTGCATGACGCACATGACCCCTGCGTCGCTCTCATGGGCGACACGGGGGGAGACCCAGCCACCGGCCACCTCAAGCCCCTTGTGCACCACGCTTGTGCACCACATCGAAGGGTGTCTATAAGGGTTTCTATTGTGTTCCCAAGCAAAAAACTCACAATGCAAAGGTTTCAGAATAAAGGTAGAATCACATGAAACCCAACATTGAATGTAGGAAACCGATGAAAACCACACGAAAACGTTGTTTTAAAGTTTCAGAAAGGATTAAAAAACGATGAGATGATAAGAGGGTGATGCCCTATATCCATACGAAAATTCAAGTTTAAACACATTACGAGATGCGAGCTATAAAAAGAAATCATCATTATATAGTGTCAAACAGTAACATCACTATTCATGCTGAGTTTGTTTTTTTATAGCTCATATCCGGTAATGTGATTTAGAGTTTGGCGCGCCTATAGAACATTACCCTCTTAACATCAAATATATTTTTTCAGTTTTTTTTAAACTTTCAAAATTAGCTTTTATGATTTTTTGAAGGTTGGTTTTCATGTGATATTATCCTGAGAATAAAATGGGCCACCGGAGGCGCCCACGCCCTCGGTCGTTGGTCTTCGGCCTACACGGCACTCGTCGACTCTCCACAAGATCTCATCGTAGTTCTATACTCCGTGGCTGCACAAAACCGCGTGAACTCGACGATTTGGACAGAAACGGCGATTTGGAAAATGAAGTCGTGAACTTGGGATCATGGATAGGTACTGGTGACAATTGTTGCTTTCGCAGCTTATATTACATTTGGCCATCGTGCGCCATTATTATTCAGAGGAAAAGGGAACTTGATGAGGACGTACCGGACCACACACTCGTTGCTGCAGCCACTATAAATATTATCGGGCACAATTATTATTCAATTCGTATTACTAGCACCAGGAGCTGCAGCTTAATTAATTGTTCATTCGCTCCAGCAATTCAGCAGCCACAATGGCATCCGCCGCTAGCTCCAACAACACCGCCACGCCCGACCTCGACCTGGAAGCGCAAGTGCCCACGGTGAGCGAGATCGCGCGGTCCGTGTTCCCAGGGGCTTCCCCGACGAAGGCGCAGCTCGCAACCTCTCTCTGGGCAGTGGGTTCTGCCAGTTTCGCGTTCGGCATGAGCACCGCCTTCCACCCGCCGCAGGCCGGACCAATCTTCGGTCCTGTTTTCTGCTACCTCATCCTCGCCGTGGTCGTCGCCACCGCCGCCGCCGAGATGGCGACGTCCATCTTTCTGCACATCCCGGCCCTCTCCGGCAAGCCGCGCCTCCAGGCCTTCGCGAGGCGTCTTCTGCCGTGCGGGTACCTTGTCCTCCTCGTCTCCGTCTCCGCCAGCGGCCTCGCCATCCCATTCAAGCCCTGATGACCCAAGTACTACACGCTAGTCCAAGCTAGTCAAGAGTCCGGTGCTGCAAGTGGTATTGTGGAAATATATGCGGAGGTGAGTTGGTCCTACAAATAATCCTAACCGGTTCTGGCATCTTAGAGAACACGGAGTGTTGTTCGATCGAGTATATATATCTGCTTTGCTATGCTATATGCTAGTACTAGTTGCTAGGTGCAGGCTAGGTTGGCCATATATTTACACATGTGTATATGATTCTTTTATCTCGCCAAAAAAAAGTATACAGGATTCTTTTATGGTGGTTTTGTATGTATAATTCTTTGCATCAGGGTATCTGTACCGTGATAATTAGAAGAAATAAAGAGATTCCGTGTGTTTTTTTTTCGGGGAGTGTGTATTTTATATGTGTTCGATCCGCAAGCTGTAGTACTCCGATCAACTATACTGTACAAGTTAAATTTTCCTAGAAAAGTATACAATTTAAATATTCTAAAAAAAGCTGTGCAGGTTAAATCCTTGGGTGTGATACTTATTTGCTTGTTCCGGAAATATACTGGAAATGGTGAAGATTAATTTGGCGTGGATTCTTCTTCCGGTGTAGATTAATTTAGTTGTCCAGGCCGATCCATTTCAGACTTTCAGGCCTCCTTTAGTTTGGAGAAATTTCATAGGAATTTTAGAGGATAGGAATTTTATAGAATTTTTTTCTTTAGAGCCCTTTGGTTCATAGAAATAGATTCCTATTCCTACATAGGATTGGTTCCTATCCTTCATATTTCATAGGAAAAAAAATGAGTCTAGACTCAATGAAAAAATTCTTTTGGTATCAATTAAATGACATCTCGTTTCTTATTCCTACTCATAGGATTTGAGATATATGCCATCTCATTTTCTACAAAATTCCTATTCCTATGATAATCCTATCCTATGAACTAAAAAAGGCCTCAGACACATGGTGCAGACACGCTGAGCAAGTTTTTCAACTAGCGACCTCTTTTTTTTTTTGAGAAACAGCGACCCCTCATAATCATAAAGAAAAGAAAAAAGTTGTCCAACTAGTGAACGTGGACCTATCCGGACAGGGTCGCACGGCACGGCCCAGTCGGAGCCGACGTCACCCCACACTTAACCCTAGAACAACCCCAAAAAAACAAAAAACAAAAACTTAACCCTAGAACATCTTCCAGACGCCTCCCTGCTCGCCCTCTCGCTCTCGCCTACTCGGCAAACCAGCGACGGCGACCGCTCTTCACCGCTGCCCCCCTTCTCCTCTCCTCTCCTCTCCTCTCGGGCATCGGCAGATCTGCGCGGGCCACTATCCTCTCCTTCCCGACAGTCCTTCCTAGCAATGGTGAGCCCCCTGTCCTCTCTTTCGTCTAGGTGACCTCCTTCCATGTATACCACCGCCGCAAGAATTTGTGCGGCCACTGAGGTCAGGTGAAGTTCCCTTCGAAGCCTAGGTTGGTTGGTTGTAGTCTGTAGATTGGAGGAGTTCGTAGAATCTAAACTCGTGTCTCCTTTTGTTTTTTTTCCGCTAATGCACTGCCTGCTGCCGGCTAGTTAGGGTGCATCTTCCATGTTTCCAGCTGCTATTATTTCTAAGCATATATATTGTTAAAAAAAAGCGCTAGGTGTTAATTGTACGTTTTGCCACAGCATTGCGCTTTTCTGACCAAAACCCACCCTTATGCACAGATTAAGTGCAATTAAGCGCTTTGCATATAGAAAAGTAGGTTATATAGAAAATGTTTATATAACCGCAATCAAGGGCCTTGCACAGATTAAGCGCAATTAAGCACTTTGCGCTTTTCTGACCAAAACCCACCCTAGAGCCTAGGCATGCCTTTTTTAACTATGAGCATATAGAAAAGTAAGTTATGTATAGCCTTTTAGGTTTTAAGCTGAGAAAAGGGACTATGGGAGGATGTGTTGAGCCGAGCCGAGCCGTGGCCTATCCGAAGACGTTGATGATCACCTAGCTATATTGATTAACGTGGGAACGCATGCCACTGTGAATGTTTGTGCTAAGGTTTGAGTCTGTCCCCGGGTCGGATTCAGATCCTTTTATTCCTTTTGTAATTCCATAGATATGGATGTCTCGACTGCCGAATCCGAATCCTTAGAACAACTGGATTTCGTTCATTCACTGCCCATTTTCATATAGTCTTTTCTTTCTTTGTAGCTAAGCAATAATGTTTGGTACAAGAAAAGGCGTAGATAATGTGCATTGATTTTGAGTTCGATTCGAAGTAACTAGTTTCCACGTTTCTCCTGTAACCTACTGTTTAGGGGCGGTTGTGTCTGGGGTGTCTGGATCAGCATGTGCACCGTGTATATATTCTCTTTGGAGATTGGTGGTGACCGCAAAAAAATTACTTCTTCCCTGAGTTCTTGGAACTCAACCCATATCTTCCACAATCGGCCGATTCCCGTCATGCCACAGCACATCACCCTCGACAACATTGTGCATATATTGGCCGCCCGCCTAACGTACCTTTTGGATTATATACAACATGGCTTGTGAAACAAAGTATACTCACAATTCTTTCAAAAATGGCTAATCTCATGTCGGATGCGTACCAGTGCAACATAGCTTAGAAAAAGAGCCTTTTGACTTAAATATAAAGATGGCTGCGGAACAAAGTATTTTGTTTGTGGTATTTCCCCCCTTATGTATTTCACCTGAAGTACTTACGCTATGGTCTATGGGCAAGGAGGCAATCAGGGCATATTATCAAAAAAAAGTTAATTTCGGCAAGAAAAAGAAATATCTGATATTTAGGCCCAGTATTAAAGATCGAGTGCTGCTTATTTACTTATTATCCATCTTGCCATCAGTTATGCTTAAACACTTCCTACAAAATGCACATGAAAAGCTTTCCTGCAATTTAGAAGAGCATAGTTATTGGCTTGCACAATATGAGAATTTACCTTTCAAGCAGAGCATGTAGTTACTGCCAGGAAGTAATGCCTGCTATCTGAATCATTATTCAAAATTTTCTGCTTCCCCTTTCTTAAGAGTTGCCATCATCAATGTGATGCGTAGTCGATCTTACCTATATTAGGAAACAATGTGTCGGCATAAAATCGCAACTACCTTACGTGCGCACAATCTGAAGAGTTGCAAAAGGCATCGTTTGGTGCTGTGAGGAAGCCTGAGGCTGTAGGCAGCTGGCGGCGCATCAAACTTCTCCCGTGAGGAATCAACAGTGTGGAGGAAGGAGAGGAGGCAGCATGGGGAAGAAAGGATGAAGGAGAGAACGTTGTATTGTGGTACCTGTCTGGTTGCTGGCACTGCTGCTGCTTGCCTGCTCGTGGAGTTAGGGCTAGCGGAAATGGGGACGGGGGTGGAGTCGGCTGCATGGAAGAGAATCTTGGGGGAGCCCTAACTTCGTGTTGTGTGCATATGCGTCGTTCTGGTGCTTTAATGGACTGGGCAGTCTACACTGACTCCGTTTTATTCTCTTAATATTTTCTTTCACGAATATGTGCCTTCTTCAACCTTCTGCATTCTTAGACCTCCACCTAGCCTGCGCTTAAGCGGGGTAGGCGGTAGGCACTAAGCGGCCATCCAGCAGCTGCCTCAAGGATCTAGCATGTTGTTGGACCTTGATATGAAATTTTTACTTTTTCTCAAACAGAACGAAAGCTATTTGGTGATTGCATGACTAAGTTTGTTATCAATACTATTGCTTGTTGCAAGACATCGTATTGGGTTGCGTTTGCTTCACTCTACAACTATTATTACTACCTGACAAGAAGTTTTGTGGATATGATAATTGCATAATATCCTTCAACTTAGGAATATCATGGTATCAATCAAGCTGTTTAAACAGAGGAACCATACCTCACATGCTATCAATGGGTACTCCAGACAATCTTCACTTTTGTAGTACTGGCTCTGTTAGTACAAGAGTTGCATCTAGAAATAGCGGCTATTTTAGAAACCTATTTAGCACTCAGATATGGAGAAGTTTATTAAATCTTTATCCCACTTATTTAGCAACCATTAATATACATTGCTGTTCACTGTGGTATCTTAACAAAGATTAAAATTAATCCATTGGTAATGTTGTAGCAATTTGTGTGTGTTGATATCTTAATCTCTTTTTGCGCATATTGTAGGCTGGGAGGCACACCATTATTCTGATGCAACCATCCCAAAACAGGAGCTCCAGGACGTTCATGGATTATAATTCAATTAACCATGCATTGGATGGTACGTGTAGTTTCTTTATGGAACCTGTGCTGCAATGTTCAATTAACTAGCCCAGTTAATATTATTAGCATGATCATAGTGATCACCATGTGAACTGGAGATTTTGTGTAGTTGCTCTTATGTTTTGCATTTGCAACCTCTTTCGTTTTTTCCTCATTAACAAGTCTTTCCCCTCAGTTTTGGCTGTGTTAAAAATGACTAGTTTAAAATTTTAATAATGATCAGCCTGTGCCTATCCTATCCTATTATTAGTTGCAGGCATGGTCAATATTTAAGGCTCTATCTGTCTATGCATTAAACTATTGAGTGCTCGAGTTTTAGGAAACCAAAGATGAACTGGGTAGCTCCTCTGTGGCAGTGTATCAAATTAGAAGTATTCTAGTGAGAAGGACCAATGTTTCATGTTCCCTACTCTATGCCCAACTGCTCGCTACTAAAGTGATGGTTATGTCATATGCCGTAATAGAAAACAAATTCTTTTTTTCCCTCCAGAATTGCTTGTTGTTTCATTTTTGTTTTGTAAATTCGTTAACTGTTTGCTACCGCTCCATGGAAATGTCAGGAATCTGTGGTCTCTATGAAAGGAAAATCAGGGATATCAACCCAATGATCCCGAACATAACCTATGACATCACCGACCTGTACAACTTCATCGACGGCCTAGCTGACATCAGTGCGCTAGTGTGAGTACAATATAACTTTTAAGACCATCAATCGTTATTAGATCACTGCGGGGCAAAGTTGATTCACATGTTCCTGTCCAGAGTTTAAACATATATCTATGTTTTCTGTTTGCAGATATGATCATGAAATCCATGCGTTTCTGCCATATGACCGGCAGTGGATAAAGCAGAAGCTGTTTCAGCACCTTAAGAAGCTGGCTCAAAGATAGTGACTGGTGTGTGGTGTTTGGTTCAGTATGTCATCACCGGCAGGCATGTGTGATAATTTGTGTCCGATTAGTCCACCACAAGGGTTTTTCTTGTACAATGATGAGAATTTCACATGGCATGCTTATATTCTGGGTGTGAAACTCATAGGTTGATGGTGGTTTGCCTCCGGCACCCTATATATATGAGATGAACATTATATTTGTTGTTTTACAAGTGTCTGTGCGTCAACGAATGCTTCAGGTTCCAATCTTGGCGGCGCGTCAGGTGCAACCTCATAGTAGGTCTTTATCCTGCAAGGCTTTAAGTTCAGCCAATCAAGAAGAACGTCAAAGTCGTTCCCCCTCGATCAAGATGAACCTGTTGATCCTTGCACTCCAATTGAAAAATACTGTACTCCCCCGTTTTTAAAAAGAAGGTTTATAATTTTTGGATAGAGTCAAATGATTAATACTTTGATCAAGCTTGTAGAAAATAATCAACAACTACAATATTGAACAAATATAATATGAAAAAATATATTTTATAGTGTATCTATTAATTTGGTATCATAGGTCTTGATAGCTTTTGCTACAGACTTGAACAAACTTTATACCGTTTGACTAAATAAGAAATTTGTAGGCCTTTAAAAAAATTGTAGACCTTCTTTTCTGAGGGAATTGGGGGGGGGGGGGGGGGGGGGGTTATGAGTCAAAATTTCGACGCGGATTTTTGGGACATGGTGCCACGGGAAGATGTTATCCTGACCGACGATTGCTGCCATGCGATTCACACTTAATATAGTGCTTGACTGGACTGTGGAATAAGTGAGTGAATACGCAACATTAATACAGTAGACGTTGGCCAGCTATTATTGCATTTGGTGGAGAGGACTGGTATGTATATTTATGGTCAGGATGGAGGGCTGCTGGCTACCCGTCAGAGTAATTAACATTCATGGCCTGGGTTGGGTGGTAGCAAATGAGGTCTGCTCCTAGTAAGTACTTCCTCTGTTCTAAAATAGATGACCCAACTTTGTATTAACTTTAGTACAAAGTTGGGTCATCTATTTTGGAACGGAGTGAGTAAAAATTACTCACCCAACCTGCACTATGGATCCTTGGTCAACCTAGTTCATGGGATTCAGTTCGTCTGATGGTGAAGATTGTTGCTCCAGTTTTTGCTACTAGGTTCTTGCTTGCTTGCCTAAGAAAAAGGTTCTTGCTTACTATGTATGTTCACAGACAACCCTGTATTGCAATAGCAGGTTTGCCAAAACTGCCTTTTTTTAGGCTAGATGAAAATTGCATCTCTCATGTTATGCTAGCAGAAGTTGGTTCTAAACTTGTGCTAACACCTTTACAACAAAAATCAAGGTTCCCTGAAATAAAGCAACTTCTCTTTGTTTTCTCCTTTGCATGGCGATCCAACTAAATCACAAATATTTTCCTCCTTCAGACATGTTTGGAAGATGAGTATTTCATAGTAAAGGGCAGTATTTAGACGACAAATCTGTTTGGGAAGAAAATGGAGAAAATAAAGAAGGCAACAATGGGACCTCTCTTTGTTTTCTTCTTTGCACTGATCCTCGATAAGCTCCACAACCACTGAATTCAACCCTGGGCAACCATCCTCGTCGCCTTGTTCATTTAGCTGTGACCCATTTTTAGATCATCGGACGGCCAATCAGTACCTAGTAATGCTTCATTTCACTGTTGTCCTTCATGTACTAGGTAGTAATTAGTTTTCCATCAAGCTCCTCAGTGTACTAGTATGTGCTACCTGGTTCACCTACCGTGCAAACAGCTTTGTGTTATGGTTGCCCAGGTACAAATGGCCTGGGCAAAACTCCTCAATGCATTACAAATTAATCAAGACTCCTGGCAATATCTAACCATGCTAATCTTCTACAAAGACTGACTGCACACACAAAACATCAGCAAGCAAGCAGATAAATAAGGCGTATCGGGCACACGCCAACTGTCATAAATTTCCCACATACTGCCAACCCTCCTTTAAATGGCTGCGAGCTGCCAAGTTGTAAATGCATGGCAGGCAATCAAGTAATCCAGGAATGATTAAAATCATGTGTGAGGCTGCATTGTGGGCCGTCTGCTGCCGATGTGAGAGGTAATACGCAAGCCATACAAGTTGTATATGATGCATGGAATTAATTATACACGCTTGATGTATTCGACATGCACGAATCACATGGGAATGGACGGGCAGGATACCAACCTCGCGTGGCTGCATGTCCATTCGTGATTTATCGTTAAAATTTAGCCTATACTAGTATAACGTAGAGGTAATATCACCGAGTCATAGAACTTGCGTCTCATGTTCAGTTTGATGCTAGAACTTTGAAAGTACGGTTTTGTGGTCATCTAACTTGACTCAAGCGTGCAGATACGGTCACAATACACATATGCGGGCGCATTCATGTGTATGGCCCTACTTTTTTTTTGACATGGAACACTGTGTATGGCCCTACTTGTCAGTGAAGAAAGGCGCCAGTGTGATGTATTTTTGCACAAAACTACCTCACTTTTTTATTCACAGAAAAACCAGATAGCAGTCCTGAATATATATGCAAAAAATATTAACAGCCAAGAAGAGGGTCCGTCAAGATTCATACCCTCTACCGTCTACCACCTACTGTAACATGAGACGCTCCAGCTACCTCAACAATTCAGCGGAGGATGTATACTTTGATTAAACAAGAACCCATGTGGAAATTAAATGGCTGCGGATACTGCGGCTCATTTGGCAGGCACTATTTTTTTAGATCTTTGTAAAATGTAAGTAGACTAAAAGAAACATAAAACATAAGTAATAAAGTTATGTCCACATATTTGTGTGTTAAAAAATTATACATACTCTCGCAAAAAAAATATTATACATATATGATTAGTAATAAAAACATTTCAATATAAACCTGTGTATTATATATATAATATTTAGAAAAGTGTAAGTAATAGTGTTATGGTCAAATATTTGTGTGTTAAAAATATTATACATACACGATGATTAGTAAATAAATATAAATCTGTGTATTATATGAAAAATATTTGGTAAAATATTTTATAAATCTGAGTATTGTGTAAATATATGTGTTTTATAAATGTGCGTACTACATTTTTTTCAAAATTACAATTCAATAAACATATTTATTTAATAAACATTTTTGGTGTCAGTATTAACTAAATATTTTATATATAATACACAGGTTTATGTTTAGATGTTTTTGTTTACTACTCATCGTTTGTATGTATAGTATATTTAACACAAAAATATTTGCACGTAAGTTTAATACGTATGTTTTTACTAAATATTTTATATATAATACACATATTTATATTACTTACGTTGTACTAAATATTTTATATATAATGCATATGTCTATATTTAAATGTTTTTATTTACTAATCATTATCTATATATAATATTGTAACACAGAAATATTTGAGCATAACTATATTACTTACATTTTACAGATATTTTTCAAAAATAGGTTGTGCAAAAAGGGCCGCAGTATCCGCAGACCAATTAAGCTCCACATGAGTCCTTCAGTACCTGTCAATATTTGTCATCCGGAGGTCAAACATCTCTTGAAAAAATAACTGGAGGTCAAACATATCTCGAAAAAATAGCTGGAGGTCAAACTACTATTGGCTAGTCCGTCACGCCTTAAAACAATCCATCCCGGTTCAAATCCTGGCGCACTTTTTTGGTGTTTATTTTCACTTATATACGTGCACGACTGTTGCTAGATTTTTGTTGTAAATAAAAAGAAGTTAGGGGGTTCTATGCAAAACATTTGTCAGCGTGTTTGATTTTTTCCGCAAATAGAAAAAATATGAGGGTTTTGTGTGTAAAATTATGACGCACCCAACGCCATAACTCACTGACAAATGGGGCCTACGCATGGATACACCAACATACATGTATTGTGACTGTATCTGCATGCTTGAGACAAGTTAGATGATCATAAAACCATTTTTTTAAGGTTCTAGCACTAAACTGAATATGCGACGCAAGTTCTATAACGTATGTGCGTTGCTACGGGATGATAGAAATAATTGAAGTTGTATGGGATTAGTAGTATATATGACAATCAATGCACTTACAACAGACGAAGAGAAACTCAAACAAGCAGGCAACACTGCACACTTGCGTAGCTGCAGGGCCATGGGAGCACCGATGCAAGATTTGTAGCGACAAACAGCATGTCCAGATTTTGAAATTTGAAATTTAGGATGACGAAGATTAGGAGGGGCAGCTGGGGGATGCATTTCGGGGAGGAGCCGCGGCAGGAAAATAAGAGTAATCGGCGGATTGACTGGGTGGTTTGTGTTGCGGTAAAACTATGTATTGTCATGTACTGTACTTGTAAAATACTTCCTCATTTAAAACATGAGTGGGCTACATAAGTTCCCATTCAAAACATGCGAGGTGGTCGGTTGCTGGTTTGATCGAGCTATGTAAGTGTAGTCATGAGGTTGAGGGAGATTGGGGTGAAGTGGGGAGTGAACTCTTCCAAACGAGAGGGGTCTGCTGGGTTCTAAATAGAAGACCAAAAATGAGGTGGAGTGAGACTGAACTCACCACTAATGGCGTTTAGACGTGCTAACCAACAAACTCAGGGGTACTTGCTCCGAGAAAGATAAATAAATCTGTTTCTTGGCACAATCTGGCGATTCAGATTTTACAATGACAAAACATGTTATATGAAATACAAGTGCAAGACCCGATTTATGAGAGCAGAAAATTCATGGCACTAGCACCAGGGGTTCACGCACTCATCAACTTCATCTGAGCTTATGGTCTACAGACCTTAAATAACAACCAAAATTCGCCCGATAATGGGGATCTTTATCACATCAGTTCCTCTGAATAAGCTGTGACGTCGTCGGTGCTACTGCTAGATTTCATACCAGAATCAGTGGCATGACCGGCTAACTACCTGCCAGCCGGGCGACCGACGCCCCTGACCCCGGCCTCGACTGTTGCTGATGGAACAAAGCCACGAGATCTCATCATTTTGAAATATCTGCTTGCATCTTCCGAAAACCCCCCTACCTGAAGGCCTCTTATAATCCTCTCAAACTGATCAGCCTTCAGCAGTCTCTTCTTCTCTTCCAAGATCTTGAGGGATTTGCGGGCTTTCTCTTCCTGGCGTGATTTCGCATACATATCAGCAAGGTAAACATGGATCTCTAGGGGCTCTTCTCCCGCCTTTCTTATCTTCTGTACAAGTTGTTCAGCCTCTTGCACCAACTGCAACGTGGACAGCCAATCCAGCAGGACCAGATTTGTCTTAACTCCAGGTTTAACCCCCTCCTTCTCTAAACTCAGCAGCAACTTCAAAGCCTGGTCCAGCTGGTTCTTCTTCATGAGTGCAGTAATCATACCAGCCAGGCAACGGTCATCTGGTTCATGCCCATTCTTCCTCATCTGTTCAAACGCTTCATATGCATAATCAGGGTTGCCAGCCCGTCCATTTGCTTCTATAAGCAATGTGAAGCACTCCAACGGGGGCTCGATTCCAGCAAATGACATTTTTGTTTTCACCGATTGAGCTCCATCTACTAAGTTACGCTCAGCATATGCCCGCATCACATCCATGTATATTTCCCTGCTGGGTTTCATGGAAAGCTCATCCATTTTCTTTACCAATTTCTCTGCTTGTTTCGGATCTCCAGCGTTAATACAGGCACTAATCATTGATGTAAAGAGTTTCGTATCTGGTTGGAGGCCCTCCTTTTGGATAAAGTCAAACGCCCGCGTGGCTTGTTCAAGATTGCCAGATTTGCTATACATGTGGACTAAGGTGATGGATGTGAGGATATCAGGTGCAATATCCTTCTCTTTCATTTTACCAAGTATCCTTTCTACATCTTGCACGTGAGTTGCTTTAGAGTGAAGATCAATTAACTTGGAGTAATCTCGGATAGTTGCAGCAAATGAATCTTCATCCAAAAGAATTTCAGCAACCTATAAATTGAAACAAAGTGCAAATGTGAGGTATTAGTGCTAAGAATTTCAGCAACCAATAAATTGAAACAAAGTGCACATGAGAAATTATACAAGAGTATTAGTGTTCGCTGAATTAGTGCAGCCCGTGCAGGCATTTGAAACAAAATGTTAACTGGCCAGCTATGCAAAGTAACTAACATCATTACGGCCCTTCAGTAGTTTGATGTAACCATGTACTTGAATGCATAACTCAAGCAATTCTATGCCAAAAATAGAGAAAACAAGGGTAAATTAAGTGAGAGGTTGGACTCTCTGACTGAACTCGACCAGTCATATACATTGTCCATTGCAAACTGAAGTTTCATTTCCATGTAAACTCAGACAATTTTAACTAACTTACAGAAGGCCGAAATAGTAGCAGGCTACTATACTAGACAAAAGCCAGTCCAGAATAACCTTTCATGTCATGGGCCACATGTAATAGAGTTCAAATTTATTATCAAAGCAACTGAGGCTGAAGTTCATCTAAATACCAAAGTTACACAAACCACGAATGCATCATTTGGAGAGCATGGTATCAATCCTTCTGATATCCATAGCAGTATGTTATGATAAAAGTTAGTTGATGGTATCAATCCTTTAAAAGCACTTGCACTTGCCACGTCAAAATCATCATGCCAGGAAATAAATATTCGTAGCAGTACTTCTAAAGCACGTAGCAGTATGTTATGATAAAAGTTAGTGGTTGCATAATTCAGACCATAGAACGTTAACAGTGAGTTATATTTGGGAACAGAAGGAGAGTTGTGTTGATGGACCCACTGTTTGACTACTAGACTATTGTTTTCTTGGTCTTCCTAAAGTCACTTACATGGGCTAAACCGCCACATAAAAGCTCGGAGTTTTAAATAGTAAATTGAGGTAGAATCAGATTCCCAAAGTTTACCATGATACAGATATCCTTACTGTCTAAAGCGAGATCAATTCCAAACAGTACATTTCGTCCTAATTATTATCAGTGTGCACATATGGGTCTCCAAGCCATGCCAGAACAACCTGATTATGCCCTTTCCTATCACGATACGGAAAAGCGATAGCAAAAAATCAGTTCTATACTTACAATTCTGGGGCTTGTATGTCCCAGACTCCCAGTCCACAAACTAGCCACTCGAAACACAAACATCAGAGGCATAAAAACACTACGTGAACCAAGGAGCAGAACAATTTGTCTGCAAATCACAAAGGCGTAGTCAGATGAAACGATCGGAGATCAACCTAGGGAATCCGATGTGTATTATGAAGGCAGATTAGGCATGAAGACATTGTCACCTCAGTGCTATTTTCTGTTTGATGAACGAACTAGTTATGCATGCAGTAAGGCCATTTTGGCACAACAACTACTGAAGCTACAAACACACTATAGAAGAAGGAAACATAGTACTACCTGCAGCAAAACTACTGAACTAACACTAGAGCATAAAGCAACACTAGATTTTATTAGAGTGGAAAATCTGACCTTGAGATACAACTCAACATTGCGGGCCTTAACCCGCTCGAGGAGTGCCATCCAGTCAACGCGCTTTGGTCGGAGCTCCTCCTTCCACTCCTCCATGGCAGGAACTGGGTTGCCTTTCCTCGGCTCAACCGCCAGCAGTTGCTCCTCGGCCTTCTTCGCCTTCCCATCTACAGCCTTGGCCTCCTCTGGCACAAAGTGTGCCTCAGCTTCAGCCGCCCGCTCAGCCACCTCAGCCCACTTTGGGTCTGACAAGTCCAACCCAGAGATCTTGAACTTAACCTCCCCCTTCCTCTGCGGCAACGCGGTTAGCCTCGCCGGCGCGGGTGCGGCAGGGCTATCAGCCGCATCAGCCTGTTGGCGCATGACCTCGAGGCCGCGGTAGAATTCGACCTCCTCGAGCTTCTCGCGGGCCCACTTGAAGCGCAGCTCGCGGAGCATAGCGCCGCGGATGCCTACGTCAACGGCGAACCGCGTCATCTCCTTGACATCGTCGGAGTGGAGGTAGTTACGGAGGTCGGCGCGGACCTGGTCCCGGCGCATGGCCTCGCGCACGGAGGCGCTGACCTCCCACACCGCCGCCCAGAGGTCGTCGCTGAGCTCGACGGTGTCTGGCCCCGGATCGGCTCCGGAGAGGCGGTTGAGGACGGCCTCCGCGATAAGACGAAGCATTTCGTCGAGCACGGGGCGGGTGTGGGTGGGGAAGGCGGCCGCAAGTGTCGGACGGAGCGCGGTGACCAAGCGGGCGAGGAACTCATCAAGGACAGGGTCGGGGGCGGGCTGAGCATGTTCCAAATCAGTGCTCGGGTTCGGGCTCTCTTCGGATTGGAGGATGCGGGAGGCAAAAGGGGGCGGAGCTTGAGGAGGAAGTGCGGAGTCGGCGTGAAGGTGCCGTTGGAGGAGGGGCGGGGCGACCCTGGTGGCGGCCAGGGAGGTGGGGAGACGACGGGCAAGCTTGGAGAGGGAGAGGAGGGCTCTCATGGCGGCCGCCGTCGCGATGGCTGGGAAGAAGGCCTCACCGAGAACCGAGACTAGAGAAAAACCCTACGAAGCGTTTGGGAGAGGGCGAGAAGAGGGCTGCTATAAGATCTACGCTCAATTCGCGCCGTCGAGCTCTCTGATCTGACGGTCATCCGTGCTTGCTGCCCTTGAGTTGCGATCACGACCTACCTCCGGCCAAATTCATTGTTTTGACCCATTTTGTATAGTTTAGCACGATCTGACCTCAACTGTAAAAAAAAGAAAACGTTTACCTCCGAAGCGCCGGCCGAACCGTTGCGCCGGGCGCGCGCGCCCTGCGGTCGCTCTCAATCGTACGTCCCGCAGGCCACGGGAGCACTCTTCCTCCGAATCGTTTTTTTATCTTCTTCTCCCCCACGACATAACTAGAGCAACCGCTCCTTTCCCTTCATCTCCGGCGCTGCGCGCACAATCAGCCATGGTGCTTTTTGCTGCTATGGCGAGCCACGACGGGGGCTCAGAAGACGGCGAGGATGGAGAAGTCGCGAGGCGGGGGAACTGCAAGAGGGCCACGTGCGGCGCTGGTGCCCGTCAATGGCGCACGACCAGCCATGGCGTGTGACAGCAGGGTGATGCTGGAACCGTTCATACGAAAGCTTCCACTATTCGATTCGAAAGCTTCAACCCGTGGCATAAAAAGCTTCAACCGAGACACCGCAAACTGAAAAGCTACAATCGTCCATAAGAAAGCTGCAATCGTTCATAAGAAAGCTGTTGGGGAACGTAGTAATTTCAAAATTTTCCTACGCACACGCAAGATCATGATGATGCACAGCAACGAGAGGGGAGAGTGTTGTCTACGTACCCACGCAGACCGACTGCGGAAGCGTTGACACAACGTAGAGGAAGTAGTCGTACGTCTTCCCGATCCGACCGATCCAAGCACCGTTACTCCGGCACCTCCGAGTTCTTAGCACACGTACAGCTCGATGACAATCCCCGGGCTCCGATCCAGCAAAGCGTCGGGGAGGAGTTCCGTCAGCACGACGGCGTGGTGACGATCTTGATGTTCTACCGTCGCAGGGCTTCGCCTAAGCACCGCTACAAATATGATCGAGGTGGAATATGGTGGCAGGGGGCACCGCACACGGCTAAGGAACGATCTCAAGGATCAACTTGTGTGTCCTAGGGTGCCCCCTGCCTCCGTATATAAAGGAGCCAAGGGGGAGGGGGCGGCCGGCCAAGGAGGGCGCGCCAAGGGAGTCCTACTCCCTCTGGGAGTAGGATTCCCCCCTAATCCTAGTTGGAATAGGATTCCTCGAGGGGGGAAAGAGAGAGAGGGGGCCGGCCACCTCTCCTTGTCCTAATAGGACCATGGGAGGGGGGAGGCGTGCGGCCCACCTTGGGCTGCCCCTTTCTCCTTTCCACTAAAGCCCACTAAGGCCCATATAGCTCCTGGGGGGTTCCGGTAACCTCCCGGTACTCCGGTAAAATCCCGATTTCACCCGGAACACTTCCGATATCCAAACATAGGCTTCCAATATATCAATCTTTATGTCTCGACCATTTCGAGACTCCTCGTCGTGTCCATGATCACATCCGGGACTCCGAACAATCTTCGGTACATCAAAATGCATAAACTCATAATAACTGTCATTGTAACGTTAAGCGTGCGGACCCTACGGTTCGAGAACAATGTAGACATGACCGAGACACGTCTCCGGTCAATAACCAATAGCGGGACCTGGATGCCCATATTGGCTCCCACATATTCTACGAAGATCTTTATCGGTCAGACCGCATAACAACATACGTTGTTCCCTTTGTCATCGGTATGTTACTTGCCCGAGATTCGATCGTCGGTATCCAATACCTAGTTCAATCTCGTTACCGGCAAGTCTCTTTACTCGTTCCGTAATACATCATCCCGCAACTAACTCATTAGTTGCAATGCTTGCAAGGCTTATGTGATGTGCATTACCGAGAGGGCCCAGAGATACCTCTCCGACAATCGGAGTGACAAATCCTATTCTCGAAATACGCCAACCCAACATCTACCATTGGAGACACCTGTAGAGCTCCTTTATAATCACCCAGTTACGTTGTGACGTTTGGTAGCACACAAAGTGTTCCTCCGGCAAACGGGAGTTGCATAATCTCATAGTCATCGGAACATGTATAAGTCATGAAGAAAGCAATAGCAACATACTAAACGATCGGGTGCTAAGCTAATGGAATGGGTCATGTCAATCAGATCATTCAACTAATGATGTGACCTCGTTAATCAAATAACAACATTTTGTTCATGGTTAGGAAACATAACCATCTTTGATTAACGAGCTAGTCAAGTAGAGGCATACTAGTGACACTAAGTTTGTCTATGTATTCACACATGTATTATGTTTCCGGTTAATACAATTCTAGCATGAATAATAAACATTTATCATGATATAAGGAAATAAATAATAACTTTATTATTGCCTCTAGGGCATATTTCCTTCAAAAGATACAATCATTCTGGAAAAAGATTTCGACCAGAAGACTGATTTTTGGAGGTGAGGCATTTGCGCAAACCCGAAAGCTGCAACCGGCTACGAGAAAAGCTTCAACCGACGGCGAAAAAAGTTTCAACCATAGACGACGAAAGCCATGGACGACGACGGAAAGCTACTACCAGCGATACCGAGGATCGTGATTGTTTTTCTTGCTGCAACCATTGTCGATTTTTGCTACTACCGGCGAAGCCCCGAGCTGGACCAGAAGCTGTTTTTGAGCGTTTCTGCGATCTTTGTTGCATCCGGCTTTCAATTTTTGCTACGACCGACGTTGATTTTTGTTGGAATCGGCGAGTGTTTCTTTGCTTGGAATGTGCAAATGTGATGTTTTTTCCGGTTGAGTTTTTTGCTACAACCATGTTTTTGTTTTGCTGGAACCGGAGACAAATTTTGCTACATCCATGTCTTTTTGTTTTGATGGAACCAGTGTACTGCTTTTTGCTACCACCGTTTCGAGTTTTGCTACTATCAGCATGGTCAATTGGTACATCCTTTTTTCACGACGCGCTGAGTTTTGCTTCTTGCTGGAACCAGCTTCAAGCCGGCATGGAAGAATAAGCTTCCATCCTGGGGAGAAAAAGCTTCAACCAGCTGTGGAAAAGCTTCATTCGGCTTGAGGAAAAGCTTCAAGTGCCACGAGAAAAAAGTTTCCACCGTAGGAAAAAGGTTTCAATGCTGAAAAAAGCTTGAACCGATGATTTAATTTGCTGGAACCCAGTGTTTTTTTGCTGGAACCAATTTCTTCATGAGGCAAGGCATGTTTTTTAACTTTTTTGCTACATTTGTGTTTTTTGCTGGAATCATCAACTGATTTTGCTACAACGACCTTTTGATTTTTGCTGGAACCGCGAAGCGGAGCTAGGACCGGATTTACCAATTGATTTTTGCTGCAATCATCAAATCTGCGAGCGGCCCGGCGAGCGACACCAACGAGCCGGCGAGCGGTGGCCACAGAGCTTCAAGGGGGAGGCCATGGGAGGGGGACGGGGAAGCAGGAGGGTGGGGAACTGTTGCAGGAAGGAGACGCGAGGTGGGGGTGGGGGCGAGGGGTGGAATCCTGTGGTCTGGGACCCACGTATTATGCGGCTGGGGCTAGTCCGGCCCAACCGTTCGGCCTGACTCCCGGCGCCTATCACTGCCCAAAAAAAATTCGGATCTGACCCTTTTTCTACCATCACCTGATCCGGCGGTAGGGTGTAACAGACTACCGCTACGGGTCCTGACGGTAGGGTTCGGGTCAATGTAAACAACGTTGTTGATGTGGATAAGTAGCTACTGCCACAACCATTAGCGGTAGGTTGTTATATCCTACCGCCGTAGGCCATGACGGTAGGGTGGTGAGTGTGCTAAGTGAGTGAGTGGGGCTTGGGTGGGGCCCACCAGCCACCCATTTGCCCCCAAATCCTCTTCTTGCCCGAGCTCACCCCTTCTTCCTCCTCTCACCCCTACCCAAGCCTCCACCAAATACATCCCCATTGCTTAGCTTTCTCCGGTGGATCGAGCCCATCTTCATCACTCAAGGTACCTCACTCAATCTCATCTTTTTGGTTGGTTGGAATCATCTCATTTTGTGGCATCTGTCATTTTTATGCAAACCCTAGCTCTATTTTGTGTGAAAGTGAGAAGTGTGTTACATTGGATTGCACCAAGTGATGAGACCAAACTTATTGGAAGGTACGATATTGGAGTGGGCGTGAAGTCTCGATTAACCAATATGCCCATCACCTCAGAATTGCATTGGAAGGTGTACAAGGATAAAGTAGAGGAATCACAAGACAAGTTAATTGAATTATTTGCCACCAAGGTTGAGGTTCCTTTCCTACAAATTGACTTGAACCAGCATGCCTCCTCCCTAATGCATGATGGGAGAGTCAAGGTGTATGTCTCTAATTCTTCTAGCCAACCACCAAGTAGCCAACCAAATGAAGCCGAGATGAATGCTCGGGCCATAGTTATTCAAGAGAAAGAGGTTGAAGCTATTGTTCATGGTGATAATGATGATATTGCTCATGGTGATGCGTATGCGGAAGCTGAAGAGATTCATTATAATCCCATTGGTAACTTGGATGCCATTCGCTACCAGCAAGACATGGATAGTAGCCTCCCCTATAGCCGTATGTATGGGTATGACTCGGATGATGAGGGTCCGGAAGAGGAATTAGACGATGATCAATTCATGGCGCAAGAAAATCAAATCTTCAAGAAGGTGACGGGCAAGGAAAGAGGTGTCCCATTGTTTCATTATATTAATCTTGCCGACAAGGCCATTGTTGATGGTGGCATGAGATTGGGGTTGGTTGAACCAACAGCTTGCGCGAAAGTCGGCGATCCAAGGCCAAAGATTGGGGATGAGAATGCTTATTTGAAGAAAGGCGTCAAGTTTGGGTGCTTGCAAGAGTTCAAGATTTGGTTTAGTGACTACGTCATTAGGAACCATAGGCCATTTGTTGTTGGTAAATCCAACCAAAGTGTGTGTTACACTGAAATGTGACAAAGAAGGTTGCCCATGGAAGGTCCATGGAAGAAAAATTTGTGAAACCAGGCAATGGGTCTGAAGAGTTGTGTGGCCACTCATGGGTGCATACCGCCAGAGAATGCTGACCGAAGTAAGGGACACCGTCAACTCATGTATGAGTTTCCTCTCTACAAATTATTGAATGAGATATCCCACGATCCAACCGTGAAGGCGAAATTTCTCATGATTTCGGTTAAAGAACGATATAGATACAAGGTCAATTATGGGAAGGTATGGAAGGCCAGTGCAAATGCTATTAGGATGTTGCATGGTGATTATGAGGACGCATACAATATTCTCCTAAGGATGTTGGGAGCCATTGCACATAGGAACCCTGGCATGCGGCATGGGATTGAGGAAATTGACGGGGTGTTTCACCGTGCCTTCTAGGGTTTTGGGAAATGCATTGAGGCATTTAAGCATTGTCGTCCAGTGTTGTCTATAGATGGCACTTTCTTGACCGAGAAATACAAGGGCACACTAATGGTGGCAATGGTTCACTCGTCCAATGATAACGTGATGACGGTGGCATTTGCTTTAGTGTCTTCCGAGCACGACGACAACTGGGAGTGGTTCATGGGGCATGTGAGGACCAGGGTGATTGGGAATAGGGAGGTATGCATCATATCTGACTGGAACCATGGCATTCTCAAGGCCATAGACGTTGTTATTCTGGACCTCCCGAAGCTTCACCATCGATGGTGCATGAGGCATTTCCTGGAAAACTTTTATCGGACATGCAAGAGCAAGGAGTTTTGCAAAGACCTTACCCATGTTTGTCTGGCATTCACACCAATGCATTCAAAAGTTGCTATGATAAACTCTTGAAGGCATTGGAAAAGAACAAAGGGGGAAGAGATTTCTTGAAAAGCAATTTGGAGGATAAGCACAAGTAGTCACGCACTTACGATGAAGGATGTCAGAGATACAACGACATGAAGGGCAACATGGTTGAATGCTTCAATGTGCTTAAGGTGTCTATTCTTTGTCGGTGCCCGCAATATTGAAATATACCTTCTTGAAGCTCAATGAGTATTTTCTTAGGCATTCCCTAAAGACTGCCAAATGGATAGGTGGAAAATAAATTATCCCAACAAGGTTGATGATTGGCTGAGGTTTCAAGCAAGAAAGTCTTCACATCAACAAATCATTAGATTCAACTATAAAGAAATGATCTACCAAGTCGACGAGCCAGGTGGCACAACACGAGACTATGCGACTTACAATGGTGTTGTGTATGAGGTGCACCTCAAGAACCGGTGGTGTGCGTGTGAGAGGCCTCATAAGTATCACTGCTCGTGCTCGCATTTGATGATGGCGGCCAAGGCGAGAAACTTGCCCATTTCTGATGGGATGACCATGTGGTTGCAGGAGTTCACATTGGAAACCACAAGGTTGACATGGCGCCTCGATTCCATCCTTTCTTCGACCAGTCACGGTGGCCTGAGTATGATGAACCACATATCGTGCTTGATTCTGAACTCATGGTGCCTACAAAGGGAAGAAGAAGAAAGAAGAGGTCCAGGGGTGACATGGAAGATCTACCTGGATATACTGACATGAAAACATTTGGTAGAGGTCATTTCATGGAGCCTCCTGACAACAACAATTGTGGTAAATGCGACAACCCAGGACACAATAACATGGCATGTAACAAAAGGACAAGAATGGGCAATGCCAACACTAGCACGAGTTAGGTGATGAGTCCAAATTATGTGATTATTTTGTTAGTATTTATGTGCCTACTCTATAGGCTGTTGGAATTTTACCGATTTCGCGCGCTTCTTTTTGTCTTTTTCCTTAGATAAAGCCTTTTGGGCCAAATATTATTATTATAGAAGAAATCTCATAAAATTGTAGTGGAATCACGCAACTAAAGTGGTAATCACCTACCATAAGAGAAAGAAGTAGTCGTCGTAGGAGGTCTAGAGCAAAAGACGACATTCCAGACGATCGCATCCGCCTGTATGCGCGGTCGTATGGAGTGCCATCGCTGCCGCCGGATTAACTATATTCGCCTTGTGAAGATGAATCATGGCTCAGATGTCTAGAGACACCATAAACTCATCCAGAAGCAGGAACCCTTGCCGCCAGAGTGATCCGGAGGGAGGAACCGGTGAGAGGAGGTCGCCGCCTCCACCATCCTCATCAAGAAGGCTCCAACATCATCCCCACTGTCATCATCATCTACCCTCTCCCCTATTGTAATATTAATAACCCTAGAGGAATAACTTATGTATTACATTTGCGATTAATTCATGATCTCTATCTTCGGTGGTGTGATGTTCGTTGCCTTCATGTGTGAGTAGTTCCCTTAGTTCTTGGTGACATGGATGAACCCTAGTGTGTGATAGATCTATTGATATTAGATTTGATATCCTCTTTGCATGTTTATGTTAATAATCTTCTTGGTGTTGGGTGAAGTGGACCATCCAACGTATGCTAATTTTGGACAAAAGGTTATTACTGTTGGCAAACTGTGTGGTTGGCGAGGTGGGTGAGTGACTGATAACCCACAAGTATAGGGGATCGCAATAGTTTTCGAGGGTAGAGTAGATTCGACACAAGGGGATTCAAAGAATATTTGCAAATATTAGCAGCTGAGTTATCAACTCAACCACACCTGGAGATTAATTATCTACAGCAAAGTGATCAGTAGCAAAGTAGTATGATAGTTTTGGTACTAGTAGCAACAACAATAGTAACAGTAACAGTGATAGCAATGATTTTGTAGCAAGTGTAACAATAATGATAGCAGTAGTAACTTAGCAAAAACAATATAAGAGAAATTCGTAGGCATTGGATCGGTGATTTCGTTGGATGATATTCATCATATAACAGTCATAACCTAGGGCGATACAACACTAGCTCCAGTTCATAAATATAATGTAGGCATGTATTCTGTAAATAGTCATACGTGCTTATGGAAAGAACTTGCATGACATCTTTTGTCCTACCCTCCCGTGGCAGCGGGGTCCAATTGGAAACTATGGGATATTAAGGCCTCCTTTTAATAGAGAACCGAAACAAAGCTTTAACACATAGTGAATACATGAACTCCTCAAACTACGGTCATTACCGGAAATTATCCCGACTACTGTCACTCTGGGGTTTACGGATCATAACATGTAATAGGTGAATATAAATTGCAAGATCGGATCTAGAACATAGATATAATGGTGATAACATAAACGATTCAGATCTGAAATCATGGCACCCGGGCCCAAAGTGACAAGCATTAAGCATGGCAAAGTCATATCAACATCAATCTCAGAACATAGTGGATACTAGGGATCAAGCCCTAACAAAACTAACTCGATTACTTGATGAATCTCATCCAACTCCTCACCGACCAGCGAGCCTATGAAAGAATTACTCACTCTCGGTGGGGAGCATCATGGAATTGGCGATGGAGAAGGGTTGGTGATGACGAAGATCGAAGATCCCCCTCTCCGGAGCCCAAAATGGACTCCAGATCTGGCCCCCGATGAATAACAGGAGGGGGCGGCGGCTCCATCTCGTGAAACGCGATAATTCTTTCTCCCTGATTTTTTTCCTGAAAAAATAGGTATTTATGGAGTTGGATTCAGGGTCTGCAGGGTCACCAGGTGGGGACAACCCACTTGGGCGCGCTAGGAGGGGGGGGGGCGCCCTGGTGGGTTGTGCTCACCCAAGGGCCCTCCTCCGGTGGTTCTTGACTCTAGTAATTCTATTTTATTATATAAGTTTTGTTCCAATCCAAGAACTTTAATTTCTGCACACAAAAAACACCATGGTAGTTCTGCTGAAAACAACGTCAGTCCGGGTTAGTTTCATTCAAATCATGCAAATTAGAGTCCAAAATAAGAGGAAAAGCATTAGGAAAAGTAGATACGACGGAGACATATCAACTCCCCCAAGATTAAACCTTTGCTTGTCCTCAAGCAATTCAGTTGATAAACTGAAAGTGAAAAAGAAAAACTTTTACGAACTCTTTTGCTCTTGTTTACATAAATAAGCTTAAGTAGCACCCAGGTTTTCAGCCAAGATCATGACTAACCATGTCGACAATAACTCTTAAAAATTATATCAACTCATATCAATGACATAATCAACTACCGAGCAATAATGAGATATATCAAATGACAACACTTTGTCAAAACAACCATGATATAATATGACAATAGTGGTATCTCGCTAGCCCTTTCCGAGACCATAAAACATAAATGCAGAGCACCTCCAAAGTTCAAGCAACGACTAAACATTGTAATTCCTGGTAGAAAAGACCCAGTCATGATGCACCCAACATTAGCTACACACAATGCATGAGGATGACAATAGTGCTCTCAGGATCTAGCGCTTATTTGAGAAGGTGATGACTCAACATAAAAGTAAATAGATAGTCCCTTCGCAGAGGGAAGCATTGATTTGCAGCGGTGCCAGAGCTCAAGTTTTTAAAATAGAGGTAAATGAAATTTTGAGAAATGCACCCTTCTTGTTTACTTCGTGACCATTAGTGATGCGGAGCATCCTATGGTCATCCCCATGGACCTACCTACGTCTCCCATGACACAACTTGGACCAATGACAAGAGCTCGAGCAAAGGCTATCAAAGATAAAGTGAACTCGCTCCTCTCTGAACTACCACTTTCTATATGTGAGACATGGCTACTACCTCAGGCGGAAACCCTACGCATGATCAGGTACTTAAAGGAAAGCCATGGAGCAACTGTTGGGGAACGCGGTAATTTCAAAATTTTCCTATGATCACACCAGATCTATCTAGGAGATGCATAGCAACGAGAAGGGAAGAGTATGTCTACGTACCCTCGTAGACCGAAAGCGGAAGCGTTATGAAACATGGTTGATGGTCGAACGTCTTTGCGATCCAACCGATCAAGTACCAAACGCACGGCATCTCTGCAATCCGCACACGTTCAGCTCGGTGACGTCCCTCATACTCTTGATCTAGTTGAGGCCGAGGGAGAGTTTCGTCAGCACGACAGCGTGATGACGGTGATGATGAAGTTACCGACGCAGGGCTTCGCCTAAGAACTACAACGATATGACCGAGGTGGAATTCTATGGAGGGGGGCACCGCACACGGTTAACCAATCAACTTGTGTGTTTGTGGGGTGCCCCCTCCCCCCGTATATAAAGGAGTGGAGGAGGGGAGGGCCGTCCCTCATAGGGCGCGCCCAAGGGGGGAGTCCTACTCCCAGTAGGAGTAGGTTTCCCCCCTTCCTAGTAGGGGTAGGAGAAGAAGGAAGTGGGAGAGAGAGAGAGGGAATGAAAGGGGGGCCGCCCCACCCAATTCGGATTGGGCTTGGGGGGGCACGCCCTCCACCTGGCCGCCTCCTCCTCTCTCCCACTAAGGCCCAATAAGGCCCATTGACTCCCCGGGGGGTTCCGGTAATCCCCCAGTACTCCGGTAAATGCCCGAACTCATCCGGAACCATTCTGATGTCCAAACATAGCCTTCCAATATATCGATATTTATGTCTCGACCATTTAGAGACTCCTCGTCATGTCTATGATCACATCCGGGACTCCAAACTACCTTCGGTACATCAAAACACATAAACTCATATTACCGATCGTCATCGAACGTTAAGCGTGCGGACCCTACGGGTTCGAGAACTATGTAGACATGACCAAGACTCATCTCCGGTCAATAACCAATAACAGAACCTGGATGCTCATATTGGTTTCTACATATTCTACGAAGATCTTTATCGGTCAAACCGCATAACAACATACGTTGTTCCTTTTGTCATCGGTATGTTACTTGCCTGAGATTCGATCGTCGGTATCATCATACCTAGTTCAATCTCGTCACCGGCAAGTCTCTTTACTCGTTCCGTAATGCATCATCCCGCAACTAACTCATTATTCACATTGCTTGCAAGGCTTATAGTGATGTGCATTACCGAGAGGGCCCAGAGATACCTCTCCGATACACGGAGTGACAAATCCTAATCTTGATCTATGCCAACTCAACAAACACCATCGGAGACACATGTAGAGCATCTTTATAGTCAACCAGTTACGTTGTGACGTTTGATAGCACACTAAGTGTTCCTCCGGTATTCGGGAGTTGCCTAATCTCATAGTCATAGGAACATGTATAAGTTATGGAGAAAGCAATAGCAATAATCTAAACGATCATAATGTTAAGTTAACGGATGGGTCAAGTCAATCACATCATTCTCTAATGATGTGATCCCATTCATCAAATGACAACTCATGTCTATGGTTAGGAAACTTAACCATCTTTGATTAACAAGCTAGTCAAGTAGAGACATACTAGGGACACTCCATTTGTCTATGTATTCACACATGTACTAAGTTTCCGGTTAATACAATTCTAGCATGAATAATAAAAATTTATCATGATATAAGGAAATATAAATAACAACTTTATTATTGCCTCTAGGGCATATTTCCTTCAGCAACTACGTCAAATGGACAAGACGGCGAGGACACCAAGTACAAGGAACCAGAATAAGAGCAGCCAAAAAATTTCCAGCCACCGGACGACCGAGACTTGCCGGACGTCCGATGCCTGGAAGCACCAGCCAGCCAGCCGACCCCTAGTTCGCGCACACTCCAGCAACCGGACGACCTACGCCGACTGGACACCCGACACCCTCCACCCACCGGACAATCGAGCCCCTCCGGACGACTGGCACCACCATCACGGCACCAAAATGTCAGAAGTGTGGAGTCCACCGGACGACCGATGCTCCGGACGTCCGATGCCCACCGGAAATCCGACACCGCCTAACCCAGCTGAAATGTCAGAAATCCGACACTTAGCGGACGTCCGAGCGCCCACGAGACACCGGACGACCGGTAACTGTCGGACGTCCGACGGCTGTGTGCTGACAGCGTGTTGGGCCGAGGCCCATGTACCCCTTCGTTCACTTAGACTATATATACTCCTCCTCCTCCTTCTTTCTAGGGTTAGCATAGTGATAGCTCATTTGAGAGATAGAGCTTTGCTTCCACTTGATTACTTCTCCATCGGAGTTCACGGCCTCTACAGAGAAGATCCCCCAAGTGGATTCAGGACCCCTAACGGGAAGATCCCTCAAGACCTCCTCACGGATAAGAACTACCACCTCTTGTATCGTCCCTTGTTGTGTTTGGATCTTGTATTACTCTCTATGTTCATGGATCTAGCATATGTGTGATTGTATCTCATCAATTTGAGTGTTTCCCTCTCGTGTTTCCCCTTGTGTTCTTTGTGTTCTTCGTAGGATCACCTCCACATCATGAAAGATCGGCCCTAGGGTTTCCACCCTACATCATCTTGGTATCATGAGCCTTGGTTGATCAGGAATTTGGAGCCCCTACCCTTGTTTTCTAGCCTTGTTTTGTTGATTTTGCCCCAATTTAGAAAATTCCCAAAAAAATAGCCCTCCCATTTTTTTTTGATTTGTTGGTGTGATGAAGTTTTGTTGGATTTGATCTATGGATTTTGTGTGTAGCAGGTAGATCTAGATTTTCCCCATCATCACCATCATTTCCATCCACATAATCCCCCAATTTTGCCCCCCAACAACGAACCCTAGAAGTTCATCCCGCACCTGAAATCGCCCAGGCACCGGACGTCCGATAGTCTCCGGACGTCCGACGATCCTTGACGAAACTGAATTTCGTTCAGTGCAACCGGTCCATTTCCACTTTCGCATTCACATACTCTGATTCCATTACCACTTCCACATATGCACTTGCATACCATCATCGCTTTCCACAACCACCACCACACACCCGTTTCCCAACTCCGACAAATTTTGACACGTTTTGTTCTTTGAGAAGTTGAGTTGCGGTTTCTGTTTCCTAACGTGTTTCGGCAACTTAGGGATGGTTCAACATCGACATCACCGCCGCTCATCTTCGCAACTGAATCGTCATTGACTACGACCACTTCACTGTCATCCGTCCTTACTTACAAACGAGTAACCCTCGACGACTTCTTGGTCTACTCCTTGCCATTGCATTGATAACCACAATAGACCATTTTGCGTACCTTTCCTATCGAGACTATCCTTTGAGTATTGCCGACGACGTTACTTGTGCACATTAGTGATCATAGATTCCCATTGCATATATCATATCATCTTGGTATCCATATTTTGGTATCATCTCCTGTGTCTCAAGGTTGTCATCGCATATACACAATTGCTATCTTGGTTCGTGAAGTTTTGCATAAGTGGCCAAAGAAAGAGCTCAAAAGAGAAAGAGCCAAACAAGCTTTTAAGCAAAAGGGAAAGATTAGCAAAGAGCTTTTAAGCAAGAACCATAGCATCATACTACATTAAGATTGTCATACTCGATCATCTTGGATCATACCACCGGAAAACCATATAGTATACTTGGGATAGAAGTCGTTGCATTTTTGCTTAGTAGGTTGTGCACAAGCCTCGTATCCGCCTATTGTGCAATCGTGCTAGCGTCTCTCTAGAGTTGTGTGCTACCTCTTGAGCTTGCGTTGGTTTTTCCCTTGAAGAGGAAAGGTGATGCAGCAAAGTAGAGTAAGTATTTCCCTCAGTTTTGAGAAACAATGTATCAATCCAGTAGGAGACAATGATCAAGTCACCGAATACCTGCACAAACAATCAACAACTTGCACCCAACATGATAAAGGGGTTGTCAATCCCTTCAAGGTTACTTGCAAAAGTGAGATCTGATAGAGATAGATAATCGGTAAAGTAAATATTTTTGGTATATAGATCGGAAAGTAAAAGATTGCAAAGGAAGTAAATTGAAAACTAATATGATGGAAAATAGAAGATTATATGATGTAAAATAGACCCGGGGCCATAGGTTTCACTAGAGGCTTCACTCAAGATAGGAAATATTACGGTGGGTGAACAAATTACTGTCGAGCAATTGATAGAAAAGCGCAAAGTTATGACGATATCTAAGGCAATGATCATTAATATAGGCATCACGTCCGTGTCAAGTAGACCGACTCCTGCCTGCATCTACTACTATTACTCCACACATCGACCGACTCCTGCCTGCATCTACTACTATTACTCCACACATCGACCGACTCCTGCCTGCATCTATAGTATTAAGTTCATGAAGAATAGAGTAACGCATTAAGTAAGATGACATGATGTACAGAATAAACTCAAGCAATATGATGTAAACCCCATCTTTTTATCCTCGATGGCAACAATACAATAAGTGCCTTGCTGCCCCTACTGTCACTGGGAAAGGACACCGCAAGATTGAACCCGAAGCTAAGCACTTCTCCCATTGCAAGAAAAACCAATCTAGTTGGCCAAACCAAATCGATAGTCCGAAGAGACTTGCAAAGATATCAAATCATGCATATAAGAATTCAGAGGAGATTCAAATAATATTCATATATAAGCTGATCATAAATCCACAATTCATCTAATCTCGACAAACACACCGTAAAAAAGTATTACATCGAATAGATCTCCAAGAACATCGAGGAGAACATGGTATTGAGAATCAAGGAGAGAGAAGAAGCCATCTAGCTACTAGCTATGGACCCATAGGTCTGTGGTAAACTACTCACGCTTCATCGGAAGGGCAATGGTGTTGATGTAGAAGCCCTCCATGATCAAATCCCCCTCTGGCAGGACACCGGAAATGGACCCTAGATGGGATCTCACGGGTACAGAAGGTTGCGGCGGTGGAAAAGTGTTTTCGTGGCTCTCCTTGTTGTTTTTGGGATATATGGGTGGAAAAGTGTTTTCGTGGCTCTCCTTGTTGTTTTTGTGATATATGGGAATATATAGGCGGAAGAAATAGGTCGGTGGAGTCACGAGGGGCCCACAAGGGTGGGGGCGCGCCCTCCGTCCTTATGGCCACCTCGTGGCTTCTCTGACTTGCACTCCAAGTCCTCTGGATGTCTTCTGGTCCAAGAAAAATCATCGCGAAAGTTTTATTCCGTTTGGACTCCATTTTGTATTCCTTTTATGCGAAACTCTAAAACAAGGAAAAAAACAAAAAGTGACACTGGGCTCTAGGTTAATAGGTTAGTCCCAAAAATAATATAAAATAGCATATTAATGCATATAAAGCATCCAAAACAGATAATATAATAGCATGGAACAATAAAAAATTATAGATACGTTGGAGACGTATCATTGTGCAACAAGAGCATTTTCGTGGATTCCACATTTTGGCTCATTCCTTGGTTGCACGACCCCATTTATCTATCCGTGTGTGTGTGTTTCCGTGTACCACTACCTTGCTATTGGTCGACTTGTTGCATTTCCAAATTTGTGAATCTTTTTCAACATTATTGAGTCTCACTAACAATTGCATGAATTTTGTGCCACCATCCTAACCAAGCTCCACCATAAGCTTTCTTTGTGTAGGTGTGAGAGATTGATGAGACACGGTACCAATTGTGTTATTTCCTTGTTACATCATTGAGTGATCTTTGATCCACCCTGAACATCGGTCAAGGTACATTTGGTATAGTTCTTCTCTTTCGCACACTCACACATTTACTTGGAATGATGGATAGGCCAACTACTTCTACCAACCCACTTTTCATCGAGCAAGACGAGGACCCGAACACCTACGTCACCAAGAACCACCTCTTTGGCACACAATGAGCTTTGCATTAAGAACAACAAGTATTGAGCGACCGCATCGACAACCTCGCCACCGACTTGCGTCTCTTCGAGCAACGTACAAGAGACTTCTTCGACAACAAGCTCAACGAACAAAAACAAGAGAACAACGCAAGAATGGATGAGATTCGTGTCTTGTTGGTCAACCGCTCTTCTACCACTTCATTCCAACTCCATCTCCGGCTCAAGTACACCGGCATCGAACATTCTACGTCGAGCCGTGTGCCAAGACCGTCAAGCAAACCGCAATCCTCTACACGGCAATCGTACACAAGAGCAACTTGACGAGCAAGCACATCGGCATCGCCAAAACCAAGCTACTCTTGCGCAAGCACAAGAAAGGCAACGCCTACGCTAACAAGAGGAAGAGCGAGCGCGCCAACACCAAGATGAACAAGATGCTGAGGCTCAACGTCAAGAACAACAATGGTGAGAAGCTCAAGCACTTGAGGCGCAACGTGCCCTCCAAGACACAAGTCGCAATGTCGCCGCACGCAACCGACATACGCCTGAGCAAGAAGAAGCACTTCGCGATGAAGTTCAAGAGAGTATCTATCAAGAACGATTGCACCGACAAGTTCCTCAAGTTCCTACACAAGCTAGACAAGCTCCTCCACAAGCTCGACAAGAACCACAAGTTCGTCAAGAGCAACATGACAATGACAATCCTCCACGCCAAGAGAAAAATGAGAGAGACAATCTTCCGTGGCAAGGACGTCATCACCCTCGACCCCAACACAATGAAGAGCAATGCTACGGCAAACTCAAGTTCACCATGCCCAAGTTTTCCGGAAGCAATGATCCCAAAGAGTACCTTTCATGGGCATTGAAGGTTAAAAAGTTTCCATTTGCACAACTATGAGGAAGAGAAGAAGATCGCCATGGCATCCCTCGAGTTACAAGGCTATGTCCTCATTTAGTGGGAGCAAGTCATTGAGCATCGAGAAGCAAGAGGTGAACCACCAATCACAACTTGGGATCAAATGAAGGATGCCATGCGAGTGCGCTTTGTGCCAACCTATTACAACCGCGATCTCTTCCAGCGACTACAAATCCTCAAGCAAGGAACAAAGAGCATTGAAGAGTATTACAAGGAAATGGAAATCACCATGATACGAGCTAGTGTCACGCAAGATGGTGAGCAAACTATGGCATGATTCTTGAATGGACTCAATCACCCTATCAAGAAGATCGCCGACTTCCAACCATACTCAAACCTCATCGAGCTAGTGCACCAAGCTACAAAAGCGGAGCGACAAGTGCAAGATGACTTCAAGTATGCCAAGTTCTCTTCCAAGACATACGGCTCCAACAACCAAGCTTCAATGACTCAACCACCTTCTACCTCAACCAAACCTTCACCAAGCAACGACAACAAGTCAAGTTACAAGAAAACTTTGACAACTTCAAGTCGTCCTCCTACTACAAGCAACTTAAAGACGGGAACTTCATCATCTACAACTCCACCGGATGAGACCATCAAGACAATTTCCATCAAATGCTTCACATGTGGTGGCCGAGGCCACAAGTCCTTCGAGTGTACCAACAAGCATACCATGATCTGATGGTACATACGAATCCACGGATGAAGGAGAAATGGAAGCCCTTGAACATGTGGCTATGCACCGGCAAGCGAATGAAGATGAAGATGGTCAAGTCTTTTGTCATGAAGATTTGAGCACCGCTCTCATTGTCTCCAAGGTCTTGACACTTCAGCATCAACAAGACGAAGACCAAAGATGCCATATCTTCCACACCATGGAGGGCATCAATGGAAGGTCCGTGAAGGTCATCATTGGCTGAGGAAGTTGCCATAACTTGGCAAGTGAAGAACTATGCTCCAAGCTCCAATTGGTCAAGATGAAGCACCCTCATCCCTACAAGGTCCAATGGTTAAGCGACTCCGGCACTATTCAAGTGGAGCACATGGTGCAAGTTTCGTTCAAGATTGGAGCATATGAAGACACTTTGGAGGGCTGCCAACCATTTACTGATAGGATATACTACAAGAGAGCGAGCGCCCCACCGCCTACCGTCGTGCGCTACTCCGGTGCCGGCGTACAACCTCCTCCTACTACTACAAGAGAGCGAGAGCGAGCGCCCCACCGCCCCACCGTCGTGCGCTACTCCGGCGCCGCGTCCACCGCGCCCTGCGCCCACGCCGCGGCTCACTCCGACCGCGGCGGCCACCTTTCCATCCCCTCCCAGCCCCCTTCCCCCTGTCTCCCCTTCCTCCTCCGTCTGGCATGGCAGCGAGTCCGAGATCGGTCACCTCGATGTTCCGGCCGCAGGGCGAGCGGCCCGTGGTCTCGAGCCTGGGAATCTGTTCGGAGTACAACGGCTCGGAGGTCAGGGGGCCCGCTGCTCTCGCTGAGCGGCCTGTGGAGGTGTTGGGAGCAGTGGATCTGGCGCGGGCTGAGGATGTGTGGGTTTGTCCTCCGCCCACCAAGAAGGAGTTGTGGAGGAAGCACCATGGCGTCGGTGAGCCCGCCGGGAGTGGCCATACCCACGAGCGTGAGCAGATGCGGCGCGAAGTGTCGTCGGAGATGCGGGATAAGTGCTTCCGCTGTCTCGAGAAGGGCCACTACAAGACGGACTGCACGAACGACATCGTCTGCTTCCGCTGCGGCCTCCCCGTCATGGCTCCCGGGACTGCAAGCGGCCGCGGATCCCCTCCCCTGTCGACGAGCTACGACGGGATGCGCTAGCCAAGGTGGCCCGCCGGGCCGAGCCGGGTGCTTCCTCAAGGGCTCGGGGCCCTCGTGTCGCCCCGCCACCTCCGCCCCCTCTACTGAGAGTGGGTACCCAGTCGGCGGCGGCTACGGCCTGGCCGCCGTTGGCGCCCCCGCGGCTCCAGGTGACGCTTGAGGTCAAGGATGGTCCGGCTGAGCTCTGCATCACCAGGCGGACCGGGGTTGTGGAGGATCTGGAGCGTCGGCTTCAATTCGCCATGGTGGCATACGTCGCGGGAGCAAGGCGAGTTCTTTCGACAGATCGTGTGAAGGAATGCTGGAGGGCACGCTGGACATTCCGCCGGAGTTGATCTCGGTGCATAGCCATCATCCGGAGGATTTTCTGGTGGTTTTTGCTTCGGCGGAGCTCAGGAACAGGGTCTCGGTCTGCCCTTCCATCGAGGATCATGGTGATCGCCTGATCTTCAGGCCATGGAACAGACAGTCGCAGGTTGTGCATTCGATGCCGGGGTTCAAGGTGTGGTTAGAGCTTGAGGGGATTCCGCCCCATGCTTGGGATCGTTCGGTGGTTGAAGACCTGCTGGGCTCGTCGTGCAAGCTCGACTCCGTCGCGCCGGAGACTGCGTCCCGCGCGGACCTATCCTCGTTCAAGACCACGGCGTGGATAGCAGACCCACAGTGCATCCCTATGCTATGCTGGCTCGCGGTGCCGGAGCCGGGGGAGGAACAGCCGCCGGTTTTGCTTCAATACAAGGTGCTCATCCACCTGGATGCAGTGATGGACTTGAGGGACGGTGGCGAGCCGTGGTTCTTCGAGGGCTCGTCGGACAGCGGGCAAAGTGGTATGCCAGATCAAGACGGAGGCTTCCCTGTGTCAGGTGCACAGATGCGCAGATTGCATTGGCAGTTCGGAGTTAGGGATAGGAGGAGCGGCGGGCCAGGCCAGCTTCTCGCCTGGCTGGCGCCTGCCCCCGTGTGACGCCCGGATAATTAAGCTACAGTAATCTCTGCTAATGATGCCATGTCACCTTGATTACTGTTGCTAATCTCACGTTAGTTCAGAATCCCGATCCAAATTCAGATTTGGATTAAGTCTAACGGTAAATGTTTTCAAACATTAAAATTAAAATGTTTGGCCTGTGGCAAATAATCCATACTAATTATTGGTGGAGAAACCACACTTCTGTAGAATATTTAGTTGCACTATAATAAGTAAATCGGCGGCCAAACTAATATTTAAATGCTCTTAGAAATAATGATAAACAAATACAAACTACTGTATTAAATGTGTAAAAATGTTTGTGGCAGGGGCATAATTACCTCTACTAAATTAGGTACGATTTTTGTATTTTACTAAAACTAAAATAAATAGAAACTAAGTTAAAAAGGACAAACTAGAAAAACACACACACACAAAAAGAAACACCCCCGCTGATTGGGCCTTGGCCCAGTTGGCCGAGCGGCCGAGTGGCTTGCCGGCCCACCCCCGCACGCTCCTAGCCTACTTGGCCTCCCTCCCCCCACCAGAAACCCAAGCCCGTCGCACCCCCCCCACTACGCTCTTCCCCCGATCCGATCTAGATCGGGGTTGACCCCAACTGCCCCGACCGATACCCCACTCCCTCTCGTTCTCCAGCACCAGGCCCCTGCGCCCCATCCCCTGCCGCGCCGGAGCCCCACCACCGTCGCCGTCCCCGCGCCCGCGCCCGGGGATCCGCCGCCTATCGTCGTCCTCGTGGCCACCGTTACGCAGAAGCTCCTGCCATGGCCGCACCCGCCTGGTCCTCCGCGTCCGTGCCGCGCCAAGCCGCCTCCACGCCGGCGAGGACGGACCCCGAAGGCCTCGTCGCGGATCCGGCCTCCCTCGCCATGCTCCCCTCGCCGGAGTCCCCTCATCGACCGACGCCCCCTGCTCCGACACCGTCGGACGCCGCCGCTAACCTCGTCGATCCGCTCGACCCCAACCTCCACCGGCTCCATCGAACACCCTGCTGCTTCCGCTGTGAGCCTCCGGCCGTCCACAGCCTTTTTCCCCTCCTCCCCGTGCCCTCCAGCGCCGTTTGTCGCTAGCTCCGCCGTAGTCGCCGCCCCTGGCTGTTTCAGCCGCTCCTAGCTACAGACGAAGGCAGCTTGACGCGGCGCCTCCCGCTTATCCGTTTGGCACCCGGGCTGCCCCTTTTGGTCGCCGGAGCACCCAGCTCCGCGCGCGCCGCCGTCCTCTGAACTCACCCACGGGCACACGCGCACGCACACCCACACGTTCTAATAGTGGGTTGACCCACTGACGCGTGGGCCCGCCCGGTTTAACCAATCCCCTAACTACGTAATTAGATAGAACCTAATAAAACTGTTAGTTGAATAACTGGAGATGACATGTGGACCCTTTTCTTTTAAAAGCCTGTTTAAAATTATCTAAGTCAATGACATGTGCCCCCCCACCTAATCTGTTAAAATTAATTAAACAATTAATTTACACGGTCTCTATGACAGCTGTGTCCCACCAGCCAGTTTGACCAGTCAACGGTCCATATGTTAACCGCAACTGGACTGCTGACTCAGCCCCTGGGCCCCCACTATCAGCATCTGCTGACTGGGCAGTTGACCCAGTCAACTAGCCCCACCTGTCAGCCTCACTAGCACCTCTTTGGGTACACTTCTGTGTACCCATAGCATTTATTATTTAAATGAATTTCGAATTAAATTAAATCCAGGAAATCTAGAAAATGATTAAATCTTTATAAATTAATATAAAATAATCCGTAACTCAGATGAAAATACTTTGTACATGAAAGTTGCTCAGAACGACGAGACGAATCCGCATACGCAATCCGTTTGTCAGCCACGCATCCCTAGCATATCAAACCTGCAACTTTTCCCCCTCCGGTTCGTCTGTCCGAAAACGCGAAACACCGGGGATAATTTCCCGGATGTTTCCCCCCTTCACCGGTACCACCTCGTACCGCGTTAGGGCACACCTAGCATCACGCTTTGTCATGTCATGCATCTTCATGCATTTGTTTGCATTATATTTATTGTTTCTTCCCCCTCTTCTCTCGCTAGACACCGAGACCGACGCCGCTGCTACCCAGTACGACTACGGAGTTGACGACCCCTCTCTCTTGTCTGAGCAACCAGGCAAGCCCCCCCTTTGATCACCAGATATCGCCTACTCTTTTCTCTATACTGCTTGCATTAGAGTAGTGTAGCATGTTACTGCTTTCCGTTATTCCTATCCTGATGCATAGCCTGTCCTTGCTACTACTGTTGTTACCATTACCTGCTATCCTACTGCTTAGTATAGGATGCTAGTGTTCCATCAGTGGCCCTACACTCTTGTCCGTCTGCCATGCTATACTACTGGGCCGTGATCACTTCGGGAGGTGATCACGGGCATATACGATATACTCTACACAGTTACATTACCTGTGATACTGTTCGGAGATGGGGGCTGAAGGGGCAGGTGGCTCCATCCCGGTAGAGGTGGGCCTGGGTTCCCGACGGCCCCCGACGGTTACTTTGAGGCGGAGCGACAGGGCAGGTTGAGACCACCTAGGAGAGAGGTGGGCCTGGCCCTGGTCGGCGTTCGCAGATACTTAACACGTTTAACGAGATCTTGGTATTTGATCTGAGTCTGGCTACTGGCCTATACGCACTAACCATCTACGCGGGGACAGTTATGGGCACTCGACGTCGTGGTATCAGCCGAAGCACTTCGTGACGCCAGCGACTGAGCGGCGCGCGCCGGGTTGGACCGCGTAACGTGACTTCCTTTGTAATGGAGGTTGCTAGGTCTGCTCTCCGGCCGCATACGCAACGTGCAGGTGTGCTATGGGCGATGGGCCCAGACCCCTGTGCGCTTAGGTTTAGACCGGCGTGCTGGCCTCTCTGTTGTGCCTAGGTGGGGCTGCGACGTGTTGATCTTCCGAGGCCGGGCATGACCCAGGAAAGTGTGTCCGGCCAAATGGGATCGAGCGTGTTGGGTTATGTGGTGCACCCCTACAGGGAAGTTAATCTATTCGAATAGCCGTGATCTTCGGTAACAGGACGACTTGGAGTTGTACCTTGACCTTATGACAACTAGAACCGGATACTTAATAAAACACACCCTTCCAAGTGCCAGACACAACCGGTGATCGCTCTCTCACAGGGCGACGAGGGGAGGATCATCGGTTAGGATTATGCTATGCGATGCTACTTGGAGGACTTCAGTCTACTCTCTTCTACATGCTGCAAGACGGAGGCTGCCAGAAGCATAGTCTTCGAAAGGACTAGCTATCCCCCCCTTATTCCGGCTTTCTGCAGTTCAGTCCACCTATGATACCCTTATTCCATTTGATACCAATGCATACATATGTAGTATAGCTCCTTGCTTGCGAGTACTTTGGATGAGTACTCACGGTTGCTTTCTCCCTCTTTTCCCCCTATCCCTTCTACCTGGTTGTCGCAACCAGATGTTGGAGCCCAGGAGCCAGACGCCACCTTCGACGACGACTCCTACTACACCGGAGGTGCCTACTACTACGTGATGCCCGCTGACGACGACCAAGAGTAGTTAGGAGGATCCCGGGCAGGAGGCCTGCGCCTCTTTCGATCTGTATCCCAGTTTGTGCTAGCCTTCTTAAGGAAAACTTGTTTAACTTATGTCTGTACTCAGATATTGTTGCTTCCGCTGACTTGTCTATGATCGAGCTCTTGTATTCGAGCCTTCGAGGCCCCTGGCTTGTAATATGATGCTTGTATGACTTATTTTACTTGTAGGGTTGTGTTTTGATATCTTTCCGTGAGTCCCTGATCTTGATCGTACATGTTTGCGTGTATGATTAGTGTACGATTAAATCGGGGGCGTCACAAGTTGGTATCAGAGCCAACTGCCTATAGGAATCCCCCTTCCAACTCCTTGGCCGAAGTTGAGTCTAGTCATTGCAAAACTTTTACTAACATGGTTGTGTGGCTCACGGGCCCACGTCGCCATTGGGTGGTATTAGGATCTTTTACTCCTTGATCTTTATTCCGGGATTCTGAACTCTCTTCTATTCGGGTTAAATGATTTTTACTAAAATCTAACTTTAGGTTCTTGAAAATACTTTCTCCCGGCGAGCCCCTTCAGTCCAGATGATCGCCGGCTGCACCAGAAGATTTCGAAGATACTCTCCGATATTCTCTCGAGACCTTGTGCCCGTTGCTTTTGCAATTCCCTTCCACCGAAATATCCCTATGGATAAATACTTACACATGTCGTGCTTACTTTTATTCCCAGTCGATCTTGTTATTACAAGATACCCCGAGAATATTTGGTGCCTACTGCCTTGCAGTTCTTCGCCACCTGAATACCCCTAAGGATAAATTCTCGCACTTTCCGAGTATCCGCTCATCCCCAGTTGTTAAGGTGTTTCACAAAAGTTTTTGAAATACCATTCAATCTTCCGAAGATCTTCAACAACCTATTGCTCTTGAAATTCTTGCTTGCTTGCATTGGGATTAAATCCTATAAGTCTGGTAATCTTATTGGCATCCTCTGTCATTATCATTTTAAGTCCGTTAATTCAATATGTTGAGGATGCTTGCCTTCCTCAGTCGAATCCTAGAATTCATCCTTCTGGCTCACACGTCAGTTGGATATGAGCTGCTTCTTGACCAATCAATGCCTTGATCGGTTGTGCTTCTAAGTCTATTGAACTTGTTCATTTTCGATCAGAACGTTTGCTTATGATCCTTTGATTTGGAAATCATAATTCCTTTGTTATCTAAACATCGAATTATTCAGATGTTCTATAATATGATGCCGTGCATTCTTTCTTTTTCTGATTGAGTACCGATACTCACATCAGCTCTGTTGTGGATCGCCCGATCCATTGTTGAATTTCATCCGACATCGTCCTTCATATTCAATAACCTTATGAGCCTTTCCACGGGTATATAATGCCTTTGGTAAATTGTATCCTCGGCTTTGTCAACCATGCTCTACTTTTGAGCTTGTGTTATTTACTCCTGAAGTTCGTGGTACATGTTCTAAGAAGCCCCGATGGCTTGAACCTATACCTTCCTTAATATGTGTGAACTCGAAAGTCTTCACGAGTCATACTCTTCTGGTATTTTGCCAGATAAAATTTCAACACTACAACTTCATCGAACGCGAGAAGTAAATGAAAGGTTATGCATTGGTGAAGTGGGAGTCGACCTTGAACTTTGTGTTCATGCCCATGGACATGATGTAGATCCTATCATGGAAACTTCTTGTAATAATAACTATTTCCTTGGTATAATATCATCTGGTATCTGTGAATTGGTCCTTTGCTATCATGGCTCTGACCATGATTGATCCCCTTTGATTCCATTTCTCAGACAAGATGAAGTACTTGTCTTCTGCAGATCACTTCACGTGTCCACCCTCTACTCTGCTCTACCGTCGAGTATTACAATCTGGTATCTCAAGAATATCATGGAACATCATAACTTCTTATGGGTTCTTCATCAATTGTTATTACTCACTAGGTCTAATTGTTCTTAGGTTCTGGGTTGTTGTCAACCGAGGACACCGACTAGTGAAATTATTCCGCACTACAAATCAAATACCCCTAGTATTTTTACTGGGAAATTCTGAATTCAATCTGGTCATTCCTAGACTATCGGCTGCATCCTGGTCTTGCTATCTTTGACTGTGCTACCTCGTCCTTCTCTGGTGCACGCGTTCTTCAGTGTGTGAGCACGACTTACGTCGAGCTTTCAACATCGTGTTGCTTGTCTTGAAGGGCAACTTTGGTTCTGAGCTTGCATCTTATATATTGATCCTATAACTTGTCGCTTCGTTATTCCCTTTCTTGTTGTCGTTGATGTTTGATTGCATCTTCATGAAACCTTTCGACAAATGGTTTGTGATGTGTAAATTCAAAACCTCTAGCAACCCTATTGCTTTGAAGTTATTGGTCTATAGTTTCATTCTAAGGCTATTGCTTATTGAATCATCATTCAAACATTGATCGTGCTACCTAGTCCAGATTCCTGGGTGCACCCTTCTATCATTGTTCAGTTGTGTATGTTTCCCTCGAGCATACATCATCATATCATTTGATCCGACAAATGATATTTCCTTGTTCACATAATTGTGGAAATCCATCCTTTGAAATCTCGATGATTTGTTGCTGAGCCTATCAGCCACCTCCTCATCCTCTCCGTGGTTTACTGATGAACTCTTGTTTCAGAGCTCACTTCCATAGATCATTTTTGAGAATCTCACAAATGTCATCTCGTCAAATTGTGTAGCACCTTTTCTTCTCAGGCATCCTGAGTCCGAGGTATTCTGACACCAATCAAATCTGAATCTCGGTCAGATATGATGTTTGGAACATATTTCCAAGAGTTATAACGTTGGTCTTTATATGACTCGGTAAGGTGGTGTCATGCCTAACACACATGACCGGAGGACCTATTGTTATAATTTTCCTTTTAGCAATGCAATCCATTCTTCCATGAGGAAATTGTAAGACTTATTCTACAAGTTATTCCCGATGGATCCTTTGTGTTTCCAAAGTCTGATCTTCACCTGATGACCATGTCAATGCTATCTCGAAGCACGTCTATGGTACTCCGATTTTCAACAAGACCATTTGAAGCCCAATGCTAAATGTTTCCTGCTCAATTATCCAAACACCGCTGTATGGGTAATGTCATGAAATTTCTCTCCCCTACTTAAAGAGTTTTCTACATTATATCCTGTCATGGATATCATACTCTGCTTGTCCTTGGGAAGGATATACCCTTGAAATATGTGTTTAAACACATTTTCCTTTCCATTTTTCTGTTTAAATCTGATAATCATATTTTCCTTTCCATTGGTTGGTTTAACGTTTCTCGTGATCTATATGATCTAATCAGTAACATTCTCCTGCTTATGTAAACACCTCGTTGTACAATGCTGTCAGTAACACCCTGTTACTATTGTTGGTGACATCCCGGTAACCACCGATGGACGAGAACTTTGCCTATTGGTCTGCCTCGTTTCAACGAGCAGGAAAATGGTTCTCTTCGTCCCTCGCCCTTGGTACCGACTTTGTTGCCGACATAACTGATAGGCTACTCTTTGACATGTCTTGCTATCATGGCCGTGCCAGATGTCGACGCCCTTCCTATTTTAACCACATGGTGGGCCCATAACCCACAGTTCTGCAGGATCGAAACCTGACTCTCTTGTACACCCCTATTTCCAACGTTATTCCTCACAGGTGGCTTTGTAGGTAATTCAAGAACCACCTTCCTACAGATCTATTTTAGTATCTGACGCAATGCTTATTCCCATTGCTCAAAACCCCGTTCACACTTCGTTTCAGGCAACAAACGATTGCCTATGGGTTTGAAACTTCCATTTTGCACCTTCTTACGTTGCTCTCGATAATTTATTAAGTATCAATTCGAGAGTTACTTTCCGCCACCTTTCCTGATGTTCCGTCCGCAGGGCGAGCGGCCCGTGGTCTCGAGCCTGGGAATCTGTTCGGAGTACGACGGCTCGGAGGTCAGGGGGCCCGCTGCTCTCGCTGAGCGGCCTGTGGAGGTGTTGGGAGCAGCGGATCTGGCGCGGGCTGAGGATGCGTGGGTTCGTCCTCCGCCCACCAAGAAGGAGTTGTGGAGGAAGCGCCATGGCGTCGGTGAGCCCGCCGGGAGTGGCCATACCCACGAGCGCGAGCAGATGCGGCGCGAAGTGTCGTCGGAGATGCGGGATAAGTGCTTCCGCTGTCTCGAGAAGGGCCACTACAAGACGGACTGCACGAACGACATCGTCTGCTTCAGCTGCGGCCTCCCCGTCATGTCTCCCAGGACTGCAAGCGGCCGCGGAGCCCCTCCCCTGTCGACGAGCTACGACGGGATGCGCTAGCCAAGGTGGCCCGCCGGGCCGAGCCGGGTGCTTCCTCAGGGGCTCGGGGCCCTCGTGTCGCCCCGCCACCTCCGCCCCCTCTACTGAGAGTGGGTACCCAGTCGGCGGCGGCTACGGCCTGGCCGCCGTTGGTGCCCCCGCGGCTCCAGGTGACGCTTGAGGTCAAGGATGGTCCGGCTGAGCTCTGCAACACCAGGCGGACCGGGGTTGTGGAGGATCTGGAGCGTCGGCTTCAATTCGCCATGGTGGCATACGTCGCGGGAGCAAGGCGAGTTCTTTCGACAGATCGTGTGAAGGAATGCTGGAGGGCACGCTGGACATTCCGCCGGAGTTGATCTCGGTGCATAGCCATCATCCGGAGGATTTTCTGGTGGTTTTTGCTTCGGCGGAGCTCAGGAACAGGGTCTCGGTCTGCCCTTCCGTCGAGGATCATGGTGATCGCCTGATCTTCAGGCCATGGAACAGACAGTCGCAGGTTGTGCATTCGATGCCGGGGTTCAAGGTGTGGTTAGAGCTTGAGGGGATTCCGCCCCATGCTTGGGATCGTTCGGTGGTTGAAGACCTGCTGGGCTCGTCGTGCAAGCTTGACTCCGTCGCGCCGGAGACTGCGTCCCGCGCGGACCTATCCTCGTTCAAGACCACGGCGTGGACAGCAGACCCACAGTGCATCCCTATGCTACGCTGGCTCGCGGTGCCGGAGCCGGGGGAGGAACAGCCGCCGGTTTTGCTTCAATACAAGGTGCTCATCCACCTGGATGCAGTGATGGACTTGAGGGACGGCGGCGAGCCGTGGTTCTTCGAGGGCTCGTCGGACAGCGGGCAAAGTGGTATGCCAGATCAAGACGGAGGCTTCCCTGGGTCAGGTGCACAGATGCGCAGATTGCATTGGCAGTTCGGAGTTAGGGATAGGAGGAGCGGCGGCTTCGCCGCGGCGGCGAGGGAGGCAGTCGCTTCCACGGTGTGAGGGTGGGCTAGGCCAGCTTCTGGCCTGGCTGGCGCCTGCCCCCGTGTGACGCCCGGATAATTAAGCTACAGTAATCTCTGCTAATGATGCCATGTCACCTTGATTACTGTTGCTAATCTCGCGTTAGTTCAGAATCCCGATCCAAATTCAGATTTGGATTAAGTCTAACGGTAAATGTTTTCAAACATTAAAATTAAAATGTTTGGCCTGTGGCAAATAATCCATACTAATTATTGGTGGAGAAACCACACTTCTGTAGAATATTTAGTTGCACTATAATAAGTAAATCGGCGGCAAAACTAATATTTAAATGCTCTTAGAAATAATGATAAACAAATACAAACTACTGTATTAAATGTGTAAAAATGTTTGTGGCAGGGGCATAATTACCTCTACTAAATTAGGTACGATTTTTGTATTTTACTAAAACTAAAATAAATAGAAACTAAGTTAAAAAGGACAAACTAGAAAAACACACACACACACAAAAAGAAACACCCCCGCTGATTGGGCCTTGGCCCAGTTGGCCGAGCGGCCGAGTGGCTTGCCGGCCCACCCCCGCACGCTCCTAGCCTACTTGGCCTCCCTCCCCCCACCAGAAACCCTAGCCCGTCTCACCCCCCCACTACGCTCTTCCCCCGATCCGATCTAGATCGGGGTTGACCCCAACTACCCCGACCGATACCCCACTCCCTCTCGTTCTCCAGCACCAGGCCCCTGCGCCCCATCCCCTGCCGCGCCGGAGCCCCACCACCGTCGCCGTCCCCGCGCCCGCGCCCGGGGATCCGCCGCCTATCATCGTCCTCGTGGCCACCGTTACGCAGGAGCTCCTGCCATGGCCGCACCCGCCTGGTCCTCCGCGTCCGTGCCGCGCCAAGCCGCCTCCTCGCCGGCGAGGACGGACCCCGAAGGCCTCGTCGCGGATCCGGCCTCCCTCGCCATGCTCCCCTCGCCAGAGTCCCCTCATCGACCGACGCCCCCTGCTCCGACACCGTCGGACGCCGCCGCTAACCTCGTCGATCCGCTCGACCCCAACCTCCACCGGCTCCATCGAACACCCTGCTGCTTCCGCTGTGAGCCTCCGGCCGTCCACAGCCTTTTTCCCCTCCTCCCCGTGCCCTCCAGCGCCGTTTGTCGCTAGCTCCGCCGTAGTCGCCGCCCCTGGCTGTTTCAGCCGCTCCTAGCTACAGACGAAGGCAGCTTGACGCGGCGCCTCCCGCTTATCCGTTTGGCACCCGGGCTGCCCCTTTTGGTCGCCGGAGCACCCAGCTCCGCGCGCGCCGCCGTCCTCTGAACTCACCCACGGGCACACGCGCACGCACACCCACACGTTCTAATAGTGGGTTGACCCACTGACGCGTGGGCCCGCCCGGTTTAACCAATCCCCTAACTACGTAATTAGATAGAACCTAATAAAACTGTTAGTTGAATAACTGGAGATGACATGTGGACCCTTTTCTTTTAAAAGCCTGTTTAAAATTATCTAAGTCAATGACATGTGCCCCCCCACCTAATCTGTTAAAATTAATTAAACAATTAATTTACACGGTCTCTATGACAGCTGTGTCCCACCAGCCAGTTTGACCAGTCAACGGTCCATATGTTGACCGCAACTGGACTGCTGACTCAGCCCCTGGGCCCCCACTATCAGCATCTGCTGACTGGGCAGTTGACCCAGTCAACTAGCCCCACCTGTCAGCCTCACTAGCACCTCTTTGGGTACACTTCTGTGTACCCATAGCATTTATTATTTAAATGAATTTCGAATTAAATTAAATCCAGGAAATCTAGAAAATGATTAAATCTTTATAAATTAATATAAAATAATCCGTAACTCAGATGAAAATACTTTGTACATGAAAGTTGCTCAGAACGACGAGACGAATCCGCATACGCAATCCGTTTGTCAGCCACGCATCCCTAGCATATCAAACCTGCAACTTTTCCCCCTCCGGTTCGTCTGTCCGAAAACGCGAAACACCGGGGATAATTTCCCGGATGTTTCCCCCCTTCACCGGTACCACCTCGTACCGCGTTAGGGCACACCTAGCATCACGCTTTGTCATGTCATGCATCTTCATGCATTTGTTTGCATTATATTTATTGTTTCTTCCCCCTCTTCTCTCGCTAGACACCGAGACCGACGCCGCTGCTACCCAGTACGACTACGGAGTTGACGACCCCTCTCTCTTGTCTGAGCAACCAGGCAAGCCCCCCCTTTGATCACCAGATATCGCCTACTCTTTTCTCTATACTGCTTGCATTAGAGTAGTGTAGCATGTTACTGCTTTCCGTTATTCCTATCCTGATGCATAGTCTGTCCTTGCTACTACTGTTGTTACCATTACCTGCTATCCTACTGCTTAGTATAGGATGCTAGTGTTCCATCAGTGGCCCTACACTCTTGTCCGTCTGCCATGCTATACTACTGGGCCGTGATCACTTCGGGAGGTGATCACGGGCATATACGATATACTCTACACAGTTACATTACCTGTGATACTGTTCGGAGATGGGGGCTGAAGGGGCAGGTGGCTCCATCCCGGTAGAGGTGGGCCTGGGTTCCCGACGGCCCCCGACGGTTACTTTGAGGCGGAGCGACAGGGCAGGTTGAGACCACCTAGGAGAGAGGTGGGCCTGGCCCTGGTCGGCGTTCGCAGATACTTAACACGTTTAACGAGATCTTGGTATTTTATCTGAGTCTGGCTACTGGCCTATACGCACTAACCATCTACGCGGGGACAGTTATGGGCACTCGATGTCGTGGTATCAGCCGAAGCACTTCGTGACGCCAGCGACTGAGCGGCGCGCGCCGGGTTGGACCGCGTAACGTGACTTCCTTTGTAATGGAGGTTGCTAGGTCTGCTCTCCGGCCGCGTACGCAACGTGCAGGTGTGCTATGGGCGATGGGCCCAGACCCCTGTGCGCTTAGGTTTAGACCGGCGTGCTGGCCTCTCTGTTGTGCCTAGGTGGGGCTGCGACGTATTGATCTTCCGAGGCCGGGCATGACCCAGGAAAGTGTGTCCGGCCAAATGGGATCGAGCGTGTTGGGTTATGTGGTGCACCCCTACAGGGAAGTTAATCTATTCGAATAGCCGTGATCTTCGGTAACAGGACGACTTGGAGTTGTACCTTGACCTTATGACAACTAGAACCGGATACTTAATAAAACACACCCTTCCAAGTGCCAGACACAACCGGTGATCGCTCTCTCACAGGGCGACGAGGGGAGGATCATCGGTTAGGATTATGCTATGCGATGCTACTTGGAGGACTTCAGTCTACTCTCTTCTACATGCTGCAAGACGGAGGCTGCCAGAAGCGTAGTCTTCGAAAGGACTAGCTATCCCCCCCTTATTCCGGCTTTCTGTAGTTCAGTCCACCTATGATACCCTTATTCCATTTGATACCAATGCATACATATGTAGTATAGCTCCTTGCTTGCGAGTACTTTGGATGAGTACTCACGGTTGCTTTCTCCCTCTTTTCCCCCTATCCCTTCTACCTGGTTGTCGCAACCAGATGTTGGAGCCCAGGAGCCAGACGCCACCTTCGACGACGACTCCTACTACACCGGAGGTGCCTACTACTACGTGATGCCCGCTGACGACGACCAAGAGTAGTTAGGAGGATCCCGGGCAGGAGGCCTGCGCCTCTTTCGATCTGTATCCCAGTTTGTGCTAGCCTTCTTAAGGCAAACTTGTTTAACTTATGTCTGTACTCAGATATTGTTGCTTCCGCTGACTTGTCTATGATCGAGCTCTTGTATTCGAGCCTTCGAGGCCCCTGGCTTGTAATATGATGCTTGTATGACTTATTTTACTTGTAGGGTTGTGTTTTGATATCTTTCCGTGAGTCCCTGATCTTGATCGTACATGTTTGCGTGTATGATTAGTGTACGATTAAATCGGGGGCGTCACACCCCGATGGACACTGCTGTCGAGGTTAGGTCAGTGGCCCCAAGGATGAGGGTGATGGACATGATTACGCGTCATCAATCGGCTTTTGACCGGCTGACCACGCTGCCGGGGCCCGCAGAACGCTTGAATGGAAGCCGTGGTGGGGGTGCAAATCAGATGGGTGGGAGTCTGGAAAGGACAACGGAAGATGGCCGGACAAGTGCAATGCCCATTGCACCCTCCCCGAGGCCCACTCTACAGCGGGAGCAGGACAGGGTGGGGGCGACCCAGGATCCCGAGGCGGGCTCGACCCCACAAGATTCGCAACAACTCACAAAGGCCATGGATCCACCAATGGGATCAAAGCTTGTGGATCAGGGCCTGGCTGTTGTGGCCACGCGGGCTGTCCCCCCGGTGGGTGGCGACGAGGGGTGCCAGGAAGGTCTGGAGGATCAGGTTGCTGGTCAGGGGAATAGCGACAATGCAGAGCGGCTGGGACCGGTTGATCAGGAGTCCATAGCGGGCCCGGGCGAGTGGGATATGTGTGGGGGCCCTGCGGATCGGGCTTTGAGAGTGGCCCCCCAACCACGCAAGGAGGCACAGGTCTCGAGGGGCAGGCCTAAATAATTCATTGGAGGAAGAGGCACAACGGGAGAGGTTGGCGGGGCCCCAGAGTGATGGAAACCATGCACATGCACATACCACGTACGTTCCGCATGTAGTGGAAATGGAGCAGCACAAGCCAATTGAGGAGATTCTGGAGACGATCAGCAACAACTGCACAACTCTAATTTGTGCACCGCATGTCACATCCCTAGTTCTGGTATGACCTAGACTAGCTAGTCATGTGTGCATCATGTTTAAATTCCTTTTAATTTTGAAATGAGGATTTGTGAAACCCTCAGAATCATTTCTGGAAATGACCCAGATAAAAATTGCTCCAAAAAGGTCCAAGAAAATGTTCATGTTGCTCTCTGAAAATATTGGACAGAGATAAAAATCAAACCAACATTTTCAGGAGCTCATAAGTATTTATTTTGGGCATTTGGAATTAATGCAATAATTATTTGCCTTGGATATATATATGTGATATATCTTATTTATGTCCAAAAATTCTGATTTTTGCTGAGGGGCTTTGGAATAACCCCTTAGGTCCCTGCAAAAATTGTCAGAAGAAAATAAAATGATTTGGTATTATTGCTAATTCAAAACAAATGTCAGAAAATAGAAAAGAAAACAAAAAGGGAAACGCTTACCTGGACCTTACCTGCGGCCTGGCACTGTGCGGCCCAGCAGGCCGGCCCACCCAACTAGCCACGCCAGTCATCTCCTAGCTCACACCAGGAGGACGAGCGCGTGGCTAGCGCGCGCGAGCACGCGCCCCGGCCACCTCCTCCCTGCCTGCTTCATCCCAGATGCGTCTAGGCGACGCCACGCACTCCCCTCGACCCTCTCCTACTCTCCCCCATGCTCATCCCCTCCCCTGGACCTCTCTCTCACCCCCCGAACAGCTTCGTCGCCGCCGCTCACCGTTGTCACGCTGACCGCCTCCCCCTCGCCCTCTCTCCGTGTCTGCAAGCTCCGCCACGTCTCTGTCTACCTCTCCGTCGAGCCACGCGCCTCGGGAGCCCCTGCAACGCCGCCACCGCCGTCGTCTTCAACCTCCAGCGCCGGAGATCGCCTGCAACGCCACGTCGCCGCCCGGCCTCCCCCGAGCTCGCTGACGCCTCCAAACGACGCGGGGTGAGCCCCTCTTCGTTTCGCCCCTAACCCCTTCGCCCCGCACGTCCTCTAACGCTAGCGCCGCCGTGCCCGAAGCTCGCCGCCGCACAGCCATGTCGCCGCCGTGGCCACTGTCACTTAGAGCTGCAACCGAGCACATAGCCGTGCTCAGTGCAACGCCAGGAGGCCGTAGACGCCTTCCGCAGCTCCTGCCGTGCCCCGTAGCCCGTTCCCGCTCGAAGCCGTGCTCCGGCCGCCACGGCGAGCTCCGCTCCGACGAGCTCCGACCGTCCCCGCCTCTCCCACCTGCCCCAGAAGACGCGGACGAGCCCTGGCTCCTCGCCTGTGGCCTCCGCCGCCCAATTGGTCGCCGGAAGGCGGATCCCGAGCCCTCTGCCGCGTTCTGCCTCGCCGGCGGCTTAACACCAGCGGGATTGACCGGGTCCAACCCCCCTGCTGACCCAGATTTGACCCTTGTGGGTGAATGACATGTGGAGCCCGGCCCTGCTAATTTTAGTTTAGGATTAGTTAATAACTAACTAACCCTGTTAACTAACTGTGACACTGACGTGTGGACCCCACACGTCAGGTTTGACCTGGTCAGCCACGTTTGACTCACTGACGTCATGCCACTGTCATGCTGACGCAATATTTCGTTTTCTGGTTTAAAAATAAATCAGGAAATTCCAGAAAATGATATAAACTCCAAAAATTCATAGAAATTCAACCGTAGCTCAGATTGATATAAGTTATATATGAAAAATGATCAGAAAAATTCAATCGATCCATATGTACCATTTTCATGCATGACAAATGAACCTATACATGCTGTATATATGAAAACACACTTATGGCATTTAAAGGGATTTAAATTGGAGTTGCATTTGAACCTTTGGTTCAAATGTACCTCTTCCAAGTTGAATGCTAAATGCATTAGCTCAAACAACATCACATCTACATGCCATGTTCATGCATCATATTGTTGCATATGATTGTGTATTGATTGTCGACACCGTTCCTTCTCGATAGGTTCTGCTCCGGAGAGTGCTCCAGAGTACCTGTCTGAGGAGCAGTGCCCCCCTGTTGATCTACCAGGCAAGCAAACCCCCTTGTTCATTCCGATACAAACCTACTCTCTCGCTCCTGCTCTCATTTATTACATTAGGACAACAATGATTCAACTGCTACTTTATGCTGCGGTAGTTGAACCCATTCCTCTGCATGACCTTTCATTGCCACAGTAAATAGTTAAAACCCACTAGCATGTGTAGGAGTTGATTGAGCCATGTCGTGTTCCTGCCATGCCATGCCTGCTATTGCTTAGAGTTGTGTCAGGTCTGATTCATCGGGAATGAATTGGAGTGGTACGATGTGTTCTGGTGCTGAGAGTTAAGCGTGTGAACACGATTTGGTAAAGGTAGCGGTGAGAGGCCATGTAGGAGTACATGGTGGGTTGTCTCATTGGGACCGTCCTTAAGAACTGAGTTCTGTGTAAGTTGTCCAATGACTAGTTACTACCACACATTGGGCTCCGGGCGCTCCAAGCTCTCTCGACTTATTAGCCAACTTGATCTCTGTCCAGGAGTTGCAAATAGTTTCTGGTGTTTGTAGGTAGCGTTAGTAGTCTACCAAGTGGCACCCGGCCAGGTGGGCTTGGGACAGACTAGGCACAGTGGCACGGTGTACCAAGTGGCACCCGGATGGTGGGCTTGGGAACCCTGCTCACATCGTTTGGGGCCGTGAGCGACACCCCGGCCGGATCTCCTTGCGGATGGAACCCGAATAGGCGATAAACCTGGATGGGAGACTTGTGTGGTTAGTCAGGTCATGGCCGACACCCTCGCCAGGCTTCCGCTTGAAGGTTGCCGAGGTACATGACATGTACATGCTGGTATGTGGCGAGAGCGTGTGTGAAGAAGTACACCCCTGCAGGGTTTGTTGGGGAACGTAGCAGAAATTCAAAATTTTCTACGCATCACCAAGATCAATCTATGGAGTAATCTAGCAACGAGGGGAAGGAGAGTGCATCTACATACCCTTGTAGATCGCTAAGCGGAAGCGTTCAAGTGAACGGGGTTGATGGAGTCGTACTCATCGTGATCCAAATCACCGATGATCCTAGTGCCGAATGGATGGCACCTCCGCGTTCAACATACGTACAGCCCGGTGACGTCTCCTACGCCTTGATCCAGCAAGGGGAGAAGGAGAGGTTGGGGAAGACTCCATCCAGCAGCAGCACGACGGCATGGTGGTGAAGGAGGAGCGTGGCAATCCTGCAGGGCTTCGCCAAGCACCACGGGAGAAGAGGAGAACTTGGGAAAGGGGGAGGGCTGTGCCAGAACTTGGGTGCGGCTGCCCTCCCACCTCCCACATATATATAGGGGCAAGGGAGAGGGGGGCCGGCCCCCTCAGATCTAATCTGAGGAGGGGGCGGCGGCCAAGGGGGGTTGCCTTGCCCCCCAAGGCAAGGGGGGCGCCCCCCCTTTAGGGTTCCCCCAAACCCTAGGCGCATGGGTCCTAGGGGGGGAGGCGCCCAGCCCACTAAGGGGCTGGTCCTCTCTCCACACACAGCCCATAGGGCCCTCCGGGGCAGGTGGACCCTCCCGGTGGACCCCCGAAACCCCTCCGGTGGTCCCGGTACAATACCGGTAACCCCCGAATTATTCTGGTGACCGTATGATGACTTCCCGTATATAAATCTTTACCTCCGGACCATTCCGGAACTCCTTGTGACGTCCGGGATCTCATCCGGGACTCCGAATAACATTCGGTAACCACATACATCTATTCCCTATAACCCTAGCGTCGTCGAACCTTAAGTGTGTAGACCCTACGGGCTCGGGAGTCATACAGACATGGCCGAGACAACTCTCCGGTCAATAACCAACAGCGGGATCTGGATACCCATGTTGGCTCCCACATGCTCCACGATGATTTCATCAGATGAACCACGATGTCAAGGATTCAATCAATCCCATATACAATTACCTTTGTCTAGCGGTACGATACTTTCCCAAGATTCGATCGTCGGTATCCCGATACCTTGTTCAATCTCATTACCGGCAAGTCTCTTTACTCGTTCCGTAACACATCATCCCGTGATCAACTCCTTGGTCACATTGTGCACATTATGATGATGTCCTACCGAGAGGGCCCAGAGATACCTCTCCGTTTACAAGGAGTGACAAATCCCAGTCTCGATTCGCGCCAACCCAACAGACATTTTTGGAGATACCTGTAGTGTACCTTTATAGCCACCCAATTACGTTGTGACGTTTGGCACACCCAAAGCATTCCTACGGTATCCGGGAGTTGCACAATCTCATGGTTTAAGGAAATGATACTTGACATTAGAAAAGCTTTAGCATACGAACTACACAATCTTTGTGCTAGGCTTAGGATTGGGTCTTGTCCATCACATCATTCTCCTAATGATGTGATCCCGTTATCAACAACATCCAATGTCCAGGGTTAGGAAACCATAACCATCTATTGATCAACGAGCTAGTCAACTAGAGGCTTACTAGGGACATGGTGTTGTCTATGTATCCACACATGTATCTGAGTTTCCTATCAATACAATTCTAGCATGGATAATAAACGATTATCATGAACAAGGAAATATGATAATAACTAATTTATTATTGCCTCTAGGGCATATTTCCAACAGTCTCCCACTTGCACTAGAGTCAATAATCTAGTTCACATCGCTATGTGATTAACACTCAAGGTCACATCCCCATGTGACTAACACCCAAAGAGTTCTGGGTTTGATCATGTTATGCTTGTGAGAGAGGTTTTAGTCAACGGGTCTGCAACATTCAGATCTGTATGTACTTCGCAAATCTCTATGTCATCTTGTAGATGCAGCTACTACGCTATATTTGGAGCCATTTCAAATAATTGTTCTACTTGGAGCTATTCTAAATTGTTGCTCCATTATACGTATCCGGTATCTCTACTCAGAGCTATCCGGATAGGTGTTAAGCTTGCATCGACGTAACTCTTTACGTCTAACTCTTTATCACCTCCATAACCAAGAAACATATCCTTATTCCTCTAAGGATAATTTTGACCGCTATCTGGTGATCTACTCCTAGATCACCTTTGTACCCTCTTGCCAGACATATGGCAAGGCACACATCAGGTGCGGTACTCAGCATGGCATACCGTATAGAGCCTATGACAAAAGCATAGGGGACGACCTTCGTCCTTCCTCTTTCTTCTGCTGTGGTCGAGCTTTAAGTCTTAACTTCGTACCTTACAACTCAGGCAAGAACTCCTTTGGCTGATCCATCTTGAACACCTTCAAGATCATGTCAAGGTATGTGCTCATTTGAAAGTACCATTAAGCGTTTTTTATCTATCCTTATAGATCTTGATGCTCAATGTTCAAGTAGCTTAATCCAGGTTTTCCATTGAAAAATATTTTTCAAATAACCCTATATGCTTTCCATCATTTCTGATCAACAATATGTCAACAACATATACTCATCAGAAATTCTATAGTGCTCCCACTCACTTCTTTGGAAATACAAGTTTCTCATAAACTTTGTATAAACCCAAAATCTTTGATCATCTCATCAAAGCGTACATTCCAACTCCGAGATGCTTACTCTAGTCCTTAGAAGGATTGCTGGAGCTTTGCATACTTGTTAGCATCTTTCAGGATTGACAAAACCTTCCGGTTGTATCACATACAACCTTTCCTCAAGAAAATCATCGAGGAACAATGGTTTTTGACATCCAATCTGCAAGATTTCATAAATAATGCAGTAATCGCTAATATAATTCCAACAGACTCTTAGCATCGCTACGAGTGAGAAAGTCTCATCGTAGTAAACTCCTTGAACTTGCCGGGAAATATCTTAACGACAAGTCGAGCTTTCTTAATGGTGTGTAACGCCCTCGATGCGGCTATAGCTCCCACGTGTCGAGGTACGACTTAGAGACATAACTGCATTGAAAGCAATGTCGCAAGTCAGGCAATCATTACAACATCCCATGTAACATATATAATAAAAGGAGGGAGATACATAGTTGGCTTACACTCGCCACGTCACATCAAAGTACATAAATAACATCCATCATACAAACACTCATGGCCCGACTACGGCGCCAAAATAGAAGAAAACCCAACATGCGACAAGGCCCTGAATCGAACCCCAACTAGGCACCACTACTGATCATCGGGAAAGGAAACATAATAACACTGAGAGTCCTCGTCGAACTCCCACTTGAGCTCGTATTCGTCACCTGGAGCGGAATCACCTAGACCTGCATCTGGAGTTGTAGTATCTGTGAGCCACAGGGGACTCAGCAATCTCGCACCCTCGCGATCAAGACTATTTAAGCTTATAGGAATGGATAAGGCAAATATATGTGGAGCTGCAGCAAGCGACTAGCATGTATGGTGGCTAACTTATCCGCAAAAGAGAGCGAGAAGAGGAGGCAAAGCGCGAGCGAGAATCTAGAGGAACCACCTGCGCAAGCATTACTCCAACACCGTGTCCACTTCCCGGACTCCGCCGAGAAGAGGCCATCACGGTAACACACTCGGTTGATTCATTTTAATTAATTAAGGTTTAAGTTATCTACAACCGGACATTAACAAATTCCCATCTTCCCATAACCGCGGGCACGGCTTTCGAAGGTTCAATCCCTGCAGGGGAGTCCCAACTTAGCCCATGACAAGCTCTCACGGTCAACGAAGGAATAGACCTCCACCCGAGATACACCGATCAGACTCGGTAACCCGGTACAACAAGACAATTCGACAGGTTAAAACAAGACCAGCAACACCGCCCGAATGTGCCGACAAATCCCGATAGGAGCTGCACATATCTCTTTCTCAGGGCACACTCAGATAGGTCAAGCTACGAGTAAAACCAACCCTCAAGTTTCCCCGAGGTGGCCCCGCAGGCTGCCCGGTTCGGCTCCGATCTTCACCTGCAATGTGCCAACAAGGAACGGCTCCAATCTTCACCTGCAACTAGCAACGCTATAAGAGGGGCTGAGCAAAGCGGTAACATAGCCAAACAACGGTTTGCTAGGACATGGTGGGTTAGAGGTTCAACATGGCAATTGGGAGGCTGACAAGCAAATGGTAGGCATCGTAGCATTGGCATAGCAAGAGCGAGCAAACTAGCATAGCAAAGATAGTAGTGATTTCGAGGGTATGATCATCTTGCCTGCACAATTGTCAGAGTTGACTGGATCCTCACAAGCAAACTCAACGGGCTCCTCAGTAGCGAACTCGTCTCCCGGCTCTACCCAACAAGACAAACAAGCAACAAGGATACAATCAACCACGTGCAAGACCAAGCAATATGATGAAATGATGATATGCTATGCGGGATGCGATGCAGGATGGAAAATGCAAGATATGACAGGAAATGCATGAACCTGGCCTCAACTTGGAATTCCAAGGGTGCCACTGGAAATATGAGATGAAATCGCTTGAAAACGATATGAAGAACGCCGGAATCGGAGTTACGGTTTGAAAATGGCAAGCGTTTTAAGAATGACACCGGTCTGTGATTTACAGCAAGTAGGCATCTAAATGCAATGCAATGAACATGCTACAGCCACCAAACATGACAACAAAATACATGGCAGGGATGCACACAAGATTCTTAACAAAAGTCTAGCACTGAGCTACGGCCAATTCATCCATTAAGAGGTTCAAACAAGCATGGCAAAAATGCAAATGCAAAACAGATTCCAGACTTAGTGAAATTAACACTTGTCTGAAATTTCAGATCACGAAGCCCTCTTCGGAGCAGCAAAACAACATGATACATGACCTGATTAAGATAAGTAAGAGCATGGCATGTAGCTACTCAACAAGCTTAACAAAAGTCCCAAAGTGACCTGGGGCCAAAAGGGTTCACAAAATATATAAACGAGCACACGAACATAGCTAAAACACAATCAGTTTTCAGACTTAGTGAAAACTGAGACATGCTGAAATATGACTCACGAAGGCATGTAAACGAGCTCGATGCACTCACCACGGTGCAAGTCATGGCAAGGCAGGCATACATCCATTAATAAGGCACAAAATTCTAGCTAGACATGGCAAGAACAATGGCATAGCATGCACAGATCAACTACAATAACATCGGTAAAATCGCAAACGAGTTGACGACCTGCTCAGATTCACAACGAAGCAAAAGCAGAGCTCGATTGACTCAAGCTAGGGTGCTCCATAATTGGAAACAAAGACATGTATGGATATATCATAACATGATTAACAAAACTCCTTTACTGATCATCCTCAAAAGAGGCACGGATCACTAGGAAACAAGCTGAACATATGGCATCGTGAGATAAACAATCCCAGACTTAGTGAAAACAACTAAGTCCCTGAAAACAGATTACCGGGTGCCTCACTTTGCAAGCTTGCACAAGTCACCACACACATCCTAAAAATGGATGGGTTGCACCTCTGGAAAGAAGACAAAATGCTTAACAAAACATATGAAGGACTCACAGGCATATCATGCACACAATAATCATGGCAAAAATGACAAAAGTCTAAGATGAACTAGCAGATCTGACAATTAACTCACGAAGTCTCCTTCTAACAGCATTTTGGGCATCAAGATGAACTCAAATGAAAATGATGCAATGGAATGAAATGATGTACTCGTCGAGACGAACATTTTGATATACTATATGTCCAAAACGGAGCTACGGATGCGGAGTCATCACTGGTCAAAGTATGCCCGAAAAACTAGGGTTCGGGAGAGAAAGTCAACCGCCTCCTAGATTTCAGATCCAGCACGCTTCCCGAGGAGGTCGCCGGGGTTCGCCGGAACAGTGGCGGCCGGACTGTGGAGGAGCTCGCCGGGGACTTGCCGGCGTCGGAGGGCGGCGAGGTCGGCGCCGGAGGAGGCGGTGGCCCGGGGCGGCGAGGAGGAGCACGGCGGAGCCGGCTCGGGCGTGGGGCGGCGGCCACCGGCCGGCGGAGAGGCGAGGTCGCCCGCGGCGGCGCGGTGCGGCCCGTGTCGGCGCCGGCCACCGGGCGCGAAGACGAAGGGCGGCGGGCGCGCGGGACGAAGGGCGGCGGCGGCTCGGGCTGAGCGGGCTTCGGCGGCGGCGCGGGCAGGCGTGCCACGTGGCGATCGACGGGTGGCTGGGCGCGGCGGTGGACGTTGTCCGGTCCGCTCCGGACACGTCCGTCGGTGGCGGATCTGGAAATTTCTTTTAGGGTAGGGTTTCGGGGAAGGAGATGATCCGAAAATGGAGGGGGCTATTTATAGGCATAAGTGGAGCTAGGAGAGTCCAAATGAGGTGCGGTTTTCGGCCACGCGATCGTGATTGAACGCTCTAGGACATGGAGCAGAGTTTGGTGGGTTTTGGGACAAAATGGAGGGGTGTTGGGCTGCAACACACACGAGGCCTTTTCGGTCCCTCGGTTAACCGTTGGAGTATCAAACGAAGTCCAAATGATACGAAACTTGACAGGCGGTCTACCGGTAGTAAACCAAGGCCGCATGACAAGTCTCGGTCCAATCCGGAAATGTTTAATCCCCACACACGAAAGAAAGCTAGAAATGACCACCGGAGGAGAACGAAGCGCCGGAATGCAAAACGGATAACGGGGAAAAATGCTCGAATGCATGAGATGAACACGTATGCAAATGCAATGCACATGATGACATGATATGAGATGCATGAAAACGAAAACAACACACAGAGACAAAGACCCAAACCCGAGAAATAAATATAACTTAACGCCGGAAACGGCAAGAGTTGGAGTACAAATAGGGAAAGTTACATCCGGGGTGTTACAACACTCCACCACTACGAAAAGATCTCGTCCCGAGATCTAGGACTGAAAGAACTCCGGGTACTCAGAACGGAGGTGATCCTCGCGTTCCCAGGTAGCTTCACGGTCGGAATGGTGTGACCACTTGACTTTAAGAAATTTGATTGACTTGTTGCGAGTCTTGCGTTCAGTCTCTTCAAGAATAGCAACTGGGTGCTCACGATAGGAGAGATCTTCTTGGAGCTCAATGTCCTCGAAGTTGATGGTGCGGTCAGGAGTCTTGAAGCACTTTCGAAGCTGAGAGACATGGAACACGTCATGAACATTTGCAAAGTTTGAAGGAAGTTCGAGTTGATATGCGAGGTCGCCTCTATTGCTGACAATCTTGAAAGGTCCCACGTATCTAGGGGCAAGCTTCCCTTTGATACCGAAGCGACGAGTACCTTTCATAGGAGAGACACGGAGGTAAACATGATCTCCGATCTCGAAAGCCAAATCATGGTGCTTACTATCATAGTAGCTCTTCTGGCGGGATTGGGCTGCTTTGAGGTTATCACGAATGACTTTGCACATTTCTTCTGCTTCTGTGATTAAGTCATTACCCAGCAGCTGCCGTTCACCGGTTTCAGACCAGTTGAGAGGGGTACGGCACTTCCTGCCATACAGAATTTCAAAAGGGGCCTTGCCCGAACTTGCTTGAAAACTGTTGTTATAGGAGAATTCAGCATAAGGAAGACAATCCTCCCACTTCATGCCGAAGGAGATCACACAAGCCCTGAGCATATCTTCAAGAATCTGGTTGACACGCTCGACTTGACCGCTTGTTTGAGGATGGAAAGCAGTGCTGAAGTGGATGTTAGTGCCCATGGCCTTCTGAAAAGAATCCCAAAACTTGGAGGTAAAGATGCTGCCACAGTCTGAAGAGATCACTTGAGGAATACCATGAAGAGAGACAATTCGAGAGGTATAGAGTTCCGCCAATTGAGCTGCAGTGATCGACTCTTTGATAGGCAGAATGTGAGCCACTTTGGTGAGTTTGTCGATGACAACAAATATAGCATCATTGCCACGCTTGGACTTTGGAAACCCAGTCACGAAGTCCATTTCAATGTGGTCAAACTTCCATTCTGGAATGGCAAGAGGTTGGAGGAGACCAGCTGGCCTTTGGTGTTCTGCCTTCACTCTTCTGCAGACATCACATTCATTCATGAATTGAGCGATCTCGCGCTTCATTCGAGTCCACCAATAAGCTTGCTTGAGGTCCTGATACATCTTCATGCTCCCAGGGTGGATGGAGAGGAGAGAATTGTGAGCCTCGTTCATGATCACTTTACGGAGGTCACCTTTGGGTACAACAATTCGATCCTCGAAGAAGAGAGTGTCCTTGTCATCAAGGCGGTAGCACTTGTACTTGGACTGACTCTTGGCAATCCCAATCTTCACCTTTTTCACCATAGCATCAAGAAGCTGGGCTTGGCGAATCTGGTCTTCTAAGGTAGGAGAGACTTGAAGGTTGGCGAGGAAACCTTGAGGAACAACTTGCAGATTAAGTTTGCGGAAAGCTTCACAAAGCTCGGGTTGATAAGGCTTGAGAATCAGACTGTTGCAGTAGGCCTTTCTGCTCAAAGCGTCAGCAATCACATTGGCCTTGCCTGGAGTATACTCGATACTCGGATTATACTCTTGAATCATTTCGACCCATCGAGTTTGCCTTAGGTTGAGATTAGGCTGAGTGAAGATGTACTTGAGACTCTTGTGATCAGTGAAAATGTCCACTTTTCTTCCCAATAGAAGATGTCTCCAAGTCAAAAGAGCATGCACAATTGCCGCCAACTCGAGATCATGAGTGGGGTAGTTCTTCTCATTAGGCTTCAACTGGCGAGATGTATAAGCAACAACTTTCTTCTCTTGCATCAATACTGCGCCAAGACCTTGGAGAGAGGCATCACAAAAGACCTCGTACGGCTTGGATTCATTAGGCGGAGTCAGAACTGGAGCAGTGATCAACTTCTCTTTCAAAGTGTTGAAAGCAATATCACACTCCGGAGACCAAACGTACTTGACGTGCTTCTGAAGAAGATTTGAGAGAGGCTTCACGATCTTAGAAAAGTTTTCAACGAATCTTCGGCAATAGCTTGCGAGACCGAGAAAACTGCGGAGTTGCTTCACATTCTGAGGAGGTTCCCAATTCACAATTGCGGACACCTTCTCAGGATTCACGGCAATGCCCTTGGCAGAGATGATATGACCAAGATAAAGAACCTCATCGAGCCAAAATTCACACTTGGAGAACTTGGCATAGAACTGATGTTCCCTGAGCTTATCAAGAACCAAACGCAAGTGCTTGGCATGATCTTCCTTGTTCTTGGAGAAAACCAGAATGTTGTCGAGATAGACCAAAACGAAGTCATTGGTGTAGGAGTTGAAGATGAAGTTCATCATGCGAGAGAACGTCTGAGGAGCGTTGGCGAGGCCAAAAGACATGACAGTGTATTCATATGAACCAAAGCTTGTTGTGAATGCTGTCTTGGGAATATCTTCTTCACGAATGCGAATCTGGTGATAACCCATACGGAGATCAAGCTTGGAGAATACTTGGGCACCTTTGAGTTGTTCGAACAGCTCATTGATGTTGGGAAGTGGGTATTTGTTCTTGATGGTCTTCTTGTTCACTGGACGGTAATCAACACAAAGTCGGTCCGTTCCATCCTTCTTCTTCACAAAAAGAACACCACAACCCCACGGAGAAGAACTAGGCCGGATAAGACCCATTCTTTCTTGCTCATCGAGTTGCTTCTTCAGCTCCTTCAACTCTTCAGGTCCGAGCTTGTAAGGAAGTTTGCACACAGGTTCCGTGCCAGGCTCAAGTTCAATAACGAATTCAACTGGCCGGTGTGGAGGCATTCCTGGGAGCTCTTCTGGAAAGACGTCTTTGTTGGGGAACGTTGCAGAAAACAAAAATTTTCCTACGGTTTCACCAAGATCCATCTATGAGTTCATCTAGCAACGAGTGATCGGATGCATCTACATACCTTTGTAGATCGCGAGAGGAAGCGTTCAAAGAACGGGGATGAGGTAGTTGAACACGACGTGATCCAAATCACCGGAGATCCTAGCACCGAACGGACAGCACCTCCGCGTTCAACACACGTACGGTCAGCGTAACGTCTCCTTCTTCTTGATCCAGCAAGAGGGAAGGAGAGATTGAGGAAGATGGCTCCAGCAGCAACACGACGACGTGGTGATGGTGGAGCTGCAGTACTCCGTCAGGGCTTCGCCAAGCACTATGGAGGAGGAGGAGGTGTTGGAGAGGGAGAAGGAGGCAACCAAAGGCATGGATGAAAAGCCCTCCTTCCGCCACTATATATAGGAGGGCCTAGGGGGGCGCCGGACCTAGGAGATCCAATCTCCTAGGGGGCGGCGGCCAAGGGAGGTTTCCCTCCCCCCCAAGGCACCTAGGGGTGCCTTCCACTTGTGGGACTCTTCCCTTTTGTGAACCCTAGGCGCATGGGCCTCTTGGGGCTGGTGCCCTTGGCCCATGTAGGCCAAGGCGCACCCCCTACAGCCCATGTGCCCCCCCGGGGCAGGTGGCCCCACCCGGTGGACCCCCGGGACCCTTCCGGTGGTCCCGGTACAATACCGATAACCCCGAAACTTGTCCCGATGGCCAAAATAGCACTTCCTATATATAATTCTTTACCTCCGGACCATTCCGGAACTCCTCGTGACGTCCGGGATCTCATCCGGGACTTCGAACAACATTCGGGTTACTGCATATACATATCCCTACAACCCTAGCATCACCGAACCTTAAGTGTGTAGACCCTACGGGTTCGGGAGATATGTAGACATGACCGAGACGACTCTCGGGTCAATAACCAACAGCGGGATTTGGATACCCATGTTGGCTCCCACATACTCCATGATGATCTCATCGGATGAACCACGATGTCAAGGATTCAAGCAACCCCGTATACAATTCCCTTTGTCAATCGATATGTTACTTGCCCGAGATTCGATCGTCGGTATCCCAATACCTCGTTCAATCTCGTTACCGGCAAGTCACTTTACTCGTACCGTAATGCATGATCCCGTGACCAGACACTTGGTCACTTTGAGCTCATTATGATGATGCATTACCGAGTGGGCCCAGTGATACCTCTCCGTCATACGAAGTGACAAATCCCAGTCTTGATCCATGTCAACCCAACAGACACTTTCGGAGATACCCGTAGTATACCTTTATAGTCACCCAGTTACGTTGTGACGTTTGGTATACCCAAAGCACTCCTACGGTATCCGGGAGTTATACGATCTCATGGTCTAAGGAAAAGATACTTGACATTGGAAAACTCTAGCAAACGAACTATACGATCTTATGCTATGTTTAGGATTGGGTCTTGTCCATCACATCATTCTCCTAATGATGTGATCTCATTATCAATGACATCCAATGTCCATAGTCAGGAAACCATGACTATCGGTTGATCAACGAGCTAGTCAACTAGAGGCTTACTAGGGACATGTTGGTGTCTATTATTCACACATGTATTACGATTTCCGGATAATACAATTATAGCATGAATAAAGACAATTATCATGAACAAGGAAATATAATAATAATGCTTTTATTATTGCCTCTAGGGCATATTTCCAACAGTCTCCCACTTGCACTAGAGTCAATAATCTAGTTACATTGTGATGAATCGAACACCCATGGAATTCTGGTGTTGATCATGTTTTGCTCTAGGGAGAGGTTTAGTCAACGGATCCGCTACATTCAGGTCCTTATGTACTTTACAAATCTCTATGTCTCCATCTTGAACATTTTCACGAATGGAGTTGAAGCGACGCTTGATGTGCCTTGTCTTCTTGTGAAACCTGGGCTCCTTGGCAAGAGCAATAGCTCCAGTGTTGTCACAGAAGAGCTTGATCGGCCCCGATGCATTGGGTATGACTCCTAGGTCGGTGATGAACTCCTTCACCCATATTGCTTCATGTGCTGCCTCCGAGGCTGCCATGTACTCTGCTTCACATGTAAATCCCGCCACGACGCTCTGCTTGCAACTGCACCAGCTTACTGCCCCACCATTCAAAATATACACGTATCCGATCTGTGACTTAGAGTCATCCAGATCTGTGTCGAAGCTAGCGTCGACGTAACCCTTTACGACGAGCTCTTCGTCACCTCCATAAACGAGAAACATTTCCTTAGTCCTTTTCAGGTACTTCAGGATATTCTTGACCGCTGTCCAGTGTTCCTTGCCGGGATTACTTTGGTACCTTCCTACCAAACTTACGGCAAGGTTTACATCAGGTCTGGTACACAGCATGGCATACATAATAGAACCTATGGCTGAGGCATAGGGGATGACACTCATCTCTTCTATATCTCCTGCCGTGGTCGGACATTGAGCTGAGCTCAATTTCACACCTTGCAGCACAGGCAAGAACCCCTTCTTAGACTGATCCATATTGAACTTCTTCAATATCTTATCAAGGTATGTGCTTTGTGAAAGACCTATGAGGCGTCTCGATCTATCTCTATAGATCTTGATTCCTAATATATAAGCAGCTTCTCCAAGGTCCTTCATTGAAAAACTCTTATTCAAGTAGGCCTTTATGCTGTCCAAGAGTTCTATATCATTTCCCATCAAAAGTATGCCATCTACATATAATATGAGAAATGCTACAGAGCTCCCACTCACTTTCTTGTAAACACAGGCTTCTCCATAAGTCTGCGTAAACCCAAACGCTTTGATCATCTCATCAAAGCGAATGTTCCAACTCCGAGATGCTTGCACCAGCCCATAAATCGAGCGTTGGAGCTTGCACACCTTGTCAGCATTCTTAGGATCGACAAAACCTTCCGGCTGCATCATATACAATTCTTCCTTAAGGAAACCATTAAGGAATGCCGTTTTGACGTCCATTTGCCAAATTTCATAATCATAAAATGCGGCAATTGCTAACATGATTCGGACGGACTTCAGCTTCGCTACCGGTGAGAAAGTCTCATCGTAGTCAACCCCTTGAACTTGTCGATAACCCTTAGCGACAAGCTGAGCTTTATAGATGGTCACATTACCATCCGCGTCTGTCTTCTTCTTAAAGATCCATTTATTTTCTATGGCTCGCCGCTCAACGGGCAAGTCAGTCAAAGTCCATACTTCGTTTTCATACATGGATCCTATCTCGGATTTCATGGCTTCTAGCCATTTGTCGGAATCCGGGCCCGCCATCGCTTCTTCATAGTTCGAAGGTTCACCGTTGTCTAACAACATGATTTCCAAGATAGGGTTGCCGTACCACTCTGGTGCGGAACGTGTCCTTGTGGACCTTCGAATTTCAGTAGGAGCTTGATCAGAAGTATCTTGATCATCATCAATAACTTCCTCTCTAGTTGGTGCAGGCACCTCAGGAACATTTTCTTGAGTTGTGCCATTTTCCGGTTCAAGAGGTAACACTTCATCAAGTTCTACTTTCCTCCCACTTCTTTCGAGAGAAACTCTTTCTCTAGAAAGAATCCATTCTTGGCAACAAAGATCTTGCCTTCGGATCTAAGGTAGAAGGTATACCCAACAGTTTCTTTAGGGTATCCTATGAAGATGCATTTTTCCGACTTGGGTTCGAGCTTTTCAGGTTGAAGTTTCTTGACATAAGCATCGCATCCCCAAACTTTCAGAAACGACAGCTTAGGTTTCTTCCCAAACCATAATTCAAACGGTGTCGTCTCAACGGATTTCGACGGAGCCCTATTTAAAGTGAATGCGGCAGTCTCTAAAGCATAGCCCCAAAAAGATAGCGGTAAATCGGTAAGAGACATCATAGATCGTACCATATCTAATAGAGTGCGATTACGACGTTCGGACACACCATTACGCTGAGGTGTTCCAGGCGGCGTGAGTTTTGAAACTATTCCACATTTTCTTAAGTGTGTGCCAAATTCGTGACTCAAGTATTCTCCTCCACGATCTGATCGTAGAAACTTGATTTTCCTGTCACGTTGATTCTCAACCTCACTCTGAAATTCCTTGAACTTTTCAAAGGTTTCAGACTTGTGTTTCATTAAGTAGATATACCCATATCTACTCAAATCATCAGTGAGGGTGAGAACATAACGATAGCCACCGCGAGCCTCAACACTCATTGGACCGCACACATCAGTATGTATGATTTCCAATAAGTTGGTTGCTCGCTCCATTGTTCCTGAGAACGGAGTCTTGGTCATCTTACCCATGAGGCATGGTTCGCACGTGTCAAATGATTCGTAATCAAGAGACTCTAAAAGTCCATCTGCATGGAGCTTCTTCATGCGTTTGACACCTATGTGACCAAGGCGGCAGTGCCACAAGTATGTGGGACTATCATTATCAACTTTACATCTTTTGGTACTCACACTATGAATATGTGTAGCATTACGCTCGAGATTCATTAAGAATAAACCATTCACCATAGGAGCATGACCATAAAACATATCTCTCATATAAATAGAACAACCATTATTCTCGGATTTAAATGAGTAGCCATCTCGAATTAAACGAGATCCTGATACAATGTTCATGCTCAAAGCTGGCACTAAATAACAATTATTAAGGTTTAAAACTAATCCCGAAGGTAAATGTAGAGGTAGCGTGTCGACGGCGATCACATTGACCTTGGAACCATTCCCGACGCGCATCGTCACCTTGTCCTTTGCCAGTCTCCGCTTATTCCGCAGCCCCTGCTTTGAGTTACAAATGTGAGCAACTGCACCGGTATCAAATACCCAGGAGCTACTATGGGTACTAGTAAGGTGCACATCAATTACATGTATATCATATATACCTTTTGTTTTGCCGGCCTTCTTGTCCGCTAAGTATTTGGGGCAGTTCCGCTTCCAGTGACCACTTCCCTTGCAATAAAAGCACTCAGTCTCGGGCTTGGGTCCATTCTTTGGCTTCTTCCTGGCAGCTTGCTTGCTGGGCGTGGCAACTCCCTTGCCGTCCTTCTTGAAGTTCTTTTTACCTTTGCCCTTCTTGAACTTAGTGGTTTTATTGACCATCAACACTTGATGTTCCTTCTTGACTTCTACCTCTGCTGATTTCAGCATAGCAAATACTTCAGGAATGGTCTTTTCCATCCCCTGCATATTGAAGTTCATCACAAAGCTCTTGTAGCTTGGTGGAAGCGACTGGAGGATTCTGTCAATGACCGCATCATCCGGGAGATTAACTCCCAGCTGAGTCAAGCGGTTATGTAACCCAGACATAGTGAGTATGTGCTCACTGACAGAACTATTTTCCTCCATCTTACAGCTGAAGAATTTGTCGGAGACTTCATATCTCTCGACCCGGGCATGAGCTTGGAAAACCATTTTCAGCTCTTCGAACATCTCATATGCTCCATGTCTCTCAAAACGCTTTTGGAGCCCCGGCTCTAGGCTGTAAAGCATGCCGCACTGAACGAGGGAGTAGTCATCGGTACGTGCCTGCCAAGCGTTCATAACGTCTTGTTCTGCAGGGAGAACAGGTGCGTCACCCAGCGGTGCTTGTAGGACATAATCTTTCTTGGCAGCTATGAGGATGATCCTCAGGTTCCGGACCCAGTCCGTATAGTTGCTGCCATCGTCTTTCAGCTTGGTTTTCTCTAGGAACGCGTTGAAGTTGAGGACTACGTTGGCCATTTGATCTACAAGACATATTGTAAAGATTTTAGACTAAGTTCATGATAATTAAGTTCATCTAATCAAATTATTCAATGAACTCCCACTTAGATAGAATCCCTCTTCTAGTCATCTAAGTATAACATGATCCGAGTCAACTAGGCCGTGTTCGATCATCACGTGAGACGGACTAGTCAACAACGGTGAACATCTTCATGTTGATCGTATCTTCTATACGACTCATGCTCGACCTTTCGGTCTTCTGTGTTCCGAGGCCATGTCTATACACATGCTAGGCTCGTCAAGTCAACCTAAGTGTTTGCATGTGTAAATCTGTCTTACACCCGTTGTATGTGAACGTTTGAATCAAACACCCGATCATCACGTGGTGCATTGAAACAACGAACTGTCGCAACGGTGCACAGTTAGGGGGAACACTTTCTTGAAATTATTATGAGGGATCATCTTATTTACTACCGTCGTTCTAAGTAAACAAGATGCAAAACATGATAAACAATAAATGCAATCAAATTATAATAGTGACATGATATGGCCAATATCACATAGCTCCTTTGATCTCCATCTTGGGGCTCCATGATCATCTTGTCACCGGCTTGACACCATGATCTCCATCATCATGATCCCCATCATCGTGTCTCCATGAAGTTGCTCGCCAACTATTACTTCTACTACTATGGCTAACGCGTTTAGCAATAAAGTAAAGTAATTTACATGGCGTTTCTCAATGACACGCAGGTCATACAAAAAATAAAGACAACTCCTATGGCTCCTGCCGGTTGTCATACTCATCGACATGCAAGTCGTGATTCCTATTACAATAGCATGAACATCTCATACATCACATATAGATCATTCATCATTCATCACAACTTTGGCCATATCATATCACAAAGCACTTGCTGCAAAAACAAGTTAGACGTCCTCTAATTGTTGTTGCAAGTTTTACGTGGCTGAAGTAGGGTTCTAGCAAGAACATTTTCTTACCTACGTGAAAGCCACAACGTGATTTGTCAACTTCTATTTACCCTTCATAAGGACCCTTTTCATCGAATCCGCTCCAACTAAAGTGGGAGAGACAGACACCCGCCAGCCACCTTATGCAACTAGTGCATGTTAGTCGGTGGAACCGGTCTCACGTAAGCGTACGTGTAAGGTTGGTCCGGGCCGCTTCATCCCACAATACCGTTGAAGCAAGATAAGACTAGTAGCGGCAAGAAAGTTGACAACATCTACGCCCACAACAAATTGTGTGTTCTTCTCGTGCAAAAAGAACTACGCATAGACCTAGCTCATGATGCCACTGTTGGGGAACGTTGCAGAAAACAAAAAAAATTCCTACAGTTTCACCAAGATCCATCTAGGAGTTCATCTAGCAACGAGTGATCGGATTGCATCTACATACCTTTGTAGATCACGCGCGGAAGCGTTCAAAGAACGGGGATGAGGAAGGCGTACTCGACGTGATCCAAATCACCGGAGATCCTAGCGCCGAACGGACGGCACCTCCGCGTTCAACACATGTACGGTCAGCGTGACGTCTCCTTCTTCTTGATCCAGCAAGGGGGAAGGAGAGGTTGAGGAAGATGGCTCCAGCAGCAACACGACGGCGTGGTAGTGGTGGAGCTGCAGTACTCCGTCAGGGCTCCGCCAAGCACTATGGAGGAGGAGGAGGAGGTGTTGGAGAGGGAGAAGGAGGCAACCAAAGGCGTGGATGAAAAGCCCTCCTTCCCCCACTATATATAGGAGGGCCTAGGGGGGGGGCGCCGGCCCTAGGAGATCCAATCTCCTAGGGGGCGGCGGCCAAGGGAGGTTTCCCTCCCCCCCCAAGGCACCTAGGGGTGCCTTCCACTTGTGGGACTCTTCCCTTTTGTGAACCCTAGGCGCATGGGCCTCTTGGGGCTGGTGCCCTTGGCCCATGTAGGCCAAGGCGCACCCCCTACAGCCCATGTGGCCCCCCGGGGCAGGTGGCCCCACCCGGTGGACCCCCGGGACCCTTCCGGTGGTCCCGGTACAATACCGATAACCCCGAAACTTGTCCCGATGGCCAAAATAGCACTTCCTATATATAATTCTTTACCTCCGGACCATTCCGGAACTCCTCATGACGTCCGGGATCTCATCCGGGACTCCGAACAACATTCGGGTTACTGCATATACATATCCCTACAACCCTAGCGTCACCGAACCTTAAGTGTGTAGACCCTACGGGTTCGGGAGATATGTAGACATGACCAAGACGACTCTCCGGTCAATAACCAACAGCGGGATCTGGATACCCATGTTGGCTCCCACATACTCCACGATGATCTCATCGGATGAACCACGATGTCGAGGATTCAAGCAACCTCGTATACAATTCCCTTTGTCAATCGATATGTTACTTGCCCGAGATTCGATCGTCGGTATCCCAATACCTCGTTCAATCTCGTTACCGGCAAGTCACTTTACTCGTACCGTAATGCATGATCCCGTGACCAGACACTTGGTCACTTTGAGCTCATTATGATGATGCATTACCGAGTGGGCCCAGTGATACCTCTCTGTCATACGGAGTGACAAATCCCAGTCTTGATCCATGTCAACCCAACAGACACTTTCGGAGATACCCGTAGTATACCTTTATAGTCACCCAGTTACGTTGTGACGTTTGGTATACCCAAAGCACTCCTACGGTATCCGGGAGTTACACGATCTCATGGTCTAAGGAAAAGATACTTGACATTGGAAAACTCTAGCAAACGAACTATACGATCTTATGCCATGTTTAGGATCGGGTCTTGTCCATCACATCATTCTCCTAATGATGTGATCTCGTTATCAATGACATCCAATGTCCATAGTCAGGAAACCATGACTATCGGTTGATCAATGAGCTAGTCAACTAGAGGCTTACTAGGGACATGTTGGTGTCTATTATTCACACATGTATTACGATTTCCGGATAATACAATTATAGCATGAATAAAGACAATTATCATGAACAAGGAAATATAATAATAATGCTTTTATTATTGCCTCTAGGGCATATTTCCAACAGTCTTGATATTCGCAAACGACTGGAATTTGAGCGATAGCATCCAATTCACCCTTCTCATTGAGAGAAAACAGACGGATAGTATTATCCCGAGTGGCAAAGATAATTACATCCTCAGATGAATGAGTCAATTGAATCTGCCTGACTGCACAATCAAGCTGAGCCTTGTGCTTAGAAAGCCAATCCATCCCGAGAATAAGATCAATATCCGAGTTACCAAGAACCATTGGGGAAGAAAGGAACTTGTAGTCACCCAACGTGATAGTAACATCTGGCACCTCAAGACTAGCACTCAAACGTTTGCCAGGAGAAACAATATCCATTTGTTTACCCAAATGAGAAGAAACGAACTCATGCTTGGTAAAAAATGGCTTAGACATGAAACAATGCGATGCACCCGTGTCAAAAAGAACTCTTGCAGGAATATCATTAACAGGAAGGTTACCCATGATCACATCTGACGAGTCCTCTGCCTGAGCTGCATTCATCAAATTGACCTTGGCATGCTTGGGGTTATGCTTGACCATAGCTGTGCTTGCCGATCTCACAGGAGGAGGAGGAAGACGCCTCTGGTTGAGACACTTGTTGGCATAGTGACCCTTCTGTTGGCACTTGTTGCACGTGACCTCTGAAAGCAGACGGTGATACGGAGCACTCGATCTTGGAGCTTGAGACGAAGTCTTGTTCTGAAAGCCAGGGTTGGGTGGGTGTGAAGAAGCACTGCCACCTTTGCTCTTCTGCTGAAACGGCTGACGGAACGGAGGAGGAGGAAGCCAAAACTTCTGCTGCTTGGCCACTTGAGTAGAGGAAGAAGGAGTAACATCTCTGACTCGCTTCCTGGAAGCATCACACCTCAACTGAGCAGCCTCTTGCTTCAGTGCCATGTTGTAGAACTCATCGTACCTCAAGGGCTCAAAGAGAACAAGAGCGAGCTGAATATCTTCTCTGAGACCACCCCTGAACTGGTATATCATGCTCTTCTCATCAGGCACGTCCTGCTTGGCAAAGCGGGCAAGCTTCTGGAACAACTTGTTGTAGTCATAGACAGACAAAGAGCCTTGCTTCAGATTGCGGAATTCCTCACGCTTGCTTTCAACCACGCTCTGCGGAATATGATGAGCTCGGAAATCTCGATGGAAATCATCCCAAGTGATAACACGTCCACCTCTGGAATCCTTGTACTGCTGGAACCATTCTGCAGCTTGATCTTTGAGTTGGAAGGAAGCGAACTTCACAAAGTCCTCAGGCCTGACGTTGCTGCACTCGAAATGCTTACACAGATCCACAAGCCAATCGTCAGCATCGGTTGCCTCAACACAATTGCTGAAAGTCTTTGGCCCGTTAGCAAGGAACTGGTTGAGTGTAGCAAAGTGACTCTGATTGCTGCCTTGATTCCCTTGACTGCCTTGATTGCGCTCTTGGAGAATTTGCATGATCAGCTGAGTGTTTGCATTGGTTGCGGCCATCACAGCTTGCCATGCCTCTGGAGGAGGTGGAGGCGGTGGCGGATCTTGATTCTGGTTCTGACTGGTGCTCTTAGCGGGAGCCATCCTGAAGAGGTTGACCACCGTTAGCACATAGACAGATAAATAAGCTGAAACCAACGGAATGAAAATTGCAACATATAGTCTTCACATATGAACAAAATGAACGAATGTATTCCTCTTGAAATGGTCACATATCCATAAATTGCGAAGCCACATAGAATTAAGGTAGAGAAATAAATCAACAAGGTACGGATCAAGAACGAATAATCGGTAAGAAATCCCAATCTCAAACCAATATCCATGGAAGAAGAACTAGAGCTACTAGAATTCCCACCTATGAAACTCCCGAACCTTTCCGGTTATGCAATCAGGTGTTGGGGATACAGGGGAAGCATAATATCTCACCCAAACTAGCAAATCCTACATCCAGCTGTATCCATCCTTCAACACATAACCAAGAAAACTTCGGAAACCATCTACCTCAACCTTCGAAAAGCATCCGTTATACAAGTTATGGCGATACTCCCGAACTCCCGCCACAGTACTGGGTGGCGTCGAGGTTATCTCACCAACGAACTGCATAAAAGAGATTTTTCATGTCGGTGAACATATCTCAAGTATTCCAGAATTGCAACGATAAAATTATGATGACAACACCTCAGAGCTCAACTCCTCGGGACACTTCCACTAAACCCCTGACAGGAGGCACCAAGACAATATTCTCATCATAAGCCATCGGAACAAATCCAAGATACTCGCGTGATCCTAAATTTTTTTTAGTGAAATTTGAGAAGAGAAGAGTCAAGACTCTACGTCAGGATGCCTTACCAGAGCGATGAGGAGACTGGGGAGTAAAAAGAATTCCTAAACTCTCCGATATATAATTCCTAAATGACTCAAAACATTTTTCTAGACACAACTCGGCTGCTAAAAACGATCAAGCAATGGGGCTCCTAAGGTCGGGGAAGGCTCTGATTACCAACTTGTAACGCCCTCGATGCGGCTATAGCTCCCACGTGTCGAGGCACGACTTAGAGACATAACCGCATTGAAAGCAATGTCGCAAGTCAGGCAATCATTACAACATCCCATGTAACATATATAATAAAAGGGGGAGATACATAGTTGGCTTACACTCGCCACGTCACATCAAAGTACATAAATAACATCCATCATACAAACACTCATGGCCCGACTACGGCGTCAAAATAGAAGAAAACCCAACATGCGACAAGGCCCTGAATCGAACCCCAACTAGGCACCACTACTGATCATCGGGAAAGGAAACATAATAACACTGAGAGTCCTCGTCGAACTCCCACTTGAGCTCGTATTCGTCACCTGGAGCGGAATCACCTGGACCTGCATCTGGAGTTGTAGTATCTGTGAGCCACAGGGGACTCAGCAATCTCGCACCCTCGTGATCAAGACTATTTAAGCTTATAGGAATGGATAAGGCAAATATATGTGGAGCTGCAGCAAGCGACTAGCATGTATGGTGGCTAACTTATCCGCAAAAGAGAGCGAGAAGAGGAGGCAAAGCGCGAGCGAGAATCTAGAGGAACCACCTGCGCAAGCATTACTCCAACACCGTGTCCACTTCTCGGACTCCGCCGAGAAGAGGCCATCACGGTAACACACTCGGTTGATTCATTTTAATTAATTAAGGTTTAAGTTATCTACAACCGGACATTAACAAATTCCCATCTGCCCATAACCGCGGGCACGGCTTTCGAAAGTTCAATCCCTGCAGGGGAGTCCCAACTTAGCCCATGACAAGCTCTCACGGTCAACGAAGGAATAGACCTCCAGCCGAGATACACCGATCAGACTCGGTAACCCGGTACAACAAGACAATTCGACAGGTTAAAACAAGACCAGCAACACCGCCCGAATGTGCCGACAAATCCCGATAGGAGCTGCACATATCTCTTTCTCAAGGCACACTCAGATAGGTCAAGCTACGAGTAAAACCAACCCTCCCTCAAGTTTCCCCGAGGTGGCCCCGCAGGCTGCCCGGTTCGGACCAACACTCAGAGGGAGCACTGGCCCGGGGGGGGGGGTTAAAATAAGATGACCCTTGAGTCTGCAGAACCCAAGGGAAAGAAAAGGCTAGGTGACAAAGGGTAAAACCAAGGTTGGGCATTGCTGGACAAGCTTTAATCAAGGCGAAATATCAAGGGGTTCCCATTATAACCCAACCGCGTAAGGAACGCAAAATCCGGGAACATAACACCGATATGACGGAAACTAGGACGGCAAGAGCGTAACAAAACACTAGGCGAGAGGCCGAGCCTTCCACCCTTTGCCAAGTATATAGATGCATTAAGATAACGTAGCAATATAATGATATCCCAACAAGTAAATAAATGTCCCAACAAGGAACGGCTCCAATCTTCACCAGCAACTAGCAACGCTATAAGAGGGGCTGAGCAAAGCGGTAACATAGCCAAACAACGGTTTGCTAGGACATGGTGGGTTAGAGGTTCAACATGGCAATTGGGAGGCTGACAAGCAAATGGTAGGCATCGTAGCATTGGCATAGCAAGAGCGAGCAAACTAGCATAGCAAAGATAGTAGTGATTTCGAGGGTATGATCATCTTGCCTGCACAGTTGTCAGAGTTGACTGGATCCTCACAAGCAAACTCAACGGGCTCCTCGGTAGCGAACTCGTCTCCCGGCTCTACCCAACAATACAAACAAGCAACAAGGATACAATCAACCACGTGCAAGACCAAGCAATATGATGAAATTATGATATGCTATGCGGGATGCGATGCAGGATGCAAAATGCAAGATATGACAGGAAATGCATGAACCTGGCCTCAACTTGGAATTCCAAGGGTGCCACTGGAAAGATGAGATGAAATCGCTTGAAAACGATATGAAGAACGCCGGAATCGGAGTTACGGTTTGGAAATGGCAAGCGTTTTAAGAATGACACCGGTCTGCGATTTACAGCAAGTAGGCATCTAAATGCAATGCAATGAACATGCTACAGCCACCAAACATGAAAACAAAATACATGGAAGGGATGCACACAAGATTCTTAACAAAAGGCTAGCACTGAGCTACGGCCAATTCATCCATTAAGAGGTTCAAACAAGCATGGCAAAAATGCAAATGCAAAACAGATTCCAGACTTAGTGAAATTAACACTTGTCTGAAATTTCAGATCACGAAGCCCTCTTTGGAGCAGCAAAACAACATGATACATGACCTGATTAAGATAAGTAAGAACATGGCATGGATCTACTCAACAAGATTAACAAAAGTCCCAAAGTGACCTGGTGCCAAAAGGGTTCACAAAATATATAAACGAGCACACGAACATAGCTAAAACACAATCAGTTTTCAGACTTAGTGAAAACTGAGACATGCTGAAATATGACTCACGAAGGCATGTAAACGAGCTCGATGCACTCACCACGGTGCAAGTCATGGCAAGGCAGGCATACATCCATTAAGAAGGTACAAAATGCTAGCTATACATGGCAAGAACAATGGCATAGCATGCACGGATCAACTACAATAATATCGGCAAAATCGCAAACGAGTTGACGACCTGCCCAGATTCACAACGAAGCAAAAGTAGAGCTCGATTGACTCAAGCTAGGGTGCTCCATAATTGCAAACAAATACACGGATGGATAGAGCATAACATTATTAACAAAACTCCTTTACTGATCATCCTCAAAAGAGGCACGGATCACTAGGAAACAAGCTGAACATATGGCATCGTGAGATAAACAATCCCAGACTTAGTGAAAACAACTAAGTCCCTGAAAACAGATTACCGGGTGCCTCACTTTGCAAGCTTGCACAAGTCACCACACACATCCTAAAAATGCATGGGTTGCACCTCTGTAAATAAGACAAAATGCTTAACAAAACATATGAAGGACTCACAGGCATATCATGCACACAATAATCATGGCAAAAATGACAAAAGTCTAAGATGAACTAGCAGATCTGACAATTAACTCACGAAGTCTCCTTCTAACAGCATTTTGGGCATCAAGATGAACTCAAATGAAAATGATGCGATGGAATGAAATGATGTACTCGTCGATACGAACATTTTGATATACTATATGTCCAAAACGGAGCTACGGATGCGGAGTTATCACTGGTCAAAGTATGCCCGAAAAACTAGGGTTCGGGAGAGAAAGTCAACCGCCTCCTTCTAGATCTCAGATCCAGCACGCTTCCCGAGGAGGTCGCCGGGGTTCGCCGGAACAGTGGCGGCCGGACTGTGGAGGAGCTCGCCGGGGACTTGCCGGCGTCGGCAGGCGGCGAGGTCGGCGCCGGAGGAGGCGGTGGCCCGGGGCGGTGAGGAGGAGCACGGCGGAGCCGGCTCGGGCGTGGGGCGGCGGCCACCGGCCGGCGGAGAGGCGAGGTCGCCCGTGGCGGCGCGGTGCGGCCCGTGGCGGCGCGGTGTGGCCTGTGGCGGCGCTGGCCACCGGGCGCGAAGACGAAGGGCGGCGGGCGCGCGGGACGAAGGGCGGCGGCGGCTCGGGCCTCGGGGGCTCTCCCCGGGCCGAGCGGGCTTCGGCGGCGGCGCGGGCAGGCGTGCCACGTGGCGATCGGCGGGTGGCTGGGCGCGGCGGTGGACGTTGTCCGGTCCGCTCCGGACATGTCCGTCGGCGGCGGATCTGGAAATTTCTTTTAGGGTAGGGTTTCGGGGAAGGAGATGATCCGAAAATGGAGGGGGCTCTTTATAGGCATAAGTGGAGCTAGGAGAGTCCAAATGAGGTGCGGTTTTCGGCCACGCGATCGTGATCGAACGCTCTAGGACATGGAGCAGAGTTTGGTGGGTTTTGGGCCAAAATGGAGGGGTGTTGGGCTGCAACACACACGAGGCCTTTTTGGTCCCTCGGTTAACCGTTGGAGTATCAAACGAAGTCCAAATGATACGAAACTTGACAGGCGGTCTACCGGTAGTAAACCAAGGCCGCATGACAAGTCTCGGTCCAATCCGGAAATGTTTAATCCCCACACACGAAAGAAAGCTAGAAATGACCACCGGAGGAGAACGAAGCGCCGGAATGCAAAACGGACAACGGGGAAAATGCTCGAATGCATGAGATGAACACGTATGCAAATGCAATGCACATGATGACATGATATGAGATGCATGAAAACGAAAACAACACATAGAGACAAAGACCCGAACCCGAGAAATAAATATAACTTAACGCCGGAAACGGCAAGAGTTGGAGTACAAATAGGGAAAGTTACATCCGGGGTGTTACATGGTGATACTTACCATCATTGTCCGTCTTCCTTTTAAAATCCATATGTACCTAACAGCCTTACGACCATCAAGTAGTTCTTCCAAAGTCTACACTTTGTTTTCATATATGGATCCTCTCTCGGATTTTATGGCCTCGAGCCATTTTGGAATCCGGGCCCACCATCGCTTCTCCATAGCTCATAGGTTCATCGTTGTCCAACAACGTGACCTTTAAGACAGGGTTACCACTTAGAAGTTGTACACACCCTTGTCAACCCATGAGGTTCGATAGTAACTTGATCTGAAGCTCCATGATCATCATCATTAGCTTTCTCTTCAACTGAGGCAGGTGCCTCAGAAACATTTTTCCTGTGCTGCGCTACTCTCTGGTTAAAGTAAATGTTCAATAACCTTATCAAGTTCTATCTTCCTCCCACTCAATTCTTTCGAGAGAAACTTTTCCTCGAGAAAGGACCCGATTTGAGAAACAATACCTATTGCTTTCGGATCTGAGACAGGAGGTATACCCAACTGTTTTGGGTGTCCTATGAAGATGCATTTATCCGCTTTGGGTTCGAGCTTATCAGCCTGAAACTTTTTCACATAAGCGTCGCAGCCCCAAACTTTTAAGAAATGACAGCTTAGGTTTCTCTAAACCATAGTTCATACGGTGTCATCTCATCAGAATTACATGGTGCCCTATTTAAAGTGAATGTGGTTGTCTCTAATGCCTAACCCATAAACTATCGTGGTAATTCGATAAGACACATCATGATATGCATCATATCCAATAGGGTGCAATTATGATGTTCGGACACACCATCACACTATGGTGTTCCAGGCTGTATTAGTTGTGAAACAATTTCCACAATGTCTTAATCCTGTGCCAAACTCGTAATTCAGATATTCATCTCTATGATCATATCATAGATATTTTATCCTCTTGTCACGATGATCTTTCAACTTCACCCTGAAATTACTTGAACCTTTCAATAATTCAGACTCGTGATTCATCAAGTAAATATACTCAACATCTACTCAAATCATCTGTGAAGTAAGAACATAATGATATCCACTACACGCCTCAGCACTCATTGGACTGCACACATCAAAATGTATTACTTCCAACAAGTTGCTTTCTAGTTCCATTTTACTAAAAACGAGGCTTTCAGTCATCTTGCCCATGTGGTATGATTTGCATGTCTCAAGTGATTCAAAATCAAGTGAGTCCAAACAGTCCATTTGCATGGAGTTTCTTCATGCATATACACCAATAGACATGGTTCGCATGTCTCAAACTTTTCAAAATGAGTGAGCCCAAAGATCCATCAACATGGAGCTTCTTCATGTGTTTTATACCGATATGACTTACGTGGCAGTGCCACAAGTAGGTGGTACTATCATTACTATCTTATATCTTTTGGCATGAACATGTGTATCACTACGATCGAGATTCAATAAACCATTCATTTTAGGTGCAAGACCATTGAAGGTATTATTCAAATAAACAGAGTAACCATTATTCTCCTTAAATGAATAACCGTATTGCAATAGACATAATCCAATCATGTCTATGCCCAACGCAAACACCAATCTCGATGGTAGAGGGAGCGTGCGATGCTTGATCACATCAAGCTTGGGAAAAAAAACTTCCAACACATATCGCCAGCTCACCTTTAGCTAGTCTCCGTTTACTCCGCAGCCTTTTATTTCGAGTTACTAACACTTAGCAACCAAACCGGTATCTAATACCATGGTGCTACTAGGAGTACTAGTACAATGTATATCCAATATACTTCTATCGACCTTGCCAGCCTTCTCAACTACCAAGTATCTAGGGTAATTCTGCTCCAGTGGCTGTTCCCCTTATTACAGAAGCACTTAGTCTCGGGTTTGGGTTCAACCTTGGGTTTCTTCACTAGAGCAGCAGCTGATTTGCCGTTTCATGAAGTATCCCTTATTTCCCTTTCCCTTCTTGAAACTAGTGGTTTCACCAACCATCAACAATTGATGCTCCTTCTTGATTTCTACTTTTGTGGTGTCAAACATCGTGAATATCTCAAGGATCATCATATATGTCCCTGATATATTATAGTTCATCACGAAGCTCTAGCAGCTTGGTGGTAATGACTTCGGAGAAACATCACTATCTCATTTGGAAGATCAACTCCCACTCGATTCAAATGATTGTTGTACTCAGACAATCTGAGCACAAGCTCAACAATTGAGCTTTTCTCCCTTAGTTTGCAGGCTAAGAAAATCGTCGGAGGTCTTATACCTCTTGACGTGGGCACGAGCCTGAAATCCCAATTTCAGCCCTCGAAACATCTCATATGTTTTGCGACATTTCAAAACCGTCTTCGGTGCCTCAACTCTAAACCGTTTAACTGAACTATCACGTAGTTATCAAAACGTGTATGTCAGATGTTCGCAACATCCACAGACGACGTTCGAGGTTCAGCACACTGGGCGGTGCATTAAGGACATAAGCCTTCTATGAAGCAATGAGGACAATCCTCAGTTTACGGACCTAGTCCGTATAATTGCTACTATCAACTTTCAACTAAATTTTCTCTAGGAACATATCTAAACAGTAGAACTGAAGCGCGAGCTACGACATAATTTGCGAAGACCTTTTGACTATGTTCAGGATAATTAAGTTCATCTTATGAACTCCCACTCAGATAGACATCCCTCTAGTCATCTAAGTGATTACATGATCCGAGTCAACTAGGCCGTGTCCGATCATCACGTGAGACGGACTAGTCATCATCGGTGAACATCTTTATGTTGATTGTATCTACCATACGACTCATGCTCGACCTTTCGGTCTCTTGTGTTCCGAGGCCATGTCTGTACATGCTAGGCTCTTCAAGTCAACCTAAGTGTTTCGCGTCTGTAAATCTGTCTTACACCCGTTGTATGTGAACGTTAGAATCTATCACACCCGATCATCACATGGTGCTTCGAAACGACGAACCTTCACAACGGTGCACAGTTAGGGGGAACACTTTCTTGAAATTATTGTGAGGGATCATCTTATTTAAGCTACCGTCGTTCTAAGCAAATAAGATGTAAAAACATGATAAACATCACATGCAATCAAATAGTGACATGATATGGCCATCATCACTTTGCTCCTTTTGATCTCCATCTTCGGGGCTCCATGATCATCATCGTCACCGGCATGACACCATGATCTCCATCATCGTGTCTTCATGAAGTTGTCTCGCCAACTATTACTTCTACTACTACAGCTAACGGTTAGCAATAAAGTAAAGTAATTACATGACGTTTATGTTGACACACAGGTCATAAATAAATTAAGACAACTCCTATGGCTCCTGCCGGTTGTCATACTCATCGACATGCAAGTCGTGATTCCTATTACAAGAACATGATCATCTCATACATCACATATATCATTCATCACATCCTTTGGCCATATCACATCACAAAACACTTGCTGCAAAAACAAGTTAGACGTCCTCTAATTGTTGTTGCAAGTTTTTACGTGGCTGCTATAGGTTGCTAGCAAGAACGTTTCTTACCTACGCCAAAACCACAACGTGAATTGCCAATTTCTATTTACCCTTCATAAGGACCCTGTTCATCGAATCCGATCCGACTAAAGTGGGAGAGACAGACACCCGCCAGCCACCTTATGCAACTAGTGCATGTCAGTCGGTGGAACCGGTCTCACGTAAGCGTACGTGTAAGGTTGGTCCGGGCCGCTTCATCCCACAATGCCGCCGAATCAAGATAAGACTAGTAACGGCAAGTAAATTGACAAAATCGACGCCCACAACTACTTTGTATTCTACTCATGCATAGAAACTACGCATAGACCTAGCTCATGATGCCACTGTTGGGGAACGTAGCAGAAATTCAAAATTTTCTACGCATCACCAAGATCAATCTATGGAGTAATATAGCAACGAGGGGAAGGAGAGTGCATCTACGTACCCTTGTAGATCTCTAAGCGGAAGCGTTCAAGTGAACGGGGTTGATGGAGTCGTACTCGTCGTGATCCAAATCACCGATGATCCTAGTGCCGAACGAACGGCACCTCCGCGTTCAACACACGTACAGCCAGGTGACGTCTCCTATGCCTTGATCCAGCAAGGGGAGAAGGATAGGTTGGGGAAGACTCCATCCAGCAGCAGCACGACGGCATGGTGGTGAAGGAGGAGCGTGGCAATCCCGCAGGGCTTCGCCAAGCACCACAGGAGAAGAGGAGAACTTGGGAGAGGGGGAGGGCTGTGCCACAACTTGGGTGCGGCTGCCCTCCCACCTCCCACATATATATAGGGGCAAGGGAGAGGGGGGGCGGCCCCCTCAGATCCAATCTGAGGAGGGGGCGGCGGCCAAGGGGGGTTGCCTTGCCCCCCAAGGCAAGGGGGGCGCCCCCCCCTTTAGGGTTCCCCCAAACCCTAGGCGCATGGGACCTAGGGGGGAGGCGCCCAGCCCACCAAGGGGCTGGTCCTCTCTCCACACACAGCCCATAGGGCCCTCCGGGGCAGGTGGACCCTCCCGGTGGACCCCCGAAACCCCTCCGGTGGTCCCGGTACAACACCGGTAACCCCCGAATTATTCCGGTGACCGTATGATGACTTCCCATATATAAATCTTTACCTCCGGACCATTCCGGAACTCCTCGTGACGTCCGGGATCTCATCCGGGACTCCGAACAACATTCGGTAACCACGCACATCTATTCCCTATAACCCTAGCGTCATCGAACCTTAAGTGTGTAGACCCTACGGGATCGGGAGTCATGCAGACATGGCTGAGACAACTCTCCGGTCAATAACCAACAGCGGGATCTGGATACCCATGTTGGCTCCCACATGCTCCACGATGATTTCATCGGATGAACCACGATGTCAAGGATTCAATCAATCCCGTATACAATTCCCTTTGTCTAGCGGTATGATACTTGCCCGAGATTCGATCGTCGGTATCCCGATACCTTGTTCAATCTCGTTACCGGCAAGTCTCTTTACTCGTTCCGTAACACATCATCCCGTGATCAACTCCTTGGTCACATTGTGCACATTATGATGATGTCCTACCGAGAGGGCCCAGAGATACCTATCCGTTTACAAGGAGTGACAAATCCCAGTCTCGATTCGTTCCAACCCAATAGACACTTTCGGAGATACCTGTAGTGTACCTTTATAGCCACCCAGTTACGTTGTGACGTTTGGCACACCCAAAGCATTCCTACGGTATCTGGGATTTGCACAATCTCATGGTCTAAGGAAATGATACTTGACATTAGAAAAGCTTTAGCATACGAACTACACGATCTTTGTTCTAGGCTTAGGATTGGGTCTTGTCCATCACATCATTCTCCTAATGATGTGATCCCGTTATCATCGACATCCAATGTCCATGGTCAGGAAACCGTAACCATCAATTGATCAACGAGCTAGTCAACTAGAGGCTTACTAGGGACATGGTGTTGTCTATGTATCCACACATGTATCCGAGTTTCCTATCAATACAATTCTAGCATGGATAATAAACGATTATCATGAACAAGGAAATATGATAATAACTAATTTATTATTGCCTCTAGGGCATATTTCCAACAGGGTTATCATGATCTATTCGAATAGCCGTGTCCTCGCTTATGGACTTCTTGGATGCTTACGTGGTACATAGACAACTTGAAGTGGATACTCTAAAATGCTCAAGACAAGTGTGAGTGCTATGGATGGCCTTCTCGTAGAGAGACGGGGATGAATCCATAGTAGTGTATTGATGTGGTGATTAGTGGACTCATGTGCGCTGCCTCACCTCAAAGAAGTTTCTCGTAGTCATAGAACAGGATAGCCACTGAGTCAAAGCTGGCTTGCTGTAACTAAACCCCACATTGCCTTCTTGATACTAATGCATGTATGATATGATCTGATGTAAGTCTTGCTGAGTACCTTTGCACTCACGTTTGCTTTATTTATGTTTTGCAGGTGAGACATCTGTCTCACTAGTAGTACCCTTGGACTTCGACGAGTAGCTTGTTACCTCAGCTACGATATTGTACCCTTGGGAGGGACTTGTAGATAGTCAGGCTTCTCAGCCTTTTTCTTTTGTAGTTGTCTGTACTCAGACATGTAATGCTTCCATTGCTTGTATGCTCTGAATGACGGGTCATGTGACCCCTGTTTGTATTTAATGCTATGTGGCTCCTCTGGGCCTTTATCTATATGAGTTTGCGTTATGTTGTGATGCCATGTTGTACATCACATACTTGCATGTTATGCGTACGTGTAATGTGTATTTCTATGTGTGGGATCCGACAACCTAGTTGTCTATCCTTGGTAGCCTCTCTTATGGGGAAATGTAGTCTAGTGCTTCCACCGAGCCATGGTAGTCTGCTACAGCCCGGTTTACTGGAGTCCTGCTAGCCCAGCATTAGTGCTCCGGAACACTTAGACTGGTCGGCATGTGATTCACTTCGTTCCTGTGTCTGTCCCATCGGGGAAATGTCTCGCGGTGACATCCGGAGTCCTGCCTAGCCTACTACAGCCCGGGTTCCCGGAGTCTTGTTAGCCCAGTTGTTACAGCCCGGATTCACACGCTGCTGACCGACATGCTCGATGTTGTTTCATGTATGCCTGTCCCTGTAAGTTGGTGCCACTTTGGGTTCACGACTAGTCATGTGGATGCTAGCGATACTATCATATACGTGAGCCAAAAGGCGCAAATGGTCCCGGGCCATGGTAAGGCGACACCCGTGGGAATACCGTGCGTGAGGCCGCAAAGTGATATGAGGTGTTACATGCTAGATCGGTGTGACTTAGAATCGGGGTCCCGACAGCTTTGGTATCAGAGCCTGACTGCCTGTAGGGTTACCAAGCCAACCTGGTCGAAGTTGAGTCTAGAAATTGTTTAGTTATATAGGGGAATTGATTGTGGAAGGGAATGTAAGGCTCTTTTTACTCCTTATACCTCATGCCTCTGATCTGAGTCATCCTATCTTTCCTACGGGGTTAAGGAACTAGGCTTTCTCTTCCGTCTATCAGGATCACGTGTTACTACTCCGTAGTCTCTTAGGATTGGTTGATCAGAGTCATATCCCAGTTCGAGTACCTCTGGTGTAGCCTATTTAGTAAATATCTCAGAACCTTGAGTGATGATGTTGAGTTTGGTGCTACCCCGTCTTTTGCAGAATGTCTCATTTTGAGCATTTTACTGCCGTTATGCTGCCGGAATTGTCCTAGGAGTTCAAGATATAGTATTTTCCTTGTACTATATTCTACATCCTTATGATGATGCTGAATCCATCCTTGTTTCCTTGGTTGGTTCTTCAGGATGTCGTCGGTTAACCGAAGTTCTGTTTCTCGTAGTCGGAACCACGGAGATGGTAGGGATGAGGATCCTCCCGATCAGTCTTCGTTGGCAGAGTTCATGTTAGAGATGGAGAGGAACAAGCATGAGTCTAATCGCTTGTTAGCACGTATTGAGGAGAACACCGCACCCCAGTGCAAAGAGTCAGCGACCATCTATGATTTCATTGGTCTGAAACCACCTACCTTCCATCATTCCATTAAACCACTCGATGCAGATGACTGGCTTCATAGTATCACTCACAAGCTGCGTTCTGCGAACGTAGCTGAAAGTGACAAGGTCACCTATGCTTCTTATCATCTGGAAGGTCCTGCTAGTCTTTGGTGGCAGAACTATGAGGCTATGCTTCCAGCTGGCCAGATACCCACCTGGAGAGATTTCGCTGAGGATTTTCGTGAGCATCACATTCCTCAGGCTCTCATTGACCACAAGAGAGAAGAGTTTTGTAGTTTCACCCAGATTAAGATGGCTATTGATGCTTACAGTAGAGAGTTTGAGAACCTCGCCCGCTATGCTACAAAAGAGGTGTCCACAGACGCCAAGAAGCAGGCTAGGTTCCGGAAGGGTCTCAACCCCAAGTTGCGTCATGATCTCCACTTGCATCATTGCAATACATTCCAGGCTCTTGTGAACAAGGCCATTAATGCAGAGACAGCTTAACTCACTTACGAGGAGTCTCATAAGCACACCCGTGATTTGGGTTCTTCCTCCGGTTCTACTTCATAGAAGCGCCGGATTTGGGTTCCGAACTCCGCTCTTCCACCCGGTTATACACCGAGGCCTTCTTGTGTGGCACCTCACCCAATTCAGTTACATGCTCCACCCAGGCCTATTGGTAGACCGCTTGTCAAAGCGGGTCCACGTCCTACTTCAGGGACTTGCTTCACATGCGGAGAGCCAGGACACTATGCACATGACTGCTCTCAAACCAACTATGCTCCACCCTAGCCTGAGAAGTCTGTTGGCCGTGGTAAGCCATCACGCAAGATGATCAGTGTCAAGTCAGCTTCCACTGAGCGTGGACATGTGCATCACGTCTCAGCTAGAGACGCTCATGATGATCCAGATGTCGTTCTTGGTACACTCCTTGTCAATTGCCATCCAGCATCGGTTTTGTTCGATACTGGAGCATCTCATTCCTTCATTTCCGAAAGATATGCTAACTTGCACAACCTTTCATTTTGTGATATGCCCTCTCCACTAGTCATTCAAACTCCTGAATCCAAATGGAAAACTTCTAGTGTAAGCCATGGTAATGAAATCCTTGTTGACAGACTTGTATTCCTTGCATCACTTATAGCCCTCAAGTCTACAGATATTAACATCATCTTGGGTATGGACTGGATGAAAGCTCATTATGCCAAGATTGATTGTTACACAAGGTCTGTTCAGCTTACACACCCATCTGGCAAGATAGTCACTGTCTCCACCAGAGTTGCAAAGCGCCAACTCTATTCTCTTAATGCCAGCCCTCTTCCAGACCTTGAAGATATCCCGATAGTCTGTGACTTTTCGGATGTCTTTCTAGAGGAACTGCCAGGTATTCCACTTGACAGAGATGTAGAGTTTGTCATAGATCTTATCCTTGGAACCGCTCCAATCTCTAGGAGACCTTACAAGATGGCACCCTTAGAACTAGCTGAGCTTAAGAAACAACTCGATGAATCCTTGTAAAAGGGTTTCATCCGTCCTAGTTCTTCTCCCTGGGCTTGCCCCGTCCTCTTCGTCAAGAATAAGGATGGTACGGACCGGATGGTTCTAGATTATTGTCCCGTCAATTTGGTCACGATAAAGAACAAGTATCCACTCCCCAGGATCAACGATCTATATGATCAACTCGCTGGCTCCTCAGTCTTTTCAAAGATGGATTTAAGGTTAGGCTACCACCAAATCAAGATCAGAAATGGGGATATTCCTAAGACGGCTTTTGTCACCCGTTATGGCCAGTACGAGTACACCATCATGTCCTTTGGTCTAACCAATGCTCTAGCTACATTCTCCCGCTTGATGAACTCGATCTTCATGGAGTACTTAGATAAGTTCGTCGTGGTTTACCTCGATGATATCCTTATTTACTCGAAGGACGAGGAAGAGCATGCCGAACATCTTAGACTTGTGTTAGAAAAACTCAGAGAACACCACCTTTATGCCAAGTTCTCCAAGTGCGAATTCTGGTTGCCAGAAGTGACCTACCTGGGCCACGTGATATTTGGTAAGGGCATTGCTGTCAATCCCGAGAGAGTTCAGGCCGTTCTTGATTGGACCCCGCCTGAAACAATTAAGCTTTCCTTGGTCTAGCCAGTTATTGTCGCGGCTTCATTGAGAACTTCTCCAAAGTGGCCAAACCTCTCACGAAACTTCTCAAGAAAGATAAAAAGTTTGAGTGGTCCCCACAGTGTGAGCACAGTTTTTAGGAACTGAAAAGACGCCTGACTTCTGCTCCCATACTTGTGCCACCGGATTTCACTAAGGACTTTGTTATCTATTGTGATGCCTCACGACAGGGACTAGGTTGCATTCTTATGCAAGATCACCATGTGATTTCCTATGCATCTCGACAGTTGCATCCACATGAGGAGAATTATCCTACACATGATCTAGAGCTTGCAGCCGTAGTCTATGCACTTAAGACCTGGCGACATTACCTTCTTGGTAAGCGTTGCGAGATTTACACCGATCACCAGAGTCTCAAGTATATCTTCACCCAACCAGATTTGAACCTTAGGCAAAGGTGTTGGTTGGAGTTGATCTCAGATTACGACTTAGGGATTACCTACACCCCAGGCAAGGAAAATGTCATGGCTGATGCACTAAGTCGTAAGTCCTATTGCAACAATCTCATGTTGCAACAGGGCCAACCACTTCTCCATGAGGAGTTATGTAAGCTCAACCTTCACATTGCTCCTCACGGATTCCTCTCTACCTTGGTGGCAAAACCTACCCTTATGGATCAGATCATCTCTGCTCAGAAGCAGGATACGGGAATTTCCCGGATCAAGAGAAACATTGACAAGGGAGTTGGTGGCAGTTTCTCCATAGATGATTGAGGTGTTGTTTTCTTTGAGAATCGCTTGGTGGTTCCCAAGAATCAACATCTGCAACAAATGATTCTTAAGGAGGCCCATGAATCTCCTCTCAAGATTCATCCCGGTAGTACTAAAATGTATCAGGACCTACGCCAGAGGTTCTGGTGGACTAGGATGAAGAGAGAAATCGCTGAGTTCATTGCTAACTGTGACGTTGGTCGTCGCATTAAGGCAGAACATCAAAGACCTGCTGGCACCCTCCAGCCTTTAGCTACTCCTGAGTGGAAATGGGATAAAGTTGGTATGGACTTCATCACCGGCTTTCCCAGGACCAAGAGAGGGAATAATGCTATCTTCGTAGTCATTGATCGTCTTTCCAAAGTGGCTCACTTCCTACCTGTTCGAGAGAGTATCACTGCTAGTCAGCTCGCTGACTTATATATTTCTCGAATAGTGTCACTTCATGGTGTTCCACTAGAGATCAATTCAGACCGTGGTAGTCTTTTCACTTCTCATTTCTGGGAGAGTTTCCAAACTGCCATGGGCACCCACCTTTCTTTCAGTACCGCTTTCCACCCTCAGTCAAGTGGTCAGGTGGAAAGGGTCAACCAAATTCTCGAAGACATGCTTAGAGCTTGTGTTATCTCATTCGGTATGGATTGTGAGAAGTGTCTTCCCTTCGCCGAGTTTTCTTATAACAATAGCTACCAATCCAGCCTCAAGAAAGCTCCTTTTGAGGTTGTGTATGGACGAAGATGTCGAACACCTTTGAACTGGTCAGAAACCGGTGAAAGACAATTCTTTGGACCGAACATGATTCAGGAGGTAGAAGAGCAAGTTCGCATCATTCGTGAGAATTTGAAAACAGCCCAATCTCGTCAAAAGAGCCAGTATGACCGTTGTCATAAGAAAGTGGCTTATGAAGTTGGCGACAAGGCTTACCTTCGGGTTACCCCTTTGAAGGGTACCCATCATTTTGGTATCAAGGGCAAGTTGGCTCCTCGTTACATTGGTCCTTGTCGCATTCTCGCTAAACAAGGAGAGGTTGCCTACCAGTTGAAACTACCCCCACATCTTTCTCGAGTACATGATGTCTTCCACGTCTCTCAACTCAGGCGTTGCTTCTCGGATCCCATCCGCGGAGTGGACCACGAAACGCTTGATCTCCAAGATAACCTCACATATCGAGAGTACCCTGTTTGCATCCTTGATCAAGCAGAGCGTGTCACTCGACATCATAACATCAAGTTTCTCAAGGTTCAGTGGTCTCATCATTCCGAGAGAGAAGCTACTTGGGAGCGTGAAGATCGTCTTCGACTTGAGTACCCCACTTTCTTTCCGCCGACTCCTGAATCTCGGGACGAGATTCTTTTGAGTGGGGGCGAGTTGTCACATCCCTAGTTCTGGTATGACCTAGACTAGCTAGTCATTTGTGCATCATGTTTAAATTCCTTTTAGTTTTGAAATGAGGATTTGTGAAACCCTCAGAATCATTTCTGGAAATGACCCAGATAAAAATTGCTCCAAAAAAGTCCAAGAAAATGTTCATGTTGCTCTCTGAAAATATTGGACAGAGATAAAAATCAAACCAACATTTTCAGGAGCTCATAAGTATTTATTTTGGGCATTTGGAATTAATGCAATAATTATTTGCCTTGGATATATATATATATGTGATATATCTTATTTATGTCCAAAAATTCTGATTTTTGCTGAGGGGCTTTGGAATAACCCCTTAGGTCCCTGCAAAAATTGTCAAAAGAAAATAAAATGATTTGGTATTATTGCTAAGTCAAAACAAATGTCAGAAAATAGAAAAGAAAACAAAAAGGGAAACGCTTACCTGGACCTTACCTGCGGCCTGGCACTGTGCGGCCCAGCAGGCCGGCCCAGCCAACTGGCCGTGCCAGTCATCTCCTAGCTCGCGCCAGGAGGACGAGCGCGTGGCTAGCGCGCGCGAGCACGCGCCCCGGCCACCTCCTCCCTGCCTGCTTCATCCCAGATGCGTCTAGGCGACGCCACGCACTCCCCTTGACCCTCTCCCACTCTCCCCATGCTCATCCCCTCCCCTGGACCTCTCTCTCACCCCCCAAATGGCTTCGTCGCCGCCGCTCGCCGTTGTCACGCTCATCGCCTCCCCCTCGCCCTCTCTCCATGTCTGCAAGCTCCGCCACGTCTCCGTCTATACCTCCGTCGAGCCACGCGCCTCGGGAGCCCCTGCAACGCCGCCACCACCGTCGTCTTCAACCTCCAGCGCCCGAGATCGCCTGCAACGCCATGTCGCCGTCCGGCCTCCCCCGAGATCGCTGACGCCTCCAAACGACGTGGGGTGAGCCCCTCTTCGTTTCGCCCCTAACCCCGTCGCCCCGCACGTCCTCTAGCGCTAGCGCCGCCGTGCCCGAAGCTCGCCGCCGCACAGCCATGTCGCCGCCATGGCCACTGTCACTTAGAGCTGCAACCGAGCACATAGCCGTGCTCAGCGCAATGCCAGGAGGCCATAGACGCCTTCCGCAGCTCCTGCCGTGTCCCGTAGCCCGTTCCCGCTCGAAGCCGTGCTCCGGCCGCCGCACTGAGCTCCGCTCCGGCCGTCCCCCACAAGTATAGGGGATTGCAACAGTTTTCGATAAGTAAGAGTGTCGAACCCAACGAGAAGCTAAAGGTAGAACAAATATTCCCTCAAGTTCTATCGACCACCGATACAACTCTACGCACGTTTGATGTTTGCTTTACCTAGAACAAGTATGAAACTAGAAGTACTTTGTAGGTGTTGTTGGATAGGTTTGCAAGATAATAAAGACTACATAAATAGAAAGTAGGGGCTGTTGTAAGTAAACAAACAATAAATTACATATAGCAAGTGTGGAAAAGTGGTGGTAGGAGTTGCGAAATTGCCCCTAAGCAATTGACTACTTTACTAGACCGATAGCAAGTATTATGTGGGAGAGGCCACTGCTAGCATGTCATCCCTGACTTGGAATTCTATGCACTTATGATTGGAACTATTAGCAAGCATCCGCAACTACTAATGTTCATTAAGGTAAAACCCAACCATAGCATTAAGATATATTGGTCCCCCTTCAATCCCGTATGCATCAATTTCTATGCTAGGTTGAAGCTTCTGTCACTCTTGCCCTCCAATACATAGTCCTATCAACAAACAACTAGCCCTAGGGTGTGATCCACGCGCGCAATCATATGATGGGCACCAAAGGACAACAACATAACCACAAGCAAATTAAATCAATCATAGAAATTCATCAACCACTGATAGGACAACGAAAATCTACTCAGACATCATAGGATGGCAACACATCATCGAATAATAACATGAAGCATAAAGCACCATGTTCAAGTAGAGGGTACAACGGGTTGCGGGAGAGTGGACCGCTGTAGATAGAGGGGGGAAGGTGATGGAGATGGTGGTGAAGATGGCGGAGGTGTTGGTGTAGATCGCGGTGATGATGATGGCCCCCGGTGGCACTCTGGTGCCACCGGAAGCGAGGGGGAGAGAGCCCCCCTCCTTCTTCTTCTTCCTTGACCTCCTCCCTAGATGGGAGAAGGGTTTCCCCTCTGGTCCATGGCCTCCATGGCAAGGGAGGGGCGAGAGCCCCTCCGAGATTTGATCTGTCTCTCTCTGTTTCTGCGTTCTCAGATTCTTCCCTTTCACCGTTTCTTATATTCCCGGAGATCCGTAATTCCGATTGGGCTGAAATTTTGACACGATCTCTATCCGGAAATTAGCTTTCTTGTGGCGAAAGAAGGGCACCAACCGCCTTACGGGGTGGCCACGAGGGTCAGGGGCGCGCCTGACACCCTGGGGCGCACCCCCTATCTTGTGGGCCCCTCGAGCATCGTCTCACGTGGATTCTTATTCCCAAAAATCATATATATTCCAAAAAAATCTCCGTCAGTTTTTATTCCGTTTGGACTCCATTTGATATGGATATTCTGCGAAACAAAAAACATGCAACAAACAGGAACTGGCACTGGATCAATATGTTAGTCCCAAAAATAGTATAAAAAGTTGCCAAAAGTATATGAAAGTTGTAGAATATTGGCATGGAACAATCAAAAATTGTAGATACGACAGAGACGTATCAGCATCCCCAAGCTTAATTCCTGCTCGTCCTTGAGTAGGTAAATGATAAAAAAGATAATTTTTGATGTGGAATGCTACCTAGCATAATCTTGATCATATGTCTAATCATGGCATGAATATTAAGACACGAGTGATTCAAAGCAATAATCTATCTTTTGACATAAAGACAATAATACTTCAAGCATACTAATAAAGCAATCATGTCTCTTCAAAATAACAAGGCCAAAGAAAGTTATCCCTACAAAATCATATAGTCTGGCTATGCTCCATCTTCACCACACAAAATATCCACATCATGTACAACCCCGATGACAAGCCAAGCAATTGTTTCATACTTTTGACATTCTCAAACCTTTTCAACTTTCACGCAATACATGAGTGTGAGCCATGGACAAAGCACTATAGGTGGAATAGAGTATGATGGTGGAGGAGACAAAAAGGAGAAGATAGTCTCACATCAACTAGGCGTATCAACGGGCTATGGAGATGCCCATTAATAGATATCAATGTGAGTGAGTAGGGATTGCCATGCAACGGATGCACTAGAGCTATAAGTATATGAAAGCTCAAACTGAAACTAAGTGGGTGTGCATCCAACTTGCTTGCTCATGAAGACCTCGGGCATTTGAGGAAGCCCATCATCGGGATATACAAGCCAAGTTCTATAATGAAAATTCCCACTAGTATATGAAAGTGTTAACTCAAGAGACTCTCTATATGAAGAACATGGTGCTACTTTGAAGCACAAGTGTGGTAAAAGGATAGTAACATTGCCCCTTCTCTCTTTTTCTCTCATTTTTTTGTTTTTTATTTTATTTTTTATTTTTTTGGTGGGCTTCTTTGGCCTTTTTTTATCTGGGCTTCTTTGGCCTCTTTTATTTTTTTGTAAAGTCCGGAGTCTCATCCCGACTTGTGGGGGAATCATAGTCTCCATCATCCTTTCCTCACTGGGGCAATGCTCTAATAATGATGATCATCACACTTTTATTTACTTACAACTCAATATTACAACTCAATGTCTAGAACAAAGTATGACTCTATATGGATGCCTCCGGCGGTGTACCGGGATGTGCAATGATCTAGCGTAGCAATGACATCAAAAAACAGACAAGCCATGAAAACATCATGCTAGCTATCTCACGATCATGCAAAGCAATATGACAATGAATGCTCAAGTCATGTATATGACGATGATGGAAGTTGCATGGCAATATATCTCGGAATGGCTATGGAAATGCCATAATATGTAGGTATGGTGGCTGTTTTGAGGAAGGTATATGGTGGGTTTATGGTACCGGCGAAAGTTGCGCGGTACTAGAGAGGCTAGCAATGGCGGAAGGGTGAGAGTGCGTATAATCCATGGACTCAACATTAGTCATAAAGAACTCACATACTTATTGCAAAAATCTATTAGTTATCGAACAAAGTACTACGTGCATGCTCCTAGGGGGATAGATTGGTAGGAAAAGACCATCGCTCATCCCCGACCGCCACTCATAAGGAAGACAATCAATAAATAAATCATGCTCCGACTTCATCACATAACGGTTCACCATATGTGCATGCTACGGGAATCATAAACTTCAACACAAGTATTTCTACAATCCACAACTACCCACTAGCATGACTCTAATATCACCACCTTTATATCGCAAAACTATTGCAAGGAATCAAACATATCATATTCAGCGATCTACAAGTTTTATGTAGGATTTTATGACTAACCATGTGAATGACCAATTCCCGTCATCTCTCTAAATAGATATAAGTGAAGCAAGAGAGTTTAATTCTTTCTACAAAAGATATGCCCGTGCTCTAACAAATATAAGTGAAGCAAAAGAGCATTCTTCAAATGGCGTTTTTCTATGTAAAGAGAAACAGGCAATCCAAACTTCAAACGATATAAGTGAAGCACATGAAGCATTCTATAAAGCCATACTCAAAAGATACAAGTGAAGTGCAATGAGCATTCTATAAATCAACCAAGGACTATCTCATACCAGCATGGCGCATAAAAGAAAAATGAAAACTAAATGCAAAATATGCTCCAAGATTGCACATATCGCATGAACGAAACGAATCCGAGAACATACCGATATTTGTTGAAGAAAGAGGGGATGCCTCCCCAGCATCCCCAAGCTTAGACGCTTGAGTCTCCTTGAATATTTACTTGGGGTGCCTCGGGCATCCCCAAGCTTGAGCTCTTGCCTCTCTTCCTTCTTCTCACATCGAGACCTTCTCAATCATCGAACACTTCATCCACACACAACTTCAACAGAAAACTCGGTAAGATCCGTTAGTATAATAAAGCAAATCACTACTCTAAGTACTGTTGCAAACCAATTCATATTTTGTTTTTGCATTGTTTCTACTGTAATATAACTTTTTCATGGCTTAATCCACTGATATAATTTGATAGTTTCATCAAAACAAGGAAACTATGCATCAAAAACAGAATCTGTCTAAAACAGAACAGTCTGTAGCAATCTGAACATTCACCATACTTCTGATACTTAAAAAATTCTGCAAAAATTAGGAAAAATAAACAATTTGTATAGGAAGACAGTGAAAAAATAATCAGAACCGTTTGACGTTCCAGCTAAAAATGTAAAATCGCGCACTACAGCCAAAGTTTCTGTCCTGCACCGTACAAACCATCAAGCAAATGTAAACATCCTAAAGGCAAACCTTGGCACATTATTTTTATAATACAATGTAATTGTACAAGGGTATAATTATTTTTGTTGAAAAGTTTCTGTAATCAAGATTCACAAAGTTGCCGTGAGCATGAACAAAGTTCAAGGAGCTCTCCCACTTCAACAGTGCTTGTCTTTCTCACTTTCACTTTCCTTTTTGAAAAGTTTTGGGCTCCCCTCTTTATTTTTATTGTTTTTAAACTATATGAAAGCACTCAACAGAAATAAATGACTCTCTAAAACTTCCGGGTTGTCTCCCTGGCAGCGCTTTCTTTAAAGCCATTAAGCTAGGCATATAGTGCTCAAGTAGTGAATCCACCCGGATCCCAAGGTATATCAAAGCCAATTTTAATTAACAATGATTTGTAATTTAGTAGTGAGCACAAAGCAACATATATCAAGCAATGACAAAGTCTAACTCTCTTCCTATGCATCGGCATGTCATAAAAGAACAATTCATGCACACCTAGTAAAGGCCAATGCATAGTATAAACAGTTTCTTGCAATTTTATCATGTTGGAAACATAGAGAGGTGGAGGTATAGTTCCTCTCTCATAATAATTGCAAGTAGGAGCAGCAAGCACATGCATATTATATTTATCGAAATCATCATGTGCAACGGTAAAAGGCAACCCATCAATATAATCCTTAATAAGTGCAAACTTCTCCGATATAGTATAATCGGGAGAATTCAAAAAGATAATAGGACTATCATGCGTGGGTGCAATAGCAACAATTTCATGTTTAACATAAGGAACTATAGCAAGTTCATCTCCATAAGCTTAATTCATATTGGCATCTTAGCCATAAGCATAGCAAGCATCATCAAAAAGGGATATTTCAAAAGAATCATAGGGATCATAACAGTCATCATAGCAATCATCCTTCGGTAAGCACGAAGGGGAATTAAACAATGTATGAGTTGAAGAGTTACTCTCATTAGAAGGTGGGCACGGGTGATCAATCCGCTCTTCCTCCTTTTGTTCTTCGCTCTCCTCCTCATCTTTTTCATCCAATGAGCTCACAGTGTCATCAACTTCTTCTTCCATAGATTCCTGCAAACTATTATTCTCTTCTTGGACAGCGGAGACTTTCTTAATAAGTGCATTAATTTCATAATTGTATTCATAATTCTCATAGCAATATTTGAGGATAGCTAAATTTTCAGATCTATAACAAGCATCATCAATATCATGAAACTCTTTAAACATAGATTCAATTTCATAAGCACCCATAAAAGCAAAAAATTCTTCTATTTGTTCAACATCATAATAATCATATATACCTCTAGCATAAGAAGCCAAGGTTTCATTATCATTAAATTTGCATGAAAAGGGGAGGTGTGGAGAATTCATCCTAGAGCAACAAGTATAATCATATTCCGAGCATAGTTGTCTAGCATACCACTTCAATATATAAATTTGATCCCATAATAGTTTCCCTTTTTGTGTCAAGCGATAATCCCTAAAGTATTCACGTTGATCCAACGTTACTCCCATTACATAATTAAATGGGATTTTCTCAGGATTATTAAAGTAGTACATAATATCTTTCACATAACCAGCATCGAGGGTTTTAGGAGGTTCCCCATCTCCATGAGCAGAAAGTACACCTAATTCTTTTGGTATTTCATGTTCCATATCCATAACTAAATATAAAGAACAACTAAGAACAGCAAATAAAAATTACTTAGTGATAAAGCAAACAAGCACACACGAGATTATTCACCCCACGCTATTGCTCCCCGGCAACAGCGCTAGAAAAAGGTCTTGATAACCCACAAGTATAGGGGATCGCAACAGTTTTCGATAAGTAAGAGTGTCGAACCCAACGAGAAGCTAAAGGTAGAACAAATATTCCCTCAAGTTCTATCAACCACTGATACAACTCTACGCATGCTTGACGTTCGCTTTACCTAGAACAAGTATGAAACTAGAAGTACTTTGTAGGTGTTGTTGGATAGGTTTGCAAGATAATAAAGACTGCGTAAATAGAAAGTAGGGGCTGTTGTAAGTAAACAAACAATAAATTAAATATAGCGAGTGTGGAAAAGTGGTGGTAGGAGTTGTGAAATTGCCCCTAAGCAATTGACTACTTTACTAGACCGATAGCAAGTATTATGTGGGAGAGGCCACTGCTAGCATGTCATCCCTGACTTGGAATTCTATGCACTTATGATTGGAACTATTAGCAAGCATCCGCAACTACTAATGTTCATTAAGGTAAAACCCAACCATAGCATTAAGATATATTGGTCCCCCTTCAATCCCGTATGCATCAATTTCTATGCTAGGTTGAAGCTTCTGTCACTCTTGCCCTCCAATACATAGTCCTATCAACATACAACTAGCCCTAGGGTGTGATCCACGCGCACAATCATATGATGGGCACCAAAGGACAACGACATAACCACAAGCAAATTAAATCAATCATAGCAATTCATCAACCACCGATAGGACAACGAAAATCTACTCAGACATCATAGGATGGCAACACATCATTGGATAATAATATGAAGCATAAAGCACCATGTTCAAGTAGAGGGTACAGCGGGTTGCGGGAGAGTGGACCGCTGTAGATAGATGCGGGAAGGTGATGGAGATGTTGGTGAAGATGGCAGAGGTGTTGGTGTAGATCGCGGTGATGATGATGGCCCCCGATGGCACTCCGGTGCCACCGGAAGCGAGGGGGAGAGAGCCCCCCTCCTTCTTCTTCTTCCTTGACCTCCTCCCTAGATGGGAGAAGGGTTTCCCCTCTGGTCCATGGCATCCATGGCAAGGGAGGGGCGAGAGCCCCTCCGAGATTGGACCTGTCTCTCCCTGTTTCTGCGTTCTCAGATTCTTCCCTTTCACCGTTTCTTATATTCCCGAAGATCCGTAACTCCGATTGGGCTGAAATTTTGACACGATCTCTATTCGAATTAGCTTTCTTGCGGCGAAAGAAGGGCACCAACCGCCTTACGGGGTGGCAACAAGGATCAGGGGCGCACCTGACACCCTGGGGCGCGCCCCCTACCTCGTGGGTCCCTCAAGCATCGTCTCGCGTGGATTCTTCTTCCCAAAAATCATATATATTCCAAAAAATCTCCGTCAGTTTTTATTCCGTTTGGACTCCGTTTGATATGGATATTCTGCGAAACAAAAAACATGCAACAAACAGGAACTGGCACTGGATCAATATGTTAGTCCCAAAAATAGTATAAAAAGTTGCCAAAAGTATATGAAAGTTGTAGAATATTGGCATGGAACAATCAAAAATTATAGATACGACGGAGACGTATCATCATGCTGACGCAATATTTCGTTTTCTGGTTTAAAAATAAATCAGGAAATTCCAGAAAATGATATAAACTTCAAAAATTCATAGAAATTCAACCGTAGCTCAGATTGAAATAAGTTATATATATGAAAAATGATCAGAAAAATTCAATCTATCCATCTGTACCATTTTCATGCATGACAAACGAACCTATACATGCTGTATATATGAAAACACACTTATGGCATTTAAAGGGATTTAAATTGGAGTTGCATTCAAATGTACCTCTTCCAAGTTGAATGCTAAATGCATTAGCTCAAACAACATCACATCTACATGCCAGGTTCATGCATCATATTGTTGCATATGATTGTGTATTGATTGTCGACACCGTTCCTTCTCGAGAGGTTCTGCTCCGGAGAGTGCTCCAGAGTACCTGTCTGAGGAGCAGTGCCCCCCTGTTGATCTACCAGGCAAGCAAACCCCCTTGTTCATTCCGATACAAACCTACTCTCTCGCTCCTGCTCTCATTTATTACATTAGGACAACAACGATTCAACTGCTACTTTATGCTGCGGTAGTTGAACCCATTCCTCTTCATGACCTTTCATTGCCACAGTAAATAGTTAAAACCCACTAGCATGTGTAGGAGTTGATTGAGCCATGTCGTGTTCCTGCCATGCCATGCCTGCTATTGCTTAGAGTTGTGTCAGGTCTGATTCATCGGGAATGAATTGGAGTGGTACGATGTGTTCTGGTGCTGAGAGTTAAGCATGTGAACACGATTTGGTAAAGGTAGCGGTGAGAGGCCATGTAGGAGTACATGGTGGGTTGTCTCATTGGGACCGTCCTTAAGAACTGAGTTCTGTGTAAGTTCTCCAATGACTAGTTACTACCACACATTGGGCTCCGGGCGCTCCAAGCTCTCTCGACTTATTAGCCAACTTGATCTCTGTCCAGGAGTTGCAAATAGTTTCTGGTGTTTGTAGGTAGCGTTAGTAGTCTACCAAGTGGCACCCGGCCAGGTGGGCTTGGGACAGACTAGGCACAGTGGCACGGTGTACCAAGTGGCACCCAGATGGTGGGCTTGGGAACCCTGCTCACATCGTTTGGGGCCGTGAGCGACACCCCGGCCGGATCTCCTTGCGGATGGAACCCGAATAGGCGATAAACCTAGATGGGAGACTTGTGTGGTTAGTCAGGTCGTGGCCGACACCCTCGCCAGGCTTCCGCTTGAAGGTTGCCGAGGTACATGACATGTACATGGCGGTAAGTGGCGAGAGCGTGTGTGAAGAAGTACACCCGCGCAGGGTTATCATGATCTATTCGAATAGCCGTGTCCTCGCTTATGGACTTCTTGGATGCTTACGTGGTACATAGACAACTTGAAGTGGATACTCTAAAATGCTCAAGACAAGTGTGAGTGATATGGATGGCCTTCTCGTAGAGAGACGGGGATGAATCCGTAGTAGTGTATTGATGTGGTGATTAGTGGACTCGTGTGCGTTGCCTCACCTCAAAGAAGTTTCTCGTAGTCATAGAACAGGATAGCCACCGAGTCAAAGCTGGCTTGCTGCAACTAAACCCCACATTGCCTTCTTGATACTAATGCAAGTATGATAGGATCTGATGTAAGTCTTGCTGAGTACCTTTGTACTCACGTTTGCTTTATTTATGTTTTGCAAGTGAGACATCTGTCTCACTAGTAGTACCGCTTGGACTTCGACGAGTAGCTTGTTACCTCAGCTACGATCTTGTACCCTTGGGAGGGACTTGTAGATAGTCAGCCTTCTCAGCCTTTTTCTTTTGTAGTTGTCTGTACTCAGACATGTGCTATGTCTTGAGCTTGCGTTGGTTTTCCCCGAAAAGGAAGGGATGATGCAGCAGAGTAGTGTAAGTATTTCCCTCAGTTTTTGAGAACCAAGCTATCAATCAAGTAGGAGGCCACGCTCAAGTCCCTCGTACCTGCACAAAACGATAGCTACTCGCAACCAACGCGATTAGGGGTTGTCAATCCCTTCACGATCACTTACGAGAGTGAGATATGATAGATATAATATTTTTGGTATAAAGATGCAAAGTAAAAAGTAAAAGCAAAGTAAAAAGCAAAGCAAGATTAAAGTGATGGAGATTGATATGATGAGAATAGACCCCGGGGCCATAGGTTTCACTAGTGGCTTCTCTCAAGAGCATAAGTATTCTACGGTGGGTGAACAAATTATTGTTGAGCAATTGACAGAATTGAGCATAGTTATGAGAATATCTAGGCATGATCATGTATATAGTCATCACGTCCGTGACAAGTAGACCGAAACGATTCTGCATCGACTACTATTACTCCACTCATCGACCGCTATCCAGCATGCATCTAGAGTATTAAGTTAAAAACAGAGTAACACCTTAAGCAAGATGACATGATGTAGAGAGATAAATTCATGCAATATGGAATAAACCCCATCTTGTTATCCTCGATGGCAACGATGCAATACGTGCCTTGCTGCCCCTTTTGTCACTGGGAAAGGACACCGCAAGATCGAACCCAAAGCTAAGCACTTCTCCCATGGCAAGAACTACCAATCTAGTTGGCTAAACCAAACAGATAATTCGAAGAGACTTGCAAAGATAACCAATCATACATAAAAGAATTCAGAGAAGATTCAAATATTATTCATAGATAGACTTGATCATAAACCCACAATTCATCGGTCTCAACAAACACACCGCAAAAAGAAGATTACATCGAATAGATCTCCACAAGAGAGGGGGAGAACTTTGTATTGAGATCCAAAAAGAGAGAAGAAGCCATCTAGCTACTAACTATGGACCCGAAGATCTAAGGTAAACTACTCACACTTCATCGGAGGGGCTATGATGATGTAGAAGCCCTCCGTGATGACGACCCTCTTCTGCCGGAGCTCCGGAACAGGCCCCAAGATGGGATCTCATTGATATAGAAAGTTGCACCGGTGGAATTAGGTTTTTGGCTCCTGTTCTGATCGTTTGGGTGTACGTAGGTATATATAGGAGGAAGGAGTACGTCGGTGGAGCACCGAGGGGCCCACGAGGCAGGGGGCGCGCCCTAGGGGGGGGCGCCCCCACCCTCGTGACCTCCTCTTTGACTCCTTGGAGTAGGGTCCAAGTCTCCTGGATCACGTTCGGTGAGAAAATCACGTTCCCGAAGATTTTATTCCGTTTGGACTCCATTTGATATTCTGTTTCTCCGAAACACTGAATAGGCAAAAAACAGCAATTCTGGGCTGGGCCTCCGGTTAATAGGTTAGTCCCAAAAATAATATAAAATTGGAAAATAAAGCCCAATATAGTCCAAAACAGTAGATAATATAGCATGGAGCAATCAAAAATTATAGATACATTGGAGACGTATCAGGCATCCCCAAGCTTAATTCCTGCTCGTCCTCGAGTAGGTAAATGATAAAAAGAGAATTTTTGATGCGGAGTGCTACTTGGCATAATTTCAATGCAAATCTTCTTAATTGTGATATGAGTATTCAGATTCGAAAGATTCAAGACAAAAGTTTATATTGACATAAAAATAATAATAGTTCAAGCATACTAACAAAGAAATTATGTCTTCTCAAAATAACATGGCCAAAGAAAGTTATCCCTACCAAATCATATAGTCTGGCTATGCTCCATCTTCACCACACAAAGTATTTAAATCATGCACAACCCCGATGACAAGCCAAGCAATTGTTTCATACTCTAACTTTTCAAAACTTTTTCAATCTTCACGCAATACATGAGCATGAGCCATGGATATAGCACTATAGGTGGAATAGAATGGTGGTTGTGGAGAAGACAAAAAGGAGGGGAAGATAGTCTCACATCGACTAGGCGTATCAACGGGCTATGGAGATGCCCATCAATAGATATCAATGTGAGTGAGTAGGGATTGCCATGCAACGGATGCACTAGAGCTATAAATGTATGAAAGCTCAACAAAAGAAACTAGTGGGTGTGCATCCAACTTGCTTGCTCATGAAGACCTAGGGCAATTTGAGGAAGCCCATCATTGGAATATACAAGCCAAGTTCTATAATGTAAAATTCCCACTAGTATATGAAAGTGATAACATGAGAGACTCTCTACTATGAAGATCATGGTGCTACTTTGAAGAACAAGTGTGGTAAAAGGATAGTAGCATTGCCCCTTTCTATTTATTTTCTCTTCTTTTTTTGGGCCTTCTTTTTTTCTTCTTTGGCCTTTCTCTTTTTTTGGGACAATGCTCTATTAAATGATGATCATCACACTTTTATTTATTTACAACTCAATGATTACAACTCGATTCTAAGACAAAGTATGACTCTATATGGATGCCTCCGGTGGTGTACCGGGATATGCAATGAATCAAGAGTGACAAGTATGAAGAAATTATGAATGGTGGCTTTTCCACAAATACTATGTCAACTACATGATCATGCTAAGCAATATGACAATGATGAATGTGTTATGATGAACTAGATGGTGGAAAGTTGCATGGCAATATATCTCGGAATGGCTATGGAAATGCCATAATAGGTAGGTATGGTGGCTGTTTTAAGGAAGGTATATGGTAGGTGTATGATACCGGCGAAAGGTGCGCGGTATTAGAGAGGCTAGCAAAGGTGGAAGGGTGAGAGTGCGTATGATCCATGGACTCAACATTAGTCATAAAGAACTCATATACTTATTGCAAAAATCTAGAAGTTATGAAAGAAAAGTATTACGCACATGCTCCTAGAGGGATAGATTGGTAGGAAAAGACCATCGCTCGTCCCCGACCACCACTCATAAGGAGTACAATCAATAAATAAATCATGCTCCGACTTCATCACATAACGGTTCACCATACATGCATGCTACGGGAATCACAAACTTTAACACAAGTATTCTTTAAATTCACAACTACTCAACTAGCATGACTTTAATATTATCACCTCCATATCTCAAAACAATTATCATGCTTCAATCTTTTCTTAGTATTCAACACACTCAAAAGAAAGTTTCACAAATCTTGAATACCAAGCATATTATTATTAAGCAAATTACCATGCTATTAAGAGACTCTCAAAATAATTTAAGTGAAGCATGAGATATCAATAGTTTCTTTAAAAAAATACACCACCGTGCTCTAAAAGATCTAAGTGAAGCACATAGAGCAAAATTATAACACTCAAAGGATATAAGTGAAGCACATAGAGCAAAACTACTTAGCTCAAAAGATATAAGTGAAGCACATAGAGCAAAATTATAGCGCTCAAAAGATATAAGTGAAGCACATAGAGCAAAACTACTTAGCTCAAAAGATATAAGTGAAGCACATAGAGCAAAATTATAACGCTCAAAAGATATAAGTGAAGCACATAGAGCAAAACTACTTAGCTCAAAAGATATAAGTGAAGCACATAGAGTATTCTATCAAATTTTAATTCATGTATGGCTCTCTCAAAAGGTGTGTATAGCAAGGATGATTGTGTCATACTAAGACACAAAGACACAAATAATACAAGACGCTCCAAGCAAAACACATATCATGTTGGTGAATAAAAATATAGCTCCAAGTAAATTACCGATGGAAGTGGACGAAAGAGGGGATGCCTTCCGGGGCATCCCCAAGCTTTGACTTTTTGGTGTCCTTGGATTATCTTGGGGGTGCCATGGGCATCCCCAATCTTAGGCTCTTGGCACTCCTTGTTCCATAATTCATCCAAAGAATTCACCCAAAACTTGAAAACTTCACAACACAAAACTCAAAATAGAAAACTCACGAGCTCCGTTAGCGAAAGAAAACAAAAGACCACTTCAAGGTACTGTAATGAACTCATTCTTTATTTATATTTGTGTTAAACCTACTGTATTACAACTTCTCTATGGATTATAAACTATTTTACTAGCCATAGATTCATCAAAATAAGCAAACAACACACGAAAAACAGAATCTGTCAAAAACAGAACAGTCTGTAGTAATCTGTAGCTAGCGCAAGATATGGAACCCCAAAAATTATAAAATAAATTGATGGATGTGAGGAATTTATCTATTAATCATCTGACAAAAGAATTAACTAAATAGCACTCTTCAAATAAAAATGACAGCAGTTCTCGTGAGTGCTAAAGTTTCTGTTTTTTAGAGCAAGTTCAACAAGACTTTCCCCAAGTCTTCCCAACGGTTCTACTTGGCACAAACACTAATTAAACACAAAAAACGCAACCAAAACAGAGGCTAAATAATTTATTTATTAAATAACATCAAGGATAAACATTGTGTTGTCTCCCAACAAGCGCTTTTCTTTAAAGCCTTATAGCTAGGCATAATATTTCAATGATGCTCACATGAAAGACAAGAATTGAAGCACAAAGAGAGCATCATAAAGCACGTGACAAACACATGTAAGTCTAACATACTTCCTATGCATAGGCATCTTATAGGCAAACAAATTATCAAGGCAAGCAAAAACTAGCATATGCAAGGAAGCGGAAAGAAACAATAGCAATCTCAACATAATGAGAGGTAATTTAGTAACATGAAAATTTCTACCACCATATTTTCCTCTCTTATAATAATTACATGTAGGATCATAAGAAAATTCAACAAAATAGCTATCACATAGAATACTTTCAACATGATCCACATGCATGTAAAGTTGACACTCTTCCAAAATAGTGGGATTAACACTAACTAAAGTCATGACCTTTCCAAACGCACTTTTATCAAAAACTTCATAAGATTGAACATTCTCCAAATATGTGGGATCTAAAGTTGACATTCTTCCAAACCCACTTTCAATATTATTGCAAACATTATAATCAATCTCATATTCACCATGGGGCTTAAATAAATTTTCAAGATCATAAGAAGAATCACCCCAATCATGATCATTGCAACAAGTAGAGGACATAACAAAACTAGCATCCCCAAGCTTAGGGTTTTGCATATTATTAGCAAAATTTATATTAATAAAATTTATACTATCACCATTGCAATCATGCTTTTTATTCAAAGATCTATCGTGAATCACTTCATGAAGTACTTCATCACACTTTTCAGATTCACGAATTTCAAGCAAAACCTCATAAAGATAATCTAGTGCACAAAACTCACTAGCAATTGGTTCAACATAACTGGATCTCTTAAAAATATTAGCAAGCGGATGAGGATCCATAGATCTTAGGTTCTCTGTTTAGTAATAAATAAATGACTATTCCAACCATACGAGCAAACAAAAAGCAAGCGGCCAAAAGAGGCAAACGGAAAAGAGAGGTGGAGAAGGAGAAGGAGATTGGGAAAGAGAGGGCGAATAAAACGGCAAGGGTGAAGTGGGGGAGAGGAAAACGAGAGGCAAATGGCAAATAATGTAATGCGATAGATAGAGATTGTGATGGGTACTTGGTATGTTGACTTTTTGCGTAGACTCCCCGGCAATGGCGCCAGAAATCCTTCTTGCTACGTCTTGATCTTGTGTTAGTTTTCCCCGAAGAGGAAGGGATGATGCAGCAGAGTAGCGTAAGTATTTCCCTCAGTTTTTGAGAAACAAGGTATCAATCCAGTAGGAGGCCACGCTCAAGTCCCTTGTACCTTCACAAAACGATAGCTACTCGCAACCAACGCGATTAGGGGTTGTCAATCCCTTCACGGTCACTGGCGAGAGTGAGATCTGATAGATATAATATTTTTGGTATGAAGATGCAAAGTAAAAAGTAAAAGCAAAGTAAAAAGCAAAGCAAGATTAAAGTGATGGAGATTGATATGATGAGAATAGACCCGAGGGCCATAGGTTTCACTAGTGGCTTCTCTCAAGAGCATAAGTATTCTACGGTGGGTGAACAAATTACTGTTGAGCAATTGACAGAATTGAGCATAGTTATGAGAATATCTAGGCATGATCATGTATATAGGCATCACGTCCGTGACAAGTAGACCGAAACGATTCTGCATCTACTACTATTACTCCACTCATTGACCGCTATCCAGCATGCATCTAGAGTATTAAGTTAAAAATAGAGTAACGCCTTAAGCAAGATGACATGATGTAGAGAGATAAATTCATGCAATATGAAATAAACCCCATCTTGTTATCCTCGATGACAACGATGCAATACGTGCCTTGCTGCCCCTTCTGTCACTGGGAAAGGACACCGCAAGATCGAACCCAAAGCTAAGCACTTCTCCCATGGCAAGAACTACCAATCTAGTTGGCCAAACCAAACGCATAATTCGAAGAGACTTGCAAAGATAACCAATCATACATAAAAGAATTCAGAGAAGATTCAAATATTATTCATAGATAGACTTGATCATAAACCCACAATTCATCGGTCTCAACAAACACACCACAAAAAGAAGATTACATCGAATAGATCTCCACAAGAGGGGGGAGAACTTTGTATTGAGATCCAAAAAGAGAGAAGAAGCCATCTAGCTACTAACTATGGACCCGAAGGTCTGAGGTAAACTACTCACACTTCATCGGAGGGGCTATGATGATGTAGAAGCCCTCCATGATGACGGCCCTCTTCCGGCGGAGCTCCGGAACATGCCCCAAGATGGGATCTCGTGGATACAGAAAGTTGCGGCGGTGGAATTAGGTTTTTGGCTCCTGTTCTGATCGTTTGGGGGTACGTAAGTATATATAGGAGGAAGGAGTACGTCGGTGGAGCACCGAGGGGCCCACGAGGCAGGGGGCGCGCCCTAGGGGGGGGCGCCCCCACCCTCGTGACCTCCTATTTGACTCCTTAGAGTAGGGTCCAACTCTCCTGGATCACGTTCGGTGAGAAAATCACGTTCCCGAAGATTTTATTCCGTTTGGACTCCGTTTGATATTCTGTTTCTCCAAAACACCGAAATAGGCAAAAAACAGCAATTCTGGGCTGGGCCTCCGGTTAATAGGTTAGTCCCAAAAATAATGTAAAAGTGGAAAATAAAGCCCAATATAGTCCAAAACAGTAGATAATATGGCATGGAGCAATCAAAAATTATAGATACGTTGGAGACATATCAACATGTAATGCTTCTGTTGCTTGTATGCTCTGAATGACGGGTCATGTGACCCCTGTTTGTATTTAATGCTATGTGGCTCCTCTGGGCCTTTATCTATATGAGTTTGCGTTATGTTGTGATGCCATGTTGTACAGCACATACTTGCATGTTATGCGTACGTGTAATGTGTATTGCTATGTGTGGGATCCGACAACCTAGTTGTCTATCCTTGGTAGCCTCTCTTATGGGGAAATGTAGTCTAGTGCTTCCACCGAGCCATGGTAGTCCGCTACAGCCGGTTTACCGGAGTCCTGCTAGCCCAGCACTACTGCTCCGGAACACTTAGACTGGCCGGCATGTGATTCACTTCGTTCCTGTGTCTGTCCCTTCGGGGAAATGTCATGCGGTGACATCCGGAGTCCTGCCTAGCCTGCTACAGCCCGGGTTCCCGGAGTCCTGTTAGCCCAGTTGCTACAGCCCGGATTCACACGCTGCTGACCGACATGCTCGATGTTGTTTCATGTATGCATGTCCCTGTAAGTTGGTGCCACTTTGGGTTCACGACTAGTCCTGTCGGCCCGGTTTCTCTATCATATGGATGCTAACGATACTATCATATACGGGAGCCAAAAGGCGCAAACGGTCCCGGGCCATGGTAAGGCGACACCCGTGGGAATACCGTGCGTGAGGCCGCAAAGTGATATGAGGTGTTACATGCTAGATCGGTGTGACTTAGAATCAGGGTCCCGACACCGCAGGGCTGCGACACGCTGGGGATGACTGCGAGCGAAGCAGTGGCATATGGCAAGCTGAAGGTTTTCTGCTCCAACATCATCAAGAGGTTGGCTCCGCCGCTGCTCAAGGAGGTGTAGGCTTCCCAGCTCAGGCCAGAAGCGGAGCCATTCACACCCAAGAGGACCACCAGGGCATCTAAGAAGACCACAGCTACTAAAAGTCCAAAAGATGCACCAGTAGAGAACGTGCTGCTCTAGGCCTTAGGCATGGTTTCAGACAACCTGGAGGTGGATGATGGAGTGGTGCACGAGCTCAGAGAGCTGTTCGGCTCGCCGCTGCGTGAACAACACGTACGGATCATTGAGGCACTCTTTGGCAAGGAGATGCCATCCGGAGAAGAGATGGAGGCACAGAACGCGGTTACAGTGTGCGCCTAGTCGGGGCCACCTGGAGGTGTTGGTGTGGAAATCCTCCATGGATTTACACCCACAGGTGATCTGCTGGAATGTTCGAGGCTTGAACAATCCAGCTAAACGCAAGGCGGTGCGGGAGTTTATGAGTACTCTTGAGGTCAATTTAGCTTGCTTGCAAGAAACAAAGTTGGATGTAATAGATAGATATCTAGTGATGCAATGTTTGGGACCATCATTCGATGGTTTTGCTTACCTGCCGGCTATTGAGACTAGAGGGGGGGTGCTTCTTGCATGGAAGAGTACGGTCTTGGAGGTGGAGGCCATACAGATCGACACTAACTTCTTGACCGGTCGGGTGCGCACTAAAACTAATGATCCTTGGTGGATCTCAGTGGGTCTATGGACCGCAGAGCGACGAGCAGAAATGTATCTTCTTGGAGGAGCTTAGGGAAAGGCGGGCGGTCTTCCCGGGCGCGTGGCTAGTCCTTGGCGACTTTAACATGATCCTGAGAGCCTCGGAAAAGAGAAATACTAACCTAAACAGGAGCATGATGAAAAAGTTCAGGGAGTTTGTGGACGATCAGCAACTGCGCGAGATGTACATGCACGGGAGAAAATTTACATGGTCGAATGAAAGGGATTCACCCACCTTCACTAAAATAGACATGGTCGTCATGACAGTAGACTGGGAGCTCGACAATGCTGATCATCTGCTACAGGCGCTGTCCACAGGAGTCTCGGACCATGCGCCGCTGCATCTCACCACGAGCGTGGGATTTTGTCCTAAAAACAATTCAGATTTGAGCTCTTCTGGACAAAACTCGAGGGCTTTGAAGACGCTGATACGTCTCTGTCGTATCTACTTTTCCAAACACTTTTGTCCTTGTTTTGGACTCTAACTTGCATGATTTGAATGGAACTAACCCGGACTGACGCTGTTTTCAGCAGAATTGCCATGGTGTTCTTTATGTGCAGAAACAAAAGTTCTCGGAATGACCTGAAACTCCACGGAGATTATTTTTGAAAATAATTAAGAATACTAGTAAAGAATCAAGGCCATGGGGCCCACACCCTGGCCACGAGGGTGGGGGGCTCGCCCGCCCCCCTGGGCGCGCTCCCCTGCCTCGTGGCCCCCCTGGAGCTCCACCGACCTCAACTCCAACTCCATATATTCGTGTTCGGGGAGAAAAAAATAAAGGAGAAGGATTCATCGCGTTTTACGATACGCAGCCGCCGCCAAGCCCTAAAACCTCTCGGGAGGGCTGATCTGGAGTCCCTTCGGGGCTCCAGAGAGGGGAATCCGTAGCCATCGTCATCATCAACCATCCTCCATCACAAATTTCATGATGCTCACCGCCGTGCGTGAGTAATTCCATCGTAGGCTTGCTGGACGGTGATGGGTTGGATGAGATTTATCATGTAATTGAGTTAGTTTTGTTAGGGTTTGATCCCTAGTATCCACTATGTTCTTAGATTGATGTTGCTATGACTTTGCTATGCTTAATGCTTGTCACTAGGGCCCAAGTGCCATGATTTCAGATCTGAACCTATTATGTTTTCATGAATATATGTGAGTTCTTGATCCTATCTTGCAAGTCTATAGTCACCTACTATGTGTTATGATCTGGCAACCCCGAAGTGACAATAATCGGGACCACTCCCGGTGATGACCATAGTTTGAGGAGTTCATGTATTCACCATGTGTTAATGCTTTGGTCTGGTACTCTATTAAAAGGAGGCCTTAATATCCCTTAGTTTCCGCTAGGACCCCGCTGCCACGGGAGGGTAGGACAAAAGATGTCATGCAAGTTCTTTTCCATAAGAATGCATGACTATATTCGGAATACATGCCTACATTACATGGATGAATTGGAGCTAGTTCTGTGTCACCCTAGGTTATGACTGTTACATGATGAACCGCATCCGGCATAATTCTCCATCACCATCCATTGCCTACGAGCTTTTCCGTTGCTATTGCTATCATCACTACAAAATACCAAAAACACTACTTTTGCTACTATTACCTTTTGCTATCGTTACCACCACTATCATATTACTTTGCTATTGAATACTAAGCTGTAGATATTAAGTTTCCAGGTGTGGTTGAATTGACAACTCAGCTGCTAATACTTGAGAATATTCTTTGGCTCCCCTTGTGTTGAATCAATAAATTTGGGTTGAATACTCTACCCTCGAAAACTATTGCGATCCCCTATACTTGTGGGTTATCAAGACTATTTTCTGGCGCCATTGCAGGGGAGCATAGCTCTATTCTTTGAGTCACTTGGAATTTATATCTGCTTATCATTATGAAGAACTTGAGAGATCCAAAAACCAAGATTTATCCCTCAACTACAAGGGGAGGTAAGGAACTGCCATCTAGCTCTGCACTTGATTCACCTTCTGTTTTGAGTAAGCTTGCGACACCTAAACCTGCTTCTGGTATTCGTTCTGATATGTCACATGTTATTGATGATGCCACTTCTGCTGTGCATGATACTTATGATGAAACTACTTCTATGCTTGATACTACTGTGCCACTTGGTGAATTTCTTGATGAACAACTTGCTAGGGTTAGAGAGAATGAAAATATTGAATCTGATAATATTGATGAAAGTGATGATGAAGACTTGCCCGTTATTCCTAAGGATTATGTTTTTGATAAAGAAGCTTCTTTAGCTATTTTAGCTTGCAAAGATAGTTATGAACTTAAGAGGTTATTAGCTAAATGGAATAAGCAATCTCTTAATGCTAGAATGAAACCTCTGGTTTTGCTACTTCACCTATCTGTGTTACTCATAAGGATTATGAATTCTCTGTTGATCCTGATATAATTACTTTGGTTGAATATGATCCTTTTCATGGCTATGAATCTGAAACTGTTGTGGCACATCTTACTAAATTAAATGATATAGCCACCCTGTTCACTAATGATGAGAAATCTCGTTACTTTTATATCCTTAAAATATTCCCGTTCTCATTAAAGGGTGATGCTAAGATATGTTTTAATTCTCTTGATCCTGGTTGTGTGCATAGTCCCCAGGATATGATTTATTACTTCTCTGCTAAATACTTCCCTACTCATAAGAAACAAGCTGCTTTAAGGGATATATATAATTTTGTGCAAATTGAAGAAGAGAGTCTCCCACAAGCTTGGGGGAGGCTTCTCCAATTACTTAATGCTTTGCCTAGTCATCCTCTTAAGAAAAATGAAATACTTAAAGCTCAAGTAATAAATCATAATGGACTAACCGATGCCTCCAGAGATTACCTGGATAGTTGTGATGGTTCTGTTTTCAAGGAAAGAACGCTGGATGAAGCTGAAATTCTATTGAATAATATGTTGACAAATGAAAATAATTGGGCACTTCCTGAGCCTATTCCTAAACCAACTCCGAAGAAGAGAGGTGTTCTATTTCTCAGTCCTGAAGATATGCAAGAGGCAAAGAAATCTATGAAAGAAAAAGGTATTAAAGCTGAAGATGTTAAGAATTTACCTCCTATTGAAGAAATACATGGTCTTAATTTACCGCCTGTCGAAGAAACATATGATCTTAATCCATTACCTATTGAAGAAACTCATGGTCTTGATAACCCGACACAGGTAGTAAAGGTAAATTCTCTCTATAGATATGATAAAGTTGAAATTCCATTTACTAAGTTTGCTAGCCCATGCTTAGACGAGTTTGATAAATTTATGGTTAAGCAAGAAGATTTTAATGCTTATTTTGGTAGACAATTGAAATACAATTCAAATATGCTTGAACACTTGGGGTGATTATATGGCTAATGTCAAAGGTGAACTTAAACTTATTAGCAAACATGCTTCTATGGTTACCACTCAAGTAGAACAAGTACTTAAAGCTCAAAATGATTTGCTTAATGAATTGAATAGTAAGAATAATGATTATGCTGTTAGAGTGGCTACTAGAACTGGTAGAATGACTCAGGAACCTATGTATCCTGAAGGCCACCCTAAGAGAATTGAGCAAGATTCTCAGAGAAATAATATAGAGGTGCCTAGTCCTTCTAATAGGAAGAAAAAGAAAAATGATAGGACTTTGCATGCTTCTAGTGAACCTATTACTGAAATACCTGCGAATCCAAATGATATTTCTATCTCTGATGCTAAAACACAATCTGGTAATGAACTTGAAACTAGTGATAATTTCAATGATAATGTTCATGATGATGCTCAACCTAGTAATGATAATGATATAGAAATTGAACCTGTTGTTGATCTTGATAACCCAGAATTAAAGAATCAACATTATGATAAGAAAGACTTTGTTGCTAGGAGACACGGTAAGGAAAGAGAGCCTTGGGTTTAGAAACCCATGCCTTTTCCTCCCAAACCATCCAAGAAAAAGGATGATGAGGATTTTGAGCGCTTTGCTGAAATGATTAGATCTATCTTTTTGCGTATGCAATTAACTGATATGCTTAAAATGAATCCTTATGGTAAGTACATGAAAGATATTGTTACTAATAAAACAAAGATACCGCAAGCTGAAATTTCCACCATGCTTGCTAATTATACTTTTAAGGGTGGAATACCAAAGAAACTTGGAGATCCAGGAGTACCCACTATACCATGCTCCATTAAAAGAAATTATGTTAAAACTGCTTTATGTGATCTTGGAGCTGGTGTTAGTGTTATGCCTCTCTCTTTGTATCGTAGACTTGATTTGAATAAGTTGACATCTACTGAAATATCTTTGCAAATGGCTGATAAATCAACTGCTATACCTGTCGGTATTTGTGAGGATGTGCCTGTTGTGGTTGCAAACATTACTATTTTAACGGACTTTGTTATTCTTGATATTCCCGAGGACTATAGTATGTCTATTATTCTTGGAAGACCCTTTTTGAATACTGCAGGGGATGTTATTGATTGCACCAAAGGCAATGCCACTTTTCATGTTAATGGTAATGAGCATACGGTACACTTTTCGAGGAAACAACCTCAAGTCCACAGTATCAATTCTATTGGAAAAATTCCATCAATTATTTTTGGAGGTTTTGAATTTCCTCTTCCTACTGTTAAGAAGAAATATGATATTCTTATTGTTGGGGATGTGCATATCCCCGTTGAGGTAACATAGTGTTATTCGAAATTTCTCCGGTTCCATGTTATTCGGAATGAGTTTGTTAACAAGACTTGATCAACCTTGTTAGTGGATTCCTTTTGATGATCATGAGATGGATGAAACTAGAAGGCACAACCTTCTGTACCCTCCTCTTACTTTCTGTTATTTATATAAAATAAAATAAAATAAAAATAGTATTTTTCTGTCTGTTATCTGATTTATCCGTGCAATATAAAAATACCCCGAAAATAAAAGTTCTCCAAATGCCCTGAAATTTAAATATGATTTTTTCTGGAATATTTGAGAATATTTGGCACTCAGAACACAGCAGGAGGAGCTGGCACCTGGCCACGAGGGTCAGGGGCGCGCCCTACCCCCCTGGGCCCCCCTGCCTCATGGGCCCATGGTGGCCCTCCTCCACTTATCCTTGCACCCACACACTCCTTCTTCCTCCCATAAACACGAATATCCAGCTCAAACCCGAGTCCAAGCTCATTTTGCTGCCATTTTCGATCTCCTTGCTCAAAGCACCTCTCACAAAACTGCTTGGGGAGATTGTTCCTTAGTATGTGACTCCTCCATTGGTCCAATTAGTTTTTGTTCTAGTGCTTTATTCATTGCAAATTTGTGCCGCCTAGGTGACCATGTTCTTGAGCTTGCATGTCAAATTTATATGGTTCCAAGTAGTTTTGATGCATGATATAGGCTCTAGGCACTTGTAGGAGTAGTTGCTATCAATATTATTGAGTTTGGCTTACTTTTATTTTGAAGTTATTAAAAAATTTCAGAATTTTTTAGAGAATAATGAAGATATTTTTGAGGGGCTCATCGAGCCGAAGCTCGAAGGAAAAGCAAAATGAAGAAGCAATGAAGCCCAAATATAATTTGCCTCGCACCGCGGAGGTTAGGCCATGTGAATGGCCCTCCAATGAATTCTTGAGAGCAACCGGGATTTATGAGGATTTTTATGAATTTTCTAAGAATGCAGGCCTCACCGATTTCCTCCACGACCAACGCGAACAATATCTCTTACTCACCAATACTTTTGTGCAAAACTTCTACTATTATCCTAGGGAATCACCTCCTTCAGTAGAGTTTCATTTATATGATGTGGTTAAGAAGATGTCACTTTATGATTTTTGTCGGGTTTGTTTGATCCCTTTCGAGGGCAAAATAGAGGAACCACATCATGACAATGTGGATGGGTTTATTGATACCATCACTGTAGGGGAAACGAGGAAGGTTTCTGATGCACGAATCACTAGCATGCATTTTCCTGTTTTACGCTACTTTGCAATATTTGCTAGTCGTTTCTTAATTGGTCGCGGAAACTGTGGAAACCTTAGTGTTCCTGATATTATTATTTTGTTCCATGGTTTATTCTGTGATAACTCTGTGAGTATGGGCAGTATTATTGCTAAACGGTTAAGTCTGAACTGTACAAAGGGTCCCATTTTTGGTGGTATCTATGCTTCACGCCTTGCTACATATTATAACATACCTATTAGGCACTATGAAAAAGAAGAAAAATTGCTGCCTACTGTTTATTTAGATTATAAGAGTATGGTAGCACATGATTTCATTATAAAGAATAGGGAAGGGGAGCTTAAATACAAATTTTTCTTCGATAAACATCATCCGGAGACTATTACCCTGCCTGCTCCTTCCTTGTTTGATTTATCTGCAGGCCAATACCTCGTCTCGCCGGAGGATATTCACGCCTACCGGAACCCTGCACCAGCCACAGAGCCAGAGTCGTAACCACCAGTTGATCCTCCATGACAGTCTAATTACCAGTGGGATCCGGAGATGATTGCCAACCAGTGGCAATCAGAGTCTTCTTCATCGCAGTACGACCCCAACTATTACTATGGATATCCGCCAGGCCAGCCGTGGCCATAGACCAACTTAGGCCAAAAGCGTAAGCTTGGGGGAGCACGTATTTCCCACCAACATTATATTCATGTTCACACACTCATTGCTAGATGTCGGTGCTCATACTTTTTCATTGTATCATCCATGCTAGTTTATTTTCCTTTTTATGCTTTCTTCTTGTGTGTTTAATAAACCTTAAGAAAAAACAAAAAATTAGTTGTAGCTTTTAGCTAGTTTTAATTTCCATGCTTGTAGTAGTAATTAATAAGAAAACCCAAAAAGATTTTCGGTTCTTCTCTTGCTTGTTGGGAGCTTTCCTGTGTAAATAGTTTTATTTCTTTTATTTACTTTGGGGGTCGATAGGAGAAGACCATGATTAAATTGTTGAAATGGCTCTTATATGCATAATTGCTGATCTGACAAAAGAGCCCATATTGCCTTGTCTTCTCCTGTTTATTGAATGCTCGCAGATTCCAGCTTAGTCCAATGCACGTGCACTATTATTATTATTCACATCGTTCAGTCGTGCAAGTGAAATGCAATTATGACGATATATGATGGACTGACTGAGATGAGAAAAGCTGGTATGAACTCGACCTCCTTTGTTTTTGTAAATATGATTAGTTCATCGTTCCTGATTCAGCCTATTATGAATAAACATGTTTGCAATGACAACTAGAGATCATAGTTTCTTGTGCCATGCTTAATTAGCTAGGAGCTTATAATTGTTTACCTTGCGTGCCAACATGCTATTAAAATGGTTGTGATGTGGTATGATAGGGTGGTATCCTCCTCTAAATGATTTAAGTGACTTGACTTGGCGCATGTTCACGCATGTAGTTGAAACAAAATCAACATAGCCTTCACGATATTTATGTTCATGGTGGATTATATCCTACTCATGCTTGCATTCGGTGTTGATTAATTTTAATGCATGTTCATGACTGCTGTCGCTCTCTAGCTGGCCGCTTCCCAGTCTTTTGCTAGCCTTTACCTGTACTAAGCGGGAATACTGCTTGTGCATCCAACTCCTTAAACCCCAAAGTTATTCGATATGAGTCCACCATACCTACCTATATACGGTATCTACCTACCGTTCCAAGTAAATTTGTATGTGCCAAACTCTAAACCTTCAAATAAATATCCTGTTTTGTATGCTCGAATAGATCATGTATCAACTAGGGCTGTCCGTATCTTCCATCTTAGGCGAGTTATTCTCAAGAGGAGTGGACTCCGCTCCTCACTCACGAGAAAGTGGCTGGTCACCGGGATGCCCAGTCCCATGCTTTATGCAAATCAAATCAAAATAATTGCAAACAAAACTCCCCCGGGACTGTTCTTAGTTGGAGGCACTCGTTGTTTCGAGCAAGCCATGGATTGATGCTTGTTGGTAGAGGGGGAGTATAAACTTTACCATTCTGTTTGGGAACCTCTTATAATGTGTGTAGCATGGAAGATATCGCCATCTCTTGGTTGTTATGTTGACAATGAAAGTATACCGCTCAAAATACTATTCACCTCTATTTCAAAATAGAGCTCTGGCACCTCTACAAATCCCTGCTTCCCTCTGCGAAGGGCCTATCTATTTACTTTTATGTTGAGTCATCATCCTCTTATTAAAAAGCACCAGTTGGAGAGCACCGCTGTCATTTGCATTCATTACTGTTAGTTTACATTGATTATGACTTGACTGGGTCTCTTTTACCATGAATTACAATGTCTAGTCAGTCCTTGATCTTTAAAGGTGCTCTGCATTTATGTTTTGCGGTCTCAGAAAGGGCTAGCGATATACCATCTTGTTATATCATATTATGATTGTTTTGAGAAAGTGTTGTCATCTGAGATTTATTATTATTGCTCGCTAGTTGATTATGCCATTGATATGAGTAAACATGAGACCTAAGAGTTATTGTGAATATGGTTAGTTCATAATATTTGCTGAAAACTTGAATGCTGGCTTTACATATTTACAACAACAAGAACAAATAGAGTTTGTAAAAGTTTTTCTTTATCACTTTCAGTTTGTCAACTGAATTGCTTGAGGACAAGCAAAGGTTTAAGCTTGGGGGAGTTGATACGTCTCTGTCGTATGTACTTTTCCAAACACTTTTGCCCTTGTTTTGGACTCTAACTTGCATGATTTGAATGGAACTAACCCGGACTGACGCTGTTTTTAGCAGAATTGCCATGGTGTTATTTATGTGCAGAAACAAAAGTTCTCGGAATGACTTGAAACTCCACGGAGATTATTTTTGAAAATAATAAAAAATATTGGCAAAGAATCAAGGCCAGGGGGCCCACACCCTAGCCACGAGGGTGGGGGGCTCGCCTGCCCCCCTGGGCGTGCTCCCCTGCCTCGTGGGCCCCTTGGAGCTCCACCAACCTCAACTCCAACTCCATATATTCGTGTCCGGGGAGAAAAAATAAAGGAGAAGGATTCATCATGTTTTACGATACGGAGCCGCCGCCAAGCCCTAAAACCTCTCGGGAGGGCTGATCTGGAGTCCCTTCGGGGCTCCGGAGAGGGGAATCCGTAGCCATCGTCATCATCAACCATCCTCCATCACCAATTTCATGATGCTCACCGCCGTGCGTGAGTAATTCCATCATAGGCTTGCTGGACGGTGATGGGTTGGATGAGATTTATCATGTAATCGAGTTAGTTTTGTTAGGGTTTGATCCCTAGTATCCACTATGTTCTTAGATTGATGTTGCTATGACTTTGTGATGCTTAATATTTGTCACTAGGGCCCGAGTGCCATGATTTCATATCTGAACCTATTATGTTTTCATGAATATATGTGAGTTCTTGATCCTATCTTGCAAGTCTATAGTCACCTACTATGTGTTATGATCTGGCAACCCCGAAGTGACAATAATCGGGACCACTCCCGGTGATGACCATAGTTTGAGGAGTTCATGTATTCACCATGTGTTAATGCTTTGGTCCGGTACTCTATTAAAAGGAGGCCTTAATATCCCTTAGTTTCCGCTAGGACCCCGCTGCCACGGGAGGGTAGGACAAAAGATGTCATGCAAGTTCTTTTCCATAAGCACGTATGACTATATTCAGAATACATGCCTACATTACATTGATGAATTGGAGCTAGTTCTGGGTCACCCTAGGTTATGACTGTTACATGATGAACCGCATCCGGCATAATTCTCCATCACCGATCCATTGCCTACGAGCTTTCCATATATTGTTCTTTGCTTATTTACTTTTCCGTTGCTATTGCTATCATCACTACAAAATACCAAAAACACTACTTTTGCTACTATTACCTTTTGCTATCGTTACCACTACTATCATATTACTTTGCTACTGAATACTAAGCTGCAGATATTAAGTTTCCAGGTGTGGTTGAATTGAAAACTCAGCTGCTAATACTTGAGAATATTCTTTGGCTCCCCTTGTGTCGAATCAATAAATTTGGGTTGAATACTCTACCCTCAAAAACTGTTGCGATCCCCTATACTTGTGGGTTATCAGACGCTGTTAAGGAGGCGTGGGTGTGTGATGATGAGACCGTGGACCCGTACAAGAGGATAGATGCTTTTCTATGCCACTCGGCAGCCGCCTTACAAGCCTGGGGCCAGTGCAAAATCGGGAATGTGAAGTTGATGATGAGGGTGGCCACTTGGGTTATCAGCAGATTGGTCGTGGCACAAGAGAACCGAGTGCTCCACGCCCCAGAAATTTGGCTCCGGCGAACGCTAAAACACGCCCTGTTGGGTATGGCAGCTCTCGAGAGAACTATCGACATGCAGCGTTCCAAACTCCGCTGGATTAGAGAGGGCGATGCAAATACTAGACTGGTCCAAGCTGTGGCAAATGGTAGATGAACCAAGAACTTTATTTCTCACGTGAAAACGGGCACAAAGATTGTCACCGACCAAGAAAGGAAAGTGGAGGTGTTCTCGGATGCTTTTGAGAGGCTGTTGGGGACCATGAGTGTCCGGGAGCACATGCTGGACTTGCAATATCTGGGTTTGGAGGCCAAGGAGCTACAATGTTTAGAGCAGATGATCATGGAGGAGGAGCTGTGGCAAGTTATCAAGGAGTTGCCGCCCGACAGGGCCCCCGGGCTAGATGGATATATTGGCACTTTCTTCCAAAAAGCTTGGCAGATAATAAAGAGGGATGTCATGGCAGTTATGGCTAAGCTGTTCGTGGGAGACACTCGAGGGTTTGCTAAGCTCAACAAGGTTAACATAATTCTCATCCCCAAGAGAGTGGAGGCAGAGGAAATTGGAGATTTCAAACCCATCAGCCTTATCCATAGCATACCGAAGCTCTTCGCCAAAGTTCTTGCCAATAGGCTTCGCTCACAAATGCACGAGCTTGTCGGGATGAATCAATCTGCGTTCATAAAAGGAAGAGAACTACACGACAACTTCCTGTTGGTGCGTCAAGTAGCAAGGAAAATACACGCGAGAAGAACACCTGGAGTCTTCATCAAGCTGGACATTTCGCGCGTGTTTGACTCCCTTTCCTGGCCGTTTCTATTTGAGGTGATGAGAGCTAAGGGTTTTGGCCAGAGGTGGCTAGACTGGATGGCGGCGTTACTTCATACGGCGAGCACTAAGGTGCTGGTGAACGGGTCACCTGGAAGGAAGATCTTACATGCATGCGGCCTAAGGCAGGGGGATCTGATCTCACCCATGCTCTTCGTTATAGCTATGGAATCCCTCTCGGCCCTTGTACACAAGGCCACAGACATGGGAGTGCTAGCTTCTTTTGCTGGAATCACAACCATGAAAAAGTTGTCCATTTATGCTGATGACGTGGCAATGTTTGCCAGACCGACGGAGTTCGACCTGGCTATGATTACTGAGATCCTAAAAGCTTTCGGCGAAGCATCAGGGCTCAGAGTGAACTACCGCAAGTCCACCGCGGTGCTCATTCGAGGGAGTGAGGAGGACAGGGCCAGAGTGGCCAAAATGCTGCAGTGTGACATCTCAGAATTCCCCTGCCGATACCTGGGTTTGCAGTTGGCGATCAAGAGTCTGACAAAAGCGGAATGGAAACCAATGCTAGATAAAGTTCGACATTTCATGCCGGCTTGGCAAAGAGGACTGATACAAAGACCTGGACGTCTCATCCTGGTGCAGTCGGTTGTAGCGGTTCGCCCTGTTCACCACCTGATGGTAACGGAGGCGCCGGAATGGGTGCTTGAGGATATGAACAAATGGATGAGAGCATTCCTCTAGGCGGGCAAGGACAAGTGTAATGGTGGACAATGTCTAGTGGCCTGGGAAAAAATCTGCCGGCCAAAATTTTTCGGAGGTTTAGGGATTAAAAACCTGAAGTGGAAAGCGATGGAGCTTTGGGTAAGGTGGGAATGGCTCAAGATAACTATTGATCAAAGGCCGTGGCAAGGTCTACCCATGACCCCGGACGAGGAGGCGAGACAACTGTTTGATGCGCTGGTCAGCATTAACGTGGGACTAGGTGACAAGGTGCTCTTCTGGAAAGACAAATGGATCCATGGAGTGGCGGTTGGGGAGATTGCACCACTGATAGTTGCTACAGTCCCCACAAGAACAGCGAATAGACGTACGGTGCGACAAGCTTTAGATAAGGGCAGCTGGGTTCACGACTTCGAGCAAAACATCTCTTTCATCGCCCTATTGTAGTACATGCACCTTTGCCAGGCAATCAACACAGTGGATCGTGACCCATCCCGTCCGGACAGTTTCACTTGGCCAAGTTCGCCGACTGGATCATACACGGCCAAATCAGTTTATGACTATCTCTGCTCTGAGCTAGACCGATCACCCACAGCTAAGTGCAACTGGAAGAGTTGGGCACCGCTCAAATGTAAGTTGTTTGTGTGGCTCGCCCTGCAGTACAGGTTATGGACGTCAGATAGGAGAGCAAGACATGGATTACAGGATCACCCATCGGCATGCTACACGTGTTTGCAGGCGGAGGACAGCGTGGATCACATCTTGGTGAACTGCACTTATGTGCGGGAGGTGTGGCATAAGGTGTTTCACCTCATCGGGGTCGACGTGCAAGAGCCGGGAGAGTTGGATGTGTTCAAGGACTGGTGGCTGATTGTGCGGAGAAGCTTCGGAGGACAGGACCGCAGAGGATTTGATACGATGGTGACGTTGGTGGCTTGGGCCCTCTGGAAGCAAAGAAATGCCAGAGTGTTCAATAGGAGAAGTGAGCAAATGACAGCTAGTGAGTTACCATTTAGGATCCTTGACGACATTGCCGAGTTGAGGCAAGCGGGGTTAGGAGCGGGAGGTTTACAATAATTTGTGAGAAGTTGACCTAGGATAGATGGTGTTGGAGTTGGAGGTGTGGTACCCCGGCCTCTGTGTTCACACAGCAGCCGGCACTCTTGTAATTATGTTTCTCTCTTCTATCAAGCTAAGGTATGCCATTGGCGTACTCTCGAAAAAAGAGACACTTTGGAGTGTGATGTTGTTCCTATGTCTGTTTGCCATCTCCTTCTTGGACAACCATGGAAATTTGACCGAGGTGTCATCCACAACGGGCGAACCAGTCACTATAGCTTCAAGATGAAAGGAAAGGAGTACGTGCTACGACCTATGTTACCTAGCCAAGTGATCGCCGACAAGCAAGCAACCAACCATCATAGAGAGAATAGTGAGAGAGCAAACCATCACAAAGAGAGTGAGCGCCACAAGCCCAAATTGAGTTCCTCCACGATGAGAGACAAGAAAAACTTAGTGATATTTGCCACCAAAAGTGAGATGAGAGAAGTGTGTGACAACCCATCAAGTGTTATGCACTATGTCCTTTTGTGCAAGGACAAGGCAACAAAAACTAATACCCCTCACAATCTACCTTTAGTGTTGTCTTCTCTATTGCAGGAATTCCAAGGTGTTTTCCCCGACGAGCTACCTCCGGGACTACCTCCACTACGTGGCATTGAACACTGAATAGACATCATCCCCGGAGCACCTCTTCCTAACCAGGCTCCCTACTGCATCAACCCCGAGGAAATCAAGGAGATACACCAGAAAGTACAACAACTCATCGACAATGGCCATGTACGCGAAAGCTTGAGCCCACGTGCCGTACCGGTAATCCTTGTTCCCAAGAAAGATGGTACATATCGCATGTGTTCTGATTGTCGTCCTATCAATGCTATCACCGCACTGTTGGGGAACGCAGTATTTCAAAAAATTTCCTACGATCACGCAAGATCTATCTAGGAGATGCATAACAATGAGAGGGGAGAGTGTGTCTACGTACCCTCGTAGACCGAAAGCGGAAGCATTAAGTAACGCGGTTGATGTAGTTGAACGTCTTCACGATCCAACCGATCATGTACCGAACACACAACACCTCCGCGATCTGCACACGTTTAGCTCGGTGAAGTCCCTCGTACTCTTGATCTAGCTGAGGCCGAGGGTGAGTTGCGTCAGCACGACGGCGTGTTGATGGTGATGATGAAGTTACCGATGCAGGGCTTCGCCTAAGCACTACGACAATATGACCGAGGTGGAAAACTATGGAGGGGGGCACCGCACATGGCTAAAGATCAACTTGTGTGTCTATGGGGTGCCCCCTCCCCCGTATATAAAGGAGGGGAGGAGGAGGAGGAGGGCCAGCCTCAAGGGGCGGGCCCAAGGGGGGATTCCTACTCCTAATAGGAGTAGGTTTCCCCTTTTTCCTAGTCCAAGTAGGAGAAGAAGGAAGGAGAGGGAGAGGGATAATGAAATAGGGGGGCGCCGCCCCCTCCTAGTCCAATTCGGACCAGCCCATGGGGGGCGCGCTGCCTCCCCTTGTGGCCATTCTCTCCTTTCCACTAAAGCCCAACAAGGCCCAATACTTCCCCCGGTGAATTCCCGTAACTCCTCGATTCTCCGAAAAATACCCGAATCACTCGGATCCTTTCCGATGTCCAAATATAGCCGTCCAATATATGAATATTTACCTCTCGGCCATTTCGAGACTCCTCGTCATGTCCGTGATCTCATCCGGGACTCCGAACAAACTTTGGTCATCAAATCACATAACTCATAATACAAATCGTCATCGAATGTTAAGCGTGCGGACCCTACGGGTTCGAGAACTATGTAGACATGACCGAGACACATCTTCGGTCAATAACCAATAGAGGGACCTGGATGCACATATTGGCTCCTACCTATTCTACGAAGATCTTTATCGGTCAAACTGCATAACAACATACGTTGTTCCCTTTGTCATCGATATGTTAGTTGCCCGAGCTTCGATCGTCGGTATCATCATACCTAGTTCAATCTCGTCACCGACAAGTCTCTTTACTCGTTTCGTAATGCATCATCCGGCAACTAACTCATTAGTCACATTGCTTTCAAGGCTTATAGTGATGTGCTGTAACATCCCAAATTTCCAATTTGGAATGTTATACATAGATCATTCTTGCATATCATATTTTACTGCATTTTCGTTTCGCGATCCTCGAAATCCTAAGCAACTCAAGGAGCCTCGGAGAGAGTTGGGGATTTCCCGATTTTCATATTTGATTTTTATCAAATATTGAAACGAGGATTTTGGTTTTAATTATTTTTCTCTCTGAAAAATATTTCATATTAGAATATATGAGAGGAGATAATATGACTTCTCCAAAATAATTGAAATATTGGAGGACAAATATTAAAATCAAATATTTGATTTTATTTGGATTTTATTGTGATTTTATTTGCATTAAAAAAATTGCACGTTTTCAAAATTGCACTTTAGGGCCAAGAAAATGTTCATCTCGTTCTAAATATTTTATTTAGACGGTGAAAATTTGTTTTGGCATTTTTAGATTTTTATTTTATTTTCTAGGATTTATTTTCTGTTCGGCGGAATTGCTTTTTTAAAAAACTTCCAGCGCCCGATTGGGCCAAGGCCCAGCCGAGCCGGCCCGTCTCCCAAGCCACGCAGCCGTCTCCTGCAAGGACGCGCGCGCCGCCGCCGCTGCCGACTCGGACAAGAGTCCAAGCCGGACTCCTCCTCCTCCGCCTTGCACCCTCCTCCAAGCCACCCCTCCCCTCCTTAAATACCCCGCAGCCCCCGCCACCACCACCAAACCCCGCCGCCTGCAGTGCCCCGCCTCCCGAGCCGCGCCGCCGCCTCCCGCGCCTCGCCGTCACCGCTGCCGAGCGCCGCCGCCGCCGCTCCCTCGCCGCGCCGCGCCGCCTCGCCCCACCGCCCCGCAAGCCCGCCGCCGCCGCCCGAGCCCCGCCTCGCTGGAGCCTCGCCGGAGAGGTAACGCGCCATTTCGCCGCCGCCGGTTTTTTAGAAAACCGCTTAGGTTTTTTTTAAGGAAAACCCTAGTTCATTTTTTTAAGACCGGTTCGCCGGTTTTTCTCGGTTTAGTTATTTAGCGGACGTTCGTCCGTACATTCGTTTTAACGAATGGTTTTCGCTTGATAGTTACAGACAGCGAATGCACGTTCGTTAGCTTGTTCATCAGTTTTCTTTTTCTCGGAATTTTTTCCGCGATTATTTTCGATCGTGATTTGTGATCTGAATTTCGTTTCAGTTTATCTTTTCGCTTGTTTATCGGAATCAGGCGATTTAAGCGCCTAGATCTTCATCTCGAGACCCTCTTTCTATTTAATCAACTTAAACAAGATTTTGGTACTGTAAAATTTGACTTCAGTTCAGATTAGTAAACAGATGTTGTTTCTTTCGCCGTTTGAGTTTCGTTGATCCGTTTGATTTGATTCTTTTTGCGAACCGGAGTTCTTAAGTTGAACTTTCTGGTCAATCTCTCTTATTTGAGTGTTTCCCGTGCATCTTTGCTTGGTTGATTATGTATGCTATTGTTTGTTTGCAATAGAATTCCCAGAGTGCGAAGCGTGCTACATCGAATCCCTAGGTTTCGCGGATCGTCAGCAAGGCAAGTTCACACTTTGATCATATCCCTTTCATACCCAGTTTTTATGCATTAGTTCCAATCCTCAAACATTGCATGATTAGGATGTCATTAACATGTGGGTTGGGAAGTAGTTGATGAGGTAGAACCTATTGCCCTGTTACATTCAAACCCTTGGGAGTTACTTCTACGCGTTGCTTATATTGCTATGCTATGCTCGTAGACGTGGTTTGGGTGAGTGAAATCCATGACAGAGGTGAGATTGTTATTAATGGTTCAACTTAAGGTGACAACTTGAATACACATCTGGGTGGATTGAGGCACCTGGAGAACCCAGTGTTTCCTGTATTTTTGGAAATCCTGGGGTTCCATGTGATCTTCCTATGGACCGCCACCCAGGCTCAAAGGGAACTGAGATGATTCATGCTAGAAACTTCTGTGTGCAACCACAAGCTATTATGGACTCTAGCATAGTTGAGTAAGTTACGTGAAGCTCTTGAAGAGGTGGATCAGCAGGTAGAACCTATTGAGTGTTGTCCAGAGTAAAGAGTTACTATTTGGTATGGTCTTCCCGGAGTAAAGAGTTAATGTTTCTGAAAGACTGTGTCCCGGTCATCCGTTTCTCAAACATCATGTAGTGCGAGAAATCCAACGGAGGCAATTGAGTCTTGTAAGGAAAAGTGCGCAAACCTCTGCAGAGTGTACAAACTAATCATGGTTAGCCGTGTCCCCGGTTATGGACAATCTTGAGTATCTAGTACTTGGAGTATCTTAAGTATCTCATCACTCTTAATTAGTATTGTTGGGTTGATAATTACTTCAATTGGGATTGAGTTGGAGGAACCTTCTCAATGATGTTCCAACTACCATGATAGTTAAATTAAAATCTATTCCTTTGTTGTAGGGAAAAATTGGCTTTTCGCAAAAACTATAACCATAGAGCTTTCCACCAGCCAAATATGCATGTAGTGATAGCATTATTATGTTCTTGCTCTACTGTGTTATATTGCCAGCATATTCCATGTGCTGACCCGTTTTCGGGCTGCAACGTATTATGTTGCAGACTTTTCAGACGAGGAGTAAGGTTCATTAGGTCGTTGCCGTGCAGCTCAGCTATGCCGTTGGAGTTGATGGACTCACTTTATCTTCCAAGCCCTCCGCTGTTATCTTATTAGATGGCCTTAAGCCATATTTATTGTAATAAGTTCTCTTTTGAGACATTCGATGTAATAAGTGTGTGATTGCTACTCTGTTATAAATCCTTCGAGTACTGTGTGTGTCAGCATTACCGATCCAGGGATGACACGGAAGCACAGAGACTTGACCGTTTGAGGTCGGGTCGCTACAAGATAGTATCAGAGCACACGCTGAGTGTACGACACGACCACTAAGATAAACCATAGGTCACTCTTCTCTACCCATTTCTGACTTCTCTCCATATTCTACTCCTTTGGATGGCAGAGTTGAAGAACAAGTTCGCGCAGCCGGATGAAGACACACCCTTTGGACACCACTTGAAGGAAGTCACTAGGTACTTGAACATCGGAATACCAAGCTTCACCGGGACATACAATGCCACCTTACCAGAAGAGGAGCGCTGGATGATTCAAGTACAAGTTCCATGAAGGACGTTCCCGCCAACCACTAAGCCCACAGAACTTTCTTTTGAAGCACCCACCTGGAGTCTAGGCAAGAGCATGGCAGCCCACATTACCATGGGACGCATTGGAGAAGTATACAACAAGGATCTTAAGGACACCATGTACCAGATATGTGGGCGCCGAGACGAGCAATGGGAGATGATCAGCACCAAGAAGGACAGGTCCATTGCAGCTTTCATCCAGGAGTTAAACCAGCACATTCGACGTCAGGAGAACCAGATGTGCGCAGACATGATGGATTTGAAGAAGGCGAGGACTAGGATCGTAGAGATGGAAGAAGAACTCAAGTTTACACGCGATGGATATGAGGAGGAAATTAAGACACTATTGGAGAAGAATGACGACCTGGTAAAGAAGATCGGAGTATTCATGGGAGATCCAGCGCCGGGAAGAGAAGACGACGATTCCACTTGCCCGGACAACTACATCATCATCGATGACACCGACTCCGACCCTAGTGATGATGACTATGAAGACGAAGCTGGAGCAGACATCATGGAGTCTTCCACCGATCAAAATTTCTATATGACCACCAAATAATTAGTAGTATTCCCCCATGTATATAGTAGTAGTTGAGCACTTTTGCGATAGTTCTAGACCGCTTGTATGCCCTTGCTTGCTTGATTGAGTAAAATGTTTGTGTTTGTCTCATGTGCATATGGGTAGTGCTTTCTCATTAGACCCCTTTTATATTCTGATCTCTTCCATCTAAACCCATCAGATGCCTCCAAGACGTGACACCGGATTTGCCTTCCCGCTGGAGCTCACTCAGTTGATCCAGCAGCAGAACACCTTGATGCAATTGCTAGTTCAGAACCAAGGCAACAACAACAACAACCCGCCTCCAGTTGATAACCTAGCCCGTTTTCTGAGATTACAGCCGCCGGTGTTTTCCAGTAGCACCGAGCCTATAGTTGCTGATGATTGGCTACGCCGTATTGGAAGGGAGTTGACCACCGCAGGTTGCACAGATGCTAAGAAGGTGCGCTTCGCCGCACATCAATTGGATTGACCAACAGGTTCATGGTGGGAGAATTACATGGCCACTTTCCCCATAGCCAATGTCACTTGGGATCAGTTTCAGCAAGCTTTCCGCACATCCCATGTCTCAAATGGAGCCATGAATATGAAGAAGCGTGAGTTTCGCAACTTACGCCAGGGGAACCATACTGTGGCTCAGTACATGGATGAGTTTAGCAAGTTATCTCGCTATGCCCCTGATGATGTGGCCACAGATGCCGCGAAGCAAGAGAAGTTTATGGAACGGCTGAATGATGAGATGAGCATGTAGTTGATGGTAGCAACCTTCAACAACTACCAGGAATTGGTAGATAAGGCCCTTATGATTGAAGGGAAGCAGCAACAGATTGAGAGCCGTAAGAGGAAGTATGGACAAGGGAGGTATAACTCAGGAGCTCAGCAAAAGCCTCACCTAACCCCGAACTCGGGAGGACTTGTTCATAACCATGGAGGTCATGACCACACCGGAGGAAGTTCGCATAACCACACTAGTTCTAAGAATGGGAATGGGAACGGAACCAACAACAATCAGAACCGCCCCAATCCAGCCACACCCGCCAAAAGAGATCTAAGTCACATTACTTGTTATAAGTGCGGGAAGACTGGACACTATGCCACGGAGTGCCCTGAAGGAAAGAATGGAAACGGAAATGGGAGCGCTGGGAAGAAGCCCAATACATTCAACAAAGGACAAGTGAACCACGTTAACGTAGAGGAGGTTGAAGAGCAGCCAGACGCGGTTATAGGTAAGTTTTTGGTTAAGTCATTTACCGCTCTTGTTCTTTTTGATACTGGTGCATCACATTCATACATATCAAGGGGATTCATGGATAAGTTTAAACTACCAACCCAAACCCTTAGGACCCCTCTGTTAGTGAGTTCACCTGGAGCAAAGTATATGGCTAGTCGATGGTGCGACCAGATACCCCTAACCATCGGTAACCATGTTTTTCCGTCCGACCTAATTATCTTGGAGTCACAAGGATTGGATGTGATATTAGGCAAGGACTGGATGTCAAAGTATGGAGGAAGTATTGACTGTGCTAGTAAGTCGATTTATCTCACCACCCCAAAGGGAAAAAGGATTAAGTATGTATCTAGGCATGTGCCTAGGAGGAGCCAAGTGAATACCCTCACAAGAGTTGTTCAGGAGGAAGTGCCTGTAGTGAAGGTTTACTCAGATGTTTTACCAGAGGAATTACCAGGCATGCCACTGGATCGAGACATCGAATTTTTGATAGAGCTATTGCCAGGTACATGGCCAATATCCAAGAGACCCTATCGGATGCCTGCAAATGATCTGGAAGAGATTAAGAAACATATCATGGAGTTATTGGAGAAAGGTTACATTCGACGGAGTTCATCACCATGGGGAGCCCCAGTGCTTTTGGTGGAGAAGAAGGATAAGTCCCTAAGGATGGTTGTTGATTATCGGGCCTTGAATGAAGTGACGATCAAGAACAAGCACCCACTGCCGATGATCAGTGATCTGTTTGATCAGCTGCAAGGAGCTAAGGTGTTTTCAAAGATCGATTTGCGATCAGGATGCCATCAGTTGAAGATTCACGAGAAGGATATACCAAAGACAGCGTTCACCACACGGTACGGGTTGTATGAATATACGGTCATGTCATTTCGACTGACTAACGCCCCTGCCTATTTCATGAGCATGATGAACAGGGTGTTCATGGAGTATTTGGACAAGCTTGTTGTGGTGTTTATTGATGATATAATGGTATACTCGAAGAACGAAGAGGAGCACAAGGAGCATTTGCGCTTAGTTCTTGAGAAACTCAGGGAACACCAGTTATATGCCAAGTTCAGCAAATGCGAGTTTTGGTTGAAGGAAGTCGGATTCCTTGGACATGTTATATCAGGAGAAGGTATAGCAGTAGACCCCACCAAGGTTCAGTCGGTCACTGAATGGTTGGCACCCACTTCAGTTAGCGAGATCCGCACTTTTCTTGGACTCGCCGGATACTATCGGAGATTCATTGTATTTTTTCCAAGATTGCAAAGCCAATGACGGAGTTATTGAAGAAGGATACCAAGTTTAAATGGACTGAAGATTGCGAGGAAAGTTTCCAGGAGTTGAAGAAACATTTTACTACAGCCCCAGTGCTGACACTGCCAAATATGCGTAAGGATTTCCAAGTGTATTATGACGCCTCTCGCTTAGGACTTGGAAGTGTGCTTATGTAGGACGGAAAAATTGTTTCATATGCCTCACGACAACTAAAACCGCATGAATTGAATTATGCCACACATGATTTGGAGTTAGCAGCCGTAGTGCATGCGTTGAAGACTTGGAGACATTACCTGATTGGAAACCGTTGTGATGTGTACACGGATCATAAGAGTTTGAAGTACATCTTCACACAGAAGGAACTGAACCTTAGGCAGAGGAGATGGTTGGAGCTTATAAAGGATTATGACATGAAGCTGCACTATCATCCAGGTAAGGCCAATGCCGTAGCAGACGCTTTGAGCCAGAAGAGTTATGCTAATATCCTAGAGAGTATGGGATTACCAAAGGAGTTAGTAGAGGATATCAGGGAACTTCAATTGGAGATTGTTCCTAGAGGTTTTGTTGCAACAATGGAGGTTCAGTCTACACTGTTGGGAAAGATTCGAGAAGCTCGGAAGGATGACAAAGAGATTGCTGAGATAAAAGAGAGAATGAGCAAAGGAAAGGCCAAAGGTTTTCGTGAGGATGAGCACGACACCTTATGGTTTGAGGACCGAGTTTATGTGCCCAATAATACAGAGATCAGGAAGTTAATACTTCAGGAGGCTCATGATTCACCATACTCGATACACCCTGGAAACACCAAGATGTATTTGGATTTGAAGGAACGTTTCTGGTGGACAGGGATGAAGAAGGATATTGTCGAGTATGTAGCCGTATGTGATGTATGCCAGAGAGTGAAGGCAGAGCATCAAAAGCCAGCAGGATTGTTACAGCCTATGTCGATACCCGAATGGAAGTGGGATAAACTTGGCATGGACTTTATCACCGGATTACCCAGGACCAAATCAGGATATGATTCAATATGGGTAGTAGTTGACCGCTTGACCAAAGTGGCATACTTTATCCTAGTGAAAACAACTTATACATGTGCAAAGTTGGCCAAGGTATATATGTCCAGGATCATATGTCTGCATGGAGTTCCGAGGACCATCGTATCATATAGAGGAACACAGTTTACCTCAAAGTTTTGGCATCAGCTGCACCAGACTTTGGGAACGAGATTGGAGTTTAGTACAACATTTCACCCGCAGACGGATGGGCAGACCGATAGAGTCAACCAGATTCTGGAGGACATGTTGAGAGCCTATGCGCTAGATTATGGATCTAGTTGGGATGACAATTTGCCTTACGCAGAGTTCTCGTACAACAATAGTTACCAAGCCAGTTTGAAGATGGCACCGTTCGAAGCCCTGTATGGACGAAGGTGCAGAACACCGTTGATGTGGGATGAAGTAGGAGACCGACAATTGTTTGGACCAGACTTGATCAAGGAGTCTGAAGAGAAAGTTAAGCTAATCCGAGATGGACTGAAGATAGCTCAGTCCAGGCAGAAGAGTTATGCATACTCGAAACGCAAGGAGGTAACCTATGAAATTGGAGATAGAGCATATCTGCGAGTATCACCCTTGCGAGGAGTGAAACGTTTTGGAGTTAAGGGAAAGTTAGCTCCGAGATTTGTAGGACCGTATTGTGTTTTGGAACGTATGGGAGAAGTTGCCTACAAGTTGCAGTTACCTGAAGGACTGTCAGTAGTTCACGATGTGTTTCATGTTTCACAGTTGAAGAAGTGTCATGCTGAGATGGCCGATATACCGTTAAGAGATATTGTACCCTTGGAGGTGATTCAGTTGGACAGTGATTTGACTTATGAGGAGAAGCCAGACAAGATTTTGGAGTTTGCCAGTTGAGTCACCCGCAGCAAGGTTATCAAGTTTTGCAAAGTTCAGTGGAGCCACCATACCAAGGATGAAGCCACCTGGGAACGAGAGGATGACCTTCGCAAAGACCACCCACACCTATTTTCTAGCCAACCCGAATCTCGAGGGCGAGATTCATCTTAAGGGGCGTAGGTTTGTAACATCCCAAATTTCCAATTTGGAATGTTATACATAGATCATTCTTGCATATCATATTTTACTGCATTTTCGTTTCGCGATCCTCGAAATCCTAAGCAACTCAAGGACCCTCGGAGAGAGTTGGGGATTTCCCGATTTTCATATTTGATTTTTATCAAATATTGAAACGAGGATTTTGGTTTTAATTATTTTTCTCTCCGAAAAATATTTCATATTAGAATATATGAGAGGAGATAATATGACTTCTCCAAAATAATTGAAATATTGGAGGAAAAATATTAAAATCAAATATTTGATTCTATTTGGATTTTATTGCGATTTTATTTGCATTAGAAAAATTGCACGTTTTTAAAATTGCACTTTAGGGCCAAGAAAATGTTCATCCGTTCTAAATATTTTATTTAGACGGTGAAAATCTGTTTTGGCATTTTTAGTTTTTTATTTTATTTTCTAGGATTTATTTTCCGTTTGGCAGAATTGTTTTTTTAAAAAACTTCCAGCGCCAACTGGGCCAAGGCCCAGCCGAGCCAGCCCGTCCCCCGAGCCGCGCCGCCGTCTCCCGCTAGGACGCGCGCACCACCGCCGCCGCCGACTCGGACAAGAGTCGAGCCAGACTCCTCCTCCGCCGCCTTGCCCCCTCCTCCAAGCCACCCCTCCCCTCCTTAAATACCCCGCAGCCCCCGCCACCACCACTAAACCCCGCCGCCCGCAGCACCCCGCCTCCCGAGCCGCGCCGGCGCCTCCCGTGCCTCGCCGTCACTGCTGCCGAGCGCTACCACCGCCGCTCCCTCGCCGCGCCGCGCCGCCTCGCCCCGCCGCCCCGCAAGCCCGTCGCCGCCGCCCGAGCCCCGCCTCTCCGGAGAGGTAACGCGCCGTTTCACCACCGCCGGTTTTTTAGAAAGCCGGTTCGTTTTTTTAAGAAAAACCCTAGTTTGTTTTTTTAAGATCGGTTCGCCGGTTTTCTCGGTTTAGTTATTTAGCGGATGTTCGTTCGTACGTTCGTTTTAACGAACGGTTTTCGCTCAATACTTACAGACAACGAATGCCCGTTCGTTAGCCTGTTCGTCAGTTTTCTTTTTCTCGGATTTTTTCTGCGATTATTTTCGATCGCGATTTCTGATCTGAATTTCGTTTCAGTTTATCTTTTCGCTCGTTTATCGGAATCAGGCGATTCAAGCGCCTAGATCTTTGTCTCGAGACCCTCTTTCTATTTAATCAACTTAAACAAGATTTTGGTACTGTAAAATTTGACTTCAGTTCAGATTAGTAAACGGATCTTGTTTCTTTCGCCGTTTGAGTTTCGTTGATCCGTTTGATTTGATTCTTTTTGCAAACCGGAGTTCTTAAGTTGAACTTTTTGGTCAATCTCTCTTATTTGAGTGTTGCCAGTGCATCTTTGCTTGATTGCTTATGTATGCTATTGTTTGTTTGCGATAGAATTCCTGGAGTGCGAAGCGTGCTACATCGAATCCCTAGGTTTCGCGGATCGTCAGCAAGGCAAGTTCACACTTTGATCATATCCCTTTCATACCCAGTTTTTATGCATTAGTTCCAATCCTCAAACATTGCATGATTAGGATGTCATTAACATGTGGGTTGGGAAGTAGTTGATGAGGTAGAACCTATTGCCCTGTTACATTCAAACCCTTGGGAGTTACTTCTACGCGTTGCTTATATTGCTATGCTATGCTCGTAGACGTGGTTTGGGTGAGTGAAATCCATGACAGATGTGAGATTGTTAACTAATGGTTCAAATTAAGGTGACAACTTGAATACACATCTGGGTGGATTGAGGCACCTGGAGAACCCAGTGTTGCCTGTATTTTTGGAAATCCCGGGGTTCCGTGTGATCTTCCTATGGACCGCCACCCAGGCTCAAAGGGAACTGAGATGATTCATGCTAGAAACTTCTGTGTGCAGCCACAAGCTATTATGGACTCTAGCATAGTTGAGTAAGTTATGTGAAGCTCTTGAAGAGGTGGATCAGCAGGTAGAACCTATTGAGTGTTGTCCGGAGTAAAGAGTTACTGTTTGGTATGGTCTGCCCGGAGTAAAGAGTTAATGTTTCTGAAAGACTGTGTCCCGGTCATCCGTTTCTCAAACATCATGTATTGCGAGAAATCCAACGGAGGCGATCGAGTCTTGTGGGGAAAAGTGCGCAAACCTCTGCAGAGTGTACAAACTAATCATGGTTAGCCGTGTCCCCGGTTATGGGCAATCTTGAGTATCTAGTACTTGGAGTATCTTAAGTATCTCATCACTCTTAATTAATATTGTTGGGTTGATAATTACTTTAATTGCGATTGAGTTGGAGGAACCTTCCCAATGATGTTTCAACTACCATGATAGTTAAATTAAAATCTATTCCTTTGTTGTAGGGAAAAATTGGCTTTTCGCAAAAACTATAACCATAGAGCTTTCCACCAGCCAAATATGCATGTAGTGATAGCATTATTCTGTTCTTGCTCTACTGTGTTATATTGCTAGCATATTCCATGTGCTGACCCGTTTTCGGGCTACAACGTATTATGTTGCAGACTTTTCAAACGAGGAGTAAGGTTCGTTAGGTCGTTGCCGTGCAGCTCAGCTATGCCGTTGGAGTTGATGGACTCACTTTATCTTCCAAGCCTTCCGATGTTATCTTATTAGATGGCCTTAAGCCATATTCATTGTAATAAATTCTCTTTTGAGACATTCGATGTAATAAGTGTGTGATTGCTACTCTGTTATAAATCCTTCGAGTACTGTGTGTGTCAGCATTACCGATCCAGGGATGACACGGAAGTACAGAGACTTGACCATTTGAGGTTGGGTCGCTACATGTGCATTACCGAGAGGGCCCAGAGATACCTCTCCGACAATCGGAGTGACAAATCCTAATATCGATCTATGCCAACTCAACAAATACCATCAGAGACACATGTAAAGCATCTTTATAATCACCCAGTTACGTTGTGACGTTTGATAGCACACTAAGTGTTCCTCCGGTATTCGGGAGTTGGATAATCTCATAGTCATAGGAACATGTACAAGTCATGAAGAAAGCAATAGCAATAAACTAAACGATCATAGTGCTAAGCTAACAGATGGGTCTAGTCCATCACATCATTCTCTAATGATGTGATCCCGTTCATCAAACGACAACACATGTCTATGGTTAGGAAACTTAGCCATCTTTGATTAACGAGCTAGTCAAGTAGAGGCATACTAGGGACACTCTGTTTTGTCTATGTATTCACACATGTACTAAGTTTCCGATAAATACAATTATAGCATGAATAATAAACATTTATCATGATATAATGAAATATAAATAACAACTTTATTATTGCCTCTAGGGCATATTTCCTTCAGTCTCCCACTTGCACTAGAGTTAATAATCTAGTTCACATCATCATGTGATTTCACACCAATAGTTCCTATCTTTATGTGATTAGTTCACATCTTCATGTGACTAATACCCAAAGGGTTTACTAGAGTCAATAATCTAGTTCACATCGCTATGTGATTAACACCCAAAGAGTGATCATGTTTTGCTTGTGAGAGAAGTTTAGTCTACGGGTCTGCAACATTCAGATCCGTATGTATTTTGCAAATTTCTATGTCTACAATACTCTGCATGGAGCTACTCTAGCTAATTGCTCCCACTTTCAATATGTATCTAGATCAAGACTTAGAGTCATCTAGATCAGTGTAACAAGCTTGCATTGACGTAACTCTTTATGACAAACTCTTTTATCACCTCCATTACCGAGAAATATTTCCTTAGTCCTCTAAGGATAATTTTGACCGCTGTCCAGTGATCTACTCCTAGATCACTATTGTACTCCCATGCCAAAATCATACTAAGGTATACAATAGGTCTGGTACACAGCGTAGAATACTCTATAGAACCTATGACTGAGGCATAGGGAATGACTTTTCATTCTCTTTCTATTTTCTGCTATGCCCGGGTTTTGAGTCTTTACTCAATTTCACACCTTACAACTCAGGCAAGAAATCCTTCTATGACTGATCCATTTTGAACTCCTTCAAAATCTTATCAAGGTATGTACTCGTCGAAAGTCTTATCAAGCGTCTTGATCTATCTTTATAGATCTTGATGCCCAATATATAAGCAGATTTACAGGTAATTCTTTCTTTGAAAAACTCCTTTCAAATTCTCCTTTATGCTTTCCAAAAAATTCTACATCATTTCTGATCAACAATATGTCATTCACATATACTTATCAGAAAGGCTGTAGTGCTCCCACTCACTTTCTTGTAAATACAGGCTTCACCGCAAGTCTGTATAAAACTATATGCTTTGATCAACTCATCAAAGCGTATATTCCAACTCCGAGATGCTTGCACCAGTCCATAGATGGATCGCTGGAGCTTGCACACTTTGTTAACACCTTTAGGATTGACAAAACCTTCTGGTTGCATCATATACAACTCTTTTTTAATAAATCCATCAAGGAATGTAGTTTTGATATCCATTTGCCAAATTTCATAAAATGTGGCAACTGCTAACATGATTCAAACAGATTTTTAAGCATCGATACGAGTGAGAAAATCGCATCGTAGTCAATGCCGTGAATTTGTCGAAAACCTTTTACAACAATTCGAGCTTTGTAGATAGTAACACTACTATCAGCGTCCGTCTTCCTCTTGAAGATCCATTTATTCTGAATAGCTCACCGATCATCGGGCAAGTCAATCAAAGTCCATACTTTGTTCTCGTACATGGATCCCATCTCAGATTTCATGGCCTTAAGCCATTTCGCGGAATCTGGGTTCATCATCGCTTCCTCATAGTTCGTAGGTTTGTCATGGTCTAGTAACGTGATTTCCAGAACAGGATTACCGTACCACTCTGGTGCGGAACTTACTCTGGTTGACCTATGAGGTTCGGTAGTAACTTGATCTGAAGTTTCATGATCATCATCATTAACTTCCTCACTAATTGGTGTAGGCATCACTGGAACTGATTTCTGTGATGAACTACTTTCCAATTCAGGAGAAGGTACAATTACCTCATCAAGTTCTACTTTCCTCCCACTCACTTCTTTCGAGAGAAACTCCTTCTCTAGAAAGGATCCACTCTTAGAAACGAAGATCTTTCCTTCGGATCTGTGATAGAAGGTGTACCCAACAGTTTCTTTTGGGTATCCTATGAAGACACACTTCTCCGATTTTGGTTTGAGCTTATCAGGCTGAAACTTTTTCACATAAGCATCGCAACCCCAAACTTTAAGAAACGACAACTTAGGTTTCTTGCTAAACCACGGTTCATACGGTGTCATCTCAACGGATTTTTAGACGGTACCCTATTTAACATGAATGCAACTGTCTCTAATGCACAACCCCAAAATGATAGCGGTAAATCAGTAAGAGACATCATGGATCACAACTTATCTAATAAAGTACGATTACAACGTTCGGACACACCATTACGCTGTTGTAACGCCCCGAGACCGACGTGCTAGGTGTCGTCCAGTTATTCGCTATTGTTGCCTTGTCATTGCTGGCGTGTCATGCATTGCATATCATGTCATCATGTGCATTTCATTCGCATACATGTCCTCTCTTGCATCCGAGCATTTTCCCCGTTGTCCGTTTTGCATTCCGGCGCTTCGTTCTCCTCCGGTGGTCATTTCTACCTTTCTTTCGTGTGTGGGGATTAAACATTTCCGGATTGGACCGAGACTTGCCAAGCAGCCTTGGTTTACTACCGGTAGACCGCCTGTCAAGTTTCGTACCATTTGGACTTCGTTTGATGCTCCAACGGTTAACCGAGGGACCGAGAAGGCCTCGTGTGTGTTGCAGCCCAACACCCTTCCAATTTGGCCCAAAACCCACCTAAACCCTCTCCATCATCTAGAGCGTTCGATCACGATCACATGGCCGAAAACCGCACCTCATTTGGACTCTCCTAGCTCCCTCTATGCCTATTTAAAGACACCCCCGAATATCTCCTTCCCCTTCCTCCCGAAACTCTAGATCTATTTTTTTTCTCCCCCGCCGCCGCCGGACGAAATACCGCCGACGGACATGTCCGCCCGCGACGTCCGCCGCCACATGTCGTCACCCGAGTGGCTCGGCCGCCTCCCCCATCGCGCGGGGCGGGGAGCCCATCGCCGGCCCCCGAGGGCCCGAACGCCGCCGCCGCCTGCCTCCTTGCTCCGCCGCCGACCGCCGCCATGCTCGCGCGCTGCCGTGGGCTCCTCTCGCCGGCGCCGCACCACCGGGCCCGCACCCGCCGGCCGTCCGCCGGAGCTGCACCGCCGCCGCCCGGCCCGCGCCTCACCGGCCTCCTCCACCACGCCGCCCGCGTCGGCCGCCGCCTCCGGCGATCCCCGCCGCCCTGGCTGAGCGCCACCGCCACCTCCGGCCACCGTCCCCGTCGTCTCCGGCAAGATCCTCCGTCCTCGTCATCCGCGTCAACCGGGACCAGATCCACCACACCCTCCATCCAAATGCCGCGTCCATGTCCCGGATATTCTCATCCCGCGTTGACTTTCACGGAGGTATAATTTCACTAAGTCCCCGGAATTCCCAGATCCATATGCCCATGTTCATCGCATCGTAACTTTGCATCCATAGCTCCGATTCATGCATATAGCATATCAAAATGTTGATCTCAGAGAGTACATCATTTCATTCCATTGCATCATTTTCATTTGAGTTCATCTTGATGCCTGAAATGCTGTTAGAAGAGGGCTACTTGAGATAATTGTCAGATCTGCTGCTCCATTTAGATATTTGTCATTTTTGCCATGATTATTGTGTGCATGATATGCCCATGAGTTCTACATATGTTTTGTTAAGGGTTTTGTCATATTTCTAGAGGTGCAACCCATGTATTTTTGTGATGTGTGTGGTGACTAGCAAGAGCTTGCAAAGTGGTGCACTTGCTAATTCTGTTTTCAGGGACTTAGCATTTCCACAAAGTCCTTGAGCCGTTTATCTCATGTTGCCATATGTTCATGTTGTTTCCTAGTGATCCATGCCTCTTTTGAGGATGATCAGTAAGGGTGTTTTGTTAATCTTGTAGTGCTCTATCCATCCATGTCTTTGTTTGCAATTATGTAGCACCCTAGCTTGAGTCAATCGAGCTCTGCTTTTGCTACTTTGTGAATCTGGGCAGATTGTCAACTTGTTTGCAATTTTGCCGATGATGTTGTGGTTGATCCGTGCATGCTATGTTATTGTTCTTGCCATGTCTAGCTTGCATTTTGTGTATTCTTGATGGGTGTATGCTTATATTGTCATGCCTTGCTCTGTAGTGAGTGCATCGAGCTCGTTAACATGCCTACTTGATATCTGTTTCAGCATGCTCCAGTTTTCACTAAGTCTGAGAACTGATTATGTTTTTGCCATGTTCACATGCTTGCAATTGTATTTTCTGATCCCTTTTGGCTCAAGGTCACTAAGGGACTTTTGTTAAGCTCTTTGAGTAGCTCCATTCCATGCTTTACTTTGCCATGTTCAGGTCCTGTAGCATATAGTTTTCATGCTCCAGAGAGTGCTATCTGATCTGAAATTCCAGACAAGTGTTAATTTCACTAAGTCTGAAATCTGTTTACCATATGCATTTTTGCCATGCTTGTTTGAACCTGTTAATGGATGAATTGGCCGTAGCTCAGTGCTAGACTTTTGTTAAGCATCATGAATGCATCCCTGCCATGTATTTTTATGCCATTTGTGGGTGCTATAGCATGTTCATCTCATTTCATTAAGATGGCTACTTGCTGTAAATCGCAGACCGGTGCCATATTTGAATCGCTTGCCATTTCCAAACCGTAACTCCGATTCCGGCGTTCTTTATATCGTTTTCAAGCGATTTCATCTCACCTTTCCAGTGGCACACTTAGATTTCCATGTTGAGGCCAGGTTCATGCATTCCTTGTCCAATCATGCATATGCATCGCATACCGCATCCCGCATATCATATCATGTTCATGTGTTGGTTGTTTACTATGTTCTGTGTTTCTTTCCGGTGTTTGCTTCTTCGGGTTGGTTCCGGTAACGTCGTGTTTGTGAGTACCCGTTTGACTATGTCCGTTTTTCTTCTTCATGGACTCGTTCTTCTTCCTTACGGGATCTCAGGCAAGATGATCATACCCTCGAAATCACTTCTATCTTTGCTTTCTAGATGCTCACTCTTTTGCTATGCCTTTGCTGCGATACCTACCACTTTCTAATCATGCCTCCTATATTGTTGAACCAAGCCTCTAACCCACCTTGTCCTAGCAAACCGTTGTTTGGCTATGTTACCGCTTTGCTCAGCCCCTCTTATAGCGTTGTTAGTTGCAGGTGAAGATTGAAGTTTGTTCCTTGTGGGGATTTGAACTTTCGAAAGTCGTGCCCGCGGTTATGGGCAGATGGGAATTTGTTAACGTCCGGTTGTAGATAACTTGAACCTTAACTTAATTAAAATATATCAACAACGTGCGTATCCGTGATGGTCTCTTTCCGGCGGAGTCCGGGAAGCGAACACGGTTGTTGGAGTTATGCTTGACATAGGTTGTTTTTAGGATCACTTCTTGATCATACTTTCACGACCATGCTTTGCCTTCTCTTCTCGCTCTTATTGCATATGTTAGCCACCATATATGCTAGTCGCTTGCTGCTGCTCCACCTCATACCTTTACCTTACCCATAAGCTTAAATAGTCTTGATCGCGAGGGTGCGAGATTGCTGAGTCCCCGTGACTCACAGATACTTCCAAAACCACCTTGCAGGTGCCGATGAGACCGTGCAGATGACGCAACCAAGCTCAGGAGGAGCTCGTTGAAGATCTTGTCCTTTATGTTGTTTCGTTCTAGTTGATCAGTAGTGGAGCCCAGTTGGGGTCGATCGGGGACCTTTGTCGCATTTGGGGTTCTTCTTTTATTTTGGTTCCGTAGTCGGACCTTGATTGTATCTGGATGATGTAATGCTTTATTCATGTATTGTGTGAAGTGGCGATTGTAAGCCAACTATGTATCTTTCCCTTATGTATTACATGGGTTGTTTGCGAAGATTACCTCACTTGCGACATTGCTTTCAATGCGGTTATGCCTCTAAGTCGTGCTTCGACACGTGGGAGATATAGCCGCATCGAGGGCGTTAAACTGTGGTGTTCTAGATGGCGTGAGTTGTGAAACTATTCCACATTGTTTCAAATGAAGACCAAACTCATAACTCAAATATTCACCTTCACGATCAGATCGTAGAAATTTTATTTTCTTGTTACGATGATTTTCCACTTCACTCTAAAATTCTTTGAACTTTTCAAATGTTCCAGACTTATGTTTCATCAAGTAGATATACCCATATCTGCTCAAATCATCTGTGAAGGTCGGAAAATAACGATACCCGTCGCGAGCCTCAACACTCATCGGATCGCATACATCAGTATGTATTATTTCCAATAAGTCAGTGGATCGCTCCATTGTTCCGGAGAACGGAGTCTTAGTCATATTGCCCATGAGGCATGGTTCGCAAGCATCAATGATATCAAGTGATTCCAAAAGCCCATCAGCATGGAGTTTCTTCATGCGATTTGCACCAATATGACCTAAATGGCAGTACCACAAATAAGTTGCACTATCATTATTAACTTTGCATCTTTTGGCATCAATATTATGTGCATCACTATGATCAAGATTCAGTAAACCATTTACATTGGATGTAAGACCATAGAAGGTTTTATTCATGTAAATAGAACAACAATTATTCTCCAACTTAAATGAATAACCATATCGCAATAAACATGATCCAATCATATTTATGCTCAACGCAAACACCAAATAACATTTATTTAGTTCCAATACTAATCCCGAAGGTAGAGGGAGTATGCGATGGTGATCTTATCAACCTTGGAATCACTTCCAACAAACATCACCACCTCGCCCTCAACTAGTCTCTGTTCATTTTGTAATTCCTGTTTCAAGTTAATAATCATAGCAACTGAATCGGTATCAAATACCCAAGGGCTACTATGAACACTAGTCAAGTACACATCAATAACATGTATATCATATATGCTTTTTGTTCACTTTGCCATCCTTCTTATCCGCCAAGTATTTGGGGCAGTTCCGCTTGTAGTGACCATTTCCTTGCAGTAGAAGCACATAGTTTCAAGCTTGGGTCTAGCTTTGGGTTTCTTCATGGGAGTGGCAACTTGCTTGCCATTCTTCTTGAAGTTCCCTTTCTTTCCCTTGCCCTTTTACTTGAAACTAGTGGTCTTGTCAACCATCAACATTTGATGCTTTTCTTGATTTCTACCTTCGCCAACTTCAGCATCGCGAAGAGCTCGGGAATCGTTTTCATTATCCCTTGCATATTATAGTTCATCACAAAATTCTAGTAACTTGGTGATAGTGACTAGAGAACTCTGTCAATCACTATCTTATCTTGAATATTAACTCCCAATTGATTCAAGTGATTGTAGTACCCAGACGTTCTGAGCACATGCTCACTAGCTGAGCTATTCTCCTCCATCTTGTAGGCAAAGTACTCTGTCAGAGGTCTTATACCTCTTGACACTGGCACGAGTCTGAAATAACAATTTCAGCTCTTGGAACATCTTATATGCTCCGTGGAGTTCAAAACGTTTTTGAAGTCCCGGTTCTAAGCCGTAAAGCATGGCGCACTAAACTATCAAGTAGTCATCATACTGAGCTTGCCAAACATTCATAACGTCTGCATCTGCTCCTATAATAGTTCCGTCACCTAGCGGTGCATCAAGGACATAATTCTTTTGTGCAACAATGAGGATAATCCTCAGATCACGGACCCAGTTCGCATCATTGCTACTATCATCTTTCAACTTACTTTTCTCTAGCAACATATCAAAAATAAAACAGGGAGCTATAACGCGAGCTATTGATCTACAACATAGATATGCAAAAACTACCAGGACTAAGTTCATGATAAATTAAGTTCAATTAATCATATTACTTAAGAACTCCCACTTAGATAGACATCCCTTGAGTCATCTAAATGATCACGTGATCCATATCAACTAAACCATGTCCAATCATCATGTGAGATGGAGTAGTCTTCAATGGTGAACATCTATATGTTGATCATATCTACTATATGATTCACGTTCGGCATTTCGGTCTCTAGTGTTCTGAGGCCATATCTGCATATGCTAGGCTCATCAAGTTAAACCTGAGTATTTTGCGTGTGCAAAACTGGCTTGTACCCGTTGTATGTGAACGTAGAGCTTATCACACCCGATCATCACGTGGTGTCTCGGCACGATGAACTGTCGCAACGGTGCATACTCAGGGAGAGCACTTATACCTTGAAATTTTAGTAAGGGATCATCTCGTAATACTACCGCCGTACTAAGCAAAATAAGATGCATAAAAGATAAACATCACATGTAATCAAAATATGTGACATGATATGGCCATCATCATCTTGTGCCTTTGATCTCCATCTCCAAAGTACCATCATGATCTCCATCGTCACCGGCATGACACCATGATCTCCATCATCTTGATCTCTATCAACATGTCGTCACTTGGTCGTCTCGCCAACTATTGCTTTTGCAACTATTGCTATCGCATAGCGATAAAGTAAAGCAATTATATGGCGCTTGCATCTTATGCAATAAAGAGACAACCATAAGGCTCCTGCTAGTTGCCGATAACTTTAACAAAACATGATCATCTCATACAAAAATTTATATCTCATCACGTCATGACCATATCACATCACAACATGCCCTGCAAAAACAAGTTAGCCGTCCTCTACTTTGTTGTTGCAAGTTTTACGTGGCTGCTACGGGCTTCTAGCAAGAACCGTTCTTACCTACGCATCAAAACCACAATGATTTTTCATCAAGTGTGCTATTTTAACCTTCAACAAGGACTGGGCGTAGTCACACTTGATTCAACTAAAGTTGGAGAAACAGACACCCACTAGCCACCTGTGTGCGAAGCACGTCGGTAGAACCAGTCTCATGAACGCGGTCATGTAATGTCGGTCTGGGCCGCTTCATCCAACAATACCGCCGAATCAAAGTATGACATGCTGGTAAGCAGTATGACTATTATCACCCACAACTCTTGTGTTCTACTCGTGCACATAACATCTACTCATAAACCTGGCTCGGATGCCACTATTGGGGAACGCAATATTTCAAAAAAAATTCCAATGATCACGCAAGATCTATCTAGGAGATGCATATCAATGAGAGGGGAGAGTGTGTCTACGTACCCTCGTAGACCGAAAGCGGAAGCGTTAAGTAACGTGGTTGATGCAGTCGAACGTCTTCGCGATCCAACCGATCATGTACCTAATGCACGGCACCTCCGCCATCTGCACACGTTCAGCTTGGTGACGTACCTCGTACTCTTGATCCAGCTGAGGCCAAGGGTGAGTTGCGTTAGCACGATGGTGTGTTGACGATGATGATGAAATTACCGACGCAGGGCTTTGCCTAAGCACTATGACAATATGACCGAGGTGGAAAACTATGGAGGGGGGCACCGCACATGGCTAAAGATCAACTTGTGTGTCTATGGGGTGCCCCCTCCCCTGTATATAAAGGAGGGGAGGAGGAGGAGGGCCGGCCTCAAGGGGCACGCCCAAGGGGGGGATTCCTACTCCCAGTAGGAGTAGGTTTCCCCTTTTTCCTAGTCCAAGTAGGAGAAGAAGGAAGGAGAGGGAGAGGGAGAAGGAAAGAGGGGGCGCCGCCCCCTCCTAGTCCATTTCGGACCAGCCCATGGGGGGCGCGCTACCTCCCCTTGCGGCCCTTATATCCTTTCCACTAAAGCCCAATAAGGCCCAATACTTCCCCCCATGAATTCCCGTAACTCCCTGGTTCTCCGAAAAATACCCGAATCACTCGGAACCTTTTCGATGTCCGAATATAGCCTTCCAATATATGAATATTTACCTCTTGACCATTTCGAGACTCCTCGTCATGTCCGTGATCTCATCCGGGACTCCGAACAAACTTCAGTCATCAAATCACATAACTCATAATACAAATCATCATCAAACGTTAAGCGTGCGGCCCCTATGGGTTCGAGAACTATGTAGACATGACTGAGACACATCTCCGGTCAATCACCAATAGTGGAACCTGGATGCTCATATTGGCTCCTACATATTCTATGAAGATCTCTATCGATCAAACCGCATAACAACATATGTTGTTCCCTTTGTCATCGGTATGTTACTTGCCCGAGATTCGATCGTCGGTATCATCATACCTAGTTCAATATCATCACCGGCAAGTCTCTTTACTCGTTCCGTAATGCATCATCCCACAACTAACTCATTAGTCACATTGCTTGCAAGGCTTATAGTGATGTGCATTACCGAGAGGGCCCAAAGATACCTCTTCGACAATCGGAGTGACAAATCCTAATCTCAATCTATGCCAACTCAACAAATACCATCGGAGACACCTATAAAGCATCTTTATAATCACCTAATTACATTGTGACGTTTGATAGCACACTAACTGTTCCTCTGGTATTCGGGAGTTGCATAATCTCATAGTCATAGGAACATGTATAAGTCATGAAGAAAGCAATAGCAATAAACTAAACGATCATAGTGCTAAGCTAACGGACGGGTCTACTCCATCACATCATTCTATAATGATGTGATCCCGTTCATTAAAGACAACACATGTCCATGGCTAGGAAACTTAACCATCTTTGATTAACGAGCTAGTCAAGTAGAGGCATACTACACTCTATTTGTCTATGTATTCACACATGTACTAAGTTTTATGTTAATACAATTATAGCATGAACAATAAACATTTATCATGATATAAGGAGATATAAATAACAACTTTATTATTGCCTCTAGGGCATATTTCCTTCACGTACGCTATAGATATCCTATTCCTCGCCTTGATGACATGCTAGACGAGCTTAGCGGTGCACAATTTTCTCTAAAATTAAACTTAAAAGTGGCTACTATCAAATACGCATCCAAGACAGTGATGAATGGAAAACTGCCTTCAAAACTGAATTTGGCTTGTATGAATGGTTGGTCATGCCAATGGGTTTATCCGAAGCACCCAACACCTTTATGCGTGTGATGCATTTTGTCTTAGACCCTACATAGGTGTATTTGTTGTGGTCTATTTTGACGATATTTTTTTCTTTAGCAAATCTCTCAAGGATCATGTCACCCATCTTAGAACTGTGTTGCAAACTCTTAGAAAAGAGCGCCTTTATGCTAATATGGACAAATGCCTTTTTGGTGTTGATAAGCTCGTTTTCTTGGGTTTCGTTGTGTCTTCTAAGGGTGTTCATGTAGATGAATCTAAGATTGAGGCTATTAAAACTTGGCGCCAACCAACAAACTTGCAGCAAGTGCATAGTTTTCTTGGCCTAGCAGGATTTTATCATTGTTTTGTGAAGGATTTTAGCACCATTGCTTTACCTTTGCATGCTTTGAGTAAGAAAAATGCACCATTTGTTTGGGGACCATCTCAAGATACCGCATTTAATGAACTTAAGAATTTGCTTACACATGCTCCTTTGCTTGTATTACCCAACTTTGATAAACCATTTGAGATACATTGCGATGCTAGCGGTTATGGCATAGGAGGTGTGTTAATGCAAGAGAAGCGCCCCATAGCTTATTTCAGTGGAAAAATTTCCAGCGCGCAACTCGATTACCCCATATATGACAAAGAGTTATATGCTTTAGTGAGAGTCTTGCATGCTTGGGAGCATTATCTCCGCCCTCATGAGTTCATTCTTCACACGGATCATGAAACACTTAAGTATCTTAAGGGTCAAACTAAGTTGAACAAGCGTCATGCTAAGTGGAGTGAATTCATTGAATCTTTTCCTTATGTCATCAAGTATATCAAAGGCAAAGAGAATGTTGTGGTGGATGCGCTTTCGAGTAGATGCATGCTTGTTACCAAACTTGAATTGAACATTATTGGTTTTGAGCAGATAAAAGACTTGTATGCGCATGATCCTACTTTTGCTATTCCTTATGCCAAAAGTTTGACGCATGCATCTTGGGAACGATACTACATCAATGATGCTTATCTTATGAGAGCTAACAAACTTTGCATTCCTGAGTCTTCTCTTCGTTTGTTACTTTTGCAAGAAGCTCATGGAGGTGGAATTATGGGACACTTTGGACGCGATAAGACATTTGCTACGCTCTCAAAGAACTACTTTTGGCCCAAGATGTTCTGCCACATCTCACGTTTCACCAACTGATGCTCTACATGTCGCAAAGCTAAGTCTAAAGCTCAATCCCATGGTGTATATATGCCACTTCCTATGCCGTATCACCCATGGGAAGATATTAGTATGGACTTTGTGTGCTCGGTTTGCCTCGAACTCGTAATGGCAAAGATTCCGTGTTTGTTGTTGTGGACCGATTCTCTAAGATGGCACATTTTATAAAAATAGTTTAATGTTTTATAAAATACAAAAGGCATTTAATTAATGGTTTTATCTACTATTGTATGCATTCAATTATTTTATAAAAATGTGGTTTCTTCACCATTATTACCCATGATTTATTTGACACGTTTAGAAAATTTTTGTTTTAACTTTCAAAAACTTTAATAGTTTGACTTTATTTTAAATTTGAAATTTGAATTGGTTTTGAATCAACATGAGTTTAAACAGTAACCGAGGTGACATGGCTTCATTAGTAGAGGGTTACTACAGCTTATTTATCCCGGCCTTACATATATACTCGAGTTGAGTTTGGACGGAACCATAACACCCCTTCAACCATCATTAACAACGATGTTGTTAGCAAGGAGGGGATGTACTATGATGAATCACACGAACCCCTTGAGGAGTAGTGGGACCGGCAGAAGCGACAACATAGCGACTTCCATGGCTCGACTATGTCCATGAAATGAAGGACACTCATAGTTGGCTCATGGTATTCTGTAGAACAACAATATATAGTAGTCGTGTTGAAAATGTTGTTCTAAACAAGACTGGGTAGTTGTACCATAACTTTTGTGCTAGTCGGAACTTAAGCCCTTAAGTCTGTAACGTTGGTACCTATTGCACATATCGAGACATCATGACTCTAGCAGGACAACAAAATGAGCCCTTTTGGCTCATAGATGCTGCCATGGACAAACAATTAGCCCTTAATTTGGTTCATAAATGATGTCATCTTTTGCTATATAATCTTCCTATAGGTTTCCATGCATGTGCTATGTTAATTTGGTATCCATGTATGCTCAACTGTTCTTTCCAGATGATTCGTCGACCACAACTTCAATAGTTCGGAGCCGCTGGCCCATGACCAAGCCGCCGTTGTGAAATGCACAACTCTTTTACAAATTTGGCATGTGAAATGTATATTCTTGTAATTTAGCAATATCAATGTGCTATGTGAATTGAACGTGTATATGCATATGTTGCAACTTGGATTCATGTAAAATGTATTACATAATAACATTCATTATTTAATTACATCAATATGTTTCTATATGTATGAAATGTGCAAATGGTGCTAGCAAAAAATGTTGTAGCGGCAATATTTTTTGCCCTACTAAAAAACAAACTAGCATCGATTAAATTGAGTAAACGCTACTAACAATATAAAAAACTAGCAGTGTTCTGCCTGCAGGTTAGCTCTGACACCAGCCGCGTTTAAGGTAGACAAACGTCGCTAGTGTCAGACAACTAGCAGTGTGTATATGCGCCGAACGCTGTTGGTTAGTAACAGACTAGCTGCATGCACGCAGAACGCTGCTAGTTGTGTCACACTAGCTGCATGTGGAACACACGTGGATAACGGTACCTTAACAACAATGTCATACCAGTGGCGTTCACACCGAACGCGTTAGGAGGGTTAGAGCACACAGGGGTTCCTGCACTAGTGCATCACTAATCCACAATGAGTATTCTGCAAACCACGGGCCACTATCTGCCCTCATATTGTGTGCTAGCTTTAGATGACGCATGCAATCCCAAGGACAAGACCTACGCAATGAAGAATCAATTATCTGAGCCCTTGACCCCTTACGGTTGATAGGGAGGACCTGCCTGAAATCTCTACCGAACACTTATGTCGTTTCACCGAATGACAAGTCGAGTCGGCTCATTATATCACGCATTCTATTGTCTAGTGCGAAGAAAAATTCCCGTGTGTTGCAACGGGGATACACTAAAAGATGTTTCCATGATAGAAAAGCGGGCGAAGAAAAGAATGATTACATGTGTTTTTACCTCCTTACTCTCACGGGTCACCATGTCATTGCCCTGCATCATTTATAGTGACATGACAACACACCATTGAAGGAAATATGCCCTAGAGGCAATAATAAATTTATTATTTATATTTCCTTATATCATGATAAATGTTTATTATTCATGCTAGAATTGTATTAACCGGAAACTTGATACATGTGTGAATACATAGACAAAACAAAGTGTCCCTAGTATGCCTCTACTAGACTAGCACGTTAATCAAAGATGGTTAAGTTTCCTGACCATAGACATGTGTTATCATTTGATGAACGGGATCACATCATTAGGAGAATGATGTGATGGACAAGACCCAACTGTTAGCTTAGCATAATGATTGTTAAATTTTATTGCTATTGCTTTCTTCATGACTTATACATATCCCTCTAACTATGAGATTATGCAACTCCTGAATACCGGAGGAACACCTTATGTGCTATCAAATGTCACAACGTAACTGGGTGATTATAAAGATGCTCTACAGGTGTCTCCGAAGGTGTTTGTTGGGTTGGCATAGATCAAGATTAGGATTTGTCACTTCGTGTATCGGAGAGGTATCTCTGGGCCCTCTCGGTAATGCACATCACTATAAGCCTTGCAAGCAATGTGACTAATGAGTTAGTTACGGGATGATGCATTACGGAATGAGTAAAGAGACTTGCCGGTAACGAGATTGAACTAGGTATGAGGATACTGACGATCGAATCTCGGGCAAGTAACATGCCGATGACAAAGGGAATGACGTATGTTGTTATTGTGGTTTGACCGATAAAGATCTTCGTAGAATATGTAGGAACCAATATGGGCATCCAGGTTCCGCTGTTGGTTATTGATTGGAGATGTGTCTCGATCATGTCTACATAGTTCTCGAACCCATAGGGTCCGCACGCTTAATGTTCGATGACGATTTGTATTATGAGTTATGTGTTTGGTGATCGAAGATTGTTCGGAGTCCCGGGTTGATCATGGACATGACGAGGAGTCTCGAAATGGCCGAGAGGTAAAGATTGATATATTGGGCAATAGTATTCGGACACCGGAATGGTTTCGGAATGGTTCGGGTATTTTCTGGAGTACCGGGAGGTTACCAGAACCCCCCAGGGAAGTATTAGGCCTACATGGGCCATAGGGGAGAGGGGAGGCAGCCCACAAGGGTGGCCGCGCCCCCCTCCCATAGGGAGTCTGAATTGGACTAGGGGATGCAGCGTGCCCCCTTTCCTTCTCCTCTTCCCTCTCCCTTCCCTCTTTCCCCCTCCATGAGAAGGAAAAAAGGGGGGTCGAATCCTACTAGGAGTGGAGTCCTAGTAGGACTTCCCCTCCTTGGCGCGCCCCTGGTGGTCAGCCTCCTCCTCTCCCTCCTTTATATACGTGGGCAGGGCATCCATTGGAGACACACCAATTGTTCCAAGCCGTGTGCAGCATCTCTCTCCATGGTTTACTCCTACGGTCATATTCATGTAGTGCTTAGGCGAAGCCTTGCATGGATCACATCAGCATCACCGTCACCACGCCGTTGTGCTCACGAAACTCTCCCACGCCCCTCTGCTAGTGTAATGCCACGAGACCGTTGCGCTAGGTGTCTTCCAGTTATTCGCCGGCGTTGCCATGTCATTTGCTTGCGTGCTCATCATGTCATCATGTGCATTGAATCATCATGTTTTTGAAACTTGCATCCGTCCGGGTTTCCCTAGTTCCGTCCGTTGTCCGTTCTGAGTCCAACCACACTTGCACGCGCCCGCGGCACGTCCGAAATATTATTTTATAAGTGGCCGAAAAATGTCTCGAAATGGGTTGAAAGTTGGCTTGCGGTGTTGTTTTGTTGTAGGTAGGCCGCCTGCCAAGTTTCATCGTGTTCGGACTCCGTTTGACGCCCCAACGGATAACTATAGCAACAATATAGTCGGTCTATCGTCGGACGTTTCCGGTCTCCGGAAACGGTTGCCGGATTGCTTTCCTCCTCTCTTTTCTCAGTCCAACCGCACACTTGACCTTGTCCGTCTAACCCTCTCTGCACAGTGCATCGACCCCCTCGCGCATCCGAAAGCTGTCCCGAACCCGACCCAGACTATCGCTACCGTTGGGTCCGGATCATCCCCAAACATCTATAAAATATCTCCGTTTTGTTATTTGATCTCCCTAGCCTATTCATCCGTGACCATCCGATTAAGATCGGAGGGACCAAATACCCCTACCCAATTCAACTAGCTGTATATAATGGGGCAACCCTAGATTTTAGGCAGGCTGTCCCATCCATCTCATCGCCGCCGCCACTACACCACTCCTCTTCCACCTCGGGATCCTCCCAGATCCACCTCGTAGCCAGCCCGAGCTTCACCTCATTTTCCCCACCGGACCAATCCATCGACCCACCTCCCTCCATCGATCTCCGAGTGCCCCTGCAGCCTCCCGCGTTTGATCCAGGGAGAGCATCTCCCTCCTGAGCTCCTCCACGCCGTGCTCCTTCCACCGAGCCCCGCGCCTCTCCTCTAGTTTGCCTGCCGTCGTCCCTGGCGAGCAGTTCTGCCGGCGACCACCAGCAGGCCAGGCCGCCTCCCCTGCTTTCTCCCTTCTCCATCCTTCTCTCTTTCTCTGATCTCTCTCTGACCAGGAACCATGAAGGACCCCGACGCCATAACCACGCTCGATCTGCTCCAAGGCATGCCGCTCCGCCAAGTTCCTCGCCTGCACCTTCCCGTTGAGCACCAGGAATAACTGCAGCAAGCTCCGCCACCGCGCCATCCTCAGGCGCTCGAGCACGAGCTCGCCGGCGCCCCATCTTCCTCCTCGTCGTATCCCTCGAGCAGCCGATGATCAAGCTCCGCAACCCAGAGCCTCCCCGCGGCCTTGTGCGTCCATGCCGCCGGCGACAATAGCTGCAGCGTCGTCCCGCTCCTCTGCTTCGACAGCCAGGCGCCCGAGGCCACGCATTCCTCCCCTCGCAAAAACACCTCGTCACCGTACAGAGCTTCCTCGCGCCGTCGCCGTCCGGCAAGTAACCGGACTAGGACCCCTCGCCTGCCAGCCACCTCTCTGAAAAGGAGCTCCCGCTGATTCCATTACTCCTGGACCCCAAGTCTTTCGCCGCGCCAAGTTCCCTACTCGCGCGCCAAGTTCCTGGTCGCCTCCGCCTGGATCCACTCCTCCTCGCTTTGTCTTTGTCGCCGGGAGCCCCGCCATGGCCGCCCCGCTGTCTTTAGCATCGCGCCCAAGTCCCACGTTGCCGGCAGCCGTTCCCGCCGTCCGTCGCCCTGAACCTGCTGCAGTTGTCTCTGTTCTTCAGTAACGAGAAGGAGCGGCTCGCTTGCCTCGCGTTGACCTCGGTTGGGCCACATCTTGCGCCGCTTGGTCCTCCTCCTCTCCAGCTGGGCTTGGCCCATGTGTGAGCAGCCCCTCCAGCCCCTCTGCTCTGTTGGGCCCCGCCAGTTTTGGCCCATTTCATGTTTTTTCCATAGAACAAATTTCCTTTTATCCAGGATTTTACTATTTTGCAGAAAACCCCCTCAAGCAACATGCATTTAAGAACTCACCAACCATGCATCCAAATAAATCATGCCATATATGAAACATGAGTAGATTTTCATGTAATTTAATAATATCCAACTTTCAATCATGTTAAAAAAATGCTTAAATGTGCTGTTTAAACTAATTTGCATAAATATGTTGCTAAAATGATTTATTTCATAACTAAATAACCGTAGCTCCATTTTAAATAAACTTTATATGTATTTGGGGTAGAAAAATGCCTACTTTAACATGGTGGCATTACTTTGCATGTTTAACAACTCTAAAATATGGTTTAGGGCAAAACAGTATCAAATCTAAAATATGCACATGGGGATTTTCCGGATTTGTTGTTTGTTATATCCGGCCTCATTTAAACTTGCCTAGATAGGTAGTTTTCATATGCTTCACCTCTTGCCATGTTTAACAACATTTAATATTATCGGGTACATAATCGAGAGAGAACTAAATAAGTCATGGGGTGTTTCGTCAATATGCAACTCGTTGCATATTGAGCTCCACTTAATTTGTAGTGTTGTTTGTGCACTTTGCCATGCCATGCCTCATTAAACTGGACATGCATCATACTTGGTTGTGCATCATGCCATGCTTATGTGATGGTTGTTTACTATATTGTTTGCTTCTTTCCGATGTTGCTTCTTCGGGTTAGTTCCAATAACGTCATGTTTGTGAGGATTCGTTCGACTACGTCTGTTTGTCTTCTTCACGGACTCGTTCTTCTTCCTTGCGGGACCTCAGGCAAGATGACCATACCCTCGAAATCACTTCTATCTTTGCTTGCTAGTTGCTCGCTCTATTGCTATGCCATGATACCTACCACTTGCTATATCATGCCTTCCATATTGCCATGTCAAGCCTCTAACCCACCTTGTCCTAGCAAACCGTTGTTTGGCTATGTTACCGCTTTGCTCAGCCCCTCTTATAGCGTTGCTAGTTGTAGGTGAAGATGGAGTTTGTTCCATGTTGGAACATGGATTTTGTTGGGATATCACTATTATATATTGTTTACTATAATGCACCTATATACTTGGTAAAGGGTGGAAGGCTCGGCCTTATGCCTGGTGTTTTGTTCCACTCTTGCCGCCCTAGTTTCCGTCATACCGGTGTTATGTTCCTTGATTTTGCGTTCCTTATGCGGTTGGGTTATAATGGGAACCCCTTGATAGTTCGCCTTGAATAAAACTCCTCCAGTAAGGCCCAACCTTGGTTTTACATTTGCACTAACAACCTATCATCTTCCCTTGGGTTCTGCAGACTCAAGGGTCATCTTTATTTTAACCCCCCGGGCCAGTGCTTCTCTAAGTGTTGGTCCAACCTGAGCGATGTCCGGTGCCCCCTGGGCAACCAGGGTCTATGCCAACCCGACGTCTGGCTCATCCGGTGTGCTCTGAGAACGAGATATGTGCAGCTCCTATCGGGATTTGTCGGTACATCCGGGCGGCTTTGCTGGTCTTGTTTTACCATTGTCGAAATGTCTTGTAACCGGGATTCCGAGTCTGATCGGGTCGTCCTGGGAGAAGGAATATCCTTCGTTGACCGTGAGAGCTTGTGATGGGCTAAGTTGGGACACCCCTGCAGGGTTCTAAACTTTTGAAAGCCGTGCCGACGGTTATGGGCAGATGGGAATTTGTTAATGTCCGGTTGTAGAGAACTTGAAACTTAACTTAATTAAAATGCATCAACCGTGTGTGTGTAGCCGTGATGGTCTCTTTTCGGCGGAGTCCGGGAAGTGAACACGGTTCTTGTGTTATGCTTGAAAGTAAGTAGTTTCAGGATCACTTCTTGATCACTTCTAGTTCACGACCGTGCATTGCTTCTCTTCTCGCTCCTATTTGCGTATGTTAGTCACCATATATGCTAGTGCTTGCTGCAGCTCCACCTCGTTACCCCTAACCTACCCATAAGCTTAAATAGTCTTGATCTCACGGGTGTGAGATTGCTGAGTCCTCGTGACTCACATATTACTTCCAAAAACCAGATGCAGGTGCCGACGATGCCAGTGCAGGGGACGCGCCCGAACTCAAGAGGGAGTTCGACGAGGATTCAGGACGTTATGATGTGTCTTTTCCGGATGATCAGTAGAGGAGCCCAGTTGGGCGATCGGGGATCTTTTGCATTAGGGGTTGTCTTTATTTATTTGGTTCCGTAGTCGGACCATGATTGTATTCTGGATGATGTAATGCTATATTTATGTATTGTGTGAAGTGGCGATTGTAAGCCAACTCTTTATCTCTTTCTTATTCAGTACATGGGATGTGTAAAGATTACCCCTCTTGCGACATGCCTACTATGTGGCTGTGCCTCTAATTCATGCTCTGACACGTGGGAGATATAGCCGCATCGTGGGTGTTACAAGTTGGTAATCAGAGCCTTCCCCGACTTAGGAGCCCCCTGCTTGATCGAATTGCTGACGTTGTTGAGTCTAGAACAAAATGTTTTGAGTCTTATAGGATTATATATATCGGGGAGTAGGATTCTTTTTACTCCTCAGTCCCTTCGTCGCTCTGGTGAGGCCTCCTGACATAGAGTTTTGACTCTGCTCTTCGCAAATTTCATGAATTTTTTTAGGATCACGCGGGTATCTTGGAATCGTTTCGATGGTTTTGTGATGAGAACATTGTTCTTGGTGCCTCCTGACATTTAGGGGTTGTAGCAGTGTCTCGGGGAGTTGAGCTCTGAGGTGTTGTCATCACAATTTTATCGTTGCAGTTCTAGAATACCTGAGTTTGCCGACATCGAAAATCTCTTTTATGCAGTTGTTGGTGAGATAACCTCGACGCCACCCAGTACTGGGGCGGGAGTTCGAGAGTATTGCCATAACTCGTATAACGAATGCTTTTCGAAGGCTGAGGTAAATGATTTCCGAAGGTTTCTTGGTTATGTGTTGAAGGATGGATATAGCTGGATGTAGGATTTGCTAGTTTTGGGTGAGATATTATGCTTCCCATGTATCCCCAACACCTGATTGCATAACTAGAAAGTTTCGGGAGTTTATAAGTGGGAATTCAAGTAGTTCCTAGGATATGTTTCCGACAGATGTATGGTATGAAATTGGGGTTCGACGTCTAGTGGTCTGCCTATCCACGGTTGGTTTTACAGTGGTCTCGTTGTGTCTTAAAGAGTCCTTGGCTATGCTGACTCGGGGACGCTTCGTATGTCATGTGCACTACCTTGTACATGATGGTGCTGTACGATCGAGCCTGTGTGGGCCCCACCACGAAAACTTCGAACGAAATCTTTATCATACGTTTGTTCCGGCTTTTTCTGCAAGCCAATCCTTTGTTTTGTTTTGAGATGTGGTATTCGAGTTGCTTCAATGTCAAGTGTTGATTCCATACCTTCCCTAAGCGGTGTTCTCATATTTCTATGTGGATGCTAATCCGTCATGATCATCGAGATTGTCATGTCAATCCTTTTCAACCGGCGTGTTTCTCTTCAAGTGGATCCGACCATTTCAACATTCGCAAGACCAACTCTAAGTTCTCTCAACGGTGTTTGTTTCATCTGCTCCAAGTTACCTTTGTTTTCCCGCCATCCCACCCTTTTTCTTCAAGGACTTAGATTTCTTAATCAAGTATCCATCTTATTGATGTGAAGTCTCTCCATTCTTTTCCGTCAATGTTCTTATCCGGTGATTCTCAGGAAGATACTAATGGAGCTTCAAGTTCATCATTCTTCGTTCTATTTCTTCTCCGGTGTATCCAAGTCAAGCTTTGTCGATCATATCCTTTCCTCATTTTTAAATGTTTTCTCATGCCGGTGCACTTCGTAATTTTTCACTTCTTGCTATTCATTTGTCCTAGAGCGCTAAAGTTATCTCAAAAGGCTCGTCTTTTCATTCAAGATCCATTCAACCTATTTCGAGGTTGTTATCATTCAAGCCATTTAATTCAATCGATGCAATCTCCCTTTCAAGTAATCGTTCAACGGTGTTTCTTTTGAGTGGGCCCTAACCCATAGGTATTTTCCCAGGATCTTACCTGACTCTTCTAATTTTCCCGGAGCTATTCTCAAATCTTCTAAAGTTTGACGTAAGAATGAGTTTTCACCAGTCAAATGTCTTTCTCCAAGATCTTTCAAATTCTTTTCATCGCTGGTTCAACCTTTCTAATTTTCATTCCGGAGTATCTCAACAATTCGTGGTGTTGTTTCTCATCGTCATTCTTAACATTTGAAGACCGAAGAAGAGTTTTTCCTCAAAATCTTATCCGTTTCTCTCAAAGATTTGGGACTCTAGCTTGTTGCCATCCTCTCATAATTGTTCTCGATTGTGAGAATTCTTTTCAACCATTTGGAGCATTTCAGGAGTCTTTTCAGTTTGATTCTCCGGAGCCCATCATCTCAGGATTATTCATTCTAGCTTTCAGCTCCCGTTCTCCAAATCTTACCGGTGCATCACTCAAATATTCTCTAATCAGCTTGTGATCTCTTTGTTCTCATATAATTATATTCCCACAAGTATCTTCGTTCATTTGCTAATTATTCCCAGTGTTTCTTTATCTTTTCTTCGTTCATTTTCAATTCTTACGGTGGTTCGTTCAAGAGTTCTCTTCCTTGGTTATCATATCAATTCATTCGTTCTTTCCAATCCTACCAGTGATTCGTTGAAGACCTTCCCAAGTTTGCGCTATATCTATCTTAATCCTTTCTATGAGAATGAGTAGTATGCCAAATCCATTGTTTGTCATCAATTTAATTGGTGAAGGATGAGCATAATGTAATTCTTATTCTTGTTTCATCGAGTAAATTCAATTCTTTCTTTATTCCGGAGGCTCATCAAATTCTCGGTTTTATTGTTTCATCTTTTATTTTCCCAGAGTTCCAAGATCTCTCAACTATATCACCACGAAGATTCTTCTAAATCATTGCAAGGATTCACCTTCTGTTTATCTACTTCTCTCTCTTTCTATCATCCTTTTTATTACCGGAGTTCTTCATGGAGGCTCTACATGATGGTTCATCAAGGATTTAATTCCTTCTCGAAGTGTTCATTGAGATTCTTTTCAAAGGAGCTCAAGTATTCTTCATCTTGATTCCGAAGTGCAATTCGTTCTACCTTATCTTTTGAGGTGGTGTTATGTCATTTTTGACAATTGCTTTGTGTTTCATGATTCAAAAGTTGTCCCGAATGACATATTTTAAACCCATCATTTTCAATTCATTTATGAGATCCTTTGCAATCCATCAATCTCTTCATTGGAGTTATCTTGGGTTATATTTCACCTAAAACTTTCCCTAAGGATTGTTGCTATTTATGGTGCTCATAAATGACCCAAGTTCTTAATTTATCCTCCCGGTGAAATAAGTTTCTCGTCTCCTTGTTCATATCAATCCAATCTATTGTTTTTCGTTAGTGGCAGAATTTCACCTCAAGATTTTGAGATGTTTTCCATAAGTCCAAAACAAGCTTACTCTTTTCGTTGTTGGTTTTTCAACAACTCCGTTATAACCTTCTTGTAAGGGTGCCTTCCAAGCTCATTTGTGGCAGAAGTTGGCATTTTCAACTCCATTCATTTATTACAATGATCTAACTTCTATTGTTTTCTTCCGAAGGCATTGTGATGTTGCTCTCTTCGACCCATCATCTTGTTTTGTCAAGATCATGTTCAATTCATTCCATTTACAGTCGGAGTGCTGTCCAAATTATATCATTCTTTTCCTTCTCTATCTTGTTTTAACCGGAGTGTTGTGGCTATCATTCCTCTTCTAACCGGACTCTCATCCAAGTGCTTTCATTTTTACCAAGTTCATATTCTTTACCTTCCATTTCCAACCGGAGTGTTTTCGTAATTGATCTTTATCATTCCTTGTACATCTCGTTTTAACCGGAGTGCTTGCATGTACTTCTTGTCCATTGCAACCCTTTTTCTTATGTCTTTCAACCTACAAGGTTCTAGTAATGTTCCTTGTTCCTCTTGTCTAACAGAGTGTTTTCAATTTCGATCATCTCCGTTGTTTTATTTTCTCAAATGGTTCAACCTCTCAAGGTTCATGGTTTCACTCGTTTGTCAAAGGAGCAACTTAGTTTACCTCTTCTCTTCCTCTTCCTCTTCCGTTTCTCTCCGGTGCCATACTAGATCTCGGGACGAGATCCTCTTGTAGTGGTGGAGTGTTGTAACGCCCCAAGACCGTTACGCCAGGTGTCTTCCAGTTATTCGCCGGCATTGCCATGTCATTTGCTTGCGTGTTTCATTTCATCATGTTATCATGTGCATTGCATCATCATGTTTTTGAAACTTGCATCCGTCCGGGTTTCCCCAGTTTCGTCCGTTGTCCGTTCTGAGTCCAACCACACTTGCACGTGCCCGCGGCACGTCCGAAATATTATTTATAAGTGGCCGAAAAATGTCTCGGAATGGGTTGAAAGTTGGCTTGCGGTGTTGTTTTGTTGTAGGTAGGCCGCCTGCCAAGTTTCATCGCGTTCGGAGTCCGTTTGACGCCCCAACGGATAACTATAGCGACAATATAGTCGGTCTATCGTCGGACGTTTCCATTCTCCGAAAACGGTTGCCGGGTTGCTTTCCTCCTCTCTTTTCTCAGTCCAACCGCACACTTGAACTTGTCCATCTAACCCTCTCTGCACAGTGCATCGGCCCCCTAGCACGTCCGAAAGCTGTCCCGAACCCGACCCGTACTATCGCTACCGTTGGGTCCGGATCATCCCCAAACATCTATAAAATATCTCCATTTTGTTATTTGATCTCCCTAGCCTATTCATCCGGGACCGTCCGATTAAGATCGGAGGGACCAAATACCCCTAACCAATTCAAGTAGCTGTATATAATGGGGCAACCCTAGATTTTAGGCAGGCTGTCCCATCCATCTCATCGCCGCCGCCACTACACCACTCCTCTTCCACCTCGGGATCCTCCCAGATCCACCTCGTAGCCAGCTTGAGCTTCACCTTGTTTTCCCCACCAGACCAATCCATCGATCCACCTCCCTCCATCGATCTCCGAGTGCCCCTTGATACATCCATTTTGCATCATGCTTTTATATCGATATTTATCGCATTATGGACTGTTATTTCACTTTATGTCACAATAGTTATGGCTGTTCTCTCTTATTTTACAAGGTTTACATACGGAGGGAGAATGTCGGCAGCTGGAATTCTGGGCTGGAACAGGAGCAAATATTAGAGACCTATTCTGCACAACTCCAAAAGTCCTGAAACTCCACGGAACATCTTAAAAGAAATAAAGAAAAATCCACGCCAAAGATGAAGGCCAGGGGGCCCACACCCTGCTCACGAGGGTGGGGGGCGCCCCCCCCTAGGGCGCGCCCCCTACCTTGTGGGCCCCCTAGTGGCTCTCCGACGCCCATCTTCTCCTATATGAAGTCTTTCGATGAGAAAAAAATAAAGAGAAACTTTTCGGGACGAGACTCCGCCGCCACGAGGACGAACCTTGGCGGATCCAATCTAGAGCTCCGGCAGAGCTGTTCTGCCGGGGAAACTTCCCTCCGGGAGGGGGAAATCATCACCATCGTCATCACCAACGCTCCTCTCATCGGGAGAGGGTAATCTCCATCAGCATCTTCACCAGCACCATCTCATCTCCAAAGCCTAGTTCATCTGTTGTATCCAATTCTTGTCTCAAAGTCCGGGATTGGTGCTAGTAGGTTGCTAGTAGTGTTGATTACTCCTTGTAGTTGATGCTAGTTGGTTTAATTGGTGGAAGATCATATGTTAAGATCCTATATGCATATTATTACCCCTCTAATTATGAACATGAAAATGCTTTGTGAGTAATTACGTTCGTTCCTGAGGACAAGGGAGAAGTCTTGCTATGAGTAGTCATGTGAATTTGGTATTCGTTTGATATTTTGATAAGATGTATGTTGTCTAGCCTCTAGTGGTGTTATGTGAACATCGACTACATAACACTTCACAATTATTTGGGCCTAGAGGAAGGCATTAGGAAGTAATAAGTAGATGATGGGTTGCTAGAGTGACAGAAGCTTAAACCCTAGTTTATGCGTTGCTTCGTAAGGGGCTGATTTGGATCCATATGTTTCATGCTATGGTTAGGTTTACCTTAATACTTTTGTGTAGTTGCGGATGCTTGCAATAGAGGTTAATCATAAGTGGGATGCTTGTTCAAGTAAGAACAGCACCCAAGCACCGGTCCACCCACATATCAAATTATCAAAGTATCGAACGCGAATCATATGAACGTGATGAAAACTAGCTTGACGATATTCCCATGTGTCCTCGGGAGCACTTTTCCTATTATAAGAGTTTGTTCCGTCTTGTCCTTTGCTACAAAAGGATTGGGCCACCTTGCTGCACTTTATTTACTTTTGTTACTTGTTGCTCGTTACAATCTATCTTATCACAAAACTATCTGTTACCACTTATTTCAGTACTTGGAGAGAATACCTTGCTGAAAACCACTTATCATTTCCTTCTGCTCCTCGTTGGGTTCGACACTCTTACTTATCGAAAGGACTACGATAGATCCCCTATACTTGTGGGTCATCACCCTTGCAGCCTCTCGCGTCTGATCCAGGGAGAGCATCTCCCTCCCGAGCTCCTCCATGCTGTGCTCCTTCCACCGAGCCCCGCGCCTCTCCTCTAGTTCGCTTGCCGTCGTCCCCGGTGATCAGTTCTGCCGGCGACCACCAGCAGGCCAGGCCGCCTCCCCTCCTTTCTCCCTTTTCCATCCTTCTCTCTTTCTCCAATCTCTCTCTGACCAGGAACCATGAAGGACCCCGACACCATGGCCGCGCTCGATCTGCTCCAAGGCGTGTCGCTCCGCCAAGTTCCTCGCCTGCGTCTTCCCGTTGAGCGCCAGGAATAACTGCAGCAAGCTCCGCCGCCGCGCCATCCTCAGGCGCTCGAGCGCGAGCTCGCCGGCGCCCCATCTTCCTCCTCGTCGTATCCCTCGAGCAACCGATGATCAAGCTCCGCAACCCAGAGCCTCCCCGCGGCCTTGGTAGTTTTCATATGCTTCACCTCTTTCCATGTTTAACAACATTTAATATTGTGGGGTACATAACTGAGAGAGAACTAAATAAGTCATGTGGTGTTTCTCAATATGCAACTCGTTGCATATTGAGCTCCACTTAATTTGTAGTGTTGTTCGTGCACTTTGCCATGCCATGCCTCATTAAGCCGGACATGCATCATACTTGGTTGTGCATCATGCCATGCTTATGTGATGGTTGTTTACTATGTTGTTTGCTTCTTTTCGGTGTTGCTTCTTCGGGTTAGTTCTGATAATGTCACGTTTGTGAGGATTTGTTCGACTACGTCCGTTTGTCTTCTTCACGGACTCGTTCTTCTTCCTTAAGGGATCTCAGGCAAGATGACCATACCCTCGAAATCACTTCTATCTTTGCTTGCTAGTTGCTCGCTCTATTGCTATGCCGTGATACCTACGACTTGCTATATCATGCCTTCCATATTGCCATGTCAAGCCTCTAACCCACCTTGTCCTAGCAAATCGTTGTTTGGCTATGTTACCGCTTTGCTCAGCCCCTCTTATAGCGTTGCTAGTTGCAGGTGAAGATGGAGTTTGTTCCATGTTGGAACATGGATTTTGTTGGGATATCACTATTATATATTGTTTACTTTAATGCACCTATATACTTGGTAAAGGGTGGAAGGCTTGGCCTTATGCCTGGTGTTTTGTTCCACTCTTGCCACCCTAGTTTCCGTCATACCGGTGTTATGTTCCTTGATTTCATGTTCCTTAAGTGGTTGGGTTATAATGGGAACCCCTTGACAGTTCGCCTTGAATAAAACTCCTCCAGCAAGGCCCAACCTTGGTTTTACATTTGCACTAACAACCTATCTCCTTCCCTTGGGTTCTGCAGACTCAAGGGTCATCTTTATTTTAACCCCCCCGGGCCGGTGCTTCTCTAAGTGTTGGTCCAACCTGAGCGATGTCCGGCGCCCCCTGGGCAACCAGGGTCGATGCCAACCCGACGTTTGGCCCATCCGGTGTGCCCTGAGAACAAGATATGTGCAGCTCCTATCGGGATTTGTCAGCACATCCGGGCGACTTTGCTGGTCTTGTTTTACCATTGTCGAAATGTCTTGTAACCGGGATTCCGAGTCTGATCGGGTCGTCCTGGGAGAAGGAATATCCTTCGTTGACCATGAGAGCTTGTGATGGGCTAAGTTGGGACACCCCTGCAGGGTTTTGAACTTTCAAAAGCCGTGCCCGCGGTTGTGGGCAGATGGGAATTTGTTAATGTCCGGTTGTAGAGAACTTGAAACTTAACTTAATTAAAATGCATCAACCGCGTGTGTAGCCGTGATGGTCTCTTTTCGGCGGAGTCCGGGAAGTGGACACGGTTCTTGTGTTATGCTTGAACGTAAGTAGTTTCAGGATCACTTCTTGATCACTTCTAGTTCACGACTGTGCATTGCTTCTCTTCTCGCTCCTATTTGCGTATGTTAGTCACCATATATGCTAGTGCTTGCTGCAGCTCCACCTCATTACCCCTAACCTGCCCATAAGCTTAAATAGTCTTGATCTCGCGGGTGTGAGATTGCTGAGTCCTCATGACTCACAGATTACTTACAAAAACCAGATGCAGGTGCCGATGATGCCAGTGCAGGGGACGCGACCAAACTCAAGTGGGAGTTCGACGAGGATTCAGGACGTTATGATGTGTCTTTTCCGGATGACCAGTAGAGGAGCCCAGTTGGGCGATCGGGTATCTTTTGCATTAGGGGTTGTCTTTCTTTATTTGGTTCCGTAGTCGGACCTTGATTGTATTCTGGATGATGTAATTCTATATTTATGTATTGTGTGAAGTGGCGATTGTAAGCCAACTCTTTATCTCTTTCTTATTCAGTACATGCGATGTGTAAAGATTACCCCTCTTGCGACATGCCTACTATGCGGTTATGCCTCTAAGTCGTGCACCGACATGTGGGAGATATAGCCGCATCGTGGGTGTTACAACTAGATCAAGAGTTCGAGGGACGTCATCGAGCTGAATGTGTGCTGAACTTGGAGGTGCCGTACGTTCCGTACTTGATCGGTTGGATCACGAAGACGTTTGACTACATCAACTACGTTAACCTAACGCTTCCGCTTTCGGTCTATGAGGGTATGTGGACACACTCTCCCCCTCTCGTTGCTATGCATCTCCTAGACAGATCTTGCGTGATCATAGGAATTTTTTTGAAATTGCATGCTACGTTCCCCTTCAGTGGCATCCGAGCCAGCTCTATGCGTAGATGATATGCACGAGTAGAACACAAAGAGTTGTGGGCGATAATAGTCATACTTCTTACCACCAACGTCTTATTTTGATTCGGCGGTATTGTTAGATGAAGCGGCCCAGACCAACCTTAGATGACCACGTTCATGAGACCGGTTCCACCGATAGACATGCAACTTCTTTTGCATAAAGGTGGCTGGCGGGTGTCTGTTTCTCCAACTTGAGTTGAATCAAATTTGACTATGACCGGTCCTTGTTGAAGGTTAAAACAACACACTGGACGAAAAATCGTCGTGGTTTTGATGCGTAGGCAAGAACGGTGAGGAAGTCCTGGATTAGGGGGTCTCCGGGCGTTCGGGCCATGTGACATGGGCCAGACTAATGGGCCGTGAAGATACAAGATAGAAGGCCTCCCCCCATGTCCGGATGGGACTCTCCTTTGCGTGGATGGCAAGCTTGGCGTCCGGATGTGTAGTTTCCTTTCTCTGTAAACCGACTATGTACAACCCTAGGCCCCTCCGATGTCTATATAAACCAAAGGGTTTAGTCTCTAGAGGCTAAGACAAATCATACAAGCTAGACATCTAGGGTTTAGCCATTACGATCTCGAGGTAGACCGACTCTTGTAACCCTTATACTCATCAAATCCAATCAAGAAGGAAGTAAGGTATTACCTGCATTAAGAGGGTCTGAACCTGGGTAAACATCGTGTCCCCTGCCTCCTGTTACCTTCGATTCTCAGACGCATAGTTCGGGAACCCCTACCTGAGATCGGCCGGTTTTGACACCGACATTGGGGCTTTCATTGAGAGTTCCACTGTGTCATCAATGGAAGGCTCGATGGCTCGTTCGATCATCTACATCGATGCCGTTTCTGGGGAAGCTTTCCTCCCCGGGCAGATTTTTATATTTGCTGGCTTCGTTCTGTGTGCCAACTCGATTGGCCACCTCAAACAGATTGACAACTACACCCCTGGTCATTAGATCAGTTTCGGGAACCTAAATTATGTCATTGATATCCGAGGAGACTTGATCTTCGAAGGGTTCACGACCCCGACCACTACTCTGGCCTCAGATTCGGAGTAAACCACCAGGTCCAAATATGGGAGTTTGGAGCCCACCGGACTCTCCGTTGCAAACCACACTATCGAGGATTCGGAGGCGATTATGTCCGCGACAAGCTCGGAATCAGACCGGGTTCCCCCTATCCTTGAAAGGCCGGACTCGCCCCTGGACTCCAGATCTGAACTCTCGAAGTCCATGCCAAGCAGGAACGGCCAGGAGGTTTTCACCCCGGCCAGCCCCGCGGACTCTCGCTTCCCCATCCAAACCTCACTCTTAAACGAGACTCTGGACTTAATGCGATCCCTCGCCATCGCAGAGGAATCACTTCCAAATTACGCCCAGCCCGAACTAGTGGCTAAGAGCAGGGAATTTCACGTCCCACCCACCACCCACTTCATAGCCACTGTCAAATATTTAACCGACATGCTGGACTACGCCTCTGAAGACATCGACGTCATGGAAGACGATGCCGGAGACGAACAAGGCCAAGACCCACCGATCACCGGACGTTGGATGGCCACCTCCACATATGACGTGTATATGGTGGACACACCCAAAGAGGATGATGACGACGGCAGGAAGGATCCGGTTGAGGACAAGCCCGCTGAGGCACCTCCAAAGCGTTGACGTTAGCGGCGCCGCTCAAAATTGCATCCTGAAGAAGACAGCAATACCGGCACCGAAGACAATAACACTCCGGAGAACACCGAAAACCCTGAAGCCCTTGTCAAGCCAACATCCGTACATGATGATTGGGAGGATGGGCAAGTTAACCCTGACGATCCAGTCGGGAACAAGGACTCGGAGGATAGTAACTATCTACCAATCTCCGAGGATGATGTGAGCCTCGGTGTCGAAGACTTCATCTTGCCAGAGGAACCACTTGAGCAGGAGCGCTTTAAGCGCCAGCTAATCGCCACTGTGAGAAGCCTAAAAAGAAGCAGCAACAGCTCCAAGCAGAATAGGATACACTCAACGACAGGTGGGACTAGGCCCTGGTTGCCGAAGAGTATGGCCTTCAACGACTAGCAAGGAGTTATCCGAAGCGTCGGCTACTACCACAATTCGACGACGAGGCCGTCGAGCCCATACCGTCAAGACATAACCGTGCTGATGAACCAGACCGGCCACCGCGTTGACAAGATAAAGCGGCCACCTATGCCGAACATCAACCTGCACCACCTCATCGTAGAGGTAGAGAGACAGCGGCTCTAGGATACACCTACGACCTATGGCAGGACCTGGACAATAGAGCAGGCCAAGCCAGATCAATCTATGGATCAAGGGGGCATGCCCCAACGCGACAAGACGACCATCAAGCCTGGCGTGACAAACACAACCTCACCCGGGCCAAAAACCGCATACAGACTTTGTCTGAACTATGTCGCGATGTCGCCCGATACAAAGGCGCCGCACACCCCTTATGCTTCACCGATGAGGCTATGGAGCACCAGTTCCTAGGAGGGTTTAAACCCTTGAACATTGAATCATACGATGGTATGACGGATCCCACAGTATGGATCAAAGATTTTCTTCTCCACATTCACATGGCTCGCGGTGACGATCTCCATGCCATCAAGTACCTCCCCCTAAAACTCAAGGGACCAGCACGACACTGGTTAAACAGCCTCCCAGAAAACTCCATTGGTAGCTAGGAAGATTTGGAAGACGCCTTTAGAGACAACTTCCAAGGCACCTATGTTCGGCCTCCAGATGCCGATGACCCGAGTCACATAGTACAACAACCCCGAGAGTCAACCTGGAAACTCTGGACCAGGTTCTTAATTAAAAAGAACCAAATTGTCGATTGTCCAGACGCCAAAGCCCTCATGGCCTTTAAACAAAGTGTCCTAGACGAGTGGCTTGCCCGACACCTTGGCAAGAAAAACCGAAGTCCATGGCAGCTCTCACTGCACTTATGACCTGCTTTTGCGTGGGAGAAGATAGCTGGCTAGCTCGTAGAAGCAACAACACCAGCGACCCCGTCACCTCCGAAGCCAGAGATGGCAATGGCAAGCCACGATGCAATAAACACAAGCGTCGAAGCAACAATGAAGAGACTAAAGATATGGAGGTCAACGCCGGATTCCGTAAAGCCGGTCAGCGAAAGAAGCCATTCAAAGGAAACAAAGATGGTCCATCCAGTTTGGACAGAATACTTGATCGGCCTTGCCAGATCCATGGCACCCCTGACAAGCCTGCCAATCATACCAACAGAAATGGTTGGGTCTTTAAACAGGCCGGTAAGCTAAACACCGAACATAAAGGGAAGGGTCCGCCCATCGAGGACGACAATGAAGAGCCTCACCCAAAAAACACGGGGGCGGGGGCAAAAGAAATTCCCCCTGAGGTAAAAACAATGAACATGATCTATGTCACTCATATCCCCAAGAGAGAGTGCAAGCGCGCACTAAGGGACGTTTATGCCATAGAGCCAGTTGCCCCAAAATTTAACCCATGGCCAGCCTGTCCGATCACTTTTGAACACAAAGACCATCCGACCAGTATCCGTCATGGAGGTTCAGTAGCATTGGTCCTCAATCCAATTATCGACGGATTCCATCTCACACGCGTCCTTATGGACGGCGGTAGCAGTCTCAACTTGCTTTACCAGGACACTGTCCGCAAAATGGGCATTGATCCATCAAGAATCAAGCCAACCAAAACCACCTTCAAAGGAGTGATACCCGGCATACAGGCCTGCTGCACAGGGTCCATAACGCTGGAGGTAGTATTCGGTTCACCAGATAATTTTCAAAGCGAAGACTTGATCTTTGACATCGTCCCTTTCCGTAGCGGCTATCACGCACTACTCGGACGGACCGCGTTTGCCCATTTCAATGCAGTCCCACACTATGCTTATCTAAAGCTCAAGATGACCGGACCACGTGGTGTCATAACAGTCAATGGAAACATGGAGCGCTCCCTCCGCACTGAGGAGCATACCGCGGCCTTCGCAGCTGAAGTACAGGGTGGCCATATCAAGCCGAATACTACATCAGCAGTCAAGCCCCCTGACACTGTCATACGAGTCCGGTCTAACCTGTATAATGGCAGTCTGGCTCATCCAGAGCTAGATTAACAATTCGGCCTCCGTCCAAGCCCCGAATTGATAGCGGCATACGCACCGCGCCTACATAACTACGCACTAAAGATACCATGGGCAAGGATGGAGGCACACCACAACTAAAGTCCACAAATACGTCTCGACCCTATCCGGACCCTCACATTCTTCCTTTTTCCTCTTATTTTTAGTTTCGGGTTCTTTACAACCCACACCACTTTTCGATGGTACCAAGGGCCCTTTCCTAGGCCCCTAATGTATACTCGATCGTTGATCCTCTCAAAGGATCATAAACCAAGGCGAAAAGCAGCACAGACGTGTGGCAGAATATCCAAAGGATCCACAAGATCATCTTTTCCCTTTTAGGACCTGTATGCAACTTTCCCTTGTTCTCAAATTCTGGGCATGTAAAATAGCCTCGATAATCATGGCATTCACTGTAAAAATACATTTTGATGTATCAGTCATACTATAATGGAAACAGTTTCGCCCAATGATACGTCTCCAACGTATCTATAATTTTTGATTGCTCCATGCTATATTATCTACTGTTTTGGGCAATATTGGGCTTTATTATCAACTTTTATATTATTTTTGGGACTAACCTATTAACCGGAGGCCCAGCCCAGATTTGCTGTTTTATGCCTATTTCAGTGTTTTGAAGAAAAGGAATATCAGACGGAGTCGAAACGGAACGAAATCAATTGGAGAAGTTATTTTTGGAAGGAAACACACCTGATGGACTTGGACCCCATGTCATAAGATACGGGAGCTTCCCACGAGGGTGGGGGCGCGCCCACCCCCCTAGGGCACACCCCCTGCCTCATGGGGCCCCCGTGGCTCCCCTGACGTGCTTCTTCCGCCTATATAACTCCATATACCCTAAAACTTCTAGAACGCACAATAGATCGGGAGTTCCGCCGCCAGAAGCCTCCGTAGCCACCAAAAACCAATCTAGACCCATTCCGGCACCCTGCCGGAGGGGGCAATCCTTCTCCGGCGGCCATCTTCATCATCCCGGTGCTCTCCATGACGAGGAGGGAGTAGTTCTCCCTCGGGGCTGAGGGTATGTACCAGTAGCTATGTGTTTGATCTCTCTCTCTCTCTCTCGTGTTCTTGATTTGGCACGATCTTGATGTATCGCGAGCTTTGCTATTATAGTTGGATCTTATGTTTCTCCTCCCCCTCTTCTCTCCTGTAATGAATTGAGTTTCCCCTTTGAAGTAATCTTATCAGATTGAGTCTTTAAAGATTGGAGAACACTTGATGTATGTCTTGCCGTGGATATCTGTGGTGACTATGGGATACTGTGTGCCACTTGATGTATGTTAAGGTGACCAACTTGCGGGTTCATGAACCTATGCATAGGGGTTGGCACACGTTTTCGTCGTGATTCTCCGGTAGATCTTTGGGGCACTCTTTGAGGTCCTTTGTGTTGGTTGAATAGATGAATCTGAGATTGTGTGATGCATATCGTATAATCATACCCACGGATACTTGAGGTAACATTGGAGTATCTAGGTGACATTAGGGTTTTGGTTGATTTGTGTCTTAAGGTGTTATTCTAGTACGAACTCTAGGGCTGTTTGTGACACTTATAGGAATAGCCCAACGGATTGATTGGAAAGAATAACTTTGAGGTGGTTTCGTACCCTACCATAATCTCTTCGTTCATTCTCCGCTATTAGTGACTTTGGAGTGACTCTTTGTTGCATGTTGAGGGATAGTTATGTGATCCAATTATGTTAGTATTGTTGAGGGAACTTACACTAGCGAAAGTATGAACCCTAGGCCTTGTTTACCATCATTGCAATACCGTTTACGCTCACTTTTATCACTTGCTACCTTGCTGTTTTTATAATTTCAGACTACAAAAACTATTATCTACTATCCATATTGCACTTGTATCACCATCTCTTCGCCGAACTAGTGCACCTATACAATTTACCATTGTATTGGGTGTGTTGGGGACACAAGAGACTCTTTGTTATTTGGTTGCAGGGTTGCTTGAGAGAGACCATCTTTATCCTACGCCTCCTACGGATTGATAAACCTTAGGTCATCCACTTGAGGGAAATTTGCTACTGTCCTACAAACCTCTGCACTTGGAGGCCCAACAACGTCTACAAGAAGAAGGTTGTGTAGTAGACATCAAGCTCTTTTCTGGCGCCGTTGCCGGGGAGGTGAGTGCTTGAAGGTATATCTTTAGATCTTGCAATCGAGTCTTCTAGTTTCTTGTTTTATCACTAGCTTAGTTTATAAAAGAAAACTACAAAAAATGGAATTGAGTTTGTCTCATACGCTTCACCTTTTTAATATCTTTTGTGAGTATGATGGGAAGGATAATTGTGCTCAAGTTCTAGAAGAAGAAATCTCTAAAATGTTTGGCACTAAATATTTGAATGATGAGCATGATTGCAATGTTGTTAGTATGAATTCCTTGAATATCTTTGATGGTAATGATATGCAAAGCCACAAGCTTGGGGAAGCTATGTTTGATGAAGATGATATTTTTTTGTCCCCCAAGTTTTGATGAGCAAATTTATTATGATGAAAGCATGCCTCCTATTTATGATGATTATATTGATGAAATTGGATTTGGAGAGGTCATGACTTTATTTTGTGATGAATCCACTATTTTGGAAGAGGTTCCAATTGATTGTGAGAACAAAGTTGCTATCTATGATGATTATTGTGATGACTTGTATGCTATAAAGAATAATGATATCCATGAAACTTGTCACCATGATTTTAGTTTTCAATTGGATTATGCCTCACATGATAATTATTTTGTTGAGTTTGCTCCCACTATTATTCATGAGAAGAAATTTGCTTATGTGGAGAGTAATAGAAATGCTATGCTTGTAGATCATGAAAAGAATGCTTTATGTTATGGTTATATTGTTGAATTCATTCATGATGCTACTGAAAATTATTATGAGGGAGGAACATATGCTTGTAGGAATTGCAATAATATCAAGTTTCCTCTCTATGTGCTTAAAGTTTTGAAGTTATGCTTGTTTTACCTTCCTATGCTAGTTGAAAATTTTTCCCACAAGTTGTTTGCTCACAAAATGCCTATGCATAGGAAGCATGTTAGACTTAAATGTGCTAGTCATATTCTTCATGATGCTCTCTTTATGTTTCAATTCTTATCCTTTATGTGAGCATCATTGAAATCATCATGCCTAGCTAGGGGCATTAAACGATAGCGCTTGTTGGGAGGCAACCCAATATTATTTTTGTTCCTTGCTTTTTGCTCCTGTTTAGTAATAAATAATTCATCTAGCCTTTGCTTATATGTGGTTTTATGCTTTTAATTAGTGTTTGTGCCAAGTAGAACCTTTGGGAAGACTTGGGGAAAGTCTTGTTGATCATGCTGTCAAAAACAGAAACTTTAGCGCTCACGAGAACTGCTGCCATTTTTATTTGTAGAGTGCTATTTAGTTAATTATTTTTGTAGATGATTAATAGATAAATGCCTAGCAATTTATTTGAGAATTTTATGAGTTACATAAGTATACGTTTGATCCATATTACTACAGACTGTTCTGTTTTTGACAGATTCTGTTTTTCGTGTGTTGTTTGCTTATTTTGATGAATCTATGGCTAGTAAAATAGTTTATAAACCATAGAGAAGTTGGAATACAGTAGGTTTAACACCAATATAAATAAATAATGAGTTCATTACAGTACCTTGAAGTGGTGATTTATTTTCTTATACTAACGGAGCTTATGAGTTTTCTGTTAAGTTTTGTGTTGTGAAGTTTTCAAGTTTTGGGTAAGGATTCGATGGACTATGGAATAAGGAGTGGCAAGAGCCTAAGCTTGGGGATGCCCAAGGCACCCCAAGGTAATATTCAAGTACAACCAAGCTAAGCTTGGGGATGCCCCGGAAGGCATCCCCTCCTTCGTCTTCGTTCATCGGTAACTTTACTTGGAGCTATATTTTTATTCGCCAAATGATATGTGTTTTGCTTGGAGTGTCAATTTATTTTGTTAGAATTTGCTTGATGTTATTTAGAACAATGTTCTGCATCTTTTATTTCAATAAAAGTGGCATTGATAGCCCTTACTATGCCTATGTTACAAGTCCACATGTTGCTGTTTGAAAACAGAAAGTTTACCGCTGTTGCAATAATTCCCTAGAAAATTCAGAATGTGATAAAATGTTGAAAACTTTTTCATATTAAGATCTGATAAATTTACTACAGTGGGAATTTTCTTTAATAATTTTTGGAGCTAGGGAAGTATGGATGTTGCTGCATTCTTTACAGACTATCCTGTTTAGGAAGATTGCTGTTATGTTTGCATTGTTTGCATATGTTTGCTTCTTTAATGATTCTATTTGAGGATAGGAATATTAAATATGCAGAGGCATTTAGTATGCAATGTTGAATAATAATTTCAGTGATTTGCTACAGTAGAGTATGATAAGGTTTTTGCAATGGTTTATACTAACTTATCTCACGAGTCCTTGTTGAGTTTTGTGTGGATGAAGCTTTTGAGATTTAGGGAGACCGTGATATGAGAGGAATTAAGGAGACACAAAAGCTCAAGCTTGGGGATTCCCAAGGCACCCTAAGATAATATTTCAAGAAGTCTCAAGCATCTAAGCTTGGGGATGCCCCGGTTGGCATCCCACCTTTCTTCTCCAACAACTATCGGTTAGTATCGGTTGATCCTAAGTTTTTGCTTCTTCACATGATGTTTGCTATCCTTAGATGTCATTTTATTTTGCTTTGCTTGCTGTTTGAATAGAGTACCAAGATCTGAAATTATTAAATGTTAGAGAGTCTTCACATAGTTGCATAATTATTTGACTACTCATTGATCTTCACTTATATCTTTCGGAGTAGTTTGTCGATGATCTAGTGCTTCACTTATATCTTTTAGAGCATGGTGGTAGTTTTATTTTGAAGAAATAGATGAACTCTCATGCTTCACTTAGATTATTTTGAGAGTCTTAAATAGCATGGTAATTTGCTTAAAATCCTAATATGCTAGGTATTCAAGAATAATAAAATTCTCTTATGAGTGTGTTGAATACTATGAGAAGTTTGATACTTCATAATTGTTTTGAGATTTGGAGATGGTGATATTAGAGTCATGCTAGTTGAGTGGTTATGAATTTGAGAAATACTTGTGTTAAAGTTTGTGATTCTCGTAGCATGCACGTATGGTGAACTGTTATGTGACGAAGTCGGAGCATGCTTTATTTATTGATTGTCTTCCTTATGAGTGGCGGTCGGGGACGAGCGATGGTCTTTTCCTACCAATCTATCCCCCTAGTAGCATGCGTGTAGTACTTTGTTTCGATAACTAATAGATTTTTGCAATAAGTATGTGAGTTCTTTATGACTAATGTTGAGTCCATGGATTATACACACTCTCACCCTTCCACCATTGCTAGCCTCTCTAGTACCGCGCAACTTTCACCGGTACCATAAACCCACCATATACCTTCCTCAAAACAGCCACCATACCTACCTATTATGGCATTTCCATAGCCATTTCGAGATATATTGCCATGCAACTTTCCACCATTCCGTTTATTATGACACGCTTCATCATTCTCACATTGCTTTGCATGATCATGTAGTTGACATTGTATTTGTGGCAAAGCCACCATTCATAATTCTTTCATACATGTCACTCTTGATTCATTGCATATCCCGGTACATCGCCGGAGGCATTCATATATAGTCATACTTTGTTCTAGTATCGAGTTGTATCATCGAGTTGTAAATAAATAGAAGTGTGATGATCATCATTCAATAGAGCATTGTCAAAAAAAGAGAAAGGCCATAAAAAAGAGAAAGGCCAAATAAAAATAATAATAAAGGCCAAATAAAAAAAGGCCAAATAAAAAAATAAAAAAAGGGGCAATGCTACTATCCTTTTTTCCACACTTGTGCTTCAAAGTAGCACCATGATATAGCGAGTCTCATATATTGTGCTTCAAAGTAGCACCATGTTCTTCATATAGAGAGTCTCACATGTTGTCACTTTCATATACTAGTGGGAATTTTACATTATAGAACTTGGCTTGTATATTCCAATGATGGGCTTCCTCAAAAATGCCCTAGGTCTTCGTGAGCAAGCGAGTTGGATGCACACCCACTAGTTTCTTTTATTGAGCTTTCATACATTTATGGCTCTAGTGCATCCGTTGCATGGCAATCCCTACTCACTCACATTGATATCTATTGATGGGCATCTCCATAGCCCATTAATACGCCTAGTTGATGTGAGACTATCTTCTCCCTTTTTTCTTCTCCACAACCACCATTCTATTCCACCTATAGTGCTATATCCATGGCTCACGCTCATGTATTGCGTGAAGATTGAAAAAGTTTGAGAACATCAAAAGTATGAAACAATTGCTTGGCTTGTCATCGGGGTTGTGCATGATTTAAATATTTTGTGTGGTGAAGATGGAGCATAGCCAGACTATATGATTTTGTAGGGATAGCTCTCTTTGGCCATGTTATTTTGAGAAGACATGATTGCTTAGTTAGTATGCTTGAAGTATTATTATTTTTATGTCAATATGAACTTTTGTCTTGAATCTTTCGGATCTGAATATTCATATCACAAGTAGGAAGAATTACATTGAAATTATGCCAACTAGCATTCCACATCAAAAATTATCTTTTTATCATTTACCTACTCGAGGACGAGCAGGAATTAAGCTTGGGGATGCTTGATACGTCTCCAACGTATCTATAATTTTTGATTGCTCCATGCTATATTATCTACTGTTTTGGGCAATATTGGGCTTTATTATCCACTTTTATATTATTTTTGGGACTAACCTATTAACCGGAGGCCCAACCCAGATTTGCTGTTTTGCCTATTTCAGTGTTTTGAAGAAAAGGAATATCAGACGGAGTCGAAACGGAACGAAATCAATTGGAGAAGTTATTTTTGGAAGGAAACACACCTGATGGAATTGGACCCCACGTCAGAAGATACGGGAGCTGCCCACGAGGGTGGGGGGCGTGCCCACCCCCCTAGGGCGCGCCCCCTGCCTCGTGCGGCCCCTGTGGCGCCCCTGACGTGCTTCTTCCGCCTATATAACTCCATATGCCCTAAAACTTCCAGAACGCACAATAGATCGGGAGTTCCGCTGCCAGAAGCCTCCGTAGCCACCAAAAACCAATCTAGACCCGTTCCGGCACCCTGCCGGAGGGGGCAATCCTTCTCCAGCGGCCATCTTCATCATCCCAGTGCTCTCCATGACGAGGAGGGAGTAGTTCTCCCTCGGGGCTGAGGGTATGTACCAGTAGCTATGTGTTTGATCTCTCTCTCTCTCTCTCTCTCTCGTGTTCTTGATTTGGCACAATCTTGATGTATCGCGAGCTTTGCTATTATAGTTGGATCTTATGTTTCTCCTCCCCCTCTTCTCTCTTGTAATGAATTGAGTTTCCCCTTTGAAGTAATCTTATCGGATTGAGTCTTTAAAGATTTGATAACACTTGATGTATGTCTTGCCGTGGATATCTGTGGTGACAATGGGATACCGCGTGCCACTTGATGTATGTTAAGGTGACCAACTTGCGGGTTCATGAACCTATGCATAGGGGTTGGCACACATTTTCGTTGTCATTCTCCGGTAGATCTTTGGGGCACTCTTTGAGGTCCTTTGTATTGGTTGAATAGATGAATCTGAGATTGTGTGACGCATATCGTATAATCATACCCACGGATACTTGAGGTGACATTGGAGTATCTAGGTGACATTAGGGTTTTGGCTGATTTGTGTCTTAAGGTGTTATTCTTGTACGAACTCTAGGGCTGTTTGTGAAACTTATAGGAATAACCCAACGGATTGATTGGAAAGAATAACTTTGAGGTGGTTTCGTACCCTACCATAATCTCTTCATTCGTTCTCCGCTATTAGTGACTTTGGAGTGACTCTTTGTTGCATGTTGAGGGATAGTTTTGTGATCCAATTATGTTAGTATTGTTGAGGGAACTTACACTAGCGAAAGTATGAACCCTAGGCCTTGTTTACCATCATTGCAATACCGTTTACGCTCACTTTTATCACTTGCTACCTTGCTGTTTTTATAATTTCAGACTACAAAAACTATTATCTACTATCCATATTGCACTTGTATGACCATCTCTTCGCCGAACTAGTGCACCTATACAATTTACCATTGTATTGGGTGTGTTGGGGACACAAGAGACTCTTTGTTATTTGGTTGCAGGGTTGCTTCAGAGAGACCATCTTCATCCTACGCCTCTTATGGATTGATGAACCTTAGCTCATCCACTTGAGGGAAATTTGCTACTGTCCTACAAACCTCTGCACTTGGAGGCCCAACAACGTCTACAAGAAGAAGGTTGTGTAGTAGACATCACCCAACCCTGTTCGGTATTGGCTTATTTCCTAACCTGTATTCCCTCTTTGTGTCAGATCAGCACATACACCTCGGCTCGATTTAAATCACCAGGGGCTCTAGTCAGCCACGTATATTCCTTTCTCAAAAAAGAAGAAAAAAAGTCCGAACACTTTTATAGTATACTTCGGCGTCCCGGATATGGCATTATATGCATCGGCTCCGAATCATGTCTTTGGTTAAATAGTTGGGTTGCCCAGTGAGGAAGTCCTGGACTAAGGGGTCCTCGGGCGTCCGACCTATTGGATATGGTCCGGATTGTTGGGCCGTGAAGATACGAAGACCGAAGACTCTACCCGTGTCTGAATATGACTCTCCTTGGCGTGGAAGGCAAGCTTGGTGATCAACTATGAAGATTCCTTTCTCTGTAACTGACCTTGTGTAACCCTAGATCCCCCCTGTGTCTATATAAACCGGAGGGCTAGGTCCATAGATAGAGACACATAATCATAGCCAGGCTAGACTCTTAGGGTTTAGTCATTATGATCTCGTGGTAGATCAAATCTTGTACTACTCATATTCATCAAGATCAATCAAGCAGGAAGTAGGGTATTACCTCCATAGACAGGGCCCGAACCTGGGTAAACATTGTGCCCCCCGTCTCCTATTACCATCGATCCTAGACGCACAGTTCGGGACCCCCTAACCGAGACCCACCGGTTTTTGACACCGACATTGGTGCTTTCATTGAGAGTTCCACTGTGCCGTCCTCAAAAGGTTTGATGGATCCTTCAATCATCTACAATGATGCTGGCCAGGGGGAAGTCTTCCTCCCCGGACAACTCTTCGTGTTCGGCGGCTTCGCACCACGGGCCAACTTGCTTGTCCATTTGGAGCAGATCAAAAGCTACATCCCTGGCCACCAGGTCAGATTTGGAAGCTTCAACTACATCGTGGATATCCGTGGAGACTTGATCTTCGACGGATTCGAGACCATGGCAGTCGCTCCCAGTCACCACAATGAACATGACTTAGATCTATCATCGGGCCATACCCAGGAAATTGCACCTGAAACCACTCTGGCCTTAGATCCGGAGCAGGTCGCGCCATCCGAGGACAGGAAGCTCCACCCCGCCACAAAAGCTGCAAACACCACGGCGTTGGAGTCGCACACGGACTTAACTTCAAGTAACATCTGTGTCACTAGAACTATGGACTTGTTTTTGGTTATAAGTTCCGAACTATGTGCGTCTGCGCATGTCGAACATGATCGGTCATCGATCGCCGAATTCAGCGCCACGGACATCTTCCGGCACTCGCCTCTGGGCGACGTGCTAAACTCGTTAAGAGCACTATCTTTAGCGGGAGGCTCACAGCCGAATTATGTCCGGCTCGAAGCGGAGGCTGATGATGGAGAATTTCACTTCCCACCCACCGCCCACTTCATAGCCACTGTCGGAGACGTAACTGACATGCTCCATTATGGCTCCGACGACATCGATGGTATGGACGACGATGCCGGAGAAGAGGAGGGCCAGAACCCGCCGTTCACCGGATGCTGGATGGCCACTTCCTCGTATGATGTATACATGGTGTATGCACCAAAGGAGAATAGTGGCGATGACAAGGAAGATCCAGCTGAGAATAAACCTTCCGAGATACAATCAAAGCTCCGGCGTCAGCGGCGCCGCTCTAAGTCACGCTGCAGTAAAGACAACAACATCGACACAGGAGAAGATAACACTCCGGAAGGTGCCAAAGACAATGAAGACCCCGTTGACGCAGCTACTGAACAGGATGAACGGGAGGATGGGCAGGTTAGCCCTGTTAAATAGGCCATGCACAAGGACTCAGAGGACAGTAGTTATCTTCCGCTATCCGAGGATGAGGCGAGCTTCAGCACTGAGGATTTCATCGTGCCTGAGAAACCTCTTGAGCAGGAGTTCTTCAGGAGCCAACTAATAGCCACTGCAAGGAGCCTGAAGAAGAAGCAGTAGCAGCTTCAAGCTGACCAAGATCTACTCAACGATAAATGGACCGATGTCCTAGCAGCCGAAGAATACGACCTGAAGCGCCCAGCCAAAAGCTACCAGAAGCGCAAATTGCTACCTCAGTTCGACGACGAGGCGCTGGAACACATACCACCATTGCGCAATGCGGCTGACCAACCACCACGTGGTCGGGATAAGGCGGCAACTCAAGCCGAATACAAGCCTAGCCCGCCTGATCGCAAAGGTAGAGGTAAATCAGCTCACGATCATACATATGACCTTCGATAGGACCTGGACAATAAAGAAGGACATACCAGATCGATCTACGGATCGCGAGGACGTGCCCTGACACGCGACGACGGCCATCTATTCAGACGTGACAAACCTAGTCATGCGCGGGCTGAAAGCCGCAGACGGACCCCATCAGGGCTACGTCGCAATACGGCCCGATATAGAGGAGCCGCACACCCGCCTTGCTTCACAGACGAAGTCATGGAACACGAATTCCCAAAAGGGTTCAAACCCGTGAATATTGAATCCTACGATGGAACCACAGACCCCGCGGTATGGATCGAAGACTTCATTCTCCATATTCATATGGCCTGCGGCGATGACCTCCATGCCATTAAATACCCCCCCCCCTCAAACTCAAAGGACCAGCCCGACACTGGTTGAACAGCCTCCTCAAAAATTCCATCGGCAGCTGGGAGGACTTGGAAGAAGCCTTCCTTGATAACTTCCAAGGTACATATGTCCGACCTTCAGACGCTGACGACTTAAGCCATATAGTCCAACAGCCCGGAGAGTCCGCCAGGAAATTCTGTACTAGGTTCTTAACTAAAAAGAACCAGATCGTCGACTGTCCGGATGCCGAAGCCCTAGCGGCCTTTAAACACAGCATCCGCGATGAATGGCTCGCCCGCCACCTCGGCCAAGACAAGCCAAAGTCCATGGCAGCCCTCACGACACTCATGACCCGCTTTTGTGCGGGCGAGGATAGTTGGCTGGCCCGTAGCGAAAGCAATGCAAGCAACGCCGACACCCCTGAAGCTAAAAATAATAATGACAAGTCTCAACACAACAGATACAAGCGTCGAAATAACAATGACAACACCGAGGATACGACGGTCAATGCCGGATTCAGTGGCTCTAAGTCCGGTCGGCGGAAGAAACCGTTCAAAAAGAACAATTCGGGCCCATCTAGCTTGGACCGCATACTTGATCGTCCGTGCCAGATTCACGACACCCCAGACAAACCACCCAATCATACCAATAGAGATTGTTGGGTTTTTAAACAGGCCGGCAAGTTAATTGCCGAAAGCAAGGATAAAGGATCACAAAGCGAGGACGACAACGAGGAGCCCTGGCCGCCAAACACAGGGGGACAAAAGAAGTTTCCCCCTTAGGTCAAAATGGTGAACATGATATACGCCACCCACATCCCCAAGAGGGAGCGCAAGCGTGTGCTCAGGGATGTCTACGTGATAGAGCCAGTCACCCCAAAATTTAATCCATGGTCGTCATGCCCGATCACTTTTGATCACCGAGATCATCCGACCAGTATCCGACACGGCGGTTCAGCCGCACTGGTCCTGGACCCAATAATTGATGGGTTCCACCTGACGCGAGTCCTGATGGACGGTGGCAGCAGCCTCAACTTGCTCTATCAGGATACAATGCGCAAAATGGGCATCAACCCATCGTGGATCAAGCCCACAAAGATTACCTTTAAAGGAGTCATACCGGGCGTAGAGGCCCGCTGCACGGGCTCAATCACACTAGAGGTTGTCTTCGGATCTCTGGACAACTTCTGAAGTGAGGAGTTAATCTTCGTTATCGTCCCCTTTCGCAGCGGCTACCACGCACTGCTCAGATGAACCACATTTGCTCGATTCAATGTGGTGCCACACTATGCTTATCTCAAGCTCAAGATGCCCGGACCACGCGGCGTCATAACAGTCAATGGAAACACGGAATGCTCCCTCCGCACCAAGTAGCACACCGCCGCCTTAGCGGCAGAGGTACATGGCGGCCTTTGCAGGCAGAAACTCAATTTGACGGCCGATCCACCGGACACTATCAAGAGAGACCGAACTATTCCGAGAAGGATAGCTCGGCTCGTCAGGAGCTCGACTAGCAATTTAGCCTCTGTCCCAGTCCCGACCAAGTGGCGGCAACTGTACCACGTGTACATAATTACACACTAAAAATACCATGGGCATGGGTGGAGGCATAACTAGCTTGTGTTCCGCAATACGGCTCGACCACTCCGGACACACATAATTTCACTATTTCCTTCTTCCCTTTTCTTATTTTTTTCCAGGCCTTTCCTGGTGACTTGACCATCAATTCTTTTCGAAGGATAAAAACACACCAAGGTGACAAGAAGCATGGATGTACGGGGGAATCTTTAGGTGGTTTCTTTAACGATCCCTTTCACCTGTTTTCAGGACCCACACGCAGCTCTCCCTTGGTTAAGGCATAGTAAATAGCCTTTTGCTTATTGCATTATTTGTATAAATGTGCTTTAACGCACCAATGAAATTATCATAGAAACAGTTTGTGGCTCAAATTTTACGGCCCTAGATTACCCCTTGTTCTTCTTCTGTTTCCCTTTTGTCTTTTCTTTTCTGGTAACTTTATCAGATAACACCCGTACACTTTGGTGCATTTCAATTTGCCAGGGGCTTCATCGCGCCCCATAGCATGGCAACAAAAGTTTGAACACTTTTACAGTATTGTCCGGCACCCCGAATTTAGCACTATATGCATTGGCTCCGAATCATGTCTTTGGTCAATAGTTGGGTTGCCCGGCTCCTGTGCTTACTACCTTACATTCTACTATATCGGCTAGGGTAGTAAAGGGAGCACTACTGCAATTGTGCCCTAGTTTACCCAAGTGTGCACCTCAGTAGAGAAAGCCGAAAACTGACTGTCATGATGCAGCGTGAGCCGGTCAGCTCTTCGGAGGTCTCAAATCCTTAGAGATTTTTTCCGCATTACGCGAGGGATCGGTACTTACACGATCAAGTGTTTATAGCAACATAGTCCGGATACTAGGGGCTGTGCCTATATTTCTATTTGTCAAACTCCTATGGCTAAGTGAGGGTGCTAAAGCCGCATAGTCCGATTGCCTGGTTCGTCACGCTAAACACCTCCTTCAAGGACCAAACAATTGGATCAAGAGTGTTTAGATTACATCCCGAACACCCCTGTATTTCCTACGTGGGGGCAGAAGCCGACGACTGGCCAACTCTCAGATTTCACATAACACGGCCGTACAGGAGGAGAATTTTTTTAACTAAACATTATATTACATAACAATTTTGTTTCATCATACAGGGAAAAGACAACATGATTGTATTCATTCGAAAATAGTATCTTGGGTACATTGTGTTACTACAATGTGCGACCCCTCCAGGACATCTGCAAAATACCGCTCAGGCGTGTGGTGCTCCTTGCCCTCTGGCGGCCCCTCGGTCGTCAGCTTGACGGCGTCCATCTTCACCCACTATATCTTGACGCGGGCGAAGGCCATGCACGCACCTTCAATGCAGGCCGATCGCTTGACGACGTCCAGCCGAGGACAGGCGTTCACCAGCCGCTTCACGAGTCCGAAGTAGCTGTCGAGCATAGCTTTCGCTGGCCACAGCCGGATTATCAAATCCTTCATGGCAAGTTCGGCCACCCTATGCAGCTCCACCAGCTGTTTTAGCTGATTGGTGAAGGGCACAGGATGCTCTGGCGCAAGATACTGCGACCAGAACAACTTCTCCACCGAGCTCCCTTCTTCGTCTCGGAAGAACTCCATGGCGTCGGACACACTATGCGGCAGATCTGCAAATGCCCTTGGAGAACTCCGAATCTGAGTTAGTAGGAGATATTTCTTCTTCACATGCTTACTTTGCATACTAAATGCCTTACCCGCTGCGATCTTCTTGGCCTCCTGGATCTCCTGGAGGGCACCCTGGGCTTCAACCCGGGCCGCTTCCACGCTTTGGAGAACTTTTGAGAGTTCGGCCTCTCGAGCCGAAATATCTCCCTCCAAATCCTCATACTTCTTGACAGCATCTTGGAGCTCTGGCTGGACCTCATTCAGCCTGGCCTTAAGCTTTTTATGAGTAGCCTGCTCCTTGATAGCTTTTCCCTCGGCTTCGGCCATGGCCTTTTTTAGGGCCTCGACCTCGATCGTCTCCCCTACACATATCATGACACTATGGTCAGTATATATCATTTATTCTTTCCGAATACATAGCAAGTCACTACATACCTTGCTGGTCCTCCAGCTGCTTCCTCGCCTGGCCGAGCTCTTCATCGGCCCGCTCCAGTTTCTGCTTCAGTCCGGAGACTTCGGTAGTGTGAGAGGTCGCGGCTAGCAGCGACGCCTGCTTATTCAAATCAGACACAATTTGGTTAGCTTCCTGCGAAATTTAATTGATCCTCTGCCCGACTTTTCTTTCCGAACACCGGACAATGTCTCAGGGGCTACTATCTATATTGGGATTTTCTCGGTTAAACGCTGCTTACCTCAAAACCTGTCAGCAGGCCGCTGCAGGCTTCGGTCAGTCCGCTCTTAACGGACTGAACCTTCTCAATCGCCGTACGATGTTCTTCCACAATGGAAGCACCTCATAGCGCTTCCAATAGATTATCCGGTGCCTCTGGTTGGACAGAGGTCGCCGGTGGGACGGGCACACCTCCTTCTCTTGAAGGAGGCTGCTTGTCGGACTCCGGGGCCGTATGGGTCTCCGGATCCGTGCTCAGAGGGGGGCTGAATTGAGCACGACCCCCATCGTCAGTCCCCATGGGGGCTTGTTCCCCCATGTGTCCGGCGGCCGAGGTGTCGCCCTCCAGCGCTGCCTTGACGGCCTCCTGAACCTCTCCCTGGCTTGGGAAGGTCCATTGGGACAACACCTCGTCGTCTCCCTTGGCCTTGGGAGAGTAAGCGGCCGGCGGTGTCTCGTTGGCCATCTCCTTTGAGTCCAATGAGCCTCTTGATGAGGATCGCTGGGAGCTGTCGTGGGCCGTACTGCAATAACATGATTAAACCATGTAAAATACCATAAGGTGGAAAGGCCGGATAATTGGACGTGTACGGATTCTTAGCACTCATGATGCAGCCAGGTGCTTGTTCCGGGGGTGTCCCTCCGGACTGCTGTCGACGTCCCATGCGGAGCTGCCCACGAGTGGGCCTTTCCCCTTCTTGGGCGCCTCTACCTTGAGAATTGTGGATGCCGCCCTCTTCTTCCTCCCCCCATCAGGGGGAGAATCGCTCTCCTCCTCATCGTCGTCATCTTCGGTGGCGGTGGAGCGGGTCTTGTCTTCGGACGTCGTGTCCGAAGCGCCCTTGCGGTGGGGGCCACTCCGGACCCCCTTGGCCTTCCCCTTGGCCTTCTTCTCCGGTGCCTTATAGGGCACCAGCACTAGCATCTTCGCTAAATGCGGGATGACTGGTTCTTCAGGCAGCGGAGCCGGACACTGGATCCGCTTCTCCCTCTCCATCCATTCCTGAAGAAGCAATGATAATAAAAGCTCAGATATCATCCTTGAAACAAGTGAGTACAGGATATGTTAAAAATAACATACCTCGTTGGCGAGGTGGTTAATGTTGTGCCCGCGGTCCGAGTCTGTGGCCGGTGGTGTCTGGTTGCCCTTGAAGAGCAACTTCCATGCCTCTTCAGGGTATGATGCTTCTTCAGATTGAACTCCCATAAAAGGAGACTTACGCTTTGGCACGGGAGAATCTGGCGAACTAGCATCACCTGGATTACATCGACGAGCTTGATATCTTTGTCCACCATACTTTGAATGCACGTCTACAGCGCTATCAGCTCATCTGACGAACACTAGTTCGGGCTCTTCTCAGCCCAGGAGGTGAGTCGCATGGGAGCGCCGGAGTTGAATTCGGCAGTTGCGGCCCAGGTGGCGCCATGGGGTTCTGTGATGTAGAACCACTATTTTTGCCATTCCTTGACAGTCTCCACGAAATTGCCTTTTGGCCAGGAGACATTGGTCAGCTTGCTCACCATGGCGCCTCCGCACTCTGCGTGCTGGCCATCCACCACCTTCGGCTTCACGTTGAAGACCTTGAGCCACAACCCGAAGTGGGGTTGGATGCGGAGGAAGGCCTCACACACGACGATTAACGCCGAGATGTTGAGGAAAGAGTTTGGGGATAGATCATGGAAGTCTATCCCGTAATAGTGAATTAGCTCGCAGAGGAAATGAGGGATGAATACCACCCTCTCGTTGGGCTTCTGTAACGCCCTTGATGCGGCTATATCTCCTACGTGTCAAAGCACGACTTAGAGGCATAACCGCATTGAAAGCTATGTCGCAAGTGAGGTAATCTTCACAACAACCCATGTAAATAAATAAAGGGGAAAAGATACATGGTTGGCTTACACTCGCCACGTCACACAAATACATGAATATCATTACATTCATCCAATACACTCATGGTCCGACTACGGTACCAAAATAAAGATCAACCCCCAAATGTGACAAAGTACCCGATCGCCCCAACTCGGCACCACTACTGATCATCTGGGAAAGACACATAGTAACGACGAGAGTCTTCATCGAACTCCCACTTGAGCTCGGTCATATCATCTGGAATGGTATCATCGGTCCATGCATCTGGTTTTGGAAGTAAACTATGAGTCACGGGGACTCAGTAATCTCACACCCTCGTGATCAAGACTATTTAAGCTTATAGGTAAGGCAAAGGTATGAGGTGGAGCTGCAGCAAGCGACTAGCATATATGGTGGCTAACCTATTCGCAAAAGAGAGCGAGAAGAGAAGGAAAAAGCACGGTCAAACAACTATGATCAAGAAGTGATCCTAGAACAACCTACGTCAAGCATTACTCCAACACCGTGTTCACTTCCCGGACACCGCCGAGAAGAGACCATCACGGTAACACACGCGGTTGGTGCATTTTAATTAAGTTAAGTTTCATGTTATCTACAACCGGAAATTAACAAATTCCCATATGCCCATAACCGCGGGCACGGATTTCAAAAGTTCAAATCCCTGCAGGGGAGTCCCAACTTAGCCCATCACAAGCTCTCACGGTCAACGAAGGATATTCCTTCTCCCGAGACATTCCGATCAGAATCGGCATCCCGGTTACAAGACATCCTCGACAATGGTAAAACAAGTCCAGCAACACCGCCCAAATGTGCCGACAAATCCCGATAGGAGCTGCACATATCTCGTTCTCAGGGCAAACTCAGATGAGACTAGCTACGAGTAAAACCAACCCTCAAGTTTCCCTGAGGTGGCCCCGCAGGCAGCTCAGTCGGACCAACACTCAGAGGAGCACTAGCCCAGGGGGGTTTAATAAAGATGACCCTCGGGCTCCGGAAACCCAAGGGAAAAAGAGGCTAGGTGGCAAATGGTAAAACCAAGGTTGGGCATTGCTGGAGGTGTTTTATTTAAGGCGAACTGTCAAGGGGTTCCCATTATAACCCAACGGTGTAAGGAACGCAAAATCTGGGAACATAACACCGATATGATGGAAACTAGGGCGGCAAGAGTGGAACAAAACAGTAGGCATAAGGCCGAGCCTTCCACCCTTTACCAAGTATATAGGCGCATTAAGATAACAAGATAATATTGTGATAACCCAAGAATAAACAAAGTTCCAACAAGGAACGATCTCCAATCTTCACCTGCAACTAGCAACGCTATAAGAGGGGCTGAGCAAAGCGGTAACATAGCCAAACAATAGTTTGTTAGGACATGGTGGGTTATAGGTTTGACATGGAAACATAGGAGGCATGATAAGCAAGTGGTAGGTATCGTAGCATAGGCATAGCAAAAGAGCGAGCATCTAGCAAGCAAAGATAGAAGTGATTTCGAGGGTATGGTCATCTTGCCTGCAAAGTTGTCAGAGTTGCCTTGATCCTCATAAGCGAACTCAACGAGCTCCTCATTCACGAGCTCGTCTCCCGGCTCTACCCAAGCAAGAACAACAAGCAAGAGGAACGCAATCAACCACGTGCAATGCTTAGACAACATGATGCAAACATGGTATGATATGCGGGATGAGATATGCGATGCATATGCAAGATTTGGAAAGGAATGAATGAACCTGGCCTCAACTTGGAAATCCAAGAGTGCCACTGGAAAGGTGAGGTGATTTCGGTCGAAATCGATATAAAGATCACCGGAATCGGATGCACGGTTTGGAAATGGAAAGCAAAACAAATATGGCACCGGTCTGCGATAATCAGCAAGTGACCATCTAAATGCATCAAGAACAACATGCTACAACACTCCAACATGAAAACAAAATACATGGCAGGGATCCACTCATGAAGCTTGACAAAAGATGAACACTGAGCAACGGCTAATTCATCCATTAACAGATTCAAACAGGCATGGCAGAAGTGCAAAAAATAACAGGTTTCAGACTTTGTGAAATTAACACAAGTATGCAATTTATCATCAGGAAGCAATCTTTAGAGCATGAAAACTACATGCTACAGGAACTTAACATGGCAAAGCAAAGCATGGCATGAAGCTACTCAAAGCACTTAACAAAAGTCCCTTAGTGACCTTGGGCAAAAAGGGATCAGAAAATACAATTGCAAGCATGTGAACATAGAAAAAACACAAACAGATTCAGACTTTGTGAAAAACTGGATCATGCAAAACAGTTAACGAGTAGGCATGTTTACGAGCTCGATGCACTCAGTACAGAGCATGGCATGACAAACTAATCATACACCCATCAAGAAGACATGGCATAGAAGCTAGACATTGCAAGAACAACAACATAGCATGCACGGATCAATAGCAACATCCTCGGCAAAATCGCTAAACATGTCAACAATCTGCCAGGAACATTTTATAGCAAAAGTAGAGCTCGATTGACTCAAGCTAGGGTGCTCCATAAATGCAAACAAAGACATGGATGGATAGAGCACCACAATATTAACAAAACATCCTTATTGATCATCCTCAAAAGAGGCACGGATCACTAGGAAACAACATGAACATATGGCATAAAAAGAAAAACAGGACAAGGACTTAGAGAAATTCTAAGTCCCTGAAATCAGCATCAACGATTACACTACTTTGCATGCTTGTGCTAGTCACCACAAAGATCACAAAAATACATGGCATACACCCCTGTAAATATGGCATGGCATTCTACAAAACACATGTAGAGCTCATGGTCATAGCATGCACACATTAATCATGGCAAAAATGACAAAAGGCCATTTGCTGAAACAGATCTGACAAATTCATCACATAGCCCTCTTCCAACAGCATTTCGGGCACCAAGATGAGCTCAAATGAAAATGATGCAATGAGATGAAATGATCTACTTGTCGAGACGAACATTTTGATATGCTACACGCACGAATCGGAGTTACAGATGCAGAGTTATGGCATGTCAAAGTATGCAAAAATTAACGAGAGGAAAGGGGAAAAGTCAACCGCTAGATCTAGGGTTCCTCGCGGCGCGTGAACCGAGGCCGGATCTGAGATCGCCGGAGCTCTCGCCGGAGTAGACGAAGAAGATGGCGGCCGGCTGGGGTCGGGCGCGGGGAGGCAGGGGACCCGTGGGGCGGCGCGGCTTTCGGCGCGACACGGCGATGAGCGGCTCCGGTCGTCGAGTCGGCGATGGGCGAGGGCGCGGGGAGGCGAGGGCCTCGGGTGGCGACGGCTCGGGCCGGGGGGCCCCCGCCTGGGCCCGGGCGGGCCGACGCGGGCGAGGCGGCGATGTGGTCTCCCCGGGACAGGTGGCGGCTCCGGGTTGGTCGGCGGAGGCAGAGGACGTGTCCGGTTGCGGCCGGACGTGTCCGATGGCGCGCGAGGTGATTTTCTAGGGTTTGGAAGGAGGGGATCCGGGATTTTCGAGGAGGGGATCTATATATAGGGGTAGAGGGAGCTAGGAAGCTCCAAATTGAGCACGGTTTTCGGCCACGCGATCGTGATCGAATGCTCTAGATGATAGAAGGGGTTTAGGTGGGTTTTGGGCCAAATTGGAAGGGTGTTGGGCTACAACACACACGAGGCCTTATCGGTCCCTCGGTTAACCGTTGGAGTATCAAACGACGTCCAAATCACATGAAACATGACAGGCGGTCTACCGGTAGTAAACCAAGGCCGCATGACAAGTCTCGGTCCAATCCGAAAACGTTTAACACCCACACACGAAAAGAGGTAGAAAAGGACCACCGGAGGACATAGGAGCGCCGGAATGCAAAATGGACAACGGGGAAAATGCTCGGATGCATGAGACGAACACGTATGCAAATGCAATGCACATGATCACACAATATGAGATGCATGACAAAGACAACAACACACGAAGACAAAAACCCGACAACGACGAAATGAAAATAACTTAGTGCCGGAAACGGCAAGAGTTGGGATACATATAAGGTAAATTACATCCGGGGTGTTACAACACTCCACCACTACAAAAGGATCTCGTTCCGAGATCTAGGACTAGAAAAACTCTGGGTACTCAGAACGGAGGTGGTCCTCGCGTTCCCAGGTGGCTTCACGGTCGGAATGGTGTGACCACTTGACTTTGAGGAATTTGATTGACTTGTTGTGAGTCTTGTGCTCAGTTTCCTCAAGAATAGCAACTGGGTGCTCACGATAAGAAATGTCTTCTTGGAGATCAATGTCTTCGAAGTTGACGGTGCGGTCAGGGGTCTTGAAGCACTTGCGGAGTTGAGACACGTGGAACACGTCGTGCACATTTGCAAAGTTGGAGGGAAGCTCGAGTTGATAGGCGAGATCGCATCTCTTGCTGACGATCTTGAAAGGACTCACGTATCTAGGGGCAATCTTCCCTTTGATACCGAAGCGACGAGTACCTTTCATTGGAGAGACGCGGAGGTAAACATGGTCTCCGATCTCGAAAGCCAAATCACGATGCTTACTATCATAGTAGCTCTTCTGGCGCTTGCGCAACTTTGAGGTTATCACGAATGACTTTGCACATCTCTTCTGTCTCTGTGATCAAGTCATTGCCAAGAAGTTAACATTCACCAGTCTCTGACTAGTTAAGAGGAGTACGGCACTTCCTGCCATAGAGAATTTCAAATGGGGCCTTGCCCGAACTCTCTTGAAAACTATTGTTGTAGGAGAACTCGGCATATGGAAGGCAATCTTCCCACTTCATACCGAAAGAGATAACGCAAGCCCTGAGCATATCTTCGAGAATCTGATTGACATGCTCGACTTGGCCACTAGTTTGGGGATGAAAAGTTGTGCTGAACGGATGTTGGTGCCCATGGCCTTCTGAAAAGAATCCCATAACTTTGAGGTGAAGATGCTGCCACGATCTAAAGAAATCAACTTCAGAATGCCGTGCAGAGAGACAATCCGAGAGGTATATAGCTCTGCCAATTGAGCTGCTGTGATGGATTCTTTGATAGAAAGGAAATGAGCCACTTTAGTGAGTTTGTCGATGACAATGAATGTAGCATCATTGCCATGCTTGGACTTTGGAAATCCAGTCACGAAGTCCATCTCAATGTGGTCAAACTTCCATTCTGGAATGGCAAGAGGTTGGAGGAGACCAGCTGGTCGTTGGTGTTCTGCCTTCACTCTTCTGCAAACATCACATTCATTCACGAACTGAGCAATCTCACGCTTCATTCGAGTCCACCAATACGACTGCTTGAGGTCATGGTACATCTTTGTACTCCCAGGGTGGATGGAGAGGAGTGAATTGTGAGCCTCATTCATAATGACTTTACGAAGGTCACGTTTAGGCACCACAATGCGATCCTTGAAGAATAGAGTATCCTTGTCATCAAGGCGATAGCACCTGTACTTGGGTTGACTCTTGGCAATCCCAATCTTCACCTTCTTCACCATAGCATCAAGAAGTTGAGCCTCGCGAATCTGATCTTCCAAAGTAGGAGAGACTTGGAGGTTGGCCAGAAAACCTTGAGGAACAACTTGCAGGTTGAGTTTGCGGAAAGCTTCACAAAGCTCGGGTTGGTAAGGCTTGAGAATCAGACTGTTGTAGTAAGCCTTCCTGCTCAATGCATCCGCAATTAAATTGGCCTTTCCTGGAGTATATTCGATACTCGAATTATACTCTTGAATCATTTCGACCCAACGAGTCTGCCTGAGGTTGAGATTAGGCTGAGTGAAGATGTATTTGAGACTCTTATGATCAGTGAAGATGTCCACTTTTCTTCTCAATAAGAGATGTCTCCAAGTCAAAAGAGCATGGACAACTGCCACCTACTCGAGGTCATGAGTGGGGTAGTTCTTTTCATTGGGCTTCAACTGGCGAGAAGTATAAGCCACAACTTTCTTCTCTTGCATCAACAATGCACCAAGACCTTGAAGAGAGGCATCGCAGAAGACCTCAAACGGTTTGGATTCATCAGGAGGAGTCAGAATTGGAGCAGTGACTAATTTCTCTTTCAGGGTGTTGAAAGCGATGTCACATTCCGGAGACCAGATGTACTTCACATGCTTCTAGAGAAGGTTGGAAAGAGGCTTCGTGATCTTTGAGAAGTTCTCAACGAACCTTCGACAATAGCTTGTGAGCCCAAGGAAGCTGAGGAGTTGCTTCACGTTCTGAGGTGGTTCCCAATTCACAATTGCGGACACCTTCTCAGGATTCACCGCTATGCCCTTGGCAGAGATGATCTGTCCAAGGTAGAGAACCTCAACGAGCCAAAACTCGCACTTAGAAAACTTGGCATAGAACTGATGTTCTCTGAGCTTATCGAGCACCAAACGCAAGTGCTTTGCATGATCTTCCTTGTTCTTGGAAAAGACCAAAATGTCATCGAGGTAGACCAAGACGAAGTCATTTGTGTAGGGGTTGAAGATGAAGTTCATCATGCGAGAGAAAGTTGGCGGAGCATTGACGAGGACAAAAGACATGACAATGTATTCATATGAACCATAGCTTGTTCTGAATGCTGTCTTAGGGATATCTTCTTCACGAATGCGAATCTGGTGATAGCCCATACGGAGATCCAGCTTGGAGAATACTTGAGCACCTTTGAGTTGTTCAAACAGCTCGTTGATGTTGGGAAGTGGGTACTTGTTCTTTATAGTCTTCTTGTTCAATGGACGGTAGTCAACACAGAGTCGGTCCGTTCCATCCTTCTTCTTCATAAAAAGAACTCCACAACCCCACGGAGAAGAACTAGGTCGGAAGAGACCCATACGCTCTTGTTCATCGAGTTGCTTCTTCAGCTCCTTCAACTCTTTAGGTCCAAGCTTGTAAGGACGTTTGCAAACAGGTTCCGTGTCAGGCTCAAGATCGATAACAAATTCAACTGGCCGGTGCGGAGGCATTCCTGGAAGCTCTTTTGGAAAGACGTTCTAGATATTCGCAAAAAACCGGAATTTGAGAGATGGCATCTAGCTCATCCTTCTCATTGAGAGAAAACAGACGGATGGTATTATCCCTTGCGGCAAAGACAATTGCATCCTCAGACGAATGAGTCAATTGAATCTGCCTGGCGGCACAATCAAGCTGAGCCTTGTGCTTAGAAAGCCAATCCATTCCAAGAATAAGATCAATATCCGAGTTACCAAGGACCATTGGAGAAGCCAGAAACTTGAAATCACCCATCAAGATAGAAATATCAGGAACCATCATGCTAGAACTCAGACGCTTAGCCGGAGAAACAACTTGCAATGCTTTAGGTAATGCCTTAGTGCCAAAATTGTTCTCCGGTGCAAATGGGAATGACATGAAAGAATGCGATGCACCAGAGTCAAAAAGAACTTTTGCTGGAATATCGTTAACAGGAAGGTTACCCATGATGACATCTGACGAGTCCTCTGCCTGAGATGCATTCATCATGTTGACCTTGGCGTGCTTGGGGTTATGCTTGACCATAGCTGTACTTGCAGATCTCACAAGAGGAGGAGGAAGACGCCTCTGATTGAAGCATTTGTTGGCATAGTGACCCTTCTGTTGGCACTTGTTGCACGTGACCTTGGAAAGCGGACGGTGATACAGAGCACTTGATCTTGGAGCTTGAGACGAAGTCTTATTCTAAAAGATTGGGTTGGGTGGGTGGGAAGATCCATTGCCACCTTTGCTCTTCTGCTGATAAGGCTGACAGAACAGAGGAGGAGGAAGCCAATACTTTTGCTGCTTAGCCACTTGAGTTGAGGAAGAAGGAGTTGCATCTCTGATTCGCTTCTTGGAAGCATCACATTTCAGTTGGGCAGCCTCTTGCTTCATTGCCATGTTGTAAAACTCATCGTACTTCTTGGGCTTAAAAAGGACGAGAGCTAGCTGGAGTTCTTCTCTGAGACCACCCCTGAACTGGTATATCATGCTCTTCTCGTCAGGGACGTCTTGCTTAGAAAAATGGGCAAGCTTCTGAAACATGATGTTGTACTGGTAAACAGACATAGTGCCTTGCTTCAGGTTGCGGAATTCCTCACGCTTGCTTTCAACCACACTCTGAGGAATATGATGAGCTTTGAAGTCTTGACGGAATTCATCCCAGGTAATCGCACGGCCTCCTCTGGAATCTTTGTACTGCTGAAACCATTCTGTAGCTTGGTCTTTGAGTTGGAAGGAGGCAAACTTGACAAAGTCCTTAGGCCTGACGTTACTGCACTCGAAATGCTTGCATATGTCCACGAGCCAATCATCAGCGTCTGTTGCCTCAACACAATTGCTGAAGGTCTTTGGCTGGTTAGCGAGGAACTGGTTGAGTGTAGCAAACTGATTCTGATTGTTGCCATGGCCCTGGTTCCCTTGGTTGCGCTCTTGAAGAAGTTGCATGATCAGATGCGTGTTTGCATTGGTAGCGGCCATCATAGCTTGCCATGCCTCCGGAGGTGGAGGTGGCGGTGGCAGATCAGGATTCGGAGTCGTGCGCGTTGGAGGAGCCATCCTGAAGAGGGTGACATCCGTTAGCATCATGACCGACATATATTCAAGCTGAATCAAACGGATTGAAATTGCAACATATTGTCTTCACATCCGAACAAAATGAACGAATGCATTCCAATTGAAATGGTCACATTTCCATAAATTGAGAAGCCACTTAGAAAGAGGTAGAAGAATAAAACCACAAGGTACGGACAAGAACGAATACTCGGTAAGGATTACCCAATCTCAAACCAAATATCCGCAGAAGAAGAACTAGAGCTACAAGAATTCCCACCTATGAAACTCCTGAACCTTTCTGGTTATGCAATCAGGTGTTGGGGATACAGGGGAAGCATAATATCTCACCCAAAACTAGCAAATCCTACATCCAGCTATATCCATCCTTCAACACATAACCCAGAAACCTTCAGAAATCATTTACCTAAACCTTCGAAAAGCATCCGTTATACAAGTTATGGCAATACTCCCGAACTCCCGCCCCAGTACTGGGTGGAGTCGAGGTTATCTCACCAACAACTGCATAAAAGAGATTTTCAATGTCGGCGAAACTCAGGTATTCCAGAATCTCAACGATAAAATTCTGATGACAACACCTCGGAGCTCAACTCCCTGGGACACTGCCACAACCGCTAAATGTCAGGAGGCACCAAGAACAATGTTCTCGTCACAAAACCATCGGAACGATTCCAAGATACTCGTGTGATCCTAAATTTTTTTAGTGAAATTTGAGAAGAGAAGAGTCAAAACTCTACGTCAGGATGCCTCACCAGAGCGACGAAGGGACTGAGGAGTAAAAAGAATTCCTAACTCTTCGATATATATAATCCTAAAGAACTCAAAACATTTTTCTAGACTCAACAACGCCAACGATTCAATCAAGCAGGGGGCTCCTAAGGTCGGGGAAGGCTCTGATTACCAACTTGTAACGTCCTCGGTGCGGCTATATCTCCTATGTGTCGAAGCACGACTTAGAGGCATAACCGCATTGAAAGCTATGTCACAAGTGAGGTAATCTTCACAACAACCCATGTAAATAAATAAAGGGGAAAAGATACATGGTTGGCTTACACTCACCATGTCACACAAATACATGAATATCATTACATTCATCCAATACACTCATGGTCCGACTAGGGTAACAAAATAAAGATCAACCCCAAATGCAACAAAGTACCCGATCGCCCCAACTGGGCACCACTACTGATCATCTGGGAAAGACACATAGTAATGACGAGAGTCTTCATTGAACTACCACTTGAGCTCGGTCATATCATCTGGAATGGTATCATCGGTCCCTGCATCTGGTTTTGGAAGTAAATTCTAAGTCACGGGGACTCAGCAATCTCACACCCTCGCGATCAAGACTATTTAAGCTTATAGGTAAGGCAAAGGTATGAGGTGGAGCTGCAGCAAGCGACTAGCATATATGGTGGCTAACCTATTCGTAAAAGAGAGCGAGAAGAGAAGGCAAAAGCATGGTCAAACAACTATGATCAAGAAGTGATCCTAGAACAACCTACGTCAAGCATTACTCCAACACCGTGTTCACTTCCCGGACTCCGCCGAGAAGAGACCATCATGGTAACACACGTGGTTGGTTCATGTTAATTAAGTTAAGTTTCATGTTATCTACAACCGGACATTAACAAATTCCCATCTACCCATAACCGCGGGCACGGCTTTCGAAAGTTCAAATCCCTGCAGGGGAGTCCCAACTTAGCCCATAACAAGCTCTCACGGTCAATGAAGGATATTCCTTCTCCTGAGACATTCCGATCAGACTCGGCATCCCGGTTACAAGGCATCCTCGACAATGGTAAAACAAGTCCAGCAACACCGCTCGAATGTGCCGACAAATCCCGATAGGAGCTGCACATATCTCGTTCTTAGGGCACACTCAGATGAGACTAGCTACGAGTAAAACCAACCCTCAAGTTTCCCCGAGGTGGCCCCGCAGGCAGCTCAGTCGGACCAACACTCAGAGGAGCACTGGCCCAGGGGGGTTTAATAAAGATGACCCTCGGGCTCCGGAAACCCAAGGGAAAAAGAGGCTAGGTGGCAAATGGTAAAACCAAGGTTGGGCATTGCTAGAGGAATTTTATTCAAGGCGAACTGTCAAGGGGTTCCCGTTATAACCCAACCGTGTAAGGAACGCAAAATCCGGGAACATAACACCGATATGACGGAAACTAGGGCGGCAAGAGTGGAACAAAACACTAGGCATAAGGCCGAGCCTTCCACCCTTTACCAAGTATATAGGGGCATTAAGATGACAAGATAATATTGTGATAACCCAACAATTAACAATGTTCCAATAAGGAACGATCTCCAATCTTCACCTGCAACTAGCAACGCTATAAGAGGGGCTGAGCAAAGCGTTAACATAGCCAAACAACGGTTTGCTAGGACATGGTGGGTTAGAGGTTTGACATGGCAACATGGGAGGCATTATAAGCAAGTGGTAGGCATTGTAGCATAGGCATAGCAAAAGAGCGAGCATCTAGCAAGCAAAGATAGAAGTGATTTCGAGGGTATGGTCATCTTGCCTGCAAAGTTGTCAGAGTTGCCTTGATCCTCATAAGCGAACTCAACGGGCTCCTCATTCACGAGCTCGTCTCCCGGCTCTACCCAAGCAAGAAAAACAAGCAAAAGGAACAGAATCAACCACGTGCAATACTCAGACAACATGATGCAAACATGGTATGATATGCGGGATGAGATATGCGATGCATATGCAAGATTTGGACAGGAATGAATGAACCTGGACTCAACTTGGAAATCCAAGAGTGCCACTGGAAAGGTGAGGTGATTTTGGTGGAAATCGATGTAAAGATCACCAGAATCGGATGCACGGTTTGGAAATGGCAAGCAAAACAAATATGGCACCGGTCTGCGATAATCAGCAAGTGACCATCTAAATGCATCAAGAACAACATGCTACAACACTCCAACATGAAAACAAAATAGATGGAAGGGATCCACTCATGAAGCTTGACAAAATATGAACTCTAAGCTACGGCTAATTCATCCATTAACAGATTCAAACAAGCATGGCAAAAGTGCAAAAGATAACAGGTTTCAGACTTTGTGAAATTAACACAAGTCTGGAATTTATAGCAAAAGTAGAGCTCGATTGACTCAAGCTAGGGTGCTCCATAAATGCAAACAAAGACATGGATGGATAGAGCACCACAATATTAACAAAACATCCTTACTGATCATCTTCAAAATCGGCACGGATCACTAGGAAACAACATGAACATATGACATAAAAACAAAAACAGGACAAGGACTTAGAGAAATTCTAAGTCCCTGAAATCAGCATCAACTATTACGCTACTTTGCATGCTTGTGCTAGTCACCACAAAGATCACAAAAATACATGGCATGGCATTCTACAAAACACCCCTGTAAAGATGGCATGGCATTCTACAAAACACATGTAGAGCTCATGGTCATAGCATGCACACATTAATCATGGCAAAAATGACAAAAGGCCATTTGCTGAAATAGATCTGACAAATTCATCATATAGCCCTCTTCCAACAGCATTTCGGGCATCAAGATGAGCTCAAATGAAAATGATGCAATGAGATGAAATGATGTACTCGTCGAGACGAACATCTTTATATGCTACACGCACGAATCGGAGTTACGGATGCAGAGTTATGGCATGTCGAAGTATGCAAAAATTAACGAGAGGAGAGGGAAAAAGTCAACCGCTAGATCTAGGGTTCCTCGCGGCGCACGAACCGAGGCCGGATCTGAGCTCGCCGGAGCTCTCGCCGGAGTAGATGAAGAAGACGGCAGCCGGCGGGGGTCAGGCACAGGGAGGCCGGGACCCATGGGGCGGCGCGGCGCGGCGACGAGCGGCTCCGGTCGCCGAGTCAGCGGTGGGCGAGGGCGGCGAGCGGCGACCGACTTCCGGCGAAGGCAGCGGGTGCAGACGGCGGCGGGGCGGCGCCCGCGACGAAGGTGATGGCGGCAGGGATCGGGCGCGGGCGCTGGGAGGCGAGGGCCTCGGGCGGCGGCGGCTCGGGCCGGGGGGCCCCGCCTGGGCCTGGGCGGGCCGGCGCGGGCGAGGCGGCAATGTGGTCTCCCCGGGACAGGTGGCGGCTCCGGGTTGGTCGGCGGAGGCGACGGACGTGTCCGGTTGCGGTCGGACGTGTCCGATGGCGCACGAGGTGATTTTCTAGGGTTTGGAAGGAGGGGATTCGGTATTTTCGAGGAGGGGTCTATATATAGGGGTAGAGGGAGCTAGGAAGCTCCAAATTGAGCACAGTTTTCGGCCACGCGATCGTGATCGAACGCTCTAGATGATAGAAGGGGTTTAGGTGGGTTTTGGGCCAAATTGGAAGGGTGTTGGGCTGCAACACACACAAGGCCTTATCGGTCCCTCGGTTAACCGTTGGAGTATCAAACGAAGTCCAAATGACACGAAACTTGACAGGCGGTCTACCGGTAGTAAACCAAGGACGCATGACAAGTCTCGGTCCAATCCGAAAACGTTTAACACCCGCACACGAAAAGAGGTAGAAAAGGACCACCGGAGGACATAGGAGCGCCGGAATGCAAAATGGACAACGGGGAAAATGCTCGGATGCATGAGACGAACACGTATGCAAATGCAATGCACATGATGGCACGATATGAGATGCATGACAAAGACAACAACACACGAAGACAAAAACCCGACAACGACGAAATGAAAATAACTTAGTGCCGGAAACGGCAAGAGTTGGGATACATATAAGGTAAATTACATCCGGGGTGTTACAGCTTCGTTGTGGGTCGACTTGCCCCTGGGCTGGAAGACGGTGGGCGATTTCCTTTGTGAGATACCCGGCCACCCGAAGCTCGGTAATGTCCTTCTCCTTGACGGTGGAGGCCATCCACTTGCTCGAGTGGGAAAGAGGAGAACTTGGGCGCTAGAGCTCAAGAGTGGAAGGGCAGAGGAAGAGAGAAGGCGTGGGAGAAGAAGGGGAATCCTTATCTCCTTATAAAGGAAGTGAATATCGAATGCCTCCCCACTCGCCCTAAAACTCGCCTATTCCTAAGGGCTGTGTAAACGGCATGGTTGGGTTACCCATGCCCGTATTGATGAGAATCCCGCGATAAGGGGGCACAATCTCTGCTTTGACAAGACATGCCAATGGAAACCGCATCTTGAAACGCGGAACGGCAGACGAAAATGGTTCAATATAATGGCCGAACAAACGTGATATCATCTTGTAAAAAGTTGTCAGAAGATGGGACTCGTGAAATATTATATTCTCTGCAGTCATGTGGGGTACTTATGTTGCAGATCCGGACACCTTCGTTTTATCCGAAGACTATCTTGGAGTATTAGGAAAGTGGAACCCGTCTTGCAATGCCGAAGACAATCTGCCCGCCGGACACATCGTCATTGAAGCCTAGTTCAAGGGCTACTGAGGGAGTCCTGGACTAAGGGGTCCTTGGGCGTCCGACCTATTGGATATGGGATGGACTGTTCGGCCGTGAAGATACGAAGACCAAAGCCTCTACCCGTGTCTGGATAGGACTCTCCATGGCGTGGAAGGCAAGCTTGGCGATCAACTATGAAGATTCCTTTGTCTGTAACCGACCTTGTGTAACCCTAGATCCCTCCTGTGTCTATATAAACGGGAGGGCTAGGTCCGTAGATAGAGACACATAATCATAGCCAGGATAGACTTTTAGGGTTTAGTCATTACGATCTCGTGGTAGATCAACTCTTGTAATACTCATATTCATCAAGATCAATCAAGCAGGAAGTAGGGTATTACCTCCATAGAGAGGGCCCGAACCTGGGTAAACATTGTGCCCCTCGTCTCCGGTTACCATCGATCCTAGACGCACAGTTTGGGACCCCCTACCCGAGATCCGCCGGTTTTGACACCGACACCCGGCTCCTGTTATTACCACCTTACGTTCTGCTTGTTCGGTTAAGGTAGTAAAGGGAGAACTACTGTGATTGTGTTTCTGGTTCATCTGGTCAAACACCTCAGTAGAGAAAGCCGAAAACTGACTGTCATGGTATGGTGAGAGCTGGTCGGCTATTCGGGAACTTAATGTAAATCTCTTGCGATTTTTTTGTGTTATACGAAGGACTGACTTCGGTTCGGTCACGCGCCTAAGGCATCCCTGTTCGGATAGCCGCATGTGCACCAGGGGCTAGTTCTTTGCCCCACAGTCAAACTCCTATGGCTAAGTGAAAGTGCTAAAGCCGCATAGTCTGATTGCCTGGTTCGTTACATAAGTCACGTCCTTTATGGACCAAGACATTGGGTCAAGAGTGATTACACGTTATTATGAACACCCCCGTAGCATCTACGTGGGGGCTGAAGCCGACGACTGGCAAACTTTCAAGAATAATAAAATACGGCCACACAGGAGGTATGTAGTTCGGATAAAAGCATAATTATATTACAAAGCCTTAGTTTATAATACAACGTCTGGGAAGTTCGGATACATTCACTCAAACATGATATCCTTTGAGCATTGACCATCTATCAAACAGGCACCCTCTAGGACGTCTTCGAAATAGCGCTCCGGCTTGCGGTGGTCCTTGCCTCCTAGCGGGCCCTCGACTGCCACGACAGCGGCCTTCATTTTCGCCCACTGCATCTTGACACGGGCGAAGGCCATCCATGCACCTTCTATACATGAAGACCGCTTGACCGCGTCAATTTGGGGCAGCGCGTCGACAACTCGCTGCACCAGGTCGAAATAGCTGCTTGGAATAGGTTTGATCGGCCACAACCGGACTATGACGTCGCTCATAGCCAATCCGGACATCCTATGCAGCTCGACCCACTGCGCCATCTGGTCATTCAACAGCGCTAGGCGCTCCTGCGCCGCGAACTGTGACCAGAATAGCTTCTCCGTCGTGTGCCCCTCCTGGTCCCGGAAGAACTGCGCGGCGTCGGCAGCACTCTTCGGAAGATCCGCAAAGGCATCTAGAGCACTCCATAGTCGAGTGAGAAAGGCATACTTCTGATTGCCAAATTTACTCTGTAAGAGAAAGGGCTTACCGGCCGCTATCTATCCAGCTTGTTTGATCTCCTTGCGCGCCGCTCGGGATTTGGCCCGCGCCTCCTTAGCCTCTTGAAGAGCCTTGTCAAGGTCGGTCGCCTGGGCTTTATTCTTCTCTTCTAGGGACTCGCACTTGCTGGTGGTGTCCTTGAGCGCTTGCTCCACTTCGGTCATCCGCTCCTCGTATTGGCGACGGATGACCTGTTCGGACTCCAAGTCCTCGGCCGCTTTATCAACGGCCGCTTTATCAATGGCCGGTTTGTTCACCCTTGCCTGCTCCTTGGCCTGCAATCATACACATAGCAGCGCATGAGCTCCAACTCAGATTCTGCATATTAATACAGGCATGAATGAGATATTTTGAAACATACCTTGCGCTTCATCAAACCTCTTGTTGATGCAAATGAGATCCTCATCGGCCAGCCCTAGCTTACGCTTGAGCTCGGATACTTCGGCGGCCTGGACGGTTGCCGATAATAGTGAAGCATGTTCCTCAAAATAGACAAGCACATTATCTCCTACGAATATTATCGATCCTCTGTTCGTCCTTTTTTCCAAAAGGCGAACAGAGTCTCAAGGGCTACCACCTATATACAGGCATATTTTTCATATGAAAAGCGGTCAAGAATATTACATCGCATACCTTGTATCCTATTAGAAGGCTAGTGAAGGCTTCGTTTAGCCTGCTCTTGCCAGACCGAACCTTTTGAACCACCACACCCATCAGGGTGCAGTGCTCCTCCATGATGGAAGCATGTTGCAGTGCCTCCATCAGTATTTTCGACTCCTCCGGATTAGTGGAGGTCGCCACTGGAGTTGGCACTCCCCCTCCGAAGGGGGTCGCTTATTTGGTTCCGGAGCCACTTGGGTTTGCGGAATGGTGTTCGGCTGGGGGCCAGACTGGTCAAGGCCCCCGTCGTCAGTCTCCACGGGGATTGCTTCCCCCGTGTTCTCGGCAGCTAAGGTGTTACCCTCTGGCACCGTTTTGGCGGCCTCCTGTACCGCTCTGCTGCCCGGAGAGGCCCTTCGGGACAACCCTTCAGTGTCGTCCATGGTGATAGGCGGGGAGGCTTGCGGAGGCGACTCGCTCTCCATCATCCCCAGATCCAAAGAATTCCCCTCCGACGATTGTCGGGGGAGGTCGCGGGCCGTACTACATCATACATTGTGTTAAGATCACAATTACAAAAACCGGACTTATGTAAGGCATCCTCGGATACTTACGATGCGGCGAGGGGCTTCGACTTGGGGCGCCACTCGGGGATGGCTTCGACATCCGAATCCGAGCCGTCTAGGAGGGATATTTTCCCCCTCTTGGGCGCCTCTGCCTCTGGGTTTACAGAGGCCGCCCTTTTCTTATTCCTCCCCTTCGGGGGAGAATTGCTTTCTGCCTCTCCCTCCTCTTCATCTTCATCTTCCTCGTGGGAGGAATGAGTTTAGGTCTCTCCGGACACTGCATCTGAAGTACCTTTACGGCGGAGACCACCTCTGGCCTCCTTGCTCTTCTTCTTGGCCTTTTTCTCCGACGCTTGATAGGGCGCCGGGACCAGCATCCTCATTAACAGAGGATCAGCTGGGTTTTCAGGGAGTGGAGCCGGACACCTGATCCACTCCGCCTTCTTTGTCCATCCCTATTTATAGGACGGAATTCTCAGTGCACCCCTTTGATTGATGAACGAAGTTATGTTTGAAAATTTAGCACTTATCGGGGAGGCCGGATGATTGCAGTCGAGGCCGATGTCCTCGGACGTCTTTGGCCACGACTTTTGAGTCTTGAAGAGCAGCTTCTAGATCACTTCATGCATCGTGCCGAAGAACCGTTGCTGGGTCTGCGGCCCTTCCGGATTGAACTCCCACATGCGGAGAGGCTGACGTTGGCAGGGAAGGGTTTGGTAGATGAGCTCACCTGGTTCATGTCAGTGAGCCTGGTTTTCTTATCTATGATACTTTTGATGCGCTTTCGCAGCGTCAATACCTCGTCGGATGATACCCAATCCAGACCCTTCTTGGTCCATGACGCAAGTCACAGCGGGTCCGAATCTGAAAGCAGGAGCGGCTGGCCACTTGGTGCCGCGGGGTTCGGTGATGTAGAACCACTCCTGCTGCCATGTCTCGACGGTCTCCACAAAAGCCCCTCTAGGCCAGATACATTGGGAAGTTTGCTCACCATGGCGCCGCCGCAATCCATGTGCTGCCCCTCGACCACCTTCGACTTCATGTTGAAAGCCTTGAGTCATAGGACGAAGTGTGGGAGGATGCGGAGGAATAGCTCACACACAATGATGAATGCCGAGGTGTGGAGAAAGGAGTTCGAGGATAGATCGTGAAAATCTAGCCTGCAATAGAACATGAGACCACGAACAAAGGGGTGGAGGGGAAACCCTAGTCCACGGAGGAAGTGAGGGATGAACACAACCCTCTCACCGGTCTCTAGAGTGGGGATGACTTGCTCTTTGGTAGGGAGCTTGTGTTTGATTTCTGCTGTTAAGTACCTCACCTCACGGAGCTCCTTGATGTCCTTCTCCATCACAGAGGAGGCCACCCACTTGCCTTGAGAGACGGATCCGAACATGGTTAGAGTGATTGGTCATGATGGAAAAGATTGAAGCTTGGGTGCTGGAGCTCGAGGACGAAAGGATTGAGGAAGAAGAAGGCATGGGGTAAAAGACGGGTCCTTATTCCCTTATAAAGGCAGTAAATATCGAGCGCCCCCTCACAAGCCTTAAAACTCCCCTATTCCCAAGGGGTCATGCGAACGGCACAGTTGGATTACCCAAAACCGTATTGATGAGAATCCTGCTATAAGGGGATACGATCTCTGCTTTGACAAGACATGTCAATAGAGGCCGCGCCTCGAGACGCGAAGCGGGAGGCCACAAAATGGCTCGAAATAATGATAAAGCCAAACGTAACATCTCGCCAAAAAAGCTGTCAGTAGACATGACTTATTTTGTTTGAGTATTTTGCCCTTGTGGTTCAGGGTTGTAACTGTTATACAGAGCCAGATATAGTTCTGTTGCTCAACTGCTTTGGAGTATTCGGAGGAGGAACCCGCCTTGCAATGCCGAAGATAGTCTGCATGCTAGACACATCGTAATTGAAGCCTAGTTTAGGGGCTACTGAGGGAGTCCTGGATTAGGGGGTATCCGGGCGTCCGGGCTATGTGACATGGGCCGTACTAATGGGCCGTGAAGATACAAGATAGAAGGCCTTCCCCCATGTCCGGATGGGACTCTCCTTTGCGTGGATGGCAAGCTTGGCGTCCGGATGTGTAGTTTCCTTTCTCTGTAAACCGACTATGTACAACCCTAGGCCCCTCCAGTGTCTATATAAACCAAAGGGTTTAGTCTCTAGAGGCTAAGACAAATCATACAAGCTAGACATCTAGGGTTTAGCCATTACGATCTCGAGGTAGACCGACTCTTGTAACCCTTATACTCATCAAAGCCAGTCAAGAAGGAAGTAAGGTATTACCTGCATTAAGAGGGTCTGAACCTGGGTAAACATCGTGTCCCCTGCCTCCTGTTACCTTCGATCCTCAGACGCACAGTTCGGGAACCCCTACCTGAGATCGGCCGGTTTTGACACCGACATTGGGGCTTTCATTGAGAGTTCCACTGTGTCATTAATGGAAGGCTCGATGGCTCGTTCGATCATCTACAACGATGCCGTTTCTTGGGAAGCTTTCCTCCCCGGCCAGATTTTTATATTTGCTGGCTTCGTTCTGCGTGCCAACTCGATTGGCCACCTCAAACAGATTGACAACTACGCCCCTGGTCATTAGATCAGTTTCAGGAACCTAAATTATGTCATTGATATCCGAGGAGACTTGATCTTCGAAGGGTTCACGACCCCGACCACTACTCTGGCCTCAGATTCGGAGCAAACCACCAGGTCCAAATATGGGAGTTTGGAGCCCACCGGACTCTCCGCTGCAAACCACACTATCGAGGATTCGGAGGCGATTATGTCCGCGACAAGCTCGGAATCAGACCGGGTTCCCCGTATCCTTGAAAGGCGACAAGATGATGATGGCCATATCATGTAGTTGGCGAGACGACAATGATGCTACGATGGTGATCATGACGGTGCTTTGGAGATGGAGATCAAAAGCACGAGATGATGATGGCCATACCATGTCACATATTTTGATTGCATGTGATGTTTATCTTTTATGCATCTTATTTGGTTTAGTACGGCGGTAGCATTATAAGACGATCCCTCACTAAATTTCAAGGTATAAGTATTCTCCCTGAGTATGCATCGTTGCTACAGTTCGTCGTGCCGAGACACCACGTGATGATCGGCTGTGATAAGCTCTACGTTCACATACAACGGGTGTAAGACAATTTTGCACGTGCAGAATACTCAGGTTAACCAACGACAATTTTGCACGAGCCTAGCATATACATATATGGCCTCGGAACACTGAGACCGAAAGGTCGAACGTGAATCATATAGTAGATATGATCAACATAGAGATGTTCACCATTGAAAACTGCTCCATCTCACGTGATGATCGGACATGATTTAGGTGATATGGATCACATGATCATTTAGATGACTAGAGGGATGTCTATCTAAGCGGGAGTCCTTTAGTAGTATGATTAATTGAACTTAAATTTATCATGAACTTAGTCTTGATAGTTTTTGCATAACTATGTTGTTGTAGATCAATGGCCCGTGCTACCGTTCCCTTGAATTTTAATGCATTCCTAGAGAAAGCTAGGTTGAAAGATGATGGTAGCAACTACACAGACTGGGTCAGTAACTTGAGGATTATCCTCATTGCTGCATAGAAGAATTACGTCCTGGAAGCACTGTTAGGTGCAAGGCCTGCTGCAAGAGCAACTCCGGATGTTATGAACATCTGGCAAGCTAAAGCTGATGACTACTCGATAGTTCACTGTGCCATGCTTTACAGCTTAGAATCAGTACTTCAAAGACTTTTTGAACGTCATGGAGCATATGAGATGTTGCAAGCTGAAGTTAATATTTCAGGAAAATGCCCGAGTTGAGAGATATGAAGTCTCCAACAAGTTCTATAGCTGCAAGATGGAGGAGAACAGTTCTGTCAGTGAACACATACTCATAATGTCTGGGTACCATAACCACTTGACTCAGCTGGGAGTTAATCTTCCGGATGATAGTGTCATTGACAGAGTTCTTCAATCACTGCCAGCAAGCTATAAAAGCTTCGTGATGAACTATATGCAAGGGATGGAAAAGACAATTCCCGAGCTCTTCACGATGCTTAAGGCTGTGGAGGTAGAAATCAAGAAGGAGCATCAAGTGTTGATGGTTAACAAGACCACTAGTTTTAAGAAAAAAGGCAAAGGTAAGAAGGGGAACTTCAAGAAGAATAGCAAGCAAGTTGCTACTCCCGGGAAAGAAGCCCAAGTCTAGACCTAAGCCTAAAACTGAGTGCTTCTACCACAAAGGGACTGGTCACTGGAAGCAGAACTTCCCCAAGTATTTGGCGGATAAGAAGGATGGCAAAGTGAAAGGTATATTTTATATACATGTTATTGATGTGTACCTTACTAATGCTCGTAGTAGCGCCTAGGTATTTGATACTGGTTCAATTGCTCATATTTGCAACTCGAAATAGGGGCTATGGATTAAATGAAGATTGGCTCAGGACAAGGTGACGATGCGTGTCGGAAATGGTTCCAAGGTCGATGTGATCGCCGTCGGCACGCTACGTCTACATCTACCTTCGGGATTAGTTTTAGACCTGAATAATTGTTATTTGGTGCCAGCATTGAGCATGAACATTATATCTGGATCTTGTTTGATGCGAGATGGTTATTCATTTAAATCGGAGAATAATGGTTGTTCTATTTATATGAGTAATATATTTTATGGTCATGTACCCTTGATGAGTGGTCTATTTTTGTTAAATCTCGGTCGTAGTGATACACATATTCATAATATTGATGTCAAAAGATGCAAAGTTAATAATGATAGTGCGACTTATTTGTGGCACTGCCGTTTAGGTCATATTGGTGTAAAGCGCATGAAGAAACTCCATGCCGATGGGCTTTTGGAATCACTTGATTATGAATCATTTGATGCTTGCGAACCATGCCTCATGGGCAAGATGACTAAAACTCCGTTCTATGGAACAATGGAGTGAGCCACTGACTTATTGGAAATAATACATACTGAGGTATGGGGTCCAATGAGTGTTGAGGCTCATGGCGGTATCATAGTTTTTTGACCTTCACAGATGATTTGAGCATATATGGGTATATCTACTTAATGAAACATAAGTTCGAAACATATGAAAAGTTCAAAGAATTTCAGAGTGAACTGGAAAATCATCGTAACAAGAAAATAAAGTTTCTACGATTTGATCGTGGAGGTGAATATTTGAGTAATGAGTTTGATCTTCATTTAAAACAAAGTGGAATAGTTTCGCAACTCACGCCACCTGGAACACCACAGCATAATGGTGTGTCCGAATGTCGTAACCGTACTTTATTAGATATGGTGCGATCTATGATGTCTCTTACCGATTTAGCACTGTCGTTTTGGGGTTATGCTTTAGAGACGGCTACATTCACGTTAAATAGGGCACCATCTAATTCCACTGAGATCACACCATATGAATTGTGGTTTGGCAAGAAACCTAAGTTGTCGTTTCTTAAAGTTTGGGGTTGCGATGCTTATGTGAAAAAGCTTCAACCTGATAAGCTCGAACCCAATCCGGAGAAATGCGTCTTCATAGGATACCCAAAGGAAACCGTTGGTTACACCTTCTATCACAGATCCGAAGGCAAGATATTCATTGCTAAGAATGGATCCTTTCTAGAGAAGGAGTTTCTCTCAAAAGAAGTGAGTGGGAGGAAAGTAGAACTTGATGAGGTAGTTGAACCTTCTCTCGAATTGGAAAGTAGTTCATCACAGAAATCAGTTCTAGTGATGCCTACACCAATTAGTGAGGAAATTAATGATGCTGGCCATGAAACTTCAGATCAAGTTACTACCGAACCTCGTAGGTCAACCAGATTACGTTCCGCACCAGAGTGGTATGATAATCCTGTTCTGGAAGTCATGTTACTAGACAATGACAAACCTACTAAGGGAGTCCTGGATTAGGGGGTGTTCGGGTAGCCGGACTATACCTTCAGCCGGACTCCTGGACTATGAAGATACAAGATTGAAGACTTCGTCCCGTGTCCGGATGGGACTTTCCTTGGCGTGGAAGGCAAGCTTGGCGATGCGGATATTCAAGATCTCCTACCATTGTAACCGACTCTGTGTAACCCTAACCCTATCATGTGTCTATATAAACCGGAGGGTTGTAGTCCATAGGCAATCAACTCCATACACAACAATCATACCATAGGATAGCTTCTAGGGTTTAGCCTCCTTGATCTCGTGGTAGATCTACTCTTGTACTACCCATATCATCAATATTAATCAAGCAGGAGTAGGGTATTACCTCCATCAAGAGGGCCCGAACCTGGGTAAAACAAAGTGTCCCCTGTCTCCTGTTACCATCCGGCCTAGACGCACAGTTCGGGACCCCCTACCCGAGATCCGCCGGTTTTGACACCGACATTGGTGCTTTCATTGAGAGTTCCACTGTGTCGTCGCCTTTAGGCCCGATGGCTCCTTCGATCATCAACAACGATGCAGTCCAGGGTGAGATTTTTCTCCCCAGACAGATCTTCATCTTCGGCGGCTTCGCAGTGCGGGCCAATTCACTTGGCCACCTGGAGCAGATCGAAAGCGACGCCCCTGGCCATCAAGTCAGGTTTGGAAGCCTAAACTACACGGCAGACATCTGCGGAGATTCGATCTTCGACGGATTCGAGCCACAGCCAAGCGCGCCGCACTGTCTCGTGGGGCATGATCTAGCTCTGCCGCCGAACAGTACCCTGGAGGCCGCAAACGCACCGACTCTGACCCTTAATTTGGAGCCGGTTGCGCCAATCGAGGGTGAGCGGTTGGACGTCACCTCGGGGGCTGTAATCTCAAAGGCGATCAAGCCAAACGCCAGCCCCGCACTCTGCACGGCCCGTGACTCGAAGGAGCCGGATTCCTCTCCGAACTCCGAACCCCTCACGTCCCTGCCGATCGAACCCGATTGGGCGCCAATAATGGAGTTCACCGCCGCAGACATCTTTCAGCACTCGCCCTTCGGCGACATCCTGAATTCTCTAAAGTCTCTCTCTTTATCAGGAGAGCCCTGGCCGGATTATGGTCAGCGAGGATGGGATACGGACGATGAAGAAATTCAAAGCCCACCCACCACCCACTTGGTAGCCACTGTCGACAATTTAAACGACGTGCTCAACCGCAACTCCGGAGACATCGACAGCATGGATGACGATGCAGGAGATACCGACGAACCAACGCCCATAGGGCATTGGACAGCCACCTCATCCCACGATGTGTACATGGTGGATACCCCTAAAGGAAGCGACAACGAGGAAAAAGGGGATGGGACGGGAGATCAACCCCCCGAAAAGCAATCAAAGCGTCAGCGTAAACGCCGACCCAAGCCCCGCCTCGACAAAAACCCAGCCATAGAGCAGGACGAGCCGGTAGACGACGAGCAGGCCTTAGAGCAACCGTCCGAACAGGGAAACACGGATAGAGAAACTGAACATCCCTCCTCCGGCGAAACCAAACATCCCTCCTCCGGCGAAAACGACATTCCAGACAACCTCACGCCGAACAAACCTATGGAGCAGAAGAATCTCCACGAGAGACTCGTTGCAACTGCACGCAGCCTAAAAAAGCAGAAGCGGAAGCTAAAAATAGCGGAAGATGCACTCCGGATTAGATGGAGCAAAGTAACCAATACAACAGATAAGTACGGCGACAGACGCCGCACTAAAAGCTATCCGAAAAGAAAGCTACTGCCTGAATTCGACGAAGAGGCCCTAGAGCCCTCGCATTCAAAAAATGAAAAAGCCACATGGTCGGATAGATGACCCCATAAAGCGGCAAACGGCACCGCACCTAAAGCGGCATGCGACCCACTTAAGGATTCACATCACGGCCCAGTCAGGTCCATTTATGGGCCAAGAAAGCAAGCTCTCACAAGCAACGCTATGAAGCCATCATCAGAATCCGGCATACCCAAATACAGGGGCGCCGCACACCCCTTATGTTTCACCAATGAGGTCCTAGACTATGAATTCCCAGAGGGATTCAAACCCATAAACATAGAGGCATATGATGGAACAACAGACCCTGGAGTCTGGATCGAGGATTATATCCTCCACATACACATGGCTAGAGGAGATGATCTCCACGCCATAAAATATCTACCCCTTAAGCTTAAAGGGCCAGCTCGGCATTGGCTTAAAAGCCTTCCAGAAAACACAATCGGAAGCTGGGAAGAGCTCGAGGATGCTTTCCGAGCAAACTTTCAAGGGACCTATGTCCGTCCCCCGGATGCAGACGATCTTAGTCACATAACTCAACAACCCGGGGAATCAGCTCGGCAGTTCTGGAATAGATTCCTCACTAAAAAGAATCAGATAGTCGACTGTCCAGACGCCGAAGCCTTAGCAGCTTTCAGGCATAATGTCCGAGACGAATGGCTCGCCAGACACCTCGGCCAAGAAAAGCCAAGGACAATGGCCGCACTAACAAGCCTCATGACCCGCTTTTGTGCAGGGGAGGACAGCTGGTTGGCAAGGTGCAGCCCTAGCAACCCAAGTACATCCGAAACCAGGGATGGAAACGGAAAACCACGACGCAACAAGGACCGTCGCTGGACTAAGGACAAAAGTCCGAAGAGCACGGCAGTCAATGCCGGATTCAAAGGCTCACGACAAAATCAGGAAAAATCGCCCCCAGGATAACAGGGACGATCCATCCAACCTAAATAAAATCCTAGACAGGATATGTCAGATACACAGTACTCCCGGGAAGCCTGCTAACCATACCCACAGAGACTGTTGGGTTTTCAAACAATCCGGCAGACTCAATGCCGAACACAAGGGGCTCGACACACCAAGCGAAGACAAGGACAAACCCCAAAACCAGAGCACCAGGAAACAAAAGAACTTCCCACAGGAAGTAAAAACAGTGAACTCACGTCACATAACAAAACGTGCGGCGCCCGTAAAGGTACGCACCACACGCCCATCCCCAAAGGGTCCTGCCACTGGTTGTTAAAACCGATCATCTTCGATCAGCTAGATTATTCTAGGAATATCAAGAATGTAGGCTGGACTGCTTTGATACTCGATCCAATAATTGGCGGACTCAAGTTTTCAAATGTCCTTATGGACGGCGACAGTGGACTAAACCTGATATATCAGGATACAATCCAGCACATGGGGATAAACCTAGCAAGAATCCACCGCAGCAAAACCTCCTTTCAAGGGGTAATACCTGGTCCGGACACCCATTGTACGGGTTTTCTCCGGCTCACAGTCATATTCGGCTCTGCCGATAACCTCCGTCGCGAAAAGCTGACCTTCCATATCGTCTCGTTCTCAAGTCGCTATCAAGCACTACTGGGACGCGAAGCTTTCGCTCGCTTTATCGCAATACCGCATTATGCATCTCTTACGCTCAAGATGCCCGGTCCACGAGGCATCATCTCTTTGAAGGGGAAGCACTAAAGTGCGCCTCCCCAAGCGGAGGACTGTGCGGCCGCTTTGACAGCCCCACAGCAAAATGGCCTCACCGGCCAAAAAACTTCGAAATAGGTCATTTAAAGACCACAGACGCAGATAGACGAGTTCGCTTCAAAATCAACATTGATGCAGGCCTAGAAGCCATATACCCCAGCACTAGGGGCTCCACGCATATACAATAAGAGACAATAAAGCTCAAACTTATATATCTTACTTTATACTTTGCTTATTTTAAACTTTTTCAGCACGACTCGTTTTCAACTCAGTTCCTCTCTTTTACAGATGAACGTCGTGCGGCACCCGTCCAGGATATGGCACAACGGAGACACAGGCGCAGACGTGCAGTAGGGACCCGTCCTAAAGGATTCTTTTTAGATTAAGACCCAGCGTAAACCTTTTTTACTGTCTCTTGTTGTTACACATCCCCTGGTTTTCTCTTTCTAATATAACCAAGGAGGAGGCTGGCGTCTTGGCATATGGCCACGTCAGAATTTTTGCACGTACCTGGACACTAGGGGCTTTTTTAATAAAGAGTGTTGTTTGGCCCGCACTCATAAAGACCAAACACCTTAGGGAGTGTTCGGCGTCGCGAGTTTTGGCATTATATGCATCAGCTCCGAATCATGTCTTTGGTCAAATGTTGGGTTGCCCGGCTCCTGAGTTCGGCTACCTTACGTTCCGCTCTATCGGCTAAGGTAGCACCAGGAGAACTACTGCGATTGTGCACCCGGTTCGGCCAGGGCGAGCACCTCAGTAGAGAAAGCCGAAAACTGACTGTCATGATGTAGCGTGAGACTAGTCAGCCACTCGATGACCGATCGGAATCTATTAGATTCCTCCGCTTTAACGAAGGGCCGCTTCCCAGTCAGGCACATACGCGCCCCGAATTCGGACGAGCGCAGTTGCCAACAAGGAGCTACCTAAAGAGTCTCATTTTCAAACTCCTATGGCTAAGTGAAAGTGTTAAAGCATTATAGTCCGGTTGCCTGGCCCGCTGCGCTATCACCTCCTTTGTAGGACCAAGACGTTGGGTTAAGTGTGAAAATGCGTCTTCTGCGAGCACCCCCGCACTATGTGCGTGGGGGCTGAAGCCAACGACTGCCATCTTTCAGATTCTATATATATATATACATATATATATATATATATCTTAAAACGGCCGCATAGAAGGTGTTAACAATACTTGGAGGCACAAGTATAAAAAAGGCCACTACAATTTATCAAAATACTACTTTTCAATTACATATGCTATCATAACATAGCATCTTTCAAGCACTGCGTCTCTATTACACGAGCGCCTTCAAGGACTTCCTGAAAATAGTACTGGGAAGACACTCGGCTTTTGTCCGAATCTTGGGACGCAACAACGGTGGTCTCCATCTCTGCCCAGTATGTCTTGACACGGGCAAGAGCCATCCTTGCGCCCTCTATGCATGCTGACCTCTTCATTGCATTAATACGCGACACCGCGTCAAGGAATTGCTGCACCAAGCTGAAATAACTCTTCGGCTCCGATCTCCCCGGCCACAGATGATCCATGACGTACTTCATGGTGAGTCCGGACAACCTATTCAGTTCGGCCCATTGAGCCAAGCGATCATCCACTGCCAGTGGACGCTCTGGATTATGAAACTGCGACCAGAAAAGCTTTTCCACTTCGCAATCTTTCTGATCTCGAAAGTGTTCGGTCGCATCAGCGGCACTCGTTGCCAAGTCCAGATAGGTGTCCTTCACACTCCACATCCGGTCCAACGGAGCAAACTTCGGATCACAAAACTTCCTCCGCAGCATAAAGGGCTTTCCAGCCGCAATCTGTTCGGCCTAACACAGCTCCTCTTTCGCAGCTCTCATCGCAGAGCGAGCATCCTTGGCATCGGCAACGGCCTTCTCTAAGTCCATCTATCTTGCCTGGTCTTCTTTCTCAAGAAGTTTGCAATGGTCTGCAGCGCTCTTTAACTTCTCGGCCATCTCGGCCATCTCTTCTTTGCTTCGGCAGTGAGCAGCCTGTTCGGCTCTCAACTCTTCAAGGGCCTTCTCGGCAGCCGCATCGCTTTTTCTGGCTTGCTCCTTAGCTCGGGCAAGTTCTGCCCTAAGATTCTCCACGGCGGCCGTACCATCTGCTTCAAGCACACACATTGTAAGACACTGGCATGCAGCTCCTCTTACTTGATGCCGCCCGAAGAATTACATACCTTGAGCCTCATCAAGCCGCTTGTTGACAAGCGCGATGTCGGCATCTGCCACGTCCAGTTGCCGCTTTAGTTCGGCCACATCATAAGTTCGGCTTGATTCCGGACACCTCGCCACCTAGATTCAAAGGCGACATCTTAGACCTGGGATTATGATCCTCTGCGTGCCGTCATTTCTTGACAACGCGCAAAGTCTCAGGGGCTACTATCTATACAGGGCGCACCTTACTTATGCGCAACAGACAAAAGTGTACATTATCTAAACGTACCTCAAAACCCGTCAGTAAAATTTTGACGGCCTCATGCAATCCGCTTTCTGCGGACGAAATCCTTTCAATCACCATGCCCATCAATGCACGGTGCTCCTCTGAGATAGAAGCTCGCCCCAGCAGAATCTTCAGCTCCTCCGGCCGAGCACCAGACAGTGCCGGACTTGTCCTATGGCCTCTTTCGAAGGCCGGACGCGGAGAGCCTTGGGGGGCCACATAGTCTTCCGCCCCTGCCAGATTCGGAGAAACTCTCCGCGATGACACCTCAGGGTCGCCCGCCTCGCTAGGCCGGATGGCAGGGGGAGGCGTCCCGCTCTCCATCATCTCCAGAAGAAGATCCCCCGAAGACGAGCTCTGCTGAGAAGGGCTGAGGTCCGAGCTATAAGGTAAAATTTCGGTTAGTCTTCTTAGATATAAATCAAGGATTTCTCTCATCCCTCAAAAGGAAAACCTCTCTCTACTTACGGCTCACTGGAGGGCTGATCCCCTTGAGGGCGTGGTCCGGCCAAGGAACTCCCCGGCGTCGGACCCTCTGACGAGGATTTTCTCCCCCGTTTCGAGGCCATGGTCTCCGGGTCGTCAGAGGCGGCTCTCTTCTTCCCCTTAGGAGAGGAATTGTCGGTTCCTCCCTTCGGAGTAGCCTCCTTCGAGGAGGCCATAGCTTCCTTGTCCTCCCCCTCCAAAGGCATTTTTTCAGCATCCTGACCAGCACGGGATCCGGCCGGGTTTCAGGAAGGGGAGCCGGACACCTGATCAGCTTTGCTGTCGCTATCCACTCCTGTTTAAAAGGACGGCTCTTTTAGGGGAAAGTTTATGACAATTATACGGATAGAAGGTCCAGGCACAAGGTTGCTTACTTGAGTATCCGGGTGATTGCAGCTTAGGCCTGCGTCCTCGGTTAAATCTGGACACATCTCTTGTGGTCCGAAGAACAGTCTATATATCTCCGCGGGCGTTGCGCCCATAAAATGCTGGAGAACTCATGGTCCCTCCGGATTAAACTCCCACAGACGAAGGGAGCGATGTTTGCCAGGCAATGTTCGGCGAATCAGCATGACCTGCGTCACCTTGACCAGGTTGAGGTCTCCTTTTAAGAGATCCCTAATGTGGCCCTGCAACAGGGGCACGTCTTTGGATAACCCCCAATCTAATCCTTTGTTGACCCATGACGCTAGCCGTAGTGGGGGACCCGAGCGAAAGGCAGGAGGCGCCACCCACTTCGCACTCTTGGGAGCGGTGATATAGAACCACTCTTGCTGCCACAAGCCGAGCTCCTCTTGAAAGGAGCCCTCAGGCCATGGAGCATCGACATTCTTACTGATGACAGCACCTCCGCACTCTGCGTGCCGTCCCTCGATCATCTTTGGCTCCACTCCAAAAGTCTTGAGCCATAAACCGAAGTGAGGAGTAACGCGGAGGAACGCTTCGCACACAATGATGAATGAGGAAATGTGGAGGATGGACTCCGGAGCTAAGTCATGAAATTCCAGCCCGTAATAAAACAGCAGCCCCCTCACGAAGGGATCCATCGGGAAGCCTAACCCCCGAAGGAAGTGAGACATGAACACTACGCTCTCACCGGGCTGGGGATTGGGAATAGCCTGCCCTTGAGCAGGCAACCTATGCGGAATTTTGGCGGTCAAAAACTTAGCCTCTCTCAACTTTAGCACATCCTCCTCCGTGACGGAGGAGGGAATCCATCGGCCTTGAAGGTCGGAACCGAACATTGTCGAAGGTCCGAAGCGCCTGGAATCTGAAACCTAGGGTGTTGGAACTCGAGGCGACGGGCGAACTCATTTGAGATTGGAAAAAGGAGTAAGGCCTTGGTCTCTTTATAAGAGGTTGAATACCAGGAGCCCTCCCCATAACCGTTTGGGACTCGCCTTTAATCGAGAAAACATGCTAACGGGCACGATTGGGTTACCCACGTCCGTATTGATGAGAATCCCATAAAGGGGGGGGCACACGATCTATGCTTTGACAAGACATGCCAAGGAAACCGCCTCGCAAAACATGCTGAGGTGGAAAAGTAAAAACGATTTGAGTAAAGGACTTGGCCGTAGTGTGATAGTGCACTACGGAATACGTCAGCAGATTTGATTTGTGTTAATATTATTATTCTCTCTATGGCAATATGTGGAAGCTTATTTTGCAGAACCGGACACTACTCTTGGTGTTTACAAATCTTCTATGAAGGACTTGGAGGAGGAACCCGCCTTGCAATGCCGAAGACAATTTGCGCGCCGGACTCGTCGTCATTGAAGCCTGGTTTAGGGGCTACTGAGGGAGTCCTGGATTAGGGGGTGTTCGGGTAGCCGGACTATACCTTCAGCCGGACTCCTGGACTATGAAGATACAAGATTGAGGACTTCGTCCCGTGTCCGGATGGGACTTTCCTTGGCGTGGAAGGCAAGCTTGGCGATGCGAATATTCAAGATCTCCTACCATTGTAACCGACTCTGTGTAACCCTAACCCTATCCGGTGTCTATATAAACCAGAGGGTTGTAGTCCGTAGGCAATCAACTCCATACACAACAATCATACCATAGGCTAGCTTCTAGGGTTTAGCCTCCTTGATCTCGTGGTAGATCTACTCTTGTACTACCCATATCATCAATATTAATCAAGCAGGAGTAGGGTATTACCTCCATCAAGAGGGCCCGAACCTGGGTAAAACAAAGTGTCCCCTGTCTCCTGTTACCATCCGGCCTAGACGCACAGTTCGGGATCCTCTACCCGAGATCCGCCGGTTTTGACACCGACAGCTACGAACTATGAGGAAGTGATGATGAGCCCAGATTCTGCGAAATGGCTTGAGGCCATGAAATCTGAGATGGGATCCATGTATGAGAAGGAAGTGTGGACTTTGGTTGACTTGCCGATGATCGGCAAGCCATAGAGAATAAATGGATCTTCAAGAAGAAGACTGACGCTGACGGTAATGTTACTGTCTACAAATCTCGACTTGTTACAAAAGGTTTTCGACAAGTTCAAGGAGTTGACTAGATGAGACCTTCTCACCTGTAGCGATGCTTAAGTCTGTCTGAATCATGTTAGCAATTGCCGCATTTTATGATTGTGAAATTTGGCAAATGGATGTCAAAACTGCATTCCTTAATGGATTTCTTAAAGAAGAGTTGTATATGATGCAAGCAGAAAGTTTTGTCGATCTAAAGGTGCTAACAAAGTGTGCAAGCTCCAGCGATCCATTTATGGACTGGTACAAGCCTCTCGGAGTTGGAATATATGCTTTGATAGTGTGATCAAAGCATATGGTTTTATAGAAACTTTTGGAGAAGCCTGTATTTACAAGAAAGTGAGTGGGAGCTCTGTAGCATTTCTAAAATTATATGTGGATGATATATTGTTGATTGGAAATAATACAGAATTTCTCGATAGTATAAAAGGATACTTGAATAAGAATTTTTCAATGAAAGACCTCGGTGAAGCTGCTTATATATTGGGCATCAAGATCTATAGAGATAGATCAAGACGCTTAATTGGACTTTCACAAAGCACATACCTTTATGAAGTTTTGAAGAAGTTCAAAATGGATCAGTCAAAGAAATGGTTCTTGCCTGTGTTACAAGGTGTGAAATTGAGTCAGAATCAATGCCCGACCACTGCAGAAGATAGAGAGAAAATGAAAGTCATTCCCTATGCTTCAGCCATAGGTTCTATCATGTATGCAATGCTATGTACCAGACCTGATGTCTGCCTTGCTATAAGTTTAGCAGGGAGGTACGAAAGTAATCCAGGAGTGGATCACTAGACAGCGGTCAAGAACATCCTGAAATACAGGAAAATGACTAAGGTTATGTTTCTCATTTATGGAGGTGACAAAGAGCTTGTCGTAAATGGTGACGTCGATGCTAGCTTTGACACTGATCCGGATGACTCTAAGTCACAAACCGGATACGTATTTATATTGAATGGTGGAGCTGTCAGTTGGTGCAGTTCCAAGCAGAGCGTCGTGGCGGGATCTATGTGTGAAGCGGAGTACATAGCTGCTTCAGAAGCAGCAAATGAAGGAGTCTGGATGAAGGATTTCATATCTGTTCTAGGTGTAATACCTAGTGAATCGGGTCCAATGAAAATCTTTTGTGACAATACTGGAGTAATTTCCTTAGCAAAGGAATCCAGATTTCATAAGAGAACCAAACACATCAAGAGACGCTTCAACTCCATCCACGATCAAGTCGAGGAGAGAGACATAGAGATTTGCAAAATACATATGGATCTGAATGTTGCAGACCTATTGACTAAGCCTCTTCCACGAGGAAAACATGATCAGCACCAAGACTCCATGGGTGTTAGAATCATTACAATGTAATCTAGATTATTGACTCTAGTGCAAGTGGGAGACCGAAGGAAATATGCCCTAGAGACAATAATAAAGTTGTTATTTATATTTCCTTGTATCATGATAAATGTTTATTATTCATGCTAGAATGATGTGATGGAAAAGACCCATCTGTTAGCTTAGCATAATGATCATTAAGTTTTATTGCTATTGCTTTCTTCATGACTTATACATATTCCTCTAACTATGAGATTATGCAACTCCCGAATACCGGAGCAACACCTTGTGTGCTATCAAACGTCACAACATAACTGGGTGATTATAAAGATGCTCTATAGGTGTCTCCAAAGGTGTTTGTTGGGTTGGCATAGATCAAGATTAGGATTTGTCACTCCGTGTATCGGAGAGGTATCTCTAGGCCCTCTCAGTAATGCACATCACTATAAGCCTTGCAAGCAATGTGACTAATGAGTTAGTTACGGGATGATGCATTATGGAACGAGTAAAGAGACTTGCTGGTAACAAGATTGAACTAGGTATGAGGATACCGACGATCGAATCTCGGGCAAGTAACATACCAATGACAAAGGGAATGACGTATGTTGTTATTGCGGTTTGACCGATAAAGATCTTCATAGAATATGTAGGAACCAATATGAGCATCCAGGTTCCGCTGTTGGTTATTGATCGGAGTTGTGTATCGGTCCTGTCTACATAGTTCTCGAACCCGTAGGGTCTGCACGCTTAATGTTCGATGATGATTTGTATTATGAGTTATGTGTTTTGGTGACCGAAGATTGTTTGGAGTCCCGGATGAGATCATCGACATCACGAGGAGTCTCGAAATAGTCGAGAGGTAAAGATTGATATATTGGACGATTATATTAGGACACTGGAATGGTTTCGGAATGGTTCGGGTATTTTTTCGAGTACCTGGAGGTTACCGGAACCCCCCAGGATGTATTGGGTCTACATGGGCCATAGGGGAGAGGGGAGGTAGCCCACAAGGGTGGCCTCACCCCCCTCCCATAGGGAGTCCTAATTGGACTAAGGGAGGGAGCGCGCCTGTTGGTGTCAAAACTGGCCGATCTCGGGTAGTGGGTCCCGAACTGTGCGTCCGAGGATCGAAGGTAACAGGAGACAAATAGGATACAATGTTTACCTAGGTTCGGGCCCTCTCGATGGAGATAAAACCCTACTTCTTGCTTGATTGTCTTTGATGAGTATAGGGGTTACAAGAGTTGATCTAGCTCGAGATTGTAACGGCTAAACCCTAGATGTCTAGCCTATGTAAATTCTGATAGCCTCTACGGACCAACCCCTCCGGTTCATATAGACACCAGAAGGGCCTAGGGTTGTACAGAGTTGGTTTACAGAGGAAGGAAACTATACATCCGGACACCAATCTTGCCATCCACGCAGATGACAATCCTATCCAGACACGAGGGAAGGCCTTCTTCCTTGTATCTTCACAGTCCATCAGTCCGGCCCATATCACACAACCCGGACACCCGAGGACCCCTAAATCCAGGACTCCCTCAGTAGCCCCCGAACTTGCCTTCAATGATGACGTAGTATCCGGCTTATGTCTTCGAATTTGCAAGGCGGGTTCTTCATTATACTTCGGACCAACGACAGTCTGGCTCTGGCCCCGATGCACCGCGTTTATGACTCCTTCTTGTGGTCGCTTTGATTTTCGTGCGCCGAATGAATACGATTGGTTCGTGATGTTTTGCAAATAAGCCCCTCACCACGCTCGGAAGACATCTATATAAGGAGACTTATATCCCCAAATGCCATCTCACATTGCGCATAGGAAAAACCGTCAAGATTAGCTACGAACAAAACCTTCCAACATGGTCAGCGCTCCAAGCTCCTCTTCGTGCCCCCATGGCCCTCAGGAGGGTGATTGGCAGAGTTGCTCAGTGCCTCATGTTCAGCTGAGCCGACTCCTGACGCAGGGCTATCTTACCCTAACGGATCTAGTCCCTGTTCGAGCGGGATTAGCCTCAATCGGCAACGATGCGATGGCTGAGAACTTTCCCAACCCCAATAAGGAGGAGAAGGTGTGCTTCGTCCCGTTCCTATTGTGGGGCCTAGGATTCCCAATCCAGCCCTTTCTCCGAGGCCTATTGGAATTTTATGGCATCCAACTGCACAACCTCACCACAGGTTTGATCTTGCACATCTCAGGCTTTGTTGCCCTCTGCGAACTGTTCTTAGGCATAGAGCCCCATTTTGAACTATGGAGGAAGTTCTTTTGCCTTGTTCTCCGCCATCGAGGAGGCTCTATCTTTGAAGTGGGCGGTGCCGAAGTATGGCGTATAGCCGGATCCGGATACCTCATAGGGACTCCCAAAGAAGTATACCTGCAGTGGTCTCCAGAGTGGTTCTACATGGATGACGTCCCACTGCTGGACCCAGTTCGGCGCGGTCTTCCTGAGTTTTCTAGTGCCCCTTTAAAGAAGCGTTTCACCTGGCATCCCCAAAGTCCCTAGGAGGAGGACAGTGCGGAAGTAAAAAGGTTCGTTAGCAATGTCATGTTACTAGCCCATACCGAGCTCTCGATAGTCGAGGTTATGGCTATTGCAATAAAGAGGTGTGTTCAGCCTCTCCAATCCAGAGTAAGTCCCTTCTAGTGTTACAACGGAGAAGATGACGCATCCCATTACAGATGGGAGGGTCCGAATACCCCTGCCAAACTGGCCACAATCTTGGCCGATCTGTATAAGGGTGAAAAAGAAGATTTCCTCCGCTTAAACTACCAGGAAGGCCTTTCCATGTACAACCCCATAGAATGGGTAAGATTTCGATCGTCTATGTTGCCTTATTGCTGTCACAGATACTAATCCATTTTTGCCCTTTGTTGCCATAAACAATCATGGAGGAAGATGACCGAGGACATCTACTGTCCCGCGACGCATCTAGAGGATCATGACCACGATGGAGACCCTAGATTTTGTGAGGATCCGGACATATATATAGAGTTCGATGATGGGGTATTTTATCAGGCGAGCCTTAACGGCTCAGAAGTGGCTATCACCACTGACTACCCCGACCTCTATCCCTTTTGCATCGTAAGTATTCGGAGGGCTCTTAAAAGGAAATCCCTATTTGCATTTTTATCCATTTATACTGATCTGGATTTTAATAGGATCGACGCTCGTCAGACTGTACCTCCTCAAGGGCGGTCCCTACACAAGGTCCTCGTTCAAAATGAAAAGGGACCGGGAGTGCTGCAGAAACGTCACAGTCTTCCAAGAGGTATGTTTGTTTAATACATGCCTAGGCATGAGTCTGGATTGTAAATTTCCTCTTATCCTTAATGTCAGGAGGAGTATGTGGCAGACGGTGGGAAAACACCCAGTTAGACGAATGTCCGCCAATCTGGTGCCAGACTCACTAGCCAGGACGAGAGCCGATGCAATGCTAGTTCCGCCTCCTCAAGGGGATTCGAATGACGTATCAGTCACAAATCCCGAAGTGGAGAGAATGATGAATCACCGTCGATTGAAAGAGACTATGCGCGCTCCGGCCTTTTCCGAGCAAGAGTTTACCGCACTCAGCTCGGTGGATGCATATATCCAAGGCGCTCAAGACAGACTTGATGGAGTCACTCAGTTGTTCTTGAAGGATATACAGGTAAAAGTTTACGCAATTTCTGATAGTCATGTGCCAGTAGGCCCGAGACTTGAAGCGGTGAGGTAAACCGATTTAAGGATCGATATGACCCGCAGGTTCTCAAAGAGAAAAATACCGCGCTATCCCAGGAGCTAAAGGTGAATCAGACACAGCTGAATGTTGTCACCGCCGAATTGGCAGAAATGAAAAAGGCCGCAATGAGTGCATCCGGGAAGAGTAAACACGGGGGGTGAAAAGACAAACAACCCGAAGAGATAGAGAGCTTAAAGGCTCAATTATCGGCCGCTCAGAAAGAAAATGAGAAGCTGAAGGGCGGTTTATTCGGTATGTCTTCCCTCCATTGTTAAACCACCCTAGGGGCTCATGTTTAGTCCATAGTTCGAAATGCCATGACTTTGTTGCTTTACAAGCTTGTTAACTGGTCACCCAGAGGAAGAGGTATTCGGATTTCAAGGCGACGTGCTGAAGGAACTATCCGTGGTACATGCTCGTGCCTAGAAAGCCATGAGGAGTATGGTGAAGGCATTATGGACATCTGATACCCCTCCAGAAAGTACGGAAGGCTTGGTGAACTTATTCAAAGGTGCCTGGCACCGGTTTGAGCTATGGAAGGCATCCGCCTGCCGTGAAGGCGCATGAGAAGCCTGGGCCATGGTGAAGACACGTTTCACCAAGCTGGATCCAAATCATATGGCTCGAGTGGGACCACAGGGACCAGACGGGAAAGAAATTCTAGTGAATTTGGTGTATGACCAAGTAATGATAGCTGTGAAGTATTCTAAGGAAGACTATAGGTTAGACAATCTTATAGATGGAATAGATAAGGAATAGGGTTTTGATTTAATGTATTCATGTACGTTATGATCAACTTGTACCTTCATCCAAACATGTGAAAAGTTTCATCATCGCAGGCTTTCGGCTTTAACCTCCGAACCAAAATGGTGGAGTGTTTCCGGATACTATTTGAAAAGAATCATTCATTATATCCGAAAACTAGGCAACCCAATCATTGTGCTCGAACAGACAAAAAGTTTAGTTCGGGATGTATGTTATATTACATACGTAAGAAACATCTTCCAAGGAAAATAGTTCCGTTAAGGGTTCCTTTCCTTGGGCTGGCATGATGTAATTATGCGTTCCATGGTGTTGGAGTGGTTATAAGAATGTAACAATATGTCGTTTGATCGCCGACCACTTATTTTTTTAGGAACGCTAGCTTTCGGCTTCACCCGTCTAAGGTACATGTCCGGTGACCCGGTTGTAATAATCGCACAGGTGCTCCCTTTACGCCCTAGCCGAACAATCGGGAATGTAGGGAATAAACACAGGAGCAAGGCAACCCAGCTTGGCAAAAACTTAAGTCATAGAGGTGCATATAATGGCAAAAAAGATGTATATGAGCAGACGACACATATATTGTGAGCTACAGGCTCGAGATAGTAATAAGCTTCATTTAAAGAAGCCCCCAGTCATGGTGGGGTATATGCATTTAAGGATGTGTACCCCTCAAGTGTTCGGCTTATCAGAACACATCCTAGGAATCGTATAAAAACAAGAAACCAAAATTTAAGAGGAGAAAAAGGAATGAAAAAGAAGTATGGCCGAACTTATGCGTAGAATCTTCGGAGCCGAGCAACGTTCCATGGATTCGGCTCTAGGCGATTATCCGATGCATTACGAAGGTGGTAGGCTCCTCTTGTGAGAACTTCATCTATAATGAAGGGACCTTCCCATTTTGGTTTAAGGTTGTCCTTCTTCTTCTTCTTCTTCTCTAGGAGGCGTAAAATGAGTTCACCGACATTATAAGTCTTGGCCCGCACTTCTCTGCTTTGGTATCTCTGAGCCTGTTGCTGATAGAACGCGGAACAGGATTTTGCGATATCGCGCTCCTCCTCCAGGCCATCTAGATCGTCTTGTCGATCGAGCTCGGCTTCTCTCTCTCTTCTTACATGCGCACTCGAGGTGAGTCATGAATAATATCGCAGGGCAAAACAGCCTCTATGTTGTACACCATGAAAAAGGGTGTGTATCCAGTCTTGCGATTGGGCGTGGTCCGCAGTCCCTAGAGTACGGAATCAAGTTCCTCGACCCAGTGTTTATCTGACTCCCGTAGGGATCGCACTAGTCTGGGTTTGATGTCACGCATTATCAGGCCATTAGCCCGTTCGACCTGACCATTTGTCTGAGGGTGATATACGGAGGTGTAATCGAGCTTGATGCCCAGGTTAGCACACCAAATTTTCACCTCATCGGCTGTGAAGTTAGAGCCATTGTCAATAATGATGCTGTGTGGGACACCATAATGGTGTACAACGCCGGATATAAAGTCGATCACCGGCCTAGCTTTAGCCGTTTTTACTGGTTTGGTCTCTATCCACTTAGTTAATTTATCCACCATAACCAGCAAATATTTCTTCTTGTGGCTTCCCCCTTTAAGGGGTCTGACCATATCTAGCCCCCAGACCGCAAAATGCCAAGTAATGGGGATTTTTTTAGGGCGGTGGGCGGCATATGACTTTGGTTGGCGAAAAGCTGGCATCCGACACAATGTTGTACAAGGGCATGTGCGTCTGCTCGGACCGTGGGCCAAAAGAAACCTGTACGGAAGGCCATACTTGTGAGGGCCCGAGCTGTGGTGTGATGGCCACCGGGACCAGCATGTATTTTGGCCAAGAGCTGCCGTCCCTCCTCTTCGGAGATACATCTTTGCAGAACTCCAGTAGTACTTTTCTTGTAGAGTTCTCCTTCATGAATTTTGTAGGCTTTCGAGCATCGAACTATGCAACGGGCCTCGTTCTGGTCATCAGGGAGCTCCTGCCTATTTAGGTAGGCCAGGAAGGGTTCGGTCCATGGGGCAATGACAGCCATGATTACATGGGCCAATGCTTGGGGCGGCAAGGATTGGGTTGCTTGCTAATAAATTCTTTATTTCTTCCAATCCGGCTGTAGCCACATCCGTCCATTCAAAGTGGTCGATGTGTTGGAGTAGTCGATAAAGAGGTAGTGCCTTTTCTCCTAATATGGAGATAAAGCGACTCAAGGCTGCCACGCACCCAGCTAGTTTTTGGACCTGCTTTAAGTCTTATGGTGTTGCCAATTGTGACAAGGCTCAGATTTTGGCTGGGTTTGCTTCAATTCCTCTATTGGAAACAATGAACCCGAGTAGTTTTTCAACCGGGACGCCGAAAACACATTTTTCCGGATTGAGCCGTATGCCATATGTTTGGAGGTTGTCGAATGTGAGGCGTAGATCGTCCCCCAATGATTCGACATGTTTAGTCCTGATGACTACATCATCTATGTATGCCTCCACTGTCTTGCCAATTTGCTTTTCCAGACATGTTTGAATCATGCGTTGGTAAGTGGTGCCAGCATTTTTGAGTCCGAAAGGCAAAGTATTGAAGCAGAAAGGCCCATACAGGGTAATGAATGCCGTTGCAGCCTGGTCAGACTCCTTCATCTTAATCTGATGGTATCCGGAGTATGCATCGAGGAAACACCGTGAGTCGTGTCATGCGGTCGCATCAATGATTTGGTCAATGCAGGGCAGCGGGAAGGGGTCCTTAGGGCAAGCCTTATTGAGGTCCTTGAAATCGACACAAAGGCGCCATGATTTATCCTTCTTCGGCACCATGACCAGGTTTGCTAGCCAGTCCGGATGTTTGATATCTCTAATGAACCCTGCTTCAAGTATCTTGGCTAGCTCCTCCCCCATAGCTTGTCGTTTGGGTTCGAAAAATCGTCGCAGCGTTTGCTTGACTAGTTTGAACCCCTTTATTATGTTGAGGCTGTGTTCGGCCAGTCCGGATGGGATTCCTGGCATATCCGAAGGATGCCAAGCAAAGATGTCCCAATTTTCGCGTAGGAATGCTCGCAAGGCGACAGCGACCATCGGATCCAGCTGTGCTCCAATGGAGGCTGTCTTGTTAGGATGCGTCGGGTGAACTTGAAATTTGACTATTTCGTCTGCTGGCTTGAAAGAAGTGGACTTAGGTCTCTTATCGAGGATTACATCATCTTTGTCCATTGTGGAACGTAGAGTGGTTAGCTCCTCGGTCGCGAGGGCCTCAGATAGTGCCTCGAGGGCCAAGGTTGCGATTTTGTTTTCGGCGCGGAGTTCTATATCCGGATCACTGGTGATAGTGATAACTTCGTTGGGCCCTGTCATTTTGAGCTTCATGTACCCGTAATGGGGTATGGCTTGAAAGCGTGTGAATGCTTCCCACCCCAATAGGGCGTGATACCCGCTGTTGAAAGGTGCCACGTGGAAGAGCAACTCTTCGGACCTGTAGTTCTTCAGCATGCCGAATACAACATCAAGTTTAATTTTTCCTTAGCATCGTGCTTCTCGACTGGGGATAATGCCTCAAAAGGTTGTACTGCTTTGCTCAATGCGGCTCTTGTCCATTTGCATTTTGTCGAGCGTCTCCTCATAGATGAGGTTTAGTCCGCTGCCACCATCCATGAGCACTTTAGTGAGTCAAAAGCCATCCATAATTGGGTTTCAGACCAAGGCGGCTGGTGCTCGGACTGATCGGGCCCTTGGTTCATCATTGGCAGTAAAAGTTATTGTCATATCGTTCCAAGGATTTATTGCGGCTACTTGGATGAATTCGGCGAGGTCGTGGAGCGCCCTTTTGTGCTGATTATTTGAAGGAAAGGCTTCGAAGACCGTAAAGACATCGAGAGGGTCACCCTCCAAAGAGTACTTCTCCGGGGTAGTGTTGGTGAGGATGGCCTCGCCTCTCTTAGCCACTTGCCGGAGTACCCAACATGGCCGAAGGCTATGTGTTGGTTCGCTATTCGGCATAGTGTGTATCTGACAGGGCTTGTCGAGCAATTCATCGAGGACAGTTCTATGTCCCGTGAAGGATTTGATTTTCTTGTCAATGAGATGATGATCGGGTGCCCCGTAAGGGTGCATCATTTTTGCCCATCTGGTGGGCTGCTTAAAGGCAGGAGTATCCCATCGGGCTGTCTGGGCTTTCCAAACGCTTTCCTTTGCGCAGTACTTCTGTACTATGTGTGCCAAATTTGCAAAGTGCAGTATGTGGTGGCGGTTGAGGGCGTTGAGGATTCCCTCGTCCATATAGTTGCAGTAAAAAGCTGAAACACGTCGTCATCGCAACAATCTTTAATCTTGTTTTTAACAAGTAGGAACTTGGCCCAGAAGTGATGGACCGTTTCTTGAGGTTGCTGTCGTACATGCATTAGGTCACATACGTCTGGAGGACCTAAATTGCTTGGGGAATATCGCTTGTGGTGGGTGGGCGGGCTGAAATCCGAGCCCTGAGCCCCTGACCCACTATTGGATCTGGAGTTTGAAGAATCTCCAAGGTCACTAGTCTAGGATCCGGAGGGTCCTGATGACCCTCGGGCTCGACACCCGATTCTATGTACGGAGGACATCCGATCTCTTCCTGAAGATGGGTATCCGGCACGCAGGGCTCGGAAATCCGAACATAGCTAGTTCATAATTTAGGGGGAGAAGTATTCTCGGCTTGTTCCTCCACGACTGCTACCAGATGGTGATCGGCGGGGACTTGATTTCCCTCTGATCGGGTTTAAGCCCAATCCGGTCATAGTCTGTTGCGACCCCCAGGGCGGCGATGCAACCTAGCAGTTTGTTCAAGGACGAGACATATGCTGGATCCATCTTTTCAGAGTGTTCGAGGCCGATGCGGAGATGATGTTTGGCGCTTGAGGGGGCTGCCTTTGGCTTAACGGCCAAGACGGCGCCCATGGTGAAACCGCCAAGCTGGAGGACCTGTCCTGGAGCTAGGGCCCTTCCAGAGGTGATGCTGTTATTGATGACAAGGCGAGCCATCGATCCTTCCATCGATGACACAAAGGAACTCTCAATGAAAGCACCAATGTCGGTGTCAAAACCGGCCGATCTCGGGTAGGGGGTCCTGAACTGTGCGTCTGAGGATCGAAGGTAATAGGAGACAAAGAGGGCACGATGTTTACCTAGGTTCCGGCCCTCTCGATGGAGGTAAAGCCCTACTTCCTGCTTGATTGTCTTTGATGATTATAGGGGTTACAAGAGTTGATCTACCTCGAGATCGTAACGGCTAAACCCTAGATGTCTAGCCTATGTAAATTCTGATAGCCTCTACGGAACAACCCCTCCGGTTCATATAGACACTGGAAGGGCCTAGGGTTGTACAGATTCGGTTTACAGAGGAAGGAAACTATACATCCAGACGCCAATCTTGCCATCCACGCAGAGGAGAATCCTATCCGGACACGAGGGAAGTGCTACCTCTTGAGCACTGCGTTGGTTTTCCCTTGAAGAGGAAAGGGTGATGCAGTAAAGTAGCGTAAGTATTTCCCTCAGTTTTGAGAACCAAGGTATCAATCCAGTAGGAGATCACGCTCAAGTCCCACGCACCTACACAAACAAATAAGAACCTCGCAACCAACGCGATAAAGGGGTTGTCAATCCCTTCACGGTAACTCACGAGAGTGAGATCTGATAGATATGATGAGATAATATTTTTGGTATTGTTATGATAAAGAGAAATAAAGATGCAAAGTAAAATAAATGGCAATAGAAATAACTAAGTGTTGGAAGATTAATATGATGGAAGATAGACCCGGGGGCCATAGGTTTCACTAGTGGCTTCTCTCAAGAGCATAAGTATTGCGGTGGGTAAACGAATTACTGTCGAGCAATTGATAGAATTGAGCATAGTTATGAGAATATCTAGGTATGATCATGTATATAGGCATCACGTCCGCGACAAGTAGACCGAAACGATTCTGCATCTACTACTATTACTCCACACATCGACCGCTATCCAACATGCATCTAGAGTATTAAGTTCATAAGAACAGAGTAATGCTTTAAGGAAGATGACATGATGTAGAGGGATAAACTCATGCAATATGATATAAACCCCATCTTTTTATCCTCGATGGCAGCAATACAATACGTGTCGGTTCCCTTTCTGTCACTGGGATCGAGCACCGCAAGATTGAACCCAAAGCTAAGCACTTCTCCCATTGCAAGAAAGATCAATCTAGTAGGCCAAACCAAACTGATAATTTGAAGAGACTTGCAAAGATAAACCAATCATACATAAAATAATTCAGAGGAGATTCAAATATTGTTCATAGATAAACTTGATCATAAACCCACAATTCATCGGATCTCGACAAACACACCGCAAAAGAAGATTACATCGAATAGATCTCCAAGAAGATCGAGGAGAACTTTGTATTGAGATCCAAAGAGAGAGAAGAAACCATCTAGCTAATAACTATGGACCCGTAGGTCTAAAGTAAACTACTCACACATCACTAGAGAGGACCTGGATTTGATGTAGAGGCCCTCCGTGACCAATGCCCCCTCCGGCGGAGCTCCAGAAAAGGCCCCGAGATGGGATCTCTCGGGTACAGAAGGTTGTGGCGGCGGAATTAGGTTTTCGTGGTGCTCCTGGATGTTTGGGGGGTACGTGGATATATATAGGAGGAAGAAGTACGTCTGTGGAGCAACGAGGAGCCCATGAGGGTGGAGGGCACGCCCAGGGGGTGTAGGCGTGCCCCCCTACCTCGTGGCTTCCTCGATTGTTTCTTGACTCCCACTCCAAGTCTCCTGGACCATGTTCGTTGAGAAAATCACGTTCCCAAAGGTTTCATTCTGTTTGGACTCCGTTTGATATTCCTTTTCAGCGAAACACTAAAATAGGCAAATAAACAACAATTTGGGCTGGGCCTCTGGTTAGTAGGTTAGTCCCAGAGATGATATAAAAGTGTAAAATAAAGCCCATTGACATCCAAAATAGATAATATAATAGCATGGAGCAATCAAAAATTATAGATACGTTGGAGACGTATCAGGAAGGCCTTCTACCTTGTATCTTCACGGCCCATCAGTCCGGCCCATATCACACAGCCCGGACACTCGAGGACCCCTTGTCGACATTCTGGGAACGGGGGTCCCCAGACTTTCCTGCCTACGGCTCACAACGTGGCTCCCCCAGCGGCCCTATACGGCCCATCTTCACCAGCAAACACTCAATACCCTCACGAGGGGCCAAGCCTCGCGAGACGGACGATGCAAGACCTCCTCAGGGGCGGCCTCACCAGGCTGGCTCGCGAGGGGCGGAGAGATCAAGGAAAGGGACACCTCGCGAGGTTTGCGTGATGCAAGCCATGACGACTGGAGCCAGGCGGGCGCCAGTGCGTGAAGTGTCCTCGTTTCCTCTTTGGTGCTAAAGAGGCAAGCACAGGCGAGGAGTCCCAAAGCATCAGGCAAAGGTTTCCATATCGGTGCAACAAGACCAAGAGCAGCAGGATAGCAAGATGGAGGTCACAGTGGAGCCGAAGGCGGCGTCACCACCAGAGCCTTTGGCAGGCAAAGACTACTTTTGTCAGGATAACTTGTACTAGTTGTCTCCCTTCGAATTTGGCCATTGTGGGATCCCTTCCCGCTCAATATTTGGGAAGAGGACCAGGGCCTCTATAAATAGGACCAGCCACCACCATAGCAGGAGGGAGACCGGCTCATCTAGATCCAGACCATCCCCAACCACACAAGTTCACCAAGCACAAGAAGACCTCTCCTAAGGAGGTTGTTCTTCCCTTGTAACTGTTCATCCTCAGCCCAAGAGGCAATCCACCATACCACACTAGAGTAGGGTATTACACCACAACGGTGGCCCGAACTAGTATAAATCTTGTGTCTCTCGTTCTTTGGGTTCGTTGAGCTAGGACATGAGATTGTGGAGTGTGTGACCTAGAGAGGGGGAGAGATCTTTGTGCACACCCTAGTGTTCAAACCTCAAGGGTTTTGCCGGAACCCGAAATCCGACATTTGGCACTCCAGGTAGGGGTGCCCCGAAGCCTTGCCCCCCGACAGCCTCGCTTCTCCGACCACTCCCATGGACGCCGCCTCTTCTCCGACTGGATCAACGGGCACCCTCCGCAGCGCCGGGGGGCTCTGGGCCTTCACCCCCTCCTTGCGGCGGGTGCAGTGGCCGCACAAGTTCAAGCCGGAGATGCCGCCCCGCTACAATGTTGTGGCGGATCCAGCGGCCTTTCTGCTGGCGTACGAGGAGGCCGTCCTAGAGGCCGAGGACAACGATAAAGTCATGGCCAACTGGCTCCCAATGGCCCTCGCTGGCGTGCCGCGTGCCTAGCTCCTCCATCTGTTGGAATCTTCTGTGGCCTCCTGGGAGGATCTGTGTGACTTCTTCATCACGCGCTTCGGGGGACCCATACCCCCGGTCATCGCGGCTCTCCTTGGTGGCTCGCAGGCGCCGCCCTCAGACCGTCACACCAAGCCATTCTTTCGTCAGATTGGCGCCACCTCCACGCGGCAGGGGGCTCCCCCCGGTTGGGCGAAGCCCAAGGCTGACTTGATCTTTGACTCAAGAGATCACCCAGTCATCACCATCGGTTCACGCATGCTTCCGATGCTTTACACGCCCACCATCTGCAGCGTAGCCGTCACCAAGACCCTCATCGATGGCAGTGCTGGCCTCAACGTGCTCTCCGTGGAGGCTTTTGATACGTCTACAACGTATCTATAATTTTTGATTGTTCCATGCTATAATATTATCTGTTCTGGATGTTCATGGGCTTTATTAAACACTTTTATATTATTTTTGGGACTAACCTATTAACCCAGAGCCCAGTGCCAGTTTTTGTTTTTCCTTGTTTTAGACTATTGCAAAAAAGGAAAATCAAACGGAGTCCAATTGACCTGAAACTTCACGGAACTTATTTTTGGACCAGCAGAAGCCCATGGAGTATCGGAGATGGACCAGGAGAGTCCCGGGCTGCCCACGAGGGTGGGGGGCACGCCCACCCCCTTAGGCGCGCCCCCCTGCCTCGTGGAAAGCCCGGAGATCCACCGACATACTTCTTACCCCCATATATACCCATATACCCTAAAAACATCGAGGAGCACAATAGATCGGGAGTTCCGCCGCCAGAAGCCTCCATAGCCACCGAAAACCAATCTAGACCCGTTCCGGCACCCTGCCAAAGGGGGAAATCCCTCTCCGGTGGCCATCTTCACCATCCCAGTTCTCTCCATGATGAGGAGGGAGTAGTTCTCCCTCGGGGCTAAGGGTATGTACTAGTAGCTGTGTGTTTGATCTCTCTCTCTCTCGTGTTCTTGAGGTGGCACGATCTTGATGTATCGCGAGCTTTGCTATTATAGTTGGATCTTATGATGTTTCTCCCCCTCTACTCTCTTGTAATGGATTGAGTTTTCCCTTTGAAGTTATCTTATCGGATTGAGTCTTTAAGGATTTGAGAACACTTGATGTATGTCTTGTGTGGGATACCCGTGGTGACAATGGGGTATTCTATTGATCCACTTGATGTATGTTTTGGTGATCAACCTATGCATAGGGGTTGGCACACGTTTTCGTCTTGACTCTCCGGTAGAATCTTTGGGGAACTCTTTGAAGTACTTTGTGTTGGTTGAATAGATGAATCTGAGATTGGGTGATGCATATCGTATAATCATACCCACGGATACTTGAGGTGACATTGTAGTATCTAGGTGACATTAGGGTTTTGGTTGATTTGTGTCTTAAGGTGTTATTCTAGTACGAACTCTATGAATAGATCGATCAGAAAGGATAACTTTGAGGTGGTTTCGTACCCTACCATAATCTCTTCGTTTGTTCTTCGCTATTAGTGACTTTGGAGTGACTCTTTGTTGCATGATGAGGGATAGTTATGTGATCCAATTATGTTATTATTGTTGAGAGAACTTGCACTAGCGAAAGTATGAACCCTGGGCCTTGTTTCAACGCATTGCAATACCGTTTGTGCTCACTTTTATCATTAGTTACCTTGCTGTTTTATATTTTCAGATTACAAAAACCTTTATCTACTATCCATATTGCACCTGTATCACTATCTCTTCGCCGAACTAGTGCACCTATACAATTTACCATTGTATTGGGTGTGTTGGGGACACAAGAGACTCTTTGCTATTTGGTTGCAGGGTTGTTTGAGAGAGACCATCTTCATCCTACGCCTCCCACGGATTGATAAACCTTAGGTCATCCAATTGAGGGAAATTTGCTACTGTCCTACAAACCTCTGCACTTGGAGGCCCAACAACGTCTACAAGAAGAAGGTTGTGTAGTAGACATCAAGCTCTTTTTTGATGCCATTGCCGGGGAGGTTAGCGCTTGAAGGTATATCTTAAGATCTTGCAACCGAATCTTTTTGTTTCTTGTTTTAGCACTAGTTTAGTTTATAAAAGAAAACTACAAAAAATATGGAATTGAGTTTGCCTCATACGCTTCATCTTTTTAATATCTTTCGTGAGTATGATGGAAAGGAAAATTGTGCCAAAGTGTTAGAAGAAGAATGCATTAAAATGTTTGGCACTAAATTTTTGAATGATGAGCATGATTGCAATGTTGTTATTATGAATTCCTTGAATATCCATGATGCTAATGATATGCAAAGCCACAAGCTTGGGGAAGCTATGTTTAATGAACATGATATTTGTAGTCTCCCAAGTTTTGATGTGCAAATCTATTCTGATGAAAGCATGCCTCCTATCCATGATGATTATTGTGATGACACGTATGCTTTAAAGAATAATGATAACAATGAAACTTGTCATCTTGATTTCAATTTTCAATCCCATGATAGTTATTTCGTTGAGTTTGCTCCCACTACTATTGATGAGAAGAAATTTGCTTATGTGGAGAGTAATAAAAATTCTATGCTTGTAGATCATGAAAAGAATGCCTTATGTGATGGCTATATTGTTGAATTCATTCATGATGCTACTGAAAATTATTATGAGGGAGGAACATATGCTTGTAGGAATTGCAATAATACCAAGTTTCCTCTCCATGTGCTTAAAATCTTGAAGTTAGGCTTGTTTTGCTTTCTTATGAAAGTTGATTCTTGTTTCCACAAGTTAGTTGCTCACAAAATCCCTATGCATAGGAAGTGGGTTAGACTTAAATGTTCTAGTCATATTCTTCGTGATGCTCTCTTTTATGTGAGCATCGTTGAAATCATCATGCCTAGCTAGGGGCGTTAAACGATAGCGTTTGTTGGGAGGCAACCCAATTTTATTTTTATTCATTGCCTTTTGCTCCTGTTTATAATAAATAATTTATCTAGCCTCTGTTATGATTTATTTTTTATGTTTTAATTAGTGTTTATGCCAAGTAGAACCGTTGGGAAGACTTGGGGAAAGTCTTGTTGATCTTGCTGTAAAAAACAGAAACTTTAGCGCTCACGAGAATTGCTGCCATTTTTTATAAGAGGGTGATATTTAGTTAATTCTTTTTCAGATGATTAATATATAACTTCCTCACGTCCAGAAATTTATTTTAGAATTTTTGGGGTTCCAGAAGTTTGCATTAGTTACAGATTACTACAGACTGTTCTGTTTTTGACAGATTCTGTTTTTCATGTGTTGTTTACTTATTTTGATGAATCTATGGCTAGTAAAAGAGTTTATAAACCATAGAGAAGTTGGAATACAGTAGGTTTAACACCAATATAAATAAATAATGAGTTCATTACAGTACCATGAAGGGGTGTTTTGTTTTCTTTAGCTAACGGAGCTTACGAGTTTTCTGTTAAGTTTTGTCTTGTGAAGTTTTCAAGTTTTGGGTAAAGATTCGATGGATTATGGAATAAGGAGTGGCAAGAGCCTAAGCTTGGGGATGCGCAAGGCACCCCAAGGTAATATTCAAGGACAACCAAAAGCCTAAGCTTGGGGATGCCCCGGAAGGCATCCCCTCTTTTGTGTTTGTTCATCGGTTACTTGACTTGGAGCTATATTTTTATTTACCACATGATATGTGTTTTGCTTGAGCCTCAATTTATTTTATTTTGTTTTGCTTGCTTTTTGAATAAAGTACCAAGATCTGAAATTCTTAAATGTTAGAGAGTCTTCACATAGTTGCATAATTATTCGACTACTCATTGATCTTCACTTACATCTTTCGGAGTAGTTTGTCATTTGCTCTAGTGCTTCACTTATGTCTTTTTAGAGCACGGTGGTGGTTTTATTTTGAATAAATAGATGAACTCTCGTGCTTCACTTATATTATTTTGAGAGTCTTTGGAACAGCATGGTAGTTTACTTTGGTTATGAAACTAGTCCTAATATGATGGGCATCCAAGAGGGATATAATAAAAACTATCATGAAGTGCATTGAATACTAAGAGAAGTTTGATACCTGATAATTGTTTTGAGATATGAAGATGGTGATATTAGAGTCATGCTAGTGAGTAGTTGTGAATTTGAGAAATACTTGTGTTAAAGTTTGTGATTCCCGTAGCATGCACGTATGGTGAACCGTTATGTGATGAAGTCGGAGCATGATTTATTTATTGATTGTCTTCCTTATGAGTGGCGGTCGGGGACGAGCGATTGTCTTTTCCTACCAATCTATCCCCCTAGGAGCATGCACGTAGTACTTTGTTTAGGTAACTAATAGATTTTTGCAATAAGTATGTGAGTTCTTTATGACTAATGTTGAGTCCATGGATTACACGCACTCTCACCCTTCCACCATTGCTAGCCTCTCTAGTACTGCGCAACTTTCACCGTTACCATAAACCCACCATATACCTTCCTCAAAACAGCCACCATACCTACCTATCATGGCATTTCCATAGCCATTCTGAGATATATTGCCATGCAACTTTCCACCATTCCGTTTATTATGACACGCTCCATCATTGTCATAATGCTTTGCATGATTATGTAGTTGACATTGTATTTGTGGCAAAGCCACTGTTCATAATTCTTTCATACATGTCACTCATGAGTCATTGCAGAGCCCGGTACACCGCCGGAGGCATTCATATAGAGTCATACTTTGTTCTAGTATCGAGTTGTAATCATTGAGTTGTAAATAAATAGTAGTGTGATGATCATCATTAATAGAGCATTGTCCCCCCAAAAAAGAAAGGTCAAATAAAAGAGAAAGGCCAAATAAAAATAAAATAAAATAAAATAAAATAAAAGGGACAATGCTACTATCCTTTTTCCACACTTGTGCTTCAAAGTAGCACCATGATCTTCATGATAGAGAGTCTCTTGTTTTGTCACTTTCATATACTAGTGGGAAATTTTCATTATAGAACTTGGATTGTATATTCCAACAATGGCCTCCTCAAGTGCCCTAGGTCTTCGTGAGCAAGCAAGTTGGATGCACACCCACTAGTTTCTTTTGCTGAGCTTTCATACACTTATATCTCTAGTGCATACGTTGCATGGAAATCCCTACTCACTCACATTGATATCTATTGATGGGCATCTCCATAGCCCGTTGATACGCCTAGTTGATGCGAGACTATCTTCTCCTTTTTGTCTTCTCCACAACCACCATTCTATTCCACCTATAGTGTTATATCCATGGCTCACGCTCATATATTGCGTGAAGATTGAAAAAGTTTGAGAACATCAAAAGTATGAAACAATTTCTTGGCTTGTCATCGGGGTTGTGCATGATTTAAAAATTTTGTGTGGTGAAGATGGAGCATAGCCAGACTATATGATTTTGTAGGGATAACTTTCTTTGGCCATGTTATTTTGAGAAGACATGATTGCTTTGTTAGTATGCTTGAAGTATTATTGTTTTTATGTCAATATTAAACTTTTGTCTTGAATCTTATGGATCTGAATATTCTTGCTACAATAAAGAGAAATACACGATGAATATGTTAGGTAGCATTCCACATCAAAAATTCTATTTTTATCATTTACCTACTCGAGGACGAGCATGAATTAAGCTTGGGGATGCTGATACGTCTCCAACGTATCTATAATTTTTTATTGTTCCATGCCATTATATTATCTGTTGTGGATGTTTATGGGCTTTATTAAAAACTTTTATATTATTTTTGGGACTAACCTATTAACCCAGAACCCAGTGCCAGTTTCTGTTTTTTCCTTGTTTTAGAGTATTGCAGAAAAGGAAAATCAAACGGAGTCCAATTGACCTGAAACTTCACGGAACTTATTTTTGGACCAGCAGAAGCCCATGGAGTATCGGAGATGGACCAGGAGAGTCCCAGGCTGCCCACGAGGGTGGGGGGCACGCCCACCCCCTTAGGCGCGCCCCCCTGCCTCGTGGAAAGCCCGGAGATCCACCAACATACTTCTTCCCCCATATATACCCATATACCCTAAAAACATCGAGGAGCACAATAGATTGGGAGTTCCGCCGCCAGAAGCCTCCGTAGCCACCGAAAACCAATCTAGACCCGTTCCGGCACCCTGCCGGAGGGCAAAATCCCTCTCCGGTGGCCATCTTCATCATCCTGGTGCTCTCCATGACGAGGAGGGAGTAGTTCTCCCTCGGGGCTGAGGGTATGTACCAGTAGCTATGTGTTTGATCTCTCTCTCTCTCTCGTGTTCTTGAGGTGGCACGATCTTGATGTATCGCGAGCTTTGCTATTATAGTTGGATCTTATGATGTTTCTCCCCCTCTACTCTCTTGTAATGGATTGAGTTTTCCCTTTGAAGTTATCTTATCGGATTGAGTCTTTAAGGATTTGAGAAAACTTGATGTATGTCTTGCGTGGGATACCCGTGGTGACAATGGGGTATTCTATTGATCCACTTGATGTATGTTTTGGTGATCAACTTGCGGGTTCCGCCCATGAACCTATGCATAGGGGTTGGCACACGTTTTCGTCTTGACTCTCCGGTAGAATCTTTGGGGCACTCTTTGAAGTACTTTATGTTGGTTGAATAGATGAATCTGAGATTGGGTGATGCATATCGTATAATCATACCCACGGATACTTGAGGTGACATTGGAGTATCTAGGTGACATTATGGTTTTGGTTGATTTGTGTCTTAAGGTGTTATTCTAGTACGAACTCTATGAATAGATCGATCAGAAAGGATAACTTTGAGGTGGTTTCGTACCCTACCATAATCTCTTCCTTTCGTCTCTGATGTTAGTGACTTTGGAGTGACTCTTTGTTGCATGTTGACGGATAGTTATGTGATCCAATTATGTTATTATTGTTGAGAGAGCTTGCACTAGCGAAAGTATGAACCCTAGGCCTTGTTTCAACGCATTGCAATACCGTTTGTGCTCACTTTTATCATTAGTTACCTTGCTGTTTTTATATTTTCATATTACAAAAACCTTTATCTACTATCCATATTGCACTTGTATCACCATATCTTCGCTGAACTAGTGCACCTATTCAATTTACCATTGTATTGGGTGTGTTGGGGACACAAGAGACTCTTTGCTATTTGGTTGCAGGGTTGTTTGAGAGAGACCATATTCATCCTACGCCTCCCACGGATTGATAAACCTTAGGTCATCCACTTGAGGAAAATTTGCTACCGTCCTACAAACCTTTGCACTTGGAGGCCCAACAACATCTACAAGAAGAAGGTTGTGTAGTAGACATCAGCTTTCAGCCTCCTTGACGTACCACTTGAGCGGCTCCGCCCCAGCAAGCCTTTCTCCGGGGTCAGCGGCGGCTCCTCCAACCCCCTGGGGCAGATCTGTCTCCCCGTGACCTTCGGCACACGCGACAACTACCGCACTGAGCTAATCGACTTTGACACCGCCCGCATCGGCTTGCCGTACAATGCCATCCTCGGGCACCTAGCGCTGGCCCAATTCATGGCGGCTACCCATCCTGCCTACAACCTCATGAAGATGCCAGGAAGCAAGGGCATCCTCACCATGGCCGGAGACACCAAGGAATCCGTGGCGGCCCTCAAGCTAGCCTTCAGGGCCACGGCGGCAGCTTGCCTGGCCGACAAGGCCGTGCCCAAAACCGGGGGGGCTGCGCCAACCAAGAAGAAGTAGCTATTCACCCAAGGTCAAGCCAAGACAAAGCAGATACCGGTCGATGCGGACGGGGCCTCTGGCGCCACCTTTACTATAGGCATTGACCATGCCCCAGATCAAGAAATGGAGTTGGTGGACTTCTCATGGGTGAACAAGGAAGTATTCGCCTGGGAACCCATGCAGCTAGTTGGGGTCCCGAGAGGAGTGATTGAGCATCATCTGAGGGTGTGCTCCAATGTGCGCCCTGTGAAGAAGAAGGCGATGCGACAATCCACGGAGAAGCAGTCTTTCATCGTTCAGGGAACCCGCAAGCTGGAGGCAGCGGGTGTCATTCGCGAGGTTCGGTACCCAGAGTGGCTGGCAAACCCAGTCGTCGTGCCGAAGAAAGGAGGGAAGGAACGCATGTGTGTCGATTTCACCAACCTCAACAAAGCCTGCCCTCAGGACCCATTCCCGCTTCCGCGCATCGACAAGATTGTCGATTCCAGCGCGGAGTGTGATCTGCTATGTTTCCTAGATGCGTTCTCAGGCTACCACCAGATCAAGATGGTGGTGGAATATGTGGAGAAAACGACTTTCTTGACCCCATGCGAGGTATACTGCTACACTTGCATGCCATTCGGATTGCGCAATGCCTTGGGGCGGCAGCTCGGGAGGAACGCTGAGGCCTACGTCGACGACATTGTGGTAAAGTCTCGAGAGGCGAGAACTCTGATTCAGGACCTGGAGGAGACCTTCGCAAGCCTGCGCCAGGTGGACTTGCGGCTCAATCCGGAGAAGTGCGTGTTTGGTCTCCCTTCCGGAAGTTGTTGGGATTCCTCGTGTCCCACAGAGGGATCGAGGCCAACTCGGAGAAGGTCAAGGCAATCGAAGACATGAGCCCACCGCAAGACCTCAAGGAGATGCAGAAGCTTGCAGGCTGCATGACTTCGCTGGGGCGCTTCATCTCCAAGTTGGGGGAGCGCGCCTTGCCATTCTTCAAGCCGATGAAGAAGAAGGGTCCATTCGAGTGGACCCCCGAGGCCGACCTGGCATTTCAAGACCTCAAGAGATACTTGACCAGCCCACTGGTGATGGTGGCACCTCGTCCTCGCGAGCCCTTGGTACTCTACCTGTCTGCCACACCCCACTCCGTCAGCGCGGCGCTAGTGGCCCTCAGGGAGGAGCCCCAAGTCGAGGGCCCACCAAATGGAGCCACCAAGCCGGATAAGGCTGCACAACACCAAGACGATGTTCCTGAGACAGCGGTTGCTCAGGCTAGTCATCAAGCACCAGGAGCTGGGGATCCACAGGAAAAACCTCAGTCCCCGGGAGCCAAAAACTCCATCAGCTCTCCCACCCTTGTCGAGCACCCAGTGTACTTCGTCAGCATAGTGCTACGAGATGCGAGAGCGCGATACCCCATGCCTCAGAAGCTCTTCCTCGCGCTCCTAGTGGCCTCGCGTAAGCTGCGCCACTACTTCCAGGGTCACCCCATCAAGGTCGTCTTAGCTTACCCATTGGAGAGAGTGCTCAGGAGCCCCAATGTTGCGGGAAGAGTCGCCGAATGGAACATCGAGCTGCAAGCGTTTGACCTGGAGTTCAGCACAACCAGGGTCATCAAGGGGATGCAATCACCGACTTCGTGGAAGAATGGACCGACACCCCGGAGCTCGAAGTAGGCGAGAACCGATCCCTCTCGCCAGGAAGTGAAGCGCCAGATGGTTGGGTCATGTACTTCGATGGTGCATTTGCACGTCAGGGCACGGGGGCTAGAGCCGTGCTCATCTCGCCCACTCAGTACAAGCTTTACTATGCTGTGCAGCTCTGCTTCCAGCGGGACGAGAAGGTCTCCAACAACATCGCAGAGTACGAGGGTCTCATCGCCGGCCTCAAGGCTGCGATGGCCCTGGAGGTGAAACGCCTCACCATCAAGGGAGACTCACAGCTCCTCGTCAACTTCTCCAACAAGGTGTACGAGCCAAAGGATGAACACATGGAGGCATACCTCGCGGAGGTGCGCGAAATGGAGAAGCAGTTCCTAGGCCTAGAGCTATAGCATGTGCCTCGCGACACCAACAAGAAGGCCGACGACATCGCCAAAAGAGCATCCAAGCGGCTTCCCCAAGAGCCTGGCGTCTTCGAGGAGCGGCTCTTCAAGCCTTCGGCAGCACCTCTGCCTGCGGAGCCGATGCCATCTCAGGAGGAACTCCCCCAGCCACCAGCCTCGGGAGCCCCCGCCTGCGGCCCGACCTCAGGAGCGCACCTCCTCTTAGCACTCGAGCCTCAAGAGGGGTGTTGGATCGAGGAGTTGAAGGCGTACCTGACGCAAGGCACGTTGCCGGAGAAGGAGGAAGACTTGGAGCGTGTGGCCCAACAGGCTATGGTGTACTATATTCAGGACGGTGAGCTATACAGGAAGCGACCAAATGATGTTTCTCTATGATGCATTTCCAGGGAACAGGAGAATGAGCTGCTGGCCGACATACATGGTGGAGACTGCGGGCACCACTCTTCGTCGCGCACCCTAGTCGGCAAGGCTTTCCGCAACGGGTTCTACTGGCCCACGGCACTCAACCATGCGGCCGAGCTGGTGAAATCCTGCTAGGCCTGCCAATTCCACGCCAAGCAGATCCACCAGCCTGCTCAGGACCACCAGACTATCCCGCTCTCATGGCCGTTCACGGTCTGGGGACTGGATATCCTGGGCCCATTCCCTCTAGTGCCTGGAGGCTACCACTACCTCTGCGTCGCCATCAACAAATTCACCAAGTGGGCGGAAGTGGAAGCCGTCCGCACCATCCCAGCTGGGTCAGCAGTCAAGTTCATCAAGGGTCTCGTAAGCCGATTTGGGGTCCTTAATCGCATCATCACCGACAACGGCTCACAGTTCACTTGCAATCTCTTCAAAACATATTGTGCTAACCTTGGAACGCAGATCTGCTATGCCTCCGTGGCGCACCCCAGGAGCAATGGCCAGGCCGAACGCGCCAATGCGGAAGTTCTGAGGGGTCTCAAGACCAGGACCTTCAAGAAGAAGCTCGAGGCCTGCGGCAGGGGCTGGCACGACGAGTTCCAGTCCGTGCTATGGTCCATCCGCACCACCGTCACTAGGCCCACAGGCGAGACCCCGTTCTTCCTCGTCTACAGAGCAGAAGTGGTTCTCCCACACGAGGTCAAGCATCGCTCCGCGTGGGTCCTGGCGTTTGATGGAACGCAGTAGGACGCCATGCAGGGGATGGATCTCATGCTGGGGGAGGAACGCCGCCGTGAAGCCTCGCTCCGAGCTGCAAGATACCAGCAGGCACTGCGGCGGTACCACTACTGCAGCGTCCGCTCCAGGACGCTCGAGGTGGGTGATCTTGTCCTGAGGCGGGTGCTCTCCAGGGAAGGGCTGCATAAGCTCTCGCCCATGCGGGAGGGCCCGTTTCGGGTCGCCCACGTCTCTAGGCCTGGTGCCGCATGCCTGGAGACGCAGGACGGGATCCCCATCCAGAACGCCTGAACATCCAGCACATCCGGAAGTTCTACCCATGAAGCAAGGCCCGACGCCTGTGAAGCAAGGCCTAGTGCATGTGAAGAATCTCAACTCGTGACACTCTCACATAACAATGAGTGGGGATGTACACGCCCCAGAGTCTCAGGAGTGCCGCCCTTGGGCCTCGGGGGCTCCCTCCCACGCCTAGTGGCAGCACTTAGCTCTGCGTTGGTGAGAAGACAAGAAGACTAGACTAGGTGTCGGATGCGGCTTTTCATTTGCTTTCTGCAGTTGGTTCGCCCCTCTTTAGTAAGAATTTGCTTTCTAGTGTTCCTTGCTGGCCTGGTTCCATTGCCTTTTTGCCTCCATTCTGCTCTTTTTTCCTCGTTTTTGACTTGTACTCTCCCTCGCATGCCTCGCGAGGGGGCTAGACAGGCGCCCTCGTCACGACCATCGCCAAGGCCGAGCACCTCGTCATCGTCGTTGTCCTCGGGGCAACACCCGACGCAGCGACCATCTTCCCCAAATACCCTCACGAAGAGGTGCGTGCCGCCGTCGTACTTGAAGTGGAGGGTGCACCGCTTGCCCAGCCCACGCGTGCGGGCGAATGTCTGCCAACCGCGGGCCAGGACCGCGTTGCCCGTGGTGGAGACTTCCACCGCGACCCATGAAGCCGTGCTGCAGCAACCATCCGCCTGCAGCTAGAGACCGCCTGGGCCTGTGGGCGACAGTTCACCGACAAAGAACCATGGGAGCTGAAGCCAGGTGTCAGCCGGGTTCTCCGACCACATGATGAACTCCGGCATCACCTCCGCTCAATGGAAGCGCGGCCGAGTAGGCCGCGCAACCACAACACGCCTCACCTCATCAACGGGACTGCCACGACCTGGGTGGCTGCCACCACGCGAAGAGGTGCCACCGCGGCCGCGAGGGGCCGCGACGGGGGTCGCAGTGTGCTTGCGGGGACGGCCGCGCCCCCTCTTGGGCGGCGGTGAGCCGGGCCCCTCCTGGCGAGCCTTCCCTTTCTCCGTAGCCGAGAGCCTCTTCGCGGGCGCCATGGGTGTCGCTACCGGCAGTGGAGCAAGGAAGAAGAAGAAGCGGGAGAAGCAAAGGAAGAGATGGGTGATGGGGGCTCCGCCCCCACTTCCCATTTATAGCCAAGGGGAGGCCAACCGCCAGCCTCCACAATCTAAGGTAATGATGATCTTTTTCTACATGCAGCAAGGACCCGTCAAGTCAGGCAGTTGCCGAGGCGGCATGGCGAAGCGGAGACGCCCACGTCCAATCAATCGCCACGCGTCAAGCGGTGCCGCAGGCTATTGGGGCCCGCGGCGCTCCGCACTTGTCCTTCGGCTTCGCCTCGAAGCCAAGTTCGAGCGCGCCTTGGGCCCGGGGGCTACTGTTGGTGTTCTGGGAATGGGGGTCCCCAAACTTGCCTGCCTGCAGCCCACAATGTGGCTCCCCCAGCGGCCCTGTACGGCCCATCTTCACCAGCAAACACTCAATACCCTCATGAGGGGCCAAGCCTCGCGAGACGGACGATGCAAGACCTCCTCAGGGGCGGCCTCACCAGGCTGGCTCGCGAGGGGCGGAGAGATCAAGGAAAGGGACACCTCGCGAGGTTTGCGTGATGCAAGCCATGACGACTGGAGCCAGGCGGGCGCCAGTGCGTGCAGTGTCCTTGTTTCCTCTTTGGTGCTAAAGAGGCAAGCGCATGCGAGGAGTCTCGAGGCATCAGGCAAAGGTTTCCATATCGGTGCAACAAGACCAAGACCAGCAGGACAGCAGGACGGAGGTCACAGTGGAGCCCAAGGCGGTGTCACCACCAGAGCCTTTGGCAGGCGAAGACTACTTTTGTTAGGATAACTTGTACTAGTTGTCTCGCTTCGAATTTGGCCGTTGTGGGATCCCTTCCTACTCAATATTTGGGAAGAGGACCAGGGCCTCTATAAATAGGACTAGCCACCACCATAGCAGGGGGGAGACCGACTCATCTAGATCCAGACCATCCCCAACCACACAAGTTCACCAAGCACAAGAACACCTCTCCTCAGGAGGCTGTTCTTCCCTTGTAACTGTTCATCCTCAGCCCAAGAGGCAATCCACCACACCACAGTGGAGTAGGGTATTACACCATAACGGTGGCCCGAACCAGTATAAATCTTGTGTCTCTCGTTCTTTGGGTTCGTTGAGCTAGGCTGTGAGATTGTGGAGTGTGCGAGCTAGAGAGGGGGAGAGATCTTTGTGCGCACTCCAGTGTTCGAACCTCAAGGGTTTTGCCGGAACCCAAAATTTGACACCCCTTAATCTAGGACTCCCTTAGTGCCCCCCTTTCCTTCTCCTCTTCCCTCTCCCTTCCCTCTTCCCCCCTCCATGAGAAGGAAAAAAGTGGGGGCGAATCCTACTAGGAGTGGAGTCCTAGTAGGACTCCCCCCTTGGCGCGCCCCTGGTGGCCGTCCTCCTCCTCTCCCTCCTTTATATACGTGGGCAGGGCACCCCTCGGAGGCACACAAATTGTTCCATGCCATGTGCGGCGTCTCTCCCCATGATTTACTCCTCCGGTCATATTCACGTAGTGCTTAGGCGAAGCCCTGCGCGGATCACATCACCGTCACCGTCACCACGCTGTCGTGCCGACGAAACTCTCCCTCGACCCTCTGCTAGATCAAGAGTTCGAGGGACATCATCGAGCTGAACATGTGCTGAACTCGGAGGTGTCGTACGTTCGGTACTTGATTAGTTGGATCATGAAGACGTTCGACTACATCAACCGCGTTAACCTAACACTTCCACTTTCAGTCTACGAGGGTACGTGGACACACTCTCCCCCTCTCATTGCTACGCATCTCCTAGAGATCTTGCATGATCATAGGATTTTTTTTTTGAAATTCCATGCTACTTCCCCCTTCAACCATTGCCTACGATCCTACCAGGGATCTACCTCTTGTCCACTGTCCATCATTACCGTGATGGCCCCTCCCCCCGGACTATATGTGAATTACCTCCAAAATCCCTTCACCACATATATGAATGTCAAACATTACAATATTCATATTTTTTTGCTCATTAGTAAGCATTATTAATTCATTGAGAAAATTTACAGTTTATGAACCCAATGTGCATTGTCTACTTCCAAAATTGGCCAACTGGATTGCGTGTGAAGTACTTCCAAAATTTATTGGTCACCTACATGAATCCTTTACTTCATTACTACTTGCTACTATGCTTTATTAACTAATGGGCAATACATGTTAAACTGATAATTGATATGTAGTTTGCTGGTAATTTTTAAAAGTTTCGCCTCTATTTAGTCCCACGATCTCGGCTACTATACATGAGCTCAAATACCATACCAGCATATTTTTCTTTTCTTAATATGAGTTGGTGTATTGACATTTTTTGGTTGCAATGGATGTGCATATTAGGGATGTTTTCTACTTGTGTGCTAATAATGTTAACCTAGTTACATCAGTCAACTTAAGAGAGGAGGCAACTCTTAAATGATAAATAGGACAATTCTTATATTCATTTATTCATTAGTACATATTATTATTTTCTTGTTCTTAAAGCAATCACTTGAAGAAAAGAAACATGCTTCAGGACTATATACATGCCCGTGTGTGGTCTAACCAATCTATTACGAATTCGAACGCAAATGATCAATCTAGCTAAGCACATTCAGATTCCAACCATGCAAGGTATGAATTCATTGAGTCTAAGCATCCTGTAATTCCATCTGTTAACCACCAAATACTAACCAATGGGAACCTGTGGAATTGAGGAAGAAGATTAATCGTGAGGTAATATTGAGTGTTCCATCTTGCATCATGGCTTTGGGCTGGAGTACCATTGCCATGGCCCCATCCCACATAACAGCTTCGCCATGGCAAGGAGCCGACTTCATCCTTCACAAATGTTGCAAACAAAATGCTGCAAAACCACATTAGTGCATAACAAATTGGAATCGTTACCAATGCCAAGTGTGACGATTGTGGACGAACACGCCTACTTAGTTGGCTTCATACTCCCCTCATGATGCACATGGCACTTCTTATTTTTGTCACGATCGAGGAAGGTGATCCCCTGAAATAAAACTTGTTGTATATGCATGACTTCATCGAGGAACAAACGGCTTCACAGCATGCAATACGAGCAGACCTCCTCGTAAACATCTAGGAAAAAATATCCAGTCCAATACATTCATACACAAAGTGATCCTACGTGAAACATATGAAAAAAATCCTCTAAAAAGATCAACAATCATGCTCATCTAAAAATTTGGATAAAAATGTACAAGAACCTAAACATGGAAATGTTTTTTTGACCTTGAAGACTGCATGGCTTACACCCCACAACATTTTACAAAGGGTTCCTCAAGATGAGGAAAAAAGAGAAAGAAAGAACTATACAAAGCTAAGAAGAAGAAAGAGGGGGGGGGGTATACCTAAAAACTAAAAGACTAAAACCAGAAGCCTCGTCAAAGAGGCAAGAAGTCAATCCACTTAAGCAGAGCATCCCTATATCTTCTTTCGATCCTGTGGGTCAGTAGGGTAATGTCATGGATGAATCCATTCCTCCATCGCCTGAAAGTTGGACTGATATGTCTAAAAACCCTATCATTCCCGACTTCCCAAATATTCCACCATGCAAGAAAAAACACTTCAGTGAAGAATGGCTTATTGATATCCTTCCTCGCATGCAATGCAATTTGCACCATGTCATTACTATCCAGCCAAACAATCTGAAGATAATTCCATACACCCACACTTAAGTTACACTTGAAAAAGAGATGGTTCTTGTCCTCAAGCGCACTAGTCAGACAGAGGACACATTCAGGCCCATCATTAATCTTCTAATGCCTGCGCTATATCATATCTTTGGTGTTAACCCTGTCCATTATGACTAGCCAGTTAAACATTTTGATCAACATTGTGCAACAACTCTTCCGGGCCCAGCTCAGGATGGGGTTTGCCAAAACTGGCTGATGCACAAAGCCATAAATTTTCTTGGCAGAGTACTCTGACCTGTTACCATGTCTCCAGACCCAAGTGTAAAAATGCTCACCATCCAGATTAACATTTGTCCTCAAGGAAGTTAGCTAATTAAGTTATTTAAAGTCTAGTTCAGACAAAGGCAAAGAGAACATCTGCTGAAAAATTCTCAGTCTGAAAAACTTCCATGACAGAAAGATTCTTATGAAGGAAAAATGAAAATATCCTAGGAAATCTGTCCTGAAGAGGTGTGCAATTACTGCGAATCTGCCAATGACCAGACAAAAAGAGCACAATGCCCCCTCTGCTAACAGTAACATAAGTGACTGCCCTAAATTTTTCCATGAGCTTGCAAATATCTCTCCACCAAAAAGATCCACAGATTGATGTGTCATGAGGAACTCTTTGAAAATAATATGAATCCGACACCAAATGAACCCATGGCACATCCACTATGTTATAAAATTTATTAAGATGTTTTAGGAGCAGAGCTTCATTTTGTAGGCCTAGGTTGAGAATTCCAAGACCACCCTTAAGTTTGGGCCTGCAAACCAGTGGCCAGGCAGCCAAGGAATGGCCCTTCTCCCGACCATATTTTCTCCATAAACATTGTCTCTGAATTCTCTCCAACTGCTTCAAGATACCCCGAGGGATTGACAGGCTGCAAAGAAAGTATATAGGCAGAGAAGAAATGACTGATTAACCAGTTGCAACCTGCTACCTTGGGGCAAAAACCAAGAGCTAGCAGTGAGTCTTCTCTCCATGTAGTCCACCAAAGGTAAGAGATCATTAATTTTAGGTGTGGTAGTTCCCACTAGCATACCTAAATATGTAAATGGCATTGAGCCCAACTGACAACGAAATTGGGTAGCTAAGCTAGTAGCAACAACATCATTCACAATGATAGGATATATAGAGGACTTGTGATAATTGATCTACAGACCAGTTGCCAATGAGAAAGAACTAGCACTGTTTTAAGGGCCTCCAATTGGGAGCTTTCAGCAATCAAGAAAAGCATAGTATCATCAGCATATTGCACCACTGGGTAGTCAGGATCATGAGTTAGCAATGGCAAACTTAACAAACCCTGGCGCAACAGATTATTAATCATAGTTTGCAAAAGATTAGCAACAATAACAAAGAGCAGAGGAGAAATAGGGTCTCCTTGTTTTACACCACACTTGCATTTAAAATGGTTTCCAGGAACTCCATTTAGTAGAACTGAACAAGTTCTAGAGGACAATAATTGTTAAATCCATGTGATCCATCTCTTGTCAAATCCCTTTGCCAGAAGAATCTTTAAAATTGCCTCATGCTGAATAGAATGAAAAGCCTTTTCAAAATCTAACTTAAGCAAAAGGATGGGCTTCTTTGACTGATTGCACCGATGGATGTACTCAAATGTCCAAGCAAGACAACCTTGAATTGTTCTTGACTTGATGAAACCATATTGGTTCTTATGTACACACTTGGTGATCTCCTCTTGAAACCTATTAGCAGCTAGTTTAGTGAGGAACTTCAGACCAACACTGGTGAGAGAAATTGGCCTAAAATCACCAATAACCTTAGGAGACTGCTTTTTTGGGACCAGGGTAATGAAGGCATCATTGAGATTTTCCAAATGAGTAGTTCCAGCATGAAATTCATGCACTAGCTTAATAAAATCACCAGAGATAATGTGCCAATTTTTTTAAGAAAAGGCCATTAAAACCATCAGGCCCTGGTTCCTTATCAATGGGAAACTCCTTAATCACATTTTCAATTTCCTTGACCTCACAAGGCTTGGTGAGGACCTCTAGCCCCTGCACCTTTGGAATTAGAGAGAGGATGTCCCTCTCCAACTTTATTGGCTTAACAGTACCCATTCTGCCTTTGAAGGAATGTAAGAATTCCTTGGCCATTTCCTCCTGATCTGAATTAATAGTGCCATCAGACAACAACAAACTTGCAATAGAATTCTTCCTATATCTTTTAGTGGCCATTTCCTAAAAAAACTTGAAATTTTCCTCCCCCACTTTGATATACCTAATTGTACATGTTTTTCTCCAATAGAGATACTAAAAATGCAAAAGATGTTCATGCTGTAATTTGGCAATCTTCCTGAAATTGGCCTCTGGCCTGGATAAAGGCCTCAGATCCTCTAAATTATCCAACCAAAGGATCACCCAATTGCACTTCTCAATCAACCTTTTGATGTGAGACAACCCTTTCTGCCATTTATTTATAGCAAATCTCAAAGCTTTTAGTTTATCCACAATGATTGCTGAAATATGAGACTTGTGAGAGCTTCTAGCCCAAACCTCTTGCACACAGTCCATGAAACCTGGTTGATGTACCCAAAAAAAATCAAACCTAAAAAGGTTAGCTTTTGGTATAGAAGTGCAAATAGAAATTAGGCAGGGTACATGATCTGAGGCAGTTTTTGCAAGGGGAGTAACTTGTGTCATAGGATATAGACTGATCCAACTAGTAGAAGTGAAAACCCAGTCAAGTTGTTCTAGAAGTGGTATGTCCTACATGTTTGACCAGGTAAATCTTCTCCCCTTTAAATGAAGTTCCAAAAGACCCAAGTGGCCTATGATCTCATTAAAAATGAAGATGTCATTTACATCTCCTCCAGGAAGATTTCTATTATCAAGGGATCTAATAAAGTTGAAATCCCCCATCAAAATCCATTTTTGTTCAGGCTCAACCTCCAAATTATATAACCAATTAACAAATTCATCGCTCATTTCACCTTGTCAAGGCCCATAAACATTCACCATAAACCATTTCTCATTATTATGCACTGAGGTGAAACTAATCACAATGCCAAAATGTTTCACTTCCACCAAGTTACCATGAAAAACATCTGAACGCCACACTATTAAAATACCACCAGAAGCTCCTCTCGAAGGAGATTCAATAAAATGATCAAAACCAGAAGGGAAAATGCTTTTAATAAGCGCACGAGTGCGTAAAGGAAGTTTGGTTTCTTGCAGACAAACAACAACACATTGACTTTCAAGCACTTTTTCTCTGACAGAGCATTGTCATACGTCATAATTCAAACCTCTGACATTCCAACAGAGGATTTTCCAGCTACCCGTGGACACTTGATTCATTAATAACCAAACAAGATTGAACTAAAAGTAGCATGACATACAATGCCATACATCCCAGAATATTACAAACGTTAATAACGCAGTCTGAATCGTTTGCAACAAGACCCAGTACGACAATAAAAGAAGCAGATTTAACAGGATCGCTACACCTAAATAAAGCAGCTAACATAAACATTTATGCAGTAGAGGAAGAGGAGTCCTCCTTGGGATCAGCCATAAGCTTGTTCATAGAAAGGAGGGATGGCTCAATCTCTAGCTCCGCTCCCACCTCCTATAAGACCTTGATTGGAGTATGAGGAGGGGCATCTTCTTGCTTGTCCTGGCTGTGAGCATCTTCCTGCTTGTCCTGGCTGTGAGCATCTTCAGAGTTGGGCTGGGCCTTGACATCCATGGGCTTGGAGCGATGTCGCTTCTTCGTGGGCTGAAGAGAGAGCTGCTCAAAAACCACATTTTTAAAACCATCAAGCTTTACCACACTTCTGGTGCATCGCCTCAGAGACGTGTCCACAAGGGGTGCAGGCATCTTCTTCCTCCCTCTCTATTTCTTCTCATTGGTTTGTTTCTCTGTAGCAAAAACCACTTATGAGGACTTACGGACTGAGACATCTCACCAGAATCAGCAGGCAAAGCATCCTCAGAGACAGAAGCAGGAGCATCAGGCAATTCCTCAAACAAGACTCTGGCCACTTCGCCCTTAATCACAACAGACTTCCTCAGAGGAGTAGAACTAGGCAAATTGGTCACCAACAAATACATCTTCTTGGATTCATCAAACGCAATAGACCAAGTGCGCTTGGAATTCGTTATTGTGCCCAAGGGTTTGAAGAAGATCGACCTCAGCACCTCCTTGACAGTAAAATCAAACATCAAATTCTGAAAGGACCTCTTCCAAATCATCTCAGGAGGAAGAGGTGGCCCAGCCACAATATGAGCCATACCAATGAAGATCTCATGATGTTGAATAACTAGGGGCTGATAAGGACAATTGTCAGTGGATTCTCCAAAAAAAATAGGCTGCTACTCTTGTTGTTCATCCTATAGTTGCAGTGGCTGATCAATGACAGTGGAGACCTGGTCTTGCTCTGGCGCTGCAAGTTGCGGAGGCTATTCAATCTCCGCCTCATTTTCACCTCAAAGATCATGGCCCCATCCAGCGTCTGCATTGTTATCAGGAGGAGGAGGAGCAACAACAGGGGCATCATTCCATCCCAACATTGGATAAGAAGGCAGCACAAAGGGCAGATTGTCAGGTATAAGATTATCGGGCAAAGGATGAGGATTCCCATCCAAGGGCATTGGGTCCTCATCATTTGGCATCTCATCGGCAAAATCTGCACCCAAAACATAACACGCTGCATTCCAAGAAACTTGTGCTCCTCCCCATTCAGCATAATCATCAAAAACCACATTATGGGGAACGATAGGTGTATCTGGAAAACTAGCCTCAACCAAAGTTCTCACCAGGTAGGGATCTTCACTGTCCCAGGAGATAAACTTCCCAAAAGTACCTACCGCTTGCGAGATGAACTCAGGAGTGCTATAATCTAGAGAAATGCCAATGAACATTAACCAGCCCTTGCGGAAACCATGAGTCCCCTTGAAATTTCCCCCCTCATCATGCTTCATAAATCTAACAAATCGATCATTGCCAATCGGGAAAGGAGCATGCTGAACCATAGTATATCTGACAGTTGGATCTCTAACTTGGAACAGACCAACCCATGAAACCATGGTTGAGCAGAGCGAACCAAAATACCTCTGTCTTGCAGGAACTGCACAATCTCCTCGCAAACCGGCCCGAGCGGCCACACTGGGGCAGGCATCACCTCAGCCACCATGAAATCCTCATGGCGGCGAGGCAGACGTGCTGCAGGCGTGAAGAAGGTAAGAGGAAGATGACGGTCGCCACCATCAATGATGTGGTGGACGGCTGGCACAAAGCGCTGAGGATCAAGCTCGTAGTTCGCCATGGATGAAGATGGAAAGGCTGGCCTGGGGTTTTCTTTGGAAGGAGGAGAGGGAGTTTGCAGCAATGTGGGCAGCGATGATGTGACTAGGTAGTCTATCCCAATAACTCCGCCTCCCTTCTCATGACAGGCAGAGGATTCCAAAATACTCATATTTTGTTGCAAAGAAATTGGCTTCCAAACCAATCCATTGGAGTGCACGAAATCATTGCAATCCTTCCTAGAGTGACCTGGGCGCGAGCAAGCCGTGCAGACCACTCAAATTCCATAGGCAGATGACAGGTGGCCCCTTTGAGAACAAACAATGCAAGTAACAATGCGGTCCACCATGTCATCGACCATTGCATCAAATTACCGAGTAGCCTCTTGAGAGGTAGGAATATCCTGAGCAATGGGCATTGGGATCGGGATAGCTGAGCTAGAATGCCTAGCAGAAATTGGGCTATTCTGTAGCAATGGGCCATCGCCCGGCTGAATCTCAGAAAGCAATGGGCCAGAAATAGATCAATCATTTTGAATAGAAATCAATCCCGCCTCCGTGATCCACGCGGAGAGATCTCCTTCATACATGGGAATCTGTTCAGAAGACTCCGGACCGCACTCTGGCACGAGGGTCATCGGCCGGCCCAACTCCAGCAACGGAACAACCGTACCAAACAAAATAGGTGGTCGAACCACCGCCCAATGCAAGTCCAAAGGAGGAGACTATCGTATGACAACACACTCATGAGCAGATACCTCATAACCTCCATCAATGATTGTATCAATACAATTTTGCATTGTAGGATATCTATATCCTTTACAAGCTGAGTATTGTTCAAAAGTGGCAAAAGAAAGTTTCTTCTTAGCAGAGCCTGCCGACTTGATAGAAGATCTAGTAGGAGGTTTATGCGTGGCCAATAGACCTAGGGATGATCGATGCTTAGTTGGACTAACCAAAATCCATTCTGCATCCATTCTTTCCGCGAGATCTTAAGCTCTCTAACCCAATTAGGCCCCCTGTTGCCCCACAACTTAAAGTAACATTTGAATAGATCACAAGCAAACGAACGAAGATCCATAATAAGAAAAGCAACTTGCTTGCAGGAGACTTGAAAAGAATAAACCTTATCCTTGACGTGACCCACACGAAGATCAATTGCAGATCCACCAATTGCAGCTTCCAATGCCGCCACCACATAATCTTCTGACAAACGGAAAGCATGATGACTAAAAGAGACAACCAATGTGAATGCCCTCATTCGCCCCATTGGATGAACTGTGTGACCAGTCGATTTGAAAACCTCATCAGAGAAAATCCTACCCTTGGAGAAATCCAAACCAAGAGTAGATCCACCAGATGAACCCATAGAAGATGGGTACTACCTTGATCTAGAGAAGACGCTGGAGAAGATCGCCGGAGAGGATCCACAGATTAGTGGAGAGGGATGGAGATCACCGGTGAGGTGGTCAACACCGTGGTGGGAGGTGGGAGCGCCATTCCTAGTTGCACTCCATGTGTTTGGATTAACTCCCAAACATTAGAACACAGATTTGCGAAAAAATAGTTGGGGATTGGAGGAGAAACATACCGTAAATTGTTCGTGCGGAAGGATTTGAACTGAAAACAAGCAGGAAGAGAGATCTGACAAGGGTTTGGAGAGATTTGGAGAAGAAGAGAGAGGAGATTGGAAAATTAGATTGATTTACCTCCTCCTTAGGCTCATATGGTCGATATTACAAAGAAAATGTGTTGATGCATACCTAGTACGATCGACGGCACGAGTGTGCTCGTACCGTGCACCGTCGTGAGAAAACAGACCTTTTGTTGCTCTAGCCGCGCATATGCTATGACAGACGACACAAGCGCTCAATGCTCGTATCATTAGTCATCGTGGGAAATGATACCTTCTGTAGGTCCCTGTCCGAGTTTGGTACTACCGGCGGTACGAGCGCTCACGCTCATACGTTAGCCGTATTTTGCTCTGGCACTGTTGGCTTGCCTCTCCTCCTCTAGTATGACTGTCGGTACTGTAAGTGCATCTAGTGCCACACCTAGTTGGTTTTGGAGTATTGACGACAAACATGGTTGAGGGACTAATGTGTTTGTGAGAATTGCAGGACAACACATGTAGTAATCCCTCATTGATTCGGTTTACCTACCAGAGATGACCCCTAAAAATGTATGAAGACATTAAAGACAATGGTGGTTTGTGAATACATTCACGTTGATGATAAGGACATGTGAAGACATTCACTTGAAGACTATGGAGTGCGAAGACATTGTTTCTTTCATAGTTTCCTTTTCTTCTTTATTGAGTCATAGGAACCACCGTACTATTAAGTGGGATCCAAGTGAACAAAGTCAGATGACTGAAGTGATGCTCAACTAAAATCCTATGTCTTCGAGCGAAGACAATGAAAGCAAATCTTATCCAGAGTTGGGTAACTCGGCTTGGCTTGTAGCCCAAGCCAAGCTGCCGTGTGTGTTTATAATCCGACCGTTGGACACGTGTTGGTTCCTTAGTGACCCAGGGTCATTTCAGACATATCATGTCGGGTTGCCTCCTGGCTATAAATAGCCCACCCCTACACCATAGATTGGTGGCTACTCAGAGTTAGTGCACGCCTTTTGTCGTTTGAGAGCAACCCACCTCCGAAGCCTTTGAGAGAGAGATCCTTGAGAGGACAAAGCCCAAAACACCCAGAGCCAAAGAGTGTTAGGCATCACCGAAGTCTTTCTGTCCGCGTGACCTCAAGACTTGTTACACTTGAGGACTGTGCATCCTCTATCCGGTTAGGCGTCATGTTCTGAGCATCCAAGAGTCATTGTGGGTCGCCAGTGAACGGAGTCTGTGAAGGTTTTGAAGTCTACCTTGAAGACTTACCAAAGTGACTGGGCGAGGACTGGGTGTCCTTAGCTCAAGGGGAATAAGGTGAAGACATAGTCTTCTGAGTTCAATCTCAGCCTCCCTAACCAGACGTACAGTTGTCACAGCAACTGGAACTGGTCTACCAAATCCTTGTCTTCACCAAGCCACTAGTTCTCACTACAAAAAAAGACACATCCGTGACATTTTGGGCCGAATGAATTTTTTCTGTCATGCTTATGACACTTCTATGATGATAATTATGACAAAACCCGGTATCATCATAGATGTGGTGGGCTCCTACTTCTATGACAAAAAATGGGCTTTTTGTCCTGGGCGGGCCAGAGACGTAGCTGCATGACATTATTTGGGCCGTTCATGACGGAAAAAATTATGGTAGAAGCAAGGGCGAGGAAAATAAAGGGGAGTTCCCGGTTACGGTGGGTGGTCGGGGCCGAGCGATGCACGGAGGTTTCCGCGTTTCTCTCATGTACGCGCTTATGTGCGAGGCGTTTGCTAACTGAACCCGAGTGATCACATGTTACTGAACCAGAGCGATCGATCCCTTGGCTGTTGACTGAACCCGAGCGATTCATTCACTGCTGACTGAACCCAAGCGATTTCTTTACTACTGCTGCTAACTGAACCCGAGCGATCAATCATTGTTGCTGCTTACTGAAGCTGATCGAGCCCCCGTGCAAGACGTAGCCAGCCGGTGTTGGGTTGCCTCTCGATGAACAGTGACCGTTGCTACCGTTCGCCCGGTACGTAGAACGAGTTGAGACGTGGTGAGTCGAGTCGGTTGGTTGGCTATGGATGAACAGTTCCCGGTGGGGGTTGGATGAACAAGACCCCGTGGTAGTAGGTCGTTGCCGCTGGATGATCAGGACCCCGAGGAGGCTGCCACACCCCAGCCATGTGGGGGTGGATGAATAGGACCATGTGGAGGCTCTATGAATAGCAGCCAGTGGAGGCTGGATGAACAGTAGCCGTGGATGAATAGTAGCCCATGGAGGCTGGAGGAGGTCGACGGTGGATGAACAGTAGCTCGTGGAGGCTGGAGCGAGGCAGTAGACGGTGGATGAACAAGACCCCGTTTCGGCCGTAGGCGCTCCAACATAAGTCTGTTTCCTCCGTTTTGCGGTACGACACACCCCTCCCGATCAAGAGGACCCTGTTTCGACCATAGGCACTGCAACACAAGTCTTTTTCCTCCGTTTTGCGGTACGCCAGACCCTTCCTGATGAACAGGACCCTGTTTCGATCGTACGCGATCAAACAGAAGGCCTGTTTCCTCCGTTCTGTGGTATGCGAGACCTTGTTTCGGCTGTTCCGTCTAAGCCGATTGGCTCCTGATGAACATGGCGTCGTTGCTGCCGTCCACTGCCTCTCCATGTACATGAGCCCTGGCCGTACATATGCGTGAGTAGGCGTTCGAGACCCCGCCTGTATGTACATGCGTGGCCGTATTTTTTGGCATCTAGTTGTACGTACGTGTACACAGTTTGGAAGGGACTGCCTGAACTGCTATGTGATAACCCACAAGTATAGGGGATCGCAACAATTTTCGAGGGTAGAGTATTCAACCCAAATTTATTGATTTGACACAAGGGGAGCCAAAGAATATTCTCATGTATTAGCAACTGAGTTGTCAATTCAACCACACCTGAAAGACTTAATATCTGCAGCAAAGTATTTAGTAGCAAAGTAGTATGGAAGTAATGGTAACAGTGGCAAAAGTAACAGTAGAAGTTTTGTAGCAATCGTAACAGTGGCAACAGAGAAGTAACAAAGCAAATATCAATATGAAATGAGCTCGTAGGCAATGGATCAATGATGGATAATTATGTCGGATGGCATTCATCATGCAACGGTTATAACATAGGGTGACATAGAACTAGCTCCAATTCATCAATATAATGTAGGCATGTATTCCAAATATAGTCACATGTGCTTATGGAAACGAACTTGCATGACATCTTGTGTCCTACCCTCCCGTGGCAGCGGGGTCCTACTGGAAAGGGATATTAAGGCCTCCTTTTAATAGAGTGCCGGACCAAAGCATTAGCACTTAGTGAATACATGAACTCCTCAAACTATGGTCATCACCGGGAAGTGTCCCGACTATTGTCACTGCGGGGTTGCCGGATCATAACACGTAGTAGGTGACTATAAGTTGCAAGATAGGATCAAGAAGACAAATATATTCATGAAAACATAATAGGTTCAGATCTGAAATCATGGCACTTGGGACCTAGTGACAAGCATTAGGCATAGCAAAGTCATAGCAACATCAATCTTCGAACATAGTGGATACTAGGGATCAAACCCTAACAAAACTAACTCGATTACATGGTAAATCTCATCCAACCCATCACCGTCCAGCAAGCCTACAATGGAATTACTCATGCACGGCGGTGAGCATCATGAAATTCGTGATGGAGGGTGGTTGATGATGACGATGGCGATGGATTCCCCTCTCCGGAGCCTAGAACGGACTCCAGATCTGCCCTCCAGAGGAAGAATAGGGCTTGGCGGCGGCTCCGTATTGTAAAACACGATGAATCATTCTCTCTGTTTTTTCTCCTCGAACGTCAATATATGGAGTTGGAGTTGAGGTCGGTGGAGGTCCAGGGGCCCCACAAGGATGGAGGGCACACCCCAGGGGGGTGGGCGCGCCCCTCACCCTCGTGGCCATGGTGTGGGCCCCCTTCGGTTGATTCTTTCACCAATATTTTTATTAATTCCAAAAATCATCTCCGTGAAGTTTCAGGTCATTCTGAGAACTTTTATTTCTGCACAAAAATAACACCAAGGCAATTCTGCTGAAAACAGCGTCAGTCCGGGTTAGTTTCATTCAAATCATGCAAGTTAGAGTCCAAAACAAGGGCAAAAGAGTTTGGGAAAGTAGATACGATGGAGACGTATCAAGCCCCCCCCCCCAAGCTTAACCCATTGCTTGTCCTCAACCAATTCAATTGACAAACTGAAAGTGATAAAGAAAAACTTTTACGAACTCTATTTGATCTTGTTGTTGCAAATATGTAAAGCTAGCATTCAAGTTTTCAACAAAGATTATAAACTAACCATATTCACAATAATGTTTAGGTCTCACATTTACTCATATCAATGACATAATCAACTAGCGAGCAATAATAGTAAATCTCGGATGACATCACTTCTTCAAAACAATCGTGATATGATATAACAAGATGGTATCTCGCTAGCCCTTTCCGAGACAGCAAAACATAAATGCAGAGCACCCCTGAAGATCAAGGACTGACTAGACATTGTAATTCATGGTATAAGAGATCCAATCACAGTCATACTCAATACCAATTAATAACAATGCATACAAATAACAGTGATGCTCTCTAACTGATGTTTTTATAAGAGGATGATGACTCAGAAATAAAAGTAAATAGATAGGCCCTTCGCAGAGGGAAGCAGGGATTTGCGGAGGTGCCCGAGCTCGAGTTTTGAGATAAAGATAAATAATATTTTGAGCGGTATGCTTTCATTGTCAACATAACAATCAAGAGATCTTGGTATCTTCCATGCCACATACATTATAGGCGGTTCCCAAACAGAATGGTAAAGTTTATACTCCCCCACCACGAACAAGCACACTCCACGGCTGGTCCGAAACAACGGGTACCATCCAACTAACAACAGTCCTGGGGGAGTTTTGTTTGCAATTAAATTTTGATTTGATTTGAGCATGGGACTGGGCATCCTGGTTACCAGCCATTTTCTCGTGAATGATGAGCAATGTCCACTCATCGTGAGAATAACCCACCTAGCATGGAAGATATTGATAGCCCTAGTTGATACATCAGCGATTCGAGCATACAAAATAGATTGTCATTTGAAGGTTTAGAGTTTGGCACATGAAAATTTACTTGGAACGATAGGTAAATACCACATATAGGAAGGTATGGTGGACTCATATGGAACAACTTTGGGGTTTATGGAAGTGGATGCACAAGTAGTATTCCCGCTTAGTACAAGTGAAGGCTAGAAAAAGACTGGGAAGCAACCAACTAGAGAGCGACAACAGTCATAAACATGCAGTGATATTAACCAACATTGAATGCAAGCATGAGTAGGATACAAATCACCATGAAGATAAATATCATGGAGGATATGTTAATTTTGTTTCAACTACATGTGTGAACATGTGCCAAGTCAAGCCACTCGAATCATTCAAAGGAGGACACCATCCTATCATACTACAGCACAACCATTTTAATTTCCATGTTGGCATGCAAGGTAAACCATTATAAACCCCTAGCTAATTAAGCATGGAATGAGTAATCATAATCTCTAATTGTCATTGCAAACATGTTTCATTCATAATATGCTGAATCAGGAACGATGAACTAATCATATTTATAAAAACAAGATAGGTCGAGTTCATACCAGCTTTTCCTCATCTCAATCATTTCATCATATATCGTCATTATTTCCTTTCACTTGCATGATGGAACAGTGTGGATAATAATAATAGTGCACGTGCATTGGACTAAGCTGGATTTGCAAACATTTATTCAAGGGAGAAGACAAGGTTATATGGGCTCTTTGTTAGATAAGCAATAATGCATATAAGAGACACTCAAAATTCTCATCGTGGTCTTCTCCTCTTGACCCCCAAAGAAAATAAAAGAATTTCAAAGAAACACACTGAAATATTTTTGGAGTTTTTGTTTTTCTGAAGAAAGAGAAACAAGAACGAGAAAAACTATTTACATGGGAAAACTCCCAACAAGCTAACGAAGAACGAGAAATCTTTTCAGGTTTTCTTTTAATATTACAACTAAGCATGCATGGAAAGTAAACTAACTACAACTAATTTTTTTTGGTTTTTCTTAAGGTTTTTCAAACACACAAGAAGAAGGCAAGAAAAAGAAATAAACTAACATGGATAATACAATGAAAAAGTATGAACACCGACAATTGAAATGAGTGTGTGAACATGAATTTAATGTCAGTGAGAAATACGTACTCCCCCAAGCTTAGGCTTTTGGCCTAAGTTGGTCTAGGGCCACGGCTGGCCTGGCGGATATCCAAAGTTGTAGTCGGGGTTGTTCTGAGATGCATCAGCTACTGTCTGAAGGGCTGCAACATTGAGGCGGGCATCCTTCGCTATTCTCTCATATTCGTTTGCCTCCTCTATAGTTATAAAATATCTCCCATTTGCCTGAAAGTTAAAGAAAGCAGGAGCGGGAGGAGTAACATGGATGGCGCGTCATCTATCAAAGATTAGTCGGTACTAGAGGAACTGTTTGTTCCTCTTAAGAAACTGGTATCGTACCATAGCATTATAATCAAGAAAAGCAGGTGGCAGCTCAATGTCATACCCTCTTATGGATATACCCAAATAATTAGCTAAACGAGTTGCATAAATCCCACCAAATAAATATCCATCTTTAGCATTAAGATGTAACCTCCTTGCAATAATAGCCCCCAAGTTACATCGCTTATCACCTAACATCGCACATTTGAGGACACTAAGATCTGGTACGCAAAGGTGGCTATGATCATGTTTACCGTTAATGCATCTTCCTATAAAGAGAGCAAAGTAATGAATAGAAGGAAAGTGAATGCTCCCTATGGTGGCTTGTGTGATATTTCTAGTTTCTCCAATGGTGATGCTAGCAAGGAAATCATTATATTCAGATTTGTGAGGCTCACTAAGGAGGCCCCATTGTGGAATTTTGCATGCATCACAAAAATCTTCTAGGTCCATGGTATAAGATTCATCATAAAGGTCAAACAGGACAGTATGAGAATTACGCTTAGATGAAAACTCAAACCTCCCCACAAAGGAATCCGTGAGATAGTAATATTGTAGGCACTTATCTGACAAAAAGTCTTCAAGGCCGGCATTTTTTACGTATGTATAGAACTCATCCTTGAAACCTGCACGAACCATAAATTCATCCAACAGCCATTCATAAGGCTGCACTTGAGCTTCCCTTGGTGGTTCAAGGTCCGGTTCGCCTATTGCGAGCCTTGGTGCTTGCTTCCTCAAAGAACCACCTTGGTACATTCTCCTAGAAATTTTTCTTCCTTTGAAAAATTTCTGAAATTTTAGTGACTCAAAATGAAAGTGAACTAAGGTCAACAAGATTTATAGCAACTACTCCTACAAGTGCCTAGAGGCTATATCATGCATCAAAACTACTTTGGACCATATAGATTTGACATGCAAGCTCAAGAACAGGGTCACCAAGGAATCCAAAATTTGCAGTATATAAAGCACTAGAACAAAAACTAATTGGACCATTGGAGGAGTCACATACCGAAGAACAATCCCCCAAAGCAGTTTTGTGAATGGACCTTTGATCAAGGAGATTGAAAATGGTAGCAAAACGAGCAAGAACACGAGTTTGAGCTATGGAGTGATTTTTCCTAGAGGAAGAAGGAGTGGATGGGTGCTGGAATAAGTGGAGGGGACCACGTGGGGCCCACAAGGACCAGGGGCGTGCCTAGGGGGTAGGGCGCGCCCTCCACCCTTGTGGCTAGCTGGAGAGGCCCCCTGGTGTGTTCACTGCCAGAAATTCTCAAATATTCTATAAAAATCATACTAAAATTCCAGGGCATTTGGAGAACTTTTATTTTTGGGACATTTTTTGTTGCATAGATAATTCATAAAATAGACAGAAAATACTATTTTTCTTTATTTAACCTAAATAACAGAAAGTAAAAAGTGGGTACAGAAATTTGTGCCTTCTAAATTCATCCATCTCATGCTCATCAAAAGGAATCCATTAACAAGGTTTATCAAGTCTTATTAACAAACTTCTTCTGAATGGCATGAAATTGGAGAATTTTTTAATAACACTAGGTTACCTCAATGGGGATATGCATGTCCCCAACAATAAGAATATCATATTTCTTTTCGGCAGTAGGAAGAGGGAATTCAAAACCTCCAGTAGTAATAGTTGAAAAATTTCCAATAGAATTAATACTATGAACTTGAGGTTGTTTCTTCGGAAAGTGTACCGTATGCTCATTACCATTAACATGAAAAGTGACATTGCCTTTGTTGCAATCAATAACAGCCCCTGCAGTATTTAAAAAGGGTCTACCAAGGATGATCGACATACTGTCGTCCTCGGGAATATCAAGAATAACAAAGTCGGTTACGATAGTAACGTTTGCAACCACAACAGGCACATCCTCACAAATACCGATGGGTATAGCAGTTGATTTATCAGCCATTTGCAAAGAAATTGCAGTATGTTTCAACTTAATCAATTCAAGTCTACGATACAAAGAGAAAGGCATAACACTAACACCGGCTCCAAGATCACATAAAGCAGTTTTAACATAGTTTCTTTTAATGGAGCATGGTATAGTTGGTATCCCTGGATCTCCAAGTTTCTTTGGTATTCCACCCTTAAAAGTATAATTATCCAGCATGGTGGAAATTTTAGCTTCTGGTATCTTTCTTTTATTTGTAACAATATCTTTCATGTACTTAGCATAAGGAGGCATTTTAAGCATATCAGTCAAACACATACGTGCTACCTCTTGAGCATGCGTTGGTTTTCCCTTGAAGAGGAAAGAGTGATGCAGCAAAGTAGCGTAAGTACTTCCCTCAGTTTTTGAGAACCAAGGTGTCAATCCAGTAGGACACTACACGCAAGTTGCCTAGTACCTCCACAAACAATCAAGAACCTCGCAACCAACGCGATAAAGGGGTTGTCAATCCCTTCACGGTCACTTACGAAAGTGATATCTGATAAAGATAATAATATAAATATTTTTGGTATTTTTGTATAGATTGGAAAATAAAGATTGAAAAATAAATAGTAAACTATAGATTGGAAAATTATATGATGTAAAGTAGACCTCAGAGCCATATGTTTCACTAGTGGCTTCTCTCATGATAGCATATATTACGGTGGGTGGACAAATTACTGCTGAGCAATTGATAGAAAAGCGCATAGTTATGATGATATCTAAGGCAATGATCATGAATATAGGCATCACGTCCGTGTCAAGTAGACCGAAACGATTCTGCATCTACTACTATTACTCCACACATCGACCGCTATCCAGCATGCATCTAGAGTATTAAGTTCATAAGAACAGAGTAACGCATTAGGAAAGATGACATGATGTAGAGGGATAAACTCAAGTAATATGATATAAACCCCATCTTTTTATCCTCGATGGCAACAATACAATACGTGCCTTGCTGCCCCTGCTATAATTGGGAAAGGACACCACAAGATTGAACCCAAAGCTAAGCACTTCTCCCATTGCAAGAAAGATCAATCGAGTAGGCCAAACTAAATCGATAATTCGAAGAGACATGTAAAGATATCAAATCATGCATATAAGAATTCAGAGAAGAACCAAATAATGGTCATAGATAATCAAATTCATAAACCCACAATTCACCGGATCTCGGCAAACACACCGCAAAAGAGTATTACATCGAATAGATCTCCAAGAACATCGAGGAGAACTTTGTATTGAGAACCAAAGAGAGAGAATAAGCCATCTAGCTAATAACTATGGACCCCAAAGGTCTGTGGTAAACTACTCAAACATCATCGGAGAGGCTATGGTGTTGATGTAGAAGCCCTCCGTGATCGATTCCCCCTCCGACAGATCGCTGGAAAAGGTCCCCATATGGAATCTCATGGGTACAGAAGGTTGCAGCGGTGGAAAAGTGGTTTCGTGGCTCTCTTGGACGTTTTCAGGGTATAAGAGTATATATAGGCGAAAGAAGTAGGTCGGTGGAGCTTTATGGGGCCCACGAGGGTGGGGGCGCGCCTACCCCCTAGGCGCGCCCCCTGCCTCGTGGAAGCTTCGCAGAGTTCCAGACTTGTACTCCAAGTCTCCTGGGTTGCGTTTGTTCCAAGAAAGATCCTCGCGAAGGTTTCGTTCCATTTGGATTCCGTTTGATATTCCTTTTCTGCAAACATTGAAATAGGCAAAAAACAACAATTTGCACTGGGCCTTCGATTAATAGGTTAGTCCCAAAAATAATATAAAAGTGTATATTAAAGCCCGTTAAATATCCAAAACATATAATATAATAGCACGGAACAATAAAAAGTTATAGATACGTTGGAGACGTATCAAGCATCCCCAAGCTTAATTCCTGCTCGTCCTCGAGTAGGTAAATGATAAAAATAGAATTTTTGATGTGGAATGCTACCTAACATAATTTTCAATGTAATTCTCTTTATTGTGGCATGAATATTCAGATCCAAAAGATTCAAGACAAAAGTTTAATATTGACATAAAAACAATAATACTTCAAGCATACTAACCAAGCAATTATGTCTTCTCAAAATAACATAGCCAAAGAAAGCTCATCCCTACAAAATCATATAGTTTGTCCATGCTTCATTTTCGTCATACAAAATGCTCCCATCATGCACAACCCCGATGACAAGCCAAGCAATTGTTTCATACTTTAGTATTCTCAAACTTTTTCAAGTTTCACGCAATACATGAGCGCGAGCCATGGACATAGCACTATGGGTGGAATAGAATATGATGATGGAGGTTGTGTGGAGAAGACAAAAAAGGAGAAAGTCTCGCATTGACGCGGCTAATCAACGGGCTATGGAGATTCCCATCAATTGATGCCAATGCGAGGAGTAGGGATTGCCATGCAACGGATGCACTAGAGCTATAAATGTATGAAGGCTCAAAAAAAGAAACTAAGTGGGTGTGCATCCAACTTGCTTGCTCACGAAGACCTAGGGAATTTTGAGGAAGCCCATTGTTGGAATATACAAGCCAAGTTCTATAATGAAAATTCCCACTAGGATATGAAAGTGATAAAATAAGAGACTCTCTATCATGAAGATCATGGTGCTACTTTGAAGCACAAGTGTGGAAAAAGGATAGTAACATTGCCCCTTCTCTTTTTTTCTCTCATTTTTTGGGCTTTCTTTTTTATTTGACCTTTCTCTTTTTACCTTTTTTATTTCCTCATGGGACAATGCTCTAATAATGATGATCATCACACTTCAATTTATTTACAACTCAAAAATTACAACTCGATACTAGAACAAAATATGACTCTATATGAATGCCTCCGGTGGTGTACCAGGATGTGCAATGATTCAAGAGTGACATGTATAAAAATTATGAGCAGTGGATTTTCCACAAATACGATGTCAACTACATGATCATGCAAGGCAATATGACAATGATGGAGCGTGTCATAAAAAATGGAACGGTGGAAAGTTGCATGGCAATATATCTCAGAATGGCTATGGAAATGATTAATAGGTAGGTATGGTGGCTGTTTTGAGGAAGATATAAGGAGGTTTATGTGTGAAAGAGCGTATCACATCACGGGGTTTGGATGCACCGGCGAAGTTTGCACCAACTCTCGAGGTGAGAAAGGGCAATGCACGGTACCGAAGAGGCTAACAATGATGGAAGGGTGAGAGTGCATATAATCCATGGACTCAACATTAGTCATAAAAAACTCACGTACTTATTGCAAAAATCTACGTCATCAAAGACAAGAACTACGCGCATGCTCCCAGGGGGATAGATTGGTAGGAAAAGACCATCGCTTGTCCCCGACCGCCACTCATAAGGAAGGCAATCAAAGAACACCTCATGCTTCAAATTTGTCACACAACGGTTACCATACGTGCATGCTACGGGACCTACAAACCTCAACATAAGTATTTCTCAATTACTTAAGTAGCATTAATCTAATATCACCATCTTCATATCTCAAAACAATTACCAAGTATCAAACTTCTCATAGTATTCAATGCATTCTATATCGAAGTTTTTATTATACCCATCTTGGATGCCTATCATATTAGGACTAATTTTATAGCCAAAGAAAATTACCATTCTGTTCTAAAAGACTCTCAAAATAATATAAGTGAAGCATGAGAGATCAACAATTTCTATAAAATTAGCTAGAAAGATATAAGTGAAGCACTAGAGCAAAATTAGCTAGCTCAAAACATATAAGTGAAGCACATAGAGTATTCTAATAAATTCCGATTCATGTGTGTCTCTCCCAAAAGGTGTGTACAACATGATTGTGGTAAACTAAAAAGCAAAGGCTCAAATCATACAAGACTCTCCAAGCAAAACGCATATCATGTGGTGAATAAAAATATAGCCTCAAGTAAAGTTATCGATAGACGAAGACGGAAGAGGGGATGCCTTCCGGGGCATCCCCAAGCTTAGGCTTTTGGTTGTCCTTGAAATTTACCTTGGGGTGCCTTGGGCATCCCGAATCTTAGGCTCTTGCCACTTGTTGTTCCAAAATCCATCAAATCTTTACCCAAAAACTTGAAAACTTCACAACACAAAACTCAACAGAAAATCTCATGAGCTCCGTTAGTATAAGAAAATAATCCACCACTTTAAGGTATTATAATTAACTCATTATTTATTTATGTTGGTGTTAAGCCTACTGTATTCCAACTTCTATATGGTTCATACCCCCTGATACTATCCATAGATTCATCAAAATAAGTAAACAACACACGAAAAACAGAATTTGTCAAAAACAGAACAGTCTGTAGCAATCTGGAGGTTTCGAATACTTACGAAACTCCAAAAATTCTGAAATATTAGGACGACCTAAATAATTTGTCTATTGATCTACTGCAGTTGGAATTGGTATTTTATCGCTCTCTGGTAAAAACTCAAAATTATTCTCGTGAGCGCATACTTACTGTTTTTTTCAGCAAGATCAAACAACAATCACCCAAGAAGATCCTAAAGGCTTTACTTGGCACAAACACTAACTAAAACATAAAAAACATTCATACATAGGATAGATGAATTATTTATTACTAAACAGGAACAAAAAGAAAGGAACAAAAATAAAATTGGGTTGCCTCCCAACAAGCGCTATCGTTTAACGCCCCTAGCTAGGCATAAAAACAAGAATAGATCTTGGTATTGTCATCCTTGGTATGCAATCCATAAGTGGCTCTCATAATAGATTCATAAGGTAATTTAATTTTCTTTCTAGGAAAGTGTTCCGTGCATTTCCTTAACGGAAATTGGAATCTAATATTTCCTTCTTTCATGTCAATAATTGCACCAATGTTCTAAGGAAAGGTCTACCAAGAATAATAGGACATGTAGGATTGCAATCTATATCAAGAACAATGAAATCTACGGGCACATGATTCCTATTTGCAACAATAAGAAAATCATTAATTCTTCCCATAGGTTTTTTAATGGTGGAATCTGCAAGGTGCAAATTTAAAGAACAATTATCAAATTCACGGAAACCTAGCACATCACACAAAGTTTTTGGAATCGTGGAAACACTAGCACCCAAATCACATACAGCATAGCATTCATAATATTTAATCTTAATTTTAATAGTAGGTTCCCACTCATCATGAAGTTTTCTAGGGATATAAACTTCTAATTCAAGCTTTTCTTCATAAGATTGCATTAAAGCATGAACGATATGTTTAGTAAAAGCCTTATTTTGATCATAAGCATGGGGAGAATTTAACACGGATTGCAACAAGGAAATACAATCTATCAAAGAGAAATTATCATAATTAAATTCCTTGAAATCCAAAATAGTGGGTTCATTGCTATGTAAAGTTTTGACCTCTTCAATCCGACTTTTATAAATTTTAGCATCAAGATCTAAAAACTCCGAATCATTGGGACGCCTTTTAACTAAAGTTGACTCATCTCTAGTACCATCTTTATCAAGATTCATATTGGAAAACAAAGATTTAATAGGATACACATCAATCACTTTTAGATCTACATCATTATTATCATGAAAACTAGAAGAACACGCTTTCACAAAGCAATCTTTTTTAGCACGCATCCTAGCGGTTCTTTCTTTGCACTCATCAATGGAAATTATCACAGTTTGAGAGACTCATTGATATCACGCTTGGGTGGAATAGATATAAGTTTCAAAGAATCAACATCAAGAGAAATTCTATCCACGTTCCTAGCCAACTCATCAATCTTAGGCAATTTTTCTTCAATCAAAGCTTTGAAATTCTTTTGTGAATTCATAAATTCTTTAACACTAGTCTCAAAATCAGAGGGCATCTTATTAATATTTCCATAAGAGTTGTTGTAGGAATTACCATAATTAATAGAGGAATTACTAGGAAACGGCCTAGAATTAAAATTTCCTCTATATGCGTTGTTACCAAAATTGTTCCTACCAACAAAATTCACATCCATAGATTCATTATTATTCTCAATCAAAGTGGACAAAGGCATATCATTAGGATCAGAAGAAACACTCTTATTAGCAAACAATTTCATAAGTTCATCCATCTTTCCACTCAAAACATTAATCTCTTCAATAGCATGAACTTTTTTACTAGTGGATCATTCGATGTGCCATTGAGAATAATTAACCATAATATTGTCTAGGAGTTTAGTAGCTTCTCCAAAAGTGACTTCCATAAAAGTACCTCCCGCGGCTGAATCTAAAAGATTTCTAGAAGCAAAATTCAATCCAGCATAAACATTATGTATAATCATCCATAAATTCAAACCATGTGTAGGGCAATTACGTATCATTAATTTCATCCTCTCCCAAGCTTGTGCAACATGCTCATGATCAAGTTGCTTAAAATTCATAATATCGTTTCTAAGAGAGATGATCTTAGCGGGAGGAAAATACTTAGAGATAAAAGCATCTTTGCACTTATTCCATGAATCAATACTATTTTTAGGCAAAGAAGAAAACCAAGTTTTAGCACAATCTCCAAGTGAAAACGGAAATAGCTTCAATTTAACAATATCATTATCCACATCTTTCTTCTTTTGCATATCGCACAAATCAATATAGGCGAAAGAAGTAGGTCGGTGGAGCTCCGTGGGGCCCATGAGGGTGGGGGCGCGCCTACCCCCTGGGCGCGCCCCCTGCCTCGTGGAAGCTTCGCGGACTTCCAGACTTGTACTCCAAGTCTCCTGGGTTGCGCTTGTTCCAAGAAAGATCCTCACAAAGGTTTCGTTACGTTTGGATTCCGTTAGATATTCCTTTTCTGCGAAACACTAAAATAGGCAAAAAAACAGCAATTTGCACTGGGCCTACGGTTAATAGTTAGTCCCGAAAATAATATAAAAGTGCATATTAAAGCCCATTAAACATCCAAAACAGATAATATAATAGCATGGAACAATCAAAAATTATAGATACGTTGGAGACGTATCAATACACAAAAAGATAGGTCTAATCATTTCAGCAAAGCGTTCAAAATCCTCATTATCCTTTTTCTTGGATGGCTTCGGTGGAAAGTGCATGGGTTTCTGAACCCATGGTTCTCTTTCTTTACCATATTTCCTAGCAATTAAGTCTCTCTTATCATAACATTGATTCTTTGATTGTGGGTTATCAAGATCAACAACAGGTTCAATCTCAACATCATTATCATTACTAGGTTGAGCATCAACATGACCATCATTATTAACATTATCACTAGGTTCATGTTCATCACAAGATTGTGTCTCAGCATCAGAAATAGAAATATCATTGGGATTCTCAGGTGTATCAGCTTTACTAGCATGCAAAGTCCTATTAGTTTTCTTTTTGTTTTTAGTACTAGGACTAGGTGCGTCAGTATTAATTCTCTGAGAATCTTGCTCAACTCTCTTATGATAGCCCTTAGGATACAAAGGTTCCTGGGTCATTTTTCCACCTCTAGTCATAACCCTAACAACATTATCATTTATTCTTACTATTCAACTCATCACGCAGATCATCTTGCGCTTTAGGGACTTGTTCCACTTGAGTTGTAACCATGGAAGCATGTTTACTAATAAGATTAAGATCATTAATAGTTTACTCATATAATCACCCAAGTGGTCAAGCATGCAAGTATTACGTTTGAATTGTCTACTAACATAAGCATTGAAGTTTTCTTGTTTGACAATAAAATTATCAAACTCATCCAAGCATTGACTAGCAGACTTATTATGAGGAATATCACCTTCATCAAATATATGTAGAGAGTTTACCTCTACTACCTATGTCGGGTTATCAAGACCATATATTTCTTCAATAGGCGGTAAATTTTTAACATCTTCAGCTTTAATACCTTTTTCTTTCATATATTTCTTTGCCTCTTTCATATCTTCAGGACTGAGAAACAGAATACCCATTTTCTTCAGAGTTGGCTTGGGAGTTGGTTCAGGAAGTGTCCAATCATTATCATTACTCAATATATTATTCAATAGCAATTCGGCTTGCTCAATAGTTCTTTCCCTAAAAACACAACCAGCACAACTATCCAGGTGGTCTTTGGAAGCATCGGTTAGTCCATTATAAAAGATATCAAGTATTTCATTTTTCTTGAGAGGATGATCTGGCGAATCATTAAGTAATTGGAGAAGCCTCCCCCAAGCTTCTGGGAGGCTCTCTTCTTCAATTTACACAAAGTTAAATATTTCCTTTAAAGCAACTTGTTTCTTATGAGCGGAGAAATATTTTGCAGATAAGTAGTGAATCATATCCCGGGGACTACGTACACAACCAAGAGCAAGAGAATTAAATCATAATTTAGCATCACCCTTTAATGAGAAAGGAAACAATTTAAGAATATAGTAATAGCGATTATTTTCCTCATGAGCAAATATGGTGGCTATATCATTCAATTTAGTAAGATGTGCCACAACAGTTTCAGATTCATAACCATAGAAAGGATCAGTTTCAACCAAAGTAATTAACTCAGGATCAACAGAGAATTCATAATCCATATCAGTAACAAAGATATGTGAAGTAGCAAAATTAGGATCATATCTCATTCTAGCATTTAAGGATTTTTCTTTTAGCTTAGCTAACAGTTTCTTAAGATCCTCTCTATCATTGCAAGCAAAGAAGTCTCTAGCAGTTTCTTCATCCATAATATAGCCCACAGGTATAACAGGTAATTCATATCTAGGGGGAGAATCATAATCTTCAGTTTCAACAATAACATCAGTTTCAGTAATTTCATTCTCTCTAACCCTACCAAGTTATTCGTCAAGAAATTCACCTAGTGGCACAGTATTATCAAGAAAAGAAGTAGTATTATCATAAGCATCATGCATAGCAGAAGTAGCATCATCAATAACATGCGACAAATAAGAATCAATAGCAGGTGTAGGTGTTGCAAGTTCACTCAAAATAGAATGAGAATCAAGTGCAGAGCTAGATGGCAGTTCCTTACCTCCCCTCATAGTTGAGGGAAAAATCTTGGTTCTTTGGTCTTTCAAATTCCCCATAGTGATCAGCAGATATAATTCCCAAGTGACTCAGAGAATAGAGCTATGCTCCCCGGCAACGGCGCCAGAAAAAGGTCTTGATAACCCACAAGTATATGGGATCGCAACAGTTTTCGAGGGTAGAGTATTCAACCCAAATTTATTGATTCAACACAAGGGGAGCCAAAGAATATTCTCAAGTATTAGCAGTTGAGTCGTCAATTCAACCACATCTGAAAGGCTTAATATCTGCAGCAAAGTATTTAGTAGCAAAGTAGTATGGCAGTAACGGTAATAGTTGCAAAAGTAACATTAGCAATTTTGTAGCAACCGTAACAGCGGCAACAGAGAAGTAGCAAAGCAAAGATCAATATGAAACGAGCTCATAGGAAATGGATCAATGATGGATAATTATGTCGGATGGCATTCATCAGGCAACGGTTATAACATAGGGTGTCATAGAACTAGCTCCAATTCATCAATATAATGTAGGCATGTATGCCAAATATAGTCATACGTGCTTATGGAAAAGAACTTGCATGACATCTTTTGTCCTACCCTTCGTGGCAACGAGGTCCTATTGGAAACTAAGGGATATTAAGGCCTCCTTTTAATAGAGTACCAGACCAAAGGATTAGCACTTAGTGAATACATGAACACCTCAAACTACGGTCATCACCGGGAAGTGTCCCGACTATTGTCACTGCGGGGTTGCCGGATCATAACACGTAGTAGGTGACTATAACTTGCAAGATAGGATCAAGAAGACAAATATATGCATGAAAACATAATAGGTTCAGATCTGAAATCATGGCACTCAGGCCCTAGTGACAAGCATTAGTCATAGCAAAGTCATAGCAACATCAATCTTAGAACATAGTGGATACTAGGGATCAAACCCTAACAAAACTAACTCTATTACATGGTAAATCTCATCCAATCCATCACCGTCCAGCAAGCCTAAGATGGGATTACTCACGCACAATGGTGAGAATCATGAAATTGGTTATGGAGGGTGGTTAATGATGATGATGGCGACGGATTCCCCTCTCCGGAGCCCAGAACGGACTCCAGATCTGCCCTCCGAGGAAGAACAGGGCTTGGCAGCGGCTCTGTATCATAAAACGCGATGAATCCTTCTCTCTAATTTTTTTTCTCCCCGAATGTGAATACATGGAGTTGGAGTTGAGGTCGGTGGAGGTCCAGGGGGGCCACAAGGACAGAGGGCATGCCCCATGGGGGTGGGCGCAGGCCAATATTTTTTATTAATTCCAAAAATCATCTCCGTGAAGTTTCAGGTCATTTTGAGAACTTTTATTCCTGCACAAAAATAACACCATGGAAATTCTGCTGAAAACAGCGTCAGTCCTGGTTAGTTCCATTCAAATCATGCAAGTTAGAGTCCAAAACAAGGGCAAAAGAGTTTGGAAAAGTAGATACAACGGAGACGTATCTGTTGAGGAACGCAGTATTTCAAAATTTTACTACGATCACACATGATCTATCTAGTATATGCATAGCAACGAGAGGGGAGAGTGTGTCTACGTACCCTCGTAGACCGAAAGCGGAAGCATTTAGTAACGCGGTTGATGTAGTCGAATGTCTTCACGATCCAACCGATCAAGTACCGAACGCATGGCACCTCCGCGATCTGCACATGTTCAGCTCGGTGACGCCCCTCGTACTTTTGATCCAGCTGAGGCTGAGGGTGAGTTTCATCAACACGATGGTGTGTCGACGGTGATGATGAAGTTACCGATGCAGGGCTTCGCCTAAGCACTACGACAATATGATCGAGGTGTAAAACTATGGAGGGGGGCACGGCACATGGCTAAAGATCAACTTTTGTGTCTATGGGGTGCCCCCTTCCCCGTATATAAAGGAGGGGAGGAGGAGGGTCGGCCACAAGGGGGGCGCCCAAGGGGGGAATCCTACTCCTAGTAGGAGTAGATTTCCCCCTTTCCTAGTCCTAATAGGAGAAGAAGGAAGGAGAAAAAGAAGAGAAGGAAAGGGGAGCCGGTCCCCTAGCTCCAGTCCAATTTTGATTGGGCTAGGGGGGTGCATGCCACACCTTGGCCTGCCTCCTCTCTTCCACCATGGGGGGGGGTCCGGTAACCCCCGGTACTCCGGAACTTATCTGAAACGACCCGAACCATTCTGGTGTCCAAATGTATCCTTCCAATATATGAATCTTTATGTTTCGAGCATTTCAAGACTCCTTGTCATGTCCATGATCTCATCCGAGACTCCGAACAACCTTCGGTACATCAAATCACATAACTCACAATACATATCGTCATCGAACGTTAAGCGTGTGGACCCTACGGGTTCGAGAACTATGTAGACATGACCGAGACATATCTCCAGTCAATAACCAATAACGGAACCTGGATGCTCATATTGGTTCCTACAGATTCTATGAAGATCTTTATCAGTCAAACCGCACAACAACATACGTTGTTCCCTTTGTCACAGGTATGTTACTTGCCCGAGTTTCGATCGTCGGTATCATCATACCTAGTTCAATCTCATCACCGGCAAGTCTCTTTACTCGTTCCGTAATGCATCAACCTGCAACTAACTCATTAGTCACATTGCTTGCAAGGCTTATAGTGATGTGCATTACCGAGAGGGCCTGGAGATACCTCTCCGACAATCGAAGTGACAAATCCTAATCTCGATCTATGCTAACTCAACAAACACCATCAGAGACACCTGTAGAGAATCTTTATAATCACCCAGTTACGTTGTGATGTTTGATAGCACACTAAGTGTTCCTCTGGTATTAGGGTGTTGCATAATCTCATAGTCATAGGAACATGTATAAGTCATGAAGAAAGCAATAGCAATAAACTAAACGATCATAGTGCTAAGCTGACGGATGGGTCTAGTCCATCACATCATTCTCTAATTATGTGATCCCGTTCATCAAATGACAACACATGTCTATGGTTAGGAAACTTAACCATCTTTGATTAACGAGCTAGTCAAGTAGAGGCATACTAGGGACACTCTGTTTTGTCTATGTATTCACACATTTACTAAGTTTCCGGTTAATACAATTCTAGCATGAATAATAAACATTTATCATGATATAAGGAAATATAAGTAACAACTTTATTATTGCCTCTAGGGCATATTTCCTTCAGTCTCCCACTTGCACTAGAGTCAATAATCTAGTTCACATCGTCATGTGATTTAACACTAATAGTTCACATCTTTATGTGATTAGTTCACATCTCCATGTGACTAACACCCAAAGGGTTTACTAAAGTCAATAATATAGTTCACATCGCTATGTGATTAACACCCAAAGAGTACTAAGGTGTGATCATGTTTTGCTTGTGAGAGAAGATCAGTCAACGGGTCTGCCACATTCAGAGCCATATGTATTTTGCGAATTTTCTATGTCTACAATGTTCTGCACAGAGCTACTCTAGCTAATTGCTCCCACTTTCAATATGTATCCAGATAGAGACTCAGAGTCATCCAGATCGGTGTTGAAGCTTGCATCGACGTAACTCTTTACGATGAACTCTTTATCACCTCCATAGCCGAGAAATATTTCCTTAGACTTCTAAGGTAATTTTGACCGCTGTCTAGTGATCTACTCATGGATCACTATTGTATCCCTTTGCCAAACTCATGGCTAGCTACACAATAGGTCTAGTATACAGCATGGCATACTTTATAGAGCCTATGGTTGAGGCATATGGAATGACTTTCAATCTTTTTCTATATTCTGTTGTGGTCGCGTTTTGAGTCTTACTCAACTTCAGACCTTGCAACACAGGCAAGAACTTCTTCTTTGACTGTTCCATTTTGATCTACTTCAAAATCTTGTCAAGGTATGTTCTCATTGAAAAATCTTATCAAGCGTCTTGATCTATCTCTATAGATCTTGATGCTCAATATGTAAGCAGCTTCACCGAGGTCTTTCTTTGAAAAACTCCTTTCAAACATTCTTTTATACTTTCCAGAAAATTCTACATCATTTCCGGTCAACAATATGTCATTTACATATACTTATTAGAAAGGCTGTAGTGCTCCCACTCACTTTCTTGTAAATACAGGATTCACCGCAAGCCTGTATAAAATTATATGCTTTGATCACACTAGCAAAGCATATATTCCAACTCAGAGAGGCTTGCACCAGTCCATAAATAGATCGCTGGAGCTTGCACACTTTGTTAGCACCTTTTGGATCGACAAAACCTTCTGGTTGCATCATATACAACTCTTCTTTAATAAATCCAGTAAGGAATGTAGTTTTGAGATCCATTTGCCAGATTTCGTGAAATGCGGCAAGTGCTAACATGATTCGGACAGACTTAAGCATCGATACGAGTGAGAAAATCTCATCGTATTCAACACTTTGAATTTGTCGAACACCTTTTGCGACAATTCGAGCTTTGTAGATAGTAACACTACTATCAGCGTCCGTCTTCCTCTTGAAGATCCATTTATTCTCAATGGCTCACCAATCATCAGGCAAGTTAATCAAAGTTCACACTTTGTTCTCATACATGGATCCCATCTCAGATTTCGTGGCTTCAAGCCATTTCACGAAATCTGGGCTCATCATCGCTTCCTCATAGTTCTTAGGTTCATCATGGTCTAATGACATGACTTCCAGAATAAGATTACTGTACCACTCTGGTGCGGTTCGTACTTTGGTTGTCCTACGAGATTCGGTAGTGACTTGATCTGAAGTTTCATGATCATTATCATTAGCTTCCTCTCTAGTTGGTGTAGGCATCACTGGAACTGATTTCTATGATGAGCTACTTTCCAATTCGAGAGAAGGTACAATTACCTCATCAAGTTCTACTATCCTCCCACTCACTTCTTTCGAGAGAAACTCCTTCTCTAAAAAGGATCCATTCTTAGCAACGAATATCTTGCCTTCAGATCTATGTTAGAAGGTGTACCCAATAGTTTCCTTTGGGTATCCTATGAAGACGCATTTCTCCGATTTGGGTTCGAGCTTATCAGGTTGAAGCTTTTTCACATAAACATCGCAGTCCCAAACTTTAAGAAACGACAGCTTAGGTTTCTTGCTAAACCACGGTGTCGTCTCAACGGATTTAGATGTTGCCCTTTTTAATGTGAATGCAGCTGTCTCTAATGCATGACCCCAAAATGATAGTGGTAAATCAGTAAGAGACATCATAGATCGCGCTATATCTAATAAAGTATGGTTATGACATTCGGACACACCGTTACACTGTGGTGTTCTAGGTGGCATGAGTTGCAAAACTATTCCACATTGTTTCAAATGAAGACCATATTAGCCTCCGCGATCAGATCGTAGAAAATTTATTTTCTTGTTACGATGATTTTCCACTTCACTTTGAAATTCTTTAATCTTTTCAAATGTTTTAGACTTATGTTTCATTAAGTAGATATACCCATATCTGCTCAAATCATCTGTGAAGGTCAGAAAATAATGATACCCGACGTGAGCCTCAACACTCATTGGACCGCATACATCAGTATGTATTATTTTCAGTAAGTTAGTGGCTTGCTCCGTTGTTCGAAAGAACGAAGTTTTAGTCATCTTGCCCATGAGGCATGGTTCGCAAGTATCAAGTGATTCCAAAAGCCCATCAACATGGAGTTTCTTCATGAACGGAGCTTTACACCAATATGACCTAAACGGTAGTGCCACAAATAAGTTGCACTATCATTATTAACTTTGCATCTTTTGGCTTCAATATTATGAATATGTGTATCACTATGATCGAGATTTAATCAACCATTTATATTGGGTTTATGACCATAGAAGGTATTATTCATGTAAACAGAACAACTCTGACTTAAACGAATAACCGTATTGCAATAAACATGATCCAATCATATTCATGCTCAACACAAACACCAAATAACATTTATTTAGGTCCAACACTAATCCCGAAGGTAGAGGGAGTATGCGATGGTGATCTTATCAACCTTGGGATCTCTTCCAACACACATCATCACTTTGTCCTCAACTAGTCTTTGTTTATTTTGCAACTCCCGTTTCGAGTTACTACTCTTAGCAACTAAACTAGTATCAAATACCGAGGGGTTGCTATAAACACTAGTAAAGTACACATCAATAACATGTATATCAAATATACCTTTGTTCACTTTGCCATCCTTCTTATCCAACAAGTATTTGGAGTAGTTCCGCTTCCAGTAACCATTCCCTTTGCAGTAGAAGCACTCAGTTTTAGGCTTACGTCTAGCTTTGGGTTTCTTCACGAGAGTGGCAACTTGCTTGCCATTCTTCTTGAAGTTCCCTTTGTTTCCCTTTCCCTTTTACGTGAAACTAGTTGAGGGAGTCCTGGATTAGGGGGTGTCCGGATGGCCGGACTATACCTTTAGCCGGACTCCTGGACTATGAAGATACAAGATTGAAGACTTTGTCCCGTGTCCGGAAGGGACTTTCCTTGGCGTGGAAGGCAAGCTTGGCGATACGGATATGTAGATCTCCTACCATTGTAACCGACTTTGTGTAACCCTAACCCTCTCTGGTGTCTATATAAACCGGAGGGTTTTAGTCCGTAGGACAACATACAGAACAACAATCATACCATAGGCTAGCTTCTACGGTTTAGCCTCTCCGATCTCGTGGTAGATCTACTCTTGTACTACCCATATCATCAATATTAATCAAGTAGTACGTAGGGTTTTACCTCCATCAAGAGGGCCTAAACCTGGGTAAAACTTCGTGTCCCTTGCCTCCTGTTACCATCCGGCCTAGACGCACAGTTCAGGACCCCCTACCCGAGATCCGCCGGTTTTAACACCGACATTGGTGCTTTCATTGAGAGTTCCTCTGTGTCGTCGCCGTTAGGCTTGATGGCTCCTACAATCATCAATAGCGATGCAGTCCAGGGTGAGACCTTCCTCCCCGGACAGATCTTCGTCTTCGGCGCCTTCGCACTGCGGGCCAATTCACTTGGCCATCTGGAGCAGATCGAAAGCTATGCCCCTGGCCGTTAGGTCAGATTCGGAAGTTTAAACTATACGGCTGACATCCGCGGGGACTTGATGTTCGACGGATTCGAGCCAATGACGAGCGTGCTGCACTGTCACGACGAGCATGATCTAGCTCTGCTGCCGAATAGTGCCCTAGAGGCCGCACCCGCATCGGCTTCGACCCTTAATTCGGAGCCAACTACACCGATCGAGGATGGGTGGTTGGACGCCGCCTCAGGGGCTGCGATCCCAACGGCGATCGAGCCGAACACCAGCCCCACACTCCGCGAGACTCGTGACTCCAAGGAGACGGACTCCTCTCCGGACTCCGAACCCTCCGCGCCCCTGCCGATTGAATCCGATTGGGCGCCGATCATGGAGTTTACTGCCGCGTACATCTTTCAGCACTCGCCTTTCGGCGATATTTTGAAGACACTAAAGTCTCTCTCTTTATCAGGAGAGCCCTGGCCGGACTACGGTCAGCAAGGTTGGTATAAGGACGATGAATAAATTCAAAGCCCACCCACCACCCACTTTGTAGCCACTATCGACGATTTAACCGACATGCTCGACTTCGACTCTGAAGACATCGACGGTATGGACGCCGATGCAGGAGACGATGAAGAGCCAGCGCCTATTGGGCCCTGGAAAGCCACCTCGTCATATGACATATACATGGTGGACACCCCAAAAGAAGGAGATGGCGATGGAACAGCGGAGGATGACCCCTCCAGGAAACAGCCTAAGCGCCAGCGTCAGCGGCGCTGCTCAAAATCCCGCAAAAGCAAATACGGTGATTCCAGCACGGGAGATAATAATACTCCGGAGAGTGCCGAAGAAAACCACCTCCAGCAAGATTCAGCACAGGAGGATGGAGAAGCCAGCCCTCATGAGAGAGCGGCAGACAGAGAGGTCGAGGACGATAGTTGTATGCCTCCCTCCGAAGACGAGGCAAGCCTCGACGACGACGAATTCGTCGTGCCAGAGGATCCCGTCGAGAAAGAGCGTTTTCAATGCAGGCTTATGTCCATGGCAAGAAGCCTCAAGAAAAAACAGCAACAGCTTAGAGCTGATCAAGATTTGCTAGTCGACAGATGGACTGAAGTCCTTGCGGCCGAAGAGCATAAACTCGAGCGTCCCTCCAAGAGCTACCCAAAGCACAGGTTGCTACCCCAATTAGAGGAGGAAGCACTTAAACCCACATCACCAGCACTTGATACGGCCGACCGGCCACCTCGTGGCCGCGACAGAGAGGCCTCTCGGCCCTCCACTCAAGCTGCACCCCGTACCAAGGCACGGGAAAATGCGCCAGACCTGCGAGATATGTTGAAGGACAAGGCAAGGCAAACAAGATCGATCTACGGATCGCGTGGGCGCCCAACAACTCGAGACGGTAACCGTCACGTCAGACACAAATCCGGTAGGGCCGAACATAGTAGACAAAGCTCATTGGAGCTACGTCGTGATATAGCCCAGTACAGAGGCGCCGAACACCCACTATGCTTCACAGACGAAGTAATGGATCATCAAATCCCTGAGGGTTTCAAACCCGTAAACATCCAATCATATGATGACAGAACAGATCCTGCGGTATGGATCGAGGATTATCTCCTTCATATCCACATGGCCTGCGGCGATGATCTCCACGCCATCAAATACCTCCCACTCAAGCTTAAAGGACCAGCTCGGCATTGGCTTAACAGCTTGCTAGCAGGATCAATAGGTTGTTGGGAGGACCTGGAAGCCGCATTCCTCGACAATTTCCAGGGCACTTATGTGCGACCACCAGACGCCGATGACCTAAGCCACGTAATTCAGCAGCCAGAGGAATCGGCCAGGAAATTCTGGACATGGTTCCTAACAAAGAAAAATCAAATAGTCGACTATCCGGACGCAGAGGCCCTAGCAGCCTTCAAGCACAATATCCGTGACGAGTGGCTTGCCCGGCACCTTGGACAGGAAAAGCCGAAATCTATGGCAGCACTCACGACACTCATGACCCGCTTTTGCACGGGAGAAGACAGCTGGCTTGCTCGTAGCAACAATATGACCAAGAACCCTGGTAATTCGGATACCAGGGACAGTAGTGGCAGGTCGCGTCGCAACAAGCAGAAGTGCCGCATTAACGGCGACAATGCTGAGGATACGGCAGTTAATGCCGGATTCAGAGGCTATAAATCCTGTCAGCGGAAAAAGCCATTCAAAAGAAATCCTAGGGGCCCGTCCGGTTTGGACCGAATACCGCTTGTGCCAGATACATGGCACCCCCGAAAAGCCAGCCAATCACACCAACAGGGATTGTTGGGTGTTCAAGCAGGCAGGCAAGATAAATGCCAAAAATAAAGACACGGGGCTGCATAGCGATGACGATGAAGAGCCCCGGCCGCCGAACAAAAGTGGACAGAAGGGTTTTCCCCCACAAGTGCGGACGGTGAACATGATATACGCAACCCACATCCCCAAGAGGGAGCGGAAGCGCGCGTTAGGGGACGTATACGCGGTAGAGCCAGTCGCCCCAAAGTTCAACCCATGGTCCTCCTGCCTGATCACCTTTGATCCAAGGGACCATCCCACTAGCACCCGTCATGGCGGATTTGCCGCATTGGTTCTAGACCCAATCATTGACAGATTTCATCTCACTAGAGTCCTTATGGACGGCGGCAGCAGCCTGAACCTGCTTTACCAGGATTCAGTGCGGAAAATGGGCATAGATCCCTTGAGGATTAAGCCCACCAAAACGACCTTTAAAGGCATTATACCAGGTGTAGATGCCAAATGTACAGGCTCAGTCACACTTGAAGTGGTCTTCGGATCTCCGGATAATTTCCGAAGCGAGGAGTTAATCTTCGACATAGTCCCATTTCGCAGTGGCTATCACGCACTGCTCGGGTGAACCGCATTCGCCAAGTTCAATGCGGTACTGCACTACGCATACCTTAAGCTCAAGATGCCAGGCCCTCGAGGAGTAATTACGGTCAATGGAAACACCGAACGCTCTCTTCGAACGGAGGAGCACACGGCGGCCCTTGCTGCAGAAGTACAAAGCAGCCTCTCCAGGCAGTTCTCCAGTCCGGCCATTAAACGTCCGGACACCGTCAAGCGCGCCCGGAGTAACCTACAACAAGACCACCTGGCACGTTCTGAGCAGGTGTAGCAATGCGGCCCCAACCCCAGCCCTCGCAAAAATGCGACACTAGTACTTCGCGTACATAACTACGCTCTAGAAATACCATGGGTACAGGGGGAGGGGCACCATCACGGCACGCCAAAAACACGGCTTAAACCGCACCAGGGGCTGCCGATTTTTTAATTTTCTCTTACTTTCAGGACTCCACTCTTCGGAAGGCCTGTTTGGCAGTTCAATTGCCGCACAAACGATGCAAGAACCAGGGAAGCAGACAAGCCATGCCGCATTACGGAACTCCCAGGTGGTCTCTATCACGAGCAGTATACCTGTTTCGCATACCATTCCGTAGCCTGCCCCTGGAGCGGACATGTTAAATAGTCCAACCTGTTTCTTATCGCATTATTTGTATCGTTCTGCTTTGATCGCAGCCCTTTTTAATAAACAATGCATAGCTTTTGTCTATTTTTGCATTACTCTTTTTCTTTACAAATATATGTTCCTTAACGACATGTTGCACCCGTACACTTTGGTACGGCCAAAATACGCCAGGGGCTTTAGTACCCCTCAATATGGTATGAGAAGTCCGAACACTTTAACAAGTGCGGCACCCCAAACTTATAGCATTATATGCATCGGCTCCGAATCATGTCTTGGGTCAATAGTTGGGTTTGCCCGACTCCTATGTTTTGGTGCCTTACGTTCCGCTATATCAGCTAAGGAGCACTAGGAGAACTACTGCGATTGTGCCCCAGTTGAGCTGGGTCGAGCACCTCAGTAGAGAAAGCTAAAACTGACTATCATGATGGAGCGAGAGCCGGTCGCTGTTCGAGAGGTTTTTCGAGTCCCTAAAGACTTATGCCGCTTAGAGCGAGGAGTCGGCTCTGTCCGGCCAAGGCGTGGATAGCGCCCCGAACTCGGTCTTCCGAATACCAGGGGCTTTGCCAAAATTTAAAATTATAGAATTCTATGGCTAAGTGAGAGTGTTCACGCATTATAGTCCGATTGCCTAGTTGGTTGTGCTGAGCGCCTCCCTCGAAGGACCCAAACATGGGAAAAAGAGCGCTTAGGTTTATCCCCGAACACCCCAGCACTAGCGGCACGGGGGCAGAAGCCGACGACTCGCCATCTCTCAGAAATTATAAACAGCCGCACATAAGGTAATATTTTAAATTCCAACAGCATTACTTAGCGCATATGAACAAGTTTTCAGCGCACATGACAAAACGAGCGAGTTTTACTCAAAAATTACATCCCTGGAACATTCATCCGCCACAAGGCGGGCACCCTTCAGAACATCCGTATAATAGTTCTTGGGCTTGCGATGCTCTTTCCTCGGCGGCGGCCCGTCCTTCACAAGCTTATCAGCATCCAGCTTGCCCCAGTGCACCTTAGCATGGGCAAGGGCCCTACGGGCACCTTCAATGCAGACGGAGCGCTTGATGACTTCGAGCCTTGGACAGGCCCCCACCAGCCGACGCACCAGCCCGAAATAGCTCCCAGGCAGAGCCTCTCCAGGCCACAGCCAAACTATGAGGCCCTCCATGGCCTGTTTGGCCGCTTTGTGGAGCTCGACCAGTTGCTTCAGCTGGTCGCTCAGGGGCACGGGGTGTCCGGCCTCAGCATACTGAGACCAGAACACCTTCTCTGTCGAGCTGCCCTCCTCAGCTCGATAGAATGCGGCGGCATCAGACACGCTACGGGGAAGATCTGCGAATGCTCTTGGAGAGCTCCGGATTCAGGTAAGTAACAAGTAACTCACGCTTATGTGTTTGCTTTGCATAAAGAATGCCTTACCCGCCGCTATCTTTTTCACCACATCCAACTCCTGGAGGGTCTTCTGGGGTTCGGCCTTGGCATTTTCAATAGCCATCGCGAGCTCGGACGCTCACGTCTTTGAGTCAAGCTCCAAACTCTCATGTTTTTTCATGAGAGCCTGGAGCTCTTGCTGCACCTTGCCAACCTGAGCCTCACACTTCTCCCGCTCGGTGCGCTCCGTGGCCGCCCTCTTCTCGGCCTCGACCAACGCTTGCTAATGGGTCGCCACCTCCAACATGGCCCCTACAATAGCCACGATAATCCTATCATTTTTTTGCAATTGCACCTTTTTTATATATATTTAAACAAGGTATTTCTTACCTTCCTTGTCCTCGAGCTGCTTCTTGGCACGCCCGAGCTCTTGCTCGGACTACTCGAGGTTCTGCTTTAGCGTATCCACTTCCGCAGTCAGTGTGGCGGACGCCAGCAGAGAATCCTGCATACGCATATTGACCCCTTTTTTAGACTCCTGCGAATTTTATTTGATCCTCTCTTTGACTTTTCTTCCCGAACGCCAAACAGAGCATTAGGGGCTACTGTCTATGCGGTAATATTATTTACACATTCTTTACTTACCTCAAAGCCTGTTAAAAGGCTAGTACAAGCTTCAGTCAGTCCGCTCTTGGCGGACTGAACCTTCTGGACCACCGCACTCATAATGGTGCGGTGATCCTCATCGATGGAGGCGCCTTTGAGCACCTCCAACAGATTGTCCGGCGCCTCCGTTTGGACAGGGGTCACCGGCACGGTGGGTTTGCTCCTCTTGGAAGGAGGTCACCTGCCGGACTCTGGAAACTTTGAAGGTTCCGGAGCGGTGTCCGGCCTAGAGCCGGACTTGGAGCCCTGGGGGATTTTATCCCCTTTACTCCTGGAGTCCGGGAGGTCGCCTTGCGGCGCCTCCAAGACCACCTCCTCCTGGCTTGGAACCTGTTGGGAAAACACTTCGGCGTCATCCGTAGGGCGGGGGGAGGAAGCCGTCGGAAGCGAATTCACATCCGACGAGTCCAGTGAACCGCTCGACGACGCGTCGAGCCGGTCTTTGGGTGGGCTGCACAAACATATTCGACATAAGGGAAAGCTGTGCAATAAAGGAATACTATGAATTACTCTGGTATCCGGATACTTACAATTTCGCCAGGGGCTTGGCCCTGAGCGGCCACTCCTCTCCGCCGTCGTCGGCGTCGGTGGAGTAGTCCGGAGGAAGGGTTTTCCCCTTCTTGGACCCTTCGGCCTCCCCAGTGAGGGCGGCCTTCCTTTTCTTCTCTCCCCCCGTTGGAGGGGGAGAGGTCTCTTCTTCCTCCTCCTCGTCTTCACGGGAGGAATGCGCCTTGGAGATGTCAGATGATGAACCCAACACCTCCCGGCGCCGGGCACTTTTTCGAGTCCCCGTGGCCTTCTTCGTGGCCTTCTTCTCCGGCACCACATAGGGTGCCGGAACCAGCGACTTCGCCAAGCAGGCATCGACTGGGTCTTCGGGCAAAGGAGCCGGGCAGTCGATCTGTCCGGACTTCGCCTGCCAAACCTGTCAAAGGTAAGGGGGCTTAGATCCCGCATAGAATTAAACTATGAAAAACTAATACCCTGTAAAAGGCACAAACAACTTACCGCACTGGCGTGACGCTGCACGCTGAATCCGCGATCCTCGGTAGCGGATGCGGGAGCCTCGGCGCCCTTGAAAAGCACCTTCCAGACATCTTCGTACGTCGTGTCGAAGAGCCTGCTCAGAGTTCGGTGCTGCACCGGGTTGAACTCCCACATATTGAAGGCCCGTTGTTGACACGGGAGGATCCAACGGATGAGCATGACCTGGACTACGTTGACAAGCTTGAGCTGCTTGTCCACCAGGGTTTGGATGCATGTTTGCAGTCCAGTCACCTCTCCTTTGCTGCCCCACGACAGGTCCGTCTCTTTCCAGGACGTGAGCCGCGTTGGGGGTCTGGATCGGAACTCAGAGGCTGTGACCCACTCAGGGTCGCACGGTTCGGTGATGTAAAACCACCCCGATTGCCACCCCTTTAGGGTCTCCACAAAGGAGCCCTCGAGCCATAAGTCGTTGGGCATCTTGCCCACCATGGCGCCTCCGCACTCCGCCTGGTTGCCGCGCACCACCTTCGTCTTGACATTGAAAGTCTTGAGCCATAGGCCGAAATGGGGTCGGATGCAGAGGAAAGCCTCGCACACGATGATAAACACCGAGATGTTGAGGATGAAATTTGGGGCCAGATCATGGAAATCCAGACCGTAGTAGAACATGAGTCCCTGGACGAATGGGTGGATAGGAAAACCCAGTCCGTGGAGGAAGTGGGGAAGTAACACTACCCTCTCATGGGGCCTTGGGGTGGGGAGGAGCTGCCCCTCTTCGGGAAGCCGGTACGCGATGTCGTTAGAAAAGTATCCGGCCTTCCTCAGTTTTTTGATGTGTCCCTCCGTGATGGTGGAGACCATCCACTTGCCTCCCGCTCCGGACATGGCTGGAGAAGGTTGAGGTGGGGAGTGCGGACTTGGGCGCTGGAGCTCGAGTGCGCGAAAATGGATAGGCAAAGGAGGAAGAAGGCGTAGGTGAAAAGGTGGATCCTTATCCCCTTATATGGGTGGACGCAGCTACGTGTCCCCACCAGCCTGGTAAAACTCGCTTATCTCCAAGCGCCGTAATCAATGGCGTGGTTGAGTTACCCACACCCGTATTGATGGGAATCCCGGGATAAGGGGACACGATCTTTGCTTTGACAAGATGTGCCAAGGAAACCGCCTCGCTAAACGTGCTGAGGTGGAACAGTAAAATGATTCGAATAAAGACTTGGCCGTGGTGTGATGTCACTCTACGGAATACGTCAGCAGATTAGATTTGTGTAAATATTATTCTCTCTATGGCAATATGTGGAAACTTATTTTGCAGAGCCGGACACTATCTTTGTGTTCAAAATCTTCTATGAAGTACTTGGAGGAGGAACCCGCCTTGCAATGCCGAAGACAATCTGCGCGCCAGACTCGTCGTGATTGAAGCCTGGTTCAGGGGCTACTGAGGGAGTCCTGGATTAGGGGGTGTCCGGATGGCTAGACTATACCTTCACCCGGACTCCTGGACTATGAAGATACAAGATTGAAGACTTCGTCCTGTGTCCGAAAAGGACTTTCCTTGGCGTGGAAGGCAAGCTTGGCGATACGGATATGTAGATCTCCTACCATTGTAACCGACTTTGTGAACCCTAACCCTCTCCGGTGTCTATATAAACCGGAGGGTTTTAGTTCGTAGGACAACATACAGAACAACAATCATACCATAGGCAAGCTTCTATGGTTTAGCCTCTCCGATCTCGTGGTAGATCTACTCTTGTACTACCCATATCATCAATATTAATCAAGCAGGACGTAGGGTTTTACCTCCATCAAGAGGGCCCGAACCTGGGTAAAACTTCGTGTCCCTTGCCTCCTGTTACCATCCAGCCTAGACGCACAGTTCGGGACCCCCTACCTGAGATCCGCCGGTTTTGACACCGACACTAGTGGTCTTGTCAACCATCAAAACTTGATGCTTTTTCTTGATTTATACCTTCGCCGATTTAGCATTGCGAAGAGCTTGGGAATCATTTCTATTATCCCTTGCATATTATAGTTCATCATGAAGTTCTAGTAACTTGGTGATAGTGACTAGAGAACTCTGTCAATCACTATCTTATCTGGAAGATTAACTCCCACTTGATTCAAGTGATTGTAGTACTCAGATATTCTGAGCACATGCTCACTAGCTAAGCTATTCTCCTCCATCTTGTAGGCAAAGTATTTGTCAGAGGTCTCATACCTCTTGACACGGGCATGAGTCTAAAATACAAATTTCAACTCTTGGAACATCTTATATGCTCTGTGGAGTTCAAAACGTTTTTGAAGTCCCGGTTCTAAGACGTAAAGCATGGTGCACTAAACTATCAAGTAGTCATCATACCGAGATTGAAAAACGTTTATAACATCTGCATCTTCTCCTGCAATAGGTCTGTCACCTAGCGGTGCATGAAGGACATAATTCTTCTGTGCAGCAATGAGGATAGTCCTCAGATCACGGACCCAGTCCGCATCATTGCTACTATCATATTTCAACGTATTTTTCTCTAGGAACATATCAAAAATAAACAGGGAGCTATAACACGAGCTATTAATCTACGACATAATTTGCATATACTATCAGGACTAAGTTCATGATAAATTAAAGTTCAATTAATCATATTACTTAAGAACTCCCACTTAGATATACAGCCCTCTAGTCATCTAAATGATCACGTGATCCATATAAACTAAACCATGTCCGATCATCATGTGAGATGGAGTAGTTTTCAATGGTGAACATCACTATGTTGATAATATCTACTCTATGATTCACGTTTGACCTTTCAGTCTTAGTGTTCCGAGGCCATATCTACATATGCTAGGCTCGTCAAGTTTAACCCAAGTATTCCACATGTGCAAAACTGGCTTGCACCCATTGTATGTGAACGTAGAGCTATCACACCCGATCATCACGTGGTGTCTCGGCACGACGAACTGTCGCAACGATGTATACTCAGGGATAACACTTATACCTTGAAATTTTAGTGAGAGAACATCTTATAATGCTACATGTTGGGGAACGCAGTATTTCAAAAAAATTCCTATGATCACGCAAGATCTATCTAGGAGATGCATAGCAACGAGAGGGGGAGAGTATGTCTATGTACCCTCGTAGACCGAAAGTGGAAGCATTATAAAATGCGGTTGATGTAGTCGAACGTCTTCACGATCCAACCGATCAAGTACCGAACGCACGTCACCTCCGTGATCTGCACACGTTCATCTTGGTGACGTCCCTCATACTCTTGATCCAGCTGAGGCCGAGGGAGAGTTTCGCCAGCACGACGGCGTGATGACGGTGATGATGAAGTTACCGACGTCGGGCTTCGCCTAAGCACCACAACGATATGACTGAGGTGGAATTCTATGGAGGGGGCACCGTACACGGCTAAACAATCAACTTGTGTGTCTATGGAGTGCCCCCTCCCCCGTATATAAAGGGGTGGAGGAGGGGAGGGCCGGCCCTCATAGGGCGTGCCCAAGGGGGCCAGTGCTACTCCAGTAGGAGTAGGTTTACCCCTTCCTAGTAGGAGTAGGAGAAGAAGGAAGAGGGAGAGAGAGGGAAGGAAAGGGGGCCCCGACCCCCCACCTAATTCAGATTGGGCTTGGGGGGGAGTCCTCCACCTGGCCGCCTCCTCCTCTCTCCCACTAAGGCCTAATAAGGCCCATTGACTCCCCGGGGGGTTCCAATAACCCCCCCCCCCCAGTACTCCGGTAAATGCCCGAACACATCTGGAACAATTCTGATGTCCAAACATAGCCTTCCAATATATCGATCCTTGTGTCTCGACCATTTCTGGGCTCCTCGTCATGTCCGTGATCACATCCGGGACTCCGAACTACCTTCGGTACATCAAAACACATCAACTCATAATACCGGTCGTCATCGAATGTTAAGCGTGTGGACCCTATGGGTTCGAGAACTATATAGACATGACCGAGACTCATCTCCGGTCAATAACCAATAGCGGAACCTGGATGCTCATATTGGCTGCTACATATTCTACGAAGATCTTTATCAGTCAAACCGCATAACAACATACGTTGTTCCCTTTGTCATCGGTATGTTACTTGCCCGATATTCGATCATCGGTATCTCAATACCTAGTTCAATCTCGTTACTAGAAAGTCTCTTTACTCGTTTCGTAATGCAACATCCCGCAACTAACTCATTAGTCACATTGTTTGCAAGGCTTATAGTGATGTGCATTGCTGAGAGGGCCAGAGATACCTCTTCAACAATCGGAGTGACAAATCCTAATCTCGATCAATGCCAACTCAACAAACACCATCGGAGACACCTATAGAGAATATTTATAGTCACCTAGTTATGTTGTGATGTTTGATAGCACACTAAGTGTTCCTCCGGTATTTGGGAGTTGCATAATCTCATAGTCATATGAACATGTATAAGTCATGGAGAAAGCAATAGCGATAAACTAAATGATCATAGTGCTAAGCTAACGGATGGGTCAAGTCAATCGCATCATTCTCTAATAATGTGACCCCGTTCATCAAATGACAACTCATGTCTATGGTTAGGAAACTTAACCATCTTTGATTAACGAGCTAGTCAAGTGGAGGCATACTAGTGACATTTTGTTTGTCTATGTATTCACACATGTACTGAGTTTCCGATTAATACAATTCTAGCATGAATAATAAACATTTATCATGATATAAGGAAATATAAATAACAACTTTATTATTGCCTCTAGGGCATATTTCCTTCAGTCTCCCACTTGCACTAGAGTCAATAATCTAGATTACACAGTAATGATTCTAACACCCATGGAGTCTTGGTGATGATCATGTTTTGCTGGTCAGAGAGGCTTAGTCAACGGGTGTGCAACATTCAGATCCGTATGTATCTTAAAAATTTCTATGTCTCCCTCCTTGACTTGATCATGGATGGAATTGAAGCATCTCTTGATGTGCTTGGTTGTTTTGTGAAATCTGGATTCCATTGCCAAAAAAAGATTTTCATTGGACCCGATGCACTAGGTATGAACTCCTTCATCTAGACTCCTTCATTTGCTGCTTCTGAAGCAGCTATGTACTCCACTTCACACATAGATCCCACCATCACGCTCTTCTTGGAACTGCACCAATTGACAGCTCCACTATTCAATAAAAACACGTATCCGGTTTGTGACTTAGAGTCATCCAGATCAGTGTCAAAGCTTGCATTGACGTAACCATTTACAGCGAGCTCTTTGTCACCTCAATAAACGAGAAACATATCCTTAGTCCTCTTCAGGTATTTCAGGATATTCTTGACCACTGTCCAGTGATCCACTCCTGGATTACTTTGGTACCTCCCAGCTAAACCGATAGCAAGGCACACATCAGGTCTGGTACACACCATTGCATACATGATAGAACCTATGGCTGAAGCATAGGGAATGACTTTAATTTTCTCTGTATCTTCTGTAGTGGTCGGTCATTGAGTCTGACTCAACTTCACACCTTGTAACAAGCAAGAACCCTTTCTTTGCTTGATCCATTTTGAACTTCTTCAAAACTTTATCAAGGTATGTGCTTTGTGAAAGTCCAATTAAGCGTCTTGATCAATCTCTATAGGTATTGATGCCCAATATATAAGCAGCTTCACTGAGGTCTTTCATTGAAAAATTCTTATTCAAGTATCCCTTTATGCTATTCAGAAATTTAGTATCATTTCCAATCAGCAATATGTCATCCACATATAATATCAGAAATGCTACAGAGCTCCCACTCACTTTCTTGTAAATACAGGCTTCTCCAAAAGTCTGTATAAAACCATATGCTTTGATCACACTATCAAAGCATATATTCCAACTCCGAGAGGCTTGCACCAGTCCATAAATGGATCGCTGGAGCTTGCACACTTTGTTAGCACCTTTTGGATCGACAAAACCTTACGGTTGCATCATATACAACTCTTTTTTAAGATATCCATTAAGTAATGCAATTTTGACATCCATTTTCCAAATTTCATAATCATAAAATGCAGCAATTGCTAACATGATTCAGATAGACTTAAGCATCGCTATGGGTGAGAAGGTCTCATCATAGTCAACTCCTTGAACTTGTCGAAAACCTTTTGCAATAAGTCGAGCTTTGTAGACAGTAATATTACCGTCAGCGTCAGTCTTCTTGAAGATCCACTTATTCTCTATGGCTTGCTGATCATCGGGCAAGTCAACCAAAGTCCACACTTTGTTCTCATACATGGATCCCATCTCAGATTATCACACCCACGATGCGGCTATATCTCCCATGTGCCGAGGCACGACTTAGAGGCATAACCGCATGGTAGCTTAGTCGCAAGTGGGGTAATCTTCACACAATCCCATGTACTGAATAAGAAAGGGATAATGAGTTGGCTTAGAATCGCCACTTCACACAATACATAAATAAATCATACATCATCCAAATACAATCAAAGGTCCAACTACAGAACCAAAATAATGGAAGGCAACCCCAAATGCTAGATCCCCGATCGTCCCAACTAGGCACTCTCGGCGTTCTGGGAATGGGGGTCCCCAGACTTGCCTGCCTGCGGCCTGCGGCGTGGCTCAAAGGGGGGCACAGCACGGCCCATCTTCATCAACACAGACCCAAGACCCTCGCGAGGGGCCAAGCCTCGCGGGGCGGACGACACGGAGCTTCCTCAGGCACGGCCTCATCAGGTTGGCTCGCGAGGAGGCGGAGAGATCAAGGCGGGGTACCTCACGAGGTGCCCGTGACACAAGCCATGACGACCAAGGGCGCCAGGTGGGCGCCAGCCCGCGCAGTGTCCTCCTTTCCCCTTTGGTGCAAAGGGGGCAAGCGCAGCCGCGGAGTACCGAGGCATCAGGCAAAGGTTGCCATTTCGGTGCAACAAGACCAAGACTAGGAGGACTGCAAGATGGAGGTCATCGTGGAGCCCAAGACGGCGTCACCACCAGAGCTTTGTGCAGGCGAAGACTACTTTTGTCAGGATAGCTGGTACTAGCTGCCCCCCTTCAAATTAGCCCGCCATTGTTGGCTCCCTTCCCGCTCGATATTTGGGAAGAGGACCAGGGCCTCTATAAATAGGACCAGCCACCCACAGGGTAGAGGTGGAGGTTTGGGTTCAGGTTTAGGTTAAGGACGAAGAAGAGAAGATCGAGTAGAGAGGAGATCGAATCAGAGAGAAGATCGATCAGAGAGAGAGAAGGAGAGAGAGAAGGGTGATTGAACTCCTCCCAGCAGTTCATCCCCCCAGCCAAGAACAGACCCTCGCGAGGCCGTTCTTCTTTGTATTGCTCATCATCATCAGCCAAGAGGCAATCCACCACACCACACACTGGAGTAGGGTATTACACCACAACGGTGACCCGAACCAGTATAAACCCTATGTCCCTTGTGTTGTTCTTTCCATAGCTTAGATCTTAGCGAGGCGGAGGGCCGCAGGTAGGAAGAAGGCGAAATCTCCGCGCGCACCCCAGTGTTCGAACCTCAAGGGTCTGCCAGAACCCGAAATCCGACATTTGGCGCGCCAGGTAGGGGTGCGCCGGAATTAGTCTTCCACCACCCCGTTCTCCTCCGACCATCGCGTCCATGTCTGACGCTCGTCGGGCCCGCGCCAAGCGCCGGGCCGCTCTCGCTTCCCGCGTCGCCCAGAAGGCTCTTGTCGGTGGGCGTCCTCGCCGTTCCCCGTCACCTGCCGTCAACGCCGCCACCGGCCCAGCGGGGGACGAGCAGCAAGCATCGTCTCAGCATCCGTCCGTGCGGCAAGACGGTCGCACCGCTACTCCCTCGCTCACCCCAGCTAGTTCTTCGTCCCGCGCGCTCCGCGCACCCATGGAGGCTCGAGCTGCACTCATCGCGGCAACGAGCTCCTGCGCTACCGTCCCGTCGATGACGTCTACGAAGAATGGCTCGACCGTGTCGCCGAGCTCGTCCGTGCCGCAGGGGGCTCTCCTGCGCCGTCCGTTCCGCTGCACCGCACCCCGCCCCGTGCAGGCGACGAGGCTCCGGCGGCGCCCCAGCCGGCTCCTCCTCAAGAAGGCGCCATGGCTCCAAGGCGCGTGGCCCCTGGGCGGAACCCGCTCCGTCAGGTGCCAGCGCGGCAAGAGCAGAGCTGCCAAGAAGTCCCTCGCCCGCAAGAAGCTGCCCGGGCGCTCCCTGCTCCAGCACGCCGCGACCATGCTCCTGCTCCCGCAAGTCAAGACCCCATGATGCTCCCAGCTGCAGCGCGTGGGGACATGAAAGACCAAGATCTCCGTCACCCAAGGCCTCTCGTGGGCACAGCAGGCTGCCGTGCCTTCACCACCGAGCTATGCAGCGTCGCGTGGCCCGGCAAGTTCAAGCCAGACCTGCCTCCTCATTACGACGGCACGGCCGACCCTGCGGAGTTCCTCCAGCTCTATGAGCTGGGCATCGAAGCTGCCAACGGAGATGAGAAGGTCATGGCGAACTGGTTTCCCATGGCGCTCAAGGACGGGGCCCGCACCTGGCTCCTGAACCTGGCTCCAGGCACGATCTCCTCCTGGGACGAGATGCGCACCCACTTCATCGCCAACTTCCAAGGTACTCGCGACCGGCCACCCGCCGTGAGCGACATGCGCCGCATCAAGCAACAACCCGGAGAGACCCTGCAGAAGTACATCCAGCGCTTCAACAACGCACGCCTCAAGATTCCCAAGGTGACCGAGGAGGCCATCATCTCAGCCTTCTCCGACGGCGTGCGCGACGTCAAGATGAAGGAGGAGCTGGTGATGCATGAAGACCTGTGCACTTCCTTGGAGTTGTTCAACTTGGCAACCAAGTGCTCCAGGGCTGAGGAAGGGCGTCTCTCCCTCCTCGAGCTGCCTGTCGCAGACCCAGAAGAGAAGAAGCCCAAGGCCAAGGATGTGAAGTGCAAGGGGGTTGCCGTGCTCGCGGCAGAACCAGACACCAAGCGGGGCAGAGATCAGCCCGAACCTTCCAAGGGCAGTCGGTACTGTGTGTACCATGACCTCCACACCCACAACACCAACGAATGTCAAGAGCTCCGAGCCGTGCGAGAAGGAAGGATCGGCCGTCGCCCCGATCGCGGTGACTGGGGCTACGGTCGAGGAGGAAGGAACGCAGGACGCTGCGAAGACCATGGCCCGCGCCAAGGGTGGCACGATCAACCTTGCGAGGATCGCTGGCAAGACCCGCCTCGCGAGGGAGACTGGAGGGATCAGCCTCGCGAGGATCACCTACAAGGCAACGCAAGCCTGCCTCCGCTGCCGCCGCAGCCAAGGAGAAATGAGGACCGCCATCAGGACGAGGGGGCTGGGGGCTTCCAAGAGCCGCGCGCGATCGCCTGCATCCTGGGCGGGGCTCAAGCCCCAGCCTCTCAATGCATCTTGAAGCAGTTCGCCCGCGAAGTGAATGCCGTCACCCCCAAGCTCGAAGCCACGCGCCCTCTCAGGTGGTCGGCGTGCGCCATCACGTTCAGCTCAGCAGATCAGCTCAAGTGTGCGGCTACAGCCGGAGTCCTCTCGATGCTTTGTTCCCCAATCATCAGCAACGTGGTGGTCACCAAGACCCTCATCGATGGCGGGGCAGGGCTCAACATCCTGTCCGTGGAAACATTCAACAATCTCCAAGTGCCCTACAGCCAGCTTCAGCCAACCAAGCCTTTCTTCGGAGTCACCGACGGCTCCACGGTCCCGATTGGGCAGGTCCGCCTCCCTGTCACCTTCGGGGCACGCGACAACTACCGCACCGAGCTCATCGACTTCGACGTCGCTCACATTCTCCTGTCGTACAACGCCATCCTTGGGTACCCAGCGCTGGCCAAGTTCATGGCCGTAACTCACCACGGCTACAACGTCCTCAAGATGCCAGGAAGTGGCAGAGTCATCACGGTGCCCTGTGAAGAGAAGGACGAGGTGTGTTCCCTGGAACGAGCCTTTCAGGCCGCGTCACTGGAAGACCCGGATCGCGGAAGCAGGAGGCTTCCCGAGACCGCCCCAAGAAGAAGAAGACATCGTCCGGCCCGGCCCCTCAGGAGGCAGGCCCCTCTGGGCCCGCGCCTGCCCAGGAGGAACCTCCTTCCATCGCATAGGAAAGCGCGCCCAGCGCCCTCCTCAGGCAGCGCTCGGGGGCTCTCCCCTGAAGGGCACCGACCTGGCTAAGGTCACGAGGGAGGCGCTTGGGCACCACATGGAGGCGTGTTTCGAAGCACGTTTCCCTCAAGAAGGAATAAGGCAAGGAGAGCCAGACCCTCAGGAGTTCGTCAGCAAGGCCATTCAGGAGCTACAGGAGTCAAGAGTCATGAAAGGCGGCCGCCGCCTACCAGCAGTGGCTCCCCATCCACGCGAGGATGGTGGGATGCGCGTCTGCATCGACATACCAGGGCTCAATCGAGTCGCCTCTCTGGAGCGCCTCTGGCCCTCGTGAGTGGGGCGCTGCGGAGGTCCACCCCACAGCTACATTCGCATGCCTTACGGCTTGCCGAATGCGGCTGCCACGTACCAGCGCCTCATGAGGGACATCATGGAGGCTCAAGAGGCCAGGCATTCCGCAGCCCTGGCGGAGATGGAGATGGTCCGCGAGGAGCCACCAGCGCCTCCGGAGCCTCCCGAGGCCCCTGGGCTTGGGGGCTCGTGAGGATCGGCTTCCGCAGCCCACCGAGTCTGCTACACCAACAGTCCTTCGTCCTCAACACCATCAGGTGACATCTTTCAAGTTTCATTTCCGGCTGGGAGCGCCCCCCAGGGCTGCATTATTCCCAGGCCGCGTGGGTCCGTCCCTGCGGCATGTATCCCTTTTATTCCAAGTTGTTAGCTTACCTTGTTGGGGGCGCCCCTCGGGCTGCATCATCCCCAAGTCGCTCGGGCCAGACCCAGCGGCATGTATCCCTTTTGCGTTTATTTCCGGTTATGCATTCGACCCACCATGCTTGATTATTTGATGCCGGTCCACGGCACCTCTTCTTCTCCATGCCGACCACTTGCACGTTAAAGGGGGGGTACCTGAGCATCGCGACTCAGGGCTCTTACTGGCTATCCAGCCCTCACCCTCTGGCCTTGTCCACGGCATCGCGACCTGGCATACCAGCGACGGCTGAGACCAGCTCGAGGGCCGGGACCCGAGGACGTAGAGTGCCGGCATCTAACCAAATTTGCAGGGACACATCACAAGATAAGGCCCAGTGCCAGGCGCAACCCTCCTAGAGGTAGGGCCCCGTGAGTCCCGCGCTGGCTCACGGGTGCCCAGATACACCTTGCCAGGCCCTACCGTGCCAGCCACGTGTCAGGGCGGGGCTGTACATGCCCCGGGGGCTCCTACCGGAGGGGCCCCCCTCCCACATACCAGTGGAAGCACCATGCTCCGTGCTGGCTGACGACACTGCCGAGGAGCGGCTATGCCCGTACACATACGGAAGCGCTATGCTCCGCGCTGGTGATAAATAACTGAGGGTGGCCCCCGGGCCGCATCAACCTCAGGGAGCCCAGAGCTCAGTGTCTAGCCTCATCGTAACGCCTCCCCTCGGGAGTGCCATGCGAGGGGGCTAGGCACGGCGGCTCCGCCTGGGTCACGCCCAGACGCACGCCGCCCAGCCAGGCCCCCCCGGGCCTGGTTCGTCGCGCGTCTCTCCCCGAGCGGAGCCCAGGTACGAAGGCCGTTTGAGCGTCAAGGGGGACTCCTGAGCATCGCGACTCAGGAGCCTAACTGGTCACGTAGCCCCTCACTCCTTAGTTCCGAAAGGCTAACGACGGTTGAGGTATGCGCACGGCCGGGCTCTGCAGACGTAGAATGGTAGATCCACCCACATCATACCTCCCTACTTGATGTTCGTGCGCCAAGGGGGACTCCTGAGCATCGCGACTAAGGAGCCTAACTTGTCACATAGCCCCTCACTCCTTGGTCCCGTCCTGGTTTCCAGTCGGGGCTAACGGCAGCTGAGGTATGCGCGGGGCCGGGCTCTGCCGGCGTAGAACATAAGCAAGTAGGAAGGAAAAGCATAAATTTCAAGGAATTCAAAAGCAAATATTACAGTCCACACTGTTATCTCAATGCAAAACGCAAGTATAAACGCCTCCCCGAGGCATGATACATGTGCAGGAATTAAAGGTAGGACAGGAGCCACAATGGAGTCACTTGTCGGCGGTGGAGCAATGCGGAGTGGGTTCGCCTCATGGAGTAGTGGGGTCGGCAGCACCTTTCTTCGGCTTGGTGCTGAAGGCCCGGAACTTCCCCAGCAGAGCCTCCGCGCGACCCTTCATGGCCTCGGCAGCGGCAGCGGTACGCTCGCCGCTTACTGGCTCCAGCAGGCTGTCGAGGTCGACGCCGGGATCGCGAAGGTAGATGTGGGTGAGGACCCGCGTCAGCGCTGCAGAAGACAGGACACGCGCCTCGGCCTTGGCCGTGGGGCCAAGGCCAAGGGCGACATCTTCAAGAGCACGAACCAGGAAGGGAAGCAGCTTGGCGGGGCCGTCCTCGGCGCCAGCCAGTGGGCTCTCCAGGCCGCTGTCGTAAAGCGTCCTCAGCGAGGAGCGAGCCTTCGCCTCCATCTCCATGAAGGCCACGCGATCCTCGACAAGAACCAGGGCCTTGTCGTCCAGCTCAGCCTTCCTCACCCCCAACTCCTGCTCCAGCGCACCTAGGCGTTCGCGGCGCTTCCTGAGCTTGACCTCCCTCTCCTTGACAGCCGCCTCGCAAGCCTTCACGCCTTCTTCCTGCTCTTGGCGAAGGCGGACCTCTTTCGCGAGCTGGTCCCGCAGGCCTTGCAGCTCGTCCTCCAGCGCCTTGCAGCGACCACGGACATTGACCACCTCCCCTAGGGCTGCGTCATGAGCAGCCTTCGCCTCAAGGACGGCCTGCTTCTCCTCATCGCAAGCTGTCGAGGCCTGGACCAGCGCCGCCCGAATCGAAGCGTCGGAGCGAATCCATCCTGAAGCCAGCTCCAAGCGCCCGGCCACCAAGCGAGGGTCGGCGCCAAGAAGATCCTGCCGCAGCCGGTCCAGCTCAGCAGCAGCATGATCCAGAACGGCAGGAGGAGTCGGAGAGACAGCAGTCGGTGGAGTAGAAGGAGAAGGCGGTAGCGCGGCCACAACATCCTGAGGCGGAGTCTGCTGCGCCCCAACGGCTGTAGTGGCGGCAGCAGGCAAAGGCACCTTGGGAGTCACTTGGGCCATGGTGGCTGAGCTCGCCCCAGCCGGCTCAGCCAGGCCTCGCGAGGACGACCGGGCAAGAGAAGCCCGTGCGTCGTGGTCACCCTCCTTCGCGGGCCGAGGCGCTACCACGGATGGAACCTCAGGAGCTCCCTTTGGCTTCTTTGCTGCGGGCGCCAGCCTATTCAAGAGATGCAGACGTCAAGTCTCAGAAGCAGAACAAGAAATAAAGACAAGAATCGAGCGCTTACGGGTCGTCGCCAGTGAGCTCAAGCGGCCTCCGGCCAAATTTGAAGCCTGAAAGCCGGCTGGAAGGGTCAACCTCGGGAAGCTTGGAAGCGGAAGGCGCGTCTGCGGTCCGCCTCGGGGCCGGGGCAGACCCGCGGGAGATCAGCCCGGTCTTGTCCTTCTTCGGGATCGGGGGCAAGCTCCCGCCGTCCTGCTCGTCATCATCCTTGTCGTCACCGCTCGGAGAGAGGCGGAGAACGCGGGACCTACGCCGGGGAGGGGAGCCCTCGACTCTCCGTCAGTCGCCACGGAGTCAGGCCCTTTTTTGCGCTCCCCTCCTTCCTCCTCTTCGCTGGAGTCGTCGGAGGGCACGTCCATCGGTTCCTCGGGAGTTTCCATGGGCACGGGTCCGTCCCCGTTGAAGACAGGCATGGAATCCACTACCTGCTCCCAGTCGTCGCGGAGGAACAAGGGCGTAGGAGCGCCCTCCAACCTTGCCACATCGCCCCCGACCAGAGATTGGAGGACCGCAGCCAGATCTCCGTCGGCCAAGCCCGCGGGGCTCGGATGGGGCATCCACATCGGAAGTGAGTACTGCCGAAGCGGAGCCAGCTGGTGCTCCAGGAATTCCCTCAGCAGCGACGCGCCGGTCAGCTTCGCCGCTGCCATGTTGGCTGGCCTCAGATCCGCGTCCATCTTCTCCAACACAAGCTTCGCGCGGGGGTCCGCGAGCTCCGCTCGACCCCAATCGCTGGAGCTCGTGGGTTGCTCCGTGGGCAAGATTAGCCGAGGGTGGATGCGCCCAGCATCCGCCAAGACCCACTTGCTCCTGAAGCCCTCAATCCTTTTACCGGGGTTCGAACTGGCAATGGCGCCACCGTACGCGATGAAGCTCGCGCACGCGGAAGCAGGACCGCGAGAGGTCCGGAGGTAGAAGTAGTGGCGCAGCAAGGCCACCGAGGGCTGCACCCCTACGTGAGCCTCGCAGTAATAGGCGAAGATTGCCAGGAGAAGGACGGAGTTGGGGTGGAGATGCAGAGCCTGTAGCTTATAATGGCGGAGGACAGAGAAGAAGAACTCGGAGAAAGGAGGCACCAGGCCAGCAGCAATGGCGCTTACGAAGAACGGATAGAAGGTGCTCCCTTGGCCCTCAGGGGTGGCGGAGCCGGCCTTGAACACCTTCGCCCCGTCGATGCCCCGCGCCGCCGCCATCTGGCGCAACCGGGCGAGGCTCGCCTCCGACACGTTCGGCGAGTCCAGGGCAGATGAGTACCAAGCTACGGCCGGGGACTGACGAGGCGCCATGGCTTCCTAGGTCACGCGGTCGGAGTAGATCTGGAAATTTTGGAGGAAGGAAGGAGAGGCGCAAGAAAGGGGATCTGAGAAGCAACCGGAGAAAGCAAAAAGCAAAGCCTAGGCAGATGCCGCTCCTTTATCAACTCGCGCGGTTGCTAAGGCGCTCACGTCCAATCAACCGCCACGCGGCGCCCAAGGCCGCAGGCTGTTAGGGCCCGTGGAGCTTCGCTCTTGCCCTTCCGCCTCCCTGCACGGCCAAGTCCGGGCGCGCCTTGGGCCCGGGGGCTACTGTCAGCGTTCTGGGAACGGGGGTCCCCAGACATGCCTGCCTGCGGCCTGCGGCGTGGCTCAAAAGGGGGCCCAGCACGGCCCATCTTCATCAACACAGACCCAAGACCCCCGCAAGGGGTCAAGCCTCGCGGGGCGGATGACACGAAGCTTCCTCAGGCACGGCCTCATCAGGCTGGCTCGCGAGGAGGCGGAGAGATCAAGGCGGCGTACCTCACGAGGTGCCCGTGACACAAGCCATGACGACCAAGGGCGCCAGGCGGGCGTCAGCCCGCGTAGTGTCCTCCTTTCCCCTTTGGTGCAAAGGGGGCAAGCGCACCCGCGAAGTACCGAGGCATCAGGAAAAGGTTGCCATTTCGGTGCAACAAGACCAAGACCAGGAGGACTGCAAGACGGAGGTCATCATGGAGCCCAAGACGGCGTCACCACCAGAGCTTTGTGCAGGCGAAGACTACTTTTGTCAGGATAGCTGGTACTAGCTGTCCCCCTTCAAATTAGCCCGCCATTGTTGGCTCCCTTCCCGCTCGATATTTGGGAAGAGGACCAGGGCCTCTATAAATAGGACCAGCCACCCACAGGGAAGAGGTGGAGGTTCGGGTTCCGGTTTAGGTTAAGGACGAAGAAGAGAAGATCAAGTAGAGAGGAGATCGAATCAGAGAGAAGATCGATCAGAGAGAGAGAGAGAGAGGGGTGATTGAACTCCTCCCAGCAGTTCATCCCCCCAGCCAAGAACAGACCCTCGCGAGGCCGTTCTTCTTTATATTGCTCATCATCATTAGCCCAAGAGGCAACCCACCACACCACACACTTGAGTAGGGTATTACACCACAATGGTGGCCTGAACTAGTATAAACCCTATGTCCCTTGTGTTGTTCTTTCCATAGCTTAGATCTTAGCGAGGCGGAGGGGCGCAGGTGGGAAGAAGGCGAAATCTCCGCGCGCACCCCAGTGTTCGAACCTCAAGGGTCTGCCGGAACCCGAAATACGACAGGCACCACTACTGATAATCTGGAAAAGACACATAACAACGAGCAAGATCTTCATCGAGCTCCCACTTGAGCTCGGTTGCGCCAACTGCACCGGTATCATCGACACCTGCAACTGTTTGGAAGTATCTGTGAGTCACGAGGACTCAGCAATCTCACACCCGCGAGATCAAGACTATTTAAGCTTTTGGGTAGGATAAGGTAATGAGGTGGAGCTGCAGCAAGCACTAAGCATATATGGTGGCTAACATACACAAATAGGAGCGATAAGAGAAGCAACACAATGGCCGAGAAGCTAGAAGTGATCAAGAAGTGATCCTGCACCTGCTTACGATCAAACATAACCCAAACCGTGTTCACTTCCCGGACACCGCCAAAAAGAGACCATCACGGTTACACACGTGGTTGATGTATTTTAATTAAGTCAAGTGTCAAGTTCTCTACAACCAGACATTAACAAATTCCCATCTGCCACATAACCACAGGCATGGCTCTCGAAAGTTTATACCCTGCAAGGGTGTCCCAACTTAGCCCATCACAAGCTCTCACGGTCAACGAAGTATATTCCTTCTCCTGGAAAGACCCAATCAGTCTCGAAATCCCAGTTACAAGACATTTCGACAATGGTAAAACAAGACCAGCAAGACCGCCTGGATGTACCGACAAATCCCGATAGGAGCTGCACATATCTCGTTCTCAGGGCACACCGGATGAACACTACGTACAGCTAAAACCAGCCCTCAAGTTTCCCCGAGGTGGCGCTGCAAGTGGCTCTGTTTTGGACTGATACGTCTCCAACGTATCTATAATTTTTGATTGCTCCATGCTATATTATCTACTATTTTGGACTATATTGGGCTTTATTTTCCACTTTTATATTATTTTTGGGACTAACCTATTAACCGGAGGCCCAGCCCAGAATTGCTGTTTTTTTGCCTATTTTAGTGTTTCGAAGAAACGGAATATCAAACAGACTCCAAATGGAATGAAACCTTCGGGAACGTGAATTTCTCACCGAACGTGATCCAGGAGACTTGGACCCTATGCCAAGGCATCAGAGAGGCGGTCACGAGGGTGGGGGCGCCCCCCTAGGGCACGCCCCCTGCCTCGTGGGCTCCTCGGTGCTCCACCGACGTACTCCTTCCTCCTATATATACCTACGTACCCCCAAACGATCAAAAGAGGAGCCAAAAACCTAATTCCACCGCCGCAACTTTCTGTATCCACGAGATCCCATCTTGGGGCCTGTTCCGGAGCTCCGCCGGAGAGGGCCGTCATCACGGAGGGCTTCTACATCATCATAGCCCCTCCGATGAAGTGTGAGTAGTTTACCTCAGACCTTCAGGTCCATAGTTAGTAGCTAGATGGCTTCTTCTCTCTTTTTGGATCTCAATACAAAGTTCTCCCCCTCTCTTGTGGAGATCTATTCGATGTAATATTCTTTTTGTGGTGTGTTTGTTGAGACCGATGAATTGTGGGTTTATGATCAAGTCTATCTATGAATAATATTTGAATCTTCTCTGAATTCTTTTATGTATGATTGGTTATTTTTGCAAGTCTCTTCGAATTATCCGTTTGGTTTGGCCAACTAGATTGGTAGTTCTTGCCATGGGAGAAGTGCTTAGCTTTGGGTTCGATCTTGCGGTGTCCTTTCCCAGTGACAGAAGGGGCAGCAAGGCACGTATTGTATCGTTGCCATCGAGGATAACAAGATGGGGTTTATTTCATATTGCATGAATTTATCTCTCTACATCATGTCATCTTGCTTAAGGCGTGTAACACCCTCGATGCGGCTAGATCTCCCACGTGTCGAAGCACGACTTAGAGGCATAACCGCTTTGAAAACAATGTCGCAAGTGAGGTAATCTTCACATAACCCATGTAATACATAAGGGAAAGAGATACATAGTTGGCTTACAATCGCCACTTCACACAAATACATAAATAAAGCATTACATCAACCAGTTACAAACAAGGCCCGACTACGGAGCCAAAATAAAAGAAGACTACCCCAAATGCTACACAGATCCCCGATCGTCCCGACTGGGCTCCACTACTGATCAACTAGAACGAAACAACACAAAGGACAAGATCTTCATCGAGCTCCTCCTTGAGCATGGTTGCGTCATCTGCACGGACTCATCGGCACCTGCAAGCTGGTTTTGGGAGTATCTGCGAGTCACGGGGACTCAACAATCTCGCACCCTCGCGATCAAGACTATTTAAGCTTATGGGTAAGGTAAAAGGTAAGAGGTGGAGCTGCAGCAAGCGACTAGCGTATATGGTGGCTAACATACGCAAATGAGAGTGAGAAGAGAAGGCAAAGCACGGTCGATAAAAGTGTGATCAAGAAGTGATCCTAGAACAACCTATGTCAAGCATAACTCCAACACCGTGTTCACTTCTCGGACTCCGCCGAGAAGAAAGCATCATGGTTACACACGCGGTTGATGTATTTTAATTAAGGTCAACTTCAGGTTTTCTACAACCGGACGTTAACAAATTCCCATCTGCCCATAACCGCGGGCACGGCTTTCGAAAGTTCAAATCCCTGTAGGGGTGTCCCAACTTAGCCCATCACAAGCTCTCATGGTCAACGAAGGATATTCCTTCTAGCGGGAAGACCCGATCAGACTCGGAATCCCGGTTACAAGACATTTCGACAATGGTAAAACAAGACCAGCAAAGCCACCCGAATGTGCCGACAAATCCCAATAGGAGTTGCACATATCTCGTTCTCAGGGCACACCGGATTGTCCAAACTTCTGGTAGGCCAGCCCAGAGTTGCCCCTGGTGGCCACCGGCGGCTGACAAGTTGGATCAACACTCAGAGGAGCACTGGTCCGAGGGTTTAAATAAAGATGACCCTTGGGCAGGCCTACCCAATGGAAAGAAAAGGCTAGGTGGCAAATGGTAAAACCAATGTTGGGCCTTGCTGGAGGAGTTTTATTCAAGGCGAACTGCCAAGGGGTTCCCATTATACCCAACCGCGTAAGGAACGCAAAATCCGGGAACATAACACCGATATGACAGAAACTAGGGCGGCAAGAGTTGAACAAAACACCAGGCATAAGGCCGAGCCTTCCACCCTTTACCAAGTATATAGATGCATTAATTAAATAAGATATATTGTGATATCCCAACAAGTAAACATGTTCCAACAAGGAACAACATCTCCATGTTCCAACAAGGAACAAACTTCAATCTTCACCTGCAACTAACAATGCTATAAGAGGGGCTGAGCAAAGCGGTAACATAGCCAAACAACGGTTTGCTACGACAAGGTGGGTTAGAGTCTTGGTTCAAAAATATGGGAGGCATGATAAGTAAGTGGTAGGTATCGCAGCATAGGCATAGCAAAAGAGCGAGCAACTAAGCAAGCAAAGATAGAAGTGATTTCGAGGGTATGGTCATCTTGCCTGAAATCCCGCAAGGAAGAAGAACGAGTCCATGAAGAAGACAAACAGACATAGACGAACGGGTCCTCACAAACGCGACGTTATCGGAACCAACCCGAAGAAGCAACACCGGAAAGAAGCACACAACATAGTAAACAACCAACACATGAACATGGTATGATATGCGGGATGCGGTATGCGATGCATATGCATGATTTGCAAAGGAATGATTGAACCTGGCCTCAACTTGGAAATCCAAGTGTACCACTGGAAAGGTGAGGTGATTTCGCTTGAAAACGATATAAAGATTACCGGAAACGGAGTTATGGTTTGGAAATGGCAAGCAATTCAAATATGGCACCGGTCTGCGATAAACAGCAAGTAGCCATCTAAATGCATCAAGATAATTTTGCTACAGCACTCAAACATGGAAACAAAATATATGGAAGGGATCCATTCATGATGCTTAACAAAAGATGAACACTGAGCTACGTCCAATTCATCCATTAACAGGTTCAAACAAGCATGGCAAAAATGCATTTGGTAAACAGATTTCAGACTTAGTGAAATTAACACTTGTCTGGAATTTCCGATCAGGTAGCACACTTTGGAGCATGAAAACTATAATCTACAGGGCCTGAACATGGCAAAGTAAAGCATGTCATGGAGCTATTCAAAGAGCTTAACAAAAGTCCCTTAGTGACCTTGAGCCAAAAGGGATCAGAAAATACAATTGTAAGCATGTGAACATGGCAAAAACATAATCAGGTTACAGACTTAGTGAAAAACTGGAGCATGCAAATCAGATATCAAGTATGCATGTTAACGAGCTCGATGCACTCACTATAGAGCAAGGCATGACAATATAAGCATACACCCATCAAGAATACACATTATACAAGCTATACATGGCAAAAACAATAACATAGCATGCACGGATCAACTACAACATCCTCAGCAAAATCGCTAACAAGTAGACAATCTGCCCAGATTCACGAAATAGCAAAAGTAGAGCTCGATTGACTCCATCGAGGGTGCTCCATAATTGCAAACAAAGGCATGGATGGATAGAGCACTACAAGATTAACAAAACATCCTTACTGACCATCCTCAAAAGAGGCACGGATCACTAGGAAACAACATGAACATATGGCATATTGAGATAAACAGATCAAGGACTTAGTGGAAATGCTAAGTCCCTAAAATCAGCATTAACAAATGCACCACTTTTCAAGCTTGTGCTAGTCACCACACACATCACAAAAATACATGGATGGCACCTTTGGAAAGATGACAAAGCATATAACAAAACTCATTTAGAGCTCAGGGGCATATCATGCACACAATAATCATGGCAAAAATGACAAATAGCTATTTGGAGCAGCAGATCTGACAATTATCTCAAATAGCACTCTTCCAACAGAATTTCGGGATCAGGATGAACTCAAATGAAAATGATGCAGTGAGATGAAATGATGTGCTCTCTGAGACGAACATTTTGATATGCTATATGCTCAAATCACAGTTACGGATGCGGAGTTACGACATGATGAATATGGGCATATGAAACATGGAAATCTCGGGGACTTGGTGAAATTTCACCTCCGGAGAAAGTCAACGGGATCTCATGGTGCGGGACGGCGTGGTGCAGATCTGGGGGTGGCGTTTGGATCGGGGGCGGGTGGATCTCATCCACCCTCCTCGGATCCGACCGGAGCGGCGCTGGCGAGGGATGACGGCGGCAGGGCAACTCCGGCAACGACGGCGCGTAGGCAATGGCAGCGGATGGCGCTGCAGGTGGTGAGGTGGCACGCCGGTGAGGGAGGAGGACGCGGCCGGCGACGAGCTCCTCCACGGGCGGCGCGCGTGAGGATCCGGTGGCCGACTCGGGCGGCGCGAGGCCGGGCGGCGGGCACGCTCGCCGGCGGCGGGGTCGGGCGGCGTAGGCGGCGGGGAGCTCGGGCGCCGCGGTGGCGAACAGGCGCGGGGCACGGCCCAGATCTGGCTCGGGGCTTGCCGGCCTCGGGCCCCGGCGGGCCGCGGCGGGCGCGGAGGAGAGAGAAGGCGGCGGTGGGATGGCGGCGGGGTGACGTGGCGCGTTAGGATTGGCTGCGGAGGCAGTTGAGGCTGACGTGGCGCGACGCCATAGGTCGGAGCGACGTGGAGGGGCGCGATGGACATGTCCGGCGCGGTGAGGACGCGTCCGGCGGCGCGAGGAGAGTGATTTTAGGGTTTCATCCGCGATTTTCGGGAGGGGAGCATATATAGGTAGAGGGAGCTAGGGAGTCCAAATGAGGTGCGGTTTTCGGCCACACGATCGTGATCGAAAAACCGAGATGATGGAAGGGGTTTTGGTGGGTTTTGGGCCAAAATGGAGGGGTGTTGGGCTGCAACACACACGAGGCCTTCTCGGTCCCTCGGTTAACCGTTGGAGCATCAAAAGAAGTCCAAACAGTATGAAACTTGATAGGCGGTCTACCGGTAGTAAACCAAGGCCGCATGACAAGTCTCGGCCCAATCTGGAAATGTTTAATCCCCACACATGAAAAGAAGGAAGAAACGACCACCGGAGGAGATAGGAGCGCCGGAATGCAAAACGGACAACGGGAAAAAAGCTCGGATGCATGAGACAAACACGTATGCAAATGAAATGCACATGATGACATGATATGCAATGCATGACACGCAAGTAATGACAAGGCAACAACAGCGAATAACTAGAGGACACCTGACACAACGGTCTCGGGGCGTTACAAGGCATTACTCTATTTTTAACTTAATACTCTAGATGCATGCTGGATAGCGGTCGATGATTGGAGTAATAGTAGTAGATGCAGAATCGTTTCGGTCTACTTGTCACGGACGTGATGCCTATATACATGATCATGCCTAGATATTCTCATAACTATGCTCAATTCTGTCAATTGCTCAACAGTAATTTGTTCACCCACCGTAGAATACTTATGCTCTTGAGAGAAGCCATTAGTGAAACCTATGGCCCCTGGGTATATTCTCATCATATTAATCTCCATCACTTTAATCTTGCTTTGCTTTTACTTTTTACTTTGCATCTCTATACCAAAAATACCAAAAATATTATATCTATCAGATCTCACTCTCGTAAGTGACTGTGAAGGGATTGACAACCCCTAATCGCGTTGGTTGCGAGTAGCTATCGTTTTGTGCAGGTACGAGGGACTTGAGCGTGGCCTCCTACTGGATTGATACCTTGGTTCTCAAAAACTGAGGGAAATACTTACGCTACTCTGTTGCATCATCCCTTCCTCTTCGGGGAAATCCAACGCAAGCTCAAGAGGTAGCAAGAAGGATTTCTGGTGCCGTTGTCTGGGAGTCTACGCAAAGCCAACATACCAAGTACCCATCACAATCCCTATCTCTCGCATTACATTATTTGCCATTTGCCTCTTGTTTTCCTCTCCCCCACTTCACCCTTGTCGTTTTATTCGCCCTCTCTCTCTCTCTCTATCCTCCCTCTCCTTTCCGTTTGCTCTTGTTTGCTCGTGTGCTAGTTTGCTTGCTTGTCGTTATGTCTGAAATTGGGGAAGTTATCGCCGATATGGGCGATAACAATATCATGGAAAATTCTGACGCTCCTGCTGAAGAACCCCCTACCTACCATACAAAAAGACTTCGAATCGGTAGTGGTAATATTATTGGAAAAGGAGTTATTCAAGATTTCTTTACTTGTGCCAGTGCTTTGCCCTCTATGGGCGGTTCTATTCTCCATAGAACTAATAGTCTTGCAGACGCTATTGCCATGCTTATCGTTGAACTTGAAAGGCAATTTATGCATATGCACCCATCTATACAAAGAGTTTTCCTAGAATTTTCTAATATCGAGCATTCCTCTGTTAAGCGTGCCGCTACTATCTTTTTGGCTCATGAATTCAGATTTATAATAAAAAAATCCAAAGAAATCTTTGCGCACTATAGGGTGGACGCTGGCCGTCCTCCCATAGAATCTATCCTCTTCGATCAAGAAGAAATTATGCGCTTTCAATCTCCTGACTATGTTGCTTTTAATGAAAACCTCAGAAAAAGGTGCCAATCAATATTTTAATTGATAGATTCTCTGAACTTAATGATGATTTGACTATTCAAAACAATGAGCTAGGATGCTCTCTTGAGTTTAGGCTCACAAGGTTCTGTCAAAAGAATGCTTATAATGATGAATTGGTTGTACAATACGAAGGGTCGAAAGAGGAACCTATACCTCCTAAAATTGATCTTGGGGACTTCTATCCTATTAAATTTAGCCCTTTTGATTACTTTTGCTTGCCTCAAAGAAAACTTGCTGCCGAACATAGAGAATATGAAATGAGTTTCACCGATCTATCTTATTACTACGGCAATACCTAGATCTATCCTCGCTTTTATGCCTAGCTAGGGGTGTTAAACGATAGCGCTTGTTGGAAGGCAACCCAATTTTATTTTTATTCCTTGCTTTTTGCTCCTGTTTAGTAATAAATAATTTATTTAGCCTGTGTTTTGGTTGTTTTTTTTGTGCTTAATTAGTGTTTGTTCCAAGTAGAACCGTTGGGAAGACTTGGGGAAAGTCCTGTTGAACTTGATGTAAAAAACAGAAACTTTAGCGCTTACGAGAACTGCTGTCATTTTTATTTGAAGAGTGATATTTAGTTAATTATTTTTTAAGATGATTAATAGATAAATTCCTCACGTCCATCAATTTATTTTAGAATTTTTGGGGTTCCAGATCTTGCGCTACCTACAGATTACTACAGACCGTTCTGTTTTTGACAGATTCTGTTTTTCGTGTGTTGTTTGCTTATTTTGATGAATCTATGGTTAGTAAAATAGTTTATAATCCATAGAGAAGTTGTAATACAGTAGGTTTAACACCAATATAAATAAAGAATGAGTTCATTACAGTACCTTGAACTGGTCTTTTGTTTTCCTTCGCTAACGGAGCTCACGAGTTTTCTACTTAAAGTTTTGTGTTGTGAAGTTTTCAAGTTTTGGGTTAATTCTTTTGATGGATTATGGAACAAGGAGTGGAAAGAGCATAAGCTTGGGGATGCCCATGGAACCCCCAAGATAATCCAAGGAGACCAAAAAGTCAAAGCTTGGGGATGCCCCGGAAGGCATCCCCTCTTTCGTCCACTTCCATCGGTAATTTACTTGGAGCTATATTTTTATTCACCAACATGATATGTGTTTTCTTGGAGCGTCTTGTATTATTTTTGTCTTTGTGTTTTAGTATGCCACAATCATCCTTTCTGTACACACCTTTTGAGAGAGCCATACATGAATTAAAATTTGATAGAATACTCTATGTGCTTCACTTATATCTTTTGAGCTAAGTAGTTTTGCTCTATGTGCTTCACTTATATCTTTTGAGCGTTATAATTTTTCTCTGTGTGCTTCACTTAGATTTTTGAGCATGGTTGTGGATTTGTTTTAAAGAAACTATTGATCTCTCATGCTTCGCTTAAATTATTTTGATAGTCTTAATAGCATGGTAATTTTCTTAATAATAACATGCTTGGTATTCAAGATTTGTGAAACTTTCTTTTGAGTGTGTTGAATACTAAGAAAAGTTGGATGCTTGATAATTGTTTTGAGATATGGAGGTAATAATATCAAAGTCATGCTAGTAGAGTAATTTTGAATTTGAGAAGTGCTTGAGTTAAAGTTTGCAAGTCCAGTAGCATGCACGTATGGTAAACGTTATGCAACAAATTTGAAACATGAGGTGTTATTTGATTGTCCTCCTTATGAGTGGCGGTCGGGGACGAGCGATGGTCTTTTCCTACCAATCTATCCCCCTAGGAGCATGCGCGTAATAATTTGGTTTTTGATGACTTGTAGATTTTTGCAATAAGTATATGAGTTCTTTATGACTAATGCTGAGTCCATGGATTATACGCACTCTCACCCTTCCATCATTGCTAGCCTCTACGGTACCGTGCATTGACCTTTCTCACATCGAGAGTTGGTGCAAACTTCGCCGGTGCATCCAAACCCCGTGATATGATACACTCTTTCACACATAAACTTCCTTATATCTTCCTCAAAACAGCCACCATACCTACCTATTATGGCATTTCCATAGCAATTCCTAGATATATTGCCATGCAACTTTCCACCATCCAGTTTATCATGGCACATTCATCATTGTCATATTGCTTAGCATGATCATGTAGTTGACATAGTATTTGTGGCAAAGCCACCGTTCATAATTTTTTCATACTTGTCACTCTTGATTCATTGCATATCCCGGTACACCGCCGGAGGCATCCATATAGAGTCATACTTTGTTCTAGTATCGAGTTGTAATTATTGAGTTGTAAATAAATAAAAGTGTGATGATCATCATTCAATAGAGCATTGTCCCAAAAAAAGAGAAAGGCCAAATAAAAAGAAGGCCCAAAAAAATAAAATAAGTAAAAAGGGGTAATGCTACTATTCCTTTTTTCCACACTTGCGCTTCAAAGTAGCACCATGTTCTTCATATAGAGAGTCTCTTGAGTTATCACTTTCATATACTAGTGGGAATTTTTCATTATAGAACTTGGCTTGTATATTCCAACAATGGGCCTCCTCAAGTGCCCTAGGTCTTCGTGAGCAAGCAAGTTGGATGCACACCCACTTAGTTTCTTTTGTTGAGCTTCCATACATTTATAGCTCTAGTGCATCCGTTGCATGGCAATCCCTACTCCTTGCATTAACATCAATTGATGGGAATCTCCATAGCCCATTGATTAGCCTCGTTGATGTGAGACTTTCTCCTTTTTGTCTTCTCCACATAACCCCCATCATTCTATTCCACCCATAGTGCAATATCCATGGCTCACGCTCATGTATTGCGTGAAAGTTTATGAGTTTGAAATTATTAAGGTATGAAACAATTGCTTGGCTTGTCATCAGGGTTGTGCATGATGAGAGCATTCTTGTGCGATGAAAATGGAGTATGACTAAACTATATGATTTTGTAGGGATAAACTTTCTTTGGACATGTTACTTTGAGAAAACATAATTGCTTTGTTGGTTTGCTTGAAGTATTATTATTCTTTATGTCAATATGAACTTTTGTCTTGAATCTTCCTAATCTGAATATTCATACCACAATTAAGAATATTTGCATTGAAATTGTGCCAAGTAGCACTCCGCATAAAAAATTCTCTTTTTATCATTTACCTACTCGAGGACGAGCAGGAATTAAGCTTGGGGATGCCTGATACGTCTCCAACGTATCTATAATTTTTGATTGCTCCATGCTATATTATCTACTGTTTTGGGCTATATTGGGCTTTATTTTCCACTTTTATATTATTTTTGGGACTAACCTATTAACCGGAGGCCCAGCCCAGAATTGCTGCTTTTTGCCTATTTCAGTGTTTCGAAGAAACGGAATATCAAACGGAGTCCAAACGGAATGAAACCTTCGGGAACGTGATTTTCTCACCGAACGTGATCCAGGAGACTTGGACCCAACGCCAAGGCATCAGAGAGGCGGTCACGAGGGTGGGGGCGCCCCCCCTAGGGCACGCCCCCTTGCCTCGTGGGCCCCCAGGTGCTCCACCGACGTACAACTTCCTCCTATATATACCTACGTACCCCCAAACGATCAGAAGAGGATCCAAAAACCTAATTCCACCGCTGCAAATTTCTGTATCCACGAGATCCCATCTTGGGGCCTGTTCCGGAGCTCCGCCGGAGAGGGACGTCATCACGGAGGGCTTCTACATCATCATAGCCCCTCCGATGAAGTGTTAGTAGTTTACCTCAGACCTTCGGGTCCATAGTAGCTAGATGGCTTCTTCTCTCTTTTTGGATCTCAATACAAAGTTCTCCCCTCTCTTGTGGAGATCTATTCGATGTAATCTTCTTTTTGCGGTTTGTTTGTTGAGATCGATGAATTGTGGGTTTATGATCAAGTCTATCTATGGATAATATTTGAATCTTCTCTGAATTCTTTTATGTATGATTGGTTATCTTTGCAAGTCTCTTCGAATTATCCGTTTGGTTTGGCCAACTAGATTGGTAGTTCTTGCCATGGGAGAAGTGCTTAGCTTTGGGATCGATCTTGCGGTGATACATGATAGAACCTATGGCTGAAGCATAGGGAATGACTTTAATTTTCTCTGTATCTTCTGTAGTGGTCGGTCATTGAGTCTGACTCAACTTCACACCTTGTAAGAGGCAAGAACCCTTTCTTTGCTTGATCCATTTTGAACTTCTTCAAAACTTTATCAAGGTATGTGCTTTGTGAAAGTCCAATTAAGCGTCTTGATCAATCTCTATAGATCTTGATGCCCAATATATAAGCAGCTTCACTGAGGTCTTTCATTGAAAAATTCTTATTCAAGTATCCCTTTATGCTATTCAGAAATTTAGTATCATTTCCAATCAACAATATGTCATCCACATATAATATCAGAAATGCTACAGAGCTCCCACTCACTTTCTTGTAAATACAGGCTTCTCCAAAAGTCTGTATAAAACCATATGCTTTGATCACACTATCAAAGCGTATATTCCAACTCCGAGAGGCTTGCACCAGTCCATAAATGGATCACTGGAGCTTGCACACTTTGTTAGCACCTTTTGGATCGACAAAACCTTCCGGTTGCATCATATACAACTCTATTTTAAGATATCCATTAAGTAATGCAATTTTGACATCCATTTGCCAAATTTCATAATCATAAAATGCAGCAATTGCTAACATGATTCGGAAAGACTTAAGCATCGCTACGGGTGAGAAGGTCTCATCGTAGTCAACTCCTTGAACTTGTCAAAAACCTTTTGCAATAAGTCGAGCTTTGTAGACAGTAATATTACCGTCAGTGTCAGTCTTCTTGAAGATACATTTATTCTCTATGGCTTGCTGATCATCGGGCAAGTCAACCAAAGTCCACACTTTGTTCTCATACATGGATCCCATCTTAGATTGTCACACCCACGATGCGGCTATATCTCCCACGTGCCGAGGCATGACTTAGAGGCATAACCGCATGGTAGCTTAGTCGCTAGTGGGGTAATCTTCACACAATCCCATGTACTGAATAAGAAAGGGATAATGAGTTGGCTTACAATCGCCACTTCACACAATACATAAATAAATCATACATCATCCAAATACAATCAAAGGTCCAACTACGGAACCAAAATAAAGGAAGACAACCCCAAATGCTAGATCCCCGATCATCCCAACTGGGCACCACTACTAATAATCCGGAAAAGACACATAACAACGAGCAAGATCTTCATCGAGCTCCCACTTGAGCTCGGTTGCGTCAACTGCACTGGTATCATCGACACCTGCAACTGTTTGGAAGTATCTGTGAGTCACGAGGACTCAGCAATCTCACGCCCGCGAGATCAAGACTATTTATGCTTTTGGGTAGGATAAGGTAATGAGGTGGAGCTGCAGCAAGCACTAAGCATATATGGTGGCTAACATACGCAAATAAGAGCGAGAAGAGAAGCAACACAGTGGTCGAGAAGCTAGAAGTGATCAAGAAGTGATCCTGCACCTACTTACAATCAAACATAACCCAAACTGTGTTCATTTCCCAGACACCGCCGAAAAGAGACCATCATGGTTAGACACACTGTTGATGTATTTTAATTAAGTCAAGTGTCATGTTCTCTACAACCGGACATTAAAAAATTCCCATCTGCCACATAACCGCGGGCACGGCTCTTGAAAGTTTATACCCTGTAGGGGTGTCCCAACTTATCCCATCACAAGTTCTCACGGTCAATGAAGGATATTCCTTCTCCCGGAAAGACCCGATCAGTCTCGGAATCCTGGTTACAAGAAATTTCAACAATGGTAAAACAAGACCAGCAAGACCCCCCGGATGTGCCGACAAATCCCGATAGGAGCTCCACATATCTCGTTCTCAGGGCACACCGGATGAACACTACGTACAACTAAAACTAGCCCTCAAGTTTCCCCCAGGCGGCACTGCAAGTGGCTCTGTTTTGGACCAACACTCAGAGGAGCACTGGCTCGGGGGGTTAAAATAAAGATGACCCTTGGGCTCCGGAAACCCAAGGGAAAAAGGCTTATGTTGTTAGGCAAATGTAAAACCAAGATTGGGCCCTGCTGGAGGAGTTTTATTCAAAGTGAACTGTCAAGGGGTTCCCATAACACACAACCGCGTAAGGAACGCAAAATCAAGGAACATAACACCGGTATGACAGAAACTAGGGTGGCAAGAGTGGAACAAAACACCAGGCATAAGGCCGAGCCTTCCACCCATTACCAAGTATATAGATGCATTAATTAAAATAAGAGATATTGTGATATCCCAACATATCCATGTTCCAACATGGAACAATCTTCAACTTCACCTGCAACTAGCAACGCTATAAGAGGGGCTGAGCAAAAGCAGTAACATAGCCAATCAACGGTTTGCTAGGATGGTTGAAAAAGGTTAGAGTCTATAATGGAAATTTGGGAGGCTTGATATAACAAGTGGTAGGTAGCGCGACATAGCGATAGAGGAAACATCTAGCAAGCAAAGAGAGAAGTGATTTCGAGGGTATGTTCATCTTGCCTGAGATCCCGCAAGGAAGAAGGACGAGTCCAAGAAGTAGACGACCCAACGTAGTCGAACGAATCCTCACAACCCCGGAACGAAACCGAAGCTAACGAGAGAAGCAACCAGGAAAGAAGCAAGCAACATAGTAAACAACCATAACATAAACATGGCATGATGCACAACCAAGTATGATGCATGCCCGGTTTAATGACGCATGGCATGGCAATATGCACAAACAATACTACAAATTAAGTGGAGATCAATATGCAACAAGTTGCATATCGACGGAACACCACATGACTTATTTAGTTCATTCCCGGTTATGTACCCAACAATATTAAATTTTATTAAACATGGCAAGGGGTGAAGCATATGAAAACTACCTATCTAGGTAAGTTTAAATGAGGCCGGAAATAACAAACAACAATTCCGGAAAAATCCACATGTGCATATTTTAGATTTGGTACTGTTCTGCACTAAACCATATTTTAGAGTTGTTAAACATGCAAAGTAATGCCACCAAGTTAAACTAGGCATTTTTCTACCCCATTTACATATAAAGATTATTAAATTCGGAGCTACGGTTAATTAGTTATGAATTAAATCATTTTAACATGGCAATATGCAAATAAACACAAACATCATTTTAGACATTTTTAACATGGATGAAAATAGGATATTATTAAACTAGATGAAATTCTAAGCATTTTTCATATATAAAACGTTTTAAACCGATGCACCAATTGTGAGTTATTAAATGCATGATCTAGAGGGACTTTTCTATAAAACTGCACTCTCTGGAATAATTAGCTAAATCGTTCAGGAAAAAAACATGTGTTGGGCCGAATCTTGCTGGCCCAACAGGAACAGGGGATCTAGAGGGGCTACTCACATTGGGCCTTGGCCCGGCTGGAGGCTGTGGAGGCGCTGGGCCTTGGCGTGCTGGACGCGACCGACGCGCGGGTCAACGCGCGGCGGCAGCGTGCGCTCGTCGTCCTGCTCGTGCAGGAGCGAAACAGGGAGGTGGTGCGGGTGTTTCCGGCGACGGCAGACGGCGGGACGACCACCGGAGGCGGGGCGAGGTTGAAGGGAACCGATTCCAGGCAGTGGGAGGAGGATCCGACGAGGCAAGGTCTTGGTGGCGGCGAACGATGCAGGAAGCAGCAGAAGCAGGGAGGCCGGCGGGTGCAAATATCCATGGTGCGTCTTCCAGTGACGTGGATGTGGCGAGGAGGAGCGTATCCAGGCAGAGAGCTCGATGCGGAGCTCGAGCATGGCGGCCATGGGGTTCCTGTGGGCAAAGGAAGAGAGAGCGAAGAGATTAGAGAGAGAGACGGTGAGATTGGGAGAGGAAAAAGAGAGGAGGGCAGGGGCACGATACGAGCGACCTGGCAACGCGCTCCGGCGAGGCAGAGCTGACAAGGCAGCGACGCGAGGAGGTTGAGGAGGAGGGCGCGCCACAAAGGGATGCTCGGGGCTGCGCTCGTGGAGGCCTCGATCCGATCTGAATCGAGCGCTGTGGGAGGCTAGGGCGCTCTGGTGGCCGTTGGGTGGACGAGGAAAACGATGAGGATCTGGGGAGATGGCTGGCTGCGCGTGGGTTGGCTCGGGTGGGATCCTGAGGACGATGCTGCTGGCGGCGGCGCGAGGGACAAACTGCCTAGAATTTAGGGTTTGGTCTAGAAATGGACTAGGGATGCACTATATATATATAGGAAGAGAGGGAAGTTTGGATCATCCGATTGAAAACTGACGGACAAGAATAAATAGGCTAGGGAGTCCAAAAAAACCGGAGATGTATTACGGATGTTTGGGGATGATCCGGACCCATCGGTAACGACAGCCCGGGTCGGGTTCGGGGAAGTTTCGGACGCGTGAGAGGGGTCTAAGCACTGCGCAAAAAAGGGGTAGGCTGGACCTAGGTGGACTGTGAAAAGGAGTTGGGCTGAGAGTAGAGAAGATAAGGAGAGGCCCGGCGGCAGTCTCGGGGACCAAAACATAAGACAAATAAACTGACTATAATGTCGCTATAGTTACCCGTTGGGGCATCAAACAAACTCCGAATGCGATGAAACTTGGCAGGTGGCCTACTGACAACATAACAACACCGCATGCCAACTTTCAACCCATTCCGAGAACATTTTCCATCCACTTATAAAATACTATTTTGGACGTGCCCCGGGCGCGTGCAAGTGTGTCTGGGCTCAGAACGGATAACGGAAGGAATGGGGGAACCAGGACGGATGCACGTTTGAAAACATGATGATGCAATGCGGGTGATGACATGGCAAAAATGCAACATGCAAACAAATGATAAGGCAACAACAGCGAATAACAGGAAGACGCCTGGCGCAACGGTCTCGGAGCGTTACACAGATTTCATGGCCTCAAGCCATTTTGCGGAATATGGGCTCATCATCGCTTCCTCGTAGTTCGTAGGTTCGTCATGGTCAAGTAACATGACTTCCAGAACAAGATTACCATACCACTCTGGTGCGGATCTTACTCTGGTTGACCTACGAGGTTCGGTAGTAACTTGATCAGAAGTTTCATGATCATCATCATTAGCTTCCTCACTTACTGGTGTAGGAATTGCTGGAACTGATTTCTTTGATAAACTACTTTCAAATAAGGGAGCAGGTATAGTTACCTCATCAATTTCTACTTTCCTCCCACTCACTTCTTTCGAGAGAAACTCCTTCTCTAGAAAGGATCCATTCTTAGCAATGAATATCTTGCCTTCGAATCTGTGATAGAAGGTGTACCCAACAGTCTCTTTCGGGTATCCTATGAAGACACATGTCTCTGATTTGGGTTCAAGCTTATCAGGTTGAAGCTTTTTCACATAAGCATCGCAGCCCCAAACTTGAGGAAACGACAACTTGGGTTTCTTGCCAAATCACAGTTCATAAGGTGTCGTCTCAATGGATTTCGATGGTGCCCAATTTAACGTGAATGCAGCCGTCTCTAAAGCATAACCCCAAAATGATATCGGTAAATCAGTAAGAGACATCATAGATCACACCATATCTAATAAAGTGTGGTTACGATGTTCAGACACACCATTATGCTGTGGTGTTCCAGGTGGCGTGAGTTGCGAAACAATAATGAAGACCAAACTCGTAACTCAAATATTCACCATCACGATCAGATCATAGAAACTTAACTTTCTTGTTACAATGATTTTCCACTTCTCCAAAATTCTTCAAACTTTTCAAATGTTTCAGACTTATGTTTCATCAAGTAGATATACCCATATCTGCTCAAATCATTTGTGAATGTCAGAAAATAATGATACCCGCCACGAGCATCAACATTCATCGGACCGCATACATCAGTATGTATAATTTCCAATAAGTCTGTTGCTCGTTCCATTGTTCCGGAGAACGGAGTAGTCATCTTGCCCATGAGGCATGGTTCGCAAGCATCAAGTGATTCATAATCAAGTGATTCCAAAATCCCATCAGCATGGAGTTTCTTCATGCGGTTTACACCAATATGACCTAAACAGCAGTGCCACAAATAACTTGCACTATCATTATTAAACTTATATCTTTTGGCTTCAACACTATGAATATGTGTATCACTACTATAAAGATTTAGTAAAAATAGACCACTCATCAAGGGTGCATGACCATAAAAGATATTACTCATATAAATAGAACAACCATTATTCTCTGATTTAAATGAATAACCGTCTTGCATCTAACAAGATCCAGATATAATGTTCATGCTTAACGCTGGCAGCAAATAACAATTATTCAGGTATAAACTAACCCCGAAGATAGGTGTAGAGGTAGTGTGCCGAAGGCGATAACATCGACTTTGGAACCATTTCCCACGCGCATCGTCACCTCGTCCTTAGCCAATCTTCGCTTAATCCGTAGCTCCTATTTTGAGTTGCAAATATTAGCAACAGAACTAGTATCAAATACCCAGGCGCTACTACAAGCATTAGTAAGGTACACATCAATAACATGTATATCAAATATACCTTTCACTTTGCCATCCTTCTTATCCGCCAAATAGTTGGGGCAATTCCGCTTCTAGTGACTAGTCCCTTTTGTGGTAGAAGCACTCAGTCTCAGGCTTAGGTTTAGACTTGGGCTTCTTCACTTGATAAAGAACTTGCTTGCTATTCTTATTTAAGTTCCCCTTCTTTGCTTTGCCCTTCTTCTTGAAACTGGTGGTCTTGTTGACCATCAACACTTGATGCTCCTTCTTGATTTCTACCTCTGCAGCCTTTAGCATTGCGAAGAGCTCAGGAATTGTCTTATCCATCCCTTGCATATTATAGTTCATCACAAAGCTCTTGTAGCTTGGTGGCAGTGATTGAAGAACTCTGTCAATGACACTATCATCAGGAAGATTAACTCCCAGCTGAGTCAAGTGGTTGTGGTACCCAGACATTCTGAGTATATGTTCACTGACAGAACTATTCTCCTCCATTTTGCAGTTGTACAACTTATTGGAGACTTGATATCTCTCAATCCAGGCATTTGCTTGAAATATTAACTTCAACTCTTGGAACATCTCATATGCTCCATGACATTCAAAATGTCGTTGAAGTCCCGGTTCTAAGCCGTAAAGCATGGCACACTGAACTATCGAGTAGCCATCAGCTTTGCTCTGCCAGACGTTCTTAACGTTGTCAGCAGCATCTACAGCAGGCTTGTGACCCAGCGGTGCTTCCAGGAAGTAATTATTCTGTGCAACAATGAGGATAATCCGTGTAATTGCTACCATCATCTTCCAACTTAGCTTTCTCTAGGAACGCATTAAAATTCAACGGAACAACAACACGGGCCATATATCTACAACAACATAGACATGCAAAATACTATCAGGTACAAAGTTCATGATAAATTAAAGTTCAATTGATCATATTACTTAAGAACTCCCACTTAGATAGACATCCCTCTAATCGTCTAAGTGATCACGTGATCCATATCAACTAAACCATGTCCGATCATCACGTGAGATGGAGTAGTTTTCAATGGTGAAAATCACTATGTTGATCATATCTACTATATGATTCACGCTCGACCTTTCGGTCTCAGTGTTCCAAGGCCATATCTGCTTATGCTAGGCTCGTCAATTTTAACCCAAGTATTCTGCTTGTGCAAAAATTGGCTTGCACCCATTGTATGTGAATGTAGAGCTTATCACACCTGATCATCACGTGGTGTCTCGGCACTACGAACTGTAGCAACGGTGTATACTCAGGGAGAACACTTATACCTTGAAATTTACTGAGAGATCATCCTATAATGCTACCGCCGTACTAAGAAAAATATGATGCATAAAGGATAAACATCACATGCAATCAATATAAGTGATATGATATGGCCATCATCATCATGTGCCTTTGATCTCCATCTCCAAAGCACCTTCATGATCACCATCGTCATCGGCTTGACACCTTGATCTCCATCATAGCATCGTTGTCGACTCGTCAACTATTGCTTCTACAACTGTCACTTCCGCTTAGTGATACAGTAAAGCAATTACATGGCGATTGCATTTCATACAATAAAGCAACATCCATATGGATCCTGCCAGTTGCCGATAACTGTGTTACAAAACATGATCATCTCATACAACAATTTATATAATCACGTCTTGACCATATCACATCACAACATGCCCTGCAAAAACAAGTTAGACGTCCTCTACTTTGTTGTTGCAAGTTTTACGTGGCTGCTACGGGCTTAGCAAGAACTATTCTTACCTACGCATCAAAAACCACAACGCGGTATAGTGATTGCTTTTTGATCTTCAAAAAGAACCCTGTTCATTGAATCCGATTCAACTACAGTTGGAGAAACAGATACCCACTAGCCACCTGTGTGCGAAGCTCGTCGGTAGAACCAGTCTCGCGTAAGCGTACGCGTAATGTCGGTCTGAGCCGCTTCATCCAACAATACCGCTGAATCAAGAATCAACTAGTGACGGCAAGCAATATGTATATACCCATGCCCACAACTCCTTTGTGTTCTACTCGTGCATATAACATCTACGCATAGACCTGGCTCGGATGCCACTGTTGGGGAACGCAGTATTTCAAAAAAATTCCTACGATCACTCAAGATCTATCTAGGAGATGCATAGCAACGAGAGTGGGAGAGTATGTCTACGTACCCTCATAGACCAAAAGCGGAAGCGTTATGAAAAGCGGTTGATGTAGTCGAACGTCTTCGCGATCCAACCGATCAAGTACCGAACGCACGGCACCTCCGCGATCTGCACACGTTCAGCTCGGTGATGTCCCTCGTACTCTTGATCCAGCTGAGGCCGAGGGAGAGTTTCGTCAGCATGACGGCATGATGACGGTGATGATGAAGTTACCGACGCAGGGCTTCGCGTAAGCATTACAGCAATATGATCGAGGTGGAATTCTGTGGAGGGGGCACCGCACACGGCTAAACAATCAACTTGTGTGTCTATGGGGTGCCCCCCTCTCCCGTATATAAAGGAGTGGAGGAGGGGAGGGCCGGCCCTCATAGGGCGCACCCAAGGGGGGAGTCCTACTCCCAGTAGGAGTAGGTTTCCCCCTTCCTAGTAGGAGTAGGAGAAGAAGGAAGAGGGAGAGAGAGGGAAGGAAAGGGGGAGGCACCCAATTCGGATTGGGCTTGGGGGGCACCCTCCACTTGGCTGCCTCCTCCTCTCTCCCACTAAGGCCCAATAAGGCCCATTGACTCCCCGGGGGGTTCCGGTAACCCCTCGGTACTCCGGTAAATGCCCGAACTCATCCGGAACCATTCCGATGTCCCAACATAGCCTTCCAATATATCGATCTTTATGTCTCGACCATTTCAAGACTCCTCGTCATGTCCGTGATCTCATTCGGGACTCCGAACGACCTTCGGTACATCAAATCACATAACTCATAATACATATCGTCATCGAATGTTAAGCGTGCGGACCCTATGGGTTCGAGAACTATGTAGACATGACCAAGACACATCTGCGGTCAATAACCAATAGCGGAACCTGGATGCTCATATTGGTTCCTACATATTCTACGAAGATCTTTATCGGTCCAACCGCACAACAACATACGTTGTTCCCTTTGTCATCAGTATGTTACTTGCCCGAGATTTGATCGTCAATATCATCATACCTAGTTCAATCTGTCATCGGCAAGCCTCTTTGCTCGTTCCATAATGCATCATCCCGCAACTAACTCATTAGTCACATTGCTTGCAAGGGTTATAGTGATGTGCATTACCAAGAGGGCCCAGAGATACCGCTCCGACAATCGGAGTGACAAATCCTAATCTCGATCTATGCCAACTCAACAAACACCATCGGGGACACCTGTAGAGCATCTTTATAATCACCCAGTTACGTTGTGACGTTTGATAGCACACTAAGTGTTCCTCCGGTATTCGGGAGTTGCATAATCTCATAGTCATAGGAACATGTATAAGTCATGAAGAAAGCAATAGCAATAAACTAAACGATCATAGTGCTAAGCTAACAGATGGGTCTAGTCCATCACATCATTCTCTAATGATGCGACCCCGTTCATCAAATGACAACACATTTCTATGGTTAGGAAACTTAACCATCTTTGATTAACGAGCTAGTCAAGTAGAGGCATACTAGGGACACTCTGTTTTGTCTATGTATTCACACATGTACTAAGTTTCCGGTTAATACAATTCTAGCATGAATAATAAACATTTATAATCATATAAGGAAACATAAATAACAACTTTATTATTGACTCTAGGGCATATTTCCTTCAGTAGCACTATGTCGGGGGCATGCCGAGTCTTCCTTCGCCGCCAACTCGACGTCATCTACTACTACACGTGTCGCCACTTGCTCGGCCATGGTTCATCCTTGAAGAGAGACCGATCGCAGTGTGTACGTACATGTTCACGACAATGCTATGTACGCTTCGATCAGGTGGGTCCCAGATGTTAGGGAGGATAAGGATGCACTTCCTTGCATGCGAAGATATAGCTAGTGGGTCCCGGCTGTTAGGGGAGGAATCATTTTTATTTTGCGAGTAATAAGGAGGCACTTCCTTGGTTTCGAAGATGTAGCTGGTGGGTCCAGCTATCAGCCTCACAGCCTAAAGTCCACTTCTAATTTTTGTCGTTCATTGACCTCGTTGACCATGAGGCGTCGAGAGCATCAAGGCAGTGGACGATAGCGGGGCCTAGGAAGGGAACGACAAGGAGCCAAAGAAGACGACACGGGTGGATGCCCATGCAGAGGGGAGTACGAGGGTTCACTGGTTCGGCTGCGGCATAAGTCCGCCATCGCCGGAGAATAACAGGGGGTGTGGGTGAGTAGAGGGAAGGTCTGGCCAGTCGTAGTATGGTTGGTCCGTGAGGCCTGCGCGGCAGCACAGCCGGCCATGGAAGGCTGGAGCAGGCGGTACGGTGGGCCTGGTTTGGGAGGATGGAGCAAGAAGACCAGAGGTTGAAGACGCAGGATGGCTGTTGATTTAACATACAACGGCCAGTGCAGCTAGAATCGTTTTGACTAAGTTGACAAAGCCCGTATGCGTCAACTTAGTTGGCCCACAAGTCATCCTCCAAATCTGGTGGGTCCCAGCTACCAGGGGAATCATTTTTTTGCTCGTAATAAGGTGGCACTTCCTTGCATGCGAAGATGTTTTCTGGGTTTTTTAATTTCTTCTTTTTTTGAGTTATAATAAAAAGAAAACAATTTAGCATCTTTGGTACAATCTATATTTTCGTGAAATGGATCATAATAAAGCTGGTGGGGTCCTAGCTGTTAGGGAGAGGTAACTTTTTTTCCACATAATAAAGGAAACACTACCCTGCGTGGGAATATGTAGTTGGTGGCTCAAACCTGTTAGGGGGAGAAATCATTTACTTTCACATAATAAGGAGGGACTTGCTCGCGTGCGGCTATGGGTCATGCGGGTCCCTACTGTCAGCCACTCCATGTTCATGCCTCTTTCGATGGCTGTCATTTGTTGACAAAGTTGACCATGCTGCACCGAGAGAACCAACATGGTGGACGATGGCGAGGCCTAGTAAGGGAACGACCTGGAGCCGGCGAAGACACAACAATGGATGCCCACGCAGAGGGGAGTACGAGGGTTCACTGGTTCGGCTGCGGTGTGAGGCTATCGTCTCCAGAGAATAACAGGAGGTGTTGGTGAGTAGAGGAATGGCCTGGACGACGATGGGAGTAGGGTGGGCCGGTAAGGCCTGCGCGGAAGCACAACCGGCTATGGGAGGCGGTAGCAGGAGGTACCGCCAGCAGTGGTTTGGGCGGCTGAAGCATGAATATCCGAGATTGAAGAAGCACCACAGCCGTTAGATGGACATCCAACGGCAACTGCTAATAGAATCGTGTGTTGACTATAAGTTGACAAAGCCTTGCATGCGCATCAACTTAGTAGGCCCACAAGCGACCATCACATCTGTGGCAGAGAACATATAGCCCATTTGTGAATTGTTATAATGTACATCCCATTTTTTTAATTCTAATGGAATTTACTCAGCCCATTTACTGTTTGTTAAAATTACAGCCCATTTTCTAGCCAGGACTTTGTTAATAATTTCAGCCTACCACTAAAAAATTCAATAAAATTTCCAACATTTTGATGGGATCCGAAAATTTTTGAACCCGAAATTTAGAGTTAGATTAAATATAATTTCAAAATAAATTTGTATTAGGTAAAACTCCGGCGAAATTTTGCACGCGCAACAAGTAATGAAATTAAAAATGTACCTTTTTTGAGAAGAATTAAAAAATGTACCTATTCAATGTGTTTTTATATTTATAGGCAATTTTTTTAATTATAGCCCATTTATTATTTCTTAAAGCCCATTTTCTTGGCAAGTCTGTGCGGCCCAGAGAATAACAAGTTGACTTGGGTTGGGTATTCCGCAAAAAAGAATAGCTGGGCTTGTCATTTTCACATTTAAATATTAATATCTGGGCTGGATATTTGGTTGACATAAATAATAGCCCGGGCCAGATGGGCCACAGCCCGCCCAGTTGATACCCTGCTCCTCTGAAAAACAACGAAAACATCGCTCAAGAAAAACTCTGCTAACACCTCAAAAACACAAATATTGCTCGAGCTGATGGGTCCCAGCTATCGGCCTCTCCTTGTGCAATTCTCTCGTTTATTGACAATATAGGTTGACAATGGTGTGGGACCGTGATGTCAGGAAACCAGGAGGAAGCAAAAAATAATTCATAGTTGTATATACTAATAAGGAGGCAGTTGCATAGGTGCGGCTATGGCCCTGGTGGGTCCACTGTCATCCTCTCCAATTAAAGTCATCTCCTGATTCCTCATGTTCGTTGACCATGTTGACAACGCAAGACGGCGGTGCCACGATGAGCGCAACAACTCAAAGGAAGAAAGAGAGGGCCTCACAGGCCCTACGGATGGTCTGATACAACGCTCGCTACTCATTCAGGAAGTCGGGATCATAGGGCCATATGTCCGCGACGGCATTGTCGTTCGCTAGTTCGCCGGCGATTCGTCCTTCCGTTAGCCGGTGCTCATTGAGGAGGCGGAGGTTGCAGCACAAGTCCTCCTGCGCTGGTAGCTCTTCCGCCATTAGGGCGTCGAAGTGCGGCCACACCTGCTCTATGGTGAACACAACATGAACCGGCTTGGGCAGTGGCGCCGGGTCCTGGTCGGAAGCCACGTCCATCGTCTGATTGTCGTCGCTCAGCTCGGCGAGCTCGCTCACGAGCTAGCATGTCCGGCTGCTGGACAGGACCGCGGCCAAGCACGGGTCTAACCGCCCTGGCCCGCCCAGACAGCCTCCCTCGCCCACGCGCGCTTTCTGCCCGAAATGGTCAGCGCCGCTAGCCCCACTTCCCGATGCAGACGACTGCTCTGCGTTCAAACGACACATGTGTCATCCATCTGTCTGCCGCCCACATTAATGATACGCGGTTGCTGAGGCGACTACTCCAGCGCTACCTGTCTGTCCCTCTGTCGCCCACCATTGCTATATAAACTGTTGCGCCGGCCATAGCCTCAGTCATCCGCCTTCGTTCCCTTTCTCCTGTCCACGCCACTACTGCCCACGATGGCTTCCTCGCGCTCCAGCGCTCTTCGGGACGGGCAGATGACGGACCACAAGGAGATGGCAGCCATTGTTGCCGACTGGCTGGCCGGTAGGCAGCCAGAGGACGACGATGTCCCAACGGAGAACATGGTAGTCGATGGTCCGGCGCCAACCCCCTCCTCCGCGCCATCCTCGCCAGTGCATTACACCATGACCATCGGCGAGGCCCGTGCCCAATACATGCATGGACACGGTGAGGCAAAAGCGCGAGGAGCAGTTCTGGGAGGTGCAGGCCGACGCCGCCTACAACCACCATCTCCTCCAGGAGCACCTACAGGCGGAGGAGCAGATCGCTGTGGAGCGGGCGGAGCAGGAGGTGCTGGTGGAGTCGTATCGCTCCGCCTGCGAGAGCCGCCTCGCGTGCTGGCGGTACCGCATGTGGGTGGCGGAGGTTGCGGCCACCTAGAAAGAGGATGATGAAGTGGGCGAGGCGCTATTTGGCGAGACCGACGACGGCGAAGGACAATGCCAGCAACACCGAGGCCCTGCCCCGCCGGCACCTGATGTCTACTACGCAACCTTCTTCTTGTAGACTCGTGTTGGTCCTCCAAGCGCAGAGTTTTGTAGGACAATAGCAAATGTCCCTCAAGCAGATGACCTAAGGTTTATCAATCCGTGGGAGGCGTAGGATGAAGATGGTCTCTCTCAAACAACCCTGCAACCAAATAACAAAGAGTCTCTTGTGTCCCCAACACACCCAATACAATGGTAAATTGTATAGGTGCACTTGTTTGGCGAAGAGATGGTGATACAAGTGCAATATGGATGATAGATATAGGTTTTTGTAATCCAAAAATATAAAAACAGCAAGGTAGCAAGTGGTTAAAGTGAGCGAAAATGGTATTGCAATGCTTTGAAACAAGGCTTAGGGTTCATACTTTCACTAGTGCAAGTTCTCTTTACAATGATAACATAATTAGATCATATAACAATCCCTCGACGTGCAACAAAGAGTCACTCCAAAGTCACTAATAGAGGAGACTAAATGAAGAGATTATTGTAGGGTACGAAACCACCTCAAAGTTATTTTTTCTGATCGATCTATTGGGCTATTCCTATAAGTGTCACAAATAGCCCTAGAGTTCGTACTAAAATAACACCTTAAGACACACATCAGCCAAAACCCTAATGTCACCACAAGTATCCGCGGGTTTGATTATACGATATGCATCACACAATCTCAGATTCATCTATTCAAACCAACACAAAGAACTTCAAAGAGTGCCCTGCTACCAATTGAGCTTGCGTTGTTTTTCCCCGAAGAGGAAGGGATGATGCAGCAGAGTAGCGTGAGTATTTCCCTCAGTTTTTGAGAACCAAGGTATCAATCCAGTAGGAGGCCACGCTCAAGTCCGTCGTACAGGCACAAAACGATAGCTACTTGCAACCAACGCGATTAGGGGTTGTCAATCCCTTCACGGTCACTTACGAGAGTGAGATCTGATGGATATAATATTTTTGGTATTTTTGGTATAAAGATGCAAAGTAAAAAGTAAAGGCAAAGTAAAAAAGCAAAGCAAGATTAAGGTGATGGATATTGATATGATGAGAATAGACCCGGGGGCCATAGGTTTCACTAGTGGCTTCTCTCAAGAGCATAAGTATTCTACGGTGGGTGAACAAATTACTGTTGAGCAATTGACAGAATTGAGCATAGTTATGAGAATATCTAGGCATGATCATGTATATAGGCATCACGTCCATGACAAGTAGACCGAAACGATTCTGCATCTACTACTATTACTCCACTCATCGACCGCTATCCAACATGCATCTAGAGTATTAAGTTAAGAACAGAGTAACGGCTTAAGCAAGATGACATGATGTAGAGAGATAAATTCATGCAATATGAAATAAACCCCATCTTGTTATCCTCGATGGCAACGATGCAATATGTGCCTTGCTGCCCCTTCTGTCACTGGGAAAGGACACCGCAAGATCGAACCCAAAGCTAAGCACTTCTCCCATGGCAAGAACTACCAATCTAGTTGGCCAAACCAAACGGATAATTCAAAGAGACTTGCAAAGATAACCAATCATACATAAAAGAATTCAGAGAAGATTCAAATATTATTCATAGATAGACTTGATCATAAACCCACAATTCATCGGTCTCAACAAACACACCGCAAAAAGAAGATTACATCGAATAGATCTCCACAAGAGAGGGGGAGAACTTTGTATTGAGATCCAAAAAGAGAGAAGAATCCATCTAGCTACTAACTATGCACCCAAAGGTTTGAGGTAAACTACTCACACTTCATCGGAGAGGCTATGATGATGTAGAAGCCCTCCGTGATGACGGCCCTCTCCGGCGGAGCTCCGGAACAGGCCCCAAGATGGGATCTCTTGGATACAGAAAGTTGCAGCGGTGGAATTAGGTTTTTGGCTCCTCTTTTGATCATTTGGGGGTACGTAGGTATATATAGGAGGAAGGAGTACGTCAGTGGAGCATCGAGGGGCCCACGAGGCAGGGGGCGCGCCCTAGGGGGGCGCCCCCCACCCTCGTGACCGCCTCTCTGATGCCTTGGCGTAGGGTCCAAGTCTCCTGGATCACGTTCGGTGAGAAAATCACGTTTCCGAAGGTTTCATTCCATTTGGACTCTGTTTGATATTTCGTTTCTTCGAAACACTAAAATAGGCAAAAAAACAGCAATTCTGGGCTGGGCCTCCGGTTAATAGGTTAGTCCCAAAAATAATATAAAAGTGGAAAATAAAGCCCAATATAGTCCAAAATAGTAGATAATATAGCATGGAGCAATCAAAAATTATAGATACGTTGGAGACGTATTAGGCATCCCCAAGCTTAATTCATGCTCGTCCTCGAGTAGGTAAATGATAAAAAGAGAATTTTTGATGCGGAGTGCTACTTGGCATAATTTCAATGAAAATCTTCTTAATTGTGATATGAATATTCAGATTCGAAAGATTCAAGACAAAAGTTTATATTGACATAAAAATAATAATACTTCAAGCATACTAACAAAGCAATTATGTCTTCTCAAAATAACATGGCCAAAGAAAGTTATCCCTACAAAATCATATAGTCTGGCTATGCTCTATCTTCACCACACAAAGTATTTAAATCATGCACAACCCCGATGACAAGCCAAGCAATTGTTTCATACTCTAACTTTTTCAAAACCTTTTCAATCTTCACACAATACATGAGCGTGAGCCATGGATATAACACTATAGGTGGAATAGAATGGTGGTTGTGGAGAAGACAAAAAGGAGAAGATAGTCTCACATCAACTAGGAGTATCAATGGGCTATGAAGATGCCCATCAATAGATATCAATGTGAGTGAGTAGGGATTGCCATGCAACGGATGCACTAGAGCTATAAGTATATGAAAGCTCAAAAAGAAAGTAAGTGGGTGTGCATCCAACTTGCTTGCTCATGAAGACCTAGGGCAATTTGAGGAAGCCCATCATTGGAATATACAAGCCAAGTTCTATAATGTAAAATTCCCACTAGTATATGAAAGTGATAACATGAGAGACTCTCTACTATGAAGATCATGGTGCTACTTTAAAGCACAAGTGTGGTAAAAGGATAGTAACATTGTCCCTTCTCTCTTTTTCTCTCATTTTTTTATTTTTATTTTTTTATTTGGGCCTTTTCTCCTTCTTTTTTTATGGCCTCTTTTTTTATTTGGGCTTCTTTGGCCTCTTTTATTTATTTTTCGTCCGGAGACTCATCCCGACTTATGGGGGAATCATAGTCTCCATCATTCTTTCCTCACTTGGGACAATGCTCTAATAATGATCATCACACTTTTATTTTTCTTACAACTCAACAATTACAACTCGATACTTAGAACAAAATATGACTCTATATGAATGCATCCGGCTGTGTACCGGGATATGCAATATGACAGTGATGAAGTGTGTCATAAACGGAACGGTGCAAAGTTGCATGGCAATATATCTCGGAATGGCTATGGAAATGCCATAATAGGTAGGTATGGTGGCTGTTTTGAGGAAGGTATATGGTAGGTGTATGATACCGGCGAAAGGTGCGCGGTATTAGAGAGGCTAGCAAAGGTGGAAGGGTGAGAGTGCGTATAATCCATGGACTCAACATTAGTCATAAAGAACTCATATACTTACTGCAAAAATCTAGAAGTTATCAAAGCAAAGTATTACGCGCATGCTCCTAGGGGGATAGATTGGTAGGAAAAGACCATCGCTCGTCCCCGAACGCCACTCATAAGGAAGACAATCAATAAATATATCATGCTCCGACTTCATCACATAACGGTTCACCATACGTGCATGCTACGGGAATCACAAACTTTAACACAAGTATTCTTTAAATTCACAACTACTCGACTAGCATGACTTTAATATTATCACCTCCATATCTCTAAACAATTATCATGTTTCAATCTTTTCTTAGTATTCAACACACTCAAAAGAAAGTTTCACAAATCTTGAATACCAAGCATATTATTATTAAGCAAATTACCATGCTATTAAGACTCTCAAAATAATTTAAGTGAAGCATGAGAGATCTATAGTTTCTTTAAAACAAATCCACCACCGTGCTCTAAAAGATCTAAGTGAAGCACATAGAGCAAAATTATAACGCTCAAAAGATATAAGTGAAGCACATAGAGCAAAACTACTTAGCTCAAAAGATATAAGTGAAGCACATAGAGTATTCTATCAAATATTAGTTCATGTATGGCTCTCTCAAAAGGTGTGTACAGCAAGGATGATTGTGGCATACTAAGACACAAAGACACAAATAATACAAGACGCTCCAAGCAAAACACATATCATGTTGGTGAATAAAAATATAGCTCCAAGTAAATTACCGATGGAAGTGGACGAAAGAGGGGATGCCTTCCGGGGCATCCCCAAGATTTGACTTTTTGGTGTCCTTGGATTATCTTGGGGGTGCCATGGGCATCCCCAAGCTTAGGCTCTTGGCACTCCTTGTTCCATAATCCATCCAAAGAATTCACCCAAAACTTGAAAACTTCACAACACAAAACTCAAAATAGAAAACTCGCGAGCTCCGTTAGCGAAAGAAAACAAAAGACCACTTCAAGGTACTGTAATGAACTCATTATTTATTTATATTTGTGTTAAACCTACTGTATTCCAACTTCTCTATGGATTATAAACTATTTTACTAGACATAGATTCATCAAAATAAGCAAACAACACACGAAAAACAGAATCTGTCAAAAACAGAACAGTCTGTAGTAATCTGTAGCTAGCGCAAGATCTGGAACCCCAAAAATTCTAAAATAAATTGCTGGACGTGAGAATTTATCTACTAATCATCTTCAAAGAGAATTAGCTAAATATCTCTCTTCAAATAAAAATGACAGCAGTTCTCGTGAGCGCTAAAGTTTCTGTTTTTTACAGCAAGTTCAACAAGACTTTCCCCAAGTCTTCCCAACGGTTCTACTTGGCACAAACACTAATTAAACACAAAAAAAACACAACCAAAACATAGGCTAAATAATTTATTTATTACTAAGCAGGAGCAAAAAGCAAGGAATAAAAATAAAATTGGGTTGCCTCCCAACAAGCGCTATCATTTAACGCCCCTAGCTAGGCATAAAAGCGAGGATAGATCTAGGTATTGCCATCTTTGGTAAGCAATCCATAAGTGGCTCTCATGATAGTTTCATATGGAAATTTTAGTTTATTTCTAGGAAAGTGTACCATGCCCTTTTTTAATGGAAATTGAAATCTAATATTCCCTTCCTTCATATCAATAATCGCACCAACCGTTCTAAGGAAAGGTCTACCAAGAATAATAGGGCAAGAAGGATTGCAACTATATCAAGAACAATGAAATCTACGGGCACATAATTCCTATTTGCAACAATAAGAACATCATTAATCCTTCCCATAGGTTTCTTAATAGTAGAATCCGCAAGATGCAAGTTTAGAGAGCAATCATCAAAATTACGGAAATCTAGCAAATCACACAAAGTCTTGGGAATAGTAGAGACACTAGCACCCAAATCACAAAAAGCATAGAACTCATGATCTTTAATTTTAATTTTAATAGTTTGTTCCCACTCATCATAGAGTTTTCTAGGGATAGAAACTTTCAACTCAAGTTTTTCTTCATAAGATTGCATCAAGGCATCAACAATATGTTCGGTGAAGGCTTTATGTTGACTATAAGCATGTGGAGAATTTAGCACGGATTGCAACAAGGAAATACAGTCAATTAAAGAGCAACTTTCATAATTAAATTCCTTGAAATCCAGTATATTGGGTTTAGCAACATCTAGATTTTTATTTCTTTTCTTTATTTGGCATGAATGTTCAGATCCATAAGATTCAAAACAAAAGTTTAATATTGACATAAAAATAATAATACTTCAAGCATACTAATAAAGTAATCATGTCTTCTCAAAATAACATGGCCAAAGAAAGTTATCCCTACAAAATCATATAGTCTGGCTATGCTCCATGTTCCAAATAAAATAATTTCATTTAAAATAATTAAAGTAAAGGGTTTATTTTACCCTGAAACGAATATATTTGTATCTTTTTTCATTTTTTATTTCTAACTCATATTTATGAGATAATAAAATATGGCAAAAGCTATACCAAAAATTGGTTCACGTAAGAAAGTGCGTAGCATCACACAAAATATTCAAATCGTGCACAACCCCGATGACAAGCCAAGCAATTGTTTCATACTTTTGATGTTCTCAAACCTTTTCAACTTTCACGCAATACATGAGCGTGAGCCATGGACATAACACTATAGGTGGAATAGAATATGGTGGTTGTGGAGAAGACAAAAAGAAGGAGATAGTCTCACATCAACTAGGCGTATCAACGGGCTATGGAGATGCCCATCAATAAATATCAATGTGAGTGAGTAGGGATTGCCATGCAACAGATGCACTAGAGCTATAAGTTTATGAAAGCTCAAAAAGAAACTAAGTGGGTGTGCATCCAACTTGCTTGCTCATGGAGACCTAGGGAAATTTGAGGAAGCCCATCATTGGAATATACAAGCAGAGTTCTATAATGAAAAATTCCCACTAGTATAAGAAAGTGACAACATAGGAGACTCTCTATCATGAAGATCATGGTGCTACTTTGAAGCACAAGTGTGGTAAAAGGATAGTAGCATTGCCCCTTCTCTTTTCCTCTAATTTTTTTTGTTTTTTGGCCTTCTCTTTTTTTGGCCTTTCCTGTTTTTTTATCACATGGGACAATGCCCTAATAATGAAGATCATCACACTTTTATTTACTTACAACTCAAAAATTACAACTCGATACTAAAACAAAATATGACCCTATGTGAATACCTCCGGCGGTGTGTCGGGATGTGCAATGAATCAAGAGTGACATGTATGAAAGAATTATGAATGGTGGCTTTGCCACAAATACGATGTCAACTACATGATCATGCAAAGCAATATGACAGTGATGGAACATGCCATAATAAATGGAATGGTGGAAAGTTGTATAGCAATATATCTCGGAATAACTATGGAAATGCCATAATAGGTAGGTATGGTGACTGTTTTAGGAAGGTATATGGTGGGGTTATGGTACCGGCGAAAGTTGCACGGTACAAGAGAGGCTAGCAATGGTGAAAGGGTGAGAGTGCTTATAATCCAAGGACTCAACATTAGTCATAAAGAACTCACATACTTATTGCAAAAATCTATTAGTCATCTAAAAAAAGCACTACGCACATGCTCCTAGGGGGATAGATTGGTAGGAAAAGACCATCACTTGTCCAACACCGCTACTCATAAGGAAGACAATCAATAAATGAATCATGCTCCAATTTCGTTACATAACGGTTCACCATACATGAATGCTACGGGAATCACAAACTTAAACACAAGTATCTCTACAATCCACAATTTCTCACTAGCATGAATCTAATATCACCATCTTCATATCTAGAAAACAATCATAAGGAATCAAACTTCTCATAGTATTCAATGCACTTTTTATGAAAGCTTTTATTATATCCCTCTTGGATGATTATCATATTAGGACTAAATTTATAACCAAAGGAAATTACCATGTTGTTTCAATACTCTCAAAATAAATATAAGTGAAGCATGAGAGTTCATCAATTTCTTCAAAATAAAACTACCATCGTGCTCTAAAAAGATATAAGTGAAGCACTAGAGCAAATGACAAACTACTCCAAAATATATAAGTGGAGATCAATGAGTAGTCGAATAATTATGTGACTATGTAAAGACTCTCTAACATTTAATAATTTTAGATCTTAAGTAATTTATTGAAACAGCAAGCAAAACTAAATAAAATGATATTGCAAGGATAGCAAATATCATGTGAAGAAGCGAAAAACTTAGGCTCAACCAAAACTGACCGATAGTTGTTGAAGAAGAAAGGTGTGATGCCAACCGGGGCATCCCCAAGCTTAGATGCTTGAGACTTCTTGAAATATTTACTAGGGATGCCTTGGGCATCCCCAATCTTGAGCTTTTGCGTCTCCTTAATTCCTCTCATATCACGGTTTCCCTAGTTCTTAGAAACTTCATCCACACAAAACTCAACAAGAACTCGTGAGATAGGTTAGTATAAATCCATGCGAAACCTTATCATTCTCTACTGTAGAAAATCACTAAAATTATTATTTGACATTGCATACTAAATTTTTGAGCATATTTAATACTCCTATCCTCAAATAGAATCATCAAACAAGCAAACATATGCAAACATAGCAGCAATCTGTCTAAACAGAACAATTTGTAAAGAATGCAAGAGGAATCATACTTCCCTAACTCCAAAAATACTGAAAAACTACCACACTATAGAGAATTTGTTGTTACTCATTGTGTAAAAATATCAATATTTTATCATCTTCTGACTATTCACAAATATTCAAAACATAACAACAAACTTTCTGTTTTCAAACAGCAACATATAGACCTGAAGAATAAGCATGGTAAAGGCTATACTTGACATTTTTATTGAAAGAAAATATGGAAAACATTATTATAAATAGCAGAAAGCAAATCAAACTAAAATAAAATGATGCTCCAAGCAAAACACATATCATGTGGTGAATAAAAATATAGCTCCAAGTAAGGTTACCAATGAACGAAGACGGAAGAGGGGATGCCATCCGGGGCACCCCCGAGCTTAGGCTCTTGGTTTTCCTTGAATATTACCTTGGGGTGCCTTGGGAATCCCCAATATTAGGCTCATGCCACTCTTTATTCCGTAGTCCATCGAAACATCACCCAAAACTTGAAAACTTCACAACACAAAACTCAACAGAAAATCCCATAAGCTCCGTTAGTATGAGAAAATAAATCACCACTTTGGTACTGTTGTGAACTCATTCTTTATTTATATTTGTGTAATATCTACTCTATTCCAACTTCTCCATGGTTCACACCCTCCGATACTACTCATAGATTCATCAAAATAAGCAAATAACACATAGAAAACAGAATCTGTCAAAAACAGAACAGTCCGTAGTAATCTGTAACTCTTGAATACTTCTGTAAATCCAAAAATTCTGAAAAATTAGGAAAAACCTGAGAAATTTGTTTATTAATCTTCTACAAAAATAAGTAGTATTTTATCACCCTTATGTTAAAAATGAGAATTGTTTTCCTGAGCACAAAAGTTTTAGTTTTTCAGCAAGGTCAAATCAACTATCACCGTAAGCCATCCCAAAGGTCTTACTTGGCTCTTTAATGAAACAAAAGCTATAAAACATGATTAATAAAGTAGCATAATCATGTGAACACAAAAAAACAGTAGGTATAAATGTTGGGTTGTCTCCCAACAAGCACTTTTCTGCCTTTTTAAGCTAGGCATGCTAATTTCAATGATGCTCATATAAAAGATAAGAACTGAAACATAATGGGAGCATCATGAAGCATATGACAAGCACATTTAAGTATAACCCACTTCTTATGAATGGATTTTGTGAGAAAATAATTTATGGGAGCAAGAATCAACTAGCATAGGAAGGTAAAGCAAGCATAACTTCAAAATTTTCAACACATAGAGATGAAACTTGATATTATTGCAAAATGTAGAAGCATATGTTCCTCCCTCATAATAATTTTCAGTAGAATCATGAATGATGTCGGCGTTCTGGGAACGGGGGTCCTCAAACTTGCCTGCCTGCGGCGTGGCTCAAAAGGGGGCCCAGCACGGCCCGTCTTCATCAACACAGACCCAAGACCCTCGCGAGGGGCCAAGCCTCACGGGGCGGACGACACAGAGCTTCCTCAGGCTGGCTCGCGAGGAGGCGGAGTGATCAAGGCGGGGTACCTCATGAGGTGCCCGTGACGCAAGCCATGACGACCAAGGGTGCCAGGCGGGCGCCAGCCCGCGCAGTGTCCTCCTTTCCTCTTTGGTGCAAAGGGAGCAAGCGCAGGCGAGAGCATCAAGCAAAGGCACCCGTTTCGGTGCAACGAGACCAAGACCAGTCCAACGGCAGGGAGCAAGCGCAGGCGAGAGCATCAAGCAAAGGCGAGGACCAACTTTAGTCAGGATAAGTGTACCAGATGTTCCCCTTGAAAATGGCCAATTGTTGGCGCCCTTCCCGCTCAATATTTGGGAAGAGGCCCAGGGCCTTTGCCTATAAATAGGACTAGCCACCCACAGGGTAGAGGGAGGGAGATCGGAGAGAGAATCGAGAAGAGAGAGAGAGAGAAGGGTGACTGAACTCCTCCTAGCAGTTCATCCCCTCAGCCAAGAACAGACCCTCGCGAGGCTGTTCTTCCTTGTATTGCTCATCATCATCAGCCCAAGAGGCAATCCACCACACCACACACTGGAGTAGGGTATTACACCACAACGGTGGCCCGAACCAGTATAAACCCTGTGTCTCTTGTGCTGTTCTTTCCATAGCTTAGATCTTAGCGAGGCGGAGGGGTGCAGGTAGGTAGAAGGCGAAATCTCTGCGCGCACCTGTCGGTGTACTAGAGTAGGGGTACCCTAGTATCCCGAACTTGTGCACGGGCAGTCGTAGCATCCCGCGGCAAGGCTTGCAGGGTGACCGCCAAGGTCCTCCGTGGTTCCTTTGGAGCCATTCAAGAACAAAGTATCCAAGCCAAGGAGACAAGACCCCGGCAAGAGGAGCTTGCCGGGAAGGCCAACCAAGGCAAGGCGTTTAAGGAGACAAGACCCCGGCAAGAGGAGCTTGCCGAGAAGGCCACCCAAGGCATCTCAAGGAACTTGCCGCGACGCGTCACGCGTCCTGGCAAGGCCCGGTGAGCGACAAGCTCCCGGACGCGACAAGACAACGACCGCGGCAAGGCGCTTGCCGCGGCAAGCCACCACTCTGCGCCCGTGCTCCAGCACATCCACCAACGTGTCGCCCTGGGACCCTTCCAGGCATGCGTGGCGGGAGCCTGTGCAGCCAGCGGTGCGCAGTGGCAAGCGGCGATAACAAGATTGCCATCGTGGCGAGCGGTGGCACCCCTGACGGTCCCTTTTGCACTTTTTAGGCGACGCAGACGGGCATTTAATGCCCTTGTCCCCTGCCGTCAGGGTTAGGTATGATACACTGTAGCAGGTAGCTGTACCTACTGCAGCACCTTTCCATTTTTACCCTTTGTCTCCATTGCCACCTGTCGGTGACCCCTTGAGCATATAAAAGGAGGCCCATGCGCAACGTAGAGGGGGGTCGGAGAAACAGAACACTCACGCTCGGTCTCGTTAGCTGCTGGTGTGTACTGTAGCACTCCACGCTCCCGAGCAAGAACTCAATACAAACCACAAAGGAGTAGGGTTTTACGCATCCGTGCGGCCCGAACCTGGGTAAACTGCCCGTGTGTTTCGCCTCGATCTGCTCTTCGTGCGACCTCCGCCCCCGCCGAACCGAAAGGGACTCGGCCCGCCGGTCCCATAGGTGTTCGTGGATCAGTCCCCCGACATCTTTGGCGCGCCAGGTAGGGGGCGTCGAGGTTGTGTGAACCAGATCCGTCGTTCACGCGAGCTAGATCTTCATCATCTTCATCGACATGCCGCCGAAGAAGAAGGCTTCGGAGGCGGCTGCTCCGTCCGCCCCGCTACCACTGGAGCAAACGGCTGATGGGGCGGACGCCGACAGAAGAACGGGCGTCGACGAGGGAGCTCACGGTGCTGCCAGGCCCAAGGACAAGGCTGCGCTGCCCATCGGTGGCGTAGCCGGTTCCCACAATGACCGGGCGCACTCCAAGACCTCGGTGTCCGTACATGCACCGCGCCCATCTCAGGAGGCGCGGGACCGGCAGCGTCATGGTACTCACGGTACCATGCGTTTGCTGGACCAAGATCGAGCTGGTGGATCTCGGAGTGCTCAAGACCAGCATACACGCCAACATGTTGGCAGAGCGAGGCACGGTCGCCTAGACGGGACACTGCTCCTTCTAATATAGTTAGAAGTCCGAGCATGTCCCACTCCTCGCATCGTTCGCCACCACCACCCGCCACTGCAGCAGAAGCTTTGGCGCGAGCTCAACTGCTCCTGGACTACCCTCCAACAGCAGACAAGATCGACGACTAGAGGGCCACCATTCAGAGTCTCATCGGCTTCGCCAACGGCGACACTCAATGGCAGCCGAGCACGTCGCAGCCGCGGCAAGTCAGCCAGGCACGAGCCGGTGGCGACAAGACCGGTGGGGGTGCAACTACTGTGCACTCTCCGCCCCGAAGGCCAAGATCGCCGACTCGCCGGATCCACCTCGACAGCGACTCCACCGCGTCATCAGATCCACGAGCTCGTCGCGATCAGCGCCAAGTTCTTCATATCTAGAAAACAATCATAAGGAATCAAACTTCTCATAGTATTCAATGCACTTTTTATGAAAGCTTTTATTATATCCCTCTTGGATGATTATCATATTAGGACTAAATTTATAACCAAAGGAAATTACCATGTTGTTTCAATACTCTCAAAATAAATATAAGTGAAGAATGAGAGTTAATCAATTTCTTCAAAATAAAACTACCATCGTGCTCTAAAAAGATATAAGTGAAGCACTAGAGCAAATGACAAACTACTCCAAAATATATAAGTGGAGATCAATGAGTAGTCGAATAATTATGTGACTATGTAAAGACTCTCTAACATTTAATAATTTTAGATCTTAAGTAATTTATTGAAACAGCAAGCAAAACTAAATAAAATGATATTGCAAGGATAGCAAATATCATGTGAAGAAGCAAAAAACTTAGGCTCAACCAAAACTGACCGATAGTTGTTGAAGAAGAAAGGTGTGATGCCAACCGGGGCATCCCCAAGCTTAGATGCTTGAGACTTCTTGAAATATTTACTAGGGATGCCTTGGGCATCCCCAATCTTGAGCTTTTGCGTCTCCTTAATTCCTCTCATATCACGGTTTCCCTAGTTCTTAGAAACTTCATCCACACAAAACTCAACAAGAACTCGTGAGATAGGTTAGTATAAATCCATGCGAAACCTTATCATTCTCTACTGTAGAAAATCACTAAAATTATTATTTGACATTGCATACTAAATTTCTGAGCATATTTAATACTCCTATCCTCAAATAGAATCATCAAACAAGCAAACATATGCAAACATAGCAGCAATCTGTCTAAACAGAACAATTTGTAAAGAATGCAAGAGGAATCATACTTCCCTAACTCCAAAAATACTGAAAAACTACCACACTATAGAGAATTTGTTGTTACTCATTGTGTAAAAATATCAAGATTTTATCATCTTCTGACTATTCACAAATATTCAAAACATAACAACAAACTTTCTGTTTTCAAACAGCAACATATAGACCTGAAGAATAAGCATGGTAAAGGCTATACTTGACATTTTTATTGAAAGAAAATATGGAAAACATTATTATAAATAGCAGAAAGCAAATCAAACTAAAATAAAATGATGCTCCAAGCAAAACACATATCATGTGGTGAATAAAAATATAGCTCCAAGTAAGGTTACCAATGAACGAAGACGGAAGAGGGGATGCCATCCGGGGCACCCCCGAGCTTAGGCTCTTGGTTTTCCTTGAATATTACCTTGGGGTGCCTTGGGAATCCCCAATATTAGGCTCATGCCACTCTTTATTCCGTAGTCCATCGAAACATCACCCAAAACTTGAAAACTTCACAACACAAAACTCAACAGAAAATCCCATAAGCTCCGTTAGTATGAGAAAATAAATCACCACTTTGGTACTGTTGTGAACTCATTCTTTATTTATATTTGTGTAATATCTACTCTATTCCAACTTCTCCATGGTTCACACCCTCCGATACTACTCATAGATTCATCAAAATAAGCAAATAACACATAGAAAACAGAATCTGTCAAAAACAGAACAGTCCGTAGTAATCTGTAACTCTTGAATACTTATGTAAATCCAAAAATTCTGAAAAATTAGGAAAAACCTGAGAAATTTGTTTATTAATCTTCTACAAAAATAAGTAGTATTTTATCACCCTTATGTTAAAAATGAGAATTGTTTTCCTGAGCACAAAAGTTTTAGTTTTTCAGCAAGGTCAAATCAACTATCACCGTAAGCCATCCCAAAGGTCTTACTTGGCTCTTTAATGAAACAAAAGCTATAAAACATGATTAATACAGTAGCATAATCATGTGAACACAAAAAAACAGTAGGTATAAATGTTGGGTTGTCTCCCAACAAGCACTTTTCTGCCTTTTTAAGCTAGGCATGCTAATTTCAATGATGCTCATATAAAAGATAAGAACTGAAACATAATGGGAGCATCATGAAGCATATGACAAGCACATTTAAGTATAACCCACTTCTTATGAATGGATTTTGTGAGAAAATAATTTATGGGAGCAAGAATCAACTAGCATAGGAAGGTAAAGCAAGCATAACTTCAAAATTTTCAACACATAGAGATGAAACTTGATATTATTGCAAAATGTAGAAGCATATGTTCCTCCCTCATAATAATTTTCAGTAGAATCATGAATGATGTCGGCGTTCTGGGAACGGGGGTCCTCAAACTTGCCTGCCTGCGGCGTGGCTCAAAAGGGGGCCCAGCACGGCCCGTCTTCATCAACACAGACCCAAGACCCTCGCGAGGGGCCAAGCCTCACGGGGCGGACGACACAGAGCTTCCTCAGGCTGGCTCGCGAGGAGGCGGAGTGATCAAGGCGGGGTACCTCATGAGGTGCCCGTGACGCAAGCCATGACGACCAAGGGTGCCAGGCGGGCGCCAGCCCGCGCAGTGTCCTCCTTTCCTCTTTGGTGCAAAGGGAGCAAGCGCAGGCGAGAGCATCAAGCAAAGGCACCCGTTTCGGTGCAACGAGACCAAGACCAGTCCAACGGCAGGGAGCAAGCGCAGGCGAGAGCATCAAGCAAAGGCGAGGACCAACTTTAGTCAGGATAAGTGTACCAGATGTTCCCCTTGAAAATGGCCAATTGTTGGCGCCCTTCCCGCTCAATATTTGGGAAGAGGCCCAGGGCCTTTGCCTATAAATAGGACTAGCCACCCACAGGGTAGAGGGAGGGAGATCGGAGAGAGAATCGAGAAGAGAGAGAGAGAGAGAGAAGGGTGACTGAACTCCTCCTAGCAGTTCATCCCCTCAGCCAAGAACAGACCCTCGCGAGGCTGTTCTTCCTTGTATTGCTCATCATCATCAGCCCAAGAGGCAATCCACCACACCACACACTGGAGTAGGGTATTACACCACAACGGTGGCCCAAACCAGTATAAACCCTGTGTCTCTTGTGCTGTTCTTTCCATAGCTTAGATCTTAGCGAGGCGGAGGGGTGCAGGTAAGTAGAAGGCGAAATCTCTGCGGGCACCTGTCGGTGTACTAGAGTAGGGGTACCCTAGTATCCCGAACTTGTGCACGGGCAGTCGTAGCATCCCGCGGCAAGGCTTGCAGGGTGACCGCCAAGGTCCTCCGTGGTTCCTTTGGAGCCATTCAAGAACAAAGTATCCAAGCCAAGGAGACAAGACCCCGGCAAGAGGAGCTTGCCGGGAAGGCCAACCAAGGCAAGGCGTTTAAGGAGACAAGACCTCGGCAAGAGGAGCTTGCCGAGAAGGCCACCCAAGGCATCTCAAGGAACTTGCCGCGACGCGTCACGCATCCCGGCAAGGCCCAGTGAGCGACAAGCTCCCGGACGCGACAAGACAACGACCGCGGCAAGGCGCTTGCCGCGGCAAGCCACCACTCTGCGCCCGTGCTCCAGCACATCCACCAACGTGTCGCCCTGGGACCCTTCCAGGCATGCGTGGCGGGAGCCTGTGCAGCCAGCGGTGCACAGTGGCAACCGGCGCTAACAAGATTGCCATCGTGGCGAGCGGTGGCACCCCTGACGGTCCCTTTTGCACTTTTTAGGCGACGCAGACGGGCATTTAATGCCCTTGTCCCCTGCCGTCAGGGTTAGGTATGATACACTGTAGCAGGTAGCTGTACCTACTGCAGCACCTTTCCATTTTTACCCTTTGTCTCCGTTGCCACCTGTCGGTGACCCCTTGAGCATATAAAAGGAGGCCCATGCGCAACGTAGAGGGGGGTCGGAGAAACAGAACACTCACGCTCGGTCTCGTTAGCTGCTGGTGTGTACTGTAGCACTCCACGCTCCCGAGCAAGAACTCAATACAAACCACAAAGGAGTTGGGTTTTACGCATCCGTGCGGCCCGAACCTGGGTAAACTGCCCGTGTGTTTCGCCTCGATCTGCTCTTCGTGCGACCTCCGCCCCCGCCGAACCGAAAGGGACTCGGCCCGCCGGTCCCATAGGTGTTCGTGGATCAGTCCCCCGACATCTTTGGCGCGCCAGGTAGGGGGCGTCGAGGTTGTGTGAACCAAATCCGTCGTTCACGCGAGCTAGATCTTCATCATCTTCATCGACATGCCGCCGAAGAAGAAGGCTTCGGAGGCGGCTGCTCCATCCGCCCCGCTACCACTGGAGCAAACGGCTGATGGGGCGGACGCCGGCAGAAGAACGGGCGTCGACGAGGGAGCTCACGGTGCTGCCAGGCCCAAGGACAAGGCTGCGCTGCCCATCGGCGGCGTAGCCGGTTCCCACAATGGCCGGGCGCACTCCAAGACCTCGGTGTCCGTACATGCACCGCGCCCATCTCAGGAGGCGCGGGACCGGCAGCGTCATGGTACTCACGGTACCATGCGTTTGCTGGACCAAGATCGAGCTGGTGGATCTCGGAGTGCTCAAGACCAGCATACACGCCAACATGTTGGCACGAGCGAGGCACGGTCGCCTAGACGGGACACTGCTCCTTCTAACATAGTTAGAAGTCCGAGCATGTCCCACTCCTCGCACCGTTCGCCACCACCACCCGCCACTGCAGCAGAAGCTTTGGCGCGAGCTCAACTGCTCCTGGACTACCCTCCAACAGCAGACAAGATCGACGACTAGAGGGCCACCATTCAGAGTCTCATCGGCTTCGCCAACGGCGACACTCAATGGCAGCCGAGCACGTCGCAGCCCCGGCAAGTCAGCCAGGCACGAGCCGGTGGCGACAAGACCGGTGGGGGTGCAACTACTGTGCACTCTCCGCCCCGAAGGCCAAGATCGCCGACTCGCCGGATCCACCTCGACAGCGACTCCACCGCGTCATCAGATCCACGAGCTCGTCGCGATCAGCGCCAAGTTCTTCATGAACGACAGCAAGAAGACGCTCGTACTCGCATCAAGCGCCGAAGAGAAGCGTGACGTTAATCAGACCAGCGCGTTGGGCCCTCTGTCAACATGCATGCGCCAGGGGAACCAGGCGACTTGCCGTACGCGGTAGGTTGCCCTGCGTTTACTCGTGAGCTGCGGCAAGTCCAGTGGCCCAGCATGAAGAATTTCAAGCCAGACGTACCAGAGAAGTACGATGGCAAGTCGCATCCGTCGGAGTTCCTCAGCATCTACACCATCGCGGTGCAGGCTGCCGGGGGGCGGGACAACAAGATCCTTGCCAACTACTTCCCGCTGGTGCTCAAGCCCAACGTCAAGTCCTGGCTCATGCACTTGTCGGACAACTCCATATCCTCCTGGGCAGACCTATGCCATCAGTTTGTCGGCGCCTTTACAGGCGGCCACAAACCTCATGGCCAAGAGAGTGACCTTCATCTGCTCGCCCAGAAGGAAGGAGAGCCCCTGCGCAAATACATTCAGAGATTCAGCCGTGTATAGCACAACATCCCAGATGTCCACCCTGCCGCGGTCATCAGCGCGTTCCATCAGAACGTGCGTAACCGCAGGATGCGGGAGGAGATGGAGATGTGCAAGATCAGAGACGTCAGTGAGCTGTATGCCCTGGCCGACAAGTGTGCACGTGCTGAGGAAGGGAGGAAACTCCCCGGAGAGAATGCAGGAGCAGGAGGATCTGACAGCGAGGATGCTGCCCCGGCAAAGAAAAACCAGCGGCGGAACAGGAAGAAGAAAGGCAAAGATGTGCTAGTCGTTGAGTAGTCCGGCAACGAAGGTGGCGCCAAGAAAGCCAAAGTTGGTAGCTCCGGCAAAGAGATTGCCGCATGCACCAACTGCCAGGCTGTGGCGGTCGCCGACAAGCAGGACAGCACCGACAAGCAGTACTGCAAGATCCACCGCACCAAGGGCCATGACCTCCAAAGCTGCAAGAAGGTCGAGCAGCTTGTCCAGCAACAAAAGGCTGAGTACGAGCGACGAGACAAGGAGAGGGCCCAAGGACGCGCTGGAGAATCTGGCAAGAAGCGCGCCGGCCGGGGAGGACGCCGCGGCAAGGCCAAGCAGCGGCAAGGCCAAGCAGCGGCAAGGAGACAGACCTCCCCGCGGCCGCGACAAGGATGAAGATGACGACGACGACGAAGACATGGATGATGTCGAGACTAGTGAGCAGGAGTTCCAGAAAGCCACAGAGGTCTTGTGCGTTGACAGTGGTGCTTCTCTGCATACTTCGCACCGCCAACTCAAGCAGTGGGTGCGGGAAGTCAATGCGGCGGAACCACCTGTCGAGTCACGCAAGCTTCTGAAATGGTCCAGCACGCCTATCATCTTTGATATTGAGGACCACCCTGATCGCACAACTGCGGTCGGGTGCTTGCCGATGTTGGTTTCACCAACTATCCGCAACCTCAAGGTCACTAAGATGCTAGTTGACGGCGGGGCCGGCTTGAACCTGATCTCCTCCGCTGTACTCCACAAACTCTAGATCCCTGACAGCGAGCTTGAAGAGACCGGCACATTCCAAGGAATCAACCCAGGAAGGAGCAAGCCGAAGGGGAAGGTCACGTTGCCAGCAAAATTTGGTAGCGAGTTGAACTTCAGGACTGAGAGGGTTACTTTTGACGTTGCCGATATTCCATTGCCTTACAATGGGATACTTGGCCGTCCAGCACTCGCCAAATTCATGGCAGCCTCTCACTACGCATACAACATGCTGAAGATGCCAGGCCCGATAAGCGTCATCTCTGTCCCCGGTGACAAGAAGGATGCTCTTATCTTCGCCGACAAGATCTACCGGGAAGCGGCAGCCGCAACAGATCGCAAGTCACTTGCCTTTGAAGCTCCCGGGGGGAAGAAGAAGACCAAGTCCGGCAAGAGCTCTGATGCCCACTCCGGCAAGCGCACCTCTTCGGAGTGCTGTGCTGCCGTCGAGGACGCACCATCGAGCTCCACCGGCAAGTGTAAGAAGACAATGGCAGCTCCGCCAGAGACCAAGAAGGTGTCCGCCAAGGAGGACGGCACTGGTGGTACCTTCACCATCAGTGCCACTCTCGACCCTAAATAGGAAAGCGCGCTCATTGCTTTCCTGCGGGCGAATGTCGACGTGTTTGCATGGCAACCGTCTGACATTCCCGGTGTTCCCAGGAAAGTAATTGAGCACCATCTTGCCGTTTGTCCTCATGCGCGGCCCGTCAAGAAGAAGGTCAGGAAGCAAGCAGTGGAGCACCAAGAATTCATCGCAGAAGAGATCAAGAAGTTGGAAGCAGCAGGCCTTGTCAGAGGAGTGCTCCATCCTACATGGTTGGCCAATCCTGTAGTCGTGCGCAAGGCGAACGGGAAATGGAGACTTTGTATCGACTTTACCGATGTTAACAAAGCTTGTCCTAAAGACCCATTTCCCTTGCCGCGCATTGACCAGATTGTTGACTCCACGGCCGGATGTGATTTGCTTTCATTTCTTGACGCATATTCAGGATACCATCAGATCTTCATGGCAGAAGAGGATGAGGAGAAGACCGCATTCATTACTCCATGTGGCACGTACTGTTTCATACGGATGCCTTTCGGATTAAAAAATGCTGGTTCAACATTTGCAAGAGTAGACCATGTCGCTCTTGAGCCACAAATACACAGAAATGTGGAAGCCTACATGGATGACATAGTGGTCAAGAGCAAGGACAAGGCAACTCTGATTCAAGATTTAGACGAGACCTTTGCAAATCTGGGCAAGATCAGCCTCAAGCTCAACCCAGAGAAGTGTGTGTTTGGAGTCCCCTCCGGCAAGCTTCTCGGGTTCTTCGTGTCTCAGCGGGGAATTGAAGCCAATCCCGACAAGATTAAGGCCATTGAGCAGATTGAAGCACCAAAGCGCGTCAAGGATGTACAAAGACTTGCCGGTTGCGTGGCTGCTCTCAGCAGGTTTATCTCTAGGTCTGCTGAGTGCGCCCTGCCATTTTTCAAATTATTGAAAAAGGCAGGTCCAGTGAAATGGACTCCGGAAGCGGAGGCTGCGCTGCAAGACTTGAAGAGATACCTGTCCTCCCCTCCAATACTTGTCGCACCTAAACCACAAGAGAAGTTGCTGCTGTATATAGCAGCAACCAATCAAGTGGTTAGTGCTACGTTAGTAGCAGAGAGGGAGGCAGATGACGAGCCAGCAACCACGGCAGGCACATCCAGCGACAAGCAGGGGGCTTCCCCGACAAGCTCTGGTCCCGACAAGGATGGATCTGCGCAGACACGCGAGGAGATACAGAAGAGAATGGTGCAGTGCCCAGTTTACTTTGTCAGTTCCCTTCTGCAGGGGGCTAGGTCAAGGTACTCTGGCGTGCAGAAATTGCTTTTCGGCCTTCTCATGGCCTCGAGAAAGCTGCGCCATTACTTCGAAGCACACAAGATCACAGTTGTCACTCGCTTTCCACTGAAGAGGATACTACAGAATCCAGAAGCGACAGGCAGGATTGTTGAGTGGGCACTGGAACTGTCAAGCTTTGGCCTCAAGTTTGAGAGTACTTCAACTATCCAAAGCAGAGCATTGGCAGAATTCATAGCAGAATGGACGCCAACACCAGATGAAGAAATTCCAGAAATGAGCATCCCCGTCAAGGAAGAAAGCAAAGAGTGGCTGATGTACTTTGATGGTGCCTTTTCGCTGCAAGGCGCCGGCGCTGGCGTGCTGCTTGTTGCACCCACCGGAGAGCACCTCAATTACGTAGTCCAGATGCACTTTCCCAAGGAGCAAGCAACAAACAATATTGCAGAGTATGAAGGCTTTCTTGCCGGTCTCAGGATCGTGGCAGACCTTGGGATCAAGAAGCTCATTGTCAGGGGTGACTCGCAGCTTGTCGTCCGCCAAGTGAACAAGAGCTATCAAAGTCCATTGATAGAAGCCTACATCGACGAAGTGAGAAAGCTAGAAGAGCACTTTGACGGCCTATAGATGGAGCATGTTCCAAGAGCTCAGAACGCCATCGCCAATGGCCTGTCAAAGTGCGCCGCACTTAATTACCTGTGGAACCAGGGATCTTCGTGCTCAAGCTGACTCAACCGTCTGTAACACCATCAACTGGACAGAGCAAGAAGAGGAAGTTGATTTCTGGTGACTATTTTCCGGCAGAGCTTCCCGAAGCCGCCGCCAAGAAGGTCCCCAAGATCAACGCCAAGAGCGCTGAGGAGCAATATGCTCCGGCAAGCCCTAGGGTTTGTTCCGTTGAAGCAGAAGCTCCCGACAAGTTTTGCTCCAGCAAGCTTGCCGGGGAACATCAAGCTCCGGCAGAGCCGCGGGTTCTCGCCGTAGAAGCGGATGTTTCCGCAACAGTAGATTTGCGTTCAGTCCTTGTTGTCGAGCCACAAGCTCCAGCATGGGCGCAGCAGATTATCCGTTTCCTTAAGACAGGAGAACTTCCCGAAGAGCAAGAAGAAGCGGAAAGAGTAGCCCGGCAGTCAAGTATGTACCAGTTTGTCGACAAGACACTGTACAGAAGAAGACTCAACGGTGTGAAATTGAAGTGTATTCACCGGGAAGACGGACAAAAGCTATTGGCAGAGATACATGGAGGCATATGTGGACACCACATTGGCGCAAGAGCACTTGTCGGCAAAGCATTCCGGCAAGGTTTCTTTTGGCCGACAGCCCTCCAGGATGCAACTGCACAAGTAACCAAGTGTGAAGCGTGCCAGTTCCATTCCAAGCAGATACACCAACCAGCTCAAGCTCTCCAGACAATCCCTTTATCCTGGCCATTTTCGGTCTGGGGGCTCGACATCCTCGGCCCCTTTCCCCGAGCAGTCGGGGGCTTTGAGTACTTGTACGTTGCAATCGACAAGTTCACAAAGTGGCCGGAAGTGGAACCAGTGAGGAAGGTGACAGCACAGTCAGCAGTCAAGTTCTTCAGGTCGATTGTTTACCGCTTCGGGATCCCTAACAGGATAATCACCGATAACGGTACGCAATTCACGAGCCGCACCTTCATGCAGTACGTCCAAGATCTTGGCGCCAAGGTCTACTTCGCTTCTGTTGCTCACCCGAGAAGCAACGGTCAAGCGGAGAGGGCAAATGCTGAAGTGCTGCGTGGGCTCAAGACCAGGACTTTCGACAAGCTGCACAAGTGCGGAAGAAACTGGATCGAGGAGCTGCCGGTGGTTCTTTGGTCGATCAGGACGACGCCAAATCGAGCCACTGGCCAGACACCTTTCGCTCTAGCATATGGAGCAGAGGCAGTTCTCCCCACGGAACTCGTATACGGGTCACCTCGAGTGCTCGCCTATGATGAGCTTGAGCAAGAGCAGCTGCGACAAGATGACGCGCTACTCCTTGAGGAAGACCGTCTTCAGGCTGCTATGCGAGCTGCTCGCTACCAGCAAGCTTTGCGCCGCTACCATAGCCGCAAAGTTAATGCCAGAAGTCTCGAGGAAGGCGACCTTGTTCTTCGGCGTGTTCAGTCCGCCAAGAATTCCAACAAGTTGGCGCCGAAGTGGGAAGGCCCTTACCGGGTGAAACGAGTCACTAGGCCTGGCGCTGTCCGCCTTGAGACCGAAGATTGCATTCCGGTGAGCAATTCCTGGAACATTGAGCATCTTCGTAAGTTTTACCTGTAAGGCGCGGTTGCCGGAACCTGTTCCGGCAACCACCTTTTGTACAAGTCTTGCCGCTGTTGCATGTAATCCTTTGTACAAAGCCGGGCGCAGAGCCCGTGCATAATTAAAGCCCGTGTGCTCCGCACATTTTGTCAATTTCACGTTCTCTATTTTTCGCATATGTGATCTAACACTTTGTGCAGCACCTACTCCCCGGTAAGCAATAACGAGCCGTAAGGCTCCATATCTTTATTTTCTCTTCTTTCTTTTTTCTCAAGGAAAGGAAGGTTCCCCTTGCCCACAAGTTTGCCGGGGGGGAAAGGAGAAGGTGATGGTATGGACCAGGCGTCGTTCAAGAAAGTTTCGCCTTACCGGGAAGCAAACAACAGAAAAGCTAAGTTGCCAAAGTTTGAGCAATCAGATTTTTTAAATTTTTAAGTTATCTCCCTTGAACGACCGCACTTTGTATGGAAAACCTGTGCGCGGAGGAACCAACTCGTAGCTAGTTGCGCCCTTACTTTGTTTCGAGTCCACTCAACAACTTAAGTGAGCTGCAACTAGTTGCGACAAGGTTTCTTGTCGGTAGCGGCACCGCCAGCAGGCTGCTGACGTCCCGCACTCAGCGCTCGCGGCTCAGGTGCCTGCACCGGCAAGTTCCCTAAAAGCGTAGGGCAAAAACATACAAAGGGAGGAATCAAGTAAAGGGAATAACATTGCAATCATTACCCGGAATAGAATTATATTACAAGTTAGCTTGTCGCGGCTCTAACAGATTGTTCTCATAACATGACAAACAACGACAAGAAAAGAAGAAACGGGCGGCCTAGTCTACGCGATCGCCCTCGATCCTCTTGATCCCGCTCACCTTGTTCACAATGGGTGCGACAAGGGTCTTGAGCGCCTCCAGATCAGCATCCGGCGGTAGGGTCTTGAGGATGTTGGCAAGGTTGAGGCCCGGATTGCGGAAGGCCACCTTCACCAACACTTTCTGAAGAGCTCCCGCGCAGATCTTGCGCGACTCATCGGCCAGCTGCTTTGGGATCTTCTCCCGGAGCCGCTGAAGGGCCGTCGCCATGCCTTTGAAGAACAAGGTGAGCTTGGCGCTGTCTTGGAGGTTCTCATCAGAGGGATACCCAAGATCCTCCACCCCCAGCTGCGCCAGCTCCCTGTCAATATCTGTGGCAGTACTCACGAGGCTCTCCGTCTAGTGCTCCACATTCTCCCTGAAAGCATTCTGGGCGGCACCATCACTCTCCAGCAGCGCCTTGTCAGCCTTGATCTCCTCCTTCAAGTCCACCTCCTGCTCCTTGGCGCCGTCCAGCGTCTTGGTCAAAGTGGTCAGCTTCAACTCAAGATCCGCGTTGGAGTCCTTGGCGGCGCTAAGCTCTTTGCCCTTCTCGGCGAGATCGGCCTCCAGCTGCGCCACCTTCGTCTCTAGCTCCTTCTTGGCGGCCTCGGCGGCTGCGGCAACATCCTCCGCTTGCTTGAGGGCTCCGCCGAATGTTCGCTCGCGCGCGGCAAGCTCCTCCTCGTGGGCGTCAAGGTTGACCTTCCGCTGCGCGAGCTCGCCCTCCTGCGCAGACAGCTTCTCAGCGGCAAGCCGCTGTTGCTCTCTGACTTCAGCCTTCTCGAGGAGGAAGGCCTTCTGCTCTTCGGCGAGTTGCTCCCACTCCTCCGCCAGGGACCGGAGAGCTTCCTGGTGGAGACCTCGGAGCTCCTCCGTGCGCTTCTCGATGTCTGCTCCCGCCTTCATGACAAGCGCCTCGCGGGATTCCAGCTTGGCTTGCCGCGCACGGTAGAGCGACAACAACTTCCGCAGCAGCCGCTCTTCCTCAGGCTCGTTGGTGCTGCTGCTCGGCGCGTCAACCAGCGTCAGCCCAGCGGAGGCGAGCACCTCCCCATCGAAGATCTCTCCCTCGACCGGCGCCCTGGAGCTTGACGCCCAGGGGAGGTTGATGAAGACGCCATCGCCGGCCTTCAAGTAGACGCCTAGCTGGGGCTCTTCGGAGCCTGGCGCTGCAGCAGCGGCGGACGGGTCGGCGGTCGACGTAGCGCCTGGCGCTCCTGCGGCCTCAGGGCCGTCAGTGCGATCGCCACACCCCTCGCCAGTTGTTGCGGCAGCAGCCTTGGCGGCCTCTGCGCCAGCGGGATCATCAGCACCGGCTGCTTCTTCGGTGGCAGCGACGTCGTCGGCAGCAACCTCGGTCTCCATCGGCTCCGTAGCAGATGGGTCTGACAGCCGGAAAAGGGAGAAGAGTCAAGCAAAAACCCAAGAAGATCAAAAAAAGAAGAACCCAAGGGAAGTCTTGCAGCGAAAGGATTACCTGTACCGGGTTCTGCAGTCGTGGTCTCCGCCGTCGGGGGGCTGCTGGTGCTGTCCCTTGCCGGAGACTTCTCCCTTATCGGAAAGCTCTCCCTTGCCGGAGGACTCTCCCTTGGCTCCTAGTGGGGCTACTCTACTCCTACACAAACCAACAGTCAGATATCAGCAAAGACAGAGTATCCATGCGCACCTCACAGCGGAAAGTAAACCATATACTTACGCTGGGGGCTGCTCTGGAGAAAAGTTGCCGGATCCGGCAAGGTTGTCTCGGGCGCACCCCCTGCTGTCGCAGTGGGTTCGTCCTCGATGACGATCACCGGGACCTTGGCTCTCTTCGCTGCTCTCTGGGCCAGAGTCCTAAAAAGGAACAAGTTCAGAGTAAAGCAAATGAGATACAAGACAAAACAGCAAGAATTGAAGAACTACAAGTACAACAAGAGAATCTTACTCTTCTTCTTCCTCGTCGGAGCTGAACGCGGAGAAGTCGAAATCCGGCTCACGCCCGGCGCGATGAGGCGGAGGAGTAGTTTCCCTTGGCCGCTTGGCAAGAACGGTGGCGGTGGTCTGAGACGACCCTGCTCCGGTTGCCGTCGCGGCGTGAGAAGCGGCAGGAGCAGAAGCAGTGGTCCGGCTAGACCCCGCTCCAGTTGCCGTCGCAGCATGAGGGCTCCCGCGGCAACGGTGTTTGCCGCAGTGTAGCATGTCACGCGGCGCGGCGACTGTTGACCCGCCTGCCACTCCGCTACGTCACCGGCCTTGCGGAGACGCCTTCTTGGTGGGGATGGAGGCTCTCCTTGCGGCGAGCTGCCCGAAGATGAGGAGGAGGAGGAATTGATTTCCAGCGAGCCGCTCGTATCCTTGGCGGGCTCGCTCGACTCGACGCCACGACCGGCAAGCTCTTTCTCGCCGGCGGGCTCCCCTCGCTCGGCACGGTTTGCTGCCTCTGCTGCCTCTGCCTCCTCCACGGTGAATCCAAATTCGCCCGTGGCTGCGGCTGCCACCGCCTCTTCCAGCCCTGTGGCAATGCGTGTCATCTCCGCATCGGTGGTGTCGCGGGTGAGGCTATCTTTCTCGTCGGAGCAGATCGGCACTTCTACCAAGCCATCAAAGAATTGCTGCACGACGTCGTCTGCAGGCTCTTGCCAAGTTGGCACAATTCCGTGCGAATCGCACAGCGGCATCATTGCATCGATGCGGTCGAGCGCGGAGTTGTTGCACAGCGGAACGACACCCCCGGCAACCTGAACACTTCGGGATGTTGGGGGTCGTACTTGAACAGCTCCTGGAGCATCGCGTTGAGCTCCAGAACAGTGAAGTTGAAGTTGAGGCCCGGCCGCAGCCTCATGATATCCGCCACATTCTTGAACTCCCAGGCGGGTCTCCCTCGTTCCTGCAGGGGGGCGATGCGGCGGCGAAGAAAATCTGCGCCAACAGCGCCTACAGTGAGCCCGGCAAGCCTGAGGCGTAGGATCCGGGTGACAGCAATCTTCAGCCTGTCGTCTTCCGGGGCCACGTCACTCCAGTCGCTGCCGCGTGCTACTGGGGCTTGGCGCCGGGCGGTGAATGGCTGCGGGTTCTCCTCGTCAATCTAGCGCCAGTCTGCTCTCCATTCCTCCCACTTGCCGCGGAACTCTCCCTCCAGATAAGTGTCCTTCTTGCCGGCCCTTGAGATCCAGGCGATCCCGCCGGATAAAGGCTCTCCTCTCTCTACTCAGGGCATAAAGAAGTGGCGAAAAAGGGCTACATTGGGATGGACTCCGACAAAGTTTTCGCAGAGATGTGCGAAAACTGCCATGGTCAGAATGGCATTGGGGGTGAAGTCAAGGAGGTGGAACCCGTAGGTGTTCATGATATCGCAGAAGAACTCAGAGAAGGGCGGACAGAGCCCGCAGTAGAAGAACAAGGCGAAGAAAGGGTGTCCGTTTGGATCCGTCTTCCAAGCGGCGGCGGGAAGTACCTTCGTGCGCGGATGCGCTCGCGTCTCCGTCGACCAGAAGAGGTAGTAGTTCTCCCTCAGCTCCCTCGCGGCCAGCTTGGGGGGGAAGACCGCCCGCTCCTTTCGCAGCGCCGCAAGCCGCTGCGCCTCGGTCGACTTCACAACCTTCCCCTTGTCGGCTTTTGGAGCCATGGCGGAAGTGGTGGAGGAGGTCGACGGCGTTGGTGGTGCTGTTGGCGATGGGGGGCGGAGCGCTGCTCTCTTTCGACTTTGGGAAGACAAGGGAGCGGCGGAGATTTCCGAGATTGAAGCAGCAACTGGCGAATGGGCGAACTACCCCTGTTTCCTCTGCTTATAAAGAGGGAGGGGGCGGACGTTCCGCATTTCCGAATAAAGAAACCCCCCACGATCTCTCCCACGACGCCGCATTCAACGCGTGCCGTTCGGGGAGGGCGCGGTGGATGCGGGGAGAGATACGGCGTAACCTAGGCCGCGCGTGCCCGTGCCCTGTTTTGGGCCTGGCCCAATAGCGCTCGGCACCGTGTATGGCCCAGGCCCGGGGGCTCCTGTCGGTGTACTAGAGTAGGGGTACCCTAGTATCCCGAACTTGTGCACGGGCAGTCGCAGCATCCCGCGGCAAGGCTTGCCGGGTGACCGCCAAGGTCCTCCGTGGTTCCTCTGGAGCCATTCAAGAACAAAGTATCCAAGCCAAGGAGACAAGACCCCGGCAAGAGGAGCTTGCCGGGAAGGCCAACCAAGGCAAGGCGTTTAAGGAGACAAGACCCCGGCAAGAGGAGCTTGCTGGGAAGGCCACCCAAGGCATCTCAAGGAACTTGCCGCGACGCGTCACGCGTCCCGGCAAGGCCCGGTGAGCGACAAGCTCCCGGACGCGACAAGACAACGACCGCGGCAAGGTGCTTGCCGCGGCAAGCCACCACTCTGCGCCCGCGCTCTAGCACATCCACCAACGTGTCGCTCTAGGATCCTTCCAGGCGTGCGTGGCGGGAGGCTGTGCAGCCAGTGGTGCGCAGTGGCAAGCGGCGCTGACAAGATTGCCATCGTGGCGAGCGGTGGCGCCCCTGACGGTCCCTTTTGCACTTTTTAGGCGATGCAGACGGGCATTTAATGCCCTTGTCCCCTGCCGTCAGGGTTTGGTATGATACACTGTAGCAGGTAGCTGTACCTACCGCAGCACCTTTCCATTTTTACCCTTTGTCTCCGTGGCCACCTGTCGGTGACCCCTTGAGCATATAAAAGGAGGCCCATGCGCAACGTAGAGGGGGGGCGGAGAAACAGAACACTCACGCTCGGTCTCGTTAGCTGCTGGTGTGTACTGTAGCACTCCACGCTCCCGAGCAAGAACTCAATACAAACCACAAAGAAGGAGTAGGGTTTTACACATCCGTGCGGCCCGAACCTGGGTAAACTGCCTGTGTGTTTCGCCTCGATCTGCTCTTCGTGCGACCTCCGCCCCCAGTGTTCGAACCTCAAGGGTTTGCCGGAACCCGAAATCCGACATTTGGCGTGCCAGGTAGGGGTGCACCGGAATTCGTCTTCCACCACCCCATTCTCCTCCGACCATCGCGTCCATGTCTGACGCTCGTCGGGCCCGCGCCGAGCACCGGGCCACTCTCACTTCCCGCGTCGCCCAGACGGCTCCTGTCGGCGGGCGTCCTCACTGTTCCCCGTCACCTGCCGTTAACGCCGCCACCGGCCCAGTGGGGAACGAGCAGCAAGCGTCGTCTCAGCATCCGTCCGTGCGGCAAGATGGCCGCACCGCTACTCCCTCGCTCACCCCAGCTGGTTCTTCGTCCCGCGCGCTCCGCGCACCCATGGAGGCTCGAGCTGCACTCATCGCGGCAAACGAGCTCCTGCGCTACCATCCCGTCGACGACGTCTATGAAGAATGGCTCGACCGCGTCGCCGAGCTCGTTCGCACCGCAGGGGGCTCTCCTGCGCCGTCCGTTCCGCTGCACCGCACCCCGCCCCGAGCGGGCGACGAAGCTCCGGGGGCGCCCCAGCCGCCTCCTCCTCAAGAAGGCGTCGTGGCTCCAAGGCGCGTGGCCCCTGGGCGGAACCCGCTCCGTCAGGTGCCAGCGCGGCAAGAGCAGAGCTGCCAAGAAGTCCCTCGCTCGCAAGAAGCTGCCTGGGCGCTCCCTGCTCCAGCACGTCGCGACCATGCTCCTGCTCCCGCACGTCAAGACCCCGCGCTGCTCCCAGCTGCAGCGCGTGGGGACATGCAAGACCAAGCTCTCCGTCACCCAAGGCCTCCCATGGCCACAGCAGGCTGCCATGCCTTCACCACCGAGCCACGCAACATCGCGTGGCCCGGCAAGTTCAAGCCAGACCCGCCTCCTCGTTACGATGGCACGGCCGAACCTGCGGAGTTCCTCCAGCTCTATGAGCTGGGCATCGAAGCGGCCAACAGAGACGAGAAGGTCATGGCGAACTGGTTTCCCATGGGGCTCAAGGACGGGCCCGCACCTGGCTCCTGAACCTGGCTCCAGGCACGATCTCCTCCTGGGACGAGATGCGCACCCGCTTCATCGCCAACTTCCAAGGTACTCGCGACCGGCCACCCGCCGTGAGCGACATGCGCCGCATCAAGCAACAACCCGGAGAGACCTTGCAGAAGTACATCCAGCGCTTCAACAACGCACGCCTCAAGATTCCCAAGGTGACCGAGGAGGCCATCATCTTAGCCTTCTCCGACGGCGTGCGCGACGTCAAGATGAAGGAGGAGCTGGCGATGCATGAAGACTTGTGCACTTCCTTGGAGCTGTTCAACTTGGCAACCAAGTGCGCCAGGGCTGAGGAAGGGCGTCTCTCCCTCCTCGAGCTGCCTGCCGCAGACCCAGAAGAGAAGAAGCCCAAGGCCAAGGATGTGAAGTGCAAGGGGGTTGCCGTGCTCGCGGCAGAACCAGACACCAAGCGGGGCAGAGATCAGCCCGAATCTTCCAAGGGTAGTCGGTACTGTGTGTACCACAACCTCCACAGCCACAACACCAACGAATGTCAAGAGCTCCGAGCCGTGCGAGAAGGAAGGATCGGCCATCGTCCCGACCGCGGTGACCGGGGCTACGGTCGAGGAGGAGGAAGGAATGCAGGACGCTGGGAAGACCACGGCCCGCGCCAAGGGTGGCGCGATCAACCTCGCGAGGATCGCTGGCAAGACCTGCCTCGCGAGGGAGACTGGAGGGATCAGCCTCGCAAGGATCGCCCGCATGGCAACGCAGGCCTCCCTCCGCTGCCGCTGCAGCCAAGGAGAAACGAGGACCGCCATCAGGACGAGGGGGCTGGGGGCTTCCAGGAGCCGCGCGCGATCGCCTGCATCTTGGGTGGGGCTCAAGCCCCAGCCTCTCAACGCATCTTCAAGCAGTTCGCCCGTGAAGCGAATGCAGTCCTCCCCAAGCTCGAAGCCACGCGCCCTCTCAGGTGGTCGGCGTGCGCCATCACGTTCAGCTCAGCAGATCAGCTCAAGTGTGCGGCCACAGCCGGAGTCCTCCCGATGCTTTGTTCCCCAATCATCAGCGACGTGGTGGTCACCAGGACCCTCATTGATGGTGGGGCAGGGCTAAACGTCCTGTCCGTGGAAACATTCAACAATCTCCAAGTGCCCTACAGCCAGCTTCAGCCAACCAAGCCTTTCTCCGGAGTCACCGACGATTCCACGGTCCCGATTGGGCAGGTCCGCCTCCCTGTCACCTTCGAGGCACGCGACAACTACCACACCGAGCTCATCGACTTCGACATCGCTCACATTCGCCTGCCGTACAACACCACCCTTGGGTACCCAGCGCTAGCCAAGTTCATGGCTGTAACTCACCACGGCTACAACGTCCTCAAGATGCCAGGAAGTGACAGAGTCATCACGGTGCCCTGTGAAGAGAAGGACACGGTGTGTTCCCTGGAATGAGCCTTTCAGGCCGCATCACTGGAAGACCCGGATCGCGGAAGCAGGAGGCTTCCCGAGACCGCCCCCAAGAAGAAGAAGACATCGTCCGGCCCGGCCCCTCAGGGCCCGCGCCTGCCCAGGGGGAACCTCCTTCCATCGCATAGGAAAGCGCGCCCGGCGCCCTCCTCAGGCAGGGCTCGAGGGCTCTCCCCTGGAGGGCCACCGACCTGGCTAAGGTCACGAGGGAGGCGCTTGGGCACCACATGGAGGCGTGTTTTGAAGCACGTTTCCCTCAAGAAGGAGTAAGGCAAGGAGGGCCAGACCCTCAGGAGTTCGTCAGCAAGGCCATTCAGGAGCTACAGGAGTCAAGAGTCATGAAAGGCGGCCGCCGCCTACCAGCTGCGGCTCCCCATCCAGGCGAGGATGGTGGGCTGCGCGTCTGCATCGACATACCAGGGCTCAATCGAGTCGCCTCTCTGGACCGCCTCTGGCCCTCGTGAGTGGGGCGCTGCGAAGGTCCACCCCACAGCTACGTTCGCATGCCTTACGGCTTGCCGAACGCGGCTGCCGCGTACCAGCACCTCATGAGGGGCATCATGGAGGCTCAAGAGGCCAGGCGTTCCACAGCCCTGGCGGAGATGGAGATGGTCCACGAGGAGCCACCAGCACCTCCGGATCCTCCCGAGGCCCCTGGGCCTGGGGGCTCGTGAGGATCGGCATCCGCAGCCCACCGAGTCTGCTACACCAACACTCCTTCGTCCTCAACATCATCAGGTGACATCTTTCAAGTTTCATTTCCAGCTGGGAGCGCCCCCCAGGGCTGCATTATTCCCAGGCCGCGTGGGTCCGTCCCTGCGGCATGTATCCCTTTTATTTCATGTTGTTAGCTTACTTTGTTGGGGGCGCCCCTCGGGCTGCATCATCCCCAAGTCGCTCGGGCCTGACCCAGAGGCATGTATCCCTTTTGCGTTTATTTCCGGCTATGCGTTCGACCCACCATGCTTGATTATTTGATGCCGGTCCACGGCACCTCTTCTTCTCCATGCCGACCACTTGCACGTTAAAGGGGGGGTACTTGAGCATCGCGACTCAGGGCTCTTACTGGCTCTCCAGCCCTCACCCTCTGGCCTTGTCCACGGCATCGCGGCCTGGCATACCAGCGACGGCTGAGACCAGCTCGAGGGCCGGGACCCGAGGACATAGAGTGCCGGCATCTAACCAAATTTGCAGGTACACATCACAAGATAAGGCCCAGTGCCAGGCGCAACCCGCCTAGAGGTAGGGCCCCGTGAGTCCCGCGCTGGCTCACGGGTGCCCAGATACACCTCGCCAGGCCCTACCGTGCCAGCCACGTGTCAGGGCGGGGCTGTACTCCCCCGGGGGCTCCTCCCGGAGGGGAGCCCCCTCCCATGTACCAGTGGAAGCACCATGCTCCGCGCTGGATGACGACACTGCCGAGGAGCGGCTATGCCCGTACACATACGGAAGCGCTATGCTCCGCGCTGGTGATAAACAACTCAGGGTGGCCCCCGGGCCGCATCAACCTCAGGGAGCCCAGAGCTCAGTGTCCAGCCTCATCGTAACGCCTCCCCTCGGGAGTGCCGCCCGAGGGGGCTGGGCACGGGGGCTGCGCCTGGGTCACGCCCAGACGCACGCCACCCAGCCAGGCCCCCCCGGGCCTGGTTCGTCGCGTGTCTCTCCCCGAACGGGGCCAAGGTACGAAGGCCGTTTGAGCGTCAAGGGGGACTCCTGAGCATCGTGACTCAAGAGCCTAACTGGTCACGTAGCCCCTCACTCCTTAGTTCCAAAAGGCTAACGACGGTTGAGGTATGCGCGCGGCCGGGCTCTGCAGACGTAGAACGGTAGATCCACCCACATCACACCTCCCTACTTGCTGTTCCTGCGCCAAGGGGGACTCCTGAGCATGGCGACTTAGGAGCCTAACTTGTCACGTAGCCCCTCACTCCTTGGTCCCGTCCTGGTTTCCAGTCGGGGCTAACGACGCTGAGGTATGCGCGGGGCCAGGCTCTGCCGGCGTAGAACATAAGCAAGTAGGAAGGAAAAGCATAAATTTCAAGGAATTCAAAAGCAAATATCACAGTCCACACTGTTATATCAATGCCAAACGCAAGTTTAAACGCCTCCCGGAGGCATGATACATCTGCAGGAATTAAAGGCAGGACAGGAGCCACAACGGAGTCACTTGTCGGCGGTGGAGCAGCGCGGAGTGGGTTTGCCTCATGGAGCAGCGGGGTCGGTAGTGCCTTGCTTCGGCTTGGTGCTGAAGGCCCGGAACTTCCCCAGGAGAGCCTCCGCGTGACCCTTCACGGCCTCAGCAGCGGCAGCGGCACGCTCGTCGCTTACTGGCTCCAGCAGGCTGTCGAGGTTGACGTCGGGATCGCGAAGGTAGATGTGGGTGAGGACCCGTGTCAGCGCTGCAGAAGACAGGACACGCGCCTCGGCTTCGACCGTGGGACCAAGGACAAGGGCGACATCTTCAAGAGCGCAAACCAGGAAGGGAAGCAGCTTGGCGGGGCCGTCCTTGGCGCCAGCCAGCGGGCTCTCCAGGCCGCTGTCGTAAAGCGTCCTCAGCGAGGAGCGAGCCTTCGCCTCCATCTCCGTGAAGGCCACGCGGTCCTCGGCAAGAACCTGGGCCTTGTCGTCCAGCTCGACCTTCCTCGCCTCCAACTCCTGCTCTAGCGCGCCTATGCGGTCACGGCGCCTCCTAAGCTTGACCTCCCTCTCCTTGACGGCCGCCTCGCGAGCCCTCACACCTTCTTCCTGCTCTTGGCGAAGGCGGGCCTCTTTCATGAGCTGGTCCCGTAGGCCTTGCAGCTCGTCCTCCAGCGCCTTGCAGCGACCACGGACGTCGACCACCTCCCCCAGGGCTACGTCATGAGCAGCCTTCGCCTCAAGGACGGCCTGCCTCTCCTCATCGCAAGCCGTCGAGGCCTGGACCAGCGCTGCCCGAATCGAATCGTCGGAGCGAATCCATCCTGAAGCCAGCTCCAAGCGCCCGGCCACCAAGTGAGGGGCGGCGCCAAGAAGATCCTGCCACAGCCGGTCCAGCTCAGCAGCAGCACGATCCAGAACGGCAAGAGGAGTCGAAGAGACAGCAGTCGGTGGAGTAGGAGGAGAAGGCGGCAGCGCGACCACAGCATCCTGAGGTGGAGCCTGCTGCGCCCCAACGGCTGTAGTGGCGGCAGTAGGCAAAGGCACCTCGGGAGTCACTTGGGCCATGGGGGCTGAGCTCGCCCCAGCCGGCTCAGCCAGGCCTCGCGAGGACGATCGGGCAGGAGAAGCCCGTGCGTCGCGGTCACCTTCCTTCGCGGGCAGAGGCGCTGCCACGGATGGAACCTCAGGAGCTCCCTTCGGCTTCTTTGCTGCGGGTGCCAGCCTGTCCAAGAGATATGGACGTCAAGCCTCAGCAGCAGAACAAGAAATAAAGACAAGAATCAAGCGCTTACGGGTCGTCGCCAGTGAGCTCAGGCAGCCTTCGGCCAAATTTGAAGCCTAAAAGCTGGCTGGAAGGGTCAACCTTGGGAAGCTCGGGAGCCGAAGGCGCGTTTGCGGTCCGCCTCAGGGCCGGGGCAAACCCGTGGGAGATCAGCTCGGTCCTGTCCTTCTTCGGGGTCGGGGGCAAGCTCCCGCCGCCCTGCTCGTCATCATCCTCGTCGTCATCGCTCGGAGAGAGGCGGAGAGCGCGGGACCTGCGCCAGGGGAGGGGAGCCCTCGACTCTCCGTCAGTCGCCTCGGAGTCAGGCCCTTTTTCCCACTCCCCTCCTTCCTCCTCTTTGCTGGAGTCGTCGGAGGACACGTCCACCGATTCCTCGGGAGTTTCCATGGGCACGGGCCCGTCCCCGTTGAACACGGGCATGGACTCCACTACCTGCTCCCAGTCGTCGCGGAGGAACAAGGGTGTAGGAGCGCCCTCCAACCTCGCCACATCGCCCCGACCAGAGATTGGAGGACCGCAGCCAGATCTTCGTCGGCCAAGGCCGCGGGGCTCGGATGGGGCCTCCACATCGGAAGTGAGTACTGACGAAGCGGAGCCAGCTGGTGCTCTAGGAATTCCCTCAACAGCGATGCGCCGGTCAGCTTCGCCGCCGCCATGTTGGCCGGCCTTAGATCCGCGTCCATCTTCTCCAACACCAGCTTCGCGCGGGGGTCCGCGAGCTCCGCTCGACCCCAGTTGCTGGAGCTCGTGGGTTGCTTCGTGGGCAAGATCAGCCGAGGGTGGATGCGCCCAGCGTCTGCCAAGACCCACTTGCTCCTGAAGCCCTCAATCCTTTTCCCGGGGTTCGAAATGGCAATGGTGCCACCGTACGCGATGAAGCTCGCGCATGCGAAAGCAGGGCCGCGAGAGGTCCGGAGGTAGAAGTAGTGGCGCAGCAAGGCCACTGAGGGTTGCACCCCTACGTGAGCCTCGCAGTAATAGGCGAAGATTGCCAGGAGAAGGACGGAGTTGGGGTGGAGATACACAATCCTTTTCCCAGCAGCAATGGCGCTTACAAAGAACGGATAGAAGGTGCTCCCTTGGCCCTCAGGGGCGGCGGAGCCGGCCTTGAACACCTTCGCCCCGTCGATGCCCTGCGCCGCCACCATCCGGCGCAACCGGGCGAGGCTCGCCTCCGAGCCATTCGGCGAGTCCAGGGAAGACGAGTACCAAGCTCCGGCCGGGGACTGACGAGGCGCCATGGCTTCCTAGGTCACGCGGTCGGAGTAGATCTGGAAATTTTGGAGGAAGGAAGGAGGGGCGCAAGAAAGGGGATCTGAGCAGCAACCGGAGAAAGCAAAAATAGCAAAGCCTAGGCAGATGCCGCTCCCTTATCAACTCGCGTGGTTGCTGAGGCGCCCACGTCCAGTCAACCGCCACGTGGCGCCCAAGGCCGCAGGCTGTTAGGGCCCGCGGCGCTTTGCTCTTGCCCTTTCGCCTCCCTGCATGGCCAAGTCCGGGCACGCCTTGGGCCCGGGGGCTAGTGTCGGCGTTCTGGGAACGGGGGTCCCCAGACTTGCCTGCCTGCAGCCGGCGGCGTGGCTCAAAAGGGGGCCCAGCACGGCCCATCTTCATCAACACAGACCCAAGACCCTCGCGAGGGGCCAAGCCTCGCGGGGCGGACGACACGGAGCTTCCTCAGGCACGGCCTCATCAGGCTGGCTCGTGAGGAGGCGGAGAGATCAAGGCGGGGTACCTCACAAGGTGCCCGTGACGCAAGCCATGACGACCAAGGGTGCCAGGCGGGCGCCAGCCCGCGCAGTGTCTTCCTTTCCTCTTTGGTGCAAAGGGAGAAAGCGTAGGCGAGAGCATCAAGCAAAGGCACCCATTTCGGTGCAACGAGACCAAGACCAGTCCAATGGCAGGGAGGAAGTCATTGTGGAGCCCAAGCCAGCGTCACCACCGGAGCCTTTGGCAGGCGAGGACCGACTTTAGTCAGGATAAGTGTACCAGATGTTCCCCTTCAAAATGGCCAATTGTTGGCGCCCTTCCCGCTCAATATTTGGGAAGAGGCCCAGGGCCTTTGCCTATAAATAGGACTAGCCACCCACAGGGTAGAGGGAGGGAGATCGGAGAGAGAATCGAGAAGAGAGAGAGAGAGAGAAGGGTGACTGAACTCCTCCTAGCAGTTCATCCCCTCAGCCAAGAACAGACCCTCGCGAGGCTGTTCTTCCTTGTATTGCTCATCATCATCAGCCCATTAGGCAATCCACCACACCACACACTGGAGTAGGGTATTACACTACAACGGTGGCCCGAACCAGTATAAACCCTGTGTCTCTTGTGCTGTTCTTTCCATAGCTTAGATCTTAGCGAGGCGGAGGGGTGCAGGTAGGTAGAAAGCGAAATCTCCGCGCGCACCCCAGTGTTTGAACCTCAAGGGTCTGCCGGAACCCGAAATCCGACAAATGAATTCAACAATATAACCATCACATAAAGCATTATTCTCATGATGCACAAGCATAGAAATTTTACTGCTCACCACATAAGCAAAATTCTTCTCATTCATAGTAGTGGGAGCAAACTCAACAAAATAACTATCATGTGAGGCATAATCCAATTGAGAATTAAAATCATTATGAAAAGTTTCATGGTTATCATTGTTATTTATAGCATACATGTCATCACAATAATCATCATAGATAGCAACTTTGTTCTCAAAATCAATTGGAACCTCTTCCGAAATAGTGGATTCATCACTAAATAAAGTTATGACCTCTCCAAATCCACTTTCATGATTATCATAATAAGATTCAACACCCTCCAAAATAGTGGGATCATTACTTCCTAAAGTTGACCCTCTTCCAAACCCACTTTCACCAATATAATCATCATAAATAGGAGGCATGCTTTCATCATAATAAATATTCTCATCAAAACTTGGGGGACTAAAATTATCATATTCATCAAACATAGCATCCCCAAGCTTGTGGCTTTGCATATCATTAGCATCATGGATATTCAAGGAATTAATAATAACAATATTGCAATCATGCTCATCATTCAAAGATTTAGTGCCAAACATTTTATAGACTTCTTCCTCTAACACTTGAGCACAATTTTCCTTTCCATCATTTTCATGAAAGACATAAAAAGATGAAGCATATGAGGCAACCTCAATTCCATTTTTTGTAGTTTTCTTTTATAGACTAAACTAGTGATAAAACAAGAAACTAAAAGATTCAATTGCAAGATCTAAAGATATACCTTCAAGCGTGAACCTCCCCGGCAACGGCGCCAGAAAAGAGCTTGATGTCTACTATGCAACCTTCTTCTTGTAGACTAGTGTTGGGCCTCCAAGCGCAGAGTTTTGTAGGACCGTAGTAAATTTCCCTCAAGTGGATGACCTAAGGTTTATCAATCCGTGGGAGGTGTGGGATGAAGATGGTCTCTGTCAAACAACCGTGCAACCAAATAACAAAGAGTCTCTTGTGTCCCCAACACACGCAATACAATGGTAAATTGTTATAACATCCCAAAATTCTAAATTTTGTAATGTTATATTAATTAAGTAATATTGATTTCTTGTGTGATTTGCGGTGCGAAATTGAGTGTAAATTTGAAACTTTTGAAAGTTGAATGAGAGGGAATAAAATGACTTCCCAAAACTTTCAGCTTGCATTTATGATCTCCATGAATTCAATTTCATTTTATCACAACACCCTGGAGTGAAGATGATATGACTTCTTACATTCAAATAAATGAATGGGGTTTGAAAAGATTTGAATTCCATTTGGAACTATTTCAAATTCGGAAACTTTATGCAACTCAATGAGTTTCATGAGAGAAGATAAAATGACTTCTTCAAATGCTAAGAAAGAGAGTTGGAAGTTTCAAAGAATCAAATTGAAAGTCCTTTGAAGTTTTTTTGAAACTCATTTTTCAATTTGGAGATATTTGGTTCTTATTCAAATTATTTTTATCCAAAAATATAATATATGGAAAATAGGGTAAAATGATTCCCTACAGTAGTAAATTGGAGAAAAATGAGTTTGAAATTAATTTGGTATTTTAAAATATTTTTATTTGGTTTTAAAGGAACCAGCAGTACTGTTTGCATTATTTAAATTTTTACAGAATTTATTTGCTGCTGAAAGTATGTTCATGTTTTAGGAATAAAATTTCTGAAAATTTTGATATATAATTGCATCCCAAATTTTGAATTTGGAATGTTATACATAGGTCATTCATGCATATCATATTTTGTTGCATTTTGTTTCGTGATCCTCAAAATTCTAAGCAACTCAAAGACCCTCGAAGAGAGTTGGGGATTTCACCGTTTTCATATTTGAGTTTTATCAAATATCGAAACGAGGATCATTGGTTTTATTATTTTTCTCTCCAAAATATTTTCATAATAAAAGATATGAGATGAGATAATATGACTTCTCCAAAATAAATGAAATATTGGAGGAAAAATATTAAAATCAAATATTTGATTTTATTCAGATTTTATTTCTATTTTATTTGCATAGGAAAAATACGTGTTTTTTAAAATTGCATATTAGGCCCAAATAAATGTTCACCTTGTCCGACATATTTTTAGAGGACGGGGAAAACTTGTTTCGGGATTTTTGGAGTCTGTTTAGTATTCTTTTTCCTCGTTTTTCTGCGACGGAATTATTTTTAAAAAAAAGTCAACCGACCTACGGGCCGTGTCCAGCCCGGACTCCCCAGGCCAGGCCGCCTTATAAGCCCCCGAGCCGCCCCGAGCCGCAGCCCACCCCGCCGCCAGCCGCCCGCGCCTCCCAAACCCTAGCCACGCGCCGCGCCAGCCGCCGCCGCCGCCGACTTCGCCGGAGCCGCCGCCGTTTTTCTCCTCGTCGGTTTTTTCGGTAAACCCTAGATCTAGATCCGTTTTTTTAATTTTCGGTTTATTTCTTTAGATCGGTTTTTTGTTCGGTTAAATAGCGGACGTTCGTCCATACGTTCGTTTTAACGAACGGTTTTCGCCGGTTAGTCATAGACAACGAACGTTCGTTCGTTAGCCAGTTCGTCCGTTTTTCTTTTTCTCAGGTTTTTCGCGATTATTTTCGATCGTGATTTCTGATCTGATTTTCGTTTTAGTTTATCTTTTCGCTCGTTTATCGGAATCAGGCGATTCAAGCACCTAGATCTTTGTCTCGAAACCCTCTTCTGTTTAACCAATTTGAACAAGATTTTGGTATTGTAAAAATTTGACTTTAGTTCAGATTAGTAATCAGATCTTGTTTCCTTCGCAGTTTGAGTTTCGTTGCTCCGTTTGATTTGATTCTTTTTGCAAACCAGAGTTCTTAAGTTGAACTTTCTAGTTAGATCTTCTTACTTGAGTTTTACCTGTGCATCTCTGCTTGATTGCTTATGTATACTATTGTTTGTTTGCGATAGAACACCCGGAGTGCGAAGTGTGCTACTACGAGTCTCTAGGTTTCACAGATCATCAGCAAGGCAAGTAACACATTGATCATACTCTTTTCATACCCAGTTTTATGCATTAGTTCCAATCCTCAAACACTGCATGATTAGGAAGTGATTAACTTGTGGGTATTGGGAAGTAGATGATGAGGTAGAACCTATTACATGTTTATTATCAAACCCTCGGGAGTTACTTCTACGTTATGCCTATATTGCTATGCTATCCTCGTAGACGTGGATTGGGTTCGAGTGTATCCATGACAGATGTGAGATTGTTAACAAATGGTTCAACTTAAGGTGGCAACTTTAATACACATCTGGGTGGATTGCTTGTTTGGGCACCTGGAGAATCCAGTGTTGTCCTAGGATATCCCGGAGTACCCGTGTGATTTTCCTACGGTCCGCCACCCAGGCTCAAAGGGATCTTAAGATTATTCATGCTAGAAACTTCCGTGTGCAGCCACAAGCCATTATGGGCTCTGGCATAGTATGAGTAGGTTGTGTTACCTCTTTCAGTGGTGGGCTAGCAGATGTAGAGGGAAAGTAGGTGTAACTGTCCACCCAGAGTAAAGAGTTAATGCTTCTGAAAGACTGTGTCTCGGTCATCCGTTTCTCAAACACCATGTAGTGCGAGAAATCCAACAGAGGAGATGGAGTCTTGTGGGGAAAAGTGCGCAAACCTCTGTAGAGTGTACAATCTAATCAGGGTTAGCCGTGTCCTTTGTTATGGACATCTTGAGTATCTAGTATTTGGATTATCCTATTGTATCTCATCACCCTAATTCAATTGGATGGGTTAATGAATTACTTTAATTGGGATTGAGTCGGAGGAACTTCTCAATGATGTTTCAACTACCATGATAGTTAAAATAAAACTTATTCCTTTGTTGTAGGAAAAAATTGGCTTTTCGCAAAAACATATTAACCATACAGCCTCCACCAGCCATATTGCGTATAGTGTTAGCATTATTATGTTCATTGCTCTAATGTGTTACATTGCCAGCATATTCCATGTGCTGACCCGTAATTCGGGCTGCAACGTATCATGTTGCAGACTTTTCAGACGAGGAGTAAGGTTCGCTAGGTCGTTGCCGTGTAGCTCAGCTACGTCATTGGAGTTGATGGACTCACTTTATCATCCAAGCCTTCCGTTGTTATCGTATTAGATGGCCTTAAGCCATATTATTGTAATAAGTTCTCTTTTGGAGACATTCGATGTAATAAGTGTGTGATTGCTACTCTGTTGTAAATCCTTCGAGTACTGTGTGTGTCAGCATTACCGATCCAGGGATGACACTGAAACACAGAGACTTGACCATTTGAGGTCGGGTCGCTACAAGATGGTATCAGAGCACACGTTGAGTGTAGGACACGACCACTAAGCTAAGCCCGAGATCACTACTCTCTTCTCATTTCTGACTCCTCTCCATTTTCTACTCTTTAGGATGGCAGAGGCAAGGAACAAGTTTGCACAACCGGATGAAGAAGCACCTTTTGGACGACACTTGAAGGAAGTCACTAAGTACCTGAACATTGGAATACCAAGCTTCACCTGGACTTACAATGCCACTTTATCAGAAGAGGAGCAATGGATGATTCGAGTTCAAGTTCCAGGAAGGACATTCATGCCAGTCACTGAGCCCATAGAGTTTTCCTTCGATGCACCAACCTGGAGTCTAGGAAAGAGTATGGCAGCCCACATCACCGTGGGACACATTGGAGAAGTCTACAAGAAGGATCTTAAGGATACTATCTACCAGATTTGTGGGCGCCGAGATGAGCAATGGGAGATGATCAGCACCAGGAAGGACAGATCCATTGCAGCTCTCATCCATGAGTTAAATCAGCACATTCGTCGCTAGGAGAACCAGATGTGCGCATGCATGATAGATCTGAAGAAGGCAATGACAAGGATCTCCGAGCTTGAAGAAGAACTCAAGTCTACACATGATGGATACGAGGAGGTGATGGCGATACTAGTGGAGATGAATGATGACCTGACAAAGAAGCTAGGAGTATTCATGGGAGACCCCGCACCAAGAGGAGAAGACGACGAACCCAAGGAGATTCGTTCTGAAGACTACATCCTCATCGACGACACCGACTCGGACCTCGACGATAGTGATGATGACTATGTTGATGAAGCTGGCGTAGATATCATGGAGTCTTCTACCGATCAACTTTTCTAAACGACCACCATATCAGTAGTAGAATTCCACCATGTATATAGTATAGTCCGAGCACTTTTGTAACGATCATTCTAGACCGATTTTATGCCCTTGCTTGATTGATTGAGTGACATGATTGTGTTTGTCTCATGTGCGTATGGGTAGTGTTTTCTCACTAGACCTCATTCTATTCTATTTCTCTTCCCTCTAAACCCTCAGATTCCTCCGGGACGTGACCCCGGATTTACCTTTCCACCGGAGCTCACTCAGTTGATCCAGCAGAAGAATACCTTGATGCAGTTGTTAGTTCAGAATCAAGGCAACAACAACAACAACCCACTGCCACCACCACCAATTGACAACTTAGCCCGTTTTCTGAGGCTGCAGCCGCCGGTGTTTTCCAGTAGTAGCATCGAGCCGATAGTGGCAGATGATTGGCTCCGCGGGATTGGAAGGGAGTTAACCACTGCAGGATGCACAGATGCTGAGAAGGTGCGTTTTGCCGCACATCAGTTGGATGAACCAACAGCCTCATGGTGGGAGAATTACACTGTCACCTATCCTATAGCCACTGTTACATGGGACCAGTTTCAGCAGGCTTTTCGCACTGCCCATGTATCAACATGAGCTATGAGCATGAAGAAGTGTGAGTTTTGCAACTTACGCCAAGGGAACCGTAATGTGGGGCAGTACGTGGATGAATTTAGTAAGTTATCTCCTTATGCCCCTGATGATGTGGCCACCGATGCCGCAAAATAGGAGAAGTTTATGGAAGGGCTGAATGATGAGATGAGCATGCAATTGATGGTGGCAACATTCAACAACTACCAGGAGTTGGTAGACAAGGCTCTTATGATTGAAGGGAAGCAGCAGCAGATTGAGAGCCTCAAAAGGAAGTATGGACATGGGAGGTACAACTCAGGAGCTCAGCAAAAGCCTCATTTAACCCTGAACTCGGGAGGACTTGTCCATAACCATGGAGGTCACACCCACAATGGAGGGAGTTCTCACAACCACAGTGGCCCCAAGAATGGAAACGGGAACGGAGCATGTAGTAATCAGAACCGCACTAACCCAGCCACACCTGCCAAGAAGGACCTAAGTCACATTACTTGTTTCAAGTGCGGGAAGACGGGACACTACGCCATTGAGTGCCCTGAGGCGAAGAATAGGAATGGCAATGGAAGTGCTAGGAAGAAGCCCAACCCTTTCAAAAGGGGACAAGTGAACCAAGTGAACATGAAGGAGGTTGAGGAGTAGCCTGATGCCGTTATCGGTAAGTTTTTAGTGAAGTCATTTACTGCAATCGTTCTTTTTGACACCGGTGCATCTATCGGCGTTCTGGGAACGGGGGTCCCCAGACTTGCGTGCCTGCGGCCTGCGATGTGGCTCAAAGGGGGCCCAGCACGGCCCGTCTTCACCAACACAAACCCAAGACCCTCGCGAGGGGCCAAGCCTCGCGGGGGGGACGACGCGGAGCTTCCTCAGGCACGGCCTCGTCAGGATGGCTCATGAGGAGGCGGAGAGATTAAGGCGGGGTACCTCACGAGGTGCCCGTGACACAAGCCATGATGACTCAGGGCGCCAGGCGGGTGCTAGCCCGCGCGGCGTCCTCCTTTCCTCTTTGGTGCAAAGGGGGCAAGCGCAGCCGCGGAGTACCGAGGCATCAGGCAAAGGTTGCCATTTCGGTGCAACGAGACCAAGACCAGGAGGACTGCGAGACGGAGGTCACCGTGGAGCCCAAGACGGCGTCATCACCAGAGCTTTGCGCAGGTGAAGACTACTATTGTCAGGATAGCTGATACTTGCTGTCCCCCTTCAAATTAGCCCGCCATTGTTGGCTCCCTTCCCGCTCGATATTTGGGAAGAGGACCAGGGCCTCTATAAATAGGACCAGCTACCCACATAGGAAGGGATAAGGAGGTCGGAAGTGAGAGAGAGAGAGAGGAAGAGATAGAGAGGAAAAGCTGACTGGACTCTTCTCAGTAGTTCATCCCCCCAGCCAAGAACAGACCCTCGCGAGGCTGTTCTTCCTTGTATTGTTCATCATCATCAGCCCAAGAGGCAATCCACCACACCACACACTGGAGTAGGGTATTACACCAGAACGGTGGGCCGAACCAGTATAAACCCTGTGTCTCTTGTGTTGTTCTTTCCTTTGTTTAGATCCTAGCATGGCGGAGGGGTGCAGGTAGGTAGGAGGCGAAATCTCCGTGCGCACCCCAGTGTTCGAACCTCAAGGGTCTGCCGGAACCCGAAATCCGACATTTGGCGCGCCAGGTAGGGGTGCGCCGGGATTCGTCTTCCACCACCCCGTTCTCCTCCGACCATCACGCCCATGTCTGACACTCGTCGGGCCCACGCCGAGCGCCGGGCCGCATTCGCTTCCCGCGTCGCCCAGACGGCCCCTGTCGGCGGGCATCCACGCCGTTCCTCGTCACCTGCCGTCAACGCTGCCACCGGCTCGGCGGGAGACGGGCGGCAAGCATCGTCCCGGCATCTGTCCGTGCGGCAGGGTGGCCGCACCACAACTCCCTCGCTCACCCCAGCTGGTTCTTCGTCCGGCGCGCTCCGCGCGCCATGGAGCCCTGCAACCTCTCCCCCACCTATCGCGCAGCACCAACACCCCTGGTCGTCGCGGCCCTCTTGGGCGGCTCGCTGGCGCCGCCTACAAGTCACCACGTCAAGCCGTTCATCCGCCGGGTCAGCGCCGCTTCCACGCGGCAGGGGGCTCCCCTGGATCGGGCGGCGCCCGAGACCGGCCTGACCTTCATTTCGGAGGACCACCCCTCCAACTCGGTCTGCTCGGGGTGCGCTCCCCATGCTGTGCAACCCCACCATCTGCCAGGTGGCCGTCACCAGAACCCTCACTGATGGTGGCGCGGGCCTCAGCATGCTCTCGGTCGAGGCCTTCAATCTCCTCTGCATACCCCAGGAATGGCTGCGACCCAGCCGGCCCTTCTCAGGCATTGGGGGCGGATCGTCCAGCTCCTTGGGACAAATCCGGCTCCCAGTAACCTTCGGCGCCTATGACAACTTCCGCACGGAGCTGGTCGACTTCGACATCGCCCCCATCGGCCTCCCCTACAACGCCATCCTCGGCTACCCGGCGCTGGCCCAGTTCATGGCCGCGACGCACCCGGCGTACAACCTCATGAAGATGCCCGGGAGCAGCGGTGTCCTCACCGTGCACGGGGACACCGGGGACGCTTTGCGGGTGCTCAAGCTCGTCTTCAAGACGGCGGCGTCGGCACAGCCCGCCGACTTGGAGGCCCCTGAGCCCAAGGGAGCTGTGCCGCCAAGAAGAAACAGTTGTTCACTCAAGACAAGGCAGAAACCAAGCAGATACCTGTCGATGAGGACGGGTCCACCAACACCACTTTCACCATAGGCGCCCACCTCAAACCCGAGCAGGAGGAGGCCCTGCTGGGGTTCCTACGCACAAACAAGAAGGTATTCGCTTGGGAGCCAGACCAGTTGGCAGGGATCCCCAGGAGTGTAATCGAGCATCACCTCAACGTGTGCCCCAACGTGCGCCCTGTGAAGCAGAAGGCCAGGCGGCAGTCCACAGAAAAGCAGGCCTTCATCGTCCAAGAGACCCACAAATTAGAGGCCGCTAGGGTCATTCGCGAGGTCCAATACCCAGATTGGTTGGCCAATCCTGTCGTTGTGCCAAAGAAGGGAGGGAGGGAACGCATGTGTGTCGACTTCACCAACCTCAACAAAGCGTGCCCGCAAGATCCGTTCCCGCTCTCCCGCATCGACCAGATCGTCGATTCCACTGCGGAGTGCGACCTATTATGCTTCCTGGATGCCTTCTCTGGGTATCACCAGATCAAGATGGTGGTAGAAGACGTCGAGAAGACAGCCTTCCTAACCGTGTGTGGGGTGTACTGCTACACATGCATGCCATTCGGGCTGGGTAACGTAGGGGCGACCTTTCAGCGGCTGATGCACATCGCCTTGGGCCCGCAGCTCGGGAAGAATGTTGAAGCTTATGTCGATGACATCATGGTAAAATCTCGGGAGGCCAGGACCTTGATACAAGACCTAGAGGAAACCTTTGTGAGCCTCAACGCAGTGAACCTACGGCTCAACCTAGAGAAGTGTGTGTTTGGAGTCCCCTCGGGCAAGCTCTTGGGCTTCCTCGTGTCCCACCGAGGCATCGAGGCTAACCCGGAGAAGGTCAAGGCAGTGGAAGACATGAGCCCACCAATGATCCTCAGAGAAATGCAGAAGCTCACGGGGCGCGTGACCGCGCTAGGGCGCTTCATCTCCAAGTTGGGGGAGCGAGCGCTACCCTTCTTCCAGCTAATGAAGAAAAATGGGCCCTTCGAGTGGACTGAAGAGGCCGACAAGGCGTTCCAGGATCTCAAGAGGTACCTGACCAGTCCACCGGTCATGGTGGCTCCGCGCCCTCAAGAGCCCCTGGTGCTTTACCTCGCCGCCACTCCCTACTCCGCCAGTGCGGCCTTCGTGGCAGTCAGAGAGGAGCATCGAATCAAGACCCGGCAGTGGCCCGGGACAAGGCGGAACAGGAACGGGGAAGGCCCACAGAAACCGCCACAGCGGCTGAGGAGGATCAGCCGCCGCAGAGGGGCGCACCGGAGGCGGAAGAGGCCCCACTCCCAGATGGCCAGTCTCAGGAGGCCTCATTGCCTCAAGAGGCGCCAAGGACTCTGAAGGGTGCCACCAGCACTGACGCACTCCACCTCGTTGAGCACCCAGTGTACTTCGTCAGCACGGTGTTGCGGGATGCAAGGGCACGGTACCCCATGCCTCAGAAACTCCTCCTCGAGCTACTGGTGGCCTCGCGCAAGCTTCGGCACTATTTTCAGGGTCACCCCATCAAGCACGACCAGGGTCATCAAGGGGGCAGCGTTGGCGGATTTTGTGGCAGAATGGACAGAGGCGCCAGGCCTCAAGGCCGACGAGGATCGGTCCCTGTCCCCGGGAAGCGAGGCACCAGAAGGCTGGGTCATGTACTTCGATGGGGCGTTCTCTAGGCACGACGCTGGGGCTGGGGCGGTGCTTATATCGCCCACTTAGGACAAGCTCTATTACGCCGTGCAGCTCTGCTTCCAGCAAGGTGAAAAGGTCTCCAACAACATATCGGAGTATGAAGGTTTAATAGCGGGCTTGAAGGCCGCAGCCGCCGTGGGGGTGAAACGCCTCACCATCAAGGGCGATTCGCGGCTCCTTGTCAATTTCTCCAACAAGGTGTATGAGCCGAAGGATGAGCACATGGAAGCCTACCTTGCAGAGGTCCGCAGGATGGAGAAGCAGTTCTGGGGGTTGGAGTTGCAGCATGTGCCTCGTGGCACCAATCAGGAAGCCGATGACATCGCCAAACGCGCGTCCAGGCGGTTACCTCAGGAGCCTGGCGTTTTCGAGGAGCGGCTCTTCAAGCCTTTAGCCCTGCCGTCATTATCAAACACGGCTCAGCCCCGGGAGGAGCTCCCCCAGCCACCTGCCTCAAGAGCTCCGTCCTGTGGCCCGGCCTCGGGAGCACGCCTGCTCCTGACAATGGAACCTCAGGAGGGATGTTGGATCGCGGAGCTCCGGAGCTACTTAACGCAAGGGACCCTGCCGGAGAAGGAGGAGGAAGCAGAGTGAGTGGCACGCCAGGCCACGGCATACTGCATCAAAGATGGAGAGCTCTACCGGAAGCGACCAAACAATGTATCCCTGCACTGCATCTCCAGGGAGCAAGGGAAGGAACTACTGGAAGATATACACGGCGGAGACTGCGGGCATCATTCATCATCACGGACCCTCGTCGGCAAGGAGTTCCGCAGTGGGTTTTATTGGCCCACCGCGCTCAATGACGCCATCGAACTAGTGAAAGCTTGTGAGGCCTGCCAGTTCCACGCTAAGCAGATCCATCAGCCAGCAGGGGGCTTGCAGACTATCCCCCTTTCGTGGCCATTCGCAGTCTGGGGGCTGGACATCTTGGGCCCGTTTCCTCGGGCGCCAGGGGGCTACCGCTACCTTTACGTTGCCGTGGACAAGTTCACCAAGTGGGCTGAAGTAGAGGCTGTCCGCACCATTCTCGCGGGTTCCGCGGTCAAGTTCATCAAGGGCATCATGAGCCGGTTCGGGGTGCCGAATCGCATCATCACGGAAAACCGTTCGCAGTTCACCAGTAACCTCTTCAAAACATACTATGCTAACCTTGGAACGCAGATATGCTACGCTTCAGTGGCGCACCCCCGGAGCAACGGCCAGGCCAAGTGAGCCAACGCGGAGGTCTTGAGGGGCCTCAAAACCAGGACATTCAAGAAGAAGCTGGAGGCCTGCGACAGAGGTTGGTACGACGAGCTTTAGTCCGTGTTGTGGTCCATCCGCACAACCGCGACCAAGCCGATTGGGGAGACCCCGTTCTTCCTGGTCTACGGAGCCGAAGTGGTCCTCCCTCACGTGGTCAAACGTCGCTCCGCGCGGGTCCTGGCATTCGACGAGGCACAACAGGACGCCATGCGGGGGATGGACCTCGTGCTGGGGGAGGAATGTCGCCGAGATGCCGCGCTACGAGCGGCGAGGTACCAACAAGCACTGCGGCGTTATCACTGCCGCAACATCCGCCCCAGAACTCTCGAGGTAGGAGACCTCGTGCTCAGGCGGGTCCTCTCTAGGGAGGGGCATCACAAGCTCTCTCCCATGTGGGAGGGCCCGTTCAAAGTTGTTCATGTTTCCAGGCCCGGCTCCGCGCGCTTGGAAACTCCGGAGGGGGTGCCAGTCCAGAATGCGTGGAACATCCAGCACCTCCGGAGGTTCTACCCCTAAAAAGGCCCAGAGCCTGTGAAGAAGGCAAATGCCTGTGAAGCTATCGCGTTTTGGAAAAGGCCCGGAGCCTGTGCAGAAGGCGAATGCCTGTGAAGCTATCGCGTTTTGGAAAAGGCCCAGAGCCTGTGAAGAAGGCGAATGCCTGTGAAGCTATCGCGTTTTGGAAAAGGCCCGGAGCCTGTGAAGAAGGCGAATGCCTGTGAAGCTATCGCGTTTTGGAAAAGGCCCGGAGCCTGTGAAGAAGGCGAATGCCTGTGAAGCTATCGCGTTTTGGAAAAGGCCCAGAGCCTGTGAAGAAGGCGAATGCCTAATAGCCTGTGAAGCTATCAGGAGGGGGCAGCCGAGCGCCCTCGCGAGTGTCCCCATCCTAGTCATTCAAAGGGTTCGCGACCTGGGCCCCTTGCAGGAGCACCCCTCCAGTCCGTGCCCCTCGGGCATCGCAACACAGACACAGGGCCTTGGTCGGTCGCCCCCACGGTTGGGGCCGGGAACCATCCACGCGTGGGCACGTAGCCGGAAGGTATGATTAACAGCAATAACCCATACACGCCCCCGTGGGGGTCCACACTACTATCCTTTTTACACAGGAAAAAGGAAAAGAAAGAACAAATCTGGTGCAGCTCGCCTCGCACCGGCCCGCAGGGAAGCCCGAGCTGCCTCCGGAGCTCAGGCGGACTCCCTCTCGCACTTCACCAGGGCGCGACGGTGGGCGGACACGCTACCACCTCCCAAGCAGATATGACGGCGTCGAGGCTGACCACGGCCACCGCTAGAAGAGTCGCCGCCTGAAGAAGAACTGGAGAAGCTTGAGGAACCCTGAGCGCCGCCGGCCGCGCGAGCGCTGCCCTCTCCATCATCGCCGGAGCTGGGTTCCCAGCCGCGGTCGTCACCCTCGGGGCAGCACCCCGCGCGGCGACCATCTTTCCCAAACACCCTCACGTAGAGGGTGGCATCACTGTCGAACTTGAAGTGTAGGGTGCACCGACGGCCCAGGCCACGCACGCGGGCAAACGACTGCCAGCCGCGGGCCAGGGCCAGGCTCCCGGCTGCGGAGACCTCCAGTGAAACCCATGAGGCCCGGCTGCAGCAGCCGTCGGCCTGAAGCCAGAGGCCGCCCGGGGCGCCGGCCGGGAGCTCGCCAAGGAGGAAGAGAGGAAGTGGAAGCCGGGTGCTAGTCGGCTCCGCCGACCACATGACGAACTCCGGCAGCACCTCAGCAGCGCGGAAGCGCGGCATGGGGGTTTGCGCAGATGAAGCGCACCCCCCGGTCGCAGCAATCCGCACGCCACCGTGCTGGAAAGCGTCTCCGCGGCTGCGGGGAGCTGCCGTGGTGGCCACAGGATGTTTGCGGGGGCGCCCTCGGCCGCGCTTGGGCGGAGGAGAGGCATGCCCAACCTGGCAAGCCTTCCCCTTCTCCGCGGCCGAGAACCTCCTCAACGGGGCCATGAAGAAGAAGAAGGAGAAGCGAGGGGAGATAAACTGGAAGGGCGCACGTCGATCAGTACTTATAGCTGGCAAGGGCCAACCGACGGCCCCCACGATCGCAGGTAATCATGACCCGCTTTGCATGTAGGGACTTGTCTAAGACATGCAGTTGCCGAGGCGCCATGGGGAAGTGGAGACACCCATGTCCAATCAACCGCCACGCGGCGCCCAAGGCCGCAGGCTGTTAGGGCCCGCGGCGCTTCGCTCTTGCCCTTTCGCCTCCCTGCATGGCCAAGTCCGGGCGCGCCTTGGGCCCGGGGGCTACTATCGGCGTTCTGGAAATGGGGGTCCCCAGACTTGCCTGCCTGCGGCCTGTGACGTGGCTCAAAGGGGGCCCGGCACGGCCCGTCTTCACCAACACAAATCCAAGACCCTCGCGAGGGGCCAAGCCTCGCGGGGCGGATGACGCGGAGCTTCCTCAGGCATGGCCTCGTCAGGCTGGCTCACGAGGAGGCGGAGAGATTAAGGCGGGGTACCTCACGATGTGCCCGTGACGCAAGCCATGACGACTCAGGGCGCCAGGCGGGTGCCAACCCGCGCGGCGTCCTCCTTTCCTCTTTGGTGCAAAGGGGGCAAGCGCAGCCGCGGAGTACTGAGGCATCAGGCAAAGGTTGCCATTTCGGTGCAACGAGACCAAGACCAGGAGGACTACGAGACGGAGGTCACCATGGAGCCCAAGACGGCGTCATCACCAGAGCTTTGCGTAGGCGAAGACTACTTTTGTCAGGATAGCTGATACTTGTTGTCCCCCTTCAAATTAGCCCGCCATTGTTGGCTCCCTTCCTGCTCGATATATGGGAAGAGGACCAGGGCCTCTATAAATAGGACCAGCCACCCACATTGGAAGGGATAAGGAGGTCGGAAGTGAGAGAGAGTGAGAGGAAGAGATAGAGAGGAAAAGGTGACTGAACTCTTCTCAGTAGTTCATCCCCCCCAGCCAAGAACAGACCCTCGTGAGGCTGTTCTTCCTTGTATTGTTCATCATCATCAGCCCAAGAGGCAATCCACCACACCACACACTTGAGTAGGGTATTACACCACAACGGTGGCCCGAACCAGTATAAACCCTGTGTCTCTTGTGTTGTTCTTTCCTTAGTTTAGATCCTAGCATGGCGGAGGGGTGCAGGTAGGTAGGAGGCGAAATCTCCACGCGCACCCCAGTGTTCGAACCTCAAGGGTCTGCCGAAACCCGAAATCCGACAGCATCGCATTCATACATATCAAGGGGATTCGTGGATAAGTATAAACTGCCCATTAAATGACTTAGGACACCTATGCTAGTAACCTCACCCGGAGCTGAGTATATGGCAAGTAGTGGAGGTTTTCATATGCCATTAACCATTGGAAGCCATGTTTTCCCCTCAGACCTGATAATTTTGGAGTCACAAGGATTGGATGTGATACTAGGAATGGATTGGCTATCGATGTATGGGGGAAACATCGATTGCGCGAGTAAGTCGATACTGCTCACCACCCCGGAGGGAAAAAGGATCAAGTATGTATCTAGGCATGCGCCTAGGAGGAGCCAAGTAAATACCCTCACGGGAGTTATTCAGGATGAAGTGCTTGTAGTAAAGGATTACCCAGATGTTTTTCCAGAGGAGTTACCAGGCATGCCACTAGATCGAGACATCGAGTTTTTGATAGAGCTATTGCCAGGCACCGGGCCAATATCTAAGAGACCCTACCGGATGCCCGCAAATGATCTAGAAGAGATCAAGAAGCAGATTAAGGAGTTGTTGGAGAAAGGTTACATTCGACGGAGTTCATCACCATGGGGAGCCCCAGTGCTTTTGGTTGAGAAGAAGGATAAATCTCTAAGAATGGTTGTTGATTATCGTGCGTTGAATGAGGTGACGATCAAGAACAAGTACCCACTACCGATGATCAATGATTTATTCGACCAGTTGATAGGAGCTAAAGTGTTTTCGAAGATCAATCTGTGATCAGGATATCACCAGCTGAAGATTCGAGAAAAGGATATACCTAAGACAGCTTTCACCAAAAGGTATGGGCTGTATGAGTATACGGTCATGTCTTTTGGATTGACTAACGCCCCTGCCTATTTCATGAGTATGATGAACAAGGTGTTCATGGAGTTCTTGGATAAGTTCGTCGTGGTGTTCATTGATGATATCTTGGTATACTCGAAGAGTGAAGAGGAGCACAAGGAACATCTGCGTAAGGTTCTAGAGAAGCTCAGGGAACATCAGTTGTATGCCAAGTTCAGCAAATGTGAGTTTTGGTTGAAGGAAGTTGGATTTCTTGGACATGTTATATCAGGAGAGGGTATAGCAGTAGATCCCACCAAGGTTCAGTCAGTCACTGAGTGGTTGGCACCCACCTCAGTTGGAGAGATCCGTAGTTTTCTTGGACTCGCGGGATATTATCGGAGATTTATTAAAAATTTCTCTAAGATTGCAAATCCTATGATGACATTGTTGAAGAAGGACACAAAGTTCCATTGAACTGAGGAATGTGAAGCAAGTTTCCATGAGTTGAAGAAGCGTTTGACTACAGCCCCAGTGCTGATTTTGCCGGATATACGCAAGGACTTCCAAGTGTATTGTGATGCTTCATGCTTAGGACTTGGAGGAGTATTGATGCAAGAGGGAAGAGTTGTTTCGTATGCCTCACGACAACTGAAACCGCATGAGTTAAATTATGCCACACATGATTTGGAGTTAGCAGCCGTAGTGCATACACTCAAGCCATGGAGACATTTTCTCATCGGAAACCGTTGCGACGTATACATGGATCACAAGAGTTTGAAGTACATCTTCACACAGAAGGAGCTTAACCTCAGGCAGAGGAGATGGTTGGAGCTCATAAAGGATTATGACATGAAGCTGCATTGTCATCCAGGAAAGGCCAATGTCGTAGCAGACGCTTTGAGCCATAAGAGTTATGTTAACACCCTCGTACGCGGAGAGATGCCAAAGGAGTTAGCCGAGGATCTCAAGGAACTTCGATTAGAGATAGTTCCTAAAGGCTTTTTGGCAACATTGGAGGTTCAGTCAACACTATTGGAAAAGATTCGAGAAGCTCAAAAGGATGACAAAGAGATCATTGAGATATAAGAGAAGATGCGTGAAGGCAAAGCCCAATGTTTTCGTGAGGATGAGCACGACACCCTGTGGTTTGAGGACCGTATATATGTGCCCAATAATGCAGAGATCAGAAAGTTGATACTATAGGAAGCTCATGACTCACCATACTCGATACACCCCGGAAACACCAAGATGTATTTGGATTTGAAGGACCGTTTCTGGTGGACTGGTATGAAGAAGGATATTGCCGAGTATGTAGCCGTATGCGATGTATGTCAGAGAGTGAAGGCAGAACATCAGAAGCCAGCAGTATTGCTACAGCCTATGCCGATACCCGAATGGAAGTGGGATAAACTTGGCATGGACTTTATCACCGGATTGCCCAGGACCAAATCAGGATATGATTCTATATGGGTAGTGGTTGATCGCTTGACTAAAGTGGCTCACTTTATCCCAATGAAACCCACTTATACAAGTGCAAAGTTGGCCAAGATATACATGACCAGGATCGTATGTCTGCATGGAGTTCCGAGGACCATCGTATCAGATAGAGGAATGCAGTGTACTTCAAAATTTTGGCATCAGTTGCACCAGACTTTGGGGACCAGACTAGAGTTCAACACAGCATTTCATCCACGGACGGATGGATAGACTGAGAGAGTCAATCAGATTCTGGAGGACATGTTGAGAGCTTGTGCACTAGACTATGGATCTAGTTGGGACGACAACTTGCCTTATGCAGAGTTCTCGTACAACAACAACTACCAGGAGAGTTTGAAGATGGCACCGTTCGAAGCCTTGTATGGGAGAAGATGCCGAACACCGTTGATGTGGGATGAAGTTGGAGACCGGCAGTTGTTTGGACCAGATTTGATTAAGGAATCCGAAGAGAAGATTAAACTGATTTGAGATAGACTGAAGGTAGCTCAGTCAACGCAGAAGAGTTATGCAGACTCAAAACGCAAGGAGGTAGTCTATGAAATCGGAGACAGAGCATATCTGCGAGTTTCACCTTTGCGAGGTGTTAAACACTTTGGAGTTAAGGGAAAGTTAGCCCCGAGATTTGTGGGACCATACCGTGTTTTGGAACGCATGGGGGAGGTTACCTACAAGTTGGAGTTACCTGAAGGACTGTCAGGAGTTCATGATGTGTTTCACGTTTCCCAGTTGAAGAAATGTCATGCTGAGATGGCCGATATACCACTGAGAGATACAGTACCCCTGGAGGCAATTCAGGTGGACAATGATTTGACCTATGAAGAGAAACCTGTCAAAATTCTTAAGTTTGCCAGCCGAGTCACTCGTAGTAAGGTTATCAAGTTTTGCCAAGTTCAGTGGAGCCACCATACCGAGGATGAAGCCACCTGGGAACGACAGGATGATCTTCGCAAAGAACACCCACACCAATTTTCTAGCCAACCCAAATCTCGAGGGCGAGATTCATCTTAAGGGTGGTAGGTTTGTAACATCCCAAATTTTCAATTTGGAATGTTATACATAGGTCATTAATGCATATCATATTTTGTTGCATTTTGTTTCGCGATCCTCGAAATTCTAAGCAACTCAAGGACCCCGGAGAGAGTTGGGGATTTCACCGTTTTCATATTTGAATTTTATCAAATATCGAAACGAGGATTATTGGTTTTATTATTTTTCTCTCCAAAATATTTTCATACTAAAAGATATGAGAGGAGATAATATGACTTCTCCAAAATAAATGAAATATTGGACGAAAAATATTAATACCAAATATTTGATTTTATTTGGATTTTATTTCTATTTTATTTGCATAGGAAAAATGCGCGTTTTTCAAAATTGCATATTAGGCCCAAATAAATGTTCACCTTGTCCGGCATATTTTTAGAGGACGGGCAAAATTTGTTTCGGGATTTTTGGAGTCCGTTTAGTATTTTTTTCCTCATTTTCCTGGGACAGAATTATTTTTAAAAAAAGTTTTTTTTTTCGAGAGTACACCAAAGGCGTACCTTATCTTTATAGAAGGGGAGAAAAAGTTGTACAAGACTCCGTGGTTGGACGAAGAAGCCTACCACGGAAACGCTTACTCCTAAAAAAACACAAAAGCCTACTCTCTCACGAAAGGACCTAACCCCTCAACTCCTAGGCCCGCCTTCTTCCAAAGCTTGATCTCGTCATGTATGAGATGAACAAGGTTGGTCTCCGAGCGGACTTGATCATTGCGGTTGAACACCCGAGCGTTCCTCTGCTTCCATAAGTGCCACGCGGTCAGGATGACAAGCGAATCAAAACCTCTCTTGAGCTTTCCATGGAAGAACTTCCGCGCCTTGTCCCACCACACCATGAAAGTATCCTCGGAGCTTGGAATTTGGACGTTGATTTGAAGCAGCCGGAAACAACCATTCCAAACTTGTCTCGCGTAGACGCATCCAGCGAGGATATGGTCTGTTGTGTCCTCCTCATGGTAGCATGTGTAACATGCAGAAGCCGTATCTTGGAGACCATGCCTCGCACGTCGGTCCGATGTCCATAACCGATACTGAGAGGCAAGCCATGCAAAGATTTTTCATTTGAGGGGCGCCCAACTTCTCCATATGCATTGGGCAGCGGCAAACCGAGTCATGCCCTGGCAAAGCATACTATAAGTGGATTTAGTGCTATAGGAACCTGAGGCACTCCAGGGCCAGTAGAAAGCATCATCGTCCGAAGCATTCCTTTGAATCGTCGCCAAGGCATGCTGCAAGTGTATGAGCTGCAGGTGGGCCGTGAAGGATAGCTCGCCCGTGATATCATTGACCTAGGAGTCCTCGAAAAGCTCATCCCGGACCGTTCTTTTTCTCTTCGTGAGCTTGTCCACCATGTCGGCGATCAAAGGGCCGATATCTTTTGCCGCATACCCGTGAATCCATCTGTCCGTCCAGAAGAAGATCTTGCTGCCCTCTCCAACCTCGATGTGGACCAGACTGTCGAACACCGCTTTGGCTTCTTTGTCCACCATGAGATGTAGCCCTTGCCAAGGCCTTGAGGAATCTGTCCTCCTGAGCCACTCCCAGCGAACGTGCATGGCCAGGCCTTGAGTCCTCAGGTTCTTGACTCCCAGCCCACCGTACGGCTTAAGCCTACAGATGGTATGCCACGCAACCAAGCATTATCCTCCATTGATCTCCTCTTTCCCAGCCCAGAAAAAAGCACGCGTCCACTTGTCCACTTCTTCGAGAACCCATTGGGGCGCTTTCATGACTAGCAAATGATGTATGGGGCGGGTTGTTATGACGCTGTTAACGAGCACTAGTCTCCCGGGTCTCTGAATCATGCCACATTGCCAAGATGGAAGGAAGCTTTTGACCTGATCAAGCATTGGCTGCCAATGCACTTTGGAGAGCTTGTGGATGCTGAGTTGCAACCCTAAGTATTTGAAAGGGAACTACCCCATATGACAGTTTAATAGCTGCTGCACTCTGTCCTGATCCCCTTGCTATCCCCGGATCAAAATTGCCGATGTTTTGCGATAGTTCACTCGAAGGCCAGAAGCTTGTCCAAAGAGGTATACGACTTCTTTAATGCAAGTGAGATCCGGCTCCGTGGGGCGCACGAAAAGCGCGACGTCATCCGTGAAAAGAGAGAGCCTCTGGCTTGCCAACACACCGTTGAAGGAGGAAAAAAACCCCACTGCAGCAGCCTTACAAACTAAGGCCGAGAGGACGTCCATCGCCATGACAAAGCGGAGCGGTGAGCTGGGGTCTCCTTGGCGTAGCCCACGAGCGTGATCAAACCTGACACCTTGATTCCCATTGACAATGACTCTTGAAGACGCAGACTGCAGCAAGATCGCAACCCACTTTCTGAAGTTTTCTCCAAATCCCTTAGCTCTCAAAACTTCAAACAGGAACGGCCAAGAGATGGTGTCAAATGCCCGTGATATGTCAAGCTTCAGAAAGACGGTTGATGTTTTGCGGGCATGCATTTTTCTCGCCATTTGCTTCACTAGGAGGAAATTATCATGTAAGCTTCTCCCACGGATGAAGGCGGACTGGTTCATGCTGACTAGTTCCAGAAGCATTTTCCTCATTCTGATGGCCATCATTTTGGAGAAGAGTTTGCCAAAGCTATGAGGCAAGCTGATTGGGTGATAATCACCCACTTCCTCCGCGTCACTTCTCTTAGGAATGAGTACCATCAGAGATCTATTTAATTTCGCGAAGCCCCGACCATCCCCCACATATAGTTTCAGGAAGCCGGCCATGATATCGCCCTTGATGATGGGCCAGGCTTTTTGGTAAAAAGCACCGGTGAATCCATCCGGCCCAAGAGCCCGATCCGGTGGCATCTCCTTAATCATCTTCCACACCTCATCTTTGGTGAAGATTTCCTCGAGCTCCTGCAGATCAGTAGTGTGCAAACCGAGGGCATCCAAGTCAAGTGTGAATTCACGCGCCTGATCTCTCCCCAAAAGCTCCATAAAGGAAGAAGTGAAAACATCCGCTATACGGTCTTGATCGGTGTGTATCTCGTCTCCAACCTTGATTCGTGGAATGAAGTTTTCGGTTCTCCGGCCGTTTGAAAAAGCTTGGAATAACTTCGTGTTGGCATCACCTTCCTTAACCCACCTCATTCTGGAATGCTGAGGTTCAATGGTCCGCTCAAGGGAAGCCATACCCAACAACGCCAGCTTGAGAGTACGACGCAGCCAGAGCTCCTGGTCGGTGAGAATGCGGTCTTCCTGGGCCCTGTCGAATCTGCAGATCACATAAGTTGCCACTGCCATGAGTAACTTGATGTTCCCAGTCGTTCTCTGTCCCCAAGACTGCAGGGACTCTGCAGCGTTTCTGAAGAGCGCGTCGAGACGCCTGAAAGGATCCACAATCATATCGCTACAGACCCATGCCTCTCTTATCGCATGCTCGCACCCTTCGAGCTTAAGCCAGCAATTCTCAAAGCGGAATCTCTTTTTAGGACAGAAAAGAGCTCCCGTGTTCAGGTGGAGTGGAGCATGATCAGATATGCCCAAGGATAACGCTTGCAAGAGACAGTCTGGATACTCCAAGTCCCAATCCACGGAAACCAGCACCCTATCAATCTTGGTTAGGGTAGGGACATCTCTCTCGTTCGACCAAGTGAATCTCCTCCCATGCATGTATACTTCTTTGAGCTCATTGTTGTCCATAAAGCTGCGGAACTTGTTTATCATGCTCCTCTTCAGGTTCGAGTTATTCTTCTCCGAGGCACGCAGAATCATGTTAAAATCACCAAGAATCATCCACGGTCCAGGCCTGAGCGCTCGCGCTGCATGAAGCTCCTACAGAAACGCAATTTTCCTAGTGTTTCCTTGCGGTCCATAGACCGCGGAAATCCACCAGGATGCCCCACGTCTCATAAGAACACGCCCCGAGATGAAATCAGTGTTCGCGTGGAACTCATCAATGTCAATGCAAGTCGAATCCCAAGCGATGAGAACTCCACCTCTCGTATCTGCCGCGGGCAGAAAAGCAAAGCCATCGAAGGCCGGCCCGAGGCAATGCAACATAGTGTAACGGTCAATGACTTCCATCTTAGTTTCTTGCAGACAAATTACATTCACTTTCACGGTGGCAACGAACGCCCTAATTGCATCTCTCTTCACTGGGTTGTTTAATCCTCTCATGCTCCAACATAGGATCGATGGGCTAAAATCCATGGAAGAATTCGCAACCACTCCCTCTGGACATTGCTCAATGCTAATGTACTCCCAAGGCCGTCGAGCTTGCCCCTCCAAGATCTCCACCAATTGGCATGGTCTTCCCAAAGAGTGAGGCAATGACTCGGATGTGCTGCTCTCTGAGCGGCGAGTCGAATAGTCCTTTTAGATCCTCCACCAATTGCTCATCCACCTGCAGATCATGCGGTGCCAAGCCGAGCGCACGAAGTAGCACATTCTCAGCTGGGGTGGCCTTTGATGAGGCTGCTCCCCCAGCCTTTTTTGTGGCTCTCGTAGTGCGCCTCGGCGTGAACGGCTCTGCGTCTAGTCGAAGCGTGGAGGCTTGCATCTCCTTAAGCAGGGGCGGGGCAAGCTTCTTGACGATGTTGACGCAGAACGCTTTGAGCTTGGAGTAAGCGATTGCATCGGGAGGCATCATTCCCTCCATGGCAGCGGCCTCATCCGTGGGGGGTCAGGACCCAGCACGGCACCATCCCCTCCTAGCATGCTTGCGTTCATCACAATTAAGTCTGTGCAAGGCATGCACGTAGGCTCTTTGCACGTAGACTCCTCCACGTGAACAGGAGTTGCATGGCTCCTCTCGTCGATGATTGGCGTGGAATCTTCCCTATGATCCTCGTGTCCCGCGTTGGTCTCGCAATCATTAGTAGTCACAGGCTGGCTCTCAGAATTGATTGGCGTGGACTCCTCTCTCTGAACCTCGTGCTCCGCGCTGGTCTCGCAATCATTGGCGTTCTCTGGCTGGCTGGGTTGGGCAGGTGCCAGATCCGAGGCAATCATGGCGCGGTCCGGAATAGCGGTCTCCCCACCAATCTAGTTTCCCCCATCAACATGCACGTGGGCCGACACGACTAGACTCGTGGCCCCGGGAGACAGCGACGCAGTGTTGGGACCCGACCCGCTTGGCGGGACCCCATCGACCACGTGCTCCCTAGAAGCTTTGTGGCAGCGCGTGGGGGAGGCGCGGGGGAGGGGTGGCCCCTCCGATCTCCTCAAGTTAGTTGGGCTGCGTGGCTGGGCCCGCACGATCTGGCCCCCCTGCAGAATCCCAGAACGCGTCCCACCAGGCGTCCCAATCATTGCTGGCACGGGAGTAACCACCTCTTGATTTGAAATTCCTTCTGTTGATCCTTCCGTTGGTCCAGCTGGCATCGTCAAGCGGTCAAAAGCGGAGTGCCGGACTGCGATTCTCTCCTTTATAGGCTGTAGCTGACCAGCTGACGCAATCCACGATCTGGGCTCCATGGGCGGCAGTGCCTAGGCCGCGGTCGCTGGCGATGCAGCCGGGGACTCCCCCGCACCACCGCGACTCCGAGTGGAACCGGCGGCGACACCACCGCGCTGATCCCTGGCGCCGAACTGCCAGTGGGGATGGAAGGCCGCGCCTCCCCCGCCACCAGTGCTGCCGCCACCATCGGGGCTGGGGAGGCCACTCTGACTGCTGTCGGAGGACACCGGCGCCGTCCACGGCGGCTCCATGAACTCTCCAAAGTCCCTGATCTCCTCAATGTGAATCAACACCTTGTATTGCATCATGGTGGGCTCGAACAATGGCGCCACCAAGAATGGCTCAGGCATCGCCAACCAACGGAGTGTCGGAATGCTATCGTAGTTCGCCGACCAAGCAGTGAGCCTGAAAGAGGAAATATCTCTCCTTGAACTCATGTCTGGCGCGATAGTGTCCACCAGGCATGCCGAACCCAGCAAGTCCTCGGCGGTCTCTCTCTCCCAAGCATGGGGCGGGATGCCTTCCAACACTAGCGACACTCTCTGGCTGAGGATGGAGTGGACGGCCTGCGCTTGCCTTGTCCACTGCCTGAAGAACAGCTTAACCCCACGGTGCTCTAGCGGCGGCCTCGAGCTCACTCTGTTCCTGATCTCAGCGGAGGCGAAGACGACAAGGAAATCCTTAGGCCGATAGCGATGAACTGAGAGCCACTGTGACTGAATGTCGAGCTTTTCCTCCAGGGCTTGAAGCACGAACTCTGGCTCGACGTCGTGGCGCGCTCCGGCCAGATACGCCACCATGGCGAATCTCAACCTCTGCTCCAGATCCGCCATCGTCCGGCCCCGCCTGACCACACAGAGCTCCCCCATGGCAGGCTCCTCCTCCGGATCCACCCGATGGGAACCCGACGACGCGAGGCGAGGACACCCCAGCGTGTGGTCCCTGCCGGGCAGCGAAAGGCGAGGCCACACCGGCGTGCAGTCCCTGTCGGAGCGGGGTGGCGGAGGCGGGGGGTCTGGGATCTGGCGAGCGAGGCCCTTTCTCTCAGCGCGAGTTGCTCATGACGCGCCACCTTGGCCAAAGCATGCCACCGCAGCTCGTCCTCCGACGAGGGGCTGCGCGGCCGCTTGCACTCCCTCGAAGGATGTCCCTCTTCACCGCACCGAAAGAAAACCATGGGGTTGGTGCAGTCGTTCCTGAAGTGCCCCTCCTTGAGGCATCGGAAGCACTTGCCGTCCATATCCGGTGAGATCTCCCGCCGCACAGGAGCCAGAATGGCACGGGAAGCGCCCTCTCTCTCTGCCTGCCTCCGGCGCCAAAGCTCGCGCCTTGAAGGTCTCGGCTGGATGAACGGCACCTCCGGACGGGGGGGCGCTCACCGCCTCCCCGGACGCCGCTCCAGCGGAGGCCGCCGTGCCCGAGCTCTCCGAAAGCCCGAGGCCAGAGACCACCGGCCGCTCCGTGCTCCTAGGGAACACCGACGAGACAGAGGCCGGACTGCCTGCCATGATCCCCCAGAGCCGCCGCACGAAGGGAGGAGAGGTGGCCGCCGGGGTCGGAGTGACCGTCGGCGGGAGGCGGTGGACGCCGGCGCCGGAGTGGCGCACGGCGGGCGGCGGGATGGGAGCGGAAGGCTTTAAAAAAAAGTCAACCGACCTACGGGCCGTGTCCGGCCCGGACTCCCCAGGCCAGGCCGCCTTATAAGCCGCCCGAGCCGCAGCCCACCCAGCTGCCAACCCGCCTGCACCTCCCAAACCTTAGCTGCGTGCCGCGCCAGCCGCCCCCACCGCCGCCGACTTCGCCTGAGCCGCCGCCATTTTTTTTCCTCGTCGGTTTTTTCGGTAAACCCTACATCTAGATCCGGTTTTTTTTAAAATGGTTTATTTCTTTAGATCGGTTTTTTCCAGTTCGGTTAAATAGCAGACGTTCGTCCGTACGTTCGTTTTAACGAACGGTTTTCGCCCGTTAGTCACAGACAAGGAACGTTCGTTCGTTAGCCTGTTCATCCATTTTTCTTTTTCTTGGGTTTTTCGCGATTATTTTCGATCGCGATTTCGTATTCGATTTTCATTTTAGTTTATCTTTTCGCTCGTTTATCGGAATCAGGAGATTCAAGCGCCTTGATCTTCGTCTCGAAACCCTCTTTCCGTTTAACGAACTTGAACAAGATTTTGGTATTGTAAAAATTTGACTTTAGTTCAGATTAGTAATCGGATCTTGTTTCCTTTGCAGTTTGAGTTTCGTTGCTCCGTTTGATTTGATTCTTTTTGCAAACCAGAGTTCTTAAGTTGAAATTTCTGGTTAGATCTTCTTATTTGAGTTTTACCCATTCATCTCTGCTTGATTGCTTATGTATACTATTGTTTGTTTGCGATAGAACACCCGGAGTGCGAAGTGTGCTACTACGAGTCTCTAGGTTTCACAGATCATCAGCAAGGCAAGTAACACATTGATCATACTCTTTTCATACCCCGGTTATGGACATCTTGAGTATCTAGTATTTGGATTATCCTATTGTATCTCATCACCCTAATTCAATTGGATGGGTTAATCAATTACTTTACTTGGGATTGAGTTGGAGGAACCTTCTCAATGATGTTTCAACTACCATGATAGTTAAAATAAAACTTATTCCTTTGTTGTAGGGAAAAATTGGCTTTTCGCAAAAACATATTAACCATACAGCCTCCACCAGCCATATTGCATATAGTGTTAGCATTATTATGTTCATTGCTCTAATGTGTTACATTGCCAGCATATTCCATGTGCTGACCCGTTATTCGGGCTGCAACGTATCATGTTGCAGACTTTCCAGACAAGGAGTAAGGTTCGCTAGGTCTTTGCCGTGCAGCTCAGCTATGCCGTTGGAGTTGATAGACTCACTTTATCTTCCAAGCCTTCCGCTGTTATCGTATTAGATGTCCTTAAGCCATATTATTGTAATCAGTTCTCTTTTGGAGACATTCAATGTAATAAGTGTGTGATTGCTACTCTGTTATAAATCCTTCGAGTACTGTGTGTGTCAGCATTACCGATCCAGGGATGACACTGAAACACAGAGACTTGACCGTTTGAGGTCGGGTCGCTACAATAATATGCCTATATAAAATTTTATTTTAATTTCATTATTCAGTTTTCCTTTCTGTTTCTATTTAAAAAAACTGTTCGTGCGGCTCATAATTATTTGTCGCCCACAAGCGCATCATAGTAGACAGGCCGGTCCGTATTTTTCCTTTTCTCTTTTTATTTTCGTTAAGGTTTACAATTTTATTTTTATTTATTTATTCCGAAAAAAATAAAATTTCAGGAAAGAAAAATATAATAAAAAAGCAAGCGCCTGATATGTCTCCAACGTATCTATAATTTTTTATTGCTCCATGCTATATTATCTACTGTTTTGGACTATATTGGGCTTTATTTTCCACTTTTATATTATTTTTGGGACTAACCTATTAACCGGAGGCCCAGCCCAGAATTGCTGTTTTTTTTTTGCCTATTTTAGTGTTTTGGATAAATGGAATATCAAACGGAGTCCAAACGAAATAAAATCTTTGGGAACGTGATTTTCTCACCGAACGTGATCCAGGAGACTTGGACCCTGCTCCAAGGAACAAAAGAGGCGGTCACGAGGGTGGGGGGCGTGCCCCCTGCCTCGTGGGCCCCTCGTTGCTCCTCCGGCGTACTTCTTCCTCCTATATATACACACGTACCCCCAAACGATCAGAACAGGAGCCAAAAACCTAATTCCACCGCCGCAACTTTCTGTATCCACGAGATCCCATCTTGGGCCCTGTTCCGGAGCTCCACCGGAAGAGGGCCGTCATCACGGAGGGCTTCTACATCATCATAGCCTCTCCGATGAAGTGTGAGTAGTTTACCTCAGACCTTCGGTTCCATAGTTAGTAGCTAGATGGCTTCTTCTCTCTTTCAATCTCAATACAAAGTTCTCCCCCTCTCTTGTGGAGATCTATTCGATGTAATCTTATTTTTGCGGTGTGTTTGTTGAGACCGATGAATTGTGGGTTTATGATCAAGTCTATCTATGAATAATATTTGAATCTTCTCTGAATTCTTTTATGTATGATTGGTTATCTTTGCAAGTCTCTTCGAAATATCCATTTGGTTTGGCCAACTAGATTGGCAGTTCTTGCCATGGTAGAAGTGCTTAGCTTTGGGATCGATCTTGTGGTGTCCTTACCCAGTGACAGAAGGGGCAGCAAGGCACGTATTGTATCGTTGCCATCGAGGATAACAAGATGGGGTTTATTTCATATTGCATGAATTTATATCTCTACATCATGTCATCTTGCTTAAGGCGTTACTCTATTTTTAACTTAATACTCTAGATGCATGTTGGATAGCGGTCGATGAGTGGAGTAATAGTAGTAGATGCAGAATCGTTTCGATCTACTTGTCACGGACATGATGCCTATATACATGATCATGCCTAGATATTCTCATAACTATGCCCAATTCTGTCAATTGCTCAACAGTAATTTGTTCACCCACCATAGAATACTTATGCTCTTGAGAGAAGCCACTAATGAAACCTATGGCCCCAGGGTCTATTCTCATCATATCAATCTCCATTACTTTAATCTTGCTTTGCTTTTTACTTTGCCTTTACTTTTTACTTTGCATGTTTATACCAAAAATACCAAAAATATTATATCTATCAAATCTCACTCTCGTAAGTGACCGTGAAGGCCTTGACAACCCCTAATCGCGTTGGTTGCGAGTAGCTATCGCTTTGTGCAGGTACGAGGGACTTGAGCGTGGCCTCCTACTGGATTGATACCTTGGTTCTCAAAAACTGAGGGAAATGCTTACGCTACTCTGCTGCATCATCCCTTCCTCTTCGGGGAAAACCAACGCAAGCTCAAGACGTAGCAAGAAGGATTTCTGGCGCCGTTGCCGGGGAGTCTACGCAAAAAGTCAACATACCAAGTACCCATCACAATCCCTATCTCTCGCATCACATTATTTGCCATTTGCCTCTCGTTTTCCTCTCCCCCACTAAGATCATCTCTCTTAGAAACGATATTATGAACTTTAAAAAACATGATCATGAACATGTTGCACAAGCTTGGGAGAGAATGAAATTAATGATACGTAATTGCCCTACTCATGGTTTGAATTTGTGGATGATTATACAAAAAATTTATGCCGGATTGAATTTTGCTTCTAGAAATCTTTTAGATTCGGCCACGGGATGCACTTTTATGGAAATCACTTTAGGAGATGCTACTAAACTCCTAGATAATATTATGGTTAATTATTCTCAAGGGCATACTGAAAGATCTTCTAATAAAAAAGTGCATGCGATAGAAGAAATTAATGTGTTGAGTGGAAAGATGGATGAACTTATGAAATTATTTGCTACTAAGAGTGTTTCTTCTGATCCTAATGATATGCCTTTGTCTACTTTGATTGAGAATAACAATGAATCTATGGATGTGAATTTTTTTGGTAGGAATAATTTTGGTAACAACTCTTATAGAGGGAATTTTAATCCTAGGCCATATCCTAGTAATCCTTCTAATAATTATGGGAATTACTACAATAACTCATATGGAAATTATAATAAGATACCCTCTGATTTTGAATCTAATATTAAAGAATTTATTTCTCCGCAAAAGAATTTTAATGCTATGATTGAAGAAAAATTGCTCAAGATTGATGATTTGGCTAGGAACGTTGATAGAATTGCTCTTGATGTTGATTCTTTGAAACTTAGATCTATTCCACCTAAGCATGATATCAATGAGTCTCTAAAAGCCATGAGAATTTCAATTGATGAGTGTAAGGAAAGAACCGCTAGGATGCGTGCTTCCAAAGATGCCTTTATTAAAGCGTGTTCTTCCAATACCTATGAAAATCAATATGAAGATCTAAAAGTTATTGATGTGTCTCCTATTAAATCTTTATTTTGCAATATGAATCTTGATGAAACTGAATATGATCTTCCTTTACCTAGAAGGCGTTCTAAAAATTCAGAGTGTTTAGATCTTAATGATGAAATTGATGAAAGTGGGATTGAAAGAAATAAAAATCTAGATCTTTCTAAACCCACTATATTGGATTTCAAGGAATTTAATTATGAACGTTTCTCTTTAATTTATTGTATTTCCTTTTTGCAATCCGTGCTAAATTCTCCACATGCTTATAGTCAAAATAAAGCCTTCACCGAACATATTGTTGATGCCTTGATGCAATCTTATGAAGAAAAACTTGAGTTGAAAGTTTCTATCCCTAGAAAACTCTATGATGAGTGGGAACCAACTATTAAAATTAAAATTAAAGATCATGAGTTTGATGCTTTGTGTGATTTGGGTGCTAGTGTCTCTACTATTCCCAAGACTTTGTGTGATTTACTAGATTTCCGTAACTTTGATGATTGCTCTCTAAACTTGCATCTTGCAGATTCCACTATTAAGAAACCTATGGGAAGGATTAATTATGTTATTATTGTTGCAAATAGGAATTATGTGCCCGTAGATTTCATTGTTCTTGATATAGATTGCAATCCAATTGCCCTATTATTCTTGGTAGACCTTTCCTTAGAACGGTTGGTGCAATTATTGATATGAAGGAAGGGAATATTAGATTTCAATTTCCATTAAAAAGGGCATGGAACACTTTCAAAGAAAGAAAATAAAATTACCATATGAAACTATCATGAGAGCCACTTATGGATTTCCTACCAAATATGGCAATACCTAGATCTATCCTCGCTTTTATGCCTAGCTAGGGGCGTTAAACGATAGCGCTTGTTGGGAGGCAACCCAATTTTATTTTTATTCCTTGCTTTTTGCTCCTGTTTAGTAATAAATAAATTATTTAGCCTCTGTTTTGGTTGTGTTTTTTTGTGTTTAATTAGTGTTTGTGCCAAGTAGAACCGTTGGGAAGACTTGGGGAAAGTCTTGTTGAACTTGCTGTAAAAAACAGAAACTTTAGCGCTCACGAGAACTGCTGTCATTTTTATTTGAAGAGTGATATTTAGTTAATTATTTTTTAAGATTATTAATATATAAATTACTCACGTCCAGAAATTTATTTTATAATTTTTGGGGTTCCAGATCTTGCGCTAGCTACAGATTACTACAGACTGTTCTGTTTTTGACAGATTCTGTTTTTCGTGTGTTGTTTTCTTATCTTGATGAATCTATGGCTAGTAAAATAGTTTATAATCCATAGAGAAGTTGGAATACAGTAGGTTTAACACCAATATAAATAAATAATGAGTTCATTACAGTACGTTGAAGTGGTCTTTTGTTTTCTTTCGCTAACGGAGCTCACGAGTTTTCTATTTTGAGTTTTGTGTTGTGAAGTTTTCAAGTTTTGGGTGAATTCTTTTGATGGATCATGGAACAAGGAGTGGCAAGATCCTAAGCTTGGGGATTCCCATGGCAACCCCAAGATAATCCAAGTACACCAAGAAGTCAAAGCTTGGGGATGCCCTGGGAGGCATCCCCTCTTTCGTCCACTTCCATCGGCAATTTACTTGGAACTATATTTTTATTCACCAACATGATATGTGTTTTGCTTGGAGCGTCTTGTATTATTTGTGTCTTTGTGTCTTACTATGCCACAATCATCCTTGCTGTACACACCTTTTGAGAGAGCCATACATGAATTAAAATTTGATAGAATACTCTATGTGCTTCACTCATATCTTTTGAGCTGAGTAGTTTTGCTCTATGTGCTCCACTTATATCTTTTGAGCATAGTAGTTTTGCTCTATGTGCTTCACTTATATCTTTTGAGCGTTATAATTTTGCTCTATGTGCTTCACTTAGACCTTTTAGATCACGGTGGTGGATTTGTTTTAAAGAAACTATTGGTCTCTAATGCTTCACTTAAATTATTTTGAGAGTCTCTTAATAGCATGGTAATTTGCTTAATAATAATATGCTTGGTATTCAAGATTTGTGAAACTTTCTTTTGAGTGTGTTGAATACTAAGAAAAGATTGAAGATTGAAGCATGATAATTGTTTTGAGATATGGAGGTGATAATATTAAAGTCATGCTAGTTGAGTAGTTGTGAATTTAAAGAATACTTGTGTTAAAGTTTGTGATTCCCGTAGCATGCACGTATGGTGAACCGTTATGTGATGAAGTCGGAGCATGATTTATTTATTGATTGTCTTCCTTATGAGTGGCGGTCGGGGACGAGCGATGGTCTTTTCCTACCAATCTATCCCCCTAGGAGCATGCGCGTAATACTTTGCTTTGATAACTTCTAGATTTTTGCAATAAGTATATGAGTTCTTTATGACTAATGTTGAGTCCATGGATTATACGCACTCTCACCCTTCCACCATTGCTAGCCTCTCTAATACCGCGCGCCTTTCGCCAGTATCATACACCTACCATATACCTTCCTCAAAACAGCCACCATACCTACCTATTATGGCATTTCCATAGCCATTCCGAGATATATTGCCATGCAACTTTCCACCATTCCGTTCATGACACACTCCGTCATTGTCATATTGCATATCCCAGTACACCGCCGGATGCATTCACATAGAGTCATATTTTGTTCTAAGTATTAAGTTGTAATTGTTGAGTTATAAGAAAAATAAAAGTGTGATGATCATCATTATTTGAGCATTGTCCCAGTGAGGAAAGAATGATGGAGACTATGATTCCCCCATAAGTCGGGATGAGACTCCGGACGAAAAAAAAGTGGCCAAAGAAGCCCAAATAAAAAGAGGCCATAAAAAAGAGAGAAAAGGCCCAAACAAAAAAAAATATGTACATATATAATGATGAGAGAAAAAGAGAGAAGGGACAATGTTACTATCCTTTTACCACACTTGTGCTTCAAAGTAGCACCATGATCTTCATAGTAGAGAGTCTCTCATGTTATCACTTTCATATACTAATGGGAATTTTTCATTATAGAACTTGGCTTGTATATTCTAATGATGGGCTTCCTCAAAAATTGCCCTAGGTCTTCATGAGCAAGCAAGTTGGATGCACACCCACTTAGTTTCTTTTTGAGCTTTCATATACTTATAGCTCTAGTGCATCCGTTGCATGGCAATCCCTACTCACTCACATTGATATCTATTGATGGGCATCTCCATAGCCCGTTGATATACCTAGTTGATGTGAGACCATCTTCACCTTTTTGTCTTCTCCACAACCACCATTCTATTCGATCTATAGTGCTATATCCATGGCTCACGCTCATGTATTGCGTGAAGATTGAAAAAGTTTTGAAAAAGTTAGATTATGAAACAATTGCTTGGCTTGTCATCGGGGTTGTGCATGATTTAAATACTTTGTGTGGTGAATATGGAGCATATCCAGACTATATGATTTTGTAGGGATAACTTTCTTTGGCCATGTTATTTTGAGAAGACATAATTGCTTTATTAGTATGCTTGAAGTATTATTATTTTTTATGTCAATATAAACTTTTGTATTGAACATTTCTAATCTGAATATTCATACCACAATTAAGAAGATTTACATTGAAATTATGACAAGTAGCACTCTGCATCAAAAATTCTCTTTTTATCATTTATCTACTCGAGGACGAGGAGGAATTAAGCTTGGGCATGCCTGATACGTCTCCAACGTATCTATAATTTTTGATTGCTCCATGCTATATTATCTACTGTTTTGGACTATATTGTGCTTTATTTTCCACTTTTATATTATTTTTGGGACTAACCTATTAACCGGAGGCCCAGCCCAGAATTGTTGTTTTTTTGCCTATTTCAGTGTTTCGGATAAACGGAATATCAAACAGAGTCCAAACGGAATAAAATCTTCGGGAACGTGATTTTCTCACCGAACATGATCCAGAAGACCTGGACCCTGCTCCAAGGAACAAAAGAGGCGGTCACGAGGGTGGGGGCGCGCCCCCTGCCTCGTGGGCCTCTCGTTGCTCCTCCGGCGTACTTCTTCCTCCTATATATACACATGTACCCCCAAACGATCAGAACAGGGCCAAAAACCTAATTCCACCGTCGCAAGTTTCTGTATCCACGAGATCCCATCTTGGGGCATGTTCCGGAGCTCTGCCGAAAGAGGGCCGTCATCACGGAGGGCTTCTACATCATCAAAGCCTCTCCGATGAAGTGTGAGTAGTTTACCTCAGACCTTCGGGTCCATAGTTAGTAGCTAGATGGCTTCTTCTCTCTCTTTGAATCTCAATACAAAGTTCTCCCCCTCTCTTGTGGAGATCTATTTGATGTAATCTTGTTTTTGCGATGTGTTTGTTGAGACCGATGAATTGTGGGTTTATGATCAAGTCTATCTATGAATAATATTTGAATCTTCTCTCAATTCTTTTATGTATGATTGGTTATCTTTGCAAGTCTCTTCGAATTATCCGTTTGGTTTGGCCAACTAGATTGGTAATTCTTGCCATGGGAGAAGTGCTTAGCTTTGGGTTCGATCTTGCGGTGTCCTTACCCAGTGACAGAAGGGGCAGCAAGGCATGTATTGTATCGTTGCCATCGAGGATAACAATATGGGGTTTATTTCATATTGCATGAATTTATCTCTCTACATCATGTCATCTTGCTTAAGGCGTTACTCTATTTTTAACTTAATACTCTAGATGCATGCTGGATAGCGGTCGATGAGTGGAGTAATAGTAGTAGATGCAGAATCGTTTCGATCTACTTCTCACGGACGAGATGCCTATATACATGATCATGCCTAGATATTCTCATAACTATGCTCAATTCTGTCAATTGCTCAACAGTAATTTGTTCACCCACCGTAGAATACTTATGCTCTTGAGAGAAGCCACTAGTGAAACCTATGGCCCCCGGGTCTATTCTCATCATATCAATCTCCATTACTTTAATCTTGCTTTGCTTTTTTACTTTGCCTTTACTTTTTACTTTGCATCTTTATACCAAAAATATTATATCTATGAGATCTCACTCTCGTAAGTGACCGTGAAGGGCTTGACAACCCCTAATTGCGTTGGTTGCGAGTAGCTATCGCTTTGTGCAGGTACGAGGGACTTGAGCGTGGCCTCCTACTGGATTGATACCTTGGTTCTCAAAAACTGAGGGAAATACTTACGCTACTCTGCTGCACCATCCCTTCCTCTTCGGGGAAAACCAACGCAAGCTCAAGACGTAGCAGCGGCCGGGCCGAACTCTTAGCCCATGCGCATGATCTTTTTCAATTTCATCTGCATATGTATATATGTATATGTTTAGTCCCACATTGCTTAGCCTTTGACTCATAAGCCTCTTTTCCACCAATAAATATAGACTCATAGAGCCTCCAAAAATCATCCAATTTGGGTTAAATCAATATTTTGGTTTGACTAGATTCACTAAAGTAAAATATATTTCTTCTGTCCGGCGGGACTTCTGAAAGTTGTCTCCTCTCTCCGAGATCGTATTTTCTCTATCTTATAAAGGTATATTTCTTCGTATTTTTTATATACTCCCGTAGCTTATTATTTCTAGACTAGTACGATAGAAAATAATTAGATTATCAATTAGTCTTTGTATTTACATTTTAGGCATAGATTGTTTTAGCAATAACTCTTTTTATTCCGTAAAACAGCTTGTCCCTGATTTTTCAAATAGCCATAACTTTTTACTCGTTCATTCCAATTAGATAAAACCAATGCCTATATTTTCGTCTTGATTCCACATATCTATTGAATCTATCAAATAAACTTTTTGCAACTTTCAAATTTCGAAATTTGTTCAGATTCATATTCAAACTTCTTTTGATCATATCTTTTTATCCGTAGCTCCGTTTTTGATGAACCCAACTGCATCGGATTCGCATTGAACTAATTTTTCCATTCGTACAATTAGTGTCATCTTTCCAATATATAATTTTGATCCTAGCTAGTTACTCTACTAGTCCACCAAAGAGTTGTTACACAATGTTCTAAGCAGATTCGATGCTATGTTGAATTACTTGATCCGTTATTTTCAATCTAGTAATTCTTTTTCCTACATATTCATATTGACTTCCTACATCCAATAGCATCATTAGTTTTCAAATTTTGATCTTTTCAAATTTGAACGATTCAAAATTTGAACTCGATGCTTCAGTTGATCATATCTTGTAAACTGTAGCGCATTTTCAATTGATTGCTTTTGCAATTGAATCCCTAGGCATAATCTAACATCTTGAGCAACCACCACACTTTTTCACCGAAATTAGGATCTGATCTTGCAAAATAATTTGATTTGGTTCTTTTGGAGTTTTTGCAATGTTTCTTTGCCTTTTCTTTTGGATCTTTGAGTGATTGCTTATGTGTGGTTATAATTGCTTGCTTACGATAGATTGATCAGAGTGTGATGAGTAGAACTGTCAGGTATTATGAGTGCAAAGAATCTTCATCAACAGTACAAGGCAAGTTCACACTTTGATCATACTTTTCATACTCAGGCTTTATGCATTAGTTTCACCCCTCAAATATTTGCATGAGTAGGATTTTGGAATTGGGATTTGCTATGTAGTTGATGAGGTAGGAACCTATTACCTTTTCGAAACACCCCGTTAATATTCGTGCAAGTTGTGAGAGATAATAACTAAGGGAAACTTAAGGTGGCTACTTTAATACACATCTGGGTGGATTGGTTGGGGCACCCTGGAGAACCCAGTGGCTTGCCCGGGCACCTGGAGAACCCAGTGCTTGCCTAAGGGGATCCTGGAGTACCCGTGTGATCATCATATGGAATGCCACCCAGGCTCAAAGGGATCATTAGATTATTCATGCTAGGAACTTCCGTGTGCAGCCACAAGCCATTATGGGCTCTGGCATAGTTGAGTAAGTTGTGTCACCTCTTTCAGTGTTAGGCTAGCAGATGTAGGGGGAAGTAGGTGGTACTGCCTACCCAGAGTAAAGAGTTAATGCTTCAGAAAGACTATGTCTCGATCTTCCGATCATGGACGTGGTCGAGTCTTGTGGGGAAAAGTGCGCAAACCTCTGCAGAGTTTACAAACTAATCATGATTAGCCGTGTCCCCGATTATGGACATCTTGAGTATCTGGTATTTGAATTATTGGTTGATCTCATCACTCTATTTAATGAAATTGTTGAGTTATTAATGATTTGGTGATTTTTGAGATTGAGTTGGGGTTACCTTCTCAATATGGGAAATTTAACTTGGTAGTAAATAAAAATTTATTCCTTTGTTGTAGGGAAAAACTAGCTTTATGCAAAATTAAACTTAGAGCCTCCACCAGCCAAATATGCATATAGAGATAGATATTTTCATTATTATTATATGGTGTGAAATTGCCAGTACATTCAATGTATGACCTACATGGCTGCAACGTCTCATGTTGTAGGAATCATACGACGAGTAAGTGATACGTAAGGGTTACGATCTCTACATTCAACTTTGTCGTTGGTGTTGTTGGAACTCCACAGCTTTGTTGTTTCTTCCGCTATATGGATTGAGGCAATAGCATTTACGTTACTTTATACATGTGATTTACCTCTGTTATAAATCCTCGAGTACTGTCTGTGTCAGCATACCGATCCAGGGATGACGCTTAAAACAGAGACTTCGATCCATTCGGGTCGGGTCGCTACAATTGTATAGGTGCACTAGTTCGGCGAAGAGATGGTGATACAAGTGCAATATGAATGGTAGATATAGGTTTTTGTAATCTGAAAATATAAAAATAGCAAGGTGGCAAGTGGTAAAAGTGAGCGAAAATGGTATTGCAATGCTTTGAAACAAGGCCTAGGGTTCATACTTTCACTAGTGCAAGTTCTCTCAACAATGACAACATAATTAGATCATATAACAATCCCTCAACGTGCAACAAAGAGTCACTCCAAAGTCACTAATAGCGGAGAATAAATGAAGAGATTATTGTAGGGTACAAAACCACCTCAAATTTATTCTTTCTGGTCGATCTATTGGGCTATTCCAATAAGTGTCACAAACAGCCCTAGAGTTCATACTAAAATAACACCTTAAGACACACATCAACCAAAACCCTAATGTCATATAGATACTTCAATGTCACCACAATTAAGTATCCACGGGTTTGATTATACGATATGCATCACACAATCTCAGATTCATCTATTCAAACTAACGCAAAGAACTTCAAAGAGTGCCCCAAAGTTTCTACCAGAGAGTCAAGACAAAAACGTGTGCCAACCCCTATGCATAAGTTCACAAGGTCACCAAACTCGCAAGTTGATCACCAAAACATACATCAAGTAGATCACGTGAATATCCCATTATCACCATAGATAAGCGCATGCAAGACATACATCAAGTGTTCTAAAATCCTTAAAGACTCAATCCGATAAGATAACTTCAATGGAAAAACTCAGTCCATTACAAGAAGGTAGAGGGGGATAAACATCATAAGATCCAACTATAACAGCAAAGCTCGCGGTACATCAAGATCGTGCCAAATCAAGAACACGAGAGAGAGAGAGAGAGAGAGATCAAACACATAGCTACTAGTACATACCCATAGCCCCGAGGGTGAATTACTCCCCTCTCGTCATGGAGAGCGCTGAGATGATGAAGATGGCCACCGGTGATGGTTTCCCCCTCCGGCAGGGTGCCGAAACGGGCTCCCAATTAGTTTTTCGTGGCTACAGAGGTTTGCGGCGGCGGAACTCTCGATCTAGGTTTATTTATGGAGGTTTTGGGATTTATAGGAGGTGTTGGCATCGGGAACAAGTAAGTGGGGTCCACGAGGCGATGACAAGGATGGGGGGTGCGCCCTCCATCCTTGTGGGGGCCTCGAAACTCCTCTCTGATAACATTTCGTTCTAGTATTTTTTTATATTTTCCAAAAATATTCTCCGTAAATTTTCAGGTCAATTGGACTCCATTTGATATTCCTTTTCTGCGAAACTCAAAAACAATGAAAAAACAGAAACTCGCACTGGGCTATAGGTTAATAGGTTAGTCCCAAAAATCATATAAAATAGCATATAAATGCATATAAAACATCCAAGATAGATAATATAATAGCATGGAACAATCAAATATTATAGATACGTTGGAGACGTATCAGCACCGAGGTGGAGGACTTCGCCGGCTCCGGTGAGTCCCTGCTCCGCCGAGGCCCCACCCCGCCAACAACAAGGGAGAGGACATCACCGTCTCCGCCGAGGCCCTGCCCCACCGGCACCTAGGCGGAAGACTTCGCCGGCTTCGGCGAGGCCCTGCTCTGCCGAGGCCCCGCCACAAAAACGAGGCAGAGGACATCGCCGGCTCCGCTGAGGCCCCACCCAGCCGGCAACAAGGGGGGATTTCCCCCGCTCCACCAAGGCGCCGCCCCACCGGCAACAAGACAGAGGACATCGCCGGCTCCGCCGAGGCCCCTCCCCGCTACCAACGAGGCCGCACCACACAGAAAGCGAGGAAGAGTAGAACACGGTAGGTCGCCGCCGCTCGGGTCCAAGTAAGGCCACCGCTGCTACCCTCCGGTTGAAGCCAAGCTTGGCGGGTTGACCATTGACGGTCGATTAGCTTCTTGGTGGCGGCGTGGAGTCGGAGAGCTATGCTGGAGAAGGACGCTGCTTCAGTGACTTAACTGCAAGTGTAGTTGGGTCACTAACATGTGGGCCCAATAGGCATCTAGCCCACATGTCAGTGACCCAACTGCAAGTGCATTTAAGTCATTGAAGCTTTTGTTCGGCCGAGCCGAACACGAGTGGGTAGCTTTGGTTAATTAATTATACCTCCAGAGCACCCCTTTTTAGTTGTAGAATGTATGGAATGTAATGAAATCCGGCATGTTTATATGAAATCCGGCCGTGTATGAAATAATTTAGTTCGATTAGTTCGAATTCTTGTATCACTGGCATTGGATGAACATGCAAAACAATACGTACTAGCATTATTCCTAGGGTGATCACCTCGTTTGCAGCAGTTTCACACGTACTCCCTCCAGTCCTTTTTAGTCTGCATATAAGTTTTGTCTGAAGTCAAAGTATCTCTACTTTGGCTAATCTTATGGAAAAAAGTAGCAACATTCACAATATAAAATCAACTAATTTGAAAGAAATGTAATATGCGAAGTAAAAATGAATAGGGGAGTACAAAAAGTTTGAGCAGCTTTTTAGCATTTCTGTACATTGCAATCAAACACACATGCCTGGAAATTCATAGAGAACATTCAAAACCATCGATGATTATGCATCTCAGCGATTCACATGTCAGAGCCAATAGTTACTTCACAACTAAAGAATAAATAAAAATCGATCGATGCTGCTGACATCAAAGGGCGTCCCATTCGAAAATATCAAACGCATGTCTTCTTGATAACATGAATGAGCAAAATTTGACAAGGTTGTCCCATTCCACAATGTTAAATGCGTGTTGTTTTGCGTACATCATTGAGCAAACTTTGACATGGTTTTCCCATTCCAAAATATCAAATTCCTACGATTGTGGAATGCATGGGGTTTGCCATCAGTTCAGATATTTCCATGGCACCTCGTGCTAAATAAACCAGCTGTTCTTTTTGTGCAGTTACACCAAAATCAACCAAATTAGCATGTAGTTGTATGATTTCACCTTTTTATATGTTGCAACGCCTTGAACATATAGACACCTCCTTTCTTGTGGTGGAAATGAATGATTCGAGAATATTCATGTATTCAAGAACATTTAGTGCAGTTCCCATTGAAATCAAGCTAAGCACCCCTGTTTGCATAAATACAAAAAAGCGATTAGTATAAAGCAAACTATACTATGAATTGACAGTTTAAACATGCAACCTACATGATCCAGGCAGAGCACACATTTAAAAAAATGGAACTCACCGGAAAGAATCCTAAAACAACATTGTATTGGCCATCACAACAACAAAGATGGAGATCCGTGAGTCCTTCTGAGCTGAAGTTAGTTGTTCTTGTGGGCAGTAATGTAACCATCCTTCAACTGCTTCCTTCTAATATGAAGAGGATGATCCTGTTGTGCAAAGGCAAGAGAATAACTAAATTCTACATCCCTGTTTGCTCGAAAAAAGGGAAGGAGATAAGTAAAACATCATAGATGAAGCACTTATCAAGCACAATACCACTTTCTCATGACAGTATCTAAACAGTAGCACAACACCAATAGAGATGACAAAGCTCAATCATATGGATGAAATCCATGGGCCAGTACCAACCTTTGTTAGGAGGCTTATTGTGTAGAGCATACAGATGAAGCACTTCTCAGGAACCATCTGTTGTTATCTACTATGGTTGTCATGCTTACTATATACTCCTCGATTAGTTTAATGTTTCCAACATCTTCTTGTGCAGTTCCTCTAAAATATATGTTATCTTCAAAGAAGATCCCTATTTGCACAAGTAGAGATAATTACATATTACATTAAAAGTGGCATCAAATCAGTGGCAAAACAATTGCTCATTCCAGCCATAGCAATAAACTAAGATGTAAAACTATATCATTACTTGTGTCATCACAGTTCAAGTGCTTCATTACAACACTAGGAGTTGATTTTCTTCTTCTGCTTGTTCTTCCCCTTCATCACTTGGTTCAATAACAGACAAGCTTCACCTTCAATGTAAGATTTGGCATGTCAATTAGGGAGCACAAGTATAACACCAAACAACGACATTATTTTTCTAATGACAGTAGCAAAATATAGGCCAACAGTTGTAAAATATCATTATCTTACCTCGATGGGATATTACGCTACACATACAGATTGGAAGTCTTGTCTCCATTTGTGGAGTTCACTAAAATCAAGCAACATTACCGTATAAGTAGCACAACATATGAACGCACACTTCACAATCATGTGAAAGAAGGCTAGTACTAACCTCTCATGACATGGAATTCAAACAACTCACAAGAAGAAGATCTGAATCAAATTTGCCAACACAGATAGGAAATCAGATCTCCTCTTGTGCAGTTCCACTAAGATCAAGCAATCAAGCAACGTTATTGGTGTGGCATTTTGGTTGAACTGCACAAAACACTCTTTAAACAAAAGTGTTTTGTACAGTGCAACAAAAGGTCGCAATAGCAACGAGGTGAAATAGATAACCCTGTTTACACAGAGGTGTGATACGTCTCCAACATATCTACTTTTGCTAATGCTTTTCCACCTGTTTTGGACTCTAATTCGCATGATTTGAATGAAACAAACCCCAGACTGACGCTATTTTCAGCAGAACTACCATAATGTTGTTTTGTGTAAAAATAAAAGTTCTCGGAATGGAGCGAAACTTTGTGAAGAATTTTTATACAATAAAAGAGAATTTCTGGAGCCAAGAGTGACCTGAGGGGGGCACCTGGGTGGGCACAACCCACCAGGGAAGGAATAGGATTTTATAGCGTCGGTTTCAGGGTCTGCGGGGCCACTAGGTGGGGACAACCCACCTGGGCGCGCCGAGGTGGGTTGTCCCCACCTAGTGGCCTCGCCGACCCTGAAACTAACGCTATAAATCCTATTTTTCCAGAAAACGTTAGGGAGAAAGAATTATCAGGATCCACGAGATAGAGCGGCCGTCCGCTCCTGTTCTTCATCAGGAAGCCAGATCTGGAGTCCGTTGGGGCTCCGAAGAGGGGGATCTTTGTTCTTCGTCATCACCAACCCTTCTCCATTGCCAATTCCATGATGCTCTGCACCAGGAGTGAGTAATTCCTTCATAGGCTCGCTGGTCAGTGAGGAGTTGGATGTGATTCATCATGTAATCTAGTTATTTTTAATAGGGCTTGATCCCTAGTATCCACTATGTTCTGAGATTGATGTTGCTATGACTTTTCCATGATTAATGCTTGTCCCTTTTGGGCCCGGGTACCATGATTTCATATCTGAACTGTTTATGTTATCACCATTATATCCATGTTCTAGATCCGATCTTGCAAGTTATAGTCACCTACTACGTGTTATGATCCGGCAACCCCGGAGTGACAATAGTCGGGACCACTCCCGGTGATGACCGTAGTTTGAGGAGTTCATGTATTCACCATGTGTTAATGCTTTGTTCTGGTTCTCTATTAAATGGAGGCCTTAATATCCCTTAGTTTCCAATTGGACCCCGCTGCCACGGGAGGGCAGGACAAAAGATGTCATGCAAGTTCTTTCCATAAGCATGTATGCCTATTTACGGAATACATGCCTACATTATATTTATGATCTGGAGCTAGTGCCGTATCGCCCTAGGTTATGACTGCCACATGATGAATATCATCCAACAAATCATCGATCCTATGCCTATGAATTTCTCTTATATCGTTCTTGCTAAGTTACTACTGCTATCGTTACTGTTGCACTTGCTATAAAACCACTACTATCACTATTACCGTTATTGTCGGTATCAAAACTGGCGGATCTCGGGTAGGGGGTCCCAAACTATGCGTCTAAGGCGGATGGTAATAGGAGGCAGGGGACACGATGTTTACCCAGGTTCGGGCCCTCTTGATGGAGGTAATACCCTACGTCCTGCTTGATTGTTCTTGATGATATGAGTATTACAAGAGTTGATCTACCACGAGATCGTAGAGGCTACCCCTAGAAGCTAGCCTATGGTATGAGTGTCTGTTGTCCTACAGACTAAACCCTCTGGTTTATATAGACACCGGAGGGGGCTAGGGTTACACAAGGTCGGTTACAAGGGAGGAGATTTACATATCCGTATTGCCTAGCTTGCCTTCCACACCAGGGAGAGTCCCATCCGAACATGGGATGAAGTCTTCAATATTGTATCTTCATAGTCCAACAGTCCGGCCAAAGGATATAGTCTGGCTGTCCGGAGACCCCCTAATTTAGGACTCCCTCAGTAGCCCCTAAACCGGGCTTCAATGACGATGAGTCCGGCGCGCAATATTGTCTTCGGCATTGCAAGGCGGGTTCCTCCTCCGAATACTCCATAGAAGATTTTGAACACCAGAATAGTGTCCGGCTCTGCAAAACAAGTGCAACGTTATATCATGGCTCGGTCATTATTTGAACCGTTTTTCTCAACCAGCGCTGCGCATACTGCAAGGCAGTTTTTCTGTCACGTCTTGTCAAAGCAGAGATCATGCCCCCCTCATTACGGGATTCTCATCAATACGGACGTGGGTAACCCAACCGTGCCTGTTGGTATGACTCCTAGATCCTAGGCAAGTCTAAAACGGCCATGAGGAGGACGCTTGATATTCACCCTCTTTATAAAGAGGACGAGGCCTTTTTTCTCTCTTTTCCCTCTCGTGCTCAATCGAATCCTTCCCCCGCCTTGAGTTCTAACACCCAAAGCTCAGGTCAGGCGCTTCGGACCTTCAACTATGTCCGGATCCAACCTTCAAGGTCGGTGGATGCCTTCCTCTGTCATAGAGGGGGACATCAAGAAGCTGAGAGAGGCCAGATATCTGACCGCCGAAATTTCGCATAGGCCGCGTGCCCGAGGGCAGGTCATCCCTACTCCCGAACCCACCGAGAGTGTCGTGTTCATCTCCCACTTCTTCCAAGGACTAGGCTTCGCTCTGGATCCCTTTGTTAGGGGTCTTATGTTCTATTGTGGGCTAGATTTCAATGATCCGGCCCCGGATTCCTTTCTTCACATCTCGTCATTTATTGTCGTATGTGAGGCCTTCCTCCGCATTACCTGTCGGTGTCAAAACCGGCGGATCTCGGGTAGGGGGTCCCGAACTGTGCGTCTAGGCGGATGGTAACAAGAGACAAGGGAAACAATGTTTTTACCTAGGTTTGGGCCCTCTCGATGGAGGTAAAACCCTACTCTTGTTTGATTAATATTGATGATATGGGTAGTACAAGAGTAGATCTACCACGAGATCAAAGAGGCTAAACCCTAGAAGCTAGCCTATGGTATGATTGTTGTTCGTCCTATGGACTAAAACCCTCCGGTTTATATAGACACCGGAGAGGGCTAGGGTTACACAGAGTCGGTTACAATGGGAGGAGATCTACATATCCGTATTGCCAAGCTTTCCTTCCACGCCAAGGAAAGTCCCATCCGGACACGGGACGAAGTCTTCTATCTTGTATCTTCATAGTCCAAGAGTCTGGCCAAAGGTTACTAATCCAGGACTCCCTCAGTAGCCCCCGAACCAGGCTTCAATGACGATGAGTCCGGCGTGCAAATTGTCTTCGGCATTGCAAGGCGGGTTCCTCTCCAAATTCCGTGTACCTGTTTAAATAGTGTCCGACTTCTTGTGAATGTTGCGCTCCTTGGCTTCCACGCCCAATAATGGCCACTTTCCATGTGTCGAGCGAATGTGAAGAGCCAGGGTGTTTTTACATTTACCCCCCTAGCTGTGTGAATGAGCTGCCTATTAAAGAGACGAGGATTCAGATCCAAATCACACCATCCTTCCTTGGCGAGCCTTCATCGGAGCGCATCTGACAGAGATCCATTCCATCATGGCCAGTCGACGCAGCTCCTCCTCTCGCTCCCCTAGCTCCAAGCCTGGAGATTGGGAGAGATGTTCCGTCTCGCACAGTAAATTAGTGATGCTTCAGACCAAGGGATTTCTTCCCCCAGCATACATGGTCCCGGTTCTAGCCGGGCTCGCCACCTATAATGGCGGAGAGCGAGCGGAGAGCCTTCCCAATCCCTTCAAGGGAGAGCGGGTATACCTTGTCCCTCATTTGGTAAGAGGGCTCGGATTTCCAATTCATCCGTTTCTCCAGGGGCTCCTGGAGTTCTACGGCCTCCAGTTGCACAACCTTACGCCTGCCTCCATATTGCATATCGCGGGCTTCGTAGCCCTTTGCGAGCTGTTTTTGGGCTGTGAGGCTCATTTCGCGCTATGGAAGAAGCTGTTTGCCTTGTGCCCCATTCTCAGAAGGGGTCAATATATTAAGTGGGTGGAGCCGAAGTGTGGTGTATTGTCGGGACCGGATATCTATCCGGAACCCCAAAGAAGACGTCCGAAGAATGGCCTTCAGAATGGTTTTATATAGAAGACGTCCCCCTCCCGGACCCTATTCGAATCGGCCTCCCTGAGTTCGACAATGCTTCTTTGAAGAAGCGCCGGAGCTGGCATCCACGGAGCCCCCAGGAGGAAGATGACAGGGACGTTCTTTACCTGATGAGACGGATAAGTTTGTTAGCTCGATCCTGATGATCGAGGTCGTGGCCACATGTATTATGCGGGGGGTGCAGCCGCTTCAGTATAGAGGCCACCCCATGTGGGATTTCAATGGGGAGGATGACGCTACTCGCTACGGCCATAAAGGGCCGGAATCGGTTGCTGCTCTAATAAAGATCTTATCCACTTTGTACAAGGGAGAAGAGGAGGAATTCCTTCGTGTCAACCCGCAGGGCAGATTTTCTATGTACAATCCTCCGAGCAGGGTAAGCAGACACTTTTTCTCGCCCATCCGTTTCATATTCCCATAGTTAAGTATTCAGTCTAGCGATTTCAACGCAGGAGCTGCGCCAGGCTGTAAGGGAGATAAACAGCCCTCCTCCACAACCCGAGGACCCGGAATAGTCCCTTGAACCGGCCTCCCAAGAGGATCTGGACATATCTGTGGAGCTGATCGATGGGGTATTTTATCAATTGAGCAATGACAACGCCTTGGTGGCCATTACGGCCGATTACCCTGGCCTACTTCCAGCCTCACGGGTAACTGAGACCGAAGTCCCAGCACTTTTAAAAGGGATCCGTCCTTGTGTGTTTTTGATTATCGTATAGCAACCGTGTTTTGCAGGGGAGGTCCTTGAGGCAGAAGGCCGAGCCTACGGCGACTAGCCAACAAGGGGCCGCGAGGCCAGGCAGGCTGAAAAGACATGCAGTCCGGATTGACACACCGGCGCAGTGGTACGGCGCGCCGTATTTATTCCAAGACATTATTCTGAGAGGCATACTAACGCCCATGCCTTCTTTTTAGGAAAAAGAGCGCTCGCCAGACTATATCCAGAGAGGCTACTAATTGCGCCTCCACCAGCCAGGCTCCAAGGCCAGATTCAGAGGCGGTAACGAATACGAGGCGTGCGCCGGGCGCTCCTCCGAAAGAGGATGCAGATAGACTATCCGCCACCAATTCCGAGGTGGAAGTGCCATGAACCACAGGCATCGCTGGACTATTCTTCGTGACGCTTGTTTCTCCCAAGAGGCATTGGATGCCTTCAACTTGGGAGATGCGTACCTCCGTGCCGCTCAAAATGGTCTAGCCAGAGCCATGGAGGAGTATGTAAAAGACATACGGGTGAGAAAATTTGGTGATTATATATCTCAGTAGCCCCTGAGACTTGAAACAGTTAGAATAACTGATTTAAGGATCATTTGTTATGCAGGTTCTTACAGAAAAGAATACCCAACTGTCCCAGGAGCTGGAAGAGTGCAAAGCCCAACTTCAGGCCGCACTGGCCGCAGAAGGGGAGCCCAAAGAGACCCCCTCTGGTAATATATCCTTGAAATGATAAGTATCATATAAAGTGCGGCGTATATGCAGATCTGACGATAAAATTGCAGATGACACTGGAGTAAATCCGGATAAGCATGATCTCCTGGATGAGAGCGTGCTTACGAGGGTGAGGCAGGAGAAGAATGATCTCCTGGATGCCAACACCAGGCTGGGCGTGGAACTAAAGGATGTTCGTGCCCAACTGTCGGACTCCGTTAAGGAGAATCGGCGGCTTCGACGTGGCATATTTAGTAAGTGCTTGAACGAACTTTGAAAAAGAGTTCATCAAGGAAGTTGGCTGACAGAGTTATGTCTGTAGGTATTCTAACAGGTCGTCCTGCAAAGGAAATGCCCGGTTCTACGGGTGACCTTCTTCCCGAGCTCTCACAACTGCACGAACGAGTTCGGCAGGTGATGCAAGGCGTCGCCCAGGCCTTGTGGCCATCCGTCTCCGTGCCTGAAGGACTTGGAGATCTTGCGGAGTAGCTAAAGGGAGCTCGGCGGCGCTTCCGATTATTGAAGATATCGGCTTGCCGTCAAGGTGCCAGGGAAGCCTGGGCCATGGTGAAGGCGCGGTACACGAAGGCTGACCCAAACCACCTGGCCGAGGTCGGACCTGTGGGTCCCGATGGAAAGGAGATCCCTGTGAGCTTAGTGTATGGCCAAGTAGAATTGGCCGCAAAGTATTACCAACAGGACTGTAGACTAGAGAGCCTATTGGATGGTATTGAAGAGGAATTCAACCAGTCAAATTGACTATGTAATTTAAAGTGACATGTATAATGCCTTCTAGCCAGATTGTAGATCGTTTGTCATGGCGGACCTTTTCACTTCAACCTCGGGACCCGACGGTCCGGAGTGTATCCGAATACCCTCTCGGTTATGTAAGAACCGGGGCATGCATGGAGACCAGGCGTAGGGGTCATTAGTGCTTGAACAGACAAGTGCCCAACTAGTTATGTTATATTACATGGTTAGTAAGAAACATCTTCCAGGGAGAATAGTTCCGTTAGGGGTTCCTTTCCCTGGGAGGCATGCCCTAAAGTGCATGTTCGGACTGCGAGAAGAGACGCAGAAAAAACATCTGGGGGCGCATAAGTAAATAAGTGAAAAATCATCTTTAGTTCACCGACCGAATATTCCCTTAAGAACGCTAGCTTTTGGCTTCACCCAGTCTGAGGTACACATCCGGCTGACCCGGCAGTAACAATCGCAGAGGTGCTCCCCTTATGCCCTAGCCGAATTAACGGGAACGTAGGGCATAAATACAAGAGCCAGGCAACCCAGCTTGGCAAAAACTTAAGTCATATTGATGCATATAATGGTGAATAAAGGGTACATGTGGAAGGATAACACATGTGTTGGGCATAAAGCCCGTATGAATAAGCTTCTGTTAAAGAAGCCCCTAGGTATGATGAGCGCGGATAGCGCGTCAGTTGCATGCAAACAAGGCACAAATGGGCCTTTAAAGGCTGTGAGAGAAGAGAAGGGGAGAAGGAGACAAATATAAGACAAATTGTGTATAAAAAATGGACAGAGGAAGGAGACGAACACAGAGTCCGGCGCTAGGCGTAGAATCTTCGGAGTCGAGCTACGTTCCATGGGTTCGGCTCGAGTCGATTATCCGATGCATCGCGTAGACGGTACGCTCCACCAGTCAGGACTTGGTCAATAATGAAGGGACCTTCCCACATGGGCTTGAGTTTGTCCTTTTTCTTATCCGGCAGGCGTAGAACTAACTCGCCAACATTGTAAGTTTTGGCCCGTACTTCTCTGGTTTGGTATCTTCGAGCCTGCTGTTGATAGAATGTGGAACGGGCTTTTGCCACGTCACGCTCCTCCTCCAAGGTTTCCAAACTGTCCTGCCGATCGAGCTCGGCTTCTTTTCTTCGTACATGCGCAGTCAAGGTGAGTCATGTATTATGTCGCAGGGCAGAACTGCCTCTGCGCCGTATACCATGAAGAATGGTGTGTATCCGGTAGTGCGGTTCGGCGTGGTCCGCAGCCCCCAGAGTACGGAGTCGAGATCCTCTACCCAGTGCGTGTTAGATTCCTTGAGGGACCGCACTAACCTGGGTTTGATGCCGCTCGTTATTAGACCATTTGCTTGCTCGACCTGACCATTAGTTTGTGGGTGATAGACTGAAGCATAGTCGAGCTTGATGCCCATGTTTTTGCACCACAGTTTACCTCATCGGCCGTAAAGTCCGTGTCGTTATCAGTGATGATGCTGTGGGGGACGCCGTAACGGTGTACGACCCCGGATATGAAGTATATCATCGGTACGGATTCGGCCGTTTTAACAGGCTTGGCCTCTATCCATTTGGTGAACTTATCCACCATGACCAGTAAGTATTTTTGCTTGTGGGTTCCTCCTTTAAGGGGTCCAACCATGTCAAGCCCCCAGACCGCGAAGGGCCAGGTGATGGGGATAGTTTGGAGGGCGGTGGGTGGCATATGGCTTTGGTTAGCAAACAGCTGGCAACCAACACATCGTTGGACTAAGTCCTGAGCGTCTGCCCGGGCCGTCGGCCAATAGAAGCCTGTACGGAAGGCCTTGCTTACAAGGGCCCGGGCTGCAGCGTGGTGACCACCGAGTCTGGCATGAATTTAAGCCAGAAGATTCCGCCCTTCCTCTTCGGAGATGTACCTTTGAAGGACTCCAGTGGTGCTTTTCTTATAAAGCTCTCCCTCATGGACTTTATAGGCTTTAGATCGCCGCACTATGCAGCGTGCCTCATTTTGGTCCTCGGGAAGTTCCTGCTTAGTTAGGTAGGCTAGGAATGGTTCTGTCCACGGGGCGATGACTGCCATTATTATGTGGGCTGAAGATGTTATTTCGTTGGCAGAGCCTCCAATTATGTCAGAATGTTCGGTGTCGGGCAGTGCGGTTGGGTCCGGGCTATTATTTCCGGGTTCCCCTTCCCATACTACGGATGGCTTGAATAGCCTCTCCAAGAAGATGTTGGGAGGGACGGCATCGCGTTTTGCGCCGATGCGTGCCAGGACGTCTGCTGCCTGATTGTTTTCCCGGGCTATATGGTGAAATTCGAGCCCCTCGAACCGAGCTGACCTTTTTACGACGGCATTGCGATAAGCTGCCATTTTCGGATCCTTGGCATCAAAGTCTCCATTTATTCGGGATATCGCGAGGTTCCAATCCCCGCGCACCTCTAGGCGTTGAATGCCCATGGATACTGCCATCCGGAGACCATGTAGAAGGGCCTCATATTCGGCTGCGTTGTTGGAGTCCATATACATTATCTGGAGTACGTATTGAATTGTATCTCCTATTGGGGACATCAAAATGACGCCAGCCCCCAGACCAGCCAACATTTTAGAGCCGTCGAAGTGCATGATCCAGTTGGAATATGTGCCGTACTCTTTAGGGAGTTCGGCTTCCGTCCATTCGGCAAAGAAGTCGGCCAAAACTTGCGACTTAATAGCTTGCCGTGGCTTGTAAGTTATGTCGAACAGGAGGAGCTCAATGGCCCATTTCACAATCCGGCCCGTCGCGTCGCGGTTGTTTATAATATCGTTAAGTGGTACTTCCGAGGCTACTGTTATCGAACACTCTTGAAAGTAGTGTCGCAGCTTCTGGGATGCCATAAATACCGTGTATGCTATCTTTTGATAATGCGGGTACCGTGACTTGCATGGAGTAAGGACAGTGGACACATAGTAAACCGGCTTTTGAAGGGGGAATTTGTGTCCGTCCGTTTCTCGTTCGACGATGAGCACTGCGCTTACAACTTGATGAGTTGCCGCAATGTATAATAGCATTGGTTCGCCAATGTTTGGCCCGGCCAGGATTGGGTTTGTTGCCAATATGGCTTTTATTTCGTCGAGTCCAGCCGTGGCGGCATCCGTCCACTCGAAGTGTTCGGTGCGCCGGAGGAGGCGATAAAGGGGTAATGCCTTTTCTCCCAAGCGGGAGATAAAGCGGCTTAGAGCCGCCATGCATCCGGTCAATTTTCGTATTTGTTTGAGGTCCTTTGGGATATCCAATTGTGACAGAGCTCGGATCTTGGCTAGATTTGCTTCAATTACTCTACCGGATACAATGAAGCCCAAGAGCTTTCCGGCTGGTACGCCGAAAACGCATTTTTCTGGGTTGAGCTTGATGTCGTATGTTCGGAGGTTATCGAATGTGAGCCTCAAGTCGTCTACTAGAGATTCGACATGCTTGGTTTTGACGACCATGTCATCTACATATGCCTCCACTGTTTTGTCGATCTGGTTTGCCAGACATGTCTGAATAATGCGCTGATATGTTGCGCCGGCGTTTTTGAGCCCGAAGGGCATTGTGTTGAAGTAGAATGGGCCGTATGGTGTGATGAATGCCGTTGCGGCTTGCTCTAGCTCTGCCATCTTAATTTGATGGTAGCCGGAGTATGCATCGAGGAAACACAATGAATCGTGTCCTGCGGTAGCGTCGATGATTTGATCGATGCGGGGGAGGGGGAAGGGATCCTTTGGGCAAGCCTTGTTGAGGTCCTTAAAATCGACGCACAAGCGCCAGGATTTGTCCTTCTTTGGTACCATCACCAGGTTTGCTAGCCAGTTCGGATGTTTTATGTCTCTGATGAATCCGGCCTCCAATAGCTTGGCTAGTTCCTCTCCCATGGCTTGTCTCTTAGGTTCGGAGAAACGCCGAAGAGCCTGCTTGACTGGGTTGAATCCTTTTAGGATATTTAGGTTGTGCTCGGCCAGCCTGCGTGGGATTCCTGGCATGTCTGAAGGGTGCCAGGCAAAAATGTCCCAGTTCTCACGTAGGAACTCTCGTAGTGCGGCGTCTACATCAGGGTTTAATTGTGCCCTGATGGAAGCTGTTTTTGTAGGGTCCGTTGGATGTACATGGAATTTGACTATTTCGTCCGCCGGTTTAAAGGAGGTGGACTTGGATCTTTTATTGAGTATCACGTCGTCCCTGTTCACCGTGGAGCGCAGCGCAGTCAGTTCCTCGGCCGCTAGGGCTTCGGATAGTGCCTCGAGGGCCAGTGCGGCTGTCTTATTTTCGGCGCGGAGTGTTATGTCCGGATCACTAGCAAGAGTGATGATTCCGTTGGGCCGGGCATTTTGAGCTTCATGTACCCGTAATGGGGTATGGCTTGGAATATTGTAAACGCCTACCGCCCTAATAGAGCATGGTATCCGCTACTGAACGGGGCCACTTGGAACGTGACCTCTTCGGACCTGTAATTGTCCGGCGTGCCGAACACCACATCTAGTGTGATTTTTCCTGTACATCGCGCTTCCTGACTGGGGATTATTCCTCTAAAGGTTGTGCTTCTTTGCTCAATGCGGTTCTAGTCTATTTCCATTTTTCGAAGGCTTTCCTCATAAATGAGGTTCAATCCGCTGCCACCGTCCATGAGTACCTTGGTGAGTCGAAAGTCGTCCACTATTGGACTGAGGACCAATGCGGCTGGTGCTCGGGCTGTTCGGAATTTTGGTTCGTCACTGGCATTAAAAGTAATAGCCGTGTCACTCCATGGGTTTATTGTTGCCACGTGGTATCAAATAAAAGTACTATGGATGCCAAGTAGGCAAAGCGTGTAATTTCACGGCGACTTATGGCGTTGAGGATTCCCTTGTCCATGCAATTATTGCAGAAGAATGAAACTGTGTTTTCCTCGCGGCAGTCCTTTATCCTGTTCATGACCAGGAGGAATCTGGCCCAGTAATGGTGTACTGTTTCTTCGGGCTCTTGCCTAATTTGGGATAGACCACTTATGTTTGGGTGGGTGGGTGGAATTGAATCCGAAACCTCACCCAATCTGATACTCAGGGGCCAAGGAGTTTCCGAACTCGAAAGTTTGGATTCTTGGATGTTTTCCACTGAATCTAGCCCGCTGCCTGACTCTAGGTTCACGTCTTGAGTGACGTCCTCCCCTCCGTGGGTATCCGGCTTGGAGGGATCGGGAATCCGGACATAGCTAGTCCTTAAGATAGATGAAGGGTTGCCGCATTGTTCCTCCACCACTGCAACGTGATGGGTGACCTGGGGAGAGTTTATCTCTCTCAGATCGGGTTTAGGCCCAATCTGATCATAGTCTGTAGCGATTCCCAGGGCGGTGATGCGATCCAAGAGCTCGTTTAGGGAAGAGAGCTCCATTGGATCTAACTGCTCAGCGAGTTCCGAGTTGATTTGTAGATTGCTTTTGACGACCCGAGAAGTCATCGTCGATGCAGCGGCCGAACAGGCGGTCATAAGAAAACCACCTAGCCGGAGAGTTTGGCCGACAGCCAAAGCTCCCTTAGCAATAGTGCCATCTTTAAAGACGGGATGAGGCATCCTTCCTGATGGCGATGGCATAGCAGAACTCTCAATGAAAGCACCTGTCGGTGTCAAAACCAGCGGATCTCGGGTAGGGGGTCCCGAACTGTGCGTCTAGGCGGATGGTAACATGAGACAAGGGACACAATGTTTTTACCCAGGTTCAGGCCCTCTCGATGGAGGTAAAACCCTACTCCTGCTTGATTAATATTGATGATATGGGTAGTACAAGAGTAGATCTACCACGAGATCAAAGAGGCTAAACCCTAGAAGTAGCCTATGGTATGATTGTTGTTCGTCCTATGGACTAAAACCCTCTGGTTTATATAGACACCGGAGAGGGCTAGGGTTACACAGAGTCGGTTACAATGGGTGGAGATCTACATATCCGTATTGCCAAGCTTGCCTTCCACGCCAAGGAAAGTCCCATCCGGACACGGGACGAAGCCTTCAATCTTGTATCTGCATAGTCCAAGAGTCCGACCAAAGGTTATAGTCCGGCTATCCGGACACCCCCTAATCCAGGACTCCCTCATTACCCCTCACTTTGGCCTGTGGCTCAAGACCTTCGATGTGAATCCGAAGATGATCAAGGGGCGGCACGCAGAGTGCGGAGGTGCCTCAATAAGCAAAATCACTGATGACCATGGCCAGAGGGTTCCTTCCCAGAGGTGTCTAGATTGTGGCAGCGGGAGTGGTTTTACATCACAGCTCCCCGAAATGCCAAGTGGTTAGCCGCCCCCACCTTTCACTCGGGCCCCCCATCGCAACTGATGTCATGGATCAGCAGGGGGCTGAGCTGGGGTCCAGCAAAGGACATGCCAATATTGCAAAGCCGTATCCGAGATCTCTTCGAGAGAGATTTCAGTCTGGTTATGGTAATTCAAGTTATACTAGTTCGTCGAGTCCAGCCTTGCAAACGTCGGCCCCTCCGTATGTGGGAATTCAACCCGGAAGGACCGCGAGCTATCCAGCATTTCCTCGGCATGACGCTCGAAGAGATGTACAAATCGTTCTCCGGACACCAAATAGAGTGTCCGGACGCCACCGAGGATGTGGGTCTGAGCTGCAACCGCCCTGCTACCCAAGTAAGTAATCCCATGGCTGAACCCGCCGTCCTTTTGTTTATCACGGCATCATTCTAAAGAGTCGCTGTCGGTGTCAAAATCGGCGGATCTCGAGTAGGGGGTCCCGAACTGTGCGTCTAGGACGGATGGTAACAGGAGGCAGGGGACACTTTGTTTTACCCAGGTTCGGGCCCTCTCCATGGAGGTAATACCCTACTCCTACTTGATTAATATTGATGATATGGGTAGTACAAGAGTAGATCTACCACGAGATCAAGGAGGCTAAACCCTAGAAGCTAGCCTATGATATCATTGTTGTGTATGGAGTTGATTGCCTACGGACTACAACCCTCCGGTTTATATAGACACCGGATAGGGTTAGGGTTACATAGAGTCGGTTACAATGGTAGGAGATCTTGAATATCCGCATCGCCAAGCTTTCCTTCCACGCCAAGGAAAGTCCCATCCGGACACGGGACGAAGTCTTCAATCTTGTATCTTCATAGTCCAGGAGTCCGGCTGAAGGTATAGTCCGGCTACCCGAACACCCCCTAATCCAGGACTCCCTCAGTAGCCCCCGAACCAGGCTTCAATGACGATGAGTCCGGCGTGCAGATTTGTTCGGCATTGCAAGGCGGGATCTTCTCCAAATCTTGTGTACCTATAGGAATAATGTCCAATTTTTGTAATGTAGTGCTCCTCGGCTTCCATGCCCAATAATGGCCGTCTTCCACGTGTTCAAACAAATGCGAAAAGCCGAGGCGTTTTTACATCCACACCCCTAGCCGTGTAAACGAGCTGCCTATTTAACGGGATGGGGATTTAGGTCCAAACCACATCTTCTCCTCTCCGCGAGTTATCATCAGAGCGCTTCCAGCAAAGGTCCATTCCAACATGACCAGCCGTCGCAGCTCCTCCCCTCGCCCCTCCGGTCCCAAACCCGGGGACTGGGAGAGTTGCACCATCCCGCATAGCAAGTTAGCGTCACTTCAGGCCAAGGGATTCCTGCCTCAGGCATACATGGTCCCGGTCCGAGCCGGTCTCGCCACTTATAATGGCGGAAAACAAGCGGAGAGCACCCCCAATCCTTCTAAAGGAGAGCGGGTGTGCCTCGTCCCCTATCTAATAAGGGGACTGGGATTTCCAATTCACCCATTTCTCCACGGGCTTCTGGAGTTCTACGGCCTCCAGCTGCTCAATCTCACGCCCGCCTCCATATTGCACATTGCGGGTTTCGTCGCCCTTTGCGAGCTATTTTTAGGCGTTGAGGCTCATTTCGCGTTGTGGAAGAGGTTATTCTGCCTGGTGCCCCGTTCTGAAAAGGGGTCTATATATCAAGTGGGCGGAGCCGAAGTAAGGCGCATCGCCGGGACCGGATACCTATCCGGAACCCCAAAGAAGGCGTCCGAGGACTGGCCTTCAGAATGGTTTTACATAGATGACGTCCCGCTTCCGGACCCTATCCGGATCGGTCTCCCTGAGTTCAACAGTGCTCCATTGAAGAAACGCTTGAGCTGGCGTCCGCGGAGCTCTCAGAGAGAAAGTGACAGAGACGTCCTTTACCTGATGGGCCGGATAAGACTGTTGGCTCACTCCGGACTAACCATGATTGGAGTCATGGCCGCATGCATTATGCGGGGGGTGCAGCCGCTTCAATATAGAGGCCACCCCATGTGGGATTTCAACGGGGAGGATGACGCCACACGTCACGGTCGTAAGGGGCCGGACTCAGCCGCCGCCTTAGTAAAGATCTTATCCTCTTTGTATACGGGAGAAAAGGAGGAATTCCTCCGCGTCAATCCGCAGGCCGGATTCAGTATGTATGATCCTCCAAGTTGGGTAAGTGAACAATTGCACTTGCCCGTTTGTTTTATACTCCCATGGTTAGATAGGTAGTCTAACGACTTCAATGCAGGAACTGCGACAGGAGGTAAAGGACATAAGCAGCCGCCCTCCACAGCCCGAGGACCCAGAACGGTCCCTCAATCCGGACTCCGAAGAGGATCCGGACATACCGGTGGAGCTTATCGACGGGGTGTTCCATCAGTTGAGCAAGGACAATACCTTGGTAGCCATCACGGCCGATTACCCAGGGTTAATTCCGGCCTCCCAGGTGACAGAAACCGGAGTCTCATTCCCTTGAGAGAGATTGCACTCTCGCGTATTCCGGTGTTTCTGATGACAACCGTGTTTTGCAGGGGAGTTTTCCGAGGCAGGAGGCCGAACCTGCGGCGGCTAGCCAACGAGGGGCCGCAGGGCCCCGTGGCGCAAAAAGGAACGAAGTCCGGACTGAGATGCCGACGCAAAGGTATAGCGCACCCTCTATTTCCCTGGTGTTATTCTGTCAGGGCATATTAACATTCGTGCTATCTTCAGAACGAAGAGACTTCGTCGGACTACATCCGGAGAGGTTGCTAATCGCGCTTCCACCAGCCAGGCTCCAACAGCTGGCCAGGAAGCGGAGGCGAGCACAAGGCGCGTACCGGACGCTCCTCCGATAGAGGATGAGGACAGGCTGTCTGCCACAAATTCTGAAGTGGAGAGTGCCATGAAACACAGGCATCGCCGGACAGTTCTACGCGATGCTTGTTTCTCCCAAGAGGCTTTAGATGCCTTTAATTCAGGAGATGCGTACCTCCGTGCCGCTCAAAATGGTTTAGCCAGAGCCACGGAGCAGTATGTAAAAGACATACGGGTAAGAAATTTTTGGTCATATATATATATATATACCAGTAGCCCCCGAGACTTGAAATAGTTAGAGCAACTGATTTAAGGATCTTTTAATATGCAGGTTCTTACAGAGAAGAACACTGTACTGTCCCAGGAGCTGGAAAAGTGCAAGGCCCAACTAGAGGCCGCCCTAGCCGCAGCAGGGGAGTCCAAAGAGACCCCCTCAGGTAAGATACACTTCGAAAGATTAGTATTGTGCAGTGTGGGTGTAAATCTGACAAATCATATTGCAGATGGCGCCGGACTCGATCTGGACAAACAACAACTCTTACGCCAGCTAAAGTCCGGTGAGAGTATGTTGACAAGGGTGAGGCGAGAGAAGAATGATCTTCAGGATGCCAACACTAAGCTGGACGTCGAACTTAAAGATGTTCGTGGCCAGCTGTCGGACTCCACGAAGGAGAATCAGCGGCTTCGACGCGGCATTTTTAGTAAGTGCTTGAACGAACTTTGAAAAAAGAGTTCGGCGAAGAAGTCGACTAACAGAGTAATGTCTGTAGGTATGCTCATAGGTCGTCCTGTAGAGGAGATGCCCGGTTCTACGGGTGACCTTCTTCCCGAACTCATGCAACTGAACGAGCGAATTCGGCAGGCGATGCGAGGTGTTGCCCAAGCCTTATGGCCTGCCCACTCCATGCCCGAGGGCCTTGGAGAGCTTGCGGAGAAGCTGAAGGGAGCTCGGCGGCGCTTCCGGTTGTGGAAGATATCGGCCTGCCAACAAGGCGCTAGGGATGCCTGGGCCATGGTGAAGACCCGTTTTACGAAGTGTGACCCAAACCACATGGCCGAGGTCGGACCAGTGGGGCCTGACGGGAAGGAGATCCCTGTGAGCTTAGTATACGGCCAAGTAGAGTTGGCGGCAAAGTATTCCCAGCAAGACTGTAAATTAGACAGCCTGTTAGATGGTATAGAAGAGGAATACAATCAGTCAGAATGACTATGTAATTTTGAATTGACATGTGTAATGCCTTCTAGCCGGATTGTAGATCATTTGTCGTTGCCGACCTTTTCACTTCAACCTCGGGACTTGATGGTCCAGAGTGTGTCCGAATACCATAACGGTTATATAAGAACCGTGGTATGCGTGGAGACCAGGCGTAGGGGTCATTAGTGCTTTATCAAACAAGTGCCCAACTAGTTATGTTATATTACATGGTTAGTAAGAAACATCTTCCAGAGAGAATAGTTCCGTTAGGGGTTCCTTTCGCTGGGAGGCATGCCCTAAAGTGCATGTCCGGACTGCGTAGAAAGACGCAGAAAAAAGCATCTGGGGGCACATAAAATGAGTAAAAAGATCATCTTTTATCTCACCGACCGAATATTCCCTTAAGAACGCTAGCTTTCGGCTTCACCCAGTCTGAGGTACACATCCGGCTGACCCAGCAGTAACAATCGCAGAGGTGCTCCCTTTACCGCCTAGCCGAACAATCGGGAACGTAGGGGGTAAGCACAGGAGCCAGGCAACCCAGCTTGGCCAAAACTTAAGTCATATCGATGCATATAATGGTGAAGAAAAAGGTACATGCGGAAGTTTGACGCATGTGTTGGGCATGAAGCCCGTATAAATAAGCTTCTGTTAAAGAAGCCCCCAGGTTTAATGAGCGCGAGTGGCGCGTCACTAGATAAGCCTTTAAGGGCTATAAAAGGAAAGAGGGGAAGGAGAGAAATATAAGACAGAAAAATGCAAAAAATGGACAGAGGAAGGAGACGAACCCAGAGTCCGGCGCTAGGCATAGAATCTTTGGAGACGGGTGGCGTTCCACGGGTTCGGCTCGAGTCGGTTATCCGACGCATCTTGCAGGCGGCACGCCCCGCCAGTCAGGACTTGGTCGATTATGAATGGACCTTCCCACTTGGGCTTGAGTTTGTCCTTTTTCTTATCCGGCAGGCGTAGAACTAGTTCGCCAACATTGTAGTTTTTGGCCCGTACTTCTCTGCTTTGATATCTTCGGGCCTGCTGTTGATAAAATGCGGAACGGGCTTTTGCCACGTTACGCTCCTCCTCTAGGGCGTCCAAGTTGTCCTGCCGATCGAGCTCGGCTTCTCTTTCTTCGTACATGCGCACTCTAGGTGAGTCATGAATTATGTCGCAGGGCAGAATCGCCTCTGCGCCGTACACCATAAAAATGGTGTGTATCCGGTGATGCGATTTGGCGCGGTCCGCAGCCCCCATAGCACGGAGCCGAGCTCCTCTACCCAGTGCGTGTTAGATTCCTTGAGGGACCGCACCAGTCTGGGTTTAATGCCGCTCATGATAAGACCATTTGCACGTTTGACCTGGCCCGTTGGTTTGTGGGTGATAGACGGAAGCATAATCGAGCTTGATGCCCATGTTTTTGCACCAGAGTTTTACCTCGTCGGCGGTAAAGTTTGTACCATTATCGGTTATGATGCTGTGGGGGACGCCATAATGGTGTACAACCCCGTATATGAAGTCTATCAAAGGTCCGGATTCGGCCGTTTTAACAGGCATGGCTTCTATCCATTTGGTGAATTTATCCACCATGACCAGTAAGTATTTTTTCCTATTGGTCCCACCTTTAAGGGGTCCGACCATGTCAAGCCCCTAGACCGCAAAAGGCCAGGTGATGGGTATGGCTTGGAGTGCGGTGGGTGGCATATGGCTTTGGTTGGCAAAAAGTTGGCAACCAGCGCATCGTTGGACTAAGTCCTGAGCGTCTGCCCGGGCCATTCGGCCAATAAAAGCCTGTATGGAAAGCCTTGCTAACAAGGGACCGAGCAGCGGCGTGGTGACCACCGATTTCGGCATGAATTTCAGCCAGAAGGTTCCGCCCTTCCTCTTCGGAGATGCACCTTTGAAGGACTCCGGTAGTGCTTTTCTTATAAAGCTCTCCCTCATGGACTCTATAGGCTTTAGATCGCCGCACTATGCAGCGGGCCTCGTTTTGGTCCTCCGGGAGTTCCTGCCTAGTAAGGTAGGCTAGGAATGGTTCTGTCCACGGGGCGATGACCGCCATTATTACGTGGGTTGAAGGTGTAATTTCATTGGCAGAGCCTCCAATTGTGTCAGATTGTTCGGCGTCGAGTGGTGCGGCTGGGTCCAGGCTGTTATTTACGGGTTCCCCCTCCCATGTTACAGATGGTTTGAACAATCTTTCCAAAAAGATGTTGGGGGACTGCATCGCGTTTTGCTCCGATGCGTGCCAGGACGTCCGCTGCTTGATTGTTTTCTCGGGCTATATGGGGAAACTCCAGCCCTTCGAACCGAGCTAACATTTTTAGGACATCGTTGAGGTAAGCTGCCATTTTTGGGTCCTTGGCGTCGAAGTCTCCATTTATTTGGGATATCGCGAGGTTTGAATCCCCGCGTACCTCTAGGCGCTGGATACCCATGGATACTGCTATCCGGAGACCATGTAGGAGGGCCTCATATTATGGCGTTGAGGATTCCCTTGTCCGTGCAATTATTGCAGAAGAATGAAATTGCGTCTTCCTCGCGGCAGTCCTTTATCCTGTTCATGACCAGGAGGAATCTGGCCTAGTAATGGTGTACTGTTTCTTCGGGCTCTTGCCTAATTAGGGATAGACCGCTTATGTTTGGGCGGGTGGGTGGAATTGAATCCGAAACCTCACCCAATCTGAGACTCGGGGGCCAAGGAGTTTCCAAACTCGAAAGTTTGGATTCTTGGATGTTTTCCACTGAATCTAGCCCGCTGCCTGACTCTAGGTTCAGGTCTTGAGTGACGTCCTCCCCTCCGTGGGTATCCGGTTTGGAGGGATCGGAAATTCGGACATAGCTAGTCCTTAAGATAGATGAAGGGTTGCCGCATTGTTCCTCCACCACTGCAACGTGATGGGTGACGTGGGGAGAGTTTATCTCTCTCAGATCGGGTTTAGGCCCAATCTGATCATAGTCTGTAGCGACTCCCAGGGCGGTGATGCGATCCAAGAGCTCGTTTAGGGAAGAGGGCTCCATTGGATGTAACTGCTCGGCGAGTTCCGAGTTGACGTGTAGATTGCTTTTGACGACCCGAGAAGTCATCGTCGACGCAGCGGCCGAACAGGCGGTCATAAGAAAACCACCTAGCCGGAGAGTTTGGCCGACAGCCAAAGCTCCCTTAGCAATAGTGCCGTCTTTAAAGACGGGATGAGGCATCCTTCCTGATGGCGATGGCACACCAGAACTCTCAATGAAAGCACCTGTCGGTGTCAAAACCGGCGGATCTCGGGTAGGGGGTCCCGAACTGTGCGTCTAGGCGGATGGTAACATGAGACAAGGGACACAATGTTTTTACCCAGGTTCAGGCCCTCTCGATGGAGGTAAAACCCTACTCCTGCTTGATTAATATTGATGATATGGGTAGTACAAGAGTAGATCTACCACGAGATCAAAGAGGCTAAACCCTAGAAGTAGCCTATGGTATGATTGTTGTTCGTCCTATGGACTAAAACCCTCCGGTTTATATAGACACCAGAGAGGCCTAGGGTTACACAGAGTCGGTTACAATGGGAGGAGATCTACATATCCGTATTGCCAAGCTTGCCTTCCACGCCAAGGAAAGTCCCATCCGGACACGGGACGAAGCCTTCAATCTTGTATCTTCATAGTCCAAGAGTCCGACCAAAGGTTATAGTCCGGCTATCCGGACACCCCCTAATCCAGGACTCCCTCATTACCCCTCACCTCGGCCTGTGGCTCAAGACCTTTGATGTGAAGCGGATGATGATCGAGGGGCGGCACGCAGAGTGTGGAGGTGCCTCAATAAGCAAAATCACTGATGACCATGGCCAAAGGGTTCCTTCCCAGAGGTGTCCAGATTGTGGCAGCGGGAGTGGTTTTACATCACAGCTCCCCGAAGTACCAAGTGGGTAGCCGCCCCCACCTTTCACTCGGGCCCCCCATCGCAACTGATGTCATGGATCAGCAGGGGGCTGAGCTGGGGTCCAGCAAAGGACATGCCAATATTGCAAAGCCGTATCCGAGATCTCTTCGAGAGAGATTTCAGTCTGGTTATGGTAATTCAAGTTATACTAGTTCGTCGAGTCCAGCCTTGCAAACGTCGGCCCCTCCTTATGTGGGAATTCAACCCGGAAGGACCGCGAGCTATCCAGCATTTCCTCGGCATGACGCTCGAAGAGATGTACAAATCGTTCTCCGGACCCCAAATAGAGTGTCCGGACACCACCGAGGATGTGGGTTTGAGCTCCAACCGCCCTGCTACCCAAGTAAGTAATCCCATGGCTGAACCCGCCGTCCTTTTGTTTATCATGGCATCATTCTAAAGAGTCGCTCTTCGACCAGGACTGGATAACAAAGGCGAAGATGATCAGGTGTTCGGCCCCCCTTCCTGAGGGCTGGGACAATCCGGTACTGGACAAGATGCTCGAGCCGACGCCTTATCTAGTGCCCTCAAAGGAAGATGAAGGGGGGAATAAAGAGGGCGAAAGCGGGCCTCACTCGCTACTCATTCCAACCGGGGGAATGAGCACCTCCGCGAGGGAGGATAACCAGGGGGAAGAATCTGGCATTCTCTCTCCCCGGGGAAGGAAGAGGACTACCTCTAAAGATCCGGAAACTGAGGTTTCCAAACGGGAGAAGAAATCTTCGCCAGAGGGTCCTACCTCGGAGGGTATTCTTGCCGCACAATGTCCGCGCGGGGGTTAGCCCTCTACCGAGCTGTAAGTAATCAAAAAAAACTTAATAGTGAAAATATCCTACCTTACTTCCGAAGACAATAACCGATGCTTGTAAATTGTAGTCCGGATCGTAGCCCTTCTCGACAAAGTTCGTCTTCGGGGGATCTTCTTTCGGAGATGATGGAGAGCGAAACGCCTCCCCCTGACACCCCACCTTATGAGGCGGGCGACCCTAAAGTGTCGTCGCGGAGGGTATCTCCGGATCTGCCAAGGCCAGAGGATAACCCTTTGGCTAGCCGGAATCCCCAGTATCCGGCTCCTAAGGAGAGCGGCAGCAAGAGTTCGGAACCGCACGGTGTGCGGTCGGACGCACTGCAGGATCTTCTGGGGCAAGCGACCATCTCGGAAGCGCATTGTACGCTGATGGGTATGGTGATTGAAAGGATTTCATCCGCTGAAACGGATTGCACGAAGCCTTTATGAGTCTACTGAAAGGCTTTGAGGTACATGAAATAGTGTATGTTTTTTATAGTACCGCACACGTTAGATGTGCCCTATGCAGGTAGTAGCCCCTGAGACTCTGGTTGTCGTCGAGAACGGCGGCAACCCGAGGATCATATTCCCAGGTAATAACCCGATTGCCTTTATGTGCAGGCGGCTGAGGCTCCATTGGCTAGCCGAACTGATGGGTTTACTGAGCTAAAGCAGCAACTTGATGTGGCCGATGCCGATATCGTGCTTGTCAACAAGCGGATTGACGAGGCACAGTGTAAGTGATTTCTCTGGTGATCGTCACATAATAAGAGGAGCATGATGCCAGTATCTTTAATATGTTGTGACTACAGATGGAACTGCCACCGTGGAGACCCTTCGGGTGGAGCTTGCCCGAGCCAAGGAACAAGCAAGGAGTAGCAATGCAGCCGCTCTAAAGGCGGCCGAAGAGTCGAGGGCCGAACAGGCCGCACATTGCGAGAGCTAGGAAAGAATGGCCAAAATGGCTATAGAGTTAAAAGATGCCGCTGACTGTTACCAGCTTCTTGAAGAAGAAAGTCAAGCAAGGGCGACGGACCTGGAGAAGGCCCTAGTAGCTGTCAAGGAAGCCCGCTCCAAAATGAGAGCGACGAAGGAGGAGCTGCATCAAGCTGCAGATATCGTGTCTGGGAAGCCCTTCTTGTTGCGGACTAAATTCGAAGATTCGAAGTATGCTCCTCTTGACCGACTATGGAGTTCTGCGGACGCCTACGTGGATTTGGCTGCAAGTGCTGCTCATGCGGCTGAGTACTTCAAGGATCAAAAAGATCACGAACTGGAAAAGCTGTTCTGGTCAGAGTTTCATGCTCCAGTCTGTCCGCTGCTGTTGAATGAGCGAATGACCGAGTGGGCCGAGCTCCATAGGTTGTCCGGATTTTCCATGAGGTCCGTTGTGGATCATCTGTGGCCGGGAGGGCCAAGGCCGAATAGCTATTTTAGTTTAGTGCAACAATTCCTTGGTGCTGTGCCACGCATCGATGCTATGAAGAGATCGACGTGCATAGAGGGTGCACGGATGGCCTTTGCCCATGTCAAGACATACTAGGCGGAGATGGAGGCCACCACTGTTGCGACACAGGGTTCGGCCATAGGCCGAGTGGCTGCCGAGCACTACTTTGAAGAAGTTCTTGAAGGTGCTCGTTCGATGGAGGCTTAGTGCTCGAAGAATATTATGTTCTAGTGACATGTACTTCCATTGTAAAAACAATGTTTTATTGACTTATCAAGGCCGTATTTATACTTTTGCCCGAAAGTACTATGATGCCTCCTGTGCAAACGTTTATGTATATATGTATATAACCTGAAAGTTTGCAGTCGTCGGCTTCCGGCCCCACGCATATAATGCGGGGGTGTTCGCAGAAAACACGAATCCACACTTGATCCAACGTCTTGGTCCATTAAGGAGGTGGTAGCGTAGCGAATGAGGCAATCAGACTATATCGCTTTAACACTTTCACTTAGCCATAGGAGTTTGACGGTGGGGCTACTATATAGCCCCTGGTACTTCTGCGCTCGTCCGAATACGGGGCGCGTATGTACATGACCGGGAAACGACCCTTCGTTAATGCGGAGGAATCCCCAAGATTCCGCTGAGTCATCGAGTGGTTGACCAGTCTCTCGTTATATCATGAAGTCAGTTTTCGGCTTTCTCTACTGAGGTGCTCATCTGGATGAACCAGGGCACAATCACAGTAGTTCTCCCAGTGCTACCTTAGCCGATATAACGGAATGTAAGGTACCAAAACGTGGGAGCTAGGCAAACCCAACATTTGACCAAAGACATGATTCAGAGCTGATGCATATAGGGCCAAACTCGCGACGCCGAACACTCCCTAAGGTGTTCGGTCTTTATAACATATACCGGGCTAAACAATGCCCTTAATAATGAACCCCATGTGTCTAGGTACGTGCAATATCTTGACGTGGCCACATGCCAATAACGTCAGCATCCTTCTCGGTTGTGTGGAGTATCCGGAGGACGTGAGCATCAAGAGACAGTAAAAAAAGGTTTACGCATGGTCTTAATCTAAAAAGAAACCTTTGGGCGGGTCCCTGTTGCACGTCTGCGTCTGTTTCTCCGTTGTGCCGTGTCCTGGACGGGTGTCGCACGATTTTCATCTGCAAAAGGAAAGAACTTAGGTGAAAGTTGCCGTGGTAAATAAAAAGGAATTGGTTATTATCAATGAACTATCAAAATTCAAGAGAAGTCAAGTTGAGTCGGGCTGGCCCTGATTACACGCGGGAAGCCCCTGGTATCGTCTATGAGGGTTTGATCATCAAACCAATGTCATGTATATGTAGTGGAGCGCAGGACTCGTCTAATCGTGTCCGTGGTCTTGACGAACTGTCATTTTTTCTTGTTGGTGAGGCCGTCTAGTTCGCGGCTGTTAAAGCCGCCGCATCCTCTTCCGTACGTGAAAAGCGTTCAATATTTCCACTAATTGTAATGATGCCACGTGGATCGGGCATCCTAAGCTTGAGAAAAGCGTAATGTGGTATTGCATTAAAAAGAGCGAAAGCCGTTCTTCTGAGTAGTGCTTGATAGTCACTTCAGAATGGAGCGACGTGGAAAGTTAAATTTTCGCTTCGGAAGTTATTGGGAGAACCAAATACAACCTCTAGCAGTAGAGAGCCCGTACAGCGGGCCTCTTGGCCTGGTATTACTCCCTTGAAGGTAGTATTACTGTGGCTTATTTGTGTCGGGTCTATCCCCATTTTGCGGACTATGTCCTGATATATCAGATTGAGATCACTGCCGCCGTCCATGAGGACTCGTGTGAAATGGTACCCGTTTATTATTGGGTCTAACACCAAGGCCGCCAGTCCTTCGTGCCGGGTACTTGTTGTGTGATCCCTACGATCAAAAGTGATCGTGCAGGCCAACCAGGGGTTGAACCTAGGGGCGACGGGCCCTATGGCGCGTGTGTCTTGGAGTGCATGCTTGCTTCTCCTCTTCGTCACATGGATCACGTTTACCGTTTTAACCTCTGGTGGGAACTTTTTCTATCCTCTGGTGCTTTGCTGGCGTGGTTCATCCTCGTCTTTGCTTGGTGTCTCTTCCCCTTTGTGTTCGGCGTTTAGCTTACCAGCCTGCTTGTAGACCCAATATTCTTTGTGGGTGTGATTTGCAGGTTTGTCGGGGGTACCGTGAATCTGACAGAGCTTGTGAAGAATCTTGTTTAGGCCGGATGGTCCTTCTCTGCTGCCTTTGAAAGGCTTTTTCCGCTGAGCTGGTCGAGAGCCCCTGAATCCGGCGTTTACCGCCGTATTATCTGGGCTACCTTCTTTATTTCGAAGCTTGTTTTTGTTGCGTCGTGGTTTTCCATTGCCATCCTTGACTTCGGATGTGCTTGGGTCGCTGGTGCTGTTACGGGAAGACTTGCTGTCTTCGCCCGCACAAAAGCGGGTCATGAGGCTTGTTAGGGCTGCCATTGTTCTCGGTGTTTCTTGGCCGAGGTGTCTGGTGAGCCATTCATCTCAGACACCGTGTTTGAAAGCTGCTAAGGCTTCGGCGTCCGGACAGTCGATGATTTGGTTCTTCTTGGTGAGGAACATGTTCCAAAGCTTTTGGGCGGACTCTCCGGACTGTTGGGTTATATGACTTAAATCGTCTGCATCCGTAGGTCGGACATAAGTCCCTTGAAAATTAGCCCGAAAAGCGTCCTCGAGCTCCTCCCAACTTCCAATTGAGTTTTCGGGGAGGCTTTTCAGCCAGTGCCGAGCTAGCCCTTTAAGCTTGAGGGGCAAGTATTTAATGGCATGGAGATCGTCTCCACGAGCCATATGAATATGGAGGATAAAGTCCTCGATCCAGACTCCAGGGTCTGTGGTCCCGTCGTACGCCTCTATGTTCACTGGTTTGAATCCTTCTGGGAATTCGTGATCCAGCACCTCATCAGTGAAACATAGGGGGTGTGCCGCACCCCTGTATTGGGATATGCCATGGTGTTCGGACGGTTGTAGTATTCGGTTTTGATTTTGTGCCGGAGCACGCTTCCTAGATCCGTAAATGGATCTGGTCGCACCGGATTTTTGGCGCAAGTTCTCACGTAGATCGTGTGTTGACTTATGTGCGACTTTGTTGGCCGCTCTATCGCGGTCACAAGGTGGTGGATCCAGTCAGTTGGCCGTGTCATTTTTCGGCTGTGTGGGCTCTAAGGCCTCATCGTCGAATTCAGGTAATAGCTTGCGCTTTGGATGGCTATTTGTGTGGTAACTTCCACCATACTTTGTTTCGTTGTCGAGCACTTTGTTCCACCTGCTGTTGATCGTATCTTGTGCGGCATTAAGCCTTTGCTTCTGCTTCCTCAGGCTCCTCGCTGTGGCAATAAGCCTTCTGCGGAGGTTCTCTTGCTCCAAGTGCGTTTCCGGGATGATATATGCCTCTTCGTCCGGACTAATTTCCTCCCGAGATGGAGCTTGATGAGGTTTATCCTTGGCGTCGCCGTGTTTGGACGCCGGATCCGCACTATGTTCTCCGTTTGCATCTTCGTCGTGCTCTGCCACCGGGGCGGCGCAGTCGTCGTTTCTGCTAGAGTCGACTGGACTGTTATTTCCTCTTGCGCTGTTATCGCTGTTTATTGCTACGCCGGGACTTAGAGCGGCGCCGCTGACGTCGGCGCTTGGGTTGCTTGGAGGGGGCATCCTCCGCTGTCTCTTCGCCATTGCCCTCTTTGGGTGTATCCACCATGTATATGTCATGTGATGAAGTGGTTGTCCGGCGCCCTATGGGCGCTAGTTCCTGTTCGTCTCCTGCATCTTCGTTCATGCCGCCGATGTCTTCGGAGTCGAAGTTAAGCATGTCGGTTAAGCCGTCGACAGTGGCTACCAAGTGGGTGTTGGGTGGGCAGCGAATTTCTTCGTCGTCCGCATCCCATTCTAGCCGAACATAGTTCGGCCAAGGTTCTCCTGACAGGGAGAGAGACCTTAATGAATTTAGCACATCGCCGAAAGGCGAGTGCTGAAAGATATCCGTGGAGGTGAACTCCATGATTGGCGCCCAATCGGGTTCGACGGGCACGGATATAAGCGGCTTGGAGTCCGTGGCCGGGGGTGAATCCAGTGGTTGGGCAACACGGCTCTCGTAAGGGGTGAAGTCAGCGTCTGGCTCTATCGCCGCTGAGAGCGCGGCCTCTGTGGCGGGCTCTATCCCTGCGCTCTCGGATGGAGCGATTTGCTTCGGATTGATGACCGGAGTAGTTGCAGGTGCGATCTCCCGAATACTGTCCAATGGCAGAGTTATGTCATGCTCGTCGTGACTGTGCGGCACACCTGACATGGGCTCGAATCCGTCGAAGATCAAGTCTCTGCGGATATAGGCCGTGTAGTTCAAGTTTCCGAATCTGACATGATGGCTAGGGGCATAGCTCTCGATCTGCTCCAGATGGCCAAGCGAATTGGCCTATAGTGCGAAACCGCCGAATACAAAGATCTGTCCGGGGAGAAAAACCTCACCCTGGACCGCATTGCTACCGATGATCGAAGGAGCCATCAAGACTTATGGTGACGACATAGTGGAACTCTCAATGAAAGCACCAATGTCGGTGTCAAAACCGGCGGATCTCGGGTAGGGGGTCCCGAACTGTGCGTCTAAGGCGGATGGTAACAGGAGGTAGGGGACACGATGTTTACCCAGGTTCGGGCCCTCTTGATGGAGGTAATACCCTACGTCCTGCTTGATTGTTCTTGATGATATGAGTGTTACAAGAGTTGATCTACCCCGAGATCGTAGAGGCTAACCCTAGAAGCTAGCCTCTGGTATGATTGTCTGTTGTCCTACGGACTAAACCCTCTGGTTTATATAGACACCGGAGGGGGCTAGGGTTACACAAGGTCGGTTACAAGGGAGGAGATTTACATACCTGTATTGCCTAGCTTGCCTTCCACGCCAAGGAGAGTCCCACCCGGACACGGGATGAAGTCTTCAATCTTGTATCTTCATAGTCCAACAGTCCGGCCAAAGGATATAGTCCGGCTGTCCGGAGACCCCCTAATCCAGGACTCCCTCAGTTACCATTGTTGTTGTTACTACTATCAATACTATCATATTACTTTGCTACTGATCACGTTGCTGTAGATAATTAATCTCCAGGTATGGTTGAATTGACAACTCAGCTGCTAATACTTACAAATATTCTTTGGCTCCCCTTGTGTCGAATCTATAAATTTGGGTTGAATAATCTACCCTCAAAAACTGTTGCGACCCCCTATACTTGTGGGTTATCAAGACCTTTTTCTGGCGCCGTTGCCAGGGAGCATAGCTATATTTGTTGAGTCACTTGGGATTATTATCAATTTATCACTATGAAGAATCTGAAGGATGCTAAGACCAAGATATTTCCCTCTAAGAAGAGGGGAGGTAAGGAACTGCCATCTAGCTCTGCTTAGATTCACCTTTTGTTATAAGTAAACCTGCAACACCACCACATGCTATTAATCCTGATATGTCGCAAGTTGTTGATGATGCTACTTCTGCTATGAATGATATTTATGATGATGCTAGTACCTTGCTTGATGATAATGATGTGCCACTTGGTGATTTTCTTGATGAACAAATTGCTAGAGTAAGATAGCATGATATTGTTGAAACTGATGATGAGATTGAAACTAAAAATCTTGAAACACCTATTAGAACTAGCCCTCCTAGATATGAATTGGCTAAGGTACCAGAAGGTTATGTTATGAATGAGGAGACAACTAGAAACATTCTTGCTTGTAAGGATAGAGATGATCTAGAGAAATTATTATGCAAGTATAAATAAAAATCTCTGAATGCTAGAATGCAATATGATCCTAAGTTTGCTACCTCACCTATCTTTAATGATGATAAGGATTATGAATTCTCTGTCGACCCAGAGTTAATTACTTTGGTTGAATCTAATCCTTTCCATGGTTATGAAACTGAAACTGTTGTGGCACATCTGACTACCTTTAATGACATAGCCACCCTTTTTACTCATGATGAGAAAACTCGCTATTACTATATCCTCCAGTTATTTCTGATCTCGATAAAGGGTGATGCTAATGTTGGGGAACGCAGTAATTCAAAAAATTTCCTACGATCACACAAGATCTATCTAGGAGATGCATAGCAACGAGAGGGGAGAGTATGTCTACGTACCCTTGTAGACCGAAAGTAGAAGCATTAAGTAATGCGGTTGATGTAGTCGAACATCTTCGCGATCCAAACGATCAAGTACCGAATGCACGGCACCTCCGTGATCTCCACACGTTCAGCTCGGTGATGTCCCTCGAACTCTAGATCCAGCTGAGGCCGAGGGAGTGTTTCGTTAGCATGATGGCATGGTGACGGTGATGATGAAGTTACCGACGTAGGGCTTCGCCTAAGCACTACGACAATATGACTGAGGTGGAAACCTGTGGAGGGGGGCACCGCACAAGGCTAATAAATCAACTTCTGTGTCTATGGGGTGCCCCCCTCCCCCGTATATAAAGGAGTGGAGGAGGGGAGGGCCGGCCCTCTCTATGGCGCACCCCAAGGGGGATTCCTACTCCTAGTAGGAGTAGGTTTCCCCCCTTCCCTACTTGGAGTAGCAGAAGAAGGAAGGGGAAGAGGGAGAGAAGGAAAGAGGGGGGCGCCGCCCCCTCCCTAGCACAATCCGGACCAGCCCATGGGGGGGCGCACAAACACTCCTTGAGGCCCTTCTCTCCTTTCTCGTATGGCCCGTTAAGGCCCATTACTTCCTCGGCGAATTCCCGTAACTCTCCGGTACTCCGAAAAATACCCGAATCACTCAGAACCTTTCCGATGTCTGAATATAGCCTTCCAATATATCGATCTTTACTTCTTGACCATTTCGAGACTCCTCGTCATGTCCGTGATCTCATCCGGGACTCCAAACAACCTTCCGTACATCAAATCACATAACTCATAATACAATTGGTCATCGAATGTTAAGCGTACGAACCCTACGGGTTCGAGAACTATGTAGACATGACCAAGACACATCTCCGGTCAATAACCAATAGCGGAACCTGGATGCTCATATTGGCTCCTACATATTCTACAAAGATCTTTATCGGTCAAACCGCATAACAACATACGTTGTTCCCTTTGTCATCGGTATGTTACTTGCCCGAGATTCGATCATTGGGATCTCAATACCTAGTTCAATCTCGTTACCGGCAAGTCTCTTTACTCGTTTCGTAATGCAACATCCCGTAACTAACTCATTAGTCATTCAAAAAAGAAGAGAAGGAAAGGGGAGCCGATACCCTAGCCCTAATCCAATGTTGTTTAGGCTGGGGGGGGGGGGGTGCGCGCCACACCTTGGCCTGCCTCCTCTCTTCCACCATTAGGCCCATGAGTCCCAATAACTTCCAGGGGGGGCGGTAACCCCCGGTACTCCGGAAATTATCTGAAACGACCTGAACCATTCCGGTGTCCGAATGTAGCCTTCCAATATATGAATCTTTATGTATCGAGCATTTCAAGACTCCTTGTCATGTGCGTGATCTCATCCGGGACTCCGAACAACCTTCGGTACATCAGATCACATAACTCATAATACATATCGTCATCGAACGTTAAGCGTGTGGACCCTATGGGTTCAAGAACTATGTAGACATGACTGAGACATATCTCCGATCAATAACCAATAGCGGAACCTGGATGCTCATATTGGTTCCTACATATTCTATGAAGATCTTTATCAGTCAAACCGCACAACAACATACGTTGTTCCCTTTGTCATAGGTATGTTACTTTCCCAAGTTTCGATCGTCGGTATCATCATACCTAGTTCAATCTCATCACCGGCAAGTCTCTTTACTCGTTCTGCAATGCATCAACCCTCAACTAACTCATTAGTCACATTTCTTGCAAGGCTTATAGTGATGTGCATTACCAAGAGGGCCTAGAGATACCTCTCCTACAATCGGAGTGACAAATCCTAATCTCGATCTATGCTAACTCAACAAACACCATCGGCGACACCTGTAGAGCATCTTTATAATCACCCAGTTACGTTCTGATGTTTGATAGCACACTAAGTGTTCCTCTAGTATTAGGGAGTTGCATAATCTCATAGTCATAGGAACATGTATAAGTCATGAAGAAAGCAATAGCAATAAACTAAATGATCATAATGCTAAGCTAACGGATGGGTCTAGTCCATCACATCATTCTCTAATGATGTGATCCCGTTCATCAAATGAAAACACATGTCCTTGGCTAGGAAACTTAACAATCTTTGATTAACGAGCTAGTCAAGTAGAGGCATACTAGGGACACTCTGTTTGTCTATGTATTCACACATGTACTAAGTTTCCGGTTAATACAATTCTAGCATGAATAATAAACATTTATCATGATATAAGTAAATATAAATAACAACTTTATTATTGCCTCTAGGGCATATTTCCTTCAGTCTCCCACTTGCACTAGAGTCAATAATATAGTTCACATTGTCATGTGATTTAACACCAATAGTTCACATCTTTTTGTGATTAGTTCACATCTCCATGTGGCTAGCACCCAAAGGGTTTACTAGAGTCAATAATCTAGTTCACATCACCATGTGATTAACACCCAAAGAGTGATCATGTTTTGCTTGTGAGAGAAATTTAGTCAACGGGTCTGCCACATTCAGAGCCGTATGTGTTTTGCAAATTTACTATGTCTATAATGCTTTGCACGGAGCTACTCTAGCTAATTGCTCCCACTTTCAATATATGTCTATATCGAGACTTAGAGTCATCCAGATCGGTGTCAAAGCTTGCATCGACATAACTCTTTACGATGAACTCTTTGTCACCTCCATAACCGAGAAACATTTCCTTATTCCACTAAGGATATTTATGACCACTGTCCAGTGATCCACTCCTGGATCCAAACTTATGGTGAAGTACACAATAGGTCTGATACACAACATAGCATACTTTATAGAACTTATGACTGAGGCATAGGGAGTGACTTTTCATTCTTTTTCTATTTTATGCCGTGGTCGGGTTTTGAATCCTTACTCAACTTCACACCTTGCAACACAGGCAAGAACTCCTTTGACTGTTCCATTTTGAACTACTTCAAAATCTTGTCAAGGTATGTACTCATTGAAAATATATCAAGTGTCTTGATCTATCTCTCTAGATCTTGATGCTCGATATGTAAGTAGCTTCTCCGAGGTCTTCCTTTGAAAAATTCCTTTCAAACACTCCTTTATGCTTTCCAAAAAATTCTACATCATTTCCGATCAACAATATGTCATTCACATATACTTATCAGAAAGGTTGTGGTGCTCCCACTCACTTTCTTGTAAATATAGGCTTCACCACAAGTCTGTATAAAACTATATGCTTTGATCAACTTATCAAATCATATATTCCAACTCCGAGATTCTTGCACCAATCCATAGATGGATCGTTGGAGCTTGCACACTTTGTTAGCATCTTTAGGATTGACAAAACCTGTTGGTTGCATCATATACAACTATTTTTTAATAAATCCATTAAGGAATGTAGTTTTGATATCCTATTTTCTAGATTTCATAAAATGCGGCAACTGCTAACATGACTCGGACAGACTTTTAAGCATCGATACGAGTGAGAAAATCTCATCGTAGTCAACACCTTGAACTTGTCGAAAACCTTTTGCGACAAATCGAGCTTTGTAGATAGTAACACTACTATCAGTGTCCGTCTTCCTCTTGAAGATCCATTTATTCTTAATGGCTCACCGATCATCGGGCAAGTCAATCAAAGTCCATACTTTGTTCTCATACATGGATCCCATCTCAGATTTCATGGCCTTAAGCCATTTCGTAGAATCTGGGCTCATCATCACTTCCTCATAGTTCGTAGGTTCGTCATGGTCTAGTAACAAGACTTCCACAATAGGGTTACTGTACCACTCTGGGGCGGAACGTACTCCGGTTGACCTAGGAGGTTCAGTAGTAACTTGATCTGAAGTTTCATGATCATCATCATTAACTTCCTCACTAATTGGTGTAGGCATCACTGGAACTGATTTTTGTGATGAACTCCTTTCCAATTCGAGAGAAGGTACAATTACCTCATCAAGTTCTACTTTCCTCCCACTCACTTCTTTCAAGAGAAACTCCTTCTCTAGAAAGGATCCACTCTTAGCAACAAAGATCTTGCCTTCGGATCTGTGATAGAAGGTGTACCCAACAGTTTCTTTTGGGTATCCTATGAAGACGCACTTCTCCGTTTTGGGTTTGAGCTTATCAGGCTGAAACTTTTTCACATAAGCATCGCAACCCCAAACTTTAAGAAATGACAACTTAGGTTTCTTGCTAAACCATAGTTCATACGGTGTCATCTCAATGAATTTTAGACGGTGCCCTATTTAACGTGAATGCGGCTATCTCTAATGCATAACCCCAAAACGATAGTGGTAATTCGGTAAGAGACATCATAAATCGCACCATATCTAATAAAGTACTGTTAGAATGTTCGGAGACACCATTATGCTATGGTGTTCCAGGTGGCATGAGTTGCGAAACTATTCCTCATTGTTTCGAATGAAGGCCAAACTCGTAACTCAAATATTTGTCTCTGCGATCAGATTGTAGAAACTTAATTTTCTTGTTACGATGATTTTCCACTTCACTCTGAAATTCTTTGAACTTTTCAAATGTTTCAGACTTATTTTTCATCAAGTAGATATACCCATATCTACTCAAATCATTTGTGAAGGTCAGAAAATAATGATACCCTCCACGAGCCTCAACACTCACCGGATCGCATACATCAGTATGTATTATTTCCAATAAGTCAGTTGCTCGCTCCATTGTTCCGGAGAACGGAGTCTTAGTCATCTTGCCCATGAGGCATGGTTCGCCAGCATCAAGTGATTCAAAAACCCATCAGCATGGAGTTTCTTCATGCGCTTTACACCAATACGACCTAAACGGCAGTGCCAGAAATATGTTGCACTATCATTATCAACTTTGCATTTTTTGGCATCAATATTATGAATATGTGTATCACTACAATCGAGATTCAATAAACCATTTATTTTGAGTGTATGACAATAGAAGGTTTTATTCATGTAAATAGAACAACAATTATTCTTTGACTTAAATGAATAACCGTATTGCAATAAACATGATCCAATCATATTTATGCTCAACGCAAACACCAAATATCATTTATTTTAGGTTCAACACTAATCCCGAAGGTAAAGGGAGTGGGCGATGGTGATCTTATCAACCTTGGAATCACATCCAACTCTCATCATCACCTCGCCCTTAACTAGTCTCTGTTTATTTTGCAACTCCCATTTCAAGTTACTACTCTTAGCAACTGAACCAGTATTAAACACTGATGGGTTGCTATAAACACTAGTAAAGTACACATCAATAACATGTATATCAAATATACCTTTGTTCACTCTGCCATCCTTCTTATCCGCCAAGTATCTAAGGTAGTTCCACTTCCAATGACCATTTCCTTTATAGTAGAAGCACTCATTTTCAGGCTTGGGTCTATATTTGGGCTTCTTCATGGGAGTGGCAACTTGCCTGCCATTCTTCTAGAAGTTCCCTTTCTTTCCCTTGCCCTTTTACTTGAAACTAGTGATTTTGTCAACCATCAACATTTGATGCTTTTCTTGATTTCTACTTTCGTCGATTTCAGCATCACGAAGAGCTCAGGAATCGTTTTCGTCATCCCTTGCATATTATAGTTCATCACGAAGTTCCATTAATTTGGTGATAGTGACTAGAGAACTCTGTTAATCACTATTTGGTGATAGTGACTAGAAGATTGTAGTACTCAGACAATCTGAGCACATGCTCACTGGTTGAGCTATTCTCCTCCACCTTGTAGGCAAAGTACTGTCAAAGGTCTCATACCTCTCGACATGGGCATGAGTATGAAATACCAATTTCAACTCTTAGAACATCTTATATGCTCTGTGGCATTCAAAACGTTTTTGAAGTCCCGGTTCTAAGCCGTAAAGCATGGTGCACTAAACTATTAAGTAGTCATCATACCGAGCTTCGTCAAACATTCATAACGTGTGCATCTGCTCCTGCAATAGGTCTGTCACCTAGCGGTGCATCAAGGACATAATTCTTCTGTGCAGGACCTAGGGCATTTGAGGAAGCCCATCGTTGGAATATACAAGCCAAGTTCTATAATGAAAAATTCCCACTAGTATATGAAAGTGATAGCATAGAAGACTCTCTATCATGAAGATCATGGTGCTACTTTGAAGCACAAGCATGGAAAAAAGGATAGTATATTGCCCCTTTTTATTTATTTATTCTTTTTGGGGCCTTTTTTGGCCTTTCTCTCTTTATTTTTCTTTTTTTATTGGGACAATACTCTATGAATGATGATCATCACACTTCTACTTGTTTACAACTCAATGATTATAACTCGATACTAGAACAAAGTATGACTCTATATGAATGCCTCCGACGGTGTACCGGGATAGCAATGATGCATGAGTGACTTATATGACAGAATTATGAACGGTGGCTTTGCCACAACTAAAATATCAACTACATGATCATGCGAAGCAATATGAAAATGATGGAGTGTGTCATAATAAATGGAACGGTGGAAAGTTGCATGGCAATATATCTCGGAATGGCTATGCAAATTCCATGATAGGTAGGTATGGTGGCTGTTTTGAGGAAGGTATATGGTGGGTGTATGATACCGGCGAAAGGTGCGCGGTATTAGAGAGGCTAGCAATGGTGGAAGGGTCAGAGTGCGTATAATCCATGGACTTAACATTAGTCATAAAGAACTCACATACTTATTGCAAAAATCTATTAGTTATTGAAGCAAAGTACTACGCGCATGCTCCTAGGGGGATATATTGGTAGGAAAAGACCATCGCTCGTCCCCGACCGCCACTCATAAGGAGGACAATCAATAAATACATCATGCTCCGACTTCTTAACATAACGGTTCACCATACGTGCATACGGGAATCACAAACTTTAACACAAGCATTTCTCAAATTCACAACTACTCAACTAGCACGACTCTAATATCACCATCTCCATATCTCAAAACAATTATCAAGTTTCAAACTTCTCATAGTATTCAACACACTCATAAGAAAAAAATTATTAATCTTGAATGCCTAAAATAATTAAACAAAATTGCCATGCTGTTTTGTAGGACTCTCAAAATAATCTAAGTGAAGCATGAGAGAACAAAAGTTTCTATAAAACAAATCTACCAACGTGCTCTAAAAGATATAAGTGAAGCACTAGAGCAAAAACTATATAACTCAAAAGATATAAGTGAAGCACATAGAGTATTCTAACAATTTCCGAATCATGAGTGTCTCTCTCAAAAAGGTGTGTGCACCAAGGATGATTGTGGTAAACTAACAAATAAAGACTTCAAATAATACAAGACGCTCCAAGCAAAACACATATCATGTAGTAAATAAAAATATAGCTCCAAAAGTTACCGATAGAAGTAGACGAAAGAGGGATGCCTTCCGGGGAATCCACAAGCTTTGGCTTTTAGGTGTCCTTAGATTATCTTGGGGGTGCCATGGGCATCCCCAAGCTTAGGCTATTGCCACTCCTTGTTCCATAATCCATCAAATCTTTACCCAAAACATGAAAACTTCACAACACAAAACTTAAAGTAGAAAATCTCGTGAGCTCCGTTAGCGAAAGAAAACAAAACACCACTTCAAGGTACTGTAATGAACTCATTATTTATTTATATTGGTGTTAAACCTACTGTATTCCAACTTCTATATGGTTTATAAACTATTTTACTAGCCATAGATTCATCAAAATAAGCAAACAACACACAAAAAACAGAATCTGTCAAAAACAGAATAGTCTGTAGTAATCTGTACGCAAGATCTGGAACCCAAAAATTCTAAACTAAATTGATGGACGTGAGGAATTTATCTATTAATCATCTGCAAAATGAATTAACTAAATATCACTTTCCAAATAAAAATGGCAGCAGTTCTCGTGAGCGCTAAAGTTTCTGTTTTTTACAGCAAGATTAAAAAGACTTTCCCCAAGTCTTCCCAACGGTTCTACTTGGCACAAAAACTAATTAAACACAAAAAAACACAACCAAAACAGAGGCTAGATAAATTATTTACTACTAAACAGGAGCAAAAAGCAAGGAATAAAAATAAAATTGGGTTGCCTCCCAACAAGCGCTATCGTTTAACGCCCCTAGCTAGGAGCGAAGATAGATCTAGGTATTGCCATCTTTGGAAGGCAATCCATAAGTGGCTCTCATAATAGATTCAATTTTATTTCTAGGGAAGTGTTCCATGCCTTTCCTTAACGGAAATTGGAATCTAATATTCCCTTCCTTCATATCAATAATTGCACCAATCGTTCTAAGGAAAGGTCTACCAACAATAATACGACATGAAGGATTGCAATCTATGTTAAGAACAATAAATGTCGGCGTCCTAGGAATGGGGGTCCCCAGACTTGCCTACCTGCGGCCCACGGCGTCGCCAGCAGGCCGTACGGCCCATCATCACCAACAAAGCACCCATGACCCTCGCGAGGGTCCAAGCCTCGCGAGGCGGACTACGCAAGGCCTCCTCGGGAGCGGTCCTACAGGAATCAGCTACTTTGCCGTCCGCCACGGCGGACGGCAAAGGCATGAACAGCGGACGGCAAAGGCCTTTGCCGTCAGCCGCGGACGGCAAAAGGCTCCGGCAAAGTAGGCTTCGGTAAACAGCTACTTTGCCGTCTGCTACTAATGGCAAAGTCTTTGCCGTCCGCCGTAGACGGCAAAGAGAGCTCGGCAGACGGCAAAGAAGGCGGACGGCAATAATAGCGCTGTCAGTCCGTTAAGTGGCTAACGGCAGGCCTTTGCCGTCCGCCGCTAACGGCAAACTTTCTAGTGTCTTTGCCGTCCGCCGTGTGATGTCATCTACACATCACTACATGGCATGTTCTTTGCCGTCTGCCACTGATGGCAAAGTCTTTGCCGTCTGCCACTGTAGGCAAACTGGCCAAATGGGTCAGCTCCCAGGAAGCACAGCTGGATTCCACGTGTCTTCTTTGCCGTCCGCGGCAGACGGCAAAGAGCTCGTTGCCGTCGGTGGCAGGCGGCAAAGAGTCTGCATATTGGCTCTTTTATCTGTTTTTTTATTAAATCCAACAATTTTCATCACAAATATAGATGACATATATAGATATATTTCAAAAGGCCATTACATATAAGATATCCAACCATATATATTACATGCATCCAACACATAACTTCATCATAGTTCCATCATACATAACAAGTTCAACATAGAGGCATCCAACCATATATATTACAATAGTTTCATCCAACGATACATGCATAGTTCAACGATACAAAAAGAAACAGAGAAAGGGATAAGGAGCACTCCATCTATGCAAGCTTTCGTCAAGTGAATGAACTCTGCAAAATGAAAAATAAGAAAGTTAGAACAAGAAGAGTAGAACAAGAAGAAGAGTAGAACAAGAAGAAGACTAGAACAAGAAGAGTAGAACAAGAAGAAGACTGGAACAAGAAGAGTATGTCATTTATGAGCTAACTTACGTGAAATGGATCATATATGAGCTAACTAAGTTGAAATGGGTCGTTTATGAGCTAGCTAAGGTGAAATGGATCATTTATGAGCTAACTTAGTTGAAATGGGTCGTTTATGAGCTAGCTAAGGTGAAATGGATCATTTTTGAGGTAACTAAGGTGAAATGGATCATTTTTTAGCTAACTTAGGTGAAATGGATCATTTATGAGCTAACTTAGTTGAAATGGATCGTTTTTGAGCTAACTTAGGTGAAATGGATCATTTATGAGCTAATTTAGTTGAAATGGATCTTTTTGAGCTAACTTAGGTGAAATGGATCATTTAAGAGCTAATTTAGGTGAAATGGATCGTTTTTTAGGTAACCTAGGTGAAATGGATCATTTATGAGCTAAATTAGTTGAAATGGATCGTTTATGAGATAACCTAGGTAAGATTGGTCATTTTGGAGTTAACCTAGGTGAAATGGGTCATTTTAAAGCTAACGTAGGTAAAATGGATCATTTAGGAGCTAATCTAGGTAAAATGGGTCATTTTTTTAGCTAACTTGGATGAACTGGATCATTTATAAGCTAACCTAGGTAAAATGGGTCATTTTAGAGCTAACTTAGGTAAAATGGATCGTCTATAAGCTAACCAAGCTAATTATGCAATTTTTGACATAAGTAAGCTAAGTACAGATCGTTTTAGAGCTAACTTAGGTAAAATGGATGGTTTTGGAGGTCAGTAAGCTTATTAAGTCATTTTGGAGGTGAAGAAGCTAAGTCTAGGTCATTATGGTAAGCATTGGAGGAAATAAAGCTAAGTCTAGGTCTTTATGCATGTGTTAAGCAAAACACTAGATAAACTTACCAAGATGTAGGAGGTGTAGGAGCGGGGTGGCTCGTGTCGGTAGCTGGAGAAGGATCGTGCGATGCTTGTCTGGAGTTACGCTGCACCAAAGATCATTTCCAATGTCTTGTTAGCATGATGACACTCAAATGTTAAGACTAGCAAGTAATGTCCATTCAATAAAACTCACCGTGGTCCCAGGAGCAATCACTGGCATCGGCGGAGCGGTCTGACCTGTCTTCTCGCACACAGACTGCACATTTGGTTTTGACGACTCAGTCATACTAGTTAGTAATGAGACAAACACTACATGAATGTTTTGGCTAATCTGCAGAAGAAACTTACCACAAGGAGCTCATACATGGCCCTTGCCTGCATGTCATTCCGTGCCCTCTCCTCTCCATCATCTTTGTCGTCCTCTCCTCCAACTCCCGCTGCCTCTCCGCCGCCTCCGCCAGAAGTTTCTCCGTTCTATCTCTCTCACTCTGTATAGCAGCCTGCAACACCACTCACATGACCATTTGTAATCATTGATGGAAGTGCACAGAATGTAATGGAGAAAGATAACTGCGTACGTATCACTAACCTTGATGGCGAGTTGCACTGGCCATTCACGAGGCCTTATCTCAGGAGCGGAGCTCGACTGGCGCGCCTTGATCTTCGGGAGAGTGCTAGGACAACGGATAAGTCCATCTCCAATGGCTATGGAGCCATGGGACCTCCCGCCACCAGATATCATCAACAGCTCTGGATCAATGGGACTGAGAGATGTTGGTGATGTTGGTGATGTTGGTGAGCTTGTTGTGGGATCAATGGACCAGATATTCCTCCCCTTTCCTCGCCTTCCCCTCATCTCTATATCTCACGAGCTTGTTGTGGGAGGAGATGTTGGTGAAGTTGTTTGCATCATCGAGGTCAGACTGAGAGAAAGCCTTGACTTTCTTGAAAGATGCAGTATGGGCCATGGCATACAGGTCGTACACCTCTGGCACCTTATCCACCTTATTGTAGCGTGCCTGAAAGAGAGAAACAATGAAAATTAGTAATTAAAGGGCTCAAGCTAGCATGATGAATGAATTGCATGAATCATGAAGCAAACCACATACCCAGTTGCGCCCGAACTGATATAAGTTGGAGCTGCCTTGATGGTGTGGCACACCTTCCATTTGGGCACGTTTGTCCTTGGCCTCGTTGTGGAGGGCTAGCCATTGTGGAGAGCACCACTCATCGACCAACACCTCCCAACAATCCATCCGATCCGCACACCATCTCGGAGGCGCCTAAGTTAGCAAATAGAAACTTGAGCGCTACGGCTAAGAATTACTAAATGAAGGAACTTAAGTAGAGAAGGCCTTAAGAATTACCTTCATGTACTGCTCCTTACTCAGGAACTTATCGCGGCACGCCGGCTTGGTCTTCTTGATACCACGCAAAGCGTAGTAGTCTCGAACAGCCTGCACCCGAGCCTCGTGCCGTAAGTTCTGGAGTAGGCGCTTGCAGACGTTCTCGATAACATGTGCCGCGTCCTCCTCGTATCCCTCCTCACACCTGTAGAATGTCTGCAATCAAATGAGACAATATTGATTAGTACAATAAGGCACATCCTTTCTCACAGGCATGTATCTTCTCATAGGGCATCTTCAGTCCACGGAGGATTTTGTCCGACTGGTACAGGTTTGCAGGCATTACATGGCCTTTGGGTAGAAAGCGTCCAAATACTGTCATAATTGCGTCATAGCATTCTCTGCCCAAGTTGAACTGAGCCTTCAGAGCCATTACTTGTGAGATGGCATCCAACTGACAAAGCTCAGTGTGCTCGTGGAGCGGACGTTTCGAAGACTCCAACATTTCATTGAAGGCCTTTGCAGATTCCTCCATCTCCTCGTCCGAATCCCGAGCATCATCATAGCCTTGCACCATGTTTTCCATCCCAGTACCATGCTCGTCGGTGCGACGACGATCCACCTCAGCTCGGTCACGTTGGGCAGACTCACCATGAAATGTCCACACCGTATAATCGGGCGTAAAACCACTCTTCTGCAGGTGTTTGCCCATTTCAGCCTCTGTCTTCTTTTCCCAATTGCCGCACCGGAAACAGGGGCACCAGGTTTTGTTTTGGCCATTTGCAAATGCGGCTTGCACAAACCCCTTAGTTTTTGTGAACCATTCAGCGCTCCATTTGTTCTGACCAGTGTGACCGGTATACATCCAAGCACGGTCACTCATCTTGACTTTCAGAGCTACTGGACACACAACAATTATATATGTAATTCACCATGTATATATTCATCAGTTGATCTACTTTGTCAATTTTATTACGTCCATGCAACCTACACTCTAATAGGTAATGATAGGTCCTAATCCCACCCGTGTATGTGTAGATTGGGTTTATTTTCCCATGCTATGCTCCGGATCCGACGCAAAATTTCGGCAGCACCTCCCCGCTGTTCTCCTGATACACGTCTCTGCAATAAACAGAGAGGATGTGTACCCGGAGAACAACAGGGGAGGCACTGACGAAATATATGCGTCGGATCCGGAGCAAAGCATATGGGAAAACGAACCCAATCTACACATACTCGGGCTGTCCATGGATAGCGTTGGACAATTCGAAAGAATCAAGGTTATATATATGCAAATGCATGCATATTTATAACTATGATGCTTTCGAACGGGAGACACATATTGGTTACGCATACTGATGATTCAAGACACATACATAGCTAGCTATCAAGTTTCATCGGAATAGATCAAATAATTAATGGGGGAGGAGGACTTGTCATTTGTGCTCACCCACGAACGAAGGGGCAGAGCTCGTCAAACGCACGGCGAGGTCGTCGAACACCAAACCTCGCAGCGATGAAACAACTGCACATTTAAAACTACACGATCAACACAATTATATATGATGTTTTTCATAACAAAATCGAAAAATATATGACCTAACTAATAATTCACAAATATATGACCCCGTCTTCCTCTGGAAGGCCAAAGAACACCTTTACGGGAGGTGTCGGTGGTCGGGGTGTCCTGTCGGTGTCGGGGTGCCGTGTCGGGGTCGGGGTGCTGTTTCAGGGTCGGGGGGTCGGGGTGTCGTGTCGATGTCGGGGTAGTGCCATGTCGGTGTCGGGGTGTTGTTTCGGGGTCGGGGTGTGGTGTCGGGGTCAGGGTGTCGGGTCAGGCTCGGGGTCGGGGTGTCGGGTCAGGCTCGGGGGGTCGGGGTGTCGGGTCAGGCTTGGGGTGTCGGGGTCAGGGTCGGGGTGTCGGGGTCGGGGTCGGGGTCGGGGTCGGGGTCTCGGGGTCGGGGTGTCGTGTCGGGGTGCCGGGTCGGGGTCTGGGTACCGTGTCGGGTCGGGGTCGGGGTGTCGGGGTCGGGGTCGGGGTGTCGGGTCAGGCTTGGGGGGTCGGGGTGTCGGGGTCTTCTTCTTCTTCCTCCTTTCCTTTTTCCTCTTCTTCTTCTCCTCCTCTCCTCTTTTTTCTTCTTCTTCTTCCTCCTTTCCTTTTTCCTCTTCTTCTTCTCCTCCTCTCCTCTTTTTTCTTCTTCTTCTTCCTCCTTTCCTTTTTCCTCTTCTTCTTCTCCTCCTCTCCTCTTTTTTCTTCTTCTTCTTCCTCTTCTTCTTTTTTCTTCTCCTCCTCCTCTTCTTCTTCTTCTCCTGATCTCCTCTTTTTCTCTTTTTCTTCTTTCCTAAAACTAAACTAAACCTAAAACTAAAACTAAAAAAACAGAAAAAGAAAAAAACTAAATCTAAACCTAAAACTAAACTAAAACTAAACCTATAAACCGAAAACTAATCCTAAAACTAAAACTAAATCTAAACTAAACATAAACCTAAAACTAAAAAAACAGAAAAAAGGAAAAAAAAAGGAAGAAGAAGGCCTCACCTGCAGGGTGGAGGAGGGGGCGGTGCGGCCTGGGGCGACGGAGGAGCGGGGCGGGGCGGCCTGGGGCGGCGGCGGGGGGCGCTGGGGCGGGGGGGGGGGCGCCGGGGCGGCGGCGAGGGCGCTGGGGCGGCGGCGGGGGGCGCTGGGGCGGGGGGGCGCCGGGGCGGCGGCGGGGGGCACTGGGGCGGGGGGGGGGGGGCGCCGGGGCGGCGGCGGGGGGCGCTGGGGCGGCGGCGGGGGGCGCTGGGGCGGCGGCGGGGCATGGTGCGACGGGGCGGTGGAGGTGGGAGAGAGAGAGGAGGGTGTGGGGCGCGGCCCCGTTAACGTTACGTGGGGCCTCCCTCTTTGCCGTCCGCCTCCTTGCTCTTTGCCGTCCGCTAGCGGACGGCAAAGAGGGGGGCTCGTCAGTGGGGCCCCTCCCTCTTTGCCGTCCGCTAGCCGACGGCAAAGAATCTTTGCCGTCCGCTAGCAGACGGCAAAGAACTGGCTGATGGCAAACTTTGTCTTTGCCATCAGCCAGTTCTTTGTCGTCCGCGTTTTGGAAGCTGATGGCAAAGAGCTTCTTTGCCGTCCGCTAGCGGACGGCAAAGAACTGGCAGATGGCAAACTAGCTGATTCCAGTAGTGGAAGGCTCACGAGGAGCGGAGATATCAAGGCGGGGAAACCTCACGAGACCCTCGTGACGTGAGCCATGATGCATGACACCAGGCGGGCGCCAGCGCGCGCAGCGTCCTTGTTTCCTCTTTGGTGCAAAGGAGGCCAGTACAGGCGAAGAGTACCGAGGCATCAGGCAAAGGTTGCTATATTGGTGAAACGAGACTAAGACCAGGAGGACGGCAAGACGGAGCTCATCGTGGATCCCAAGACAATGTCACCACCAGAGCTTTTCGCAGGCGAACACCACTTTTGTCAGGATAGCTTGTACTAGCCGCCCCCTTCAAATTAGCCCGCCATTGTTGGCTCCCTTCCCACTCGATATTTGAGAAGAGGACCAGGGCCCATATAAGTAGAGCTAGCCACCATAGTAGGGGGTTCATCATCTCATCTCACCTTAGCTCGATCCAACTCGACCGAGAGCCCTTTCACAAGAACACCTCAACCTCGGGAGGTTGTTCTTCCCTTGTACTATTCATCATCAGCCCTAAAGGCAATCCACCACCACCACACTAGAGTAGGGTATTACACCACAACTGTGGCCCGAACTAGTATAAACCTCGTGTCTCTCTGTGCTGCGAGTTCGTCGAGTTCGTCTGCGAGATCTTAGTGAGCTAGGGCGTAGATTGGTAGGAAGGAAAGACTTCGCGCGCACCCCAGTGTTTGAACCTTAAGCGTTTGCCGGAACCCCACATCCGACATTTGGCGCACCAGGTAGGGGTGCGCCGTAGCTTCCCTTCCATCAGTTCGTCGCTCCGTCGCTCCGTCGTCTCCATGGCGGACGCACGTCGTTCTCGAGCTGAGCGTTGGGCTGCCCTCACCGCCCGTGTCGCTCAGACAGCTCCCATCGGCGGGCCACATCGCCGTTCTCCGTCCCCCTGCCGCCAACGCTGCCACCGGCCCAGCGGGGAATGAGCACCAGGCGTCCTCGCTGCATCTTTCGGTGCGGTAGGACGGCCGCAATGCCACTCCATCACTGACCCCTGCCGGTTCTTCGTCTCACACGCACCACGCTCCCATTGGAGGCACGGGCTGCACTCCTCGCGACGAACGAGCTCCTACGCTACCGCCCTATTGACGACCTCTACGAGGAGTGGCTCGAACACGTTGCCGAGCTCATACGCGCCGCGGGGGGCTCTCCGGCGCCGTCCCACTCTCTGCCTCCCCCTCAACCAGCCGCGGGAGACGGGGCTCATGGCACGCCTCCACCACCTCAGCCCCAAGATGGCGCCTTGGCACCAAGGCGCGCGGCTCCGCGACGTGATCCGCCGCGCCCGGCGCCCGCGCGTGAAGAGAGAAGCTGCCAAGAAATTATGTGGCCGCGAGAAGCTACACCTGCGCTCCCCACGCCACCTCATCAAGACCATGCACCACCCGCAGCGGCACAGCATGGACCTAGTCAAGACCAAGCTCCACCTCCGAAGCGGGCCCCGACTACCACGGCTGGCTGCCGCGCCTTCACCCCCGAGCTGCGTAGCGTCGCCTGGCCGGGCAAGTTCAAGTCGGATCTGCCTCCTCGCTATGACGGTACCGTTAACCCCGCGGAGTTCTTGCAGCTCTATGAGCTGAGCATCGAAGCGGCCAACGACGACGAAAAGGTCATGGCGAACTGGTTTCCCATGGCTCTTAAGGATGGAGCTCACTCTTGGCTCCTGAATCTGCAGCACGGCTCGTTCTCCTCCTAGGACGAGATGTGCGACCGCTTCGTCGCCAACTTCCAGGGCACTCGCGACCGCCCTCTGGCCGCGGGTGATCTACGCCGCATGAGGCAGCAACTAGGAGAGACCCTCCAGAAGTACATCCAGTGCTTCAACAACACCCGCCTCAAGATCCCCAAGGTCACGGACAAGGCCATCATCTCCGTGTTTTCTAACGGCGTCCGTGGCGTCAAGATGAAGGAAGAGCTCGCCATCCACGAGGAGCTCTGCACATCTCAGGAGTTGTTCAACCTGGCGACCAAGTGTGCAAGAGCTGAGGAGGGGCGCCCCTCTCTCCTTGAGCTGCCAGCCGCGGGCGCGGAGGAGAAGAAGGCCAAGGCCAAGGACGTGAAGCGCAAGGAGGTAGCCGTGCCTGCAGCGGATCCCAACATCAAGCGGGGCAGAGATCAGCCAAAGTCATCCAAGAACGGCCGACCATTCTGTGCCTTCCACAACCTGAACACCCACAACACCAGCGACTGTCAAGAGCTCAGAGCCATATGAGAAGGACGCTACGGTCGACGCCCCGAGCACAACGACCGGGGCTACGGCCGCGGAGGAGGACGTGGAGGCGGACGCTGGGATGACCGTGGCCTGCGCCAGGAGTGGCGCGACCGACCTCGTGAGGACCGCTCGCAGGACCAACCTCGCAAGGGTGCCTGGAGGGACCCACCGCGTGAGGATCGCCCCCAGGGTAACACTGGTCTTCCCCCGCTGCTGCCACCAAGAAGGAACGATGACCACCACCAGGACGAGGGGGCTAGGGGATTCCAGGAGCCGCGTGCGATCGCCTGCATCTTGGGTGGTGCCCAGGCCACAGCCTCTTAGCGCATCTTCAAACAGTTTTATCGCGAGGTGAACGCGGCGCTCCCCAAGCTCGAGGCCACGCGCCCGCTCAAGTGGTCCCAATGCGCCATCACTTTCAACTCGGCGGATCAGTTCAAGTGTGCTGCCACCGCTGGCACCCTCCCTATGCTGTGTGCCCCAGTCATCAGCAATGTGCAGGTCACCAAGACCCTCATCGGCGGCAGCGCAGGGCTCAACGTCTTGTCCGTCGACACGTTCGACAACCTCCAAGTGCCATATGAGCAGCTCCAGCCCACCAAGCCTTTCTGAGGAGTGACCGATTGGTCCACCATGCCGATAGGGTAGGTCCACCTGCCTGTCACCGTCGGGGAGCGCAAGAACTACCGCACCGAGCTCATCGACTTCGACGTCGCGCACATCCGCCTGCCGTACAATGCCATCCTCGGGTATCCAGCCCTGGCCAAGTTCATGGCAGTCACTCATCACTGCTACAACATTCTCAAGATGCTAGGAAGCGGAGGAATCATCACGGTCCCGTGTGAAGAGAGGGATGCGGTGTGCTCCCTCGAGCGCGCCTTTCAAGCCGCAGCAATCGACGACCCCGACAGCAGAAATGAAGGCCCTCTGGAGGCCATCCCCAAGAAGAAGAAGCCGTGCTGTGCAGGACCTCAGGAGGACGGCATCGCGGCAGAAGCCACGTTAGGACCAGCGCCCACTCCGGGGGCGCCTCCCTCCGTCGCATAGCAAGGCGCGCCCGGCACCCTCCTCAGGCAGGGCTCAGGGGCTATCTTCTGGAGGGCCTCAGACTTTGCCAACCTCACGAGGGAGGCGCTTGGGCACCACTTAGAGGCGTGCTTCGCGGCACGTGACCCTTAGGAGAGCACAGGACAAGGAGTGCCCACCACCCAGGAGTTCATCACCAAGACCACCCCGGAACTGCAAGAAGCAAGAACCATGTGCGGCGACAGCCGCCCACGGGGCGCAGCTCCGCATCCTGGCGAGGATGCTGGGCTGCGTGTCTGCATCGACGTCCAAGGGCTCAACATGGCCATATCTCAGGAGCATTTCTGGCCTTCGCGTGTGGGCCGCTGCGAGGGCCCGCCGCACAACTACGTTCGTATGCCTTTTGGCTTGCCGAGAGTGGCGTCAGCCTATCAGCACAACATGCGACGTATCCTGGCGACTCAGGAAGCCAGGTACCACGCCATTCTGGAGGAGATGGAGACGGTCTTCAGGGAACCTCCCAAGCCCCCAGAGCCTCCCGAGAATCAGGGTTCTAGCGGCTCATGAGGAGTCATTTCTTCAACGCACGCCTTCAGCTGCACCAACTCTACTTTGTCTACAGAACCAGGTTACATCCTCCAAACTCGTTTAGCTGGGAGCGCCCCTCGGGCTGCATTATTCCCAGGCCGTCCGTCCCTGTGGCATGTATCCCTTTTGCTTATGTCTTTAACTTACCTTGTTGGGGGCGCCCCTTAGGATGCATCATCCCCAAGCCGCTCAGGCCGGACCTGGTGGCACGCACCTTCCTGCATTTATCCAAGTTGATCTGCTCTCCATGCTTAACCTGCCAACTGCAATCACCTGCTCGATCATCGCCTCCCCGGGGCCTCCACACAAGCACGGCGCTGGTGCATGGGTCCGTCCCTGCCATGCCGACAAATCTGAGCGGCCGAGCTCTGGCTCGCGGGATGCCCCGCGCACGTCACCTCACCAGGCCCTCAGTGCCTTCTCCTCATCCAGAGCAACCAGCGGCAGGCTGACAGCTATAATGGCAAACCGTGTTTCTTCTTGTGCCTGTTCACAGGGACCCCGTGCGAACGATAGCAGGCGGCACCGCGAGTCTCCTTTTCTCTCGTGCAATTTGCTTGCGCGTTAAAAGGGGGGCTCCTGAGCATCGCGACTCAGGCGCTCTTACTGGCTCTCCAGCCCTCACCCCTGGCCTTGACCACGGCATCGCAACCTGGCATACCAGCGGCGGCTGAGCTCGCTCGAGGGTCGGGACCTAAGGACGTAGAGCACTAAGGAGAGCATGAGGGGAGGGAAACTCGTATGGGCCAACCTAGCTATGCCGCACGAGTAGGAGCGCAGCCCTAGCGCTACGCCAGCAGTCGCCACGAGATCAACAAGATAAGTCCCGCACTCGGATCGGCTAAATGTTTGGGCCTAATGGTCACTCATGCCTTGCCGCAACCCCGTTGCGGCCACGTCAACTCCCTTTCTCGCCTTACCATGGCTGCTTGAGCACTAAGGGGGACCTCCCGGGCATCGCGCCTCAGGGGCTCTTACTGGACCTCGGGCCGCACACCTCCTGGCCTTGACCACGGCACGCGACCTGGCATACCAGCGACGGCTGTAGCCTGCCTGGGGACCGGGACCTGTCAGCGTAGAGCAACAAGCTACCGCAAGGAAAGAAAGGGGGGACCGAGCCTTAACGGGACATGCATTCATCAAATTTTCATAACAGGCAAGATAAGCACAAAAGACATTACGGACCCTTACATGCCCCCACGGGGTAATTCATGATTCTTCACAGGAAACAAAAGCCGACACTAAGGGGAATCCTATCTACATCCTTCCGTGGTGGACACCGTCATCAACAGTGGGCCACGGGAGGCCGGCGCCAAACCCATCTAGATCAGCGGCGCCGCCGGCTGGACGCCGCAGCTCTGCTCCGAGCGTGGTGAGAGCTCGGGGGCACATAGTTGTCATCGCTCGTCTCCGGAGTCTCATAGAGCTCAGGAGAGTTGCTGACTCCCAAGGGCTGCTGCTGCTGGAGTGGTCGCGAGCAGAGCGCGCGTCAGCCTCACGCTCCTCTCCGGAGCAGCACTCCAGGCGGCGACCCTCAGCATCGAAGACCTTGAAGAAAAGCGTGGAGACGCCATTGTACTCGAAGTGGATCGCGAGGGCGCCCCTCCCACGGCAGACCCGCGCGATCTCGCCCCAGCCGCACGTCATGAAGATTTTGCCAGTGGGGACCGCTTCGATCTCCGCTCCATTCGCCGGAGCGCTGCAGTCGGCGTGCTGCAGCCAGAGCTCGAGAGCCCCCCTCGGCGGCATCACGTCGGAGAAGAACCACGGGAAGCGGATCCAGGATCTCAGAGGCATCGGCGCCCACAGCACCAACTCACGCGAGGAGTCCTCGGCGTGAACCCCAGGGCGATGGCACACGTCGCCGTGGCGCAGCGACCCTGGATGCGGCATGGGCGGCGCTTCTCGTCACCTCGTCCTCCCGAGCCCTCGGCTCGGGCGTACAAGGGCAGCGGGTACCCCGGAGGAGGCCGCTCGCACCAAGGCCTCGTCACCACCTGCGTCGCCGCTTGATCGCGGCGATGGATCGACCTCTTCTTTGGCGGAAGAGGCCCCGGATCATCGCGGGGAGCCTTTCCTTTGTCTTCAGTAGAAAACTTTCTGATGGGCGCCATTGTTGTCAGCAGTGGAGCAAGGAGGAAGAAGCAAGCAAGCGAGGAACAGATGGGCAATGGGGGCTCCGCCCCCTCCTCATTTATAGCAAGGGAAGGCCAGCCGGCGTCTCCCACGATCGCAGGTAATGATGGTTTTCCTTGCATGTCGCAGGGACTTGACAAGTCGAGCAGTTGCCGAGGCAACATGTGGAAGCGGAGACGCCCACGTCCAATCAACCGAAACGCGTCAATCGAGGCCGCGGGCTTTTGGGGCCCGCGGCGCTCTATACTTGGCCCTTGGCTTCACCGCGAAGCCAAGCCCGAGCAAACCTTGGGCTCGGGGGCTACTATCGGCGTCCTGGGAACGGGGGTCCCTAGACTTGCCTGCCTATGGCCCATGGCGTGACCAAGCCAGCAGGCCGTACGGCCCATCATCACCAACAAAGCACCCAAGACCCTCGCGAGGGTCCAAGCCTCGCGAGGTGGACGACGCAAGGCCTCCTCAGGAGTGGCCTAGCCAGGCAGGCTCACGAGGAGCGGAGATATCAAGGCGGGGAAAACCTCATGAGACCCTCGTGACGTGAGCCATGACGCACGACACCAGGCGGGCGCCAGCGCGCGCAGCGTCCTTGTTTCCTCTTTGGTGCAAAGGAGGCCAGCGCAGGCGAAGAGTACCGAGGCATCAGGCAAAGGTTGCTATATTGGTGCAATGAGACCAAGACTAGGAGGACGGCAAGACGGAGGTCATCATGGAGCCCAAGACGGCGTCACCACCAAAGCTTTTCACCGGCGAAGACCACTTTTGTCAGGATGGCTTGTACTAGCTGCCCCCTTCAAATTAGCACGCCATTGTTGGCTCCCTTCCCGCTTGATATTTTGGAACAGGACCAGGGCCCATATAATTAGAGCTAGCCACCATAGTAGGGGGTTCATCATCTCATCTCACCTTAGCTCGGTCCAACCCGATCGAGAGCCCTCTCACAAGAACACCTCAACCTCAGGAGGCTGTTCTTCCCTTGTACTATTCATCATCAGCCCTAGAGGCAATCCACGACCACCACACTGGAGTAGGGTATTACACCACAATGGTGGCCCGAACCAGTATAAACCTCGTGTCTCTCTGTGTTGCGAGTTCGTCGAGTTCGTCCATGAGATCTTAGTGAGCTAGGGCGTAGATCGGTAGGAAGGAAAGACTTCGCATGCACCCCAGTGTTCGAACCTTAAGGGTTTACCGGAACCCCACATCCGACAATAAAATCCATGGGCACATAATTCCTATTTGCAACAATAAGAACATCATTAATTCTTCCCATAGATTTCTTAATAGTGGAATCCACAAGGTGCAAGTTTAAAGAGCAATCATCAAAATCATGGAAACCTAGCAAATCACACAAAGTTTTGGAATCGTGGAAACACTAGCACCCAAATCACACAAAGCATAACATTCATGATCTTTAATCTTAATTTTAATAGTAGGTTCCCACTCATCATAAATTTTTCTAGGGATAGAAACTTCCAACTCAAGTTTTTCTTCATAAGATTGTATCAAAGCATCAACGATATGTTTGGTAATGGATTTATTTTGACTATAAGCATGAGGATAATTTAGCATGGATTGCAACAAGGAAATACGATCTATCAAAGAGCAATTATCATAATTAAATTCCTTGAAATCCAAAATAGTGGGTTCATTAATATTTAAAGTTTTGACTTCTTCAATCCCACTTTTAACAATTTTAGCATCAAAATCTAAAGACTCCGAATTTTTGGAACGCCTTCTAGGTAAAGGTGGATCATATTCAGTCCCATCATTATCAAGATTCATATTACAAAACAAAGATTTAATAGGGGACACATCAATAACTTTTAGATCTTCATCTTTATTATCATGAAAACTAGAAGAACATGCTTTTATAAAGAAATCTTTCTTAGCACGCATCCTAGCGTTTCTTTCTTTGCACTCATCAATGTAAATTCTCATGGCTTTGAGAGACTCATTGATATCATGCTTAGGAGGAATAGATCTAAGTTTAAAAGAATCAACATCAAGAGAAATTCTATCAATGTTCCTAGCCAACTCATCAATCTTAAGCAATTTTTCTTCAATCAAAGCATTGAAATTCTTTTGCAAGGTAATAAATTATTTAATATTAGATTCAAAATCAGAGGGTATCTTATTGAAATTTCCATAAGAATTGTTGTAGGAATTACCATAATTATTAGAGGAATTACTAGGATATGGCCTAGGATTAAAGTTTCCTCTATACGCGTTGTTACCAAAATTATTCCTACCAACAAAATTCACATCCAAAGATTCATTATTATTCTCAATCAAAGTAGACAAAGGCATATCATTAGGATCGGAAGAAACACTTTTATTAGCAAATAATTTCATAAGTTCATCCATCTTACAACTCAAAACTTTAATTTCCTCTATCGCATGCACTTTCTTATTAGTAGATCTTTCAGTGTGCCATTGAGAATAATTAATCATAATATTATCTAGGAGTTTAGTATCTTCTCCTAAAGTGATTTCCATAAAAGTGCCTCCCGCGGCCGAATCTAAAAGATTTCTAGAAGAAAATTTCAATCCGGCATAAAAAATTTGTATAATCATCCACAAATTCAAACCATGTGTAGGGCAATTACGTATCATTAATTTCATCCTCTCCCAAGATTGTGCAACATGTTCATGATCAAGTTGCTTAAAATTCATAACATTGTTTCTAATAGAGATGATCTTAGCGGGAGGAAAATACTTAGAGATAAAAGCATCTTTGCACTTATTCCACAAATCAATACTATTTTTAGGCAAAGACGAAAACCAAGCTCTAGCACGATCTCTAAGTGAAAAGGAAATAACTTCAATTTAACAATATCATTGTCCACATCTTTCTTCTGTTGCATATCACACAAATCAACGAAGTTGTTTAGATGGGTAGCGACATCTTCACTAGGAAGGCCGGAAAACGGATCTTTGTTGACAAGATTCAGCAAAGCAGCATTAATTTCACAAGATTCAACATCGGTAAGAGGAGCAATCGGAGTGCTAATAAAATCATTGTTGTTGGTATTGGTATAGTCACACAATTTGGTATTATCTTGAGCCATCGTGAGAAGCAAGCAATCTGATACACAAGCAAACAAGAAATGGGCAAAAAGAGGCAAATAGAGAAATAGAGGGAGGATGGAGAGAGAGAGAGAGTGCGAATAAAATGGCAAGGGTGAAGTGGGGGGTGAGGAAAACGAGAGGCAAATGGCAAATAATGTAATGCGGGAGATAAGGGTTTGTGATGGGTACTTGGTATGTTGACTTTTGCGTAGACTCCCCGGCAACGGCGCCAGAAATGGCTCATTGTCGGGAGTCCAAATCTTGACTTGACCTTGCGTAAGCCTCCCGGCAATGGCGCCAGAAATCCTTCTTCCTACCTCTTGAGCCCTGCGTTGGTTTTCCCTTGAAGAGGAAAGGGTGATGTAGTAGAGCAGCGTAAGTATTTCCCTCAGTTTTTGAGAACCAAGGTATCAATCCAGTAGGAGGCCACACACGAGTCCCTCGCACCTACACAAACAAATAAACTCCTCGCAACCAACGCGATAAAGGGGTTGTCAATCCCGTCATGGTCACCTACGATAGTGAGATCTGATAGATATGATAAGATAATATTTTTGGTATTTTTATGATAAAGAGAAATAAAGATGCAAGAAAAATAAATGGCAAAAGAAATAACTAAGTATTGGAAGATTAATATGATGGAAAATAGACCCGGGGGCCATAGGTTTCACTAGAGGCTTCTCTCGAGAGCATAACTATTACGGTGGGTGAACAAATTATTGTTGAGCAATTGACATAATTTAGCATAGTTATGAGAATATCTAGGTATGATCATGTATATAGGCATCACGTCCAAGACAAGTAGACCGACTCCTGCCTGCATCTACTACTATTACTCCACACATCGACCGCTATCCAACATGCATCTAGAGTAGTAAGTTCAAGAGAACAGAGTAACGCTTTAAGCAAGATGACATGATGTAGAGGGATAAACTCATGCAATATGATATAAACTCATCTTGTTATCCTCGATGGCAACAATACAATACGTGCCTTGCTGTCCCTACTGTCACTGGGAAAGGACACCGCAAGATTGAACCCAAAGCTAAGCACTTCTCCCATTGCAAGATAGATCAATCTAGTAGGCCAAACCAAACTAATAATTCGAAGAGACTTGCAAAGATAATCAATCATACATAAAAGAATTCAGAGAAGATTCAAATATTGTTTATAGATAAACTTGATCATAAACCCACAATTCATCGGTCTCGACAAACACACCGCAAAAGAAGATTACATCGAATAGATCTCCACAAGAGAGGGGAGAACTTTGTATTGAGATCCAAAAAGAGAGAAGAAGCCATCTAGCTAATAACTATGGACCCGTAGGTATGAAGTAAACTACTCACACTTCATCGGAGTGGCTATGGTGTTGATGTAGAAGCCCTCCGTGATCGATACCCCCTCCGGCAGAGCTCCGGAAAAGGCCCCAAGATGGGATCTCGTGGATACAGAAAGTTACGGTGGTGGAATTAGGGTTTTGGCTCCATATCTGGTAGTTTGGGGTACGTAGGTATATATAGGAGGAAGGAGTACGTCGGTGGAGCAACATGGGCCCCACGAGGGTGGAGGGCGCACCTGGGGGGGTAGGCGCGCCCCCTACCTCGTGCCTTCCTGGTTGATTGCTTGACGTAGGGTCCAAGTCCTTTGGATCATGTTCGTTCCAAAAATCACGTTCCCGGAGGTTTCATTCCGTTTGGACTCCGTTTGATATTCTTTTTCTGCGAAACCCTAAAATAGGCAAAAAAACAGCAATTCTGGGTTGGGCCTCCGGTTAATAGGTTAGTCCCAAAAATAATATAAAAGTGTATAATAAAGCCCAATAATGTCCAAAACAGGATATAATATAGCATGGAACAATAAAAAATTATAGATACGTTGGAGAGGTATCATCTATCTAGGGATGCATAGCAACGAGAGGGGAGAGTATGTCTACGTACCCTCGTGGACCGAAAGCGAAAGCATTAAGAAATGCGGTTGATGTAGTCGAACGTCTTCGCGATCCAACCGATCAAGTACCGAATGCACGACACCTCCGCGATCTGCACACGTTCAGCTCCGTGATGTCCCTCGTACTCTTGATCCAGTTGAGGCCGAGGGAGAGTTTCTTCAGCACGAGGGTGTGTTGACGATGATGATGAAGTTACCGGCGCAGGGCTTCGCCTAAGCACTACGACGATATGACCGAGGTGTGTATCTGTGGAGGGGGGCACCACACACGACTAAAACAATTGTCAACTTCTGTGTCTATGGGGTGCCCCCTCCCCCGTATATAAAGTTGGGGAGGAGGGGGCCGGCCGGCCCTCATAGTGTGCCCCAAGGGGGGATTCCTAATCCTACTAGGAGTACGTTTCCCCCCTTTCCTAATCATAATAGGAGGGGGAAGGAAGGGGAAGAGGAGAAGAAGGAAAGGGGGGCCGGCCCCATCCCAATTCGGATTGGGCTTGGGGGCACGCCCCCACCTCTTGGCCACCTCCTCTCTCTTCCACTAAAGCCCATGTAGGCCCATTAAGCACCCGGGGGGTTCTGGTAACCCCTCGGTACTCCAGTATATGCCCGAACTCATCCGAAACCATTCCAATGTCCAAACATAACCTTCCAATCAATATTCATGTCTCGAGCATTTCGAGACTCATCGTCATGTCCATGATCACAACCGGGACTCCGAACTACCTTCGGTACATCAAAACACATAAACTCATAATACCGATCGTCATCGAACGTTAAGCATGCGGTCCCTACGGGTTCGAGAACTATGTATACATGACCGAGACTCATCTCCAGTCAATAACCAATAGCGGAACCCAGATGCTCATATTGGTTCCTACATATTCTACGAAGATCTTTATCGGTCAAACAGCATAACAACATACGTTGTTCCCTTTGTCATCGGTATGTTACTTGCCCAAGATTCGATCATTGGTATCATCATACCTATTTCAATCTTGTTACCGACAAGTCTCTTACTCGTTCCGTAATGCAACATCCCGTAACTAACTCATTAGTCACATTGCTTGCAAGGCTTATAGTGATGTGCATTACCAAGAGGGCCCAGAGATACCTCTCCGACAATCGGAGTGACAGATCCTAATCTCCGTCTATGACAACTCAACAAACACCATTGGAGACACCTGTAGAGCATCTTTATAATCACCCAGTTATGTTGTGACGTTTGATAGCACACTAAGTGTTCCTCCGGTATTCGGGAATTGCATAATCTCATAGTCATAGGAACATGTATAAGTTATGGAGAAAGCAATAGCAATAAACTAAGTGATCATAATGCTAAGCTAATGGATGGGTCAAGTCAATCACATCATTCTCTAATGATGTGATCCCATTTATCAAATGACAACTCATGTCTATGGTTAGGAAACTTAACCATCTTTGATTAACGAGCTAGTCAAGTAGAGGCATACTAGTGACACTCTATTTGTCTATGTATTCACACATGTACTAAGTTTCCGGTTAATACAATTCTAGCATGAATAATAAACATTCATCATGATATGGGGAAATATAAATAACAACTTTATTATTGCTTGTGGGGAATATTTCCTTCAGTCTCCCACTTGCGCTAAAGTCAATAATCTAGTTCACATCGTCATGTGATTTCACACCAATAGTTCACATATTTATGTGATTAGTTCACATCTCCATGTGACTAATACCCAAAGGGTTTACTAGTGTCAATAATCTAGTTCACATCGCTATGTGATTAACACCCAAAGAGTGATCATGTTTTGCTTGTGAGAGAAGTTTAGTGAATGGGTCTACCACATTTAGAGGCGTATGTATTTTGCAAATTTTGTATGTCTACAATGCTCTACATGCAGCTACTCTAGCTAATCGCTCCCACTTTCAATATGTATCACTACTGCAGGATGGTCCAAACGCGACACTACGATCAGAGACCCTTTGACGAAACTATGTGCGATGCAATAATCGCAAATGGTGGTGTAAAAGAACCGTCAAAAAATGTGCAAAACATTTGTGATGGCGGACCTATCAAACATGGTTCAGATTTTAGTTGCATGTGCGATGCAGGGCATACGGTTCATCTCAATGAAATGTTTGCGATGAGGAGGAACAAAAGAAACGGGTAGCCTGATGAAGGCGTGTGCGATATAGAGCATACGGTTCACTCGGATGAACTGTTTGTGATTAGGCAACACAAAATAAACGGTCAGCCTGATCAAGGTATGTGTGATACGCGGCAAACAGGTCCGTAATCAGAAATGTGTGCGAAGACCAATAATAACACAGACGATTGCTGCTAATAAGCCGTGTGATTTGCTCTGTCTACAGTAGAATAACATGTGTGTATTTATAACCGAAATAAACATCCAATTACATAAGTGACTATACCGATCATTCGCACACACCTCAATAAACAATTGCGTGCATTCTAAAGTAGGAGAAACGGTCGTCTAGTCATCTACTTCTTGTGACGCTCCCGCCACTGCTATGTGGCTCGAACCCTCATCTGGGTCAGGAAGAAGACAGTTCCTCATGTCAGCGATCCGCTTGTACATCTCGTAGATTGTGTACGCATCCATGGCCACGTACTTGACATGTTGTTCATCCATTCTCTTATGACACACACTGTGTCAGGCGCTCCTATCCTTATTTCTCTCATTCTTCAGCTTCATGCAGTAGGGGTCGATGATGGCCGAGGCAAGGTCGACCAGGGAGTTCACTTTGTTTTTGTCGCTGCCCCAGACCTTGTAGTGGCTTTGGATGTTGACAAGATTCGGGCATTTTAAGTCTGAAACCTTGAGCGCTTTTAGATCATTGGTGGTGTCCACCATAGCGAAATTGTAGTCAGAGCTGTTGATAAACTTGGAGTAACGATCGCAAGGCCTTCTGGCAAGGTGGTAGTGGTAGACGAGGACATCATGTCGCACGCACAACTGGGCAACGGCAACCTTCTGATCATGCCCGACACGACCATTGGTGTACTCGAGGTCGAAGCCGACCACTCGGTACTTGTCCTCGGCAAGGAACTGCTCCGTAGTTTGGATGGAGCTCTCCACCGAGACCGGATCATTCGTGTACACCACTGAGAGGGCCTTCCCCCTCACATGGGTGTCCACTACGTGATGCGTGGTGAACTGCCCGCCGTTGTCGTCATAGGCCGCTGGGAGCACCATTGGAGCCACGGGGAGCGCCATTGGAACTGCTGGATGTCCTCTCTGTATGTGTCCTCGTGGGTGTGCTTATTGCATCGTCGTGCCGCGCCTGGCGCAACCGCTTGCACATGAACATGTGTGATCGTGCGCCGGCCCCAAACACTGGCAGCGCGCGTGGAGGGACGAGGGCAGAGCACCCGGAGGGACGTGAGAGTAGAGCGCGCGCAGCGTGACGCGAGCAGAGCGTGCCGCGGCCGCCGGAACCGCAAGCAACCACACGCATAGAGCAGTTGAACAGGCAGGAAATGGTCGCGTACAAGCCGGCAGATAGTTGCGTCGCTGCGTAGAGAGCGGCCGTGTGCTACCACCTCAGTCTAGTGTATAGTCTCCTTTATATTCTGTGCCATACTTTGCCCTCAAATTTAACCAACAAAATGTTAATGCATTTTTTAAAAATTATATAATTGGAAACTATGTTCAAATACAAATCCAACTATATAATCTTTGGTGACATGCATTCGTATTTTATTACTCAAATCATACTTATAAACCAGGACGGTGGTATAGTAGGTAATTAAATCGTAAATGTTTTTTATTAACTGTATGTGTATGTGGCCTTTCGTCCTCCTCTCACACGTCTTGTCACCCCGCTGCCATAGACGGCTTACAGCGCAAGTTTGCGCAGCGCGCGGCGGCGTTCTTTTGGCCAAATGGTGGCGCCAATGAATCGTCGGTGAGCCCGTTCCCGCGCAACCTCGCAGGTTCCCACGCAAGCTTCCCGCCCGACTCGGTGAAATCCCCCAAAATCCCAATGCTTACCGGCCTGCTATATAAACCCTCACGGCCTGCGAGTCCTACGTCGCTTTTTCCCCTCCCTCCCTGTAGCTTATCTCGTCTTCTTCTCCCACAATCACCAATGGCACCTATCCATCGTCGTCGTTCAGCCACTCCACCGTCATCAAAGGACAGCTCTAGCTGGCAGGCTACACCGCCGCAGCGGCGCTGTCCCTGGTGTAGTGTAGTGCGCGTGGCGTCCCTGTTGGGTGTGCGTGGAACACCCACCACACGCTCCGCCGACGGTGCCCGTCGGCAGCTGTTGCGGGCCGCCGTTGCCGCCACACCACCGTCGAAAGCCAGGGCCATCACGCACTTCGCCGCCGCGGCCCGAAGGCGGGAGGTGGCCATCGTGGCCTCCACCCCACTGCTGGCCACTGTGGCCATCACCCGCTCTGCCACCGCGGCCCGAAGGCGGGAGGTGGTGGTCGTGGACACCAGCCCACCGTCGACCGCCAGGGTCATCACGCTCTCTGCCACCGCCGCCCAAAGGCGGGAGGCGGAGGTGGATGCATGCACATGCATCAGCGACCTTGCGCGCTACATCGAGTTTCTGTGGGAGGTAGAGGAGCGCCTCGTCGAGCATGCAAAGAGCCTTACCGCCGCCGTGGCCGCGGCACACGCAGCCTCAGAGGCGAGGAATCAGGATATCTACGAGGAGAACCACCTCTTCGAGAGGGTTCATCTGGAGCGGTAGAGGGCATTCAAGGTGAGCGTCGCTGAAGCTGCAACAGCGATAGGCACCGTATTGCGGTTGCCCAGCTCGTCGGTAGGCTCCTCCTCCGCCGCCTCTTACTGAGTGTGCTCGGCAGAGGAGAGGCAGCCGGAAGTAGTACAAAGCCCATCCACAGTAGTAGTAGTAGTAGTATTTAGGGGCTATTTGGTTCAGTACATCTGACTATAGTGTGGTGGAACTCTACAACATACTTAAAATTAGCGAGTATATATAGTTGAACTAGCTATTTCAGTACGTGGTTGGCAACAATTGGGGAAAAGTTTCGTCGGTTCATCTGTCGAGTTGAACTGTTTGTATAAATTAAGAACGACTTCTTAACCTATGAATGAAATATATGCTTAATTACTGAATTTTAGTTCCAAATATTAGATACTGCTAGTGATTTTTAGCTTCATATTTTGACAAATCGTAGTGTTATAAGGATTGACAAATCTTACCAAATTGTTTGTACGTGGTTGCACACGGGTCATCCAAAACAACCATTTGCGTTGAAGGGATGCACAAATCCTGCGCTGCTCTCACTTTGCATACAGGTGTTCTATCTAAAACGTTTGCGATCAAGAGCAGCAGAAATCCTACTCGGCACATTTTCATTTGGCTTCCTGGGGAAGCTGTCGGTTTGCATACGGGTGTTCTAACTAAAATGTTTGCGATGATTGTTTTATATTTAAAAAGCGAATTAAACTACGGATTGGGCGCCATTAATGGAGAGGATGCGAGCAAGGCGGGCGGCCATGGAAGTCAAAGGGCTCGCTTCCCAGTGAGCCTGCGCAGTGTATAGCTCACACGCTTCCCAGTGAGCCTACACATTCGAGGATAGCTTGCACGCCTCTTAGTTAGCCTACGCACCGTACATCACTCACACGCCTCCCATTCAGTCAAGGTCAAGCAGCTGTCCGCACGACACCTCCTACAGCCATTAAAACCAAGACACGTGGTGTCACGTGAATGGTTAACAGAACGCACATGGTTTGAATTATACAAACGTTTGAGATATTAAAGTGGCAGCTATTTTTTCAAAATGCCTTTGTTGGCTGTCATTATTCGAGTGCGCCTTCTCTTGAAATGGACACGAAAAATACCACAGCATGTCGGGTGCCATTCCATGATAGCATGCCAAGCTTCATGAATTTCAGACGAGTGTTGGATTTACTAGAATTTCAAAAGCAGGCATCTCAATGTTTTGCCGGCAATCAACGGTGCCCTGGTGTTTGAAATTCATTCCCATTTCTTGCATGGGACCTAAGCATGCACCCAAGGACACAAATTTGATTTTTCAACCAATTAATGCACTTGAGCATGTGCATGTAGTTCAAATTTGAATTATGCACGTAAATGCATTGAAAACTCAGTTAATGCATAAAAATGTCCAAACAAACCCTGAAAAATCACAAAAATTGACACAACACTCCTGTTGCTCTATGTTGACACAATAAAATTTTTGGAAGCAATTAGAGGCAGTGGATATTGTTTCGTCCCCAAAGGTGGGACGTTCCCTACCGAAACCATGATGCTTGTTGTGAGAAGCTCTGGTTTGTGAGAAGCATATACCCAAACCTGCCCCAAACGGGACAAAAAATTTACCACGTCATGTTGATGCCGCTCCATCAAAGCATGCCAAGTTTCATGAATTTCAGACGAGTTTTGGATTTACTAGAATTTAAAAACGAGGTATCTCAATGTTTTGCCGGCAATCAACGGTGCCCAGGTGTTTGAAATTCATTCCCATTTCTTGCATGGAACCTAAGCATGCACCCAAGGACACAGATTTGATTTTTCAACCAATTTATATGCACTGGAGCATGTGCATGTAGTTCAAATTTGAATTATGCACATAAATGCATTGAAAACTCAGTTAATGCATAAAAATGTGCAAACGAACCCCGAAAAATCACACAACACTTCTATTGTTCTATGTTGACATGAGAAAAAATTTGAAAGCAATAAGCGGCAATGGATATCGTTTCGTCCCCAAAGATGGGACGTTCCCTACCAAAACCATCATGCTTGTTGTGAGAAGCTCCGGTTTGTGAGAAGCATATACCCAAACATGCCCCAGATGGGACAAAAAATTTACCACAGCATGTTGATGCCGCTCCATGATAGCATGCCAAGTTTCGTTAATTTCATATGGATTTTGGATTTACTAGAATTTAAAAATGAGGCATCTCAATGTTTTGCCGGCAATCAACGGTGACCTAGTGTTTGAAATTTATTCCCATTTCTTGCATGGAACCTAAGCATGCACCCAAGGACACATATTTGATTTTTCAACCAATTTATATGCACTGGAGCATGTGCATGTAGTTCAAATTTGAATTATGCACATAAATGCATTGAAAACTCAGTTAATGCATAAAAATGTCCAAACGAACCCCAAAAATCACCAAATAATCACACAACACTCTTGTTGTTCTATGTTGTCACGAGAAAAAATTTGAAAGCAATAAGAGGTAATGGATATTTCTTCGTCCCCAAAGGTGGGACGTTCCCTACCGAAAACCATCATGCTTGTTGTGAGAAGCTCCGGTTTGTGACAAGCATATACCCAATCCTGCCCCAAATGGGACAAAAATTTTACCACGGCATGTTGATGTCGCTCCATGATAGCATGAAAAGTTTCATGAATTTCAGACGGGTTTTGGATTTACTCGAATTTAAAAACCAAGCATCTCAATGTTTTGCCGGCAATCAACGGTTCCCTGGTGTTTGAAATTCATTCCCATTTCTTTCATGGGACATAAGCATGCACCCCAAGGACATAGATTTGATTTTTCAACCAATTTATATGCACTGGAGCATGTGCATGTAGTTCAAATTTGAATTATGCACATAAATGCATTGAAAACTCAGCTAATGCATAAAAATATCCAAATGAACCCCGAAAAATCACAAAAAATCACACAACACTCCTGTTGTTTTATGTTTACATGAGAAAAAATTTGAAAGCAATAACAGGCAATGGATATCGTTTCGTCCTCGAAGGTGGGACGTTCCCTATCGAAAACCATCATGCTGATTGTGAGAAGCTCCGGTTTGTGAGAAGCATATACCCAATCCTGCCCCAAATGGGACAAAAATTTTACCACGGCATGTTGATGCCGCTCCATGATAGCATGCCAAGTTTCATGAATTTCAAAGGGGTTTTGGATTTACTAGAATTTAAAAACCAGGCATCTCAATGTTTTGTCGGCAATCAACGGTGCCCTGGTGTTTGAAATTCATTCCCATTTCTTGCATGGGACCTAAGCATGCACCCAAGGACACAAATTTGACTTTTTAACCAATTTATATGCACTAGACGATGCGCATGTAGTTCAAATTTGAATTATGCACATAAATGCATTAAAAACTCAGTTAATGCATAAAAATATCCAAACGAACTCCAAAAAATAACAAAAATTCACACAACACTCCTGTTGTTCTAGGTTGACACGAGAAAAAAATTGAAAGCAATAAGAGGCAATGGATATCGTTTCGTCCTCAAAGGTGGGACATTCCCTATCGAAAACCATCATGCTTGTTGTGAGAAGCTCCAGTTTGTGAGAAGCATATACCCAAACCTGCCCCAAATGGGACAAAAAATTTACCACGCCATGTTGATGCCGCTCCATGATAGCATGCCAAGTTTCATGAATTTCAGTCAGGTTTTGGATTCATTAGAATTTAAAAACCAGTCATCTCAATGTTTTTCCGGCAATCAATGGTGCCCTAGTGTTTGAAATTCATTCACATTTCTTGCATGGGACCTAAGCATGCACCCAAGGACACAAATTTAATTGTTCAACCAATTTATATGCACTGGAGCATGTGTTATGTAGTTCAAATTTGAATTATGCACCTGAAATGGCTAGAAAACCAATTTAATGTATAAAATGTTCAAACGAACCCTGAATAATTCTAATTCTTTTACACCACACATATAGTTGCATGTTCACTCCAGATAAAAGGTCTAGCAACTCAAACACCGTCCGTTGTCGTTGTGACCCCATTATGTAATTCAAATCAAGATGAAAAATCAAGTAGATCGCACACAGTTTATTATCAGCAACCATGTGAGATGTAGCACAAAATATCCTGGAGCACTGTCGGTGTATCGTATGCCTATGGCTTACGCGAGAAGGTGTGTCGGCTATAGTCCACAACCGGCGTCTCAAGCACACTAGCTCGCTCCCCAAATATCATTTCACTCTTCAATCGTCGCCGGTATAAGATGGGCACGTGGACTCGCGTCGTGAGGGCAACTTCAGTAGCCCACTCTGGCAAGAGCGCGGTCGCAGCCGCCATCCGCGTGCTAACAAGGTACTTGAGCGCGACCGCAATCTGCGACTGGGCGGCGAAGGCAGCCCAAACGGCCACTGTTGCTTCTCAGATGGCGGCAGCAACATCTGCCTCGGGGATAGCAACTGGCGAGAGCAGCACAACAGTTGTCCGTTCGCAGCGGTGGCCATAGCACTAATGGAGGCCGCCCACGACCATGTCGAGGCCACCCACGCCCAGCTCCTAGTGGTCACCGCACAAATCAAACAAAGATTCTCTGACAACGGTCGGCAACCCACAGCCGAAGAGCTGGCAATCGCCGAGAGCGTTCAAGCAGTCGTCCGTTCCTCCGCCGCATACCTCGCGACGACAGAGCCCGTCCAAGCCCAGATCGCGTTCGCCCATGCCCAGCTCGTGGCAGCCTTTTCCAAAGAGATGGCGGACGCGGATGGCGAGATGCTTGCCGAGTATGGTGCGATGGATGCCACGGAGCCCCTTCCCTAGGAGACCCTCGAGCGCGAGCTGGACATGGAGGCGGCGGCGGAGATCGACAAGCATCGGCCGTAGTAGTACTCTTGTTTTGTTTAGTTAAGAGTGCCGGTCTTTAATTTGTTAGAGTAATGTGGACCCCTCAAAATGCTAAGGAAAAAAGATTGGCTCAAGCTCTAAAGCTCAAGACTCTACATTTTACTTTTAGTGATCCAAGATCACATTGAGTCCATAGGAAAAGCCAATACTATTAAAAGGGGATGAGGTGTTGCTTAATGGGTTGCTTGCTCAAAATGCTTAGTGATATGCTCCAAAAACCCTCAACCACTTTCTCATATCCACATATGTCCCAAACCAAAAGTCAAACTCGGCCCCACCAAAACATTCCATCTGGTGCCATCGAGTTTTCTTGACATAGCCACTGCCACAAACCCTAGTCACTTCGGTCTCACCGATAGGGATCTCGGTCTCACCGAGATGGGATTGCAAACTCTCTATTTCCCTTTGTAACGTTTCGGTCCAACCGAGATGAGCGATCGGTCCCACCAAGTTTGCAATGCAAACTCTCTGTTTACCCTTTGTAACATCTCGGTCTCACTGAGATGAACGAATCGGTCCCACCGAGTTTGCCTGACCAACTCTCTGGTTAGCTTATTACCAAAATCGGTCCCACCGAGTTTGTGTAATCGGTCTCACTGAGATTACATTATTCCCTAACCCTAATGAAATCGGTCCCACCGAATTGACATGTCGGTCCCACCGAAAATCCTAACATTCACATTTTGTACTAAATCGGCCTGACCGAGTTTCATGATTCGGTCCCACCGAGTTTGGTGATTTGTGTGTAACAGTTAGATTTTTTGTGGAGGCTATATATAGCCCTCCACCCACTCTTCATTCGTGGGGAGAGCCATCAGCACATGCCTACACTTCCAACATTCATTTTCTAAGATAGAACCACCTACTCATGTGTTGAGAGCAAGATATTCCATTCCAACCATATGAATCTTGATCTCTAGCCTTGTCCAAGTTGCTTTCCACTCAAATCATCTTTCCACCAAATCCAAATCTATGTGAGAGAGTTGAGTGTTGGGGATACTATCATTTGAAGCACAAGAGCGAGGAGTTCATCATCAACACACCGTCTATTACCTTTTGGAGAGTGGTGTCTGTCGGTGTTGTGGGAACGGGGGTCCCCAGACTTGCCTGCCTGCGGCCCGCGACATGGCGGAGCTAGCAAGCCGTATGGCCCATTTTCACCAACAAGGCACCCAAGACCCTCACCAGGGGCCAAGCCTCGCGAAGCGGACGACGCAAGACCTCCTCAGGAGTGTCCTGGTCAGGCAGGCTCGTGAGGAGCGGAGATATCAAGGCGAGGCGAACCTCATGAGGCTCTCGTGACGTGAGCCATGACGATCGACACCAGGAGGGCGCCAGGCGGGCGCTAGCGCGCGCAGTATCCTTGTTTCCTCTTTGGTGCAAGGGAGGCAAGCGCAGCCGCGGAGTACCGAGGCCTCAGGCAAAGGTTTCCATTTCGGTGCAACAAGACCAAGACCAGGGGGACTGCAAGACGGAGGTCATCATGGAGCCCAAGACGGCGTCACCACCAGAGCTTTGTGCAGGCGAAGACTACTTTTGTCAGGATGGCTCGTACTAGCTGTCCCCCTTCAAATTTGCCTGCCATTGTTGGCTCCCTTCCCACTCGATATTTGGGAAGAGGACCAAGGCCTCTATAAATAGGACTAGCCACCACCATAGAAAGGGGGGGACCGAATCCTGGCACTACAAGTTCATACGCACAAGAACACCTCAACCTCAGGAGGCTGTTCTTCCCTTGTACTGTTCATCATCAGCCCAAGAGGCAATCCACCACCACACTGGAGTAGAGTATTACACCACAACGGTGGCCCGAACTAGTATAAACCCCGTGTCTTTCTGTGTTTTGAGTTTGTCGAGTTCGTCCGCAAGATCTTAGCGAGCTAGAGCGTAGATTGGTAGAAGGGAAATACTTCGCGCGCACCCCAGTGTTCAAACCTTAATGGTTAATTAGCCCGAATCCCACATCCGACATTTGGCGTGCCAGGTAGGGGTGCGCCAGGGCTTCTCTCCACCAACCAGCGCCCCGCACCGCCACACTACGCTCCCATGGCAAATGCCCCGCCACCAACCTCCGCGGCCAACACCAGTAGCAGGGAGTCTGGGTACCGAGCCCTGGCCTCCGCTCTGCGGCAATTGCAGTGGCCGGCCAAGTTCAGGCCGGAGATGCCGCCGCGTTACAATGGCGTGGCATTCTCGGCATTGTTCCTGCTAGCATACGAGGAGGCCATCCTCGAAGCCAGAGGCGACGACAAGATCATGGCAAGCTTGTTTCCCCTTCGCGCTCGCCGGCGAGCCACACGCCTAGCTTCTCAAACTCCCGGGATCCACGGTGACGTCCTGGGAGGAACTCTGTGACCTCTTCACTGCGCGCTACGCGGCGCCGGCACACCACGCAGTCGCGGCACTGCTGGGTGGCTCCCAAGCACCTCCTTCAGATCGCCACGTCAAGCCTTTCTTCCGCCAGATTGGGGCAGTCTACAAGCGCCCGGGGGCTCCGTCGGGTTGGGCTGCACCGGAGGCCGACATCACCTTCGACTCGGAAGACCACCCCGACTCCGCCGCCGACTCCGGGATGCTCCCGATGCTCTACACGCCCACCATCTGCAATGTGGCCGTCACCAAGACCCTCATCGATGGCGGCGCCGGCCTCAACTTGCTCTCCGTGGATGCCTTCAGTCTTCTTCATGTGTCGCTCGAACGGCTCACCCTCAGCAAGCCCTTCACAGGAGTGGGTGGTGGAGCTGCTCACCCTCTGGGGCAGATCCGCCTCCCTATCACCTTTGGCACACGAGAAAACTATCGCACCGAGCTGGTGGACTTTGACATCGCCCGCATCGGTCTCTCGTACAACGCCATCCTCGGTTACCCGGCTCTCGCTCAGTTCATGGCGGCGACTCACCCGGCCTACAACCTCATGAAGATGCCAGGGAGCAAGGGCGTCCTCACCATCAAGGGGGACACTAAGGAGGCCATGACGGCGCTCAGGCTCGCCTTCAAGACAGAGGCAGTGGCACAGCCAGCCGGCGCCGGTGCGCTCGAGGCCAAGGAGACCGCGCCCACCAAGAAGAGGCAGATGTTCACCCAAGACAAGGCGGAGACCAAGCAGGTGCCGGTCAACGAGGACGGGTCTTCAGGAGCCACCTTCACCATAGGAACCGGCCTTGGCCCGGGACAAGAAGAAGCTTTGGTGAGGTTTTTGCGCGCGAACAAGGAGATATTTGCATGGGAGCCCAATCAGCTGGTAGTGGTCCCGAGAGAGGTAATCCATCATCATCTAAGGGTATGCCCCAATGTACGCCCCGTGAAGCAGCGAGCAAGACGGCAGTCCACTGAGAAGCAGGCCTTCATCGTCCAAGAGACACGCAAGCTAGAGGCGGCAGGAACCATCCGAGAAGTTCGATACCCTGAATGGCTGGCAAATCCCATCATAGTACCGAAGAAAGGCGGGAAGGAATGGATGTGCGTCGACCTCACCAACCTCAACAAAGCCTGCCCCCAAGATCCATTCCCCCTTCCGCACATCGATCAAATCATCGACTCCACCACCGAGTGCGATTTGTTATGTTTCCTGGATGTGTTCTCCGGATACCATCAGATAAAGATGGCGGTGGAGGATGTGGAGAAGACGGCCTTCCTGACACCATGTGGGGTGTACTGCTACACCTGCATGCCTTTTGGACTTCGCAACGCGGGCGCAACCTTTCAGCGGCTGATACACATTGCCTTGGGGCGGCAGCTTGGCAGGAATACAGAGGCCTATGTTGATGACATAGTGGTCAAATCTCGCGAGATGAGGACATTGATTCCAGATTTGGAGGAGACCTTTGAGAGTTTGTGACGGGTGAACTTGATGCTTAACCCGAAGAAGTGCGTGTTTGGCGTCCCCTCTGGCAAGCTGCTGGGGTTTCTTGTGTCCCACAGAGGGATCGAGGCGAACCTGGAGAAGATCAAGGCCATCAAAGACATGAGCCCACCACAGACCCTCAAGGAAATGCAAAAGCTGACAAAACGGGTTACCGCGTTAGGGCATTTCATCTCTAAGCTAGGCAAGCGCGCCTTACCCTACTTTAAGCTCATGAAGAAGAAAGGCCCCTTTGAGTGGACCCTGGAGGCCGACCGGGCCTTCCAAGACCTCAAGAAATACCTCACTAGCCCCCCGGTGATGGTGGCGCCACGGTCTCTCAAGCCTCTGGTACTCTACCTCACCGCCACCCCATACTCCGCCAGTGCGGCGCTGGTGGCGGTTCGGGAGGAGGGCAGAGACAAGAGTGAGCCACGCCAAGCCAGAGCTGATGCAGCGCAGGGTCAGGAGGGCACACCAGAGCCATCAGCAGCGGAAGATCAAGCGCGGCAGGGCAACGTCGCGGAAACTCCTAAGGATGGCCAAGTCTCAGGAAACCCTCCACCTCAGGATACGCCACAACCTCCGCAAGACCCGAGCCTCAATAGTGTGCCAGCCCTCGTCGAGCACCCGGTGTACTTCATCAGCACCGTACTGCGGGACGCAAGGGCACGCCACCCCATGCTGCAAAAGCTCCTTCTCGCACTCTTGGTGGCCTCGCGCAAGCTGTGACACTACTTCTAGGGGCACCGCGTCAAGGTCGTCTCATCTTACCCATTGGAGAAGTTACTCAGGAGCCCAAACTCAGCGGGAAGGGTCGCTGAATGAAACATCGAGCTGCAAGCATTCCATCTGGAGTTCAGCACCATCGGGGTCATCAAGGGAACCGCGCTCGCCGATTTTGTGGCAGAATGGACAGATGCCCCGGCTCTTGAGGAAGGAGAAGACTGGTCCACCTCCCCAGGAAGTGAAGCACCAGACGGCTGGGTCATGTACTTTGATGGCACCTTTGTGCACTAGGGCGCGGGGGCTGGAGCAGTGCTCATCTCGCCCACACAGGACAAGCTTTACTACGCCGTGTAACTCTGCTTCCAGCACGGCGAGAAGGTCTCCAACAATATCGCGGAATGCGAATGCCTCATAGCCGGCTTGAAGGCTGCGGCGGCTCTGGGGGTGAGGCGCCTTACCATCAAGGGCTACTCGCAGCTCCTCATCAACTTCTCCAACAAAGTGTACGAGCCAAAGGACGAGCACATGGAGGCCTACCTTGCAGAGGTGTGCAAGATGGAAAAGCAGTTCTCAGGCTTGGAGCTGCAGCACGTACCCCGGGGCACCAACAAGGAAGCCGACAACATCGCCAAGACAGCATCCAAGCGGCAACCGCAAGAGACCGGCGTCTTCGAAGAGCGGCTCTTCAAGCCGTCAGCTGTGCCACCTCTTTCAAGCACGACTTAGCCTCGGGAGGAGCTCCCACAGCCCCCGGCCACGGGAGCCCCAGCTTGCGGCCCAACCTCAGGAGCTCGGCTACTCTTGGCGCTCGAGCCCCAGGAGGAGTGCTGGACCAAGGAGTTCAAGGAGTACCTAATGCATGGGACACTGCCGGAGAAGGAAGAAGACGCGGAGCGTGTGGCTCGACAGGCCACAGTATACTGCATTCAAGACGGCGAGTTATACAGGAAACGACCGAACGATGTCATGCTGCGCTGCATCTCCAGCGATAAAGGGAGGGAGCTGCTGATTGACATACACGGCGGGGACTGCGGACATCACTCATCATCACGGAACCTCGTCGGCAAGGCCTTCCGCAGCGGATTCTATTGGCCCACATCACTTAATGATGCAGCCAAGCTGGTGAAGTCCTGCGAAGTTTGCCAATTCCACGCCAAGCAAATCCATCAGCCTACTCAGGGCCTCCAAACCATCCCGCTCGCATGGCCGTTCGCAGTCTGGGGGCTAGACATCCTAGGCCCATTCCCACGAGTGCCAGGGGGCTACCGTTATCTCTACGTCACCATCGACAAGTTCACCAAGTGGGCAGAAGTGGATGCCGTCTGTACCATTCCAGCCGGCTCAGCTGTCAAGTTCATCAAGGGCCTCGTGAACCGCTTTGGGGTCCCCAACCGTATCATCACAGATAACGGCTTGCAGTTTACTAGTAACCTCTTTAAAACCTACTGTGCTAACCTTGGAATGCAGATCTGCTACGCTTCGGTGGCCCACCCAAGGAGCAATAGTCAGGCTGAGCGCGCCAACGCTGAGGTCCTGAGGGGCCTCAAGACCAGGACCTTCAAGAAGAAGTTGGAGGCCTGCGGCAGGGGCTGGCACGACGAGCTCCAGTCCGTGTTGTGGTCCATCCGCACCACCGCTACCAAGCCAACGGGCGAGACTCCGTTCTTCCTTGTTTATGGAGCTGAAGCAGTCCTCCCTCACGAGATCAAGCATCGCTCTGTGCGGGTTCTGGCGTTCGACGAAACACCGCAGGACGCCATGTGGGGGATGGATCTCATGCTGGGGGAGGAACGTCGTCGCGAAGCTGCATTAAGGGCGGCAAGGTACCATCAAGCGCTGCGCCGTTACCATTGGCGCAACATTCGCTCCATGATGCTCGAGACGGGTGACCTGGTCCTGAGGCGGGTCCTCTCCAGGGAAGGGTTGCACAAGCTTTCACCCATGTGGGAGGGCCTGTTTAAGGTATCCCACTCGATGGGTTCAAGACACTCAACCAAGAAGCTATCACTCGACCATGAAGCCAACCACTCGACTGCCAGGAGACCTAAAGTCACTCCGTAGGCAAACGGTCGGCTATTAAGTAGTCTTTATGGTCATTATAGCACTTTATTAGGGACGTTACCAGTAACGCCCAACCTTAAATGTACCTTAAACCCTGCATCGCCGAGGGCAGGAGAGGGCCGGCGAACTCTATATAAGCCACCCCCATCCTCAGTATGAAGGGTTCGCACCTGTGTTATTCACACGCCTATAATCCAATCGACTGCCTCCGGGCACCGAGACGTAGGGCTGTTACTTCCTCCGCGAAGGGCCTGAACTCGTACATCTTGGTGTGTTTACAACTTCCCAATAGCTAAGATCTAGCCTCTCCATACACACACCCCTACATCACTGTCAGAGTTAGAACCACGAAGTTGGCGCCCACCGTGGGGCCAAAATCTTAGCGCCTGATTGGAGAAGTTGCGATTTTTCTGATCCCTTTGATCATGGTTTCGTGTGGAGTTTTGGTGGAGGGCCGCGAGATCCGCCTCGGCGCACTCACGTCCATCGCCGACGACTCCGCCTGGCTTCAGGAGGCACCACTCGACATCGACGCGCTCCCCGTCCGCGGTGCGACGCACTTCCGCGCATGCGTTCGTGGCGTCCTCCTGCGGCAGCCGTCGACCCAGTATCGGTCGGCCCCCGTGTCGTCTCCCCGCTCTGTCTCCCACCGGCGCAAGCGCTCCGGTCAGTCGAGACTTCAGAGGTGGGTGAGGCATGCCGTGGCTCGCCAGTCGGCCGCCCCACAAGTCGCGGCAATTGAGCCCGACGAATCCCTCTACGGCCTGTTCGACCTATCGACTAGCTCCGCAGAGACTGCACCCGAATGCGACAGCAGCGACCCAGTGGCTGAGGTTCTGGCGGTCGATGGAATGCACAGTCCTCCCAGTTTCCCTCGCGCTGATGGAGGCGCGGGTGGGGGCGACCTGTCGCATCCCCACGATGAGTATCTCCCTGAACCTCTCACGTCTTTACAGCGAGAGGAGCTTCGCCGCCGGAACATGGACGCACTCCACACTCCTATAGTCGGAGAGACCCCCGAGGCCCGGGCCTTGGAGGACGCGCGCTTGGCTAACTTGGCCGAGCGCACTCGACTGGAGAATCTCCAGTGAGCACTCGACGAGCAAGCGCGTCAGCGGGCTCCCGAGTCTAGTCGACGTCAGCTCTTCCCGCCGACGCAGGTATACCGAACCCTAGTTTAGAATTTGGCTGCCACGGCCCGTATAGCAGAATCGATTCAGCCCTCCCAGTCGGAGGCTGGCACGGGCTTGTTGCAGATCAGAGCGTTGCTCCGGGCGGCGGGGAACCAGAATTCCGTTGTTTCTCAGTCGCGGAATAGGATCCGCAGTCGATCCGTTGCAACAGATACAGTCCAGTCGGCTCACAGCCCGAGAACGCCCCCGAGGCGTGAGGGACATGGTGACCGGCATGATCAGTACAGAAGGAATGAGCAGTATGATCACCGATCCGATCCTGATGATCGACGTCGAGTGCCAACCCCTCCCCCGAGGAGTGGATCGTATGCGCATCGACATCGATATGACAGGCACCCTCATAGTGTTGGGCAGAGGATTCCAGTCGACCCCAGGGACTCGGGCTTCGACGCGAGATCTATCCTCGTTCAAGGTTTGGTTGACAGGAACAGAGCTCATCGGGAAGGCCACAACAGAGATGCGCCTTCCGGCAGCAGAGTACATGTTTCGGGGCCAGAGTGTTTCAGTCGAGCCATCAGAGCCGCAGTGATTCCTCCCAACTTCAGGTTGGCGACTGGAGTCAGCAAGTTCACCGGTGAGTCTAAGCCTGACACTTGGCTCGAAGATTACCGAGTGGCTGTACAGATTGGCGGTGGCAATGATGAGGTGGCCATGAAGCATTTGCCTCTCATGTTAGAGGGCTCAGCCAGAGCGTGGCTAAATCAGTTGGCACCCAGCAGCATCTACACTGGGAGGACCTCTCCCGAGTGTTTGTCACAACCTTTGAGGGAACATGCAAGCGACCCGCAGGCCTTACAGAATTGCGTTCTTGCATACAGAAACCGAATGAAACTCTGAGGGATTACATCCAGAGGTGGATCACGTTGCATCACACAGTTGAGAATGTGCCTGACCATCAAGCAGTTTGTGCCTTTAAAGAAGGCGTTAAATACAGAGAATTGAATCTGAAGTTCGGTCGAACTGGAGAGATGTCTCTGAACCGGATGATGGAGATTGCCACAAAATACGCTAATGGTGAAGACGAAGATCGACTCCGGAGTGGCAAGCACAAGGCAGTCGCCCAAGAAACCAGAGGAAACTCCAGTCGGAAACAGAAGCGGAAGGCCGAGCCAGCCGCCCCTGGGGAGGCCCTGGCCGTAACCCAGGGAAATTTCAAGGGAAAACCCAAAGGCCCCTGGAAGCCCAAGAAAGTCAAGGATCAAGATGGAAATGATGTTTTGGATCTGCCATGTCACATCCACACCAAGAAAGATGAAGAGGGTAATTTTATTTACCCAAAGCATACCACTCGACAGTGTCGGCTCCTGATCCAGCAGTTTCAGGGCAAACAGTCCAAAGATAAGGAAAAAGAGTCGGACAGAGTTGAGGACAAGGAAGATAGTGATGATGGATACCCCCAAATCAATTCCACCCTGATGATTTTTGCTGATGTCGAAAGCAAAAGTCGACTGAAAGTCATTAACCGCGAAGTAAATATGGTTGCCCCGGCAACACCCAGCTACCTGAAGTGGTCTCAGACTGCCATCACGTTCGACCAGTCCGATCATCCTACGCACATTGCCACCCCTAGGAGGCAAGCTCTGGTGGTTGATCCGATTGTCGAAGGCACTCGACTGACCAAAGTCCTGATGGATGGTGGCAGCGGCCTGAACGTACTGTATGCAGAAACGTTGAAAGGGATGGGCATTCCGATGTCCAGGCTCAGTGCCAGCAACATGAGTTTCCATGGAGTCATTCCTAGAAAGAAAGCCGAGTCACTCGCCAGATTGCCCTCGATGTGGTTTTCGGTGATTCAAAGAATTACCGCAAGGAAAAGTTGACATTTGAGGTTGTGGACTTCCAAAGTGCTTATCATGCCATTTTGGGCAGGCCAGCTTACGCGCGCTTCATGGCTCGACCATGTTATGTGTATCTCAAGTTGAAGATGCCTGGTCCCAAAGGTGTGATCACTGTTACAGGCAATCGGAAGAAGGCAGAAGAGTGTTTTCAGAAAGGCTCAAAGATTGTTGACGCTCAGATGGCAGTTGTTGAGCAGCAAGAGAACCAGAAGACTGCTGATCCGAGTGAATTGCTACGAGCCAATAAGCCTGCTTCAGAATCTGCTTTTCAGTCGTCCGGTGAAACTAAGCCAGTTCACATTCACCCGACCGACCCCAATGCCGCCCCGACTCACATCTCAACGACGCTCGACTCCAAATAGGAAGAAGCGCTCATCCAGTTCCTCCGTGAGAACTGGGACGTCTTCGCATGGAAGCCTTCTGACATGCCTGGAGTTCCCAGGGGGCTGGCTGAGCACCGTCTACAAGTCGACCCGAAGTTCAAGCCTGTGAAAGAACATCTTCGACGGTCCGCCGTCCAGAAGAGGAAAGCTATTGGCGAGGAGGTGGCTCGGCTCTTAGCAGCGGAGTTCATCCAAGAGATTTACCACTTCGAGTGGCTCGCCAATGTTGTCATGGTCCCCAAGAAGGACAAGTCACTTCGCATGTGCATTGACTTTAAACACATCAATCGGGCCTGCCCAAAAGATCATTTCCCTCTCCTTCGCATCGACCAGGTAGTTGACTCGACCGCGGGGTGTGAGCGTTTGTCTTTTCTAGATGCTTATTCAGGGTACCATCAGATCCGTCTGTATGGACCCGATGAGGTCAAAACGGCGTTCATCACCCCATTCGGGTGCTTCTGTTATGTCACCATGCCCTTCGGCCTCAAGAATGCTGGAGCCACATTCATGAGGATGATTCAGAAGTGTTTGCTCACTTAGATCAGTTGGAACGTAGAAGCATACATGGATGATATTGTGGTTAAGTCGCGGAAAGGTTCCGACCTACTGACTGACCTTGCCGAAACCTTTGCTAACCTTAGGAGATATGATATCAAGCTCAATCCATCAAAGTGCACATTCGGAGTTCCAGGTGGAAAGTTACTCGGTTTCCTAATTTCCGAACGAGGAATTGACGCCAATCCCGAGAAAGTTGGCACCATACTCTGGATGAAGCGCCCTGTGCGTGTACACGATGTCCAGAAGCCTACAGGTTGCTTGGCCGCTCTAAGTCGATTCATTTCTCGTCTCGGTGAAAAGGCGTTGCCTCTTTACCGACTGATGAAGAAGTCTGACAAGTTCGAGTGGACTCCAGAAGCTGATGTAGCGTTCGCAGAGCTCAAAGCTCTGCTCTCCACCCAGCCGGTGCTTGCTGCCCCAATCAGTAAAGAGCCTCTGCTGCTTTACATTGCGGCCACGGGACAAGTTGTTAGTACAGTACTTACGGTCGAGCGGGAAGAAGAAGGAAAAGCCTTCAGAGTTCAGCGCCCAGTATATTACGTGTCTGAAGTTTTGACTCCTTCGAAGCAAAGATATCCCCATTACCAGAAGCTTGTATATGGGATTTACATGACCACGAAGAAGGTTGCACACTACTTCTCTGACCATTCCATTACAGTCGTCAGCGACGCTCCACTGTCAAATATTTTGCACAACAGAGATGCAACTGGTTGAGTGGCAAAGTGGGCGATTGAACTCCTTCCCCTAGATATCAAGTTTGAAGCAAAGAAGGCTATCAAGTCCCAAGCAATTGCAGATTTCGTCGCCGACTGGATTGAACAGCAACTTCCGACTCAAGTTCACTCGGAGCACTGGACCATGTTCTTCGATGGATCTAAGATGCTGAATGGTTCCGGTGCTGGGGTAGTATTGGTCTCCCCCCCCCCCCCGAGGAGATAAGCTTAGATACGTTCTCCAGATTCACTTTGATTCCTCCAACAATGAAGCAGAATATGAAGCACTCTTGTATGGGTTGCGCATGGCCATTTCACTCGGCGTCCGGCGCCTCATGGTCTATGGCGAGTCAGATTTGGTGGTCAATCAGGTGATGAAGATGTGGGACGTCAGAAGCCCAGCTATGACTGGCTACTGCAACGCAGTAAGAAAGTTGGAAAAGAAATTCGAGGGGTTAGAGCTTCATCACATCCCCCGACTGAAAAATCAAGCAGCTGATGATCTGGCAAAGATAGGCTCCAAGAGAGAAGCCATTCCCAGCAATGTGTTTTTGGAGCACATCCGCTCGCCATCAGTCCAGGAGGATCCTTTTACAGAAGAAGCCCCGCAACCGAAAAGTGCCACAGATCCGACTGAAGTCAAAATTCCTGCTGTGGTCGACCTAGTCATGGAGGTCTTGGCAATCACTCCCGACTGGACGATACCATACATCGCGTATATCTTGAGGAAAGAACTTCCAGAGGACGAAGAAGAGGCCTGACAGATCGTCCGTCGATCTAAAGCTTTCACAGTCATTAAAGGACAGTTGTATAGAGAAAGCGCAACTGGAATCGGTCAGAAGTGCGTAACGCCAGAGGAAGGTCAGATAATCCATGATGATATCCACTCGGGAACCTGTGGTCACCATGCGTCCTCTCGGACCATTGTGGCCAAAGCATACCAAGCGGGTTTTTACTGGCCCAGGGCAACAAGTGTGAAGGCTGCCAGTTCTACTCCAACATGTCGCACAAGCCAGCATCAGCTCTGAAGACCATTCCTCTCGTCTGGCCCTTCTCTGTTTGGGGGCTGGACATGGTTGGTCCGCTGAGAACGGGCAGGAGCGGTTTCACACATGTGCTTGTGGCAGTCGACAAGTTCACCAAATGGATTGAAGCCAAGCCTATCAAAAATCTTGATGCTACCACTGCTATCGGTTTCGTCAGAGAGTTGATATTCAGATACGGGGTCCCGCATAGCATCATCACTGACAATGGGTCAAACTTCGATTCAGACAAGTTCAGAGCTTTTTGCGCCTCTCAAGGCACACGAGTCGACTACGCGTCGGTCGCGCATCCCCAGTCGAATGGACAAGCTGAAAGAGCAAATGGTCTAATTCTCAAAGGACTGAAGCCTCGACTGATGCGTGATCTCAAGCACGCAGCAGGCGCTTGGGTCGACGAGCTTCCGTCAGTTTTGTGGGGACTGAGGACCACCCCGAACCGGTCAACTGGAAGAACGCCATTCTTTCTGGTTTACGGAGCCGAAGCCGTCCTGCCGAGCGATCTACTTCACAACGCCCCCAGAGTCGAGCTTTACAGCGAAGATGAAGCAGTGCAAGCCCGGCAAGATGCAGTCGACCTCCTAGAGGAGGAGAGGGAAATGGCTATGATCAGATCGACCATCTATCAGCAAGACTTGCGTCGATTCCATGCCAGAAATGTGAAGAGTCGAGCCATCCAAGAAGGAGATTTGGTCCTCCGAGTGGATCAGCAGAAACCACACAAACTTGCTCCTACTTGGGAAGGCCCCTTCATCGTCACCAGAGTCCTCCACAATGGAGCATATCACCTCTACAATGTTGATCGCCAGATCGACGAGCCACGAGCTTGGAATGCGGAACTGCTCCGCCCCTTTTACACTTGAGTTCTCCCTTGGACGAGATGTAATAAGGAAAAAATTTCTGCAATACTTTTTTATCAAAGACAAGAGTGTTCCAATAATTGCTATCACTTTTGTTTGCATACGAAATCCCCCAGTGGGTGACTTAGCTGCGAATCCGTTTCTCCTAAGTTCTCCCACTTAGAGGCTTAGCTGCGGCCCAGTGCTCGCCTAAGTTTGAAAAATCCTACCGAGTGAGAGCAAACCTCCCACTCGGGGGCTTAGCTGCAGTCTAGTACTCGCCTAAGTTCTCCCACTTAGAGACTTAGCTGCAGTCAGGCACTCGCCTAAGTTTGAAAAAATCCTACCGAGTGAGAGCAAACCTCCCACTCGGGGGCTTAGCTGCAGTCCAGTACTCACCTAAGTTCTCCCACTTAGAGACTTAGCTGCAGTCAGGCACTCGCCTAAGTTTGAAAAAATCCTACCGAGTAGAGAGCAATCCTCCCACTCGGGGGCTTAGCTGTAGTCCAGTACTCGCCTAAGTTCTCCCACCTAGAGACTTAGCTGCAGTCAGGCACTCGCCTAAGTTTGAAAAAGTCCTACCGAGTGAGAGCAAACCTCCCACTCGGAGGCTTAGCTGCGGCCCAGTGCTCGCCTAAGTTTGAAAAATCCTATCGAGTGGAGAGAAAACCTCCCACTCGGGGGCTTAGCTGCAGCCCTGCGCTCGCCTAAGTTTGAAAAAATCCTACCGAGTGAGAGCAAACCTCCCACTCAGAGGCTTAGCTGCGACCCAGTGCTCGCCTAAGTTTGAAAAATCCTACCGAGTGGAGAGCAAACCTCCCACTCGGGGGCTTAGCTGCAGCCCTGCGCTCGCCTAAGTTTGAAAAAATCCTACCGAGTGAGAGCAAACCTCCCACTCGGAGGCTTAGCTGCGGCCCAGTGCTCGCCTAAGTTTGAAAAATCCTACCGAGTGGAGAGCAAACCTCCCACTCGGGGGCTTAGCTGCAGCCCCGCGCCCGCCTAAGTGTTTAGAAATCCTACCGAGTGAGAGCAAACCTCCCACTCGGGGGCTTAGCTGCAGCCCCGCGCCCGCCTAAGTGTTTAGAAATCCTACCGAGTGAGAGCAAACCTCCCACTCGGGGGCTTAGCTGCAGCCCAGCGCTCGCCTAAGTGTTTAAAAACCCTATCGAGTGAGAGGAAACCTCCCCCTCGGGGACTTAGCTACGGCCCAGTGCTCGCCTAAGTACAGGACACAACCCAATCCGCAAGGACGACGAGGCGCAAGTCGACTACTACCTTCTCCTTCGGAGTTGCGCCGCAAATACAAGGTTATTCCGAGTGAAGATCGAATTCCACTCGACGGATCAAACCATGAAGGTATTCAAAGAGAAATCAAGTTCAGATAAAGCCTAAAAGGTCCCAGACCTCAGATCAAAGTACTCGAGCCCTCGGCTCGGCGGAGTTTAACGGTTACAAATCCACTCGGCATTCCGAGGCAAATTTTAAGTGAAGCATAAAAGTTTTTCATTCCTCAGGAGGAGGACTGGAAGGGGCGACGAACTCGTCCAAGTCGATCCCGTCTGCAATACGAGTGGCAGCAGCAATGAAAGTCTCCATGAAGTCTTGAAAGTTGTGCTTCCTGGTATTGGCAACTTGGATGGCGGCCAGCTTTTCTTCTCGCGCCTCCTTGCAATGGACGCGGACCAGGGACAGAGTGACATCAGCACCACATCTAGCAGAAGATTTCTTCCATTCCTCCACTTGACCTGGGACTTCATTAAGTCGAGCCATCAGGGACTCGAGGTCGTTCTGAAGCGTCGTCCCAGGCCAGAGTGATGTGTCGATCCGCGACATCGCAACCTTCAGTCGAGCAAGATAGTCAACCACGCTGGCAATACGAGACTCCAAACGGAGCACGTTCATTGCAGCCTCGTCCTTCACAAGGGAGTTAGCAGGGTCCAAGCCTGGCTCCACTTGACTGGTCTCCTCTTCAAAGTTCTGGCAGAATTCTGCAAACACGATTCAAGAATAAGACAGTGACCCTACACAGACTTGGTAACTGCAAGACAGTCGGGGTAGAGTAATTACCTTCGATCACGACGAACAGCTTCTTGGCGAGTCCACTGAGATAAGCCTCCAGGTCGTTCCTCTTCCCCGCCGGCTCACCTGCCTTGTCATGCAGAGCCACGTTGTCGTTCTTCAGTCGGCTGACCTCTTGATTGGCTACCTCAAGAGCAGCTTTTAGTCTGGATTTCTCCTGCTCAAGAGCCCCGACCGAGGCCATTTTCTCCTCAGCAAGCCTCGTTTTATCCAAGACCTCCTTCTGTGCCTCCGCAAGATCTTGATCCTTCTTCTTCAGAGCTTCCTCCAGTTTATCTGCGGCGCGTCGAGCGAAATCAACATCAAGAATGGACAAGAAAGAAAAGCCACTCGTCAAGGATGGAGAACCTCACCAGCCATACCTTTTGCTTCTTCTTGCGCCTTCTTCAAATTCTCCTGAGCAAGCTTCAAGTTAAGGTTGAGCTGGATCTGCTGATTCTCCAACTCAGTATAGCGAGCTACAAGTTCGCAGGATTTCTGTAAAAAGAAAAATCAGTCGACAGACGTCCAAGACAAGTTGCTTCCGAGCAACTAAGAGACAATGATGATGTTTCTAAGACTACAGCCGAATCAAGAACATTCAACAGTAGTCTCGGGGACTACACCCAGTGGGTGCACTCAGCGTGCCCCCACTGAAAAAAAAGTCGACTGCCCGCAGTCGACCGGATACAGTCCCACTCGACATGGCCTGACCAGACCGAGTGAAGAAATACAGCTACAGCAACACAGTATAAAGACTACAGTCGACTGCCAGCAGTCCACCATAGTATCGGGGACTACACCCAGTGGGTGCACTCAGCATGCCCCCACTGTAAAACACACCCAGTGGGTGTATAGATACAAAGATCTTTGGAAAAGAGGTTCTTCAAACAGCATATCGTGAACAGACCAAGTGTTGAGTCGACTGACCTGGACGTTACTCTGAAGAGCCGAACTTGCGTCGTAAGCTGCTTGGCTGGCCTCCCAAGCCACCTTCACTTGCTCCATCATGATCCCCGCCTGGCGTATAGCCTCTTTTGCAGCAGCCGCTTGGTCCTCAGGGACGGGGTATGCGGCAAAAAGCGAAGACGGATCCGCAGTCGACGTCGAGGGCCGCACACTCGTCAGAGGAATGGCGAAGGTCACAGAAGCCCGAGTGGTGTCGCCACCATCCCGAGCTACGGCCTCAGACGCCGGAGCAGATTGGGGGGTCTTGTCAGCCGACGCCCTCTTGTTCCTCCTCACTCTCAACGGTTCGTTGTCGTCGTCATCCGGGAGGTCGATAACATGAGGAGGGGCTACATGGGAAACATTCAATCGACCAGAGTTGCAATAAATGTTCAGTCGACTCAAAGCGGAACGTCAGTAATCATACCAGGGTTGGAGGTAAGAGCATCCTCCATCTCTTGGTCGTCGTCCTTGGCGGACATCTCAGAAGTAGCAGCACTGCAAGTCTCGAAAGTCAGCCAGTTGGCTCAATGAATCGACCAAGGATCTGTCCACGGTCGACAAAGGAAAACAAGTTTTATTATTACCCAGAAATGGTGGGGACGGCCATCTTCATCTTGGGCAGAGCCTTGGGCGGCTTGGACGGCGTCGCGCGTGGGTGCTTGGGAGCCTTTCTAGTCGGCGTAGGGGAAGAGGTCCGAGGGCGTTTCGACGACTACCCAACAGGGGCAGTCGCCCTACCACGCTCCCGCGCTGGGTCGTGTGTGAGCTTGCATCGCCCCTCCGGGCAGGGGGGTTCAACCTCCTCCTCCCCCTCTTCGCTTGAGTCGACGTCGTCGCCTGCCTCTCCTTCACCGTCGGACTCCCACTCGCCTTGATCGTCTCCGCTCTCACCTCCGCTCGCCTCCCCTTCCTCAGTTGGCCCCTGTGCCCCGTTGGGCGTCGAGTACATCTCGGTAGTCGCCTGGAAAACAACAGACAAGACGAAAGTCAATCAACCTACTCAAAGAAGACCAATGAAGAAAACAAGATCTCAGTCAGGAGCATAAAGACATACCTGGTCCACGTCATACGAGTTGTCGAGTGGAATTACCCTCCTGGCTCCTCGGGAGTTGTCTTTGTTCCCCGTGATGCTCGACAGCCACCCCTCCAGCATCTCGTCAGTAACCTCCTCCGGGTGGACCCGAGTTGTGTCGTCGAGACCCGAGTACAGCCACATCGGGTGGTCACGAGCCTGGAGCAGTTGGATGCGCCTCCGGAGGAAGACCTCCAGCAAGTCCATACCAGTCATGCCCTCACGGACAAGCTCAACCACTCGACCAGCCAGTACTTTGACTTGGGCCTTTTCCTCCGGCGCCACTTTCAGAGAAGCAGGTTTTTTAGCTCGGTCGAGAGAGAAAGGGGGAAGTCCGGTCGACTGCCCTGGGGTCGCCTGGTCTTGACAGTAAAACCAGGTCGCCTGCCAACCGCGGACCGACTCCGGGAAAATGATAGATGGAAAACAACTCTTTCCCCTCGTCTGGATCGCCAGGCCCCCGCATAGCTGAATCACCTGCGTCCTTTCGTCACTCGACTTGGCCTTCTTGACCGATTGAGAACGGCAGGTAAAGATGTGCTTGAAGAGTCCCCAATGGGGGCGGCAACCCAAGAAACCCTCACACATGGAAATGAAAGCAGCGAGATATACAATGGAGTTGGGAGTGAAGTGGTGGAGCTGCGCTCCGAAGAAGTTCAGAAAGCTCCGGAAAAAAGGATGGGGCGGCAGTGAAAACCCTCGGTCGATATGGGTGGCTAGGAGCACACACTCACCGTCGCGAGGCTGAGGTTCGATCTCTCTCCCTGGGAGATGCGCAGCTTCATGGGGAATGACTCCCCCCTCGACCATGTCGTCGAGATCTTCTTGCCGGATCACCGACGGCATCCAGTCGCCCTGGATCCAGCCGCGGGGCAGAGCAAACCTTGAGGAAGATCTGCCCCGAGCAGATCTCTTCCCTTTCCCCTGTGCTGCCGCCTTCTTTGCGCGCTCCAGAGCGGATGTCTTGTCCTTCACCATCGTCGCCGGCAAATCTCGCACGGGTCTGCGGCGCTAAGGTGAGAGCGGAGGTGGTGGAGGAGCTTGCGAAGGGAGAGAGGAAGAAGAGAGCACACTGTTTGGAAATCCCGAGCCGGCTACTTATAAGAGGCCGCTCCCGAGCGGCTGACTGGTAGGCCTAGGCGATCCAGTCAAATCCCGCAGCAGACGCGCACGCAGTACGTGGCGAAAAAGGTGGCACGGAAATCGAGGAGCTTCTGCTTTATCGCTTCCGATTACTGCGGCCGCTCCCGTCCCGTGCGCTTCCCGAAATCCGAATCCCACGACATCCGCGGGCTGCAAAACAACTTGTCAAAACAGAAGACCCCGCTCGCGCCGACACTCCGTATGTCACAAGTAAAGAAATTCACTCGACGAAAGACCTGGAATGGATCAAGGCGACTGGAAGAGGTTGATGACGTCATCTGTGACGATTGGCCCAAAGAACCAGTCGGAAGGATCTCCAACTCTTTCCCCACTCAAACTCGATCCATTCGGGGGTGAATGATGAAGCTATGTACCTAGGGTAGGGGCACGGGCCTGTCCAAAGAGCCCTACCCAAGGACATCCCTAGAAGAAGTCACCTGTCAATCGACTTGAAGGTATCCCACTCGACGGGTTCAAGACACTTGACCAAGAATCTATCACTCGACCATGAAGCCAACCACTCGACTGCCAGGAGACCTAAAGTCACTCCGCAGGCAAACGGTCGGCTATTAAGTAGTCTTTATGGTCATTATAGCACTTTATTAGGGACGTTACCAGTAACGCCCAACCTTAAATGTACCTTAAACCCTGCATCACTGAGGGCAGGAGAGGGCCGGCGAACTCTATATAAGCCACCCCCCTCCTCAGTATGAAGGGTTCGCACCTCTGTTATTCACACGCCTATAATCCAATCGACCGCCTCCGGGCACCGAGACGTAGGGCTGTTACTTCCTCCGCGAAGGGCCTGAACTCGTACATCTTGGTGTGTTTACAACTTCCCAATAGCTAAGATCTAGCCTCTCCATACACACCCCCCTACATCACTGTCAGAGTTAGAACCACGACAGGGTCATCCACGTCTCCAGGCCGGGCGCGGTGTGCCTGGAGACGCAAGAAGGGACACCTATCCAAAATGCCTGGAACATCCAGCACCTCCGGAAGTTCTATCCATGAAGCAAGGCCTAGAGCCTGTGAAGCAAGGCCTAGAGCCTGTGAAGCAAGGCCCAGAGCCTGTGAAGAAAGGCCCAGAGCCTGTGAAGAAAGGCCCAGAGCCTGTGAAGAAGGCCCGGTTCCTGTGAAGAATCGCCACCCGTGACACTCTCACGTAATAATGAGTTGGGGCTGTACACGCCCCGGAGTCTCAGGAGCACTGGCCTCAGGCCCTAGGGCTCCCTCCCACGCCTAGTGGACAGCACTTAGCTCCGCGCTGGTGAGAAGACTTGAAGACTAGAGTTGGTGTCGGGCGCGGCTTTTCATTTGCTTTCCGCAGTTGGCTCGCTTCTCCTCAATCAAAGTTTGCCTTTGGCGTTCCTTGTTGATTTGGTTCCTTCGCCTTTTACCGCATTTTTCGGCTCTGGTTTGCTCATGATCTCTCTCTCTCTCATATCCCTTGCGAGGGGGCTAGGAAGATGCTCTCGCGAGCATTTTTCTTCTCTCTGCCTTCGCGAGCGTTTTTCTTCTCTCTGCCTTCTTGCGAGTCACCCTCGTTCGAGCCTGAAAGCTGGCACATCTCTCCTAATCCATGCCCCTCGGGTACCGCGATACAAAGCTCCAAGTCAAGGTTTGGGTGAACGGCAAATCCTCTAGCACACCTGCTAACAAATTTTTTGCAGTTCCTGAGCAAACGCAGACATCTCGTGAAGGAAAGGGCATCCCAAATGCACCAAGTTAAGTTATCTTTGCGCAAAATAACAACACGGCATGGGAATAACACGCACGTTGCATTAACCAAGAACCACAGTTCGATACATGCCCCTCTGGGCCCATACTGGTTTCATTTTCTGATGCAGGAAAAAAGGAAAAAGCTAAACAAAGCGGCGTTTCAGCAATCCGAGGAGGCAGGCCCTTGGCGATGCCCCGCGCCTAGCCAGACCCCTCCTCGTGCTTCACGGAGGCGCGGCGACGAGATGACCCGCTGCCTCCTTTGAAGCGGTCGCGGCGGCTGGTCGTAGCCATCGCTGCTGGAGCTGTCACCGGAGGAAGAGCCGCCGTAGCTGGAAGAGACGCGGTCGCCGCAGAGGGCAGGCTTGTCCTCATCCTCGTCGCGACCGTCACCAAGGCTGAGCACCTCCTCACCGTCGTTCGTCTCGGCGCAGCACTCGGCGCGGCGACCATCTTCCCCGAACACCCTCGCATAGAGGGTCCATTCACCGTCATACTTGAAGTGGAGCGGGCACCTCCTGCCCAGGCCGCGCGCGCGGGCGAACGTCTGCCAGCCGCGGGCCAGGGCAATGTTGCCCGCGGCGGAAGTCTCGACCGCGACTCAGGAGGCCCTGCTGCAGCAACCATCCGCCTGCAACCAGAGCCCACCAAGACCAGGGGCCGGCAGTTCATCGACAAGGAAGCACGGAAGCTGGAGCCAGTTGCCGGCCGGGTTCTCCGACGAGACAACGAACTCCGGTGACACCTCCGCTGAATGAAAGCGTGGGCGGGGAGGTCGCACCACCATCGTGCGCCTCCCCTCGTCAGCTGGGCCGCCATGGTTGGGATGGTCCCCTTCACGTGCCGCAGCGCCGCCCCGATGGTGGGCCACGGAGGGGGTCACCGCGTGCTTGCGCGGCCGGCCACGACCGTGCTTGGGCGCCGGGGAACCGGGGCCCTCGCGAGGGGCCTTCCCCTTCTCGGCGGTAGTGAACTTCCTTCGTGGCGCCATCGGAGGCACTGCAAGCAACGAACCAAAGAAGAACAAGCAAGCGAGGAGATGGGCGACAGGGGCTCGACCCCCCCTCTCCATTTATAGCGGAAGAAGGCCAACCGGCACCTCCCACGATCACAGGTAATGATGGTTTCCCTTGCATATTGCAGGGACTTGTCAAGTCGTGCAGTGGTCGAGGCAGCGTGGGGAAGCGGAGACGCCCACGTCCAATCAACCGCCACGCGTCAACCGAGGCCATAGGCTTTGGGGGCTTGCGGTGCTCCGAACTTGACCCTTGGCTTTGCCGCGAAGCCAAGCCCAAACGCACCTTGGGCCCGGGGGCTACTGTCGGTGTTCTGGGAACGGGGGTCCCCAGACTTGCCTGCCTGCGGCCCACGGCGTGGCGGAGCCAGCAGGCCGTACGGCCCATCTTCACCAACAAGGCACCCAAGACCCTCGCGAGGGGCCAAGCCTCGCGAGGCGGGCGACGCAAGACCTCCTCAGGAGTGGCCTAGTCAGGCAGGCTCGCGAGGAGCGGAGATATCAAGGCGAGGCAAACCTCATGAGGCTCTTGTGACGTGAGCCATGACGATCGACACCAGGCGGGCGCCAGCGCGCGCAGCGTCCTTGCTTCCTCTTTGGCGCAAGGGAGGCAAGCGCAGCCGCGGAGTACCGAGGCCTCAGAAAAAGGTTGCCATTTCGGTGCAACAAGACCAAGACCAGGAGGACTGCAAGACGGAGGTCATCGTGGAGCCCAAGACGGCGTCACCACCAGAGCTTTGTGCAGGTGAAGACTACTTTTGTCAGGACGGCTCATACTAGCTATCCCCCTTCAAATTTGCCCGCCATTGTTGGCTCCCTTCCCGCTCGATATTTGGGAAGAGGACCAGGGCCTCTATAAATAGGACTAGCCACCACCATAGGAAGGGGGATCGAATCCTGGCACTACAAGTTCATACGCACAAGAACACCTCAACCTCAGGAGGCTGTTCTTCCCTTGTACTGTTCATCATCGTCCCAAGAGGCAATCCACCACCACACTGGAGTAGGGTATTACACCACAACGGTGGCCCGAACCAGTATAAACCCCGTGTCTTTCTGTGTTGTGAGTTCATCGAGTTCGTCCGCAAGATCTTAGCGAGCTAGAGCGTAGATTGGTAGAAGGGAAAGACTTCGCGCGCACCCTAGTGTTCGAACCTTAAGGGTTAGCCGGAACCCACATCCGACAGTGTCTCCTAGATTGGTTAGGTGTCACTTGGGAGCCTCCGTCAAGATTGTGGAGTTGAACCAAGGAGTTTGTACGGGCAAGGAGATCGCCTACTTCATGATGATCTACCCTAGTGAGGCAAGTCCTTCGTGGGCGATGGCCATGGTGGGATAGACAAGGTTGCTTCTTCGTGGACCCTTCGTGGGTGGAGCCCTCCGTGGACTCACGCAACCGTTACCCTTCGTGGGTTGAAGTCTCCACCAACGTGGATGTACGATAGCACCACCTATCGGAACCACGCCAAAATTCTTCGTGTCTACATTGCGTTTGCTCCCTCCAAACTCCTCCCTTTACCTTCATCTGCAATGTTTTACATTCCGCTGCTATACTCTTAGACTTGCATGTGTAGGTTGATTCCTTGGCTAGTGCTATTTTGCTAAAATCTGCCAAGACTTAAAATTGGGAAAAGGCTGGACTTTTATTTGGTCAAGTAGTCTAATCACCCCCCCTCTAGACATACTTTCGATCCTACAAATGACATGGATGACCACTGTAACCATGGAAATTCGAACCAAAACTTTTGACGTTCAAACTCATCACACAAGAGTGAAGCTATCTGAATCGTTTGTGATGTCCACATATCGTACATAGTTCTAAATAAGGGACCGTGTCTGATGACACTTTGCGCGCCAGTTTTTTGGCTGAAGTGATTCCAAATTTTTGGCTTCTGCGGAAATATCTACCTCCCCGCCCCCTCCCCCTTACCAAAAGCCACATTTCCCATCTTTCCGCCTTCCTTTCCAAGTTGAAACCTTCACTCTTTGCTTGCAGCGCCGCCTCCTCGTCGGTGACCCTCCTTCACGCTGCTCGGCCTCGTCTATCTAGGCAGGTAATCCACACCCGACCCCCATCCTCCTCCTACTTCCACATCCCACATGCCCCGCGACTGCCGGCACGAGCGCGACACCTTCCACCCAAATCACCGACCCCTCCACCAAATAAGCGCCGCCCTAAGCCATAGTGCACGCAGTATAGCCAGGATCTCAAGGAGCATTTGGCAGCAGAGAAGCAAATCGCCGCCGCACGAGCGGATGAAGTCGCGATGGCTGCCATTCGTGCCGACCCCTAGATCTTGGAGGAGCACCTTGCCATTTGGTAGCTACGCCGGTTAATCATGCTCGGTTTGCCCGTTGCGTGTGCTGCTCCTGCCTTTCCTTCACAAATTCTAGTGAATTGTGCTATCTAATTTTACCATTCAATCTGGTGCTCTAGTGTATATGTTCTATATGTCGTGCACTGTGGTGCTCACTTATTAACTGTTTTGTTAATTAGTTGTCGTCTTCAGTTAACTGTTTGGTTCAATTATGCAAATGTGACGTTCAATTCTTCAGGCTGCAATTTTGTATTGTCTTCCATGTTAGAAATAAATCGAATTTATCTTTACAAAATACATGAGAAACGAATACAATTACTATATTTCCAAGTTGTCAAGCATGCTTGGTTTGGTTATACATTGTGCAATGTGGTGCTCAGTTAACATTTGGTTCATTTGTGTAGTGGTGTTTAGTTAACTGTTTGGTTCAATTCTGCAATGCGATGTTCAGTAATTGTGGGTGCATTCTGTTATTGTATACCATGTGAGGAATAAATTGAATTTGGCTGTAGTAAATACATGAGAAACAAATACAATTGCTACAATTGGTTGTAGTTAACTGTTTGGTTAACGGTCTGATCTTCTATTAGGAGTATGTTATATTGTACAATGTGGTGCTCAGTTAATGTTTGGTTCATTTGTTGTGGTGTTTAGTTAACTACTTGGTTCAATTCTGCAATGCGATGTCCAATTGTCGTGGGTAGAATTTTGTATTGTTGTGCATGTGAGGAATAAATCGAATTTGGCTACACTTAATACATGAGAAACATATACAAGTGCTATATTTCCTAGTTCTTAATCATGCATGGTTTGGGTAAATGGGTTTTTTGTGTGGCTTGAATTAATCTCATGAATTTGCAATGTGCTTATTTTTCATCAACATATTTTACTGATAGCATGCGAATCCTTACTTAACCTGATGACTAACTACCTTATATGTGTTCCAGGGAAACAATGGGAAGCAGTGAGGTTTACAATCGAGGTTAGCACGTGCATGGTCCGTTCTCTAATAGCACATTATTGTGCTATTGCAGGAACCATTCTAATATTTTGGTTTTTAACAATTTGGTCTTGCACATGTAGCTCCTGCTGTCAGAGGTTTTGACCCACTGTTCGACCCTTTTGCATATGGGGAAATGAGTTGTCCATGAATATCAATCAAATCAAGAAACTCGGAAAGATTGCTAGGATAAAGAAATTAGCAACAAAAAACAACAAGATCACTATCTGCACAATGACGAAGACATCAGTTCACTACAAGATGGTACTAACTATTATACCTTGCCTTTTTTATTCCTTTGCCCCATTTCCAATATAGAGAAGATATTTATGCACATCCTTGTTTTCAGGCCTTTCCAAAGCATTCCACTGATGATTACCTCTCAAACCACCTCTATGGTCAGGAGGCGAGGAAGGTATTCATACAACACCCACGGTTCAATATTGAAGTGTTCCTGAAGAGGAGAAGGACGAACGGTCAATCATCCACAGGCACTGGCCTAAAGTTGCAAAGGCCTTCAACATGAATAAAGGCTCAATATACGCCTTCCGATTCAGCAGTTTTCCAGATGAGATGCATATGTCTATATACCATCTATGATGTTAATTTTGAAAGGTTCTACATGTTGCATGTGGAACCTCCTACTGGAGCAGTTGTTTAATGGGGTAGCTGAGTGCTGAAGCTATATCATGTTGTACTCTGGTGTATTTCAATTATGAAATTATGCTTCCTTAATATGGAAATGAAATATACTGTGTGCTTAATATGAAATGTTAATTAGATTAATAAATGGATTATGAATAATCGGCTAATTAGATTGCTAATGGCGAATTAGCCTGCTAATTGGGTTTTGCTATTCCAAACGGTTGTTGAAAAAATACCGTGGGCGATGACCTCAGGAAATGCACACAGTTTCTAGGAATAAACTGTGTTGGATCAATGAATAATCACACACGGCTTTCTCTTGAGAATTGTTTGTGTTAGGCCACCTTGCACAAATGTTTACCACATAAAAAGTGTGTGTGATGGATAGCCTTTGCCACACAGTTTCTTCTATGCACCGTGTGAGATACATTCAATAACGCAAATGATTTAACGGGAAAAATTGTGTGTGATGTACCAGTGAACGGAAACGTTTTCTTTGGAGCGACTATGTGGGATGTACATATGAACGGAAACGTTTAACGGGGACTGACTATGTGGGATGTACTTGCGACCGGAAACAATTTCGCCATATAATTTTTTTAGCTCTATTGTACGTATTTCCGTATTTGAGCGCTCGCCGGTCGCACACGTTCTCTTTTTGCCGAGTGTGCCTGCCAGGAGGGCATATCCCCGACGGTTTCTGGGTCGTGTGGGAAGGACCCCCCTATCACCCACACTCACTCGGCGACGGTTCCAAATGTTGTCGCGTAAAGGGGTTAAAAACCGTTTGTTTAGGACCGACGCGCACCAGTGTATCTAGATCAAGACATAGAGTCATCCAGATCGGTGTAAAATCTTGCATCGGCGTAACTCTTTATGACAAACTCTTTATCACCTCCATAACCGAGAAATATCTCCCTAGTCTTCTAAGGATAATTTTGACCGCTATCAAGTGATCCACTCCTGGATCACTATTGTACCCTCTTACCAAACTCATGGTGAGGTACACAATAGGTCTGGTACACAGCATAGCATACTTTATAGAACCTATGGCTGAGGCATAGGGAATGACTTTTCATTCTCTTTCTATTTTCTGCCATGGTCGGGTTTTGAGTCTTTACTCAACTTCACACCTTGCAACATAGGCAAGAACTCCTTCTTTGACTATCCCATTTTGAACTAATTCAAAAAACTTGTCAAGGTATGTACTAATTGAAAAGAATATCAAGCGTCTTGATCTATCTCTATAGATCTTGATGCTCAATATGTAAGTAGCTTCACCGAGGTCTTTCTTTGAAAAACTCCTTTCAAACACTCCTTTATGCTTTCCAGAAAATTCTACACCATTTCCGATCAAAAATATGTCATTCACATATACTTACCAGAAAGGCTGTAGTGCTCCCACTCACTTTCTTGTAAATACAGGCTTCACCGCAAGTCTGTATAAAACTATATGCTTTGATCAACTTATCAAAGCGTATATTCCAACTCCGAGATGCTTGCATGATACGTCTCCAACGTATCTATAATTTTTGATTGCTCCATGCTATATTATCTACTGTTTTGGACAATATTGGGATTTATTATCCACTTTTATATTATTTTTGGGACTAACCTATTAACTGGAGGCCCAGCCCAGAATTGCTGTTTTTTTGCCTATTTCAGTGTTTCGAAGAAAAGGAATATCAAACGGAGTCGAAACGGAATGAAACCAACTGGAGAAGTTATTTTTGGAAGGAAAACTACCGGAAAACATGGAGTGCATGTCGGGAAAGGAACGAGGGAGCCACGGGGCAGGGGGGCATGCCCACCCCCCCTAGGGCGCGCCCTCCACCCTCGTGGGCCCCTCGTGGCTCCCCTGGCGTACTTCTTTCACCCATATATACCCACGTACCCTAAAACTATCGAGGAGCACAATAGATCGGGAGTTCCGCCGCCAAAAGCCTCCGTAGCCACCGAAAACCAATCTAGACCCGTTCCAGCACCCTGCCGGAGGGGGCAATCCCTCTCCGGTGGCCATCTTCATCATCCCAGTGCTCTCCATGACGAGGAGGGAGTAGTTCTCCCTCGGGGCTGAGGGTATGTACCAGTAGCTATGTGTTTGATCTCTCTCTCTCGTGTTCTTGAGGTGATACGATCTTGATGTATCGCGAGCTTTGCTATTATAGTTGGATCTTATGATGTTTTCTCCCCCCTCTACTCTCTTGTAATGGATTGAGTTTCCCCTTTGAAGTTATCTTATCGGATTGAGTCTTTAAAGATTTGAGAACACTTGATGTATGTCTTGCCGTGCGTATCTATGGTGACAATGGGATACCACGTGATTCACTTGATGTATGTTTTGGTGATCAACTTGAAGGTTCCGCCCATGAACCTATGCATAGGGGTTGTCACACGTTTTCGTCGTGATTCTCCGGTAGAAACTTTGGGGCACTCTTTGAGGTTCTATGTGTTGGTTGAATAGATGAATCTGAGATTGTGTGATGCATATCGTATAATCATACCCCCGGATACTTGAGGGGACATTGGAGTATCTAGGTGACATTAGGGTTTTGGTTGATTTGTCTTAAGGTGTTATTCTAGTACGAACTCTAGGGATGTTTGTGACACTTATAGGAATAGCCCAACGGATTGATTCGAAAGAATAACTTTGAGGTGGTTTCGTACCCTACCATAATCTATTCGTTCGTTCTCCTCTATTAGTTACTTTGGAGTGACTCTTTGTTGTATGTTGAGGGATAGTTATGTGATCCAATTATGTTATTATTGTTGAGAGGACTTGCACTAGTGAAAGTATGAACCCTAGGCCTTGTTTCCTAGCATTGCAATACCGTTTACGCTCACTTTTATCATTAGTTACCTTGCTGTTTTTATAGTTTCAGATTACAAAAATCTATATCTACCATCCATATACCACTTGTATCACCATCTCTTCGCCGAACTAGTGCACCTATACAATTTACCATTGTATTAGGTGTGTTGGGGACACAAGAGACTCTTTGTTATTTGGTTGCAGGGTTGCTTGAGAGAGACCATCTTCATCCTACGCCTCCTACGGATTGATAAACCTTAGGTCATCCACTTCAGGGAAATTTGCTACTTTCCTACAAACCTCTGCACTTGGAGGCCCAACAACGTCTACAAGAAGAAGGTTGTGTAGTAGACATCAAGCTCTTTTCTGGCGCCGTTGCCGGGGAGGTTAGCGCTTGAAGGTATATCTTTAGATCTTGCAATCGAGTCTTTTAGTTTCTTGTTTTATCACTAGTTTAGTTTATAAAAGAAAATTAAAAAATGGAATTGAGTTTGTCTCATACGCTTCATCTTTTTAATATCTTTCGTGAGTATGATGGAAAGGAAAATTGTGCCAAAGTGTTAGAATAAGAATGCATTAAAAAATTTGGCACTAAATATTTGAATGATGAGCATGATTGCAATGTTGTTAGTATGAATTCCTTGAATATCCATGATGCTAATGATATGAAAATATGAAAAGCCACAAGCTTGGGGAAGCTATGTTTGATGAAGATGATATTTTTCCCCCAAGTTTTGATGAGCAAGTTTATTATGATGAAAGCATGCCTCCTATTTATGATAATTATATTGATGAAAGTGGAATTGGAGAGGTCATGACTTTATTTTGTGATGAATCCACTATTCCGGAAGAGGTTCCAATTGATTATGAGAACAAAGTTGCTATCTATGATGATTATTGTGATGACTTGTATTCTATAAATAATAATGATATCCATGAAACTTGTCATCATGATTTTAGTTTTTAATTGTATTATGCCTCACATGATAATTATTTTGTTGAGTTTGCTCCCACTATCCCGAATGAGAAGAATTTTGCTTATGTGGAGAGTAATAAAAATTCTATGCTTGTAGATCATGAAAAGAATGCTTTAGGTGCTGGTTATATTGTTGAATTCATTCATCATGCTACTGAAAATTATTATGAGGGAGGAACATATGCTTGTAGGAATTGTAATAATATCAAGTTTCCACTCTATTTGCTTAAAGTTTTGAAGTTATGCTTGTTTTGCCTTCCTATGCTAGTTGATTATTGTTCCCATAAGTTGTTTGCTCAAAATATCCCAATGCATAGGAAGTGTGTTAGACTTAAATGTGCTAGTCATATTCTTCATGATGCTCTCTTTATGTTTCAATTCTTATCCCTTATGTGAGCATCATTGAAATCATCATGCCTAGCTAGGGGTGTTAAACGATAGCGCTTGTTGGGAGGCAACCCAACTTTATTTTTGTTCCTTTATTTTTGCTCCTGTTTAGTAATAAATTAATCATCTATCCTCTGTTATGATTGAGTTTTTATGTTTCAATTAGTGTTTGTGCCAAGTAGAACCTTTGGGAAGACTTGGGTGAAGTCTTTATGATCATGCTGTAAAAAACAGAAACTTTAGCGCTCACGAGAATTGCTGCCATTTTTATTTGGAGAGTGATATTTAGTTAATTCTTTTTGAATATTATTAATAGATAAATTCCTCACGTCCAGAAATTTATTTTAGAATTTTTGGGGTTCCAGATCTTGCGCTAGCTACAGAATACTACAGACTGTTCTGTTTTTGACAGATTTTGTTTTTCGTGTGTTGTTTGCTTATTTTGATGAATCTATGGCTACAAAAATAGTTTATAAACCATAGAGAAGTTGGAATACAGTAGGTATAACACCAATATAAATGAAGAATGAGTTTATTACATTACCTTGAAGTGGTATTTTATTTTCTTTCGCTAACGGAGCTCACGAGTTCCTACTTTAAGTTTTGTGTTGTGAAGTTTTCAAGTTTTGGGTAAAGATTTGATGGATTATGGAACAAGGAGTGGCAAGAGCCTAAGCTTGGGGATGCCCATGGCACCCCCAATATAATCTAAGTATACCTAAAATTCAAAGCTTGGGGATGCCCCGGAAGGCATCCCCTCTTTCGTCTACTTCTATCGGTAACTTTACTTGGAGCTATATTTTTATTCGCCACATAATATGTGTTTTGCTTGGAGCGTCTTCTATGATTTGAGTCTTTGCTTGTTAGTTTAACACAATCATCCTTGCTGTACACACCTTTTGAGAGAGCCATACATGATTTGGAATTTGTTAGAATACTCTATGTGCTTCGCTTATATCTTTTGAGTTATATAGTTTTGCTCCAGTACTTCACTTATATCTTTTAGAGCACGGTGGTGGATTTGTTTTATAGAAACTATTGATATCTCATGCTTCACTTAGATTATTTTGAGAGTCTTAATAGCATGGTAATTTTCTTAAAATCCTAATATGCTAGGTATCAAAGTAAGTAAAATTTCCTTAAGAATGTTTTGAATACTAAGAGAAGTTTGATGCTTGATGATTGTTTTGAGATATGGAGGTAATAATATCAAAGTCGTGCTAGTTGAGTAGTTGTGAAATTGAGAAATACTTGTGTTGAAGTTTGCAAGTCCCGTAGCATGCACGTATGGTAAATGTTATGCAACAAATTTGAAACATGATGTGTTATTTGATTGTCTTCCTTATGAGTGGCGGTCGGGGACGAGCGATGGTCTTTTCCTACCAATCTATCCCCCTAGGAGCATGCGCGTAGTGCCGAGGTTTTTGATGACTTGTAGATTTTTGCAATAATTATGTGAGTTCTTTATGACTAATGTTGAGTTCATGGATTATACGCACTCTCACCCTTCCATCCTTGCTAGCCTCTTCGGTACCGTGCATAGCCCTTTCTCACATTGAGAGTTGGTGCAAACTTCGTCGGTGCATCCAAACCCCGTGATATGATACACTCTTTCACACATAAACCTCCTTATATCTTCCTCAAAATAGCCACCATACCTACCTATTATGGCATTTCCATAGCCATTCAGAGATATATTACCATGCAACTTTCCACCATTCCGTTTATCATGACACATTCATCATCGTCATATTGCTTTGCATGATCATGTAGTTGACATCATATTTGTAGCAAAGCCACCGTTCATAATTCTTTCATACATGTCACTCATGAGTCATTGCACATCCCGGTACACCGCCGGAGGCCTTCATATAGAGTCATACTTTGTTCTAGTATCGAGTTGTAATCATTGAGTTGTAAATAAATAGAAGTGTGATGATCATCATTTTCTAGAGCATTGTCCCAAGTGAGGAATAAAAAAAAGAAAAGAATAGAAAGGCCATAAAAAAGGAGAAGGCCCCCTAAAAAAGGGGAGAAAGGCCATAAAAAAGAGAGAAGGCCCAAAAAAATGAGAGAAAAAGAGAGAAGGGACAATGCTACTATCCTTTGCCACACTTGTGCTTCAAAGTAGCACCATAATCTTCATGATAGAGAGTCTTTTGTTTTATCACTTTCATATACTAGTGGGAATTTTTCATTATAGAACTTGGCTTGTATTTTCCAACAATGGGCCTCCTCAAGTGCCCTAGGTCTTCGTGAGCGAGCAAGTTGTGTAACATCCCAAATTTTCAATTTGGAATGTTATACATTAGATCATCATTGCATATCATGTTTTATTGCTTTTCCGTTCCGTTATCCTCGAAAATCCTAAGCAAATCAAGGACCTTCGAAGAGAGTTGGGGATTTCCCGGTTTTCATATTTGATTCTTTTATCAAATAATGAAACGAGGATTTGATTTTAATTATTTTCTCTCCAAAAAATATTTCACATTAAAAATTAAAGAGAGGAGATAATATGACTTCTCCAAAATAAATGAAATATTGGAGGAAAAATATTAAAATCATTAAGTTGTTTTTTTATTTGATTTTATTCGGATTTATTTGCATTAGAAAAATTGCATGTTTTCAAAATTGCATTTTAGGGCCAAGAAAATGTTCATCTTGTTCTAAATATTTTATTTAGACGGTGAAAATTTGTTTTGGCATTTTTAGATTTTTATTTATTTTTCTAGGATTTTTTTTCTGTCGGCGGAATTATTTAAAAAAAGAGTTCCCGCGCCCGACTGGGCCTAAGGACCAGCCGCCTCCTGCGCGCCCACGCGCCGCCGCCGCCACTCGGACCGGAGTCCGAGTTGGACTCCGCGCCGCCCCGCCTTGGCCCCTACTCCAAGCCTCCGCCGCCCCGCCCTTATATACCGCCGCCCCACCACCCCAACACCCCACCGCCGCCCGCGCCGCTCGCAGCCACCGCCGACCCGCGCTGCGCCAAGCCCCGCCGCCCGCGCCGCCTAGCCGCCGCCGCCGCTGCCCCGCCGAGCGCACCTCGCCTCGCCGGACCTCTCGCCGGAGGTAGTCGCCGGACTCCGCCGCCGGTTTTTTTTATAAAAACTGTCCGGTTTTTTTAGAAACCCTAAATCCATTTTTTTGGTTTCGCCGGTTTTTCTCGGTTCTTCTAGTTAGCGGACGTTCGTCTGAACGTTCGTTTTAACGAACGGTTCTTCGCCCGTTAGATACAGCTAACGAATGCTCATACGTTAGTCTGTTCGTCAGTTTTCTTGGATCGGATTTATTCCGTGATTTTCTCTGATCGCGATTTCTGATCTGATCTTAGTTTCTGTTTTTCTTTTCGCTCGTTAGTCGGAATCAGGCGATTCAAGTGCATAGAATTTCGTCTCGAAACCCTCTTTCCGTTTAACCAACTCAAACAAGATTTTTCTACTCTAAAATTTGACCTAGTTTCATATTAGTAAACGAAGCTTCTTTCTTTCGCCGTTTGAGTTTCGTTGCTCCGTTCGATTTTGATTCTTTTTGCCTACTGGAGTTCTTAATTTGAACTTTCTGGTCAACCTCTTTTATTTGAGTTTTGCTTGTGCATCGTTGCTTGTTACTTATGTATGTTATTGTTTTCTTGCGATAGAATTCCCGAAGTGCGAAGCGTGTTACTACGGGTCTCTAGGATTCGCGGATCGTCAGCAAGGCAAGTAACACTTTGATCATACCCTTTTATCACCCAGTTTTTATGCATTAGTTCCAATCCTCAAACATTGCATGATTAGGATGTCATTAACTTTTGGGTTGGGAAGTAGTTGATGAGGTAGAACCTATTGCCCTGCTATATTCAAACCCTTGGGAGTTACTTCTACGCTTGCTTATAATACTATGCTATGCTATGCTCGTAGACGTGGTTTGGGTTTGAGTGAAATCCATGACAGATGTGAGCTTGTTAATTAATGGTTCAACTTAAGGTGGCAACTTAAATTAACATCTGGGTGGATTGAGGCACTTGGAGTACCCAGTGTTGCCTGTATTTTTTTAGAAATCCCGGAGTACCCGTGTGATCTTCCTATGGACCGCCACCCAGGCTCAAAGGGAACTGAGATGATTCATGCTAGAAACTTCCGTGTGTATCCACAAGCTATTATGGGCTCTAGCATAGTTGAGTAAGTTACGTGAAGCTCTTGAAGAGGCAGATCAGCAGGTAGAGGGATGTAGGTTTGGTATGGTCTGTCCGGAGTAGGGAGTTAATGTTTCTGAAAGACTGTGTCTCGGTCATGCGTTTCTCAAACACCCTGTAGTGCGAGAAAACCAATGGAGGCGATCGAGTCTTGTGGGGAAAAGTGCGCAAACCTCTGCAGAGCGTACAATCTAATCATGGTTAGCCGTGTCCCCAGTTATGGACAACTCTTGAGTATCTAGTACTTGGGTTATGACATGTATCTCATCACCTTTAATTAATATTGTTGGGTTGTTAATCACTTTAATTGGATTGAGTTGGAGGAACCTTCTCAATGATGTTTCAACTACCATGATAGTAAAATTAAAATATATTCCTTTGTTGTAGGGAAAAATTGGCTTTTCGCAAAAACTATAATCATAGAGCTTTCCACCGGCCATATATGCATGTAGTGATAGCATTATTCTGTTCTTGCTCTACTGTGTTATATTGCTAGCATATTCCATGTGCTGACCTGTTTTCGGGCTGCAACGTATTATGTTGCAGACTTTTCAGACAAGGAGTAAGGTTCGTTAGGTCGTTGCCGTGCAGCTCAGCTATGCCGTTGGAGTTGAGGGACGCACTTTATCTTCCAAGCCTTCCGCTGTTATCATATTAGATGGCCTTAAGACATATTATTGTAATATGTTCTCTCTTGAGACATTCGATGTAATAAGTGTGTGATTGCTACTCTGTTATAAATCCTTCAAGTACTATGTGTGTCAGCATTACCGATCCAGGGATGACGCTGAAGCACAGAGACTTGACCATCTGAGGTCGGGTCGCTACAAGATGGTACCAGAGCACACGCTGAGTGTAGGACACGACCACTAAGATAAACCCTAGGTCACACTTCTCTACTCATTTCTGACTCCTCTCCATTTTCTACTCCTTAGGATGACGGAGATGAAGAACAAGTTTGCACAACCGGATGAAGACAGCCCTTTTGGACGCCACTTGAAGGAAGTCACTAGGTACTTAAACATTGGAATACTAAGCTTCACCGGGACATACAACGCCTCTTTACCTGAAGAGGAGCGCTGGATGATTCAAGTACAAGTTCCAGGAAGGACGTTCTCGCCCACTTCTAAACCCATAGAGTTTTTCTTTCGAAGCACTCACCTGGAGTCTAGGCAAGAGCATGGCAGCCCACGTTACCATGGGACACATTGGAGAAGCTTACAACGGGGAGCTTAAGGACACTATTTACCAAATATGCGGGCGCCGAGACGAGCAATGGGAAGTAATCAGCACCAGGAGGGATAGATCCATTGCAGCTCTCATCCAGGAGTTAAACCAGCACATCCGACGTCAGGAAAACCAGACGTGCACGGACATGATGGACTTGAAGAAGGCGAAGACTAGGATCATCGAACTGGAGGAAGAACTCAAGTTTACATGCGATGGATATGAGGAGGAAATCAAGACACTACTTGAGAAGAATGACGACCTAGTCAAGAAGATCGGAGTATTCATGGGAGGACCAGCACCGGGAGACGAAGACGAAGATCCCACTTGCCCGGACAACTACATCATCATCGACGACACCGATTCCGATCCTAGTGATGATGACTTTGAAGACGAAGCTGGAGCAGACATCATGGAGTCATCCACCGATCAAAATTTCTAGATGACTACCATATATTACTAGTATTCCCCCATGTATTTAGTAGTAGCTGAGCACTTGTGCGATAGTTCTAGATCGTTTGTATTCCCTTGCTTGATTGATTGAGTGAATTGAGTGTGTTTGTATCATGTGCATATGGGTAGTGTTTTCTCATTAGACCTCTTTTCTATTCTAATCTCTTCCATCTAAACCCCTTAGATGCCTCCGAGATGTGACACCGGTTTTGCCTTCCCACCGGAGCTCACCCAGTTGATCCAACAGCAGAATACGTTGATGAAATTGCTAATTCAGAATCAGGGCAACAACAACAACAACCTGCCGCCCGTGGACAACCTAGCCCATTTTCTAAGGTTACAGCCGCCGGTGTTTTCCAGTAGCACCGAGCCCATAGTTGCGGACAATTGGCTACGCCATATTGGAAGGGAGTTGACCACCGCAGGTTGCACAGATGCTGAGAGAGTGCGCTTTGCCGCACATCAATTGGATGGACCAGCAGCCTCATGGTGGGAGAATTACATAGCCACTTTTCCTATGGCCAATGTCACTTGGGACCAGTTTTAGCAAGCTTTCCGCACAGCCCATGTCTCCACTGGAGCTATGCAAATGAAGAAGCGGGAGTTCCGCAATCTACGCTAGGGGAACCGTACTGTGGCTCAGTACGTGGATGAGTTTAGCAAGTTATCTCGCTACGCCCCTGATGATGTGGCCACAGATGCAGCGAAGCAGGAGAAGTTTATGGAAGGGCTGAATGATGAGATGAGTATGGAGTTGATGGTAGCAACCTTCAACAACTACCAGGAGTTGGTAGATAAGGCTCTTATGATTGAAGGGAAGCAGGAGCAGATTGAGAGCCGCAAGAGAAAGTATGGACAAGGGAAGTATAACTCAAGAGCTCAGCAGAAGCCTCGCCTAACCCCGAACTCGGGAGGACTTGTTCATAACCATGGAGGTCACAACCACATTGGAGGAGGATCGCATAACCACAATGGTTCTAAGAACGGGAATGGGAACGGAACCAACAATAATCATAACCGCCCCAACCCAGCCACACCCGCCAAAAGGGACTTAAGTCATGTTACTTGTTTCAAGTGCGGGAAGACTGGACACTACGCCACGGAGTGCCCTGAAGGAAAGAATGGAAATGGAAATGGGAGCGCTGGGAAGAAGCTAAATCCATTCAACAAAGGACAAGTGAACCACGTTAACATGGAGGAGGTTGAAGAGCAGCCGGACGTGGTAATAGGTAAGTTTTTGGTTAAGTCATTTACCGCTCTTGTTCTTTTCGATACTGGTGCATCGCATTCATACATATCAAGGGGATTCGTGGATAAGTTTATACTACCAACCCAAACCCTTAGGACCCCTCTTTTAGTAAGTTCACCCGGAGCAGAGTATATGGCTAGCCGATGGTGTGACCAGATACCTTTAACCATTGGTACACATGTTTTTCCGTCCGAGCTAATTATCTTGGAGTCACAAGGACTGGATGTGATATTAGGTATGGACTGGATGTCAAAGTTTGGAGGAAGCATTGACTGTGCTAGTAAGTCGATTTATCTCACCACCCCGGAAGGAAAAAGGATCAAGTATGTATCTAGCCATGTGCCTAGGAGGAGTCAAGTGAATGCCCTTACGGGAGTTGTTCAGGAGGAAGTGCCTATAGTGAAGGATTACTCGGATGTTTTTCCAGAGGAGTTACCATGCATGCCACCGGATAGAGACATTGAGTTTTTGATAGAGCTGTTGCCAGGTACAAGACCAATATCCAAGAGACCCTATCGGATGCACGCAAATGATCTGGAAGAAATTAAGAAACAGATCAAGGAGTTATTGGAGAAAGGATACATCTGAAGAAGTTCATCACCTTGGGGAGCCCCAGTACTTTTGGTTGAGAAGAAGGATAAATCCCTAAGGATGGTTGTTGATTATCGAGCATTAAATGAAGTGACGATTAAGAATAAGTACCCACTACCGATGATCAACGATCTGTTTGATCAGTTGCAAGGAGCTAAAGTGTTTTCGAAGATCGATTTGCGATCGGGGTATCATCAGTTGAAGATACGAGAGAAGGATATACCGAAGACAACGTTCACAACCGATATGGATTATACGAGTACACGGTCATGTCATTTGGACTGACTAACGCCCCTGCCTATTTCATGAGCATGATGAACAAGGTGTTCATGGAGTATTTGGACAAGTTTGTTGTGGTGTTTATTGATGATACTATGGTATACTCGAAGAACGAGGAGGAGCACAAGGAGCATTTGCGCTTAGTTCTCGAGAAACTCAGGGAACACCAGTTGTATGCTAAGTTTAGCAAATGCGAATTTTGGTTGAAGGAAGTCGGGTTCCTTGGAAATGTTATATCGGGAGAATGTATCGCAGTAGACCCCAGCAAAATTCAGTCAGTCACTGAATGGTTGGCACCCACTTCAGTTAGCAAGATCCGCAGTTTTCTTGGACTTGCAGGATACTACCGGAGATTCATCGAGAATTTTTCCAAGATTGCAAAGCCAATGACTGAACTGTTGAAGAAGGATACTAAGTTTAAATTGTCAGAAGATTGCGAGGCAAGTTTCCTGGAATTGAAGAAACATTTGACTACAGCGCCAGTGCTAACGCTGCCAGATATACATAAGGAGTTCCATTTGTACTGCGATGCCTCACGCTTAGGACTTGGATGTGTGCTTATGCAGGACGGGAGAGTTGTTTCGTATGCCTCACGACAACTAAAACCTCATGAGTTGAACTATGCCACGCATGATTTGGAGTTAGCAGCCGTAGTGCATGCATTGAAGACCTGGAGACATTACCTTATTGGAAACCGTTGTGATGTGTACACGGACCATAAGAGTTTGAAGTCCATTTTCACCCAGAAGGAACTGAACCTTAGACAGAGGAGATGGTTGGAGCTTATAAAGTATTATGACATGAAGCTACACTATCATCCAGGAAAGACCAATGTCGTAGCAGACGATTTGAGCCGGAAGAGTTATGCTAATATCCTTGAAAGTAAGGGATTGCCGAAGGAGTTAGCAGAGAATATCATGGAACTTCGATTGGAGATTGTTCCTAGAGGATCCGTTGCAACAATGGAGGTCCAGTCGACATTGCTGGACAAGATTCGGGAAGCTCAGAAGGAGGACAAGGAGATTGCCGAGATAAAGGAGAAGATGAGCAAAGGAAAGGCCAAAGGTTTTCGTGAAGAGCACGATACCCTATGGTTTGAGGACCGAATCTATGTGCCCAATAACCAGGAGATCAGGAAGCTAATACTTCAAGTGGCCCATGACTCACCATACTCGATACACCCTAGAAACACCAAGATGTATTTGGATTTGAAGGAACGTTTATGGTGGACCGGTATGAAGAAGGATATTGCCGAGTATGTAGCCGTATGTGATGTATGTCAGCGCGTGAAGGCAGAGCATCAGAAGCCAGCAGGACTGTTACAGCCTATGCCGATACCCGAATGGAAGTGGGATAAACTAGGCATGGAATTTATCACTGGATTGCCCAGGACCAAAGCGGGATATGATTCCATATGGGTAGTAGTTGATCGCTTGACCAAAGTAGCTCACTTCATCCCAGTGAAAACCACCTATACAAGTGCAAAGTTGGCCAAGATATATATGTCCAGGATCGTATGTCTGCATGGCGTTCCGAGGACCATTGTATCAGATCGAGGAACACAGTTTACCTCAAAGTTTTGGCACCAGTTGCACCAGACTTTGGGAACGGGATTGAAGTTTAGTACAGCATTTCACCCGCAGACGGATGGACAAACAGAGAGAGTCAACCAAATTTTGGAGGACATGTAGAGAGCCTGTGCGCTAGATTATGGATCTAGTTGGGATGACAATTTGCCCTACGTAGAGTTTTCATACAACAATAGCTATCAAGCCAGTTTCAAGATTGCACCGTTTTGTAACATCCCAAATTTTCAATTTGGAATGTTATACACTAGATCATCATGCATAACATATTTTCTTGCATCTTGGCCGATCCTAGAAATTTCACGCAACTCAAGGACCTCCGGAGAGAGTTGGAGATTTCGTTATTTTCATATTTGAGAGTTTCTCAAATTTTGAAAAGAGGATCGTTTGATTTATTTGTTTTATCTTCAATAAATTTTCCGGTGTCAAAATATGAGAGAGGGAATAATATGACTTTCCAAAAATTTAGGAAAATGAAGATTTAATAAATAGATCAATTTTTGTTTGCCGGAGTTTTATTTGTGTTTTATTTGGATAGGGAAAAATGAGCATTTTCGAAAATTGCATTTTAGGTCCGGAGAAAAGTTCATTTTGTTCGGCTCATTTTTAGGAGTCGGGGAAAATTTACTTTAGATTTTTCGGAGTTCGTTTAGATCTCTTTTTGTTTTTTTTTCTCTGTGCGCGGAAACTATTTATAAAAAAAACACAAAAAAAACTGGACCAAGGCCGGCCAGGCCAAGGCCCACCCGGGCCGAAGGCCACCGCGCCCCAGGCCACCGCGCGCCTAGCGCCAGGCGCCAGGGAGCCGGCGCCGCCGCCTCTTGCTCTACGAATCCTTTTAGGATTCTAGGGTAGCCCTTGCCCTTTTTCCTTTGTTTCGTTATTCCTAGTCCTACTCCGTTTATTCTTTCCTATTCCTAGTCTAATTCCTTGCCCTCTACCCCAAGTAAACCCCTCCCCTCCCCAATATAAATACCCAAGCACCCCCCCCCCCTCTAAACACATCAAATCAAAGCCGCAAGAAGCAGCAGCACGCAGCTCCACCGCCGCGCCGCCCTAAGCCGCCCGCGCCCTGCGTCACCACCGCCGCCGCCCCTCACCCACGCCGCCGCTGCCGCCGCCCAACGCCGCCGCCGCCGGAGCCCCGTTCGCCGGAGACCTCGCCAAGGTTGCCCCGCGCTACATCTATTCTTTTTTCTCGGATCATTTTCTTCTAATCGTTCCGATTCTTTTCTTCCCTAAACCGTTCCGGTTTTCTAGATCGTTTTTTTTTGATCGGTTTTCTTCTCCGAAACCCTAGATCGGATTCGTTTTCTTCTCCGATCTAGTTTCCTTTGGACCGTTCGCCGGATCGTTCATCCTAACGTACGTGATCACCGGATTCTTCTAGGTTAACGACGTCCGTTCGTTTAACCGTTCTTCTTTTTCTTTTCGTCGGATTTATTCCGCGATCGCGATCTCAGATCCGATCTTCTCTCTAGCCTTTCTTTTCGCTCGTTTATCGGAATCAGGTGATTCAAGCGCCTGGAGTTTCGTCTCGAAACCGCCGTTCCGTCTAATCAACTTGAACAAGCTTTTGCCCCGATAAAAATTTGACCTAGTTTCAACTTGCTAGAACCGAGTTGTTTTCTTTCGCCGTTTGTTTTCCGTTTCTTTGTTCGGTTCGTTCTTTCTTTGCAACCGGAGTTCTTAAATTGAACTTTCTGGTTCGTTCTCTTGTTCGAGTTTTACCTGTGCATTAGATGAGTACTTATTGTATGCTTGTTGTTTGTCTGCGATAGATTACCCGGATTGCGCCGCTTGTTACTTCGAAACCCTAGGACTCACGGATCATCAGCAAGGCAAGTAACACTTTGATCATACCTTTTCTACAACCCATGTTTTATTGCATTAGATCAATCCTCAAACATTGCATGATTAGGATCTAATTAAATTGTGGGATGGGAAGTAGTTGAGGTAGTACCTATTACCTGTATTACTATGAAACCTTTGGGAGTTACTTCTACGTTTGCTTATTATGCCATGCTATGCTAGTAGACGTGGATTGGGTGAGTTATATCCATGACAGATGTGAGATTGATAATTTAATGGTTTACCTAAGGTGGCAACTTAAACACACATCTGGGTGGATTGAGGCACCTGATGTCTATCAGGACTTGCCTATTTTTTTTGGACCGCCACCCAGGCTCAAAGGGATCATAAGATCTTTCATGCTAGAAACTTCCGTGTGCAGCCACAAGCCATTATGGGCTCTGGCATAGTTGACTAAGTTGTGCAAACTCTTACGGGGTGGACTAGCAGATGTAGGTCTACCCCACATGTAAGGTGCTAGCGCTTCTGAAAGACTGTGTCTCGGTCATCCGTCTTCTCAAACACCATGTAGTGCGAGAAACCAAACGGAGGCGATCGAGTCTTGTGGGGAAACGTGCGCAAACCTCTGCAGAGTGTACAAACTAATCATGATTAGCCGTGTCCCCGGTTATGGACAACTTGAGTATCTAGTACTTGAATATCATTGTGAATCTCAACATGTTATTTCTAATTAATGAGGTTGGGTTTTAATTGTACTTTTAATTGGGATTGAGAATGCTGTCAACCATTCTCAATGTTTCACAACCACCATGATAGTTAAATAAATTTATTCCTTTGCAGTAGGGAAAAATTGGCTTTACGCAAAACTGTAACCATAGAGCTTTCCACCAGCCATATGTGCATATAGTATAGCTGTTTCATTCCATTACTCTCTATGTGTTACATTGCCAGCATATTCCATGTGCTGACCCGTTTTCGGGCTGCAACGTTAATGTTGCAGACTTTTCAGACGACGATTGAGGTGCGTTTAGGTCGTGGCCCTATACTCAGTGATGCCGCTGGAGTTCATGGACCCATTTATCTTCCAAGTCTTCCGCTGTTATTTTTATTATATGGCCTTAAGCCATATTCAGTATAATAAGTTCTTTTTGAGCCATCGATGTAATAAGTGTGTGATTGCAACTCTGCTATAAAACCTCGATGTACTGTGTGGTGTCAGCATTACTGATCCAGGGATGACACCATAGCACAGTAGACGTGATCCATTCGGGTCAGGTCGCTACAAAGATGGTATCTGAGCACACGCTGACTGTAGGACACGACCACTAAGTTAAAGCCATAGATCACCCTTCTCTTCTCATTTTCTGACTCCTCATCTTTTCTACTCTTTTAGGATGACGAACGTGAAGATTAAGTATGCCCAACCGGATGAAGGCACACCATTTGGATTTCACTTGAAGGAAGTCACCAAGTACCTGAACATTGGATTACCAAGCTTCACGGGAACCTTCAACGCCACTCTGCCTGAAGAGGAGCGCTGGAAGATTCAAGCTCACGTTCCGGGAAGGACATTCGCGCCAATCACGAAGCCCATAGATAGTGTTTTCAATGCACCAACCTGGAGTCTGGGAAGGAGCATGGCAGCCCATATCACCATAGGACGCATTGGAGAAGTTTATCAAGAAGACCTCAAGGACACTATCTACCAGATTTGCGGACGCCGAGATGAACAATGGGAGTTAGTCAGCACCAAGAAGGATAGATCCATTGCAGCATTCATCCAGGAGTTAAACCAGCACATTCGACGCCACGAGAACCAGATGTGCAATGATATGATAGAGTTGAAGAATGCGAAGGCAAGGATCATCGAGCTAGAAGGAGAACTGAAGTCTACACGCAAGGACTACATGGACGAGATCATAGCTCTAGCAAGGCACAATAATGATCTTAAGCAGGAGATTGAAGAACTCAAGAGGAAGTTAGCATCCCAGGAGGAAGACGAGTACGTCGCATGTCCGGACAACTACATCATCATCGACGACACCGATTCGGATCCAAGTGAACCCGACTTTGAAGACGAAGCTGGAGCAGATATCATGGAGTCTTCCACCGGTTCAAATTTCTAGATGACCGCCAGATAGTAGTAGTATTTCCCCATGTAAAACATTATAGTCGAGCACTTTTGCGATAGTTAGACCGTTTGTAAGCCCTTGTTTGATTGATTGAAGTGATTTTGTGTGCATTTGCCTCATGTGCATATGGGTAGTGTTTTCTCTTTAGACCCCTCTATTATTAATTCTCATCTTTTCTAAACCCTCAGATGCCTCCAAGACGTGACAATGGATTTCCACCGGAGCTCACTCAGTTGATCCAGTAGCAGAATCAATTGATGCAGATGTTAGTTCAGAATCAAAAGAACAACCACAACAACCCACCACCACCACCACCTGTTGACCACTTAGCCCGTTTTCTTAGGCTGAATCCGCCGGTGTTTTCCAGTAGCACCGAGCCGATAGTAGCAGATGATTGGCTCCGCAAGATAGGAAGGGAGTTGACCACTGCAGGATGCACGGATGGTGAGAAAGTGAAGTTTGCCGCTCACCAACTGGACGGACCCGCGGCAGCATGGTGGGAGAATTTCACAGCCACTTACCCAGTTGACACTGTCACATGGGATCAGTTTCAGCAAGCTTTCCGCACTGCCCATGTTTCAGCAGGAGCTATGGCCATAAAGAAGCGTGAGTTTCACAACTTACGCCAAGGAGGAAGGACTATTGGCCAGTATGTGGAAGAGTTTAGTAAGCTAGCCCGTTATGCCCCAGATGACGTTGCTACGGATGCAGCTAAGCAGGAGAAGTTTCTGGAAGGACTGAATGATGAACTAAGCATGAAGTTGATGGTAGCCAGTTTCAACAACTACCAGGAGTTGGTAGATCGTGCCATCATGATTGAAGGGAAGCAACAGCAGATGGAGAACCGTAAGAGGAAGTATGGACAGGGGAAGTATAACTCTGGAGCCCAGCAGAAGCCCCGTTTTACCCCTAAATCGGGATTTCAGTTTCAGCATACCCATGGAGGAGGTAGCTCGCACAACCATAATGGCCACAAGAATGGTAATGGGAATGGAGGAAGCAATGGACAGAACCGCACCATCCCATCGACCCCAACCAAGAGAGATCTGAGTAATGTCACTTGTTTCAAGTGTTCGCAGACCGGACATTATGCCAATGAATGTCCTGAAGGCCAGAATGGAAATGGCAATGGAAGCTCTGGGAAGAAGCCGAACCCTTTCAATAGGGGACAGGTGAACCACGTTAATGTGGAGGAGGTTGAAGATCAACCCGATGCAGTAATCGGTAAGTTTTTGGTTAAGTCATTTACCGCACTCGTTCTTTTCGATACTGGTGCATTGCATTCATACATATCAAGGGGATTTGTGGAAAAATATAACCTGCCAACCCAAGCCCTTAGGTCACCCATGTTAGTAAGCTCACCAGGAGCGGAGTTTATGGCCAGACGATGGTGTGATCGGTTACCATTAAGGATTGGTAACTATGTGTTTCCCTCAGACCTAATAGTATTGGAATCTCAAGGATTGGATGTGATATTAGGCATGGATTGGTTATCAAAGTATGAAGGGAATATTGAGTGTGCTAGTAAGTCAATTTTGCTTACTACACCAGAAGGGAGAAGGATCAAGTATGTATCCCGGCATGTGCCAAAGAGGACACAAGTAAATTGCCTAACAGGACTTGTGCAAGAGGAAGTACCAGTGGTAAAGGATTTTCCTGATGTATTTCCTGAGGAATTACCAGGCATGCCACCAGATAGAGACATTGAGTTTTTTATTGAGTTATTACCAGGTACAGGCCCAATATCGAAGCGACCGTACCGGATGCCAGCAAAGGATTTGGTGGAAATTAAGAATCAGATTAAGGAGTTATTGGATAAAGGTTACATTCGCCCAAGTTCTTCACCTTGGGGATCACCCGTACTTCTAGTGGAAAAGAAGGATGGATCATTAAGGATGGTTGTTGATTATCGTGGATTGAATGAAGTAACCATCAAGAACAAGTACCCACTGCCAATGATCAACGATCTGTTTGATCGGTTGCAAGGAGCTAAAGTGTTTTCCAAGATCGATTTGCGATCAGGGTACCATCAATTGAAGATTCGAGAGCAGGACATACCTAAGACAGCATTCACCACAAGATATGGACTGTATGAGTATACTGTTATGTCATTTGGATTGACTAACGCACCTACCTATTTTATGAACCTGATGAACAAAGTGTTTATGGAGTTTTTGGATAAGTTCGTCGTAGTGTTCATTGATGACATCCTAGTTTATTCGAAGAATGAAGAGGAGCATAAGGAACATTTGCGTTTGGTTTTGGAGAAACTAAGGGAACATCAGTTATACGCCATATTCAGCAAATGTGAGTTTTGGTTGAAGGAAGTTGGATTCCTCGGACATGTTATATCCGGAGAAGGTATAGCAGTAGATCCCGCTAAAGTTGAAACCGTAACCGAGTGGGAAGCACCAACAACAGTTGGAGAGATCCGGAGTTTTCTTGGACTCGCAGGATACTACTGGAGATTTATTGAGAATTTTTCAAAGATTGCGAAGCCTATGACGGAGTTGTTGAAGAAGGATACTAAGTTCAAATGGACTGAGGAGTGTGAGGCTAGTTTCCACGAGTTGAAGAAACGATTGGTTACCTCACCGGTATTGATTTTGCCAGATCAGACCAAGGATTATGAGGTGTATTGCGACGCTTCACGTCGAGGACTTGGAGCAGTGCTTATGCAGGAAGGAAGAGTTGTTTCATATGCTTCACGACAACTGAAGCCTCATGAGTTGAATTATGCCACGCATGATTTGGAGTTAGCAGCCGTAGTGTATGCATTGAAGACGTGGAGACATTTCCTCATTGGAAATCATTGTGAGGTGTACACGGATCACAAGAGTTTGAAGTACATTTTCACGCAGAAGGAGTTGAACCTCAGACAAAGGAGATGGTTGGAGCTCATCAAGGATTATGACATGAGATTGCATTACCATCCCGGAAAAGCTAATGTAGTAGCTGACGCATTGAGCCGTAAGAGCCATGTCAACACCCTAGTAACAGGGAAAAAACCCAAGGAGTTAGCAGAAAACCTTCGTGAGCTATGTTTGGAAATGGTTCCGAGAGGCTATGTAGCCGCATTGGAGATTCAATCAACATTGATGGATAAGATCAGAGAAGCTCAGAAACCTGACAAAGAGATTGCTGCTATAAAGGAGAAACTTAGCAAAGGAAAAGCTAAGGGATTTCGTGAGGATGAGCACGATACCCTATGGTTTGAGGACCGTGTTTATGTGCCCAATGACCCAGAGATCAGGAAGTTGATTTTGCAGGAGGCACATGATTCACCGTATTCGATTCACCCAGGGAATACCAAGATGTATTTGGATTTGAAAGAAACATTCTGGTGGACCGGAATGAAGAAGGATATTGCAGCATATGTAGCAGTTTGTGACGTATGTCAGAGAGTAAAGGCAGAGCATCAGAAGCCAGCAGGATTATTACAACCATTGCCGATACCCGAATGGAAGTGGGATAATATAGGCATGGATTTTATCACAGGACTACCCAGGACGAAAGCAGGGTATGACTCGATATGGGTAGTAGTTGATCGTTTGACGAAGGTAGCACATTTCATTCCAGTTAAGACCACTTACACCAGTGCTAAGTTGGCAAAGATATATATGACTAGAATCATTTGTTTGCATGGAGTTCCGAGGAGTATTGTATCAGATAGAGGAACCCAATTTACCTCAAAGTTTTGGAATCAGTTGCATGAAACTTTGGGAACCAGACTAGAGTTCAGCACAGCTTTTCACCCGCAGACAGATGGACAGACCGAGAGAGTCAATCAGATTTTGGAAGATATGCTGAGAGCTTGTGCACTAGATTATAGATCTAGTTGGGACGATAACTTGCCGTATGCGGAGTTTTCTTATAACAACAGTTATCAAACCAGTTTGAAGATGGCACCTTTCAAAGCTTTATACGGAAGGAGGTGCAGGACACCATTGTCATGGAACGAAGTTGGAGACCGACAATTCTTTGGACCAGATTTGATTAAGGAGTCTGAACGGAAAGTTAAGTTGATTCGCGATAGGCTCAAGGTAGCCCAGTCCAGGCAGAAGAGCTACGCAGATTCTAAACGCAAGGAGATAGTTTACGAAACCGGAGACAGAGTTTATCTCCGAGTATCCCCACTTCGAGGAGTTAAGCGCTTTGGAGTTAAGGGAAAATTAGCACCGCTTTTCGTTGGACCGTTTAAGATCTTGAAACGTATGGGAGAAGTCGCGTATAAGTTGGAATTACCAGAGGGACTATCAGGAGTTCATGATGTATTCCATGTTTCTCAGCTGAAGAGATGTCACGCCGAGATGGCGGACGTACCGCTAAGAGATACCGTGCCGCTTGAAGCGATTCAGTTGAAGGACGACTTAACATATGAGGAGAAGCCAGTCAAGATTCTCGATTATGCCAGCAGAGTTACCCGCAGTAAGGTTATCAAGTTTTGCAAAGTTCAGTGGAACCACCATTCAGAGGATGAAGCCACCTGGGAGAGAGAAGAAGATTTGCTCAAAGACCACCCTCACCTATTTTCTAGCCAACCCGAATCTCGAGGGCGAGATTCATCTTAAGGGGGGTAGGTTTGTAACATCCCAAATTTTCAATTTGGAATGTTATACACTAGATCATCATGCATAACATATTTTCTTGCATCTTGGCCGATCCTAGAAATTTCACGCAACTCAAGGACCTCCGGAGAGAGTTGGAGATTGCGTTATTTTCATATTTGAGAGTTTCTCAAATTTTGAAAAGAGGATCGTTTGATTTATTTCTTTTATCTTCAATAAATTTTCCGGTGTCAAAATATGAGAGAGGGAATAATATGACTTTCCCAAAATTTAGAAAAATGAAGATTTAATAAATAGATCAATTTTTGTTTGCCGGAGTTTTATTTGCGTTTTATTTGGATAGGGAAAAATGCGCATTTTTGAAAATTGCATTTTAGGTCCAGAGAAAAGTTCATTTTGTTCGGCTCATTTTTAGGAGTCGGGGAAAATTTACTTTAGATTTTTCGGAGTTCGTTTAGATCTCTTTTTGTTTTTTTTTCTCTGTGCGCGGAAACTATTTATAAAAAAAACACAAAAAAAAACTGGACCAAGGCCGGCCAGGCCAAGGCCCAGCCGGGCCGAAGGCCACCGCGCCCCAGGCCACCGCGCGCCTAGCGCCAGGCGCCAGGGAGCCGGCGCCGCCGCCTCTTGCTCTACGAATCCTTTTAGGATTCTAGGGTAGCCCTTGCCCTTTTTCCTTTGTTTCGTTATTCCTAGTCCTACTCTGTTTATTCTTTCCTATTCCTAGTCTAATTCCTTGCCCTCTACCCCAAGTAAACCCCTCCCCTCCCCAATATAAATACCCAAGCACCCCCCCCTCTAAACACATCAAATCAAAGCCGCAACAAGCAGCAGCACGCAGCTCCACCGCCGCGCCGCCCTAAGCCGCCCGCGCCCTGCGTCACCACCGCCGCCGCCCCTCACCCACGCCGCCGCTGCCGCCGCCCAACGCCGCCGCCGCCGGAGCCCCGTTCGCCGGAGACCTCGCCAAGGTTGCCCCGCGCTACATCTATTCTTTTTTCTCGGATCATTTTCTTCTAATCGTTCCGATTCTTTTCTTCCCTAAACCGTTCCGGTTTTCTAGATCGTTTTTTTTCGATCGGTTTTCTTCTCTGAAACCCTAGATCGGATTCGTTTTCTTCTCCGATCTAGTTTCCTTTGGACCGTTCGCCGGATCGTTCATCCTAACGAACGTTATCACCGGATTCTTCTAGGTTAACGACGTCCGTTCGTTTAACCGTTCTTCTTTTTCTTTTCGTCGGATTTATTCCGCGATCGCGATCTCAGATCCGATCTTCTCTCTAGCCTTTCTTTTCGCTCGTTTATCGGAATCAGGTGATTCAAGCGCCTGGAGTCTCGTCTCAAAACCGCCGTTCTGTCTAATCAACTTGAACAAGCTTTTGCCCCGATAAAAATTTGACCTAGTTTCAACTTGCTAGAACCGAGTTGTTTTCTTTCGCCGTTTGTTTTCCGTTTCTTTGTTCGGTTCGTTCTTTATTTGCAACCGGAGTTCTTAAATTGAACTTTCTGGTTCGTTCTCTTGTTCGAGTTTTACCTGTGCATTAGATGAGTACTTATTGTATGCTTGTTGTTTGTGTGTGATAGATTACCCGGATTGCGCCGCTTGTTACTTCGAAACCCTAGGACTCACGGATCATCAGCAAGGCAAGTAACACTTTGATCATACCTTTTCTACAACCCATGTTTTATTGCATTAGATCAATCCTCAAACATTGCATGATTAGGATCTAATTAAATTGTGGGATGGGAAGTAGTTGAGGTAGTACCTATTACCTGTATTACTATGAAACCTTTGGGAGTTACTTGTACATTTGCTTATTATGCCATGCTATGCTAGTAGACGTGGATTGGGTGAGTGATATCCAAGACAGATGTGAGATTGATAATTTAATGGTTTACCTAAGGTGGCAACTTAAACACACATCTGGGTGGATTGAGGCACCTGATGTCTATCAGGACTTGCCTGTTTTTTTTGGACCGCCACCCAGGCTCAAAGGGATCATAAGATCTTTCATGCTAGAAACTTCCGTGTGCAGCCACAAGCCATTATGGGCTCTGGCATAGTTGACTAAGTTGTGCGAACTCTTACGGGGCGGACTAGCAGATGTAGGGGTTGTAGGTGGTACGGTCTACCCCACATGTAAGGTGCTAGCGCTTCTGAAAGACTGTGTCTCGGTCATCCGTCTTCTCAAACACCATGTAGTGCGAGAAACCAAATGGAGGCGATCGAGTCTTGTGGGGAAACGTGCGCAAACCTCTGCAGAGTGTACAAACTAATCATGATTAGCCGTGTCCCCGGTTATGGACAACTTGAGTATCTAGTACTTGAATATCATTGTGAATCTCAACATGTTACTTCTAATTAATGAGGTTGGGTTTTAATTGTACTTTTAATTGGGATTGAGAATGCTGTCAACCATTCTCAATGTTTCACAACCACCATGATAGTTAAATAAATTTATTCCTTTGCAGTAGGGAAAAATTGGCTTTACGCAAAACTGTAACCATAGAGCTTTCCACCAGCCATATGTGCATATAGTATAGCTGTTTCATTCCATTACTCTCTATGTGTTACATTGCCAGCATATTCCATGTGCTGACCCATTTTCGGGCTGCAACATTAATGTTGCAGACTTTTCAGACGACGATTGAGGTGCGTTTAGGTCGTGGCCCTATACTCAGTGATGCCGCTGGAGTTGATGGACCCATTTATCTTCCAAGTCTTCCGCTGTTATTTTTATTATATGGCCTTAAGCCATATTCAGTATAATAAGTTCTTTTTGAGCCATCGATGTAATAAGTGTGTGATTGCAACTCTGCTATAAAACCTCGATGTACTGTGTGGTGTCAGCATTACTGATCCAGGGATGACACCGTAGCACAGTAGACATGATCCATTCGGGTCAGGTCGCTACACGTTTGAAGCCCTGTATGGACGAAGGTGCAGAACACCGTTGATGTGGGACGAGGTAGGAGACCGACAGTTGTTTGGACCAGACTTGATCAAGGAGTCTGAGGAGAAGGTTAAATTGATTCGTGACAGACTAAAGATTGGCCAGTCCAGGCAGAAGAGTTATGCAGACTCAAAACGCAAGGAGGTAACCTATGAAATTGGAGATCGAGCATATCTGCGAGTATCACCCTTGCGAGGAGTGAAACGTTTTGGAGTTAAGGGAAAGTTAGCCCCGAGATTTGTAGGACCGTATCGTATGTTGGAACGGATGGGAGAAGTTGCCTACAAGTTGGAGTTACCCAAGGGATTGTCAGGAGTTCATGACATGTTTCACGTTTCACAGCTGAAGAAGTGTCATGCTGAGATGGCAGATATACTGCTAAGAGATACAGTACCCCTGAAGGCGATTCAGTTGGACAATGATTTGACTTATGAGGAGAAACAAGTTAAGATTCTTGAGTTTGCCAGCAGAGTCACCCGCAGTAAGGTTATCAAGTTTTGCAAAGTTCAGTGGAGCCACCATACCGAGGATGAAGCCACCTGGGAACGAGAGGATGATCTCTGCAAAGACCACCCGCACCTATTTTCTAGCCAGACCAAATCTCGAGGGCGAGATTCATCTTAAGGGGGGTAGGATTGTAACATCCCAAATTTTCAATTTGGAATGTTATACATTAGATCATCGTTGCATATCATGTTTTATTGCTTTTCCGTTCCGTAATCCTCGAAAATCCTAAGCAACTCAAGGACCTTCGGAGAGAGTTGGGGATTTCCCGGTTTTCATATTTGATTCTTTTATCAAATAATGAAACGAGGATTTGATTTTAATTATTTTCTCTCCGAAAAATATTTCACATTAAAAATTAAAGAGAGGAGATAATATGACTTCTCCAAAATAAATGAAATATTGGAGGAAAAATATTAAAATCATTAAATTGTTTTTTATTTGATTTTATTCGGATTTATTTGCATTAGAAAAATTGCATGTTTTCAAAATTGCATTTTAGGGCCAAGAAGATGTTCATCTTGTTCTAAATATTTTATTTAGAAGGTGAAAATTTGTTTTGGCATTTTTAGATTTTTACTTATTTTTCTAGGATTTTTTTTATATCGGCAGAATTATTTAAAAAAAAGAGTTCCCGCGCCCGACTGGGCCTAAGGCCCAGCCGCCGCCGCCTCCTACGCGCGCGCGTCGCCGCCGCCGCCGCCGCTACTCGGACCGGAGTCCGAGTTAGACTCCGCGCCGCCCCGCCTTGGCCCCTACTCCAAGCCGCCACCGGCCCCGCCCTTATATACCACCGCCCCGCCACCCCAACACCCCACCGCCGCCCCGCTCCGTGCCAAGCCCCGCCGCCCGCGCCGCCTAGCCACCGCAGCCGAGCGCCGCCGCCGCCCCCGCGAGCCGCCGCCCCGCCGCCCGCACCTCGCCTCGCCGGACCTCTCGCTGGAGGTAGTCGCCGGACTCTGCCATCAGTTTTTTTATAAAAACCGTCCGGTTTTTTTAGAAACCCTAGATACGTTTTTTTGGTTTCGCCGGTTTTTCTCGGTTCTCCTAGTTAGTGGATGTTCGTCCGAACGTTCGTTTTAACGAATGGTTCTTCGCACGTTAGATACAGCTAACGAACGCTCGTATGTTAGTCTATTCGTCAGTTTTCTTTGATCGGATTTATTCCGCGATTTTCTCTGATCGCAATTTCTGATCCGATCTTAGTTTCTGTTTTTCTTTTCGCTCGTTAGTCGGAATCAGGCGATTCAAGTGCCTGGAGTTTCGTCTCGAAACCCTCTTTCCGTTTAACCAACTCAAACAAGATTTTTCTACTCTAAAATTTGACCTAGTTTCAGATTAGTAAACGAAGCTTCTTTCTTTCGCCGTTTGAGTTTCGTTGCTCCATTTGATTTTGATTCTTTTTGCGTACCGATTTCTTAATTTGAACTTTCTGGTCAACCTCTTTTATTTGAGTTTTACTTGTGCATCGTTGCTTGTTACTTATGTATGCTATTGTTTGCTTGCGATACAATTCCCGGAGTGTGAAGTGTGTTACTATGAGTCTCTAGGATTCGCTGATCGGCAGCAAGGCAAGTAACACTTTGATCATACCCTTTTATCACCCAGTTTTTATGCATTAGTTCCAATCCTCAAACATTGCATGATTACGATGTCATTAACTTGTGGGTTGGGAAGTAGTTGATGAGGTAGAACCTATTGCCCTGCTATATTCAAACCCTTGGGAGTTACTTCTATGCTTGCTTATAATACTATGCTATGCTATGCTCGTAGACGTGGTTTGGGTTTGAGTGAAATCCATGACAGATGTGAGCTTGTTAATTAATGGTTCAACTTAAAGTGGCAACTTAAGTTAACATCTAGGTGGATTGAGGCACCTGGAGTACCCAGTGTTGCCTGTATTTTATTGGAAATCCCGGAGTACCCATGTGATCTTCCTATGGACCGCCACCCAGGCTCAAAGAGAACTGGGATGATTCATGCTAGAAACTTCCATGTGCAGCCACAAGCTATTATGGGCTCTAGCATAGTTGAGTAAGTTACGTGAAGCTCTTGAAGAGGCAGATCAGCAGGTAGAGGGATGTAGGTCTGGTATGGTCTGTCCGGAGTAGAGAGTTAATGTTTCTGAAAGACTGTGTATCGGCCATCCGTTTCTCAAACACCCTGTAGTGTGAGAAAACCAACGGAGGCGATCGAGTCTTGTGGGGAAAAGTGCGCAAACCTCTGTAGAGTGTACAATCTAATCATGGTTAGCCGTGTCCCCGGTTATGGACAACTCTTGAGTATCTAGTACTTGGGTTATCACATGTATCTCATCACCTTTAATTAATATTGTTGGGTTGTTAATCACTTTAATTGGGATTGAGTTGGAGGAACCTTCTCAATGATGTTTCAACTACCATGATAGTAAAATTAAAATCTATTCCTTTGTTGTAGGGAAAAATTGGCTTTTCGCAAAAACTATAACCATAGAGCTTTCCACCAGCCATATATGCATGTAGTGATAGCATTATTCTGTTCTTTCTCTACTATGTTATATTGCCAGCATATTCCATGTGCTGACCCGTTTTCGGGCTGCAACGTATTATGTTGCAGACTTTTCAGACGAGGAGTAAGGTTCACTAGGTCGTTTTCGTGCAGCTCATCTATGCCGTTGGAGTTGATGGACTCACTTTATCTTCCAAGCCTTCCGCTATTATCGTATTAGATGGCCTTAAGCCATATTATTGTAATAAGTTCTCTCTTGAGACATTCGATGTAATAAGTGTGTGATTGCTACTCTGTTCGAAATCCTTCGAGTACTGTGTGTGTCATCATTACCGATCCAGGGATGACACTGAAGCATAGGGACTTAACCATCTGAGGTCGGGTCGCTACAGTTGGATGCACACCCACTAGTTTCTTTTGTTGAGCTTTCATACATTTATAGCTCTAGTGCATCCGTTGCATGGAAATCCCTACTCCTTGCATTAACATCAATCGGTGGGCATCTCCATAGCCCATTGATTAGCCTCGTTGATGTGAGACTTTCTCCTTTTTTGTCTTCTCCAAATAACCCCCCTCATTATATTCTATTCCACCCATAGTGCTATGTCCATGGCTCACGCTCATATATTGCGTGAAAGTTTATAGGTTTGAGATTACTAAAGTATGAAACAATTGCTTGGCTTGTCATCGGGGTTGTGCATGATGAGAGCATTCTTGTGTGACGAAAATGGAGCATGACTAAACTATATGATTTTGTAGGGATGAACTTTCTTTGGCCATGTTATTTTTAGAGGACACAATTGCTTAGTTAGTATGCTTGAAGTATTATTATTTTTATGTCAATATGAACTTTTATCTTGAAACTTTCGGATCTGAATATTCATACCACAATTAAGAAAAATTACATTGAAATTATGCCAAGTAGCATTCCACATCAAAAATTCTGTTTTTATCATTTACCTACTCGAGGATGAGTAGGAATTAAGCTTGGGGATGCTTGATATGTCTCCAACGTATCTATAATTTTTGATTGCTCCATGCTATATTATCTACTGTTTTGGACAATATTGGGCTTTATTATCCTCTTTTATATTATTTTTGGGACTAACCTATTAACCGGAGGCCCAACCCAGGATTGCTGTTTTTTGCCTATTTCAGTGTTTCGAAGAAAAGGAATATCAAACAGAGTCGAAACAGAATGAAACCAACTGGAGAAGTTATTTTTGGAAGGAAAGCTACCGGAAAAACTTGGAGTGCACGTCAGGAAAGTAACGAGGGAGCCACGAGGCAGGGGGGCGCGCCCTCCACCCTCGTGGGCCCCTCGTGACTCCCCTGACGTACTTCTTTCAGCCATATATACCCACGTACCCTAAAACTATCGAGGAGCACAATAGATCGGGAGTTCCGCCGCCAGAAGCCTCCGTAGCCACCGAAAGCCAATCTAGACCCGTTCCGACACCCTGCCGGAGGGGGCAATCCCTGTCCTGCGGCCATCTTCATCATCCCGGTGCTCTCCATGATGAGGAGGGAGTAGTTCTCCCTCGGGGCTGAGGGTATGTACCAGTAGCTATGTGTTTGATCTCTCTCTCTCTCTCATGTTCTTGAGGTGATACAATCTTGATGTATCGCGAGCTTTGCTATTATAGTTGGATCATATGATGTTTTCTCCCCCTCTACTCTCTTGTAATGGATTGAGTTTCCCCTTTGAAGTTACCTTATCGGATTGAGTCTTTAAAGATTTGAGAACACTTGATGTATGTCTTGCCGTGTGTATCTGTGGTGACAATGGGATACCACGTGATTCACTTGATGTATGTTTTGGTGATCAACTTGCGGGTTCCGCCCATGAACCTATGCATAGGGGTTGGCACACGTTTTCGTCATGATTCTCCGGTAGAAACTTTGGGGCACTCTTTGAGGTTCTATGTGTTGGTTGAATAGATGAATCTGAGATTGTGTGATGCATATCGTATAATCATACCCCCGGATACTTGAGGGGACATTGGAGTATCTAGGTGACATTAGGGTTTTGGTTGATTTGTCTTAAGGTGTTATTCTAGTACGAACTCTAGGGATGTTTGTGACACTTATAGGAATAGCCCAACGGATTGATTCGAAAGAATAACTTTGAGGTGGTTTCGTACCCTACCATAATCTATTCGTTCGTTCTCCTCTATTAGTTACTTTGGAGTGACTCTTTGTTGTATGTTGAGGGATAGTTATGTGATCCAATTATGTTATTATTGTTGAGAGGACTTGCACTAGTGAAAGTATGAACCCTAGGCCTTGTTTCCTAGCATTGCAATACCGTTTACGCTCACTTTTATCATTAGTTACCTTGCTGTTTTTATAGTTTCAGATTACAAAAATCTATATCTACCATCCATATACCACTTGTATCACCATCTCTTCGCCGAACTAGTGCACCTATACAATTTACCATTGTATTAGGTGTGTTGGGGACACAAGAGACTCTTTGTTATTTGGTTGCAGGGTTGCTTGAGAGAGACCATCTTCATCCTACGCCTCCTACGGATTGATAAACCTTAGGTCATCCACTTGAGGGAAATTTGCTACTGTCCTACAAACCTCTGCACTTGGAGGCCCAACAACGTCTACAAGAAGAAGGTTGTGTAGTAGACATCATTGCACCAGTCCATAGATGGATTGTTGGAGCTTGCACACTTTGTTAGCATCTTTAGGATTGACAAAACTTTCTGGTTGCATCATATACAACTCTTCTTTAATAAATCCATTAAGGAATGTAGTTTTGATATCCATTTGCCAGATTTCATAAAATGCGGCAACTGCTAACATGATTCAGACACACTTTTAAGCATTGATACGAGTGAGAAAATCTCATCGTATTCAACACCTTGAACTTTGTCGAAAACATTTTGCAACAATTTGAGCTTTGTAGATAGTAACACTACTATCAGCATCTGTCTTCCTCTTAAAGATCCATTTATTCTGAATGGCTCACCAATCAACGGGCAAGTCAATCAAAGTCCATACTTTGTTCACATACATGGATCCCATCTCACATTTCATGGCCTTAAGCCATTTCGCGGAATCTGGGCTCATCATCGCTTCCTCATAGTTCGTAGGTTCATCATGGTCTAGTAACATGACTTCTAGAACATGATTATGGTACCACTCTGGTGCGGATCTTACTCTGGATGACCTACGAGGTTTGGTAGTAACTTGATCAGAAGTTTCATGATCATCATCATTAGCTTCCTCACTAATTGGTGTAGGAATCACTGGAACTAATTTCTGTGATGAACTACTTTCCAATAAGGGAGCAGGTACAATTACCTCATCAAGTTCTACTTTCCTCCCACTCACTTCTTTCGAGAGAAACTCCTTTTGTAGAAAGGATCCATTCTTAGCAACGAATATCTTGCCTTCGGATCTGTGATAGAAGGTGTACCCAACAGTCTCCTTTGGGTATCCTATGAAGACACATTTCTCCGATTTGGGTTCGAGCTTATCAGGTTGAAGCTTTTTCACATAAGCACCGCAGCCCCAAACTTTAAGAAACAACAACTTGGGTTTCTTTCCAAACCACAGTTCATATGGTGTCGTCTCAACGGATTTCCATGGTGCCCTATTTAACGTGAATGCAGCTATCTCTAAAGCATAACCCCAAAATGATAGAGGTAAATCAGTAAGAGACATCATAGATCGCATCATATCTAATAAAGTGCAGTTACGATGTTCGGACACACCATTACGCTGTGGTGTTCCGCATTGTTTCAAATGAAGACCAAACTCGTAACTCAAATATTCTCCTCCATGATTAGATCGTAGAAACTTTATTTTGTTGTTACGTTGATTTTCCACTTCACTCTGAAATTCTTTGAACTTTTCAAATGTTTTAGACTTATGTTTCATCAAGTAGATATACCCATATCTGCTCAAATCATTTGTGAAGGTTAGAAAATAACAATACCCGCCACGAGCATCAACACTCATCGGACCGCCTACATCAGTATGTATTATTTCCAATAAGTTTGTTGCTCGTTCCATTGTTCCGGAGAATGGAGTCTTAGTCATCTTGCCCATGAGGCATTGTTCGCAAGCATCCAGTGATTCATAATCAAGTTATTCCAAAAGCTCATCAGCATGGAGTTTCTTCATGCGCTTTACACCAATATGACCTAAACGGTGATGCCACAAATAAGTTGCACTACCATTATTAACTAAATAATCGTATCGCAATATTATGAATGTGTGTATCACTATGATCAAGATTCAGTAAACCATTTACATTGGATGTAAGACCATAGAAGGTTTTATTCATGTAAACAAAACAACAATTATTCTTTGACTTAAATGAATAACCGTATCGCAATAAACATGATCCAATCATATTTATGCTCAACGCGAACACCAAATAACATTTATTTAGTTCCAATACTCATCCTTAAGGTAGAGGGGGTATGCGATGGTGATATTATCAACCTTGGAATCACTTCCAACACACATCATCACCTCGCCCTCAACTAGTCTCTGTTCATTTTGTAACTCGTGTTTCAAGTTACTAATCATAGCAACTGAACTAGTATCAAATACCCAGGGGCTACTATGAACACTAGTAAAGTACACATCAATAACATGTATATCATATATACTTTTGTTCACTTTGCCATCCTTCTTATCCACCAAGTATTTGGGGCAGTTCCGCTTCCAGTGACCAGTTCCTTTGTAGTAGAAGCACTCAGTCTTAGGCTTAGGTCCAGACTTGGGCTTCTTCACTTGAGCAGCAACTTGCTTGGCGTTCTTCTTTGAAGTCCCCTTTCTTTTCCTTTGCCCATTTTTCTTTAAACTAGTGGTCTTATTAACCATCAACACTTGATGCTCTTTCTTGAATTCTACCTTCATCGATTTCAGCATCACGAAGAGCTCGGGAATCGTTTTCATCATACCTTGCATATTATAGTTCATCACGAAGTTCCAGTAACTTGGTGATAGTGACTAGAGAATTCTGTCAATCACTATCTTATCTAGAAGATAAACTCCCACTTGATTCAAGTGATTGTAGTACTCAGACATTCTGATCACATGCTCACTGGTTGAGCTATTCTCCTCCATCTTGTAGGCAAAGTACTGTCAGAGGTCTCATACCTCTCGACATGGGCATGAGTCTGAAATACTAATTTCAACTCTTGGAACATCTTATATGCTCCGTGGCGTTCAAAATTTTATGAAGTCCCAGTTCTAAGCTGTAAAGCATGGCTCACTAAACTATCAAGTAGTCATCATACCGAGCTTGCCAAACGTCCATAACGTCTGCATCTGCTCCTGCAATAGGTCCGTAACCTAGCGGTGCATCAAGGACATAATTCTTCTGTGCAGCAATGAGGATAATCTTCAGATCACGGAGCTAGTCCGCATCATTGCTACTAACATCTTTCAACATATTTTTCTCTAGGAAAATATCATAAATAAAATGGGGAAGCTATACGCAAGCAATTGATCTACAACATAGATATGCAAATACTATCAGGACTAAGTTCATGATAAATTTAAGTTCCATTAATCATATTACTTAAGAACTCCCACTTAGATAGACACCCCTCTAATCATCTAAATGATCATGTGATCCATATCAACTAAACCATGTCCGATCATCACGTGAGATGGAGTAGTTTTCAATGGTGAACATCACTATGTGGATCATATATACTATATGATTCACGCTCGACCTTTCGGTCTCAGTGTTCCGAGGCCATATCTGCATATGCTAGGCTCGTCAAGTTTAACTCGAGTATTATGATTGTGCAAAACTGGCTTGCACCCGTTATATGTGAACATAGAGCTTATCACACCCGATCATCACGTGGTGTCTCGGGACGACGAACTGTAGCAATGGTGCATACTCAGGGAGAACACTTATACCTTGAAATTTAGTGAGAGATCATCTTATAATGCTACCACCGTACTAAGAAAAATAATATGCAATCAATATAAGTGATATGATATGGCCATCATCATCTTGTGCCTTTGATCTCCATCTCCGAAGCACCATCATGATCACCATCGTCACCGGCTTGACACCTTGATCTCCAACGTAGCATCGTTGTCGTCTCGCCAACTACTGCTTCTATGACTATCGCTACCGCTTAGTGATAAAGTAAAGCAATTACATGGCGATTGCATTTCATACAATAAACCGACAACCATATGGCTCCTGCCAGTTGCCGATAACTGTTTTCCAAAACATGATCATCTCATACAACAATTTATATAATCACGTCTTGACCATATCACATCACAACATGCCCTGCAAAAACAAGTTAGATGTCCTCTACTTTGTTGTTGCAAGTTTTACGTGGCTGCTACGGGCATAGCAATAACCATTCTTACCTACACATCAAAAACCACAAGGCGGTATAGTGATTGCTTTTTGATCTTCAGAAAGAACCCTGTTCATTGAATCCGATTCAACTAAACATGGGGAAACTGACACCCGCCAGCCACCTGTGTGCAAAGCACGTCGGTAGAACCAGTCTCACGAACGCGGTCATGTAATGTCTGTCCGTGCCACTTCATCCAACAATACCGCCGAATCAAGAAAGAACTAGTGATGGCATGTGAGGGAGTCCTGGATTAGGGGGTGTTTGGGTAGCCGGACTATACCTTCGGCCGGACTCCTGGACTATGAAGATACAAGATTGAAGACTTTGTCCCGTGTCCGGATGGGACTTTCCTTGGCGTGGAAGGCAAGCTTGGCGATGCGGATATTCAAGATCTCCCACCATTGTAACCGACTCTGTGTAACCCTAACCCTATCTGGTGTCTATATGAACCGGAGGGTTGTAGTCCGTAGGCAATCAACTCCATACACAACAATCATACCATAGGCTAGCTTCTAGGGTTTAGCCTCCTTGATCTCGTGGTAGATCTACTCTTGTACTACCCATATCATCAATATTAATCAAGCAGGAGTAGGGTATTACCTCCATCGAGAGGGCCCGAACCTGGGTAAAACAAAGTGTCCCCTGTCTCCTGTTACCATCCGGCCTAGACGCACAGTTCAGGACCCCCTACCCGAGATCCGCCGGTTTTGAGACCGACATTGGTGCTTTCATTGAGAGTTCCTCTGTGCCGTGACAATCAGGAAGGATGCCTCTTCCCGTATTTAAATACGGTGCCGTTGCTAAGGGAGCCTTGGCTGTTGGCCAGACCCTCCGGCTAGGTGGTTTTCTCATGACCGCCTGTTCGGCTGTTGCGCCGACGGTGACCTCTCGGGTCATCAAAAGCAACCTACACGTCAGCTCGGAGCTTGTCGAGCAGCTAGATCCAATGGAGCTCTCTTCTGTAAACGAGCTCTTGGATCGCATCGCCGCCCTGGGGGTCGCTATGGATTACGACCAGGTTGGGCTTAAACCCGATCTAAGAGAAATTAACTCTCCCCAAGTCACCCACCACGTTGCCGTGGTAGAGACGCTGTACAGCGACCCTTCATCTATTTTAAGGACTAGCTACATCCGAATTCCTGACTCCTCCAAGCCGGATACCCGCGAAGGAGAGGATGTAACTCAAGACCTGAGCTTAAGATCAAGCAACGGGCTAGATTCGTTGGACAACATCCAAGAATCCGAACTTCAGAGTTCGGAAACTCTCCGGCCTCCGAATCGTGGTGAGGTTTCAGATTCAACGGCACCCGCCCACCCGAACATAAGAGATCTCTCCCAAATCAGGCAGAGGCCCGAGGAAACAGTACATCATTACTGGGCCAGATTCCTCCTGGTTATGAACAGGATAAAGGATTGCCGCGAGGAAGACGCAATCTCAATTTTTTGCAGTAATTGCACGGACGAGGGAATCCTTAACGCCGTAAGTCGCCGTGATATTACACGCTTCGCTGACATAGCGTCCATAGTACAAAAATATTGTGCGATGGAAAGCGCCTGGAAAACCGAAATAAAATTTTGGGATAATCCGGCCTTGAATAGTAATCTTGTCCGAACTAAGAGGGTGCATCATCATAGGACACCCGGGATAAACACCAAAAAGCCAAAACCCTCTACAGGGCATGGAACTGTACTGGAAAGGTGGCTTGATGGACCCTGTAGAATTCACAATACAGAGGACGCCACACCAACTCACAGCCTTAGAGCTTGTTGGATACTCCGGCAGGTGGCCAAAATTGGTGAGGATCTCTTAATCCTGGAGGCCGTAGAAAACCAGCCCGAGAACACCAGTACCGTTCTCACGGTCTTCGAGACTTTCGCATCAAACAATAGGCGAAAAAGAACACTCCGCAGCCTCGCCGAAGTCTATCAAGTTGCAACAATAAATCCATGGAGCGACACTGCCATTACCTTCAACACAAGTGATGAACCTAGATTCCGAACAGCCCGAGCACCAGCCGCATTGGTCCTCAGTCCCATAGTGGACGGCTTTCACCTCACCAAGGTGCTCATGGATGGAGGCAGCGGATTGAACCTCATTTATGAGGAAACCCTTCAAAAATGGAAATAGACTGGAACCGCGTCGAGCGAAGCAACACAACCTTTAGAGGAATAATCCCCAGTCGGGAAGCGCGCTGCACAGGAAAAATCACACTTGATGTGGTGTTTGGCACGCCGGATAATTACAGGTCCGAAGTCACGTTTCAGGTGGCCCCGTTTAAAAGCGGACATCACGCTTTACTAGGGCGGGAAGCATTCACAATCTTCCAAGAAATACCCCATTACGGGTACATGAAGCTTAAGATGCCCGAGCCAAATGGAATTATCACTCTAGCTAGTGATCTGGACATAGCACTCCGCGCCGAAAATAAGACGGCCGCATTAGCCCTTGAGGCACTATCCGAAGCCTTAGCGGCCGAGGAACTGACGGCGCTGTGCTCCACGGTTAACAAGGATGATGTGATACTCGATAAGAGATCCAAATCCACATCCTTCAAGCCAGCTGACGAAATAGTCAAATTCCAGGTCCATCCAACGGACCCCAATAAAACAGCTTCCATCAGGGCACGACTGAACCCTGATGTAGACGCCGCACTGCGAGAGTTCCTACAAGAGAACTAGGACATCTTCGCCTGGCACCCTTCAGACATGCCAGGGATCCCATGCAGGCTGGCCGAACACAGCTTAAATATCCTAAAAGGATTCAAACCTGTCAAACAAGCCCTTCGGCGTTTTTCCGAACCCAAGAGACAGGCTATGGGAGAGGAGCTAGCCAAGCTATTGGAGGCCGGATTCATTAGAGACATAAAACATCCGGACTGGCTAGCAAACTTGGTGATGGTACTAAAGAAGAACAAATCCTGGCGCCTGTGTGTCGATTTTAAAGACCTTAACAAGGCTTGCCCAAAGGATCCCTTCCCCCTCCCCCGTATCGATCAAATTATCGATGCCACCGCAGGACATGACGCGTTGTGTTTCCTCGACGCATACTCCAGTTACCATCAAATCAAGATGGCAGAATCAGACCAAGCTGCAACAGCATTCATCACACCATACGGCCCATTCTGCTTCAACACAATGCCCTTCGGGCTGAAGAACGCCGGTGCAACATATCAGTGCATGATCCAGACATGTCTGGCAAATCAGATCGGCAAAACAGTGGAGGCGTATGTGGATGATGTGGTCATCAAATCAAGACATGTCGAATCTCTAATAGACGACTTGAGGCTTACATTCGATAACCTTGGAAAATATGACATCAAGCTCAATCCGGAAAAATGCGTCTTTGGCGTTCCAGCCGGAAAGCTCTTGGGCTTCATTGTATCCGGTAGAGGAATTGAAGCAAATCCAGCCAAGATCCGAGCTTTTTCACAATTGGATATCCCAAAGGACCTCAAACAAATACAAAAACTAACCGGATGTGTGGCGGCTTTAAGCCGCTTCATCTCCCGCTTGGGAGAAAAGGCACTACCCCTCTATCGCCTCCTTCGGCGGACCGAACACTTCGAGTGGACGGAGGCCGCCACGGCTGGACTTGATGAAATAAAAGCCATATTGGCAACAAACCCAGTCCTGGCTGCGCCGAACACCGGCGAACCAATGTTATTGTACATTGTAGCAACACATCAAGCTGTCAGTGCAGTGCTCGTTGTCGAGCGGGAAACGGACGGACACAAATTCCCCCTTCAAAGGCCGGTCTACTACGTATCCACTGTCCTCACTCCATGCAAATCACGGTACCCACATTATCAAAAGATTGCATACGCGGTATTCATGGCATCCCGGAAGCTACGACACTACTTTCAAGAGTGTTCCATAACAGTAGCCTAAGTACCACTCAACGATATTATCAACAACCGCGACGCAACGGGCCGGATTGCAAAATGGGCCATCGAGCTTCTCCCGTTCGATATAACCTATAAGCCACGGCGAGCTATTAAATCGCAAGTTTTGGCCGACTTCGTCGCAGAATGGACAGAGGCCGAGCTCCCTAAAGAGTACGTCACATATTCAAACTGGATTATGCATTTCGACGGCTCCAAAATGTTGGCCGGACTGGGGGCTAGCGTCGTCCTGACGTCCCCCACAGGATACATAGTCCAATATGTGCTCCAGATCATGTACATGGATTCCAACAACGCAGCCGAATATGAGGCCCTCCTACATGGTCTCCGGATAGCAGTATCCATGGGTATCCAGTGCCTAGAGGTACGCGAGGATTCAAACCTCGCGATATCCCAAATAAATGGAGACTTTGACGCCAAGGACCAAAAAATGGCAGCTTACCGCAACGCTGTCCTAAAAATGTCAGCTCGGTTCGAAGGGCTGGAGTTTCACCATATAGCCCGAGAAAACAATCAAGCAGTGGACGTCCTGGCACGCATCGGAGCAAAACGCGATGCAGTCCCCCCCAACATCTTTTTGGAAAGATTGTTCAAGCCATCCGTAACATGGGAGGGGGAACCCGTAAATACTAGCCCCGACCCAGCCGCACCACTCGACGCCGAACAATCTGACACAATTGGAGGCTCTGCCAATGAAATTACACCTTCAGCCCACGTAATAATGGCGGTCATCGCCCCGTGGACAGAACCATTCCTAGCCTACCTTACTAGGCAGGAACTCTCGGAGGACCAAAACGAGGCCCGCTGCATAGTGCGGCGATCTAAAGCCTATAGAGTCCATGAGGGAGAGCTTTATAAGAAAAGCACTACCGGAGTCCTTCAAAGGTGCATCTCCGAAGAGGAAGGGCGGAACCTTCTGGCTGAAATTCATGCCGGACTCGGTGGTCACCATGCCGCTGCTCGGTCCCTTGTTAGCAAGGCTTTCCGTACAGGCTTTTATTGGCCGACGGCCCGGGCAAACGCTCAGGACTTAGTCCAACGATGCGCTGGTTGCCAACTTTTTGCCAACCAAAGCCATATGCCACCCACCGCACTCCAAACTATACCCATCACCTGGCCTTTTGCGGTCTAGGGGCTTGACATGGTCGGACCCCTTAAAGGTGGGACTGATAGGAAAAAATACTTACTGGTCATGGTGGATAAATTCACCAGATGGATAGAAGCCAAGCCTGTTAAAACGGCCGAGTCCGGACCTGTGATAGACTTCATATCTGGGGTGGTACACCGCTATGGCATCCCCCACAGCATCATAACCGATAACGGTACAAATTTTACCGCCGATGAGGTAAAACTCTGGTGCAAAAACATGGGCATCAAGCTCGATTATGCTTCCGTCTATCACCCACAAACCAACGGCCAGGTCGAACGTGCAAATGGTCTTATCATGAGCGGCATTAAACCCAGACTAGTGCGGTCCCTCAAGGAATCTAACACGCACTGGGTAGAGGAGCTCGACTCCGTGCTATGGGGGCTGCGGACCATGCCAAATCGCACCATCGGATACACACCATTTTTTATGGTGTACGGCGCAGAGGAAATTCTGCCATGTGACATAATTCATGACTCACCTAGAGTGCGCATGTACGAAGAAAGAGAAGCCGAGCTCGATCGGCAGGACAACTTGGACGCCCTGGAGGAGGAGCGTAGCATGGCAAAAGCCCGTTCCGCATTTTATCAACAGCAGGCCCAAAGATATCAAAGCAGAGAAGTACGGGCCAAAAACTACAATGTTGGCGAACTAGTTCTATGCCTGCCGGATAAGCAAAAGGACAAACTCAAGCCCAAGTGGGAAGGTCCATTCATAATCAACCAAGTCCTGACTGGCAGGGCGTACCGCCTGCGAGATGCGTCGGATAACCGACTCGAGCCGAACCCGTGGAACGCCACCTGTCTCCGAAGATTCTATGCCTAGCGCCGGACTCTGGGTTCGTCTCCTTCCTCTGTCCATTTTTTGCATTTTTCTGTCTTACATTTCTCTCCTTCCCCTCTTTCCTTTTATAGCCCTTAAAGGCTTATCTAGTGACGCGCCACTCGCGCTCATTAAACCTGGGGGCTTCTTTAACAGAAGCTTATTTATACGGGCTTCACGCCCAACACATGCGTCAAACTTCCGCATGTACCTTTTTCTTCACCATTATATGCATCGATATGACTTAAGTTTTGGCCAAGCTGGGTTGCCTGGCTCCTGTGCTTACCCCTACGTTCCCGATTGTTCGGCTAGGTGGTAAAGGGAGCACCTCTGCGATTGTTACTGCCGGGTCAGCCGGATATGTACCTCAGACTGGGTGAAGCCGAAAGCTAGCGTTCTTAAGGGAATATTCGGTCGGTGAGATAAAAGATGATCTTTTTACTCATTTTATGCGCCCCCTGATGCTTTTTTCTATGTCTTTTTACACAGTCCGGACATGCACTTTAGGGCATGCCTCCCAGCGAAAGGAACCCCTAACGGAACTATTCTCTCTGGAAGATGTTTCTTACTAACCATGTAATATAACATAACTAGTTGGGCACTTGTCTGATAAAGCACTAATGACCCCTACGCCTGGTCTCCACACATACCACGGTTCTTATATAACCGCTATGGTATTCGGACACACTCCGGACCGCCAGGTCCCGAGGTTGAAGCGAAAAGGTCGGCAATGACAAACGATCTACAATCCGGCTAGAAGGCATTGTACATGTCAATTCAAAATTACATAGTCATTCTGACTGATTGTATTCCTCTTCTATACCATCTAACAGGCTGTCTAATTTACAGTCCTGCTGGGAATACTACGCGGCCAACTCTACTTGGCCGTATACTAAGATCACAGGGATCTCCTTCCCGTCAGGCCCCACTGGTCCGACCTCGGCCATGTGGTTCGGGTCAGACTTCGTAAAACGGGTCTTCACCATGGCCCAGGCTTCCCTAGCGCCTTTTCGGCAGGCCGATATCTTCCACAACCGGAAGCGCCGCCGAGCTCCCTTCAGCTTCTCCGCAAGCTCTCCAAGGCCCTCGGGCACGGAGTGGGCAGGCCATAAGGCTTGGGCAACACCTCGCATCGCCTGCCGAATTCGCTCATGCAGTTGCGTGAGTTCGGGGAGAAGGTCACCCGTAGAACCGGGCATCTCCTCTTCAGGACGACCTGTGAGCATACCTACAGACATTACTCTATTAGTCGACTTCCTCGCCGAACTCTTTTTTCAAAGTTCGTTCAAGCACTTACTAAAAATGTCGCGTTGAAGCCGCTGATTCTCCTTCGTGGAGTCCGACAGCTGGCCACGAACATCTTTAAGTTCGACGTACAGCTTGGTGTTGGCATCCTGAAGATCATTCTTCTCTCGCCTCACCCTTGTCAACATACTCTCACCGGCCTTTAGCTGGCGTAAGAGTTGTTGCTTGTCCGGATCGAGTCCGGCGCCATCTGCAATACGATTTGTCAGATTTGCACCCACACCGCATAATACTAATCTTTCGAAGTGTATCTTACCTGAGGGGGTCTCTTTGGACTCCCCTGCTGCGGTAGTGCGGCTTCTAGTTGAGGCTTGCACTTTTCCAGCTCCTGGGACAGTACAGTATTCTTCTCTGTAAGAACCTTCATATTAAATGATCCTTAAATCAGTTACTCTAACTATTTCAAGTCTCGGGGGCTACTGGTATATATATATTTGACCAAAATTTTCTTACCCGTATGTCTTTTACATACTGCTTCGTGGCTCTGGCTAAACCATTTTGAGCGGCACGGAGGTATGCATCTCCCGAATTAAAGGCATCTAAAGCCTCTTGGGAGAAACAAGCGTCGCGTAGAACTGTCCGGCGACACCTGTGGTTCATGGCACTCTCCACTTCAGAATTTGTGGCAGACAGCCTGTCCTCATCCTCTGTCGAAGGAGCGTCCGGTACGCGCCTCGTGCTCGCCTCCGCTTCCTGGCCAGCCGTTGGAGCCTGGCTAGTGGAGGCGCAATTGGCAACCTCTCCGGATGTATTCCGGCGAGGTCTCTTCGTTCTGAAGATAGCACGAACGTTAATATGCCCTGACAGAATAACACCAGGGAAACAAAGGGTGCGCTATACCTTTGCACCGGCATCTCAGTCCGGACTTCATTCCTTTTTGCCCCACGGGGCCCTGCGGCCCCTCATTGGCTAGCCGCCGCAGGTTCGGCCTCCTACCTCAGAAAACTCCCCTGCAAAACACGGTTGTCGTCAGAAACACCGGAATACGCGAGAGTTCAATCTCTCTCAAGGGAATGAGACTCCGGTTTCTGTCACCTGGGAGGCCGGAATTAACCCTGGGTAATCAGCCATGATGGCTACCAAGGTATTGTCCTTGCTTAACTGATGGAACACCCCGTCTATAAGCTCCACCAATATGTCCGAATCCTCTTCGGAGTCCGGATCAAGGGACCGTTCTGGGTCCTCGGGCTGTGGAGGGCGGCTGTTTATATCCTTTACCTCCTGTCGCAGTTCCTGCACTGAAGTTGTTAGACTACATATCTAACCGTGGGAGTATAAAACAAACGGGCAAGCGCGATTATTCACTTACCCAACTTGGAGGATCGTACATAGTAAATCCGGCCTGCGGATTGACGCGGAGGAATTCCTCCTTTTCTCCCTTATACAAAGAGGATAAGATCTTTATTAAGGCGGCGGCTGAGTCCGGCCCCTTACGACCATAACGTGTGGCGTCATCCTCCCCGTTGAAATCCCACATGGGGTGGCCTCTATATTGAAGCGGCTGCACCCCCCGCATAATGCGTGCGGCCATGACTCCAATCATGGTTAGTCCGGAATGAGCCAACAGTCTTATCCGGCCCATCGGGTAAAGGACGTCTCTGTCACTTTCTCTCTGAGAGCTCCGTGGACGCCAGCTCAAGCGTTTCTTCAATGGAGCACTATTGAACTCAGGGAGACCGACCCGGATAGGGTCCGGTAGCGGGATGTCATCTATGTAAAACCATTCCGAAGGCCAGTCCTCGGATGCCTTCTTTGGGGTTCCGGATAGGTATCCGGTCCCGGCGATGCGCCATACTTCGGCTCCGCCCACTTGATATATAGACCCCTTTTCAGAACGGGGCACCAGGCAGAATAACCTCTTCCACAGCGCAAAATGAGCCTCAACGCCTAAAAATAGCTCGTAGAGGGCGAGGAAACCTGCAATGTGCAATACGGAGGCGGGCGTGAGATTGTGCAGCTGGAGGCCGTAGAACTCCAGAAGCCCGCGGAGGAATGGGTGAATTGGAAATCCCAGTCCCCTTATTAGGTAGGGGACGAGGCACACCCGCTCCCCTTTAGAAGGATTGGGGGTGTTCTCCGCTTGTTTTCCGCCATTATAGGTGGCGAGACCAGCTCGGACCGGGACCATGCATGCCTGAGGGAGGAATCCCTGGGCCTGAAGTGACGCTAACTTGCTATGCGGGATGGTGCAACTCTCCCAGTCCCCGGGTTTGGGACCGGAGGGGCGAGGGGAGGAGCTGCGACGGCTGGTCATGTTGGAATGGACCTTTGCTGGAAGCGCTCTAATGATAACTCGCGGAAAGGAGAAGATGTGGTTTGGACCTAAATCCCCATCCCGTTAAATAGGCGGCTTGTTTATACGGCTAGGGGTGTGGATGTAAAAACGCCCCGGCTTTTCGCATTTGTTTGAACATGTGGAAGACGGCCATTATTGGGCATGGAAGCCGAGGAGGACTACATTACAAAAATCGGACATTATTCCTACAGGTACACAAGATTTGGAGAGGAACCCGCCTTGCAATGCCGAACAATCTGCGTGCCGTACTCATCGTCATTGAAGCCTGGTTCGGGGGCTACTGAGGGAGTCCTGGATTAGGGGGTGTTCGGGTAGCCGGACTATACCTTCGGCCGGACTCCTGGACTATGAAGATACAAGATTGAAGACTTCGTCTCGTGTCCGGATGGGACTTTCCTTGGCGTGGAAGGCAAGCTTGGCGATGCGGATATTCAAGATCTCCCACCATTGTAACCGACTCTGTGTAACCCTAACCCTATCCGGTGTCTATATAAACCGGAGGGTTGTAGTCCGTAGGCAATCAACTCCATACACAACAATCATACCATAGGCTAGCTTCTAGGGTTTAGCCTCCTTGATCTCGTGGTAGATCTACTCTTGTACTACCCATATCATCAATATTAATCAAGCAGGAGTAGGGTATTACCTCCATCGAGAGGGCCCGAACCTGGGTAAAACAAAGTGTCCCCTGTCTCCTGTTACCATTCGGCCTAGATGCACAGTTCGGGACCCCCTACCCGAGATCCGCCAGTTTTGACACCGACGGCAAGCAATATGTATATACCCACGCCCACAACTCCTTTGTGTTCTACTCATGCATATAACAACTACTCATAGACCTGGCTCTGATGCCACTGTTGGGGAACGCAGTATTTCAGAATTTTCCTACGATCACGCAAGATCTATCTAGGGATGCATAGCAACGAGAGGGGAGACCAAAAGCGGAAGCGTTAAGAAACGCGGTTGATCTAGTCGAACATCTTCGTGATCCAACCGATCAAGTACTGAACGCACGGCACCTTCGCGATTTGCACACGTTCATCTCGGTGATGTCCCTCATACTCTTGATCCAGTTGAGGCTGAGGGAGAGTTTCGTCAGCACAACGACGTGTTGAGGGTGATGATGAAGTTACCGGCGCAGGGCTTCGCCTAAGCACTACGACGATATGACCGCGGTGTGTATCTGTGGAGGGGGGCATTGCACACGGCTAAAACAATTGTCAACTTGTGTGTCTATAGGGTGCCCCCTCCCCCGTATATAAAGGAGGGGAGGAGGGGGCCGGCCGACCCTCATGGTGCGCCCCAAGGGGGGATTCCTACTCCTACTAGGAGTAGGTTTCCCCCCTTTCCTAGTCCTAATAGGAGGGGGGAGGAAGGGGAAGAGGAGAAGAAGGAAAGGGGGGTCAGCCCCCTTCCAATTCGGATTGGGGTTGGGGGCGCGCCCCACCTCTTGGCTGCCTCCTCTCTCTTCCACTAAAGCCCATTGAGGGAGTCCTGGATTAGGGGGTGTTCGGGTAGCCGGACAATACCTTCAGCCGGACTCCTGGACTATAAAGATACAAGATTGAAGACTTCATCCCGTGTCTGGATGGGACTTTCCTTGGCGTGGAAGGCAAGCTTGGCGATGCGGATATTCAAGATCTCCTACCATTGTAACCGACTCTGTGTAACCCTAACCCTATCCGGTGTCTATATAAACCGGAGGGTTGTAGTCCGTAGGCAATCAACTCCATACACAACAATCATACCATAGGCTAGCTTCTAGGGTTTAACCTCCTTAATCTCGTGGTAGATCCACTCTTGTACTACCCATATCATCAATATTAATAAAGCAGGAGTAGGGTATTACCTCCATCGAGAGGGCCCGAACCTGGGTAAAACAAAGTGTTCCCTGCCTCATGTTACCATCCGGCCTAGACGCACAGTACGGGACCCCCTACCCGAGATCCGCCGGTTTTGACACCGACATTGGTGCTTTCATTGAGAGTTCCTCTATGTCGTCGCCTTTAGGCCCGATGGCTCCTTTGATCATCAACAACGATGCGGTCCAGGGTGAGATTTTTCTCCCCGGACAGATCTTCGTCTTCGGCGGCTTCGCACTGCGGGCGAATTCACTTGGCCACCTGGAGCCGATCGAAAGCTACGCCCCTGGCCATCAAGTCAGGTTTGGAAGCCTAAACTACATGGCAGACATCTGTGGAGATTCAATCTTCGACGGATTCGAGCCACAGCCAAGCGCGCCGCATTGTCTCGTGGGGCATGATCTAGCTCTGCCACCGAACAGTACCCTGGAGGCCGCAAACGCACCGGCTCTAACCCTTAATTTGGAGCGGGCTGCGCCAATCGAGGGTGAGCGGTTGGACGTCACCTCGGGGGCTGTAATCTCAAAGCGATCAAGCCAAACTCCAGCCCGGACTCTGCACGGCCCGTGAATCCAAGGAGCCGGATTCCTCTCCGAACTCCGAACCCCTCGCGTCCCTGCCGATCGAACCCGATTGGGCACCAATAATGGAGTTCACCGCCGCGGACATCTTTCAGCACTCGCCCTTCGGCGACATCCTGAAATCTCTAAAGTCTCTCTCTTATCAGGAGAGCCCTGGCCGGATTACGGTCAGCAAGGATGGGATACGGATGATGAAGAAATTCAAAGCCCACCAACCACCCACTTGGTAGCCACTGTCGACAATTTAAACGACGTGCTCAACTGCAACTCCGGAGACATCGACAGCATGGATGACGATGCAGGAGATACCGACGAACCAACGCCCATAGGGCATTGGACAGCCACCTCATCCCATGATGTGTACATGGTGGATACCCCTAAAGGAAGCGACAACGAGGAAAAAGGGGATGGGACGGGAGATCGACCCCCCGAAAAAGAATCAAAGCGTCGGCGTAAACGCCAACCCAAGCCCCACCTCGACAAAAACCCAGCCATAGAGCAGGACGAGCCGGTAGACGACGTGCAAGCCTTAGAGCAACCGTCCGAACAGGGAAACACGGATAGAGAAACCGAACATCCCTCCTCCGGCAAAAACGGCATTCTAGACAACCTCACGCCGAATAAACCTATGAAGCAGAAGAATCTCCACGAAAGGCTCGTTGCAACTGCACGCAGCCTAAAGAAGCAGAAGCGGAAGCTAAAAACAGCGGAAGATGCACTCCGGATCAGATGGAGCAAAGTAACCAATACAACAGATAAGTACGGCGACAGTCGCCGCACTAAAATCTATCCGAAAAGAAAGCTACTGCCTGAATTCGACGAAGAGGCCCTAGAGCCCTCGCATTCAAAAAATGAAAAAGCCACACGGTCGGATAGACGACCCCATAAAGCGGCAAGCGGTGCCGCACATAAATCGGCGTGCGACCCACTTAAGGATTCGCATCATGGCCCAGTCAGGTCCATTTATGGGCCAAGAAAGCAAGCTCTCACAAGCAACGCTATGAAGCCATCATCAGAATCCGGCATACCCAAATACAGGGGCGCCGCACACCCCCTATGTTTCACCAATGAGGTCCTGGACTACGAATTCCCAGAGGGATTCAAACCCGTAAACATAGAGGCATATGATGGAACAGCAGACCCTGGAGTCTGGATCGAGGATTGTATCCTCCACATACACATGGCTAGAGGAGATGATCTCCACGCCATAAAATATCGACCCCTTAAGCTTAAAGGGCCAGCTCGGCATTGGCTTAAAAGCCTTCCAGAAAACACAATCGGAAGCTGGGAAGAGCTCGAGGATGCTTTCCGAGCAAACTTTCAAGGGACCTATGTCTGTCCCCCGGATGCAGACGATCTTAGTCACATAACTCAACAACCCGGGGAATCAGCTCGGCAGTTCTGGAATAGATTCCTCACTAAAAAGAATCATATAGTCGACTGTCTGGACGCCGAAGCCTTAGCAGCTTTCAGGCATAATGTCCGAGACGAATGGCTCGCCAGACACCTCGGCCAAGAAAAGCCAAGGACAATGGCCGCACTAACAAGCCTCATGACCCGCTTTTGTGCAGGGGAGGACAGCTGGTTGGCAAGGTGCAGCCCTAGCGACCCAAGTACATCCGAAACCAAGGATGGAAACGGAAAACCGCGACGCAACAAGGACCGTCGCTGGACTAAGGACAAAAGTCCAAAGAGCACGGCAGTCAATGCTGGATTCAAAGGCTCACGACAAAATCAGGAAAAATCGCTCCCCCGGGACAACAGGGACGATCCATCCAACCTAAATAAAATCCTAGACAGGATATGTCAGATACACAGTACTTCCGGGAAGCCTGCTAACCATACCCACAGAGACTGTTGGGTTTTCAAACAATCCGGCAGACTCAATGCCGAACACAAGGGGCTCGACACACCAAGCGAAGACGAGGACGAACCCCAAAAGCAGTGCACCAGGAAACAAAAGAACTTCCCACAGGAAGTAAAAACAGTGAACTCACTTCACATAACAAAACGTGCGGCGCCCGTAAAGGTACGCACCACACGGCCCAAAGGGTCCTGCCACTGGTTGTCAAAACCGATCATCTTCGATCAGCTAGATTATTCTAGGAATATCAAGAATGTAGGCTAGACTGCCTTGATACTTGATCCAATAATTGGCGGACTCAAGTTTTCAAATGTCCTTATGGACGGCGACAGTGGACTAAACCTGATATATCAGGATACAATCCGGCACATGGGGATAAACCCAGCAAGAATCCGCCGCAGTAAAACCTCCTTTCAAGGGGTAATACCTGGTCCGGACACCCATTGTATGGGTTTTCTCCGGCTCATAGTCACATTCGGCTCTGCTGATAACCTCCGCCGCGAAAAGCTGACCTTCCATATCGTCCTGTTCTCAAGTCGCTATCAAGCACTACTGGGACGTGAAGCTTTCGCTCGCTTTAACGCAATACCGCATTACGCATCTCTTACGCTCAAGATGCCCGGTCCACGAGGCAACATCTCTTTGAAGGGGAAGCACTAAAGCGCGCCTCCCCTAGCGGAGGAATGTGCGGCCGCTTTGACAGCCCCATAGCAAAATGGCCTCACTGGCCAATAAACTTCAAAATAGGTCATTCAAGACCACGAACGCGGATAGACGAGTTCGGTGCAAAATCATCATTGATGCAGGCCTAGAAGCCATATACCCCCGCACTAGGGGCTCCCGCATATACAATAAGATACAATAAAGCTCAATCTCATATATCTTACTTTGCTTATTTTAAACATTTTGGCGCGACCCATTTTAAACTCAGTTCCTCTCTTTTACAGATGAACGTCGTGTGGCGCCCGTCCAGGATACGGCACAATGGAGACATAGGCGCAGACGTGCAGTAGGGACCCGTCCTAAAGGATTCTTTTTAGATTAAGACCCTGTGTAAACCTTTTTTACTGTCTCTTGTTGCTACACATCCCCTGGTTTTTTCTTTCTATTATAACCAAGGAGGAGGTTGGCGTCTTGGCATGTGGCCACGTCAGAATTTTTGCACGTACCTGGACACTAGGGGTTTTTTTAATAAAGAGTGTTGTTTCGCCCGCACTCATAAAGACCGAACACCTTAGGGAGTGTTCGGCGTCGCGAGTTTTAGCATTATATGCATCAGCTCCGAATCATGTCTTTGGTCAAATGTTGGGTTGCCCGGCTCCTGAGTTCGGTTACCTTATGTTCCGCTCTATCGGCTAAGGTAGCACCAGGAGAACTACTGCGATTGTGCCCCCGGTTCGGCCAGGGCGAGCACCTCAGTAGAGAAAGCCGAAAACTGACTGTCATGATGTAGCATGAGACTGGTCAGCCACTCGATGACCGATCAGAATCTATCGGATTCCTCCGCTTTAACGAAGGGCCGCTTCCCGGTCAGGCACATACGCGCCCCGAATTCGGACGAGCGCAGGTGCCAACAAGGAGCTACCTAAAGAGTCTCATTTTCAAACTCCTAAGGCTAAGTGAAAGTGTTAAAGCATTATAGTCCGGTTGCCTGGCCCGCTGCGCTATCACCTCCTTTGTAGGACCAAGACGTTGGGTTAAGTGTGAAAATGCGTCTTCTGCGAGCACCCCCGCACTATGTGCGTGGGGGCTGAAGCCAACGACTGCCATCTTTGAGATTCTATATATATATATACATATATATATATATATATATCTTAAAACGGCCGCATAGAAGGTGTTAACAATACTTGGAGGCACAAGTATAAAAAAGGCTACTACAATTTATCAAAATATTACTTTATAATTACATATGCTATCATAACATAGCATCTTTCGAGCACTGCGTCTCTATTACATGAGCGCCTTCAAGAACTTCCTGAAAATAGTGCTCAGAAGGTACTCGGCTTTTGTCCGAATCTCGGGACGCAACAACGGTGGTCTCCATCTCTGCCCAGTATGTCTTAACAGAGGCAAGAGCCATCCGTGCGCCCTCTGTGCATGCCGACCTCTTCATTGCATTTATACGCGGCACCACGTCAAGGAATTGCTGCACCAAGCTGAAATAACTCTTTGGCTCCGGTCTCCTAGGCCACAGATGACCCATGACGTACTTCATGGTGAGTCTGCACAATCTATTCAGTTCGGCCCATTGGGCCAGGCGATCGTCCACCGCCAGTGGACGGTCTGGATTGTGGAACTGTGACCAGAAAAGCTTTTCCACTTCGCGATCTTCTAGATCTCGAAAGTGTTCGGTCGCATCAGCAGCACTTGCTGCCAAATCCAGATAGGTGTCCTCCACACATATCCGGTCCAACGGAGCAAACTTCGGATCACAAAACTTCCTCCGCAGCATAAAGGGCTTTCCAGCCGCAATCTGTTCGGCCTGACGCAGCTCCCCTTTCGCAGCTCTCATCGCAGAGCGAGCGTCCTTGGCATCGGCAATGGCCTTATCTAAATCCGTCTGTCTCGCCCGGTCTTCTTTCTCAAGAAATTCGCAACGGTCTGCAGCGCTCTTTAACTTCTCGGCCATCTCGGCCATCTCTTCTTTGCTTCGGCAGTGAGAAGCCTGTTCGGCTCTCAGCTCTTCAAGGGCCTTCTTGGCAGCCGCATCGCTTTTTCTGGCTTGCTCCTTAGCTCGGGCAAGTTCTGCCCTAAGATTCTCCATGGCGGCCGTACCATCTGCGTCAAGCACACACATTGTAAGACACTGGCATGAAGCTCCTCTTAGCTAATGCCGCCCGAAGAATTACATACCTTGAGCCTCATCAAGCCGCTTGTTGACAAGCGCGATGTCGACATCTGCCATGTCCAGTTGCCGCTTTAGTTCGGCCACATAATAAGTTCGGCTTTATTCCGGACACCTCGCCACCTACATTCAAAGACGACGTCTTAGACCTGGGATTATGATCCTCTGCATGCCGTCATTTCTTGACAACGCGCAGAGTCTCAGGGGCTACTATCTATACAGGGCGCACCTTACTTATGCGCAACAGACAAAAGTGTACATTATCTAAACGTACCTCAAAACCCGTCAGTAAATTTTTGACGGCCTCATGCAATCCGCTTTCTGCGGATGAAATCCTTTCAATCACCGTGCCCATCAATGCACGGTGCTCCTCTGAGATAGAAGCTCGCCCCAGCAGAATCTTCAGCTCCTCCGGCCGAGCACCAGACAGTGCCGGACTTGTCCTATGGCCTCTTTCGAAAGCCAGACGTGGAAAGCCTTGGGGGGCCACATAGTCTTCCGCCCCTACCGGATTTGGAGAAACCCTCCGTGACGACACCTCAGGGTCGCCCGCCTCGCTAGGCGGGACGGCAGGGGGAGGCATCCCGCTCTCCATCATCTCCGGAAGAAGATCCCCCGAAGACGAGCTCTGCTGAGAAGGGCTGAGGTCCGAGCTATAAGGTAAAATTTCGGTTAGTCTTCTCAGATATAAATCAAGGATTTCTCTCATCCCTCAAAAGGAAAACCTCTCTCTACATACGGCTCGCTGGAGGGCTGATCCCCTTGAGGGCGTGGTCCGGCCGAGGAACTCCCCGGCGTCGGACCCTCTGACGAGGATTTTCTCCCCCGTTTTGAGGCCATGGTCTCCGGGTCGTCAGAGGCGGCTCTCTTCTTCCCCTTAGGAGAGGAATTGTCGGTTCCTCCCTTCGGAGCAGCCTCCTTCGAGGAGGTCATAGTTTCCTTGTCCTCCCCCTCCAAAGGCATTTTTTCCAGCATCCTGACCAGCATGGGATCCGGCCTGGTTTCAGGAAGGGGAGCCGGACACCTGATCAGCTTTGTTGTCGCTATCCACTCCTGTTTAAAAGGACGGCTCTTTTAGGGGCAAGTTTATGACAATTGTACGGATAGAAGGTCCGGGCACAAGGTTGCTTACTTGAGTATCCGGGCGATTGCAGCTTAGGCCTGCGTCCTCGGTTAAATCCGGACACATCTCTTGTGATCCGAAGAACAGTCTATACATCTCCATGGGCGTTGTGCCCATAAAATGCTGGAGAACTCGTGGTCCCTCCGGATTAAACTCCCACAGACGAAGGGAGCGAAGTTCTCCGGGCAATGTTCGGTGAATCAGCATGACCTGCGTCACCTTGACCAGGTTGAGGTCTCCTCTTAAGAGATCCCTAATGTGGCCCTGCAACAGGGGCACGTCTTTGGATAACCCCCAATCTGATCCTTTGTTGACCCATGATGCTAGCCGTGGTGGGGGACCCGAGCGAAAGGCAGGAGGCGCCACCCACTTGGCACTCCTGGGAGCGGTGATATAGAACCACTCTCGTTGCCACAAGCCGAGCTCCTCTTGAAAAGAGCCCTCAGGCCATGGAGCATCGGCATTCTTACTGATGATAGTGCCTCCGCACTCTGCGTGCCGTCCCTTGATCATCTTCGGCTCCACCTTGAAAGTCTTGAGCCATCATCCGGAGTGAGGGGTAATACGGAGGAACGCTTCGCATACAATGATAAACGAGGAAATGTGGAGGATGGACTCCGGAGCTAAGTCATGAAATTCCAACCCGTAATAAAACAGCAGCCCCCTCACGAAGGGATCCATCGGGAAGCCTAACCCCTGAAGGAAGTGGGACATGAACACTACGCTCTCACCGGGCTGGGGATTGGGAATAGCCTGCCCTTGAGCAGGCAACCTATGCGGAATTTCGGCGGTCAAGAACTTAGCCTCTCTCAACTTTAGCACATCCTCCTCCGTGACGGAGGAGGGCATCCATCGGCCTTGAAGGTCAGAACCGGACATTGTCGAAGGTTCGAAGCGCCTGGAATCTGAAGCCTAGGGTGTTGGAACTCGACGCGACGGGAAAACTCGTTTGAGATTGGAAAAGGGAGTAAGGCCTTGGTCTCTTTATAAGAGGTTGAATACTAGGAGCCCTCCCCGTAACCGTTTGGGACTCGCCTTTAATCGAGAAAACATGCTAATTGGCACGATTGGGTTACCCACATCCGTATTGATGAGAATCCCGTAAAGGGGAGGCACACGATCTCTACCTTGACAAGACGTGCCAAGGAAACCGCCTCGCAAAACATGCTGAGGTGGAAAAGTAAAAACGATTTGAGTAAAGGACTTGGCCGTAGTGTGATAGTGCACTACGGAATACGTCAGCAGATTTGATTTGTGTTAATATTATTATTCTCTCTATGGCAATATGTGGAAACTTATTTTGCAGAACCGGACACTACTCTTGGTGTTTACAAATCTTCTATGAAGGACTTGGAGGAGGAACCCGCCTTGCAATGCCGAAGACAATTTGCGTGCCAGACTCGTCGTCATTGAAGCCTGGTTCAGGGGCTACTGAGGGAGTCCTGGATTAGGGGGTGTTCGGGTAGCCGGACTATACCTTTAGCCGGACTCCTGGACTATGAAGATACAAGATTGAAGACTTTGTCCCGTGTCCGGATGGGACTTTCCTTGGCGTGGAAGGCAAGCTTGGCGATGCGGATATTCAAGATCTCCTACCATTGTAACCGACTCTGTGTAACCCTAACCCTATCCGGTGTCTATATAAACCGGAGGGTTGTAGTCCGTAGGCAATCAACTCCATACACAACAATCATACCATAGGCTAGCTTCTAGGGTTTAGCCTCCTTGATCTCGTGGTAGATCCACTCTTGTACTACCCATATCATCAATATTAATCAAGCAGGAGTAGGGTATTACCTCCATCGAGAGGGCCCGAACCTGGGTAAAACAAAGTGTTCCCTGCCTCCTGTTACCATCCAGCCTAGACGCATAGTTCGGGACCCCCTACCCGAGATCCGCCGGTTTTGACACCGACACCCATGTAGGCCCATTAAGCCCCCGGGGGGTTCAGGTAACCCCCCGGTACTCCGATATATGCCCGGACTCATCCGAAACCATTCCGATGTCCAAACATAACCTTCCAATCAATCTTCATGTCTCGACCATTTCGAGACTCCTTGTCATGTCCGTGATCACATCCGGGACTCTGAACTACCTTCGGTACATCAAAACACATAAACTCATAATACCGATCATCATCGAGCGTTAAGCATGCAGACCCTACGGGTTCGAGAACTATGTAGACATGAACGAGACTCATCCCCGATCAATAACCAATAGCGGAGCCTGGGTGCTCATATTGGTTCCTACATATTCTATGAAGATCTTTATCGGTCAAACCGCATAACAACATATGTTGTTCCCTTTGTCATCGGTATGTTACTTGCCTGAGATTTGATCATTGGTATCATCATACCTAGTTCAATCTCGTTACCCGCAAGTCTCTTTACTCGTTCCGTAATGCAACATCCCATAACTAACTCATTAGTCACATTGCTTGCAAGGATTATAGTGATGTGCATTACCGAGAGGGCCCAGAGATACCTCTCCGACAATCAGAGTGACAAATCCTAATCTCGATCTATGCCAAATCAACGAACACCATCGGAGACACCTGTAGAGCATCTTTATAATCACCGAGTTACATTGTGACGTTTGATAGCACACTAAGTGTTCCTCCGGTATTTGGGAGTCCATTAATCTCATAGTCATAGGAACATGTATAAGTTATGGAGAAAGCAATAGCAATAAACTAAACGGTCATAATGCTAAGCTAACGGATGGGTCAAGTCAATCACATCATTCTCTAATGATGTGATCCCGTTTATCAAATGACAACTCATGTCTATGGTTAGGAAACTTAACCATCTTTGATTAATGAGCTAGTCAAGTAGAGGCATACTAGTGACACTCTGTTTGTCTATGTATTCACACATGTACTAAGTTTCCGGTTAATACAATTCTAGCTTGAATAATAAACATTCATCATGATATAAGGAAATATAAATAACAACTTTATTATTGCCTCTAGGTCATATTTCCTTCACCTCTGGCCATTGAGAATTTTACACGTGGAAAATCTCCATTGGTCCGGGCTGTTAACAGGTTATCGGATCCAAAACCGGACCCCATAGCTTAACGGTGACCCGTTACGGTGGATGCCACATGTCGGTTACCCTTGACGAAAGCACTTCCATGATGCGCCATTTATCATCATGGAAGTGGACACTTCCGTGATGATAATTTTGGTAATGTCATGGAACACTTCTACGACAACACAGGTATGACTATCTTGATTCTGTCATAAAATCGTCATGGATGTACATGCATGACAGAAAACATGACCTACAGTGACAAACACGTATCATCACGGAAGTGTATTTTTTGTAGTGTCTATCCCCTACCTTCTTTACATTTCAGTTTGTCTTCATGGAGTCATTGCCTGCTTGCCTTATCTGTTTGACTTCACTGTGCGAAGACTATTACCTGTTTGGCTTCATAATGTCTTCCATTCCGATCCATACTACCTAGCTGCTGATAGTCTTCGTGCTTTCACTGTATTACTTACTTGACTATGCCTTGTCTAGTGTAGTTCATCTTCCACTGCATATCATATAGGCTCATATTAACAGTTTGTCTTCACAGACCTCGTGTTTTGAAGACTTCCATAAAAATCGCCTATTCACGCCCCCCTCTAGTCGATAACAAGCACTTTCAATTGGTATCAGAGCAAGGTGCACCCTTGTTCTGTGTGATTCAGTTTAACCACCTGGAGTTTTAGCTATGTCGACTACAAGGATAATCAAGGTCTCCGTTGCGTGCCCAGTCTTCGATGGCACTGATTACCCCTACTAGAAGAATAAGATACGCATGCATCATGAAGCCATTGACGTTGACCTCTGGTATGTCGTCAAGACATGCGTTCCCAAGGTCGGTGAAGGTGTCACCGCTGCTGATGTCAAGAGGTTCGCGCAATTGGACTCAACCTCTAAGAACATGATATATGGTCATCTAACCAAAGGACAGTATGGCCGTGTGAGTGCACTGGAAACTGCGAAGCTAGTATGGGACTGGCTCTCCAAGGTCAACAAAGGCGTCTCAACTCAAAGAGACTCAAGGATTGATGTTCTTCGCAATCTCTTCAACCGCTTCAAGAGAAACGACAATGAGAATGTCCAGCTCACCTTTGATTGCCTCACTGATATCACCAATGAGCTTCGCGCACTCGGTGCCACTGAAATCACCAAGCATGAAATTGTGAAGAAGCTACTGAGATCACTTGACATCTCATTTGACACCTTGGCCCTGATGATTCAAGAATGCCCTAACTTCAAAGATCTCGATCCGTCTGATATACTTGAGAGGCTCAACACACAAGAGTTCCAGCTATCTGAGAAGAGAGATATCTTTGGACCCAACTATGGCCTTTCCCATGCTTTGAAGGCAAAAGCTGTTTCCTCATCTGAAGAAGAATCTGACAGCAGTTCTGATCATCCTGAAGACATCGGCAAAGTGCTAGCAATGCTTGTGATAAAGTTCCAACATTTCTCTAAGAAGAATCGCTTCGAAAAGTCTTCAAGATCCAGCTCAAGAAATGATGAGGCTTCCTCTCATAAGAAGAGCAAGGAATATGATTCTGACGACAAGAAGAAGAAGAAATCTTCAAAGTCTTCTTCCAAGACTTCATCAAAGTCTTTGTCTCATAATAAGAGCTCATTTGGCAAGGCACGTGCGTTTATTGGCAAGGAGATGGATTCAGAGGGGGAGTCTGCTTCTGAGGAGGCTGAGGTGGAGTCTGAGGAGGAGTCTGATTCAGGCGTGGCAAGCCTAGCTCTAGCTTCGGCATTCGTCGCCAAGTCCATTTTCAATAATGAAGACAATGGTCACGTCACCAACGTTGAAGCCGATGATGAGGACGACTCTACTCTGATCTACATCTTCATGGCACGAGGTGCCAAGATAAACTCACGCGATGCCTACTTCCAAACCTCCAGTGAAGATGACTCTGAGTGTGAATCCAAACCTAGCTATAAAACTCTTGCTAAAATTGCAATTGAACAACAAACTGCCATGGAACGCATTCAAAAGTTGCTAGACAAAAGTGATGACCCGTTGGACGCGGAAATGAATCGAACTCAGTCCTTAATCGAAGACATCAAAAATCTTCATGTTAAGTTCGAGGAACTTGAAAGTCGTCATGAAACCCTCTCAGCCACTCATGAGAAGCTTTCCTATGATTATCTTCAAAGGAAGCAAGATCTAGAGAAACTGATAGCGTCTCATGAAGATCTTCAAAAGGAAAACGATTTACTACTCACCCAACAGATCAGTTCCGCTCAGGAAGATTTTGTACCACCATGTTTAAAATGTCTTGAGCGTGATAATACTGTCTGTAGGTTTATTGGTACTAACTGCAGGAATGGGTTGATACGTGTGCAACATATCTACTTTTCCTAACGCTTTTCCTCTTGTTTTGGACTCTAATTTGCATGATTTGCATGAAACTAACCCCCGACTAATGTTGTTTTCAGCAGAACTACCATGGTGTTGTTTTTGTGCAGAAATAGAAGTTCTCGGAGTGGAACGAAACTTTGCGAGGAATTTTTATACAATAAATAAGAATTTCTGGAGCCAAGACCTACCGGAGAGGGGCACCTGGGTGGGCACAACCCACCAGGGCGCGCCCCCTCTCCTGGTGCACCCAAGTGGGTTGTCCCCACCTGGTGGCCCCACAGACCCTGAAACCGACGCTATAAAATCCTATTTTTCCACAAAAAAATCAAGGAGAAAGAATTATCGCGATCCACGAGATGGAGCCGTCATCACCTCCTGTTCTTCATTGGCAGGCCAGATCTAGAGTCTATTTGGGGCTCTGGAGAGGGGGATCTTCGCTCTTCGTCATCACCAACCTTTCTCCATCGCCAATTCCATGATGCTCCCCACCAGGAGTGAGTAATTCCTTCGTAGGCTCGCTGGTCGGTGAGGAGTTGGATGAGATTCATCATGTAATCAAGTTAGTTTTGCTAGGGCTTGATCCCTAGTATCCACTATGTTCTAAGGTTGATGTTGCTATGACTTTGCCATGCTTAATGCTTGTCACTTTGGGCCTGGGTGCCATGATTTCAGATCTGAACCGTTTATGTTATCACCATTATATCCATGTTCTAGATCCGATCTTGCAAGTTATAGTCACCTACTACGTGTTATGATCCGGTAATCCCAGAGTGACAGAAACCGGGACTTCTCCCGGTGATGACCGTACATTGAGGAATTCATGTATTCACTATGTGTTAATGCTTTGTTCCGGTTCTCTATTAAAAGGATGCCTTAATATGCCTTAGTTTCCAATATGGTCCCCGCTGCCACGGGAGGGTAGTACAAAACATGACATGCAAGTTCTTTCCATAAGCACGTATGACTTTTCACGGAATACATGCCTACATTATATTGACAAACTGGAGCTAGTGCCGCATCGCCCTAGGTTATAACTGTCTCATGATGAATATCATCCAACAAGTCACCGATCCAATGCCTACGAATTTATCTTATATTGTTCATGCTAAGTTACTACTGCTAGCATCACTGTTACACTTGCTACAAAATTACTGCTATCACTGTTACTGTTATTGTTACTGCGGTCACTACTATCAAAACTATCATATTACTTTGCTACTGATTACTTGTTGCAAATAATTAATCTCCAAGTGTGGTTGAATTGAAAACTCAGCTGCTAATACCTTCAAATATTCTTTGGCTCCCCTTGTGTCTAATCTATAAATTTTGGTTGAATACTCTACCCTCGAAAACTTTTGCGATCCCCTATACTTGTGGGTTATCAAGACCTTTTCTCTGGCGCCATTGCCGGGGAGCATAGCTATATTTGTTGAGTCACTTGGGATTATTATCATATTATCTCTATGAAGAATCTAAAGGATGCTAAGACTAATATATTTCCCTCAAGGACGAGGGGAGGTAAGGAACTGCCATCTAGTTCTGCTTTGGATTCACCTTCTATTATAAGTAAACTTGCAACACCACCACATGCTATTAATTCTGATATGTCGCAAGTTATTGATGATGCTACTTCTGCTATGGATAATGCTCATGATGATGCTAGTACCTTGCTTGATAATGATGATGTGCCACTTGGTGAATTTCTTGATGAACAAATTGCTAGAGTAATACAACATGATGTTGTTGAATCTGATGATGAGCTTAAAATTGAATCTCCTGAAACACCTGCTAGAACTAGTCTTCCTAGATATGAATTGCCTAAGGTACCGGAAGGTTATGTTATGAGTGAAGAAACAACTAGAGATATTTTTGCTTGCAGAGATAGATATGATCAAGATAAATTATTATGCAAGTATAAAGAATAATCTCTGAATGCTAGAATGAAATATGATCCTAAGTTTGCTACTTCACCTATCTTTATTGATGATAAGGATTATGAATTCTCTGTCAACCCAGAGTTGATTACTTTGGTTGAATCTGATCCTTTCCATGGTTATGAAACTGAAACTGTTGTGGCACATCTTACTAAGTTGAATTACATAGCCACCCTTTTTACTCATGATGAGAAAACTCACTATAACTTTATTCTCAAATTATTTAATTTCTCATTAAAGGGTGATGCTAAAGCTTGGTACAATACTCTTGCTCCTGGTTGTGTGCGTAGTCCCTAGGGTATGATTTATTACTTCTCTGAAAAATATTTTCCTGCTCATAAGAAACAAGCCGCCTTACATGAAATATTTAACTCTGTGCAAACTAAAGAAGAGAGTCTCCCACAAGCTTGGGGGAGGCTTTGCCAGTTACTTAATGCTTTGCCTGATCATCCTCTTAAGAAAAATAAAATACTTGATATCTTCTATAATGGGCTAACCGATGCTTCTAGGGACTTCCTAGATAGTTGTGCTGGTTGTGTTTTCAGAGAGCAAACTATTGGACAAGCTGAAGAATTATTGAATAACATATTTGTTGGGAATATATATACCAGGTAAGACCCGCCCAGGAGGGGTCGGGTCAGCCCCAATGGCGGGTTACAAAAGAAGCCCAGTAACATGCAAGGTGATAGTTTATTAAGACTTATAAAAGGCCTAAGCCCAGAGGCGGCTTAAGGCCCAATATTGTAAACCGCCATTGTAAGGAAACACTTGTAAAGAAAGGCATGTAAAATAAGTCACCGAGCCGGACACATTTTATAAGCCGACCGGGACTCTGTAGGCCGCCAGGTGTCAACTCGTGTATATAAGGGGATGACCAGGCGGTGGCTTAGGTCAAGAGACAACAACTCGAAGCCAGGACAAGCATATTCGCTCCCTGGTCTTCGAAACCCCAGCAATTCCAAACACAAGTAGACGTAGTCTTTTACCTTCATCGTAAGGGGCCAAACTAGTATAAAACCTCTCGTGTCTTTTGTCCCGATTAACCCCTTTAAGCTTCCTAGTTGCGATGGCCCTACGACTAAGTCCTTTCGCTAGGACATCTGCCGTGACAATTCCACGATAGTTGGCGCCCACCATGGGGCCAGCGCACGGTGCATTTGAGATCTTGAAGGGCAACTTTGAAGGGCTCAAGGGATACGCTGTGGGCCGGATGACCAAGAGTCGTCGCGGCAAACTCTACATCGACGACGAAGGCTGGGGCCCCGAGGCCGGCTCGATTGAGTACGGGTACCGGGTCGACGAATTCATGTCTTTCTTCGGCGGAATTCATGTCTTCATCGGCCGGGTCGGCGAATCGGGCCCTGAGCCGGACGTCCACACCAACCTCGTCGAGACGGCTCAGCACGCGAGATCTGCCCGGGTTCAACCTGCCATGAGGTGATACGTCTCCAACGTATCTATAATTTTTGATTGCTCCATGCTATATTATCTACTGTTTTCGACATTATTGGGCTTTATTATCCACTTTTATATTATTTTTGGGACTAACCTATTAACCGGAGGCCCAGCCTAGAATTGTTGTTTTTCACCTGTTTTAGGGTTTCAAAGAAAAGGAATATCAAACGGAGTCCAAACGGAATGAAACCTTCGGGAACGTGATTTTCTCACCGAATACAACTCAGGAGACTTGGACCCTACGTCAAGCCAATTAACAGGAGGCCACGAGGTAGGGGCGCGCCTGCCCCCCCCCAAGCACACCCTCCACCCTCGTGGGCCCCCTGTTGCTCCATCGATGTACTTCTTCCTCCTATATATACCCACGTACCCCCAAACGATCAGATACAGAGCCAAAAACCTAATTCCACAGCTGCAACTTTCTATATCCACGAGATCCCATCTTGGGGCCTGTTCCGGAGCTCCGTCGGAGGGGGCATCGATCACGGAGGGCTTCTACATCATCATCCAAGCCCCTCCGGTGAAGTGTGAGTAGTTTACTTCAGACCTACGGGTCCATAGTTAGTAGCTAGATGGCTTCTTCTCTCTATTTGGATCTCAATACAATGTTCTCCTCCTCTCTCGTGGAGATCTATTCGATGTAATCTTCTTTTGCGGTGTGTTTGTTGAGACCGATGAATTGTGGGTTTATGATCCAGTCTCTCTATGAATAATATTTGAATCTTCTCTGAATTCTTTTATGTATGATTGGTTATCTTTGCAAGTATCTTCGAATTATCAGTTTGGTTTGGCCTACTAGATTGGTTTATCTTGCCATGGGAGAAGTGCTTAGCTTTGGGTTCAATCTTGCAGTGTCCTTTCCCAGTGACAGAAGGGGCAGCAAGGCACGTATTGTATTGTTGCCATCGAGGATAACAAGATGGGGTTTTTATCATATTGCATGAAACTATCCCTCTACACCATGTCATCTTGCTTAAGGCGTTACTCTGTTTTTAACTTAATACTCTAGATGCATGCTGGATAGCGGTCGATGAGTAGAGTAATAGTAGTAGATGCAGGCAGGAGTCGGTCTACTTGTCTCAGACGTGATGCCTATATACATGATCATACCTAGATATTCTCATAACTATGCTCAATTCTGTCAATTGCTCAACAGTAATTTGTTCACCCACCGTAGAATACTTATGCTCTTGAGAGAAGCCACTAGTGAAACCTATGGCCCCCCGGGTCTCTTTCTCATCATATCAATCTTCATCACTTTATTATTGCTTTGCTTTTTTACTTTACCTTTTACTTTTCACTTTGCATCTTTATACCAAAAATACCAAAAATATTATTTATCATCTCTATCAGATCTCACTTTCGTAAGTGACCGTGAAGGGATTGACAACCCCTAAGCGCGTTGATTCAATTGAGCTATTGTTTTGTGTAGGTACGAGGGACTCGCGCGTAGCCTCCTACTGGATTGATACCTTGGTTCTCAAAAACTGATGGAAATACTTACGCTACTTTGCTGCATCATCCTCTCCTCTTCGGGGAAATCCAACACAGTGCTCAAGAGGTAGCATGAGGCATGCCATTGTGGGTTGCGTCCATGGAGGTGAATACTCTGAAGGATCAATGGATGGCGGTGAGACGACCATCTGTTCTGACGCTACGTCATCAACATGCTAGACAGATTCTTTGTACCAACTGCAAGATGGCATGCTCGGGGGATGTTCCGATGGCAGCAGTATTCCAGATCCCTTTGAGCTGCCGAATCGAGCCGGAGTCTTCATGACGGGCACTCAACCTGGCCAGAACTCCACGGCTGCAGCAGCAACAACCACCGGGTCAGCAGCGGCCGGGTCAGGAGACCCCGCGTGCCCCCGGCTCACATGCTAATGGACCTCATGGATAAGATGACGGCTATGTTGACTGCTGTGATGGAGCCGGCGGATAAGGCCCGGCATGACACGGAGGTGGCACGGGTACGCGAAGAGATGACACAGGCCAAGGAAAATTTAGCAGCAGAAGAGGTCAGGATGGCCGCAGAGCGGGCGACTTTGGACGCTCGTGCTCAGCAGCTTCAAGCGGAGACTTTCCGGCTCTCGGTGGATCTGAACGCGTCAAATGAGGTCATGAGGAGAAGGCACCAGAAAACTCAGTCACGCCTACCTCTAACGTTCGATCCTAGGAACCTTTTCCACACACCCGGGGCCGGTCCAAGTAACCCGCCGGAGGCAAATCGGATCACGACACCCGGAACGCCGGTTTAGCCATGGGCCATGGAGCCGCCTCATTTGAATACCGCTTCGCCTCATTATACACCAATTCCACCGGGTCACTTTTCCAATCCTTTGCAGAATCTTATTGCTGCATCGGCTCGTTTGGCAGCTCTCCCGATGGAAGGCGACTCTCCGACAGCAATCGAAACACGAAGGGTGCGAGAACTTCTTCAGACGGCTCTGGCACAGCAGGATGCGTACTCTTACAGTCGAGACCGAATCCACTCAACCCCTCGCCCAAGCCGGAGCCCAAGCTATAGCAGGCATATGGACTCAGCCGAAATGTCGAGCGACGCTCAACGCCGTAACCAACCACGCAGACATGAGCTGGCACAGGGTGGAGCCCTTAACTTGGCGGATCAGGAGAGGATCCGTCAAGAGGCTGAACGGGCGGTTCAACTGGCAGCTGAGCAGGCGGCTCATCAGGCTTTTCCGGCTTATCCGGCAACCTCTGGTGAGGCAGGAGTAGCCACAAGAACAGGAGGTGTCCCTTGCCTGGTACTGGCTATCCGCAATGAGCGCTTGCCAAAAGACTTCAAGGGGCCTCGTAAGGTGCCTAATTACACGGCCAACTTGCAGCCCGGGGCCTGGATTGAAAGTTATGAGATGGCGATGGAGCTGTTGGAAGTCAGCGATGCAGCAATGGCTAAGTATTTCACTATGATGTTGGATGGAACGACTCGCACTTGGTTGAAGGTATTGCCCCAATTCCATCGGCTCATGGGCGGAGTTAAAGGTCTGGTTCATTCAGAACTTCAAGGACACATGCAAGCAACCTATGTCAATCGTGGACCTGACTAATTGTAAGCAAGAGGACGGTGAGTCCACGGCCCATTGGGTGCGCCGGGTCAAGGAGATAATACATTCATCTGATAAGATGGATGCCGGCTCGGCAGTCTTAATGTTGGAGAAAAATTGCCGTTTTGAACCTCTGAAGCAGAAGCTAGGGAGGCTCAAGCGTGACTACAATGACATGGGCCAGTTGATGACGGCTCTGGTCAAGTATGCTGATTCTGATAGTGCCAAGGATCTCGTGTCTGATGAAGAAAAAACAGGGAAGGGAAAGAAGAACGGCAACGGCAAGGGTCACCAGCATAACCGACAAATCAAGGAGGTAATAAACGCAAGGCTGGCGAATTTTTGGCTAACACCAGTGCACAAGACAACAGCCAACGGTGCAAGGGTAGGCAACCCCCTCGGTCAGGCGGGTCAGGTCCCACCCTCGAGCAACTATTGAATGAACCTTGTCCAAGACACGGCACCCGGGAGAAGCCAGCCACCCATCTGTGGAAGGACTGTACAATCATGAAGGCATTTAAAAATTCTAACACATTTAATGGAAGTCACGGGCCTGGCGGCGATTTAGGCGGGGCGGCTTTCATGGATCGGGCACCGATTCAAGCGGAGGCGTTTTTCACGGTCAGGGCCATCCGGGTAACCAGGAAGGTTATAATCCACAACCCAGCCAAGGTAATCAGCAACAATAGTCCGGATATCAGAGCAACCCAAAACAGTTGAATAGTGGGTAGTACCATGTATTTACCACTAGTTTATGCAAGAGGGACCAGAACCTTCATAAGAGGGCTGTCAATGTCGTTAAGCCGGCGATTCCACGTTATTTGAGGTGGTCAGAATAGCCTATTGTGTGGAGCAGAGAAGATCATCCTCCTCGGGTTGATAATCTGGGTCACTTAGCCTTGGTAGTGGCACCTCAGGTTGGTGGATATAAATTCACTAAAGTGCTCATGTATGGAGGCAGTAGCATCAACATCCTCTACTATGAGACGTTCCGTCGGATGGGGTTGACTGATAAGAGTCTTAAGCAATCCAACACTATTTTTCACGGTGTTGTGCCTGGCAAGTCGGCATACCCAGTTGGTAAGATTGAACTGGAAGTGGCCTTTGGGGATGAATATAATTCCAGGGCTGAGAAGTTAACTTTTGAGGTGGTTAAGATCAAAAGCCCATATCATGCTCTGTTTGGACGGCCGGCTTACGCCAAGTTCATGGCTCGGCCATGTTATGTATATCTGCAGCTCAAGATGCTGGGTTATAAAGGCACCATTACAGTACATGGAAGCCGGAAAATAGCCCTGGAGTGTGAAGAAGGAGATGCCGCTTATGCTGAGTCTGTTTGTGCAACAGAGGAGTTAAAGTTTTATAAAGATACTGTTGACCCGGCAGACATGACGTCTTTAAAGAAGCCAACTACGGAGCATGAACCGGTGTTAAAATTCAAGTCAGCTGATGACACCAAAACGGTCGATTTTGTGCCTGGTGACTCCTCCAAGCAGTTCATCATCAGTGCCAACTTGGACCCAAAATAGGAAAGCGCACTCATCGAGTTCATCTTTGAGAACCGGGACATCTTTGCATGGAAACCTTCTGACATGCCGGGTGTCCCGAGAGAACTCGCTGAGCACACTCTTAATATTGATCTGAAGTTTAAGCCGATCAGGCAGTTTCTCCAACGGTTTAACAAGGAAAGGTGTAAGGCCATTGGAGAAGAGGTGGCCCGGCTCTTGGCGGCCGGGTTCATCATTGAAGTCTTTCACCCAGAGTGGTTGGCTAACCCAGTGCTTGTAGTCAAGAAGAACGACACCTGGCGTATGTGTGTGGATTACACCGATTTGAACAAGGCTTGTCCGGCTGACCCTTTTGCTCTCCCTCGTATTGATCAAATCACTGATGCTACGACGGGTTGCGAGCATTTGAGTTTTTTGGATGCATACTCAGGTTATCATCAGATCAAGATGGCAGTTAAGGACCAAGAGAAAACAGCTTTCATCACTCCGTTTGGAGCCTTCTGCTATGTGTCTATGCCTTTTGGGCTCAAAAGTGCCCAGGCGACTTATCAACGGTGTGTACAGAATTGCCTTCACAATCATATTGGGCGTAATGTTCATGCTTATGTGGATGATATAGTGGTGAAATCCAGAGAAGAAGAAACCTTGGTAACAGATCTGAAGGAGACCTTTGATAACCTCCGGGTCTACAAGATGATGCTTAACCCAGCCAAGTGTGTTTTTGGAGTCCCAGCTGGCAAGCTCTTGGGTTTTTTGGTGTCTAACAGAGGTATTGAAGCTAACGCGGAGAAAATTAAGGCAATCACCTCCCTGGCCAAACCGGTGTGCATCAATGATGTTCAACGGCTGGCGGGTTGCGTCGCTGCTTTGAGCCAGTTCATAAGCCGGTTAGGGGAGAAGGCGATGCTTTTGTATCATATGATGAAAAAGACGGATGACTTTGTTTGGAGTGATGCTGCAAACTCTGCTTTTGAGGATCTGAAGAAACAGCTTGCTGAGCCACCGGTTCTTGCTGCTCCGGTTGAGAAAGAGACGCTATTATTAGACGTAGCCACTAACTCACGAGCTGTTAGTGTGGCAATTGTGGTGGAGCGCAAGGAGGCTGGCAAGGAACATCCGGTCCAATGACCGGTTTACTACGTTAGGGAGGTGTTGATTGAATCTAAACAAAGACATCCACATTGGCAGAAGCTCGTTTATAGGGTGTTCATGGCAAGCTGAAAGCTCAAACATTATTTTTAGGGTCACCCAATCACTGTGGTTAGCTTTGCTCCTTTAGGAGACATCATTCAAAATAGAGAAGCCATAGGACGAGTTGCCAAGTGGGCTATTGAACTTGGGTCTCATGGTTTAAAGTATATGCCACGTACGGCGATCAAATCTCAAGTGCTGGTGGACTTCATTAACGACTGGACAGAGTTGCAGATGCCAGAGGAGAAACCAGACAACACATATTGGACAATTCATTTTGATGGGTCTAGACAGTTGGAAGGCTCGGGGGATGGAGTCGTTTTAACTTCTCCTCGAGGGGACATGTAACATCCCAAATTTTTAATTTGGAATGTTATACATAGATCATTCTTGCATATCATATTTTATTGCATTTCGTCTTGTGATCCTCGAAATCCTAAGCAACTCAAGGACCATCGGAGAGAGTTGGGGATTTCCTCGGTTTTCAAATTTGATTTTATCAAATTTTGGAAACGAGGATTTTGGTTTTAATTATTTTCTCTCCGAAAATATTTCATAATAAAATATATGAGAGGAGATAATATGACTTCTCCAAAATAATTGAAATATTGGAGGAAAAATATTAAAATCAAATATTTGTTTTTATTTGGATTTTATTGCAATTTTATTTGCATTAGAAAAATTGCACGTTTTCAAAATTGCATTTTAGGGCCAAGAAAATGTTCATCTCGTTCTAAATATTTCATTTAGATGGTGAAAATTTGTTTTGGCATTTTTAGATTTTTATTTTATTTTCTAGGATTTTTTTAGTTTCGGCGGAATTAATTTAAAAAAAAGTGCGCAGAGGCTAGCTGGGCCGAAGCCCAGCCGCCGGCCCACCTCCCCGCGCGCCATCTCCTTCCAGGAGACCGGCCGCGCCGCGCCGCCGCCGACTCGAGGAGTCCAAGCCGGACTCCCCTCCCCGCCGCCCCTTGCCCCCTCCCCAAGTCACCCCCCTCTTAAATACCAGCCCCCCTCCCCCCACCGCCACCACCACCCGCCACCGCCGCCTCGCCCAGCAGCCGCAGCCGCCGCCGCCCGCTGCCATGCCGCGCCGCCCTGCCGCAGCCCCGCCGCACCGCCTCGCCGCTGCCGCGCCGCGCCGCACCGCCCGCTACCACGTATCACCGGACCGACGACGTAGCCGTTGCCGCCGGTTTTTTTAGAAAAATCGATCCAGTTTTTTAAGAAAACCCTAGTTCATTTTTTCTCGGTTTTTCTTTTTAGCGGACGTTCGTCCGTACGTTCGTTTTAACAAACTGTTTTCGCTCGTTAGTTACAGATAATGAACGCTCGTTCGTTAGCCTGTTCGTCAGTTTTCTTTAATCGGATTTTTCAGCGGTTATTTCTGATCGCGATTTCTGATCTGATTTTCGTTTTAGTTTTTCTTTTCACTCGTTTGTCAGAATCAGGCGATTCAAGCGCCTAGATCTTCGTCTCGAGACCCTCTTTCCGTTTAACCAACTTGAACAAGCTTTTGCTACTGTAAAATTTGACCTAGGTCCGGATTAGTAAACGGATCTTGATTCTTTCGCCATTTGAGCTTCGTTGCTCCGTTTGATTTGATTCTTTTTGCAAACCTGAGTTATTAAGTTGAACTTTCTGGTTAGATCCTCTTATTTGAGTTTTACCCGTGTCTCTTTGCTTGATTGCTTATGTATGCTATTGTTTGTTTGTGATAGAATTCTCGGAGTGCGAAGCGTTTTATTTGGAGTCCCTAGGTTTCGCGGATCGTCAGCAAGGCAAGTAACACCTTGATCATACCCCTTCATCACCCAGTTTTTATGCATTAGTTCCAATCCTCAAACATTGCATGATTAGCATGTTATTAACTTGTGGGTTGGGAAGTAGTTGATGAGGTAGAACCTATTACCCTGTTACATTCAAACCCTTGGGAGTTACTTCTACACGTTCTTTATACTGCTATGTTATGCTCGTAGACGTGGTTTGGGTGAGTGAAATCCATGACAGATGTGAGATTGTTAATTAATGGTTCAACTTAAGGTGGCAACTTAAATACACATCTGGGTGGATTGTGGCACCTGGAGTACCCAGTGTTGCCTGTATTTTTGGAAATCCCGGAGTACCCGTGTGATCTTCCTATGGACCACCACCCAGGCTCAAAGGGAACTGAGATGATTCATGCTAGAAACTTCCGTGTGCAGCCACAAGCTATTATGGGCTCTAGCATAGTTGAGTAAGTTACATGAAGCTCTTGAAGAGGTGGATCAGCAGGTAGTGGGTTGTAGGTTTGGTATGGTCTACTCGGAGTAGAGAGTTAATGTTTCTGAAAGACTGTGTCTCGGTCATCCGTTTCTTAAACATCATGTAGTGCGAGAAATTCAACGGAGGCGATCGAGTCTTGTGGGGAAAAGTGCGCAAACCTCTGTAGAGTGTATAAACTAATCATGGTTAGCCGTGTCCCCGGTTATGGAAATCTTGAGTATCTAGTACTTGGAGTATCTTAAGTATCTCATCACTCTAAATTAATATTGTCGGGTTGATAATTACTTTAATTGGGATTGAGTTGGAGAAACCTTCTCAATGATGTTTCAACTACCATGATAGTTAAATTAAAATATATTCCTTTGTTGTAGGAAAAATTGGCTTTTCGCAAAAACTGTAACCATAGAGCTTTTCACCAGCCAAATATGCATGTAGTGATAGCATTATTCTGTTCTTGCTCTATTGTGTTACTTTGCCAGCATATTCCATGTGCTGACCCGTTTTCGGGCTGCAACGTATTATGTTGCAGACTTTTCATACGAGGAGTAAGGTTCGTTAGGTCATTGCCGTGCAGCTCAGCTATGCCGTTGGCGTTTATGGACTCACTTTATCTTCCAAGCCTTCCGCTGTTATCGTATTAGATGGCCTTAAGCCATATTTATTGTAATAAGTTCTCTTTTGAGACATTGGGTGTAATAAGTGTGTGATTGCTACTCTATTATAAATCCTCGAGTACTGTGTGTGTCAGCATTACCGATCCAGGGATGACACTGAAGCACAGAGACTTGACCATTTAAGGTCGGGTCGCTACAAGATGGTATCAGAGCACACGCTGAGTGTAGGACATGACCACTAAGCTAAAACCATAGATCACTATTCTCTTTCCACTTCTGACCCCTCTCCATTTTCCACTCTTTAGGATGGCGGATGCAAGGAACAAGTTTGCACAACCGGATGAAGAAGCACCTTTTGGACGACACTTGAAGGAAGCCACTAGGTACCTGAACATAGGAATACCAAGCTTCACCGGGACTTACAATGCCACTTTACTAGAAGAGGAGCGATGGATGATTCAAGTGAGTATGGCAGCTCACATCACCATGGGACGCATTGGAGAAGTTTACCAAAAGGATCTTAAGGATACTATCTATCAGATTTGTGGGCGCCGAGACGAGCAATGGCAGATGATCAGCACCAGGAAGGATAGATCAATTGCAGCTTTCATCCAGGAACTAAACCAGCACATTTGACGCTAGGAGAATCAAATGTGCACAGGCATGATAGATCTGAAGAAGGCAATGACTAGGATCATAGAACTGGAGGAAGAACTCAAGGCTACACGTGAAGATTATGAGGAAGAAATCGTCGTACTAGTGGAGAAGAATGACGATCTGGAAAGGAAGCTAGGAGTATTCTTGGGAGACCCCGCACCAGGAGGAGAAGACGAAGAACCCAAGGAGATTCGCCCGGAGGACTACATCATCATCGATGACACCGACTCCGACCCTAGCGATGATGACTATGAAGACGAAGCTGGAGCAGACATCATGGAGTCTTCAACCAAGGAATATTTTTAGTAGACCACCACATCAGTAGTAGTATTCCACCATGTAAATACTGTAGTCCGAGCACTTTTACGACAGTTCTAGACCGATTGTATGCCTTGCTTGATTCATTGAGTGAAATGTTTGTTTTTATCTCATGTGCATATGGGTAGTGCTTTGTCATTAGACCTCATTCTATTCTAATTATCTCCCCTCTAAAACCCATCAGATGCCTCCAAGACATGACCCCGGATTTGCTTTCCCATCGGAGCTCACTCAGTTGATCCAGCAATAGAATACCCTAATGCAGTTGTTAGTTCAGAACCAAGGCAACAACAACAACAATCCACCACCACCACCAGTTGACAACTTAGCCCGTTTTCTGTGGTTCAGCCTACATTGTTGGGAAAGATTTGAGAAGCTCAGAAGGATGACAAACAGATTGTCGAGATAAAAGAGAGAATGAGCAAAGGAAAGGCCAAAGGTTTTCGTGAGGATGAGCACGACACCTTATGGTTTGAGGACCGTGTTTATGTGCCCAATAACACAGAGATCAGGAAATTAATACTATAGGAGGCTCATGACTCACCATACTCGATACACCCCGGAAACACCAAGATGTATTTGGATTTGAAGGAACGTTTTTGGTGGACAGGGATGAAGAAGGATATCGCCGAGTATGTAGCCATATGTGATGTATGCCAGAGAGTGAAGGCAGAACATCAAAAGCCAGCAGGATTGTTACAGCCTATGTCGATACCCGAATGGAAATGGGATAAACTTGCCATGGACTTTATCACCGGATTACCCAGGGCCAAATCAGGATATGATTCTATATGGGTAGTGGTTGACCGCTTGACCAAAGTGGCACACTTTATCCCAGTAAAAACAACTTATACCAGTGCAAAGTTGGCCAAGATATATATGACCAGGATCGTATGTCTGCATGGAGTTCCGAGGACCATCGTATCAGATAGAGGAACACAGTTTACTTCAAAGTTTTGGCATCAGCTACACCAGACTTTGGGAACGATATTGGAGTTCATTACAGCATTTCACCCGTAGACGGATGGATAGACCGAGAGAGTCAACCAGATTCTGGAGGATATGTTAAGGCCTGTGCGCTAGATTATGGGTCTAGTTGGGATGACAATCTGCCTTACGCAGAGTTCTCATACAACAATAGCTACCAAGCCAATCTGAAGATGGCACCATTCGAAGCCCTGTATGGGCAAAGGTGCAGAACACCATTGATGTGGGATGAAGTTGGAGACCGGCAGTTGTTTGGACCAGACTTGATCAAAGAGTCTGAGGAGAAAGTTAAACTGATTAGAGATAGACTAAAGATAGCTCAGTCCAGGAAGAAGAGTTATGCAGATTCGAAATGCAAGGAGGTAACCTATGAAATCAGAGACAGAGCATATCTACGAGTATCACCTTGGCGAGGAGTGAAATGTTTTGGAGTTAAGGGAAAGTTAGCCCCGAGATTTATAGGGCCGTATCATGTTTTGGAACGGATGGGAGAAGTTGCCTACAAGTTGGAGTTACCCGAAGGACTGTCAGGAGTTCACGATGTGTTTCACGTTTCCTAGTTGAAGAAGTGCCATGCTGAGATGGCCGATATACCGCTAAGAGATACCGTACCCTTGGAGGCGATTCAGTTGGACAACGACTTGACTTATGAGGAGAAGCCGGTCAAGATTTTGGAGTTTGCCAGTCGAGTCACCCGTAGCAAGGTTATCAAGTTTTGCAAAGTTCGGTGGAGCCACCATACCGAGGACGAAGCCACCTGGGAACGAGAGGATGATCTTCGCAAAGACCACCCACACCTATTTTCTAGCCAACCCGAATCTCGAGGGCGAGATTCATCTTATGGTTGGTAGGTTTGTAACATCCCAAATTTTTAATTTGGAATGTTATACATAGATCATTCTTGCATATCATATTTTATTTCATTTCGTCTCGTGATCCTCGAAATCCTAAGCAACTCAAGGATCCTCGGAGAGAGTTAGGGATTTCCCTGGTTTTCAAATTTGATTTTATCAAATTTTGGAAACGAGGATTTTGGTTTTAATTATTTTCTCTCCGAAAATATTTCATAATAAAATATATGAGAGGAGATAATATGACTTCTCCAAAATAATTGAAATATTGGAGGAAAAATATTAAAATCAAATATTTGTTTTTATTTGGATTTTATTACAATTTTATTTGCATTAGAAAAATTGCACGTTTTCAAAATTGCATTTTAGGTCCAAGAAAATGTTCATCTCGTTCTAAATATTTCATTTAGACGGTGAAAATTTGTTTTGGAATTTTTAGATTTTTATTTTATTTTCTAGGATTTTTTTTAGTTTCGGCGGAATTAATTTTTTTTAAAAAAGTGACACTCCCTTAAAGACTACACCTTGACCCCCCTCCTAGGCGACCCCCTCCTAGGCGACCCCCCCTCCGCCGGTGGCCACTCCGGCCCTGGCGGCCACCTCCCCCTGCCACTGGCCACTCCGACGGTGATAGCCACCCACTCCTCATGGAGAGTCTTCTCCATTGGGACTTCTCCCCTGGTCTGGCGATTGAATCTCAGGTACGTGAAAAGTTCCAATCTACGGTGCATTTTTCACCAGCCAACCCCAGATCAGCCAAGGAATTCTTCCTCGTGGTTTCTTTCTCCTCGTCCTCGTTCCCTCTTACAGAAGAATCTGTGGCCCTTGCCCTGCAATCTTGTATTGGAGGAATCAGCTCGGGGTTTAGGGTTTTGAGGTTAAGTGATCGTCGCTTTCGGTTCTCTGTGGCCTCCAATCGAGTTGGTCATTTCATCTATGGCCTTAAGGACCGCATTTGGCCTGATTTCATTTGTCATTTTCACCTCTTCCGTGGTGATCTCTCTGGTGTGGATCACTCGGATATGAGCTGGCATGTGGATGAACATCTTCCTGAGGTGCAGCTACAACCGATCGCTATAAGATCTAAATGGCTTCGGGACCAGCAGCTAATGGTTAATTCTTAGTCCACCGAGTTGCCGGCGACGAGTGTGCATACCTCCCTGGCCGGTGAGTGTATTCCGTTTGGCAAGTTCAACTTCCCTATTTTTTCGGATCATGATTTGCATATTCGGTTGGGGGATTTTGTTCTCAATCAGAAGGATTTCTTGCCTAGTGCTCGTACATCTTTTCATGGCCCACAATTCAAGGAATCTTATTGGTAGTCTATCCCAGATGAAAAGTTACTTCACATTATGGATGGTTGGCAAGCTGGGTATTCGGATAATGAGGTTAAAGCTATGGTTCAGATCAAGGATGTGCCTACTGAGGAGTATATTGATGCCAGGTTATTGAAATGTTTGAACTGCTCTCGGCATGTCCATTTGGTTGGAGATTGCCCCGGTAAGTTTTGCCAAATATGTGTTCAATTGGAACATTGTTGCACCTGCAATATGCCACGTTCGTTGGGGGTTGCATGCATGTTGGGCCGTAACCCTGCATGCCGAGTCTGTCGTAGAAATGACTATCAAGTAAAGCAATGTCCTGGTCTTATACGGTGTGATTCGTGTGGATCTTTAGGCCACACAGCCCATGGTCAGCAGCAATAGCAACATTGGCCCAAGTACAAATGGCAGCCCATATCCGCCTCAGGTACTTCTGGGACTAATGCCAAGGATGGGAATTTTCTGATTTATTCCCAAAAACAAAATCGTGGAAATCATAACGCTTTAGAAAATAATCGGAGGTCAGTTTGGCAAGCTAAACAGAATATCCCACCACGTGTTGACGTGGCAACTTCTCATTGCATGCCGATACGCCTCCCCCTGCTTCAACTGTCAACTCCACCGCCCGAGGGACCCAATCCTGTCCAGTCTCCTCTGTTTCCAAAACCACCTCTGTCTCTTCCAAACTCGCTCCTCCATCGCCATCCAAGAACTCTGATGCGCCGGTGATCAACTTCGGCAACAAGATGGCGAACTTACCGGTCAGGCCGTTCGCGTTCGCCCCGCTCGGTGCCAACATTGAGCGAGGGCCAGATCATCGGCTTCAGAGGAGTGTCATGGTGGTGGATGACCCGCCATTAAACCATGACGGGTATGCTATTATCTCGATTCAGCCCCCTCCTCCTGATCATCAGAAGAGATTCTGGTTAGAGGAGGTTTGCCGCATCATTAGGGTGGATCTAGAGTATCCGATTTCAGATGAGTTTGTTTATCTGTTTGGCATTGGTTGTGTTGCTTTTGAGGATATGCAAAGCCGGTATGAGGCCATTAGAGAAGGCCCCCATGCTATAGATGATGATTCTTATTTCACCCTCACACCTCATGATGAAGGCATCAATATGCGGATGCCCGCTTTTCAATATGAAGTTTGGGTTATGATGTTAGCCTTTCCGATGGATTACATGATGGAGCACTATGTGCACAAGGTTGTCTCTAACTTTGGAAAACTGATAGTTTGGCCGCGGCCTAATGAGAACAAAGCTAGGGTTCTCGTTAAGTGCCACATCAAGGATGTCGCGCAAGTACCACACCGTCTGGTAGTTTCTAGAGTGGGCATGCTTCCTGGATTGGGCCAATCTTGGTCAGTACCTGTTTATGTTCTGAATGGCAGAGACACTGTGCCTGGGTTGGTGGACAATGAGGATGCTCCACCCCTCCTCAATGCTTCCCCACACCCCTATCAACTTCCTTACTATACTCTGATACAGCTAGCCAGGATCAATGATATGGAAGCTCAGCATGCGGACAACGAGCAGTTGTGGAATGCTGCTGGGCAGGTGCAAGATGAGGTTCAGGAAAATGGTTGGGCAGCATGGCCGATAGTTCCACCTCCTTACACTGGTTTTAGCTTCAGAACGTTCTTTGAGTATGATGGCCCCTCCCTTATGGATGGTGTGCACCAGGAGCACAACATTGTTGACAACCTGTCAGATGTTTGGTCTAAATTCTCTCAGGTTGAAGAACTGGCTGACAATTTTATCAATGGTGTCCCTTCTGCGCAGTTTGCTTTTGTCAGGGCTGGTGGTGCGTCTGTCTCTTTGCTGACAACTGCAGACGTCCATTTGCTGCGTTGGATTGGAAGTATGCTGAAAAGGATCTACACAAAGTCGTTGTTACCTGCTGTGCACCCTGAAGGAGCTTACTTGCCGCTCAATCCTTTCAATTTCTTGCAGAGGCAACTTAATGTGGTCTGCAATGCTCTGATGAACTCCATCTCCCCTGAGTCAGATGTGTTTGGCCGCATCTTCAGCTCTTCCATTGAGGGTATCATCATTGACAAATGTTGCTTCAACACTGCGGATGTCTCAGTTGAGTTTCCTTCTTCTGATGAGCAGAACATGCCGAGATCTTGCTCTGTTGCCGATCATATTAGCTCTTTGCTATCCAATGAGCATGCACATCTGGATACTGTTATGTTGCGCCGGAGTGCGCGCTCTAACAAGTATGATGGGTTTAAGGTGCCGCCGATGTCTGACAGAAAACTTGTGCTGTCCAAAGTGAAGCCCCAGAAAGTTCCTGAAGTGCAGTGCTCTTCCTGTGCTACCTTGCCATGTGTTTCAGACAAAAAAGACAAGGTACATAGTGAGATCCCTCCTCCCACACCTATTTCTACCATACAATCTATTCGTACTAATATGTGTGGCTTGAGCCCAAATCAGCTAAGCAAGCAGAAACTGCTCTTGTCCTCGGTGGCGCAGGAGCATGACGTTCACAAGTCTGATGCATAAGGCGTGGAAGGTGCTGTGCTGGAACGTGCGGGGGATCAACTCCAACCAGAAACTTTTGGCTTTGCGCAATGCAATTGATAGTAGTGGTTGCTCTGTTATTTGCCTTCAAGAAACTAAGCGTGCCTCTTTCGATAAGTCTTTTGTAAGAATTTCCTATCCTAAACGGTTCGATAAATTTGAGGTGGTGCCCTCCCAAGGGGCCTCTGTGGGTTTGATCATTATATGGGATAGTTCGATCTTTGTTGGTGATCTTATCTGTTCTAAATCATTTGCTCTGGGCATTAAGTTCACTTCGTTGCAAACTGCCAAATCCTGGAATATGTTTAATGTGTATGGCCCACGCGATGGCCCTGTTAGAGCAACTTTCACCTCCTGGATGTTTGATCTTGACATACCAGACGACGAGGACTGGTTATTATGTGGCGATTTCAACTATATCAAGGCCCCTGGTAATCGCAACAAGCAAGGAGGGAATGTTAACGACATGTTAACTTCCAATGATTTCACCCAATTGCAAGCCTTAGTGGAACTACCAATCAAAGGGAGGAGGTTTACATGGAGTAACATGTAGACAGACCCACTTTTAGAGCAACTTGATTGGTTCTTCACATCGGCCAATTGGACCTCTAGCTACCCCAATACGACAGTGGCACCACTCCCAAAACCGGTCTCCGATCATGTGCCGTGTGTGATCTCTATTGAGACTTCTGTCCCTAAATCTAAAATCTTCCATTTTGAAAACTTCTGGATATCACACCCTGGCTTCTTTGAAGTTGTTCAATCTACCTGGAACAAAAGTTGTTTTGCTCATAACTCGGCTGCTCTGCTCTGTAAAAAATTTAAACATCTGAGATATGCTTTGAAGAAGTGGAGCAAAAACATCTCCAGATTGGATTTGTGCATTGATAACTCTAATTGGGCTCTTCTAGAATTGGATGGGATTGAGGACTTGAGGCCTCTCACAACCCCGGAGAAGAACTTCCGTGTAATTCTTAAAGAGCATTTGGCTGTACTCCTTGGTTATAAACGGGAATATTGGAGGAAGAGGTACACGGTGCGCTGGTTTCAGTGTGGGAGGGGACAACACTAAGTTCTTTCACTCGGCGGCGAGTGAGCGTTTCAGAAGAAATTATATTGCATCTCTGAAACTATCTGATGGATCGATCGTTTCTGACCATGCAGGGAAGGCACTTGAGCTATATCAGACATATAAAAACAGGTTGGGCAGGTCGGAACCGCACGAGATGAAATTTGATCTTGCTTGGCTAATTAAAAAGGTGGAAGGCCTCGAGGATCTGACAAAACCCTTTACGAAAGAGGAGATCGATAAAGTGGTCCAAGAAATGCCATCAGACCGTGCCCCTGGCCCGGATGGCTTTAATGGGTGTTTTTTAAAATCCTGCTGCCACATTATTAAGCATGATTTTTACACCCTGTGTGCTGACTTCTATGATGGAAAGCTGGATCTGCAGAGTCTAAATTCGGGGTTTATCACCTTGATCCCGAAAACTTACTCACCTGAGACTGCAAATGATTATAGGCCCACCACCCTCCTCAACTGTTGCCTGAAGTTGATAACCAAGCTACTGGCTAATCGGTTACAGAAAGTAATCCTCAAAATCATCCACAAGAACCAATATGGTTTTCTCAAAGGGAGATCGATACAGGACTGCTTAGCTTGGGTTGTCGAATACATTCATCAATGTCAAGCTTCTGGACGTGCATGTTGTCTGCTCAAGTTAGACTTTGCCAAAGCTTTTGACACGATACAACATGAACCTATGGTTGAGATCATGAGGCACATGGGGTTTGACGAAAAGTGGATTGGATGGATCAGATGTATTTTCTCCTCGGGTACTTCTTCTGTGTTGCTCAACGGCACCCCGGGGAAGCAGTTCTCCTGCCTATGTGGAGTGAGACAAGGTGATCCACTCTCGCCCCTCATCTTTGTTCTTGCTGCAGACCTGTTGCAAGCGGCGATTAACGAGGCTTGTAGAGCTGGGCAACTGCTACTACCGATTCCATCACACGATAATAACTACCCAGTTATTTAGTACGCCGATGACACGATTCTGGTATTCCCAGCCTGCCCTAACCAAGCCCAAGTCCTCAAAGGAATTGTGTTGGACTAGACCATGTCTGTTGGTCTGAAAATTAACTTCCACAAATCAACACTCGTTCCAATCAACTTGGAGCCGGAACCGGCAACAGAGATGGCAGCGATTTTTGGTTGTGTCGTGGGACAAATGCCTTTCACGTACCTAGGGATGCCTACGGGGACAACCCGCCCCACGGTAACTGATCTGATGCCCATGGTCACCGCAGTACAGAGAAAAATTCCAGCAGTAGTTTCCTTGCTCGATTATGGCTCTAAGCTGACTCTTCTAAACTCAGTTGTGACCTCGCTAGCGATATACGCAATGTGCTCCATCAAGCTAAACCCCAAGATCATTGAACATCTAGACAAGCTTTGCAGATCTTGCCTATGGCTGAAGAAAACTGAGGATGGTACTAAAGGCAACTCTCTCGCTGCTTGGGACCTAGTCTGCAGGCCAAAAAATAAAGGAGGTTTAGGGATCATAAACCTCAGAATCCAGAACCAGGGGCTTTTATTGAAACAACTTCATAAATTTTATAACAAGCAAGATGTTCCATGGGTTCATCTTGTATGGAGATCGTATTACAATGGTCAAACCCCACATGCAATGGACCCTTGTGGCTCGTTCTGGTGGAAAGACCTCATGCAACTTTCTGATATCTACAGAGGGGTTACCAAGGCGTCTGTTGGGACAGGTGACTCGATCCTTTTCTGGAAGGATGAGTGGAAAGATGGGTTGCTCCAAGACACATTCCCGAGAGCTTTTTCTTTTGCCAAGGAATCAGATATGTCAGTCCAATCCCTACTATCCTTGGAGAGATTGGGTGATGTGTTCCATCTCCCCCTCTCGGTGGAAGCTCGGCTTGAGGTGACTAATCTGTAGCTGGCCACGTTTGATGTGACTTTGACTGACAGGGATGATATATGGAAATGTGTTTGGGGTGGAAATGGTTTCAAAACCACCAAATTTTATGAACACTACTTCAGAAGTATGCAGATGGACAAGGCCTTCCGTTAGATCTGGAAAACCAAGTGTACGATGCAATGGAAAATGTTTGCATGGTTGCTGTTGGATGATCGTCTGAACACCAGAAATATGCTGAGAAGGAGACACTACAAAATCCAAAATGACGATTACACCTGCCTGCTCTGTCAAAACCCATCGGAGGAGGACATTACTCACCTCTTCTTTAACTGTCCTTTCAGTAAGAGATGCTGGGATAGTATTGGGATACAGTGGCCAACTGGGGAATGTAGGCTCACATTATTGCATGCTGGTAAAAACTCTTGGAATGGGCACATGTTCATGGAGGTGTTCACGGTGGCAGCATGGGGGATCTGGAAGGAAAGGAATGACAAACACTTCAGAGGGATCCAGCCAACCTTGAGATCTTGGAAGGCCAAATTCAAGTATGATTTTACTCTGCTGGTCCATAGGACCAAACAGGAGCTTGCCCCTTATATCTTGTCACTAGTAGCTGCTTTGTAATTAGGGGTGTCACCTTCTATAATCTTCCTCTCACCCCTCCTTCTCCACATGTAATTGTGACTTGTATTGTAGGTTGTAGGATGACTGGACTGTACTAGACTATACTAAGCCCTTAACTTTTTAATATAAAGTCAGTGGGACCCTCTCCCACTGTCATCAGTTCTCAAAAAAATTAAAAAAAGTGCGTAGAGGCTAGCTGGGCCGAAGCCCAGCCACCAGCCCACCTCCCCGCGTGCCGTCTCCTTCCAGGAGACGGCCGCGCCACGCCGCCGCCGACTCGAGGAGTCCGAGCCGGACTCCCCTCCCCGCCGCCCCTTGCCCCCTCCCCAAGTCACCCCCCCTCTTAAATACCAGCCCCCCCACCGCCACCACCACCCGCCACCGCCGCCTCGCCCCGCAGCCGCAGCCGCCGCCACCCGCTGTCGTGTCGCCCTGCCGCAGCCCCGCCGCTGCCGCGCCACGCCGCCCCGACATCGCCGCCGCGTCTCGCCGGAAACGATGTGGTAGCCGTTGCCGCCGGGTTTTTTAGAAAAACCGATTCGGTTTTTTTTAAGAAAACCCTAGTTCGTTTCTTCCCGGTTTTTCTTTTTAGCGGACGTTCGTCCGTACGTTCGTTTTAACGAACGGTTTTCACTCGTTAATTACAGACAACGAATGCTTGTTCATTAGCCTGTTCGGAAGTTTTCTTTAATTGGATTTTTCCGCAGTTATTTCTGATCGCGATTTTTGATCCAATTTTCGTTTTAGTTTTTCTTTTCGCTCGTTTGTCGGAATCAGGCGATTCAAGCGCCTAGATCTTCGTCTCAAGACCCTCTTTCCGTTTAACCAACTTGAACAAGCTTTTGCTACTGTAAAATTTAACCTCGGTCCAGATTAGTAAATGGATCTTGTTTCTTTCGCCGTTTGAGTTTTGTTGCTCCGTTTGATTTGATTCTTTTTGCAAACCGGAGTTCTTAAGTTGAACTTTCTGGTTAGATCCTCTTATTTGAGTTTTACCCGTGTCTCTTTGCTTGATTGCTTATGTATGCTAGTGTTTGTTTGCGATAGAATTCCCGGAGTGCGAAGCGTGTTATTTAGAGTCCCTAGGTTTCGTGGATCGTGAGCAAGGCAAGTAACACTTTGATCATACCCCTGAAACATTAGTTCCAATCCTCAAAGGTTGCATGATTAGGATGTTATTAACTTGTGGGTTGGGAAGTAGCTGATAAAGTAGAACCTATTACCCTGTTACATTCAAACCCTTGGGAGTTACTTCTACGCGTTGCTTATACTGCTATGCTATGCTCGTAGACGTGGTTTGGGTGAGTGAAATCCATGACAGATGTGAGATTGTTAATTAATGGTTCAACTTAAGGTGGCAACTTAAATACACATCTGGGTGGATTGAGGCACCTGGAGTACCCAGTGTTGCCTGTATTTTTGGAAATCCCGAAGTACCCGTGTGATCTTCCTATGGACCGCCACCCAGGCTCAAAGGGAACTGAGATGATTCATGCTAGAAACTTCCGTGTGCAGCCACAAGCTATTATGGGCTCTAGCATAGTTGAGTAAGTTACGTGAAGCTCTTGAAGAGGTTGATCAGCAGGTAGTGGGTTGTAGGTTTGGTATGGTCTGCCCGGAGTAGAGTTAATGTTTCTGAAAGACTGTGTCTCGGTCATCCGTTTCTTAAACATCATGTAGTGCGAGAAATTCAACGGAGGCGATCGAGTCTTGTGGGGAAAAGTGCGCAAACCTCTGTAGAGTGTATAAACTAATCATGGTTAGCCATGTCCCCGGTTATGGACATCTTGAGTATCTAGTACTTGGAGTATCTTAAGTGTCTCATCACTCTAAATTAATACTGTCGGGTTGATAATTACTTTAATTGGGATTGAGTTGGAGAAACCTTCTCAATGATGTTTCAACTACCATGATAGTTAAATTAAAATTTATTCCTTTGTTGTAGGGGAAAATTGGCTTTTCGCAAAAACTGTAACCATAGAGCTTTCCACCAGCCAAATATGCATGTAGTGATAGCATTATTCTGTTCTTGCTCTACTGTGTTACTTTGCCAGCATATTCCATGTGCTGACCCGTTTTCGGGCTGCAACGTATTATGTTGCAGACATTTCAGACGAGGAGTAAGGTTCGTTAGGTCATTGTCGTGTAGCTCAGCTATGCCGTTGGAGTTGATGGACTCACTTTATCTTTGAAGCCTTCCGTTGTTATCGTATTAGATGGCCTTAAGCCATATTTATTGTAATAAGTTCTCTTTTGAGACATTCGATGTAATAAGTGTATGATTGCTACTCTGTTATAAATCCTCGACTACTGTGTGTGTCAGCATTACTGATCCAGGGATGACACTGAAGCACAGAGACTTGACCGTTTGAGGTCGGGTCCCTACAGGACAAGTTTTGTTATGTGTTGCGGTTAATGTTTCCTTGTACTAACAACGCAGTAGAGTATGAAGCCTTGCTCCATGGTCTTCGAATGCTAAAGAGATGAGCCTGAGCCGGGTCCGGTGTCTTGGCGATTCAGATTTGGTGGCCCAGCAGGTGTTAGGCAAGTGGGATTCCAAGGACCCTCTCATGGCAGCTTATCGCCGTGAAGTCGACGTTGTTGCAGGACATTTCAAAGGTTATTAGGTGGAACACATTGACCGTAGGAAGAACCAAGCGGCCGATGCTTTAAGCCGGTTGGGATCTCAGCGTAAGCCGGTGCCACCTAACACCTTTTTAGATGTTTTGCATAACCCGTCTGTTAAGTTACCTACAGAAGAAGATTTGGCTGTTCCTGACCTAGAGGCACAGTTGGTGGCGGCTCTTTACGTCATTCCAGATTGGACAATACTGTTTTTGGCTTACATGACCCGGGGCGAGTTGCCAGAGGATGAGACCCTGGCCCGATAGATAACCCGGCGGTCCAAGTCAATGACGATTTCTGACGGAGAGTTATACCATCGCAGCGTCACTGGAGCATTTCAGCGGTGTGTTTCTCCTGAAGATGGCCAAGAAATACTTCGTGAGATCCATGAAGGGGATTGTGGTCATCACGCCGGGTCAAAGTCTCTTGTGGCCAAAGCTTTTCGTCATGGTTTTTACTGGTTGACAGCTCACGCTGATGCAGAGGATCTGGTCAGTAGGTGTGATGGATGTCAAAAGTTTGCACGACGCGCATGTGCCGGCTCAAGAGTTGCGGATGATTCCAATCACTTGGTCGTTTGCAGTCCGGGGTCTGGACATGGTTGGACCTTTCAAAAGGTCTAAGGATAAAAAGACACATCTTTTAGTGGCAGTTGACACATTCACAAAATGGGTTGAGGCAGAGCCAGTGAGTAAGTGTGATGCAACCACGGCGGTTCAATTCATGAAAAAGGTGATCTTTCGTTTTGGTTTTCCACACAGCATTATCACTGACAATGGCACTAATTTATCCCAAGGGGCTATGGAGGAGTTTTGTCAACGTGAGCATATCCGTCTTGATGTTTCTTCTATAGCTCACCCTCAATCCAATGGTCAGGCTGAGAGAGCAAATCAGCAAATCCTAAAAGGTCTCAAGCCCCGGCTTATGGTTCCCTTGCAGTGGACGTCGGGTTGTTGGGTAGAAGAGTTACCCTCGGTGCTATGGAGTATCAACACCAGTCCTAACAGATCTACAGGTTATACACCTTTCTTCATGGTTTATGGAGAAGAAGCGGTGATGCCTAGTGACATCCGTCATGACTCGCCTCGTGTGGCGGTTACGTTGAAGCTAATAATGAACAAGCCCGACAGGATGCACTTGACTTGTTAGATTAGGAGAGAGACTTAGCAGCGGCTCGATCAGCAATTTATCAACAGGACCTGCGCCATTATCACAGCCGCCGGGTTAAGTCCAAGACTTTTCAAGAAGGTGACCTGGTGCTCCGGCTCATCCAGGATCTGTCAGATGCAGACAAGCTATCCCTGCCTTGGGAAGGACCCTTTGTGGTCAGCAAGAATTTAAACAACGGGTCATATTACCTCATCGACATCCGAGAACACAAAGACTCATTTAAGTCGGAGGAGGAGACCTGCCGGCCATGGAACATTGCTCAACTTCGGCCATACTACACCTGAGCCACCGGCTCTCATCATGTACACACTTTGACATTGTATATACTATGATAAGTAATAAAGCAGGACCTCTGTCCTTTTCCTTTTCAAAGATTATATATCTTTACTCTTTTTCACTATTTAAATGACTATTAAGGAGCTGATCATATCTGAATCAAGTTTAACCTTTTTGGTCCGGCTTATGATCGTATTCGAATCTAGCTGTAAACCTCATGATCACTGGGGGCTTCCTGTTCAAATATAGGTCGTATTCGAACCAAAGAGAACATAGCTGTCCTAACCCTCTTGATCGACTCAAAGCCAAACTCACTAGGGGGATTCTTGATCGTATCTGAATCATAGATTAACCCCTTTTGGGTCCAACTTGGATCGTATTCGAATCAGGGTCGTTAAAAACCTCTCAAGGTCATTTGGGGGCTCCCTATTCAAACATAGGTCGTATTCGAACCAAAGAGAACATAGGTGTCGGTACCCTCTTGATCGGCGCAACGCCAAAGCCACTGGGGGCTATATGATCATATTCGAATCTTAGCTTAACCCTTTTGGTCCGGTTTACTGATCATATTCGAATCAGAAACCCTGAACTTTCCGTCACAAGGTTAATTTATATTGTTTGCAAACTGTTATTTGCCTTATTGGTCTTTTATTGTCTCAATTTTAAACAATCAGCATGGTCTTTTCACCGGCTTGACTATTTGACAATAAGCCGCCAAGGCATGATGATCATCAGGCATGAAGAAGCATTGACTTCTCAAAGAAAAAGGACTGGGTCATGTAAACCGGTGGTCCAGATACAAAAGATACAGGTATGACTATTATTTATGAACAGTTTCTTTCTGTGTTAGTCAAAGGTTGTTTCAACCTTGTTTATTTTCACGTCTGGTTCTGTTTTTCTACTATGATAAAATCATTGGTCATGTACCGGGTATTCTGACCCGTTCAGTGCTAAACTGCCAAGCCAGTTTTTTCCTTTTCTACAGGAACAGAGCCGAAATAATACAGAGTTAACCATAAATGTGACGCATATATTGACATCAGGAAGCAAAGAGTCACACACGGCATCTTATGCACGATGGCATAGGAAAAATATGCAGTTGTTTCAAGCTAAATCTATTACAAGGCTTTAAAGAGCCCACAAAGATGGTTCTCACTCTTCCCTCGCCGGTTCACCTCCTTCTGTTAATTGGAAGCTGGGATTGGACCAGTCAAAGCCGTTCATGGCAATGAACTCTGCTTCATCATCGATCAGGCTAGCCGGATCAACTTCTCGAGAAAACGTATGTTAACGAACTAGCGGGATAAGGTCTGTCACCTTGTAAGAGGGAGTCGCCATCTTCTTATTCTCCAAATCAAAACCCGGCTGATATTTGTCAATGTTGGTCTCATCTCCAAGAATGGTGGCCTGAGGTCGAACTCCCCTCACGCAAGCAACGAAGTCATCCTGCTCAAATAGAGACCCGTCTTCCTTCACGGTAGGGTACCCCCTGGCTACATCCGCCGGGTCTAGATCTGGCACCCAGGCTTTGGAGTGGCTCAGGGCAGTCAAAGCTCTGGCTCTGGCACAACATCGTTTGACTTCTTGAAACCTGGCGGGTAAGATTGACAATTTTTTCAAGACATCACTAAGCCGGTTGGGTCCTTGGTTGGCAGGAGAGATAGCAGCAAGTGCTCATTGAGCGCTAGTGTACAACTGCTCCACTAAGGTATAGACCGCCTTCAATTTAGTCACATTATCTTGGCTCAGGTTTTTGCTTCGGGGGCCTGCACATATTTTTTAAACAAGGGGTCAGTAGCCGGTTTATATTCCAGGTCAAAAGAAGGTACAAAAAGATCAGTACATATGGCTTACCAAAGATGGCGGAAACCATTTGAGACACCCGGTTCTTTAAGCCGGTAAGCTCCGTGGTAACCTCCTCAAGAGCCGCTTCAGCTTTTTCAGCGCGTTGTGTCAGCAGCGTCTTTTCTTCAGCCCAGGACTTCTTTTTGGCCGTCAAGCTGGTTTTCAATTTTTCTGTCTCAGCAAGACTCAATTGAAGTTTAGAATCAGCAGACTTGACTTCTGCCTCTTGATCCGCCAGCCGGGTCTTTGCATCAGTTAATTGGGAGCCCAATTCAGATAGGGAGTTCTACAAAACATACACAGGTGTGTCAAGGCTTAAACTAAAAGTTATAAAGATTCAAGTCTCGAGTACTTTGCACTGCAATACAACTTGACACTTGGGGGCTAATGTCTGTTAAAACAATTTCTTATGAATTTTATATATTTCAAGTCCCAAGTGCCTTACAAAGTAACAGCACTTGGCACTTGGGGGCTAATGTATGACATTTAGAAGGTCTCTCAAGATTAAACCGGATTACAATATTTATTGGGACTGGCATAAGACAGTTATTTAATTAAGTACCGGCTCATTTATGATCAAATGAACCGGCCCTTGGGGACTACAGGTGAATTTTGCACTATTCTGTTGGACTTTTCAAAGACTTAGAGAGAAAGTATCCATCTATATAATAAAGTCTCCATATCATTCAGAATCATCATCTGAAGACTTGGGGGCTGGCAGAGTATAAGTAAACCGGAGAACATACCTCATATTCCAGCTGAAGTTGCTTGACCATGTCAATCTCTAACTCACGGCTAGAATGAACATGGCTGAGATAGCCAGACAATATGTCATTAGCATTCAGATGACTGTAGTGAGAGATATCAAAATGCACTTTCTGTCTCTCTAGGGCTTCTTGTTTAGCGGTGTGTCGAGCTAACACGGTGGGAGTCACCAGCTCAACAAAACGGCTTCCAGTGATCAGAACGTCATGATCAGAAGATGATGGCGGGTTAGCCGAGCTGGATGGTCCGGCAGTAGAGGGGTTAACAACGGTGTCATCAGCTGACGACTCAGGAGGGCCTAATGAGTGTCAGCAGTTGGGTCTTCTGGTGCTTCAGTTCGAGGGGGAGAAGTTGGCATGGCCGGTTCAGGAGCAAGGACTGACGGGTCTTCCGCCGGTTTAGTTACTTTGGCCTTCTTGGACTTGGCTTGGCCACTACGAAAGATGTTATGAGACAGTTAGTACAAAGATGCGGTTTGAAAGACACGGAGGAAAGATGATTTTTTCCTTACACAGGGGCAGTCTTGAAAGCCGGAAATTGAGTTTGAGATGAGTTGCCAGAAGAGCGAGACACCTCCTGCAGAAGATAAAATAAAGTTAGTAATGCAAGGGAGAAGATCCATTAATGGAAAGTAAAAGATGATGATAAAAGAGACCTCATTCTGGCGTTTTTGAGGAGTTTGTTGAAGAACGGAAGGTGGTTCATCGTCGTTCCGGGCCTGACGGCGGCTCTCATGTTGCTGCTTTTTCAAAAGAAAATGAGGGTCCAAATAAGCCAAAGGGTGTGAAAACCTTACTTTCCGGGTTACCAGTCGAAGTTTCTGTCTTGGAAAATGGGCTGAGTCGGAGGAAATAGTTACCACTTCTTCCACAGCCTGACTGGCCCCCGTGTCGTCCTAGAAATAGTCAGTGTCAATAAGGTTATTAAAAAACTGGCCAAGGGGATCATGGGCTACCTCTGACTCAGAAATATCATCAAGCTTTAACAGGTCCTCGGTGGTGCTCTTTTTCTTCTTGGACCTCCGGGTCGTTTTCTTGGCGTTTATGGCGGCGGCTCTAGCCTTCTTGGTGGCTTCATGGTCATACTTGGCTTTCCAGAAGTCAGATTTATCCTATTAACAAGTAAACAAGGTCATACAGGTATTTAAAACTGCAGAGGAAAATACAAAGAGAAAGAGGTCAGGGGTTTCTTACCTTTGGCACCGGGTTAGGTTTGCAGTAGGGGTTTAACCCGACTTTACTGCAGTCCTCATATTTGCCGTTCACCAGAAGGGTCGACATTGAAACAATATCTTCTTCAGTTAGTTGAACGGAGCTGTGACGAAGAGAGTCATCTGGGCCTCCACCATATTCATACATCAATTTGGATCGGCGGTTTAGAGGGATGACCTGCCACGAGACCCAGCAACGAGTCAAATCAACTCCGGTTAAGCCGTTCCCCAGTAAGGTGTTAATCCTTTTAATTGATGGAATAAGATTTTTGCGTTCGGTGTTAGTAAGCTTGTTAGGGAGCACAAACTTGGAATCTAGACGATCCACGCGATAACCCGGCAGTGGTTTTTCGTTGGCTGGTGAAGTGTATTGACAGTAGAACTAGGTCTGATTCCAGTCTTTGGGATGACTCGGCAAGACTATTAGAGGGGAAACATCGCCCTGTCGGCGCTGAATTGAGATGCCTCCAAGTTCCAAGCTGGGGCCATTGGTACACTCATTCTGGCGGTTCAGATAAAAATACTCTCTAAAGATTTCCATAGTTGGTTCTTCTTGAAGGTACACCTCATAGAGAACCTGGAAATTGCAGATATTGGATATGGAATTGGGCCCGAGATCTTGAGGGTGGATTTTGAAAAAATGGAGAACATCTCTGAAGAACTTTGAGCCGGGTGGTGAAAAGCCCTGATTCATGTGGTCAGAGAAGACAATAACTTCACCATCTTTGGGGTTAGGCCGTTCCTCTTCCGGGTCAGGTGCAGGGTAAGACATAACATTCTTCCCTGGCAGAAAACCTATGGTGAAGAATTCCTTCAAGTTGTCCTCCGTTACTGTGGAAGGGACCCAGTTGCAGACGGTCGGTGCTTTTGATGGCATGATGATCAAAAGACAAACTGAAAAGAAAGTAACGTGCCGGTTCAATTCAATGGTGAAATTAACAGTTAAATGATGATGGTGCAAATAGGTAATGGCGGCTTAAGTAAGGACTAATGTCATATAAGGGAAAAGTAAGCTGGTGTCATAAGCCACCATGACTACAGACATTTGAAGTGAAACAGAAACAGAATTGGCTAAGTGTTGAGGCAAACGGGTTTCCTAAATTCTTGATATTATTCTGGATCGAGTGGTCGTTCAAAATGGAAAATATTCTAGACCTAAAAGTCTGGCATAGAAGAGTTCGTGAGCTCTAATGAAATCCTTTTTACCAGAAGAAGGAATCTACTAGTATCAAGGATGGGCACAAAACAACTACCGTATGATTATAGGTTTCTTTTTGGATCAAGAAGAAGCTGCAGTGGAAGAACTACAACGAACCCGTGACGAACTATGAAGAACACGCAGGAAACTTAGAAACCCTAATGCGGATCTGAGGAGCAGGAAGGTGAAAACTTACAACCACGGATCTTCTACTGAGGTCGCCGCCGTTCTCTGGATCGATTCAGGTTGATGTGGCGGCCAAGGTCGGCGGAGACGAGGAGCTCTGCGACTGCGGCGGAGCTCGAGCGGCGGTAGGGTTGCGAGAGGAAGAAGACGGAGAAAGAGAAGAATGAGAAATACTGGGGTGTGCCTATTTATAAGGAGATAAGCGAATAGGCGGGCGCGAAAATCGAGGAAGACCCAAATAATGACTATCGAACTAAACGGACGCCTCGATTCTCGAAAGACATTAAAAGATAAAGATCCATTGAGGATAACATCATAACAGTTTTTTGTGTTTTCAGAAGATGACATCACGACGAGTTACGGATTTTTTACAGAGAGAGGAAGATGGATTTCATCTAAGTATTGAAGATTGACAAGGAACAAAATTCAAAGTCAACCTGGGGCCTAATGTTGGGAATATAGATACCAGGTAAGATCCACCCAGGAGGGGCTGGGTCAGCCCCAATGGCGGGTTACAAAAGAAGCCCAGTAACATTCAAGGCGATAGTTTATTAAGACGTATAGAAGGCCTAAGCCTAGAGGCGGCTTAAGGCCCAATGTTGTAAACTGCCATTGTAAGGAAAGACTTGTAAAGAAAGGCATGTAAAAGAAGTCACCAGCCATACACGTTTTATAAGCCGGCCGGGACTCTGTAGGCCGCCAGGCGTCAACCCGTGTATATAAGGGGACGACCCGGCGGCAGCTTAGGTCAAGAGACAACAACTCGAAGCCAGGACAAGCATATTCGCTCCCTGGTCTTCGAAACCCCAGCAATTCCAAACACAACTAGACGTAGGCTTTTACCTTCATCGTAAGGGGCCGAACTAGTATAAAACCTCCGGTGTCCTTTGTCCCGATTAACCCCTTTAAGCTTCCTAGTTGCGATGGCCCTACGACTAAGTCCTTTCGCTAGGACATCTACCGTGACAATTCCACAACAATATTGAAAAATTATGATGATTGGACTCTTCCTGAACCACCACCTAAACCCACTCCGAAGAAGAGGGGTATATTATATCTCAATCTTGAAGATATGCAAGAGGCAAAGAAATCTATGAAGGAAAAAGGTATTAAAGCTGAAGATATTAAAAATTTACCTCCTATTGAAGAAATACATGGGCTTAATTACCACCAATGCCTAAGGTGGTAGAGGTAAATTATCTGATGAAGTTCAATGATAATGACAATCCTCACAGTATGCATCCTAGCCAATGCCTTTATGAGTTTAAAAACTATATTAGAAAACAAGATCACTTCAATGCAAATGTTATGAAACAATTGAAATATAATTCTGATACGATTGCTCGCTTCAGGGACTTGTTATTTAGAATATCAAATGATGTTAGAGGTATTGGAAAACATGCTTCTATGGTTCAAACTCAGTTAGAGCAAGTTGCGAAATCTCAAAGAGAGTTGCTAGATGAAATGAATAATAATATACATGACTTTGCTGTTACAGTTGCAACTAGAGGAGGTAAAATGACTCAGGAACCACTTTATCCTAAGGGACACCCAAAAATAATAGAACATGATTCACAAAGGAACAACATCACTACACCTAGTCCTTATAAAAGGAAAAAGAAGAAGAAAAATGATAGGACTTTGCATGCTCCTAGTGAACCTGAAATAGAAAAACCTCCTGACAATGATAATGAAACTTCTATCTCAGATGCTGAAACTCAGTCTGGTAATGAACATTCACCTAGTGATAATGAAAAAGATAATGCTGATGTTCATGAAGACTCTCAACCTGAAAATAATAAAGAACCAGACAATGATGTTGAGATAGAACTTCCTGTTGATCTTGATAACCCACAACCCAAGAATAAAAGGTATGATAAAAGAGAATTTGTGGCTAGAAAACACGTTAAAGAAAGAGAACCGTGGGTTCAAAAACCTATGCCTTTTCCACCCAAGTCAAATAAAAAGAATTATGATGAAGAATTTGAATGCTTTGTTGAAATGCTGAGCCCAGTCTTTTTGCGTACTCGCTTGACTGATATACTAAAAATGCCTCCTTATGCAAAGTATATGAAAGACAACATCACTAATAAGAGAAAAATATCGGAAGCTGAAATCTCCACTATGCTTGCTAATTATACTTTTAAATATGGAGTACCTAAAAAACTTGGAGATCCCGGAATTCCAACTATACCTTGCTCCATCAAAAAGAATTATGTGAAAACTGCTTTGTGTGATTTAGGAGCTGGTGTTAGTATTATGCCTTTCTCTTTATATAAAAGACTTGATTTGAGTAAACTAACACCTACTGAAATATCTTTGCAAATGGCTGATAAATCAATTGTTGTACCTATCGGTATCTGTGAGGATGTGCCCGTTGTTGTTGCTAATGTTACTATTTTGACTAACTTTGTTATACTTGAGATGCCCGAGGATGACAACATGTCGATTATCCTTGGTAGACCCTTCTTGAATATTGCAGGGGCTGTTATTCATTGCAATAAAAGAAAGATCACTTTTCATATCAATGGTAATGAGCATACGATGCACTTTCCCAAGAAACAGTTCCAAGTGAATGGTATTAATGTTATTGAAAAATCTCCAAGAATCACTATTGGAAGTTTTCAAATACCTTTACCTACTGTCAAAAAGAAATATGAAATGCTTATTGTTGGGGACATTCATATCCCCATTGAGGTAACTTAGTGATTTACATAAGTTCTTCGGTTTCATGCTAATCGAAAGTGGTTGTTAATAAGACCTGATCAACCTTATTAATGGATCATTTTTGAGAGGTATGAAGTTGATGAATTTAGTAAGCACTAACTTTTGTCCCTACCATTTGTTTTCTGTTTTTATTAGTCAAATAAAATAAAATGCCATGTTTTGACAGTTTTCTGAATTTCCCATGCAATAAAAAATGACCCGAAAATAAAAGTTCTCAGAATGCCCTGAAAATTTAATATGATTTTTTTTGAATATTTAAGAATTTTTTGTGCAAATAATATCAGAGGGAGGTGCACCAGGTGGGCACAACCCACCTAGGCGTGCCTTGCTGGGTTGTGGTCCCCACATGGGCCCTCCCTCACTTATCTCTTTACACCACATCATCACCTACCTCCAGAAAAAAAAATCTCCATTGCTCTCTCTCCCGTGTTCTTGCTCTCAAACCCGCGGATTTCGATCTCTTTGCTCAAAGCTCCGTTTCCAAAGCTGTTTCGAGGGATTGTTACTTGAAAGTTGTATGTGAACACGATGAACCTTTTTGGAAGGAGTCTTTCGAGGAGGCGATCCTCGGGGGCATCTTCTAGCGACAGCTCCGCTCGCCGGTCATATGTTGAACCAAGTGAAAGTTCCACACAAGATGCCGCCACCAAAACATGCTTATGGCCTTGCGATGAGTATATGATGTGTGTGGGCATTAAGGAGGAATTTGAGCAATATGTTCACAATGTCGGTCTCAGTCCCTACCTTTTAGATAAGTGCGAACAACGCCACATTCTCACTTTTTTTTGAAGGATTTAAATTTCATCCCCGTGAGTCTAGGGTGTCGTTCATGCTTTATGATAATCCATTTACCATCTCTCTAGAGAAGTTTTCTTATCATTGTAAACTTCCGTTCTGGGGTTCGCTTGACGAACCACCAAGGGATGAGTACCAATCTTTCTTGACTAGCCTTTGCTATGGTGAGACGAGGGGAATGACACAAGGCAGAATAAAGAGCATTCATTTTCCCGCAATTCAGTACTTTGCATTATTTTAACGGGAAATGTATAGTAGGCAAGCAAGACTGAGTACACTTTGTGCTCCAGACTTGAGCCTCATACGCACCGCTCTCACCGGTGAAAGGAATTATAACCTATGCACGATTGTTGCACGCAGACTTCAGCATAACGCTAACAGTGGCTAGTTCTGTGGTGGAATGTATGCCATGCGTTTAGCACGAGGGCTGGGTGTTGCACCTTTGCCCTTTGACCCTATCCTACCCACGTAGTATTTGGACTTCGACACCTTAAAAGATCATAAGATCCTTAAAGGAAAAATTGCTAACTTCACTTACAATTTATTGTTTAACCAAAAATCTGTTGTGCACGCATATTTGCCTGCGCCTGCTCCTTTTGACTATCACAGTAAAGGAAGATATTTTGTTATTGAGAGTGAGGCTCGAGCTCACAACACAGCAGTGGAGGCAGCACGGTAGGACGAGGCATCCGCACCGAGAGCCTCCGTGAGCTGCCACGCCAACTACTACCATCCAGGCTACTGATCGACTACCAAGTTAGGCCAAAAGCCTAAGCTTAGGGGAGTACGTGTCTCCCACCAACTTTACATTCATGTCCACTTATTCATCTTGTCGGTGTTCACACTTTTTCATTGTATCACCCATGCTTAGATTTATTTTTTCTTCCTTTCTTCTTGTGTGTTTGAAAAACTTTAGAAAAACCAAAAAAAAATAGTTGTAGCTAATTTACTTTCTATGCATGCTTAGTAGTAATATTTAAAAGAAAACCCAAAAGGATTTCCTTGTTCTTCTTTTGCTTGTTGGGAGCTTTCCCGTGTAAATAGTTTTTCTCATTTTTGTTTTTCCCTTTTATTTGCTTGTTCAAGAAAACCAAAAACTCCAAAAATATCTTAGTGTGTTTCTTTGAATTTCTTTTCTTTTTATTCGAGTTGTAGCGAGGAGAAGACCACGGTGAAAATGTTGAGTGGCTCTCATATGAATAACTGTTGATCTAATAAAGAGCACATTTTACCTTGTCTTCTCCTGTTGAATAAAATGTTTGCAGATTCCAGCTTAGTCCACGGCACTCTTGCACTATTATTATTTTCATATCGTTCGGTCGTGCAAGTGAAAGGCAATAATGACGATATTCAATGAACTGGTCGTGGCAAAGAGAACTGGTATGTGCTCGACTTGTTCCGTTTGTGTAAATATGTTTAACCTAGTATCCATGATTCAGCCCATTATGATTAAACATGTTTGCAATGACAATTAGATATTATAGTTTTTCATGCCATGCATAAGTAGCTGGGAGTGGATAATGATTTATCTTGGATATCAACATTGCGTTAAAATGATTGTGATGTAGTATGATGATATGGTATCCTCCTCTGAATGTTTGAGTGGCTTGACTTGGCACATGTTCATGCATGTAGTTGAATCAAAACAAACATAACCTCTATGATATTTATGTTCATGGTGCTCATATCCTACTCATGCTAGTGTCCAATGTTACTTATGCATAATGCATGTTTGTGATCGTTGTTGCTCTCTAGATGGTCGCTTCTCAATCTAATTGCTAGCTTTCGCGTGTACTAAGTGGGAATTATGCTTGTACATCAAAAACCTTGAACCCAAAGTTATTCAAGATGATTCCACCATACCTATCTATATGCGGTATTACCCTGCCGTCCTAAGTAAATTTGCATGTGCCGCCTCTAAAAACTTCTAAAAATATATCCTTTTTGTGTGCCTGGGTCGTTCATGGAACGACAGGAGGTGGTCGGTATCTTCCATGCTAAGCGGTTTATTCTTAGGTCGAGCGTTTATTCACTTGCCATCGCACGAGAAATGGGCGGTAATAGGGATGCCCAGTCCCAAAATGCAAACTGAAAAAGAGTTAATCTCTCAAATAATCAAACAAAAACTCCCAATGGAGTCAAAACCTTTACTTTTATCACTTGGGAACCGCCACTAGCGTGCTTAGCATGGAAGATATTGATAACTGATGGTCGTGAAGTAAATGAGAAGGGTGCATGTCTCAAAATATCATTTACCTCTGTTTTAAAAACTTGAGCTCTGGCACCTCTGCAAATCACTACTTCCCTTTGTGAAGGGACTATCTATTTACTTCTATGTTGTGTCATCACCTTCTAAAAACAAGCGCCAAAACCTGAGAGCACAGCTGTCATGACTTATACATTGTGTGTAGCTAATGTTGGGTACATCATGACTGGATCTTTTCTACCATGAATTACAATGTTTAGTCATTGCTTGAACTTTGGATATTGTTTCTTGAGCTCTTCTGAAGTGGTTTCAGTTCTGGACTTGTTTTGCTATGACGTTTATTTGCACTAGTCGCCAACTTCGACAACCAGTGTATGTGATATGCTGCTTTGTTCCCTATATTTGCACTGGTGGCGAACTTTGAAGCCTAGTGGATGTAATATGTGTAATAGATGTGATAGCCTAGTGTAAGTTGCTTGCTTATCACTACTGCAGGATGCTGCTAACGCGACACTACGATCAGAGACCCTTCGACGAAACTGTGTGCGATGCAATAATCGCAAACGATGGTGTAAAAAAACGTCAAAAAAGGTGCAAAAAGTTTGTGATGACGGATGCATCAAACACGGTTCAGATTTTAGTTGTGTGTCGATTCAGGGCATACGGTTCAGTTCAATTAACTATTTTCAATGAGGAACAAAAGAAACGGGCAGCCAGATGAAGGTGTGTGCGATGTACAGCATATGGTTCACTCGGATGAACTTGTTTGTGATTAAGCAACACAAAAGAAACGGTCAGCCAGATCAAGGTGTGTGCGATGTACAACATACAGTTCACTCGAATGAACTGTTTGTGATTAGGCAACACAAAAGAAACGGTCAGCCAGATCAAGGTGTGTGCGATATATGACATGCGGTTCACTCGGATGAAATGTTTGCATTGACACAAGAGAACAGAAACGGTTCAATATAACAAATACCATAAATATTGCAAGGTTCAAATTCAAAGATTACAACGCCCAAATTCAAACATTGCAAGTTGCGTCATTTCTGAAAAGGGACCAGCCGCTGACAAGTCATGTATGGGTTTGACACAATGACTTCCAATTGCTTTTCCATATGCTCTTCCAATATGAAGCTTGGCATTTTTGGTGGCTCTTCCATTCCGCAGTACCTGTCGGCTCTAATAATCATACCATTCATCTTTCCTAATTAAATGCGTGTTGAACCTCAGTACCCTCAGCACCTTTGCTCTGGCAAGAAAGAACCTGGTGAGTGTAATCTCCGGTAAGGTCCCTCGGTAGGAGTTCAAAGTAATATTTGAGAGATGCAGATCCAAGCATTCAATGTGATTGTTGTTATAAACATTATCCACCTCCGGTCCTATTATTATCTACAAAAGAAGAGAACGTGTTAGTGCCTACATGTAGTTTTGAACACTGCTACACGCCCATTTGGTTTGCAGGATTTGTAAAATTCACCAACGTGCCATCTTCGATCTGGCATGATTAACATGGGCATTTGATTACAATCTATAAACATGTAGCCTTCTTCACATGAGGTTGTATTGGATGAAAAAATCCCTAATAAAACTAGTACAGATGAATCCGAAGGAGCAATGCTTATGGACGATTGTAACCATATGAATGAAACAACCAATATGGGGTGGGGGTGTATGTCCTAAAATCCTCCAAAATTCCTTCAGAAATCGTAGTACATTGTAATTGTAAACTTGGGAAAAGGTGCAAAAAATTGAACTCCCATATGGTTAACAGTTAACAGGAAAGGGACATCACTTCGATATACAGCTTCTTCAGGCACGGAAAGCATCTCAGGTAACTGACAACTTGGTCTAGGTTGGGCCGACAGATTCTAGTGCCAAGACCTTCACTATGCCCAGAGTCTAGGTGAAGCTTCGCTGTATGACAGACGAACATACATCTTCAAAACTAGAAATAACGTTGATATCAAGGAGAGGTATATAAGGCGACTGTTGTACCTGAAAGTTGTAGTATTTGATAGACGAGTAGCCCACCACTTTCAATTTTGGCGCAGAAATGACATTGATTCTTGTTGGACCTTGTTGATAAACTACAAGTAATCTCTCAAGTGAAGGTGTGTCCTGGATGACCATATTGTGGTCCACCTTTTGTGATCTCTCGTTGCAGCACCAGCAACACACATAAATAGTCCAGAGAGTCCTGGAGGTGATGTGCAAGGTACTCGACCAATTCATCGCCTGAAGACGAAGGAACTCAAGTGTAGTACAGCCATGGAGCAGGCGCTCCATGTCATCCTTTGGGATGCGAACAGCGACGAGCTCAAGGTGCTTCAGTCGTGGTAGAAAAAGAGCGGGCGTGTCATTAAGGGGGATGGCAGTTCATGAACTTGTCAAGGCGCAACGTGGGCGCGAAGCGGAGCGCGGATGTTGGCAGCAAGCACATATGCCCATCATTATAACTTAGCTTCTCGAGCTGATCTATGGCGGGGGATCGGAACCACTCGTCAAGCTTGGCTCGGTCCTTGCCATTGGAACGGAACTTGCCCGTGATAAGGCCTTTAATTGGGCCATCGTGACTGCCGAGGATCTTGGAGAACGCATCCAAGCTTTGGCAATAGCCATGGCAGAGCTTGTGGGCGTCCAGGAGGTCGACAGGGGTGCGGAGCCATAGGGGGCGCCACCGTCGGAAAAGGGCGGCTGTACTAGCCCGATATTTGATTGGGAGGAGGGATATGATGACTATCAACATATCATCAGGGAGGTTGTTGATGAAGTCTAGGCCTGCTGGAGTCGCTTGCAGTTCTTTCTTGACCCGCCTCCGCTTATTGGCAGCCTCGTTCTCCACCTCATCGGCGACGACAGAAACCTCTGTCTCCATATTCACGACGTGCTCTGGTGCTTCAGTAGCCCCGGCGTCGCCACTCCTTCCGATGGGGCGCTTCGGCGGCATCCTCGTACACTGATGGCTTTGAGGACTCAGAGCAGCGTCGAGGATGCGGGCGGAGAGAGAGGAATTTTGTGTGTGGAGAGGATGGGGGTGCGGCCGCTCGGCGGCGCCATTAATATAGACCAGTGGGAGCGAGGCGGGCGACGGTCCAAGGCTATCTCGCTTCCCGGTGAGAACGACTGCTTAATCTCTAGTATGAATGAAATCTATGCTTAATTACTAAATTTTAGTTGCAAAGAATAGATAGTGCTATTGATTTTTAGCTGTATATTTTGACAAATCGCAGTGTCTCTTGTCTTAGCGCCGGAGTCTGGCTTTAATTTGCATACCGTAATCTGAACCGTTTGCGTTGAAGAGATACACAGGTCCTGCGTTGAATAGCTTGTACGCTTCCCGGTGAGCCTGCGCACCGGACTGCGCCCGCACGCCTCCCATTCAGTCAAGAAGCTGTCCACACGGCACCTCCTATAGCCAATAAAACCAAGACACGTGGCGTCACATGAATGGTTAACAGAACGCACGCGGTTTGAATTATACAAATGTTTGAGATATTAAAGTGGCAGCTATTTTTCGAAAATGCCTTTGTTGGCTGTCATTATTCAAGTGCGCCTTCTCTCAAAATGGACACGAAAAATACCACAGCTTTTCGGGTGACCTTCCATGATAGCATGCCAAGTTTCATGTATTTCAGACGAGTTTTAGATTTACTAGAATTTAAAAACAAAGTATCTCAATGTTTTGCGGGCAATCAACGGTGCCCTGGTGTTTGAAATTCATTCCCATTTCTTGCATGCACCCAAGGACACAGATTTGATTTTTCAACCAATTTATATGCACTGGAGCATGTGCATGTAGTTCAAATTTGAATTATGCACATAAATGCATTGAAAACTCAGTTAATGCATAAAAATGTCCAAACGAACCCCAAAAAATCACAAAAATTGACACAACACTCCTGTTGTTCTATGTTGACACGAGAAAAAATTTGAAAGCAATAAGAGGCAACGGATATCGTTTCGTCTCCAAAGGTGGGGTGTTCCCTATCAAAACCATCATGCTTGCTGTGAGAAGCTCTGGTTTGTGAGAAGCATATACCCAAACCTGCCCCAAATGGGACAAAAACTTTACCACAACATGTTGATGCCGCTCCATGATAGCATGCCAAGTTTCATGAATTTCAGACGAGTTTTGGATTTACTAGAATTTAAAAACCAGGTATCTCAATGTTTGCGGCCGAGTGATGGTGGCAGGGTGTTTGACATTCATTCCCATTTCTTGCATGGGACGTAAGCATGCACCCAAGGACACAAATTTGATTTTTTTTAACCAATTTATATGCACTAGAGATGTGCATGTAGTTCAAATTTGAATTATTGCTACCTCTTGAGCTTGCGTTGGTTTTCCCTTGAAGAGGAAAGGGTGATGCAGCACAGTAGCATAAGTATTTCCCTCAGTTTTGAGAACCAAGGTATCAATCCAGTAGGAGATAGCACACAAGTCACCTAGTACCTCCACAAACAAACAAGAACCTCACAACCAACGCGATAAAGGGGTTGTCAATCCCTTCACGGTCACTTATGAGAGTGAGATCTGATAGAGATAATAAGATAAATATTTTTAGTATTTTTGTTGTATAGATTGGAAAATAAAGATTGAAAAATAGAAATAGCAAATTGATAGGAAAATAATATGATGGAAGATAGACCCGGGGGCCAGAGGTTTCACTTGTGGCTTCTCTCAAGATAGCAATTTCTACGATGGGTGAACAAATTACTATCGAGCAATTCATAGAAAAGCGAATAATTATGAGAATATCTAGGCATGATCATGTATATAGGCATCACGTCCGCGACAAGTAGACCGAAACGATTCTGCATCTTCTACTATTACTCCACACATCGACCGCTATCCAGCATGCATCTAGAGTATTAAGTTCATAAGAACAAAGTAACGCATTAGGCAAGATGACATGATGTAGAGGGATAAACTCAAGCAATATGATATAAACCCCATCTTTTTATCCTCGATGGCAACAATACAATACGTGCCTTCCTGCCCCTGCTGTCACTGGGAAAGGACACCGCAAGATTGAACCCAAAGCTAAGCACTTCTCCCATTGCAAGAACGATCAATCTAGTAGGCCAAACCAAACTAATAATTTGAAGAGACTTGCAAAGATATTTAAATCATGCATAAAAGATTTCAGAGAAGAATCAAATATTGTTCATAGATAATCTTGATCATAAACCCACAATTCATCGGATCTCAACAAACACACCGCAAAAAGAATTACATCAAATAGATCTCCAAGAGAATTGAGATGAAATTTGTATTGAGATCCAAAGAGAGAGAAGAAGCCATCTAGCTAATAACTATGCACCCGAAAGTCTGTGGTAAACTACTCACACATCATCGGAGAGGCTATGGTGTTGATGTAGAAGCCCTCCGTGATCGATTCCCCCTCCGGCGGAGCACCAGAAAAGGACCCAAGATGGGATCTCACGGGTACAGAAGGTTGCAGCGATGGAAATAGGGTTTTGTGGTGCTCCTGGATGTTTTCGGGGTATGTGGGTATATATATAGGAGGAAGAAGTACGTCGGTGGAGCTGCGAGGGGGCCACGAGGGTGGGGGCGCGCCTGCCCCCCTGGGCACGCCCCCTGCCTCGTGGCCTCCTCGCTTCTTTCTTGATGGCCACTCCAAGTCTCCTGGATCACGTTTGTTCCAAAAATAACTCTCCTGAAGGTTTCATTCTGTTTGGATTCCGTTTGATATTCCTTTTCTGCGAAACACAAAAATAGGTAAAAAAACAGCAATTTGCATTGGGCCTTTAGTTAGTTAGTAGGTTAGTCCCAAAATAATATAAAAAGGTAAATTAAAGCCCATTAAACATCCAAAACAGATAATATAATAGCTTGGAACAATCAAAAATTATAGATACGTTGGAGACGTATCATGCATCCCCAAGCTTAATTCCTGCTCGTCCTCGAGTAGGTAAATGATAAAAACAGAATTTTTGATGTGGAATGCTACCTAGCATAATTCTCAATGTAATTTTATTTATTGTGGCATGAATGTTCAGATCCGAAAGATTCAAGACAAAAGGTTAATGTTGACATAAAAATAATAATACTTCAAGCATACTAATAAAGCAATCATGTCTTCTCATAATAACATGGCCAAAGAAAGTTATCCCTACAAAATCATATAGTCTGGCTATGCTCCATCTTCACCACACAAAATATTTAAATCATGCACAACCCCGATGACAAGCCAAGCAATTGTTTCATACTTTTTATGTTCTCAAACGTTTTCAATCTTCACGCAATATATGAGCGCGAGCCATGGATATAGCACTATAGGTGGAATAGAATGGTGGTTGTGGAGAAGACAGAAACGAGAAGATAGTCTCACATCAACTAGGCGTATCAACGGGCTATGGAGATGCCCATCAACAGATATCAATGTGAGTGAGTAGGGATTGCCATGCAACAGATGCACTAGAGTTATAAGTGTATGAAAGCTCAACAAAAGAAACTATGTGGGTGTGCATCCAACTCGCTTGCTCATGAAGACCTAGGGCATTTTGAGGAAGCGCATCATTGGCATATACAAGCCAAGTTCTATAGTGTGAAATTCCCACTAGTATATGAAAGTGACAACATAGGAGACTCTATATCATGAAGATCATGGTGCTACTTTGAAGCACAAGTGTGGTAAAAGGATAATAACATTGTCCCTTCTCCCTTTTTCTCTCATTTTTTTATTTGGGCCTTTTTCTATTTTTTATGGCCTCTTTTTTTTCTATTTTCGTCCAGAGTCTGATCCCGACTTGTGGGGGAGTCATAGTCTCCATCATCCTTTCCTCACATGGGACAATGCTCTAATAACGATGATCATCACACTTTTATTTACTTACAACTCAAGAATTACAACTCGATACTTAGAACAAAATATGACTATGTGAATGCCTCCGGCGGTGTACCGGGATGTGCAATGACTCATGAGTGACATGTATGAAACAATTATGAAGGTGGCTTTGCCAAAAATACGATGTCAACTACATGATCATGCAAAGCAGTATGACAATGATGAAGCGTGTCATAATAAACAGAACGGTGGTAGGTTGCATGGAAATATATCTCGAAATGGCTATGGAAATGCCATAATAGGTAGGTATGGTGGCTGTCTTGAGGAAAGTATATGGTGGGTTTATGGTACCGGCGAAAGTTGCGCGGTACTAGAGAGGCTAGCAATGGTGGAAGGGTGAGAGTGCGTATAATCCATGGACTCAACATTAGTCATAAAGAACTCACATACTTATTGAAAAAATCTATTAGTTATCGAAACAAAGTACTATGCGCATGCTCCTAGGGGGATAGATTGGTAGGAAAAGACCATCGCTCGTCCCCGACCTCCACTCATAAGGAAGAAAATCAATAAATAAATCATGCTCCGACTTCATCACATAACTGTTCACCATACATGCATGCTACGGGAATCACAAACTTTAACACAAGTATTTCTCAAATTCACAACTACTCAACTAGCATGACTCTAATATCACCATCTTCATATCTCAAAAAATCATCAAGTATCAAACTTCTCATAGTATTCAATGCACTTTTTATGATAGTTTTTACTATACCCATCTTGGATGCCTATCATATTAGGACTAGTTTTATTACCAAAGCAAATTACCATGCTGTTCTAAAGGACTCCCAAAATAATATAAGTGAAGCATGAGAGATCAATAATTTCTATAAAATAAAACCACCATCGTGCTCTAAAAAGATATAAGTGAAGCAGTAGAGCAAAATTATCTAGCTCAAAAGATATAAGTGAAGCATATAGAGTATTCTAATAAATTCTGATTCATGTGTGTCTCTCCCAAAAGGTGTGTACAGCAAGGATGATTGTGTTAAACTAAAAAGCAAAGACTCAAATCATACAAGACTCTCCAAGCAAAACACATATCATGTGGTGAATAAAAATATAGCCTCAAGTAAAGTTACCGATGGACGAAGACGAAAGAGGGCATACCCAAGCTTAGGCTTTTGGTTGTCCTTGAATTTTACCTTGGGGTGCCTTGGGCATCCCCAATATTAGGCTCTTTCCACTCCTTGTTCCAAAATCCATCAAATCTTTACCCAAAACTTGAAAACTTCACAACACAAAACTTGAACAGAAAATCTCATGAGCTCGGTTAGTATAATAAAACAAACCGCCACTTCAAGGTACTGTAATGAAATCATTCATTATTTATATTGGTGTTAAACATACTGTATTACAACTTCTCTATGGTTCATACCCCCCGATACTAGCCATAGATTCATCAAAATAAGCAGACAACACATGAAAAACAGAATCTGTCAAAAACAGAACAGTTTGTAGTAATCTGTAGGTTTAGAATACTTCTGTAACCCCAAAAATTCTGAAATAAATTTGTGGGCGTGATGAATTTGTCTATTAATCATCTGTAAAAGTAATCAACCTAATCACACTCTCCAGTAAAAAATGGCAGCTAATCTCGTGAGCGCTAAAGTTTCTGTCTTTTACAGCAAGATCGCAAAGACTTCCCCCAAGTCTTCCCAAAGGTTCTTCTTGGAACAAACACTAATTAAAAACATAAAACCACATCCAAACAGAAGCTAGATGAATTATTTATTACTAAACAGGAACAAAAGCAAGAAACTAAAATAAAATTGGGTTGCCTCCCAACAAGCGCTATCGTTTAACACCCCTAGCTAGGCATTGATAATTTTAATGATGCTCACATGAAAGACAAGAATTGAAGCACAAAGAGAGCATCATGAAACACATGGCAAACACATCTAAGTCTAACATACTTCCTATGCATAGGCATTTTATAGGCAAACAAATTATCATAGCAAGCAAAAACTAGCATATGCAAGGAAGCGGAAAGAAACAATAGCAATCTGAACATAACGAGGGGTAATTTAGTAACATGAAAATTTCTACAAACATATTTTCCTCTCTCATAATAATTACATGTGGGATCATAAGCAAATTAAACAAAATAGCTATCACATAAAATATTTTCAACACGATCCACATGCATGCAAAGTTGACACTCTTCCGAAATAGTGGGATTAACATTAACTAAAGTCATGACCTCTCCAAACCCACTTTTATCAAAAACTTCATAAGATTGAACATTCTCCAAATATGTGGGATCTAAAGTTGAAACTCTTCCAAACCCACTTTCAATATTATTGCAAACACCATTATCAATCTCATATTCATCATGGGGATTAAATAAATTTTCAAGATCAAAAGAAGAATCACCCCAATCATGATCATTGCAACAAATAGTAGTCATAGCAAAACTAGCATACCCAAGCTTGAGGTTTTGCATGTCATTAACACAATTGACATTAAGACAATTTATGATGACATCATTGCAATCATGCTTTTCATCGAAGGAACTATCAAGTATGGGTGCAATAGCAACGATCTCATGTTTAACATAAGGAACTATAGAAAACTCATCTTCATAAATATTGGCATCATGGCCACAAGAATAGCAAGCATCATGTTCATCAAGGGATATTTCAATCAAATCATCGGAATCATAATTATCTATAGATTCATGCATCTCATTATTTTCTTCCCAGGCAGCGGTCATTCTTTCAATAAATTCTTTGACATAGACATTATGAGCATAGTTTTTAGAGCAATATTTAAGTATGTCAAGATTTTCATATTTGTAGAGAGTAATATCATACTTTTCAATCAAAGAAGCAACTTCATAAGCACCCTTAAAAGCAACAAATTCTTCAATTTGTTCGATACCGTAGTAACTATAAACACCCTTTGCATAAGAAGGTAAGATTTCATTATCATTAAACTCACATAGGTAGGGGAGGTGTTTTTAGGGTTCTTAGATCAACAAGTAAAATCATAAATTTCACAAAGATTCCAAGCATAACACAACAATCTGTTTATTTGATCCCATAAGAGTCTTCCTTTTTTAGACAAACGGTGACGCACAAAATGAGCATGCTCATCTAAAGATTTCCCATCAACTAGGCTAGTTGGGGTTTCAGCACGAGCGCATAAGGATCGAAGATGATCCAAGTAGAACACTTTAAGTGGATCCATATCAATAGATTTTTAGCAAGCAAAGATGCAAGCAAATGGAAGGCACATGGAAACACAAACAAAGATACATACGGGAAGAAGGCGAAGAAAAGGCAAAGGTGAAGTGGGGGAGAGGAAAACGAGAGGCAAATGGCAAATAATGTAATGCGAGGGATAAGAGTTTGTGATGGGTACTTGGTATGTCTTGACTTGGCGTAGATCTCCCCAGCAACGGCGCTAGAAATCCTTCTTGCTACCTCTTGAGCTTGCGTTGATTTTAACTTGAAGAGGAAAGGGTGATGCAGCACAGTAGCATAAGTATTTCCCTCAGTTTTGAGAACCAAGGTATCAATCCATTAGGGGAAAGCACACAAGTCACCTAGTACCTGCACAAACAAACAAGAACCTCGCAACCAACGTGATAAAGGGGTTGTCAATCCCTTCACGGTCACTTACGAGAGTGAGATCTGATAGAGATAATAAGATAAATATTTTTAGTATTTTTGTTGTATAGATTGGAAAATAAAGATTGCAAAATAGAAATAGCAAATTGATAGGAAAATAATATGATGGAAGATAGACCCGGGGGCCATAGGTTTCACTAGTGGCTTCTCTCAAGATAGCAATTTCTACGGTGGGTGAACAAATTACTGTCGAGCAATTGATAGAAAAGCGAATAATTATGAGAATATCTAGGCATGATCATGTATATAGGCATCACATCCGCGACAAGTAGACCGAAACGATTTTGCATCTACTACTATTACTCGACACATCGACCGCTATCCAGCATGCATCTAGAGTATTAAGTTCATAAGAACAGAGTAACGCATTAGGCAAGATGACATTATGTAGAGGGATAAACTCAAGCAATATGATATAAACCCCATATTTTTATCCTCGATGGCAACAATACAATAAGTGCCTTGCTGCCCCTGTTGTTACTGGGAAAGGACACCGCAAGATTGAACCCAAAGCTAAGCACTTCTCCCATTGCAAGAACGATCAATCTAGTAGGCCAAACCAAACTGATAATTCAAAGAGACTTGCAAAGATATTTAAATCATGCATAAAATATTTCAGAGAAGAATCAAATATTGTTCATAGATAATCTTGATCATAAACCCACAATTCATCGAATCTCGACAAACACACCACAAAAAGAACTACATCGAATAGATATCCAAGAGAATCAAGGAGAACTTTGTATTGAGATCCAAAGAGAGAGAAGAAGCCATCTAGCTAATAACTATGGACCCGAAGGTCTGTGGTAAACTACTCACACATCATCGGAGAGGCTATGGTGTTGATGTAGAAGCCCTCCGTGATTGATTCCCCCTCCGGCGGAGAGCCGAAAAAGGCCCCAAGATGGGATCTCACGGGTACAGAAGGTTGCGGCAGTAGAAATAGGGTTTCATACTGCTCCTAGATGTTTTTGGGGTATATGGGTATATATAGGAGGAAGAAGTACGTCGGTGGAGCTGTGAGGGGCCCACGAGGGTGGGGGCGCGCCCCCTACCTCGTGGCCTCCTCGCTTCTTTTTGACGGCCACTCAAGGTCTCTTGGATCACGTTTGTTCCAAAAATAACTCTCCTGAAGGTTTCATTCCGTTTGGTTTCCGTTTGATATTCCTTTTGTGTGAAACACTTATGTAGGCAAAAAATAGAAATTTGCACTAGGCCTTTGGTTAGTAGGTTAGTCCCAAAAATAATATAAAAAGGTAAATTAAAGCCCATTAAACATCCAAAACAGATAATATAATAGCATGGAACAATAAAAAATTATAGATATGTTGGAGACGTATCAATTATGCACATAAATGCATTGAAAACTCTCTTAATGCATAAAAATGTCCAAACGAGGCCCGAAAAATCACAAAAATTGACACAACACTACTGTTGTTCTATGTTTACATGATAAATTTTTTGAAAGCAATAAGAGGCAATGGATATCATTTCGTCCCCAAAGGTGGGGCGTTCCTTACTGATGTCTACTACACAACCTTCTTCTTGTAGACGTTGTTGGGCCTCCAAGTGCAGAGGATTGTAGGACGGTAGCAAATTTCCCTCAAGTGGATGACCTAAGGTTTATCAATCCGTAGGAGGCGTAGGATGAAGATGGTCTCTCTCAAGCAACCCTGCAACCAAATAACAAAGAGTCTCTTGTGTCCCCAACACACCCAATACAATGGTAAATTGTATAGGTGCACTAGTTTGGCGAAGAGATGGTGATACAAGTGCAATATGGATAGTAGATAATAGTTTTTGTAATCTGAAAATATAAAAATAGAAAGGTAACAAATGATAAAAGTGAGCGTAAACGGTATTGCAATGTGTGGAAATAAGGCCCAGGGTTCATACTTTCACTAGTGTAAGTCCTCTCAACAATACTAACATAATTGGATCACATAACTATCCCTCAACATGCAACAAAGAGTCACTCCAAAGTCACTAATAGCGGAGAACGAACGAAGAGATTATGGTAGGGTACGAAACCACCTCAAAGTTATTCTTTCCAATCAATCCGTTGGGCTATTCCTATAAGTTTCACAAACAGCCCTAGAGTTCGTACTAGAATAACACCTTAAGACACAAATCAACCAAAACCCTAATGTCACCTAGATACTCCAATGTCACCTCAAGTATCCGTGGGTATGATTATACGATATGCATCACACAATCTCAGATTCATCTATTCAACCAACACAAAGGACCTCAAAGAGTGCCCCAAAGTTTCTACCGGAGAATCACGATGAGAACGTGTGCCAACCCCTATGCATAGGTTCATGGGCGGAACCCACAAGTTGATCACCAAAACATACATCAAGTGAATCACGTGGTATCCCATTGTCACCACAGATACGCACGGCAAGACATACATCAAGTGTTCTCAAATCTTTAAAGACTCAATCCGATAAGATTACTTCAAAGGGGAAACTCGATTTATTACAAGAGAGTAGAGGGGGGAATAAACATCATAGGATCGAAATATAATAGCAAAGCTTGCGATACATCAAGATCGTATCACCTCAAGAACACGAGAGAGAGAGAGAGAGATCAAACACAAAGCTACTGGTACATACCCTCGGCCCCGAGGGAGAACTACTCCCTCCTCGTCATGGAGAGCACCGGGATGATGAAGATGGCCACCGGAGAAGGATTGCCCCCTCCGGCAGGGTGCCGAAACGGGTCTAGATTGGCTTTCGGTGGCTACGGAGGCTTCTGGCGGCGGAACTCCCGATCTATTGTCCTCACGGATGTTTTTAGGGTATATGGAGATATATAGGCGGAAGAAGTACGTCAGGGGGGCCACGAGGGGCCCACGAGGGCGGAGGGCGCGCCCAGGGGGGTGGGCGCGCCCCCCTGCCTTGTGACCTCCTCACAGATCCCCCGACGTGCACTCCAAGTGTTCTGGGCTTCTTTCCTTCCAAAAATGAGTTCCGTGAAGTTTCAGGTCAATTGGACTCCGTTTGAGTTTCCTTTTCTTTGAAACCCTAAAACAGGGTAAAAACCAAAACTGGCACTGGGCTCTAGGTTAATAGGTTAGTCGCAAAAATGATATAAAAGTGTATAATAAAGCCCATAAACATTCAAAACATTTATTGCATGGGACCTCAATGAATTTCAGACGAGTTTTGGATTCACTAGAATTTAAAAACCAGGTATCTCAATGTTTGCGGCCGAGTGATGGTGGCAGGGTGTTTGACATTCATTCCCATTTCTTGCATGGGACCTAAGCATGCACCCAAGGACAAAAGATTTGATTTTTCAACCAATTTATATGCATTGGAGCATGTGCATGTAGTTCAAATTTGAATTATGCACATAAATGCATTGAAAACTCAGTTAGTGCATAAAAATGTCCAAATGAACCCTGAGTAATTCAAATTCTTTTATGACACACATATAGTTGCATGTTCACTGCAGATAAAAGGTCTAGCAATTCAAACACCGTCCATGGACGTTGTGACCCCATTATGTAATTCAAATCAAGACGAAAAATCAAGTAGACCCCACACAGTTTATTATAACCAACCGTGTGAGATGCAGCACAAAATATCTTGGAGCACCGTCGGAGTATAGTACGCATACAGCTTACGCGAGAAGGTGCGACGGCTATAGTCCACAGCCCGCTCTGAATAAGGGACCGTGTCTGATGACACTTTGCGCGCTAGTTTTTTCGCTGAAGCGATTCCAAATTTTCGGCTTCCGCAGAAATATCTACCTCCCCGCCCCTCCCCCTTACCAAAAGCCACATTTCTCCTGTTTCCGCCTTCCTTTCCAAGTTGAAACCTTCACTCCTTGCTTGCAACACCGCCTCCTCGCCGGCAACCCTCCTTCACGCTGCTCGGCCTCGCCTATCCAGGCAGGTAATCCACACTCGACCCCCATCCTCCTCCTCCTTCCACATCCCACATGCCCCGACCACCAACGCGAGCGCGACACCTTCCACCCAAATCACCCACCCCTCCACCAAATAAGCGCCGGCCTAAGCCAAGGTGCATGCAGTATAGCCAGGATCTCAAGGAGCATTTGGCAGCGGAGAAGCAAATCGCGATCGCACGCGCGGATGAGATCGCGATGGCTGCCATTCCTGCCCCAGATCTTGGAGGAGCACCTCACCGTCGAGGCCACCGTTGACGCCTCACGCGCCGACGCCGCGACGCGGTTGGCTGCTTTAAACGACAGTTTGTGGCATTTTACGAGGCCACCATCGATGCCTTCGACGAAGACTACGAAGTGTTTTCTCAGTGTGCACGTGCTTACCTCATCTCGAGAGCCAGCAGGTTGGTGCCCGGCACAGCTCAGGCAACTCACCACTACAACGAGGCCACCCACGATGCGGAGGCCTCGCCGTCTTCCAAGTCCAAGGAGCCAATCGTCATCGATATCTCCGACAATGAGGAGTAGCTTGTCTTGTTAGCTCACTATAAGGACCCATGTGCAGTTTGCTAGCTACTGCCTTTCCTTAACAAATTCTAGTGAATTGTGCTATCTACTTTTACCATGCAATCTTCTGCTATAGTGTATATGTTCTATGTGTCGTGCAATGTGGTGTTCAGTTAACTGCTTGGTTCAATTCTGCAAATGTGATGTTCAATTCTTCAGGGTGCAATATTTCCAAGTTGTTAAGCATGCTTGGTTTGCTTAACTGTCTGATCTTCTATTAAGAGTATGTTATATTATGCAATGTGGTGCTCAGTTAATGTTTGCTTCATTTGTTGTAGTGTTTAGTTAACTGCTTGGTTCAATTCTGCAATGTGATGTTCAATTGTTGTGGCTGGATTCTATTATTGTATACCATGTGAGAAATAAATCAAATTTGGCTGTACTAAATACATGAGAAACAAATACAATTGCTATATTTCCAAGTTGTTAAGCATGCTTGGTTTGGTTAATTGTCTGATCTTCTATTAGGAGTATGTTATGTTGTGCAATGTGGTGCTTAGTTTACGTTTGGTTCATTTGTTGTGGTGTTTAGTTAACTGCTTGGTTCAATTATGCAATGCGATGTTCAATTCATGTGGCTGCATTCTCTTATTGTATACCATGTAAGGAATAAATCAAATTTGGCTGCACTTAATAGATGAGAAACATATACAAGTGATATATTTCCTAGTTCTTAATCATGCTTGGTCTGGATAAATGGGTTTTCCATGTGGCTTGAATTAATCTGATGAATCTGTAATGTGCTTATTTTTCATCAACATATTTTACTGATAGGTAGGGATAGACCAAAAGCTCGTAGCTCGTGAGCTTAATGAGCGCTCGATAGTTTGGCTCGTTAAGCTCGGAGCTCGCTTCTTAATGAAGAGAGCCAATCATTGATTTCAGCTCATTAAGCTTAACGAGCTTAACGAATGAGCTAACGAGTTTCATGAGTAGCTCGTTAAGCTCGTTAGTAACAACATAGGATATACTTTCGTGTCAAACTTTTTTTAGCACCTCAAACCATCAATTCAATCTACTCGACATATGAGGCAACAAACTAGTGCATTTCTTTTTGTAGTCACCATATTTCATCTTGAAAACCACACCTACACATTCATCTTGTATATCATAGCACATTATAATCTGTTAACAAGTGCTCATGAGCTTAACGAGCTTCAAACGAGCCGAGCCGAGCAGGGTTTTCTGCTCGTTAATCTTAACGAGCTTAACGAGCCGAGCCTTAACGAGCACGAGCTTAACGAGTACGAGCTTAACGAGCTGAGCTCCTCGTTAGTCCACCCCTATTGATAGCATGTGAACCCTTACTTAACCTGATGACTAACTACCTTATATGTGTTGCAGGGAAAAAATGGGAAGCACTGAGGTTTACAAGATGGTACTAACTATTATACCTTACCTTTTTATTCCTTTGCCCCATTTCCAATATAGAGACGATATTTATGCACATCCTTGTTTTCAGGGTTCACTGATGATTACTTCTCAACCACCTTTGTGGTCAGGAGGAGAGGAAAGTTTTCATACAACACCCATGGTTCAATATTGAAGTGTTCCTGAAGAGGTCGAAGGATGGATGGTCAATCATCCACAGGCACTGGCCTAAAGTTGCAAAGACCTTAAGCTTGAATGAAGGCTCAATATTCGCCTTCCGCTTCAACAGTTTTCCAGATGAGATGCATCTCTCTATACCGTCTATGATGCTAATTTCGAAAAGTTCTAGGTGTTGCATGTGAAACTTGCTACTGGTGCAGTTGTGTAATGGGGTAGCTGAGTGCTGAAGCTATATCATGTTGTACTCTGATGTATTTAAATTATGAAATACTGCTTCCTTAATATGGAAATGGAATATATTATGTGCTTAATATGAATGTCAATTAGAACAGTAAATGGACTATTAATAATAGGGCAATTAGCTCGCTAATTGGGTTTTCCTATTGCAAACGGTTATTGAGAAAACATCATGGGCGATGACCTCAGGCAACGCACACAGTTTCTAGGAATAAACCGTGTTGGATCAATGAACAATCACACACGAAATTCTCTTGAAGACTGTTTGCGTTACGCCACCTTGCGCAAACATTTTCCTTGGAGTGATTGTGTGGGATGTATATACGAACGGAAACGTTTAGCGGTGACTGACTGTGTGGGATGTACTTCCAACCGGAAATAATTTCACCTGTATAATTGTATTTTTTTAGCACTATCATACATATTGATGTATTTGAGTGCTCGCCAGTCGCACACAACCTCATTTTGCCGAGCGTGTGTGCCGGGAGGGCATATCCCTGACGGTTTCTGGGTCGTGTGGGAAGGACCCCCCTATCACCCACACTCACTTGGCGACGGTTCCGAATGCCGTCGTGGAAAGGGGTTAAAAATCGTTTGTTTAGCACTGACACGTACCAGTGTATTTGTTTCCTTGTTGTCTTGTTTATTTGTTTGCTTGTAGTCAGTGCAGTTCATTTTCCGTGGTTTGCTAGTGGCCACAATCACCTATTTTTTTAAACTAGGGCACAATAACCATGGGCTACATATTTACTATGGTGACCATGGGCCTCCTACGGGCCATAGAAATAATGGGCCTTCTACGGGCCATAGAAACAATGGGCCTTCTACGGGCCGTAGCATCAATGGGCCTCCTACGGGCCATATGATCAACTGGCCAAATATGGGCTAATAACAGACCGCATCATGGGCTGTAAACGGGCTAGAGTAGGAATCGTCCGTTCATGGGCTGACCATAACGGGCCATCGTTAATCGGCCGTATTTGATGACGCTATGAAAATGGCCCAACGGATTAATGGACCATAAATGGGCCTACTATAACCACGGGTTGAATTTGGCTCACAAGCAGAAAAGGCCAGTAACGGGCCGTAAGTAACCGAATGCTGTAAATGGGCCCAAGAATAAATGGGCCCTGAGAAGGTCAAAAGATAACACTGGGTTGGAAACGGTCCAATGGAATAATGTGCCGTTAATGGCTATAAAGCGGTACACTGTTCATTACGGGCCAGTTTCACCACAGGTCGTTAATGGGCCAAGAGTTACAAAGGGCTCATATGGGCCAAAAGACGTCATGGGCCATACATGGGCCGGAAGTTACAACGGGCTGGAATCATATTGGATGGCCCAGATGAAACTACTGGGTTTAATTCAGATAGGCCGTAACGGGTCGTGAGTTAGCAGGCCGCAAAAGGGCTATATATGAACAGGTCATTAACAGGCTTTCCGTGGGCCGGCCCACTACCTTTTCACCAAGTCAAATGGGCCGGCCTTTTCACCAGAATGGGCCTCTGTTGGGCCGTGCCACCTGTCAATGTATCATAGGCGCCTCCTGTCCAATGAGTGGATGACATCTATCGCAATGGTGAGCTAACACGTGGTTCCTCTGGCCATTGAGAAATTTACACGTGGAAAATCCCCATTGGTCCGGCTGTTAACGGGTTATTGGATCCAAAGCCGGACCCCATAGCTTAATGGTGACCCGTTACGGTGGATGCCACGTGTCGGTTACCCTTGATGAAAGCACGTCCATGATGCGCCACTTATCGTCATGGAAGTGGACACTTCCGTGATGATAATTTTGGTAATGTCATGGAACACTTCTATGACAACACAGGTATGACTATCTTGATTCTGTCATAAAATCGTCATGGATGTACATGCATGACAGAAAACGTGACCTACCGTGACAAACACATATCATCACAAAAGTGTATTTTTTTGTAGTGTCCATCTCCTACCTTCTTTACATTTCAGTTTGTCTTTGTGAAGTCATTGCCTGCTTGCCTGATCTGTTTGACTTCACTGTGCAAAGACTATTACCTGTTTGGCTTCATAATGTCTTCCATTCCGATCCATACTACCTAGCTGCTGTTAATCTTCGTGCTTTCACTGTATTATTTACTTGACTATGGCTTGTATAGTGTAGTTCATCTTCCGCTACATATCATATAGGCTCATACTAACCGTTTGTCTTCAAAGACCTCGTGTTTTGAAGACTTCCATAAAAATCGCCTATTCACCCCCCTCTAGTCGATAACAAGCACTTTCAATTGGTATCAGAGCAAGGTGCTCCCTTGTTCTGTGTGATTCGGTTTAACCACCTGGAGTTTTAGCTATGTCGACTGCAAGGATAATCAAGGTCTCCGCTGCGTGCCCAGTCTTTGATGGCACTGATTACCCCTACTGGAAGAATAAGATGTGCATGCATCTTGAAGCCATTGACATTGACCTCTGGTATGTCGTCAAGATAGGCATTCCCAAGGTCGATGAAGGTGTCACCGCTGCTGATGTCAAGAGGTTCACGCAATTGGACTCAACCGCCAAGAACATCATATATGGTCATCTGACCAAAGGACAATATGGCCGTGTGAGTGCACTGGAAATTGCGAAGCTAGTATGGGACTGGCTCTCCAAGGTCAACGAAGGCGTCTCAACTCAAAGAGACTCAAGGATTAATCTTCTTTGCAGTCTCTTCACCCGCTTCAAGAGAAACGACAATGAGAATGTCCAGCTCACCTTCGATCGCCTCACTGATATCACCAATGAGCTTCCCGCACTCGGCGCCATTGAAATCACCAAGCATGAAATTGTGAAGAAGCTATTCACATCACTTGACAGCTCATTTAACACCTTGGACCTGATGATTCAAGAACGCCCTGACTTCGAAGATCTCAATCCGTCTGATATACTTGAGAGGCTCAACACACATGAGTTCCAGCTATCTGAGAAGAGAGATATCTACGGCCCCAACTATGGTTGATCCCGTGGTTTGAAGGCAAACATTGTTTCATCATCTGAAGAAGAATCTGACAGTAGTTCTGATGATCCTGAAGACACTGGCAAAGTACTAGCAATGCTTGTGAGGAAGTTCCAAAAGTTCTCCAAGAAGAATCGCTTCGGAAAGTCTTCAAGATCCATCTCAAGAAATGACGAGGCTTCCTCTCATAAGAAGAGCAACGAATATGATTCTGATGACAAGAAGAAGAAGAAATCTTCAAAGTCTTCTTCCAAGTCTTCATCAAAGTCTTCATCTCATAAGAAGATCTCATCTGGCAAGGAACGTGCGTTTATTAGCAAGGATCTCATCTTAGCTTCCATGTTCTAACCTACTCCTTCTGTTTCTAAATACTTCCTCCGTCCCATAATATAAGAACGTTTTTGACACTAGTGTAGTGTCAAAAACGTCTCCGTCTTATAATATAAGAATGTTTTTGACACTAGTGTAGTATCAAAAACGTTCTTATATTATGAGACGAACGAAGTACATGTCTTTTTAGAGATTCTTTTTTTTCTCGGTAGTTTTCGCTCCTAGAGATTGTAATAAAGTGGTGGACGCCCTAGCGGCATTTGGGATGAAGATGGTCACCGAACCCCAAGCCGTATGGCCGGGCGGTGCTCCTACCTTTGCCTAGGACTTGGTTGCCGATGACATTATTCGGCAAACTGTTTAATGGAAGAGCTTTTCCATGTCAAAAAAAACAAAGAACTTATATTTAGGAATGGAGGGAGTGCATATGAGGTCAAAGGGCATTTCCAACTAGATCCCTAAACCACTCGCATCCGTCCGGACCAAGCGGTCCGGACACATTTTGCCATCCAACACAGTACCCCATCAGTTTATGGAGGAGCCCTCCCCATGCAACTGCGGAGTCTAGATCGGGTGTCGCATGAAGGTGGAGCCGTCCTCGTCGTCGCACAACCATTATGCCTGGATCGACCTACCGGCATTGCCACAATGCCACAACTGGTGCGGGAAGTCCGTCAAAGAGGAGGTGCCGCTGGCGATTGCAAAGCCGCACGTCGCCTCCTCCATTACCTCAGTGGCCGCAGCGGAGCCGACTCCTCATCGTGGGCCATTGCGTCGGCCGAGCAGAGGGCGACCAGGCAGGCAACATGACCGGAGTAGCGCAATGCGGCGGCCGCTCCGTGTTTGCCAATTTCGACGAGGCATAGGCTTGGGTCTGTGAGGACCTAAACCTGGCAGAGGCTATGATCCGTGACTGCTCCTTCACCAACGCGGACAAGGTCGAGGGGTGTCGTCGCTGCCGCCGCCGCCTGGATAGGTTGCTCGCTAGGATCAGCAAAGAGTGGTCGCTAAATGACACACGTTCGCTACCGCCCGAGAACACCATGGTCGGGGCCCGCATTGGCCGTGGAGGCCCTCCGCGCGGTGCAGGAGGAAGCAGAGCGACTCCTCTGCGAGCGCTAGGCGGCAGCCGGGCAGGGCTGTCGCACCCTAGCACCCTTTTGCCGCTCAAAGGACTACACGGACAGCGACGGTAGTACGGCCGGTCAAGGCAACCACACGTACAGGTCACTGCCCGCTACAAGTTAACCTAGTGTTTTTTTAGTTTTTAGTAAAACGGATGAAATATTGTAAGCTTTATGTAAACTACGAATGAACTTTAATGAATTGCGTCGTGTTTGGTGAAATTTGTCCGATTCGTTCTAATTTGTTTTCGAAATGGATGTGAACATGGTTGTATGGCCAGCTACCGCATCACTGTTTGTGGACCAGTTTGGATCAGTCTACGGATAAAGAGTGTATCCATTTTGGGGGTCAGCGCTAATGTGGACCCTCAAAACATCGCAAACGTCCAGATCAACGTACATGTCCTGACATAGTTTGCCATCCAGCATGGTATCCCATTGGTCCACGGAGCACTCAGGTAGTCCGAAATCTCGCAAACCAGATGCAAACAAATGGGTACCTTTGCGGGCGCCCGGACCGCCGCCACGTACGCATGGACAATACGAAACCGCCCAAAAACATCTCCCGCGTCGGCCCCTTTTCTGCGCAAACGCACATCCGCTCCCCACGCTACATCCATGCGGGCCCAGAGCGGACACGGGTTGTCATTGGGACAGGCATTGAAGCGGCGGGCTGGATGAGAGCGCTGCCCACGCCGCATGCGGATTATACGCGTGTGACATTTGTCAGAGAGATGTGACTAGACGTGATGGACTGGGTCATCGATCAGTCGAAGATCACACCGAAGATGAGAAAGCATCGTCTCCACCGCCTCAACAAGAAAATGCTGAAGTACGGCAAGCAGTGGTCTCCATGCGAGATCACCGTGCCGCCGCCTGTCTCTCCCTGCGCCCACATCCCTGGTGGCCGCGGCCGAGCAAGTGAACAGGATCATCCGTGAGCTCCAGGCGGCGGTCAGGAATCCTTGCCGTGAATCCGCTCTCTTCTGCCGCTGGAAGCCCAACTCCGACGACAACGACGGAGGTGCCACCGGCCAGGCGTATGAGATCACCATCAAGTATAGGGGAGGTTAAGTTTTTTTAGAAGTTTTAATTGTCTGGGCAATATATAGTCCGGCTGTATGGAACGAATATTTAAGTTTCAATAAAAATTGTTCATTTTATTTTAATTTGCATCATCTTTTTTGTTAAATTCCATTCAAAATGTGACCAGACGTTTGCGGTATGCTTTGGAAATCAGGCTAGGATCGACTCACGGTGTGGATCAACGATGAACTGAATTCAACTCACGCGAATCAGAGTGGCAAAGAACAGAGACGTGCACAACACAAGAAAGATTATTTGCGACGTGCTGAACAGGGTATTTGCCATGCTAACTGAAGAAAAGCACAATTAACTGAAGAAACGCTACAGCTAACTGAAGAAAAGCTGCAGCTACATTATTCTGGTGCAAAGAGATTAACACTAACACTCTATTGTTGTTCCCCTCCAAGTTAGAGATGCCCTCATGATATATTGGCAAGGAGACAACCAACACCAATGTATTGATCGATTTCATGGAACCAGCCAATTTAACACTTCTATGATGATTATGAGATATGCAACAACCCGGATGTAGGTACATATGAACATGTGTAAGAATGTTTTTTCTTTGACAGTAACATGTGTAAGAATGTTTAGGAAACAGCACAACCAACACCAACGTATTTGAGATCAAGTATGGACACTTTAGGGCAGTCACACCTACAAATCTTCTTGTCCAAATTATAAAGTACATGGACATAAAATAAAAGATAACAGTAATGAATTCATCACTTCAACTAGGCTCCACATTTTCAGATCGGTGACTTTCTTTATCCATCAAACCTGCATGCAGAAGCACTAGAGTAGTAAGTTTCATGTCCAAGATGACATAGGTTGTGGCAATGATACTAAGAATGTAAATAACAGAATCACATTGGAAGCTGACCTTTATTGTGGTATTGTGTCCAGCGTCACAGTCTCACAGAATGAAAGTAAATTTGTGAACACATAATACATCTAGGTAAAATTTGTGAACACATAGTACATCACAAGCAATAAACAGTATAACTACCCTTCACCTCTTGTACGACAGCAGCTAGCATGTTCAAATAGTCAAATTCAATTGCTGATCGACTGAATTTCCATCATGATACAACACCAGCAACAGCTGCCAAAGTTCAGCTATTCCCAAACACCTGGAACCATGTTGTACAAATTTGAATCCTTTGATCTAACAATTCACTAAAAGCAAAAATATTCTGAACATACGACATACGAAATATACACAAAAAGTCAAGGATTTCCTTTTTCTTTCTTGGTTGACTGAAACCGGCAACGAACTGAGCTGAGCTGAACACAACAAACACTCGAGCAAAAATAAAACAAAAGCATTGATCTTCAAGGAAACAGAGAGGCATTCACATGTTAAGGGAAACAAATGGAAGTTAACAAGAAGTTTAATCAAGGTGCATTATTTTCCACTTGTGTTTCAGAAAATACTCTGAAGTAGATATAATCTTCTTGTCAACAAATGACATAAGTGTATGTACTCCAACAAATTGGAGATAGGTCCAAGTATTACTCTTAACATATGAAAATATAGAGGTTCATGCCATCGTCTCTCATCTTGTCCTTCTTATGCAAATTTGGATAGAAAAACCGACACTAGATTCAGAGTACTACTCGATATAGATTCCTAAAGTCGTCGTTAAGTTTAGCAGGCATCTGTTATATTTTTTGAAGACTCTTGTGTAAATTAAAACATATATTTTCCTATTATGTTACAGATTAGGGTCCTTGTTCTGATATGCTCACTTGTGTTGACTTACTCCCATATATACATGCACTCTATACTAAAACTAGAACTTAAATGTTATTAGTTTCGCAATGGATATGACAGTGAGGGATCGCATTAGAAATAGAAGGGGGGAGGAATACATTCCCTGAATGTTAACTCACATTAGAAATAGAAATTAATTGTTAGTTTCAGAGATGAATGTTTACTCAGTGCAATGCTTGCACTACATTTTCCGAATATTTCAAACATTCCTGGTACAAACTGAATTCAGATATGAATGTTTACTCAGTGCAACGTTTAAACTGTATTCCTGTACAAATTTTGTTCAAGCCCTGACCAACCGAACAACAATGAAGTTGACAGGGATTAAGAGGGATATGGGTCAAACCCCAACAGAGATTAGAGTGATAAACAGAGGTTTCACACAAACCCCATGGTGATTAATTCCCTGTTGGGAACAAATCCCAAACAACTGAACATAGCCCTGATGGTAGAGTACATCTCTGAAACTATAATAACCCCGAAGCTCCTCTCTCAAATGATTTAATCACAAACAAAGGGGAATGGATCCATCTCTCCAATCTGACGATCCATCCCCTTCATCATCTACCAAATCCCCCTACATCCCACGGCCATGTCTCGAGGTGCCCACAAGTAGGTGACTGGATGAGAGGAGATGGGAATAAGGGAGGAAGAGGGTTACCGCGGAGGTTAGTCTCGCCGTCGTACACGGTGAAGGAGAAGATGGGTAGCCGAAGGAGTAGAGCGCCGCCAGCGGGCAGGCTGGAGGGGCGGGCAGAGGAGTAGGGGATGCTAGCAGACGACTTGCAGCCTTCCTACCGCGGCCTTGCTGCTTCTCCCTTGTTCGCTGCACGCAAAGCCGCCGCTCCCCTGTCCGTCTCCGCCTTCCCGCCGCTACCCGGGTCGTCGCCGCCTTCCAGCCTTCCTACTCAGCGAGAGGAGATTGGATGAGCGATTTGTGTCGTAGTAGACATAGATCGATCCGGACTTGAAGGAGAATATCAATCTGGATCAGAGAATAAAAGTGGTGGACTTCGCACAATTTGGTTTTGCTCGGACGGTCAGCACAGATTTTCGCGCCACGTCTATATCTATATCTATACCTACTAAGAAAGCAAGGTGCGTTTCGCCAATTTTTTCATCCATTCACCGTTGAAAATATAATTTTTTATATCCAAGATGGTACTAAATTTTTGTGGTCCACCTGCTAAAAAAGAAAGAAAAAGAGTTTTGTCTAGAATTTCATACGTGGGCTGCACGCGCTAAGGCCCAGAAAAGCCCCACATTTTTATATCCTGCGCATGCTGCTGGGAATCTTATTTGTCGCACAGAACCACATATAGTTGGAGCTTCCCATCTGTCACCCAATGTTGGGCCGGCCCATTTCCTTTTTTCTGTGTTTTTTTCTATTTTTCAAATTTTCCTTCCAAGATATATTTTCCTTTCTCATAAATTTCGTTTCTTGTAATAATTTTCGTTAAATCTTAGAATTTCCAAAAAAATTCAAATTTTCAAAATTATTTGGAACTTTAAATTTATATTTTGGTTAAATTTTTTCTCAAAATTAAAAAAAATGTTTGCATTTTAAAAAAATCCAATTTTTTTCGAGACTTACGAAATAAATTTCATTTTAAAATTAATAGTAATTCTAAAAATACTTTTTTGAAATGTTTACAATTTCAAAATAATGTTCGTGATAAAAAACACATTTTTCAAAATGGTTTTGAAAGTTTAAAACAAGTTTCCATTTAAAAAATGTTTCACAAATTCGAAAAATATCCGTTTCTCTGCCTTAAAAATGGTCTTGTTTTCAAAAAATATTTTGTGAATTTTAAAAAAATCTTCCTATTTCAAGTTTTTTTGCCTTTTCCAGAAATTAACGCTTTTTCCAAAAAAAATGCTGATATGTTTTTAAAGAAATCGGGAGGTCACCATAACCTCGATAAGGAGGTGGACGTGAAGGGAAAAAAAGGCACGAGTCGGGTAGTGGCCGTCACTCGGACCAACCCCACTACTATAAACATCTCGCGGACCAAACATGACCCACGAGAACACCACAACTCTCCGCTCTGTCGCGCCACTATTGTGGAGAACTTTTTGATGGACACATCAATTATCTCTCCCGATGCTTCTCGCAAAAAAACTCTCCCGTTGCAACGCACGGGCATATGTGTACGGGCATATCCCTAAAAGAAAGATTTCCGCGCCACATTCATTATGTGTACGGGCATGTCTAATTAATTTCTTTTTGTGCTGAATTAATTTTTATTTTTAATAATGTATATTTGGAGTATTATAATAGATACAATTTGCAACAAATACCGCGCAACATACAAGATCTGTTGCACCATGAACAGGGCCACGAGCTGCAAGTCTGCAACGCATATCCTACACCGCTTATATGCGTATCTACTATGAATTTTGCAACGAATAATCAAAACGATGTAGAATATGTGTTGCTTTATAGGAGGTATCCTTGTAGTGAGAATGCACAATGTGTATGATTTCTGGTATAACTTGCCCCTTTATCTCTCGATGACTTGCAGTATAACTTTCCCCTTTAGCTAATACATCACCCTTACACTCTCCATTTACACTTGCTTGAAAGCAGATGTACTATGTTGTGGATGACAAACTGAAGGATTGGCTAATGGGAAGCGCTGTGATGTATCGCATGGCCATACAAGCATGTGAGCTTTTGTTCTTATGACTGAACTTAACAATTACTATCATGGTTGATTGCTTAAGAAGCTTTCGTTCTATGTATGCAGTTGGAAGTGGACAAGTCCATGAAGAAAGCAGGAATGCGACCACAAGCAAGCTGAGGTAATATGCATGTTTCTTTGAGATCGAATCTTATTCTAGCATGCTAGCTGGGTCGTTGAGGTAGAGTGGTAGGCGACATAATCATATTTTGTTTTTATGTTTGTATGTTTTCAAGAAATTTCATGCACTCGACTATGTACAGTACTGAATTTTACAAAATAAAAATATTTCATAGAGTAACTATTGTGCTGAAATCTTTTACGTCATTCCTGGAGACTCGGTACAAATGTTTATCTTAGTAAAAAAGGAAAGATTCAAACTAAGCATGTTTTGCCTATTTGAACATGAAAGATTTTTGACTGTGAGTTAGAACTCGATGTTAAACTCTACTATACAGTACAAAATTTCAGACTTGTTTTGGCGTATAAAACTGATCCTCATACCAGTTTTGGCTTGCTAGTCTGCTAGAGGGTATTCTCTTCAATGAACTCTATTAAAAACAAGCTAAGATGCATGAGATAGACAGAGAAATCTGTAACCAATGGTTATTTCATGAGTTTATTTTTTCCTATGATATAGAGAAACCAATAACCAATGGCCTGCCCCTGCCTATTTGTACAGAGGTTTGCCTATTTGTACTATTGTACTATGTATAGTACAGAGTTTTGCCTACTTGTATACTATTGTGCTGTTTATAGTATAGACTTTTGCCTATTTGTACACAGTTTTAACTATTTGTTCAATATAGTACCGTATAGAGTTTTGCCTATTTGTTGAGTTTAACTCGGTGCAAAAAAAGATTCGAACTCAGAGTACTATATTAACTCCAGAGGTACATGTTTAACTCAGGTTTAGTCATAGCTTTCACTAGTAAGTTGTATTTTTTTAGACTAAGCAGCTTTTGCAAGTTCATTGTACAACTTTTTGTTTTGCTTATTTGCACATGAAGATTTGTTTATGTGTACTTCAAACAAATCTTTCTTGATCTATTGATGTAACCTTGCTTGCTGTGATGATGAGATGCTGCACACTTAGAAGAGTTTTATTTATGCCGACGAGTTAAAAACTGAAGCATGTCAAAATCTTTAATGTGCTAATTTAAAATTTGAAACGAGTGCTCCATTTTGAGTTTTCTATTTGTTGCAGATTTCCCTACAAAGTTGATGGAGCTTTGGAAGATCTTCAATCTGCTAAAGAGTTGGGAGTTTGGAAGATCTTCAAGCTAGTGAAGATTTGGTAGACCTATAATTAAGTTCGTAGAGTGATTATGACACTTGCTCTGCTCATTTTGCTGGTTGTTAAGCCAGTATATGCTCATTTTGCTTGTGTGACACACCCTAGAAACATATGTACTCCTTTTGTGGCACACATTTAGAAACATGATGTATTGTACCTTTTGTGGCACGACCAACTTATACATATGGTTGTTATTTTAATTTATCGAATCAACTTTAAGGTTCTGGGTGAGGTCTACATTCTACTCTGATTGAAGTGTATGGATGAGACATGTTACTTTGAGTGAAATGTGTGTATAAATCATGTGGTATGTACTGATGGTTTGAACAGAATGAATGGATATTACATAAGGGATGCCTAAAAAATAGGAAGTGAAATCTATGTGCTGGCATAAGAACTGCCAGGAAAATGAGCTTTTGCAGGTAGTAAGACTGTCGGTAATTGATGTTACACGTGCCTTGACCAATCTGCCGGGAGAAAGTGGACTGCCGGCAAATAGATGGGCACCGGCAATGCAACTGCCAGGAAAAAAATTATCTGCCGAGAGAAGTAATCCCCGGCAGCCGTTCTCGTGGCGGTTCTATCTCCCGGGAGAAAACCTGTCCCGTCAGTTTGTCTGCCCTATAAAGTGCTTTCTCCCGGCAGTTTTTTTGTCCCTACATCAGTGTTGTGGTGTAGTGACTGACGATATTTTCATCAGAACTACCATGGTGTTGTTTTTGTGCAGAAATAAAAGTTCTTAGAATGGAACGAAACTTTGCGAGTAATTTTATACAATAAATAAGAATTTCTGGAGCCAAGACCTACCAGAGAGGGGCACCTGGGTGGGCACAACCCACCAGGGCGTTCCCCCCTCTCCTGGCGCGCCTAGGTCGGTTTTCCCCACCTGGTGGCCCCGCAGACCCTGAAACCGACGCTATAAAATCCTATTTTTACAGAAAAAACTAAAGGAGAAAGAATTATCGCGATCCACTAGACGGAGCCGTCATCACCTCCTATTCTTCATCGGGAGGCCAGATTTGGAGTCCGTTTGGGGCTCTGAAGAGGGGGATCTTCGTTCTTCGTCCCCACCAACCTTTCTCCATCGCCAATTCCATGATGCTCCCCTCCGAGAGTGAGTAATTCCTTCATAGGCTCGCTGATCGGTGAGGAGTTGGATGAGATTCATCATGTAATTGAGTTAGTTTTGTTAGGACTTGATCCCTAGTATCCACTATGTTCTAAGATTGATGTTGCTATGACTTTGCCATGATTAATGCTTGTCACTTTGGGCTCGGGTGCCATGATTTCAGATCTGAACTGTTTATGTTATCACCATTATATCCATGTTCTAGATCCGATCTTGCAAGTTATAGTCACCTACTACGTGTTATGATCCAGTAACCCCGGAGTGACAGAAAAGGGGACTTCTCCCGGTGATGACCGTAGTTTGAGGAGTTCATGTATTCACTATGTGTTAATGCTTTGTTCTGGTTCTCTATTAAAAGGAGGCCTTAATATCCCTTAGTTTCCAATATGGACCCCGCTGCCACGGGAGGGTAGGACAAAAGATGTCATGCAAGTTCTTTCCATAAGCACGTATGACTATTTACGGAATACATGCCTACATTATATTGACGAACTGGAGCTAGTGCCGCATCGCCCTAGGTTATAACTGTCTCATGATGAATATTATCCCAACAAGTCACCGATCCAATGCCTATGAATTTATCATATATTGTTCCGCTAAGTTACTACTGCTATCATCACTCTTACACTTGCTAGAAAATTACTGCTATCACTGTTACTATTACTGTTGTCACTACTATCAAAACTATCATATTACTTTGCTACTGATTACTTGCTGCAGATAATTAATCTCCAGGTGTGGTTGAATTGAAAACTCAGCTGCTAATACTTTAAAATATTCTTTGGCTCCCTTTGTGTTGAATCTATAAATTTGGGTTGAATACTCCACCCTCAAAAACTGTTGCGATCCCCTGTACTTGTGGGTTATCATGGGTCACCTTTGAAGAAGATCTGGGTGCCCAAAAGTTGTATTGAGAAGCTTCTCGTGAATGTCATCATGACACCACCCGGGAAAAAGACAAACCCCATACCAAAGGCTTCACATGTTCCAAAGGCTTCATACACACATAGGACCTCACAAGGTCACCCTAATGCCAATGTTTTGTAGGGAAACCATCACTAGACTCATGAATATGAGCGTGTTTCTTCTAACCACTATGTTCACATATCAAAGAACTTTTCTGCATATTCTTATGAGTATTATTCACCTCCTACAAAACTATTTGCTAGGGCCACCCCTGAAGATGTGGGTGGTTAAGAAGAATTAACTCTCTCTTGCAGGGAAAGGTCTCTAGCCGGAAATCAAAGACTTCTGATGCCAATGTTGAGGACCTAAAGCATCTTGTGGGACGCAAGATAAAGTGCCAGAATGTTCTTACCATTTATTTCATCCCAGGGTTTCTTCACGAGCATCCTATTTTACCAAACAAGTATCTTAACTTTGATAGCATACTTGTTTGCTATGTTTGCGCTTCACACTACTCTTCGTGAAGCCTATCCCACTAACTGCACTGTAGGGTACGACTGTGAAAACTACTGAGTGGATAATGGACAGTGGATGCACTAACCACATGACTGGTGATCGAAGTCTTCTCATGGATTCAACCCTACACCCGTCTACTAAAATTCACGTCATGTTCGCTGACACTGGTAAAAGAAAGGTATTGGGCCTACGTAGAGTTGCTATCTCAAAGGATCAACACATGGATAAAGTGATGCTTGTTGAATCCCTTGGTTACAACTTAATGTCTGTCTCAATGCTTTGTGATCTGAACATGATTGTGATATTTGGAAAATATTGTTGCATTGTGCTTATGGAAACTGACAAATCTCTACTCTTCGAAGGTTATCAAAGAGGTGATCTGTATATGGTAGATTTCTCCACAGGACCACAACTAGCCGTATGTCTTCTAGCAAAAGCTTCGGAGTGTTGGCTTTGGCAACGAAGGCTAGGACATGCTGGCATGAGGAACTTGCACACTCTCGTGAAGAAGAAGCACATCATTGGGATCGAAGGCGTCAAGTTCAAGAAGGATCATCTATGTGGTGCTTGTGAAGCCAGGAAGATGACTAGGGCCAAGCATCCCTCGAAGACAATCATGACTACATCACGTCCCTTCGAGTAGCTACACATGGACTTATTTGGCCCCACTCACTACTCTACCCTTACTACCACTGCACATCTCTATGGCTTCGTTATTGTTGATGATTATTCAAGATACACATGGGTGCACATAATTCTCTACAAGACTCAAGTGCAGGATATCTTCAGATGCTTCACAAATCGTGCCATGACCAATTATGGCATAAGATCAAGCACATCAGGAGTGAAAATGGCACAGAGTTCAAGAACACCGGCCTTGACACTTATCTTGATACATTGGGCATCACGCATGAGTTCTCTGCTCCATACACACCTCAGCAAAACGACATCGTGGAGCGCAAGAACAGAACCCTCATTGATATGGCACGCACGATGCTTGATGAATACAAGACTCCAAGAAAGCTCTGGCTGAAGCCATTGATACTGCTTGCCACATCATCAACAGAATTTATCTTCATAAGTTCTTCAAGAAGACATGCTATGAACTCCTGACTGGTAAGAAGCCAAACTTCAGCTATTTCAAAGTCTTTGGTGCCAGGTGCTGGATCAAGGATCCACATCACACATCAAAATTTACACCGAAAACACATGAAGGTTTTATGCTTCGTTACAGAAAGGATTTGCACACCTACAAAGTCTTCAACCTCTTTCACTATAAAGTGGTTGAAACCGTAGATGTGCGGTTCGATGAGACTAATGGCTCGCAAAGTGAGCACCTGCCAAATGTGCTAGATGAAGCTTCTCCTAGTGAATCTATCAAGCATATGGGTACTGGAGAAATCATACCCATTGAGGAATGGGCTGAAGAAGAGATCATCATTTCAGCACCCAATCAACATGAAGACAATGCTCAGTCTAAAGATAATGCCGAAACTAAAGATGACATCAACAAGAGCAAAATCTTCGCCCAGCCCATCCTCGCGTAGCCAATGAAGTTCAGATTGAGAAGATTATTAACATTATTAATGCACCTAGTCCTCTCAGTCATTCAAGAGCAACACAGCTAGCAAACTTCTGTGGACACCTTGCATTTGTCTCTATATCTAAACCCAAGAAAGTTGATGAAGCCTTCATGAAACCTGATGGGATTCAAGCTATGCAAGAAGAGCTTCAACAGTTTGAACTGAATAATGTTTGGGAGCTAGTCAAACGTCCTGATCCTCGCAAGCACAATATTATTGGCACCAAATGGATCTATCGCAACAAGCAAGATGAACATGGTCAAGTTTTCAGAAACAAGGCTCGTCTCGTGTCGGTGAAAATATAGAGGGGCAGGCATTTTCCCCTGACTCGTGCACGGACAAGCCAAGGACAAATCAGAGATTGAAGAAACAAGAGATTGGAAGAACCAACATGCAGCTTAGAGGGACCAAGATTGAGCCTAAGGAGCAAGATACTGGCAAGAGAAGGGCCTCCCTTGCCGGGCAGGCGAGCCCGGCAAGGGGCAAGGCCACCACCAGAAGCAAGCAACCAAGGCTCCCCGGCAGAGCCTGCCAGGGCTCGCAGGGGCGGAACCACCCCACCAACCACTCAAGCACGACTCATGTTGTCAATCAGTGCGGTGTCAAGCCGCAAGATCGTTAAGTGGCAGTCGTTCGCCACATGGCAGCCATTTCCTACAAAAGAAACCTACAGATGACACCCGTCCTACGACGTGTCAAGAGAACAGGTGCGGAGCTGGCAAGATAGCCCGGCAGGCCTTGCCGGGCGTCCAGTGATGTGACACTAAGCGGCGCATTTAATGCACCCTGGTAGACCGCAGAGTTAGGTATGATAGCACTGTTTGCTATCATATCAGTGGATAAAATAACCACTTTGCCACTGTGGTGACCCATCTATACCTACTAATAAAATAAATAGGTATTCTTGGTCCGTCATGGCGTTTTACGGAAACCCCCTGAGTTTTTATTGTAATGAACCTGCGGTACTGATATAAGTTGAAAAAACGATTCGTTTACATTTTATAATAATACCCTTGACTTTTTAAATAATCAACGCACTGTCTTTAATAAGTGATACAAAAGAGGTGCACAGTGAGACTTGAACCCACGACCTCTCCAACCAAACCTCAAGCCACGAACCACCTGAGCCTTATGCACTCTCTACTCAAATAGTTAGTATCTGAGTTACTTAAATTGATGAAACCCAAGAGAACAGGTTACACAAGGTTCACTCTTCAAACAATAGCCATCAAACTACAATAACCAACTCAGTGTATTGTATATACGGGAATTTGGATGGTTTATACACAAGAATTTGGATGGTTTGCTAATAGCTAATTCTGCTAATGGAGGGTGGCAAAAAATAACTCAATACTTTTTATTTAAATATTTAATCACTTTAATTATCTCTATTCTGTATGTAAACACTTATTCAGAATTCAGCTTCATTCTGCTTGGCGGGTCCCGTCGTCACGCAGTGTCTCGGTACATGCCATAGTTAGTCCGACTCAGTATCAAAATAACACCCAAAAAATATACTCAATGAAAGAATCTGAATCTTACTTAGATACATACAGGAGTCTGAATCCTACTTAGATACATACACCATGTTCACGTCCAGGGCCACATCGTACCGGGCTGTGTATACGTACATGCCATAGTCAATCCGACTCAATATCAAAATAACACCCAGAAAATATACTCAATGAAACAGTTTGAATCCTACTTAGATACATACAGGAGGCCGAAACCTACTTGGAGGCAGGTATCGCTGGTGCTACAAATACACCTGTATCTCCACGTGATTCTTACACAATCTCAAGTCTTCAGTTCAATTAAATAGAATCAGTTTCACACGTCGCCTTCTAGATACCCTTGGTTCAATTAAGCTGCTCAGCTCCCAAGTCAGCTTAACATCAGGTATTTTCGTTGCGTATTTTCATATACGACATCCTTCAACATCTTTTTCTTTTTGTGAATTCTTCAACATCTTTATGAACACCGGTACCTGCCATGAAATCAATAAGTTTATCATTAGCAATTTGAAATTTCCAAACAAATACTACACCAAACCATACTTTGAGCAACAAATTTACAAGATTTTATATATGACACACTGAATCATATTTAAACATCATTCTTGACAATGAAAAAATAGATGCAATTATTGGACTAGATTGCACAGTGAACTAACATATACAAGTTTAATCAATTTTCCATTTCTAATATTTCTTACACTTCCAAAACTCTCATGCAGGCAAGCATTTTGATCACATTCTCCAGAGATGGATGCTAAGGAAAGAAGGAAACGAAACAGAGAGCGCTATGCACAGATGGCCGATGAAAAAAGAGAGGAAAAACTCAAAAAACACCGTGAAGCCTATCAACGAAAGAAAGAAAAAATATGCTCACAACAAAGGCAGATATATGCAAAAATGCAGCCGGAACAAAAGAAAGCTAGAATAGAACATATCAATGAATTGAAACGCAACACAGCAAGCAAAGACTCCATTGCACTGGAGAACCCTGCCTATATTGCAACTGAAAAAGAAGTTGGTACTTCTACCATTCCTGATTACAGAAAGCATGTCACACCAGGAGAAAGGCAAACATTGCTACACCGTCGTAACAAAGAATTCACGACAAGACAGAGGCATGTATCATCGAAACAAGATGTATCTATGAAGGAAACCAGCGACGATGACACAGAACCTCTACAGCAACCATAAGAAATGATTTATGGTAATACTCTAAATTTTACACAATACTCGCATTCAAAATAAATACACGAATGTTTGTAGAACTAACCATCTTTTATGGACAGACATCCCCTCATAAATGTTTCCAAGCATCAAAGAAGCGGATACACCAATACAGAAATTCTACAATGACGATCAAAATAAGGTGGCATTGTGGCCAGACATCCCGTCTTCAATGTTTCTAGCAATCAAAGAAGTAGATGCACGAATACAAACATTATACAATGATGTTCATGGTAAGGTTATAAAATTTCCTATATATTTTTATGCAATACAAAAATTACATATATATATATATATATAATTAATTACTACACAGGTAAGGATGAGATTATATGTGAGCATGATGCAACCATGAAAGAAGTAGATACACCAACACAATCAATCAATAATGATGATCAAGGTAAGGTCATCAATTCCATATATGTTCTTATGAAATCCAAAGAAATATATTATACAATAAAAAATTGCAACACAGGTAATAATGAAGTCATATTTGAAGAGGACATAAATGAGGACGAATACATGTTCTCTGGTCAAGGTATGCTCAATAGAATTTAAATATATTTTAATCATTATATTGCTTTCGTACTAACTTTTATGCTACAAACCAAACTAGAATGGGACAGAGAAGTGGAAATTGAAATCAAATAAGGCGAGGAAATACACAACCCTGATCCTTATGATTTCGTCTATAGCAACATACCCAAAAAAACACGTGCTCAAAACGGAAGGAAATTGCAGATTCTGCCATGCAAAAAAATTCAAGTATGAAACTAAGGGATTATGCCGCAGAAAAGGACAGATAAGACTAGCCAATGCAGATACACCACCTGAACTCATGAGACTTCGGACAAGCAACGACTCTGACGCAAGACATTTTCGAAACAATATAAGATTTTTCAATGGCCACTTCTCGTTTACTACTCTATATTGCCATCTTGACAGAGACACAACTGACATGCGAACATCTGGTGGTATTTACACCTTTCAAGCACATGGTCAGATATATCACGACATACGCTCATTTGGTAATAGTCGATCAGATCCAAAGCATCTGGAGCTATACTTCTACGACGATGATCCAAGCTTAGAGCATCGGTACCGCTGTTGCCGCGAGGAAATGTACGAGCAAGACAAGGATGTGATCGGGATAATAACCGACATCCTACGGGATAACCCATACTCTCAACAGTTTAGGAGTTTGGGATGAGCCCAAAACCTTGAGGACTATAGACTCGTCTTAAACCTGGACCAAAGATTGGACCAGAGAACATACAACGCGCCAATAAATTTGGAGGTAGCTGCAGTGTGGATTGAAGGAAATGAAAGAAGCGACACTTATGTCAGGAATGTAATACTACATGGAAACAACAACGAAAAAGAGCACATTCGATCATATTACAAGTGCTACGATCTGTTGTCGTACCCTCTATTCTTTCCAAGAGCTGAACTGGGTTGGCATAGGAAAATCCCAAAGAGGAATACAAAAGAGGTAGATATTGGTGCTGATAATATCAGTAATGATGATGACCCAGGTAAAAATTTCATATACTATTATATTCAAAATTCAATTTAACTAAATTTTTTATGTCGCAATATTTGCATAGATTCTGCCAATGGCCTGCGGGTAACCATGAAAGAATACTACTGCTATAAATTCCATACACGACCAAGCATATTCAACCCAATATTGCACGGTGGACGGCTTTTCCAGCAATTTGTTGTAGATACATACATAAAGATTGAAAGCTCCAGACTATATTACATGTGGCATCATCAAAACAAAATAAGGGTGGATCTATACCAAGGCCTTCTAGACAGCATTCAAGCTGGAGAACGGAATGGAGATGCAATCGGAAAACGGAGAGTACTTGCATCATCATTTATTGGAGGGCCACGAGATAAAATTCGTCGATATCTAGATGCTATGGCTTTACTTAGAAAATATGGAAAACTAGACGTATTTCTCACAATGACATGCAACCCCAACTGGGAAGAGATCACACGTGAACTATAGTGTGGACAAACACCACAAGATCGCCCAGACATTGTCGTTCGTGTTTTCAAGGCGAAGCTAGAAGAAATGAAGAAGCAACTATTTGAGAAGGCCATTCTCGGAAAGGTCAAGGCATATACATATGTCATAGAGTTCCAAAAGAGGGGATTACCCCATGCTCAGTTTTTGCTCATCATGACTGGAAAATACAAATACACATGTCCGGAAAAGTATGAACAAATCATCTCCGCTGAGCTCCCTAACAAGCACAAGTACCCAGAGTTATACAAAATGGTAATCAAACATATGATGCATGGTCCTTGTGGTGCATTGAATAAATTTTGTCCATGCACAAAGAATCGTCCGTCATGCAAGAACAATTATCCAAGGCCATTTAATGAAACTACAATTCAAGGCAAGGACTCCTACCCACTGTATAGGAGATGCAATGATGGTCGGACTAAAACGGTACGAAAATGCCAACTAGATAATAGGTGGGTGGTTCCTTACAACCCATATCTTTTGCGGATGTTCAACTGCCACATAAATGTTGAGATATGCTCAAGCATTAAAGGCATTAAGTACTTGTTCAAGTACATCTATAAGGGACATGACCGAGCATCTATATCTATAACTGACAAAGTAGGTGAAGTCGAAATTGACGAGATTAAACAGTATAGAGATGCGCGGTGGGTGACACCTCCGGGAGCACTGTGGAGAATATATGGCTTTGAATTAAGCAAAATACACCCACCAGTCTTGCAACTGCAGCTACATCTTCCAAATATGCACATGGTTTCATACCATGGCATGGAAAAAATAAAGAATATTATCGACCGTGATGGCACAGAAAGATCAATGTTGACTGCATACTTTGAAGCAAACAGCTTACATGAGAAAGCACGAGGCATACTATACAGAGACTTTCCGGAATATTATACTTGGCAAAGACAAGGGAAGTTTTGCCAGGAAAGGAAACGAGAAGCTGTGTTCCAGGTTGGCAGGATGGTCTTGGCACACCCGGCTAAAGGAGAACGATATTATCTTCGGGTACTCCTAAACCACGTTACAAGCGGCACCAACTATGAAGAACTATGAATAGTGGATGGACAAGTAATGCCAACCTTCCTGAAGCTGTAGAAAAACGGGGGCTCATTGAGGCAGACAACACACTAGATGACTGCATGACAGAAGCAGAGTTGTTTCGAATGCAATCATCACTATGAAGGCTATTCACGACAATCTTGGTTTTCTGCGAACCCAGTGACATACTGGCCTATGGAACAAACACCTTGATGCAATGTCAGAAGACTACAGCAGAAACTGCAAATGCAAGCACACAGTCGAACAGATGGTGCTGAGAAATATCAGGGACATGTTGCACTCAATGGGAAAAGACACATAATCGTTTCCTCTTCCAGAGATCGAAAAACAATATGAGACGACCGACGACATACCTAGGGAGATTGTTGAGGAGACCTCCATCGAGGTTGACCCTGAGGACGTATCATTGCATAAAAACCTAACATCGAGAAGAGGAAGGCCTACGACGAAATCTTAGCCACGGTTGACCGCCAAAGAGGAGGTATATTCTTTGTCAATGGGCCGGGAGGCACAAAAAAAACTTTTCTTTATAGGGCGCTCTTGGCCACAATACTTGGACAAGGCAAGATTGCCGTGGCGACGGCCACTTCTGGTGTTGCTGCTTCCATAATGCCTGGAGGGAGGACCGCACACTAGAGATTCAAGATTCCACTAAAAATAGATGATGGAGCTATTTGTAGCTTCACAAAACAGAGTGGGACAGCAAAGCTACTCCAAGCAGCACCACTAATAATCTGGGATGAAGCATCTATGACAAAGAGACAGACAGTGGAGGCGCTAGGCAAAAGCATGCGGGACATAATGGATAGACCCGATCTTCCATTTGGTGGAAAAACGATCGTATTTGGGGGAGATTTTAGACAAGCGCTACCTGTTGTCCGAAAGGGAACAAGAGCCCAGATAGTAGATGCAAGTCAAAAAGGATTGTTTGCCATGAACTACCCCGTAGAGCTGGCCATGTATTTATATTCAGGCGATAAGCATCGCATGGAGTTGTTACAACTGAAGTACAGAATCGTAACTACAAGATATACATGGCGTGCTATACAAGGAAAAACACCAATACGGTTAGCCTGAACTAACGTAATCTACACGGTTGTTTAACATTCCCCTACAATCTCAGCCTGTACAAAGGTTGAGATTGGAACGCAGCCGGGTTAGCATCGTCTTCGTCAGTGGTTTAGTGAACGCATCTGCCACTTGGTCAGCTGAAGAGATGAACCGGACTTCAAGAGCACCAATGGTTACCTTCTCTCGCACAAAGTGGAAGTCTACTTCGATATGCTTGGTGCGAGCATGAAACACGGGATTTGCTGTGAGGTACGTCGCGCCGAGGTTGTCACACCACAAAACTGGAGCTCGAGGTTGAGGAACTCGCAACTCTTTCAACATTGACTGTACCCACGTTGCCTCTGTTGTACCATTCGCCAATGCCTTATACTCTGCTTCGGTTGACGATCGCGAGACTGTCGGCTGTTTTCGTGCACTCCACGAAATGAGGTTGGGTCCGAAGAACACAGCAAACCCACCCGTCGAACGTCTGTCGTCCCCACAACCGGCCCAATCAGCATCTGTAAACACACTTAGCAAAGTCGAAGATGACCGTCGAACAGTCAAACCTGTAGCTACTGTACCCTTTACAAAGCGAAGGATGCGCTTGATCGCTTCCCAGTGAAGATCAGTGGGACATGATAGGAATTGGCAGACCTTGTTTACTGCAAACGACAGGTCCGGCCGTGTCAAGGTTAGGTACTGAAGGGCTCCCACCGTGCTCCTATATCTGAATGCTTCATCCTCATTCAGCCGGTGTCCGGTGTCTCTGCCGAGCTTCTCATGAGTACAATAGGTGTTGAGACTGCTTTACAATTGGCCATGTCGGTACGTTGTAGCAAATGAAGAGCGTACTTCTGTATGAGAGTCATTCCCCCAGAATTGGGAAGCACTTCAATACCGAGAAAATAGCAAAGGGCGCCAAGATCCTTGATAGGGATGTGGTAGAGAGTTGACGAAGAAGACGATCCAGTGCTGATGAAGAGGAGCTGACAATGACAATGACATCAACATACACGAGCATATAAATAGTAACACCACCATGGGCAATGATGAACAAGGAAGTGTCAGCTGCTGACGAGTGAAAGCCCAACTGCTGAAGACGATCGCTGAGGCGAGCATACCAGGCCCTAGGTGACTGTTTTAAGCCATATAATGCTTTGTGCAACTTGCAGACATAATCAGGATGAACATTATCATGGAAGCCGGGAGGCTGCTGCATATAGGCTTCTTCAGTCAGGATACCATGCAAGAAAGCATTGCTGATGTCCAGTTGACGCAGGTGCCATCCACGAGAAACAGCCAGAGAAAGCACAAGACGCACCGTGGCTTGTTTGACAACAGGAGAAAACGTATCCGTGTAATCGATACCATGCTGCTGAGTAAACCCGCGAGCAACGAGGCGAGCTTTGAATTTGTCCAAGGAGCCATCAGACTTGTGCTTCACTTTAAATACCCACTTACAACTGATGATGTTCTTGCCAGCAGGACGAGGAACAAGGGTCCAAGTGTTGTTCTGTTGAAGAGCAGAAAACTCATCCTCCATAGCAGACCGCCATTGCGCATCAGCGAGGGCGAGGCGATAGGACCGGGGCTCAGCATGGAAGGCGCGTCGACGAGGGTCATAGCGCACGGTGCCGTCAGATGGTACCAACTTCTGGACAATGTTGTCTCGGAGCCGTGTTATCATCGGATGGGGCGCAGGCGCCCGTTGAGCGACGACAGGAGGCGAGGACGGTTCTGCAAAGACCGGCTCATGGGCCGGGGTTGCTGAAGGAGTTGCTGAAGCAGGAGAGGCAAGCTCCTCAGGGGAGGCCGTAGCAGGCGACCGTGGGCTGGGGCTATTAGCCTCAGGCTCAGTCGGGCCCGTGCACGACGTCGATCCGGAGGGCGGCGATGGTGCAGTACCTGCAGGTGAAGGAGAGCTGCACGAAGAGTCAGTGAGAAAGGAAATATCATATCGTCTCATGTGATCATCCACTACAGCCAGCTCGGTGATAGGAAAAATTGATGGAGGAGTGGGAAGAAGTGGTTCGGTTGGTGGTGATTGTGGTGGCAGTGGCAAATGGAAACACATGTTCGTCGAATGCAACATCACGTGAGATGTAAATACGCCCACTGGTTCGATCGAGGCACTTATACCCTTTGTGCATGGAACTATATCCGAGAAAAACACACCGTCGGGAGCGAAACTCAAGTTTCCTGTTGTTGTATGGCCGAAGGTTCGGCCAACAAGCACATCCGAACGCACGGAGGAAAGTATAATCTGGTTGCTCGTTCAGAAGACAAGAAATAGCGATGGAATTTTTGAGGACACGTGTTGGCATACGGTTGATAAGATAGCATGCAGTGATAAAAGCCTCATCCCAAAAACGAACAGGAAGCGAGGAGTGAGCAAGAAGGGCGAGGCCTGTTTCAACTATATGGCGATGTTTGCGCTCGGTGATGCCATTTTGCTGTGAAGTATGTGGGCAAGAGACACGGTTCATGATGCCCTCCCGAGCAAAATAACGATTGAGACGGTGATACTCGCCGCCCCAATCAGATTGGACAACTTTTATCTTAGTATCAAGCATGCGTTTGACATGTTTCTGAAAGGTGTAGAAAGCTTGTTCCACATCAGACTTGCGTTTTAAAAGGTAAATCCAAGTAAAACGACTGAAATCCAAAAAACTCAGATAATACTTAAAACCACCAACAGATGTGATGGCCGGATCCCAAACATCCGAGTGAATAAGCTCAAGAGGCGTATGAGTAACATGATTGGAATTATAAAAGGGTAACCGATGTATCTTTGCTCGTTGGCAAGAATCACACACACTAGACTCAAGAGATGGTGCACAAGCAAATTTATTTGATCTAAGTACTAACTCAATGACATTCTTTGCTGGATGACCTAATCTGCGATGCCAAAGGTCCGAAGAGAGCTTGCCACCAGCAAGAGCTCGACGATTATTGGTCGAAACGAACGAAGACTGGAGGCTTGGCACCGGGTAAAGACCATTGCGGCATCTACCGCGAAGAAGAACCCGCTTCGTTGCTCGGTCCTTAAGATAAAACACATGAGGATGAAATTCAGCAAAGGCATCATTGTCATAAACCAATCGATAAACAGAGAGCAGATGTTTATTAACATCGGGAACATGCAGGATATTGCGGAGATGAATTGGTTTAGATGGGCCAGATATAGATGAATGACGAACATGTGAGATAGACAAACCTGCTCCGTTCGTGATGTGCACCTTGTCCTTGCCGCCGTAGCGCTCGTGGATGGCGAGGCGATCAAGATCGCTTGTCAGGTGATCGGTCGCCCCCGTGTCTACGTACCAGTCGGTGTCGACGATGTAGGAGCCCGTGTTGGCAGCGTTGCCGGAGCGCTCTCACTGATCTTCAGGATGGAACGCATGGTTGAAGCGGTTGCGGCAGTGGAGCACATCATGACTAAACTTGCTGTAGACCTGACACTTCAGGTTGCTGCGGCCATTGTTATGGCCACGTCCACCGCAGCCACGATTGCCACTGTTGCTGTTGGTGCCGCCCTGTCCACCCTGGTTGCCGCGGCCAGCACCGCGACCATCAGAATTGCAGGTGGCTGTGTTGGCCGAGGAGTGGATCTCGCCGACGGCGGCCTGCTGCTTGTGGCGGAGTTCGGCGCTGAGGAGGAGCGCGTAGAAGCTGCTGAGGCTGATGGAGTCATCGCGCGCCATGACCGACGCGACCAATGGCTTGAACTCGGGACCTAGTCCGGCGAGTATGTAGCCAAGCACCTCTTCGTCGTTGAGTGGCTTGCCGATGGACGCCATGGCGTCGGCGAAGCCCCGCATCTTGTGGTAGTACTCCGAGGCGGTGAGGTCCTTCTTCTTTAGATTGGAGAGCTGGTAGCGCAGCTGCATGATGCGGGCATGATTCTGTGAGGCAAACATGTCATGGAGAGAGGTCCAGACCTGTTCAGACGTGCGAAGCTGGGTCATCTGCCCAAGGATGTCCTCCGTCATGGAGCTGAGGAGAGCGATCATCACCAGCTGGTCCTGCTGGAACCACCAAAGGAACACCGGATTGGCCACCTCCTCGGCTGCATCACCGGTGCCCTCCATGATGGTCTGTGGTGCCGCCATCTCGGAGCCGAGGACGTAGCCGAACAGACCGTTTGAAGCAAGAGCAGGGACAGTCTGGGTCTTCCATAGCAGGAAGTTGTCTCTTGTGAGACGCAGGGTGATGAGGTTTTCAATCGAAGTGATCGTGGGCGCAGCAGAGGAGCTGGAACTGGTGGCGAGGGTGCCGGCGGCAGCCATGGTAAGGGCGTCGGCAGTGTTGGAGAGGAGGCTAGGGGAGGTGCCGGCCATGGTGGGAGGAGATGGGATCTTGTTTCTCTGTATACCAAGTCAAAAAGGATTGTTTGCCGTGAACTACCCCGTAGGGCTGGCCATGTATTTATATTCAGGCGACAAGCATCGCATGGAGTTGTTACAACTAAAGTACAGAATCGTAACTACAAGATATACATGGCGTGCTATACAAGGAAAAACACCAATACGGTTAGCCTGAACTAACGTAATCTACATGGTTCTTTAACAATGCATCACTACGCAGGTCGGAGCTCTGGAATTGAATGCGTCAATTGAAGCTTGTGTGCAACATGAGGGCTCAAAAACGACCCATGGTTCGCAGAATACCTACTACGCGTTGGAAACGGAATCGAGGAGACAAATGATGATGGTGAAATACTTCTACCTACAAGTATATGTGTGCCAAATAAGACGGATGATACCGGCCTGGATAGACTTATTGACAGTACATACCAAACTGGAAATGCTTACCTAAAAGATCCAAAGTACATCACGTCAAGAGAATTTTACCCACAAGGAATGACTGCGTAGACAAGATCAACCTAAAAAGGATTGATCGCTTCCAGGGGGAGGAGATGGTGTACCACAACTTCGATTCTGTAGAAGACGACCGACATAACTACTATCCACCAGAATTCCTAAACACCCTAACCCCAAATGGACTGCCTCCACATATGCTGAAGCTAATTTTTTTCCAATCATACTACTCAGGAACATCGACCCTGCTAATGGGCTCTGCAACGGCACCAGACTAGTCGTACGTGGATTTCAGAAAAATGCAATTGATGCAGAGATTGTGGTAGGGCAGCACTCTGGAGTGCGAGTTTTCTTGCCTCGGATACCATTATGCCCATCTGACAACAACATGTTCCTGTTTAGTTTCAAGAGAAAAACAATTTCTAGTCAGACTCATTTTGCAATGACAATAAACAAATTACAAGGCTAGACAATACCAACTGTCGGTGTCTACCTGCCTGAGCCTGTTTTCTCACATGGTTAATTATATGTCACGCTTTTTATAGAAATCGCGACATCAAACATAAAGGTACTAACAGGTACACATGATGTGAACAAGGAGACAAACAAGAAGAAAAATAAAGGCGACACATACACAAAGGAGAAGAAGAAAAGGAAGAATAAGATCAGTACAAACAATACATACACAAAGAATATTGTCTACACAAAAGTCTTGACCAAATATGTAATGCAATTTTTCAATTTTGTGTTTATAAATTCAGTTTCAACTTAGTATGTTCATTCATGACCAACTTAATAATTTGTATTACACATTGAATCTCTAATTTTCTAACCTTAAAATTACTTTTTGCATTCTTCAGGACAATCAAGCTGTCAACTTCGGAGTTAGAATTCAGAACTACTTGATCGTCTTGAAGGAGGATGTCTTCATGTTCTGAACCACTAACTTATTCATTGATATTTCTTTATATAATATGTCCAATAACTTATCAATTTTTATTCAAATATTTGATCACTTTGATGATCTCTATTATGGCTGTACAATCTATATATGTAAATTTACCAACAATGAGTAGCTAAGGTGAAATTGAGACTTACCAGTCAATATAGAGACATATTTCTAGCCTTGGAGCTGATGTTGTTGCACTGATTTTTCTAAACATCGCTTTATCTAAGCCCAAGAAACCTGAAAAATATCTGACACATTGTAAGAAAATACATATCAATTTCACATTGTAAGAAAATACCTGACAATTTCATAATGGATTGAAACCCTGCATAGTGTAGTGTTGCATATTTTTGAGGAAATTGTGATGATTTGTTTCGTGAGGATTAAGATGCTTGAACATGTAAGCAGTGTACTAGCGGCCAATAGATATATTTCTCATGCTGAGTACGTGCTATCAATTGTGCCAAACACATTATTTAGTAACTAATCAAAAAGTCTCAAAAGCTAGCTACCAAAGCAAATCTGAATCTGCTAACTATGCTACTACTGCCACAACTAACCAAGGTTGGAGCATAAGGAAGAAGCTGCTCCTCCACCAACCGCATACAGGGGGTGACGGGGTGGGACTGAAGGAGATTGGGAGATCCGGAGAGGAAGGAAAGAGAGAAGAAGGGAAATGGCACGCATTACCTTTGCAATATTGGAGGCGACGTCACGGAAGAAGGCGAAGGCAGAGGGCAGCCAGGCAGGGCGGAGAATGAAGAGGCAAGCGGCGGCTGTCGGGACGCTTGCCGGGATGGCAGCAAGGTGGCGGCGCACATGCGAGGTCGGCCAGGAGGACGAGCTATGCAAAGATCTGGAAGGAGGAAGCCGGTGCTATTCTCCATCGAGAAACGAAGGTTGCAGTACCACACCCCAGCGGCGGCGAGCCCCAGCGTCGGACGGCGGCGGCGGCGGGATAGCCCTAGACGAGTCTGCTGCATGTGGTTTTTTAGGGGTATGCTGCGTGTGGTGCTGTGGAAGTGAGGAGGTGCAAGAGGAAGTGCTCGTGGGCTGGAATGGCCAGATGGATTCAGTTTGGCCTTTTCATTTTCTCCACTCACTATTGAAACATACCGGGCAGACCAAAGTGGGCCTACCAAATGTATATATGGCATCGAGCCATTTTTTTTCTTTGTTTTCCAAAAAGAAGTAATTCCCTGGACGCTGATATTTGACTCTAGGAGCATATTCTCTGTAATGAACAGGAAAATCAAAATAAATTTTAAAAATTCTAAATTTTTACTACATGTTCATATTAGTGTAGCAAGCGTGCTTGACAATTTTCATGCCATATGGGATAATAGTTCTTCGCCGGTGAAAAAAATAAAATTAAGTGTAACATTTGGCGTTTGACTTTTTTCCCCACAAGTCAACATGCTTAAGTTTTCCCCTGTAAGTTTGCATGTACCATTTGGGTGTGACAATGAACCTATCTATTTTTTCATATTTTTTATCTTTGTAGATTTTATTTTTTGGCAGGCTAGATCATGTGCTAACTAGAGCCAGAATGAATTTTCGGAATTCCCCAGCTACTTATCGTTATCGGATGAAAGTGCAGAGCTGAAAAACATACTAACAAACAATGTTAGGGAGACTTTTACTGAAAAGTGATAGTCGAGGACCCATGTTCACTGAAATTGGTCAAAATTGAATATAATAAGTGTTGAAAAGGACTGAGTACTATTAAATTAATCGCGTGTTGCAACACATGGGCATTTGTACTAGTAATCTATAAAAGGAGGCCCATGGCACTCGTGGGGGGGGGGGGGGTATAAGGTTGGAAAGTTGATACACCCGAGCCACCATACGCGCGTAGTCGCTGATGCCCCGAGGCAAACCCTACCGGGCAAGTGTACTGCGCACCACCACATTCATTCCAACATCAATCCACCAAAGTAGGAGTAGGGTCTTACGCCTTGCGGCGGCCCGAACCTAGGTAAATTGCTCGTGTGCTCTCCGTCGCACTGCCGTGCACTAGTCTGCTCTTTGTGCAACACGTCGTCCCCCTGCCGAACAAGAAAGGGGCCACCCGGTCCCATAGGTGGCCACGGACATCCCACGACATCTCGTTGCTCAAGGTTACACACAAGTGGAAGGAATTTACTTTGATGAAACCTTTGCTCCCGTGGCTAGGCTTGAAGTCATTCGTATACTGCTAGCCTATGCTAACCACAACAACATTCTTCTGTACCAAATGGACGTGAAGAGTGGCTTCCTCAACGACAAAATTGAAGAAGAAGTATATGTTGCCCAACCTCCTGGTTTTGAAGATCCAAAGCGTCCTGAAATGGTATACAAGCTCAACAAGGCACTTTATGGCCTCAAACAAGCATCTCGTGCTTGGTATGACACACTTAAGGACTTCCTGAAGAGCAAAGGTTTCAAACCTGGTTCTCTAGATCCCACTCTCTTCATGAAGACATATGATGGGGAATTATTTGTGTGCCAAATCTATGTGGATGACATCATTTTCGGCTGCACCAATAAGAGATACAGTGATGAGTTTGGGCATATGATGTGGGACGCCCCCGATTCAATTGTACACTAATCATACACGCAAATGTGCATGATCAAGATCAGGGACTCACGGAAAGATATCACAACATAACTCTAGACACAAATTAAAATAATATAAGCTTTATATTACAAGCCAGGGGCCTCGAGGGCTCGAATACACAAGAGTCAGCGGAAGCAACAATATCTGAGTACATACATGAGTTAAACAAGTTTGCCTTAAGAAGGCTAGTGCAAAAGCAACATCGATCGAAAAGGCAAGGCCTCCTGCCTGGGAGCCTCCTAACTACTCCTGGTCGTCAGCGACCTGCACGTAGTAGTAAGCACCCTCGGGGTAGTAGTAGTAGTCGTTGGTGGGGGCAGCGGTCTCAGGGGCTCCATCATCTGGTTGCATCAAACGGATATGGGGGAAAAAGAAAGCAAAGCAAACGTGAGTATTCATCCGAAGTACTCAGCAAGCAAGGATCTACACTGCATATGCAACATTATCAAAGGAAGGCTGTATATGTGGACTGGGCTGCAGAAATGCCAGAATAGAGGGGAGAGCCTAGTCCTATCAAAGACTAGCATCTTCAGCATCTTCAGAGGTATTGCAGCATTAGAAGATGCAGATTAGCATAATGTAAAGTAGTAGTAGTAGTAGTAGTGTCATCATCCTCGCCCAGAGATCCTTTCTCGACTCCCTAGGAGAAAGCAATCCCAGAGCCATACTATCCAGTTATCACCTCAAGTATCCAGTTCTAGTTGTATCGATCGGGATACAACTCCAAGTGTCTGTTACCATAGGACAAGCTATCGATAGATGTTTTCTTCCCTGCAGGGGTGCACCAACTTACCCACCACGCTCGATTAACTCCGTCCAGACACACTTTACTGGGTCATGCCCGACCTCGGCCAAACGATACGCCACAACCCGACCAAGGCTTAATAGAGAGGTCAGCATGCCGGACTAAACCTATGCCCCCAGGGGTCTTGGGCCATCGCCCTGCGAACTCCTGCATGTTGCATGGGCGGCCGGTGAGTAGAACTAGCCTCCCTTATACAACGCGATGCGTTCCAGTCCAACCCGGCGTGCGTCGCTCAGTCGCATGACGTTTATTAAGCTTCGGCTGATGCATACGACGCAGAACGCCCATACTATGTCCACGTGATGGTTAGTGCTATCAGGCCAGAGGCCCCTCGGATCAAATATCCAAATCATAGTGGATTAGGAACGCGCGGTAACGAGTAGAGACTCACGATCGATGTGACCCTGTCTCCCCGTCTCGAGGACTCGCGGTAAGGGCTAAGAATGTCCAGTCACGCCTCGTAATTATCTCGTGCGCACCTTCCAGGTCAACCCGACTCCACATCACTCGCAATTCAGCTCGCGCGGGTACCCCTTGGGGCCGATCCGTCTTTAGTAACATGGTTCAGTGTAAAGTCATAGTAACCATAGTAACCATGTGTCTAGCACCAAGGGGAACCCTGAGAAATCACCCTCGATGGAATTCCACCTGATGCTATCGTCAAGGTGAACAAAGGAGGAATCACCCTCGAGGTCCACTCTTGAGGAGTTGCACGACAGTGTCGTTATCGGAAGTCGAGAAGGAGGAATCACCCTCGATGACCATAATCGATGAACTAACCTATAAGGTTAACATCAGAAGTGTTGATGAGGTATCACCCTCGGCACTCCATAGTAACCCAGTAGTGTCGAGCAACTAAGGGGAAAGTGATGTGTGGTGCTGGGGCCTGGTCTTCGATCTCGTTGATCGGGTCTTCTGATAATTCAGCGGGGCAGTCGGGACAAAGTGGGGGTCTCTGATGGGTCTCTACCCAGCCTATACTAAACAGTTTAGGATAAGCGGGTAGGTAACAACAGCAGGTTACAATAAACAGGCTATGCAACAGAAATAGGATAATAGTAATAGCAGCAACTTCTAATGCAAGTATAAGAGAAAGAAGAATAGGCGATATTGGTATGCTCAAAAGGGGGGCTTGCCTGGTTGCTCGGCGGCAAAGGAAGGGTCCTCAGCTGTGAAGTCGATCACAAGGGCAACATTAGTCTCGGGGTATACCGGAGAGAAGAGAGGGAGAAACAGTAAATATAAAGCACACAAATACATTACTAGGTATGACAAGACAAAAAGCAGAACTAGTGTCGACCTAACGTAGTGCTGCACGAAAAAGGTGAAGGGGGAAAACAACCGGGAATCATTTTTCATGTTCTATGTTCGAAGGGGAAATATTCCATGTTCAAATAGTTAGAGTTATCTAATAGGTAAATGGACAGCGTATTTGGATTCGTTGGATTTTTCTGAGCAACTTTCATATATAAAAAATTTCATCTTACTTACGATTTATTTTGTATGATTTTTGCAAGTTTAAAACATATTCTGAAATTATTTTAATTAACTACATTCATCAGAAAATGAAATATGACCTCATCCTCGCATCAGCCCTACGTCAGCGGTCAACTGACCAGTTGACTAGTCAACTGGGCCCATAAGGGGCCCACTGGCAGTGACTAGGCATTGCCCAGTCAGCATCTGACTAGGTCAACAGGACCCATGGGCCCAATGGCAGCGGCTGTGGGGGGGGTCCACATGGACAGCCATGTCAGCAACGCCGGAAACGGTGCCGGAGTTGTCTCCGACGACCATATTCAACAGCGGCGCGCTCGGGAACGGCCGGAAATCGGCTACAAGGGGTCGTTCGGCCCGCGCGTAAGGTCGTTCCAGTGAGCGTTGAGCCGCGCATCCAACGATGCTTATGGGAGGGCTCGGGGGCGGCCAGAGCATCACTGGCGATGAGCAAGGCGGCGGTGGCGTTCGGTGGCGCAAGGATAAGTGGGTTGTGGGGGCTCTTTCGGCGCGGAATCTGGTGCATTCGAACGCGGGCATCGCACCGCGTCGAACGGTGGCAAAGGTGGTCGTTGAAACGGCCCGCAGCGTCGGCTGCAAAGTCTATCGACGGTGGCCGGAGCTCGAGCATGCGTGGACGCTAACTACAGTGCACGGGGAGGAGAAGGGAGAGGGGGGTCGAAGCGGCTGCTCACCCGGCCCTGCAGGTGTGCACAAGTGGGCTCGAGGAAGGCTTGTCGGAATCAGATTCGTTGGCGAGGTCGACGGCGCCCGAGGAGGAAGAAGAAGGTCGGCCCGGCGATGGAGGGGCTTCCGGCTCCTGCTCGTGGGCATGGATGACGATGCTGATGATCGTGAAACTCCGGGACGTGCTGAAGAGGGTTGGGAGCAGCGGTCGCCGTGGTGGGCACCGGTGGGTGGCGACATGGGGTGCTTGGTGGTGGGGGTCTGGTGGGGAGTGAGAGAGAGGAGGACAGGGGGAAGTGGGCGAGTGGAGAGGGATCCCGAGGCGTCGGGGCTTCCCATATCCCCTCGCCGGCGACGTGGCAGGCTGGCAGCGCGGGGCGCCACGCCAGGTCTGGTGGGAACGAGCTGGGGGGAGGGCTCGGTCGCGTGAACAGAGAGGAGAGGGATGACCGGGGAGGGGGAGTGTGCTGGCCTAGCTGGGTCGGCAGGCTGGGTGGGCCGAAGCCCAGGTGAGGCAAGGGCTTTCACACCCCTCTGCTTTTCCTTTTTTTTGAAACTTTTGCATTTTATTTTGGCCACTAATGACTTTGCAAAATTATGCCACGGGCCAAAAAAAATTCAAAGAATTATTGTGCACTGCCACAAAAAGATTGTGAGACTTCTAAAAAAGCTTGCAATTTTTATAAATTAAAAAAGGCATTTAATTTAATTGCTTTAGCCACAGTTTTAACTAGTTTAGGGCACTTAGACATTTTGGAAAAATGTTAGTTCACCGCCAATATTGTCAAAAGAATATTTTCCACGTGATGAACATTTTAGTTTTCATGTTTGTGCAATTTAGAAATTCACTTAGCATTTGAATTTGCATTCAAAGGGGAATTTGAAAGAAACAAGAGACAATGATGAACAAACACTTGTTTAGCAAAAGGATTAACTTAACCCAAGGGATTACTGTAGCATCATTACACCCGGGTGTTACAACTCTCCTCCTCTAAAAGAAATTCTTGTCCCGAGAATTAAGAGGTAGAAGGGAACAGGTCGATGTATTCAGCCCGGAGGTTATCTTCGTGTTCCCAAGTTGCTTCATCTTTAGTATGATTCGACCATTGCACCTTGAGGAACTTGGTAACCTTCTGGCGGGTTCGACGTTCAGCTTCTTCAGGAATGCAGATAGGATGCTCTTTGTATGTGAGATCATCTTGAACTTCAATCAATTCCGGGTCCACTTCACGCTCCAGGTCCTTGAAGCAACGACGAAGTTGTGAAACATGGAAGACGTCATGGACGTGAGAGAACTGAGGTGGCAACTCCAGTTGATAAGCCACCAGTCCACGATGGGCAAGAATGTGGAAGGGACCCATGTAGCGCGGAGCTAGCTTGCCCTTGACTCCGAACCGGTGGGTGCCTCTCAAAGGAGTGACATGCAGATAAGCTTGTTCACCAGGTTGATAAGTTGAACCCCAGTGTTTCCGGTCATAGTTGCTCTTCTGGCAGGAATGTGCCGCCTTGAGATTATCTCGGACAATGCGAACTTGCTCTTTAGCTTGTTGAATAATGTCTGGACCAATGAGCGTCCGTTCCCCAGTTTCTGACCAATTCAGAGGGGTTCGGCACTTACGTCCATATAACACTTCGAAGGGTGCCATCTTCAAGCTGGCTTGATAACTGTTGTTATAAGAGAACTCCGCATAAGGGAGAGATTCTTCCCACTTCTTGCTGAAAGAAATAACATAAGCCCGAAGCATGTCTTCAAGAATTTGATTGACTCACTCGACTTGGCCTTGGGATTGGGGATGATAAGCAGTGCTCTAGCTAATATGAGTTCCCATTGCCTCTTGGAAATTGTCCCATAACTTTGAAGTGAATATAGTGCCACAGTCTGAACTGATCTCCTTCGGAATGCCATGGAGTGACACAATTCTGGAGATATACAAGTTTGCTAATTGACTAGCTGCGATAGTCTCCTTGACTAGCAGAAAGTGAGAAACCTTTGAGAATTGGTCGATGGCGACAAAGATAGCATTGTTACCTTTCTAAGACTTGGGAAGGCCTGTGACGAAATCCATTTGGATCTTATCCCACTTCCACTCAGGAACCGGAAGCGGTTGTAGAAGTCCAGCTGGTTTCTGATGTTCAGCTTTGACGCGACGACAAACGTCACATTCTTCGATATATCGAGCAATGTCTTGCTTCATCTTGGACCACCAATACTTATGACAAATGTCTAAGTACATCTTGGTACTCCCCGGATGAATAGAGAGAGGGGTGTGATGTGCTTCTTTCATCACCTTCTCTGTCATAAGCTCGAACCGGGGTACTACAATACGATCTCTGAAGTATAAGGTTCCATCTTCACCAAGCGAGAAATATCAGGATTTCTCTAAGGCAAGATCCTTTTTCATCAAATCAATGTGAGCATCTTTGGCTTGTACAGACTTAATAGCTTTGATAAGAGTTGGTTCCAGGACAAGGTTATTCAGAGAACCCTGTGGAACTAGTTGAAGGTTCAGCTTGCATAGCTCTTCATAAAGGCGGGGTTGAGCTTTGAAGACCATGTGATTATTGCAATAAGACTTGTGGCTCGGGGCATCGACCATGACATTAGGCTTCCCATGGGTATAGGATATATTGTAGTTGTAGTCAGCAATAGCTTCCATCCATCACTGCTGGTGGAGGTTCAGATCTGGCTGAGTAAACAGGTACTTCAGACTCTGATGATCGGTGAAGATCTCACAATGATTACCGAGAACGTATTGTCGCCATAGCTTCAGTGCATAGATAACCGCAGCAAGCTCAAGTTCGTGAACTGGGTAGTTCTCTTCGTGAGGACGCACTTGACGGGAGGCATAAGCAATCACCCTGCTCTCTTGCATTAGGACACAGCCTAATCCTTGACGTGAAGCGTCACAATAGATGACGAAGTCCTTGCGTGAATCAGGGGGAGCAAGCACTGGGGCAGATATCAGCTTGTCCTTGAGTGCCTGGAAAGTTTCTTGACACTTTTCAGTCCAATCAAACTTAATGCCTTTGTGTAGCAGATTGGTCAGTGGCTTGGCGATCTTGAAGAAGTTCTCGACAAAGCGGCGACAATAGCTGGCTAGTCCAGGAAAGCTTCTGACTTGCTTGACAGTCTTCGGAGGGGTCCAGTCAAGAATAGCTTGAACGCGCTCTGGGTTGACGTCAATACCATCCTTGGAGATGACATGACCAAGGTAGGTGACTTCGGGTAACCAGAATTCGCACTTGGAATACTTGGCATAAAGTTGATGCTCTCGATGCTTTTCCAGAACAAGACAAAGATGTTCAGCATGCTCTTCTTTGTTCTTGGAATAAACAAGGATATCATCCAGATAAACCACAACGAACTTGTCGATGTATTCCATGAATATATAATTCATCAGACGAAAGAATGTAGCTAGAGCGTTGGTTAAACCGAATGACATGACGGTGTACTCATATGAACCATATCGAGTAATGAAGGAGGTCTTGGGAATATCCTCTTCACGGACACGGATCTGGTGGTAACCCAACCTCAAGTAGAGTTTAGAGAATATCAATGAACCAGCCAGTTGATCATACAGATCATTGATCCGAGGAAGGGGATATTTGTTCTGAATTGTAGCTTGGTTGATAGGACGGTAGTCTTGGACCAAGCGGTTCATTCCGTCCTTCTTCTCGACGAAGAGAGAAGATGCTCCCAAGCAGAGGAACTTGGACGAATGAAACCCTTATGAAGAGATTTGTCGATTTCCTCCTTAAGTTCAAGGAGCTCATGAGACGGCATCTTGTAGGGTCGTTTGGCGATAGGAACGGTGCCTCGTTTTAAGTCGATGACGAATTCGACAACCCAAGTAGGAGGCATCCCTGGGAGTTCTTCTGGAAAGGCATCTTGGAAGTCGCGAACGACTGGAATCTTTTCAATTCCCTCAAGAGGTGTTGCGTTCAATGCATTCAAGACATAAAGTCGTGCTTCAGTGTTTTGGACAATCTGAGCATGGTAGCTTACTATCTCATCAGAAGGATGTAGGAGATGAATGACTTTGGTGGCGCAAATGATAGAGGCAGTATGTGATTTCAACCATTCCATTCCTAGAATGAGGTCAATATTGGAAGACTCCAGAATAATGGGAGAAACATGGAAGTCTAGCCCTTCAATTTCAATTGGGACGTCGCGACCAATCATGGTGGTCCAACACTAGCCCGCAGGGGTGCGTACCACTATCGGAGTGTTCATGGGCTCGCATCGAATGTCATGTGCATATGAAAAAAATTGACATAAATGAACGTGATGCTCCTGAATCGAATAAAACAGAAGCCGGTACTGAATTAGCGAGAAGAGTACCCATCACAGTGGCGGGCTGGTATTGAGCTTCATTCAGATCAACATGATTAGCCTGACCACGACCATAAGGTCTGGCATTGTTGTTACGGCCAGTTGAAGGCAGAGCCAGCTGGTTCCTTTTCTGATTGCACTCTTTGGCAAGGTGACCTGGACGACCACATTTGAAGCACAGACCATCATTGGGATTGGGAGCAGGAGCTTGGGGTGGTACAGCTCGAAGAGGCTGCCTGTGCGGTGGAGGAGGCGGATGAGGTGCAGCATAGGACTGTCTTGGTGCAGGTGTAGTTGGACGATACATGTTTTGGGGAATCCATATCCGACGCTTCTGCGCTGACGAGCCTAAAGATGAGCCAGCATCATGGCTGCACCTGAGGGATCCCTAGTGTTCCTGAAGACCAGTCTCAACCTGAGGGATCCCTAGTAATCCTCGCCGGCGTCGAGCTCAGCGGCTGCCGGACCTCGGGCGTTGGCGGAAATGGCGGTATGGTGCACAACAGGGCGAACCCGTGGGTGCTGCAGGTTCACAGGAGCGCGGCGAGCACGCTGGTGATGCTCGGGCGAGCGGACGAGCTCAGGAGCATGGAGCTCGTCGGCCGTGGTGGCGGCGAGCTTCGGCGGAGGTGGGGAACGGAGCTAGAGCAAGAACGCGAGCAGGAGAGGAGGGGGAGTCGGTCCATGAGCTCACTGTGGTTGCAGAACGCGTCTCAGTGGGCTCGGGGGCGACTTGGAGACGGAGAATCGGGCCGGCGATCTTCGGTGCCCGTCGGTGAAGACGGCGGCGATGGCGTCACTGCAGGGCTCCCGGCGTCGCTTGGAGCGGTGAGGAGGAAGAGTGGGTCGAGGCGGAGCTTTGGGAGGCGTCGGGGAGGCGAGGCAGTGGCTGTGGCCGCGGCGAACGGCGTCGGTGGCGACGGGCGCGTTCGGATGGACGCGCGCGAGAGAGACAGAGGAGGGAGGGCGCTCGAGGGAGAGAGAGGGAGAGGTGCAGGGGACCGAGGAGGGTCGCGTGGCGATGCTAGAAGGGCCATGGCGTCGCGGTGGAAGAAGGAGGTGGCCAGAGCAGGGTGGAGGTGGCGCGCGCGTGCCGGCGCGCCGCGGGCACACGCCCTCTGCCTACTGGCGCGAGGAGGAAGGCGACAGAGTGGAGCCCCTGGTGGGCTGGGCCGTCTCATGGGCCATACAGGTAAGTGGCCAGGTTGGCTTTTCTCTCTCTGTTGTTTTCTGTTTTCTATTTTCTGACATTTATTTTGATTTAAATAAAATACTAAATCATTTTATAAAATCCTAAAAATAAATATGTGACTAGAATTAAAATATCCCAAACCACATAAAATGTTCCAGGATTATTGGACATATATTAATTATATAAAGAATATATATCCAATGCAAATAGTTATTTAATTAATTCAAAGGCCCAAAATAAATATCTCTGAGATTCCAAAAATATTGTTTTAAGTTTTACCTCTTGCCAATATTTTCAGAGACTAAGAGGAACATTTTCTTGGACTTCTTTGAAAAGATTTTAATGTTGATTATTTTTGAAGTGATTTATGAGGGTTTCAACTAACCTCAATTCAACTTTCAGAATTTAGACATGATGCATGATGCTCACTCAGGTAAATAGCTACAAGCAAATTCTAGGGCTGTGACAACTCACCCCCACTAAACAAGAATCTCGGCCCAAGATTCAAGACGTGAGGTAAGATGAAGGGGAAAACACAAGCTAACATAATCTTGACGATCCAGGTTGCATCTCATAAGGTTGTTGATTCGATCACCATCATTGTCTCGATGTCTTGCTCTGAGAACTCCAACCAACATGACAACAAGAGGGAAGGGAAAACTCTAGACGGATCGATCTTCTCGGGGATCGAACAACTCAGGATCAACTCATGGAGTGAGACATAGGAACATCTCTGGAGCTGAGAGGCAAAACTTGCATCAGGAGTGATAGAGGAAACAATTTGACGAGGGTTTCAAAGTAGCGAGGGAAATTGCCATGATACCATAACGAGACATCTTAAGGAAAATGACTCACAGAAATATTCCCTTAAGTGGCAAAAAGAATTACTCTTGATTCAGAGATCATTGAAACTCTTCATACCAGCTTAAGGCAATTTACAATTGATCGTTTGAGGTAGCTTGAAGAGATGGCATACTTGGACTAGGATGGATGATGTGGACTACCTTGTTGAAGACAACGCAATGGATGATTTTTGCTTATCATCGGAAATGGATGGGACCCATGGTATGTCCACTTGAAGATGATCCTGAACAACTACTACTGAGGTGCAAGCTGGGAACAAAATGCAAATGTTGGGAATGAATCTGGTAACTGGGGAGAAGGTTCACCAGCAAAGGTGATTCCACCAATTGGATGGCTATCGAATAACTGAGAGAACGGAGGCACATTCCAGTTAACGACAACATCAGAACCTAGTGCCTGAGCGTGCTCTCAAGAACTTGAGCATTTCCATACTCATCAAGGTCTTACCAACATCCGTACCGAGGAACCTGGGAACACATCTTACTACCATGATGAATAGTGATGGACAATGCGGTGTAAAGGAAGATAACACTTTCTCATATTTCACCTTGGCGAGGCCAAGGGAAAGAAATCTGGATGATCGACCAAGAGACATTTAGCTCTCCGCTTCTAATGTTCTCCTTGATGTACTGGTTACCACGGTCATGCTTTAAAGCATAGGCATAGCCACCAAGTAGTGGTCGGACTTCGGAATACAATAGGTCCATAAGGAACAACTTCTGGAGTAAATCCTACGAAATCCTCATGGGGAGGTGACCAACTTTCTCAATCAAGATACTACAATAATAAGTCTTCCGGCCGGGTGCGTTGGCCACGACATCCACTTTACCGGGTTACAGATAGACCAATATTATAGCTCTTTGGAAATGCTCCAACCATCATATCTGCCTGAGATTCAGATCTGGTTGGTGTCAGGATATTCCAGACTCATCGAGTCTAGAAAGGAAAATGAAGGTTTGCAACACAAATCAACGAGACAATGTTGCGAGATTCTTGGGGAAATGAACTACGGTAGTAAGCTCCAAAACATGAGCCGGTTCTGCTACAAGCATGTGAACACGTTGTCCTAGACAAGCATGGTCACCTGGTAGTCTTAAAATGAAACACTACCAAGTTCAGGGGGAACCATCAACGAGGATATCAAAGTCCTTGCGTAGGGCTAACCCTTAAGAAGAAACTTCTTCTCCTTGAACAAATCAATCAGTGGCTTGGTGTGCTAGGGATACGTATAGAATGTAGATGATCAGTCTATCAGACCATAGAATACTTCGCACATGCATGACTGACTTGGGATGATTCCAAAGGAAGCAAAAACAATCTTTCTCGAATTCACGGCGGCAACTTGCACCTAATGCACATGAACTTGGAGAAAGTCACTTCTTACACCAAACATGTATTTCATGAACGGGACATGAAGATAATGCTTACAAAAGTTTCCAGCACTAACTTAGATGTTCAACATGAATTATGGGGGAGACAACATGCTGCTGATGGGCTCAACAACAACTCATCGGAATTTCCATATCACTGGACTTCCACCATCATGTGAACACGGTGGTAGCATTGGTCAGACCAAAGGATGTAATGGTGTATGCTCGAGGGATCAACCACAAGTAAAACAACATTACGAACATCGTTGGTTCTGATTTGACTTGCCGATAGCCCATACTCAAGTCAAAGTTTTGACAAGACAATAGATCCAACAACTGATCACGAGGACCAATTGGTGAAGATATCATCTTTCTTCAACACACACACAACACAAAGATATCCCTTAACATGAACTAAGTCAGACAAGCTTTTATCTTCCAACTCTCCAAGTTGTTGTTAAGCTTAACCAACTAGCTCAGGGGTATCCAACACAGGTTCTTGGGGAAAAGTGGTTTATCGGAAAACCAACTTGATCACGAACTCAACATAACGGTCAGGTGACAACATGGTAACACTTCCGAGAAGATATTCGGGAATTCACGAACCACCGATATGTTATTAAGCTCGAGAACAATCTTGCTTTTCAGGGCAAGACGATATGATCAAGGAGCGAGGGATTCACAGTGCTAACTCATTGGTCGATGAGTGCACCCGGAAATATGGACTAGGTAGCACGGTCAATCTTAGGATGGTGATTTAATTACCAGCGCACTAAGAATGGGAGTATTATCCATTAACTACCAAGCAACGGAGTTGCTAGGAATATTGCTTTCACACACCACGGTTCACCTGTCGGCATTCCGGTTATAATAACACGGAACTGAGGAATGAACAATGATGGCAAGAAGCATTACTGCGTCAAGAATTCATAAGAGGTGGTGCAATTCTCATGACAGTCCTGACATAAAAGGGGTAATACTCCAGGGTAGAATAGAGAAAAAGCTGGATGGCATTTGATCTGCAGAACACAACTACTTTGACCCAATCCTAGAAATGGATAAGGTACTAGAGTTTGTTTCTCCTAGTCATTCTGGAATAGAATGGCTTGACGGACCACAAGAATAATAGGCATCGATGAACGAATGCACACATACTCCGGACTACCAATTGATAGACGAAGGTCAGAAAACAACTAAGGAGGGACAACTCAAGGAACATATAATTGTTTTTGAGTTGTGGACGCATGGATTAGTATGTTGAACAAGTTCAACATATTTCTTCTGGATAACCCATGCAGAAGAAGAAGGACTGGCAGACTCACAATTTGAATGGGGAACTCGTCAAGAGCACTCTTATTGTGATCTTTTGGTTCAACGAACTGCTGCCATATTGGTTCATGGTATTGGAAGAAGGAAATACCATGGACCTCGAGGACTATCGCAAAGGTTACTAATATCCTAAAGGAACTAGCAACGCTATCAACATGAGGTAAGTAGGGTGAACCTCGGGTTCAAGTACCCAAGAATAGAATACCTACTACTAAATGGAATCACGGGATGCTTTCGAGAATGGGGCCAGAATCATCACACTGGGAACACAAAACATGGCTAGGTTACTAGATGATCCCCTAAGACACCTAGGGTCATAATAACAACTCCAACATATATGTTGAGGCAATAAAGTACCTCAACTCAGCAATTAGTGTGATTAATTTGGCCCAAAAGGGCATCGAGAACGGGAAGAAGGGATTTACAATTGCATCAGACTATTTAGATACCTGGGATGACTCGGACAGCATAACGGCTGTAAATGCTCAAAATGATTTGAGACATCCTGCAAAATGGTGGCATAACCACTCAACATCACAATATCAATGTTCTGCGATCAACTAAGAACACATGGAAGTAGTAGAAATAGAACTGGGGCTTAACTCAACAATCCTAGGCAACTACGGTTTAGTAACACGTCATCCTGAGAGATAGAAGAGAAGCCTAGTTCTTAACCCCCGTAGAAGAGAAGAGGTTGACTCAGATCAGAAAGCCATGAGGTATAAGGAGTAAAAAGAGCCTTACGTTCCCTTCCCCAATCAATTCCCTTACATAACTAAAGCATTTCTAGACTCGACTTCGACCAGTTTGGCTTGGTAATCCTACAGGCAGTCAGGCTCTGATACCAACGCTGTCAGGACCCCGATCCCAAGTCACATCGATCTAGCCGGTAACACCTCATATCACTTTGCGGCCTCACGCACGGTATTCCCACGGGTGTCTCCTTACCATGGCCCGGGACCGTTTGCGCCTTTTGGCTCACGTATATGATAATGTCGCTAGCATCCATATGACAGAGAACCCGGGCCGACATGGCTAGTCGTGAACCCAAAGCGGCACTAACCTATGGGGACAGGCATACATAAACCACATCGAGCATGTCGGTCATCAGCGAGTGATTCCGGGCTGTAGCACTGGGCTAACAGGACTCCGGGGAACCCGGGCTGTAGCAGGCTAGGCAGGACTCCGGATATCACAGCGTGACATTTCCCCGAAGGGACAGACATAGGAACGAAGTGAAACACATGCCGGCCAGTCAAGTGTCCTGAGCAGTAGTGCTGGGCTAGCAGGACTCCGGTGAACCGGGCTGTAGCGGACTACTATGGCTCATGGAAGCACTTAGACTACATTTCCCCATAAGAGAGGCTGCCAAGGCTAAACAACTAGATTGTCGGATCCCACACATACCAAGCATTTCAATCATACACACGATATGCTCGATATGCGTAAATACAACATGGCATCACAACATAACTCTACAACTCAAGTATTTATTCATTAGGCTCCGAGGAGCGAGATATTACAAACATGGGTCTTATGACCCAACACACAGAGCATACAAGCAACAAGCACATGCGGAAGCTTAACTTGTCTGAGTACAGACAACTACAAATGAAGAAGGCTGAGAAGCCTGACTATCTACCAAATCCTGCCAAGGGCACAAGATCATAGCTGAGGTATCAAGCTAAACGTCGAAGTCCACGCGGAACTACTAGCGAGACTGAAATCTCTCTGCAAGACATAAATTAAGCAAACGTGAGTACAAAGGTACTCGGCAAGACTTACATCAGAACTATCTACATATGCATCAGTATCAAAAGGGGGTGGTGGAGTTTAACTGCAGCAAGCCAGCTTTGACTCAGTGGCTAACCTGAACTACGACTGCAAGCAACTCTTTTGAGGTGGCGCACACGAGTCCACATATTCACCATTCAATACACCACTATGGATCCGCTCCCGTCTCCCTACGAGAAGGCCGTCCATAGCACTCACACTTATCTTGCGAGTTTTAGAGTATCCACTTTCACTTGTCTATGAACTGTTATAGGCAACCCAGAAGTCCATTACCGCGGACACGGCTATTCGAATAGATGATGTTAACCCTGCAGGGGTGTACTTCTTCACACACGCTCTCACCACTTACCGTCGTTTACACGACATGTACTCGGCAACCTTCAAGCGGAAGCCCAACGAGGGTGTAGGCCACGGCCTACCTAAACACTCAAGTCTCTAGTCCAGGTTTATCGCCTATCCAGGTTCCATCCACAGGGAGTCCGGCCGAGGTTTCCACATACGGCCCCGAACGATGTGAACAGGGTTCCGAGACACCAAACGGGCGCCCGTCATGCCCGGCCACAGTGTATCTACCGCAACATAGCCCACCCCTAGGGTCAGCGCTACGCACGACCGCCAACACATATCCTATAAACACCAGAAACTAGTTGCAACTCCTGGACAAAGGACAAGGGTGGTCAAGAAGCCGAGAGGGTCCATTGGTTTCGGGCCCAATGCGTGGTAGTAACTGTTTCATGGATCACAAACACAGAACTCAGTTCCTAAGAACGGTTTCAATGAGACAACCCACCATGTACTCCTACATGGCCTCTCACCGCTACCTTTACCAAATCGTGTTCACACACTTAGCTCTCAACAGTAGGACATGTTTACACACCTCCGATTCATCCCCGATGAATCAGACCTGACTCAACTCTAAGCAGTAGCAGGCATGATGAACAAGCATGAATGAGTAGGCACATCAGGGCTCAAACAACTCCTACTCATGCTAGTGGGTTTCATCTATTTACTGTGGCAATGACAGGTCATGCAAAGGCAGGGGTTCAACTACCGCAGCATGTACAGTTGAATCGTTGTTGTCCTAATGCAGTAAAAGAGAGCAGGAGCGAGAGAGTGGGTTTGTATCGGAATGAACAAGGGTTTTTTGCTTGCCTGGCACTTCTGAAGATAACATTGAGTCTTCATCAGTGTCAACGATCACAGCGTCGGAGCAGCGTCTACCGAAAGGGGACAATCACCGGCAATAGAGAAGGAACACAATCAATGCAATGCACAACATGATGCATGATAATGACATGGCAATATGTTGTTGATTGAGCTAATGCAACTAGCAACACAATTAAATGAAGTTGGTTTGAATACAAGGTTCAAATTCAAATTCAAACTATGAATTCAAATAATGCATTATCATGTTTTGGACTAAACAGTGAGGTTAAGTTGTTCAAACATGCATGAAAATGGTACAGATGGATTCCTTGAATTTTTCTGATAATTTTTCATATATAAATTATTTCATTTGGAGTTACGGTTGAATTTCTATGATTTTTAGAAGTTTTAACTATTTTCTGGAATTTCCTGTATAAAAATAATTCCAGTAAATAATTATTGCGTCAGCATGACGTTAGGGTGACGTCAGCTGGTCAACTGGGCGCCTCCAGGTCAAACCTGACCAGTGGGACCCACTGGTCAGTGACTCAGCCAACTAACTGAGTTAGTTAGTGCTAAACTAACCCTAACCAGGCTGTTAGCAGGGCGGGGCCCACATGTCAGTGTCTAGTTTAGTTAACTAAATTAGTTAGCTCTAATTAATCTCGGGTTAACTAATTAGGGGCTTGGGCCCACATGTTCGGACCCAGGGGAGGTCAACCCCCTGGTCAGCTAGGTCAAACTCGCCGGCGGCTTGTCGCCGGCGACGACAGAAACGGTAGGGCGGCTCGGGAATGCGACACAGGGAACCATTCGAGGCGCTGTTGGGCTCTACGGAAAGCTGGCGATCCCGCGCATCCAACGGTGCAAACGGGGTGAGCTGGGATGGCTGTAATCCTCACCGGCGTCGAGCTCAGCGGCTGCCGGAGCTCAGGCATTGGCGGAAATGGCGCTATGGTGCACAACAGGGCGAACCCGTGGGTGCTGCAGGTTCACAGGAGCGCGGTGAGCACGCTGGTGATGCTCGGGCGAGCGGACGAGCTCAGGAGCATGGAGCTCGTCGGCCGTGGCGGCGGCGAGCTTCGGCGGAAGTGGGGAACGGAGCTAGAGCAAGAACGCGAGCAGGAGAGGAGGGGGAGTCGGTCCATGAGCTCACTGTGGTTGCAGAACGCGTCTCAGTGGGCTCGGGGGCGACTTGGAGACGGAGAATCGGTCCGGCGATCTTCGGTGCCCGTCGGTGAAGACGGCGGCGATGGCGTCACTGCAGGGCTCCCGGCGTCGCTTGCAGCGGTGAGGAGGAAGAGTGGGTCGAGGCGGAGCTTTGGGAGGCGTCGGGGAGGCGAGGCGGTGGCTGTGGCCGCGGCGAACGGCGTCGGTGGCGACGGGCGCGTTCGGACGGACGCGCGCGAGAGAGACAGAGGAGGGAGGGCGCTCGAGGGAGAGAGAGGGAGAGGTGCAGGGGACCGAGGAGGGTCGCGTGGCGATGCTAGAAGGGCCGTGGCGTCGCGGTGGAAGCAGGAGGTGGCCAGAGCAGGGTGGAGGTGGCGCGCGCGTGCCGGCGCGCCGCGGGCACACGCCCTCTGCCTACTGGCGCGAGGAGGAAGGCGACAGAGTGGAGCCCCTGGTGGGCTGGGCCGTCTCATGGGCCGCACAGGTAAGTGGCCAGGTTGGCTTTTCTCTCTCTGTTGTTTTCTGTTTTCTATTTTCTGACATTTGTTTTGATTTAAATAAAATACTAAATCATTTTATAAAATCCTGAAAATAAATATGTGACTAGAATTAAAATATCCCAAACCACATAAAATGTTCCAGGATTATTGGACATATATTAATTATATAAAGAATATATATCCAATGCAAATAGTTATTTAAATAATTCAAAGGCCCAAAATAAATATCTCTGAGATTCCAAAAATATTGTTTTTAGTTTTACCTCTTGCCAATATTTTCAGAGACTAAGAGGAACATTTTCTTGGACTTCTTTGAAAAGATTTTAATGTTGATTATTTTTGAAGTGATTTATGAGGGTTTCAGCTAACCTCAATTCAACTTTCAGAATTTAGACATGATGCATGATGCTCACTCAGGTAAATAGCTACAAGCAAATTCTAGGGCTGTGACACACGGCCACGACCAGTGGTGTCGGTGTTCTGGGAACGGGGGTCCCCAGACTTGCCTGCCTGCGACCCGCAGTGTGGCTAAGCCAGCTGGCTTTACGGCCCATCTTCATCAACAAGGCATCAAGACCCTCGCGAGGGGCCAAGCCTTGCGAGGCCGACGACAGAAGACCTCCTCTGGAGTGGCCTAGTCGGGCATGCTCACGAGGAGCGGAGATATCAAGGCGAGGCAAACCTCGCGAGGCTCTCGTGACACGAGCCATGACAATCGACACCAAGCGGGCGCCAGCGCGCGCATCATCCTTGTTTCCTCTTTGGTGCTAAGGAGGCCTGCGCAGGCGAGGAGTACCGAGGCATCAGGCAAAGGTTTCCATATCAGTGCAACAAGACCAGGACCAGAAGGATGGCAAGACGGAGGTCATCGTGGAGCCCAAGACGACGTCACCACCAGAGCCTTTCACAGGCGGAGACCGCCTTTGTCAGGATAGCTTGTACTAGCTGTCCCCCTTCAAATTTGCCCGCCGTTGTTGGCTCCCTTCCCGCTCAATATTTGGGAAGAGGACCAGGGCCTCTATAAGTAGGAGTAGCCACCACCATAGGCAGGGGGAGGACCATTTTAGACCATCCAGAACCACACAAGTTAGCCAAGCACAAGAACACCTCAACCTGAGGAGGTTGTTCTTCCCATTGTATTGTTCATCATCAGCCCTAGAGGCAATCCACCACCACCACACTGGAGTAGGGTATTACAGCACAACGGTGGCCCGAACTAGTATAAATCTTGTGTCTTTCTGTGTTGCGAGTTCGTCGAGTTCGTCCGCGAGATCTTAGCGAGCTAGGGCGTAGATCGATGGGAGGAAAAGACTTCACGCGCACCCTAGTGTTCGAACCTTAAGTGTTTGCCGGAACCCCACATCCAACATTTGGCGCGCCAGGTAGGGGTGCGCCATAGCTTCCCTTCCATCAGTTCGTCGCTCCATTGTCTCCATGGCGGACACTCGACGTGCTCGAGCCGAGCATCGGGCTGCCCTCACCGCCCGCGTTGCTCAGACGACCCCCATCGGCGGGCCACCTCATCGTTCTCCGTCTCCCGCCGCCAATGCTGCCACCAGCCCGGTGGGGAACGAGCAGCAAGTGTCTTCGCTGCATTCTTCGGTAGGCAGGACGGCCGCACCGCCACTCCATCACTAACCCCGGCCGGTTCTTCGTCCCATGCATGGTATGCTCCCATGGAGGCGCGGGCCGCACTCCTTGCCGCAAACGAACTCCTGCGCTACTGCCCAGTCGACGACCTCTACGAGGAGTGGCTCGACCGTGTCGCCGAGCTCTTCCGAGCCGCAGGGGGCTCCTCGTCGCTATCCGTCTCTCTGCCTCACCCTCAGCCGGCCACAGGCGACGAGGCCTGGGGCGCGCCTCCACCACCGCAGCCCAAAGACAACGCCTTGGCACCAAGGCGCGCGGCCACGCGGTGTGATCCATCATGCCCGGTGCCCGCGCGCAAAGAGAGAAGCTGCCAAGAAATCCCTCGACCGCAAGGAGCTGCACCCGCGCTTCCCGCGCCGCCTCAACAAGAACGCGCGCCGCCCGCGGCGGCCCCGCGCAGACCTCGTCAAGACCAAGCTCCACCTCCGAAGCGGGCCCCAATAACTACGGTTGGCTGCCGCGCCTTCACCCCATGCTGTGTAGCGTCACCTGGCCAGGCAAGTTCAAGCCGGATCTGCCTCCTCGCTACGATGGCACCGCCGACCCCGCGGAGTTCTTGCAGCTCTATGAGCTGAGCATCGAAGCATCCAACGGCGACGAGAAAGTCATGGCAAACTGGTTTCCCATGGCTCTCAAGGACGGAGCCCGCTCCTGGCTCCTGAACCTGCAGCATGGCTCGATCTCCTCCTAGGACGAGATGCGCGACCGCTTCGTCGCCAACTTCCAGGGCACTCGCGACTACCCGCCGGCCGCGGGTGACCTGTGCCGCATCAAGCAATACCCAGGGGAGACCCTCCAAAAATACATTCAGCGCTTCAACAACACCCGCCTCAAGACCCCCAAGGTCACGGATGAGGCCATCATCTCCGCGTTCTCCGACGGCGTCCGTGACGTCAAGATGAAGGAAGAGCTTGCTATCCATGAGGAGCTCTGCACATCTCAGGAGCTGTTCAACCTAGCGACCAAGTGCGCAAGAGCTGAGGAGGGGCGCCTCTCTCTCCTTGAGCTGCCAGCCGCGGGCACAGAAGAGAAGAAAGCCAAGGCCAAGGACGTGAAGCGCAAGGAAGCAGTGGTGCTAGCAGCGGAGCCTGACACCAAACGGGGCAGAGATCAGCCCGAGTCATCTAAGAACAGCCAACCATTCTGCGCCTTCCACAACCTGAACACCCACAACACCAGCGACTGCCAAGAGCTCAGAGCCATATGAGAAGGACGCTACGGTTGACGCCCCGAGCGCAGCAACCGGGGCTACGGCCGCAGAGGAGGACGTGGAGGTGGACGCTGGGACGACCGTGGCCCGCGCCAGGAATGGTGCGACATGCCTTGTGAGGACCATTGGCAAGACCATCCTCGCGAGGGGGCCTGGAGGGGCCAGCCTCGTGAGGATCGCCCCCAAAGCGACGCCGGTCTTCCCCCGCCGCCGCCACCAAGAAGGAACGACGATCATCATCAGGACGAGGGGGCTGGGGGCTTCCAGGAGCCGCGTGCAATCGCCTGCATCGTGGGCAGAGCCCAGGCCCCAGCCTCTCAACGCATCTTCAAACGGTTCGCTCGCGAGGTGAATGCGGTGCTCCCCAAGCTTGAGGACGCGCGCCCGCTCAAGTGGTCCCAGTGCGCCATCACTTTCGACTCGGCAGATCAGCTCAAGTGCGCGACCACCGCCGACGTCCTCCCGATGTTGTGTTCCCTAGTCATCAGCAATGTGCAGGTTACCAAGACCCTCATCGACGGTGGTGCAGGGCTCAACGTCCTATCCATCGACACATTCTACAACCTCCAAGTGCCATACGAGCAGCTCCAGCCTACCAAACCTTTTCTCAGGAGTGACCGAAGGCTCCACCACACCAATAGGGCAGGTCCGCCTACCTGTCACCTTCGGCACATGCGACAACTACCGCACCGAGCTCATCAATTTCGACGTCGCCCACATCCACCTGCCATACAACGCCATCCTCGGGTATCCGGTCCTGGCCAAGTTCATGGCGGTCACCCACCACGGCTACAACGTCCTCAAGATGCCCAGAAGCGGCGGGGTCATCACGGTCCCATGTGAAGAAAGGGATGCGGTGTGCTCCCTCGAGCGCGCCTTCCAAGCTGCAGCAATCGACGACCCCGACAGCAGAAGTGAGGGCCCTCCGGAGGCCATCCCCAAGAAGAGGCAGCTGCGCCACGCAGGACCTCAGGAGGATGACGTCGCGGCGGGAGCCTCGGCAGGATCAGCGTCGGTCCCAGGGGCGCCTCCCTCCATCGCATAGGAAGGCGCACCCAGCGCCCTCCTCGGGCAAGGCTCGAGGGATCTCTTCTGGAGGGCCTCAGGCCTTGCCAACCTCACGAGGGAGGCGCTTGGGCACCACTTGGGGGCGTGCTACACGACGTGTTTTCCTCAGGAAAACACAGGGCAAGGGGTGCCCACCACTCAGGAGTTCATCGCCAAGACCACACAGGAACTGCAAGACGCAAGAGCCATGCATGGCAGCAGCCGCTCACAGGGCGCAGCTCACCACCCAGGCGAGGGTGCTGAGCTGCGCGTCTGGATCGCCATCCAGGGCTCAACAGGGCCGCGTCTGAGGAGCGCTTCTGGCCTTCGCGTGTGGGCTGTTGCGAGGGCCCGCCACACAGCTATGTCTGCATGCCCCTCGTCTTGCCGAGCGTGGCGTTGGCCTATCAACGCAACATGCGGCGTGACCTGGTGGCTCAAGAGGCCAGGTACCGCGCCGTCCTGGAGGAAATGGAGACGGTCTTCGGGGAGCCTCCTGAGGCCCCAGAGCCTCTCGAGGCTCAGGGCTCCGGTGGCTCATGAGGAGTCCTTTCTTCGATGCACGCCTTCACCTGCACCAACTATGCTTCGCCTACAGAACCAGGTGACATCTTCCAAGCTCGTTTAAGCTAAGAGCGCCCCTTGGGCTGCATTATTCCCAGGCCGCGTGGGTCCGTCCCTGCGGCATGTATCCCTTTTGCTCATGTCTTTAGCTTGCCTTGCTGGGGGCGCCCTTCAGGCTGCATCATCCCCAAGCCGCTCGGTCCGGACCCAGTGGCATGTATCTTCCTGCATTTACCCAAGCTGATCTGCCTTCCCTGCTTAACCTGCCTATGGTTATCACCTGCTCGATCATTGCCTCCCACGGGGCCTCCTCACAGGCACGGGGCTGGTGCATGGGTCCGTCCCTGCCACGTCGACAAATCTGAGCGGTCGAGCTCTGGCTCGCGGCACGCCCCGCGCATGTCACCTCACCAGGCCCTTAGTGCCTTCACTTCATCTTGACCAACCAGCGGCAGGCAGGTGGCAGTAACGGCAAACCATGTTCTTCTTGTGCCTATTCACAGGGACCCCGTGGTGAGGATAGCAGGCGGCGCCGCATGTCTCCTTTTCTCTCGTGCACTTCGCCTGCGCATTAAAAGGGGGGCTCCTTAGCATCGCGACTCAGGAGCTCTTACTGGCTCTCCAGCCCTCACCCCCTGGCCTTGACCACGGCATCGCGACCTGGCATACCAGCGGCGGCTGAGCTCGCTCGAGGGCCAGGACCTGAGGACGCAGAGCACTAAGGAGAGCATGGGAGGAGGGAAACACGTATGGGTCGGCCTAGCTATGCTGCACAAGTTGGCGCGCGGCCCTAGCGCAACGTCAGGAATCGCCACGAAGTTCAAAAGATAAGTCTCGCCCTCAGATCGGCTAAATGTCTGAGCCTTATGGTCGCCCACGCCTTGCCGCAACCCCGTTGCGGCCACGTCAACTCCCTTTCTTCCCTTACCGTGGCCGCTTGAGCGCTAAGGGGACCTCCTGAGCATCGCGCCTCAGGGGCTCTTACCGGACCTCGGGCTGCACACCTCCTGGCCTTGACCACGGCACACGACCTGGCATACCAGCGATGGCTGTAGCTTGCCTGGGGACCGGGACCTGTCGGCGTAGAGCAACAATCCATCGCGAGTAAAGAAAGGGGGGACCGAGCCTTAACAGGACGCGTGTTCACCAAATCTTCATGACAGGGAAAATAAGCACAAAAGACATTACAGACCCTTATATGCCCCCGCGGGGCGCTTCATGATTCTTCACAGGGAATGAATGCTAAGACTAAGAAGGACCCTATCTACACCCTCCTGTGGCAGACGCCATCATCAACAGTGGGCCATGGGAGGCCGGCGCCAACCCCATCCAGATCAGCGGCGGCGACGGCCAAACGCGGCGGCACTGTTCCGAGGGCGGCGAGAGCTCGGGGGCACGTAGCTGTCGCCGCTCGTCTCCGGAGTCTCGTAGAGCTCAGGATAGTTGTTGGACTCCCAAGGGCTACTGCTGCTGGGGTGGCCGCTAGCGGAACGCGCGTCAGCCTCACGCTCCTCTCTGGAGCAGCACTCCAGGCGGCGGCCCTCGGCATCGAAGACCTTGAAGAAGAGCATGGAGACATCGTCGTACTCAAGGTGGATCGCGAGGGCACCCCTCGCGCGGCAGACCCGCGCGATCTCGCCCCAGCCATGAGTCATGAAGATCTTCCCGGTGGGGACAACTTCGATCTCCGCTCCAGTCGCCATGCTGCAACCAGAGCTCGAGAGGCCCCCTCGGCGGCATCACGTCAGAGAAGAACCGCGGGAAGCAGATCCAAGAGCTTGGGGGCATCGGCGCCCACAGCACCAGATCGCGCGAGGAGTCCGCGGCGTGGATTCCTAGGATGACGGAGCGCGTCACCGCGGCGCCGGCGGCGCTGCTCGTCGCTCCGCCTTCCTGAGTCCTCGGCTTGGGCATACAGGGGTAGCGGATACCCTGGGGGAGACCGCTGGCACCAAGGCCTCATCACCACCTGCATCGCCACTTCGTCACGGCAGTGGATCGCCCTTTTCTTCGGAAGTGGCTCCGGGTCATCTCGGGGGGCCTTCCCCTTTTCTCTGGCGGAGAACCTTCTGATAGGCGCCATTGATGTGAGCAGTCGAGCAAGAAGGAAGAAGCAAGCGAGCAAGGAAGAGATGGGCAACGGGGGCTCAGCCCCCCTCCCCATTTATAGCAAGAGAAGGCCAACCGGCACTTCTCACGATCGCAGGTAATGATGGTTTTCCTTGCATGTCGCAGGGACTTGTCAAGTCGTGCAGTTGCCAAGGCAGCATGGGGAAGTGGAGACGCCCACGTCCAATCAACCGCCACGCGTCAACCGAGGCCGCAGGCTTTTGGGGGCCCGCGGTGCTCCGTACTTGACCCTTGGCTTTGCCGCGAAGCCAAGCCAGAGCACACCTTGGGCCCGGGGGCTACTGCCGGCATTCTAGGAACGGGGGTCCCCAGACTTGCCTGGCTGCGGCCCACGGTGTGGCTAAGCCAGCAGGCCGTACGGCCCATCTTCATCAACAAGGCATCCAAGACCCTCGCGAGGTGGACGACACAAGACCTCCTCTGGAGTGTCCTAGTCGGGCAGGCTCACAAGGAGCGGAGATATCAAGGCGAGGCAAACCTCACAAGGCTCTCGTGACACGAGCCATGATGATCGACACCAGGCGGGCGCCAGCGCTCGCATCATCCTTGTTTCCTCTTTGGTGCTAAGGAGGCCTACGCATGCGAGGAGTACCGAGGCATCAGGCAAAGGTTGCCATATCGGTGCAACAAGACCAGGACCAAAAGGACGGCAAGACGGAGGTCATCGTGGAGCCCAAGACGGCATCACCACTAGAGCCTTTCGCAGGCAGAGACCGCCTTTGTCAGGATAGCTTGTACTAGTTGTCCCCCTTCAAATTTGCCTACCGTTGTTGGCTCCCTTCCCGCTCAATATTTGGGAAGAGGACCAGGGCCTCTATAAGTAGGACTAGCCACCACCATAGGCAGGGGGAGGACCATTTTAGACCATCCAGAACCACACAAGTTAGCCAAGCACAAGAACACCTCAACCTGAGGAGGTTGTTCTTCCCATTGTATTGTTCATCATCAGCCCTAGAGGCAATCCACCACCACCACACTGGAGTAGGGTATTACACCACAATGGTGGCCCGAAGCAGTATAAATCTTGTGTCTTTCTGTGTTGCGAGTTCATCGAGTTCGTCTGCCAGATCTTAGCGAGCTAGGGCGTAGATCAGTGGGAGGAAAAGACTTCGCGCGCACCCTAGTGTTTGAACCTTAAGGGTTTGCCGGAACCCCACATCCAACAAGCGGGTCTAACCATCCTGCTAACATGTAACAGACATAGTTCAGCATCGAGCATTTGTAAAGACCAAGGATCATTCATGATGAAACATGCATAATGGAAGAGGTACGATGGATACCACATAGTAGTCAACACGACAGTGTATGTACTATTCAAAATATTATTCTAAGGAATAACTATGGCTTGTCCAACTTTTGGGTGAATGTGGTCACGGGATCCTAATGTTAGAGTTAGTAAATTCGTCTAACCCGAATGGAAGAGAGATCAAAGTCCTAGAGTATAGACGAGGAATAAAAGATCATAATACCACCCAATGGCGACGTGGGCCCGTAAGACACACATCCATGTTGGTAAAAGTTTTGTCTTGACTAGACTCAACTTCGGCCAAGGAGTTGGAAAGGGGGCTACCTATAGGCAGTCGGCTCTGATACCAACTTGTGACGCCCCCGATTCAATCATACACTAATCATACACACAAATGTGTACAATCAAGATCAGGGACTCACGGAAGGATATCACAACACAACTCTAGACACAAATTAAAATAATACAAGCTTTATATTACAAGCCAGGGGCCTCGAGGGCTCGAATACATAAGCTCGAATACACAAGAGTCAGCGGAAGCAACAATATCTGAGTACAGACATGAGTTAAACAAGTTTGCCTTAAGAAGGCTAGCGCAAAAGCAACATCGATCGAAAAGGCAAGGCTCCCCGTCTCCCACGCTCTCCTTCGTGCTCTACGTCCTCAGGTCCCGGCTCTTAAGCGAGCTCAGCCGCCACTGGTATGCCAGGTCGCGTGTCGTGGTCAAGGCCAAGGGGTGAGGGCAGGAGAGCCAGTAGGAGCTCCTGAGACACGATGCTCAAGAGCCCCTCTTTTAACGCGCAAGCGGATTGCATGTGAGAAGAGGAAGCTTGCGGTGCCGCCTGTTGTCGTTCTCGCAAGATTCCTGCAAGCCAGCACAAGGAGAAACACAATCTGCCATCATGGTCGTCGGTCGGCCACTGGTTGCTCCGTGAGGAAATGGGGGTACTGAGGGCCTGGTGAGGTGACGTGCACGGGGCATGCCGCGAGCTAGAGCTCGACCGCTCAGATATGTCGACGTTGCAGGGACGGACCTATGCACAAGCGCCATGCAAGCATGGGTTGCCCCCTTGGGAGGTGAAAGTCATGCAGGTGATAGTTATAGATAGATTAAGCATGAAAAGCATACTAGCTTAAGTAAATGCAGGGAAGATGCATGCCACTGGGTCGGGCCCGAGCGGCTTGGGGATGATGCAGCCCGAGGGGCGCCCCCAACAAGGTAAGCTAAAGACATAAAAAGTGATACATGCCACAAGAACAGACCCACGCGGCCTGGGAATGATGCAGCCCTTGGGGCGCTCCCAGCTGAATGAACTTGGAAAATGTCACCAGGTTCCGTTGATGTAGGAGAGTTGGGGCAGCTGAAGGTATGCGGTGAAGGGGCTACTCCTCATGAGCCACCGAGGCCCTGAGCCTCGGGAGGCTCTGAGGGTCCATGTGGTTCCTTGAGGACCGTCTTCATCTCCGTCAGTGCAGCATGGTGCCTGGCCTCCTGAGCCTCCAGGATGCTCCACAGGTTGCGCTGATAGGCGGTTGTTGGTGTCAAAACCGGCGGATCTCGGGTAGGGTGTCCCGAACTGTGCGTCTAAGGCAGATGGTAACAGGAGGCGGGGGACAAAGTGTTTACCCAGGTTCGGGCCCTCTCGATGGAGGTAATACCCTACTTCCCGCTTGATTGATCTTGATGATACGAGTATTACTAGAGTTGATCTACCACGAGATCGGAGAGGCTAAACCCTAGAAGCTAGCCTATGGTATGATTGTTGTTGTCCTACGGACTAAAACCCTCCGGTTTATATAGACACCGGAGGGGGCTAGGGTTACACAGAGTTGGTTACAAGGGAGGAGATCTATATATCCGAATTGCCAAGCTTGCCTTCCACGCAAAGGAGAGTCCCACCCGGACACGGGACGAAGTCTTCAATCTTGTATCTTCATACTCCAACAGTCCGGCCAAAGTATATAGTCCAGCTGTCCGAGGACCCCCTAATCCAGGACTCCCTCAGTAGCTCCCGAACCAGGCTTCAATGACGATGAGTCCGGCGCGCAGATTGTCTTCGGCATTGCAACGCGGGTTCCCCTCCAAATCCTGAGTACCTGTCGTAATGAGTTGTGTCCGGCCTCCCATGAATTTTGCACTCCTCAGCTTCTGTGCCTTAATAATGGCTATCTTCCACGCGTCGAGCGAATGCGAGAGGTCGGGGTGTTTTTACATTTACCACCCTAACCAGGTAGATGAATCATCTATTTAAACAGTCAGGGATCTTCAGATCTAGATCACGCCACCTTCCCACAACGAGTATCCATCGGAGTGTGCCCGGAAAAATCCATCCCGTCATGGCCGGCCACCGTAGCTCCTCCTCTCGCCCCCGTAGCCCTAAGCCAGGTAGTTGGGAGAAGTGTTCTATTCCCCATAGCCAGTTAGTAGAGTTGCAGACCCAGGGGTTTCTTCCTCCTGCGTACATGGTCCCCGTCTGAGCCGGACTAGCCACTTATAATGGCGGCGAGCAAGCGGAAAGCTTTCCAAACCCATCCACGGGGGAGCGGGTATGCCTCGTCCCTTATTTATTGAGGGGACTCGGATTTCCAATCCATCCATTCCTCCGCGGGCTCCTGGAGTTCTATGGCCTCCAGCTGCATAACTTTACTCCCGCCTCCATATTACACATCGTAGGCTACGTTGCCCTTTGCGAGCTGTTTCTGGGCTGCGAAGCTCATTTCGAGCTATGGCAGAGGCTATTCTGCCTCATGCCCCGTACACAAAAGGGGTCAATATTTCAAGTGGGCGGAGCCGAAATATGGCGCATCGTCGGGACCGGATACCTGTCCGGTACTCCGAAGAAGACATCCGAAGACTGGCCTTCGGAGTGGTTTTATATGGAGGACGTTCCCCTCCCAGACCCTATTCGGATGGGCCTTCCCGAGTTCGACAACGCCCCTTTGAAGAAACGCCGTAGCTGGCGCCCTCGGAGCCCCCAAGAGGAAGATAACAGAGTGGTCCTTTACCTGATGAGCCGGATAAAGACACTGGCCGAATCAGGACTGACAATAATCGAGGTTATGTCTGTATGTATAATGCGGGGGGTGCAGCCACTTCAATATCGGGGACAACCCATGTGGCACTTCAATGGACAAGACGATGCCACCCGCTGCGCCCATAAAGGTCCGGACTCCGCCGCCGCTGTGGCGATAATACTATCCAATTTATATAAGGGAGAGGAAGAGGAGTTCAACCGTATTAAGCCGCGGGATGGATTCTCCATGTACAACCCTCCAAACTGGGTGAGCTGCTGCTTTTTACTCCAAACCTTCCCGCTTTCTTTGTCATAAATATTTACCTTGCTATTTCATAGCAGGAACTATGAAAAGCTGCGAAGGAGATTCACAGCCCATCTCCACAGCTAGAGGACCCTGATCGGGCCCTCGATCCCGGACTCAAAGAAGATCCGGACATATTCGTGGAGCTCATCGACGGGACGTTTTATCAGTTAAGCTGCGGCGGTGCCTTGGTGGCCATCACCGCCGATTATCCTGGACTGCTCCCTACATCGCATGTAAGTAAAACTGGAGTCCCAACTTCCGAGAAGGATCCCCTTTTTCGCACTTCACCCACCGCACACGTATGGTGTCTTGCAGGGAAGGTCCTCGGGACGCCATGCCGAACCCGCAGTGACTCACCAACAAGGGGCACCAAAACCGGGTAGGCTTAAAAGGAAGGCGGTCAGGACTGAGATGCCGTCACAGAGGTATGAAAAAGAACCCTGCTCCGTGGTTATTGTCTTTAAAATATAATAACGTCCGTGGTTAAAACCAGGAAAAACGCTCGTCGGACCGTATCCGGAGAGCCTGCCGGCCATGCCTCCACCAGCCGGGCTCCAGAGCCGGTCTTGGAGGCATATGCTAACGTGGGGACAAAGCCGGATATTCCTCCTACCGAGGATGCAGATAGGCTGTCCGCTACAAATTCCAAAGTGGAGAGTGCCATGAAGCACAGGCGTCGCCGGGCCGTACTCCGCGACCCCGGTTTTTCTGAAGAGGCGTTTGATGCCTTCAACTTAGGGGACGCGTAAATCCGAGCTGCTCAAAATGGTCTTGCCAGAGCCATGGACCAGTATGTAAAGGATATACGGGTAAGAAGATCTGATAATTATATATATACCAGTATCCCCTGAGACTTGAAACAATTGGCACAACTAATTTAAGGATCCCTATTTGCATAGGTTCTTACTGAGAAGGATACCCAGTTGTCTCAAGAGCTGGAGGAGTGCAAAGCCCAGCTACGGGCCGTAGTTGCCAAAATGGAGGAGTCCTAGAAGGCCCCATCTGGTAACACTTGTTCCTATCAAAAAGAATGAGATGTACCAGTTAATATTTGGCTTGCATGCTAGTCTAATCAATAGATTCTGCAGATGATCCCGAAGTGAATCCGGAGGAGCAACATGCTCAATAACAGCTGAAGGCTAGCGAGCGCGTGCTTACACAAGTAAGGCAGGGGGAAACGATCTCCAAGATGCCAATACCCGGCCGGATGTTGAACTGATAGATGTTCGGGCTCAGCTGGCTGACTCTGTGAAGGAGAATAAAAGGCTTCGACGCGGCATTTTTAGTAAGTGCTTGAGCGAACTTCTATAGAGTTCAGCGAAGAAACCAGCTAACAGAGCTATATCTGTAGGTATGCTGACAGGCCATCCCGGAGGGGAGATGCCCGGGTCTGTGGGAGATCTTCTGCCAGAGCTCTCACAACTGCACGAACAAGTTCGGCAGGTGATGCAGGACTTTGCCCATGCCTTGTGGCCATCGGCCTCCCTGCCAGGAGGCATGGGGGAGCTTGTAGAGATACTCAAGGAAGCGCGGTGACGCTTCCGATTATGGAAGATATCTGTCTGCCGACAAGGTGCAAGGGAAGCCTGGGCCATGGTGAAGACTCGATATACCAAGGTTGAACCGAACCACATGGCCAAGGTCGGACATGTAGGGCTGGACGGGAAAGAGATCCCCGTTAGCTTGGTGTATGACCAGGTGAAATTAGCCGCAAAGTGTTCCCAACGGGATTGTAGGCTAGACAGCTTGTTGGATGGTATAGAAGAAGAATTTAGTCAGTCTAAGTGACTGTGTACTTCGAGTGACATATATTGTCCCTAGCCAGATTGTAAATCATTTGTCATGGCGGATCTTTTCACTTCGACCTCCGGACCCGACAGTCCGGAGTGTATCTGAATACCCTCTCAGTTATGTAAAAACCGGTGCACGCGTGGAAACCAGGTGTAGGGGTCATAAGTGCTTGAACAGACAAGTACCCAACTAGTTATGTTATATTACATGGATAGTAAGAAACATCTTCCAGGGAGAATAGTTCCGTTAAGGGTTCCTTTTCCTGGGTACGCATGCATTAATGTGCATGTCTGAACTGCCACAAGAGACGTGGGATATAAACATCTGGGGGTATGTATTCTATTTAGTAAAAGGTCATCCTTTGTTCGCCGACTGAATATTCCTTTAAGAACGCTAGCTTTCGGCTTCACCCGGTCTGAGGTACACGTCCGGCTGACCCGGCAGTAACAATCGCAGAGGTGCTCCCCTTATGCCCTAGCTGAATTAACAGGAACGTAGGGCATAAACACAGGAGCCAGGCAACCCAGCTTGGCCAAAACTTAAGTCATATCAATGCATATAATGCCAAAGAAAAGGTGCATATGTAAAAATAACACATGTGCGGCAGGCATAGAGCCTGAATCATAATTACATTAAGCTTCTGTATAAGAAGCCCCAGGTATAATGAGCATGCTTAGCGCGTACAAATTGTGCAGTCAAGACACATTTTAACCTTTGAACGCCACGAAGAAAAGGAAGAAAGACAGGAAAATATAGATAACGAATATACAAAAAAATTGACGGAGGTAAGGAGACGAACATAGAGTCCGGCTCTAGGCGTAGAACCTTCGGAGTCTGGCCGCGTTCCATGGGTTTGGCTCGAGTCGATTGTCCGATGCATCCCGCAGACGGTACGCTCCACCGGTCAGAACTTTGTCAATAACAAAGGGACCTTCCCATTTGGGTTTGAGCTTGTCCTTTTCTTCTCTGGTTGGCATAGAACGAGTTTGCCAATATTATAAGTTTTGGCCCATACTTCTCTGCTTTGATATCGTCGAGCCTATTGTTGATAGAATGCGGATCGGGCTTTTGCCACGTCACGCTCCTCCTCCAGGGCGTCCAAACTGTCCCGCCGATCTAGCTTGGCTTCTTTTTCTTCGTACATGCGCACGCGAGGTGAGTCATGAATGATGTAGTTGGGCAGTACCGCCTCTGCGCCGTACACCATAAAGAAAGGTGTGTATCCAGTAGTGCGATTTGGCGTGGTCCGCAGCCCCCATAGTACGGAGTCGAGCTCCTTGACCCAGTGCGTATCTGATTCCTCCAAGGACTACACTAGCACTACAAAAAAAGACACATCCGTGACATTTTGGGCCGAACGAAAAAAAATTGTCATACATATGACACTTCTATGATGATTATTGTGACAAAACCCGGTATCATCATAGATGTGGTGGGCTCCTACTTCTATGACAAAAAATGATGACAGAAAATGGGCTTTTCGTCCTAGGCGGGCCGGAGACGCAGCTGCATGACATTCTTTGGGCCGTCCATGATGGAAAAAACCGTGGTAGAAGTGAGGGGGAGGAAAATTTCAGGGAGTTCCCAGTTACGGTGGGAGGTCGGGGGCCGAGCGATGCGAGCTTCTCTCCTACACGTACGCGCGTGTGTGCGAGGCGTTGGCTCTAACTGAACCCGAGCGAGGCATTGGGCTCTAACTGAACCCGAGCGATTGCACTACAGGCTACGCGTTACTGAACCCGAGCGATCGATCGATGGCTGTTAACTGAACCCGATCGAGCGATTCCTTCGCTACTGCTGCTAACTGAAGCTGATCGATTGGATGAACAGTGAGCGTTGCACGGGGGGGGGGGGGGGTGGATGAGTAGTGAGCGGTGGCGTTGCCTCAGGATGAACAGGACCCCGTGGTGTGGAGGGCTGGATGAACAATAGACGGTGGAGGGGTGCCCGTGGAGGGGTGGTTGAACAGGACCCCGTGGTGTGGAGGGCTGGATGAACAGTAGACGGTGGAGGGGTGCCCGTGGAGGGGTGGTTGAACAGTAGCCGGTGGAGTAGCACACGGTGGAGGTTGGATGAACAGGAGCCCGTGGAGGCTAGAGGAGGTCGACGGTAGCCCGTGGAGGCTGGAGGAGGCCGACGGTGGAGATGAACAGTATCCCGTGGAGTCCCGTTTTGTGGTACGCCACACCCCTCCCGATGAACAGGACCCCCGTTTCGACCGTAGGAGGTCCGTTTTGCGGTACGCCACACCCCTCCCGATCAACAAGACCCCCGTTTCGACTGTAGGAGGTCCGTTTCGTCCGTTTTGCGGTACGCCACACCCCTCCCAATCAACAGGACCCCCGTTTCGATCGTAGGAGGTCAGTTTCCTCCGTTTTGCGATACGCCACACTCCTCCCGATCAACAGGACCCCGTTCCGAATGTAGGAGGTCCGTTTCCTCCATTTTGCGGTACGCCAGGCCTCGTTTCCATCGCCTGTTCCTTCCAAGCCCTCCCGATGAACACGACCACGCATTCCGTTCCGACCCAGCCGGTTGGCTCCCACGTGTTCCGTTGCCTCCCGATGAACACGACGCATTCCGTTGCCTCCCCATGAACACGACGCATTCCGTTGCCTCCCCATGAACACGACTCATTCCGTTGCCTCCCCATGAGCACGACAACGACACTTTTTCTCCGTTCCGACCCAGCCATGTACACGAGCCCTGGCCGTACGTATGCACGAGTAGGCGTTCGAGACCCGCCCGTATGTACACATACGTGGCCGTATTTTCTTTCTTGCACCCTGGCCGCTGTACGTACGTGTACATGCTACGTGCGCGCCTCTACTACAACACGTGTGCGCGTCTACATCCACCAGTATATATGTACGTACACGTTCACGACCAGAATGACAACGCTACGTACGCTTCGACCAGGTGGGTCCCGACTGTCAGGCACTTCCTTGCGTGCGAAGATGTAGCTGGTGGGTCCTAGCAGTCAGGGGGGAAACGTTTTTTCGCGAAATACAGTGGCCCGTCCGGGGGGTCCCCGCTGTCAGGTGGAGGAATAATTATTTTGCACGTAATAAGGAGGCACTTCCTTGTTGTGGCCGTGGACCCAGCTGTCAGCCTCTCCACGTACAGTCCACGTACGACGGAAGTCGTTCCTTGACCATGTTGACCACGCCGCGTCGAGAGGACCAGGGCGGTGGACGACGGCGAGGCCTAGGAAGGGGACGACGCAGAGCCGGGGAAGACGCGGTAGTGGATGCCCACGCGTAGAGGAGTACAAGGGTTCACTGGTTCACTGCGGTGTGAGGCTGTCATCGTTGCAGAATAACAGGGGGTGTGGGTGAGTAGAGGGATGGCCTGGCCAGCGGTGAGAGTAGTAGGGGGCGGTGAGGCCTCCGCCGCATCGCAGCCGGCCATGAGAGGCAGGAGCACGAGGCACGACCGGCGCTGGTTTGGGCGGCTGGAGCAAGAAGACCAGAGGTTGAAGAAGCACTACGGCCGTTGGATGGACATCGTACGGTCACTGGAGCTAGAATCGTGCATATTGACTAAGTTGACAAAGCCCTCCGTCCCTGTCAACTTAGTAGGCCCACAAGTCAGCCTGCCACTATACTGGGTCCCAGCTAACAGGGGGAGTATTCATTTTTTTTGTGCGTAATAAGGAGGCACTTCCTTGCGTGCGAAGATATAGCTGGTGGGTCCGAGCTGTCAGCGGCGGTAACGTTTTTTTCGCGAAATACAGAGGCCCTTTCGGTGGGTCCCTGATGTCAGGTGGAGGAATCATTATTTTGCGCGTAATAAGGAGGCATTTCCTTGCATGCGGCCGTGGACCCAGCTGTCGGCCTCTCCACGTACAGTCCACTTCAGATGCATGTCGGTCGTTGACCACGTTGAGTAGGCCGCGCCGAGAGCACCAGGGCGGTGGACGACGGCGAGGCCTAGGAAGGGAACCACATGGTGGCAGGGAAGACTCGGTAGTTGTTTCCCACGCGGAGGGGAGTACAATTGTACGAGGGTTTACTGGATCGTCTGCCATCGCCGGAGAATAACAGCAGGTGTGTGTGAGTAGAGGGATGGCTAGGCCAGCGATGGGAGTATGGTGGGGCGGTGAGGCCTGCGCGGCAGCAGAGCCGGCCGCGGGGAGGAGGGAGCAGGAAGTCGCGCCAGCGCTTGTTTGAGCGGCTGGAGCAGGAAGAGCAGAGATTGAAGAAGCACGGCGGCCGTTGGATGGCCATCCAAAAGTCACTGCTTGTGCGTCAACCTTTTTTTTAGGAAAGCCTCAAATCTGTGGAAAACAGCATACAACCCATCTGCCATTATTTCTAATAATTTACAGCACATTTGCTAATTATTAAGGTTTTTTTGGAGCCCATATTCTTTTTGTTAGCATTACAGCCCATATTGTGGCCACGGTTAAAAAATTATACGAAATTTTGCATATTTCGGTGTGGTCCGAACTGTTTTTAATCCCGAAATTTCGACTCACATTCAAACTGATTTTAAAAATAAATGTATATCAATATAAAATCCAACAAATTCTCCACGCATAAAAATTAATGTAATTTAAAATCTTGAAATGAAAAAGAGATATTTGAAACTAATTGCCGGTTTGATGTGTTTTAAAAATGTACAGCCCATTTCTCGTTATTGATGGGCCATTTTCTCGGCCAGCCAAATGAAAGCTCTCCTCGTCTTGAAAGATTTGCAGCCCAACGGGCCTGACAAAGCGACTTACTTGGCAAATCACAAAAAAAACTGGGCTGTGGTAGTGGACCCAGCTGTTAGCCTCTCCATGTATAGTACTCTTCCGATGGAATGTCGTTGACCACGCCACGCCGAGGGCACCAAGGCGGTGGACGACGGCGAGGCCTAGGAAGGGGACGACGCGCAGCCAGGGAAGACGCGGCAGTGGATGCCCACGCGGAGAGGAGTACGAGGGTTCACTCGTTCGGCTGCGGTGTGAGGCTGCCATCGCCGCAGGGCCTGGCTAGCGGTGGGAGTAGTAGGGGGCGATGAGGCCTCAATGGCAGCATAGCCGGCCATTGGAGGCAGGAGCAGGTGGTCTCCCCGGCGCTGGTTTGGGCGGCTGGTGCATGAAGAGCAGCGATTGAAGAAGCAGCAGGACCGTTCGATTCAAATCCAACAGTTACTGCTGCTTGAATCATTTGTTGACTAAGTTGACAAGCCCTGCGTATGCGTCAACTTAGTAGGCCCACAGGCCAGTCTCCCAACCGGTGCGCCCCAGATGTCAGTTGGAGGAATCTTTTTTTTGCGTAATAAGGAGGCAGTTGATTGTGTGCGGCCAGGCCAGTGGAGGGAGTAGGGTGGGCTGGGGAAGCCTGCGCGGCATCACAGCAGGCCACAAGAGGAGGGAGCAGGCAGTCCCACCGGCGCTAGTTTAGGCGACTGGAGTAGGAAGATCAGAGATTGAAGAAGCACGTCGACCGTTGGATGAACATCCAACAGTCACTGCTGCTAGAATCGTGTGTTCACTGACAAAGCCTTGCGTAAACAAGTCAGCCTCGAAATCTGTGGCTTGTACAACCCATTTGCTATTATTTTTATAATTTTTACTCATTTTCTAATTCATATGGAATTTATCGCAGCCCGTTTTCCATTTTTAGAATTGCTGGCCATTTTCTGGTCAGTACCAGGGTCAAAAAATTAACTAAATATGTGGGAAATTTTGAAAATTCACAAATTTTTGCTGGGGAATGAAATATTCTTAATCCAAAAATTAATAGCCATACTAAAACAAATTTTAAAATAAATTAGTACTATGTCATGTTAAATCCAATGAAATATGTATAAGATATCAATGAAGAACAAAAACAAAAAAAGAAACTTATATCCCAATTGCTATAATTTTTTTGGAATTTTCAACCCCTTTTGATATTACTTTTAACAGACATTGACCATACTCTTAAGCCAGGCCAGAATGCATCCCTGCTCGTCTTGAAAGATTTGCAGCCCAGTAATTCGGAGAAAACAAATAGGCCTAGCTTGGGTATTCTTCAAAAAGAAATACTGGGATACCTATTTTCCCAAAGAACTGGTGCATGAGCATTTAGCTTTATTTATTTATGTTTAGGGGACCATGAGCATGTACCTGGGACGGATTCATGTGAGAGCCTCCCTTCCATTTAATTATGGGCTTCTCTATTGGGCCTTCATCAGTGGGCTGCATGTTATCAACAAGTGGAAAATGTGTTCCATACGAAAAATAGTATGCGCTACGACGGTACGGGGCACTAAAGGATCGAACCGTGCAACGACTTCCAAAACATTGTGTTTGTCGTTCTAACAACACATTTATTCAACCAACAGACGAAATATACTACTGATTGTACATTGAAAACAGCAGCAGCAACCAGGGTTGGGGTGCAACAGAAGCAGTAAGCATGCTAGAAGAGTGAAGACGCAGCTCTCTCTTCCAAACCAAACATCAGCCATCATTACAAAAGGGCTACCAAAAAAGAACAAGTGTATGCATCAAACTAAATAAAGATCCTACTACACCCAGTGTACGCATCTAACTAGTTGGCTCAGTTAGACGTTACTATTTATTAAGCTGTGGAGATTGGCTGACGGCTTGAACCAGATGGGTGCCTGACGGGGGAAACTCTAGCCAGCAGGTCGAAGTCTGATACTTGCGACCCTCTCTCCTACTTTGGGCTGCAGAGCGTGGCGGCACATATCAAGGTATGGTGCATGCAGAGACGCATGGTACGCTGTGTACACACAGTTTTGCCTGATGAACGAAACCGCGTTGCCATCATGATCCTTGCCGTCGGTTATCTCCTGGTTAATCGGATAATTCAGTACGACAAACAGAGAGCGTGTACCAAGGCTACTTACCAGCCTCTAGTCAAAAATTCCGGAAGGCCCAGAGAAGCTGGGATCCTGCTCAAAGACCTTGCAGTGACTGTGATTGTATTCCGCGAAACAACACATCTGGTACGTGCGAACGATCATCAATCTTTCGCCGGTGTCTGATCGAGCCAGGAACCACCTGCAACTGCCATGCCGCTTTTCTTTGAAAGGTTCTGGGATTAGGAAGGGTAGGGACACCAGGCAGCCTACAACATCATATCAAGTTGGAGTCAAATAAAAAAGGGCTCTTGATTTAGTCAATCTTAAGAACAGCATGTTATGAGCATGAATATTTTTTCAGCAAATGCTGACAGTAATATAAGCAAGCCATCATGATATCACAGGAAAGTAACATACTGCTGTAACAGTCGTTTGTAGCGATGACTGGAGTAGGCCAGCAATACATCCAGCCATAGAAGGAGTCAACAGCGTAAATGAAGCCCTTGTGTTCAATGGCATCAGAGAACCATGGAGGATGTATGATCCTACGATGGACGTGCAGATTTATCCACTTACCACAGTGACCTGTCAGATAGGCGACACCGCGGTTGAAGAACGCAATTAGCCTGAAGTCCTTATAATTCGCAGATCTTGTGGGCACTTGGCAGATTACAACATTGAGCAAATCAAACTTGGTATCATGTTGGCTACTGTAAGATTCCGAGTATTCTGGGCCGCGGTGCCAAAGCAGTGCAGTGTTAATCGAAGGAAGGAGGATCAATCGCCGAGTGTAGACCTCCACGAGCATCTAGCTGCCGCGACCGTCAACGAGCACCATCCAAGACGTGTTCATGCCGACCCAGTACATACCATTAATGTAGTTGAGGCTGACGGGGATCGGATCGCGGTCAAGGGGGTTGATGCTCGCCACCCTATGATCGTTATGCTGTGTGACACGCTGTTTCTAAAGATCATGCGGCATCAACAAGCAAGGAGCTGGCTTAAAAAGCTCCAGCCTAAGGGCTTTGAGTAAACGGTACAGCCCCGACGAGCACGCGGCGAGCGGCATGGTACTGAGATTGTCAACACGCGAAACAATGAGCTTGATTACCTCTATGGGGAGAGAATTCCAGCCACTCTTTCGGCGGACGCTGCTCGGTTCTGCCATTGTTAGTGCTTGGGTTTCGGACGAGGGGGGAGGCACCTTAGCGGGGATGGAAGATTGGACGAGATTATGTGCGGACAAAGATGGAGAAGCGAATATGTGCTGCGGGAAGTGAACAAGTGATGATGACTACAACACGCCGCTTGACTTACGAGACACATACCAGCAGCGTAGGGTCATGTCGATGCCAGACAACTTGCTTGAGTGATCACAGTACTGGTACTCCCTACAGTGCTATGCCCTAACTTGCTTGAGTAGAGTAGGACTCTGCTCTACTACTAGCACCGGAGGAGTAGTATATTCTAATCTAAAATAGTTACAAACTTCAATGCCTGAGCGTGGAACGACTACGAACCATGCTCAAAGACCGCGTCTATGTGGTGTTTGGACATGGGCGACAACCTCAACGCCAACGGTGCTGCTCCCGTTGCACCGTATGTGTTTCTGTCCTTCTTGTTCGAAATCGTGGTAGAATTCATGTTTCTACTCTGTATCCTACTACTATGCTATTCCACATGATTAGTTTCATCTCTGTTATAGCCGTCATGATTTATTTTGTGCTTATTCGGATTAAATCTCATAGTAACTTGCTCATATATTCAACTGGCGCAACGTCCCCTACAGCCACTCCAATTCATGGACGGCCTGGTCGATGCCTCCAAGGAGCCCTTCGTCCACTGCTATGAGTGTCCGATGCCGTTTAGTGGCTCGCCGGCGGACATGGTGCATCACCTCACGGAGAACATCAAGTACGAGACGTGCTACCCGTTCACCATGCCGGAGTCGCTAGAGGATCACCGCCGCCTGCTAGTCTCGGAGGAGGATGGCAGCGTCTTCCTCTTGATCGTGGGCACCGGCGAGGCCCGCGCAGGCCGCCGCCCCGTCTCTGTAATGTGCGTTAGGGGCGACGCCGCTGACGCTGACACTGACACGAGGCCGATGTACGGGTGCATGGTCAGTGTTACTACCCCTCCGGTCGCGTGGGCAGTGACACCGGCCTCATCGAACGAACTTGGACTCTGGGGAGCTAGGACTATCCCACCAATGTGGACATGGAAAACCCATGGCATCCTTTACCTGCCGACGCGGTGCACGGGGACTCCAAGGAGGTTCACCTGGATATATGCATTATCAAGTTAAATGTTGATCATTAGTCTTCGCTCAATGTAATCCGTTGTCTAAGCATGTGGATACTTCCATGCAGGATCTTGCTCTATTTGAGTATCGCGCATGAATAAAAGTGTACCTATTTATGGTTTAGTCTAGAATCTTCCATGTATGAATTTTTACTACAGTACTGGTGAAAGACTTACGATGAACCATTTCTTACATCTCCTCTGCCCGCTTGCAAGTCATCCTGATTTAATCCCTCCGTCTAGGTGTATAAGGGCATGGTTAATATTACTTAATAGTATAGCCAACTGTTGACTATAAGAAAGTGCCATGTCATATGTAGCCAACATGTATAACAATCGATACTCAAAAACTAATTCTTAAAGATCATTTCTTGCAAAGCACAATAAGTGTTATTTCTTCACAAGTTTTGGATGCAGGTTGAACAGTTGAACACTTTTGTTTGCAAAAGATACCTTTTTATCTATTTCACCTGGATGTTTGTGAGCTCTAGATATGAAATAATATCCGAAGAAACCTATCGATACCCGTTACACATGAGATGACCCCCACATCCTTTGTCAAAATAAACAACTCCCCGATCAATGCATTTCACTCTTCGGTGCAACGCACGAGCACCTTACTACTATAGATTAGTACGACCAAAAATTGAACTAACATTATATATAGTACGATAAATGCTGATGCATGTCACCTAAAATTATATCATTCAAAACTATGTTCAAATACGAATCCAATGATATAGTTTTTGTTGACATGCACTAACATTTTGTTAGTTAAATCTTCAGTCAAATTCAATGGGGGACTAATAAACCACGACCAATGTAGTACAAGTGTAGAGGGCGGCGTTGCACGGGAGTCTCACCTCTCACCCCGCTCGTGGCGTGGCAGTAAAGCCGCCATATCACAAAACCCAACCACTCCCAGTAATAAGTGGCCTGGTAAAATAAACGGACAAGCAACCATCACATCCCTCCGTCTTTTTTGCATTCCATCTCTCTGCATTTACTTTTTCCAGTTCATCTCGCACACTCGATCCCTAGCTACTACTCCTAGGGCCAGTTCTTTTGGCGGCTTCCCTAGCTTTTCCCACAAGACTAGTCATGGTGGAGAGTAACAATAAGGCGCCTCACTCATTTATTTGGGCTTCTAAACTACTACTCCGTCCTGGTTTATTCCTCACCATTGTAATTTGTGCTAAATTTTGACCAAAGATTTAACTGGTTTATTCCTCACCATTGTAATCCCTCCGTCTAGGTGTGTAAGTCATCGTACGAAAACCAAATAATCCCAAAACACTTAGGCACGATGCATTAACTTCTACCTCGTTTCTTGTTTCTTGACATATCAACCAATAAGAGATCAAGAGTGTGCATTCTTTTAATGACTTGAGATATCAAACACGACATGCAGTGGTTAGTTCATTGCATGCAATACTATTAATTAGCAAATAAACATTAACGTTTCTCATTTTATCCTCCTCCTTGGTCACGGTGCACAGCCTAAGATGACCTACTCACCTAGACGGATGGAGTAGTGCATGTGACATGCACTAACATTTCATTAGTTAAATTTATGATCAAAATTTGACACAGATTACAATGGGGACCAATAAACCAGGACGGAGGTAGTAGTTATGGGATTACTAATCTAGAATCCTAAAAGAACTGGCCCCTGGTACTCCTACTAGTAGTAGTACTCAAGTTGGAATTCCAATTGCACGGCACAACTTGTTAGGCAAAAAATTCGATACAGGGTGTAGGAAGCGGTTTGGGAATTTGCATGCCTTTACAACCAGTGAGATACTCCATACAAAGTACGACAGAGAAATAACCACAGAGAAGGAAGCTAAAAGTAAACAATCAAACGAGCATTTTTGCATTTTTTTGCATTGAATCGTTTCACAAGCTTGGCTAGTGCTGTTTTTCTACTTTTACAAAAACTGCATCGTAATGTTAAAACATGCATTTGCACGTACATAAGTAATAGTAGTACTCCCTCCGTCTAGGTGTATAAGTCTTCCCTCCTTGGTCACGGTGCACAACCAAAGATGACTTATTGACCTGGATGGAGGGAGTAGCACAGTCTGCAAGCATATGTCGAGAGAGACGTGTACTGTGATAGTATATAGTAAAGTTTGTGCTATATGCACGTACTTGCAAAATGCGTATGAATACACAAGGTTTCCAAACTTTCCCTTTTACATACTTAATTAAGGACGCTAAAAATTCCTGAACGTTCAGGATTTATCATTTGCATCCCAAAACTAATGAGATCGCCTTACGAAACAAAAATTATACTCCTCCTAAAAGCCACGACGCTCGCAGGAGCGCTTGCGGCGTGCCACGAGTGCCCTGGTGCGCGACCGTTTCCCAGCGCGCTGACACAACGCCTCTTCCTTAGCCTCGCAACTCGCGAGGTGCTGATTGGCGGCTTGCCGGCGAGCGAGCGCGATCTCACTGGTGTGGTGATCCGGCGCCAACATGTACTCCTCGCTGGAAGCGTGCACCCGGTACACGTACCGCCAAGCGTATATGAGGCGCTTGGGCCCAACTGCACTCAGGGCATCGGCACGGGCGTCCTCTGCCACCCTCACGGCCCTCGCACGAGCCTTTTGCCAAAGAGCCAATTGCCTGACTCTCTCAGACGCGACATAGGCCTCCCAGGCAGCTTGTTCCGCGGTGCGCTTCTCCTCCGCAGCCTTCTTCTCTGCCTCTATTTTGGCGCGCTCTGCTGGAGGCAAAGCCTCCCACAAGGCGACATCCATTTATTTCCAAAGCTCCTCAAGGCTGGGGGGCTCGGCGGGCGGCGCGGCGTTCTCCTCGTAGCAGGGAGCCGACGCGTCCTCCGGCGCGCATGCTGGCGAGATTGGGAACGCCGACGCGTCCACCTCGACACGTCGCGACCAGGAGCGGAACGCCGACGCATCCTCCTCGACTAGTGGCGACGAGGAACGGAACGGCAACGTGTCGCGTCGCGGTGAGGAGCGGAACGCCGACGCATCCTCCTCGACTAGTGGCGGCGAGGAATGGAACGGCGACGCGTCACGTAGCGGCGAGGAGCGGAACACCAACGCGTCCTCCTCGACTAGTGGCGGCGAGCAATGGAACGGCGACGCGTGACCGTCCGCGCGGTGCAGCGAGGGGCTCCTAGGGCTTGGGAGGGGTGATGCCATGGTGGTCGACGTGAGAGGGAGGGGAGGAGATAGCAATGAACATGAACATGAGGGGGAGGAGATAGCGATGTCGTGGGAGGCGCAGTATTTATAGCGAGCAATGGCATACCTACGTAAGATATGGACTGAGCTGCACTGACTTAACTACAGGTCCAGTTGCGTCACTGACATGTGGGGCAGACCCCTGTTGGGCCCATATGTCAGTGAACCAATGCACCTGTAGTTAAGTAACAGCTGCGTGGGCATATTTGTTGGAGTAAATTACGGGGGAGCGAAGGGGTGGAAATATTGCTGGTCACAACGGATTGGACGAGCGTGGGGGGAGGAGAGTCATGGATGCAGATTTTTTCACACGGGGTGGAGTGGTGGGACCGCCGAAGGGAGAAGTTGAGTTTGGCAGGCATATTATTTCCACACATGGAGAGGAAAAGATTTGGAGACGAACGGGCTTCCTGCAGGTATGGGGAACGGTGCATAATAAGTCATCTTGCATACCGGGCTAGGTATAGTCTCAAGTCATTAAAAACATACACGCCCCACACATGTTCATATTTCAAGGTGCACTAAATTATTGCATGCGATGATTAAGGCTGGCCATAATGGTGGTATCTTAGCTGGTATCATGCACACGGGAATAGCAAACATGCTGATGTGGCAAAGAATTAAAGAAGAGAGGGGGGGGTTAGAGTAACTAGTGTTCATGCATGCATTGGTAAACACATTTTTTTGTGAAGAACGACAACACTAGTTGAGTACTTTTGCAGACTTCAAAAACTATTCCACCGCCTCTACTATCTTGCTAAGCGTAGGTGAAAATTTTGAATCGAGCCCTTTAAACTAGAAGGGAGGTAGTGGTACTCTAATAGCTAACCTTGTTGTGATGACAAGATAGGACATGGCACACACCTGGACAGAGGAACTAGTCTGCATTGTGCATTTAAGTTTTGTCTGAAGTCAATGTACCTCTACTTTCACCAAACTTATAGAAAAATGTGTCAACATTCACAATGTCAAATCAGTATTTTTACACTCATTATAAAACGTAGTTCTTATACTCATTATAATCAGTATTGTAGATATTGATATTTTTAGTATAAATTTGGTCGTGGGATTTCATTGATGCCTGTCAAAGCGTGGAGGAAGCAGAGCTTAGGGCTTGCATTGCCGGTCTCTACATAGGTATTTCTCTTCATAATCCTGTAATTTTAGAGACTGATTGCGCTTTTGTGGTAGCGTCTCTTGCATCGGGGGACTATGACAGATCTGCTATGCGTGACCTGAAGATGAAAGCGTTGAGCATCTCGAAGTTGATCAACAATCTTCAATTGTCAAAGATTAGTCGTTCGGCCAATAAGGTGGCACACTTAATCGCTAAGTATAGCTTTGACAATAGATTAGATGGTATTCTTGTAAATAACGTACCGCCCTGTGTGGTGAATATTGTATCGAATGAGTGTACTGGTGTGGCTGGTTAATTAATATAAGGTGGTGTTCAAAAAAAGTATAAAATTGGTTAAACACTTTGCAAATTGTTGACAGGAGTAAAAAGGACCAGAGGGAGTATCATGCATGCGGAGTAGGAAAAAAATTGCTTGTCTAAAAAAAGGCAAAAAAAATTGCTCATTTATAGCCGGTCGAAGTCTCAAAGGGCGCGACCGCGCGAGGGAGGCGAAGGTCGTGGGAGGCGCGACGTTTGACGGAATTAAGTGAAGTTACATCCACGCGCCGGCATGGCGTGCGAGCAGGCAGAAGCTATACCGTCATGCCTATGATATGGGTCTAGTAGACATGACATCTAGTGGGTCCCGCGTAGTTCTCGAGAACTCTTTGGGGGCTTGCAGCCGTTTATCCACCGGGCAAGCCAGCAACCCCACGCCGTTCGCACGCCCTACTCGTCCCCGTCTTCTACCTTACAACAGTTCGCTCCCAGTCGTCCCGTCCTTTCACGTTAGTTGGCTCCCAGTTTTTTTTGCGGGGTACAACAGTTCAACTACTCCTAACCCTCCTCCAAAATCCATGGCCTCCCAAATCTCCATGGTCGCCACTGAGTACCAGGTTAGAGCCATCACCGGCGATTAGTTCATCGTCATCTACACACGTGGATCCGAGACGGTGAAAGCATGGCTTGCTCGCTTCCTACGCATGTTCAATAGTTCAACAGATGAGTGGGTCGCTGGGCTAGATGTTGAGTACACCACAGTCCTGGGACAAGAGAAGGATCTAAAGGATGAAGAGAGGAAGAAGCCCGCCATGATCCAGGTTTGCGTACATAACATTTGCTCGGTCTACCACATATGCCATGCCGACGTTGAGTGCCAGGATTTTAAGAACTTCCTCAAGGACAAAAGAGTGAAATTCGTTACTGTAGGCTTTAAGAACGACAGGGATGTCCTGCGTCAGATAGGTCTCATTGTAGGCCAGTCCTTCGATCTCCAGAAGGCAAGCCTGGTGTCCTCCTCTCAACCTTCAATGCTGACCCTGGCAGCAGCCATGATTGATCCTTCGTACGCTAAACTGAAGAAACCTCATCACGAGTTTCATCATGCATGGGAGTCGAAGACATTAGATGAAGATCACATCCTGTATGCAGCAATGGATGCCTACCTTTGTTTAAATATCTACAAGGGTTGGATGAAGAAGCAGAGCCCAGTGTCCGGTTCAAGCAAAGAAGCGTCGGCGAAGAGGAAGAGGAAGAGGGATGAGGGACGAGGACGAAGTCAACATGGACTCGGACTCCGAGTAGGTGGCAGTGCCGTCGCTCATGCTGGTTCTACTGCAGTGTCAAGTGTACTAGTTGCTTAGTTTATTTTCAAGGGTGTGTTGTGCTGAGGCCCCAGCAGAACTATGTTTATGTTCTTTCTCGTTATTTGAACTCTTTAGTACGTACAGTAGTACTAGTATTATGTCTTACTACTGTTCTTCTTGTAGTTGGTACTACTGCCTGTATCTTCGTGTTCCTACTGTACTTAATACGTTCGTACTAGTAGTATAATTTGGGTCAGTCGATTTGTGAAAGAAGTTCGACGGAGCAAAGGAAGAAGACGGGAGAAGAGGTGGAAGAAGCCCTTCTAGCCATCCATGTTGCATCAAATGGCTCACATGAGTCGACTGACCCAAATTGCTCCTTCAGATTGCAGGATCCACGTGGCATTCAAGGTCTCGAAGGTAGATTCCGCGTCCGCACCTGGTTTGCGGGCTCAACGCGCGCGCGATCGGCTTCCGCCGCGACAGCCACCATGCGCGCCTCCTCCGCGCGGGCGGAGACGACAATGACACGCTAGTTCCTCCTCGCCTGCGTGTTAGAGCACGCGCTCGTCCACCTCTTCATATGTTGCGTGCATAGACGCGGCTCCACCAGCTGCTCGCGTGCTTGGCAGTGCGGCGGCATCGCGAGGACGGACTGCAGACGATGTGAGCGGGCGAGCCTTCGGCTTCACGGCACAGGGATGGCGACGACATGGTGATGATGGGCGAGAAATTTTTGGCTGGAGCAGGCGGGCGCCGGCATGCGCAACGGCGGCGGCGGCATATTGATGAGTGCGCGTGTGGGAGCTTACTTTAGTTTTATATATAAGGTTGGTCAAACTTAAAAGAAAACCGTACTAGTACACGTAAACATTAGAATTATGCAGCGCTTTTATTAGTTAGTACCACAGCCACGATACGGAATCATGTGCAAGCGCGTGAACCGCGACCGTGCGGTCGATCGAACGGTGCGTCACCGTGTCGCGCTCGAAGGACATCCACCGAACCTTTTTGTGTGTGTGTGAAAACAATCCTCAAATATTACTCAACTTTTTTTCCTGTGAAATTTCTTGACGTTGCAATATTTCCATATATTTGAATTTAGCTCCAGTTCGTGTTTATTTGGATTTGGACGTTTTAGGTGCGCCCTGGTTTTTTTAATACTGATTTTGTGTGTGTGACTGAGAGAGAATGTGTGTATGTGTCCATATGTGTGTTGTGGTGGAAGGGCAATGTGGAGACGGTGTGCGTGTGATACAGACATAGAGAGGTGTGAATGTGCAAATGATCATGCATGAGTGAGACATAGATAGATGCTGATACGTTGTGTGTACATGAGAGAACGGTCTTCTAGTTTACTTGTGTGTGTGTGTGAGTGAGAGAGAGAGAGAGACAGAGAGAGACAGAGAGAGGAGCATCCATAACACAACAACCATCTCTCTCGATTCGTCCGTCCCTCGCACGGTCGCATGCAACACATGCATCAACGCGCACATTTCGACACCCTCACCCGGCCCCTGCCCACCTCAAGGCCCGCACAATCTCTTCATGAATACCCATTTCTCTCCTTAGGTTTGTTTTCTCTCAATATCTGACACACACACACACACAGAGACACGCAGCACAACACACACACACACACTCCCCCGAGCACACAATTCATCCCCATCCAAGGTTATACGGTGACCACCCTCTCTTGTGCTTCTTTGCACCCCAACATGCACAACACCTCAATCTTCAAAGAGAGCATCGAGAAGATCGAAGACGGCGACCACATCGCACTAGAGAATGCGGGGTCATTTGGAAGCAGGGTGATGTGATGACGGCTGACTGACTCCTCCCCCCACCCTCTCTCTCTCTCTTGCACAAAATTACCAATCCCTCTCTCCCCCGCACAAAATTGCCAATCCCTCAACCCACGAGATCCTTCCCCTCTCGTCCATTTTTTTCTAGCTCTCTCATCAAACATGTTGTCTCTTCTCCTTCCACGTATACAGAATCCAGATGCACAGGCATCTCATGTATATTACATTTATCCATCTTTCTCACAGACCTAACTTCTTCCTCTCTCTTTCTCTCTCTCTCTCTGTCTCGTTAGGTTTGTCTCCTACTCTCTCGTCCACATACATACAATCTTTCCCGCCATATCTGCTCCATCTTCAAAAGCTCTCTCTGCACGTTTCATTCACACATTGGGATATGTCAAAATGTTGCTTCTATAATGGCTGATGTAGAGTTATGGTTGTTTTTGTTGCATCCTACAAAGTAATAACTATGAAATGCATTTGGATTCTCATTTGACTGGGATTATGTGAGTTTGAGCATGTTGTGAAGTACTATAGACCTTGTATACATCTTGGGATTCGATAATGATTGTAACTATTGAATTATATAGACCATTACATTCGAAGTCAATAGCCTAATATATTTATTTCACAATTTCAACAAATGATAAGTTCACTACAAACTAAGAAAACAAATGTGTACTCCCTCCATTTTTATTTAAGTCCACGTATTAGCATTGGTCAAAGTCAAGTGTTGTAAACTCTTAGAAAGCTTATAACAAAAAATATTAACATATACAATAACAAATAAATGCCATTAGATTCATTATTGAATGTACTTTCACATCATACATATTTGTTATGGTAAATGTTTATATTTTTCTATAAACTTGGTCAAACTTTAGGAAGTTTGACTTCGGTCAAACCTAATATGCAGAGTTTACTACTACTACTCGCTAGTTGCTTAGCTGAATCACTCAACACGCCACACGGGGAGTCCAGTGTCACAAAATTTTGAGGTCGGCGGGAAAATCTCCCGCGACCCTGATTCGAGCAGTGGGAAGTTACCATCATAGCCTTCAGAACAGGCCTACGGATGACGCTTGGTAGGGGGCTGTTTTCGTAACTTCAGGTTCACCCTACCAAGCCAACCCCACCCCGGCACCCAGAGTAGTACACCTGAATACTCCCCATTTTCTATCCCCACCGCAAAATAGACTTCTCCACGGCACCGCAGCCTTCGTGCTCCTCCCCTTTACATCGGCGCACTTGTCCACCGCAGCACATCTGCCTCATTGACGACCTCGTACGCCGCACTGGAGCCGGTCCACCGTCGTCGTCATACATGGAGCCTCTTCCCCGGCATCGTCTTCCACGGTCTCGGATCAGCTTCCTGGTAGCCAACACCAAGCGCAGAAGTCCCACCGTCGTGGACAATGAACTGACTCCCATTGCCAACCATGACTCACAGAGGCCGCCGCGACCATCGTTCTCCTCCTCGATTGGTAATGTGTGTATTGAATCACTTAGTAGTACATGTGCAGTTCCAATTTTGTTCATACCTACCCTTCAAATTTCATGGGTGCTATTGTTCCCGTAAAAGTAATTGGTTATAGCATCCATTGTCCAACAGAATATCAGCTTGTAATTGTGCGTCGCTCCTGTATCGCGCTGTGCTTGGGTAGGTTTTTCATCAGCAACCAGTAGTGTGGCAAATGATGGAAAGGTTTTTAGAACTAGCAAGATGCCCATGCGTTGCACGCATCAAGATGCATTTGTATGAGTAGTTTATCTTGTGGGAGAAAAGGATGAACAAGGGAAAGCCTTATTTGCAAATCTGGAGAGGGGTATGGGTATCTTTTTGCAAAATTCCCATTTTTTCCTTCCTATCTGTCAGATATAAATCGGACGGCCTATATTGCAAGAAAAAAAAGTATAGAGAAAAAAAGTAGACATCAAAGGAAGTAGAGATAAATATTAAATATTAAATAAATATAAAAGTAGAGAAGAGAGTGGAGATAGCAGAGACGTCGGGAAAGGATCGCGTGCGCGCGGGAAAAAGCGGCCGGGCGTGCGCTAGTTTTGGCGCGCGGCGTCCGGCGCGCTTTATAAAATCCAACGCCCTCCCACCGCTCTGTGCCTTGCCACCGCTCTGTCCCCGCTCTGTGCCTCGCCACCTCTCTCTCCCTGCTCTTTTTCGCCTCGCCGCCGCCGCGCCACCATGCCGCCGCGTCGCCGGGAAACTTGGGGATACCGCGGTGTCCGCGCGCGCCCCTCCGGCGGCTTCTTCACCGAGATCCGGTTCCGCGGGATGCGCCTCGGCCTCGGCAATTTCGACACCGCCAACGAGGCCGCCCGCTCGTACGACGTGGCGGTGTGGCGCCTCCGGTGGCCTCATAGAACATTGAACTTCCCCAACGTCCCAACGCGGGAGCGGGCGCAGGAGCTCGCGCCTCTGCCGCGGCTTAGCACCGACGAGGATCGTCACGACAACCGGAGGTGGGAGCACCATCTCGGTATCGCCGAGATGGACGAGGAAACCGTGGCGCCAACACTTCCCGCAAGACATCATCAACGAGCGCGAGTTCTACGCGCAAAGGAGGGCGGAGAGGGATAAGAGGAGGGCGTCGCGAGGACAAGCGTAGGCGAAAAGCGGACGCTCAATTCAACATGAGGCTAGGAGCAGCGTCGCCTTGGGAATCCGACGATGATCCGTATCTTCACGCCTACAGTCAGACATCGGAGGAGGAGTCGGGCGGCAAGGAGTAGTTGAATTATCTTTTTTTATCTATCTATGTTGAGAACTATCCTCTACTCTCTAGTATCTACTTCTCGATCTCAGCACTGTAAACGCTTTCTTAAAGCGCCGCGTGTTGCGATTCTGTTGGAGATGCTCTAACATGGCAGACGAGTGCTTTAATGTTGCCCACAAGATGCGCGAGTATTACTAGTAGTATATTTTTATTGCCATGTTGATATTTTAAAACCACGAGTGCAAACATGCAGAGGAGCAATGAAGACCAAACACGGGATATTCGGGACATCTTCAAGGAGCGTGGCAAGTTAAAGAGAAGCTGCACCGAACTTGTAAAATGAGCTTTGGTAAGTAACACCCTTTCAATTACTTTCCTGTAGCCTCGTGTACTTCGATGTGTATATGTTGTAGTTTCTGTTTCTCTTAAGCGTGGTGTTCTTTGATGTGTAATAAGAAGAGTCTTAATCGTCCTAATGCTTTTGTTTTTAGCATGATGTAGGAAGTGGGTGTTCTCACCTTGTAGTCTGTTTTTATTTTTTTCCTTTTGAATTCACTTCTCCGAGTTTTGTTTATCTGGCTTCTACTAAATGGATCTAGGTTGCTCTGAGTATTGATCTAAAAAAGAAGTAACTTCATGTCAGGATGCAGTTCCTGCGAGGAGGGAAGTATGGTCAACCTCGAGATCATGTTTCCAAAATGAGGCTGGATTACACACAAGGTGCCAGTTCCCTAATGATGATGGATTAGACACAAGGTGAAAAATTCCCAGATGATGCTGGATTACACACAAGCCAGGTGGAGTCATCGGCTGTTCGTGTCCTCGTGGTATTAGTAAAGGCTGAAAGAAAGTGTGCAGCAGCCATTGAGAATGTAGCTGAGTTCCTGAAGAAGCGAAAAGAGCAATCAGATGCTCTCTTCACCCAAGCCAAATAAGAGATGGAAGAAGCAAGAAATAAGCTAGAAGAGGCAGAGCAGGCTAGGCGTCTCCTGCTATCTAAAACTGTTGTCAATACAAAATTTCCTTCATAATAGCTAGGTTCAAATGTTTATCCAGTCAGCATGCCTGTTGTGATGTCTGTGCATCTACTGATGTGGCACAAAATGTTCTTTTCGGGTCATAACAGCAATTACTTTCCAAACAATAACAGACGAAGCATTGGACATGGTATAGTTCACGCGCAAGCCCGACATTCCAAGTTCAACTTCCACATCAAACTCATGTTCACACATATCTGCACATTCATACATAATGTCGACAACCATGATTCACTTCAAAGCCAAAAAAATGTGAGGAGAGTTATAAATAAAGAAAATCCTCTACTAGTTCCTGCTACCAGTGCGAGCACAACAAGTCAAGACCATGTGTAAATTAATTATATTTTTGTCATTTTTTGTGTTCTAAAATGCCTGCCGGCTCGCGGAAGGACGTATGGCCGGCACACGCGCGGATTCAATGAAGGCAGGCGGGGCAGTCTTAAGCTGGTTGCACGCGGCAAGGAGGCGTGCTCAGCCGGGCCTGCAGCAAGTGCGACCCTCTTGGCCGGCGTGCCGGTTCAATGCCTGCGCTATGAGAGGTCGCGTCCGTGTTAGAGAAATCACTCCCTCCAGTCCTTTTTTGTTTAGGTATAACAAAATCTCGTTTTCCATTCACATTTTACAAGTAAAATTCGTGGACAGACTTTGACCCAAAGTACGATGGGGACTAGTAAACCAGAATGGAGGTAGTAGTTTTTTTAATCAAAGAAGGGTTTCCCCTTCCGATTTTCATTACTGAAAACCAGCATCTAAATCTAAACCATAGTATTTGCCCTAGAACTACTAGGTTCAACATCTCGCAACATAAACCCATACAACCTCCATCGCAAAAAAATCATACAACCATACACCAAGGAGGTACGTAGTACTATGAATTCCATTTTCGCTCCATACCAATCGTTCTAAAAACTACTTAGTACTTATAACGCGCCATTAAAATCGGAACTCTTAACCCCGCTAAAAAACGATATTTTAAATGTGGCTACTCGATCTGTGGCAACTGGCGAGCCACCGCGCTCCAAGTCGTTCACCTGTGGTCCCGACCATCAACTCATACGGATCAAATTATCACGCGAGCTGACTATTCCTACAAAGGTGCTCCACCACGTACCCGGTACCCGCGAATGCAGCAATCGTTCACCTAGGGTTTTAGGGTTTATTTGTTAACGTTGCCTTTACATAACACTCATGTGTGCGATACAGCGAGAGGCCGACTGCGTGCGTGCACCTCTTCTCTTCGTATATGTACTCCACCGTTTGTCTGGTGTCCAAAAAATTATAATAACTACTAGCAATGTGCCAATGCGTTGCCACACGATCAAAGTAGATTAATACATATTCACCGATTTGATAGAAAAAAAGTCTAGTTTTGAAATACGTATATGACTAAAAATATGTTATGGTTCACTCAAAATATATTCCTTTGGCGGTTTTGATGAGATAAGGGAGGAATGTTGTTGGTTTCAAGATTCGAGAAGTGGTATATGTCTAATTTCTACTCTTACTAGCAAGATGCCCGTGCGTTGCATGGAACATCAAGATCTTGTGGGAGAAAAGGATGAACGAGGGAAGGCCTTATCTGCAAATGTGGTGAAGAGTGCGGGTAAATTGCCATCTTTTCCTTCCTATCCGCCAGATATAAATCGGACGACCTACATTGCAGGATGGCAGGCCCACCATCATCACCAACTCTATTTTTTATCCCTACTCTTATAAAAAGCATTGTCAGTGATGATCGTGTGCCTGCCATCCTGCAATATAGGCCGTCCGATCTATATCTGACGGATAGGAAGGAAACTATGGCAATTTTGCAAAAAGATACCCACACCCCTCTCCACATTTGCAAATAAGGCCTTCCCTCATTCATCCTTTTCCCCCACAAGATCAACTACTCATACAAATGCATCTTGATGTTCCGTGCAACGCATGGGCATCTTGCTAGTTGTTGCAAAAAGCCCATGTGTGTGTGTGTGTGAGAGGGGGAGTGGAGGAGGACGGAGTGCATGTGTGACAAAGACACAAGGAGTGTGTGTGCGATAGGTATCAGCTTAAAATGAGTCGATAGTGTGTGTGTGCATGATCGAGAGGGCGTGTCTCAAGAAGGGAAGAAAAATCTACATAGATACAAGGAGCGGGAGAGAGACATGTATGCGATGGTGGAAGCGCGGGTGTATAAACCTATCTAGAGGCTAGCTAGTCGATAAATGTTTGTGAGAGAAATACGAGTAGGGGTGCGAAAGCGAGAGTTTGGTGTGTGTGTGAGAGAGAGACGATAGTCAGGAAGGGGAGTGGAAGCAGGAGTTGTGTGTGTGTGTCTGTGAGAGAGAGAGGAGACTGTAGTCGGGGTTATCTGATCGGTAAACAAATGAATAATATCAGTCTGGGATGGAGACGGAAAGGAGACCGCAACAAATGTTGTGTCTATAGGAGAGAGAGAGTAATTTTAGTGGTATGAGTCATATGTAGAGACATATAGGGTGTGAGAGAGAATCCCATAGAGAGAAAGACAAAGTGAAAGATGAGTGGAGACTGTGTGTGTGGCGGTGAAAAAGAAAGCTTAAGTACCGAGTGATATCAGAGAATAGTAGAGACGTGAGAGATAATGAAAACCGTGTAATGTATAATGATAGGGAGAGTGTGACACTTCTCAAGGGAGACGTCGAGAGACCATGTTTTCGAGGATAGGAGAAACATGAAGTGAGCGTGCGGGTGAGCTGGAGAAAAGAGAGTGATAGCTACCTGAAGGAGCATGCATGCGAGAGAGATGGGCGTGAAAGGAGTGAACAAAAAAGGGATTCAAATATTTGAATTCGAGATGATCATACATGTAATCCATACTCGAACCAAAATTGATCTATCAAACATGCATACTCATATGAAATCACGCACATCTATGTTATTTAATATGTAGATATTACAGATCCATACATTTTAGTATAACATAATTTGGTTAAAAAAATTCAAATTCAACCTTAAGATTTCGAGATCGTTGTATTTGTAAATCATATTATACATATAAAGGAGCAGAATTCTTTGTTGTGCTTTTGAAAGTATATATATATAAAATGATGTATATAGAATGTAATTCCAATTGAAAATGGATCCCGCCCGAAAAAAATAGAATACAAACGGGATTCAAATTGAGTTTGCACGGTAAATGTGCACTCTGCAAAATTTGAACGAAGCGGGGAAAGTCGCAGTAACCGCCCGAAACCAAAATCTGCGAGATGGAAATCACTACTGCCTATCCCTGCCACGCAAAGCCTATCTACTGGATTTCTATAGGTTTCGATAGGGGTAGGTTTGTAATTTCACCCAAACATGACGTAACCACCTCTCACCCGGATTCATACACGGTGGGCACCAAAACACAGTGTGTCCTTGGCCGAAATCGACTCCCTCCCCGATTCATATTCATACATGGTGGGCGCCAAAAACAAACTATCGTCGGCAAATATTCGGTGTATGCGAGATTACCGTCCTATCCCCAACCAACTAATGTTGCTGTGATGTAGTAGAAATTTGAAACGGGGGCTAAGTTTGTAAATTTCCTCGTATATGAGACAAGCGTGCCCTGAATACATGGTTCCCCCTTCCTCTCTACCTCCCTTTTCCCCGTTCATACTCAGTGGGCGCCAAAACACCCTCTCCACCCCACCCTCCTCTGTCCGCCGCCGTCCGCCACCCCATCCACCGCCGTCCTCCTCCACCATGCCAGAGCTGATAACCCGATGCCGCCGTCCATTACAAGAGATCGACCTCTCTCATCCACGGCTTCAGACCAGGACCCTTGCATCCCGTCCTCTCGCTTCATCCCCGTCGTCGTCCACCTTGCCGGCGCCGCTCCTACGACCGTTTCATCCACCGCGCCCAGCCGCCACTGTCTACCCTCATAGATCTGCTTCCACGCCGCCGATAGCCATCGCTACCGCAGCACCGTCAAATTCTCAGCAGATGCGTACACGGCGCCGCACGAGAGGCGGTACTCTTTCGTATCTGCTCAACTTATTTATCGCAGCAAGAAAATAGACCACCACTGCTTTACTCTGATTTCTTGTATTGGTTGCGAAGTTGCCTTTGTCCGATTTGCACCTTCAGATCCGCCATGGCACGCTCAACACTATACTCCCAATGCTTATGGTTTTCCCCTTTTATATTCCACACTAGTTAAATCACAGTAGACTAAATTTCAAAATTGGGTCAGTCGATTTTTCAGAGCTCGCCGGAGTTCGCCGGTGCGATCAAAGGGGCTCGGGTGGTTGTGGGGCCTCGCCGAACAAAGAAAACTCAATGCGGGTGGGGGTTGGGGCGGGGGTGGGGGTGGGCGTGGCGGAGGAACATAGGCGGTGGGGGCCGGTGGTTCGGCCGGCAGCCCGTGCGGTGTTCTGTATGGGAAGAATCAGAGACGAGGAAGAAGAAGGGTTAGGAGACGTAGGATCTTCATCCAACCGCCTGAAATGGTCGAGAGATAGCTAGGAGTTGCATTCTTAATGCGCTCTGGTTCATCATGTGTGGGCACTACGCAACAAACATTTTATTATCACAAATCTGCTTGCTCTTCTTTACCATGTTCCTCTTCCGTTCTTCTTTAATATGTACTCTCTCCGTTCCTAAATACAAGTCTTTGTATAGATTCCATCATGGACTACATATGGAGCAAAATGAGTGAATCTACACTCTAAAATGTATCTAGATACATCTGTATGTGATCCATAGTGGAAATCTCTACCAAGACTTATATTTTGGAACGGAGGGAGTATGATAGTGGTATAGTATGTTCCTTGTACTGAAGATGAGCAGGGACATTTGCAGTGTAGAGGTCTATACGGTCGGTTGTGATGGACACTTTGAGCCTCTTTGATTCGTAGGATCTTGCAAACATAGGAATAGGGTTTGTAGTGGCCTGCCCACTTGAATCCTATAAGAATAGCAAGGAAATGCGGGGAGCTGTGTCGCCTTTGAGAGTTACACTGATATTAACAGTACCGCACCTTCACTTGAAGAGAGCTGGTATCCGAAGCCTTTCTAGCCGTACCGGCAATACTAGCATATATATTCCCGCAAGTTCCACTTTGCTGATTTTACTCTGATGCTTAAGGTTTTCCCGTTATATCTACACTATGATTTGTGTAGCTGCTTTGTGTCGCACTAGCAGCAGTCCACTCTTGAAGCTAAACACTGCAATGACTTACAAAATTGGCACCAAGGCATTGAGTGCCATTCTGGATGTAATGAAACTCATACGCTCCCCACCTATTGATTCTTGTTCAGAATATGATCCAAATGACTATTCTAACCTCGAGGAGTCAAAGGCAGATGGCCTGTCCTGTTCACCCATCAAGGTGCCTGTTGTAATTTGGCAATGTTTTATTGATTGCGAGTATCTTGCATATGTTGTCTTGCATTTCTTCTACTCATCATATATGTCGAGATGCCATGCCCATCCATTATCAATACATATTCCATCTGTCATCATACCATGTTTTTCCACTCAAATGCTATTCTTGTGCATCAGACATCAAAAAGGAAGAGGGTGATTGCCGAACCTGAAGGAGCACCAGCAAAGTCCTTGAAAAACGTGGTTGTGCCAGAGAAATCAGACAGCACCCCACTTATATTGGTTGTACAACCAGTGACACAAAACATAGGACCGACTCCAGCAGACTGTACCCATACTTCACTGGCCACACCACTAGCCCCGCCACACAGGACCCGCACTCCAGCAAAAGGTATTCCAATTTCATTTGCCATAGCACCAGCTGTACCACAGAAAAATCCCACTCTGATCTGTATACACAGGACTTGCTTATCAATTGTTCGCTCCAAATTATCTGATCTGTATGAATGGTTACATTAGTGTAGAATATATCCAATGCCAATGTTTTTTTAGCTCTGCATTGTTCTTGTAAGTACATGATGTCCTTTATCAGTGTACTTATAATGACATGTAGTTGTTCATGTACCATCACTCTGCAGCTTATTTTCCTTTGCCCTCCATTTTCTACACATCAGATCTATATTTACTCTTACCATAAGGTTGGTACTGAAGAAGTTTAGTTGTGCATTGCTCTTGGCTGTACCTTTTTCCTGTATCGCTGCACTTACATTTATAGCTACTTGGTTATGTAGCATCACTCTTCACATTATCCTAAATATTCTCCATTTTTCATATATTATCACATCTATATTTACTCTTAACAAAATGTAGAATAAAGGCAATGCTTTTGAAGAAGATTCTGTGGTAAACTTCTTGAATTACCCCCCCCCCCCCATCAGCATGGACAAGGCCTTTATAGAGCCTGTCTTCACCAATAATGTAAGTTTGTCCATCTCAAGCCTTCAAACTTTGTTGTATATATTTGGTTAGGCATGACTGCAACAGCTGTTTATTTTTGGTGTTTGCATCAAATTGATTGTTTAAAGTTTATTATGTAGTTCATAAACAAAAGTTTGTCCTTCTCAATTTAAGTTTTCAGTTGTACAACCAAGTTCCTTCTTCATACCATGTAAATTAAACTATACAGAGCGAGTGATCTTCTTTTGCACTGCATGTATGCTTCTGTTCTTCATCCGTAATCCAGTGGTGTGGTGAACCTACCCACTACAGCACAATGTCATATTCTGCAATGTCTTAACTATGAACAATGTCATATCATTCTACTATTATTTAAACCGTCTCTTTATTTGCCAATCTGAAATGGTATAAATTGACAGCACACTAACCATTGATACTTATGAGTTCTTGATCTGTAATCCAGTGGTGTCGTGAAGCTGCCAACTCCTTCACAATGTCATTTCCTGCCATGTCTTGACCTAAACAATACCATATTGTGTTAATGCAATTTTAAACTGTGTCACTTTATTCGTCAGTAAGAAATGTGATGAATTGTCAGTGCTGATACTTTTATGTGCAAACCCTATCATTTGTCTGCTTGTTTATCTTTCAGAGTGAGGAAGATATAAGTGTTGAACAAGCGCAGTCTCATCATCTTGCTCAGCTGCTTGCGCTGCAGCTCCCCAGTAGGGCTAACCTTTCTTGAACTCTATTGAAGTGCTGTTGGTTTTGTATATTATTTTGTCGACGTGTTTATTTGCACTGGTCGCGATATTTGATGCCCAGTGTATGTAATCTGCTGTCTGCTTGTGCTTTATTATCATAGTGGCGAAGTATGATGCCCAGTGGATGTAATATGCCATAATTTCTTTATTCTATAGTCTAGGTTTTTTCTTATTCACGATGCTGCAATTATTTACTGTATATATATCCTGTCTTCGCAGTAAACCGGCCAAACCGTAAAATTACGGTACATAATCGGGCCATCATGCAATCACGATGTAGGTTGGGCCTGAAATGTGCCGAACAGCTCACGGGTCGGCAGCAGCCCGAAATGAACCCTGACCCATGATTGTGCGAATCAAATCAAGGGCTTTTAACAGGCTAAAATTGTCTCGGTCCTTGTTTGGCCCAATCCGATATCGGCTGCGAGCAGGCCGGATGCAAACCAGACCGTAGTTAGGCCCAACTATATGATGGGCTTTTAACAGGCCGAAATTAATATAGGGCCGAAATGTTAAACGGGCCCTTAACAGGACAAAACTAATATCAGGCCGAATTACTAAGTGGGCCTTTAGCAAGTGTGCCCAAAAGCATAGTGTCCAGTTGACGGGCCGAATCTCATATGGGCCATAAGAGCCCAAAGCCTCGGGTCGGACCTGATCTGGGCCGTAATTTGGCCCAGAACGTGGTAGGCTTTTAACGGGCCGGATCTCATATGGGCCACTATTAGGCCCGGAGCGTGGCAGGCCATTAATGGACCGGATCAAATATGGGCCGGCATTTGGCCCAAAATATGGCCGCCAGTTAATGGGCCGGCCTACTAGGGTCCTCAAAATCTTGTGGGCCTATAGCTGGGCCGGCCCATTAATGTCGGTAAAATCTCGTGGGCCTTTAGGTGGGCCGTCCCATTATGATCCACAAGAATCTTGTGAGCCTTTACCTGGGCCGGCCCATTATGGTACACAAAAATCTTGTGGGCCTTTACTTGGGCCGGCCCATTATGGCCTGCAAAATCTTGTGGGCCTTTAGCTGGGCCAGCCCATTATGGTCCGCAAAATCTCGTGGGCCTTTAGCTGGGCTGGCCCATTATGGTCCGCAAAATCTTGTGGGCCTTCAGTTGGGTCGGCCCATTTAAACTTGATGGGCCGGTCCACGTGTCAACATATCATAGGCGCGTCTCGCCCATTGGATGAGTGACACCTGCGCCAACGCGGACCTGACATGTATCTCCTCCAGCCAATGATGATTTTACATGTGGAAAATCCCCATTGGTCGGGGCTGTTAACGGGTTATCGAATCCAAAACCTGAGCCGATAGCTTAACAACGTTCCGTTACGGTGGAAGCCACGTGTCGGTCACCCTTGACGAAAGCACTTCTGTGACGCGCGATTTATCATCATGGAAGTGGACACTTCCGTGATGATAATTTTGGTAATGTCATGGAACAGTTCTACGACAGCACAGGTATGACTATCTTGATTCTGTCATAAAATCGTCATGGATGTACATGCATGACAGAAAACGCGACCTACTATGACAAACACGTATCATCATGGAAGTGTATTTTTTTTGTAGTGTAGTCTGGGTTTAATGCCGCTCATTATAAGATCATTTGCTCGTTCGACTTGACCGTTAGTTTGAGGATGATAGACGGATGCATAATCGAGCTTAATGCCCATGTTGCCGCACCAAGTTTTTACCTCATCGGCTGTAAAGTTTGAGCCGTTATCGGTGATGATACTGTGGGGGACACCGTAGTGGTGTACAACCCCGGATATGAAATCTATCACTGGTCCGGATTCGGCCGTTTTAACTGGTTTGGCCTCTATCCATTTGGTGAATTTATCCACCATGACCAATAGGTACGTTTTCTTATGGCTTCCTCCTTTAAGGGGTCCGACCATATCAAGCCCCCAGACCGCGAAGGGCCAAGTAATGGGGATTGTTTGGAGAGCGATAGGTGGCATATGGCTTTGGTTTGCAAAGAGCTGGCAACCGACGCAATGTTGAACTAGGTCCTGTGCGTCTGCTCGAGCTGTCGGCCAGTAGAAACCTGTACGGAAGGCCTTACTTACAAGGGCCCGAGCTGCGGCATGATGGCCGTCGAGTCCAGCATGAATTTCTACCAAAAGTTGTTGTCCTTCCTCCTCGGAGATGCACCTTTGCAGTACTCTGATAGCACTTTTCTTATAAAGCTCTCCCTCATGGACCTTGTAGGCTTTAGACCGCCGCACAATGCAATGTGCCTCGTTTTGGTCCTCAGGGAGTTCTTGCCTATTTAGGTAAGCCAAGAACGGTTCTGTCCATGGGGCGATGACAACCATAATCACGTGGGCCGAAGGTGTTATCTCGGTGGTGGAGCCTCCGATTACGTCAGAGTGTTCGGGGTCTGGTGCTGTGGCCGGATCCGGACTATTGTTGCTGGTCTCGCCTTCCCACACCACGGATGGCTTAAACAGCCTTTCCAAGAAGATATTAGGTGGGACAGGGTCGCGCTTAGCGCCGATTCGGGCGAGGATATCCGCCGCCTGATTGTTTTCTCGGACCACATGGTGGAATTCGAGCCCCTCGAATCGAGCTGGCATTTTGAGGACGGCATTGCGATAAGCCGCCATTTTTGGTTCCTTGGCATCAAAATCTCCATTTATTTGAGATATTGCGAGGTTCGAATCCCCACGCACCTCTAGGCGTTGAATGCCCATGGAGACTGCCATCCGGAGACCATGCAATAGGGCCTCATATTCGGCTGCGTTGTTGGAGTCTGTGTATAATATTTGGGGTACGTATTGGACTGTATCTCCGGTTGGGGATGTCAGGACGACACCTGCTCCCAGACCCGCCAGCATTTTAGAGCCGTCGAAGTGCATGATCCAATTGGAGTACATGCCGTATTCTTTAGGGAGTTTGGCTTCTGTCCATTCGGCGACGAAATCGGCCAGTACTTGTGACTTAATGGCTCGTCGTGGTTTGTATGATATGTCGAACGGGAGGAGCTCAATAGCCCATTTATCAATCCGTCTCGTGGCATCGTGGTTGTTTATAATGTCGTTGAGTGGAACCTCGGAGGCCACCGTAATTGAGCACTCTAGAAAGTAGTGTCGTAGTTTTTGGGATGCCATGAAGACAGCGTATGCTATCTTTTGATAATGTGGGTACTGGGATTTGCATGGAGTGAGGATAGTAGATACGTAGTATAACGGTTTTTGAAGCGGGAACTTATGTCCGTCTGTTTCTCGTTCGACGACGAGCACTGCGCTTACAACCTGGTGTGTCGCCGCTATATATAACAACATTGGTTCGCCGATATTTGGCGCGGCCAAGATTGGGTTGCTGTCCAATGCAGCTTTTATTTCTTCCAATCCGGCTGTAGCTGCGTCCGTCCACTCGAAGTGTTCCGTGTGCCGAAGAAGGCGATAAAGAGGTGATGCCTTTTCTCCCAATCGGGAGATAAAGCGGCTTAAGGCAGCCACGCATCCAGTTAATTTCTGGATTTTCTTGAGGTTTGTTTGGATAGCCAACTGTGACAGAGCTTGGATTTTAGCCGGATTCGCTTCAATTCCTCTGTTGGAAATGATGAAGCCCAAGAGATTTCTGGCGGGTACGCCGAAAACGCATTTTTCCGGATTGATCTTAATGTCATATGTTCGGAGATTGTCGAACGTGAGCCTCAAGTCGTCTATCAAAGATTCGACATGTCTGGTTTTAATTACCACATCGTCTACATATGCCTCCACTGTTTTGCCGATTTGTGCTTCCAGGCATGTTTGAATCATGCATTGATAGGTCGCACTGGCATTTTTGAGCCCGAAAGGCATGGTGTTGAAACAGAAGGGGCCGTATGGAGTAATGAATGTCGTTGCGGCTTGATCGGGCTCCGCCATCTTGATTTGATGGTATCCGGAGTATGCGTCGAGGAAACACAACGAGTCGTGTCCCACGGTAGAATCGATAATTTGATCGATGCGAGGGAGGGGGAAGGGATCCTTGGGGCAAGCCTTGTTAAGGTCCTTAAAATCAACACATAGGCACCAGGATTTGTCCTTCTTTGGTACCATCACCAGGTTTGCTAGCCAGTCCGGGTGTTTTATTTCTCTAATGAATTCGGCCTCGAGTAACTTGGCTAGCTCTTCTCCCATGGCTTGTCATTTGGGTTCGGAGAAATGCCGAAGAGTTTGCTTGACCGGCTTGTATCCCTTTCGAATGTTTAGGCTATGCTCAGCCAGCCTGCATGGGATGCCTGGCATATCTGAAGGATGCCAGGCGAAGATGTCCCAATTCTCGCGTAAGAACTCCCGCAGTGCGGCGTCTGTTGTGGGGTTCAGCTGTGCCCAGATGGATGCTATTTTTGTAGGGTCCGTTGGGTGGACCTGGAATTTGACTATTTCATCCGCTGGTTTAAAAGAGGTGGACTTGGGTCTTTTGTCTAGTATCACGTTGTCCCTGTCCACTGTAGAGCGCAGTGCAGTTAGTTCTTCGGCCACGAGGGCTTCAGATAACGCTTCGAGGGCCAGTGCGGTGGTTTTATTTTCGCCGCGGAGTGCTATGTCCGGATCACTAGCTAGAGTGATGATTCCATTGGGTCCGAGCATCTTGAGCTTCATGTACCCATAATGGGGTATAGCTTGGAAGATCGTGAATGCCTCTCGCCCAAGAAGGGCGTGGTATCCGCTACTAAACGGGGCCACTTGGAATGTGATTTCTTCGGACCTGTAGTTCCTAGCGTGCCGAATACCACATCTAGTGTGATTTTTCCCGCACATCGTGCCTCCCGGCTAGGGATGATTCCTCTGAAGGTCATGCTGCTTTGCTCAATGCGGCTCTTGTCTATTTCCATTTTTCTAAGAGTCTCCTCATAGATGAGGTTTAATCCGCTGCCACCGTCCATGAGTACTTTAGTAAGCCGGAAGCCGTCCACAATTGGACTAAGGACCAAAGCGGCTGGAGCTCGGGCTATGCGGAATTGAGGTTCGTCACTAGCATTGAAGGTTATGGCCGTTGTCGGTGTCAAAATCGGCGGATCTCGGGTAGGGGGTCCCGAACTGTGCGTCTAGGCTGGATGGTAACAGGAGGCAAGGGACACAAAGTTTTACCCAGGTTCGGGCCCTCTCGATGGAGGTAAAACCCTATGTCCTGCTTGATTAATATTGATGATATGGGCAGTACAAGAGTAGATCTACCACGAGATCGAGGAGGCTAAACCCTAGAAGCTAGCCTATGGTATGATTGTTGATGTGTATGTTCTCCTACGGACTAAAACCCTCCAGTTTATATAGACACCGGATAGGGTTAGGGTTACATAGAGTCGGTTACAATGGTAGGAGATCTAAATATCTGCATCGCCAAGCTTGCCTTCCACGCCAAGGAAAGTCCCTTCCGGACACGGGACGGAGTCTTCAATCTTGTATCTTCATAGTCCAGGAGTCCGGCTGAAGGTATAGTTCGGCCATCCGGACACCCCCTAATCCAGGACTCCCTCAGTAGCCCTTGAACCAGGCTTCAATGACGACGAGTCCGGCGCAGATTGTCTTCGGCATTGCAAGGCGGGTTCCTCCTCCAAGTACTTCACAGAAGATTTCGAACACAAAGATAGTGTCCGGCTTTGCAAAATAAGTTTCCGCATATTGCCATAGAGAATAATATTTACACAAATCTAATCTGCTGACGTATTCTGTAGTGTGACATCACACCACGAACAAGCTTTTATTCGAACCGTTTTACTGTCCTATCTCAGCGCGTTATGTGAGGCTGTTTCCTTGGCACGTCTTGTTAAAGCAGAGATCGTGTCCCCTTATTCCGGGATTCTCATCAATACGGGCGTGGGTAACCCAACCGCTTCTAGGATTCCTAGATTATAGGCAAGCCCAAACGGACACGGAGAGGACGCTTGATATTCACCCTCTTTATAAAGGGACCAGGCTTTTATTTTCCCCTCACGTGCTCAATTGAATCCTTCCCCCACCTCAAGCTCAAGCGCCCGAAGTTCAGGTCAGGTGCTCCGAACCTTCAGTCATGTCCGGATCTAGCCTTCAAGGCCGATGGGTGCCTTCCTCCGTCACGAAAGAAGACATCAAAAAGTTGAGGGAGGCCAAATATCTGACCACCGAGATTTTGCATCGGCTGCCTCCCCGAGGGCAGGTCGTCCCTACCCCCGAACCCAACGAGAACGTCGTGTTCGTTTCCCACTTCCTTCGAGGTCTAGGCCTTGCTCTGGATCCTTTCGTCAGGGGTTTGATGTTTTATTACGGGCTAGACTTCCATGATCTAGCTCCGGACTCCTTTCTTCAAATCACGACATTTATTGTCGTGTGCGAGGCCTTCCTCCGGGTTACCCCTCACTTTGGCTTGTGGCTCAAGACCTTTGAAGTGAAGCCGAAGATGGTCGAGGGGCAACATGCAGCGTGCGGAGGTGCCTCAATACGCAAGATGACTGGAGCTCCGTGGCCCAAAGGTTCCATCCCAGAGGTGTCTGAATTGTGGCAACAGGAGTGGTTCTATATCACAGCTCCTAGAAGCGCCAAGTGGGCGGCCGCCCCTGTTTTCCGCTCGGGCCCTCCACCACAAATGATGTCATGGATCAGCAGGGGTCTGAGCTGGGGTCCAGCCAAGGACGTGCCTATACCGCAAAGTCGCATTCGAGATCTCTTCAATGGAGATTTCAGTTTGGTTGCGGTAGCACAAGTTATGCTGGTTCGCCAAGTCCAACCTTGCAAACGCCGCCCCCTTCGCATGTGGGAGTTCAATCCCGAGGGACCGCATGTCATTCCAAATTTCCTCGGTTTGACGCATGAGGAGATGTACAAGTCATTCTTCGGACCTCAGGTAGAGCGTCCGGAAATCACCGAGGACGTGGGACTGAGTAGTACCCGCACCACCGAACAGGTAAGGAATCTTCCGGCCGAACATACTATCCCTCATTTGTTTTGTTATGAAGTTATTTCTGAGAGTTTGCTTTTTGATCAGGACTGGCTAACAAAGGCAAAGTTGATTCGGTGTTTGGACCCCTCCCTGAGGGTTTGGAAAATCCGGTCCTGGAAAAGATGCTCCAGATCGCACCTTGCCCGGAGCCCTTGAAGGAAGATACTGCGGAGGACAGTAAGGGCGGACACGGGCCCCCAACGCTGCCCATTCTAACCGAGGGAGCGGGCGTCTCCCTGAAGGAAGACGACCGGAAGAGGAAAAGGACCGCGCCCGGGGATTCGGAAGCCGAAGCTTCCAAATGGGAGAAGTCTCTCACCAAGGGTCCTACCTTGGGGGGTGCTGTTGCTGCACAAAGTCCGCGGCGGGGTCAATCCTCCCGCGAGTCGTAAGTGACCCGGAATACTTTAACAGTACAGATATGCTATCTTTTCCTTCTAAGAAAATAACCACCGCATATATCTTAGCAGTTCGGGCCTTAGCCCCTCTCAAATGAGCTCGTCTTCGGGGGATCTTCTTCCAGAGATGATGGAGAGCGAAATGCCTCCTCCGGACTCCTCCGCTCCGGAAGCGGGCGACCCTGAAGTGTCATCGCGGAGGGCCTCTCCGAGTCTGGTGAGGCCAGAAGATAATCCCATTGACCCCCGAAGCTCCCAGTGTCCAGCTCCCAAAGAGAGCAGACAAAAGAGTCCGGCACCGTCTAGTGTGCGATCGGATGTTCTGAGGGAGTTGGTGGGGCGAGCGGCCATCTCAGATGAACACTGTGTGCTGATGAAAACAGTGATGGAGAGAATATCGTCCGCCAAAAGCGGATTGCATGAAGCTTTTATGAGTCTATTGACAGGCTTTAAGGTACGTAAAAGAATGTATGATAGTCCTGCACATGCCAGGTGTGCCCTGTGTAGATAGTAGCCCCTAAGACTCTGGTTGTCGTCGGAAACGACGACGAACAGAGGATCAAATTCCCAGGTAATAACCATACCGCCTCTATGTGTAGGTGATGGAAGCTCCGGTGGCTAGCCGGACTAGCGAATTTGCCCATTTAGAATGGCAGTTCGATGCGGCAGACGCCGACATCGAGCTTGTTAACAAAAGGCTTGACGAGGCACAGGGTAAGTGTCTTTATCTGGTAAAACGTCACATAGGAAGAGCACCATAATGCCAGTATTTTTAATATGTTGTGACTGCAGATGGAGCTGCCATTGTTGAAGCCTTGCGGGCACAACTTGCCCGAGCCAAGGAACAAGCGAGGTTGGGTAATGCGGCTTCTTTGAAGGCGGCTGAAGAGTTGCAAGCCGAGAAGGCCGCACATGGCGAAAGCCGAGACAAGATGGCCAAGATGGCCATAGAATTAAAAGCCGCCGCCAACCGTTGCCGGGTTCTTGAAAAGGAAAACCAGGCGAAGGCATCGGACCTTGAGAAGGCTGCTGCGACGAAAAAAGACCTTAGCTCTGCTATGAGGGCAAATAAGGAGCTGCGGGAAGCCGGGGGTATTGTAGCTAGGAAATCCTTTATGTTGCGGAGGAAGTTCGGAGATCCACGGTATGCCCCTCTGGATCGGCTGTGGAGCTCGGAGGATGTGTATATGGATTTGGCGGCGAGCGCTGCCGATGCGGCCAAGTACTTCCAGGGTCAAACGGACCGTGGAGTAGACCAGCTATTTTGGAGACAATTCCATACTCCCGAGCGTCCACTTTCATTGACTGACCAATTAGCCGAATGGGCCGAACTAAATAGGTTGTCCGGACTCGCCATGAGGTCTGTTGTGGATCAGCTATGGCCGAAAAGGTCGAAACCGAATAGCTATTTCAGCTTGGTGCAGCAGTTCCTGGACGTGGTGCCGCGCATTAATGCGATGAAGAGGTCGGCGTGCATAGAGGGCGCATGGATGTCCTTTTCCCGTGTCAAGGCATACTGGGCGGAGATGGATGCTACCAATGTTGCGGCGCGGGATTCGGCCATAGGTCGAAAGGCTGCTGAGCACTACTTCAAGGAAGTTCTTGAGGGTGCCCGTTTGGTAGAAACCCAGTGCTCAAAAAATATTATGTTTGAGTGATATGTAATCTCATTGTAAGCGAAATGCTTTTAAAGAGTTTTATAAGGCTATTGTTATACTTTTGCCTGAAAGTAATATGATGCCTCCTGGGCGGCCATTTTTGTATACGTGTGTATAACCTGAAAGATTGCAGTCGTCGGCTTCAACCCACACGCATATAATGCGGAGGTGCTGGCAAAAACACGCATTCACACTTAACCCAATGTCTTGGTCCTATTAAGGAGGTGATAGCGGAGTGAGCGAGGCAACCGGACTATAATGCTTTAACACTTTCACTTAGCCATAGGAGTTTGACAGTGGGGCTACTAGATAGCCCCTGGTGGCTCCGCACTCTCCCAATCTCGGGGTGCGTACATGCCTGGCCGAAAAACGGCCCTTCGTTAAGGCAGAGGAATTCTAACATTCCCACGGGTCATCGAGTGGTTGACCAGTCTCACGCTATATCATGACAGTCAGTTTTCGGCTTTCTCTACTGAGGTGCTCGTCCGAATGAACCAGGGCACAATCGCAGTAGTTCTCCTGGTGCTACCTTAGCCGGTAAAGTGGAACGTAAGGCACCAAAACACAGGAGCCGGGCAAACCCAACATTTGACCAAAGACAATGATTCGGAGCTGATGCATATAGGGCCAAACTCACGACGCCGAAAACTCCCTAAGGTATTCGGTCTTTGTGGTATAAACCGGGCCTAAATAATGGCCTTTGTAAGAAGCCCCTTGTGTCCAGGTACGTGCATTGTTCTGGCGTGGCCACATGCCAAGACGTCAGCATCCCTCACAATGGTGGATATGTATCAACAAGAGACAGTAAAAAAGGTTTACGCAGGGTCTTAATCTAAAAAGAATCCTTTGAGCGGGTCCCTGCTGCACGTCTGCGCCTGTGTCTCCGTTGTGCCGTATCCTGGACGGGTGTAGCACGATGATCGTCTGTAAAAGAGAGGAAGTTAAGTGAGAAAGTTGTCGTGCAAAAAGATAGTTTTTTAAAGAAACCATGTATAATTGAAGATGATAAGAAATTGCCACTTGTCTGCGCGCGTTGAGCCCCTTGTATTGACAAATAGGGGTGTGATCACTTATTCAGTGTAAATAGCGGCGCCGGACTCGATCGCTGGTCCGGACACCTTTAATGTTCGGCTGCCAAGGCAGCCTCACTCTCTTCGGCGCGCAGAGAGCGCTTGATATCTCCGTGCACTGTAATGATGCCACGTGGACCAGGCATCTTGAGTGTGAGGGAGGCGTAGTGTGGTATTGCATTAAAGCGAGCGAAAGCTTCTCGTCCGAGCAGTGCTTGATAGCCACTTTGAAACGGAGCGATGTGGAAAGTTAAATGCTCGCGACGGAAGTTATCGGGGGAGCCGAATGTAACTTGTAATGAGAGGGAGCCCGTACAACGAGCCCCTGGGCCTAGCGTTACTCCTTTAAAGGTAGTATTTCTATGGCGAATTTGTGTTGGGTCTAACCCCATCCCGCAGATTGTATCCTGATATATTAGGTTTAGGCTACTGCCGCTGTCCATCAAGACTTGTGTGAAGTGATATCCGTCAATTACTGGGTCATCATGCGTGCCGGATACTTGCTGAGTAATCATGATGGTCGAAAGTGATCGGTTGAGATGACCAGTGGCAGGACTTCGCGGGGTCAGGCACTTGGGTATGTTTTCCTGGGAGTGTCGTTTTGTTTTTTCCCCTGATCACGTGTAACACATGTACTGTTTTGACTTCTGGTGGAAATTTCTTTGGTTCCGCCGTGTCTTGTTTGGGAGGCTCGTCCTCGTCTTCACTTGGTGTATCTTCCCCCTTGTGTACGGCGTTGAGCTTGCCGGACTGCTTGAAGACCCAACATTCTCTGTGGGTATGATTAGCAGGTTTACCAGGGGTACTATGGATCTGGCATACTTGGTCCAGAATTTTGTTGAGGCTGGACAGTTCGTCCCTGGTGCCTTTAAGGGGCGGCTTTTGACCTGGCCGAGAGCTTTTGAATCCGGCATTTACTGTCGTGCCCTTCGTGCTATCTTCCTTAATCAGGCGTTTGCTATTGCTGTTGTGCTGTGATTTCCCGTTTCCATCTCTAACTTTGGATGTACTGGGGTCGCTAGTGCTGCATCTGGCAAGCCAGCTGTCCTCACCCGCGCAAAAGCGGGTCATGAGGTTTGTTAATGCAGCCATCGTTCTCGGCTTATTTTGGCCGAGGTGTCTGGCGAGCCATTCGTCGCGGACGCTATGCTTGAAAGCTGCCAAGGCTTCGGCGTCCGGATAGTCGACAATCTGGTTCTTTTTAGTAAGAAACTTGTTCCAAAGCTTTCGGGCTGACTCTCCGGGCTGTTGTTTCGTCGTATGCCTCTATGTTTACGGGTTTGAATCCCTCTGGAAATTCATGGTCTAGCACCTCATTGGTGAAACGCAGGGGGTGTGCGGCACCCCTGTAGCTGGGTGTACCGCGTTCTTCAGGTGTTTGTTGTGTTGCGTTGTATGCTGGGGCGCGCTTGCGTGGTCCATAGATGGATCTTGTTGCGCCGTCCTTTGGGTGCGAGCCCTCGCATGGGTCGCATATTGTATTGTGAGTGGCGTTGTATGCCGCTCTGTGTTGGTAGAGGGGTCGTCTATCCGACCAGGTGGCTACTTTGATATTTGGTTGTGGAGGTTCTGAGGCCTCCTCATCGAATTCAGGCAGCAACTTCTGCTTTGGGTAGCTCTTGGAGGGGCGATTGTCGCCGTACCTTGCTGATGTGCTGAGTATTTTACTCCATCTGAATTGGAGTGTGTCTTGCGCAGCCTTGAGCCTTTGCTTCTGTTTTTTCAGGCTCCTGGCGGTGGCAACAAGCCTTTTACGGGCAGTCTGCTGCTTCGGGTGTCTGTCCGGCGTTATGTCGTCCGGGCCATTATCCTTGATAGGATTTGTTTGTTCGGTTTGATTATCCGAATTGCCGTTGTCTGGCAGCGGTTCGCCCTGCTCCAGCGCTGGGTCTGTGTGATCGCTATTTCTGTCGAGGCGGGATTTGGGGCGGTGCTTGAGTCGCTGCTTTGACTGCTTTTCGAGGGAACAGGCCTTCGGTGCGTCCTTCTATTCATCGTCGTCATCTTTTGGTGCGTCCACCATGTATACGTCGTATGACGAGGTGGCTTTCCAGGGCCTAGTAGGCGCTGGTTCTTCATCATCTCCTTCATCGGCGTCCATACCGTCGATGTCTTCGGAGTCGAAGTCGAGCATGTCGGTTAAGTCGTCGATAGTGGCTACAAACTGGGTGGTGGGTGGGCTTTGAATTTCTTCATCGTCCGAATGCCAACCTTGCTGGCCGTAGTCCGGCCAGGGCTCTCCTGATAAAGAAAGAGACTTCAGTGACTTCAGAATATCGCCAAAAGGCGAGTGCTGAAAGATGTCCGCGGCAGTAAACTCCATGATCGGCGCCCAATCGGATTCGATTGGCCGGGGCGCGGAGGGTTCGGAGTCCGGAAAGGAGTCCGGCTCCTTGGAGTCACGAGTCTCGCGGAGTGCGGGGCTGGTGTTCAGCTCAATCGTCCTTGGATCGCAGCCCCCGAGGCGGCGTCCAATCGCCCATCCTCGATCGGCGCAGTTGGCTCCGAATTAAGGATCGGAGCCGATGCGGGTGCGACCTCTAGGGCACTGTACGGCGGCAGAGCTAGATCATGCTCGTCGGGATAGTGCGGCGCGCGCGGCAGTGGCTCAAATCCGTCGAGGATCAAGTCCCCGCGGATGTCAGCCGTGTAGTTTAAACTTCCAAATCTGACCTGACGGCCAGGGGCGTAGCTTTCGATCTGCTCCAGGTGGCCAAGTGAATTGGCCCGCAGTGTGAAACTGCCAAAGACAAAGATCTGTCCGGGGAGGAAGGTCTCACCCTAGACTGCACCGCTATCGATGATCGTAGGAGCCATCGAGCCTGACGGCGACGACACAGAGGAACTCTCGATGAAAGCACCAATGTCGGTGTCAAAACCGGCGGATCTCGGGTAGGTGGTCCCGAACTGTGCGTCTAGGCTGGATGGTAATAGGAGGCAAGGGACACGAAGTTTTACCCAGGTTCGGGCCCTCTCGATGGAGGTAAAACCCTACGTCCTGCTTGATTAATATTGATGATATGGGTAGTACAAGAGTAGATCTACCACGAGATCGAGGAGGCTAAACCCTAGAAGCTAGACTATGGTATGATTGTTGATGTGTATGTTCTCCTACGGACTAAAACCCTTCGGTTTATATAGACACCGGATAGGGTTAGGGTTACATAGAGTCGGTTACAATGGTAGGAGATCTAAATATCCGCATCGCCAAGCTTGCCTTCCACGCCAAGGGAAGTCCCTTCCGGACACGGGACGGAGTCTTCAATCTTGTATCTTCATAGTCCAGGAGTCTGGCTGAAGGTATAGTTCGGCCATCCGGACACTCCCTAATCCAGGACTCCCTCAGCCGTGTCGTTCCATGGATTTATCGTTGCGATGTGGCAGACTTCGGCGAGGCTGTGAAGTGCCCACTTGCGCCTATTGTTTGAGGCGAAAGTCTTGAAGACTGTCAGTACTGTATTGTTATTTTCCGCGGGAGGGTGCTCTACGGTATTGTTGACGAGGAGATCCTCGCCGCTCCTGGCCACCTGCCGGAGTATCCAACATGCTCTAAGGCTGTGTGTTGGCCTGGTATCCGTTGTACTATGAATTTTGCATGGCCCATTGAGCCATCCCTCCAGTACGGTTTCGCGCCCAGTAGTGGGTTTTGGCTTCTTTGTAATTGGATTGGGTGACTTACGATAGTACACCCTTTTAGTTCAGACAGAGGGTTTAGTTAGAGCCGGAGGATCCTAGAATTGTGTTTGGGTTTTCCAAGTGCTTTCCATCGCACAGTACTTCCGTACTATGGACGCCAAGTCAGCGAAGTGTGTTATATCACGGAGACTTATGGCGTTGAGGATTCCCTTGTCCGTGCAATTTTTGCGAAGAATGAAATTGCGTCTTCCTCGCGACAGTCCTTCGCCTTGCTTATTGCAAGGAGGAATCTAGCCCAATAGTGATGTACTGTCTCTTGGGGCTCTTGTCTAATATGGGAAAGATCACTTATGTGAGGGTGGGTGGGTAGATTTAAGTCCAAACCCTGGCCCGGTCTGTGACCCAAAGGAGTTTCCGAGCTTGGTAGTTCGGGCTCTGGGACATTGCCCCATGGTACTAGCCCGCTGTTCGATTCTAGGTTCGAAGCTTGGGCCATGTCCTCCCGTAGACGGGTATCCGGCTCGGAGAGCTCGGGAATCCGGACATAGCTTGTCCTCAAAATAGAGGAAGAATCGCTGCATCGCTCCTCCACCACCGCTATCTGATGGGTAACCGGCGGAGAGTTAATCTCCCTTTGGTCGGGTTTAAGCCCGATCCGATCATAGTCCGTAGCGACTCCCAAGGCGGCGATGCGATCCAAGAGCTCGTTCAAAGAAGAGAGCTCTGTTGGATCCATCTGCTCGGTGAATCCCGAGCCGACATGGTGAATGTTTTTGATGACCCGAGAAGTCATCATTGGCGCGACGGCCGACGGGGCAGTCACAATGAAGCCGCCTAATCGGAGAGTTTGGCCTACAGCCAGGGCTCCCCCAGAGGTAATGTTGTCCCTGACAACAAGGCGAGCCATCAGGCCTTATCGTGACAGCACAGTGGAACTCTCAATGAAAGCACCAATGTCGGTGTCAAAACCGGCGGATCTCAGGTAGGGGGTCCCGAACTATGTGTCTAAGGCAGATGGTAACAGGAGGCGGGGGACACAATGTTTACCCAGGTTCGGGCCCTCTCGATGGAGGTAATACCCTACTTCCTGCTTGATTGATCTTGATGATATGAGTATTACAAGAGTTGATCTACCATGAGATCGGAGAGGCTAAACCCTAGAAGCTAGCCTATGGTATGATTGTTGTTGTCCTACGGACTAAAACCCTCTGGTTTATATAGACACTAGAGGGGGCTAGGGTTACACAGAGTTGGTTACAAGGGAGGAGATCTACATATCCGAATTGCTAAGCTTGCCTTCCACGGAAAGGGACTCCCACCCGGACACGGGACGAAGTCTTCAATCTTGTATCTTCATAATCCAACAGTCCGGCCAAAGTATATAGTCCGGCTGTCCGAGGACCCCCTAATCCAGGACTCCCTTAGCGGTCGCCACGCTCGACAGGCCAAAAGGCATGCGAACGTAGCTGTGAGGTGGTCCCTCGCAGTGTCCCATGCGCGAAGGCCGGAAAAGCTCCTGAGAGGCGGCCCGGTTGAACCCTGGGACGTCGATGCAGACACGCGGCCCGGCATCCTTGCCTGGATGGGGAGCTGTGCCTGGTGAGCGGCGGCCGCCGCGCATGGCCCTTACGTCTTGCAGCTCCTGAGTGGTCTTGGTGATGAACTCATGAACGGTGGGTACTCCTTGCACTGTGTTCTCCTGAGGGAAACGTGTCGTGAAGCACGCATCCAAGTAGTGCCCAAGCGCCTCCCTCATGATGTTGGCAAAGTCTGAGGCCCTCCAGAAGAGAGCCCCTAAGCCCTGCCCGAGAGGGGCGCTGAGCGTGCTTTCCTATGCAATGGAGGGAGGCGCCCCAGGCGTGGGCGCCAATCCTGACGAGGCACCGCTTGCTTGAGGCCCTACGTGGCGCAACTGCTTCTTCTTCTTGGGGGTGGCCTCAGGAGGGCGCTCGCTCTAGCTGTCAGGGTCGTCGATTGCTACAGCTTGGAAGGCACGCTCGAGGGAGCACACCGCGTCTCTTTCCGCACACGGGACTGTGATGATTCCGCCGCTTCCCGGCATCTTGAGGACATTGTAGCCGTGATGGGTCACCGCCATGAACTTGGCCAGGGCTGGATACCCGATGATGGCATTGTATGGCAGGAGGATGTAGGCGACATCAAAGTCGATGAGTTCGGTGCGGTAGTTGTTGCGTTCTCCGAAGGTAACGGGGGGGCGGACCTGCCCGATCGGGGTAGTAGAGCCGTCGGTCACTCCTGAGAAAGGCTTGGTAGGCTGGAGCTGGTCATATGGAACTTGGAGGTTGTCGAACGTGTCGATGGACAGGACATTGAGCCCTGCGCCGCCGTTGATGAGGGTCTTGGTAACTTGCATGTTGCTAATGACTAGTGAACAAAGCATTGGGAGGATGCCTACAGTAGCTGCGCACTTGAGCTGATCTGCCGAACTAAACATGATGGGGCACTTGGACCATCTGAGCGGGCGTGTGGCCTCGAGCTTGGGGAGGACTGCATTCACTTCGCGAGCAAAATGTTTGAAGATATGCTGCGAGGCTAGGGCTTGAGCTCCGCCCAAGATGCAGGCGATAGCGCGCAGCTCCTAGAAGCCCCCAGCCCCCTCGTCTTGATGGTGGTCGTCATTCCTTCTAGGTGGTGGCGGTAGTGGAGGAAGGCCAACGTTGCCTTGAGGACGATCCTCACGAGGCTGGTCCCTCTAGACGCCCTCGTGAGGCTGATCCTAGCAGCAGTCCTCATGAGGCCGGTCGCGCCACTCCTGGCGCGGGCCACGGTCGTCCCAGCATCCGCCACCACGTCCTCCTCCTCGGTCGTAGCCCCGGTCGCTGCGCTCGGGGCGTCGACTGAATCGTCCTTCTCGAATGGCTTTGAGCTCTTGACAGTCGCTGGTGTTGTGGGTATGCAGGTTATGGAAGGCGCGGAATAGTCGGCTGCTCTTGGATGACTCGGGCTGGTCTCAGCCGCGCTTGGTGTCCGGTTCCACCGCGAGCACGGCTGCTCCCTTGCGCTTCACGTCCTTGGCCTTGGCTTTCTTCTCCTTCGGGTCTGGAGCCGGGAGCTCGAGGAGGGAGAGGCGCCCCTCCCAGCTCTGGCGCACTTGGTCGCCAAGTTGAAAAACTCCAGAGACGTGCACATCTCCTCGTGGATGGCGAGCTCCTCCTTCATCTTGACGTCACGGACGCCATCAGAGAACACGGAGATGATGGCTTCGTCCGTCACCTTGGGGATCTTGAGACGAACGTTGTTGAAGCGCTGGATGTACTTCTGGAGGGTCTCTCCTGGTTGTTGCTTGACGAGACGCAGGTCACCCGCGGCCCGGGGGCGGTCGCGAGTGCCCTGGAAGTTGGCGATGAACCGGTCACGCATCTCGTCCCAGGAGGAGATCGAGCCTGGAGGCAGGTTCAGGAGCCAGGAGCGGGCGCCATCCTTGAGGGCCATGGGAAACCAGTTCGCCATGACTTTCTCATCACCGTTGGCCGCCTCGATGCTCAGCTCGTAGAGCTGCAGGAACTCCGTGGGGTCAGGGGTGCCGTCGTAGCGAGGAGGCAGATCTGGCTTGAACTTGCCCTGCCAGGCGACGCTACGCAGCTGGGTGGTGAAGGCGCGGCAGCCGGCCTGGTCACCGGGGCCCGCCTTGGAGGCGGAACTTGGTCTTGGCGCCCGCACGCCGCTACGGCAAGCGGCGTGGGGCCTTGCCGCAGCAAACGATCCTGGCACGGCGGTGCGAGGAGTGGCGGAGCGTTCTCTTTTAGGCGAGGGACTTCTTGACAGCTTCTTTCTTCACGGCGGGCGCCGGACGTGGTGGGTCGCACCATGGATCCGCGCGCCTTGGCGCTAGGGTGCCGTCTTGGTGGAGAGGTGGTGGAGGTGCTTCGTGAGCAACGTCGCTCGTGGCTGGCGGAGGGCGAGGTAGAGAGAGGGACGACGCAGGGGAGCCCCCTGCGACGCGGACAAGCTCGGTGATGCGGTCAAGCCAGTCCTCGTAGAGGTCGTCGACTAGGCGGTAGCGCAGGAGCTCGTGCACCATGAGGAGCGCGGCCTGTGCGTCCGTGGGAACGCGACGAGCGTGAGACGACAAACCAGCGGGAGTCACTAATGGAGTGGCGGTGCGGCCGTCCTGTCGCACCGAGGGGTGCAGCGAGGATGCTTGCTGCTCGTTCCCCGCCGGGCCGGTGGCGGCGTTGGCGCCAGGCGACGGAGAGTGACGGGGTGGCCCAACTACAGGGGTCGTCTGAGCAACGCGGGTGGCGAGGTCTGCCCGGCGCTCGGCGCGGGGGCGGCGTGCGTTCGCCATGGAGACGATGAAGCGACGTGACGCGGAGCGACGGAAGGGAAGCTTCGGCGCACCCCTACCTGGCGCGCCAAATGTCGGATCACGGGTTCCGGCAAAACCCTCAAGGTTTGAACTCTGGGGTGCGTGCGAAGATTTTCCCCCTACCGATACACGTCCTAGTTTTGCTAAGATCTCGCGGACTAACTCGACGAACTCACAACACAAGGGGCACAAGATTTATACTGGTTCGGGCCACCGTTGTGGTGTAATACCCTACTCCAGTGTGGTGGTGGTGGATTGCCTCTTGGGCTGATGATGAATAGTACAAAGGGAAGAATAGCCTCCTGAGGTTGAGGTGTTCTTGTGCTTGGCGAACTTGTGGGGGGGGGGATTCGGTCAGCTCTGGCTTGCTTCCCTTGCTTGCTGCCTTTCTTCTCTTTTTCTTCTTTTTTCCCTACTGAGGTGGCTAGTCCTATTTATAGAGGCTCTGGTCCTCTCCCCAAATATTGAGCGGGAAAATCCAACAACGGCCAATTTGAAAGGGGATAGCTAGTACAGCTTATCCTGACAAAAGTGGTCTTCGCCTGCAAAAGGCTCTGGTGGTGACGCCGCCTTGGGCTCCATGGTGATCTCCGTCTTGCTGTCCTGCTGGTCTTGGTCTCGTTGCACCGATATGAAACCTTTGCTTGATGCCTCGGTACTCCGCGCCTGCACTTGCCCCCTTTGCACCAAAGAGGAAACAAGGACGCTGCACGCGCTTGCGCCCGCCTGGCGCCCACCTGGTCTCGATCATCATGGCTCATGTCACGGGAACCTCACGAGGTTTGCCTTTCCTTGATCTCTCCGCCCCTCGCGAGCCCACCTGGCGAGGCCGCTCCTGAGGAGGTCTTGCGTCGTCTGCCTCGCGAGGCTTGGCCCCTCACGAGGGTCTTGAATGCCTTGTTGATGAAGATGGGCCGTACAAGCCTGCTAGCAAAGCCACGCTGTGGGCCGCAGGCAGGCAAGTCTGGGGACCCCCATTCCTAGAACGCCGACAATATCCCCTCGCCGGCGACGTGGCAGCGTGGGGCGCCACGCCGGGTCCGATGGGAACAAGCTGGGGGAAGGGCTCGATCGCATGAACAGAGAGAAGAGGGATGACCGGGGAGGGGGAGTGGGCCGGCCTAGCTGGGTCGGCAGGCTGGGTGGGACGAAGCCCAGGTGAGGCAGGGGCTTTCTCACCCCTCTGCTTTTCATTTTTTTGCAGCTTTTACATTTTCTTTTAGCCACTAATGACTTTGCAAAATTATGCCACTAGCCGAAACAATTTCAAAGAATTATTGTGCACTGCCACAAAAAGATTGTGAGACTTTTAAAATAGCTTGCAATTTTTATAAATTAAAAAGGCATTTAATTCAATTTCTTTAGCCACAGTTTTAACTAGTTTAGGGCACTTAGACATTTTGGAAAAATGTTAGTTCACCGCCAATATTGTCAAAAGAATATTTTCCACATGATGAACATTTTAGTTTTCATGTTTGTGCAATTTAGAAATTCACTTAGCAGTTGAATTTTTATTCAAAGGGGAATTTGAAGGAAACAAGAGACAATGATGAACAAACACTTGTTTAGCAAAAGGATTAACTTAACCCCAGGGATTACTGTAGCATCATTACACCCGGGTGTTACATGATGCAACAGCAATATCAGATATCCATGATGGGAGAGCTGAAATTCTTCCTTGGTCTTAAAAACCGTCAATAGGGAAATGGCATCTTCTTATCATAAGAGAAATACCTCAAAGACTTCCTGAAGAAGTTTGGAATGCAAGACTGCAAAGGGTACACGACGCCAATGCCAACCAAAGGCCAATTAGGCCCCGACGACAATGGTAAAGAGTTCGATCAAAAGGTATACCACTCCATGATTGGTTCTTTATTATACTTATGCGCATCTAGGCCAGATATAATGCTTAGAGTCTGCATGTGTGCCCGATTCCAAGCGGCACCAAAGGAATCGCATCACCTCACTATGAAGCGAATTCTTCGATATTTGGCTGACACACCAACGCTAGGATTATGGTATCCAAAAGGCTCAGAGTTTGATCTAGTTGGATTCTCTGATGCTGATTATGCTGGTGACAAGGTTGATCGCAAGTCCACATCAGGCAAATGTCACTTTCTTGGACGATCTCTTGTTTGTTGGTCTTCAACGAAGAAGAACTGTGTATCACTCTCCACTGATGAATCTGAATACATTGTTGCTGGATCTTGTTGCTCTCAGCTTTTATGGATGAAGCAAACTTTCAAGGATTATGGCATCAACATGAAGCATGTGCCACTCTATTGCGACAATGAGAGTGCCATCAAGATTGCCAACAATCCAGTTCAGCACTCGAAGACAAAGCACATTCAGATCGGTCATCACTTTGTCAGACATCATGTCATGAAGGAAGACATTGATATCATTCACTTCAACACTGAAGAGCAATTGGTAGATATCTTAATGAAGCCCTTGGATGAGAAAAGGTTTTGCAAGCTGCGGTGTGAGCTAAATATCTTAGAATCCTCGAATGTCCTGTGAATGGACACACATCCTAACCCTTATGCATATTGATGACTTAGGTGCGCAACACACGAAGTAACGTATATCTTCAATTCATGAAGACTTACCCTCTGAGTGTGAATACATTAATGTGGAATTTGACTTCAGAGCGCCACGATAATTGTGTGCCGTGTCTGGGTCTAATATTTCCTATATGGTGGGTAACGCCACCACCAACCTTTCTTGAAGATTTTCTTTTGGCATCATGATTGCCTTATCTTCATATTTGGTTTGTCTTCAACATTGATTTGACTTCAAGGTTTATCTTCGCAATGTTGTTTTGGTCTTCACTGATATATATATATATATATATATATATGTGTGTGTGTGTGTGTGTGTGTGTGTGTGTGTGAGAGAGAGAGAGAGAGAGAGTGCACGCGCGCGTGTGTGTGTGTGTGCTCTGTCCTCTACAACATTCACTTATAGCTATGTCTTCAATTTGCTATTTTCTGAACTAAGTGAATGTGATCGGACCCTAACCCCTTCTGTGCTTATCCCTCAAATTCTCTCTATCTCTTCATACGCATTCTGTCGACATGTGTCGAATGTCTTCACTATGTCCTTGTCAGCTGAAGATACAGAGACACACATTTAAAATAGTTTTTAAATCTCTTATCCTTTTTGCCTGAATACCGGAGAAGCCGGAACGACCACTCAACAAACTAGGCGCACATGGGTTTGTGGCTCGACCTTCAATAAGTTGCATGCTTGCCACGTGTCCACCAGATGTAAACCGCCAGGGGCACCTGCATAATTGCACTGCGCCGCCCCTTCTCCTTATAAATACTTCTCCCCCATGCAGTCAATATCTCTTCTCCCACCTTGCCATCTCTCTCAAACCCTAGCACCACTGCCAGCATCGATCGATACCGGAGAATGAGTGCTTCGCTGCTGCAACCTCTTCGACGCCGTCTTCACGCCGGCCATGGACATCGTCTTCTCCGCCGCCGCCGTAGGTGTCTTCCACCGCCAAGTTAGGGTGCGGGAGATTGGACTGCTCGGCCTCCTTCCGCCTCATCTAGCAGTTCATCATGTGGTAAATAAAACTTGCTTTTGCTTCTTATTTGATCCGTTGAAACTGTCCACATCTTCCAAAAGTGGTTTCTACACTTCCAAATCTACATCCTTCTGTTCCTGCATCTCATATCTTGCAAATACGTTCACTTATGCACTATAACTAGTTAGATTCCTCACTTGTACTTATTCATGGATTCGTCCAAATCTAGAACGAACTCACATCGATAAGTGAATGTCTTCTCACTATGAGGTCAATGTCTTCAAACTGATTTATCTTCAAAATCTTTTGAGAATACATATGACCTCTTCCCCTTCCCTCGCATCTCTAATGCTATCACAGATACATGTCCGTGGGAGAATCCCTTGGTTCTCATAGTCTGCATTCATTTGCAGAGTTCTTACAGCATCACATTGAATCACCTGAAGCCAGATCTTGTCTAACAAGCAGATTGAAGACAAACACTGATGTGAAGCCTTTCAGTTTGAATCCAATGGAAACAAGCAAATCTACAAAGAAGGGTGGCAGACAGCGCCGGGAGAACACTGCTATAGACCTACCACCAGATATTTATGAGCAATACAAGTCTGACCCAGAGGAAACATATGGAGAACGCAAGACTCGAGTCCAATGGATTCGAAGATAATGGGCAGAGGAATGGTTCAAATACCACTTTGTTACCCCTGAGTATGCTAAGAAGAACATTGTAAGGCCACCTTGGGCTGATATTGTATACATGAAGCTTATCCCCAAGACGAAGGCTGAAGCCATTGCCCAGGGCTTCTATCCTTGCATGGTCAGAGGACCACAGCCTGAGAATGCCGACACCTCTAGTCTCTGATGGTGTCGTGATGATGAATTGTTTGACCAAATCTTCAGTTTGCTAGAGCTTCTACTGTGCAGAACAAGAAGGAACTGGGAATTGACTTCAATCCTCGTCCAGCAGCACCAAGGTCGGACGGTAGTCGTGAAGCCAATCAGAATATCATTGGCCCCTTCAACAACCTTGATGGGCTTCTCTCTCGCATTCCTGCACAGAGGGCCACTGTCGAAGAGGCTGTTGCCGAAGAGGAGCATGAGGATGGTCCTAAGCCCTTGAAGCTAAAGAAGAAGTCTAAGGCTTCAAAATCTTCAACTGCTCCAAAAGCTTCAAGAGTGAAGCCATTGCAATCTGCACCTCCTGAATCTAGTGTGCAGTCTAAGGATCAATCCCGCATCTCCAAGAAGTCTAAGAAGCCTAAGAAGATTTCTGGTCATGACCTCACACCTGCGAGTATTATGCGAAATGGAGAGAATACTATAGATCTCTCAAGTGATGAAGATCTTGCTGATGATGCTCTGGAAGTGCTCATCAAGAGCAAGCAAGAGGCTGAATTCTTCAAGGACTTGCCTTTCTTTGATGCAGATATCCTCAACAATTTCACCGACGAATGGTTTGAAGATCCTACTCTCACCATTGATGATCTGCAGCTGCCCATTGACATCAGTGTCACATTTCAAGGCAGCATCGCCAAGGAGCTTGCAATAGCTCAGAAAATTGTTGAGCTGAAAAGCAAAATTGACTATGAGAAGGCCCAGTTCAAGAAGCATATGGCAAAGCTCATCGTCGTTGATGTCCAAAACTTCAAGCAAATGATGATTAACCTCAAGGCTCAATTCAAGAAGAAACGTGAGGAAGCCAAAGGCTCTCGTGAGTGCACGAAATATTATGCTGAGAAATGTGTTCAGGATCACAATGAGGCTATTAAGAGAAAGGCTCTTGGGCGTCCTGGCATCGACCCCAAGCTGGTTTCCAAGAAGAAGAAGAATCCCGTTGAAGCCAAACCCAAAGCACCAAGGCAGGAAAGACCAGGCATTGTCTTCCTGCCAGTATGACTGGCACGAAGCCAAAGGTCCCTTCAGCAGCTTCTGAGTAGAAGAAAACATAGTAGGCTGAGGCCAAAGCCAAGAAGAGGAAGCATCTTGACACTTCTGATGCCGGTCCCTCCAAGAAGAAGCTGAAGACACAGTCTTCAAAGTCTTCTCGCAAAGAATGTGCTGCTCCCCAAGAACCACTGATAATTGAACCTATCTCTGTTGCACTACCAGCTTCCACCAATCACGAGCATCATCTCATTGTGCATGAGCCTGCTTCCACAAAGGCTCATGAATCTGAAGACATTCCAGTCACTGACTCCACCGTAGCTGAAGACTGATACGTCTCCAACGTATCTATAATTTTTTATTGTTCCATGCTATTATATTATCTGTTTGGGATGTTTAATGGGTTGTTTTATGCACTTTTATATTATTTTTGGGACTAACCTACTAACCAAAGGCCCAGTGCAAATTGTTGTTTTTTTGCCTATTTCAGTGTTTCACACAGAAGGAATATCAAACGGAATCCAAACGGAATGAAACCTTTGGGAGAGTTATTTTTGGAACAAACGTGATCCAGGAGACTTGGAGTGGACGCCAAGAAAGAAGCGAGGAGGCCACGAGGCAGGAGGGCACGCCCAGGGGGGCAGGCGCGCCCCCACCCTCGTGGGCCCCTCGCAGCTCCACCGATCTACTTCTTCCTCCTATATATACTCATATACCCTAAAAACATCCAGGAGCACCACGAAACCCTATTTCCACCGTTGCAACCTTCCGTACCCATGAGATCCCATCTTGGGGCCTTTTCCGGTGCTCCGCCGGAGGGGGAATCGATCACGAAGGGCTTCTATATCAACACCATAGCCTCTTCGATGATGTGCGAGTAGTTTACCACAGACCTTCGGGTCCAGAGTTATTAGCTAGATGGCTTCTTCTCTCTCTTTGGATCTCAATACAAAGTTCTCGTCGATTCTCTTGGAGATCTATTCGATGTAATTCTTTTTGTGGTGTGTTTGTCGAGATCCGATGAATTGTGGGTTTATGATCAAGATTATCTATGAACAATATTGATTCTTCTCTAAAATCTTTTATGCATGATTTAAATATCTTTGCAAGTCTCTTTGAATTATCAGTTTGGTTTGGCCTACTAGATTGATATTTCTTGCAATGGGAGAAGTGCTTAGCTTTGGGTTCAATCTTACGGTGTCCTTTCCCAATGACAGCAGGGGCAGCAAGGCACGTATTGTATTGTTGCCATCGAGGATAAAAAGATGGGGTTTATATCATATTGCTTGAGTTTATCCCTCTACATCATGTCATCTTGCCTAATGCATTACTCTGTTCTTATGAACCTAATACTCTAGATGCATGCTGGATAGCGGTCGATGTGTGGAGTAATAGTGGTAGGTGTAGAATCATTTCGGTCTACTTGTCGCGGACGTGATGCCTATATACATGATCATGCCTAGATATTCTCATAACTATGCGCTTTTCTATCAATTGCTCGACAGTAATTTGTTCACCCACCACAGAATTTGCTATCTTGAGAGAAGCCACTAGTGAAACCTATGGCCCCCGGGTCTATTCTCCATTATATTATTCTCCCGTCAAGAAGTCATTTATGTCGCTGTTTATTTTGCAATCTATACAATAAAAATACCAAAAATATTTATCTTATTATCTCTATCACATCTCACTTTCGTAAGTGACCGTGAAGGGATTGACAACCCCTTTATCACATTGGTTGTGAGGTTCTTGTTTGTTTGTGCAGGTACGTGGGACTTGCACGTAATCTCCTACTGGATTGATACCTTGGTTGTCAAAAACTGAGGGAAATACTTACGCTACTTTGCTGCATCACCCTTTCCTCTTCAAGGGAAAACCAACGCATGCTCAAGAGGTAGCAAGAAGGATTTCTGGCGCTGTTGCCGGGGAGGTTGCACCAAGTCAAGTCAAGATTTGATCTCCCGTCAACAAGCCATTTCTGGCGCCGTTGCCGGGGAGATCTACGCACAAGTCAAGACATACCAAGTACCCATCACAAACTCTTATCCCTCGCATTACATTATTTGCCATTTGCCTCTCGTTTTCCTCTCCCCCACTTCTAAAATGATTTTCGAAAACCTTTGCCTTTTCTTTGCCTTCTTCCCGTATGTATCTTTTTTTGTGTTTCCATGTGCCCTCCATTTTGCTTGCTAAAAATCTATTGATATGGATCCACTTAAAGTGTTCTACTTGGATCATCTTCGATCCTTGTGTGCTCATGCTGAAACCCCAACTAGCCTGGTTGATGGGAAATCTTTAGATGAGCATGCTCATTTTGTGCGTCACCATTTGTCTGAAAAACGGAGACTCTTATGGGATCAAATAAACAGATTGATGTGTTGTGCTTGGAATCTTTGTGAAATTTATGATTTTACTTGTTGCTCTAAGAACCCTAAAAAACACCTCCCCTACCTAAGTGAGTTTAATGATAATGAAATCTTATCTTCTTATGCAAAGGGTATTTATAGTTACTACGATATCGAAAAAATTGAAGAATTTGTTGCTTTTAAGGGTGGTTATGAAGTTGCTTCTTTGATTGAAAAGTGTGATATTACTCTCTACAAATCTGAAAATTTTGACATACTTAAATATTGCTATGAAAACTATGCTCATAATGTCTATGTCAAATAATTTATTGAAAGAATGACCGTTGGAAATAATGATATGCATGAATCTATAGATAATTATGATTCCAATGATTTGATTGAAATATCCCTTGAGGAACATGATGCTTGCTATTCTTGTGTCCATGATGCCAATATTTATGAAGATGAATTTGCTATAGTTCCTTATGTTAAACATGAGATCGTTGCTATTGCACCCATACTTGATAGTTCCTTCGATGAAAAGCATGATTGCAATGATGTTATTATAAATTCTCTTAATGTCAATTGTGTTAATGATATGCAAAACCTCAAGCTTGGGGATGCTAGTTTTGCTATGACTACTATTTGTTGCGATGATCATGATTGGGGTGATTCTTCTTACAATCTTAAAATTTTATTCAAGCCCCATGATGAATATGAGATTGATGATAATGTTTTAAATAATATTTAAAGTGGATTTGGAGAGGTCATGACTTTAGTTAATGTTAATCCCACTATTTTGGAAGAGTGTCAACTTTGCATACATGTGGATCGTGTTAAGAATATGTTTTGTGATAGCTATATTGTTGAATTTTCTTATGATCCCACATGTAATTACTATGAGAGAAAATATGGTTGTAGAAATTTTCATGTTGCCAAATTACCTCTCGTTATGTTGAGATTGCTATTGTTTCTTTCCTCTTCCTTCATATGCTAGTTTTTGCATGCTATGATAATTTGTTTGCCTATAAGATGCCTATGCATAGGAAGTATGTTAGACTTAGATGTGTTTTCATATGCTTTATGATGCTCTCTTTGTGCTTCAATTCTTGTCTTTCGTGTGAGCATCATTGAAATCTTATGCCTAGCTAGGGGCGTTAAACTATAGCGCCTGTTGGGAGGCAACCCAATTTTATTTTTGTTCCTTGCTTTTTGTTCCTTTTTAGTAATAAATAATTCATCTAGCTTATGTTTATATGTGGTTTTATGTTTTTAATTTGTGTTTCTGCCAAGTAGAACCTTTGGGAAGACTTGGGGGAAGTCTTTGCGATCTTGCTGTAAAAAACAGAAACTTTAGCGCTCACGAGATTAGCTGCCATTTTTTTTTACTGGAGAGTGCGATTAGGTTGATTATTTTTGAAGATGATTAATAGACAAATTCCTCACGTCCACCAATTTATTTCAGAATTTTTTGAGTTACAGCAGTATTCGAAACCTACTTTGACAGATTCTGTTTTTCGTGTGTTGCTTGCTTATTTTGATGAATCTATGGCTAGTATCGTGGGGTATGAACCATAGAGAAGTTGGAATACAGTAGGTTTAACACCCATATAAATAAAGAATGAGTTCATTATAGTACCTTGAAGTGGTGGTTTGTTTTCTTATACTAACGGAGCTCATGAGATTTTCTGTTGAGTTTTGTGTTGTGAAGTTTTGAAGTTTTGGGAAAAGATTTGATGGATTTTGGAATAAGAAGTGGCAAGAGCCTAAGATTTGGGATGACCAAGGCACCCCAATGTAAAATTCAAGGACAACCAAAAGCCTAAGCTTGGGGATGCCCCGGAAGGCATCCCCTCTTTCGTCTTCGTCCATCGGTAACTTTACTTGAGGCTATATTTTTATTCACCACATGATATATGTTTTGCTTGGAGCGTCTTGTATGATTGAGTCTTTGCTTTTTAGTTTACCACTATCATCATTGCTGTACACACCTTTTTGAGAAACACACATGAATTGGTATTTATTAGAATACTCTATGTGCTTCACTTATATCTTTTGAGCTAAAAAATTTTGCTCTAGTGCTTCACTTATACCTTTTTAAGAGCACGGTGGTGGTTTTATTTTATAGAAATTGTTGATCTCTCATGCTTCACTTATATTATTTTGAGAGTCTTTTAGAATAGCATGGTAATTTTCTTTGGCTATAAAATTAGTCCTAATATGATAGGCATCCAAGATGGGTATAATAAAAAATTTCATAAAAAGTGCATTGAATACTATGAGAAGTTTGATACTTGATGATTGTTTTGAGATATGAATATGGTGATATTAGAGTCATGCTAGTTGAGTAGTTGTTAATTTGAGAGATACTTGTGTTAAAGTTTGTGATTCCCGTAGCATGCACGTATGGTGAACCGTTATGTGATGAAGTCGGAGCATGATTCATTTATTAATTGTATTCCTTATGAGTGGCGGTCGGGGACGAGCGATGGTCTTTTCCTACCAATCTATCCCCCTAGGAGCATGCATGTAGTACTTTGTTTCGATAACTAATAGATTTTTGCAATAAGTATGTGAGTTCTTTATGACTAATGTTGAGTCCATGGATTATACGCACTCTCACCCTTCCACCATTGCTAGCCTCTCTAGTACCACGCAACTTTCGCCGGTACCATACACCCACCATATACCTTCCTCAAAACAGCCACCATACCTACCTATTATGGCATTTCCATAGCCATTCCGAGATATATTGCCATGCAACTTACCACCGTTCCATTTGTTATGACACGTTTCATTATTGTCATATTGCTTTGCATGATCATGTAGTTGACATCGTATTTGTGGCAAAGCCACCTTTATAATTCTTTCATACATGTCACTCTTGATTCATTGCACATCTCGGTACACTGTCGGAGGCATTCACATATAGTCATATTTTGTTCTAAGTATCGAGTTGTAATTTTTGAGTTGGAAGTAAATAAAAGTGTGATGATCATCATTATTAGAGCATTGTCCCAAGTGAGGAAAGGATGATGGAGACTATGATTCCCCCACAAGTCGGGATGAGACTCCGGACGAAAAATTAAAAAAAAAGAAAGAAAAAAATAGGCCATAAAAAGAGAAAAGGCCCAAATAAAAAAATTGAGAGAATAAGAGAGAAGGGGCAATGTTACTATCCTTTTACCACACTTGTTCTTCAAAGTAGCACCATGATCTTCATGATATAGAGTCTCCTATGTTGTTACTTTCATATACTAGTGGGAATATTACATTATAGAACTTGGATTGTATATTCCAATGATGGGCTTCCTCAAAATGCCCTAGGTCTTCATGAGCAAGCGAGTTGGATGCACACCCACTTAGTTTCTTTTGTTGAGCTTTAATACACTTATAGCTCTAGTGCATCCGTTGCATGGCAATCCCTACTCACTCACATTGATATCTATTGATGGGTGAGGGAGTCCTGGATTAGGGGGTATCCGGACAGCCGGATTATATCCTTTGGCCGGACTGTTGGACTATGAAGATACAAGATTGAAGACTTCGTCCCGTGTCTGGATGGGACTCTCCTTGGCGTGGAAGGCAAGCTTAGCAATACGGATATGTAGATCTCCTTCCTTGTAACCAACTCTGTGTAACCCTAGCCCCCTCTGGTGTCTATATAAACTGGAGGGTTTAGTCCGTAGGACCAAGAACAACAATCATTCCATAGGCTAGCTTCTAGGGTTTAGCCTCTTCGATCTTGTGGTATATCAAATCTTGTAATACTCATATCATCAAGATCAATCAACCAGGAGTAGGGTTTTACCTCCATCGAGAGGGCCCGAACCTGGGTAAAAACATCGTGTCCCCCGTCTCTTGTTACCATCCGCCTAGACGCACAGTTCGAGACCCCCTACCCGAGATCCGCCGGTTTTGACACTGACATTGGTGCTTTCATTGAGAGTTCCTCTGTGTCGTCATCGTGAGGCTTGATGGCTCCTTCGATCATCGATAGCAATGCAGTCCAGGGTGAGACTTTTCTCCCCGGACAGATCTTCGTATTCGGCGGCTTCGCACTACGGGCCAATTCGCTTGGCCATCTGGAGCAGATCAAGAGTTACGCCCCTGGCCACCAGGTCAGGTTTGGAAGCTTAAACTACACGACCGACATCCGCGGAGACTTTATCTTCGACAGATTCGAGCCCCTGCCGAGTGCGCCGCACGGTCACGATGAGCATGATTTAGCTCTACCATCGGACAGTGTTCAAGAGACCGCACCGACAACCGCTCTGATCCTCAATTCGAAGCTAATTGTGCCATCCATGGACGGGTGGATAGACCCAGCCACGGAGGCCGCATTCTCAGCGGCGATCGAGCCGAGTATCGACCTTACCCTTCACGAGAGCCGTGACGCCAAACTGCCAGATTCTACCCCGGCCACGGACTCCGAACCGCCTGCGCCCGTGCCTATCGAATCCGGCTGGGCGCCGATCATGGAGTTCACCTCTGCGGATATCTTTCAGCACTCGCCCTTCGGCGACATAATGAACTCATTAAGGTCTCTCTCCTTGTCAGGAGAGTCCTGGCCGAACTATGTCCGACGGGATTGGGATGCGGATGACAAAGAAGTATGTAACCCTACCATCGGACAGTCTTGAGGGAGTCCTGGATTAGGGGGTATCCGGACAGCCTTGGACTCGTCTGGTATGGTCATCTGTCCGGCTCTCCTGACTGGAGGAGGAAGCATTAAAACCTACATCTCCAGCGTATGACGCGGCTGATCGGCCACCTCGTGGCCTCGATAGAGAGGGATTTCAGCCAAAAGCTCAGCCCGCACCTAGACGCCACTCAAATAAAAATTTCAAGGCATGGGGAAACACGCTAGACCTGCGAGACGTATTGGAGGACAAAGCAAAACATGCAAGATCGATCTATGGATCATGAGGGCGCACCACTAATGAGACGATAACTGTCACGCCGGATACAATAAAAGTAAATCCAGCCGGGCCGAACACAGCGGACAAGACTCATTTGAGCTGCGTCACGATATAGCCCAGTACAGAGGCGCCGCACACCCCCTATGCTTCACAGACGAAGTAATGGATCACCAAATCCCAGAGGGTTTCAAACCCGTAAATATCGAATCATACGACGGTACAACAGATCATGCGGTATGGATCGAGGACTTCCTCCTGCACACCCACATGGCCCACGGTGATGATCTACACGCCATCAAATACCTCCCACTCAAACTCAAAGGACCAGCTCGGCATTGGCTCAACAGCCTGCCAGCAGAATCCATTGGCTGTTGGGAAGATCTGGAAGTCGCATTCCTCGACAACTTCCAGGGCACTTATGTGCGACCACCAGATGCCGATGACTTGAGCCACATAATTCAGCAGCCAGAGGAATCGGCCAGGAAATTCTGGACACGGTTCCTGACAAAGAAAAATCAAATCGTCGACTGTCCGGATGCAGAGGCCCTAGCAGCTTTTAAGCACAACATCCGCGATGAGTGGCTCGCCCGGCACCTTGGCCAGGAAAAGCCGAAATCTATGGCAGCCCTCACGACACTCATGACTCGCTTTTACATGGGAGAGGACAGCTGGCTGGCTTGAAGCAATAACATATCAAAGAACCATGGTACTTCAGATACCAAGGATAGCAATGGCAGGTCACGTCGCAACAAACACAAGTGCCGCATCAACAGTGACAATACCGAGGATACGGTAGTCAATGCCGGATTCAGAGGCTCCAAACCCGGTCAGCGGAAAAAGGCATTCAAAAGAAGCACTCCGGGCCCGTCTAGTTTGGACCGTATACTCGATTGCTCGTGTCAAATACACGGCACCCCCGACAAGCCAGCCAACCACACCAACAGGGAATGTTGGGTGTTCAAGCAGGCCGGCAAGTTAAATGCCGAAAACAAAGATAAGGGGTTACATAGCGATGACGAGGAGGAGCCCCGGTAACCGAACACCGGAGGACAGAAGAGGTTCCCCCCAAAAGTGTGGACAGTGAACATGATATACGCAACCCACATCCCCAAGAGGGAGCGGAAGCGTGCGCTAAGGGACGTATATGCGTTGGAGCCAGTCGCCCCAAAGTTCAACCCATGGTCCTCCTGTCCGATCACCTTCGATCGCAGGGACCACCCCACTAGTATCCGTCATGGCGGATTCGCCGCACTGGTCCTAGACCCAATCATCAACGGATTTCACCTCACTCGAGTCCTATGGACGGCGGCAGCAGCCTGAACCTGCTTTATCAGGACACAGTGTGCAAAATGGGTATAGACCCCTCAAGGATCAAACCCACAAAAACGACCTTCAAAGGCGTCATACCAGGTGTAGAGGCCCATTGCACAGGCTCAGTCACACTGGAAGTGGTCTTCGGATCCCCGGATAACTTCCGAAGCGAGGAGTTAATCTTCAATTTAGTCCCGTTCCGGAGTGGCTATCATGCACTGCTCGGGCGAACCGCATTTGTGAGATTCAATGCGGTACTGCATTATGCATACCTCAAGCTCAAGATGCCAGGACCTCGGGGGGTCATCACAGTCAATGGAAACACAGGGCGCTCTCTCCGCATGGAGGAGCACACTGCGGCCCTCGCAGCAGAAGCACAAAGCAGCCTCTTCAGGCAATCCACCAGTTCGGTGATTAAACACCCGGACACCGTCAAGCGCGCCTGGAGTAATCTGCAACAAGACCGCCTGGCACGTTCCGAGCTCGCACAGCAATGCGGCCCCCACCCCAGTCCTAGCCAAACGGCGAAATCCGTGCCACGCGTACATAATTACGCATTGAAAATACCATGGGCATAGGTGGGGGCACGACTACGGCACGCCCCAAAACGCGGCTCAACCGCACTAGGGGCTTCCCGCTTTGTTATTTTTTCTCTCTTTCAGGACTTTACTCTTTGGAAACCCCGTTCGGCAGTATGATTTCCGGACACACGATACAACAACCAAGGAGGCAGAAAGCTACGTTGCACCATGGAACTCCCAGGTGGTCTCTGATAACGAGTGAAATACCTGCTTTAAATACCATTCCTCAGCTTGCCCTTGGAGGAGACATGTCAAATAGTCCTACTTTTTGCTTATCGCACTACTTGTATCATTCTGCTTCGACGCACCTTTTTGAATAAACAATGCATAGCACTAGACTATTACCGCATTCTCTATTCTTTTATATATATATATGTTCATTCATGACATTCAGCACCCGTACACTCTGGTACGGCCAATACGCCAGGGGCTTAAGCGTACCCATAATACGGCGTGAGAAGTCCGAACACCTTCGACAGTGCGGCACCCCAAACTTATAGCATTATATGCATCAGCTCCGAATCATGTCTTGCGTCAATAGTTGGGTTTGCCCGGCTCCCATGTTTTAGTACCTTACGTTCCGCTATATCGGCTAAGGTAGCACTGGGAGAACTACTGCGATTGTGCCCCGGTTCATCTGAGCAAGCACCTCAGTAGAGAAAGCTAAAATTGACTGTCATGATAAGGCGAGAGCTGGTCGCTGTTCGAGAGGTCTCGAGTCCCTAAAGACTTATGCCGCTTAGGGCAAGGAGTCGGCTTTGTCCGGCTTAGGCGTGTATAGCGCCCCGAATTCGGCCTTCCGAATACTAGGGGCTTCGCCAAAATTTAAAATTGTAGACTTCTATGGCTAAGTGAGAGTGATAAAGCATTATTGTCCGATTGCCTTGTTTGTTGTGATGAGCACCTCCCTCGAAGGACCCAACAATGGGAAAAAGAGTGCTCAGATTTATCCCGAACACCCCAGCACTCATGGCATGGGGGCAGAAGCCGACGACTGGCCATCTCTTAGATTTGATAAACAGCCGCACAGAAGGTAATATTTTAAATTCAAACAAGTGTTGCATAGCACACATGAACAAGTTTTCATAATACAGGATCACACGAGCAAGTTCATTCAAAAATTACATCCTTCGCACACTCGTCCGCCACAAGACGGGCACCCTTCAGGACACCCTCATAATACATTTCAGGGTGGCGATGCTCCTTGCCCTGCGGCGGCCCCTCCTACACCGGCTTCTCAGCGTCCATCTTGGCCCAGTGCACCTTCGCACGGGCAAAAGCCCGGCGTGCACCTTCGATGCAGATGGACCGCTTTATGACTTCCAGCCGTGGCCAGGCATCCACAAGCCCCCTCACCAGGCCGAAGTAGCTGTTGGGAAGGGAGTCGCCAAGCCACATCCGTACTATAAGGCCCCTCATGGCCTGTTCGGCCGCCTTGTGCAGCTCGACCAGTTGCTTCAGCTGGTCGCTCACAGGCATCGGGTGTTCGGTCCCAGTATACTGAGACCAGAACAACTTCTCCGTCGACATTCCCTCCTCGGCCTGGTAGTACTTTGCGGCATCCGACATGCTGCGGGGCAAATCTGCGAATGCTCCTGGAGAGCTTCGGACTCGGGTAAGTAACAAGTGATTTACTTTCACAAGCTTGCTTTGCATAATGAATGCCTTACCCACCGCTATCTTCCTCATCGCCTCAATTTCCTGGAGGGCCTTTTGGGCTTCAGCCTTGGCATGCTTTGTGCTCTTGAGGGCCGCGGCAAGCTCAGACTCTCGCGTCTTCGAGTCAAGCTCCAAAGTCTCGTGCTTCTTCACGAGAGCCTGGAGCTCTTGCTGCACCTCGCCCACCCGTGCCTCTTGTTTCTCCCGCTCGGTGCGCTCCTCGGCCGCTTTGTTTTCGGCCTCGGACATTGCTCGCTTCAAGGTCTCCACTTCGGTCGTGGCCCCTGGCACATCCATGATGACCCTATCATTTTGCAACCACATCTTATATATATATATAGACAAGGTATTACTTACCTTTGTTCTCCTCGAGCTGCCTCTTGGCAAGGCCGAGTTCTTTCTTGGACCGCTCGAGGTTCTGCTTCAGTGCGGCGACCTCCGCCATCAGTGCGGCAGAGGTCAGCAACGAAGCCTGCATACGCATATAGACATACTTGTATTAGACTCCTGCAGATATTATTTGATCCTCTATTTGGCTTTTCTTTGTGAACACCAAACAGAGCATCAGGGGCTACTGTCTATGCGGTAATATTTTCCTACATTTTAAATACTTACCTCAAAGCCTGTTAGAAGGCTGGCACAGGCTTCAGTCAGTCCGCTCTTGGCAGACTGAACCTTCTTGATCACCGCACTCATAATAGTGCGGTGCTCTTCGTTGATGGAAGCGCCGCGAAGCGCTCCCAGCAGGTTGTCCGGTGCCTCTGGATAGACAGAGGTCACCGGCATGGGTGGCTTGCCCCTCTTGGCATGGGGCCGCCTGCCGGAGTCCGGAACCACTAGAGGTTCCGGCGCGGTGTTCGGCTGAGGGCCGAACTTGGAGCCCTTGGGAGTCTTGCTCCCTTTGCGCCTGGAGTCCGGAAGGTCGCCTTGAGGTGCCTCCAGGACTACCTCCCCTCGGTTCGGTGCCCCTTGAGACAATACCTCGATAATGTCCATAGGGCGAGGAGAGGAGGCGGTTGGAAGTGACTCGCTATTCATATCCGACGAGTCCAAGGAACTGTCCGACGAGGATACGTCGACGCGGGCTCGGGGCAGACTGCATGATCATATTCGACGTTAGGAGAAGCAGTGCAATAAAAGTATTCTATGAGTTACTCTGGTATCCGAATACTTACGACTTCGCCAGGGGCTTGGCCCTGAGTAACCACTCGTCTTCGCTGTCGGCGGCGGTGGTGGAACAGTCCGGAAGGAGAGTCCTTCCCTTCTTGGACCCTCCGGCCTCCCCGGTTGGGGCGACCTTCCTTTTACTATCTCCCCCGGCTGGAGGGGGAGAACCGTCATCTTCCTCCTCCTTGTTTTCATGGGAGGAGTGCGTCTCGGAGTTATTGGACGATGAGTCCGATACCACCTGGCGCCGGGAACTCTTTCGGGTTCCCGTGGCCTTCTTCTTGATCTTCTTCTCCGGCACCTCATAAGGAGATGGAGTCCGCATCTCCGTCAGGAGAGCGTCTGCAGGGACTTCGGGTAGAGGGTCCGGACAGTCAATCTGCTCCGATGTCTCCACCCAGTCCTGTCAAAGGCATGGGAGCTCAGACCCCGCACATGGTTAAACTATGGAAAATAAATACCCTACGAGGTGTACAGAACTTACCGGATTCGCAGCGCGCGTCGCGCTTAGCCCGTGGTCCTCGGTAAGGGGAGGGGGGAACTCGGCGCCCTTGAGCAGCACCTTCTAGACGTCCTTATGCGTCATGTCGAAGAGCTCGCGTAGAGTTTGGTGCTGGGTCGGGTCGAACTCCCATAAGTTGAAAGCCCGTCGTTGACACGGGAGGATCCGGCGGAAGAGCATGACCTGGACTATGTTGACAAGCTTGAGTTTCTTGCCTATCATGTTCCGGATACACTTCTGGAGTCCGTCCAGCTCCACCGATGAGCCCCAGGACAGGCCCTTCTCCTTCCAGGAAGTGAGCCGCGTGGGGATTCCGGATCGAAACTCGGGGGCCGCCACCCAGTTGGTGTCACGCGGCTCGATGATGTAGAACCACCCCGATTCCCACCCCTTTATGGTCTCCACGTAGGATCCCTCGAGCCATGTAACGTTGGGAATTTTTCCCACCATGGCTCCGCCGCATTCCGCTTGTTGGCCGCCTACTACCTTCGGTTTGACATTGAAGGTCTTCAGCCACAGGCCGAAGTGGGGCCGGACGCGGAGGAAAGCCTCGCACACGACGATGAACGCCGAGATGTTGAGGATGAAATTCGGAGCTAGATCATGGAAGTCCAGCCCATAATAGAACATATGGCCGCAGACGAATGGATGGAGGGGAAACCCCAGTCCGCGGACGAAGTGGGTGAGGAAAACCACCCTTTCGTAAGGTTACGGGGTAGGTACGATCTGCCCCGCGGCTGGCAGCCGGTGCGCAATATCCGCGGCTAAGTATCCGGCCCCGCGCAGCTTTTTGATGTCTCCCTCCGTAACGGAGGAGACCATCCACTTGCCTCCCGCTCCAGACATGTCTGGAGAGGGTTGAGGAGAAGGATGTGGACTTGGGTGCTGGAGCTCGAGTGCGCGAGAATGGATGAGCAAGGAGGAAGAAGGCGTGGGTAGAAAAAGGTGAACCCTTATCCCTTTATAAGGGCGGACGAAACTATGCACCCCCACCAGCCTGGTAAAACTCGCTTATCTCCCAAGCGCCGTAATTGATGGCGTGGTTGGGTTACCCACGTCCGTATTGATGGGAATCCCATAATAAGGGGACACAATCTCTACTTTGACAAGACGTGCCAAGGAAACCGCCTCGCGAAACACGCTGAGGTTGGTTGTGAAAAACGATTGGAATGGTGACCTGGCTATGGTGTGATGTCACACTGCGGAATGCGTCAGCAGATTAGATTTGTGAAAATATTATTCTCTCTACGGTTGTATGTGGAACTTGTTTTGCAGAGCCAGACACGATCCTCGTGTTCAAAATCTTCTATGAATTATTCGGAGGAGGAACCCGCCTTGCAATGCCGAAGACAATCTGCGCGTCGGACTCATCGTCATTGAAGCCTGGTTCAGGGGCTACTGAGGGAGTCCTGGATTAGGGGGTATGCGGAAAGCCGGATTATATCCTTTGGCCGGACTGTTGGACTATGAAGATACAAGATTGAAGACTTCGTCCCGTGTCCGGATGGGACTCTCCTTGGTGTGGAAGGCAAGCTTGGCAATACAGATATGTAGATCTCCTTCCTTGTAACTGACTCTGTGTAACCCTAGCCCCCTGCGGTGTCTATATAAACTGGAGGGTTTAGTCCGTAGGACCAAGAACAACAATCATACCATAGGGTAGCTTCTAGGGTTTAGCCTCTTCGATCTCGTGGTAGATCAACTCTTGTAATACTCATATCATCAAGATCAATCAAGCAGGAGCAGGGTTTTACCTCCATCGAGAGGGCCCGAACCTGGGTAAAAACATCGTGTCCCCCATCTCCTGTTACCATCCGCCTAGACGCACAGTTCGGGACCCCCTACCCGAGATCCGCCGGTTTGGACACCGACAATGGGCATCTCCATAGCCCGTTGATACGCCTAGTTGATGTGAGACTATCTTCTCCTTTTTGTCTTCTCCACAACCACCATTCTCTTCCACCTATAGTGCTATATCCATGGCTCACGCTCATGTATTGTGTGAAGATTGAAAACGTTTGAGAATATCAAAAGTATGAAACAATTGCTTGGCATGTCATCGGGGTTGTGCATGATTAAATACTTTGTGTGATGAAGATAGAGCATAGCCAGACTATATGATTTTGTAGGGATAACTTTCTTTGGCCATGTTATTTTGAGAAGACATGATTGCTTTGTTAGTATGCTTGAAGTATTATTATTTTTATGTCAATATTAAACTTTTGTCTTGGATCTTTCAGATCTGAACATTCATGCCACAATAAAGAAAATTACATTGAGAATTATGCTAGGTAGCATTCCACATCAAAAATTATGTTTTTATCATTTACCTACTCGAGGACGAGCAGGAATTAAGCTTGGGGATGCTTGATACGTCTCCAATTTATCTATAATTTTTGATTGTTCCGTGCTATTATATTATCTGTTTTGGACGTTTAATGGGCTTTGTCATGCACTTTTATATTATTTTTGGGACTAACCTACTAACCAAAGGCCCAGTGCAAATTGCTGTTTTTTTTGCCTATTTCAGTGTTTCACAGAAAAGGAATATCGAACGGAATCCAAACGGAATGAAACCTTCGGGAGAGTTATTTCTGGAACAAACGTGATCGAGGAGACTTGGAGTGGACGTCAAGAAAGAAGCAAGGAGGCCACGAGGCAGGAGGGCGCGCCCAGCGAAGCCAGGCGCGCCCCCACCCTCGTGGGCCCCTCGCAGCTCCACCGACCTACTTCTTCCTCCTATATATACTCATATACCCTGAAAACATTCAGGAGCACCATGAAACCCTATTTCCACCACCGCAACCTTCTGTACCCATGAGATCCCATCTTGGGGCCTTTCGGCGCTCCGCCGGAGGGGGAATCGATCACGGAGGGCTTCTACATCAACACCATAGCCTCTCCGATGATGTGTGAGTAGTTTACCACAGACCTTCGGGTCCATAGTTATTAGCTAGATGGCTTCTTCTCTCTCTTTGGATCTCAATACAAAGTTCTCCTCGATTCTCTTGGATATCTATTCGATGTAATTCTTTTTGCGGTGTGTTTGTCGAGATCCGATGAATTGTGGGTTTATGATCAAGATTATCTATGAACAATATTTGATTCTTCTCTGAAATCTTTTATGCATGATTTAAATATCTTTGCAAGTCTCTTTGAATTATCAGTTTGGTTTGGCCTACTAGATTGATCTTTCTTGCAATGGGAGAAGTGCTTAGCTTTGGGTTCAATCTTGCGGTGTCCTTTCCCAGTGACAGCAGGGGCAGCAAGGCACGTATTGTACTATTGCCATCGAGGAAAGATGGGGTTTATATCATATTGCTTGAGTTTATCCCTCTACATCATGTCATCCTGCCTAATGCGTTACTCTATTCTTATGAACTTCATACTCTAGATGCATGCTGGATAGCGGTCGATGTGTGGAGTAATAGTAGTAGATGCAGAATCGTTTCGGTCTACTTGTCACGGACGTGATGCCTATATACATGATCATGCCTAGATATTCTCATAACTATGCGCTTTTTCTATCAATTGCTCGACAGTAATTTGTTCACCCACCGTAGAATTTGCTATCTTGAGAGAAGCCACTAGTGAAACCTATGGCCCCCGGGTCTAATCTCCATTGTATTATTCTCCCGTCAACAAGACATTTCTGTCGCCGTTTATTTTGCAATCTTTATTTTCCAATCTATACAACAAAAATACCAAAAATATTTATCTTATTATCTCTACCAGATCTCACTTTCATAAGTGACCGTGAAGGGATTGACAACCCCTTTATCGTGTTGGTTACGAGGTTCTTGTTTGTTTGTGCAGGTATGTGGGACTTGCGTGTAATCTCCTACTATATTGATACCTTGGTTCTTGAAAAGTGAGGGAAATACTTATGCTACTTTGCTGCATCACCCTTTCCTCTTCAAGGGAAAACCAACGCATGCTCAAGAGGTAGCAAAGACATTGGTCATGATGACAATGTTGAAGATGATGAAGTCCTTCCTCAGATCCAGTCCAACCCGTTATCATCGCCTGCTCCTACGAGTAGTGAACTGATAAGCATTGGCGGTCCCACGACGCCAATCGCACATGATGAATTCTGGGAAGAGCAACACCCCAATTCCCCATTGCAGGAAGTGATTCCTCGCACACCACTAGCTCATGTCACCACCCTGGTGCTTGAGACCCCATAAGCTACAACTGAAGACATGGAGAAGACCACTCCTTCACCAAAGGCGTTGCCCTCTTTATGAAGGCTTCGCAGAGGCCCTAGGCCCCAGGTCTCCATGTCGAGCATTCCTGAAGAGGATGTACAAAACACCAGCTCAGTAGCACGTCAAGTGTTTCCTGAACCCATTCATTCACTAACTGCTCAAGAATCTAAAGCCAAGGAGGCTGAAGACATTCCGGCTGCATCAGCCGATGAAGAAAAAGAAGAATATCGTGAAGTTATTCCCCCTACCAGTGATCCCAGTTGGGGAACGCGGTAATTTCAAAAAAAATCCTATGCACACGCAAGATCCATCTAGGTGATGCATAGCAACGTGAGGGGATAGAGTTGTCTGTGTACCCTCGTAGAACGTAAGCAGAAGCGTTATGACAACGCGATTGATGTAGTCGTACGTCTTCACGATCCGACCGATCCTAGCACCGAAGGTACGGCACCTCCGCGATCTGCACACGTTTAGCCCGGTGACATCCCACGAACTCTAGATTCAGCTGAGGTCGAGGGAGAGTTTTGTCAGCACGACGGCGTGATGACGGTGATGATGAAGTTACTGACGCAGGGCTTCGCCTAAGCTCTACAATGATATGACCGAGGTGGAAACCTATGGAGGGGGCACCACACATGGCTAAACAATCAACTTGTGTGTCTATGGGGTACCCCCCCCTCCCCCGTATATAAAGGAGTGTAGGAGTGGGAGGGCCGGCCCTCACATGGCGCGCCCAAGGGGGGAGTCCTACTCCCGGTGGGAGTAGGATTCCCCCTTCCCTAGTTGGAGTAGGAGAGGAAGGAAGGGGAGAGAGGGAGAAGGAAAGGGGGCCGGCCCCCCACCCCAATTCGGATTGGGCTTGGGGGCCGCTCCCCCACCTAGGCCTCCTCCTCCTCTCTCCCACTAAGGCCCATTAAGGCCCATACACTCCCCGGGGGTTCCGGTAACCACCCGGCACTCTGGTAAATGCCCGAACTCACCCGGAACCATTTCGATGTCCAAACATAGCCTTCCAATATATCGATCTTTATGTCTCGACCATTTCGAGACTCCTCGTCATGTACGTGATTATATCCGGGACTCTGAACTACATTTGGTACATCAAAACACATAAACTCATAATACCGAACGTTAAGCGTGCGGACCCTACGGGTTCTAGAACTATGTAGACATGACCGAGACTCGTCTCCGGTCAATAACCAATAGCAGAGCCTGGATGCTCATATTGGTTCCTACATATTCTATGAAGATCTTTATCGGTCAAACCGCATAACAACATACGTTGTTCCCTTTGTCATCGGTATGTTACTTGCCCGAGAGTCGATCGTCGGTATCTCAATACCTAGTTCAATCTCGTTACCATCAAGTCTCTTTACTCGTTCTGTAATGCAACATCCTGTAACTAACTCATTAGTCACATTGCTTGCAAGGCTTATAGTTATGTGCATTACCGAGAGGGCCCAGAGATACCTCTCCGATACACAGAATGACAAATCCTAATATTGATCTATGCCAACTCAACAAACACCATCGAAGACACGTGTAGAGCATCTTTATAGTCCCCAGTTACGTTGTGGCGTTTGATAGCACACTAAGTGTTCCTCCGGTATTTGGGAGTTGCATAATCTCATAGTCATAGGAGCATTTATAAGTTATGGAGAAAGCAATAGCAGTAAACTAAACGATCAAAGTGCTAAGCTAACGGATGGGTCAAGTCAATCACATCATTCTCTAATGATGTGATCACGTTCATCAAATGACAACTCTTTGTCCATGGCTAGGAAACTTAACCATCTTTGATTAACGAGCTAGTCAAGTAGGGCATACTAGTGACACTCGGTTTGTCTATGTATTCACACATGTACTAAGTTTCCAGTGAATACAATTCTAGCATGAATAATAAACATTTATCATGATATAAAGAAATATAAATAACAACTTTATTATTGCCTCTAGGGCATATTTCCTTCAGTCTCCCACTTGCACTAGAGTCAATAATCTAGATTACATTGTAATGATCCTAACACCCATGGAGTCTTGGTGTTGATCATATTTTGCTCGTGAGAGAGGCTTAGTCAACGGGTCTGCAACATTCAGATCCGTACGTATCTTGCAAATCTCTATGTCTCCCTCCTTGACTTGATCGTAGATGGAATTGAAGCGTCTCTTGATGTGCTTGGTTCTCTTGTGAAATCTGGATTCCTTTGCCAAGGCAATTGCACCAGTATTGTCACAAAAGATTTTCATTGGACCCGATGCACTAGGTATGACACCTAGATTGGATATGAAATCCTTCATCCAGACTCCTTCATTTTGCTGCTTCCGAAGCAGCTATGTACTCCGCTTCACATGTAGATCCCGCCACGACGCTCTGCTCGGAACTGCACCAACTGACAGCTCCACCATTCAACAAAAATACGTATCCTGTTTGTGACTTAGAGGCATCCGGATCAGTGTTAAAGCTTGCATCGACGTAACCGTTTATGTTGAGCTCTTTGTCACCTCCATAAACGAGAAACATATCCTTAGTCCTTTTCAGGTATTTCAGGATGTTCTTGACCGATGTCCAGTGATCCACTCCTGGATTACTTCGGTACCTCCCTGCTAAACTGATAGCAAGGCACACATCAGGTCTGGTACACAGCATTGCATACAAGATAGAACCTATGGCTGAAGCATAGGGATTGACTTTAATTTTCTCTCTATCTTCTGCAGTGGTCGGGCATTGAGTCTGACTCAACTTCACACCTTGTAACACAAGCAAGAACCCTTTATATGCTTGATCCATTTTGAACTTCTTCAAAACTTTATCAAGGTGTGTGCTTTGTGAAAGTCCAATTAAGTGTCTTGATCTATCTCTATAGATCTTGATGCCCAATATATAAGAAGCTTCACCGTGGTCTTTCATTGAAAAATTCTTATTAAAGTATCCTTTTATGCTATTCAGAAATTCAATATCATTTCCGATCAGCAATATGTCATCCACATATAATATCAGAAATGCTACAGAGCTCCCACTCACTTTCTTCTAAATACAGGCTTCTCCAAAAGTCTGTATAAAACCATATGCTTTGATCACACTATCAAAGCGTATATTCCAACTCCGAGAGGCTTGCACCAGTCCATAAATGGATCGCTGGAGCTTGCACACTTTGTTAGCACCCTTTGGATCGACAAAACCTTTTGGTTGCATCATATACAACTTTTCTTTAAGATATCCATTAAGGAATGCAGTTTTGACATCCATTTGCCAAATTTTATAATCATAAAATGTGGCAATTGCTAACATGGTTCAGATGGACTTAAGGATCGCTATGGGTGAGAAGGTCTTATCGTAGTCAACTCCTTGAACTTGTCAAAAACCTTTTGCAACAAGTCGAGCTTTGTAGACAGTAATATTACCGTCAACGTCAGTCTTCTTCTTGAAGATCCATTTATTCTCTATGGCTTTCCGATCATCGGGCAAGTCAACCAAAGTCCACACTTTATTCTCATACATGGATCCCATCTCAGATTTCATGGCCTCAAGCCATTTTGCGGAATCTGGGCTCATCATCGCTTCCTCATAGTTCGTAGGATCGTCATGGTCAAGTAACATGACCTCTAGAATAGGATTATCGTACCACTCTGGTGCGGATCTTACTCTGGTAGACCTACGAGGTTCGGTAGAAACTTGATCAGAAGTTTCATGATCATCATCATTAGCTTCCTCACTTACTGGTGTAGGAATCATTGGAACTAATTTCTGTGATGAACTACTTTCCAATAAGGGAGCAGGTACAGTTACCTCATCAAGTTCTACTTTCCTCCCACTCACTTCTTTCGAGAGAAACTCCTTCTCTAGAAAGGATCCATTCTTAGCAACGAATATCTTGCCTTCGGATCTGTGATAGAAGATGTACCCAACAGTCTCCTTTGGGTGTCCTATGAAGACACATTTCTCCGATTTGGGTTCGAGCTTATCAGGTTGAAGCTTTTTCACATAAGCATCGCAGCCCCAAACTTTAAGAAACGACAACTTGGGTTTCTTGCCAAACCATAGTTCATAAGGTGTCGTCCCAACAGATTCCGATGGTGCCCTATTTAACGTGAATGCAGCCGTCTCTAAAGCATAACCCCAAAACGATAGTGGTAAATCAGTAAGAGACATCATAGATCACACCATATCTAATGAAGTGCGGTTACGACGTTCGGACACACCATTACGCTATGGTGTTCCAGGTGACGTGAGTTGTGAAACTATTCCGGATTGTTTCAAATGAAGACCAAACTCGTAACTCAAATATTCTCCTCCACGATCAGATCGTAGAAACTTTATTTTCTTGTTACGATGATTTTCCACTTCACTCTAAAATTCTTTGAACTTTTCAAATGTTCCAGACTTATGTTTCATCAAGTAGATATACCCATATCTGCTAAAATCATCTGTGAAGGTAAGAAAATAACGATACCCGCTGCGAGCATCAACACTCATCGGACCGCATACATCAGTATGTATTATTTCCAATAAGTCTGTTGCTCGCTCCATTGTTCCAGAGAACGGAGTCTTAGTCATCTTGCCCATGAGGCATGGTTCGCAAGCATCAAGTGATTCCAAAAGCCCATCAGCATGGAGTTTCTTCATGCGTTTTACACCAATATGACCTAAACAGCACTGCCACAAATAAGTTGCACTATAATTATTAAACTTATATCTTTTAGCTTCAATACTATGAACATGTGTATCACTACTATCAAGATTTAGTAAAAATAGACCACTCATCCAGGGTGCATGACCATAAAAGATATTACTCATATAAATAGAACAACCATTATTCTCTGATTTAAATGAATAACCGTCTTGCATCAAATAAGATCAAGATATAATGTTCATGCTCAACGCTAGCACCAAATAACAATTATTTAGGTCTAAAGCTAACCCCGAAGGTAGATGTAGAGGTAGCATGCCGACGGTGATCACATTGACTTTGGAACCATTTCCCACGTGCATCGTCACCTCGTCCTTGGCTAATCTTCGCTTAATCTGTAGCCCCTATTTCCAGTTGCAAATATTAGCAACAGAACCATTATCAAATACCCAGGCGCTACTGCGGGCATTAGTAAGGTACACATCAATAACATGTATATCAAATATACCTTTCACTTTGCCATCCTTCTTCTCCGCCCAATACTTGGCGCAGTTCCGCTTCCAGTGACCAGTCCCTTTGAAGTAGAAGCACTCAGTCTCAGGCTTAGGTCCAGACTTGGGTTTATTCACTTGAGTAGCAACTTGCTTGCTGTTCTTCTTGAAGTTCCCCTTATTCCCTTTACCCTTGTTCTTGAAACTAGTGGTCTTGTTTACCATCAAAATTTGATGCTCCTTCTTGATTTCTACCTCTGCAGCCTTTAGCATTGCGAAGAGCTCGGGAATTGTCTTATCCATCCCTTTCATATTATAGTTCATCACGAAGCTCTTGTAGCTTGGTGGCAGTTGTCGGATCTGGGTTCTGGCAGACCCTTGAGGTTCGAACACTAGGGTGCGCGAGAAGGTTTTCTCCTTATCGATCCACGCCCTGGCTCTCTAAGATCTCGCAGACGAACATGGCAAACTCACAACACAGAAAGACACAAGATTTATACTGGTTCGGGCCACCGTTGTGGTGTAATACCCTACTCCAGTGTGGTGGTGGTGGATTGCCTCTTGGGCTAATGATGAATAGTACAAGGGGAAGAACAGCCTCCTGAGGTTGAGGTGTTCCTGTGCTTGGCGAACTTGTGTGTGGCCTTGGTGGGGTGGGTCTGGTCCAAGGTCATCTCTCCCTCTACGGTGGTGGCTAGTCCTATTTATTGAGGCCCTGGTCCTCTCCCTAAATATTGAGCGGGAAGGGAGCCAACTACGGCCAATTCAAAAGGGGACAACTAGTACAAGCTATCCTGACAAAAGGTGGTATTCGCCTGCAAAAGGCTCTGGTGATGACGCCGTCTTGGGCTCCATGGTGACCTCCGCCTTGCCGTCCTTCTGGTCTTGGTCTTGTTGCACCAATATGGAAACCTTTGCTTGATGCCTCGGCACTCCGCGCCTGCGCTTGCCCTCTTAGCACCAAAGAGGAAACAAGGACGTTGCGTGCACAGGCGCCCGCCTGGTCTCGATCGCCATGGCTCATGTCATGAGGACCTCAGGAGGTTTGTCTTGCCTTGATCTGTCTGCCCCTCGCGAGCCTACCTGGCGAGGCCGCTCTTGAGGAGGTCTTGCATCGTCCGCCCCACGAGGCTTGGCCCCTCACGAGGGTCTTGAATGTCTTGTCGATGAAGGTGGCCCGTACGAACCTGCTAGCCCAGCCATGCCGTGGGCCGCAGGAAGGCAAGTCTAGGGATCCCCGTTCCCAGAACATCGACAGTAGCCCCCGGGCCCAAGGCGCGCTCGGGCTTGGCTTTGAGGCGAAGCCAAAGGGTCAAGCACGGATCGCCGCGGGCCCCAAAAGCTTGCGGCCTTGGTTGACGTGTGGCGGTTGATTGGACGTGGGCATCTCCGCTTCCCCATGCTGCCTCGGCAACTGCCTGACTTGACAAAAAGGCTGGCGCAGATAGTGCTTGCCTTAATTGCTTCTTCCTTACCTTGCTCTAGACCCCCTTTCTCTCTCCTTGTTGTTGAAACTTCCAGATGCACCTCGACTTCACTCCACATCTGCGTCCAATGGCGCCGCGCAAGGTCAAGTCCTCCTCGGCGCCGGCTTGGTTCGAGCCAGCCCTTGACGCGTCCACTGTTACGGAGAAGAGCCTAACCACCACGCACTTGCTGACGGCGGGGGCGAGCAACGAGACGGGGAAGACGGAGCTCCGGCATGCCTCCGACGAGCCGGAGCCTGAGGGAAGCACCTTCTTCCCTTTCTTCACGAGCAGCATCACCGCCGGGTTGGTTCCCCCTTTCTCTGACTTCTTCTTCGAGGTCCTCGACCACTTCAGGTTGTAGGCGCTGCATCTCCATCCCAATTCGGTCCTTCTTTTGTCTATCTTCGCCTACTATTGCAAGGCGTACCTGGGCGTGATGCCATCCGTGGCACTGTTGCGCCACTTCTTATTCCTCCGCGTCACCGGTGGCCATATCTCCGGGAGCGCCAACTTCATAGCGGCCGGCCAGGCCAACTCGATCTCGAACACCGGGAAGAGGGTCGACAACATCAGGGCCAAATGGGTCATGATGAGTGCGAAGTGCTCTCATCCATGCTTGGAACTGCCGACAGAGGCGCCCCAATCTGACAAGGGGTGGTCTCGTGCAGAGCTCGCTGATGACGGGCATCGTCGATGTTGGAGCAGATGAAGGCCGATTTGAAGCCGGGCAATGCGAAAGCGGCCAAGGTGACGGGGGTCATGCTCCTGAGGGAATTCTTGGCGCTACGCATTGCTCCACTCCAGGTGCGCACACGCCCTTTATGGAAGCTTCGGGATGAAGAGGACAAGGTTCGTCTGAGCCCGACGGCTCTGCCTGATGATGAGCTGACTGCAGTTCTGCGCCACTTGGTTGGGGACAACCAGGGATACCCGCCAAGCGCCTTCCTTCCTTTGTTCAATCGCAAGGACTGGGAGCAATTCGTTGCCTCCAGGCCGACCTTTGACGCGCGTGGGCTGGTGTCGCCGGTGCTCACTGGGGCCTCCGCAACACCGAAGCCAGTGGGGGCGTCTTCTGACGAGTCCTGCGGGGAGGAAGGGGAGGAGGAAGACTCGGAGGAGATCCCCGAGGGAATGGGGGAGAACTCCCCCTTAAGCAAGGCTGACATCCTCCGCTCCCTTCTAGATGATGCCGAGGTCGTGCCCGCCAGGAGGTGAGGGAGCTGCCCCCTATCCCGACAAGGGGTAGGTCGTCGCTGGTCTCTCAGGATACTAACTCCGCCATGGTGCCACCTGGGGCCGGCTCCGGCCCTTCTGCTGCACCGTCTTCTGCTCTCGGAGCTCATGTGCCCACTCCTCAGGCCCCGATGCTTTCGGGTTTCAGGCTCACCAAGCGAAGGTGGACTATGTCGCGGTGGATCAGTAAGTGCTTCGAGCTTCGTCTTGTTCCAGCTTGTACTTGCTATTTTCTGACATTCACCCTCGGATATCAGGCCGGCATCTTCAGCGAAGAAGATGAGGGAGGGTGCCGCGGTCGTGCCCCCTCCGCGGAGAAGAGAGGCGATAGCACCCGCACCTCCCCTGCCCGATCACCCTCGCGAAGCCAAGAGGAGCATCGGCAGGATGAAACAGCCCCCGTGGCCCCGCTGGCTCCGGAAGCGCCGACACCCGGCTCTGCTGATGAGATCCCGAGGGCTCTGGAGCCCTCGATCTACCAGGCTCTGGTAACGACATCGCCTCCTCCTCCTGCTGCTCCTCTGGCTCCAAATTCTTCTGCTCCCTCCGTATCCTTGGAGAGTGTCTTCTCAGGGATGGCCAAGCTGCGGGAAGACCTTCTGGGCGCGGACCCGCACCTAGTGACCGGGCGTCTGGAGCTGGCCTCAGGCTGGCTTCACTTCGACTCGGTCATTCGAGCGTCACTGAGCCAGGCTGCGGCGGCCTCTGGGCAGGGGAAGCAGGCCGCTGCCAGAGCTGCGGCCCATCGCGAGGCAACGCTGAAGGACGCCGATGAAGGAAATATGCCCTAGAGGCAATAATAAAGCTATTATTTATTTCCTTATATCATGATAAATGTTTATTATTCATGCTAGAATTGTATTAACCGGAAACATAATACATGTGTGAATACATAGACAAACAGAGTGTCACTAGTATGCCTCTACTTGACTAGCTCGTTGATCAAAGATGGTTATGTTTCCTAACCATAGACATGAGTTGTCATTTGATTAATGGGATCACCTCATTAGGAGAATGATGTGATTGACTTGACCCATTCCGTTAGCATAGCACTTGATCGTTTAGTTTGTTGCTATTGCTTTCTTCATGACTTATACATGTTCCTATGACTATGAGATTATGCAACTCCCGTTTACCGGAGGAACACTTTGTGTGCCACCAAACGTCACAACGTAACTGGGTGATTATAAAGGTGCTCTACAGGTGTCTTTGAAGGTACTTGTTGGGTTGGCGTATTTCGAGATTAGGATTTGTCACTCCGATTGTCGGAGAGGTATCTCTGGGCCCTCTCGGTAATGCACATCACTTAAGCCTTGCAAGCATTGCAACTAATGAGTTAGTTGTAGGATGATGTATTACGGAACGAGTAAAGAGACTTGCCGGTAACGAGATTGAACTAGGTATTGAAATACCGACGATCGAATCTCGGGCAAGTAACATACCGATGACAAAGGGAACAACGTATGTTGTTTGTGGTCTGACCGATAAAGATCTTTGTAGAATATGTGGGAGCCAATATGAGCATCCAGGTTCCGCTATTGGTTATTGACCAGAGACGTGTCTCGGTCATGTCTACATTGTTCTTGAACCCGTAGGGTCCGCACGCTTAAGGTTTCGATGACAGTTATATTATGAGTTTATGGGTTTTGATGTACCAAAGGAGTTCGGAGTCCTGGATGAGATCGGGGGCGTGACGAGGAGTCTCGAAATGGTCGAGACATAAAGATCGATATATTGGACGACTATATTCGGACATCAGAAAGGTTCCGAGTGATTCGGGTATTTTTCAGAGTACCGGAGAGTTACGGGAATACGTATTGGGCCTTATTGGGCCATACGGGAAAGAAGGAAAAGGGCCTCAAGGGTGACCGCACCCCTCCCCTTGGTCTGGTCCGAATTGGACTAGGGAAGGGGGGCGCCCCCTTCCTTCCTTCTCCTTTTCCCTTCCTCTTTTCCTATTCCATATGGGAGGTGGAATCCTACTAGGACTCCACACTTGGCGCGCCCCCTCCTAGGGCCAGCCTCCTCCTCCCTTGCTCCTTTATATACGGGTGCAGGGGGCACCCCAAAGACACAACAATTGATCATTGATCTCTTAGCCGTGTGCGGTGCCCCCTTCCACCATAATCCTCGATAATATTGTAGCGGTGCTTAGGCGAAGCCCTGCGACAGTAGAACATCAAGATCGTCACCACACCGTCGTGCTGACGGAACTCTTCCCCAACATTCTGCTGGATCGGAGTCCGGGGATCGTCATTGAGCTGAACGTGTGCTAGAACTCGGAGGTGCCATAGTTTCGGTGCTTGATCGGTCAGGCCATGAAGACGTATGACTACATCAACCGTGTTGTGCTAACGCTTCCGCTTTCGGTCTACGAGGGTATGTAGACAACACTCTCCTCTCTCATTGCTATGCATGACCATGATCTTGCGTGTGCGTAGGAAATTTTTTGAAGTTACTACGTTACCCAACAGTGGCATCCGAGCCTAGGTTTTATGCGTTGATGTTATGCACGAGTAGAACACAAGTGAGTTGTGGGTGATATAAGTCATACTGCTTACCAGCATGTCATACTTTGGTTCGGCGGTATTGTTGGATGAAGCGGCCCGGACCGACATTACGCGTACGCTTACGCGAGACTGGTTCTACCGACGTGCTTTGCACACAGGTGGCTGGCGGGTGTCAGTTTCTCCAACTTTAGTTGAACCAAGTGTGGCTACGCCCGGTCCTGGCGAAGGTTAAAACAGCACCAACTTGGCAAACTATCGTTGTGGTTTTGATGCGTAGGTAAGAACGGTTCTTGCTAAGCCCGTAGCAGCCACGTAAAACTTGCAACAACAAAGTAGAGGACGTCTAACTTGTATTTACAGGGCATGTTGTGATGTGATATGGTCAAGACATGATGCTAAATTTTATTGTATGAGATGATCATGTTTTGTAACCGAGTTATCGGCAACTGGCAGGAGCCATATGGTTGTCGCTTTATTGTATGCAATGCAATCCCGCTGTAATGCTTTACTTTATCACTAAGCGGTAGCGATAGTCGTGGAAGCATAAGATTGGCGAGCAGACAACGATGCTATGATGGAGATCAAGGTGTCGTGCTGGTGACGATGGTGATCATGACGGTACTTCGGAGATGGAGATCACAAGTACAAGATGATGATGGCCATATCATATCATTTATATTGATTGCATGTGATGTTTATCTTTTATGCATCTTATCTTGCTTTGATTGACGGTAGAATTATAAGATGACCCCTCACTAAATTATCAAAGTATAAGTGTTCTCCCTGAGTATGCACCGTTGAGAAAGTTCTTCGTGCTGAGACACCACGTGATGATCGGGTGTGATAGGCTCTACGTTCAAATACAGCGGGTGCAAAATAGTTGCACACGGGGAATACTCAGGTTAAACTTGACGAGCCTAGCATATAACAGATATGGCCTCGGAACACGGAGACCGAAAGGTCGAGCGTGAATCATATAGTAGATATGATCAACATAGTGATGTTCACCATTAAAACTACTCCATCTCACGTGATGATCGGACATGGTTTAGTTGATTTGGATCACGTGATCACTTAGAGGATTAAAGGGATGTCTATCTAAGTGGGAGTTCTTAAGTAATATGATTAATTGAACTTTAATTTATCATGAACTTAGTCCTGGTAGTATTAGCATATCTATGTTGTAGATCAATAGCTCGCGTTTAGCTCCCCTGTTTTATTTTTGATATGTTCCTAGAGAAATCTAAGTTGAAAAATGTTAGTAGCAATGATGCGGATTGGATCCGTGATCTGAGGTTTATCCTCATTGCTGCATAGAAGAATTATGTCCTTGATGCACCGCTAGGTGACAGGCCTATTGCAGGAGCAGATGCAAACGCTATGAACATCTGGCTAGCTCAATATGATGACTACTAGATAGTTTAGTGCACCATGCTTAACGGCTTAGAATCGAGACTTCAAAGACGTTTTGAACGTCATGGACCATATAAGATGTTCTAGGAGTTGAAGTTAATATTTCAAGCAAATACCCGAGTTGAGAGATATGAAGTCTCCAACAAGTTCTATAGCTGAAAGATGGAGGAGAATAGCTCAAGCAGTGAGCATGTGCTCAGATTGTCTGGGTACTACAATCGCTTGAATCAAGTGGGAGTTAATCTTCCAGATAAAATAGTGATTGACAGAATTCTCTAGTCACCATCACCAAGTTAGTAGAACTTTGTGATGAACTATGATATGCAAGGGATAACGGAAACGATTCCCAAGCTCTTCGTAATGCTGAAATCGACGAAGGTAGAAATCAAGAAAAATATCAAGTGTTGATGGTAGACAAGACCACTAGTTTCAAGAAAAGGGCAAAGGGAAGAAGGGGAACTTCAAGAAGAACGGCAAGCAAGTTGCTGCTCAAGTGAAGAAGCCCAAGTCTGGTCCTAAGCCTGAGACTAAGTGCTTCTACTGCAAAGGGACTGGTCACTGGAAGTGGAACTGCCCCAAGTATTTGGCGGATAAGAAGGATGGCAAAGTGAACAAAGGTATATTTGATATACAGATTATTGATGTGTATTTTACTAGTGTTTGTAGCAACCCCTCGGTATTTGATACGGGTTCAGTTGCTAAGAGTAGTAACTCGAAACGGGAGTTGCAGAATGAACATAGACTAGTTAAGGGTGAAGTGACGATGTGTGTTGGAAGTGGTTCCAAGATTGATATGATCATCATCGCACACTCCCTATACTTTTGGGATTAGTGTTGAACCTAAATAAGTGTTATTTGGTGTTTGCGTTGAGCATGAATATGATTTGATCATGTTTATTGCAATACGGTTATTCATTTAAGTAAGAGAATAAATTGTTGTTCTATTTACATGAATAAAACCTTATATGGTTACACACCCAATGAAAATGGTTCGTTGGATCTCGATCATAGTGATACACATATTCATAATATTGAAACCAAAAGATGCAAAGTTAATAATGATGGTGCAATTTATTTGTGGCACTGCCGTTTAGGTCATATTGGTGTAAAGCGCATGAAGAAAATCCATGCTGATGGGCTTTTGGAATCACTTGATTACGAATCAGTTGATGCTTGCGAACCATGCCTCATGGGCAAGATGACTAAGACTCCATTCTCCAGAACAATGGAGCGAGCAACAGATTTGTTGGAAATCATACATACTGATGTATGTGGTCCGATGAATACTGAGGCTCGTGGCAGGTATCATTATTTTTTGATCTTCACAGATGATTTAAGCAGATATGGGTATATCTACTTAATGAAACATAAGTCTGAAACATTTGAAAAGTTCAAAGAATTTCAGAGTGAAGTTGAAAATCATCGTAACAAGAAAATAAAGTTTCTACGATCTGATCATGGAGGACAATATTTGAGTTATGAGTTTGGTCTACATTTGAAACAATGCGGAATAGTTTCGCAACTCACGCCACACGGAACACCACAGCGTAATGGTGTGTCCGAACGTCGTAATCGTATTTTATTAGATATGGTGCGATCTATGATGTCTCTTACCGATCTACCACTATCGTTTTGGGGTTATGCATTAGAGACAGCTGCATTCATGTTAAATAGGGCACCATCTAAATCCGTTGAGACGACACCGTATGAACTATGGTTTGGCAAGAAACCTAAGTTGTCGTTTCTTAAAGTTTGAGGTTGCAATGCTTATGTGAAAAAGTTTCAACCTGATAAGCTCTAACCCAAATCGGAGAAGTGCGTCTTCATAGGATACCCAAAATAAAATGTTGGGTACACCTTCTATCAAAGATCCGAAGGCAATATATTCGTTGCTTTGAATGGATCCTTTCTAGAAAAGGAGTTTCCCTCGAAAAAAGTGAGTGGGGGGGAAGTAGAACTTGATGAGGTAACTGTACCTGCTCCCTTATTGGAAAGTAGTTCATCACAGAAATCTGTTCCTGTGAGTACTACACCGATTAGTGAGGAAGCTAATGATGATGATCATGTAACTTCAGATCAAGTTACTACCGAACCTCATAGGTAAACCAGAATGAGATCCGCACTAGAGTGGTACGGTAATCCTGTTCTGGAGGTCATGTTACTTGACCATGACGAGCCTATGAACTATGAGGAAGCGATGATGAGCCCAGATTCCGCGAAATGGCTTGAGGCCATGAAATCTGAGATGAGATCCATGTATGAGAACAAAGTATGGACTTTGATTGACTTGCCCAATGATTGGTGAGCCATTGAGATTAAATGGATCTTCAAGAGGAAGACGGACGCTGATAGTAGTGTTACTATCTATAAAGCTAGAATTGTCGCAAAAAGGTTTTCGACAAGTTCAAGGTGTTGACTACGATGAGAGTTTCTCACTCGTATCTATGCTTAAGTCTGTCTGAATCATGTTAGCAATTGCCGCATTTTATGAAATCTGGCAAATGGATAAACAAAACTGCATTCCTTAATGGATTTATTAAAGAAGAGTTGTATAGGATGCAACCAGAAGGTTTTGTCAATCCTAAAGGTACTAACAAAATATGCAAGCTCCAGCGATCCATCTATGGACTGGTGCAAGCATCTCGGAGTTGGAATATACGCTTTCATAAGTTGATCAAAGCATATAGTTTTATACAGACTTGCGGTGAAGCCTGTATTTACAATAAAGTGAGTGGGAGCACTACAGCATTTCTGATAAGTATATGTGAAAGACATATTGTTGATCGGAGATAATGTAGAATTATTCTACAAAGCATAAAGGAATGTTTGAAAGGAGTTTTCAAAGAAAGACCTCGGTGAAGCTGCTTACATATTGAGCATCAAGATCTATAGAGATAGATCAAGATCCTTGATAAGTTTTTCAATGAGTACATACCTTGACAAGATTTTGAAGTAGTTCAAAATGGAACAGCCAAAGAAGAAGTTCTTGCCTGTGTTACAAGGTGTGAAGTTGAGTAAGACTCAAAACCCGACCACGACAGAAGAGAGAGAGAGAATGAAAGTCATTCCCTATGCCTTAGCCATACGTTCTATAAAGTATGCCATGCTGTGTACCAGACCTATTGTATACCCTGCCCTGAGTTTGGCAAGGGAGTACAATAGTGATCTAGGATTAGATCACTGGACATTGGTCAAAATTATCCTTAGTGGAATAAGGATATGTTTCTCGATTATGGAGGTGACAAAAGGGTCGTCGTAAAGGGTTACGTCGATGCAAGTTTTGACACTGATCCAGATGACTCTAAGTCTCAATCTGGATACATATTGAAAGTGGGAGCAATTAGCTAGAATATCTCCATGCAGAGCATTGTTGACATAGAAATTTGCAAAATACTTACGGATCTGAATGTGGCAGCCCGTTGACTAAACTTCTCTCACAAGCAAAACATGATCACACCTCAGTACTATTTGGGTGTTAATCACATAGCGATGTGAACTAGATTATTGACTCTAGTAAACCCTTTGGGTGTTGGTCACATGTCGATGTGAACTATGGGTGTTAATCACATGGTGATGTGAACTATTGATGTTAAATCACATGGCGATGTGAACTAGATAATTGACTCTAGTGCAAGTGGGAGACTGAAGGAAATATGCCCTAGAGGCAATAATAAAGCTATTATTTATTTCCTTATATCATGATAAATGTTTATTATTCATGCTAGAATTGTATTAACCGGAAACATAATACATGTGTGAATACATAGACAAACAGAGTGTCACTAGTATGCCTCTACTTGACTAGCTCGTTGATCAAAGATGGTTATGTTTCCTAACCATAGACATGAGTTGTCATTTGATTAACGGGATCACATCATTAGGAGAATGATGTGATTCACTTGACCCATTCCGTTAGCATAGCACTTGATCGTTTAGTTTGTTGCTATTGCTTTCTTCATGACTTATACATGTTCCTATGACTATGAGATTATGCAACTCCCGTTTACCGGAGGAACACTTTGTGTGCCACCAAATGTCACAACGTAACTGGGTGATTATAAAGGTGCTCTATAGGTGTCTCCGAAGGTACTTGTTGGGTTGGCGTATTTCGAGATTAGGATTTGTCACTCCGATTGTCGGAGAGGTATCTCTGGGCCCTCTCGGTAATGCACATCACTTAAGCCTTGCAAGCATTGCAACTAATGAGTTAGTTGCAGGATGATGTATTACGGAACGAGTAAAGAGACTTGCCGGTAACGAGATTGAACTAGGTATTGAGATACCGACGATCGAATCTTGGGCAAGTAACATACCGATGACAAAGGGAACAACGTATGTTGTTATGCGGTCTGACCGATAAAGATCTTCGTAGAATATGTGGGAGCCAATATGAGCATCCAGGTTCCGCTCTTGGTTATTGACCGGAGACGTGTCTCGGTCATGTCTACATTGTTCTCGAACCCGTAGGGTCCGCACGCTTAAGGTTTCGATGACAGTTATATTATGAGTTTATGAGTTTTGATGTACCGAAGGCGTTCGGAGTCCCGGATGAGATCGGGGACATGACGAGGAGTCTCGAAATGGTCAAGACATAAAGATCGATATATTGGACGACTATATTCGGACATCGGAAAGGTTCCGAGTGATTCGGGTATTTTTTGGAGTACCGGAGAGTTATAGGAATACGTATTGGGCCTTATTGGGCCATACGGGAAAGAAGGAAAAGGGCCTCAAGGGTGACCGCACCCCTCCCCTTGGTCTGGTCCGAATTGGACTAGGGAAGGGGGCGCCCCCTTCCATCCTTCTCCCTTTCCCTTCCTCTTTTCCTATTCCATATGGGAGGTGGAATCCTACTAGGACTAGAGAGTCCTAGTAGGACTCCACACTTGGCGCGCCCCCTCCTAGGGCCGGCCTCCTCCTCCCTTGCTCCTTTATATACGGGTGCAGGGGCACCCCAAAGACACAACAATTGATCATTGATCTCTTAGCCGTGTGCGGTGCCCCCTTCCACCATAATCCTCGATAATATTGTAGCGGTGCTTAGGCAAAGCCCTGTGACAGTAGAACATCAAGATCGTCACCACGCCGTCGTGCTGACGGAACTCTTCCCTGACATTCTGCTGGATCGGAGTCCGGGGATCGTCATTGAGCTGAACGTGTGCTAGAACTCAGAGGTGCCGTAGTTTCGGTGCTTGATCGGTCGGGCCGTGAAGACGTACGACTACATCAACCGTGTTGTGCTAACGCTTCCGCTTTCGGTCTACGAGGGTACGTAGACAACACTCTCCTCTCTCATTGCTATGCATGACCATGATCTTGCATGTGCGTAGGAAATTTTTTGAAATTACTACATTACCCAACAGCCGAGGCCACTTGCGACCGCTGCCGAGAGTTAGAGGGTGAGCTGAAGAGGCCGCGCGAAGGAGGCACGCGACCGCGAAGCGAAGGAGGAGGAGATGAAGGCTCAGGAGGACGCCATCAAGGGCCGCAGCGCCCAGATGGGGGAGCTGACGAAGGCGCGGGCCGTGGAGCGCAGCCGACTGGAGGAACTGGAGCAGAGGGCGAAGACGAGGGAGGCCGAGCTTGATGATGAGGCGAAGGTCTTGGCCGAAGACCGTGAGGCCTTCTCGCTTCTTGAGAAGAGGTCCAGCGTGGTGCTGAAGTCACTGTACAAGAAGGGCCTAGAGAAGCCGCCGACCACCAACGAGGATGGCCCTGCTCAACTGCTCCCTCAGTTGGTGAAGGCGCTTGAGGAAGTCATGGGGGGCATCGGTCCTATGGCTGAGGCAGAGGCTTGTGTCCTTTCTTCAGCTGCGTTGACGCGTGTCTTCAGCCATCTGTACCTTCACGACCCCAATGCCCGCCTTGATGAGCTGCTGGAGCCCGTAGCTGATGAGCATTGTGCGGCCGCCGCCGCAACCGTGAAAGGTCAGGTGGAGGCCCTGCTGAAGAAGTTCTGCGGCTTCGTCCTCGCTCCTTTGACCGGCGATGCCACCGATCCTGAAGATGACGATGTCCAGGGGTGACTTGCGGCTGCTTTCCTGTTTCGTTCCTGCAATACGCATCAGGCCTCGTGGAGGCGTTAAAACTTTCATTTGATATTGTGAGGACAATATGTCTTGTAATATTTGCTTCGAGATTTTGTGATTTTCTTCCTATTTGCTTTTTGTTCTGCATCGGCAGAGCCCGGCCCCACGCATACCTCAACCGCCGTTGGGCCGACCGAAGACCAGGACGGACCAAGGAGTGAGGGGCTACGTGACCAGTTAGGCTCCTGGGTCACGATACTCAGGAGTCCCCCTTGACGTGCAAACAGCTTACAGGGAGAGTACGCGAGGATAGGTTGATGTTCTACGTCGGCAGAGCCCGGCCCCGCGCATACCTCAACCGCCGTTGGGCCGACCGGAGACCAGGACGGACCAAGGAGTGAGGGGCTACGTGACCAGTTAGGCTCCTGAGTCACGATGCTCAGGAGTCCCCCTTGACATGCAAACAATCTCTATACCTTGGCCCTCGCCGAGGCTCGGCTTGGGAGGGGCGTGCGATGACCAGGTCCGAGAGACCTGGCTGGGTGGCATATGCTTGGGCGTGATCCGAGCGCAGCCCCTGTGTCCAGCCCCCTCGCGCGGCCTTCCCGAGGAGAGGTGTTGCGATGAGGCCAGACGTTGAGCTCTAGGCTCCCTGAGGTTGGTGCGACCGCGAGAACGCCCTCAATTGTTTATCACCAGCGCGGAGCATAGTGCTTCCGCTTGTGCACGGGCATAGCGCTCCTCAGTAGTGTCGACGGCCAGCGCGGAGCATGGTGCTTCCACTTGTGCGTGGGAGGGGGCTCCCTCTGCGGAGAGCCCCTGGGGCATGTACAGCCCCGCCCTGACACGTGGCTTGCACGGCAGGGCTAGACAAGGTGTATCTGGGCACTCGTGAGCCAGCGCGGGACTCACGAGGCCCTACCTCAAGGTGGGTTGCGTCTGGTCTTGGTTCTTGTTCGCTGTGTTTGTCCTGCGAGGTGGTAAGACGACCTGCGCCGAATGAATTTCTTGAGATTACCACGTGAGAGAGCCAAGCACCAACGGCCCCAGGAGGTGACGTAAACGGGGCCGTCTCGCTAGACAGAGCTCAGCCGTTGGATTTATCGATGCTGCAGGGACGGACCCGAGCACAGACGCCCTGCTCAGCTAACTCACGCGAAGGGTCCTGAAGAAAGACGGCCTACGCGCGGTCCCCATGATGGGTTGTGACCGAGCAAGTAGTAATCATAGATGGGTCGAACATGAGGGTAGCAGGCTTAAATAAGTGCATGAGACATACGTGCCACTAGGTCAGGCCCGAGCGGCTTGGGAATGATGCAGCCCGAGGGGCGCTCCCAACAAGGTAAGCTAAAGACATAAAGAAAAAGGGCTACATGCCACAGGGACGGACCCACGCAGCCTGGGAATGATGCAGCCCAAGGGGCGCTCCCAGCTAAATGACTTGGAAAGATGTCACCCGGTTATGTTGACGAAGGAGAGTTGAAGCAGCTGAAGGTACGGCGAAGGGGTTGCTCCTCACGAGCCTTCGGAGCTCTGAGCCTCGGGAGGCTCTGGGGCTCAGGTGGTTCGTTGAGGACCGTCTCCATCTCCATCAGGACGGCATGGTTCCTGGCCTCCTGAGCCGCCAGTAGACGCCGCAGGTTGCGCTGGTAGGCGGCCGATACGCTCGGCAGGCCAAAGGGCATGCGAACATAGCTGTGCGGTGGGCCCTCACAGCGTCCCACACGCAAAGGCCAGAAAAGCTCCTGAGAAGCGACTGAGGGAGTCCTGGATTAGGGGGTCTCCAGACAGCCGGACTATATCCTTTGGCCGAACTGTTGGACTATGAAGATACAAGATTGAAGACTCCGTCTCGTGTCCGGATGGGACTCTCCTTGGCGTGGAAGGCAAGCTAGGCAATACGGATATGTAGATATCCTCCCTTGTAACCGACTCTGTGTAACCCTAGCCCCCTCCGGTGTCTATATAAACCGGAGGGTTTAGTCCATAGGACAACAGACAATCATACCATAGGCTAGCTTCTAGGGTTTAGCCTCTACGATCTCGTGGTAGATCAACTCTTGTAATACTTATATCATCAAGAACAATCAAGCAGGACGTAGGGTATTACCTCCATCAAGAGGGCCCAAACCTGGGTAAACATCGTGTCCCCTGCCTCCTGTTACCATCCGCCTTATACGCACAGTTCGGGACCCCCTACCCGAGATCCGCCGGTTTTGACACCGACAGCGACCCTATTGAGTCCTAGAACGTCGAAGCATACGCGCAGCCCGGCATCCTTGCCTGGATTGAAAGCTGTGCCTTGTGAGCGGCGGTCGCCGCGCATGGCCCTTGGGTCTTGCAGCTCCTCGGTGATCTTGGTGATGAACTCCTGAATGGTGGGCGATCCTTGTCATGTGCCCTCCTGAGGGAAACGTGCCGCGAAGCATGCCTCCAAGTGGTGCCCAAGTGCCTCTCTCGTGATATGGGCGAGGTCTGAGGCCTTCTAGAAGAAAGCCCCCGAGCCCTGCCCGAGAAGGGCTCCGGGCGCGCCTTCCTATGCGATGGAGGGAGGCACCCCTAGAGCGGGCGCTGATCCTGACGAGGCTCCGGCTGCCATGCCACTCACCTGAGGTCCGGCACAATGCAGCTGCTTCTTCTTCTTGGGGATGGCCTCAGGAGGGCCCTCGCCCTTGCAGTCGGGGTCGTCGATTGCTACAGCTTGGAAGGCACGCTCGAGGGAGCACACCGCATCTCTTTCTTCATATGGGACCATGATGATCCCACTGCTCCCCGACATCTTGAGGACATTGTAGCCGTGATGGGTCACTGCCATGAACTTGGCCAGGGCTGGGTACCCGAGGATGGCGTTGTACGGCAGGCGGATGTGCGCGATTTCAAAGTCGATGAGCTCGGTGCGGTAGTTGTTGCGCATGCCGAAGGTGACAGGGAGGCGGACCTGCCCTATCGGTGTGGTGGAACCGTCAGTCACTCCTGAGAAAGGCTTGGTAGGCTGAAGCTGGTCATAAGGCACTTGGAGGCTGTCAAACGTGTCGACGGATAGGACGCTGAGCCCTGCGCCGCCATCGATGGGGGTCTTGGTAACTTGCACGTTGCTGATGACTAGGGAGCAAAGCATCGGGAGGACACCAGCGGTAGCTGCGCACTTGAGCTGATCTGCCGAGCTGAACGTGATGGGGCACTGGGACCACCTGAGCGGGTGTGTGGCTTCGAGCTTTCGGAGGACTGCATTCACTTCACGAGCAAATTGCTTGAAGATACGCTGCGAGGCTGGGGCCCGGGCTCTGCCCAAGATGCAGGCGATAGCACGTGGTTCCTGGAAGCCCCCAGCCCCCTCGTCCTGATGGTGTTCGTCATTCCTTCTTGGTGGTGGCGGCAGCGGTGGGAGCCCAGTGTTGCCTTGAGGGCGATCCTCACGAGGCTAGTCTCTCCAGGCGCCCTCGCGAGGCTGATCCTGCCAGCGATCCTCACGAGGCCGGTCGCGCCACTCCTGACACGGGCCACGGTCGTCCCAACATCCGCCGCCACATCCTCCTCCTTGGTCGTAGCCCCGGTCACCGTGCTCGGGGCATCGGCCAAAGCGTCCTTCGCGAATGGCTCGGAGCTCTTGACAGTCGCTGGTGTTGTGGGTGTTCAGGTTATGGAAGGCGCAGAACGGACGGCTGACCTTGGATGACTCTGGTTGGTCTCTGCCACGCTTGGTGTCTGGTTCCGCTGTGAGCACGGCTGCTCCCTTGCGCTTCACGTCCTTGGCATTGGCCTTCTTCTCCTCTAGGTCCGCAGCAGGAAGCTCAAGGAGGGAGAGGCGCCCCTCCTCAGCTCTAGCACACTTGGTCGCGGTGTTGAACAGCTCCAGGGTTGTGCACAACTCTTCATGGATGGCGAGCTCCTCCTTCATCTTGACGTCGCGGACGCCATCAGAGAACGCAGAGATGATGGCTTCATCGGTCACCTTGGGGATCTTGATCCGTGCGTTGTTGAAGCGCTGAATGTACTTCTGCATGGTCTCTCCTGGTTGCTGCTTGATGCGTCGCGAGTGCCCTGGAAGTTAGCGATGAAGCGGGTGCGCATTTCGTGCCAGGAGGAGATAGAGCCCGGTGGCAGGTTCAGGAGCCAGGAGCGGGCGCCTTCCTTGAGAGCCATGGGAAACCAGTTCGCCATGACTTTCTCGTCGCCGTTGGCCCCTTCGATGCTCAGCTTATAGAGTTGCAAGAACTCTTCGGGGTCGGGGGTGCCATCATAGCGAGGAGGCAGATCTGGCTTGAACTTGCCCGGCCAAGCGATGCTACGCAGCTTGGGGGTGAAGGCACGGCAGCCAGCTGTGCTCACTGGGACCCTCCTTGGGGGTGGAGCTTGGTCTTGATGGGGTCCGTGCCCTGCCGCAACAGGTGGCGCGCGGGCTTGCCGCAGAAGCCGGTCCTGGCGCGGTGGTGCGAGGAGCGGCGGAGTGTTTTGTTGCGGCCGAGGGACTTCTTGACATCTTCTCTCTTCATGCGCGGGCGCAAGACGCGGCGGGTCGCGTCGCGGAGCCGCATGTCTTGGCGCCAGGGCACCGTCTTGGGGCTGAGGTGGTGGAGGCGCTGCGTGAGCTACATCGCCCGTAGCTGGCGGAGGGCGAGGCGGAGAGAGGGACGGCGCAGGGGAGCCCCCTGCAGCGCGGACAAGCTCAGCAATGCGGTCGAGCCAGTCCTCGTAGAGGCCGTCGACCGAACAGTAGCGCAGGAGCTCGTGTGCCATGAGGAGTGCAGCCCGTGCATCCATGGGAGGGCGACGTGCATGAGAAGAAGAACCGGCTGGGGTCAGCGACGGAATAGCGGTGCGGCCATCCCGTCGCACCGAGGGGTGCAGCGAGGATGCTTGCTGCTCATTACCCGCCGGGCCGGTGGCGGCGTTGGTGCCAAGCGACGGGGAACGACGAGGCGGCCCGCCGACGGGGGCCGTCTGAGCAACGTGGGTGGCGAGGGCAGCCCGGCGCTCGGCACGAGCGCGGCGCGCGTCTACCATGGTGACGGCGGAGCAATGGAGCGCGGAGCGACGGGCGGAGGCTCCGGCACACCCCTACCTGGCGCGCCAAATGTCAGATCTGGGGTTCCGGCAGACCCATGAGGTTCAAACACTGGGGTGCACGCGAAGGTTTTCTTCCTATCGCTCCACGCCCTGGCTCTCTAAGATCTCACAGACGAACACGACAAACTCACAACACAGAAAGACACAAGATTTATACTGATTCGGGCCACCGTTGTGGTGTAATACCCTACTCCAGTGTGGTGGTGGTGGATTGCCTCTTGGGCTAATGATGAACAGTACAAGGGGAAGAACAGCTTCCGGAGGTTGAGGTGTTCATGTGCTTGGTGAACTTGTGTGTGGCCTTGGTGGGGTGGATCTGGTCCAAGGTCATCTCTCCCTCCACGGTGGTGGCTAGTCCTATTTATAGAGGCCCTAGTCCTCTCCCCAAATATTGAGCGGGAAGGGAGCCAACAACGGCCAATTCGAAAGGGGATAGCTAGTACAAGCTATCCTGACAAAAGGTGGTCTTCGCCTGCAAAAGGCTCTGGTGATGACGCTGTCTTGAGCTCCATGGTGACCTCCGCCTTGCCGTCCTTCTGGTCTTGGTCTTGCTGCACCAATATGTAAACATTTGCTTGATGCCTTGGTACTCCGCGCCTGCGCTTGCCCCCTTAGCACCAAAGAGGAAACAAGGACATTGCGCACGCTGGCGCCCGCCTGGTGCCCGCCTGGTCTTGATCGTCATGGCTCACGTCATAAGGACCTCACGAGGTTTGTCTTGCCTTGATCTCTCTGCCCCTCGTGAGCCTGCTTGGCGAGGCTGCTCTTGAGGAGCTCTTGCGTCGTCCGCCCCGTGAGGCTTGGCCCCTCGCGAGGGTCTTGAATGTCTTGTCGATGAAGGTGGGCCGTACGAACCTGCTAGCCCAGCCACGCTGTGGGCCACAGGCAGGCAAGTCTGGGGACCCCCGTTCCCAGAACACCGACAACAGTGATTGAAGAACTCTATCAATGACACTATCATCAGGAAGATTAACTCCCAGCTGAGTCAAGAGGTTTTGGTACCCAGACATTCAGAGTATATGTTCACTGACATAACTATTCTCCTCCATTTTGCAGATGTAGAACTTATTGGATACTTCATATCTCTCAATCTGGGCATTTGCTTGAAATATTAACTTCAACTCCTGGAATCTCATATGCTCCATGATGTTCAAAACATCGTTGAAGTCCCGGTTCTAAGTTGTAAAGCATGGCACACTGAACTATCGAGTAGTCATCAGCTTTGCTCTGCCAGACGTTCATAACATTTGGTGTTGCTCATGCAGTGGGTTTGTGTTGGGGAACGTAGTAATTTCAAAAAAAATCCTATGCACATGCAAGATCATGGTGATGCATAGCAACGAGAGGGGAGAGTGTCGTCTACGTACCCTCATAGACCTAAGCGAAAGTGTTATGACAACGTGGCTGATGTAGTCGTACGTCTTCACGATCAACTGATCTAGCACCAAAGGTACGGCACCTCCGCGATCTGCACACATTTAGCTCGGTGATGTCCCACGAACTCACGATAAGTAGAGCTTCGAGGGAGAGTTTCGTTAGCACGACGGTGTGATGACGGTGATGATGATGCTACCGGAACAGGGCTTCGCCTAAGCACCGCTACGACATAACCGAGGTGGATTATGGTGGAGGGGGCCACCACACACTGCTAAAAGATCAATGATCAACTTGTGTGTCTATGGGGTGCACCCCTCCTCCATATATAAAGTAGTGGCGGAGGGGGAGAGGCCGGCCCTCCTAGACGCGCCCCAAGGGCAGTCCTACTCCCACCAGGAGTAGGACTCCAACCCTTCCAAGAGTAGGAGTAGGAGAGAGGGAAGAAGGAGAGAGGGGGAAGGAAAGGGGGGCGCCCCCCCCCCTCCTTGTCCAATCCAGTAACCCCCCGGTACTCCGGTATTTGTCCGAACTTGCCCGGAACCCTTCCAAAGTCCAAACATAGTCATCCAATATATCGATCTTTATGTATCGACCATTTCAAGACTCCTCATCATGTCCGTGATCATATCCAGGACTCCAAACTACCTTCGGTACATCAAAACACATAAACTCATATTACCGATCGTCACCGAACGTTAAGCGTGCGGACCCTACGGGTTCGAGAACTATGTATACATGACTGAGACTCGTCTCTGGTCAATAACCAATAGCAGAACCTAGATACTCATATTGGCTCCTACATATTCTACGAACATCTTTATTGGTCAAACCGCGTAACAACATACGTTGTTCCCTTTGTCATCGGTATGTTACTTGCCCGAGATTCGATCGTTGGTATCTCAATACCTAGTTCAATCTCGTTACCAGCAAGTCTCTTTACTCATTTTGTAATGCATCATCCCACAACTAACTCATTAGTTACATTGCTTGCAAGGCTTATAGTGATGTGCATTACCGAGAGGGACCATAGATACCTCTCCGACAATCGGAGTGACAAATCCTAATCTCGATCTATGCCAACTCAACAAGTACCATCGGAGACACCTATAGAGCACCTTTATAATCACCCAGTTACGTTGTGACGTTTGGTAGCACACAAAGTGATCCTCCGGTACTCGGGAGTTGCATAATCTAATAGTCATAGGAACATGTATAAGTCATGAAGAAAGCATTAGCAACAACCTAAACGATCATCGTGCTAAGCTAACGGATGGGTCAAGTCAATCACATCATTCTCTAATGATGTGATCCCGTTAATCAAATGACAACTCATGTCTATGGTGAGGAAACATAACCATCATTGATTCAACGAGCTAGTTAAGTAGAGGCAAACTAGTGACACTATGTTTGTCTATGTATTCACACATGTACTAAGTTTTCGGTTAATACAATTCTAGCATGAATAATAAAAATTTATCATGATATAAGGAAATATAAATAACAACTTTATTATTGCCTCTAGGGCATATTTCCTTCAGTCTCCCACTTGCACTAGAGTCAATAATCCAGATTACATCGTAATGATTCTAGCACCCATGGAGTCTTGGTGCTGATTATGTTTTGCTCGTGAGAGAGGCTTAGTCAACGGATCTGTAACATTCAGATCCGTATGTATCTTGCAAATATCTATGTCTCCCTCCTTGACTTGATCGCTGATGGAATTGAAGCGTCTTTTGATGTGCTTGGTTCTCTTGTGAAATCTGGATTCCTTTGCCAAGGCAATTGCTCCAGTATTATCACAAAAGATTTTCATTGGACCCGATGCACTAGGTATGACACCTAGATCGGATATGAAATCCTTCATCCAGACTCCTTCATTTGCTACTTCCGAAGCAGCTATGTATTCCGCTTCACACGTAGATCCCGCCACGATGCTCTACTTGGAACTGCACCAACTGACAGCTCCTCCATTTAATAAAAACACGTATCCAGTCTATGACTTAGAGTCATCCGGATCAGTGTCAAAGCTTGCATCAATGTAACCGTTTACGACGAGCTCTTTGTCACCTCCATATACGAGAAACATATCCTTAGTCCTTTTCAGGTATTTCAGGATGTTCTTGACAGATGTCTAGTGATCCACTCCTGGATTACTTTGGTACCTCCCTGCTAAACTGATAGCAAGGCACACATCAGGTCTGGTACACAGCATTGCATACATGATAGCGCCTATGGCTGAAGCATAGGGAACACCTTTCATTTTCTCTCTATCTTCTGCAGTGGTCAGGCATTGAGTCTGACTCAACTTCACACCTTGTAATACAGGCAAGAACCCTTTCTTTGCCTGATCCATTTTGAACTTCTTCAGAACTTTATCAAGGTATGTGCTCTGTGAAAGTCCAATTAAGCGTCTTGATCTATCTCTATAGATCTTGATGCCCAATATATAAGCAGCTTCACCGAGGTCTTTCATTGAAAAATTCTTATTAAAGTATCCTTTTATGCTATTCAGAAATTCAATATCATTTCCGATCAATAATATGCCATCTACATATAATATCAGAAATGTTGCGGAGCTCCCACTCACTTTCTTGTAAATACAGTCTTCTCCAAAAGTCTGTATAAAACCATATGCTTTGATCACACTATCAAAGCGTATATTCCAACTCCGAGAGGCTTGCACCAGTCCATAAATGGATCGCTGGAGCTTCCACACTTTGTTAGCACCTTTTGGATCGACAAAACCTTCTGGTTGCATCATATACAACTCTTCTTTAAGATATCCATTAAGGAATGCAGTTTTGACATCCATTTGCCAAATTTCATAATCATAAAATGCGGCAATTGCTAACATGATTCGGACGGACTTAAGCATTGCTACGGGTGAGAAGGTCTCATCATAGTCAACTCCTTGAACTTGTCGAAAACCTTTCGCAACAAGTCGAGCTTTGTAGACAGTAACATTACCGTCAACATCAGTCTTCTTCATGAAGATCCATTTATTCTCTATGGCCTGCCGATCATCGGGCAAGTCAACCAAAGTCCATACTTTGTTCTCATACATGGATCCCATTTTAGATTTCATGGCTTCAAGCCATTTTGCGGAATCTGGGCTCATCATCGCTTCCTCATAGTTTGTAGGTTCGTCATGGTCAAGTAACATGACTTCTAGAACAGGATTATTGTACCACTCTCGTGCGGGTCTTACTCTGGTTGACCTACGAGGTTCGGTAGTAACTTGATCAGAAGTTTCATGATCATCATCATTAGCTTCCTCACTTACTGGTGTAGGAATCACTGGAACTAATTTCAGTGATGAACTACTTTCCAATAAGGGAGAAGGTACAATTACCTCGTCAAGTTCTACTTTCCTCCCACGCACTTCTTTCAAGAGAAACTCCTTCTCTAGAAAGGATCCATTCTTAACAACGAATATCTTGCCTTCGGATCTGTGATAGAAGGTGTACCCAACAGTCTCCTTTGGGTATCCTATGAAGACACATTTCTCCGATTTGGGTTCGAGCTTATCAGGTTGAAGCTTTTTCACATAAGCATCGCAGCCCCAAACTTTAAGAAACGACAACTTGGGTTTCTTCCCAAACCACACACTACAAAAAAAGACACATCTGTGACATTTTGGGCCGAACGAAAAAAATTATGTCATACATATGACACTTCTATGACAATAATTGTGACAAAACCCGGTATCATCATAGATGTGGTGGGCTCCTACTTCTATGAAAAAATCATGGCAGAAAATGGGCTTTTCGTCCTGGGTGGGCCGGAGACGCAGCTGCATGACATTCTTTGGGCCGTCCATGATAGAAAAAACCATGGTAGAAGCGAGGGGGAGGAAAATTTCGGGGAGTTCCCGGTTACGGTGGGAGGTCGGGGGCTGAGCGATGCGCGTTTCTCTCGTACACGTACACGCGTGTGTGTGAGGCGTTGGCTCTAACTGAACCCGAGCGAGGCGTTGGGCTCTAACTGAACCCGAGCGATTGCACTGCAGGCTACGCGTTACAGAACCCGAGCGATCGATCGATGGCTGTTAACTGAACCCGATCGAGCGATTCCTTCGCTACTGCTGCTAACTGAAGCCGATCGATGCTGCCTTTGGGATGAACAGTGAGCGTTGCGGGGGGGGGGGGGGTTGGATGAACAGTGAGCAGTGGCGTTGCCTCTGGATGAACAGGACCCCGTGGTGTGGTGGAGGGCTGGATGAACAGTAGACAATGGAGGGGTGCCCATGGAGGGGTGGTTGAACAGGACCCTGTGGTGTGGAGGGCTGGATGAACAGTAGACGGTGGAGGGGTGGTTGAACAGTAGCCGGTTGAGTACCGCGCGGTGGAGGCTGGATGAACAGGAGCCCGTGGAGGCTGGAGGAGGTCGACGGTAGCCCGTGGAGGCTAGAGGAGGTCGACGGTGGAGATGAACAGTATCCCGTGGAGTCCTGTTTTGCGGTACGCCACACCCCTCCCGATGAACAGGACCCCTGTTTCGACCGTAGCGCTCCAACACAAGTCCGTTTCGTCCGTTTTGCAATACACCACACCCCTCCCGATCAACAGGACCCCCGTTTCGACCGTAGGAGGTCTGTTTCCTTCGTTTTGCGGTACGCTAGACCCCTCCCGATCGACATGACCCCGTTCCGAACGTAGGAGGTCTGTTTCCTCTGTTGTGCGATACGCCAGGCCTCGTTTTCATCGCTTGTTCCGTCCAAGCCCTCCCGATGAACACGACCACGCATTCCGTTCCGACCCAGTCGGTTGGCTCCCACGCGTTCCGTTGCCTCCCGATGAACACGACGGATTCCGTTGCCTACCCATGAACACGACGCATTCTGTTGCCTCCCCATGAACACGATGACGACGATGTTTCTCCATTCGGACCTAGCCATGTACACGAGCCCTGGCCGTACGTATGCGCGAGTAGGCGTTCGAGACCCCGCCCGTATGTATACATACGTGGCCGTATTTTCTTTCTTGCATCCTGGCCGCTGTACGTACGTGTACATGCTACGTGCGCGCCTCTACTACGACACGTACGCGCCTCTACTACGACATGTGCTCACCTCTACATCCACCAGTATATATGTACGTACACGTTCGCGACCAGAATGACAACGCTACGTACGCTTCGACCATGTGGGTCCCGACTGTCAGGCACTTCCTTGCGTGCGGAGATGTAGCTGATGGGTCCCAGCAGTCAGGGGCGAATCGTTTTTTTTCGAACGCACTTCCTTGCGTGCGAAAGTGTAGCTGGTGGGTCCCAGCAGTCAGGGGGGAAACGTTTTTTGGCGAAATACGGTGGCCCGTCCGGTGGGTCCCCGCTGTCAGGTGGAGGAATAATTATTTTGCGCGTAATAAGGAGGCACTTCCTTGCTGCGGCCATGGACCCAGCTGTCAGCGTCTCCACTCACAGTACTCTTCCGATGGAAGTCGATCATTGACCACATTGACCATGCCGCGCCGAGAGCACCACGGCGGTGGACGACGGTGAGGCCTAGGAAGGGGGCGATACGGAGGCAGGGAAGACTCGGCAGTTGTTTCCCACGCGGAGGGGAGTACGACTATACGAGGGTTTACTGGTTCATCTGCCATCGCCGGAGAATAACAGCAGGTGTGGGTGAGTAGAGGGATGGCTAGGCCAGTGATGGGAGTACGGTGGGGCGGTGAGGCCTGCGCGGCAGCACAGCCGGTCGCGGGGAGGAGGGAGCAGGCAGTCTCATCGGCGCTTGTTTGAGCGGCTGGAGCAGGAAGAGCAGAGATTGAAGAAGCATGACGGTCGTTCGATGGACATCCAATAGTCACTGCTTGTGTGTCAACCTTTTTTTAGGAAAGCCTCAAATCTGTGGAAAACAACATATAGCCCATCTGCCATTATTTCTAATAATTTACAGCCCATTTGCTAATTCTTAAGGTTTTTTTGGAGCCCATATTCTTTTTGTTAGCATTACAACCCATATTGTGGCCACGGTTAAAAAAATATACGAAATTTTGCATTCGGTGCAGTCCAAACTGTTTTTAATCCCAAAATTTCGACTCACATTCAAACTGATTTTAAAAATAAATGTATATCAATATAAAATCCAACAAATTCTCCACGCATAAAAAATAATGTAATAAAAAATCTCAAAATTAAAAAAAAAATGAAACTAATTGCCGGTTTGATGTGTTTTAAAAATGTACAGCCCATTTCTCATTACTGATGGGCCATTTTCTCGGCCAACCGAATGAAATCTCTCCTTGTCTTGAAAGATTGGCAGCCCAACAGGCCTGACAAAGCGACTTACTTGGCAAATCACAAAAAAACTGGGTTGTGGCCATGGACCCAGCTGTCAGCCTCTCCACGTACAGTACTCTTCCGATGGAAGTCATTCCTTGGCCACGTTGACCACGCCGCACGGAGAGCACCACGGCGGTGGACGACGGCGAGGCCTAGGAAGGGGACGACGCGGCAGTGGAAGCCCGCAGGGAGAGGAGTACGAGGGTTCACTGGTTCGTCTGCGGTGTGAGGCTGCCGTCGCCGCAGGGCCTGGCCAGCGGTGGGAATAGTAGGGGCGGTGAAGGCCTCCGCGGCAGCATAGCCGGCCACGGGAGGCAGGAGCATGCGGCACGAGCGGCGCTGCTTTGGGCGGCTGGAGCAAGAAGACCAGAGGTTGAAGAAGCACTATGGCCGTTGGATGGATATCGTACGGTCACTGGAGCTAGAATCGTTCATATTGACTAAGTTGACAAAGCCCCTCATCCCCGTCAACTTAGTAGGCCCACAAGTCAGCCTCCCACCAAGGTGGGTCCCAGGTAGCCGGGGGAGTATTCATTTTTTGTGCATAATAAGGAGGCACTTCCGGTGGGTCCGAGCTGACAGCGAGGGGAACGTTTTTTTCACGAAATACGGTGGCCCATCAGGTGGGTCCCAGCAGTCAGGGGGCAAACGTTTTTTTGCAAAATACGGTGGCCCGTCCAGTGGGTCCCTGCTGTCAGATGGAGGAATCATTATTTTCCGCGTAATAAGGAGGCACTTACTTGTTGCGGCCGTGGACCTAGCTAAGACTCTCCATGTACATTATACTTCCGATGGAAGTCGTTCCTTGACCACGTTGACCTCTCCGTGTTCCGTTGCATGCATGCGTCCATGGGCGTGGTGCGTCCCCACTGTCAGCCTCTCACGTACGGTCATCTTCCGATGACTCTCGGTTGTTAACCACGTTGACCACACCGTGCCGAGCGCACCCAGACTGGAACGACCCGGAGATGGGGAAGACGGGGCAGTGAATTCGCAGATGGAGAGGAGTGGGAAACTTCACTGGTTCGGGTGCGCGGCAGCACAGCCGTGGTGCCGCCCACGGGAGACAGAAGCAAGAACAGAGGTTCTAGAAGGAGCACGGTTGTTGGACTAACATCCAACGGTCCAGCTGCTAGAATCATTTGTAGATTAAGTTGACAAATCTGTGCGTACACGTCCGCTTAGTAGGCCCACAAGTCAGTCACCAAATCTGACGGGTCCCAGCTATCAACGGGATGAATAATTTTTTTCACAAAACAAGGAGGCACTTCCTTCCATGCGAAGATACAGACGATGGGTCCCAGCTGTCAGGTGGAGGAAACATTTTTTCAGCTTAATAAGGAGGAACTTTCCTTGCGTGTGACCATGGACCTCGTGGGTCCCAGCCGTCAGGCTCTCCATGTATAGTCCTCTTCCGATGACTCTCGTTTGTTGACCACGCCGCACCGAATGCAGCGCGGCAGTGGACGACGGCGAGGCCCCTGACGGGACCAACTCGGAGATGGGAAAATGCGGCAGTGGAGTCGCAGATTGAGAGGAGGAGAAGGGTTATAACTGGCTTTGTTGCGGCGTGGGGCTGTAGTCTGTGGAGAATAACAGGAGGTGTTGAGGGGTGGAGGGATAGCCTGGCCGGCGGTGGGGTAGCGCTTCACAGCGATGCGTGCTAAGCAGAGCCGCTAGCCGCCGGAGGCCGGACCAGGTGGTCCCAGCGACGCTGGAGGAAGAAGACGAGAGATTGAAGGTGCATGCCAGCCGTTGGATATAAATCCAATGGCTGTGGATGACACAATCATTTGTTGACCAAGTTGACAACGCCCTGCGTAGGCTTCGACCTATTGGCCCACATGTCAGCCTGCAAAAATGTGGCATATATTTAACCCATGTTTTCTAGAATGTACAGTCCATTTGTTGGGCTAGGTGAATGTAACGCCCTCGATGCGGCTATATCTCCCACGTGTCGAAGCGCGACTTAGAGGCATAACCGCATTGAAAGCAATGTCGCAAGTGAGGTAATCTTCACACAACCCATGTAATACATAAGGGAAAGAGATACATAGTTGGCTTACAATCGCCACTTCACACAATACATGAATAAAGCATTACAACATCCAAATACAATCAAGGTCCGACTACGGAACCAAAATAAAAGAAGAACCCCAAATGCGACAAGGTCCCCGATCGACCCCAACTGGGCTCCACTACTGATCAACTAGAACGAAAGAACACAAAGGACAAGATCTTCATCGAGCTCCTCCTGAGCTTGGTTGCGTCATCTGCACGGACTCATCGGCACCTGCAAGCTGGTTTTGGAAGTATCTGTGAGCCACGGGGACTCAGCAATCTCGCACCCTCGCGATCAAGACTATTTAAGCTTATGGGTAAGGTATAGGTATGATATGGAGCTGCAGCAAGCGACTAGCATATATGGTGGCTAACATGCGCAAAAGAGAGCGAGAAGAGAAGGCAAAGCACGATCGAACAACTATCATCAAGAAGTGATCCTAAAACAACCTACGTCAAGCATAACTCCAACACCGTGTTCACTTCCCGGACTCCGCCGGAAAGAGACCATCACGGTTACACACGCGGTTGATGCATTTTAATTAAGGTCAACTTCAGGTTTTCTACAACCAGACATTAACAAATTCCCATCTGCCCATAACCGCGGGCACGGCTTTCGAAAGTTCAAATCCCTGCAGGGGAGTCCCAACTTAGCCCATGACAATCTCTCACGGTCAACGAAGGATATACCTTCTCCCGAGACATTCCGATCAGACTCGGTATCCCGGTTCTACAAGACACTTCGACAAGTTAAAACAAATCCAGCAACACCGCCCGAATGTGCCAACAAATCCCGATAGGAGCTGCACATATCTCGTTCTCAGGGCACACTCAGATTGTCCAAACTTCCGGTAGGCCAGCCCAGAGTTGCCCCTGGTGGCCACCGGCGGCTCACAGGTTGGACCAACACTCAGAGGAGCACTGGCCCGGGGGTTTAAATAAAGATGACCCTTGAGTCCGCGGAACCCAAGGGAAAAAGAGGCTAGGTGGCAAATGGTAAACCAATGTTGGGCATTGCTGGAAGAGTTTTATTCAAGGCGAACTGTCAAGGGGTTCCCATTATAGCCCAACCGCGTAAGGAACGCAAAATCCGGGAACATAACACCGATATGACGGAAACTAGGGCGGCAAGAGTGGAACAAAACACCAGGCATAAGGCCGAGCCTTCCACCCTTTACCAAATATATAGATGCATTAATTAAATAAGATATATTGTGATATCCAAACAAGTAAACATGTTCCAATAAGGAACAACATCTCCATGTTCCAACAAGGAACAAACTTCAATCTTCACCTGCAACTAACAACGCTATAAGAGGGGCTGAGAAAAGCGGTAACATAGCCAAACAACGGTTTGCTAGGACAAGGTGGGTTAGAGGCTTGGTTCAACAATATGGGTGGCATGATAAGCAAGTGGTAGGTATCGCAGCTTAGGCATAGCAAAAGAGCGAGCAACTAGCAAGCAAAGATAGAAGTGATTTCGAGGGTATGGTCATCTTGCCTGAAGTCCCGCAAGGAAGAAGAACGAGTCCATGAAGAAGACAAACGGGCGTAGACGAACGAATCCTCACAAACGCAACGTTATCGGAACCAACCCGAAGAAGCAACACCGGAAAGAAGCACACAATATAGTAAACAAACAACACGTAGACATGGCATGATGCACAAACAATTATGATGCATGTCCGGTTTAATGAAGCATGGCATGGCAAAGTGCACAAACAACACTACAAATTAAGTGGAGCTCAATATGCAACGAGTTGCATATTGACGGACACCACATGCCTTATTTAGTTCTCTCTCGTTTATGTACTCAACAAAATTAAATGTTGGTTAGCATGGCAAGGGGTGAAGCACAACAAAACTATACCATCTAAACAATTGAAATGGGGCCGGATATAATAAACAACGAATCCGGTAGATCCCCATATGCCTTAGTAATTTATTGCAACAACAATTTTAAAACATTTAATTATTGTTATCATGATGCGGATGACATGAACAAGTTTTATGCAATTTTCGTTAAAAGTTGACATGAGCATATTTTGAAGCATTTGTCGCCATGTTGGAACAAAAGGGGGCCATGGTGGCGAAACGGGAATGGTGCCACGGTAACGAATCCGAAAATGATGCCACGGCAACAAGTCGGTACCGGTGGCTCACGGCGATATCGGTGCAAAAGAAGCAAGTGTGCGGATGTGTATAAAGATGGTGGGGCGCTCCCGGATACCGGGTGTCCCACGAGTTGACGACGGTGTCAACAAGGGAACAACTAACGTTCACGGACGGATACAACATCCAAACATGCATCTCATACAACACGTCACATGCATACGGTCCACGGCATTGTTCCGGCGGATATACCTTTCAAGGGTGCATTTTCGAAGCGAGTCAAGTTCGGTGCAATGAAGGGGGGGTAGACGTTCTCGGGATGGTCTTAGTGGAAGTAGTCGTTCATGTTCGGGAAGCGGTAGAGGTACGGGTCTTCGGCAACGATCATCGTACACGCTCCGAGGTCGTCGGTAGAGGTTCTCGCGATCTTGGCGACGGTAGAGGTACACGTTTTCGTAGATGTTCAAGTCAACGGTAGCGGTACTTGGTGAATCCCGAAACGGTCTTGGGGCGTCACAACACTCCACCACTACGAAAGGATCTCGTCCCGAGATCTAGAATGGCACCGGAGGGGAAAACGGAAGAGAAAGAGAAGAGGTAAAAGTAAGTTGCTTCTTTGACAAACAAGTGAAACCAAAGAACCTTGCAAGGTTGAGCAAATTGAAAGAAAGAAAGCAACGGCGATGAACGAAGTTGAAAGCAGTCCGTTAAGAAAGAGGAATAAGAAAGAACCAATTCGGGTAGCACTCCGGTTGAAAAGACATGAAAGACTTGTTAAGATGAAAGAACTTGAGCAGAGGACACAACACTCCGGTTAAATGGATAAACCAAGAAAACAACACGATCCTGACAAAACAAGAAGATGGGTTGAAGAGAGCAACATCACAATGCCTCCGGAACAAAAGTAAGAATGGAATGGAATGAACGAAGGGAAACATGATCTTGAGAGAGCACGCTTACAACAAATGCTAGAACGGAGTTGTTGGAAAACCAACAACGAAAAGAATAATCTTGATATGGTCTTATGGAATACATCTCAAATTATGAGGTGACAACCTGCCACTCACGGGAAGAAGAATTGGATTGATATGAACAAGGAGACGAGAAAGTATTTCACCGGGAGGATAAAAGAAGAACTTGGGTCATTTATAAACACCATAATTAGCAACCATCCTTAGGGAAAGCTTTAGGTGAAACATGACACAAGATAACTCCAATCAAGAGATTGATGGGTTTAAATATCTCCTTCCTGACAACTTTTGAATCATGAAACATGAAGGGAAATTGTCAACAATGACATAACACCACCTCAAAAGATAAGGCAAAAAGAATTGCACTCCGGATTGCAAGATGAAGAAAACTTGAGCTCCTCTGAAAAGAATCTCAATGAACACTTCGAGAAGGAATTAAATCCTTGATGAACCATCATCCAGAGCCTACATGAAGAACTCCGGTAACAAAAGGATGATCAAACGGAAGGAAAGAGAAGTTGAAAACACAAGGTGAAGCCTTGCGATGATTTAGATGAATCTTCGCGACGATATAATGCAGAAAAGCTTGGAATTCCGGAAAAGAAAGATGAAACAAATGAAACCGAGAATTTGATGAGCCTCCGGAATAGGAAATTAAACATTTGGGTGAATCAAGAATAAGAATTATGTTATGCTCATCCTTCATCAATTAAATTGATGACAAGCAATGGATTTGGCATACTAATTATTCTCGTTGAAAGGATTAAGATAGATATAGCGCAAACTTGGGAAGGTCTTCAATGCACCACCGGTAGGATTGAAATAAAAAATAAATTGATATGATAAAGAAAAGAAGAGAATCTTGAATGAACCACCGTAAGAATTGGAAAAGAACGAATAAAAGATAACGAATCACCCGAAAGAATTATGAAATGAACGAAGATACTTGAGACAATCTAGATACATGAGAACGAAGAGATCGTGAATTGATTGGAGAAAACTTGAACGAAGCACCGGTAAGATTTTTGAAGAACGAGAGCTGAAGCTGAAATGGATAAGTCTTTTGAAATGATGGGCTTCAGAGAAACAAACTGAAATACTCTTGAAATGCCTCCGGGTGGGTGAAAAGAATTCTCACGATCAAAACAATTATGAGAGGATGGCATCACTCTAGAACCATGAATCTTTGAGAGAATAGATAAGATATGGAGGAAAAACTCTTCTTCGGTCTTCAAAATCCGAGAATGACGAGGAGAAACACCACCAAGAATTGTTGAGATACTCCGGAAGAATCAAAAGCGAAGAGATTGAGCCAACGATGAAAAGAATGTGGACGATCTTGGAGAAAAACATAAGACTTATGATAATTCATTCTTACGTCAAACTTGGAAAAGAATTTGAGAATAACTCCGGTAGAATTAGAAGAGTCAGGTAAGATCCTGGAAAAAGACATGTGGGTTAGGGCCCACTGAAAAGATACATCGTAGAACGATTGCTAGAAACTGAGATTGCACCAGTTGAATTAAATGGTTTGAATAAGATAACATTCTCGAAAGATCTTGAATGAATGAGAATGAACACTAGCATCTTCTGAGATATCTTCAGTACTCCGGAAAAAATGAATAGCGAGAAATGAATGGTTATGAGGTGCACCAGCACGAGAAAAGCATTTGAAATACAGAAAAGAATATGATCAACACTGAAAACTTGAATTTGATCCACCGGAAAAGGAAAGAATGGAGAATGATGAACTTGAAGCTCCGTTAGGATCTTCATGAGAATCACCGGATAAGAATATTGACGGAAAATGATGGAGAGACTTCACAAGAATAAAAGGATACTTGATAAATACATCAGATTCCTTGAAGAAAAAGGGTGGGAGGGCGGGAAAAACAAAGGCAACTTGAGGACGGATGAAGACAACACCGTTGGGAAGAACTGATAATTGATCTTACTGATTTTGAAAATGAACGGATCCGATTGAAGAGAAACACACCGGTTGAAAATGTTTGACATGACAATCTTGATTATCAAGAAGGATTGCTATTCACATCGGAGTATGAGAACACCATTTAGGAAAGGTATGGAATCAACACTTGACATTGAAGCAACTCGAATACCACAACTCGAAAAAAACAAAGGATTGGCTTGCAGAATAAGCCGGAACAAACATATGATAGAGATTTCGTCTGAAGTTTTCGTGGTGGGGCCTACACGGGCTCGATCGTACAGCACCATCATGTACAAGGCAGTGCACATGACATACGAAGCGTCCCCGAGTCGGCATAGCCAAGGACTCTTTAATACACAACGAGACCACTATAAAACCAACCGTGGATAGGCGGACCACTAGACGTCGAACACCAATTTCATATCATACATCTGTCGGAAAGATATCCTAAGAGCTACTTGAATTCCCACTTATAAACTCCCGAAATTTTCCGGTTATGCAATCAGGTGTTGGGGATACAGGGGAAGCATAATATCTCACCCAAAACTAGCAAATCCTACATCCAGCTGTATCCATCCTTCAACACATAACCAAGAAACCTTCGGAAATCATCTACCTCAACCTTCAAAAAGCATCCGTTATACGAGTTATGGCAATACTCCCGAACTCCCGCCCCAGTACTAGGTGGCGTCGAGGTTATCTCACCAACAACTGCATAAAAGAGATTTTCGATGTCAGCGAAACTAAACTCAGGTATTCCAGAACTGCAACGATAAAATTGTGACGACAACACCTCAGAGCTCAACTCCCCGGGACACTGCCACAACCCCTAAATGACAGGAGGCACCAAGAACAATGTTCTTGTCACAAATCCATCAGAACGATTCAAAGATACCCGCGTGATCCTAAAAAAAATTTGTGAAAATTTGAGAAGAGAAGAGTCAAAACTCTACATCAGGATGCCTTACCAGAGCGATGAAGGGGCTGGGAAGTAAAAAGAATTCCTAAACTCTCCGATATAAAATTCAAATTCCTAAATGACTCAAAACATTTTTCTAGACTCAACTCGTCCGCTAATTCGATCAAGCAATGGGGCTCCTAAGGTCGGGGAAGGCTCTGATTACCAACTTGTAACACCCTCGATGCGGCTACATCTCCCACGTGTCGAAGCACGACTTAGAGGCATAACCGCATTGAAAGCAATGTCGCAAGTGAGGTAATCTTCACACAACCCATGTAATACATAAGGGAAAGAGATACATAGTTGGCTTACAATCGCCACTTCACACAATACATGAATAAAGCATTACAACATCCAAATACAATCAAGGTCCGACTACGGAACCAAAATAAAAGAAGAACCCCAAATGCGACAAGGTCCCCGATCGACCCCAACTGGGCTCCACTACTGATCAACTAGAACGAAAGAACACAAAGGACAAGATCTTCATCGAGCTCCTCCTGAGCTTGGTTGCGTCATCTGCACGGACTCATCGGCACCTGCAAGCTGGTTTTGGAAGTATCTGTGAGCCACGGGGACTCAGCAATCTCGCACCCTCGCGATCAAGACTATTTAAGCTTATGGGTAAGGTATAGGTATGATATGGAGCTGCAGCAAGCGACTAGCATATATGGTGGCTAACATGCGCAAAAGAGAGCGAGAAGAGAAGGCAAAGCACGATCGAACAACTATCATCAAGAAGTGATCCTAAAACAACCTACGTCAAGCATAACTCCAACACCGTGTTCACTTCCCGGACTCCGCCGGAAAGAGACCATCACGGTTACACACGCGGTTGATGCATTTTAATTAAGGTCAACTTCAGGTTTTCTACAACCAGACATTAACAAATTCCCATCTGCCCATAACCGCGGGCACGGCTTTCGAAAGTTCAAATCCCTGCAGGGGAGTCCCAACTTAGCCCATGACAATCTCTCACGGTCAACGAAGGATATACCTTCTCCCGAGACATTCCGATCAGACTCGGTATCCCGGTTCTACAAGACACTTCGACAAGTTAAAACAAATCCAGCAACACCGCCCGAATGTGCCAACAAATCCCGATAGGAGCTGCACATATCTCGTTCTCAGGGCACACTCAGATTGTCCAAACTTCCGGTAGGCCAGCCCAGAGTTGCCCCTGGTGGCCACCGGCGGCTCACAGGTTGGACCAACACTCAGAGGAGCACTGGCCCGGGGGTTTAAATAAAGATGACCCTTGAGTCCGCGGAACCCAAGGGAAAAAGAGGCTAGGTGGCAAATGGTAAACCAATGTTGGGCATTGCTGGAAGAGTTTTATTCAAGGCGAACTGTCAAGGGGTTCCCATTATAGCCCAACCGCGTAAGGAACGCAAAATCCGGGAACATAACACCGATATGACGGAAACTAGGGCGGCAAGAGTGGAACAAAACACCAGGCATAAGGCCGAGCCTTCCACCCTTTACCAAATATATAGATGCATTAATTAAATAAGATATATTGTGATATCCAAACAAGTAAACATGTTCCAATAAGGAACAACATCTCCATGTTCCAACAAGGAACAAACTTCAATCTTCACCTGCAACTAACAACGCTATAAGAGGGGCTGAGAAAAGCGGTAACATAGCCAAACAACGGTTTGCTAGGACAAGGTGGGTTAGAGGCTTGGTTCAACAATATGGGTGGCATGATAAGCAAGTGGTAGGTATCGCAGCTTAGGCATAGCAAAAGAGCGAGCAACTAGCAAGCAAAGATAGAAGTGATTTCGAGGGTATGGTCATCTTGCCTGAAGTCCCGCAAGGAAGAAGAACGAGTCCATGAAGAAGACAAACGGGCGTAGACGAACGAATCCTCACAAACGCAACGTTATCGGAACCAACCCGAAGAAGCAACACCGGAAAGAAGCACACAATATAGTAAACAAACAACACGTAGACATGGCATGATGCACAAACAATTATGATGCATGTCCGGTTTAATGAAGCATGGCATGGCAAAGTGCACAAACAACACTACAAATTAAGTGGAGCTCAATATGCAACGAGTTGCATATTGACGGACACCACATGCCTTATTTAGTTCTCTCTCGTTTATGTACTCAACAAAATTAAATGTTGGTTAGCATGGCAAGGGGTGAAGCACAACAAAACTATACCATCTAAACAATTGAAATGGGGCCGGATATAATAAACAACGAATCCGGTAGATCCCCATATGCCTTAGTAATTTATTGCAACAACAATTTTAAAACATTTAATTATTGTTATCATGATGCGGATGACATGAACAAGTTTTATGCAATTTTCGTTAAAAGTTGACATGAGCATATTTTGAAGCATTTGTCGCCATGTTGGAACAAAAGGGGGCCATGGTGGCGAAACGGGAATGGTGCCACGGTAACGAATCCGAAAATGATGCCACGGCAACAAGTCGGTACCGGTGGCTCACGGCGATATCGGTGCAAAAGAAGCAAGTGTGCGGATGTGTATAAAGATGGTGGGGCGCTCCCGGATACCGGGTGTCCCACGAGTTGACGACGGTGTCAACAAGGGAACAACTAACGTTCACGGACGGATACAACATCCAAACATGCATCTCATACAACACGTCACATGCATACGGTCCACGGCATTGTTCCGGCGGATATACCTTTCAAGGGTGCATTTTCGAAGCGAGTCAAGTTCGGTGCAATGAAGGGGGGGTAGACGTTCTCGGGATGGTCTTAGTGGAAGTAGTCGTTCATGTTCGGGAAGCGGTAGAGGTACGGGTCTTCGGCAACGATCATCGTACACGCTCCGAGGTCGTCGGTAGAGGTTCTCGCGATCTTGGCGACGGTAGAGGTACACGTTTTCGTAGATGTTCAAGTCAACGGTAGCGGTACTTGGTGAATCCCGAAACGGTCTTGGGGCGTCACAACACTCCACCACTACGAAAGGATCTCGTCCCGAGATCTAGAATGGCACCGGAGGGGAAAACGGAAGAGAAAGAGAAGAGGTAAAAGTAAGTTGCTTCTTTGACAAACAAGTGAAACCAAAGAACCTTGCAAGGTTGAGCAAATTGAAAGAAAGAAAGCAACGGCGATGAACGAAGTTGAAAGCAGTCCGTTAAGAAAGAGGAATAAGAAAGAACCAATTCGGGTAGCACTCCGGTTGAAAAGACATGAAAGACTTGTTAAGATGAAAGAACTTGAGCAGAGGACACAACACTCCGGTTAAATGGATAAACCAAGAAAACAACACGATCCTGACAAAACAAGAAGATGGGTTGAAGAGAGCAACATCACAATGCCTCCGGAACAAAAGTAAGAATGGAATGGAATGAACGAAGGGAAACATGATCTTGAGAGAGCACGCTTACAACAAATGCTAGAACGGAGTTGTTGGAAAACCAACAACGAAAAGAATAATCTTGATATGGTCTTATGGAATACATCTCAAATTATGAGGTGACAACCTGCCACTCACGGGAAGAAGAATTGGATTGATATGAACAAGGAGACGAGAAAGTATTTCACCGGGAGGATAAAAGAAGAACTTGGGTCATTTATAAACACCATAATTAGCAACCATCCTTAGGGAAAGCTTTAGGTGAAACATGACACAAGATAACTCCAATCAAGAGATTGATGGGTTTAAATATCTCCTTCCTGACAACTTTTGAATCATGAAACATGAAGGGAAATTGTCAACAATGACATAACACCACCTCAAAAGATAAGGCAAAAAGAATTGCACTCCGGATTGCAAGATGAAGAAAACTTGAGCTCCTCTGAAAAGAATCTCAATGAACACTTCGAGAAGGAATTAAATCCTTGATGAACCATCATCCAGAGCCTACATGAAGAACTCCGGTAACAAAAGGATGATCAAACGGAAGGAAAGAGAAGTTGAAAACACAAGGTGAAGCCTTGCGATGATTTAGATGAATCTTCGCGACGATATAATGCAGAAAAGCTTGGAATTCCGGAAAAGAAAGATGAAACAAATGAAACCGAGAATTTGATGAGCCTCCGGAATAGGAAATTAAACATTTGGGTGAATCAAGAATAAGAATTATGTTATGCTCATCCTTCATCAATTAAATTGATGACAAGCAATGGATTTGGCATACTAATTATTCTCGTTGAAAGGATTAAGATAGATATAGCGCAAACTTGGGAAGGTCTTCAATGCACCACCGGTAGGATTGAAATAAAAAATAAATTGATATGATAAAGAAAAGAAGAGAATCTTGAATGAACCACCGTAAGAATTGGAAAAGAACGAATAAAAGATAACGAATCACCCGAAAGAATTATGAAATGAACGAAGATACTTGAGACAATCTAGATACATGAGAACGAAGAGATCGTGAATTGATTGGAGAAAACTTGAACGAAGCACCGGTAAGATTTTTGAAGAACGAGAGCTGAAGCTGAAATGGATAAGTCTTTTGAAATGATGGGCTTCAGAGAAACAAACTGAAATACTCTTGAAATGCCTCCGGGTGGGTGAAAAGAATTCTCACGATCAAAACAATTATGAGAGGATGGCATCACTCTAGAACCATGAATCTTTGAGAGAATAGATAAGATATGGAGGAAAAACTCTTCTTCGGTCTTCAAAATCCGAGAATGACGAGGAGAAACACCACCAAGAATTGTTGAGATACTCCGGAAGAATCAAAAGCGAAGAGATTGAGCCAACGATGAAAAGAATGTGGACGATCTTGGAGAAAAACATAAGACTTATGATAATTCATTCTTACGTCAAACTTGGAAAAGAATTTGAGAATAACTCCGGTAGAATTAGAAGAGTCAGGTAAGATCCTGGAAAAAGACATGTGGGTTAGGGCCCACTGAAAAGATACATCGTAGAACGATTGCTAGAAACTGAGATTGCACCAGTTGAATTAAATGGTTTGAATAAGATAACATTCTCGAAAGATCTTGAATGAATGAGAATGAACACTAGCATCTTCTGAGATATCTTCAGTACTCCGGAAAAAATGAATAGCGAGAAATGAATGGTTATGAGGTGCACCAGCACGAGAAAAGCATTTGAAATACAGAAAAGAATATGATCAACACTGAAAACTTGAATTTGATCCACCGGAAAAGGAAAGAATGGAGAATGATGAACTTGAAGCTCCGTTAGGATCTTCATGAGAATCACCGGATAAGAATATTGACGGAAAATGATGGAGAGACTTCACAAGAATAAAAGGATACTTGATAAATACATCAGATTCCTTGAAGAAAAAGGGTGGGAGGGCGGGAAAAACAAAGGCAACTTGAGGACGGATGAAGACAACACCGTTGGGAAGAACTGATAATTGATCTTACTGATTTTGAAAATGAACGGATCCGATTGAAGAGAAACACACCGGTTGAAAATGTTTGACATGACAATCTTGATTATCAAGAAGGATTGCTATTCACATCGGAGTATGAGAACACCATTTAGGAAAGGTATGGAATCAACACTTGACATTGAAGCAACTCGAATACCACAACTCGAAAAAAACAAAGGATTGGCTTGCAGAATAAGCCGGAACAAACATATGATAGAGATTTCGTCTGAAGTTTTCGTGGTGGGGCCTACACGGGCTCGATCGTACAGCACCATCATGTACAAGGCAGTGCACATGACATACGAAGCGTCCCCGAGTCGGCATAGCCAAGGACTCTTTAATACACAACGAGACCACTATAAAACCAACCGTGGATAGGCGGACCACTAGACGTCGAACACCAATTTCATATCATACATCTGTCGGAAAGATATCCTAAGAGCTACTTGAATTCCCACTTATAAACTCCCGAAATTTTCCGGTTATGCAATCAGGTGTTGGGGATACAGGGGAAGCATAATATCTCACCCAAAACTAGCAAATCCTACATCCAGCTGTATCCATCCTTCAACACATAACCAAGAAACCTTCGGAAATCATCTACCTCAACCTTCAAAAAGCATCCGTTATACGAGTTATGGCAATACTCCCGAACTCCCGCCCCAGTACTAGGTGGCGTCGAGGTTATCTCACCAACAACTGCATAAAAGAGATTTTCGATGTCAGCGAAACTAAACTCAGGTATTCCAGAACTGCAACGATAAAATTGTGACGACAACACCTCAGAGCTCAACTCCCCGGGACACTGCCACAACCCCTAAATGACAGGAGGCACCAAGAACAATGTTCTTGTCACAAATCCATCAGAACGATTCAAAGATACCCGCGTGATCCTAAAAAAAATTTGTGAAAATTTGAGAAGAGAAGAGTCAAAACTCTACATCAGGATGCCTTACCAGAGCGATGAAGGGGCTGGGAAGTAAAAAGAATTCCTAAACTCTCCGATATAAAATTCAAATTCCTAAATGACTCAAAACATTTTTCTAGACTCAACTCGTCCGCTAATTCGATCAAGCAATGGGGCTCCTAAGGTCGGGGAAGGCTCTGATTACCAACTTGTAACACCCTCGATGCGGCTACATCTCCCACGTGTCGAAGCACGACTTAGAGGCATAACCGCATTGAAAGCAATGTCGCAAGTGAGGTAATCTTCACACAACCCATGTAATACATAAGGGAAAGAGATACATAGTTGGCTTACAATTGCCACTTCACACAATACATGAATAAAGCATTACAACATCCAAATACAATCAAGGTCCGACTACGGAACCAAAATAAAAGAAGAACCCCAAATGCGACAAGGTCCCCGATCGACCCCAACTGGGCTCCACTACTGATCAACTAGAACGAAAGAACACAAAGTACAAGATCTTCATCGAGCTCCTCCTGAGCTTGGTTGCGTCATCTGCACGGACTCATCGGCACCTGCAAGCTGGTTTTGGAAGTATCTGTGAGCCACGGGGACTCAGCAATCTCGCACCCTCGCGATCAAGACTATTTAAGCTTATGGGTAAGGTATAGGTATGATATGGAGCTGCAGCAAGCGACTAGCATATATGGTGGCTAACATGCGCAAAAGAGAGCGAGAAGAGAAGGCAAAGCACGATCGAACAACTATCATCAAGAAGTGATCCTAAAACAACCTACGTCAAGCATAACTCCAACACCGTGTTCACTTCCCGGACTCCGCCGGAAAGAGACCATCACGGTTACACACGCGGTTGATGCATTTTAATTAAGGTCAACTTCAGGTTTTCTACAACCAGACATTAACAAATTCCCATCTGCCCATAACCGCGGGCACGGCTTTCGAAAGTTCAAATCCCTGCAGGGGAGTCCCAACTTAGCCCATGACAATCTCTCACGGTCAACGAAGGATATACCTTCTCCCGAGACATTCCGATCAGACTCGGTATCCCGGTTCTACAAGACACTTCGACAAGTTAAAACAAATCCAGCAACACCGCCCGAATGTGCCAACAAATCCCGATAGGAGCTGCACATATCTCGTTCTCAGGGCACACTCAGATTGTCCAAACTTCCGGTAGGCCAGCCCAGAGTTGCCCCTGGTGGCCACCGGCGGCTCACAGGTTGGACCAACACTCAGAGGAGCACTGGCCCGGGGGTTTAAATAAAGATGACCCTTGAGTCCGCGGAACCCAAGGGAAAAAGAGGCTAGGTGGCAAATGGTAAACCAATGTTGGGCATTGCTGGAAGAGTTTTATTCAAGGCGAACTGTCAAGGGGTTCCCATTATAGCCCAACCGCGTAAGGAACGCAAAATCCGGGAACATAACACCGATATGACGGAAACTAGGGCGGCAAGAGTGGAACAAAACACCAGGCATAAGGCCGAGCCTTCCACCCTTTACCAAATATATAGATGCATTAATTAAATAAGATATATTGTGATATCCAAACAAGTAAACATGTTCCAATAAGGAACAACATCTCCATGTTCCAACAAGGAACAAACTTCAATCTTCACCTGCAACTAACAACGCTATAAGAGGGGCTGAGAAAAGCGGTAACATAGCCAAACAACGGTTTGCTAGGACAAGGTGGGTTAGAGGCTTGGTTCAACAATATGGGTGGCACGATAAGCAAGTGGTAGGTATCGCAGCTTAGGCATAGCAAAAGAGCGAGCAACTAGCAAGCAAAGATAGAAGTGATTTCAAGGGTATGGTCATCTTGCCTGAAGTCCCGCAAGGAAGAAGAACGAGTCCATGAAGAAGACAAACGGGCGTAGACGAACGAATCCTCACAAACGCAACGTTATCGGAACCAACCCGAAGAAGCAACACCGGAAAGAAGCACACAATATAGTAAACAAACAACACGTAGACATGGCATGATGCACAAACAATTATGATGCATGTCCGGTTTAATGAAGCATGGCATGGCAAAGTGCACAAACAACACTACAAATTAAGTGGAGCTCAATATGCAACGAGTTGCATATTGACGGACACCACATGCCTTATTTAGTTCTCTCTCGTTTATGTACTCAACAAAATTAAATGTTGGTTAGCATGGCAAGGGGTGAAGCACAACAAAACTATACCATCTAAACAATTGAAATGGGGCCGGATATAATAAACAACGAATCCGGTAGATCCCCATATGCCTTAGTAATTTATTGCAACAACAATTTTAAAACATTTAATTATTGTTATCATGATGCGGATGACATGAACAAGTTTTATGCAATTTTCGTTAAAAGTTGACATGAGCATATTTTGAAGCATTTGTCGCCATGTTGGAACAAAAGGGGGCCATGGTGGCGAAACGGGAATGGTGCCACGGTAACGAATCCGAAAATGATGCCACGGCAACAAGTCGGTACCGGTGGCTCACGGCGATATCGGTGCAAAAGAAGCAAGTGTGCGGATGTGTATAAAGATGGTGGGGCGCTCCCGGATACCGGGTGTCCCACGAGTTGACGACGGTGTCAACAAGGGAACAACTAACGTTCACGGACGGATACAACATCCAAACATGCATCTCATACAACACGTCACATGCATACGGTCCACGGCATTGTTCCGGCGGATATACCTTTCAAGGGTGCATTTTCGAAGCGAGTCAAGTTCGGTGCAATGAAGGGGGGGTAGACGTTCTCGGGATGGTCTTAGTGGAAGTAGTCGTTCATGTTCGGGAAGCGGTAGAGGTACGGGTCTTCGGCAACGATCATCGTACACGCTCCGAGGTCGTCGGTAGAGGTTCTCGCGATCTTGGCGACGGTAGAGGTACACGTTTTCGTAGATGTTCAAGTCAACGGTAGCGGTACTTGGTGAATCCCGAAACGGTCTTGGGGCGTCACAACACTCCACCACTACGAAAGGATCTCGTCCCGAGATCTAGAATGGCACCGGAGGGGAAAACGGAAGAGAAAGAGAAGAGGTAAAAGTAAGTTGCTTCTTTGACAAACAAGTGAAACCAAAGAACCTTGCAAGGTTGAGCAAATTGAAAGAAAGAAAGCAACGGCGATGAACGAAGTTGAAAGCAGTCCGTTAAGAAAGAGGAATAAGAAAGAACCAATTCGGGTAGCACTCCGGTTGAAAAGACATGAAAGACTTGTTAAGATGAAAGAACTTGAGCAGAGGACACAACACTCCGGTTAAATGGATAAACCAAGAAAACAACACGATCCTGACAAAACAAGAAGATGGGTTGAAGAGAGCAACATCACAATGCCTCCGGAACAAAAGTAAGAATGGAATGGAATGAACGAAGGGAAACATGATCTTGAGAGAGCACGCTTACAACAAATGCTAGAACGGAGTTGTTGGAAAACCAACAACGAAAAGAATAATCTTGATATGGTCTTATGGAATACATCTCAAATTATGAGGTGACAACCTGCCACTCACGGGAAGAAGAATTGGATTGATATGAACAAGGAGACGAGAAAGTATTTCACCGGGAGGATAAAAGAAGAACTTGGGTCATTTATAAACACCATAATTAGCAACCATCCTTAGGGAAAGCTTTAGGTGAAACATGACACAAGATAACTCCAATCAAGAGATTGATGGGTTTAAATATCTCCTTCCTGACAACTTTTGAATCATGAAACATGAAGGGAAATTGTCAACAATGACATAACACCACCTCAAAAGATAAGGCAAAAAGAATTGCACTCCGGATTGCAAGATGAAGAAAACTTGAGCTCCTCTGAAAAGAATCTCAATGAACACTTCGAGAAGGAATTAAATCCTTGATGAACCATCATCCAGAGCCTACATGAAGAACTCCGGTAACAAAAGGATGATCAAACGGAAGGAAAGAGAAGTTGAAAACACAAGGTGAAGCCTTGCGATGATTTAGATGAATCTTCGCGACGATATAATGCAGAAAAGCTTGGAATTCCGGAAAAGAAAGATGAAACAAATGAAACCGAGAATTTGATGAGCCTCCGGAATAGGAAATTAAACATTTGGGTGAATCAAGAATAAGAATTATGTTATGCTCATCCTTCATCAATTAAATTGATGACAAGCAACGGATTTGGCATACTAATTATTCTCGTTGAAAGGATTAAGATAGATATAGCGCAAACTTGGGAAGGTCTTCAATGCACCACCGGTAGGATTGAAATAAAAAATAAATTGATATGATAAAGAAAAGAAGAGAATCTTGAATGAACCACCGTAAGAATTGGAAAAGAACGAATAAAAGATAACGAATCACCCGAAAGAATTATGAAATGAACGAAGATACTTGAGACAATCTAGATACATGAGAACGAAGAGATCGTGAATTGATTGGAGAAAACTTGAACGAAGCACCGGTAAGATTTTTGAAGAACGAGAGCTGAAGCTGAAATGGATAAGTCTTTTGAAATGATGGGCTTCAGAGAAACAAACTGAAATACTCTTGAAATGCCTCCGGGTGGGTGAAAAGAATTCTCACGATCAAAACAATTATGAGAGGATGGCATCACTCTAGAACCATGAATCTTTGAGAGAATAGATAAGATATGGAGGAAAAACTCTTCTTCGGTCTTCAAAATCCGAGAATGACGAGGACAAACACCACCAAGAATTGTTGAGATACTCCGGAAGAATCAAAAGCGAAGAGATTGAGCCAACGATGAAAAGAATGTGGACGATCTTGGAGAAAAACATAAGACTTATGATAATTCATTCTTACGTCAAACTTGGAAAAGAATTTGAGAATAACTCCGGTAGAATTAGAAGAGTCAGGTAAGATCCTGGAAAAAGACATGTGGGTTAGGGCCCACTGAAAAGATACATCGTAGAACGATTGCTAGAAACTGAGATTGCACCAGTTGAATTAAATGGTTTGAATAAGATAACATTCTCGAAAGATCTTGAATGAATGAGAATGAACACTAGCATCTTCTGAGATATCTTCAGTACTCCGGAAAAAATGAATAGCGAGAAATGAATGGTTATGAGGTGCACCAGCACGAGAAAAGCATTTGAAATACAGAAAAGAATATGATCAACACTGAAAACTTGAATTTGATCCACCGGAAAAGGAAAGAATGGAGAATGATGAACTTGAAGCTCCGTTAGGATCTTCATGAGAATCACCGGATAAGAATATTGACGGAAAATGATGGAGAGACTTCACAAGAATAAAAGGATACTTGATAAATACATCAGATTCCTTGAAGAAAAAGGGTGGGAGGGCGGGAAAAACAAAGGCAACTTGAGGACGGATGAAGACAACACCGTTGGGAAGAACTGATAATTGATCTTACTGATTTTGAAAATGAACGGATCCGATTGAAGAGAAACACACCGGTTGAAAATGTTTGACATGACAATCTTGATTATCAAGAAGGATTGGTATTCACATCGGAGTATGAGAACACCATTTAGGAAAGGTATGGAATCAACACTTGACATTGAAGCAACTCGAATACCACAACTCGAAAAAAACAAAGGATTGGCTTGCAGAATAAGCCGGAACAAACATATGATAGAGATTTCGTCTGAAGTTTTCGTGGTGGGGCCTACACGGGCTCGATCGTACAGCACCATCATGTACAAGGCAGTGCACATGACATACGAAGCGTCCCCGAGTCGGCATAGCCAAGGACTCTTTAATACACAACGAGACCACTATAAAACCAACCGTGGATAGGCGGACCACTAGACGTCGAACACCAATTTCATATCATACATCTGTCGGAAAGATATCCTAAGAGCTACTTGAATTCCCACTTATAAACTCCCGAAATTTTCCGGTTATGCAATCAGGTGTTGGCGATACAGGGGAAGCATAATATCTCACCCAAAACTAGCAAATCCTACATCCAGCTGTATCCATCCTTCAACACATAACCAAGAAACCTTCGGAAATCATCTACCTCAACCTTCAAAAAGCATCCGTTATACGAGTTATGGCAATACTCCCGAACTCCCGCCCCAGTACTGGGTGGCGTCGAGGTTATCTCACCAACAACTGCATAAAAGAGATTTTCGATGTCAGCGAAACTAAACTCAGGTATTCCAGAACTGCAACGATAAAATTGTGACGACAACACCTCAGAGCTCAACTCCCCGGGACACTGCCACAACCCCTAAATGACAGGAGGCACCAAGAACAATGTTCTTGTCACAAATCCATCAGAACGATTCAAAGATACCCGCGTGATCCTAAAAAAAATTTGTGAAAATTTGAGAAGAGAAGAGTCAAAACTCTACATCAGGATGCCTTACCAGAGCGATGAAGGGGCTGGGAAGTAAAAAGAATTCCTAAACTCTCCGATATAAAATTCAAATTCCTAAATGACTCAAAACATTTTTCTAGACTCAACTCGTCCGCTAATTCGATCAAGCAATGGGGCTCCTAAGGTCGGGGAAGGCTCTGATTACCAACTTGTAACACCCTCGATGCGGCTACATCTCCCACGTGTCGAAGCACGACTTAGAGGCATAACCGCATTGAAAGCAATGTCGCAAGTGAGGTAATCTTCACACAACCCATGTAATACATAAGGGAAAGAGATACATAGTTGGCTTACAATCGCCACTTCACACAATACATGAATAAAGCATTACAACATCCAAATACAATCAAGGTCCGACTACGGAACCAAAATAAAAGAAGAACCCCAAATGCGACAAGGTCCCCGATCGACCCCAACTGGGCTCCACTACTGATCAACTAGAACGAAAGAACACAAAGGACAAGATCTTCATCGAGCTCCTCCTGAGCTTGGTTGCGTCATCTGCACGGACTCATCGGCACCTGCAAGCTGGTTTTGGAAGTATCTGTGAGCCACGGGGACTCAGCAATCTCGCACCCTCGCGATCAAGACTATTTAAGCTTATGGGTAAGGTATAGGTATGATATGGAGCTGCAGCAAGCGACTAGCATATATGGTGGCTAACATGCGCAAAAGAGAGCGAGAAGAGAAGGCAAAGCACGATCGAACAACTATCATCAAGAAGTGATCCTAAAACAACCTACGTCAAGCATAACTCCAACACCGTGTTCACTTCCCGGACTCTGCCGGAAAGAGACCATCACGGTTACACACGCGGTTGATGCATTTTAATTAAGGTCAACTTCAGGTTTTCTACAACCAGACATTAACAAATTCCCATCTGCCCATAACCGCGGGCACGGCTTTCGAAAGTTCAAATCCCTGCAGGGGAGTCCCAACTTAGCCCATGACAATCTCTCACGGTCAACGAAGGATATACCTTCTCCCGAGACATTCCGATCAGACTCGGTATCCCGGTTCTACAAGACACTTCGACAAGTTAAAACAAATCCAGCAACACCGCCCGAATGTGCCAACAAATCCCGATAGGAGCTGCACATATCTCGTTCTCAGGGCACACTCAGATTGTCCAAACTTCCGGTAGGCCAGCCCAGAGTTGCCCCTGGTGGCCACCGGCGGCTCACAGGTTGGACCAACACTCAGAGGAGCACTGGCCCGGGGGTTTAAATAAAGATGACCCTTGAGTCCGCGGAACCCAAGGGAAAAAGAGGCTAGGTGGCAAATGGTAAACCAATGTTGGGCATTGCTGGAAGAGTTTTATTCAAGGCGAACTGTCAAGGGGTTCCCATTATAGCCCAACCGCGTAAGGAACGCAAAATCCGGGAACATAACACCGATATGACGGAAACTAGGGCGGCAAGAGTGGAACAAAACACCAGGCATAAGGCCGAGCCTTCCACCCTTTACCAAATATATAGATGCATTAATTAAATAAGATATATTGTGATATCCAAACAAGTAAACATGTTCCAATAAGGAACAACATCTCCATGTTCCAACAAGGAACAAACTTCAATCTTCACCTGCAACTAACAACGCTATAAGAGGGGCTGAGAAAAGCGGTAACATAGCCAAACAACGGTTTGCTAGGACAAGGTGGGTTAGAGGCTTGGTTCAACAATATGGGTGGCATGATAAGCAAGTGGTAGGTATCGCAGCTTAGGCATAGCAAAAGAGCGAGCAACTAGCAAGCAAAGATAGAAGTGATTTCGAGGGTATGGTCATCTTGCCTGAAGTCCCGCAAGGAAGAAGAACGATTCCATGAAGAAGACAAACGGGCGTAGGCGAACGAATCCTCACAAACGCAACGTTATCGGAACCAACCCGAAGAAGCAACACCGGAAAGAAGCACACAATATAGTAAACAAACAACACGTAGACATGGCATGATGCACAAACAATTATGATGCATGTCCGGTTTAATGAAGCATGGCATGGCAAAGTGCACAAACAACACTACAAATTAAGTGGAGCTCAATATGCAACGAGTTGCATATTGACGGAGCACCACATGCCTTATTTAGTTCTCTCTCGTTTATGTACTCAACAAAATTAAATGTTGGTTAGCATGGCAAGGGGTGAAGCACAACAAAACTATACCATCTAAACAATTGAAATGGGGCCGGATATAATAAACAACGAATCCGGTAGATCCCCATATGCCTTAGTAATTTATTGCAACAACAATTTTAAAACATTTAATTATTGTTATCATGATGCGGATGACATGAACAAGTTTTATGCAATTTTTGTTAAAAGTTGACATGAGCATATTTTGAAGCATTTGTCGCCATGTCGGAACAAAAGGGGGCCATGGCGGCGAAACAGGAATGGTGCCACGGTAACGAATCCGAAAATGATGCCACGGCAACAAGTCGGTACCGGTGGCTCATGGTGATATCGGTGCAAAAGAAGCAAGTGTGCGGATGTGTATAAAGATGGTGGGGCGCTCCGAGATACCGAGTTGACGACGGTGTCAACAAGGGAACAACTAACGTTCACGGACGGATACAACATCCAAACATGCATCTCATACAAGACGTCACATGCATACGGTCCACGGCATCGTTCCGGCGGATATACCTTTCAAGGGTGCATTTTCGAAGTGAGTCAAGTTCGGTGCAATGAAGGGGGAGTAGACGTTCTCGGGACGGTCGTAGGGGAAGTAGTCGTTCATGTTCGGGAAGCGGTAGAGGTACGGGTCTTCGGCAACTATCATCGTACACGCTCCGAGGTCGTTAGTAGAGGTTCTCGCGATCTCGGCGATGGTAGAGGTACACGTTTTCGTAGATGTTCGAGTCAACAGTAGCGGTACTTGGTGAATCCCGAAACGGTCTTGGTATCTTCGGGCGTAGGGGTACTTGGCGGTTCCATGTAGTCGAACTTGAGGGGCATCGACGTCGTGGTACTTGGCATACTCTCGGCCTTGGCAAAGATGAAACAGAATGCAACGGTAGGTACTTGTATCCATGGGTACTTGGTTATTTGTTGCACGGTGTCCTTCGATTGATTTGGAGGAAGCCACGACGTGTGCAGGAGGCAAACGGCTCAAAACGTCCATGGTCGAACGTGCTCACAGCGAGGAAAAACGGAGGGCCAACAGGCAGCGTGATGAATGGGGCGAGGCAGAGGTCCGGCAGGGATTGCGAGCTCCGAGTCCAGCGCTGGGACGGCGAGGCACCAGGTCCGGTCGGGGAGGCGGCAACTTCTTCGAGTAGGGGCGCGCGGAGTTCCCTGACAAGGCACAATGGAGGAGTGGTGAGGACCAACGGGGAAAAAGGAGAGAAGAGAGAGGGCATGAGGCAAGGAAAAACGAGAGGAAGGAGAAAGCTAGGGAGAGGCACGACGACCTGCTGCTGGCCAGCGCATGGTCGCGGGAACGAAGGCAGGGCTGCGCTATGGCGTCCATGGTGGCTACTGGGTCCTGAAGAAAAAAAATAGAGAGTAATTGAAAGAAGAAATCAGGGAACAAAAGCTGCGAGAGAGAGAGAGCAGGGAAGGAGAAGGGCGCGAGGGGTCCGTGGTGTTGCTGTTACTCCGGCAGGGCACTCCGGCAGGGTCACTTGCCAGTGCGAGGCGAGGGCATCGGGGAACCGAGTTGATCCGGCCGGGGTTAGAGACAGAGGAGCAGCGGGGCGAAGGAGAGCCACTGGTGGAGGTCTGGCGCTGCAGAGGGAGGTGGTGGCGGCAGCGCTAGGTGGAAGGAGGGGAAGGGGAGATCGAGCGAGGAGGAAGATGGGGATCGAGCCGGAGGGACATGGCGGCACTGGAGGAAAGGGGTCGAGGGAAGGAGAGGGGTATTGGTCGGGCCTAGGGTTAAACAGCGAAGGCTGGCTGGGCCTTGGCCTTGGGCCGGCGCGGGAATGGATGGCCTCGGGTGGGCCGGCGTGAGAGGTTGGGAGGCCCAGGAGGCCGGCGGCGCAAACTCTCTCTCCCTCCCTTATAAACTTCTATTTGTAGCATAAACAGAATAGAGAGAAAAGTACCGAGGGTTAGATGTTGAAGTAGGGATGGAGGAACATATTTCTAGAAAACAAAAAAAATATGCCCGATTTAATCAAATTAGTTTGGGAATTTTTACAGACTATAAATTTAAACATGTTCGAATTTAATTCAAACTTGCATGAATTTATAACCTAACCAAACTGAAGCCAAATGGGCTTAAATTTTTATAGGGTGACCCTACATAATAAATATGATTTATGGGCAAAAGATGAACATTTATTTGAGCAATTCTATTTGCAACTCAAATAAATAGAGAAAAGGGAAAGAAGGAAGTGGCATAGGGATTTGAAACTTGGGTGAAGCCAAGTTGGAAGTGAGCATGGGGGCGATGGAAGGATCAAGAGAAGAAAAGAAGTTGCAATGCACATGAGCAACTAAATTAAACAAACACAACAATGGTATGGAGAAGATGCATGATGCAAAATAAAATAAAACAAACATCACAAGCGAGCAAGGACGCATGAACATGATGGATGCAAATGCACATGATGCACAGATGAATGCAATCAAACCAACAACTCACACAACGAAACTCGGAAAACATGGAAGGCGTCTGAAGCTCCAGTCTTGGGGCGTCACAGTGAACAAATAATTTCGCGTCAATCAGGCCCATTTATATTTTCTAAGAAATCCCAGCCCATTTGTACTTCCTTGAAATACACGTATTAGGTGGGCTCGTTATATATATAATGTTATGTTAGAAGGAGCAATTAATATCAAAGAATAAACCGGAGAGGCACATTATATATATATATATATATATAATTAAGAAATTAGCGAGTTATTGCTCAAAATAAAAATGAGCGCATTATTATTAAATTGGTCCTTAAAATCTTCGCTAGCTTTTGTACGCAATCACCAGGATTTTCCTTGCCTATGAGTCAAAAACAACCAGGATTTTCCTTGCCAACTTCCGTTAAACATTTACTTTTATAAGTAAATAACATGTGGGATGTTTTTATAATTTATATATAAGTCTCTATAAAATATACGATAATAGTAATAATATAAATCTTTCCCTAATAATAAAGCACAGATTGACTCTTTGGGTTCACCGTCACAATACGCTTCTTTCCGTGAATTTACGCTTTCAGTTTTTTTTCTGTTAGTTTTGATCGACAGTCCGTCCAATTGCTATGAGGCGGTACTAAAAACTTTGTCCATCCAATTGGTCCACGTCCACATTCTCTTATTGGGCTTGCATGCATGTTTCGGCCTGCATGCACGCTTCTGTATCTGTAGCTTACCTGATTTTCACACATGTACTCGGAGTAATCCCACCTCGATTGCTTACACGAAAGTCTACCAGTTTATATACCTAGGAAAATTGCATATCAACAACGAGACTCTTGAATCAACAAACACAGAATGAGAACGAAGGGAAATTGTACAATAAAACGGCAGTCCGGCGGAGGCGCAGCGCGCAGATGCCTGCGACGCAGCCTGTTCCACACGTTGGCCACCTCTACACCTTGCACGACATGGACACGAACGCGGCGGCAGGGTGGCTTGAGGCTCGTGGTGGACCGGATCCGGCGAGGGGAAGGTCGAATCTGTCGGCTTGGAGAGGGAGGTGTGGAGGAGCACGCGGGACAGAGGGCGAAGGAGGATGGAGGCGGAATGCCAAGGTCGGGCTGTGGACTCAGAGTGGAGGAGCCACGGAGAGGCCCGGGAGCCACCACGGCAGCCACGAGAGCGAGATGGGCCTGGCCATGCTCGGCGGTCGTCAGCCGACTTCGTGTTTCTCTGCTGATGATCCCTGACCACCTGCTGCCCGGGGTCGGCTACTGTTATCTCAGTTTGCTTGGTAGATTCATTCTTGCTTAAGATTAGACCTAGCCGTGTAGATGCAGATGGACATTGGAGGTACAGTGTTGGCACTGACGACTTGGATAAAAATATTTTTGTATGCACTCCGAGTGGGTCAGTCTATATACACTTAAATTTTCACATTCAATTTCCTTCAGTTAGACGACAGCAAGGAGATAATGCACTCCTTTTTTCTGAAAAAATATCATAAGGGACATCTTTTGGAAGAATGATGAGCCATGTTGGCCATAGTTGGAGTGAAAGAATTACAACTTTTTTGTGCCAAATAATCAAATATAGCACTGGTTCAGAAAAAAAACTGAAACCATGAGAAATGTTGTTGGATGTCAGTGCGCATCATATATCCTCTTGGCCATGCCGGTCATAACAGCAACAACTTTCTTCAGGTTGGTGATGCTCATATTGTCAATCATTCTCACTGTGGTGCCTGAGACAAAAACTCCTAAGGCAGTTTGGTAATTTATGATGTTATTACACTGGAGCACATGTAATGACAGACCCAGTAAAGAAGAATAGAACGTAAGTGTGTGCCATATTTTTTCCCGTTGCAACGCACGGGCCCTTTTGCTAGTATATATAATGTGGTTAGAAGGGAAAACATAAATTGGACACGGCATTACTTTTATAAGAGACATGTGTTTTATACCCCACAGTAGGCATACTAACAAGTTCACACACAAATACAACAGAAAAGGTAAACATTCATATCAAACTCAGGTTCACAGGACACGTTCATATTCATAGCCAACATTCACTATCAACAACTCAAAAGATTCATATATACACAAGCTCAGCATATCTATGCATCCAAATGATTGATAGATCACACGACAATATTCATACATAATTCACAAAAAGATTCAGATATACACATGTTCAGTATGTTTATGCATCCAAATGATTGAGATCACAGCCAATATGATCCATGGAAAAACTTTAATTACCTAGGGTACAGACTGGTAAATGGTGTTCAATCGGAGGTACTTCTTGCTAAAATTAGTTCTTGTACGAGTAAACTTTCGAGTACATAAGAGGCAGCACAGACAATCTGAACTTTGCTTGTAGGTTTATCCTCAAATAGTGGCCTCGTGCCGAGGGAGGTTTGAGCAACTTGGCCACTACTTTCATCCAACTAGTTTACTAGTTCATCTTGGTCATGTATCTCGCCAAAATTCTACATTGCAGATGAGAAAGGAGGCGGTTGAGAAAATGAACCACCCATTTTTTTTGTGCAGTTCAACTGAAATGGAGCATCCTTGGCGTGCAGACTGATTAAGTGCCAGATGAATATATGTGTCAACCAACTTGTCTGGAATCTTTACTCCATGACATATAGTTCGCTACCATATGTGCCGATAACAAAAAGGCACAAGTTGGGACCAAAGACTGGACTGCGTTTTTCTGGGCTATGCACCAAGCAATATTTTTGGCCTTCACTCTCCTAATACTTGGAGTTTGACAATTGGTTGACGACAGTTGATACTCGAATGAATATAGGCACTTCTTGTCAACATCGATGCTTGTCTGAGTGAACTTTGGAGTACATAGCAGCAGCAGAAGTACCTGTCCATCTGATCATTTTGTGCAGTTCTACTGAAATCACCCGATGTAATGATTTGCCTGCGAGTTCAAGCTCCAAATTACTCCTTTATGAAATCGGCAAACAGTAGCACAATACCAAATTACCAATACATATGACAGGCACAATAATCAGGATAAAGACCAGTACCAACCTGTGTGAGGATCGTCTCACATGTAAGGTAGTCGTTACCGGGGCCCTTGAATGGCCTCGACTGGGGCCTCAGGCTTCAGCAAGATCGCCTTGGCACTGTTTATTCTTCTTCTTCTTCCTCTTCATGCTCTGTTTCTCTTTCTCCTCACCAGTTGGTGAAACCAAGTACATGATCGGCCTTCTAATTCAGAATTGGTTTTGTCAGTGAGGGAGTACAAGTGTACTAGTAAAAAACAGCATTATTTTCTCATGGCAGTCAGAAAATAGAGATGAACACATGCATTAAAAATCATTCTTACCTAAAGGAAGGTTATGGCGCAAATATGGATGATGAGGATTGGAACACAGATCTCCCTTTGTGCAGTTCCACCAAAATGAACCAACTGTTCCATTCTGACATTCCAGTTAAACAGCACAAAAGTCACTTCTTTTAAGAAGAGTTTTGTGCAGTGCACCAAAAGGTCAGAACAGCAACCAGGTGAATTGGATATCCCTGTTTGCACAAAAAGTCACAGACGAAACAGCCAAAGTCTCAAACAATTACAGGCAAAAACATTTGGCTAAACTTGTCATGGCTTATAACAGTGGCATGGCTTCATTTTTACCAGGGACATTAGATTAAGAACAGTGGGTGCACCAGCACTCCAGCACCATGTACGTAAACAGGGGCATAAAGTGGTGATTCATAGTTTGTTGCCCCGAGAAACAAACATCCAAGAAACATATCTGGGTTGGTCCCATTTTTGTTCACTCTAGCCACCTACTACTATGTGTGGATAGCAAATCTAGTCCTGGTCATACCACTATGTACAGCGTTACCCCTATATTTCCCTTCTCGACCAAGAGACCGATTGGATGACCAGTCTATACTACTTTCACCCCCTTTCCTTCCTGTTTGTACCAAGTCTGATGTACATAATAAATTCCCCCACCCCCACTTTATTTCTTGTTTGAACCAAGTACTACAAGATTCGACTCCATGAAGTAGCTTTACCTCTAACAATAGAAAGAAAAAAAATATGTGACGTTGGACCATCCGATCGAGAGGGGCTGAGAGGTAGAAAATGATGCACATGCAGCGATGTAGCGAGCTGGGGAAGTAGAGCTAAGGCGGTTTCGAATGAAGATATACCTGAAGGTCGTCGGGATGTGGATAGGTGGGCGGCGGGAGGCCGGATCCGCCCACAGGAAACGACAAAGGGATCGGAGGACCTCCCGTGTCGGCGCTCGGCCAGAGATAACGGTGTGGCCAGCAGTGGGTCTCCTCCCTCGCTGTCGACGACGGCCTAAACGCTGCCCCTCCTCCCCTTCACCGGCGGAGGGGGATACGTCCGGATCTGTAACCAGCGGTGAGGATAGAAAGCCAGTGTTTTTTGAAGGGAGAAAGATAGTGTTACTACCCCTATCTTGTTTAGATCTGGAGAGGATGAGAGTGTGTGAATAGAGCAACCCTAGCAAGCAAGCGCGGAGGCTCCGGCCTATATATACGTAGTGGGGTAGTTTTCCTTTTTCACTCCATCAAAACAATCGTTTAAAATTGTGTAGTACTACATGGCAGGTCGTGGGTTTTTTTAGTTGTTGATTGTTTTTTGAGATAGCTACCCGCTTGTTCCAAGTGGTGTTACGGTGTGCTAGGTCGCACTTTGTATCGTTCAAGTCTGGTACTACAAGTCCCTCCATTAAATGAACAATCACCCCCTCGTAAAAATTGTGAACAAGCCCACGGCTAAAATTAGCGGAAACGTGGGTTGCCCCAACATGCATTATTATTTATATTTTCTACTCCCTCCGTTCCTAAATATAAGTCTTTTTTATTAGCCACGCCTAAGACAAGAATTTTTTTTATTAGCAGTGAACCCCACATGTCATAGACACAAAAATTGTGGCAAGATTCCCTTCGGCAAGCCAAAGTGTGTCTAACAATTTGAGCAACTCAGGTTAGGCAAGTGTGGCAAGTGTGGGAAAAATAATGTGGCAACATAAGACAAACATAGTCACAATCCAAACAGCCCCGTAATTTTTTGTGACATGCATGAAAATTTGGTTAGTTAAATTTATAGTCAAAATTTGGCAAGGTGCATCAAATCAACACATGCAAGTATCAAAAGGAAAGTCACGGCATGCATGCATGCGTTGTACTCCCTCCGTTTCCAAATATAAGTCTTTTTAGAGATTGCAACAAGTGACTACATACGAAGCAGAATATGTCTACTCCTACATACGAAGTAGCCCATTTGAAATGTGTAAAAAGACTTATATCGAGTGCAGTTCTTTGATGTGTCGCGTCAACTCGTACAAGACCGAGAAATTTGATTACTACAACGCCCTCTCCCTTGCGTACTGAGCTCTGGTGCCTTAACTGCACCTGCCTTTGGCTGCATGACAGGAGGGCCAACCACCTGTTGGGCCCACCTGTCATAGACGCAAAGGCAGGAGCAGTAAGTAGAAGCTTTCGCTACACGCTATCCCTCCCGCACGAGGTGGACGGACATGCAGCAGTGGATTCGATACTGTAGAAGTAGGAGTAACATCATTGTTTGTCTTCTCGAAGAGGCGAAGAGCCAAGCGCAACCCGAACGTGCCAGTTGCGAATGCTCGCGTGGTGCGGTTCCTTGGAGTACTAGCCAGGCTCTTGCATGAGACAAAATTGCTATTGTTTAGCAATTAAACTCCATTATCCATTGGTTGATACTCATTCTGCATAGGTCCACGCGCTTAGCACCGTTTCCTCCTGGGGTCACCAATGTTTATTTGCTAATTAATAGAATTGCATGCAATGAACTAGCCATTGCAAGTCATCAAAAGCATGCACACCTCTCATCTCTTATTGGTTGATATGTCAAGAAACAAGAAACAAGGTAGAAGTTAATGCATCGCGCCTAAGTGTTTTGGGACTATTTGGTTTTCGTAAGATGACTTACACACCTAGACAGAGGGAGTAGTATAGCCATGTAAACCGGAAAGGAGTATTTGCCTTTCTAGAGATTTCAACAAGTGACTAGACTACACCGTGTGCGGTACTCCCTCCCTTCCGGTTTATAGGGCTCAAATCTCAAATCTCATGAACCAAGGCATTTTGCGTTTGGAGGAATGTATCTCGTACTTTAGAAAACTACCCTAATTAAACTCATGCATTAATTATGTAGTTCTCTCATTTTCCTCTCCGCCTTGGTCGTGGTGCACAATATTGAGCACTCCTATATGACTAGCCGCTCTATCTACATGCAGGACATTTCAAAGCATCCCGGCCCGCGTGCCATCCACCAAATCAGAGCGAGGTGCTACAGTCGAGACTCACCTGTAACCCCAGTGTGGCCGTCATGACCCGTCATATCACAAAACCCACACCTTTACCAGCAGTAGTAAGGTGGCCTCCAAGTTGGACTAGACGAAGCAACCATCATTTCACTGGAATGCTCGTTCAAGCCCTTTCTTCCCTTTCTTGAAGAAAACCTCACTCCAGGCTACTCACTTCTGCCATTTTTCTTCTGTACCGGCGAAGGAAAGGTGGGCGAATCAGTTATGCTGCTATATTTTCATTCCAAGAATCTTCTTTTTGCAAAGCACCGACCAATTCTCACATCCTATTCTTTTCCCATTTTCATTGTGATTGTGGTTTCCTTTCGATTGCTATTTGTTTGTCAGTTCATTGATGGATCCTGGAGCACTAGGCAAAGAGTTGCCGGCGGATAACCCACTAGAGAGTGATCTCCAGGAAGCGAGCACCGACCAACGAATTGACCATTGAAAGGATTGATATGTTTGACTAGAGGGGGGGTGAATAGGCAACTAACAATTTTTAACTTTTCTTTACCAAATCAAACGTTGCTTCAAAGTAGGTTGTCTAGATGTGCAACTAGGTGAGCAACCTATATGATGTAATAACAACAAGCAAACAAGCAAGCAAGAGAAGTAACACTAAAGAGATTGCACAAGTAAAGGTAAGAGATAACCAAGAGTGGATCCGGTGAAGACGAGGATGTGTTACCGAAGTTCCTTCCTTTTGAAGGGAAGTATGTCTCCGTTAGAGCGGTGTGGAGGCACAATGCTCCCCAAGAAGCCACTAGGGCCACCGCATTCTCCTCACGCCCTCACACAATGCGAGATGTCGTGATTCCACTATTTGTGCCCTTGAAGGCGGCAACCGGACCTTTACAAACAAGGTTGAGGCAATCTCCACAACTTAATCGGAGGCTCCCAACAATACCACGAAGCTTCACCACAATGGACTATGGCTCCGTGGTGACCTCAACCGTCTAGGGTGCTCAAACACCCAACAGTAACAAGATCCGCTAGGGATGAGTGGGGGAATAGAAAATCCCTTGGTGGAAGTGTAGATCAGGGCCTTCTCAACCACTCCCAAGCAAATCAACAAGTTTGATTGGCTAGAGAGATAGATCGGGCGAAAATGGAGCTTGGAGCATTAATGGAGCTTGAGGGGGAAGAGGTAAGTCAACGGGGAAGAAGGGGACCCCCTTTTATAGTGGGGGCAACAATCCAACCGTTGCCCCACCAACCAGCCCCGCACAGGGCGGTAGTACCGCTAAGGGGGGGGCGGTACTACCGCTGAGCCAGCGGTACTGCCGCTCCAGCTAGCGGTACTGCCACGCAGAGGAGAGCAGCAGGGATCTGGACCCAGCGTGGTACTACCGCGGTGGTAAGGGCGGTACTACCGCTCCGAAACGGTACTACCGCCTCTACTGCCGCAACTAGTGCCGCAAAACCCGACATGAGAAAAAGAGCCCTCGAGTCGAGGCGGTAGGAGCCAGACAGCCCAGCGGTAGTACAGCTGCGGGGTCACCGGCGGTACTACCGCTATGGAGCAGTACTGCCGCTTGTGACCCTTCGGTGGTACTACCGCTGGGTAGTGCAGTACTACCGCTGGGACACAGACAAGAGAGAGAGGATCTCTCCGTCGAGGCTGAGGACGAGGCGGTGGTGCCAGGCAGGCCAGCGGTAGTACTGCTGTGGAGTCACCGACGGTACTACCGCTGCGGAGCGGTACTGCCGCTTTTGACTCCTCAACGGTACTACCGCTGGGTTGCGCGGTACTACCGCTGGAACCCAGACAAGACACAAAAAGAGAAGAGATCTCTCCAACGAAGTGGAAGAGCTCTGAGGGTGAGAAGCTGATGTGTACATGTTGATTCCACCCAAGCAATACCCCAGCGGACCCCCTCTTGATAGTACGGTGCCCTCTACGCAACTAGTCCACCGAAAGAGAAAAGAAAGAGCTACACCGTCTTGAATGACACTCCAAAGGGAAGAAAACGTCTCGTGCCAAGGATGAATCTGTGAACTACTCAAAGCACACGATTAGTCCGCAAACATGTTGTCATCAATCACCAAAACTACATCGAGAGAGAGATATGCCTCAACAATCTCCCCTTTTTTGGTAGATTGATGATAACTAGGGATTTGCACAAGGAAAATATATAAAAGTAAGAAAACTAAGAACTATAAAATATAGACGGGCTCCCCCTGAATGTGTGCACCTAGTTAGTGGAGCCTTTGGAAAGCAAGACACACACATTCGGATCAACACTCCCCCTATATTTTCTAATCCAACAATTCTAAGCACATGATATAAGAGAGAAGAGTATAAAACAGGACAATCATGCAACTCATAATATACTCCAGTACTGAATAGACATAAGTAATAAGGTAGCGATAGGGAGCATATGTCTCACACCATATGTTTAGAACTTAGGTCTCACAGGCACCAAACCAAACCAAACAAAGACAAGAGAGAACACACAAGAAAACACAAGACGACACAAAGACACACTCGCAGCACGTCAACAACACAAATCCCTAAACTCTCTCCCCCTTTGGCATCGAGACACCAAAAGGGCAAAGAGAGACACTACGACTCTAGGTGATGGCAAGCTGAACATCACATCTCAGCATGATCATCTGCATCTCCGTCGTTGGTCGGAAACTGCTCGACGTCGGAGTCGGTCCAAGGGCAATGCTAGTGAATCCATTCCTCCTCTTCAGTGATCTGTCCCTCAGAACCACTTGCAACTGTCGCTCCCAGGTGACACATGAGCTCCTTGTGGCTCACCCTGGCATGCTTCTCCGCCACATGAGTCATGTACTGACCATGAGACTCCATGCAGAAAAGCTTCTTCATCTTGTGTTTAAGCTTCTTTGCACACGAAGGTTCTGCACTAGAGGGCCCAAAGTCCTCCTCGTGATCATCAGTGGCAGCCCCACCCTCAGTCTCCATGGCAGCAGTAGCAGCAGCAGCAGACGGACCCCCGGGTTTAGGCGCTGGGGTGCCCCAATTGTCCTTCTTCGTCAGACGCTTGATCTCATGAGAAACCAAGTCTCCAGTTTCCAGCATCACTCTGGGATAGACCTGTGCCCAGGCCCTCTCAATGAGCCTCATGATGAATGGACCATATATCGGGAACTTGCGCTCAGAAATGGCAGAGAGAATTTCAGACCACATAACATGAGAAATATCCAGGCTCTCTCCAGTGTTTGCTTCCTTCTCATGCTGACAGAAAAGAAGCATGTCCACGAGATATGAGTGGACCATATCCAGATTCCCGATGCGAGGGAAGAGAGTCTCACGGAAGACACGATGAAGAATGTCCAGATACGTAGACAGCTCATAGGTTTCCTTCTTAGTCACTGGATGAACCTTCACAGTGCAGTAGGGCCAAAGGGCTTGCTTGTGAGTGGATGTAGTATTGCGGTGAGGGCGGAAACCTACTGAAGTCTCAAGCCCGCGATCTTCCGCATCAAGTAACTCCATGGAGGCCTTCCACTTGACGGAAAGCAACTTGCCATTGGTCATCCAAGTCAGAGTCCTGTCGGCATCTGTTCCAAGATGAACGGTAGAAAAGAATTGATCCACCAAATCTGCATCGAAATCCTTGTTGAACTGCACGATCCTGAGAATGTTCAGCTGAGTGCACATCTGAAGGGCTTCGCCAAAGTACTCAGGGTCCTTCTCCATGGCATCAGTGTCGATGGAGCGAACATCAACATAGATATTCTTCTTGGCCTTGATCACATCAAAATAGATGGCAAACTGAAAGCGGTTCCAGAACGGGCGGTTGACCAAAGTGGGATCTTGGTCCACCTCATAGGGATTGCGGCAACGCTTTTCCCAAAACTCCTTGGCAGTCATCTCAGTCACAGTCTTTCCCTTTGGCTTGTTGGCGGATCTCTTCGACTGCTGAGGTGGTGGAGGAGCACTTGCGGATGCACCTGCTGGTGGCGGTTGAGTGCTAGAGGAACCACCTGCTGGCTCAGAGGTGCGGTAGCGCTTTGACGTTGCACGCCCGGGGTTGACACGGCGAGCTTGATGCTCAGGATGTTCATCACCTGGAACCAAACACAAGAACATGCAAAACAACCAAAAAGAACGAGCATAAGCCAACAAACACAACAAAAGGATCAAGGTAAGGCAGGGACATGATGGAACTTGGCAGGCAGTGGTAGTACCGTGACATGCTCGCGGCAGTACCGCCAAGCGGTAGTACCGTTCCAAAGAGGGCGGTAGTACCGCTCGAGGTCAAGCGGTAGTACCGCTACAACGAGAGAGGTATTACCGCTCGAGGCGGGGAAACAGCAGTTTCCTACTACCGTGGTCAGATCCGGCACTACCGGCCTGCCAAATTCAAAAATATTCCTACCAAACTCTAATCTAGATAGTCTAGTTGCCTTCTCCAACCTACTCAAGCCTAGATTTAGCCAAAAATCTAGAGATGCAACCACCATTGCCCCTAAGAAACAAGATCTGAAAATGAGACAAAAGGAGAGAAGGAATGGGGGCAATACCGGCATCCATGGCAAGAGAACGAGGTGGGGATCGACTCCACCGAAGGAAATGGAGAGGGACGCCCTGGAGGCGAAGATCCGTCGGAGCCCTCCCGCGGCGAGGCGAGGCTAGAGAGAGGAAGAGGAACGAGGGGGCAAAGCGAATGGGTATGGGAGAGAAGAAATGTGACGCCCCAAGACCGATGTGCCAGGTGTCGTCTAGTTATTCGTTGTTGTTGCCTTGTCATTGCTTGCGTGTCATGCATTGCATATCATGTCATCATGTGCATTTCATTTGCATACATGTTCGTCTCATGCATCCGAGCATTTTCCCCGTTGTCCGTTTTGCATTCTGGCGCTCCTATCTCCTTCAGTGGTCCTTTCTACCTTCCTTTCATGTGTGGGGGTTAAACATTTCTGGATGGGATAACCTCGACGCCAACTGTTGGTGAGATAACCTCGATGCCACCCAGTACTGGGGCGGGAGTTCGGGAGTATTGCCATAACTTGTATAACGGATGCTTTTCGAAGGTTGAGGTAGATGATTTCCGAAGGTTTCTTGGTTATGTGTTGAAGGATGGATACAGCTAGATGTAGGATTTGCTAGTTTTGGGTGAGATATTATGCTTCCCCTGTATCCCCAACACCTGATTGCATAACGGGAAAATTTCGGGAGTTTATAAGTGGGAATTCAAGTAGCTCTTAGGATATCTTTCCGAACGATGTATGATATGAAATTGGGATTCGACGTCTAGTGGTCCGCCTATCCACGGTTGGTTTTACAGTGGTCGCATTGTGTCTTAAAGAGTCCTTGGCTATGCCGACTCGGGGACGCTTCGTATGTCATGTGCACTGCCTTGTACATGATGGTGCTGTACGATCGAGCCCGTGTAGGCCCACCACGAAAACTTCGGACGAAATCTTTATCATATGTTTGTTCCGGCTTATTTCGCAAGCCAATCCTTTGTTTTGTTTTGAGTTGTGAAAGTCGAGTTGCTTCAATGTCAAGTGTTGATTCCATACCTTCCCCAAATGGTGTTCTCATACTCCGATGTGAATACTAATCCTTCTCGATAATCGAGATTGTTATGCCAATCTTGTTCTACCGGTGTGTCTCTCTTCAAGTGGATCCGATCACTTCAACATTCACAAGATCAATTATCAGTTCTTCTCAATGTTGTTTGTTTCATCCGTCTCCAAGTTGCCTTTGTTTTTCCCGCCCACCCACCCTTTTTCTTCAAGGACTCATATTTCTTAATCAAGTATCCATTTTATTGATGGGAAGCTTCTCCATTCCTTCTCCGTCAATATTCTTATCCGGTGATTCGCAAGAAGATGCTATCGAAGCTTCAAGTTCGTCTCTCGCCACTCATTTTCTTCTCCGGTGGATTTAATTCAAGCTTTTGTATTGAGCATACTCCTTTTCTTTTTGCCCAATGCCTACTTATGCCGGTGCACCTCATAATAATTCACTTCTCGCTATTCATTTGTTTCGGAGTGCTGAAGTTATCTCAAAAGATTTGTGTCCCCATTATCAGTCCGTCCAAAATCTTTCGAGGATGTTATCTAATTCAAGTCATTTATTTCAACCGGCGCAATCTATCTTCTAAATCATTCGACGGTGTTTCTTTTGAGTGGGCCCTAACCCACAGGTCTTTTTCCAGGATCTTACCTGACTCTTCTTATTTTCCCGGAGGTATTCTCAAACTCTTTTCGAAGTTTGACGTAAGAATGATTTATCATCAGTCAAATGTGTTCTCAAGATCTGTCAAAAAAAATTCATCGTTGGCTCAACCTCTTCACTTTTGATTCTTCCGGAGTGCCTAAATAATTCATGGTGGTGTTTCTCATCGTCATTCTCTGCATTTGAAGACCGAAGAAGAATTTTCCTCCATATCTTGCTCCATTATCTCCAAGATTCATGGCGCTAGCTTTATGCCATTCTCTCATAATATTTTTTTGGTTGTGAGAATTCTTTTCACCCTTCCGGAGCAATTCAAGAGTCTTCTCATTTTGTTTATCCGGAGTCCTCCAATTCAGGTTTATTCATTCTCAGCTGGCATTTATCTTTCTCCAATCTTACCGGTGCATCGCTCAAGTGATCTCTAATCAGTCCGTGATCTATTTGTTCACTTGTATATAAATTCTCTCAAGCATCTTCATTCATTTGCTAATCCTTCCCTGTGTTTCTTCACGTTTTATTCGTTCTTTTCCAATTCTTATCGGTGTTTCATCCTTTTACTTCATTTGTTGTTCAATTCTTACGGTGGTTTGCTCAAGATTCTATTCCATGGTTATCATATCAACTCATTCGTGGTTTTCCAAATCCTACCGATGGTTCGTCGAAGACCTTCCCAAGTTTATGTTATATCTCTCTTAATCTTTTCTACAAGAATAAGTAATATGTCAAATCCGTTGATTGTCATCAATTTAATTGGTGAAGGATAAGCATAATGTAATTCTTATTCTTGTTTCATCGAGTATATTCAATTCCTAATTCCGGAGCCTCATCAAAATTCTTGGTTTCAATTGTTTCATCTTTTATTTTCCCGGAGTTCCAACCTCTTTCAATTATATTATCACGGAGATCTCTATCTAAATCATTGCAAGGCTTCAATCTTATTCTTTTCATCATTCAATTATTTTGGATCATTCTTTTATTACCGAAGTTCTTCATGAAGGTTCTACATGATCGTTCATCAAGGATTTAATTCCTTCTCAAAGTTTTCATCGAGATTCTTTGAAGGAGCTCAAGCATTCTTCATTTTGTAATCCGGAGTGCAATTCTTTCTACCGTATCATTGGAGGTGGTATTATGTCATTCTTGATAATTTGAGTTCATGTTTCATGATTCACATATTATTAAGAATGGGGTATTTTAAATCCATCTATCTCGTCATTGGAGTTATCTTGGGTTATATTTCACCTAAAGCCTTCCCTAAGGATTGTGGCTACGTATGGTGCTCATATATGATCCAAGTTCTTCATCTACCCTCTCGGTGAAATAAGCTTCTCGTCTCCTTGTTCATACCAATCCAATTCTTCTTCCCGTGAGTGGCAGGCTGTCACCTCATAATTTGAGATGTACTCCATAAGACCTTATCAAGCTTACTCTTTTCGTTGTTGGCTTTCTAATAACTCCGTTCAACCCTTCTCCTAAAGATGCCTTTTCAAGCTCTTTCTCCCGGAGGTCTAGTGATGTTGCTCTTTTCACTCCTCATCTCGGTTTGTCAAGATCATGTTCAATTTCTCCATTTACAGTCGAAGTGCTTCCCAAATTATACCACTCCTTCCCTCTCTATCTTGTTTTTTTAACCGGAGTGTTGTGCCTTTTTCCTCAAGTTCTTTTCATCTTATCAAGTCTTGCACCCTTTCTCAATCGGAGTGCTGCTCGAAGTTCTTCTTCCTTGTCCCTCTTTTCTAACGGAGTGTTTTCAACTTCGTTCATCGCCGTTGTATTCTTTTCTCGAAATGGCTTAACCTTTTCAAGGTTCATGGTTTCACTCGTTTGTCAAAGAAGCAACTTAGTTTTACCTCTTCTCTTTTTCTCTTTCGTTTTCCCTCCGGTGCCATTCTAAATCTCGGGACGAGATCCTCTCGTAGTGGTGGAGTGTTGTGACGCCCCGAGACCGATGTGCCAGGTGTCGTCCAGTTATTCGTTGTTGTTGCCTTGTCATTGCTTGCGTGTCATGCATTGCATATCATGTCATCATGTGCATTTCATTTGCATACATGTTCGTCTCATGCATCCGAGCATTTTCCCCGTTGTCCGTTTTGCATTCCGGCGCTCCTATCTCCTTCGATGGTCCTTTCTACCTTTCTTTCATGTGTGGGGGTTAAACATTTCCGTATGGGACCGAGACTTGTCATGCGGCCTTGGTTTACTACCGGTGGACCGCCTGTCAAGTTTCGTACCATTTGGACTTCGTTTGATGCTCCAACGGTTAACCGAGGGACCGAGAAGGCCTCGTGTGTGTTGCAGCCCAACACCCTTCCATTTTGGCCCAAAACCCACCTAAACCTCCTCCATCATCTCGGTCGTTCGATCACGATCGCGTGGCCGAAAACCGCACCTCATTTGGACTCTCCTAGCTCCCTCTACCTATAAATATGTGGCTCTCCCCGATTTTTCGCGCAGTCCAAACCCTAGCCCCGCTCCTCTCGCGCCGCCGGACAAAATTCCCGCGCTCGGACATGTCCAACCGTCGCCGCCGGCGAATCCCAGCTTGACACGTCATCTCCGCCGCCTTCTCTCTCCTTCAGCCCCGCCGCCGGCCCGCGCGGCCCGGATCGGGCCCGCGGGGCCCATCTCCGCCGCCGACAGATCCCGCGCGCCCCGCCGCCTGCGACGCCGAGCGCCGCCCGTGCCCAACCGGCTGCCGCCCTCGCCGCGCCTCTCGCCGGCGAGCTGCTTCTCCGGTGCTGCCCCGACCGGCCGCCGCGTCCCTCGTCGCCCCCTCGTCGCGCGCGCCGCCCTCCTCCGTCTCCGGCCACCGGAGGCAAGGCCGGCGACCTCTCCTCCCTCTTCCTGGACTCTGGCGCCCTATTCCGGCGAAGCTCCAGCGAAGCTCCGGTCGGCATTGATCCACGTGCAAATCCGGCCCGATCCGATCTGGAAACCCTAGATCTGTTCTCGGAGGTATAATTTCGGCTAAGTCCCCGAAATTCCCAGATTCATGTGCCCATGTTCATCATGTCGTAACTTTGCATCCGTAGCTCCATTTTGGGCGTGTAGCATATCAAAATGTTCGCCTCAGAGGGTACATCATTTCATCTCATTGAATCATTTTCATTTGAGCTCATCTTGATGCCCGAAATGCTGTTGGAAGAGAGCTATTTGAGTTAGTTGTCAGATCTGCTGCACCAAATAGCTATTTGTCATTTTTGCCATGATTATTGCGTGCATGTTGTGCTCTTGAGCTCTACATGTGTTTTGTTATATGCCATGCTATCTTTCCATAGATGCTTGCCATGTATTTTTGTGAGGGGTGTGGTGACTAGCACAAGCTTGCAAAGTGGTGCATTCGCTAATGCTGATTTCAGGGACTTAGCAATTCCACTAAGTCCTTGATCTGTTTTTATCAATATGCCATATGTTCATGTTGTTTCCTAGTGATCCGTGCCTCTTTTGAGGATGATCAGTAAGGATGATTTGTTAATCTTGTAGTGCTTTATCCATCCATGTCTTTGTTTGCAATTCTGTAGCACCCTAGCTTGAGTCAATCGAGCTCTACTTTTGCTGTTTCGTGAATCTGGGCAGATTGTCTACTTGTTAGCGATTTTGCCGAGGATGTTGTAGTTGATCCGTTCATGCTATGTTATTGTTCTTGCCATTTCTAGCTTATACAATGTGTATTCTTGATGGGTGTATGCTTAGATTGTCATGCCTTGCTCTGTAGTGAGTGCATCGAGCTTGTTAACATGCCTACTTGATATCTGATTTGCATGCTCCAGGTTTTCTCTAAGTCTGTGGTCTGTTTATGTTTTTGCTATGTTCACATGCTTGCAATTGTATTTTATGATCCCTTTTGGCTCAAGGTCACTAAGGGACTTTTGTTAAGCTCTTTGAGTAGCTCCATGCCATGCCTTTCTTTGCCATGTTAAGTTCCTGTAGCATATAGTTTTATTGCTTCAAAATGTGCTACCTGATCTGAAATTCCAGGCTTGTGTTAATTTCACTATGTCTGAAACATTTTTATCAATTGCACTTTTGCCAGGCTTGTTTGAACCTGTTAATGGATGAATTGGCCGTAGCTCAGTGTTCATCTTTTGTCAAGCATCATGAATGTATCCCTGCCATGTATTGTGTTGCCATGTTTGAGTGCTGTAGCATGTTTGTCTTGTTGCATTTAGATGGCTACTTGCTGTATATCGCAGACCGGTGCCATATTTGAATTGCTTGCCTTTTCCAAACCGTGTCTCCGATTCCGGTGATCTTTATATCGATTTCAACCGAAATCACCTCGCCTTTCCAGTGGCACACTTGGATTTCCAAGTTGAGGCCAGGTTCAATCATTCCTTGTCAAATCATGCATATGCATCGCATACCGCATCCCGCATACCATACCGTGTTCATGTGTTGGTTGTTCACTATGTTGTGTGCTTCTTTCCGGTGTTGCTCCTTCGGGTTGGTTCCGGTAACGTCGCGTTTGTGAGGACCCGTTTGTCTACGTCCGTTTGTCTTCTTCATGGACTCGTTCTTCTTCCTTGCGGGATTTCAGGCAAGATGACCATACCCTCGAAATCACTTCTATCTTTGCTTGCTAGTTGCTCGCTCTTTCGCTATGCCTATGCTGCGATACCTACCACTTGCTTATCATGCCTCCTATATTGTTGAACCAAGCCTCTAACCCACCTTGTCCTAGCAAAACCGTTGATTGGCTATGTTACCGCTTTGCTCAGCCCCTCTTATAGCGTTGTTAGTTACAGGTGAAGATTGAAGTTTGTTCCTTGTTGGAACATGGAGATGTTGTTCCTTGTTGCAACATGTTCACTTGTTGGGATATCACAATATATCTTATTTAATTAATGCACCTATATACTTGGTAAAGGGTGGAAGGCTCGGCCTTATGCCTGGTATTTTGTTCCACTCTTGCCGCCCTAGTTTCCGTCATATCGGTGTTATGTTCCTGAATTTTGCGTTCCTTACGTGGTTGGGTAATAATAGGAACCCCTTGACAGTTCGCCTTGAATAAAACTCCTCCAGCAATGCCCAACCTTGGTTTTACCATTTGCCACCTAGCCTTTTCTTTCCCTTGGGTTCTGCAGACTCAAGGGTCATCATTATTTTACCCCCCCCCCCGGGCCAGTGCTCCTCTGAGTGTTGGTCCAAACTAGAGTCCTGTGCAGCGCCCCCTCGGGGAAACTCGAGGTTTGGTTTTAGTTGTATGGAGCGCTCATCTGAGTGTGCCTTGAGAACGAGATATGTGCAGCTCCTATCGGGATTTGTCGGCACATTCGGGTGGTGTTGCTGGATTGGTTTTGACTTGTCGAAGTTGTCTTGTAGAACCGGGATACCGAGTCTGATCGGAATGTCTCGGGAGAAGGTATATCCTTCGTTGACCGTGAGAGCTTGTCATGGGCTAAGTTGGGACACCCCTGCAGGGATTTGAACTTTTGAAGCTGTGCCCGCGGTTATGGGCAGATGGGAATTTGTTAATGTCCGGTTGTAGAAAACCTGAAGTTGACTTTAATTAAAATGCATCAACCGCATGTGTAACCGTGATGGTCTCTTTCCGGCGGAGTCCGAGAAGTGAACACGGTGTTGGAGTTATGCTTGACGTAGGTTGCTATAGGATCACTTCTTGATCATAGTTGTTCGACCATGCTTTGCCTTCTCTTCTCGCTCTCATTTGCGTATGTTAGCCACCATATATGCTAGTCGCTTGCTGCAGCTCCACCTCATACCTTTACCTTACCCATAAGCTTAAATAGTCTTGATCGCGAGGGTGCGAGATTGCTGAGTCCCCGTGGCTCACAGATACTTCCAAAACCAGCTTGCAGGTGCCGATGAGTCCGTGCAGATGACGCAACCAAGCTCAGGAGGAGCTCGATGAAGATCTTGTCCTTTGTGTTGTTTCGTTCTACTTGATTAGTAGTGGAGCCCAGTTGGGGTTGATCAGGGACCTTGTCGCATTTGGGGTAGTCTTCTTTTATTTTGGGTTCCGTAGTCGGACCTTGATTGTATTTGGATGTTGTAATGCTTTATTCTTGTAATTGTGTGAAGTGGCGATTGTAAGCCAACTATGTATCTCTTTCCCTTATGTATTACATGGGTTGTGTGAAGATTACCTTACTTGCGACATTGCTTTCAATGTGGTTATGCCTCTAAGTCGTGCTTCGACACGTAGGAGATATAGCCGCATCGAGGGCGTTACAAGAAACCTCCCCCTGCTCCGATATAACCCCTTGGTCCCGTCCCTCAGTGGTAGTACCGCGCTGGGGTACTGCACACCACCAGCGGTAGTACCGCCCAGCACGCCACGGCAACCAAACAACTTGGCTTAGCTCGAAGGAAAAACAAAAAGGCAAGAAGAGAGAGCACACCAGCAAACGGCCAAGACACACCTCTTCAAGAGAGGGCGGTGGCCGAGGCCACCTATGTTTGAGTCAAGAGGTATGGCGCCGTGAAGATTTTAACCTTGGGCCCATGACCAAAACTCGCCTTTGAAACACAAGTACCATCAACAATGGCTAAAGTGAAAGACTTGATCAATTTATGCATAATGGGGGGAAGGAGAGTTCATTGAGAGAACAACACTCCCCCTATGTCCATGCCTACACCTAAACTAGACAACAAATTGAGCGTGGTGGGGTGTGCAAGGGTTCAAGCCACATTGCTCGAATCAATGATATTTAGCTCATGCCTTAACTCGCAAAATCTTGCTTCATCCAAGGGCTTCGTGAAAATATCTGAAAGGTTATCATGAGTGTTGACATAGTTGAGCTCGATCTCTCCTCGCCTAATGTGATCCCGGATGAAGTGATACCGAATCTCAATATGCTTCGTCTTGAAGTGTTGCACCAGGTTGAGAGAGATCTTGATGGCACTTTCATTGTCACACCAAAGAGGCACTTTGTCACAAGTGACACCGTAATCCTTTAAAGTTTGCCTCATCCATAGGAGTTGTGCACAACAACTACCGGCCGCTACATACTCCGCTTCGGTGGACGAGAGAGACACACAACTTTGCTTTTTGGAAGACCAACTTACCAAAGAGCAACCAAGGAATTGGCACCCTCCGGAAGTGGACTTCCTATCCACTTTGTCTCCCGCCCAATCGGAATCTGAGTACCCTACAAGCTTGAAGTTTTATCCTCTTGGGTACCATAAGCCAAAGTTTGGGGTATGAGCCAAATATCGAAAGATTCGTTTGACCGCCACATAGTGACTTTCCTTAGGTGCGGCTTGAAACCGTGCACAAATTCCCACACTCAACATGATATCTGGTATAGATGCACAAAGGTAAAGCAAGGATCCAATCATGGAGCGATATACCTTTTGATCCACCACTTTACCATTGGGATCTATGTCAAGTTGGCACTTGGTGGGCATTGGAGTGGAAGCCGGCTTGACGTCACTTAGCTTGAATCTCTTGAGCATGTCTTGAGTGTATTTGTCTTGGTTGATGAAGGTTCCTTCTCTTCTTTGCTTCACTTCGAACCCTAGAAAGAACTTCAACTCTCCCATGGAAGACATCTCGAACTTTGAGGTCATGAGAGCGACAAATTCCTCATTGAAAGCTTTGTTAGGTGAACCAAAGATAACATCATCAACATACAATTGGCACACAAACAACTCCCCTTTGACCTTCTTAGTAAAAAGAGTGGGGTCGATTAGCCCAACTTCAAAACCACGGTCTTGTAACAACTCGGTAAGGTGGTCATACCACACACGCGGGGCTTATTTAAGGCCATAGAGTGCCTTATCGAGTTGATACACATGATCGGTAAAGTAGGGATCCTCGAACCCGGGGGGTTGCTTGACGTAAACCAATTCATTAATAGGACCATTAAGAAAAGCACTCTTCACATCCATCTGTTGTAACTTAAAGTTATGATGAGAAGCATATGCAATCAACATGCGAATGGATTCAAGACGAGCAACGGGAGCAAAGGTTTCACCATAGTCGATACCCTCGACTTGGGAGTAGCCTTGTGCTACCAAACGATCCTTGTTGCGAATGATAATCCCATGGGCATCTTGCTTGTTCTTAAATATCCACTTGGTTCCAATGACATTGTGGTTCCCCGTCGGTCTTGGCACCAATCTCCACACTTTGTTGCGCTCGAAGTTGTTGAGTTCTTCATGCATGGCATTGAGCCAATCCGGATCTTCTAGCGCCTCATAGACCTTGTGGGGTTCGACACAAGAGACAAACGCGTGATGCTCACAATAGTTTGCTAATTGTCTACGAGTGCTTACCCCCTTTCTTAAGCTTCTAAGCACATTCGTCATGAGATGATCCTTGGTGGAGAGCTTGGAAGCAACCTTGGCGGCACGACGCTCCAAATCCTCCTCGGGGGTGAGACGAGGAGTGGTCACTTGATCATCTTGAGCGTCGTCTTGAGCTTGTTCTTGTTCTTGAACTTGCTCAGAGGAGAGAACTTGACCGTGGGCATCACTTGATGTGTCAACACCGTCTTGAGCATGATCTTGCCCTTGGTCATGTTCTTAAGGACGAGGGCCTTCATGTTGTTCTTCGGAAGCGTGTGGGCCTTGGGTTGGTGATGGCTCCACTTGAGTGGAGCATTGTCCTTCTCCTTCGGCCACAAGGGGTTCCTCAATGGGTAGGATAAAACCAACACCCATTCTTCTTATGGCTTGAGGAGGAATTTCATCACCTACATCACAAGTGCCACTTTGCTCCACTTGGGAGCCGTTATTCTCATCAAACTCCACGTTACATGTCTCCTCAATAAGTCCCGTGGATTTATTGAGGACACGGTAAGCATGAGAGTTTGTAGCATAACCAACAAATATGCCCTCATAAGCTCTAGCCTCAAATTTAGACAACCGGACACCTTTCTTGAGAATGAAACACTTACACCCGAACACCCGAAAGTACTTGAGGTTGGGCTTTTTACCGGTGAGTATCTCATATGGAGTCTTGTTCAAGCCCTTGCGGAGGTAGAGCCGATTGGATGCATGACACGCAGTGTTGATGGCTTCGGCCCAAAAGTTGTACGGAGACTTGAACTCCGCCATCATGGTCCTTGCCGCATCCATCAACGTCCGGTTCTTCCTCTCCGCAACACCGTTTTGTTGAGGGGTGTAAGGTGCGGAATATTGATGCTTGATCCCCTCATCACTAAGAAACTCATCCAAGGTGTAGTTCTTGAACTCGGTGCCGTTGTCACTTCTTATTGTCAAGATCTTTGCATTGTGTTGACGTTGTGCTTCATTTGCAAAGTCAATGACGGTTTGTACCTTGAATTGTTGACAGGAGCAATTGGTAGCCCCCAAGGGCCGACTCATTACGATGTGATGAGTCGGGTCTTCAAATAAGTGAGCCAACAATGATTTTGCATTAGCCCCCTAGTGTCATGGTGCATGCTTGCAGCGACATGAGACTTGTGTATTTGATGTAATCCCAACTTGAATAATGTAGCCCCCAAGTGCTGAGTCGTAAGCCTGCAGCGACTCGGGACTATTCCTTTAATTGTAGAATAAATCCTATCCATTGATAAAATAATAGCCATTGCGCCAAAGCGACTTTGAGTACCTCATCTGTTGATAACCATAATAAAAAAATCCAGCCATGTTGGCTATTTAAAGATTTGAATAATATACTCAATGATTTATAAGCGCATGATTCCAATGGCACAATCCAAAAATATATACTGGCGACTTATAGTCCAAAGCCAGACCGGTTTAATAAACACTGGATAATTTATCATCATACTGGCGACTTATAGTCGAAAGCCAGGTCGGGTTAATAAACGCCGGCGATTTATAATCATGCTTTATTCAACCTACTTCTGCATACAACAAGTTTAAAGTGTCCTGGCGGTTTACCGCCGGACGGGTCATAATGCCCAACATATAACCCGGGTTTATAACCAAGGCTGCACTTAAGAATAATCAAATATGAAATAGATCATACCTGTGACATTGAATCACATCGTTGGTTTACCAACTTTTTTTTAGTAAGGGTGATAACCCAAATCTTGAGTATGATAACTCCCGTCATATTTTGCTGGTTTGTAATAAAACCGTGTCGGGTTGTAATAAACACCGGATAATTATCCTGGCAACTTATAGTCAACGCCAGACCGGGCTAAGAAAACTCCGGTTTATAATTGAGTTTGTACTAACAACTGATAGTTGAAAGCTTGTGCCTGGTTAAGAAATGCCGGACTGATGAAATGACTTATAGTCTGGCCGGGTCAATGGACGCCGGTTTATCTTAAAACCTTATCAAAGGAGAAGAAACTTTGACAAAAAGCAAATGAAAAAACTTGTAGTCGAGACTTTTCAAGGGTTGCCAGGCCCAAACTCGAGGCTTTTCATGGGCTGCCAGGCCCAAACTCGAGGCTTTTCATGGGCTGCCAGGCCGCTGAGTTAAACCATTTGACAAAGCCTTTTAAGATGGGCCTCCAACTAACCAATCGTCGTTTTAACTTTGACAAGTTCAGGGTCTGTATAAGAGTAACTTGTCAAACGTTCGGCGGGTCATGCCAGGATTACCTGGATAGGAGTGGCTTACTTGATGAAGGCAGGTTAACCCAGGGTTTTAGGTGAGTACACCAGGCTTCCAAGCCGTGGGTCGATACCCAATTACAAAGGTCCTTTCAAACTCTTTGTTACTTTACACAAAGAGCCCCCAAGTAACTTTGTGAGCTGTGCTCAATGGGTGCCTATGTTTGAGTTGTGCGTAGAAACAAGACTCTCTTTGGCCCTTTGGGTGTGAAGCTCCCAAGCTTTGTTGTGGCGTGATAGCCGGATTAATGGACATGACTCTGCTTTGCAAGCAGAAGCTCCCATGTGATATATTTCTAAGCTGTGCTCGCCGGGTGCCTATGTTTGAGTTGTGGTGTGCAACAAACTCTCTTTGGCCCCTGATGATAATATTGTCTTGATAGCCGCATCAAGAGGGTAGTAACGCCATGTTCTCTTTGGTGAATACACCTATGTTTGAACAGGAAGCCCCCAAGTAATTATATGAAGATGAGCCCATAAGGCAGAACACCCATGTTTGAACCGCGCGTCAGGGCAACAGGTCCTCTTGGGCAACCTTTAACTTTTTACAAGAGATAAATTCTTCTTAAACCGGTATTTTGAACCGGCTATCTAGAGCTTCAAAGCTTTGTGGGAGATAACTTTCCCTTAAACCGGATATTAAACCGGAATCCTTCTTTTTAAGCCGGAAATTTTCTGACGGCCTTTAAATTTGCACCAATATGATGGTTTTGGGCCCTGCATTAGACAACCTTGCTAGCCGGAGTAATTGCTCTGTTAAAGAAGGCAATATAAAATATAATGGATGGATTTCATCTGATATATCATGCCAGGGGTTATCCACCATGGAGTTGACGATCACCATAGTGAAGCGGAAATTAATCACGGGCGGGTCGACCGTGGGAGCAGACGGATGAGTCGGCTGCAATCTTATAAACCGGTGCAGACGGGCGAGTCAATCGCAGGCACAGTCCGAGCGAGTTGGTGTAGTTTAAGCTGCACGGGCGGCGGTTTGCGCACATTTGTTTAATGGCAAGTCGGCGCGGTTACCGATGCATGATGATGCTAACGCATACTCCATAAGCATGGCATGGCACCACCTTTACAATGAATCATTGCCCTGCACATGAAAATATATAGACCAAAATAATTGCTCTCTTTGATTAAAATATGTACTAACAGTAGATAGAAACAATAGCACCTGGTATATTTCATCAAATGGACTATTAGATGATGTTGAATAGCGTCTCGCCTAGACATATGTCTGATAAAACAACAACACCCACGTAGCCTTTCCCCCTTTTTTATGTAGTACTTCCTTGTTTTCCTGTACTGCTTATTTTTCTTTTAAAGGCCTAAGGCCTATCTCTGTATCCACCAGCGTTAATAGATAATTAAGGCCATCCTCCTGAGACTGATCCGACGGACACTGATCTCAAACCTCCAAAGTTTCTTCCCAATTGAACAGGGAGTAGAATGCAACCAGCAGAAGCAAACCACGGGTCGAGACCAGAACAGAGCCTGGCCCGGCGACTTAGAACTTGGAAGCACGGTGACGCACGCATGATGGCCGCAAAGGCGCTGGATCGGGCGTCTTGGACGGAAGGTGAGCCGCAACGGCAATCGGTGATTCAGCAACGGCGGGTCAGATGCAAACGCAAGTTCTCAGCAATGGCGGCTTTCGAACACACCAGCGGTTCACCGATCAGCCATGGCGACCGGTCCAGCCAGCGAACTGCAGAGCAACTGGCGCAAGGCGAAGGAGCGTAAAGCGGGGGCAAGGCCAGGACAGCAAAGTAACGGCTCCCTGGAGACGGCAAGGCAGCTTGGCGCGATTGCGTGGGCGATGCTGTGGGGCTTCGGCTCCTGGTGGAGCAGGGCTTCGGCAGACGTGATTGCGCAAGTGCCATAGTGGAAGTAGGAGCTGACGACGGGCCGCACAGCGCGCGAGCCGGAGGCCGCGGCAGAGGCACGACGACTCAACGGCGACGTGAACCGGGGGCGAAGAACAGCAGCGACTCAGGGCCGGCCTGACGGAAATCGCCAGAAACAAGGTCGGCTTCCCATGGTGACGCACAACTCGCTGCAGAGGCGAGCCGAAAACCGGGGCGATCCATGGTGACCTGGCAGAGGCGGGTCAAGGCGGAGACTAGGTCGGATTGTGGCCATTGCGCTGAACAAAGGGAAGCCTTGGCGGATCAAAGGTGCGCGGGGGCGGTTTGACAGCAGCAGCAGAGGTTTGACGAAGATGAACCAGCGCGGGCGGATAGCGGCTTGAATCCGAGCACGGCCCAATGCATCGATCGAGGTTGGCCAACTGGGGCCGCTTGTAGGCGAGGTGTGACGGCGACTGGTATAGCCATGGACAGAGGCGACGCCTAGCAGGGAAAGGCGGGCGGTGACTTGCAGCCATAGAAACGGCAATAGCTCGGTGCGGAGATGGCCGCGGAAACGGGTCGAAGCAGAGGCAACCGTGGCACCGGGGTTGCTCGGCGACTCGTAGGCAGCCGTATTACACGCGCCAAGCCGGTTTGGAGCAGGCAACCCGAAGTGGAAACGAGGCCGTAGCGGAGCCGGATCAAGAGCGTAGCCGTGCAGATCGAAGACGAGGCGGAGCCGGATCAAGACCACGACATGAAACTCGGAGAACCAGCCGCAACGGAGATGGCGTCAGGTTGCAGCGGCTCATGAAGCGTAGAAACAGTGGTGATTTGAGGCCTGAGATGAGGCAGATTGAAGAAGGGCACCGGGTGGAACGGCGCGCGGCCATGGCCGGTTCAACGCGGGATGCGGCTCGTGGCTCGGAACGGCGCGCTGCTATGGCGACTCGGAGGAGGTAGCCCGGGGGCGCCGGTTTAAAGCAGCAAGGCCGAGCTTGGCTGTGGCGAGCAGTACGTGGCTCGGAGGCGCGTCTTGGGCGCAGAGATGAACCGGCCTCATCGAGGCGCGTCTTGAGCGGGTCGACGAGGCGCACCCGATGCCGCGGCGAGTTGAAGTGGCAGCCTGCACTGACGGTGACTCGGGGCCGGCTTGTGGTCAGAGCGGCGCGGCGGGAGATCGCAGCGACGACTCGCCGGTAGTGGCTACAGCCGGGTCGGGCGTACGCACGGGTATACTCTGTGCGTCAGTTCTTCAGCGGAAACTGGAAAGTGGAACCATCACGCCATAGCAGGAGAATACATCGCGTGAACCGGCGGGAGACCTCGGACGGTGGCGGCTGACGAGGAAACGCGAAGCTGGCCATGCCCGTGGAAGCAGTAGTAAACCTGCGGGCGGTTTAGCAAGTGGCTCGGACGGGAGATAAGATGACCCGGAGGTCGAGTCAGCGCCGGGGCACAGCCGTCCGGATCAAGCTCGGAGGAGGAGCTTGGGAAGTAGCCCGGCGGAGATGTACTGCGGTAGCGAGTTAAACCGGCAGTGGCCAGCGCGAGGGCCATGGACGGCGGTTTGATTCGGCCCCAACGGCGATTTGGCGAGGCAGACCAGCGAGCCGGCGGAGGGCTGAGAGGTGTTGCAAGGCCGAGACCGCGGAGGTGTCCCGGTGGGCGAGTCGCAGCGACAGATGCGAGTCATCGCTGGAGACTGTAGTGACTTGGTGGTCAAACCCGAGGCAGAGGCGGGTCAGCGCGGTAGTTGGCGAAGCGTGCAGACACGACCTACAGGCCAGGTACTAGCAGAGGTCGTCTTAAGGACGGAGTGGTCGCTTGCCAACGGAGGCCGGTTCAGGCGGAAGCAGGCCAGCGATGTGCAGTCACGGTAACAGAGTCCGGGTCGTAATTGACTTGGCTCACCAATTCTCGTCCGATCAAGTGTCCAAACCGGTATAGTAGCTATTCTCTCCTTTTTCTTCTTTTTGATCTCCACGTTGAGTGGATGTATCTGGTTTGTCCTTTCATAATGACTAATTCACATCTATATGTTTTTTAGTGATCTCACATCTAAATGTACAGCTGTCCGATCTATTTGCTTTGTTTTGATCGAGTGTTTGCCGGATCGCTATCGATCCTCGTATCGTCTTCTCGGGCCGAGAGGCCTACAGCGGAGAGGAATTGTTTTTTTGTTTTTTTGTTGGGCCGGCATCTCCTTTGTTTGATATGGGCTTTTTTGAAATATACGGAGTCTAGCCCAAAAGTACATTAGATGGATACGTTAGCAACCACCGAGTCGTCACTCTTCTTTCGCCTGTTCCGCTCCCTGTGTTCTCCCGTTCCCTCCATCGTTCTTCCATTTTTCTGTTTGTATTTGTTTTGAAATCTGAAGAAAAAGACGACCTGGCCTGTCTGTGTGCTTTGGATATTTTTGTTATGTCTCTGTGTTCTTTTTTTCTTTTCTTGTTCTATACTATAAATTTTTTGTGAGTGTTTCGCCACTAGTTTTTTTAAGTGTTTCGCCACTATTTGTTTTGAAATCTGAAGAAGAAGAAGACCTGACTTGTTTGTGTGCTTTGGATATTTTTATTATGTCACTATGTTCTTTTATTCTTTTTTTTCTATACTAGAATTTTTTTTGTAAGTGTTCCGCCACTAGTTTTTTCACCATCATTTGCCACTAGTTTTTTGCAGTTGGGTATTTTGGTGCAACTATCTAGGTGTAAATTATCGACTTGCGACTATTTAGGTGTCAATTGTCGAGGGTCCCCAATTGCATGCTGACAATCGACTCGCAGTTGATAACCAGTTGCAACCCGCTCATCGACTCACAGTTGATAACCAGTTGCAACCCGCTCATCGACTCACAACTAAGGATGTGTGTGTGTGTGCGTGTGTGTGTGTGTCTTTTTGTCACGGGGTCTCCAGTTGCATGTCAAGCATCGACTCGCAACTAGGCGGGTGTGTTTGTTGAGGACCCCTAGTTGCAAGTTGACCATCGACTCGCAACTAGGGTGTGTGTGTGCCGAGGGTCCCCACGCAACTAGAGGGGTGTGTGTTTGTTGAGGACCCCCAGTTGCAACCCGCTCATCGACTCGCAACTAAGGATGTGTGTGTGTGTAGAGGGTCACTAGTTGCATGTCGATAACCGACTCACAACTAGGGGGTGTGTGTGTCTTTTTGTCAAGGGTCCCCAGTTGCATGTCGACCATCAACTCGCAACTAGGAGGTGTGTTTTTGTTTGAGAACCCCCAGTTACATGTTGACCATCAACTCACAACTAGAAGGTGTGTGTTTGTTTGAGAACCCTAGTTGCAAGTTGACCATCAACTCGCAACTAGGGGGGGTGTGTGTGCGTCTTTTTGTCAAGGGGTCCCCAGTTGCAAGTTGACCATCAACTCGCAACTAGGGTGTGTGTGTGTGTGTGTCTTTTTGTCAACGGTCCCCCAATTGCATGTCAAGCATCGACTCACAACTAGGGTGTGTGTGAGGACACCCAGTTGCAAGTTGACCATCGACTCGCAACTAGAATGTGTGTGTGTGTGTATTCGTGGCCCCCAATTGCAAGTTGACCATCAACTCGCAACTAGGGGATGTGTGTGTGTGTGTGTTTATTCGTGGCCCACAATTGCAAGTTTACCATCAACTCGCAAGTAGGGTGTGTGTGTGTGTCTATCTCTCTCTCTCTCTCTGTGTGTGTGTGTCTCAAGGGTCCGCAACTACATGTCGATAGCCAACTAGCAACTAGGGTGTGTGTGTGTGTCTTTTTGTCAAGGGGTCCCCAGTTGCAAGTTGACCATTAACTCGCAACTAGGTTGTGTGTGTGTGTGTCTTTTTGTCACGGGGTCTCAAGTTGCATGTCAAGCATCGACTCGCAATTAGGGGGGGTGTTTGTTGAGGACCCCTAGTTGCAAGTTGACCATCGACTCGCAACTAGGGTGTGTGTGTGCCGAGGGTCCCCTCTCAACTAGACGGGTGTTTGTTTGTTGAGGACCCCCAGTTGCAAGTTGCTTATCGACTCGCAACTAAGGATCTCTGTGTGTGTAGAGGGTCACTAGTTGTATGTCGATAACCGACTCACAACTAGGGGTGTGTGTGTGTCTTTTTATCAAGGGTCCCCGGTTGCATGTCGACCATCAACTCGCAACTAGGAGGTGTGTATTTGTTTGAGAACCCCCAGTTGCAATTTGACCATCAACTCGCAACTAGGGGTGTGTGTGTGTGTGTCTTTTTGTCAAGGGGTCCCTAGTTGCAAGTTGACCATCAACTCGCAATTATGATGTGTGTATGTCTTTTTTCTCAAGGGGTCCCCAGTTGCATGTCGAGCATCGACTCGCAACTAGGGTGTGTGTGTTTTTTTGAGGACACCAGTTGCAAGTTGCTCATCGACTCGCAACTAGGGGTGTGTGTGTGTGTGTGTGTGTTTATTCGTGGCCTCCAGTTGCAAGCTTACCATCCACTCGCAACTAGGGGATGTGTGTGTATGTGTGTGTGTTTTTATTCATGGCCCACAATTGCAAGTTTACCATCAACTCGCAACTAGGGTGTGTGTGTGTGTGTGTGTGTCAAGGGCCCGCAACAGCATGTCGATAACCAACTCACAACTAGGGGGGTGTGTGTGTGTGCGTGTTTTGTTGTGGCCCCCAGTTGCAACCCGCTCATTGACTCGCAACTAAGAATGTGTGTGTGTGTGTGTGTGTTTAGAGGGTCACTAGTTGCATGTCGATAACCGACTCACAACTAGGGGTGTGTGTGTGTGTCTTTTTGTCAAGGGTCCCTAGTTGCATGTCGACCATCAACTCGCAATTAGGATGTGTGTGTTTGTTGAGAAACCCCAGTTGCAAGTTGACCATCAACTCGCAACTAGGGTGTGTGTGTGACTCTTTTTGTCAAGGGGTCCCCAGTTGCAAGTTGACCATCAACTTCGCAACTACGGGGTGTGTGTGTCTCTTTCTTTTTATCAAGGGGTACCCAGTTGCATGTTAAGCATCGACTCGCAACTAGGGGTGTGTGTTTTGTTGAGGACACCCAGTGGCAAGTTGCCCATCGACTCGCAACTAGGTGTGTGTGTGTGTGTGTGTTTATTCATGGCCCCAGTTGCAAGTTGATCATCAACTCGCAACTAGGGGATGTGTGTGTGTGTGTGTTTATTCATGACTCACAATTGCAAGTTTACCATCAACTCGCAACTAGGGTGTGTGTGTGTATGTCTCAAGGGTCCGCAACTACATGTCGATAACCAACTCGCAACTAGGGGGGTGTGTGTGTCTTTTTGTCAAGGGTCCCTAGTTGCAAGTTGACCATCAACTCGCAACTAGGGTGTGTGTGTGTGTCTTTTTGTCACGGGGTCTTCAGTTGCATGTCAAGCATCGACTCGCAACTAGGGTGTGTGTGTGTGTGTGTGCCGAGGGGTCCCCAATTTGCATGTCGATAACCGACTTGCAACTAGAGATGTGTGCGTGTGTGTGTGTCTTTTTGTCAAGGGGTCCCTAGTTGCATGTCAAGCATCGACTCGCAACTAGGGTGTGTATGTTTTGTTGAGGACACCCAGTTGCAAGTTGCCCATTGACTCGCAACTAGGTGTGTGTGTGTGTGTGTTCGTGGCCCCCGGTTGCAAGTTGACCATCCACTCGCAACTAGGGTGTGTGTGTGTGTGTCTCAAGGGTCCGCAATGCATGTCGATAACCAACTCGCAACTAGGGGGTGCGTGTGTGTGTGTGTTTTGTTTTGGCCCCCAGTTGCAACCCGCTTGATAACCTTTTTGTCATGGGTCATTATTTTTTTATAGATCCCAATTCCATTTTTATAGATCTTTTGTTCGTTTTTGATGGAATAAAAATTTACAAGGTACTTTTCCATAAGAGAAAAAAGGATTTCTACTTTGTTTTTAATATAACTGCAATTTTTTTAGCCCCTAGTTTTTACTGTGATCAATATTGTATAGTCATTATCTTTTACACAAACAACCTAACTCTATTTTTGTAGGAGCATACAGGCCACTTTGATTCAGCTCAGTTCAACTCAGCGCCGCAAATTGAACTGTAGAACCCGTCGGCTTGCTGGTGAATTTTGTGTAGGTAAGGTTGGGAACTAGGGGGGTTGGGTAGTAGGGGGATGAGGATTTTGATCCATTGAACTTGAGCCAGGAATTTTTTGATAAAGACTGAATCTGTTAGAGAATTTGTTCAGTAAGACTGAATTTTTTAGATTCATACCAGCTGAACATCATGTTTGTGATACTAAATAATGGGAGGAATATATATGAATAATTGAAGTTTTTCTCCCTCTGTTTGTTCTCACTTATTGCATATTGTATCTAATTGTACACAAACTGTATGTAAAAGATTCAGAAAACTGAATTATTGGTTCAGTCAATTTATCTAGATCTCTCAATCTCTGCTACAGCTACCACTTCTGACATCTAGCTAAAAAATATGCCACACACTGGATCTAGATATGAGTTTTTTTTCTCTCTTTATTTTTGCAACAACACAACTGATTCAGGCTCTGATCTAGATGTTGTTCACTATCAATTTTTTGTCATAGACCAACCACCAATTTTTTTGTTCCGTCAAGAAAGAAACAAGCAAAAGCATGCTGATTTTCGGATGGGGTTCAGAAGAAGCATATCACACAGAAGGATCTTGAAAGGAAGATTAAGAAAACCCACCTTGGTAAGAGGCACCACTGCCCTGCATTTTTCTCTCCTGCAATTTTCTCTGTTCCTTTGTCCCAGATCTTCAATTTCTTGTGTGTGTGTTCTTTGTGGTGGTGACAGGGGCAAGATCATCATCACCTGACAAAAAGAACGCCCCACTTTTTTTGCCATCTTTTCTATCAAGCTTGTTTACAAGCAAAGTGCCCAAAATTTCTTTTTTGAGACAAGAAGTGCCCACACCTGGAGTCGCACAAGGCCTGGTCCCAAGAATTATTTTTTAGAACAAACAAACAAGCCCACAAACAAAAGGCCTGGGCCAGGAAACTTGCCGGGAGTGTGGGTGGGTGGAGGAGGAGGAGGACGGCCCAGTCTTGGAAGCGTCAAACTAAAAAGGACGAGCAACGACGGGTGACAAACAATCGAACAACAGAACGAACAAGTGGGATCGAGAGGGCTACAAATAGGGTGAGGTCATCTTAGATGTGACATAATTATGTCACATCTAGATGTATCCTAGACAGACCCTTGTCCTTTTCCCCCTTTTGATTTGACTTGCCCTGGAAGATGTGCCTGTGTACACTGCTTGGTTGTACTAGTATGCATGCTTGGGACTTTGGCGTATATGTGCCCCTGTTAAGAGACTTGCATTGACTTACTTGACTCCTCTCCTTATGCAGGCATAGTTTTCCAATTATTCAGCGTGTGTGACCGCTGATGCTTGACTTGTGCGTCCGTAACAGGGACCCACTGAATTGATGAATTTCCAAACGGGCTCCTCCTTATCCAGAAACATGTGAACTTCTCGAAACCCTAGATGAGATCCCTTCAAGAACTCAACACCACCGTGCGAGTGCCCCATGGTGGGCGCCAACTGTCGTGGGTTTGTCACGGCAGATGTCCTCATGAAAGGACTTAGTCGTGAAGCCATCGCAACGGGTTAGCTTAAAGGGGTTAAACCGGACAAGGGACACGGGAGTTTATACTAGTTCGGCCCCTTCGATGAAGGTAAAAGCCTACGTCTAGTTGTGATTGGTATTGCTAGGGTTTCGAAGGCCAGGGAGCGAATCTGCTTTGTCTGGCTCTCGAGTTGTTGTCCTCAAACCGCTGCCGGGTCGTCCCTTTATATACATAGGTTGATGCCCACCAGTTTACAGAGCCCCGAGCCGGATCATAAACATATCCAGTTCGGTCTCTATCCTTCCTATCTTACAATACAAGTTACATGACTAAGCCGGTTTACATTTACAGGCTTTAACCCGCCTTTGGGCCTTGGGCCTCCAAAGCGCCATCATCCTTGCATCTTTATGGGCTTCTAATCTTCAAGGAGTCAACCCGGCTACCTAAGGCCGGTTTACCTCCAGTAGTAATATCCCCAACACTCTTCCTCTTGAAGAAATACACCCACGTGTATCTTGAGTAGTCATCCACAATCACCAAGCAATACTTCCTACCTCCAAGACTATCGAATGATGGAGGCCCAAAGAGATCCATGTGAAGGAGCTCCAAAGTCCTCTTTGAGTAAATGATAGTCGTGGGAGGGTGAGCCTTCTCATGTAGCTTTCCTTCGATACAAGCACTGCAAGCACAATCTTTAGCAAAACTAACATTCGTTAGTCCACGGACATGGTCCCCCTTGAGAAGACTTTGCAAAGATCTCATATTGACATGGGCTAGACGGCGATGCCAAAGCCATCCCACATCAACTTTAGCCATTAGGCATGTCGCGGTCTTAGTGGGTCGCTCCAAAAAGTTAATCACAAATAGACCGTTCTCGACATGCCCAACAAAGGCTACTTTAAGAGTCTTGCTCCACAAGACGGCCACGGTATCGATATCAAAGAAAGTGGCAAAGCCCATGATTGCAAGTTGACGAACGGAAAGTAAATTGTATGCAAGGGACTCAACAAGCATGACCTTCTCGATCGTGAGATCATGAGAGATGACCACCTTGCCAAGTCCCAATACCTTAGAGGATGAGGCGTCACCCCACTCGACATTGGTGGGCATAGATGGAATCTTGTGCACATCCACCACCAAGTCCTTGCTTCCAGTCATATGATTTGTAGCTCCGCTATCGAGCAACCATGATCCCCCACCGGAAGCAAACACCTACAAGAGATTAATGCTTGGTTTTAGGTACCCATTTTGTAATGGGTCCTTTGATGTTAGTAACAAGGGTCTTTGGAACCCAAATAGACCATTCAATGTATTCATGAGGAGAACCAACGAATTTGGCATAGACATGCCCATCACTAGCATGGCATAACACATAAGAATGATTAAAGTCGCCGACTTTGATGCGAGGAGTGGCATTGCCCTTTTTGACAACGCCACCCTTCTCATTGTTCTTCTTCTTCTCCTCGGAGGCACTCTCTCCCTCCTTCACAAAGGTTTGCATGAGAGGAGGAGGTCGTTTGGTCTTGTCATTCTTCTTCTTGTTCTTGGAGTCGGGCACGTACCCAACCCCTTCCTTGGCCACAACTCCCTTTTGGTTGATCAAGAGGTCGTTGAGGTTCTTCTTGCCTTGTATGCAAGTCGCAAGACCTCTCTCAAGTTGCCCCTTTAGCTTAGCGTTCTCCTCAACGAGATGCACATGCTCACAACACGGGTTAGTAGCATTTGCATTATCAATTAACATCATACGAGGAAAAGTGGCTTTTTCCTTGGTTAGCTTTACTTGAAGTTGATCATGAGACTCTTTGAGGCTAGCATGAGCACCCTTCAAGACCTTGTGAGCCTTTTCAAGTAGATCAAACTCCTCTTTGAGCCTAGCAAGATCAACCTCAAGTTCGGCCTTCTCGGAGTTTAGCACATGAGAAACAATGAGGACATGATCATAATCTTTCTTTAACTTAGCATGATCAACGTTGTGTGACTCCTCAAGAGCCAAACAAAGACCACGCTCTTCCTCAAGAGCATTGGAAAGATCCGAAATCTCATCGGCATAGTCACGACTATGCCCTTCCATCTTAGTGATGGTGTCTTCGTGAGCCTCGATCATGTCATTGGCTTCACCAAGTTATTCCAAGAGAGCAACAAAGTGCTTCTTGGATTTTCCCTTAAGTTTGCCCATAAAGGCCGCAAACTCATTTTCCTCCACATTCGCTCCCTCAAGTTCATTAATGCTATCCGTCGGAGAAGGATGATTAATGATGGTAGTTTTGATGTTGGGGGTTACCTTGTTGGTGGCTTTAGCCATGAGGCATTTGGCGGTGATGCTCTCATTGGGTGAGTCGAAGAGGGACACCCGTGGAGTCGTTGCAATGGCAACGGAGGCCATGGCAACCGACTCATCACCTTCATCATCGTCATCATCCTCATTGTACTCTTCTTGTACCACCAATGCCTTGGGAGGAGTCTTCTTGGTGAAGTTGCTCTTGTTGGGGAACGACTTGGCCTTGTCCTTTTGGATGAGCTTGCCACCATTATCTTCCCTCTTCTCATACGGGCACTCCGCAACAAAATGACTCACGTTGCCACAATTGTAGCAAGTCCTTACACGTTGCTTGCTCTTCGTGCCACTTGAGTTGTTCTTGTTAAAGTTTGGCCTTGAGTTTTTCTTGCTCCAAAATTGCCTTGAAGCGAGTGCCATGTGTTCATGATATGCATACTTCGTATCCTCAGGGTTGCTCTCCTCTTCTTCCTCTTCTTCTTCTTCAACGGAGAGCTTGGACTTAATGCAAGGTTGGGCTTCTTTGCCCTTTGAGAACGAAGCACCGCATTGTCGGCGGTCTTGTCCAAAATGTTCATGGCCACAAACTCATCCAACACTTCTCTTGAGGTCAAAGTGTGGAAGTCCGGTCTTTGACGAATGACGGAGGACATGGCCTTGTGGTAGGGCATCATTACCTTGAGGAATTTGCACTTGATCCAATTGTCATCCGTGTCCTTGCTCCCATGATCTCGGAGTGAGACCGCGAGTTTGGTTACTCTCCGATAAAGCTCACGAGGTTCTTCATCTTCTTTCATTGCAAACTCATCAGCCTCATCTTGCACCACTTCATAGTTGGAGCGTTGAATGCTTGCGCTTCCCCGGTAGAGGGAGACAACACAAATCCATGCGTCTTTGGCCAAGGCGAAGGGCCGAAGATGAGGTAGGTCTTCGAGTGGGATTGCATCTTGAATGATGAAGAGAGCATTCTCATTGAATTGATTATCCGCGGCTTCTTGAGGAGTGAAGTTGCTTGGATCATGCGGATAGAAACCTTCTTCAATGAGTGTTCACATGATTTAAATGACGTTTAAAGTGGTAAACCCAAGAATCAAAGTCCTCATTTTTCACAATCTTAGGGGGAGGACCGGCATGATTCAAATGAGTGGAAGGAACCGGTCCACCATAAACAAGTGGTGGTTCCACATGAGCAAAGATGTCGGTGCCATTTTTACCACTAGAAGAAGGAGCCTTTTCACTACTAGCTTCCCCCTTGTCGGAGATAGCATCCGTCACCTTATCGGTGGGGTCACCCACTTTCAACGGTGCGGTGGATAGTTTAAGCCCCTCAAGAAATTTAGTAAACATGCTTTCAACCTCGGTCATCATGGAGGTTTTCAATGTCTCCAAGGCCACATTGAACTCCTCACGAGAGACCGAGGTACCCCCATCGCCCGTAGACGAGGTCGGATTCACACCGGAGTGTTCCTCCACACCGTCTACGGTATCAACCATACTCTTTGGACGGTAAAGTTCTTAATAAAGAGACGAGGCTCTGATACCAATTGAAAGGATCGATATGGTTGACTAGAGGGGGGTGAATAGGCAACTAACAATTTTTAACTTTCCTTTACCAAGTTAAACTCTGCATCAAAGTAGGTTGTCTAGATGTGCAACTAGGTGAGCAACCTATATGATGCAATAACAACAAGCAAACAAGCAAGCAAGAGAAGTAACACTAAATACCTTGTACAAGTAAAGGTAAGAGATAACCAAGAGTGGATCCGGTGAAGACGAGGATGTGTTACCGAAGTTCCTTCCTTTGAAGGGAAGTACATCTCCGTTAGAGCGGTGTGGAGGCACAATGCTCCCCAAGAAGCCACTAGGGCCACCGTATTCTCCTCACGCCCTCACACAATGTGAGATGCCGTGATTCCACTATTGGTGCCCTTGAAGGCGGCAACCGGACCTTTACAAACAAGGTTGGGGCAATCTCCACAACTTAATCGGAGGCTCCCAACAATACCACGAAGCTTCACCACAATGGACTATGGCTCCGTGGTGACCTCAACCATCTAGGGTGCTCAAACACCCAAGAGTAACAAGATCCGCTAGGGATGAGTGGGGGAATCGAAAATCCCTTGGTGGAAGTGTAGATCGGGGCCTTCTCAACCACTCCCGAGCAAATCAACAAGTTTGATTGGCTAGAGAGATAGATCGGGCGAAAAAGGAGCTTGGAGCATTAATGGAGCTTGAGCATTAATGGAGCTTGAGGGGGAAGAGGTAAGTCAACAGGGAAGAAGGGGACCCCCTTTTATAGTGGGGGCAACAATCCAACCGTTGCCCCACCAACCAACCCCGCACAGGGCGGTAGTACCGCTAAGGGGAGGGCGGTACTACCGCTGAGCTAGCGGTACTGCCGCTCCAGCTAGCGGTACTACCGCGCAGAGGAGAGCAGCATGGATCTGGACCCAGCGCGGTACTACCGCGGTGGTAAGGGCGGTACTACCGCTCCGAAACGGTACTACCGCCTCTACTGCCGCAACTAGTGCCGCAAAACCCGACACGAGAAAAAGAGCCCTCGAGTCGAGGCGGTAGGAGCCAGACAGCCCAGCGGTAGTACAGTTGTGGGGTCACCGGTGGTACTACCACTGCGGAGCGGTACTGCCGCTTGTGACCCTTCGGCGGTACTACCGCTCGGTAGTGCGGTACTACCACTGGGACACAGACAAGAGAGAGAGAGGATCTCTCCGTCAAGGCTGAGGACGAGGCGGTGGTGCCAGGCAGGCCAGCGGTAGTACTGTTGTGGAGTCACCGGCGGTACTACCGCCGCGGAGCGGTACTGCCGCTTGTGACTCCTCAATGGTACTACCGCTGGGTTGCGCGGTACTACCGCTGGAACCCAGACAGGACACAAAAAGAGAAGATATCTCTCCAACGAAGTGGAAGAGCTCTGAGGGTGAGAAGCTGATGTGTACGTGTTGATTCCACCCAAGCAATACCCTAGCGGACCCCCTCTTGATAGTACAGTGCCCTCTACGCAACTAGTCCACCGAAAGAGAAACGAAAGAGCTACACCGTCTTGAATGACACTCCGAAGGGAAGAAAATGTCTCGTGCCAAGGATGAATCTGTGAACTACTCAAAGCACACGATTAGTCTGCAAACATGTTGTCATCAATCACAAAAACTACATCAAGAAAGATATGCCTCAACAACCATGTTGGTGGGCCAACCCATGGAGACAAAGAACTCCAAGAAACAAGCACTGGCCAAAGAGTTGAGGACGTTGGCGGACGAACTCCTCAAAGGAAGTTGGAAGAACAGTAAGGGCCCCACCGTGCCTACCCCGAGAACTCTGATTGCCACCTATGTGAGGCTCAAGACCGAGTTTGAGGAGATAGTCGCCGTTGAGAAGCAGTATTCCCCTGGCAAGGTGATGGCCCCCATCGAGGACGAGGAGATGGCCCCCGGAGGGATGAGATGCCCCGGTGAGCTGCACAAGGTAAAAAATAATGGCTTATTACCATAGTTGTGGTTTTTGATTATTTGCAATGTGCTTGCTAATATGTTAGGGTTGTGCAGGTGCCGGTGGACGTCCTTGATGATTCCGATGTCGTGGCCCGTCCTGTTGGCATCGCCCCGGAGATCGATTCCGATGCCACTGTCCATCCTATGGACATCGCCCTAGAGATCGATTCCGATGTCGCAGTCAGTCCTGTGGACATCGCCCCAGAAATCCATTCCCATGCCGCTGTCCGTGCTGTGGTCATTGCCCGAGAGACCGATGACAAGAAATAGTTGGTCACGCTAATCCTTCAGGGTAGTTTGCATTGCCCTGTGTTTAATTACCAGAACGATGCGTGTTATCAAACCATCTTAGGGCTAGTGCACTGTCTTGTGTGGGCGGATCTTGCTATTTTTGTTTGATAGTGAATCATGCGATGAATCATGCGAACCCTCTCCGAGTTATGGAAACAGATGTATCCTCACCAGCTTTTGATGTAATATATGGCATGCTTAGATGTAAGTTTGAACTGTTTATCATATCAGCGGGGCTTGTTTGATGATTCTTGATGTTAGTAGGCTAGCTACTATGCGAGCTATAGTACTTGCAAAACACTCACCGAAGAGAAACGTTGGGGCTGATGAGCTCGTGGTACGCTTATACTTATCCATCATCGATCGACCAATGGCCCTAGCTCCTAAAATTGTAGGCTTAGCGATTGATCAGACAATAGTCGACATACATTCAGGCTTCATTTGGTTCATAGGGTAGGAAAATCATAGCAAAAGTACAGAGAACGTGCAACACAAAATCATAGCAGTGCAGAGACGTACTCCCTCCGTTCCAAAATAGATGACCTAGGCGGGCTAGTTTGGCCTAGTGGGTTTCAGTGATATGACGTGGTACAGTGCCGTCCAGTCTTCGCGTGTGGTAGCAGTATTGCGGGTACTGTAAGTTTTCTTGAAGAAGAGGAATTCAACGAAGTCATGATGGTTCCTTCGTCCGAACAACTTGCAGTGGGAAAGGTTGGGCCTGCGATACGACCGGGGTAGACCAGGATAATTTTGTGCATGGCAGGTGGACCAGGATGGTCGACGTCCCACATGTCGGCGAATGAAAGTATTCTTTCCGATATAGAGGACGAGCAACGAGTATTCATTGTTTATTTTTTATGAAAGCTATTGTCTCCACTGTTACGATGGAGGAGTGTGAAACACGGCGGCCCAGTGAACTTGGCATGTGCACCACTCCCTCCTTCCTCATGTAATGCCCAGGTTACAGCTTTTTCTCACTTTTTCTCTATCTATTTCCTCTCAAATGTTTTTTACCTTTCTTTTTTAAGACACAATTGTTTTTATGCCTTTTTTAGAATTATTTTTTATACCTAGGAGCATGTGTAGATACGAGCTCTTGCAGAGCCCACTCCTTGACTTTGTCAATGCCTCTCTCTCCTCCACATAAGGAGTACTACTTGCTATGCATGCATGCGGCGGGCAGCTGGCGTCTTGAGGGGCCAGGGCGGTGAGAGCGGGCTCCGGAAAGTGTGTGTAAGCAGGAGTTTACACACTTACGCGGGAGGAGTGCGAAACACAGCGGATCTGATTTTGATCGAGGGATAACTGTTCCCTGCCAAATAATGTAGGATTGTTAGCGATTATAGCATGATAGTTAGGGCATCTCTAGCGTTGGCCCACAAATTTACACCAGCATATGTCCGAGGACACTGATGGATGCCATCCGATGCTGCCCGCATACCTTTCGACAACTATATGAACTAACCGGACGAAATTCGTGCAAACAAAGCAAATTTCAAATTAACCGGATGAAATTCATTACATTTCGAAAACTTTTCCTACAAACTGGACGAAATTCATTACATATTTCGCACAAACCGTACTAAAACCTACTATAAACCTAATCTAAACGACTGCCGGCGCCCGACCACCATGTCCGGCCATGAACCCAAGAAAACCGGCCATTGCCTTTGCCTCCCCCTCATCCGCCTCGATAACCTCCTCCTCCAGAGCACAAGGTTATGAAGATTTCCGCCTCCACGTCGCCGTCAAGCGGCTAATCGGCCGCCGATGTTTACCCCACCAAGCTTGGCGTCGACTGAGTGGAGTAGAGGTGGCCTTCCCGGGACCAGAGCGGCCGCGACCTACCATGTACTACTCTTCCTCGCTGCCGGCTGCGCCCGCGCACGCGCGCCGGCTTCGTGGTCGTGGCGGCGGAGGGCGTCCGGGGGGGTGGCGGCGATCTCCTTCGTTTGCTCCTGCGACAGTACGTCGAAGAGAGCTTCGGAGCGCGCCCGGAGCAGAGCCACCGATGTCCCTCGTCTGCTCCTGCGACAGTACGTCCAAGAGAGCTTCGGAGCGCCAGGAGGCCATGGTTGAAGTGGTGCCGACAGAAGGAAGGGACCGGAGGAGAATAAGTGTGGGTCTTTGGCTATGGCTGGGAGCTGGGGCTCAAGTTAATATAGCAGGCGAATGGCAATGAGCCGCGGCAGACAGATGGACAACTGGCGCCGAAGTAGGTTCGTTGGGCGTGAATGCGGACGCTGCTTCAGTGACTTAACTGCGGATGCATTTGGGTTACTGACATGTGGGCCCAACGGGCATCTGGCCCGCATGTCAGTGACACACCAATTGCCCCTGCAGTTAAGTCTGGTGAATGCGGCATTGACATTCTGGAGAGAGGTGACCGTTTCAGGAGGGAAGCGTGCGCTAGCGATGGAAGGGGTTTCGGTGTGCAGTGGCACTAAGATCGGTCGCTCACGATAGTACATACTCCGTACCATACTACCATAGTACCCATATACATGAGCAAGGCGGTCTGAGTATGACCGTTGGTGTTGAGCCAGGTGAATACATGCTCGGAGTTCGCGTAGGCCTCCATCAAACGTCTAAACAGTAATGTCAGGCACCGCCGGGGCACGCAGGTGATGGGCTCGCCGGGGCGCGCAGGTGATGGGCTCGCCGTTTGCGTTGCGCCATGAGCAGGACTTTGATTTAGAGGGCGACGTGCATGCATTAGCATGCTTTGACAGCGTGAGCGTGAGTGTCTGACGCAAAGTATTTCATTTTCATTTTGCTGACGAGGGTGCGTTGCAGCAACGAGTCCGTGGTTTGATTCCCCACATACGCATAATTTTGGTTTTTACAGTATTTCTTTCTCCATTGATAGGTAGGCCCACGTAGATAGATAAAGAACACGAGCTGATGAGGCGCATGCGGACTGTTTGACTGGTCAACCAGAAAAATACGGAGCTATACGCTGAGCCAGTGACCGTATAATCACCATATCTCGTATACAATGATCAAAGTGAGCTATCAAGACAAGTTCGATGACCGCCAATGCATTTTACTCAGTAATAAATGACTAGGATTGAAGGGGAATCCAAATTTGCTTCATCTTATGTCCTTGAGCTCTTGACAAACCAATGCACTATACGATTATCCGGCCACTTCACCCCAGAGCTCTCACCAAGCGTCGCTCATGCCACTGCGCCGCACACTAACTGGTAAGGCAGCGATGGCATCCCGCCGCGCCGAGTTCCTCGCCGCCCATGACCGCACACAAAATGGTAGGGAAGCAATGGCATCCCGCCGTGTCGAGTTCATCGCCGCTCGCGACCTCACAACTATGTGGGAGGAATTTGAAGATGCCAAGGCCGAATGGGCGCTAGAGCAAGAGGCGGCCAAAGCCGCATAGAGGGAGTGGAAAAGTCAGAAAGCACTCACGAAAAGAGAGGCCCGCCGCCGCAAGAAAGAAAAGGACGCACGCGCTGCTGCGGAGAGGTCGGCGGAGATCCAAGCACGGTGGGGTGTCGCCGACAAAGCCGGGAAGGAGAACGTAGGTGTCTGGCCAGCATGTGAGAAGTAGTAGTACTAGTAGTTAGTGTGTGTGTCTGTGTCTGAGTACGAGCATGTACCAATACTCCTAGTTACTACTGTAGTTTTTAGAGCAAATTACCAGTACATTAGCCTAGATTAAATGAAAAATCCTATCCTAAGCATCAAATGGCATCTCTTTATCTATAGGAATTGAGATGCATGTCATCTCACTTCCTATGATTTTCATATTCCTATCCTATGAACGAAAGGAGGCCTCTGTTGGAGTAACTACTGTAGCTAGCAGTACTGCTGGTACAGTAGTTTTCTTCAAGAAGCGGAATTCAACGAAGTCATGATGGTTCCTTCGTCCGAACAACTTCAAAGTGGGAAGTGGGCCTGTGATTTGACGGCTCATTAGTCATTGTTACTGCGGCGCGACGACCTGGGTGACTCTCCCTTGGAGTTCTGCGTGCATGGCAAGTGGACTAGGATGGTCGATGTCCCACATGTTGGCGAACGGAAGTATTCTTTCCGATATCGAGGAGCAAGGAAACCGCGTGGTATAGTATCATTGCTGATTGGTTCGCAAAAAAATAGTATCACTGCCAATTTATAATTAGTATTTTTTATTTCTGATGAATGCTAGCGTTTCAACTCTTACGACGAAGGGTGCCAAACACGGCACGTGCTGGATGTCCCACACGTCAGCGAAAGGAGTGGGACATGAACATCGTGGTAGAGCCCAGCGTAAAAAAACAGTGTGGTAGAGCGTCTCCACTTCTTCCACTTCTGGGTCGGAGACCACACGTAGTAGTACTTAGTGGTATGAACGATACAAAGTGCGACCTGGAGAGAAATACACGTCTAGTTGGAAGGTCTCGGGGCATACACGTAAACAAATATAAAAGTTAATATGTGCCTCCAACTAATATAGTAGTAGTAGAGTACTTAGGCACGTACTCCATAACATCACCGTGCACTACATGTACAACATTTAGTGGTAGTACGTAGTAAGAGACAAATGTCGTCCAAGAGTTCCCTTCTCGACCTACTTTTGGGTGTTTGGTAGAGTGTATGGAGGGTGCATGAGTCCACACTAGTTTAGCACAAATACACTAGAAGCATGCATGAAGAGAGCATGCATGAAGAGGGGTGTTGAGTTGAGCATGCATGAAGAGGGAACAACTATGCTGAGACGAGAACGCAACCAAACACACCCTATATGCCACGCATGTTCATACCATTTGTGCCTTTCTACTTCACTTACTGCGCTACATTACTCAGGTTCGTACGTCCACTCCTGGGTACATGTCCGTCTCGTAGTTCCAGTCCCACGTGTTCTTCATATAGATGGAACGATCCTTGCATAACACGTGCACCTTGATGCTAGATGTCTCGCGTGTTGGCAAAAGGATGAACAAAGCTCACGTAAAAAAATAGAGTGGAAGAACATAGATTCCGGACGACCGAGAAGGAGCAAGGAACCTTGTGGTGGAGCGTCTGCACTCATAATATTTAATATTATTCAGCGGTATAAAATTAACCAATCATCTCCACGGTGGACTGGAAGAGCACGAAACACGACAGCCCAGTGTAGTTACATCATACTAGTACATGGCTAACCCACGCTATCACCATATTTCTTGGCTTCCGTGCGACACCTATCTCTAGTAATCCAGCAGCCCGTATCGCTTCTCCCTCCTCGTCTCTATCAAAGTGCGGCGGGCTGGCGTTTCTGCCGTCTATTGAGGTCGGTTAACTATCACATGTTAGCGACATGCCAAGAGCATTCTAAAAAAAATTCCTTTCACGTTCCGTTTTCAAAAAGGAAAAAATCCTTTCACGTACGAATTTGCTTGTATGCTTTGAGCAACTTGCATGTCCTATACTGCTCATGTTTGATACTCTAACTTAGCTAGAGGTTAGACTAACTCATGACTAACCCTAAACTAACTGTAGCCAAAGAGGTGTTTGGGTGACAGGGTTAGATTGACAATAAATGCACTTCATGGAGAGAGAAAAGTGATTTTTCAGTGGTCCCAATGAGAACTATCTCCAGTTAGCACCTCTTGGCTGGGATAGTTTTTTTTGGTGGGTTCGGTGCAACTTGCTCCAATTTAAACCCTCATGCTTGGATACTTTAGGGCTATTTGAGCCCCAACTAGCTCAAACTAACTCTAACCCATGGGCCCTGTTTGGATCATGGGGTTAGATCTGGTTTGGGTTAATTGGAGGCTCAAATAACCCAAAAGTATCCAAACAGGGAGGGTTAGAGTGGGTTAGTTTCATCTAACCCAACTATCCTGATGGAGAGATGCTTATTTGGGTTAGAGTGGGTTAGAAAAGAACTCTAACTCTAACTGTGTTAGAGTATCCTTGGATCCAAATAGGGCCTATGGCCAGTCTCGACGCGGAGCAGTCGCGTGCACCGGGAAGCGACGCTCTCTCGGCCATCGCGCCACTTCAAAGCCGGCGCTGGTGAGAGGTCGCCTCCGCTCTGGTCGGGCATTAATGCGGCACTCACGCTCCAGGGCGACACTGCCCGTTTCACGCGGGAAGCGCGCGCTGGCAAGGGAGTATAGGTTTTGAACCGTTTCAGGTGTAGTACTGGTAGTTTGCAAAACTACTCAATTATTGCACTCAGTTTCCTAAAAAATTGTGGTAAAAAAACGTTACTCCACAGCCCGCTTCCCTTCTCCTTCCTCTTCCACCGCCCGCGCACGTCCGCGGGAAGCGACCGGTAAACCCTTATATAGGAGTGCTAGCACAAAAAGATGCATGCATGACCACTAAAATTTCCATATTAAAGGGCCGCTCCGGCGGGAGTATGGCGTATGTTGTTACCTTCAGCCGGCCCATGGCTACCGGGCGACGGTGACTAGAGAAGAGGCGGCGGGAGGGGAATGAATGTAGCTATTGTTTGGGTTCGTCTTCCGGCTTAAATAAATGTGCAGCATCACGTGTACCCGCGGGTGCACAAATTGTAACATACGTGTCTGCTTAAGTGGGCATCACGTGACTGGTGTGTGTGAGAGAGATTCCGAGATAGAGTGAGTGTGTGCGACTCTACTCTTCGGACATGCACTCAACCTTTTGCATCGGGATATAAGTATAATGGTATTTACTTTAGCTAGTGATTTACATGGCCATGTTAACGTGGTTGTGTCAAAAAAATGTCACTTCCTGCTCGTGATTTGCGTTATATAATTACAAGCAAGATTCTCGTGCATTGCAGGGAACATCAATATGCATTTTTTACAAAACACCTGTTGTGATTGACCCATGCAGGAGTAATCCCATGTGTAAAAACTAATGATATCTCAAGAATTTTATCGAAAAACTAGTATCTCGAGAATGTCATCGAAAAAATGAAAGATGATAGATAAGGCAAGGAGGAGTGGAGCGTGATGGTGACTGGTGGTCGGAATGGGCGGAGGCATGGGGATGGACGGCGCCGGCAGGCGGCAGCGGCCACCATGCATGCTAGATTGTTCTAGAGACTTATTCCTTTTTTAATTGCTGAGCAATGAGGTTGCGGGAGATAATGATGTGGAGAGAGGTGCGGGTATCTTTTGTAAAATTATCATAGTTTGCTTTCTATCCTTAGATATAGATCATACGGTCTGTATTAGAAGATGGCAGGCACACCATCACCGCCAACTCGTTCTTTTATAAGGGTACAGATGATAAGTTTGCTGACTACTAAAGTAAAGTGGAATTTGTCCATGTTATGCAAGTAAATAAAGGTGATTGTTTATCATACGGGTAAGGTTGGATGAAGGGTGGTAGGAACAAATACTCCGCCTAGAGCATGTGTGTGTGAGATGGAGTCTTAGTGTGTGTGTGAGAGAGAGAGAGATGGAGTCTTAGTTTGTGTGTGTGTGAGAGAGAGAGAGATGGAGTATTAGTGTGTGGGGGGTGCGTGCATGCGTGCGTGCGTGCGTGTGTGTGTTTGTGTGTGAGAGAGAGAGATGTAGTCTTAGTGTGTGTGGGGGGTGCGTGTGTGTGTGTGTCGCGGGGTCCTCTGTGGCGGATGTAATTTAAGTGTGCATGGCTTCATCATAGAGAGATGATGTGTATGGCAGAGGCCACCAACGATGGGGTGCGAGAGAGAAAATGCCCATAGAGAGGGAAGAGAAGGTGTGTGCGCGTGAGAGGAGTCGACATCGAGAGAACGTGTTTGTTCGAGAGACACCGAGGAAGACTACTATATATCGATGGTGCATGTAGGCAGGAATTAAACAAAGGGATGGTCTTATTGGTTTCGGGGATATAGGGGAAGAGTGAGAGGCGGGGGGTAGCTAGAAGGAAATTGTTAAGTGTGAGTGTGTGTTTTACCCATCCATGCGGAAGTTATGTGCACAAAAGAGGAGAACGATTCGATGTGGCATTAGGATTGAGGGTAATTAACTACGTATGGAGACATAGAGACCTTGAACGTGCATGTGTGAGAGGTATACATGTATACGTGGGATGTTTGTGTGCGCGCGCGCATGATCAAGATAAAAGAAAGAAGACATAAGTCATAAGATCAACGACATGGGAGAGACGGATCGGTATGACAATATGCATGCATGTGAGAATGCAGGGAAGAAGGCCCGACAATTGAGCATGTGTTTTTGTCTTTAAGAGATAGTGGCGTGGGCTAGAGCATGCATCTATGGCGAGCAGAGGGAGTGAGGCGCAACGATTGTGCAAAAGAGACCAACCTATAAATGCATATGTATGGAGAGACATATATAGTGTGGGTGATAGGAAGCAAGACTCCGTGCGAGAAAGAAATGTTGACGAAGAAACTACAGATAGATACAAAGATGGATATGCTAGCTAGAGGGACATCCGCTAGTTTGGGTGTTGGAGATGACCGTCGGGTGGTTCAAAGGGTGAAGTTATATATGTGTGTGAGAGGGCACTTGACTGCATGTAGAGAGAAACATATGTAGTGTGCGTGATAGGAATCAAGAGTGAGGGCGAGAAAGAAGGTTGATGTAGAAACAGATAAATAGAAAGATAAAGATGCTAGCTAGTGTGCGTTAGAGATAGGAGTCGAGTGGATCAGAAGGCTGGGTTATGTGTGTGGGTGTGAGAGAGATAGAGAGAGGGTGCATGTGAGTCACATACAAATAGATATCAGAGAGAAATGAGATCCAGAGAGACGGAGTTTTGTGTCTGCGAGAGAGAAAGATATTTCACAACGAGAGTGATAGCTAGAGAGACATACGAGGGAATGCAAGATATCTCTAGGGAGAGAGGGTGTGTGTGAGCGACATACAAGAGAACAATGGAGAAATATGAGACCCTGGGAGACAGAGTTTGTGTTTGTGTGTGAGAAAGAGATATTGAAGAGAAAGAGTCTTAGGTTCTCATATCTAAGGAGCGAAAGACATCTCTGTATGAGGGGTGTGCGAGTGGCACACATGGAAATAGTAGAGAGAAATGAGACCCCGGGAGACAAAGTTTTGTGTTTGTGTGAGAGAAAGAGATTCCACATGGAGAATCATAGTTAGAGACACATAACAGGGAGCGAGATATACTTAGAGAGAGATAGAGTGATGAAGGTCGAGGGAGAGAGTACCATCAGTGTGTTACGAAGATAAAAGATCATTGTCGACATACAGGTAGCACGAGAGATACCTGAGAGACGATGAACGCGTATAGGTCTAGAGAGATAGTCCTATATAAGCATGAGTGATAGCTATATGAGACGAATATCTGGATTAAAGGGGATTCAAATATTTAAACTGGAGATCACGACATCGATAATATCATAACGCAAATTGGTGTATCAAACATGCATATTCATTTGAATTTGGGCACACGTGTAATGTTATATAGTTTATCAATATCGGTGATCCATAGATTCTTCAATTACAAACAATGCATGGTTTATATGCAATTAATGTCTAAACGGGATTACACTATATGTTGTGTGTGTGAAACACATTATACATGTTTGAGAAGTAAAAAAACCCGCATGAAACACACATTAATTGGAGACAGTTAGCGAGGAATGCATACATTGGATTTCAACATAAAGTGGTTTCAAATATTTGAAAATCCAAATTGATGGATACAACCTTATGAATCTGAGATCATGCCATTTGTAAACCATATTTATGTATAAATGGTGTTGTGCTTTTGAAAGTATATACAAAAAAATGATGTATATAGAATGTAATTCCAATTGAAAATGGATCCCGCCCGAAAAAATAGAATACAAACGGGATTCGAATTGAGTTGGCACGGTAAACATGCACTCTGCAAAATTTGAACGAAGCGGGGAAAGTCACAGTAACCGCCCGAAACCAAAATCTGCGAGATGAAAATCACTACTGCCTATCCCTGCCACGCAAAGCCTATCTGCTGGATTTCTATAGGTTTCGATAGGGGTAGGTTTGTAATTTCACCCAAACGTGACGTAACCGCCTCTCACCCAGATTCATACACGGTGGGCGCCAAAACACAGTGTGTCCTCGGCCGAAATCGACTCCCTCCCCGATTCATATTCATACACGGTGGGTGCCAAAAAACAAACTCTCGTCGGCAAATATTCGGTGTATGCGAGATTACCGTCCTATCCCCAACCGACTAATGTTGTTGTGATGTAGTTGAAATTTGAAACGGGGGCTAAGTTTGTAAATTTCCTCGCATTTGAGACAAGCGCGCCCTGAATACATGGTTCCCCCTTCCTCTCTACCTCCCTTTTCCCCATTCGTACTTCGTGGGCGCCAAAACACCCTTTCCACCCCACCCTCCTCCGTCTGCCGCCGTCCGCCACCCCATCCACCGCCGTCCTCCTCCACCATGCCGGAGCTGATACCCCGACGCCGCTGTCCATTACAAGAGATCGACCTCTCTCATCCACGGCTTCGGACCGGGATCCTTGCATCCCGTCCTCTCGCTTCATCCCCGCCGTCGTCCACCCTGCCGGCGCCGCTCCTATGACCGTCTCGTCCACCGCGCCCCGCCGCCACTGTCTACCCTCCTAGATATGCTTCCACACCACCGACAGCCATCACTACCGCAGCACCGCCAAATTCTCAGCAGATGCGTACACAGCGCCGCACCAGAGGCGGTACTCTTTCGTATCTGCTCAACTTATTTATCGCAGCAAGAAAATAGATCGCCACTGCTTTACTCTAATTTCTTGTCTTGGTTGCGAAGTTGCCTTTGTCTGGTTTTCATCTTCAGATCCGCCATGGCACGCTCAACACTATACTCCCAATGCTTATGGTTTTCCCCTTTTATATTCCACACTAGTTAAATCATAGTAGACCAAATTTCAAAATTGGGTCAGTCAATTTTTCAGAGCTCGTCAGAGTTCGTCGGTGCGATCGAAGGGGCTCAGGTGGTTGTGGGGCCTCGCCGAACGAAGAAAACTCGACGTGGGTGGGGGTTGGGGCGGGGGTGGCGGAGGAACACAGGCGGTGGGGGCCGGCGGCCCGTGCGATGTTCTGTATGGGAAGAATTAGAGACGAGGAAGAAGAAGGGTTAGGAGACGTAGGATCTTCATCCAACCGCCTGAAATGGTCGAGAGACAGCTGGGAGTTGCATTCTTAATGCACTCTGGTTCATCATGTGTGGGCACTGCGCAACCAACATTTATTATCCAAAATCTACTTGCTCTTCTTTACCATGTTCCTCTTCCGTTCTTCTTTAATATGTACTCTCTCCGTTCCTAAATACAAGTCTTTGTATAGATTCCACCATGGACTACATATGGAGCAAAATGAGTGAATCTACACTCTAAAATGTATCTGGATACATCTGTATGTGATCCATAGTGGAAATCTCTACCAAAACTTATATTTTGGACCGGAGGGAGTATGATAGTAGTACAATATGTTTCTTGTACTGAAGATGAGCAGGGACATTTGCAGTGTAGAGGTCTATACGGTCGGTTGTGATGGACACTTTGAGCCTCTTTGATTCGTAGGATCTTGTAAACATGGGAATAGGATTTGTAGTGGCCTGCCCACTTGAATCCTATAAGAATAGCAAGGAAATGCGGGGAGATGTGTCGCCTTTGAGAGCTACACTGATATTAATAGTACCGCACCTTCACTTGAAGAGAGCTGGTATCCGAAGCCTTTCTAGTCGTACCGGCAATACTAGCACATATATTCCAGCAAGTTCCACTTTGCTGATTTTACTCTAATGCTTAAGGTTTTCCTGTTATATCTACACTATGATCTGTGTAGCTGCTTTGTGTCGCACTAGCAGCAGTCCACTCTTGAAGCTAAACACTTCAATGACTTACAAAATTGGCACCAAGGCATTGAGTGCCATTCTGGATGCAATGAAACTCATACGCTCCCCACCTGTTGATTCTTGTTCAGAATATGATCCTAATGACTATTCTAACCTCGAGGAGTCAAAGGCAGATGGCATGCCGTGTTCACCCATCAAGGTGCATGTTCTAATTTGGCAATGTTTTATTGATTGTGGGTATCTTGCATATGTTGTCTTGCATTTCTTCTACTTTGTTGCACCGCCATCTGCTTAGTTTACTCATCATATATGTCGAGATGCCATGCCCATCCATTATCAATACATATTCCATCTGTCATCATACCATGTTTTTCCACTCAAATGATGTTCTTGTGAATCAGACATCAAAAAGGAAGAGGGTGATTGCCGAACCTGAAGGGGCACCAGCAAAGTCCTTGAAAAACGTGGTGGTGCCGGAGAAATCAGACAGCACCCCACTTATATTGGTTGTACAACCAGTGACACAAAATGTAGGACCGACTCCAGCAGACTGTACCCATACTTCACTGGCCACACCACTACCCCCACCACACAGGACCTGCACTCCAGCAAAAGGTACACCGATTTTATTTTCCATAGCACCAGCTGTACCACAGAAAAATCCCACTCTAGCAAAAAGTACAGCAAGTCCACCGGCCGAAGACCTATCCCAACTGCAGAGACGGCCAATTCCTGCAGATTGGAACCCCATTCCATTTATTCCCAGTTTAAAAGACAATGCTTTCAATGTTGTTAGGGACTACGTGCATATATTCCCATCATGGGAAGATTATTGTGAAGACAAACACCATTTTCACATCTTCCTGTCCAACTTACGTGTAAGTGCTATTATTCATGGTTAATATTTTCATGTTTTCTACTGATTGAACACATCAATGATTTACATTACATTGTTGTAACTAGGCGAGGGTCAATCTGGATAGTCATGACGAGTAAAGCTTGCTTGTGCTTTTCAAGGAAGCATTGCAGCAGTATCGGTGTTACCTGAGGAAATCACACTTTGATAGCAAGTCTATAAACAAATTTCTGGTGAAGTCTCCTGTGCTAAATTTAGAAGACATTGAATGGAAAAACCTTGTTATGCACTGGTCTCGTTCCCAGGATGAGGGTACTGTATATGAAATCACATGACAATTTGAACTTCTACTTTTCCGCACGTGCCTTACAGATCTTTTTTGCAGGAAATCTGCTCGAAGAAGAATTCCGGTTTGACAAGAATGACAGGATATCGCAAATATGTTGCCCGCTGCTTTGCTCTTGTTAGTACCTGTTGTCCTGTATCACTGTACTTGCATACATACCTGGTTCATTATGTGATAGTAGTATGCATGATAGCTTGCTTATCAATTGTTCCCTCCAAATTATATGATCTGTATGAATGGTTACATTAGTGTAGAATATATCCAATGCCAATGTTTTTTTAGCTCTGCATTGTTCTTATAAGTACATGATGTCCTTTATCAGTGTACTTATAATGACAGGTAGTTGTTCATGTACCATCACTCTACAGCTTATTTTCCTTTGCCCTCCATTTTCTACACATCAGATCTATATTTACTCTTACCATAAGGTTGGTACTAAAGAAGTTTAGTTGTGCATTGCTCTTGGTTGTACCTTTTGCCTGTATCGCTGCACTTACATTTATAGCTACTTGGTTATGTAGCATCACCCTTCATCTTATCTTAAATATTCTCCATTTTTCGTATATTATCACATCTATATTTACTCTTAACAAAATGTAGAATAAAGGCAATGCTTTTGAAGAAGATTCTGTGGTGAACTTCTTGAATTCCCCCCCCCCCCAATCAGCATGGACAAGGCCTTTATAGAGCCTGTCTTCACCAATAATGTAAGTTTGTCCATCTCAAGCCTTCAAACTTTGTTGTATATATTTGGTTAGGCATGACTGCAATAGCTGTTTATTTTTGGTGTTTGCATCAAATTGCTTGTTTAAAGTTTATTATGTAGTTCATAAAAAAAGTTTGTCCTTTCTCAATTTAAGTTTTCAGTTGTACAACCAAGTTCCTTCTTCATACCATGTAAATTAAACTATACAGAGCAAGTGATCTTCTTTTGCACTGCATGTATACTTTTGTTCTTCATCCGTAATCCAGTGGTGTGGTGAACCTACCCACTACAGCACAATGTCATATTCTGCAATGTCTTAACTATGACCAATGTCATATCATTCTACTATTATTTAAACCGTCTCTTTATTTGCCAATCTGAAATGGTATAAATTGACAACACACTAACCATTGATACTTATGAGTTCTTGATCTGTAATCTAGTGGTGTCGTGAAGCTGCCAAGTCCTTCACAATGTCATTTCCTGCCATGTCTTGACCTGAACAATACCATATTATGTTAATGCAATTTTAAACTGTGTCACTTTATTCGTCAGTAAGAAATGTGATGAATTGTCAGCACTGATACTTTTATGTGCAAAACCTGTCATCTGTCTGCTTGTTTATCTTTTAGAGTGAGGAAGATATAAGTGTTGAACAAACGCAGTCTCATCATCTTGCTCAGCTGCTTGCGCTGCAACTCCCCAGCAGGGCTAACCTTTCTTGAACTCTATTGAAGTGCTGTCGGTTTTGTATATTATTTTGTCAGCGTGTTTATTTGCACTGGTGGCGATCTTTGATGCCCAGTGTATGTAATCTGCTGTCTGCTTGTGCTTTATTATCATAGTGGCGAACTTCGATGCCCATTAGATGTAATATGCCGTAATTTCTTTATTGTATAGTCTAGGTTTTTTCTTATTCACGATGCTGCAGTTATTTTACTGTATATATATCATGTCTTCACAGTAAACCGGGCAAACCGTAAAATTACGGTACATAATCAGGCCGTCATGCAATCACGATGTAGGTTGGGCCTGAAACGTGCCGAACAGCTCACGGGCCGGCAGCAGCCCGAAATGAACCCCGGCCCATGATTGTGCGAATCAAATCACGGGCTTTTAACAGGCCAAAATTGTCTCGGTCCTTATTTGGCCCAATCAGATATCGGCTGTGAGCAGGCCGGATGCAAACCGGGCCGTAGTTAGGCCCAACTATATGACGGGCTTTTAACCGGCCGAAATTAATATAGGGCCGAAATGTTAAACGGGCCCTTAATAGGCCAAACTAATATTAGGTTGAATTACTAAGTGGGCCTTTAGCAAGTGGGTCCAAAAGCATAGTGTCCAGTTGACGGGCCGAATCTGATATGGGCCATAATTGAGCCCAAAGCCTCTTAAAGGGTCGGACCTGATCTGGGTCGTAATTTGGCCCAGAACGTGATAGGCTTTTAACGGGCCGGATCTCATATGGGCCACTATTAGGCCCGGAGCGTGGCAGGCCATTAATGGACCGGATTAAATATGGGCCGACATTTGGCCCAAAACATGGCAGCCAGTTAATGGGCCGGCCTACTAGGGTCCTCAAAATCTTGTGGGCCTACAGTTGGGTCGGCCCATTAATGTCGATGAAATCTCGTGGGCCTTTAGCTGGGCCGGCCCATTATGATCCGCAAGAATCTTGTGGGCCTTTACCTGGGCCGGCCCATTATGGCACACAAAAATTTTGTGGGCCTTTACCTGGGCCGGCCCATTATGGCCCGCAAAATCTTGTGGGCCTTTAGCTGGGCCAGCCCATTATGGTCCGCAAAATCTCGTGGGCCTTTAGCTGGGCCGGCCCATTAGGGTCCGTAAAATCTTGTGGGCCTTCAGTTGGGTCGGCCCATTTAAACTTGATGGGCCAGTCCACGTGTCAACATATCATAGGCGTGTCTCGCCCATTGGATGAGTGACACCTGTACCAACGCGGACCTGCCACGTGTCTCCTCCAGCCAATGATGATTTTACACGTGGAAAATCCCCATTGGTCGGGGCTGTTAATGGGTTATCGGATCCAAAATCTGACCCGATAGCTTAACGGCGTTCCGTTACGGTGGATGCCACGTGTCGGTCACCCTTGACGAAAGCACTTCTGTGACGCGCGATTTATCGTCATGGAAGTGGACACTTCCGTGATAATAATTTTGGTAATGTCATGGAACACTTCTACGACAGCACAGGTATGACTATCTTGATTCTGTCATAAATTTGTCATGGATGTACATGCATGACAAAAAACGTGACCTACTATGAAAAACACATATCATCACGGAAGTGTATTTTTTTGTAGTGACAGTTCATAAGGTGTCGTCTCAACGGATTTAGATGGTGCCCTATTTAATGAGAATGTAGTTGTCTCTAAAGCGTAACCCCAAAATGATAGCGGTAAATCAGTGAGAGACATAATAGATCGTACCATATCTATTAAAGTACGATTACGACGTTCAGACACACCATTACGCTGTGGTGTTCCGGGTGGCGTGAGTTGCGAAACTATTCCGCGCTGTTTCAAATGAATACCAAACTCATAACTCAAATATTCTCCTCCACGATTAGATCGTAGAAACTTTATTTTCTTGTTACGATGATTTTCAACTTCACTCTGAAATTCTTTGAACTTTTCAAGTGTTTCATAATTATGTTTCATCAAGTAGATATACCCATATCTGCTCAAATCATCTGTGAAGGTGAGAAAATAACGATACCCGCCGCGAGCCTCTATATTCATCGGACCACATACATCAGTCTGTATGATTTCCAACAAATATGTTGCTCGCTCCATTGTTCCGGAGAACGGCGTTTTAGTCATCTTGCCCATGAGGCATGGTTCGCAAGTACCAAGTGATTCATAATCAAGTGATTCCAAAAGCCCATCAGAATGGAGTTTCTTCATGCGCTTTACACCAATATGAGCTTAATGGTAGTGCCACAAATAAGTTGCACTATCATTATCAACTCTGCATCTTTTGGCTTCAATACTATGAACATGTGTATCACTACTATCAAGATTCAGTAAAAATAGACCACTCATCAGGGGTGCATGACCATAAAAGATATTAATCATCTAAATAGAACAACCATTATTGTCTAATTTAAATGAATAACCATCTCGCATCAAACAAGATCCAGATATAATGTTCATGCTCAACGCTGGCACCAAATAACAATTATTTAGGTCTAATACTAATCCCGAAGGTAGATGTAGAGGTAGCGTGCCGACGACGATCACATCGACTTTGGAAACATTTCCCACGCGCATCGTCACCTCGTCCTTAGCCAATCTTCGCTTAATCCGTAACCCTTGTTTCGAGTTGCAAATGTTAGCAACTGAACCAGTATCAAATACCCAGGCACTACTGCGAGCATTAGTAAGGTACACATCAGTAACATGTATATCAAATATACCTTTCACTTTGCCATCCTTTTTTTCCGCCAAATACTTGGGGCAGTTCCGCTTCCAGTGACTAATTCCTTTGAAGTAGAAGCACTCAGTCTCAGGCTTAGGTCCAGACTTGGGTTTCTTCACTTGAGCAGTAACTGGCTTGATGTTCTTCTTGAAGTTCCCCTTCTTCCCTTTACCCTTTTTCTTGAAACCAGTGGTCTTGTTGACCATCAACACTTGATGCTCCTTCTTGATTTCTACCTCCGCAACCTTTACCATTACGAAGAGCTTGGGAATCGTCTTATCCATCCCTTGCATATTATAGTTCATCACGAAGCTCTTGTAGCTTGGTGGCAGTGATTGATGAACTCTGTCAATGACACTATCATCAGGAAGATTAACTCCCAGTTGAGTCAAGTGGTTGTGGTACCCAGACATTCTGAGTATATGTTCACTGACAAAACTATTCTCCTCCATCTTGCAGCTGTAGAACTTATTCGAGACTTCATATCTCTCAATCTGGGCATTTGCTTGAAATATTAACTTCAACTCCTGGAACATCTCATATGCTCCATGACGTTCAAAACGTCGTTGAAGTCCCGGTTCTAAGCCGTAAAGCATGGCACACTGAACTATCGAGTAGTCATCAGTTTTGCTCTGCCAGGTGTTCATAACATTTGGGGTTGCTCCTACAGCGGGTTTGTCACATAGTAGTGCTTCCAGGACGTAATTCTTCTCTGCAGCAATGAGGATAATCCTCAAGTTACGGACCCAGTCCGTGTAGTTGCTACCATCATCTTTCAACTTAGCTTTCTCAGGCAACACATTAAAATTCAACGGAACAATAGCACGGGTCATCTATCTACAATAACATAGACGTGCAAAATACTATCAGGTACTAAGTTCATGATAAATTAAAGTTCAATTAATCAAATTACTTAAGAACTCCCACTTAGATAGACATCTCTCTAATCATCTAAGTGATCACGTGATCCATATCAACTAAACCATGTCCGATCATCACGTGAGATGGAGTAGTTTTCAATGGTAAACATCACTATGTTGATCATATCTACTATATGATTCACGCTCGACCTTTCGGTCTTCAGTGTTCCAAGGCCATATCTGCATATGCTAAGCTCGTCAAGTTTAACCCGAGTATTCTGCGTGTGCAAAACTGGTTTGCACCCGTTGTATGTGAATGTAGAGCTTATCACACCCGATCATCACATGGTGTCTCGGCACGACGAACTATAGCAACGGTGCATACTCAGGGAGAACACTTATACCTTGAAATTTAGTGAGAGATCATCTTATAATGCTACCATCGAACTAAGCAAGATAAGATGCATAAAGGATAAACATCACATGCAATCAATATAAGTGATATGATATGGCCATCATCATCTTGTGCCTTTTGATCTCCATCTCCAAAGCACCATTATGATCACCATCGTCACCGGCTTGACACCTTGATCTCCATCGAAGCATCGTTGTCGTCTCGCCAACTATTGCCTCTACGACTATCACTACAGCTTAGTGATAAAGTAAAGCAATTACATGGCGATTGCATTTCATATAATAAAGAGACAATCATATGGCTCCTGCCAGTTGCCGTAACTGTATTACAAAACATGATCATCTCACACAATAAAATTTAGCATCATGTCTTGACCATATCAGATCACAACATGCCCTGCAAAAACAAGTTAGACGTCCTCTACTTTGTTGTTGCAAGTTTTACGTGGCTGCTACGGGCTGAGCAAGAACCGTTCTTACCTATGCATCAAAAACCACAACGCGGTATAGTGATTGCTTTTTCATCTTTGGAAAGAACCTTGTTCATTGAATCCGATTCAACTAAAGTTGGAGAAACTGACACCCACTAGCCACCTATGTGCGAAGCACGTCGGTAGAACCAGTCTCGCGTAAGCGTACACGTAATGTCGGTCTGGCCCACTTCATCCAACAATGCCGCTGAATCAAGAATCAACTAGTGACGACAAGCAATATGTATATACCCACGCCCACAACTCCTTTGTGTTCTACTCGTGCATATAACATCTACGCATAAACCTGGCTCAGATGCCACTGTTGGGGAATGTAGTAATTTCAAAAAAAATCCTACGCACACGCAAGATCATGGTGATGCATAGCAATGAGAGGGGAGAGTGCCGTCTACGTACCCTCGTAGACCGTAAGCGGAAGCGTTATGACAACGCGGTTGATGTAGTCATACGTCTTCACGATCGATCGATCTAGCACCGAAGGTACGGCACCTTCGCGATCTGCACACGTTCAGCTCGGTGACGTCCCGCGAACTCATGATCCAGTAGAGCTTCGAGGGAGAGTTTCGTCAGCACGACGACGTGATGACGGTGATGATGATGCTACCGGAACAGGGCTTCGCCTAAGCACGGCTACAATATAACCGAGGTGGATTCTGGTGGAGGGGGCACCGCACACGGCTAAAAGATCAATGATCAGCTTGTGTGTCTATAGGGTGCCCACTCCTCGGTATATAAAGGAGTGGAGGAGGGGGAGAGGCCGGCCCTCCTAGGCGTGCCCCAAGGGGAGTCCTACTCCCACCGGGAGTAGGACTCTAACCCTTCCAAGAGTAGGAGTAGGAGAGAGGGAAGGAGGAGAGAGGGGGAAGGAAAGGGGGGCGTCGCCCCCCTCCTTGTCCAATTTGGACTAGAGGGGGAGGGGGCGCGCGACCTGCCCTGGCTGCCCCTCCTCTTCTCCACTAAGGCCCAATAGGCCCATTACACTTCCCGGGGGGGTTCCGGTAACCCCCCGGTACTCCGGTATTTGTCCGAACTTGCCCGGAACCCTTCTGAAGTCCAAACATAGTCATCCAATATATAGATCTTTATGTCTCGACCATTTTGAGACTCCTCGTCATGTACGTGATCATATCTGGGACTCCTAACTACCTTCAGTACATCAAAACACATAAACACATATTACCGATCGTCATCGAACATTAAGCGTGCGGACCCTATGGGTTCGAGAACTATGTAGACCTGACCGAGACTCATCTCCGGTCAATAACCAATAGCGGAACCTGGATTCTCATATTGGCTCCTACATATTCTACGAAGATCTTTATTGGTCAAACCGCATAACAATATACGTTGTTCCCTTTGTCATCGGTATGTTACTTGCCCGAGATTCGATCGTCAGTATCTCAATACCTAGTTCAATCTCGTTACCGGCAAGTCTCTTTACTCGTTTTTTAATGCATCATCCCACAACTAACTCATTAGTTACATTGCTTGCAAGGCTTATAGTGATGTGCATTACCGAGAGGGCCCAAAGATACCTCTCCGATACACAGAGTGACAAATCCTAATCTCGATCTATGCCAACTCAACAAACACCATCGGAGACACCTGTAGAGCATCTTTATAGTCACCCAGATACGTTGTGACGTTTGGTAGCACACAAAGTGTTCCTTCGGTACTTGGGAGTTGCATAATCTCATAGTCATAGGAACATGTATAAGTCATGAAGAAAGCATTAGCAACAAACTAAACGATCATCGTGCTAAGCTAACGGATGAGTCAAGTCAATCACAGCATTCTCTAATGATGTGATCCCGTTAATCAAATGACAACTCATGTCTATGGTTAGGAAACATAACCATTATTGATTCAACGAGCTAGTTAAGTAGAGGCAAACTAGTGACACTCTGTTTGTCTATGTATTCACACATGTACTAAGTTTCCGGTTAATACAATTCTAGCATGAATAATAAACATTTATCATGATATAAGGAAATATAAATAACAACTTTATTATTGCCTCTAGGGCATATCTCCTTTAGTTTGTCACCTAGCGGTGCTTCCAGGACGTAATTCTTCAGCACAGCAATGAGGATAATCCTCAAGTTACGGACCCAGTCCGTGTAATTGCTACCATCATCTTTCAACTGAGCTTTCTCTAGGAACGCATTAAAATTCAACGGACCAACAGCACGGGCCATCCATCTGTAACAACATAGGCATGCAAAATACTACCAAGTACTAAGTTCATGATAAATTAAAGTCCAATTAATCATATTACTTAAGAACTCCCACTTAGATAGACATCCCTCTAATCATCTAAGTGATCACGTGATCCACATCAACTAAACCATGTCCGATCATCATGTGAGATGGAGTAGTTTTCAATGGTGAACATCACTATGTTGATTATATCTACTATATAATTCACGCTCGACCTTTCGGTCTTAGTGTTCCGAGGCCATATCTGCATATTCTAGGCTCATCAAGTTTAACCCGAGTATTCTGTGTGTGCAAAACTGGCTTGCACCCGTTGTATGTGAACGTAGAGCTTATCACACCCGATCATCACGTGGTGTCTCGGCACGATGAACTGTAGCAACGGTGCATACTCAGGGAGAACACTTGTACCTTGAAATTTAGTGAGAGATCATCTTATAATGCTATCGCCGAACTAAGCAAAATAAGATGCATAAAGGATAAACATCACATGCAATCAAATATAAGTGATATGATATGGCCATCATCATCTTGTGCCTTTGATCTCTATCTCCAAAGCACCATCATGATCACCATCAGCACCGGCTTGACATCTTGATCTCCATCGAAGCATCGTTGTCGTCTCGCCAACTATTGCTTCTACGACTATCGCTACTGCTTACTGATAAAGTAAAGCAATTACATGGCGATTGCACTTCATACAATAAAGCGACAACCATGTGGCTCCTGCCAGTTGCCGATAACTCTATTACAAAAATGATCATCTACTACGATAAAATTTAGCATCATGTCTTGACCATATCACATCACAACATGCCCTGCAAAAACAAGTTAGACATCCTCTACTTTGTTGTTGCAAGTTTTACGTGGCTGCTACGGGATGAGCAAGAACCGTTCTTACCTACGCATCAAAAACCACAACGCGGTATAGTGATTGCTTTTTGATCTTCAGAAAGAACCTTGTTCATTGAATCCGATTCAACTAAAGTTGGAGAAACTGACACCCACTAGCCACCTATGTGCGAATCACGTCGGTAGAACCAGTCTCGCGTAAGCGTACACGTAATGTCGGTCTGAGCCGCTTCAACCAACAATACCGCTGAATCAAGAATCAACTAGTGATGGCAACCAATATGTATATACCCACGCCCACAACTCCTTTGTGTTTTACTCGTGCATATAACATCGACGCATAAACCTGGCTCGGATGCCAATGTTTGGGGAATGCAGCAATTTCAAAAAAATTCCTACGCACATGCAAGATCCATCTAGGTGATGCATAGCAACAAGAGGGGATAGAGTTTTCTGCGTACCCTTGTAGATCGTAAGCGGAAGCGTTATGACAATGCAGTTGATGTAGTCATACGTCTTCACGATCCAACCGATCCTAGCACCGAAGGTACGGCACCTCCGCGATCTGCACACATTCAGCTCGGTGATGTCCCATGAACTCTAGATCCAGTTGAGGTCGAGGGAGAGTTTCATCAACACGATGGTGTGATGACGGTGATGATGAAGTTACCGACGTAGGGCTTCACCTAAGCTCTACAATGATATGACCGAGGTGGAAATCTGTGGAGGGGGCACCGCACATGGCTAAACAATCAACTTGTGTGTCTATGGGGTGCCCCCTCCCCGTATATAAAGGAGTGGAGGAGGGGAGGGTCGGACCTCACATGGCATGCCCAAGGGGGGAGTCCTACTCCCGGTGGGAGTAGGATTCCCCCTTCCCTAGTTGGAGTAGGAGAGGAAGGAAGGGGGAGAGGGAGAAGGAAAGGGGGGCCGGCCCCCCACCCCGATTCGGATTGGGCTTGGGGGGCACGCCCCCACCTATGTCGCCTCCTCCTCTCTCCCATTAAGGCCCATACACTCCCCGGGGGGTTCCGGTAACCCCCCAGTACTCCGGTAAATGCCCGAACTCATCCGGAACCATTCCGATGTCCAAACATAGCCTTCCAATATATCAATCTTTATGTCTCAACCATTTCGAGACTCCTCATCATGTCCGTGATCATATCCGGGACTCCGAACTACCTTCGGTACATCAAAACACGTAAACTCATAATACTGATCGTTACTGAACATTAAGCATGCGGACCCTATGGGTTCGAGAATTATGTAGACATGACCGAGACTCGTGTCCGGTCAATAACTAATGGCGGAACCTGGATGCTCATATTGGTTCCTACATATTCTACGAAGATCTTTATCGGTCAAACCGCATAACAACATGCGTTGTTCCCTTTGTCATCGGTATGTTACTTGCCCGAGATTCGATCGTTGGTATCTCAATACCTAGTTCAATCTCGTTACCGGCAAGTCTCTTTACTCATTCCATAATGCAACATCCCATAACTAACGCATTAGTCACATTGCTTGCAAGGCTTACAGTGATGTGCATTATCGAGAGGGCCTAGAGATACCTCTCCGATACACAGAGTGACAAATCCTAATCTCGATCTATGCCAAATCAACAAACACCATCGGAGACACCTGTAGAGCATCTTTATAGTCACCCAGTTATATTGTGACGTTTGATATCACACTAAGTGTTCCTCCGGTATTTGGGAGTTGCATAATCTCATAGTCATAGGAACATGTATAAGTTATGAAGAAAGCAATAGCAGTAAACTAAATGATCAAAGTGCTAAGCTAACGAATGAGTCAAGTCAATCACATCATTCTCTAATGATGTGATTCCGTTCATCAAATGACTACTCTTTGTCCATGGCTAGGAAACTTAACCATCTTTAATTAACGAGCTAGTCAAGTAGAGGCATACTAGCACTACAAGAAATATGTCAACTTGCGACCATCACTATTGGTCACTGAAAGGTCATTGTTTTTCATTTGCGACCTTTTTGTGACCAAAAACAGAAAGTCAAAAGCTGGCGGTCGTAAACTGAAATTAACGACCTTTTCTGTGAGAAGGTCGTGGAATTCCACGACCAAAACGAAAGGTCGCTGAACCCATGACCTTCTGTTTTGGTCGCTAGCTCTCTGCCCAGGCCACGTCGAATCCGACGTGGCAATCTGACGTGAAAAAATTGCGACCAATTGAAAATGTCGTTGATAAAATTCAACCCGGTCCAATTGGGGGTTTTACATGGGCCAAGCCCATTTATTATTATTTTCCTGTCAATTTATGTCAACTACATGGGCCGAGCCCAAGAATTCAGCTTTTTATTTTCTAGGACATGGCCTTCTATAGTCCATTTCGTTTTTGGGCCTCAGCCATTTCATAGTCCATTTCAATTTTGGGCCTCCATAACAAACTTTAAGAAACTTGCTCGTAGGACACAAGCTTATTCCTGCGATAGTGAAACAGAGAGGAAATTCGAACAAGTATTGAGAGCATTTTATTTCTTTCAACATGGAAGGACTTTTGAAACAGCCACGAGCACACAGTAGGTACATTCAACGGAGACTAAATTGACATCAAAATGAAGCAACAAAGGGCAGTCTGAGAACATGAACTGCATGGGACACAGTAGCTACCATTTCTACCAGCTACAGCCGCTTGAAAGAGGGACTACCAAGGAGCTAAACTAACAATGACCATCCATCATAAATTGGTGACTTCAGCAATAAGCGGCAACAGCGACATTCCAGAGACCCCCTTCCCCCATTTCTGCTTGGTGTGCCGCATCATTAGCCACCCTGCACACAGCAAGTTTTCATATATTTAGAGCAGATCAACATGTTGAGCAGTTAGGGAATCACATGGAGGAAGTGGGCGGGTGGATCAGGATGGTCTCACCTCGTTGACGTCGTCCTTGTCGCTCACCTCAGACTTGGACTTGTCAGATTTGCTCGACGCCTCTCCTGCCTGAAACGGGGATAGGCTCAAAAGAGCATGGATCAGTACCACAAATGTTGTGTTAATCTCGCGGGGCTACGATTCTGATGGAGGTGTTTGGCATGAATGTTATACCTATGGGTAGTTGTAAGCATCGATCTTCTTGGTGTACTCGGCCTTGAGCATCTCAACCTTCGCAACATAGGGAGACTTCTCCTTCTATTCATTCAAATAGAGGGAAAAACAGCAGACATGTTAGTGTGGTTCAAGGCAATAGATTCCTGGATAACAATTAACATAAGAATAGTTGAATAAATCATGCGAAATGGCATGGTGAATTTGGAAACTAAAATTTGAGCAGTAGTTTGAATCGATGAGTAGAGACTGTATAAATTCTAACTAGGCTACAAGCATTTGAACACTACAGACCATAAATTTAAACAACCAAATTGAGAATAGGCAGTAGATCAACAATTGAATAGCAACCGAATTCTAAATATAATTGACCATCTGGGTCGAACAATACCCAAATGACACGGTGCAGTGAGACAGAAACATGTAAACCAATACACGGACGGCCAAAATTCCATCGCATCACCGAGCAAACACTGAGATCAAGCGGAAGAGACCAACACTGAATAGATCACTAATAAAGAGGGTATGGGGGAGCGGGTAACTTACAGCATCACTCAAGACACTTCCACTTCTCACCACCGGCCTTGCCAACCTGTGATTTGAACACAAATCAGGAAACATGATTCCCAAGGAGAATTATCACAACACCAGTTTGGATGAGAGCAAGGAGACAGGGGAGGGAGCAAAGGGAACCAAGATGCTTACCATGGAGACCTGCTTGATGTTGGAGTCCTTCCTGAAGCTGTCCCTGCGAAAACAGAACCAAAACGGGCCCATGTGAGGACACATCACCACACCACGGAAACAATGTGAATCGAACCACAACAGGGAATCAAATCCGGGGCTCACATGAAGACTAAGAAGGCACTCAGGGGCACCTAAGCTTGTTGGAGTCCTTCTCGGCTTTCTCTTCTTCACCGCGAGTCTGCATCGCACAAAAACAATAGAAACAAAGCGAATTAGAACCCGATGCGAAACAACAATAGGAAAACCTAGATAGAATGTAGTAAACATAGATAGAAAGTAATAAATGTGTACCCCTGATACAGACCAGGAATCAGCCCAAACAATCAGTTTGTAGACAAATAAGTACACCAGGTTGGAGGAAATGGAAATGTAACCTTACACAAACACATACGCATCGACATTTTCAAACGAAACCGATCGACCTCTTCTTGAAATATACCACTATACCAGCACCACCAGTTACTACTCTTAATAATGATAAACTTACGTAAGTAGACAGTAGACCAAAGTTACTCGTCACATCCCCCCCCCCCCCCCCCCCAAACTGATTGATTAACAAAAGGAAAACACAAATAATAATTGAGAAGAAAACCACACAACGCTAGACTGAGTTGAGCTACACTATTGTTGTCGTCATGCATGTAACAGTCGGTCGGCCGTAGTTGTTAAGGTCGATCATGGGAAGGTGCCATTGAGAGTGGGCAAGTCCGGCCATGCCATCATCGAGGCCGGATCACGGTCTGACAGAGTTATCACAAGCAAACTTACACGTACGCACGCAGTTTTAATTAATTAAATGAGTAGGCAGCGAAGGCAATTGGAAATCTAGGAGTTGACTGAAGTGATCTAGTACTGAATATGCCTAGTGATTCAAGTTAACCTGTTGAAATTCTTCAGTTCCTATCACAATCGGCATGTACACCCAGCCCATTGAATGTTCAGAAAACTGAAGTGATCTACTACTCTTTGCTCATGCTATCAATCATAACAGGAAGACTGCACCGAACTATTACTGACAAAGCTGCAATCTCATGTCCCCCGGCCCTGAAGTTTATGCGAAGGCGAAATGTTTCATCATAAGATAAAAGCCGTCCCATTCAAAATGGTTCTAATCAACATACTTGTCACTCGATTGCCTCTGCGCTGAGCTGCAGCGTGGGCAGAAAAAGCCATGGCCTCGCCATCAATGGCGAAAGTCTCCTCATCGTCCGTCAAGCACTTGGTGGCGAACTTGACGTTGCCCAACAGATATAGCATTACTATTAGTTCTCAGCAGGCACAATGCTAGAAAGAAGAGGAGATAAAAAATGGCGCTATGTAGTAGTGGTAGTAGTACATGTGCCTTGCGCCGGTTGCCTTGATGTGCAGCGCCTGCACCTGCGCGACCACCTCGTCTCTGACGTGCACGGGCGCCGCGAACTTGAGGGACTGGCTCGCGTACATGGCAACAGGCTGCACGAAGACGAGAAGCAGCCGTCAGATCATGGTGGGATCCCATCGATCGGGCGCCATGCCTGCCAGCCGTTCGGCGGAATGGCAGAGAGGAGGAGGAAAGGAGCGTACGGCGTGGGAGGTGATGAGGGCGGGGAAGAGGGAGGCGACGAGCATGCCGTGCACCACGCGGCCGCGCTGGAACCCACCCGTCCCGCGCGCGAAGGCGTCGTTCGGATCACCGGAACAGCGCCGGAGCAACACACCCATCAGATCCCGTCGACGTCGTTGTGTCCTGGTTGCCGGAGAGACGTGGCGAGCGTGGGGCAAAGCCACCGCAAACCCTAGCGGCGAAGATGAGTCCCAGGGGAGAGAGAGGGGTCGCTGGAGAGAGATGGATAGGTGGGGGGCTCCGCCTGAGGTGGGGGAGAGGAGAGGAGGGGGAGAGGCCGCCGGCGGCAAGGTTTGGGAGGGAGACAAGGGGAGGGGTGGGATCGGCGTGGGTGGCGGCGGCGATGTGGGAGACGAGGGTGAGAGCGGCGGGGTGCGGATCTGGAGCGCTAGGGTTCGTGGGGTGAGAGGGTGACGGAGTTTTCTTTTTATTTTCTTTTTTTTAAGACAAAGAGGGGGGTTTGAGGGAGAAAGGGCTACCGTCGGATCTGGAAGCATCCGACGGCGTTTGAGGGATGATCCGTGTGACATGTCCATGGACCAATCAGAACTGAGTACACGTTATGACTTTCTAAATTGGTCGTAATCGACTAAAAATAAGGTGTTGAATCATATTGTTTTAAAAAAAGGTGTTGAATCATATAAACAGTTTTATGTTTTATGATATGAGAAATTCAAAAAAAAACATTCTCATTGTGTCACCAAATGTGACATAGTTTTTAGGAAAACTAACAAACTTGGAATTCGAATAAGACAAATATCTCCTAAAAATTGTTATGAGAAATGAGTTTTTAGGGGGAAAAACATTCGCTATTTTCGAAGTGCCAAAAATGTGTACAGCACCACTCCATTTTCCCAAACTATAAGACAACATTTTATGTACAGTTGACCAAATCTTTAGATGTAAAATGCTTTCGATCCATCTCTCATCAAAAAGACAAATTATGTTTCAAAAAAGAATCTACCTCACCATTCCTTTGTTTTTTTTCTACTTTTTCACATGAAAAATTCAAAGAAATAATCTCATATTGTGCACAAGGGTGCATATTGGAATGGCAAACAATATTGCCTAAGAAAGTTTTCATTTTCTTTGGACGAAAAAATCATTTTCCATTTTCCGAGTGCCCGAAATGAGGTTTTTTGTGAATGGTCTATCAAATAATTGTTGCAAAATTGGCCCAGAACATTTTTCTAAAACAATAGAACATATTTAATTCACAATTGACCAAATGGTTAGGTGTCAAAGCTTTGATCCACCTCTCGTGAAAAAGACAAATTTTCGCCGATTCAGTTGGAAGTGGGTCAAATTTGAACTGCAGCTGCCTCATAGTTTGCTCTTTATTTTTCCAAAAATCATTTCTAGGTACATAAGTATCTATTTAATCAGAGAAACATCAAAAGTTTTCTAATATTCAACCACTAGCTAGGAACGGTCAAGCCCGCCGTTTTGACCACATTTTGAAATGGGCATAAAAAATTTCAAAAAAATCAAAAAATTGGAAAACCTTCACATTGTGTCATTATATGTGACCAAATTTCCAGGAAAAATAATAAACTTGTAATACGACAATTATTTTAAAAAAATGTTCTCAGAAATGAGCTATTATGCGTGAAGATTCATGACTTTCAAGCCAAATGATCAATCTTATGGCCACATTTATGGCATGTTTGTTTAAATGATCTCATATTGTGCACAAGGGTGCATATTGGAATGACAAACAATGTTTCCTAAGAAAGTTTTCATTTTCTTTGCATGAAAAAATCATTTTTCATTTTTTGAGTGCCCGAAATGAGCTTTTTGTGAAGAACCTACCAAATGATTGTTGCAAAAATGGACCAAATCAATTTTATAAAATATTAGGCCATGTTTAATGCACAATTGACAAAAATGATTGGGTGTAAAAAGTTTTTATCCACCTCTGGTGAAAAAGACAAATTTTCGCCAATTTAGTAGGAAGCGGGTCAAATTTGAACTGCAGCTGCCTCATAGTTTGCTCTTTATTTTTTCCAAAAATCATTTCTAGGTACATAAGTATCTATTTAATTAGAGAAACATCAAAAAAATTCCTAGATTAAACCACTAGCTAGGAACGGTCAAGCCCGCCGTTTTGACCGCATTTTGAAACGGGCATAAAAATTCAAAAAAAAATTAAAACATTGGAAAACCTTCGCATTGTGTCATCATATGTGACCAAGTTTTCAGGAAAAATAATAAACTTGTAATACGGAAATTATTTAAAAAAAGAGTTCTCACAAATGAGCTATCATGCGTGAAGATTCATGGCTTTCAAGCCAAATGATCAATCTTATGTCCACATCCATGGCATAGTTTGTTCAAATGATCTCATATTGTGCACAAGGATGCATCTTGGAATTCCAAACAATGTTTCCTAAGAGAGTTTTCATTTTCTTTGCACAAAAAAATCATTTTCCATTTTTCGAGTTCCCGAAATGAAATTTTTTTGTGAAGGAACTACCAAATAATTATTGCAAAAATGGACCAAATCAATTTTATAAAATATTAGGCCATGTTTAATGCACAATTGACAAAATGGTTGGGTGTAAAAAGTTTTTATCCACCTCTGGTGAAAAAGACAAATTTCCGTCGATTTAGGAGGAAGCGGGTCAAATTTGAACTGCAGTTGCCTTATAGTTTGCTCTTTATTTTTTCCAAAAATCATTTCTAGGTGCATAAGTATATATTTAAGCATAAGTATATGGTTTGGTGGTGATACGTTGAGGTTTGGACGGTGGCCCAGGGCCCCAACTCCAAAGTGCGTAGACTCGCATGCCCGCCGCGTGGTCACCGCGTGACCGTGGCGTTGCTGTGCGTTCTGGGAAGCCTAGGCATGTCTAGTAGGTTTGGCACTCCCCAGGTAGATGCTTGGAAGAAAATAACAACAGAAGAATCTCACGAGGAGACCGAACTATGCTCAAACATGAATTAGCAGCCAAGTGTTTGATTAACGGTACGGGAAATTCACAAGGCCAATGGGCCTGAGTTTTGGCTGAGGATGATCATATACTAGGGAGACTGCCTTGGCAAATTTTCAGCTCAAATGGAGGAGTTTGGATGGCACTTGCTTTGCAAAGTACCACATTGGGCAGAAATATGGATGTTGAAGCTGGGCTCAAATGGATAAGTCGATTGAGATCAAATTTTGTGGAGTATGGTAATTTTGGCATAGTAAATCACTGTAAAAAGTTTATACCATTTGGATAATCCTAGCTTGTACTTCCTTCACAAAGCTTCTCTCTAGATAGAAACTTTAGAATTTTTTTGAGGAAGATTTAATAGGCAAATGGAGCTGAATATTGGAATGTGGCAATGATTTGTATATGTAAGATGGCACAAAAAGTTTGAGGAAAATAGGAGGTGTCTAGATAGCACTTTCTTTGCAATGTGCCAATTTGGACAGAAAAAGGAAATTGAAGTTGGGCTTACATAGATGATTGGATTATGCTGAAATTTGGTGTAGGGGGTTTCTATAGTCAGGGTAGTGTCCTGGTAAATTTTCAGCAATTATAAAGCAACATAAAATGTAGTTGCTTCACAAACTGAAAATATTACCAGAAACAAAGATTCGATGGTGAGCTCACATGTATTGTTAGATAGTGCTAAACTTTTGTGTAGAGCTATGACTTCGGCATATAGAACATGTGGCAAAAATTTAACTCATTACGATATTCCTATCTTGTATTTCCTTCACAAAGCTTCTGGGTGAATAGAAACTTTGGAAATTTGCCGAGGAAGATTTACTAGGAAAATAGAGCTGAATATTGGCATGTGGAAATGATTTGGGTATGGAAGATTGACCAAAAAGTTTTAGGGCAATAGGAGTGGTACAGATAGCACTTGATTTGCATTGTGCCAATCTGGACAGAAAATGAAAATTGAAGCTGGGCTCACATAGATGATTTGATTGAGCTGCAATTTGGAGGAGGGTGATAATTTGGTAATATGAAGACACGGTATAAATTTCATGCCATTTGGATGTGCATAGATAGTACTTCCTTCACAATGCTTCTAGGTGGACAAAAACTTTAAAAATTTGCCGAGGAAGATTTACTAGGCAAACGGAGCTGAATTTTGTCATGAGGAAATGGTTTGGATAGGAAAGAGTGCCCAAATTTTTCGAGGGCAATCAAGAATATAAAAATAGCACTTCCTTCACAAAGTGCTGTTCTGAACAGAATAGGAAAATGAATATTGTTGAATTATATTTTAACTAGGAGAGGAAGGTTTTTGACATGTTTGACGAAGATATGATCCAAAGAATTTATGAGATTTTTTTTCGGAATTTCGGGACTAACAGAAATATAGGTTGCTTCACAACGTAGGGCAAAAATTGACACATGGACATGACACGTAGGCAAAACTGATGAGGTGGCGCCTAGTCATAGCAATCAACCACAATTTACAAGGTTATGACCATCTATATTGGTCATGACCAGTTAGAAATAAGGCAACGGATCAGTGCTATCTGCTTTGTGACCATTTTGTGTAAGGAAATTACGACCTTTCTAACCAAAATGGTCGATATAGTTTAGTGTTTGGAGCCCCCCGAACAGTTTTTGACCAATTGGTCTCAAATGGTCATAGATCTATGACCAATTCTTCCAGGGTCACTGACAGAAGGTCACTAGTTGACACATTTCTTGTAGTGTAGTGACATTCAGTTTGCCTATGTATTCACACATGTACTAAGTTTCCGGTTAATACAATTCTAGCATGAATAATAAACATTTATCATGATATAAGGAAATATAAATAACAACTTTATTATTGCCTCTAGGGCATATTTCCTTCAATCCCATTGTTCAAGAAGAAGAAGTGGTTGTACCAGACCCTCCAGTCCATGAAGCCATTGAAGCTGAGGCGAATGCGGCTGTCACCACCACCACTACTGAAGCTAATGACGTTGTCATGGCTGAAGACAATGTGCAGCCCGAGGTCAATGATGCCACGGAAGACAATGCACAGCCATCCACCTCGGATGTGGCCATTCCTTCCCCTGTGCCTCACACCTTGGAACGTGTGTACAATCAGGGCGAGCTCATTACTGTCTGTTGGCCTATCTTGATACCACCTACTGCTCCTGGTCCCCAATATGACTATCACATGGAGCAAAGTTCTCACGCGCAGAAGCCAAAGCCCAGGCTGCCAAGGCTTCGAACTGCTGCCACTACAAGAGGCTCCTTCAGTGTGCTAAGCTTCAGAGAGCACATCACTTTCTTCGACAAGGCCAAGAACCCCTTCCGGAAGCCCAAGATTTCCTCGGATAGGTTCTGGAGCCATCAGCAACACAGCTACTACTCATGCATACTATACAATCAAGACATGATTTTCCTCACAAGTCTTGACTGTGATGCCATTGCTGGGCTGCCATGTCTTGAAGAGGTTCTTGATTGCTTCCATGAAGTTGGGCTCCTCCAATTTGTAACTGACAAGGAGCATTGGAATGAAGAGCTTCTGTTGCAGTTCTACGCCACACTACACATATCAGGCTACAATAGGGATCCGAAGACATGGGTCCTTGAGTGGATGACAGGAGATGCCCATCATGAAGCCAAAGCTTAGGATATCATCGAGCTAACTTCCCTGCCCACTCCTGGTGATCTATATGAACCAGGTTGTCAACGCCATGTGCAAGAGCTGCAGAGTGTCTTCTAGAAGCCTGAGCCCAATATGAGTCAGATGCTCGGTATGATGAAGCCATTGCCCATTGATGTTGAATATCCCAAGGAGTTCTACATCAAAGACCTTGAGTACCTGCCCGCACCGTCTATCACATTCTGAGGCGTACTCTGTGGCCTATCAAAGGGAATTATCTTGATGCCAAGCTTGAAGGCACCATGAAGACATTAGTCTTCTACATCATCAATGGCGTCAGGTTCAACACTCAAGATTTCTTCATTTGTCAGTTGGAGAAACTGACACCCACTAGCCACCTGTGTGCGAATCATGTCGGTAGAACCAGTCTCGCGTAAGCGTACACGTAATGTCGGTCTGAGCCGCTTCATCCAACAATACCGCTGAATCAAGAATCAACTAGTGATGGCAACCAATATGTATATACCCACGCCCACAACTCCTTTGTGTTCTACTCGTGCATATAACATCCACGCATAAACCTGGCTCAGATGCCACTGTTTGGGGAACGCAGTAATTTCAAAAAAAATCTACGTACACGAAAGATCCATCTAGGTGATGCATAGCAACGAGAGGGAATAGAGTTGTCTACGTACCCTCGTAGACCGTAAGCGGAAGCGTTATGACAACGTGGTTGATGTAGTCGTACGTCTTCATGACCCGACCGATCCTAGCACCGAAGGTACGGCACCTCTACGATCTGCACACGTTCAGCTCGGTGATGTCCCACGAACTCTAGATCCAGCTGAGGTCAAGGGAGAGTTTCATCAGCACGATGGCGTGATGACGGTGATGATGAAGTTACCGACGCAGAGCTTCGCCTAAGCTCTACAACGATATGACTGAGGTGGAAATCTGTGGAGGGGGGCACCGCACACGGCTAAACAATCAACTTGTGTGTCTATGGGGTGCCCCCTCCCCCGTATATAAAGGAGTGGAGGAGGGGGAGGGTCGGCCCTCACATGGCGCGCCCACGGGGGGAGTCCTACTCCCGGTGGGAGTGGGATTCCCCCTTCCCTAGTTGGAGTAGGAGAGGAAGGAAGGGGGGAGAGGGAGAAGGAAAGGGGGGCCGGCCCCCACCCCAATTCGGATTGGGCTTGGGGGGCACGCCCCCACCTTGGCCGCCTCCTCCTCTCTCCCACTAAGGCCCATTAAGGCCCATACACTCCTCGGGGGGTTTCGGTAACCCCCCCCCCGGTACTCCGATAAATGCCCGAACTCATCAGGAACCATTCCGATGTCCAAACATAGCCTTCCAATATATTGATCTTTATGTCTCAACCATTTCGAGACTCCTCGTCATGTCTGTGATCATATTCGGGACTCCATACTGCCTTCGGTACATCAAAAGACATAAACTCATAATACCGAACGTTAAGCGTGCGGACCCTACGGGTTCGAGAACTATGTAGACATGACCGAGACTCGTCTCCGGTCAATAACCAATATCGGAACCTGGATGCTCATATTGGTTCCTACATATTCTACGAAGATCTTTATCGGTCAAACCGCATAACAACATACGTTGTTCCCTTTGTCATCGGTATGTTACTTGCCCGCGATTCGATCATCGGTATCTCAATACCTAGTTCAATCTCGTTACCGGCAAGTCTCTTTACTCATTCCGTAATGCAACATCCCATAACTAACTCATTAGTCACATTGCTTGCAAGGCTTACAGTGATGTGCATTACCGAGAGGGCCCAGAGATACCTCTTCGATACACAGAGTGAGAAATCCTAATCTCGATCCATGCCAATTCAACAAACACCATCGGAGATACCTGTAGAGCATCTTTATAGTCACCCAGTTACGTTGTGACATTTGATATCACACTAAGTGTTCCTCCGGCATTCGGGAGTTACATAATCTCCTAGTCATAGGAACATGTATAAGTCAAAGAAAGCATTAGCAACAAACTAAACGATCATCGTGCTAAGCTACCAGATGGGTTAAGTCAATCACATCATTCTCTAATGATGTGATCCCGTTCATCAAATGACAACTCTTTGTCCATGGTTAGGAAACTTAACCATCTTTGGTTAACGAGCTAGTCAAGTAGAGGCATACTAGTGACACTCAGTTTGTCTATGTATTCACACATGTACTAAGTTTCCGGTTAATACAATTCTAGCATGAATAATAAACATTTATAATGATATAAGGAAATATAAATAACAACTCTATTATTGCCTCTAGGGCATATTTCCTTCAACCCCATTGTTCAAGAAGAAGAAGTGGTTGTCCCAGACCCTCCAGTCCATGAAGCCATTGAAGCTAAGGCGAATGCGGCTGTCACCACCACTGAAGCTAATGACGTTGTCATGCCTGGAGACAATGTGCAACCCGAGGTCAATGATGCCACAGAAGACAATGCACAGCCATCCACCTCGGTTGTGACAGTTCCTTCCCCTGCGCCTCACACCATGGAACGTGCGTACAATCGGGGCGAGCTCATTACTATCTGTTGGCCTATCTTGATACCACCTACCGCTCCTGGTCCCCAATATGACTATCACGTGGAGCAAAGTTCTCAGGCGCAGAAGCCAAAGCCCAGGCTGCCAAGGCTTCCAACTGCTGCCACTACAAGAGGCTCCTTTAGTGTGCTAAGCTTCAGAGAGCACATCACTTTCTTCGACAAGGCCAAGAACCCCTTCCGGAAGCCCAAGATTTCCTCGGATAGGTTCTGGAGCCATCAGCAACACAACTACTACTCATGCATACTATACAATCAAGACATGATTTTTCATCACAAGTCTTGACTGTGATGCCATTGCTGGGCTGCCATGCCTTGAAGAGGTTCTTGATTGCTTCCGTGAAGTTGGGCTGCTCTAATTTGTAACTGACAAGGAGCATTGGAATGAAGAGCTTCTGTTGCAGTTCTACGCCACACTACACATATCAGGCTACAACAGGGATCCGAAGACAAGGGTCCTTGAGTGGATGACAGGAGATGTCCATCATGAAGCCAAAACTTAGGATATCATCGAGCTAACTTCCCTGCCCACTCCTGGTGATCTGTATGCACCAGGTTGTCAACGCCATGTGCAAGAGCTGCAGAGTGTCTTTCAGAAGCCTAAGCCCAATATGAGTCAGATGCTCGGTATGATGAAGCCATTGCCCATTGATGTTGAATATCCAAAGGAGTTATACATCAAAGACCTTGAGTACCTGCCCGCACCGTCGATCACATATGAGGCGTACTCTGTGGCCTATCAAAGAGAATTCTCTTGATGCCAAGCTTGAAGGCACCATGAAGACATTAGTCTTCTACATCATCAATGGCATTGGGTTCAACACTCAAGATTTGTCATTTGTCAGTTGGAGAAACAGACACCCACTAGCCACCTGTGTGCGAAGCACGTCGGTAGAACTAGTCTCGCGTAAGCGTACACGTAATGTCGGTCTGGCCCACTTCATCCAACAATGCCGTTGAATCAAGAATCAACTAGTGACGACAAGCAATATGTATATACCCACGCCCACAACTCCTTTGTGTTCTACTCGTGCATATAACATCTACGCATAAACCTGGCTCAGATGCCACTGTTTGGGGAACACAGTAATTTCAAAAAAAATCTACGCACACGCAAGATCCATCTAGGTGATGCATAGCAACGAGAGGGGATAGAGTTGTCTACGTACCCTCATAGACCGTAACCGAAAGCGTTATGACAACGCGGTTGATGTAGTCGTATGTCTTCACGATCCGACCGATCCTAGCACCGAAGGTACGGCACCTCCGCGATCTGCACACGTTCAGCTCGGTGATGTCCCACGAACTCTAGATCCAGCTGAGGTCGAGGGAGAGTTTCGTTTGCACGATGGCGTGATGACGGTGGTGATGAAGTTACCGATGCAGGGCTTCGCCTAAGCTCTACAACGATATGACCGAGGTGGAAATCTGTAGAGGGAGGCACCACACACGGCTAAACAATCAACTTATGTGTCTATGGGGTGCCCCCCTCCCCCGTATATAAAGGAGTGGAGGAGGGGGAGGGCCGGCCCTCGCATGGCGCGCCCGAGGGGGGAGTCCTACCCCCGGTGGGTGTAGGATTCCCCCTTCCCTAGTTGGAGTAGGAGAGGAAGGAAGGGGAGAGAGGGAGAAGGAAAGGGGGGGCCACCCTAATTCGGATTGGGCTTGGGGGGCACGCCCCCACCTATGCCTCCTCCTCCTCTCTCCCACTAAGGCCCATTAAGGCCCATACACTCCCCGGGGGGTTCCGGTAACCCCTGGTACTCTGATAAATGCCCGAGCTCACCCGGAACCATTCCGATGTCCAAACATGGCCTTCCAATATATCGATCTTTATGTCTCCACCATTTCAAGACTCCTCGTCATGTCCGTGATCATATCCGGGACTCCGAACTACCTTCGGTACATCACAACACATAAACTCATAATATTGATCGTTACCGAACATTAAGCGTGCGGACCCTATGGGTTCGAGAACTATGTAGACATGACCGAGACTCGTCTCTGGTCAATAACCAATAGCGGAACCTGGATGCTCATATTGGTTCATACATATTCTACGAAGATCTTTATCGGTCAAACCGCATAACAACATACATTGTTCCCTTTGTCATCGGTATGTTACTTGCCCGAGATTCGATCGTCGGTATCTCAATACCTAGTTCAATCTCGTTATCGGCAAGTCTCTTTACTCATTCCGTAATGCAACATCCCATAACTAACTCATTAGTCACATTGCTTGCAAGTCTTAAAGTGATGTGCATTATCGAGAGGGCCCAGACATACCTCTCCGATACACGGAGTGGCAAATCCTAATCTCGATCTATGCCAACTCAACAAACACCATCGGAGACACCTGTAGAGCATCTTTATGGTCACCCAGTTATGTTGTGACGTTTGATAGCACACTAAGTGTTCCTTCGATATTCGGGAGTTGCATAATCTCATAGTCATAGGAACATGTATAAGTTATGGAGAAAGCAATAACAGTAAACTAAATGATCAAAGTGATAAGCTAACGGATGGGTCAAGTCAATCACATCATTATCTAATGATGTGACCCCGTTCACTAAATGACAACTATTTGTCCATGGCTAGGAAACTTATCCATCTTTGATTAACGAGCTAGTCAAGTAGAGGCATACTAGTGACACTCAGTTTGTCTATGTATTCACACATGTACTAAGTTTCCGGTTAATACAATTCTAGCATGAATAATAAACATTTATCGTGATATAAGGAAATATAAATAACAACTTTATTATTGCCTCTAGGGCATATTTCCTTCAATCCCATTGTTCAAGAAGAAGAAGTGATTGTCCTAGACCCTCCAGTCCATGAAGCCACTGAAGCTGAGACGAATGCGGCTGTCACCACCACCACTACTGAAGCTAATGACGTTGTCATGGCTGAAGACAATGTGCAGCTCGAGGTCAATGATGCCACGGAAGACAATGCATAGCCATCCACCTCGGATGTGGCCGTTCCTTCCCCTGCGCCTCACACCATGGAACGTGCGTACAATCAGGGCGAGCTCATTACTGTCTGTTGGCCTATCTTGATACCACCTACTGCTCCTGGTCCCCAATATGACTATCACATGGAGCAAAGTTCTCACGCGCAGAAGCCAAAGCCCAGGCTGCCAAGGCTTCGAACTGCTGCCACTACAAGAGGCTCCTTCAGTGTGCTAAGATTCAGAGAGTACATCACTTTCTTCGACAAGGCAAAGAACCCCTTCCGGAAGCCCAAGATTTCCTCGGATAGGTTCTGGAGACATCAGCAACATAGCTACTACTCATGCATACTATACAACCAAGACATGATTTTTCCTCACAAGTCTTGACTATGATGCCATTGCTGGGCTGCCATGCCTTGAAGAGGTTCTTGATTGCTTTCGTGAAGTTGGGCTGCTCCAATTTGTAACTGACAAGGAGCATTGGAATGAAGAGCTTCTGTTGCAGTTCTACGCCACACTACACATATCAGGCTACAACAGGGATCCGAAGACATGGGTTCTTGAGTGGATGACAGGAGATGTCCATCATGAAGCCAAAGCTCAGGATATCATCGAGCTAACTTCCCTGCCCACTCCTGGTGATCTGTATGAACCAGGTTGTCAACGCCATGTGCAAGAGCTGCAGAGTGTCTTTCAGAAGCATGAGCCCAATATGAGTCAGATGCTCAGTATGATGAAGCCATTGCCCATTGATGCTGAATATCCAAAGGAGTTCTACATCAAAGACCTTGAGTACCTGCCCACACCGTCTATCACATTCCGAGGCGTACTCTGTGGCCTATCAAAGGGAATTCTCTTAATGCCAAGCTTGAAGGCACCATGAAGACATTAGTCTTCTACATCATCAATGGCATCAGGGTCAACACTCAAGATTTCTTCATTTGTTAGTTGGCCTCTTCTGAAATTGATCTATTTGGCCTCAAGTTCTACGCTCCATGGGTCATGCGGCTCATTAAGCTTCACTCCTCCATCGACTATCAAGCTTCAGCACGCAACCATGTTGTGTTTTTGCCTGATGTTGATACGTCATATGAAGCCATCTACCCTGAGCCTGCCAAGAAGCCACTCCATGAATACAATGTTGCATTTCAAAGCTTCACTCGACCAATTGAAGGTGTTCATGTGCCAAATCCTTCTGCTCCTGCTGGTCCCCTTGCTGGTCAACTTCGTCTGCCGCATCGTGCCAACACTGATGCCACAGCCAGCATGGTAGCTCAAAGGCCTCGAAGCATGCTCGTGTCCTGAATGACAGAGAGCTTCTTGTATCACTTCACCAGAAGCAGGATAGGCATCATGATTGGCTGAAGCGTCAAATGCAGAGTCTTCTTGTTGATGTCAATCATATACGCAACTTAGCAACCAAGAACTCATTTGTTGTGCATGAAGCCTATCGGCGGTCCTAGAAGAGCCTCACACTACTCTGTTGTGAAGACGATCTTCGAGAAGATGTCTTCACTGAACATTTCAAGTTTGACTCCAGGCCTCCACAATCTGCAAGCTGGCGTCCAAATCCTTCCATTGGAAGATTCAGAGTATTCATCTTTGCTCCAACTGTTGTTGCGAGAGTCGTTGATGAAGAGGACGACGCCACTTCACCAGCGATGGCTTCACTGCATCACGGTTCTGCGTCAGGACCCTCTGCACTTCCCAACTCCAATGTCGACCCTGCTGCCCCAACATCTTCACTGACTGGGAACGAGTAGTTACTCTATGTCTTCAAACCTTTTTGGTCCTTACTGACAAAAGGGGGAGACGCATATGAGTTGATAGTCTTTAAACGGCTCCATATGGTTTGGGTGCTTATTTTTTCTAAGTTCTTACAACGCTCGTTCTTGAAAATGTTGGTTTTTGAGTTGTAACACTTAAAATTGATGGTCGTCTGCCACTTTTGCTACTACCTTATGATGCGGTGATAAATCCCGCATGAAGTCATTCTGCAAACACCCATTTCTCATTATGCATTTCATTATCTTCATTACTCTTATGTATGCATGATGAATTGTCTTCATGTGTTGAAGAAGATCTCCACAAAGCAAAACCTGCCATGTGCATTTGCATTCAAAGGCAAACTACTTATATGCACATCTTCAGGGGGAGCCTCTCACAACCTATGAAGACAATGCCTATGAACTTTAACTTTCACATACTTTTATCCCTGTTGAAAACTTCAACCAGTTTGTCATCAATCACCAAAAAGGGGGAGATTGTAAGTGCATCTAGTGCCACCCCTGGTTGGTTTTGGAGTATTGACGACAAACATGGTTGAGGGACTAATGTGTTTGTGAGAATTGCAGGACAATACAGGTAGTAGTCCCTCATTGATTCGGTTTACCTACCAGAGATGACCCCTAAAAATGTATGAAGATATTGAAGACAATGGTGGTTTGTGAAGACATTCACGTTGAAGATAATGACATGTGAATACATTCACTTGAAGACTATGGAGTGCGAAGACATTGTTTCTTCCGTAGTTTACTTTTCTTCTTTATTGAGTCATAGGAACCACCGTACTGTTAAGTGGGGTCCAAGTGAACAAAGTCAGATGACTGAAGTGATACTCAACAAAAATCATATGTCTTCGAGCGAAGACAATGAAAGCAAATCTTATCCAGAGTTGGATAAGTCAGCTTGGCTTGTAGCCCAAGCCAAGCTGTCGCGTGTGTTTGAAATCCGACCGTTGGACGCGTGTTGGTTCCTTAGTGACCGAGGGGCATTGTAGACATATCATGTCAGGTTGCCTCCTGGCTATAAATAGCCCACCCCCTACACCATAAATTGGTGGCTGCTCAGAGTTAGTGTACGACTTTTGTCGTTTGAGAGCAACCCACCTCCGAAGCCTTTGAGAGAGAGATCCTTGCGAGGATAAAGCCCCAAACACCCAAAGACAAAGAGTGTTAGGCATCCTTTCTGTCCGCGTGACATGAAGACTTGTTACACTTGAGGATTGTGCATCCTCCAGCCGGTTAGGCGTCACGTTCTGAGCATCCAAGAGTCATTGTGGATCGCCAGTGAATGGAGTCTATGAAGGTTGGGAAGTCTACCTTGAAGACTTATGTAAACGCCCTCGATGCGGCTATATCTCCTACGTGTCGAAGCACAACTTAGAGGCATAACTGCATTGAAAGCAATGTCGCAAACGAGGTAATCTTCACACAACCCAAGTAATACATAAGGGAAAGAGATACATAGTTGGCTTACAATCGCCACTTCACACAATTACATGACTAAAGCATTACATCAACCAAATACAATCAAGGTCCGACTACGGAACCAAAATAAAAGAAGAACCCCAAATGCGACAAGGGCCCCGATCGACCCCAACTGGGCTCCACTACTGATCAATTAGAACGAAACAACACAAAGGACAAGATCTTCAACGAGCTCCTCCTGAGCTGGGTTGCGTCATCTGCACGGACTCATCAGCACCTGCAAGCTGGTTTGGAAGTATCTGTGAGCCACGGGGACTCAACAATCTCACACCCTCGCGATCAAGACTATTTAAGCTTATGGGTAAGGTAAAGGTATGAGGTGGAGCTGCGGCAAGCGACTAGCATATATGGTGGCTAACATACGCAAATGAGAGCGAGAAGAGAAGGCAAAGCACGGTCGATAAACGTATGATCAAGAAGTGATCCTATAGCAACCTACGTCAAGCATAACTCCAACACCGTGTTCACTTCCCGGACTCCGTCGGAAAGAGACCATCATGGTTACACACGCGGTTGATGTATTTTAATTAAGGTCAACTTCAGGTTTTCTACAACCGGACATTAACAAATTCCCATCTGCTTCTAATCGCAGGCACGGCTTTCGAAAGTTCAAATCCCTGCAGGGGGTGTCCCAACTTAGCCCATGACAAGCTCTCACGGTCAACGAAGGAATAGACCTCCTCCCGAGACGTTCCGATCAGACTCGGTATCCCGGTTCTACAAGACATCCTCAACAATGGTAAAACAAGTCCAGCAAGACCACCCGATGCGCCGACATCCCGATAGGAGCTGCACATATCTCGTTCTCAGGGCACACCGGATAAGCTAAGCGTATGGGAGCCAACATAACCCAAGTTGCCAAGGGACGGCCCCGCACGGTGCTCTGGGTTGGACCAACACTTAGACAAGCACTGGCCCGGGGGGGTTAAAATAAGATGACCCTCGGGATGCGCGACTCCCAAGGGAAAAAGGCTAGGTGGCGAATGGTAAAACCAAGGTTGGGCCTTGCTGGAGGAGTTTTATTCAAGGCGAACTGTCAAGGGGTTCCCATTATAACCCAACCGCATAAGGAACGCAAAATCCGGAAACATAACGCCGATATGACGGAAACTAGGGCGGCAAGAGTGGAACAAAACACCAGGCATAAGGCCGAGCCTTCCACCCTATACCAAGTATATAGATGCATTAATTAAATAAGATATATTGTGATATCCCAACAAGTAAACATGTTCCAACAAGGAACAACATCTCCATGTTCCAACAAGGAACAAACTTCAATCTTCACCTGCAACTAACAACGCTATAAGAAGGGCTGAGCAAAGCGGTAACATAGCCAAACAACGGTTTGCTAGGACAAGGTGGGTTAGAGGCTTGGTTCAACAATATGGGAGGCATGATAAGCAAGTGGTAGGTATCGCAGCATAGGCATAGCAAAAGAGCAAGCAACTAGCAAGCAAAGATAGAAGTGATTTCGAGGGTATGGTCATCTTGCCTGAAATCCCGCAAGGAAGAAGAACGAGTCCATGAAGAAGACAAACGGACGTAGTTGAACGAATCCTCACAACACGATGTTAACGGAACCAACCCGAAGAAGCAACACCGGAAAAGAAACACACAACATAGTAAACAACCAACACATGAACATGGTATGATATGCGGGATGCAGTATGCGATGCATATGCATGATTTGCAAAGTAATGAATGAACCTGGCCTCAACTTGGAAATCCAAGTGTTTCACTGGAAATATGAGATGAAATCGCTTGAAAACGATATAAAGAACGCCGGAATCGGAGTTACGGTTTGGAAATGGCAAGCAATTCAAATATGACCACGATCTGCGATTTACAGCAAGTAGCCATCTAAACGCAACAAAGTGAACATGCTACAGCACTCAAACATGACAACAAAATACATGGCAGGGATCCATTCATGATGCTTAACAAAAGACTAGCACTGAGCTACGGCCAATTCATCCATTAACAGGTTCAAACAAGCATGGCAAAAATGCATTTGGTAAACAGATCTCAGACTTAGTGAAATTAACACTTGTCTGGAATTTCAGATCAGATAGCACTCTTTGGATCAACAAAACTACATGCTACAGGACCTGAACATGGCAAAGTAAAGCATGGCATGGAGCTACTCAAAGATCTTAACAAAAGTCCCTTAGTGACCTTGAGCCAAAAGGGATCAGAAAATACATTTGCAAGCATGTGACACATGGCAAAAACATAATCAGATCACAGACTTAGTGAAAACTGGAGCATGCTGAAAACATATATCAAGTAGGAATGTTTACGAGCTCGATGCACTCACTACAGAGCATGTCATGACAAGCGAAGCATACACCCATCAAGAATACACAAAATACAAGCTAGACATGGCAAGAACAATAACATAGTATGCACGGATCAACTACAACATCCTCGGCAAAATCGCTAACAAGTAGACAATCTGCCCAGATTCACGAAATAGCAAAAGTAGAGCTCGATTGACTCAAGCTAGGGGGCTCCATAATTGCAAACAAAGACATGGATGGATAGAGCACTACAAGATTAACAAAACATCCTTACTGATCGTCCTCAAAAGAGGCACGGATCACTAGGAAACAACATGAACATATGGCATAATGAGATAAACAGGTCAAGGACTTAGTGGGAATGCTAAGTCCCTGAAATCAGCATTACCAAGTGCCTCACTTTGCAAGCTTGTGCTAGTCACCACACACATCACAAAAATACATGGGTTGCACCTCTGGATAGATGGAAAAACATATAACAAAACACATGTAGGGCTCATGGGCATATCATGCACACAATAATCATGGCAAAAATGACAAATATCTAAATGGAGCAGCAGATCTGACAGTTATCCCAAATAGCACTCTTCTAACAGCATTTCGGGCATCAAGATGAACTCAAATGAAAATGATGCAATGAGATGAAATGTTGTGCTCTCTGAGACAAACATTTTGATATGCTATATGCCCAAAACGGAGCTACGGATGCAAAGTTACGGCACGATGAATATGGGCATATGAATCTGGGAATTTCGGGGACTTAGTGGAAAAAAAACATGGGCGCAGGATAGCTATCGTGCGCACGAGCGGGGAATAGTGGTGGCTCACCATGGGCTTCGACCCAGACGTGGAGAGGAGGCAAGCGGGCCGACGGAGATGGGCCTCAGCGAGATCGCGGCCTGCGAGGCCCACACGGAGGGTCAACGGGGGCGCGCTCGTCTCCCTCGATCCCGATTGGATCCCAGGAGGAAAGGGCGGCGGTGCCCGATGGCGATGCCGACGAGGGACGGCGGAGACCTGCCAGATCCGGGCACGGGGAGCGGAGGCCGAGGCTGCGGGACCCGTTCTCGAGGTCAGCGGGGCTCGGTGACGCCGGCGTCGAAGATCGGGAGCTCGGCTCCATGGATTTTCATGGCGGCGAGGGTTGGTGCAGCAGAAGCGAAGGCGCGAGGAACGGAGGCCGGCGAGGGGGACGGACTCCGACGAGGCACGGGTAGCCGGCGGGAGCTTGAGCGGCGGCGGCGGAGCGCTCGGGCTCCTAGTGCGCGGCGGCGAACCCGGTTCGGCCCGGTGAGGGCCGGATCTGGGCATGGCGGGCCCGCGCGGTGGGGAAGTGGGCGCGGGGACGCGTGGCGGCGCCCGGTTGGGCGAGGGCGGTGGCCGGCTGATTGGTCCGGGCGACGTGGCGGCGGCGGCGGACACGTCCAGCGGCGGGACGGACAAGTCCGGCGGCGCGGGGAGGAGTGGATCTAGGGTTCATCCGCGAAATGATCTGAAATTTTGGGGAGGGGTGCTCTTTTATAGATAGAGGGAGCTAGGAGAGTCCAAATGAGGTGTGATTTTCGGCTACGCGATCGTGATCGAACGACCAAGATGATGGAGGAGGTTTAGGTGGGTTTTGGGCCACTTTGGAGGGGTGTTGGGCTGCAACACACACGAGGCCTTTACGGTCCCTCGGTTAACCGTTGGAGCATCAAACGAAGTCCAAATGGCACGAAACTTGACAGGCGGTCTACTAGTAGTAAACCAAGGCCGCTTGGCAAGTCTCGGTCCAATCCGGAAATGTTTAACACCCGCACACGAAAGAAAGGTAGAAATGACCACCAGAGGAGAATGGAGCGCCGCAATGCAAAACAGACAACGGGGAAAAAGCTCGGATGCATGAGACCAACACGTATGCAAATGAAATGCACATGATGACATGATATGCAATGCATGACACACAAGCAATGACAAGGCAACAACAACGAATAACAGGAAGACACGTGGCACATCGGTCTCGGGGCGTTACAACTTACCAGAGTGATTGGGCGAGGACTGGGTTTCCTTAGCTCAAGGGGAATAAGGTGAAGACACAGTCTTCTGAGTTCAATCTCAGCCTCCCTAACCAGACATACAGTTGTCACAGCAACTAGACTAGTCTACCAAATCCTTATCTTCACCAAGCCACTGGTTCTATCCCCTACCTTTTTTACATTTCAGTTTGTCTTCATGAAGTCATTGCCTGCTTGCCTGATCTGTTTGACTTTACTGTGCGAAGACTATTGCATGTTTGGCTTCATACTTTCTTCCATTCCGATCCATACTACCTAGTTGCTGTTAGTCTTCGTGCTTTCACTATATTGCTTACTTGACTATGGCTTGTCTAGTGTAGTTCATCTTCCGCTGGATATCATATAGGCTCATACTAACAGTTTGTCTTCAAAACCTCGTGTTTTGAAGACTTCCATAAAAGTCGCCTATTCACCCCCTCTAGTCGACAATAAGCACTTTCAGGTACGGTCGTGATGGGTTGTACCATGCACCATCTTTCGCCATAGATGCCTGAATTGAATTTTTCTTCGGGGTTTCTCTTCTTAAGCCTGAGAGGTTAGTTCCAACATATTCAAAAGGCAAAAATTCCAGACTTTTTAATATAAGCACATTACCTGGTAATTTTTAAATGTCAGTAACAACCATCTTCTTCTATAAACTAAACTTCAGCACCCTTTAAACAAACAAAATAAAATCAAAACAAACTTACTCACTCTACCTTATTTGCATGGGTGCCATGAAGCGCTTTGTTTTTGGTTGGTTAGCTTGACCGAAGTGACAATTACTTCTCTTTGAGTGCAAGAACGTCTAGCCCGTTGCTCCTAGCGTTCGGGGTGATACCGTCTCATGTGTACATCTTCACCTTCTTTTTCCTAGGGAAATACTTCATAAATGGATTCTTTGATGGAAGGTCAAATCTCACATTTTTGTCAAAAATGTTAATGGTAGCTTTGATGGTCTTAAGAACGGTGTACCTAGTATAATTGGTGCCTGGTGCAGCAAAGTAAATCGGATCGCCCCGAAATATCAAATCACCCTCGGGTCTCTCGACTGGGCGACACTGGCGGCCCCCATCCAATCTCCAGCGCCCCCTCCTCCAGTATTCCTCTCTGCCACCGTCACGACAGCGGCGGCCGCGACGACGGCAGGCCTTGCACCTTTCTGCTTCTTCTCCTTCTTTGACTCTGCCTGGCGGTGACATCTCTGTCCAAGCGGCTAGTCATATCACCATATGTTGACATTAGATGGCCGCGACGCGCTTGTTGCGTCCTCTCCCCGTTGTCTCCCATTGGAGCCAGCCATGGGGCGTTCACCATCTCCAAGTGGTGTAAGGTGAGGCGGACATGATGTCTTCAATTCCAGCATGAGACGCCATCATCCAACGGCGCATCGGTCTGATCTATGGCTTCCTTGTAGAGGATTCCTGTGATGGCTTGCGTGTGATGCTGTCATCGGGGTCCATGATTTAGCCTACTGGCTTTGTGTTCCCTGATAGCACGACTTTGATGGTGTGCTGGACTATTCGGCTAATCCGGTGGTGGTAGTGGTGCAGTGATTAATGGCAGATCTAGCGACTTCATCATCTACGCCACTCCGGCTAGCGGTGGCGGACTTGCCGCGAATTGCGATGACCACCGAGAGGTCTTCACGAGGGATGCTCTCTCCAGACCCGGTGGTTGTGTTCAGCAGGGAGATGCAAACTATGACGACGATTTGACTCAGAGGGATGGTTGTGCAACGGTGGCGGTCTGGCATGTAGCTGCTGGGATCGCGGGAAAGTGGCAGCGACAACACATAAGTGACGTCGATGGTGGTGCTACTCGAGCATCTGGTCTCGAGCTCCGAGGTGAAAGCCAATGTTTGACATGTGTCAGTTATACCTGGCAATGGCGATGTTTTTCCATCGTTACCTTGTTGAAGGCATTGCTCGGATATGTTCGGACTGATTTTTCAGGGTGAAAACTTAGATTCTGACCTTGGCTGGTTGTATCCGGTGACGGCGGCGATTGAGCGTCGCTCCCTTCCTGAAGGTGTTGTTGTTGAAGAACTTCGATGTCTGTATGATGTCATAAGATGGTTGGTGGAATATGGTCATTGTTGTAGTTTGCGGATCGCGGATCCAAGCTAGGGTTTCATCTTCTTTTTTTCCTTATTTATATATAACTTTGGTCTTACATGACTTTGTTATTTGTCAGCGTGTTTTTGTGTGTGTTGATCTTGGCTATACAGAAGATTATATATTTGTATAATTGGTGCAATGAGATCTTCAGGCATATATCAACCATAAACAAAATCAATCATAACAGAGCAATCATCAATTTGAAGGACTACAAGTTGTTTTAAGACTCGGTTGAACTTGTAAACACACTTTATGTTTTTGAAAACAAAAAAGTATCGAGCTGAGAACCGAAAGTATATTTACCACAGCTGACACCGCTACAGTTCGTTGGAGGGGGTGAGATCTTCACTCAATTTGCCGCGTAACGAATTTCGGACGAGTCTCTCCGACCGCCACACAGCAACTTTTCCCAGTCACAGAAATCACACCAACTTCTTCCCCAGTTCAGCTCACATCTCCTTCAGTCCATTCTGAGGGGCGTCTCTACCCAACTCCAATGCCTTCCAAACCCTAGCCCTCACCCCTCGGCCCCTCGCTGCCATGCCAGATCTGAGCACCGTCTGCCCCGAACTGTCTGCCGACGCCGCCGTGGACCTACTGGGCGGGGATGCGGCCGCTGACCCCGCGACGGCAGCGGCGGCGGCGGCGGCGACGGAATCCTCCTCCGGCGGCGATGGCGCTCCCATTATCCCTGTGGAGTGCCGTTGGAGCGGCCGCGTGCGCGCCTTTGACGTCCAAGGCGCGGTCCCTGTGACCGCCTGCCCCGAGGCGCGCCGCGGCGGCGAGAGGAAGTCGTCCTTTGTTCCGCCCCCTTCGTCCGCGGCGGCCTCACTTGCCCCGGTATCGGGTCGGGTGCTCGAGGACTATGTGAACGAGGGCGTGATCGCTGTCACTGCCGGCGCAGTGGCGCGCAGAGGAGGCGGCCGGAAGAACTCGTTCTCTGCCCCGCTGCCTCCGTCCGCAGCGGCACCAGCGCCGGCATCGGGTCGGGCGCTCGAGGGGTATGTGGACGCCGACTTGGCCTCTCTCACCGCCTCTCCTGAAGCGCAGCACGGCGGCGGTAAGGAGTCCTCTGCCCCGTTGCATTCTGCCGCCACGGCGGCACATGCGCCGGCACCTGGTGTGAAGCTTGAAGATTATGTGAACGAGTGTGCGGTCTCTGTCACTGCATACCCCGAGGCGCGCCGCGGTGGCGGAAAGAAGCCGTCCTCTGCCCTGCTACCTTCGGCCGTGGCGCTGCTGCCAGCACCAGCGCCGGCACCGGATCTGATGCTAGAGGACTATGTGAGCAAGGGCGTGGTTTCTGTCACCGCCCACCCTGAGGTGCGCCGCGGCAGCGGGAAGAGGTCGTCTTCGGCTCGTTCGCCTTTATCCCCGGCAGCAACGGTGCTGGCGCTGGCATCGGGTCGGTCACTCAAGGACTATGTGAAGGAGTGGGTGGCGAGGAAGGTGGCGTCAGGTGCCTCCCCGCAGCATTGTGTGCTGCCATTCCTCAATGGTGCGCCCAAGGCGGTAAGGGTTTCTGCTCCTAATGACCGAATCACCAGTGGCTGATTCAGCATTACCTAGAATTGCTGTTCGACCGAAATTTATGTTTAAGGTGATTTACTCTGTGCATCATCAAACTTAACTATAAAATATCTCCACAACTGCATATTGTACCAAAATGCAACACATACATCTCAATTGGTAATACACCGTCGCAGCTAAGATCAACCAATGCTCGAGCAGTTTGTCAACAGATGTAAAGAAGCAAAGCCTTGATTATAAAACCATCACATTTGTCCTTGTGATACACAGATTTACTTTCTCTATCCACAGCTCACATATTTTCAACAGCATGCTGTCATAATTCCTAGTAGAGAACTTAGATTGATCACAGGTAGGCAGAGACATATATAAAGTTTACAATCGGCTGGCCAGCAAGCCGTCCGATCTGTTCTCAGGATCAGCCGACTGATGCTGTAACGCCCCGGTCAAACCCACAGGTTCCTCGCTGTTGCGCCTGGCTACCACCTAGGATCTAGACTGGCCCCACAGACCGACACTTCTTTTTTGTGCACATTATCCTCACTCGTGCGCACCCGGGATCAACTTCCTAGTCTCTCATCCTCAAATTGCTCCAAGCCAAGCATTCTTAACTTTGTAGTTCTGGGAGCCGGAAAAGAAGGTGCACCTTGTTGATATGAATAGTTTATCATTTGACGTCGGCCCAGCAGGAACTTTCCCTCCTGGCACACGTCTGTGCGTCCAGCCCGGCACATGTGCCATGCCTTGTGCCATGACAGGCCACACGCGCCATGCGCCACATGCCCGCACACCTGACCCACACACACTAACCGCAAGGGTTGCCTCTGATACCAATTGTAACGCCCCGGCCAAAATCCACCAGTTCCTGGCCGTTGCACCTGGCTACCACCTAGGATCTAGACTGGTCTTTCCTGCGCACTTTGTCCTCACTCGTGCGCACCCGGGGTCAACTTCCTAGTCGGTTACCCATCCTCAAATTGCTCCAAGCCAAGCACACTTAACTTTGAGGTTCCTTTTGGATGGGCTCCTGGAAAAGAAGGTGCACCTTGTTGATACGAGTAGTATATCATTCCAATTAAGCCAGGATGTCACTGATGCCTAACGTGCCTCAACATTGTTTGGGGTCAAAGTTACAACCCATCTTCCAGTTGCGTGACTCAAGGCGCCATCTCGTCTTGGCACCTAGGTGGCGGCCTAGGTGGTCATTAGATTATCACAGATATTAGTCAAATCATAACAAACGACACTCATACAACAGAGAGAAAAATCAGAATAAACGACACTCATACGACACACATCCCACAACATCTCTCAAGCAAAAACACATTAAATCATCCAGTCCTTTCTCCCAGTGTTCTAATACCACCAGGCTGTCAGGTCCACTGCTTGCCAACTCAATCCTTGTCCTCCTATTTCTAACTCTTATACTTGTACAATTCTATGTGAGTAGAGGAGAGCAAGCAGAATCCAGCACCGCTAGCCGCAGAGCTGACAGCTGAGAGGCAAGCAGCGGGGCAGAGGATGGATATGGGCAACAAGCTGCAAAGTAGAGTGGGGAGGGGGAGGAACAAAGAAGAAAGGGAATGAAAAAAGAGTGCCTGTGAGACGACGACGGAAGACAGGGAGGCGACAACATGCTCTGGACGGTGGCAACAGATGTCGGCTGGAGACGGTCAACAACTGGCATCAGCGGCTATGGTTCCTTCCCAGTTCCGAACCCTCTCTCCTAGCAAGCTGAAGACAAGATCTGAGCTCCCCTTTCCCTCCTAGATATCAGTCAGTTTAAGCGAGCAGCCACACTAGCCAACTGGTCAACATGTTAATATGTTACCGACTACACTGCACAGTGGTGAGCTGGCATGAACAATGTGTTTTTTCTTTGATCAATGTGGGCTCTGAGAAAAGTTGTTTTATGCAGTATTAGTTCCAGTGCCGCCTTTGACCCCCTCTCCACTTTCACTCTATGAGTAGACCAAAGACCAGATCTGATCCTCCCTTCCGTCCTAGATGTCTGCCAGTTCAGGCGAGCAGCCACACTGTTTGTTGCTTGCCAAGAGGAGATCATGTTATTGACTACACATCACAGTGGCGAGCTGCCATGAACAATGTAAGGTTGTTCTTTGATTAACGTGAGAACTGAGAGATTTTTGTTTCCTTAGTTCCACTGCCACCTTTCGAATTGCTTGATGCTTAATTACATATTTCCAGTGGCGGAGCCACCTCCCAGCGACCCCGTGCAGCTGCCCGGGTTAGTCCAGAAAATCACGCCTAAGCAATGGGATTATGTATGGGTCAGAAGCAATATTTCCACGGGCAAATGGCAGCTCACAGTGCGTCACAGGTAGTCTTGCCCAGGCTCCACTCACGGGCTGGCTCCGCCACTGCATACACCTCATCAAACTTCATATACGCCTCTGCCTACCTGTTGAAAGTTAAAACTGCAGCTCATACATGATAACGTGACAAGTTTTCATAATTAAATCAACATTCGGACCAAGTTTCAGTTTTGATCAATTTTTATTGGCTTTGTATCTGATGATTCTTCGGATGTGCACAGGTTGAATGTCGTGTGTGCTATAAGATTATCCATCCCTTGGAAGAAATAAAATGTTCAGTTAGCCGTTGTGAACAAATGTTCCATCTGACCTGTGTGGTGGAATATATTGCAAATTTCACTCCTGAAAGCTTCAGGTGCCCTCAGCATGTAAGTTTAAATGTTATGAAATGGGATATGTTTAATATTGCATGTGCTGGACATTGGCAAAAACATAAGATTTTCCTAAAAATGCAAGTTATTTAGCTTAAAGAACTTTTGTTGTGAAGTTGTTGGACTTGTCTAGTTGTCATACTTGAGTATGCCAACCCTGTTTTGATATGCAGTATTCTGTCCACATGGATAATTGTTGCATTCAACATACAATTATGCTATACTAGATGGTTTGGAAACTAGGATGCAGTGTGCACTATAAATAGACACACTTATGGGTTATGTTAATACAATGTATTTGCAAATGACTCAAATATATTTTGTCTTTGACAGGCTGATAATTCATAGTTATGGTTGTCGATGTATGTCCTATTCACGACCACCACATGGCTTACTATTTGTGAAGGAATAAGTAAATGAAATAACACAGTAGTCCCTCCATATCATCCTTTTGGACATGTCTTAAATTTTGACTACGAATATTGTTCTAAATATTTAGATTGAAAACTTGTAAATCATTTGTTTAGATTTGTGTCGAAAAGTATATTCATAATATTATAATTTTGTATTTTTTTGTGTATACTGCCGTAAGAATTAATGGTCAAAGGTAAATCGTGAAGACTGGGTCAGTATCCAAAACGACATGTATTTATGATATGAAGTACATTTTTTTTTTGCATTTTGTACAGAGAATATTTTTTTAAAGGTATTTAAAAGGCCAATTCCTGTAGTTCCGATTTTTTTTGTAAGGTCATACTTAATTTTGATACACATTAATTGGACTTTCTTTCTCCATAATTAGGGTTGCATGGTTTGTAAGCAAAAAATGTTTTTTTGGCGCTGTGGACGTTGTACAGTTGCAGCACATACAAAATGTGCACCATGGCCTCTAATTCATCTAAAAGATGACCAAGGAAGTGCTATTTGCTGGAGGCACCCTTCCAATTGGCTCCTTCAAAATGAGGTCTATCCTTTATCCCTTACAATTCCTCAATTCATATTGTTATGCATGAACAGGGTAACTACTTTGCCCTCTAATTTACTAGTCCCTCTTTCATGAATAGATGAGGTTTTGGACATGAACACTCTCACGCAACTTTGACCATTACTTTTCATATGAACATGTTAGTAAAAAATGTTACAATCATAATATTTTCATGAAAATCTGGTGATACTAATCTCACTTGACCGATCTAAATGTTCTTTCATGTTTCTGGTAAAAGTTAGAGGTGTTTGAATGCAAACTTTCTAGGGCGTCATTTATTTACAGCCGGAGGTTGAATCGTTAAGTATTTCCAGAAGAAGAAAAACCCAGCACAAGTATTTTTAAGCATTTTTTCTAGGAATATGGTTTTCGGTTCCCTTGCGTCTGACTTGCATCTTTGTATTCTATTTGTGCAACTATGCTGAAAGCTGCAAATCTTCTAATGCATTTCATTTAAATTAAGCCACTTCTTCCTTGAATATCAAATCGGTGTTATAGTCTTTTGTTCTCAGTTTGGCCATAGCAAACAGGATACCTACTTTTTCAAGTTTCTTTTTTGAGCTTCCGTCCCTTTTAAGTTTTAGCCCAGTTTTTCCCTCTAATATAAGTTTCTTTGATCATACCAGAAGTTCATCACTGGAAAAATTGTTTTTGTTTTTCATATATGTTCACAGAAGAGTCTTTGTTCCAGATCTTGCTTCATAATTGCTCTATTCGGATGCATGAACAATACCAATCTCTATGCCATACCTTGCATACATGGTACTCCCTCCATAAAGAAATATAAGAGCGTTTAGATAACTAAAGTAGTGATCTAAATGCTCTTATATTTCTTTACGGAGGGAGTAGTTGATACAAGTATCCATGAATGCGTAAACATAACAAATATTATCAATGCACCTCCAGAATTTGCCCATACTCCATGTGGTCTTAAGAGTTCTCTTAATGTTTCACCGTTTGTATGTCTGTAAAATGACCATTGCTCTGTGATTCTTCTTTTATCTGTTAATAACAGATCACAAACTCATGTTTTCCAAGTCCCAATGAAAAATGATTAATTTTATGGAGTTCATTCTTTATAAAACCAGAACTCTCTGCCACGAGGAGCATTTAGTTTTCTGCTGGTTCTGTTCCAACTATAGATAAGCTTGATTCATGGTTTTGTGCACTGCTGATCCTTACATTACTTTCTTTTACCTCTAGATTATTAATTTATAGGGTTTTTATCACTTATGCTATTTTATATTACCAGAAAAAGTTGACTGCATTCCATACCTTTTTGTTAATATTTGTAATGCTTGAGGTGTCTGACAGGAGTACTTTGTTTGATGGTGACAGAATGCTGACCTGACAAACAACATAGAGGTTAGTGCTGGCATAATATAACTGTATGTTGCTACCTCCCTTTTTATATTTGCTTCTTTTAGGTTGTGTTGCGCTATTTTCTTAAATAGTTCATTTTCAAGGATTTCTTACTTGTTCTTGGAGTGTTAATGCTCTGTAGGCTTTAGGATGCTTTTATCCGGTACTCCAGTCTTTAAGCAGACCAATATTGTCGTCTTGTGCTCCCTCTGCATGATAAAATAGCTGATGTTTTGGGATGTGTTTGATCAGTTGTTTTAGAATCGCCACATGCAAACATTATTTTCATATACTTTTTTTGGTTTAATTATACATACTACTATGGCTGAAAATGTACAATGGAGACTGAAAATAAGTGAAAATCATCACTTAAGAATGGGAGGGTTACAGTCTTTGGAATACATGAAGATTTGGGAGGAACCTATTTAGTTTATTAATGCTGGAATGCTGCAGAAACAAGTTAAATGATTGTCTTGTTCCAAAAAAATAATATTTTTTCAAGAAGATTATCTGTCTTGCCTACCAGGCTTTTGTGCATAACTAATGATAACAATGCTTGTTTGACAGGAAGTCTTCTGCCGACTACCTCTTCCATATGTCAATGAAGAATTCAATATTGATTCAACCATTAGGAATTTCACGGCGATTGTTTGTAAACCGCCCTCGTACACACATATCAGGCGCAGTATCCTAAAGTAATACTTGCTGTAGTTATTCAATCAAGATATCTGGAGCTATTTACTTCCATTTGACTTCTTTATTGTGGAATGAGTTTCGTGTTCGTCTGCCTTACACCTCTACATGTCATCATTGTTTTCTTAATCTTGTAAAAGATGTATATTTAGTCAAGAAGAAACGCGCCGATTCAAGTGCCGAGACTGGGTGCACAAATTGCAAATCTGATTCTGTTTGCAAAGATGATTGCGAATGCAGGTATTCTTTCTAACTCTACTAATACATTTTAGATGCATACATTAATAATGAAATTTTGGCAAAACTATCTCTAGTTTGATATATGTGAAATGTTACCGTGTTCTTAAGATGGAACCTCTGACATGGCATTCTGGCAAAAGAGCAAGCATATGCATTTGTGGGTACTTATAAAATTGTTTCGATACCCAACTATTGTACTGAACATTCTAAGTTTCTAACCGAGATTGCGGGTCAGGAACGATACAATGAGATAGCGCAGGGAGAAGAGAGGAGATTTGGACTGCCAGATGGGCCTGACTATACATTGTAATTTGTTTCTGTTTAGTAAATGTACTGCTAACTGGATACCGCATCATCCATGTTAGTTCACATTTGCTGATTAGGAGTCCATGTCGCTTACCAGGCAAAACCACCACGATCACCAGCATCAAGATTGATTTGATCTGGTTTAGATAGGAAAATAAATTGATGTTGGAGTTGTGAAAATTACTTGGACTAAAATAGAACTTCACCATCAGTTTAAACAATTGATTATTTAGTTTTTGTATATTACTGTTTTGCATCATGTATAGCTAGCTCGGGAAAGTATAAAATAATTATTTTGACAATATTGACAAAAGATCAATGTGTTTCAAATCCAGATTTGATCAATACAAAGAGAAACAAAAAAGAGGTGAATTCTGTCTATTGTCAATCCAGATTTGATCAATACAAAGATGAACAACAGCTTTATGTTAAAATAGAGAAAAGTAAAATATGAGCTCCTATTCACAATCACCACAGAATATGGATTTGAATGCGCACTATAGATTCATCTATTGTCAAATCCTGTCAACTATGGGAGTACGGTAGCACCAAAATGCGCAGTAGTATTGGATTCTTTCTTTCTACTATAGCAAATGGAGTAATGTATTTTCTTGTTATTTGAACATTAATGCTAGATTACTGTCACGCGTGCATATTACTAATCGCCGAATAAGTTAGCTTGATTGTACAGGTTTTGTACATGTGTACGATGTAGATATTTACCTAGCAACCATACTTGTATTTATTTGACATACTGAAATTTGGCTGTCTTTTATCAGGGGTCTTTCTATGAGTTGTTCCAAGAGTTGCCACTGCTCAGATCTGTGTAGCAACAAACCATTCCGCAAGGATAAGAAAATTAAAATTGTCAAGGTAGTCCTGTCTTTCAAATGATGTGCTTGTATATATTTGGACTTTGCTTGCCAATTTATTCACAAACCTGTGTAGCAACAAGCCAGTCCACAAGGATATGTTTAAACTACTCTTCTAATTTTTCAAGGTCCACTCTTTTCCCCTTCGAGAGTTTTTGTGTGCCATGAGTTGTACTGCTGGGAAACAGCTAAATGAAGGGGCATATTGTTTATACATGGACCACTTGCATAAGCACTTCACCTAATTGCTAGACAATGCAAATGAATACACTAGTTCTGTTTTCCTCGGTGGCTGCCAAAGTGCCCACTGCAGTACTTCCTTCACAAATCCCCTCTCTTGTACTATTGGATGCAAAATGACATGTGGAAATGATAGGGGTGCGTTTTTGAGAATCGGTTGTGGTGTTATGCTTAATGAAAGATGTTTATTCTACTTCTTTGACTACAATAAACAACAGCCTTTTCCCTTTACAGTCAGAAGGCTGTGGATGGGGTGCTGTTGCATTGGAGCCATTGGAGAAAGGTGATTTCATAATTGAGTATGTGGGTGAAGGTACAAATTATTCTGCTACATTAAATATTTGTCTAATAGAAATAGCAAATAGTTTCTAGATGACTGCACGTATGCAATGGGGGAAATGACATTTTGCTTGTGCCCTCATTTTCACTGGCTTTAATTCATCTAATTTCATTTTAAACCTTATTTCAGTCATCAATGACGCAACATGTGAACAACGGCTTTGGGACATGAAGCGGCGCGGGGACAAAAATTTCTACATGTGTGAAATCAGCAAAGATTTTACAATAGATGCAACTTTTAAAGGAAACACTTCACGTTTTCTAAACCATAGCTGTGATCCCAACTGTAAACTAGAAAAGTGGTAATGATTTCTGGAACAAAAAGCTTGTTTTGCATTCAGTGATGGTAATTTTTGTTTTAAATGATGATGTACCTCATTGTCTATAACTCTATATGGTTCATCAGGCAAGTTGAGGGTGAGACAAGAGTCGGTGTTTTTGCCTCTCGTTTCATTGAAGTTGGAGAGCCCTTAACTTATGATTACAGGTATTTACGTCATTTTTTTCTTCAAAAGAGTACATATATTAATCTAATTAGGCAAAAATGAGTACTTCCTCCGTCTCAAAATAAGTGTCTCAAGCTTAGTAGTACAACTTTGTACTAGAGTTAGTATGAAGTTGAGACACTTATTTTGGGACGGAGGGAGTACATTATAGCAATATGGAGGGGCAATGAATATATTGCATTAAGTGGCCTGCTGCAATCAGCTCTAGCTGCTGATGAGTTTGTGACATTTGTAGTCAAGCTTGTAACATTCTGATCCGGGTATGTACCACCAAAGTGACCAAATTAGCATTTAACTACAAATATTGTTATAGTGAGCCAGCAACTTGTCCATCTGAGCTTGGGGTCTTAGATCAGTAGGTCACTTGCCTTGGATTGTGATCTTCCAGAGAATACACCTGTAGTAGCATTCCTGGGTTCCTGTTTGCCAATTTGCGTACAGTACTATAAGCCAGAATATGCTGTTTAACTTCCCTTTAGTAGAAACGAGGTTCAGTTGTTCCTGGTGTTCTCTGGTCTCAATTAGTTGTTCAAACCTAGGTCATATGGTCAGGCCCAAACACTTCTCTACCAAACTTGGGTTATATTATCTGGCCCAAACCACTCTGTGCAGTATAGACTGAAATGGGACATGCCTGCGATGAAGTACAGCGTGCTTCCATACCTATTTCAGATGGGCTAACAAAACCCTTTTTGAACAGCCCAAGTCCTAGCTATCCTGATTGCAGGGCATTTCGCTGGTTTTGATAGATTTATTCTTCACGCAGAGAGGATATAGTAATTCTGCATGGTTTAATGTATGCTAATCAGGGGGGCAAATGAAATGAGATTCTTTCCACCTTTACATCCATATTTCCCAAGACTGGTTATTTCTTTGAACAATTACAGTTTACTCCTTTCTTCCAGGTTTGTGCATTTTGGAGAGAAGGTTAAGTGCCATTGCGGAGCAAAGAGTTGCCAAGGATACTTGGGCAGCCAACTAAAGAATCCAACACAGAACGCTCTTGCGGCTGCGGCGCTTGAGAATAATAAGTTGCTCGTGCAACAGGGCGGCTGCTCTCCTTCAAGGGTCAAAACAGAGACTCGCCTGTTACCCTGGACCAACTGTATAGAGGTTCCCTTTAACTTGAGGAGCAAAACGAAGATAGACCGGATATGTTGGGGACACAAACGGCAGCGGACGTCCCTTTTAGATCCATCGTCATCTTCAGCTAGCGTGCAGCCATCAGATATTGAAGCTGGTGCATTCATTCTATAGAGAGCTTTTGGGCTAAGCTGAAGTCCTGAGTCGATTCTGTATAAATATATCATGATGATACACTCGTATATGAGTTCATTTGAAACGATTCTTTCACATTTGCTGATTCAGGACTTTTACGATGTTGTAAGTTGTAACATTTTCTTCATCCCATAGTCAATTTTATAGTTGAAGTTGGAGAGAACACTCTGAATCTTTTGCAAGTTGTAAGCAGGTTTGAGCTGATTGTGTTTATTAACCTCCCGTTCATGCAAATGACCTGGTGTCGGCCGTGTTGAGCTTGTTTTCCCAAAGTTGCATGCAACCCATGACAGGTGGTTGCATCCTCTTAGGCCTCTTTTGGTTTAGAGGATAGAAGTATCATGGGAATAGAAAAAACATAGGAAGTGAAATGACACGTATCTCAGATACCATTTGATTCATAGGATTTATTGAGTCTAGATTAATGTAATTTTCCTTTAAAATGTTAAGGATTTGTTCTTATTCTGCATAGGAACAGGAGTCCATTTCTACAAGTCAAAGAGCTTCAAAGAATTCTTTCTCACAGATTCATATCCTTTAGAATTCCTACAAAACTCCTGTAAATTCCTACAAAATTCCTACAAAATTCCTATCAAAGGAGGCCTAAAATTCTACACAACGACATGACATGACATGCAGTTCTGATATGGTCGTTGAGGTTTGCGGACAATTCAGCAGGGAGAGAATAGAGAGAAAAAGAGGATTTGATATACATGCCTAATTCTTGCTCCGTGGAGCATTCTGAAAGAGCGGAACAACAGTGGTCGACGACCCTAGTACCTTCTTTTGAGAAGATCAAGAGGGCCTTTCTTTGGGCAGGTTCAGACAAGATTTCTGATGGCTCGAGGGTTCTCAACCTCCAAACTATGCCAGAGCTTTGGTTAACTTGGGCAAGTCTTGCAATAACACTGGCATGGATCTCTTATATGCAGCCACCACCATCAACTGCATGGCTTTCTTATCGAGCATCGACATCTCCAAGAGATAGATTCTTATCGAATAATCACCACAAGCAGCATTAGTACCCGAACCTCCGCACCATCAGAACTGAATCAGATTCGCCAGAGTTCAATAGGTCCATGACAGACAAGAATGGCTTCTAACAAAACTTTCAGGAAATAACAAAATAACATTTGCTCAATACAAGGCTTATTCTTATATTCATAAACCATGCAGCCAGAGACAGGCATTTCCATACATTCGCTCACACTGGCAGAAAACGCTAACCATTTTCACGTCACTTGTCCATAACAAAAGTAATAGGACAGGAACAGGAAATCTCTAAGAACAAACTGACGCAACACAAGCTCGTTCAGACCAGCTAGCATCACCATCAGCAGCTCTTCATCCTCTTAACAGCCCCCCTCTCATCCTTCTCCTGCGCAGCATCGTCTTCCCAGCAAAGGAAAGCATCCATCTTGGAGCCGCTCTCTAAATTGCCATGAACGTTGCAGTTCAGGACAGATCTTGGTGACCCGGTGGAGTCTTCGCCGACAGCAGTGAAGCTCTGGTAGATGAGAGCGCCCCCGTCAGGCAGCTCCTGGACGACCATGTTGGTACTATCATAGACCCCAACATTCAGCCTCTCCCCCCAGGTGCCAGCAAGGTTGCGACCGCCAAAGATGGTCACAGCAACAGAGAATTCAGACGGGCCAAAGGATCTCAGCACCCTCTTGACCAGGTCACCATAGGCCATGGAGGCAGGGTCCAACCCCATGACCTCATAGCTAGCATAGCTGAAGCCGTCCTCAGGAGTGACATGAATGGTGGAGAAAGCAGAGCCATGGATGGCGTTCATGGAGTAGCCACATGGCTCGAAATCAAAGTCACAGATCTCCATCTCCGGGATTATTTCAGAGATGCCAGAGAGCTTGGTCATCTCCTTGGCACAAGATGTGTGGCCATCAGCAGAGGTCTTGAAGAAGACAGAAGCTTTCTTCTTGTCCAGACCAGTCATGCACATCTCAAGGTTGACCATGGGCTGCTCAGGCTGCTGGGTGGCATAGTAGACATGCCACTTCTGGCCTGGCTTTGCAGGATCACCAATGACATAGGCATTGCCGCCAGACTTGAGTCCACCAAAGTAGCCATTCAGGAAGGCAACCTCATCAGAGAAGTTCTTGTGTGGAGAAGGCTGTGCCTCAGGGAATATGAATGTCCCACGGGAGTACTTCACAGCAGCAAGTGGCAGGGACAACTCCTCAGCAAGCTCAAGAATCCTTGGAATGGCCAGCAGGAGCTTGGTGGTACCGCAGGTCTTGATCACAACCTTGTACGGGTAGATGAAGAGGCTTGATTCAGAGAGGACATACGAGTCAAACTTGTCATTAGAGAGCTCAGATACAATGGTGCACTTGGCAAGATCAAGAACCGAGTCGATCTGGGCACGAGAGAGAGCACGCAATCCCCTGCCATTGGGGTCAGTGAAGACTGGCGCTTCAGAGAAGGTGATCTCCAGGCGCTTCTCATATCCCTCAAACCCAATCGCAGAGACGGCCATTGTTTGAGAAGGTTGGTAGAGGAGGAAAGGCTTTGCTGGTCAGAGAAAAGCAGCTAGCCAGAGAAATTTTAGGAAGATGAATTGAAAGCAGAAGGGAATTCTAAGCAATTAGGATGGGGGCGCGAGAGGGATTATCAGGATGGCTTCCTGGAGCACTGCAAAACAGAAGCAATTGGAAGTAGAAACTGTGAGCATCTAATCATCAACAAGATATAAAAAGAAAAGAAAGGAGGAACTCAATTGATTGGATACATACGTTTGAGTAGGCAGCGGAGCGGAACTTCTCAATGCCTCCTGCAGGGCGGACGTCCTCGATGCTGTAGCCGAGGGGAGCTTCGTACATGAGGGAGGAACGACTACTGCTGGACTTTTTACCACCCTTGGATTCCATAGCACATCAAATTCTGCAGTGGGTTGGTATGGGTTAGAAACGATGAAGCACATAACATATTGCGAGGTAGAAAGTAGCACTAACATCCTTCTGGGGTTCCAGTTTCACTAGGCACATAAAGTAGAGGAATATTTCACTAATCTCTACTGAATTATTAGTGTAGGTGATATTCGACCTGATTTGAAGATGAAGATTCCAGGCATAACAGAAAGGGAGGAAAACATCATGAGATAGAAACGAATTGACATAAAGCAATATTCAGGTCAGCCAAAATCTACCACAAATTGATGTACCGAACAGCATATTCGTACAGTAACACGGATAATTCCTGACTGTGTTGCATATATTTCACAAAGTCTGTGAAATTACAGATAATCTAGACGACGGCGTTTATTTACTTTTCCTATCCAGCCTAATTAACGGGACGAAAAGGAATATGATCCCTACTAGGCACAGTAAACAAATTTCTACCACGGATCAAAGACGCCTACCGAATAGAAACAACATGAGCTGATGGAGAGAAATCTTACAGTTCCAGGAAGAACCTCGGAGGCGCGCGTCGAATCTGCTGCTCGTCCTCGTCACAAACCTCGAACAGGGAGCAAGCGACGGATCTGTCTCTCCCCCCTCCTCACAGATCTCGAAGAAACGAAAGCGAACGGACGAACACAATCTCACTCCGAATTTCTAGGTTTTCGACGAGATGGTGGTGGGGAACGAACGGAGTTTGCGTTTGTGCTAAAACTGATAAACAAATGAGGCGACTTGCAAGATGGGAAAGTCACCCCTCCCTGGGCAGCGTATTTATAAGGGGCCGAGCGAGCCCTGAGAAAGGACCCGGTCCACTGGACCGATCGGATAGAGGCTCACGGGCGGGGGTGCCGAGTCACGGTGGACCGCGTTCTGGCGCTTTTGCGTGCGGACCTCGCGGCGCGGCGCGGATATGCTTGGCTGGGAGGGCTCCTCGCGTTTGCTTGGCCCAGGAGGCTTCGGACGCCTGGGAATATTTGGGAGGCGTCCAGCTGTCCCGGAAGGGTCTCGGCTCGACGCGTGAGCCCGCTGCATGCACTGTACGTGTGTGTGTGATGTGTGGATCGTCTTTCCTTTTGAAAAGGAGGTGGGGTTTTTGTTTCGTGTGGAGGAGTGGCTCCGTTGCGCTTTTTTTGATTCGGTGGCGTGATGGTGGGATCGTTTGCCTCTACGGATACCGTCGCACGTCGCTGTCGTGGACAAGTGGTGATTGAGGTTTCCACCATCTCAGGATGTGGCACACGAAATTAGTAGAAAACTTGGCCCGTGGATAGAATCGTTTTTGATAATTTTTTTTGCTTATTAATTGATCTTTTTACACTTTTCCGCCTCCTTTAACTAAAGTCATCGAAGAGAACATGCAGTCTACACCACACGCTGTTATGTCTATTCAAGTGTTGGTAGCTAATTACGTGCGTGCTTTGTTCAAAAAATCTATGCCAAAAAAGAGTGTCTGGTGTAAAGCTCCAGAGAATTTTGTGACAGTTGATGTTGATGCAGCTTTTGATGCGTCATCAGGGAGAGGCGCTACTGATGCTTGTTTGAGAAACGACATGGGGCAATTCTTGGCAGCAAGTTGTCATTCGATTACAACAATTGATGCATCAATGGCCGAAGCCCAAGCTTGCCTGAATGGGATTCACCTCGCTAACCAAATGGGTGTCAGAAAGTGGTGATACAGTCTGATTGTGCCGATGTCATTGCCACACTACAGGAAGGTGGATTCTCGGCGTCTACAGCAGCACCTATCTACAAGGATATATGTGTTCAGACTAAGTTCTTTTGTTAAAGTAGTTTTCCCTCGTTGTCCTAGAGAAGCAAATTTAGTAACTCATACTCTTGCAAAGGAGTGTAGTAGAGAGAGTAGCTTATGGGTTGATGACCATTGATTTTATCCTTGTTGATTGATGATGTAAGCACTATTCGAGCAATAAAGCATCCATGATGGCAGGATCAAAAAAAAGTCATGATAAGATTTCTCGAACGGACGGGGTAGTCTATAAAAGCCATCGAAGAAGCTGGAACTCACCCTGTTTTCCGTTTGATTTGTCAGGCCAACTCCATCGCGCGACCCTATTTTGTTCGGTCCTATTCGTTTGGTGTAAAAGGGACAAACGAGGCGGCCCAGCGCGCGACGGCCCGAACCCATCTGGTCCGTTTTGTGTCCAGACCGACCCATTTCAAGCGTAAACTTGCGCCAGGTTTGGGTCACGGCGGACACCAAACGGATGCGTGCCTCGTCCGTGTTGGGGCCGCGTGGCAGGCGGCTACCTACCTCCCACACGCTCACATCAATGCGCACACGCGGGCAGCCCCACCTGTCATCCGCCCAGGCGAACGGTCCGGTCCTTCTTAAACGGGAACCCGTGGACCCGTCGTCGTCCACACTGCCCCACTCCACCTCGCGGCCTCCTTGAAACCGGACAACCCCAAACCCCCAAAACCTAGCCTCGAACTCGCTGCCCGGCCGCCCACAGCCATGGGGCTATGGAACTACGACCGCAAAGGCAAGTACGACCGCGAGGCTGGCTCCTTGTCGGGACGCCGCTGCGGCTCCGTGAAGGAGGAGCCCGCATCGCCACCGCGTCGGGCCCCCGCGTCGCCCGTGTTCTCCATCGCGCCCACAGCCGCCGGCGAGCGCGACCGGCACTACATCGAGGCGGTCGTATGCCGCCGTTATTGCGAGACGAGGACGCCGCTACCCTGGAGCGACGTCCACCTCCCCAACAACTGGCACTTGTCGGCCGACCACGTGCCGATCCCGCCGGTCCCGCTGAGCGACCGTGCGCGCCGCTAGGAGATCGAGCACCGCCGCCGCCTCCTCCCAGACGACCTCTACTATGACGAGAGGTACGCCCCCGACTCGCCCCTGCGGGACACTTGGTTCCGGGATGAGCACGACATGCGGCGGGCGTCCTTCTTCGCTGGCACATCGACGGGGCCGCGACGGTCACGTGAGCACCTAGTGGCTGCTCCCCAGGCACGTGGGCGTACGCGGGTGCGCGGCCTCACGCCCACGCCGTCGCCGTTGCCATCTCCATCGCCACCACCACCTCCTCGCATGACAGTGGAGGAGGAGGCCCGTCTCATGGCGCGTGTCATGGAGGACTCCATGCGCACGCATGACGAGCGCCAATGCGAGGGCCTCGAGAAGATGATGGCCCTCTCTGCGGCCGGCGACGTCGCCATCCCCGAGCTGGAGATGGTGGCGAAGAAGGAGATGATAGAGGAGCTGCCGGTGGCCGTGTTCCACCCGGGCCTGGTGGGCCAGGGGTGGAGCTGGCCGTGCACGGCAGAGCAGATGGCAATCGCCGTGGGGGGCGTGAACTGGTGCCCCACGCCGTCGTGGTCACCGGAGCGGGATGCCTTGCGGCGGGAGGAGGTGGTGCAGGCACCTGCCACCTTCCACCACGCCGCCCCCATGCACCAAGGACCATCGGCCCACCTGTGGACGCCGCCGGACTACGTCGACCTCGTTAGTGACGACGACAACACCGGCGGCCACTGAAGATGGCGACGGCCACGACATCGACGGGCGCGACACGAGCGCGCGGGCGACGTTTTTTTATTTTGTTTTTATGTTAATTATGGAACTGGGCCGTTTAAGTGGGCCGTGAAACTGGGCCATTTTGTGGCCGTGACCTCTAAATATGTTTTAAGTTTTTTAACTGCGTTCATTTACTTTTTAGGCATTTTATTTAAGTTTTTTTGTTTTCTTAATCACGTCCACCTCAGACATGATTTGGGGTGCGGTCGCGCGTTGGGCGCACCCACGACCCAATGGACAAACACGGACATGGGCGAACCCATTGCCGCCCCAAAGGGACAAAATCCGGCCAAACCAGATGTCCGTCTGGGGTCGTGCGGTGGAGTTGGCCTCACATCATGTGGAATCGCTAGCCTCTCCGGGAACAGTTCCATTGATTGGGTTTCACACTAAAATCAAAATTTTGAATGAACATATAATTGCTTTGCTAAAGTTGTTCCTTTCTAGGAATGCTTTCATTTCTTCAGAACACTAGAATAGTGTATGATCACTTTAGTTAGGGCATCTTCACTGGCAACCTGTAAATTTCTTTCCGCATCCATGGAGGCGAATGTGGAATGATGCCATCCAAGATCCAACCGTAGCTGCATATATTATCAAACAACTCGAACCAACGGGACGAAATTTGATCAAACCGAACAAATTTTGATATAAACAAGGTGGATTTCATTGAAAGTAGAATAATTTCTACATAAAACCGGATGATATTTCGTCCGGTGAATGCAAAACCCAAAACTATCCTATACTTGACGGCGCCCTCGTAGGTCATGCCGGGCTGGCGGGCGGCTCCTCCTCCGTCATTGTTGCCCGACCCGACGCCGGAGTCATCATCGTCGGGCCTGCAGCGGAAAAATGTGGAGACGTCGCGACAGGGCTTCCCGGCGGCCGCCTGATGCTCGCGGATGATTCTCTCCGCCTCCTCCTGTGTCGTGGCAGTGCGGCCGCGGCCATCAAGGACGTGGGCTGGGGGAGAGGGCGACAGTCGTTGGCGGGGGTGGCGATCTTGGCAAGGGACCATTCCTCGCCGTACCTGGCCATCTCCCCGTCGAGGCGGCACAAACGATGCTTGGTCGTTTTCGACGTCGTCACTGAGTGGTCCAGGGCCCAGGCGTACGCCAGGTCCGGGTCCGCCGCGATGTCTGGTGGTGAGACGTCCGAGCCCGCGAACTTGGATCAGCGCGTGTTCCGCCGGCACTGCTTCCGGTCGGCATACTCCTGCGTCGTCATGCCGCTCCGGGGCGACAACGAGGAGCCGCCGCTACGGAGGTAGTTGATATGTCTCCAACGTATCTATATTTTTTTATTGTTCCATGCTATTATAATATATTAATCTTGGATGTTTTATATGCTATTTTATATATTTTTGGGGACTAACCTATTGACCTAGTGCCCAGTGCCAGTTTGCTGTTTTTTGCTTGTTTTTGGCTTTTCAGAAAATCAATATCAAACAGAGTCCAAACGTGATGAAACTTTATGGTGTTTTTCTATGGACCAGAAGGGACCCATGAAGGTTCAGGAGAAGACCGGAAAAGTCACGAGGGAGCGACAAGCTGACCAGGCACGCCCCAGGGCGGGCGTCCCCTGAACTTGTGGGCCCCTCGTGGCACCTCTTGACCTAATTCGGCCTCTATAAGTTTCCAAATATTCCCAATATACTAGAGAGCCACCCGAAACACTTTTTCCACCGTCGCATGCTTCAGTTCCTCCGTGATCCCATCTAGAGGCCTTTTCTGGTACTCTGCCGGAGGGGGAATCGATCACGAAGGGCTTCTACATCATCCTTGCTACCTTCCGATGATGCGTGAGTAGTTCACCACACACCTACGGGTCCATAGCTAGTATCTAGATGGCTTCTTCTCTCTCTCTCTCTCTCCCTCTCTCCCTCTCTCCCTCTCTCTCTCTCTCTTTATCTTCAATACAATGTTCTCGTCAATTTTCTTGGAGTTCTATTCGATGTAATCTTCTTTTGCGGTGTTGGGATCCGATGAATTGTGGGTTTATGATATGAATATTTATGAATATTAATGGAGTATTTTCTGAACTTTATTATGCATGATTGTTATAGCTTTGTATTTCTCTCCGATCTATCCATTTGGTTTGGCCAACTAGATTGATTTATGTTCCATGGGAGAGGTGCTTTGTAATGGGTTCAATCTTGCGGTGCTCCATCTCAGTGACAGAAAGGGACAAGACACATATTTGTATTGTTGCCATTAAGGATAAAATGATGTGGTTTATTCATATTGATTGGGCTTACTTTGTCTTCATCATGTTATCTTGCTTAAGGCGTTACTCTGTTTTATACTTAATACCCTAGAGCATGCTGGATATCGGTCGATGGGTGGAGTAATAGTAGTAGATACAGGCAGGAGTCGGCCTACTTGTCTCGGACGTGATGCCTATATACATGATCATTGCCTTGAATATCGTCATAACTATGTGCTTTTCTATCAATTGCCCAACGGTAATTTGTCTACCCACCGTATCCTATGTGTTCGAGAGAGAAGCCTCTAGTGAAAACTACAGGCCCGGATCAACTTTTATCATATATAAAACACCAAAATACCTTGCTGCAATTTTCTATTTTCTTTTATGTTATCTTTGCAATTTATCTATCTACCACTACAAGATTTAACCCTTGCAAGTAACCACCGAGGGGATTGACAACCCCCTTGTTTGCGTTGGGTGCAAGTATTTACTTTTGTGTGTGCATGTGCTGTTCACGAGGCTTTGCGTGATTCTCCTACTGGATTGATAACCTTGGTTCTTAACCGAGGTAAATACTTATCTCCACTTACTACAAAAAGAAACACATCCATGACATTATGCCCCGAACAGAAAAAATTGTCATGCTTATGACACTTCTATGATGGTAATTGTGGCAAAAACACGTATCATCATAGATGTGGTGGGCTCCTACTTCTATGACCAAAAATCATGACAGAAAAATAGGCTTTTCGTCCTGGGCGGGCCGAAGCCGCACCTGCATGACATTCTTTGGGTCGTCCATGACGGAAAAAATAATGGTAGAAGCGAGGGTGAGGAAAATATCAGGGAGTTCCCAGTTACAGTGGGTGGTCGGGGCCGAACGATGCACTGTGGTTTGCACATTTCTCTCGTACGCGTGTGTGTGCGAGGCGTTGGCGTGATGGTGGAATCGTTTGCCTCTCCGGATACCGTGGCATGTCACTGCTGTGGACAAGTGGTGATTTAGCAGCTGAGGTTTCCACCATCTAAGGATGCAGCACACAAAATTAGAAAACTTTGGCCCGGGGATAGAATCGGTTTGATAATTTTTTTGCTTTATTATTTGACATTTTTACACTTTTCCTCCTTTTTAACTAAGGCCATGACAAGATTTCTGGAATGGATGTGGTAGTCTATAAGAGCAATGTGCATGCAAAAATAACTAACTTTTGCATCTTTGAGTTTCAAAAATCCTTCTTCAACAAATGATGTAGATGCAAAAAGAATTACATCTCCGCTTCCCAGAGATGTAAAATACAACACCTCGCGATGCAAATATACATCTTCATCTACAAGAGATGTAAAACAGGCGGCTGCGTGCCAACTGCTCAAGTGCTTTTGTTTTCCTTCCTTCCTTCCGCCCGCCGCCCGCCAACTACCGCCCGAGCCATGGTCGACTCCGACGACCCCGCCGCTTCCTCCGCCACAGCCGCCCACCCCGTCGGGGCCTTCGCCGCAGCGACCGCCGTCCCCCATCCCGCCTCCGTCTTCATGCTGCCACCGCCATGTCGTCGCCCCGGTTTTGCGCCACCCTAGCCGGTCGCCGTCGTAGCTGCCGCGCCACTGTCAAATCCGCCTTCTCCATTGCCCCCGCCTCCGGTTCCGCTCCTGCTCCGTCGTTGCCCGCCTCCAAATCGACCTAATTGGCCGCCGCTCCGCCTATGGTTTGAGCTCCCCATGCCGCCCCGCCGCCGCGGCTTAGCACACCCGCCGCCATGCCGCCGCCACTTTTCCACTGCCGGACTCGACCTTCTCGTGCCGCACGGCCGTTACCCCGTCATCCCGCCGCGACCAATTCATCGCTCGATTCACAACTGCGTTGTCCACCATTTGAGCTCTCGCCGCCGCATTCGAACTCCCCGCTCTCGTTGCTCAGGTGCCGGCGCACATGCTGCCGCCGCTCGGTTGACCAGCGCTCCTCTTGGCTCTCGTCGCTCAGCCGCCGACGCTCATCCCGACTAGCTTTACATCTCCATTTGCACCATCTATTGAAGTTGCACTTTTAGAGCATCTAAAGTCGGACTTGGCAAATCCGACCCCTCAAACGCTCGCGGACGTGCCCGGGCGCGTCCATGGACAGTGATCGGTCATGCCTCAAAAAATGCATTCCACATTCGAATACCTCAAGTTAGAAACCTCAAATCCATATTATTACATGCAACACAACGATCTTTGAGCGGAGCTTCGTCCGGTTTCGCTCCCCGCCCGCCCGGCTCCGCGGTGACCATGTCCGGCAGCTGGCTGCGCCCCTCGGAGTGTTGGCCCGGTCGCCGGTAAGGTAGAGTAGGGCATGGGACATGAGCCGGCTCACGGGGCTGAAGGCGCCGCCGTCTCCCATGCCTTACTCTTCCTTGTCGGAGTCCGGAATCCATTGGGTGCCAGTGGACGTCAGATCAATGATGGATCCTTCTGGGGATGAGCCATCAACGTCCACTGTGATGCGGTTGCGGCGCCCGGACTGATGCACCATACGGGGCGCCAGAGAATGCGACTCTGCCTCGCCGACGTCCACAACCGCGAGGGCTGCTGCTGCCTCCTGCGCCCGGTGCCTTGCACGATGGGCACGTCGTGCCATGTTCTTGTCAGACGAGGCCCATGGTGCGTCCAATGCCCGCGCGCCAACAGAGGGATTGCGCGTCCGCCAGCACGTTCGAACGCCAAACAGGCCCTACGGCCTCCGGTGAGGCAACTATGGCTTGGCCTAGCGCTGGATCCATGCGCCATTTGGGCAGACGCAATGGATTCCCGATGGAATGAGTTCGAGCGCAGCCGTGCACGAGCCTCCTCCCGGGCGCGATGGAGCGCAAGTCGGACGACCATCTCCTCCTTGGGGCCGCGTGGGATGAGCTCGGGATCGACAGATCTGGAGGTGAAGGACTCGGATCCGCTACCCGCCATGACGGAGATGGCCGAAAGGAGTTGGAGACGAGCTTGGGCGGCGGAGGGGAGGGAAGCGAAGTGGCTAGGGTTTGGTCTGGTGAGCGGATGGGGAGGAATTTATGTGGGGTTTGGTGGGCCAGCGTGGGTTGGGTCCGACGTGGTGGGCGTGCTCGGGCGCCCCCATATCCACCCCATATTTGGGCTGGATATGAGGGGTGCCGGTCAGCCCGGGCATTTGAGAGCCGTTTGAGGGGGCTGTTTGGGTCAAAAATTTGTGACCGGACAGTGACCGGGCAGCCTGCTTGGGCGTATGTGGCCGGTTTGAGGCAACCGGTTGTAGATGCTCTTACATCATCTATTGGAGTTGTCTCTTTTTTAAAGATGTAAAATACATTTTTTGGATATATAAATTTTTACATCTCCTATTTTACATCTCCAAATTTGCATAATCTATTGGTGGTGCTCTAAAGGCCACTGATGAAGCTGAAACTCGCCCTATTTGCCGTTTGATTTGTCGCGTCATGTAACACCCCTGATGTCATGCTACAGTAAACCCATGCTAATGGTGCCTTGTCATCAAGTTTAACTAAGCCAAATTGCCACTTGATAAAAATCAAAGCCATTTTCAAATTTAAGATAAGGTCAAATAAATTATTTCTTCAATCAGTAAAACAAAAATGTCCATAATATTGAAAATATTCACTAGCTAATTTTCATGTAAGAACCAATCTCATTTTAATATTTAAAATGGCCTAAACATATTTAAATCAGGCCAACAACATTTAAATTAACCATTTCTATTTAAACAAAAGTCAAATGAAATCCTTTAATCCTCAACCTTTTTGTGGCAGTGCTAAATTTTGCAAACTAATTGATGTGACCACTTGCATAATTTAAAAAAGTCATTTGATGCTAAATAGAAATGCAAGGCAGAGACTGAAAAGGAATCAGTAAAGAAAAAGGAAAAAGAACAGAAGAGTACTGTGCTGCTGGGCCTATGTCAAACAATGGGCGGCCCAGCCCGTCAAGTCACTTTCTCCCCCCGCCTCGCTGTCGTGGGCATGCACACCCGTGGCCGCCGATGGCCATGCTCTAGCCATCCCGCGGTCCCCTTGGGGGATAAGGACCTTCCCTCGACGCCTCTTTCTTCCCCAAAAACCCTAGTGGCCTTAGTCCTCTCTCTCTCTCTCTCTCTCTCTGTTCTTTGCCTGAGCGCGGTCGCCGACGCGCCGCCGTCGATCCCGCGGCCACCAGCCACCCCGGCACACGCCAAGTTGTCCAGAAGCTCTTTAGTGCACCTCCAGCGACCACCAGCCACTCCGGTGTCCCTGTCACCGTTGCCCTAGCTCCAGCACCACCTGCCCTCCCTCTGGCCCGCCCCGTCGCTGGCGTTCCTGCTGTCGCGGCCGCTCCATCGCCGCCTCTGACCACCGTCTCGCCGGCGGTCTTGCAGACCATCGACATCCGCCGTCCTGTTCCCGTCACCCTCGATCTGCTCACCAACAACTACGTGCAGTGGCGCCGCCACTTCGACACGGTGATCGGCATGTTCGGCCTTCGTGATCACGTGGACGCCGAGGCCGTTCCACGCTTCGACGACCCTGACTGGGCGATGGCGGACCACGCCGTCGTTCACTGGCTGAACACCACCGTCGCCCCCGACCTCCTGGACGCCGTGATGGCGGACGAGGACAGCGCCCTCATCGTCTGGACGGTGATCGACGGCATCTTTCGCGAAAACCAGCTCGCCCGCACCGTCTACGTCGACGCCGAATACCATGCCGTGGTGCAGGGTGATCTGATGATCATGTAGTACTGTACTAAACTGAAGACGTACGCTGATCAGCTCCGCGACCTTGGCCAGCCAGTGTCCGAGCTGCGCCAGGTCTTCCACCTCCTCCGCGGGCTCAACCGCCAGTTCCATGGTGCCATTCCTCACATCACGTCGCAGTCGCCGTTGCCCTCGCTCCTCCAGACACGCTCCTTCCTGCTTCTTGAGGAGCATCGTGCCGAGCAGACTGCCCACCTCCAGGGCGCCCACATGCTCTTCGCCGGGCGTGGCGCCGCTCCGCCTTCTTCCTCGCTACCCGCTGCACCCCCTGCCGCTTCGCCTGACACCACCGGCAGCGGGCGTGCACGGTGGCCGCGGGCGGCGCCCCGTCCGAGATAGCGCCTCCTCGCGCACCTGGCCTGCCCGCTCCCGCACCTGGCACCAACTCCTGGACCGGCCTCATCCAGGCCTGGCCATGGCGCGCACTGGGCTCTGGCATTCTCGGCCCCTATCCAGGGATGCCGCCTCAGCAAGCCATGTACGTTGCGCCGTTCCCTGCTGCACCTGGAGCTTACGGCTATGGCCTGTCGCCCGGCCAGGCGCCGCAGTACGGATACGACCCACCCCCTGGAGCGCCTCAGCAGCACCACCCGCAACCCCTAGACATGGCTTCTCTCTAGGCGGCCCTCCACAGCGCCACAGCTGGTCCCTCGTCGTCGGGCAGTACCTCTGACTGGTACTTGGACTCCGGCGCGGCCTCGCTGAAAGATCGAGGATGTCGCCTAGAGGGGGGGTGAATAGGCGTTTTAAAATAATTACGGTTTAGGCTTGAACAAATGCGGAATAAACCTAGCGGTTAATTTGCCAAGCACAAAACCTAAAACAACTAGGCTCACCTATGTGCACCAACAACTTATGCTAAGAAAGATAAGCAACTATGTGATAGCAAGATATATGACAAGAAACAATATGGCTATCACAAAGTAAAGTGCATAAGTAAAGGGCTCGGGTAAGAGATAACCGAGGCACGAGGAGACGACGATGTATCCCGAAGTTCACACCCTTGCGGATGCTAATCTCCGTTTGGAGCGGTGTGGAGGCACAATGCTCCCCAAGAAGCCACTAGGGCCACCGTAATCTCCTCACGCTCTCGCACAATGCAAGATGCCGTGATTCCACTAAGGGACCCTTGAGGGCGGTCACCGAACCCGTACAAATGGCAACCCTTGGGGGTGGTCACCGAACCCGTACACTTTGGCAACCCTTGGGGGCGGTCACCGGTACCCGTCAAATTGCTCGGGGCGATCTCCACAACCTAATTGGAGACCCCGATGCTTACCCGGAGCTTTGCACCATAATGATTGAGCTCCGAACACCAACAACCGTCTAGGGCGCCCAAGCACCCAAGAGGAACAAGCTCAAGGGTACCAAGCACCCAAGAGTAATAAGCTTCTCAACTTGTAACTTCCACGTATCACGTGGAGAACTCAAACCGATGCACCAAATGCAATGGCAAGGGCACACGGAGTGCCCAAGTCCTTCTCTCTCAAATCCCACCGAAGAAACTAATGCTAGGGAGGAAAATGAGAGGAAGAACAAGAAAGAGAACACCAAGAACTCCAAGATCTAGATCCAAGGGGTTCCCCTCACATAGAGGAGAAAGTGATTGGTGGAAATGTGGATCTAGATCCATGGAGGTATTGAGAGTTAGCAAGCTCGAAGAAGGTCAACAATGGGGGAAGAACACGAGCTCAAAAGATAAGGTTCAATGGGAAGAAGACCCCCTTTTTATAGGAGGGGGAAAATCCAGCCGTTATCCCCCACTCAGCCTCGCAGAGAGCGGTACTACCGCGGAGGCAGGGCGGTACTACCGCTCATAAGCGGTACTACCGCTCCCCCTTAGCGGTACTGCCGCGCCAGAAGAAACGGGGCTGGGGCTGGGACCCAGAGCGGTACTACTGTGGAGGCAGGGCGGTACTACCGCTAATAAGCGGTACTACCGCCACTACTACCGCAGCAAGTGCCGCAAAACCCGACATGAGAAAAAGCGCACTCGAGTCGAGGCGGTAGGAGCACGGAGCCGCAACGGTACTACTGCTGAGACCATCAAGCGGTACTACCGCTCCGAGGAGCGGTACTGCCGCTGTGGCCCGCGGTACTACCGCTGTGGAGCGGTACTGCCGCTTGTGACTCCTCAGCGGTACTACCGCTGGGACCCTGACAAAAACCACACCCAAGAAAATCAGAACTGCCATAACTTTTGCATATGAGCTCCGAATTGAGCAAACTCAAGCTTGTTGGAAACAAGACGACGACTAGCATCAAAACAACGACTGGTTATAGTAAGAAGAGGCAGGGGAGGTATGCCAACAAATAGAGGAGAGAAACCTCCAACCGAGAAGAACCGGCAAAACCTCCAACATCGAAAACATCATAGAAGATGCATGCGAACTCCGTTTTCGATGAACTCAAGCTTGTCATCAAGATGACCATAAGCTCTAAGACTCACAAAGAGAACCAAACAAGAACCAAGAAAGATTATGCAAGGATGCAATGGTTTGAGCTCTCTACGAACGATACGATCAAGCTACTCATCGAGAGCCCCCCTTGATAGTACGGCAATCGATCCTATAACCCGGTCTCCCAACTACCATCATGAGACCGGTAAAATAGAAAACCTATCAAGGGCAAACCTTTGCCTTGCACATGGTCCACTTGAGCTAGATGATGACGATCTTGACTCCCTCAAGTTGGACCACCTTTCTTGATTGGGTTGACTTGATGAAGACTAGTTGATTGCTCCCCCATACTCCACTATGGGTGAGCCACTCTTCCGCACATCTTCACAAGTCCATTGTCACCACAAAGGACGACAAGCTTCAAGCATTTGATCTCTTCGTGATGCTCCACTTGAACTCGCACACGGCAATCTTGATGATGATCACCACTTGATGTCATCCTCTCCATGGGTTGAGAGATATCTTCCTCTTGACACAAGCCCATGAACATGTACCTAACCCCACGTAGAACTCTCACATAGACCATGGGTTAGTACACAAAGCACAATGGACAATGCTTACCAAACCATGGGATCACTTGATCCCTCTCGGTACATCTTCTATGCTTTGTGAGTTGATCAACTTGATTCACTCTTGACTTAGTCTTGATCAACCTTGAATCTTTCCAACTCTCTGCGTTTGGATGATGTCTTGAAGGTAAACATGAATGATCACACAATCTTCTTCTTCAAGACATGCTTGCAATAAGCTCAACTCTCAAATGACCAATCTTTGGATAATTCCTTGAATAGCACCTTGGTCGACACAAACTCTTCTTGAAACCAACACATGTACTCCAAGAAAAGCCTATGGACAAAACCTTCAAATATAACTCAAGACAACCATTAGTCCATAGAGATTGTCATCAATTTCCAAAACCAAACATGGGGGCACCGCATGTTCTTTCACTCGCATATGGCAAACAACCCTGGTAACCTCCACTCCGTTCACCCCCTACCTCTCCTTCACACATCATCGTTGGTAGTGGTGAACATCTCCCAATCACTCATGTTGGTGCTGGCTCTTTAATTTCTTGCACTTCTCCTATTCAGCTTCGCAATGTTCTTGTTTCTCCCTCTTTGATCAAAAATCTCCTCTCCGTTCGTCAACTTTGCCGTGGCAATCCTATCTCCGTAGAGTTTGACTTATTTGGTTTCTCTGTTAAGAACCTCCGGACTCGCACTGTGATTCTCCGATGTAATTCCACGGGCGATCTGTATCGGGTGGCGTCTGCACCGTTGCTGTCCTCTCTCCTGTTCGCTGGCGTGGTCACCACCGAGCTTCTGCACCAGCGTCTTGGGCATCCGAGGGAGGCGTCGCTCCGTCTGCTAGCTTCACAGCTGCCCTTTGCCTTCACCAAATCTGCACCTCACCACTGTCATGGGTGCCGAGTGGGCAAGCACACTCATTTATCTTTTTCTTCTTCTGTCAGTAGCACATATTTTCCTTTCCAGCTCTTGCATTTGGATGTATGGACGTCGCCGGTCACTAGTATTTCCGGCTATCAATTCTACTTGGTTATACTCGATGATTATACACACTATGTCTGGACGTTCCCACTAAAAAACAAGTCTGATGTTCCACCAATCCTGCGTGATTTCTTTGCTTATGCTCATACGCAGTTTCAGCTCTCCGTTTTCTCTCTTCAGACTGACAACGAGCGGGAATTCGACAGTGCTTCAGTTTGCACGCTCCTCTTTGTGCATGGCTCTGTCCTTATACGAGCCAACAGAATGGCAAGGCAGAGCGCGTGCTCCGTACCCTGAATGACAGTGTGGGCGCGCTCCTCTTCCACGCATCGATGCCGCCGCAGTTCTGGGCTGAAGTCCCGAACACCGCCACCTACCTACAGAACAGGCGTCCTTGTCATGCCACTGCCCCTCACTCTCCCCACGAGCTTCTTTTGGGCATCGCTCCTGACTATAGTCTGCTGCGTGTTTTTGGTTGCTTATGCTCCCCTAACACTGTTGCTACCGCACGCCACAAGCTTGCCGCTCGCTCCATAGCCTGTGTGTTCCTTGGGTATCCTTCAAATCACCGTGGCTATTGTTGTTTTGATCCCCAAACTCGCCGCGTCCTCACCTCGCGCCATGTCGTGTTCCACGAAGACGTTTTCCCCTTCGCTCGATGCATCGCCTCTCCACCTGAGCCGCCCTGCCCTTGCCTACTGCTGTGCCACTAATTCTGCAGGTGCCCGCATCGAGCTCTGTGGCCGCGCCTCCCTCTGCTCCACAGCAGGGATCGCTGGCTCCCGTGCCTTCTTCATCGGACGGCTCCAGTTCCGTCGCGCCCTCCTCGGGTTCGAACAGGGCCATTGGATCTGGCGCGATCGACTCTCGCATCAGCATGCAGGCCGCGCGTTCAACTCCACCGCTCCTTCCTCATCGGACGACCGCGGCTCCTCGGCGCCCACTGCTTACCTGGTGCCTCACCCCCACCGGTGGGGCCTGCTCCACCGCGTCAGATGGCCACGCGTGCGCAAACGAGGGTCTTCCGTCCCAATCCACGCTACTATGACGCCGCCACCGCCTCAACTACTGCTGTTCTCTCTCCGCTTCCCAGCTCTGTTCGTGTTGCCGTGCGTGACATGAACTGGCTGGCCGCAATGCGCAAAGAGTACATCACTCTCGTCCACAACCGCACCTGGGATCTGGTGCCTTGTCCTCCCGGCGGCAACTTGATCACTGGTAAATGGGTGTTCAAGCATAAGTTGCATGCTGACGGGGCGCTCGAACGCTACAAGGCCAGGTGGGTGGTGTGCAGTTTCCGTCAGCGCGCCGGCGTAGACTGCGGCGAGACCTTCTTGCCGGTCGTCAAGCCTGCCACAATCCGCACTATGCTCACCATTGCTGCATCGCGCCGCTGGCCTGTGAACCAGCTTGACTTGAAGAATGCTTTCCTGCATGGCATGCTTGAGGAGGAGGTGTACTGCCATCAGCCCGCCGGCTTCGTCGATGCCGATCGTCCCCACCACGTCTGTCGCCTGGCCAAGTATCTCTATGGCTTGAAGCAGGCCCCACGCGCCTGGTTCTTACGCTTCGCCGGCTTCCTCAAGACGATCGGCTTCGCCAACACACGCTCCAACTCATCCCTGTTCGTCTACGCGCACGGTGACGACACGACCTTCCTCCTCCTGTACATCAACGATATCATGCTCACTGCCTCCACGGCGGGCCTCCTTGAGCGCGTCTTCGTCCGCCTCACCAGCGAGTTCGCCATGAAGGATCTCGGCCCGCTCCACTTCTTCCTCGGCATCCGTGTCCAGCACACCGTTGCCGGCTTCTTCCGTTGTCAGCGCCAGTACGCTAAGGACGTACTCGACCATGCTGGCACGGACACCTGCAAGCCATCTCCGACGCCCATCGACACCAAGGGAAGCTACCGCAGGCTGATGGGCCACGGGTCGATGATCCCTCTGCCTACCGCAGCATCGCCGGTGCGCTGTAGTACCTCACCATGACTTGGCCCGAGCTGGTTTACGCGGTGCAACATATCTGCCTTCATATGCATGATCCCCGCGTTTGCCACCAGAATCTGATCAAGCGCGTGCTTAGGTATGTGCGTGGCACCCCATAGCTCGGCTTGCACCTGCGTGCCTCAGCGCGTCTGGACTTGCGCGCCTTCACTAATGCCGACTGGGCCGGCTGCCCCGACACCCATCGCTCGACCTCCGGTTTCTGCGTCTACCTCGGGGATGCCCTCGTCTCCTGGTCTTCCAAACGACAAGCCATCGTCTCTTGCTCCAGCGCCGAGGTGGAGTACCGCGGCGTCGCCAACGCCGTTGCCGAATGCGTTTGGCTCCGCCAACTTCTCGGTGAACTCTGTGCTCCGGTGACCACGGCGACCCTCGTCTTCTGCGATAATGTTTCCTCTGTCTACCTCTCGGTGAATCCAGTGCATCACCGACGTACCAAGCATGGAGCTGGACATCCACTTTGTCCGCGAGCGCGTCGCGCTCGGTGAGTTTCGTGTCCTTCACATCCCCACCAAGCAGCAGCTAGCTGATGTCATGACCAAAGGCCTGCCCAAGGACATCTTCCTCCAGTTCAGGTCTAGTCTTTGTGTCGACACGGCCGACGCCACGACTGTGAGGGGTGGGGGGTGTTAGACCACATGTGTGTGTACGTAGTGTACCTGTGGATGTATACGAGTAGAGTACCCGTGATCGTGTGCGTGTGTTAGTGGCGCACGATCACCAGTAGTGGCACACGATCCCTCTCCCTGGAGGTTCCTGTAAACTGTATATATGCCCGAGCCAAAGAGCTAATGAAGTGCGTTGAATCTCATAGCTAATCTCCTCTTATCAGTGGGCATCCCGTAGAGCTTAACCGCGGGTCCGGAGGCCCTCTGTAGGCAAATCTCGGCACCCTCTCGTGTGCGCCGCCATGAAATTTTGGTCGCCGGAGTTGCTCTGGCGACGACGCTGAGGTGGCTGGTCAAGTGACCCCCTCTGGGTCACCAGCAAAGGGCCCCACTGGCCCAGTTAACCCCAGTCAATAGCTGATTGGGCAGCGCCTAGTCGTTGCAGTGGGTCCCTCATGGGTCTAGTTGACTAGGTCCACCCTGCTAATTAGGCAGCCTGGGTGACTGACATGTGCCCCCCACGCTGTTTAAACATTCTTATAAATAATTAATCTGCTATTTTTTCTGTTAGTTAAAATTGTTATTTAAATAGTCACTAACAGTGGGGTCCCACCTAGCTAATTAACCTAGTTAATTAAATTAATGCACTGTTGAGCCCACTGAGTATGGCATGTGGGTCCCAGCCGTCAGGTTTGACATGAACCAGCTTGGTTAACTGCTGATGTCATGCAGACGTAAATGCTGACGCAATTAATGTATTGTTGAATTAATAATAATTTTAGAAAATGTTTAAAACTTTTAAAAATCATATAAAATAATCTATAAGTCCGATGAAAATAATTTATATATGGAAGTTGCTCAAAAAATTATAACGAATCCAAATGTGCAATCCATTCATCTGTCACATGCCTCTAACATCATGAACATGGATCCTTCCCCTCCGATTCATATGTCAGGAAATTGCCAAACACTGGGAAAACATCCCTAGATGTTTTCCCTCTTCATTTGTATCGTGTAGCACTGTGATAGGTCACCCCTAGCACTGCATATTGCCATTTCATGCATCATGATGCATTTGTTTGCTTTATATTTATTGTTTCTTCCCCCTCTTCTCTCCGGTAAACACCGAGACTGGCGCATGGAAGTGCAACTAATCCCCGGGTGGTTTTGGTAATTCATAACAACATATAGCTCATTGAACTAATATCCATTCAAGTTAAATATTTCAAAAAGTTGAATGATCGGCATGGCATGGACTAGATGTGTGGACCCCTCAAAATGCTAAGGACAAAGATTGGCTAAAGCTCAAGACTCTTCATTTCTATTTTAGTGATCTAAGATCACATTGAGTCCATAGGAAAGCCAATACTATTAAAAGGGGATGAGATGTTGCTTAATGGTCTACTTGCTCAAAGTGTTTAGTGATATGCTCCAAAGCCCTCAACCACTTTCTCATTTCCAAATATGTCCAAAACCTAAAGTCAAACTCGGACCCACCGATTTGATCTATCCGGCGCCACTGAGTTCTTTTGACATAGCCACTGCCAGAAACCCTAGACAATTCGGTCTGACCGATATGGATCTCGGTCTCACCAAGATGGCGTTGCAAACTCTCTGTTTCCCTTCGTAATGTTTTGGTCTTACCGAAATGAGCGATCGGTCCCACCGAGTTAGCAATGCAAACTCTCTGTTTCCCTTCGTAAGTTTCGATCTTACCGAAATGAGCGATCGGTCCCACCGAGTTTGCCTAACCAACTCTCTGTTAACTCATTGCTGAAATTGGTCTCACCGAGTTCAGGCAATCGTCACACCGAGATGGCGTTTTTCCCTAGCAGTAGCACATCGGCCCCATCGAGTTGATCATGTCGATCCCATCAAGATTCCTAATGTTCACATTTTGAACTGAATCGGTCTCACAGAGTTCTCCTATTCAGTCTGACCGAGTTGGGTCAAATGTGTGTAACGGTTGGATTTTGTGTGGAGGCTATATGTACCCCTCCACCCCTTCTCTATTCAAGAGAGAGCCATGAGAAAGTGCCTACACTTCCACTACTCATTTTCTGAGAGAGAACCACCTACTCATGTGTTGAGACGAAGACATTCCAATCCAACCACAAGAATCTTGATCTCTAGCCTTCCCCATGTTGCTTTCCACTCAAATCATCTTTCCAACATAGCCAAATTTGTGTGAGAGAGTTGAGTGTTGGGGATGCTATCATTTGAAGCACAAGAGCAAGGAGTTCATCATCAACACACCATCTATTACCTTTTGGAGAGTGGTGTCTCCTAGATTGGTTAGGTGTCACTTGGGAGCCTCCGACAAGATTGTGGAGTTGAACCAAGGAGTTTGTAAGGGCAAGGAGATCGCCTACTTCATGAAGATCTACTCGAGTGAGGCAAGTCCTTCATGGGCGATGGCCATGGTGGGATAGACAAGGTTGCTTCTTCGTGGACCCTTCGTGGGTGGAGCCCTCCGTGGACTTGCGCAACCGTTACCCTTCATGTGTTGAAGTCTCCATCAACGTGGACGTACGATAGCACCACCTATCGGAACCACGCCAAAAATCTCTGTGTCTACATTGCGTTTGCCTCATTCAAACCCTTCCCTTTACCTTCATATGCAATGTTTTACTTTTCGCTATTACACTGTTAGAATTGCATGTGTAGGTTGATTGCTTGACTTGTGCTAAGTTGCTAAAATCTGCCAAGACTTCAAATTGGGAAAAGGCTAGATTTTTATTTGGTCAAGTAGTCTAATCACCCCCCTCTAGACCTACTTTCGATCCTACAACATAGCTACCGTGTATGACTATGCCCCTGACGTCCAGCCATTCTCAGCAGAGTTTCCAGGCAAGCAAAACCCCCTTGATCATTCCTGTATCGCTCATTTCTTCTCTCTCATGCTTGCATTATATTTTGCTACCATTGTTTGTTTATACCTATTCGGATGCATAGCCTGATATTGTAACCTGCTATTGTTACCTACCTGCTTATCCTATATGCTTAGTATAGGTTGGTTAGTGATCCACCAGTGACCCCTCACCTTGTCCCTGTTGGCCCCGTTTTATCACCGATGAGTCGATCAACGTCCTGAGCCCAACACATCACCTCACACCCCCTTAGTTGTACGACTCTGTCGGCGTTCTGGGAACGGGAGTCCCCAGACTTGCCTACCTGCGGCCCACGGCGTGGCTAAGCCAGCAGGCTGTACGACCCATCTTCATCAACAAGGCATCCAAGACCCTCGCGAGGGGCCAAGCCTCGCGATGCGGACGACACAAGACCTCCTCTGGAGTGGCCTAGTCGGGCAGGCTCACGAGGGGCGGAGATAACAAGGCGAGGCAAACCTGAGGAGGCTCTCGTGACGTGAGCCATGACGATCGACACCAGGCGGGCGCCAGACGGGCGCCAGCGCACGCAACATCCTTGTTTCCTCTTTGGTGCTAAGGAGGCCAATGCAGGCGAGGAGTACCGAGGCATCAGGAAAAGGTTGCCATATCGGTGCAACAAGACCAAGACCAGAAGGACGACAAGACAAAGGTCATTGTGGAGCCCAAGACGGCGTCACCACCAGAGCCTTTCGCAGGCAGAGACCACCTTTGTCATGATAGCTTGTACTAGCTGTCCCCCTTCAAATTTGCCCGCCGTTGTTGGCTCCCTTCTCGCTCAATATTTGGGAAGAGGACCAGGGCCTCTATAAATAGGACTAGCCACCACCATAGGCAAAGGACGGATCGTCAAGATCATCCCCACACACACAAGTTAGCCAAAGACGAGAACACCTCACCCAGGGGGCTGTTCTTCCCATTGTATCGTTCATCAGCCCAAGAGGCAATCCACCACCACACTGGAGTAGGGTATTACACCACAACGGTGGCCCGAACCAGTATAAATCTTGTGTCTTTCTGTGTTGCGAGTTCGTTGAGTTCGTCTGTGAGATCTTAGCGAGCTAGGGCGTAGATCGGTGGGAGGAAAAGACTTCGCGTGCACCCCAGTGTTCGAACCTTAACGGTTTGCCAGAACCCCACATCTGACATTTGGCGCGCCAGGTAGGGGTGCGCCAGAGCTTCTTCTTCGCCAATTGACTTGCAGACGCTCTGCGACCGTGATGTCCCACGACCCAAGAGCTGACTCTGACCGCTGGGCAGCCTGGCCAGCCCGGTCAGCGCCGCCCGCCTATGAAGACCTCAACTCCGCGCTCCAGGTGGCACGAGCGCCACACAATCCTGCGGGGCGCGGGTGACGCGGCTAGGCGTCATCTACCCTTACTCCGCAACAAGTGCGAGCAGCTGCCAGAGCCGCAAGCCATGCCGCGGCGACGGCGCCGCACTCACGACGGGAATAGGCAAACATCTGGGCCGCACTCACTGTGGCAAGGGAGCTGCTGCGGTGCCGGCTGATGGAAAGCGCCCGGGACGCGCTACTGGAACGCGTTGCCGAGCTACTGGACGCGGTAGCCTCGGGAGCCCCGCCCTTCTGCCATCAACTCCCTCCTCAGGCCGCTGCGGGGATTCACGGCGGACCACGCCGCCACCATGCACCGTCAGGTACACCAGGGGGCTTCGTCAACATCAGCATGGTCGGCGGCACCGGGGGCTCTGCCGCCCCCATACCGCCCGCAACAAGCATGAGCACAGGCGTCGCCTTCCATGGCCCAAGTGGGACGCCGCACTATCACCCCCAAGACGTCACGCTGGACCGGGCGACATGGAGTGTGGGGCATCACGGCGAGTTGTTCGTGGCAACAACCCCGGAAGCCTACGTGCCCCGCATGACGGACCAGGAGTACACACTGGAGGATGACCCCGGCTCGTTCGTTGGAGAAGATTGGGAAGAAGGGACGTTAGGAGTCGAAGCCTTCCAGTAGCTGCCGAGGAACCACCACGACCGCGTGTGTGACGACCACTACAGGGTACCCCTAATCCCTCAGGAGCAAACTTACGCTAACCATGAGTAGCAGGAGGAACAGATCGCCATAACGGCCGACGGCCCCAGCTCGACGGCCTCCCTAACGACGGGCGGATCGCGCTGGGGGCAGCAGGAGAGGGGTCGGGAGCCAGGCCCCTCCCCAAAGCATGCAAGGCTAGGGGATACCCGGAGGTAGGCCCTCTGCCGGGGAGGCTTCAACGACCCTTCCCCCGGCAGAGGACCTGTGGTCGCCGAGGGAACCGCTGGCGTCCCCTTTCCCTCTTTTGTGTCATCCTGGTGACCGGTCGGCACAGAGGAGGTTAAGGGCGGCACAAGGCGGGGCCCTCGTCTGGTGATATGAAGCAAGGCCGGTTCCTGTTAAGAAGGCCGAGTGCCTGTGAAGCTCGCCGCCCGTGACACTCTCACGTAATAATGAGTTGGGGCTGTACACGCGCCAGAGTCTCAGGAGTGTCGGCCTCAGGCCCCGGGGCTCCCTACCACGCCTAGTGGCAGCACTTAGCTCCGCGCTGGTGAGAATACTTGAAGACCGGAAGACTAGACTAGGTGCCGGACGCGGCCTTTTGCTTTGGATCTCTCTTTCTGTGGTTTTGCTTTCTGGATCCAGATTTAAGTTGAAGCCGAATTTTTATCGATGGGGTGCCTTTTCTCGTTCGAGCCATTTCTTGCCTTCTGGATCTCGCTTGGTTTGGGACTCAAGTCCATCGCCTTTCCCTCACAACTCCTCGCAAGCTGGACCACGCGAACTACATGCTCGTCAAGCATGCGCCAGCACTGTGGCTGGTGCTCACCTCTTGGCCCCCAGACGGGGTGATAAGCTCCATAGGATTCTCAGAAACTCGTCGCTGCACGACCCAGCCCGAAGCTGACGCTGACTAAGGTAAACCACGACGGAAAACTCGCCCCCGGCTCCACGAGTTCACGAGGGCACATACCCGCATCGCATAGGAAAGTAAAAACTACAAGTTGCTTACATGAGGGGCTCCCCCTCTCAAAATGCTCTTACGAGTCTTCCAAGGGCCACGCCCGAGTTTTGCGTGCAGGATGAAACGACAGGAGAACATCGGATCAGCCAGAAATATCACTCGCTACATCACCCGCGGACGCGTCGCTCGCGTCGTCATCGTCTTCGTCGGTATCGTCGCCGCCATCGGCGACGCCCCCACCGCCATCGTCGACCACGCCGCCTTCGTCTACGATGACCACCACTGCGTCATCCTCCGAGGTGAAGGCCCTGACCAACGCGTCCACATTGTCCTCTATCCAACGCGCCAGATCACCCCGGACGGCCGCGGGTACGGGGGCAATGGCGGCATCGAAATCAAAGTTGGGGTCGGCATTCAGAAGGTGGCTGAAGACACGGGAGAAAGCACGCTCAAGCAGGCCACGACCCCTTTCTTCTATAAGCTGGTGAGCTCTGGCAGATCGAGCCTCTAGGCGCGTCACCACCTCGGTAAAGAAGGTCAGGTGGCTGGCATAGTCATTCGAGTGAGGGGCCGGAGCATTCTCGTCGCAGATGTAACCCAGGGCGGTGTTGGCCCTGTTCCGGAGGTCTTGAAGCATAGGAGCATGCTCACGCTCCAGAGTCCGGCGCTGGAGCACTTCCTTCCTATTTCGCCGTGCGATGGCCTCGGCATCATCAACTCGGTTCCGAAGAGAAAGCAGCTCGGCGCGGGCGGAGGCCAGGTCCGCCTGCGCCATAACCAGGGCGGCGGCCATGGCCTCCGCGCGCCTCTTGGCCTCATCCAACCTGGGCCTGAGGGCGGCGGCCCTGCCAGCATCCTCCACACCCGCGAGCTTCAGCTTCAAGTCGTACCTGCCCCCCAGATCTGCGCGAACCTCGGCCACCCGGCGATTGTCTCCTCCTCGACTCCGGCCTCGCGGGCCCCGACGGTTCTTCTACTTGAGCAACTTGACGCTCCCTCGTCTCCAGTTGCTTGAGCTCAAGGCTGCGCTCCACGGCTTCTAGGGCCAGCGCCTCCTTGCACTTCCGGACCTCCTCTTCCTCCACGGGCGTCCCCCTCAGCGATGCAAGAGCGGCCCCGCGCACCTCCACCTGCTGCTCAAGGGACGCGCTCTAGGCCTGGAGCCCCCGCGCGCGCTCCTCCGCAGCCTCACGACGGTGGTCAGTCTCGCGAGCCTCTTCCAAGGCTCGCGAGCGGGCTTCATGGGCGATCTTGAGGGACGCCTCGGCCTTCGCATTCTCGAGGTCGCGCTGATAGCGACCGAGGTTGATGGCCACCCTCAGCTTGCACCGCTCCTCCACTAGCCGGAGACCTTCAGCCTCAAGATGCGAGTCGACACCAGCGAGCACTTCACCGAGGCGGCTCATCGCGCCCATTGCTTCCTGGAAGAGCTCATGGAGGACTATGCTCCACCCGCGCTCGAGCTCGAACGCTCGACCCGCCTCGTCCTCCACCTCGGGGGCTACGGGCGGAGCGCCAAGTGGCGCGCTACCTCCCAGCAGGGGGCTGGGGGCTGACTTCGCGCCTGACGCCGGCCCGTCCTCGTGAGGAGCCCAAGCTGATCGGGGCTCGCCGCTTGAAGAGGAACCAAATATCGAAGTCAACCAGTGGCTGTCCATGAGCAAAGGAGGAGTCTTGGGCACGCCGCCCAGCTCCATGCCAGACAGTGGAGGGGCAGCCAAACCGTAGACTCAGCGCGCCACGAAGGCGGGGACACTCCCCGACCGACCCCGCTCTAGGGGCGGCAGGCAGGCAAGGAACGCTCAAGGCCGATGTGAGAGTCAATGAAGGAGGAGGCCGCCTCTCGGAAGACACAACAGCTTTAACGGAGGGAGCCCTGAAGGACAGACGTCAGGACAAGAAGACCACACGCAAGAAGCCATGACAATAAGATGCTTATGCGTCAATGGCGATGTACTTTCGCCGCTTCAACGGCCCAAAGATATTGCTGCCGCTGGGGGATCCCTTCCTCTTGCGGGGCTCCTCGAAGTGCACACAAAGACGACCGAAGTGCTGGACGTGACGGCCGGTGCGCGGCGGAGCCGAAGAAGGACTGAGGGGGATGGCTTCAGGGGAGCCCGGTCGTGGCGAGCAGCCCAACACCCTCTCGCTGCAACCTCCTGAGGCTCCTAGAGCCCCAGCCTCGGGAGCCGCACGCCGCGGCTCCTCAGCAACTGACGCCTCAGGAGGGGGGTCGCAGGCCCCCGAGGACGACGCCCCCGGATCACCACTCGGCATGTGCTCCTCAGCACCCGAGCCGCTGGCCCCCGTCGGAGCTCGCTCTCCCGCATTGTCACCTGGGGCGAGCTCGGCACCGACGGCGAGGAAGGGAACCACGACGACGGGGTTCTCGCGGGGCCCCACCAAGCCGATTGGGCACAGCCCCCACTCATCAAAGGAAGGCATGCTTGTGGCAAATGCGGCTTTGTTCTCGCAGCGGTACAACATGCAGCTGTTCTTGGGCATCTCATCCGGCAGGGGGACACCTGATAGGACCGTGAGCACTGTTTGCCACGCCGCAAGAGGAAGCCCCTTCTCCTGAAACCTCATGTTGTCCTGGCTACGGAGCAAGTCCCACATAGGGCGGGAGTGGTGCTGAAGCGGAGTGACTCGACGCCTGACGAACTCCTTCACCACCATGGGCGCAGTCACGTCGAGGTCCTTCAACCACCTCAGCCTGGCCCAGACGGGGGCAAGGCAGGGGCTCGTGAGCTTCTGATGGCCCCAGCCGGAGTTTGGAACAGCGGGCCCCGCTAGAACTTGGAGCAGAGGGTTGAGCACGTCGGCGTCAACAAACACCCATCGAATATGGAACTCGCTCGTGGATGAAGGAAGCTCGAAGTCGATCCCCGCGCCCGCCGTCACGGCCACGACCTGGAAGCTCATGCACCCCGAGCTCTGCCGGGGATCGGTGAGATGCAACGAGAAGAAGTGGCGGAGGAGTGCCATGGAAGGAGTGATGCCCACCATGGCCTCGCACAAGAAGGCGAAGATGGCAAGAAGGGTCACAGATTGAGGGTCGAGGTGGAGCATGTGGATCTGATAATGCTCGAGCACTGCATTGAAGAAGGCGGAGAAGGGAGGAATCAGGCCAGCCCAGAGGGCCTCTATGAAGATCGGAACCTCGGCGACTGCCCAAGCCATGCGAGCGCGAGACGCGGGCCAAGCCACCCTCTCTCCCCACTCATTGAAACTGGAGGCAAGCATGGGACGCACCTTGTCCGTGGCCTCGTCGTTGAGAACCCAGGGCCGGCCGAGCGCCGGCTCAAAGGATGAAGGTGCAGTTGGCGGAGACAGAGGTTTCTTCCCCTTTTCGGCTTGTTTTGACGCCATGGCGGTGAAGCAGGCAGAGCGCAGGTCAGACTGGGAGGGCAGAGCAGGGCCTCGAGGAAGCAGGGAAGTTGGAAGAGCCAGACGTGGCGAAGGAAGAATGACTATGTAAGAGGCGAGGGCCGCATATCCAGGCGGATTCAAAGGCAGCATGGGAAAGCGGAGACGCCCACGTCCAATCAACCGCCATGCGTCAACCGAGGCCGCAGGTTTTTTGGGGCCCGCAGTGCTCCGTACTTGACCCTTGGCTTCGCCGCGAAGCCAAGCTCGAGCGCACCTTGGGCCCGGGGGCTACTATTGGCGTTCTGGGAATGGGGGTCCCCAGACTTGCTTGCCTGCGGCCCGCGGCGTGGCTAAGCCAGCAGGCCGTACGGCCCATCTTCATCAACAAGGCATCCAAGACCCTCGCAAGGGGCCAAGCCTCACGAGGCGGACGACACAAGACCTCCTCTGGAGTGGCCTAGTTGGGTAGGCTCACGAGGGGCAGAGATAACAAGGCGAGGCAAACCTAACGAGGCTCTCGTGACGTGAGCCATGACGATCGACACCAGGCGGGCGCCAGGCAGTCACCAGCGCGCGCAGCGTCCTTGTTTCCTCTTTGGTGCTAAGGAAGCCAGCACAGGCGAGGAGTACCGAGGCATCAGACAAAGGTTTCCATATCAGTGCAACAAGACCAAGACCAGAAGGACGGCAAGACGGAGGTCATTGTGGATCCCAAGACGGTGTCACCACCAGAGCCTTTCGCAGGCAGAGACCACCTTTGTCAGGATAGCTTGTACTAGTTGTCCCCCTTCAAATTTGCCCGCCGTTGTTGGCTCCCTTCCCGCTCAATATTTGGGAAGAGGACCAGGGCCTCTATAAATAGGACTAGCCACCACCATAGGCAAAGGACGGATCATCAAGATCATCCCCACACACACAAGTTAGCCAAAGATGAGAACACCTCACCCATGAGGCTGTTCTTCCCGTTGTATCATTCATCAGCCCAAGAGGCAATCCACCACCACACTGGAGTAGGGTATTACACCACAATGGTGGCCCGAACCAGTATAAATCTTGTGTATTTCTGTGTTGCAAGTTCGTCGAGTTCGTCCGTGAGATCTTAGCGAGCTAGGGTGTAGATCGGTGGGAGGAAAAGACTTCGCGCGCACCCCAGTGTTCGAACCTTAAGGGTTTGCCGGAACGCCACATCCGACAGACTCTGCAGAGCTACTATTGAGTGTCGAGGGTGATACCTTAAAACGCACTCCTGATGACATCTCTATAGTGTAGCTAATTGGTCATGGATTCCGGAGGGTTATTCCTCCTTCATCACTCCCGATAACGACTCTGTTGAGCAACACCTTAAGTGTGAACCCTCGAGGGTGATTCCTCTAAGGTCACCTTGATGGTTACATCAAGTGGAATCCATCGAGGGTGATTCCTCAGATTCTCCCTTGGTGTTATGGACACACGGTTACTTTGAGTTTACCCCCCGGAACCATGTTAAAGATGGGTCGGCCCCGAGGGGTACCAGCGAGAGTTACCATTTCTGCGGGACTGGAGGGACAAGCGGTACCACCCTGAGTTCCTGATAATCCCCAAGTGCAGGGAATCATCGTAGCAATTCCCAAAGGTGGAAGTGATAAGTATGGAGTGTCGAACCCATAAGTAGCTAAAGGTAAGATCAATATTCTCTCAAGCCCTATCTGCCACTGATATGACTCTACATACATCGAACGTTTGCTTCCAACTAGAAACGAGAAATAAAAATACGTTGTGGGTATGAAGAGGATAACTTTGCATGGTATCAGAGAGATAAAATATAAAAGTTGGTGCTGTTATCATAAAGTTAGAATATATTACTAAATATTATAAATAGCGAGTGTGTAATAATGGTGGATCGGTGTGTGGAATTGTCTTAGGCAATTGTTAACAAGACCGGTATCGTCATTGCAATTTCATATGAGGGAGAGGCATAAGCTAACATACTTTCTCTTCTTGGAACATAGGCACTTATGATTGGAACTCTAGCAAGCATCCGCAACTACTAAAGATCATTAAGGTAAAACCCAACCATAGCATTAAAGCATCAAGTCCCCTTTATCCCATATGCAACAACCCTCTTACTCGGGTTTATGCTTCTGTCACTCAAGCAACCCACTATAAGCGAATCATGAATGTATTGCAACACCCTAAAGCGGGAATCCCTCACGCTTGCGCGACACAGAGGGCACAATAGGTCAGCACCAAAATAAAACAGACAACTCATACCAATCTAGATCATCAATCAACCCAAAGACAAAGGATATCTACTCAAAACATCATAGGATGGCAACACATCATTGGATCATAATATGTGGCATAAAGCACCATGTTCAAGTAGGGATTACAGCGGGGTGCGGGAGAGTGGACCGCGTAAAAGAGATGAGGATGGTGATGTTGATGAAGATGATCACCGCGGCGATGATTCCCCTCCCGATGACACTCCGGTGCCACCGAGAGAGAGAGAGAGGAGGAGAGGTTGTCCCCCTTGTGCTTCCTCCTCCATGGCCTCCCCCTTGGATGGGGAGAGGTTCTCCCTCTGGTCCTTGGCCTTCATCGTGATGATGGCCCCTCCGGGATCCTCCTCCATAGCCTCCGGTGATAATGGCCCCCTCCGGTAGGGTGCTAGAGAGGGCCTAGATTGATTTCTCATGGCTATAGAGGCTTGCGGCGGCGGAACTTCTGATTTAGGTTATTTTCTAGGGGGTTTCTGTATTTATAGGAATTTTTGGCGTCGGTTTCACGTCAGGGGGGTCTCCGAGTCGTCCACAAGATAGGGGCCCACGCCCAGGGGGTGGGGCGTGCCCCCACCCTCGTGGACGGCTCGTGACTCTTCTGGCCCAACTCTTTTACTCCGGGGGCTTCTTTTGGTCCATAAAAAATCATCAAAAATTGGCACGTCAATTGGACTCCGTTTGGTATTCCTTTTATGCAATACTCAAAAACAAGGGAAAAACAGAAACTGGCACTGGGCTCTAGGTTAATAGGTTAGTCCAAAAAATCATATAAAATAGCATATAAATGCATATAAAACATCTAAGATGGAGAATATAATAGCATGAATACTTCATAAATTATAGATACGTTGGAGACGTATCAGCATCCCCAAGCTTAATTCCTGCTCGTCCTCAAGTAGGTAAATGGTAAAAGAAATAATTTATGAAGTGTGAATGCTACAAGTGCATAAGTTTCATCGATGATAGTTCCAATCACTTTTTCTAGCATCATTATATATCATAACAGTAGCTCAACTCATGAAACTTCTCATGATCAAGTAACAAGCTATTCACATGTTAAAGTATAGATCATAAACTTTCTTGAAAACTAACAAACCGTGCTCTTAGTCATCAAACAATTGCAATTCATCTTATTTTTGGGAAGGGTCTATGTAAGAGCTTTGATTCAGCAAACTCCACATACTCAACTATCATTTAATGTTTCACAATAGCTAACACTCATGTGATATTTATGGGTTCAAAGTTTTAATCGGACACAGAGAAAGATAGGGGCTTATAGTTTCTCCTCCCAACCTTTTACCTCAATGGTAATGTCAACAATAATAATTTATGAGAACCTACATCCAAGTGGATATATATATCCAGATCGATCCAACACAAAGTGCTTGCCAAAGGAAAAAGTGTAAAAAGGAAAGGTGATGACCACCATGACTCTTGTATAAGGGTAGAAGATAAAAGTAAAAGATAGGACCCTCGCAGAGGGAAGCAGAGGTTGTCATGCGCTTTTATGGTTGAATGCACAAAATCTTAATGCAAAAGAACGTCACTTTATATTGCCACTTGTGATATGGACCTTTAATATGCAGTCCGTCGCTTTTATTTCTTCCACATCACAAGATCGTATAAAGCTTATTTTCTCCACATTAATAGATCATACATATTTAGAGAGCAATTTTTATTGCTTACAACAATGACAACTTACTTGAAGGATCTTACTCAATCCATAGGTAGATATGGTGGACTCTCATGGCAAAACTGGGTTTAAGGATATTCGGAAGCACAAGTAGTATCTCTACTTGGCAAAGAATTTGGCTAGCATGAGGGGGAAAGGCAAGCTCAACATGTTGGATGATCCAAGACAATATAACATTTTGAATATAGGAAAACATAACCCATTAAGTTGTCTTCCTTGTACAACATCAACTTTTCAGCATGTCATATTTTAATGAGTGCTCACAATTACAAAAGATGTCCAAGATAGTATATTTATATGTGAAATCTCTCTTCCTTCAATATTCTTTCATGAATTGTTCAAGTGACCAGTTCTGCGTTTGCTAACTTCCAATAAGTTTACTACCTATACTTATTATGTGTGAAGTCATTACTCCCCATGTTGTAAGCATATGAAAAGTATATAAATTCAAATTTATGATATTCAATTCATTCAACCTTTTACTAATAGGATATATGTGAAGCACGTGAGTATATGACAAACTACTCCAAAAAGATATAAGTGAAGAATACTAAGTAGTCAAATAATTAAATAGCCATGGGAGGATTCTTCTTCATTCAAGATTTTAGATCCAATGATTTTATTCAAACAGCAAGTAAAATTTAAAATATGCTCCAAGCAAGACACATATCATGTGACGAATAAAAATATAGCTCCGAGTAAGGTATACCGATAGTTTTGAAGACGAAAGAGGGGATGCCTTCCGGGGCATCCCCAAGCTTAGGTGCTTGAGTCTTCCTTGAATATTACCTTGGGGTGCCTTGGGCATCCCCAAGCTTAGGGTCTTTCCACTCCTTATTCTCCTCATATCGATATCTCACCCAAAGCTTGAAAACTTCAATCACACAAAACTTAACGGAACTTCGTGAGATAGGTTAGAATGATAAAGAGTAAACCATTCACTTTGGTACTGTTAAAGACAAGGTTCATAATTGTTCTCACACAATTCCTACTGTACCATATCATTTCTACAATTTATATTGAGAAATATAAGCCATAGAAACTAGAAAACAAGCAAACTATGCAATGAAAACAGAATCTATCAGAAACAGAACAAGCTGTAATGATCTGAACACCAACCATACTTCTGCTACTCCACAAATTATGAAATAAATTGGTAGACGTGAGGAATTTGTCTATTAATCTTCTGAAAAAATAATCAACTCAATCTCACTCATCTGTAAAAAATGACAGCTAATCTCGTGAGCGCAAAGTTTCTGTATCTTAATCATGAGAACACACAAAAACAATAAGGGTAAATATTGGGTTGTCTCCCAACAAGCGCTTTTCTTTAATGCCTTTTAGCTAGGCATGATGATTTCAATGATGCTCACATAAAAGATAAGAATTGAAACATAAAGAGAGCATCATGAAGAATATGAATAGCACATTTAAACCTAACCCACTTCCTATGACTAGGGTTTTTGTGAGCACACAATTTATAGAAACAAGGATCAACTAGCATAGGAAGGCAAAACAAGGATAACTTCAAAACTTTAAGCACATAGAAAGGAAACTTGATATTACTGCAACTCCTACAAGCATATATTCCTCCCTCATAATAATTTTCAGTAGCATCATGAATGAATTCAATAATATAACCATCACACAAAGCATTCTTTTCATCATCTACAAGCATAGAAGTTTTACTACTCTCCACATAAGCAAAATTCTTCTCATTCAGAATAGTGGAATCATTACTAACTAAAGTTGACACTCTTCCAAATCCACTTTAGAATATAGTATTATTCATACTCCAAAAAATATAAGTGAAGTTCATGGAGCATTCTACAATTAATATAGACTAACCAATATCCAAGCTAAAAATATATAAGTGAAGCACACGAAGCATTCTATAAAACCATACTCAAAAGATTTAAGTGAGGCACAAAGAGCAATTCTATAAGATCATACTTAAAAGATATAAGTGAAGCACATGAAGCATCCTATAAATCAATGAAGGGCTATCTCATACTAGCATGGTTCTTAAAGGAAAAATAGAAAACACAAAGGACACAAATCATGTGAACAAAACAAAAACTGAGGTATACCGATAATTGTTGAAGAAGAAAGATGGGATGCCAACCAAGGAATCCCCAAGCTTAGATGCTTGAGTATCCTTGAGATATTTACTTGGGGTGCCTTGGGCATCCCCAAGCTTGAACTCTTGCCTCTCTTTATTCTTCTTATATTGATATCTCCTCGATCTTCGAACACTTCATCCACACAAAACTTTAACAAAAACTTTGTGAGATCCGTTAGTATAATAAAGCAAATCACTACCTTTAGGTACTGTTGCAAACTCATTCCTGTCGGATCTCGGGTTCTGGCAAAACCCTCAAGGGTCGAACACTGGGGTGCGTGCGAAGATCTCCCCTACCGGTCCACGTCCTAGGTTCGCTAAGATCTCAAGGGCAAACTCGACGAACTCACAACACAAAGGACACAAGAGTTATACTGGTTTGAGCCACCATTGTGGTGTAATACCCTACTCTAGTGTGGTGTGGTGGATTGCCTCTTGGGGTAAGGATGAACAGTACAAGGGGAAGAACAGCCTCCTGAGGCGAGGTGTTCTTGTGCTTGGTGGGTGTGAGGACGAACCGAATGAGTTTCTGAGCCCCCCTACTATGGTGGCTAATCCTATTTATAGAGGCCCTGGTCCTCTCCCCAAATATTGAGCGGGAAGGGAGCCAACAACAGCCAATTTGAAAGGGGATAACTAGTACAGCTTATCCTGACAAAAGCAGTCTTCGCCTGCAAAAGGCTCTGGTGGTGACGCCGCCTTGGGCTCCATGGTGAACTCCGTCTTGCTGTCCTTCTGGTCTTGGTCTCGTTGCAGTGATATGGAAACCTTTGCTTGACGCCTCGGTACTCTGCACCTGCGCTTGCTTCCTTAGCACCAAAGAAGAAACAAGGACACTGTGCGCGCTGGCGCCTGCCTGATCTTGATCGTCATGGCTCACGTCATTGAAACCTCACAAGGTTTGCCTTGCCTTGAACTCTCCGCCCCTCGCGAGCCAGCCTGGTGAGGGCGCTCCCGAGAAGGTCTTGTGTCGTCCGCCTCGCGAGGCTTGGCCCCTCGCGAGGGTCTTGAGTGCTTGTTGGTGAAGATGGGCTGTACGGGCCCGCTCATAGAGCCACGCCATGGGCCGCAGGCAGGCAAGTCTGGGGACCCCCGTTCCCAGAACGCCGAAAGTAGCCCCCGGGCCCAAGGCACGCTCGGGCTTGACTTCAAGGCGAAGCCAAAGGTCAAGTGCAGAGGGTCGCGGGCCCCAATAGCCTACTGCCTTGGTCGACGCGTGGCGGTTGATTGGGCGTGGGCATCTCCGCTTCCCCACGCAGCCTCGGCAACTGCCCGACTTGACAAGTCCCTTTTGTTTCCTGCGAGGAATTAGGAAATGCCCCGTGGGTGTGTGTAAAGGTTTTGTAATGCCTCTTGTTAATATTGTCCTTATTATGAACTAGCGTGAGCGCGAGTCCTACTTTAGTTCGGTCTCCATTTCCGACCTCGTGACGACCTGGCGCTCTACACTGACAGGTCCCGGTCCCTAGGCAGGCTGCAGCCGTCGCTGGTATGCCAGGTCGCGTGCCGTGGTCAAAGCCAGGAGGTGAGCGGCTCGAGGTCTAGTAAGAGTTCCTGAGGCACGATGCTTAGGAGGTCCCCTTTAGCACTCAAGCTGCCATCGAGAGGTAAGAAAGGGGTGTGACGTTGCTGCGACAGGGCTGCGGTTAGTATGGTTCTTAGTCCTTAGCGGTTTAGCCAACCCGGGCTCGGGACTTATCTTGACGGTCCAGAGTTGATTCCTCATGATGCGCTAGATTCGTGTATAGGCGTCCGAAGCATAGCTAAGCCAGGCCCATGCGAGCCTCCCCCCTTCTCCATGCTCTCCTTCGTGCTCTGCGTCCTCAGGTCCAGGCCCTCGAGCGATCTCAGCCGCCGCTGGTATGCCAGGTCACGTGCCATGGTCAAGGCCAGGGGGTGAGGGCTGGAGAGCCAGTAAGAGCTCCTAAGTCGCGATGCTCAGGATCCCCCTTTTAACGCGCAAGTGGATTGCATGGGAGAAGAGGGAGCTTGCGGTCCCGCCCGCCGTCGCCTTCAGGAGATTCCTGCAAGCCAGCACAAGGAGAGACATAGTTTGCCATTATGGTTGCCAGGACGCTGCTGGTTGCTCCACGAGGAGATGAAGGCACTGAGGGCCTGGTGAGGTGACGTGCGCGGGGCATGCCGTGAGCCAGAGCTCGACCGCTCAGGTTTGTCGACGTTGCAGGGACGGACCCGAGCACAAGCGTCGTGCCAGCGTGAGTAGCCCCCGTGGCGGGTGAGAATCAAGTAGGTGATGGTCATAGGTAGATTAAGCATGGAAAGCAAACTAGCTCAGGTAAATGCATGAATGATACGCGCCACTGGGTCCGGCCTGAGCGGCTTGGGGATGATGCAGCCCGAGGGGCACCCCCAGCAAGGTAAGCTAAAAACATAAACAAGAAAGGACACATGCCACAGGGACGGACCCACGTGGCCTGGGAATGATGCAGCCCTGGGGGCGCTCCCAGCTAAATGAACTTGGAAAATGTCACCTGGTTCTGTTGATGAAGGGGGTGTTGAGCCAGCTGAAGGTACGCAACGAAGGGGTCGCTCCTCACGAGCCACCGGGGCCCTGAGCCTCGGGAGGCTCTGGGAGTCCAGGTGGTTCCTTGAGGATCGTCGCCATCTCCACCAGGACTGCATGGTGCCTGGCCTCCCGACCCGCCATGGCGCTCCGCAGGTTGCGCTGGAAGGCAGCAGGCACGCTCGGCAGGCCAAATGGCATACGAACGTAGCTGTGAGGTGGACCTTCGCAGCGCCCAACACACGAAGGCCAGAAGCGCTCCTAAGATGCGGCTCGGTTGAGCCCTAGGACATCGATATAGACGCGCAGCCCGACATCCTCGCCGGGATGGGTGGCTGCGCCAGGTGAACGGAGATTGCCGCGCATGGCCCTCGCATCTTGCAGCTCCTGGGTGGTCCTGGTAATGAACTCCAGAGCGCTGGGCGCTCCTCGTCTTGTGTCCTCCTGAGGGTGACGTGCCACAAAGCACGCCTCTAGATGGTGCCCGAGCGCCTCCCTCGTGATGTTGGCAAGGTCTGAGGCCCTCCAGAAGAGAGCCCCCGAGCCCTGCCCGAGGAGGGCGCCAGGCGCGCCTTCCTATGCATCAGAGGGAGGCGCCCCAGGTGCGGGCGCTGATCCTGACGAGGTGCCACTTGCGGCGCTGCCCTCCTGAGGTCCGGCACGGAGTAGCTACTTCTTCTTATTGGGGGCGACCTCAGGAGGGTACCGAGCTGCATTGTTGCCGGGGTCTTCGATTGACGCTGCTTGGAAGGTGCGCTCTAGGGAGCACACCACATCCCTTTCTTCGCATGGGACCGTGATGATCCCGCCGCTTCCTGGCATCTTGAGGACGTTGTAGCCGTGGTGCGTCACGGCCATGAACTTGGCCAGGGCTGGATACCCGAGGATGGCATTGTATGGCAGACGGATGTGGGCGACGTCGAAGTCGATGAGCTCGGAGCGGTAGTTGTCGCGCTGTCCGAAGGTGATAGGGAGGCGGACCTGCCCGGCCAGGGTGGTGGAGCCGTCGATCACTCCTAAGAAAGGCTTGGTGGGCTGAAGCTGATCATACGGCACTTGGAGGTTGTCAAACGTGTCGACGGACAGGACGTTGAGCCCTGCGCCGCCATCAATGAGAGTCTTGGTAACTTGCATGTTGCTAATGACTGGTGAACAAAGCATCGGGAGGGCGCCGGCCGTAGCTGCGCACTTGAGCTGATCTGTCGAGCTGAACATGATGGCGCACTTGGACCATCTGAGCGGGCGCGTGGCCTCGAGCTTGGGGATGACTGCATTCACTTCACGAGCGAACTGTTTGAAGATACGCTGTGAGGCTGGGGCTTGAGCTTCGCCAAGATGCAGGTGATGGCACGCGGCTCCTGGAAGCCCCCATCCCCCTCGTCCTGATGGTGGTCGTCATTCCTTCTTGGTGGTGGCGGTAGTGGAGGGAGACCGGCGTTGCCCTGAGGACGATCCTCACGAGGCTGATCCCTCCAGGCGCCCTCGCGAGACTGATCCTGCCAGCGGTCCTCACGAGGCCGGTTGCGCCACTCCTGGCACGGGCCACGGTCATCCCAGCATCCGCCACCACGTCCTCCTCCTCCGTCGTAGCCCTGGTCGTTGTGCTCGGGGCGCCGACCGAAGCATCCTTCTCTAATGGCTCTGAGCTCTTGACAGTCGCTGGTGTTGTGGCTATGGAGGTTATGGAAGGCGCAGAACGGTTGGCTACTCTTGGATGACTCGGGCTGGTCCCTACCGCGCTTTGTGTCCGACTCCGCCGCAAGCACAGCTGCTCCCTTGCGCTTCACGTCTTTAGCCTTGGCTTTCTTCTCCTTCGGGTCCACAGCCGGGAGCTCGAGGAGGGAGAGGCGCCCCTCCTCAGCTCTTGCGCACTTGGTCGCCAGGTTGAACAGCTCCAGAGACGTGCACAGCTCCTCGTGGATGGCGAGCTCCTCCTTCATCTTGACGTCGCGGACGCCATCGGAGAATGCGGAGATGATGGCCTCATCCATCACCTTGGGGATCTTGAGGCGAACGTTGTTGAAGTGCTGGATGTACTTCTGGAGGTTCTCTCCTGGTTGTTGGTTGACGCGGCGTAGGTCACCCGCAGCCGGTGGGCAGTCATGAGTGCCTTGGAAGTTGGCAACGAAACGGTCGCGCATCTCGTTCCAGGAGGAGATCGAGCCTGGAGGCAGGTTCAGGAGCCAGGAGCGGGCACCATCCTTGAGAGCCATGGGGAACCATTTCGCCATGACTTTCTCGTCGTCGTTGGCCGCCTCGATGCTCAGCTTGTAGAGCTGCAGGAACTCCGCAGGGTCGGGGGTGCCTTCATAGCGAGGAGGCAGATCCCGCTTGAACTTGCCCGACCAAGAGATGCTACGCAACTCAGGGGTGAAGGCGCGGCAGCCTGCCGTGGTCACCGGGACTCTGCGCTGGTGGAGAACTTGTCCTTGATGGGGTCTGCGCACCACCGCCGCAGGCGGCACGCGGTCTTGCCATGGTGGTGCAGGGAGCGCGGGGGCATTTCCTCGTGGCCGAGGGACTTCTTGGCAGCTTATTTCTTCTTGCACGGGCGTCGGACATGGTAGGTCGCGCCGTCGGGCCGCGCGCCTGGGTGCCAAGACTCCATCTTGGGGCAGAGGTGGTGGAGGCGGTCCATGGGCCGCGCCGCCCACGGCTAGCGGAGGGCGAGGCAGCGAGAGGGACGGCGTAGGGGAGCCCCCCGCGGCACTGACAAGCTCGGCGATGTGCTCGAGCCAGTCCTCGTAGAGGTCGTCGCTGGGGCGGTAGCGCAGGAGCTCGCGCGCCATGCATAGAGCGGCCTGCGCGTCCACGGGAGAACGATGAGCGTGGGATGACGAATCGGCCGGGGTCAGCGATGGAGTGGCGGTGCAGCCGTCCCGCCACACCGAGGGGTGCAGCAAGGATGCTTGCTGCTCGTTCCCTGCCGGGCCGGTGGCGGCGTTGGCGGCAGGCGACGGAGAACGACGGGGTGGCCCGCCGCCGGGAGCCGTCTGAGCATTGCGGGCGGCGAGGGCAGCCCGACGCTAAGCGCGAGCGCGGTGAGCGTCCGCCATGCAGACGATGAAGCAACGGGACGCGGAGCGACGGAAGGGGAGCTTCGGCGCACCCCTAGGCCAAATGTCGGATCTCGGGTTCCGGCAAAACCCTCAAGGTTCGGACACTGGGGTGCACATGAAGATCTCCCCCTACTGGTCCACGTCCTAGCTTTGCTAAGATCTCAAGGGAAAACTCGACGAACTCGCAACACAAAGGACACAAGATTTATACTGGTTCGAGCCACCGTTGTGGTGTAATACCCTACTCCAGTGTGGTGTGGTGGATTGCCTCTTGGGCTAAGGATGAACAGTAAAAGTGGAAGAACAGCCTCCCGAGGTGAGGTGTTCTTGTGCTTGGTGGGTATGAGGATGAACTGAATGAGTTTCTGAGCCCCCCTACTATGGTAGCTAATCCTATTTATAAAGGCCCTGGTCCTCTCCCCAAATATTGAGTGGGAAGGGAGCCAACAACGGCCAATTTGAAAGGGGACAACTAGTACAACTTATCCTGACAAAAGCAGTCTTCGCCTGCAAAAGGCTCCGGGGGTGACACCGCCTTGGGCTCCATGGTGACCTCTGTCTTGACATCCTGCTGGTCTTGGTCTCGTTGCACTAATATAGAAACCTTTGCTTGACGCCTCGGTACTCTGCGCCTGCGCTTGCTTCCTTAGCACCAAAGAGGAAACAAGGACACTGTGCGCGCTGGCGCCCGCCTGGCGCCTGCCTGATCTTGATCGTCATGGATCACGTCATTGAAACCTCGCGAGGTTTGCCTTGCCTTAAACTCTCCGCCCCTCGCAAGCCAGCCTGGTGAGGGCGCTCTCGAGGAGGTCTTGCATCATCCGCCTCGTGAGGCTTGGCCCCTCACGAGGGTCTTGAGTGCTTGTTGGTGAAGATGGGTCGTACAGGCCCGCTCGCAGAGCCACGCCGTGGGCCGCAGGCAGGCAAGTCTGGGGACCCCATTCCCAGAATGCCGACAATTACAATTTCATATTAGAATTATATCTACTGTATTCCAACTTCACCATGGTTCATACCCCCCGATACTACCCATAGATTCATCAAAATAAGCGATCAACACATAGAAAACAAAATTTGTCAAAAACAGGACAGTCTGTAGTAATCTGGAAGTTTACTATATTTCTGTAACTCCAATAATTCTAAAACAAATATGACAATTTGAACAACTTATACATAAGTAATGTGCAAAAAGTTTCAGACCCATTTTACTTTCCAGTAAAAAATGTAAATTCACGCGCTACAGCCAAAGTTTCTGTTCTTGTACTGTACAAAGTATACAAGCAATCTAATCATCCTAAAACCAAGGCTTGGCACATTATTTTTATAATACAATGGATATATCCAAGGGGATAATTATTTTCAGTGAATCTTCCATGAATTTTTTACATTGTTTCCATGAGCATGAACACAAGTGTTCAAGGTCGACCGTCACTTCTCCAATGCATAGCCTTCCAATCACTTCTCTTATTGAAAAACTTTTTAGGTATGAGAGGCAAGTAATTTTTTTTGTATTTTCATTCTTTAATTTTTTTGTATGTTTCACCCACAACTAAACAGAAACAAAAAAGGAAAAACAAAACCTACTTACTGAAGAAAGCAACAAGCACACACGAGAATATCAACCCCACGCTATTGCTCCCCGACAATGGCGCCAGAAAAGAGCTTGATAATCCCCAAGTGCAGGGAATCATCGTAGCAATTCCCAAAGGTGGAAGTGATATGTATGGAGTGTCGAACCCACAAGGAGCTAAAGGTAAGATCAGTATTCTCTCAAGCCCTATCTGCCACTGATACGACTCTACGTACACCAAACATTTGCTTCCAACTAGAAACGAGAAATAAAACTACGTTGTGGGTATGAAGAGAATAAATTTGCATGTCATCGGAGAGATAAAATATAAAAGTAGGTGCTGTTATCATAAAGTTAAAATATATTACTAAATATTATAAATAGTGAGTGTGGAATAATGGTGGATCGGTGTGCGGAATTGTCTTAGGCAATTGTTCACAAGATCGGTAGTCGTCATTGCAATTTCATATGAGGGAGAGGCATAAGCTAACATACTTTCTCTTCTTGGATCATATGCACTTATGATTGGAACTCTAGCAAGCATCCACAACTACTAAAGATCATTAAGGTAAAACCCAACCATATCATTAAAGCATCAAGTCCCCTTTAGCCCATACGCAACAACCCCTTTACTCGGGTTTATGCTTCTGTCACCCAAGCAACCCACTATAAGCGAATCATGAACGTATTGCAACACCCTAAAGCAGGAATCCCTCACGCTTGCGCGACACAGAGGGCACAATAGGACAACACCAAAATAAAACATACAACTCATACCAATCTAGATCATCAATCAACCCAAAGACAAAGGATATCTACTCAAAACATCATAGGATGGCAACACATCATTGGATCATAATATGTGGCATAAAGCACCATGTTCAAGTAGGGATTACACCGGGGTGTGGGAGAGTGGACCGCGTAAAAGAGATGAGGATGGTGATGTTGATGAAGATGATCACCGTGACGATGATTCCCCTCCCAATGGCACTCCGGTGCCACCGAGAGAGAGGAGGAGAGGTTGTCCCCCTTGTGCTTCCTCCTCCATGGCCTCCCCCTTGGATGGGGAGAGGTTCTCCCTCTGGTCCTTGGCCTTCATGGTGATGATGGCCCCTCCGGGATCCTCCTCCATAGCCTCCGGTGATGATGGCCCCCTCCGGCAGGGTGCTAGAGAGGGCCTAGATTGATTTATCGTGGCTATAGAGGCTTGCGGCGGCGGAACTTCTGATCTAGGTTATTTTCTGGGGGTTTCTATATTTATAGGAATTTTTTGCGTCGGTTTCACGTCAAGGGGGTCTCTAAGTCGTCCATGAGATAGGGGCCCACGCCCAGGGGGTGGGGCGCGCCCCCACCCTCGTGGACGGCTCAGGACTCTTCTGGCCCAACTCTTTTACTCTGGGGGCTTCTTTTGGTCCATAAAAAATCATCAAAAATTGGCACGTCAATTGGACTCCGTATGGTATTCATTTTCTGTAATACTCAAAAACAATGGAAAACAGAAACTGGCACTGGGCTCTAGGTTAATAGGTTAGTCCCAAAAATCATATAAAATAGCATATAAATCCATATAAAACATATAAGATGGATAATATAATAGCATGAATACTTCATAAGTTATAGATACGTTGGAGACGTATCAGTTCCTGACAGTCTGTTGTGATTCAGGTTTATCGTGAGGGTACCCGCGAGAGATGTGGAGTCGGGTTGACTTGGAGAGTACCTGTGAGATAACTATGCGACATAGCCGTGAATTCTTAGCCCTTGTTGTAAGTCCGTGATATGGGCCGATGGGACCATAGATCATGGATCATTGATCGTCTTCGCACACTCCCAAGACATCAATGGTTTGGATATGTGATCTGATTAGGCCTCTGGCCTTTTTGCACTGACCACCACATGAGAATAAGTATGGGCACTCTGCGTCGTACGTTTCTTCCGAAAGCTCACTGACATCAGCACCTGCTTTGTATAAAGAGGTAGCTAGGACTGACCCCGACCATCTACGCAATGTGCAGGAGTGCAAAGGGCAATAGGGGCAAGACCCCTGCGAGCTTAGGATGTAGACCGGCATGCTGACCTCTTTGTTGATTCTAGGTAGGGCTACGACGCGTCGATCAGCCAAGGCCAGGCATGACCCAGGAAAGTGTGTTCGGTCGGAGTTAATCGAGCGTGTTGGGTAAGTTTGTGCACCCATGCAGGGAAGTTAATCTATTCGAATAGTCGTGTCCACGATAACGGACGCTTGGAGTTGTATCCCGATCTATACAACTAGAACTGGATGCTGTAGACATGAAATGGATATGATGGCTCCGGCATTGGTTTCTCGCAGGGAGTCGAGAAAGGATCTCAGGGCGATACTACAACATAAGTGCTATGTCGGGGGTTGGGTGCGACATATGCCAAAGGATGGCTTATCATGGTGGGAGCGAGTAGAACGTCGCCGGTGCCTGGAAACGGGATGAGGCATAGACACGAACGCCGGCGTACTTTACCCATGTTCGAGGCTCTCCTAGGAGATAACACCCCTAGTCCTGCTCTGCGGGGTCTCCGCATGATCACTAAGGCGCAAGTGAGTACAATGGTGCTCCTTGAGTTGTATGCTGGAGGTAGGAGAAGGCAAGGCTAGCTCTCTCCTTCCTCTATGGGCTGGTCTAGTTCTAACAGGTTGGGAACCCTTTGCATGGGTGCCCTGGGGGGTTTATATAGGCCTACCCCGTAGGGGTACAATGGTAATCCGGCCGGGCGTAGGGCCCGGCCGTCAGTCTCTTCGGCCGCCGGCTTCTCCGCCGACTGCTGGGGCCTGCCGCCTGGTGGGCCCCGCCGACTGGTTGGGTACGGGGCCGACAGGCCGCCCCCGCCGCTCTCAGGTCTAGTCGGTTGCTGATCGTTGTAGCCGTGACTCTAATGACGCAGGCTTGGTCAGCGGATCGTGGCTACAGCTCCGCCGCCTGGCGGGCGATTACTGTAGCCACTCTGTGTCTCGTCTGATTAATGGCGCGTGGGACCCGAGGAAGGGGCGGGCCGACTGCTGGGGGCCGACCTCCCTCGGGTCCGACTGGTGGGGCTCTAGCCGTCTTCCGGGCTCTCGCTGATTGGTGGGGCCCGTCGTCCTTGGGCCGTACCGACAGGCCGTCGTGGGAGCAGGACTCCGCCTGCTTGTGGTGATGTCAGGGATGGCGTGGCAACAGTGCCGTGCCCGGCGGAGATCTCCGCCGATACGGTGCACTGTGGCCACGCATGTCCCTAGATGGGGGGGATGGGCTGCACTGTAGCCATCCCCTGTCTTGTCTTTCTTGATGAGGGCGCGGTTTTGTTGGCGCCACGGGCCGACTGCTAGGGGCCGGCTTCTCTAGAAGCCGCCAACTAGGAGCCGGCGGGTCTTGAAGTCGGTCTCTGGAACTCGGCCGTCTATGGGCAGCCGGCTATTCCTTCAGCCGGCCACCAGAAGGCGGCACTTCATCTTGGTGCCTTGAGGGGTGCAGCCAGCCCAGATGTCTTGAAAGGTTCTGGGCCTCGGGTTAGCCTACCCGTGGCCCATTACTCCGACAGTAGTCCCTGAAGCTGGTGAGGTACCGCGGCTGAGCAGCCGAGGAGCCTAGCAGTTTTCTTCTCCGAGTGCCTGAGGTGGAGCTTTGTCCGACTTCTGCTGGGCCGACTGGCGGGAGTCGGCCGCGCCCAGTCTGACTTATCCAAACTTCGAACGCGTCGGCGGAAACCCAGTGTCGTGCTAGCTAAGCCTCCAGGCCGCCGCCTGTTGTGGTCATGTCTCATCGCGCCAAGCGCCCGGGCCAGTCTGCTAACCCACGCCGCGATGGAACACACCTGCGGGCGGGGCCCGCCACTACCACGCCTCGGCGCGCGAGCGGATCCGCTGCAGCCGAGGTGGGCGGTTGGGGTCCCCGCGGAGTTACTGCGTGCAGTATTTTGCACGATAAACGTGGGGGCGTGGGATCATGGGCGCAGTAAATCCCACGATCGCCCCCTCGGCTTCGTAGCCCGCAGGCCTATAAGTAGGGGGAGGAGGGGGGAGTGGCGGAGCATGCGCGTCCCTCCTTCCTATTATTTCCTCCTTATTCTTCCTCTCGCCGAAGCGCCCCCAAGGCACGTTGAGAGCCGCGGTGGTTCGTCTCCGATGAGCTCATCTTCCAACCCCACGCCCCCCATGGCGCGCTCCGGAGCATGGGATGGCTCTAAGGTTCATGATGACCACATCGACTTCCTCCGCCAGACGCGGCGGCTCCCCAGCGAGGACCACGTGAGTGTCCGCCTTGCGCCGAAGAGGGAAATTTCGCTGGCGCCGGAGGAGGGCGAGTGGGTCGTCTTCCGCTCGCACTGCCTGTGTGGCCTCGGCCTGCCGATCAGCAGCTTCTTCCGATCCTTCCTCGAGTTCTACGGTCTCCAGCCGCACCACCTCACCCCGAACATGGTGGTGGTGCTGTCTGCCTTCATCACCTTGTGCGAGGGCTTCCTCGGCGTCCTCCCCACCATCGAGCTCTGGGGGGAGTTCTTCTACATCAAGCTCAGCACCCTCGTCGCGGGCGTGCCGGCTCAATGCGGCGCGCTCATCATGGTGCGGAGGCCGGCAGCCGAAAATCTGTTTCCTGCCATCTCGCTGATCAAGTCGGTGAAGATGTGGCAGCGGTCGTATTTCTACGTGAAGAGCGTCTTCGCGGAGGGCGACTGGGTCAACTTGCCGGCTTACGAAGCCGGCCCGCCGGCTGGGAGGCGGCCCAACTGGTCGTACCGGGCCAAGACGTTGTCGCCCTCCGGAGCCGCCGCTATCGCGCGGCTCCGAGTGCTGACACAGTCGGAGGGCCCGACCGGGCCTGAATTGCTATCCGGCTTCATGGCGCGCTGAGTGCTCCCGCTCCAGAGCCGCCCTCACATGATCTACCAGATGAGCGGACATCGGGACCCGAGTCGGCTGTGCACCAAGGAGATGCCTCACGCAGAGGTAGCTCACATGGTGAACTACCTTGCGAACTGCGAGCTCAGGGATGAGTGGTGGTTTGGCAAGGAGCCGTATTCACGCGCCAACCCCCCGCCTATTGTAAGTCGTTTGTCTTTTTTCTCTGTTTCTTTGTTGCCGAGTTCGTGTTGTCCAGCCTGACCAACCGGCCTTTGAACAGAGTCCCCTCCTCCAGCCGGCAGCCGACGCTGCGAGGCCAGAGCGCCAATCCTCCCCGACCGAGCGGAGAGCGACGTCGACGACCCCGATTTGGGGGCTGCGGCCTTGGAGGACGACGCCGAGGGAGGAGGCGGCGAAGCAGGCAGCCCGAGGCTTGGAGCCGACCTCGAGGATTGGCGTGATGATGACGCGGGGGAAGTCGCCCCGCGCCACCAGCCAGGAGCCGGCCAGCCGGGCGCGAGCTCGTCTACCGCGCCGGATGGCCAAGGTGGCGCAAAGAAGTGCAGGGCCGCGCCGAGCTTGTTCGGCAGCCGGCCAAAGAAGCCCAAGGGCTTGGCCGCGGTGACTAAGCGGGATGAAGCGGCCGCGAAGGCCATCCGCTTCCGCAAGGAGGTGAAGAAGCCGCAGCTGGTTTCCGCGTAAGTACCACCTTTATCTTGTACCTTCATTTTTTCCTTGTTGACTTTGTCTGAGTTTCTTCACTTTGTTTCCCTTGATCTAGGGCTCCGCTCTCTCTTGAGAAATCGGCCACCGCCTCCATCGTGGGGTCGGCGGAGACTTCCACCACCACTCGGCGGATCAATCCGGCCGCCGACCTCCGGGAGGCGAGGGAGCGGAACGGGTGAGAAGTGCACGAAGAGCAGGAAGCCGCCCGCTGGTAGAAGGCAGAGGCCGCCGCCTTGAAGAAGCTAGCGGAGGCCGAGGCCGCCGACGCGGCGAAGAAGCAGGCTGAAGAAGCCGCGCGCCGCGAGTTGGCGATTTTCATCACTCCCCTGAACTCTGTGCCGCCACCTCCGGAGTTTGTGGCGTAGACTGGGGAAACCGGGGGCTTGAACCCGGTCATGGAGAGGGACAACGGCGACGTCGCTATGCCGAACGTGATTGTGCCTCCACCGCCGCCGTCCGGGAGCGCGCAAGGCGAGCAGCCGGCGGACCCGCCGGTGCCGCCAACTGCAAACAAGGTGGGGACGGGCCTGACTCTTGAGGTCGCCACACCGACGCGTCGCCGACTTGCGAAGGTGGCCTCGGCGCCACGCCCGTTGGAGACTGACACCGCGAGCTCCTCGATCCCGGACACCGAGGCGACCAACGCCGCGCCCACTGGGTGGGTGTGGGTCGGCGGGATAGCCCTCTGAACAAGGCGATGCTGGATGTTCAAAACAAACTCCGCGCTGAAGCTGATGCCATCAAGAACTGCAACAAGGCATATCTGGCATCGCGAGAGGCCATCCGGGTATGCTTCTTGCTTTTTCGTTTTTAACTCTTGTATTGCTTCGTGGCTCGGAACTTAAATTAGCAGGCTCTAAGTGCTGATATCCTTGATGCAGGATTATCATAACCTTCGTGCTGCAGCCTACAACTCCAAGGTCTTGGAGTTGGATCAACATGCTGTCGACTTGTCGGAGAGACGGAGTAAGTCTTCTTCCCTTTCCGTGGGGGCGCGCTGTCGCACCCGCGGGCTGTAGTCCCCGAGATTCGGGCCGACTGCTGAGCAGTCGGGCCGGATCTCCCCGACGACTATTCTTCTTTCTGTTGATGACTCCTTTCTCCGTGGGGGCGCACTGGCACACCCGCGGGCTGTAGCCCCCGAGATTCTGGCCGACTACTGAGCAGTCGGGCCGGATCTCCCCGGTGACTGTTCTTCTTTGTTGGCAACTGACGCCCTCCTTTCTTCTTTTCTTTTGCAGAGGCCAACGCCACCTTGCAGCAGCAGCTGGGCGAAGCCAACATTGCGCTGCATGCTAAGGAGGAGGAGCGCAGCAAGTTGGCTGAAGAGCGCGACCGGCTTGTCGCACAACTGGCGGAACCGAAGGAGCTCCCCAAGAAAGCCTAGGAGGAGACGAAGGACAAGGAAACCAGCCTCCTTGCTGAGTTTGCAATCGAGCACTCCGCCTGGACCGACAAGGAGGCGATGCTGACTTCTGGCTTTCACGTGATCGAGGACATAGTCGATGGTGAGCTTCCCTCTTTTTCCTTCTTTGAGCTGCCGACTGTTGGTTGAGCTGGCTTCTCATCTTTACTTTTGGCTCTTTGCTTTCTGTCTTGGCAGACTTCTTCCCTGGTCACTCGAACGCCGCCAACCAGGCCATTGAAGCTGATCGCGAAGGACGGAGGGCGGACAGTGCGCAGCTTGCCGCCAACGCCCCCCGAACCCTTAACGAGCAGATCCTGAGCATCGAGGCCCGTCTTCGGCCGGCTCACCGGTTGCTGCGCCGGCTTCAGCGTGTCGGCGCCCAGGCGATCGCCGCCCTGTGGCCTGACATGCCGGCACCGCGCACTCCCAGTCGGACTGCCGACTGGCTGGAGGTGGCGGCCGGCCGTCTTGAGGCCTGGAAGGGCTCCTCGGCCCGGGCTGGAGTGCGCCGGGCCTTGGAGTTCGTCTAGGCATGGTACCCTGGGCTGAGCTAGCCCAGCTAGCCACATTCCGGCTGGAGGCTCAGGAGGAATTGGCGGTCGTGGAAGATGACCTCGTCAAGCGCGCGGCGTCAATCGCCGAATACACCGACACCAGCATCTTTGTCCCGGAGCGGGTTGAGAATGGCGCCGAGGCGCCGCCGGAATGGTTCGGGCTGAACCCGGAAGACGGCGAGGACTCGGCGGAGGTGATCGACTCTAGCGGCGAGGAAGAAGGCGAGGCGGAGGAGGAAGGCGAAGAGGAGGCACCAGAGGTCGGAGCGGACGGCCAGCCCCAGCTCGACCGCGCCTCCAGCAACGAGCCAGGCCCAACCGAGCCGGCTACCGCTGGAGGCGACCAAGCGGAGACTGACCAGCCGGCCGCTCCACCAACTGGCGCCGCTGATTCCTCTGATCCACCGAACCCGTCTACCGCTTCCTAGGCCGCCAGTTTATCTTTTGCTTTACCTGTCTATCAGTCTTGATGAACTTGTTAATTTTGCACAATTCCACCTGCGGGGTTTATCTTAAACTTGTGTTTTGAAGATCGGCCAAGGGCCTTTGTTATGTAAATATTTTTCCGAATTTTATCTTTTCTTGCTTGCTGCTCTTTGCTTTTTTCCTTTGCCGCCTTCCCTTGGTTGCTGTCTTGCCAGCCGAACAGCCGCTCTGCGGACTGTGGCTGGGTCAAGTACTTAGCTACTTCCGGGAAGGCAAGTACTTAGCCGTTTTTAGAACATTCTAGCAAGTTAAGGAGAAGCCGGCAAGACGGCTTCTCAAGAGTCGGTCGTAGAAGGCGGGAAGCCGGCTTAAACTATGCACGTGCTTTGTGTCCTTAGCCATTTTTCATGTGGACACCCTTTCTGCCTTGCTCCTGCCCACCAGACAGTCGCTCTGCGAGCTGCGGCTTCTGGCAGGAGACGGCTTAAGTGCCAACACATTACTTGTCTGGCTGCAGGAAGCATTTCATAGTACAAGGCGGCAAGTCCCCGGGCTGACTAGTCGGACCCGGTGCCAAGCAGCATAAAGAAAATGACATGCTCATAGGCATAATTCTTATCATATAGATAAAAGAGGGCAGTCCCCGAGCTCTTCTCGGGGGACCCAGAGTCTTCGTACTTTAATACAAAAGGTAGCGTGGTACATACTGCATCAACTGTAAAATCTTCGGAGGAGATTTGCATTCCATGGCCGCTCCGTCTCCTTGCCGGAGTCGTCCCTCTTGCGCGCTCGAAGCTTCTGGGCGTCGATCAGGTAGTACGAGTCGTTGCCCAACACTTTGCTGATGATGAAGGGGCCTTCCCAAGGCGCTAAGAGCTTGTGCTGGCCGGCTGTTCGCTGGATCAGCCGGAGCACAAGGTCTCCTTCTTGGAAAGATCTCGGCTTGACCTTCCGGTTGTAGTATCGACGCAGGCTCTGCTGGTAGATGCTGGACCGGCTGAGTGCCAACAGCCGGCCCTCTTCCAGCAGATCGACGCTGTCTTAACGTACTTCTTCTGCCTCTTCTTCGGTGTACATGGTGACTCGAGGGGAGTCGAATTCTATGTCCGTTGGGATGACGGCTTCGGCACCGTAGACGAGGAAGAAAGGCGTGAAGCCGGTTGACTTGTTCGGAGTTGTGCGCAGGCTCCAGAGGACGGCTGGCAGCTCGTCAAGTCAGCAGCCGGCCGAACGCTCCAGAGGCTCGACCAGTCGGGGCTTGATGCCGGACAAAATGAGGCTGTTTGCTCGCTCCACCTGGCCGTTTGACTGTGGATGGGCAACGGACGCTAAGTCCAATCGGATGCCCTGTGTCGCGCAAAAACGGGCCAAGGCGCCTTTGGCAAAGTTTGTGCCATTGTCGGTGATGATGCTGTGCGGTATGCCATACTGGACGGTGATGTCGGAGATGAAAGTCACAGTTGTCGGACAATTCAGCTTCTTGATTGGTTTTGCTTCTATCCACTTGGTGAACTGTCCACCGCGACAAGTAGATGAGTCATGCCACCTAGCGCTGTTTTGAATGGTCCCACCATGTCCAGGCCCCAGACATCAAAGGGCCAGACAATGGGAATAGTCTTGAGTGCAGAAGCCGGCTGATGTGGCTTGGAACGGAACTTTTGGCACCCTTTGCATTTCTGGACCAAGTCTTTGGCGTCTTCTAGAGCAGTCGGCCAGAAAAAACCATGGCGGAAAGCTTTGGCGACAAGTGCTCTTGAAGCCGCATGGTGGCCACATTCGCCTTGATGGATGTCTTTGAGGATTGCTTGGCCTTGCTCCGGCTCGACGCAGCGCTGGTAGACACCGGTGACACTGCGCCTCACAAGCTCTTTGTTGACTATGGTGTATGCTGCTGCCCGGCATTGCACTTGCCTGGCCGAGATCTCATCAGTCGGCAGCTCTTTGTTTACCAGGAAGTTGAGGATGGGCTGGGCCCATGAAGGTGTTGCGATTTCTTCGACTGTCAGGACTGCAACTTGTACGAGGGCGGTTGGGCTGGGAGGCGGCGGGTTGGAGTCGGCTGCCGCTTGCTGGGTCGGTGAAGTCCCCGGGCCGGCTGCCGCAGTCCCCGGGCCGGGCTCTGAAGTCTTCGAGCTAGCCGCTGCAGTCCCCGGGCCGGGTTTTGAAGTCCCCGGGCCGGGTGCGACTGTCGCGGCCCCCGGGCCGCCTGCCGGAATTCCCGTGCCGGCTGCTGGAGCTCTCAAGTCGGATCCGACTGCTTCAAGAGGAGCCGACACGAAGATAGAATCCGACTCTGGCGATGGCTTAACAGACGAGTTGAGGAGGCGTTGTAGGGTGACGCCGGTCGGTATTGCTTGACGGGTGGAGCCGATTTGTGCCAAGGCGTCTGCTTGCTCATTGTCGTTTCTTGGCACATGGAGAAACTCGCACCCATCAAAATATCCATTGAGTTGATGTACGAGGAAGCGATAGCTCGCCATGTTTGCATCCTTGGCGTCCCAGTCGCCTGACGACTGCTGGACCACCAAGTCAGAGTCACCATAGCATAGGATCCGGTGAATGCCGAGTTCTTTGGCAAGCTGGAGCCCGTGAATGAGTGCCTCATATTCAGCGACGTTGTTGGAGGCGGCAAAATGGATTTGCAGCACGTATCTGAGCTTGTCGCCTTTGGGAGAGGTGAGGATGATGCCGGCTCCCAGACCGTTGCGCATCTTGGAACCATCAAATTGCATCAACCAATGGGTGGAGTTGGGCGCTGGCGGCAGGTACTGGGTCTCGGCCCAGTCGACGAGGAAGTTGGCCAGCGCCTGTGACTTGATGGCGGTGCAAGGCTTGTAGTAGATGGTGTAGGGGGCCAAATCGATGGCTCATTTGGCCACTCGGCCTGAAGCATCCCGGTTTCCAATGATCTCGGCTAGTGGGGCTGTGCATACCACAATGATTGGGTGCTCTTGAAAATACGGCTTCAATTTCTTGGCGGCAAAGTGCACGCCGTAGCACATCTTCTGGTAGTGGGGTTAGTTTTGCTTGGAAGCTACCAGCACTTCACTCAGGTAATACACCGGTCTCTGGACTGGTAGTGCCTTGCCTTCCTCCTTGCATTCTAGCACCATGACTGCGCTGACCACTCGGCTGGTGGCGGCGATGTAGAGAAGCATGGGCTCCTTAGGAGTCAGAGCCACCAGGACAGGTGGAGTAGTCAGCATCTTTTTGAGCTGGAGAAAAGCTTCATCCGCCTTGTCGTTCGACTCGAAAAAAGTGGTCTTCTTCATGAGCTGGTACAGGGGAAGAGCCTTCTCTCCCAGCCGACTAATGAAACGGCTGATGGACGCCAAACAGCCGGTGAACTTCTGCACATCCAGCAGTCGGGTGGGTACTTCCATCCTCTCGATGGCCTTGATCTTCACAGGGTTGCACTCTATGCCGCGCTCTGAGACCAGGAATCCAGGAAGCTGGCCGGCTGATACTCTGAAGACGCATTTCTCCAGGTTGAGCTTGATTTGAAACTGGCGTAGGTTCTCAAAGGTCTCTTTGAGGTCTTCTAGCAACGTTCCACTCTTATCTGTCTTCACCACAACATCATCCACATAAACGTGGGCGTTTCTGCCGAGTTATTTGAGGAGGCACTTCTGCATACAGCGTTGAAACGTGGTGCCGGCGTTTCTCAAGCCGAACGTCATGGTTAAGTAGCAGAAGGCTCCAAATGGTGTGATGAAGGCGGTCTTCAGTCTGTCGGCCGGGTTCAGCTTGATCTGGTGATACCCTGAGTATGCATCCAAGAAACTCAACAGCTCGCATCCGGCTGGGGAGTCTATCACTTGGTCAATTCTCGGCAAAGCAAACAGGTCTTTGGGGCAGGCTTTGTTGAGGCTGGTGTAATCAATACACATGCGCCACTGCTTGTTTTTCTTCAGCACAAGGACTGGGTTGGCCAGCCACTCTGGAATGAACACTTCCATGATGAAGCCGGCTGCCAGCAGCCGGGTTATCTCTTCTCCGACGACTCTTCTCTTCTCTTCTGACAGGCGGCGCAAGGGCTGCCTGACTGGCTTGGCATCAGACCGGACATGTAACTTGTGCTCGGCAAAATCCGTCGGAACACCTGGCATGTCTTTAGGTGACCATGCAAAGATGTCCCGATTCTCACGGAGGAAATCGACGAGCTCGCCTTCCTATTTGCTGTCGAGGTTTGCACCTATGACATCGCACCTCTCCGGGTGCTCCGGGTCCAAGGGTATCTTCTTTGTCTCCTTGGCCGGCTTGAACGAGCCCTCGACTTCCGACTCCTTGGGGTTGGGTGACATCTCCGGCTGCTTGCCTGCCCTCACTGCAACTCGGTCAAGGAGCCGCTTCTCGGCCGCGATCATGAGGGACTCGGCCAGCCGACTGCTATCTGCTGTGCAAGTGGACGACTTCTTGTAATCCCCTGCCATGGTCAGAATTCCCTTGGAACTCGGGATCTTCATCTTGAGGTAAGAATAGTGGGGGACCGCCATGAACTTGGCCAGAGCAGGCCGGCCAAGCAGTGCATGGTATGGGCTCTCGAGATCCACCACCTCAAACCAGACTGGCTCTCGTCGGAAGTGATCCTTGTCTCCAAAGAGGATGTCTATCTGGATCTTGCCTATTGGTGAGTAGGAAAGGCCAGGAACTATACCATGGAATACAGTCCGACTGAGCTGAAGCTGCCTTTGTTTGATTCCTAACTTCTCCATGGTATCTTTGTACAGAATGTTGATGTTGCTGCCGCCATCTATCAGAACTCGGGAAAACCGAGCAGCTCGCCTATCAGTGGCAAAGGTTGCATCCAGGACCAGGGCGTAGGAGCCGGGGTTGGGCATTACTTCCGGGTGGTCAACTCTGCTCCAGCTGATGGGCTTCTCGGACCAATGCATGAACTTGGGGGTCTCCGTTGCCACTGCATTCACCTCTTGCTGACGTTGTCGTCTACTGTGCTTATCATCATTTACGCTGGTGAACACGACATAAGCTCCATGCTCTTCAGGGTACTCGTCTTGTATGGCTCTGACTGGTCGAACCACCGGCTGCTAGGGGAGAGGAGGAGGCGGCTGCCCAGCAGGTGGAGGAGGTAGAAGGCCGTCTCCCTTGGCGAACCTGGTGAGCCAATGTCATTTCCAAGTGGTATGGTTGGACGGCTTCGCACCACTATGGAATTTACAAGGTGCGTCAAGAGTCTGCTCATATGAGAAAGCTGGCAGCCAATTGGGCTTGCCGCCCTTCTGGCGCTTGGACGGAGGCTGCCCCTCCGGCTGCTAGTCTTCGACTGTCGCCACCTGCCGGCTTGTGGAAGCTGGCTGCATGGCCTTGCGCTTGTTGTCGCTTGGTTGCTGGCGCCGACTGGTGTCGCGAGCCGGGGTTCGAGGAGCTTGCAGGGCTACTTTGCCAGATGCATCAACTTGGATTTCTGCCTTCATGGAGGAGTCGGCCGTGGCATATTTATCTGCTATGATCAGCAGCTCGTCGAGGGTCGCCGGCTCATCGCAGAGGAGTCGGTGCTTGAGGAGGGTGCCCTCTCGGCACCCAGCAGTGAAGTACTCGATAGCCTGCACCTCGTGCACGCCTTCGCAAGAGTTGCGGAGCTCGGCCCAGCGCGTGAGGTAGTCGCGAGTCGACTCATTGGGGCCTTGTACGCACAAGGAGAGCTGGCGAGGTTTGGGCGGCCACTTGTACGTGCTGGTGAAGTTGCGGATGAAGGCTTCGGTGAAGTCGACCCAGCTGTTGATGCTGCGGGGCTTCAAACCATTCAGCCATGTCCGGGATATGCCCTGGAGCATGAGCGGAACGTACTTCACAGCAACACGCTTGTTGCCGTTTGCTATGCTGACGGCTGTGGAGTAGTCGACCAGCCAGTCCTTCGGCTTCATGGATCCGGTGTATTTGGGCGTGTCTCTTGGGAGCGTGAACCCTTTGGGGAAGGGCTCGTCTCGAATGCAGGGGCCGAAACAGGGCAGACCCAATTCATCTTCCTCTTCTAGCGCCAGGGACCGGTGGAGACGGTCGATCCGGTGGCGGGCAACGTTCTCTCCGACTCCCTCTCGGCAGCCAAGGCGGTCGCTGAGTGTCGGGTGATCAACAGGCGGCGGGGAGACGCGCCTTTCCCTACGAGGGGGAGGAGGCGGACATTCATCTCGTCGTTTCACTGCTCTCGGGCGGCCGTCTTGGTCGCGCTCGATGGTGATGCGAGTCCGGCTGTGGCTGGCAGCCGGCTCCTTGTCTCTTCTTCCGCGGACGCCACCAGTTGGCGTCTAAGATGCCGCGCCTTGATCTTGGTGGGGAGGCGAATCGTCAATTCGCCGGTGGGGCACCTCAGTGCGGCAACCAGCCTCGTGCTGCTCAGCAGCCGCGTCGAGGAGCCGCTGGACGTGCTCCGCCATCTGGCGACGTTCTTCGCCCTCGAACTTGTGCAGCTCTTCCGCTGCCGCCTGGGCAGCTCGGATATTTTCCACGGGTGTGGCGTAGACGGGGTGACCTGCCCCGAACAGGTTGGCGATGGCCACGCCGCGCTACTGGACCGTGCCAAGGCGGCTGGGCCCAGCGGGAACTGGCGTGCCGCCCACAACGCGGTCCATCTCGTGCTGGTACGCTTTCGACAGGCGTCTCATGCTAGCCAACTTCTTGGCACCCTCGACGAGCTGGATCCAGCGTGCTTCCAGCATCTCGGCGTCGGCGTCTTCTGGGATGGGCGCTGTCAGGTCTTGGAGTGACGCATCGAGCGGGTTGTGAGCACCCCCGCCAGAGTGCTCGCTGTGGCCGATGAGTAGCACCTCCGTGACAGCGCTTTCACCGCTCTCCGTGCGAGGAAGCGGCTCGTCATAGACCACCACATGGGAGGGGAACATGTCGAGCGAAGCTGTGTCGGAGTCGACCAACATCAGGTCGGTGGAGCCAATGGATTCCAAGTCCGCAGCGGGCTCGCTGGCTACATGGAGCTGATCGAGGAGGCTGACGAGGTGGCTCTCAGGGCCATCATTTCTCGCATCGGACGCCGGCTCGTCGGAGAGGCGAACCTCGCCAACAAGGTCGGCGAGGCAGCTCGCCGCGCAGGCGATCTCCGTGCCACACAGTGCGTCGGCACAGACTCCATCTGGTGTGCCGGGCTGGCTACGCTCGCCAGGGAGGAAAAGGGTTCCCGTCCAGAACAGGTCTCTGGGAGACGGTGCACCTCACCCCATGGTGGGCGCCAAATGTTGGGGGTTGGGTGCGGCGTATGCCAAAGGATGGCCTATCATGGTGGGAGCGAGTAGAACGTTGCCGGTGCCTGGAAACGGGATGAGGCGTAGACATGAACGCCGGCGTACTTTACCCAGGTTCGAGGCTCTCCTAGGAGATAACACCGCTAGTCCTGCTCTGCAGGGTCTCCGCATGATCACTAAGGCGCAAGTGAGTACAATGGTGCTCCTTGAGCTGTATGCTGGAGGTAGGAGAAGGCAAGGCTAGCTCTCTCCTTCCTCTATGGGCTGGTCTAGTTCTAACAGGTTGGGAACCCTTTGCATGGGTGCCCTGGGGGGTTTATATAGGCCTACCCCCAGGGGTACAATGGTAATCCGGCCGGGCTTAGGGCCCGACCGTCAGTCTCTTTGGCCGCCGGCTTCTCCGCCGACTGCTGGGGCCTACCGCCTGGTGGGCCCTGCCGACTGGTTGGGTACGGGGCCGACAGGCCGCCCCCGCCGCTCTCGGGTCTTGTCAGCTGCTGATCGCTGTAGTCATGACTCTAATGACGCAGGCTTGGTCAGGGGATCGTGGCTACAGCTCCGCCGCCTGGCGGGCGATTACTGTAGCCACTCCGTGTCTCGTCTGGTTAATGGCGCATGGGACCCGAGGAAGGGGCGGGCCGACTGCTGGGGGCCGACCTCCCTCGGGTCCGACTGGTGTGGCTCTAGCTGTCTTCCGAGCTCTCGCTGATTGGTGGGGCCCGTCATCCTTGGGCTGTACCGACAGGCCGTCGTGGGAGCAGGACTCCGCCTGCTTGTGGTGATGTCAGGGATGGTATGGCAACAGTGCCGTTCCCGGCGGAGATCTCCACCGGTACGGTGCACTGTGGCCATGCCTGTCCCTAGATGGGGGGGGGGATGGGCTACACTGTAGCCATCCCCTGTCTTGTCTTTCTCGATGAGGGCGCGGGTTTTGTTGGCACCACGAGCCGACTGCTAGGGGCCGGCTTCTCTGGAACTCGGCCGTCTACGGGCAGCCGGCTATTCCTTCAGCCGGCCACCAGAAGGCGGCACTTCATCTTGGTGCCTTGAGGGGCGCAGCCAACTCCGATGTCTTGAAAGGTTCTAGGCCTCGGGTTAGCCTACCCATGGCCCATTACTCCGACATGCTACTTATATTATGCTAGTCTACACTCTTCTAATGCTGCAAGATGCTAGTCTTCGATAGGCTAGGCTTTCCCTTCTCTTCTAGCATTTTTGTAGTTCAGTCCAAAGATATAGGCCCATTCCTTTGATACTAATGCATACTTAGTATAGATCTGATGTAAGTCTTGCTAGTACTTTGGATGAGTACTCACAGTTGCTTTGCTACCTCTTTTCCCCCATACCCGATTGTTGCGATTGATATGTCTCCAACGTATCTATAATTTTTGATCATTCCATGCTGTTACATTATCATTCTTGGATGTTTCACAATCATTTTATAGCAACTTTATATCATTTTTTGGGACTAACCTATTGATATAGTGCCCAGTGCCAGTTGCTGTTTTTTGCTTGTTTTTTACATCGCAAAAAATCAATACCAAACGCAGTCCAAATGCAGCAAAACTTTTTGAAGATTTTTTATGGACCAGAAGACACAACTTGGTCCAAAGAAGTACCAGAGGGGTACCCCGAGTGGGGGGCACAACCCACCTGGGAGCGCTTGGGGGCTTAGGCGCGCCCTGGTGGGTTGTGCCCACCTCAGTGGCATCCCACACTGCCTCTTCGCCCTATAAATACCCAAATATTCTAGAAACCCTAGGGGAGTCGATGAAACACAATTCCGGCCGTCGTAAGTTCCAGAACCACCAGATCCAATCTAGACACCATCACGGAGGGGTTCATCATCCTCATTGGTGCCTCTCGATGATGTGTGAGTAGTTCATCATAGACCTATGGATCCTTAGGCAGTAGCTAGATGGCTTCCTCTCTCTCTTTTGATTCTCAATACAATGGTCTCTTGAAGATCTATTTGATGTAGCTCTTTTTTGCGGTGTGTTTGTTGGGATCCGATGAACTTTGAGTTTATGATCAGATCTATATATCCATGAAAGTTATTTCAGTTTTGATCTCTTATATGCATGATTATTTATAGCCTTGTATTTCTTCTTTGAATCTTTTGTTTAGTTAGGCCAACTATATCGATTTTTCTTGCCATGGGAAGAGGTTCTTTGTGATGGGTTCGATCGTGCGGTGTTCTTTTCCAGTGACAGAAGGGGCATCAAGACACACACGTACCATTGCTATTAAGGATAACAAGATGGGGGCTATTCCTACATGAATAGATCCTATCTACATCATGCCATCATTCTTATTGCATTACTCCGTTTCTCCATGAACTTAATACATTAAATGCATGCTGGATAGCGGTCGATGTGTGGAGTAATAGTAGTAGATGCAGGCAGGAGTCGGTCTACTAATCTTGGATGCGATGCCTATATATTGATCATTGCCTGGATATCGTCGTAATTATTTGAGGTTCTATCAATTCCCAACAATTATTTGTTTACCCACCGTGTGCTATTTCTTGAAAGAAGCCACTAGTGAAATCTACGGCCCCCGGGTCTATTCTTTATCATATTTGCTTTGAGATCTATTTTTTATTTGCTTTTGTTTTCAGATCTATTATTCCAAAAATCCAAAAATACCGTGCTGCACTTTTTGTTACTTATTTTATTTTGTGTTATTGCGATATCTATTTATCCAAAATCATACAAACAAATCTATCTTTTGCCCGAGGAAGGATTGACAGCCCCCCTTATGCGTCGGGTTGCAGGTATTTGTTCTTTGTGTGTAGTTACCGTTTACATAGTGTTGGTTGGTTCTCCTACTAGATTGATACCTTGGTTTCATAACTGAGGGGAATACCTACCATAGTTGTACTGCATCATCCCTTCCTTTTTGGGAAAATACCGACGTAGTTCAAGCTGCATCAAAAGGAATTTCTGGCGCCGTTGCCGGGGAGACATCATCACCATCTGTCAGGTTCCTAATCACAAATCTCATATCCTTGCAATTTACATTATCTGCCATTTGCCTCTCGTTTTCATCTTCCCCACTTAAAAAATATTTTCCGTTTTATTCGCCCTCTTTTTCGTTCGTCATTTTCTCGCCAGATCTATTTTCCTGTGCAATCTTGCTTGCTTTGTCGTTATGGCTAGTTCTTCCTCTATTGCTTGTACCCTCGAGAATGAGGTTCTTAATTTTAATCAAAGGGGAGGGGAGAATCTAAAAGATTCTTGGTATAGAATTTGCAATGCTCATAATAGATCTATTCATAAGCAATCTACCGTTGTTCTTCTTTGCAATTTTTATGTGGGCATTACCACTTGGTATAGATTCGTCCTTGATACGATTAACGGTGGAGATTTCTTGATGTGTCCATCTTTGGATGCTTTTAATGCTATGGGAAATCTAGTGGGATCATCACCTATCATTGTTAATGAAACAACATGTTCTGCAAAGATTAGACGCTATTGAAAAGAAGATGATTACTGAGGATCAAATTGGAAATTTGGATAAAAGAATGCATAATCTTGCTAATAAATTTGGGTCAAAAGCAGAAGAGTTGTTTAAGCTACTAAAGGAAAAGGAAACTGTAATCAATGAAAGAATCGAAGAAATCCCCTCTCAGATTGATAAGTTGGAAGACATTTTTAGTAACTTAAGCTCCGCCTTTTCTTCCGTTAAAACTATTGAAAAAACTCCCGTAAAAATTTGCAAGTTTACTCAAGCCACTAAGAACAAGGGTGCCACTTCTAATAACAACAGAGAAGATCTTGAAATGATTAGTATTCATCCCAATTTTGTTGAAGTGATAAAAGATCCTACTTGGAAGAATGAATTTTTCAATCTTGTTCCTAGGAGTATTGTTATTGAAAATTTATATGCTAAATATTTGAAGAATTTTGGTTGTGTGATTAAGGAATTGGAAACTAAAGATGATAATACTTGAATCTATGCATTATGCCTAGCTAGGGGCAGAAAACGATAAGGCTTGTTGGTAGGCAACCCAATGAATAAATTTTATTTTTGCCTTTTTCTTTCTGTTCTTGAGTGTTTGCACAATTATGCTACTGTTATGATTGTTTTTTATGTTTTAATTAGTGTTTGTGCCAAGTAAAGCCTTTGGGATCGTGTTGGGTGATAGTTGATTTGATCTTGTTGAAAAATAGAAACTTTTGTGCCTAGTAAAATAGTTTTCAGAATTCATAGAAGCTCGATAAAATCCCGATTTTTGTACACAAGATTGATATTCAAATTGCGTACGTTATCCTATTTTTTTATAGAATTTTTGAAGTTACATAAGTATACAAAGTTTTCGGATTGCTACAGACTGTTCTATTTTTGACAGATTCTATTTTCTTTGTGATGTGCACTTATTTTGATGAATCTACGGTTTGTATTGGAGGGTATAAGCCATGGTAAAGTTATAATACAGTAGGTATAATGCAAAAATAAAATCTGAATGGATTTGCAATAGTACTTAGGTGGTGATTTGCTTTGTTATACTAACGGATCTCACAAAGGTTTTGTTCAGTTTTGTGTGATTGAAGTTTTCAAGTTTTGGGTGAGATCATCACTGGTACGCGTCGGTCCTAAACAAACGGTTTTTAACCCCTTTCTGCGACGGCATTCGGAACCTTCTCCTAGTGAGTGTGGGTGATAGGGTGGTCCTTCCCACACGACCCAGAAACCGTTGGGGATATGCCCTCCTGGCACACACGCTCGGCAAAATGAGGTCGTGTGCGACCGGCGAGCGCTCAAATACGGAAATACGTACAGTAGTGCTAAAAAATATAGTTATACGACGAAATTGTTTCCGGTCGCAAGTACATCCCACACAGTCAGTCCCCGCTAAACATTTCTGTTCGTATATACATCCCACATAGTCGCTACAAGGAAAACGTTTGCGCAAGGTGGCGTAACGCAAACAGTTTTAAAAAGAATGTCGTGTGTGATTGTTCATTGATCCAACACGGTTTATTCCTAGAAACTGTGTGCATTGCCTGAGGTCATTGCCCACGGTGTTTTCTCATTAACCGTTTGCAATAGGAAAACCCAATTAGCGGGCTAATTGCCCTATTATTAATAATCCATTTACTAATCTAATTGTAATTCATATTAAGCACATAATATATTCCATTTCCATATTAAGGAAGCAGGATTTCATGATTGAAATACATCAGAGTACAACATGATATAGCTTTAGCACTCAGCTACCCCATTACACAACTGCACCAGTAGCAAGTTTCACATGCAGCATCTAGAACCTTTCGAAATTAACATCATAGACGGTACATAGAGAGATGCATCTCATCTGGAAAACTGCTGAAGCGGAAGGTGAATATTGAGCCTTCATTCATGTTGAAGGTCTTTGCAACTTTAGGCTAGTGCCCATGAATGATTGACCGTCCATCCTTCGACCTCTTCAGGAACACTTCAATATTGAATCGTGGGTGTTGTATGAAAACTTTCCTCGCCTCCTGACCACAGAGGTGGTTTGAGAGGTAATCACCAGTGAACACTGAAAACAAGGATGTGCATAAATATCTTCTCTATATTGGAAACAGGGCAAATGAATAAAAAAAGTCAAGGTATAATAGTTAGAACCATCTTGTAAACCTTAGTGCTTCCCATTGTTTCCCTGCAACAGATATAAGGTAGTTAGTCATCAGGTTAAGTAAGTGTTCGCATGCTATCAGTAAAATATGTTGATGAAAATTAAGCACATTGCAGATTCATCAAATTAATTCAAGCCACATGGAAACCCACTTATCCAAACCAAGCATGATTAAGAACTAGGAAATATAGCACATGTATATGTTTCTCATGTATTAAGTGCAACCAAATTTGATTTATTCCTCACATGGTATACAATAACATAATCCAGCCATAGCAATTGAACACCGCATTGTAGAATTGAACCAAGCAGTTAACTAAACACCACAACAAATGAACCAAACGTTAACTGAGCACCACATTGCACAATATAACATACTCCTAATAGAAGATCAGACAGTTAACCAAACCAATCATGCTTAACAACTTGGAAATATAGCAATTGTATTTGTTTCTCATGTATTTAGTATAGCCAAATTTGATTTATTTCTCACATGGTATACAATAACAGAATGCAGCCACAACAATTGAACATCGCATTGCAGAATTGAACCAAGTAGTTAACTAAACACCACAACAAATGAACCAAACGTTAACTGAGAACCACATTGCACAATATAATGATACTCCTAATAGAAGATCATACAGTTAACCAAACCAAGCATGCTTAACAACTTGGAAATATAGCAATTTTATTTGTTTCTCATGTATTTAGTACAGCCAAATTCGATTTATTCGTCACATGGTATACAATAACAGAATGCAGCCACAACAATTGAACATCGCATTGCAGAATTGAACCAAGCAGTTAACTAAACACCACAACAAGTGAACCAAGCCACAACAAATGAACCAAGCAGTTAACTAAACACCAATTGAACAATATAACATACTCCTAATAGAAGATCATACCGTTAACCAAACCAAGCATGCTTAACAACTTGGAAATATTGCACCCTGAAGAATTGAACATCACATTTGCAGAATTGAACCAAGCAGTTAATTGAACACCACATTGCACGACACATAGAACTTATACACTATAGCATAAGATTGCATGGTAAAAGTAGATAGCACAATTCACTAGAATTTGTTAAGGAAAGGCAGTAGCTAGCAAACTGAACATGGGTCCTTATAGTGAGCTAATAAAACAAGCTACTCCTCATTGTCAAAGATATCGATGATGATTGGCTCCTTGGACATGGAAGAGGGCGAGGCCTCCGCATTGTGGGTGCCCTCGTTGTAGTGGTGAGTTGCCTGAACCGCTCTGGGCACCAACCTGCTGGCTCTTGATATGAGGTAAGCACTGCACACTGAGAAAACACCTCGTAGTCTTCGTCGAAGGCACCGATGATGGCCTCGAGAAAACACCACGAACTATCGTTTAAAGCAGCCAACCACGTTGCGGCGTCGGCGCGCGATGCGTCAACGGTGGCCTTGACGACGAGGTGCTCCTCCAAGATCTGGGGGTCGGCACGAATGACAGCCATCGCGACCTCATCCACGTGTGCGACCGTGATTTGCTTCTCCGCTGCCAAATGCTCCTTGAGGTCCTAGCTATACCGCGTGCACCATGGCTTAGGCCGACGCTTATTTGGTGGAGGGGTCGGGGATTTGGGCGGAAGGTGTCACGCTCGCACCGGCGGTCGGGGCATGTGGGATGTGGAAGGAGGAGGAGGATGGGGGTCGGGTGTGGATTACCTGCCTGGATAGGCGAGGCCGAGCAACATGAAGGAGGGTCGCCGGAGAGGAGGCGGTGGCGCTGCAAGCAAGGAGTGAAGGTTTCAACTTGGAAAGGAAGGCGAAAACAGGGGAAATGCGGCTTTTGGTAAGGGGGAGGGGGCGGGGAGGTATATATTTCCGCGGAAGCTGAAAATTTGGAATCGCTTCAGCCAAAAAATGGCACACAAAGTGTCATCAGACACGGTCCCTTATTCAGACACGGCCCGAAGATATTTTGTGCTGCATCTCACACGGTTGGTTATAATAAACTATGTGGGATGTACTTGATTTTTCGTCTTGATTTGAATTACATAATGGGGTCACAGCGGCCATGGACAGTGTTTGAATGTCTAGACCTTTTATCTACAGTGATCATGCAACTATATGTGTGTCATAAAAGAATTGGAATTATTCAAGGTTCATTTGGACATTTTTATGCATTAAGTGAGTTTTCAATGCATTTATGTGCATAATTCAAATTTGAACTACATGCACCTGCTCCAGTGCATATAAATTGGTTGAAAGATCAAATCTTTGTCCTTGGGTGCATGCTTAGGTCCCATGCAAGAAATGGGAATGAATTTCAAACACCAGGGCACCGTTGATTGCCGGCAAAACATTGAGATGCCTGGTTTTTAAATTCTAGTAAATCCAAAACTCGTCTGAAATTCATAAAACTTGGCATGCTATCATGGAGCGGCATGAACATGCCGTGGTAAAATTTTTATCCCATTCGGGGCAGGTTTGGGTATATGCTTCTCACAAACCAGAGCTTCTCACAACAAGCATGATGGTTTCAGTAGGGAACGCCCCACCTTTGGGGACAAAACGATATCCATTGCCTCTTATTGCTTTCAAATTTTTTCTCGTGTCAACATAGAACAACAGGAGTGTTATGTTATTTTTTGTGATTTTTTGGGGTTCGTTTGGACATTTTTAGTTTTCAATGCATTTATGTGCATAATTCAAATTTGAACTACATGCACATGCTTCGGTGCATATAAATTGGTTGAAAAATAAAATCTTTGTCCTTGGGTGCATGCTTAGGTCCCATGCAAGAAGTGGGAATGAATTTCAAACACCAGGGCACCGTTGATTGCCGGCAAAACATTGAGATGCCTGGTTTTTAAATTCTAGTAAATCCAAAACTCGTTTGAAATTCATGAAACTTGGGATGCTATCATGGAGCGGCATCAACATGCCGTAGTAATTTTTTTGTCCCATTTGGGGCAGGTTTGGGTATATGCTTCTCACAAACCAGAGCTTCTCACAACAAGCATGATGGTTTTGGTAGGGAACGCCCCAACTTTGGGGGCGAAATGATATCCATTGCCTCTTATTGCTTTATAATTTTTTTCTCATGTCAACATAGAACAACAGGAGTGTTGTGTTATTTTTTGTGATTTTTCGGGGTTTGTTTGGACATTTTTATGCATTAAGTGAGTTTTCAATGCATTTATGTGCATAATTCAAATTTGAACTACATGCACATGCTCCGGTGCATATAAATTGGTTGAAAAATCAAATCTTTTGTCCTTGGGTGCATGCTTAGGTCCAATGCAAGAAATGAGAATGAATGTCAAACACCCTGCCACCGTCACTCGGCTGCGAACATTGAGATGCCTGGTTTTTAAATTCTAGTAAATCCAAAACTCGTCTGAAATTTAATGAAACTTGGCATGCATCATGGAGCGGCATCAACATGCCGTGGTAATTTTTTGTCCCATTTGGGGCAGGTTTGGGTATATGCTTCTCACAATCCAGAGCTTCTCACAACAAGCATGATGGTTTCAGACAGAACACCCGCATGCAAAGCGAGGGCAGGATTTGTGCATCTCTTGAATACTAACGGTTCTTTTGGATGACCCGTGTGAACCACTTACAAACAATTTGGTGCGATTTGCATCTGTCATATTGGGTATGTTGCCATTTGTCAAACTAGAAAGATTGACATTTGTTGATCTAGTAACATTGCCATTTGCCAACCTTGTAACACTGCGATTTGTCAAAATATGAAGCTAAAAATCACCAGCAGTATCTAATTTTTGCAACTAAAATTCAGTAATTAAGCATAGATGGAGGCGAGGAGGCGTGTTCAGCCAGACGTGCAGCAGGCGACGCAGTACTATTCGATTTGATAGCGGGTGGCGCAGTTCCCCATACAGCTTTAATGCAAACGAGGGAGAGGGTAGCTGTTCCCGAAATGTTGAAAGGCCAATGATGCATCCTCCTTCAATTGGCATCGTGTGAATGCATGAGGGAAGTAATGGGAGGACCAGGAAAAGAGAGGCAGCATGATGTGAATGCAACGCAGTTTGCACTCATATAAAGGCGCCCCTCCATTCCAATGCAAATACCACATCGTACGCACCTAAGCATTTACCTAAGCACCTACACTAATAAGCGTAAAAGTGCTCACTCCAGACCCATGGCGGCGATGCGCGCGAGCAACCAGCGGCTGTGCAAGATGGTCCACGACGCTGGCCTGCAGCATGGCACCGTGGATCGTCTCCATTCGGTGTTGGTGAACGGCTGGTGGATGGCCGCCATCGATGCCAGCTACGACTCTCAATTGGACCAGATGATCGTTTCGCACCACCAACAGGTTCTTTGTAACCTCTTTCAAGCACTGGTGGCCTGCGACTGCCCGCCGAGGCCACGAAGAATGTCCACCTGGAGGTCTCTCTCGCCGCGAGGCGCCTCGCCCTGCAAGAAACCGTCGACCTACACATCCGTGTGTATGAGCGAATCGTGTACATAGGTATCTATAAGGCCAGTGAGGACGCTACGATGTTGGCCTTCTTCAGTAGGCTGGAAGCCTTGGATGCCTTTCTTGAGAAGCACCTTGACCTCGCCACAAAAGCCGCCGCTCCTTAGCCGCCGGTCGGTAGCCCGACCGGCGCATTGAGTTGAGGAGCAGGAGGTCGTACGTTGATGGATGCATCTTTCTTCTCGCCTTCTGTAACCACCACTACGATCGCATCATCATGGACTTAATTCTTATTTTGCTATTGCATTCTCATTCCAGTCAATACAGACATGTGCGACCCCTTTGCTCAATACAGACATGTCTGTTCCAGTCTTATTTTGATTGGCTTGAATGAAGGTCTATCCCGCCATTAGGCGCCGCAGCGCGCTGTGCTCGCCATTAGGCGCCGCGGCACGCTCTGCTCGCGTCCATCGGCGCGCTCGGCTTGTGGACAACTTTTCCTTGCGTGCTCAACTGCTATATGCGGAGCGCTCTGCGGAGCGCTCTGCTCACATCCCTTCGCGCGTGCTTTGCCAATGTTTGGGCATGCACATGATCACGTCGGGGGCCCCGTATGCATGCGGTTGCGCCACGCGCGTTGCCACGCGATGCCGTTACGTGCGGCACGATGGAGTTACACGTTGCAAATTAGGACTGCCATCAGGGCCTGCCGATATTCCTGGCCGTCCGGCTTCCCCTTTAATTCCCGCGGCCATTATAACCTTAGTCTCTTCAACCTTTCGATCGTGCCCCACAACACAACATGCACACCCACAACAACACATAGAGAGGGGATGTCCAGTGGCGCTCCAATGGAGTTCGGCGAGCATAGAGTGGAGACCCACGCGAGGGAGATGGATCTCTCGGTGGTGTACACCATCGACCCGGCCGTGGTGGACGACTACATCAATAGCGTTGAGCAGTTGCTTGCTGGAGACAAGTACAAGGTGGTCGGCATCGACCTCCAGTACATCGCCAGTTGTCCCAGCATAGATCAGAAGGTTGCCGTCGCCCAGTTGTGTGTGTGCCATCATGTCCTCATCTACCATTACTACATGGCCACAGAGCCTTGCGACCGTTTCAACAGGTTTGTCAATACACTGACTACAAGTTCTCCATGATGGGAACCACCAACGATGTAAAAGCGCTCAGTGTTACGGGCTTGGCCTGCAAGAACCTTGTCAAAATTCGTGACCACTACAGGGTTTGGGGCAGCACAAAGGACTCCCTGGTCGAACTCGTCTCGGCCATCATTGACCCCTACTATGAAAAGATGAAGCATGATGCCCAGAGAACAAGTCCCGTATCCTGGCACGGGGCTTGGATGCGGCAAATGGATGAACCTCACCTCAGGTTTGCAGCCAAGAGCGTGTACACATGCTACGAGATGCACATGCAGATCATTGACATGAGGAAGTGCCTCGTTACCAAAATTGATGAGCCCAGGTCGAGCCATAAGCAGAACAAGTGTCACAAGAAGCAGATGATGATCAGATGATCATTTATGCTAGTTAATCATGCATATAATATATAGTTTACTTTATTGGTGTGTGGAAATGTCATGTGTGTAGTAGCCACCTATGTAATTATGCATGTAATAGTTTACTTTGGTGTGTGCAAATGCCATGGTTGTAGTAGCCACCTATATAAGTGGATGTTTAATTTGGTTATGCAAGCATGTCCTTATAAGTGTGTGTATATATATGTTGTTGTTCTGTATGCAATCCCATCACACAACACACATGTCTTATTAGCAGTAATCATCTGTGTTATTATCGGTATTCACACACATTTCTGATTACAGACCTGTTTGCCGCGTATCACACACATCTTGTTCATTTGAACCGTTTCTGTTCTCATGTCTCAATGCAAACAGTTCATCCGACTGAACTGCATGCCATATATCGCACACACCTTTGATCTGGCTAACCGTTTCCATTGTGTTGCTAATCACAAATAGTTCATCCGAGTGAACCGTATGCTGTACATCGCACAAACCTTCATCTGGCTGCCCGTTTCTTTTGTTCCTCCTCATAGCAAACAGTTAATTGAGATGAACTATATGCCCTGCAACGCACACGCAACTAATATCTGAACCGTGTTTGATGCATTCTCCATCGCAAACTTTTTGTACCTTTTTTGACGGTTTTTACACCACCGTTCACAATTATGGCATCGCACATAGTTTCGTCAAAGGGTCTCTGATCCTAGCGTCGCGTTAGCAGCATCCTGCAGTAGTGCATGATGGATGAAGGAATAAGGAGTAAGAAGAGACTAAGCTTGGGGATGCCCCATGGCACCCCAAGTTATTATCCAAAGAAAAACAAGCAACTAAGCTTGTGGATGCCCCAAGTGGCATCCCCTCTTTCTTCTAACGACCATCAGTATTTTACTCGGAGCTATATTTTTATTCATCACATATCATGAGTTTTGCTTGGAGCGTCTTATATTATATGAGTCTTTACTTGTTTTGCTTTTTAGTTTGTGTCATCTATCCTTGCTGGACACACCTATTTAAGAGAGCCAAAATTATGCTATGATTTAATAGAATTGCTCTATGTGCTTCACTTAAACTTTTTGAGCTATGGAATTACTCTAGTGCTTCACTTATATCTTTTTGAGCACGGTGTGCTTTAATATTTTTGAAGAAATGCTCTCATGCTTCACTTAGATTTATTTGAGAGTTGGAGCTTTTTTTAAAAAATTATCTCATGCCTCACTTATATTATTTTGAGAGAAGAAAATTTTATGCTCCTGTTCTTCACTTAAATTTGTTTGAGCTTATCAAAAGCAACATATGAAACTAGTCCCAAAGTGATAGATATACAAGAGGGATATAATAAAACTTTCATGAAGATCATTGGACAAAATAAACTTGATTCTTTGCAATAGTTTTGAGATATGATGATAGTGATAGATGAGTCATGTTGGTGAGTAATTATGTTTTAGTAAGAATATTGGTGTTAAGGTTTCTGATTCCCTATGCAAGCACGAAAGTCAATAGTTATGCAATGAAATTACATCCTACTTATGGTGCATTATTCGGTGTTAGTTATGCTTAATGCTCACTTATGTGATTTTTCATTTCTTGGTTGGTTGCTTCTCAATCTATTTGCTACCCTCCACTTGTACTAAGTAGAAATACTACTTGTGCATCCAAAATCCTTAAACCCACTTTTTCCATATGAGTCCACCATACCTACCTATATGCGATATTTTCGTGCCGTTCTAAGCAAATTTGTATGTGCCACCTCTAATTTTCAAAATAAATTTCCTTTTTGTGTGCTCGTACCGCTCATGAAGCGGCAGGGGGTGGCTAATATTTTCCGTGCTAGATGTGTTATTCTCAAGATTAGTGTTTATTCACTTGTCATTGCACGAGAGTACGGCGGTAATAGGGATGCCCAGTCCTGAAATGAAAAAGAAATTCACTTTATGTTGTCAAATAATAAATTTCTTGGAAAGTGTTGGTATGAAGGCACCCATGGATACGGCTAGCCATGGATTGTGAAAGAATGGTGGAAAAAGGTGTCGGTGTACTAAAGTTTGGGCCTTTTTAGTACCCCTTACTTGTGCACGGGTAGTTGCACCTGTACCCATAGCAAGGCCTAACGGGGACAACTGGAGGCGAGTACTAGACGACCAAGATGGCATCTGAGCCAGTAATCAGAGAACAGAAGACAAGCTGAGCCCCCGGCAAGATTCTTGCCGGGATGGTTTGCAAGCCCCGGCATGCTCCTTGCCGGAATCGTGGGCGAATCCCCAACAAGACCACTACCCTTGAGGTTGAGAGCTTTGACACCATCGACAATGTCAAGACCAAGATTCAGGGGCGTCTGCGTGGTGGCGTGCAGATCTTTGTGAAGACCAGAAGGCAGAGTTCCCAGCAAGATTCTTGCGGGGAACGTTTGCGAGGCCCCGACAAGAATCTTGCCGGGGACGTTTGCGAGGCCACGAAATGGCTCGCACACGGCAAGGTTCCGCCACCCTGCCACCGCTCCAACACAATGACTAGCCTGCCAGTCTGGCAAGCGCCTGCGTGGTGGCATGTAGATCTTCATGAAGATCCTGCCACCGCTCCAGCACAGCGGCCAGCTAGTCAGCTTGGCATTGCATGCCTTGTCATCCCGGGTGCGTGTCGAGATGGGGTGACGCGGCGACAGACGGGACAGGCTCTTTTTCCGTTCCCGATAAAGTTAGGGGCACGAAAATAGCGCATTCAATGCGTTTGTCCTAAGACGTCATTGATAAGCATGTATACTGTAGCTACTTTACACCTCCTGTATGCCTGTACCCCAATGTGGTAGCCCCTTGGTATAAAAGGAGGCCCAGGGCGATACAAGAAGGGACTTTTTGGACTTTCCGGCCCAGTTTGCATGCGTAGCAGCTAATCGAAGTGCTCAAGAACACTCAATACACTAAAAGCAGGAGTAGGGTTGTACGCTTCTCAGCGGCCCGAACCTGGGTAAAAATCCCTCGTGTTGATCATTAGATCTGCTCTTTGCGTGCTGCTCTTCCCAGCCAAACCGTAGAGGGGATCCATGGGATCCCATAGGTGTCATTCCCCGACATCTTTGGCGTGCCAGGTAGGGGGATTAGGGTATGTGCAAATCTGATCTAGCAGTTAGCGCATCAGTTTCTTGATCACCTTGTCTCCCAAGTAGAAGGGTATCACGGCGATCAGTTCGTCTACGGTCGATCTGCCCGTACCGACCCGGATGGGTGACGGGGTAGACGCGGATGGTAGTGTAGGTGGAGATCACAAGCACCCACGGTGTTCTGGCGACTAGAGCCAGGGGAGCGGTATCGTCCGCGGCCGCGACGATGACCCGCGCGCCGTTGGATCTAAGGACAGAGCCGTGCTGCCTATGGGCAGCGTGGCGACCTCCAAGGGTGGAAAATCGACCTCCAAGACGCCCCTTCTAGTGCATGCGTCGCGGTCTTCCCAGGTCATGCGCGACGAGTAACGACGCGACGTTGGTGACCCCTAGCGTCCCCATGGAAAGGGCCCTCAACATCATTCTCGAGATGTGCAGGGCCTGCATGCACCCCAAGATGCTGGTGGAAACGGCGCATGGCTGTGGAACCGCGATCGAGCTCCTTCTAACGCAGTTAGAAGTCAGAGCACCTCACGTTCTTTGCACATGTCGCCGCCACCCACGCCAGCAGAAGCGTTGGCGCGAGCACAACTACTCTTGGATTTCCCTCCCGCTGCGGAGAAGCACGAAGAATGGAGAGCTGTTATCCAGAGCCTTAATTATTGGTTTGCCAACAAAGATGGGCACCAGGAGGCAGGGCCTTCGCGGCGGCGGTCCACTGAGCCGATTCGTGCCAATGGCGGAAGGAACGGAGGTGTCGCGACTATGGTGCACTCTCCTCCACCACGACGACAGCGGTCGCCAGCTCGGCGAGCTGATGCCCGCGATGAAGGGTCCACGGCATCATCCTATCCACGAGCTTGCCACGACCAACGTCAAGTTCTTCGGGAACAAGTCAAAGAAGACGCTCGAACTACCATCGAGCAGCGGCGAGAAGCACGCCATCAATCTGATAGGCGCACAGGGCCCACTGTAGACAGGCCTGAGTCGGGGATTCTGGTGACTTACCTTACGAGGTGGGTTGTCCAGCTTTTACCCGTGAGCTATGGCGATTCCAGTGGCCCACGACCCGCATGTTCAAACCAGAGGTCCCGGAGAAATACAATGGCAAGACTCATCCGCCTGAGTTCCTGAGCATCTACACGATTGCGATGCAAGCTGCCGGGGCTCGAGATGGCAAGGTGCTTGCCAACTAATTCCCATTGGTACTCAAGCCCAATGTCAGGTCATGGCTGATGCGCCTGCCAGTAGATTCCATCTCCTGCTGGTTGGATCTGTGCCACGAGTTTGTTGGCGCCTTTACCGGAGGCTACCAAGCTCCTAGCTAGGCAAGCGATTTACACCTCATCCCCCAGAAAGATGGCGAATCCTTGCGCAAATACATACAGAGATTCAGCCATGTGCAGTACAACATCCCAGATGTTCATCCTGCCGCTGTTATCAGCGCATTTCATCAGAATGTGCGCAACCGCAAGATGCGTGAAGAGCTGGCGATGAACAAGGTTAGGGATGTTGCCGAGCTTTATGTTTTAGCTGATAGATGTGCTTGGGAAGAAGAATGAAGGAAGTACCCCGGTGAAGATACCGGCGCGGGAAGCGACTCCGGAGACGAAGACATCGTCGCCCCAGCAAAGAAGGGCCGACGGCGTAACAGGAAGCGCAAGGGCAAAACCGTGCTTGCCATTGAGGAATTTGACAACCCCGGCACCGCCAAGAAGGCCAAGGTTGATGACCCCAGCAAGGAGGTTGCCGGGTGCGCCGCCTGCCAGGCCTTGGCGACTGCTGACAAGCTAGAGGGCTCCGACAAGCAATATTGCAAGACCCATCGCACCAAGGGCCATGACCTCCAGAACTGCAGGCAAGTTGAGCAGCTTGTGGAAAGGAAGAAAGCTGAGTATGAGAGGTGAGATAAGGAGAAGGGCCAGGATGGTGCTGAGGGGTCTGACAAGAAGCATGGTGGTCGAGGGGGTCGCCGCGGCAGGGAGAAGCAACAATATTTAGAAGAAACATTTGCAAATTTGCGCAAGATCAATCTCAAGCTCAATCCTGAGAAGTGTGTGTTTGGCGTCTCGTTTGGCAAGCTTCTCAGATTCTTTGTGTCTCAGCATGGGATCATGGTGAACCATGACAAGATCAAGACGATTGAGTAGATTGAAGCACCAAGACAAGTCAAAGATGTGCGTCGACTTGCTGGCTGTGTTGCTTCTCTGAGCAGGTTCATCTCCAAATCTGCCGAGTGATACTTCTCCAACGTATCTATACTGTTTGATTGTTCCATGCTATTATATTATCTATCTTGGATGTTTTATATGCATTTATATGCTTTTTTAATGATTTTTGGGACTAACCTATTAACCTAGAGCCCGGTGCCAGTTTATGTTTTTTCCTTATTTTTGAGCTTCGTAGGGAAGGAATATCAAACGGAGTCAAATTGACCTAAAACTTTACGATGATTGTTTTTGGGCCAAAAGAAGCCCATGGAGTACCAGAGATGCACCAAAGGAGTCCCAAGGCCACCACAAGGGTGGAGGGCGCCCCCAACCCCCTAGGGCACGCCCTCCGACCTTGTGGGCCCCTCGTGGACTCTCCTGACTTGTTCTCGATGCCGACACCTCTTATATATCCCCAAACATCCAGAACAGAACCTAGATCGGGAGTTCCACTGCCGCAAGCCTCTGTAGCCACCAAAAACCTATTGGAACCCTATTCCGGCACCCTGCTGGAGGGGGAAATCATCACTGGTGGCCATCTTCATCATCCCGGTGCTCTCCATGACGAGGAGGGAGTAGTTCACCCTCGGGGCTGAGTGTATGTACCAGTAGCTATGTGTTTGATCTCTCTCTCTCTCTCTCTCTCTCTCTCTCTCTCTCTCTCTTTCTCTCTCGTGTTCTTGATATGGCACGATCTTGATGTACCACGAGCTTTGCTAATATAGTTGGATCTTATGATGTTTCTCCCCCTCTACCTTCACTACAAAAAAAGACACATACATGACATTTTGGGCCGAATGAAATTTTTTGTCATGCTTATGACACTTCTATGACGATAATTGTGACAAAACCCGGTATCATCATAGATGTGGTGGGTGTCGGCGTCCTGGGAACGGGGGTACCCAGACTTGCCTGCCTGCGGCCCACGGCGTGGCTCCACCAGCGGCCCCTTACGACCCATCTTCACCAGCAAACACTCAAGATCCTCGTGAGAGGCCGAGCCTCGTGAGGCGGACGACGCAAGACCTCCTCGGGGGTGGCCTCACCAGGCTGGCTCGCGAGGGGCGGAGAGATCAAGGCAAGGGGCACCTCGCGAGGCTCCCATGACGCAAGCCATGGCGACCAAGGCCAGGCAGGCACCAGGCGGGTGCTGGCGCGCGCAGTGTCCTCATTTCCTCTTTGGTGCTAAAGGGACAGGCGCAGGCGAGGAGTCCCGAGGCATCAGGCAAAGGTTTCCATATTGGTGCAATGAGACCAAGATCAGCAGGACAACAGGATGGAGGTCACCGTGGAGCCCAGGACGACATGACCACCAGAGCCTTTGGCAGGCGAAGACCGCCTTTTGTCAGGATAGCTTGTACTGCCTGTCCCCCTTCAAATTGGCCGATGTGGGATCCCTTCCTGCCTAACATTTGGGAGGAGGACCAGGGCCTCTATAAATAGGACTACCCATCACCATAGAGGGGAGAGATCCTTTCCACCCTCATACGCACAAGCTCATCGAGCTCAAGAACGCCTCTCCTCAGGAGGTTGTTCTTCCCTTGTGCTTGTTCATCCTCAGACCAAGTGGCAATCCACCACACCACACTGGAGTAGGGTATTACACCACATCGATGGCCCGAACCAGTATAAATCTTGCGTCCCTTTGTTCTGCGAGTTCGACGCGCTAGCTCTAAGATCGCAGTGAGAGTTTGAGCTAGAGGGAGGAGAGATCTTCGTGCGCACCCCAATGTTCGAACCTCAAGGGTTTTGCCGAAACCCGAAATCTGACATTTGGCGCGCCAGGTAGGGGTGCGCTGAAGCTCCACCTCTACCTTGCTTCGTGCAGCTCCATGGCAGACACCATCCCTCTAGTTAGGCCGGCGGGCGCCTGCGGATGCGACGCGGGCATCCGGGCCTTCACCCACACCTTGCGACAGGTGCGGTGGCCGCACAAGTTCAAGCCCGAGATGCCGCCCCGCTACGATGGCGCAGTAGATTCGGTGGCCTTCCTGCAGGCGTATGAGAAGGCCGTCCTCGAAGCCGGAGGCGATGACCAGGTCATGGCTAACTGGTTCCCTTGGCCCGGGCCGGCGTGCCACGCGTCTGGCTGCTCAGCTTGCTAGGATCTTCGGTGACCTCCTGGGAGGAGTTGCGTGGTCTCTTCATCGTGCGCTTCGCGGCACCGGTGCCCCTCGCTGTCGCGGCCCTCCTTGGCGGCTCGCAAGCACCACCCTCGGACCGTCCCACCAAGCCGTTCGTTCGCTAGATTTGTGCCGCCTCCGCGCGGCAAGGAGCTCCCCCGGGTTGGGCAGCGCCCAAGGCCGACCTCACCTTCGACACGGGGGATCACCCTGCCGCCACCGCCAGCTCGGGCGTGCTCCCAATGCTGTGTACACCCACCATTTGCAGCGTAGTTGTCACCAAGACCCTCATCGACGGCGGCGCTGGTCGCAACGTGCTCTCTGTGGAGGCTTTCAGCCTTCTTCACGTACCACTCCAATGGCTCTGACCCAGCAAGCCCTTCTTCGGGGTCGGTGGCGGCTCCACCAGCCCCTTGGGGCAGATCCGCCTTCCTGTGACCTTCGGCACCCACGATAACTACCGCACCGAGCTAATGAACTTCGACATCGCCCGCATCGGCCTCCCATACAACACCATCCTCGGATACCCGGCTCTGGCTCAGTTTATGGCGGTGACCCATCCGGCCCACAACCTCATGAAGATGCCCGGGAGAAAGGACGTCCTCATCGTAGTTGGAGATACCAAGGAGGCTCTGGCGGTGCTTAAGTGTGCCCTCAAAACCGTTGCGGTAGCGCGACCGGCTAACGAGGCCACCCCAGGGGTTAAGGAGGCCGCACCAGCAAATAAGAAGCAGTTGTTCACTCAAGATTGGGCCGAAAACAAGCAGGTGTCGGTCGAGGAAGATGGGTCCTTAGGAGCTACCTTCATCATAGGCACCAACCTCGACCCAAATCAAGAGGAGGCATTGGTGAGGTTCCTGCACGTGAACAAGGATGTATTCTCCTGGGAACCCAAGTAGCTAGTAGGGGTCCCATGAGGGGTGATCGACCATCACTTGAGGGTGTGCCCCAATGTGCGCCCAGTGAAGCAGAAGGTGCGGCGACAATCCATAGAGAAGTAGTCCTTCATCATCCAGGAAACCCGCAAGCTGGAGGCGTCGGGTGTCATTCGCGAGGTTCGGTACCCCGAGTGGCTGGCGAACCCCGTCGTCGTACCGAAGAAAAGCAGGAAGGAGCGCATGTATGTTGACTTCACCAACCTGAACAAGGCTTGCCCCCAAGACCCGTTCCCGCTCCCACGCATCGACCAGATTGTTGACTCCACCGCTGAATGCGACCTGTTGTGCTTCCTGGACGTGTTTTCAGGCTATCACCAGATCAAGATGGCAGTGGAGGATGTGCAGAAGACGGCCTTCCTGACCCCGTGTGGGGTGTACTGCTACACTTGCATGCCGTTCGGGCTGCGCAATGCAGGCACGACCTTCCAACGGCTGATGCACATCGCCCTGGGCTAGCAGCTCGGGAGGAATGCAGAGGCCTACGTTGACGACATTGTGGTAAAATCTCAGGAGGCAAGGACTTTGATTCAAGACCTGGAGGAGACCTTCGCAAGCCTACGCCAGGTAGACGTGCGGCTCAACCCAGAAAAGTGCGTGTTTAGTGTCCGCTCTAGCAAGCTGTTGGGCTTCCTCGTGTCCCACAGGGGGATCGAGGGTAACCCAGAGAAGGTCAAGGCGATAGAAGACATGAGCCCACCACAAACTCTCAAGGAAATGCAGAAGCTTGCGGGCTGCGTAACCTCGCTGGGGCGCTTCATCTCCAAGCTGGGAGAGTGCGCCCAGCCATTCTTCAAGTTGATGAAGAAGAAGGGCCCGTTCGAGTGGACCCCGGAAGCTGACCAGGCATTTCAAGACCTCAAGAGATACCTGACCAGTCCTCCGGTGATGGTGGCGCCTGGCCCTCTCGAGCCCCTGGTGCTTTACCTTGCCGCCACTCCCTACTCCGCTAGCGCAGCTCTAGTGGTGGTTCGGGAAGATTGCCAGGCCAAGGGTCTGCCACGCCGTGCCACACCACCAGCCGAGGCGATACAGGACCCAGAGGGCACCGCAAAAGCTGCAGCAATGCCAATGAGTGAGCAGGCCCAGCAAGGCGGCGTCCGTGGGCCGACTGAGGCCCTGACAGGCGATCAAGGTCTTGGGGTCCCATCATCTCAGGAGATGCCCCAACTGTCAGCAGGCTCAAGCTTCGTCGACGATCCCGCCCTCATCGAGCACCCAGTGTATTTAGTCAATACGGTACCGCGGGATGCAAGGGCACGGTACCCCATGCCTTAGAAGCTCTTGCTCGTGCTTTTGGTGGCCTCGCGTAAACTGCGGCACTACTTCCAAGTTCACCCAATCAAGGTCGTCTCGGCCTACCTGCTGGAGAGGGTACTCAGGAGCCCCAACACTGCTGGAAGAGTCGCAGAATGGAACATCGAGCTACAAGCATTCTAGCTGGAGTTCAGCATAACTAGGGTCATCAAGGGGGCCGCGCTCGCCGACTTCGTGGCAGAATGGACTGATGCCCCGGGGTTTGAAGCAGGCGAGGACTGATCCCTATCGCCAGGAAGTGAAGCGCCAGATGGCTGGGTCATGTATTTCGATGGCGCGTTTGCACGCTAGGGCACGAGGGCTGGAGCACTGCTCATCTCTCCTACTCAGGACAATATCTACTATGCCGTGCGGCTCTACTTCCAGCAAGGCGAGAAGGTCTCCAACAACATCGTGGAGTCTGAAGGCCTCATCACTGGCCTCAAGGCCGCAGTGGCCCTGGGGGTGAAGCGCCTCACCATCAGGGGTGACTCGCAGCTCCTCGTCAACTTCTCCAACAAGGTATACGAGCCAAAGGATGAGCACATGGAAGCATACGTCACGGAGGTACACAAAATGGAAACGCATTTCCTGGGTCTAGAGTTGCAGCACGTACCCCGTGGCACCAACAAGGAGGCCGACGACATCGCCAAAAGGGTGTAAAAGCGACAACCCCAAGAGCCCGACGTCTTTGAGGAGCGGCTCTTCAAGCCATCGGCAGCACCTCCGCTTTCGGGGCCGGCGCCGCCTCGGGAGGAGCTCCCCCAACCGGTTGCCTTAGGAGCCTCCGCCTGCGGCCCGACCTTGGGAGCGTGCCTACTCCTGGCGCTTGAGCCTCAGGAGGGGTGCTGGACCAAGGATCTCAAGGAATACCCAACGCAAGGGACGCTGCCGGAGAAGGAGGAGGATGAAGAGCGCGTGGCCCGACAGGCTACGGCATACTGCATCCAGGACGGTGAGTTATACAGGAAGCGGCCATATGATGTTTCCTTACAATGCATCTCTAGGGAACAGGGCAATGAGTTGCTGGCTGACAAAAATGGCGGAGACTGCGGGCACCACTCGTCTTCGCGAACCCTCGTCGGCAAGGCATTCCGCAGCGGGTTCTACTGGCCTACGGTGCTCAATGACGCAACCGAGCTGGTGAAGTCCAGCGAGGTCTGCCAATTCCACGCCAACCAAATCCATCAGCTAGCTCAGGGCCTCTAGACCATTCCGCTCTCGTGGCCATTCACAGTCTGGGGGCTGGGTATCTTAGGTTCGTTCCCTCGAGCGCCTGGGGGTTATCGCTACCTCTACGTCGCCATCGACAAGTTCACCAAATGGGCGGAGGTAGAAGCTGTCCGCACCATCCCGGCCGGATCCACGGTCAAGTTTATCAAGGGTCTCGTGAGCCGGTTCGGGGTCCCTAAGCATATCATCACCGACAATGGCTCGCACTTCACTAGCAATCTCTTCAAAACATATTGTGCTAACCTTGGAACGCAGATCTACTACGCTTCGGTGGCACACCCCAGGAGCAATGGTCAAGCCGAACGTGCCAACGCGGAGGTCCTCAGATGCCTCAAGACCAGGACCTTCAAGAAGAAGCTTAAGGAATGCGGCAAGGGCTGGCACGAAGAGCTCCAGCCTGTGCTGTGGTCCATCCGCACCACCGGCACCAAGCCAACAGGCGAGACCCCGTTCTTCCTCGTCTATGGAGAAGAAATGGTTCTCGCTCACAAGGTCAAGCATCATTCCATGCGGGTCCTGGCATTTGATGAGACATAGCAGGATGCCATGCAGGGGATGGACCTTGTGCTAGGGGAGGAACGCCGCCGTGAAGCCTCGCTCCGAGCGGCAAGGTACCAGTAGGCGCTGCGATGGTACCACTATCGCAACATCCGCTCCAGGACGCTCGAGGTGGGTGATCTCGTCCTGAGGCGGGTGCTCTCCAGGGAAGGGCTGTACAAGCTCTCGCCCATGTGGGAGGGCCCATTTAGGATCGTCCGTGTCTCCAGGCCTGGTGCCGCGTGCCTGGAGACGGAGGACAGGATCCCCATCCAGAACGCCTGGAACATCCAGCACCTCCCAAAGTTCTAACCATGAAGCAAGGCCCAACGCCTGTAAAGCAAGGCCCAGTGCCTGTGAAGGTCCCCGCTCGTGACACTCTCACGTAATAATGAGTGGGGCTCTACATGCCCCGGAGTCTCAGGAGTGCCGCCCTCGGGCCTCGGGGGCTCCCTCCCACGTCCTAGTGGCAACACTTAGCTCCGCGCTGGTGAGAAGACTAGACTAGGTGCCAGACACAACTTTTCATTTGCTTTTCGTAGTTGGCTTGACCCTCTTTAATGAAAAATTGCTTTCTAGTGTTCCTTGCCGGCTTGGTTCTGTCACCTTTTGCCTCCATTTCGGCCCTCGGTTCCTTGTTTTGACCCATGCTCTCCCTCGCATGCCTCATGAGGGGGCTGGACAGGTGCCCTCATGAGCATTTTCCCTGTTCTTCGTGAGGCACCCTCGCTCGAGCTCGCAAGATGGCGCACCTCTCTCAATCTGTGCCCCTCGGGTACCGCGATGCGAAGCGCTGGGTCGTGGTCGGCTGCGCCTGCGACCAAGGCTCGGAAGAATAAGAGTTTCCTAACGAATTTTTGCGGTTCCTAGATGCCTCCCGAGCCAAGGAGGCCTCGCCAGACACTAGGAAATGCGCGCCTCACGAGACGGAAACTACTTCGAGCGTGCCAAGCTAAGTTATTTCTACGCGCCTACATAAAACACCGATGCTACAACGCGACATAGGAACGAGAAACATATCATATCAACTTGGAAATCATGGTTCGTTGCATGCCCCTGCGGGGCCCCATACTTGTCTCTCTCTTAATGTAGGAAGAAAAGGAAGAACGAAACAAAAGTGGCGTGTGCCCCCATAGCAGTTCGCAAGGATGGGCCCATGGCGCTCTCCTGGGCTCAGCCAGACCCCTCCTCACGCCTCACTGGAGCGCGGCGACGAGACGACCCACTGCCACTGTTGAAACGGGCGCGGCGGCTGGTCGTAGCCGCCACTGCTGGAGCTGTCGCCGGAAGAAGAGCCGCAGTAGCTGGGTGAGCCATGGCCGACACCAAAGACAAGCCCGCCTTCACCTTCGTCGCGACCGTCGCCAAGGCTGAACACCTCGTCGCCATCGTTGTCCTCGGAGCAGCACCCGACGCGGCGACCATCTTCCCCGAATACCCGCACGTAGAGGGCCGCGTCGCCGTCGTACTTGAAGTGGAGGGTGCACCGCCTGCCCAGGCCGCACGCGTGGGCAAACATCTGCCAGCCACGGGCCAGGGCTGCGATGCCTGTGACGGGGACTTCCACCGCGACCCATGAAGCCTTGCTGCAGCAGCCGTCCGCCTGCAGCCAGAGACCGCCGGGACCTGCGGCCGGCAGTTCGCCGGCAAAGAACCGTGGGAGCTGAAGCCAGGTGCCAGCCGGGTTCTCCGACCACACGATGAACTCCGGCATCACCACCACTGAGTGGAAGCGCGGCCGAGGAGGCCGCGCAACCATGGCGCGCCTCACTTCATCGATGGGACTGCCACGACCTGAGCGACACCCACCGCGCAGGGAGGCGCCGCCGCAGCCGCAAGGGGCCATGGTGGGGGTCGCGGCGTGCTTACGCGGGCGGCCACGCCCCCTCTTGGGTGGCGGCGAGCCGGGCTCCTCCTAGCAGGCCTTGCCCTTTTCTGCGGCTGAGAACCTCTTCACCAGTGCCATAGGTGTCGCTGCTAGTAGTGAAGCAAGGGAGAAGAAGCAGGAGAAGTGAAGGAAGAGATGGGTTAAGGGGGCTCCTCCCCCTCCCCGTTTATAGCCAAGAGGAGGCCAACCGTCGGCCTCCATGATCTAAGGTAATAATGACCTTTTTTCTGCATATAGCAGGGACTTGTCAAGTCGGGCAGTTGCCGAGGCAGCGTGGGGAAGCGGAGACGCCCATGTCCCATCAATCGCCATGCGTCAATTGAGGCCGCATGCTGTTGGGGCCCACGGCGCTCCGCACTGTCCCCTTGGCTTCGCCTCGGAACCAAGTCCGAGCGCACCTTGGGCCCGGGGGCTACTGTCAGCATCCTGGGGATGGGGGTCCCTAGACTTGCCTGCCTATGGCCCACGGCATGGCTCCACTAGCGGCCCCGTATGGCCCATCTTCACCAACAAACATTCAAGACCCTCGCGAGGGGCCGAGCCTCGCGAGGCGGATGACGCAAGACCTCCTCGGGGGAGGCCTCACCAGGCTGGCTCGCGAGGGGCGGAGAGATCAAGGCAAGGAGCACCTCACGAGGTTCCCATGACGCAAGCCATGACGACCAAGGCCAGGCGGGCACCAGCACGCGCAGTGTCCTCGTTTCCTCTTTGGTGCTAAAGGGACAGGCGCAGGCGAGTAGTCCCGAGGCATCAGGCAAAGGTTTCCATATCGGTGCAATGAGACCAAGACCAGCAGGACGGCGGGACGAGGGTCACCGTGGAGCCCAGGACGATGTCACCACCACAGCCTTTGGCAGGCGAAGACCACCTTTTGTTAGGATAGCTTGTACTGGTGTCCCCCTTGGAATTGGCCGATGTGGGATCCCTTCCCGCCTAACATTTGGGAAGAGGACCAGGGCCTCTATAAATAGGACTAGCCATCACCATAGAGGGGAGAGATCCATTCCACCCTCATACGCACAAGCTCATCGGGCTCAAGAACGCCTCTCCTCAGGAGGCTGTTCTTCCCTTGTACTTGTTCATCCTCAACCCAAGAGGCAATCCACCACACCACACCGGAGTAGGGTATTACACCACATTTGTGACACACGGAGTCTGATGCGCCAGGTGTCTTCCAGTTATTCGCTGTCGTTGCCATGTCATTGGCTTGTGTGTTGCATCTTGCCATGTCATCATGTGCATTGCATCATCATGTTTTCAAAACTTGCATCCATCCCGGTCTCCCCGTTCCTTCCGTTGTCTGTTCTGAGCCCAGGCACACTTGCACGCGCCCGCGACACTTCCGAAATATTATTTTATAAGTGGCCGGAAAATGTTCTCGGAATGGGTTGAAAGTTGGCATGCGGTGTTGTTATGTTGCCAGTAGGCCGCATGCCAAGTTTCATCGCATTCGGAGTTCATTTGATAGCCCAACCGTTAAACATATGGCCGCAATATAGCCGGTCTAATGTCGGACGTTTTCGGTCTTCGAAAACTGCTGTCTGGCCTCTCCTTCTCTTCTCTCCTCTTAGTCCAACCACACACTTGACCTCGTTCACCTAACCCCTCTTTGCTCAGTGCATCGACCCCTTACCCGTGTCCAAAACTTTCCCGAACCCGAACCGGTCTTTCGTTACTGTTGGGTCCGGATCGTCCCCAAACATCTATAAAACACCTCCATTTTCTTATTTGGACTCCCTAACCCATTTATCTCCGACCGTCTAATTACGATCGAAGGGACCATGTGACCCTAAACCTTACCAACTTGCTATATATAGACGGAAACCTAGATCCTAGGGGCTTGCCCTATCCATCCCCTCGGTCGCCGCCGCATCCTCCTCGTTTTCCTCAGCTACCCAACCAGATCCACTCCTCCTGTCTTCCTCGAGATCCATCTCCATGCAATCCCATCGCAGCCGACCACCATCGCCTCTATTTCCATGCCCGACCAAGACCCGGCCTCCCTGAGCAGCCTCTGCTTCGAGCTCGCGCGCCCAGCCCCAAGCCGCTGCCTGATCCCTCCACCTCTCCTGCACGCCCAAACCCCCGTCGCGAAAGCCACCGTGGCAAGACATGGGAGCCCGGCTGGACCATGCCGCAGCTCCTCTTCCTCCTTCCGTTCTCTCTTTCTTCTTCTTCTTCACTGCTATTCCTCACCCCCTTTTTCGCTGCTCTTCATAGGAACGATGTCGGCCTCCTCAGCTCTCTTCGTTGCCTCCGATTCGAGCGGTCAGACCCCTGCTTTGCCTCCCCATGTCTGGGTCCACGCCCCCGCAAGCCATGCCTGAGGCAGTTGCCTCCTCACGTGCCCGATGCGCGAGCATGACCCCTTGACCCTGCCAACGAGGTCTGCCGCCAAGGACGCCCTGCCATGGCGCCGCCATTTCAAGCTTCAAGCCCCAGACGTCAAGTCCCTTCTCATTGCTGTCATGGGGGCTGCTCGTGGAGCTCCAAGTCCCGCCCCGTTCTGCTGCAACTCGCTGTCGGGCTTCCCTCTCTCCTGCATCCGCATTGTGCCCTGCCTCCTCAAGTCCGGCCGCCGGAGATCCCTCGTCGGGATCCATCTCCCCTCATCCAGCGGCCTCCGCCACCATCTTCTTCATGGAGCCCCGCCAAGTCCCTGCTTCTTCTGCATCTCTGCGTGCCGTCCTCTGCTTGACCCTGCATCGAACGATAGGAGATGGTGCCTCGGCCACTTGCGTTGACCGACTCTAGATCGACAGCATGCACCTGGGCCACCTCCCCTTCGCCGTTGTCTGCGGCCCAGCTCCCACCTCCACCGATCTGGGCTAAGCCCAGCTAGGTGAGTAGCCCAGCCGCCCAGTGCACTATTCAGATTCGGCCCATATAGGTTTTTTTAGGTTCTGCAATTTTAGCTTTTTTTCTAGAGAGTGCCAATTTTACAGAAAAGTCCTTCATCATCATGCATTTAATATCTCACCAACCATGCATCCAAATTAAACAAACTTAACATGTAAAATGCTTACAATTTTGTCTAGTTTCATAATTTCCAACTTTCATCCATGTTTAAAATGTTGTTTGCGTTTATTTTGCATAATGCCATGTTAAAATGATTTATTTCATAACTTAATAACCGTAGCTCGGTTTTAAATAAACTTTATATGTAAATGGGGTAGAAAATGCATAGTTAAACATGGTGGAATTACTTTGCATGTTCAACAACTTTTAATATTGTTGGGTACATAAACGAGACCGAACTAAATAACTTGAATGTGGTGTTCCGTCAATATGCAACAGAGTTGCATATTGAGATCCACTTAATTTGTAGTATTGTTTGTTGCACTTTGCCATGCCATGCCTCATTAAACCGGACATGCATCATACTTGATTGTGCATCATGCCATGTTTATGTGATGGTTGTTTACTATGTTGCTAGTTTCTTTCCGGGTTGCTTCTCTCGTTAGCTTCAGTTTTGTTCTGGAGTTGTGAGGATTCGTTCGACTATATCTGTTTGTCTTCTTCCTGGACTCGTTCTTCTTCCTTGTGGGATTTCAGGTAAGATGACCATACCCTCGATATCACTTCTATCTTTGCTTTCTAGTAGTACGTTCTATCGCTATGTCGCGCTACCTACAACTTGTTATATCATGCCTCCCATATTGCCATGTCAAGCCTCTAACCCACCTTCCTAGCAAACCGTTGGTTGGCTATGTTACCGCTTTTGCTCAGCCCCTCTTATAGCCTTGCTAGTTGTAGGTGAGGTTGAAGTTTGTTCCATGTTGGTACATGTATATGTTGGGATATCACAATATCTCTTATTTTATTTAATGCATCTATATACTTGGTAAAGGGTGGAAGGCTCGGCCTTATGACTGGTGTTTTGTTCCACTCTTGCTGCCTTAGTTTCCGTAATACCGGTGTTATGTTCCTTGATTTTGTGTTCCTTACGTGGTTGGGATTATGGGACCCCCTTGACAGTTTGCTTTGAATAAAACTCCTCCAGCAAGGCCCAACCTTGGTTTTAACATTTGCCACCTAAAACTTTTCCCTTGGGTTCTGCAGACTGAAGGGTCATATTTATTTTAACCCCCTGGGCCAGTGCTCCTTTGAGTGTTGGTCCAAACTAGAGCCCTTTGCAGCGCCACCTCGGGGAAACTCGAGGGCTGGTTTTAGTTGTACGGATTGCTCATCCGGTGTGCCCTGAGAACGAGATATGTACAGCTCCGATCGGGATTTGTCGGCATATTCGGGCGGCTTTGCTGGTCTTGTTTTACCATTGTCGAAATGTCTTGTAAACGGGATTCCGAGACTGCTCGGGTCTTTCCGGGAGAAGGAATATCCTTCGTTGACCGTGAGAGCTTGTGATGGGCTAAGTTGGGACACCCCTGCAGGGTATAAACTTTCGAGATCCGTGCCCGTGGTTATGTGGCAGATGGGAATTTGTTAATATCCAGTTGTAGATAACTTGACACTTGACTTAATTAAAATGAATCAACCGCGTGTGTAGCCGTGATGGTCTCTTTTCGGCGGAGTCCAGGAAGTGAACACGGTTTTGTGTTATGCTTGAACGTAAGTAGTTTTCTGGATCACTTCTAGCTTCTCGGCCGTTGCGTTGCTTCTCTTCTCACTCTTATTTGCGTATGTTAGCCACCATATTTGCTTAGCGCTTGCTGCAGCTCCACCTCATTACCTTATCCTACTCATAAGTTTAAATAGTCTTGATCTCGCGGGTGTGAGATTGCTGAGTCCTCGTGACTCACGGATACTTCCAAACAGTTGCAGGTGCTGATGATACTAGTGCAGGTGACGCAACCGAGCTCAAATGGGAGATTGATGAAGATCTTGATCATTGTTGTGTGCCTTTTCCGGATGATCAGTAGTGGTGCCCAGTCGGGACGATCGGGGATCTAGCATTTGGGTTTGTCTTGCTCTATTTTGGTTCTGTAGTCAGACCTTTGATTGTACTCTGGATGATGTATGTTTAACTTCTTATTTGTGTGAAGTGGCGATTGTAAGCCAAATCTTTATCCCTTTCTTATTCAGTACATGGGATTGTGTGAAGATTACCCCTCTTGCGACAAAACCACCATGCGGTTATGCCTCTAAGTCATGCCTCAACACGTGGGAGATATAGCCGCATCATGGGTGTTACAAGTTGGTAATTAGAGCCATCCCTGACTTAGGAGCCCCCTGCTTGATCGAATGGCTGATGTTGTTGAGTCTAGAACAAAATGTTTTTAGTCTTAGGATTATATATATCGAAGAGTAGGATTCTTTTTACTCCTCAGTCCCTTCGTCGCTTTGGTGAGGCATCATGACATAGAAGTTTTGACTTTCCTCTCCTCAAATTTCACAATTTTTTTAGGATCACGCGGGTATCTTGGAATCGTTCTGATATTCTTGTGATGAGAAAATTGTTCTTGGTGCCTCCTGACATTTAGGGGTTGTGGCAGTGTCCCGGGGAGTTGAGCTCCGAGGTGTTGTTGTGACAATTTTATCGTTGCAGTTCTGGAATACCCGAGTTTTGCCGACATCGAAAATCTCTTTTATGCAGTTGTTGGTGAGATAACCTCAACGCCACCCAGTACTGGGGTGGGAGTTCGGGAGTATTGCCATAACTCGTATAACGGATGCTTTTCGAAAGTTGAGGTACACGATTTTCGAAGGTTTCTTGGTTATGTGTTGAAGGATGGATACAGCTGGATGTAGGGATTGTTAGTTTGGGTGAGACATTATGCTTCCCTTGTATCCCCAACACCTGATTGCATAACCATAAAGTTTCGGGAGTTTATAGGTGGGAATTCAAGTATCTCGTAGGATATCTTTCCAATAGACACATGATACGATATGGGATCTATCATATGTTTGTTTCCGGCTTATTTTGCAAGCCAATCCTTTGTTTTGTTTTGAGTTGTGGTATTCGAGTTGCTTCAATGTCAAGTGTTGATTCCATACCTTACCTACGCGGTGTTCTCATATTTCTATGTGGATGCTAATCCTTCTTGATCATCAAGGTTGTCTTTTCAATTCTTTCCGAACGGTGTGCTTCTCTTCAAGTGGATCCGATCATTTCAACATTCGCGAGTTTAAATTTCAGTCCTTCTCAGCGGTGTTTGCTCCATCCGTCCCCAAGTTGTCTTTGTTTTTCCCACCCCCACCCTTTTTATTCAAGGACTCAGACTTCTTAATCAAGTATCCTTTTATTGATGTGAAGTTTCTTCATTCTTTTCCTTCAAAGTTATTATCCGGTGATTCTCGTGAAGATGCTAAGGAAGCTTCAAGTTTATTATTCTTCGTTCTCTTTTCTTCTCTGGTGGATTAAATTTAAGCTTTGTCGATCATATCTTTTCCTCATTTCAAACATTTTCTCATGCCGGTGCACCTCTTAATCATCCACTTCTTGCTATTCAATTGTTCCGTAGTGCTGAAGATATCTTAGAAGATTCAAGTTTCCATTCTCAATTCGCTCAAGTTCTTTTGAGGATGTTATCTCATTCAAGCCATTTAAATTAAGCGATGCAATCTCCCTTTCAAGTAATCGTTCGAAGGTGTTTCTTTTGAGTGGGCCCTAACCCACAGGTCTTTTCCAGGATCTTACCTGACTCTTCTAATTTTTCCGGAGTTACTCTTAAATTCTTTTCCAAGTTTGACGTAACAATGGATTGTCATCTGTCACATGTCTTTCTTCAAGATCTTTCAAATTCTTTTCATCGTTGGCTCAACCTTTCTATTCTTCATTCCGGAGTGCCTCAACAATTTGTGGTGGTGTTTCTCGTCGTCATTCTCGGATTTTGAAGACTGAAGAAGAGTTCCTCTTAAATCCTTACCCGTTCTTCCAAAGATTCATGGTTCTAGCTTCATGCCATCCTCTCATAATTGTTTTCGATTGTGAGAATTGTTTTCACCCATTCGACGCATTTCAGGAGTTGAGTTCCTTTCTCGATCATCTGAAGGCCATCATTTCAGAAGATTTATTCATTCTCAGCTTTCAACTCTCGTCTCGAATTCTTCCGGTGCATCGTTCAAGTATTCTCTAATTAGCTCGTGATCTCTTCGTTCACTTGAATCTAAATTCTCTCAAGTATCTTTGTTCAATTTACAATTCTTCCTGGTGATTCATGCTTTTTCCTTCATTCATTTTCAATTCTTACGGTGGTTCATTCAAGATTCCTTTCCTCTTGTTATCATATCAATTCATTTGTTCTTTCAAGTCCTACCAGTGGTTCGTTGAAGACCTTACCAAGTTTACGCTATATCTCTCTTAATCCTTTCTACAAGAATAAGTAGTATGCGAAATCCGTTGCTTGTCATCAATCTAAATTAGTGAAGGGTACGCATAACATAATTCTTATTCTTGTTTCATCCAAGTGATTAATTCCTTATTCCGGAGGTTCATCAAAATTCTTGATTTCATTTGTTCATCTTTCTTTCCAGAGCTCCAAGTTTTCTCGGTTATATCATCGGGAAGCTCCATCTAATCAATGCAAGGATTCATCTTATTATTTTCAAGCTTCTTTTCCTTGTGACCTTCTTTTGTCTATCCAGAGTTCTTTGAGAGTTTCTTCATGGTGGCTCGTCAAGGATTCTTTTCATTCTTCAATTGTTCTTCAAGATCTCTCTCGAAGTTAAGATCCGCCAAGCTATACACTCAAATAAACATGGTGTTCAACACATGTCTTGTTTTATGGAGTTCAAGCATTATTCATCTTGCATTCCGAAGTGCAATTCTTTCTACCTTATCTCTTGAGATGGTGTTATGTCATCCGTGGCAATTTCTCCTCGTGTTTCATGATTCACAAGTTGTCAGGAATGAGATATCTAAATCCATCATTTTCTCTTTGTTCAAGAGATCTTTTCAACCAATCAATCTCTTTGTTGGAGTTATGTTGGGTTATATTTCACCTATAGCCTTCCCTAAGGCATGTTGCTAATTGTGGTGCGTATCAATGACCCAAGTTCTTCATTTATCCTCCTGGTGAAATAAGTTTTTCGTCTCCTTGTTGATATCAATCCAATCAAATGTTTTCGTTAGTGGCCGGTTCTCACCTCATAATTTTGAGATGTTTTTCCATAGGCCCACAACAACCTTATTCTTTTGTCATTTATTTTTAAACAACTCCATTCAATCCTTATTTATAAGGATGCTTTCAAAATTCATTTGTGGTAGAAGTTATCATTTTATTCTACTTTCTTTCTTCCCTAACGATCTAGATTCTATTCTTTTGTTTTGGAGGCATTGTGATGTTGCACTCTTCGACCCATCATCCCATTTTTGTCAAAGATCATGATCTTTCCATTGCTTATCCATTCAATTGGAGTGTCGCGTCCTCCATTCAAGTTCTCTCATCTAATCAAGTTTTGCCCCCCCTTCTCAACCGGAGTGCTGTCTGAAATCTTTCTAACCCTTGTGCCATTCTTTCAATAGTTTCGGAGGCACTGTGTTGTTGATTTCATCAAGTATGCTCTCATCTTATCAAAATTCTTGTTCAATTCCGTCCATTTACAGTCAGAGTGCTGTCCAAATTATATCATTCTTATTCCTCTCTATCTTGTTTTAACCGGAGTGGTTTTAATATCTATCTTATTACCTAACCTGTCGGTTCTCATTGTATCAAATGTTCCTCTTATCTAACAGAGTGTTCGCAATCTTGTTCATCTCCATTGTATTCTTCTTTCAATTTGTTCAACCTCTCAAGGTTCATGGTTTCACTCGTTTGTCGAAGAAGCAACTTTGTTTTACCTCTTCCTTTCCCATTTCTCTCTGGTGCCATCCCTAGGATCTTGGGTCGAGATCCTCTCATAGTGGTGGAGTGTTGTGATGCCCCGAGTCTGATGCGCCAGGTGTCTTCCAGTAATTCGCCGTCATTGCCATGTCATTGGCTTGCATGTTGCATCTTGCCATGTCATCATGTGCATTGCGTCATCATGTTTTCAAAACTTGCATCCGTCTCGGTCTCCCTGTTCCTTCCGTTGTGTGTTCCGAGCCAAGGCACACTTGCATGCGCCCGTGACACTTCCGAAATATTATTTTATAAGTGTCTAGAAAATGTTCTCGGAATGGGTTGAAAGTTGGCATGCGGTGTTGTTATGTTGTCAGTAGGCCGCCTGCCAAGTTTCATCGCATTCAGAGTTCGTTTGATAGCAAAACCGTTAAACATATGGCCGCAATATAGCCGGTCTAACGTCGGACGTTTTCGGTCTCCGAAAACTCCTGTCGGGCCTCTCCTTCTCTTCTCTCTTCTCAGTCCAACCACACACTTGACCTCATTCACCTAACCCCTCTTTGCTCAGTGCATCGACCCCTCGCCCGTGTCCGAAACTTCCCCAAACCCGAACCGGACTTTCGTTACCATTGGGTCCGGATCATCCCCAAACATCTATAAAACATCTCCGTTTTCTTATTTGGACTCCCTAACCCATTTATCTCGGACCCTCCGATTACAATCGGAGGGACCAGGTGACCCTAAACCTTACCAACTTGCTATATATAGACGGAAACCTAGATCCTAGGGGCTTGTCCCATCCATCCCCTCGGTCGCCGCCGCATCCTCCCCGTTTTCCTCAGCTACCCAACCAGATCCACTCCTCCTGTCTTCCTAGAGATCCATCTCCATGCAATCCCACCACAGCCGACCACCATCGCCTATGTTTCGATGCCCGACCAAGCCCCGGCCTCCCCGAGCAGCCTCTGCTTCGAGCTCGGGCACCCTGCCCCAAGCCGCTGCCCGATCCCTCCACCTCTCCCGCACGCCTGAGCCCCTGTCGCCAAACGCCACCGTGGCCAGCCGCAGGAGCCCGGCGGGACCATGCCGCAGCTCCTGTGCCTCCTTCCATTCTCTCTTTCTTCTTATTCTTCGTCGCTGTTCCTCACCCCCTTTTCCCCTTCTCTTTATAGGAACGATGTCGGCCTCCTCAGCTCTCTTCGTTGCCTCCGATTCGAGCGATTGGACCCCTACTTTGCCTCCCCATGCCTGGGTCCGCGCCCCCGCAAGCCACGGCCGAGGCAGCTACCTCCTCGCGTGCCCGATGTGTGAGCACGACCCCTTGACCCTGCCGACGAGGTCTGCCGCCAAGGACGCCCTGCCATGGCGCCGCCATTTCAAGCTTCAAGCCCCGGACGTCAAGTCCCTTTTCATTGCCGTCATGGGGGCCGCTCATGGAGCTCCAAGTCCCGCCCCATTCTGCTGCAACTCGCCCCGGGCTTCCCTCTCTCCTGCATCCGCATTGTGCCCTGCCTCCTCAAGTCCGGCCGCCGGAGATCCCTCGTCGGGATCCATCTCCCCTCATCCAGCGGCCTCCGCCACCATCTTCTTCATGGAGCCCCGCCAAGTCCCTGCTTCTTCTGCATCTCTGCGTGCCGTCCTCTGCTTCACCCTGCATCGAACGATAGGAGATGGTGCCTCGGCCACTCGCGCTGACCGACTCCAGATCGACCGCATGCACCTGGGCCACCTCCCCTTCGCCGTTGTCTGCGGCCCAGCTCCCACCTCCACCGATCTGGGCTGAGCCCAGCTAGGTGAGTAGCCCAGCCGCCCAGTGCACTATTCAGATTCGGCCCTTATAGGTTTTTTTAGGTTCTGCAATTTTACCCTTTTTTCCAGAGAGTGACAGTTTTACAGAAAAGTCCTTCATCATCATGCATTTTATATCTCACTAACCATGCATCCAAATTGAACAAACTTAACATTTAAAGTGCTTAGAATTTTGTCTAGTTTCATAATTTCCAACTTTCATCCATGTTTAAAATGTTTAAAATGCTGCTTGTGTTTATTTTGCATAATGCCGTGTTAAAATGATTTATTTCATCACTTAATAACCGTAGCTCGGTTTTAAATAAACTTTATATGTAAATGGGGTAGAAAAATGCATAGTTTAACATGTTGGAATTACTTTGCATGTTTAAAAACTTTTAATATTTCTGGGTACATAAACGAGACTGAAGTAAATAACTTGAATGTGGTGTTCCGTCAATATGCAACGGAGTTGTATATTGAGCTCCACTTAATTTGTAGTATTGTTTGTTGCACTTTGCCATGCCATGCCTCATTAAACCAGACATGCATCATATTTGATTGTGCATCATGCCATGTTTATGTGATGGATGTTTACTATGTTGCTTGCTTCTTTCCAGGTTGCTTCTCTTGTTAGCTTCGGTTTCGTTCCGGAGTTGTGAGGATTCGTTCGACTAAGTTTGTTTGTCTTCTTCATGGACTCATTGTTCTTCCTTGTGGGATTTCAGGCAAGATGACCATACCCTTGATATCACTTCTATCTTTCTTGCTAGTTGTACGTTCTATCGCTATGTCGTGCTACCTACCACTTGTTATATCATACCTCCCATATTGCCATGTCAAGCCTCTAACCCACCTTCCTAGCAAACTGTTGGTTGGCTATGTTACTGCTTTTGCTCAGCCCCTCTTATAGCGTTGCTAGTTGCAGGTGAGGTTGAAGTTTGTTCCATGTTGGAACATGTATATGTTGGGATATCACAATATCTCTTATTTTATTTAATGCATATATATACTTGGTAAAGGGTTGAAGGCCCGGCTTTATGCCTGGTGTTTTGTTCCAATCTTGCCGCCTTAGTTTCTGTCATACCGGTGTTATGTTACTTGATTTTGCGTTCCTTATGCGGTTGGGGTTATGGGACCCCCTTGACAGTTCACTTTGAATAAAACTCCTCCAGCAAGGCTCAACCTTGGTTTTAACATTTGCCACCTAAGCCTTTTCCCTTGGGTTCTGCAAACTCAAGGGTCATGTTTATTTTAACCCCCCTGGTCCAGTGCTCCTCCGAGTGTTGGTCCAAACTAGAGCCCTTTGCAGCGCCACCTCCGGGAAACTCGAGGGCTGGTTTTAGTTGTATGGATTGCTCATCCGGTGTGCCCTGAGAACGAGATATGTACAACTCCTATCGGGATTTGTCGGCACATTCGGGCGGCTTTGGTGGTCTTATTTTACCATTGTCGAAATGTCTTGTAACCGGGATTCCGAGACTGATCGGGTCTTTCCAGGAGAAGGAATATCTCTCGTTGACCATAAGAGCTTGTGATAGGATAAGTTGGGACACCCCTGCAGGGTATAATCTTTCGAGAGTCATGCCCATGGTTATGTGGTAGATGTGAATTTGTTAATACCCGGTTGTAGATAACTTGACACTTGACTTAATTAAAATGAATCAACCGCGTGTGTAACCATGATGGTCTCTTTTCGGGGGAGTCTGGGAAGTGAACACGGTTTTGTGTTATGCTTGAACGTAAGTAGCACTACAAAAAAAGACACATCCATGACATTTTGGGCCGAACGAATTTTGTGTGTGTCATACATATGACACTTCTATGACGATAATTGTGACAAAACCCGGTATCATCATAGATGTGGTGGGCTCCTACTTCTATGACAAAAAATCATGACATAAAATGGGCTTTTCGTCCTGGGCAGGCCGGAGACGCAGCTTCATGACATTCTTTGGGCCGTCCATGACGGAAAAACCGTGGTAGAAGCGAGGGTGAGGAAAATTTCGGGGAGTTCCCAGTTACGATGGGAGGTCGGGGGCCGAGCGATGTGCGCTTCTCTCGTACACGTACGCGCGTGTGTGCAAGGCGTTGGCTCTAACTGAACCCGAGCGAGGCGTTGGGCTCTAACTGAACACGAGCGATTGTACTGCAGGCTACGCGTTACTGAACCCGAGCGATCGATTGATGGCTGTTAACTGAACCCAATCGAGTGATTCCTTTGCTACCACTGCTAACTGAAGCCGATCGATGCTGCCTCTAGAACAGGACCCCGTGGAGGGCTGGATGAACAGGACCACCCCGTGGAGGGCAGGATGAACAGTAGATGGTGGAGGGCAGGATGAACAGTAGCCCGTGGAGGGGTGGTTGAATAGGAGCCCGTGGAGAGGGCTGGTTGAACAGTAGCCGGTGGAGTAGCGCGCGGTGGAGGCTGGATGAACAGGAGCCTGTGGATGAACAGTCGCAGGTGGAGGCTGGAGGAGGTCGACGGTGGATTAACAGTAGTTCGTGGAGGCTGGAGGGGGTCGACGGTGGAGACGAAAAGTATCCCGTGGAGTCCCGTTTTGCGGTATGCCACACCCCTCCCGATGAACAGGACCCCTGTTTCGACCGTAGGAGGTCCGTTTCCTCCGTTTTGCGGTACGCCAGGCCCCTCCCGATCAACAGGACCCCGTTCCGAACGTAGGAGGTTCGTTTCCTCCGTTGTGCGGTACGCCAGGCCTCGTTTCCATCGCCTGTTCCGTCTAAGCCCTCCTGATGAACATGACCACGCATTCCGTTCTGACCCAGCCGGTTGGCTCCCACACATTCCGTTGCCTCCCCATGAACACGACGATGACGCTGTTTCTCCATTCCGAGCCAGCAATGTACACGAGCCCTGGCCGTACGTATGCACGAGTAGGCGTTCGAGACCCCTCCCGTATGTACACATATGTCGCCGTATTTTCTTTCTTGCACCCTGGCTGCTGTACGTACGTGTACATGCTACGTGCGCGCCTCTACTACGACACGTGCGCGCCTCTACTACGACACGTGCGCGCCTCTACTACGACACGTGCGCGCCTCTACTATGACACGTGCGCGCCTCTACATCGACCAGTATGTACGTACACGTTCGCGACCAGAATGACAACGCTACGTATGCTTCGACCAGGTGGGTCCCGACTGTCAGGCACTTCCTTGCCCGCGAAGATGTAGCTAGTGGGTCCCAACAGTCAGGGGGCGAATTGTTTTTTTGCCCGGACGCACTTCCTTGCGTGTGAAGATGTAGCTGATGGGTCCCAGCAGTCAGGGGGAAACATTTTTTCGTGAAATACAGTGGCCCGTCCGGTGGGTCCCAGCTGTCAGGTGGAGGAATCATTATTTTCCGCGTAATAAGGAGGCACTTCCTTGCTACGGCCGTGGACCCAGGTGTCAGCCTCTCCACGTAAAGTCCACGTCCGATGGAAGTCGTTCCTTGACCATGTTGACCACGCCGCGCCGAGAGCACCAGGGCGGTGGACGACGGCGAGGCCTAGGAAGGGGATGACACGGAGGTAGGGAAGACTCGGCAGTTGTTTCCCACGCGGAGGGGAGTAAGACTGTACGAGGGTTTACTGGTTCGTCTGCCATCGCCGGAGAATAATAGCAGGTGTGGGAGAGTAGAGGGATGGCTAGGCCAGCGATGGGAGTACGGTCGGGCGGTGAGGCCTGCGCGGCAGCACAGCCGACCGCGAGGAGGAGGGAGCAGGCAGTCCCGCCGGCGCTTGTTTGAGCGGCTGGAGCAGGAAGAGCAGAGATTGAAGAAGCACGACGGCCGTTGGATGGACATCCAATAGTCAGTGCTTGTGCGTCAACCTTTTTTAGGAAAGCCTCAAATTTGTGGAAAACATCATACAACCCATCGGCCATTATTTCTAATAATTTACAGCCCATTTGCTAATTCTTAAGGTTTTTTTGGAGCCCATATTCTTTTTGTTAGCATTACAGCCCATATTGTGGGAACGGTTAAATAATTATATGAAATTTTGCATATCTCGGTGCGGTCCGGACTGTTTTTAATCCTGAAATTTCGACTCACATTCAAACTGATTTTAAAAATAAATGTATATCAATATAAAATCCAACAAATTCTCCACGCATAAAAATTAATGTAATTTAAAATCTTGAAAAAAAGATATTTGAAACTAATTGCCGGTTTGATGTGTTTTAAAAATGTACAACCCATTTCTCATTACTGATGGGCCATTTTCTCGGCGAGCCGAATGAAAGCTCTCCTCGTCTTGAAAGATTTGCAGCCCAACAGGCCTGACAAAGCGACTTACTTGGCAAATCACAAAAAAACTGTGCTGTGGCAGTGGACCCAGCTGTCAGCCTCTCCACGTACAGTACTCTTCCGATGGAAGTTGTTCCTTGACCATGTTGACCACGCCGTGTGGAGAGAACCACGGCAGTGGACGACGGCGAGGCCTAGGAAGGGGACGACGCGGCAGTGGAAGCCCGTGCGGAGAGGACTATGAGGGTTCACTGGTTCGGCTGCGGTGTGAGGCTGCCGTCACCGCAGGGCCTGGCCAGCGGTGGGAATAGTAGGGGGCGGTGAGGCCTCTACGGCAGCACAGCCGGCCACGGGAGGCAGGAGCATGCGTCACGACCGGCGCTGCTTTGGGCGGCTGGAGCAAGAAGACCAAAGGTTGAAGAAGCACTACGGCCGTTGGATGGACATCGTATGGTCACTGCACCTAGAATCGTTTATATTGACTAAGTTGACAAAGCCCTTGGTACGTCAACTTAGTAGGCCCACAGGTCAGCTTCCGAAACAGTGCGCCCCAGATGTCAGGGGGAGGAATCATTTTTTGGGCGGGTGAAGCTAGAATATCCGAGATTGAAGAAGAAGCACGGCCGTTGGATGGACATCCAATAGCCACTGCTACTAGAACCGTGTGTTGACTATAAGTTGACAAAGCCTTGCATACGCGTCAACTCTGTTTTTTTAGGGGACGCGTCAACTTAGTAAGGCCAGAAGTGTGTGGCAGAGAACTTATAGCCCATTTGAGATTTGTAAGAATCTGTAGCCCATTTTTGAACTCTAATGGAATTTACTACATCCCATTTACAGTTTGTTAAAAGTACAACCCATTTCATCCAACCGTTCAAAACAGAATTCAATAAAATTTCCCACATTTTGATGGGATCCAAATATTTTTATCCCGAAATTTCTAGTAAGATTAAATACAATTTCAATATAAATTTATATTACGTAAAAATCCAACGAAACATTGTGCTCGCAACAATTAATGAAATTAAAATTTTCAATATCCAAAAATAATATTTTATAAAGTAATCACGTGTTTGGTGCATTTTTTGTAGTTACTGCCCAGTTTTTATAATTACATCCCATTTATTATTTCTTAAAGCCCATTTTCTTGTTAAGCCTAATGCATCCCTCCTAGGAAAGATTTGCAGCCCAGAGGGGCAGAGAATAACAACTTGACCTTGCCTGGGTATTCCTAAAAAGTATAGCTGGGCTAGCCATTTTCAGCTTGAAAAAAATTAATATTTGGGCTGGATATCTGGCCTGGGCTAGACGGGCCACAGCCCGCCCAGTTAATACCTGCAGCGATTTTTTCATTGTTGTTCAGAGGAGAAAAATTAATATCTGGGCTAAACATCGAAAAACTCTGTAGTGCTCACACCTCAAAAAGACAAATACTGCTCAAGCTGCTTGGTCCCAGCTGTCGGCCGCTTCTTGAGCAATTCTCTCGTTTATTGACTAGTACTACATAGGTTGACAATGGTGTGTGTCGTGGTTTTGTCACGGTAGATGTCCTCGTGAAAGGACTTAGTCGTGGAGCCATCGCAATGGGTTAGCTTAAAGGGGTTAAAGCGGACACAGGGACACAAGAGAGTTTATACTAGTTCGCCCCCTTCGATGAAGGTAAAAGCCTACGTCTAGTTGTGATGGAATTGATGGGGTTTCGATGACTAGGGAGCAAACAAGCTTCGCCTAAGTCTCGAGTTGTTGTTTGTCCTCCTTGAACCGCCGCGGGTCGTCCCCTTATATACACGGGTGACGCCCGTCGGTTCACAGAGTCCCAATACCGGCTCATAGATGTGTCCGTTTGGTCTCTACTTATTCCTAACTTACAATACAAGTTATATGCCAACGCCGGTTTACGACTATGGCCCTTGAACCGACTATGGGCCTTGAGCCCTCATCTGCCTTCTTGGGCTTTAACATAGTTAACTACTGACGAAGTTAACCCGGCCCAGATAGGCCGGTTTACGCCCAGTAGTGATACCCCCAACAGTGTGGGACCGTGATGTCAGGAAACCAGGGGGAAGCAAAATAAATAACTCCAGCGAGCGCTTCCACCTCTGCCTCGTTGTCTCCCGTGGAAACCCCTTTCCTCCCTTTTTTTTGCTCGGGCAAGGACCAATGCATGCAACACGTCCATGCGGTTATTAGGCAAGAAATAAAAGCGCTTTGCATCCTATGAATTACGATGGCCTGCATGGGTAGCTAATAAGGCAACCTCTTAACTGCTGTGATTAAATGTTGTGTTTAGAAGAGAGAAATATTCTTCTTTTCCACCAATCTTCTTGCACCTAGGTCGTGATGCACCTTCTAATACAACTTATTCACCTAGACGGAGGGAGTATAGTTTTATACACACACACACACACACACACACACACATATATATATAATAAGGAGGCACTTGCGTCTGTGAGGCTATGGACCTGGTGGGTCCCCATTGTCATCCTCTCCAAGTAAAGTCTTCTCCTCGCCCGCGCGCGCTTTCCGCCCGAAACAGTCAGCGCCGCCCGCCCCGCTTCCCGGTGCAGGCGATTGCTCCGCCTTCAAACGACACAAGTGCCATCCGTCCGTCCATCTGCCGCCCACATTAATGATACGCGGTTGCCGAGGCGGCTACTCCGGCGCCACACGTCCGTCCCTCCGCCCGCCCACCATTGCTATATAAACTGCTGCGCCGGCCATAGCCGCAGTCATCCGCATCCATTCCCTTTCTCCTGTCCACATCACTACTGCCCACCATGGCTTCCTCGCGCTCCAGCGCTCTTCGGGATGGGCGGAGGACGGACCACAAGGAGATGGCAGCCATTGCTGCTGACCGGCAGGCCGGCAGGCAGCCGAAGGACGACGACGTCCCAATGGAGAACATGGCAGTCGATGATCCGGCGCCAACCCCCTCCTCCACGCCATCCTCGCCGGTGCATTGCACCATGACCATCGGCGAGGCCCGTGCCCAATATATGGACAGTGTGAGGCAGATGCGTCAGGAGCAGTTCCGGGAGGCGCAGACCGACGCCGCCTACAACCACCATCTCCTCTAGGAGCACCTGCAGGCGGAGGAGCAGATCGCCGCGGAGCGGGCGGAGCAGGAGGCGCTGCTCGACTCGTACCGCCACCTACAAAGAGGCTAGCAAAGAGGGCGATGATGCGGGCGAGGCGTTGTTTGGCGAGACCGAGGACGAGGCAGAGGACAATGCCGGCTTCGACGAGTCCCCGCTCCGCTGGCGTCGACGAGGCCCTGCTCCGCCGAGGCCCCCGCGGCGCCAACAACGAGGCAGAGGACACCGCTGGCTCCGCCGAGGCCCCGCCCCGCCAACAATGAGGCAGAGGACATCGCCGGCTCAGCCGAGGCCCCACCCTGCCGGCAACGTGGGGGAGGATTTCCACTGCTCCGCCGAGGCGCCACCCACCGACAACAAGACAGAGGACATCACCGGCTCCGCCGAGGCCCCGCCCTGCTGCCAACGAGGCCGGCCACACAGAAAACGAGGAAGAGTAGAACACGGTAGGTCGCCGCCTCTCAGGTCCAAGTAAGGCCACCGCTGCTACCCTCCTGTTGAAGCCAAGCTAGGCGTGTTGACCATTGACGGCCGGTTAGCTTCTTGGCGGCGACGTGGAGTCGGGGAGTTCTGCTGGAGAATAACGCCGCTTCTACTTAACTGCTGGTGCAGTTGACTGACTGACACGTGGGCCCAACAGGCCACATGTCAGTTACGCAACTGCACCTGCATTTAAGTCACTGAAGCTTCTGTTCGGCTCAGCGGGACACAGGTGGGTAGCTTCGGTTAATTAATCATACATCCAGCGCACCCCTTTTTAGTTGAAGAATGTATGAAATGTAATGAAATCTGGCATGTTTATATGAAATCCGACCGTGTATGAATGAATTTATTTCGATTAGTTCGAATTCCTGTATCGCTGGCATTGGATGAACATGCAAAACAATATGTACTAGCATTATTCCCAGGGTGATCACCTCGTTTGCAGCAGTTTCACATGTACTCCCTCTGGTCCTTTCTAGTCTGCATACAAGTTTTGTCTGCAGTCAAAGTATCTCTACTTTGACCAATCTTATACAAAAAAGTATGCACTTTCACATTGTGCAAACTAAAAAGGAACAGAAGGAGTACAAAGAGTTTGAGCAGGTTTTTAGCGTTTCTGTACATTGCAATCAAACACACAGGCCTGGCAATTCATAGAGAACATTCAAAACAATCGATGATTATGCATCTCAGCGACTCACATGTTAGAGGCAATATTTACTTCACAACTAAAGAATAAAGAAAAAATTGATCGACGCTGCTAACAGCAAGGGCGTCCCATTCGAAAATATCAAACACATGTCTTGCTAAAATCAATGAGCAAAATTTGACAAGGTTGTCCCATTCCAAAATATCAAATGCCTACGATTGTGGAATGGGCAGGCTTTGCCATCAGTTCGGACATTGACATGGCACCTCGTGCTAAATAAACCTGTTCTTTTTGTGCAGTTCCACCAAAATCAACCAAATTCGCGCGTAGCTTGTATGATTTCGCCCTTATATGTTGCAACGCCTTGAACTTATCGGAACCTCCTTTCTTGTGGTGGAAATGAATGATTCGATGTATTCATGAACATTTTGTGCAGTTCCCATTGAAATCAAGCTGAGCACCCCTGTTTGCACAAATACAAAAAAGTGATTAGTATAGAGCAAACTGTACTATGAATTGTCAGTTTCAACAGACACATACATGGTCCATGTAGAGCACACTTTTAGAAAAATGGAACTCACCAGAAAGAATCCTAGAACAACATTGTACTCACACATCACAGCAAAAAAATGGAGATTTTGTCAGTCCTTCTGAGCTGAAGTTAGTTTGGTCTTGTATGGAGTAATGTAACCATCCTTCAACTGCTCCTTCTGATGATAAGATAGACAGGGCTTCTTCATCCTGGCATAATCGGAACTTGTCACTTCACATACTCCATATTCTTCTCTAGAGGAAGATGATCCTGTTGTGCAAAGACAAGAGGACTACTAAATGCTAGCATCAATGTTTGCTCGAAAAAAGGAAAGGAAATATTACAACAGCATAGCACAGATGAAGCACTTCTCAAGGGCAATACCACTTTTTCATGACAGTATCTAAACAGTAGCACAACACCAATAGAGATGACAAAGCTCAATCATATGGATGAAATCAGTGGGCGAGTACCAACCTTTGTCAGAAGGCTTATTGTGTAGAGCATACAGATGAAGCAATTCTCCGGAACCATCTGTTGCAATCTACGGTGGTGGCCATGCTTACTATATACTCCTCGATTAGTTTAATGTTTCCAACATCTTCTTGTGCAGTTCCACTAAAATATATGGTATCTTCAAAGAAGATCCCTGTTTGCACAAGTAGAGATAATTACATATTACATTAAGAGTGGCATCAAATCAGTGGCAAAACAATTGCTCGTTCCAGCCATAGCAATAAATTAAGATGCAAAACTATATCATTACTTGTGTCATCACAGTTCCAGTGCTTCATTACAGCACCGGGAGTTGATTTTTGTTTTTCTTCCCCTTGTTCTTCCCCTTCATCACTTGGTTCAATAACAAACAAGCTTCGCCTTCAATGTAAGATTTGGCATGTCAATTAGGGAGCACAAGTATAGTACTAAACTAAATTTTTTGATGAAAGTGGCAAAATACAGGCCAACAGTTGTGAAATATCCTTATCTTACCTCAATGGGATATTATGGTGCACATACAGATTGGAAGTCTTGTCTCCATTTGTGCAGTTCACTAAAATCAAGCAACATCATCGCACAAGTAGCACAACATATGAATGCACACTGCAGAATCATGTGAAAGAAGGCTAGTACTGACCTCTCATGATGCGGAATTCAAACAACTCACAAGAAGAAGATCTGAACCAAATTCGCCTTAACGGATAGGAAGTAAGATCTCCTCTTGTGCAGTTCCACTAAGATCAAGCAATCAAGCAACGTTGTCGGTGTGACATTTTGGTTGAACTACACAAAACACTCTTAAAACAAAAGTGTTTGTGCAGTGCAACACAAGGTGAAGCAGATAACCCTGTTTACACAGAGGTGCAAAGGAAACAATTAGTGGTCAATAATGGTGGATGGCACAGAAGCCAACAAAAAGAAGCATCTACCTTATCTAAATGGGAAAGAAAGCAAGACAGTAGCATTTCTCAAATGGTGGCATTGATTAATATTAGCATAGAGATTATATTAACAATAAAATTTGTTAAACATGTAATTTGCTTTTAACTGTGGCATTGCATCAATTTTCCAGCGGCATTATTAGAGGGTGTTTGTTTACAGGGACATTTTGGTGTAGGGACTAAAAAAACTCCATGTCAGTCCCAAGTAAACCAAAGAGGAGGGACTTTTAGGGACTAAAAGTGGGCATTTGGGACTAAAGAAAGAAGACCCCGAGGGAGTCTTTTTGGGACTTTTTCCAACAGTTGCCCCTGCCATGCATCACACCTTGTCTCTATTAGTTCATTACTAGGGGTAACATGGTCTTTTATCATGTCATTTAATAACCTCTAGTCCATGTTTAGTCCCTGGAACCCAGCAGGTAGGGACTAGGGAGTTTTTAACTAAACAGGGCCTTAGATTAACAACAGCTAATGAGTTGCACGGGACAGTGGACGCACCAGCACCATGTGCATCTACCGATGTACTATGGTCATGCACAGTCTGTTGCAACAAAGAACAAGAAACCAAGGAGCATATTTGTGTTGGTCCCAGTTTTGTTATCTTTAGACGCCTTTCCCTATGTGAGCGCAGCAAATCTAGTCCTGCTCAAACTCTACAGCCTTGTCCCTTCCTTTCCTTTTTGAACTAGTACTTTCGCCCCTTCCTTTCCTCTTTGAACCACGTCCTAGATTTATGCGATACAACATTCCCCCATTCCTTTCCTCTTTGAACCACATCCTAGATTAATGCTATACAACTTTCCCCCTTCATTTCCTCTTTGAACCACGTCCTAGATTCATGCTATATACAACTTTTCCCACTATTTTCCCCACTCCTTTCCTCTTTGAACCACATCCTAGATTCATGGTATACATGCAGCTAGAGCAATGCATGTGGAGTAAGTAAATTATACCTTAAGGTTCTTGGGGCGTGGTTCGGTGGGCGACGGGACGGCAGCGAAGAAGAAGGGGTCGGAGGCCCTCCCGCGCCGCCGCTGGGTGGAAAGTGAACAGCTGCACCGGTAGTCCCTCGCCGACGGCGACAACGTTAAGCCTCCTTCCCTTCCCGGTGGACGGATCCTGCCGGCTCTTTGAGCAGCAGTGAGGGGAGAGAGAGGCCAATGAAGTCTTGTTTAGATCTGGAGAGGGCGAGAGAGTGTGAAGAGAGCAACTACAAGCGCTGAGGCTCCAGCAGGAGAGGGCGAGAGAGTGAGCGAACAGGCTAACCAGCTACACAACCCTCCCGTTATGTTCAACGAGAGGGAAATAACCTTTTATACATTCCTGCATTCGTGTGACAAGCATGCCGTGTTTTGTGTGTGTGTGGGAGTCATTGGGATTTCAATCATAATCGTGTCATGTGGCTTTGGTGGTAAGACTATCCACAGTGGTGCAGAAATAATGCAGCCTTAGTCACCTTACCTCTCTCCACGTAGTACGTTGGGTCCCACCAGTCAGAGGGTGAAACAAACAAATTAATAAGAAAAATTAAAAGCGCCAGCGGTGTATCTTACCTCACATATCTCGCTACTGCTCGGGAACACTGTCCAATTGATCCCTCTGTTCGCTCACGTACTATTTTAAGTGAATCCTTATTATAACATGCACACAAATTTTGGCCACTTGTATTCGACTTAAGTCAGTGTGCCACCGTATCTCGTATACTTACTACTCCCTCCGTCTAGGTGTAATAAGTCACGTTAGAAGGTGCAACAGGACCAAGGTGCGTGCGTGTGCGCGCGCGTGTGTGTGTGTGTGTGTGTGTGTGTGTGTGTGTGTTTAACACCATGTGTGTGTTAGAGAGAGCGACAGATCGACCTAATCCTACAGAGAGATGTTGTGTAGTGTACGATTTTAGCTGCGAGAGTCGGTGCATCCTCTCGTTTTCGGGCGTGTCCGGTAGGGACATGCGGACAGCTACCACGCCCGCTCCTGACTAGCCTGGCCCACCCAAATCCCCTCCATCGCCCGCACACGCTTCCCGCCCGAAACGGTCAGCGCCGCTCCAAAGAATCGGTGCCGCATTCATGCCCGGGCAGAGCGGACGCGACCTCTCACTGGCGCAAGAGTGATGGTTGCTTCGTCCATCCAACTTACTGCTGGGTGTATGTGATTTGACGACTCATTGGTCTTTAATTACTGAGGTGGTAGGACGGCTGGATGTCCCACGCTTTCGGCGAAAGGAGGTATAATACTACTACTAGATTACAATTTTCTCCATTCTTACAGCGGAGGCGTGCAAGAGCAGTGAAAACACGCAGGCTTAGTGATTACATGGCCCACCTCACACTATCACCATGCGACACCTAACTCTTTACATAGTACTCCCTCCGTTCCTAAATATTACTAGACCCCGCGCGTTGGCGCGGAACAGCGGTATATCTCTCTGCGCAAAATTATCGATTTCATAGAACAAAAAAACTCTATAACTGCATCTACACTAAGCATCCACCCCTTCCCCAAGCGGACGTGATCCGCCGGGATGTTAGAGATGTGGCCACACTCGTTTTGTGCGAGAGAGTGTGAAGAGAGCAACCCCCGCAAGCAACCGTGTAGGCTGGCCCGTCCTGACTATGTATATAGTGGAGCGGTTTCCTTTTCTCTCCATATGAACCTATCATATCGCGTATGTGCCACTGAAGAAAAAAAACTTTATTTATAAATGACGCGGCACCTACTACTCGTTCTCCTATAACCTTGCGCTTGGCATCTCCAAAATATTGACCTTGCGATGGGCTCTTCGCCTCTTCGGGAAGTCGAGCAATAATGTTAGTGCAGTATATATCATTCTGGCTATATGAGACCGAATGAATTGCTGCAGGTCCACCACGTGGGCGAGGGTCGAGGGGCGAGGGAGAGTGCTACATACGGAGCAAAATGAGTGAATCTACACTCTAAAATATGTCTATATACACCAGTGTTTGGAGTATGTACTAGTCGTTCATATTGAAATCTACTAAAGGACATATATATTCCAAACAATATGATATAATCTCTATAACCAAGGTAGTAGGGACGAGGAGTAAACGGAGGGAGTAGTAAATTTTTCTCCTCGTCCTGCGAGCCACCGCGCGCATGGGCGAGGGAGCGGGCGTAAGGCGTAGTAAGCAAGCTTCACCTCATCCTGAGAGCCACCGCGCCCGTGGGCGGGGGAGACGACGTACTAAGAAAGCTTCTCCTTGTTCTCTGAGTTGACGGGACACATCAAAAGTACTCCAGTGTATAGAGCCTTGCCTCTAAGGTAGGCCCCACATGGTTTGCCTCTTTTTTTAACATAACACGTCAAGTCGCAATTTGTTTGTTCACCCGTGGTAGACGATCCTCCCTCCACCAAGTGGACAACCAGTACACATGCCAAATTACCACGTGGGCTGACTTTTTCTTATAGAAATGAGCTCCACCGTGTACCCGCGCGAGTGTGGTTGGGAAAGAGACGGGAGTACGTGCTCCGTGCATGCACCTCTTCTCTTCGTGCACGTCCCCCACCTATGTGGGTGTGTGTGAGAGATAGAAACCGCGTTCGTGAGTGTTTTTGTTTTGGGGTGGGGGTGGGGTGGGGGGTTGATTTTGTGAATTATTTGTGGGAATATGTGTCAATGACATCTCAAACAAAATTTTGCATGCAATGTGTGTGAAATGGAGGCCTATCCATATTATACATAGAGGGTCAGGCAATCTACGAGAAGAGAGGGAGGGGTCATAGCTATCAATAGAGTCGAAGAGAGGATCAAGTGGGTGGGTGCGAGATCGATGAAGAGAGCCATTGAAATTTTGTGTGTACAAGTCAAAGATATAGGGCGACTGACCTACCGGAACGTTAGAGGGCACACGTCAAGTTTGTGTGTGGCAGGGAGACATGACTAGAGCGCTCGATGTATCGGTGTGTGTGGGGGGGAGGGGGGTGATTGGAGGGGTAGGCAGAGGCCTAACTATAGAGGTAGAACGACTCGTATATGTGTTGAGAAGGAGAGACCCAGCTATGTCTTGAGGGAGATCGGTCGACATCCATACATAACTGAAGGACGGGAAATATGATGGGAGAGAGAGAGAGAGGAGTGAGAGAGGGAGGGAGAGGGAGGGAGAGGGGTAGAGTGCTGGATGGGTGATGGAGTTGCTTCTTGAAGATGGTGGGAGAGGCCTACTAGACAAACTGAGGGTGGAACTACAATGTTATCAATAAGAGTGGGGATGTGTTTCTGTGTGTGCCTGTGCGTGATAGATCTGTCGAGAGGCATCCATGGATGATGAAGGGGAACCATGTGTTTGGTAAGCAAACCTAACTAGGGCCCTGTTTGGTTTCAAATAAGTCATCAACTTATAAGTCGAAAAGTGAAAAAAGTGGCTTATTTTGCCAAACAGACCCAACTTATAAGTCAACCCAACTTATAAGTCATAAGTTGCTTCACCCCAACTTAAAACTTATAGGTCACCCCCTTTTGCATGGGTCCCACCACCTGTACATAAAAAAGATGGAAAGATGTGCTCAGGTGACTTATAAGTCAGGTGACAACCAAACAGACGTGACTTATAAGTCATTGGTTTTAAGTCACCTGACTTATAAGTCAGGTGACTTATTGGAACCAAACAGGCCCTAGATCGGTAGATCAATTGTTATTTGTTGGAGGAAGGGAGAGACACAACTAATGAGGTAGATCGATTGACGTGTGGGTAAAAATGATTTATAAGGACCTAGCTAGCTATATGTATAGCGAGAGAACGGTCGGTGTACGTCCATTTGTTAGAGGCAAATAAGGCCCAGCGAGATGGATAGACAAAGAGAATGGAGCTAGGAGGTGGTGAGAGAGGCCCAACTACTAGCTAGATAGGGGGAGGAGTGTGCGGTTGTGAGAGAGCGATGAAAAGAGGGGCGAGAGTTTACACATGTGTCTGACCGTATGAGAGACATGAGGCAAGGACACATAAGGAGGAGATTAAAGGTGTGTTTGTATGTTGTAGGCAGGCATCGCTGGAGAGGTTTATCGATCGATGTGTGTCGGAAAGGAGTTGTGGAGACTCTGGGAGAACGACCTAAAGAAAAAAATGAATGTGCCCGGTGGATAGAATGCCGAGGGAGGGGGAGGGCGAGGAGGGCGTGTGCATGCACGAGAGAAAGTTAGTGGTAGCTACAAAGGTTAGAGGATTGTGTGGGTGTAAGAGACTAACAAAGATCATAATTTGATATGAAAGCGGATTCATATATTTGAATAGGAGATCATAGTGTTTTAAACATTGCATGCATGAATATAGCGGTGATACACGTGCTGTGCACATGTTATACCATAATGTGATAATGCATGGTGTTTGCAACTCACAACTAAATGCCGAACAATCTAAACAATACTATGTATCGAACAATCTAAACAATACATCAAACAATCTCACATTTTATTTGAATTTGTGATAATGTGTGGCGTTTGCAGCTTACAACTAAATATCGAACAATCTAAACAATACTATATATCGAACATTCTCACATTTTATTTGAATTTGTGGTAATGTGTGGTGTTTGCAACTCACATCTAAATACTTGTAGGCGTAGGGGGCGGGGCACCATACATAATGTGATAAACACATTATACATATGAGACATGGTTTAGATTATGAAGATCTAGCTAGAGCTAGAAATGTAATTTGATTTGAAATCAAAATAAAGTGGATTCAAAAAATCTAGTTCGAGTTCATATAGTACACATAGTTCATATGTAACTCGAGACTAATCATGTGGTGTGCTGTGAAGATAATACACAAACGATGGTTTAATTTGACAATAATGATGATTGTAGATCTTATTAAAATAGAGAAACGAATTCAAATGCTTTAACTTCACAACAATCATTACTATAGATCTTATTCAAATAGAGAAATGAATTCAAATTTAGTTCATATTGAAGCGGTAGTATATACATTTGGAATGCACTAAAACGTTCATTTGAGTAGTAGGTTGCATGCATTATACACGTAGTGAAATATTTTAATTGAACATAACATGAATTCAAAGTTTTGAATGACATTTGTAGGGCGCATTGATTTGGTACAGTACACGTTAGGCTTGTCCGGAAATTTCAACCCGCGCCTTGTTAGCCCGAAATATTTAAGATATATCTTTGTCTCGTTGTGCTCCGACAACTCCCTCCATCTCAACCCGCGCCTTGCTATTCCAAAATTACAACGCGCGCGAAAACTCCCACCTCCTGTGAAATCCCGACACGCGAAATGCCCGTGGTACCCCTGAACCGAAAGAACCGCCTCAAATCGGTGGGGGTACTTTCGTAACTTACCCCACATTTCGGACAAGCGCATCTCTAAGCCATGGTTCCCCACTGCCATCCCATCCGCCCACCCATTCGTACACCGAGGCCGCGAAAACCCGCGATGAAACCCCACACCCTGCTCCGTCCGCCACCCAGCCGGAGCCTCTTCCCCGACGACGTCGTCCACACCAACACCTCAACGTCCCTCATCCACCGTACCGGATGAGGATCCGTCGTTGATCTCATCGTCCCGCCGGTTCAGCTACCCCATCCTCCACCTCCAAGGAGCTGCCCCGACGTTCCCCTCGTCTTTCGCGCCACCTCCATTCCCACACCGCCGTCTTCACCTGCACCACCGGAAGAGCATCATCATCACCGTTTCCTCAGATGAAGCTGCGGCCTAATCGGTGCCACCAAAGAGGTTGTACACTAATCGCCGCATTTTCTTCTTGATTAGATCTCACGGTGCTGCCGGCGCTCGGTCCCGAGCCGACACGGCGCGACTCCATCCACGGCGGCGTCGCTGGCCACTTCCTCCACGGCGTCGCTCCCTCGGCGGCGACGTACACATCAGTAGGACATGCTGCTGCTTTAGCTCTCGTTCGCGCTGCTGCTCTGCTCTTGCTCTCGGTCCGATGCCTGGTCTGCTCTTGCTATTGCTCTTGCTCGTGTTGCTGCTCTCGCTCTTGCTCTTGCTTGCGATGCTGCTCCGATTTAGCTACACTTCACTCCGATGCCGTCGGGGTGAAGGAAGAACCAGCCGTAGCGGGGAGGGGGGCTCGCCGGAGAGGTACCCCACTATCTATCTTAGGGTTCAGGATGGGGGCGGTGGTCGCCGGCGGTGGCGGGGTGGTGGCGTGGGGATTGCCGGAGAAAAAGCTCGGCACGGGGGGGGGGGGCTAGAGGGATGGCCAGGGCGGCGGAGGACCGGCGGTGGGGAGTGTTTTCGGGGCGAGTGGGGCGGCGCACTACTGGCCGCGGGCGGCAGGGGGCTGCTGTTTGGCCAGCTCAGGGGGTGGAGGTTGAAGATGAACCGCAGGCCCTTGATTTCGTATCAACGGCTGCAAAATCGACTGACCAGAGATGAAATAGTCAGTCGACCGACGTGTAGCCTCACCTTGCTAGTGCGTTCAGTTTCGACAGCAAAATTCAGTTTCGACAGCAAAATTCAGTTTTGACAGTTAAGTTTAGGTTCGACAGTTAAATTCAGTTTCGACAGTTAAGTTCAGAGATGAGCGGCTGATGTATTTTACATCTAGCACTTTGTGGTTATGTATTTTACGTCATGTATTGGAGATGCTATTAGAATTCCACTCAGGTTAACGTTGTTCGTTGTCTCTCTTGTACTGCTTTAGCGTCGGCGTCGTACAACTCACCGGAGCTGCTCCAAAGACGAAACCCTCCATCACAGCGGAGCAGTACCTCGGGCTCCATCTCCAGACGCCTAAGATCTTCTTCCCCTCCTCCGACAGCCAAGTCAGCCGGAGCATCCTCATCGGCCAACCCAATCACGCTGAGATCGACATGGCTTCGCCAAAGAGGTTGTACACTTGTTGCATCTCTTTTTTACTCTACATGTTATATATATCGTCCACTGAGCACACAAATTTGTTCCTTTAGTGTCTCCTTGAAAGAAAAAATGTAGGAATTTTAATTTTCACTTGTCCTCCTTTTCAAATTCCTATTCATGAAGCACAAGACTAAGAGATAGTAGCATAATAGCATTATAACCGTACATTTTCTTGTGGTTTGACTTAATCTCACCATGCTTCTTTGCATCCCGTGATCTTCCAATTGTTGTGAATCAAACACCCAGATTGGCAGAAATCCTGTGTTTTTAAATTCTCTGTTTTGCACGTGCATTCCTATACTATTCCTGTCTATTTCCTATCCCTGCATTGTTGGAATCCTCCAATTCAAATGAGCCCTTACAGAATTACTTCTCTTACAGATAGTTGTCAAATAAAACCTTGCGTGGTTTGTCCCGCTCCTGCTGCGCCGTCGTCCACCCCAGCTCAGCTGCTCCAACGACAGAAGGGTCCAACACAGCAGGGATCCGGCCTCCAGACTATCTTTCGCCGCCTCAAATCTTCTTCCCCGCCGCTGGCAGCCATGAAAACTGCACTACCATCATCAACCGAGCTGATGACCTCGAGGACTACACGGGTCCGCAAGAGAGGTCGCACTCTTTCGTGTCTGCTTACGTTATGCATCGCTTAATATTACATGCTACTTTATCATCCTGTTCACCTATTAGACTCTGAGTCAGCTCCAAACTAATGGTCAAACTTGAGTTTTAAATGGTTGTGGGGTACATATCGGGGCCGCTATCAATAGTATGTATCTACTATCTGGTTAATCTCCGGTGTCTACTATGAGTTTCATGTTGGGTGGGAAACAAACAGTAAAGAAGCTATTATCTGTATTTTTTAACTGAAGCCATTATCTGCCTGCTATTGTTGGTTTTGGGTCTATCCACAGGTTGCTACCATCACTCTGGATTTCTACATGCACTCCTTACATAATCTCACTATGTTTTATTCCTATGCATGACAATTATTGTAAACAATGGAACTGAATATGTAGATCAAAAGAGACGAGCCTTGTGTGGCAATAAAATTTCATGCAGACATCGCTCCATGGTAGGCGCAAAGGCATCCCCCCTCCACGCATTTAGGATTGTAATTGAGAGGAAGATATTTGTTCTAAGGGGGATTCATAAGAAGAAGACAACTCCTATTTACCCCCTGAGGTCTTCGCTCTAACTTGGCATGCTGATGTTGGTTATATCATGCATATGGTGTCTTGCATTGCTTACTTTATACATCAAATATGTCATCTGCTTAGTTTAGACATCCTTTGTGCGAATGCCATATGTTTAGTTTATTCATCGTTTATGTGAATTATGCAACGCCATCTTGTTTAGCCAGGCATCATATATGTGAATTTTGCAATGCCATCCTGCTTTGCCAATCATCTTATATGTAAATTATATCAGGACATCCTTTTTTCCGTTACATATTACATTTGTCAACAATGTTATTACATTCAACTGCTCTTCGTGTGCATCAGCCATTTGACACGGTGATGGCAAATTCTGGAGTGAAAACAAGGTCTTCAGAGCAGACTATGCTATCTGACGAAGCACATATCTCGCTGGTTACGGATAGCTCCTCAGAGGAGGATTCAGAGACAGATGATCAGTCCTATCCCCCCCGAGGTGTATGCTCTAACTTGGCAGGGTTATGTTGCTCATATCATGCGTATGATGTCTCGCATTGCTATGTCATTTGATTAGTTTAGACATGCTTTGTGTGAATGCCACCTGTTCAGTGTCTAATTACCATATATGTGAATTATGCATTGCCATCTTGTTGCAAGACATTATATATGTGAATTATACAATGCTATCTTGTTGCAAAGGCATTATATATGTGAATTATGCAATGCCATGCTGTTTAGCCAATCATCATGTATGTGAATTATATCATGCTATCATTTTTTTGTATTACGTGTTCCATTTGGTGACAAGTTTGTATATTCAACTACTCTTCGAGTGCATCAGCCATTTGAAGCGATGATGGAAGTATCTGGAGTGAAAACAAGGTATTTAGAGCAGACAATGCTACCTGTTGAAGCAGACATCTTTCTGGTTACAGAGAGCTCCTCAGAGGACGATTCAGAGACTGATGACCAGTCCTATTTTCCCCCTGAGGTCTATGCTCAAACTTGGCAGGGTTATATTACCCATGTCATGCATGTTGTCTTGCATTGCTTAGTTTTTACATCATATATGGATTTCCATCCGCTTGCTTACTATATAAATCATATATTTGAATTATATCATGCCATCATGTTTACATAGTACATACACATCATCTATCTGAATTATGGCATGGCAACCCATTTAATAAAGACGTCATATAGTTATATCATCTCATCCTGTTTAGTGTTTACAGTCATCATATTTTGAATTATGGCATTCTATCCGTGAATGTATGTGAATTATGGCATGCCAACCTATTTAATAAACACATTATATAGTTATGTCATGTCATCATGTTTACATAGTCTCATATTTTGAACTATGTCTTTCCATCTTTTTTAGTTAGCCATCATAATGTGAAATTGTGTCATGCTATCCTGTTTAGTTAGCCATCATATATGTGAAATTGTGTCATGCTATCCTGTTTGGTTAGACAACATAAATATGAATTATTTCATGCCCTCTTTTATTCCCCACTATCCATTGCACCTGTCTATACTTTCAATTACTTTTCTTGTTTATCAGCCATTTGAATTGGAGAGCGTGATGGCATTATCTAAGGGAGTAACAACACGGTCTTCAGAAAAGATAGTGCTACCAGTTGATGCAGATAGAACCACGGTTGTACTTGCCCAAGGACCAGATCCACCACACATAACCCAGACTCTCGCAGATTGTACCCCTACCCAGTTGGACAGAGAACCAGCTACACCCCTTCTAACCCCAACCCCGACAGATAGTAACCCAGTTCCAGTTGACACAACACCGTATCCACCACAGAGCACCCAAACACGAGCAGTTAGTAAGGGAACTGCAATGCCCAAAGCACAAGTACCACCACTCTGAATCCCAACTCAACGCTTAAAGGAGAAGAAGATTTGTTCTCAGGTCAGGTTCTGTAGCTATGGTTCATACTTCTTTGCTCTTGCATGACTGTATTTACTCATACCAACTATTTTCAAATTTGAAGGATGGAATTGAAACTCCAATGGCGCAACAGGTATGTTTTAAACCTGTTTCTTTAACTCGTTTGCTGTTGTAACCTGCTCTATGTTGATTTCAGTTTCAATTGAATAAACAGTTATGTTCTCATGTCATGCACATTACAAGTGTTGTTCTTGCTCTATAGTTACCCACACTTATATTCTGTCTATTCTGCTTTGTCTTGAACAAATATTATTTGAACTGTGTCTCTATCTTGATTTGGCAACAAAAACTAGAATGATATAGACCATAAAGTGACCATGGTACATAGATATATGTTTGTTTCATGCTGTTATCCTGTACACTTTACTACTAAACTCATTTACCAAAATGAGTTTCATATACAACATGGTAAACATGTGATGTGTCCGCTTGTTTCTCTTTTAGAATACAGACAAAATATTGGACAACAGTACCGCTTTATCCAATGGTAAAGGAAGTAATGCATATAAGGTTCAAGATAGTGAGACATCCCTGTTGGTCTCCAAGAAAGCTGATAAAAACTATCTTGACAACAGTGAGGGAACCCCAAAGTCCTGTCTTGATGTAGTGTTCGAGTTACTGGCCACTACTGCTGGCACAGGCTCTTCGAACTTGCTGCCTGAATCAGTTCGTCTTCTTGAGTCTCAACTTCAAGTTGAAAGACATCGATCAGATGTGTTGCGACAGGAAGGTGAAGGACTGAGGAAGTCCCTGCAGAATTCAGATGCATATTTTCTGGTGCAGCAGCAAGCGCTGGACGATTTAAGCACCAAACAAGAGAAAGTTAATAAGCTCGCTAAGCATCTTGCCAGCATTATGGGTACCGAGGATATTGTTTCTTGAGATCTTCTGAAGTGGTTTCAGTTCTGGATTTGTTTTGTTGCGGCGTTTATTTGCGCTGGTCGCCAACTTTGACAACCAGTGTATATGATATGCTGCTTTGTTCCCTATATTTGCACTGGTGGCGAACTTTGATGCCCAGTGGATGTAATATGTGTAATAGCCGTGATAGCCTAGAGTTAGTTGCTTGCTTATTTATTTCCTTGTTGTCTTGTTTATTTGTTTGCTTGTAGTCATTGCAGTTCTTTTTCCGCGGTTAGCTAGTGGCTGCAATAACCTATTTTTTAAAACTAGGCCACAATAACCACGGGCTAATATTTACTGTAGTGACACTGGGCCTCCTACTTGCCGTAGAAATAGTGGGCCTTCTACGGGTCGTAGAAACAATGGGCCTTCTACGGGCCGTATTATCAATGGGCCTTATACGGGCCGTATAATCGATTGGCCAAACATGGGCCAAACAGACCACATTATGGCCGTAAACGGGCTAGAGTTGAAATTGTCCGTTCATGGGCCGACCATAATGGGCCATCGTTAATAGGCCGTATTTGATGACGCTATGAAATCGGCCCAACGTATTAACGGACCACAAACGGGCCGACTATAACCACGGGCTGAATTTGGCCCACAAGCAGAAAATGACAGTAACATGCCGTAAGTAAACGAATGCTGGAAATGAGCCCAAGAATAAATGGGCTCTGAGAAGGCCGAAAGATAACATTGGCTCGAAACGGCCCAACGGAATAACGGGCCGTTAATGGGTATAAAGTGATACACTGTTCATTACGGGCTAGTTTCACCATGGGTCGTTAATGGGTGTAAAGTGATACACTGTTCATTACGGGCCAGTTTCACCACGGGCCGTTAGTAGGCCAAGAGTTACATAGGGCCTCATATGGGTCGAAAGAAGTCATGGGCCATACATGGGCCAGAAGTGAAAACAGGCTGGAATCATATTGGATGGCCCAGATGACGCTACTGGGCCTAATTCGGATAGGGTGTAACGGGCCTTGGGTTAGCGGGCTGTAAATGGGCTATATTCGAACAGGCCGTTAATAGGCTTTCCATGGGCTGGCCCGCCAGCTTTTGACCAAGTCAAACGGGCCGGCCTTTTCACAGGAATGGGCCTCTGTTGGGCCGTGCCATGTGTTGACGTATCATAGGCGCCTTCCGTCCAATGAGTGGTTGACATCTGTCCCAATGATGAGCCGACACGTGTTTCCTCCAGCCAATGATGATTTTACACGTGGAAAATCCCCATAGGCCGGGGCTATTAACGGGTTATCGGATCCAAAACCCCACCCGATAGCTTAACGGCGTTCCGTTACGGTGGATGCCACGTGTCAGTCACCCTTGACAAAAGCACTTCTGTGACGCGCGATTTATCGTCATGGAAGTGGACACTTCCGTGATGATAATTTTGGTAATGTCATGGAACACTTCTACGACAACACAGGTATGACTATCTTGATTCTGTCATAAATTTTTCATGGATGTACATGCATGACAAAAAAGCGACCAACTGTGACAAACACGTATCATCACGGAAGTGTATTTTTTTGTAGTGTAGTTTTCAGGATCACTTCTTGATCACTTCTAGCTTCTCGACCGTTGCGTTGCTTCTCTTCTCGCTCTTATTTGCGTATGTTAGCCACCATATTTGCTTAGCGCTTGCTGCAGCTTCACCTCATTACCTTATCCTACTCATAAGCTTAAATAGTCTTGATCTCGCGGTTGTGAGATTGCTGAGTCCTCGTGACTCACGGATACTTCTAAACAGTTGCAGGAGCCAATGATACTAGTGCAGGTGACGCAACCGAGCTCAAATGGGAGCTCGATGAAGATCTTGGTCGTTGTTGTGTGTCTTATCCGGATGATCAGTAGTGGTGCCCAGTCGTGACGATCAGGGATCTAGCATTTGGGGTTGTCTTCCTTTATTTTGGTTCCGTAGTCGGACCTTTGATTGTACTCTGGGTGATGTATGTTTAACTTGTTATTTGTGTGAAGTGGAGATTGTAAGCCAGATCTTTATCCCTTTCTTATTCAATACATGGGATTGTGTGAAGATTACCCCTCTTGCGACAAAACCACCATGCGGTTATGCCTCTAAGTCGTGCCTCGACACGTGGGAGATATAGCCGCATCGTGGGTGTTACAACATCGGTGGCCCAAACCAGTTTAAATCTTGTGCCCCTTTGTTCTGCGAATTCGACACGCTAGCTCTGAGATCGTGGTGAGAGTTTGAGCTAGAGGGAGGAGAGATCTTCGTGTGCACCCCTGTGTTCGAACCTCAAGGGTTTTGCCAGAACCCGAAATCCTACAGTGGGGTCGTACTTCTATGACAAAAAATCATGACGGAAAATGGGCTTTTCGTCCTGGGTGGGCCGGAGACGCAACTACATGACATTCTTTGGGCCTCCCATGATGGAAAAAACCATGGTAGAAGCGAGGGCAAGGAAAATATTGGGGAGTTCCTGGTTATGGTGGGTGGTCCGGGGCCGAGCGATGCGCATTTCTCTCGTACACGTACGCGCGTGGGTGCGAGGCTTTGGGCTCTAACTGAACCTGTCGGATTTCGGGTTCCAGCAAAACCCTTGAGGTTCGAACACTTGGGTGCACTCAAAGTTCTCTCCCCCTCTTTAGCTCGCACATATCATGATCTCACGGCCTAGCTCGACGAACCCAAAGAACACGAGACACAAGATTTTATACTGGTTCGGGCCACCGATGTGGTGTAATACCCTACTCCAGTGTGGTGTGGTGGATTGCCTCTTGGGCCGAGGATAAATAGTTACAAGGGAAGAACAACCTCCTGAGGAGAGGTGCTCTTGTACTTGGCAAGTGTGGTCGCTTGGTGGAATGGATCCGGTCCAAGATGAGTTTTTCCTGGATCCGATCAGAATCTGCATCCCTACGGTGGTGGCTAGTCCTATTTATAGAGGCCCGGGTTCTCTTCCCAAATATTAGGCGGGAAGGGATCCCACAACGGCCAATTTGAAGGGGGACAACTAGTACAAGCTATCCTGACAAAATTAGTCTTCGCCTGCCAAAGGCTCTGGCGGTGACGCTGTCTTGGGCTCCATGGTGACCTCCGTCTTGTTGTCCTGCTGGTCTTGATCTTGTAGAACCGATATGGAAACCTTTGCGTGATGCCTCGGGACTCCTCACCTGCGCTTGCCCCTTTTGCACCAAAGAGGAAATGAGGACACTGCACGCACTGGCACCCACCTGGCTCCAGTCGTCATGGCTTGCATCACACATACCTCGCAAGGTGTCCCTTGCCTTGATCTCTCCGTCCCTCGCGAGCCAGCCTGGTGAGACTGTCCCTGAGGAGGTCTTGCATCGTCTGCCTCACGAGGCTTGGCCCCTCGCGAGGGTCTTGAATGTTTGTTGGTGAAGATGGGTCGTACAGGGCCGCTGATGGAGCCATGCTGTGGGACGCAGGCAGGCAAGTCTGGGGACCCCTGTTCCCAGGACGCCGATAGTAGCCCCCGGGCCCAAGGCGCGCTCGGACTTGGCTTCAAGGTGAAGCCAAAGGGAAAGTGCGGAGCCGCACGGGCCGCAATAGCCTGCGACCCCACTTGACGCGTGGCGATTGATTGGACGTGGGCATCTCCGCTTCCCCACGCCGCCTCGGCAACTGCCCGACTTGACGAGTCCCTGCTGCATCAGAAAAAGATCATTATTACCTTAGATCGTGGAGGTGTGTGGTTGGCCTCCCCTTGGCTATAAATGGGTAGGGGGTGGAGCCAATGTCGCCCATCTCTTCCTTTGCTTCCCTCGCTCCTTGTTCTTCCTTTCTTCACTGCCAACAGCGACACCCATGGCGCCTGCGAAGAAGCTCTCGGCTGCAGAGAAGGGGAAGGCTCGCCAGGAGGGGCCTGGCTCACCGCCGCCCAAGAGGGGACGCGGTCGTCCCCGCAAGCACACCATGACCCCCGTTGCGGCTCTTCGCGGTCATGGTGGTGCTTCTTCACGTGGTTGTGGTCGCCCGAGTCATGGGGGCCCCGTCGATGAAGGGAGGCGCACCATGGTCCTGCGACCGCCCAGGCCACGCTTCCACTCTGCGAAAGTGCTGCCGGAGTTCATCGCGTGGTTGGAGAACCCGGCCGGCACTTGGCTTCAGCTCCCGCGCTTCTTTGTCGGCGAGCTGCCAGCCACTGGTGCAGGCGGTCTTTGGTTGATGGCGGACGGCTACTGCAGCAAGGCTTCGTGGGTCGCGGTCGAGGTCTCCGCCACAGGCAACACAGTCCTGGCTCGCGGCTGGCAGATGTTTGCCCGCGCGCGCGGCCTGGGCCGGCAGTGCTCCCTCCACTTCAAGTACGACGGCAACGCGACCCTCTATGTGAGGGTGTTCGGGGAAGATGGCCGCTGCGTCGGGTGCTGCCCCGAGGACAACGACGACGGTGAGGTGCTTGGCCTCAGTGACGGCTGTGACGAGAGTGAAGGCGGGCGCGGCCTCGGCGCCGGCCATGGCTCGTCCAGCTATGGCGACTGTTCTTCCGGCTATAGCTCCAGTAGCGGCGGCTACGACCAGCCGCCACGCCGCCGCCGCCCGCTTCGAAGGTGGCAGTGGGTCGTCTCGTTGCCGCGCTTCAGTGAAGCGCGAGGAGGGGTCTGGCTGAGCTCATGAGAGCGCCTCGGGCCCGTCCTCGCGACTTTCCGTGGGAGCACGTTCCGCTTTTTTCGTTCTTCCTTTCCTTCCTGCATTAAGAGAGAGACAAGTATGGGGCCCCGCAGGGGCGTGCAACAATTATAATTTCTAAGTGGCTGTGCTATGTTTATCATTCTTGTGTTGTGTTGCAGCGTCACATTTTATGTATGCGCGTAGGAATAACTTAGCTTGATGTGCCTGAAGTAGTTTCCGCCTCACGAGACGCGCGTTCCCCAATGCCTGGCGAGGCCCCCTGTGCTCGGAAGGCATCTGGGAACTGCAAAAATTCGCTAGGAAATTCTTATTCTTCTGAATCCTAGTCGCAGGCACTGCCGGTCATGACCCAGTGCTTCGTATCATGGTACCCGGGGGGCACATATTGAGAGTGGTGTGCCAGCTTGCGAACTCGAGCGAGGGTGCCTTGCGAAAAACAGGAAAACAAAAATGCTCACGAGGGCACCTGTCTAGCCCCCTCGCGAGGCATGCGAGGGAGAGTACGGGTCAAAAACGAGGAACCGAGGGCAGAAAAGGAGGAGACAAGGGCAATGGAACTGGGCCAGCAAGGAACGCCATAAAGCAAATTCTCATTAAAAAGGGCAAACCAACTGCGGAAAGTAAATGAAAAGCTGCGTCCGACACCTAGTCCAGTCTTCTTGTCTTCTCACCAGCGCGGAGCTAACTGCTGCCACTAAAATGTGGGAGGGAGCCCCCGAGGCCCGAGGGCGGCACTTCTGAGACTCCGGGGCGTGTACAGCCCCACTCATTATTATGTGAGAGTGTCATGAGAGGAGATCTTCACAGGCATTGGGCCTTGTTTCACAGGCACCGGGCCTTGCTTCATGGGTAGAACCTCCGGAGGTGCTGGATGTTCCAGGCGTTCTAGATGGGGATCCAATTCTGCGTCTCCAAGCACACGGCACCAGGCCTGGAGACGTGGGCGACCCGAAACGGGCCCTCCCACATGGGTGAGAGTTTGTGCAACCCTTCCTTGGAGAGCACCCGCCTCAGGATAAGATCACCCACCTCGAGGGTCCTGGAGCGGACGCTGCGGCAGTGGAACCGCCGCAGTGCCTGCTGGTACCTCGCAGCTCGGAGCGAGGCTTCACGGCGGCGTTCCTCCCCCAGCACGAGGTCCATCCCCTGCATGGCGTCCTACTGCATTTCATCAAACGCCAGGACACATGCGGAGCGATGCCTGACCTTGTGTGGGAGAACCGCTTCTGCTTCGTAGATGAGGAAGAACGGGGTCTCGCCTGTCGGCCTGGTGGCAGTGGTGCAGATGGACGACAACACAGACTAGAGCTCATCGTGCCAGCCCCTGCCGCAGGCCTCGAGCTTCTTCTTGAAGTTCCTTGTCTTGAGACCCCTTAGGACCTCCGCGTTGGCGCGTTCGGCCTGGTCGTTGCTCCTGGGGTGCGCCACGGAGGCGTAGCAGATCTGCGTTCCAAGGTTAGCACAATATGTTTTGAAGAGATTGCTAGTGAACTGTGAGCCGTTGTCGGTGATGATGCGATTAGGGACCCCAAACCGGCTTACGAGGCCCTTGATGAACTTGACTGCTGACCCAGCTCGGATGGTGCGGACTACTTCCACTTCCGCCCACTTCATGAATTTGTCGATGGCGACGTAGAGGTAGTGGTAACCTCCAGGTGCTCGAGGGAATGGGCCCAGGATATCTAGCCCCCAGACCGCGAACGACCATGAAAGCGGTATAGTCTGGAGGCCTTGAGCCGGCTGGTGGATTTGCTTGGCGTGGAATTGGCTGGCCTCGCAGGATTTCACCAGCCCAACCGTGTCATTGAGTGCTGTGGGCCAGTAGAACCCGCTGCGGAAAGCCTTGCTGACCAGGGTGCGCGACGACGAGTGGTGCCCGTAGTCCCCGCCATGTATGTCAGCCAACAACTCTTTCCCCTGTCCCCTGGAAATGCATCGCAGAGAAACATCATTTGGTCGTTTCCTGTATAGCTCATCGTCCTGGATGCAGTACGCCGTAGCCTGCCGGGACACACGCTCCGCGTCTTCCTCCTTCCCCGGCAACGTGCCTTGAGTCAGATACGCCCTGAACTCTTCGATCTAGCACCCCTCCTGAGGCTCGAGCGCTAAGAGGACGCGCGCTCCTGAGGTCAGGCCACGGGCGGGGGCTCCCGAGGCCGGTGGCTAGGGGAGCTCCTCCTCAGGTGGCACCGGCTCCGCAGGCGGAGGTGCTGCCGAAGGCTTGAAGAGCTGCTCCTCGAAGATGCCAGGCTCTTGGGGTAGCCGCTTGGATGCTCTTTTGGCGATGTCGCCGGCCTCTTTGTTGGTGCCACGGGGCACATGCTGTAGCTCTAGGCCCAGGAACTGCTTCTCCATCTTGTGTACCTTTGCGAGGTATGTCTCCATGTGCTCATCCTTTGGCTTGTACACCTTGTTGGAGAAGTTGATGTGGAGCTGTGAGTCTACCTTGCTGGTGATGCATTTCACCCCTAGTGCCACCGCAGCCTCGAGGCCAGCAATGAGACCCTCGTACTCTGCGATGTTGTTGGAGACCTTCTCGCCCCGCCGGAAGCAGAGCTGCACGGCGTAGTAAAGTTTGTCCTGAGTGGGCGAGATGAGCACGGTTCCAGCCCCTATGCACTGGCGTGCAAATGCATCATCAAAGTACATGACCCAGCCATCCGGCGCTTCACTCCCTGGCGAGAGGGATCAGTTCTTGCCTGCTTTGAGCTCCGGGGTGTCGGTCCATTCAGCCACAAAGTCGGCGAGTGCGACCCCCTTGATGACCCTGGTTGTGCTGAACTCCAGGTCAAATGCTTGCAGCTCGATGTTCCATTTGGTGATCCTTCCCGCAACATTGGGGCTCCTGAGCACTCTCTCCAATGGGTAAGCTGAGACGACCTTGATGGGGTGTCCCTGGAAGTAGCGGCGCAGCTTATGCGAGGCCACCAGGAGCGCGAGCAAGAGCTTCTAAGGCATGGGGTATCGTGCTCTCGCATCGCGTAGCACTGTGCTGATGAAGTACACTGGGTGCTCGACGAGGGCGGGGGAGCTGATGGAGTCTTTGGCTCCCAAGGGCTGAGGTGTTCCCTGCGGGTCCCCGACTTCTGGGGCTTGATGGCTATCCGGGGCAGCCGCTGTCTCAGGAGCATCGCCTAGGTGCTGAGCTGCCTCATCCGGCTTGGCGACTCCAGTTGATCGGTCCTTGACCTCGGGCTCCTCCCTGAGGGCCACCGGTGCTGCGCTGGCGGAGTGGGGCATGGCAGACAGGTAGAGTACCAAGGGCTCGCGAGGACGAGGCGCCACCATCACTGGCGGGCTGGTCAGGTATCTCTTGAGGTCTTGAAATGCCAGGTCGGCGTCAGGGGTCCACTCTGTCGGATTTCGGGTTCCGGCAGACCCTTGAGGTCCGAACACTGGGGTGCGCGCGGAGATTTCGCCTTCTACCTACCTGCACCCCTCCGCCTCGCTAAGATCTAAGCTATGGAAAGAACATCACAAGAGACACAGGGTTTATACTGGTTCGGGCCACCGTTGTGGTGTAATACCCTACTCCAGTGTGTGGTGTGGTGGATTGCCTCTTGGGCTGATGATGATGAGCAATACAAGGAAGAACAGCTTCGCGAGGGTCTGTTCTTGGCTGAGGGGATGAACTGCTAGGAGGAGTTCAGTCACCCTTCTCTCTCTCTCTCTCTCTCTCTCTCTCTCTCTCTCTCTCTCTTCTCGATTCTCTCTCCAATTTCGATCCCCTCTCCCATTTCGATTCTCTATCCTGTGGGTGGCTAGTCCTATTTATAGGCAAAGGCCCTGGGCCTGTTCCCAAATATTGAGCGGGAGGGGCGCCAACAATTGGCCATTTTGAAGGGGAACATCTCGTACACTTATCCTGACTAAAGTTGGTCGTTGCCTGCCAAAGGCTCTGGTGGTGACGCTGGCTTGGGCTCCACAATGACTTCCTCCCTGCCGTTGGACTGGTCTTGGTCTCGTTGCACCGAAACGGGTGCCTTTGCTTGATGCTCTCACCTGCGCTTGCTCCCTTGGCACCAAAGAGGAAAGGAGGACACTGCGCGGGCTGGCGCCCGCCTGGCACCCTTGGTCGTCATGGCTTGCGTCACGGGCACCTCGTGAGGTACCCCGCCTTGATCTCTCTGCCTCCTCGCGAGCCAGCCTGATGAGGCCGTGCCTGAGGAAGCTCCGTGTCGTCCGCCCTGCGAGGCTTGGCCCCTCACGAGGGTCTTGGGTCTATGTTGATGAAGATGGGCCGTGCTGGGCCCCCCTTTGAGCCACGCCGCAGGCCGCAGGCAGGCAAGTCTGGGGACCCCTGTTCCCAGAACATCGACAGTAGCCCCCGAGCCCAAGGCGTGCCCGGACTTGGCCGTGCAGGGAGGCGAAAGGGCAAGAGCGAAGCGCCGCGGGCCCTAACAGCCTGTGGCCTTGGGCGCCGCATGGCGGTTGATTGGACGTGGGCGTCTCCACTTCCCCACAGCGCCTCGGCAACTTCATGGATTGGACAAGTCCCTGCTTGGGAGGTGGTAGCGCGTCTGCCCGCCGTCGCGCCTCGGTGAAGCGCGAGAGGGAGTCTGCCTGAGCCCCGGAGGCAACTCGAGTCTTCCCTGTAGGCCGGTGTGAGGCGAGCTGCGCCTGATTTGTTCTTTCTTTTCCTTTTTCCTGCGTAAAAAGATAGTAGCGTGGAGCCCCGCGGGGGCATGTTTGGGTTATTGCTGTTAATCATCGCTTTGCTTCCGTTATCGTGCCTTCCGGCTACGTGCCCGCGCGTGGATAGTTCCCGGCCCTAGCCATGGGGGAGGGGGGGGGCGACCGACCCAGGCCCTGTGTTCGTGTCGCGGTGCCCGTGGGGCACGGACTGGAGGGGTGCTCCTGTAATGGACCCAGGTCGCGAAACCTTTGAGCGACTAGGACGGAAACACTCACGAGGGCGCTCGGCTGCCCCCTCGCGAGGCCTTGCATAAGAGAAATCGAGGCAGGAGAGTGAAAAGTCGAAGAACCACAAGTCAAAGACGGCAACAACTTCGATAAAACTTTGAATGAGAATGAACAAGCCAACTGCGGAAAGCAAATGAAAAAGCCGCGTCCGGCACCTAATCTAGTCTTCGACGTCTTCTCACCAGCGCGGAGCTAAGTGCTGCCACTGGGCGTGGGAGGGAGCCCCAGGGCCTGAGGCAGGCGCTCCTGAGACTCCGGGGCGTGTACAGCCCCAACTTATTATTACGTGAGAGTGTCACGGGCGGCGAGCTTCACAGGAGTTGGCCTTCTTCACAGGCTCCGGGCCTTTCTTGGGGGGAGCAGGCTTCACGGGCATTTGCCCTCTTCACAGGCTCCGGGCCTTTTCCCAAACGCAACAGCTTCACAGGCATTCGCCTTCTTCACAGGCTCTGGGCCTTTTCCAAAATGGATAATCTTCACAGGCATTCGCCTTCTTCACAGGCTCTGGGCCTTTTCCAAAAAGGATAATCTTCAGAGGCATTCGCCTTCTTCACAGGCTCTGGGCCTTTTCCACTCTGCTTCTACCTGGCACGGTAGGGCCTGGCGAGGTGTATCTGGGCACCCGTGAGCCAGCGCGGGACTCACGGGGCCCTACCTCTAGGCGGGTTGCACCTGGCACTGGGCCTTATCTTGTGATGTGTCCCCGCAAATTTGGTTAGATGCCGGCACTCTACGTCCTCGGGTCCCGGACCTCGAGCTGGTCTCAGCCGTTGCTGGTATGCCAGGTCGCGATGCCGTGGACAAGGCCAGAGGGTGAGGGCTGGAGAGCCAGTAAGAGCCCTGAGTCGCGATGCTCAGGTACCCCCCCCCTTTAACGTGCAAGTGGTCGGCATGGAGAAGAAGAGGTGCCGTGGACAGGCATCAAATAATCAAGCATGGTGGGTCGAACGCATAGCCGGAAATAAACACAAAAGGGATACATGGCGCTGGGTCTGGCCCGACCGACTTGGGGATGATGCAGCCCGTGGGGCGCCCCCAACAAAGTAAGCTAACAACATGAAATAAAAGGCCTGGGAATAATGCAGCCCTGGGGGGCGCTCCTAGCTGGAAATGAAACTTGAAAGATGTCACCTGATGATGTTGAGGACGAAGGAGTGTTGGTGTCGCAGACTCGGTGGGCTGCGGAAGCCGATCCTCACGAGCCCCCAGGCCCAGGGGCCTCAGGAGGCTCCGGAGGCGCTGGTGGCTCCTCGCGGACCATCTCCATCTCCGCCAGGGCTGCGGAACGCTTGGCCTCTTGAGCCTCCATGATGCCCCTCATGAGGCGCTGGTACGCGGCAGCCGCGTTCGGCAAGCCGTAAGGCATGCGAACGTAGCTGTGGGGTGGACCTTCAAAGCGCCCCACTCGCGAGGGCCAGAGGCGCTCCAGAGAGGCAACTCGATTGAGCCCTGGTATGTCGATGCAGACGCGCTGCCCACCATCCTCGCCTGGATGGGGAGCCACAGCTGGTAGGCGGCGGCCGCCTTTCATGACTCTTGACTCGTGTAGCTCCTGAATGGCCTTGCTGACGAACTCCTGTGGGTCTGGCCCTCCTTGCCTTACTCCTTCTTGACGGAAACGTGCTTCGAAACACGCCTCCATGTGGTGCCCAAGCGCCTCCCTCGTGACCTTAGCCAAGTCGGTGGCCCTCCAGGGGAGAGCCCCCGAGCCCTGCCTGAGGAGGGTGCCAGGCGCGCTTTCCTATGCGATGGAAGGAGGTTCCCCCTGGGCAGGCACGGGCCCTGAGGGGCCTGCCTCCTGAGGGGCCGGGCCGGACGATGTCTTCTTCTTCTTGGGGGTGGTCTCGGGAAGCCTCCTGCTTCCGCGATCCGGGTCTTCCAATGATGCGGCCTGAAAGGCTCGTTCCAGGGAACACACCGCGTCCTTCTCTTCACAGGGCACCGTGATGACTCCGCCACTTCCTGGCATCTTGAGGACGTTGTAGCCGTGGTGAGTTACGACCATGAACTTGGCCAGCGCTGGGTACCCAAGGATGGCGTTGTACGGCAGGCGAATGTAAGCGACGTCAATGTCGATGAGCTCGGTGCGGTAGTTGTCGCGTGCCCCGAAGGTGACAGGGAGGCAGACCTGCCCAATCGGGACCGTGGAGCCATCGATGACTCCGGAGAAAGGCTTGGTTGGCTGAAGCTGGTTGTAGGGCACTTGGAGATTGTTGAATGTTTCCACGGACAGGATGTTGAGCCCTGCCCCGCCATCGATGAGGGTCCTGGTGACCACCACGTTGCTGGTGATTGGGGAACAAAGCATCAGGAGGACTCCGGCTGTGGCCGCACACTTGAGCTGATCTGCTGAGCTGAACATGATGGCGCTCGCCGACCATCTGAGAGGGCGCGTGGCTTCGAGCTTGGGGAGGACTGCATTCACTTTGTGGGCGAACTGCTTGAAGATGCGTTGAGAGGCTGGGGCTTGAGCCCCGCCCAGGATGCAGGCGATCGCGCGCGGCTCCTGGAAGCCCCCAGCCCCCTCGTCCTGATGGCGGTCCTCGTTTCTCCTTGGCTGCGGCGGCAGCGGTGGGAGGCCTGCGTTGCCTTGCGGGCGATCCTCGCGAGGCTGATCCCTCCAGTCTCCCTCGCGAGGCGGGTCTTGCCAGCGATCCTCGCGAGGTCGATCGCGCCACCCTTGGTGCGGGCAGCGGTCTTCCCAGCGTCCTGCGTTCCTTCCTCCTCCTCGACCGTAGCCCCGGTCACCATGGTCGGGGCGACGGCCGATCCTTCCTTCTTGCACGACTTGGAGCTCTTGACATTCGTTGGTGTTGTGGGCGTGGAGGTCGTGGTACACACAGTACCGATTGCCCTTGGAAGATTCGGGCTGATCTCTGCCCCGCTTGGTGTCTGGTTCTGCCGCGAGCACGGCAGCCCCCTTGCACTTCACATCCTTGGCCTTGGGCTTCTTCTCTTCTGGGTCTGCGGCAGGCAGCTCGAGGAGGGAGAGACGCCCTTCCTCAGCCCTGGTGCACTTGGTTGCCAAGTTGAACAACTCCAAGGAAGTGCACAGGTCTTCATGCATCGCCAGCTCCTCCTTCATCTTGACATCGCGCACGCTGTCGGAGAAGGCTGAGATGATGGCCTCCTCGGTCACCTTGGGAATCTTGAGGCGTGCGTTGTTGAAGCGCTGGATGTACTTCTGCAGGGTCTCTCCGGGTTGTTGCTTGATGCGGCGCATGTCGCTCACGGCGGGTGGCCGGTCGCAAGTACCTTGGAAGTTGACGATGAAGCAGGTGCGCATCTCGTCCCAGGAGGAGATCGTGCCTGGAGCCAAGTTCAGGAGCCAGGTGCGGGCCCCGTCCTTGAGTGCCATGGGAAACCAGTTCGCCATGACCTTCTCGTCTCCGTTGGCAGCTTCGATGCCCAGCTCATAGAGCTGGGGGAACTCCGCAGGGTCGGCCATGCCATCGTAACGAGGAGGCAGGTCTGGCTTGAACTTGCCGGGCCACGCGACACTGCGTAGCTCGGTGGTGAAGGCACGACAGCCTGCTGTGGCCACGGGAGGCCTTGGGTGACGGAGAGCTTGGTCTTGCATGTCCCCACACGCTGCAGCTGGGAGCAGCGTGGGGTCTTGACGTGCGGGAGCAGGAGCATGGTCGCGACGTGCTGGAGCAGGGAGCGCCCGGCCAGCTTCTTGCAGGAGAGGGACTTCGTGGCAGCTCTGCTCTTGCCGCGCTGGCACCTGACGGAGCGGGTTCCGCCCAGGGGCCACGCGCCTTGGAGCCATGGCGCCTTCTTGAGGAGGAGGCGGCTGGGGTGCCCCCGGAGCTTCGTCGCCCGCGCGGGGCGGGGTGCGGTGCAGCAGAACGGACGGCGCAGGAGAGCCCCCTGCGGCACGGACAAGCTCGGCGACGCGGTCGAGCCATTCTTCGTAGACGTCGTTGACGGGACGGTAGCGCAGGAGCTCGTTTGCCGCGATGAGCGCAGCTCGAGCCTCCATGGGTGCGCGGAGCGCGCGGGACGAAGAACCAGCTAGGGTGAGTGAGGGAGTAACGGTGCGGCCTCTTGCCGCACGGACGGATGCTGAGACGACGCTTGCTGCTCGTTCCCCGCCGGGCCAGTGGCGGCGTTGATGGCAGGTGACGGGGAACAGCAAGGACGCCCGCCGACAGGAGCCGTCTGGGTGACGCAAGAAGCGAGAGCGGCCCGGCGCTCGGCGTGGGCCCGACGAGCGTCAGACATGGACGCGATGGTCGGAGGAGAACGGGGTGGTGGAAGACGAATTCCGGCGCACCCCTACCTGGCGCGCCAAATGTCGGATTTCGGGTTCCGGCAGACCCTTGAGGTTCGAACACTGGGGTGCGCGCGGAGATTTCGCCTTCTACCTACCTGCACCCCTCCGCCTCGTTAAGATCTAAGCTATGGAAAGAACAGCACAAGAGACACAGGGTTTATACTTGTTCGGGCCACCATTGTGGTGTAATACCCTACTCTAGTGTGTGGTGTGGTGGATTGCCTCTTGGGCTGATGATGATGAGCAATACAAGGAAGAACAGCCTCGCGAGGGTCTGTTCTTGGCTGAGGGGATGAACTGCTAGGAGGAGTTCAGTCACCCTTCTCTCTCTCTCTCTCTTGTCGATTCTCTCTCCGATTTCGATCCCCTCTCCCATTTCGATTCTCTACCCTGTGGGTGGCTAGTCCTATTTATAGGCAAAGGCCCTGGGCCTCTTCCCAAATATTGAGCGGGAAGGGCGCCAACAATTGGCCATTTTGAAGGGGAACATCTGGTACACTTATCCTGACTAAAGTTGGTCCTCGCCTGCCAAAGGCTCAGGTGGTGACGCTGGCTTGGGCTCCACAATGACTTCCTCCCTGCCGTTGGACTGGTCTTGGTCTCGTTGCACCGAAACGGGTGCCTTTGCTTGATGCTCTCGCATGCGCTTACTCCCTTTGCACCAAAGAGGAAAGGAGGACACTGCGCGGGCTGGCGCCCGCCTGGCACCCTTGGTCGTCATGGCTTGCGTCACGGGCACCTCGTGAGGTACCCCGCCTTGATCTCTCAGCCTCCTCGCGAGCCAGCCTGATGAGGCCGTGCCTGAGGAAGCTCCGTGTCGTCCGCCCCGCGAGGCTTGGCCCCTCGTGAGGGTCTTGGGTCTGTGTTGATGAAGATGGGCCGTGCTGGGCCCCCCTTTGAGCCACGCCGCAGACAGGCAAGTCTGGGGACCCCCGTTCCTAGAACGCCGACACACTCGAACGGGCCCTTCCTCTTCATCAGCTTGAAGAATGGGAAGGCGCGCTCCCCAAACTTGGAGATGAAGCGCCCCAGCGAAGTCACGCAGCCTGCAAGCTTCTGCATCTCCTTGAGGTTTTGTGGTGGGCTCATGTCTTCAATTGCTTTGACCTTCTCTGGATTGGCCTTGATCCCCCTGTGGGACACGAGGAAGCCCAACAGCTTGCCGGAAGGAACACCAAACATGCACTTCTTCGGGTTGAGCCGCAGGTCCACCTGGTGCAGGCTCGCGAAAGTTTCCTCCAGGACCTGAATCAAAGTTCTTGCCTCCCGAGACTTCACCACAATGTCGTTGACGTAGGCCTCAACATTTCTCCTGAGCTGCCGCCCCAAGGTGATGTGCATCAGCCGCTGGAAGGTCGCTCCTACGTTGCGCAGTCTGAATGGCATGCAAGTGTAGCAGTATACCCCGCATGGGGTCAGGAAAGCTGTTTTCTCCTCATCTTCCACCGCCATCTTGATCTGGTGGTAGCCTGAGAATGCATCCAGGAAACACAGTAGATCACACTCGGTAGTGGAGTCCACAATCTGGTCGATGCGCGGCAGCGGGAACGGGTCTTGAGGGCAAGCCTTGTTGAGGTTGGTGAAGTCGACACACATGCGCTCCTTCCCTCCTTTCTCCGGCACGACGACCAGATTTGCCAGCCACTCTGGGTACCGGACTTCATGAACGGCACCCGCTGCCTCCAGCTTGTGGGTTTGCTGAACGATGAAGGACTGCTTTTCCATGGACTGCCACCTTACCCTCTGTTTCACAGGGCGCACGTTGGGGCATACCCTCAGATGATGCTCGATCACTCTTCTCGGAACCCCAACCAGCTCCTTGGGTTCCCAGGAGAATACTTCCTTGTTCGCCCGCAAAAAGTCCACCAACTTCCTTTCTTGATCAGGGGCAAGGTCGGCGCCTATAGTAAAGGTGGCGCCAGAGGCCCCGTCCGTGTCAACTGGTATCTGCTTCGTCTTGGCTTGACCTTGAGTGAATAGCTCCTTCTTCTTGGTCGGTGCTGCGCCCTTGGTCCTGGGCATGGCCTTGTTGGCTAGGCAAGCTGTCGTCGTGGTCCTGAAGGCGAGTTTGAGGGCCGCCAAGGCTTCCTTGGTGTCTCCGGCCACGGTGAGGATGCCTTTGCTTCTCAGCATCTTCATGAGGTTGTAGGCAGGATGGGTAGCTGCCATGAACTGGGCCAGCGCTGGGTACCCGAGGATGGTGTTGTACGGTAAGCCGATGCGTGCGATGTAGAAGTCGATTAGCTCGGTGCGGTAGTTGTCACGCGTGCCGAAGGTCACAGGGAGACGGATCTGCCCAAGGGGGTTGGAGGAGCCGCTGCCAACTCCGGAGAAGGGCTTGCTGGGGCGGAGCCGCTCCAACGGTACATGAAGGAGACTAAAAGCCTCCACGGAGAGTATGTTGAGGCCAGCGCCGCCATCGATGAGGGTCTTGGTGACGGCTACGCTGTAGATGGTGGGCGTGCAAAGCATCGGGAGCACGCCTGAACCGACGGTGGTGACTAGGTGATTCCCAGAGTCGAAGGTCAGGTCGGCCTTGGGTGCCTCCCAACCCGGGGAGCCCGTTGCCGCGTGGAGACAACGCTGATCTGGCGAAAGAACGGCTTGGTGTGACGGTCCGAGGGCGGCGCCTGCAAGCCACCAAGGAGAGCTATGACGACGGGGGGTGCTGGTCCCCCGAAGCGCGCGATGAAGAGGTCGTGCAGCTCCTCCCAGGAGGGCACAGAAGATTCCGGCAGATGGAGGAGCTAGGCGCGCGGCACGCCAGCTAGGGCCATCGGGAGCCAGTTGGCCATGACTTTACCGTCACCCCGCAGCCTCCATGATGGCCTCCTCGTACGCCAGCAGGAAGGCTGCCGGATCTGCCGCACCATCGTAATGGGGCGGTGTCGGTGTCAAAACCGGCGGATCTCGGGTAGGGGGTCCCGAACTGTGCGTCTAAGGCGGATGGTAACAGGAGGCAGGGACATGATGTTTTACCCAGGTTCGGGCCCTCTTGATGGAGGTAAAACCCTATGTCCTGCTTGATTTATTCTTGATGATATGGGTATTACAAGAGTTGATCTACCACGAGATCAGAGAGGCTAAACCCTAGAAGCTAGCCTATGGTATGATTGTATGTTGTCCTACGGACTAAAACCCTCCGGTTTATATAGACACCGGAGAGGGTTAGGGTTACACAAGGTCGGTTACAAAGGAGGAGATATCCATATCCGTACTGCCTAGCTTGCCTTCCACGCCAAGTAGAGTCCCATCCGGACACGAGACGAAGTCTTCAATCTTGTATCTTCATAGTCTAACAGTCCGGCTGTCCGGAGACCCCCTAATCCAGGACTCCCTCAGTAGCCCCTGAACCAGGCTTCAATGACGATGAGTCCGACGCGCAGTATTGTCTTCGACATTGCAAGGCGGGTTCCTCCTCCGAATAGATCATGGAAGAATTTGAATTCGAGGATAGTGTCCGACCCTACAAAATAAGTTCCACATACCACCATAGAGAGAATAATATTTCCACAAATCTAATCTGCTGGCACGTTTTGGCAACATGACATTATGCCATGGCCCGGTAATTATTCGAACCGTTTCCTTTAACTAGCCCCGCACATAACGCAAGACAGTTTTTTTGACACGTCTTGTCAAAGCAGAGATCGTGTCCCCCTTATTACGGGATTCTCATCAATACGGGCGTGGGTAACCCAACCGCGCCATCGATTACGGCGCATGGGGGATAAGCGAGTTTTACCAGGCTAGTGGGGGCGCATAGTTTCGGCCGCCCTTATAAAGGGACAAGGTTTAACCTTTTTCTACCCACGCCTTCTTCCTCCTTGCTCATCCATTCTTGCGCACTCGAGCTCCAGCGCCCAAGTCCGCATTTCCCACCTCAACCTTCTCCAACTATGTCCGAAGCGGGAGGTAGGTGGATGGTCTCCTCCGTCACGGAGGGACACATCAAGAAGCTGAGGAGAGCCGGATACCTGCCCGACGACATCGCGCACCGGCTCCTAGATGAGGGGCAGCTCATCCCCACCCCCAGGCCCCACGAGAGGGTAGTGTTCCTTACCCATTTCCTTTGTGGACTGGGATTCCCTCTCCACCCATTCGTCTGGGGGCTCATGTTCTACTACGGCCTGGATTTCCATGATCTGGCCCCGAACTTCATCCTCAATGAGGGAGTCCTGGATTAGGGGGTCTCCGGACAGCTGGACTATATCCTTTTGCCGGACTGTTAGACTATGAAGATACAAGATTGAAGACTTCGTCTCGTGTCCAGATGGGACTCTACTTGGCATGGAAGGCAAGCTAGGTAGTACGGATATGGATATCTCCTCCTTTGAAACCGACCTTGTGTAACCCTAACCCTCTCCGGTGTCTATATAAACCGGAGGGTTTTAGTCCGTAGGACAACATACAATCATAACATAGGCTAGCTTCTATGGTTTAGCCTCTCTGATCTCGTGGTAGATCAAATCTTGTAATACCCATATCATCAAGAATAAATCAAGCAGGACGTAGGGTTTTACCTCCATCAAGAGGGCCCAAACCTGGGTAAAACATCGTGTCCCTGCCTCTTGTTACCATCCGCCTTAGACGCACAGTTCGGGACCCCCTACTCGAGATCCGCCGGTTTTGACACTGACATTGTTGCTTTCATTGAGAGTTCCTCTATCTCATTGCCGTTAGGCTTGATGGCTCCTACGATCATCGATAGCGATGCAGTCCAGGGTGAGACTTTTCTCCCCGGACAGATCTTTGTGTTCAGCGGCTTCGCACTGCGGGCCAACTTGCTTGGCCATCTGGAGAAAATCGAAAGTTACTCCCCTGGCCACCAGGTAAGGTTTGGAATCTTAAACTACACGGCCGATATCCGCGGAGACTTGATCTTTGACGGATTCGAGCCTCTGCCTTGTGCGTCACGCGGTCACGATGAGTACGATTTAGCTCTACCATTAGACAGTGTTCAGGAGATTGCACCGGCAGCCGCTCCGACCCTCAATTCGGAGCCAGTTGCGCCGTCCATGGATGGGTGGATGGAACCCGCCACGGAGGCCTTACCCTCAGGGCGATCGAGCCGAACATCGACCTTACCCTGCACGAGAGCCGTGTTGTCAGACTACCGGATCCTTCTCCGGCCATGGACTCCAAACCGCCTGCGCCCGTTCCAAGTGAATCCGATTGGGCGCCGATCATGGAGTTTACCTCCACGGATATTTTTCAGCACTCGCCCTTTGGCGACATACTGAACTCGTTAAGGTCCCTCTCCTTGTCAGGAGGATCCTGGCCGAACTATGTCCGGCAGGATTGGGATGCGGATGACGAAGAAATTCGCTGCCCACCCACCACCCACTTAGTAGCCACTTTTGACGACATAACCGACATGCTCGACTTCGACTCCGAAGACATCGATGGTATGGACGACAATGCGGGAGACGGAGAGGAACCACTGCCCACAGGGCACTGGACAACCACCTCATCATACGATATATACATGGTGGACACACCCAAAGAAGGCAATGGCGATGAGACAACGGAGGATGACCCCTCCAAGAAGAAACCCAAGCGCCGACGTCAGCGGCGCCGCTCTAAGTCCCGCCAAAGCAAAAGCAGTGATACCGGTACAGGAGATAATAACACTCCGGATAGTGCCGAAGATGGCAACAATCCCCTCTAGCACGATCTAGGACAGGAGGATGGAGAGGCCAGCCCTCGAGAGAGAGCGGCAGATGGAGAGGCGGAGGATGATAATTGCATGCCCCCCTTTGAAGACGAGGCAAGCTTCAACGATGACGAATTCGTCGTGCCAGAGGATCCCCTCGAACAAGAGCACTTCAAGCGCCGGCTTATAGCCACGGCAAATAGCCTTAAGAAAAAGCAGCAGCAGCTTCAAGCTGATCAAGATCTGCTAGCTGATAGATGGACTGAAGTCCTCATGACCGAGGAATATAAACTCGAACACCCCTCCAAGAGTTACCCAAAATTCCGGTTGCCACCCCGACTGGAGGAACAAGCGTATGAAGCGGCTGATCGGCCACCTCGTGGCCGCGATAAAGAGGCATTCCAGCCAAAAGCTTAGCCTGCACCCCGACGCAATTCAAATAAAAAGGCATGGGGAAATACGCCAGACCTGCAAGACGTATTGGAGGACAAAGCAAAACATGCAAGATCGATCTACGGATCACGAGGGCGCGCCACTATGCGAGACGATAAACGTCACGCGGGATACAGTAAAAGTAAATCCGGCCGGGCCGGACACAGCGGGCAAGACTCATTGGAGCTACGTCGCGATATAGCCCAGTACAGAGGCGCCGCACACCCCTTATGCTTCACAGATGAAGTAATGGATCATCAAATCCTAGAGGGTTTCAAACCCGTAAATATAGAATCGTACGATAGCACAACAAATCTTGCGGTATGGATCAAGGATTTCCTCCTGCATATCCACATGGCACGCGATGATGATCTACACGCCATTAAATACCTCCCACTCAAACTCAAAGGGCCAGCTCGGCATTGGCTCAATAGCTTGCCAACCGAGTCCATTGGCTGTTGGGAGGATCTGGAAGCCGCATTCCTTGACAACTTTCAGGGCACTTATGTGCAAGCACCAGATGCCAATGACTTGAGCCACATAATTCAGCAGCCAGAGGAATCGACCAGGCAATTCTGGACACGGTTCCTAACAAACAAAAATCAAGTCATCGACTGTCCAGATGCAGAGGCCCAAGCAGCTTTCAAGCACAACATCCGCGACGAGTGGCTAGCCCGGCACCTTGGTCAGGAAAAGCCGAAATCTATGGCAGCCCTCACGACACTCATGACCCGCTTTTGTGCGGGAGAAGACAGCTGGCTGGCTCACAGTAATAACATATCAAAGAACCATGGTACTTTGGATACCAAGGACGGCAATAGCAGGTCACGTCGCAACAAACATAAGCGCTGCATTAACAGCGATAATACCGAGGATACGGCAGTCAATGCCGGATTCAAAGGCTCTAAACCCGGTCAGCGGAAAAAGCCATTCAAAAGAAGCACTCTGGGCCCGTCCAGTTTGGACCATATACTCGATCGCTCGTGTCAAATACACGGCACCCCCGACAAGCCAGCCAACCACACCAACAGGGATTGTTGGGTGTTCAAGCAGGCCGGCAAGTTAATTGCCGAAAACAAAGATAAGGGGCCACATAGCGCTGACGAGGAGGAGCCTCGGCAGCCGAACACCGAAGGACAGAAGAGGTTCCCCCCACAAGTGTGGACGGTGAACATGATATACCCAACCCACATCCCCAAGAGGGAGCGGAAGCGTGCGCTCAGGGACGTATATGCGTTGGAGCCAGTCGCCCCAAAGTTCAACCCATGGTCCTCCTGTCTGATCACCTTCGATCGCAGGGACCACCCCACTAGTATCTGTCATGGAGGATTTGCCGCACTGGTCTTAGACCCAATTATTGATGGATTTCACCTCACTCGAGTCCTTATGGATGGCGGCAGCAGCCTGAACCTGCTTTACCAGGACACGGTGCGCAAAATGGGTATAGACCCCTCAAGGATCAAACCCACAAAAACAACCTTTAAAGGCGTCATACCAGGTGTAGAGGCCCATTGCACAGGCTCAGTCACACTGGAAGTGGTATTCGGATCCCCGGATAACTTCCGAAGTGAAGAGTTAATCTTCGATATAGTCCCGTTCCGTAGTGGTTATCATGCACTGCTCGGGCGAACCGCATTTGCGAGATTCAATGCGGTACCGCATTATGCATACCTCAAGCTCAAGATGCCAGGACCTCAGGGGGTCATTACAGTTAATGGAAACACAGAGCGCTCTCTCCAAACGGAGGAGCACACTGCGGCCCTGGCAGCAGAAGCGCAAAGCAGCCTCTTAAGGCAAACCACTAGTTCGGCGTTTAAGGACCCGAACACCGTCAAGCGCGCCCGGAGTAATCAGCAACAGGACCGCCTGGCATGTTCCGAGCTCACATAGCAATGTGGCCCCCACCCCGGCCCAAGCCAAACGGCGAAACTCGTGCCACGCGTACATAATTACGCATTAAAAATACCATGGGCACAGGTAGGGAGGGGGCACGACTACGGCACGCCCCAAGGCCCGGCTTAAACCGCACTAGGGGCTTCCTGCTGTATTATTTTTCTCTCTTTCAGGACATTAATCTCTGGAAACCCTGTCCGGCAGCATGATTGCTGAACACATGATGGAGCAACTAAGGAGGCAGAAAGCTACATCACACCACGGAACTCCCAGGTGGATTACGATAATGAGTGAAATACTTGCTTTAATATTATTCCTCAGCTTGCCCTTGGAGGGGACATAGTCCTACTTTTTGCTTATCGCACTACATGTATCATTCTGCTCTAACGCACGTTTTTAATAAACAATGCATTGCATTAAGGCTTTTATTGCATTCTTCTTTATATATATATATGTGTGTTCATTAATGACACCTTGCAACCGTACACTTTGGTACGGCCAAAACACCAGGGGCTTAAGTACCCCACAATATGGTGTGAGAAGTCCGAACACTTTCACAAGTGCGGCACCCCGAACTTATAGCATTATATGCATCAGCTCCGAATCATGTCTTTGGTCAATAGTTGGGTTTGCCCGGCTCCCATGTTTTGGTACCTTACGTTCCGCTATATCGGCTAAGGTAGCACTGGGAGAACTACTGCGATTGTGCCCCGGTTCAGCTGGGCTAAGCACCTCAGTAGAGAAAGCTAAAACTGACTGTCATGATAAGGCGAGAGACTGGTCGCTGTTCGAGAGGTTTTCGAGTCCTTAAAGACTCATGCCACTTAGAGCGAGGAGTCGGCCCTGTCCGGCTTAAGGCGTGTATCGCGCCCTAGATTCGGCCTTCCGAATACTAGGGGCTTTGCCGAAATTTAAAATTATAGAATTCTATGGCTAAGTGAGAGTGATAACGCATTATAGTCCGATTGCCTTGTTCGTTGTGCCGAGCACCTCCCTCGAAGGACCCAACAATGGGAACAAGAGTGCTCAGGTTTATCCCGAACACCCCAGCACTCATGGCATGGGGCAGAAGCCGATGACTAGCCATCTCTTAGATTTGATAAACAGCCGAACAGAAGGTAATATTTTAAATTCAAACAAGCGTTGCATAGCGCATATGAACAAGCTTTCATAACTACAGGAATACACGAGCGAGTTTACTCAAATATTACATCTTTCCTACACTCGTTCGCTATGAGACGGGCACCCTTCAGGACACCCTCATAGTACATCTCGGGGTGGCGATGCTCCTTGCCCGCCAGTGGCCCTTCCTTAATCAGCTTCACGGCATCCAGCTTGGCCCATTGCACCTTCACACGGGCGAAAGCCCGGCGTGCACCTTCGATGCAGACAGACCGCTTGATGACTTCCAGCCGTGGGCAGGCATCCATAAGCCGGCTCACCAGGCCGAAGTAGCTGTTGGGAAGGGCGTCGCCAGGCCACATCCGGAATATAAAGCCCTTCATGGCCTGTTCGGCCGCCTTGTGTAGCTCGACCAGCTGCTTTAGCTGGTCGCTCATGGGCATCGGGTGTTCGGCCCCAGTATACTGAGACCAGAACAACTTCTCCGATGAGCTTCCCTCCTTGGCCTGGTAAAACTGTGCGACATCCGACATGCTGCGGGGCAAATCTGCGAACGCTCCTGGAGAGCTTCGGATTCGGGTAAGTAACAAGTAATTTACTTTCACATGCTTGCTCGCATAAGGAATGCCTTACCCACCGCTATTTTCTTCATGGCCTCAATCTCCTGGAGGGCTCTTGTTCGACGGGATCCTCTGGCGCGACGAATTCGTCATCGTCGAGGCTTGCCTCGTCTTCGGAGGGGGGCATGCAATTATCATCCTCCGCCTCTCCATCTGCTGCTCTCTGTGGAGGGCTGGCCTCTCCATCCTCCTGTCCTAGATCGTGCTGGAGGGGATTGTTGCCATCTTCGGCACTATCCGGAGTGTTATTATCTCCTGTGCCGGTATCACTACTTTTGCTTTGGCGGGACTTAGAGCGGCGCCACTGACGTCGGTGCTTGGGTTGCTTCTTGGAGGGGTCATCCTCCGCTGTCTCGCCGCCATTGCCTTCTTTGGCAGTGTCCACCATGTATATATTGAATGATGAGGTGGCTGTCCAGTGCCCTGTGGGCAGTGGTTCCTCTTTGTCTGCCGCATCGTCGTCCATACCGTCGATGTCTTCGGAGTCGAAGTCGAGCATGTCGGTTAAGTCGTCTATAGTGGCTACTAAGTGGGTGGTGGGTGGGCAGCGAATTTCTTCGTCATCCGCATCCCAATCCTGCCGGACATAGTTCGGCCAGGATCCTCCTGATAAGGAGAGGGACCTTAACGAGTTTAGTATGTCGCCAAAGGGCAAGTGCTGAAAAATATCCGTGGAGGTAAACTCCATGATCGGCGCCCAATCGGATTCGCTAGGAACGGGCGCAGGTGGTTTGGAGTCCGTGGCCGGAGAAGGATCCGGCAGTCTGACAACACGGCTCTCGTGCAGGGTAAGGTCGATGTTCGGCTCGATCGCCGCTAAGGGTAAGGCCTCCGTGGCGGGGTCCATCCACCCGTCCATGGACGGCGCAACTGGCTCTGAATTGAGGGTCGGAGCGGCTGCCGGTGCGATCTCCTGAACACTGTCTGATGGTAGAGCTAAATCGTACTCATCGTGACCGCGTGATGCACCAGGCAGAGGCTCGAATCCGTCGAAGATCATGTCTCCGCGGATATCGGCCATGTAGTTTAAGCATCGAAACCTGACCTGGTGGCCAGGGGCGTAACTTTCGATCTGCTCCAGATGGCCAAGAGAGTTGGCCCGCAGTGCGAAGCCGCCGAACACCAAGATCTGTCCAGGGAGAAAAGTCTCACCCTGGATTGCATCGGTATCGATGATCGTAGGAGCCATCAAGCCTAACGGCGATGACACAGAGGAACTCTCAATGAAAGCACCAATGTCGGTGTCAATACCGGCGGATCTCGGGTAGGGGGTCCCGAAATGTGCGTCTAAGGCGGATGGTAATAGGAGGCAGGGACACGATGTTTTACCCAGGCTTGGGCCCTCTTGATGGAGGTAAAACCCTATGTCCTGCTTGATTTATTCTTGATGATATGGGTATTACAAGAGTTGATCTACCACGAGATCAGAGAGGCTAAACCCTAGAAGCTAGCCTATGGTATGATTGTATGTTGTCCTACAGACTAATACCCTCCGGTTTATATAGACACCGGAGAGGGTTAGGGTTACACAAGGTCGGTTACAAAGGAGGAGATATCCATATCCGTACTGCCTAGCTTGCCTTCCACGCCAAGTAGAGTCCCATCCGGACACGAGACGAAGTCTTCAATCTTGTATCTTCATAGTCTAACAGTCCGGCAAAAGGATATAGTCCGGCTGTCCGGAGACCCCCTAATCCAGGACTCCCTCAGGCGGCATCTCCGGCTTGAACTTGTGCAGCCACCGTACCCGCCGCAAGGCAGGGGTGACGGCCCGGAGCCCCACAACGCTATGGATGGCGCCCGTCGATCCAGTCGGAGAAGCGGCGGCATCTATGAGAGGCGGTCGGAGCGGCGAGGCTGTCGAGGGGGGGGGGCAGAGCTTCGGTGCACCCCTACCTAGCGTGCCAAATGTCAGATTTACGGTTCCGGCAAAACCCTTGAGGTTCAAACACTGGGGTGCGCAAAAGATCTCTCCCCCTCTCTAGCTCGCACACATCGTGATCTCACGGCCTAGCTCGACGAACCCAAAGAACACGAGACACAAGAGTCTATACTGGTTCGGGCCACCGATGTGGTGTAATACCCTACTCCTATGTGGTGTGGTGGATTGCCTCTTGGGCAGAGGATGAACAGTTACAAGGGAAGAACAGCCTCCTGAGGACAGGTGCTCTTGTGCTTGGCAAGTGTGGTGGCTTGGTGGAATGGATCCGGTCCAAGATGAGTTTTTCTTGGATCTGATCAGAATCTGCCTCCCTACGGTGGTGGCTAGTCCTATTTATAGAGGCCCGGGTCCTCTTCCCAAATATTAGGCGGGAAGGGATCCCACAATGGCCAATTTGAAGGGGGACAACTAGTACAAGCTATCCTGACAAAAGTAGTCTTTGCCTACCAAAGGGTCTGGCGGTGATGCCGTCTTGGGCTCCACGGTGACCTCCTTCTTGTTATCTTGCTGGTCTTGGTATTGTAGCACCGATATGGAAACCTTTGCCTGATGCCTTGGGACTCCTCGCCTGCGCTTGCCCCTTTAGCACCAAAGAGGAAACGAGGACACTGCGCGCGCTGGCGCCCGCCTGGCTCCAGTCGTCATGGCTTGCGTCACACAAACCTTGCGAGGTGTCGCTTGCCTTGAACTCTCCGCCCCTCGTGAGCCAGCCTGGTGAGGCCGTCCCTGAGGAGGTCTTGTGTCGTCCGCCTCGCGAGGCTTGGCCCCTCGCGAGGGTTTTGAGTTTTTGTTGGTGAAGATGGGCCGTACATGGCCACTGATGGAGCCACGCTGTGGGCTGCATGCGGGCAAGTCTGGGGACCCCCGTTCCCAGGACGCCGACAGAACCCGAGCGAGGCGTTCGCCTAACTGAACCCGACCGATTGCACTGCAGGCTACGCGTTACTGAACCTGAGCGATTGATTGATCCCTTGATGTTAACTGAACCCGAGTGATTCCTTCGCTACTGCTGCTAACTGAAGCCAACCGATGCTGCCTCTGGATGAACGGTGAGCGTTGTTGGGGGGGGTTGGATGAACAGTTCCTGGTGGGGGGTTGGATGAACAGGACCCCGTGGTAGTAGAGGCCGTTGCCACTGGATGAACTGTACCCTGATCGATCGAGACGGTGGATGAATAGGACCCCGTGGAGGGCTAGATGAATAGGACCCCGTGGAGTGCTGGTTGAACAATAGCCGGTGGAGGGCTGGATGAACAGTAGCCCGTGGAGGGGTGGTTGAATAGGACCCCGTGGAGAGGGCTGGTTGAACAGTAGTCGGTGGAGGCTGGATGAACATGTGCCCGTGGATGAACAGTCGCAGGTGGAGGCTGGAGGAGGTTGACGGTGGATGAACAGTAGCCCATGGAGGCTGGAGGAGGTCGATGGTGGAGATGAACAGTATCCCGTGGATTCCCGTTTTGCGGTACTCCACACCCCTCCCGATGAACAAGACCCCCGTTTCGACCGTAGCGCTACAACACAAGTCTGTTTCCTCTGTTTTGCGGTATGCTACACCCCTCCTGATCAACAGGACCCCGTTTCCACCATAGGAGGTCCGTTTCCTCCATTTTGCGGTATGCCAAACCCCTCGCGATGAACAGGATCCCGTTTTGACCGTGGCCAGTCGAACACAAGGCCGTTTCCTCTGTTCTGCGGTACGCCAGGCCTCGTTTCCATCGGTTGTTCCTTCCAAGCCGGTTGGATCCTGATGAACACGATGACGCATTCTGTTCTGACCCAGCCGGTTGCCTCCCCATGATCACGACGATAGCATAGCTTCTCCGTTCCGACCCAGCCATGTACACGAGCCCTGGCCGTACTTATGCGCGAGTAGGCGTTCGATACCCCGCCTGTATGTATGTACGTGGCCGTATTTACTTTCCTGCACCCTGGCCATTGTACGTAGGTGTACATGCTACATGCGCTCCTCTACTACAACATGTGTGCGCCTCTACTACGACACATGCCCTTCCTTACACGGCCACGGTTCATCGCTGCAGCCTGCAGACAGACCGATCGTATGTACGTACACGTTTGCGACCGGAAAGACAATGCTACGTACGCTTCGACTAGGTGGGTCCCGACTGTCATACACTTCCTTGCGTGCAAGGATGTAGCTGGTGGGTCCCAGCAGTCAGCGGGGCAAATCATTTTTTTGCCCGTAATATGGACGCACTTCCTTGCATGCGAAGATTTAGCTGGTGGGTCCCTGTAGTCAGGGGGGAAACATTTTTTTCACGAAATACGGTGGCCCGTCCAGTGGGTCCCTGCTGTCAGGTGGAGGAATAATTATTTTGTGCGTAATAAGGAGGCACTTCCTTGCTGCGGCTGTGGACCCAGCTGTCAGCCTCTCCTTGTACAGTACTATTCCGATGGATGTCGTTCATTGACCACATTGACCACGCCGTGCCGAGAGCACCAAGGCAGTGGACGACGGCGAGGCCTAGGAAGGGGATGACAAGGATCCGGGGAAGACGCGGCAGTGGATGCCCACGCGGAGAGGAGTACGCGGGTTCATTGGTTCGGCTGTGGTGTGAGGCTACCGTCACCGCAGGGCCTGGCTAGCGGTGGGAGTAGTAGGGGGCGATGAGGCCTCCACGGCAGCACAGCCGGCCACAGGAGGCAGGAGCAGATGACACGACCGGCGCTGCTTTGGGCGGCTGGAGCAAGAAGACCAGAGGTTGAAGAAGCACTATGGCCGTTGGATGGACATCGTACGGTCACTGGAGCTAGAATCGTTCATATTGACTAAGTTGACAAAACACTCCGTCCCCGTCAACTTAGTAGGCCCACATGTCAACCTCCCACTATGCTGGGTCCCAGCTAGCAGGGGGAGTATTCATTTTTTTGTGCATAATAAGGGGGCACTTCCTTGCGTGCAAAGATATAGCCGGTGGGTCTGACCTGTCAGCGGGGGGAACGTTTTTTTCGTGAAATACAGAGGCCCTTCCGGTGGGTCCCAGATGTCAGGTGGAGGAATCATTATTTTGCGCATAATAAGGAGGCATTTCCTTGTGTGCGGCCGTGGACCTAGCTGTCAGCCTCTCCACGTACAGTCCACGTCCGATGGATGTCGTTTGTTGATCACGTTGACCACGACGCGCCGAGAGCACCAGGGCGGTGGACGACAGCGAGGCCTAGGAAGGGAATGACACAGAGCCTGGGAAGACGCGACAGTGGTTGCCCACCACGGTGGGGAGTATGAGGGTTTACTGGTCCGGCTGCCGTCGTGGGACAATAACAGGAGGTGTGGGTGACTAGAGGAATGGCCTGGCCAGCAATGGAGTAGGGTGGGGCGGTGCGGTGCGACCTGTGCGGCAGCATAGGCGGCCACGGGAGGCGGGAGCAGGCAGTCCCACCGGCGCAGGTTTGGGCGGCTGGAGCAAGAAGATCACATATTGAAGAAGCAGCACGGCCGTTGGATTAACATCCAACGTTCGCTGCTGCTAGAATCGTTTGTGGACTAAGTTGACAAAGTCTTTCGTACACGTCAACCTAGTAGACCCACAAGTCAGCCTCCAAATCTGTCCCAAACCGCATACAGCCCGAAATTTCTAGCCAGATTCAAATTAATTTAAAAACTAAACGTACCTTAATTTAAATCCAATGAAATTTTACCCACACAAAACAATGAAATTTAAAATATCAAAATCTGGAAGAAAAAAGTATTTTGGAATTAATTGCATGTTTGATGTATTTTTTCATTTTACAGCCCATTTAATATTACTTATAGCCCATTTCTTATTACTTACAGCCCATTTTCTTGGCAAAATGCATCCCTCCTCGTCTTGAAAGATTTTCGGCCCAGCAGAGCGTAGAAAAGCAAGTAGGCCTACGTTGGTTATTGTACAAAAAACAAAATAGCCGGGCTAGCCATTTTCAGAAAGAAAAAAACAAACTGGGCTGGTCATGTGCTAGATGGGCCACAGCTCCCGAACAACTCAGTTGATACCCTTCTCCGTCCCAAAAAAACAAAATTACTGCGCACGCTGCTAGGTCCCTACTGTCATCCCCACCATGTACAGTCATCTCCTTATTCCTCTCGGTTGTTGACCATGTTGACAACACCGGAGGGTGGCGCCGCGGTGAGCGAACCAAGGCGGAGGACGATGGTGAGGCCTCGGACGGGAACGGACAGGAGCCAGGGAAGATGCGCAGAGTTTTAGGGTGTGATGTGGCCAAGATGCGTGCGTGGCAGCACAGCCAGCCGTGGGAGGCGGGAGCAGGCGGTCCCGCCGGCGCTGGTTCGGCTTTGGCGGCTGGAGGATGAAGAGACTGAAGAAACACGACAGACGTTGAATGTCAAGCCAACGGTCAAGGTTGGCACAATCGTTTGTTGACTAAGATGACACCAAGTAGCATACTTTTTTATATACAGGAAGAAAACAAAAATGGGCTCGTTCGCCTGATAACATTCCAGAAACTGCGACCATTCGATCTTGCGTCGCAACTAAAACTGTAAGGAAAATGTGTTCGTCTGCCGCCCTCCTCCCAGGGAATGTTCGCCACATAAGTTACTAGCACCCTTGGTTTGGTCTTGGGTTCGAGTCCCAAGAACTCTCAATTTTGTCCTCCTTCCTTCCTTGCATAAAAAGAAAGAAAATCAAAGACTTGAGAAGGCATACAGAACAAGCTAGTGTACCAGTAAAGAGACGTTGCTGAGTTTTAGAAAAAAGGGAGACGTGCTCTTGTAGCTGGTTCGAATCCAAACCTAGACTATGACTATATATGGTGCTATGCTACTCTGCAAGTAATGAAACTAACATATCCAACGTTCGCTTCTCCTCTTCTCTACTTACTCTGCCTAGCATCAGAAGCTCTGGCCGTAGCAACAATGTCTGCTAGCTGATCGTCCACCTGCTCTTCTGTCAGTGTTCTGGGAATGGGGGTCCCAAGACTTGCCTGCCTGCGGCCTGCGGCATGGCTCAAGTGGGGGCCCAGCGCGGCCCATCTTCAGCAGCTCAAGCTCAAGACCCTCGCGAGGGGCCAAGCCTCGCGGGGCGGACGATAGAAAGTTTCCTCAGAGGGAGCCTCATCAGGCAGGCTTGCGAGGAGGCGGAGATATCAAGGCAGGGGTACCTCGCGAGGAGCCCGTGATGCAAACCATGACGATCGAGACCAGGTGGGCGCCGGCCTGCACAGTGTCCTTGTTTACCCTTTGGTGCAAAGGGGGCAAGCACAGGGCATGGCATCGGGCAAAGGTTACCATTTCGGTGCAACGAGACCAAGACCAGCAGAGCGGCAGGACGGAGGTCACCGTGGAGCCCAAGACGGCGTCATCACCAGTGCTTTTGGCAGCCGAAGACCACCTTTGGTCAGGATAACTTGTACTAGATGTTCCCCTTCAAAATGGCCAATTCTTGGCGTCCGTCCCGCTCATTATTTGGGGAGAGGCCTAGGGCCTCTATAAATAGAGCTAGCCACCACAGAGTAAAGGAGGAAAAAAGAGAAGAGATGGACACACCTAGGAATCTAGAGATCTGATAGAGCCCTAGCAGAGAGACAGAGGCGACTGAACTCACCCAAGCAGTTCATCGCACCATCTCAAGAACACCTCTCGCGAGGCTGTTTTTCCCTTGAACTATTCATCACCAGCCCCTGAGGCAATCCACCACACCACACACTGGAGTAGGGTATTACACCACAACAGTGGCCCGAACGAGTATAAACCTCGTGTCCCTTGTGTTGTTCGTTGCTTCCAGCTTAGATCATCCGAGGAGATTGGACGTAGATCGGTAGGGGAGAGATCTCCGCGCGCACCCCAGTGTTCGAACCTCAAGGGTCTGCCGGAACCCAAAATCCGACATTTGGCGCTCCAGGTAGGGGTGCACCGGAATCTTTCTTCCACTGTTCGCGTGTGATCTTCCATCGTGTCCATGGCTGACGCTCGTCAGGCTCGCGCCGAGCGCCGGGCTGCTCTCGCCACCCGCGTCGCCCAGACGGCGCCTGTCGGCGGACGCCCTAATCATTCCCCGTCGCCTGCCGCCAACGCCACCACTGGCCTGGTGGGGAACGAGAAGCAGGCCTCGTCCCAGCATCCTTCGGTACGACGGGAGCGCCGCACCGCCGCACCGTCGCTGACTCCAGCCGCTTCGTTGTCCCACGCCCGTCGCGCCCCCACGGACGCACACGCCACGCTGCTCCTGGCAAGAGAGCTCTTGCACTACCGCCCCGTCGACGACCTCTACGAGGACTGGCTCGCCCGCATCACCGAGCTCGTCAGCGCCGCGGGGGGCTCCCCCTTGCCGTCCCTCTCGCTTCCTCACCCACCATTCCACGCAGGAGGCGAGGATCATGAGGTGCCTCCACCACCTCCTCCCCAAGAAGGCGCCCTGGTTGCAAGGCGCGCAGCCCCAGGGCGAGCCCTCCACGTCCGGCACCTGCGCAGCAAGAAAGGAGCTGCCAAGAGATCCCTCGCCCCCAAGAAGGTGCTCGCGCGCTCCCAGCACCGGCACGCCAAGATTGCGTCCCTGCACCTCCACGCCAAGACCCCGCGCTGCTCCAAGCGGCGGCACGTGGTAATCCCCAGGAACAAGCCCAGCACCAGCAAAAAGGCACCGATGGCCACAGCAGGATTCCGTGCCCTCACCCCCGAGCTATGCGGTGTCGCATGGCCAGGTAAGTTCAAGCCTGACCTGCCCCCTCGCTACGATGGCACGACGGACCCCGCGGAGTTCCTACAGCTCTACGAGCTATGCATCGAAGCTGCCAACGGAGATGAAAGGGTCATGGCGAACTGGTTTCCCATGGTGCTCAAGGACGGGGTGCGCACCTGGCTCCTGAACCTGGCTCTTGGCACGGTCTCCTCCTGGGATGAGATGCGCACTCGCTTCATCGCCAACTTCCAGGGCACTCGCGACCGGCCCCCGGCCGTGAGCGATCTGCGCCGCATCAAGCAGCAGCAAGGGGAAACCCTGCAGAAATACATCCAGCGCTTCAACAATGCTCGCCTCAAGATCCCCAAGTTGACTGAAGAAGCCATCATCTCGGCCTTCTCCGATGGCGTACGTGACATCAAGATGAAGGAGGAGCTAGCAATCCATGAAGACCTATGCACATCCCTGGAGCTGTTAAACTTGGCGACCAAGTGCGCCAGGGCTGAGGAAGGGCGCCTCTCCCTCCTCGAACTCCCGGCTGCCGACCCAGAAGAGAAGAAGCCCAAGGCCAAGGACGTGAAGCGCAAGGGGGGCTGCCGTGCTAGCAGCGGAACTAGACACCAAGCGAGGCAGGGATCAGCCTGAGTCATCCAAGGGCAGCCGATACTGCGTGTACCACGACCTCCACACCCACAACACCAACAAATGTCAAGAGCTCAGGGCCGTGAGAGATGGACGTATCGGCTGACGCCCCGAGCGCAACGACAAGGGCTATGGCCGAGGAGGAGGAAGAGGTGGTGGACGACGGGAAGACTGTGGCCCTCGCCAAGGGTGGAGTGACCGACCTCGCGAGGATCACTGACAGGACCAGCCTCGTGAGGGAGGCTGGAGAGATCAGCCTCATGAGGATCGCCCGCGCGGGAACGCAGGCCTTCCTCCTTTGCCGCCACCGCCAAGGAGGAATGAAGACCAACATCAAGACGAGGGGGCTGGCGGCTTCCAAGAGCCGCGTGCAATCGCTTGCATCTTGGGTGGAGTGCAGGCCCCAGCCTCACAGTGCATCTTCAAGCACTTTGCTCGCGAGATGAATGAAGTCCTCCCCAAGCTTGAGGCCACGTGCCCTCTCAGGTGCTCTGCGTGCGCTATCACGTTTAGCTCAGCGGATCAGCTCAAGTGCGCGGCATCGGCCGGAGTCCCCCTGATGCTTTGCTCCGCAGTCATCAGCAACGTGCAGGTCACCAGGACCCTCATTGACTGCGGAGCAGGACTCAACATCCTGTCCGTCGAGACGTTCGACAATCTCCAAGTGCCGTACGATCAGCTTCAGCCGACCAAGCCCTTCTCAGGAGTCACTGACGGTTCCACTATTCCAATAGGGCAGGTTCGCCTTCCAGTCACCTTCGGGCAGCGCAACAACTACCGCACCGAGCTCATCGACTTCGACGTCGCCCACATCCGTCTGCCATACAACGCCATCCTTGGGTACCCAGCCCTGGCCAAGTTCATGGCAGTGACTCACCATGGATACAATGTCCTCAAGATGCCAGGAAGCGGTGGAGTCATCACCGTACCCTGTGAAGAAAGGGACGCAGTGTGTTCACTTGAGCGCGTGTTCCATGCCGCAGCAATCGAAGACCCGGGCCACAAAAACGGAAGACTTCCCGAGGTGACCCTTCAGAAGTAGAAGGTTTCGCCTGGCCCAAGCCATAAGGAGGCAGGCGCCTCCGGATGTGTTGCGTCAGGATCTGTGCCCAATCAGGGAGCGCCACCCTCTCTCGCATAGGAAGGCGCGCCCGGTGCCCTCCTCAGGCAGGGCTCGGGGGCTCTTTCTTGGAGAGCCACCGACTTTGCCAAGGTCGCGAGGGAGGCGCTCGGGCACCACTTGGAGTGGCGCTTCCAGGCACGTTTCCCTCAGGAAGGAGGAAGGCAAGGAAGACCAAACCCTCAGGAGTTCATCGCAAGAAACACCCAGGAGCTACAGGAGTCGAGAGTCATGCGCGGAAGCCGCCGCTTGCCCGCCGTAGCCCCACATCTAGGCGAGGATGGTGGGCTGCGCGTCTGCATCGACGTGCCAGGGCTCAGCCGAGCCGCGTGTCAGGAGCGCCTCTGGCCTTCGCGCGTGGGGCGTTGCGAGGGTCCACCTCACAGCTACGTTCGCATGCCTTTCGGCCTGCCGAACGCGGTCGCCACTCATCTGCGCCTGCTGAGGAGCATTCTGGAGGCTCATGAGGTCAGGCTATGTGCGGTCCTGGCGGAGATGGAGATGGCCCTCGGAAACCCACATGTGCCCCCGGAGCTTCCCGAGGCTCCTCGGCCTGGGGGCTCGTGAGGGTCGACATCATCATCACGCCTCGCCCACTTCTTCAGCATCACTTCGTCTTAAATGGCACCAGGTGACATCTTTCTAAGTTCCGTTTTTAGATGGGAGCGCCCACAGGGCCGCATCATTCCCAAGTCGCGTGAGTCCGTCCCAGCGGCATGTATCCGTTTTGCTTATGCTCTTTACTTACGTTGTTGGGGGCGCCCCTCATGCTGCATCATCCCCGAGCTGCTCGGGCCTGGCCCAGCGGCGTTTGCTTTTCTTGCGTCTATTTAAAATGAATTTGCTCTTTCGCGCTCAATTGTCACCTGCTGCTCATCGCGGACTTCTCCGCTTTCATGCAAAGTGCTTGCACGTTAAATGGGGGTACCTGAGCATCGCGACTCATGGGCTCCTACTGGCTCTCCAGCCCTCAGCCCCTGGCCTTGAGCCACGGCATCGCGACCTGTCATACCAGCGGCGACTGAGCTAGCTCGAGGGCCAGGACCTGAGGACGTAGAGCATTTTCATTCTAACCACCCTACAGGAACACACCATTGATAAAGGCCCAGAGCCAGTCACAACCCGCCTCGAGGTAGGGCCTCATGAGTCCCGCGCTGACTCATGAGTGCCTAGATACACCTGTGCTAGCCCTACCGTGCCGACCACGTGTCAGGGTGGGGCCGTACACGCCCCGGGGGCTCCTCCCGGAGGGGAGCCCCCTCCCACGGACCAGTGGAAGCACCATACTCCCCGCTGTCTGACGACACTGCCGAGGAGCGGCTATGCTCGTACACATACGGAAGCGCTATGCTCCGCGCTGGTGATAAACAACTGAGGGTGGCCTACGGCCGTACCAACCTCAGGGAGCCCAGAGCTCAATGTCCGGCACCATCGCAAGGCCTCCCCTCGGGAGCGCCGCGCGAGGGGCTGGACACGGGGGCTACTCCCGGGCCTTGCCCGAGCGCACGCCACCCAGCCAGGTCCCACGGACCCGGTCGTCACGCACCCCTCCCCGAGCGGAGCCAAGGTATGGAAACCCATTTGAACGTCAAGGGGGACTCCAGAGCATCGCGACTCAGGAGCCTAACTTGCCTCGTAGCCCCTCACTCCTTAGCCCCGTCCTAGTTTCTGGTCGGGGCTAACGCTGGGTGAGGTATGCGCGGGGCCGGGCCCTGCCGACACAGAACGAACAATCCACTCCTCGTTCCCCCCTTTCCTACTTGTTGCTTGCGCGTCAAGGGGGACTCCTGAGCATCGTGACTCAGGAGCCTAACTTGCCATGTAGCCCCTTGCTCCTTAGTCCCGTCCTGGTCTCTGGTCGGGGCTAAAGCTGGGTGAGGTATGCGCGGGGTCGGGCCGTGCCGACATAGAGCACGAGCAAGTAGGGGAGAAAAAAAATGCAAATTCCAGGAAATTCCAAGCAAATATTACAAGCCATAGATTGTTTCACAACGTCAAACACAAGTTTAAACGCCTCCGCGAGGCATGGTGCATGTTTCAGGAATAAAAACAGGACAAAAGCCACGAAGGGATCACTCTCCAGTGGTGCCGCTGCCTGTGGTGGAGTCACGCTGGACGACTCCGCCTCCCGGGGCCGCGGAGCTGGCGGCACCGCGCCCGGGCAAGATGCTGAAGGCGCGGAACCTCCCCAAAAAAGCTTCGGCTCGGCCTTTCACGGCCTCAGCGGCAGCGGCGGCAAGGTCGCCGCTCACGGGTTCCAGCAGGCTGTCGAAGTCGACGTCGGGGTCGCGCAGGTAGATGTGGCTGAGGACATGTGTCAGCGCCGCAAAAGACAGGGCACGTGCCTCGGCCTCGGCCTCGGCCGTGGGGCCAAGGCCCTCTACGACATCTTCAAGCGCACGGACTAGGAAGGGAAGTAGCTTGGCAGGGCTGTCCTCCGCATCGGCCAACGCCTCCTCCAAGCCGCTCTCATAAAGCGTCTTCAGCGCGGCACGAGCCTTCTTCTCCATCTCCGTGAAGGCCACCCGATCCTCCGCTAGGACCTTCGCCTTGACGTCTAGCTCGGTCCTCTTCGCTTGCAGCGACCGCTCCAGCATCTCCAATCGGCCGTGGCAGTCATCAAGCTTGACGTCCCGGTCCTTGACGGCAGCCTCCCGAGCCTTCATCTCCTTCTCTTTCTCCCGGCGGCCGTCGACCTCCTTGGCGAGCTCGTCGTGCAGGCCTTGCAGCTCAGTCTCCAGCGCCTCGCAGCGAGCCTTGGCAGCGGCAGCGTCACCCAGGGCAGCGTCGCGAGCGGCCTTGTCTTGGTTGGCGGCCTGCTTCTCCCCATCGAAGGCCGACACGGCCTGGCTCAGCGCTGCTCGGACGAAGGCAGCAGAGCGGGCCCAGCCAGAAGCTAGCTCCAAGCGCCCGGCCATTAGGCGAGGGTCCGTGCTCAGAAGATCCTACCGCAGCTGGCTCAGTTCGCTGGCGACCTGGTCTAGGACGGCGGCAGAGGGAACAGAAGAAGCGGGAACTGGCGGAGCAAGCGAAGAGGATGGCAGCGTGATCACGGCTTGGCAGGAAGGAACCCCCTGGGCCTTGGTTGCCCCGGCTGCAGCATCGAGCGAAGTCGACTCCAGGGTCAGCGGGGCCACGGGGGCTGACTCCTCGCCGAGGCATCCCAGTCGGCCTCGCGAGGACGACCGGGCATGGGAGGCGCGAGCCTCGCCGTCTTCCTCCCCAGCGGACGAAGGCGCCGCCCCGGCAGATGGACTCGCCCCAAGCAGGGCCGCAGAAGCCCCTCTCAATCTCTTCGACGCAGGCGCCAGCCTGACAAAGAATATGGACGTCAAGCCTCGGCGGCAGAAACCAAGCAAAGCACGAATCAAGCACTTACTGGTCGTCGCTCACGAACTCAAGTAACCTCCGGCCAAACTTGAAGCCCGACAGCCTGCAGCTGGGGTCAGCCTCGGGAGGCCCGGGAGCAGAGGGCACGTCAGGAGGGCTGGAGCTGGTCCCAGACCGCCCAGGGACCAGAGCAGACCCTGGGGGAACCAGCCCCGACCTGCCCTTCCTTGTGACCAAGGGAGAGTCCTCCCCTCCTCGCCTCGCGCCGGCCTCGTCGTCGTCCGGCATGGAGCGGAGGGCCTGTGACCTGCGTCGAGGGAAAGACACCCTCGACTCCTCGCCAGTCGCCTCAGAGTCAGACTCTTCCTACTCCATCTCTTCTTCCCCCTCGCTCCCGCTGGAGTTGTCGGAGGACACGTTCACCACCGCCCAGCGTCGCAAGACCCTCGGGAGCTTCCGCGGGCACCAGCCCCTCACCATTGAAGGTGGGCATGGCGTCCACCACCTGCTCCCAGTCGCCACGAAGGAACAGGGGGACGGGGGCACCCACCGGCTTCGCCACGTCTCCCCCAACCAAGGAATGGAGGGCCGCGAACAGATTCTCGTCGGTCAGGGCCTCAGAGCTTAGGCGCAAGGCGGCGTCTGCTTCCCCAAGCCTCCACAACGGGAGCGATTGCTCCTGCAGTGGAGCCGCCCGGTGCTCCGAGAACTCCCTCAGGAGCCTGGCCCCGGTCAGCTTCGCCGCCCCCCAAGTTGCTTGGCCTCAGGTCCGCGTTCATCCTCTTCAGCACCGCCTTCGCACGGGGGTCGACGAGCTCTGCGCGGGACCACGCGTCGACGACCTTGGAATGCCCCGTAGGCAACACCAGACGGGGGTGGAGGCGCCCGACGTCCACCATGACCCACTTGCTCCGGAAGCCTTCGATTCTCTTCCCAGGCTTTGGGATAGCATTGGAATTGGAGTACGCGACGAAGCTCGCACATGCGGAGATATGGCCACCAGAAACCCAGAGGGAAAAATAGTGACGCAACAGGGCCACCGAGGGCTTTCCCCTAATGTGAGCCTCACAGTAGTAAGCAAAAATCGTCAGTAGAAGAACATAGTTGGGGTGGAGATGCAGAGCCTGCAAGTTGTACTGGCGGAGAACAACAAAGAAGAACTCAGAGAAAGCAGGCACCAGACCGGCGACGATGGTGCTCACAAAGAGCGGATAGAAGGTGCTCCCCTTTCCTTCTGGCTGGTCGGAGCCGGCCTTGAGCACAGTCGCCCCCTTGCTGCCCTCCGCCACCGTCATCAGGCGCGTGAGGGCAAGGTTCTTCTCCGGCAGGTTCGGGGAATCCAGAGCCGGCGAGTACCAGGCCTCGGTTGGGGACTTGCAAGGCGCCATGGTGTGCCGGATGAGGAGTATTGAGACAGATCTGGAGGATTTCGGGAGCAAGAAGGAGGAGAGCGAGAAAGGGGATCTAGGGCGAGGCGAACGAGAACAAAGCAGGTAAGTCTGGCCCGGGCACCTCTTTTGTCAGATGGGTGGTTGCCGAGGTGTCGTGGGGAAGCGCATGCGCCCACGTCCAATCAATCGCCACACGGCGCCTAAGGCCGCAGGCTTTTTGGGACCGTGGCGCTTCGCGCTTGCCTCTTCGCTCCCTGCTAGGCCAAGCCCGGGCGCGCCTTGGGCCCGGGGGCTACTGTCGGCGTTCTGGGAACGGGGGTCCCCAGACTTGCCTGCCTACGGCGTGCGGCGTCGATCAAGTGGGGGCCCAGCGCGGCCCATCTTCAGCAGCTCAAGCTCAAGACCCTCGCGAGGGGCCAAGCCTCGCGGGGCGGACGATAGAAAGCTTCCTCAGACACAGCCTCATCAGGCAGGCTCGCGAGGAGGCGGAGAGATCAAGGCAGGGGTACCTCACGAGGAGCCCGTGACGCAAGCCATGACGATCGAGACCAGGCGGGCGCCAGGCGGGCGCCGGCCTGCGCAGTGTCCTTGTTTCCCCTTTGGTGCAAAGGGGGGCAAGCACATGCCATGGCATCGGGCCAAGGTTACCATTCCGGTACAACGAGACCAAGACCAGTAGTGTGGCAGGACGGAGGTCACCGTGGAGCCCAATATGGCGTCATCAAAAGTGCTTTTGGCAGCCGAAGACCACCTTTGGTCAGGATAACTTGTACAAGATGTTCCCCTTCAAAATGGCCAATTCTTGGCGCCCTTCCTGCTCATTATTTGGGGAGAGGCCCAGGGCCTCTATAAATAGAGCTAGCCTCCATAGATTAAAGGAGGAAAAAAGAGAAGAGATGGACACAACTAGGCATCCAGAGATCTGATAGAGCCCTAGAAGAGAGAGAGAGAGAGGCGACTGAACTCACCCAAGCAGTTCATCGCACCAGCTCAAGAACACCTCTCGCGAGGCTTTTTTTCCCTTGTACTATTCATCACCAGTCCCCGAGGCAATCCACCACACCACACACTGGAGTAGGGTATTACACCACAACGGTGGCCCGAACGAGTATAAACCTCGTGTCCCTTGTGTTGTTCGTTGTTTCCATCTTAGATCACGTGAGGAGATTGGACGTAGATCGGTAGGGGAGAGATCTCCGCGCGCACCCCAGTGTTCAAACCTCAAGGGTCTGCCGGAACCCGAAATCCGACATCTTCAGCAGGCAACAACCAGAAATGCGCCAAGTCGCCACCCGTACCATCGCATGTGGGTGTCATCACACCCCCGCCGGCACACGCACCGCATCCAGTTGCTCATCGCAACCCGCTACCGTTGGTGTGGTGCCACCACTGCAAATCATGTAGAGTCATCCATCGCGTCTCAACCACAATCCTCAACCCTAGCCGAGTCTTCTATGAATGCCCGAATCATGGGGTAATACTATGTTAAGTGTTGTTCTGCGGCTTTCAGTTACTAATTTTTCAATAGTTTGGTTGATGATCTTCCCATTTGATTCATGCAGAAAAGGGAAGATTCGTGTGATTTGTATTTCTGGGAAGTTGCTGATGTGGGGGAACGCAACTACGCGGATTATTTGGTTTGCCAAGGAATCCCAATACCAGTAGGTTGGGGTGTTGGACAAGTAACTGAAGGAACGACATAAGAGGAAGATGCAGAGCAGAAGGTTAAAGATGCAGTTCCTCTGATCATGGCCAAGAGACAACTGTTGAACGACCTTGACAGCAATGAGGAGATGAAAGAGCTTGTGAATATAATGGGCAAAATCGATGTGCTCTGTAGGATGATTGTCTCTTTATTTGTAGTGTATGTAGCACTCGTGATGTATTCAGTGACTATGACATGAGCACCTTGCTGAAACTAGTAATGAATGAAACCTGTGTAGCAGGCTGGGCGTAGTGTTGTGAACATCTAATGATTTCTATTAACAAAAATCGAGGGGGTATCCCCTTTTGCTCATAAATAAATAAATAGCATAGGCCCTTTTGGTAATAAATAAATAAATTAGCAGAGGCCCTCTCGGGTTAGCTTTGTTCCCATTCGAAGACGTCGAGCAAATTGCAGTCCAACAGCAAACTATGTCATCAAATTGAAGTTTCACAGCCAAATATGAGTACAACTAAACAACAATGTCATCATGTTTAGTCATCATACAATCACCAAACACAAATGAACATACATAACAAGTGATGTTCTCACAGTAAAATACTAAACAACATGTTCATCAAGTTTCAGTTGTCAAAGCAAACACAATTTCACATGGTAGATAAAAAACGTCTTCCGACAGGCAAATACGACAAAAGCAATCTAATCATCATCCGCAGCAGCAGCGCCAACATCTTCGCCATGTGTATCAGGCTGAATCATAATTCCCCCGAGTGTCGTCTTCTTATTCATCCTCAATGTCCTCGAACGTTGGCTTCTTCTTGATCAACTCTTGTATGTCCACAACACGACATGCAATCTTTTCACCAGCGTCATTGACGTGATGGTTCTCAAAGATATTAGGAACATCTATGGAATCTTGTACATCAGGAGCAGTGTAAGCATCATCTTGTTGTGCAACTTCATTAAACGAATTCCTCTGCTCAAACCTTTGCAATACTCTCCAGTCATCGCTACATGCAAATGTGTCTTCCAAGAAAAATATCTGTGTTGCTTGATTTGCCAAAATAAAAGGCTCGTTGGTCTGGTACGCCGCCTTGAATTGATGGATTTGAAATAATCATCAGCTCTGGATTTTGCGATTCTGGAAAACAGGTTATACCAATGACAGCACAACAGAACCACACACCAATGATCCTCGAAACTAGAGATATACTGCAACTGAACAATGTCTGTAATGTTAGCATACATTTCAGTTGTATCTCCGTCATACGTATCCGTGCTCATGATGACATTGTTTTGTGCCTTCCCGCCTTCGTCGCGTGCAAGAGTGTTGTAGCGCACATCTCCAACAATGCCAGATTCATAATGTCTTACCTGAGTATCAGGACCCATTGCTAGTGCATAAAGGGCATCATCAACTGCCTGCCCATCCTCCCGCATCTTCTTAACCTATGGTTAGAAAATAGACAAGCTGATCATCTTATCTACTCAATATATTAAAAAAACTGACAGTGCAATTCAAAAGCTTACATGGCTCCTGAACCATTTCGCAAATCCTGCCATAACCAGTTTGTCAATGTTTCTTGGATTTTGCGGCAGTAACTCCTTTTTGTAGATGCTGCACAACATAGTGATCATGTCAAACATATAAATATATAAGAATGTGCTGTAAGTTTAGTAGATTATGATGTATAAGCTGCAGTACTTAGCACTTACTTGATATAAGGTAGTATTTCAGGAAAATTATTCGACACATACCAAACCATTTTGTCCAAATCTTTAGGTTTGTCCTCTTGTCGACTCTTCCCTGTAACTCGAACAACATAATTGAAAACATTGAGCCTGGGATTATCTTCACCACCTCTTTGCTAAGCTTATCATCTGTTTAAATGTATTTTGAGCAGAATGTCAACGCTTCTGTAGCAATGTAGGCCTCTGCAATGGAACCCTTGGGTCTAGCTCTGTTCCTAACATAGCCCTTGAAAGTGCCTAGCCGCCTTTCAATAGGGTACATCCAGCCATACTGTACTGGACCTCTAAGTAGTGCCTCGTTAGGTAGATGAACAACCAAATGCACCATCATATCAAAGAAGGCTGGAGGATATATGTTCTCAAGGTCACATAGGATAATTGGTATATTGTCTCTAAGACGCTCCAAAGCATCTACCCTGATATTTCTACTGCAGAGTTCCCTGAAGAATTATCCCAACTCTGCAACAACTCTATATAAGTTAGGGCGGCCCAATCCTCTAAGGATAAGAGGTTAAACCCTTTGAATTAGGACGTGGCCATCATGAATTTTCAACCCTTGTACCTTGTTTCCATCTATACTGACTCTCCTTTAGGGTTGGAAACAAATCCATGTGGGAATTTCACACGTGACAGGACCTCGGAGAATTCTTTTCTTTTTACCTTGTCCAAGACGTACATAGCTGGTGCCATATCCCGTGGTTTACCTCCATCTTCCACCTGCAAATCCTTTTTGATACCCAGGAGTGTCAAATCAATCCTAGATTTTAAGGTATCTTTCCTCTTGCCTTCAATATTAAGAAGTGTGCCGATAATGCTGTCACATATATTTTTCTCGATGTGCATCACATCAAGATTATGCCATAGATCCAAATCTTTCCAATACTCCAAGTCCCACAAAGTGGACTTGTGGGTAAAAAATAATCTCTCTTCTGCCCCGCCTCGCTTCCTTTTCCCGCTACCATTAACAGGATGACTTCCTCGTGTAATATGCTTGACCTTCTCTAATTCCACTTGCAACTCATCGGTGGTGAGCCTCTTTGGCGCATCGTGGTTTTCTTGATTTGCATTGAACACATGTCTTCGGTATTTTGTAGGACGCGGCTTGTCCTTGGCAAGGAAACGACGGTGTCCAATGTAACAAATCTTGCTAAGTATTGCGCATGATAGTGGATTCCTGTCACAGCGGACGCATGCATTGTAACCATGTGTCGTTCGCCCTGACATAGTGCCCAGAGCCGGATAATCATGGGTGCACCAAATTATAACAGCACACAAAAAGAAATCAGCTGGTGGGCTGCTATATAGGTCTCGAGTGAGAACACCACTCCATAGCTGTTGAAGTTCCTCCACAAGAGGCTCCATGAATAAATCAAAATCCTTCCAGGAGTTTTTGGACCTGGGATGAGCAAGGCCATCATGTAGTTTGATTCTTTGGTGTAGACATTTGGAGGCATCTTGTAAGGGATAACAAGCACTAGCCACATGCTATATGTGGTGCTCTGGTGGCCAAATGGGTTAAATCCATCTGAAGCTAAGCCAAGTCTAATGTTTCTCGGGTCAGCAACAAACTTTTTGTGTTTCTAATTGAAGCTTTTCCACTCACTACCATGTGATGGATGGCTCATTACATTCTGATCACTATACTCCTAGTTCGTAGAATGCCACAGTACATCCTCTCTTGTTTCAGCATCATGAAACAACCTCTGCAATCTTGATGTAATTGAAAATGTCTTAGAACAGTATGAGGAATCCTCTTCACAACATCGCCATCTTTCCATCTTGATGATTTGCATTTCGGGCATTCACTTAAGTTGGCATAATTCTTCCGGAACAGAACACAATTATTCTTACAAACATGGATCATATCATATCCAATTCCAACTTCACAAAGGAAATTCTTCATTTTACTGTAGGTGTGTGGCAGCTCAGACGCATATGGGAAAGCTTTGCGAAAAGCAGCCAACATCACATCGAATGATTTGTTGGTCATCCGCTCAGATGTCTTCACCTGAAGAAAGGTGACCATAGCTGAGAATACTGATAGCTTATTTCCCGGGGTGACATCCACGTTGCATTGTTCCAACATGCGGGCCCACCGTTTTTCTTCTGTGGGTGAAAGTTCACAAAATGCATGAGCATTTCGTAGCATTGTTTCAATGTTGGTCAAACTCACTGGCTCCGCCACCACCACCTGAGCATCAGGCAGATCAAGATGGTGATCTGCTGCTTCCATGTAGTCAGTAACATTGACATTCACAGCTTCACCATGATGAACCCACCTAGTATATGCGACCGACATCCCATACAAGTGTATATGATTTTGCATATTGACTGGGTCTTGTAACTGAATTCATACAACTGCTACACAGGGAGAGCACATCTGATTTCGGACCACCATACTCAGCTCTGATAAAGTTCATGAAGTTTTCAACCCCCTCGACATATGCAGCGGAGAATCTTCAAGCAGGAGTTATCCAAGTCCTGTCCATCGATTAGACATACAAATTAGTTCTTCTACTATATATTACAGGAAAAACATATATGCTTTTTTATGAAGTCCAGAAAAAATACCTAGGTCGATGTCTAAAGCTATGGCAGACGAGCAGATCTAAGTAACAAAATATATTTAAAGCTAATTCAGCAAACAGATTTGAGTTCTAAATTATGGCAGGCTATTTCAGTAGTCAATGAGGCCGAGCACACAACCATCAAACTATCGAAGGCCATCACAGCAACTAACATCGAGTATAAAACGGTGTAGAGCTATTTCACCTAATAGATTGGCTACTATACCATGGCAATCTACGTCAAAATAAATATATGGCAGGATATTTTAGCAACTAATCGGGCTTGGCATGCCATCTCTGCTAAGCAGATTGTGTGCAGAACAGGGCAAGGAAGCTTCTTAAGCAGAGCATATTGACTGTAAACTACTTCGGCAAACAATGAGATTAACAGCGTCTATCAGCTAACATTCAGCGCTACACCGGCATGCACGAGGCCTCAGTCTAGAATGCGCGTACTGTGGGAGAAGATGACCGCCGTGCGTCTCCATATGAACGTCGCCAGTGGTGGCGGCGCTGGCCGTCGTGCGCCTGCACAAGAATGTCACCATCGGTGGTGGCGCGGCTCGAGGACGACAATCTACGAGAGCACACTGTGGGAGCGAGAGGATCGCCATGCGTCCCCTCGACAAACCGCGGCACTGACGTATCGGCGCGACGGGGAGGGCGGCTTTGGCGGAGAAAATGGAGTGGCGGGGGACATGCGGGAGGGGGTTTGGGGAATATTATTGGCAAGTTGGCCGAAGGCCGGTTGAATTTGGGATTTTGGAGGAATTTTTTTTGGGGGGGGGGGATTTCGCGCGGTGGGCGGGGGGAGTTTGGCGCATGGTCGGTTTCTCCAAGTGCAGTCCCACGTGTCAGTGAAGAGGCAAGCCGAAGCACACTCCGTTTGTGTGAGCTGTGTGCAGGACTGAACGTGTGTGGGGTGCAATGCGACCGCGACAGGGTTGCTGTGAGTGTACAACCTTTTTTCCTTTTAAACTAGGTGCTTCGTCCCCTCAAAAAAAAAAATTGGTGCTTCGCGCGATCCATCGATACTACTACTAGTAATCCGGTAATCCCGACTAAAATGGCACAACCGGGTCTTTTCCTGCGCGATATGCTGGGAGGTTGGCTTAGTTGGTTTTTCTGGATGAGTAATGCTACACCTATGTAAACCCAGTTACGTAATTAACGTAATGCGAAATGTGTGAGCTGTTGATTGTAGATTGAGGGGAGGGAGGGGTCCACCACCATGAAAATCAGGGAGGAGAGAGAGGCAATTTAGATTAACCCTTTCGTAGGTTCTCGTAGATGTAGAAAGACGTGAAATGCGTGAATGTGTAGTGGACGTACTATTGGAGTGCCTAAGATAAATTGTGTATGTAGACCCTATGTGTTTATTTACTTCACATGTTAGCTTTGTCTCGGTTCAATAAAAGCAGAGTTGGTGATGATGGTGTGCCTGCCATCCTACAATATAGGCCGTCCGATCTATATCTAATGGATAGGAAGGAAACTATGACAATTTACCCGCACTCCTCTCCAAATTTGCAGATAAGGCCTTCCCTTGTTCATCCTTTTCTCCCACAAGATCTTGATGTTCCGTGCAACGCACGGGCATCTTGTTAGTACTCCTACAATATACTATATTATTGTGAAAGTTCATATACACCGACCGAGATTAATGCAAACACGGTAGATTTTCATTACATTTCGAACTTTTATAGGATAGAAAAATAAAAGAAACCCGACCCTAAACCTATTCTACGGCGGCGACCGACGTCCTCCATCTGTGATCTCCATGTACGGGGGCGGGGTTCAAGACGAAGGTGCGGTCTCTAGCGAGGAAGAGTAGAACACGGGTGACAAACCGGCCAGTTGGCACACCATGCCCTGCCGCCTCCCATGCCCTACTCATCCTCGGAGGAGTCCCCGACCTCGACGGTGCCGGACGTTGGACGACGGCAAGTAGGACGCGTGGTTGACGGTGCTCCCGTCCTTGGCCGCCATCGTGGCCACCGCCTGTGCGGTCGCGTCTGCGTCCGGCTACGCCGCTATTGCGTTGTGAGCGGCGACTTGAGCGAGGGCGGCGACCTTGAGCTTCATCCCCAAAGACAAAGCTCTCCCGCAGAGCGTTTGTGCTCGCGGTCATGGCGGATGTGGTGCCAGGTAGCAGGACGATGCGCTATGGTGTGGAGGTTAGCTAGGCATTGCCGCTTTAAGTAGCGCATTCCGGTGAGGCGAAAGCATCCGGGCGCGTCATTAAGTCGCCGGAGTTTGTTCCTCGGGCACCGAGCCTCTTAACGGCGGCATACGGATGGGTGGCATGAATGCGAGCAGCTGGCGCCGGCTGGGAACGCACCGCGCGACGGCACGAGGGACGAGGGTTTTTGGTGTGCCAGGGTAGTCAGCTGTGGTCGTGGCAATGTTGGAGATGCCCTTTGCTCACATGCGACCCCACATGTCATTGAAAAAGCAAGATGACCCGGCACGGTCTCAGGTCCTGGGGATGCAGTTGGCCATGCTACACCACACCGCGGACGCGGCGCGGCACGCGCGCACTTCGGCGCCCCGTGCATCCTCGACGAGCCGGGTGTTGATTTGCTGGTCGTGCCACAACGCTAACGCCAGCCTCGGCACACTGAAGCCGACCGTGTCCAGCGAGGATGAGCGTGTCGCTCACCGCGGCTGCCCTGTCTAGAGGCGGTGCTGGAGCTGCGCCACATTGCTGGCCCCCACGACCCACATGAACGGTTGCCGGTGGCGAGGAGGTCGTGGGCCAGCTCCTCCATTGGACTGGTTTTCGCCACGTCGTCCCGACAAGGTGTGCCCCACATGTCGGTTTCCCTATTTTCCCGGCCATACTCGAGCGTCAGTCCTCCACATTGCACATTAGGCACAGAACAGGTGGTTTTTGTGCCCTGGTTCAAATGTGGTACTCATACGTCTCCGTCGTATCTATAATTTTTGATTGTTCCATGCCAATATTCTACAACTTTCATATACTTTTGGCAACTTTTTATACTATTTTGGGACTAACATATTGATCCAGTGCCCAGTGCCAGTTCCTGTTTGTTGCATGTTTTTTGTTTCGCAGAATATCCATATCAAACGGAGTCCAAACGGAATAAAAACTGACGGAGATTTTTTTTGGAATATATATGATTTTTGGGAAGAAGAATCCATGCGAGACGATGCTCGAGGGGCCCACGAGGTAGGGGGGCGCGCCCTGGGGAGGCAGGCGCGCCCCTGACCCTCGTGGCCACCCCGTAAGGCAGTTGATGCCCTTCTTTCGCTGCAAGAAAGCTAATTTCTGGATAGAGATCGTGCCAAAATTTCAGCCCAATCAGAGTTACGGATCTCCGGGAATATAAGAAACGGTGAAAGGGAAGAATCTAGGAACGCAGAAACAGAGAGAGACAGAGAGACAGATCCAATCTCGGAGGGGCTCTCGCCCCTCCCCTGCCATGGAGGCCATGGACCAGAGGCTAAACCCTTCTCCCATCTAGGGAGGAGGTCAAGGAAGAATAAGAAGGAGGGGGGCTCTCTCCCCCTCGCTTCCGGTGGCTAAGGAACGCCGTCGGGGGCCAGTATCATCACCGCGATCTACACCAACACCTCCGCCATCTTCACCCACATCTCCATCACCTTCCCCCCTCCATCTACAGCGGTCCACTCTCCCGCAACCCGATGTACCCTCTACTTGAACATGGTGCTTTATGCTTCATATTATTATCCAATGATGTGTTGCCATCCTATGATGTCTGAGTAGATTTTCGTTGTCCTATCGGTGGTTGATGAATTGCTATGATTGATTTAATTTGCTTGTGCTTATGTTGCTGTCCTTTGGTACCCATCATATGATTGCGCGCGTGGATCACACCCTAGGGTTAGTTGTATGTTGATAGGACTACTTATTGGAGGGCAAGAGTGACAGAAGCTTCAACCTAGCATAGAAATTGATGCATACGGGATTGAAGGGGGACCAATATATCTTAATGCTATGGTTGGGTTTTACCTTAATGAACATTAGTAGTTGCGGATGCTTGCTAATAGTTCCAATCATAAGTGCATAGAATTCCAAGTCAGGGATGACATGGTAGCAGTGGCCTCTCCCACATAATACTTGCTATTGGTCTAGCAAAGTAGTCAATTGCTTAGGGGCAATTTCACAACTCCTACCACCACTTTTCCACACTCTCTATATTTACTTTATTGTTTCTTTATCTAACCATCCCCTACTTTTTATTTACGTACTCTTTATTATGTTGCAAACCTATCCAACAACACCTACAAAGTACTTCTAGTTTCATACTTGTTCTAGGTAAAGCGAACGTCAAGCGTGCGTAGAGTTGTATCGGTGGTCGATAGAACTTGAGGGAATATTTGTTCTACCTTTAGCTCCTCGTTGGGTTCGACACTCTTACTTATCGAAAACTGTTGCGATCCCCTATACTTGTGGGTTATCAAGTCCTTTTTCTGACGCCGTTGCCAGGGAGCAATAGCGTGGGGTGAATATTCTCGTGTGTGCTTGTTTGTTTTATCACTAAGTAATTTTTATTTGCTGTTCTTAGTTGTTCTTTATCTTTAGTTATGGATATGGAACATGAAATACCAAAAAAATTAGGTGTACTTGCTACTCATGGAGATGGGGAACCTCCTAAAACCCTCGATGTTGGTTATGTGAAAAATATTATGTACTACTTTAATAATCCTGAGAAACCCCCATTCAATTATGTAATGGGAGTAACGTTGGATCAACGTGAATACTTTAGGGATTACCGCTTGACACAAAAAGGGAAACTATTATGGGATCAAATTCATATATTGAATTGGTATGCTAGGTAACTATGCTTGAGATATGATTATACTTGTTGCTCGAGGATGAAGGCTCCACACCTTCACTTTTTATGCGAATTTAATGATAATAAAACCTTAGCTTCTTATGCTAATGGTATATATGATTACTATGATGTGGAACAAATAGAAGAACTTGTTGCTTTTATGGATGCTTATGAAATTGAATCAGGGTTAAAGAATTAGAAGATTTTGATGATTCCGTTTATAGACCTGAAAATTTAGCTATCCTCAAATATTGTTATGAGAATTATGCATACAATTACGAAATTAATGCACTTATTGAGAAAGTCTCGGCTGTCCAAGAAGAGACTAATATTTTGCAGGAGTCTATGGAAGAAGAAATTGATGAAACTGTGAGCTCATTGGATGAAAAAGATGATGAGGAGAGCGAAGAACAAAAGGAGGAAGAGCGGATTAGCTACCCGTGCCCACCTTCCAATGAGAGTAACTCTTCAACTCATAAATTGTTTAATTTCCCTTCGTGCTTACCGGAGGATGATTGCTATGATGATTGTTGTGATCCCGTTGATTCTTTTGAAATATCCCTTTTTGATGATGCTTGCTATGCTTGGGGCCAAGATGCCAATATGAATTATGCTTATGGATATGAACTTGCTATAGTTCCTTATGTTAAACATGAAATTGTTTCTTATTGCACCCACACATGATAGTCCTATTATGTTTTTGAATTCTCCCGACTACACTATATCGGAAAAGCTTGCACTTATTAAGGATTATATTGATGGGTTGCCTTTTACCGTTGCACATGATGATTTTGATGAATATAATATGCATGTGCTTGCTGCTCCTACTTGCAATTATTATGAGAGAGGAACTATATCTCCACCTCTCTATGTTTCCAACAAGACAAAATTGCAAGAAACTGTTTATACTATGCATTGGCCTTTACTATGTGTGCATGAATTGTTCTTTTATGACATGCCGATGCATAGGAAGAGAGTTAGACTTTGTCATTACATGATATATGTTACCTTGTGCTCACCACTAAATTACAAATCATTGTTAATTAAAATTGGCTTTGATATACCTTGGGATCCGGGTGGATCCATTACTTGAGCACTATATGCCTAGCTTAATGGCTTTAAAGAAAGCGCTGCCAGGGAGACAACCTGGAAGTTCTAGAGAGTCATTTATTTCTATTGAGTGCTTTTATATAGTTTAAAAATAACAAAAATAAAGAGGGGAACCCAAAACTTTTTCAAAAAGGAAAGCGAAAGTGAGAAAGACAAGCATTATTGAAGTGGGAGCTAGCCTTGAACTTTGTTCATGCTCACGGAAAATTTGTGAATCTTGATTACAGAAACTTTTCAATAAAAATAATTATCCCCTTGTACAATTCCATTGTATTATAAAAATAATGTGCCAAGGTTTTCCTTTAGGATGTTTACATTTGCTTGATGGTTTGTACGGTGCAGGACAGAAACTTTAGCTGCAGTGCGCGATTTTACATTTTTTGCTGGAACATCAAATGGTTCTGATTCTTTTTGCACTGTATTCCTATACAAATTTTTTATTTTTACTAATTTTGGTAGAATTTTTCAAGTGTCATAAGTATGGTGAATGTTCAGATTATTACAGACCGTTCTGTTTTAGACAGATTCTGTTTTTGATGCATAGTTTGCTTGTTTTGATGAAACTATCGAATTATATTAGTGGATTAAGCCATGAAAAAGTTATACTAAAGTATACACAATGCAAAAAAATGAATTGGTTTGCAACAGTACTTAGAGTAGTGATTTGCTTTATTATACCAACGGATCTTACCGAGTTTTCTGTTGAAGTTTTGTGTGGATGAAGTGTTCGATGATCGAGAAGGTCTCAATGTGAGAAGAAGGAAGAGAGGCAAGAGCTCAAGCTTGGGGATGCCCGAGGCACCCCAAGTAAATATTCAAGGAGACTCAAGCGTCTAAGCTTGGGGATGCCCCGGAAGGCATCCCCTCTTTCTTCAACAAGTATCGGTATGTTTTCGGATTCGTTTCGTTCATGCGATATGTGCAATCTTGGAGCGTCTTTTGCATTTAGTTTACATTTTTTTTATGCACCATGCTGGTATGAGATAGTCCTTGGTTGATTTATAGAATGCTCTATGCACTTCACTTATATCTTTTGAGTATGGCTTTATAGAATGCTTCATGTGCTTCACTTATATCATTTGAAGTTTGGATTGCATGTTTCTCTTAACATAGACAACCGCCATTTGTAGAATGCTCTTTTGCTTCACTTATATTTATTACAATGTGGGCATATATTTTGTAGAAAGAATTAAACTCTCTTGCTTCACTTATATCTATTTAGAGAGATGACAGGAACTGGTCATTCACATGGTTAGTCATAAAATCCTACATAAAACTTGTAGATCACTGAATATGATATGTTTGATTCCTTGCAATAGTTTTGCGATATAAATATGGTGATATTAGAGTCATGCTAGTGGGTAGTTGTGGATTAGTAGAAATACTTGTGTTGAGGTTTGTGATTCCCGTAGCATGCATGTATGGTGAACCGTTATGTAATGAAGTCGGAGCATGATTTATTTATTGATTGTATTCCTTATGAGTGGCGGCCGGGGACGAGCGTTGGTCTTTTCCTACCAATCTATCACCCTAGGAGCATGCGCGTAGTACTTTGTTTCGATGACTAATAGATTTTTGCAATAATTATGTGAGTTCTTTATGACTAATGTTGAGTCCATGGATTATACGCACTCTCACCCTTCCACCATTGTTAGCCTCTCTAGTACCGCGCAACTTTCATCGGTACCATAAACCCACCATATACCTACCTCAAAACATCCACCATGCCTACCTATCATGGAATTTCCATAGCCATTCCGAGATATATTGCCATGCAACTTCCATCATCATCATATACATGACTTGAGCATCATTGTCATATTGCTTTGCATGATCGTAAGATAGCTAGCATGATGTTTTCATGGCTTGTCCGTTTTTTGACGTCATTGTTACGCTAGATCATTGCACATCCCGGTACACCGCCAGAGGCATCCATATAGAGTCATACTTTGTTCTAGACATTGAGTTGTAAGTAAATTAAAGTGTGATGATCATCATTATTAGAGCATTGCCCCAGTGAGGAAAGGATGATGGAGACTATGATTCCCCCATAAGTCGGGATGAGACTCCATACTTTACAAAAAAATAAAAGAGACCAAAGAAGCCCACATAAAAAAAGGCCAAAGAAGCCCACCAAAAAATAAAAATAAAATAAAAAATGAGAGAAAAAGAGAGAAGGGGCAGTGCTACTATCCTTTTTCCACACTTGTGCTTCAAAGTAGCACCATGTTCTTCATATAGAGAGTCTCTTGAGTTATCACTTTCATATACTAGTGGGAATTTTCATTATAGAACTTGGCTTGTATATTCCGATGATGGGCTTCCTCAAACGCCCGAGGTCTTCATGAGCAAGCAAGTTGGATGCACACCCACTTAGTTTGCAGTCTGAGCTTCCATACACTTATAGCTCTTAGTGCATCCGTTGCATGGAAATCCCTACTCACTCACATTGATATCTATTGACGGGCATCTCCATAGCCCGTTGATACGCCTAGTTGATGTGAGACTATCTTCTCCTTTTTGTCTTCTCCACAACCACCATTCTATTCCACCTATAGTGCTATGTCCATGGCTCACGCTCATGTATTGCGTGAAAGTTGAAAAGGTTTGAGAAGGTCAAAAGTATGAAACAATTGCTTGGCTTGTCATCGGGGTTGTGCATGATGTGAATATTTTGTGTGGTGAAGATGGAGCATAGCCAGACTATATGATTTTGTAGGGATAACTTTATTTGGCCATGTTATTTTGAAAAGACATGATTGCTTTATTAGTAGGCTTGAAGTATTATTGTTTTTATGTCAAATGATAGACTATTGCATTGAATCACTCGTATATTAATATTCATGCCATGATTAAATATGTGATCAAGATTATGCTAGGTAGCATTCCACATCAAAAATAATCTTTTTTATCATTTACCTACTCGAGGACGAGAAGGAATTAAGCTTGGGGATGCTGATACGTCTTCGTCGTATCTATAATTTTTGATTGTTTCATGCCAATATTCTACAACTTTCATATACTTTTGGCAACTTTTTATACTATTTTTGGGACTAACATATTGATCCAGTGCCCAGTGCCAGTTCCTATTTGTTGCATTTTTTTGTTTCGCAGAATATCCATATCAAACGGAGTCCAAACAGAATAAAAACTAATGGAGATTTTTTTGGAATATATATGATTTTTGGGAAGAAGAATCCATGCGAGACGATGCTCGAGGGGCCCATGAGGTAGGGGGGCGCGCCCTGGGGAGGCAGGCGCGCCCCTGACCCTCGTGGCCACACTGTAAGGCAGTTGATGCCCTTCTTTCACCGCAAGAAGCTAATTTCTGGATAGAGATCGTGCCAAAATTTCAGCCCAATCAGAGTTACGGATCTCCGGGAATATAGGAAACGGTGAAAGGGAAGAATTTGGGAATGCAGAAACAGAGAGAGACAGAGAGACATATCCAATCTCGCAGGGGCTCTCGCCCCTCCCATGCCATGGAGGCCATGGACCAGAGGCGAAACCCTTCTCCCATCTAGGGAGGAGGTCGAGGAAGAAGAAGAAGGAGGGGGCTCTCTCCCCCTCGCTTCCGGGGGCCATCATCATCACCGTGATCTACACCAACACCTCCGCCATCTTCACCAACATCTCCATCACCTTCCCCCCTCTATCTACAGCGGTCCACTCTCCCGCAACCCGCTGTACCCTCTACTTGAACATGGTGCTTTATGCTGCATATTATTAAACAATGATGTGTTGCCATCCTATGATGTCTGAGTAGATTTTCATTGTCCTATCGGTGGTTGATGAATTGCTATGGTTGACTTAATTTGCTTGTGGTTATGTTGCTGTCCTTTGGTGCCCATCATATGATTGCGCGCGTGGATCACACCCTAGGGTTAGTTGTATGTTGATAGGACTATGTATTGGAGGGCAAGAGTGACGGAAGCTTCAACCTAGCATAGAAACTGATGTATACGGGATTGAAGGGGTACCAATATATCTTAATGCTATGGTTGGGTTTTACCTTAATGAACATTAGTAGTTGCGGATGCTTGCTAATAGTTCCAATCATAAGTGCATAGAATTCCAAGTCAGGGATGACATGGTAGCAGTGGCCTCTCCCACATAATACTTGCTATCGGTCTAGTAAAGTAGTCAATTGCTTAGGGGCAACTTCACAACTCCTACCACCACTTTTCCACACTCGCTATATTTACTTTATTGTTTCTTTATCTAACCAGCCCCTACTTTTTATTTATGTACTCTTTATTATCTTGCAAACCTATCCAACAACACCTACAAAGTACTTCTAGTTTCATACTTGTTCTAGGTAAAGGGAACGTCAAGCGTGCGTAGAGTTGTATCGGTGGTCGATAGAACTTGAGGGAATATTTGTTCTACCTTTAGCTCCTCGTTGTGTTCGACACTCTTACTTATCAAAAACTGTTGCAATCCCCTATACTTGTGGGTTATCAGGTACAATACCAAGTTGTTATCCTAGCCCCAAGTGTGGTGGTTTTGGATACGGTACCACCCTTTTCCTTTTCAAGTAGTGAAGCGTAACACTTGATTAAGTATCCGGATGGTGTGCTTAATGTAGGTGTCCGACTGTTTGAAAGAATAATTGAGGTGTGCCCGGTCTGCGCCCGCATTTAGGGGTCCAACTTACCATGTTTCGGCAGTAGTAACTAGAGTATACTAGTCCCTGCGTACTCTCTCTGTTTTTATTTACTCCGCATTTTAGCTTTGCTCAAATTCAAACTTTGTAAACTTTGAAAAAGTTCATAGACAGAAATAATAACATATAAAATAACAAATCAATACCATTAGATTCATTATTGAATATACTTTCACATCATATATATTTGCTATTGTAGATGTTCATATTTCTACTCTTACTAGCAAGATGCCCGTGCGTTGCAAGTAACATCAAGATGCATTTGTATGACTAGTTTATCTTGTGAGAGAACAGGACGAACGAGGGAAGGCCTTATTTGCAATTGTGGAGAGGTGTGTGGGTACCTTTTTGCAAAATTGCCACAGTTTCCTTCCTATCCGTCAGATATAAATCGGACGGCCTATATTGCAGGATGGTAGGCAGGCCATCGTGCAGGCGGAACCAGACGTCGTCGACTTGAACCAGGCGGTGCTCTTGTCCGTGCAGAGAGCCCGCATTCTCCGCGTGAACGAGTAGCTGGTGGCTGAGGACAACTACAGTGCGGAGACACACGTCGTCAGCTACGGCTGGTTCGCGCCAGCAGCCAAAGACGACGAGGCCGTCTTGTTCCGCGAGCAATGATAGTTTCTCTTTATGTTTTTGTTTTTACGGATCTTTTGCTGTGTAAAAACATATATTGTTATGCAAGTCGCATGACTTTCATCATTTGGGTCTGTCTACCATTCCAGACGGTTGGATGAATATCCTACGTCTCCTAACCCTTCTTCCTCACCTCTTCTTCTTCCCCAACAGACCACCGCACGGGCCGTACGGATCCACCCCAACATGCGGTTGGATAAACATAATGTATGAACGAAAATTATCTGTCAGTGGTAGCACGTGTCAGTGAGGGTGCCTTCCCTTGGTTGGGTTTGCGGCGTGCAGGAGCGACTATGTGAGGGTGCGGTGCGACCGCAGCGTGCAGGAGCGGCCGTGTGAGGATGCGGTGCGACCGCGATAGGCGTGCGCAAGTGTACCTCCTTTTCATTTTGAAAACTATAGGCAAGCTTGGCAAAAATATGTGGCAAAGTATGGCAATGCAAGGCCTAGACCCGAACAGGATAAGTACGTACGTACTAGGAGTACTAGTGTTAAAAAAGAAAGGCGGGGTTTTCCTTCACGGGATTAATCAATACAAATCCTCGTTTGACGTGTGAATTAATGCATATTTTTCTCTCGAAAGCCCAAAGAGCTAACCATCTCACTAATGATCGCTTGATTAATGCAGCGCATGCATGTAAGGGTATATTAATGTCCTTGGTTGCTAGTACGAGGCAAACCCCATCAATTTTGCCTCGATTAGTGTTAGTGGCCTTTTGCAAATTGTAATTTTGATATACTGGCCTTGTGTACAAAAAATGGAGGTAGTAAGTATTTGACTTCCTCCCCCGTTGCGGTGACATCGACGATATCTCGAATGTTGTGGTTTGGCGAAGTGCGTTCGACGGAGAACACCATTGAGGGAGACCACGGTAAGTCGTTCGCAAGTGCCGACTGCAAGCCGAGACAACCGCCTTATTTGCATCCAGGAAGTCCATTGAACCAAAGGACACGTAAATGTACTAGTACTACTAGTACACAATAGCGTCGTCCGTCCAGCTGTGCGGTGAGGTGGTTTCTCGAAGAAGACGATGGAGAAGCAGAGTCAGTGAAGAGTGAAATGATGGTTTCTTCGTCCGTGCTTTGTGATTTGACGCCTCACTGCTTTGTTATTTGTGATAGAAGGGATAGGGGAGTAGACTCTATGCTCTATACTGTACATGCGTCTAAGCACGGGAGAAAGGGGAGAGACGTTGCATTTTTCTATTCCTTCAATCAATCAATCAGGGAGCTTCAGTTTCATCCTTTTGGCTTAGGCAGCACTGTCCACAATGGTTCCCATCGATGACAAAAGCTATTTTCACATTTCCTGTGCTATCTATACAAATCTCACTTATATTGATCTAAAAAATTATAGAATCAAGATTAGTAAAAAGGAGATGATTTTGCCGCGCGGATGGCGGGGGAGGTTTCTTATTTTTAGAGGATGTTGGCCTGTCGGTTTACTAACATGCGGTCCCACGTATCAGTGCTTTACCAAGCCGATCCGCGTCCCACATGAGGCAGAACAACGACAGAAGCAACACCTGGTTAACTTGAAAAAGATGAGGGAGAAGCGGATTTAGCAATGAGTGAAATGATGATTGCTTCATCCCTCCAACTTCTTTTTTACTAGCATTATTATTACTTAGTCCCTCCAACTTAACTGCGGGAAAGGTGCAGCTTTGTGATTTGACGCCTCATTGCTCATTACTACGCCGGCGCCATGACTGGGGTGCTTCACCCCTGCTGCTCTGCACTGTATTTCAGTATGGCACGTGGACCCGGTAGCTTGATGTCCCACATGTCGCCGAAAGGGATTAGAACATTTATGTAAGCGGGCGCTCCACTCTTACGATGGAGGAGTACACGACATGGCGGCCCAGTGAACTGTCACTTGTACTGTATAGTACTATAGTTTTGCTATTTCGCACGATCCATCGATACAAACCCGATTAAACAGGAAAGGGCGGGATTTTTCCCTCGCGGTAGATGATACTGGACATACATTTCAAAGGCAATTTTAATGTATTCAAACTGAATAATTAAGTAACAATATGATATCTAGTAAAACTTAAAACACATATGATTTGTTGTGTTAGAGTGTAGTAGTAGTGTTGTATTGCATAGTTGTTAGATGTAACATAAGAACGTGTAGATATGTAGTCTTGGAGGGCCTACAGAGAGAAAGCATAATACGGTTACCGAACTTTAGAATACGCTCATTACGGTCACTATATACGTTTTGTGGTGATTATACGGTCACTTGCTCACCGTTCAGCATCGGATTGCACTCTGTTGACCGGCCTAATAGTCCGTGTGGTACCATGTTGACTAGTTAAATTGACCACATTCCTTGTGAGTCCCACCTGCCAGTTCGCATAGGAAAAAGGTCAGATAAACAAAAATTTACGCAGGCGCGACAAGACTCCAACCCGTGCGCGGGAATCACCTGGTTGTGTATGTGTCTGTCAGGGCCTGATGTGTGCGCATGCATGTGTAGGTTGAGCACTTGAGTGTTAGAGTGTGTGTTGGTCGTGCGGTGTGTGCATGCATGCGTGCGTGCATGTGAGTGTTGCGTGCGTGCGTGGTTTCATGTGTACGTGTGAGTGTTGCATGCGTGCGTGGCTGCATGTGTTCGTGTGAGTGTTGCATGCATGCAGTTCGTGTGCATGCATGCGTGTGTGTATAATCACCACACTAGCTCCTGTGTGTTAAAATAGATGGCTCAGCATACCAATACAAGGCCACCCTGTCTGCCGTGCCCACGGTCATGACTTCGAACCACCGTCCAATATTTTTTTGTCGTTTGTATTCATTCTTGCTAGCAAGATGGCCGTGCGTTGCACGTAACATCAAGATGCATTTGTATGACTAGTTTATCTTGTGAGAGAAAAGGATGAACGAGGGAAGGCCTTATTTGAAAATGTGGAGAAGTGTGTGGGTACCTTTTTGCAAAATTGCCATAGTTTCCTTCCTATCCGTCAGATATAAATCTGACGGCCTATATTGCAGGATGGCAGACACACCATCATCACCAACTCTGTTTTTTTATAAGAGTGTAGTTATAAGAGTGTAGATGTAGATGTAGAGTAGATACAAGCCGACATGTGGGCCCAATGGTAGTGAGATAATGTGATGCAACACTAGAGGTGCCACGTGGAGCGTTTAACTAGTCAACTAGTCGTGTCTTGAGCAAATACAGAGTTGTACGGTGAGCCCATGCCTGTATAATAACCACAAAACGTAAATGGTGACCGTAATGAGTGGATTCTGAAGTCCAATGTATGTATCATTCTTTCGATTCAAATACAATGATCGTCACTGTATATATCGCAAGAGAAAGATGAAACATGTGTGAATGTGCTGGGGGCTTACTTTTAGAGGACCCGGAGATAGTTTGTGTGCGTACGTGAAAGGGGCGTAGAGGGGGTGTATGCGATGGAGAGAGAGATGATCTTCGTTTCTCTTTATTATGACTAACTTTATATATAGTATAAAAATATAAATATTCATAGTGTGGAATAAATATCATTATGGGCACCATGCAATGAAAATTAACATTCATACTCCTCCATATAACTTTGTAATGTTGTACTCGCTCCGGTCCTTTTTAGTCTTCATATAAGTTTTGTCTGAAGTCAAAGCATCTCTACTTTGACCGAATTTATAGAAAAAAGTATTAACATTTACGATGCCAAATCAATTTTGTTAGATTCATCACGAAATGTAGTTTCATGGGATATATATCTGGTATGGTAGATATCGATATTTTTAAATATATATTTGGTCAAACTTTGCAAAGTTTGACTTGACCCAAATCTAATATGCAGAGTAAAAAGGACCGGAGGGAGTATATTTTTGGAAATTCTAAAAAAAATCGGCCACACTTTATTCAAAAGGAATGTTGTATGCAAAATAAACATGAAGAGAGAGCTTTTTAGATCAATGGGGTATGTGATGTAACATGTGTGAATGTGTAGTTGATGTATTTGGCAGGGCCTAGAGAGGTATGTGTGTGTATTACGTATTCGAGAGAGGCATGGATAGAGGGGTCGGCGGGGGAAGGGGGCGTGGGAGAGATAGCACGAGAAATGAGAGAGGTCTAGAGAGAGAGAGAGAGACGAATATGATGCCAGGGCGTGAGATTCCCTTGAGTGTGTATATGCAAGGGGGGGTAGAGGCACGAGGAGAAATTTTTTGTGTTGTGTCTGTGTTGGTATGTGTGGGTGTGAGAAGATAACGAGACCTGGGGGCAGAGGGTGTGTCACCGCATGAGGTCCGGTGGGTCGAGGTGAGGCCCTTGGTTCGATTCCATCTTGCGCCACATTGGTCAGCCCGTGACGCATTAGGGAGACCCATGGATGACTAGTCGTACAAGACAAAGATAGCAGAATTGTGAAGGACTCTGTGTCCACTAACAAAGTCGGCTAGGATTGTAACCCTAGGTTCTTGTACCAAGGTAACCCCTTATCTCTGATATTACTATTCATCCAACCTAACCTTAAGGGGCATCCTATAGAATGCTCTGCTAGAATCATACTCGTCGATTAGGAAGAGAGGTGTGAGACAATGCGTGACAGACATGCTTAAAGATAATGTGCATACATGAGACACGTATGCATGTCTATGTATATAGAAATGGTCGATGGGGATTGTGCGTGTGTATGCTTGTGAGAGGAAGAGTGCTTATGATAAACGGTAGTGAAAACAGTCGTATATGGTTACAAGAGGGAGGGAGGGTTATATCGAGAGCATGTCTGCGAGAAAGACACCTCAGAGAGACCGTGTGAGCATGTGTGAGAGGCCACCGATGGAGAGTGAAACTACAGATAAAAGACTAATGTACACATTTATTAAAGATATAAATTGTATCCAAATATTAGGATGGAATCATGATATTTGCAATTCGTGTAAGGAACAGTCATTGATCCATCAGATATCTAGATTCTATCGAATTTGAGCATGTCTACGTTATTATTCAACATAATTGATCCACATAGTTAGTATTTTGAACTCCAGACAATGCATCGCTTTAGCAACTGAATATAAACGTGAGTATATAGTTCATGCTGTGTGTGTAAAGCACATTATACATACGGAAGTTACACAATGAGCATTGTAAATAGCTAGCTATGAACTAGCATACATTTGAATTCAACTTATGGTTTAAAAAAACCGAATTCAACATGAAGTCCATTCAATTATTTGAATTCGATATCATGGCATTTGTAAATCATACCTAAATTATGGGGGCACCAATCTTTGCTCTGATTTTGTATATAATTGCATATATAGTTGTGTACAAAATAGATTCAAATTTAACTCCTCCATTCCAAAATAATCATAGTTATAGGATTTTCAAGTGTCAAAATTTCAAAAAGAAGCGGATAATTTAATGTGGTTTTCAAACATACAAGGTCAAATTTAACGTTGTCTATTTAGGTCAATCCTGAAAGTTCAAGAGTACTCTAAACATGAATGCTTCTGTTTCAAAATTTTGAACGAAGCGCAAAAAGAGCCTCTACTCGCCCGAAACCGCGTGAGACCAATGTTTGGTAGTAGAAGGAAATTACTTTTCTAACTCCGACCCGTGAAACCTACCGGCCCGACATCGAAAGGTCTAAACCAGGGTAGGTTTGTAGCTTCATCTAGACGCCACGCAACCGCCTCCGAAAAACATTCATACACAATGGCTGCCTAAGCACACATGCGCGCGACTGAAATCGCTCCCACCCACTATTTGAGACACCTAGTATTACCATCCTACACCCGACCCACAGTAGGTCCGAAATTTAAGAGGGGGTCAAAGTTTGTACTTTCCCCAAATTTCAAACAAGCGCGTCCCAGACCGAAACATGGTTCTCCCTTAGCTCCCCCCTGCCCCCCCGTCTGATTCCCCATTCATACTCCGTGGGCGACAAAACTACCTCTCCACCAGTCGCGAAACCCCGGTGTCCTCCGTCCACCACCCCATCCCACCCATCAACTGCCGCCCTCCTCCATCACGCCGTAGCCGATACCCCGACGTCGTCGTCCACCGCAACCTCAACCACAACACCCTCCAAGGCTAGTAGTTAAAGCCAAGGCCGAGCTGTTCGTACCCGAGCCAGTTCAACCACACCGTCCTGCGCCTCATCACTGCCGCTCTAACTTCGCCACCGCCCACCGCACCGGAGCTGTTCCTACTACGCCGTCCTTCGCCGCCTCGGATCTGCTTCCCCTCCGCCGACATACGGCCATGAAAACACAGTCAACAATTTGGCCATGGGTTCGTCCAAGCCTGCACCCTCCTCCAAAGCATCGGTTTCCCCGACAAAAAGTAGAAGATCAGCGCGACATATGTAGGCGACAACATTGGCAACCGAAAATGGTACTCCTCTTCCCTTATTCGTGCAAATCTTACGTGTCTGCTTGCACGGTATTCATCCCACAAAAGACACTAGTTGACCGCTTCTTCTTGATACTAGATGTTCCTAGTAACTCGCGATGCACAAGGTTTCTCCTCATATACTATTTCACCTTAGCTAGAGGTCCATCGCCCCCTGGATTTCAATTCCTGGTCAATTGATTCCAAATTAACGGAAGCATTCCCCATCGTAACAGGCGCTAGTCCGCCTATTACGTCGGGGAAGCAACACATTGGTGTTTATCTTAGGGGCGTGTGGGGCCTAGAGCTGCTGGCGCCCGATCTGGAGGTTGGCCGAGATTAAAGGAATGGCCTGGGGGCGCTGCCAAGCACGACGGTGGTGTGAGGTCGAGGGGAGGGTGGTGCGGTGAAGGCAGGGGTCTGGGCCGGTGGTCACTGGCGGTTCGAGAAAGATCGTCAACAGTGACTGTCGGGGGGTAGACGAAGGCCATCTGTCCGTTCCTTATAGATCAGACGGTTCATAAAAAATCAACTTACCTATTTATTTCCAGTCGACTCTTATCTTGATAGGACCACATGTGGTGGTGTGCTGGAGGAGTACATGCATTTCCTGTGCTCATATATTACAAAATCATACCGAGTAGAATCTAATTTTGTTTGCCATGCAATGTTGTAGAGCTATCATATGTCTCCTGTCACTTATTTTTCAGACACCTGCTATCTGCTACTTTTACAGTGCACTAGTTCTGCACACACTTCACCCATACTCTTACTATTGTGTTTTTATGCAAGGGTATTTCAGACTCTGCCTTCACAGAAGCAGAAAAGAAAAGAGAGAAGTCACTCCAGCTTTGTATGTGGGTAGGCCAGACATGTTTAAGCACTTTAAAGGGTGCAGTGTCAGTAGATGGAGATGGTAAACATAGGTCTGGAGTTGACAATCTCGCTCCCAATGAACCACCATCCCAGGTGGCTGCTTTAACTTCGCGGTGTCATATGTGGTTGCATGTTGCATATGATGTCTAGCTTGTATTCGAAAGGCCGAAGTCGGTCTTTATTAAGATAAGGAAATATATTTTTTACATGAACCACCATCCCGGGAGCACCAGAAGTCAAATAGCTAGTCAGAGCACTGGCCGAGCCAGTGACAAGCGCATCACAGACATGTATCACCTGGAAGCCAACTAAAAATCCTGCCTCCCACCAGGCTCACAGGTCCTAGATGATCATGCTCACCACTCCAGCCGGATGTCTAGCTTGTATTACTTCCAATTTGGTTAAATTGCATTTGCTTAGCTTACACACTATACCTTTGAATATGACATGCCTTCCTGTTTTTTGTACATACTAGTACATCTGTCTATTAACCATGTTCTTACATCAAACTAATGTTCTTGTGTATCCCTCATCAATCACTTATGATGAGGCAGTCAGGCCAGTGGACTACTTTGAGAAAATATCCTCATTTAAAGATTGCAGCGTCAGCCTCCCCACATGATTCTCAAGAAACAGCAAGGCTAGATGAAGATAGTGAGCGTAGCTCGATAGTTTATTACCACATTTCCCCTACACTAGCATCGCAGGTGCTTTGCATGTTGCATATGGTGTCTAGATTGTAATTCTTCCAATCTAGTTAAATTGCATGTGCTATTTGATATGTCTCCAACGTATCTATAATTTTTGATTGTTCCATGCTATTATATTATCTATTTTGGATGTTTAATGGGCTTTAATATGCTCTTTTATATTATTTTTGGGACTAACCTATTAACCGGAGAACCAATGCCAGTTTCTGTTTTTTGGCTATTTTAGAGTTCGCGGAAAAGGAATACCAAACGGAGTCCAAACGGAATGGAACGTTCGCGATGATCTTTCTTGGATTGAAAGCAATCCAGAAGACTTGGAGTTGAAGTCTGGAACTCCACGAGGCATCCACGAGGCAGGAGGGTGCGCCCGGGGGGGAGGCGCGCCCCCACCCACGTGGGCCCCTCGTAGATCCACCGATGTGCTTTTTTCTCCTATATATATATACTCTTATACCCTAGAAACATCGCAGGGAGCCACAAAACCACTTTTCCGCCGCCGCAACCTTCTGCACCCATGAGATCCCATCTTGGGGCCTTTTCTGGCGATCTACCAGAGGGGGAATCGATCATGGAGGGCTTCTACATCAACACCATAGCCTCTCCGATGAAGCGTGAGTAGTTTACCACAGACCTTCGGGTCCATAGTTATTAGTAGATGGTTCTTCTCTCTCTTTGATTGTCAATACAAAGTTCTCCTCGATGTTCTTGGAGATCTATTCGATATAATACTCTTTTGCGGTGTGTTTGCCGAGATCTGATGAATTGTGGGTTTATGAACAAGATTATCTATGAATGTTATTTGGTTCTTCTCTGAATTCTTATATGCATTATTTGTTATCTTTGCAAGTCTCTTCGAATGATCGGCTTAGTTTGGCCTACTAGATTGATCTTTCTTGCAATGGGAGAAGTGCTTAGCTTTGGGTTCAATCTTGCGGTGTCCTTTCCCATTGACAGTAGGGGCAGCAAGGCACGTATTGTATTGTTTCCATCGAGGATAAAAAGATGGGATTTATATCATATTGCTTGAGTTTATCCCTCTACATCATGTCATCTTGCTTAATGCGTTACTCTGTTCTTATGAACTTAATACAGTAGATGCATGCTGGATAGCGGTCGATGTGTGGAGTAATAGTAGTAGATGCAGAATCGTTTCAATCTACTTGACACGGACGTGATGCCTATATTCATGATCATTGCCTTAGATATCTTCATAACTATGCACTTTTCTATCTATTGCTCGGCAGTAATTTGTTCACCCACCATAATACATGCTATCTTGAGAGAAGCCACTAGTGAAACCTATGGCCCCTGGGTCTCTTTCTTATTATATTACATCTCTTTTATTTACATCACATCTCGTTTACTATTTTGCAATCTTTACTTTCCAATCTATACAACAAAAATACCAAAAATATTCACTTTACTATCTTTATTAGATCTCACTTTTGCGAGTGACCGTGAAGGGATTGACAACCCCTTTATCGCGTTGGTTGCAAGGTTCTTGATTGTTTGTGCAGGTACTAGGTGACCTGTGCATTGTCTCCTACTGGATTGATACCTTGGTTCTCAAGAGGTAGCACTATTCTGCTTAGTTTATACATTATACCGGTTAATGTGACATGCCTTCTTGGTTTTAGTACATAATACATCTGTCTATTAAGCATGTCCTTACATAAAACTATTGTTTTTTGTATCCCGCTTCAATCAATATGACGAGACACCTTTAGTCTATGCAGTGTGATATTAGTTGCATCTTTCAGATGATTTATATCATGTGCTGCTTCTAATTTGTTGAAATGCCATTTATGATGGGACGCTTTTAACTTGGCAGAGTCATATTGGTTGCATCTTTTATGTGGTGTCTAGCTTGCATTCCTTCTTATTTGTTGAAATGGTTTCTGCTTAGTTTACACAAACAGTTGTGAATATGCCATGGCGTCTTGTTTTTCGTATTATTCCATCCTGGTATCATGTGTTTGCCTTACATCAAAGTAGTGATTGTCAGTATCATGCACAAATGAGTTCTGAAGAGTGAATTTTATTGCTTTTTCTTGTCGGTTTTACTTGTCAATTCAAAATTAATAAAGAGGAAGGAAGTTAGGAAGGCAGCGGATAAAGGTGCTCCTTCCAAACTGAGGGCCTCTATAGATTCTACTCCTCCATCCCCCAAGATGATTTCCAAGACAACACAAGCATAGACACTCAACGTAGATGTGTTGATGATGAGCACGTCTCCCCTAGTGCACCATCACAGGTGCTCCCTCTAACTTGGGACTGTTAAATGTGGTTGCATGTTATGTATGATGTCTAGCTTGTATTGCTTCTAATTTTGTTGAAATCCATCTGCTTACTTTACACATTATACTTGTGAATAAGACGTGTGTTCCTGTTACTAGGACATACAATATATGTCTATCACACCATGTTCTTACATCAAAGTACTACTGTTGTGTAACCTGCAACAATCACTTATCATAAGACACGTTTGACTTGGGAGTGTGATATAGGTTACATCTCGCATTCTTTTCTAGCTTGTACTACTTCTAATTTGTTGAAATGACACTTATGACGAGATAGTTTTAACTTGGTAGAGTGATATTCATTGCATCTTTCATATGATGTCTAGCTTTCTTTGCTTCTAATTTGTTGAAATGCCTTCTCCTTAGTTTACACATCATAAGCTATGAATATGCAATGATGTGAATATGTAATGGCACTAATGACGAGATACATTTAACTCTGTAGTGTGATGTTGTTTGCATCTTGCATATGATTTATTTCTTGTACTACTTCACATTTTTTTAAACACCATTTATTACGAGACACTGTTAACTTGGCAGAGCGATATTTGTAGCATACTTCATATGGTGTCTACCTTCCATTGCATTGCTTCTAATTTAGTGAAATGTCTTCTGCTTAGTTTACACATCATAGTTCTGGTTATCTCATGCCGTCCTGTTTTTCGTACATATTACATCCTCCTATCATGTGGTTGTCTAAAATCAAAGTTCAGTACGTCTGTATCATGCATCAATTTGTTCTGAAGAAATAAATTGTTATTCGTTTTTCTTGTCGCCTTGACTTAACATGGCACCGAGAAAAAGGAAGCAACACAGATTGACAGGGAAAGTGAAGCGGAAGAATCCTGCAGATTCTGCTGGTATTGATGGTGCAATAGAAGTTCAGAATCCAACGGAAAATTGTAAAAACAAGGTATCCCGTGCTACACGAGGTGCAGAATAAGACAAACAGAAACAAATAGCTGCCACCAAACAAGCAGAGACAACCCTAGTTGTTGCAACACCTTCCACTGTACCACCAGCTGCACGATTTACTCATTGGTCAACTTAGCTAGAAGCACGTTCCCAAGCCCCCTTGCCACCTGACACTACTTCCGAAGCACTCTTGACACAAGATGAGTTGGCAAGATCATATGAACTTTGTGAGCTTCAACAGGAAGAAGGTAGTTGCTGGAGTCAAGTTACAGTTGCATGCTTCTTTATATGTAGTCTCACAGTTTGATGTACACTAACACTTCCTATGTTCGTTGTTGCACTAGCACCTAGGTTAACTAAATCTAGAGGAGGAAGAATGGAGATCCGTTTGGAGGCAGGTTTAAAAAGGTCACGTGATGCTACAGAGTCAGCCAAGTTAGTATCAGAGGCAGCGGTTGTCGTTAGGTGTCATGTACATATCCTCCCAACATGGATTCAGTACAGGAATGACAAAGACGAAACCCAGTTCAACGCCTCCCTCGACCATTTATCTGTAAGTATGGTTATGTATGGAAACTAGTAATATCATCTTGCTCTGTCCCATACTTTCTAGGTTGTTGATAATGAGAAACCCATAATTTTCAACCGATGAGGTTCAAGTTGGATAGCCAAGATGATGCAACAAAACAAGCTTGCACCCATGTTTTCATGTCTTCTCTGCGACAGTATCGACATAACTCACTTTGAAGGCAAGGTTAACAGTGAACTTGCCCAAACATCTCCAGTGGAAAATATATCGGATGAAGACTGGAGAGGCCTCGTTAAACACTGGTCTGATCCAAAGTATCAGGTACATTATATATATGTGATCAGATCACATGTTGAAGTCCTATTTATGCATGTGCCACACAAATCTATCTTCTTGTAGGTAAACTGTTCAAAGAACAAGGCCAACCGTACGAAAGTGAAATTCCAATAGAAGACAGGATCTCGTAGCTATATTGCACACTGCAAGGCTCTTGTAGTTAGCTGGTGTTTCACTCTTTTCGCTATACCATATTATCAGATCTATATTGACTTGTTCCAAGTGCAGAGGAAAGCCCGCAAGGACCAAAAGTGTCAGAACCAAATGCTGTGGAAATCTTCAAGGACTGTCACATCAGCAAGACGAAGGGTATGACTACACCAGTCAAAGCCGTTGTTGTAAGTCCTTAATCCTCATGCCTTTTAACTACTACTTACTCTGACTCGTGCCTTGAACTGCATGGTTTGCAGCCAATGTCTATTACTCTTTTCAATTTTATACACAATTCTCTTAGCGTATAATTGCACCTTACAAGCTTTAAAAGAGAGGAGTGATGTTCCTTTGATCTTGACCTATAATCTAGTTCCGTGCTGGACTTGCCCACAGAACGTTACAATTGCATGTTTGTCTATTCTCAGTTGTTTTGTGATATGAATGATGTCATACTATGCTTACTGTATTATAAACTTTGTCTCTTTATCCTTAGCTGTCAATACAATGTGAAGAAATAGACAATAATTTAGCCATGGTACATGGTCATATGTTTGGAACCTGGTTTTATTATGTACTTTGCAGTAAAATACAACTAATATTTTACATGGGTTCACCAGAATAAGTTCTGTATATAGACCAAAGCTATTTTGTTTGGTTTTGCTGCCTCCTTAATATCTTCTGTTTTGGTACTAATGTAAAAACTCAACTTTTCAGCAAGCTATGGAAAAATTGTGGAACCGCCACCTTCTGAAGGTAGCGAGGAAACTGTAACCGCAATGTCAGCTCTTGCTGGAGTGGGTTAGTACCTGTCCACTAACAGTGCCAAAAGCACGTTCCCGCGTAATACTGGGTTGGTTGTTTTTTGATAGAAAGACTGTAAGGGAACCCCTTACAGCATAATTGATGCAACAAACCCAAATTGCAAGTACCATGCCTTGAACCTGGGTGGGTGGAAAGGCATCAGTCCCTTCCCACCACTAGGCTATGCCTTAGTCTGCTAGTGGGTTGGTTGTTAAGGCAATCTCGTCCAAAATGCCTCATGATCAAGATATGCAAGCTCAAAACAATGTTATATCTGCGCTCCAGACACAGGTCCGTTCCCTAACAGAGACCCTTTGTAAACAAGGACAGACATTGTTTGATGTCTTCAACATATGCATGGTTTTGAAACCAGACTATTAGACATTTTCTATGTTGTTCAGGAGCCTAGGAGAAATGAAGGCGAAGGTTATGGTGCTCCATCGGACAATACATCATGAAAATGTAACAGTCAGGTCAAATGAACTGAGCTTCTGAACTTCTGGTGGTGCATTTATCTGCCAGACTGTTAACTTTTATGACAACCTTCCTTTTGTTTTATAGTTGTAATTTGTTTTGTTGCGGTACAAAATTTGTTCTTAATGTGCAGCCACTGGCTGAAGAAAATAGCAAGCCATTTTTGTATAGTGTAGGGTTCCCTATATTTGCATTGGTGGCGATCTTTGATGCCCAGTGGATGTAATATGTGCAATCGCCTTAATAGACTTGCGATAGTTTCGTGCTTATTTATTTCATATACTTTGTTTTCCCTGGTTTGCTAGTGGCCGCAACAACCATGGGCCATATACGGACCATGGTAACCATGACCCTGCTATGGGCCGTAGGATCCATGGGCCTCCTACGGGCCGTCTTTAAATGGGCCTCCAACACGGCCGTAGAATTGGTGGGCCTCGGTTGTCGGATAAATGGGTCTACATGGGTCGTAAACGGGCATAATTGGTATCGGCCCAGCACAGTAATGGGCCGTTAACAGGCCGGAGGACAGCAAAGGCTTAATTATTTCACAGGCATAATGGGTCGTTAATGTGCCAGAATATAGGACGGGCTGGAAACGGCGCAACGGGTTAACAAGCCAGGAACGGGCTGACTCTTGGCACGGGCCAAATTTGGCCCATTAGGGGAACATGCTAGTAATAGGCCGGAAAGGAGCCCAAGAACAGATGTGCCGTCAGTAGGTCGAAAGCTAACACGGGGTGGAAATGTCCCATGTGAATCATGGGCCGTTAACGGGTATAAAGAAATTTACTGTTCATTCTGGGCTAGAGTGTCAGGACCCCAATTCCAAGTCACATCGATCTACCCGGTAACACCTCATATCACTTTGCGGCCTCACGGATGGTATCCCCACGGGTGTCGCCTTACCATGGCCTAGGACCATTTGCGCCTTTTGGCTCACGTATATGATAGTGTCGCTAGCATCCATATGACAGAGAACCCGGGCCGACATGGCTAGTCGTGAACCCAAAGCGGCACTAACCTATGGGGACAGGCATACATGAATCACATCGAGCATGTCGGTCATCAGCAAGTGAATCCGGGCTGCAGCACTGGGCTAACAGGACTCCGGGGAACCCGGGCTGTAGCAGGCTAGGCAGGACTCCGGATGTCACCGCGTGACATTTCCCCGAAGGGACAGACATAGGAACGAAGTGAAACACATGCCGGACAGTCAAGTGTCCTGAGCAGTAGTGTTGGGCTAGCAGGACTCTGGTGAACCAGGCTGTAGAGGACTACTATGGCTCAATGGGCACTAGACTACATTTCCCCATAAGAGAGGCTGCCAAGGATAAACAACTAGATTGTCGGATCCCACACATACCAAGCATTTCAATCATACACACAATATGCTCGATATGTGCAAATACAACATGGCATCACAACAAAACTCTACAACTCAAGTACTTTATTTAAAGGATCCAGAGAGCCATACATAACATGTTCATACAGGTAGGGGTCACATGACCCGACACTCAAGTCATACAAGCATACAAGCATACAAGCACATGCGGAAGCAAATAGTCTGAGTACAGACACTAGAAAGAAAGAAGGCTTGTCGAAGCCTGACTATCTACATAGGGGCCTCCATGGCCAGAATCACCACCTGGGTGGCAAGTTACTCATCAACATCGAGGTCTACATAAAACCCATCGGAGGGGGCAGTGTTGTCGTCTAAAACAGTAATTAAAGCAACATGAGTACAAAGGTACTCATCAAGTCTTACAACAGAACCTACTATACATGCTCATTCTCAAGAAGGTGGTGGAGTTATTGCAGCAAGCCAGCTTTGACTCTTGGCTAAGCTATCCTACAAGACACCACTGTAAAATAGTTTCCGCACACGAGTCCACTAATCACCAACACAACACTCCACCGGGGATCCTCCCTCGTCATCCTACGAGAGGGCCATCCTCGGTACTCACACTTATCTTGAGTCTTTTAGTAGTAACCATTAACTTGTCTATGAACTGTATAGGCAACCAAGTAGTCCTTTACCACGGACACGGCTATTTGAATAGTTTTATACCCTGCAGGGGTGTACTTCATCACACATGTTTCCACCACTTAGCGTCTGCACACGACATGTGCTCGGCAGACTTCAAGCGAAAGCCGACGTGGGTGTAGACCACGACCTGACTAACCGCACAAGTCTCTAGTCCAGGTATATCGCCTATTCGGGTTCCATCCTAAAGGAAATCCGGCCCGGATGTCCTCAATGGCCCCAAAAGATGTGTGCAGGGTTCCCAAGACACCAAACGGGCGACTCGGTACACCGTGCCACGATCTATCTACCGCATCATAGCCCACCCCTAGGGTCAGCGCTACGCACGGCCGCCAACACATAACCTACAAACACCAGAAACTAGTTGGAACTCTTGGACAGAGGACAAGAGGGGTCAGTAAGTCGAGCGGGGTCATATTTCAGGGCCCAATGTGTGGTAGTAGCTGAATCTTAAATCACGCATACTGATCTCAGTTCTTATGGACGACCTCAATGAAACAAACCACCATGTACTCCTACATGGCCTCTCATCGATACCTTTACCAAAACATGTTCAACACATCCCTCACATTACCGACATAATCATTTCACTCTAGCCCATCACCCAGATGAACTAGACCTGACACAACTCTAAGCATAGCAGGCATAGCAAGGTAGGAAACACATACATGGCTCAATCAACTCCTACACATGCTAGTGGGTTTCATCTAGTTACTGTGGCAATGACAGGTCATGCAGAGGATAAGGGTTCAACTACCACAGCACACAGCAGTTTGAAACCTTGCTGTCTTAATGCAGTAAGTGAGAGCAGAAGCGAGAACATTGGATTGTATCGATATGATCAATGGGGCTGCTTGCCTGATGCAGTAGTAGTAGGGTACTGCCCTTTAGTTGGATAGTCGGAGATATCCTCGGAGGCAGAACCTACCACGAAAGACACAACAGAATACAATCATCACATGGCAATGTGTAACAATATGATGCATGCTATGACATGGCAAAATAGGGTGTCCTGCCTAATGCAATGTGAAACAAGTTGAATTGGGTGGGAGCTTATGTTATTAAGCATTATAAGTGTATTATCTTGTTCCACCTAAACAGCAAGGTTAAAGTGTTTTGTCATGCATGAGACCATTACAGATGGAAAGATTGAATTTTTCTGATCAAATTTCATATATAAATCATTGCATTTGGAGTTATAGATTTGAAGTTATGAATTTTAGAAGTTTTGGTTATTTTCTGGAATTTCCTATTAAAGAATAAATCCAGAAAAGGATTTACTGCGTTAGCCTGGCGTCAGTTGACGTCAGCGGTCAACTAAGACGGTCCAGGTCAACCCTGACCTGTGGGTCCCGTCTGTCAGTGTCAACTAACTAACTAAGTTTAGTTAGTGTTAAACTAATACTAACCTAGTCTAATTAGTGGCCTGGGGCCCACACGTCAGTGAGTCAGGGGACAGTCAAACTGGGGTCAACCCGGGTCAAACTCGCCGGAGTTGACCCGGGGCTCGTCGCCGGCAAGGCCAGGGACGGCGGAGGGGTGCGGGTTTCCTCCTTCGGTGACCATATTACAAGGTTTAAAAGAGAGGAGTGATGTTCCTTCGATCTTGACCTGTAATCTAGTTCCGTGCTGGACTTGCCCACATAATGTTACAATTTCCTGTTTTTCTGTTCTCAGTTCTTTTGTGATATGAATGATCTCATATTATGCTTACCATATTATAAACTTTGTCTCTTTATCCTTAGCTGTCAATACAATGTGAAGAAATAGACAATACATTAGCCATGGTACATGGTCATATGTTTGGAACCTGGTTTTATTATGTACTTTGCAGTAAAATACAACTAATATTTTACATGGGTTCACTAGAATAAGTTTTGTATATAGACCAAAGCTATTTTGTTTGGTTTTGTTGCCTCCTTAATATCTTCAGTTCTGGTACTACTAATGTAAAAACTCAACTTTTCAGCAAGCTATGGAAAAAATGGTGGAACCGCCACCTTCTGAAGGTGGCGAGGCAATTATAACTGCAATGTCAGCTCTTGATGCAGTGGGTCAGTACCTGTCCACTAACAGTGCCAAAAGCACATTCCTGCGTAATACTGGGTTGGTTGTTAAGGCAATCTCGTCCAAACTGCCTCATGGTCAAGATATGCAAGCTCAAAACAATGTTATATCTACGCTCCAGACACAAGTCCATTCCCTAACAGAGACCCTTTGTGAAACAAGGACAGACATTGTTCGATGTCATCAAGATATGCATGGTTTTGAAACCAGACTATCAGACATTTTATATGTTGTTTAGGAGCCTAGGAGAAATGAAGGCAAAGGTTGTGGTGCTCCATCGGACAATACAACATGAAAACGTAACAGTCAGGTCAAATGAACTAAGCTTCTGAACTTCTGGTGGTGCATTTACGGGCCATAGGATCCATGGGCCTCCTACGGGCCGTCGATAAATGGGCCTCCAACAGGGCCGTAGAATCGGTGGGCCCCGGGCCGTTGGATAAATAGGTCAACATGGGCCATAAACGGGAGTAATTGGTATCGCCCCAGCATGGAAATGGGTCGTTAACAGGCCAAAGGACAACAAAGGCTTAATTCTGTCACACGCATAACGGTTCGTTAATGGGCTGGAAACGGTGCAACACGTTAACAGGCCAAAAATGGGACGACTCTCGCCACGGGCCGAATTTGGCCCATTAGGGGAACAGGCCAGTAACAGGCCGAAAGTAATCGAGGACCGGAAAGGAGCCCAAGAACGTATGGGCCATCAGTAGGCCAAAAGCTAACACGGGCTGGAAACGGCCCATGTGAATCATGGGCCGTTAACGGGTACAAAGAAATTTACTGTTCATTATGGGCTAGAGTCACCATGGGCCTCTAAAGGGCCTAAAGATATGAAGGCCTCATATGGGCCGAAAGACGTCGTGGGCCATCATACTTGGGCCAAAAGTGAAACGGGCTGGTGTTATATTCGACGGCCCACATGACGTTGTTGGGCCGATTTCGGGTAGGCCCTAGCGGGCCGTGAGTTACCGGGCTGTAAAATGGGCTATTTGCAAAGAGACCGTTAACAGGCTTTTCATGGGCCAGCCCGCTAACTTTTGAGCAAGTAAAACGGGCCAGCTTTTGGAAGCTAAATGGGCCAGTGGTGGGCCGTCGCACGTGTCGACATATCATAGGCGCCTATCTGACCCACTGACGAGCTGACACATGTTTCCTCCGGCCAATCAGAATTTTACACGTGGAAATTTCGCATTGGTCTGGGCTGTTAATGGGTTATCGGATCCAAAACCGGACCTGATAGCTTAACGGTGACCCGTTATGGTGGATGTGATGTGTCGGTCACCCTTGACGAAAGCATTTCTATGACGCGCGATTTATCGTCATGGAAGTGGACACTTCCGTGATGATAATTTTGGTAATGTCATGGAACACTTCTACGACAACTCAAGTATGACTATCTTGATTCTGTCATAAAATCGTCATGGATGTACATGCATGACAAAAAACGTGACCTACTGTGACAAACACATATCATCACGGAAGTGTCTTTTTTTGTAGTGCTTCTTGTAATGGATTGAGTTTTCCCTTTGAAGTTATTTTATCGGATTGAGTCTTTAAGGATTTGAGAACACTTGATGTATATCTTGCATGTGCTTATCTGTGGTGACAATCGGATATTCACGTGATCTACTTGATGTATGTTTTGGTGATGAACTTGTGGGTTCTGTGACCTTGTGAACTTATGCATAGGGGTTGGCACACGTTTTCATCTTGACTCTCCGGTAGAAACTTTGGGGCACTCTTTGAAGTTCTTTGTGTTGGTTTGAATAGATGAATCTGAGATTGTGTGATGCATATCGTATAATCAAACCCATGGATACTTGTGGTGACATTGGAGTATCTAGGTGACATTAGGGTTTTGGTTGATGTGTGTCTTAAGGTGTTATTTTCGTATGAACTCTAGGGATGTTTGTGACACTTATAGGAATAGCCCAATAGATCAATCAGAAAGAATAACTTTGAGGTGGTTTCGTTCCCTACAATAATCTCTTCGTTACATTCTTCTCACCGCCAACTTAAATAGTGGGCGCGCGAGATTAATACGACAGAGCCATCGATCGACGCCCAGAAGCCGTTGAAATGGTCCAACACGCATATCATTTTTACGCTAAGGATCACCCTGATCGCAAAACCGCGGTCGGGTGTTTGCCGTTGTTGGTTTCGCCAACGATTCACAACCTCAAGGTGACAAAAATGTTAGTTGACGGTTGATACATCTCCAACGTATCTATAATTTTTGATTGCTCCATGCTATATTATCTACTGTTTTGGACTATATTGGGCTTTATTTTCCACTTTTATATTATTTTTGGGACTAACCTATTAACCGGAGGCCCAGCCCAGAAGTGCTGTTTTTTTGCCTATTTCAGTGTTTCGAAGAAACGGAATATCAAACGGAGTCCAAATGGAATGAAACCTTTGGGAACGTGATTTTCTCACCGAACGTGATCCAGGAGACTTGGACCCTATGCCAAGGCATCAGAGAGGTGGTCACGAGGGTGGGGGCGCGCCCCCCTAGGGCGTGCCCCCTGCCTCGTGGGCCCCTCGGTGCTCCACCGACGTACTCCTTCCTCCTATATATACCTACGTACCCCCAAATGATCAGAAGAGGAGCCAAAAACCTAATTCCACCTCCGCAACTTTCTGTATCCACGAGATCCCATCTTGGGGCCTGTTCCGGAGCTCCGCCGGAGAGGGCCGTCATCATGGAGGGCTTCTACATCATCATAGCCCCTCCGATGAAGTGTGAGTAGTTTACCTCAGACCTTCGGGTCCATAGTTAGTAGCTAGATGGCTTCTTCTCTCTTTTTGGATCTCAATACAAAGTTCTCCCCCTCTCTTGTGGAGATCTATTCGATGTAATCTTCTTTTTGCGGTGTGTTTGTTGAGACCGATGAATTGTGGGTTTATGATCAAGTCTATCTATGAACTATATTTGAATCTTCTCTGAATTCTTTTATGTATGATTGGTTATCTTTGCAAGTCTCTTCGAATCATCCGTTTGGTTTGGCCAACTAGATTGGTAGTTCTTGCCATGGGAGAAGTGCTTAGCTTTGGGTTCGATCTTGCGGTGTCCTTTCCCAGTGACAGAAGGGGAAGCAAGGCACGTATTGTATCGGTGCCATCAAGGATAACAAGATGGGGTTTATTCCATGTTGCATGAATTTATCTCTCTACATCATGTCATCTTGCTTAAGGCGTTACTCTGTTTTTAACTTAATACTCTAGATGCACGCTGGATAGCGGTCGATGAGTGGAGTAATAGTAGTAGATGCAGAATCGATTCGGTCTACTTGTCACGGACGTGATGCCTATATACATGATCATGCCTAGATATTCTCATAACTATGCTCAATTCTGTCAATTTCTCAATAGTAATTTGTTCACCCACCGTAGAATACTTATGCTCTTGAGAGAAGCCACTAGTGAAACCTATGGCCCCCGGGTCTATTCTCATCATATTAATCTCCATCACTTTAATCTTGCTTTGCTTTTTACTTTGCTTTTACCTTTTACTTTGCATCTCTATACAAAAATACCAAAAAAATTATATCTATCAGATCTCACTCTCGTAAGTGACCGTGAAGGGATTGACAACCCCTAATCGCATTAGTTGCTAGTAGCTATCGTTTTGTGCAGGTATGAGGGACTTGAGCGTGGCCTCCTACTGGATTGATACTTTGGTTCTCAAAAACTGAGGGAAATACTTATGCTACTCTTTTGCATCATCCCTTCCTCTTTGGGCAAATCCAACGCAAGCTCAAGAGGTAGCATGAAGGATTTCTGGCGCTGTTGCCGGGGAGTCTACGCAAAAAGTCAACATACCAAGTACCCATCACAATCCCTATCTCTTGCATTACATTATTTGCCTTTTGCCTCTCGTTTTCCTCTCCCCCACTTCACCCTTGCCATTTTATTCGCCCCCTCTCTCTCTATACTCCCTCTCCTTTCCGTTTGCTCTTGTTTGCTCATGTGCTAGTTTGCTTTCTTGTCGTTATGTCTGAAATTGGGGAAGTTATCGCCAATATGGGCGATAACAATATCATGGAAAATTCTGATGCTCCTGCTGAAGAACCCCCTACCTACCATACAAAAAGATTTCGAATCGGTAGTGGTAATATTATTGGAAAAGGAGTTATTCAAGATTTCTTTACTTGTGCTGGTGCTTTGCCCTCTATGGGCGGTTCTATTCTCCATAGAACTAATAGTCTTGCGGATTCTATTGGCATGCTTATCGTTGAACTTGAAAGGCAATTTAGGCATATGCACCCATCTATACAAAGAGTTTTCCTAGAATTTTCTAATCTCGAGCATTCCTCTGTTAAGCATGCCGCTACTATCTTTTTGGCTCATGAATTCAGATTTATAATAAAATAAGCCAAAGAAATCTTTGCGCACTATAGGGTGGACGCTGGCCGTCCTCCCATAGAATCTATCCTCTTCGATCAAGAAGAAATTATGCGCTTTCAATCTCCTGACTATGTTGCTTTTAATGAAAACCTCAGAAAAAGGTGCCAATCAATATTTTAATTGATAGAATCTCTGAACTTAATGATGATTTGGATATTCGAAATAATGAGCTAGGATGCTCTCTTGAGTTTAGGCTCACAAGGTTCTATCAAAAGAATGCTTATAATGATGAATTGGTTGTACAATACGAAGGGCCGAAAGAGGAACCTATACCTCCTAAAATTGATCTTGGGTACTTCTGTCCTATTAAATTTAGCCCTTTTGATTACTTTTGCTTGCCTCAAAGAAAACTTTCTGCCGAACGTGGAGAATATGAAATGAGTTTCACCGATCTATCTTATTACTACGGCAATACCTAGATCTATCCTCGCTTTTTTGCCTAGCTAGGGGCGTTAAACGATAGCGCTTGTTGGGAGGCAACCCAATTTTATTTTTATTACTTGATTTTTGCTCCTGTTTAGTAATAAATAATTTATTTAGCCTCTGTTTTGGTTGTGTTTTTTTGTGCTTAATTAGTGTTTGTGCCAAGTAGAACCATTGGGAAGACTTGGGGAAAGTCTTGTTGAACTTGCTGTAAAAAACAGAAACTTTAGCGCTCACGAGAACTGCTGTCATTTTTATTTGAAGAGTGTTATTTAGTTAATTCTTTTTGCAGATGATTAACAGATAAATTCCTCATGTCCAGCAATTTATTTTAGAATTTTTTGGGTTCCAGATCTTGTGCTAGCTACAGATTACTACAGACTGTTCTGTTTTTGACAGATTCTGTTTTTCGTGTGTTGTTTGCTTATTTTGATGAATCTATGGTTAGTAAAAAAGTTTATAATCCATAGAGAAGTTGGAATACAGTAGGTTTAACACCAATATAAATAAAGAATGAGTTCATTACAGTACCTTGAAGTGGTCTTTTGTTTTCTTTCGCTAACGGAGCTCACGAGTTTTCTACTTTAAGTTTTGTGTTGTGAAGTTTTCAAGTTTTGGGTGAATTCTTTTGATGGATTATGGAACAAGGAGTGGAAAGAGCCTAAGCTTGGTGATGACCATGGAAGCCCCAAGATAATTCAAGGAGACCAAAAAGTCAAAGCTTGGGGATGCCCCGGAAGGCATCCCCTCTTTCGCTCACTTCCATCGGTAATTTACTTGGAGCTATATTTTTATTCACCAACATGATATGTGTTTTGCTTGGAGCGTCTTGTATTATTTTTTTCTTTGTGTTTTAGTATGCCACAATAATCCTTGCTTTACACACCTTTTGAGAGAGCCATACATGAATTAAAATTTGATAGAATACTCTATGTGCTTCACTTATATCTTTTGAGCTAAGTAGTTTTGCTCTATGTGCTTCACTTATATCTTTTGAGCGTTATAATTTTGCTCTATGTGCTTCACTTAGATTTTTTGAGCATGGTGGTGGATTTGTTTTAAAGAAACTATTGATCTCTCATGCTTCACTTAAATTATTTTGAGAGTCTTAATAGCATGGTAATTTGCTTAATAATAACATGCTTGGTATTCAAGATTTGTGAAACTTTCTTTTGAGTGTGTTGAATACTAAGAAAAGTTGGATGCTTGATAATTGTTTTGAGATATGGAGGTAATAATATCAAAGTCATGCTAGTAGAGTAATTGTGAATTTGAGAAGTGCTTGAGTTAAAGTTTGCAAGTCCCATAGCATGCACGTATGGTAAACGTTATGCAACAAATTTGAAACATGAGGTGTTATTTATTGTCCTCCTTATGAGTGGTGGTCGGGGACGAGCGATGGTCTTTTCCTACCAATCTATCCCCCTAGGAGCATGCGCGTAATACTTTGGTTTTTGATGGCTTTTATATTTTTGCAATAAGTATATGAGTTCGTTATGACTAATGTTGAGTCCATGGATTATACGCACTCTCACCCTTCCATCATTGCTAGCCTCTACGGTACCATGCATTGCCCTTTCTCACATCGAGAGTTGGTGCAAACTTCGCCGGTGCATCCAAACCCCGTGATATGATACGCTCTTTCACACATAAAACTCCTTATATCTTCCTCAAAACAGCCACCATACCTACCTATTATGGCATTTCCATAGCCATTCCGAGATATATTGCCATGCAACTTTCCACCATCCAGTTTGTCATGACACATTCATCATTGTCATATTTCTTAGCATGATCATGTAGTTGACATAGTATTTGTGGCAAAGCCACCGTTCATAATTTTTTCATACTTGTCACTCTTGATTCATTGCATATCCCGGTACACCGTCGGAGGCATCCATATAGAATCATACTTTGTTCTAGTATCAAGTTGTAATCATTGAGTTTTAAATAAATAAAAGTGTGATGATAATGATTCAATAGAGCATTGTCCCAAAAAAAGGGCCAAAGAAAAAAGAAGGCCCAAAAAAGAGAAAATAAATAAAAAGGGGCAATGCTACTATTCCTTTTTTCCACACTTGTGCTTCAAAGTAGCACCATGTTCTTCATATAGAGAGTCTCTTGAGTTATCACTTTCATATACTAGTGGGAATTTTTCATTATAGAACTTGGCTTGTATATTCCAACAATGGGCCTCCTCAAGTGCCCTAGGTCTTCGTGAGCAAGCAAGTTGGATGCACACCCACTTAGTTTCTTTTGTTGAGCTTTCATACATTTATAGCTCTAGTGCATCCGTTGCATGTCAATCCCTACTCCTTGCATTAACATCAATTGATGGGCATCTCCATAGCCCATTGATTAGCCTTGTTGTTGTGAGACTTTCTCCTTTTTGTCTTCTCCACATAACCCCCATCATTCTATTCCACCCATAGTGCTATATCCATGGCTCACGCTCATGTATTGCGTGAAAATTTATGAGTTTGAAATTATTAAGGCATGAAACAATTGCTTGGCTTGTCACCGGGGTTGTGCATGATGAGAGCATTCTTGTGTGATGAAAATGGAGTATGACTAAACTATATGATTTTGTAGGGATAAACTTTCTTTGGCCATGTTACTTTGAGAAATCATAATTGCTTTGTTGGTTTGCTTGAAGTATTATTATTTTTTATGTCAATATGAACTTTTGTCTTGAATCTTACTAATCTGAATATTCATACCACAATTAAGAAGATTTGCATTGAAATTATGCCAAGTAGCACTCCGCATCAAAAATTCTCTTTTTATCATTTACCTACTCGAGGACGAGCATGAATTAAGCTTGGGGATGCCTGATACGTCTCCAACGTATCTATAATTTTGGATTGCTCCATGCTATACTATCTACTGTTTTGGACTATATTGGGCTTTATTTTCCAATTTTATATTATTTTTGGGACTAACCTATTAACCGGAGGCCCAACCCAGAATTGCTTTTTTTTTTGCCTATTTCAGTGTTTCGAAGAAACGAAATATCAAACGGAGTCCAAACGGAATGAAACCTTCGGGAACGTGATTTTCTCACCGAACATGATCCAGGAGACTTGGACCCTACGCCAAGGCATCAGAGAGGCGGTCATGAGGGTGGGGGGCGCGCCCCCTTGCCTGGTGGGCCCCTCGGTGCTCCACCGACGTACTCCTTCCTCCTATATATACCTACGTACCCCCAAACGATCAGAAGAGGAGCCAAAAACCTAATTCCACCGCCGCAACTTGCTGTATCCATGAGATCCCATCTTGGGGCCTGTTCTGGAGCTCCGCCGGAGAGGGCCGTCATCACGGAGGGCTTCTACATCATCATAGCCCCTCCGATGAAGTGTGAGTAGTTTACCTCAGACCTTCGGGTCCATAGTTAGTAGCTAGATGGCTTCTTCTCTCTATTCGATGTAATCTTCTTTTTGCGGTGTGTTTGTTGAGATGGATGAATTGTGGGTTTATGATCAAGTCTATCTATGAATAATATTTGAATCTTCTCTGAATTCTTTTATGTATGATTGGTTATCTTTGCAAGTCTCTTCGAATTATCCGTTTGGTTTGGCCAACTAGATTGGTAGTTCTTGCCATGGGAGAAGTGCTTAGCTTTGGGTTCGATCTTGCGGGGTCCTTTCCCAGTGACAGAAGGGGCAGCAAGGCACGTATTGTATCGGTGCCATCGAGGATAACAAGATGGGGTTTATTTCATGTTGCATGAATTTATCTCTCTACATGATGTCATCTTGCTTAAGGCGTTACTCTGTTTTTAACTTAATACTCTAGATGCATGCTGGATAGCGGTCGATGAGTGGAGTAATAGTAGTAGATGCAGAATCGTTTCGGTCTACTTGTCACGGACGTGATTCCTATATACATGATCATGCCTAGATATTCTCATAACTACGCTCAATTCTGTCAATTTCTCAACAGTAATTTGTTCACCCACCGTAGAATACTTATGCTCTTGAGAGAGGCCACTAGTGAAACCTATGGCCCCCGGGTCTATTCTCATCATATTAATCTCCATCACTTTAATCTTGCTTTGCTTTTTTACTTTTCTTTTTACTTTTCTACTTTGCATCTCTATACCAAAAATATTATATCTATCAGATCTCACTCTCGTAAGTGACCGTGAAGGGATTGACAACCCCTAATCGCGTTGGTTGCGAGTAGCTATCATTTTGTGCAGGTACGAGGGACTTGAGCGTGGCCTCCTACTGGATTGATACCTTGGTTCTCAAAAACTGAGGGAAATACTTACGCTACTCTGCTCCATCATCCCTTCCTCTTCGGGGAAATCCAACGCAAGCTCAAGAGGTAGCAACGGTGGGTGAGGGAGTCCTGGATTAGGGGGTATCCGGACAGCCGGATTATATCCTTTGGCCGGACTGTTGGACTATGAAGATACAAGATTGAAGACTTCGTCTCGTGTCCGGATGGGACTCTACTTGGCATGGAAGGCAAGCTAGGCTATACGGATATGTATATCTCCTCCTTTGTAACCGACCTTGTGTAACCCTAGCCCCCTCCGGTGTCTATATAAACCAGAGGGTTTTAGTCCATAGGACAACATACAATCATACCATAGGCTAGCTTCTAGGGTTTAGCCTCTCCGATCTTGTGGTAGATCAACTCTTGTAATACCCATATCATCAAGAATAAATCAAGCAGGATGTAGGGTTTTACCTCCATCAAGAGGGCCCGAACCTGGGTAAAACATCATGTTCCCTGCCTCCTATTACCATCCGCCTTAGACGCACAGTTCGGGAACCCTACCATTGGTGCTTTCATTGAGAGTTCATCTGTGTCGTCGCCAGAAGGAAGGATGTCTCGTCTCGTCTTTAAAGACGGTACTACTGTTGGGGGAGCTTTGGCTGTCGGCCAAACTCTCCGGCTAGGCGGTTTCATCATGACCGCCTGTTCGACTGCCGCGTCGACGATGACTTCCCGGGTCATCGAAAACAGCCTCCACTTCAAATCGGCACTCGCCGAACAGATGGATCCAATGGAGCTCGCCTCCTTAAACGAGATCTTGGATCGCATCGCCGCCTTGGGAGTCGCTACGGAATATGATCGGATTGGGCTTAAACCCGATCAAAGGGAGATTAACTCTCCACCGGTCACCCATCATATTGCAGTGGTGGAGGAACAATGCGGCGACCTTTCCTCTATCTTGAGGACCAACTATGTCCGGATTCCCGAGCTCTCCGAGCCGGACGCCCGTTCGCGGGAGGACAACATCCAATCCCTAAACTTAGAGTCAGGCAGGGGGCCAGGATTATCGTGTAACACCCCAGAACCGGAACTTCCAAAATTGGAAACTCCTCAGCCCCTGGATCCCAGATCAGGTAAGGGTTCGGATTCAATTCCACCCACCCACCCAAACATAAGCAATCTTTCCCACATCAGGCAAAAGCGCCAGGAAACAGTATATCACTATTGGGCTAGATTCCTCCTTGCGATGAACAAGGTTAAAGACTGTCGCAAGGAAGACGCAATCCTATTTTTCTGCAATAATTGCACGGACAAGGGAATCCTTAACGCCATAAATTGCCGTGAGATAACATGCTTTGCTGACTTGGCGTCCATAGTACGAAAGTACTGTGCGATGGAAAGTGCCTGGAAAACCGAAACAAACTTTTGGGATAATCCGACCCTGAATACAAAGCTAGTCCGACATAAAAGGGTGCATTATCACAACACACCCGGGTCAACTACCAAAAAGCAAAAACCCTCTACAGGGCACGGAACCGTACTGGAGGGATGGCTCAACGGACCCTACAAAATTCATAGTACAGCGGATACAATACCAACGCACATCCTTAGAGCATGTTGGATACTCCGGCAGGTGGCCAAAAGTGGTGAGGATCTTCTTATCCCAAATACCATAGAGCACCATCCCGTGGATAACAATACGGTGTTAATAGTCTTTGAGACCTTCACGTCAAATAATAGGCGCAAGCGAACACTCCGCAGCATGGCCGAAATCTGCCACGTAGCAGCAATAAATCCATGGAGTGACACGGCTATTACCTTCAATGCCAGTGACGAACCAAAATTCCGAACAGCCCGAGCACCAGCCGCACTGGTCCTCAATCAATCGTGGACGGCTTTCGACTCACCAAAGTACTAATGGACGGCGGCAGCGGATTAAACCTCATCTATGAGGAAACTCTTCAAAAGATGGAAATAGACTGGAACCGCATCGAGCAAAGTAGCACAACCTTTAGAGGAATCATCCCCAGTCGGGAAGCACGCTGTGTTGGGAAAATCACACTAGATGTGGTATTCGGCACGCCGGATAATTACAGGTCTGAAGAAATTACATTCCAAGTGGCCCCGTTCAATAGTGGTTATCACGCTCTTTTCGGACGGGAGGCGTTCACAATCTTCCAAGCCGTACCCCATTACGGGTACATGAAGCTCAAAATGCCCGGGCCCAATGGAATCATCACTCTCGCCAGCGATCCGGACACGGCACTCCGCGCCGAAAACAAAACAGTTGCACTGACCCTCGAGGCATTATCCAAAGCCCTCTCGGCCGAGGAATTAACCACGCTACGCTCCAAAGTGGACAGGGATGACGTGATACTCGACAAGAGATCCAATTCCACCTCTTTTAAACCAGCGGATGAAATAGTCAAATTCCAAGTCCACCCAACGGACCCTACAAAAACAGCCTCCATCGGGGCACAGTTAAACCCCGCTGTGGACGCCGCACTATGAGAATTCCTGTTCGAGAACTGGGACATATTCACGTGGCGTCCCTCAGACATGTCAGGAATCCCACGCAGGTTGGCCGAGCATAGCCTCAATATCCTAAAGGGATTCAAGCCGGTCAAGCAAGATCTTCGGCGTTTCTCCGAACCTGAGACAGGCCATGGGAGAGGAACTAGCCAAGCTATTGGAGGCCGGATTCATCAGAGAAATAAAAAACCCAGACTGGCTAGCAAACCTGGTGATGGTACCAAAGAAGGACAAATCCTGGCGCCTTTGTGTTGATTTCAAAGACCTCGATAAAGCTTGCCCAAAGGATCCCTTCCCCCTCCCACGCATCGATCAAATCATTGATGCTATCGCAGGACACGAGTCATTGTGTTTCCTCGATGCATACTCCGGTTACCACCAAATCAAGATGGCGGAGTCCGACCAAGCCGCAACGGCATTCATCACACCATACGGTCCCTTCTGTTTTAACACAATGCCTTTTGGGCTCAAAAATGCCGGCACAACATATCAGCGCGTGATTCAGACATGTCTGGAGAAACAAATCGGCAAAACAGTAGGGGCATACGTAGATGATGTGGTCATCAAAACCAAACACGTCTACTCGTTGATAGACGACATGAGGCTCACATTCGACAACCTCCGAACATACGACATCAAGCTCAATCCGAAAAAATGCGTTTTCAGCGTACCAGCCGGAAAGCTCCTGGGTTTCATTGTCTCCAGTAGAGGTATTGAAGCTAATCTTGCCAAAATCCGACCTTTGTCACAGCAAGCTACCCCAACAGACCTCAAACAAATCTAGAAGTTAACTGGATGCATGGCGGCTCTAAGCCGCTTTATCTCCCGCTTAGGAGAAAAGGCTTTACCCCTTTATCGCCTCCTTCGGCGAACCGAACACTTCGAGTGGACGGACGCGGCCACAGACGGATTGGAAGAAATAAAGGCCATCTTGGCAACCAACCCAATCCTGGCCGCGCCAAACATCGGCGAACCAATGCTGTTGTAAATTGCGGCAACTCATCAAGTTGTAAGCGCGGTGCTCGTTGTCGAACGGGAAGCGGATGGACATAAATTCCCTCTTCAAAAGCCAGTATACTATGTATCAACTGTCCTCACTCCATGCAAATCACGGTCCTGCACTACCAAAATATAGCATATGCGGTATTCATGGCATCGCGGAAGATGCGACACTACTTTCAAGAATGTTCGATTACAGTAGCCTCGGAAGTGCCACTTAATGATATTATAAACAACCGCGATGCTACGGGCCGGATTGCCAAATGGGACATTGAGCTCCTCCCGTTCGACATAACATACAAACCTCGACGAGCCATTAAGTCACAGGTATTGGCCGACTTCGTCGCTGAATGGACGGAGGCCGAACTCCCTAAAGAGTACGGCGCATACTCCAATTGGATCATGCACTTCGACGGTTCTAAAATGCTGGTTGGTCTAGGGGCTGGCGTCGTCCTGACGTCCCCAACCGGAGATACCGTTCAGTACATATTGCAAATATTGTATACAGACTCCAACAATGCAGCCGAATACGAAGCTCTGTTGCATGGTCTTCGGATGGCAGTCTCCATGGGCATTCAATGCCTGGAGGTGCGTGGGGATTCAAACCTCACAATATCCCAAATAAATGGAGACTTTGACGCCAAGGATCCGAAAATGGCAAACACCGTCCTAAAAATGTCAGCTCGGTTCGAGGGGCTCGAATTTCACCATGTGGCTTGGGAAAACAATCAGGTGGCGGATATCCTTGCCCACGTCGGTGCAAAACGTGATGCGGTCCCCCCAACATGTTTTTGGAAAGGCTGTTCAAGCCATCCGTAGTATGGGAAGGGGACATCGGTAACAACTGTCCGGACCCGGCCAAAATACCCGATACCAAACTCTCTAACACAATCGGAGGCTCCGCCACCGAAATAACACCTTCAGCCCACGAAATAATGGCCATTATTGCCCCGTGGACAAAACCATTCCTGGCCAACCTAACTAGACAGGAACTTCCGGAGGACCAAAATGAGGCACGCTGCATAGTGCGGCGATCCAAGGCCTACAGGGTCCATGAGGGAGAATTGTACAAAAAAAGCACTACCAGAGTCCTTCAAAGGTGCATCTCCGAAGAGGAACACGGGAATATTTTGGTAGAAATTCACGCCGGACTTGGTGGTCATCACGCCGCAGCCCAGGCTCTTGTAAGCAAGGCCTTCCATATAGGATTCTATTGGCCAACGGCCCGGGCAGATGCACAGGACTTGGTCCAACACTGCGCCGGTTGCCAGCTCTTTGCAAATCAAAGTCACATGCCATCTACCGCCCTCCAAACAATCCCCATTGCATGGCCCTTTGCGGTCTGGGGGCTTGACATGGTTGGACCCCTTAAAGGGCGAACCCACAAGAAAAAAAATACTTATTGGTCATGGTGGATAAATTCACCAAATGGATAGAGGCCAAACCTGTTAAAATAGCCGAATCTGGACCGGTGATAGACTTCATATCCGGGGTTGTACACCGTTATGGCGTCCCCCATAGCATCATCACTGATAATGGCACGAACTTCACGGCCGACGAGGTAAAACTCTGGTGCAGCAAAATGGGCATCAAGCTCAATTATGCCTCAGTCTATCACCCACGAACCAACGGTCAAGTCGAGCGAGCAAACGGTCTTATAATGAGCGGCATTAAACCTAGATTAGTGTGCTCCTTAACGGAGTCTAACAAGCACTGGGTAGAGGAGCTCGACTCCGTACTCTAGGGGCTGCAGACCATGCCGAATCGTAGTACCGGATATACACCCTTCTTTATGGTGTACGGCGCAGAGGCAGTCTTGCCCTGTGACATAATTCATGACTCACCTCGAGTGCGCATGTACGAAGAAAGAGAAGCCGAGCTCGATCGGCAGGACAGTTTGGAGACCCTGGAGGAGGAGCGCGATGTAGACAAAGCCCGTTCCACATTTTATCAGCAACAGGCTCGCAGATACCAAAGCAGAGAAGTACGGGCCAAAACTTATAACATTGGCGAACTAGTTCTACGCCTGCCGGATAATAAAAAGAACAAGCTCGAGCCCAAATGGGAAGGGCCCTTCATTATTGACCAAGTTCTGACCAGTGGAGCATACCGGCTGCGGGATGCATCGACTAGTCGACTCGAGCCGAACCCATGGAATGCGGCCAGGCTCCGAAGATTCTACGCCTAGCACCGGACTCTATGTTAGTCCCCTCCCTTTGTCCATTTTCTGCATATACATTATCTGTCTTGTTTCTCTTTCTTTCTTTATTTTATTATTTCTCTAGGCCTTCAAGGGTCACCTTGTGCCTCGCTTGCACATTACAGATGTGCTAGCCGCAGTCTTCATACCTAGGGGCTTCTTTCACAGAAGCTTAAATTATTTATCTGGGCCTCATGCCCCACACATGTGTTATACTTTCGCATGTACCTTTTTTCACCATTATATGCATCGATATGACTTAAGTTTTGGCCAAGCTAGGTTGCCTGGCTCTTGTATTTATGCCCTATGTTCCCGTTAATTCGGCTAGGGCATAAGGGGAGCACCTCTGCGATTGTTACTGCCGGGTCAACCGGATGTGTACCTCAGACTGGGTGAAGCCAAAAGCTAGCGTTCTTAAGGGAATATTCGGTCGGTGAACAAAAGATGATTTTTATTTATTGTCCATGTCTGCCCCTAGATGTTTTTCCTGCGTTTCCTATCGCAGTCCGGACATGCACTTTAGGGAATGCTTACCCAAGGAAAGGAACCCTTAACAGAACTATTCTCCTTGGAAGATGTTTCTTACTACCCATGTAATATAACATAACTAGTTGGGCACTTGTCTGATAAAGCACCAATGACCCCTACGCCTGGTCTCCACGCATACCCCGGTTCTTATATAACTGAGCGGGTATTCGGATACACTCCAGACTATTGGTCCCGGAGGTTGAAGCGAAAAGGTCCGCACCGACAAATGATCTACAGTCCGGCTAGAAGGCATTATACATGTCACTTTAATTACATAGTCATGCAGACTGACTAAATTCCTCTTCTATACCATCCAACAGGCGGTCTAGCTTACAATCCTGTTGAGAATACTTTACGGCTAATTCTACTTGCCCATAAACTAAGATAACGGGGATCTCTTTTCCATTGGGGCCCACAGGTCCGACCTCGGCCATGTGATTTGGGTCTGCCTTGGTATAATGCATCTTCACCATGGCCCAGGCTTCTCTGGCACCCTGTTGGCAGGCTGATATCTTCCACAAATGGAAGCAGCGTCGTGCTCCCTTAAGCTTCTCCGCAAGCTCGGCAACGCCCTCTGGCAGGGAGACGGACGGCCACAAGGCCTGGGCAACACCCTGCATCACCTGCCGAACTTGTTCGTGCAGATGTGACAGCTCGGATAGAAGATCACTCGCAGACTCGGGCATTTCCTCCGCGGGACGACCCGTCAGCATACCTACAGACATAACGCTGTTAGTCGGCTTCTTCGCCGAACTCCTTTAAAAGGATTCGTTCAAGCACTTACTGAAAATGCCGCGCCGAAGCCGCTTATTCTCCTTCTCGGAGTCTGCAAGCTAGCCCCGAACGTCTTTTAGTTCCACGCTCATCTTAATATTGGCATCTTAGAGATTGTTTTTCTCCCACCTAACCTCAATCAGCACGCGTTTGCCAGCCTCTAGCTGTCGCATAACATGCTGGTCCTCCGGATTCTCTCCGGATTCATATGCAACATCTGTTGTTAGATCTGCAGCCATGCCGCATGTTATATGGTAACCATCATTCTTTAAATTAAATGTTACCAGCAGGTGACTTTTTCGGTTCCTGCAATGTGGCCACAGCAGCCCGCAATTGGGTCTTGCATTCCTCCAGCTCCTGTGACAACCTAGTATTGTTCTCTGTAAGAACCTACACAATAAAGATGATCCTTAAATCAGTTCTGCTAACTGTTTCAAGTCTCAAGGGCTACTGATACATATAAATCGTCAGATTTACTCACCCGTACATCCTTTACCTACTGATCCGTGGCTCTGGCTAGACCATCTTGAGCAGCATGGAGGTACGCCTCTCCAGAATTGAAGGTGTCAAACGCCTCTGGTGAGAAACAAGCGTCACGGAGTACGGCCCGACGACGCCTATGATTCATGGCGCTTTCCACTTCTGAGTTTGTAGTGGATAATCTATCTGCATCCTCTGTAGGGGGATTATCCGGCGCCTGCCCCATATCGGCTTCTGCCTCCATGTCCGGTCCTGGCGCCCGACTGGTGGAAGCGTGATTGGCAACATCGCCGGACATATTCCGGCGAGCGTTTTTTCTGTTAAAGAAACACAGGCGTCATTACATTTCGAGAAAGACGACAACCACGGAGCGGGGTTTGTTATACCTTTGCGCCGGCGTCTCCGTCCTGACCGCCTTCCTTTTTGGCTACCCGGCCTCGGTGCCTCCTGTTGGCGCGTTGCCGTGGGTTGGCAGGGCGTCCCGAATGCCTTCTCTGTAAAATGCCATGTGTATATGGTGGGTGAAGTGTCTAAACGGGGATCCTAGTTTTGGAGTTGGGATTTTTGGTTTTTCTTACGTGTGATGCAGGGAGCAGTCCGGGATAGTGTAGGATCGAAAGTATGTCTAGAGGGGGGGTGATTAGACTACTTGACCAAATAAAAACTTAACCTTTTCCCAATTTTAGTTCTTGGCAGATTTTAGCTAATTTAGGACAAGTCAAGCAATCATCACATGATTCAAGCAAGTATGCAAACAGTATATTGGCAGCGGAAAGTAAAGCATGCAACTTGCAAGAATGTAAAGGGAAGGGTTTGGAGAATTCAAACACTATTGGAGACACGGATGTTTTTCCCGTGGTTCGGATAGGTGGTGCTATCGTACATCCACGTTGATGGAGACTTCAACCCACGAAGGGTAACGGTTGCGCGAGTCCACACAGGGCTCCACCCAAGGGTAACGGTTGCGCGAGTCCACACAAGGCTCCACCCATGAAGGGTCCACGAAGAAGCAACCACCCACAAAGGGTCCATGAAGAAGCAACCTTGTCTATCCCACCATGGCCATCGCCCACACAGGACTTGCCTCACTAGCGGTAGATCTTCACGAAGTAGGCGATCTCCTTGCCCTTACAAACTCCTTGGTTCAACTCCACAATCTTTTCGGAGGCTCCCAAGTGACACCTAGCCAATCTAGGAGACACCACTCTCCAAGAAGTAACAAATGGTGTGTAGGTAATGAACTCCTTGCTCTTGTGCTTCAAATGATAGTCTCCCCAACACTCAACTCTCTCTCATAGGATTTGGATTTGGTTGAAAGAGGATTTGAGTGGAAAGCAACTTGGGAAGGCTAGAGATCAAGATTAATATGGTAGGAATGGAATGTCTTGGTCTCAACACATGAGTAGGTGGTTCTCTCTCAGAACATATGAGTTGGAATGGTGTGTGTGTTCTCATGGCTCTCTCTTCAAATGAGAAGAAGGTGGAGGGGTATATATAGCCTCCACACAAAATCCAACCGTTACACAGTTTTCCAATCTCGGTGGGACCGAATCAATAAGCTCGGTCGGACCGAAAAAGTAAACCTAGTGACCGTTAGTGATTTTCGGTGGGACTGACATGCAACTCGGTAGGACCGATATGGTTAGGGTTTGGGCATAACGTAATCTCGGTGAGACCGATTACACAAACTCGGTGAGACCAAATTTGGTAATTAGCTAACCAGAGAGTTGGTCAGGCAAACTCGGTGGGACCGATTTGCTCTTTCGGTGAGACCGAGTGGAACTCGGTGAGACCGAGAAGTTACAAAGGGGAAACACTGAGTTTACATTGCAATCTCGGTGGGACCGATTCGCTCTTTCGGTGGGACCGAAAAGTTACGAAAGGGAAACAGAGAGTTTGCAACCCCATTTCAGTGAGACCGAGATCCCTATCGGTAGGACCGAATTGCTAGGGTTTGGCAGTGGCTAATGACAAGTGAAACTCGGTGGCGCCGGATAGGAAGAATCGGTAGGACCGAGTTTGGCTTAGGGTTTAGGTCATATGTGGATATGGGAAAGTAGTTGAGGGTTTTGGAGCATATCACTAAGCACATGAAGCAAGAGGCTCATTAAGCAACACCTCATCCCTCCTTGATAGTATTGGCTTTTCCTAAAGACTCAATGCGATCTTGGATCACTAAAATATAAAATGAAGAGTCTTGAGCTTTTGAGCTTGAGCCAATCCTTTGTCCTTAGCATTTTGAGGGTTCCACTTTCACATCCATGCCATGCCAATCATTGAGCTTTCCTGAAATAATCATCTTGGAATAGTATTAGCTCAATGAGCTATATGTTGTTATGAATTACCAGAACCACCTAGGGATAGTTGCACTTTCGATCTCCCCCTTTTTGGTAATTGATGACAACATATAGATCAAAGCTTCGACAAATGATAATAAGCAAGAAATATATCGTCGCTTTGAGAAGTATGTGATAAGTAAGAGCTCCCCCTAAATTTGTGCATATTTAAAATTTGCTTTGGACTGCAAATGCACAAAGAGTTAGAGTCAGGGGTTACTCTTCCATGTCACATACATCTTGGTGGAGCGCTCAAAATGATAAGAATGAAATACATGCACTCATCACCAAGAAAAGTGAATGATCACACAAGATAGATAGGATAAAAGTATTAAGCAAGCATTAAGTGTAGCTTATGATCAAACACATGATCATCAATGTCTCACAAATAATGACGTAGTATCTCAGGCACTCAAAAGCAAACAAGTTCGAAAAACCACCAAATAAAGCAAGAGAGAAAAGCAACACTCTCTCTCTCTCGAAGCCTATGATCTATACATCTTCTCCCCCTTTGGCAACAAGTTACCAAAAAGTTCCTAGAAAATGCATAGCACTAGATCGACGCTCAGGCTTGATCTTCAGGTGGTGGTGGAGTCCGGATCACTCCAAGGACGAAGGCTTCGGTAGATGCTGAAGTAGTCGCTGGAGTTGGAGCTGAAGTAGATGCTGGAGCTGGTGGAACTGAGGCTGTGGCTGGTGCTGAGGTGGTGGCTCTTGTGTCAGCAACTGGCACGGCAGATGACCTCGGGCCTCGTGGCACTCTGGCAAAGGCATGAGTGGTAGTCCTGCCTCTCCTCTCCTGCATGTCCTCCTGGAGCTGCTCCACTGCATACTGAACTTCCGTTACCTTGACATCCAAGTCATAGAACTTCTATTCCATGATTCTCTCTAGGCTCTGCTGATTCTGAGTGAGGGTGGCCAGACTTTGCTCAATCCTCAGCGTGGATGCAATCAAGTAACCAAGCTGCTCTTGTTTAGTCTTCAAGAAATACTCAGATGCCTCCTCTTGAGTAGGCATCTTGGCAGCTTTCTCCTTCCTCGCCTTCTCCTTCTTCGCGTATGCTTGGGCAGATGATGGCTCGTTCTCAGTCATGACAACTTGATTGTCCTCGAAATCTGGACGGATGGGCAGGTGTTCCTTGTCCAATAGATATATGCCCGTGCCCATCTTGGAGTTGATGAGCTCCTGAATTTGAGGTGCACATCCGCAGCTCCTCTTCTGATCTGTTGCAGTCCTCTTGATTGTTTCCACTATGAGGCTCATCACCTTGAACTTCTGAGGCACATCAAACACATGTAGCAAGTTGATAGCATGGCCTCTGATCATCTTGTGATCTCTAGACTTGGGCAATAAAGTGTGCCTTAGTATCCAATTGATCGTAGGCAGTCCTGACAGAAGGTAATGCACAGACCCAAATTTGAAGGTGTCAAGAGCTTCATTGGGAATTTCCTTGTACATATTGGACATGGAGTTATGGTCCATCTTCTTCTTGGCATAGATATCCAAGTCATCATCTTGCTCCTCTGGGGCATTAATGATCTGTGCCCACTCAGCAACTGTGGATTGGTACCTTGTACCCTTAGACATCCATGTGATCCTCCCATCTGGATGAAAGTGTGCCGTGGAGTAGAATTGCATGATCAGTTCCTCGTTCCACTTTGTGAGCTTCTGCCCAACAAAGTCAGCTACTCCACAAGCATTAAAGCTGTCATATACTCCTGGGTAGTGTTCCTCCTTCTCCTTCATGTAGGTCCAGTCAACCCATCTCATGTCACAGACAATTGGCTTCTTATCTAGCAGCACTGTCTCATAGAAATCCTGCTGCTCCTTGGTGTGAAACCTGTAGTCCACGGCAGTCCTTCTTCTTGAAGCATATGGGTCTGCTTCTCTCCACTTCCTCAGCCCTGAATCTCTCCTGAACTTCATATCCTCGGCCACAGGATGAGCATCGTTGTGGTCTGGGATCTTGGGCTTTAGCTTTCTCAGGACATTCTCTTCCTCTTCTTCAGCAACAGTCTCAGGCACTGGTGCCTTGTTCTTCTCAGCTGCAGGAATGCTCCTTGTGTTTCTCTTAGGCTTTGGCTTTGGAGCTGACTTGTCCTTGGAAGCAGCTCCCCCTGATTTTATGGCATCCCCCATTAGCTTGGGTGCCTTGGGCGCTGGTGCAGCTACCTCTTCTTCCTCTTCTTCTTCCATGATGGAAGCTTTGCCAAGCACTCTAGCCACAGTCTTCTTCACCCTTTCCTTTCTTTTCTTGCCCTCAGCTGCAACTGGCTCTTGGGGAGTGGGCTTCTCAGTTGAGGCTCTTGCCTTTGACATGGGCTGCCTGCCTACTGGCCTTTTGATTTTCAGACCTGGCTTAGTGCCTTGAGCTGGCTCAACTCTCTTGGAAGTGGCCTCTTCCTCTGCCACATAGTCCTCATCTTCGGAATCTGAAGTCCTCTTCTTCCTTTGTCTCGTGGCAGCCTTTGGCAAATTGCTAGGAGTGCTCCTGCTGCCTTCATCAGATGAACTAGAGGGACTAGTGCCCTCACTCATCACCACTTGCTGCTCTGACATATTTTGGCTATCACTTTGATCAGACATGCTGCAAACTGACTGCTGACCCTGTGAATAGATTATAGATGAGATAGAAAAGATGAGCATCACAAAATGCAGAGATTTTTGCAAAAGAATGATCCAAAAACTTAGTTTTAGTTTCCCACTGAAATCATCTTGGATCTACTGATTTTCAAACTCGGTGATACCGAAGCAGTTTTGGAACCTAAACTAGTGAACTCGGTAGGACCGAGTCACAGTTCGGTGGCACCGAGACTGCTAGGGTTTCACTGAGTTCAAAAATCGGTCACACCGATAAGTAATTCTCGGTCAGACTGAGTCTCACTTGTGCAATGGCAAGAGCCAAGTCGGTGGGACCGAGTTTTTCAACTCGGTGGGTCCGAGATGGTTTCGGCGGAAACCTAACCCTAAAATTTTCAAATCAAGCCTAATCTACGGGCGTTTTGACTGGATAGGAGTGTTTCAATCGTGGCAAGAATCATGAAGAACACAATGTGCTAGGAATTGGATGGGGAATAGCACTGTGATCAAGTCCATACCCTAGTTCGGCGGAGACTTGCTACGAAGGCAACAGCGGGGCAGAATTCCCGTTGACGACGACGGAGACCAGCGACTGGAGGTTGCTGGCGGCGAGAAGACGATCCGGAGACCACGAGGGCAGAGCAGGCTATCGCGCGGGCGAAGGGGTTCAGAGAAATTTCCAAAATTTTGCCCGTGACTATATATAGCCCGACCCTGTCGGTGTGACCGAGTGGAACAACTCGGTGGCACCGAGATTCATAACTGCAAGCAGTTACTGAAACTCGGTGTGACCGAAAGGTTCAAATCGGTTGCACCGAGATCGAAAACCTAGATCAACTTAATGATCTCGGTAGGACCGAAGGTGGAGTATCGGTCAGACCGAGAATCATAAAGAGGTTTTGGAAGTTTAAGTCTATGACGAATTGGGGACTCCGAGCGCTCCTCACACAGAGTGGTTCGAATCTGACTTGATCAAATTTTGTGATGCAGCATGAATAGAGTTTGAGACGAGAAAAGCATAGATAGCTAGAGGGGGTTCTTAGGCATTCTTGTCCATCCACTTGGCAAAATACGATAAAACCAAACAATCAAAACAACAAGTGGATGTCCTCGAATGAGTAGAATATGCAACCAGCATGCTCACACAATAAGATGGCAAATGAAATATGTGACAAGGCATGCACAACCAATTCTAGCATCTATCAAGAAATTTGCGATGACTAGGTCATCTATATATGAGTATATTGACTTAGGAGTCAAGTGAGAACACTTGATCATAGGTCATACTCATCGTTTAAGCTCAAGTGGGGTTACCACTTTTACATAACGCATTGTTGTGTTCACATCTTTAGAGTTGCTTTAGCTCATGTCTTAGAGTAAAGCTCCCCCTAGATGTGATATCCCCCCTAAGAGGGATGAACTAACCTTGGGTTTTGTCGATGATGACTTCATGTAGATATTGAAGATGTGGATGCTCAATGTTGATGTAGATCTCTTGGAGCTATCCATTTGAGTGAATTGCACTTTCAATACCTACATGGGTTAGTCCGACAAGGAACAAGCAAGGATATCCATAGACTTAGAGTGATGCACACAAAAGATGATGTCCATGAAAACTTTTTAGGTTACCTTGTCCCTTGTTTTACCAACAAGAGGGTTTGTGACTCCTTGAACTAGTGCAAGATGTGGAAGTTGATTGCACTTATTCTTGCCAAAATGATAAGAGTGAAGTATGTTGGCGGAGTCACCCTCAAGAACTCTCTAGTTCTTTTTCTTTTGGATCCACATCATCTTGATGGGAATCCTTGGAGTTGTAGTCGTACTTGATGAAGTGGAACTTGAAGTAGTCTTGGGAATCCACTTGACTAAGGTCTTAGGAGCTTCTTCAAATGCATCAATTTCCTCTTGAAGCTTGTCCTTGCCTTTTTGCTCGTAGTCTTGTGGTGGAAGATCATCTTGAGCTTGTGTCCCCTTGAAAGAAGCATACTTCTCTTGTTGAGGGACAAACTTTGTCTTGGAGTATTGATCTTCTTCCCACTCAACTCCATTGGCATTGAACTTTCGTTCAAAACCAACACCTTGATTCTTCTGGTGCATTCCTTGCTTGCGCACAATTTCCTCGAATTGCTTACTCCCGGCAAGGCTTTTGTACACTCCTTTCTCTATAATTCCCTTCAATAAGCTCTTTTCTTGCTCAAGTGTAACTTGGCTAAGAGAATCATTAGTGGAGTCAAGAGAACTACTAGAAGCAACAATATTGGATTTAGCATGATCATTGTTATTGCTAGAGGAAGAATCTTTCTTCTTACTAGACTTTACTTGAGGCATGTAAGTGGATAAGAGTAAATGCTTGGCAATGTAAGAAGAACTTTTCTTGCGGAGATCATCATTGATTGCCTTTAAGAACTCAAGCTCTTGCTCAAGATTGAGCTTTTCAAAGCGTAATTTCTCATGAGCTCTTAAAAGTTCTCGATGATCTTCGAAGATGGTTTCATGAGCTAACTTAAGAGTGTTTAGTTCTTTAGTTAGGGCCTCAATCTTCTCCTTATCATTGTCATTCGTTTTATCTTGATTAGCATGTTTAATTGACATTTCATCATAGTATTCATCACTAGAGTTGTCACCTAGCAAATCATCACCTAACAAGTCATCTTCATCACTATTGAAATCAACATACTCGGGGTGTGTTACCTTAGGACCTTTGGCCATGAAGCATCTTCCAATTCCTTCATTTGGTGAGTCAAATATGTCGTAGGAGTTGGTTGACACAAGTGCTAGACCGGCAACACCTTCATCTTGAGTATCTTCAGAGCCGGAGTAATAAATTCTCTCAGAGTGGCTGTCGGAGTCGGAGCCGGATACCCATTCACCAACATGAGCTTGATGTCTTCGTCTTGTGTAGCTCCTTGATGATTTTTCCTTCCTTTCCGAATCCTTGCTTCTCCGTGAGTATCTTTGTTCATAACGATCATCTCTACTCCTTCTCTCTCTTGGTAGTGATCCTTTGCTTCTTCTTTTTGGAGAATCTTCTCTTCTCTTGTAGGGAGCCGTACACTCATTGGAATAGTGTCCGGGTCTTCCACAATTGTAGCAATTTCGCTCTCGACTAGAAGATCTTTTGTCATTGTAGGACCTTGACTTGAAGCTTCTATCTTTGCTTCTACTCTTGTAGAACTTGTTGAAGTTCTTCACCATTAAGCTCAATTCTTCATTGAAGTCTTGTTTCTCACTTGATGATGTAGGGGCTTCACATGAGGCTTTATAGGCACCACTTGATTTGTTGTGAAGTTCCTCTTTATCCTTAAGTGACATCTCATGAGCAACAATTCTTCCAATCACCTCCGTTGGCTTGAGATCTTTGTAATTGGGCATCATTTGGATCAATGTGCACACGGTATCATATTTTCCATCCAAGGCTCTTAGAATCTTCTTGATGATGAATTTATCGGTCATCTCTTCACTTCCTAAGCCGGCAATCTCATTTGTGATGAGAGCAAGCCTAGAGTACATTTCAGCGACACCTTCACCATCCTTCATCTTGAACTTGTCAAGTTGGCTTTGAAGCACGTCCAACTTGGATTCCTTGACGGAGTCGGTACCTTCGTGCATATCAATCATAGTGTCCCAAATTTCCTTCGCATTCTCAAGGCGGCTGATTTTGTTGAATTCTTCGGGGCACAATCCGTTGAAGAGAATATCACAAGCTTGAGCATTGTATTGCAACATCTTCAACTCATCCGCGGTAGCTTCATGGTTCGGTTCTCTCCCATCAAAGAAGTCACCTTGCAAACCAACACACACAATAGCCCAAATGGCGGGGTTATGTCGAAGAATATGCATTTTCATTTTATGCTTCCAACTAGCAAAATTAGTACCATCAAAGTAAGGACCTCTACGGTGATAATTTCCCTCGCTAGACGCCATACTCTCCTAGGTTGAGAAACCAAGGCTATGACCACCAAAAGCTATGGAGATCAAAGCAAATGGAGACCAAAGCTCTGATACCACTTGTAGGATCGAAAGTATGTCTAGAGGGGGGGTGATTAGACTACTTGACCAAATAAAAACTTAACCTTTTCCCAATTTTAGTTCTTGGCAGATTTTAGCTAATTTAGGACAAGTCAAGCAATCATCACATGATTCAAGCAAGTATGCAAAGAGTATATTGGCAGCGGAAAGTAAAGCATGCAACTTGCAAGAATGTAAAGGGAAGGGTTTGGAGAATTCAAACGCTATTGGAGACACGGATGTTTTTCCCGTGGTTCGGATAGGTGGTGCTATCCTACATCCACGTTGATGGAGACTTCAACCCACGAAGGGTAACGGTTGCGCGAGTCCACACAGGGCTCCACCCAGGGGTAACGGTTGCGCGAGTCCACACAAGGCTCCACCCACGAAGGGTCCACGAAGAAGCAACCACCCACAAAGGGTCCATGAAGAAGCAACCTTGTCTATCCCACCATGGCCATCGCCCACACAGGACTTGCCTCACTAGCGGTAGATCTTCACGAAGTAGGCGATCTCCTTGCCCTTACAAACTCCTTGGTTCAACTCCACAATCTTGTCGGAGGCTCCCAAGTGACACCTAGCCAATCTAGGAGACACCACTCTCCAAGAAGTAACAAATGGTGTGTAGGTAATGAACTCCTTGCTCTTGTGCTTCAAATGATAGTCTCCCCAACACTCAACTCTCTCTCATAGGATTTGGATTTGGTTGAAAGAGGATTTGAGTGGAAAGCAACTTGGGAAGGCTAGAGATCAAGATTCATATGGTAGGAATGGAATGTCTTGGTCTCAACACATGAGTAGGTGGTTCTCTCTCAGAACATATGAGTTGGAATGGTGTGTGTGTTCTCATGGCTCTCTCTTCAAATGAGAAGAAGGTGGAGGGGTATATATAGCCTCCACACAAAATCCAACCGTTACACAGTTTTCCAATCTCGGTGGGACCGAATCAATAAGCTCGGTCGGACCGAAAAAGTAAACCTAGTGACCATTAGTGATTTTCGGTGGGACTGACATGCAACTCGGTAGGACCGATATGGTTAGGGTTTGGGCATAACGTAATCTCGGTGAGACCGATTACACAAACTCGGTGAGACCAAATTTGGTAATTAGCTAACCAGAGAGTTGGTCAGGCAAACTCGGTGGGACCGATTTGCTCTTTCGGTGAGACCGAGTGGAACTCGGTGAGACCGAGAAGTTACAAAGGGGAAACACTGAGTTTACATTGCAATCTCGGTGGGACCGATTCGCTCTTTCGGTGGGACCGAAAAGTTACGAAAGGGAAACAGAGAGTTTGCAACCCCATTTCAGTGAGACCGAGATCCCTATCGGTAGGACCGAATTGCTAGGGTTTGGCAGTGGCTAATGACAAGTGAAACTCGGTGGCGCAGGATAGGAAGAATCGGTAGGACCGAGTTTGGCTTAGGGTTTAGGTCATATGTGGATATGGGAAAGTAGTTGAGGGTTTTGGAGCATATCACTAAGCACATGAAGCAAGAGGCTCATTAAGCAACACCTCATCCCTCCTTGATAGTATTGGCTTTTCCTAAAGACTCAATGTGATCTTGGATCACTAAAATATAAAATGAAGAGTCTTGAGCTTTTGAGCTTGAGCCAATCCTTTGTCCTTAGCATTTTGAGGGTTCCACTTTCACATCCATGCCATGCCAATCATTGAGCTTTCCTGAAATAATCATCGTGGAATAGTATTAGCTCAATGAGCTATATGTTGTTATGAATTACCAAAACCACCTAGGGATAGTTGCACTTTCCAATAGTCGGCCGTAATGGCCACCATGTCATCATCGCAACTTAACTGATAGAACTGCCGGTCTATCAGCTCCACGGATATAACCGAATCTTCTTCGAGTCCGGAGTCGAGGGCTCGGTCAGGGTCCTATGGTTGTGGAGAAGGGCTGTTGACCTCCTTTATGGCTTTTCACAATTCCTGCCACAAAGTGGCAAGGTGAATACTTACGACAAAGAATGCGGGAAAAATGGGAGCAGGGAGATATAACTTACCCAGCTTGGAGGATTGTACATCGAGAACCCATCCATGGGCGATCCAGCTGGATTAGGGGGTATCCGGACAGCCGGATTATATCCTTTGGCCGGATTGTTGGACTATGAAGATACAAGATTGAAGACTTCGTCTCGTGTCCGGATGGGACTCTACTTGGTGTGGAAGGCAAGCTAGGCAATACGGATATGTATATCTCCTCCTTTGTAACCGACCTTGTGTAACCCTAGCCCCCTCCGGTGTCTATATAAACCGGAGGGTTTTAGTCCGTAGGACAACATACAATCATACCATAGGCTAGCTTCTAGGGTTTAGCCTCTCCGATCTCGTGGTAGATCAACTCTTGTAATACCCATATCATCAAGAATAAATCAAGCAGGACGTAGGGTTTTACCTCCATCAAGAGGGCCCAAACCTGGGTAAAACATCGTGTTCCCTGCCTCCTGTTACCATCCGCCTTAGACGCACAGTTCGGGACCCCCTACTCGAGATCCACCGGTTTTGACACCGACAGTGGGGCCGGTTTGAACTTGATCTCGCCCAAGGTGATCAAGAGGTTACAAATTTTTTGTGGCGATCCTGAAGAGACGGGCACATTTCAAGGGATCAAACCAGGAAGAAGCCAGCCGAAGGGTAAGATCACACTACCAGTTACGTTTGGTGGTGAACTGAACTACATGACGAAGAAGATTGTTTTTTTATGTCGCCAAGATCCCGTTGCTGTATAACGGGATCCTTGGCCATCCAGCACTGGCTAAGTTTATGGTGGCGTCGCATTACGCCTACAACACGTTGAAGATGCCCGGCCCAATGAGCATCATCACTGTCAACTCCGACAAGAAGGATGTGCTTATCTGTGCCGAACAACTCTACTGGGAGGCAGTTGTAGCACCTGCCACCAAGGCCTTGCTCCTGCCACTGGAGCTCCCAGGGGGAAGAAGACCGACAAGACCTCTTGCACCCACTCCGGCTAGCGCGCCTCCTCGGAGTGCTGTGTTCCCGTCGAGAAGGTGCCAGAGAGCTCCACCGGCAAGAGCAAGAAATCCAAGGCAGCCCCACCAGAGACTAAGAAGGTGCCCTTCAAGGAGGATGGCATGGGTGGAGCTTTCACTATAAGATCCACCCTCGACAGCAAATAGGAAAGCGCGCTCATTACCTTCTTGCGGGCGAATGTCGATGCATTTGCATGGCAAGCATCTGACATCCCCGGCGTTCCCTAGGAGGTGATTGAGCACCATCTTGTTGTTTGTCCTCATGCGCAGCCCGTCAAGTAGAAGGTCAAGAAGCAAGCTTTGGAGGGGCAAGATTTTATCACTTAAGAGATTAGGAAGTTGGAAGCGGCAGGCTTGGTCAGAGGAGTGCTCCACCCAACGTGGTTGGCCAATCCGGTTGTGGTGCGCAAGGCGAATGGAAAATGGAGGTTGTGCATTGATTATACAGATATGAATAAAGCCTGTACAAAGGATCCTTTCCCCTTGCCGCGCATCGACCAGATCATGGACTCCACTGCCGGGTGTGACCTGCTGTCATTTCTTGATGCCTACTCAGGGTACCATCAAATCTTCATGACGAAGGAAGATGAAGAGAAGACCGCGTTTATCACCCCATGTGGTATGTATTGTTTTATACGAATGCCTTTCGGGTTGAAAAGCGTTGGTTCAATCTCTGCAAGAGCGGTTCAGATCGGTTTTGTGCCCCAGCTACATAGAAATATGGAAGCTTATATGGATGAGATAGTGGTCAAAACCAAACACAAAGCAACGCTCATACAAGATTTGGAAGAAACATTTGCAAATTTGCGCAAGATCAATCTCAAGCTCAATCCTGAGAAGTGTGTGTTTGGTGTCCCGTCAGGCAAGCTTCTTGGATTCTTTGTGTCTCAGCATGGGATCGAGGTGAACCCTGACAAGATCAAGGTGATTGAGCAGATTGAAGCACCAAGACGAGTCAAAGATGTGCGTCGACTTGCTGGCTGTGTTGCTGCTCTGAGTAGGTTCATCTCCAAATCTGCTGAGTGATATGTCTCCAATGTATCTATAATTTTTGATTGTTCCATGCTATTATATTATCTATCTTGGATGTTTTATATGCATTTATACGCTATTTTAAATGATTTTTGGGACTAACCTATAAACCTAGAGCCCGGTGCCAGTTTCTGTTTTTTCCTTGTTTTTGAGCTTCGCAGGAAAGGAATATCAAACAGAGTCTAATTGACCTGAAACTTTACGATGATTGTTTTTGGGCTAAAAGAATCCCACAGAGTACCAGAGATGCACCAGAGGAGTCCCAAGGCCACCACAAGGGTGGAGGGCGCGCCCTTGGGCCCCTCGTGGACTCCCCTGACTTGTTCTCGACGCCAACACCTCTTATATATCCCCAAACCTCCAGAACAGAACCTAGATCGGGAGTTCCGCCGCCGAAACCTCTGTAGCCACCAAAAACCAATCGGGGCCATGTTCTGGCACCCTGTCGGAGGGGGAAATCATCACTGGTGGCCATCTTCATCATCGCGGCGGCCACCACGATGAGGAGGGAGTAGTCCACCCTCGGGGCTGAGGGTTTGTACCAGTAGCTATGTGTTTGATCTCTCTCTCTCTCCCCCCCCCCTCTCTCTCTCTCGTGTTCTTGATATGGCACGATCTTTATGTACCACGAGATTTGCTATTATAGTTGGATCTTATGATGTTTCTCCTCCTCTACCTTCTTGTAATGGATTGAGTTTTCCCTTTGAAGTTATCTTATCAGATTAAGTCCTTAAGGATTTGAGAACACTTGATGTAAGTCTTGCATGTGCTTATCTATGGTGACAATGGGATATTCACGTGATCTAGTTGATGTATGTTGTGGTGATCAACTTGCGGGTTCTCTGACCTTGTGAACTTATGCATAGGGGTTGGCACACGTTTTCGTCTTGACTCTCCGGTAGAAACTTTGGGGCACTCTTTGAAGTTCTTTGTGTTGGTTTGAATAGATGAATCTGAGATTGTGTGATGCATATCATATAATCAAAGCCGTGGATACTCATGGTGACATTGGAGTATCTAGGTGACATTAGGGTTTTGGTTGATGTGTGTCTTAAGGTGTTATTTTAGTACAAATCTAGGGCTGTTTGTGACACTTATAGGAATAGCCTAATAGATCGATCAGAAAGAATAACTTTGAGGTGGTTTCGTGCCCAACAATAATATCTTCGTTACATTCTTCTCACCGCCAACTTAAATAGTGGGCGCGAGAGATTAATGCAACAGAGCCATCGATCGACGCCCAGAAGCCATTGAAATGGTCCAACACGCCTATCATTTTTTATGCTGAGGATCACCCTGATCACACAACCGCGGCCGGGTGTTCGCCGTTGTTGGTTTCGCCAATGATTCGCAACCTCAAGGTGACAAAATGTTAGTTAACGGTGGGGCCGGTTTGAACTTGATCTCGCCCAAGGTGATCAAGAGGTTACAAATTCCTAACGAAGATCTCGAAGAGACGGGCACGTTTCAAGGGATCAACCCAGGAAGAAGCCAGCCGAAGTGAGGGAGTCCTGGATTAGGGGGTCTCCGGACAGCCGGATTATATCCTTTGGCCGGACTATTGGACTATGAATATACAAGATTGGAGACTTCGTCTCGTGTCCGGATGGGACTCTACTTGGCGTGGAAGGCAAGCTAGGCAATACGGATATGCATATCTCCTCCTTTGTAACCGACCTTGTGTAACCCTAGCCCTCTCCGGTGTCTATATAAACCAGAGGGTTTTAGTTCGTAGGACAACAAACAATCATACCATAGGCTAGCTTCTAGGGTTTAGCCTCTCTGATCTCGTGGTAGATCTACTCTTGTACTACCCATATCATCAATATTAATCGAGCGGGACGTAGGGTTTTACCTCCATCAAGAGGGCCCGAACCTGGGTAAAACTTCGTGTCCTCTGCCTCCTGTTACCATCCGCCTAGACACATAGATCGGGACCCCCTACCCGTGATCCGCCGGTTTTGACACCGACATTGGTGCTTTCATTGAGAGTTCCTCTGTGTTGTCGCCGTTAGGATGGATGGCTCCTTCTATCATCGTTAGCGATGCAGTCCAGGGTGAGACTTTTCTCCCTGGACAGATTTTTGTATTCGGCGGCTTTGCACTGCGGGCCAATTCGCTTGGCCATCTAGAGCAGATTGAAAGCTACGCCCCTGGCCATCAGGTCAGGTTTGGAAGCTTAAACTACACGGACGATATCCGCGGAGACTTGATCTTCGACGGATTCGAGCCTCTGCCTTGTGCGTCACACGGTCATGATGAGTACGATTTAGCTCTACCATCCGACAGTGTTCAGGAGATCGCACCGGCAGCCGCTCCGACCCTCAATTCGGAGCCAGTTGCGCCATCCATGGACGGGTGGATGGACCCCGCCATGGAGGCCTTACCCTCTTCGGCGATCGAGCCAAACATCGACCTTACTCTGCACGAGAGCCGTGTTGACAAACTACCGGATCTTTCTCCGGCCACGGACTACGAACCGCCTGCGCCCGTTCCTAGCGAATCCGATTTGCCTCCGATCATGGAGTTTACCTCCGCAGGTATTTTTCAGCACTCGCCCTTTGGCGACATACTGAACTCGTTAAGGTCTCTCTCCTTGTCAGGAGGATCCTGGCCGAACTATGTCCGGCAAGATTGGGATGCAGACGACGAATAAATTCGCGGCCCGCCCACCACCCAATTAGTAGCCACTGTCGATGACTTAACCGACATGCTCGACTTTTACTATGAAGACATCGACGGTATGGACGACGATGCGGGAGACGAAGATGAACCACTGACCACAGGGCACTGGACAACCACCTCATCATACGATATATACATGGTGGACACACCCAAAGAAGGCAATGGCGACGAGATAGCAGCGGATGACCCCTCCAAGAAGCAACCCAAGCGCCGACATCAGCGGCGCCGCTCTAAGTCCCGCCAAAGCAAAAGTGGTGATACCGGCACAGGAGATAATAACACTTGTAGGACCTTGACTTGAAGCTTCTATTTTTGCTTCTACTCTTGTAGAACTTGTTGAAGTTCTTCACCATTAAGCTCAATTCTTCATTGAAGTTTTGTTTCTCACTTGATGATGTAGGGGCTTCACATGAGGCTTTGTAGGCACCACTTGATTTGTTGTGAAGTTCCTCTTTATCCTTGAGTGACATCTCATGAGAAACAATTCTTACAATCACCTCTGTTGGCTTGAAATCTCTGTAATTGGGCATCATTTGGATCAATGTGCACACGGTATCATATTTTCCATCCAAGGCTCTTAGAATCTTCTTGATGATGAATCTATCGGTCATCTCTTCACTTCCTAAGCCGGCAATCTCATTTGTGATGAGAGCAAGCCTAGAGTACATTTCAGCGACACCTTCACCATCCTTCATTTTGAACTTGTCAAGTTGACTTTGAAGCACATCCAACTTGGATTCCTTGACGGAGTCGGTACCTTCGTGCCTATCAATCAAAGTGTCCCAAATTTCCTTTGCATTCTCAAGACGGCTGATTTTGTTGAATTCTTCGGGGCACAATCCGTTGAAGAGAATATCACAAGCTTGAGCATTGTATTGCAACATCTTCAACTCATCCGCGGTAGCTTCACGGTTTGGTTCTTTCCCATCAAAGAAGTCACCTTGCAAACCAACACACACAATAGCCCAAACGGCGGGGTTATGTCCAAGAATATGCATTTTCATTTTATGCTTCCAACTAGCAAAATTAGTACCATCAAAGTAAGGACCTCTACGGTGATAATTTCCCTCGCTAGATGCCATACTCTCCTAGGTTGTGAAACCAAGGCTATGACCACCAAAAGCTATGGAGATCAAAGCAAATGGAGACCAAAGCTCTGATACCACTTGTAGGATCGAAAGTATGTCTAGAGGGGGGGGGGTTGATTAGACTACTTGCCCAAATAAAAACTTAACCTTTTCCCAATTTTAGTTCTTGGCAGTTTTTAGCTATTGTAGGACAAGTCAAGCAATCATCACACAATTCAAGCAAGCATGCAAAGAGTATATTGGGAGCGGAAAGTAAAGCATGCAACTTGCAAGAATGTAAAGGGAATGGTTTGGAGAATTCAAACGCAATTGGAGACACGGATGTTTTTCCGTGGTTCGGATAGGTGGTGCTATCCTACATCCACGTTGATGGAGACTTCAACCCACGAAGGGTAACGGTTGCGTGAGTCCATGGAGGGCTCCACCCACGAAGGGTAACGGTTGCGCGAGTCCACGGAGGGCTCCACCCATGAAGGGTCCACGAAGAAGCAACCACCCACAAAGGGTCCACGAAGTAGCAACCTTGTCTATCCCACCATGGCCATCGCCCACGAAGGACTTGCCTCACTAGCGGTAGATCTTCACGAAGTAGGCGATCTCCTTGCCCTTACAAACTCCTTGGTTCAACTCCACAATCTTGTCGGAGGCTCCCAAGTGACACCTAGCCAATCTAGGAGACACCACTCTCCAAGAAGTAACAAATGGTGTGTAGGTAATGAACTCCTTGCTCTTGTGCTTCAAATGATAGTCTCCCCAACACTCAACTCTCTCTCATAGGATTTGGATTTTGTGGAAAGAAGATTTGAGTGGAAAGCAACTTGGGAAGGCTAGAGATCAAGATTCATATGGTAGGAATGGAATATCTTGGTCTCAACACATGAGTAGGTGGTTCTCTCTCAGAACATATGAGTTGGAATTGTGTATGTGTTCTGATGGCTCTCTCAACGAATGAAGAGGAGGTGGAGGGGTATATATAGCCTCCACACAACCAACCGTTACACACAATTTTCAAATCTCGGTGGGACCGAATCAACAAACTCGGTCGGACCGAAAAGGTAAACCTAGTGACCATTAGAGATTTTCGGTGGGACTGACATGCAACTCGGTAGGACCGATATGGTTTGGGTTTGGGCATAACGTAATCTCGGTGAGACCGATTACACAAACTCGGTGAGACCGAATTTGGTAATTAGCTAACCAGAGAGTTTGTCAGACAAACTCGGTGGGACCGATTTGCTCTTTCGGTGAGACCGAAAAGTTACAAAAAGGAAACACTGAATTTACATTGCAATCTCGGTGGGACCGATTCGCTCTTTCGGTGGGACCGAAAAGTTACGAAAGGGAAACAGAGAGTTTGCAATCCCATCTCGGTGAGACCGAGATCCCAATCAGTAGAACCGAATTGCTAGGGTTTGGCAGTGGCTTATGACAAGTGAAACTCGGTGGCGCCGGATAGAAAGAATCGGTAGGGCCGAGTTTGGCTTAGGGTTTTAGGTCATATGTGGATATGGGAAAGTAGTTGAGGGTTTTGGAGCATATCACTAAGCACATGAAGCAAGAGGCTCATTAAGCAACACCTCATCCCTCCTTGATAGTATTGGCTTTTCCTAAAGACTCAATGTGATCTTGGATCACTAAAATATAAAATGAAGAGTCTTGAGCTTTTGAGCTTGAGCCAATCCTTTGTCCTTAGCATTTTGAGGGTTCCACTTTCACATCCATGCCATGCCAATCATTGAGCTTTCCTGAAATAGTCATCTTGGAATAGCATTAGCTCAATGAGCTATATGTTGTTATGAATTACCAAAACCACCTAGGGATAGTTGCACTTTCAGTTATGTTCCTTGATTTTGCGTTTCTTACACGGTTGGGTTATAATGGGAACCCCTTGACAGTTCGCCTTGAATAAAATTCCTCCAGCAAAGCCCAACTTTGGTTTTACCATTCGCCACCTAGCCTCTTTTCCTTTGGGTTCCGCAGACTCAAGGGTCATCTTTATTTTAAACCCCCCTGGGCCAGTGCTCCTCTGAGTGTTGGTTCGAACAGAGTAGACTGTGGGGCCACCTCGGGGCAACTTGAGGGTTGGTTTTACTCGTAGGATGTCTCATCCGAGTGTGCCCTCAGAACGAGATATGTGCAGCTCCTATCGGGATTTGTCGGCACATTCGGGTGGTTTTGCTGGTTTAGTTTTACCATTGTCGATATGTCTTGTAACCGGGATTCCGAGTCTGATCGGGTTGTCTTGGGAGAAGGAATATCCTTCGTTGACCGTGAGAGCTTGTGATGGGCTAAGTTGGGACACCCCTGCAGGGATTTGAACTTTCGAAAGCCGTGCCCGCGGTTATGGGCAGATGGGCATTTGTTTATGTCCGGTAGTAGAAAACCTAAAACTTAACTTAATTAAAATGAATAAACAGTGTGTGGCCGTGATGGTCTCTTTTCGGCGGAGTCCGGGAAGAGAACACGGTCTCGTGTTATGCTTGATCGTAGGTTGTTCTAGGATCACTTCTTGATCATAGTTTCTCGATCGTGCCTTGCCTTCTCTTCTCGCTCTCTTTTGCGTATGTTAGCCACAATATATGCTAGTGCTTGCTGCAGCTCCACATCATACCTTTTACCCTACCTATAAACTTAAATAGTCTTGATCAAGAGGGTGTGAGATTTATGAGTCCCCGTGACTCACAGATTCCTTTCAAAACCAGATGCATGGACCGATGATACCATTCCAGGAGATTCGACTGAGCTCAAGTGGGAGTTCGATGAAGACTCAGGCCGATACTACGTTTCCTTTCCAGACGATCAGTAGTGGAGCCCGGTTGGGTCGATCGGGGACATTATGCATTTGGGGTTGTCTTTACTTTGGTTCCATAGTCGTACCTTGATTGTATCTGGATGATTGTAATGATATATTTATGCTATTGTGTGAAGTGGCGATTGTAAGCCAACCATGTACCTTTTTCCTTATTCAGTACATGGGATGTGTAAAGATTACCCCTCTTGCGACATTGCCTACAATGCGGTTATGCCTCTAAGTCGTGCTCTGACACGTGGGAGATATAGCCGCATTGTGGGTGTTACAAGTTGGTATCAGAGCCTCCTGGCATTTAGGGGTTGTGGCAGTGTCCCGAGGAGTTGAGCTCCAAGGTGTTGTCGTCACAATTTTATCGTTGCAGTCCTGGAATGCCTGAGTTTCGCCGACATCGAAAATCTCTTTTATGCAGTTGTTGGTGAGATAACCTCGACGCCACCCACTACTGGGGCGGGAGTTCAGGAGTATTGCCATAACTCGTATAACAGATGCTTTTTGAAGGTTGAGGTAAATGATTTCCGAAGGATTCTTGGTTATGTGTTGAAGGATGGATACAGCTGGATGTATGATTTGCTAGCTTTGGGTGAGATATTATGCTTCCCCTGTATCCCCAACACCTGATTGCATAACCGGAAAGGTTTGGTAGTTTCATAGGTGGGAATTCATGTAGCTCTAGTATTTCTTCAGCGAATATTTGGTTTGTGATTGGGTAATCCTAACCATGTATTTGTTCATGTCCATACCTTGTTGTTTTATTCTTCTAACTCTATCTAAGTGGCTTCTCAATTTATGGAAGTGTGACCATTACATGTGGAATGCATTCGTTCATTCTTGTTCGAATGTTGAGACTATATGTTGCAATTTTGATCCATTTGATTCAGCTTGAATATATGTCTATCATGATGCTAATGGATGTCACCCTCTTCAGGATGGCTCCTCCAACACGTCAGAATCCTGAACCGCCGCCACCACCTCCACCTCCGGAGGCATGGCAAGCTGTGATGGCCGCTACCAATGCCAACACGCAGATGCTTATGCAACTCTTGCAAGAGCGCAACCAAGGAAATCAAGGCCATGGCAACAATCATAATCAGTTTGCTACACTCAACCAGTTTCTCGCAAACCAACCAAAGACCTTCAGTAACTGTGTCGAAGCAACAGACACTGATGATTGGCTCGTGGATATCTGCAAGCATTTCGAGTGCAGCAACGTCAGGCCTGAGGACTTTGTCAAGTTTGCCTCGTTCAAACTTAAAGACCAAGCTGCAGAGTGGTATCAGCAATACAAAGATTCCAGAGGAGGTCGTGTGATTACCTGGGATGAATTCCATCAAGACTTCAAAGCTCACCACATTCCTCAGAGTGTTGTTGAGAGAAAGCGTGAGGAGTTCTGCAACCTGAAGCAAGGCAGCTTGTCTGTTTACCAGTATAACATCATGTTACAGAAGCTCACTCGTTTTGCTAAGCAAGACGTCCCTGACGAGAAGAGCATGATTTATCAGTTCAGGGGTGGCCTCAGAGAAGATCTGCAACTAGCGCTTGTGCTTTTCAAACCGAACAAGTATGATGAGTTCTACAACATGGCGCTGAACACAAGAGACTGCTCAACTCAAGTGCGATGCTTCCAAGAAACGAGTCAGGGATGCAACTCCTTCTTCCTCAACTCAAGTGGCAACTAAGCAGCAAAAGTATTGGTTGCCTCCTCCTCTGTTTTGTTAGCCTTATCAGCATAAGAGCAAAGGTGGCAATGGATATTCCCACCCACCCAACCCAGGCTTTCAGAACAAGACTTTGTCTCATGTTCCAAGATCAAGTGCTCTGTATCACCGTCCGCTCTCGGAGGTTATGTGCAACAAGTGTTAGCAGAAGGGTCACTATGCCAACAAATGCTTCACCCAGAGGCGTCTTCCTCCTCCCCCTCCCGTGAGATCTGCTAGCACTGCAGTGGTCAAGCATAATCCCAAGTTTGCAAAGTTCAACATGATGAACGCAGCTCAGGCAGAGGACTCGTCAGATGTGATCATGGGTAACCTTCCTATTAACGATAATCTTGCAAGAGTTCTTTTTTATGTTGGTGCATCGCATTCTTTCTTGTCTTTCCCTTTTGCATCGAAGCACAATGTTGACACGGAGGTTTTTCCCAAAGTCATGCAAGTTGTTTCTCCCAGAAAGCTTATGAATTCTAGTTTGATTGCTCCCGATGTCTCTATCATGTTGGGCGACTATAAGTTCCTGTCCTCTCCAGTGGTCCTTGGTAACTCGGATATTGATCTTATTCTCGGAATGGACTGGCTTTATAAGCACAAGGCTCACCTTGATTGTGCTGCCAGGCAGATTCAATTGACACATTCGTCTGAGGATGTAATCATTTTTGCCACTCGTGCTGATACAATTCGACTGTTTTCTCTCAATGAGAAGGGCGAGTTGGATGCCATATCTTAGATTCCAGTCGTTTGTGAATATCAAGACGTCTTTCTAGAAGAGCTTCCAGGAATGCCTCCTCACCGGCCAGTTGAATTCGTCATCGATCTTGAGCCTGGCACGGAACCTGCTTGCAAACGTCCTTACAAGCTTGGACCTGAAGAGTTGAAGGAGCTGAAGAAACAACTCGATATTCAAGAGCGTATGGGTCTCATCTGACCAAGTTCATCTCCATGGGGTTGTGGTGTTCTTTTCGTCAAGAAGAAGGATGGAACAGACTGACTCTGTGTTGACTACCGTCCATTGAACAAGAAGACCATAAAGAACAAGTACCCACTTCCCAACATCAATGAGCTTTTCGAACAACTCAAAGGTGCTCAAGTATTCTCCAAGCTTGACCTCCGTATGGGCTACCATCAGATTCGTATTTGTGAAGAAGATATCCCCAAGACAGCATTCAGAACAAGCAATGGTTCATATGAATACACTGTCATGTCTTTCGGCCTCGTCAATGCTCCTCCAACATTCTCTCGCATGATGAACTTCATCTTCAACGCCTACACAAATGACTTCGTCTTGGTCTACCTCGATGACATTTTGGTCTTTTCCAAGAACAAGGAGGATCATGCAAAGCACTTGAGATTGGTGCTGGATAAACTCAGAGAACATCAGTTCTATGCGAAGTTTTCAAAGTGCGAGTTTTGGCTCGATGAGGTTCTCTACCTTGGGCATATCATCTCCGCCAAGGGCATAGCTGTTAATCTTGAGAAGGTGTCTGCTATTGTGAATTGGGAGCCGCCTCAGAATGTGAAGCAACTTCGCAGCTTGCTTGGGCTCGCAAGCTATTGTCGAAGGTTCGTTGAGAACTTCTCAAAGATCGCGAAGCCTCTTTCCAACCTTCTCCAGAAGCATGTGAAGTATGTCTGGTCGCCTGAATGTGACATAGCTTTCAACACCCTCAAAGAGAAGCTAGTCACTGCTCCAGTTCTGACTCCTCCTAAGGAATCCAAACCGTTCGAAGTTTTCTGTGATGCTTCCCTTCAAGGTCTCGGTGCAGTGTTGATGCAAGAGAAGAAAGTTGTGGCCTATACCTCTCGCCAGTTGAAGCCCAACGAAAAGAACTACCCCACTCATGACCTCGAGTTGGCGGCAGTTGTACATGCTCTTTTAACATGGAGACATCTCTTGTTGGGAAGGAAAGTGGACATCTTCACTGATCATAAGAGTCTCAAGTACATCTTCACTTAGCCAAACCTCAACCTCAGGCAGACTCGTTGGGTCGAAATGATTCAAGAGTATAATCCGAGTATCGAATATACTCCAGGCAAGGCCAATGTAATTGCTGACACATTGAGCAGGAAGGCTTATTGCAACCGTTTGATTATCAAGCCCTACCAACCAGAGCTTTGTGAAGCTTTCCGCAAACTTAATCTCCAAGTTTTTCCTCAAGGATTCCTTGCCTACCTCCAAGTCTCTCCTACTTTGGAAGATCAGATTCGCGAGGCTCAACTTCTTGATGCTATGGTGAAGAAGGTGAAGATTGGGATTGCCAAGAGTCAACCCAAGTACAAGTGCTATCGCCTGGATGACAAGGATACTCTATTCTTCGAGGATCGCATTGTTGTTCCTAAGGGTGACCTTCGTAAAGTCATTATGAATGAGGCTCACAATTCACTCCTCTCTATTCACCCTGTAAGTACAAAGATGTACCATGACCTCAAGCAGTCGTATTGGTGGACTCGTATGAAGCGCGAGATTGCTCAGTTCGTGAACGAATGTGATGTCTGCAGAAGAGTGAAAGCATAACACCAACAACCAGCTGGTCTCGTCCAACCTCTTGCCATTCCAGAATGGAAGTTTGACCATATTGATATGGACTTCGTGACTGGATTTCCCAAGTCCAAGTGTGGCAATGATGCTATCTTCGTTGTCATCGACAAGCTCACTAAAGTGGCTCATTTTCTTCCTATCAAAAAATCTATCACAGCAGCTCAGTTGGCAGAGCTATATACCTCCAGGATTGTCTCTCTACACGGCATTCCACAGTTGATATCTTCAGATCATGGTAGCATCTTCACCTCTAAGTTCTGGGATTCTTTTCAGAAGGCCATGGGCACCAACATTCGCTTCAGCACAGCTTTTCATCCTCAAACCAGTGGCCAAGTCAAGCGAGTCAATCAAATTCTGGAAGATATGCTCAGGGCATGTGTCATTTCTTTCGGTATGAAGTGGGAAGATTGTCTTCCATATGCCGAGTTCTCCTAAAACAACAGCTTTCAAGCGAGTTCGGGCAAGGCGCCATTCGGGATTCTCTATTGCAGGAAGTGCCGTACTCCTATTAACCGGTTAGAGACTGGTGAACGCCAACTTCTTCGCAATGACTTGATCACAGAGGCTGAAGAAATGTGCAAAGTCATTCGTGAAAATCTCAAAGCCGCGCAATCGCGCCAGAAGTGTTACTATGATAGCAATCATCGTGACTTGGCTTTTGAGATCGGAGACCATGTCTACCTCCGCGTCTCTCCAATGAAAGGTACTCGTCGCTTCGGTATCAAAGGGAAGCTTGCCCCTAGATACGTGGGTCCTTTCAAGATCATTGGCAAAAGAGGCGATCTTGGCTATCAACTTGAGCTTCCATCCAACTTTGCAAACGTGCACGACGTGTTTCACGTGTCTCAGCTCCGCAAGTGCTTCAAGACTCCTGACCACACCATCAACTTTGAAGAGATTGATCTGCAAGAAGACATGTCTTATCATGAGCATCACATTGCTATTCTTGAAGAAACTGAGCGCAAGACTCGCAACAAGTCTATCAAATTCCTCAAAGTTATGTGGTCACATCATTCCGACCGTGAAGCCACCTGGGAACGCGAGGACCACCTCCGTTCCGACTACCCGGAGTTTTTCCAGTCCTAGATGCTGGGACGAGATCCTTTTGTAGTGGTGGAGTGTTGTAACGCCCCATATGTAACCTACCATATTTGTATTCCAACTCTTGCCATTTCCGGCACTAAGTTATGTTATTTCCTCTTTGTCATACATATCATATCATGTCAACATGTGCATCGCATTTGCATACGTGTGTTGACACACGAACACGTCACGTGTACCCTCGACGCCGGGGGTGATGCACCGACGCTCACGTCGAAGGAGACCCGACCGACAGCGCGATACGCAAGACAGTCGACGGGCGCTTTTGCAGACCCGAAAACCCCACACCCCCGGGAGGGACCCCGTTAGGGAGTGCGGTGGCTATGGGCTGCCCTAGGTCGATTCGCTCGCCCCTAGAGCCTCGGGATTCGCAGCTCTCACACACGAAGAACAGCGAAGAACGAGAGAGAAAAACGGTGGAGAGATAAAACGTAGATGAAAAAGTAGTATATTGATTTGTTCGATTGTGTGTTGTTTAATCAGCCATCACCCCCAACATATATAAGAGGCCGCTGGACTTCCCGTACAAGTAAAGGATTCATATAGGCTTTCCTTACAAGTAAAATTACATCAATTCACGTCCTAGAGTTCTAATTCTATTCCAACTCGGATTAAGTATGAATCTGGCCCAAACTCTGTCTTCCTTCTTGCGCGGGCCGCCGGGCTTGCATATGATCTCCGATCAAGACGGCCCAAATATCAAACTCGTGCGCCTCGATGATACGAACAACTCTCATGTTGATCACCTTTTCAAATAAGGCCATCTTGAATACTTTTTGAGGTCATCTTTATCCTCCAGTCGGACTCGGTCTTGCGGTAGACTGGATTATCCGACTCTCGTAGTGAATTTGTAGGATATATACTATCTCTGATGATGATGACTCCAAAATCAAAGTTTACCGTCTTGATGATACGCACAACTTCTGTATTGAACACTTCTTCATCCGAGGTCATCTTGATAAACTTTCAGGCATATGTTCAATTTCACTCGGATTCGAGCTCATCCACTCGGATTAGAGTCATTCACTTGGATCGTCCGACTGGACTTTTCACTCGGAGGTTTAGAGTCTTTCACTCGGAATACAATTTTCACTCGGATGACAATATTTTCACTCGGAAGACAATATTTCCACTCGGATGACTATATTTCCACACGGAAGGCATTATCTTATTCGATCGGCAAGTTTTTGCCCCGATTGTAATCTTTTCACTCGGAATATTTTTCACCTGGAGGACAATTTCACTCGGATGACCATATTTCCACTCGGATGACTATATTTCCACTTGGATAATAATAAGTTCATCCGGTCAGCAAACTTTCACTCGACCGGTAAATTTTCACTCGACCGTAAACTTTCACTCGGATGGTAAACTTTTCACTCGGATTTTTCGAGTGAAAACATAGCCTGATCTTGATTTGTCTCTCCAGGCCTCATACGACGTCGGATTGAGACGAATTATATATGAAAATCGATCGGCTCGACGAGACGAAACTTTTCTGTGTTGAAGGTTTTTCAATTCAAGGCCGTCTTGATGGCCGAATTACTCACATAACCCATCAGACAAGTGTCTGGCACCTCGCGCCATATTTCCGTTGAGGTTCGGTCTGCAGTGTATTGCCTCTAACTTTTGCATATGAACTCGGATTGACATGATTTATATATCAAAATAGATTGCCTCGACGAGACGAAAAAATTCCTTAAGTGTGCTCCTTCATCTGAGGTCATATTGAGGGCGTAATCGGCTGAAAAGCACTCAGAACATTAAATTTTGTCACTCGGAGTACAGCTTCGGCCACTGAGATGAGGTCGAATGGCGATAGCCTAAAAATCAAAGTTGTTCCACTCGACGATATGAAACTTTCTCATGCTGAAAACCCTTTCACTCTGTATCTTGCCAAAATCAGGTGTCAACACATGCCCCCCTGTTTTTCGGCAAAGCTTGCACGCCGAAAAATAATACGCATGGTGTTCGTTCTAAGGACGATGTCAACACTCCATCGACCATTTATTTTTCTCAGGGCGATAATTATGTATCGGCCATGTTTGTGCTAAGGGCGATAATTGTATATCATCCATTGCCTACTTAGGCTTCCTGCCACACACTCGGGTGGTACTTCTTCAAATATTTGCCATTGAGAGCTCGAGGTAACAATGCCCCTTGTATTGATTCCACCAAATATGAATTTCCGGGAACAACTCTTGTAATCCTAAAAGGACCTTCCCAGCTTGGAGACCACTTCCCGAATTTTCTATCTCTTGAACCAATCGGCAGAATCACTTTCCAGACGAGATCACCAACTTGAAAATTTTTCAACTTGACTTTCTTATTGTAAGCTCTTGCCACCCTTAACTTATCTCTCTCTATCGCCTTTAAAGCAGCCAAACGTTTATCGGCAACCTCATCAATATTGTCCATCATTAAGTTATAAAAGTCTACTGCCGATAAATTATTTTGTTTGGCTATTCTCAAAGCATTCAAATTTACCTCCACTGGTAAAACAGCCTCTTGACCATATACTAGCTCATATGGAGTCACCTTCGTAGCACCATGCCTTGAAATTCTATGTGCCCATAAAGCTTCAGACAACAACTCATGCCATTTCCTTGGATTATCCTCAATCTTCTTCTTGATGAGTTTGATTAAAATTTTATTGCTAGACTCGGCTTGTCCATTAGCTTGGGCATAATACGGAGAGGAATTGAGCAACTTTATACTATAAGATTCGGCAAATTCTCTGACTTGGCGTGACATAAAAGATGAACCTTGATCTGTAGTTAACATTTGAGAAATACCGAATCTATGAATAATGTGCTCGGTTATGAATTGAATTACTTCCGTATGTGTCATGTTCTTGAGAGGTACTGCTTCAGACCATTTAGTGAAATAATCAGTTGCCACCAACACGAACCGATGCCCCTTTGAGGAAGATGGATGAATTTGCCCAATAAAGTCTAAACCCCATCCTCTGAAAGGCCATGGCTTGATAATAGGATGCAACATAGCAGCAGGAGCCAATTGAATATCACCGAATTTTTGACAAGCTTCGCACCCTTTATAATATCTGTAGCAATCATTAATCATGGTCGGCCAATAAAACCCAGCACGTCGTAATAACCATTTCATCTTGGGAGCCGACTGGTGAGTACCACAAATGCCCTCATGTACCTCTCCCATAGCAACTCTTGCTTGGTCCTTATCCAAGCACTTTAAAAGAACATCATCAACTGTTCGGCGATAAAGGTCATCATCCCTCATAATATATTTAAAAGCCATACGCCGAACAGCCCTGTCCACTCTTTCACTCGGATTGCGCAAGTAAGCAACAATGGGCTTCCTCCAATCGGAATTGTCATCTGCACTACATTTTTTGTTAATGACCGAATCAGTGGGTTCTGGTTCGGCCTCTTCTATACTGGTAAGACAAGACATCGGACTTTGAGAAATATGAAACATGCCATGATCAACATGATATCCAGATGCTTGTTGTGCCAACTCATTTGCTTTCCAATTGTCATGTCTAAATATATGTGCAATGCTAAAACAATCCAAAGTAGAAATTATATCTAGACATCTATCAAGATAAACATTAAGTGATTCATCCAAACACTGAAAGACTTTAGATATTTGCTGCACTACTAGTAACGAGTCACCGTAAGCCTCAATATGTGTCACACCTATAGCAAGTAACATCTCTAGGCCGAATAACAATGCTTCATATTCGGCTTGATTGTTTGTGCAAAAATATTCTAAGCGGCATGAGACTTCAAAAATAGCACCATGAGGAGATATATAAACAATACCAACACCTTGGCCATTGCTACAAACTGAACCATCAAAGTATAATCTCCATGGTACTAATGAAACAAGGTTCATATCAACATCATTCTTGTCATTAATCCGATATTCAACAATGAAATTAGCAACAATTTGGCCTTTCATGGATTTTAGAGATTCATAAGCCAAATCATATTCAATCAAAGCATAAGCCCACTTGCCAATTCTACCACTAAGAATTGGCCTATGCAACATGTATTTAATGACATCGGTTTGACAATCTACTACACAAGCACTCGGCACTAAATAATGTCTCAGTTTTGTGCAAGCATAATATAAGCATAGACATAATTTTTCAATAAATGTATACCTTGTCTCGGCGTCCAATAAGCGCCTGCTCAAATATGTAATAGCATGCTCTTTTCCCTCGGTTTCTTGAGTCAAAACATCACCAATAACTCCTTCCTCTGCTGCAATGTAAAGCCTGAAGGGTTCTCTATGCTTGGGTGCTTTCATCACCGGAGGAGTGCACAAATAGTTTTTGATCATATCAAATGCTTCTTGCTGTTTTGCCCCCCAAGTGAAATCAGCATCATTCTTCAACCGAAGGATAGGAGTAAATGCATCAACTTTCCCTGATAAATTAGCTATGAACCTTCTCAAATAATTGACCTTGCCAAGGAACTTTTGCATATCTCTCTTGCATGTTGGAGCTTCCACTTTCTGTATGGCCTCTATCTTTTTGGGATCAATCTCTATGCCATATTCATGAATAATGAAACCCAAAAACTTGCCAGCTGACACGCCGAAAGCACACTTCAAAGGATTCATCTTCAGTCCATACTTTTTCATTCTTTCAAAAGCTAAACGCAAATCGGCCAAGTGAGATTCAAAAGCATCCGATTTGACAACAATATCATCAATATAAACTTCAAGTATGACACCGAGTAAATCATGAAAAATCAAATTCATAGCCCTTTGATATGTGGCGCCAGCATTTTTTAATCCGAATGTCATCACTGTCCACTCAAATAAACCAAGGAAACTAGGGCATCGAAAAGCAGTCTTGTACATGTCCTCTTCGGCCATAAAAATTTGATTGTATCCAGCATTACCATCTAGAAAACTAATAACCTTATGTCTAGAAGCATCATTAATAAGCATATCGGCTATTGGCATGGGATACTCATCTTTGGGTGTAGCCCTATTCAAATCTCTGAAGTCAATGCACACCCTCAACTTGCCGGATCCCTTCTTCTCCACTTGGACAATGTTAGAAATCCCCTCGGCATACCTGCAAGGTCAAATGAAATTAGCTTCAAGCAGTCGACCAATCTCTTCCTTGATCCGGTCATATGTTTTCGGATTAAACTTTCTGGCCGACTGTTTATATGGTCTAAAACCGGCCTTTATAGGTAACGGATGCTCCACTAGCTCTCGGCTTAACCCCGGCATCTCATGATATTCCCATGCAAAGCAACAAACATATTCTTTCAATAGCTCGATTAACTTAGCTTTACAATCGGCTTTCAAATTTTTGTTTATAAATGTCGGTCGAGTGACTGAACCATCTCCAATATCTACATCTTCTAATGGATCGGCCGACGTAAAACCTCGTCCAAGTTTATCCATGTCATCCAACTCCTCTATAGACTCATACATATCGTTCTCGCTGGACCGATATTTCACAAGACGTTTTTGTAACCACTCGGAGCTAGAATCCATTTAAACATATCATACCTTGGAGCCGATTGCATTCAGTCGGCTTTAAAGAGACGGGCACAAAACCATTCTTGGTCGCGCTGAGAAAATCAAACTCTGATAAGTCACGTCCCGTCAAGCAAGTAGCATTGGGATGTTGCCAATCCACCGATGCATCGGCCAAAGCAACACAGGCCGAGTTATCCGCATGAATGACTTCCACTTCATCATCAACCCACTGAATCAAAAACTGGTGCATAGTGGATGGCACGCACTGGTTTGCATGAACCCAATCACGGCCTAGTATGACGTTGTAGTTACCTTGCACCTCAGCGACAAACAATGCAGTAGCCAAAGTTTTGCTTCCGACTGTAAGCTCCACATACATCACACCTTTGGCTTCAGTTTTTTCTTTGCCTTAAAATCCGTTGAGCACCATATTGGTCTTGATCAATTCTTCATCAGGCAAACCCAATTTCTTGAAAACCGAATAGGGCATAAGATTTACCATAGCACCACCATCAACAAGCATTCGAGTGAGCGGCGACCCATTGATATGCCCTCTAAGATATAATGGTTTCAGATGCGTTACTGGTTCTTTTGACTTCTCGAATATTGCGTTTTTAGGGCCAAAATCCAGCTGAGCCACCTCCCCTTCTTCATCTACAGCACGAAACTCAGCAGGTAAGTAATACACCATATTGATATCCATACCTTCATGAACCGGCGTAGACTCATAGTCCAACATATCAGCCTCCTCTTCGAGTGCATCCACCGATTCTGAAATTTGTCCGAGTGAAGGAGAAGTAAGAAGTGTCACAGACGATGTGATATTTGTTGCATCGTCCTCCTTTGGTGATGTAGGTTTTGTTGTGATAGATGTAGAAGCCATTATATCTTGCATTTGTTTAGGCCTCCACACTTGTTTTGCTGGAACCATGGGTCGAGTGTCACTGAACAACTTATCCCTTTGTTTCTCGGCCTCCTTTTCTGCCATTTCCTGACTCTTTAATCTCTGTAGTTTCCTCTTTTGTGTCTTTGTTAGCCCTGGAGGACACCACTTTGGCTGAGTGTATTTAGGATCTCTCGTTTTTACCTGGCTGGTGCTTGCTTCATGGTCATTGGCCGAGTGCTTTGGCGTGATAGCAAGTATCGGCTCAGTCGGATTGCTATGCACAATCGGCTGTCGTATGGCGAATGTTTCGGTGCCCAAGATAAGTGAGTCGGCATCCATTTTCTCCTTGCCTTTTGCCGACTCAATTGCTGCAACACTTGGTGATTTAACACGCCATTCTTTTCGACTTTCCACATGCATGAAATTTCCACTCGAGCGCACCTTTTTACTCGGATGGAATCCACTCGGATGGAATCCACTCGGATGGAATTCACTCGGATTACTTCCACCTGGGTGCATTCTTACACTCGGATAATTTCCACTCGGTTGCATATTTTGACCAGTCGACTGATAGTCACCGATGTTGAGTCGGCCATTATATGAGTAGTCAAGTCGATCCCAAACAGATTGCGTATACTCTCCTGGAAATTGCGCCCTTGGTCCACTCGGTTTTGTATACCGACTGAACATATCAGCTGATGGTGACCTTGGTCGTTTCAGATGAGTCGGTCGATTGAAACTAGAACCGGCCGAGTGGTTAGCATACTTGGACAGCAACATATCAAAAGTTGGCTTGATCCGCTTGCGCTGCACTTTAGCTTCATTCTTCTTCCACTTGCCAACTTCCGGACTCTTCGGCTTGACAAATTTAACACGAGCATTTTCTTGCACTTGCGGTTGCCCCCCGAGTGTAGGGTTCTTGACGGTGATTTTGATCACTTCCTTGCCATCGGGTTGCTTATAAAGCACAACTTGTCTCCCCAAGACCTTGCTGTCCTCCTTGTCTTTCCTGGGCTCACCAACAATGACATTATCTTTATTAGCATATTCGGCTACCTCCGGCCGAATGAGTAGTTTCTTTCCCTCCAAACCCATGGTATTCATTGGAAAAGGTTGTTTATCAACTTGCATCTCAGAAAAGTTCAATCATCCGTCATTAATGGCCGATTGTATCTGTCGTCGAAAAACATTGCAATCGTTAGTAGCATGAGAAAAAGAATTATGATACTTGCAATAAGCACGCCGTTTTAGCTCTTCAAACGGCGGTAAAGTATGAGATATTCTAATAATCTTAGCCTGCAGCAAAGCATCAAATATTCTATCACACTTAGCAATGTTAAAAGTAAACTTCATCTCTTTATCACGATTCTTGTCAATCGATTTCAGATCATTGCAAGTAAAGGGTTTGGCCTTAGATGGCCAAACAAATTCAGTAGAAAAAACATCACCCTCATCGTCCGAGTGATCACTGTCATATTCCACCATATTCATCTTTGGACGATCGGCTTTGTATCTATGCACTTCTTTGAGGTCTTTGCTTCGGCTTTCCTGAGCCAAAGCCCTTTGTAAGACTTGGTTGATATTTAAGAACTCGTAGCCTTCTAGCTTTTCTCTAATGGGAGTTCTCAAACCACTCAGCACTAGGTCTGCCAAGTCCCTCTCGGTTATCACCAAACTAAAACACCAGTTTTTTGTTTCTCTGAATCTCTTGACATATTCGGAGACCGATTCATCATGCTTCTGTTTAACCGATGTTAGATCTGACAACTTGAGTTCATTGTCGCCGCTATAAAAGTGATCATGAAACTTCTGCTCTAGCTGCGACCAAACCCGAATGGAACCATGGGGTAAAGAAGAAAACCATGAAAATGCGGTACCAGTTAATGATAAAGGAAATAAACGCACTTTCAATTCATTCAATGATCCTGCCTCACCCAATTGTGCTAAATATTGACTAACATGCTCCCATGTGGTTTTTGTGCCTTCTCCATTAAATTTAACAAAATCTGGAATTTTATATCCCGGAGGGCACTAGATGGCATCAAAGTACTCGGGGTACGGCTTTTGGTAAATCCGATTCCGAGGTAACTCAACTCCAAAATTCTCTCGAAGCATTTTAGCCATCTCCTCTCTAAGATTAGCTAGACCATCATCCATAGTGGACGATGAAGCTTGTGGCAGTGGCATAGGAGGAGCAGGGTTACTAGCTGTAGGTAGGAATTGTGGCATGTACGTCGACCCATAATTTGGTAATGGTCGGGTGGATGTAGCTGTAGGTAGGGTTTGGTTCGGCGTTGCCACCGAACCTGGCATGCTCATAATAGGATTAATGGGTGCAGCCACAATCTGATTTGTTTGGGTAGGATAATAAGTCATCGGCATGGGAGGCGCCGATGAGATGGGCAAAGACAGATTAGGGTTTTGCACACTAGCAGCTACACCATCATTACCACTAGACGATTGAGATATATTCTTCTGAGCATTAGTATTTTCTATGAAAGTTTGATAGACTAGATTGTTACCATCAGCAATACGACTTTCAATCTCAGCCCACTGCTCAGGAGAAAAGGCAGTACTTACAGAAGGTTTAACCTGTTCAGTTTGAAGAGGAGGGAACTTGATTTCTTCAATCGGAGTGATGTTGCCCTGGCGATCTTTCTTGAATTTTGCAAGGAGCTCCCGCAGGTCCTTCTCCTCGCGCGCCTTCTTGTACTCCTCATAGACTTGGCGATGATCGGCCGATATCTCATCAAGACTGGGCTTAATGATGTTATCGGCGTCTACCTCAGATGGCTTGGGAAGATCGGACATGGTGGATGATGATGATTGATCTTCGTTCCCCAGCGGAGTCGCCAAAAAGTGTGTTGACACACGAACACGTCACGTGTACCCTCGACGCTGGGGGTGATGCACCGCAACTCACGTCGAAGGAGACCCGACCGACAGCGCGATACGTAAGACAGTCGACGGGCGCTTTTGCAGACCCGAAAACCCCACACCCCCGGGAGGGACCCCGTCAGGGAGTGCGGCGGCTATGGGCTGCCCTAGGTCGATTCGCTCGCCCCTAGAGCGTCAGGATTCGCAGCTCTCAAATACGAAGAACAGCGAAGAACGAGAGAGAAAAACGGTGGAGAGATAAAACGTAGATGAAAAAGTAGTATATTGATTTGTTCGATTGTGTGTTGTTTAATCGGCCATCACCCCCAACATATATAAGAGGTGGCTGGACTTCCTGTATAAGTAAAGGATTCATCTAGGCTTTCCTTACAAGAAAAATTACATGAATTCACGTCCTAGAGTTCTAATTCTATTCCAACTCGGATTAAGTCTGAATCTGGCCCAAACTCTGTCTTCCTTCTTGCGCGGGCCGCCGGGCTTGCATATGATCTCCGATCAAGACGGCCCAAATATAAAACTCGTGCGCCTCGATGATACGAACAACTCTCATGTTGATCGCCTTTTCAAATAAGGCCATCTTGAATACTTTTTGAGGTCATCTTTATCCTCCAGTCGGACTCGGTCTTGCGGTAGACTGGATTATCCGAGTCTCGTAGTGAATTTGTAGGCTATATAGTATCTCTAATGATGATGACTCCAAAATCAAAGTTTACCGTCTTGATGATACGCACAACTTCTGTATTGAAAACTTCTACATCTGAGGTCATCTTGATAAACTTTCAGGCATATGTTCAATTTCACTCGGATTCGAGCTCATCCACTCGGATTAGAGTCATTCACTTGGATCGTCCGACTAGACTTTTCACTCGGAGGTTTAGAGTCTTTCACTCGGAATACAATTTTCACTCGGATGACAATATTTTCACTCGGAAGACAATATTTCCACTCGGATGACTATATTTCCACACGGAAGGCATTATCTTATTCGATCGGCAAGTTTTCGCCCCGATGGTAATCTTTTCACTCGGAATATTTTTCACCTGGAGGACAATTTCACTCGGATGACCATATTTCCACTCGGATGACTATATTTCCACTTGGATAATAATAAGTTCATCAGGTCAGCAAACTTTCACTCGACCGGTAAATTTTCACTCGACCGTAAACTTTCACTCGGATGGTAAACTTTTCACTCGGATTTTCCGAGTGAAAACATAGCCTGATCTTGATTTGTCTCTCCAGGCCTCATACGACCTCGGATTGAGACGAATTATATATGAAAATCGATCGGCTCGACGAGACGAAACTTTTCTGTGTTGAAGGTTTTTTCAATTCAAGGCCGTCTTGATGGCCGAATTACTCGCACAACCCATCAGACAAGTGTCTGGCACCTCGCGCCATATTTCCGTTGAGGTTCGGTCTGCAGCGTATTGCCTCTAACTTTTGCATATGAACTCGGATTGACATGATTTATATATCAAAATCGATTGCCTCGACGAGACGAAGACAATTCCTTAAGTGTTCTCCTTCATCTGAGGTCATATTGAGGGCGTAATCGACCGAAAAGCACTCAGAACATTAAATTTTGTCACTCGGAGTACAGCTTCGGCCACTGAGATGAGGTCGAATGGCGATAGCCTAAACATCAAAGTTGTTCCACTCGACGATATGAAACTTTCTCATGCTGAAAACCCTTTCACTCTGTATCTTCCCAAAATCAGGTGTCAACAACGTGTTCATCTCATGCATCCGAGCTTTTTCCCCGTTGTCCGTTTTGCATTCCGGCGCTCCTATGTCCTCCGGTGTCCCCTTTTGCTTCTTTTCGCGTGTGGGTGTTAAAAGTTTTCGGATTGGACCGGGACTTGCCAAGCAGCCTTCGTTTACTACCGGTAGACCGCCTGTCAAGTTTCGTCCCATTTGGACTTCGTTTGATACTCCAACGGTTAACCGAGGAACTGAGAAGGCCTCGTGTGTGTTGCAGCCCAACAACTCTCCAGAATGGCCCAAAACCCACCAAAACCCCCTCCATCATCTCGGTCGTTCGATCACGATCGCGTGGCCGCAAACCGTGCTCAATTTGGAGCCTCCTAACTCCTCCTATGTATAAAAAGGCAACTCCCCCGAAAATCCCGGGTCATTCTACCCCTAACCCTAGTCTCCTTTCCCTCTCCGCGCCGGACGTGTTCGTCCGTCGCCGGACACGCCGCCTCTCATGTCCAACCACGGGGCGCCACGTGTCGCCGTCCAGCCGCCCACCGCGCCAGCCCGCCTGGCCCGAGGCCGGCCCTCCCCGCGCCCCGACTAGGGCCGCGCCCCGCCGCTCACGCCGCCTGTGCGCGCCACCGCCGTTCGCCGCCTCCGCCCGCCACCAACCGCGTCGGCCGCCGCGTCCCTCGCCGGCCGGAGCAGAGCTCCACCGTGGCCGAGCCCCCGTGTTCGCCGGCCGCCTCGGGCGTCGCCCTCCTTGCCGACCGCGCCCCAGCCGCTGCCTCGCCGCGTCTCGTCGCCGTCCTCGCCAAGTCCGGCCCCCGGCAAGCCCCGCGTCGCCGGATCTGGCACACTCTGTCCTCTTCGACCGTCTATAGTGTTTCCGGCGAACCTCGTACCGCGTGCACAAACCCTAAATCCAGATCTGGGAGGTTGACTTTTGCCCTAGTTCCAGTAATTTTTTAGCATTTTTCATCGCATCATAACTTTGCATCCGTGGCTCCGTTTTGGGCGTGTAGAATATCAAATTGTTCGTCTCGATGAGTACTTCATTTCATTCCATTGCACCATGTTCTTTTGAGTTCATCTTGAAGCCATAAATGCTGTCACAAGAGTGCTATGCAATGTTAGTTTCAGATTCTTATCAGAATTTGGACATTTGTCATTTTTGCCATGATTAATGTGTGCCTCTTATGAATTTGAGCCCTACATGTGTTTTGAAGTATGCCATGCCATCTTTATAGGGGTGTATGCCATGTATTTTTGTGATCTCTGTGGTGACTAGCACAAGCATGCAAAGTATCCCTCGTAATGTTGCTGATTTCAGGGACTTAGAATTCTTCTAAGTCTTTTCCCTAATAATATTTTTATGCCATATATTCTTGTTGCTACAGAGTGATCCATGCCTCTTTTGAGCATGTTTAGTAAGGATGATTTAGAGATATTTTTATGCTCTATCCATCCATGTCTTTGTTTGCAATTATGGAGAACCCTAGCATGACTCAATCAAGCTCTACTTTTGTTATAAAATGTTCCTGGCAGATTGTTTACATGTTAATCAATTTTGCCAAGGTTGTTGTAGTTGATCCATGCATGCTATGAGGTTGTTCTTGCCATGTTTAGCTTCTATGCCATGTCTATTTGCTGGGTGTATGCTTAGTTTGTCATGCCATGCTTTGTGGTGAGTGCATCAAGCTCGCAAACATGCCTACGTGAATCTGTTTTGCCATGTTCCAGTTTTCTGCTAAGTCTGAATCTGTTAACGAAAGTTGCTATCTTCACTTGGTTGCCATTGTATTTTCTGATCCCTTTTGGCTTATGGTCAGTAAGGGACTTTTGTTGTATGCTTTGAGTAGCTCCAGGCCATTCTTTGATTTGCCATGATATGTTCCTGTAGCATGTTGTTATCTTGCTCTAAACATTGCTTCCTGATGTTAATTCCTGACATGGTGTTAATTTCACTAAGTCTGTAAGCTGATATCTTTTGCACTTTTGCCATGCTTGTTTGAACCTGCTATTGAGTGAATTAGCCGTAGCTCAGTGTTCATCTTTTGTCAAGCATCTTGAGTGGATCACTGCCATGTGCTTTGTTGTTATGTTAGAGTGCAGTAGCTTGTTCTTCTTGATGCATTTAGATGGCCTCGTGCTGTTAATCACAGCTTTGTGCCATTATTGTTTTGCTTGCCATTTGCAAACCATGCATCCGATTCTGGTGATATTTATATCAATTTTGACCGAAATCAACTCATATTTCCAGCGGTACTCTTGGTTTTCCAAGTTGAGGCCAGGTTCAATCTTTCCTTCCCAAAACATGCATATGCATTGCATATCACGTCCCGCATGTCATGTCATGTTTTGCATCATGTTGCTTGCGCATTGCATCGTGGTTGATTGTGTCTCCCTTTGCTTGTGTTCTTGCTTTGGGTAGAGTTGTGAGACGAGCACGTGATCGAGGAACCCGTTGAGTACGCTTACGAGGATCAAGCTAACATCAACTTGGAGAACTTTGCAGGCAAGATGACCATACCCTCGAAATCACTTCTATCTTTGCTTGCTAGATGCTCGCTCTATTTCTATGCTTATGCTACCATACCTACCACATGCTTTATCATGCCTCCCATATTTCCATGTCAAACCTCTAACCCACCTTGTCCTAGCAAACCGTTGTTTGGCTATGTTACCGCTTTGCTCAGCCCCTCTTATAGCGTTGCTAGTTGCTGGTGAAGATTGGAGCCGTTCCTTGTTGGAACATTTTTATTGTTGGGATATCATTATTATAACTTGTCTATTTTTAATGCATCTATACACTTGGTAAAGGGTGGAAGGCTCGGCCTTATGCCTGGTGTTTTGTTCCACTCTTGCCGCCCTAGTTTCCATCATACCGGTGTTACGTTCCTTGATTTTGCGTTCCTTACATGGTTGGGTTATAATGGGAACCCCTTGACAGTTCACCTTGAATGAAATGCCTCCAGCAAAGCCCAACTTTGGTTTTACCATTCGCCACCTAGCCTCTTTTCCCTTGGGTTCTGCGGACTCAGTGGTCATCTTTATTTTAAACCCCCTGGGCCAGTGCTCCTCTGAGTGTTGGTCCGAACAGAGTAGACTGCGGGGCCACCTCGGGGCAACTTGAGGGTTGGTTTTACTCGTAGGATGTCTCATCCGAGTGTGCCCTGAGAACGAGATATGTGCAGCTCCTATCGGGATTTGTCGGCACATTCGGGCGGTTTTGCTGGTTTAGTTTTACCATTGTCGAGATGTCTTGTAACCGGGATTCCGAGTCTGATCGGGTTGTCTCGGGAGAAGGAATATCCTTCGTTGACCATGAGAGCTTGTGATGGGCTAAGTTGGGACACCCCTGCAGGGATTTGAACTTTCGAAAGTCGTGCCTGCGGTTATGGGCGGATGGGAATTTGTTAATGTCCGGATGTAGAAAATCTGAAACTTAACTTAATTAAAATGAATCAACAGAGTGTGTGGCCGTGATGGTCTCTTTTCGGCGGAGTCCGGGAAGAGAACATGGTCTCGTGTTATGCTTGATCGTAGGTTGTTCTAGGATCACTTCTTGATCATAGTTTCTCGATCGTGCCTTGCCTTCTCTTCTCGCTCTCTTTTGCGTATGTTAGCCACAATATATGCTAGTGCTTGCTGCAACTCCACATCATACCTTTTACCCTACCTATAAGCTTAAATAGTCTTGATAGCGAGGGTGTGAGATTGATGAGTCCCCTTGACTCACAGATTCCTTTCAAAACCAGATGCAGGGACTGATGATACCATTCCAGGAGATTCGGCTGAGCTCAAGTGGGAGTTCGATGAAGACTCGGGCCGATACTACGTTTCCTTTCCAGACGATCAGTAGTGGAGCCCAGTTGGGTCGATCGGGGACATTATGCATTTGGGGTTGTCTTTATTTTGGTTCCATAGTCGGACCTTGATTCTATCTGGATGATTGTAATGATTTATTTATGCTATTGTGTGAAGTGGTGATTGTAAGCCAACTATGTACCTTTTTCCTTATTCAGTACATGGGATGTGTAAATATTACCCCTCTTGCGACATTGCCTACAATGCGGTTATGCCTCTAAGTCGTGCTCCGACACGTGGGAGATATAGCCGCATCGTGGGTGTTATACCCTAGAGGCACCCCGAACCTAGCCAGATCCTCTTCGTGCTTCACGGAGACACGGCGACGGGATGACCCACCACCGCCTCCAAAGCGGGCGCGGCGGCTGGTCATGGCCATTGCTACTGGAGCTGTCACTGGAGGAAGAGCCGTCGTAGCGGGACAAGATGCAGCTGCCCCCGAGGGCAGGCTTGCCCCCATCCTCGTCGCGACCGTCCCAGAGACCGAGCACCTCCTCACCATCGTTTGCCTCAGGGCAGCACCCGGCGCGACGACCATCTTCCCCAAACACCCGCACGAAGAGGGTTGATTCGCCGTCGTACTTGAAGTGGAGGGCGCACCGCCGACCCAAGCCGCGCGCTGGGGCGAACGTCTGCCAACTGCGGGACAGGGCTATGTTGTCCGTAGCGGAAGTCGCGACTGCAACCCAAGAGGCCTTGCCGCAGCAACCATCTGCCTGCAGCCAGAGTCCACCTGGACCGGAGGCCGGCAGCTCATTGGCAAAGAAGCACGGAAGTTGGAGCCAGTTGCTGGCTGGGTTCTCCGACTAGACGACAAAGTCCGGTGACACTTCGCCAAAGCACGCATCCCCTTGTAAGTTGGATCGCCATGGCTGGGACGACCCAGTCCGCATGCCATGGCGCCACTCCGACAGTGGGCTGCGACAGAGGACGTGGTGTGCTCACGTGGACGGCCACGTCCGCGCTTGAGCGCCGGTGAGCCGGGTCCCTCGCGAGGGGCCTTTCCCTTCTCGTCGGCGGAGAACTTCCTCCGTTGCGCCAGTGGTGGCACAACGAGCAACGAAGCGGGGAAGAAGAAGCTAGGAGTGGAGCGAGGAAGAAGAAGCAGCAAGCGAGGAAGAGATGGGTGACGGGGGCTCCGCCCCCTCCCCATTTATAGCAAGAGGAGGCCAACCGGCACCTCCCACGCCCGCAGGTAATGATGGTTTCCCTTGCATGTCGCAGGGACTCGTCAAGTCGTGCAGTCGCCGAGGCAGCGTGAGGAAGCGGAGGCGCCCACGACCAATCAACCGCCACACGTCAACTAACGCCGCAGGCTTTGGGGGCCCGCGGTGCTCTGTGCTTGGCCCTTGGCTTCGCCGCGAAGCCAAGCCCGACCGCACCTTGGGCCCGGGGGCTACTGTCGGCGTCCTGGGAATGGGTGTCCCCAGACTTTCCTGCCTGCGGCCCGCTGCGTGGCTAAGCCAGCAGGCCGTACGACCCATCCTCATCAACAAGGTATCCAAGACCCTCGCGAGGGGCCAAGCCTCGCGAGGAGGACGACACGAGACCACCTCTGGAGCGGCCTAGACAAGCTGGCTCACGAGCAGCGGAGATATCAAGGCGAGGCGAACCTCACGAGGCTCTCGTGACGTGAGCCATGACGATCGACACCAGGCGGGCGCCAGGCGGGCGCCAGCACACGCAGCGTCCTTGTTTCCTCTTTGGTGCTAAGGAAACTAGCGCATGCGAGGAGTACCAAGGCATCAGGAAAAGGTTGCCATTTTGGCGCAACAAGACCAAGACCAGAAGGACGGCAAGACGGAGGTCATCGTGGAGCCCAAGACGGTGTCACCACCAGAGCCTTTCGCAGGCGCAGACCACCTTTTGTCAGGATAGCTTGTACTAGCTGCCCCCTTCAAATTAGCCCGCCGTTGTTGGCTCCCTTCCCGCTCAATATTTGGGAAGAGGACCAGGGCCTCTATAAGTAGAGCTAGCCAACCCCATAGAAAAGGGGGGCAAGGAGATGGCATCTTAGATCACTCTCTCACCCATACAAGTTAGCCACGCACAAGAACACCTCAATCTCAGGAGGCTGTTCTTCCCCTTGTATTGTTCATCATCAGCCCAAGAGGCAATCCACCACCACCACACTGGAGTAGGGTGTTACACCTCAACAGTGGCCTGAACCAGTATAAATCATGTGTCTTTCTGTGTTGCAAGTTCGTCGAGATCGTCTGCGAGATCTTAGTGAGCTAGGGCATAGATCGGTAGGAGGGAAAGGCTTCGCACGCACCCCAGTGTTTGAACCTTAAGGGTTTGCCGGAACCCCACATCCGACAGGCACCCCTGGAGTGGGCACTGATCCTGACGAGGTTCCGGCTGTGATGCCGCCCTCCTGAGGTCATGCGCGGCACAACTTCTTCTTCTTCTTGGGGATGGCATTAGGTGGGCCCTCGCCCTTGCTATCGGGGTCGTCGATTGCCACAGCTTGGAAGGCTCACTCGAGGGAGCACACCGCATCTCTTTCTTCACATAGGACCGTGATGATCCCGCCGCTTCCCGACATCTTGAGGACATTGTAGCCGTGATGGGTCACCGCCATGAACTTGGCCAGGGATGGATACCCGAGGATGGCATTGTACGGCAGATGGATGTGCGCGACGTCGAAGTCGATGAGCTTGGCGCGGTAGTTCTTGTGTTCCCTGAAGTTGATAGGGAGGCGGACCTGCCCTATCGGTGTGGTGGAACCGTCGGTCACTCCTGAGAAAGGATTGGTGGGCTGAAGCTGGTCATACGGCACTTGGAGATTGTCAAACGTGTCGACGGGCAGGACGTTGAGCCCTGCGCCGCCATCGATGAGGGTCTAGGTAACTTGCACATTGCTGATGACTGGGGAGCAAAGCATCGGGAGGGCGCTAGTGGTAGCTGCGCACTTGAGCTGGTCTGCCGAATTGAACGTAATGGGGCACTGGGACCATCTGAGTGGGCGTGTGGCTTCAAGCTTCGGGAGGACTGCATTCACTTCACGAGCAAACTGCTTGAAGACACGCTGCGAGGCTGGGGCCTAAGCTCCACCCAAGATGCAGGCGATAGCACGCGGTTCCTGGAAGCCCCAAGCCCCCTCGTCCTGATGGTGTTCGTCATTCCTTCTTGGCAGTGGTGGTAGTGGAGGGAGTTCGGCGTTGCCTTGAGGGCGATCCTCACGAGGCTTATCCCTCCAGGCGCCCTCGCGAGGATGATCCTGCTAGCGGTCCTCACGAGGCCGGTCGCGCCACTCCTGGCACGGGCCACAGTCATCCTAGCGTCCGCCACCATGTCCTCCTCCTCGGTCGTAGCCCCGGTCGCCGCGCTCGGGGCGTCGAATGAAGCGCCCTTCGCGAATGGCTCTGAGCTCTTGACAATCGCTGGTGTTGTGGGTGTTCAGGTTGTGGAAGGCGCAGAACGGACAGATGTCCTTGGATGACTCTGGCTGGTCTTTGCCATGCTTGGTGTCTGATTCCACTGCGAGCACGGCTGCTCCTTTGCGCTTCACGTCCTTGGCCTTGGCTTTCTTCTCCTCTGGGTCCACAGCAGGGAGCTCGAGGAGGGAGAGGCGCCCCTCCTCAGCTCTAGCACACTTGGTCGCGATGTTGAACAGCTCCAGGGTCATGTACAACTCTTCATGGATGGCGAGATCCTCCTTCATCTTGACGTCGCGGGCGCCATCAGAGAATGCAAAGATGATGGCCTCGTCGGTCACCTTGGGGATCTTGATCCGTGCGCTGTTGAAGCACTGAATGTACTTCTGCAGGGTCTCTCCTGGTTGCTGCTTGATGCGGCGCAGGTCGCCCGCGACCGGGGGGCTGTCGCGAGTGCCCTGGAAGTTGGCGATGAAGCGGGTGCGCATTTCGTCCCAGGAGGAGATTGAGCCCGGAGGCAGGTTCAGGAGCCAGGAGCGGGTGCCCTCCTTAAGAGCCATGGGAAACCAGTTCGCCATGACTTTCTCATCGCTGTTGGCCGCTTCGATGCTCAACTCATCGAGCTGCAGGAACTCCTCGGGGTCGGGGGTGCCGTCGTAGCGAGGAGGTAGATCCGGCTGGAACTTGCCCGGCCAGGTGACGCTACGCAGCTCAGGGGTGAAAGCACGACAGCCAGCTGTGGTCACCAGGACCCGCCTTGGGGGTGGGGCTTGGTCTTTATGGGGTCCTCGCCCTGCCGCTACAGGTGGCGCACGGACTTGCCGCAACAGCCGGTCCTAGCGCGGTGGCGCGAGGAGCAGCGGAGCGTTTTGTTGCGGCTGAGGGACTTCTTGACAGCTTCTTTCTTCACGCGCGGGCACGGGGCGCGGCGGGTTGCGTCAAGGAGCCGCACGTCTTGGCGCTAGGGAACTGTCTTGGGGCTGAGGTGGTGGAGGTGCTCCGTGAGGTACGTCGCCCGTAGCTAGTGGAGGGCGAGGCGGAGAGAGGGACTGCGCAGAAGAGCCCCCTGCGGCGCGGACAAGCTTGGCGATGCGGTCGAGCCAGTCCTCATAGAGGTCGTCGACCAAGCGATAGCGCAGGAGCTCGTGCGCCATGAGGAGCGTGGCCCGTGTGTCCATGGGAGGGCGATTTGCATGGGAAGAAGGACCACCCGGGTCAGCGATGGAGTGGCGGTGCGGCTGTCCCGCCGCACCGAGGGGTGCAGCGAAGATGCTTGCTGCTCGTGCCCCGCAAGGCCGGTGGCGGTGTTGGCAGCAGGCGATGGGGAACGATGAGGTGGCCGGCCGACGGGAGCTGTCGGGTGGTTGGTGCGACATATGCCAACGGGTGGCTTATCATTGTGGGAGCCAATAAAACATCGCCGGTGCCTGGAAACGGGACAAGTCGAAGACATGCACACCGGCGGATCTTACCCATCTTCGGGGCTCTCCGTGGAGATAACACCCCTACTGCTGCTCTGCGGGGTCTCCGCATGGTCACTAGATCGAAAAGTAGCTACAAGAGGCTCCTTGAGCTGTTCGATGAAAGGATGGAGAAGGGCAAGGCCCGCCTGCTCCTCCTCTCGATGTGGTGTCTAAAACTACTGGAAAAGGAATCCCCCTGCATGGGTGCCCTGGGAGGTTTATATAGGCCTACCCCCCAGGGGTACAATGTTAATCCGACTGGGCGCGGGCCCCAGCCGTCTGTGTCTACACCGACCGGCTTCTCCGTCGACCAATGGGCCCGCCGACTGGTGGACCCCGCCGGCTGTCGGACTTCTGGTTGACAGGCCGGTCCCACAGCTCGGGGGTCTTGTCGGAGGCTGGTTACTGTTGCCTCGCCTCTGGTGACAATGGCCTCGTCGTGGTAAGCATGGCTACAGTGCCACCGCCGGGCGGCTTATTGCTGTAGCCTTACCTCGTCTTATCTCCTTAATGGGGCGCCCCCTTCGAGGTGTGAACTAGCCGGCTATTGGGAATCGGCTACACGCCAGGCCGACTAGGGGAGGCCTGGCCGCCTTTAGGCATCTCCCTGGCTGAGAGGGCCTGCCACCCACGGCGCACTTTGGCCATGCGTGTCCCAGGATTCAGGGGTGGCAGGTTTCCCTGTAGCCATGCCCCGTCTCATCGCCGTTATGTGGGTGCAGACTCTGAGGGCACAATCTTGGCCGCCTGCTCGGGGAGCCGGCTTCTTGGAATCGGCCTTCTTGCGGCCGGCTTCTTGGAGCCGGCCCTCTCGTGGTTTCCTTCACGAGGATTTCAGGGCTAGGCCGCCTTTGTGTAGCCGGCCAGAGAAGTAGCCAGCCGGGGGAAGGCGGCCCCATGTCTTGGACGTTTGAAGGCTTGAACGGCCTATAATTTTTCTAAAGAGCCAGGGGGAGCCGGCTAGGCTACCCGTGGTCATTTACTCCGACAGTAGTCCCCGAAGCTGGTTGGGCTCTGAGGCAGAAAAAAGACGAGAAGCTCAGTCAGCTTCCTATATTGAGGAGCCGGAGACTGGGAGCCGGCTTTGATTAGGTGTGATGTCTTCATGGAAGTTTCAAAGCTTGAAGGCGGGAACCAGTCGGCGCGAGAGTCAGGCTGCGAGCTGACCGCTCGTCGCCTGCGCGCCACGTGGCATGCTACGGCTGGAGGGGCCTGCTAGCCCACGCGCGCGCTGGGACGCTGCTGAAAGTGCAACTATCCCTAGGTGGTTTTGGTAATTCATAACAACATATAGCTCATTGAGCTAATGCTGTTCCAAGATGATTATTTCAGGAAAGCTCAATGATTGGCATGGCATGGATGTGAAAGTGGAACCCTCAAAATGCTAAGGACAAAGGATTGGCTCAAGCTCAAAAGCTCAAGACTCTTCATTTTATATTTTAGTGATCCAAGATCACATTGAGTCCTTAGGAAAAGCCAATACTATCAAGGAGGGATGAGGTGTTGCTTAATGAGCCTCTTGCTTCATGTGCTTAGTGATATGCGCCAAAACCCTCAACTACTTTCCCATATCCACATATGACCTAAACCCTAAGCCAAACTCGGTCCTACCGATTTTTCCTATCCGGCGCCACCGAGTTTCACTTGTCATTAGCCACTGCTAAACCCTAGCAATTCGGTCCTACCGATAGGGATCTCGGTCTCACCGAAATGGGGTTGCAAACTCTCTGTTTCCGTTTCGTAACTTTTCGGTCCCACCGAAAGAGCGAATCGGTCCCACCGAGATTGCAATGTAAACTCAGTGTTTCCCCTTTGTAACTTTTCGGTCTCACCGAGTTCCACTCGGTCTGACCGAAAGAGCAAATCGGTCCCACCGAGTTTGCCTGACCAACTCTTTGGTTAGCTAATTACCAAATTCGGTCTCACCGAGTTTGCGTAATCGGTCTCACCGAGATTACGTTATGCCCAAACCCTAACCATATCGGTCCTACCGAGTTGCATGTCAGTCCCACCGAAAATCACTAACGGTCACTAGGTTTACTTTTTCGGTCCGACCGAGCTTATTGATTCGGTCCCACCGAGATTGGAAAACTGTGTAACGGTTGGATTTTGTGTGGAGGCTATATATACCCCTCCACCTTCTTCTCATTCGAAGAGAGAGCCATCAGAACACACACACCATTCCAACTCATATGTTCTGAGAGAGAACCACCTACTCATGTGTTGAGACCAAGACATTCCATTCCTACCATATGAATCTTGATCTCTAGCCTTCCCAAGTTGCTTTCCACTCAAATCCTCTTTCAACCAATCCAAATCCTATGAGAGAGAGTTGAGTGTTGGGGAGACTATCATTTGAAGCACAAGAGCAAGGATTTCATTACCTACACACCATTTGTTACTTCTTGGAGAATGGTGTCTCCTAGATTGGCCAGGTGTCACTTGGGAGCCTCCGACAAGATTGTGGAGTTGAACCAAGGAGTTTGTAAGGGAAAGGAGATCGCCTACTTCGTGAAGATCTACCGCTAGTGAGGCAAGTCCTGTGTGGGCGATGGCCATGGTGGGATAGACAAGGTTGCTTCTTCGTGGACCCTTTGTGGGTGGTTGCTTCTTCGTGGACCCTTCATGGGTGGAGCCCTGTGTGGACTCACGCAACCGTTACCCTTGGGTGGAGCCCTGTGTGGCCTCGCGCAACCGTTACCCTTCGTGGGTTGAAGTCTCCATCAACATGGATGTAGGATAGCACCACCTATCCGAACCACAGGAAAAACATCCGTGTCTCCAATAGCGTTTGAATTCTCCAAACCCTTCCCTTTACATTCTTGCAAGTTGCATGCTTTACTTTCCGCTGCCAATATACTCTTTGCATGCTTGCTTGAATTATGTGATGATTGCTTGACTTGTCCTAAATTAGCTAAAATCTGCCAAGAACTAAAATTGGGAAAAGGTTAAGTTTTTATTTGGTCAAGTAGTCTAATCCCCCCCCCTCTAGACATACTTTCGATCCTACAGCCGCCGCAGTCCGGGGCCCGCCACTATAGGGCATCGTCCTGCGCACGGATCTTCTCAGCGGCGGTTACCGCACGCCGTGAAGGCGTAAACAATCGCGCGCCTCCATGGTCCTTCCGGGCCAGGTCGCTGTCTCACGGTGGGGCCGCCTCCGTTGCACGGCTCCGGGTGATGATCCAGTCGGAGGGTCTGACTGGGGCCGACCTGGTGGCCGCCTTCGTGGAGCGCCGAGTGCTCCCGCTCCAGGGCCGACCTCACATGATTTTCCAGATGAGCGGCCGCTTCGACCCATGCCGGCTAAGCACCAAGGAGATGCCTCATGCCGAGGTGTCTTACATGGTGAACTATATTGCCAACTACAAGCTCAGCAAAGAGTGGCAGTAAGGCAAGGAGCCGTACTCTCGCGCCAATCCTCCGCCTACGGTAAGTTTCTCTTCCTTTCTTCTTTTCTTGTCGCTGGGCTCATGATGGCCGACTCTTGACCAGTCGGCTTGTTTTTGGCAGAATCCCATGCTTCCACCGGCCACCGGGGCTGCGGGGATGGAACGCCAGTTCCTCCCCGACCGCACGATGGACGACGTTGACGACCCGGACCTGGGGGCGGCCACCATGGAAGATGACGTCGCAGGGGAAGGCGGCGAGGCAGGCGGCTCTGGGCTCGGGGCCGGCTTCGAGGACTGGCCGGATGATGACGAGGCCGAAGTCATTCCGCGCCGCTGACCGGCGCCCGATCATCAAGGCGCGGGCCCATCTGCCGCGCCGGCTGCTCATGGTGGCGCGCTGAAATGCCGGGCCGCGTCGACCCACTTCGGCAGTCGGCCCAAGAAGCCCAAGAGTACCGCGGCGGCGACAAAGTGGGACGAAGCGGCCACGAAGGCGGCCCGCTTCTGCAAGGTGGTGAAGCAGCCACAGGCGGTTTCAGCGTAAGTGTTGTTTTTCTTACGCCTTTCTTTTTCTTCTTCGGTTGATATTCTTCTAAGCCTTCTTCTTGACTCATCGAAACAGGGCCCCACTTTCTCTCGAACGGGCCCCTGCCGCCTCCATAGTCGGACCCGCGGGAAAGTCCTCAAGCTCCCGCCGAGTGGATCCCCGCGTCGATCTCCTAGAGGCGACGGAGCGAAAAGCGTGGGAGGCGCGAAGGAGCGGGAGGTAGAGGAGCGGAGGGCGGCTCGTGAGGCGAAGGAGAAGTCGGCGGAAGCGCAAGCCGGCGCGGCTGCCAAGGCCCAGGCGGAGGCCGCGACCGCAGAGAAAGAGGCGGATGCCCTGTAGAACCAGCCTCCGCAGCTCGTCATCCCCCTCCGCGCCACGGCTCCCGACATCCCAGTGCCCCCGACGGAGGAGGCCGGCCGCGGCTAGCCGGTGATGGAGAGGGAGGCGGCGTCGTCGCCGCCGACTGGAACGGGCCAAGGAGGCCGGCCCGATGCGCCGCTCGTGGAGCCGGTTGGAGGCGAGCCAACTGTGGGGGCGGATCTTGTGGTCTCGTCACCGTCTCGTCGGCGCGCGGGGAAGCCGACTTCGGCGCCGGATCCGCAAAAAACTGTGGGCGCCAACTCGTCGGCTCAGGACCTGGAAGCGGCCAGCGATAGCTCATCCGGGTGGACGCCGGGCGGCGAGACGGCTGTGCTGAACGTGGCGGCGCAGGACGTCCGGAACCGGCTTCAGGCCCAAGCTACCACGCTGAAGCAGTATACTCAATAATTTCTCAGTGCACCCACTGGGGGCACGTCAGTGCACCCACTGGGTGTAGTCCCCGAGTTCCGAGACGGCTGCTGAGCAGGCGGCTTGGAACTTCTTGGTAGACTTTGATTGCCGTCTTGTTCTTACCCGTATCTCTTATCTTATCTGCAGGAGTATCATAACCTCCGCACAGCGGCCTTCAACTCCCAGGCCCAGGAGTTGAATCAGAAAGCCACCGATCTGACCGAGAGGCAGAGTAAGTGCTTCATCTTTTGTCTCAAGTGGGGGCGCGTCAGCGCACCCACTGGGTGTAGTCCCCGAGATTCGGGTCGACTGCTGAGCAGTCGGATCAGATCTTTTCCTAACGACTTCTTTCTTCATATCTGCAGGGGCCAATGCTGACTTGAGGAGCCAGCTAAGCGGGGCCCAGACCGCCCTTCGCGCCAAGGAGGCCGAGTGCGCCGCCCTGGCTCAGGAGCGTGATCGCCTAGCCAAGAAACTGGCCCACCAGGAGGAGAGCCACAAGGCGGCCCTGAAGGAGGCGTAGGACAGCGAGGCCGCCCTCAAAGCCGAATATGAGACCGAGGCGGCGAACTGGGCCGAGGCAAGGCAGGCGCTGAGTCAAGGCTACATCCGGGTGGAAGACTTAATCGACAGTATGCTGCCTTCTTCTTCATTTCTTTGCCTGCCTCCTGCCATCTGGTTCGTCTTTTTGATTTGTGCTGCTGCTTTCTTCTTTGTGCAGATTACTTTCCCGGCTACTCTGCTGCCGCCTCACAAGCCATCGAGGCCCACCGCGACACGCGACGGCAGGCAGGGGTCGAGATCGCGCCGGGCGCCGGCCGGTCACTTGAGGAGCAATTTCTGGCGATTCAAGCCCGCCTGCAGCCGGCTCACCGCCTGCTCTGCCGGCTTCAGCGTGCCGGGGCGCAAGTGCTGGCCGCTCTCTGGCCTGGCGAGGTGATTCCGCGCACCCCAAGTCGGACTGTCGATTGGCTGGAGGTTGCAGTCGGCCGCTTCCAGGCTTGGAAGGCGTCAGCTGCCCGGTCCGGTGCTGGGCGGGCGCTGGAGTTCGACCGAGCTTGGTATCCTAGGCTGAGCTTGGACCAGCTGAACACCTGGCGTTAGGAGGCCGATGAGGAACTGGAAGCTGTGCGGCCGGCTATTGTCTAGCGTGCCTCAGTGATCGCCGAGTACACCGACACCAGTGCCTTTGCCCCTGAGGTGGATGATGCCGGCGTCGCTCAGCAGGAGGAGTGGTTCGGCCTGAACCCGACAGAAGGTGAGGACTCGGCGGAGGAGATTGCTTCCAGCGATGAGGGCGAAGGGGAAGAGGGAGAGGATGGTGAAGACGTGCCAGACGGCGAAGCGACCAGCCCGCCTCAGCCTGATCGTGCCTCCAGCAACGAGGCGCGCGCAAGCGTGCCGCCTGCAAGAGGTGGTGATCATGCCAAGACTTGCCAGCCGGCCACTCCTCCAGCCGGCACTGCCGTCTCCACCGACCTGCCCGACTCGCCCGTCGCTCCCTTGGCCTGATCTGCCATCCTTGCTTTTCCTGTTCGTTACTCTTTTGAAAAACTTTTATTAAATTTGCGCAGTTCCACCCACTGGGTGTGTGTTTAAACTATGTTGAATGCTGGCCTTTTGAAGGCCTTTTGTGTAAATATAATCATGCATGTGTTTGGCTTCCGTTCATGTTTGCTTTTCATCTTTTTGGCTTTTTCCTTTGCCGCCTTCCCTTGGTCGCCGCCTTCCCAGCCGGACAGCTGCTCTGCAGTCTGTGGCTGGAGAAGGACTTGGTTGTTTTGGGAAGACAAGTACTTGAGCTTTCTTAGATTGCAGCAAGGTGAACGGGAAGGCGGCCAACCGGCTGCTCTGGTAGTCGGTTGGCGGGGTCGGGAGGCCGGCTCGCGTTATATAAGTTCGTTACTCCTTAGCTGTGTTTCGTGTGGGCATCCTTTCCAGCCCTTAGCTCTTGCCAGTCGGACAGTCGATTCTTCGAGCTGCAACTTTTGACAAGAGGGGGCTTGGGTGCGGGCACACTACTTGTCTGACTGCAGGCAGAACTTTAGATATAACTCGAGGCGGCGAGTCCCCGGGCCGACTAGTCGAACCCGGTGACGGACGAAAAAGCAAATGTAGTAACGTAATTGTAGGCATGATACTCATCTTTCATAGATAAAAGAGGGTAGTCCCTGAGTGCTCCTTGGGGGACCCTTTGTCTCGTACTTAGTACAAAAGGTAGTGTGCTACGTACTGCTTTTTAACTGTAAAATCTTCGGAGGAGATTGGCGTTCCATGGTCGTTCCGACTCCTTGCCGGAATCATCTCTCTTGCATGCCTTCGGCTTCTGCGCGTCGATTAGGTAGTAGGAGTCGTTGCCTAAAGCTCTGCTGACGATGAAGGGGCCCTCCCAAGGGGCCAAGAGCTTGTGCTGGCCGGCTGTTCGTTGAATCACCGGAGCACAAGATCACCCTCTTGCAAGGATCTTGGCTTGACCTTCCGGCTGTGGTAGCGGCGTAGACCCTGCTGATAGATGGCGGATCGGCTGAGGGTTAACAGCCAGCCTTCTTCCAGTAGGTCGATGCCATCTTCTCATGCTTCCTTGGCCTCCGCCTCCGTGTACATGGTGACCCGAGGTGAGTCGAACTCGATGTCAGTTGGGATGACAACCTCGACACCATATACAAGGAAGAAAGGGGTGAAGCCGGTTGACTTGTTTGGGGTAGTGCGCAAACTCCAGAGGACGACCGACAGCTCGTCGAGCCGACAGCCGGCCGAACGCTCCAGTGGCACGACCAGTCGGGGTTGGATGCTGGAGAGGATGAGGCCATTTGCTCGCTCGACCTAGCCATTTGACCGCGGGTGGGCAATGGACGCTAGGTCCAGCTGGATGCCGTGTGTTGCGCAGAAACGTGCCGGTGCTCCCTTTGCAAAATTTGTACCATTATCGGTGATGATGCTGTGCGGTATGCCGTACTGGGTTGTGATATCTGCGATGAACGTCACGGCAGTCGGCCCATTCAGCTTCTTGATCGGCTTTGCTTCAATCCACTTGGTAAACTTGTCCACAGCAACGAGCAGATGTGTCATGCCACCGCGTGCCGTCTTGAATGGGCCCACCATGTCTAGCCCCCAGACGGCAAAAGGCCAGGTGAGGGGGATGGTTTTGAGTGCAGAAGCTGGCAAGTGTTGCTTGGAACTGAAAACTTGGCACCCTTTGCAGTGTTTGACTAGTTCCTTGGCGTCATCCAAAGCAGTCGGCTAGAAGAATCCATGGCGGAAAGCTTTGGCAACGAGTGATCTTGAGGCCGTGTGGTAGCCGCATTCACCTTGGTGGATGTCCTTGAGGATTGCTATGCCCTTCTCTAGCTCGACGCAGCGCTGGAAGAGTCATGTGACACTGCGCCTAACAAGCTCTTGGTTTATTATTGTGTATGCTCCGGCTCGGCGTTGGACTTATCTTGCCGAGATCTCGTCGGTTGGCAGCTCTCTGTTTACTAAGAAGTTGAGGATGGGCTGGGCCCATGATGGAGCTGTGACTTCTTCTGCTGACAAAACTGCTACTCTGACCAGGGCAAGTGGGCTGGGTGGTGAAGAGTTGGAGTCGGCCACCGCCTGTTGTGTCGATGCGGTCCCCGGGCTGGCTGCAGTAGCCCCCGGGCCGAGTTCCGAAGTTCCCGGGCCGGGTGCGGCTACGGCAGTCCCCGGGCCGCCTGTCGAAGTCCCCGAGCCGCCTGCTTGGTTCCCCAAGTCGGATCCGACTGCGTCGGGGTCCGGCGGCACGAAGATGGAATCGGATTCTGGATACGGCTTGAGGAGGCGGTGAAGAGAAACGCCGGCTGGTATAGCTTGCCGGGTGGAGCCTATTCGTGCCAGGGCATCTGCCTGCACATTGTCGGCCCGTGGTACATGAAGGAACGTGCATCCTTCAAAATATCCACTGATTTGCTGAACGAGGAAGCGGTAGCTCGCCATGTTCGCGTCCTTGGCGTCCCAGTCGCTAGATGACTGCTGGACCACCAAATCTGAGTCACCATAGCACAGGGTCCGGCGAATGCCGAGCTCTTTGGCTAACCAGAGCCCGTGTATGAGCGCCTCGTACTCGGCCACATTGTTGGAGGCGGCAAAATGAATTTGCAATGTGTACTTGAGCTTGTCGCCCTTGGGAGAGGTGAGGACGATGCTGGCTCCCAAGACAATGTGCATCTTGGACCCATCAAAGTGCATCCACCAATGAGTGGAGTCGGGGGCCGGTGGAAGGTGCTGGGTTTCGGCCCAGTCGATGAGGAAGTCGGCCAGTGCTTGGGATTTAATGACGGTGCGGGGCTGGTAGAAGATCGTGTAAGGAGCCAACTCAATGGCCCATTTCGCCACTGCCGGATGCATCCCGGCTGCCTATGATCTCGGCGAGCGGGGCAGTACATACGACCATGATGGGGTGCTCTTGGAAGTAGGGTTTGAGATTCTTGGCGGCGAAGTACACACCGTAGCACATCTTCTGATAGTGTGGGTAGTTCTGCTTCGAGGCGGATAATACTTCGCTTAAATAATACATCGGCCTCTGGACTGGCTGAGCCCGGCCTTCTTCTGGGCGCTGGACCACGATAACTGTGCTGACCACCCGGCTAGTGGCGGCAATGCAAAGGAGCATGGGCTCTTTCTCAGTCGGTGCCGCCAAGACAGGCGGCGTGGTCAGCATCTTCTTTAGCTCGTGGAAAGCTTGGTCTGCTTGGTCATTCCACTCAAAGTGAGTGTACTTCTTCATGAGTCGGTAGATGGGGAGGGCTTTCTCTCCGAGCCGGCTGATGAAGCGGTTCAGGGAAGCCAAGCATCCGGTGAACTTCTGGACGTCTCGTAACTTGGTGGGGATCTCCATTCTCTCTATGGCCTTGATCTTCATTGGGTTGCATTCGATGCCGCGTTCGGAGACGAGGAAGCCTAGAAGCTGGCCGGCTGGTACTCCAAACACGTATTTCTCGGGGTTGAGCTTGATCTGGAACCGGCGCAGGTTTTCAAATGTCTCTCTGAGGTCTTCTAGCAAGGTGTCGCGCTTCTCCGTCTTCACCACAATATTGTCTACATAGAAGTGGGCATTCCTGCCGAGCTGCTTGAGGAGGCATTTCTGCATGCAACACTGAAAAGTGGCACCGGCATTTCTCAAGCCGAATGTCATAGTCAGGTAGCAGAAAGCTCCGAATGGTGTGATGAAGGCGGTCTTCAGGCGGTCAGCTGGATCAAACTTTATCTGGTGGTAGCCTGAGTAAGCATCCAAGAAGCTCAGCAGCTCGCATACGGCTGTGGAGTCTATCACTTGATCAATCCTTGGCAAGGCAAAGGGATCTTTGGGGTAGGCCTTGTTGAGGCTAGTGTAGTCTATACACATGCGCCACTTGTTATTTTTCTTCAGCATGAGGACCGAGTTGGCGAGCCACTCTGGAAAGAAGACTTCCATAATGAAGCCGGCTACCAGAAGCCGGGCTATCTCTTCTCCTACAATCCTTCTCTTTTCTTCCGATAGTCGGCGGAGGGGCTGTTTGACTGGTTTTGCACCTTCTCGGACATGTAGCTTGTGCTCGGCGAATTCCTTCGGAACACCCGGCTTGTCCTTGGGGGACCATGCGAAGATGTCCCGATTCTCATGGAGGAAATCGGCGAGCTCGCTTTCCTATTTCCTGTCCAGGTTTGCCCCGATGGTGGCAAACCTTTCTGGGTGCTCCGGGTCCAGAGGTACCTTCTTTGTTTCTTTGGCCGGCTGGAATGAACCTTGGGCATCACACTCCTTGGGGTCGGGGGACAGGGCCGGCTTCTTGCCGACCATGGCCACGACTTGATCCAGTATCTTCTTCTCTTCAGCAATCACGAGGGACTCGGCTAGCCGGCTACTAGCTGCTGCACACTCGGAGGATTTCTTGTAGTCTCCGGCTATGGTGATGATGCCCATGGAACTTGGTATCTTCATCTTGAGGTAGGCATAGTGAGGTACAGCCATGAATTTGGCCAGAGCAGGTCGGCCAAGCAACGCGTGGTAAGGGCTCTCCAGATCCACTACCTTAAACCACACTGCCTCTCGGCGGAAATGATCCTTGTCCCCGAAGAGGACGTCTATCCTGACCTTGCCGATTGGGGAGCGTGATAGGCTGGGTACGATCCCATGGAACACAGTCCGACTAGGCATGAGCTGCTTCGTCTTGATGCCCAGCATCTCCATGGTGTCATGGTATAGTATGTTGATGCTGTTCCCGCCATCTATCAGCACGCGGGAGAAACGGGCAGCTCGCCTTTATGTTGTGAGGGTGGCATCCAAAACCAATGCGTAAGAGCCGGGAGATGGCATCACCTCTGGGTGATCTATCTGGCTCCAGCTGATAGGCCTCTCTGACCAGTGCATGTACTCGGGGTTGTTGGAGGCGACTGCGTTGACTTCTTGGTGCAGTCGGTGCCGGCTACGCTGATCTTCTGGTTGGCTTGTAAAGACGACGTAGGCGGCATGCTCGTCAGGGAACTCGTCTTGAAGAGCCCCGACTGCTGGTCGAGCGGCCGGCTGCGGAGGGGCCGGAGGCGGCTGACCAGTAGGCGGAGGCGGCGCTATCCCCTCGCCCTTGGAGATCCGCGTGAGCCAGTGGCATTTCCGGGTCGTGTGGTTCGTAGGCTTTGCACCACTGTGGAACTTGCAGGGGGCATCAAGAGCTTGCTCGTAGGAGAAAGCCGGCAGACAAGCCGGCCTGCTGCCTTTCTGCTTCTTGGGCGTGGGCCACCCTTCGGTTTATTCGTCTTCGACCGTGGCTACCTGCCAACTGGTGGAAGGCGGCATGGGAGCCTTGCGCTTGTGGTCGTTGTGGTACGGGCGTCGGCTGGAGTCTCCGGCCGGCGTCTTGGGACTTGGAGCGAGCACCTTCCCAGAGGCGTCTACTCGGAGCTTGGTCTTCATTGAGGAATCGGCCGTGGCGTATTTATCAGCTATGACTAGCAGCTCGTTGAGGGTAGTCGGCTCGTCGCAGAGGAGTCGGTGCTTGAGGAGGGTGCCTTCTCGGCACCCGGCGGTGAAGTACTCTATAGCTTGAACCTCGTGCACCCCTTCGTAGGAATTGCGGAGCTCGTCCCAACGCGTGAGGTAGTCGCGAGTTGATTCATTGGGCCCTTGTACACACAAGGAGAGCTGTTGGGGCTTGGGAGCCCACTTGTAGGTGCTGGTGAAGTTGCGGATGAAGGCTTCTGTGAAGTCTAGCCAGCTGTTGACGCTGTAAGGCTTGAGGCTGTTGAGCCAGGTGCGCGCCGTGCCCTGGAGCATGAGGGGGACATACTTCATGGCAACACGCCTGTTGCCGTTCGCGATGCTAACTGTAGTGGAGTAGTCGATCAACCAATCTTTCGGCTTCACGGAGCCGTTGTACTTAGGCGTGTCTCTTGGGAGCGAGAACCCTTTGGGGAAGGGCTCGTCGCGGATGCAAGGGCCGAAGCAAGGCGGGCTGACATCATCTTCTTCATCCAGAGCCAGCGATCGCGCTAGGCGGTCGATCCGGTGGCGGGCGTCATTCTCGCCGACTCTTCGCGGCGGCCCAGTCGGCCGCTAAGAGTCGGATGCGTGACAGGTGGCGGGGTACAATATCTCTCCCCACGAGGCGGAGGAGGAGGCGGGTCACCTCGCCACGCCACAGCTCGAGGGCGGCCTTCTGCGTCATGCTCGATGGAGATTTGAGTCCGGCTGCGGCTAGCAACCGGCTCCTTTTCTTTCCTTGTGTGGGTGTTGCCTGCAGTCGGCGTTCGGGACGTCCCACCGTGCTCTCGGCGCGGGGGAGGACTTTCAGCGCGGACACCGGCTTCATGCCGCTCTGTGGCCGCGTTGATAAGCTGCTGGATGCGTCTGGTCATGTAGGGGAGCTCGTCGGGCCCCAGTCCATTCAGCTCGTCTGCGGCCGCCTGGGTGGCGCGTAGGTTCTCGACAGGCGTGGCATAGACTTGGCGGTCTGCTCCCAGCACGTCGGCGATAGCCATACCGCGTTTCTTGATGATGCCGACATGGCTCGGCCTGTCGGGAGGCGGCGTGCCGAAGGAGGCGCGGTCGACTTCGCGCCGGTGAGCCTCTGTGAGGCGTCTCATGTTAGCTAGCTTCTGGCCCTCCACAACGAGGGCGAGGCGGCGCGCCTCCAGTGTCTTGGAGTCGGCGTCGACCGGGATGGGGGCGGACAAGTCGTGCAGCGCCGTTTGCAGGGCGTCGTGGGCGTTTTCGCCAGAGGCGGCGCCGTGGCTGATGACCAGTACCTCGGCGATGGCGCTGTCGCTGCTGTTGGCTCCAGGAAGAGGGTCGTTGATGATTACTACGTTGGTGGGGAAGGCGTCAAGCGACGCCGTGTTAGAGTCGACAAGCATCAGGTCGGTGGAGCCAACCGACTCCAAGTCCGCGGCAAGCTCGCCGGAGACGTGGAGTTGGTCGAGGAGGCTGACGAGGTGGATCTCGGGGCAGCCTGTGCCCGCGTCGGATGTGGGCTCGGCGGAGATGCGAGCCTCGCCAAGAAGATCGGCGAGGCAGCTCGCCGCGTAGGCGTCGGCGACGCCTTACAGTGCGTGGGGGCAAGCGCCATTGGGCGAGCCGGGCTGGCTACGCTCGCTAGGAAGGAAGAGGCTTCCCGTCCAGAATAGGTCTCCGGATGACGGTGCACCTGGCCCCACGGTGGGAGCCAAATGTCGGGTGGTTGGTGCGACATATGCCAATGGGTGGCTTATCATTGTGGGAGCCAATAAAACATCCCCGGTGCCTGGAAACTGGATAAGGCGAAGACATGCACGTCGGCGGATCTTACCCAGCTTCGGGGCTCTCCGTGGAGATAACACCCCTACTGCTGCTCTGCGGGGTCTCCGCATGGTCACTAGATCGAAAAGTAGCTACAAGAGGCTCCTTGAGCTGTTCGATGAAAGGATGGAGAAGGGCAAGGCCCGCCTGCTCCTCCTCTCGATGTGGTTTCTAAAACTACTGGAAAAGGAATCCCCCTGCATGGGTGCCCTGGGAGGTTTATATAGGCCTACCGCCAAGGGGTACAATGGTAATCCGGCTGGGCACGGGCCCCAGCCATCTGTGTCTACGCCGATCGGATTCTCCGCTGACCGATAGGCCCGCCGACTGGTGGACCCCGCCGGCTGCCGGCCTTCTGGTCGACAGGCCGGTCCCACAGCTCGGGGGTCTTGTCGGAGGCTGGTTACTGTTGCCTCGCCTTTGGTGATGAGGGCTTTGTCGTGGTAAGCATGGCTACAGTGCCGCCGCTGGGCGGCTTATTGCTGTAGCCTTACCTCGTCTTATCTCCTTAATGGGGCGCCCCCTTCGAGGTGTGAACTAGCCAGCTATTGGGAGTCGGCTAGACGCCAGGCCGACTGGGGGCGGCCTGGCCGCCTTTAGGCGTCTCCCAGGCTGAGAGGGCCCGCCACCCACGGGTCGTACTGACAGCTCGCCGTGGGTGACGTCATGGTCAACATGGCAATAGTGTCGCACCGGACGGGTGATGGCTGCCCCGTACGGCGCACTGTGGCCATGCGCGTCCTGGGATTCGGGGGTGGCAGGTTTCCCTGTAGCCACGCCCCGTCTCATCGCCGTTATGTGGGTGCAGACTCTGAGGGCACGATCTTGGCCGCCTGCTGGGGGGAGCCGGCTTCTTGGAGCCGGCCTTCTTGCGGCCGGCTTCTTGGAGTCAGCCTTCTTGCGGCCGCCTTCTTGGAGCCGGCCCTCTCATGGTTTCCTTCACGAGGATTTCAGGGCTGGGCCGCCTTTGTGCAGCCGGCCAGAGAATTTTCCAGACGGTGGAAGGCGGCCCCATGTCTTGTACGTTTGAAGGCTTGAACGGCCTATAATTTTTCTGAAGAGCCAGGGGGAGCCAGCTAGGCTACCCATGGTCATTTACTCCGGCAGGAGCCGTCTGAGCGATGTGGGCTGCGAGGGAAACTCGGCGCTCAGCACGAGCGCGGCGCGCGTCCGCCATGGAGACGGCGAAGCAACGGAGCGCGGAGCAACAGAAGGAAGCTTCGGCGCACCCCTACCTGGCACGCCAAATGTTGGATCACGGGTTCCGGCAGACCCTTGAGGTTCGAACACTGGGGTGCGCGTGAAGGTTTTCTCCCTGTCGATCCACGCCCTAGCTCTCTAATATCTTGCTGACGGACTCGACGCACTCACAACACAGAAAGACACAAGATTTATACTGGTTCGGGCCGCCGTTGTGGTGTAATACCCTACTCCAGTGTGGTGGTGGTGAATTGCCTCTTGGGCTGATGATGAACAGTACAAGGGGAAGAACAGGCTCGTGAGGTCGAGGTGTTCTTGTGCTCGGTGAACTTGTGTGGGTGAGACGATCTTGGATCCGTTCTCGACTTGAGATGAGGTCGATCCTCTCTCTCCCTTCGCTCCTCTCTTTTTCGGTCCCTTCCACTTTGGTGCCTAGTTCTACTTATATAGACCTGGTCCTCTCCCCAAATATTGAGAGGGAAGGGAGCCAACAACGACCAATTCGAAAGGGGACAGCTAGTACAAGTTATCCTGACAAAAGGTGGTCTTCGCCTATCAAAGGTTCTAGTGATGACGCCGTCTTGGGCTCCATGGTGGCCTCTGTCCTGCCATCCTTCTAGTCTTGGTCTCGTTGCACCAATATGGAAACCTTTCCTTGATGCCTCGGTACTCCGCGCCTGCGCTTGCACCCTTGGCACCAAAGAGGAAACACGGACACTGTGCGCGCTGGCGCCCGCCTGGCGCCTGCCTGGTCTAGATCGTCATGGCTCATGTCACGAGGACCTCGTGACGTTTGCCCTACCTTGATCTCTCCGCCCGTCATGAGCCTGCCTAGCGAGGCTGCTCCCGAGGAGGTCTTGCATCGTCCGCCTCGCGAGGCTTGGCCCCTCACGAGGGTCTTGAATGCCTTGTCGATGATGATGGGTCATACTGACCTGCCAGCCCAGCCACGCCGCGGGCTGCAGGCAGGCAAGTCTGGGGGCCCCCGTTCCCAGAACGCCGACAAGGAGGACTTTGACTGGTCTACACCTCCAATGAAGAAATTCAAGAAGGTCAAAGTTCCTTCCTTGGTGGCCAGCTCATATTCTTCATCCTACGACACCGATGAGTATGAAGACTTGGACGACACTGCGGCAGGCCCTACAACAACAAACGACCCCAACAATGATGGCGCTCCTCCATCAACGTGACATTCCTCAAGGGCGTTAGTTCTCATTTTTCAATCCTTTTGGTCATTCGATGACAAAGGGGGAGAAATTTGAGTTAGTCTTCAAGCGGGTCTACCTATATGGGTGTTTTTTTTCTAAGTTACAACTCTCGTTCTTTTGAAGACTTTGCTGGATCGAGTTGTAAACTTAAACTCTGTGGTGGTCTGATAATTTTGCTGAGTTTTTCTGCATGCTTATTCCTCATTAATGTTAATGCACGCATGCTAAATTACATCAGTTGCCATATTTAATCATGCATTTCAAATTCTTCATATTATATGTTAAATGCGTGTATGAATTACAAGATATAGGGAGAGATCTCCATGATTCTACTCTTCAGAGTGTGCATTGCTTCAAAAGCAAATTCCTCACTATGCGCATCTTTAGGGGGAGTTCTTCTATATCTTGCAATCAAAATCCAAAATATCAGTATTTATACTTCATATGTTTATCCCCATTGAAAACTTAACCTATATTGTCATCAATCACCAAAAGGGGGAGATTGTAAGTGCATCTAGTACCCCTTAGTGATTTTGGTGTATTGAAGACTTATAGGTTAAGGGACTGATGCGTTTGTGAGTGTACAAAGGTCTATAAGTCTATGAGGAGTTTGATATTTACAGAGAAAGTCGACCCCTAAAAATGAAGTCCTTCAACTGAAGACTTTGGATTTCTGAAGACTTTCTGAAGACTTTGAAAGTGAAGAAATTGGTGTGATCCTGAAGACTTGGTATTCATTCGAGGAACATGAAGAATGAAGACTTTTCTTTTAGTAGTTTCTTTTTCTCTTTCTTGAGTCATAGGAAACACCGTACTATTAAAGAGGGTCGAGGAAATACTAAGGAAAAAACTCCAACTGATGCTCAACTCAAATCCTACATCTACCAACCCCTTCGAGTGAAGCCATTGGAAATCTCATACAGTTCAGTCAAGTTTCTTCAGTGACAGAGACGAGGTTCTTCTGGTCTCTGAGGAATTTGTTCTGACTGAGGAGTTAGGAATTCGCCAGTGCGGATTTCCTACACAGTGAGGAACATGATAGCCCTAAGAAATTTGTTAGTCAAATTTCCAACCATTGCTGTGCTACGCGCCAGCTGTCCCAAAATATCCTTCTACCTAACGGTCATATCATTGAAGGGCATTTATGTCTTATCATGTCGGGCTGCTCCCTAGGCTATAAATTGCCGCCCCCTACAACCACTAGCTGGTTGGCTGCTCCTAGAGAAACTAACACTTGTCATTTGAGAGCATCCCATCCTCCGAGGACTTTGTCGGCGTTCTAGGAATAGGGGTCCCCAGACTTGCCTTCCTGCGGCCCACGGCGTGGCTTTGCTGGCTGGCCTATACGGCCCATCTTCATTAACAAGGAATCAAGACCCTCGCGAGGCGGACGACACAAGGCCTCCTCAGGAGCGTCCTCGCCAGGCTGGCTCGTGAGGGGCGGAGAGTTCAAGGTCGGGCGAACCTCGCGAGGTTCTCATGACGTGAGCGATGACGATCGAGACCAGGCAGGCGCAGGTGCGGAGTACCGAGGCATCAAGCAAAGGTTTCCATATTGGTGCAACAAGACCAAGACCAGAAGGACAGCAAGTCGAAGGTCACCATGGAGCCCAGGACGGCGTCACCGCGAGAACCTTTGGCAGGCGAAGACCACCTTTTGTCAGGATAGCTCGTACTAGTTGTCCCCTTTCAAATTGGTCATTGTTGGCTCCCTTCCCGTTCAATATTCGGGGAGAGGACCAGGGACTCTATAAATAGGACTAGCCACCACCATAGGCAAGGGGATCGAGCATCGAGGTTATCCCCAGCCACACAAGTGCACCAATCACAAGAACACCTCAACCTCAGGAGGTTGTTCTTCCCCTTGTACTGTTCATCCTCAGACCAAGAGGCAATCCACCACCACCACACTGGAGTAGGGTATTAGACCACAACAGTGGCCCAAACTAGTATAAATCTTGTGTCCCTTGTTTTGCAAGTTCGTCGATTTAGTTCATGAGATCTAGGCTAAGTTAGGACGCGGATCGATAGGGGGGGGAGATCTTCGTGCGCACCCCAGTGTTTGAACCTTAAGGATTTTGCCGGAACCCATGATCTGACATTTGGCGCGCCCGGTAGGGGTGCGCCAGAGTCTTCCTTCTGTCGGCTCGCACTCCACCATCTTCGCGCCCGCTCCCCATGGCGGACGCCCCTCCAGCTGGATCTACCAGTGCCCACGGCGGTACTCGGGGGCTCCGAGACCTCGCCCCCACCTTGCGGCGGGTGCAGTGGCCACCCAAGTTCAAGCCAGAGATGCCGCCACGCTACGACGGCGTGGCGGACCCGTCGGCTTTCCTGCTGGCATGCGAGGAGGCCGTCCTGCAAGCCGGGGGCGACGACAAGGTCATGGCCAACTGGTTCCCAATGGCCCTTGCGGGTGCGCCGCGCGCCTGGCTCCTCCACTTTCCGGAGTCTTCTATCGCCACCTGGGAGGAGCTGCGCGACCTCTTTGTCACACGCTTTGGGGAACCGGCGGCCCCCGTCATCGCAGCTCTTCTCGGCGGTTCACAAGCACCACCCTCACATCGGCACATCAAGTCGTACCTTCACCAGATCGGCGTCGCTTCCAAGCGCCCAGGGGCTCCGCCCGGCTGGGCCGCGCCTGAGGCCAACCTCCATCGTCCTCAATGTGCTCTCTGTCGAGGCATTCAGCTTCCTTCACGTACCGTTCGAGCGACTCCACCCTAGCAAGCCCTTCTCGGGAGTTGGAGGGGGGCCCGCCCGCTCCCTAGGGCAGATCCGCCTCCCCGTGACCTTTGGCACACGTCACAACTACCGCACCGAGCTCATCGACTTCGACATCGCCCGCATTGGCCTTCCATATAACGCCATCCTTGGGTACCCAGCTTTGGCCCAGTTCATGGAAGCAACCCATCCTGCTTACAATCTCATGAAGATGCCGGGGAGCCAGGGCGTCCTCACCATCAAGGGGGACGCCAAGGAGGCCCTGGTGGTGCTCAAGCTCGCCCACAAGACCGCCGCGGCAACACGACCCACCGACGCAGATACTTCCAAGGCCAAGCGAGCCATACCAACCCAGAAGAAGCAGTTCTTCACTCAGGCCAAGGCAGAAACCAAGCAAGTGTTGGTCGAGGAGGACGGGTCCTCAGGGGCAACCTTTACCATAGGCACCAACCTCAAGCCCGCTCAGGAGGAGGCGCTAGTGAAGTTTTTGCATGCAAACAAGGAAGTGTTCGCCTAGGAGCCCGATTAGCTGGTAGGGGTCCCAAGAGGGCCCCAACGTATGCCCTGTGAAGCAGAAGGCAAGGCGGCAGTCCACGGAGAAGCAATCTTTCATCGTCCAAGAAACCCGCAAGTTGGAGGCCGCAGGTGTCATTTGCGAGGTTCGTTACCCCGAGTGGCTGTCAAAGCCCGTCGTCATCCCCAACAAAGGCGGGAAGGAGTGGATGTGCATCGATTTCACCAACGTCAACAAGGCCTGCCCCCAAGATCTGTTCCCGCTTCCATGCATCGACCAGATCGTCGACTCCACCGCCGAGTGCGATTTGCCATGCTTCCTGGATGCATTCTCAGGATATCACCAGATCAAAATGGCGGTAGAAGATGTGGAGAAGACGGCCTTCCTGACCCCGTGTGGGGTGTACTGCTACACCTGCATGCCGTTCGGACTGCGCAACGCGGGCACAACCTTCTATCGACTCATGCACATCGCCTTAGGGCTGGAGCTCGGGAGAAACGCTGAAGCCTACGTCGATAACATCATGGTGAAGTCTCGGGAGGTGGAGACCTTGATCCGATATCTAGAGGAGACCTTTGAAAGCCTTCGCCAGGTGGATCTGCGGCTCAACTTGGAGAAATGCATGTTTGGCATGCCTTCCAGCAAGCTGCTGGGGTTCCTAGTGTCCCACAGGGGGATCAAGGCCAACCCAGAAAAGGTGAAGGCCATTGAAGACATAAGTCCACGAGAGACCCTCAAGGAAATGCAGAAGCTGGCTGGTCGGGTGACTGCATTGGGGCGCTTCATCTCCAAGCTGGGAGAGCGCGCCCTACCCTTTTTCAAGCTGATGAAAAAGAAGGGCCCGTTCGAGTGGACCCCGGAGGCCTACCAAGCTATCCAAGACCTCAAGAGATACATGACCAGCCCCCCAGTAATGGTGGCGCCACGACCTCGCGAGCCACTAGTGCTCTACCTGGCTGCCACTCGGTACACAGCCAGCGCGGCCCAGATGGCGGTTCGGGAAGAACACCAAGCCAAGGGCGCATCGCACCGTGCCACGCCTCCAGCGGAGACGACGAAAGACCAGAAGGGCGCCGCAAGGGCCGAAGCAGCAGTGGCAGAGGGTCAGGCTCGGCAGGACGATGCCCCTGAACCCGCAAGTACTTCGGCAGGCGACCAATCATCGGGGGCTCTACCCCCTCAGGAGACTCCTCAGCTCCCAGAAGACACAAACCTCGTCACCTCACCAACCCTCGTTGAGCACCCGGTATACTTTGTCGGCACGGTGTTCAGGGATGCAAGAGCATGATACCCCATGCCTCAGAAGATCCTACTCGCACTCCTAGTCGCTTCGTGAAAGTTGCGGCACTACTTCCAGGGCTACCCCATCAAGGTCGTCTCAGCTTACTCATTGGAGACAGTTCTCAGGAGCCCCAACTCTGTCGGAAGAGTCGCTAAATGGAACATCGAGTTGCAAGCATTCCAGTTGGAGTTCAGTACCACTAGGGTCATCAAGGGGGCTGCACTCGCTGATTTCGTGGCAGAGTGGACAGATGCCCCAATGTTTGAAGAAGGCGAGGACCGGTCCCTCTCGCTGGGGAGCAAGGCGCCCGACGGCTGGGTCATGTATTTCGATGGTGCCTTCGCGCGTCAGGGGCGCGGGGGCTGGAGCTGTACTCATCTCGCCCACTCGGGACAAGCTCTACTACGTCGTGCAGCTCTGCTTCCAGCAGGGCGAGAAGGTCTCCAACAACATTGCAGAATACGAGGGCCTCATAGCCGGCCTAAAGGCTTCAGTGGCGCTGGGGGTAAAGCGTCTCACCATCAGGGGCGACTCACAGCTCCTCGTCAACTTCTCCAACAAGGTATACGAGCCGAAGGACGAGCACATGGAAGCATACCTCACGGAGGTGCGCAAGATGGAGAAGCAATTTCTGGGCCTGGAATTGCAGCACGTGCCCTGAGGCACCAACAAGGAAGCAGACAACATCGCCACAAGAGCATCCAAGCGACAGGCCAAGGAGCCTGGCGTCTTCGAGGAGCGGCTCTTCAAGCCATCAGCAAAGCCGCCGCTTTCGAGAGCAAGTCAGCCTCGGGAGGAACTCCCACAGCCGCCAGCCTCGGGAGCCCCAGCCCGCGGCCCGACCTCAGGAGCACACCTACTCCTGGCGCTCGAGCCCGAGGAGGGATGATGGACCAAGGAATTCAAGGAATACCTGATACAAGGGGTGCTGCCAGAGAAGGAGGAGGACGCGGAGCGCGTGGCCCGTCAAGCCACGGACTGCATCTAGGACGGTGAGTTATACAGAAAGCGACCAAATGACGTTACACTGTATTGCATCTCCAGGGAACAGGGGAAAGAGCTGGTAGCTAACATACATGGCGGAGACTGTGGGCACCACTCGTCGTCGCGAACCCTCATTGGCAAAGCATTCTGAAGCGGATTCTACTGGCCTACGGCGCTCAACGACGCAGCCGAGCCGGTGAAGTCCTACGAGGCCTGCCAATTCCACGCCAAGCAGATCCATCAGCCAGCTCAGGGCCCCCTGACCATCCCACTCTCATGGCCGTTCACGGTATGGGGGCTGGATATTCTGGGCCCGTTCCCTCGGGCGCCAGGGGGCTATCGATACCTCTACGTCGCCATCGACAAGTTCACCAAGTGGCCGGAGGTTGAAGCCGTCCGCGCCATCCTAGCTGGCTCTGCAATCAAGTTCATCAAGAGCCTCGTGAGCCGCTTTGGGGTCCCCAACCACATCATCACCGATAATGTGTAACGCCCTCGATGCAGCTATATCTCCCACGTGTCGAAGCACGACTTAGAGGAATAACCGCATTGAAAGCAATGTCGCAAGTGAGGTAATCTTCACACAACCCATGTAATACATAAGGGAAAGAGATACATAGTTGGCTTACAATCGCCACTTCACACAATTACATGAATAAAGCATTACACCATTCAGATACAATCAAGGTTCGACTACGGAACCAAAATAAAAGAAGAACCCCAAAAGCGACACGGTCCCCCGATCGACCCCAACTGGGCTCCACTACTGATCAACTAGAAACGGAACAACACAAAGGACAAGATCTTCATCGAGCTCCTCCTTGAGCTTGGTTGCGTCACCTGCACGATATCATCGGCACCTGCAAACTGGTTTTGGACGTATCTGTGAGTCACGGGGACTCAACAATCTCACACCCTCGCGATCAAGACTATTTAAGCTTATGGGTAAGGTAAAGGTATGAGGTGGAGCTGCAGCAAGCGACTAGCAAATATGGTGGCTAACCTGTTCGCAAAAGAGAGCGAGAAGAGAAGGCAAAGCACGAACGAAGAACTATGATCAAGAAGTGATCCTATAGCAACCTACGCCAAGCATAACTCCAACACCGTGTTCACTTCCCCGACTCCGCCGAAAAGAGACCATCACGGTTACACACGCGGTTGATGTGTTTTAATTAAGGTCAACTTCAGGTTTTCTACAACCGGACATTAACAAATTCCCATCTGCCCATAACCGCGGGCACGGCTTTCGAAAGTTCAAATCCCTGCAGGGGTGTCCCAACTTAGCCCATGACAAGCTCTCACGGCAATGAAGGATATACCTCCTCCCGAGACATTCCGATCAGACTCGGTATCCCGGTTCTATAAGACAACTTCGACAAGTCAAAACAAATCCAGCAACACCGCCCGAATGTGCCGACAAATGCCGATAGGAGCTGCACATATCTCGTTCTTAGGGCACACTCAGATGAGACTAGCTACGAGTAAAACCAAACCTCAAGTTGCCCAGAGGTGGCCCCGCAGGCAGCTCAGTCGGACCAACACTTAGAGGAGCACTGGCCCGGGGGGGTTTAAAATAATAATGATCCTCAGGAGCGCGACTCCCAAGGGAAAATAAAAGGCTAGGTGGCGAATGGTAAAACCAATGTTGGGCATTGCTGGAAGAATTTTATTCAAGACGAACTGTCAAGGGGTTCCCATAATAGCCCAACTGCATACGAACACAAAATGTGGGAACATAACACCGATATGACGGAAACTAGGGTGGCAAGAGTGGAACAAAACACCAGGCAAAAGGCCGAGCCTTCCACCCTTTACCAAGTATATAGATGCATTAATTAAATAAGATATATTGTGATATCCCAACAATTAACAATGTTCCAACATGGAACGACATCTCCATGTTCCAACAAGGAACAAACTTCAATCTTCACCTACAACTAACAACGCTATAAGAGGGGCTGAGCAAAGCGGTAACATAGCCAAACAATGGTTTGCTAGGACAAGGTGGGTTAGAGGCTTGGTTCACAATATGGGAGGCATGATAAGCAAGGGGTCGGCATCGTAGCATAGGCATAGTAAAAGAGCGAGCAACTAGCAAGCAAAGATAGAAGTGATTTCGAGGGTATGGTCATCTTGCCTGAGATCCCGCAAGGAAGAAGAACGAGTCCATGAAGAAGACAAGCGGACGTAGTCGAACGAATCCTCACAAACGCGACGTTATCGAAACTAACCCTAAGAAGCACACCGGAAAGAAGCAAACAACATGATAAACAACCATCACATAAACATGCCATGATGCACAACCAAGTATGATGCATGTCCGGTTTAATGAAGCATGGCATGGAAAAGTGCAACAAACAACACTACAAATTAAGTGGAGCTCAACATGCAACGAGTTGCATATTGACTAAACACCACATGACTTATTTAGTTCTCTCTCGGTTATGTACTCAACAATATCAAATGTTGTTAAACATGGCAAGAGGGTGAAGCAAAGAAAACTACCTATCTAGTCAAGTTTAAATGAGGCTGGAACAACAAACAACAATTCCGGAAAAATCCTCATGTGCACATTATGGATTTGGTACTGTTCTGCCCTAAACACAACTTTAGAGTTATTAAACATGCAAAGTAAAGCCACCATGTTAAACTAGGCATTTTTCTACCCCATTTACATATAAAGTTTATTAAATTTCGAGTTACGGTTAAATAGTTATGAATTAAATCATTTTAGCAAATTTAAACAAACAACATTTTAAACAAATTTAAACAAATTTAAACAAACAACATTTTAAACATTTTGAACATGGATGGAAATGACATATTATGAAACTACACAAAATTCTAAGCAACTTTCATTTAAAAATCATTTTAATCCGGTGCATAGATGATGAGTTATGAAATGCATGAAGTTAAGGGTCTAATCTGTAAACATGCAGATTCAGGATTAATAGAAAAAATGTTCTGCGAAAAAAAAATGTCCCGGGCCAAATCTGGCCGGCCCAAAAGTGCACAGGGACAGGGGCTGCCTCACCAGGCCTCATGGGCCGGCTTGTGGAGAGGCTAGGCGCAGCTGGGGAGGCAGGCTGGGCCTGCTGGATCTGGGCCACACGCGGAGGGGCACTGAAGCTGGCGCGATCCTCTGCTCGTCAGGGAGCAGAGCAGCGGCGGCGCTGGACAGGAAGACCAGCGGGACTTGGCGCTTGCGAAGTGGGCAAGCCGAGGCGGGACGAGGGGCTTGGCGGGGCGACGGCTCCGTGGTGACGAGGCTCTGCAGAAGGGCAGCAATCAAGGCAGGGACTTGAAGCGGGGCTCCCGGAGGCGACGTTCAATGGCAACAGCGGGGAGCACATGGAATGGGAGGACCTGGGCGGAGGCGTCCAGAAACAGGGCACGGGCGCGGGCCCAACGGAGACACGCTTGAGGCGTCGGCCATGGCGGGTCATGGGACTTGGCGATGCGGGGGGAGGCGGACGAGGCGGATCCGGCGGGGACAGGCTGGAGCTGGCCGGATCCAGCATCGGGGTGACGGCAGGGCAGTGGCCATGACGGTGACGAGGCCAAGGCTGACTCCTTTTGGTCCCTGCGAGAAAAAGCAGAGAAAGAGAGAGATGAGATGATGGGGAGGGAAACAGAGGGAAGAAGGACAAGGGAGAGGGCGAGGGAGTCCTGGCTTGGTGCTTCGGGCAGGGGCTTGAGGACGGGCGAGGCAACGAGAAGGAGGAGGCCGGGAACGAACCTCCTGCTCGATCTGGAGGCGGGAACAAGGATGGTTCGAAGGGAGGAGGTGGAGGCTGCTGGCTGGCTGGTTGTGCAAGACGAGGAGGTAGGTGGTTGGATGGATCGGGAGGGGATCCCGATGTGGAGAGGACAAGGGGGGTGGCGGCGCAATGGATGGGATGGATGGATGGGACAGGAGGCCTAGAAACTAGGGTTGCTCTCTGTATATATATTAAGTGGGTTTTGGTTAGGGGCTAATTTGTCCCTCCGATTGTAATCGGACGGTCGGGAAAAATAGGCTAGGGAGTCCAATAAACAAAACGGAGAAGTTTTGTAGACGTTTGGGGATGATCCAGATCCAACGATGACGACAGTCCGGGTCGGGTCCGGGACAGCTTTTCGGACGCGCGCGCGAGGAGATCCGATGCACTGCGCAAAGAGGGGTAGTCATGGGCCTAGGTGGACTGTGGAGAGCGGGTTGGGCTGAGACGAGAGGAGAGGACTGCAGCCCGACAACTGTTTCCGGACACCGAAAACGTCCGACGTATGCCCGGCTATAATGCCGCTATTGTTTAACGGTTGGGCTACCAAACGAACTCCGAACGCGATGAAACTTGGCGGGCGGTCTACTGACAACAAAACAACACCACACGCCAACTTTCATCCCATTCCGAGAACATTTTCCGGCCACTTATAAGATACTATTTCGGACATGCCGCGGGCGCATGCAAGTGTGTCTGGGCTCAGAACGGACAACGGAAGGAACGAGGAGGCCGGGACGGATGCAAGTTTTGAAAACATGATGATGCAATGCACATAATGACATGATAAGATGCAACACGCAAGAAAATGACATGACAATGTCAGCGAATAACTGGAAGACACCTGGCACATCGGTCTCGGGGCGTCACAACACTCCACCACTATGAGAGGATCTCGTCGCGAGATCTAGGATGGAACCGGAGGGAAAAGGAAGAGGAAGAGAAGAGGTAAAACTAAGTTGCTTCTTTGACAAACGAGTGAAACCAAAGAACCTTGCGAGGTTGTAAAAATTCGAGACAGAATACAACGAAGGTGAACAAGGTCGAAAACACTCCTTTAGAAAAGAGGAACAAAGAACATTGCGAAACACCTTGAGGTTGAAGGCAAGATAAATATTGAAACCACTCCGGTTAAGATTAAGATAGAGAAGGAATAAGACTGATATAATTTGGACAGCACTTCGACTGTAAATGGAAGAAATTGAACATGATCTTGACAAGCCGAGATGAGGAGTGAAAAGAGCAACATCAATAGACCCCCAGGAGAAAGAATAGAATAAAGATAATTGAGACAAAAGAATGTAGAAGACAATGCCAACTTCTGCTACAAAAGAGCTTGAAAAGGCACCTTTAGGAGAAGGGTTGAATGAATTTATTGGAAAGCCAACAACGAAAAGAACAAGCTTGATATGGTCTTATGGAATACATCTCAAAATTATGAGGTGACAACCTGCCACTCACGGAAAAGATTTGATTGGATTTATAAGAACAAGGAGACGAGAAACTTATTTCACTGGGAGGATAAATGAGAACTTGGATCATTTATAAGCACCGTCAATAGCAACAATCCTTAGGGAAAGCTTTAGGTGAAAAATAACCCAAGATAACTCCAACGAAGAGGTTGATGGATTTAAAATATCTCATTCTTAACAACATGTGAATCATGAAACATGAACTCAAATTATCAAGAATGACATAATACCACCTCCGATGATATGGTAGAAGGAATTGCACTCCAGATTGCACGAAGAAGAATACTTGAGCTCCTTTTGAAAAGAATCTCAATGAAGACTTCGAAAAGGAATTAAATCCTTGATGAACCAGCATGTAGAGCCTCCATGAAGAAATCCGGTAAACAAAAGGATAACGAAAAGAAAGAGAAGTTCAAAACACAAGGTGAAACCTTGTAATGATTAGATGGATCTTCATGACGATATAATTGAGGGAGCTTGGAACTCCGGGAAAAGAAAAGATGAAACGAATGAAACCGAGAATTTGATGAGCCTCCAGAATAAGGAGTTAATCACTTGGATGAAAACAAGAATAAGAATTATGTTATGCTTATCCTTCACCAATTTAAATTGATGACAAACAATGGATTTGGCACACTACTTATTCTCGTAGAAAGGATTAAGAGAGATATAGCGCAAACTTGAGAAGGTATTGAACGAACCATCGGAAGGGTTCAAACAACGAATAAATTGATATGGTGAACAAGGAAGAGAACTCTTGAATGGACCACCATAAAAATTGAAAATGAACGAAGTAAAGGGATGAATCACCGGGAAGAATTAGCAAATGAATGAAGAAGCTTGAGAGAATTTAGATACATGAGAACGAAGAGATCATGAACTGATTAGAGGATATTTGATCGATGCACCGGTATGATTGGAGGATCATAACTGAAAGCTGAGAATTGATGGACTCCGGATAACAAACTGAGAAGACTCTTGAATTGCTCCGGATAGGTGAAAAGAATTCCCACAATCAAAAATAATTATGAGAGGATGGCAACCAAACTAGAATCATGAATCTTGAAGAGAATGGAGCAAGATTGAGAGAAAAAAATCTTCTTCGGTCTTCAAAATCTGAGAATTACGGCGAGAAACACTACCAAATTGTTGAGATACTCCGGGATGAAAAATGGAAAAGTTGAGCCAACGATGAAAATAATTTAACCGATTTTGGAGAAAGGCATTTGACTGATGAAAATCATTCTTACGTCAAACTTCGAAAAGAATTTTTGAGGATAGCTCCGAGAGAATTAGAAAAGTCAGGTAAGATCCTGGGAAAAGACCTGTGGGTTATGGGCCCACTCAAAAGAAACATCGTAGAATAATTTAAAAAGAGAGATTGCGCCATTGAATTAAATGACTTGAATGAGGGAACATCCTCGAAAGAGCTTGAACGAAAGCAGAGAGTAAGCATGAATCTTCGGGATATCTTAAGCACTCCGGAACAATTGAATAGCGAGAAATGACTGAATATGAGGTGCACCAGCAAGAGAAGGTATTTGAAATAAGGAAAAGAATATGATCAAACACCGAAAGCTTGAAATGAATCCACTAGAGAAGATAAAAGAACAAAGAATGATAAACTTGAGGCTCCGTTAGAATCTTCATGAGCATCACCGGGTAAGAATATTGATGGAAAAGAATGGAGAGACTTCCCATCAATAAGAGGATAGTTGAGTAAAATTTTTGAGTCCTCGGAGAAAACAAGGGAGGGAGGGCGGGAAAAACAAAGACAAATAGTAATGGATGAAACGAACACCGTTGAGAAGACTTGACTTGATCTTGCGGATGTTGAAATGTTCGGATCCACTTGAAGAGAGACACACCGGTTGAAAAGGATTGCCATGACAATCTCGATGATCAAGAGGGATTAGTATTCACATAGGAATATGAGAACACCACTTAGGAAAGGTATGGAATCAACATTTGACTTCGAAGCAACTCGAATACCACAACTCAATACAAAACAAAGGACTGGCTTGCAGAATAAGCCAGAACATACATATGATAGAGATTTCGTCCGAAGTTTTCATGGTGGGGCCTACACGGGCTCGATCGTACAGCACCATCATGTACAAGGCAGTGCACATGACATACGAAGCATCCCCGAGTCGGCATAGCCAAGGACTCTTTAAGACACAACGAGACCACTGTAAAACCAACCGTGGATAGCGGACCACTAGACGTCGAACCCCAATTTTATATCATATATCTGTCGGAAAGATATCCTAGGAGCTACTTGAATTCCCACTTATAAACTCCCGAAATATTCCGGTTATGCAATCAGGTGTTGGGGATACAGGGGAAGCATATTATCTCACCCAAAACAAGCAAATCCTACATCCAGCTGTATCCATCCTTCAACACATAACCAAGAAACCTTCGGAAATCATCTACCTCAACCTTCGAAAAGCATCCGTTATACAAGTAATGGCAATACTCCCGAACTCCCGCCCCAGTACTGGGTGGTGTCGAGGTTATCTCACCAAAAACTGCATAAAAGAGATTTTCGATGTCGGTGAAACTAAACTCGGGTATTCCAGAACTGCAACGATAAAATTGTGACGACAACACCTCGGAGCTCAACTCCCCGGGACACTGCCACAACCCCTAAATGACAGGAGGCACCAAGAACAATGTTCTCGTCACAAATCGATCGGAACGATTCCAAGATACCCTCGTGATCCTAAAAAAAAATTAGTGAAATTTGAGAAGAGAAGAGTCAAAACTCTATGTCAGGATGTCTTACCAGAGTGATGAAGGGACTCGGGAGTAAAAAGAATTCCTAAACTCTCCGATATATAATTTCTAAATGACTCAAAACATTTTTCTAGACTCAACAACGCCAGCTATTCGATCAAGCAGGGGGGCTCCTAAGGTCAGGGAAGGCTCTGATACCAACTTGTAACGCCCTCGATGCGGCTATATCTCCCACGTGTCGAGGCACGACTTAGAGGCATAACCGCATTGAAAGCAATGTCGCAAGTGTGGTAATCTTCACACAACCCATGTAATACATAAGGGAAAGAGATACATAGTTGGTTTACAATCGCCACTTCACACAATTACATGAATAAAGCATTACATCATCCAGATACAATCAAGGTCCGACTATGGAAACAAAATAAAAGAAGAACCTCAAAAGCAACACGGTCCCCCGATCGACCCCAACTGGGCTCCACTACTGATCAACTGGAAACGGAACAACACAAAGGACAAGATCTTCATCGAGCTCCTCCTTGAGCTTGGTTGCGTCACCTGCACGATATCATCGGCACCTGCAAACTGGTTTTGGAAGTATCTGTGAGTCATGGGGACTCAGCAATCTCACACCCTCGCGCTCAAGACTATTTAAGCTTATGGGTAAGGTAAAGGTATGAGGTGGAGCTGCAGCAAGCGACTAGCAAATATGGTGGCTAACCTGTTCACAAAAGAGAGCGAGAAAAGAAGGCAAAGCACGAACGAAGAACTATGATCAAGAAGTTATCCTATAGCAACCTACGCCAAGCATAACTCCAACACCGTGTTCACTTCCCAGACTCTGCCAGAAAGAGACCATCACGGTTACACACGCGGTTGGTGTGTTTTAATTAGGGTCAACTTCAGGTTTTCTACAACCGAACATTAACAAATTCCCATCTGCCCATAACTGCGGGCACGGCTTTCGAAAGTTCAAATCCCCGCAGGGGTGTCCCAACTTAGCCCATGACAAGCTCTCACGGTCAATGAAGGATATACCTCCTCCCGAGACATTCCGATCAGACTCGGTATCCCGGTTCTACAAGACAACTTCGACAAGTTAAAACAAATCCAGCAACACCGCCCGAATGTGCTGACAAATCCCGATAGGAGCTGCACATATCTCGTTCTCAGGGCACACTCAGATGAGACTAGCTACGAGTAAAACCAAACCTCAAGTTGCCCCGAGGTGGCCCCGCAGGCAGCTCAGTCGGACCAACACTTAGAGGAGCACTGGCCCAGGGGGGTTTAAAATAATGATGACCCTCAGGAGCGCGACTCCCAAGGGAAAAGAAAAGGCTAGGTGGCGAATGGTAAAACCAATGTTGGGCATTGCTGGAAGAATTTTATTCAAGAAAAACTATCAATGGGCTTCCCATAATAGCCCAACCGCATAAGGAACGCAAAATGTGGGAACATAACACCGATATAAAGGAAACTAGGGTGGCAAGAGTGGAACAAAACACCAGGCATAAGGCCCAGCTTTCCACCCTTTACCAAGTATATAGATGCATTAATTAAATAAGATATATTGTGATATCCCAACAATAAACAATGTTCCAACAAGGAACGACATCTCCATGTTCCAACAAGGAACAAACTTCAATCTCCACCTGCAACTAACAACGCTATAAGAGCGGCTGAGCAAAGCGGTAACATAGCCAAACAATGGTTTGCTAGGACAAGGTGGGTTAGAGGCTTGGTTCACAATATGGGCGGCATGATAAGCAAGGGGTAGGCATCGTAGCATAGGCATAGCAAAAGAGAGAGCAACTAGAAAGCAAAGATAGAAGTGATTTCGAGGGTATGGTCATCTTGCGTGAGATCCCGCAAGGAAGAAGAACGAGTCCATGAAGAAGACAAGCGGATGTAGTCGAACGAATCCTCACAAACGCGACGTTATCGGAACTAACCCGAAGAAGCACACCGAAAAGAATCAAACAACATGGTAAACAACCATCACATAAACATGGCATGATGCACAACCAAGTATGATGCATGTCCGGTTTAATGAAGCATGGCATGGCAAAGTGCAACAAACAACACTACAAATTAAGTGGAGCTCAACATGCAACGAGTTGCATATTGACGAAACACCACATGACTTATTTAGTTCTCTCTCGGTTATGTACTCAACAATATTAAATTTTGTTAAACATGGCAAGAGGGTGAAGCAAAGAAAACTACCTATCTAGTCAAGTTTAAATGAGGCCGGAACAACAAACAACAATTCTGGAAAAATCCTCATGTGCATATTATGGATTTGGTACAGTTCTTCCCTAAACACAATTTTAGAGTTATTAAACATGCAAAGTAAAGCCACCATGTTAAACTAGGCATTTTTCTACCCCATTTACATATAAAGTTTATTAAATTCCGAGTTACGGTTAAATAGTTATGAATTAAATCATTTTAGCAAGTTATTTAAGCAAATTTAAACAAACAACATTTTATACATTTTGAACATGGATGGAAATGACATATTATGAAACTACACAAAATTCTAAGCAACTTTCATTTAAAAATCACTTTAATCCGGTGCATAGATGATGAGTTATAAAATGCATGAAGTTAAGGGTTTAATCTGTAAACATGCAGATTCAGGATTAATAGAAAAAAACGTTCTGCGGAAAAAAAAATATGTCCCGGGCCGAATCTGGCCGGCCCAAAAGTGCACAGGGACAGGGGCTGGCTCACCAGGCCTCACGGGCGGCTTGTGGAGAGGCAAGGCGCATCTAGAGAGGCAGGCTGGGCCTGCTGGATCTGGGCCACGCGCGGAGGGGCACTGAAGCTGGCACGATCCTGTGCTCGTCAGGGATCAGAGCAGTGGCGGCGCTGGACGGGAAGACCAGCGGGACATGGCGCTGGCGAAGCGGGCAAGCCGAGGCAGGACAAGGGACTTGGCGGGGCGATGGCTCCCTGGCGACGAGGCTCTGCAGAAGGGCAGCAGTCAAGGCAAGGACTTGAAGCGGGGCTCCCGGCGGCGACGTTCAATGGCAACAGCGGGGAGCACTTGGAATGGGCGGACCTGGGCGGAGGCGTCCAGAAACAGGGCACGGGCACGGGCCCAACGGAGACAAGCTTGAGGCGTCGACCATGGCGGGTCGTGGGACTTGGCGAGGCGGGGGGAGGCGGACGAGGCGGATCCGGCGGGGACAGGCTGGAGCTGGCCGGATCCAGCATCGGGGTGACGGCCGGGCGGTGGCCATGACGATGACGAGGCCAAGGCTGACTCCTTTCGGTCCCTGCAAGAAAAGGCAGTGAAAGAGAGAGATGAGAAGATGGGGAGGGAAACAGAGGGAAGAAGGACAAGGGAGAGGGCGAGGGAGTCCTGGCCTGGTGCTCCGGGCAGGGGCTTGAGGACGGGCGAGGCAACGAGAAGGAGGAGGCCGGGAACGAACCTCCTGCTCGATCTGGAGGCAGGCACAAGGATGGTTCGAAGGGAGGAGGTGGAGGCTGCTGGCTGGCTGGTTGTGCAAGACGAGGAGGTAGGTGGTTGGATGGATCGGGAGGGGATCCCGATGTGGAGAGGACAAGGGGGGGTGGCGGCGCAATGGATGGGATGGATGGATGGGACAGGAGGCCTAAAAACTAGGGTTGCTCTCTGTATATATATTAAGTGGGTTTTGGTTAGGGGCTAATCCGTCCCTCCGATTGTAATCGGACAGTCGGGAAAATAGGCTAGGGAGTCCAATAAACAAAATGGAGATGTTTTGTAGACGTTTGGGGACGATCCGGATCCAACGGTGACGACAGTCCGGGTCGGGTACGGGACAGCTTTTCAGACGCGCGCGCGAGGAGATCGGATGCACTGCGCAAAGAGGGGTAGGCATGGGCCTAGGTGGACTATGGAGAGCGGGTTGGGCTGAGACGAGAGGAGTGCAGCCCGGCAACTGTTTCCGGAGACCGAAAACGTTCGACGTGTGCCCGGCTATAATGCCGCTATAGTTTAATGGTTGGGCTATCAAACGAACTCCGAACGCGATGAAACTTGGCGGGCGGTCTACTGACAACAAAAAAACACCACACGCCAACTTTCATCCTATTCCGAGAACATTTTCCGGCCACTTATAAGATACTATTTCGGACATGCCACAGGCGCGTGCAAGTGTGTCTAGGCTCAGAACGGACAACTGAAGGAACGAGGAGGCCGAGACGGATGCAAGTTTTGAAAACATGATGATGCAATGCACATGATGACATGATAAGATGCAACACGCAAGCAAATGACATGAAAACGTTAGCGAATAACTGGAAGACACCTGGCACATCGGTCTTGGGGCATCACATAACGGCTCGCAGTTCACTAGTAATCTCTTCAAGTCATATTGTGCTAACCTTGGAACACAGATCTGCTACGCCTCAGTAGCACACCCCAAGAGCAACGGCCAGGCCTAACACGCCAACGCGGAAGTCTTGAACGGCCTCAAGACCAGGACCTTCAAGAAAAAGCTCGAGGCTGGCACGGCGAGCTCCAGTCTGTGTTGTGGTCAATCTGCACCACCGCCACCAAGCCAACGGGCGAAACCCCGTTCTTCCTCGTCTATGGAGCAGAAGCAGTCCTCCCTCATGAGGTCGAGCATCGCTCCGCACAGGTCCTAGCGTTTCATGAGACATAGCAGGATGCCATGCGGGGGATGGACCTCGTGCTGGGGGAGGAGCGACGCCGTGAAGCTGCACTACAGGCGGCAAGATACCAGCAGGCGCTGCGGTGGTACCACTGTCGCAGCGTCCACTCCAGGACTCTTGAGGTGGGTGACCTCGTCCTGAGGCGGGTGCTCTCTAGGGAGGGGCTGCATAAGCTCTCGCCTATGTGGGAGGGCCTGTTCAAGGTCGTCCACGTCTCCAGGCCTGGCGCCGCGCGCCTGGAGACACGGGAAGGGGTACCCGTCCAGAACGCCTGGAACATCCAACACCTCAGGAAGTTCTACCCATGAAGAAAGGCCCAGTGCCTATGAAGAAGGCCCGGTGCCTGTGTAGAAAGGCCCAGTGCCTGTGAAGAAGGCCCAGTGCCTGTGAAGCCAGGCCCCATGCCTGTGAAGAATTGCCGCTCGTGACACTCTCACATAATAATGAGTGGGGCTGTACATGCCATGGAGCCTCAGGAGAGCCTCCATTGGGCCTTGGGGCCTTGGATACTCAGGATGAGGTAACCTGTGCTAATACCTATGCTATCTTCCAGAATGCTTGGTGGCAGTATCGGAATTACCTGAAGAAAACGTACTTCACCGGCAAAGAAACTCATCAAATTCCCTTACGTTCTCCTGAGACACATTTACTGGACGATGACTGGGAACGCCTTGTTCTGTACTGGTCCCGAACCAAAAATGTGGTAAGGTCTATGATCTCATTTTCTATTTTTAAGTATTATATTCTTGTGTCTTACTGTACTCTGTTCATGTAGAACAAGTGCCTAAACCTGAAGAACAATTGATCTAATTTAAGTTTCCATTGCTATCATAGGACATAGATATATGTTTGTTTGATGCTTTTATTATGTACTAGTACTTGGCAATAGAAGACTTGGTAGTTTAATCCTGTCCACCTTACTAATGAACTGGTTCACTGAAATGAGTTTCATATACTAGTACATGCTAAACTTGTTATGTGTCTGCTTGTTTCTTCTTTTAGAATGCTGACAGAATATTGGGGAAGAGTGCCTTATTAAGCAACGGTAAAGTAAGTAATGCAGATAAGGTTCAGGATAGTGACACATCCTGTCTTGGTTTAGTGTTGGAGTTACTGGCCACTACCGCTTGCACAAGCTATTCAAACTCATTGTCTGAATCAGTTCAGTTTCTTGAGTCTCAACTACAAGCTGAAAGACATCGATCAGCTGTGCTGCGACAAGAAGCAGAAGGACTGTGGAAGTCCCTGGAGCATTCAGATGCATACTTTCTGGTGCAACAGCAAGCGTTGGAGGATTTTAGTGCCAAACAAGACAAAGCTAATCAGCTTGCTAAGCTTATTGCCAGCATGGTGGATACCCAGGATAACGTTTCTTGAGCTCTTCTGAAGTTGTTTCAGTTATGCTCTTGTTTTGCTGCTGCATTTATTTGCACTGGTGGCCAATTTCGACGGCCAGTGTATATGATATGCTGCTTTGTTCCCTATATTTGCACTGGTGGCGAACTTTGATGCCCAGTGGATGTAATATGTGTAATAGCCGTGATAGCCTAGCGTTAGTTGCTTGCTTATTTATTTCCTTGTTGTCTTGTTTATTTGTTTGCTTGTAGTCATTGCAGTTTTTTCTGTGGTTAACTAGTGGCTGCAATAACCTATTTTTTAAAACTAGGCCACAATAACCATGGGCTAATATTTACTGTAGTGACACTGGGCCTCCTACGGGCATAGAAACAGTGGGCCTTCTACGGGCCGTAGAAACAGTAGGCCTTCTAAGGGCCGTAGAAACAATGGGCCTTCTACGGGTCGTATCATCAATGGGCCTTCTACGGGCCGTATGATCGATTGGCCAAACATGGGCCAATAACAGGCCGCATTATGGCCGTAAACGGGCTAGAGTTGGAATCGTCCGTTCATGGGCCGACCGTAACGGGCCATCATTAATAGGCCGTATTTGATGACGCTATGAAAACGGCCCAATGTATTAACGGACCACAAACGGGCCGACCGTAACCACGGGCTGAATTTGGCCCACAAGCAGAAAATGACAGTAACGGGCCGTAAGTAAATGAATGCTGGAAACGAGCCCAAGAATAAATGGGCTCTGAGAATGCCGAAAGATAACATGGGCTGGAAACGGCCCAACGAAATAACGGGTCGTTAATGGGTATAAAGTGATACACTATTCATTATGGGCCAGTTTCACCACGGGCCGTTAATGGGTGTAAAGTGATACACTGTTCATTACGGGCCAGTTTGACCACGGGCCGTTAATAGGCCAAGAGTTACATAGGGCCTCATATGGGCCGAAAGACGTCATGGGCCATACATGGGCCAGAAGTGAAAATGGGCTGGAATCATATTTGGTGGCCTAGATGATGCTACTGGGCCTAATTCGGATAGGGTGTAACGGGCCTTGGGTTAGAGGGCTGTAAATGGGCTATATGCGAACAGGCCGTTAACATGCTTTCCATGGGCCGGCCCGCCACCTTTTGACCAAGTTAAACGGGCCGGCCTTTTCACAGGAATGGGCCTCTGTTGGGCCGTTCCATGTGTCGACGTATCATAGGCGCCTATCTGACCCACTGACGAGCTGACACGAGTTTCATCCGGTGAATAAGAATTTTACACGTGGAAATTTCCCATTGGTCGGGGCTGTTAACGGGTTATGAGATCCAAAACCCGACCCGATAGCTTAACGGCGTTCCGTTACGATGGATGCCACGTGTCGGTCACCCTTGACGAAAGCACTTCTTTGACGCGCGATTTATCGTCATGGAAGTGGACACTTCCGTGATGATAATTTTGGTAATGTCATGGAGCACTTCTACGACAGCACAGGTATGACTATCTTGATTCTGTCATAAATTTGTCATGGATGTACATGCATGACAAAAAAAGCGACCTACTGTGACAAACACGTATCATCACGGAAGTGTATTTTTTTGTAGTGGAGGACATCAAGAAGTTGAGGGAGGCCAGATATCTGACCGCCAAAATTTCACATAGGCTGCCCGCCCAAGGGCAGGTCGTGCCTACTCCCGAACCCAACAAGAGTTTTGTGTTCGTCTCCCACTTCCTCCAAGGACTAGGCCTCGCTCTGGACCCCTTTGTTAGGGGTCTTATGTTCTATTACGGGCTGGATTTTCATGATCTGGCCCCGGATTCCCTTCTTCACATCTTGTCATTTATTGTCGTGTGTGAGGCCTTCCTCCGCATTACCCCTCACTTCGGCCTGTGGCTCAAGACCTTCAATGTGAAGCCCAAGATGGTCGAGGGGCAGTACGCAGCATGCGGAGGTGCTTTAATAAGCAAAATTTCTGACACTCCATAGCCAAAGGGTTCCTTTCCAGAGGTGTCCGGATTGTGGCAACGGGAGTGGTTTTATGTCAGAGCTCCCCGAAGTGCCAAATGGGTAGCTGCCCCCACCTTTCGCTCGGGCCCCCCACCACAAATGATGTCATGGATCAGCAGGGGGCTGAGCTGGGGTCCAGCCAAAGACGTGTCAATACTGCAGAGCCGTATCCGAGATCTCTTCGAGGGAGATTTCAGTATGGTTACGGTAATGCAAGTTATGCTGGTTCGTCGAGTCCAGCCTTGCAAACGCCGACCCCTCCGTATGTGGGAATTCAACCCGGAAGGACCGCGCGCTATTCAGCATTTCCTCGGCATGACGCACGAGGAGATGTATAAATCGTTCTTCAGACACCAAATAGAGTGTCCGGACACCACCGAGGACGTGGGCCTAAGCTGCAACCGCCCTGCTGCCCAAGTAAGTAATCCCATGGCCGAACACATTGTCCTTTTATTTATCACGACATCATTCTGAAGAATCGCTCTTTGACCAGGACTAGATAGCAAAGGCGAAGATGATCCGGTGTTCGGACCCCCCTTCCTGAAGGCTTGGACAATCCGGTGCTGGAAAAGATGCTCGAGCTAGCACCTCGTCTAGTGCCCTCAAAGGAAGATGACGGGGGGAATAAAGAGGGCGAAAGCGGGCCTCCATCGCTACCTATTCCAATTGAAGGAATGAGCGCCTCCGTGAGGGAGGGTAACCAAGGGGAAGAATCTGACATTCTCCCTCCCCGGGGAAGGAAGAGGACTACCTCTGAAGATCCGGAAACTAAGGTTTCCAAACGGGAGAAGAAATCTCTGCCAAAGGGTCCTGGCTCGGAGGGTATTCTTGCCGCACAATGTCTGCGCGGGGATCAGCCCTCTACCGAGCTATAGGTAGTCAAAAAGCACTTAATAGTGAAGATATCCTATCTTACTTCCGAAGACAATAATCGATGCTTATAAATTGTAGTCCGGATCGTAGCCCTACTCGACAGAGTTCATCTTTGGGGGATCTTCTTCCGGAGATGATGGAGAGCAAAATGCCTCCCCTGGACTCCCCAACTCAAGAAGTGTGCGACCTTGATGTGTCATCGCGAAGGGTATCTCCGGATCCACTAGGGCCAGAGGGTAACCCTTTGGCTGCCCAGCATTCCCAGTATCCGGCTCCTGAGGGGAGCAACAGCAAGGGTCCGTACAGTGTTTGGTCGGACACGCTGAAGGATCTTCTGGGGCAAGCTGTCGTCTCAGAAGCGCATCGTACGCTAATGGGTACGGTAATTGAAAGGATTTCATCCGCTGAAAGCGGTTTGCACGAAGCTTTTATGAGTGTGCTGAAAGGCTTTGAGGTATGTGAAACAAAATATGCCTTTAACAGTACCGCATACGTTAGGTATGCCCATGCAGATGGTAGCCCCTGAGACTCTGGTTGTCATTGAGAACGGCAGCAAACAGAGGATCATAGTCCCAGGTAATAACCAGACCGCCTTTATGTGCAGGTGGTTGAAGCTCCGGTGGCTAGCTGGACTGATGGGTTTGCCGAACTAAAGGGCCAGCTGGATATGGAAGATGCCGACATCATTCTTGTCAATAAGCGGCTTGACGAGGCACGGGGTAAGTGATTTTTCTTGTGATCGTCACATAGTAAGAGCAGCATGATGCCAGTATCTTTAATATGTTGTGACTGCAGATGGAGCTGCCACCATGGAGACCCTTCGGGCGGAGCTTGCCCGAGCCAAGGAGCAAGCGAGGAGTAGCAATGCGGCCGCTTTAAAGGCGGTCAAAGAGTTAAGGGCCGAACAGGCTGCGCATTGCGAGAGCAAGGAAGAAATAGCCAAGATGGCTGTAGAATTAAAAGATGCTGCTGACCGTTACCGGCTTCTTGAAGAAGAAGACCAGGCGAAAGCGACGGACCTGGAGAAGGCCCGGGTGGCTGCCAAGGAAGCCCGCTCCAAAATTAGAGCGACGAAGGAGGAGCTGAATCAAGCTGTAGATATCATGGCTGGGAAGCCCTTCTTGTTGCGGACTAAGTTTGGAGATCCAAAGTATGCTCCTCTGGACCGGTTATGGAGGTCTGCGGACGAGTACATGGATTTGGCTACAAGTGCTGCTGATTCAGCCGAGTACTTCAAGGATCAGAAAGGTCCCGAAATGGAGAAGTTTCACGCTCCAGTCTGCCCGCTGCTGCTGAATGAGAGATTGACCGGTTGGGCCGAGCTCCATAGGTTGTCCGGACTTGCCATGAGGTCCGTTGTGGATGACCTCTGGCCGGGAGGGCCAAGGCCGAGTAGCTACTTTAGCTTAGTGCAACAATTCCTTGAAGCTGTGCCACGTGTCGATGCTGTAAAGAGATCAGCGTGCATAGAAGGTGCGCGGATGGCCCTTGCCCGTGTCAAAACATACTGGGCAGATATGGAGGCCACCACTATTGTGGCACAGGGTTCGGCCGTAGGCCGAGTTGCTGCCGAGCACTACTTTGAAGAAGTCCTTGAAGGCGCTCGCTCGATAGAGGCTCAGTGCTCGAAGAATATTATTTTCAAGTGACATCTAGTCCCATTGTACAAACAATGTTTTTCTGAATTAATCAAGGCTGTATTTATACTTTTGCCCGAAAGTACTATGATGCCTCCTGTGCGGCCGTTTATGTATATATGTATATAACCTGAAAGTTTGCAGTCGTCGGCTTCCGCCCCAATGCATATAATGCGGGGGTGTTCGCAAAAGATGCATATCCACACTTGATCCAACGTCTTGGTCCGTTAAGGAGGTGATAGCGTAGCGAACAAGGCAATCGGACTATATTGCTTTGACACTTTCACTTAGCCATAGCAATTTGACAGTGTGGCTACTATATAGCCCCTGGTACTTCTGCGCTCGTCCGAATACGGTGCGCGTACATACATGACCGGGAAATGACCCTTCGTTAATGCAGAGGAATCCCGAAGATTCCGATTAGTCATCGAGTGGTTGACCAGTCTCTCGCTACATCATGACAGTCAGTTTTCGGCTTTCTCTAGTGAGGTGCTCATCCGGACGAACCAGGGCGCAATCGCAGTAGTTCTCCCAGTGCTACCTTAGCCGATATATCGGAACGTAAGGTACCAAAATGTGGGAGACAGACAAACCCAACATTTGACCAAAGACATGATTCGGAGCTGATGCATATAGGGCCAAACTTGCGACGCCGAATACTCCCTAAGGTGTTTGGTCTTTATAACATATACCGGGCTAAACAATGCCCTTTATAAGAAACCCCGTGTCTCTAGGTAGGTGCAAAATCCTGGCGTGGCCACATGCCAATAACGCCGACATCCTTCTTGGTTGTGTGGAGTATCCGGAGGATGTGAGCAATAAGAGACAGTAAAAAAGGTTTACGCAGGGCCTTAATCTAAAAAGAAACCTTTTCCCGGGTCCCTGCTGCACGTCTGCGCCTGTGTCTCCGTTCTACCGTGTCCTGGATGGGTGTAGCACGATTGTAACCTGCAAAAAGAAAGAACTTAGGTGAAAGTTGCCGTGCCGAAAAGAAGAATGAATTATCAGAATTCCAGAGAAGCCTAGTTGAACTGGGCTATCCCTGGTTACATGTGGGACGCCCCTGGTATCGTGTTATGAGGGTTCGAAAACCAATCTCATGCATGTATGATGTAACGCCGGACTCATCTAACCGTGTCCGTGGTCTTGACGACCTGCCATTTTTTCTGGTTGGTGAGGCCGTGTAGTGTGCGGCTGTTGGAGTCGCCGCGTCCTCCTCCGTTCATAAGGAACGATTGGTATTTCTGCTAACTGTAATGATGCCTCGTGGACCGGGCATCTTGAGCCTGAGAAAAGCATAATGCGGTATTGCGTTAAAACGAGCGAAAGCCGCTCTTCCGAGCAGTGCTTGATAATCACTTCGGAGTGGAGCGATGTGAAAAGTTAACGTTTCGCTTCGGAAGTTATCGGGAGAACCGAATACCACTCTAGTGGTAGAGAGCCCGTACAGCGGGCCTCTTGGCCTGGTATTACTCCCTTGAAGGTAGTATTACTGCGGCTTATTTGTGTCGAGTCTATTCCTATTTTGCGGACTATGTCCTGATATATCAGGTTTAGATCACTGCCGCCGTCCATTAGTACCCTTGTGAAATGGTACCCATTTATTATTGGGTCTAACACCAAGGCCGTCAGTCCTTCGCGTCGGATATTTGTATTGTGATCCCTACGATCAAAAATGATCGGGCAGGCCAACCAGGGGTTGAGCCTGGGGGTGACGGGCTTTATGGCGCGTGTGCATCGGGGTGCATGATTGCTTCTCCCCTTTGTCACCTGGATCATGTTTACTGTTTTGACCTCCAGTGGGAACTTTTTCTGCCCTCCGGTGCTTTGCTGGCGAGGTTCATCCTCGTCTTCGGTTGGTGTCTCTTCCCCTTTGTGTTCGGCGTTTAGCTTACCGGCCTGCTTGAAGACCCAACATTCCCTATGGGTATGATTTGCAGGTTTGTCTGGGGTGCCGTGAATCTGACAGTGTTTGTCAACAATTTTGTTTAGGCCAGACTGTCCTTCTCTCTTGCCTTTGAAAGGCTTTTTCCGCTGACCTGGTCGAGAGCCCCTGAATCCGGCATTTACAGCCGTGTTATCTGGGTTATCTTCTTTATTTCGATGCTTGTTTTTGTTGCGCCGTGGTTTACCATTGCCATCCCTGACTTTGGATGTGCTTGGGTCGCTGGTGCTGCTACGGGCCAACCAGCTGTCCTCACCCGCACAAAAGCGGGTCATGAGGCTTGTTAAAGCTGCCATTGTTCTCGGTTTTTCTTGACTGAGGTGTCTGGCGAGCCATTCAGCTCGGATGCTGTGTTTGAAACCTGCTAAGGCTTCGGCGTCCGGACAGTCGACAATTTGGTTCTTCTTAGTGAGGAACCTGTTCCAAAGCTTTCGGGCGGACTCTCCGAACTGTTGGATTATATGACTTAAATCGTATGCATCCGGAGGTCAAACATAAGTCCCTTGAAAATTGGCCCAGAAAGCGTCCTCGAGCTCCTTCCAACTTCCAATTGAGTTTTCGGGGAGTCTTTTCAGCCAGTGCCTAGCTGGCCCTTTAAGCTTGAGGGGCAAGTATTTAATGGCATGGAGATCGTCTCCACAAGCCATATGGATGTGGAGGATGAAGTCCTCTACCCAGACTCCAGGGTCTGTGGTTCCGTCGTACGCCTCTATGTTCACCGGTTTGAATCCCTCTGGGAATTCATGATCCAGGACCTCATCAGTGAAACATAAGGGGTGTGCAGCACCCCTGTATTGGGATGCGCCATAGTGTTTGGATGGTTGTAGTATTCGGTGTTGGTTGTGTACCGTAGCACGCTTCCTAGATCCGTAGATAGATCTGGTCGTGCCGGATTTTTGACGCAAGTTTTCACATAGATCGTGTGTTGACTTATGCGTGACTTTGTTATCCGCTCTATCGCGGTCACAGGGTGGTGGATCCGGCCGGTTGGCCGTATCACTTTTCGGCTGTATGGGCTCTAAGGCCTCATCATCGAATTTCGGTAATAGCTTGCGCTTTGGGTAGCTTTTTGGGTGGTAACTTCCACCATACTTTGTTATTTTGTTCCACTTGCTATTGAGCGTATCTTGTGCGACCTTGAGCCTTTGCTTCTGTTTCTTCAGGCTTCTCGCTGTGGCAGTAAGCCTTCTGCGGAAGTTCTCTTGCTCCAAGTGTGTTTCCGGGATGATGGGTGCATCTTCGTCCGGAATGCTTTCTTCCCTAGACGGGGATTGATGAGGCTTATCTTTGGCGTCATCGTGTTCGGATGTCGGATCCGCACTATGTTTGCAGTTTGCATCTTGATCGTTTTCTGCCACCGGGGTGGTGCAGTTGTCGTCTCCTCCAGAGTCGGGTGGACTATTATTATCGTTGTTCTTGCTATGGCGGGGCATAGAGCAGCGCCGCTGACGTCGGCGCTTGGGTTGCTTCTTGGAGGGGTCATCCTCCGTCTTCTCATCGCCATTGGCTTCTTTGGGGGTGTCCACCATGTATATATCGTATGATGAGGTGGCGGTCCAGTGCCCTGTGGGTGGTGGATCCTGTTCGTCTCTAGCTTCGTCGTCCATACCGTCGAAGTCTTTGGAGCCGAAGTCGAGCATGTCGGTTAAGTCGTCGACGGTGGCTACTAAGTGGGTGGTGGGTGGGCAATGAATTTCTTCGTCGTCCGCATCCCATTCTAGCAGGACATAGTTCGGCCAAGGTTCTCCCGACAGGGAGAGAGACCTTAATAAATTTAGCACATCCTCGAAGGGTGAGTGCTGAAAGATGTCAGCGGAGGTGAACTCCATGATCGGCGCCCAGTCAGACTCGACAGGCACGGATATGAGCGGCTTGGAGTCCGTGGCCGTAGATGAATCTAGTGGTTTGGCGACACGGCTCTCGTAAGGGGTGAAGTCAGTATCCGGCTCTATCGCCACTGAGAGTGCGGCCTCCATGGTGGGCTCCATCCCTCCGCTCTCGGATGGCGCGACTTGCTCCGGATTGATGGACGGAGTAGCTGCAGATGCGATCTCCCGAATACTGTCCGACGGCAGAGTTACGTCATGCTCGTCAAGACTATACGGCACGTCCGACATGGGCTTGAATCTGTCGAAGATCAAGTCTTCACGGATGTCAGACATGTAGTTCAAGTTTCCCAATCTGACCTGATGGCCAGGGGCGTAGCTCTCAATCTGCTCCAGATGGCCAAGCGAATTGGCCCGCAGTGCAAAGCCGCCGAATATGAAGATCTGTCCGGGGAGGAAAACCTCACCCTGGACCGCATCGCTAGCGATTATCAAAGGAGCCATCAGGCCTTATGGTGACGACACAGTGGAACTCTCAATGAAAGCACCAATGTCGGTGTCAAAACCGGCGGATCTCGGGTAGGGGGTCCCGAACTATGCGTCTAAGGCGGATGGTAACAGGAGGCAGGGGACACGATGTTTTACCCAGGTTCGGGCCCTCTTGGTAGAGGTAAAACCCTACGTCCTGCTTGATTGTTCTTGATGATATGAGTATTACAAGAGTAGATCTAGCACGAGATCAGAGAGGCTAAACCCTAGAAGCTAGCCTATGGTATGATTGTATGTTGTCCTACGGACTAAAACCGTCCGCTTTATATAGACACCGGAGGAGGCTAGGGTTACACAAGGTCGGTTACAAAGGAGGAGATATCCATATCCGTATTGCCTAGCTTGCCTTCCGCGCCAAATAGAGTCCCATCCAGACACGGGACGAAGTCTTCAATCTCGTATCTTCATAGTCCAACAGTCCAGCCAAAGGATATAGTCCAAGCCGTCCAGAGACCCCCTAATCCAGGACTCCCTCAGCGTGGCTTTGCTGGCAGGCCTGTATGGCCCATCTTCATCAACAAGGAATCAAGACCCTCGCGAGGGGCCAAGCCTCGCGAGGTGGACGACACAAGGCCTCCTCAGGAGCGGCCTCGCCAGGCTGGCTCGTGAGGTGTGGAGAGTTCAAGGTCGGGCAAACCTCATGAGGTTCTCGTGACGTGAGCCATGACGATCGAGACCAGGCGGGCGCTAGTGCGCGCAACATCCTTGTTTCCTCTTTGTTGCAAAGGAAACAAGCACATCCGCGGGGTACCGAGGCCTCAGGCAAAGGTTGCCATTTCGGTGCAACAAGACCAAGACCATGGACTGCAAGACGGAGGTCATCATGGAGCCCAAGACGGCGTCACCCCAGAGCTTTTCGCAGGCGAAGACCGCTTTTGTCAGGATAGCTCGTAGTAGCTGTCCCCCTTCGAATTAGCCCGCCATTGTTGGCTCCCTTCCCGCTCAATATTTGGGAAGAGGACTAGGGGCCGTATAAGTAGAGCTAGCCATCACCATAGTAGGGGCACCTCATCTTAGCTGGAGGGAATCTACACACCACAAGTTGATATGCACAAGAACACCTCAACCTTAGGAGGTTGTTCTTCCCCTTGTATAGTTCATCATCAGCCCAAGAGGCAATCCACCACCACCACACTGGAGTAGGGTATTACACCACAACGGTGGCCCGAACCAGTATAAACCCCGTGTCACTACAAAAAATATATACTTCCGTGATGATACGTGTTTGTCACAGTAGGTCGCGTTTTTTGTCATGCATGTACATCCATGACAAATTTATGACAGAATCAAGATAGTCATACCTGTGTTGTCGTAGAAGTGTTCCATGACATTACCAAAATTATCATCGCAGAAGTGTCCACTTCCATGACGATAAATCGTGCGTCACAGAAGTGCTTTCGTCAAGGGTGACCGACACATGGCATCCACCGTAACGGAACGCCGTTAAGCTATCTGGTCGGGTTTTGGATCCGATAACCCGTTAACGGCCCTGACCAATGGGGATTTTCCACGTGTAAAATCATCATGGGCTGGAGGAAACACGTGTCGGCTCATTGTTGGGACAGATGTCATCCACTCATTGGACAGAAGGCACCTATGATATGTCGACACGTGGCACGCCCCAACAGAGGCCCATTCCTGTGAAAAGGCCGGCCTGTTTGACTTGGTCAAAAGGTGGCGGGCCGGCCCATGGAAAGCCTGTTAACGGCCTGTTCGCATATAGCCCATTTACAGCCCGCTAACCCAAGGCCCGTTACGCCCTATCCGAATTAGGCCCAGTAGCGTCATCTGGGCCATCCAATATGATTCCATCCCATTTTCACTTCTGGCCCATGTATGGCCCATGACGTCTTTCGGCCCATATGAGGTCCTATGTAACTCTTGGCCTATTAACGGCCCGTGGTGAAACTGGCCCGTAATGAACAGTGTATCACTTTATACACATTAACGGCCTGTTATTCCATTGGGCCGTTTCCAGCCCATGTTATCTTTCAGCCTTCTCAGAGCCCATTTATTCTTGGGCTCATTTCCAGTATTCGTTTACTTATGGCCCGTTACTGTCATTTTCTGCTAGTGGGCCAAATTCAGCCCGTGGTTACGGTCGGCCCGTTAGTGGTCCGTTAATACGTTGGGCCGTTTTCATAGCGTCATAAAATATGGCCTATTAACGATGGCCCGTTATGGTCGGCCCATGAAAGGACGATTCCAACTCTAGCCCATTTACGGCCATAATGCGGCCTGTTATTGGCCCATGTTTGGCCAATCAATCATACGGCCCGTATAAGGCCCATTGATGATATGGCCCATAGAAGGCCCATTGTTTCTACGGCCCGTAGAAGGCCTACTGTTTCTACGGCCCGTAGAAGGCCCACTGTTTCTACGGCCCATAGGAGGCCCAGTGTCACTACAGTAAATATTAGCACATGGTTATTGTGGCCTAGTTTTAAAAAATAGGTTATTGCATCCACTAGTTAACCACGGAAAAAGAACTGCAATGACTACAAGCAAACAAATAAAAAAGACAACAAGGAAATAAATAAGCAAGCAACTAACACTAGGCTGTCACGGCTATTACACATATTACATCCACTGGGCATCAAAGTTCGCCACCAGTGCAAATATAGGGAACAAAGCAGCATATCATATACACTGGCCATCAAAATTGGCCACCAGTGCAAATAAACGCGGCAGCAAAACAAGAGCATAACTGAAACAACTTTAGAAGAGCTCAAGAAACGTTATCCTGGGTATCCACCATGCTTGCAATAAGCTTAGCAAGCTGATTATCTTTGTCCCGTTTGGTGCTAAAATCCTCCAACGCTTGCTGTTGCACCAGAAAGTATGCATCTGAATGCTCCAGGGACTTCCGCGGTCCTTCCGCTTCTTGTTGCAGCACAGCTGAATAATGTCTTTCAGCTTGTAGTTGAGACTCAAGAAACCGAACTGATTCAGACAGTGAGTTTGAATAGCTTGTGCAAGCGGTAGTGGCCCGTAACTCCAACACTAAACCAAGACAGGATGTGTCACTATCCTGAACCTTATCTGGATTACTTCCTTTACCGTTGCTTAATAAGGCACTCTTCCCCAATATTCTGTCAGCATTCTAAAAGAAGAAACAAGCAGACACATAACATGTTTAGCATGTACTAGTATATGAAACTCATTTCGGTGAACCAGTTCATTAGTAAGGTGGACAAGATTAAACTACCAAGTCTTCTATTGCCAAGTACTAGTACATAATAAAAGCATCAAACAAACATATATCTATGTCCTATGGTAGCAATGGAATCTTAAATTAGAACAGTTGTTCTTCAGATTTAGGCACTTGTTCTACATGAACAGAGTACAGTAAGATGCAAGAATATAATACTTAAAAATAGAAAATGAGCTCATAGACCTTACCACATTCTTGGTTTGGGACCAGTACAGAACAAGGCATTCCCAGTCATCGTCCAGTAAATGTGTCTCAGGAGAACGTAAGGGAATTTGATGAGTTTCTTTGCCGGTGAAGTACGTTTTCTTCAGGTAATTCCGATACTGCCACCAAGCATTCTTGAAGATAGTACAGGTATTAGCACATGTTACCTCATCCTGAGTTTCCAAATTGGTCCTTCTCTATAGAGAAAAATGGGAAAATTTGTTGTATTATAACCATCATGGAGGTAGGATGTATGGGACGAAGCAAAGTAATTGCCATGAATAACATTACTTACACATAACTCCTAGACAAACACCTACAATTGGCATTTTCCTTCATCTTCAGTATAATATTTACAAGATGGGATGATACGCACATACGATTTAACAACATCAAATGCGATAGATGCTAAACTACGAGTAGCTGGTTGTGCTTCCTCGACAGGAATAGGCATACTAACTGGTGGAGTTGGGGTTCGCCGTGATAGTACTGGCCCTTTGGGCACTGGAGCTGCCTTACTAACTGCTCTTGTCTGGGAGCTCTGTGGTGGAGATGGTGATGTGTCAACAGGAACTGGGTTACTATCGGCTGGGGTTTGGGTTAGATTGGGTGAAGCTGGTTCTCTGTCCATCGTTGTAGGGGTACAATCTGCGAGAGTTTGGGTTATGTGTGGTAGGGCTGGTTCATGTGCATGTACAACCGGGGTGCTATCTCCACCAAGAGGTAGCATTGTTTTATTTGAAGACCGTGTTTTTAGTCCGCTAGATACTGGCATCACCCGCTCCAATTCAAATGGCTGATAAAGAGGAAACATAGTTGAATGTACAGATATTGTATGAGAGACAGATGCAATAGATAGTGTGGAAAAAAGAGGGCATGAAATAGTTTACATGTATATTATTTAACTAAAACGGATAGCATGACATAATTTCACATATATGATGTCTATCTAAACTAGATAGCATAGCATAACATAATTCAAAGATATGATGAATAATGTTCACATGATCGCATGACATAATTCACCTACATGTTATCTAAGTAATCAGGATCGCATCATTTAATTCACATATGTGATTTATATGCTAAATAGAGGTCATTCGATATGATGTCTGAACTAAGAACATGGTGTTGAATATTGTGTATATGATGTCTAAACTATGCAATGCAAGACACCGTATGCATGATATGAACAGTATAACCGTCCCAAGTTAGAGCATACACCTCAGTGGGGGAATAGGACTGGTCATCTGCCTCTGAATCCATCTCTGAGGAGCTATCGGGACCCAACAAGAGATCTACTTCGACAGGTAGCACTGTCTGCTCTGAAGGCCTTGTTTTCACTCCAGATTTTTCCATCTCCCACCCAAATGGCTGATTCACAGGAAGAGTAGTTTAATGTACAAACATTGACGACAAATGGAAATGTAATGAAGAAAAGGATGGGCAAGATATCATTCAAATATATGATGCTTGGTTAAACAGGATGGCATTGCACATTTCACATATATTATGGCTGGCTAAAAGACATGAGACTGCATAATTCCCATATATGATATAGAAACTAAACAGGTGGCATTACAGAACATGTCTAAACTAAGCAGATGACATTTATGATGTCAAAAGTAGGCACTGCAAGGCAACATATGCATGATATGACTAACATCATCATGCCAAGGTAGAGCAAACACCTTGGGGGGTAAATAGGAGTGGTCAGTGGCGTGCGAATCCGCCTCAGAACAAATATCTTCCTCTGGATTACAATCTGGAGAGGGGTGGGGAGGGTTTGCCATTGAACCCACCATGGAGCGATGTCTGCATGACATTGTATTGCCATGCAAAACTCTTCTCTTTTTCTAAGCATGTTCAGCATGACTGTGTACAATATCTGACATGCATACGAAAAAAATATGGTGAGATTATGTAAGGAGAGCATGCAGAAATTTAGAGTGATGGTAACAACCAGTGGATCGATATTTTTCCGTTGAACCAAAATAGCCCTAATGGATCGACGTGAATGTATAGTAATAAGTGATGCAACAAGTGTACAACCTCTTTGCCGTAGCCGTGTCGACCTCAGCATCATTGGGTTGGTCGCTGAAGCAGTTGAGGCAGAGGTGGCTGTCGAAGGTGTGGAGGAAGATCTAAGGAATCTGTAGATGGCGTCCAGGGCACTGCTCTGTTGTGATGGATCGTTCTGTCGTTGGAGCAGTTCCGGTGAGCCGTAAGACGTCAAGGCTGAAGCGGCACAAGACATACATCGTCAATCTCAAGTGGGATTCTAATAGCATATCCAATAGATGATGTAAAATGGTTGTAAAATTAACATCACCAAAAACCACCTGACTACAACAGATGAGGTAAAAAATGTTGACTCTGAACTTAACTGTCGAAACTAAAATTTACTGTGGAATCTGAATGCTATTGTCGAAACTGAACGCAATGGTAGCAGAGAGGCACTTGACATGTAGTTTAGGGAGGGCCTGCAGCTGGTCGAGCGAGTGATCGAGCGAGAGCCGGAGCAGCAGCAGCAGCAGATCCGGCTAGTATGGACGCTGCCGCCGAAGGGGCCTCACACTGGGGGAGAGCCGTCATGGAGATGTCGCCCGCGGCACCGGCTTCAAGGTAGCCGCTCCATGGGGGTGCGGGATGGAGCACCGTCGGTGCCGGGAGGTCGAGTTAAGGAGAAGGTGCGATGAGTGTGCAACCTCTTTGGTGGCGCCAAGTAGGCTTCGGCTTCTTTCGAGGAGTCGGTGAGGATGCTGGGGTTCCGGTGGAGCAGGTTAAGGCGGCGCTGTGGGGATGGAGCAGCAGCGATAGACGAGGTGATCGTTGGAGCAGCTCCTTGGAGGTGGAGGACGGGGGCGGCTGAACCGGTGGGATGGTGAGATGGACGACGGATCCTCATCCAGGGAGGTGGACAAGGGACATCGAGCTGTTGTGGTGGACGACGTCGTCGGGGAAGAGGCTCCGGCTGGGCAGCGGTGACGTGGCGGACGGAGGAGGGTGGGCTTTCACGGCTGGAGCGGAGAGGTTATGGCGGCCTGGGATATCGAATGGCGAAAAGGGGGCGATGGGAGGGGATGAAGCATGACTTAGGAACGCGCTTCTCCAAAATGTAGGGTGTGTTACAAAAGTACCCCCCACCGATTTGAACTAGCGGCCCTTTCGGCTCTGGGTTAGAAGGGGGATTTCGTGTGTCGGGATTTGGCAGCTTGAGGGAGTTTCCGCGCGCGTTGTAATTTTGGGATAGCAAGGCCCGGGTTGTGAAGGCGCCAGTTTTGGGAGCACAATATCTGAATTTTCGGGTTATAACAAGACGGGGGTTGAATTTTAGGGACAAGCCTAACGTGTAGTAGTATTGTACTTGTATGTACCAAATCAATTCGCACTTCCCTCAACCAAAAAGAAAACGAAAAAAATAAAACTATATAGGGCCTCCGTTTTACTATACAAATGCTATTCAAAGCTACTCCCTCCTTCCATCTATATAGGGCCTAATGCGTTTTTCGATGCCAACTTTGACCAAATATTAGAGCAATGATATATGACATGCAACTTACACAAAGCACACCGTTAAATTCGTCTGTGAAAGGTTCTTTCAATGATATAATTTTCACATTGTGCATGTCATGTACTATTAATCTTGTCAATAGTAAAGGCGGTCTTAAAAATCTCATTACGCCCTATATAGATGGAAGGAGGGAGTATGAATCCATGTTACATCCGATTAAATTTTTTCACTTGCTGTATAATGCATGTAACCTACTCATACCAACATTTTAGTGCATTCGAAATGTCTATACTACCGCTGCAATTCGAACTAAATTTGAATTCGTTTCTCTATTTCAATAAGAATCTACAGTCATGATTGTTGCCAACTTCAACCATCATAGTTTCCTTGCTATCCGCCAGGTATAAATCAGACGGCCTATAATGCAGGATGGCATGCACACCATCATCAACAACTACGTTCTTTTATAAGAGTAGAGATAAAATATATTAAATGTAGTATACCATGTTCATAACCACACCATGTGTACCACCGTTATATATATATATATTCACACATCCGTCGGTTTGAAACACTATGATAAATTCTTCGAATATCTGAATTCGCTTTCTATAGTGAAGTATATATGATCTCTATTCATCTTTTACACCCACACAACCCTCTTATCTTTGTAGCTAGCGCTAACTTTCTCTTGTGCATGCACACGCCCGCATCCCTCTCACCCTCCCTCAGCATTCTCTAGCTCCATCGCGCAAATTCGTCTTTTCACTTTAGGTCGTTCACCCACGGTGTGTGTAGGCCCCCCAGCTCCTTCTTTACGGCACACATCGATCGATATGCCTCTCTAGCCAGGTGTGCCTAGCACAAACACAAGCTTCCCCTCTTCTCTTGTCACCGTCCATGCCTCACTCCCACCACTCTTTTCATCATTCTCGTACTCGCACACTCCTCCCCCTCGATATAGTATGCCTCTCGTACCACCTCCTACATGCATCCCTCTCTCTCTATCCTTCTCCTCGTGCCTCATTTGCTTCTAACACACACATGCATGTATACCGATCGATCTCCCAACATATACCTAGATCGACTTTAAATACCCCCCCATCGATCGACGTACCTCAGAAGTTATGTCTCTCCTTTCTCTTACAAAGGGTGATTGATCTTCCTATGTAGTTACGTCTGCTTACCACAGCCACATCGTCCCCCCTCATCATTCGTGCATGCCTCCTGACCCGTCTCTCACACGCACGTGCACAGACAACAAGCAGCCATCTCCTCTCTTATTGATATTGCGTGTGTGCCCTCCGTTTGTCTAACAAGCCTATCCCACCATTTGTTAGAAGCAACTCCACTACCACCCCCTCCAACACTCTAGCTCTATCTCTCTCCCAACCTTATTCATCTCCTGCACATATGCATGGATGTCGATCGATCTCCCTTAATACATGAGGCAGGTCGATCTCCTTAATACATGAGGTAGGCCTCTCTCCTCCTCCACACATATACCAGCCATTGTACCTCTATAGTTAATTGGGCCTCCCTCTTCCCCCACCACACACCGATAGTCGAGCGCTGCAGGTAGGTGTCCATGCCACAGAGACAACCTGGACATGTCCCATCTCACGTTCCAGTAGACCAGCCACTCTATATCTTTGATGTGGGCACACACAAATTCGATGACACTCTTTATCGATCGCGCGCACACACACACACACGCACGCACACACACACACACACATCATCCCTCTCTTTGATTCTATGGACACCTCAAGCCGATGATACCTCCACTCTCTTCTCGTGGATCGCCCCCTCTATATATATGTTACATCCAGGACTCTATTTCACACACATTGCATATGTTAAATTTTTTGATTGACCCCCCCACAAAAAAACTCTCAAGAACCCACACACTATATCTCTCTAGGTTTGTATCTCTCTCACACAACCCCACATAGGTGGTGTACGTATACAAGAAGAGAATAGGTGCACCGTGCACGTACTCACGCTTCGTGCCCAGCCACACCCGCGCGGGTACACGGTGGAGCTCAATTCTCCTCAGAAGCTAAATTTGTTTTTGAAACATCAAGTGGCCAGAGACTCGAAAACTTATTTGCCCATTAGTGACTTGTCAGGGCAGTGGATTTTAGTTTGTACAATAATGTTGCATCCACCTAAAGTAACGAAAGTTCTTACGTAAACTTCCTAGTAATTCCCTCTTCGTAGGTGCAACATTACTCCTAACATTTGTAATATCAGTTTGAAACTGGTAATATTGCCGTGTCCTATTCCCGCGTTTTCGAAATCCTGCGAATCAAACAGGTCCTGAGTTGGTGATGATGTTGTGCCTCCCATCTTTCACCAATAGCCGTCGGATCTAGATCTGACGCATACAAACCAAGCTTCTCCATTTTTCCAAAAAGATGCCCGCACTTGTTCCCTATTTACAAACAACTCATTGTCTCTCACAATCAGCCTCATCTCCTCCCCACCACATCTAGGAGTAGAAGGCCATGGAAAAATCTGGAGCGATGGCCGCTGCCGGAGCCGTCCACCCCCAATCTTGGTGTTCCGTGCAATGCACGGGCATCTACGCACGGGAAATTATGTCGAACAGGGCTAGTTGTAAGCAGGATAGCTCTACAGCCATGATGATAGTAACTGCAGACGGTGAGGCTGACTATGGTATGCCGAACACGGCGCCTATACTCAGCTGTCATCTCCGGCGCAGGGTCTTGTCACTTCACTGTGAGGAGCAGCACGTAATAATTTGACCAAAGGATATTCACTTTGAGGAACTGCCTTTGGGTGAATGACACGTGGCCCCAGGGGGTGGCTAGCCCACCTATCATACAGCCAAAGGCAGGTGCAGTAGAGGTCTGAGGAGTAGTACGAAATCCTACGCACCTACGAACGCTAACCTAGGGCTGAGTGATCACTCGAATCGCAAGATCAGTTGACTAGAAGCTACGCTAGACCCATGGAGGCGATGAGCGCGAGCATCAGCCGGCAGTGCCAGATGGTCCACGACGCCGGCCTGCGGCCCGGCACCGAGGAAAGTATTGTGGTAGTATTGCTTGGGGCCGCCAGGGCGAGGGGACGCTTGGACGACAGCTTCGTCTCCTTGTTCGATAAGGTCCTCGTCGGTTTCCTCGACAAGTTCACCGTCGTCAAGAAGCTTGCGGACGACTTTGACGTAAGCCTCCAGCCGACATGCCCAGGCTCTGCTATGCCCGCCACCCTCAACGGCCACTATGGTAACAACCTCTTCGACGCACTGGTGGCCCTGCGACTGCCCGCCGTTGCGCCAGAGAATGTCCACCTCGAGGTCGCGCTCGCCGCGCAGTGCCTGGCGCAGCAAGACACCATCGACATAATCACCCACGTCTACGCGCAAATCGTCCACAAGGACTACTACATGCAAGAGGAGGACGATAGGACACTGGCCTTCTTGGAGCGCAGGGCAACCTTGGACGACACTATTCAGAAGCACGTTGAGCTCGCCACCAACGCCACTGCTCCTCACACGTCAGTTGGTGACCCGGCGCACTAGGGCATGAGGATGTCGTTGAACGTTGATGGATCCGTATGTATTTTTATCTTTCCGTAAAATCCATGTAGTAGTATATGATGTTGGGGAACGTAGTAGAATTTAAAATTTTCTACGCATCACCAAGCGTCGAACGGACGGCACCTCCGCGTTCAACACATGTACGGTTGGGAAGACGTCTCCTCCTTCTTGATCCAGCAAGGGGGAAGGAGAGGTTGATGGAGATCCAGTAGCACGACGGCGTGGTGGTGGAAGCAGCGGTGATCTCGGCAGGGCTTCGCCAAGCTCAACGAAAGGGAGAGGTGTCACAGGAGGGAGAGGGAGGCACCAGGGGCTAGGGTTCTGCTGCCCTCCCTCCCCCCCACTATATATAGGGCCCCTAGGGGGGGCGCCGGCCCTAGAGATTGGATCTCAAGGGGGGCGGCGGCCAAGGGGAGTGGCTTGCCCCCCAAGCCAAGTGGGGCGCCCCCACCCCTAGGGTTTCCAACCCTAGGTGCAGGGGGAGGCCCAAGGGGGGCGCACCAGCCCACCAGGGGCAGGTTCCCTTCCCCACTTCAGCCCATGGAGCCCTCCGGGATAGGTGGCCCCACCCGGTGGACCCCTGGGACCCTTCCGGTGGTCCTGGTACAATACCGGTGACCCCCGAAACTTTCTCGATGGCCGAAACTGGACTTCCTATATATAATTCTTCACCTCCGGACCATTCCGAAACTCCTCGTGACGTCCGGGATCTCATCCGAGACTCCGAACAACTTTCAGGTTACCGCATACTAATATATCAACAACCCTAGCGTCACTGAACCTTAAGTGTGTAGACCCTACGGGTTCGGGAGACACGTAGACATGACCGAGATGACTCTCCGGTCAATAACCAATAGCGGGATCTGGATACCCATGTTGGCTCCCACATGCTCCTCGATAATCTCATTGGATGAACCACGATGTCGAGGATTCAATCAATCCCGTATACAATTCCCTCTGTCAATCGATACGTTACTCGCCCGAGACTCGATAGTCGGTATCCCAATACCTCGTTCAATCTCGTTACCGGCAAGTCACTTTACTCGTACCTTAATGCATGATCCCGTGATTGACCACTTGGTCACATTGAGCTCATTATGATGATGCATTACTGAGTGGGCCCAGAGATACCTCTCCGTCATAGGAGTGACAAATCCCAGTCTCGATTCGTGCCAACCCAACAGACACTTTCGTAGATACCCGTAGTGCACCTTTATAGTCACCCAGTTACGTTGTGACGTTTGGCACACCCAAAGCACTCCTACGGTATCTGGGAGTTGCACAATCTCATGGTCTAAGGAAATGATACTTGACATTCGGAAAAGCTCTAGCAAACGAACTACACGATCTTTGAGCTATGCTTAGGATCGGGTCTTGTCCATCACATCATTCTCCTAATGATGTGATCCCGTTATCAACAACATCTAATGTCCATAGTCAGGAAACCATGACTATCTTTTGATCAACGAGCTAGTCAACTAGAGGCTCACTAGGGACGTGTTGTGGTCTATGTATTCACACATGTATTACGATTTCCGGATAACACAATTATAGCATGAACAATAGACAATTATCATGAACAAGGAAATATAATAATAACCATTTTATTATTGCCTCTAGGGCATATTTCCAACAGTCTCCCACTTGCACTAGAGTCAATAATCTAGTTACATTGTGATGAATCGAACACCCATAGAGTTCTGGTGTTGATCATGTTTTGCTATAGGGAGAGGTTTAGTCAACGGATCTGCTACATTCAGGTCCGTATGTACTTTACAAATATCTATGTCTCCATTTTGAACACCTTCACAAATGGAGTTGAAGCGATGCTTGATATGCCTGGTCTTCCTGTGAAACCTGGGCTCCTTGGCAAGGGAAATAGCTCTAGTGTTGTTACAGAAGAGAGTCATCGGGCCCGACGGGAATGACTCCTAGGTCGGTAATGAACTCCTTCACCCAGATTGCTTCTTGTGCTGCCTCCAAGGCTGCCATGTACTCCGCTTCACATGTATATCCCGCCACAACGCTTTGCTTGCAACTGCACTAGCTTACTGCCCCACCATTCAAAATATACACGTATCCGGTTTGTGACTTAGAGTCATCCAGATCTGTATCGAAGCTAGCATCGATGTAACCCTTTACGACGAGATCTTCATCACCTCCATAAACGAGAAACATATCCTTAGTCCTCTTCAGGCACTTCAGGATATTCTTGACCGCTGTCCAGTGTTCCATGCCGGGATTACTTTGGTACCTTCCTACCAAACTTACGACAAGGTTTACATCAGGTCTGGTACACAACATGGCATACATAATAGACCCTATGGCCGAGGCATAGGGGACGACACTCATATTTTCTCTATCTTCTACCGTGGTCGGGCATTGAGCCGTGCTCAATTGCACACCTTGCAATATAGGCAAGAACCCCTTCTTGGACTGATCCATATTGAACTTCTTCAATATCTTGTCAAGATACGTACTTTGTGAAAGACCAATGAGGCGTCTCGATCTATCTCTATAGATTTTGATGGCTAATATATATGCAGCTTCTCCAAGGTCCTTCATCTAAAAACACTTGTTCAAGTAGGCCTTTATGCTTTCCAAGACTTCTATATCATTTCCCATCAACAGTATGTCATCCACATATAATATGAGAAATGCTACGGAGCTCCCACTCACTTTCTTGTAAACACAGGCTTCTCCATAAGTCTGTGTAAACCCAAACGCTTTGATCATCTCATCAAATCGAATGTTCCAACTCTGAGATGCTTGCACCAGCCCATAGATTGAGCGTTGGAGCTTGCACACCTTGTTAGCATTCTTAGGATCGACAAAACCATCTGGCTGCATCATATACAATTCTTCCTTAAGAAAGCCGTTAAGGAATGACGTTTTGACGTCCATTTGCCATATCTCATAATAATATAATGCGGCAATTGCTAACATGATTCGGACGGACTTCAGCTTCGCTATGGGTAAGAAAGTCTCATCATAGTCAACCCCTTAAACTTGTCGATAACCCTTAGCGACGAGTCGAGCCTTGTAGATGGTCACATTACCATCTGCGTCTGTCTTCCTTTTAAAGATCCATTTATTTTCTATGGCTCGCCGATCATCGGGCAAGTCAGTCAAAGTCCATACTTCGTTTTCATACATGGATCCTATCTCGAATTTCATGGCTTCTAGCCATTTGTCGGAATCTGGGCCCGCCATCGCTTCCTCATAGTTCGAAGGTTCACCGTTGTCTAACAACATGATTTCCAAGACAGGGTTGCCGTACCACTCTGGTGCGGAACGTGTCCTTGTGGACCTACGAAGTTCAGTAGCAACTTGATCTGAAGTTTCATCATCATCATCATTAACTTCCTCTCTAGTCGGTGCAGGCACCTCAGTAACATTTTCCTGAGTTGCGCCACTTTCCGGTTCAAGAGGTAATACTTCATCAAGTTCTACTTTCCTCCCACTTACTTCTTTCGAGAGAAACTCTTTCTCTAGAAAGGATCCATTCTTGGCAACAAAGATCTTGCCTTCGGATCTGAGGTAGAAGGTATACCCAATAGTTTCTTTAGGGTATCCTATGAAGACGCATTTTCCGACTTGGGTTCAAGCTTTTCAGGTTGAAGTTTCTTGACATAAGCATCGCATCCCCAAACATTTAGAAATGACAACTTAGGTTTCTTCCCAAACCATAATTCATACGGTGTCATCTCAACGGATTTCGATGGAGCCCTATTTAAAGTGAATGCGGCAGTCTCTAAAGGATAGCCCCAAAATGACAGCGGTAGATCGGTAAGAGACATCATAGATCGCACCATATCCAATAGAGTGCGATTACGACATTCGGACACACCATTACGCTGAGGTGTTCCAGGTGGCGTGAGTTGTGAAACTATTCCACATTTCCTTAAGTGCGTGCCAAATTCGTGACTCAAGTATTCTCCCCCACGATCTGATCACAAGAACTTGATTTTCCTATCACGTTGATTCTCAACTTCACTCTGAAATTCCTTGAACTTTTCAAAGGTCTCAGACTTGTGTTTCATTAAGTAGACATACCCATATCTACTCAAGTCATCAGTGAGGGTGAGAACATAATGATAGCCACCGCGAGCCTCGACACTCATTGGACTGCACACATCAGTATGTATGATTTCCAATAAGTTGGTTGCTCGCTCCATTGTTCCTCAGAATGGAGTCTTGGTCATTTTACCCATGAGGCATGGTTCACACGTGTCAAATGATTCGTAATCAAGAGACTCCAAAAGTCCATCTGCATGGAGCTTCTTCATGCGTTTGACACCTATGTGACCAAGGCGGCAGTGCCACAAGTATGTGGGACTATCATTATCAACCTTACATCTTTTGGTATTCACACTATGAATATGTGTAACATTACGCTCGAGATTCATTAAGAATAAACCATTCACCAGCGGAGGATGACCATAAAACATATCTCTCATATAAATAGAACAACCATTATTCTCGGATTTAAATGAGTAGCCATCTCGAATTAAACGAGATCCTGATACAATGCTCATGCTCAAAGCTGGCACTAAATAACAATTATTGAGGTTTAAAACTAATCTCGTAGGTAAATGTAGAGGTAGCGTGCCGACGGCGATCACATCGACCTTGGAACCATTCCCGACGCGCATCGTCACCTCGTCCTTCGCCAGTCTCCGCTTATTCCGCAACTCTTGCTTTGAGTTACAAATGTGAGCAACCGCACCGGTATCAAATACCTAGGAGCTACTACGAGTACTAGTAAGGTACACATCAATTACATGTATATCACATATACCTTTAGTGTTGCCGGCCTTCTTGTCCGCTAAGTATTTGGGGCAGTTCCGCTTCAAGTGACCACTTCCCTTGCAATAAAAACACTCAGTCTCGGGCTTGGGTCCATTCTTTGGCTTCTTCCCGGCAGCTTGCTTACCTGGCGCGGCAACCCCCTTGCCGTCCTTCTTTAAGTTCTTCTTACCCTTGCCTTTCTTAAACTTAGTTGTTTTATTCACCATCAACACTTGATGTTCCTTTTTGATCTCCACCTCCGCTGATTTCAGCATTGAATAGACCTCAGGAATGGTCTTTTCCATCCCTGCATATTGAAGTTCATCACAAAGCTCTTGTAGCTCGGTGGAAGCGACTGAAGGATTCTGTCAATTACCGCGTCATCCGGGAGATTAACTCCCAGCTGAGTCAAGCGGTTATGCAACCCATACATTTTGAGTATGTGCTAACTGATAGAACTATTTTCCTCCTTCTTACAACTGAAGAACTTGTCGGACACTTCATATCTCTCGACCCGGGCATGAGCTTGGAAAACCATTTTCAGCTCTTCGAACATCTCATATGCTCCGTGTTGCTCAAAACGCTTTTGGAGCCCCGGTTCTAAGCTGTAAAGCATGCCGCACTAAACGAGGGAGTAATCATCAGCACGTGACTGCCAAGCGTTCATAACGTCTTGGTTCTCTGGGATGGGTGCGTCTCCTAGCGGTGCTTCTAGGACATAATCTTTCTTGGAAGCTATGAGGATGATCCTCAGGTTCCGGACCCAGTCCGTATAGTTGCTGCCATCATCTTTCAGCTTCGTTTTCTCTAGGAACGCGTTGAAGTTGAGGGCAACATTAGCGTGGGCCATTTGATCTACAAGACATATTGTAAAGAGTTTAGACTAAGTTCATGATAATTAAGTTCATCTAATCAAATTATTCAATGTACTGCCACTCAGATAGACATCCCTCTAGTCATATAAGTGAAACATGATCTGAGTCAACTAGGCCGTGTCCGATCATCACGTGAGACGGACTAGTCAACATCGGTGCACATCTTCATGTTGATCACATCTTCTATACGACTCATGCTCGACCTTTCGGTCTTCTGTGTTCCGAGGCCATGTCTGTACATGCTAGGCTTGTAAAGTCAACCTAAGTGTATTGCATGTGTAAATCTGGCTTACACCCGTTGTATTCGAACGTTAGAATCTATCACACCCGATCATCACGTGGTGCTTCGAAACAACGAACCTTCGCAATGGTGCACAGTTAGGGGGAATACTTTCTTGAAATTATGTGAGGGATCATCTTATTTAAGCTATTGTCGTTCTAAGCAAATAAGATGTAAAAACATGATAAACATCACATGCAATCAAATAGTGACATGATATGGCCAATATCATTTGCTCCTTTTGATCTCCATCTTCGGGGTGCCATGATCATCATCGTCACCGGCATGACACCATGATCTCCATCATCGTGTCTTCATGAAGTTGTCTCGTCATCTATTACTTCTACTACTATGGCTAACGGTTTAGCAATAAAGTAAAGTAATTACATGACGTTTATGTTGACACGCGGGTCATAAATAAATTAAGACAACTCCTATGGCTCCTACCGGTTGTCATACTCATCGACATGCAAGTCGTGATTCCTATTACAAGAACATGATCAATCTCATACATCACATATATCATTCATCACATCCTTTTGGCCATCTCACATCACACGGACATGCTGCAAAAACAAGTTAGACGTCCTCTAATTGTTGTTGCAAGTTTTTTACGTGGCTGCTATAGGTTTCTAGCAAGAACGTTTCTTACCTATGCCAAAACCACAACGTGATATGCCAATTTCTATTTACCCTTCATAAGGACCCTTTTCATCGAATCCGATCCGACTAAAGTGGGAGAGACAGACACCCGCTAGCCACCTTATGCAACTAGTGCATGTCAGTCGGTGGAACCAGTCTCACATAAGCGTACCTGTAAGGTCGGTCCGGGCCGCTTCATCCCACGATGCCGCTGAATCAAGATAAGACTAGTAAAGGCAAGTAAATTGGCAATATCGACGCCCACAACTGCTTTGTGTTCTACTCGTGCATAGAAACTACGCATAGACCTGGCTCATGATGCCACTGTTGGGGAACGTAGCAGAATTTAAAATTTTCTACGCATCACCAAGATCAATCTATGGAGTTATCTAGCAACGAGGGAAAGGGGAGTGCATCTACATACCCTTGTAGATCGCGAGCGGAAGCGTTCACGAGAACGGGGTTGATGGAGTCGTACTCGTCGTGATCCAAATCACAAATGACCTAGGGCCGAACGGACGATACCTCCAGGTTCAACACACGTACGGTTGGGAAGACGTCTCCTCCTTCTTGATCCAGCAAGGGGGAAGGAGAGGTTGATGGAGATCCAGTAGCACGACGGCGTGGTGGTGGAAGCAACGGTGATCTCGGCAGGGCTTCGCTAAGCTCATCGAGAGGGAGAGGTGTCACGAGAGGGAGAGGGAGGCGCCAGGTGCTAGGGTTCCACTGCCCTCCCTCCCCCCCCACTATATATAGGGCCCCTAGGGGGGCGCCGGCCCTAGATATTGGATCTCAAGGGGGGCGGCGGCCAAGGGGGGTGGCTTGCCCCCGAAGCCAAGTGGGGCGCCCCCCACCCCTAGGGTTTCCAACCCTAGGCGCAAGGGAAGGCCCAAGGGGGGCGCACCAGCCCACCAGGGGCTGGTTCCCTTCCCACTTCAGCCCATGGGGCCCTCCGGGATAGGTGGCCCCACCTGGTGGACCCCCGGGATCCTTCCGGTGGTCCCGGTACAATATCGGTGACCCCCGAAACTTTCCCGATGGCCGAAACTGGACTTCCTATATATAATTCTTCACCTCCGGACCATTCCGGAACTCCTCGTGACGTCCGGGATCTCATCCGGGACTCCGAAAAACTTTCGGGTTACCACATACTAATATCTCAACAACCCTAGCGTCACCGAACCTTAAGTGTGTAGACCCTACGGGTTCAGGAGACATGCAAACATGACCGAGACGACTCTCCGGTCAATAACCAACAGCGGGATCTGGATACCCATGTTGGCGCCCACATGCTCCTCAATGATCTCATCGGATGAACCATGATGTCGAGGATTCAATCAATCCCGTATACAATTCCCTTTGTCAATCGATACGTTACTCGCCCGAGACTCGATTGTCGGTATCCCAATACCTCGTTCAATCTCGTTACCGGCAAGTCACTTTACTCGTACCGTAATGCATGATCCCGTGATCAACCACTTGGTCACATTGAGCTCATTATGATGATGCATTACCGGGTGGGCCCAGAGATACCTCTCCGTCATATGGAGTGACAAATCCCAGTCTCGATTCGTGCCAACCCAACAGACACTTTCGGAGATACCCGTAGTGCACCTTTATAGTCACCCAGTTACGTTGTGACGTTTGGCACACCCAAAGCACTCCTACGGTATCGGAGAGTTGCACAATCTCATGGTCTAAGGAAATGATACTTGACATTTGGAAAAGCTCTAGCAAACGAACTACACGATCTTTGAGCTATGCTTAGGATCGGGTCTTGTCCATCACATCATTGTCCTAATGATGTGATCCCGTTATCAATGACATATAATGTCCATAGTCAGGAAACCATGACTATCTTTTGATCAACGAGCTAGTCAACTAGAGTCTCACTAGGGACGTGTTGTGGTCTATGTATTCACACATGTATTATGATTTCCGGATAACACAATTATAGCATGAACAATAGACAATTATCATGAACAAGGAAATATAATAATAACCATTTTATTATTGCCACTAGGGCATATTTCCTACATATGATACTACAGTAATTATCTTACCTTTCGCATCAACTTCATAATTTTCGTACGTACTCCATGCATGAACGGCGCCAGAACCAAACTTCTCATTACTCTAGGCAAAATCGTTATTTTCTATCTATCGGTCGCGCCATGGAGCAGAACCAAATTTTACAAGTTACGAGTTCAAAAGGAAAAGCCTGCCGTGTTCGCGTCGCACCCCCACACGGTTGGTCCGGCACGCCGCTCAAGCGGGAATGCGTGCGGTGTTGCATTTTCACTTACAAGTGGGACCGCAGTTGAGCAAACCGACTATCGGCAAACCCCCACCCCGCCACCGCGCGATGGCTGAGAAAACAGGAGGGAGAAGAGAAGGTTGTAGCATGGACTCCAAGAAAATTGGTGTCGAATAGGACTCGTGTGGGTGGCGTGTGCCGTACTGCTAGACGTGAATGCTAGTTATGGCCCATGCCACCCCACTATATCGAGCCTATATCGAGGTACGTAGAACAAATTTCCTGCAGTCCGTGCTCAACCCTCCTCTATCTCTTTTCTCAGCCAGCCATCGGACGCGCGAAGCCCATCGTCTGTTTGCTCACATGCGGCCCCACATGTCAGTGAAAACGCAAGAGGAGGACCCACTGAACCTACACATCTTTCACCTCGACATGCTAGTGATGAAAAACAAATCCATTAAAGATCTTCGGTGGCCGCTTTTGGAGTTACTCAAGAGTAGTAAGATTCTATTTACAGTTTAACCCAAGATGCACATCTCGTGGCTTCAACTACCACTCTATTTTCTTTCATGACACGACCTGGATGCTGGATGTCCAACATGTTGGCAAAAGGAGGAAGAACCCGACCAAATCTTCGGTTCTACTCTCGGATTAGATTAGTGCACTTGTTGATACTCCTACTAGAATAGAGGCTAGACATGAGACTAGATGCGAAGAAGCAACGTCTACTTCTTTACACTCGAAGAAGAAAGAAGCACGCAAGATCGAGCCTCCGCAGATCAACAATGAATGCATCGAGAAGACACTAATCCAACTTACAGGAGTAGTAAAATGTATTCTTGTGGTTCTTGTTTTCTTTGGTCTTGCTTTTCTAGTCAAAATTATCGTTGGAGTTCGTGCAAAATGGAGGTGCATTTGGGGTCGTGCGTTGGAGTTGGCCTTACAAGTGGGACCGCAGTTAAGGAAACCGACTATCGGCAAACCCCCACCTCGTCCGCCGCGCGATGGCTGAAGTTAGAGAAACGACGAGGTTGAAGAGATTGCTCTAGCACGGACTCCAAGAAATAATACGGTGTCATATGGATATCGTGGTGGTGGCGTGTGCCGTACTCCTGGACGTGAATGCTTGTTCTGGCCCATGCCACCCTACTACTCCTATTACTTACTCCTACTAGTATATAGTATATAGTAGTATCGAGGATTCAAGGTGCTGGTTACGTACAACGAACACATTAACATATGGCTACAGTAAAAAAACACGCCCGACGCGCGAAGTATGTGAAGCTAGTACAAATTTAGAGAAGCGACTCGAAAGCCATTCATAAATTTAGTAAGTTTATCACAGGCATATCATTTTATTACATACAACAGGTCATCAACCCACATCGACAACAAGGATACATTATAAATACTAAAGTTTTCACCACACAACAAATAACAAGCCATGAAATGAACTTCAACTCAACCATTCCACGGCGTTGGAAACGCTTGCATTGAACCACAAGTGATTCTTTGGGACGGGCCATCCGTTGTCGATCTGGAGACCAACGCAGGACCGATCATCCAGGCTGAAGCGGCCTACTATATCAGTACCAGGATAGGGAACCACCCAAATGTCCGAGGTATAGACACAGGTGCTTCTCATAAATGTGTCAACAGCAGTTGGATCGCCTTTCACCATCATCAGATAGTTTTATCCAAGGAAGAGTGAGTTTTCTCCAAGACTATCAATTCTGTGCCAGGGAGAAGGAGTTGGCGCTAGCACACTAGTAACCATCCCGAATACCATGCAACGGGTGTTGGAATAGGTCCACAGAGTGCGACCATGGGAGACACCTGCTTCCTTACCAGTAACATCATCAGTGGGCTGTATACACACAAGAAGAGGTGATCCATCGGAATTAGTTGCCAGGCGCCACAGAGTATATGGGCGCTGCTCGTCCTCATGCTCGTGATCATCACCATCAGAATCTCCCCCTTGGTTATAAAATTTTTCAAGAATAGGTGGTGGGATGTTCACAGGACCTTGGAAACACAAGAAGAAGGTTAATTAGTAAAGGGAAACTTGCTAACCCGCATGCATGTGGATGAAACAATTATAATTACGGTGGAAGACAAACGTACCGAAACTACTAGGATGCCATGCAAAAACAGTGCCACGAGTGGTGGCAGCAAACACAAGGCCCTCGTATTGAATTGCATCACAGTACTTATCCGTGTACAGAAACTGATTTTTGAGCAATATCCATCGAGTCGAACCACGAAGGACGGCAACAAGCTTGTCGAAGATAGCAACAACTTGATAGTTGTTGTAATTCCAAGGGCGGTTGGGAACTCGAAAAATTTCTATCTTCCGTAGAAGACAGTCACCATGATCGTATTTGAACGTGCGTACATTAACGGTGTGCTCAACCTCTGGGCAGTGTGCTGAGATTTTTGGAAGTGGAACCCGGTGACGAGTGTACGCATTCACAAGTTCCCACTCGCAGTTGGACCCAATGTAAGCAACCGAATCTCCATTTGCGCCCGCCCAAGCCTTGCCCTCAAGCGATGGCATCTTAACATCATACGTATCATTATCAAGCGGCATCAACTGGCACAGGGCGAGGCCTCCGTCGTGCCGGCGCCAGTCATTAGGGTCACGGCGAAGAAGATAGGGGAGATCAAACCGCTCCTTGACTCTTGGGTTCTTTGTAATGATGTTATTAGTTGAGTCGAGAATGGGCTTGAACGAACCTGCCATGCTAGCCGAGGTGATGACGTCGCACTGATCAATGAGTTCCTCCACCATGTCATCTTTCAGATCGGGGCAAGAATAACGGGGTTGTTTCCGGCCTGTTCCCTCCATGGAGAAGACGATCGAACAATGGCAGAAGAAAGGGTGAAGGGCTGAAGGAAAATGGAGGAGGGAGAGCAAGAGCGTGCGAGAGCAGTTCCAAATCGAGAGGGAAAGGCGAAGAGTCGGTGGACGGTTGCGAGTTTGCCACGGTTCATGAAGAGGCGCCCCGGCCTACACGTCCGTTCGGAAATACTCCTACTACTCGTCGTTGTCTCACTGATATGTTGGAACGGGACCACATGTCAACGAAACATGGTGTGTAATTTCTCGTGCAAAATGCGATCTGGCCGCGTTGGCCCGAGGTGCCGCATTAGTTATCCACCTTTATTTTTGTAATGACGTGCCGATCAGTTTTGAACCACGACTAACTGGTACTGTATGTGGAGAGGATGACAGCAGGGACCCGCCAAGTTCATGGCAGTACGCAAGCAAGTGCCTCCTTATTTCAAGCCAATAAAAAAATGGCTCCTCCTAGTGGATTTTTGACATCTGGGTCCCATGCCATTGTCAAACATAGTCAATAAACGAGAGAATTGCACAACGAGCGACTGGCACCAGGGACCCAGCAGCTCGCCCAGTTATTTTTGTTTTGGGTTAATTTGATAAATGCCACTCCAAATCTGGTGTATCCGAGAAATGCCACTGCAATTTCCAAACTTTGAAAAATGCCATTTCATGCCATTTCTAGTGGCATTTTTCGAAGTCTGGAGTGGCGTTTTTCAAAGTTTGCAAACTGCAGTGGCGTTTTTCAAAGTTTGCAAACTGCAGTGGCGTTTTTCAAAGTTTGCAAAAATTGCAGTGGCATTTTTCAAAGTTTGGAAATTGCAGTGGCATTTTTATGAATCGCCATAATTGGAGTGGAATTTATCTAATTTGTTTTTGAGACGAAAGCAGGGTGTCAATTGGGCTGTGCGGGACACTCTGGCCTGTCTAGACAGCCTTTTCTTTTATGTTTACCACAGACCAGCCCAGTAGTTTTTTTTCTTTTTGAAAATGGCTAGCCCAGTTCTTTTGTGATTTGTCAAGTAAGTCGCTTTATCAGGCCTGTTGGGATGCAAATCTTTCAAGACGAGGAGAGCTTCATTGGGCTGGCCGAGAAAATGGCCTATCAGTAATGAGAAATGGGCTGTACATTTTTAAAGCACATCAAACCCGCAATTATATTCAAATATCTTTTTTTTCATTTCGAGATTTTAAATTGCATTGATTTTTATGCGTGGACAATTTATTGGATTTAATATTGATATACATTTATTTTTAAAATTAGTCTGAATGTGACTCGAAATTTCGGGATTAAAAATAGTTCAGACCGCACCGACATATGCAAAATTTCGTATAATTTTTTAACTGTGGCCACAATATGGGCTGTAATGCTAACATAAAGAATATGGGATCCAAAAAACCCGTAAGAATTAGCAAATGGGTTGTAAATTATTTGAAATAATGGCAGATGGGTTGTATGCTGTTTTCCACAGATTTGAGGCTTTCCACAGATGGCCTGTATACTGTTGGATGTCCATCCAACGGCCATCGTGCTTCTTCAATCTCTGCTCTTCCTACTCCAGTCGCTAAAAACAAGCGCTGGCGGGACTGCCTGCTCCCTCCTCCCCGCGGCCGGCTGTGCTGCCGCGCATGCCTCACCGCCCCACCGTACTCCCATTGCTGGCCTAGCCATCCCTCTACTCACCCACACCTGTTGTTATTCTCTGGCGACCGCAGACAAACCAGTAAACCCTCGTACAGTCGTACTCCCGTCCGCGTGGGAAACAAAAACAACGGTCGAGTCTTCCCTGCCTCCGTGTCGTTCCCTTCCTAGGCCTCGCCGTCGTCCACCGCCCTGATGCTCTCGACGTGGCATGGTCAGCGTGGTCAACAACCGACATGCATCTGAAGTGGACTGTACGTGGAGAGGCTGACAGCTGGGTCCACGGCCGCACGCAAGGAAATGACTCCTTATTACGCGCAAAATAATGATTTCCTCCGCTTGACATCTGGGACCCACCGAAACGGCCTCTGTATTTCGCGAAAAAAAATGTTACCGCCGCTGACAGCTCGGACCCACCAGCTATATCTTCGCACGCAAGGAAGTGCCTCCTTATTACGCACAAAAAAATGAATACCCCCCAGCTAGTTGGGACCCAGTATAGTGGGCCTACTAAGTTGACGGGGACGCAGGGCTTTGTCAACTTAGTCAATATGCACAATTCTAGCTCGACTGACCGTACGATGTCCATCCAACGGCCGTAGTGCTTCTTCAACCTCTGGTCTTCTTGCTCTAGCCGACCAAAGCAGCACCGGTCGTGCCGCCTGCTCCTGCCTCCCATGGCCGGCTGTGCTGCCGCGGAGGCCTCACCACCCCCATACTACTCCCACCGCTGGCCAGGCCATCCCTCCACTCCACTCACCCACACCCCCTGTTATTCTGCAGCGACGGCAGCGCAGCCGAACCAGTGAACCCTCGTACTCCTCTCCACATGGGCATCCACTGCCACGTCTTCCCCGGCTCCGCGTCGTCCCCTTCCTAGGCCTCGCCGTCATCCACCGCCGTGGTGTTGTCGGCGCGGCGTGGTCAATGTGGTCAGCGACCGAATTCCATCGGAAGAATACTGTATGTGGAGAGGCTGACAGCTAGGTCCACGGCAGCCGCAAGAAAGTGCCTCCTTATTACGCGGAAAATAATTATTCCTCCACCTTACAGCAGGGTCCCACTGGACGCCCACCAGCATATCGCAAAAAAAACATTTGCCCCTGATTGCTTGGACCCACCCGACGGGCCACTGTATTTCGCAAAAAAACGTTCCCCCTGATGTCAGCTCAGACCCACCGGAAGTGCCTCCTTATTACGCACAAAAAATGAATACCCCCCTACTAGCTGGGACCCACCTTGGTGGGAGGCTGACTTGTGGGCCTACTAAGTTGATGGGGACAGAGGGCTTTGTCAACTTAGTCAATATGCACGATTCTAGCTCCAGTGACCGTACGATGTCCATCCAACGGCCGTAGTGCTTCTTCAACCTCTGGTCTTCTTGCTCCAGCCGCCCAAACCAGCGCCGGTCGTGCCTCGTGCTCCTGCCTCCCGTGGCTGGCTGTGATGCGGCGGAGGCCTCACCGCCCCTACTACTCCCACCGCTGGCCAGGCCATCCCTCTACTCACCCACACCCCCTGTTATTCTGCGGCGACGGCAGCCTCACACCGTAGCGAACCATTGAACCCTCATACTCCTCTACGCGTGGGCATCCACTGCCGCGTCTTCCTCGGCTCCGCATCGTCCCCTTCCTAGGCCTCGTCGTCGTCCACCACCCTGGTGCTCTCGGCGCGGCGTGGTCAACGTGGTCAAGGAATGCCTTCCATCAGACGTGGACTGTACGTGGAGAGGCTGATAGCTGGGTCCACGGCCGCAGCAAAGTAGTGCCTCCTTATTACGTGTAAAATAATTATTCCTCCACCTGATACTGGGGACCCACCAGACGGGCCACCGTATTTCACGAAAAAAACGTTTGCCCCTGACTTCTGGGACCCACCAGCTACATCTTCACACGCAAGGAAGTGCCTGATAGTCGGGACCCACCTGGTCGAAGCGTACGTAGCGTTGTCATTCTGGTCGCGAACGTGTATGTACATATATACTAGTGGATGTAGAGGCGCACACATGTCGTATTAGAGGCGCACATGTAGCATGTACACGTACGTATAGCGGCCAGGGTGCAAGAAAGAAAATACGGCCACGTATATGTATATACGGGCGGGGTCTCGAACGCCTACCCGCGCAAATGTACGGCCAGGGCTCGTGTACATGTCTAGGTCAGAACAGAGAAACAGCGTCGTCGTCGTGTTCATGGGGAGGCAACGGAATGCGTCGTGTTCATGGGGAGGCAACGGAATGCGTCGTGTTCATCTAGAGGGCTTGGACGGAACAGGCGATGGAAACGAGGCCTGGCGTACCGCAGAACGGAGGAAACGACCTTGTGTTCGACTGGCCACGTTCGAAACGGGATCCTGTTGATTTGGAGGGGTCTGGCATACTGCAAAACGGAGGAAACGGACCTCCTACGGTCGAAACGGGGGGCCTGTTCATCGGGAGGGGTGTAGTGTACCGCAAAACGGAGGAAACGGACTTGTGTTGGAGCGCTACGGTCGAAACGGGGGTCCTGTTCATTGAGAGGGGTGTGGCGTACCGCAAAACGGGACTCCACGGGATACTGTTCATCTCCACCATCGACCCCCTCCAGCCTCCACGAGCTACTGTTCATCCACCGTCGACCTCCTCCAGCCTCCACCTGCGACTGTTCATCCATGGGCTCCTGTTCATCCAGCCTCCACCGCGCGCTACTCCACCGACTACTGTTCAACCAGCCCTCTCCACGGGCTCCTGTTCAACCACCCCTCCACGGGCTACTATTCATCCTGCCCTCCACCTTCTACTGTTCATCCTGCCCTCCACGGGGTGGTCCTGTTCATCCAGCCCTCCACGGGGTCCTGTTCATCCAGCCCCAACCGGCTCGATCGATCGGGGTCCTGTTCATCTAGAGGAAACACCACGGGGTCCTGTTCATCCACCCCCACCGGGAACTGTTCATCCAAACCCCCCGCAACGCTCACTGTTCATCCAGAGGCAGCATCGATCGGCGTCAGTTAGTAGCAGTAGTGAAGGAATCGCTCGATCGGGTTCAGTTAACAGCCATCGATCGATCGCTCGGGTTAAGTAACGCGTAGCCTGCAGTGCAATCGCTCGGGTTCAGTTAGAGCCCAATGCCTCGCTCGGGTTTAGTTAGAGCCAACGCCTCACACACACGCGCGCACGTGTACGAGAGAAGCACGCATCGCTCGTCCCCCGACCTCCCACCGTAACCGGGAACTCCCCGAAATTTTCCTCCCCCTCGCTTCTACCACGGTTTTTTCCGTCATGGACAGCCCAAAGAATGTCATGCAGCTGCGTCTCCGGCCCGCCCATGACGAAAAGCCCATTTTCTGTCATAATTTTTTGTCATAGAAGTAGGAGCCCATCACATCTATGATGATACCGGGTTTTGTCACAATTATCGTCATAGAAGTGTCTTATGTATGATAGAAAAAAATTTCGTTCGGCCCAAAATGTCACGGATGTGTCTTTTTTTGTAGTGTTTCTTTCTGTGTTGTGAGTTCATCGAGTTCGTCCGCAAGATCTTAGCAAGCTTGAGCGTAGATCGGTAGGAGGGAAAGACTTCACGCACACCCCAGTGTTCGAACCTTAAGGGTTAGCTGGAACCCCACATCCGACATTTGGTGCACCAGGTAGGGGTGCGCCGTAGCTTCCTTTCCGTCAGTCCGTCCCACGCGTCGCTGTGTCGTCTCCATGTCGGACGCTCGCCGCACTTGAGCTGAGCATCAGGCTGCCCTCGCCGCCCGTGTCGCTCAGACAGCTCCCGTCGGTGGGCCACCTCCTCGTTCTCCATCCCCCGCCGCCAACGCTGCCACCGGCCTGGTGGGGAACGAGCAGCAGGCGTCCTCGCAGCATCCTTTGGTGCGGCAGGATGGCCGCACCGCTACTCCATCACTCACCCCTGTTGGTTGTTCGTCCCACACGCACCGCACTCCCATGGAGGCATGGGCCACGCTCATCGTGGCTAACGAGCTCATGTGTTACCACTCCGTCGACGATCTCTACGAGGAGTGGCTCGACCGCGTCGCCGAGCTCATCCGTGCCGCAGGGGGCTCTCCGACGCCGTCTCGCTCTCTGCCTCCCCCTCAACCAGCCACAGGCGACGGGGCTCATGGCGTGCCTCCACCACCTTGACCCCAAGACGGTGCCTTGGCACCAAGGCGCGCGCCTCCGCAACGTGATCCACCGCGCCCGGCGCCCGCGCGTGAAGAAAGAAGCTACCAAGAAATCCCGCGACCGCGAGAAGCTGCACCGGCGCTCCCCACGCCACCTCGCCAAGATCGCGTGCCGCCTGCAGTGGTGCAATGCGGACCTCGTTAAGACCTAGCTCCACCTCCGAAACGGGCCCCGGCAACCACGGCCGGCTGCCGCACCTTCACCCCTGAGCTGCGTAGCGTTGCCTGGCCAGGCAAGTTCAAGCCAGATCTACCTCCTCGATACGACGGCACCGCCGACCCCGCGGAGTTCCTGCAGCTCTATGAGCTGAGCATCGAAGCGGCCAACGGCGACGAAAAAGTCATGGCGAACTGGTTTCCCATTGCTCTCAAGGGTAGGGCCCGCTCCTGGCTCCTGAACCTGCAGCACGGCTCGATCTCCTCCCGGGACGATATGCGCGACCGCTTCGTCGCCAACTTCCAGGGCACTCGCGACCGCCCACCGGCCGCAGGCGATCTACGCCGCATCAAGCAACAGCTAGGAGAGACCCTCCAGAAGTACATCCAGCGCTTCAACAACACCCGCCTCAAGATCCCCAAGGTCACGGACGAAGCCATCATCTCCGCGTTCTCGGACGCCGTCCGTGATGTCAAGATGAAGGAAGAGTTGGCTATCCGAGAGGAGCTTTGCATATCTCAGGAGCTGTTCAACCTGGCGACCAAGTGCACAAGAGCTGAGGAGGGGCGCCTCTCTCTCCTTGAGCTGGCAGCTGCAGGAGTGGAGGAGAAGAAGGCCAAGGCCAAGGACGTGAAGTGCAAAGAGGCAGTGGTGCTCGCAGCGGAGCCCGACACCAAGCGAGACAGAGATCAGCCCGAGTCATCCAAGAACGGCCGTCTGTTCTGCGCCTTCCACAACATGAACACCCACAACACCAGTGACTATCAAGAGCTCAGAGCCATCCGGGAAGGATGCTTCGGTCGACGCCCCGAGCGCAACGACTGGGGCTACGGCCGCGGAGGTGGACGCTGCGACGACCGTGGCCCACGCCAGGAGTGGTGCGACCGGCCTCGTGAGGACCGCTGGTAGGACCAGCCTCGCGAGGGTGCCTAGAGGGACCCGCCTCGTGAGGATCGCCCCCAGGGCAACACCGGTCTTCCCCCGTTGCCGCCACCGAGAAGGAACGATGACCACCACCAGGACGTGGGGGCTGGGGGCTTCCAGGAGCCGCGTGCGATCGCTTGCATCTTGGGTGGAGCTCAGGCCCCCGCCTCCCAGCACATCTTTAAACAGTTCGCTCGCGAGGTGAACGCGGTGCTCCCCAAGCTCGAGGCCACGCGCCCACTCAGGTGGTCCCAATGCGCCATCACCTTCAAGTCGGCAGAATAGCTCAAGTGCGCAGCCACCGCTGGCACCCTGCCAATGCTGTGTTCCCCAGTCATCAGCAATGTGCAAGTCACCAAGACTCTCATCGACGGCGGCGCAGGGCTCAACGTCCTATCCGTCGACATGTTCCACAACCTCCAAGTGCCCTATGAGCAGCTCCAGCCAACCAAGCCTTTCTCAAGAGTGACTGACGGTTCTACCACACCGATAGGGCAAGTCCGCCTGCCTGTCACCTTCGGGGAGCGCAATAACTACCGCACGGAGCTCCTCGACTTCGACGTCGCGCACATCCGCCTGCCGTACAATGCCATCCTCGGGTATCCATCCCTGGCCAAGTTCATGGAAGTCACTCACCATGGCTACAACGTTCTCAAGATGCCAGGAAGCGGGGGAATCATCACGGTCCCATGTGAAGAAAGGGATGCGGTGTGCTCCCTTGAGCGCACCTTCCAAGCCGTAGCAATCGACAACCCTAACAGCAGAAGTGAAGGCCCTCCGGAGACCATCCCCAAGAAGAAGTTGCCATACTGCGCAGGAGCCCAAGAAGATGGCGTCACGCCAGGAGCCTCGTCGGGATCAGCGCCCGCTACAGGGGCGCCTCCCTCCACCGCATAGGAAAGCGCGCCCGGCGCCCTCCTCAGGCAGGACTCGGGGACTCTCTCCTGGAGAGCCTCAGACCTTGGCAACCTCACAAGGGAGGCGCTTGGGCACCACTTGGAAGCATGCTTCACCGCACACTTTCCTCATGAGAGCACAAGGCAAGGTGTGCCCACCGCTCAGGAGTTCATCACCAAGACCACCGAGGAACCGCAAGAAGCAAGGGCCATGTGCGGCCACGACCGCTCACAAGGCGCAGCCCCCCATCCAGGCGAGGATGCCGGGCTGCGGGTCTGCATCGACATCCCATGGCTCAACAGGGCCGCATCTCAGGAGCGCTTCTGGCCTTCGAGTGCGGGTCATTGCGAGTGTCCACCACACAGCTACGTCTGCATGCCCTTCGGCTTGCGGACCGTGGCGTCGGCCTAGCAACGCAACCTGCGGCCTGTACTGGCGGCTCAGGAAGCCATATACCATGCCGTCCTGGAAGAGATGGAGACAGTCTTTAGGGAACCTCCTGAGCCCCCAGAGCCTCCCGAGGCTCAGGGTCCCGGTGGCTCATGAGGAGCCATTCCTTCAAGGTGTGGCTTCAGCTGCACCAACTCTACTTCGTCTACAGGACCACGTGGCATCTTCCAAGTTCATTTAAGTTGAGAGCGCCCCTCGGGCTGCATTATTCCCAGGCCACATGGGTCCGTCCCTATGGCATGTATCCCTTTTGCTTATATCTTTAGCTTACCTAGTTGGGGGCGCCCCTCGGGCTGCATCATCCCCACGCCGCTCGGGCCAGACCCAGTGGCATGTATCTTCCTGCATTTATCCAAGTCGATCTGCTCTTCATGCTTAACCTGCCGACGGCTATCGCCTACTCGGTTGCCGCCCGCCGCGGCTCTGTTTATCCCATGCAACCCGCTTGCACGTTAAAAGGGGGGCTCCTAAGCATCGCGACTCAGTGGCTCTTACTGGCTCTCCAACCCTCACCCCCTGGCCTTGACCACGGCATCGCGACCTGGCATACTAGCGGCGGCTGAGATCGCTCGATGGCCGGGACCTGAGGACGCAGAGTGCTTGCATCTAACCGCCTTGCAGGGACATACAGTCACCAAGACGCAAGACCAGGCGCAACCCGCCTTGAGGTAGGGCCTCGTGAGTCCCGCGCTGGCTCACGAGTACCCAGATAGACCTTGCAGCCCTGCCGTGCAAGCCACGTGTCAGGGCGGGGTTGTACACACCCCTAGGGCTCCTCCCGGAGGGGGCCCCCATCCCACGCCCAAGTGGAAGCTCCATGCTCCGCGCTGACTGTCGACACTGCGGAGGAGCGGCTATGCCCGTGCACAAGCGGAAGCACTATGCTCCGCGCTGGTGATAAACAACTGAGGGCGACCCCACGGTCGTACCAACCTCAGGGAGCCCAGATCTCAGCGCCCAGCCTCACCACGACGCCTCCCCTTGGGAGAGTCGCGTGAGGGGGCTGGGCACGGGGGCTGCGCTCGGGTCACGCCCAAGCGCACGCCACCCAACCAGGTCCCCCAGACCTGGGCGTCGTGCACCCCTCCCGAGGCCTCGGCGAGGGCAGGTATGGGAATTGTTTGAACGTCAAGGGGGACTCCTGAGCATCGCGACTCAGGAGCCTAACTGGTCACGTAGCCCCTCACTCCTTGGTTCGTCCTGGTCTCCAGTCGGCCCAATGGCGTTTGAGGTATGCGCGGGGCCGGGCTCTGCCAACGTAGAACATTAATCTATCCTCACGAACTCTCCCTATATGATGTTCGGACGTCAAGGGGGACTCCTGAGCATCGCGACTCAGGAGCCTAACGGGTCACGTAGCCCCTCACTCCTTGGACCGTCCTGGTCTCCGGTCGGCCCAATGGCGGTTGAGGTATGCGCGGGGCCGGGCTCTGCCGATGCCGAACAAAGCAAATAGGAAGGAAAACCCAAAATCTCGAAGCAAATATTACAAGCATACTATTCTCACAATACCAAATGAAAAGTCTAAACGCCTCCACGAGGCCTGATGTATGTCGCAGGAATGAAACGAGAAGAATAGCCGCAGGTCACCCTGGATGTCGCCGTCGCCCGCGGAAGGTGCTCCCCCATGGGCGACGATGTTCTCACCTTCACCACCAGCCGCAGGATCCGCGGCATCGCCAGAGAGAGGATCCGAGACAAAGCCATGGAACTTCCCCAGCAAAGTTTCCACTTGACCTTGAACAGCTGCGGCGGCGGCTTTGCAGAGATCTTCAGCCACAGGCTCCAGCAGCTCGTCAAGGCGGGCGTCGGGGTCGCGGAGGTGCAGATGGCTGAGGACGCGAGTCAGTGCGGCTGAAGACAGAACGTGAGCTTCTGCCTCCGCCATGGGACCGAGGCCCTCAACGATCTCCTCAAGTGCCTTCACCACGAGAAGAAGCAGCTGGGTGGGGCCGTCCTCATCAGTGTCCAGCGTCTTCTCTAGGCCATGCTCGTAGAGCGTCCTCAGCGCCTTGCGAGATCTCTTCTCGAGATCGGCAAAGGCCACACGGTCTTCGGCTAGGACTCGTGCATTGGCGTCAAGATCGACCTCCCTCGCCCACATCTTCTGCTCCAACTCTTCCAACCGGTTGCGCTCGACAGCCGGCTTCTTCCCCACCTCAGCATCACGGTTCTTGACGGCTTCCTCCCGGGCCTTCATCTCCTTCTCCTCTGCTTGGCGGCGGCGTACCTCTTCAGCGTGCTTGTCAGCGGTCACAGGCGGCATTGGCGTCTTTCAGCGCCGCCTCACGATCGGCTGCAGCACCGATGACCCCTTGCTTCTCCCTCTCGGAAGTCGCAACAGCCTGGCCCAGCGCCGCGCGAGCGCCAGGTCAGAATGAAGCCAGCAGAGGCCAACTCCAGACGCCCGGCCACTAGGCGCGGGTCAGCGCTCAGGAGATCCGCCTGTAGTTGGGTCATCTCTGAAAGGGCATGCTCCAAGATGGCAGCAGGAGTAGAAGGACTAGGAAGTGGAGATGCGGCAGTAGGAGGAAGCGACATCATCACCAGGGCTTGGGAGACCACGGGTTCCGGAGCAGCTGGGACCCAATCAGCCGCGCCAAGTACCGGCACCTCCGGAGCCAGCGGGGCCATGGGGGCTGACTCCACGTGGCGATGCTCCTCTTGGCCCTGCGAGGACGACCGGGCTGGCGAGACACGGGCGATGTTGCCTCCTCGCTCTACGGAGGGAGGCACAGCCACCGTACCCTCCTTTCTCTTCTTCGCCGAAGATGTCGGCCTGATCAACAAAAGGTGAGCGTCAGGAAATAACAAGTACCAGCAGGGATAAAGTGAAGTTCGAGACACCCACCGGTCCTCCGCGAAGTACTTCACCTTTCGCTAGTGAAGCTTGAGTCCTGGCAGCATCGGGGCCTGAGGGGCAGGCGTCTGGGCCCCGGCGGCTCCATGCGATGCGGAGGCAGAACCGGATCCTGCCCTAGGAGGTGTTGGGGTGGAGTCGGCACCACGGTCCACCAGCGATGACCTACCCTTCGTCGGGACGAGGGGTTGCCTCTTCCTCCCTTCGTAGGCGTCGGCCTCAACATCATCAGGAAGGGCGCGGAGAATCTCGGCCTTGCTCAGAGGGGAAGTCTCCCCAACCTCTTCCGGGGTCTCCTCCGAGTCCACCTCCTCTTCCCCCTCTCCGCGGGACTCGCCAGAAGACACCTCCACCGGTTTCTGTACCGAAGGAGCTCCCGAAAACACCGGTGGCACCAGCCCACACGCATCAAAAGTTGGCCTGGAGGTGACGAACTCCTCGCGGTCCCTGCGTTGGAACAGGGGGATGAAGGCGCTAGGCGGGTACTCCTGGTTGTCTCCGACTATGAGACGCAAGACGGCGTCCAGTTCGTCGTCAGGCGGGCCTTGTTTTCCCCTCCACAAGCTCCCAGAAGGGGCGCGCGCGCCTGGAGCAGGGCAACCCGCAGCGTCAAGAACTCCCTCAGGAGCATCGCTCCCGTTATTTTGGCCGCCCTCGCATTGCCTGGCTTCAGGTCAGTCATCATCTGGCCCAACAATGACGATGCCCGCTTGTCGACAAGCTCCGCCCTGGGCCACTCCTTGCCTTGCCGGGGCGCCTCCATTGGCAGCACCAGGCGCGGATGGGCAAGCTTGGCGTCCACCATGACCCATTTGGATCGAATGTTGTCGTCCCTCTTCCCGGTGCTCCAGATCGAGTTGGCCTTGCCAGACGCAACAAAGTTGGCGCATCCAGAGATGTGACCCTCGCTGACGCGGAGAAAGAAGAAATGGCGCAGGAGCGCCACGGACGGCATCACGCCTAGGTACGCCTCATAGTAGTAGGCAAAGATGGATAGGAGGAGGATAGAGTTGGGATGGAGATGCAACACTTGCAGCCCATAGCGGTCGAGGACTTCATAAAAGAAATCAGAGAAGGGAGGGACCAACCCAATGGCAACGTTGCTCGAAAAGAAGGGAAAGAAGGTGCTCCCCTCAGGCTCCGGCTCGTCGGAGGCAAGCCGGAGCTCCGTCTTCCCCCATTCGTTGCTCTCTCCCGCCGTCAGCAGGCGCACGGAGGCAAGGCCCTTCTCCGTGATAGTGGGCGCCTCAAGAGCAGGCTCGTACCAAGCCGGAGCCGAGGAAGTCTTGGCCTTGCGCGGCACCATGGGCGGCAGATGCAGAGCAAGGCCGGAGCAGATCTGTAGGTAGCGGCGGCGAAGAGCGAGAAAGGGGATCTGGGGCGAGGCAAGGAAGAAGCAATGAAGGCAAGTGCAGCCCGCGCCAGCCTTTTGTCAGGTCAAGCAGTTGCCGAGGCAACATGGGGAAGCGGAGACGCCCACGTCCAATCAACCGCCACGCGTCAACCGAGGCCGTAGGCTTTTTGGGCCCGCGGTTCTCCGAGCTTGACCCATGGCTTCACCGCGAAGCCAAGCCCGAGTGCACCTTGGGCCCGGGGGCTACTGTCGGTGTTCTGGGAACGGGGGCCCCTAGACCTGCCTGCCTACGGCCCACGGCGTGGCTGAGCCAGCAGGCCGTATGACCCATCTTCACCAACAAGGCATCCAAGACCCTCGCGAGGGGCCAAGCCTCACGAGGGGGACGACGCAAGACCTCCTCTGGAGTGGCCTGGTCAGGCAGGCTCATGAGGAGCAGAGATATCAAGGCGGGGCAAACCTCATGAGGCTCTCATGACGTGAGCCATGACGGTCGACACCAGACGGGCGCCAGGCGGGCGCCAGAGCGCGCAACGTCCTTGTTTCCACTTTGGTGCAAAGGTTGCCATTTCGGTGCAACAAGACCAAGACCACGGACTGCAAGACGGAGGTCATCATGGAGCCCAAGACGATGTCACCCTAGAGCTTTTCGCAGGCGAAGAACGCTTTTGTCAGGATAGCTTGTACTAGTTGTCCCCCTTCGAATTATCCCGCCATTGTTGGCTCCCCTCCCGCTCAATATTTGGGAAGAGGACCAGGGCCGTATAAGTAGAGCTAGCCACCACCAAAGTAGGGACGCCTCATCTTAGCTTGAGGGAATCTACACAGCACAAGTTCATACGCACAAGAACACCTCAACCTCAGGAGGCTGTTCTTTCACTTGTATTGTTCATCATTAGCCCAAGAAGGCAATCCACCACCACCACACTGGAGTAGGGTATTACACCACAACGGTGGCCTGAACCAGTATAAACCCCGTGTCTTCCTGTGTTGTGAGTTCGTCGAGTTCGTCCGCATGATCTTAGCGAGCTTGAGCGTAGATCGGTAGGAGGTAAAGACTTCGCGCGCACCCCGGTGTTCGAACCTTAAGGGTTAGCTGGAGCCCCACATCCGATAGCGGAGTACCGAGGCATAAAGCAAAGGTTTCCATATTGGTGCAACGAGATCAAGATGAGAAGGATGACAAGACAGAGGTCACCATGGGGCCCAGGACGGCGTCACCACCAGAACCTTTGGCAGGCGAAGACCACCTTTTGTCAGGATAGCTTGTACTAGTTGTCCCCTTTCAAATTGGCCGTTGTTGACTCCCTTCCCGCTCAATATTCAGGGAGAGGACCAGGGCCTCTATAAATAGGACTAGCCACCACCATAGGCAAGGGGATCGAGCATCAAGGTCATCCCCAGCCACACAAGTGCACCAAGCACAAGAACATCTCAACCTCAGGAGGCTCTTCTTCCCCTTGTACTATTCATCATCAGTCCAAGAGGCAATCCACCACCACCACACTAGAGTAGGGTATTACACCACAACGGTGGCCCGAACTAGTATAAATCTTGTGTACCTTGTGTTGCAAGTTCGTCGAGTTAGTTCGCGAGATCTAGGCTAAGTTAGGACGTGGATCGATAGGGGGGGAGATCTTCACGCACACCCCAGTGTTCGAACCTTAAGGGTTTTGCCAGAACCCGTGATCCGACATTTGGCGCGCCAGGTAGGGGTGCGCCGGAGTCTTCCTTCTGTCGGCTCGCGCTCCACCATCTTCGCGCCCGCTGCCCATGGCGGACGCCCCTCCAGGTGGATCTACCGGTGCCCACGGCAACGCTCGGGGGCTCTGAGCCCTCGCCCCCGCCTTGCGGCTGGTGTAGTGGCCACCCAAGTTCAAGACGGAGATGCCGCCACGCTACGATGGCACGGCGGACCCGTCGGCTTTCCTGCTGGCATACGAGGAGGCCGTCCTGGAAGCCGGGGGCGACGACAAGGTCATGGCCAACTGGTTCCCAATGTCCCTTGCGGGCGCGCCGAGCACCTGGCGCCTCCACTTGTCGGAGTCTTCTATCGCCACGTGGGAGGAGCTGCGCGACCTTTTCGTCACATGCTTCGGGGAACCGGCGGCCACCATCGTCGCAGCTCTTCTCGGCGGTTCGCAAGCATCACCCTCAGATCGGCACATCAAGCCGTACCTTCGCCAGATCGGTGTCTCTTCCAAGCGCCCGGGGGCTCCGCCCGGCTGGGCCGCGCCTGAGGCCAACCTCACCTTCAACTCGGTGGACCATCCCACCTCCACCGTCGGTTCGGATGCGCTCCCGATGTTGTGCGCACCCACCATCTACCACGTATCCATCACCAAGACGCTCTTCGACGGCGGCGCCGGCCTTAGTGTGCTCTCTGTCGAGGACTTCAACCTCCTTCACATACCGTTCGAGCGACTCCACCCCAGCAAGCCCTTCTCGGGAGTTCGAGGGGACCCCGCCCGCTCCCTGGGGAAGATCCACCTCCCCGTGACCTTCGGCACGCGCAACAACTACCGCACCAAGCTCATCGACTTCGACATCACCCGCATTGGCCTTCCATACAATGCCATCCTCGGGTACCCAGCTTTGGCCCAGTTCGTGGGAGCAACCCATCCTGCTTACAATCTCATGAAGATGCCGGGGAGCCAGGGCGTCCTCACCATCAAGGGGGACGCCAAGGAGGCCCTGGCGGTGCTCAAGCTCGCCCACAAGGCCGCCGCGGCAGCACGACCCACCGACGCGGATACTTCCAAGGCCAAGGGAGCCGTACCAACCAACAAGAAGCAGTTCTTCACTCAGGCCAAGGCAGAAACCAAGCAAGTGTTGGTCGAGGAGGATGGGTCCTCAGGGGCAACCTCTACCATAGGTGCCATCCTCGAGCCTGCTCAGGAGGAGGCTCTAGTGATGGTTTTGCATGCAAACAAGGAAGTGTTTGCCTGGGAGCCCGATCAGCTGGTAGGGGTCCCAAGAGAGGTAATAGAGCACCACCTAAAGGTGTGCCCCAACATACGCCCTTTGACACAGAAGGCAAGGCGGCAGTCCATGGAGAAGCAAGCTTTCATCGTCCAAGAAACCCGCAAGTTGGAGGCCGCGGGTGTCATTCGCGAGGTTCGTTACCCCAAGTGGCTGGCAAACCCCATCGTCGTCCCCAAGAAAGGCGGGAAGGAGCGGATGTGCGTCGACTTCACCAACCTCAACAAAGCCTGCCCCCAAGATCCATTACCACTTCCGCGCATCGACCAGATCGTCGACTCCACCGCCGAGTGCGATTTGCTATGCTTCCTGGATGTGTTCTCAGGATATCACCAGATCAAGATGGCGGTAGAAGATGTGGAGAAGACGGCCTTCCTGACCCCATGTGGGGTGTACTGCTACACCTGCATGTCGTTCGGACTGTGCAACGCGGGCGCAACCTTCCAGCGACTCATGCACATCGCCTTTGGGCGGTAGCTCAGGAGAAACGCTGAAGCCTACGTCGATGACATCATGGTGAAGTCTCGGGAGGCGGAGACCTTGATCCGAGATCTAGAGGAGGCCTTTGAAAGCCTTCGCCAGGTGGACCTGCGGCTCAACCCGGAGAAATGCGTGTTTGGCGTCCCTTCCGGCAAGCTGCTGGGGTTCCTGGTGTCCCACAGGGGGATCAAGGCCAACCCAGAAAAGGTGAAGTCCATTGAAGACATGAGTCCACCACAGACCCTCAAGGAAATGCAGAAGCTGGCTGGTCGGGTGACTGCATTGGGGCGCTTCATCTCCAAGCTGGGAGAGCGTACCCTACCCTTCTTCAAGCTGATGAAAAAGAAGGGCCCGTTCGAGTGGACCCCGAATGCCGACCAAGCTTTCCAAGACCTCAAGAGATACCTGACCAGCCCCCCAGTAATGGTGGCGCCATTACCTCGCGAGCCACTAGTGCTCTAGCTGGCTGCCACTCCGTACTCAGCCAGCGCGGCCATGGTGGCGGTTCGGGAAGAACACCAAGCCAAGGGCGCATCGCGCCGTGCCACACCTCCAGCGGAGACGAGGAAAGACCAGAAGGGTGCCGCAAGGGCCGAAGTAGCAGCGGCAGAGGGTTGGGCTCGGCAGGACGACGCCCCCGAACCTGCAAAGACTTCAGCAGGCGACCAATCATCAGGGGCTCTGCCCCCTCAGGAGACTCCTCAGCTTCCAGAAGACACAAACCTCATCACCTCACCAACCCTCGTTGAGCACCCGGTATACTTCATCAGCACGGTGTTGAGAGATGCAAGAGCGCGATACCCCGTGCCTCAGAAGCTCCTACCGGCACTCCTACCCACCTCGCGAAAGATGTGGCACTACTTCCAGGGCCATCCCATCAAGGCCGTCTCAGCTTACCTATTAGAGAGAGTTCTCAGGAGCCCCAACTCTGCCGGAAGAGTTTCTGAATGGAACATCGAGTTGCAAGCATTCCGACTGGAGTTCAGTACCACCAGGGTCATCAAGGGGGCCGCACTTGCTGATTTCATGGAAGAGTGGATAGATGCCCCAGCATTTGAAGAAGGCGAGGACTGGTCCCTCTCGCCGGGGAGCGAAGCGCCCGACGGCTGGGTCATGTATTTCGATGGTGCCTTCGCGCGTCGGGGCATGGGGGCTGGAGCTGTACTTATCTCGCCCACTCAAGACAAGCTCTACTACGCCGTGCAGCGATCCATTTATGGACTGGTGCAAGCCTCTCGGAGTTGGAATATATGCTTTGATAGTGTGATCAAAGCATATGGTTTTATACAAACTTTTGGAGAAGCTTGTATTTACAAGAAAGTGAGTAGGAGCTCTGTAGCATTTCTGATATTATATGTGGATGACATATTGCTAATCGGAAATGATACTAAATTTCTGAATAGCATAAAAGGATACTTGAATAAGAATTTTTCAATGAAAAGACCTCGGTGAAGTTGCTTATATATTGGGCATCAAGATCTATAGAGATAGATCAAGACGCTTAATTGGACTTTCACAAAGCACATACCTTGATATAGCTTTGAAGAAGTTCAAAATGGATCAAGCAAAGAAAGGGTTCTTGCCTGTGTTACAAGGTGTGAAGTTGAGTCAGACTCAATGCCCGACCACTTCAGAAGATAGAGAGAAAATGGAAGCCATTCCCTATACTTCAGCCATAGGTTCTATCGTGTATGCAATGCTGTGTAGCAGACCTGATGTGTGCCTTGCTATTAGTTTAGCATGGAGGTACCAACATCATCCAGGAGTGGATCACTGGACAACGGTCAAGAACATCCTGAAATACCTGAAAAGGACAAAGGATATGTTTAACGTGGGAGACTGAAGGACGAGCTCCTAGTGCAAGTGGGACACTGAAGGAAATATGCCCTAGAGGCAATAATAAAGTTGTTATTTATATTTCCTTATATCATGATAAATATTTATTATTCATGCTAGAATTGTATTAACCGTAAACTTAGTACATGTGTGAATACGTAGACAAACTGAATGTCACTAGTATGCCTCTACTAGTCTAGCTCTTTAATCAAAGATGGTTAAGTTTCCTAGCCATGGACAAAGAGTTGTCATTTGATAAACGGGATAACATCATTAGAGAATGATGTGATTGACTTGACCCATCCGTTAGCTTAGCACTATGATCGTTTAGTTTATTGCTATTGCTTTCTCCATAACATATACATGTTCCTATGACTAAGATTATGCAACTCCCGGATACCGGAGGAACACTTAGTGTGCTATCAAATGTCACAACATAACTACATGACTATAAAGATGCTCTGCAGGTGTCTCCGATGGTGTTTGCTGAGTTGGCATTGATCGAGATTAGGATTTGTCACTCCGTGTATCGGAGAGGTATCTCTAGGCCCTCTCGGTAATGCACATCACTATAAGCCTTGCAAGCAATGTAACTATTTAGTTAGTTACAGGATGTAGCATTATGGAATGAGTAAACATACTTGTCGGTAACGATATTGAACTAGGTATTGAGATACCAACAATCGAATCGCAGGCAAGTAACATACGGATGACAAAGGGAACAACGTATGTTGTTATGCGGTTTGACCGATAAAGATCTTCGTAGAATATGTAGGAACCAATATGAGCATCCAGGTTCCGCTATTGGTTATTGACCGGAGATGAGTCTTGGTCATGTTTACATAATTCTTGAACCCGTAGGGTCCACACGCTTAACGTTCGGTGATGATCGGTATTATGAGTTTATGTGTTTTGATTTACCGAAGGTAGTTCGGAGTCCCGGATATGATCACGGACATGCCTAGGAGTCTAGGAATGGTCGAGACACAAAGATCGATATATTGGAAGCCTATGTTTGGACATCGGAATGGTTCCGGGTGTGTTCGGGCATATACCGGAGTACCGGGAGGTTACCAGAACTCGCCGGGAAGTATATGGGCCTTATTGGCCCATAGTGGGAGAGAGGAGAGGGGAGCCTAGGAGGGGGCGCCCCCCAATCCCAATCCGAACTGGGTGGGGGGACAGCCCCCATTTCCTTCCCCCTCTCTCCCATCCTTCCTCTCCTAATCCCACTAGCGAAAGGGGGGAATCCTATTCCCGGTGGGAGTAGGACTCCCTTGGGTGCGCCATAGAGGGGCTGGCCCTCCTCCTCCTCCACTCCTTTATATACGGGGAGGGGGGCACCCCATAGACACACAAGTTGATTGTTTAGCCGTGTGCGGTGCCCCCCTCCATAGATTTCCACCTCGGTCATATCGTTGTAGTACTTAGGCGAAGCCCTAAGTCAGTAACTTCATCATCACCGTCATCATGCCATCGTGCTGACGAAACTCTCCCTCGACCTTGTAACACCCCGGATATGATTTACCCAATATGTAATCCAACTCTTGCCGTTTCCGGCGTTAAGTTATTTTATTTTCTCGGGTTCGGGTTTTTGTCTCCGTGTGTTGTTGTCGTTGTCATGCATCTCATATCATGTCATCATATGCATTGCATTTGCATACGTGTTCATCTCAGGCATCCGAGCTTTTTCCCCGTTGTCCGTTTTGCATTCCGGCGCTTCGTTCTCCTCCGGTGGTCATTTCTACCTTTCTTTCTTGTGTGGGGATTAAACATTTCCGGATTGGACCGAGACTTACCAAGCGGCTCTGGTTTACTACCGGTAGACCGCCTGTCAAGTTTCGTATCATTTGGACTTCGTTTGATACTCCAACGGTTAACCGAGGGACCAAAAAGGCCTCGTGTGTGTTGCAGCCAAACACCCTTCCAATTTGGCCCAACACCCACCTAAACCCTCTCCATCATCTAGAGCGTTCGATCACGATCGCGTGGCCGAAAACCGCACCTCATTTGGACTCTCCTAGCTCCCTCTATGCCTATATATAGACCCCCTCCGAAATTCTCCTTCTCTTTCCCCCGAAACCCTAGTCTCCTTCGTCTCCACGCGCCGGCAGACACTTTTCCGTCTGGCCGGACATGTCCACTCCGCCTGTCCGCGCCACGTGGCGCCTCCCTAATCGCACGGTTGCCACGCCCACTTCGCCGCGCCTCCACCTGCTCACCGGCCCGCTCGGCCCACGTAGGGCCCCTGCGGGCCCGAAGCTCCACGCCGCCCGGGAGCCCGAGCCGCCGCCGTCCTCTTCCCCGCGACGCCCGGTCGCCGGCCGCCGCCGCGCGCCATCGCCGACCTCCACCTCTTCCCCGCCGTCCGCCGCCGCCAAACCGCGTCGGGGCCGCGCCCGACGGCCGCCGTCACCTCCTCCGCCGCCCTCGTGCCCGGATCCGGCTCCCTCTCCCTCCTCCTCCTCTGAACGGCAAGTCCGGCGACCTGCCAGCGACCTCAAAGCTCCGGCCGACGAACCTCGTAGAGCATGCCAGATCTGAGATCTAAAATCTCGAGGGTTGACTTTTTGCCCAAAACCCTAGTTCATTTGCTCATCTTCATCGCATTGTAACTTTGCATCTGTAGCACCGTTTTGGGCACATAGCATATCAAAATGTTTGTCTCAGAGAGTACATCATTTCATTCCATTGCATAATTTTCATTTGAGTTCATCTTGACGCCCGAAATGCTGTTAGAAGAAGGCTACTTGAGATAATTGTCAGATCTGCTGCTCCATTTAGAGATTTGTCAGTTTTGCCATGATTAATGTGTGCACGATATGCCCATGAGTTCTACATATGTTTTGTTAAGGGTTTTGCCATCTTTCTAGACGTGCAACCCATGTATTTTTGTGATGTGTGTGGTGGCTAGCACAAGCTTGCAACTAATTCTGATTTCAGGGACTTAGCATTTCCACTAAGTCCTTGATCTGTTTATCTCATATTGCCATATGTTTATGTTGTTTCCTAGTGATCCGTGCCTCTTTTGAGGATGATCAGTAAGGATGTTTTATTAATCTTGTAGTGCTCTATCCGTCCATGTCTTTGATTGCATTTATGGAGCACCCTAGCTTGAGTCAATCGAGCTCTACTTTTGCTACTTCGTGAATCTGGGCAGATTGTCTACGTGTTAGCAATTTTGCCGAGGATGTTATAGTTGATCCGTGCATGCTATGTTATTGTTCTTGCCATGTCTAGCTTTCATTTTGTGTATTATTGATGGATGTATGCTTAGCTTATCATGACTTGCTCCGTAGTGAGTGCATCGAGCTCGTAAACATGCCTACTTGATATCAGTTTTCAGCATGTGCCAGTTTTCACTAAGTCTAAAAACTGATTATGCTTTTGCTATGTTCACATGCTTGCAAATGTGTTTTCTGATCCCTTTTGGCTCAAGGTCACTAAGGGACTTTTGTTAAGCCTTTTGAGTAGCTCCATGCCATGTTTTACTTTGCCATGTTCAGGTCCTGTAGCTTGTAGTTTTGTTGCTCCGAAGAGTGCTACCTGATCTGAAATTCCAGACAAGTGTTAATTTCACTAAGTCTGAGATCTGTTTGCCATATTCATTTTTGCCATGCTTATTTGAACCTGTTAGTGGATGAATTGGCCGTAGCTCAGTGCTATACTTTTGTTAAGCATCTTGAATGCATCCCTGCCATGTATTTTGTTGTCATGTTTGGGTGCTGTAGCATGTTCATCTCATTGCTTTTAGATGACTACTTGCTGTAAATCGCAGATCGTGGTCATATTTGAATTGCTTGCCATTTCCAAACCGTAACTCCGATTCCGGTGATCTTTATATCGTTTTCAAGCGATTTTATCTCACCTTTCCAGTGGCATGCTTGGATTTCCAAGTTGAGGCCAGGTTCATGCATCCCTTGTCAAATCTTGCACATGCATCCCGCATAGCATACCATCCTTGCATCATATTGCTTGAGCTTTGCACGTGATTGATTGTGTTCCGTTTGCTTGTTTGTCTTATTTGGGTAAATCCGGGAGACTAGTTTGCTAACGAGGAGCCTGTTGAGTTTGCTTTTGAGGATCCAGTCAACTCTGACAACTTTGCAAGCAAGATGATCATACCCTCGAAATCACTACTATCTTTGCTATGCTAGATGCTCGCTCTTTCGCTATGCCAATGCTACGATGCCTACCACTTACTTTCAAGCCTCCCAAATTGCCATGTCAAACCTCTAACCCACCATGTCCTAGCAAACCCTTGATTGGCTATGTTACCGCTTTGCTCAGCCCCTCTTATAGCGTTGCTAGTGGCAGGTGAAGATTGGAGATCGTTCCTTGTTGGAACATTTATTTACATGTTTGGTTATCTTTTATTTTGGCGTCGTAGTCGGGCCATGAGTGTTTGGATGATGTAATGTTATTTATGTACTTGATTGACGTGGCGAGTGTAAGCCAACTATGTTATCTCCCCTTTTATTATCTATATTACATGGGATGTTCTGATGATTGCCTAACTTGCGACATATGCCTTCAATGCGATTATGTCTCTAAGTCGTGCCTCGACACGTGGGAGCTGTAGTCGCATCGAGGGTGTTACAGACCTCATCTGGATCTAGAGATCATGGGATGTCACCGAGCTGAACGTGTGCAGATCATGGAGGTGTCGTATCTTTGGTGCTTGGATCAGTCGGATCGTGAAGACGTACGACTACATCAACTGCGTTGTCATAACGCTTCCGCTTTCGGTCTACGAGGGTACGTGGACAACACTCTTCCCTATCGTTGCTATGCATCACCTAGATAGATCTTGCGTGTGTGTAGTAATTTTTTAAAAAATTACTGCGTTCCCCAACATAGAGTGGAGCAGCTTCAGGGCCTCGAGGAGGGCCTCGAAGAACATGGTCAGCCTGGCGCTCGTAGTCACCCTCTCCTCGGAAGAATACCTGAAATTCGATAGGCCCACGGTGGATAGTTATGCTGTGAGCCTCTCCACGACGTCAATAAGGCGCTCAGTCTAGATGCCCACGCCTTATTCATGGTCATTATAGGTGGCGGCAGCGCTCTCAAGCAGATCCTTCTCGTCCTTGAGGATCTTGGCCAGGATCTTCTCGTTATCCATGCTGATCTCAAGGGACTCCTTCAGCGTGGTTAGCTTCAGCTCCAGATCGGCAATGGAGTCGTTGGTAGAGGAGAGCTCCTTGGTTTTCTTGGATATGTTAGTCTGCATCTCCGTGAAGGTATAGAGAGTTTTTCTCTGTCGCTTTTATGCGTCGAGATCTCCTTGCCGTGCTTCTCCAGATCCACCTCCAACTTCTCCACCTTCCCGGCCAGCTCATTCTTGTCGGCCTCTGCAGCTTCGGCGGCATTAACAGCTCCCTTCAGCTTGCCGGCATGGTCCAAGACCAGAGCGTCAAGTGTCTTTTTGTGCCCCTGCTCCAATTCTTGGGTCTGCCGCGCAACAAGTTTCTCAATTTCTTCATCCTTCCCACAGAGCTTGGCAGCAAGTGCCTCCTCGCGAGCGGCAAGGTCCTCTTCATGAGCGTCGAGCAAGACACAACGTTCCGTAGTTGAGCATCTTCCTTAGCGGCCTATTGAGCGGCCTCCTCCTGTGCCTTCTCAATGTCGGACTGCTTCAATAGGAGCTCGTCCCAACATTGGCTCAGCTACTCCCAGCCAGTCCTCGGCTCTTGCTAGGCCTCGGCAAACCAGACATCTACTCGATGCTCTTCTGGAGGCCTGCCTCTGTTGCATCGACAACTGCTGCCCTGAAGTCTAACTTCTCCTTTCGCGTGCGGTGAAGCGCCTGGAGCTTCTGGAAGTTGTCCCTCATGGCCTGGAGGAGTTGATCTTCTTTCGATCCACTGCTGCTGGCGCACGGCTCGTCAACAATCTTGAGCTCGGCAGCAACAATGACTTCTTCATCAAAAACCTCTCCCTCGATTGGTGTTCCAGTGCTTGTCGTCCCCGGGATGTTGATGAAAAGGTTGTCGCCAACTTTTAGGTACCTGCTTGAGGGGGGTTTGGGATGTTGATAGTTGGTCCTCGACAACTGTCTCCCTGGCAAATGAGGGCTTTGGGACCGATGTAGCGCCAGGCGCTCCTGCGGCAAGAATGCCATAAGTACGGTCACCGGTCTCCTTGCCGGCCTCCCCAGCAGACCCTGTGGCGGTTTCTTCTTGCAGATCCTTGGCGGCCTCGTCAACAGGGACCCTAGCGCCTTTGGTGGCAGCATCCTTGGCGGTCTCCTCGATGACGACGTCTGTCGGGGTATGGGGTCCCAGCAAACCCTTAAGGTTCGAACACTAGGGTGCGCGTGAAGTCTTTCCCTCCAACCGATCTACGCTCTAGCTCGCTAGGATCTTGTGGACAAACTCCTGGAATATGCCTGAAAAGGACGAGCTCCTAGTGCAAGTGGGAGACTAAAGGAAATATGCCCTAGAGGCAATAATAAAGTTGTTATTTATATTTCCTTATATCATGAGAAATGTTTATTATTCATGCTAGAATTGTATTAACCGTAAACTTAGTACATGTGTGAATACGTAGACAAACTGAATGTCACTAGTATGCCTCTACTAGACTAGCTCGTTAATCAAAGATGGTTAAGTTTCCTAGCCATGGACAAAGAGTTGTCATTTAATAAATTGGATCACATCATTACAGAATGATGTGATTGACTTGGCCCATCCGTTAGCTTAGCACTATGATCGTTTAGTTTATTGCTATTGCTTTCTCCATAAGATATACATGTTCCTATGACTGAGATTATGCAACTCCTGGATACCGGAGGAACACTTAGTGTGCTATCAAACGTCACAATGTAACTAGATGACTATAAAGATGCTCTGCAGGTGTCTCCGATGGTGTTTGTTGAGTTGGCATTGATCGAGATTAGGATTTGTCACTCTGTGTATCGGAGAGGTATCTCTGGGCCCACTCGGTAATGCACATCACTATAAGCCTTGCAAGCAATGTAACTATTTAGTTAGTTATGGGATGTAGCATTATGGAATGAGTAAAAAGACTTGTCGGTAACGATATTGAACTAGGTATTGAGATACCAACGATCGAATCTCAGGAAAGTAACATACGGATGACAAAGGGAACAACGTATGTTGTTATGCGGTTTGACCGATAAAGATCTTCGTAGAATATGTAGGAACCAATATGAGCATCCAGGTTCCGCTATTGGTTATTGACCGGAGATGAGTCTCGGTCATGTTTCATAGTTCTTAAACCTGTAGGGTCCGCACGCTTAACGTTCGGTGACGATCGGTATTATGAGTTTATGTGTTTTGATGTACCGAAGGTAGTTCAGAGTCCTGGATATGGTCACGGACATGCCTAGGAGTCTAGGAATGGTCGAGACATAAAGATCGATATATTGGAAGCCTATGTTTGGACATCGGAATGGTTCCAGGTGTGTTCGGGCATATACCGGAGTACCGGGAGGTTACTAGAACTCCCCGGGAAGTATATGGGCCTTATTGGCCCACAGTGGGAGAGAGGAGAGGGGAGCCTAGGAGGGGGCGCCCCCCAATCCCAATCCGAATTGTGTGGGGGGCGGCCCCCCTTTCCTTCCCCCTCTCTCCCTTCCTTCCTCTCCTAATCCCACTAGGGAAAGGGGGGATCCTACACCCGGTGGGAGTAGGACTCCCTTGGGTGTGCCATAGAGGGGTTGGCCCTCCCCCTCCTCCACTCCTTTATATACGGGGAGGGGGGCACCCCATAGACACACAAGTTGATTGTTTAGCCGTGTGCGGTGCCCCCCTCCACAGATTTCCACCTCGGTCATATCATTGTCGTACTTAGGCGAAGCCCTGAGTCAGTAACTTCATCATCACCGTCATCATGCCATCGTGCTGACGAAACTCTCCCTCGACCTCATCTGGATCTAGAGATCATGGGATGTCACCGAGCTGAACGTGTGCAGATCATGGAGGTGTCGTATCTTCGGTGCTTGGATCGGTCGGATCGTGAAGACGTACGACTACATCAACTGCGTTGTCATAACGCTTCCACTTTCGGTCTACGAGGGTACGTGGACAACACTCTCCCCTCTCATTGCTATGCATCACCTAGATAGATCTTGCGTGTGTGTAGTAATTTTTTTAAAAATTACTGCGTTCCCCAACATAGAGTGGAGCAGCTTTAGGGCCTCGAGGAGGGCCTCGAAGAACATGGTCAGCCTGGCGCTCGTAGTCACCCTCTCCTCGGAAGAATACCTGAAATTCGATAGGCCCATGGTGGACAGTTATGCTGTGAGCCTCTCCACGACATCAATAAGGCGCTCAGTCTAGATGCCCACGCCTTATTCATAGTCATTATAGGTGGCGGCGGCGCTCTCAAGAAGATCCTTCTCGTCCTTGAGGATCTTGGCCAGGGTCTTCTCGTTATCCAAGCTGATCTCAAGGGACTCCTTCAGCATGGTCAGCTTCAGCTCCAGATCGGCAATGGAGTCGTTGGCAGAGGAGAGCTCCTTGGTTTTCTTGGATATGTTAGTCTGCATCTCCATGAAGGTATAGAGTGTTTTTCCTCTGTCGCTTTTGTGCGTCAAGATCTTCTTGCCGTGCTTCTCCAGATACGCCTCCAACTTCTCCACCTTCCCGGCCAGCTCGTTCTTGTCGGCCTCTGCAGCTTCGGCGGCATTGACAGCTTCCTTCAGCTTGCCGGCATGGTCCAAGACCAGAGCGTCAAGTGTCTTTTTGTGCCCCTGCTCCAATTCTTGGGTCTGCCGCGCAACAAGTTTCTCAATTTCTTCATCCTTGCCATAGAGCTTGGCGGCAAGTGCCTCCTCGCGAGCGGCAAGGTCCTCTTCATGAGCGTCGAGCAAGACACAACGTTCCTTAGTTGAGCATCTTCCTTAGCGGCCTGTTGAGCGTCCTCCTCCTGTGCCTTCTCAATGTCGGACTGCTTCAAAAGGAGCTCGTCCCAACATTGGCTCAGCTACTCCCAGACAGTCCTCGGCTCTTGCCAGGCCTCGGCAAACCAGACCTGCATCTACTCGATGCGCTTCTGGAGGCCTGCCTCTGTTGCATCGACAACTGCTGCCCTGGAGTCTAACTTCTCCTTTCAGGTGTGGTGAAGCGCGTGGAGCTTCTGGAAGTTTTCACTCATGGCCTGGAGGATCTGATCTTCTTTGGATCCACTGCTGCTGGCGCACGGCTCGTCAACAATCTTGAGCTCGGCAGCAACAATGACTTCTTCATCGAAAACCTCTCCCTCGATTAGTGTTCCAGTGATTGCCGTCCCTGGGATGTTGATGAACAGGTTGTCGGCAACTTTTAGGTACCTGCTTGAGGCGGGTTTTGGATGCTGATAGCTGGTCCTCGACAACTGTCTCCTTGGCAAATGAGGGCTTCGGGACCGATGTAGCGCCAGGCGCTCCTGCGGCAGGAATGCCATAAGTACGGTCACCGGTCTCCTTGCCGGCCTCCCCAGCAGACCCTGTGGCGGTTTCTTCTTGCACATCCTTGGCGGCCTCGTCAACAGCGACCCTAGCGCCTTTGGTGGCAGCATCCTTGGTGGTCTCCTCGATGACGACATCTGTCAGGGTATGGGGTCCCGGGAAACCCTTAAGGTTCGAACACTGGGGTGCGCGTGAAGTCTTTCCCTCCAACCGATCTATGCTCTAGCTCGCCAGGATCTTGTGGATGAACTCGACGAACTCACAACAAAGAAGGACATAGGGTTTATACTGGTTCGGGCCACCATTTTGGTGTAATACCCTACTCCAGTGTGGTGGTGCTGGATTTCCTCTTGGGCTGATGATGAACAATACAAGGGAAGAACGGCCTCCCGAGGGTGAGGCGTTCTTGTGCTCAGTGAGCTTTTGTGTGTGGGGGTGGTCTCTAGCTAAGATCAGATCGTCCTCTCCAGCCTCGATCAAGCCCAGATCCGATCCTCCTTCTCTACTGTGGTGGCTAGTCCTATTTATAGAGGCCCTGATCCTCTTCCCAAATATCGAGCGGGAAGAGAGCCAACAATGGCGGGCTAATTTGAAGGGGGACAGCTAGTACAAGCTATCCTGACAAAAGTAGTCTTTGCCTGCACAAAGTTCTGGTGGTGACGCTGTTCTGGGCTCCATGGTGACCTCCTTCTTGCAGTCCATGGTCTTGGTCTTGTTGCACCAGAATGGCAACCTTTACCTGAGGCCTCGGTACTCCGCGGCTGCGCTTGCGCCCTTTGCACCAAAGAGGAAACAAGGACGCTGTGCACGCTGGCGCCCGCCTAGTGCCCGCCTGGTGTCAATCGTCACGGCTCACGTCACGAGAACCTCGTGAGGTTCGCCTCGCCTTGATATCTCCGCTCCTCGTGAGCCTGCCTGGCTAGGCCACTCCAGAGGAGGTCTTGCGTCGTCCGCCTCGCGAGGCTTGGCCCCTCACGATGGTCTTGGGTGCTTTGTTGGTGAAGATGGACCATACGGCCTGCTGGCTTACCCACGCCGCGGGCCACAGGCAGGCAAGTCTGGGGACCCCCGTTCCCAGAATGCCGACAGTAGCCCCTGGGCCCAAGGTGCGCACGGGCTTGGCTTCGTGGTGAAGCCAAGGGTCAAGCTCGAAGCGTCGCGGGCCCCCAAAGCCTGCGGCCTCGGTTGGCGCGTGGCAGTTGATTGGACGTGGGCGTCTCCGCTTCCCCATGCTGTTTCGGCAACTGCTTGACGTGACAAAAGGCTGGTGTGGGCGGCACTTGCCTTCATTGATTCTTCCTTGCGTCGCTCCAGATCCCCTTTCTTGCTCTTCGCTGCCGCTACCTACAGATCTGCTTCGGCCTCACTCTGCATCTGCTGCCCATGGCGCCGCGCAAGGTCAAGACTTCCTCGTCCCCGGCTTGGTACGAGCCCGCTCTTGAGGCGCCTACTGTCACGGAGAAGAGCCTTGCCTCCGTGCACCTGCTGACGGCGGGCGAGAGCAACGAGTGGCGGAAGACAGAGCTCCGGCTTGCCTCCGACGAGCCGGAGCCTGAGGGGAGCACCTTCTTTCCCTTCTTCTCGAGCAGCATAGCCGTCGGGTTGGTTCCTCCCTTCTCTAATTTCTTTTATGATGTCCTCGACCACTATGGGTTGCAAGTGTTGCACCTCCATTCCAACTCTGTCCTCCTCTTGTCCATCTTTGCCTACTACTATGAGGCGTACCTGGGCGTGATGTCGTCCGTGGCACTCCTGCGCCATTTCTTCTTCCTCTACGTCAGCGAGGGCCACATCTCTGGATGTGCTAACTTCGTCGTGTCCGGCAAGGCCAAATCGATCTCGAGCACCGGGAAGAGGGCCGACAATATTCGATCCAAGTGGGTCATGGTGGACGCCAAGCTCGCCCATCCGCGCCTGGTGTTGCCGATGGAGGCGCCTCAGCAAGGCAAGGAGTGGCCCAGGGCGGAGCTTGTCGACGAGCAGGCGTCGTCAGTGTTGGAGCAGACGATTGCTGACCTGAAGCCAGGCAATGCGAGGGCGGCCAAAATAACGGGAGCGATGCACCTGAGGGAGTTCTTTATGTTGCGGGTTGCCCCACTCCAGGCGTGCGCGCCCCCCTTCTGGCAGCTTGAAGGAGGGGAAAACAAGGCCCGCCTGAGGCCGGGGGACCTGCCTGACGACCAACTGGACGTTGTCCTGTGCCTCATAGTTTGAGACAACCAGGAGTACCAGCCTAGCGCCTTCATTCCCCTACTCCAATGCATCGACCGGGAGGAATTCATCGCCTCTAGTCCGACTTTTGATGCGCTCGGGCTAGTGCCGCTGGTGCTTTCGGGAGCTCCTTCAGCGCCAAAGCCGGTGGAGGTGTCTTCTGGCGAGTCCCGGGTGCGGGGGAGGAGGAGGAGGACTCTGAGGAGACCCCGGAAGAGGTGGAGGAGACCTCCCCTCCGAGCAAGGGCAAGATTCTCCGCGCCCTTCCTGATGAGGCTAAGGCCGACGCCTGTCAAGGAGGGAAGGTGCAACCCCTTGTCCCGACGAAGGGTAGGTCATTGTTGGTGGACCGTGGTGCCACCTCCACTCCAACACCTCCTGGGGCTAGATCCTGTTCCGCCTCCGCACCGCATGGCGCCACCGGAGCCCGAGCGCCTGCTCCTTAGGTCCCGATGCTGTCGGGCCTCATGCTTCACAAGCGAAGGGTGGAGTACCTTGCGATGGACTGGTAGGTCTTTCGAACTTCACTTGGTCCGTGCAGGTGCCTATTTTTTTCTGACGCTCGCCTTTGGTTGATCAGGCTGACATCTTCGGCGAAGAAGAGGAAGGATGGTAAGGTAGTTGTGCCTCCCTCCACAGACCAAGGATCCAACATCGCCCGTGCCTCCCTAGCCCGGTCGTCTTCGCGGCGCCAAGAGGAGCCTCGTCGCATGGAGTCAGCCCCCATGGCCCCGCTGGCTCCAGAGGTGCAAGTACATGGCGCGGCTGATGAGGTCCTAGCTGCTCCGGAGCCCGTTGTCTCCCAAGCCCTGGAGACGGCGCCACTTCCTCCTACTGCTGTGTCTCCACTCCTTGGTTCCACTGCTCCTGCAGGCGGAGCGTGCCTTTTTAGAGATGACCCAACTGTAGGCGGATCTCCTGAGCACTGACCCGCGCCTAGTGGCCGCCCGTCTGGAGTTGGCCTCCGGCTGGCTTCACTCTGACCTGGCGGTACGCGCGGCGCTGGGCCAGGCTGTTGCGGCTTCCGAGAGGGAGAAGCAAGGGGCCGTCGGCGCTGCAGCCGATCGCGAGGTGGCGCTGAAAGACGCCCAGGCCGCCCATGACCGCTGCCAAGCACTGGAGGGCGAGTTGCGGAGCCTGCGCAATAAGCACGACGAAGAGGCGTGCCACCGTGAAGCAGAGGAGAAGGAGATGAAGGCCCGGGAGGAAGCCGTCAGGAACCGTGATGCTGAGCTGGCGGAGCTACGAAAGAGGCAGGTTGCCGAGCGCAACCGGTCGAAGGAGCTGGAGCGGAAGATGGGGGCAAAGGAGGCCGATCTCAACGCCAAGGCGCGGGTCTTGGCCGAAGACCGTGTGGCCTTCACCGATCTCGAGAAGAGATCTCGAAAGGCGCTGAAGACGCTCTATGAGCGTGGCCTGGAGAAGCCGCTGGATACCGATGAGGACGGCCCCGCCCAGCTGCTTCCTCTCGTGTTCAAGGTGCTTGAGGAGGTCGTTGAGGGCCTCAGTTCCATGGTAGAGGCGGAAGCTCGCGTTTTGTCTTCAACCGCTCTTACCCGCGTACTCAGCCATCTGCACCTCCGCGACCCCAACGCCCAGTTTGACGAGCTGCTGGAGCCTGTGGCTGAAGATCTCTACGAGACCGCTGCCGTAGCCGTCCAAGGTCAAGTGGAGGCTTTGTTGGGGAAGTTCTGCGGCTTTGTCTCTGATCCTCCGTCTGGTGATGCCGCGGAACCTGCGGCTGGTGGCGAAGGTGAAGACATCGCCGCCCACAGGGGAGCTCCTTCCACAGGCGAAGGTGACATCCAAGGGTGACCCGCGGCTATTCTCCTTGTTTCATTCCTGCGACATACATTATGCCTCGTGGAGGCGTTTAGACTTTTCATTTGATATTGCAAGAACTGTATGCTTGTAATATTTGCTTTGAGATTCTGCGTTTTCCTTCCTTATTTGCCTTGTTCTGTGTCGGCAGAGCCCAGCCCCGCTCATACCTCAACCGCCATTGGGCCGACTGGAGACCAGGACGGTCCAAGGAGTGAGGGGCTACGTGACCAATTAGGCTCCTGAGTCGCGATGCTCAGGAGTCCCCCTTGACGTGCGAACAGCATATAGGGAGAGTTTGTGAGGAATGATTAATGTTCTACATCGGCAGAGCCCGGCCCCGCGCATACCTAAACCGCCATTGGGCCAACCGGAGACCAGGACGGACCAAGGAGCAAGGGGCTACATGACCAGTTAGGCTCCTGAGTCGCGATGCTCAGGTGTCCCCCTTGACGTTCAAACAATTTCCATACCTGCCCTCGCTGAGGCCTCGGGAGGGGTGCGCGATGCCCAGGTCCGGGGGACCTGGTTGGGTGGCGTGCGCTTGGGCGTGACCTAAGCGCAGCCCCCGTGCTCAGCCCCCTCGCGCGACTCTCCCGAGGGGAGGCATCATGGTGAGGCTGGGCGCTGAGCTCTGGGCTCCCTGAACTTGGTACGACCGTGGGGTCGCCCTCAGTTGTTTATCACCAGCGCAGAGCGTAGTGCTTCCGCTTGTGCACGGGCACAGCCGCTCCTCGGCAGTGTCGACAGCCAGCGCGGAGCATGGAGCTTCCACTTGGGCGTGGTATGGGGGCCCCCCTCTTGGAGGAGCCCCCGGAGCGTGTACAGCCCCGCCCTGACACGTGGCTTGCACGGCAGGGCTGCGAGGTGTATCTGGGCAATCGCGAGCCAGCGCAGGACTCACGAGGCCCTACCTCAAGGCGGGTTGCACCTGGTCTTGAGTCTTGGTGACTGTATGTTCCTGCAAGGCGGTTAGATGCAAGCACTCTACGTCCTCAGGTCCCGGCCCTCGAGCGAGCTCAACTGCCGCTGGTATGCCAAGTCGCGATGCCGTGGTCAAGGCCAGGGGGTGAGGGCTGGAGAGCCAGTAAGAGCTCCTAAGTCGCGATGCTCAGGAGCCCCCCTTTTAGCGTGCAAGCAAATTGCATGGGGCGAACGGACCCGTGGCGGGCGGTAATCAAACAGGTGATAGCAGTTGGCAGGTTAAGCTTGAAGCGCAGATTGCCTGAGATAAATGCAGGAAGGTACATGCCACTGGGTCTGGTCTGAGCGGCGTGGGGATGATGCATCCTGAGGGGCGCCCCTAGTGAGGTAAGCTTAGAAACATAATCATAAGGGATACATGCCACAGGGACGGACCCACGTGGCCTGGGAATAGTGCAGCTCGAGGGGCGCTCCCAGCTTAAATGAACTTGGAAGATGTCACATGGGTCTGTAGACGGAGTAGAGCTGGTGCAGCTGAAGCCACGCATTGAAGGAATGACTCCTCATGAGCCACTAGGACCCTAAGCCTCGGGAGGCTCTCGGGGCTCAGGAGGTTACCTGAAGGCCGCCTCCATCTCCTCCAGAACGGCGTGGAACCTGGCCTCCTGAGCCGCCTGGACTTGCCGCATATTACGCTGATGGGCCGACGCCACGCTCGGCAAGCCGAAGGGCATGCGAACGAAGCTGTGTGGTGGACCACCACAGCGGCCCACGCGTGATGGCCAGAAGCATTCCTGAGATGCGGCCCTGTTGAGCCCTGGGATGTCGACACAGGCGCGCAGCTCAGCACCTTCGGTTGGGTGGTGAGCCACACTCTTTGAACGGCTGTCGCCACGCATTGCCCTTGCGTCTTGTAGCTCTTGGGTGGTCTTGGTGATGAACTCCTGGGTGGTGGGCATTCCTCGCCCCATGCTCTCCTGAGGAACACATGCCGTGAAGCACGCTTCCAAGTAGTGCCCAAGCGCCTCCCTCGTGAGATTGGCAAGGTCTGAGGCCCTCCAGAAGAGATCCCCCGAGCCCTGCCTGAGGAGGGCGCCGGACACAGTTTCCTATGCGGTGGAGGGACGTTCCCCTGGTGCGGGCGCTGATCCTGACGAGGCTCCTGATGCGACGCCATCTTCTTGGTGTCCTACTCGGCGCGGCAGCTTCTTCTTGGGGATGGTCTCCGGAGGGCCTTCACTTCTGCTGTCAGGGATGTCGATTGTCGCGCCTTGGAAGGCGCGCTCAAGGGAGCACACTGCATCCCTTTCTTCACATGGGACTGTGATGACCCCCCCCCCCCCCCCGCTTCCTGGCATCTTGAGAACATTGTGGCCGTGGTGAGTGACTGCCATGAACTTGGCCAGGGCTGGATACCCAAGGATGGCATTGTACGGCAGGCGGATGTGCGCAACATGGAAGTCGATGAGCTCGGTGCGGTAATTCTTGCGCTACCCAAAGGTGACAGGCAGGCAGACTTGCCCAATTGGTGTGGTGGAACCGTCAGTCACACCTGAGAAAGGCTTGGTTGGCTGGAGCTGCTCATAGGGCACTTGGAGGTTGTCGAATGTGTCAGCGGATAGGATGTTGAGCCCTGCGCCGCCATCAATGAGAGTCTTGGTGACTTGCACATTGCTGATGACTGGGGAGCACAACATAGGGAGTGTGCCAGCGGTGGCTGCGCACTTGAGCTGGTCGGCCGAGCTGAAGGTGATGGCGCACTCGGACCAACGGAGCGGGCGCGTGGCCTCGAGCTTGGGGAGCGCCGCGTTCACCTCGCGACCGAACTGTTTCAAGATGCGATGAGAGGCTGGGGCCTGAGCACCGCCCAAGATGCAAGCAACCGCGCGTGGCTCCTGGAAGCCCCCAGCCCCCTCATCCTGGTGGTCGTCGTTGTTCCTCCTTGGCGGCAGCAACGGGGGAAGAGCAGCATTGCCCTGGGGGTGATCCTCATGAGGCAGGTCCCTCCAGGCGCCCTCGCGAGGTTGGTCCTGCCAGCGGTCCTCACAAGGCCGGTCTCGCCACTCCTGGTGCGGGCCATGGTCGTCCCAGCGTCTGCCTCCACGTCCTCCTCCGCGGCCGTAGCCCTAGTCGTTGCGCTCGGGGCATCGGCCGAAGCATCCTTCCAGGATGGCTCTGAGCTCTTGACAGTCGCTGGTGTTGTGGGTGTTCAGGTTGTCGAAGACGCAGAATGGGCGGCCATTCTTGGATGACTCGGTCTGATCTCTGCCTCGCTTGGTGTCGGGCTCTACTGCGAGCACTACTGCCTCCTTGCGCTTCACATCCTTGGCCTTGGTCTTCTTTTCCTCCACTCATGCAGCTGGCAGCTCAAGGAGAGAGAGGCGCCCCTCCTCAGCTCTTGCGCACCTGGTCGCCGGGTTGAACATCTCCTGAGATGTGCAAAGCTCCTCATGGATAGCCAGCTCTTCCTTCATCTTGACGTCGCGGACGCAGTCGGAAAACGCGGAGATGATGGCCTTGTCCGTGACCTTGGGGATCTTGAGGCGGGTTTTGTTGAAGTGCTGGATGTACTTTTGGAGGGTCTCTCCTGGCTGTTTCTTGATGCGGCGTAGGTCGCCCGCGACTGGTGGGCGGTCACGAGTGCCCTGGAAGTTGGCGACAAAGCGGTCACGCATCTCGTCCCAGGAGGAGATCGAGCCGTGCTGCAGGTTCAGGAGACACGAGCGGGCCCCATCCTTGAGAGCCATGGGAAACCAGTTCAACATGACTTTTTCGTCGCCGTTGGCCGCTTCGATGCTCATCTCATAGAGCTGCAGGAACTCTGTGGGGTCGGTGGTGTCGTCTTACCAAGGAGGCAGATCTGGCTTGAACTTGCCTGGCCAGGCAACGCTACGCAGCTCAGGGGTGAAGGCGCGGCAGCCTACCGTGGTTGCCGGGGCCCGTTTCGGGGGCAGAGCTTGGTCTTGGAGGGGTCCGCGCTGTGCCACCGCAGGCGGCATGCGGTCTTGATGAGGCGGCGCGAGGAGCGCTGGTGCAGCTTCCCGCGGCCGCGGGATTTCTTGGCAGCTCCTTTCTTCACGCGCGGGCACCGGGCGCGGCGGATCACACCGTGGAGGCGCACGCCTTGGCACCAAGGCATCGTCTTGTGTTCGAGGCGGTGGAGGCACGCCACGAGCCCCGTCGCCCACGGCCTGCTGAGGGGGAGGCAGAGAGTGAGACGGCGCCAGAGAGCCCCCCACTGCACGGACGAGCTCGGCGACGCGGTCGAGGCACTCCTCATAGACGTTGTCGATGGGGCGGTAATGCAGGAGCTCGTTCGCCGCGATGAGCGTGGCTCGTGCCTCCATGGGAGCGCGGTGCACGTGAGACGAAGAGCTGGCAGGAGTGAGCGATGGGGTAGCGGTGTGACCGTCTTGCCGCACCGAAGGATGTTGCGAGGATGCCTGCTGCTCGTTTCCCACCGGGCCGGTGGCAGCGTTGGCGGCGGGGGACGGAGAACGACGAGGCGGCCCGCCGACGGGAGCCGTCTGAGTGATGCGGGCGGCGAGGGCGGCCCGACGCTCAGCTCGAGCGCGGCAAGCGTCCGACATGGAGACGACGGCGCGACAGAGCGACGAACTGATGGAAGGGAAGCTACGGCGCACCCCTACTTGGTGCGCCAAATGTCGGGGTATGGGGTCCCGGCAAACCCTTAAGGTTCGAACACTAGGGTGCGCGCGAAGTCTTTCCCTCCAACCAATCTACGCTCTAGCTCGCTAGGATCTTGCGGACGAACTCGACGAACTCACAACACAGAAGGACACAGGGTTTATACTGGTTCGGGCCACCATTGTGGTGTAATACCCTACTCCAGTGTGGTTGTGCTGGATTGCCTCTTGGGATGATGATGAACCATACAAGGGAATAACGGCCCCCCGAGGTAGAGGCGTTCTTGTGCTCGGCGAGCTTGTGTGTGTGGGGGTGGTCTCTAGCTAAGATCAGATCATCCTCTCCAGCCTCGATCAAGCCCAGATCCGATCCTCCTTCTCTATTGTGGTGGTTAGTCCTATTTATAGAGGCCCTGGTCCTCTTCCCAAATGTCGAGCGGTAAGGGAGCCAACAATGGCGGGCTAATTTGAAGGGGGACAGCTAGTACAAGCTATCCTGACAAAAGTAGTCTTCGCCTGCACAAAGTTCTGGTGGTGACGCTGTTCTGGGCTCCACGGTGACCTCCGTCTTGCAGTCCATGGTCTTGGTCTTGTTGCACCGGAATGGCAACCTTTGCCTGAGGCCTCGGTACTCCGCGGCTGCGCTTGCCCCCTTTGCACCAAAGAGGAAACAAGGACGATGTGCGCGCTGGTGCCCGCCTAGCGCCCGCCTGGTGTCGATCGTCACGGCTCACCTCATGAGAACCTCATGAGGTTCGCCTCGCCTTGATATCTCCGCTCCTCATGAGCCTGCCTGGCTAGGCCACTCCAGAGGAGGTCTTGCGTCGTCCGCCTCGTGAGCCTTGGCCCTTCGCGAAGGTCTTGGGTGCTTCGTTGGTGAAGATGGACCGTATGGCCTGCTGGCTTAGCCACGCCGCGGGCCGCAGGAAGGCAAGTCTGGGGACCCTCGTTCCCAGAACGCCGACAACGTCGATGTCCATCTGGTCCGTCAAGGGAAGATCTGGAAGCCATGGAGGAGAAACAAGATGAAACCAAGGTTGAAGCTCAAAGCAGAAAGGGAAGAGAGGAAAATCATACATCAAGAATGATGAGTGCCCAAAAGCAAGTGGCATACTTGTGACGAGCGCCTGGGAGGTGGCCCCCTCCCTGTCAACATTCGTTGCCGGTATGGAGCTGCCGGCGCCTGTGCTCGCCTGCTCTTCCTCCACGCGCGTGGGCTCGCCAATGGAATCCCTTGCCGGGGATCCATCCTTGGGCGGTGTGGTTGATGGAGGCCACATGTCAGGGTCGGCCCTCAGTGGCTCTCCTTGTTGTTGTTCTTCTCCTGCAAACCCGACAATATCAGCAGCAAGGATACACACCCGATGCCCGCCAGCGAGAGATGAGTAATGGGCTCACGCTGGGGGCTGGTTTGGGGACTGCGTCGTGGGATGGACTCTGGGCTGATTGTGATCATCTTCGGTGCACCTGAGGTGCTTGCCGGGGGCCCGTCACCCATTGAGGTCTTGGCCTTCTTTGCCATCCTTTGTGGCAACGTTTCCGTGTCTTTGTGAGGACGGGCCAAAGCAAGGGTAAGATAAGATAAGCAAATCAGAGACTCAGGGGATAATGAAAGCGGCGGGACAATTACTCGTCTTCTACTTCTGGCCTCTTCTCCCTCCTCGGGCTAAAAGAGGAGAGGCCAAAGTCGACCTCCGCTATTGTAGGATCAAAAGTATGTCTAGAGGGGGGGTGATTAGACTACTTGACCAAATAAAACTTAGCCTTTTCCCAATTTTAGTTCTTGGCAGATTTTAGCTAATTTGGGACAAGTCAAGCAATCATCACATAATTCAAGCAAGCATGCAAAGACTATATAGGCAGCGGAAAGTAAAGCATGCAACTTGCAAGAATGTAAAGGGAAGGGTTTGGAGAATTCAAACGCTATTGGAGACACGGATGTTTTTCCCGTGGTTCGGATAGGTGGTGCTATCCTACATCCACGTTGATGGAGACTTCAACCCACGAAGGGTAATGGTTGCGCGAGTCCACACAGGGCTCCACCAAAGGGTAACGGTTGCGCGAGTCCACACAGGGCTCCACCCACGAAGGGTCCACGAAGAAGCAACCACCCACAAAGGGTCCACCAAGAAGCAACCTTGTCTATCCCACCATGGCCATCGCCCACACAGGACTTGCCTCACTAGCGGTAGATCTTCACGAAGTAGGCGATCTCCTTGCCCTTACAAACTCCTTGGTTCAACTCCACAATCTTGTCGGGGGCTCCCAAGTGACACCTAGCCAATCTAGGAGACACCACTCTCCAAGAAGTAACAAATGGTGTGTAGGTAATGAACTCCTTGCTCTTGTGCTTCAAATGATAGTCTCCCCAACACTCAACTCTCTCTCATAGGATTTGGATTTGGTGGAAAGAAGATTTGAGTGGAAAGCAACTTGGGAAGGCTAGAGATCAAGATTCATATGGTAGGAATGGAATGTCTTGGTCTCAACACATGAGTAGGTTGTTCTCTCTCAGAACATATGAGTTGGAATGATGTGTGTGTTCTGATGGCTCTCTCATCGAATGAGAAGAAGGTGGAGGGGTATATATAGCCTCCACACAAAATCCAACCGTTACACAGTTTTCCAATCTCGGTGGGACCGAATCAATAAGCTCGGTCGGACCGAAAAAGTAAACCTAGTGACCGTTAGTGATTTTCGGTGGGACTGAGATGCAACTCGGTAGGACCGATATGGTTAGGGTTTGGGCATAACGTAATCTCGGTGAGACCGATTACACAAACTCGGTGAGACCGAATTTGGTAATTAGCTAACCAGAGAGTTGGTCAGGCAAACTCGGTGGGACCGATTTGCTCTTTCGGTGGGACCGAGTGGAACTCGGTGAGACCGAAAAGTTACAAAGGGGAAACACTAAGTTTACATTGCAATCTCGGTGGGACCGATTCGCTCTTTCGGTGGGACCGAAAAGTTACCAAAGGGAAACAGAGAGTTTGCAACCCCATCTTGGTGAGACCGAGATCCCTATCGGTAGGACCGAATTGCTAGGGTTTGGCAGTGGCTAATGACAAGTGAAACTCGGTGGCGCCGGATAGGAAGAATCGGTAGGACCGAGTTTGGCTTAGGGTTTAGGTCATATGTGGATATGGGAAAGTAGTTGAGGGTTTTGGAGCATATCACTAAGCACATGAAGCAAGAGGCTCATTAAGCAACACCTCATCCCTCCTTGATAGTATTGGCTTTTCCTAAAGACTCAATGTGATCTTGGATCACTAAAATATAAAATGAAGAGTCTTGAGCTTTTGAGCTTGAGCCAATCCTTTGTCCTTAGCATTTTGAGGGTTCCACTTTCACATCCATGCCATGCCAATCATTGAGCTTTCCTGAAATAATCATCTTGGAATAGCATTAGCTCAATGAGCAATATGTTGTTATGAATTACCAAAACCACCTAGGGATAGTTGCACTTTCAATCTCCCCCTTTTTGGTAATTGATGACAACATATAGATCAAAGCTTCGACAAATGATAATAAGCAAGAAATACATCGTCGCTTTGAGAAGTATGTGATAAGTAAGAGCTCCCCCTAAATTTGTGCATATTTAAAATTTGCTTTGGACTGCAAATGCACAAAGAGTTAGAGTCATAGGTTACTCTTCCATGTCACATACATCTTGGTGGAGCGCTCAAAATGATAAGAATGAAATACTTGCACTCATCACCAAGAAAAGTGAATGATCACACAAGATAGATAGATAGGATAATAGTATTAAGCAAGCATTATGTGTAGCATATGATCAAACACATGATCATCAATGTCTCACAAGCAATGACATAGTATCTCACACAAAAGCAAACAAGGTTCGAAAAAACCACCAAATAAAGCAAGAGAGAAAAGCAACACTCTCTCTCTCGAAGCCTATGATCTATACATCTTCTCCCCCTTTGGCAACAAGTTACCAAAAAGTTCCTAGAAAATGCATAGCACTAGATCGACGCTCAGGCTTGATCTTCAGGTGGTGGTGGAGGCCGGATCACTCCAAGGACGAAGGCTTCAGTAGATGCTGAAGTAGTCGCTGGAGTTGGAGCTGAAGTAGATGCTGGAGCTGGTGGAACTGAGGCTGTGGCTGGTGTGTCAGCAATTGGCATGGCAGATGACCTCAGGCCTCGTGGCACTCTGGCAAAGGCATGAGTGGTAGTCCTGCCTCTCCTCTCCTACATGTCCTCCTGGAGCTGCTCCACTGCAGACTGAACTTCCGTTACCTTGACATCCAAGTCATAGAACTTCTGTTCCATGATTCTCTCTAGGCTCTGCTGATTCTGAGTGAGGGTGGCCAGACTTTGCTCAATCCTCAGCGTGGATGCAATCAAGTAACCAAGCTGCTCTTGTTTAGTCTTCAAGAAATACTCAGATGCCTCCTCTTGAGTACGCATCTTGGCAGCTTTCTCCTTCCTCGCCTTCTCCTTCTTCGCGTATGCTTGGGCAGATGATGGCTCGTTCTCAGTCATGACAACCCGATTGTCCTCGAAATCTGGACGGATGGGCAGGTGTTCCTTGTCCAATAGATATATGCCCGTGCCCATCTTGGAGTTGATGAGCTCCTGAATTTGAGGGGCATATCCGCAGCTCCTCTTCTGATCTGCTGGAGTCCTCTTGATTGTTTCCACTATGAGGCTCATCACCTTGAACTTCTGAGGCACATCAAACACATGTAGCAAGTTGATAGCATGGCCTCTGATCATCTTGTGATCTCTAGACTTGGGCAGTAAGGTGTGCCTTAGTATCCAATTGATTGTAGGCAGTCCTGACAGAAGGTAATGCACAAACCCAAATTTGAAGGTGTCAAGAGCTTCATTGGGAATTTCCTTGTACATATTGGACATGGAGTTATGGTCCATCTTCTTCTTGGCATAGATATCCAAGTCATCATCTTGCTCCTCTGGGGCATTAATGATCTATGCCCACTCAGCCACTGTGGATTGGTACCTTGTACCCTCAGACATCCATGTGATCCTCCCATCTGGATAAAAGTGTCCCGTGGAGTAGAACTGCATGATAAGCTCCTCGTTCCACTTTGTGAGCTTCTGCCCAACAAAGTCAGCAACTCCACAAGCATGAAAGCTGTCATATACTCCTGGGTAGTGTTCCTCCTTCTCCCTCATGTAGGTCCAGTCAACCCATCTCATGTCACAGACAATTGGCTTCTTATCTAGCAAAACAGTCTCATAGAAATCCTGCTGCTCCTTGGTGTGAAACCTGTAGTCCACTGATGTCCTTCTCCTTGAAGCATATGGGTCTGCTTCTCTCCACTTCCTCAGCCCTGAATCTCTCCTGAGCTTCATATCCTCGGCCATAGGATGAGCATCGTTGTGGTCTGGGATCTTGGGCTTTAGCTTTCTCAGGACGTTCTCTTCCTCTTCTTCAGCAACAGTCTCAGGCACTGGGGCCTTGTTCTTCTCAGCTGCAGGAATGCTCCTTGTATTCCTCTTTGGTTTTGTCTTGGAGGCAGCTTTGGGATTAGATGAAGTAGCCCCTGACCTTATGGCATCACCCATCAGCTTGGGTGCCTTGGGTGCTGGTGCAGCTACCTCTTCTTCCTCTTCCTCTTCCATGATGGAAGCTTTCCAAGCACTCTAGCCACAGTCTTCTTCACCGTTTCCTTTCTTTTCTTGCCCTCTGCAGCAACTGGCTCTTGGGGAGTGGGCTTCTCAGTTGAGGCTCTTGCCTTTGACATGGGTTGCCTGCCTGCTGGCCTTTTGATTTTCAGCCCTGGCTTAGTGCCTTGAGCTGGCTCAACTCTCTTGGAAGTGGCCTCCTCCTCTGCCACATAGTCCTCATCTTCGGAATCTGATGTCCTCTTCTTCCTTTGTCTCATGGCAGCCTTTGGCAAATTCCTAGGAGTGCTCCTGCTGCCTTCATAAGATGAACTGGAGGGACTAGTGCCCTCACTCATCACCACTTGCTGCTCTGACATATTTTGGCTATCACTTTGATCAGACATGCTGCAAACTAACTGCTGACCCCTAGTTCGGCGGGGACTTGCTACGGTGGCAATGGCGGGGCAGAATTCCCGTTGACGGTGACGGAGACCAGCGACTGCAGGCTGCTGGCGGCGAGAAGACGATCCGAAGACCACGAGGGCAGAGCAGGCTATCGCGCGGGCGAAGGGGTTCGGAGAAATTTCCAAAATTTTGCCCGTGACTATATATAGCCCGACCCTGTCGGTGTGACCGAGTGGAACAACTCGGTGGCACCGAGATTCATAACTGCGTGCAGTTACTGAAACTCGGTGTGACCGAAAGGTTCAAATCGGTTGCACCGAGATCGAAAACCTAGATCAACTTAATGATCTCGGTAGGACCGAAGGTGGAGTATCGGTCAGACCGAGTATCATAAAGAGGTTTTGGAAGTTTAAGTCTATGACGAATCGGGGACTCCGAGCGCTCCTCACACAGAGTGGTTCGAATCTGACTTGATCAAATTTTGTGATGCAGCATGAATAGAGTTTGAGACGAGAAAAGCATAGATAGCTAGAGGAGGTTCTTAGGCATTCTTGTCCATCCACTTGGCAAAAAAAGATAAAACCAAATAATCAAAACAACAAGTGGATGTCCTCGAATGAGTAAAGTATGCAACCAGCATGCTCACACAATAAGATGGCAAATGAAATATGTGACAAGGCATGCACAACCAATTCTAGCATCTATCAAGCAATTTGCGATGACTGGGTCATCTATATATGAGTATATTGACTTAGGAGCCAAGTGAGAACACTTGATCATAGGTCATACTCATCGTTTAAGCTCAAGTGGGGTTACCACTTTTACATAATGCATTGTTTTGTTCACATCTTTAGAGTTTCTTTAGCTCAAGTCTTAGAGTAAAGCTCCCCCTAGATGTGATATCCCCCCTAAGAGGGATGAACTAACCTTGGGTTTTTTCGATGATGACTTCATGTAGATGTTGAAGATGTGGATGCTCAATGTTGATGTAGATCACTTGGAGCTATCCATTTGAGTGAATTGCACTTTCAATACCTACATGGGTTAGTCCCACAAGGAACAAACAAGGATATCCATAGACATAGAGTGATGCACACAAAAGATGATGTCCATGAAAACTTTTTAGGTTACCTTGTCCCTTGTTTTACCAACAAGAGGGTTTGTGACTCCTTGAACTAGTGCAAGATGTGGAAGTTGATTGCACTTGTTCTTGCCAAAATGATAAGAGTGAAGTATGTTGGCGGAGTCACCCTCAAGAACTCTCTAGTTCTTCTTCTTTTGGATCCACATCATCTTGATGGGAATCCTTGGAGTTGTAGTCGTACTTGATGAAGTGGAACTTCAAGTAGTCTTGGGAATCCACTTGACTAAGGTCTTAGGAGCTTCTTCAAATGCATCAATTTCCTCTTAAAGCTTGTCCTTCCCTTTTTGCTCGTACTCTTGTGGTGGAAGATCATCTTGAGCTTGCGTCCCCTTGAAAGAAGCATACTTCTCTTGTTGAGGGACAAACTTTGTCTTGGGGTATTGATCTTCTTCCCACTCAACTCCATTGGCATTGAACTTTTGTTCAAAACCAACGCCTTGATTCTTCCGGTGCATTCCTTGCTTGCGCACAATTTCCTCGAATTGCTTACTCCCGGCAAGGCTTTTGTACACTCATTTCTCTATATTCCCTTCAATAAGCTATTTTCTTGCTCAAGTGTAACTTGGCTAAGAGAATCATTAGTGGAATCAAGAGAACTACTAGAAGCAACAATATTGGATTTAACATGATCATTGTTACTGCTAGACGAAGAATCTTTCTTGTTACTAGACTTGACTTGAGGCATGTAAGTAGATAAGAGTAAACACTTGGCAATGTAAGAAGAACTTTTCTTGCGGAGATCATCATTGATTGCTTTTAAGAACTCATGCTCTTGCTCAAGATTGAGCTTCTCAAAGCGTAATTTCTCATGAGCTCTTAAAAGTTCTCGATGATCTTCGAAGATGGTTTCATGAGCTAACTTAAGAGTGTTATTTCTTTAGTTAGGGCCTCAATTTTCTCCTTATCATTGTCATTCGTTTTATCTTGATTAGCATGTTTAATTGACATTTCATCATAGTATTCATCACTAGAGTTGTCACCAAGCAAATCATCACCTAACAAGTCATCTTCATCACTATTGAAATCAACATACTCGGGGTGTGTTACCTTAGGACCTTTGGCCATGAAGCATCTTCCAATTCCTTCATTTGGTGAGTCAAATATGTCATAGGAGTTGGTTGACACAAGTGCTAGACCGGCAACACCTTCATCTTGAGTATCTTCGGAGCCGGAGTAATAACTTCTCTCGGAGTGGCTGCCGGAGTCGGAGCCGGATACCCATTCACCAACATGAGCTTGATGTATTCGTCTTGTGTAGCTCCTTGATGATTTTTCCTTCCTTTCCGAATCCTTGCTTCTCCGTGAGTATCTTCGTTCATGATGATCATCTCTACTCCTTCTCTCTCTTGGTGGTGATCCTTTGCTTCTTCTTTTTGGAGAATCTTCTCTTCTCTTGTAGGGAGCCGTACACTCATTGGAATAGTGTCCGGGTCTTCCACAATTGTAGCAGTTTCGCTCTCGACTAGAAGATCTTTTGTCATTGTAGGACCTTGACTTGGAGCTTCTATGTTTGATTCTACTCTTGTAGAACTTGTTGAAGTTCTTCACCATTAAGCTCAATTCTTCATTGAAGTCTTGTTTCTCACTTGATGATGTAGGGGCTTCGCATGAGGCTTTATAGGCACCACTTGATTTGTTCTGAAGTTCCTCTTTATCCTTAAGTGACATCTCATGAGCAACAATTCTTCCAATCACCTCCGTTGGCTTGAGATCTTTGTAATTGGGCATCATTTGGATCAATGTGCACACGGTATCATATTTTCCATCCAAGGCTCTTAGAATCTTCTTAATGATGAATTTATCGGTCATCTCTTCACTTCCTAAGCCGGCAATCTCATTTGTGATGAGAGCAAGCCTAGAGTACATTTCAGCGACACCTTCACCATCCTTCATCTTGAACTTGTCAAGTTGGCTCTGAAGCACATCCAACTTGGATTCCTTGATGGAGTCGGTACCTTCGTGCATATCAATCAAAGTGTCCCAAATTTCCTTCGCATTCTCAAGGCGGCTGATTTTGTTGAATTCTTCGGGGCACAATCCGTTGAAGAGAATATCACAAGCTTGAGCATTGTATTGCAACATCTTCAACTCATCCGCGGTAGCTTCACGGTTCGGTTCTCTCCCATCAAAGAAGTCACCTTGAAACCAACACACACAATAGCCCAAACGGCGGGGTAATGTCCAAGAATATGCGTTTTCATTTGATGCTTCCAACTAGCAAAATTAGTACCATCAAAGTAAGGACCTCTACGGTGATAATTTCCCTCGCTAGACGCCATACTCTCCTAGGTTGTGAAACCAAGGCTATGACCACCAAAAGCTATGGAGATCAAAGCAAATGGAGACCAAAGCTCTGATACCACTTGTAGGATCGAAAGTATGTCTAGAGGGGGGTGATTAGACTACTTGACCAAATAAAACTTAGCCTTTTCCCAATTTTAGTTCTTGGCAGATTTTAGCTAATTTGGGACAAGTCAAGCAATCATCACATAATTCAAGCAAGCATGCAAAGAGTATATAGGCAGCGGAAAGTAAAGCATGCAACTTGCAAGAATGTAAAGGGAAGGGTTTGGAGAATTCAAACGCTATTGGAGACACGGATGTTTTTCCCGTGGTTCGGATAGGTGGTGCTATCCTACATCCACGTTGATGGAGACTTCAACCCACGAAGGGTAACGGTTGCGCGAGTCCACACAGGGCTCCACCCAAGGGTAACGGTTTCACGAGTCCACACAGGGCTCCACCCACGAAGGGTCCACGAAGAAGCAACCACCCACAAAGGGTCCACCAAGAAGCAACCTTGTCTATCCCACCATGGCCATCGCCCACACAGGACTTGCCTCACTAGCGGTAGATCTTCACGAAGTAGGCGATCTCCTTGCCCTTACAAACTCCTTGGTTCAACTCCACAATCTTGTCGGGGGCTCCCAAGTGACACCTAGCCAATCTAGGAGACACCACTCTCCAAGAAGTAACAAATGGTGTGTAGGTAATGAACTCCTTGCTCTTGTGCTTCAAATGATAGTCTCCCCAACACTCAACTCTCTCTCATAGGATTTGGATTTGGTGGAAAGAAGATTTGAGTGGAAAGCAACTTGGGAAGGCTAGAGATCAAGATTCATATGGTAGGAATGGAATGTCTTGGTCTCAACACATGAGTAGGTTGTTCTCTCTCAGAACATATGAGTTGGAATGATGTGTGTGTTCTGATGGCTCTCTCATCGAATGAGAAGAAGGTGGAGGGGTATATATAGCCTCCACACAAAATCCAACCATTACACAGTTTTCCAATCTCGGTGGGACCGAATCAATAAGCTCGGTCGGACCGAAAAAGTAAACCTAGTGACCGTTAGTGATTTTCGGTGGGACTGAGATGCAACTCGGTAGGACCGATATGGTTAGGGTTTGGGCATAACGTAATCTCGGTGAGACCGATTACACAAACTCGGTGAGACCGAATTTGGTAATTAGCTAACCAGAGAGTTGGTCAGGCAAACTCGGTGGGACCGATTTGCTCTTTCAGTGGGACCGAGTGGAACTCGGTGAGACCGAAAAGTTACAAAGGGGAAACACTAAGTTTACATTGCAATCTCGGTGGGACTGATTCGCTCTTTCGGTGGGACCAAAAAGTTATGAAAGGGAAACAAAGAGTTTGCAACCCTATCTCGGTGAGACCGAGATCCCTATCGGTAGGACCGAATTGCTAGGGTTTGGCAGTGGCTAATGACAAGTGAAACTCGGTGGCGCTGGATAGGAAGAATCGGTAGGACCGAGTTTGGCTTAGGGTTTAGGTCATATGTGGATATGGGAAAGTAGTTGAGGGTTTTGGAGCATATCACTAAGCACATGAAGCAAGAGGCTCATTAAGCAACACCTCATCCCTCCTTGATAGTATTGGCTTTTCCTAAAGACTCAATGTGATCTTGGATCACTAAAATATAAAATGAAGAGTCTTGAGCTTTTGAGCTGGAGCCAATCCTTTGTCCTTAGCATTTTGAGGGTTCCACTTTCACATCCATGCCATGCCAATCATTGAGCTTTCCTGAAATAATCATCTTGGAATAGCATTAGCTCAATGAGCTATATGTTGTTATGAATTACCAAAACCACCTAGGGATAGTTGCACTTTCAATCTCCCCATTTTTGGTAATTGATGACAACATATAGATCAAAGCTTCGACAAATGATAATAAGCAAGAAATATATCGTCGCTTTGAGAAGTATGTGATAAGTAAGAGCTCCCCCTAAATTTGTGCATATTTAAAATTTGCTTTGGACTGCAAATGCACAAATAGTTAGAGTCATGGGTTACTCTTCCATGCCAAATACATCTTGGTGGAGCGCTCAAAATGATAAGAATGAAATACTTGCACTCATCACCAAGAAAAGTGAATGATCACACAAGATAGATAGATAGGATAATAGTATTAAGCAAGCATTAAGTGTAGCTTATGATCAAACACATGATCATCAATGTCTCACAAGCAATGACATAGTATCTCACACAAAAGCAAACAAGGTTCGAAAAAACCACCAAATAAAGCAAGAGAGAAAAGCAACACTCTCTCTCTCGAAGCCTATGATCTATACATCTTCTCCCCCTTTGGCAACAAGTTACCAAAAAGTTCCTAGAAAATGCATAGCACTAGATCGACGCTCAGGCTTGATCTTCAGGTGGTGGTGGAGTCCGGATCACTCCAAGGACGAAGGCTTTGGTAGATGCTGAAGTAGTCGCTGGAGTTGGACCTGAAGTAGATGCTGGTGCTGGTGGAACTGAGGCTGTGGCTGGTGTGTCAGCAACTGGCACGGCAGATGACCTCGGGCCTCGTGGCACTCTGGCAAAGGCATGAGTGGTAGTCCTGCCTCTCCTCTCCTGCATGTCCTCCTGGAGCTGCTCCACTGCAGACTGAACTTCCGTTACCTTGACATCCAAGTCATAGAACTTCTGTTCCATGATTCTCTCTAGGCTCTGCTGATTCTGAGTGAGGGTGGCCAGACTTTGCTCAATCCTCAGCGTGGATGCAATCAAGTAACCAAGCTGCTCTTGTTTAGTCTTCAAGAAATACTCAGATGCCTCCTCTTGAGTAGGCATCTTGGCAGCTTTCTCCTTCCTCGCCTTCTCCTTCTTCGCATATGCTTGGGCAGATGATGGCTCGTTCTTAGTCATGACAACTTGATTGTCCTCGAAATCTGGACGGATGGGCAGGTGTTCCTTGTCCAATAGATATATGCCCGTGCCCATCTTGGAGTTGATGAGCTCCTGAATTTGAGGGGCATATCCGCAGCTCCTCTTCTGATCTGCTGGAGTCCTCTTGATTGTTTCCACTATGAGGCTCATCACCTTGAACTTCTGAGGCACATCAAACACATGTAGCAAGTTGATAGCATGGCCTCTGATCATCTTGTGATCTCCAGACTTGGGCACTAAGGTGTGCCTTAGTATCCAATTGATTGTAGGCAGTCCTGACAGAAGGTAATGCACAAACCCAAATTTGAAGGTGTCAAGAGCTTCATTGGGAATTTCCTTGTACATATTGGACATGGAGTTATGGTCCATCTTCTTCTTGGCATAGATATCCAAGTCATCATCTTGCTCCTCTGGGGCATTAATGATCTGTGCCCACTCAGCCACTGTGGATTGGTACCTTGTACCCTCAGACATCCATGTGATCCTCCCATCTGGATAAAAGTGTGTCGTGGAGTAGAACTGCATGATAATCTCCTCGTTCCACTTTGTGAGCTTCTGCCCAACAAAGTCAGCTACTCCACAAGCATGAAAGCTATCATATACTCCTGGGTATTGTTCCTCCTTCTCCCTCATGTAGGTCCAGTCAACCCATCTCATGTCACAGACAATTGGCTTCTTATCTAGCAAAACAGTCTCATAGAAATCCTGCTGCTCCTTGGTGTGAAACTTGTAGTCCACTGCTGTCCTTCTCCTTGAAGCATATGGGTCTGCTTCTCTCCACTTCCTCAGCCCTGAATCTCTCCTGAGCTTCATATCCTCGGCCACAGGATGAGCATCGTTGTGGTCTGGGATCTTGGGCTTTAGCTTTCTCAGGACGTTCTCTTCCTCTTCTTCAGCAACAGTCTCAGGCACTGGGGCCTTGTTCTTCTCAGCTACAGGAATGCTCCTTGTATTCCTCTTTGGTTTTGTCTTGGAGTCAGCTTTGGGCTTAGATGAAGTAGCCCCTGACCTTATGGCATCACCCATCAGCTTGGGTGCCTTGGGTGCTGGTGCAGCTACCTCTTCTTCCTCTTCCTCTTCCATGATGGAAGCTTTTCCAAGCACTCTAGCCACAGTCTTCTTCACCCTTTCCTTTCTTTTCTTGCCCTCTGCAGCAACTGGCTCTTGGGGAGTGGGCTTCTCACTTGAGGCTCTTGCCTTTGACATGGGCTGCCTGCCTGCTGGCCTTTTGATTTTCAGCCCTGGCTTAGTGCCTTGAGCTGGCTCAACTCTCTTGGAAGTGGCCTCTTCCTCTGCCACATAGTCCTCATCTTCGGAATCTGATGTCCTCTTCTTCCTTTGTCTCGTGGCAGCCTTTGGCAAATTGCTAGGAGTGCTCCTGCTGCCTTCATCAGATGAACTAGAGGGACTAGTGCCCTCACTCATCACCACTTGCTGCTCTGACATATTTTGGCTATCACTTTGATGAGACATGCTACAAACTGACTGCTGACCCCTAGTTCGGCGGGGACTTGCTACGGTGGCAACGGCGGGGCAGAATTCCCGTTGACGGCGACGGAGACCAGCGACTGGAGGCTGCTGGCGGCGAGAAGACGATCCGGAGACCACGAGGGCAGAGCAGGCTATCGCGCGGGCGAAGGGGTTCGGAGAAATTTCCAAAATTTTGCCCGTGACTATATATAGCCCGACCCTGTCGGTGTGACCGAGTGGAACAACTCGGTGGCACCGAGATTCATAACTGCGTGCAGTTACTGAAACTTGGTGTGACCGAAAGGTTCAAATCGGTTGCACCGAGATCTAAAACCTAGACCAACTTAATGATCTCGGTAGGACCGAAGGTGGAGTATCGGTCAGACCGAGAATCATAAAGAGGTTTTGGAAGTTTAAGTCTATGACGAATCGGGGACTCCGAGCGCTCCTCACACAGAGTGGTTCGAATCTGACTTGATCAAATTTTGTGATGCAGCATGAATAGAGTTTGAGACGAGAAAAGCATAGATAGCTAGAGGAGGTTCTTAGGCATTCTTGTCCATCCACTTGGCAAAAAAAGATAAAACCAAACAATCAAAACAACAAGTGGATGTCCTCGAATGAGTAAAGTATGCAACCAGCATGCTCACATGGCAAATGAAATATGTGACAAGGCATGCACAACCAATTCTAGCATCTATTAAGCAATTTGCGATGACTGGGTCATCTATATATGAGTATATTGACTTAGGAGCCAAGTGAGAACACTTGATCATAGGTCATACTCATCGTTTAAGCTCAAGTGGGGTTACCACTTTTACATAAAGCATTGTTTTGTTCACATCTTTAGAGTTGCTTTAGCTCAAGTCTTAGAGTAAAGCTCCCCCTAGATGTGATATCCCCCCTAAGAGGGATGAACTAACCTTGGGTTTTTTCGATGATGACTTCATGTAGATGTTGAAGATGTGGATGCTCAATGTTGATGTAGATCACTTGGAGCTATCCATTTGAGTGAATTGCACTTTCAATACCTACATGGGTTAGTCCCACAAGGAACAAACAAGGATATCCATAGACATAGAGTGATGCACACAAAAGATGATGTCCATGAAAACTTTTTAGGTTACCTTGTCCCTTGTTTTACCAACAAGAGGGTTTGTGACTCCTTGAACTAGTGCAAGATGTGGAAGTTGATTGCACTTGTTCTTGCCAAAATGATAAGAGTGAAGTATGTTGGCGGAGTCACCCTCAAGAACTCTCTAGTTCTTCTTCTTTTGGATCCACATCATCTTGATGGGAATCCTTGGAGTTGTAGTCGTACTTGATGAAGTGGAACTTGAAGTAGTCTTGGGAATCCACTTGACTAAGGTCTTAGGAGCTTCTTCAAATGCATCAATTTCCTCTTGAAGCTTGTCCTTCCCTTTTTGCTCGTAGTCTTGTGGTGGAAGATCATCTTGAGCTTGCGTCCCCTTGAAAGAAGCATACTTCTCTTGTTGAGGGACAAACTTTGTCTTGGGGTATTGATCTTCTTCCCACTCAACTCCATTGGCATTGAACTTTCGTTCAAAACCAACGCCTTGATTCTTCCGGTGCATTCCTTGCTTGCGCACAATTTCCTCGAATTGCTTACTCCCGGCAAGGCTTTTGTACACTCCTTTCTCTATAATTCCCTTCAATAAGCTATTTTCTTGCTCAAGTGTAACTTGGCTAAGAGAATCATTAGTGGAATCAAGAGAACTACTAGAAGCAACAATATTGGATTTAACATGATCATTGTTACTGCTAGAGGAAGAATCTTTCTTGTTACTAGACTTGACTTGAGGCATGTAAGTAGATAAGAGTAAACGCTTGGCAATGTAAGAAGAACTTTTCTTGCGGAGATCATCATTGATTGCTTTTAAGAACTCATGCTCTTGCTCAAGATTGAGCTTCTCAAAGTGTAATTTCTCATGAGCTCTTAAAAGTTCTCGATGATCTTCGAAGATGGTTTCATGAGCTAACTTAAGAGTGTTTAGTTCTTTAGTTAGGGCCTCAATCTTCTCCTTATCATTGTCATTCGTTTTATCTTGATTAGCATGTTTAATTGACATTTCATCATAGTATTCATCACTAGAGTTGTCACCAAGCAAATCATCACCTAACAAGTCATCTTCATCACTATTGAAATCAACATACTCGGGGTGTGTTACCTTAGGACCGTTGGCCATGAAGCATCTTCCAATTCCTTCATTTGGTGAGTCAAATATGTCATAGGAGTTGGTTGACACAAGTGCTAGACCGGCAACACCTTCATCTTGAGTATCTTCGGAGCCGGAGTAATAACTTCTCTCGGAGTGGCTGCCGGAGTCGGAGCCGGATACCCATTCACCAACATGAGCTTGATGTCTTCGTCTTGTGTAGCTCCTTGATGATTTTTCCTTCCTTTCCGAATCCTTGCTTCTCCGTGAGTATCTTCGTTCATGACGATCATCTCTACTCCTTCTCTCTCTTGGTGGTGATACTTTGCTTCTTCTTTTTGGAGAATCTTCTCTTCTCTTGTAGGGAGCCATACACTCATTGGAATAGTGTCCGGGTCTTCAACAATTGTAGCAGTTTCGCTCTCGACTAGAAGATCTTTTGTCATTGTAGGACCTTGGCTTGGAGCTTCTATCTTTGCTTCTACTCTTGTAGAACTTGTTGAAGTTATTCACCATTAAGCTCAATTCTTCATTGAAGTCTTGTTTCTCACTTGATGATGTAGGGGCTTCGCATGAGGCTTTATAGGCACCACTTGATTTGTTGTGAAGTTCCTCTTTATCCTTAAGTGACATCTCATGAGCAACAATTCTTCCAATCACCTCCGTTGGCTTGAGATCTTTGTAATTGGGCATCATTTGGATCAATGTGCACACGGTATCATATTTTCCATCCAAGGCTCTTAGAATCTTCTTGATGATGAATTTATCGGTCATCTCTTCACTTCCTAAGCCGGCAATCTCATTTGTGATGAGAGCAAGCCTAGAGTACATTTCAGCGACACCTTCACCATCCTTCATCTTGAACTTGTCAAGTTGGCTCTGAAGCACATCCAACTTGGATTCCTTGATGGAGTCGGTACCTTCGTGCATATCAATCAAAGTGTCCCAAATTTCCTTCGCATTCTCAAGGCGGCTGATTTTGTTGAATTCTTCGGGGCACAATCCGTTGAAGAGAATATCACAAGCTTGAGCATTGTATTGCAACATCTTCAACTCATCCGCGGTAGCTTCACGGTTCGGTTCTCTCCCATCAAAGAAGTCACCTTGCAAACCAACACACACAATAGCCCAAACGGCGGGGTAATGTCCAAGAATATGCATTTTCATTTGATGCTTCCAACTAGCAAAATTAGTACCATCAAAGTAAGGACCTCTACGGTGATAATTTCCCTCGCTAGACGCCATACTCTCCTAGGTTGTGAAACCAAGGCTATGACCACCAAAAGCTATGGAGATCAAAGCAAATGGAGACCAAAGCTCTGATACCACTTGTAGGATCGAAAGTATGTCTAGAGGGGGGGTGATTAGACTACTTGACCAAATAAAACTTAGCCTTTTCCCAATTTTAGTTCTTGGCAGATTTTAGCTAATTTGGGACAAGTCAAGCAATCATCACATAATTCAAGCAAGCATGCAAAGAGTATATAGGCAGCGGAAAGTAAAGCATGCAACTTGCAAGAATGTAAAGGGAAGGGTTTGGAGAATTCAAACGCTATTGGAGACACGGATGTTTTTCCCGTGGTTCGGATAGGTGGTGATATCCTACATCCACGTTGATGGAGACTTCAACCCACGAAGGGTAACGGTTGCGCGAGTCCACACAGGGCTCCACCCAAGGGTAACGGTTGCACGAGTCCACACAGGGCTCCACCCACGAAGGGTCCACGAAGAAGCAACCACCCACAAAGGGTCCACCAAGAAGCAACCTTGTCTATCCCACCATGGCCATTGCCCACACAGGACTTGCCTCACTAGCGGTAGATCTTCACGAAGTAGGCGATCTCCTTGCCCTTACAAACTCCTTGGTTCAACTCCACAATCTTGTCGGAGGCTCCCAAGTGACACCTAGCCAATCTAGGAGACACCACTCTCCAAGAAGTAACAAATGGTGTGTAGGTAATGAACTCCTTGCTCTTGTGCTTCAAATGATAGTCTCCCCAACACTCAACTCTCTCTCATAGGATTTGGATTTGGTGGAAAGAAGATTTGAGTGGAAAGCAACTTGGGAAGGCTAGAGATCAAGATTCATATGGTAGGAATGGAATGTCTTGGTCTCAACACATGAGTAGGTGGTTCTCTCTCAGAACATATGAGTTGGAATGATGTGTGTGTTCTGATGGATCTCTCATCGAATGAGAAGAAGGTGGAGGGGTATATATAGCCTCCACACAAAATCCAACCGTTCACAGTTTTCCAATCTTGGTGGGACCGAATCAATAAGCTCGGTCGGACCGAAAAAGTAAACCTAGTGACCGTTAGTGATTTTCGGTGGGACTGAGATGCAACTCGGTAGGACCGATATGGTTAGGGTTTGGGCATAACGTAATCTCGGTGAGACCGATTACACAAACTCGGTGAGACCGAATTTGGTAATTAGCTAACCAGAGAGTTGGTCAGGCAAACTCGGTGGGACCGATTTGCTCTTTCGGTGGGACCGAGTGGAACTCGGTGAGACCGAAAAGTTACAAAGGGGAAACACTGAGTTTACATTGCAATCTCGGTGGGACTGATTCGCTCTTTCGGTGGGACCGAAAAGTTACGAAAGGGAAACAGAGAGTTTGCAACCCCATCTCGGTGAGACCGAGATCCCTATCGGTAGGACCGAATTGCTAGGGTTTGGCAGTGGCTAATGACAAGTGAAACTCGGTGGCGCCGGATAGGAAGAATCGGTAGGACCGAGTCTGGCTTAGGGTTTAGGTCATATGTGGATATGGGAAAGTAGTTGAGGGTTTTGGAGCATATCACTAAGCACATGAAGCAAGAGGCTCATTAAGCAACACCTCATCCCTCCTTGATAGTATTGGCTTTTCCTAAAGACTCAATGTGATCTTTGATCACTAAAATATAAAATGAAGAGTCTTGAGCTTTTGAGCTTGAGCCAATCCTTTGTCCTTAGCATTTTGAGGGTTCCACTTTCACATCCATGCCATGCCAATCATTGAGCTTTCCCGAAATAATCATCTTGGAATAGCATTAGCTCAATGAGCTATATGTTGTTATGAATTACCAAAACCACCTAGGGATAGTTGCACTTTGAGCTATGGTGTCCACACGAGGGGGTGGCGACGGGGAACTGGGCCGCTTGGCTATGGCCAGAGCAGCAGGCTGATGTGAGCCTGCTTCAGCTACTAGCGCCATCATGTCTGTCGGGTTTTGGGTTCCGACAGACCCTTGGGGTTCGAACACTAGGGTGCACGCGGAGATTTCGCCTCCTACCTACCTGCACCCCTCCGCCATGCTAGGATCTAAAACTAAGGAAAGAACAACACAAGAGACACAGGGTTTATACTGGTTCGGGCCACCGTTGTGGTGTAATACCCTACTCCAGTGTGTGGTGTGGTGGATTGCCTCTTGGGCTGATGATGATGAACAATACAAGGAAGAACAGCCTCGCGAGGGTCTGTTCTTGGCTAGGGCGATGAACTGCTCGGAGGAGTTCAGTCACCTTTCTCTCTCTCTCTCTCTCTCTTTCTCTGCTTCCTCCAACCGACCGAACGACCGACCCCTTGCCATGTGGGTGGCTGGTCCTATTTATAGAGGCCCTGGTCCTCTTCCCAAATATCAAGCGGGAAGGGAGCCAACATTGGCGGGCTAATTTGAAGGGGGACAGTAGGTATCAGCTATCCTGACAAAAGTAGTCTTCGCCTGCGCAAAGCTCTGGTGATGACGCCGTCTTGGGCTCCACGATGACCTTCGTCTCGTACTCCTCCTAGTCTTGGTCTCGTTGCACCGAAATGGCAACCTTTGCCTGATGCCTCGGTACTCCGCGGCTGCGCTTGCCCCCTTTGCACCCAAGAGGAAAGGAGGACGCTGCGCGGGCTGGCACCCGCCTGGCGCCCTGAGTCGTCATGGCTTGCATCACGGGCACCTCATGAGGTACCCCGCCTTGATCTCTCCGCCTCCTCGTGAGCCAGCCTGACGAGGCCGTGCCTGAGGAAGCTCCGCGTCGCCCGCCCCACGAGGCTTGGCCCCTCGCGAGGGTCTTGGGTTTGTGTTGGTGAGGACGGGCCGTGCTGGCCCCCCTTTGAGCCACGCCGCAAGCCGTAGGCAGGAAAGTCTATGGACCCCCGTTCCCAAAACGCTGACAGTAGCCCCCGGGCCCATGGCGCGCCCGGACTTGGCCGTGCAGGGAGGCGGAAGGGCAAGAGCGAAGCGCCGAGGGCCCTAACAGCCTGCGGCCTTGGGCGCCGCGTGGCGGTTGACTGGACGTGGGCGCCTCCACTTCCCCACGACGCCTCGGCAACTGCATGGATGGGACAAGTCCCTGCATGCAAAAACGGGTCATGATTACCTGCGATCGTGGAGGTTGGCGGTTGGCCTTCGCCGGCCATAAGTACGGAACGGCGCACGCCCTTCTAGTCCATCCCTCCTTGCTTCTCCTTGTTCCCGATCCTTGCTCCGTCTTGCCGCGATGGCTCCGATCCGCCGGTTCTCGACGGCAGAGAAGGGAAAGGTTCCCCGAGAGGGGCCAGACCCACTCCCGCCGAAGAAACGGCTTATCCCCCGTGGCCCGGACGAAGGGGCCCTTCAGGTAGTGCCGAGGCCTTGGGGCGAGCGGGCGCCGCCGGGGTTCCCGCTTCCATTGTACGCCCATGTCGAGGGCCCCGAAGGAGTTGATGCTGACCGCCACGGGCGGCGCCGCCGTCGGCGCCGCCGGGTCACTAAGGTGTGCGTCGTCCCCCCTGGGATCCACACCGAGGGCTCCTTCCAAGAGTTCGTGCTCCACGTCGCCATTCCTCTTCAGTCTTGGATCTGCCTTCCTCCCTTCTTCGCCTCCATCATCCCGCAGGGGGAGCCCCTGGAGCTCTGGCTACAGCACGCCAGTTGCAGCACCCTCGCGACCGAGGCAGAGGTCGCGGTCGTCGCCCCGGGCGAGGTCTACATGACTCGGGGCTGGAGGGAGATCGCCCGGGTTTGTAGGACAAGGGGTGTCATCGCGATCCACTTGGACTTCGACGGTGCTTCGGTGATGCTCTTCAAGGTCTTCGATGCGAGCGGGCGCCGGCTGAAGTGCTGCCCCGGGGAAGGTGGCCAGGGCCCTGCTGTGACGAGGACCGGGCTCGCCACCCGCTCCCTTAGAGGCTCCTCAGGCGGTGGAGGGGTCGGAGGTTCCAGAGACTCCGGCGAGCCCTTGGCGACTCCGGAGACGAGCGACGATAGTTACGAGCCCCCGAGCCGGCGCCGCTCCTAGAGCAGGGCGGGCTCATCAGGCTGCCGTCGACTCTGATCTGGATGGGGTTCGCGTTGATGCTTGACGGCCCACTGTTGATGATGGCGTCTTTTGTAAGAATGCGCGTAGTTTGCGTCTCTTCAGGATCTGTTCCCTACGAGGAACCAAAAACGCGCCCCGTGGGGGCTTGTAAGGTGCCTGTGATCCCGTTTTGTATATATAACCCTTGTCGTAGAATTGCGCGAGTTTCTCATTCCATCTTAGCCCAGTCCTCCCTTTCAAACCTCACGAGGGCTTGGTGCTCTGCGCCGACAGGTCCCAGTCCCAAGGCGGCTTCAGCCGTCGCTGGTATGCCAGGTCGCGATGCCGTGGTCAAGGCCAGGAGGTGAGCGACCCAGAGTCCGGTAAGAGCCCCTGAGTCGCGATGCTCAGGAGGTCCCCTTTGGCGCCCAAGCAGCCGTCGTTTGGTGAGAAAGGAGAGCGGCGTCGCTAACATGGGATAGCATTAGGTGCGGGGATGGTGCCACGGTAGCTGGCGCTTCCGGGCGATGACTTATCTCGAGGATCAGGGGCCGCTCTCTGGTGTGTCGCCGGGTCCGTGCATCAGTAGGCGCGAGGTTGCTTGGCGAGGTCCTCGTGTGTCTCTCCCCTCTCGCTTTTGCTCCCCTTTCTGCTCTACGTCCTCGGGTCCCGGCCCTCGAGCGAGTCTGAGCCATCGCTCGTATGCCAGGTCGTGATGCCGTGGTCAAGGCCAGAGGGTGAGGGCTGGAGAGCCAGTAGGAGCCCTGAGTCGCGATGCTCAGGCACCCCCCTTTAACGTGCAAGCGGTTCGCGTGCACGAGAGCGAAGGAGACACCACAAGGGCCTCGCCTGACGCAGCTCCTTCGGGAGGTCCTGCAGGTCCATCATAGAAAAAGCAACGGGTTGCCATGACAATTGACGGTCAGCCGTGGGTTGCTTCCAAGGGGTAGTGAGGCATTGAAGTCTTGACGAGGTGACGCTATGCGGCGCTGCCACGGCCAGAGCTCAGCCATCCAGGTTTGTCAGCGTTGCAGGGACGGACCCATGCGCAAGCGTCGTGCCGTTTGGGAGCAGCTTCGTTAGTTGGCGTCAGCTGAGCAGGCAACTGGGTAAAACACATTAGCCGCGAAAGAGTGGATTCGTTCAAATAGATGCTGGGAATGCAGAGATCACTGGGTCAGGCCCGAGCGACTTGGGGGTGATGCAACCCGAGGGGCGCCCCCAACAAGGTAAGCTGACAACATAGAATAAAAAAGGGATACATGCCGCAGGGACGGACCCCCGCGGCCTGGGAATAATGCAGCCCTGGGGGGCGCTCCTAGTTGAAAGTGAAACTTGAAAGATGTCACCTGATGACGCTGAAGACGAAGGGGTGTTGGTGTAGCAGACTCGGTGGGCTGCGGAAGCCGATCCTCATGAGCCCCCAAGCCCAGGAGCCTCGGGAGGCTCCGGAGGCGCTGGCGGCTCCTCGCGGGCCATCTCCACCCCTGCCAGGGCAGCGGAACGCCTGCCCTCTCGTGCCTCTGTGATGCCCCTCATGAGGCGCTGGTACGCGTCAGCCGCGCTCGGCAAGCCGTAAGGCATGCGAACGTAGCTATGGGGTGGACCTCCGCAGCGCCCCACTCGCGAGGGCCAGAGGCGCTCCAGGGAGGCGACTCGGTTGAGCCCTGGTATGTCGATGCAGACGCGCAGCCCACCATCCTCGCCTGGATGGGGAGCCACTGCTGGCAGGCGGCAGCCGCCTTTCATGACTCTTGACTCCTGTAGCTCCTGAATGACCTTGCTGACGAACTCCTGAGGGTCTGGATCTCCTTGCCTTGCTCCTTCTTGAGGGAAACGTGCTTCAAAACACGCCTCCACGTTGTGCCCAAGCGCCTCCCTCGTGACCCTAGCTAGTTCGGTGGCCCTCTAGGGGAGATCCCCCGAGCCCTGCCTGAGGAGGGTGCCGGGCGCGCTTTCCTATGCGATGGAGGGAGGTTCCCCCTGGGCAGGCGCGGGCCCAGAGGGGCCTGTCTCTTGAGTGGTCGGGTCGGACGATGTCTTCTTCTTCTTGGGGGCGGTCTCGGGAGGCCTCCTGCCTCCATGATCCGGGTCTTCCAGTGACGCGGCCTGAAAGGCTCGTTCGAGGGAACACACCGCGTCGTTCTCTTCACAGGGCACCGTGATGACTCCGCCGCTTCCTGGCATCTTGAGGATGTTGTAGCCGTGGTGAGTTACGGCCATGAACTTGGCCAGCGCTGGGTACCCAAGGATGGCATTGTACGGTAGGCGAATGTGGGCGACGTCGAAGTCGATGAGCTCAGTGCGGTAGTTGTCGCGTGCCCCGAAGGTGACAGGGAGGCGGACCTGCCCAATCGGGACCGTGGAGCCATCGGTGATACCAGAGAAAGGCTTGGTTGGCTGAAGCTGGCTGTAGGGCACTCGGAGGTTGTTGAATGTCTCCACGGACAGGACGTTGAGCCCTGCCCCGCCATCGATGAGGGTCTTGGTGACCACCACGTTGCTGATGATTGGGGAGCAAAGCATCGGGAGAACTCCGGCTGTAGCCGCACACTTGAGCTGATCTGCTGAGCTGAACGTGATGGCGCATGCCGACCACCTGAGAGGGCGCGTGGCATCGAGCCTGGGGAGGACTGCATTCACTTCGCGGGCGAACTGCTTGAAGATGTGCTGAGAGGCGGGGGCTTGTGCTCCGCCCAAGATGCAGGCGATTGCGCGCGACTCCTGGAAGCCCCCAGCCTCCTCGTCCTGGTGGCGGTCCTCGTTTCTCCTTGGCTACGGCGGCAGCGGTGGGAGGCCTGCGTTGCCTTACAGGCGATCCTTGCGAGGCTGATCCCTCCAGTCTCCCTCGTGAGGCTGATCCCTCCATCCTCTCTCGCGAGGCGGGTCTTGCCAGCGATCCTCGCGAGGTTGGTCGCGCCACCCTTGGCGCGGGCCACGGTCTTCCCAGGGTCCTGCATTCCTTCCTCCTCCTCGACCATAGCCCCAGTCACCATGGTCGGGGCGACGGACGGTCCTTCCTTCACGCACGGCTCGGAGTTCTTGACATTCGTTGGTGTTGTGGGTGTGGAGGTCGTGGTACACACAGTACCGGCTGCCCTTGGAAGGTTCGGGCTGATCTCTGCCCCGCTTGGTGTCTGGTTCTGCCGCGAGCACGGCAGCCCCCTTGCGCTTCACATACTTGGCCTTGAGCTTCTTCTCTTCTGGGTCTCGGCAGGCAGCTCGAGGAGGGAGAGACGCCCTTCCTCAGCCCCGGCGCACTTTTTCGCCAAGTTGAACAGCTCCAAGGAAGTGCACATGTCTTCATGCATCGCCAGCTCCTCCTTCATCTTGACGTCACGCACGCCGTCGGAGAAGGCCGAGATGATGGCCTCCTCAGTCACCTTGGGAATCTTGAGGCGTGCATTGTTGAAGCGCTGGATGTACTTCTGCAGGGTCTCCCCGGGCTGTTGCTTGATGCGGCGCATGTCGCTTACGGCGGGTGGCCGGTCGCGAGTGCCTTGGAAGTTGGCAATGAAGTGGGTGCGCATCTCCTCCCAGGAGGAGATTGTGCCTGGAGCCAGGTTTAGGAGCCAGGTGCAGTTCCCGTCCTTGAGTGCCATGGGAAACCAGTTCGCCATGACCTTCTCGTCTCCGTTGGCAGCTTCGATGCCCAGCTCGTAGAGCTGGAGGAACTCTGCAGGGTCAGCCGTGCCGTCATAGCGAGGAGGCAAGTCTGGCTTGAACTTGCCGGGCCACACGACGCTGCGTAGTTTCGTGGTGAAGGCGCGGCAGCCTGCTGTGGCCACGGGAGGCCTTGGGTGACGGAGAGCCTGGTCTTGCATGTCCCCACGCGCTGGAGCAGGAGGATGGTCGCGACGTGCTGGAGCAGGGAGCGCCCGGGCAGCTTCTGGCGGGCGTGGGACTTCTTGGCAGCTCTGTTCTTGCCGCGCTGGCACCTGGCGGAGCGGGTTCCGCCCAGGGGCCACGTGCCTTGGAGCCATGGGCTCTTCTTGAGGAGGAGGCGGCCGGGGCGCCGCCGGAGCCTCGTCGCCCGCTCGGGGCGGGGTGCGGTGCAGCGAAACGGATGGCGCAGAAGAGCCCCCTGCGGCGCGGATGAGCTCGGCGACGCGGTCGAGCCATTCTTTGTAGACGTCGTCAACGGGACGGTAGCGCAGGAGCTCGTTCGCCGCAATGAGCGCAGCTCGAGCCTCCATGGGTGCGCGAAGCGCGCGGGACGAAGATCCAGCCAGGGCGAGCGAGGGAGTTGCGGTGCGGCCGTCTTGCTGCACCAATGGATGCTGGGACGATGCTTGCCGCTCGTCCCCCGCCGGGCCGGTGGCGGCGTTGACGGCAGGTGACGGGGAACGGCGTGGATGCCTGCCGACAGGGGCCGTCTGGGCGACGCGGGAAGCGAGTGTGGCCCGGTGCTCCGCGCGGGCCCGATGAGCGTCAGACATGGGAGTGATGGTCGGAAGAGAACGGGGCGGTCGAAGACGAATTCCGGCGCACCCCTACCTGGCGCGCCAAATGTCGGGTTTCGGGTTCCGGGAGACCCTTGGGATTCGAACACTGGGGTGCGCGCCGAGATTTCGCCTCCTACCTACCTGCACCCCTCCGCCATGCTAGGATCTAAAACTAAGGAAAGAACAACACAAGAGACACAGGGTTTATGCTGGTTTGGGCCACCGTTGTGGTGTAATACCCTACTCCAGTGTGTGGTGTGGTGGATTGCCTCTTGGGCTGATGATGATGAACAATACAAGGAAGAACAGCCTCGCGAGGGTCTGTTCTTGGCTAGGGCGATGAACTGCTCGGAGGAGTTCAGTCACCTTTCTCTCTCTCTCTCTTTCTCTGCTTCCTCCAACCGACCGAACGACCGACCCCTTGCCATGTGGGTTGCTGGTCCTATTTATAGAGGCCCTGGTCCTCTTCCCAAATATCGAGCGGGAAGGGAGCCAACATTGGCGGGCTAATTTGAAGGGGGACAACAGGTATCAGCTATCCTGACAAAAGTAGTCTTCGCCTGCGCAAAGCTCTGGTGATGACGCTGTCTTGGGCTCCACGATGACCTCCGTCTCGTAGTCCTCCTGGTCTTGGTCTCGTTGCACCGAAATGGCAACCTTTGCCTGATGCCTCGGTACTCCGCGGCTGCGCTTGCCCCCTTTGCACCAAAGAGGAAAGGAGGACGCTGCGCGGGCTGGCACCCGCCTGGCGCCCTGAGTCATCATGGCTTGCGTCACGGGCACCTCGTGAGGAACCCCGCCTTGATCTCTCCGCCTCCTCGTGAGCCAGCCTGACAAGGCCGTGCCTGAGGAAGCTCCGTGTCGCCCGCCCCGCGAGGCTTGGCCCCTCTCAAGGGTCTTGGGTTTGTGTTGGTGAAGACGGGCCGTGCTGGGCCCCCCTTTGAGGCACACCGCAGGCCGCAGGCAGGCAAGTCTGGGGACCCCCGTTCCCAGAATGCCGACAACGTCGGCCGCCCCCGCCGCATTCCTTGCTACCACAGTCATGCTCCTCGTCAGGCGCACTAGTTGCTGTTGAACTCCTTGCCGCTCCACAGCCTTGCCGGGAACCTCTTTGGGCAAGGAAGCTCGCTGGATTGCCTCGTCGGAAATGGCTTGCCTAGGACCCGCTTCTTCTTCTCTGGAGCTAGGGGCTCCTCATGCAGCTGCTCCTCAGCTGTATCTTCAGTGGAAGGGTCCCCGGAAACTACGCTACTGTGCTCTCCGGCAGGCTCCCACCGCTCAGCAAAATCCTCCTCTACACTGGCTTCGTCTTCAACGAAGCTAATGTTGCCGGCCTCTCGGCAAGGGCTGCCTCTTCCGCCCTGCTGGCAATGTACGCCACCTCTTCGTCGGTGATGGGGTGGCTGAAATTCATCTCTACCCGAACGGCCTCCTCCGACAGGTTGTCAAAAAAATCCTTCACCTGCTCCGTGGATGGCTCGGCCCAAGTTTGATCAAGGCCATGGGCGTTGAACACCGACATCATGGCAATGATCGAAGTTAGGGCGGTGTTGTTGCACAGGGGGGTGACTCTTGCCGGTAGCTTGTACTTGCTTTCGGTCCTGAACATCTTGTGGCAGAGAGCTGCGTGCTGCATGACCGTCAAGTTGTTGTTCAGACTGGGCTGCAACCTCATGATATCTGCAGCATTCCGATACTACCAGGCTGGTCTCCCCTTGTCCTTTAGAGGGGCGATGCAGCGGCGGAGGAAGTCAGCGCCAACCATCTCGACGGGTGAGCCCGGCGGCTTTGAGGCATTTGATCCCATCGACTGCGATTGAGAGCTCCCCGTCTCGAGGGTCGAGGGCGCTCCAACCGTTGCCGCGGGTCAGCTTTGTTAGCCGGGGCATACAGAACATGTCGTGGGATATCCACGGCCACCTATGGGGCCAGGGGGCCCCTTGCTGGTTCGGCAGGGGGATGTCATGTTGCAGAAAGAGTAGACCAGCGCACTGTAGCACGGCAGAGAGCACACAAACAATTTACCCAGGTTCGGGCCGCTGAGAGGCATAAGACCCTACTCCTGCTTTGATGGATTGATAGTGGAATAGGGATGGAGAAACACAGTACACTTGCCTGGCAGGGGTTATCGTAGGGCAGCAGCGACTACGCACGTATGGGGGTGTGGGTTTGTCAACTTTCTAGCCCCTCCTACAGGTGCCATGGGCCTCCTTATAGATCAAGGGGTCACCACAATGGCAAAGTAGTCATTATCCACTTATTTGATAGAAAACAGTGCTATCATACCTAACTCTGCGGGCTGACAGGGTGCATTAAATGCACCGCTTAGTGTCACATCACTGGTTGCCCGGCAAGGCTTGCCGGGCTATCTTGCCAGCTTCGCGCCTGTTCCCTTGACACGTCGCGGGACGGTGTCATCTGTGGGTATATCCTGTAGGAAATAGCTTCCATGTGGCGAATGGCTGCCACTTAATCACCTTGCGGCTTGACACCGCACTAACTGACGATGTGGGTCATGCTTGAGTGGTTGGTGTGGTGGTTTTACCTCCGCGAGCCCCGGCAGACCCTGTCGGGATGCCTTGGTTGCCTGCTTCAGGTGGTGGCCTCACCCCTTGCCGGGCTCGCGTGCCCGGCTAGGGAGGCCCTTCTCTGGCCGATACCCTATTTCGCTAGCTTGATCTTGGTCTCTTTGAGCTGCATGTTGGTTCTTCAAATCTTGGTTTCTTGCACTCTGGCTTGGGCTAGTGCTTCAATCTTGCTCTTGTGTCTATGCATAGTCTAGGCAACGGACCCAGGGTTTGTTGCACCGACAGAAGCCCCCGGGCCTGCCCCGAACACGCTGCTGAGTGTCGTCGGGGTAGGGCCTAATAAGTGCACAGGCAGGGTTGCTGAAGGGGTTGGCCCCTTGAGGTTTCCATTGCTACTTCATTAGCTTTGATTTCGGGCCAGTTTCCAGTTTCATCACGCGTCATGCCCGATGTTGTGGGAGAACTCAGATCGTGGCCCGCGGATTCTCCTCGCCCCATGGTCACGGGGTGGAAACTACCATCCCACTCGCCTCCCGTCCCGCACGCACTTGTCACGTGTTCCACATGCATTGGGCGTGGTAGGTGGTGGATGCGGAGGACACGGGGAGGGGTGCCATGGCTGAAAACCGAGAGTCGATGGTTGGAGTAGAGGGTCGGCCTTGACCCTCAGAGTCACAGTGGGTGTAGAGAGGCCGCACTGGGGAGAGGGGCGACTGTTTCCCGTATGAGGAGCCAGCCCATGCCCCGTGTCCCTATAAAAAGGGGCCGGGGCGATATTCTTCTGCACACACACTTCTCCTTCTTCTCTGTGATCCTTCTCTTCTAGTCATGGCGCGAGGGCGAGGGCGAGGGCGCGTTGGTGCTCAGGCGGCAACGATGAGGACTTCTTCTCGATAGAGCGCCCCTCCTCCCCTAGACCTTGAGGCAGCGGAATCATCTGCAAGGAGAGCAGGAATGCGACATGGCCGCGGTCGTCGTGGTGCTCAAGGAGGAGGAGGGCGAGGCGGTGCCTTGGCGCCACCCCCGCCGGCGACTCCTCCCCCGATGGAAGGCTACGTTGGCGACCAACCCCGGGAGTTCATCATCAGGCTGTACAAGCCCATGTGTGGTCACCTTCGCCTCCCAATTCCCTTCGCGAGGGAAATGGAGCTCGAGCAACCACGCGCTCTATGGCTACACATGAGGGGCTGCTGGAATGGAGGTATGAGGGTTGACGTCGACTTCCCTGCTCCTCATGTGATGTAGCCCGCGGCTGGAAGACCTTCGCCTGTGCCCACGGTTTCTCGGAGGGGAACATTCTCCAGTTCAAATTAATGGAGAATGGCCTTCTCTCCGTCAAGATTTTGGGCGTTCGGGAGGCCATTTAGGGTGCTGCACGAAGAGCTTGACCGACGACAAAAGCTCCTCCTCGAGCAAAAGCAACAAGGAGGACAGTGATGGTGATGACGACGGCAGCGGGCGGGGGAGCGACGACTCTGACTCCGGCTGATTGTCGCCCGCACCATCTTCATCAGGCGGCAGCACCATCATCTGCATCTGCGTCTCCTCCCCGGCAATGTGATTTGCCGGGGAGTTGGATGCTGCGGTGTGGATGGTGATGTCGGGTTCCTCTATCGGCTCTCCAGCTGGACTCCGGTAGGCTTCCTCTCGGGCTGCAGCTTCGTTAGCCCTACCGAGTCTTGCTGGCCCCGGTGATGGTGGTTGACGGGGCCTCCTTCCGCCGTGCTCTCCATTGAGGCGTTCCCTCGCGCTTCCGTTCCCGCCATGCTACCTCTCCTGGAGCCCGATGGGGGTGGGCTGGGCCTCCGCCTAGGCGCTCCTTTTGCCACCCTCGCCTTCAACGACTATTCCTAGGAGGAGAGGGACTAGAAAGTGAAGGAAATATGCCCTAGAGGCAATAATAAAGTTGTTATTTATATTTCCTTATATCATGATAAATGTTTATTATTTATCCTAGAATTGTATTAACCGGAAACTTAGTACATGTGTGAATACATAGACAAAATAGAGTGTCCCTAGTATGCCTCTACTTGACTAGCTCGTTTATCAAATATGGTTATGTTTCCTCACCATAGACATGTGTTGTCATTTGATGAACGGGATCACATCATTAGAGAATGATGTGATGGACAAGACCCATCCATTAGCTTAGCATAATGATCGTTAAGTTTTATTGCTATTGCTTTCTTCATGACTTATACATATTCCTCTGACTATGAGATTATGCAACTCCCGAATACCGGAGGAACACCTTGTGTGCTATCAAATGTCACAACGTAACTGGGTGATTATAAAGATGCTCTACAGGTGTCTTCGAAGGTGTTTGTTGGGTTGGCATAGATCAAGATTAGGATTTGTCACTCCATGTATCGGAGAGGTATCTCTGGGCCCTCTCGGTAATGCACATCACTATAAGCCTTGCAAGCAATGCGACTAATGAGTTAGTTGTGGGATGATGCATTACGAAACAAGTAAAGAGACTTGCCGGTAACAAGATTGAACTAGGTATGATGATACCGACGATCGAATTTCAGCAAGTAATATACCGATGACAAAGGGAATGACGTATGTTGTTATGCGGTTTGACCGATAAAGATCTTCCTATAATATGTAGGAACGAATATGAGCATCTAGGTTCCGCTATTTGTTATTGATCGGAGATGTGTCTTGGTCATGTCTACATAGTTCTCGAGCCCGTAGGGTCGGCACGCTTAACTTAGATGATGATTTGTATTATGAGTTATGTATTTTGGTGGCTGAAGTTTGTTTGGAGTCCCGGATGAGATCACGGACATGACGAGGAGTCTCGAAATAGTCAAGAGGTAAATATTCATATATTGGAAGGTTGTAATCAGACATCGGAATGGTTCCGAGTGATTCGGGTATTTTACTGGAGTACTGAGGGGTTACCGGAACCCCCGGGGGGAATATTGGGCCTACATGGGCCATAGGGGAGACGGGAGGCAGCCCATAAGGGGTGGCCGCGCCCCCTCCCTATAGGGAGTCCGAATTGCACTTGGGAGGGGGCGCCCCCCCCCTTTCCTTCTCCTCTTCCTCTCCCTTCCCTCCCTCCCCCTCCGGAAAAGGAAAGGGAGTCCAACTAGGATTGCGAGTCCTAGTTGGACTCCCCCCTTTGGTGCGCCCCCTAGGTTGGCCGCCTCCTCCCCTCCTTTATATACGGGGGTGGAGGGGCACCCCAAAGACACATCAAGATTTGTCTTAGCCATGTGCAGTGCCTCCCTCCACTGTTTACCACCTCGGTCATATTGTCGTAGTGCCTAGGCGAAGCCCTGCGCGGATCACATCACCAACACCATCGCCACGCTGTCGTGCTGACGGAACTCTCCCTCAACCCTCTAGTGGATCAAGAGCTTGAGGGACGTCATCGAGCTGAACGTGTGCTGAACACGGAGGTGCCGTACGTTCGGTACTTAGATCGGTTGGATCGTGAAGACGTTCAACCACATCAACCGCATTAACATAACGCTTCCGCTTTCGGTCTACGAGGGTACGTGGACACACTCTCCCGTCTCATTGCTATGCTTCTCCTAGATAGATCTTGCATGATTGTAGGAAATTTTTGAATTACTACGTTCCCCAACATAAAGTGCATTACAGAGCACATATCTTTTTTCAATCTTAAATTTGTAGGCAATCGCCAAATTTCAATCCAAATAATGTAACCTCTCGAGTCCATCTTTGTGTCTTGTAATGCTTGTACTTGTATTAGCATATGAATGAAAAAGATGAACCCTGTCGGGAGCCCGAGCATGTGTATTTCCATGCAGAGGTGGAGTGCCTCCTTAATGTAAATAAACGAGTTTTCCCTAGCAGGATATCCTGTCGGCACCCTCTTTTTCTGCTGGAGAGCTACGCCCGTCGAGGGATAGACAGAGGGGCTATCCCCCCGCCAACTTCTTTTTACTAAATGCCACTTCAACCATCCTTACCGAAGCAACGTTCGAGTTATGGATGGGAGCACCTAAGTTTCAAAAGAGAGGCGAGGTTTTCTCATGCAAAGTTCTAGCTTTACAGAACACTAATGGACAAGAGGTAAAACTTATCTGTTTGGCTTGCCAGGGGTCATTGTGCCATGCAATCTTCCAGTCCATTGTCGAAGCCAAGGTCATGGCAGGAACCTGCAACTCCATGTAGATGAGAATGAATGCAGGATGCGATCCTATCTATATGCACATGCAAATGCTCATGAAATGCTTATGCAGTGATCTTTGTGTGCTCATGCATGCATGCAATCTTAGTTGGGGGGCGCCCTACAACGCTTCTTTATTTTCTCTTGCATGGGGTCTTCGCCCCGGCTTTGTAGAAGGGGTTCCATGCAACTGAGGCAAGGCCTATACAAAAGGGTGGCTGTCGGGCAGTGCCCGACAGCCTCGCACGTTACGGGTAGCACTTGCGGAGATGCTCAATATTCCATGAGTTTTGCAACTGAGTGCCATCTCCGGTCTCCAGGCAGACTGCGCCGGGTCTGGTGACTCGTACCACCCGGTAAGGGCCTTCCCACTTTGGTGACAGCTTGTTTGTACCCCTTGGCGGACTGAACACCCCAAAGGACAAGGTCACCTTCCTCAAAGCACCGGGCATGAACCCTGCGGCTGTGATAGCGACGCAGGGCTTGCTGGTAGCCTGCAGCACGCGTAGCAGCCCGGAGACGGTTCTCCTCGAGTAGCACAGTGTCGTCACGCCGGTGCTGATCTTGCGCTACTTCATCGTAGGCAAGCACTCGAGGGGACCCGTAAATGAGTTCCGTGTGGATAACCGCTTCTGCCTCGTAGACCAGTGAGAAGGGAGTCTGCCTAGTAGCTTGGTTAGGTGTCATTCTGATGGACCAGAGAACTGCCTGCAGCTCCTCGATCCACCGCCTTCCGTGCTTCTGCAGCGTATCAAAAGTTCTTGTCTTGAGTCCACGTAGCACTTCAGCGTTCGCCCTCTCAGCTTGTCCATTGCTCCGGGGGTGTGCCACAGAGGCAAATGAGATCTTGCATCCGAGGATACGAACATATTGCATGAAGGCGTGGCTCGTGAATTGGATGCCGTTGTCGGTGATGATCCTTGCTGGAACTCCCAAACGACACACCAAGTCTTTCAAGAACTTGATAGTTGACTGTACAATCACCTTTCTCACGGCAGTCACTTTCAGCCACTTTGTAAACTTGTCGATGGCGACGACCAAGAATTCAAAGCCCCCGATTGCTTGAAGCAAGGGGCCGAGGATATTGAGCCCCTACACCGAAAATGGCCATGATAGAGGGATTGTCTGAAGGGATTGGGCAGGCAGGTGTGTTCTCTTGGAATGGAACTGGCAGGCTTCACATGTTGTGACGAGCTCGACCGCATGTTGGAGGGCTGTTGGCCAATAGAATCCTTGCCGGAATGCTTTCCCAACTAATGCTCTTGATCCAATTTGGGAGCCACACATTCCTCTGTGAATCTCAGCCAGCAGTTCCTTTCCATCCTCCCGGCAGACACACTTCAATTTCACACCGTTGGGCCTCCTTCTGTATAGAGTGTCATCGACAAACTGATACATACAGGCCCTCCGGACTACTTTTTCAGCTTCATCTTGGTCGCCGGGAAGTTCTCCGATTTGGAGGAAGTGGATGATGTGCCTTTCCCAAGTTGGAGCTTGGGGCTCGTCAACGAGGACTAGCGGCACCTCCTCTGCTGTGGGAGCACCAGCCTCGTCTGCGGGGCCCATGGGGCCGGCTGGACGGGGTGGTCCGGCAGGCTATGAGGAGTTGTTTCCGACAGGGTCTCTGCGAGAGCGGACAGCTCGACCGGGAGAGGCTTACCGTGGTCCTAGTTTCTCCTCTTCCGGGCCATTGTGGCTGGGGATACGGAGGGCTGTGAGAGATGGAGAGCAAAAGTTCCTGGTTCCACAGGAAGCTTCTGTGCAGCACACTTTGACAGGTGATCAGCTACGCTGTTTTCCGCACGGGAACGTGCTCTGTTTGCAACTCATCAAAGTGCTCCTCCAATCTCCTTACTTCCTCGACGTATGCTTCCATCAATGGGCTTTGATAATCCTTGTTGACTTGTCTCACCACAAGCTGTGAATCCCCCCATATGATCAGCTTCTTAATTCCTAATTCTGCCGCAATTCTAAGCCCGGCAAGGAGCCCTTCATACTCAGCTGCATTGTTGGTGGCTTCTTCCCGAGAAAAGTGCATTTGAACGACATACTTCAAGTGTTCCTCGGAGGGGGCAACAAGAAGCACACCAGCCCCAACACCTCGTAGGGAAAAGCACCATCAAAATACATAATCCATTCTTGGGGTGATTCCTTGTCGGGGATAGCTGTCTCTATCACTTCCTCATCAGGGGTTGGTGTCCATTCTGCAATAAACTCTGCCAGTGCCCTGCTCTGAATAGTTGACGTGCTCTCAAACTTCAAACCAAAGCTGGATAACTCCAATGCCCACTCCACTATTCGGCCAGTAGCCTTAGGAATTTGGAGTATCCTTTGCAACGGAAAACGAGTGACAACCGTGATCTTATGGGCTTGGAAGTAGTGGCACAGTTTCCTTGAGGCCATAATGAGACCAAAGATCAACTTTTGCACGCCAGAGTACCTCGATCTAGCCCCCTGTAACAAGGAGCTTACGAAGTACATTGGGCGCTGCAGCACTTTCTTCCTTGCCGCGTCCTTGGGGTTGCTCTCGTTGCCGTGCTCATTGCTGCCCTGATCCTTTTCTGACTCTGTTGTTATTTGCCCACTTTCTGCCTCATCCACTTCTCGCTGTGCTACCAAGGCCGCACTGACCACTTGGTTGGTTGCCACCAGGTATAGCAACAACGGCTCTTGAGGTTTGCGTGCAACCAAGGTAGGCACAGACGATAGGTAGGCTTTCAACTCCTATAGAGTCGCATCTGCTTCCGAGGAACACTTCATAGGCCATGCCTTCTTCAAAATTCTAAAGAACGGCAGGGCACGCTCAGCAGACTTGGAAATGAATCTACTTAGCGCGGCAATGCATCCCATCAAGTGCCTCACATCCTTAACTATCCTTGACGCCTGGATCTGCTCGATGGCTTTGATCTTATCGAGGTTAGCTTCAATCCCCCGATGGGACACGAAGAAACCAAGCATCTTGCCGGAGGGGACAACAAACACACACTTCTCAGGATTAAGCTTCAAATTAACCTTGCATAGATTATTAAATGTCTCCTCCAAATCCTGGATAAGGGTGGTCTTATCCTTTGTTTTGGCCATGATATCATCCATATAGGCTTCTATATTTTTGTGTAATTGTGGCTCAAAACCAATCTGAACTACCCTTGCAAAAGTGGACCCGGTACTCTTTAGTCCAAATGGCATGCAGATAAAGCAATACGTACCACATGGAGTGATGAACGACATCTTCACTTCATCTTCTTTGGACACGAAGATCTGGTGATATCCGGAGTTCGCGTCCAAAAAGGAGAGAAAATCACAACCTGAAGTGGAAACCACAATCTGGTAGATGCGCAGCAAGGGAAATGGGTCCTTCGAGCAAGCCTTGTTGAGATCTGTGAAATCAATGCAAAGCCTCCATTTCCCATTAGCCTTCCAGACTACCACTGGATTTGCTAACCACGTAGGATGCAGTACTCCTCTGACCAAACCAACTGCCTCCAGTTTCTTGATTTCCTCGGCAATGAATTGCTACCTTTCCAAGGCCCGCTTCCGGACTTTCTGCTTGACAGGTCGGACGTGTGGGCAGACAGCAAGGTGGTGCTCGATTACCTCCCTGGGAACACCGGGGATATCAGATGGTTGCCAGGCAAACACATCGATATTCGCCCGCATGAAGGCAACGAGTGCACTTTCCTATTTGTCATCGAGGGTGGCGTTGATGGTGAAAGTGCCATCAACACCAGCCAGCCCTGCCGGGACCTTCTTCAATTGGGGTGCATCAACCTTGGATCTCTTGTTGTACTCCGGCACATCGTCAATGGGTGCCATGCACTCGGAGGGGGCACGCTTCCTGGATTCCTTGCCGGTGGTCCTATAATCCCTCTTCTTTCCTTTGCTTTCCTTGGCGGGAGCTGTTGCTGCCACAGCCTCTGCCGCGACTGCATGCTGGTACATCTTGTCCACGCACATAATTGCATCCTTCTCATCTAATGGGATAGTGATGACTCCCAGTGGCCTAGCCATCTTCAAGGTGTTGTAAGCATAGTGGGATGCTGCCATCAACTTGGCCAGGGTCGGGTGCCCAAGAATCCCATTGTACGGCAGGGGGAGATCAACCACATCAAACACAATCTTCTTTGTCTGGTAGTTCAGTTCAACCCCAAACATCACCGGCAACGTAATCTTCCCTTTAGGATGGCTCCTGCCGGGGTTAACTCCTTGAAACGTGCCGGTAACCTCTAGCTCTTCTTCTCCTATCTGAAGCTTGCTGATAACTGCCGGGGAAATCAGATTCAACCCGGCCCCACCATCCACTAACATCTTTGTGACCTTGAGGTTGCGAATTGTCGGGGAGACCAACAATGGCAAACATCCTACCGCAGTGGTGCGGCCAGGGTGATCCTCCTCATCAAAGATGATGAGCATGCAGGACCATTTGAGCGACTTCTGGGCCTCCGGCGCTGGCTCCACGACATTGACCTCTCGTGCCCACCGCTTGAGCCGACAGTGAGAGGCATGCAAAGATGCACCCCCATTAATGCATAGGACGTCGGTGGCCTTCTAAAACTCCTGCTCACTGGTTTCCTCTTCATTCCCTCCATCACTCACATCATCACAGGCTTTCTTCTCTAGATCCCTGGTGGGTTTTTCTTTGTTCCGAAAGGGTTTGCCGGGGTGATTTTCTTCATCGCCTCGGCCCTTTCCAACAGCGGCATTCTGACCTTTTTCCTTGTCACGCTTATCATATTTTGCCCTCTGTTTTTTGACAAGCTGCTCAACCTGGTAACACTCCTGAAGGTCATGGCCCTTCGTCCGATGGATCTTGAAGTATGGGTCATCGCCTTTCCCAGCTTTCTTGGCGGCAGCGGCTTCCTAGCAGGCTATGCAAGAGGCAATTTCCTTGCTGGGGGCCTCAGCCTTGGCCTTCTTGCCGGTACTCGGTGTGCCTGAACCTTCCACAGTCATCACTGCCTTATCTCTCGGCTTCTTACTGCGCTTCTTGCCCTTTCTCTGACTAGTTGATTCATCATCATCCTCTGAATCAACATTGATGATCCACCATTGTGTTCATCTTAGTCTTGGGCAACCGCACGTTCATCTTAGAACGAATGTGACGGTTACGCACATTGGACTAGATAGCCGCTATAACGACTGCCGGATGGATATTTGGAACATTCCTATGAACTTTGCTGAATCTTTGTAAATACTTACGGAGGGTTTCTCCTTCTTTCTGCTATAGAAGTTGCAGATCGCCGGGCCTGCTGGGCTCTTTTTGGCCACCGGTGAAGGCACCGACGAACTCGTGGCATGGGTCTGCCCATGATGAAATGGAGTTCTCCGGCGGGTGCATTAGCCAAGACCTCACGTTGGACTTGAGGGCTAAAGGGAAGTAGTTGGCAAACACCTTCTCATCACTTCCCCAGCAGTCTGAACAGCGATGGCGTAGATACTGAGGAACTCTGCCAGGTTCAGCCTCCCATTGTACTTCTCGGGTATCTTTGGCTTGAATGTGCGAACGGACGGCCAACAGACTCGTCGCAGCTCTCGTGTAAAGGAAGGGTGGCCGACCTCGAAAGGTAGGCACCCGCCAACACCGAGTGCAGGCTCGTTGACGTTGAGGTCGTCGCACCCGTCAGTCTAGCGGAGGTCGTCGTGGTGCCGATCTACGACGATGCGCGCATCTCCCCGCCACCTATCCTCTGGGGCTCGACATTGGCCTAGACGCTCTTGAGGGTCAGAAGAGGCCATCAAGACGTCATCGGGGTCTTGATTCAGCTGCGCCCGCGTCGGCTGCCATGGTGAGGATTGCACCGTGGGGACGCCCCCTCCATTCGGCCAGTAGTACGGGCGGTTGCTGTCGCTTGGGGAGGTCGTGGCGGGCCAGCTCATCGTGAGCCCCCAGCTTCGCTGAAACCGAGCAGGCTTTGCATGGTGGCACGCCATCCATCCATCTGCTCGGCCGCTCGTGGAAACCTCAGTAGCAACTAAGCTCGTGCCATAGCCTCCGTGGCTGTGCTTGGCACAGATGTTGATGATGTCGACCGCATCGTCGCTTGGCTCCTAATGGTGCCAGCGGCAGCGACGGCGGTGGTGATGCGTCCTCGCAGCTGTGGTATGACCACCTGGGCAGCGGGGTTGCACGGTAGCGGTGCTCATTGGTCAGCGGCTCCGTCGAGCGCAACGGTCCGGTTGGCTCGTCCGGGAGGAGGCGCATGGGCCACGGTCGCTCCTGTGGTTGAGGCAGCCGGAGGGTCATGGCTCACCCCGGACCGAGCGCCGTTGTTACGGCTGTGCCCGTCGGTGGGAGGAGAGGGTGCAGATGGAGTGACCCCCTCGCCCGCACCTTGTGGAGCATGACCGTCGAGGTGCTGTTGATGTTGTTCTCCTCCGATACCTTCAGCTCCTGTGTCGGCCGTGAGGGGAGTGGTGATGGCATCACCTGCTCCAATCATGCCCCCAGCAGCGCTCACGTCCTCGCTTGCCCCTGCATCCCCCGTGGCGCTAGAGGTCGCGGGCGGCTGAACCTTCGAGGTGGATGGATGGGTCGAAGCACCGGACTTCTTCTTCTTAGGCTCCATGGTTGATGGCATCGTCGAAGATGAAGATGGTGATGAAGATGACGCACTGAGCATGCTTTCAGGTTCGTGCAAGCGACCCCACTACCTGGCATGCCAAAGATGTCGCGGGATATCCACGACCGCCTATGGGGCCAGGGGGCCCCTTGCTGGTTCGGCAGGGGGACGTCGCATTGCACAAAGAGCAGACCAGCGCATGGCAGCACGTCAGAGGGCACACAAGCAATTTACCCAGGTTCGGGTCGCCGCGAGGCATAAGACCCTACTCCTGCTTTCGTGGATTGATAGTGGAATGGGGATGGAGAAACGCAGTACACTTGCCCGACAAGGGGTGTCGTAGGGCAGCAGCGACTACGCGTGTGTGGGGTGTGGGTTCATCAACTTTCCAACCCTCCTACGGGTGCCATGGGCCTCCTTTTATAGATCAAGGGGTTACCACAATGACAAAGTAGTCATTATCCACTTATTTGATAGAAAACAGTGCTATCATACCTAACTCTGCGGGCTGACAGGGTGCATTAAATGCACCGCTTAGTGTCACATCACTGGTTGCCCCGCAAGGCTAGCCGGGCTATCTTGCCAGCTCCGCGCCTGTTCCGTTGACACACCGCAGGACGGGTGTCATCTGCGGGTTTCTCCTGTAGGAAATGGCTGCCATGTGGCGAATGGCTGCGACTTAATCACCTTGCGGCTTGACACCGCACTGATTGATGACATGGGTCGTTCTTGAGTGGTTGGTGAGGTGGTTTCACCTCCGCGAGCCCCAGCAGACCCTGCCGGGTTGCCTAGGTTGCCTGCTTCAGGTGGTGGCCTCGCCCCTTGCTGGGCTCGCCTGCCCGGCAAGGGAGGCCCTTCTCTTGTCAAGACTCTGTTTCGCTAGCTTGATCTTGGTCTCTTTGAGCTGCATGTTGGTTCTTCAAATCTTGGTTTCTTGCACTTTGGCTTGGGCTCATGCTTCAATCTTGCTCTTGTGCCTGTGCATAGTTTGGGCAATAGACCCAGGGTTTGTTGCACCGATAGAACGGCTGCGGATCTTCCTCCATGATCCAGCACCACCGGCCCCACCACACATCCCACTTCTCGCGGTAGAGCCCGTCTGGGTACGTCTCCTTGTTCCATGCCCTTGGGATCCAAGTGATGCAGCCGAAAAGGGCCTCTCCGGGCTGAATGCGGGGGATGAAGAAGTGGCGGAAGAGGGATGTGTTGAGGACCACTCCAGTGAAGTTTTCACAGAGGTGGGCGAAGATAGACATACAAGCCACGGCATTCGGCATAAAATCCAGAAGGTGGAAGCCAAATGTGTACATGATGTCGACAAAGAAATTGGAAAATGGGGGGCACAGCCCACAGTAGAGATAATCAACAAAGATGGGGAATTCATCTGGGGTCGGCTTGGCGCTGGAAGCAGGGATGACGCGGGTAGCAGGATGCCCCTTTGTTGCACCTCCCCACATGCATAGGTATCGATCCTTCAGCGCACGTGCGTCGAGCGTCGAGGCGAAGACGACGTTCCTCTTCCGCATCTTCACCAATTCACTCTACGATACATCTTTGCCCTTGCCCGCCTTGGGCGCACCTTTGCCCTTGCCCACCTTGGGCGCTTCCTTGCCCTTGCTCGCTTTGGGCGCCAGAGCAGCCGGGGGAGGGTAGGAGGCCCAGGACGGTGGGAGCATGGGGGCGGCGGACGGAAGAGGGGGCCCTGCTTCGAGCTCGAGAAGGAAGTTGATTGCGGTTCCTAGATTGGGACGCGCGAGAGGTAAATGAGCAGCGCCTTTGCGGATTCCTCTTTTATGGGGAACGCACGAGGCTGCCTCTTTACTGTTCGATGTGAAGGCATTTCTGCAGGGGTGCTGCTGCTGCGACCGTTCCGCGCACGCACCCCACGTCGCACACTCAATACAGATCATGGGGAAGTATAGTAGACGAGATCATTACAATAGTTAATACTTGCCACACGTGCCATGCACTGTTTGGGCCTAGCCCAACAACGCCTCGCACTCCTGTGTGGCCCAGGCCCGGGGGCTCCTGTCGATGTACTAAAGTTTGGGCCTTTTTACTACCCCTTACTTGTGCATGGGCAGTTGCAGCCGTACCCGCAGCAAGGTCTGACGGGGACAACTAGAGGCGAGTACTAGACGACCAAGACAGCATTTGAGCCAGTAATCAGAGAACAAAAGACAAGCTGAGCCCCCGGCAAGATTCTTGCCGGGATGGTTTGCAAGCCCCGGCAAGCTCCTTGCCGGAATCGTTGGCGAAGCCCCAGCAAGACCACTACCCTTGAGGTTGAGAGCTCTCACACCATCGACAATGTTAAGACCAAGATCTAGGGGCATCTGCATGGTGGCATCTAGATCTTTGTGAAGACCACAAGGCAGACTTCCCAGCAAGATTCTTGCCGGGAACATTTGTGAGGCCCCAGCAAGAATCTTGCCAGGGACGTTTGTGAGGCCATGACAAGGCTCGCACATAGCAAGGTTCCACTGCCCTGCCACCGCTCCAGCGCAACGACTAGCCTGCCAGCCTGGCAAGCGCCTGCGTGGTGGCATGTAGACCTTCATGAAGATCCTGCCACCGCTCTAGTGCAACGGCCAGCTAGTCAGCTTGGCATTGCATGCCTCATCATCCTGGGTGCGTGTCGAGATGGGGTGAGGCGGCAACGGACGGGACGGACTCTGTTTCCGTCCCCGATAAAGTTAGGGGCACGTAAACAATGCATTTAATGTGTTTGTCCTAAGACGTCGGTGATAAGAATGTACACTGTAGCTACTTTACACCTCTTGTATGCCTATACGCCACTCTGGTAGCCCCTTGGTATAAAAGGAGGCCCAAGGCGATGCAGGAAGGGAATTTTTGGACATTCCGGCCCAGTTTGCATGCGTAGCAGCTAGCCAAAGCTCAAGAACACTCAATACACTAATAGCAGGACTACGGTTTTACGCTTCTCAGCGGTCCGAACCTGGGTAAAAATCCCTCGTGTTGATCGTTAGATCTGCTCTTTGCGCACTCCTCTTCCGGGCCAAACCATAGAGGGGATCCATGGGATCCCATAGGTGTTGTTCCCCGACAAAAGGAATAAACGTTATTTTCTGTTTGGCAACCGCCTATGATGTATCTAGCATGGAAAGTGTTGGGAATTACTCGGTCGTTTTCATTGACGGGAAAACTATGCCTGTCAATTTTTTGATCTCTTAATTTTTGCTTTGAGCTCTGGCACCTCTACACATCCCTACTTCACTCTGCGAAGGGCCTTTCTTTTTACTTTATGCAAATTTTATTCTTACTTGAGTCTCCATATTCTCTTATAAAGCACCAACTAAGGGGCACTATGATCGTACTTGAGCATTGGATCTAGCTAATATGTGTCAGTGTACTAAAGTTTGGGCCTTTTTAGTACCCCTTACTTGTGCATGGGTAGTTGCAGCCGTACCCATAGCAAGGCCTGACGGGGACAACTGGAGGCGAGTACTAGATGACCAAGACGACATTTGAGCCAGTAATCAGAGGACAGAAGACAAGCTGAGCCCCCAGCAAGATCCTTGTTGGGTTGGTTTGCAAGCCCCGGCAAGCTCCTTTCCGGAATTGTTGGCGAAGCCCCATTAAGACCACTACCCTTGAGGTTGAGAGCTCTGACACCATCAACAATGTCCAGACCAAGATCCAGGGGTATCTGCGTGGTGGCATGCAGATCTTTGTGAAGACCAGAAGGCAGAGTTCTGATGACCCACAAGTATAGGGGATTTATCGTAGTCCTTCCGATAAGTAAGAGTGTCGAACCCAACGAGGAGCAGAAGGAAATGATAAGCGGTTTTCAGCATGGTATTCTCTGCAAGCACTGAAATTATAGGTGACGGATAGTTTTGTGATAAGATAATTTGTAACGAGCAACAAGTAACAAAAGTAAATAAAGTGCAGCAAGGTGTTCCCAATACTTTTTGTAGCAAAGGACAAGCCTGGACAAATTCTTATATAGAGAAAAGCACTCCTGAGGACACATCGGAATTATCGTCAAGCTAGTTTTCATCACGTTCGTATGATTCACGTTCGGTACTTTGATAATTTGATATGTGGGTGGACTGGTGCTTGGGTACTGCCCTTACTTGGACAATCATCCCACTTATGATTAACCCCCATTGCAAGCATCTGCAACTACAACAGAAGTATTATGGTAAATCTAACCATAGCATGAAACATATGGATCCAAATTAGCCCCTTACGAAGCAATGCATAAACTTGGGTTTAAGCTTCTGTCACTCTAGCAACCCATCATCTACTTATTACTTCCCAATGCCTTCCTCTAGGCCCAAATAATGGTGATGTGTCATGTAGTCGACGTTCACATAACACCACTAGAGGAAAGACAACATACATCTCATCAAAATATCGAACGAATACCAAATTCACATTACTACTAATAGCAAGACTTCTCCCATGTCCTCAGGAACAAACATAACTACTCACAAAGCATATTCATGTTCATAATCAGAGGGGTATTGATATGCATATAGGATCTGAACATATGATCTTCCAGCAAATAAACCAACTAGCATCAACTACAAGGAGTAATCAACACTACTAGCAACCTACAGGTACCAATCCCAGAATTAGAGACAAGAATTAGATACAAGAGATGAACTAGGGTTTAAGAGGAGATGGTGCTGGTGAAGATGTTGATGGAGATTGGGCCCCTCCCGATGAGAGGAGCGTTGGTGATGACGATGGCGATGATTTCCCCCTCCCGGAGGGAAGTTTCCCCGGCAGAACAGCTCCGCCAGAGCCCTAGATTGGTTCCGCCAAGGTTCCTCCTCGTGGCGGTGGAGTCTCGTCCCGAAAGCTGGTATGATTTTTTTTCCTCATCGAAAGACTCCATATAGCAGAATATGGGCATCGGAGGGCCACCAGGGAGCCCACGAGGCAGGGGGGCGTGCCCCCCACCCTCGTGGGCAGCGTGTGGCCCCCTTTGGAACTTCTTGCGCTCAATATTTTTATATATTCTGAAAATGACTTCCGTGAAGTTTCAGGACTTTTGGAGCTGTGCAGGATAGGTCTCTAATATTTGCTCCTTTTCCAGCCCAGAATCCCAGCTGCTGGTGAAAGTGCAACTATCCCTAGGTGGTTTTGGTAATTCATAACAACATATAGCTCATTGAGCTAATGCTATTCCAAGATGATTATTTCAGGAAAGCTCAATGATTGGCATGGCATGGATATGAAAGTGGAACCCTCAAAATGCTAAGGACAATGGATTGGCTCAAGCTCAAAAGCTCAAGACTCTTCATTTTATATTTTAGTGATCCAAGATCACATTGAGTCCATAGGAAAAGCCAATACTATTAAGGAGGGATGAGGTGTTGCTTAATGAGCCTCTTGCTTCATGTGCTTAGTGATATGCTCCAAAACCCTCAACTACTTTCCCATATCCACATATGACCTAAACTCCAAGCCAAACTCGGTCCTACCGATTCTTCCTATCCGGCGCCACCGAGTTTCACTTGTCATTAGCCACTGCCAAACCCTAGCAATTCGGTCCTACCGATAAGGATCTCGGTCCCACCGAGATGGGGTTGCAAACTCTCTGTTTCCCTTTCATAACTTTTCGGTCCCACCGAAAGAGCGAATCATTCCCACCGAGATTGCAATGTAAACTCAGTGTTTCCCCTTTGTAACTTTTCGGTCTCACCGAGTTTCACTCGGTCCCACCGAAAGAGCAAATCGGTCCCACCGAGTTTGCCTGACCAACTCTCTGGTGAGCTAATTACCAAACTCGGTCCCACCGAGTTTGTGTAATCGGTCTCACCGAGATTACATTATGCCCAAACCCTAACCGAATCGGTCCCACCGAGTTGCATGTCAGTCCCACCGAAATTCCTAACGGTCACTAGGTTTACATTTTCGGTCCGACCGAGTTTTATGATTCGGTCCCACCGAGATTGGAAAACTGTGTAACGTTTGGATTTTGTGTGGAGGCTATATATACCCCTCCACCTCTTTCTCATTCCATGAGAGATCCATCAGAACACACACATCATTCCAACTCATTTGTTCTGAGAAATAACCACCTACTCATGTGTTGAGATCAAGACATTCCATTCCTACCATATGAATCTTGATCTCTAGCCTTCCCAAGTTGCTTTCCACTCAAATATTCTTTCCACCCAATCCAAATCCTATGAGAGAGAGTTGAGTGTTGGGGAGACTATCATTTGAAGCACAAGAGCAAGGAGTTCATTACCTACACACCATTTGTTACTTCTTGGAGAGTGGTGTCTCCTAGATTGGCTAGGTGTCACTTGGGAGCCTCCGACAAGATTGTGGAGTGAACCAAGGAGTTTGTAAGGGCAAGGAGATCGCCTACTTCGTGAAGATCTACCGCTAGTGAGGCAAGTCCTTCGTGGGCGATGGTCATGGGGGGATAGACAAGGTTGCTACTTCGTGGACCCTTTGTGGGTGGTTTCTTCTTCGTGGACCCTTCGTGGGTGGAGCCCTTCCCGGACTCGCGCAACCGTTGCCCTTGGGTGGAGCCCTGTGTGGACTCGCGCAACCGTTACCCTTCGTGGGTTGAAGTCTCCATCAACGTGGATGTAGGATAGCACCACTTATCCGAACCACGGGAAAAACATCCGTGTCTCCAATAGCGTTTGAATTCTCCAAACCCTTCCCTTTATATTCTTGCAAGTTGCAGGCTTTACTTTCCGCTGCCAATATACTCTTTGCATGCTTGCTTGAATTGTGTGATGATTGCTTGACTTGTCCTAAAATAGCTAAAATCTGCCAAGAACTAAAATTGGGAAAGGTTAAGTTTTTATTTGGTCAAGTAGTCTAATCACCCCCCTCTAGACATACTTTCGATCCCACAAGTGGTATCAGAGCTTTGGTCTCCATTTGCTTGATCTCCATAGCTTTTGGTGGTCATAGACTTGGTTTCACAACCTAGGAGAGTATGGCGTCTAGCGAGGGAAATTATCACCGTAGAGGTCCTTACTTTGATGGTACTAATTTTGCTAGTTGGAAGCATAAAATGAAAATGCATATTCTTGGACATAACCCCGCCGTTTGGGCTATTGTGTGTGTTGGTTTGCAAGGTGACTTCTTTGATGGGAGAGAACCAAACCGTGAAGCTACCGCGGAAGAGTTGAAGATGTTGCAATACAATGCTCAAGCTTGTGATATTCTCTTCAATGGATTGTGCCCCGAAGAATTCAACAAAATCAGCTGCCTTGAGAATGCAAAGGAAATTTGGGACACTTTGATTGATATGCACGAAGGTACCGACTCCGTCAAGGAATCCAAGTTGGATGTGCTTCAAAGACAACTTGACAAGTTCAAGATGAAGGATGGTGAAGGTGTCGCTGAAATGTACTCTAGGCTTGCTCTCATCACAAATGAGATTGCCGGCTTAGGAAGTGAAGAGATGACCGATAAATTCATCATCAAGAAGATCTTAAGAGCCTTGGATGGAAAATATGATACCGTGTGCACATTGATCCAAATGATGCCCAATTACAAAGATCTCAAGCCAACGGAAGTGATTGGAAGAATTGTTGCTCATGAGATGTCACTTAAGGATAAAGAGGAACTTCACAACAAATCAAGTGGTGCCTACAAAGCCTCATGTGAAGCCCCTACATCATCTAGTGAGAAACAAGACTTCAATGAAGAATTGAGCTTAATGGTGAAGAACTTCAACAAGTTCTACAAGAATAGAAGCAAAGATAGAAGCTCCAAATCAAGGTCCTACAATGACAAAAGATCTTCTAGTTGAGAGCGAAACTGTTACAATTGTGGAAGACCCGGACACTATTCCAACGAGTGTACGGCTCCCTACAAGTGAAGAGAAGAGTCTCCAAGAAGAAGCAAAGGATCACCACAAAGAGAGAGAAGGAGTAGAGATGATCGTTATGAACAAAGATACTCACGGAGAAGCAAGGATTCGGAAAGGAAGGAAAAATCATCAAGGAGCTACACAAGACGAAGACATCAAGCTCATGTTGGTGAATTGGTATCCGGCTCCGACTCCGACAGCCACTCCGAGAGAAGTTATCACTCCGACTCCGAAGATACTCAAGATGAAGGTGTTGCCGGTCTAGCACTTGTGTAAACCAACTCCTACGACATATTTGACTCACCAAATGAAGGAATTGGAAGATGCTTCATGGCCAAAGGTCCTAAGGTAACACACCCCGAGTATGTTGATTTCAATAGTGATGAAGATGACTTGTTAGGAGATGATTTGATTGGTGACAACTCTAGTGATGAATACTATTATGAAAGACCAATTAATCATGCTAATCAAGATAAAATGAGTGACAATGATAAGGAGAAGATTGAGGCCCTAACTAAAGAACTAAAAACTCTTAAGTTAGCTCATGACACTATCTTCGAAGATCATCGAGAACTTTTAAGAGCTCATGAGAAGCTACGTGTTGAAAAGCTCAATCTTGAGCAAGAGCATGAGTTCTTAAAGGCAATCAATGATGATCTCCGCAAGAAAAGTTCTTGTTACATTGCCAAGCGTTTACTCTTATCTACTTACATGCCTCAAGTCAAGTCTAACAAGAAAGATTCTTCCTCTAGTAGTAACAATGATCATGCTAAACCCAATACTGTTGCTTCTAGTAGTTCTCTTGATTCCACTAATGATTCTCTTAGCCAAGTTACACTTGAGCAAGAAAATAGCTTATTGAAGGGAATTATAGAGAAAGGAGTGTACAAAAGCCTTGCCGGGAGTAAGCAATTCGAGGAAATTGTGCCCAAGCAAGGAATGCACCGGAAGAATCAAGGTGTTGGTTTTGAACGAAAGTTCAATGCCAATGGAGTTGAGTGGGAAGAAGATCAATACCCCAAGACAAAGTTTGTCCCTCAACAAGAGAAGTATACTTCTTTCAAGGGGACACAAGCTCAAGATGATCTTCCACCACAAGACTACGAGCAAAAAGGCAAGGACAAGCTTCAAGAGGAAATTGATGCATTTGAAGAAGCTCCTAAGACCTTAGTCAAGTGGATTCCCAAGACTACTTCAAGTTCCACTTCATCAAGTACGACTACAACTCCAAGGATTCCCATCAAGATGATGTGGATCCAAAAGAAGAAGAACTAGAGAGTTCTTGAGGGTGACTCCGCCAACATACTTCACTCTTATCATTTTGGCAAGAACAAGTGCAATCAACTTCCACATCTTGCACTAGTTCAAGGAGTCACAAACCCTCTTGTTGGTAAGACAAGGGATAAGGTAACCCAAAAGTTTTCATGGACATCATCTTTTGTGTGCATCACTCTATGTCTATGGATATCCTTGTTTGTTCCTTGTGGGACTAACCCATGTAGGTATTGAAAGTGCAATTCACTCAAAAGGATAGCTCAAGAGATCTACATCAACATTGAGCATCCACATCTTCAATATCTACATGAAGTCATCATCGACAAAACCCAAGGTTAGTTCATCCCTCTTAGGGGGGATATCACATCTAGGGGGAGCTTTACTCTAAGACTTGAGCTAAAGCAACTCTAAAGATGTGAACAAAACAATGCTTTATGTAAAAGTGGTAACCCCACTTGAGCTTAAACGATGAGTATGACCTACGATCAAGTGTTCTCACTTGACTCCTAAGTCAATATACTCATATATAGATGACCTAGTCATCGCAAATTGCTTGATAGATGCTAGAATTGGCTGTGCATGCTTTGCCACATATTTCATTTGCCATCTTATTGTGTGAACATGCTGATTGCATATTTTACTCATTCGAGGACATCCACTTGTTGCTTTGATTGTTTGGCTTTATCTTCTTTTGCCAAGTGGATGGACAAGAATGCCTAAGAACCTTCTCTAGCTATCTATGCTTTTCTCGTCTCAAACTCTATTCATGCTGCATCACAAAAATTGATCAAGTCAGATTCGAACCACTCTGTGTGAGGAGCGCTCGGAGTCCCCGATTCGTCATAGACTTAAACTTACAAAACCTCTTTATGAATCTCGGTCTGACCGATACTCCACTTTTGGTCCTACCGAGTTCATTAAGTTGATCTAGGTTTTCAATCTCAGTGCAACCGATTTGAACTTTTCGGTCACACCGAGTTGCAAAAACTGCACACAGTTTTGCATCTCGGTGCCACCGAGTCGTTCCACTCGGTCACACCGACAGGGTCAGGCTATATATAGTGACGGGCAGAATTTTGGAAATTTCTCCGAAACCTCCTCGCCCGCGCGATAGCCTGCTCTGCCCCCGAGGTCTCCGGATCGTCTCCTCGCCGCCAGCAGCCTCCAGTCGCTGGTCTTCGCCGCCGTCAACGGATTTCTGCCCCGCCGTTGCCGCCGTAGCAAGTCCACGCCGAACTAGGGTATGGACTTGATCTTTGTGCTATTCCTCAATCTGATTCCTAGCACATTGTGATCATCATGATTCTTGCCACATTTGATAAACTCCTATCCAGTCAAAACGCTCATAAATTAGGTTTAATTCGAAAATTATAGGTTTAGGTTTCCGCCGAAACCATCTCGGACCCACCGAGTTGAAAAACTCGGTCCCACCGATCTGGCTTTTGCCATTGCACAAGTTAAACTCGGTCTGACCGAGAATAACTTATCGGTGTGACCGATTTTGAAATTCGGTGAAACCCTAGCAGTCTCGGTGCCACCGAACTATGACTCGGTCTGACCGAGTTCACCAGTTCTGGTGCCAAAACTGCTTCGGTGTCACCGAGTTTGAAAATCGGTAGATCCGAGATGCTTTCTGTGGAAAACTAAAACTAAGTTTTTGAGTTAATCTTTTGCAAAAATCTCTGCTTTTTGTGATGCTCATCCACTCTATCTCTTCTATAATCTATTCACAGGGTCAGCAGTCAGTGAGCAACATGTCTGATCAAAGTGACAGCCAGAACCTCTCAGAGCAGCAAGTTGTGATGAGTGAGGGCACTAGCCCCTCAAGTTCTTCTGATGATGGCAGCAGGAGCACACCCAGCAATCTACCTAAGGCTGCCACACGTCAAAGGAAGAAGAGAACGTCTGATTCTGAGGATGAAGACTATATGGCAGAGGAAGAGGCCACTTCCAAAAGGGTTGAGCCAGCTCAAGTCTCAAAGCCAGGCCTGAAAGTCAAGAGGCCAGCAGGCAGGCAGCCAATGTCAAAGGCTAGAGCCTCAACCGAGAAGCCTGCACCTGCTTCCATTGAGCCCATTGCTGCTGAGGGCAAAAAGAGGAAGGAAAGAGTGAAGAAGACAGTAGCCAAAGTGCTTGGGAGAGCCTCCATCATGGTAGAGGAGGAGGAGGAAGAAGAGGCAGCTGCACAAGCGCCCAAGGCACCCAAACTCATGGGAGATGCTATAAGGTCAGGAACAGCTGCATCCAAGCCCAAGGAAGCACCCAAGGCTGCATCTAAGCCTAAGAGTGCACCCAAGAGAAACACAAGGAGTATACCTGCTGCAGAAAAGAACAAGGCCCCAGTGCCTGAAGCTATTGAAGAAGAGGAAGAGAGTGTCCTTCGGAAGCTCAAGCCCAAGATCCCAGACCACAACGATGCTCATCCTATGGCTGAGGACATGAAGCTCAGGAGAGATTCAGGGCTAAGGAAGTGGAGAGAAGCAGACCCGTATGCTTCTAGGAGAAGGACTGCCGTGGATTATAGATTTCACACCAAGGAGCAACAAGACTTTTATGAGACTGTTTTGCTTGACAAGAAGCCAATCGTTTGTGACATGAGATGGGTCGACTGGACCTACATCAAAGAGAATGAGGAGTACTTCCCAGGAGTTCAGGACAGCTTCAGAGCGTGTGGAGTAGAGGACTTTGTTGGGCAGAAGCTCACAAAGTGGAACGAGGAACTCATCATGCAGTTCTACTCCACAGCTCACTTTTATCCGGATGGAAGGATTACATGGATGTCAGAGGGTACAAGGTACCAGTCTACAGTGGCTGAGTGGGCACAGATCATCAATGCCCCAGAAGAGCAAGCTGAGGACTTGGACATCTATGCCAAGAAGAAGATGGATCATAACTCCATGTCCAACATGTACAAGGAAATTCCCAATGAAGCTCTTGACACATTCAAGTTTGGCTCAGTGCACAATCTGCTATCAGGATTGCCCACTATCAATTGGATACTAAGGCACACTCTGTTGCCTAAGTCTAGAGATCACAAGATGATCAGAGGCCATGCTATCAACTTGCTACATGTGTTTGATGTGCCTCAGAAATTCAAGGTCATGAGTCTCATAGTTGAAACGATCAAAAGGACAGCTGCAGATCAAAAGAGGAGTTGTGGATATGCCCCTCAGATTCAGGAGCTCATCAACTCCAAGATGGGCACGGGCATATATTTGTTGGATAAGGAACACCTGCCCATCCGTCCAGAATTTGAGAACAATGAAGTTGTGATGACAGAGAATGAGCCATCGTCTGCACAAGCATTTGCAAAGAAGGAGAAGGCGAAGAAGGAAAAAGCTGCCAGGATGCCTACTCAAGAGGAGGCATCTGAGTACTTCTTGAAGACCAAACAAGAGCAGCTCAGTTACTTGATTGCATCCTCGCTGAGAATTGAGCAAAGTCTGGCCAATCTTACTAAGAATCAGCAGAGCCTAGAGAGGATCATGGAACAGAAGTTCTATGACTTGGATGTCAAGGTAACAGAAGTTCAGTCTGTAGTGGAGCAGCTCCAGGAGGACATGAATGAGAGGAGAGGCAGGACCACAACTCATGCTTTTTCTAGAGTGCCACGAGGCCCGAGGTCGTCTGCACTGCCAGTCGCTGACACCAGAGCCACCACCTCAGCACCAGCTACAGCCTCAGCTCCAGCGTCTACCTCAGCTCCAACTCCAGCGACTACTTCAGCATCTATAGAAGCCTTCGTCCTTGGAGTGATTCGGACTCCACCACCACCTGAAGATCAAGCCTGAGCGACGACTTAGCACTATGCTTTTTCTAGGAACTTTTTGGTAACTTGTTGCCAAAGGGGGAGAAGATGTATAGATCATAGGCTTCGAGAGAGAGAGTGTTGCTTTTCTCTCTTGTTTTATTTGGTGGTTTCTTCGAACTTTGTTTACCTTTGAGTGCTTGATACTATGTCATTATTTGTGAGACATCGATGATCATGTGTTTGATCATAAGCTACACTTAATGTTTGCTTGATGCTTGTTTAAATATTATCATTATATCTATCGTTTGTGATCATTCACTATTCTTGGTGATGAGTGCATGTATTTCAATCTTATCATTTTGAGCGCTCCACCAAGATGTATGTGACATGGAAGAGTAACCCATGACTCTAACTCTTTGTGCATTTGCAGTCCAAAGCAAAATTTTAAATATGCACAAATTTAGGGGGAGCTCTTACTTATCACATACTTCTCAAAGCGACGATATATTTCATGCTTATTATCATTTGTCGAAGCTTTGATCTATATGTTGTCATCAATTACCAAAAAGGGGGAGATTGAAAGTGCAACTATTCCTAGGTGGTTTTGGTAATTCATAACAACATATAGCTCATTGAGCAAATGCTATTCCAAGATGATTATTTCAGGAAAGCTCAATGATTGGCATGGCATGGATATGAAAATGGAACCCTCAAAATGCTAAGGACAATGGATTGGCTCAAGCTCAAAAGCTCAAGACTCTTCATTTTATATTTTAGTGATCCAAGATCACATTGAGTCCATAGGAAAAGCCAATACTATTAAGGAGGGATGAGGTGTTGCTTAATGAGCCTCTTGCTTCATGTGCTTAATGATATGCTCCAAAACCCTCAACTACTTTCCCATATCCACATATGACCTAAACTCCAAGCCAAACTCGGTCCTACCGATTCTTCCTATCCGGCGCCACCGAGTTTCACTTGTCATTAGCCACTGCCAAACCCTAGCAATTCGGTCCTACCGATAAGGATCTCGGTCCCACCGAGATGGGGTTGCAAACTCTCTGTTTCCCTTTCGTAACTTTTCGGTCCCACCGAAAGAGCGAATCGGTCCCACCGAGATTGCAATGTAAACTCAGTGTTTCCCCTTTGTAACTTTTCGGTCTCACCGAGTTTCACTCGGTCCCACCGAAAGAGCAAATCGGTCCCACCGAGTTTGCCTGACCAACTCTCTGGTTAGCTAATTACCAAACTCGGTCCCACCGAGTTTGTGTAATCGGTCTCACCGAGATTACGTTATGCCCAAACCCTAACCGAATCGGTCCCATCGAGTTGCATGTCAGTCCCACCGAAATTCCTAACGGTCACTAGGTTTACATTTTCGGTCCGACCGAGTTTTATGATTCGGTCCCACCGAGATTGGAAAACTGTGTAACGGTTGGATTTTGTGTGGAGGCTATATATACCCCTCCACCTCTTTCTCATTCCATGAGAGAGCCATCAGAACACACACATCATTCCAACTCATATGTTCTGAGAGAGAACCACCTACTCATGTGTTGAGATCAAGACATTCCATTCCTACCATATGAATCTTGATCTCTAGCCTTCCCAAGTTGCTTTCCACTCAAATCTTCTTTCCACCAAATCCAAATCCTATGAGAGAGAGTTGAGTGTTGGGGAGACTATCATTTGAAGCACAAGAGCAAGGAGTTCATTACCTACACACCATTTGTTACTTCTTGGAGAGTGGTATCTCCTAGATTGGCTAGGTGTCACTTGGGAGCCTCCGACAAGATTGTGGAGTGAACCAAGGAGTTTGTAAGGGCAAGGAGATCGCCTACTTCGTGAAGATCTACCGCTAGTGAGGCAAGTCCTTTGTGGGCGATGGCCATGGTGGGATAGACAAGGTTGCTACTTCGTGGACCCTTTGTGGGTGGTTGCTTCTTCGTGGACCCTTCATGGGTGGAGCCCTTCGTGGACTCGTGCAACCATTGCCCTTGGGTGGAGCCCTGTGTGGACTCGCGCAACCGTTACCCTTCGTGGGTTGAAGTCTCCATCAACGTGGATGTAGGATAGCACCACCTATCCGAACCACGGGAAAAACATCCGTGTCTCCAATAGCGTTTGAATTCTCCAAACCCTTCCCTTTATATTCTTGCAAGTTGCATGCTTTACTTTCCGCTGCCAATATACTCTTTGCATGCTTGCTTGAATTGTGTGATGATTGCTTGACTTGTCCTAAAATAGCTAAAATCTGCCAAGAACTAAAATTGGGAAAGGTTAAGTTTTTATTTGGTCAAGTAGTCTAATCACCCCCCTCTAGACATACTTTCGATCCCACAGCTGGCATTCTCCCTCTTTATGTAAACCTTGTAAAATAAGAGAGAATAGGCATACGTATTGTGACATAATGTGTAATAACATCCCATAATGCAATAAATATCGATATAAAAGCATGATGCAAAATGGACGTATCAACTCCCCCAAGCTTAGACCTCGCTTGTCCTCAAGCGAAAGCAAAAATCGAAAAATATGTCCACATGTTTAAAGATAGAGGTGTGGATAAAAATATAATATGGACATGAGGGCATCATGATCATTCTTAGAACAGCAACTTATATAATTCTTGCCATATGATCTCTTATGCTAGAGTAACAATTCAATCACAATTTCAAGTATGAATCATAAACTTCATTGAAAACTAACAAACTATAATCTCAGTCATTGGAGCAATTGCAATTTATCATAACATAGGAAAGATTCAATATAAGAGCTTTTCAGCAAGTCCACATACTCAACTATCATATAGTCTTTCACAATTGCTAACACTCACGCAATACTTATGGGTATGGAGTTTTAATCAGACACAGAGAAAGATAGGGGCTTATAGTTTTTCCTCCAAACGTTTTACCTCAAGGGTAATGTCAACAATAATAGTTCATGAGAACTCACATCCAATTAACCATATATACCGGGATCTTTCCAACATTTTGTGCTTGCGAAAAGATAAAATGTAAAAAGGAAGGGTGAGGAACACCAAGACTCTTATGTAAGGTAGGAGATAAAAGTAAAAGATAGGCCCTTCACAGAGGGAAGCAGAGGTTGTCATGCGCTTTTATGGTTGGATGCAAAAAATCTTAATGCGAAAGAACGTCACTTTATATTGCCACTTGTGATATGGACCTTTATTATGCAGTCCATCGCTTTTATTTCTTCCATATCACACGATCGTATAAAGCTTATTTTCTCCCACACTAATAAGTCATACATATTTAGAGAGAAATTTTTATTTCTTGCACCGATGACAACTTACTTGGAGGATCCTACTCAATCCATAGGTAGGTATGGTGGACTCTCATGGAAAAACTGGTTTAAGGGTGTTTGGAAGCACAAGTAGCTCTACAAAAAAAATACACTTCCATGATGATACATGTTTGTCACAGTAGGTCTCGTTTTTTGTCATGCATGTACATCCATGATGATTTTATGACAGAATCAAGATAGTCATACCTGTGCTGTCGTAGAAGTGTTCCATGACATTACCAAAATTATCATCATGGAAGTGTCCACTTCCATGATGATAAATCACGCATCACAGAAGTGTTTTCGTCAAGGGTGACCGACACGTGGAATCCACCGTAACGGAACGCTGAAAGCACAAGTGCTCCCTGGGTGGTTTTGGTAATTAATGTCAACATGTCTCTTGTTGGACTAACACTTTTACCTAGTATGTTTTAGATAAGTTCAACAATGGAGTGGCATGGACTAGAGGATGTGGAACCCCTTCAAGATGCTAAGGACAAAGGATTGGCTCAAGCTTCAAGATCAAGACTCTACATTTTCTATTTTAGTGATCCAAGATCACATTGCGTCTATAGGAAAAGCCAATACTATCAAGAGGGGATGAGGTGTTGCTTAATGGCTTGCATGCTCAAAGTGCTTAGTGATATGCTCCAAAACCCTCAACTACCTTCCCACATCCACATATGACCTAAACCAAAAGTCAAACTCGGCCCCACCGATTCTATCTATCTGGCGCCACCGAGTTTCAGATGTCATAGACACTGCCACAAACCCTAGCAAATCGGTCTCACCGAGATGGGATTGTAATCTCTCTGTGTATGTCCATTACCAAAATCGGTCTCACCGAGTTTGAGCAATCGGTACTACCGAGATTACAATGCAAACCCTCTGGTTAGCTTATTACCAAAATCGGTCCCACCGAGTTTGTGTAATCGGTCTCACCGAGTTTGCCTGACCAACTCTCTGGTTAGCTTATTACCAAAATCGGTCCCACCGAGTTTGTGTAATCGGTCACACCGAGATTACGTTATGCCCTAACCCTAACCATATCGGTCCTACCGAGTTGCATCTCAGTCCCACCGAAAATCCTAACGGTCACTAAGTTTGCTGAATCGTCCGACCGAGTTTAACCATTCGGTCCCACTGAGTTTAGAAAATTGTGTGTAACGGTTAGATTTTGTGTGGAGGCTATATATACCCCTCCACCCACTCTTCATTCATGGAGAGAGCCATCAGAACATACCTACACTTCCAATACACATTTTCTGAGAGAGAACCACCTACACTTGTGTTGAGGTCAAGATATTCCATTCCAATCATATGAATCTTGATCTCTAGCCTTTCCCAAGTTGCTTTCCACTCAAATCTTCTTTCCACCAAATCCAAATCCTATGAGAGAGAGTTGAGTGTTGGGGAGACTATCATTTGAAGCACAAGAGCAAGGAGTTCATCATCAACACACCATTTGTTACTTCTTGGAGAGTGGTGTCTCCTAGATTGGCTAGGTGTTACTTGGGAGCCTCCAACAAGATTGTGGAGTTGAACCAAGGAGTTTGTAAGGGCAAGGAGATCGCCTACTTCATGAAGATCTACCGCTAGTGAGGCAAGTCATTCGTGGGCGACGGCCGTGATGGAATAGACAAGGTTGCTTCTTCATGGACCCTTCGTGGGTGGAGCCCTCCGTGGACTCGCACAACCGTTACCCTCCGTGGGTTGAAGTCTCCATCAATGTGGATGTACGATAGCACCACCTATCGGAACCACGACAAAAACATCCATGTCTCCAATTGCGTTTGAATACTCCAAACCCTTCTCTTTACATTCTTGCAAGTTGCATGCTTTATTTCCGCTACTCATATACTCATTGCATGCTTTCTTGATATGTATTGTGTTTGTTAAACTTGTGCTTAAACTCCACTTAAACTTAAGAATATTAAAAACTGCAACTTTTGGCACTTAGTGTCTAATCACCCCCCTCTAGACACCTCTTCTCGATCCTTTCAATTCGTATCAGAGCTTTGGTCTCCATTGCCTTGGTTTAAACACCACTGGAGGAAGATGGATGTGTCTACTTTGGGGAGTCTTAGACATAGAGTGCCTATTCTTGATGGAGAGTATTTTCATGAGTGGAAAAATGAAATGCTTGAGATTTTCAATGAATATCATTTGAACTAGTACATTACTAGCCCTTGTGCACCTCATGTTGATCCTTTGCGCCCTACCCTAGATGAAGATATTGACATGATTCGCAATCTTAGAATTGTTGAGCTCATCATTAGAGGCTTGCCTAGAAACTTGATTAGATGTTTGCCTACTCTCAAGTGTGCCTACACCATATGGATATTTCTTGAGGAACGATTTCCAGATTATTCCTTGAAAAATTTAGACGAAATTCTCCATAAGTCTATTGCCTTGAGTAAGATGAACTATAGTGATCCTAGCTTTGGTGATTGTCTATTTGAGCTTACCAATCTCATGCGTGCTAAAGGAAATGTTGGAATCATTAGCGATATCATATTCGAAGCTATTAGAATTCATAAAGGTAACCATTGTGATGATCATTTATCTAATGAATTACCCTCTCTAGGAATTGATCAATCACAAGATGATGTTGAACATGGATACTATGATGAAGATGATGATAGTGACTATGATCTTGATGATGCAATGAGGCATTTTGGTCTTATGGCAAATCTTCGCGGCTACATGGCTGGAGGAAAGGAATGGGTCCTTGATAGTGGATGTAATGATCATATGACCGGAGATAAAGATATGTTCCGTGAGCTTGCTAAAAACGACGACCCTCGAAAATATTTCACTTTTGGTGACAATTCAAAGGGTAAGGTGGTTGGCATTGGTAAGGTGGCCATCTCACATGATAGCTCCATACAAAACGTCATGCTCGTTGAATCCCTTGGATACAATTTACTTTCAGTTTCTAGACTTGCGGATTTCGGTTTCAATGTCTTATTCACTGAGGTAGATTGCCAAGTGTTTCGTAGAGACAATCATAAAATGGTCTTTACCGGTATACGTAGAGGAGATCTTTACATTGTTGATTTCACTAAAAAGGCTCAACCTAGAACTTGCTTAATTACCAAATCTTCTAAAGGCTGGTTGTGGCGTAGAAGACTAGGTCATGTTGGTACGCGAAATCTTGATAAGCTTATTAAAGGTGATCATATCCTTGGAATAAAAGATGTCATATTTGACAAGGATAGACTTTGTAGTGCTTGTCAAGCAGGGAAGCAAGTTGGAGGAAGTCACCGCGCGAAGAACATCATGACCACAAGAAGACCACTCAAGCTACTTCACATGGATCTCTTTGGTCCAAATGCCTACAAGAGTCTCGGTGGTAACTCATTTGGTCTAGTCATAGTTGATGATTTTTCAAGATTTGCGTGGGTGTTCTTTCTTGATGACAAATCGCAGGTCTAAAAGATCTTCAAAAACTTCGCTAGGAAGGCCCAAAATCAGTTTGACGTGAAGATCAAGAAGGTTCGGGGTGACAACAGAACGGAGTTCAAGAACGCAAATGTGGACACCTTTCTTGACGAAGAAGGGATTTCACACGAGTTCTCAGCTACGTACACACCTCAACAAAATGGAGTTGTTGAAAGGAAGAACCGGACTCTTATCGAGATGGCAAGAACGATGCTTGATCAGTACAAAACGCCAAAGCACTTTTGGGCGGAAGCGGTTGAGACAGCTTGTTATGCAACAAATCGCTTGTATCTTCACAAGCTACTCGGCAAGACAGCATACGAGCTCCTCACCGGTAACAAATCCCAAGTTGGATACTTTCGAGTATTCGGCTCAAAGTGCTACATTCTTGATAAGAAACGTCGTTCTAAATTTGCTCCTAAATCTCATGAAGGTTTCCTACTTGGTTATGGCTCAAACTCTCACACTTACCGTGTCTACAACAATTTCACCTGAAAGGTTGAAGAGACGGTAGATGTGAAGTTTGATGAATCTAATGGCTCGCAAGTAGAGCAATTGCCAATTGATGTAGGAGACAAAGACCCTTCGGAAGCAATTCAAGACTTGTCCATTGGCAAGATTCGTCCAACGGAAGTGAAGGAGAGTACCTCGTTCGTCCAAGTGGAAGCTTCTACCTCATGACAAGGTGAACCAAGAGTTGATACGGAAGCATCCATAAGTGGGACATGCCAAGATGAAGAAAATGAGGAAGCGCACCAAGATGAACATCAACAACCTCCTTCTCCACCACGACAAGAGAACGACAACGTCAATAATGAAGAAGGCCAAGAAGAAGCACAAGATGAAGAGGATGTTCCACCCTGACCCAAGCAAAAGCTTTCATGAGTTCGAGCAAGAATTGCTAAGGATCATCCCGTCGAGCAAATCTACAATGATATCCAAACTAGGAGAATCACTCGCTCTAAAACTCATTTAGCTAACTTTTGTGAACATTACTCATTCATCTCTAGCATTGAACCTATGAAGGTTGAAGAAGCATTGGAGGATCCGGACTGGATAAATGCTATGCATGAAGAGCTACACAACTTTGACAGAAATCAAGTGTGGACATTGGTCGAGAAGCCCGACAACAACCACAACATCATTGGTACCAAATGGGTGTTTCACAATAAGCAAGATGAAGATGGACAAGTGGTTCGCAACAAAGCATGTCTCGTCGCCCAAGGCTACACACAAGTTGAAGGTATGGACTATGGTGAGACATATGCTCCTGTTGCTAGACTTGAGTCCATTCGCATCTTACTTGCTTATGCTAATCACCATGATATCACCTTGTACCAAATGGACATTAAAAGTGCTTTTCTAAATGGCAAAATTGAGGAGGAAGTTTATGTTAAGCAACCTCCCGGCTTCGTCAATCCTAAGAAACCTAATCATATTTACAAACTTCACAAAGCCCTTTATGGTCTTAAACAAGCTCCTAGAGCATGGTATAAATTCTTGACCAAGTTCCTTATTGAAAAAGGCTTTGAAATTGGTAAAATTGATTCTACTCTTTTTACTAAAAGGTTTAATGGAGAAGTATTTGTGTGCCAAATTTATGTTGAAGATATCATATTTGGTTCAACTAACCCTCATTTTAGTGAGAAGTTTGGAAAGCTGATGTCGGAGAAGTTTGAGATGTCTATGATGAGTGAACTCAAATTCTTTCTCGGTTTGCAAATCAAGCAAACTAAGGAAGGTACCTTTGTCTCTCAAACGAAGTACACCAAGGACTTATTCAAGAAGTTCAATATGCAAGAATGCAAAGGTATGACTACACCCTTGCGTACTAGTGGACATCTTGATTTGACCAAAGATGGTGAACCGGTTGATCAAAAGTTTATCGATCTATGATTGGTTCATTGTTATATCTATGTGCCTCTCGTCCCGATATTATGCTAAGTGTGTGCATGTGTGCACGATATCAAGCTGCTCCTAAAGAGTGTCATCTTAAGGCTGTGAAAAGGATAGTGAGATACCTAATCCATACACCAAATTTTGGCATTTGGTATCCTAAGAGGTCCTCTTTTGATCTTGTTGGCTACTCCGATTCGGACTATGCCGGAGACAAGGTTGATAGAAAATCCACTTCGGGTACTTGTCAATTCCTTGGTAGATCTCTTGTGTCTTGGTCTTCCAAGAAACAAAACTCGGTATCCTTATCCACCGCCGAAGCGGAATACATTGCCACTGGTTCATGTTGTGCTCAATTACTTTGGATGACCCAAATTCTTAAAGATTATGGGATATATGTGAAACACGTTCCATTGCTATGTGACAATGAAAGTGCTATTGAGATTGCTCACAATCCCGTGCAACATTCTCGAACTAAGCATATTGAAGTTCGTCATCATTTCATCCGAGATCATGTTGAAAAAGGGGACATTAACCTTAAGCATGTTCGCACCGATAAGCAATTGGTGGATATATTCACTAAACCACTTGATGAGAAAGTGTTTTGCAGGTTAAGAGGTGAATTGAACATCATTGATGCTTCAAACTTGGAGTAGGAACTCCATTTGATACATGCGGGGCATGATCATATGACTAATCCTCGATATTTCTCTTATGATGCTATTCATATGTCTTGGATATATTTGTACCTTGCATGTTATCTTACCCGTGTAGGTACTTGGTTGAATCTAAATCTATGAGATTGCAACTCACTCACATCTTGAGCAATCTCTACATCACCAAGTGTCTACACAATGGTGGTTGAAGACAAGGAAGCACGAAACCATTCAAACATATCATTTGGCAAATTCTATGTTGAGTCTCATGATTGTCATTTTTGATAAAAGAGTGCTCTTCCTTGCAAAGCTAACCCATGTAGGTAGATGAACTCAAACTCCAAGTGGTGCTCCCAACCCTTGATGAACTACATCAACCTTGAGCAACCCACACAAGTTCAACTACATGAGCAAGATCAACACCACCACCCAAGGTATGTTATTCCATCTTAGAGAAGCTTTACTCCAAGTCATGAGTCAAAGCAACTCGACAAGATGTGAATACATCAAAAGGCTTAAACGAAAAATGGTAACCCCATTTTGAACTTAAACGATGAGTATGACCTATGATCAAGTGCTCTCACTTGACTCCTAAGTCAATATACTCTAACATAGGTGACTTTGTCGCCGACCATCTCTAGATGAAGTTCTCTTGTGTCTCTCCGTGCTTTTGTCTCTTGCATATTTGTTTCCCCTTTCAAAAAAACTTCATCTAGAACTTTTAGTTTCTTTTCTTTCCTTTTTGTTCTGCATTTTCTGCATCCAATTCATTGCAAATCTTTAAGCAAATTCCTTGCATATCCTTGTGAGATCTTACTTGTCTAGTGAGCTGAGGTGACAAGTGGTTTCACTCTAATGAACTCGGTCACACCGATTTGTTCTCTTCGGCCCAACCGAAATCTTTCGGTGCAACCGAGTCACACAACTCGGAGTCACCGATTCCACAGGAAAACCAACTTGTCACTTATTCCTGATTTCTGTTTGCTCCAGCTCCACTCAATGATTCTTGTCCTCTACCAGCATCATATTAGACATGCTGCTTTGCTCTGTGACTCGAGGACCAACCCATTTGTACCACATGTCCAGAAGAGCCCTTCTTGGAAATTGATGTCAAAGGGGGACAGAGAGATCACATCAAAGCTTAATCCTTCCTATAGGGGGAGAAAGAGAGAATACTCAGGGGGAGAGAGTTTCTCAACTAGGAGAAAGTAATATCATCAAAGACCCCAGATGTTTGGTGTTCAAGAGGAGAGATTTCACATGTCTTTAAGAGGGGAAAGACATGTTTGGTTGCTTGCTTTAGCTCAAGCTCTGTTGTTTCCTTTTTTGTTGCTCTGATTTTCTGTTCCCAATATCCCATGCAGATTCAGGGGGAGCAAGACATCTAAGGGAAGGAAATCTCTGATTTTATTGCATATCTTTACCTTTGGGGACATGTCTATATCCAATGTGGTACTTAGTACTCACTCTACATGTCATCCCAGTCTTGGTTCTCTTGTGGTTTCTCTTGTTTGCTCTGGTCAGTAGGTGTATCTGTGTTATTTAACCTTGTTTGTGCAGGTTCATCCCATCCTAAGCCAACTCAAGACCACAAGGTAAGTATATGCATCACAGTCATGTGAATGAGAAGTTCTTGCTGATGTACATACTGTTTGCAAGAAGGACTCATGAGCATGAAGCTACATTTCTCACATTCACATCATTTGTTCTGATGCATATAGCCAAGATACATGTAACACATTGCTTACTATGTCATGTTTACGCATTCACATGCTCCTATATTCAATATTCACATGATTGCATACATGTAGGGGGAGCCTATGCATGTTACATGTCTTTCCAAAGCTTTACTTGCTATTATCTATATCTTTATCTAAAGCTTTGATGTATGTTGTCATCAATTACCAAAAAGGGGGAGATTGAAAGCACAAGTGCTCCATGGGTGGTTTTGGTAATTAATGTCAACATATCTCTTGTTGGAATAACACTTTTACCTAGTAGGTTTCAGATAAGTTCAACAATGGACTGGCATGGACTAGAGGATGTGGAACCCCTTCAAGATGCTAAGGACAAAGGATTGGCTCAAGCTTCAAGATCAAGACTCTACATTTTATATTTTAGTGATCCAAGATCACATTGAGTCTATAGGAAAAGCCAATACTATCAAGAGGGGATGAGGTGTTGCTTAATGGCTTGCTTGCTCAAACTGCTTAGTGATATGCTCCAAAACCCTCAACTACCTTCCCACATCCACATATGACCTAAACCAAAAGTCAAACTCGGCCCCACCAATTCTATCTATCCGGCGCCATCGAGTTTCAGATGTCCTAGCCACTGCCACAAACCCTAGCAAATTGGTCTCACCGATAGGGATCTCGGTCTCACCGAGATGGGATTGTAATCTCTCTGTGTATGTCCATTACCAAAATCGGTCTCACCGAGTTTGAGCAATCGGTACTACCGAGATTACAATGCAAACCCTCTGGTTAGCTTATTACCAAAATCGGTCCCACCGAGTTTGTGTAATCGGTCTCACCGAGTTTGCCTGACCAACTCTCTGGTTAGCTTATTACCAAAATCGATCCCACCGAGTTTGTGTAACCGGTCACATCGAGATTATGTTATGCCCCAACCCTAACCATATCGGTCCTACCGAGTTGCATCTCAGTCCCACCGAAAATCCTAACGGTCACTAAGTTTGCTGAATCGGTCCGACCGAGTTTAACCATTCGGTCCCACCGAGTTTGGAAAATTGTGTGTAACGGTTAGATTTTGTGTGGAGGCTAGATATATACCCCTCCACCCACTCTTCATTCGTGGAGAGAGCCATCAGAACATACCTACACTTCCAATACACATTTTCTAAGAGAGAACCACCTACACTTGTGTTGAGGTCAAGATATTCCATTCCAATCATATGAATCTTGGTCTCTAGCCTTTCCCAAGTTGCTTTCCACTCAAATCTTCTTTCCACCAAATCCAAATCCTGCGAGAGAGAGTTGAGTGTTGGGGAGACTATCATTTGGAGCACAAGAGCAAGGAGTTCATCATCAACACACCATTTGTTACTTCTTGGAGAGTGGTGTCTCCTAGATTGGCTAGGTGTCACTTGGGAGCCTCCAACAAGATTGTGGAGTTGAACCAAGGAGTTTGTAAGGGCAAGGAGATCGCCTACTTCGTGAAGATATACCGCTAGTGAGGCAAGTCCTTCGTGGGCGACGGCCGTGATAGAATAGACAAGGTTGCTTCTTCGTGGACCCTTCATGGGTGGAGCCCTCCGTGGACTCGCGCAACCGTTACCCTCCGTGGGTTGAAGTCTCCATCAACGTGGATGTACGATAGCACCACCTATCGGAACCACGACAAAAACATCCGTGTCTCTAATTGCATTTGAATACTCCAAACCCTTCTCTTTACATTCTTGCAAATTGCATGCTTTACTTTCCGCTGCTCATATACTCATTGCATGCTTGCTTGATATGTATTGTGTTTGTTAAACTTGTGCTTAAACTCCACTTAAACTTAAGAATATTAAAAACTGCAACTTTTGGCACTTAGTGTCTAATCACCCCCCCTCTAGACACCTCTTCTCGATCCTTTCAAACGTCGTTAAGCTATCGGGTCGGGTTTTGGATCCGATAACTTGTTAAGAGCCTCGACCAATGGGGATTTTCCACGTGTAAAATCATCATTGGCTGGAGGAAACACGTGTCGGCTCATCACTGGGACAGATGTCATCCACTCATTGGATAGAAGGCGCCTATGATACGTCGACACGTGGCACGGCCCAACAGAGGCCCATTCCTATGAAAAGGCCGGCCCGTTTGACTTGGTCAAAAGGTGGCGGGCCAGCCCATGGAAAGCCTGTTAACGGCATGTTCGCATATAGCCCATTTACAGCCCGCTAACCCAAGGCCCGTTACGCCCTATTCGAATTAGGCCCAGTAGCTTCATCTGGGCCATCCAATATGATTCCAGCCTATTTTCACTTCTGGCCCATGTATGACTCATGACGTCTTTTGGCCCATATGAGGCCCTATGTAACTCTTGGCCTATTAACGGCCCCGGATGAAACTGGCCCATAATGAACAGTGTATCAGTTTACACCCATTAACGGCCCATGGTGAAAGTGGCCCGTAAAGAACAGTGTATCACTTTATACCCATTAACAACCCATTATTCCGTTGGGCCGTTTCCAGCCCATGTTATCTTTCGGCCCTCTCAGAGCCCATTTATTCTTGGGCTATTTTCCAGCATTCTTTTACTTACGGCCCGTTACTGTCATTTTCTGCTTGTGGGCCAAATTCAGCCCGTGGTTACAGTCGGCCCGTTTGTGGTCCGTTAATACGTTGGGCCGTTTTCATAGCGTCATCAAATACGGCCTATTAACGATGGCCCGTTATGGTCGGCCCATGAACGGACAATTCCAACTCTAGCCTGTTTACGGCCAGAATGCGGTGTGTCCCATGTTTGGCCAATCGATGATACGGCCCGTATAAGGCCCATTGATGATACGGCCCATAGAAGGCCCATTGTTTCTACGGCCCGTAGAAGGCCCATTGTTTCTACAGCCCGTAGAAGGCCCACTGTTTCTACGGCCCATAGAAGGCCCACTGTTTCTATGGCCCATAGGAGGCCCAGTGTCACTACAGTAAATATTAGCCCATGGTTGTTGTGGCCTAGTTTTAAAAAATAGGTTATTGCAGCCACTAGCAAACCACAGAAAAAGAACTGCACTGACTACAAGCAAACAAATAAACAAGACAACAAGGAAATAAATAAGCAAGCAAGTTACACTAGGCTATCACGGCTATTACACATATTACATCCACTGGGCATCAAAGTTCGCCACCAGTGCAAATATAGGGAACACAGCAGCATATAAATGCCGCAGCAAAACAAGTCCAGAACTGAAACCACTTCAGAAGAGCTCAAGAAACAATATCCTGGGTACCCATAATGCTAGCAAGATGCTTAGCAAGCTTATTAACTTTCTCTTGTTTGGCGCTTAAGTCCTCCAGCGCTTGCTGTTGCACCAGAAAGTATGCATCTGAATTCTGCAGGGACTTCCTCAGTCCTTCAGCTTCCTGTCGCATAACATCTAATCGATGTCTTTCAACTTGAAGTTAAGACTCAAGAAGCCAAACTGATTCAGGCAATGAGTTCGAAGAGCTGGTGCCAGCGGTGGTAGCCAGTAACTCGAACACTACATCAAGACAGGACTTTGGGGTTGTCTCAGTGTCTTCAATATAGTTTTTATCAGCTTTCTTGGAGACCAACAGGGATGTCTCACTATCTTGAACCTTATATCCATTACTTCCTTTACCATTGCATAACAGGGTACTCTTCTGCAATATTTTATCCGCGTTCTAAAAGAGAAACAAACAAACACATCTCAGGTTTACAATGTAGTATATGAAACTCATTTTGGTAAACCAGTTCAATAGTAAGGTGGGCAGGATAACAGCATGAAACAAACATATATCTATGTAGTGTGGTCACTGTATGGTCTATATCATTCTAGTTTATGTTGCCAAATCAAGATAGATACGGTTCGAATCATATCTATTTAAGACAAAGCAGCATAGACAGAATATAAGTGTGGGAAACTACACAGCAATAACAACACATGTAATGTGCATGGCATGAGAACATAGTTGTTTATTCAATTGAAACTGAAATCAACATGGAGCAAGTTACAACAGCAAATAGCCAAACACGTTGAAGAAACAGGTTTAAAACATACCTGTTGCGCCATTGGAGTTTCAATTACATCCTTCAAATTTGAAATTGGTATCAGTAAATACAGTGATGCAAGAGCAAAGTAGTATGAACCATAGCTACGGAACCTGACCTGAGAACAATTCTTCTTCTGATTTAAGCATTGACTTCGGGTTTGGAGTGGTGGTCCTCGTGATTTGGGCACTGCAGTTGCCTTACTAACTGCTCGTGTTTGGGTGCTCTGTGGTGGAGACGGTGCTATGTCAACGGGAACTGGGTGTCTATCTGCTGGGGTTGGGGTTAGAAGGGGTGTAGCTGGTTCTCTTTCCAACTGGGTAGGGGTGCAATCTGCATGAGTGTGGGTTATGTGTGGTGGGGCTGGTTCTTGGGCAAGTACAACTGTGGTTCTATCTGCATCGACAGGTAGCACGATCTTTTCTGAAGACCGTGTTTTTATTCCCACAGATACTACCATCACTCCCTCCAATTGAAATGGCTGATAAGCAGGAAAAGTAATTGAATGTACAGACATTGTAAGATAGACATGTGCAATGGATAGTAGGGAAGAAAACATGGCATGAAATAATTCACATTTATGTTGTCTAAGCAAACAGAATAGCAGGACATAATTTCACATATATGATGGCTAATTAAACAGGATAGCATGACACAATTTCACATGTATGATGGCTAACTAAATAGGATAGAATGACATACTTCAAAATATGATGACTATGTAAACAGGATGACATGATATAACTATACGATGTGTCTATTAAAGTGGTTGGCATGCCATAAATCAAAAACATGCTGTCGATGGAAACATGATGGCATGATATAATTCACGGATAGAATGACATAATTTAAAATATGATGACTATGTAAACAGGATGAGATGATATAAATATATTATGTCTTTAGAAAATGGGTTGGCATGCCATAATTCAGATACATGTTGTCTATGTAAACATCATGGCATGACACAATTCAAATATATGATTTATATACTAAGGAAGTGGGCAGAGGGAAATCGCATATATGATGTGTCAACTAAGGAGATGGCATTCAATATTGTGTATATGATGTAAAAACTAAGCATTGCAATACAACATATGCATTATATGAGTAATATAACCCTGCCAAGTTTGAGCATACACCTCAAGGGGATAATAGGACTGGTCATCTGCCTCTGAATCCTCCTCTGAAGAGCTATCTATAACCAGCAAGATATCTGCTTCAGCAGGTAGCATTGTCTGCTCTGAAGACCTTGTTTTCAATCCAGATTTCTCCATCACCAATTCAAATGGCTGATGCACAGGAAGAGCAGTTGAATATACAAACATTGTCGACAAAAGCAATGAGAAATACAAAAAAAGGACGGCATGATATAATTCACATATATGACGTTTGCCTAAACAGCATGGCATTGCATAATTCACATACATAATGCCTTGCAACAAGATAACTTTGCATAATTCACATATATAATGTCTTGCAACAAGATGGCATTGCATAATTCACATATATGGTAATTAGACACTAAACCGGTGGCATTCACACAAAGCATGTCTAAACTAAGCAAATGACATAGCAATGCAAGATATCATACGCACGATATGAGCAACATAACACTGCCAAGTTAGGGCATGCACCTCGGGGGAAATATTATTGGTCATCTGTCTCTGAATCCTCCTCTGAGGAGCTATCGGTAACCAGCAAGACATGCGCTTCGTCAGATAGAATTGTCTGCTCTGAAGACCTTGTTTCCACTCCAGATTTTTCCATGACCGTGCTGAATGGCTGATGCACGGGAAGAGTAAGTGAATGTACTAAAATTGTTGACAAATTTAACACGTAATAAAAAATGATGGCATGATATAGTTCACATATAAGATGACTGGCTAACCAGGGTGGCATTGCAAAATTCACATATATGATGCCTGGCTAGACAAGATGGCATTGCATGATTCACATATACGATAAAGAAACTAAACAGATGGCATTGACACAAAGCATGTCTAAACTAAGCATATGACATCTTTAATGTATACAATAAGCAATGCAAGGCACCATATGCATGATATTACCAACATCAGCATGCCAAGTTAGAGCGAAGACCTCATGAGGTAAATGGGAGTGGTCTTCTCCTTCTGTATCCCCCTTAGAACAGTTATCTTCCTCTTGATTACGATCCGAAATGGGTGGAGGGGAGACTGCCTTTGCGCCCACCATGGAACGACGTCTGCATGAAATTTTATTGCCACACAAGGCTCGTCTCTTTTGCTCTACATGATCAGTTCCATTGTGTACAATAACTGGCATGCATAGGAATAAAACATAGTGAGATTATGTAAGGAGTGCATGCACATATCCGGAGTGATGGTAGCAAACTGTGGATAGACCCAAAACCAATGATAGCAGGCAGATGATAGCTTTAGTTAAAAAATACAGATAATGGCTCCTTTAATGTTTGTTTGCACCCAACATGAAACTCATAGTAGACACCGGAGATTAACCAGATAGTAGACAGATAGTACTGATTGCTTCCCCAATATGTACCCCACAACCATTTAAAAACTATTAGTTTGCACCTGACTTGGAGTCTAATAGGTGAAAACGACAATAATGTAGCATGTCATCATATTAAGCGACGCATAACGTAAGCAGACACGGAAGAGTGTGACCTCTCTTGCGGACCCGTGTAGTCCTCAAGCTCATCTGCTCAGTTGATGATGGTAATGCAGTTGTCGTGGCTGCCGGCGGCGGGGAAGAAGATCTGAGGCAGCGAAAGACAGTCTGGAAAGCGGATCCCTGCTATGGTGAACCCTTCCGTCGTTGGAGCAGCTGAGCTGGGGTGGAACACAGTGCCGCAGGAGCAGGACAAACCACACAAGGTTTTCTTTGACACATATCTATAACAGAAGTAATTTAGTAAGGGCTTGTTTGAATTTGAGGATTCTAACAATGTAGGGATAGGAAATAGACAGGAATAGGATAGGAATGCACGTGCAAACAGAGAATTTAAAAACACAGGATTTTTGCCAATCTGGGTGTTTGATTCACAACAATTGGAAGATCACAGGATGCAAAAAAGCATGGTGAGATTAAGTCAAACCATAAGAAAATGTACGGTTATAATGCTATTATGCTACTATCTCTTAGTCTTGTGCTTGATGAATATGAATATGAAAAGGAGGAGAAGTGGAAATTAGAATTCCTACGGTTTTTCTTTCAAGGTGACACTAAAGGAACAAATCCTACAGTTTTCCTTTGCACCAAATTCATGAAAAGTAGTACCATAGGAAACTTTCCAATTCCGATGTTTTGCATTCACTTTTCCTTTCAAGAACTGGCGATTCTAGTAGGCAGGCTTGAGCAAGGAAAATCCTACACTGAAAAAATGTTTTTGTGCTACTTCTATTTCTTTGGACCCAGGCCACTGCCATACTAGCTCAACTCCCAGGCCCATCAACAAATGCACAGCTCAAACGCGCAGAGATAAATAATGATGGCATTCAAGAGAGTCCATCACGGATAGCTAAGTTGCCTAGTACCTCACTGCTTGTCATATAGTAGGATAAAATAATCGTATTTCCCGTTACTACGAGTGCTCAGTGGACAATATATATAACATGTAGAGTAAAAAAGAGATGCAACAAGTGTACAACCTCTTTGGCGAAGCCATGTCGATCTCTGCGTGATTGGGTTGGCCGGTGAGGATCCTCCAGCTGACTTGGCTGTCGGAGGAGGGGAAGAAGATCTTAGGCGTCTGGAGATGGAGCCCGAGGTACTGCTCCGCTGTGATGGAGGGTTTTGTCATTGGAGCAGCTCTGGTGAGTTGTACGACGCCGAGGCTGAAGCAGGACAAGAGAGACAACGAACAACGTTAACCTGAGTGGAATTCTAATAGCATCTCCAATACATGACGTAAAATACATAACCACAAAGTGCTAGATGTAAAATACATCAGCTGCTCATCTCTGAACTTAACTGTCGAAACTGAATTTAACTGTCGAAACTGAACTTAACTGTCGAAACTGAACTTAACTGTCGAAACTGAACTTAACTGTCGAAACTGAATGCTACACGTCGGTCGACTGACTTTTTCATCTCTGGTCAGTCGATTTTGCAGCCGTTGGATACGAAATCAAGGGCTTGCGGTTCATCTTCAACCTCCACCCCCCTGAGCCAGCCAAATAGCAGCCCCCCGCCGCCCCGCCCGCCCCGAAAACACTCCCCACCGCCGGTCCACCGCCGCCCCGGCCATCCCTCTAGGCCCCCCCGTGCCGAGATTTTTCTCCGGCGATCCCCACGCCACCGCCCCGCCAACGCCCCGCCACTGCCGACGACCACCGCCCCCATCCTGAACCCTAAGATAGATAGTGGGGTACCTCTCCAGCGAGGCCCCCTCCTCGCTGCGGCTGGTTCTTCCTTCACCCCGGCGAGCCCCCCCACCCCACCCCACCCCCTGAAAATCGACTGACCCAAAAGTCGATTCAGTCGACTGAAGTGTAGCTAAATCGGAGCAGCATCGCAAGCAAGAGCAAGAGCGAGAGCAGTGGCGCGAGCAATAGCAAGAGCAGACCAGGTAGGGGACCGAGAGCAAGAGCAGAGCAGCAGCGCGAGCGAGAGCTAAAGCAGCAGCAGCTCCTACTGATGTGGACGTCGCCGCCGTGGATGGAGCCGCGCCGTGTCAGCTCGGGACCGAGCACCGGCAGCACCATGAGATCGAATCAAGAAGAAAATGCAGCGATTAGTGTACAACCTCTTTGGTAGCGCCGATTAGGCCGCAGCTTCATCCGAGGAAATGGTGATGATGATGCTCTTCTGGTGGTGCAGGTGAAGACAGCGGTGTGGGAATGGAGGTGGCGCGAAAGACGAGGGGAACATCGGGGCAGCTCCTTGGAGGTGGAGGATGGGGTGGCTGAACCGGCGGGACGATGAGATAGACGACGGATTCTCATCCGGTACGGTGGATGAGGGACGTCGAGGTGTTTCTGTGGACGACATCGTCGGGGAAGAGTCTCCGGCTGGGTGGCGGACGGAGCAGGGTGTGGGGTTTCGTCACGGGTTTTCGCGTCCTCAGTGTACGAATGGGTGGGCGGATGGGATGGCACTGGGGAACCATGGCTTAGAGACGCGCTTGTCCGAAATGTGGGGTAAGTTACAAAAGTACCCCCACCGATTTGAGGCGGTTCTTTCGGTTCAGGGGTACCATGGGCATTTCGCGTGTCGGGATTTCACAGGAGGTGCGAGTTTTCGCGCGTGTTGCAATTTCGGAATAGCAAGGTAAGGGTTGAGATGGAGGGAGTTGTCGGAGCACAACGAGACAAAGATATATCTTAAATATTTCAGGCTAACAAGGCGCGGGTTGAAGAGGCGGGAGTTTCGTAGCATGATAGACAGAGATTCTAGCTTGACTTTTTGGCATAACAAGGCGCGGCTTGAAATTTCGGAAGAACGAGCTTAACGTGTACCCAAAAAAAGAAGAAAAATTTGCACCTCAACACACACAACACACACACAAACACCATTTAGACTAGAGTAAGGTACACGTGCATTGCACACATGAGATTTGGCAACCAAATTATGAATAAATACCACATTATAGCATGCAAGCTTTGAGTCATATATGCATGATGTAGATGTTTGTTTAATTCTTATAGTTCATTTCATTCAAAATCATCTAGTTTTTATAAGAAAGCTAATCTATTTTAAGATTCATGGAATTGTGCGTCGTAAGACATAAAGTAAAAACAAATAATGGCAAATCATGTAGAAAAACATTTGGGCAATTCTAATATGGAAGATTCTAGAACAAATAAGAAGTGCTTGTGTTTTGATGTTTGTGCATTATGCTTAAGTTCAACCATGGAGTCTTCTAGATTATACATGTGGCAAAATCTGGTGGAATCTAGATGATATCCAACGGCTAGTAGTGCTCAAATTTGTCATCTTTGGACCATCGGATTCGCCTCATCCAATGACCATCTTTCAAAGTTAAAGTTACCCGCACACAATATAAAAAAATATAAAATATAATATATATATATACATATATATAGGGGTCTAGATATAGATGTGTGATGGGAAAGCCGCCCATCATCTCCAATTAGAATAGTGTGTCCATGCACGGATGTGACGTGGCCAAATGATGTCTGCCATCGGTATCTCAAATTCAAATCAGTCTGACCTTGTTCAATGTGTATACGTTACAACATGCTCGTTTCCAAACCACACCGCGCAGATCTCCGTTATATTCATGCATGCATGGGTTTCAAACATCATGATCTCTTATTCAAATATTTGAATTCAACTTTACATTAATTATGACCTCACCTATTCTTTTACACCCACATAGTAGTCTTCTCTTTATAATTGTACCACTAACTTTCTCTCGTGCATGCATGCACACACACTACCAGTCGGCATTATCCATCGCAAGCATGCAATCTTTTTCTTCAGGTCGATCTCCCATGAAGGCACACACCCACACACATCCCCCTCTCCATCATATCGGGCATTCTTATCTCTCATGCATGCATGCGCAACGATCGATGTTCCTCTATGTATGTGTGTATATAGCTAGGTCTTTCATAGTTTTCCACAAAAACCGATCAATCGATATATCCAGTGAGGTCTCACCCTCTTTCCCACGTCCACATCGATCAATCTATACCTCTCTATATAGGATTAACATATATAGCTAATACACCCACATTAATTATATATCCAACGTCCCCCTCTCATCATCCATGCCTTCCGCTTCATCTCTCAGACGCGTGCACAATGGTGAAGACAGGGGCAGTAAGGGCCCTGCCCCCCTCCCCCCTAACTTCACTATATATCGAGGCTAATATGAATGGTTTAAGTTCATGAATTGACCTTCCTCGTAAAGGATTAGCATGCTTGGCCCCCTAGCTCATTTATTTTTCATGGCTCCGCCACTGCGCGCAACAGCGCACGTGTTCGCCCCCTCTCTCTCTCTAAATATCGATCTCGCACTTGTGCATTCCTTCATAGTCTCCCTCCACTCGGCCCCTCACACCATCTTCTAGCCCCCCACCGGATTTTGCCACATGTACAATCTAGCAGACTCCATGGTTAAACTTAAGCATAATGCACAAACCTTAAAACAACAGTGGTTCTCTTTTGTTCTAGAATCTTCCGTATCATAACTGCCCAAACTTTTTTTCTAGTTGAATTGCCATTATTTGTTTTTACTTTATGCTTTACAACGCACAATTCCATGAATCATAAAATAGATTAAGGGCTTGTTTGATTCAAAGGATTCTCAAAGGAATTTTGGAGGATTCTAATCATTAGAAATTTTTCCTATCTTGGTTGTTTGATTCGTAGGATTGTAAACCATAGGAATTTTTCCATATGATTCATTTGCACTAGATTTCATAGGAAACATCCCATCCACTCAAACCTCTTTGAAAGAATTCTGCATTTTTTCTATGCACAATCAAACACTCGTACAATCATGTAGTATTCAAGACGACATTCCACTATAATCCCATGTTTTTCCTATTCCCGCGTTCTTAGCTTTTTTATAAAAACTAATTGATTTTGAATGAGATGAACTATAAGAATTAAACAAAGGGCTACATCAGGCATATATGACTCAGAGCTTACATGCTATAGTGTGGTATTTATTCATAATTTGGTTGCAAAATCTGATGCGTGCAATGCACGTGTACCTTACTAGTACTTGGAGTATGTGCAAAACACGTAAATTAGAATACCAATGGCACGCTACACAGTGTCTCTCTTACAGTTCATGAAGCCACATGGCACATGTGGAGGCGTTGTCGCGACCTCCTTGCGTGGATCGATCATAGAGACGTTCTGCTGGTTCTAGAAGAATGTACTCGTCCTCCCTGAGCCATACTAGCGGTACATGCACGAAGCGAAGATATGCACGCATGCCACGCACGCACTCATTCCCTCGCACGCACACGCGGGTACACGGGCGGACGCAATTTTGTACCAAGATCCACCCCATGTGATAATTTGACGCGTGTAAAGGCATTCACTTCATTGATGGTCAATTAATACAGTGCATGCAAATTGAGTGGACGTGAGGGCGGAAGAAAGACATTATTACTCAACTGCGCGCATGCGAGTAGTTAAATCATGGGTTGCTAGTAGTACTTCCATTGGTCTCCTTCGTATTTTGTGCCAATTTTTGATAGTAACATAATATTTACGCATTTGAGCAGTGTAGTACTTGAAATTTATGTTCCGCTAAACTCATCGGGAGCCATTTCGGGCCTCGAAACCAAAACCATCAATTAATCTTTACCTTGTTCCCATCACATTCGAAAGCCTGCTCACACCTACTAGTACGTACCAAACCTGAACGTGTTTCCACTATGCAGGTATTAGTACTAGTGCTAGTACTTAGATTATAGAAGGGGGAACTACCTAACCAAAAATTACTCTACCTTTCCTCCTCATAAGTGCTTCTTCTTCGTCCGTCGTTGCCATGGACGGTGAGCAGAGCTCTAGGTCGAGAACTACTCGTAACAAGGGATCGGCAACCAAGGCTGTGGAAAAAAAGAGGGCTCTCCACCATGCAGAGACCTTGAAAGATCTCTCACGGGCAGGCGATGGCTCCCAGGAGCGCCCTAGCCGCGGAGGCAAACATGCCGAGCCGGCGGAGCTGGAGTCGTTATCCCTCAACGGCATGCCCGATCATCTCAATAAGCACCTCAATAAGCAGAAGGAGTTCATCCAAGGCTTGATGGGGTTGCTGAAGGAGAGCCTCAACGATATGCCCGCTGAGCTCAATCAGCAGGAGGAGTTGACCGCCGGCTTGGTGATGCTGCTGAAGAAGGGCATTACCTCGGAGAAGAAGGCGACCGGGGAAATCCTGCGACTTCAGGAGGACAAGGCGAAGCTCTGCCACGAGATCGACCTGTTGAAGGAGAAGAACGCCGGCTGGAAGAAGCTGCATGAGAATAGTAGTTCCTCGATGAAGATGATGCAGGCCCTCGTCATGGAACAGAAGGAGGAGTTGGTGAAGCTCTGCATCGAGCACCCGGCTACTGTCAAGGTACATAATGCGGCCGTGGAACAGATGATGAAGGCTCGCGTCGAGAAATCCCGCATCATGGACAGCATGAAGAAGATGGTGGAGGAGACGCGCAAGGAGATGGAGGTCGTGGAGGAGATGAAGAAGCAGTTACGACTCCGCGGCGAATTAGATCATTTGGGGTGATAATCTTCCTTCTTCTTTTGCTCATGTGTTTCATCTTTTGCTTCGGGTGTTTCGCCGCACGTGTCACGTTCTCTGCGAGGCATGAATAGAACAATGGTTTTTTTAGGGAATGAATAGAACAATGCTAACAATGAGATGACTAGCAAATTAGATCATTTTTATCGCCATATGGCACTGGGCTGCCGTGTTTCGTGGTCCTCCATCGCAGTACTACTCCAGTGGAAAACTTGAGTATACCGCACGGTTCTTTGCTCCTCCTCGATCAGGTCATCGGTGCATTTATACGAGCAGTCAAATCACAAGGCCCCGCCTTCCAGCAGTAATGAGCCATCAAATCACAAAGGCCCTCGCCTCTCATGAAACCGACCAAGCTAGACTGCCCCGCCCTCTAGCCTTTTAAAAAATGTATACTTTTGTACAGCAGTAGTATCAATGGATTGCGCCATGGAGCAAAACTTGAAATTAAAAAAAAGGTGGTACATATAGAGAGCACTTGTCGCCAAATTATGCATATAGTACTATTAAAAAGGCTATTCACAATAATGGTGTCCAGCACAACCCGCCCCTCATATAAAACTAAGAGGGTGCTTGGATACGTTTTAGTCCCATGACTAAAAGTAGTGGGACTAAAACATGCTAGCCTCACCCATGCTTGGATCCAAATACTAAAAAGGCTAAAATCAAGTTAATGAGCATTTATTATCCTCCAAACCCTCCAATCCAGAACTCGCCTATGTTAAAGGAAAGGAGTTAAATGAGTAGAGAGAGGACTAATCCACATTTTAGTAGGGGTACCCCTGACTAAAAAATTTTAGTCTCAAGACTAGTTTTAGCCCCTCTTTAGTCATGGGTGCCTGGAACTTTAGCCTCTTAAAGAGACTATTTTTAGTCAGACTAAAATAAGTCCCTTGGATCCAAGCACCCTCTAAGCATCCTGGAATTCTTTGACAAAACTAAGCACCCTAAAATTCTTTGACAACTAAACTGCTGGCTATATGATGTTGGCCATATATATTGTACGTATATAATGTGAAGAAATGAGTGGTAGTACTATACCAACTAAAAGATGAAATGTTAGAAATACTAGTATGTACGTACTGAAGAGTTAAAGTAACGTGAAAAACATAACATAGTTCTGCTGGGGGCTCAGCACAACACACCCCTCAAATTAAACTAAGCACACCTGAAATTAAACTTTGCAACTATTCCGGTAGACACTGCATTAGAACCACCATGAGCAACGACACTGCCACCTTACTCGGAGTCCTCGTCCACGTCCTCGACTTCATCCTTGTCCCTCTTCCTCTTGGCCGATACTTCTTTGCTTGAACCGCACACTTGGTTGTTGCTCTTCATCCAACCCTTGTAGATATTGAAGCAAAGGTAGCCATCCATTGCAGCGTAGTGGATGTGGTCTATATCTAGTACATTCCGCTGCCATGCATGATGATGAAATGTGTATGGAGGTTTCTCCAGTTTACCGTACGAAGGATGAACCATGGCTCCTGCCAGGGCCAGCATTGAAGGCTGATGAGAGGACACCAGCCAATTCTTCTTGAGGTCGAAGGGATTGCCTACAACGAGACCTATCCGATGCAGGACATCCCCGCCGTTCTTAAAGTCTACAGTAACGAATTTCACTGTTTTGTCCTTGAGGAAGTTCTTAAAATCCTGGCACTCAATGTCGGCATGGCATATGTGGTAGACCAAGCAAACGTTATGTATGCAAACCTGGATCACGGCGGGCTTATTCCTCTCTTCGTCCTTTAGATCCTTCTCTAGTCCCAGGACTGTGGTGTACTAAACATCTAGCCCAGCGACCCACTCATCGTCTGAGTTTTCGAACATGCGTCTGAAGCGAGAAAGGCATCCTTTCACCGTCGCGGAAGAACGCGTGTACATGACGTCGAACTCATCGCCGGTGATGGTTCTAACCTTGTACTCACCGCCGATCATGGAGATTTGGGACGCCATAGATTTGGGGGGAGCGTTAGGATTAGTGGAACTACCGTAATGTGAATGGACGAGACGACTAGGAGCGAACCGTCGTAGTATTGAAGGATGTGCGGGGACGAGTAGGAGCGAACTGCCAACGTGCGAACGGCAGGGTAGTGGCTTTCCATTCTCCCATGATACGGGCTTCCGAGAGCCATTGGATCTGAGATTGAACGGTTGCATGGCGTGATTCTAGACCTATGGGTGAATATCCTATCCTGGAGGGTTATTCAGCAAATTTTCAGCAACTTAGCATGCGACCGTTTGATCTCAGATCCAAGGGCTGCCAGTAGCCAGTATCATGGTCGCGCCTACCACGACCGTTGCGTCGCTCACGCGGTTGCGCCCTTGGAGATTTAACATGGTGCGTTAGGCTATCTGATGTTGGCATGTCATACATAGTCATCACTTAGTCACTCATACTACAACAAGGTTGGCTATAAGGTTGGCTATAAGGGTATTTTTTTACTCCTCTCTATATCTTTCTTCGTACTCCCTCTGTCCCATAATATAAGAATGTTTTTGACACTAGTGTAGTGCCAAAAACGTTCTTGTATTATGGGACACAGGGAGTACTAGTATTTATTGCATTTGCCAAGGAGTGACCTCTTCCAATGAAATGGTGTTGCTAAGTTTGCTTCATTTAATTAGCTATAGACACAAAATTGTCTTTTCACCTAGGTACACGCGCTTAGCACCGTTTCTTTCTTGGGTCACCAAACTAGTCTCTCTCTTCTTGATTAACTTGCCACATCAGACTTTATGTCTATGTGGCAAGCTTAAGCACCTGTAGGAGCAAGTAAAAGTAAGTACAATAGTGCGCTTTACATGGCATTTTTGCATATGTGGAGGAAAGAGAGGCAAGGAAAAAGTGGAGAAGTGGGCTCTCTTGCAAGAGCCAGCCTCTACTACATGGTGGAGCATTGGGAGAGGCACCTGTATGGAGGTGGTCAGGAATCGGGAGACTCACGCCGGTCGTAGCGCCGCAGTTAAAATGATAATGGCAAGTCAAATCATGGGGCCCCACCTGTCCAGCAATAACTCGTTGTCAAATCACATAGCCCTAAGTTTGCAGCATCCTACTCCCTCGTCTTCTCATGTCGCTGTTGAACTGACTAGGCGGAACTTCCCCGCTGCCTACCGCCCAGGAAAAGCCCCGCCCTCGACTTTTAAATAGTATACAGTATACTAATTTTGTATCCATGGATTGCGCCTGCGCCATGGAGCAAAGCATCTAGAAAACGGAGGAGAGACGGTGGTCTTGCAATAGAGAAGAGGGAGAGGCGAGACGGTGGTTTTGGAATGGAGATGATGGAGAGGAGAGGAGGTGGTTTTGCAATGGAGAAGATCAGAAGAGGGAGAGGCGAGATGGTGGTTTTGGAATGGAGATGATAGAGAGGAGAAGAGGTGGTTTTGCAATGGAGAAGAGGGAGAGGAGCGTGCGGCAGCGATTTAGGATTGGACGAGAGGGCCGGCGCGCTGTGACTGGATCAAAATCAAAATCAATTTACCCTTCAATTAAGAAAGCGACCCCACATTAACTAGTCTCCCTTTTATTCTGGGTCATAATTGACCATGATTTTCGCACATAAAATATATGTTATGCATTGCAAAAATAATATAATTTGAAAGTACATTCAGATGCGAACCAAACGATACAATTTTTGGTGACATGCATTCACATTTTGCTTGTCAAATACAGTACGTGGTCAAACTTTGACCCAAAATACGCAAAACAACACAAAAATACTTCCAAGACCAGCGCCGCTCTTCCGCTCTTCTCCTCTTAAACCACCGCCGCTCCTCTCCTATTCCAATCTAAATGCAGCGCCGCTCCTCTCCTCTTCCATTCCAAAACCACCACCCTCCTCTCCTTTTCCAGTCCAAAACCAGCGTCGCTCCTCTCCCGTTCTAATCCAAACCAGTGCTGCTCCTCTCCTCTTCCATTCAAAAAGCACCGCCGGTGAGTGAAGGTGCTGTGGAGAAGTAGATCGATGGAGGAGTACAACCGATACGTGAGGATCGCAGACGGCGACCCTGTGAAGCTAGCTAGGATGTTGGAGATACAGTCTTGGTTTGACAATAAGGACCAACTAGCGGCGACGGTGACATCCATGGCCAAATATCTGCAATAGAGCGAAAAGGCGGCGATACTCCTGGAGGGAGTCGTGCTGGAGTACATAGAGCTGCTCCTCTGGGCCATGGAGCAAATAGATTCACCGAATCCAATCGTGAGGGAGCGGTGGTGGGAGTATCGATCCCAGATGGAGCATCCACCAGAGATTGAAGGATCGAGTATCTACAGGGTGCCGTTTGTGAGGGTGTCCTGCCAGAGCGAGCCGGTGGAGTCTTCGTCGACTGAACCCAACTACAAGAGGAGAAAAGCAGTTGGCCCAATGACGCTTCCCCGCCATCGTCTCCCTCACCGTTCACATCGTCTCACGGGGCGACTGTCTGCCGCCGAGGAATAGGAGGGGGCAGCCCCCCCAGCCCAATAGTCGGGCAGGTTCTGAATTGTCAGGAGGAGCTTAGGGTTGTCAGTATTTGCAGGTTGTGAATTGTGTTTTGTGTTGTGTATTTTGAAAGTACTTTCAGATATGAATGTCTTTTGAATTTCAGATTTGCAGTATTGAGCATATGAAGTATTTTATGAATTCTAGAGATCTATTTTTAGCACTTAAAAAATGTAGTTTCATAGGAGTATAAAAGTGCAGACAATGTGATTCTCAGAGAAGAAATTGCAAGTTTCAGTTTCAGATAAGAAACTGCAAGTTCAGTTTCAGATAAGAAACTGCAACTTTCTGAGGCAGAGCATTTATATTAACACGGCCTTTTCAAACAGGGTTAACATCATGTTGGAAGTTTTATTCATGGTCGAAAATGGAACTACCAGCCATTTAACATCATGCTGATCAACATTCATGCGTAGCACATCTTCATATGATACACAGTCAAAATGCCCACACAATGTCGAGTGTGCGAAACACAGAGAAAACGAGGGACGAAGTTTTGGCAAGTGTTGGACGTGGTTTTGGGCTGCCCCGTCTAGGCTTTCATTTTTAACATGCGCAGCCCACGACCTCGAATGGGAGGTCCATAGGCCTGTTTGTATTTTCTTAGGGCCGTCATGTATCGACCGGCCTATGGACCTCCCATCCGAGGTTTTATTTTTGGCAGCCCAATTTATTTATTTTTTTGAAGAAAACGCAGAGGTCTGTTCTATTTTTCTATATAAGAATAGGAACGCCAGGTCCAACTTATGTTTCCCTTCTAACTATATTATATATATTTAAATTATTTTATATGTTAACTGTTTAGTTCACATAATTGGCAAACAGATGACCGCTCTCGCGATCCCCTTCGCCCCCGCCACCACCTCCACCCTCGCCGCCGCCCCCTCCACTACCTCCACCCTCGTTGCCGCCGTAGATCTCGCCGCCACCCCCCGCCTCCTGACTCCGGGCGCGCCTGCCCCCCTCAGCAAGTCCACTCGCGCGCCCCATGGAGTCGCCGGCCAGATCCACGGGGGAATGGCTGGAAGACAGGCAGATGTACAAGATGCATCTCCCACATGTCTACAAAGCCTTCCCGCGGATGCTCCAGTCGCTCAACTCCGTCGCGCCAGTGGTGCTGCAGGAGACTCGAGGGAGGAGATGGAGGGAGCGGGCGATGCGGATCCGCCACGACGCTCTCTCCTGGACCTAGTGCACGCGCGAATGGAGGGAAGCAGAGGAGGAAGCTGCGAGGGAGGAAGCCGAGGAGGGACCGAATCCGTTCTCTCACTTGCGCAGGTATGCTCGGATGTGCAAGGATCATGTGGATTGGGAGTTGCTGAATCTATCCCTACGGATCTACTTCAAAGGAGATTTCTCGGAGAAGCCCAGGATACCCCACCCTAGGGAGCCGCCGATTGCGTTCATTCGATGGGCGAAAGGAGAAGTGAATTCAGGAGATCCACGCCGTGCTGCGAGATGGGAATGCTTGAATGGACTCATGCCCACCAGCACGCCACCGGAGCCAAAGCAGGTGGATCCCCTACCTTACCTGTCCCCCAAACCTGCAGAAGATTGAAATTAGGCTTGCAATCTACTTCAATTGAGTTGTCTGGTGGTTATTTCTGCTTCCTGAGGGACAACATCTGGGTAGAGGATGAGAAGGAACCAAGAACTCCGATGAATTTTCCCTATCACAATGGGGGGAGCGCCGGTTGGGCAGTGGTACGGCCCACCTTCGCCCCAAATGGGGGCACAATTTGGGTAGGCTACTGTAATTGCCCAAGATCAATCTGCTGGTGGTTCTAACTCTCAGATCAGTGGGAAATCTCAAGGCAAGAATCAGCAAAAGAAGAGACAGGACATCCACAAAACTGCTCCTGCCCCTGCTTCGGGCCTTATGGCATACTCTGAGGTGATCTGCTACAACTGTGGGGAACCAGGGCATCATTTGGATAAACGTGTCAAGCCGAAGAGTTGTTTTATCTACAAAATGGTTACCCATAAAGTTGAGAATTGCACTGTCAGAAGGAAAACCCACAGTTCTGCTAGATATGTTGTAAGTGCTGCTCCAGGATTAGGGTTCTACCACATAGACCCACCTGATGAAAATGCTCAGTATCATGGCTCCCTGAAGAATGTGGGGATTGTTCTGGTAGAAGTTGGTAAAGTGACCAAGCAAGAACTTGCCACTGAGTTTGCAGACATTTACAAAACCAACTGGCCCTGGCCAATCAATGCCCTAGATGAGTGGACATTCTTGGTCAAATTCCCTCCTGAAATAGATGTAGTTCAAGTTGCTGGATACCCCTATTTTGGTCTCAAAAAAGACAATGTTGTACTCAATGTTGAAGTCTGGAAAGGCAGGATTGAGGCTGAAGAGGACCTCCAGGAAACTTGGATCAAGATCAAGAAATTGAACCCCCAAGTGGTGTGACTGGACTATGCTAGATCAAATCACTTCCACTCTGGGGGTCTTACTGGATGTGGATTGGCAGCATAATTTCAAGTCATTCTATGAAACTGTTAGGGTCAAAATCTTATGTAAAGATCCCTCCAAAATCCCTGCTGAAGGGCTTTTTGGAGTTAGGAACAAAATCTACAGGCTACTCATTTAGGTGGAGTCCTTAACCCCCACTGAAACTGTCACCTCCGCCAACCTCTCTGCTGGCACATATGTCTGTGCAGCTGAAACTGGTACCAATCTTACTGAAGATGCTGAATCCAACAGGAGCTCTAGATCTGAATCAGATAAAGGGCCTGCTGCCAATTCTGGGGCCCCTAACATCAGAGGCCAGTCTTTTGGCCACAATCAGATGCTTGGAGAAACTAAACCCACAGTCCTCAAGACACACCTCCCTGATTCTCCATACACTCCTCAACTCAGCATCCAGGAAAAGATCTTGAATTCTGTTCTTGATGAAACTGATGGATTAAACCTCCTCAGGGAAATGGAGCTCCTGGAAGATGATGATCTGATGGAATTAGAAGGTTCTGTAGATCTACAAGAGGATCAAGAGGCACTTGTTGAAACAACTGAACTCCCAGACAATTTGGACTCAAAATACAACTCTAACTTCCCTGCCCTTCCTAAGGAGAAGCACCTTCCCAAATGGGGTCCTGTTCAAGCCACCAGAACTAGTGCTAGGGTAGCTGGTGATAAGAGAACCATTATTGAAAAGGCTCAACAGCTCAAAGAGGTTCAGAACCTGGAAGTGCAAAAACCCCAAGGTATGAAACACACTTCCTTCTCCAACTTTAATGATCCTTCCTTCAATGCCATTGCTGCTAAGATTGGTGTAGATGTTACTTCTCTTAATGATGGCATTGAATGCTCTTCCTTTATTTACCCTCACCAAAACAGATCAGAAGGCTCTGTTTGTGAGAATTTTTCTCTAGATGGTAGTTCTAGTTTAGACTGCGTTGACCCACCTACTGAGCCAAGTGAGGGTCTCTGGTCTCTTATTTGTAGACATAAACGGGGCAAGCACCCTAGGAACAACATTTCTCCATGAATGCTCTGTTCTGGAATATTAGAGGTATTGCTGCTCCTGGTAGGAAATCCCTTATTATTGACACCATTAACAAAACCCATGCTACCATCCTTCGGTTCCAGGAAACTAAGAAAGAGGATTTTCCCTCTTCTTTTCTTAAATCTCTCATTAGCAATAGAGATTTTGACTGGCATGTTCTTCCATCCAAAGGATCTGCTGGAGGCATCCTGATGGGAATAGATTTAAGCATTTTTTAGGCTGTTGCTTGGTCACACCTAGACTTTTCTGTTAGTTGTTTAGTTAATTTGAAAAGTACTGGTCAAACCTTTAGGATATCACTGTTTATGGCTCTCCTTATGAGGAAGGCAAAGAAGCTTTTATTTCTGAACTTCATACCTTATTTCTAGATACTCGCATTCCCACCCTGATTGGAGGGGATTTTAATTTAGTTAGGAATGCTGCAGATAAATGGAGTGACTGCTTCAATGCCTGGATTGAGATCTGGAGCTTGCTTGAAATTAAACTTTCTTCTAGGAAATTTACCTGGGCCAATAATCAAGTAGACTTGATTATGTCCACCATTGACAGAATTTTCTGTGATACAGAATTAGATAGTTTATTTCCCCTTTCTAGTTGTAGTGCTCTGCCCAGATGTGGTAGTGACCACACTCCTTTGCTCTGGGACTCTGGTCTTAACCAAACTCCAAAGAGCAATAGTTTTAAATTTGAAAAGTGGTGGTTGCTTAGAGAATATTTTACTGAGCTAGTCAGGAAAATCTAGAATGAGCCTACTGGGAGCAGCTACCCCCTAGAAAATTGGCAGATCAAAATCAGGAGATTTAGAAGTACTACCAAAGGGTGGAACTCCAATGAGGAAGCTAATCTTAGAAGATACAAAAGGCTTCTCCTCCTTGAGTTTGATTCTCTAGATATTAAGGCAGAAACCACTGACCTCTCTAAGGCTGAGACTAATAGATTAAACTTTGTCCATGGAGAGCTTAAAAAATTGGCTTCAAGAAGAAATCAAAGCCAAACAAAGGTCTAGAGATAGGAACATTAAGGAGGGTGATAGAAATACTGCTTACTTCCATGCAGTAGCTAACCAGAGGAGGAGGAAAACCCTCATTCACTCCCTTGATGGCCCTAATGGTCATGTTACTGAGGTAGATGAGATGCTGAAAGTGGCTAGTGACTTCTACAAAGACATGTTTAAGAAAGAAAACCCTTCTGGGTTCTCTCTACAAAACAATTTTTTCTCTGCTTCTGAAAAAGTCTCTCCTGCTGAAAATGAGCTGCTAGAAGCCCCTTTTTCAGAGACAGAGGTGAAGGAAGCCATTTTTAGCTCTTATCCTGATGGGGCTCCTGGTCCTGATGGGATTCCCTTCTTGTTTTACTAGCATTTTTGGGACTTGGTGAAAAATGATCTCTTAGATCTTTTCCCAGCCTTTCATAGAGGAGAGTTGGACATATACAGGCTCAACTTTGCTATGCTCTCTCTTATTCCTAAAGGGCCTGAGGCCACCTCTATGAAGAAATTCAGGCCTATCAGCCTGATTAACTGTAGTTTTAAGTTTTTCTCTAAAGTCCTCACCACTAGGCTCTCTAAAGTCCTGTAGAGGTTGATTGCTAGCAATCAATATGCATTCCTGAAAGGGAGATACATTTTAGAGAGTGTTGTTACTGCTCATCAAGTTCTTCATTTAGTCCACTCAGGAGGTGATAAAGGAGTTGTCCTTAAATTGGATTATCAGAAAGCCTTTGATAAAGTTGACATTGATTTCCTTATGAAACTCCTGGAGCTTAGAGGTTTTGGGGGTAAATGGATTAGTTGGATCCAGCAACTTACTCATGGGGGGTCTGTTGGGGTCAAGTTAAATAACTATGAAAGTGTTTTTTTCCTTGCTGGTAAAGGCCTTAGGCAAGGTGACCCCATCTCCCCACTTTTGTTTAATTTAGTAGTGGACGTTCTTACTAAAATGCTGAGCAAAGCTGCTGATCATAGTCTGATTGCAGGGCTCTGTCCTGAGGTCTGCCCTGGTGGCATCATCTGCCTTCAATATGCAGATGATACCATCCTTTTCTTAGACAATGACTCCACACATGCTAGCAATATGAAAACTATTCTAACCTGTTTTGAACAAGTCTCAGGCATGAAAATCAACTACTCTAAAAGTGAACTCATCCCTATCAACATGGATGATCAGGAGTTAGCTGAATTCCTCTCTATTCTAGTCTGTAATAAAGATAACCTCCCCATTAAGTACCTAGGTATCCCTCTCCACTATGATAAACTGAGGAGAGAGGATATCCAGCCCCTTCTGGATAAAATCATTAAAAGTTTTGCTGGGTGGAGGGGCAAACTTCTCTCTTACAGAGGTAGATTGATCCTCATACAAGCTTGTTTGGCTAGCATTCCAGTGTATCTCCTCTTCTTCTTCAAGTTCCCTAAATGGGCAGTGAACCTCATCAATTCTCAGATGTCTCATTGCTTGTGGAATGATTTTGAGGGAAATAGGAAGCTACACCTTGCTAATTGGGCCCTAGTCTCTATGAAAAGAGATTTTGGAGGCCTAGGCATACCTAACCTCCAAGAAATTAACATCTATCTTCTAGGGTCTTGGATTAAAAGATTATATGAGGAAGACCTGAAACCCTGGAAGCTTCTTATTGCCCATAAATACCTAGGAAATAAAACTAATATTTTTGTCCCTTCCTCCAATCCTAAGACCTCTAGATTCTGGAAAGGATTAAAATCTATTATGCATGCTGTGAAATTTGGCTACAGATGGAACATAGGGGATGGGAGCAGAACCAGGTTCTGGGAAGATACTTGGTTTGGCACATCCCCCCTAGCAGTCCAATTTTGGCCTATTTACTCTGTCTGCAATGAGCTTAACAAAAGTGTCAATGAAGTTTGGGACGGTCAATGCCTAAAACTCTCTTTTAGAAGGAACTTTAGTGATAGTCTCATGGAACAATGGTTCTAGTTGGAGGAAATTGCCAAAAGCATTACCTTTACTGCCGAGCCAGATGCCCTGATTTGGTAGCTGGACAATAAGGGGAAGTATTCCTCCAGCTCCCTCTATCATGTTATCAACTTTAGAGGGGTTCAACCCGTGTTTATCCCTGCTGTCTGGAAATTGAGAGTTCCCCCTAAAATTCATGTATTTCTCTGGCTTCTCTCCAAAAACAAATTGATGACTAGGGATAACCTTAGGAAGAGACACATCATGAAACCCCTTGATTGTGTTTACTGCTTGGAACAAGAGTCTTGTTCTCACCTATTTTTTGAATGTATAGTTGCTAAACATCTTTGGGCCCACATTGAGGAATATTTCTCTAGTCAGATTGGCTCATCCTTCGATTCTGTCGCCAGATTCTGGATTGCTACCAAAAAGTGCTCGGTTTTAAATACTGTTAGCTCAGCTGTCCTTTGGTGCCTCTGGAAATATAGAAATGCTATGATTTTCAGTAACACCTCCTAGATTTCCATTCCGCGGGTCTTGAGGTTGATCAGGAACATGGTGAGGAACTGGGTGATTCTCTCCTCCGGATCGGATAAGGACAAGTTGATGAGCTTCGTGGAAACCCTAACAAGATCCCTCCAGAAACCGTTGGCGATCACTTGTGGCTGAACAAGGCTCGACCTGCTCTGGGGCTGGACCTGTGGGCTCGTCTCAAGATCTCTGATGAAGATGATGTTCACCTGGAACTGAAAAAGAGGGACATCCACCATGCTACGCCTTCCAGCTCGGTGTCTCCGCTTGCTTACTGATCGCCGCAGGCTGACACGGCCCCTCGGCTGAAGACCATGAAGGCTTCGCTGGACCCTCCTTGTGGCATTTGAGTGCTCTATCCGCTCTGCCTTTGGCACCGCTCGGGTGATTTGTGTTATTCAGAGAACTTGTTCATCCACCCCCCCTAGTTTGTAGCTTTTCTACCTTTGCTTTCGAACCGCTCTTTGAGCTGCTGTATCAGAATATGTTGTGGTTTCGTTCTCAGCAATGGAACCGGGGAGATGCTCCTTGTTTTTCTAAAAAAAATATTTTATATGTTATTATATATTATTTTTATTGTCATCATATATTTAACAGATACTTACATATGTAAGAAAACAATATCCCACATCTTATTAACTTATAAAAATAATTTCTTAACAAATAAAATCCTGGATTGTTTTGGCACGAAAATCCTAGTGATTGTGTACAAAAGCTTGGTAAGATTTAAGGAGAATGTAATAATATCACTTATTATTTAAATATATTTATAACAAAATGCTCAGCCCCTTTTTATTTTTTGATAACATTGCTGGCCCAACCCAACATTATAATTAGAATCAGCCCAGCAAAATCGTGTATTTCGAGAAAGTGGAAATGGCCTGTAATTTTTTAGGAAATAAAATAAATGGGCCGCATGGACGCTACATTATTTGTTCACCCAGCCCAGCTAATGGTTGTATCTTCAATCTCTCGTCTTCTTCCTCCATCGCCGCCGGGACCACCTCCCGCCTCCTGCTGCTAGCAGCTCTGCTTAGCATGCTTCGCTATGAAGCGCTACTCCACTGTTGGCCAGGCCATCCCTCCACCCCTCCACACCTCCTGTTCTTCTCCACTGACTGCCGAACCACACCGCACTAGAACCAGTTAACCCTCGTACACCTCTCCATCTGCGACTCTACTCCCGCGTCTTCCCATCTCCGACTCGTTGCTGTCTGGGGCCTCGCCGTCGTCCACCACCTTGGATGCGCTCGGCACGGCATGGTCAACATGGTCAACGAACGACACCATCGGAAGTAGACTATGCGTGGAGAGGCTGACAGCTGGGTCCACGGCCGCACACAAGGAAATGCCTCCTTATTACGCGCAAAATAATGATTCCTCCACCTGACATCTGGGACCCACCGGAAGGGCCTCTGTATTTCGCGAAAATAACATGCCCCCCGCTGACATGTCGGACCCCCCCAGCTATCTTCGCACGCAAGGAAGTGCCTCCTTATTACGCACAAAAATGAATATTCCCCCTACCAGCTGGAACCCAGCATAGTGGGAGGCTGACTTGTGGGCCTACCAAGTTGACGGGGACGGAGGGCTTTGTCAACTTAGGCAGTATGAACGATTCTAGCTCCTGTTACCATACGATGTTCATCCAACGGCCGTAGTGCTTCTTCAACCTCTGGTCTTCTTGCTCCAGCCGCCCAAACCAGCGCCGGTCGTGCCGCGTGCTCCTGCCTCCCGTGGCCGGTTGTGATGCCGCGGAGGCCTCACCGCCCCCTACTACTTCCACCGCTGGCCAGGACATCCCTCTACTCACCCACACCCCCTGTTATTCTGCGGCATAGCAGCCTCACACCGCAGCCGAACCAGTGAACCCTCGTACTCCTCTTCGCATGGGCATCCACTGCTGCGTCTTCCCCGGCTCTGAGTCGTCCCCTTCCTAGTCCTCACCGTCGTCCACCGCCATGGTGCTCTCGGCGCGGCGTGGTCAACGTGGTCAAGGAACGACTTCCATCAAATGTGGACTATACGTGGAGAGGCTGACAGCTGGGTCCACGACCGCAGCAAGGAAGTGCCTCCTTATTACGCGCAAAATAATGATTCCTCCACCTGATAGCGGGGACCCACCGGACGGGCCACCGTATTTCGCAAAAAAAAACGTTTCCCCCTGACTGCTGGGACCCACCAGCTACATCTTCGCATGCAAGGACGTGCATCCAGGCAAAAAAACGATTCGCCCACCTGACTGCTGGGACCCACCAGCTACATCTTCGCACGCAAGGAAGTGCGTCTGGGCAAAAAAATGATTCGCCCCCCTAAGTGCTGGGACCCACCATCTACATCTTTGCACGCAAGGAAGTGCCTGACAGTCGGGACCCACCTGGTCAAAGCGTACGTAGCATTGTCATTCTGGTCGTGAACGTGTACATACATATATACTGGTGGATGTAGAGGCGCGCACGTGTCGTAGTAGAGGCGCGTATGTGTCGTAGTAGAGGCGCGCACGTAGCATGTACACGTACGTACAGCGGCCAGGGTGCAAGAAAGAACATACGGCCACGTATGTGTACATACGGGCGGGGTCTCGAACGCCTACTCGCGCATACGTACGGCCAGGGCTCGTGAACATGGCTCGGTCGGAACGGAGAAACAATGTCGTCGTCGTGTTCATGGGGAGGCAACGAAATGTGTCGTGTTCATCGGGAGGCAACGGAACGCGTGGGAGCCAACCGGTTGGGTCGGAACGGGATGCGTGGTCGTGTTCATCAGGAGGGCTTGGACGGAACAGGCGATGGAAACGAGGCCTGGCGTACCGCACAACGGAGGAAACGGACCTCCTACATTCGGAACGGGGTCCTGTTGATCGGGAGGGGTCTGGCGTACCACAAAACATAGGAAACGGACCTCCTACGGTCGAAACGGGGGTCCTGTTGATCGGGAGGGGTGTGGCGTACCGCAAAACGGATGAAACGGACCTCCTACAGTCAAAACGGGGGTCCTGTTCAACGGGAGGGGTGTGGCGTACCGCAAAACAGACGAAACGTACTTGTGTTGGAGCGCTACGGTCGAAACAGGGATCCTATTCATCGGGAGGGATCTGGCGTATCGCAAAACGGGACTCCATGGGATATTGTTCATCTCCACCGTCGACCTCCTCCAGCCTCCACGGGCTACCGTCGACTTCCTCCAGCCTCCACGGGCTCCTGTTCGTCCAACCTCCACCACGCACTACTCCACCGGCTACTGTTCAACCACCCCTCCACGGGCACCCCTCCACCATCTACTATTCATCCAGGCCTCCACACCACGGGGTCCTGTTCAACCACCCCTCCACGGGCACCCCTCCACCGTCTACTGTTCATCCAGCCCTCCACCACACCACGGGGTCCTGTTCATCCTCCCCCCCCCCCCCGGCAATGCTCACTGTTCATCCCAGAGGCAGCATCGATCGGCTTCAGTTAGCAGCAGTAGCGAAGGAATCGCTTGATCGGGTTCAGTTAACAGCCATCGATCGATCGCTTGGGTATAGTAACGCGTAGCCTGCAGTGCAATCGCTCGGGTTCAGTTAGAGCCCAACGCCTCGCTCGAGTTCAGTTAGAGCCAACGCCTCGCACACGCGTGCGTACGTGTACAAGAGAAACGTGCATCGCTCGGCCCCCGACCTCCCACCGTAACCGGGAACTCCCCGAAATTTTCCTCCCCTCGCTTCTACCACGGTATTTTCCGTCATTGACGGCCCAAAGAATGTCATGCAGCTGCGTCTCTAGCCCGTCCAGGACGAAAAGCCCATTTTTTTTCATGATTTTTTGTCATAGAAGTAGGATCCCACCACATCTATGATGATACCGGGTTTTGCCACAATTATCGTCATAGAAGTGTCATATGTATGACAGAATAAAAAATTTGTTCGGCCCAAAATGTCACGGATGTGTCTTTTTTTGTAGTTTAGTATCTCTACTTGGTGCAAAGAATTTGGCTAGCATGAGGGGAAAGGCAAGCTCAATCATGTTGGATGATCCATGACAATATAATTTATTTCAGATGTAAGAAAACATAACCCATTACGTTGTCTTCCTTGTCCAACGTCAACTCTTTAGCAGGTCATATTTTAATGAGTGCTCACAATCATAAAAGATGTCCAAGATAGTATATTTATATGTGAAGACCTCTCTTTCTTTATTACTTCCTATTAATTGCAACGATGACCAAAACTATGTTTGTTAACTCTCGACAACTTTTATTCATCATACTTTTTATATGTGAGCTCATTACTCTCCATAAGATCCATATGATCTCTTTTATTTCCTTTTTATTCTTTCTCTTTTCTTTTATTCCATTAAGATCATAGCAAGATAATCAAGCCCTGGACCCAACACTAATCTTTATTATATATAGCTCACGGACTCGATTACATAGAAGGATCATAAAGCAAAACTCACAACTATATCATACTAAAACTTTATTCTACTAGATCAAGATATTACCAAAAGGACTGAACTAAGAAAAACGGAAAAGATAGAAGTGATGGTGATACGATACAGGGGGCACTCCCCCAAGCTTCGCAGTTGCCAAGGGGAGTGCCCATACCCATGTGATTATGTCTCCTTTGTTTGTGAAGAAGATGGTGGTGATGATGGGTAGTCGCACATTGAGCGTAGGAGGTCTTCCAACTTGCGGATAATGCCCTTGAGTGCGGTGATATGCTCCTTCAACAAAATATTTTCACGTGTGAGATACTAGTTTTGTATACGAGCTAGCTCAATCATCTTGAAAGCTTCGATCTCAGTTGGGGTAAGAAGATTCTGATCAAGTTGAAGGATGTCTTCTGTTGCCGGAACTTTGTACTCCGTGGCCTTCTTGATCCCTTCATCCTTGTTGATCTCCATGGGTTCTTCTCTCTTCAGCTCTATCTTCATTAGCCAAGCATGGTTGCCCTCACTGTTGGAGGAGGAGGGAGACGACATGATGCTTGGCTTTGACAATCCTGGCAAAAAACAGCTCAAAACAAGAACAGGAGATTTTTGCATGATACAGTGGTCAAAACCTTTGGGAGGTTATATAATGAATTTTTACCGACCAAAATACGTGATGTGTAAGAAAACGGAGTCAGGAGAGCACACGAGGTTCCCATAAGGTAGGGGGCGCGCCCTCCACATTCGTGGAGCCCTCGTGTCCTTCCCGGACTGCTTCTTATTTTTCTATTCTTCTAAATATTCCAAAATGGAAGAAAATTTCCATTAGAACTGTTTTGGAGTCGTTTTACTTACCGTACCACATACCTATTCCCTTTCGGAGTCTGGAACGTTCCGGAAAGTGTCCCTTATGTATTCCTCCGGGGTTACGGTTTCAATAACATTGGTTTCAACATTTATAGGATTACCTGAGATATAATGTTTAATTCTTTGACCGTTCACCACCTTCGGATTTGTGCCTTTGAAGTTGTTGATTTTTATGGCACCGGAACGATAGACCTCCTCGATAACGTAAGGACCTTCCCATTTAGAGAGAAGTTTTCCTGCAAAAAATCTTAAATGAGAGTTGTATAGCAATACATAATCACCTACATTAAACTCATGCTTTTGTATTCTTTTGTCATGCCATCTTTTAACTTTTTCTTTAAATAATTTGGCATTCTCATAGGCTTGGGTTCTCCATTCATCAAGTGAGCTAATGTCAAATAACCTCTTCTCACCAGCAAGTTCGAAATCATAATTGAGCTCTTTAATAGCCCAATAAGCCTTATGTTCTAGTTCGAGAGGTAAGTGACATGCTTTTCCATAAACCATTTTATACGGAGACATACCCATAGGATTTTTATATGCAGTTCTATAGGCCCATAATGCATGATCAAGTTTCTTGGACCAATTCTTTCTAGATCTATTAACAGTCTTTTGCAAAATTAATTTGAGTTCTCTATTGCTCAATTATACTTGACCACTAGACTGTGGGTGATAAGGAGATGCAATTCTATGATTAACATCATATTTAGCAAGCATTTTATGGAAAGCACCATGAATAAAATGTGAACCACCATCAGTCATTAAATATCTAGGGACTCCAAACCTTGGAAAAATAACTTCTTTAAGCATCTTAATGGACATGTTATGATCAGCACTACTAGTTGGAATAGCTTCTATCCACTTAGTAACATAATCAACAGCAACTAAAATATGTGTGTATCCATTGGAGGCAGGAAAAGGTCCCATATAATCAAAGCCCCAAACATCAAATGGTTCAATAACAAGTGAATAATTCATAGGCATTTCTTAACGTCTACTAATATTACCAATTCTTTGACATTCATCACAAGATACAACAAACTTACGGGCATCCTTGAAGAGAGTAGGCCAATAAAAACCGGATTGCAATACCTTATGTGCAGTTCTATCTCCAGCGTGGTGTCCTCCATAAGCTTCGGAATGACACATGCGTAGGATCTGTTCCTGTTCATGCTCAGGTACACAACGTCTAATAACACCATCTACTCCTTCTTTATAAAGATGTGGGTCATCCCAAAAGTAATGTCTCAAATCATAGAAAAACTTTTTCTTTTTCTGGTATGTGAAACTAGGTGGTACAAATTTAGCAACAATATAATTAGCATAATTAGCATACCATGGAGCGGCATGAGAAGCATTTATGACATTTAATTGTTCATCGGGAAAGCTATCATCAATAGGTAGTGGGTCATCAAGAACATTTTCCAACCTAGGCAAGTTATCTGCAACGGGGTTCTCAGCTCCCTTTCTATCAATAATATGCAAATCAAATTCTTGTAGCAAGAGAACACATCTAATGAGTCTAGGTTTAGCATCTTTCTTTTCCATAAGATATTTAATAGCAGCATGATCCGTGTGAATAGTTACTTTAGAATCAACAATATAAGGTTTGAACTTATCACAAGCAAATATAACTGCTAAGAATTCTTTTTCAGTAGTAGCATAATTTCTCTCGGCATTGTCTAGAGTTTTACTAGCATATTGAATACATTTAATTTCTTATCAACTCTTTGTCCTAGAACAGCACCTACATCATAATCACTAGCATCACACATAATTTCAAATGGTAAATTCCAATCGGGTGGCTGGACAATAGGTGCAGAGATCAATGCTTTCTTAAGTATTTCAAATGCTTCTACGCAATCATCATCAAAAACAAATGGTATATCTTTTTGTAATAAATTAGTCAGAGGCCGAGAAATTTTTGAGAAGTCCTTAATGAACCTCCTATAAAAACCAGCGTGACCAAGGAAACTTCTTATACCTTTGATATCCTTGGGACATGGCATCTTTTCAATAGCATCAACCTTAGCTTTACCAACTTCAATACCTCTTTCAGAAACTTTATGCCCCAAGACAATACCTTCATTAACCATAAAGTGGCACTTCTCCCAATTCAAGACAAGGTTAGTTTCTTCACATCTCTGCAAAACTCGATCAAGGTTGCTTAAGCAATCATCAAAAGAATATCCATAGACGGAGAAATCATCCATGAAAACCTCACAAATCTTTTCACAAAAGTCAGAGAATATAGCCATCATGCATCTTTGGAAGGTAGCAGGTGCATTACATAAACCAAAAGGCATACGTCTATAAGCAAAAGTACCGAACGGGCAAGTAAAAGTGGTCTTAGATTGATCATCAGCTGACACGGGTATTTGAGAGAAACCAGAATAACCATCTAGAAAGCAAAAAATGTGTATGTTTGGATAATCTTTCTAGCATTTGATCAATAAAAGGTAAGGGGTAATGATCTTTTTAGTAGCCTTATTTAATTTGCGTTAATCAATTACCATCCTATAACCTGTAATAATTCTTTGTTGAATCAATTCATCTTTATCATTAGGAACGACAGTAATACCTCCCTTTTTAGGGACACAATGGACAGGACTTACCCACTGACTATCAGCAACGGGATAAACTATACCTGCCTCAAGGAGCTTTAGTATTTCCTTTCTTACCACTTCTTTCATCTTAGGATTCAGTCGTCATTGGTGATCATGAACTGGTTTGGCATCTTTCTCCAAATTTATTTTGTGTTGACATAGTGTGGGACTAATGCCCTTAAGATCATCGAGAGTATATCCAATAGCAGCATGGTGCTTCTTCAGAGTTTTCAATAATCTCTCTTCTTCATGCTCTGAAAGGTTAGCACTAATAATAACAGGATATATCTTTTTCTCATCAAGATAAGCATATTTAGGAGTATCAGGTAACGGTTTGAGCTCAAACACGGGATCACCCTTGGGTGGAGGGGGATCCCCTAGGATTTCGACAGGCAAATTGTGTTTCAGGATGGGTTCCTATTTAAATAATACTTCATCTATTTCCCTTCTTTCATTCATAAACATATCATTTTCATGGTCTAGCAAATATTGTTCTAAAGGATCACTAGGAGGCATGGCAATAGAAGCAAGACCAATAATTTCATCTTTACTAGGCAATTCCTCTTCATGGTGTTGTCTACGAAATTTAGAGAAATTAAATTCATGAGACATATCAGCTAAACCAATAGTAACAACATCCTTTTCGAAATCTATCTTAGCATTAACTGTGTTCAAGAAGGGTCTACCAAATATAATGGGACAACAGCTATCTTGTGGGGAACCAAGAATAAGAAAATCAGTAGGATATTTAGTTTTCCCATACAAGACTTCAACATCTCTAACAATTCCAATGGGTGATATGGTATCTCTATTGGCAAACTTAACGGTAACATCAATATCTTCTATCTCAGCAGGTGTAATATCATGCATAATTTCTTTGTATAAGTCGTGAGGTATAGCACTAGCACTAGCACCCATATCACATAAGCCATGATAACAATGATCTCCTATTTTAACAGAAATAACAGGCATGCCTACCACGGGTCTATGTTTATCTTTAGCACAAGGTTTAGCAATTCTAGCAGTCTCATCATAGAAATGAATAACATGCCCATCAATATTATCAGACAAGAGATCTTTAACAATAGCAATATAAGGTTCAACTTTAATTTGCTCAGGAGGTGTATAGGTTCTAATATTGCTTTTACGAACCACAGTTGAAGCTTTAGCATGATCTTTTATCCTAACAGGAAAAGGTGGTTTCTCAACATAAGCAGTAGGAACAATAGGATCATTATAAGTGATAGTCTTTTCTTCAACTTTAATAGGTGCAGCTACTTTTACTTCTATGGGAGGATGATATTTAAACCACTTCTCCCTAGGGAGATCAACATGACTAGCAAAAGATTCACAGAAAGAAGCTACTATTTCAGAGTCAAGTCCATATTTAGTGCTAAATTTACGAAAAACATTTGTATCCATAAAAGATTTAACACAATCAAACTTAGGTGTCATACCTGACTTCTTACCTTCGTCAAGGTCCCAATCTTTAGAATTGCGTTTAATTCTTTCCAATAAACCCCATTTGAATTCAATAGTCTTCATCATAAAAGAGCCAGCACAAGAAGTATCGAGCATGGTGCGATTGTTATCAGAAAGCCGAGCATATAAATTTTGAATAATTATTTCTCTTGGAAGCTCATGATTGGGGCATGAATATAACATTGATTTAAGCCTCCCCCAAGCTTGAGCGATGCTTTCTCCTTCGCAAGGCCAAAAATTATATATATATATAACTGCGATCACAATGAACAAGATGCATAGGATAAAACTTCTGATGAAATTCCAATTTCAATTGTTTGTAGTTCCATGATCCCATATCATCACATAGCCTATACCATGTCAATGCATCTCCCTTCAAAGATAAAGGGAAGACCTTCTTCTTAATAACATCATCGGGCACACTTGCAAGCTTAAATAATCCACAAACTTCATCCACATATATTAGGTGCTCATCAGGATGCATTGTTCCGTCTCCTGCAAAAGGATTATCTAGCAGTTTTTCTATCATACCCGAAGGAATGTCAAAGTAGATATTTTCATTTTCAGTAGGTTCAATAGGTTGAGGAGCAACTCTTTGCTCTACTGGTCGGGGTGAAGATACCCCGAACAAGCCCCTCAGAGGATTACTTTCCATAGTAACAAGTGACAGTAAATTTCAGCACACTATATAAATTTTTCCTTACCAAATTCCACCTACCAAAGGAGCTTCACTCCCCGTCAACGGTGCCAGAAAAGAGTCTTGACGACCCACAAGTATAGGGGATCTATCATAGTCCTTTCGATAAGTAAGAGTGTCGAACCCAATGAGGAGCAGAAGGAAATGATAAGAGGTTTTCAGCAAGGTATTCTGTGCAAGCACTAAAATTATAGGTGACAGATAGTTTTGTGATAAGATAACTTGTAACGAGCAACAAGTAACAAAAGTAAATAAAGTGCAGCAACGTGGCCCAACCCTTTTTGTATCAAAGGACAGGCCTGGACAAATTCTTATATAGAGAAAAGCACTCCCGAGGACACATCAGAATTATCGTCAAGCTAGTTTTCATCACGTTCATATGATTCGCGTTCGGTACTTTGATAATTTGGTATGTGGGTGGGCCGGTGCTTGGGTACTGCCCTTACTTGGACAAGCATCCCACTTATGATTAACCTCTATTGCAAGCATCCGCAACTACAACAGAAGTATTAAGGTAAACCTAACCATAGCATGAAACATATGGATCCAAATCAGCCCCTTACGAAGCAACGCATAAATTAGGGTTTAAGCTTATGTCACTCTAGCAACCCATCATCTACTTATTACTTCCCAATGCCTTCCTCTAGGCCCAAATAATGGTGAAGTGTCATGTAGTCGACGTTCACATAACACCACTAGAGGAAAGACAACATACATCTCATCAAAATATCAAACGAATACCAAATTCACATGACTACTAATAGCAAGAATTTTCCCAAGTCCTCAGGAACAAACGTAACTACTCACAAAGCATATTCATGTTCATAATCAGAGGGGTATTGATATGCATATAGGATCTGAACATATGATCTTCCACCAAATAAACCAACTTGCATCAACTACAAGGAGTAATCAACACTACTAGCAACCTACAGGTACCAATCCCAGACTTATAGACAAGAATTGGATACAAGAGATGAACTAGGGTTTGAGAGGAGATGGTGCTGGTGAATATGTTGATGGAGATTGGCCCCCTCCCGATGAGTGGTGCGTTGGTGATGACGATGGCGATGATTTCCCCCTCCCGGAGGGAAGTTTCCCCAGCAGAACAGCTCTGCCAGAGCCCTAGATTGGTTCCGCCAAGGTTCCGCCTCGTGGTGGCAGAGTCTCGTCCCGAAAGCTGGCTTATGATTTTTCCTCATCGAAATACTCCATATAGCAGAAGATGGGCATCGGAGGGCCACCAAGGGGCCCACGAGGCGGGGGGCGCGTGCCCAGGGGGGTAGGGCGCGCCCCCACCCTCGTGGGCAGGGTGTGGGCCCCCTCCGGAACTTCTTGCGCTCAGTATTTTTTATATATTCTGAAAATGACTTCCGTGAAGTTTCAGGACTTTTGGAGCTGTGGAGAATAGGTCTCTAATATTTGCTCCTTTTCCAGCCCAGAATCCCAGCTGGCGGCATTCTCCCTTTTTATGTAAACCTTGTAAAATAAGAGATAATAGGCATAAGTATTGTGACATAATGTGTAATAACAGTCCATAATGCAATAAATATCGATATAAAAGCATGATGCAAAATGGCCGTATCAAGTTCCCAGCAAGATTCTTGCCGGGAACATTTGCGAGGCCCCGGCAAGGCTCGCACACGGCAAGGTTCCGCCGCCCTGCTAGCGCTCCAGTGCAATGACTAGACTGCCTGGCTGGCAAGCGCGTCTGTGGTGGCATGCTGATCTTCGTGAAGATCTTGCCACCGCTCCAGCGTAGCGGCCAGCCAGTCAGCTTGGCATTGCATGCCTCATTATCCCGGCTGCATGTCAATATGGGGTGAGACGTCGACAGACGAGACGAGCTCTGTTTCCGTCCCAGATAAAGTTAGGGGCACGTAAACAACACATTTGATGCATTTGTCCTAAGACGTCAGTGATAATTAAGCATGTACATTGTAGCTACTTTACACCTCCCGTATGCATGTACGCCACTGTGGTAGCCCCTTGGTATAAAAGGAGGCCCAAGGCGATGCAGGAAGGGACTTTTTGGACTTTCCAGCCCAGTTTGCATGCGTAGAAGCTAGCCGAAGCTCAAGAATGCTCAATAAACTAAAAGTAGGACTAGGGTTTTGCGCTTCTCAACAGCCCGAACCTAGGTAAAAATCCCTCGTGTTGATCGTTCGATCTGCTCTTTGCGCACTCCTCTTCCCGGCCAAACCGTAGAGGGGATCCATGGAATCCCATAGGTGTTGTTCCCCGATAAAAGGAATAAACATTATTTTCTGTTTGGGAACCGCCTATGATGTATCTAGCATGGAAAGTGTTGGGAATTACTCGGTCGTTTTCGTTGACGGGAAAATTATGCCTCTCAATTTTTTTATCTATTAATTTTTGCTTCGAGCTCTGGCACCTCTACAAATCCCTACTTCCCTCTGCGAAGGGCCTTTCCATTTACTTTAGGCAAATTTTATTCTTACTTGAGTCTCCATCTTCTCTTATAAAGCACCAACTAAGGGGCACTATGATCGTACTTGAGCATTGGATGTAGCTAATATGTGTTGGTGTACTAAAGTTTGGGCCTTTTTAGTACCCCTTACTTGTGCACGGGCAGTTGCAGCCGTACCCGTAGCAAGGCCTGACGAGGACAACTAGAGGCGAGTACTAGAAGACCAAGACGGCATCTGAGCCAGTAATCAGAGAACATAAGACAAGCTGAGCCCGCAGCAAGGTTCTTGCCAGGATGGTTTCCAAGCCCCGACAAGCTCCTTGCCGGAATCATTGGCGAAGCCCCAGCAAGACCACTACCCTTGAGGTTGAGAGCTCTGACACCATCGACAATGTCAAGACCAAGATCCAGGGGAGTCTTCTATTGCGGAACATAGTAATTCAAAAAAAATCTTACGCACACGCAAGATCCATCTAGGTGATGCATAGCAACGAGAGGGAAGAGTATGTCTATGTACCCTCGTAAACCGAAAGCGGGAGCGTTATGAAACGTGGTTGATGTAGTCGAACGTCTTCGCGATGCAAACATTCAAGTACAGAACGCACGGCACCTCCATGATCTGCACACGTTTAGCTCAGTGACATCCCTCGTACTCTTGATCCAGTTGTGGCCAAGGGAGAGTTTCGTCAGCATGACGGCATGATGACGGTGATGATGAAGTTACCGACGCGGGGCTTCGCCAAAGCACTACAATGATATGACCGAGGTGGAAGTCTGTGGAGGGGGGCACCGCACATGGCTAAACAATCAACTTGTGTGTCTATGGGGTGCCCCCCCTCCGTATATAAAGGGGTGGAGGAGGGGCCGGCCGGTCAGCTTGGGCGTGCCCCCAAGGGGGGAATCCTACTACTAGGAGTAGGTTCCCCCTTTCCTAGTCCTAATAGGAGGGGGAAGGAAGGGAGAGAGGGGAGGAAGGAAAGGGCCCCCCCCTCCCAATTCGGATTGTGCTTGGGGGCGCGCCCTCCTCTTGGCCTTCTCCTCTCTCTTCCACTAAAGCCCATGTAGGCCCATTAAGCCCCTGGGGGGTTCCGGTAACCTCCCGGTACTCCGGTAAATGCCCGAACTCATCTGAAACCATTCCGGTGTCCAAACAAAACCTTCCAATATATCAATCTTCATGTCTCGACCATTTCGAGACTCCTCGCCATGTCCGTGATCACATCCGGGACTCGGAACTACCTTCGGTACATCAAAACACATAAAATCATAATACCGATCGTCATCGAACGTTAAGTGTGCGGACCCTACGGGTTCGAGAACTATGTAGACATGACCGAGACTCATCTTCGGTCAATAACCAATAGCGGAACCTGGATGCTCATATTGGTTCCTACATATTCTACGAAGATCTTTATCGGTCAAACCGCATAACAACATACGTTGTTCCCTTTTTCATAGGTATGTTACTTGCCCGAGATTCGATCATTGGTATCTCAATACCTAGTTCAATCTCGTTACCGGCAAGTCTCTTTACTCGTTCTGTAATGCATCATCCCGCAACTTACTCATTAGTCACATTGCTTGCAAGGCTTGATGTGCATTACCGAGAGGGCCCAGAGATACCTCTCCGATACCCGGAGTGACAAATCCTAATCTTGATCTATGCCAACTCAACAAACACCATTGGAGACACCTGTAGAGCATCTTTATAGTCACCCAGTTACCTTGTGACGTTTGATAGCACACTAAGTGTTCCTCCAGTATTCGGGAGTTGCATAATCTCATAGTCATCGGAACATGTATAAGTTATGAAGAAGGCAATAGCAATAAACTAAATGATCATAGTGCTAAGATAACAGATGGGTCAAGTCAATCACATCATTCTCTAATGATGTGACCCCATTCATCAAATGACAACTCATTTCTATGTTTAGGAAACTTAACCATCTTTGATTAACGAGCTAGTCAAGTAGAGGCATACTAGTGACACTCTATTTGTCTATGTATTCACACATGTACTAAGTTTCCCGTTAATACAATTCTAGCGTGAATAATAAACATTTATCATGATATAAGGAAATATAAATAAAAACTTTATTATTACCTCTAGGGCATATTTCCTTGAGTCTCCCACTTGCACTAGAGTCAATAATCTAGATTACATTGTAATGATTCTAACACCCATGGAGTCTTGGTGGTGATCATGTTTTTCTCGTGAGAGAGTCTTAGTCAATGGGTCTGCAACATTCAGATCTGTATGTATCTTGCAAATCTCTATGTCTCCCTACTTGACTTGATCGCGGATGGAATTGAAGCTTCTCTTGATGTGCTTGGTTCTCTTGTGAAATCTGGATTCCTTTGCCAAGGCAATTCCACCAGTATTTTCACAAAAGATTTTCATTGGACCCGATGCACTAGGTATGACACCTAGATCGGATATGAACTACTTCATCCAGACTCCTTCATTTGCTACTTCCAAAGCAGCTATGTATTCCACCATGACGCTCTGCTTGGGACTGCACCAACTGACAACTACACCGTTCAATAAAAATATGTATCCGGTTTGTGACTTAGAGTCATCCGGATCAGTGTCAAAGCTTGCATCGACATAACCGTTTACGACGAGCTCTTTGTCACCTCCATAAACGAGAAACATATTGTAACACCCACGATGTGGCTATATCTCCCACGTGTCGAGACACGACTTAGAGGCATAACCACGTGGTGGTTTTGTCGCAAGAGGGGTAATCTTCACACAATCCCATGTATTGAATAAGAAGGGGATAAAGAGTCGGCTTACAATTGCCACTTCACACAAATAACAAGTTAAACATACATTATCCAGAATACAATCAAGGTCCGACTACGGAACCAAAATAAAAGAAGACAACCCCAAATGCTAGATCCCCGATCGTCCCAACTGGGCTCCACTACTGATCATCAGGAAACGAAACGTAGTAACGACCCAGATCCTCGTCAAACTCCCACTTGAGCTTGGTTGCGTCACCTGCACTGGTATCATCGGCACCGGCAACTGTTTGGAAGTATCTGTGAGTCACGAGGACTCAGCAATCTCACACCCGCGAGATCAAGACTATTTAAGCTTATGGGTAGGATAAGGTAATGAGTGGAACTACAGCAAGCGCTAAGCAAATATGGTGGCTAACATACGCAAATAAGAGCGAGAAGAGAAGCAACGCAACTGTCGAGAAGTTAGAAGTGATCAAGAAGTGATCCTGAAACTACTTACGTTCAAGCATAACACAAAACCATGTTCACTTCCCGGACTCCTCCGAAAAGAGACCATCACGGCTACACACGCGGTTGATGCATTTTAATTAAGTCAAGTGTCAAGTTCTCTACAACCGGACATTAACAAATTCCCATCTGCCACATAACCATGGGCACGGCTCTCGAAAGTTTATACCCTGCAGGGGTGTCCCAACTTAGCCCATCACAAGCTCTCATGGTCAACGAAGGATATTCCTTCTCCCGGAAAGACCCGATCAGTCTCGGAATCCCGGTTACAAGACATTTTGACAATGGTAAAACAAGACCAGCAAGACCACCCGACTGTGCCGACAAATCCCGATAGGAGCTGCACATATCTCGTTCTCAGGGCACACCAGATAAGCTAAGCATTAAAGTACCAACATAACCCAAGTTGCCAAGGGACAGTCCCGCACGGTGCTCTAGTTTGGACCAACACTCAGAGGAGCACTGGCCCATGAGGTAAAATAAAGATGACCCTCGGGCTCCGGAAACCCAAGGGAAAAAGGCTTAGGTTGTTAGGCAAATGTAAAACCAAGGTTGGGCCTTTCTAGAGGAGTTTTATTCAAAGCGAACTGTCAAGGAGTTCCCATAACACCCAACCGCGTAAGAAACGCAAAATCAAGGAACATAACACCGGTATGACGGAAACTAGGGCGGCAAGAGTGGAACAAAACACCAGGCATAAGGCCAAGCCTTCCACCCTTTACCAAGTATATAGATGCATTAATTAAATAAGATATATCGTGATATCCCAACATATCCATGTTCCAACATGGAACAAACTGCAAGGCACCTACAACTAGCAACACTATAAGAGGGGCTGAGCAAAAGCGATAACATAGTCAAACAACAGTTTGCTAGGAAGGTGGGTTAGAGGCTTGACATGGCAATATGGGAGGCATGATAAACAAGTGGTAGGTAGCGCGACATAGCGGTAGAGCGAACAACTAGCAAGCAAAGATAGAAGTGATTTCGAGGGTATGGTCATCTTGCCTGAGATCCCGCAAGGAGGAAGAACGAAACCATGAAGAAGGGAAATGGTCGTAGTCGAACGATTCCTCACAACTCTAGAACGAAACCGAAGCTAACGAGAGAAGCAAACCAGAAAGAAGCAAGCAACATAGTAAACAACCATCACATAAACATGGCATGATGCACAATCAAGTATGATGCATGTCCGGTTTAAATATGCATGGCATGGCAAAGTGCACAGACAAAACTACAAGTTAAGTGGAGCTCAATATGCAACGAGATGCATATTGACAAAACAGCACATCCTTTTATTTAGTTCGCTCTCGGTTAGAAACTCAACAATATTAAATGTTGGTTATCATGGCAAGAGGTGAAACATAAGTAAACTACACATTTAGGCATTTTAAATAAGGCCGGAACAACAAACAACAATTCCTGAAAATCCCCACATGCATTTAGCAATATAAAGGAAACAACAATTATAAACATTTTAAATGTTGTTATCATGATGCAGATGACATATACAAGTTTTATGCAATTTTTGTTAAAAGTTGACATGAACATGTTATGAAGCATTTGTCATCGTGGCGGAAACAAAAGGGGTGCCACGACAACGGAAATGGTGCCACGGCAACATTCCGGTTCCGGTAACTCGATTGAGACGTCGGTGCAAAAGAAAGGGCGGAGAGAGTCACGCAAGGATGGTGGGGTGATCCCAGATTCCGGGTGTCCCACGGGTTCGCGGCAAGGCTAATGAGGAACGTGCAAGGATCAATTCGGACATGGTGCAAGCAAGTTGTGCATCTCATACATCACACAACATTCGTCCACGGCGGTCGTCTCGACGTTATACCTTAGAAGCGTGCATCTCCGGAGCGGTTCGAGTTCGACAGGATGTAGATAGAAGTAGTTGTACACTCGGTCCACGGCGACGGTAGAGGTACTCGCGAAAGTCGCACACGAGTCTTGTGGCCCATGGTTCTTCGGGCCACGGTAGTTGTACACGTCCGTAGGTGTTCAGGGTCGTCGGTAGAGGTACTCGTGACGATAGTGGAACTTGATGTGTATGGTCCACCGGTCTTCGTGATGGTAGTCGTACATGCTCTGATGGTCGGGGTCGGTAGAAGTACTCACGGCGATAGGGGAAGTAGTGGTACACATCTCGCGTTTGTGCTACATGGGTCATCGGCGACGGTAGATGTACACGGTAAAAGTAGTGGTACTATGCGTCAATTGTCGTAGTACTTGGCGTCTTCGGACTTGCCAGTCTCAGTTCTTGCGACGGTAGTGGTTCCCATATCAACATAGAGTAGTTGTACTTGACGGTCATGATGGTTCCACATCGATCGTAGAGGTCCATGTATCGTAGATGTTCGGGGTCAACAGTAGTGGAACTTGGCGCACCCTAGTGCCATCGGCTTCTTGGCGTTCCAAAACAAAGACTACAAGGGGCCTCGGGTGGTGGTGGTGCAGCTCTACACCCCACAGGAGGAAGAGCTTGGGCAAAAGGCATCCATGGTGGCCAGAGCCAGGGTGGATGATGAAGCAACGGTCTCGCGGTTGAAGACGAACGACGACGGCGCGGGTAACAGTGGAGGTCAGAGGGCGTGGCGGTACGCTGAGGACGGCCGGCGAGGCATGGCGGTCGAGGTCGCCAAGAAAGGGAGGCGGCAGGGGTGCGGCGATGCTGATGGCCTTGCGGGCCATGCCGGGGACGGGCGAAGCTGTGATGAGGAGGCCGGGGTGCAGAAGATGGCGATGAGGAGAAGCAAGAGGAGAGGCAGTGCAGGAGGTCCGGCGCGGCGTCCTAGCGAGGCACGGTGCGGAGGAGGCGATGGGCAGAGACGGGTGGGATGAGGGAGCCATGGGAAGCGGCTGCGCTGGAGGCACGAGGTGGAGGAAAGGAGGAGGAGGTCGGGCGCAATGAGGGAGAGGAGGGGATCGAGCGAGGCAGCGCTCGCTGTCTCCTGGCGGCGCGAGGGGAAAACGAGAGGGAGAGGAGGGGATCGGGCAGGGGAGAGGGTTAGGGTTAGGTGGGAGTGGGGCGGCTGGGCCTGGGAGGCCTCGGTGCAAATGGGCCACAGAGATGACCCAGCTCGGCTGCGGAGAAGCAGGTCGGCCTGGCCGCTGGGCTCTCTCTCTCTCTCCTTATTTTCTCCTCGCTGCCATTTTCTTTCAGAAAAAAAACAAAGAAAGAAAAGGAGAGGAAGAAAAGGATAGAGAAAGAATTTGTGAAGGAAGCCAATATCCTCGGCTCACCAAAATGAGATTGATCCAGGAAAATACGTTTGGCACCGCTTAGAAGGATTGCATTCGAACATATTTGAATGTGATTCAAATAAGTTTGAATTAGGAAAACATATTTGAAGAGTCCAAAAATGTTCAGAATTTTTGTGGAGATCGGGAAAACGATGACAGAAATTATGGGCAAAGTTTGAGGACAAAACTTGAAGTAGAAAATACATGGAATTATTTTGCAAATGTGTTAGAATATTTATTATAGCTCCCTAATATATTGGGAGGATATGTTATATAGAGAAATCACCATGTGAGTTCCCTCAATTTAAATAGATCAAATATCTATGCATTTTATTTAGTTGAGTTTTAAAAAAACGAAATGGCATGATAACATGATGCAATGCACAAGATGCAAATATAAATGCAACCGACAAAACTCGGAAAACATGGAAGGCATCTGAAGCGTCGGTCTCGGGGCGTTACACATATCCTTAGTCCTTTTCAGGTATTTCAGGATGTTCTTGACTGCTGTCCAATGATCCACTCCTGGATTACTTTGGTACCTCCCTGCTAAACTAATGGCAAGGCACACATCAGGTCTGGTACAAAGCATTTCATACATGATAGAACCTATGGTTGAAGCATAGGGAATGACTTTCATTTGCTCTCTATCTTCTGCAGTGGTCGGGCATTGGATCTTACTCAACTTCACACCTTGTAACACAGGCAAGAACCCTTTCTTTTCTTGATCCATTTTGAACTTCTTAAAAACTTTATCAAGGTATGTGCTTTGTGAAAGTCCAATTAAGCTTCTTGATCTATCTCTATAGATCTTGATGCCCAATATATAAGCAGCTTCACTGAGGTATTTCATTGAAAAATTCTTATTCAAGTATCCTTTTATGCTATTCGGAAATTCAGTATCATTTCCGATTAACAATATGTCATCCACATATAATATCAGAAATGCTACAGAGCTCCCACTCACTTTCTTGTAAATACAGGCTTCTCCAAAAGTCTGTATAAAACCATATGTTTTGATCACACTATCAAAGTGTATATTCCAACTCCGAGATGCTTGCACCAGTCCATAAATGGATCGCTGGAGTTTACACACTTTGTTAGCACCTTTTGGATTGACAAAACCTTCTGGTTGCATCATATACAACTCTTCTTTAAGATATCCATTAAGGTATGTAGTTTTGACATCCATTTGGCAAATTTCATAATCATAAAATGCGGCAATTGCTAACATGATTCGGACGGACTTATGCATCGCTATGGGTGAGAAGGTCTCATCATAGTCAACTCCTTGAACTTATCAAAAATCTTTCGCAACAAGTCGAGCTTTGTAGACAGTAACATTACCATCAGTGTCAGTCTTCTTCTTGAAGATCAATTTATTCTCTATGGCTTGCCGATCAACGGGCAAGTCAACCAAATTCCATACTTTGTTCTCATACATGCATCCCATCTCAGATTTCATGGCCTCAAGCCATTTTGCGGAATCTGGGCTCATCGTCGCTTCCTCATAGTACGTAGGTTCGTCATGGTCAAGTAACATGACTTCCAGAACAGGATTACCGTATCACTCTGGTGCGGATCTTACTCTGGTTGACCTACGAGGTTCGGTAGTAACTTGATCAGAAGTTTCATGATCATCATCATTAGCTTCCTCACTAATTGGTGTAGGAATCACTAGAACTGATTTCTGTGATGAACTACTTCCCAATAAGGGAGCAGGTACAATTACCTCATCAAGTTCTACTTTCCTCCCACTCACTTCTTTCGAGAGAAACTCCTTCTCTCGAAAGGATCCATTCTTAGCAATGAATATCTTGCCTTTGGATTTGTGATGGAAGGTGTACCGAACAGTCTCTTTTGGGTATCCTATGAAGACACATTTCTTCGATTTGGGTTCGAGCTTATCAGGTTGAAGCTTTTTCACATAAGCATCGCAACCCCAGACTTTAAGAAACAACAACTTGGGTATCTTGCCAAACCACAGTTCATAAGGTGTCATCTCAACAGATTTCGATGGTGCCCTATTTAACGTGAATGCAGCCGTCTCTATAGAATTAGCGGTAAATCAGTAAGAGACATCATAGATCAAACCATATCTAATAAAGTGCGGTTACGATGTTCGGACACACCATTACGCTGTGGTTTTCCAAGTGGCGTGAGTTGCGAAACTATTCCGCATTGTTTCAAATGAAGACCAAACTCGTAACTCAAATATTCCCCTCCACGATCAGATCGTATAAACTGTATTTTCTTGTTACAATGATTTTCCACTTCACTCTGAATTTTTTTGGACTAATGTTTCAGACTTATGTTTCATCAAGTAGATATACCCATATCTGCTCAAATCATCTGTGAAGGTTAGAAAATAACGATACCCGCCATGAGCATCAACACTCATCGGACCGTATACATCATTATGTATTATTTCCAATAAGTTTGTTGCTCGTTCCATTGTTCCGGAGAACGGAGTCTTAGTCATCTTGCCCATGAGGCATGGTTCGCAAGCATCAAGTGATTCCAAAAGTCCATCAGCATGGAGTTTCTTCATGCGCTTTACACCAATATGACCCAAACGGCAGTGCCACAAATAGGTTGCACTACCATTATTAAACTTATATATTTTGGCTTCAATACTATGAATATGTGTATCACTACTATCAAGATTTAGTAAAAATAGACCACTCATCAAGGGTGCATGACCATAAAATATATTACTCATATAAATAGAACAACCATTATTCTCTAATTTAAATGAATAACCCTCTCGCATCAAACAAGATCCAGATATAATGTTCATGCTTAAGCTGGCACCAAATAACAATTATTTAGGTCTAAAACTAATCCCGAAGGTAGATGTGGCGGTAGCATGCCGACGGCAATCACATCGACTTTGGAACCATTTCCCACGCGCATCGTCACCTCGTCCTTAGCCAATCTTCGCTTAATCCGTAGCCCCTGTTTTGAGTTGTAAATATTAGCAATAGAACCGGTATCAAATACTCAGGCGCTACTTCGAGCATTAGTAAGGAACACATCAATAATATGTATATCAAATATACCTTTCACTTTGCCATCCTTCTTATCCGCCAAATACTTGGGGCAGTTCCGCTTCCAGTGACCAGTCCCTTTGAAGTAGAAGCACTCAGTCTCAGTCTTAGGTCCAGACATGGGCTTCTTCACTTGAGCAGCAACTTGCTTGCTGTTCTTCTTGAAGTTCCCCTTCTTCCCTTTGCCCTTCTTCTTGAAACTGGTATTCTTGTTGACCATCAACACTTGATTCTCCTTCTTGATTTCTACCTCTGCAGCATTTAGCATTGCGAAGAGCTCAGAAATTGTCTTATCCATCCCTTGCATATTATAGTTCATCATGAAGCTCTTGTAGCTTGGTGGCAGTGATTGAAGAACTCTATCAATGACACTATCATCGGGAAGATTAACTCCCGGCTAAGTCAAGTGGTTGTGGTACCCAGACATTCTGAGTATGTGTTCACTGATAGAACTATTCTGCTCCATTTTGCAGCTGTAGAACTTATTGGATACTTCATATCTGTCAATCCGGGCATTTGCTTGACATATTAACTTCAACTCCTGGAACATCTCATATGCTCCATGACGTTCAAAAACGTCGTTTAAGTCCCGGTTCTAAGCCATAAAGCATGGCACACTGAACTATCGAACAGACATCAGCTTTGCGCTGCTAGACGTTCTTAACGTTGTCAGCAGCATCTGCAACAGGCTTGTCACCCAGCGGTGCTTCTAGGACGTAATTCTTCTATGTAGCAATGAGGATAATCCTCAAGTTCCAGACCCAGTCCATATAATTGCTACCATCATCTTTCAACTTAGCTTTCTCTAGGAACACATTAAAATTCAACAGAACAACAACATGGGCCATCTATCTACAACAACATAGACCTGCAAAAAACTATCAGGTACTAATTTCATGATAAATTAAAGTTCAATTAATCATATTATTTAAGAACTCCCACTTAGATAGACATCCCTCTAATCATCTAAGTGATCACGTGATCCACATCAACTAAACCATGTCCAATCATCACATGAGATGGAGTAGTTTTCAATGGTGAACATCACTATGTTGATCATATCTACTATATGATTCACGCTCGACCTTTCGGTCTCCGTGTTCCAAGGCCATATTTGCATATGCTAGGCTCGTCAAGTTTAACCCGAGTATTCTGCTTGTGCAAAACTGGCTTGCACCCGTTGTATGTGAATGTAGAGCTTATCACACCCGATCATCACGTGGTGTCTCGGCACGACGAACTATAGCAACAGTGCATACTAAGGGGAACACTTGTACCTTGAAATTTAGTGAAAGATCATCTTATAAAGCTACTGCCGAACTAAGCAAAATAAGATGCATAAAGGATAAACATCACATGGAATCAAATAAGTGATATGATATGGCCATCATCATCTTGTGCCTTTTGATATCCATCTCCTAAGCACCGTCATGATCACCATCATCACCAGCTTGACACCTTGATCTCCATCAAAGCATCGTTGTCGTCTCGCCAACCATTGCTTCTACGACTATCGCTACTGCTTAGTGATAAAGTAAAGCAATTACATGGCGATTGCATTTCATACAATAAAGCGACAACCATATGGCTCCGGCCAGTTGCCGATAACAATGTTACAAAACATGATCATCTCATACAAAAATTTATATAATCACGTCTTGACCATATCACATCACAACATGCCCTGCAAACACAAGTTAGACGTCCTCTACTTTTTTGTTGCAAGTTTTACGTGGCTGCTACGGGCTTCTAGCAAGAACCGTTCTTACCTACGCATCAAAACCACAACGTAGTATAGTGATTGCTTTTTGATCTTCAGAAAGAACCCTGTTCATTGAAACCGATTCAACTAAAGTTGGAGAAACAGACACCCACTAGCCACCTATGTGCGAAGCACGTCGGTGGAACCAGTCTCACGTAAGCATACGCGTAATGTCGGTCTGAGCCATTTGATCCAACAATACCGCTGAATCAAGAATCAATCTCTTGACACAAGCAATATGTATATACCCACGCCCACAACTCCTTTGTGTTCTACTCGTTCATATAACATCTACGCATAGACCTGGCTTGGATGCCACTGATGCGGAACGCAGTAATTTCAAAAAAAAACCTACACACACGCAAGATCCATCTAGGTGATGCATAGAAATGACAGGGAATACTATGTCTATGTACCCTCGTAGACCGAAAGCGGAAGCGTTATGAAACGCGGTTGGTGTTGTCGAACGTCTTTGCGATCCAACCGATCAAGTACCGAACACACGGCACCTCTGCAATCTGCACACGTTCAGCTCGGTGACGTCCCTCATACTCTTGATCCAGCTGAGGCCATGGGAGAGTTTCGTTAGCACGATGGCGTGATGATGGTGATGATGAAGTTACCGATGCAGGGCTTCGCCTAAGCACTACAACGATATGCCGAGGTGGAATTGTGGAGGGGGGCACCGCAGATGGCTAAACAATCAACTTGTGTGTCTATGGGGTGCCCCCCTCCCCCGTATATAAAGGGATGGAGGAGGGGGCCGGCCGGCCACCTTGGGTGCGCCCCCAGGGGGGAATCCTACTCCTACTAGGAGTAGGTTCCCCTTTCCTAGTCCTAATAGGAGGGGGAAGGAAGGGAGAGAGGGGAGGAAGGAAAGGGGGGTCGGCCCCCTCCCAAATTGGATTGGGCCTGGGGGGCGCCCCTCCTCTTGGCCTTCTCCTCTCTCTTCCACTAAAGCCCATGTAGGCCCATTAAGCCCCCGGGGGGTTCCGTTAACCTCCCGGTACTCCGGTAAATGCCCGAACTCATCCGAAACCATTCCGGTGTCCAAACATAACCTTCCAATATATCAATCTTCATGGCTCAACCATTTCGAGACTCCTCGTCGTGTCCGTGATCACATCCGGGACTCCGAACTACCTTCGGTACATCAAAACACATAAACTCATAATACCGATCGTCATCCAATGTTAAGCGTGCGGACCCTACGAGTTCGAGAACTATGTAGACATGACCGAGACTCATCCCCGGTCAATAACCAATAGCGGAACCTGCATGCTCAAATTGGTTCCTACATATTCTATGAAGATCTTTATCGGTCAAACCGCATAACAACATACGTTGTTCCCTTTGTCATCGGTATGTTACTTGCCCGAGATTCGATCGTAGGTATCTCAATACCTAGTTCAATCTCGTTACCGGCAAGTGTCTTTACTCGTTACGTAATGCATCATCCCGCAACTCATGTCTATGGTTAGGAAACTTAACCATCTTTGATTAACGAGCTAGTCAAGTAGAGGCATACTAGCGACACTCTGTTTGTCTATGTATTCACACATGTACTAAGTTTCCAATTAACACAATTCTAGCATGAATAATAAACATTTATCATGATATAAGGAAATATAAATAACAACTTTATTATTGCCTCTAGGGCATGGTTCCTAAAAGCAGGACTAGGGTTTTATGCTTCTCAGCAGCCCGAACCTGGGTAAAAATCCACCGTGTTGATCGTTAGATCTGCTCTTTGCGCACTCCTCTTCCCGGCCAAACCATAGAGGGGATCCATGGGATCCCATAGGTGTCGTTCCCCGAAATATGCGAGTGGGTTTCATGAATGGATCAATGATTGAGCATGATGGGCTAGGGATAACTTTCTTTAGTGTTGATGTTTTGAATGACATGGTTGCTTATTGTTATGCTTGAGTATTGAAATCTTCATGTCAAAACTAGACTATTGCTTTGAACCATATAAAAGTCCAAATGTCCATGCTACAAAACAAAAGAATACGTGATGAACATGTTAGGCAACATTCCACATCAAAATTTTGTTTTTATCATTTACCTACTCGAGGACGAGCAGGAATTAAGCTCGGGGATGCTAATATGTCTTCAACGTATCTATAATTTTTGATTGTTCCATGATGTTATAATATCAAGCTTGGATGTTTTACAATCATTTTATGGCAACTTTATCATTTTTTGGACTAACCTATTGAATAGTTCCTAGTGCCTACGTCGCGGAAAATCAATACCAAACGGAGTCCAAATGCAGCGAAACTTTTTGGAGAATTTTTATGGACCAGAAGACACAACTTGGGCCAAAGAAGTACGACAGGGGTGCCTCGAGGGGGGCACGACCCACCTGCGCGTGCTTATGGACCCAGGCGTGCCCTGGTGGGTTGTGCCCACCTTTGTGGCCTCCCACACCGCCTCTTCGCCCTATAAATACCCAAATATTCCAGAAACCCTGGGGTAGTCGATGAAACACAATTCCAGCCGCCGCAAGTTCCAGAACCACCAGATCCAATCTAGATACCATCACGAAGGGGTTCACCATCCTCATTAGTGCCTCTCTGATGATGCGTGAGTAGTTCATCTCTAGCGACCCAACCTCAAACGGTCGAATCTCTGTGCATAAGTGTCATCCCTGGATCGGTAATGCTGACACACATAGTACTTCGAAGGATTTATAACAGAGTAGCAATCACACACTTATTACATCGATAGTCTCAAGAGAGAACTTAATACAATAAATATGGCTTAAGGCCATCTAAATACGATAACAGCGGAAGGCTTGGAAGATAAAGTGAGTCCATCAACTCCAACGGCATAGCTGAGTGCACAACAATGACGTAGCGCACCTTACTCTTCGTCTGAAAAGTCTGCAACATGATACGTTGCAGCCCGAAAACGGTTCAGCACATGGAATATGCTGGCAATATAAAATAGTAGAGTAATGAAACAAGTAAAGTCTATCACTACATGCATATATGGCTGGTGGAGGCTCTATGGTTATAATGTTTTTGCGAAAAGCCAATTTTTTCCTACGACAAAGGAATACATTTTATTAACTATCATGGTAGTTGTTAAACATCAAGAAGGTTCCTCCAACTCAATCCCCATTAAGTAGTATTAACAACCCAACAAATTAATTTAGAGTGATGAGATCAACATGATAATCCAAGAACCAGATACTCGAGATGTCCATAACTGGGGACACGGCTAACCATCATTAGTTTGTACACTGTACAGAGGTTTGCGCACTTTTCCCCACAATACTTGATCTCCTCCGTTGTATTTCTCGCACTGCATGATGTTTGAGAAACGGATAACCGAGACACAGTCTTTCCGAAACATTAACTCTTTACTCTGGGTGGACAGTTACACCTACTTTCCCCTACATTTGCTAGCCCACCACTGAAAGAGGTCATGCAACATACTCAACTATGATCCCATAATAGCTTGTGGCTGCACACGGAAGTTTCTAGCATGAATAATCTTATGATCCCTTTCAGCTTGGGTGGCAAACCATAGGATGATCACACGGGTGCTCCGGGATATCCTAGGACAACACTAGATTCTCCAGGTGCCCGCAACCAATCCACCCAGATGTGTATTTAAGTCTCCACCTTAAGTTAACCATTAATTAACAATCTCACATCGGTCATGGATACACTCAAACCCAATCCACGTCTACGAGCATAGCATGGCAATAAATAGCATAATGTGGAAGTAACTCCCAAGGGTTTGATAACAAAAGGGCAATAGGTTCTACTTCATCATCTACTTCCCAAAACCCACATGGTAAGAGATCCTACTCATGCAATGTTTGAGGGTTGAAACTAATGCATAAAACTGGGTAATAAAGGGGTATGATCAATGTGTTACTTGCCTTGCTAATGATCTGCAAAACCTAGTGACTTGTAGTCGCACGCTGCGCACTCCGGGAATTCTATCGCAAACAAACAATAGCATACATAATTACTCAAGAAAATATGCAAGGGTAAAACTTCAAATAAGAAGATCCAAACTGAAAGTTCAACTGAAGAGGTTCGATTTGCGAAAAGAATCGATCAAAACGGAGGTACGAAACTAAAAGAACGGTCAAAAATAACTTCGAATACAAATATGCTTGCAACCAAATTTTAATTTTTCAAAAACCTTGTTCAAGTTGATTAGAAATAAAGAGGGGTTTGAGACGAAGATTTTGGCATTGGTTTCACTGGATTTGGACAAATGGTTAAGAAATGGCGAGGGTTTGAAGATCAAGGGCTAATCTGCGATAAAAATAATCGCGGATAGGCCCCTGGCCGAAAATGAAATAAAAAGAAAAGACTAATGAACGAACGTTCGCTGTCTGAACCTAACCGGTGAACAACGTTCGTTAAAATGAACGAATGGACGAATGTCCGCTAAATAAATAAACTGACGAAAACCGTAAAAACGCATCTAGGGTTTTTAAAGAAAAATCGGCTTTACCTAAAAACCAAAAGAAACCGGGCAGATCGGATCGGATCGGCGGCGGCTCCGGCGGCGTGCGGCGACTCCGGCGATGCGGCAGCTGGCGGCGTGTGCGGCGGTGGTGCTAGGGTTTCGGGCGACGGGCTCTGGTGGGCTTGGACGGCTCCCTCGGCCGGCTTATAAAGCCTGAGCGGACAGAGTCCGGCTCGGGCACGACCCGTTAGGTCGGTTTATTTTTTTAACGGTTCCGCCGAGAAAAATCCTAATTAATTAAATAAAAATTTAAAAATGTCAAAACAAATTTTCACCGTCTTAATAAAATATTTAGAACAAAGTGAACATTTTCTTGGCCTAAAATGCAATTTTGAAAAATGCACATTTTTCTAATTCAAATAAAATAGCAACAAAAATTCAAATCAAATAATTTATTTCATTTTAACATTTTCCTCCAATATTTCATTTATTTTGGAGAAGTCATATTATCTCCTCTCATATATTTGTTTAATATGAAATATTTTTGGAGAAAAAATAATAAAACCAAAATGATCCACTTTTCAATATTTGAGAAAATTCAAATATGAAAAATAATAAAATCCCCAACTCTCTCCGTGGGTCCTTGAGTTGCTTGGGATTTTGGGATCATAAAGCCAAAATGCAAATGAAATATGATATGAATATGATGACCTATGTATATAACATTCCAAATTGGAAATTTGGGATGTTACAAACCTACCCCCCTTAAGGTGAATCTCGCCCTCGAGATTCGGATTGGCTAGAAAATAGGTGTGGGTGGTCTTTCCGTAGATCATGCTCTCGTTCCCAGGTGGCTTCATCCTCAGTATGGTGGCTCCACTGAACTTTGCAAAACTTGATAACCTTGCTACGTGTGACTCGGCTGGCAAACTCGAGAATCTTTACTGGTTTCTCCTCATAGGTCAGATCACTATCCAGCTGAATTGCTTCCAGGGGCACTATATCTCTTAGAGGAATATCGACCATCTCAGCATGACACTTCTTCAACTGGGAAACGTGAAACACATCATGAACTCCTGACAGTCCTTCGGATAACTCCAACTTGTAGGCTACTTCTCCCATACGTTCCAAAACTCGGTATAGTCCTACAAATCTTGGGGCTAACTTTCCCTTAACTCCAAAACGTTTAACTCTTCGCAGAGGTGACACACGAAGATAGGCTCTGTCTCCGATTTCATAGACTACCTCCTTGCATTTTGAGTCTGAATAACTCTTCTGCTTGGACTGGGCTACCTTCAGTCTGTCCCGTATCATTTTAACCTTGTCTTCTGACTCTTTGATCAAATCTGGTCCAAACAACTGGCCTCTCCAACTTCATCCCACATCAACGGTGTTCTGCACCTTCTTCCATACAATGCTTCGAAGGGTGCCATCTTCAGACTGGCTTGGTAACTGTTTTTGTATGAGAACTCTGCGTAGGGCAAATTATCATCCCAACTAGATCCATAATCTAGCGCACAAGCCCTCAACATGTCTTCCAGAATCTGATTAACTGTCTCAGTTTGTCCATCTGTCTACGGATGAAAGGCTATATTGAACTCTAGCCTGGTGCCCAAAGTCTGGTGCAGCTGGTGCCAAAACTTTGAAGTAAACTATGTCCCTCTATCCGATACGATAGTCCTCGGAACTCCATGCAGACATACGATCATGGTCATGTATATCTTGGCCAACTTCGCACTTGTATAGGTGGTTTTCACTTGGATAAAGTGAGCCACTTTGGTCAGATGATCCACAACTACCCAAATAGAATCATATCCCGATGAGGTTATGGGCAATCTAGTGATAAAATCCATGCCAAGCTTGTCCCACTTCCATTCGGGAATCGGCATAGGTTGCAATAATCCTGCTGGCTTTTGATGTTCTGCCTTCACTCTCTGACATACATCACATACGGCTACATACTCGGCAATATCCTTCTTCATACCAGTCCACCAGAAACGCTCCTTCAAATCCAAATACATCTTGGTGTTTCTGGGGTGTATCGAGTATGGCGAGTCATGAGCTTCCTGAAGTATCAACTTCCTGATCTCTGCATTATTGGGTACATAAACACGGTCCTCAAACCACAAGGTGGCATGCTCATCCTCACGAAAACCCTTGGCTTTTCCTTTGCTCATCTTCTCCTTTATCTCGGCAATTTTCTTATCATCCTTCTGAGCTTCTCGAATTTTCCCCAATAATGTTGACTGAATTTCTAATGCTGCAACAAAACCTGTTGGGACTATCTCCAAACGTAGCTCCCTGAGATCTTCGGCTAACTCCTTTGGAAATCCTCCGCTTACGAGGGTATTGGCGTAACTCTTCCGGCTTAAGGACTCTGCTATGACATTGGGCTTGCCTGGATGATAGTGCACCTTCATATCATAATACTTTATAAGCCCCAACCATATCCTTTGCTTGAGATTCAACTCCTTCTGTGTGAAAATGTACTTCAAACTCTTATGATCCGTGTACACATCACAATGATTCCCAATAAGGAAATGTCTTCAGGTCTTGAGCGCATGCACTACTGCAGCTAACTCCAAATCATGTGTGGCATAATTCAACTCATGCGGTCGAAGCTGACGTGAGGCATAAGAAACAACTCTTCCGTCTTGCATAAGTACACCTCCAAGTCCTAAGCAAGAAGCGTTGCAATACACTTGGAAATCCTTGCGTATATCCGGCAGAATCAACACTGGGGCTGTAACCAAACATTTCTTCAACTCCTGGAAACTTGCCTCACATTCATCGGTCCACTTGAAATTGGTGTCCTTCTTCAACAACTCCGTCATAGGCTTCGCAATCTTAGAGAAATTCTCAATGAATCTCCGATAATATCCCGCGAGTCCAAGAAAACTGCGGATCTCTCCAACTGAGGTGGGTGCCAACCACTCAGTGACTGACTGAACCTCAGTAGGGTCTACTGTTATACCTTCTCCTGATATAAGATGTCCAAGGAATCCAACTTCCTTCAACCAAAACTCACATTTTCTGAACTTGGTGTATAACTTATGTTCCCTGAGCTTCTCAAGAACTAATCGCAAATGCTCCTTCTGTTCCTCTTCATTCTTCGAGTATACCAAAATTCCATCAATGAACACCACGACAAATTTATCCAAGAACTCCATGAACACCTTATTCATCATACTCATGAAATAGGCAGGGGAGTTAGTCAATCCAAATGACATAACTGTGTACTCATATAGCCCGTACCTTGTGGTGAAGGCTGTCTTAGGTATATCCTGTTCTCGGATCTTCAGCTGGTGGTATCCTGATTGAAGATCGATCTTGGAAAATACTTTAGCTCCTTGCAGCGGGTCAAATAAATCATTGATCATCGGCAGTGGGTACTTGTTCTTGATCGTCACTTCATTCAATGCACGATAATCAACAACCATTCTCAAGGATTTATCCTTCTTCTCAACCAAGAGCACTGGGGCTCCCCATGGTGACGAGCTTCGTCGAATGTAACCTTTTTTCAACAACTCTTTAATATGTTTCTTAATCTCCTCCATATCATTCATGGGCATCTGGTATGGTCTCTTCAATATTGGTCCGGTGCCTGGCAACAGCTCTATCAAAAACTCAATGTCTCGATCCGGCGGCATGCCTGGTAGTTCCTCTAGAAATACATCCGAGTAATTCTTCACTACAGGCACTTCCTCCTGAACAACTCCCGTGAGAGAATTTACGTGGGTCCTCTTTGGTGTATGCCGGGATACATACTTAATCCTTTGTCCCTCCGGTGTGGTGAGTAGAATTGACTTACTGGCACAATCGATGTTTCCTCCATACATCGATAGCCAATCCATTCCCAATATCACATCCAATCCTTGTGACTCCAAAATTATCAAGTTGGAGGGGAAAACATGCCTACCTATGGTTAATGGCACCTGAAAACATCCTTGGCTTGCCATATGCTCCGCTCCTAGCGAGCTTACTAACATAGGTGTCCTAAGAACTTTGGTGGGCAACTTATACTTATCCACAAATCCCCTTGAAATGTATGAATGCGATGCACTAGTATCAAAAAGAATGATTGCAGTAAATGACTTAACCAAAAACTTACCTATCACTGCATCGAGCTGCTCTTCAACCTCCTCCACGTTCACGTGGTTCACCTGTCCCCTATTGAAAGGGTTGGGCTTCTTCCCAGAGCTTCCATTTCCATTTCCATTCTTTGCTTCAGAACACTCGGTGGCCTAGTGTCCAGTCTTCCCGCACTTGAAACAAGTAATGTGACTTAAATCCTTCTTGGCGGGCGTGCTTGGGTTAGAGCGGTTCTGGTTGCTGCCTGCTCCATGCTACCTCTTGAGCTTGCGTTGGATTTCCCCGAAGAGGAAGGGATGATGCAGCAGAGTAGCGTAAGTATTTCCCTCAGTTTTCGAGAACCAAGGTATCAATCCAGTAGGAGGCCACGCTCAAGTCCCTCGTACCTGCACAAAACGATAGCTACTCGCAACCAACGCGATTAGGGGTTGTTAATCCCTTCACGGTCACTTACGAGAATGAGATCTGATAGATATAATATTTTTGGTATTTTTGGTATAGAGATGCAAAGTAAAAAGTAAAAGCAAAGTAAAAAAGCAAAGCAAGATTAAAGTGATGGAGACTAATATGATGAGAATAGACCCGGGGGCCATAGGTTTCACTAGTGGCTTCTCTCAAGAGCATAAGTATTCTACGGTGGGTGAACAAATTACTGTTGAGCAATTGACAGAATTGAGCATATTTATGAGAATATCTAGGCATGATCATGTATATAGGCATCACGTCCGTGACAAGTAGACCGAAACGATTCTGCATCTACTACTATTACTCCACTCATCGACCGCTATCCAGCATGCATCTAGAGTATTAAGTTAAAAACAGAGTAACGCCTTAAGCAAGATGACATGATGTAGAGAGATAAATTCATGCAATATGAAATAAACCCCATCTTGTTATCCTCGATGGCAACGATACAATACGTGCCTTGCTGCCCCTTCTGTCACTAGGAAAGGACACCGCAAGATCGAACTCAAAGCTAAGCACTTCTCCCATGGCAAGAACTACCAATCTAGTTGGCCAAACCAAATGGATAATTCGAAGAGACTTGCAAAGATAACCAATCATACATAAAAGAATTCAAAGAAGATTCAAATATTATTCATAGATAGACTTGATCATAAACCCACAATTCATCAGTCTCAACAAACACACCGCAAAAAGAAGATTACATCGAATAGATCTCCACAACAGAGGGGGAGAATTTTGTATTGAGATCCAAAAAGAGAGAAGAATCCATCTAGCTACTAACTATGGACCCGAAGGTCTGAGGTAAACTACTCACACTTCATCGGAGGGGCTATGATGATGTAGAAGCCCTCCGTGATGACGGCCCTCTCCGACGGAGCTCTGAAACAGGCCCCAAGATGGGATCTCATGGATATACAGAAAGTTGCAGCGGTGGAATTAGTTTTTGGCTCCTCTTTTGATCGTTTGGGGGTACGTAGGTATATATAGGAGGAAGGAGTACGTCGGTGGAGCACCGAGGGGCCCACGAGGCAGGGGGCGTGCCCCCCACCCTCGTGATCGCCTCTCTGATGCCTTGGCGTAGGGTCCAAATCTCCTGGATCACGTTTGGTGAGAAAATCACGTTCCCGAAGGTTTCATTCTGCTTGGACTCCGTTTGATATTCCGTTTCTTCGAAACACTAAAATAGGCAAAAAAAAATAGCAATTCTGGGCTGGGCCTCCAGTTAATAGGTTAGTCCCAAAAATAATATAAAAGTGGAAAATAAAGCCCAATATAGTCCAAAACAGTAGATAATATAGCATGGAGCAATCAAAAATTATAGATACGTTGGAGACGTATCAGGCATCCCCAAGCTTAATTCCTGCTCGTACTCGAGTAGGTAAATGATAAAAGGAGAATTTTTGATGCGGAGTGCTACTTAGCATAATTTCAATGCAAATCTTCTTAATTGTGGTATGAATATTCAGATTAGGAAGATTCAAGACAAAAGTTCATATTGACATAAAGAATAATAATACTTCAAGCAAACCAACAAAGCAATTATGTTTTCTCAAAGTAACATGGCCAAAGAAAGTTTATCCCTACAAAATCATATAGTTTAGTCATACTCCATTTTCGTCACACAAGAATGCTCTCATCATGCACAACCCCGATGACAAGCCAAGCAATTGTTTCATACCTTAATAATTTCAAACTCATAAACTTTCACGCAATACATGAGCGTGAGCCGTGGATATAGCACTATGGGTGGAATAGAATGATGGGGGTTATGTGGAGAAGACAAAAAAGGAGAAAGTCTCACATCAACGAGGCTAATCAATGGGCTATGGAGATGCCCATCAATTGATGTTAATGCAAGGAGTAGGGATTGCCATGAAACGGATGCACTAGAGCTATAAATGTATGAAAGCTCACCAAAAGAAACTAAGTGGGTGTGCATCCAACTTGCTTGCTAACGAAGACCTAGGGCACTTGAGGAGGCCCATTGTTGGAATATACAAGCCAAGTTCTATAATGAAAAATTCCCACTAGTATATGAAAGTGATAACTCAAGAGACTCTCTATATGAAGAACATGGTGCTACTTTGAAGCACAAGTGTGGAAAAAAGGAATAGTAGCATTGCCCCTTTTTATTTATTTTCTTTTTTCTGGGGGCCTTCTTTTTCTTTGGCCTTTCTCTTTTTTTGGGACAATGCTCTATTGAATGATGATCATCACACTTTTATTTATTTACAACTCAATAATTACAACTCGATACTAGAACAAAGTATGACTCTATATGGATGCCTCCGGCGGTGTACCGGGATATGCAATGAATCAAGAGTGACAAGTATGAAAAAATTATGAACGGTGGCTTTGCCACAAATACTATGTCAACTACATGATCATGCTAAGCAATATGACAATGATGAATGTGTCATGATAAACTGGATGGTGGAAAGTTGCATGGCAATATATCTCGGAATGGCTATGGAAATGCCATAATAGGTAGGTATGGTGGCTGTTTTGAGGAAGATATAAGGAGGTTTATGTGTGAAAGAGCGTATCATATCACGGGGTTTGGATGCATCGGCGAAGTTTGCACCAACTCTTGATGTGAGAAAGGGCAATGCACGGTACCGTAGAGGCTAGCAATGATGGAAGGGTGAGAGTGCGTATAATCCATGGACTCAACATTAGTCATAAAGAACTCATATACTTATTGCAAAAATATACAAGCCATCAAAAACCAAAGTATTATGCGCATGCTCCTAGGGGGATATATTGGTAGGAAAATACCATCGCTCGTCCCCGACCGCCACTCATAAGGAGGACAATCAAATAACACCTCATGTTTCAAATTTGTTGCATAACGTTTACCATACGTGCATGCTACGGGACTTGCAAACTTTAACTCAAGCACTTCTCAAATTCACAATTACTCTACTAGCATGACTTTGATATTATTACCTCCATATCTCAAACCAATTATCAAGCATCCAACTTTTCTTAGTATTCAACACACTCAAAAGAAAGTTTCACAAATCTTGAATACCAAGCATGTTATTATTAAGCAAATTACCATGTTATTAAGACTCTCAAAATAGTTTAAGTGAAGCATGAGAGATCAATAGTTTCTTTAAAACAAATCCACCTCCGTGCTCAAAAATCTAAGTGAAGCACATAGGGCAAAATTATAACGCTCAAAAGATATAAGTGAAGCACATAGAGCAAAACTACTTAGCCAAAAGATATAAGTGAAGCACATAGAGTATTCTATCAAATTTTAATTCATGTATGGATCTCTCAAAAGGTGTGTACAGCAAGGATGATTGTGTCATACTAAAACACAAATACAGAAATAATACAAGACGCTCCAAGCAAAACACATATCATGTTGGTGAATAAAAATAAAGCTCCAAGTAAATTACCGATGGAAGTGGACGAAAGAGGGGATGCCTTCCGGGGCATCCCCAAGCTTTGACTTTTTGGTCTCCTTGGATTATCTTGTGGGTGCCATGGGCATTCCCAAGCTTAGGCTCTTGCCACTCCTTGTTCCATAATCCATCAAAAGAATTCACCCAAAACTAGAAAACTTCACAACACAAAACTTAAAGTAGAAAACTCGTGAGCTCCGTTAGCGAAAGAAAACAAAAGACCACTTCAATGTACTGTAATGAACTCATTCTTTATTTATATTGGTGTTAAACCTACTGTATTCCAACTTCTCTATGGATTATAAACTATTTTACTAACCATAGATTCATCAAAAGAAGCAAACAACACACGAAAAACAGAATCTGTCAAAAACAGAACAGTCTGTAGTAATCTGTAGCTAGCGCAAGATCTGGAACCCCAAAAATTCTAAAATAAATTGCTGGACGTGAGGAATTTATCTATTAATCATCTTCAAAAATAATTAACTAAATAGCACTCTTGAAATAAAAATGACAGCAGTTCTCGTGAGCGCTAAAGTTACTGTTTTTTAGAGCAAGTTCAACAAGACTTTCCCCAAGTCTTCCCAACGGTTCTACTTGGCACAAAAACTAATTAAGCACAAAAAAACACAACCAAAACAGAGGCTAAATAAATTATTTATTACTAAACAGGAGCAAAAAGCAAGGAATAAAAATAAAATTGGGTTACCTCCCAACAAGCGCTATCGTTTAACGCCCGTAGCTAGGCATAAAAGCGAGGATAGATCTAGGTATTGCCGTAGTAATAAGATAGATCGGTGAAACTCATTTCATATTCTCTACGTTCGGCAGCAAGTTTTCTTTGAGGCAAGAAAAAGTAATCAAAAGGGCTAAATTTAATAGGACAGAAGTCCCCAAGATCAATTTTAGGAGGTATAGGTTCCTCTTTCGGCCCTTCGTATTGTACAACCAATTCATCATTATAAGAATTCTTTTGACAGAACCTTGTGAGCCTAAACTCAAGACAACATCCTAGATCGTTATTTCGAATAGCCAAATCATCATTAAGTTCAGAGATTCTATCAATTAAAATATTGATTGGCACCTTTTTTCTGAGGTTTTCATTAAAAGCAACATAGTCAGGAGATTGAAAGCGCATAATTTCTTCTTGATCGAAGAGGATAGATTCTATGGGAGGACGGCCAGCGTCCACCCTATAGTGCGCAAAGATTTCTTTGGCTTATTTTATTATAAATCTGAATTCATGAGCCAAAAATATAGTAGCGGCACGCTTAACAGAGGAATGCTCAATATTAGAAAATTCTAGGAGAACTCTTTGTATAGATGGGTGCATATGCAGAAATTGCCTTTCAAGTTCAACGATAAGCATGGCAATAGCATTCGCAAGACTATTAGTTCTATGGAGAATAGAACCGCCCATAGAGGGCAAAGCACTGGCACAAGTAAAGAAATCTTGAATAACTCCTTTTCCAATAATATTACCACTACCGATTCGAAATCTTTTTATATGGTAGGTAGGGGGTTCTTCAGCAGGAGCATCAGAATTTTACATGATATTGTTATCGCCCATATTGGCGATAACTTCCCCAATTTCATACATAATGACAAGCAAGAAAACTAGCACACGAGCAAACAAGAGCAAACGGAAAGGAGAGGGAGGATAGAGAGAGAGGGCTAATAAAACGGCAAGGGTGAAGTGGGGGAGAGGAAAATGAGAGGCAAGTGGCAAATAATGTAATGCGAGAGATAGGGATTGTGATGGGTACTTGGTATGTTGACTTTTTGCGTAGACTCCCCGGCAATGGCGCCAGAAATCCTTCTTGCTACCTCTTGAGCTTGCGTTGGATTTCCCCGAAGAGGAAGGGATGATGCAGTAGAGTAGCGTAAGTATTTCCCTCAGTTTTTGAGAACCAAGGTATCAATCCAGTAGGAGGCCACGCTCAAGTCCCTCGTACCTGCACAAAACGATAGCTACTCGCAACCAACGCGATTAGGGGTTGTCAATCCCTTCACGGTCACTTATGAGAGTGAGATCTGATAGATATAATATTTTTGGTATTTTTGGTATAGAGATGCAAAGTAAAAAGTAAAAGCAAAGTAAAAAGTAAAAGCAAAGTAAAAAAGCAAAGCAAGATTAAAGTGATGGAGATTAATATGGTGAGAATAGACCCGGGGGCCACAGGTTTCACTAGTGGCTTCTCTCAAGAGCATAAGTATTCTACGGTGGGTGAACAAATTACTGTTGAGCAATTGACAGAATTGAGCATAGTTATGAGAATATCTAGGCATGATCATGTATATAGGCATCACGTCTGTGACAAGTAGACCGAAACGATTCTGCATCTACTACTATTACTCCACTCATCGACCGCTATCCAGCATGCATCTAGAGTATTAAGTTAAAAATAGAGTAACGCCTTAAGCAAGATGACATGATGTAGAGAGATAAATTCATGCAATATGAAATAAACCCCATCTTGTTATCCTCGATGGCAACGATATAATACGTGCCTTGCTGCCCCTTCTGTCACTGGGAAAGGAAACTGCAAGATCGAACCCAAAGCTAAGCACTTCTCCCATGGCAAGAACTACCAATCTAGTTGGCCAAAGCAAACGGATAATTCGAAGAGACTTGCAAAGATAACCAATCATACATAAAAGAATTCAGAGAAGATTCAAATATTATTCATAGATAGACTTGATCATAACCCCACAATTCATCGGTCTCAACAAACACACCGCAAAAAGAAGATTACATCGAATAGATCTCCACAAGAGAGGGGGAGAACTTTGTATTGAGATCCAAAAAGAGAGAAGAAGCCATCTAGCTACTAACTATGGACCTGAAGGTTTGAGGTAAACTACTCACACTTCATCGGAGGGGCTATGATGATGTAGAAGCCCTCCGTGATGACTGCCCTTTCCGGTGGAGCTCCGGAACAGGCCCCAAGATGGGATCTCGTGGATATACAGAAAGTTGCGGCGGTGGAATTAGGTTTTTGGCTCCTCTTCTGATCGTTTGGGGTACGTAGGTATATATAGGAGGAAGGAGTACATCGGTGGAGCATCGAGGGGCCCACGAGGCAGGGGGCGCGCCCTAGGGAGGGGCGCCCCCACCCTCATGACCGCCTCTCTGATGCCTTGGCGTAGGGTCCAAGTCTCCTGGATCACGTTCGGTGAGAAAATCACATTCCCGAAGGTTTCATTCCGTTTGGACTCCGTTTGATATTCCGTTTCTTCGAAACACTGAAATAGGCAAAAAAACAGCAATTCTGGGTTGGGCCTCCGGTTAATAGGTTAGTCCCAAAAATAATATAAAAGTGGAAAATAAAGCCCAATATAATCCAAAACAGTAGATAATATAGGATGGAGCAATCAAAAATTATAGATACGTTGGAGACGTATCACTCCATTCCAGTTTCCATTCTTGGGGACACTGTGGTTATGCGAACTTCCTCTAGTGTGGGTATGGCCTCCATGGTTATGGGTATATCCTCCCGAGTTTGGGGTAAAACGAGGCTTCTGCTGAGCTCCTGAATTGTACTTCCTTGTCCATTCTTCCTTCTGCGGCTCTCAATTTGCTGCTGCTTTCCTTCAATCATAAGAGCCTTATCTACCAACTCCTGGTAGTTGTTAAATGTTGCCACCATTAACTGCATACTCATCTCATCATTCAGCCCTTCCATAAACTTCTCCTGTTTCACGGCATATGTAGCCACGTCATTTGGGGCATAGCAGGCTAACTTACTGAACTCATCCACGTATTGCCCCCACAGTACAATTTCCTTGGCGCAAGTTGCGAAACTCACGCCTCTTCATGCTCATAGACCAAGTTGAGACATGAGCAGTGCGGAATGCTTGTTGAAACTGCTCCCAAGTGACATTGGCTATAGGGAAAGTGGCTGTGTAATTCTCCCACCATGATGCTGCAGGTCCATCCAATTGGTGTGCGGCAAAATGCACCTTCTCAGCATCTGTGCAACCTGCAGTGGTCAATTCCCTTCCAATCCTGCGTAGCCAGTCATCTGCAACTATGGGCTTGGTGCTACTGGAAAATACCGGCAGTTGTAACCTCAGAAAACGGGCTAAGTTTTCAACTGGAGGTGGTGGCAGTGGATTGTTGTTATTGTTGTTGTTGTTGCCTTGATTCTGAACTAGCAACAGCATCAGTGCATTCTGCTGTTGGATCAATTGAGTGAGCTCCGGTGGGAAGACAAATCCGGGGTCACGTCTCGGAGGCATCTGATGGGTATAGAGGGGAACGATTAAAATAGAATGATGTCTAGTGAGAAACACTACCCATATGCACATGAGACAAACACAATCATATCACACCAAATCAATTTCAAGCAAGGGCATACAATCGATCTAATTATCGTTACAGTGCTCGGACTACTAATATATACATGGGGGGATACTACTAATAATATGGTGGTCTACTAGAAATTTTGATCAGTGGAAGACTACATGACATCTGCTCCAGCTTCGTCTTCATAATCATCATCACTGGGGTCAGAGTCGGTGTCGTCGATGATGATGTAGTCCTTGGGGTGGTCATCATCTCCTCCTGGCACAGGGTCTCCCATGAATACTCCTAGCTTCCTTGTCAGGTCGTCATTCATCTCCACTAGTACGGTGATTTCCTCCTTGTATCCGTCGTGTGTAGACTTGAGTTCCTCCTCCAGCTCCACGTTCCTAGTCATCAACTTCTTTGGGTCTATCATGCTTGCGCACATTTGGTTCTCCTAGCGACGAATGTGCTGGTTTAACTCCTGGATGTAAGCTGCAATGGACCTGTCCTTCCTGGTGCTGATCATCTCCCATTGTCATCTCGGCACCCACATATCTGGTAGATAGTGTCCTTAAGATCCTTGTGATAAACTTCGCCAATGCGTCCTATGGCGATGTGGGCTGCCATGCTCTTTCCTAGACTCCAGGTTGGTGCATCAAAGGAAAACTATATGGGCTCAGTTACTGGCGTGAATGTCCTTCCTGGAACTTGAACTCGAATCATCCAACGCTCTTCCTCTAGTAAAGTGGCAGTGTAGGTCCCGTTGAAGCTTGGTATTCCAATGTTCAGGTACCTAGTGACTTCCTTCAAGTGTCGTCCAAAAGGTGTGTCTTCATACGGCTGTGTAAACTTGTTCCTTGTGTCCGCCATCCTATAGAGTAGAAAATGGAGAGGAGTCCGAAATGGGTAGAGAAGAGTGACCTATGGCTTATCTTAGTGGTCGTGTCCTACATTCAGCGTGTGCTCTGATACCATCTTGTAGCGACCCGACCTCAAACGGTTGAATCTCTATGCATAAGTGTCATCCCTGGATCGATAATGTTGACACACACAGTACTTCGAAGGATTCATAACAGAGTAGCAATCACACACTTATTACATCGATGGTCTCTAGAGAGAACTTAATATAATAAATATGGCTTAAGGCCATCTAAATACGATAACAGCGGAAGGCTTGGAAGATAAAGTGAGTCCACCAACTCCAACGGCATAGCTGAGTGCACAACAACGACCTAGCGCACCTTACTCTTCGTCTGAAAAGTCTGCAACATGATACGTTGCAGCCTAAAAATGGGCCAGCACATGGAATATGCTGGCAATATAACACAGTAGAGCAATGAAACAAGTAAAGGCTATCACTACATGCATATATGGCTGGTGGAGGCTCTATGGTTATAATGTTTTTGCGAAAAGCCAATTTTTCCCTAGAACAAAGTAATACATTTTATTTAACTATCATGGTAGTTGTTAAACATTGAGAAGGTTCCTCCAACTCAATCCCCATTAAGCAGTATTAACAACCCAACAAATTAATTTAGAGTGATGAGATCAACATTATAATCCAAGAACTAGATACTCAAGATGTCCATAAACGGGGACACGGCTAACCATGATTAGTTTGTACACTCCGCAGAGGTTTGCACACTTTTCCCCACAAGACTCGATCTCCTCCGTTCTATTTCTCGCACTGCATGATGTTTGAGAAACGGATAACCGAGACACATTCTTTCAGAAACATTAACTCTTTACTCTGGGTGGACAGTGACACCTACTTTCCCCTACATCTGCTAGCCCACCACTGAAAGAGGTCATGCAACATACTCAACTATGCTAGAGCCCATAATAGCTTGTGGCTGCACACGTAAGTTTCTAGCATGAATAATCTTATGATCCCTTTGAGCTTGGGTGGCGAACCATAGGATGATCACAGGGGTACTCCGGGATATCCTAGGATAACACTGGATTCTCCAGGTGCCCGCAACCAATCCACCCAGATGTGTATTTAAGTGGCCACCTTAAGTTAACCATTAATTAACAATCTCACATATGTCATGGATACACTCAAACCCAATCCACGTCTACGAGCATAGCATGGCAATAAATAGCATAACGTAGAAGTAACTCCCAGGGGTTTGATAACAAAAGGGCAATAGGTTCTACCTCATCATGTACTTCCCAAAACCCACATGTTAAGAGATCCTACTCATGCAATGTTTTAGGGTCGAACCTAATGCATAAAAACTGGGTAATAAAGGGGTATGATCAATGTGTTACTTTCCTTGCTAATGATCCGCAAATCCTAGTGACTCGTAGCACGCTGCGCACTTCAGGAATTCTATCGCAAACAAACAATAGCATACATAAGCACTCAAGCAAAGATGCAAGGGTAAAACTTCAAATAAGAAGATCCAAACCAAAAGTTCAACTGAAGAGGTTCGATTTGCAAAAAGAATCGATCAAAACGGAGGTACGAAACTGAAACTACGGTCAAAAGAACTTCGAATACAAATATGCTTGCAACCAAATTTTAATTTGTCAAAAACCTTTTTCAAGTTGATTAAACAGAAAGAGGGGTTCGAGACGAAGATATTGGCATTGGTTTCACTGGATTTGGACAAACGGTTAAGAAACGGCGAGGGTTTGAAGATCAGGGGCTAATCTTGCGATAAAAATAATCGCGGAAAGGTCCCTGGCCGAAAATAAAATAAAAAGAAATGACTAACGAATGAACGTTCGCTGTCTGAACCTAACCGGCGAACAACGTTCGTTAAAACGAATGAAGGGACGAACGTCCGCTAAATAAATAAACCGACGAAAATCGAAAAAACGCATCTATGGTTTTTAAAGAAAACCGGTGATTTTACCAAAAAACAAAAAAAAACGGGCGGATTGGATCAGATCGGTGGCTCCGGCGGCGTGCGGCGACTCCAACGAGGCAGCAGCGCGGGCGGGGGCGGCAGCGGGCAGCGCGTGCGGCGGCGGTGCTAGGGTTTCGGGCGACGGGCTCTGGTGGGCTGGGGCGGCTCCCTCGGCCGGCTTATAAAGCATGAGCGGACAGAGTCCGGCTCAGGCACGACCCGTTAGGTCGGTTTTTTTTAACGGTTCCGCCGAGAAAAATCCTAATTAATTAAATAAAAATCTAAAAATGCCAAAACAAATTTCCATCGTCTAAATAAAATATTTAGAACAAAGTGAACATTTTCTTAGCCTAAAAATGCAATTTTGAAAAATGCATATTTTTCTAATTCAAATAAAATAGCAACAAAATTTCAAATCAAATAATTTATTTCATTTTAACATTTTTCCTCCAATATTTCATTTATTTTGGAGAAGTCATATTATCTCCTCTCATATTTTTTTAATATGAAATGTTTTCAGAGAGAAAAATAATAAAACCAAAATGATCCACTTTTTAATATTTGAGAAAATTCAAATATGAAAAATATTAAAATCCCCAACTCTCTCCGTGGGTCCTTGAGTTGCTTAGGATTTTGGGATCACAAAGCCAAAATGCAAATGAAACATGATATGCATATGATGACCTATGTATAACATTCCAAATTGGAAATTTGGGATGTTACATCATCATAGACCTACGGGTCCGTAGGCAGTAGCTAGATGGCTTCCTCTCTCTCTCTCTCTTTTGATTCTCAATACAATGGTCTCTTAGAGATCTATTTGATGTAACTCCTTTTTGCGGTGTGCTTGTTGGGATCCGATGAACTTTGAGTTTATGATCAAATATATATATCCATGAAAGTTATTTGAGTTATTATCTCTTATATGCATGATTATTTATAGCCTCGTATTTCTTGTTCGAATCTTTGGTTTAGTTAGGCCAACTAGATCGAAATTTCTTGCGACGAGAAGAGGTGCTTTCTGATGGGTTCGATCGTGCGGTGTTCTTTTCCAATGACAAAAGGGAAGCCGACACTTATGTATCATTGCCATTAAGGATAACAAGATGGGGGTCTATTTCTACATAAATAGATCTCGTCTACATCATGTCATCGTTCTTATTGCATTACTCCATTTCTCCATGAACTTAATATGCTAGATGCATGCTGGATAGCGGTCGATGTGTGGAATAATAGTAGTAGATGCAGGAAGGAGTCGGTCTACTAATCTTGGACATGATGCCTATATAATGATCATTTCCTGGATATCGTCATGATTATTTGAAGTTCTATCAATTGCCCAACAGTAATTCGTTTACCCAACATTTGCTTTTTTTTCTCGAGAGAAGCCACTAATGAAAACCACGGCCCCCGGGTCTCTTCCTTAATATATTTGCCTTTGCAATCTATTTTCCTTTGCTTTTATTTTCATATATACTAAACCAAAAATACTCTGCTGCAATTTATTTTATCCGAGATCTATTTATCCCATCTATCATATTTTTATCACGTCTGTTTGCCAATTTTTGGCGCCGTTGCCCGAAAGGGGTTGACAACCCCTTTAGTACGTTGGGTTGCGAGCATTTGTTATTTGTGTGCAGGTGTCGTTCATGTAGTGTTGCATGGTTCTCCTACTGGTTCGATAGCCTTGGTCTCATCACTGAGGGAAATACCTACCATTGTTGTGCTGCATCACCCCTTCCTCTTTGGGGAAATACCGACGTAGTTCAAGCAAACATCAAAAGGAATTTCTGGCGCCGTTGCCGGGGAGACATCATGAACATCTACCATGTTCCTAATCACAAATCTCATCTCCTCGCAATTTACATTATTTTCCATTTGCCTCTCGTTTTCCTCTCCCCCACTTCACAAAAATTTGCCATTTTATTCGCCCTCTTTTTTGTCCGTCGTTTTCTCGTTGGATCTATCTTTTTGCTTGCAATCATGAGTAATTTAAGTATGACAGCAACAGATGATGGACTAACTCCTAAGATTGGACATACGGGCAATCTGGATGCTAAAACTTCTATCTTGGGGCAAGGGAATGTTATGGGAAAAGAACGTATCCAAGAAATTTTCAATTGTGTTGGAAATCTAAGTCTTGATGATGGTCCTATACTTAGAAATACTAGATCTTATGTGGATGCTATTTCAGCACTAGTTCTGAAACTTGAAAGTAAATTTATCCGTACTCATCCTACTTTGCAAAGGTTGTTCTTTGAGCTTCCCATAATAAAGAATCCTAAGGCTAAAAAGTTGGTCACTCTTGTTCTTATGAATGAATTTGACTACATATTACGGGAAGCTAGGGAAATCTTTGATTTTTATGGTATGAATCGTGAAAAGCCCGTGATAGATAAAATTCCTTACAATAGTGATTATGCGTTAATACATTTGCTTGGGGATAATCAAATCTTTGATGACAATCTTAAAAAGGAAGTCCCTATTTTAGATATAATCCAACAAGTTTTCAATAATATTAATCAACATTACTCTTGGATTGTTGCCGGAAATCAAAGGGGTTATGATGTTAAGCAACTTAATAGTGCTAAGGTTTCTATGGATAATATGTTTTATGTTGTTTTTACGAAACCTCATGATGAAAACACCTCTAAAGAAATTAAGAAGAAAGATGACAAAACTTAGATCCTCGCATTATTCCTAGCTAGGGGCATGCAACAATAGCGCTTGTTGGGAGGCAACCCAATGAATAAAATTTATTTTTGCTTTTTGCTTCTTGTTCTTGAGTGTTAGCACAATTATGCTACTGTTATGATTGTGTTTTTTGTGTTTTAATTAGTGTTTGTGCCAAGTAAAGCCTTTAGGATCTTCTTGGGTGATAGTTGACTTGATCTTGCTGAAAAACGGAAACTTTTGTGCTCACAAAAATAATTTTTATTTTTATCCAGAGCGTGATAAAATACCAATTATTTTTGCACAAGATTAATATGCAAATTTCTCAGGACATCCTAATTCTTTGGAGTTACATAAGTATTCGAAATACCCAGATTGTTACAGACTGTTCTATTTTTGACAGATCTTGTTTTCTTTGTGTTGTGTGCTTGTTTTGATGATTCTATGGTTTCCTTTGAAGAGTTTTTTCCATAGAAAAAAGTTGTAATATAGTAAATATAATACAAGAACAAAATATGAATTGGTTTGCAATAGCACTTATAGTAGTGATTTGTTTTCTTATACTAATGGATCTCACGAAGGTTTTGTTGAGTTTTGTGTGATTGAAGTTTTCAAGTTCTGGGTTATTTTACGATGGATGAAGGAATAAGGAGTAAGAAGAGCCTAATTTTGGGGATTCCCATGGCATCCCAAGCTATTATCCAAACAGAAGCAAGCAACTAAGCTTGGGGATGCCTCGAGTGGAATCCCCTCTTTCTTCTAACGAATATCGGTATTTTACTCGAAGCTATATTTTTATTCGTCACATACTATCAATTTTGCTTGGAGCGTCTTGTATGATATGAGTCTTTGCTTTTTTTCTTTGTGTTTAAGTCTTGAATCCTTGCTGGACACACCTATTTGAGAGAGCCAAAATTATGCCATGACTTGTTAGAATTGCTCTCTATGCTTCACTTAAATATGTATGAGCTATGGAATTGCTCTAGTGCTCCACTTATATCTTTTTGAGCATGGTGTGCATTAGTATTTTTGAAGAAATTCTCTCTTGCTTCACTTAGATTTATTTGAAAGTTAGTAATTTTTTTAAGAAATTCTTTCTTGCTTCACTTAAATTAATTTGAGAGAAAGCAACACATGAAAATTAGTCCCGAAGTGACAGATATCCAGGAAGGATATAATAAAAACTTTCATGAAGATCATTGGACAAAATAAACTTGATTCCTTGTAATAGTTTTGAGAGATGATGATGTGATATGTGAGTCATGTTGATGAGTAATTTTTCTTTAGTAAGAATATTGATGTTAAGGTTAGTGATTCCCTATGCAAGCACGAAAGTCAATAGTTGTGCAATGAAATTACATCCTAATTGTGGTGCATTATTCGGTGTTAATTATGATCAATGCTCGCTTATGAGATTATTCATTTCTTGGTTGGTCGCTTCTCAATATTTTGCTAGCCTTCATTTTGCACTAAGTATGGTCACTACTTGTGCATCCAAAATCCTTTAAACCAGTTTTGCCATATGAGTCCACTATACCTACCTATATGTGGTATTCTTTTGTCGTTCTAAGCAAATTTGTATGTGTCATCTCTAATTTTCAAAATAATTTTCTCTTTTGTGTGCTCGTACCGCTCGCGAGGCGGTGAGGGGTGGCTGATATTTTCCATGCTAGATGTGTTATTCTCACGATGAGTGTTTATTCACTTGTCATTGCACGAGAGTAAGGCAAATATATTAGAGATGCCCAGTCCTGAAATGAAAAATGAATTTGCTTTATGTTGTCAAATAATAAATTCCTTGGAAAGTGTTGGTATGGAAGGCACCCGTGGATATGGTTAGCCATGGAAAGTGAAAGTATGGTGAAAAAAGGAATAAACTTTAATTTCTGTTTGGGAACCACCTATGATATATCTAGCATGGAAAGTGTGGGGAGCTCTAAGTCATTTTCGTTGGTGGGAATAGTATGCCTCTCAAAATGTTTTCATCTCTTAATTTTTGCTTTGAGCTCTGGCACCTCTACAAATCCCTACTTCCCTCCGGGAAGGGGCTTTCTTTTACTTTATGCAATTTTTATTTTTTTAATTTGAGTCTCCATGTTTTATAAAGCACCAACTAGGGGGCACTATGATCGTACTTGAGGATTGGGTGTAGCTAATATGCGAGTGTGTTTCATGACTGGATCAATAATTGAGCATGATGGGCTAGGGATAACTTATTTTAGATTTGATATTTTGAAAGACATTCTTGCTTTTTGATATGCTTGAGTATTTAACTCTCATGTCAAAACTAGACTATTGCTTTGAATCATATAAAAGTCCAAATGTCCATGCTATAAAGAAAAGAATATGGAATGACATGTTAGGCAGCATTCCACATCAAAAATTCTATTTTTATCATTTACCTACTCGAGGACGAGCAGGAATTAAGCTTGGGGATGCTGATACGTCTCCAACATATCTATAATTTTTTATTGTTCCATGCTGTTATATTATCATTCTTGGATGTTTTATAATAATTTTATAGTCATTTTATATCATTTTATATCATTTTTGGTACTAACCTATTGACATAGTGCCAAGTGCCAGTTGTTGTTTTTTTTGCATGTTTTTTACATCGCGGGAAATCAATACCAAACTAAGTCCAAACGCAGCAAAACTTTTTGTGGATTTTTTTGGACTAGAAGACATCCAATGGGTCAGAGAAGCGCCTGGGGGTGGTCCGACGGGAGCACAACCCACCAGGGCGTGCCTGGAGGCCCAGGCATGCCCTGGAGGGTTGTGCCCACCCCGGGTGCCCCCGGACCGCCTCTTTGCTCTATAAATACCCCAATATTCCAGAAACCCTAGGGGAGTCGACAAAAATCGATTCCAGCCACTACAAATTCCAAAAACAACAGATACAATATAGACACCATCACGGAGGGGTTCATCATGTCCATTGGTGCCTCTCCGATGATGCGTGAGTATTCTTTTGTAGACCTTCGGGTCCGTAGTAAGTAGCTAGATGGCTTCCTCTCTCTCGTTTGATTCTCAATACAATGGTCTCTTGGAGATCCATATGATGTAATTCCTTTCGCGGTGTGTTTGTTGGGATCTGATGAACTTTGAGTTTATGATCAAATCTATGTTTTTATCTATGAGAGTTATTTGAGTCTTTTGATCTCTTATATGCATGATTGCTTATAGCCTCGTATTTCTTCTCCGATATTTGGGTTTTGTTTGTCCAACTTGATCTATTTATCTTGAAATGGAAGAGGTGCTTTGTGTTGGGTTCGATCTTACAGTGCTTGATCCCAGTGACAGAAGGGGAACCGACACGTATGTATCGTTGCCATTAAGGATAAAAAGATGGGGTCTACTTCTACATAAATAGATCTTGTCTGCATCATGTCATCATTCTTATTGCATTACTCCGTTTCTCCATGAACTTAATACACTAGATGCATGCTGGATAGCGGTCGATGTGTGGAGTAATAGTAGTAGATGCAGGCAGGAGTCAGTCTACTAATCTTGGACGTGATGCTTATATAATGATCATTGTCTGGATATCATCATGATTATTTGAAGTTCTACCAATTTCCCAATAGTAATTCGTTTAGTCACCGTTTGCTTTTTTTCTTGAGAGAAGCCACTAGTGAAAACTACGGCCCCCGGGTCTCTTCCTTAATATATTTGCCTTTGCGATCTATTTTCCTTTGCTTTTATATTCAGATCTATTAAACCAAAAAATACAAAAATAATTTGCTGCAATTTGTTTTATCCGAGATCTATTTATCCCATCTATCATATTTTTATCATGTCCGTTTGACAATTTTTGGCGCTGTTGCCTGAAAGGGATTGACAACCCCTTTAATATGTCGGGTTGCAAGTATTTGTTATTTGTGTGCAGGTGTCGTTCACGTAGTGTTGCGTGGTTCTCCTACTAGTTCGATAACCTTGTTCTCATCACTGAGGGGAAATACCTACCGTTGTTGTGCTGTATCATCCCTTCCTCTTTGGGGAAATACCGACGTAGTTCAAGCAAACATCAGTAATCTATGCATAGGTGTTGATGCACATTCTCTTCCTGGTTTCTTCAGTAGAAATCTTGGGGCACTCTTTGAGGTTCTTTGTGTTGGATTGATTATTATCAATCTAAAATTGTTTGATGCATATCATATAATCAACTCACGGATACTCGCGATGACATTGGAGTATCTAGGTGACATTAGAGTTGGTTGATATGTATCATATGGTGTTATTTTAGTACAAACTCTAGGGTTGTTTGTGACACTTATAGGGATAGCTTAAAAGATTGATCGGAAATAATAACTTTGAGGTGGTTTCGTACACTACACACAATTTCTTCTTATATTCTCTGCTAGATAAGAACTTCGGAGTGATTCTTCATTGCATGTTGAGGGATGGTTATATGATCCAATTATATTAGCATTGTTGAGAGATTGCACTAGTGAAAGTATGAACCCTAGGCCTCATTTTCAGCATTGCAATACCATTTGTGCTCATTTCTATTACTTGCAACCTTGCTATTTTTTATTGTTAGTATTACAAAAATCAATATCTACTACACTTGTATCACCATCTCTTATACAATTTACCATTGTATTTGGTGTGTTGGGGACACAAGAGACTCTTTGTTATCTGGTTGCAGGGTTGTTTGAGAGAGACCATCTTCATCCTACGCCTCCCATGGATTGATAAACCTTAGGCCATCCACTTGAGGGAAAATTGCTATTGTCCTACAAAACCCTGTGCTTGGAGGCCCAACACGAGTCTACAAGGATAAAGTTGCATAGTACAAACCACTTCTGCTATATGAAGTGTTATGACCTAGAAAAAATAGAGAGAAGACTTTCGGGATGAAGCGCCGCCGTCTCGAGGCGGAACCTAGGCAGAAGCAATCTAGGTCTCCGACGGAGCGATTCCACCAGGTGGGAGGGGAAAATTGAAGCCATCCTCATCACCAACGATCCTCTCATCATGGGAGGACCAATCTTCATGAACATCTTCAGCGGCATGATAACCACAAGTATAGGGGATCGCAACAGTTTTTGAGGGTAGAGTATTCAACCCAAATTTATTAATTCGACACAAGGGGAGCCAAACAATATTCTGAAGTATTAGCAGCTGAGTTGTCAATTCAACCACACCTGGAAACTCAATATCTGCAGCAAAGTGTTTAGTAGCAAAGTAATATGATAGTAGTGGTAATGGTGGTAAAAGGTAACGGTAGCAAAAGTAATATTTTTGGTGTTTTATAGTGATGGTAGCAATAACAACGGAAAAGTAAATAAGCAAAGAACAATATATGGAAAGCTCGTAGGCAATGGATCGGTGATGGAGAATTATGTCGGATGCGGTTCATCATGTAACAGTCAAAACCTAGGGTGACACAGAACTAGCTCTAGTTCATCAATGTAATGTAGGCATGTATTCCGAATATAGTCATACGTGCTTATGGAAAAGAACTTGCATGACATCTTTTGTCCTACCCTCCCGTGGCAGCGGGGTCCTATTGGAAACTAAGGGATATTAAGGCCTCCTTTTAATAGAGTACTGGAACAAAGCATTAACACATACTGAATACATGAACTCCTCAAACTACGGTCATCACCGGTAAGTATCCGGATTATTGTCACTTCAAGGTTAACGGATCATAACACATAATAGGTGACTACAGACTTGCAAGATAGGATCAAGAACTCTCATATATTGATGAAAACATAATAGGTTCAGATCTGAAATCATGGCACTCGGGCCCTAGTGACAAGCATTAAGCATAGCAAAGTCATAGCAACATCAATCTCAGAACATAGTGGATACTAGGGATCAAACCCTAACAAAACTAACTCGATTACATGATAAATCTCATCCAACCCATCACCGTCCAGCAAGCCTACGATCGAATTACTCACGCATGGCAGTGAGCATCATGAAATTGGGGATGGAGGAAGGTTGATGATGACGATGGCGACGGATTCCCCTCTCCGGAGCCCCGAACGGACTCCAGATCAGCCCTCCCGAGAGAGTTTAGGGCTTGGCGGCGGCTTCGTATCGTAAAACGCGATGGATCCTTCTCCCTGGTTTTTTTCTCACCAAAAGTGAATATATGGAGTTCAGGTTGAGTTTGGTGGAGCATCAGGGGGCCCACGAGGCAGGGGGCGCGGCCAAGGGGGTAGGGCGCGCCCCCACCCTCGTGGTCAGGTGGAGGGCCCCCTGACGTGGATGTTCCTTCCATTATTTATTATATATTCCAAAATAATGCTCTATTGATTTTCAGGTCTTTCCGAGAACTTTTATTTCTGCACAAAAATAACACCATGGCAATTCTGCTGAAAACAGCGTCAGTCCGGGTTAGTTCCATTCAAACCATGCATGTTAGAGTCCAAAACAAGGGCAAAAGTGTTTGGAAAAGTAGATACGACGGAGACGTATCAACTCCCCGAAGCTTAAACCTTTTATTGTCCTCAAGCAATTCAGTTGATAAACTGAAAGTGATAAAGAAAAACTTTTACAAACTCTGTTTGCTCTTGTTGATGTAAATATATAAAGCCATCATTCAAGTTTTCAGCAAAGATTATGAACTAACCATATTCACAATAACATTTAGGTCTCATATTTACTCATATCAATGGCATAATCAACTAGCGAGCAATAATAATAAATCTCGGATGACAACACTTTCTCAAAACAATCATGATATGATATAACAAGATGGTATCTCGCTAGCCCTTTCTGAAACCACAAAACATAAATGCAGAGCACTTTTAAAGATCAAGGACTGACTAGACATTGTAATTCATGGTAAAAGAGATCCAGTCAAGTCATAATTCATGGTAAAAGAGATCCAGTCAAGTCATACTCAATGTAAACTAACAGTAATGAATGCAAATGACAGCGGTGCTCTCCAACTGGTGCTTTTTAATAAGAGGATGATGACTCAACATAAAAGTAAATAGATAGGCCCTTCACAAAGGGAAGCAGGGATTTGTAGAGGTGCCAGAGCACGATTTTGAAATAGATATGAATAATATTTTGAGCAGTATACTTTCATTGTCAACATAACAACCAAGAGATGGCGATATCTTCCATGCTACACACATTATAGGCGGTTCTCAAACAGAATGGTAAAGTTTATACTCCCCCTCCACCAACAAGCATCAATCCATGGCTTGCTCGAAACAACGAGTGCCTCCAACTAACAAGAGTCCCAGGGGAGTTTTGTTTGCAGTTATTTTGATTTGATTTGCATAAAGCATGGGACTGGGCATCCGGTGACCAGCCATTTTCTCGTGAGTGAGGAGCGGAGTCCACTCCTCTTGAGAATAACCCGCCTAACATGGAATATACGGACAGCCCTAGTTAATACATGAGCTATTCGAGCATACAAAACAGGATATTTATTTGAAGGTTTAGAGTTCGGCACATACAAATTTACTTGGAACGGTAGGTAGATACCGTATATAGGTAGGTTTGATGGAGTCATATGGAATAACTTTGGGGTTTATGTAATTGGATGCACAAGCAGTATTCTTGCTTAGTACAGGTGAAGGCTAGCAAAAGACTGGGAAGCGGCCAGCTAGAGAGCGACAACAGTCATGCACATGCATTAAAATTAATCAACACTGAATGCAAGCATGAGTAGGATATAATGCACCATGAACATGAACATCGTAGAGGCTATGTTGATTTTGTTTCAACTACATGCGTGAACATGTGCCAAGTCAAGCCACTCGAATCGTTCAAAAGAGGATACCACCCTATCATACCACATCACAACCATTTTACTAGCATGTTGGCACGCAAGGTAAACCATTATAAGCTCCTAGATAATTAAGCATGGCATAAACAACTACAATCTCTAATTGTCATTGCAAACATGTTTATTCATAATAGGCTGAATCAGGAACGATGAACTAATCATTTTTACAAAAACAAGAGAGGTCGAGTTCATACCAGCTTTTCTCATATCAATAAGTTCATCATATAATCATGATTATTGCCTTTCACTTGCACGACCGAATAGTGTGGATAATAATAATAGTGCACGTGCATTGGACTAAGCTGGAATCTGCAAGCATTCAATTCAAGAGAGAAGACAAGGTAATATGGGCTCTTTGTCAGATCAACAATAATGCATATAAGAGCCACTTAACATTTTAATCATGGTCTTCTCCTATCGACCCCCAAAGGAAAGAAAATAAACAAAACTATTTACACGGGAAAGCTCCCAACAAGAAAAAGAAGAACGAGAAATCTTTTTGGGTTTTCTTTTTAATTACTACTACAAGCATGGAAAGTAAACTAGTTAAAAGCTACAACTAATTTTTTTTGTATTTTTCTTAAGGTTTATTAAACACATAAGAAGAAAGCATAAAAAGGAAAATAAACTAGCATGGATGATACAATGAAAAAGTATGAGAACTGACAACTAGCAATGAGTGTGTGAACATGAATGTAATGTCAATGAGAAATACGTACTCCCCCAAGCTTAGGCTTTTGGCCTAAGTTGGTCTATGGCCACGACTGGCCTGGCGGATATCCAAAGTTGTAGCTGGGGTCATACTGAGATGCAGCAGCTATTGCCTCATGAGCTGCCGCTTGGAGACGGGCCGTCTCCGTCCTCCTCTTATACTCGTCCACCTCCTCCCTGGTTATAACATATCTCCCTTTTTCCTGAAAGTCAAAGAAAGCAGGAGCAGGGAGAGCGACGTGATAGGTGCATCGTCTGTCAAAGATTAGTCGGTACTGGAGGAACTGATTGTTTCTCTCAACAAACTGATGACGGACCATGGCCTCATAATCCAAATAAACAGGAGGCAACTCAATATCATACCCGCGTATGGGTATACCAAGAAAATTAGCTAGACGGGTTGAATAAATTCCACCAAAGAAATCTCCACTAAATCTATTATTATGCAAACTCGTGCAACAATGGCTCCCAAATTATAATGTCTATCTTCTAATACAGCACTCCTGAGAACACTGAGGTCAGGGACACACATGTGACATGCTTCATCCTTACCATTTATGCAGCTACCTATGAAGAGAGCAAAATAATGTATAGCAGGAAAATGAATGCTCCCTATGGTAGCTTGTGTTATGTCTCTAGATTCCCCCACAGTTATACTAGCAAGAAAATCTCTAAATTCATATTTGCGAGGTTCATTAGGACTACCCCATTGTGGAAGTTTGCAAGCAGTGTTAAAATCCTCTAAGTCCATAGTATAAGAATTTTCATAGAGATCAAACAGGACAGTTTGAGAACTGCGTGATGACAAAAATTCAAACCTGCTCACAAAGGAATCGGTGAGATAGTGGTACTGGCGGCATTTGTCTGCCTCGAAGCTCTAAAGATCAGCATTACACACATATGCGTTAAATTCTTCCTTGATTCTTGCTCGATCCATAAAGTCCTCCGAAGGCCATTCACAAGCCCGCACTTGAGCTTCCCTCGGTGGTTCTTCGTCGGCATCACGCATTGCGAGCCTGGGTCCTTGCTTCCTTGAAGGACCACCTTGGTACATTTTCCTAAACATATTTCTTCCTCTGAAAAATTTCTGAAATTTTAGTAACTTCAAAATAAAAGTGAACCAAACTCAACAATATTGATAGCAACTACTCCTACAAGTGCCTAGAGGCAATATCATGCATCAAAACTACTTTTGACCATCTAAATTTGACATGCAAGCTCAAGAACAGGGTCACCTAAGCAGCAAAAATATGCAATGAATAAAGCACTAGAACAAAAACTAATTGGACCATTGGAGGAGTCACATACCAAGGAACAATCCCCCAAAGCAGTTTTGTGAGACGTGCTTTGAGCAAGGAGATCGAAAATGGCAGCAAAATGAGCTTGGACTCAGGTTTGAGCTAGTGAGTGATGTTTGTGGGAGGAAGAAGGAGTGTGTGGTAGCTGGAATAAGTGGAGGGGAGCCACCATGGGCCCACGAGGCAAGGGGCGCGCCCTCCACCCTCGTGGCAAGGTGCTTGCTCCCCCTGGTGTGTTCTCAGTGCCAGATAATCTCAAATATTCCAGAAAAAATCATATTTAATTTTCAGGGCATTTGGAGAACTTTTATTTTTGGGGTATTTTTTATTGCATTGAAAATTCAGAAAACAGATAGAAACTACTATTTTTGCTTTATTTAAACTAAATAACAGAAAGTAAAAAGAGGGTACAGAGAGTTGTGTTTTCTAAATTCATCCATCTCATGCTCATCAAAAGGAATCCACTAACAAGGTTGATCAGGTCTTGTTAACAAACTCATTCCAAATAACATGGAATCGAAGAATTTTCGAATAACACTAGGTTACCTCAACGGGGATATGCACATACCCAACAATAAGAATATCATATTTCTTCTTGACAGTAGGAAGAGGAAATTCAAAACCTCCAAAAATAATCAATGGAATTTTTCCAATAGAGTTTATACTACGAACTTGAGGTTGTTTCCTAGGAAAGTGTACCGTATGCTCATTGCCATTAACATGAAAAGTGACATTGCCTTTGGTGCAATCAATAACAGCCCCTGCAGTATTCAAAAAGGGTCTTCCAAGAATAATAGACATACTATAGTCCTTGGGAATATCAAGAATAACAAAGTCCGTTAAAATAGTAACGTTTGCAACCACAACAGGCACATCCTCACAAATACCGACAGGTATAGCAGTTGATTTATCAGCCATTTGCAAATATATTTCAGTAGGTGTCAACTTATTCAAATCAAATCTACGATATAAAGAGAGTGGCATAACACTAACACCGGCTCCAAGATCACATAAAGCAGTTTTAATATAGTTTCTTTTAATGGAGCATCGTATAGTTGGTACTCCGGGATCTCCTAGTTTTTTTAGGTATTCCACCTTTAAAAGTATAATTAGCAAGCATGGTGGAAATTTCAGCTTCCGGTATCTTTCTTTTATTAGTAACAATTTCTTTCATATACTTAGCATAAGGATTCATTTTGAGCATATCAGTCAAACGCATACACAAGAAGATAGGTCTAATCATTTCAGCAAAGCGCTCAAAATCCTCATCATCCTTTTTCTTGGATGGTTTAGGAGGAAAAGGCATGGGTTTCTGAACCCATGGTTCTCTTTCCTTACCGTGCTTCCTAGCAACAAAGTCTCTCTTATCATAACGTTCATTCTTTGATTGTGGGTTATCAAGATCAACAACAGGTTCAATCTCTACATCATTATCATTGCTAGGTTGAGAATCAACATGAACATCATCATTAACATTATTACTAGGCTCATGTCCATTACCAGATTGTGTTTCAGCATCAGAAATAGAAATATCATTGGGATTCTCAGGTGTGTCTACAACAGGTTCACTAGAAGCATGCAAAGTCCTATCATTTTTCTTTTTCTTCCTCTTAGAAGGATTAGGTGCATCAATATAATTTCTTTGAGAATCTTGCTCAATTCTCTTAGGATGGCCCTCAGGATACAAAGGTTCATGAGTCATTTTACCACCTCTAGTCATAACTCTAACAGCATTATCATTTTTCTTACTATTTGATTCATTGAGCAAATCATTCTGAGCTTTAAGTACTTTTTCTACTTGAGTGGTAACCATGCATAGAAGCATGTTTACTAATAAGTTTAAGTTCACCTTTAACATTAGCCATATAATCACCCAAGTGTTCAAGCATATCAGCATTGCGTTTTAATTCTCTACCAAAATAAGCATTGAAGTTTTCTTGTTTAACCATAAAGTCATCAAACTCATCCAAGCATGGGCTAGCAAACTTAGTAAATGGGATTTTAGCTTTATCATATCTATAGAGAGAATTTACCTTTACTACCTGTGTCGGGTTATCAAGACAATGTATTTCTTCAACAGGCGGTAAATTAAGACCATGTATTTCTTCAATAGGAGGTAAATTCTTAACATCTTCAGCTTTAATACCTTTTTCCTTCATATATTTCTTTGCCTCTTGCATATCTTCAGGACTGAAAAATAGAATACCCCTCATCTTCAGAGTCGGCTTAGGAGTTGGTTCAGGAATTGGATCAGGAAGTGCCCAATTGTTTTCATTAGTCAACATATTATTCAATAGAATTTCAGCTTCATCTGGTGTTCTTTCCCTGAAAACACAACCAGCACAACTATCCAGGTGGTCTCTGGAAGCATCGGTTAGTCCACTATAAAAGATATCAAGTACTTCATTTTTCTTAAGAGGATGATCAGGCAAAGCATTAAGTAATTGGAGAAGCCTCCCCCAAGCTTATGGGAGACTCTCTTCTTCAATTTGCACAAAATTATATATTTCCCTTAAAGCAGCTTGTTTCTTATGAGCGGGGAAATATTTAGCAGAGAAATAATAAATCATATCCTGGGGACTACGCACACAACCAGGATCAAGAGAATTAAACCATATCTTAGCATCACCCTTTAATGAGAACGGAAATAATTTAAGGATATAATAGTAGCGAGTTTTCTCATCATTAGTGAACAGGGTAGCTATATCATTTAATTTAGTAAGATGTGCCACAATAGTTTTAGATTCATAGCGATAGAAAGGATCAGATTCAACTAAAGTAATTATCTCAGGATCAATAGAGAAATCATAATCCTTATCAGTAACAAAGATAGGTGAAGTAGCATAAGCAGGATCATATTTCATTCTAGCATTCAGAGTTTTTTGTTTCAGCTTAGCTAATAATTTCTTAAGATCACTCCTATCATTGCAAGTAAGAAAATCTCTAGCAGTTTCTTCATCCATAACATAGCCTTCAGGCACAACAGGTAATTCATATCTAGGGGGAGAGTCTTCACCATCACTTTCATCAATATTATCAGTTTCAATAATTTCATTCTCTCTAGCCCTAGCAAGTTGTTCATCAAGAAATTCACCAAGTGGCACAGTAGTATCAAGCATAGAAGTAGTTTCATCATAAGTATCATGCATAGCAGAAGTGGCATCATCAATAAAATGCAACATATCAGAATTAATAGCAGAAGCAGGTTTAGGTGTCGCAAGCTTACTCAAAATAGAAGGTGAATCAAGTGCAGAGCTAGATGGCAGTTCCTTACCTCCCCTCGTAATTGAGGGACAAATTTTTGTTTTCACGTCTTTCAAGTTCTTCATAATGATAAGCAGATATAAATCCCAAGTGACTCAAAGAATAGAGCTATGCTCCCCGGCAACGGTGCCAGAAAATAGTCTTGATAACCCACAAGTATAGGGGATCGCAACAGTTTTCGAGGGTAGAGTATTCAACCCAAATTTATTGATTCGACACAAGGGGAGCCAAACAATATTCTCAAGTATTAGCAGCTGAGTTGTCAATTCAACCACACCTGGAAACTCAATATCTGCAGCAAAGTGTTTAGTAGCAAAGTACTATGATAGTAGTGGTAACGGTGGTAAAAGGTAACGGTAGCAAAAGTAATATTTTTGGTGTTTTATAGTGATGATAACAATAACAATGGAAAAGTAAATAAGCGAAGAACAATAATGGAAAGCTCGTAGCAATGGATCGGTGATGGAGAATTATGCCGGATGCGGTTCATCATGTAACAGTCATAACCTAGGGTGACACAGAACTAGCTCCAGTTCATCAATGTAATGTAGGCATGTATTCCGAATATAGTCATACGTGCTTATGGAAAAGAACTTGCATGACATCTTTTGTCCTACCCTCCCGTGGCAGCGGGGTCCTATTGGAAACTAAGGGATATTAAGGCATCCTTTTAATAGAGTACCGGAACAAAGCATTAACACATAATAAATACATGAACTCCTCAAACTACGGTCATCACCGGTAAGTATCCCGATTATTGTCACTTCGGGGTTAACGGATCATAACACATAATAGGTGACTATAGACTTGCAAGATAGGATCAAGAACTCTCATATATTGATGAAAACATAATAGGTTCAGATCTGAAATCATGGCACTCGGGCCCTAGTGACAAGCATTAAGCATAGCAAACTCATAGCAACATCAATCTCAGAAAATAGTGGATACTAGGGATCAAACTCTAACAAAACTAACTCGATTACATGATAAATCTCATCCAACCCATCACCATCCAGCAAGCCTACAACGGAATTACTCACGCACGGCGGTGAGCATCATGAAATTGGTGATGGAGGAAGGTTGATGATGACGATGGCGACGGATTCCCCTCTCCAAAGCCCCGAACGGACTCCAGATCAGCCCTCCCGAGAGAGTTTAGGGCTTGGCGGCGGCTCCGTAACATACAACACGATGAATCCTTCTCCCTGGATTTTTTTCTCCCCGAAAGTGAATATATGGAGTCCAGGTTGAGGTCGGTGGAGCGTCAGGGGGCCCACAAGGCAGGGGGCGCGCCCCCTGTTGGGGAACGTAGTAATTTCAAAATTTTCCTACGCACACACAGGATCATGGTGATGCATAGCAACGAGAGGGAAGAGTGTTGTCCACGTACCCTCGTAGACCGTTAAGCGGAAGCGTTATGACAACGCTGTTGATGTAGTCGTACGTCTTCACGATCGACCGATCCTCGGTACCGAACGTACGGCACCTCTGCGTTCAGCACACGTTCAGCTCGGTGACGTACCACGAACTCACGATCCAGTAGAGCTTGGGGAAGAGTTTCGTCAGCACGACGGCATGGTGACGATGTTGATGAAGTTACTGTAGCAGGGCTTCGCCTTAACACCGCTACAGTATGACCGAGGTGGATTATGGTGGAGGGGGCACCGCACACGGCTGGGAGAGATCTTTGTGATCAACTTGTGTGTTTAGAGGTGCCCCCCTGCCCCTGTATATAAAGGAGCATGGGTGAGGCCGGCCGGCCCTTGTTGGCGCGCCTAGAGGAATCCTCCTCCTAGTAGGAGTAGGATTCCTCCCTTTCCTACTCCTACTAGGAGGGGGAAAGGCAGGGAGAGAAAGAGAAGGAAAGGGGGCGCCGCTCCCCCTTCTCCTAGTCCAATTCGGACAGGGGGAAGGGGGCACGCTACCTGCCCTAGGCCGGCCCCTCTCTCTTTCCCATATGGCCCAACAAGGCCCATTAACCTCTGGGGGGTTCCGGTAACCCCTCCAGTACTCCGGTAAAATCCTGATTTCACCTGAAACTATTCCGATGTCCAAATGTAGGCTTCCAATATATCAATCTTTATGTCTCGACCATTTCGAGACTCCTCGTCATGTCCATGATCAAATCCGGGACTCCGAACTACCTTCAGTACATCAAAACATATAAACTCATAAAACCGATCATCACAGAACTTTAAGCGTGCGGACCCTACGGGTTTGAGAACTATGTAGACATGACCGAGACACATCTCCGGTCAATAACCAATAGCAGAACCTGGATGCTCATATTGGTTCCTACATATTCTACGAAGATATTTATTGGTCAAACCGCACAACACTATACGTTGTTCTCTTTGTCATCGGTATGTTACTTGCCCGAGATTCGATCATCGGTATCCCAATACCTAGTTCAATCTCATTACCGGCAAGTCTCTTTACTTGTTCCGTAATACACCATCATGTAACTAACTCATTAGTTATCATGCTTGCAAGGCTTATAGTTATGTGTATTACCGAGAGGGCTCAGAGATACCTCTCCGACAATCGGAGTGACAAATCCTAATCTTGATCTATGCCAACTCAACAAGTACCATCGGAGACACCTGTAGAGCACCTTTATAATCATCCAGTTACGTTGTGACGTTTGGTAGCACACAAAGTGTTCCTCCGGTATTCGGGAGTTGCATAATCTCATAGTCATAAGAACATGTATAAGTCATGAAGAAAGCAATAGCAGTAAACAAACGATCAAGTGCTAAGCTAACGGAATGGGTCAGGTCAATCACATCATTCTCCTAATGATGTGATCGCATTGATCAAATAACAACTCATGTCTATGGTTAGGAAACTTAACCATCTTTGATCAATGAGCTACTCAAGTAGAGGCATACTAGTGACACTATGTTTGTCTATGTATTCACACATGTATTATGTTTCCGGTTAATACAATTCTAGCATGAATAATAAACATTTATCATGAAATAAGGAAATAATTAGTAACTTTATTATTGCCTCTAGGGCATATTTCCTTTAGTCTCCCACTTGCACTAGAGTCTATAATCTAGATTACACAGTAATGATTTTAATACCCATGGAGCCTTGGTGTTGATCATGTTTTGCTCGTGGAAGAGGCTTAGTCAACGGGTCTGCAACATTTAGATCCGTATGTATCTTGCAAATCTCTATGTCTCCCACCTGGACTTGATCTCGAATGGAGTTGAAGCGTCTCTTGATGTGCTTGGTTCTCATGTGAAATCTGGATTCCTTTGCCAAGGCAATTGCACCAGTATTGTCACAAAAGATTTTCATTGGACCCGATGCACTAGGTATGACACCTAGATCGGATATGAATTCCTTCATCCAGACTCCTTCATTCGCTGCTTCCGAAGCAGCAATGTACTCCGCTTCACCATGACGCTCTGTTTAGAACTGCTCCAACTGACAGCTCCACCGTTTAATATAAACACGTATCCGGTTTGCGATTTAGAATCATCCGGATCAGTGTCAAAGCTTGCATCAACGTAACCATTTACGATGAGCTCTTTGTCACCTCCATAAACGAGAAACATATCCTTGGTCCTTTTCACGTACTTCAGGATGTTCTTGACTGCTTTCCAGTGATCCACTCCTGGATTACTTTGGTACCTCCCTGCTAGGCTAATAGCAAGGCACACATCAGGTCTGGTACACAGCATTGCATACATGATAGAGCCTGTGGCTGAAGCATAGGGAACACTTCTCATTTTCTCTCTATCTTCAGCAGTGGTCGGGCATTGAGTCTTACTCAACTTCACACCTTGTAACACAGGCAAGAACCCTTTCTTAGCTTGATCCATTTTGAACTTCTTCAAAACTTTATCAAGGTATGTGCTTTGTGAAAGTCCAATTAAGCATCTTGATCTATCTCTATAGATCTTGATGCCCAATATATAAGTAGCTTCACCGAGGTCTTTCATTGAAAAACTCTATTTGAAGTATCCTTTTATGCTATCCAGAAATTCTATATCATTTCCAATCAACAATATGTCATCCACATATAATATTAGAAATTCTACAGAGCTCCCACTCACTTTCTTGTAAATACAGGCTTCTCTAAAAGTCTGTATAAAACCATATGCTTTGATCACACTATCAAAATGTTTATTCCAACTCCGAGAGGCTTGCACCAGTCCATAAATGGATCGCTGGAGCTTGCACACTTTGTTAGCTCCCTTTGGATCGATAAAACCTTCAGGTTGCATTATATACAAGTCTTCTTCCAGAAATCCATTCAGGAATGCAGTCTTTACATCCATTTGCCAAATTTCATAATCATAAAATGCAGCAAATGCTAACATGATTCGGACAGACTTAAGCATCGCTAAGGGTGAGAAGGTCTCATCGTAGTCAACTCCTCAAACTTGTCAAAAACCTTTTGCAACAAGTCGAGCTTTGTAGACAGTAACATTACCGCCAGCGTCTGTCTTCTTCTTGAACATCCATTTGTTCTCGATGGCTTGTCGATCATCGGGCAAGTCAACCAAAGTCCACACTTTCTTCTCATACATGGATCCCATCTCAGATTTCATGGCCTCAAGCCATTTTGCGGAATCTGGGCTCATCATCGCTTCCTCATAGTTCGTAGGTTCGTCATGGTCAAGTAACATGACCTCCAGAACTGGATTACCGTACCACTCTGGTGCGGATCTTGCTCTACTTGACCTACGAGGTTCGGTAGTAACTTGATCTGAAGTTTCATGATCATCATCATTAGCTTCCTCACTAATTGGTGTAGATGTCACAGGAACCGGTTTCTGTGGTGAACTACTTTCCAATAAGGGAGCAGGTACAGTTATCTCATCAAGTTCTACTTTCCTCCCACTCACTTCTTTCGAGAGAAACTCCTTCTCTAGAAAGGATCCATTCTTAGCAACGAATATCTTGCCTTCGGATATGTGATAGAAGGTGTACCCTATAGTTTCCTTTGGGTATCCTATGAAGACACATTTCTCCAATTTGGGTTCGAGCTTATCAGGTTGAAGCTTTTTCACATAAACATCACAGCCCCAAACTTTAAGAAACGACAACTTTGGTTTCTTGCTAAACCATAGTTCATAAGGCGTCGTCTCAACGGATTTTGATGGTGCCCTATTTAACGTGAATGCAGCCGTCTCTAAAGCATAACCCCAAAACGATAGCGGTAAATCAGTAAGAGACATCATAGATCGCACCATATCTAGTAAAGTACGATTACGACGTTCGGACACACCATTACGCTGTGGTGTTCCGGGTGGCGTGAGTTGCGAAACTATTCCACATTGTTTCAAATGTATGCCAAACTCGTAACTCAAATATTCTCCTCCGCGATCAGATTGTAGAAACTTTATTTTCTTGTTACGATGATTTTCCACTTCACTCTAAAATTCTTTGAACTTTTCAAATGTTCCAGACTTATGTTTCATTAAGTAGATATACCCATATCTGCTTAAATCATCTGTGAAAGTGAGAAAATAACGATACCTGCCGCGAGCCTCAATATTCATCAGACCACATACATCAGTATGTATGATTTCCAACAAATCTGTTGCTCGCTCCATTGTTCCGGAGAATGCTGTTTTAGTCATCTTGCCCATAAGGCATGGTTTGCAAGTACCAAGTGATTCATAATCAAGTGATTCCAAAAGTCCATCAGTATGGAGTTTCTTCATGCGCTTTATACCAATATGACCCAAACGGCAGTGCCACAAATAAGTTGCACTATCATTATCAACTCTGCATCTTTTGGCTTCAACATTATGAATATGTGTATCACTACTATCAAGATTCAACAAGAATAGACCACTCTTTAAGGGTGCATGACCATAAAAGATATTACTCATATAAATAGAACAACCATTATTCTCAGATTTAAATGAATAACCGTCTCGCATCAAACAAGATCCAGATATAATGTTCATGCTTAACGCTGGCACCAAATAACAATTATTTAGGTCTAAAACTAATCCCGAAGGTAGATGTAGAGGTAGCGTGCCGACGGCGATCACATCGACTTTGGAACCATTTCCCACGCGCATCGTCACCTCGTCCTTAGCCAGTCTTCGCTTAATCCGTAGTCCCTATTTCGAGTTGCAAATATTAGCAACAGAACCAGTATCAAATACCCAGGTGCTACTGCGAGCTCTGGTAAGGTACACATCAATAACATGTATATCACATATACCTTTGTTCACCTTGCCATCCTTCTTATCCGCCAAATACTTGGGGCAGTTCCGCTTCCAGTGACCAGTCTGTTTGCAGTAGAAGCACTCAGTCTCAGGCTTAGGTCCAGACTTGGGTTTCTTCTCCTGAGCAGCAACTTGTTTTCCGTTCTTCTTGAAGTTCCCCTTCTTCTTCCCTTTGCCCTTTTTCTTGAAACTGGTGGTTTTATTGACCATCAACACTTGATGCTCCTTCTTGATTTCTACCTCTGCAGCCTTTAGCATCGTGAAGAGCTCGGGAATTGTCTTATTCATCCCTTGCATATTATAGTTCATCATGAAGCTTTTGTAGCTTGGTGGCAGTGATTGAAGAACTCTGTCAATGACACTATCAATAGGAAGATTAACTCCCAGTTGAGTCAAGTGATTATGATACCCAGACATTTTGAGTATATGCTCACTGACATAACTATTCTCCTCCATCTTGCAGCTATAGAACTTATTGGAGACTTCATATCTCTCAATCCGAGCATTTTCTTGAAATATTAACTTCAACTCCTGGAACATCTCATATGCTCCATGACGTTCAAAACATCGTTGAAGTCCCAGTTCTAAGCTGTAAAGCATGGCACACTGAACTATCGAGTAGTCATCAGCTTTACTCTGCCAAACGTTCTTAACGTTGTCAGCAGCATCTGCAGCAGGCATGTGTAACGCCCGGATAATCTTGCTACAGTAATCCCACGCCAATCATGCCACGTCATCCCGATTACTGTTGCTAAACGTCCGTTAGTTCAACCGCGTCAAATTCAAATTTAAAATTAATGTCGACAATAAAAGTTTCCAAAAATTGAAACAAAAATGTTCGGTGGTTGCCAAATATTACAAGGGTAATTATGGTGCAGCAAACACAATTTTACAAAATACCTAAATGACCTAAACTAACTAAAACAGAAAAGGAAAATAAATAAAAGAAAGAAACTAACAAAACAAAAAAAGAGCAACCCCCCCCCATGGGCCAACCGACCCAACAGGCCGGCCCACCCCGGTCCACCTAACCACTACTAACCCCCCACTACTCCAAACCCTAACCCAACCGAATCCCACTCCCACCCCATGACTCCCACTCCCCCTCGTTCCTCTCGCTCTCCCCCCGATCTGGATCGGGGGCGCTTGCCCCCGAAGACCGCGTCGCTGGCGCCATCCTCCTCAAGCCGCCGTCCCGCGTGGATCCGGTCTGGGCCGTCGACGCCCCGCACCTCCCGTCGCCTCCCCGACCCCATCTTCCTCCCTCGACGGCCTGCATCCACTCTGACGCGTCGTCCCCGACCTCCTCCTCGCCTCCCCCGTTGCCCCGTACCCTACGAACCCCCCGTGAGGCCCTCCTCCTTCTCTGCCTTCACCCGTAGCACGCGCTTCCCCTCGCCGCGTGCACGCACCGCCCCAGTTCGCCCTGTCTGCACTGTCGTGCCCACGTGTCCTCCCGCACGCGCTCACCCCACGCCCGTTCACGCTCCCGCGCGCCCACAGCTGCGACCGTGTCGCCCCGCTTCGCCCAGCCGCCCGTGGCCTCTTCCCGCGCCTCGCGCGCTCCGCTGGCCTCCCCGCCGCGTGCCTCGTGCGCCTCTTCCCCCCGTTCCCTGCTGCTCCGGCGCGGCTCTGCCCGCGCCACCGCGCAGCCGCCGCCCTCCTCCGTCCCTGGCCGCCGCCACGCGCATGGCCGCCCCCTTCCCCACGCCGCTCTGCCTCTCCCCGCGCCTCCCCTGCATCTGTTGCCGCTGCCGCATGCTGCTGCCGCTGCTGCCCTGAGCCTCGCCCTGGCCGTGCCGCTCGCTCCGGCCTTGCCTTCCCTCTCTGTGCGCCGCTCCGGCCATCCCCGCCTCCTCTGCGCATCGCCCGCAGCCACCACCGCGGCTGTCCTGGCCACTGACCTTGCCGGCCTGCAGCGCCCGCTCGGGCGTGCCCGAACCACGCCTGGCACCCGCCCCTGCACCCGAGCGCTAGAACCCGTTAAGGCCCCTGGCCCTATGACATGGGGGCCCCACGCCCCACAGAACGTTTACAAAAAAATAAATAAATAAAATAAATAAAAATAATAACAATAATAAATAAAATTAATTAATTAATTAATTAAAGAATTAATTAACTTAATTAATTTTGATTAATTAAACTAATCAACTAATTAAACAAATTAATCCTGATTAGATTAGCCTAATCAATTAGCTAAACCCTAATTAACCTAACAGAGTATGACAGGTGGGTCCCACTGGACCCACGCGTCAGTTGACCCAGTCAACCCCTGTTGACTGCTGACGTCAGCATGACATCATGCTGATGTCATAAATCCAAATTTTGAATTAAATTAAATAATTAATTAAATTCCAGAAATTAGTTAAATCTTTAGAAAATCATATCTTTTAATCTGTAACTCGGATTAAATTATTTTCAACATGAAAGTTGCTCAGAACGACGAGACGAACCCGAATACGCAGCTTGTTCGTCTGCCACGTATCCGTAGCATACCGCACACGCAACTTTCCCCCTCTGGTTCATCTGTCCGAAAACGTGAAACACCAGGAATACTTTCCCGGATGTTTCCCCCTTCACCGGTACCACCTCGTACCGCGTTAGGGCACACCTAGCATCACGCTTTGCCATGTCATGCATCGCCATGCATTTGTTTGCATTATATTTATTGTTTCTTCCCCCTCTTCTCTCGCTAGACACCAAGACCGACATCGCTGCTACCCAGTACGACTACGGAGTTGACGACCCCTCTCTCTTGCCAGAGCAACCAGGCAAGCCCCCCTTTTGATCACAAGATATCGCCTACTCTTCTCTCTACTTCTTGCATTAGAGTAGTGTAGCATGTTACTGCTTTTCGTTAATCCTATTCCGATGCATAGCCTGTCATTGTTGCTCCATCTGTTGATACCTTACCTGCAATCCTAAATGCTTAGTATAGGATGCTAGTTTATCATCAATGGCCCTACATTCTTGTCTGTCTGCCATGCTATAATATCGGGCCGTGATCACTTGGGAGGTGATCACGGATATATACTTATACATAATATATGATACTTGTGGTGAATAAAGTCGGGTCGGCTCGTAGGAGTACCCATGAGTGATTCCGATGTTGGGGGCTGAAGGGGCAAGTGGCTCCATCCCGGTAGAGGTGGGCCTGAGTTCCCGAAGGCCCCCGACTGTTACTTTGTGGCAGAGCGACAGGGCCAGTTGAGACCACCTAGGAGAGAGGTGGGCCTGGCCCTGGTCGGCGTCCGTGGTTATTTCAGAATAACACGCTTAACGAGATCTTGGTATTTGATCTGAGCCTGGCTACTGGCCTATATGCACTAACCATCTACGCGGGGACAGTTATGGGCACTCGACGTCGTGGTATCAGCCGAAGCCTTCGTGACGTCAGTGACTGAGCGGCGCGTGCCGGGTTGGACTGCGTAACGCAACTTCCTTTGTAATGGAGGTTGCTAGGTCTGCTCACCGGCCGCGTACGCAACGTGCAGGTGTGCAATGGGCGATGGGCCCAGACCCCTACGCCACAGGATTTAGACCAGCGTGCTGACCTCTTTGTTGTGCCTAGGTAGGGCTGCGACGTGTTGATCTTCCGAGGCAGGGCATGACCCAGGAAAGTGTGTCTGGCCAAATGGGATCGAGCGTGTTGGGTTATGTGGTGCACCCCTGCAGGGAAGTTAATCTATTCGAATAGCCATGTCCCTTGGTAAAAGGACGACCCGGAGTTGTACCTTGACCTTATGACAACTAGAACCGGATACTTAATAAAACACACCCTTCCAAGTGCCAGATACAACCGGTGATCGCTCTCTCGCAGGGCGACGAGGGGAGGATCATCGGTTAGGATTATGCTACACGATGCTACTTGGTGAGCTTACCATCTACTCTCTTCTCCTGCTGCAAGATGGAGGTTACCAAAAGCGTAGTCTTCGAAAGGACTAGCTATCCCCCTCTTATTCCAACATTCTGCAATTCAGTCCACATATGATAGCCTTATTCCAGTTGATACCAATGCATACATATGTAGTGTAGCTCCTTGCTTGCGAGTACTTTGGATGAGTACTCATGGTTGCTTTCTCCCTCTTTTCCCCTTTCCCTTCTACCCGATTGCTGCGACCAGACGTTGGAGTCCAGGAGCCAGACGCCACCGTCGATGATGACTACTACTACTCGGGAGGTGCCTACTACTACGTGCAGCCCGCTGATGGCGACCAGGAGTAGTTAGGAGGATCCCAGGCAGGAGGCCTGCGCCTCTTTCGATCTGTATCCCTGTTTGTGCTAGCCTTCTTAAGGCAAACTTGTTTAACTTATGTCTGTACTCAGATATTGTTGCTTCCGCTGACTCGTCTATGATCGAGCTCTTGTATTCGAGCCCTCGAGGCCCCTGGCTTGTAATATGATGCTTGTATGACTTATTTTATTTGTAGAGTTGTGTTGTGATATCTTCCCGTGAGTCCCTGATCTTGATCGTACACGTTTGCGTGTATGATTGAATCGGGGGCATCACAGCCTGGCACCCAGCGGTGCTTCCAGGACGTAATTCTTCTGTGCAGCAATGAGGATAATCCTCAAGTTACGGACCCAGTCCGTGTAATTACTACCATCATCTTTCAACTTTTCTTTCTCAAGGAATGCATTAAAATTCAACGGAACAACAGCATGGGCCATCTATCTACAACAACATAGATAAGCAAAATACTATCAGGTACTAAGTTCATGATAAATTTAAGTTCAATTAATCATATTACGTAAGAACTCACACTTAGATAGACATCCCTCTAATCATCTAAGTGATCACGTGATCCATATCAACTAAACCATAACCGATCATCACGTGAAATGGAGTAGTTTTCAATGGTGAACATCACTATGTTGATCATATCTACTATATGATTCACGCTCGACCTTTCGGTCTCAGTGTTCCGAGGCCATATCTGCATATGCTAGGCTCGTCAAGTTTAACTTGAGTATTTTGCGTGTGCAAAACTATCTTGCACCCGTTCTAGATGGACGTAGAGCTTATCACACCCGATCATCACATGGTGTCTCGGCACGATGAACTTTGGCAACGGTGCATACTCAGGGAGAACACTTTTATCTTGAAATTTAGTGAGAGATCATTTTATAATGCTACCGTCAAACAAAGCAGAATAAGATGCATAAAGGATAAACATCACATGCAATCAATATAAGTGATATGATATGGTCATCATCATCTTGTGCTTGTGATCTCCATCTCCAAAGCACCGTCATGATCACCATCGTCACCGGCGCGACACCTTGATCTCCATCGTAGCATCGTTGTCGTCTCGCCAACTATTGCTTCTACGACTATCGCTAACGCTTAGTCATAAAGTAAAGCAATTACAGGGCGATTGCATTGCATACAATAAAGCGACAACCATATGGCTCCTGCCAGTTGCCGATAACTCCGTTACAAAACATGATCATCTCATACAATAAATATGCCATCATGTCTTGACCATATCACATCACAACATACCCTACAAAAACAAGTTAGACATCCTCTACTTTGTTGCTGCAAGTTTTACGTGGCTGCTATGGGCTGAGCAAGAACCGTTCTTACCTACGCATCAAAACCACAATGATAGTTCGTCAAGTTGGTGCGGTTTTAACCTTCTCAAGGACCGGGCGTAGCCACACTCGGTTCAACTAAAGTTGGAGAAACTGACACCCGCCAGCCACTTGTGTGGAAAGCACGTCGGTAGAACCAGTCTCGCGTAAGCGTACGCGTAATGTCGGTCCGGGCCACTTCATCCAACAATACCGCCGAACCAAAGTATGACATGCTAGTAAGCAGTATGACTTGTATCGCCCACAACTCACTTGTGTTCTACTCGTGCATATAACATCAACGCATAAAACCAGGCTCTGATACCACTGTTGGGGAACGTAGTAATTTCAAAATTTTCCTACGCACACACAGGATCATGGTGATGCATAGCAACGAGAGGGGAGAGTGTTGTCCACGTACCCTCGTAGACCGTTAAGCGGAAGCGTTATGACAACGCGGTTGATGTAGTCGTACGTCTTCACGATCGACCGATCCTCAGTACCGAACGTATGGCACCTCCGCGTTCAGCACATGTTCAGCTCGGTGAAGTCCCACGAACTCACGATCCAGTAGAGCTCGGGGGAGATTTTCATCAGCATGACAGCGTGGTGACGATGTTGATGAAGTTACTGCAGCAGGGCTTCGCCTAAACACCGCTACAGTATGACCGAGGTGGATTATGGTGGAGGGGGGCACCACACACGGCTGGGAGAGATCTTTGTGATCAACTTGTGTGTCTAGAGGTGCCCCCTGCCCCTGTATATAAATGAGCAAGGGGGAGGCCGGCCAGCCCTTGTTGGCGCGCCTAGGAGGAATCCTCCTCCTAGTAGGAGTAGGATTCCTCCCTTTCCTACTCCTACTAGGAGGGGGAAAGGCAGGGAGAGAAAGAGAAGGAAAGGGGGCGCCACCCCCCTTCTCCTAGTCCAATTCGGATAGGGGGAAGGGGGAACGCTGCCTGCCCTAGGCTAGCCCCTCTCTCTTTCCATTATGGCCCAACAAGGCCCATTAGCCCCCGGGGGGTTCCGGTAACCCCTCCGGTACTCCGGTAAAATCCCGATTTCACCCGGAACTATTCTGATGTCCAAATGTAGGCTTCCAATACATCAATATTTATGTCTCGACCATTTCGAGACTCCTCGTCATGTCCGTGATCAAATCTGGGACTCCGAACTACCTTCGGTACATCAAAACATATAAACTCATAAAATCGATCGTCACAGAACTTTAAGCGTGCGGACCCTACGGGTTCGAGAACTATGTAGACATGACCGAGACACGTCTCCGGTCAATAACCAATAGCGCAACCTGGATGCTCATATTGGTTCCTACATATTCTACGAAGATCTTTATCGGTCAAACCGCACAACACTATACGTTGTTATCTTTGCCATCGGTATGTTACTTGCCCGAGATTCGATTGTCGGTATCCCAATACCTAGTTCAATCTCGTTACCGGCAAGTCTCTTTACTCATTCCGTAATACATCATCCCGTAACTAACTCATTAGTTATCATGCTTGCAAGGCTTATAGTGATGTGTATTACCGAGAGGGCCCAAAGATACCTCTCCAACAATCGGAGTGACAAATCCTAATCTTGATCTATGCCAACTCAAAAAGTACCATCGGAGACACCTGTAGAGTACCTTTATAATCACCCAGTTACGTTGTGATGTTTGGTAGCACACAAAGTGTTCCTCCAGTATTCGGGGGTTGCATAATCTCATAGTCATAAGAACATGTATAAGTCATGAAGAAAGCAATAGCAGTAAACAAACGATCAAGTGCTAAGCTAACGGAATGGGTCAAGTCAATCACATCATTCTCCTAATTATGTGATCCCATTGATCAAATAACAACTCATGTCTATGGTTAGGAAACTTAACCATCTTTGATCAATGAGCTAGTCAAGTAGAGGCATACTAGTGACACTATGTTTGCCTATGTATTCACACATGTATGATGTTTCCGGTTAATACAATTCTAGCATGAATAATAAACATTTATCATGAAATAAGGAAATAAATAATAACTTTATTATTGCCTCTAGGGCATATTTCCTTCACCCCCACCCTCGTGGACAGGTGGAGTCCCCCCTGACGTGGATCTTCCTTCCATTATTTATTATATATTCCAAAATAATGCTCCGTTGATTTTCAGGTCATTCTGAGAACTTCTATTTCTGCACAAAAATAACACCATGGCAATTCTGCTGAAAACAGCGTCAGTCCAGGTTAGTTCCGTTCAAATCATGCAAGTTAGAGTCCAAAACAAGGGCAAAAGTGTTTGGAAAAGTAAATACGACGGAGACGTATCACGGCACCATCTCATCTCAAACCTAGTTCATGTGTTGTATTCAATCTTTGTCTCAAAACTTCAGATTGGTACTTGTGGGTTGCTAGTAGTGTTAATTACTCCTTGTAGTTGATGCTAGTTGGTTTATTTGGTGGAAGTTCATATGTTCAGATCCTTAATGATATTCAATACCCCTCTAATCATGAACATGAACATGCTTTGTGAGTAGTTACGTTTGTTCCCGAGGACATGGAAGAAGTCTTGTTATAAGTAATCATGTGAATTTGGTATTCATTCAATATTTTGATGAGATGTATGTTGTCTTTACTCTAGTGGTGTTATGTGAACGTCAACTACATGACACTTCACCATGATTTGGGCCTAGGGGGAGGCATTGGGATGTAGCAAGTAGATGATGGGTTGCTAGAGTGACAAAATCTTAAACCCTAGTTGATGTGTTGCTTCGTAAGGGGCTGATTTGGATCCACATGTTTAATGTTATGGTTAGATTTATCTTAATTCTTCTTTCGTAATTGCGGATGCTTGCGTGAGGGGTTAATTCTTCTTTCAATATTTTGATGAGATGTATGTTGTATTTCCTATACTGTCCTATAAACCCTTGTTAATATCAAGTTTCCTCTCTATGTGTTGAAAGTTTTGAAGTCATGCTTGTTTTGCCTTCCTATGCTAGATGATTTTTGTTTCCATGAATTGTTTGCTCACAAAATCCCTATGCATAGGAAGTGGCTTAGTCTTAAATGTGCTAGTCATGTGCTTCATGATGTTCTCTTTGTGTTTCATTTCTTATCTTTTATGTGAGCATCATTGAAATCATCATGCCTAGCTAAAAATGCATTAAAGAAAAATGCTTGTTGGGAGACAACCCAACACTATTACCTACTATTTTTGTGTGTTCACATGATTAATATACTGTAGTAATCGTGTTTTATAGCTTTTGTTTCAACAAAGTACCAAGTAAAGCCTTTGGGATAGTGGTGATGATAGTTGACTTGATTCTGCGCAAAACATAAACTTTTGCTTCCAGTAACAAAATTGTTTAAATTCACTGAAATGTCATAAAGTTCGGAATTGTTTATGAATGATTGATATACAAATTTCCTACATTGTCCTAATGTTTCATAATTTCTGGAGTAATAGAAGTATGGTCATTGCTCAGATCATTACAGAATGTTCTGTTTTTGACAGATTGTGTTTTCAATGCATAGTTTGCTTGTCTTCTAGTTTCTATGGCTTATATTGCTCAATATAAATAATGGAAATGATAAGGTACAATAGGAATTGTGTGAGAACAATTATGAATCTTATCTTTGACAGTACCAAAGTGAATGATTTGTTTTACATACTAACCTATCTCACGAAGTTCCGTTAAGTTTTGTGTGATTGAAGTTTTCAAGTTTTGGGTGAGATATCGATATGAGGAGAATAAGGACTGACAAGACCCTAAGCTTGGGGATGACCAAGGCACCCGCAAGGTAATATTCAAGGAATATCCAAGCAACTAAGATTGGGGATGCCCCGGAAGGCATCCCCTCTTTCGTCTCAACATTATCGGTAACCTTACTTGGGGCTATATTTTTATTCGTCACATGATATGTGTTTTGCCTGGAGCGTCATTTTATTTTGTTTGTATTTGCTTGCTCTTATTTATAATAAAGTTTTTGTATCTTTTACTTAAATAAAAATGTCAAGTATAGCCTTTGCCATGCTTATTTTGCATGTCTATATGTTGTTGTTTGAAAACATAAAGTTGCACGCTAGTGCGTGAATTCTTGAGAAAATTCAAAATGTGATAAAATGTTGAAATTTTTTCCACAATAAGATATGATAAAGTGTGAACACCATCAGTCATTAAAAATCTAGGGATCCAAACCTCAGGAAAATAACTTCTTTAAGCATTTTAATAGAAGTGTTATGATCAACACTACTAGTTGGAATAGCTTCTACCCACTTAGTAACGTAATCAACAACAACTAAAATGTTTGTATACCCATTAGAGGAAGGGAAAGATCCCATGTAATCAAAACCCCAAACGTCAAATGGTTCAATAACAAGTGAATAATTCATACACATTTCCTGACGTCTACTAATATTACCAATTCTTTGACATTCATGACAAGGCAAGACATACTTACGAGCATCTTTGAAGAGAGTAGGCCAATAAAAACCAGATTGTAATACCTTGTGTGCAGTTCTATCTCCAGCATGGTGTCCTCCATAGGCCTCGGAGTGACACTTGCGTAGGATCTATTCCTGTTCATGCTCAGGTACACAACGTCTAATAACACCATCTACTCCTTCTATATAAAGGTGTGGGTCATCCCAAAAGTAATGTCTTAAATCATAGAAAACCTTTTACTTTTGATGTTAGGTGTGGGTCATCCAAGAACAGCACCGACAGCATAATCACTAGCATCACACATAATTTCAAAGGGTAAATTCCAATCGGGCGGTTGAATAATAGGTGCAGAAATCAAGGCTTTCTTAAGTATCTCAAAGGCTTCTACACAATCATCATCAAAAAAAATGGGGCATCTTTTTGCAGAATATTAGTAAGAGGCCAAGAATTTTTAGAGAATTCTTTAATAAACCTCCTATAGAAACCAGCATGACCTAGGAAACTTCTTATACCTTTGACATCTTTAGTACACGGCATCTTTTCAATAGCATCTACTTTAGCTTTATCAACTTCAATACCTCTTTCGGAGATTTTATGTCCCAAGAAGATACCTTCATTAACTATAAAGTGGCACTTCTCCCAGTTCAAGACAAGATTAGTTTCTTCACGCCTCCGCAAAACTCGATCAAGGTTGCTTAAGAAATCATCAAAAGAAGTTCCATACATGGGTAAATCATCCATGAAAACCTCAACAATATTTTCACAAAAGTCAAAGAATATAGCAGTCATACATCTTTGAAAGGTAGCAAGAGCATTGCATAAACCAAAAGGCATACGTCTATAAGAAAATGTACTGAAAGGGCAAGTAAAAGTGGTTTTTTCTTGATCCTCTTTTGACACAGGTATTTGAGAAAAAACCAGAGTAACCATCTAGGAAGCAAAAGTGTGTATGTTTTGATAGTCCTTTTAGAATTTGATCAATAAAAGGTAGAGGGTAATGATCTTTCCTAGTAGCTTTGTTTAATTTGCGAAAATCAATAAAAGGTAGAGGGTAATTCTATAACCTGTAACAATTCTTTGTGGGATCAATTCATTTTTATCATTAGGAACAACAGTAATACCTCCCTTTTTAGGAACACAATGAACATGACTTACCCATCTACTATCAGCAATAGGATAAATTATACCTGCTTCTATAAGCTTTAATATTTCATTTATTACCACTTCCTTTATCTTAGGATTTAACCGTCGTTGATGATCAACAATTGGTTTAGCATCAGGCTCCATATTAATTTTATGCTGACATAGAGTGGGACTAATGCCCTTAAGATCATCAAGAGTATATCCAATAGCAGCGCGGTGCTTCTTTAGAGTTTTCAATATTTGTTGATGCTCTGAAAGGTTAGCACTAATAATAACAGGATATATCTTCTTTTCATCAAGATAAGCATATTTCAAAGTATTAGGCAATTGCTTAAGCTCAAACATGGAATCACCCTTGGGTAAAGGAGGATCCCCGAGAATCTCAACAGGCAAGTTGTGTTTCAAAACAAGCATTTGATTAAAGAATATTTCATCTAATTCCTTCCTTTCATTCATGAACATGTCATTTCTTTGTCTAGAAAATGTCGTTCTAAAGGATCGGTAGGAGGCACGACAATAGAAGCAAGACCAATAATTTCATCCTTACTAGGCAATTATTTATCATGGGGTTGTCTACGAAGTTTGGAGAAATTGAACTCATGAGACACATCCCCAAAACTTACAGTAACAGTTTCTTTCTCACAATCTATCTTAGCATTAACTATGTTCAAGAAAGGTCTACCAATATAATGGGACAAAAATCATCTTGTGGGGAACCAAGAACTAGAAAATAAATAGGGTATTTTATCTTCACACACAAGACTTCAACATCTCTAACAATCCCAATTGGTGATATAGCATATCTATTAGCAAGCTTAATAGTAACATCAATATCTTCTATTTCAGCAGGTGCAATATCATTCACAATTTCTTGGTATAAAGTAAAGTGAATTGCACTCACACTAGCACCCAAATCACATAAGACATGGTAACAATGATCTCCTATTTTAACAGAAACAACAGGCATGCCAACAACAGGTCTATGCTTATCTTTATCATCGGGTTTAGCAATTTTAGCAGCTTCATCATAGAAATAAATAACATGCCCATCAATGTTATCGACCAAGAGATCTTTAACCATAGCAATACTAGGTTCAACTTTAATTTGTTTAGGGGGTGTAGGTGTTCTCTTATAACTCTTATGAACCATAGCTAAAGCTTTAGCATGTTCCTTTACTCTAACAGGAAAAGGTGGTTTCTCAATATAAGCAGTAGGAACAACTGGATCAACATTATAAGTAATGGTTTCTTCTTCAGCCTTAATAGGTTCAACTACTTTTACTTCAATGGAAGGATGATATTTAAACCACTTCTCCTTAGGGAGATCAACATGAGTAGTAAATGATTCACAAAAAGAAGCTACTATCTCAGAGTCAAGTCCATATTTAGTGCTAAATTCACGAAAAGCATCGATATCAATAAAAGATTTAACACAACCAAACCTGACTCCTTACCTTCACCGAGTTCCCAATCTTCAGAGTTGCGTTTAATTCTTTCCAATAGATCCCATTTGAATTCAATAGTCTTCTTCATGAAAGAACCAGTACAAGAAGTATCGAGCATGGATTGATCACTACGAGAAAGCCGAGCATAAAAGTTCTGAATAATAATTTCTCTTGAGAGCTCATGATTGGGGCATGAATGTAACATTTACTTAAGCCTCCCCCAAGCTTGAGCGATACTTTCTCCTTCATGAGGCCAAAAATTATATATATAATTCTGATCACGATGAACCAGATGCATAGGATAAAACTTCTGATGAAATTCCAATTTCAATCGGTTTCAATTCCAAGCTCCAATATCATCACATAGCCTATACCATGTCAATGCCTTTCCCTTTAAAGATAAAGGGAATACCTTCTTCTTTACTTCATCATTGGGCAAACCTGCAAGCTTAAATAATCCACAAACTTCATCCACATAGATTAGATGCATATCAGGATGTAGTGTTCCATCTCCTTCATAAGGATTAGCTAGCAGTTTCTCTATCATACCCGAAGGAATTTCATAATGAGTATTTTCAGTAGGTTCAGTAGGTTGAGGGGCAACTTCTTTCTCTACCGGCCGGGGTGAAGATACCCCGAACAAACCACTCAAAGGATGATGTTCCATAGCCAAAAGTGATAGTAAATTTCAGCACACTATACAAATGTTTCCTTACCAAATTCCACTTACTAAAGGCGCTTCACTCCCCGGTAACGGAACCAGAAAAGAGTCTTGATGACCCACAACTATAGGGGATCTATCGTAGTCCCTTCGATAAGTAAGAGTGTCGAACCCAACGAGGAGCAGAAGGAAATGACAAGCGGTTTTCAGCAAGGTATTCTCTGCAAGCACTAAAATTATCGGTAACAGATAGTTTTGTGATAAGATAATTCATAACGGGCAATAAGTAACAAGTGTAACAAAGGTGCAGCAAGGTGTCCCAATCTTTCTTGTAGCAAAGTACAAGCCTGGACGAACTCTTATATAAAGCAAAGCGGTCCCGAGGACACATGGGAATTGTTGCCAAGTTAGTTTTCAACATGCGCATATGATTCGCATTCGTTACTTTGATAATTTGATATGTGGGTGGACCGGTGCTTGGGTGCTGACTTTACTTGGACAAGCCTCCCACTTATGACTAACCCCTCTCGCAAGCATCCGCAACTACGAAATAAGAACTAAGATAAATCTAACCATAGCATGAAACATGTGGATCCAAATCAGCCCCTTATGAAGCAACGCATAAACTAGGGTTTAAGCTTATGTCACTCTACCAACCCATCATGTACTTATTACTTCCCCATGCCTTACTCTAGGCCCAAATCATGGTGAAGTGTCATGTAGTCGACGTTCACATAACACCACTAGAGGAGAGACAACATACATCTCATCAAAATATCGAACGAATACCAAATTCACATGATTACTTATAACAAGACTTCTCCCATGTCCTGAGGAACAAACGTAACTACTCACAAAGCATATTCATGTTCATAATTAGAGGGGTAGTGAATATCATTAAGGATCTCAACATATGATCTTCCACCGGATAAACCAACTAGCATCAACTACAAGGAGTAATCAACACTACTAGCAACCCATAGGTACCAATATGAGGTTTTGAGACAAACATTGGATACAAGAGATGAACTAGGGTTTGAGAGGAGATGGTGCTGGTGATGATGTTCATGGATATTGACCCCCTCTCGATGAGAGGGTCGTTGGCGATGACGATGCCGATGATTTCCCCCTCTGGGAGGGAAGTTTCCCTGGCAAAACAGCATCCCCGGAGCCCTAGATTGCTTTTGCCCAGGTTCCACCTCAAGACGGCGGCGCTTCGTCCCGAAAGCTTCCTTCTGATCTTTTTTCCAGGTCAAAAGACATCATATAGCAGAAGATGGGCACCAGAGGCCTGCGAGGGGGCCCACAAACCACAGGGGCGCGCCCAGGGGGGTAGGGCGCGCCCCCAGGCTTGTGGCCTCCTGGTGCGTCCCCTCTGGTGTTTTCTTCACCCAATATTTTTTATATATTCCAAAATAATTCTCCATAAATTTTTAGGACTTTCGGAGTTGTGTAGAATAGATCTCTCAGATTTGCTCCTTTTCCAGTCCAGAATTCCAGCTGCCAGCATTCTCCCTCTTCATGTATACCTTGTAAAATAAGAGAGAAAAGGCATAGGTGTTGTACCAAAATAGGTAATAACAACCCATAATGCAATAAATATAAATATAAAAGCATGATGCAAAATGGACGTATCAACTCCCCCAAGCTTAGACCTCGCTTCTCCTCAAGCGAAGCCAAAATCGATAATCATGTCCACATGTTTAGAGATATAGGTGTCGATAAAATAAAATACACACATGAGGGCATCATGATCATCTTTGAAACAACAACTTATATTGTCATATAATTTCTTATGCCAAAGTAACGATTCGTTCACAAGGTAAAGTATGAATCAAAAACTTTATTGAAAGCCAACAAACTATGGTCTCAGTCATTGAATAAAATTTATCATAATATCGGAAAGAGTCAATGTAAGAGCTTTTGTATAGCAAGTCCACATACTCAACCATCTCCTAGTATTTCATAGTTGCTAACACTCACGCAATACTTATGGGTTCAAAGCCTTATATATGGATCTTTCCCCAACATATAGTGCTTGCCAAAAAAGAAAAAGTGTAAAAAGGAAAGGTGAAGTTCACCATGACTCTTGTATAAAGGTAGAAGGTAAAAGTAAAAGATAGGCCCTTCGCAGAGGGAAGCAGAGGTTGTCATGCGCTTTTATGGTTGGATGCACAAAATCTTAATGCCAAAGAACGTCACTTTATATTGCCGATTGTGATAAAGAACTTTATTATGAAGTCCATCGCTTTTATTTCTTCCATATCACAAGTTCGTATAAAGCTTATTTTCTTCACACTAAAAGATCATACATATTTTGAGAGCAATTTTTATTGCTTGCACCGATGACAACTTACTTGAAGGATCTTACTCAATCCATACATAGGTATGGTGGACTCTCATGGAAAAACTGGTTTAAGGGATGTTTGGATGCACAAGTAGTATCTCTACTTGGTGCAAAAGATTTGGCTAGCACAAGAGGGAAAGCAAGCTCAACATGTTGGAGGATCCATGATAATATAACTTCTATTCGGATATAAGAAAACATAACCCATTATGTTGTCTTCCTTGTCCAACATCAACATGACACCGACCCCTGATAGCACGAGGATGGGGGAAACATGGGTGAAGATCCTCAAGAGAATAAAGAAAATTAGAAAAGAGAAGAATCGTCTGCTGAGAAGAGATAATGAGATCAGACGCTCCACCGAGATGCTTCAAAACTGCCCTGAGCGTTGTGCTTCCAACCAAGGATGCAACCGCCTTAGTGCGTGCCGACCGGGCAATGAACAACAAGTTCAATGGCGGCGACACCCCCCTCCCAGACATTTCGTATGTCGTCCAAGAACATGCAAGCACCGGCCAGAGTGTTTGGCAATATCACCCTCCCCGATGATCGCCCACATTGGCGTCAGTTAGAGGAAGGATTGGAAGTACTGAAGACAGTGGTGGTACAATAGTAACGATATGCCTCATCCAGGAGCCACACCGCAACCACAGGTGCACCTTAAATTTTTGAGTTGTTTCCATAAGGCGAGGTGAATAACATCTTTTCAGTTGTTGAGTTTTCAGCAACACCTTTTCAGTCAATCTTTCTACGGGTGCTCTTTTCTAGTCTTGTTTGGCAATGTTGCTTTCTTCTTCGTTCATTTGATTCCAAGTATCTAGCTCTCTATTAATTGTTTTGGAAGCATCGTGTTGTTACCTTGCTTTCGGAGTCCTCCCTCCTCATCCAAGTCCATGTTGTGTTCCTTGTCTCTCTCTTTTCAACTGAAGTGGCGACGAAGTCAAATTCGGCATATCTCGGGTAGGGGGTCCCGAGCTGGTACCCTTGGCACGAAGGTAACATGACGAAGAAGGGAGACAATACCTAGGTTCAGGCCCTATCGAAGAGGTAAAGTCCTACGTCCTGATTTGTTGTATTGATTGTGGAGGGGCTACAAAGTACATGTTGATCTACCTTGAGATCAAATGTGATTGTATCTACCTCTACGGTCTAAACCCCTTGGCTTATATAGATGCTGGGGATACCTATGTTTACAGATATGTCGGTTGCATCTGGAGATAAACATGCCAAAGATTTGCATTTGTGCCTTAGAGTACGTGTCAAGTCTTCGAAAGATTACATCTTGAGTACGGCATGGGGCCTGGCGAATGTGGCCCACTGGTTGGTCGTTTCGGGGTCCTCGACCCAGCCTATCCTGAGGATCCGACGTGGTTAGCACTCCCTATGTGGGACAACATTGGTTGCCGACATTGAGACGCCACATTTGTCTCCTTAATACTCATACCTAAATTGTATCCCTATGAACCTTGTTTATGATCAGTAATAAAGTGTGGTTAGACTAAAAAACTTAATGATTGTATGTGACCAAGAACTAGGTTATCTTGGGTCTGACCTTGTATCTGCACTCATCAGGTTGATCGGGCCATACGGCCCACACTGACTCTTCAACCACAAACCCCACCACCGTGGTCGGCGCTTCCTCCGACCGCCATAGCCGATCGTTAGAGGTATATCTCGTTCTTTGCGACACCGAACACCGTCTCATCTCTGGTGCTTCAGCTAGCCGGCCAACCTAATAAGTTGTGCTAGGTTCCTGGAGCAGATTTGGGCTATGTATTGATTCCGACCGGTTTTAGAAGCTTCCATGTAGATTTTTTCTTTTTGTTTTTTGTGTGGTTTCTGTATCGGTTTTCTGTCCTTTTTTATTTTCATTTTTTCTTCCCTTTTTAGAATACATGCCGACTTTTTTTTAATACAACTTGAACATTTTTTGCATACATGCTGATTTTTTTATAGATATTGAACGGTTTTTGTATACATGTTGAACATTTTTTAGATAAATGTTGACCATGTTTACCCAAATACATATTGAACATTTGTCAACTGCACATTGCTTATTTTTCTATATCGGAGAACATTTTCCAGATACATGTTCTACATTTTTGCAAATACATATTGAACAATTTTCAAACGCACATTGAACATTTTTAGAATACATGGTGAAGATTTTTATAACACATATTGAATATTTCTCATAAATCTCATGAACATTGTTCTAAAGCATCCGAACATTTGCTAAATGTTCCTATTTAAAAAAAATACTCAAACATTTTTTTACATTGGATACAAATTGTTTTAAATGCAAAAATATAGAAACATGTGAATATTTTATAAATTTGATGATCTTTTTAATGATATGAACACCTTTTACAAACTACGCCGACAAAATTTGAAATTCTGCAACCAATTTTTAAAATTGTCAAGATTTTTTAATGCTATGAACAGTTTTTTTTTTTGAATTGTATGAACATTTTCTGAAAGTTGCGCAGACAAATGTTTCAAGCTGCATAAACATGTTTTTAAATGTGCGAGGAACACTTTAAAAAAATGGAATTCTTATAACATATATATTTAGAATATTACGAGATAGAAAGAAAAGTAAGAAAAAACAAAAAGGAATAAAATTGAACGAGCAAATCAGAAAAAAGGAACAAAACGAAGGAAAGAAGACAAATCGAACAGCACAACCGCTACTGTGGCGGCCCACTATGAGGCTGCTTCAGGTGAGAGCTGTACTTACATCTCTCTCTCTCTCTCACTAAAACTTCAAAAAGAAAAAAATCTATCTCTCGCTTCGCGCGAGGCACAAAGCTCCCACGGTCCCTGAAAAAAAGCAAAGCATCTCTAGCAGACCCTGCATCCCGCCCCGACCCGTAAAATAACCGTCAAAATGCGGGTCGGGGCGGGAAAACCTGTCCGATCAAACTCTGCATCCCATCTCGGCCCGTAAATATTTTTGCGGGGCGCGGCAAAACATCTCCCTCAACCTCTAGATTCACAGGCTAGGAGGACGACCCGAGCTCAGCCCCTATCCGCAGCGAGATTTGGCGGGAGGGACATTTTCGCGCGGCCGTTCCCGCTCCCCCACCCTCTGCCACCATTGCCCCGCCACCGCACGCTTCGGTGCATCTTTCCCGGCTGTTCTTCGCCGCCATGGATGACTCCCTGTTGTCCCCCGTCACCGTCGAGGTCGCGCACGCTCCTTCCCCTCGGGCGGATGTCGTCGCCGGCCATGTTGGCCCCGCCGTCACCCAAGGTAACGCCGCGCCTGCCCGCAAGCGGCAGGGCAAAGTGGTTGTGCAAGGTGGGAATCCGGCAGCCCCCGCCGTGAAGGCCCGGGCGCCAACGCTGCTGTGCGATCTCGGCCAGCGGCGAAGAAGGTCGCCAAGGCCGCCGGCGGCAAGAGGAAGAGGATTCTGGCTACAAAGAAGCTGTCTCCTTCATCCGCTCACTCCGCCCCGGAAAGAGGTGCCCCAGCGATGCCGCTCAACGGTGTTGCTCCCCCCGCAAGCGAGGTGTTTGACGAAATGGCCGGAAGGTATGCGTCTTCGGTCATGGCAATTTTCTTTGCTTTACGCCATTTTGCGATAGCTCGTGACTTGTTGCCGTTCACTACAACGGTGGTTCGAACAATGCAACTGCTCAGTTCGCGAACTTGTTGGACACCAACGCTGTTGACATTGATCAAGCCCCGTTCGCCGCATTCAACTACAATAAAACGGAGAGCGGCGTGGACGATCATGGTTGTGAGGAAGAATTAGAGAAGATCGAAGCGGAAGCGTATGAGCAATCGCAAACAAAAACTGGGAAAAGCCAGAGATCAAAGAACTACATGATCTTGGAAGATCAAGTTCTGATCAATGCGTGGAGTGCGGTGTCTCTTGATGCATGCACGGGTACTTCTCAAACCGCCAAGAGGTATTGGCAAAAGATCGAAGATCAATACTTTCACATGATGGCAAAGTACCCCAACAGGATTCCACGCACATTTTGGTCACTTCAAGGGCGTTGGGAGGTGATCAAGCCTATGTGCAGCTGTTGGGCAGCTTGCTTGGAGCAAGTACGCAATGCACCTCCAAGTGGAACCATGGAATCCGACTATGTGAGTTTGTTTTGCCTTTGTTCAAATTGTGCATCATCATATTTGCACCATATGACATCATCATATTTGCATCATATGAAATGATTGCATCATTTCACTTTGTTCATATTGTGTAGGATAAAATTGCCCAACATAGATACAAAGACATGGAAGCTTCGGAAGGCAAATTCTTCAAATTAGAGCATTGTTGGGACTTACTCCAAAAGTGCGAGAAGTGGAAGTTGATCGACAAAGAATCCCCATCAAAGAGAGGCTCACTTACAAACATGGATGAAGATGACCCAAGAAATTTGAACGAGCCCGATGGTGACAAGAAGACTAAGGAGAAGATGAAGAGAGAGCAAGAAGCATCGGGTTTGAGGGAGAAGATTGATGCCATGGTGCAGTCAAACGAGTTGATGTTGTTGAAGTCGTTGGAGATCAAGAAAGAGTTGGCCGAGAAGAAGGCAAAGGAGAAGCAAGAAAAGTGGCAATTGCTCAAGGAAGAGGGGCTGCGCAAAGCGGCCATTGAGGAGAGGAGAGCACACACCGCTGAAAACAAAGCCATGTCCAAGTTGCTCGCGGAAGAGAACAAGATCATGTCACTGAACCACAATGACATGGACAACCTCACCAAAACATGGTATGATATGATAAGGAGAGAAATCTTGAAGAAAAGAATGGTTGCGTCGGCCGGTGCATGTTACAGTTTCGGAGATGTTTTCTCTGCTCCATATGATGGCAATGTCGATGATTTCGATGCGGGAGTTGGAACAAGCACCGGAGGTGGTTTTGGCTGTGGTGTTGAACTTCAAGATGGACTTGATGGCGCGGAGTGAAGATTGACCAAAATGATGCCGGACGTGGGCGTCATTTTTGCAAGACTCTCTTTTGCGTTTGTCCTATTAAACTTGGCTTTTATTTGCGCGTAAACTTTGTTATGTTGTTTGAATTTGAACTTATTTGTGGAAGCTATGTCAACTGCGAGAATTGGACATTTTCTGTTTACGGGTCGACGCGGCGGTGCCCGAGCAGACCTCGCAAAAGTCGATCCGTAGAAAAATATATTTTGTGAATATCCTTTTATACGGATTCGTTTGAGGGGTCTGCATCTGCAGCCGTCTGAGCCAGTCCGCAAAGACTGTTTTTCACGAACTGCAAAGGTGTTTTGCGGGTCGATCAGATGCGGGGTTTGTTAGAGTTGCTTTTACGCTCCCACGGCGGATGGTTCACATGAAACCTTTCTATTCCGTCAGACAATCTCATTCCTTCCGGATCCATCATTTGAACCGTGGCTTTGTGCATCCGCCCACCGTATCACCGATTTGAGCCACCAATGATGTGAATCGTGTGATGTGAATACTTACGCTCCCACGGCGGACGTTTCTGTGTGATGTGAATCGTGTGATAACCTGTGCAATGTACACTTTCCTGGATTGTTACTTCGGTAGTCAGTTAGGCAACTTCAGTAGTAGCAATGATTTACTCCTATTGAGCGACCCTTTGTTCTGTTCATCTTGAACATGCACCGAAATGCGTGTTGTTTCGTATTGGAACTTTGGAAGCAGGCGTTAAGATAACACACAGCGTACAAAACCGAACCAAAACTGAAACAAAGCCAGGCTAGCCCAATAAACTGCCAAAGGAATAAGGTAGAAGAACTGAAACTGTTGAGAAACACTTATTCGCAAACTGAATTTGTTATTGACCGATGAGAGTGGAAAAGTTTTGGCAGCACTTTTGCTGACTGAATCTGCTGTCGACTGATCACGGTGAAATTTCTGCTACTCTAGAATCATCATGATTCATAAGAGTAGGCCGATAGTTTGCTTGCCAATGTAATGGCTCGGCTGAGATTTTTCATCCTAAAAGCAGGTGGGAGAGTATTGTTGCTGGAAATTTAGATTTGAGGCATCAGAGGCCTGCATGTTAGCTGCTGCGGAAACAGTAGAAAAAACAGTTACCTTGCAAATGCATAAAGGGGAGGGTTTTCTATTAAGAGGAGCAGGGAAGCATGGCTTATTTCGTGAAGTATTAACAACTGATTCAGGCCGAGAGGTGGAATGAGCAGAGTGAGAATGGAACATTTCGCAGGGCCCCTCTGACCAGTCTTCTGTTTGAGAGTCGCCTCCGGCCAGCCCACTGCTACCTTTTGACTGAAACCGCGATCAGTCCACTAGTTTCATCACAGTGCTAGGGTTAACTTCTGGTTTAAGACCTGTGATTGATTACACCTTGTATTTGTCCAGCAATAGCTGCAGAAGTGCCAGTGTAGGATGTCATTTATGTTGCACTAATAACCGAGCATGATAATTCAAACATGTTTGTCAAGCCATTTTGTGTCTTACTAAGAATCATCTTCGCCGGGGCTTCAGCAAGCTATGGTGGGTGCAGAATGAGGTGTAGACCTACCTGTTAGTGTTACTACTGAGTAGTACTACTCTGCTCGAGTTAATGCGAATTCTGAGCTCTGAATGGCCCGAGGCGGACTAGTGTCCGTTCTGTATGGTCATGGCCATGGCAATGTTTGCTCGGAAGGTTGAAACCTACAAGTGCAGGTTTCAGTCAGATGGTACAGAGCATATTAACAGCGCTAGCTACTCCTCCACGGAGAAAAAGATAGATAAAGAAATGGAACGCTGCATGCATGCGCACATGCAATTATATACATATGGCCGACAGAGATTGAATGCGTTAACTCTATGCCAGCTTCATGGGCCGTGTTTTCTGCTCGTTATCATGCGCGCTTTCTTGCTCGATCTCCAGAACAACAAAAAAATGCGTATCTAAGCTGATGCACGGTTCCTTCTCAGTTTTCATCTCTGTTTCTGCTTTGTTTTTCTTCCATAGAGAACCAAGACAAACTCGATAGAGGCGAGCACCATAGCAATATCACATCACAATCTTAGCTAGGCTTACAGTTACAGGGCAGAAGTACAGATCGTGTCGCACTTCAAAATAAAAAAAGAAGCTGCCTAACTTATCCTACTGAGTCTAAGTAACAGCAACCGGAGAAAGAATGCTGAAAAAAGGATGACGAAAGTGCTCAACACCAAATATGCAACAAACATACGATATATCTTACTAGGCATCGATGGCAGCATCACTCCTAAAGTCTACTCCTACATGTTACATCAAGCTCAAGAGGGATAGACGGGGTGAGTAGAGAAGAGAGAGTTGGTGCGTTGAAGAAGAGCGCGTTGCGAGGGAAAGTCTTGCAAGGTCAAGAACAGCCTTAGAGACGTGCTTGTACTTTGCGAAGGTGTTTTGAGAGGTGGACTGCGAAGAAAGACTGCGATGGGAGGATGACGACGGTGTAGACGAGCTCAGGGAGGATAGAGCCGGACCGTGGATCAGCGGGACGCACCGCCCTGGGAGGGTCCGCCCTTGAGCCAACGGAATGGACGACGACGCCTGGCCGTGGAGGAAAGCCTCGGCAGACGGCCAGCCGAGAAGCCCCGGTTGGCGACGGCGTGCCGAAAGCAGGTGTGGCTCGGGCTCGGCATCTCGAGGCTAGAGGAGAGGAGAGGTGGGGAGGTATGCATGGACATCATGGTGGGTGGGTGGTCGGAGGAAGAATGGCTCGCCAGGTAGAGGCCCCTTATATAGCCCAAGGGCATAGCACTGTGAAGAGCTAGCCAAGGGTAGAGAGAGAGGGAGCGAGCAAAACGGTGGGAAAGGCTCTGCCGATGAAACATGGCCTTTATGGACAGCGCAGCGGAGGGGTTGGGTTGGGTTAATTTGATGCCCCATGCGGCATCAGCACACAGCAGCGATGGAGAGGGGGATACTCATACACGGGTCGCTGCGATGGATCTCTCTCGTCTCGTGTACTGCATGCATGTGCGTGCCAGTGCCAGGCTTGTGACCGATGGAGGCAGTCGGGGCGTGGTGATCATGGCGAGAGGAGAGCCTAGCTAAGCTAGATTTGGGCAAAGGGAGGAGATCTGAGCCGTCTGCGCCCCGGCTTGCACTCGTTCGGCAACGGATGCACGCGGGGAGGCTAGCCTGCGGCAGATACACCAGCTCGGCGGTGGTAGCTTGAATTCAGTGAAGCTCCTTCCTTTCCAAGCCTGCCTCAAGTGTCTGCATGGGCTCGAAGCTCGAACTCGATTGATCGATGGCTCTACTTGTACACATCACATCAGCTGCCTCCCTCCTCGACCAGCAGATTAGTTTTTCTTCTTTTTCTTTTGAGGGGTGACCACCAGATTAGTTAACTGCTGAGCTGAGATAACTAGCAGGGTGCTTTCAGTTGATGGATGGATAAACAAAATACTCACATGAACGGCCGCGTGATTGAGACCCGGTCATGTCTGCCCATTGTCAACCTCAACTCCGTTAACCATCACCATTCACCAGCAGCGAGCAGCTCTTGATGGACGAGTGCATGCGGATATTCTTCCTTGTCGGTCACTGCACTTATTCTTAGGATCGACCGACTTGATGGGCGGTGGGTGTGGGTGGGTGACAATACGGTGGTGGAGGCGAGGATGCGTGCATTGTTCCTGCACATGCAAACAGTGGCTCCAGCATGCGCACTGCCGTTTACAGTTTTACTTTTACCTTGCCTCGCCTCCTTTTCATATGAACCTGCTCATTGGCTCTTGTTCTCTTCTCTCCACCTCCACGCGTCTGAGAAGTAGCGTGGCGTGCGGTGCGGGGTGCGCAGCTTGTGAAGTGAAGGATCCATTCCATTTCCATGTGTCCCTGTCCTTGGAATATGGTACCCCCACAGTTTACCTTCTTTTTCCCTAATTTTTTTATTTAACATCCTTCTTCTATTATTTTTCTTTTCCTTTTTCAAAAAAAGAAGAGAACGAGACTGCACTTCTGTCCCACAAAGGCCATCACTCTTCTCCTCCCATCGAAGTTAAGTTTGGCAGGCTTATCATCGTCGGCCGATTAGCCACTTGTCAACTTCGCCTGGGCGGATAGCTTCAGGCTGACCGGACATGCGAACGGGCGTCATCAGTCATTTAGACTTGGTTTGAAATATGGTTCAGCTAAAATATGTCAAAATATAATGAGTTTGCTCCCATTTAAATGAAGAGCATCATGTTTTGTTCACTCTCGTTAAATTTGTTTTGAAATATAACCAGACATTTGCGGCTATGGTTAAATGGCTGGCTACTACATTAGTGTCTGCGGACTGGTCTCCCGTTGCCGGTCTGAGGGTTAGGGTTAGAGATACCCTTACCTTCTTGTTCTGTTATGTTCTTTTTGATAAAAAAAGATATAAGCTAAATATTTCTTTAAATCTACCTGCTCACAAATAATCCACAGTAGCACTCTACTTCACTGCGGTGTACTACTGGAATTGACCCACTGCCTTGAGCTGCTCTTTGGACTCGTCAGATCTTCTGATAAGCTGCACTGTTCCATTGGCTTTGAGATTGTGGGTGCTTTTGTCCTGTGCTCATCAAAGGAGGTCACGGCAAAACTGTTGGCGATGCTATCCTTTATGGCGGCCAAATAATTGGCTACAGTTGCCTCACACGCGGTCTTATTTGGACCGCATTTTATTCCACCACTGTACGTATGAGTTGAGCTGCATTATTTTCGTGCGTGCAACTGTTTCATCCCGTACCACAGTATTCCTTTTCGTGTCATCAATAAGGCTATTATTGTAGGATGTGTTTGGAATCAGGGCAAGGACAATGATTGCGTGCTTGTACATGCATGACTGTTAAACAGAGTGCCTTCACTTGCTGAACTCTAGAAAAAAAATTGAAGCTAGATCGAATCATCCCCATTTCTGGAGCATAAATTTGGGATTGGTTCAACGGTTTTGGTCCGATATTGATATGATTATTTCATGTTCTTGTTTGTTAATTGTTGACCCGTGAGGGGAAGTAGTCGGCTTTGAGACATGTTCACTGTTTGTAGTAGCACACCAGCTCGACTGTGTTAGAAGGGAGAGAGGGATTGGTGAAATAGTTGTTGTATTGCTTGAGCCTCATGGGTATATATATAAGAGTACAATCATCTACTTGGAGTACAAGACAAGTCGGAACAAATCCTAATCTATCTCGTCTTTCCTAATAAACATTATACTCAACATCTTTCCGTAGTCACAACGGTAGCGACGCAGACGGTGAGACTGGAGAAGAATCCAAAGGCAAGCCGACGGACCCCCCTCCCCCCCAGTCGTAACGGTCGATGCATCGCGGAGTCGTGGCTGGAGTGAAAACCGACGAGGTTGCTCAAGCAGGCGGTAGCCCTTTGTGCCGTTTGTCGATGTAGCCGAGAGCGTGGGTGGTGGAGCCGTGGTCGAGGTAGCCGTGCGAAGAATGTCGTGGTCGATGTCGAGTCGGGGTGGCCGGTGTCGAGGAAGTCGCCATGGAGCCGCAGGCGCAAGGGGGCGCCGAGTTAGCATGGGCGCAGTGGTGTCGATGTAGTGGTGCGCCGGTAAGGAGATGTTGTTGACGACGCGTCGCGGTAGGTTTGTCAAACCCGGGGACACATCGTAGACGAAGGCACGCACCGGTGTTGCCAGCACCGGGCATGCGTAGACGGACGAAGACGAAGTTGAGGAAGCGCCGCACCAGGCTTGCCAGGCCCGGGGACACGTCGTGGACGAAGGCACGCATCGGTGTTGCCAGCACCGAGCATGCGTAGACTGGGACCTGCACGAGCTGTACGCCATGTCGAAGAAGTGGGAGAGGCTAGCAGAGAAGGACCCGACGACGGTTGCGGCGCCAATCAGCGTGAGGCCAATGTCGTCCGCGGTTGTCGGAGTAGATGAAGCGGTCAGGGTAGATGACGGCGACGCTGGCGACGGGCTGGTGCTGGACGAAGACGAAGGGGGTGGACGGGTTGTGGCGGCGGCTACGGGGGTAGCGGCGGCGGCCAGGTTAGAAGCGCGGTGGCGATGCTCGAAGTAGGCGAAGAACCCTGAAAGCGTGACGAAGACCGGCGCGGACGGTGGCGTTCCCGCGCCAAGGAAGACGGCGCGGCCCATACTACGGGAGGTTGACGCGCGGTGACGGCGGAGCGGACTGCGGGCCGTGGCGCTACGGCTCAAACGGGCGACGCAACAGCGGCAGGCGGGTCGGGGCGACGGCGGCAAGACCTCTAGGCGGCGGCATGGACCGCGGGCCACGACGCTGCAGCCCGAAGGGGCGACACAACGGCGGTTCACGAGTCAGTGCAACCACGGGGACGGCCTCGGGGCGGCGGCGGAGACCGCGTATCGCGACACTACGGCCCGAAGGGGCGACGCAGCGGCGACACACGAGTCGATGCAGTCACGAGGAGAACCACGGGGCGGCAGCGGCGGCCCGACGGGGCGATGCAGCGGCAGCCCGATGCTCGATCGGTGGAGAGGCATGCTGATCTCGGGGACGATCTTCAGGGGACCTGCCGAGGCGCGCGTAACCGACGGGCCAGGTCGGTCGCGCGGCGTAGATGAGGCGGATCACGGCGGCGAGCGGGTGATCAAGCCGATCGCGCGCGAGGTCGGAGACGCCGCTCGGTGAAGGCGTGGTGGCGATGGAGTCCGAGATAAAGCCGGCGACGACGGACGACGTGGGACGTCGTGTGGACGAGCTTGTCAGCACCAGCACCCGGGCTGCCAAAGCAATGTCGGCACCCGGGCAGCGAGGCCCGAGCGACCAACGGAGCAGCGGCGCCCGAGTTGAGGCATCCGATGCAGCCGTCCCGACGCAGCCGAGGACGACGCCGGCGAGGTAGATCACCGGGCCGCCGAGCAGACGCAGCGGGGGTGGGTGATGTGGATCGATGAGCAGGCCGGCGCGCGAGCGACGGCTATGATTGGCCGTCACATGGCGCGAGGCCGCCGGTTCAGGGCGATGCAGGTGTCCCAGTCGGAGCAGGGCGGTGACGGCCGACGCAGGGCGACGGGCGGACCGACGTGTGAACGGCAACTGGCCCTGACGAGCCGCCTCGACACGCGTGGCTGCTGGGTCGGAGGAGAGGCCGGGTGGTCGCGCCGGGGTCGACAGCGGCGATGAGCAACGCAAAACGTTCAAGAATAGATCGAAAAACCAAAAAGACACCGCGCGATCAAGATGACCGGCGGGAGAGAGAAAACCTCGAAGCAAGGCTCCGGGAAAAGACTCTCTAGAGCAGCCGGTCAACACGATTGGCGGACGAACCCTAGGTACGGGCAACACGGCCCCCGGCGATGATCATGGAGGCCGACCACCTCGGAGGCGGCGCGCGGGTATGGAAGCGGCGGCGGCTAGGGTTTAGGATCAACTTGCGATAGATATCATGTTAGAAGAAAGAGAGGGATTAGTGGAATAGTTGTTGTATTACTTGAACCTCGTGGGCATATATATAAAAGTACAATCATCTATTTGGAGTATAAGACAAGTCGGAACAAATCCTAATCTATCTCGTCTTTTCTAATAAACATTATACTCAACAGACTGCTCATTGCTTATGTCCCACCGTTTGAGCATCATACGTATCTTCAACTCTGCTCGATAGTTAACTTAGTCTTTCCTCCCGTTGCTGCCATGCTGCTGCTAGCTCAATTTAAACTAAAACCATAACAAGTAATTTGAAACGAAGGAAGTAGGAGTAGATGGTACAACAAAGAATGTTACTAATTCATCTCTAAAGATGGCATCCTTCCTCGTATTAGGGCATCTCCAGCGCTGATCCGTAAAACGGACATCTACGCATATCCAAGATCAATATGAAGATGCATAATGGGTTGGGATCACGATCGTTACCATCACCAAGTTGCAGTGGAAGAAGAACGTGTTGGTGTACATCGTATATGGAGTCCCTAGAACCGTCTTTGAACGATTCCGCAAACCTCCCACGAGCAATCCCTCGAACCAAAGAGCGAAAGCACAACCTCTCCACTTGGTTGCAAGCGTGCACCCTTCACGATCGGACAACGCTTCGTCATACAGAGCTAATCATCGCCGGAGAATTAGAGGAAGGAGATTATAACCACATTGGGCTTCTAATTATGAGGATTAGAGAAACTAGACCAAATTCTAATTAGTCAACTAGGATCAATGTAACACTCCTGATGTAACTTTCCCAATTTGTACTCCAACTCTTGCCGTTTCGGCGTTAAGTTATTTTATTTTCTCGGGTTTGAGTCTTTGTCTCCGTGTGTTGTTATCGTTGTCATGCATCTCATATCTTGTCATCATGTGCATTGCATTTGTATACGTGTTCGTCTTATGCATTCGAGCATTTTCCCCGTTGTCCGTTTTGCATTCCGGCGCTTCGTTCTCCTCCGGTGGTCATTTCTAGCTTTCTTCCATGTGTGGGGATTAAACATTTCTGGATTGGACCGAGACTTGCCAAGCGGCCTTGGTTTACTACCGGTAGACTGCCTGTCAAGTTTCATATCATTTGGACTTCGTTTGATACTCCAACGGTTAACCGAGGGACCGAAAAGGCCTCGTGTGTGTTGCAGCCCAACACCCCTCCAATTTGGCCCAAAACCCAACTAAGCCTTCTCCATCATCTAGATCGTTCGATCACGATCGCGTGGCCGAAAACGCACCTCATTTGGACTCTCCTAGCTCCCTCTATGCCTATATAAAGGTCCCTCCCCGAAATTCCGGATCCCCCTCATCCTCAAACCCTAAAAAACCCACCGCGCCGCGCCGGACACGTCCCTGCCGGCCGGACACCGTCCACCGCCCGCCCGCGCCTATCGCGCGCTGCCACATTGCCGGGCGTGCGCCCACTTCGCTGCCACCGCTCGGGGCCCTCCGCGGCCCACATCGCCCGCCTCCTCTCACCCGAGGGCGCCGCCACCCTCCTCGCGGCCGGCCACCCGAGGCCATCGGCGCCGCCGCCCGCCGCCGCCTCACGCCGCGCCCCCGCGGATCTCCGCCGCCGCCGCCACACAAGCCGCCGCCTCCGCCGACGCCGCCCTCCGCCGCCGCCTCGCCGTCCTCCCCCTCCTCCGGCGACCTCCTCCGACGCCATCCCCGCCGCCGGTGAACAGTGCACCGCCGCCTCGGTTCGCGTGCCACCGAAACCCTAGATCTGAGAGAGGTTTTTTTTTCACTAAGTCTCCGGATTTTCTAATCCATATGCTCCTGTTCATAGCCTTGTATCTTGCAATCGTAGCTCCGATTTGGGCATATAGCATATCAAAATGTTCGTCTCAGAGAGTATATCATTTCATTCCATTGCATCATTTTCATTTGAGTTCATCTTGATGCCCGAAATGCTGTTAGAAGAGGGCTACTTGAGATTATTGTCAGATCTGCTGCTCCATTTAGCTTTTTGTCATTTTTGCCATGATTAATGTGTGCATGATATGCCCTGATGCTCTACATGTGTTTTGTTAAGGGTTTTGTCATCTTTCCAGAGGTGCAACCCATGTATTTTTGTGATGTGTGTGGTGTCTAGTGCAAGCTTGCAACGTGGTGCACTTGTTAATTCTGTTTTCAGGGACTTAGCATTTCCACTAAGTCCTTGAGCCGCTTACCTCATGTTGTCATATGTTCATGTTGTTTCCTAGTGATCCGTGCCTCTTTTGAGGATGATCATTAAGGATGTTTTATTAATCTTGTAGTGCTATATCCATCCATGTCTTTGTTTGCAATTATGGAGCACCCTAGCTTGAGTCAATCGAGCTCTACTTTTGCTACTTTGTGAATCTAGGCAGATTGTCAACTTGTTTGCAATTTTGCCGATGATGTTGTAGTCGATCCGTGCATGCTATGCTATTGTTCTTACCATTTCTAGCTTGCATTTTGTGTGTTCTTGATAGATGTATGCTTAGCTTGTCATGACTTGCTCCGTAGTGAGTGCATCGAGCTCGTAAACATGCCTACTTGAGTTATATTTCAGCATGTGCCAGTTTTCACTAAGTCTGTGATCTGATTATGTTTTTGCTATGTTCACATGCTTGCAATTGTATTTTCTGGTCCTTTTTGGCTCAAGGTCACTAAGAGACTTTTGTTAAGATCTTTGAGTAGCTCCATGCCATGCTTTAATTTGCCATGTTCAGGTCCTGTAACATGTAGTTTTGTTGCTCCGAAGAGTGATACCTGATCTGAAATTCCAGACAAGTGTTAATTTCACTAAGTCTGAAATCTGTTTGCCATATGCATTTTTGCCATTCTTGTTTGAACCTGTTGATGGATGAATTGGCCGTAGCTCAGTGCTAGACTTTTGTTAAGCATCATGAATGCATCCTTGCCATGTATTTTGTTGTCATTTTTGGGTGCTGTAACATGTTCATCTCATTGCATTTAGATGGCTACTTGCTGTAAATCGCAGACCGGTGTCATATTTAAATCGCTTGCCATTTCCAAACCGTAACTCCGATTCCGGCGTTCTTTATATCGTTTTCAAGCGATTTCATCTCATATTTCCAGTGGCACACTTGGATTTCCAAGTTGGGGCCAGGTTCTTGCATTTCCTGTCATGTCTTGCACATGCATCCCGCATCGCATCCCGCATAGCATGTCATCATTGCATCATATTGTTTGATCTTTGCACGTGGTTGATTGTGTCCTTGTTGCTTGTTTGTCTTGTTTGGGTAGAGCCGGGAGACGAGTTCGCTAACGAGGAGCCCGTTGAGTTTGCTTTCGAGGATCCAGTCAACTCTGACAACTGTGCAGGCAAGATGATCATACCCTCGAAATCACTACTATCTTTGCTATGCTAGTTTGCTCGCTCTTTGCTATGCCAATGCTACGATGCCTACCATTTGCTTTCAAGCCTCCCAAATTGCCATGTCAAACCTCTAACCCACCATGTCCTAGCAAACCGTTGATTGGCTATGTTACCACTTTGTTCAGCCCCTCTTATAGCGTTGCTAGCTGCAGGTGAAGATTGAAGGCCATTCCTTGTTGGAACATTTATTTACTTGTTGGGATATCATTATATTTCCATGTTATCTTAATGCATCTATATACTTGGTAAAGGGTGGAAGGCTCGGCCTCTCACCTAGTGTTTTGTTCCACTCTTGCCGCCCTAGTTTCCGTCATATCGGTGTTATGTTCCCGGATTTTGCGTTCCTTACGCGGTTGGGTTATAATGGGAACCCCTTGATAGTTCGCCTTGATTAAAGCTTTTCCAGCAATGCCCAACCTTGGTTTTACCATTTGCCACCTAGCCTCTTTTTCCCTTGGGTTTCCGGAGCCCGAGGGTCATCTTATTTTAACCCCCCGGGCCAGTGCTCCTCTGAGTGTTGGTCCAAACCGTCAGCCGCCGGTGGCTACCAGGGGCAACTCTGGGCTGGCCTACTGGAAGTTTGGACAATCTGAGTGTGCCCTGAGAAAGAGATATGTGCAGCTCCTATCGGGATTTGTCGGCACATTCAGGCGGTGTTGCTGGTCTTGTTTTAACCTGTCGAAGTGTCTTGAAGAACCGAGATACCGAGTCTGATCGGAACGTCTTGGGAGGAGGTCTATTCCTTCGTTGACCGTGAGAGCTTGTCATGGGCTAAGTTTGGACTCCCCTGCAGGGATTTGAACTTTCGAAAGCCGTGCCCGCAGTTATGGACGGATGGGAATTTGTTAATGTCCGGTTGTAGATAACTTGAACCTTAACTTAATTAAAATGAATCAACTGAGTGTGTTACCGTGATGGCCTCTTCTCGGCGGAGTCCGGGAAGTGGACACGGTGTTGGAGTAATGTTTGTGCAGGTTGCTCTCTAGTTTCTCGCTCGCGCTTTGCCTCCTCTTCTCGCTCTCTTTTGCGAATAAGTTAGCCACCATACTTGCTAGTCGCTTGCTGCAACTCCACTCATATTTACCTTGCCTTACCTATAAGCTTAAATAGTCTTGATCGCGAGGGTGCGAGATTGCTGAGTCCCTGTGGCTCACAGATTACTATTACACCAGATGCAGGGCCTGATGATTCCGCTCCAGGAGACGCGCTTGAGCTCAAGTGGGAGTTCGACGAAGACTCTCAATGTTACTATGTTTCCTTTCCTGATGATAAGTAGTGGTGACCAGTTGGGGGTGATCGGGACCGTGTCGCATGTTGGGTTATCTTTTATTTTGGCGCCGTAGTCGGGCCATGAGTGTTTGGATGATGTAATGTTATTTATGTACTTGATTGACGTGGCGAGTGTAAGCCAACTATGTTATCTCCCCTTTTATTATATTACATGGGATGTTGTGAAGATTGCCTAACTTGCGACATATGCCTTCAATGCGATTATGCCTCTAAGTCGTGCCTCGACACGTGGGAGATATAGTCGCATCGAGGGTGTTACAAGTTGGTAATTAGAGCCTTCCCCGACCTTAGGAGCCCCATTGCTTGATCGTTTTTAGCAGCCGAGTTGTGTCTAGAAAAATGTTTTGAGTCATTTAGGAATTATATATCGGAGAGTTTAGGAATTCTTTTTACTTCCCAGTCTCCTCATCGCTCTGGTAAGGCTTCCTGACGTAGAGTTTTGACTCATCTCTTCTCAAATTTCACTAAAAATTTTTTAGGATCACGCGGGTATCTTGGAATCGTTTCGATGGTTTTATGATGAGAACATTGTCTTGGTGCCTCATGTCAGGGGTTTAGTGGAAGTGTCCCGGGGAGTTGAGCTCTGAGGTGTTGTCATCATAATTTTATCGTTGCAGTTCTGGAATACCTGAGTTTAGTACGCCGACATCAAAAATCTCTTTTATGCAGTTCGTTGGTGAGATTACCTCGACGCCACCCAGTACTGGGGCGGGAGTTCGGGAGTATCGCCATAACTTGTATAACGGATGCTTTTCGAAGGTTGAGGTAGATGGTTTCCGAAGTTTTTCTTGGTTATGTGTTGAAGGATGGATACAACTGGATGTAGGATTTGCTAGATTTGGGTGAGATATTATGCTTCCCCTGTATCCCCAACACCTGATTGCATAACCGGAAAGGTTCGGGAGTTTCATAGGTGGGAATTCTTGTAGCTCTAGTTCTTCTTCCACGGATATTGGTTTGAGATTGGGATTTCTTACCGATTATTCGTTCTTGATCCGTACCTTGTTGATTTATTTCTCTACCTTAATTCTACGTGGCTTCTCAATTTATGGATATGTGACCATTTCAAGAGGAATGCATTCGTTCATTTTGTTCGGATGTGAAGACTATATGTTGCAATTTTCATTCCGTTGGATTCAGCTTCAATATTTGTCTATCAATGTGCTAATGGTGGTCAACCTCTTCAGGATGGCTCCTCCAACGCGCACGACTCCGAATCCTGATCCGCCACCACCTCCCCCTCCTCCGGAGGCATGGCAAGCTGTGATGGCCGCAACCAATGCAAACACACAGTTGATCATGCAAATTCTCCAAGAGCGCAATCAAGGCAACCAAGGGAACCAAGGCAACAATCAGAATCACTTTGCTACACTCAACCAGTTCCTTGCTAATGGGCCAAAGACTTTCAGCAATTGTGTTGAGGCAACCGATGCTGACGATTGGCTTGTGGATCTGTGCAAGCATTTCGAGTGCAGTAACGTCAGGCCTGAGGACTTTGTCAAGTTCGCTTCCTTCCAACTCAAAGATCAAGCTACAGAATGGTTCCAACAGTACAAGGACTCCAGAGGTGGACGTGTTATCACTTGGGATGATTTCCGTCGAGATTTCCGAGCTCATCATATTCCTCAGAGCGTGGTTGAAAGCAAGCGTGAGGAATTCCGCAACCTGAAGCAAGGCTCTTTGTCTGTCTATGACTATAAGAAGTTGTTCCAGAAGCTCGCCCGCTTTGCTAAGCAGGACGTCCCTGATGAGAAGAGTATGCTATACCAGTTCAGGGGTGGTCTCAGAGAAGAAATCCAGCTCGCTCTTGTTCTCTTCGAGCCCTTGAGATACGATGAGTTCTACAACATGGCATTGAAGCAAGAGGCTGCTCAGTTGAGGTGTGATGCTTCCAAGAAGCGAGTCAGAGATGTTACTCCTTCTTCCTCTACTCAAGTGACCAAGAAGCAGAAGTATTGGCTTCCTCCTCCTCCGTTCCGTCAGTCGTATCAGCAGAAGAGCAAAGGTGGCAGTGGATCTTCCCACCCACCCAACCCTGGCTTTCAGAATAAGACTTCGTCTGAAGCTCCAAGATCGAGTGCTCCGTATCACCGTCCGCTTTCGGAGGTCACGTGCAACAGGTGCCAACAGAAGGGTCACTATGCCAACAAGTGTTTCAACCAGAGGCGTCTTCCTCCTCCTCCTCCTGTCAGATCGGCAAGTACAGCTGTGGTCAAGCATAATCCCAAGCACGCCAAGGTTAACTTGATGAACGCAGCTCAAGCAGAGGACTCATCAGATGTGATCATGGGTAACCTTCCTATTAACGATGTTCCTGCAAAAGTTCTTTTTGACACTGGTGCATCGCATTGCTTCATCTCGAAACCTTTTGCATCTAAGCATGAGTTGACTTCCCAAGTTATGCATAAACCATTAGCAGTTGTCTCTCCGGGTAAATGTTTGCTCGCTAACCACGAGATTCCGGATATTTCTATCATGATGGGTGATTTCAAGTTTCTGGCTTCTCCAATGGTTCTTGGTAACTCGGATATTGATCTTATTCTCGGAATGGATTGGCTTTCTAAGCACAAGGCTCAGCTTGATTGTGCAGCCAGGAAGATTCAATTGACTCATTCGTCTGAGGATGTAATTGTTTTTGCTGCTCGGGATAATACCATCCGTCTGTTTTCTCTCAATGAGAAGGGTGAACTCGACGCCATCTCGCAAATTCCATTCGTTTGCGAATATCAAGACATCTTTCCAGAAGAGCTTCCAGGAATGCCTCCGCACCGGCCAGTTGAATTCGTTATTGATCTTGAGCCCGACACGGAACCTGTGTGCAAGCGTCCTTACAAGCTCGGACCTGAAGAGTTGAAGGAGCTGAAGAAGCAACTCGATATTCAAGAGAAAATGGGTCTCATCTGGCCTAGTTCTTCTCCGTGGGGTTGTGGTGTTCTTTTTGTGAAGAAGAAGGATGGAACGGACCGACTTTGTGTTGATTACCGTCCAGTGAACAAGAAGACCATCAAGAACAAATACCCACTTCCCAACATCAATGAGCTGTTCGAACAACTCAAAGGTGCCCAAGTATTCTCCAAGCTTGTTCTCCGTATGGGCTATCATCAGATTTGAATCCGTGAGCAAGATATCCCCAAGACGGCTTTCAGGACAAGTTTTGGTTCATATGAATACACTGTCATGTCTTTTGGCCTCGTCAACGCTCCTCCGACTTTCTCTCGCATGATGAACTTCATCTTCAACGCCTACACCAATGACTTCGTTTTGGTCTATCTCGACGACATTCTGGTTTTCTCGAAGAACAAGGAAGATCATGCCAAGCACTTGCGTTTGGTGCTGGATAAGCTCAGAGAACATCAGTTCTACGCCAAGTTCTCCAAGTGTGAATTTTGGCTTGATGAGGTTCTTTATCTTGGTCATATCATCTCTGCCAAGGGCATTGCCGTGAATCCTGAGAAGGTGTCGGCAATCGTGAATTGGGAACCTCCTCAGAACGTGAAGCAACTCCGTAGCTTCCTCGGTCTCGCAAGCTACTGCCGAAGATTCGTTGAAAACTTTTCTAAGATCGCGAAGCCTCTCTCAAATCTTCTTCAGAAGCACGTCAAGTACGTTTGGTCTCCGGAGTGTGACATTGCTTTGAACACTTTGAAAGAGAAATTGATCACTGATCCAGTTCTAACTCCGCCTGATGAATCCAAGCTGTACGAGGTCTTTTGTGATGCCTCTCTCCAAGGTCTTGGCGCAGTTTTGATGCAAGAGAAGAAAGTTGTTTCTTATACCTCTCGCCAGTTGAAGCCTAATGAGAAGAACTACCCCACTCATGATCTCGAGTTGGCGGCAGTTGTGCATGCTCTTTTGACTTGGAGACATCTTCTATTGGGAAGAAAAGTGGACATTTTCACTGATCACAAGAGTCTCAAGTACATCTTCACTCAACCTAATCTCAACCTCAGGCAAACTCGATGGGTCGAAATGATTCAAGAGTATAATCCGAGTATCGAGTATACTCCAGGCAAGGCCAATGTGATTGCTGACGCATTGAGCAGGAAGGCTTATTGCAACAGTCTGATTCTTAAGCCTTACCAACCCGAGCTTTGTGAAGCTTTCCGCAAACTTAATCTGCAAATTGTTCCTCAAGGTTTCCTCGCCAACCTTCAAGTCTCTCCTACCTTGGAAGACCAGATTCGCCAAGCCCAGCTTCTTGATGCTATGGTGAAAAAGGTGAAGATTGGGATTGCCAAGAGTCAGCCCAAGTACAAGTGCTACCGCCTTGATGACAAGGATACTCTCTTCTTCGAGGATTGTATTGTTGTACCCAAAGGTGACCTTCGTAAAGTGATCTTGAACGAGGCTCACAATTCTCTCCTCTCCATCCACCCAGGGAGTTCGAAGATGTATCAGGACCTCAAGCAAGCTTATTGGTGGACTCAAATGAAGCGCGAGATTGCTCAATTCGTGAATGAATGTGATGTCTGCAGAAGAAAGGCGGAACACCAAAGGCCAGCTGGTCTCCTCCAACCTCTTGCCATTCCAGAATGGAAGTTTGACCACATTGAAATGGACTTCGTGACTGGGTTTCCAAAGTCCAAGCGTGGCAATGATGGTATATTCGTTGTCACCGACAAACTCACTAAAGTGGCTCACTTTCTGCCTATCAAAGAGTCGATCACTGCAGCTCAATTGGCGGAACTCTATACCTCTCGGATTGTCTCTCTGCACGGTATTCCACAAGTGATCTCTTCAGACCGTGGCAGCATATTTACCTCGAAGTTTTGGGATTCTTTTCAGAAGGCCATGGGCACCAACATCCGTTTCAGCACAGCTTTCCATCCTCAAACTAGCGGTCAAGTCGAGCGTGTCAATCAGATTCTTGAAGATATGCTCAGGGCTTGTGTGATCTCCTTCGGCATGAAGTGGGAGGATTGTCTTCCTTATGCTGAATTCTCCTACAACAACAGTTTTCAAGCAAGTTCGGGCAAGGCCCCATTTGAAATTCTGTATGGCAGGAAGTGCCGTACCCCTCTCAACTGGTCTGAAACCGGTGAACGTCAACTTTTGGGTAATGACTTAATCACAGAGGCAGAGGAAATGTGTAAAGTCATTCGTGATGACCTCAAAGCAGCCCAATCCCGTCAGAAGAGCTACTATGATAGTAAGCACCGTGATTTGGCTTTCGAGATCGGAGATCATGTTTACCTCCGCGTCTCTCCTATGAAAGGTACTCGTCGCTTCGGTATCAAAGGGAAGCTTGCCCCTAGATACGTGGGACCTTTCAAGATTGTCAGCAAGAGAGGCGACCTCACCTATCAACTCGAGCTTCCTTCAAACTTTGCAAATGTTCATGACGTGTTCCATGTCTCTCAGCTTCGAAAGTGCTTCAAGACTCCTGATCGCACCGTCAACTTTAAGGACATTGAGCTCCAAGAAGATCTCTCTTATCGTGAGCACCCAGTTGCTATTCTTGAAGAGACTGAACGCAAGACTCGCAACAAGTCAATCAAATTTCTCAAAGTCAAGTGGTCACACCATTCCGACCGTGAAGCTACCTGGGAACGCGAGGATCACCTCCGTTCTGAGTACCCGGCGTTCTTTCAGTCCTAGATCTCGGGATGAGATCCTTTCGTAGTGGTGGAGTGTTGTAACACCCCGGATGTAACTTTCCCAATTTGTTCTCCAACTCTTGCCGTTTCGGCGTTAAGTTATTTTATTTTCTCGGGTTCGGGTCTTTGTCTCCGTGTGTTGTTGTCGTTGTCATGCATCTCATATCTTGTCATCATGTGCATTGCATTTGCATATGTGTTCGTCTCATGCATTCGAGCATTTTCCCCGTTGTCCATTTTGCATTCCGGCGCTTCGTTCTCCTCCGGTGGTCATTTCTAGCTTTCTTTCGTGTGTGGGGATTAAACATTTCTGGATTGGACCGAGACTTGCCAAGCGGCCTTGGTTTACTACCGGTAGACCGCCTGTCAAGTTTCGTATCATTTGGACTTCGTTTGATACTCCAACGGTTAGGCCTCGTGTGTGTTGCAGCCCAACACCCCTCCAATTTGACCCAAAACCCACCTAAGCCTTCTGCATCATCTAGATCGTTCGATCACGATCGCGTGGCCGAAAACCGCACCTCATTTGGACTCTCCTAGCTCCCTCTATGCCTATATAAAGGCCCCTCCCCGAAATTCCGGATCCCCCTCATCCCCAAACCCTAAAAAACCCACCGCGCCGCGCCGGAAACGTCTGTGTCGGTCGGACACCGTCTGACGCCCGCCCGCGCCTATCGCGCGCCGCCACGTGGCCGGGCGTGCGCCCACTTCGCCGCCACCGCTCGGGGCCCGTCGGAGCCCGCGAGGGGCCCTCCGCGGCCCACATCGCCCGCCTCCTCTCACCCGAGGGCGCCGCCACCCTCCTCGCGGCCGGCCACCCGAGGCCATCGGCGCCGCCTCCGCCTTCCGCCGCCTCGCGCCGCGCCCCCGCGGATCTCCGCCGCCGCCGCCGCCGCGCAAGCCGCCGCCTCCGCCGCCGCCGCCGACGCCGCCCTCCGCCGCCGCCTCGCCGTCCTCCCCCTCCTCCGGCGACCTCCTCCGACGCCGTCCCCGCCGTCGGTGAACAATGCGCCGCCGCCTCGGTTCGCGTGCCACCGAAACCCTAGATCTGAGAGAGGTTGTTTTTTTCACCAAGTCCCCGGATTTTCTAGTCCATATGCTCCTGTTCATAGCCTTGTATCTTTGCATCTGTAGCTCCGATTTGGGCATATAGCATATCAAAATGTTCGTCTCAGAGAGTACATCATTTCATTCCATTGCATCATTTTCATTTGAGTTCATCTTGATGCCCGAAATGCTGTTAGAAGAGGGCTACTTGAGATTATTGTCAGATCTGCTGCTCCATTTAGCTTTTTGTCATTTTTGCCATGATTAATGTGTGCATGATATGCCCTGATGCTCTACATGTGTTTTGTTAAGGGTTTTTTCATATTTCCCGAGGTGCAACCCATGTATTTTTGTGATGTGTGTGGTGTCTAGTGCAAGCTTGCAACGTGGTGCACTTGTTAATTCTGTTTTCAGGGACTTAGCATTTCCACTAAGTCCTTGAGCCGCTTACCTCATGTTGTCATATGTTCATGTTGTTTCCTAGTGATCCGTGCCTCTTTTGAGGATGATCAGTAAGGATGTTTTGTTAATCTTGTAGTGCTCTATCCATCCATGTCTTTGTTTGCAATTATGGAGCACCCTAGCTTGAGTCAATCGAGCTCTACTTTTGCTACTTTGTGAATCTGGGCAGATTATCAACTTGTTTGCAATTTTGCCGATGATGTTGTAGTCGATCCGTGCATGCTATGCTATTGTTCTTGCCATTTCTAGCTTGCATTTTGTGTGTTCTTGATAGATTTATGCTTAGCTTGTCATGACTTTCTCCGTAGTGAGTGCATCGAGCTCGTAAACATGCCTACTTGAGTTATATTTCAGCATGTGCCAGTTTTCACCAAGTCTGTGATCTGATTATGTTTTTGCTATGTTCACATGCTTGCAATTGTATTTTCTGGTCCTTTTTGGCTCAAGGTCACTAAGGGACTTTTGTTAAGATCTTTGAGTAGCTCCATGCCATGCTTTACTTTGCCATGTTCAGGTCCTGTAACATGTAGTTTTGTTGCTCCGAAGAGTGCTACCTGATCTGAAATTTCAGACAAGTGTTAATTTCACTAAGTCGGAAATCTGTTTGCCATATGCATTTTTGCCATGCTTGTTTGAACCTGTTGATGGATGAATTGGCCATAGATCAGTGTTAGACTTTTGTTAAGCATCATGAATGCATCCCTTCCATGTATTTTGTTGTCATGTTTGGGTGCTGTAACATGTTCATCTCATTGCATTTAGATGGCTACTTGCTGTAAATCGGAGACCGGTGTCATATTTAAATCGCTTGCCATTTCCAAACCGTAACTCCGATTCCGGCGTTCTTTATATCGTTTTCAAGCGATTTCATATCATCTTTCCAGTGGCACACTTGGATTTCCAAGTTGGGGCCAGGTTCTTGCATTTCCTGTCATGTCTTGCACATGCATCCCGCATCGCATCCCGCATAGCATGTCATCATTGCATCATATTGTTTGATCCTTGCACGTGGTTGATTGTGTCCTTGTTGCTTGTTTGTCTTGTTTGGGTAGAGCCGGGAGATGAGTTCGCTAACGAGGAGCCCGTTGAGTTTTCTTTCGAGGATCCAGTCAACTCTGACAACTGTGCAGGCAAGATGATCATACCCTCGAAATCACTACTATCTTTGCTATGCTAGTTTGCTTGCTCTTTGCTATGCCAATGCTACGATGCCTACCATTTGCTTTCAAGCCTCCCAAATTGCCATGTCAAACCTCTAACCCACCATGTGCTAGCAAACCGTTGATTGGCTATGTTACCGCTTTGCTCAGCCCCTCTTATAGCGTTGCTAGCTGCAGGTGAAGATTGAAGGCCGTTCCTTGTTGGAACATTTATTTACTTGTTGGGATATCATTATATTGCCATGTTATCTTAATGCATCTATATACTTGGTAAAGGGTGGAAGGCTCGGCCTCTCGCCTAGTGTTTTGTTCCACTCTTGCCGCCCTAGTTTCCGTCATATCGGTGTTATGTTCCCGGATTTTGCGTTCCTTACGCGGTTGGCCCTGAGAAAGAGATATGTGCAGCTCCTATCGGGATTTGTTGGCACATTCAGACGGTGTTGCTGGTCTTGTTTTAACCTGTCGAAGTGTCTTGAAGAACCGAGATACCGAGTCTGATCGGAACGTCTTGGGAGGAGGTCTATTGCTTCGTTGACCATGAGAGCTTGTCATGGGCTAAGATGGGACTCCCCTGCAGGGATTTGAACTTTCGAAAGCCGTGCCCACGGTTATGGGCAGATGGGAATTTGTTAATGTCCGGTTGTAGATAACTTGAACCTTAACTTAATTAAAATGAATCAACTGAGTGTGTTACCGTGATGGCCTCTTCTCGGCGGAGTCCGGGAAGTGGACACGGTGTTGGAGTAATGTTTCCGCAGGTTGCTCTCTAGTTTCTCGCTCGCGCTTTGCCTCCTCTTCTCGCTCTCTTTTGCGAATAAGTTAGCCACCATACTTGCTAGTCGCTTGCTGCAGCTCCACTCATATTTACCTTGCCTTACCTATAAGCTTAAATTTTCTTGATCGCGAGGGTGCGAGATTGCTAAGTCCCTATGGCTCACAGATTACTATTACACCAGATGCAGGGCCTGATGATTCTGCTCCAGGAGACGCGCTTGAGCTCAAGTGGGAGTTCGACGAAGACTCTCAACGTTACTATGTTTCCTTTCGTGATGATCAGTAGTGGTGCCCAGTTGGGGGTGATCGGGACCGTGTCGCATGTTGGGTTATCTTTTATTTTGGCGCCGTAGTCGGGCCATGAGTGTTTGGATGATGTAATGTTATTTATGTACTTGATTGACGTGGCGAGTGTAAGCCAACTATGCTATCTCCCCTTTTATTATATTACATGGGATGTTGTGAAGATTGCCTAACTTGCGACATATGCCTTCAATGCGATTATGCCTCTAAGTCGTGCCTCAACACGTGGGAGATATAGTCGCATCGAGGGTGTTACAATCAACTAGAACTAGGGTTAGAAGAACTAGAGGAGGCTACAAAACTTGTGTGTCGAAAAGGTGCAAATCCTCTAGTATATATAGGTTGGAGGGGAGAGGTGAGGCACCACAAGGAGGGAAAGGACTCCCCTCCTTGGCCGTCCAAGAGGAGGGGGACTCCCCATCCAATTTGGCCTCCCCTCCCTTCCCCAAGTGGAAAGGAGGGTGCCACCTCTACTGGGGCCCAAGTAGCATTGCACTACTTGGCCTTTTAGTTATATTAAATTAAGTATAAAAGCCCTTTAACATTTACTAGAGCATATTTCATAAAATTTAGCAACCCCGAAAACATTTTCCATCTATATATTAATTATCGGTAATACCCGGTACTACACGATACTCTTCGAAACCCTTCCGGTGATCCCGAAACGCTTTCGGATCCTCTTGAAACTATTTTGAATATTTATAAAACAATTCCACAAATATATTCTAATCACTCATGTCCTACTAAAATGCAACTGATTGTGATTGCCTTAAGCTTGTGACCCCGTAGGTTTAGTAACTCACAGACATGAACGAAACCCCTTCGTTCAATGACCGATAGCAGAACCGGGGACGTCCATATCGATCCCTATGAGCACACGAATGATATTTGAGTGAACCTTATGTTATCATGTGACGTTCCCTTTGCTTTGCGATACTTCACAAAACCTGGGATGCATTGCTATCCTCCTGAGTCATCACATACTCACTATACCATTATCCTCGTTACCAGTTTTGTTCTTCTTTCTTGTTGTCATGTTCCGGCATCTCTGTGACATAGTCACCTGTGTCTGGCCAGATGATGATGGATGTCATCACACCGGGAGGGCCCTAAGAATATCTCTCGAGCTATCTAATCCCTTGTCAAAACTTTCTGATGAGCCTGTAAGTTGTCCTTATGATCACTGTGTTACAGGTGACGTTTGAGCAACCCCAAAGTCCACCATACGGTAAGAAGTGACTACGATACTCTCATGGTCTAAGGAGCAAAAGCACACATTAACGCTTCATGTTATTACAATTGATTACAAACAATATTATCTCAATTCATAACAAGCAAGTTTGGGCTGATTCATTATGATCGTTCTTCCAACGTCGTAATCTCAATGTTGTTTTAGGACTATCGTTACACTTAATGATATCCTAAGATCCGGAAAACATGGTCACCGACAACACTTGAGCTAGTGCTACTTATTGAGCTTGTGTTGGTTTTTCCCTTGAAGAGGAAAGGGTGATGCAGCAAAGTAGAGATAAATATTTCCCTCAGTTTGAGAACCAAGGTATCAATCCAGTAGGAGGTACATGCAAGTCTCCAATCTATGGACCTGCATAAACAATCAAACACTTGCACCCAACGCGATAAAGGGGTTGTCAATCCCTTCACGGTCACTTGCAAGGATGAGATCTGATAGAGATAGATATAAAAGATTACAAAAATGTAAAACAACGTAAAAACAAATAAATTGCATCAAAGTATTTTTTTTGTTTTTTGGTTAATAGATCTGAAAATATATGATGAAAAGTAGACCGAGGGCCATAGGTTTCACTAGAGGCTTCTCTTGAAACAAAATAATACGGTGGGTGAACAAATTACTGTCGAGCAATTGATAGAAAAGCAAAAAGTTATGACGATGTCCAAGGCAATGATCATGAATATAGGCATCACGTCCGTGTCAAGTAGACCGACTCCTGCCTCCATCTACTACTATTACTCCACACATCGACCGCTATCCAGCATGCATCTAGAGTATTAAGTTCATAAGAACGGAGTAACGTCTTAAGTAAGATGACATGATGTAGAGGGATAAACTCAAGCAATGTGATGAAAACCCCATCTTTTTACCCTTGACGGCAACAATACAATACGTGTCTTGCTACCCCTACTACATCACTGGGTGAGGACACCGCAAGATTGAACCCAAAACTAAGCACCTCTCCCATTGCAAGAAAAACCAATCTAGTTGGCCAAACCAAACCGATAATTCGAAGAGAAATACAAATATATTTGATCAGGCATATAAGAATTCAGAAAAGACTCAAATAATATTCATAGATAATATGATCATAAATCTGATGTCTACTATGCAACCTTCTTCTTGTAGACTTGTGTTGGGCCTCCAAGCGCAGAGTTTTGTAGGGCAGTAGCAAATTTCCCTCAAGTGGATGACCTCAGGTTTATCAATCTGTGGGAGGCGTAGGATGAAGATGGTCTCTCTCAAACAACCCTGCAACCAAATAACAAAGAGTCTCTTGTGTCCCCAATACAATGGTAAATTGTATAGGTGCACTAGTTCGGCGAAGAGCTGGTGATACAAGTGCAATATGGATGGTAGATATAGGTTTTTGTAATCTGGAAATATAAAAACAGCAAGGTAACTAGTAAAAAAATGAGCGAAAACGGTATTGGAATACTTGGAAACAAGGCCTATGGTTCATACTTTCACTAGTGCAAGTTTTCTCAACAATGATAACATAATTAGATCATATGGCAATCCCTCAACGTGCGACAAAAGTCACTTCAAAGTTTCTATCGCGGAAAACATAAGATGAAATTGCTTGTAGGGTACGAAACCACCTCAAAGTTATTGTTTCCGATCAATCCATTGGGCTATTCCTATAAGTGTCACAAACAGCCCTAGAGTTTGTAGTAAAATAACACCATATGATACCCATCAATCAACCCTAATGTCACGTGCTACCTCTTGAGCATGTGTTGGTTTTTCCCTTGAAGAGGAAAGGGTGATGCAGCAAAGTAGCGTAAGTATTTCCCTCAGTTTTTGAGAACCAAGGTATCAATCCGGTAGGAGATAACACGCAAGTCACCTAGCACCTGCACAAACAAGCAAGAACCTCGCAACCAACGCGATAAAGGGGTTGTCAATCCCTTCACGGTCACTTACAAAAGTGAGATCTGATAAAGATAATAAGATAAATATTTTTGGTATTTTTGTTGTATATATTTCAAAATAGTAAACAAGATGCGATGATAAAAAGAGATGCAATATAATAAGGAAGAGACCCGGGGGCCATAGGTTTCACTAGTGGCTTCTCTCATGATAGCAAGTATTACGGTGGGTGAGCAAATTACTGCCGAGCAATTGATAGAAGAGCGCATAGTTATGAGAATATCTAGGCAATGATTATGAAATATAGGCATCACGTCCATGGTAAGTAGACCGAAACGATTCTGCATCTACTACTATTACTCCACACATCGACCGCTATCCAGCATGCATCTAGAGTATTAAGTTCATAAGAATAGAGTAATGCTTTAGGCAAGATGACATGATGTAGAGGGATAAACTCAAGCAATATGATATAAACCCCATATTTTTATCCTCGATGGCAACAATACAATACGTGCCTTGCTGCCCCTACTGTCACTGGGAAAGGACACCGCAAGATTGAACCCAAAGCTAAGAACTTCTCCCATTGCAAGAAAGATCAATCTAGTAGGCCAAACTAAACCAATAATTCGAAGAGACTTGCAAAGATATCAAATCATGCATATAAGAATTCAGAGAAGAACCAAATATTGTTCATAGATAAACTTGATCATAAATCCACAATTCATCGGATCTCGGCAAACACACCACAGAAAGTATTACATCGAATAGATCTCCCAGAACATCGAGGAGAACTTTGTATTGAGAACCAAAGAGAGAGAGAGAGATAAGAAGCCATCTAGCTAATAACTATGGACCCAAAGGTCTATGGTAAACTACTCACACATCATCGGAGAGGCTATGGTGTTGATGTAGAAGCCCTCCGTGATCGCATCCCCATCCGACAGATCGCCGGAAAAGGCCCCTAATGGGATCTCACGGGTACAGAAGGTTGCGCCGGTGGAAAACTGGTTTCGTGGCTCCCCTAGAGGTTTTTTAGGGTATAATAGTATACATAAGCGAAAGAAGTACGTCGATGGAGCTACGAGGGGCCCACGAGGGTGGGGGGCACACCTACCCCCTGGGCGCGCCCTCCTGCCTCGTGGCCGCCTCGTTGCGTCTCTGACTTCCACCCCAAGTCTCCTGGATTGCGTTTGTTCCAAGATATATCCTCGCGAATGTTTTGTTCCGTTTGGATTCCATTTGATATTCCTTTTCTGCGAAACACTGAAATAGTCAAAAAACAGAAACTGGCACTGGGCCTCCGGTTAATAGGTTAGTCCCAAAAATAATATAAAAGTGCATATTAAAGCCCATTAAACATCCAAAACAGATAATATAATAGCATGGAACAATAAAAAATTATAGATACATTGGAGACATATCAGCATCCCCAAGCTTAATTCCTGCTCGTCCTCGAGTAGGTAAATGATAAAAACAGAATTTTGATGTGGAATGCTTCCTAACATAATTTTCAGTGTAATTTTATTTATTGTGGCATGAATATTCAGATCCCAAAGATTCAAGACAAAAGTTTAATATTGACATAAAAATAGTAATACTTCAATCATACTAACCAAGCAATTATGTCTTCTCAAAATGACTTAGCCAAAGAAAGCTCATCCCTACAAAATCATATAGTTTGGCCATGCTTCATTTTTGTCACAAAAAATGCTCCCATCATGCACAACCCCGATGACAAGCCATGCAATTGTTTCATACTTTAGTATTCTCAAACTTACTCAACTTTCACGCAATACATGAGCGCGAGCCATGGACATAGCACTACAGGTGGAACAGAATATGATGATGGAGGTTGTGTGGAGAAGACAAAAAAGGGAGAAAGTCTCACATCGACACAGCTAGTCAACGGGCTATGGAGATGCCCATCAATTGATGTCAATGCGAGGAGTAGGGATTGCCATGCAACGGATGCACTAGAGCTATAAATGTATGAAAGCCCAACAAAAGAAACTAAGTGGGTGTGCATCCAACTTGCTTGCTCACAAAGACCTAGGGCATTTTGAGGAAGCCCATTGTTGGAATATACAAGCCAAGTTCTATAATGAAAATTCCCACTAGTATATGAAAGTGACAAAATAAGAGACTCTCTATCATGAAGATCATGGTGCTACTTTGAAGCACTAGTGTGGAAAAAGGATAGTAACATTGTCCCTTCTCTCTTTTTCTCCTCATTTTTTGGGGCCTTCACTTTTTTTATTTGGACTTTCTCTCTCTTTTTTTCACACGGGACAATGCTCTAATAATGATGATCATCACACTTCTATTTATTTACAACTCAAAAATTACAACTCGATACTAGAACAAAATATGACTCTCTATGAATGCCTTCGGCGGTGTACCGGGATGTGCAATTATTCAAGAGTGACATGTATAAAAATTTATGAGAGGTGGCTTTGCCACAAATATGATGTCAACTACATGATCATGCAAGGCAATATGACAATGATGAAGCGTGTCATAATAAACGGAACGATGGAAAGTTGCATGGCAATATATCTCGGAATGGCTATGGAAATGCCATAATAGGTAGGTATGGTGGCTGTTTTGAGGAAGATATAAGGAGGCTTATGTGTGATAGAGCGTATCATATCACGGGGTTTGGATGCACAGACGAAGTTTTCACCAACTCTCGAGGTGAGAAAGGGCAATGCATGGTACCGAAGAGGCTAGCAATGATGGAAGGGTGAGAGTGCGTATAATCCATGGACTCAACATTAGTCATAAAGAACTCACATACTTATTGCAAAAATCTACAAGTCATCAAAACCAAAGCACTACATGCATGCTCCTCGGGTGATAGATTGGTAGGGAAAGACCATCGCTCATCCCTGACCGCCACTCATAAGGAGGAAAATCAAAGAAACACCTCATGCTTCAAATTTGTTACACAACGGTTACCATACGTGCATGCTACGGGACTTGCAAACCTCAACACAAGTATTTCTCAAATTCACAAATACTCAACTAGCATGACTCTAATATCACCATCTTCATATATCAAAAGAATCATCAAGTATCAAACTTCTCATAGTATTCAATGCACTATATATGAAAGTTTTTATTATACCCATCTTGGATGCCTATCATATTAGGACTAATTTTATAGCCAAAGCAAATTACCATGCTGTTCTAAAAGACTCTCAAAATAATATAAGTGAAGCATTAGAGATCATTAATTTCTATAAAATAAAACCACCACCGTGCTCTAAAAAGATATAAGTGAAGCACTAGAGCAAAATCATCTAGCTCAAAAGATATAAGTGAATCACATAGAGTATTCTAATAAATTCCGATTCATGTGTGTCTCTCCCAAAAGGTGTGTACATCAAGGATGATTGTGGTAAACTAATAAGCAAATAATCAAATCATACAAGACCCTCCAAGCAAAACATATATCATGTGGTGAATAAAAATATAGCCTCAAGTAAAGTTATCGATAGACGAAGACGAAAGAGGGGATGCCTTCCGGGGCATCCCCAAGCTTAGGCTTCTGGGTTTCCTTGAATTTTACCTTGGGGTGCTTTGGGCATCCCCAATCTTAGGCTCTTGGAACTCCTTGTTCCAAAATCCATCAAATCTTTACCCAAAAACTTGAAAACTTCACAACACAAAACTTAACAGAAAATCCCATGAGCTCCGTTAGTATAAGAAAACAAACCACCACTTTAATGTACTGTAATGAACTCATTCTTTATTTACATTGGTGTTAAACCTACTGTATTTCATCTTCTTTATGGTTCATACCCCCCGATACTAGCCATAGATTCATCAAAATAAGCAAACAACACACGAAAAACAGAATCTGTCAAAAACAGAACAGTCTATAGCAATCTGGATAGTTCGAATACTTCGGCGACTCCAAAAATTCTGAAAACTTAGGACGACCTAAATAATTTGTATATTGATCTACTGCAGTTGGAATTGGTATTTTATCTCTCTCTGGTAAAAAATGAAAGTTATTTTCGTGATCGCATACTTTCTGTTTTTATCAGCAAGATCAAACAACAATCACCCAAGAAGATCCTAAAGGCTTTACTTGGCACAAGCACTAACTAAAACATAAAAAGACAATCATAACATAGGATAGATGATTTATTTATTACTAAACAGGAATAAAGAGCAAGGAACAAAAATAAAATTGGGTTGCCTCCCAACAAGCGCTATCGTTTAACGCCCTTAGCTAGGCATAAAAGCAAGAATAGATCTAGGTATTGTCATCTTTGGTATGCAATCCATAAGTGGCTCTCATAATAGATTCATAAGGTAATTTAATTTTCTTTCTAGGAAAGTGTTCCATGCCTTTCCTTAATGGAAATTGGAATCTAATGTTTCCTTCTTTCATGTCAATAATTGCACCAATCGTTCTAAGGAAAGGTCTACCAAGAATAATAGGACGTGTAGGATTGCAATCTATATCAAGTATAATGAAATCTATGGGCACATAATTCCTATTTGCAAAAATAAGAGCATCATTAATCCTTCCCATAGGTTTCTTAATGGTGGAATCCGCAAGGTGCAAATTTAAAGAACAATCATTAAATTCGCGGAAACCTAACACATCACACAACGTTTTTGGAATCGTGGAAACACTAGCACCCAAATCACACAAAGCATAGCATTCATAATCTTTAATCTTAATTTTAATAGTAGGTTCCCACTCTTCATAAAGTTTTCTATGGATAGAAACTTCTAGTTCAAGCTTTTCTTCATAAGATTGCATTAAAACATCAACGATATGTTTAGTAAAAGCCTTATTTTGATCATAAGAATGAGGAGAATTTAACATGGATTGCAACAGGAAATACAATCTATCAAACAGCAATTATCAAAATTAAATTCCTTGAAATCTAAAATAGTGGGTTCATTGCTATGTAAAGTTTTGACCTCTCCAATCCCACTTTTATTATCAAGATCTAAAAACTCCGAATCATTGGGACGCCTTTTAAATAATTTGACTCATCTACAGTCCCATCTTTATCAATATTCATAATGGAAAACAAAGATTTAATAGGAGACACATGAATCACTTTTAGATCTTCATCATTATTATCATGTAGATCCTCCAGTTTAGCAGCCATCTTATTAACTAAGGTGGCTTTCTTATCTGAAATTTGACCTACTAAATTTTCCAGATGAGCAAACTGAGATTTCAAACCATAAAATTCTTTAGACATATGATCGAGCTCTTTATTCATGTACTCCATAAAACTTTTTTGTTCTTTAAGCTCGTTTCTGAAGAAATTATTATGCTCAAATTGCAAAGACATAAAGCTTCTAACGATGCTCTCAATTTCTACCGACCTTCTAAGGTGAGGATCAACGCTTTTAGGCAAGGCCATCAGGGCAAACAGGCACACAAGAGGCAAGCGAAAAGAGGCGAACAGAAGAGGGGTGAATAAAATGGCAAAGGTGAAGTGGGGGAGAGGAAAACGAGAGGAAAATGGCAAATAATGTAATGCGAGGGATAAGAGTTTATGATGGGTACTTGGTATGTCTTGACTTGAGCATAGATCTCCCTGGCAACGGCGCCAGAAATCCTTCTTGCTACCTCTTGAGCATGCGTTGGTTTTTCCCTTGAAGAGGAAAGGGTGATGCAGCAAAGTAGCTTAAGTATTTCCCTCGGTTTTTGAGAAACAAGGTATCAATCCAGCAGGAGATAACACGCAAGTCACCTAGTACCTGCACAAACAATCAAGAACTTCGCAACCAACGCAATAAAGGGGTTGTCAATCCCTTCACGGTCACTTACGAAAGTGAGATCTGATAAATATAATAAGATAAATATTTTTGGTATTTTTGTTGTATAGATTGCAAAATAGTAAACGAGATGCGATGATAAAAAGAGATGCAATATAATAAGGAAGAGACCCGGGGGCCATAGGTTTCACTAGTGGCTTCTCTCATGATAGCAAGTATTACGGTGGGTGAACAAATTACTGCCGAGCAATTGATAGAAGAGCGCATAGTTATGAGAATATCTAGGCAATGATTATGAAATATAGGCATCACGTCTGTGTTAAGTAGACCGAAACGATTCTGCATCTACTACTATTACTCCACACATTGACCGCTATCCAGCATGCATCTAGAGTATTAAGTTCATAAGAACAGAATAATGCTTTAGGCAAGATGACATGATGTAGAGGGATAAACTCAAGCAATATGATATAAACCCATCCTTTTATCCTCGATGGCAACAATACAATACGTGCCTTGCTGCCCCTACTGTCATTGGGAAAGGACACCGCAAGATTGAACCCAAAGCTAAGCACTTCTCCCGTTGCAAGAAAGATCAATCTAGTAGGCCAAACTAAACTGATAATTCGAAGAGACTTGCAAAGATATCAAATCATGCATATAAGAATTCAGAGAAGAACCAAATATTGTTCATAGATAAACTTGATCATAAATCCACAATTCATCGGATCTCGGAAAACAAATCACAAAAGGTATTGCATCGAATAGATCTCCAAGAACATCAAGGAGAACTTTGTATTGAGAACAAAAGAGAGAGAGAAGAAGCCATCTAGCTAATAACTATGGACCCGAAGGTCTGTGGTGAATTACTCACACATCATCGGAGAGGCAATGGTGTTGATGTAGAAGCCCTCCGTGATCGAATCCCCCTCCGGCAGATCGCCGGAAAAGGCCCCAGATGGGATCTCATGGGTACAGAAGGTTGTGGCAGTGGAAAAGTGGTTTCGTGGCTCCCGTTGATGTTTTAGGGTATAAGAGTATATATATAGGCGAAAGAAGTACGTCGGTGGAGCTACGAGGGGCCCACGAGGGTGGGGGCGCGCCCTCCTGCCTCGTGGCCGCCTCGTCGCATCTCTGACTTCCACTTTAAGTCTCCTGGATTGCGTTTGTTCCAAGAAAGATCCTCGCGAAGGATTCGTTCCTTTTGATATTCCTTTTCTACGAAACACTGGAATAGGCAAAAAACAGAAACTGGCACTAGGCCTCCGTGAAGGAAATATGCCCTAGAGGCAATAATAATGTTATTATTTTATTTCCTTATATCATGATAAATGTTTATTATTCATGCTAGAATTGTATTATCCGAAAACATAATACTTGTGTGAATACATAGACAAACTAAACGTCACTAGTATGCCTCTACTTGACTAGCTCGTTAATCAAAGATGGTTATGTTTCCTAACCATAGACATGTGTTGTCATTTGATTAACGGGATCACATTATTAGGAGAATGATTTGATTGACATGACCCATTCCATTAGCTTAGCACCCGATCATTTAGTATGTTGCTATTGCTTTCTTCATGACTTATACATGTTCCTATGACTATGAGATTATGCAACTCCCGTTTTCCAGAGGAACACTTTGTGTGCTACCAAACGTCACAACGTAACTGGGTGATTATAAAGGAGCTCTACAGGTGTCTCCAAAGATAAATGTTGGGTTGGCGTATTTCGAGATTAGGATTTGTCACTCCGATTGTCGGAGAGGTATCTCTGGGCCCTCTCGGTGATGCACATCACACAAGCCTTGCAAGCATTGCAACTAATGAGTTAGTTGCGAGATGATGTATTACGTAACGAATAAAGAGACTTGTCGGTAACAAGATTGAACTAGGTATTGAGATACCGACGATCGAATCTCGGGCAAGTAACATATCGATGACAAAGGGAGCAACATATGTTGTTATGCGGTCTGACCGATAAAGATCTTCGTAGAATATGTGGGAGCCAATATGAGTATCCAGGTTCCGCTATTGGTTATTGACCGGAGACATGTCTCGGTCATGTCTACATTGTTCTCGAACCCGTAGGGTCCGCACGCTTAAGGTTTCGATGACAGTTATATGAGTTTATGACTTTTTGATGTACCGAATTTAGTTCGGAGTCCCGGATGTGATCACGGACATGACGAGGAGTCTCGAAATGGTCGAGACATAAAGATTTATATATTGGACAGCTATATTCGGACACCGGAAGTGTTCCGGGTGATTTCGGAGAAAACCGGAGAGCCGGAGGGTTATCGGAACCCCCCCCGGGAGAAGTAATTGGCCATATGGGCCTTAGTGGAGAGAGAGAAGGGCAGCCAGGGTGGGCCGCGCGCCTCCTCCCCCCTGGTCCGAATTGGACTAGGAGAGGGGGGGGCGCCCCCTTTCCTTCTCCCTCCCCACTTCCTTTCCCCCCTCCTAGTAGGAGTCCTACTCCTACTAGGAGGAGGACTCCTCCTTGGCGCGCCTATAGGGCCGGCCGGCCTCCTCCCCTTGCTCCTTTATATATGGGGGCAGGGGGCACCCCTAGACACACAAGTTGATCTTCGTGATCGTTTTCTTAGACGTGTGCGGTGCCCCCTTCCACCATATACCTCGATAATATTGTAGTGGTGCTCAGGCGAAGCCCTGCGACAGTTGAACATCAAGATCGTCACCACGCCGTCGTGCTGACGGAACTCTTCCCCAACACTTTGCTGGATCAGAGTCCGGGGATCGTCACCGAGCTGAACGTGTGCTAGAACTCGGAGGTGTCGTAGTTTCGGTGCTTGATCCATCGGGCCGTGAAGACGTACGACTACATCAACCGCGTTGTGCTAACGCTTCCGCTGTCGTTCTACAAGGGTACGTAGATCACACTCTCCCCTCTCGTTGCTATGCATCACCATGATCTTGTGTGTGCATAGGAATTTTTTTGAAATTACTACGTTCCCCAACAGTGGCATCCGAGCCTAGGTTTTATGTGTTGATGTTATATGCACGAGTAGAACACAAGTGAGTTGTGGGCGATATAAGTCATACTGCTTATCAGCATGTCATACTTTGGTTCGGCGGTATTGTTGGACGAAGCGTCCCGGACCGACATTACGCGTACGCTTACGCGAGACCGGTTCTCCTGACGTGCTTTGCACAAAGGTGGCTAGCGGGTGTCAGTTTCTCCAACTTTAGTTGAACCGAGTGTGGCTACGCCCGGTCCTTGTGAAGGTTAAAACAACACCAACTTGACAAACTATCGTTGTGGTTTTGATGCGTAGGTAAGATTGGTTCTTGCTTAAGCCTGTAGCAGCCATGTAAAACTTGCAACAAACAAAGTAGAGGACGTCTAACTTGTTTTTGCAGGGCATGTTGTGATGTGATATGGTCAAGACATGATGCTAAATTTTATTGTATGAGATGATCATGTTTTGTAACCGAGTTATCGGCAACTGGCAGGAGCCATATGGTTGTCGCTTTATTGTATGCAATGCAATTGCGCTGTAATGCTTTACTTTATCACTAAGCGGTAGCGATAGTCGTGGAAGCATAAGATTGGCGAGATGACAACGATGCTACGATGGTGATCAAGGTGTCGCACCGATGACGATGGTGATCATGACGGTGCTTCGAAGATGGAGATCACAAGCACAAGATGATGATGGCCATATCATATCACTTATATTGATTGCATGTGATGTTTATCTTTTATGCATCTTATCTTGCTTTGTTTAACGGTAGCATTTTAAGATGATTTCTCACTAATTATCAAGAAGTGTTCTCCCTGAGTATGCACCGTTGCGAAAGTTCTTCGTGCTGAGACACCACGTGATGATCGGGTGTGATAGGCTCTACGTTCAAATACAACGGGTGCAAAACAGTGCACACGCGGATTACTCAGGTTATACTTGACGAGCCAAGCATATACAGATATGGCCTCGGAACACGGAGACCGAAAGGTCGAGCGTGAATCATATAGCAGATATGATCAACATAGTGATGTTCACCAATGAAACTACTCCATCTCACGTGATGATCGGACATGGTTTAGTTGATTTGGATCACGTAATCACTTAGAGGATTAGAGGGATGTCTATCTAAGTGGGAGTTCTTTAGTAATATGATTAATTGAACCTAAATTTATCATGAACTTAGTACCTGATAGTATCTTGCTTGTTTATGTTTGATTGTAGATAGATGGCCCGTGCTGTTGTTCCGTTGAATTTTAATGCGTTCCTTGAGAAAGCAAAGTTGAAAGATGATGGTAGCAATTACACGGACTGGGTCCGTAACTTGAGGATTATCCTCATTGCTGCACAGAAGAATTACGTCCTGGAAGCACCGCTGGGTGCCAGGCCTGCTGCTGGAGCAACACCAGATGTTATGAACGTCTGGCAGAGCAAAGCTGATGACTACTCGATAGTTCAGTGTGCCATGCTTTACGGCTTAGAATCGGGACTTCAACGATGTTTTGAACGTCATGGAGCATATGAGATGTTCCAGGAGTTGAAGTTAATATTTCAAGCAAATGCCCGGATTGAGAGATATGAAGTCTCCAATAAGTTCTATAGCTGCAAGATGGAGGAGAACAGTTTTTTCAGTGAGCATATACTCAAAATGTCTGGGTATAATAATCACTTGATTCAATTGGGAGTTAATCTTCTAGATGATTGTGTCATTGACAGAATTCTCCAATCACTGCCACCAAGCTACAAGAGCTTCGTGATGAACTATAATATGCAAGGGATGAATAAGACTATTCCCGAGCTCTTGCAATGCTAAAAGCTGCAGAGGTAGAAATCAAGAAGGAGCATCAAGTGTTGATGGTCAACAAGACCACTAGTTTCAAGAAAAAGGGCAAAGGGAAGAAGAAGGGGAACTTCAAAAAGAACAGCAAGCAAGTTGCTACTCAAGAGAAGAAGCCCAAACCTGGACCTAAGCCTGAAACTGAGTGCTTCTACTACAAGCAGACTGGTCATTGGAAGCGGAACCGCCACAAGTATTTGGCGGATAAGAAGGATGGCAAGGTGAACAAAGGTATATGTGATATACATGTTATTGATGTGTACCTTACTAATGCTCGCAGTAGCACCTGGGTATTTGATACTGGTTCTGTTGCTAACATTTGCAACTCGAAACAGGGACTACGGATTAAGCGAAGATTGGCTAAGGACGAGGTGACGATGCGCGTGGGAAATGGTTCCAAAGTCGATGTGATCGCGGTCGGCACGCTACCTCTACATCTACCTTCGGGATTAGTATTATACCTAAATAATTTTTATTTGGTGCCAGCGTTAAGCATGAACATTATATCTGGATCTTGTTTGATGCGAGACGGTTATTCATTTAAATCAGAGAATAATGGTTGTTCTATTTATATGAGTAATATCTTTTATGGTAACGCACCCTTAAAGAGTGCTCTATTTTTATTAAATCTCGATAGTAGTGACACACATATTCATAATGTTGAATCCAAAAGATGCAGAGTTGATAATGATAGTGCAACTTATTTGTGGCACTACCGTTTGGGTCATATCGGTGTAAAGCGCATGAAGAAAATCCATACTGATGGACTTTTGGAACCACTTGATTATGAATCGCCTGGTACTTGCGAACCATGCCTTATGGGTAAGATGACAAAAACACCGTTCTCCGGTACTATGGAGAGAGCAACAGATTTGTTGGAAATCATACATACAGATGTATGTGGTCCGATGAATGTTGAGGCTCGTGGCGGATATCGTTATTTTCTCACCTTCACAGATGATTTAAGCAGATATGGGTATATCTACTTAATGAAACATAAGTCTGAAACATTTGAAAATTCAAAGAATTTCAGAGTGAAGTTGAAAATCATCGTAACAAGAAAATAAAATTCCTACGATCTGATCATGGAGGAGAATATTTGAGTTACGAGTTTGGTGTACATTTGAAACAATGCGGAATAGTTTCGCAACTCACGCCACCCGGAACACCACAACGTAATGGTGTGTCCGAACGTCGTAATCGTACTTTACTTGATATGGTGCGATCTATGATGTCTCTTACTAATTTACCGCTATCGTTTTGGGGTTATGCTCTAGAGACGGACGCATTCACGTTAAATAGGGCACCATCAAAATCCGTTGAGACGACGCCTTATGAACTGTGGTTTGGCAAGAAACCAAAGTTGTCGTTTCTGAAAGTTTGGGGCTGCGATGCTTATGTGAAAAAGCTTCAACCTGATAAGCTCGAACCCAAATCGGAGAAATGTGTCTTCATAGGATATCCAAAGGAAACTATTGGATACACCTTCTATCATAGATCCGAAGGCAAGATTTTTGTTGCTAAATTCGGAAACTTTCTAGAGAAGGAGTTTCTCTCGAAAGAAGTGAGTGGGAGGAAAGTAGAACTTGATGAGGTAACTGTACCTGCTCCCTTATTGGAAAGTAGTACATCACAGAAATCAGTTTCTGTGACACCTACACCAATTAGTGAGGAAGCTAATGATGATGATCATGAAACTTCAAAACAAGATACTACTGAACCTCGTAGATCAACCAGAGTAAGATCCGCACCAGAGTGGTATGGTAATCCTGTTCTGGAAGTCATTCTACTAGATCATGATGAACCTACGAACTATGGAGAAGCGATGGTGAGCCCAGATTCCGCAAAATGGCTTGAAGCCATGAAATCTGAGATGGGATCCATGTATGAGAACAAAGTATGGACTTTGGTTGACTTGCCCAATGATCGGCAAGCAATTGAGAATAAATCGATCTTCAAGAAGAAGACTGACGCTGACGGTAATGTTACTGTCTACAAAGCTCGACTTGTCGCAAAAGGTTTTCGACAAGTTCAAGGGATTGACTACGATGAGACCTTCTCACCCGTAGCGATGCTTAAGTCTGTCAGAATCATGTTAGCAATTGCCGCATTTTATGATTATGAAATTTGGCAGATGGATGTCAAAACTGCATTCCTAAATGGATTTCTGGAAGAAGAGTTGTATATGATGCAGCCGGAAGGTTTTGTCGATCCAAAGGGAGCTAACAAAGTGTGTAAGCTCCAGCGATCCATTTATGGACTGGTGAAAGCCTCTCAGAGTTGGAATAAACGCTTTGATAGTGTGATCAAAGCATTTGGTTTTGTACAGACTTTTGGAGAAGCCTGTATTTACAAGAAAGTGAGTGGGAGCTCTGTAGCATTTCTGATATTATATGTAGATGACATATTACTAATCGGAAATGATATAGAATTTCTGGATAGCATAAAGGGATACTTGAATAAGAGTTTTTCAATGAAAGACCTCGGTGAAGCTGCTTACATATTGGGCATTAAGATCTATAGAGATAGATCAAGACGCTTAATTGGACTTTCACAAAGCACATACCTTGACAAAATTTTGAAGAAGTTCAAAACGGATCAAGCAAAGAAAGGATTCTTGCCTATGTTACAAGGTGTGAAATTGAGTAAGACTCAATGCCCGACCAATACAGAAGATAGAGAGAAAAATGAAAGATGTTCCCTATGCTTCAGCCATAGGCTCTATCATGTATGCAGTGCTGTGTACCAGACCTGATGTGTGTCTTGCTATAAGTCTAGCAGGGAGGTACCAAAGTAATCCAGGAGTGGATCACTGGACAGCAGTCAAGAACATCCTGAAATACCTGAAAAGGACTAAGGATATGTTTCTCATATATGGAGGTGACAAAGAGCTCATCGTAAATGGTTACATTGATGCAAGCTTTGACACTGATCCGGACGATTCTAAGTCGCAAACCGGATACATGTTTACATTAAACGGTGGAGCTGTCAGTTGGTGCAGTTCTAAACAAAGCGTTGTGGCGGGATCTACATGTGAAGCGGAGTACATAGCTGCTTCGGAAGCAGCAAATGAAGGAGTCTGGATGAAGGAGTTCATATCCGATCTAGGTGTCATACCTAGTGCATCGGGTCCAATGAAAATCTTTTGTGACAATACTGGTGCAATTTCCTTGGCAAAGGAATCCAGATTTCACAAGAGAACCAAGCACATCAAGAGACGCTTCAATTCCATCCGGGATCTAGTCCAGGTGGGAGACATAGAGATTTGCAAGATACATACGGATCTGAATGTTGCAGACCCGTTGACTAAGCCTCTTCCACGAGCAAAACATGATCAACACCAAAGCTCCATGGGTGTTAGAATCATTACCGTGTAATCTAGATTATTGACTCTAGTGCAAGTGGGAGACTAAAGGAAATATGCCCTAGAGGCAATAATAATGTTATTATTTTATTTCCTTATATCATGATAAATGTTTATTATTCATGCTAGAAATGTATTATCCGAAAACATAATACTTGTGTGAATACATAGACAAACTAAACGCCACTAGTATGCCTCTACTTGACTAGCTCGTTAATCAAAGATGGTTATGTTTCCTAACCATAGACTGTTGGAGAACGTAGCAGAAATTCAAAATTTTCCTACGTGTCACCAAGATCTATCTATGGAGAAACTAGCAACGAGGGGAAGGAGAGTGCATCTACATACCCTTGTAGATCGCTAAGTGGAAGCGTTCAAGTGAACGGGGTTGATGGAGTCGTACTCGTCGTGATCCAAATCACCGATGGTCAAGTGCCGAACGCACGGCACCTCCGCGTTCAACACACGTACAGCCCGGTGACGTCTCCCATGCCTTGATCCAGCAAGGAGAGAGGGAGAGGTTGAGGAAGACTCCATCCAGCAGCAGCACAACGGCGTGGTGGTGGTGGAGGAGCGTGGCAATCCTGCAGGGCTTCGCCAAGCACCACGGGAGAGGAGAGGAACTTGGGAGAGAGGGAGGGGCTGCACCAAAGGCATAAGGTGTGTTTCTAGAGGCCCTCCTACCCCACTATATATAGGGATCCCAAGGGGGGTGCGCCAGCCCCTAGGAGATCCAATCTCCAAGGGGGCGGCGGCCAGGGGAGGAGTCCTCCCCCCCAAGGCACCTAGGAGGTGCCTTCCCCTGCTGGGACTCTTCCTTTAGGGTTTCCCCAGGCGCATGGGCCTCTTGGGGCTGGTGCCCTTGGCCCATGTAGGCCAAGGCGCACCCCCTACAGCCCATGTGGCCCCCGGGGTAGGTGGCCCCACCCGGTGGGCCCCCGGGACCCTTCCGGTGGTCCCGGTACAATACCGATGACCCCGAAACTTGTCCCGATGGCTGAAACAGGACTTCCTATATATAAATCTTTACCTCCGGACCATTCCGGAACTCCTCGTGACGTCCGGGATCTCACCCGGGACTCCGAACAACATTCGGTAACCACATATAAGCTTCCTTTATAACCCTAGCGTCATCGAACCTTAAGTGTGTAGACCCTACGGGTTCGGGAGACATGCAGACATGACCGAGACGTTCTACGGTCAATAACCAATAGCGGGATCTGGATACCCATGATGTCTCCCACATGTTCCACGATGATCTCATCGGATGAACCACGATGTCAAGGACTTAATCAATCCTGTATACAATTCCCTTTGTCGAGCGGTATTGTACTTGCCCGAGATTCGATCATCGGTATCCCGATACCTTGTTCAATCTCGTTACCGGTAAGTCTCTTTACTCGTTCCGTAACACATCATCCCATGATCAACTCCTTGGTCACATTGCGCATATGATGATGTCCTACCGAGTGGGCCCAGAGATACCTCTCCGTTTACACGGAGTGACAAATCCCAGTCTCGATTCGTGCCAACCCAACAGATACTTTCGGAGATACCTGTAATGCACCTTTATAGTCACCCAGTTACGTTGTGACGTTTGATACACCCAAAGCATTCCTACGGTACCCGGGAGTTGCACAAGCTCATGGTCTAAGGAAATGATACTTGACATTAGAAAAGCTATAGCATACGAACTACACGATCTAGTGCTATGCTTAGGATTGGGTCTTGTCCATCACATCATTCTCCTAATGATGTGATCCCGTTATCAACGACATCCAATGTCCATGGTTAGGAAACCGTAACCATCTATTGATCAACGAGCTAGTCAACTAGAGGCTTACTAGGGACATGGTGTTTTCTATGTATCCACACATGTATCTGAGTTTCCTATCAATACAATTATAGCATGGATAATAAACGATTATCATGAACAAGGAAATATAATAATAACTAATTTATTATTGCCTCTAGGGCATATTTCCAACAGTCTCCCACTTGCACTAGAGTCAATAATCTAGTTCACATCGCCATGTAATTAACACTCACAGGTCACATCGCCATGTGACTAACACCCAAGAGTTTACTAGAGTCAGTAGTCTAGTTCACATCACTATGTGATTAACACTCAATGAGTTTTAGGTTTGATCATGTTGCTTGTGAGAGAGGTTTTAGTCAACGGGTCCGAACCTTTCAGATCCGTGTGTGCTTTACAAATATCTATGTCATCTCCTAGATGTAGCTACCACGCTCTATTTGGAGCTATTCCAAATAACTGTTCTACTTGGAGCTATTCTAAATTGTTGCTCCATTATATGCATCCGGTATCTCTACTCAGAGCTATCCGGATAGGTGTTAAGCTTGCATCGACGTAACCCTTTATGACAAACTCTTTTTACCACCTCCATAACCGAGAAACTTCCTTAGTCCACTAGTTACTAAGGATAACTTTGACCGCTGTCCTGTGATCCATTCATGGATCACTCTTGTACCCCTTGACTGACTCATGGCAAGGCACACTTCAGGTGCGGTACACAGCATAGCATACTGTAGAGCCTATGTCTTAAGCATAGGGGACGACCTTCGTCCTTTCTCTCTATTCTGCCGTGGTCGAGCTTTAAGTCTTAACTTCATACCTTACAACTCAGGCAAGAACTCCTTCTTTGACTGATCCATCTTGAACACCTTCAAGATCATGTCAAGGTATGTGCTCATTTGAAAGTACTTTTAAGCGTTTTGATCTATCCTTATAGATCTTGATGCTCAATGTTCAAGTAGCTTAATCCAGGCTTTCCATTGAAAAACACTTTCCAAATAACCCTACATGCTTTCTAGAAATTCTACATCATTTCCGATCAACAACATGTTAACAACACATACTCATCGGAAATTATATAGTGCTACCACTCACTTCCACGATGATCTCATCGGATGAACCACGATGTCAAGGACTTAATCAATCCTGTATACAATTCCCTTTGTCGAGCGGTATTGTACTTGCCCGAGATTCGATCATCGGTATCCCGATACCTTGTTCAATCTCGTTACCGGTAAGTCTCTTTACTCGTTCCGTAACACATCATCCCATGATCAACTCCTTGGTCACATTGCGCATATGATGATGTCCTACCGAGTGGGCCCAGAGATACCTCTCCGTTTACACGGAGTGACAAATCCCAGTCTCGATTCGTGCCAACCCAACAGATACTTTCGGAGATACCTGTAATGCACCTTTATAGTCACCCAGTTACGTTGTGACGTTTGATACACCCAAAGCATTCCTACGGTACCCGGGAGTTGCACAAGCTCATGGTCTAAGGAAATGATACTTGACATTAGAAAAGCTATAGCATACGAACTACACGATCTAGTGCTATGCTTAGGATTGGGTCTTGTCCATCACATCATTCTCCTAATGATGTGATCCCATTATCAACGACATCCAATGTCCATGGTTAGGAAACCGTAACCATCTATTGATCAACGAGCTAGTCAACTAGAGGCTTACTAGGGACATGGTGTTTTCTATGTATCCACACATGTATCTGAGTTTCCTATCAATACAATTATAGCATGGATAATAAACGATTATCATGAACAAGGAAATATAATAATAACTAATTTATTATTGCCTCTAGGGCATATTTCCAACATAGACATGTCTTGTCATTTGATTAACGGGGTCACATTATTAGGAGAATGATGTGATTGACATGACCCATTCCATTAGCTTAGCACCCGATCGTTTAGTATGTTGCTATTGCTTTCTTCATGACTTATACATGTTCCTATGACTATGAGATTATGCAACTCCCGTTTGCCAGAGGAACACTTTGTGTGCTACCAAACGTCACAACGTAACTGGGTGATTATAAAGGAGCTCTACAGGTGCCTCCAAACATAAATGTTGGGTTGGCGTATTTCAAGATTAGGATTTGTCACTCTGATTGTCGGAGAGGTATCTCTGGGCCCTCTCGGTGATGCACATCACACAAGCCTTGCAAGCATTGCAACTAATGAGTTAGTTGCGAGATGATGTATTACGTAATGAGTAAAGAGACTTGCCGGTAACGAGATTGAACTAGGTATTGAGATACCAACGATCGAATCTCGGGCAAGTAACATACCGATGACAAAGGGAACAACGTATGTTGTTATGCGGTCTGACCGATTAAGATCTTCGTAGAACATGTGGGAGCCAATATGAGCATCCAGGTTCCGCTACTGGTTATTGACCGGAGACATGTTTCGGTCATGTCTACATTGTTCTCGAACCCGTAGGGTCCGCACGCTTAAGGTTTCGATGACAGTTATATGAGTTTATGAGTTTTTGATGTACCGAAGTTAGTTCAGAGTCCCGGATGTGATCACAGACATGACGAGGACTCTCGAAATGGTCGAGACATAAAGATTGATATATTGGACGGCTATATTCGGACACCGGAAGTGTTTCGAGTGATTTCGGAGAAAGCCGGAGAGCCGGAGGGTTACCGGAACCCCCCGGGAGAAGTAATGGGCCATATGGGCCTTAGTGGAGAGAGAGAAGGGCAGCCAGGGTGGGCCGCACGCCTCCTCCCCCTAGTCCGAATTGGACTAGGAGAGGGGGGGGGGCGCCCCCCTTTCCTTCTCCCTCCCCACTTCCTTTCCCCCCTCCTAGTAGGAGTCCTACTCCTACTAGGAGGAGGACTCCTCCTTGGCACGCCTATAGGGCCGGCCGGCCTCCTCCCCTTGCTCCTTTATATACGGGGGCAGGGGGCACCCCTAGACACACAAGTTGATCTTCGTGATCGTTTTCTTAGCCGTGTGCGGTGCCCCCTTCCACCATATACCTCGATAATATTGTAGTGGTCCTCAGGCGAAGCCCTGCGACAGTTGAACATCAAGATCGTCACCACGCCGTCGTGCTGACGGAACTCTTCCCCGACACTTTGCTGGATCGGAGTCCGGGGATCGTCATCAAGCTGAACGTGTGCTAGAACTTGGAGGTGCCGTATTTTCGGTGCTTGATCGATCGGGCCGTGAAGACGTACGACTACATCAACCGCGTTGTGCTAACGCTTCCGCTGTCGGTCTACAAGGGTACGTAGATCATACTCTCCCCTCTCGTTGCTATGCATCACCATGATCTTGTGTGTGTGTAGAATTTTTTTTGAAATTACTATGTTCCCCAACACTCCGGTTAATAGATTAATCCCAAAAATAATATAAAAGTGCATATTAAAGCCCATTAAACATCCAAGACAGATAATATAATAGCATAGAACGATAAAAAATTATAGATACGTTGGAGACGTATCATCACGTAGGTACTCCAATGTCACCACAAGTATCCGTGGGTCAATTATACGATATGTATCAAACAACTTCAGATTCATAATATTCAATCCAACACAAAGAGCCTCATAGAGTGCCCCAAGATTCCTACTGGATAAACAAGGACGAAAATGTGCATCAACCCCTATGCATAGATTACCCTAATGTCACCTCGGAAATCCGTGAGTTGAGTGCCAAAAAATACATCAACTGCATCAATAGAACACCCCATTGTCACCACAGGTATCCTACGTAAGACAAACATCAAGTGTTCTCAAATCCATAATAGTATTCAATCCGATAATAGTGAAACCTCAAAGGTAAAACTCAATTCATCACAAGAAGGTAGAGGGGGAGAAACACCATATGATTCAACTATAGTAACAAAGCTTGTGGTACATCAAGATCGTGCCAAATCAATAACACGAGAGAGAGAGAGAGAGAGATCAAACACATAGCTACTGGTACATACCCTCGGCCCCGAGGGAGAACTACTCCCTCCTCGTCATGGAGAGCAGCAGGATGATGAAGATGGCCACCGGTGATGGTTTCCCCCTCCGGCGAGGTGCCGAAATGGGCTCCTGATTGTTTTTTCGTGGCTACACAGGCTTGCGGCGGCGGAACTCCCGATCTAGGTTTATTTTTGGGGGTTTCTATATTTATTGGAATTTTTGGCGTCGAGAACAAGTCAGGGGGGTCCACAAGGAGCTCACAAGACCGGAGGGCGCCCCAAGGGGGTAGGGAGCGCCCTCCACCCTTGTGGAGGCCTCATGGCTCTTCTGGCCCAACTCTTTTGCTTTGGGGGCTTCTTCTGGTCCATAAAAGATCACCGTAAATTTTCAGCTCAATTGGACTCCGTTTGATATTCCTTTTCTGCAAAACTAAAAACAAGAAAAAAACAGAAACTGGCACTGGGCTCTAGGTTAATAGGTTAGTCCCAAAAATCGTATAAAATAGCATATAAATGCATATAAAACATCCAAGATGGATAATATAATAGCATGAAACAATCAAAAATTATAGATACGTTGGAGATGTATCAAGCATCTCCAAGCTTAATTCCTGCTCTTCCTTGAGTACGTAAATGATAAAAACGGAATTTTTGATGTGTAATGCTACCTAACATATTTATCCATGTAATCTTCTTTATTGTGGCAAGAATATTCAGATCCATAAGATTCAAAACAAAATTTTAATATTGACATAAAAACAATAATACTTCAAGCATACTAACAAGGCAATTGTGTCTTCTCAAAATAACATGGTCAAAGAAAGCCTATCCTTACAAAATCATATAGTTTGGCTATGCTCCATCTTCATCACACAAAGTATTTAAATCATGCACAACCCCGATGACAAGCCAAGCAATTGTTTCATACTTTTGATGTTCTCAAACTTTTTCAACTTTCACGCAATACATGAGCATGAGCTATGGACATAGCACTATAGGTGGAATAGAATATGGTAGTTGTGGAGAAGACAAAAACAAGGAGATAGTCTCGCATCAACTAGGCGTATCAACGGGCTATGGAGATGCCCATCAATAGATATCAATGTGAGTGAGTAGGGATTGCCATGCAACGGATGCACTAGAGCTATAAGTTTATGAAAGCTCAAAAAGAAACTAAGTGGGTGTGCATCCAACTCGCTTACTCATGAAGACCTAGGGCCATTTGAGGAAGCCCATCATTGGAAAGACAAGTTCTATAATGAACAATTCCCATTAGTATATGAAAGTGAATACATAGGAGACTCTCTATCATGAAGATCATGGTTCTATTTTGAAGCACAAGTGTGGAAAAAGATAGTAGCGTTGCCCTTTCTCTCTTTTTCTCTCATTTTTTCGTCCGAAGTCTCATCCTGACTTGTGGGGGAATCATAGTCTCCATCATCCTTTCCTCACATGGGACAATGCTCTAATAATGAAGATCATCACACTTTTATTTACTTACAACTTGATACTTAGAACAAAATATGACTCTATAGGAATGCCTCCGGTGGTGTACCGGGATGTGCAATGAATCAAGAATGACATGTATGAAAGAATTATGAACTGTGGCTTTGCCACAAATACGATGTCAACTACATGATCATGCAAAGTAATACGACAATGATGGAACGTGTCATAATAAACGGAACGGTGGAAAGTTGCATGGCAATATATCTCGGAACGGCTATAGAAATGCCATAATAGGTAGGTATGGTGGCTATTTTGAGGAAGGTATATGGTGGGTGTATGGTATCGGCGAAAGTTGCGCGGCACTAGAGAGGCTAGAAATGGTGGAAGGGTGAGAGTACGTATAATCCATGGACCCAACATTAGTCATAAAGAACTCACATACTTATTGCAAAAATCTATTAGTCATCGAAACAAAGTACTACGCGCATGCTCCTAGGGGGGAAATTGGTGGGAAAAGACCATCGCTCGTCCCCGACCGCCACTTATAAGGAAGACAATCAAAAAATATCTCATGCTCCAACTTCGTTACATAACAGTTCACCATACGTGCATGCTACGGGACTCACAAACCTTAACACAAGTATTTCTCAAATTCACAATTACTCACTAGCATGACTCTAATATCACCATCTTCATATCTCAAAACAATCATAAGGAATCAAACTTCTCATAGTATTCAATGCACTTTATATGAAAGTTTTTATTGTATCTCTCTTGTATGCCCATCATATTAGGACTAAATTCATAACCAAAGAAACTTACCATGATGTTTAGAGACTCTCAAAATAACATAAGTGAAGAATGAGAGTTCATCAATTTCTTCAAAATAAAACCACCACCATGCTCTAAAAAGATATAAGTGAAGCACTAGAGCAAATGAAAAACTACTCCAAAAGGTGTAAGTGAAGATCAATGAGTAGTCAAATAATTATGTAACTATGTAAAGACTCTTTCTCATAAACAAAATTTCAGATCTTAAGTAATTTATTCAAATAGTAAACAAAACAAAATAAAATGACATTGCAAGGATAACACATATCATGTGAAGAAGCAAAAACTTAGGCTCAACCAAAACTAATCGATACTTGTTGAAGAAGAAAGGTGGGATGCCAACCGGGGCATCCCCAAGCTTAGATGCTTGAGACTTCTTGAAATATTAACTTGGGATGCCTGGGCATCCCCAAGGTTGAGCTTTTGTGTATCCTTAATTCCTATCATATCACGGTTACCCTAAATCTTAAAAACATCATCCACACAAAACTCAACAAGAACTCGTGAGATAAGTTAGTATAAATCCATGCTAAACCTTATCATTCTCTACTGTAGACAATCACTAAAATTATAATTTGATATTCCTACTAAATGCCTCTCCATATTTAACACTCCTATCCTCAAATAGAATCATTAAACAAGCAAACATATGCAAACAATGCAAACATAACAGCAATCTGTCAAAACGGGACAGTCTGTAAAGAATGCAGGAGGAATCATACTCCCCTAACTCCAAAAATTCTGAATAATTACCAGACTGTAGAAAAATTGTTGTTACTCATTATGTAAAAGTTTCAAAATTTTATCACATTCTGACTTTCCAGCAGAATTCAGACAATGATAGAAAGCTTTCTATTTTCAAAACAGCAACATATAGGCTTGCAAAATAAGCATGGTAAAGGATACACTTGACCTTTTTATTGAACTACAATATACAAAACATTATTATAAATAACATCAATCAAATAATAACAAAATAAAATGATGCTCCAAGAAAAACTCATATCATGTGACAAATAAAAATTTAGCTCCAAGTGAGGTTACCTATAATGTTGGAGACGAAAAGAGGGGAGGCCTTTCGGGGCATCCCCAAGCTTAGTTGCTTGGATCTTCCTTGAATATTACCTTGGGGTGCCTTGGGAATCCGCAAGCTTAGGGTCTTGACACTCCTTATTCTCCTCATATCGATATCTCACCCAAAACTTGAAAACTTCAATCACACAAAACTTAATGGAACTTCGTGAGATGGGTTAGTATAGTAAAACAGATCATTCACTTTGGTACTGTCAAAGAAAAGATTCATAATTGTTTCCACATAATGCCTACTATACTCTATAATTTCCACAATTTATATCACTTAATATAAGCTATGGAAACACTAAAACAAGCAAACTATGCATTGAAAACAGAATCTGTCAAAAACAGAACAATTTGTAATGATCTGAGCAACAACCAACTTCTGCTACTCCGAAAATTCTAAAAAATTAGGACAACGTAGACTATTGTATATCAATGGACTACAAAACACTCAAGAATTTATCGCGTTCCAGCAGACCATATCAATTCTGTTACTGGGCACAAAAATTTCTGTTCTCACAGAATCAAATCAACTGTCATCCACACTATCCCAAAGGCTTTACTTGGTACTTTATTAAAACAAAAGCAATAAAACATGATTACTACAGTAGCTTAATCATGTTAACACACAAAAACAGTAGGGTTAAATATTGGGTTGTCTCCCAACAAGCGCTTTTCTTTAATGCCTTTTTAGCTAGGCATGATGATGTCAATGATGCTCACATAAAAGATGAGAATTGAAACATAACGGGAGCATCATAAAGCATATGACTAGCACATTTAAGTCTAACCTAATTCCTATGCATAGAGATTTTGTGAGCAAACAACTTATGGGAACAAGAATCAACTATCGTAGGAAGGTAAAACAAGCAAAACTTCAACATTTTCAACACATACAGAGGAAACTTGATATTATTGAGATATGTAAAAGCATATGTTCCTCTCTCATAATAATTTTCAGTGGCATCATGAATGAATTCAACAATATAACCATCACATAAAGCATTACTTTCATGATCCATAAGCATAGAAATTTTATTACTCTCCACATAAGCAAATTTATTCTCACGAATAGTAGTGGGAGCAAACTCAACAAAATAACGATCATGTGAGGCATAATCCAATTGAAAATTAAAATCATGATGAAAAGTTTCATGGTTATCATTATTCTTTATAGCATACATGTCATCAAAATAATCATCATGGATAGCTTTGTTCTCATAATCAATTGAAACCTCTTCCGAAATAGTGGATTCATCACTAAATAAAGTCATGACCTCTCCAAATCCACTTTCATAAATATTATAAGATTCAACGCCCTCCAAAATAGTGGGATCATTACCTAGAGTTGACACTCTTCCAAACCTACTTTCATCAACATAATCATCATAAATAGGAGGTATGCTATCATCATAATAAATTTGCTCATCAAAACTTGGGGGTGAAAAAACAATCTTCATCAAACTAGCATCCCCAAGCTTGTAGCTTCGCATATCATTAGCATCATGGATATTCAAATAATTCATACTAACAACATTGCAATCATGCTCATCATTTAAAAATTTAGTACCAAACATTGTATAGACTTCTTCTTCTAACACTTGAGCACAATTTTCCTTTCCATCATTTTCACGAAAGACATTAAAAAGATGAATCATATAAGGAAAACTTAATTCCATTTTTTGTATTTTTCTTTTATAAACTAAACTAGTGATAAAACATGAAACTAAAAGATTCAATTAGAAGATCTAAATATATACCTTCAAGCACTCACCTCCTCGGCAACGGCGTCAGAAAAGAGCTTTGTTGACGGGATGTGGGTGCCGCTTACCTAGCCTCCCCAGCAACAGCGCCAGAAATCGCAATGACAACATACATCATTCCCTTTGTCATCCGTATGTTACTTGTCCGAGATTCGATCGTCGGTATCTTCATACATAGTTCAATCTCATTACTGGCAAGTCTCTTTACTCGTTCTCTAATGCATCATCCCACAACTAACTTATTAGTCACATTGCTTACAAGGTTTATTGTGATGTGCATTACCGAGAGGGCCCAGAGATACCTCTCCGATACTCGGAGTGACAAATCCTAATCTTGATTTATGCCAACCCAACAAACACCTTCAGAGATACCTGTAGAGCATATTTATAATCACCCAGTTACGTTGTGACATTTGATAGCACACAAGGTGTTCCTCCGGTATTCGGGAGATGCATAATCTCACAGTCAAAGGAATATGTATAAGTCATGAAGAAAGCAATAGCAATAAAACTAAACGATCATTATGCTAAGCTAACATGTGGGTCTTGTCCATCACATCATTCTCCTAATGATGTGATCCCGTTCATCAAATGACAACACATGTCTATGGTCAGGAAACTTAACCATCTTTGATTAAAGAGCTAGTCAAGTAGAGGCATACTAGGGACACTTTGTTTTGTCTATGTATTCACACATGTATCAAGTTTACGGATAATACAATTCTAGCATGAATAATAAACATTTATCATGATATAAGGAAACATAAATAATAACTTTATTATTGCCTCTAGGGCATATTTCCTTCAGTCTCCCACTTTCACTGGAGTCAATAATCTAGATTACATTGTAATGATTCTAACACCCATGGAGTCGTGGTGCTGATCATGTATTGCTCGTGGAAGAGGCTTAGTTAACGGGTCTGCAACATTCAGATCCGTATGTATTTTGCAAATCTCTATGTCTCCCTCCTTGACTTGATCGCGGATGGAATTGAAGCGTCTCTTGAAATGTTTGGTTCCCTTGGGAAATCTGGATTCCTTCGCTAAGGCAATTGCTCCAGTATTATCACAAAAGATTTTCATTGGACCCGGTGCACTAGGTATTACACCTAGATCGGATATGAACTCCTTCTTCCAGCTCCTTCATTTGCTGCTTTCGAAGCAGCTATGTACTCCACTTCACACGTAGATCCCGCCATGGCGCTTTTCTTGGAACTGCAATACTGACAGCTCCACCATTCAATATAAATATGTATCTAGTTTGTGACTTAGAGTCATCCGGATCAGTGTCAAAGCTAGCATCGACGTAACCATTTACGACGAGCTCTTTGTCACCCCATAAATGAGAAACATATCCTTAGTACTTTTCAGGTACTTCAGGATGTTCTTGACCACTGTCCAGTGATCCACTCCTGGATTACTTTGGTACCTTCCTGCTAAACTTATAGCAAGGCACACATCAGGTCTGGTACACAACATTACATACATGATAGAACCTATGGCTGAGGCATAGGGAATGACTTTCATTTTCTCTCTATCTTCTGAAGTGGCCGGGCATTGAGTCTGACTCAACTTCACACGTTGTAACACAGGCAAGAACCCTTTCTTTGACTGGTCCATTTTGAACTTCTTCAAAACTTTATCAAGGTATGTGCTTTGTGAAAGTCCAATTAAGCGTCTTGATCTATCTCTATAGATCTTGATGCCCAATATATAAGCAGCTTCACCGAGGTCTTTCATGGAAAAATTCTTATTCAAGTATCCTTTTATGCTATCTAGAAATTCTATATCATTTCCAATCAACAATTTGTCATGCACATATAATATTAGAAATGCTACAGAGCTCCCACTCACTTTCTTGTAAATACAAGCTTCTCCGTAAGTCTGTATAAAACCATATGCTTTGATCACACTATCAAAGCATATATTCCAACTCCGAGATGCTTGCACCAATCCATAAATGGATCGGTGGAGCTTGCACACTTTGTTAGCACCTTTAGGATCGACAAAACCTTGTGGTTGCATCATATACAACTCTTCTTTAAGAAATCCATTAAGGAATGCAGTTTTGACGTCCATTTGCCAAATTTCATAATCATAAAATGCGGCAATTGCTAACACGATTCGGATAGACTTAAGCATCGCTACAGGTGAGAAGCTCTCATCATGGTCAACTCCTTGAACTTGTCTAAAACCTTTCGCAACAAGTCGAGCTTTGTAGACAGTAACATTACCATCAGCGTCAGTCTTCTTCTTGAAGATCCATTTATTCTCTATGGCTTACTGATGTCACTTGAAGCTACATCGATTTTTTCCCCAAAGAGGAAGGGATGATGCTGCACAGCGGTGGTAGGTATTTCCCTCAGATATGAAATCAAGGTTATCGAACCAGTAGGAGAACCAAGCAACACAACGTAAACAGCCCCTGCACACAAATAACAATCACTCACAACCTGGCGTGTTAAAGGGGTTGTCAATCCCTTTCGGGCAACGGCTCCAGAAATGGCACGTGGACCGGAGAGAATTGTAAATATTGATAGATTGAACGCCAAATAAAATAAATTGCAGCAAGATATTTTTGTGGTTTTTTTAATATATCTGAAAATAAAAGCAAATAAAAATAGATTGCGAAGGCAAATAATATGAGAAAGAGACCCGGGGGCCGTAGGTTTCACTAGTGGCTTCTCTTGAGAAAAATAGCAAAGTGGTGGGTGAACAAATTACTATTGGGCAATTGATAGAACCTCAAATAATTATGATGGTATCCAGACAATGATCATTACATAGGGATCAGGTCCAAGATTAGTAGACCGACTCCTGCCTGCATCTACTACTATTACTCCACACATCGACCGCTATCCAGCATGCATCTAGTGTATTAAGTTCATGGAAAAACGGAGTAATGCAATAAGAACAATGACATGATGTAGACGAGATCCATTTATCTATGGCAGTAGATATAGATCCCATCCTTTTATCCTTAGTAGCAACGATACATACGTGTCGGATCCCTTTCTGTCACTGGGATCAAGCACCGTAAGATCGAACCCACTACCGGGTACCTCTTCCCATTGCAAGATAAATAGATCAAGTTGGCCAAAAAACCCAAATATTAGAGAAGAAATACGAGGCTATAAGAGGTCATGCATAAAAGAGATCAAACATACTCAAATACTTTCATGGATATAAAAAGATAGATCTGATCATAAACTCAAAGTTCATCGATCCCAACAAACACACCACAAAAGAATTACATCATATGGAACCCCAAGAGACCATTGTATTGAGAATCAAGAGAGAGAGAGAGATAAAGCCACCTAGCTACTAACTACGGACCCGAAGGTCTACAAATAACTACTCACGCATCATCAGAGATGCACCAATGGAAGTGGTGAGCCCCTCCGTGATGGTGTCTAGATTGGATCTGGTGGTTCTGGACTCTGCGGCGGCTGGATGAATATTTCTCAACTCCCCTAGGGTTTTGGGAATATTGGGGTATTTATAGATCAAAGAGGCGGTCTGGGGGGCACCCGAGGTGGGCACAACCCACTAGGGCGCACCTGGGTCTTCTAGCATGCCCTGGTGGGTTGTCCCCTCCTCGGGACTCCCCCCAGGTGCAACCAGGGCCCACCATCTTCCTTCTGGTCCATAAAAAATCTCCGTAAAGTTTCGTGGCATTTGGACTCCGTTTGATATTGATTTTCTGCGATGTAAAAAACATGGAAAAAAAACACCAACTGGCACTTTGCACCATGTCAGTAGGTTAGTACCAAAAAATAATATAAAATGATTATAAAACATCCAAGATTGATAATAAAACAACATGGAACAATCAAAAATTATAGATACGTTGGAGACGTATCAGCATCCCCAAGCTTAACTCCTACTCGTCCTCGAGTAGGTAAGTGATAAAAACATAATTTTTGATGTGGACTGCTGTTCATCATGTCATATCATATTCTTTTCTTTATAGCATGGACATTTGGACTTTTGTGTGATTCAAAGCAATAGTCTAGTTTTGACATAATAATTTAGATACTCGAGCATATCAACAAGCAACCATGTCTTTCAAAATATTAACGCTAAAATAAGTTATCCCTAGCCCATCATGCTCAAACAGTGATCCATTCATGAACCACACTTGAATATTAGCTACGCCCAATACTTAAGTACGGTCATATTGCCTCCTAGTTGGTGCTTTTATAAGAGAAGATGGAGACTCAAATTCAAAAATAAAAATTGCATAAAGTAAAAGAAAGACCCTTCGCAGAGGGAAGTAGGGATTTGTAGAGGTGCCAGAGCTCAAAGCGAAAAACTTAGAGATAAAAAACATTTTGAGAGGTGTATCCATCCCACCAACGAAAACGACCTAGAGTTCCCAATACTTTCCATGCATAGATATATCATAGGCGGTTCCCAAACAGAAAATAAAGTTTATTCCTTTTTCCACCATAACTTTCACTTTCCATGGCTAACCGTATCCACGGGTGCCCTCCATACCAACACTTCCCAAGGAATTTATTATTTTACAACATAAAGTAAATTCATTTGTTTTTGCATTTCGGGACTGGGCATCCCTAATACCTTTGCTTTACTCTCGTGCAATGACAAGTGAATAAACACTCATCTTGAGAATAACACATCTAGCATGGAAAATATTAGCCACCCCTCACCGCTCCGCGAGCGAAACAAACACAGAAAAGAGAAGTTTATTTTGAAAATTAGAGATGGCACATGCAAATTTTCTTAGAACGGCAAAAGAATACCGCATATCGGTAGATATAGTGGATTCTGGCAAAACTGGTTTAAAGGCTTTTGGATGCACAAGTAGTGATCATACTTAGTGCAAAATGGAGGCTAGCAAAAGATTGGGAAGCGACCAACCAAGAAACGAATAATCTCATAAGCAAGCATTAAGCATAATTAACACCAAATAATGCACCATAAGTAGGATATAATTTCATTGCATGATTATTGACTTTCGTGCATTCATAGGGAATCACAAACCTTAACACCAGTATTCCTACTAAAGCATAATTACTCATCGAGATGACTCGCAAACATTTCTGTATAAATCGAGATGACACACAAAACTCAACAAAGCCTTCGTGAGACCCGTTAGTATAAGAATAATAAACTACTACTATAAGTTCTGTATAAAACCAATTCATATTTTGTTCTTGTATTATATCTACTGTATTCCAACTTTTCTATGGCAAAAACTCATCAAAGAAAACCAATGAGTCATCAAAATAAGCACACAACACAAAGAAAACAGAATCTGTCAAAACAGAACAATTTGTAGCAATCTGACTATTTTGAATAGTTCTGTAAATCAAAAAACTCTGAAAAATTAGGACGACCTAAGAAATTTGTATATTGATCTAATTCAAGTGGAATGGGTATTTTATCGCTCTCTGTTAAAAAATGAAAAGTAATTTCGTGAGCGCAAACATTTCTGTTTTTTAGCAAGATCAAACAACTATCACCCAAGAAGATCCTAAAGGCTTTACTTGGGACAAACACTAATTAAAACATAAAAAACACAATCATAACAGTATCATAATTGTTCTAACACTCAAAAACAGGAAGCAAAAATAAAATTTATTCATTGGGTTGCCTCCCAACAAGCGCTGTTGTTTTACGCCCCTAGCCAGGCATAAGATTTCAACGATGCTCACACGAAAGATAATGATTGAAACACAAAGAGAGAATCATGAAACATGTGACAAACACATTTAAGTCTAATATGCTTCCTATGCATAGGAATTTTATAGGAAAACAAATTGTCAAGACAACAAATATGTAGCATATGCAAAGGAGAGGAATAAACCATTGAATATCTCAACATAACGAGAGGTAATTTAGTAACATGAAAAGTTCCACAACCATATTTTCCTCTCTTAATAATTACATGTAGGATCATACTCAAATTCAACAATATAGCTATCATAAAAAAATTCTCTACATGATCCACATGCATGCAAAGTTGACACTCTTCCAAAATAGTGGGATTATCGTCAAATAAAGTCATGACCTCTCTAAGCCCACTCTCATGGAAAATTTCACAAGATTGAACACTCTCCAAATATGTGGGATTACTTTTACCTAAAGTTGACGCTCTTCCAAACCCACTTTCAATATTATTGCAAACATATTCATCATGAGGCTTAAATAAATTTTCAAGATCATAAGAAGAATCACCCCAATCATGATCATTGCAACAAGTAGTGGACATAGCAAAATTAGCATCCCCAAGCTTGGGGTTTGCATATTATTAGCACAATTTACATTAATAGAATTTAGAGTAAAATTATTGCAATCATGCTTTTAATTCAAGGAGCTATCATGAATAACTTCATAAATTTCTTCATCACAATTTTCAGATTCACGAATCTCAAGCGAAACTTCATAAAGATAATCTAGTGCACTCAAATCACTAGCAATTTGTTCATGATAATTGGATCTCTTAAAAAGATTAGCAAGTGGATGAGGATCTATATCAATAATTTTTTAGCAAGCAAAGATGCAAGCAAATAGAAGGCACATGGCCACACAAGCAAACATAAGATCCAACGAGAAAAAGGCAAACAAATAAAAGGCTAATAAATGGCAATTTTTGTGAAGTGGGGGAGAGGAAAACGAGAGGAAAATGGCAAATAAAGTAAATTGCAAGGAGTTGAGATTTGAGAGTAGGAACCTGGTATATGTTGAAGATCTTCCCTGGCAATGGTGCCAGAAATTCCTTTTGATGTCGCTTGAAGCTACGTCGGTTTTTTCCCCAAAGAGGAAGGGATGATGCAGCACAACGGCGGTAGGTATTTCCCTCATATATGACACCAAGGTTATCAAACCAATAGGAGAACCAAGAAACACAACGTAAACAGCCCTTGCACACAAATAACAACCACTCGCAACCCGACGTGTTAAAGGGGTTGTCAATCCCTTTCGGGTAACGGCGCCAGAAATGGCACGTGGACGGGAGAGAGTTGTAAATATTGATAGATCGAACACCAAATAAAATAAATTGTAGCAAGATATTTTTGGGTTTTTTGTTTAATAGATCTGAAAATAAAAGCAAATGAAAATAGATCGCGAAGGCAAATAATAAGAGAAAGAGACCCCGAGGCCGTAGGTTTCACTAGTGGCTTCTCTCGAGAAAAATAGCAAAGTGGTGGGTGAACAAATTACTATTGGGCAATTGATAGAACCTCAAATAATTATGACGATATCGAGGCAATGATCATTACATAGACATCACGTCCAAGAGTAGTAGACCGACTCCTGCCTGCATCTACCACTATTGCTCCACACATCGACCGCTATCCAACATGCATCTAGTGTATTAAGTTCATGGAAAACGGAGTAATGCAATAAGAACGTTGACATGATGTAGACGAGATCCGTTTATCTATGGCGGTAGATATAGATCCCACCGTTTTATCCTTAGTAGCAACGATACATACGTGTCGGTTCCCTTTCTGTCAGTGGGATCAAACACCGTAAGATCGAACCCACTACCTGGCACCTCTTCCCATTGCAAGATAAATAGTTCAAGTTGGCCAAACAAAACCAAAATATCGAAGAATAAATACGAGGCTATAAGATATCATTCATAAAAGAGATCAAAGAAACTCAAATACTTTCATGGATATAAAAAGATAGATCTAATCATAAACTCAAAGTTCATTGATCCCAACAAACACATCGAAAAAGAGTTACAACATATGGATCTCCAAGAGACCATTGTATTGAGAATCAAGAGAGAGATGAAGCCATCTAGCTACTAACTACGGACCCGAAGGTCTACAAAGAACTACTCACGCATCATCGGAGAGGCACTAATGGAAGTGGTGAACCCCTCCATGATGGTGTCTAGATTGGATCTGGTGGTTCTAGACTCTGCGGCGACTGGATGAATATTTCGTTGACTCACATAGGGTTTTGAGAATATTGGGGTATTTATAGAGCAAAGAGGCGGTTCGGGGGGCACCCGAGGTGGGCACAACCCACCAGGGCGCGCCTGGGCCTCTTGGCGCGCCCTGGTGGGTTGTCCCCTCCACGGGACTCCCCCCAGGTGCAACCAAGGCCCAACATCTTCCTTCTAGTCCATCAAAAATCTCCGTAAAGTTTTGTGTCATTTGGACTCCGTTTGATATAGATTTTCTGCGATGTAAAAAACATGGGAAAAAACAACAACTAGCACTTGGCACTATGTCAATAGGTTAGTACCAAAAAATGATATAAAATGATTATAAAACATCCAAGATTGATAATAAAACAGCATGGAACAATAAAAAATATTATAGATACGTTGGAGACGTATCACTTGCCGATCATCAGGCAAGTCAACCAAAGTCCATACTTTGTTCCCATACATGGATCCCATCTTAGATTTCATGGCCTCAAGCCATTTCGCGGAATATGGGCTCATCATCGCTTCCTCATAGATCGTAGGTTCATCATGGTCTAGTAACATGACTTCCAGAATAGGATTACCGTACCACTTTGGTGCGGAACATACTCTGGTTGACCTACGAGGTTTGGTAGTAACTTGATCTGAAGTTTCATGATCATCATGATTAGCTTCCTCACTAATTGGTGTAGGCATCACGGGAACAGTTTTCTGTGATGAACTACTTTCCAATTCAAGAGAAGGAACATTAACTCATCAACTTCTACTTTCCTCCCACTCACTTCTTTCGAGAGAAACTCCTTCTCTAGAATGGATCCATTCTTAGCAACAAATATCTTCCCTTCGGATCTGTGATAGAAGGTGTACCCAACAGTTTCTTTTGGGTATCCTATGAAGACACACTTCTCTGATTTGGGTTGGAGCTTATCAGGATGAAGCTTTTTCACATAAGCATCGCAACCCCAAACTTTAAGAAACGACAGCTTAGGTTTCTTGCCAAACCACAATTCATATGGCATCGTCTCAAGGGATTTAGATGGTGCCCTATTTAACGTGAATGTAGATATCTCTAATGCATAACCCCAAAACGATAGTGGTAAATCGGTAAGAGACATCATAGATCGCACCATATCTAATAAAGTACGGTTACGACGTTCGGACACACCATTACACCGTGGTGTTTCAGGTGGTGTGAGTTGCGAAACTATTCCACATTGTTTTAAATGAAGACCAAACTCGTAACTCAAATATTCGCCTCCGCGATCAGATCATAGAAACTTTATTTTATTGTTATGATGATATTCCACTTCACTCTGAAATTCTTTGAACGTTTCAAATGTTTCAGACTTGTGTTTCATTAATTAGATATACCCATATCTGCTCAAATCATATGTGAAGGTCAGAAAATAAGGATACCTGCCGCGAGCCTCAACACTCATCGGACCGCATACATCAGTATGTATTATTTCCAATAAGTCAGTGGCTCGCTCCATTGTTCTGGAGAACGATGTCTTAGTCATCTTGCCCATGAGGCATGGTTCGCAAGCATCAAGTGATTCCAAAAGCCCATCCGCATGGAGTTTCTTCATGTGCTTTACACCAATATGACCTAAACGGCAGTGCCACGAATATGTTGCACTATCATTATTAACTTTGCATCTTTTGGCATCAATATTATGAATATGTCACCACTATCGAGATTGAACAAAAATAGACCACTCATCAAGGGTGCATGACCATAAAAGATATTACTCATATAAATAGAACAACCATTATTCTCTGATTTAAATGAAAAACCATCTCGCCTCAAGCAAGATCCGGATATAATGTTCATGCTCAACGCTGGCACCAAATAACAATTATTTAGGTCTAAAACTAATCCCGAAGGTAGATGTAGAGGTAGCGTGCCGACGGCGATCACATCGACGTTGGAACCATTTCCGACGCGCATCGTCACCTCGTCCCTGGCCAATCTTCGTTTAATCCGTAGCCCCTATTTCGAGTTGCAAATATGAGCAACAGAACCAGTATCAAATACCCAGGCGCTACTACAAGCATTAGTAAGGTACACATCAATAACATGTATATCAAATATACCTTTCACTTTGCCATCCTTCTTATCCGCCAAAAACTTGGGGCAGTTCTGCTTCCAGTTACCAGTCCCTTTGTAGTAGAAGCACTCGGTTTCAGGCTTAGGTCCAGACTTGGGCTTCTTCCCGGGAGCATCAACTTGCTTTCTATTCTTCTAGAAGTTCCCCTTCTTTCCTTTGCCCTTTTTCTTGAAACTACTGGTCTTATTAACCATCAGCACTTGATGCTCCTTCTTGATTTCTACTTCCGCAGCCTTGAGCATTGCGAAGAGCTCGGGAATCGTCTTTGTTCTCCCCTTGCATATTATAGTTCAGCATGAAGCCTTTATAGCTTGGTGGCAGTGATTGAAGAACTCTATCAATGACACTATCATCCGACAGATTAACTCCTAGCTAAGTCAAGTGGTTATGGTACCCAGACATTCTGAGTATGTGTTCATTGATAGTACTGTTCTCCTCCATCTTGCAGCTATAGAACTTGCTGGAGACTTCATATCTCTCAACTCGGTGATACGTCTCCAACGTATCTATAATTTATGAAGTATTCACGCTATTATATTATCATTCTTGGATGTTTACAATCATTTTATAGCAACTTATATCATTTTTTGGGACTAATCTATTGACCCTGAAAGAGCGTTATATCGACTAGAGGGGGTGAATAGGCGATTTTTATAAATTCGTCACTGAGGAATTTCAGGGTGAGGAAATTCCTAAGCTACAAACTACTTAGCAGCGGAATAAGTACTCAGATGCAAGCATAACAGAGTAGTAGCAAAGTCATCATGATGAAATGAAACAAGCACAGAGTACAAGTAGCGTAAACACAGGATAAGCAGGCTGAGGACAAACTGCTGAAGAAATAGGATTGAGGAAATTGAGAAAGTCTTCAGTCAAAGTCTTCAAATAGTAACGATCAAGTACTTCTACACAAAAATGAGGAAATGAAAGAGTTGAGGAAATAGAACTAGTAGCTTGGTGAAGACGAAGATTTGGTAGACCAGTTCCAACTGCTGTGACAGTCATACATCTGGTTGGAGCGGCTAGGTATTTAAACCTGAGGACACACAGTCCTCACCGTAATCTCCTTGAGCTAAGGTCACACAGACCTCGCCCAATCACTCGTGGTAAGTCTTCAGGTGACTTCCAAACCTTCGCAGACTCGGTCACTCGGTGATCCACAATTTCCTCTTGGATTCTCTAGACCAGGACGCCTAACCGTCTGGAGGATGCACAACCCTCAAAGGTAACAAGCGTCGATTCCACACAGGAACAATCTCTTTAGTGATGCTCAATCACTTGGGTTTGTAGGTGTTTGGTTTGGCTTTTGGGGGTTTTCCTCACTTGATGATTTTCGCTCAAAGTCATCGAAGGATGGGATGCTCTCAATGACAAGTGTCAGTTTCTCGTGGAGCAGCCAACCGTCTAGTGGTTGTAGGGGGCGGCCATTTATAGCCTAGGGAGCAGTCCGACATGATAAGACATAAATGCCCTTCAATGATATGACCGTTAGGTGGGCAGATATTTTGGGACAGTTGGCGCATAGCACAGCAACGGTCGGAAATTTGACTTTCAAATTCCTCAGGGCTATCATGTTCCTCACTTTTAGGCAATCCACACTGGCGAATCTCTAACTCCTCGGTCAAAACAAATTTCTCAGAGACCAGAAGATCTTCATCTGTGTCACTGAAGAAATTGACTGAACTGTATGAGATTTCCAATGGCTTCACTCGAAAGGATTGGTAGGTGTAGGATTTTGAGATGAGCATCACTTGGAAACTTTTCCTTAGTTTTACCTCGACCCCCTTTAACAGTACGGTGTTTCCTATGACTCAAGAAAGAGAAAATGAAACTATGAAAACAAAAGTCTTCACGCTTCATATTCCTCGCTTGAATATCAAGTCTTCAGGATCACACCAGTGTCTTCACTTTCAAAGTCTTTAGAAAGCCAAAGTCTTCAGTTGAAGACATTCATTTTTAGGGGTCGACTTTCTCTGTAAATATCAAACTCCTCATTGACTTACAGACCTGTGTACACTCACAAACGCATTAGTCCCCTAACCTATAAGTCTTCAATACACCAAAATCACTAAGGGGCACTAGATGCACTTACAAACCCAGTGCCTAGTGCCAGTTGCTGTTTTTTGCTTGCTTTTTTACATCACAGAAAATCAATATCAAACGGAGTCCAAACAACATGAAACTTTTTGGAGAATTTTTATGGACCAGAACACCCAGGATGGGCGAGAGCAGCACGTGGGGGTGCCCCGAGGGGAGCACAACCCACTAGGGCGCGCCTGGGCCCCCACCAGGGCGCGCCTGGGGGCCCAGGCGCGCCCAAGTGGGTTGTGCCCACCTCGGTGGCCTCCCGCACCCCCTCTTTACCCTATAAATTCACAAATATTCTGAAAACCCTCGTGGTTAACCTAGATCAGAAGTTCTGCCGCCGCAAGGCTCTGTAGCCACCGAAAACCAATCTAGACCCCGTTCCGGCACCCTGCCGGAGGGGGGATCATCTCCGGTGGCCATCTTCATCATCCCGGCGGCCACCACGATGAGGAGGGAGTAGTCCACCCTCGGGGCTGAGGGTTTATACCAGTAGCTATGTGTTTAATCTCTCTCTCTCTCTCGTGTTCTTGAGATGTCACGATCTTGATGTATCGCGGGCTTTGTTAATATAGTCGGATCATATGGTGTTTTTCCCTCTCTATCTTGTTGTGACGGATTGTGTTTTTCCCTTTGAGATTTCATTGTTATCGGATTGAATACTTTTACGTATTTGAGAACACTTGATATATGTCTTGCAATTGAATACTCGTGGTGTGGGGTATCGTATTGATTCACTTGATATATGTTTTGGCACTCAACTTGCGGATTCCCGAGGTGACATTCAGGTAACCTATGCATAGGGGTTGATGAACATTCTTGTCTTTGTTTCTCCGGTAGAAATCTTGGGGAACTCTTTGAAGTTCTTTGTGTTGGATTGAGTATTATGAATATGAATTTGCTTTGGTGTTATTTTAGTACGAACTCTAGGATAGATCGAACAAAAATAATAGCTTTGTGTTATTTTAGTACAAACTCTTGAATAGATCAAACGGAAATAATAGCATTGAGGCGGTTTCGTACTTGTCGGTGTCAAAACCGGTGGATCTCGGGTAGGGGGTCCCGAACTGTGCGTCTAAGGCGGATGGTAACAGGAGGCAGGGAACACGATGTTTTACCCAGGTTCGGGCCCTCTTGATGGAGGTAAAACCCTACGTCCTGCTTGATTTATTCTTGATGATATGAGGATTACAAGAGTTGATCTACCACGAGATCGGAGAGGCTAAACCCTAAAAGCTAGCCTATGGTATGATTGTCTGTTGTCCTATGGACTAAAACCCTCCGGTTTATATAGATACCGGAGGGGGCTAGGGTTACACAAGGTCGGTTACAAAGAAGGAGATATCCATATCCGTACTGCCTAGCTTGCCTTCCACGCCAAGTAGACTTCCATCCGGACACGAGACGAAGTCTTCAATCTTGTATCTCCATAGTCCAATAGTCCGGCCAAAGGATATAATCCGGCTGTCCGGACACCCCCTAATCCAGGACTCCCTCAGTAGCCCCCGAACCAGGCTTCAACGACGATGAGTCCGGCGCGCAGTGTTGTCTTCGGCATTGCAAGGCGGGTTCTTCTCCATATTTTGAACGTTTGTAAAGCAGTGTCCGGTCCCATAAATGTTTGGACCTCTTGGCTTCTATTCCCAATAAGGGCTATCTCCCACGCGTTGAATGAATACGAGGCGCCAGGGTGTTTTTACATTTTCCCCCCTAGCCAGAAAAATAAATTGTCTATTAGAAGGACGGGGATTCTCAGATCCGATCCATACCATTCTCCCCAGCGAGAATCCATCAGAGCGTGCTTCGGAAAGATCCATTCCAGCATGGCCGACCTCCGCAGCTCCTCCTCCCGCCCCCGTAGCCCTAAGCCCGGTGATTGGGAGAGGTGTTCAGTCCCACACAGTCGATTAATCGAACTGCAGGTTAAGGGATTTCTCCCTCCAGCATACATGGTGCCCGTTCGAGCCAGGCTTGCCACCTACAATAGCGCAGAGCAAGCGGAGAGCTTTCCCAGTCCCTCTATGGGGGAGCGGGTCTGCCTTGTTCCTTATTTACTAAGGGGACTCAGATTTCCAATTCATCCATTCCTCCGCGGGCTCCTGGAGTTCTACGGTCTCCAGTTACATAATTTCACCCCTGCCTCCATTCTACATATCGCCGGCTATGTTGCTCTCTGCGAGTTGTTCTAGCTGCGAGGCTCACTTCGAGCTGTGGAAAAGGCTATTTTGCCTCGTCCCTCGCACACAGAGGGGGTCACTTTATCAAGTGGGCGGAGCCGAAATATGGCGCATCGCCGGTACCGGATACCTGTCCGGTACCCCAAAGAAGTCGTCCGAAGACTGGCCTTCGGAATGGTTTTATATGGAGGACATTCCCCTTCCGGACCCTGTTCGGTGGGGTCTTCCTGAGTTCAGCAATGCTCCTCTGAAGAAACGCCGAAGTTGGCGCCCATGGAGCCCGCAGGTGGAAGTCAATGGAGAAGTCCTCTACCTGATGAACCGAATTAAAGCACTGGCTCAATCAGGATTGACAGTAATCGAAGTTATGTCGATTTGCATAATGCGGGGAGTGCAACCACTTCAATATCGTGGGCACCCCTTGTGGATTTTTAATGGGGCGGATGATGCCACCCGCTGCGGGCGTAAGGGTCCGGAAAATGCTGCCGCTTTAGCAAAAATTCTGTCCGAATTGTTCAAGGGAGAGGAAGAGGAGTTCATCCGCATCAAGCCACGGGATGGATTCTCCATGTACAACCCTTCAAGCTGGGTAAGTTATATTTCCTTACTCCCATTTTTCCCGCATTCTTTGTCGTAAGTATTCACCTTGCCACTTAGCGGTAGGAACTGCGAAAAGCCATAAAGGAGGTCAGCAACCCTTCTCCACAACCAGAGGACCCTGACCAGGCCCTCGACTCCGGACTTGAAGAAGATCCGGTTATATTCATGGAGCTGATAGACCGGCTGTTCTATCAGCTAAGCTGCGATGATGCCATGGTGGCCATTACGGCTGACTATCCCGGACTGCTTCCTGCATCGCACGTAAGAAAACCAAAAAATCCCAACTCCAAAAACTAGGATCCCCTTTTAGACACTTCACCTACCATATACATATGGCGTTTTTACAGGGAAGGCATTCGGGACGCCGTGCCGAACCCACAGCAACTCGCCAACAAGAGGCACCAAGGCCGGGTAGGCCAAAAAGGAAGGCGGTCAGGACGGAGACGTCGGCGCAAAGGTATAACAAAAACCCCGCTCCATGGTTGTCGTCTTTCTTGAAATGTAACGATGCCCGCGTTTCTTTAACAAAAAAACGCTCGCAGGAATATGTCCGGCGATGTTGCTAATCACGCTTCCACCAGTCAGGCGCCAGGACCGGACATAGAGGCGGAAGCCGATATGGGGCGGGCGCAGGATAATCCTCCTACATAGGATGCGGATAGATTATCCACCACAAAATCCGAAGTGGAAAGCGCCATGAATCATAGATGCCGCCGGGCCGTACTCCGCGACGCTTGTTTCTCACCAGAGGCATTTGATGCCTTCAATTCTGGAGAAGCATACCTCCGTGCTACTCAAGATGGTCTAGCCAGAGCCACAGATCAATATGTAAAGGATGTGCAGGTAAGTAAATCTGGCGATTATATGTATCAGTAGCCCCTGAGACTTGAAACAGTTAGCAGAACTGATTTAAGGATCATCTTTATTGTGCAGGTTCTTACAGAGAAGAATACTTGGCTATCACAGGAGCTGGAGGAATGCAAGACCCAACTGCGGGCCGCTGTTGCCGCATTGAAGGAACCGAAAAAGTCTCCCGCTGGTAACATTTACTTTAAAGAATGATGGTTACCATATAGTGTGCGGCGTGGCTGCAGATCTAACAATAGATGTTGCAGATGAATCCGGAGGACCAGCATGCCGTGCGACAGCTAAAGTGTGGAACTAAAAGACGTTCGATCCCAGCTTGCAGACTCCGAGAAGGAGAATAAGCGTCTTCGACGCGGCATTTTCAGTAAGTGCTTGAACGAATCCTTTTGAAGGAGTTTGGCGAAGAAGCCGACTAACAGCGTTATGTCTGTAGGTATGCTGACGGGTCATCCCGCGGAGGAAATGCCCGGGTCTGCGGGTGATCTTCTATCCGAGCTCTCACATCTACACGAACAAGTTCGGCAGGTGATGCAAGGTGTTGCCCAGGCCTTGTGGCCATCTGTCTCCCTGCCAGAAGGCGTTGCAGAGCTTACGGAGAAGCTCAAGGGAGCACGGCGGCGCTTCCGATTATGGAAGATATCGGCCTGCCGTCAAGGTGCCAAAGAAGCCTGGGCCATGGTGAAGACGCGGTATACCAAGGCTGACCCAAATCACATGGCCGAGGTCGGACCTGTGGGGCCCGACGGAAAAAAGATCCCCGTTAGCTTAGTTTATGGGCAAGTAGAATTAGCCGCAAAGTATTCCCAACAGGATTGTAGGCTAGACCGCCTGTTGGATGGTATAGAAGAGGAATTTAGTTAGTCTGCATGACTATGTAATGAAAATGACATGTATAATGCCTTCTAGCCGGATTGTAGATCATTTGTCTTGGCGGACCTTTTCGCTTCAACCTCGGGACCCGATAGTCCGGAGTGTATCCGAATACCCGCTCAGTTATATAAGAACCGGGGTATGCATGGATACCAGGCGTAGGGGTCATTAGTGCTTGAACGGACAAGTGCCCAACTAGTTATGTTATATTACATGGGTAGTAAGAAACATCTTCCAGGGAGAATAGTTCCGTTAAGGGTTCCTTTCCCTGGGTATGCATGCCCTAAGGTGCATGTCCAGACTGCGATAAGAAACGCAGGAAAAAAACATTTGGGGGCAGATATGGAAAATAAATAAAAATCATCTTTTGTTCACCGACTGAATATTCCCTTAAGAACGCTAGCTTTCAGCTTCACCCAGTCTGAGGTACACATCCGCCTGACCCGGCAGTAACAATCGCAGAGGTGCTCCCCTTATGCCCTAGCCAAATTAATAGGAACATAGGGCATAAATACAAGAGCCAGGCAACCCAGCATGGCCAAAACTTAAGTCATATCGATGCATATAATGGCGAGAAAAGGTACATGCGGAAGTATAACACATGTGCGGGGCATGAGGCCCAGATAAATAATTAAGCTTCTGTTAAAGAAGCCCCAGGTATGATGAGCGCGGCTAGCGCATCTATAATGTGCAAGCGAGGCACAAGTTGGCCCTTGAAGGCCTAGAGAAGGAATAAAAGAAGGAAAGAAAGAAAAACAAGACAGATAATGTATATGCAAAAAATGGACAGAGGAAGGGGACGCACATAGAGTCCGTTGCTAGGCGTAGAATCTTCGGAGCCTGGCCCCATTCCATGGGTTCGGCCCGAGTCGATTAGTCGATGCATCCCGCACTCGGTACGCTCCACCGGTCAGAACTTGGTCAATAATGAAGGGACCTTCCCATTTGGGCTCGAGCTTGTTCTTTTTCTTATCCGGCAGGCGTAGAACTAGTTCGCCAACGTTATAAGTTTTGGCCCGTACTTCTTTCTTTTGGTATCTGCGAGCCTGTTGCTGATAAAATGCGGAACGGGCTTTTGCTACGTCGCGCTCCTCCTCCAGGGTGTCTAGACTGTCCTGCCGATCGAGCTCGGCTTCTCTATCTTCATACATGCGCACTCGAGGTGAGTTATGAATTATGTCGCAGGGCAAGACTGCCTCTGCGCCGTACACCATAAAGAAGGGTGTACATCTGGTACTACGATTCGACGTGGTCCGTAGCCCCCAGAGTACGGAGTCGAGCTCCTCTACCTAGTGTGTATTAGACTCCGTTAAGGAACACACTAATCTGGGTTTAATGCCGCTCATTATAAAACCGTTTGCTCGCTCAACTTGGCCGTTGGTTTGTGGGTGATAGACTGAAGCATAATCGAGCTTTATGCCCATTTTGCTGCACCACAGCTTTACCTCATCGGCCATGAAGTTCGTGCCGTTGTCAGTGATGATCCTGTGGAGGACGCCATAACGGTGTACGACCCCGGATATGAAGTCTATCACCTGTACGGATTCGGCTGTTTTAACAGGTTTGGCCTCTATCCATTTGGTGAATTTATCCACCATGACCAGTAAGTATTTTTTCTTGTGGGTTCCCCCTTTAAGGGGTCCAACCATGTCAAGCCCCCAGACCACGAAGGGCCACGTAATGGGGATTGTTTGGAGGGCGGTGGGTGGCATGTGGCCTTGATTTGCAAAGAGCTGGCAACCGGCGCAACGTTGGACCAAGTCCTGTGCATCTGCCCGGGCCGTTGGCCAATAGAATCCTGTACGGAAGGCCTTGCTTACAAGAGCCTGGGCTGCGGTGTGGTGACCGCCGAGTCCGGTGTGAATTTCTGCCAAAAGGTTCTGCCCTTCCTCTTCGGAGATGCATCTTTGAAGGACTCTGGTAGTGCTTTTCGTGTATAATTCTCCCTCATGGACCCTGTAGGCCTTGGATCGCCGCACTATGCAGCGGGCCTCATTTTGGTCCTCCGGAACACTACAAAAAAAAGACACATCCATGACATTTTGGGCCGAACGAAATTTTTTTGTGTCATACATATGACACTTCTATGACGATAATTGTGACAAAACCCGGTATCATCATAGATGTGGTGGGCTCCTACTTCTATGACAAAAAATCATGACAGAAAATGGGCTTTTCGTCCTGGGTGGGCCGGAGACGCAGCTGCATGACATTCTTTGGGCCGTCCATGACGGGAAAAAACCATGGTAGAAGCGAGGGGAGGAAAATTTCGGGGAGTTCCCGGTTACGGTGGGAGATCGGGGGCCGAGCGATGCGCGTTTCTCTCGTACACGTATGCGCATATGTGCGAGGCGTTGGCTCTAACTGAACCCGAGTGAGGCATTGGGCTCTAACTGAACCCGAGCGATTGCACTGCAGGCTACGCGTTACTGAACCCGAGCGATCGATCGATGGCTGTTAACTGAACTCGATCGAGCGATTCCTTCGCTACTCCTGCTAACTGAAGCCGATCGATGCTGCCTCTGGATGAATAGTGAGCGTTGCGGGGGGGGGGGGGGGGGGGTTGGATGAACAGTTCCTGGTGGGGGTGGATGAACAGGACCCCGTGGTGTTGCCTCTGGATGAACAGGACCCTGATCGATCGAGCCGGTTGGGGCTGAATGAACAGGACCCCGTGGAGGGCTGGATGAACAGGACAACCCCGTGGAGGGCAGGATGAACAGTAGATGGTGGAGGGCAGGATGAACAGTAGCCCGTGGAGGGGTGGTTGAACAGGAGCCCGTGGAGAGGGCTGGTTGAACATTAGCCGGTGGAGTAGCGCGCGGTGGAGGCTGGATGAACATGAGCCCGTGGATGAACAGTCACAGGTGGAGGTTGGAGGAGGTCGACGATGGATGAACAGTAGCTCGTGGAGGCTGGAGGGGGTTGACGGTGGAGATGAACAGTATCCCGTGGAGTCCCGTTTTGCGGTACGCCACACCCCTCCCGATGAACATGACCCCCGTTTCGACCGTAGGAGATCCGTTTCGTCCGTTTTGCGGTACGCCACACCCCTCCCGATCAACAGGACCCCTGTTTCAACCGTAGGAGGTCCGTTTCCTCTGTTTTGTGGTACGCCAGACCCCTCCCGATCAACAGGACCCCGGTCCGAACGTAGGAGGTCTGTTTCCTCCGTTGTGCGGTACGCCAGGCCTCGTTTCCATCGCCTGTTCCGTCCAAGCCCTCCCAATGAACATGACCATGCATTCCGTTCCGACCCAGACGGTTGAGTCCCACGCGTTCCGTTGCCTCCCCATGAACACTACGCATTTCGTTGCCTCCCCATGAACACGACGACGACGCTATTTCTCCGTTCCGACCCAGCAATGTACACGAGCCCTGGCCGTACGTATGCGCGAGTAGGCGTTCGAGACCCCGCCCATATGTACACATACGTGGCTGTATTTTCTTTCTTGCATCCTGGCCGCTGTACGTACGTGTACATGCTACGTGCGCGCCTCTACTGCGACACGTGCGCGCCTCTACATCGACCAGTATGTACGTACACGTTCGCGACTAGAATGACAATGCTACGTACGCTAAGACCAGGTAGGTCCCGACTGTCAGGCACTTCCTTGCCTGCGAAGATGTAGCTGGTGGGTCCCAGCAGTCAGGGGCAAATCATTTTTTTTGCCCGGACGCACTTCCTTGCGTGCGAAGATGTAGCTGGTGGGTCCCAGCAGTCAGGGGGAAACATTTTTTTCACGAAATACAGTGGCCCGTCCGGTGGTTCCCAGCTCTCAGGTGGAGGAATCATTATTTTCCACGTAATAAGGAGGCACTTCCTTGCTGCGGCTGTGGACCCAGCTGTCAGCCTCTCCACGTACAGTCCACGTCCGATGGAAGTCGTTCCTTGACCATGTTGACCACTGTAACACCCCGGATGTAACTTTCCCAATTTGTACTCCAACTCTTGCCATTTCCGGCGTTAAGTTATTTATTTTTCTCGGGTTCGGGTCTTTGTCTCCGTGTGTTGTTATCGTTGTCATGCATCTCATATCATGTCATCATGTGCATTGCAATTGCATACGTGTTCATCTCATGCATTTGAGCATTTTCCCCATTGTCCATTTTGCATTCCGGCGCTTCGTTCTCCTCCAGTGGTCATTTCTACCTTTCTTTCGTGTGTGGGGATTAAACATTTCCGGATTGGACCGAGACTTGCCAAGCGGCCTCGATTTACTACCGGTAGACCGCATGTCAAGTTTCATACCATTTGGACTTCATTTGATACTCCAACGGTTAACCGAGGGACCGAAAAGGCCTCGTGTGTGTTGCAGCCCAACACCCCTCCAATTTGGCCCAAAACCCACCAAAACCTGCTGCATCATCTAGAGCGTTCGATCACGATCGCGTGGCCGAAAACCGCACCTCATTTGGACTCTCCTAGCTCCTCCTATGCCTATATATAGTCCCTTCCCGAAATTCACGGATCCCCTCACCCAAAACCCTAGTCCCCTTCGTCTCCACGCGCCGGCGGACAAATTTCCTCCGGCCGGACACGTCCGGAATCGCCGCCCCCGCCCGCAGCCAGTGGCGTGGTGCCACGTGGCGCGCCGCCACCCACGCCCGCACCGGACCGCTCGGCCTGGGGAGAGCCCCCGCGGGCCCGACGCCGAGCGCCGCCTCCTTCGCGACCCCTCCGCCATCCTCCTCTAGCCCGGCTGCCCGAGCCGTCGAGCGCCGCCACCCGCCATCGCCGGCGTCCGCCTCCGCCTCGGTCGCCGACCGACCACCGCAACATCGCCCGCGGCCGCGCCACTCTTGCCTCCCCGACGCCGCGCCCGCCGTCCCGTGCTCCGGCGAGAGCAACACCGGCGAGCCCCATCGACCTCCGGCGAGAACTCCGGCGAGGACGGCGTCAAACCTCGATCCGCGTGCCCCCGATCCAGATCTGAAAATATTAGGGTTGACCCCGTTTTTCCCCAAGTCCCTATTTTTTTGCTCATGTTCATAGCCTCGCAACTTTGCATCCGTAACTCCGTTCTTGGCATATAGCATATCAAAATGTTCATCTCAGAGAGTACATCATTTCATTCCATTGCATCATTTTCATTTGAGGTCATCTTAATGCCCGAAATGCTGTTAGAAGAGTGCTACTTGAGATATTTGTCAGATCTGCTGCTCCATTTAGCTTTTTGTCATTTTTGCCATGATTAATGTGTGCATGATATGCCCCTGATCTCTACATATGTTTTGTTAAGGGTTTTGCCATCTTTCCAGATGTGCAAACCATGTATTTTTGTGATGTGTGTGGTGACTACACAAGCTTGCAAAGTGGTGCACTTGGTAATTCTGATTTCAGGGACTTAGCAATTCCACCAAGTCCTTGAGCTGTTTATCTCATGTTGCCATATGTTCATGTTGTTTCCTAGTGATCCGTGCCTCTTCTAAGGATGATCAGTAAGGATATTTTGTTAATCTTGTAGTGCTCTATCCAGCCATGTCTTTGTTTGCAATTATGGAGCACCCTAGCTTGATTCAATCGAGCTCTACTTTTGCTACTTTGTGAATCTGGGCAGATTGTCTACTTGTTAGCGATTTTGCCGAGGATGTTATAGTTGATCCGTGCATGCTATGCTATTGTTCTTTCCATGTCTAGCTTGATTTTTGTGTATTCTTGATGGGTGTATGCTTAGATTGTCATGACTTGCTCCGTAGTGAGTGCATCGAGCTCGTAAACACGCCTACTTGATATCTGTTTCAGCATGCTCCAGTTTTCACTAAGTCTGTGATCTGATTATGTTTTTGCTATGTTCACATGCTTGCAATTGTATTTTCTGATCCCTTTTGGCTCAAGGTCACTAAGGGACTTTTGTTAAGCTCTTTGAGTAGCTCCATACAATGCTTTACTTTGCCATGTTCAGGTCCTGTAACATGTAGTTTTGTTACTCCGAAGAGTGCAATCTGATCTGAAATTCCAGACAAGTGTTAATTTCACTATGTCCGAGATCTGTTTGTCATATGCATTTTTGCCATGCGTGTTTGAACCTGTTAATTGATGAATTGGCCGTAGCTCAGTGCTAGACTTTTGTTAAGCATCTTGAATGCATCCCTGCCATGTATTTTGTTGTCATGTTTGGGTGCTGTAACTTGTTCATCTCATTGCATTTAGATGGTTACTTGTTGTAAATCGAAGAACGTGGCCATATTTGAATCGCTTGCCATTTCCAAACCGTAACTCCGATTCTGGCGTTCTTTATATCTTTTTCAAGCGGTTTCATCTCATCTTTCCAGTGGCACACTTGGATTTCCAAGTTGAGGCAAGATTCATGCATTCCTTGTCACATCTTGCATATGCATCCCGCATCGCCTCCCGCATAGCATATCATCTTTGCATCATCTTGTTTGATCCTTGCATGTGGTTGATTGTGTCCTTGTTGCTTGTTTGTATTGTTTGGGTAGAGCCGGGAGACGAGTTCGCTAATGAGGAGCCCGTTGAGTTTGCTTTCGAGGATCCAGTCAACTCTGACAACTGTGCAGGCAAGATGATCATACCCTCGAAATCACTACTATCTTTGCTATGCTAGATTGCTCGCTCTTTTGCTATGCCAATGCTACGATGCCTACCACTTGCTTTAAAGCCTCCCAAATTGCCATGTCAAACCTCTAACTCACCATGTCCTAGCAAACCGCTGATTGGCTATGTTACCGCTTTGCTCAGCCCCTCTTATAGCGTTGCTAGGTGCAGGTGAAGATTGGAGGCCGTTCCTTGTTGGAACATTTATTTACTTGTTGGGATATCATTATATTATCTTGTTATCTTAAATGCATCTATACACTTGGTGAAGGGTGGAAGGCTCGTCCTCTTGCCTAGTGTTTTGTTCCACTCTTGCCGCCCTAGTTTCCGTCATATCGGTGTTATGTTCCCGGATTTTGCGTTCCTTACGCGGTTGGGTTATAATGGGAACCCCTTGATAGTTCTCCTTGATTAAACCTTTTCCAGGAATGCCCAACCTTGTTTTTACCATTTGGCACCTAGCCTCTTTTTCCCTTGGGTTTCCGGAGCCCGAGGGTCATCTTATTTTTAAACCCCCCCGGGCCAGTGCTCCTCTGAGTGTTGGTCCACCTGTCAGCTGCCGGTGGCCACCAGGGGCAACTCTGGGCTGGCCTACCCGTACCTAAGACAATCTGAGTGTGCCCTGAGAACGAGATATGTGCAGCTCCTATCGGGATTTGTCGGCACATTCGGGCGGTGTTGCTGGTCTTGTTTTAAGCTGTCCAAGTGTCTTGAAGAACCGAGGTACCGAGTCTGATCGGATCGTCTTGGGAGGAGGTCTATTCCTTCGTTGACCGTGAGAGCTTGTCATGGGCTAAGTTGGGACTCCCCTGCAGGGATTTGAACTTTCGAAAGCCGTGCCCGCGGTTATGGGCAGATGGGAATTTGTTAATGTCTGGTTGTAGATTACTTGAACCTTAACTTAACTAAAATGAATCAACTGAGTGTGTTACCGTGACGGTCTCTTCTCGGCGGAGTCCGGGAAGCGGACACGGTGTTGGAGTAATCCTTGCGCAGGTTGTTCTCTAGTTTCCCGCTCGCGCTTTGCCTCCTCTTCTCGCTCTCTTTTGCGAACAGGATAACCACCATATTTTGCTAGTCGCTTGCTGCAGCTCCACATATATTTTTACCTTGCCTTACCTATAAGCTTAAATAGTCTTGATCGCGAGGGTGCGAGATTGCTGAGTCCCTGTGGCTCACAGATTACTATTACACCAGATGCAGGGCCTGATGATTCCGCTCCAGGTGGCGCGCTCGAGCTCAAGTGGGAGTTCGACGAAGACTCTCAATGTTGCTATGTTTCCTTTCCTGATGATCAGTAGTGGTGCCTAGTTGGGGATGATCGGGACCATGTCGCATGTTGGGTTATCTTTTATTTTGGCGCCGTAGACGGGCCATGAGTGTTTGGTTGATGTATTGTTATTTATGTACTTGTTTGACGTGGCGAGTGTAAGCCAACTATGTTATCTCCCCTTTTATTATCTATATTACATGGGATGTTGTGAAGATTGCCTAACTTGCGACATATGCCTTCAATGCGATTATGCCTCTAAGTCGTGCCTCGACACATCGGAGATATAGTCTCATCGAGGGTGTTACAACCACACCGCGCTGAGAGCACCAGGGCGGTGGACGACGGCGAGGCCTAGGAAGGGGACGACACGGAGGCAGGGAAGGCTCGGCAGTTGGTTCCCACGCGGAGGGGAGTATGACTGTACGAGGGTTTACTGGTTCGTCTGCCGTCGCCGGAGAATAACATTAGGTGTGGTTGAGTAGAGGGATGGCTAGGCCAGCGATAGGAGTACGGTCAGGTGGTGAGGCCTGCGCGGCAGCACAGCCGGCCGCGAGGAGGAGGGAGCAGGCAGTCCCGCCGGCGCTTGTTTGAGCGGCTGGAGCAGGAAGAGCAGAGATTGAAGAAGCACGACGGCCGTTGGATGGACATCCAATAGTCAGGGCTTGTGCGTCAACCTTTTTTTAGGAAAGCCTCAAATCTGTGGAAAACAGCATACAACCCATCCGCCATTATTTCTAATAATTTATAGCCCATTTGCTAATTCTTAAGGTTTTTTTGGAGCCCATATTCTTTTTGTTAGCATTACAGCCCATATTATGGCAACGGTTAAAAATTATACGAAATTTTGCATATTTCGGTGCGGTCCGAACTGTTTTTAATCCTGAAATTTCGACTCACATTCAAACTGATTTTAAAAATAAATGTATATCAATATAAAATCCAACAAATTCTCCACGCATAAAAATTAATGTAATTTAAAATCTTGAAATGAAAAAAAGATATTTGAAACTAATTGCCGGTTTGATGTGTTTTAAAAATGTACAACCCATTTCTCATTACTAATGGGCCATTTTCTCGGCCAGCCAAATGAAAGCTGTCCTTGTCTTGAAAGATTTGCAGCCCAACAGGCCTGACAAAGCGACTTACTTGGCAAATCACAAAAAACTGTGCTGTGGCCGTGGACCCAGCTGTCAGCCTCTCCACGTACAGTACTCTTCTGATGGAAGTCGTTCCTTGACCACGTTGACCACGCCGCGCGGAGAGCACCACGGTGGTGGACGACGGCGAGGCCTAGGAACGGGACGACGCGGCAGTGGAAGCCCGCGCGGAGAGGACTACGAGGGTTCACTGGTTCGACTGCGGTGTGAGGCTGCCGTCGCTGCAGGGCCTGCCAACGGTGGGAATAGTAGGGGGCGGTGAGGCCTCTATGGCAGCACAGTCGGCCACGGGAGGCAGGAGCATGCGGCACGACCGGCGCTGCTTTGGGTGGCTGGAGCAAGAAGACCAGTGGTTGAAGAAGCACTACGGCCGTTGGATGGACATCGTACGGTCACTGGAGCTAGAATCGTTCATATTGACGAAGTTGACAAAGCCCTTCGTCCTAGTCAACTTAGTAGGCCCACAAGTCAGCCTCCCAGCAAGGTGGGTCCCAGCTAGCCGGGGGAGTATTCATTTTTTTGTGCGTAATAAGGAGGCACTTCCGGTTGGTCCGAGCTGACAGCGGGGGGAACGTTTTTTTTCGCGAAATACGGTGGCCCGTCTGGTGGGTCCCAGCAGTTAGGGGGAAACGATTTTTTTTCGCAAAATACTGGTGGCCCGTCCGGTGGGTCCCTGCTGTCAGGTGGAGGAATCATTATTTTCCGCGTAATAAGGAGGCACTTCCTTGCTGCCGCCGTGGACCCAGCTGTCCGATGAAAGTCGTTCCTTCCACATTGACCACGCTGCGCCGAGAGCACCATGGCGGTGGACGACGGCGAGGCCTAAGAAGGGGACGAGGTGGAGCCGGTGAAGACGCGACAGTGGATGCCCACGCGGAGAGGAGTATGAGGGTTCATTCGTTCGGCTGCGGTGTGAGGCTTCCGTCGCCGCAGGGCCTGGCCAGCGGTGGGAATAGTAGGGGGCAGTGAGGCCTCCACGGCAGCACAACCGGCCACGAGAGGCAGGAGCAGGCGGCACGACCGGCGCTGCTTTGGGCTGCTGGAGCAACAAGACCAGAGGTTGAAGAAGCACTACGGCCGTTGGGTGGACATCGTACGGCCACTGCAGCTAGAATCGTTTATATTGACTAAGTTGACAAAGCCCTTGGTACGTCAACTTAGTAGGCCCACAGGTTAGCTTCTGAAACGGTGCGCCCCAGATGTCAGGGGGAGGAATCATTTTTTGGGCGGGTGAAGCTAGAATATTCGAGATTGAAGAAGAAGCATGGCATCCGTTGGATGGACATCCAACGGCCCCTGCTGCTAGAACCGTGTGTTGACTATAAGTTGACAAAGCCTTGCATACGCGTCAACTCTGTTTTTTTAGGGGACGCGTGACGCGTCAACTTAGTAAGGCCAGAAGTGTGTGGCAGAGAACTTATAGCCCATTTGATATTTGTAAGAATGTGTAGCCCATTTTTGAATTCTAATGGAATTTACTACAGCCCATTTACAGTTTGTTAAAAGTACAGCCCATTCAACCAACCGTTCAAAACAGAATTCAATAAAATTTCCCACATTTTGACGGGATCCGAAATATTTTTATCCCGAAATTTCTAGTCAGATTAAATACAATTTAAATATAAATTTATATTACGTAAAAATCCAACGAAACATTGCGCTCGCAACAATTAATGAAATTAAAATTTTCAATATCCAAAAATAATATTTTATGAAGTAATCACGTGTTTGGTGCATTTTTAATAGTTACTGCCCAGTTTTTATAATTACATCCCGTTTATTATTTCTTAAAGCCCATTTTCTTGTTAAGCCTAATGCATCCCTCCTAGGAAAGATTTGCAGCCCAGCGGGGCGGAGAATAACAACTTGACCTTGCCTGGGTATTCCTAAAAAAGTATAGCTGGGCTAGCCATTTTCAGCTTGAAAAAAATTAATATCTGGGCTGGATATCTGGCCTGGGCTAGACGGGCCACTGCCCGCCCAATTAATACCTGCAGCGATGTTTTCATTGTTGTTCAGAGGAGAACAATTAATATCTGGGCTAAACATCGAAAAACTCTGCAATGCTCACACCTCAAAAACACAAATACTGCTCGAGCAGCTTGGTCCCAGCTGTCGGCCGCTTCTTGTGCAATTCTCTCGTTTATTGACTAGTACTACATAGGTTGACAATGGTGTGGGACCGTGATGTCAGGAAACCAGGGGAAGAAAAATAAATAACTCCAGCGAGCGCTTCCACCTCTGCCTCGTTGTCTCCCGTGGAAACCCCTTTCCTCCCTTTTTTTTGCTCGGGCAAGGACCAATGCATGCAGCACGTCCATGCGGTTATTAGGAAAGAAATAAAAGCGCTTTGCATGCTATGAATTACGATGGCCTGCATGGGTGATTAAATGTTGTGTTTAGAAGAGAGAAATATTCTTCTTTTCCACCAATCTGCTTGCACCTAGGTCGTGATGCACCTTCTAATATGACTTATTCACCTAGACGGAGGGAGTATAGTTTTATACATATATATAATAAGGAGGCACTTGCGTACGTGAGGCTATGGACCTGGTGGGTCCCCATTGTCATCCTCTCCAAGTAAAGTCATCTCCTCGCCCGCGCGCGCTTTCTGCCCGAAACAGTCAGCGCCGCCCGCCCCGCTTCCCGGTGTAGGCGATTGCTCCGCCTTCAAACGACACAAGTGCCATCCGTCCGTTCATCTGCCGCCCACATTAATGATATGCGGTTGCCGAGGCGGCTACTCCGGCGCCACACATCCGTCCCTCCGCCCGCCCACCATTGCTATATAAACTGCTGCACCGGCCATAGCCGCAGTCATCCGCATCCTCTCCCTTTCTCCTGTCCACACCACTACTGCCCACCATGGCTTCCTCGCACTCCAGCGCTCTTCGGGACGGGCGGACGATGGACCACAAGGAGATGGCAGCCATTGCTGCCGACCGGCTGGCCGGCAGGCAGCCGGAGGACGATGACGTCCCAATGGAGAACATGGTAGTCGACGATCCGGCGCCAACCCCCTCCTCCACGCCATCCTCGCCGGTGCATTTCACCATGACCATCGGCCAGGCTCGTGCCAATATATGGACACTGTGAGGCAGATGCGTCAGGAGGAGTTCTGGGAGGCGCAGGCTGACGCCGCCTACAACCACCATCTCCTCCAGGAGCACCTGCAGGCGGAGGAGCAGATCGCCGTGGAGCGGGCGGAGCAGAAGGCGCTGCTCGACTCGTACCGCTCCGCCCGCAAGGGCCGCCTCGAGCGCTGGCGGGACCGCATGCCAGTGGCGGAGGCTGCGGCCGCCTACAAAGAGGCTAGCAAAGAGGGCGATGAAGCGGGCGAGGCGCTATTTAGCGAGACCGAGGACGAGGCAGAGGACAATGCCGGCTCCGACGAGTCCCCGCTCCGCTGGCGTCGACGAGGCCCTGCTCCGCCGAGGCCCCGCGGCGCCAACAACGAGGCAGAGGACACCGCCGGCTCCACCGAGGCCCCGCCCCGCCAACAACGAGGCAGAGGACATCGCTGGCTCAGCCGAGGCCCCACCCTACCGGCAACGCGGGGGAGGATTTCCACCGCTTCGCTGAGGCGCCGCCCGCCGACAACGAGACAGAGGACATCACCGGCTCCGCCGAGGCCCCGCCCCGCTGCCAACGAGGCCACGCCACACAAAAAACGATCGATGATTATGCATCTCAGCGACTCACATGTCAGAGGCAATATTTACTTCACAACTAAAGAATAAAGAAAAAAATTGATCGACGCTGCTGACAGCAAGGGCGTCCCATTCGAAAATATCAAACGCATGTCTTGCTAAAATCAATGAGCAAAATTTGACAAGGTTGTCCCATTCCAAAATATCAAATGCCTACAATTGTGGAATGGGCAGGGTTTGCCATCAGTTCGGACATTGACATGGCACCTCGTGCTAAATAAACCAGCTGTTCTTTTTGTGTAGTTCCACCAAAATCCACCAAATTCGCGCGTAGCTTGTATGATTTCGCCCTTATATGTTGCAATGCCTTGAACTTATCGGCACCTCCTTTCTTGTGGTGGAAATGAATGATTCGATGTATTCATGAACATTTTGTGCAGTTCCCATTGAAATCAAGCTCAGCACCCCTGTTTGCACAAATACAAAAATGTGATTAGTATAGAGCAAACTGTACTATGAATTGACAGTTTCAACAAGCACATACATGGTCCATGTAGAGCACACTTCTAGAAAAATGGAACTCACCAGAAAGAATCCTAGAACAACATTGTACTCGGGCATCACAGCAAAAAATGGAGATTTTGTCAGTCCTTCTGAGCTGAAGTTAGTTTGGTCTTGTGGGGAGTAATGTAACCATCCTTCAACTGGTCCTTCTGATGATAAGATAGACAGGGCTTCTTCATCCTGGCAGAATCGGAAGTAGTCACTTCACGTACTCCATATTCTTCTTCATAGGAAGATGATCCTGATGTGCAAAGACAAGAGGACTACTGAATGCTAGCATCACTGTTTGCTCGAAAAAAGGAAAGGAAATATTTAAAACAGCACAGATGAAGCACTTCTCAAGGACAATACCACTTTTTCATGACAGTATCTAAACAGTAGCACAACACCAATAGAGATGACAAAGCTCAATCATATGGATGAAATCAGTGGGCGAGTACCAACCTTTGTCAGGAGGCTTATTGTGTAGAGCATACAGATGAAGCAATTCTCCAGAACCATCTGTTGCAATCTACGGTGGTGGCCATGCTTACTATATACTCCTCGATTAGTTTAATGTTTCCAACATCTTCTTGTGCAGTTCCACTAAAATATATGGTATCTTCAAAGAAGATCCCTGTTTGCACAAGTAGAGATAATTACATATTACATTAAGAGTGGCATCAAATCAGTGGCAAAACAATTGCTCGTTCCAGCCATAGCAATCAATTAAGATGCAAAACTATATCATGACTTGTGTCATCACAATTCCAGTGCTTCATTACAACACCGGGAGTTGATTTTTGTTTTTCTTCCCCTTGTTCTTCCCCTTCATCACTGTCGGCGTTCTAGGAACGGGGGTCCCCAGACTTGCTTGCCTGCGGCCTGCGGCGTGGCCCAAGCGGGGGCCCAGCGCGGCCATCTTCATCAGCTCAAGCTCAAAGACCCTCGCGAGGGGCCAAGCCTCGCGGGGCGGATGACAGGAAGCTTCCTCAGAGGCAGCCTCATCATGCAGACTCGCGAGGAGGCTGAGAGATCAAGGCAGGGGTACCTCGTGAGGAACCCGTGACGCAAGCCATGACGATCGAGACCAGGCGGGCGCCAGGCGGGCTCCGGCCTGCGCAGTGTCCTTGTTTCCCCTTTGGTGCAAAGGGGGCAAGCAAATGCCAAGGCATCAGGCAAAGGTTGCCATTCCGGTGCAACGAGACCAATACTAGCCAGACGGCGGGACGGAGGTCACCGTGGAGCCCAAGACGGCGTCATCGCCAGTGCTTTTGGCAGCCGAAGACCACCTTTGGTCAGGATAACTTGTACTAGATGTTCCCCTTCGAAATGGCCAATTGTTGGTGCCCTTCCCGCTCATTATTTGGGGAGAGGCCCAGGGCCTCTATAAATAGAGCTAGCCACCACAGAGTAGGGGGAGACCCCCGAAGAGATCTGGTAGAACACCAGCAAAGAGAGAGAGGTGACTGAACTCACCCTAGCAGTTCATCGCAGCATCTCAAGAACACCTCTCGCGAGGCTGTTCTTCCCTTGTACTATCCATCATCAGCCCGAGAGGCAATCCACCACACCACACACTGGAGTAGGGTATTACACCACAACGGTGGCCCGAACCAGTATAAACATCGTGTCTCTTGTGTCGTTCATCATTTTCATCTTAGTTCGCACGATAGGATCGGACGTAGATCAGTAGGGGAGAGATCTCGGCGCGCACCCCAGTGTTCGAACCTCAAGGGTCTGCCGGAACCCGAAACCCAACATTTGGCACGCTAGGTAGGGGTGCGCCGGAATCTTCCTTCCGCTGTTCACGTGTGATCTTCCGTCGTGTCCATGGCTGACGCTCGTCGGGCTCGCGCCGAGCGCCAGGCTGCTCACACCGCTCGCGTCGCCCAGATAGCGCCCGTCGGCGGCCCCCTAATCGTTCCCCGTCGCCCGCTGCCAATGCCGCCACCGGCCCGGCGGGGAACGAGCAGCAGGCCTCGTCCTAGCACCCCTCGGTGCGGCGGGATGGCCGCACCGCCACCACGTCGCTGACTCCAGCTGGCTCGTCGTCCCACACCTATCGCGCACCCATGGACGCGCACGCCTCACTGCTCTTGGCGCGGGAGCTCCTGCACTATCGCCCCGTCGACGACCTCTACGAGGATTGGCTCGCCCGCATCACCGAGCTGGTCAGTGCCGCAGGGGGCTCCCCCTTGCGGTCCCTCTCGCTGCCTCGCCCTCCGTCCCGTGCAGGGGGCGAGGATCAGGAGGCGCCTTCACCGCCTCCTCCCCAAGAAGGTGCCTTGGCTCAAAGGCGCGCAAACCCAGGGTGAGACCCTCCATGTCCGGTGCCAGCGCGGCAAGAAGGGAGATGCCAAGAGATCCCACGTCCCCGGGAAGGTGCTCTCGCGCTCTCAGCGCCGGCGTGCCAAGATCGCGCCCCAGCGCCTCCACGACAAAACCCCGCGCTGCTCCCAGTGGCGGCGCGTGGTGACCCACAAGAACGAGGCCAGGACCAGCAAAGGGCGCCGGTGGCCATGGAGGGCTGCCTCGCCTTCACCCCCGAGTTGCGCGACGTCACATGGCCAGGCTAGTTCAAGCCTGACCTCCCTCCCCGCTATGATGGCACAGCGGACCCCGCGGAGTTCCTGCAGCTCTACGAGCTGGGCATCGTAGCCGCCAACGGAGACGAGAAGGTCATGGCGAATTGGTTCCCCATGGCGCTCAAGGACGGCGCCCGCACCTGGCTCCTGAACCTGGCGCCCGGCACGATCTCCTCCTGGAGCGAGATGCGCACCCGTTTCATCGCCAACTTCCAAGCCACTCGCAACCGGCCCACAGCCGTGAGCAACCTGCATCGCATCAAGCAACAGCTAGGAGAAACCCTGCAGAAGTACATCCAATGCTTCAACTACGCTCGCCTCAAGATCCCCAAGGTGACTGAAGAAGCCATCATCTCAGCTTCTCCGACGGCGTGCGCGACGTCAAGATGAAGGAAGAGCTAGCAATCCATCAAGACCTGTGCACATCCCTGGAGCTATTCAACTTGGTGACCAAGTGCGCCAGGGCTGAGGAAGGGCGTCTCTCCCTCCTCGAGCTCCCGACAGCCGACCGGGAAGAAAAGAAGCTCAAGGCCAAGGACGTGAAGCGCAAGGGGGCTGCCGTGCCAGCAGCGGAACCGGACACCAAGCGAGGCAGGGATCAGCCTGAGTCATCTAAGGGTGGACGGTACTGCATGTACCACGACCTCCACACCCACAACACCAATGAATGTCAAGACCTCAGAGCTATGCAAGATGGGCGAATCGGCCGACGCCCAGAGCACAATGACAGGGGCTATGGCCGAGGAGGAGGAAGAGGCGGTGGACAATGGGAAGATCGTAGCCTTCGCCAGGGATGGCGTGACCACCCTGGCGAGGACCACTGGCAGGACCAGCCTCACGAGGGAGGCTGGAGGGACCAGCCTCATGAGGACCGTCCCCACGGCAACCCAGTCCTCCCTCCTATGCCGCCTGCACCGAGGAGGAACGAAGACCAACACCAAAACGATGGGGCTGGGGGCTTCCAAGAGCCGCGTGCAATTGCTTGCATCCTGGGCGGCGCCCAGGCCCCAGCCTCACAGCGCATCTTCAAGCAGTTTGCTCGCGAGGTGAATGCAGTCCTTCCCACGCTTGAGGCCACGCGCCCTCTCAGGTGGTCTTCGTGCGCGATCACATTCAGTTCCGCAAACCAGCTCAAGTGTGTGGCAACGGCCGGAGTCCTCCCGATGCTTTGCTCCCCAGTCATCAGCAACATGCAGGTCACCAGGACCCTCATCGATGGCGGAGTAGGACTTAACATCTTGTCTGTCGAGACGTTCGACAATCTCCAAGTGCCATACGACCAGCTTCAGCCGACGAAGCCTTTCTCAGGAGTCACCGATGGTTCCACTGTTCCAATTGGGCAGGTTCGCTTTCCGGTCACCTTCGGGCAACGCAATAAGTACCGCACCGAGCTCATCGACTTCGACGTCGCTCACATCCGCCTGCCGTACAACGCCATCCTCGGGTACCCAGCCCTATCCAAGTTTATGGCAGTGACTCACCATGGTTACAATGTCCTCAAGATGCCAGGAAGCGGTGAAGTCATCACCGTACCCTGTGAAGAAAGGGACGCAGTGTGCTCGCTCGAGCGTGCGTTCCAAGCCGCAGCAATCGAAGACCCAGATCGCAGGAGCGGGAGGCCTCCCGAGGCGACCCTCAAGAAGAAGAAGACCTCACCTGGCCAGAGCCACAAGGAAGCGGGCACCTCCAGAGGTATTGCGTTAGGATTCGCACCCGATCAGGGAGCGCCGCCCTCTCGCGCATAGGAAGGCGCGCCCAGCGCCCTCCTCAGGCAGGGCTCGGGGGCTCTCTCTTGGAGAGCCACCGACCTTGCCAAGGTCGCGGGGGAGGCGCTCGGGTACCACTTGGAGGGGTGCTTTCAGGCACGCTTCCCTCAGAAAGGTACAGGTCAAAGGAGACCAAACCCTCAGGAGTTCATCACAAGGAACACCCAAGAGCTACAAGAGTCCAGAGTCATGCGCGGCAGCCGCCGCTTACCTGCCGTGGCCCCACATCTAGGCGAGGATGGAGGACTGCGCGTCTGCGTCGACGTACCAGGGCTCAACCGAGCTGCGTCCCAGGAGCGTCTATGGCCTTCGGCCGTAGGGCACTACCTGGGACCACCCCACAGCTACGTTCGCATGCCCTTCGGCCTGCCGAGCGCGGTCGACGCACATCACTGCCTGTTGAGGAGCATTCTGGAGGCTCAGGAGGTCAGGCATCGCGCGGTCCTGGCAGAGGTGGCGATGGTCCCCGAAGACCTGCACGTGCCACCAGAGCCTCCCGAGGCCCCTGGGCCTGGGGCTCATGAGGGCCGACATCTTCACCGCACATCGCTCACTTCCTCAGCATCACTTCATCTTCAACAGCACCAGGTGACATCTTTCAGAGTTCTACTTTCAGCTGGGAGCCCCCACAGGGCTGCAGCATTCCCAGGCCGCATGGGTCCGTCCCCGTGGCATGTATCCATTTTGTTTATGCTCTTTATTTACCTTGTTGGGGGCGCCCCTCAGGCTGAATCATCCCCACGCCGCTCGGGCCCGACCCAGCGGTGGTTGCTTTTACCTGCGCTTGCTTGAAATTGGATTTCCTCCTATGTGCTTAATATACCTGACCTAATCACCGGCTCGATCGATGCCTATTTGAAGAGCCGTTCGCTCTGGCACGGCGTGTGCGCACGGGTCCATCCCTGCAGCGTTGATAAACCTGAGTGGTCGAGCTCTGGCCGCGGCAGCCCCACACGGCGCCACCTCAACAGGCCCTCAGTGCCCTGACCGCTCCCTCGAAGTGACCATAGGTTGGCCGGCGACCGTAACGACAGGCCTTGTTTCTCCTCATGATTGGTGTGCAGGATCTACTCCAGGAGCAACGTTGGGGGCATCGTGAGCTCTCTCTCCCTCTCTTCGGCACGGACCGCTTGCACGTTAAAAGGGGGGTACCTGAGCATCGCAACTCATGGGCTCCTACTGGCTCTCCAGCCCTCACCCCCTGGCCTTGAACCACGGCATCACCACCTGTCAAACCAGCGGCGGCTGAGCTCGCTCGAGGGCCGGGACCTGAGGACGTAGAGCATTAAGGAAAGTGCGGGGGAGTGGGAGGAAGCTCGCGAGGGCCTAACCCAGCAGTGCCTCGACCACTGCCTCTCGGGCTAGGCGCCTCTCCGAGGAACTACGTCAGACACACAATATAAGTCGCGCCGTCGCAAAAGCTAGACCAATGCAGCGCTAAATCCCCGCCCAGTGCAACTCTTTCACGGCGACACTACCTTCCTTTCTCGCCCAGCAAGGATTGCTTGAGCGCTAAAGGGGACCTCCCGAGCATCGTGACTCGGGGGCTCTTACCGGACCTCGGGCCGCTCACCTCCTAGCCTTGACCATGGCATCGCGACCTAGCATACCAGCGACGGCTGAAGCTTGCCTGGGGACTGGGACCTGTCAGCGTAGAGCGCCAAGTACTCATGAGGATAGAAAGGGGGAGCTTAGCCGGAACAGAATAAACACCTCACGCCAATTCATATTAAGGATATAGTAATTACAAAAACACGGCAGACGCCTTACATACCCTCGTGGGGTGTTGCTTTAATTCCTTGCAGGGAACAAAAGGTGCTAACCCTAAGGAACACTACTTGCTAGCACCTCCCCAGGCGACGCCATCATCAACAGTGGGCTTCCCAGTGCCGGCGCCAATCCCATCCAGATCAGTGGCGTCGGCGGCCCGATGCAGCTGCCTCACTCCGAGCGCGGCGCGAGCTCGGAGGCTCGTAGCTGTCGTCGCTCGTCTCTGGGGTCGCGAGGAGTTCGGGGGAGCCGCTGAAGCCCACAGTCCCTCCGCTGCTGCCTAAGGAGCTGCAGGAGGACCAACGGGCGGGGCTGGTCCTCGCCAGTTCGTCACCACTGCCGCTTCCCTTAGGGCAGCATTCCAGCCGGCGTCCTTCTTCTTCAAAGACCTTGAAGAACATCAAGGAGACGCCATCGTATTCAAGATGGATCACCAAGGCGCCGTCCGCGCGACAGACCCGAGCAATCTCACCCCAGCCCCGGGTCATGAAGACCTTGCCCGGAGCGACGACCGCGACCTCCGCTCCGGTTGCAGGGGTGCCACAGTCGGCGTGCTGCAGCCAAAGCTCTAGGTCCCCACTTGGCTGCATCTCAAAGGCGAAGGAGGGAGGAAGGAGGATCCACGAAGTTGGAGGCATGGCGGCGTGAAGCACAAGCTCGCGAGAGGAGCGCTCCGCGTGGTATCCATGGGGACGACGCGCACCACTGTGACTCACCGGCATCGGCGGCGACGCTGTCGGTGTTGCTCGGCGCCCTCCCCCCTGGGGCCTACGACGCGGGCGTGCAAGGGCAGCAGAAACCCAGGCGGTGGCCGCTCGTACCACGGCCTCGACACCACCTTCCAGGCGCCTTCGTCCCGGTGACAAAGGATTGGCCGCTTCTTCGGCGGGAGGGGGTCAGGACCCTCTCTGGTGGCCTTTCCCTTCTCCTCAGCTGAAAACCGGCGGATCGGTGCCATTGGCGCAAGAGGAAGCAAGGATGAGGAAGAAGAAGAGGAGGAGTGACGGAAAGGGGTGAACCGGCGAAGCTCACGCGGCCCCGTACTTATAGCCGGGGAAGGCCAACCGCCGAGCACCATGACCTCAGGTAATCATGACCCATATCTTTGCATGCAGGGACTTATCAAGTCGTGTAGTTGCCGAGGCGTCGTGGGAAGTGCAGATGCCCACGCCCAATCAACCGCCACGCGGCGCCCAAGGCCGCAGGCTGTTAGGGCCCGCGGCGCTTCACGCTTGCCCCTTCGCTTCTTTGCTAAGCCAAGCCCGTGTGCGCCTTGGTCCCGGGGGCTACTATCAGCGTTCTGGGAACGGGGGTCCCTAGACTTGCCTGCCTGCGGCCTGCGGCGTGGCTCAAGCGGGGCCCAGAGCGGTCATCTTCATCAGCTCAAGCTCAAAGACCCTCGCGAGGGGCCAAGCCTCGTGGGGCGGACGACAGGAAGCTTCCTTAGAGGCAGCCTCATTAGGAAGGCTCGCAAGGAGGCGGAGAGATCAAGGTAGGGGTACCTCGCGAGGAACCCGTGACGCAAGCCATGACGATCGAGACCAGGCGGGCGCCGGCCTGCGCAGTGTCCTTGTTTCCCGTTTGGTGCAAAGGGGGCAAGCACAGGCCAAGGCATCATGCAAATGTTACCATTCCGGTGCAATGAGACCAAGACCAGCCAGATGGCAGGACGGAGGTCACCATGGAGCCCAAGACGGCGTCATCGCCAGTGCTTTTGGCAGCCGAAGACCACCTTTGGTCAGGATAACTTGTACTAGATGTTCCCCTTCGAAATGGTCAATTGTTGGCGCCCTTCCCGCTCATTATTTAAGGAGAGGCCCAGGGCCTCTATAAATAGAGCTAGCCACCACAGAGTAGGGGGAGACCCTCGGAGAGATCTGGTAGAACCCCAGCAGAGAGAGAGAGAGAGAGAGGCGACTGAACTCACCCTAGCAGTTCATCGCACCAGCTCAAGAGCACCTCTCGCGAGGCTGTTCTTCCCTTGTACTGTCCATCATCAGCCCCAGAGGTAATCCACCACACCACACACTGGAGTAGGGTATTACACCACAACAGTGGCCCGAACCAGTATAAACATTGTGTCTCTTGTGTTGTTCATCATTTTCATCTTAGTTCGCACGAGAGGATCGAACGTAGATCGGTAGGGGAGAGATCTCCACGCGCACCCCAGTGTTCGAACCTCAAGGGTCTGCCGGAACCCGAAACCCGACAATCACTTGGTTCAATAAAGAACAAGCTTCACCTTCAATGTAAGATTTGGCATGTTATTTAGGGAGCACAAGTATAGTACTAAACTTAATTTTCTGATGAAAGTGGCAAAATATAGGCCAGCAGTTGTGAAATATCCTTATCTTACCTCAATGGGATATTACGGTGCACATATAGATTGGAAGTCTTGTCTCCATTTGTGCAGTTCACTAAAATCAAGCAACATTATCGTACAAGTAGCACAACATATGAATGCACACTGCAGAATCATGTGAAAGAAGGCTAGTACTGACCTCTCATGATGCGGAATTCAAACAACTCACAAGAAGAAGATCTGAACCAAATTCGCCTTAACGGATAGGAAGTAAGATCTCATTTATGCAGTTCCACTAAGATCAAGCAATCAAGCAACATTGTCGGTGTGACATTTTGGTTAAACTGCACAAAACACTCTTAAAACAAAAGTGTTTTGTGCAGTGCAACAAAAGGTCACAATGGCAACGAGGTGAAGAAGATAACCCTGTTTACACAGAGGTGCAAAGGAAACAATTAGTGGTCAATAACGGTGGATGACATAGTAGCCAACAAAAAGAAGCATCTACCTTATCTAAATGGGAAAGAAAGCAAGACAGTACCATTTCTCAAACGGTGGCATTGATTAATATTAAGATAGAGATTATATTAACAATAAAATTCGTTAAACATGTAATTTGCTTTTAACTGTGGCATTGCATCAATTTTCCAGCGGCATTACTAGAGGGTGTTTGTTTATAGGGACATTTTGGTGTAGGGGCTAAAAAAACTCCGTGTCAGTCCCATCTAAACCAAAGAGGAGGGACTTTTAGGGACTAAAAGTGGGCATTTGGGACTAAAGAAAGAAGACCCTAAGGGAGTCTTTTTGGGACTTTTTCCAATAGTTGCCCCTGCCACGCATCGCACCTTGTCTCTATTAGTTCATTACTAGGGGTAACATGGTCTTTTAGCATGTCATTTAATAACCTCTAGTCCATGTTTAGTCCCTGGAACCCAGCAGGTAGGGACTAGGGAGTTTTTAACCAAACAGGGCCTTAGATTAACAACAGCTAATGAGTTGCACGGGACAGTGAACGCACCAGCACCATGTGCATCTACCGATGTACTGTAGTCATGCACAGTCTGTTGCAACAAAGAACAAACAACCAAGGAGCATATTTGTGTTGGTCCCAGTTTTGTTATCTTTAGACGCCTTTCCCTATGTGAGCGCAGCAAATCTAGTCCTGCTCAAACTCTACAGCCTTGTCCCTTCCTTTCCTTTTTGAACTAGTACTTTCGCCCCTTCCTTTCCTCTTTGAACCACGTCCTAGATTTATGCGATACAACTTTCCCCACTACTTTCCCCCATTCCTTTCCTCTTTGAACCATGTCCTAGATTAATGCTATACAACTTTCCCCCTTCATTTCCTCTTTGAACCACGTCCTAGATTCATGCTATATACAACTTTTCCCACTACTTTCCCCCACTACTTTCCTCTTTGAACCACGTCCTAGATTCATGGTATAGATGCAGCTAGAGCAATGCATGTGGAGTAAGTAAATTATACCTTATGGTTCTTGGGGCGTGGTTCGGTGGGCGACGGGACGGCGGCGAAGAAGAAGGGGTCGGAGGCCCTCCCGCGCCGCCGCTGGGTGGAAAGTGAACAGCTGCACCGGTAGTCCCTCCCTGACGGCGACAGCGTTAAGCCTCCTTCCCTTCCCGGTGGACGGATCCTGCCGGCTCTTTGAGCAGCAGCGAGGGGGGAGAGAAGCCAATGAAGTCTTGTTTAGATCTAGAGAGGGCGACAGAGTGTGAAGAGAGCAACTACAAGCGCTGAGGCTCCAGCGGGAGAGGGTGAGAGAGTGAGCGAACAGGCTAACCAGCTACACAACCCTCCCGTTATGTTCAACGAGAGGAAATAACCTTTTATACATTCCTGCATTCGTGTCACAAGCATGCCGTGTTTTTTTTGTGTGTGTGTGGGAGTCATTGGGATTTCAATCATAATCGTGTCATGTGGCTTTGGTGATAAGACTATCCACAGTGGTGCAGAAATAATGTAGCCTTAGTCACCTTACCTCTCTCCATGTAGTACGTTGGGTCCCACCAGTCAGAGGTGAAACAAACAAATTAATAAGAAAAATAAAAAGCGCAAGCGGTGTATCTTACCTCACACATCTCGCTACTTCTCGGGAACACTGTCTAATTGATCCCTCTGTTCGCTCACGTACTATTTTAAGTGAATTCTTATTATAACATGCACACAAATTTTGGCCACTTGTATTCGACTTAAGTCAGTGTGCCACCGTATCTCGTATACTTACTACTCCCTCCGTCTAGGTGTAATAAGTCACGTTAGAAGGTGCAACGGGACTAAGGTGCGTGCGTGTGCGTGTGTGTGTGTGTGTGTGTGTGTGTGTTTAACACCATGTGTGTGATAGAGAGAGCGACAGATCGACCTACTCCTACAGAGAGATGTTGTGTAGTGTACGATTTTAGCCGCGAGAGTCGGTGCATCTTCTCGTTTCCGGGCGTGTCTGGTAGGGACATGCGGACAGCTGCCACGCCCGCTCCTGACCAGCCTGGCCCACCCAAAGCCCCTCCATCGCCCGCGCGCACTTCCCGCCCAAAATAGTCAGCGCCGCTCCAAAGAATCGGTGCCGCATTCATGCCTGGGCAGAGCGGACGCGACCTCTACTGGCGCAAGAGTGATGGTTTCTTCCGTCCAACTTACTGCTGGGTCTATGTGATTTGACGGCTCATTGGTCTTTATTACTGAGGTGGTAGGACTGCTGGATGTCCCACGCTTTCGGCGAAAGGAGGTATACTACTACTACTAGATTACAATTTTCTCCATTCTTACAGAGGAGGCATGCAAGAGCAGTGAAAACACGCAAGCTTAGTGATTACATGGCCCACGTCACACTATCACCGTGCGACACCTAACTCTTTACATAGTACTCCCTCCATTCGTAAATATTACTAGATGAGTCCCCGCACGTTGGCGTGGAATAGCGGTATATCTCTCTGCGCAAAATTATCGATTTCATAGAACAAAAAAAAACTCTATAACCGCATCTACACTAAGCATCCACCCCTTCCCCAAGAGCACGTGATCCGCTAGGATGTTAGAGATGTGGCCACAGTCGTTTTGTGCGAGAGAGTGTGAAGAGAGCAACCCCAGCAAGCAACTGTGTAGGCTGGCCTGTCCTGACTATGTATATTGTGGAGCAGTTTCCTTTTCTCTCCGTATGAACCTATCATATTGCGTACGTGCCACTGAAGAAAAAAAAACTTTATTTATAAATGACGCGGCACCTACTACTCGTTCTCCTATAACCTTGCGCTTCGCATCTCCAAAATATTGACCTTGCGATTGGCTCTTCGCCTCTTCGGGAAGTCAAGCAATAATGGTAGTGCAGTATATATCGTTCTGGCTATATGACACCGAATGAATTGTTGCATGTCCACCACATGGGCGAGGGTCGAGGGGCGAGGGAGAGTGCTACATACGGAGCAAAATGAGTGAATCTACACTCTAAAATACGTCTATATACATCAGTGTTTGGAGTATGTACTAGTAGTTCATATTGAAATCTACTAAAGGACATATATATTCCAAACAATATGATATAATCTCTATAACCAAGGTAGTAGGGACGAGGAGTAAACGGAGGGAGTAGTAAATTTTTCTCCTCGTCCTGCGAGCCACCGCGCGCATGGGCGAGGGAGCGGGCGTAAGGCGTAGTAAGCAAGCTTCACCTCACCCTGCGAGCCACCGCGCCCATGGGCGGGGGAGACGGCATACTAAGCAAGCTTCTCCTCGTTCTGCGAGTTGATGGGACACATCAAAAGTACTCAAGTGTATAGAGCCTTGCCTCTAAGGTAGGCCCCACATGGTTTGCCTCTTTTTTTAACATAACACGTCAAGTCGCAATTTGTTTGTTCACCCGTGGTAGACGATCCTCCCTCCACCAAGTGGACAACCAGTACATGTGCCAAATTACCACGTGGGCTGCCTTTTCCGTACTGAAATGAGCTCCACCGTGTACCCGCGTGGGTGTGGTTGGGAAAGAGACGGGAGTACGTGCGCCGTGCATGCACCTCTTCTCTTCGTGCACGTCCCCCACGTACGTGGGTGTGTGTGAGAGATACAAACCGCGTTCGTGAGTGTTTTTTGTTTTGGGGTGGGGGTGGGGTGGGGGGTTGATTTCGTGAATTATGTTTGGGAATATGTGTCGATGACATCTCAAACAAAATTTTGCATGCAATGTGTGTGAAATGGAGGCCAATCCATATCATACATAGAGGGTCGGGCAATCCACGAGAAGAGAGGGAGGGGTCATAGCTATCGATAGAGTCGAAGAGAGGATGAAGTGGGTGCGAGATCGATGAAGAGAGCCATCGAAATTGTGTGTGAGTACAAGTCAAAGATATAGGGTGACTAGCCTACCGGAACGTTAGAGGGCACACGTCAAGTTTGTCTGTGGCAGGGAGGCATGACTAGAGCGCTCGATGTATCGGTGTGTGTGGGGGGGAGGGGGTGGTGGGAGGGGTAGGCAGAGGCCTAACTATAGAGGTAGAACGACTCGTATATGTGTTGAGAAGGAGAGACCTAGCTATGTCTTGAGGGAGATCGGTCGACATCCATACATAACTGAAGGACGGGAAATATGATGGGAGAGAGGGAGAGGAGAGAGAGAGGGAGGGAGAGGGAGGGAGAGGGGTAGAGTGCTGGATGGGTGATGGAGTTGCTTCTCGAAGATGGTGGGAGAGGCCTACTAGACAAACTGAGGGTGGAACTGCAATGTTATCAATAAGAGTGGGGATGTGTTTCTGTGTGTGCCTGTGCGTGATAGATCTGTCGGGACGCATCCATGGATGATGAAGGGGAACCATGTGTTTGGTAAGCAAACCTAACTAGGGCCCTGTTTGGTTTCAAATAAGTCATCAACTTATAAGTCGAAAAGTGAAAAAAGTGACTTATTTTGCCAAACAGACCCAACTTATAAGTCACCCCAACTTATAAGTCATAAGTTGATTCACCCAACTTAAAACTTATAAGTCACCCCCTTTTGCATGGGTCCCACCACCTTTACATAAAAAAGATGGAAAGATGTGCTCAGGTGACTTATAAGTCAGGTGACAACCAAACAGACGTGACTTATAAGTCATTGGTTTTAAGTCACCTGACTTATAAGTCAGGTGACTTATTGGAACCAAACAGGCCCTAGATCGGTAGATCAATTGTTGTTTGTCGGAGGAAGGGAGAGACACAACTAATGAGGTAGATCGATTGACGTGTGGGTAAAAACGAGTTATAAGGACCTAGCTAGCTATATGTATAGCGAGAGATCGGTCGGTGTACGTCCATTTGTTAGAGGCAAATAAGGCCCAACGAGATGGATAGACAGAGAGAATGGAGCTAGGAGGTGGTGCGAGAGGCCCAACTACTAGCTAGATAGGGGGAGTGTGTGGTTGTGAGAGAGCGATGAAAAGAGGGGCAAGAGTTTACACGTGTGTCTGACCGTATGAGAGACACGAGGCAAGGACACATAAAGGAGGAGATTGAAGGTGTGTTTGTATGTTGTAGGCAGGCATCGCTGGAGAGGTTTATCGATCAGTGTGTGTCGGAAAGGAGTTGTGGAGACTCTGGGAGAACGACCTAAAGAAAAAAATGAATGTGCCCGGTGGATAGAATGCCGAAGGAGGGGGAGGGCGAGAGTTTACATGTGTGTCTGACCGTATGAGAGACACGAGGCAAGGACACATAAAGGAGGAGATTGAAGGTGTGTTTGTATGTTGTAGGCAGGCATCGCTGGAGAGGTTTATCGATCGGTGTGTGTTGGAAAGGAGTTGTGGAGACTCTGGGAGAACGACCTAAAGAAAAAAAAGAATGTGCCCGGTGGATAGAATGCCGAGGGAGGGGGAGGGCGAGGAGGGCGTGTGCATGCACGAGAGAAAGTTAGTGGTAGCTACAAAGATTAGAGGATTGTGTGGGTGTAAGAGACTAACAAAGATCATAATTTGATATGAAAGCGGATTCATATATTTGAATAGGAGATCATAGTGTTTTAAACATTGCATGCATGAATATAGCGGTGATACACGTGATGTGCACATGTTATACCATAATGTGATAATGCATGGTGTTTGCAACTCACAGCTAAATGCCAAACAATCTAAACCATACTATACATCAAACAATCTCACATTTTATTTGAATCTGTGATAATGTGTGGCGTTTGCAGCTTACAACTAAATATCGAACAATCTAAACAATACTATATATCGAACATTCTCACATTTTATTTGAATTTGTGGTAATGTGTGGTGTTTGCAACTCACATCTAAATACTTGTAGGCGTAGGGGGCGGGGCACCATACATAATGTGATAAACACATTATACATATGAGACATGGTTTAGATTATGAAGATCTAGCTAGAGCTAGAAATGTAATGTGATTTGAAATCAAAATAAAGTGGATTCAAAAAATCTAGTTCGAGTTCATATAGTACACATAGTTCATATATAAATCGAGACTAATCATGTGGTGTGCTGTGAAGATAATACACAAACGATGGTTTAACTTGACAATAATGATGATTGTAGATCTTATTAAAACAGAGAAACGGATTCAAATGCTTTGACTTCACAACAATCATTACTGTAGATCTTATTCAAATAGAGAAACGAATTCAAATTTAGTTCATATTGAAGCGGTAGTATATACGTTTGGAATGCACTAAAACGTTCATTTGAGTAGTAGGTTGCATGCATTATACACGTAGCGAAATATTTTAATTGAACATAACATGAATTCAAAGTTTTTAATGACATTTGTAGGGCGCATTGATTTGGTACAGTACACGTTAGGCTTGTCCGGAAATTTCAACCTGCGCCTTGTTAGCCCGAAATATTTAAGATATATCTTTGTCTCGTTGTGCTCCGACAACTCCCTCCATCTCAACCCGCGCCTTGCTATTCCGAAATTACAACGCGCGCGAAAACTCCCACCTCCTGTGAAATCCTGACATGCGAAATGCCCGTGGTACCCCTAAACCGAAAGAACCGCCTCAAATCGGTGGGGGTACTTTCGTAACTTACCCCACATTTCGGACAAGCGCGTCTCTAAGACATGGTTCCCCACTGCCATCCCATCCGCCCACCCATTCGTACACCGAGGCCGCGAAAACCCGCGACGAAACCCCACACCCTGCTCCGTCCGCCACCCAGCCGGAGCCTCTTCCCCGACGACGTCGTCCACAACAACACCTCGACATCCCTCATCCATCGTACCGGATGAGGATCCGTCGTCGATCTCATCGTCCCGCCGGTTCAGCCGCCCCGTCCTCCACCTCCAAGGAGCTGCCCCGACGTTCTCCTCATCTTTCGCACCACCTCCATTCCCACACCACCGTCTTCACCTACACCACCGGAAGAGCATCATCATCACCGTTTCCTCAGATGAAGCTGCGGCCTAATCGGCGCCACCAAAGAGGTTGTACACTAATCGCCGCATTTTCTTCTTGATTCGATCTCACGGTGCTGCCGGCGCTCGGTCCCGAGCCGACACGGCGCGGCTCCATCCAGGACGGCGTCGCCGGCCACTTCCTCCACGGCGTCGCTCCCTCGGCGGCGACGTCCACATCAGTAGGACCTGCTGCTGCTGCTTTAGCTCTCGCTCGCGCTGCTGCTCTGCTCTTGCTCTCGGTCCCCTGCCTTGTCTGCTCTTGCTATTGCTCTTGCTCGCACTGCTGCTCTCACTCTTTCTCTTGCTTGCGATGCTGCTCCGATTTAGCTACACTTCACTCTGATGCCACCGGGGTGAAGGAAGAACCAGCCGCAGCGGGGAGGGGGGCTCGTCGGAGAGGTACCCCACTATCTATCTTAGGGTTCAGGATGGGGGCGGTGGTCGCCGGTGGTGGCGGGGCGGTGGCAGGGTGGTGGCGTGGGGATCGCCGGAGAAAAAGCTCAGCACGGGGGGGCCTAGAGGGATGGCCGGGGCGGCGGCGGACCGGTGGTGGTGAGTGTTTTCGGGGCGGGCGGCGGGGGGCTGCTGTTTGGCCGGCTCAGGGGGTGGTGGTTTAAGATGAACCGCAGACCCTTGATTTCGTATCCAACGACTGCAAAATCGACTGGCCAGAGATGAAAAAGTCAGTCGGCCAACGTGTAGCCTCACCTTGCTAGTGCGTTTAGTTTCGACAGCAAAATTCAGTTTCGATAGCAAAATTCAGTTTCGATAGTTAAGTTCAGTTTCGACAGTTAAGTTCAGTTCTGACAGTTAAATTCAGTTTCGACAGTTAAGTTCAGAGATGAGCGGCTGATGTATTTTACATCTAGCACTTTGTGGTTATGTATTTTACGTCATGTATTGGAGATGCTATTAGAATTCCACTCAGGTTAACGTTGTTTGTTGTCTCTCTTGTCCTGCTTCAGCATCGGTGTTGTACAACTCACCAGAGCTGCTCCAACGATGAAACCCTCCATCACAGTGGAGCAGTACCACGGGCTCCATCTCCAGACGCCTAAGATCTTCTTCCCCTCCTCCGACAGCCAAGTCAGCCGGAGCATCCTCACCGGCCAACCCAATCACGCTGAGATCTACATGGCTTCGCCAAAGAGGTTGTACACTTGTTGCATCTCTTTTTTACTCTACATGTTATATATATTGTCCACTAAGCACACAGATTCTTTCCTTTAGTGTCTCCTTGAAACAAAAAAACATAGGAATTTTAATTTTTCACTTGTCCTCCTTTTCAAATTCCTATTCATGAAGCACAAGACTAAGAGATAGTAGCATAATAGCATTATAACCGTACATTTTCTTGTGGTTTGACTTAATCTCACCATGCTTCTTTGCATCCTGTGATCTTCCAATTATTGTGAATCAAACACCCAGATTGGCAGAAATCCTGTGTTTTTAAATTCTCTGCTTTGCACGTGCATTCCTATCCTATTCCTGTCTATTTCCTATCCCTGCATTGTTGGAATCCTCCAATTCAAACGAGCCCTTATAGAATTACTTCTCTTACAGATAGTTGTCAAAGAAAACCTTGCGTGGTTTGTCCTGCTCCTACTGCGCCGTCGTCCACCCCAGCTCAGCCGCTCCAACGATAGAAGGGTCCAGCACAGCAGGGATCCGGCCTCCAGACTGTCTTTCGCCGCCTCAGATCATCTTCCCTGCCGCTGGCAGCCATGAAAACTGCACTACCATCATCAACCGAGCAAATGACCTCGAGGACTACACGGGTCCGCAAGAGAGGTCGCACTCTTTCGTGTCTACTTACGTTATGCATCGCTTAATATTACATGCTACTTTATCGTCCTGTTCACCGATTAGACTCTGAGTCAGCTCCAAACTAATGGTCAAACTTGAGTTTTTACATGGTTGTGGGGTACATATCGGGGCCGCTATCAATAGTATCTATCTACTATCTGGTTAATCTCCGGTGTCTACTATGAGTTTCATGTTGGGTGGGAAACAAACAGTAAAGAAGCCATTATTTGTATTTTTTAACTGAAGCAATTATCTGCCTGCTATTATTGCTTTTGGGTCTATCCACAGGTTTCTACCATCACTCTGGATTTCTGCATGCACTCCTTACATAATCTCACTATGTTTTATTCCTATGCATGACAGTTATTGTAAACAATGGAACTGAACATGTAGAGCAAAAGAGACGAGCCTTGTGTGGCAATAAAATTTCATGCAGACGTTGCTCCATGGTAGGTGCAAAGGCAGCCCCCCTCCACGCATTTCGGATTGTAATCGAGAGGAAGATATCTGTTCTGAGGGGGATTCAGAAGGAGAAGACAACTCCTATTTACCCCCTGAGGTCTTCGCTCTAAATTGGCATGCTGATGTTGGTTATATCATGCATATGGTGTCTTGCATTGCTTACTTTATACATCAAATATGTCATCTACTTCGTTTAGACATCCTTTGTGCGAATGCCATCTGTTTAGTTTATTCATCATTTATGTGAATTATGCAACGCCATCTTGTTTAGCCAGGCATCATATATGTGAATTTTGCAATGCCATCCTGCTTAGCCAGTCATCTTATATGTAAATTATGTCAGGCCATCCTATTTTTTCGTTACATATTACATTTGTCAACAATGTTATTACATTCAACTGCTCTTCGTGTGCATCATCCATTTGACACGGTGATGGCAAATTCTGGAGTGAAAACAAGGTCTTCAGAGCAGACTATGCTATCTGACGAAGCGCATATCTCACTGGTTACGGATAGCTCCTCAGAGGAGGATTCAGAGACAGATGACCAGTCCTATCCCCTCCCCCCCCCCCCCGAGGTGTATGCTCTAACTTGGCAGGGTTATGTTGCTCATATCGTGAGTATGGTGTCTCGCATTGCTATGTCATTTGATTAGTTTAGACATGCTTTGTGTGAATGCCACCTGTTCAGTGTCTAATTACCATATATGTGAATTATGCATTGCCATCTTGTTGCAAGACATTATATATGTGAATTATACAATGCTATCTTGTTGCAAAGGCATTATATATGTGAATTATGCAATGCCATGCTGTTTAGCCAATCATCATGTATGTGAATTATATCATGCTATCATTTTTTGTATTACGTGTTCCATTTGGCGACAACGTTTGTATATTCAACTACTCTTCCTGTGCATCAGCCATTTGAAGCGGTGATGGAAGTATCTGGAGTGAAAACAAGGTATTCAGAGCAGACAATGCTACCTGTTGAAGCAGACATCTTGCTGGTTACAGAGAGCTCCTCAGAGGAGGATTCAGAGACTGATGACCAGTCCTATTTCCCCCCTGAGGTCTATGCTCAAACTTGGCAAGGTTATATTACCCATTTCATGCATGCTGTCTTGCATTGCTTAGTTTTTACATCATATATGGATTGCCATCTGCTTACTTGCTTACTATATAAATCATATATTTGAATTATATCATGCCATCATGTTTACATAGTACATACACATCAACTATTTGAATTATGACATGGCAACCCATTTAATAAAAACATCATATAGTTATATCATCTCATCCTGTTTAGTGTTTACAGTCATCATATTTTGAAGGAACAATTGTATTCGTGCCCCTAGTTGGGTCACACTCGACTGATTTGCCCCTATTTTTTCAACAATTGCGGTTTTGCCCAGCTCACTTCACTCGCCTTGTGTTTTTTCCCTTCCGGGGCGGTTCCGACCAATCACGGTTCGCCACGTGGCGACTGCTCACTGGTCGGAACCGCCCTGGAAGGGAAAAAACACAAGGCGAGTGAAGTGAGCTGTGCAAACCCGCAATTATTGAAAAAATAGGGGCAAATCAGTCGAGCGTGACCCAACTAGGGGCATGAATACAAAAATCCCTATTTTGAATTATGGCATTCTATCCGTGAATGTATGTGAATTATGGCATGCCAACCTATTTAATAAACACATTATATAGTTATGTCATGTCATCCTGTTTACATAGTCTCATATTTTGAACTATGTCTTTCCATATTTTTTAGTTAGCCATCAGAATGTGAAAATTGTGTCATGCTATCTTGTTTAGTTAGCGATCATATATGTGAAATTGTGTCATGCTATCCTGTTTGGTTAGACAACATAAATATGAACTATTTCATGCCCTCTTTTATTCCCCACTATCCATTGCACCTGTCTATCATACAATGTCTATACTTTCAATTACTTTTCTTGTTTATCAGCCATTTGAATTGGAGAGCGTGATGGCAGTATCTAAGGGAGTAACAACACGGTCTTCAGAAAAGATAGTGCTACTAGTTGATGCAGATAGAACCACAGTTGTACTTGCCCAAGGACCAGATCCACCACACATAACCCAGACTCTCGCAGATTGTACCCCTACCCAGTTGGACAGAGAACCAGCTACACCCCTCCTAACCCCAACCCCGGCAAATAGTAACCCAGTTCCAGTTGACACATCACCGTCTCCACCACAGAGCACCCAAACATGAGCAGTTAGTAAGGGAACTGCAGTGCCCAAAGCACGAGGACCACCACTCCGAATCCCAACTCAACGCTTAAAGGAGAAGAAGATTTGTTCTCAGGTCAGGTTCTGTAGCTATGGTTCATACTCCTTTGCTCTTGCATGACTGTATTTACTAATACCAACTATTTTCAAATTTGAAGGATGGAATTGAAACTCCAATGGCGCAACAGGTATGTTTTAAACCTATTTCTTTAACTGGTTTGCTGTTGTAACCTGCTCTATGTTGATTTTAGTTTCAATTGAATAAACAGTTATGTTCTCATGCCATGCACATTACAAGTGTTGTTTTTGCTCTATAGTTACCCACACTTATATTCTGTCTATTCTGCTTTATCTTGAACAAATATTATTTGAACCGTGTCTCTATCTTGATTTGGCAACAAAAACTAGAATGATATAGACCATAAAGTGACCATGGTACATAGATATATGTTTGTTTCATGCTGTTATCCTGTCCACTTTACTACTGAACTCATTTACCAAAATGAGTTTCATATACAACATGGTAAACATGTGATGTGTCTGCTTGTTTCTCTTTTAGAATGCGGACAAAATATTGGAGAACAGTACTGCGTTATCCAATGGTAAAGGAAGTAATGCAGATAAGGTTCAAGATAGTGAGACATCCCGTTGGTCTCCAAGAAAGCTGATAAAAACTATCTTGACGACAGTGAGGGAACCCAAAAGTCCTGTCTTGATGTAGTGTTCGAGTTACTGGCCACTACTGCTGGCACAAGCTCTTCGAACTCGCTGCCTGAATTAGTTCATCTTCTTGAGTCTCAACTTCAAGTTGAAAGACATCGATCAGATGTGCTGCGACAGGAAGCTGAAGGACTAAGTCCCTGCAGAATTCAGATGCATATTTTCTGGTGCAACAGCAAGCACTGGAGGATTTAAGCTCCACACAAGAGAAAGTTAATAAGCTTGCTAAGCATCTTGCCAGCATTATGGGTACCCAGGATATTGTTTCTTGAGATCTTCTGAAGTGGTTTCAGTTCTGGATTTGTTTTGCTGCGGCGTTTATTTGCGCTGGTCGCCAACTTTGACAACCAGTGTATTTGATATGCTGCTTTGTTCCCTATATTTGCACTGGTGGTGAACTTTGATGCCCAGTGGATGTAATATGTGTAATAGCCGTGATAGCCTAGCGTTAGTTGCTTGCTTATTTATTTCCTTGTTGTCTTGTTTATTTGTTTGCTTGTAGTCATTGCAGTTCTTTTTCCGCGGTTAGCTAGTGGCTGCAATAACCTATTTTTTAAAACTAGGCCACAATAACCATGGGCTAATATTTACTGTAGTGACAATCTCTCTTCTTCATGCTTTGAAAGGTTAGCACTAATAATAACAGGATATATCTTTTTCTCATCAAGATAAGCATATTTAAGAGTATCAGGTAATGGTTTAAGCTCAAACACGGGATCACCCTTGGGTGGAGGAGGATCCCCTAGGATTTCAACAGGTAAATTATTTTCCAGAATAGGTTCCGGTTTAAAGAATACTTCATCTAATTCCCTTCTTTCATTCATAAACATATCGTTTTCATGGTCTAGCAAATATTGTTCTAAAGGATCACTAGGAGGTACGGCAATAGAAGCAAGACCAATAATTTCATACTTACTAGGTAATTCTTCTTCACGGTGTTGTCTACTAAATTTAGAAAAATTAAATTCATGAGTCATATCATCTAAACCGACAGTAACAACATCTTTTTTGCAATCTATGGTGGCGTTAACAGTATATAAGAAGGGTCTACCAAATATAATGGGACAAAAGCCATCTTGTGGGGAACCAAGAACAAGAAAATCAGCTGGATATTTAGTTTTCCCACTCAAGACTTCAACATCTCTAACAGTTCCCATTGGTGAAATAGTATCTCTATTGGCAAGTTTAATTGTGACATCAATATCTTCCATCTCAGCAGGTGCAATATCATGCATAACTTCTTGGTATAAGGAATAAGGTATTGCACTAGCACTAGCACCCATATCACATAAGCCATGATAACAATGATCTCCTATTTTAACAGAAATAACAGGCATGCCTACTATAGGTCTAGGTTTATCTTTATCACGGGGTTTAGCAATTCTAGCAGTTTCATTACAGAAATAGATAACATGCCCATCAATATTATCAGACAAGAGATCTTTAACAATAGCAATATTAGGTTCAACTTTAACTTGCTCAGGAGGTGTATATGTTTTAATATTGCTTTTACGAACCACAGTTGAAGCTTTAGCATGATCCTTTATCCTAACAGGGAAAGGGGGTTTCTCAACATAAGAAGTAGGAACAATAGGATCATTATAAGTAATAGTATTTTCTTCAACTTTAATAGATGCAGCTACTTTTACTTCTATGGGAGGATGATATTTAAACCACTTCTCCTTGGGGAGATCAACATAAGTAGCAAAAGATTCATAGAAAGAAGCTACTATCTTAGAGTCAAGTCCATATTTAGTGCTAAATTTATGAAAAATATCGGTATCCATAAAAGATTTAACACAATCAAAACTAGGTGTCATACCTGACTCCTTACCATTGTCGAGGTCCCAATCTTCAGAGTTGTCTTTAATTCTTTCCACTAAATCCCATTTGAATTCAATAGTCTTCATCATAAAAGAGTCAGCACAAGAAGTATCAAGCATGGTGCGATTGTTACCATAAAGCCGAGCATAAATTTTTTGAATAATCATTTCTCTTGAGAGCTCATGATTGGGGCATGAATATAACATTGATTTAAGCCTCCCCCAAGCTTGAGCGATGCTTTCTCCTTCACGAGGCCAAAATTTATATATATATATAATTGCGATCACGATGAACAACATGCATAGGATAAAACTTCTGATGAAATTCCAATTTCAATCGTTTGTAATTCCAAGACCTCATATCATCACATAGCCTATACCATGTCGATGCATCTCCCCTCAAAGATAAGGGAAAGACCTTCTTAACAACATCTCCGGGTACACCTGCAAGCTTAAATAATCCACAAACTTGATCCACATATATAAGATGTTCATCAGGATGTTTTGTTCCATCTCCTAGAAAAGGATTAGCTAGCAGTTTTTCTATCATACCCGAAGGAACTTCAAATCAAGCATTTTCATTTTCATATTCATTTTCAGTAGGTTCAGTGGGTTGAGGAGCAACTCTTTGCTCTACTAGTCGGGGTGAAGATACCCCTGACAAGCCCCTGAGAGGATTACCTTCCATGGTAACAAGTGACAGTAAATTTCAGCACACTATATAATTTTTTCCTTACCAAATTCCACCTACCAAAGGCGCTTCACTCCCCGGCAACGGCGCCAGAAAAGAGTCTTGATGACCCACAAGTATAGGGGATCTATCGTAGTCCTTTCGATAAGTAAGAGTGTCGAACCCAAGGAGGAGCAGAAGGAAATGATAAGCGGTTTCCAGCAAGGTATTCTCTACAAGTACTGAAATAAGTGGTAACAGATAGTTTTGTGATAGGATAATTTGTAACGAGCAACAAGTAACAAAAGTAAATAAAGTGCAGCAAGGTGGCCCAATCCTTTTGTTGCAAAGGACAAGCCTGGACAAACTCTTATATGATGTAAAGCGCTCCCGAGGACACATGGGAATATCGTCAAGCTAGTTTTCATCACGTTTATATGATTCACGTTCGGTACTTTGATAATTTGGTATGTGGGTGGACCGGTGCTTGGGTGCTGTCCTTACTTGGACAAACATCCCACTTATGATTAACCCTATTGCAAGCATCCGCAAATACAACAAAAGTATTAAGGTAAACCTAACCATAGCATGAAACATATGGATCCAAATCAGCCCCTTACGAAGCAACACATAAACTAGGGTTTAAGCTTCTATCACTCTAGCAACCAATCATCTACTTATTACTTCTCAATGCCTTCCCCTAGGCCCAAATAATGGTGAAGTGTCATGTAGTCGACGTTCACATAACACCACTAGAGGAGAGACAACATACATATCATCAAAATATCGAACGGATACCAAATTCACATGACTACTAATAGCAAGACTTCTCCCATGTCCTCAGGAGCAAAAGTAACTACTCACAAAGCATAAAAACATGTTCATAATCAAAGGGGTATTAATATGCATGTAGGATCTGAACATATGGTCTTCCACCAATTGAACCAACTAGCATCAACTACAAGGAGTAATTAACACTACTAGCAACCTACTAGCACCAATCCCGGACTTGGAGACAAGAATTGGATACAAGAGATGAACTAGGGTTTTGAGATGAGATGGTGCTGATGAAGATGTTGATGGAGATTGCCCTCTCCCGATGAGAGGAGCGTTGGTGATGACGATGGCGATGATTTCCCCCTCCGGGAGGGAAGTTTCCCCGGCAGAACAGCTCCGCCATAGCCCTAGATTGATTCTGCCAAGGTTCCGCCTCGTGGCAGCGGAGTTTCGTCCGAGAAGATGGCTTGTTATTTTTCCCATCAAAAGACTCCATATAGCAGAAAATGGGCACTGGAAGGCCACCAGGGGGCCCATGAGGTAGGGGGGGCGCGCCCAGGGGGTAGGGCGCGCCCCCCACCCTCGTGGGCAGGGTGTGGCCCCCCTGGTGAAGTTCTTGCTCTCAATATTTTTTATATATTTGGAAAACATCTTCCGTGAAGTTTCAGGACTTTTGGAGCTGTGCAGAATAGGTCTCTAATATTTGCTCATTTTCCAGCCCAGAATCCCAGCTGCCGGCATTCTCCCTCTTTATGTAAACCTTGTAAAATAAGAGATAATAGGCATAAGTATTGTGACATAATGTGTAATAACAGCCCATAATGCAATAAATATTGATATAAAAGCATGATGCAAAATGGATGTATTAGGGTCTGACAATGAATTAGTGCTTCTTGATGTGCAACCTAACCTACTTCCTGAATTCATATATAACCATCTGGCAGGTTTGGTATGTACGAGCCTCATCCCTTACCAAAGTTATGATTTTATTTGCATTACACATGCACTTTGCATTTAATTATACTATTCGCTCATTCTAGATGGACCAAACGTCGACCAAGGTGACTACAGAGTTAACCCCTTTTTCCTTGTTGTTCCGAAGATTTGAAGCAGCAGCAGTTCACTAATACGTGAAAGTGGAGTTCATCTACTGACGGAGGGGCTGTAGGCCGGTCCAGCTAAGCGCAATTGAGCCAAACCGTACTGACAACCGACAGCCGAAGAACGTATGGTCAGCGTCTTCATCATGCCTGCTACAAAATGCACACCTATGATCATGATGCAGCCCTCTCTTTGCAAGATGACCACTCGTCCGAATTCGCATGCGAACCAGCATCCATAGGAAGATTTTATATTTGAGAGGAGCCCAGGTCTTCCAAATGCCATCCCCACATTGAAAGAAGATGACATGAGCGAATAGTGATTGAAGAAATAACTTTTTATAATATTGACCCATCTGCTTTTTATACCTCTTGACACCACTAGGCACTAGATACTGCTATGATTATTTGAATACCCTTTTAGTAGTAACTTTGTTTGGCTCAATTGTTGTTGATGGTCAGAAAATCCTCATTTTTTAGCTTCTACTCTATAGTAGTTTTGTTCTGAAGATTTAATTGGCGCTACTTTATAATAGGAACTTTGTATATCCTGACATCAACTCTTTGTTCAGTGTAGATTAGCGTATGTTTCCTATGATGTTATGCAATAAACTACGGTCACGTCTCTAGTGTTCAAGACCCTATGAGACATAATAGTGATTTTCAACTTCCAGTGACACCTAACAATGAGAATCAACGGAGAATTATGTCTAAATGGGCAATGGTGGAACAGATTCAATTGGTCTTTAAAATCTACCCACTTTCTTCTTGTGACTCAGTTGTTTCTCCTTAATTACAATGATGTGTCCTCTTGAAGTAAAGAGCTGAAATCATGGTCTATCAAGGATGACTGAGTTCCATCTATTCCATTAAACAAACAAAAAACTGATGATGAACAACTTTTTTCACATCATTTTTGCTTTTCTGCACCCATGATTGGATCTTCTTGATGAATACTACAACTCTATATCTACCATGTTTAGTCGAGTCCATTTTTGTAGTCAGATACTTGACTCTAAGCTCTGCACAAAAGTGTCTTCAAATAAGTTAATTGCCAATCCATGGGTTCATGTTTCCATGGTACAACAAATACAATTTTCACATAAATTTATTAGCAGGTCCCGCCGCAATGCGTGGGGAATCATCTAGTTACTTAAGAACTCCCACTTAGATAGGCAACCCTCGAGTCATCTAAATGATCACGTGATCCATATCAACTAAACCATGTCTGATCATCACGTGAGATGGAGTAGTTTTGAATGGTGAACATCTCTATGTTGATCATATCTACTATATAAATCACGTTCGACCTTTCGGTCTCAGTGTTCCGAGGCCATGTATGTACATGCTAGGCTCGTCAAGTTTAACCTGAGTATTCCACACGTGCAAAACTGTCTTGCACCCGTTGTATGTGAATGTAGAGCTTATCACACCCGATCATCATATGGTGTCTCGGCACGACGAACTGTCGCAACGGTGCATACTCAGGGGGAACACTTATAGCTTGAAATTGTAGCGTCGTTGTCGTCTCGCCAACTATTGCTTCTACAACTATCGCTAACGCATAGTGATAAAGTAAAGCAATTACATGGCGATTGCATTTCATACAATAAAGCGACAACCATAAGGCTCCTTCCAGTTGCCGATAACTTTTACAAAACATGATCATCTCATACAACAACATATATCACATCATGTCATTACGATATCACATCACAACATGCCCTGCGAAAACAAGTTAGACGTCCTCTACTTTGTTGTTGCAAGTTTTACGTGGCTGCTACAGGCTTCTAGTAAGAACCATTCTTACCTACGCATCAAAAACCACAATGATGTTTCATCAATTTTGATGTTTTAACCTTCAACAAGGACCGGCCGTAGTCAAATTCGATTCAACTAAAGTTGGAGAAATAGACACCCGCCAGCCACATTTATGCAAAACAAGTTGCATGTCTATCGGTGGAACCGGTCTCATGAGCGTGGTCATGTAAGGTTGGTCCGGGCCGCTTCATCCAATAGTACTGCTGAATGAAAATAAGACGTTGGTCGTAAGCAGTACGACTATGATCGCCCACAACTCTTTGTGTTCTACTCGTGCGAATCATCTACACATAGACCTGGCTCGGATGCCACTGTTGGGGAACGTAGCATGCAATTTCAAAAAAATTCCTACGATCATGCAATATCTATCTAGGAGATACATAGCAATGAAAGAGAAGAGTGTGTGCACGTACCCTCGTAGACCGAAAGCGGAAGCGTTAGCTTAACGCGGTTGATGTAGTCGAACGTCTTCTCGATTCAACCGATCAAGCACCGAACGTAGGACACCTCCGAGTTCTGCACACGTTCAGCTCGATGATGTCCCTCAAACTCTTGATCCAGTAAAGTGTCGAGGGAGAGTTTCTTCAGCATGACGGCGTGGTGACAGTGATGGTGATGTGAGCCACGCAGGGCTTCGCCTAAGCACTACGACAATATGACTGTCGGTGTCAAAACCGGCGGATCTCGGGTAGGGGGTCACGAACTGTGCATCTAGGCCGGATGGTAACAAGAGGCAGGGGACTTGAAGTTTTACCCAGGTTCGGGCCCTCTTGATGGAGGTAAAACCCTACGTCCTGCTTGATTAATATTGATGATATGGGTAGTACAAGAGTAGATCTACCACGAGATTGAAGAGGCTAAACCCTACAAGCTAGCCTATGGTATGATTGTTGTTGTGTATGTTGTCCTACGGACTAAAACCCTCCGGTTTATATAGACACCGGAGAAGGTTAGGGTTACACTAAGTCAGTTACAATGGTAGGACATCTACATATCCGTATCGCCAAGCTTGCCTTCCACACCAAGGAAAGTCCCTTCCGGACACGGGACGAAGTCTTCAATCTTGTATCTTCATAGTCCAGGAGTCTGGCTGAAGGTATAGTCCGGCTATCCGAACACCCCCTAATCCAGGACTCCCTCAGTAGCTCCTGAACCAGGCTTCAATGACGACGAGTCCGGCGCGCAGATTGTCTTTGGCATTGCAAGGCGGGTTCCTCCTCCAAGTACTTCATAGAAGATTTTGAACACAAAGATAGTGTTCGGCTCTGCAAAATAAGTTTCCACATATTGCCATAGAGAGAATAATATTTACACAAATCTAATCTGCTGACGTATTCCGTAGTGTGACACACCACGACCAAGCCTTTATCCGAGTCGTTTCATTATCCCACCTCAGCGCGTCATGCGAGGCGGTTTCCTTGGCACGTCTTGTTAAAGCAGAGATCATGTCCCCTGATTCCGGGATTCTCATCAATACGGGCGTGGGTAACCCAACCGCTTCTAGGACTCCTAGATTATAGGCAAGTCCAAATGGACACGGAGAGGACGCTTGATATTCGCCCTCTTTATAAAGGGACAAGGCTTTTATTTTTCCCTCCCGTGCTCAATCGAATCCTTTCCCCACCTCAAGCTCAAACGCCCAAAGTTCAGGTCAGGTGCTCCGAACCTTTAGTCATGTCCGGATCTAGCCTTCAAGGCCGATGGGTGCCTTCCTCCGTCACGGAAGAAGACATCAAAAAGTTGAGGGGGGCCAGATATCTGACCGCCGAGATTTTGCATCGGCTGCCTCCCCGACGGCAGGCCGTCCCCACCCCCGAACCCAACGAGAACGTCGTGTTCGTCTCCCACTTCCTCCGAGGTCTAGGCCTTGCTCTGGATCCCTTCGTCGGGGGTTTGATGTTTTATTACGGGCTAGACTTCCATGATCTAGCTCCGGACTCCTTTCTTCATATCACGACATTTATTGTCGTGTGCGAGGCCTTCCTCCGGGTTACCCCTCACTTTGGCCTATGGCTCAAGACCTTTGAAGTAAAGCCGAAGATGATTGAGGGGCAACATGCAGCGTGTGGAGGTGCCTCAATACGCAAGGTGACAGGAGCTCCGTGGCCCAAAGGTTCCATCCCAGAGGTGTCTGAATTGTGGCAACAGGAGTGGTTCTACATCACGGCTCCTAGAAGTGCCAAGTGGGCGGCCGCCCCTGTTTTCCGCTCAGGCCCTCCACCACAACTGATGTCATGGATCAGCAAAGGTCTAAGATGGGGTCCAGCCAAGGACGTGCCTATACTGCAAAGCCGCATTCGAGATCTCTTCAATGGAGATTTCTGTTTGGTTGCGGTAATACAAGTTATGCTGGTTCGTCAAGTCCAGCCTTGCAAACGCCAGCCTCTTCGCCTGTGGGAGTTCAATCCCGAGGGACCGCATGTCATTCAAAATTTTCTCGGCCTGACGCACGAGGAGATGTACAAGTCATTCTTCGGATCTCAGGTGGAGTGTCCGGAAATCACCAGGGACGTGGGCCTGAGTAGTAACCGCGCCGCCGAACAGGTAAGGCATCTTCCGTCCGAACATACTATCTCTCCTTTGTTATGAAGTTATTTCTGAGAGTTCGCTTTTTGACCAGGACTGACTAACAAAGGCGAAGTTGATTCGGTGTTCGGGCCCCCTCCCTGAGGGTTTGGAAAATCCGGTATTAGAAAAGATGCTCCAGACCGCACCTTGCCCGGAGCCCTTGAAGGAAGATATTGTGGAGGATAATACGAGCAGACGCAGGCCCCCAACGCTGCCCATTCTAACCGAGGGAGCGAGCGTCTCCATGAAGGAAGACGACCAGAAGAGGAAAAGGACTGTGCCCGGGGATTCGGAAGCCGAAGCTTCCAAACGGGAGAAGAAGTCTCCCACAGAGGGTCCTACCTTGGGGGGCGCTGTTGCCGCACAATGTCCGCGGGGGGATCAATTCTCCCGCGAGTCGTAAGTGACCCGAAATACTTTAATAGTACAGATATGCCATCTTTTTCTTCTGAGAAAATAACCACCGCATATATCTTTGCAGTTCGGGCCTTAGCCCCTCCCAAATGAGCTCGTCTTCGGGGGATCTTCTTCCAGAGATGATGGAGAGCGAAACGCCTTCTCCGGACTCCTCTGCTCCAGAAGCGGGCAACCCTGAAGTGTCGTCGCGGAGGGCCTCTCCGAGTCCGTGAGGCCAGAAGATAATCCCATAGACCCCCGAAGCTCCCAGTGTCCGGCTCCCGAAGAGAGCAGACAAAAGAGTCCGGCACCGTCTAGTGTGCGATCAGATGTTCTGAGGGAGTTGGTGGGGCGAGTGGCCATCTCAGATGAACACCGTGTGCTGATGAATACGGTGATGGAGAGAATATCGTCCGCCGAAAGCGGATTGCATGAAGCTTTTGAGTCTACTGACAGGCTTTGAGGTACGTAAAAGAATGTATGATAGTCCTGCACATGCTAGGTGTGCCCTGTGTAGATAGTAGCCCCTGAGACTCTGGTTGTCGTCAGTAACAACGATGAACAGAGGATCATATTCCCAGGTAATAACCATACTGCCTCTATGTGCAGGTGATGGAAGCTCCGGTGGCTAGCTGGACTAGCGAGTTTGCCCATTTAGAACGGTGGTTGGATGCGGCAGACGCCGACATCGAGCTTGTTAACAAAAGGCTTGACGAGGCACAGGGTAAGTGTCATTATCTGGTAAACGCCACATAGGAAGAGCAGCATGATGCCAGTATCTTTAATATGTTGTGACTGCAGATGGAGCTGCCACTGTTGAAGCCTTGCGGGCAGAACTTGCCCGAGCCAAGGAACAAGCGAGGTTGGGTAATGCGGCTGCTTTGAAGGTGGCCAAAGAGTTGCAAGCCGAGAAGGCCGCGCATGGCGAGAGTCGAGACAAGATGGCCAATATGGCCATAGAATTAAAAGCCGCCGCCGACCGTTGCCGGGTTCTTGAAAAGGAAAACCAAGCGAAGGCATCAGACCTTGAGAAGGCTGCTGCGACGAGAAAGGACCTCCGCTCTGCTATGAGGGCAAAGAAGGAGGAGCTGCGGGAAGCCGGGATATTATAGCTGGAAAATCCTTTATGTTGCGGAGGAAGTTCGGAGATCCACGGTATGCCCCTCTAGATCGGCTGTGGAGTTCGGAGGATGTGTATATGGATTTGGTGGCGAGCGCTGCCGATGCGGCCAAGTATTTCCAAGGTTAGATGGACCGTGAAGTAGACCAGCTGTTTTGGAGAGAATTCCATTCTCCCGAGCGTCCGCTTTCATTGACTAACCAATTAGTCGAATGGGCCGAACTAAATAGGTTGTCCGGACTCTCCATGAGGTCTGTTGTAGATCAGCTATGGCCGGAAAGGTCAAAACCGAACAACTATTTCAGCTTGGTGCAGCAGCTCCTTGATGTGGTTCCGCGCATTAATGCGATGAAGAGGTCAGCGTGCATAGAGGGCGCACGGATGGCCTTTGCCCGTGTTAAAGCTTACTGGGCGGAGATGGATGCTACCACTGTTGCAGCGCGGGATTCGGCCATAGGTCGAAGGGCTGCTGAGCACTACTTTGAAGAAGTTCTTGAGAGTGCTAGTTTGATAGAGACCCAGTGCTCAAAAAATATTATGTTTGAGTGATATGTAATCTCATTGAAATGCTTTTATAAATTTTTATAAGGCTATTTTTATACTTTTGCCTGAAAGTAATATGATGCCTCCTGGGCGGCCGTTTATGTATACATGTGTATAACCTGAAAGATTGCAGTCGTCGGCTTCAACCCCCACACATATAATGCGGAGGTGCTCGCAAAAACACGCGTTCACACTTAACCCAACGTCTTGGTCCTATTAAGGAGGTGATAGCGGAGCGAGCGAGGCAACCGGACTATAATGCTTTAGCACTTTCACTTAGCCATAGGAGTTTGACAGTGGGGCTACTAGATAGCCCCTGGTGGCTACGCACTCTCCCGATCCCGGGGTGCGTACATGCCTGGCCGGAAAATGGCCCTTCGTTAAGGCGGAGGAATTCTAACATTCCCATAGGTCATCGAGTGGTTGACCAGTCTCACGCTATATCATGACAGTCAGTTTTCGGCTTTCTCTACTGAGGTGCTCGTCCGGATGAACCAGGGCACAATCGCAGTAGTTCTCCTGGTGCTACCTTAGCCGATAAAGCGGAACGTAAGGCACCAAAACACAGGAGCCGACAAACCCAACATGTGACCAAAGACAATGATTCGGAGCTGATGCATATAGGGCCAAACTGGCGACGCCGAACACTCCCTAAGGTATTCGGTCTTTGTGGTATAAATCGGGCCTAAATAATGGCCTTTGTAAGAAGCCCCTTGTGTCCAGGTACATGCATTGTTCTGGCGTGGCCACATGCCAAGATGCCAGCATCCTTCTCAACGTGGATATGTATCAACAAGAGACAGTAAAAAAGGTTTATGCAGGGTCTTAATCTAAAAAGAATCCTTGGAGCGGGTCCCTGCTGCACGTCTGCGCCTGTGTCTCTGTTGTGCCGTATCCTGGACGGGTGTAGCACGATGATCGTCTGTAAAAGAGAGGAAGTTAAGTGAAAAAGTTGTCGTGCAAAAAGATAGTTTTTAAAGAAACCATGTATAATTCAAGATGAGAAGAAATTGCCACTTGTCTGCGCGCGTTGAGCCCCTTGTATTGACAAACCGGGGTGTGACCATTTATTCGGTATAAGTAGCGGCGCCGGACTCGATTAGTTGGGTCTGAGGTCTTGACGACCTATTGGATGTTTTCTCTGGTCCGGGCGCCTTTAGTGTGCGGCTGCTAAGGCAGCCTCACTCTCTTCGGCACGCAGAGATCACTTGATATTTCCGTGTACTGAAATGGTGCCACGTGGACCAGGCATCTTGAGTGTGAGGGAGGCGTAGTGTGGTATTGCATTAAAGCAAGCGAAAGCTTCGCGTCCGAGCAGTGCTTGATAGCCACTTTGAAACGGAGCGATGTGGAAGGTTAAATGCTCGCGACGGAAGTTATCGGGGGAGCCGAATATAACTTGTAGTAGGAGGGAGCCCGTACAACGAGCCCTTGGGCCTGGCGTTACTCCTTTAAAGGTAGTATTGCTATGGCGAATTTGTGTTGGGTCTAACCCCATCCCGCGGATTGTATCCTGATATATTAGGTTTAGGCTGCTGCCTCCGTCCATCAAGACTCGTGTGAAGTGATATCCGCCAATTACTGGGTCTAATACCAGGGCAGCCCATCCTGCATGTCGGATACTTGCTGAGTAATCGCGATGGTCGAAAGTGATCGGTTGAGACGACCAATGGCAAGACCTCACGGTGACACGCACTTGGGTATATTTTCCTGAGAGTGCCACGTTCTTTTTCCCCTTGATAACGTGTAACAGATTTACTGTTTTGACTTCTGGTGGAAATTCCTTTTGTTCCCCCGTGTCTTGCTTGGGAGGCTCGTCCTCGTCTTCACTTGGTGTATCCTCCCCCTTGTGTACGGCGTTGAGCTTGCCGGACTACTTGAAGACCCAACATTCTCTGTGGGTATGATTAGCAGGTTTACCAGGGGTACTATGGATCTGACATACTTGGTCCAGAATTTTGTTGAGGCTGGACAGTTCATCCCTGGTGCCTTTAGGGGGCGGCTTTTGACCTGGCCAAGAGATTTTCAATCCGGCATTCACTGCTGTGCCCTTCATGCTGTCTTCTTTATTCCGGTGTTTGTTATCGTTGTTGCGCCGTGATTTCCCGTTTCCATCTCTAACTTCAGATGTATTGGGGTCGCTGGTGCTGCATCTGGCCAGCCAGCTGTCCTCACCCGCGCAAAAGCGGGTCATGAGGTTTGTTAATGCGGCCATCGTTCTCGGCTTATTTTGGTCGAGGTGTCTGGCGAGCCATTCGCCACGGACGCTATGCTTGAAAGCTGCCAAGGCTTCGGTGTCCGGATAGTCGACAATCTGGTTCTTTTTAGTAAGAAACCTGTTCCAAAGCTTTCGGGCTGACTCTCCGGGCTGATGAGTTATATGACTCAAATCGTCCGCATCCGGAGGTCGGACATAAGTCCCTTGAAAATTTGCCCGAAAGGCGTCTTCGGGCTCTTCCCAACTTCCAATGGAGCTTTCGGGGAGGCCTTTAAGCCAGTGACGAGCTGGCCCTTTGATCTTGAGGGGTAAGTACTTGATGGCGTGGAGATCATCTCCTCGAGCCATATGGATATGAAGGATGTAGTCCTCAATCCAGACCCCAGGGTCTGTTGTTCCATCGTATGTCTCTATGTTTACGGGTTTGAATCCCTCTGGAAATTCATGGTCCAGGACCTCATCGGTGAAACATAGGGGGTGTGCGGCACCCCTGTAGCTGGGTGTACCACGTTGTTCGGATGTTTGTTGTGTTTCATTGTATGCTGGGGCGCGCTTGCGTGGTCCATAGATGGATCTTGTTGCGTCGTCCTTTGGGTGCGAGCCCTCGCATGGGTCGTGTGTTGTATTGTGAGTGGCGTTATATGCCGCTCTGTGTTGATAGAGGGGTCGTCTATCCGACCAGGTGGCTGCTTTGATATTTGGTTGTGGGGGGTCTGAGGCCTCCTCATCGAATTCAGGTAGCAGCTTCCACTTTGGATAGCTCTTGGAGGGGCGATTGTCGCCGTACATCGCTGCTGTGTTGAGTATTTTACTCCATCTGATTTGGAGTGTGTCTTGTGCAGCCTTGAGCCTTTGCTTCTGCTTTTTCAGACTCCTCGCGGTGGCAACAAGCCTTTTACGGGCATTCTTCTGCTCCGGGTGCTTGTCCGGCGTTATGTCATCCGGACCATTATCCTTGATAGAATTTGTTTGTTCGGTTTGATTATCCGGATTGCCGTTGTCCGGCAGCGGTTCGCCCTGCTCCAGCGCTGGGTCTGTGTGATTGCTATTTCTGTCGAGGCGGGATTTGGGGCGGCGCTTGCATCGCCGCTTTGGCTGCTTTTCGAGGGAACAAGCCTTCGGTGCGTCCTTCCTCTCCTTGTCGTCATCTTTTGGTGCGTCCACCATGTATACGTCATATGACGAGGTGGCGTTCCAGGGCCCAATAGGCGCTGCTTCTTCATCGTCTCCTTCATCGGCGTCCATACCGTCGATGTCTTCGGAGTCGAAGTCGAGCATGTCAGTTAAATCGTCGACAGTGGCTACAAAGTGGGTGGTGGGTGGGCTTTGAATTTCTTCATCGTCTATATCCCAATCTCGCTGACCATAGTCCAGCCAGGGCTCTCCTGATAAAGAGAGAGACTTTAGTGATTTCATAATATCGCCGAAGGGTGAGTGCTAAAAGATGTCTGCGGCAGTAAACTCCATGATCGGCGCCCAATCGGATTCGATCGGCAGAGGCGCGAATGGTTCGGAGTCCGGAGAGGAGTCCGGCTCCTTGGAATCATGAGTCTCGCGGAGTGCGGGGCTGGTGTTCGGCTCGATCGCCATTAGGATCGCAGCCCCCGAGGCGGCGTCCAACCACCCATCCTCGATCGGCGCAGTTGGCTCCGAATTAAGGGTCGAAGCCGATGCGGGTTCGGCCTTCAGAGCACTGTTAGGCGGCAGAGCTAGATCATGTTCATCGTGGCAGTGCGGCGCGCACGGCAGTGGCTCGAATCCGTCGAAGATCCAGTCCCCGCGGATGTCAGCCGTGTAGTTTAAACTTCCAAATCTGACCTGACGGCCAGGGGCATAGCTTTCGATCTGCTCCAGATGGCCAAGTGAATTGGCCCGCAGTGCAAAGCCACCGAAGACAGAGATCTCTCCGGGGAGACAAGTTTCACCCTGGACCGCATCACTATCGATGATAGTAGGAGCCATTAAGCCTGACGGCGACGACGCAGAGGAACTCTCAATGAAAGCACCAATGTCGGTGTCAAAACCGGCGGATCTCGGGTAGGGGGTCCCGAACTGTGCGTCTAGGCCGGATGGTAACAGGAGGCAGGCGACACGAAGTTTTACCCAGGTTCGGGCCCTCTTGATGGAGGTAAAACCCTACGTCCTGCTTGATTAATATTGATGATATGGGTAGTACAAGAGTAGATATACCACGAGATCAGAGAGGCTAAACCGTAGAAGCTAGTCTATGGTATGATTGTTGTTGTGTATGTTGTCCTACGGACTAAAACCCTCCGGTTTATATAGACACCGGAGAGGGTTAGGGTTACACCAAGTCGGTTACAATGGTAGGAGATCTACATATCCGTATCGCCAAGCTTGCCTTCCACGCAAGGGAAAGTCCCTTCCGGACACGGGACGAAGTCTTCAATCTTGTATCTTCATAGTCCAGGAGTCCGACTGAAGGTATAGTCCGGCTATCCGAACACCCCCTAATCCAGGACTCCCTCACCCAGCAGGGCTTCGCCTAAGCACTACGACAATATGACCGGAGGAGTAAATGGTGGAGGAGGGCACTGCACACGGCTAAGAACCAATTGATGTGCCTAGAGGTGCCCCCTGCCCCCGTATATAAAAGAGGGAGAGGGGAGGAGGCCGGCCTAGGGCGTGCCAAGTGGGAGGAGTCCCACTTGGACCCCTAGTCCAATTCGTCCCCCCCCCTTTCCATTTCCGGAGGGGGAAAGGGGGAAGGAGTAGGAGGAGGAGAAGGAAAGGGGGGCCGCGCCCCTCCCCTTTTCCAATTCGGACTCCCCATGGGGGGCACCCCTTGTGGGCTGCCTCCCCTTCCCTCTATGGCCCATATGGCCCATATCTTTCCCCCAAGGGTTCCGGTAACACCCCCCATACTCCGATAAAAACCCGAAACACTTCGGAACCATTCCGGTGTCCGAATACTATCGTCCAATATATCAATCTTTACCTCTCGACCATTTAGAGACTGCTCGTCATGTCCATGATCTCATCTGGGACTCCGAACAATCTTAAGTAACCAAAACACATAACTCATAATACAAATCGTAATCGAACATTAAGCATGCGGACCCTATGGGTTCGAGAACTATGTAGACATGACCGAGACACTTCTCCGATCAATAACCAACAGCGGAACCTGGATGCTCATATTGGTTCCTACATATTCTACGAAGATCTTTATCGGCCAAACCGCAATGACAACATAAATCATTCCCTTTGTCACCGGTATGTTACTTGTCCGAGATTCGATCGTCGGTATCTTCATACCTAGTTCAATCTCGTTACCAGCAAGTCTCTTAACTCGTTCTATAATGCATCATCCCGCAACTAACTTATTAGTCAAATTGCTTGCAAGGCTTATTGTGATGTACATTACCGAGAGGGCCAGAGATACCTCTCTGATTCTCGGAGTGACAAATCCTAATATCGATTTATGCCAACCCAACAAACACCTTCTGAGACACCTGTAGAGCATCTTTATAATCACCCAGTTACGTTGTGACATTTGATAGCACACAAGGTGTTCCTCCGGTATCCCGGAGTTGCATAATCTCATAGTCAAAGGAATATGTATAAGTCATGAAGAAAGCAATAGCAGTAAAACTTAACGATCATTATGCTAAGCTAATGGGTGGGTCTTGTCCGTCACATCATTCTCCTAATGATGTGATCCCATTCATCAAATGACAACACATGTCTATGGTCAGGAAACTTAACCATCTTTGATTAACGAGGTAGTCAAGTAGAGGCATACTAGGGACACTTTGTTTTGTCTATGTATTCACAAATGTATCAAGTTTCCGGTTAATACAATTCTAGCATGAATAATAAACATTTATCATGATATAAGGAAATATAAATAAAAACTTTATTATTGCCTCCAGGGCATATTTCCTTCACAATCAACCCTAATGTCACCTAGATACTCCAATGTCACCACATGTGTCCGTGGGTCAATTATACGATATGCATCAAACAACTTCAGATTCATAATATTCAATACAACACAAATAACCTCAAAGAGTGCCCCAAGATTCCAACCGGAGAATCAAGGATGAAAACATGCATCAACCCCTATGCATAGATTACCCCAATGTCACCTCGGGAATCTGCGAGTTGAGTGCCAGAACATACTGTTGGGGAACGTAGCATGCAATTTCAAAAAAAAAATCCTACGCTCACGCAAGATCTATCTAGGAGATGCATAGAAATGAGAGGGTGAGAGTGTGTCCATGTACCCTCATAGACCGAAAGCGGAAGGGTTTGACAACGCGGTTGATGTAGTCGAACTTCTTCTCATTCCGACCAATCAAGCACCGAACGTACGACACCTCCGAGTTCTGCACACATTCAGCTCGATCACGTTCCTCAATCTCTTGATCTAGCAAAGTGTCGAGGTAGAGTTCCATCAGCACGACGGCGTGGTGACGGTGTTGGTGAAGTAATCCATGCAGGGCTTCGCCTAAGCACTACGTGAATATGACCGGAGGCGTAAATTGTGGAGGGGGCGCCGCACACGGCTAACAACTGTTGATGTGTGTTCTAGTGGTGCCCTCCTCATATATATAGGTTGAAGGGGAGGAGAGGTAGCCAAGGGGGCGCCCCAAGTAGGAGGAATCCTACTAGGGTGCCTCCCAATTCCGCCTCCCCCCTTCCATATCCATCCGGAGGGGGAAGGAAGGAGGAGGCATGAGGGAAGGAAGGGGGAGGCCGAATCCCTCCACTTCCTTTCTCCCTTATCCTCTTTCCTTCCCCCTTATTTTGGCCTACATGGGGCGCACCAGGCCCGTAGGGGCTGGTCTGTCTCCCTCTTGGCCCATTAAGGCCCATGTAGTTGCCGGGGGGTGCCTGGAACCCCTTCTGGTGACCTGATATGCACACGGTACCCCCGAAACACTGCCGGTGTCCGTATATATATGGTGGGTCTATTATGATAACACCCTTAAGAGTCTTATTCTAATAACACCAGCTTATTCTGATAACACCTAAGGCCCGCTCCCACCAACCAATCGGAGTACTAAACAACGACAAAGAAAAAAAACACCCACACCTTATCCTCTCGTCACCACTCATCCCTCTCCTCCATCCCGCTACCTCCCCACCTCAGCCCGCTATTGCACCACCTCCCTCCCTGTGCTGCCGCGCTGCCTCCCTCGCGGTGCTGCCGCACCATCTTCTCCGCGTCGCCGCACCACCTTCCTCCTAGCACCGCCTCCCTCCCCGCGTTGTGGATCTACGGTGCCCTGGACTGCCTCTACTCCCCGCCTCGACGAACCTCCTTCCTTCGCCCTCCACCCTGGGCGTATCAAGCGCCGCCGCTGACCACCAACAGCCGCGCGCACCGCCGAACCACCTCCAACACCGCGTGAGCACCACCGCCGAACCACCAGTAGCCAAGTCAACGACCATTGGCGGCACCATCTTCCTCACCGTGTCGCCCCCGTCTAGCACTGGATCCGGTGAGATCCGTGTCATGCTGGGCTTCAACCGCCGGATCTGGCCCGCCCCGGCCCGCAATGCCACCCTACCATGGCCGCAGCTACTAAACCGCCATGGGACAGCTGTCCCCGACGACGACGCCAGCTCTGCCCCGGAGTCGGTGAGGAGCTCGGTCTGCAGCTCAGTTGCTTGACTATTTGCAATACACGCTGCTGGCGATGCAGTCCGATGATTTTTTGTCTGTTCCCGAGCAGTCATTATTTTGTTTGGGCTAGCCGGAGAACCATCTCATCTCCCTCCCCTCGAGCCTTTTCCTTTGCTCCTGCCTGATAAACATGCAACCACGCAAGGTGAGGCTGCAGTTGAAGTTCTCTCTTTTTGATTTTTGGGATGAAAACCTCCATCGCACTATAGTTTCCTATTCTTTTTTCTGGATTTTTGGTGTGCAGTGCAGCCGGATCCAGCGAGCAGTGCACATCGCGCCCTTCTGTGGTTCATTAACGACCACCATGGCCATCGTGAAGTGCTAGGCGGGCCGGTCCACTACTGCTTTTTGGTTTCTGTTTTTATGTGTGTTTTGAGATGTCGGCGACCATCCCCTCATTCTCTCCTTCACTATTTCTTCTTCTCTTCGGGCTACCTATTTCAGAGCATGTAGTTCGCCGGTGAGATCCTAGTCGGCATGCAGTAGAGCTGGTGCCCACTTGCAATTTTGGTAGAGGAATAACAAAATTGCAGGGTTACATTGTATCATGCCTGGAGTTCTACATGGTCCGACTCCGATGGGGGTGCGAAGAGTGCAGTACACTTGGGCTCCCAATGCGGTTCAGTCGAAGCAGTGCTGCAATGCGGTCGCTCCGTTCCGCTGCCAGATCCAGGGCCGTTGCTCGACTACATCAACACATGCAGTGCGTTTGGTCCTCGATATATGTCCCGGTGCACTTGCCTCCTCTCTACGGTCCACTCTTGTTCACAAATTTTTTGAAAAAAAGACAATAAAAACTCGTCTCAGAAAAATTACGTCCGACAAAAGAAATTATGCAGCTCGCTTGCCCGTCCGATGCAGTGCGGTTTTCATTCTGAAGCAGTGCGGTCGGCCGTATGATGTTGTTCATCCTGTAATGCAAAAAAATGTTACGGAAGCAAAAAGAAGTAATGCGGTTCACTTCTTGATAGTGTTGTGGTTCATTTACACCCGATGTGAAGTGCGCTCTACTTTCTCATCCTTGAAAAAATTATGTTCAAATAAAATAAACCATGCAGTTCTCTTGCCTGTGTGATGCAGTGCGGTTTTCCGTCCGATGCAGTGCGGTTTTCAGTCGGATGAAGTACCCACGTCGATGTGGGTGTCGCGAAAAACAGAGTGCCCGCATTTCGGTAAATATAAAACTGCTCTTAAACCATAAGGAATTAGAGAGAGTGTTCTATATGAAAAAGTTGAGTCTCGTCGATATCTTTCCAACGGCATATCATTTGAATCATTTCAACGACCGGTTTGTAAAAATTTCGCGAAAAACGGCCGCTGCCATTTGTTGTCTGCCACACAATTTTCAAAATTAACTTAAAACTGTAAGGAATCTCAAAACCATTTCTACTTGTGAAAGTTGCGCCTTGTCCATAGCTTTCCAACGACATATTACATGCCTCGTTTTGACAAAGGTTAAAAAACTAGAGCAAAAATAGTACTGAAAATTTGAATTTTTTTGAAAAACAGAATTCCGCGATTTAGTAAATTTGAAACTGCTCTTAAACCGTAACGAATTAGAGAAAGAAATACATATGAAAAAGATGCGCCTCGACGATATCTATCCAACGGTGTATCATTTTCTTCATTCCGACGAGCGGTTTAGAAAAAATGCGAAAAAATGCTCGCTGCCACTCGTTGTGGGCCGCACCATTTTCAAAACTGCTCTTAAACCGTGAGGAATCTCGAAAAGTGTTCAACATAGCGAAGTTGCGTCTAATCCATAGCTTTTCAAAGATATATTACACGCCTCGTTCTGACAAACGGTTAAAAACTAGAGCAAAAACAGTACCAGAAAAAACACTGCGTGCAGTTTTTTGCCATGGGAAGTTCACTCGCCTCAGTACTACAGCACACTTGGTTCAAACAATGACGTGCACTTGCATTGAGCGTGTAGTGCGGAAGTGTTATCAAAACAACTATTCTGATAATATATATATATACACCAATCTTTACCTCTCGACCAATTCGAGACTCCTCGTCATGTCCGTGATCTCATCTGGGACTCTGAACAACATTCGGTCACCAAATCACATAACTCATATAATACAAAATCATCATCGAACGTTAAGCGTGCGGACCCTACGGGTTCGAGAACTATGTAGACATGACCGAGACACCTCTCCGGTCAATAACCAACAACGGAACCTGGATGCTCATATTGGTTCCTACATATTCCACGAAGATCTTTATCGGTCGTACCGTAATGACAACATACGTTATTCCCTTTGTCATCGGTATGTTACTTGCCCAAGATTCGATCGTCGGTATCTTCATACCTAGTTCAATCTCGTTACCGGCAAGTCTCTTTACTCGTTCTGTAATACATCATCCCATAACTAAGTCATTAGTCACATTGCTTGCAAGGCTTATCGTGATGTGTATTACCGAGAGGGCCCAGACATACCTCTCCGATACTTGGAGTGACAAATTCTAATCTCGATCTATGCCAACCCAACAAGCACCTTCGGAGATACCTGTAGAGCATCTTTATAATCACCCAGTTACGTTGTGATGTTTGATAGAACACAAGATATTCCTCCAGTATCCGGGAGTTGCATAATCTCATAGTCGGAGGAATATGTATTTGACATGAAGAAAGCAATAGCAATAAAACTAAACGATCATTATGCTAAGCGAACGAATGGGTCTTGTCCAATCACATCATTCTCCTAATGATGTGATCCCGTTCATCAATTGACAACACATGTCTATGGTTAAGAAACTTAACAATCTTTGATTAACGAGCTAGTCTAGTAGAGGCTTACTAGGGACACGGTGTTTTGTCTATGTATCCACACAGGTATCAAGTTTTCGGTTAATACTATTCTAGCATGAATAATAAACATTTATCATGATATAAGGAAATATAAAATAACAACTTTACTATTGCCTCTAGGGCATATTTTCTTCAGTCTCCCACTTGCACTAGAGTCAATAATCTCATTCACATCGCCATGTGATTTAACACCAATAGTTCACATCTTTATTTGATTAGCACCCGTAGTTCACATCGCCATGTGGCCAACACTCAAATGGTTTACTAGGGTCAGTAATCTAGTTCACATCGCTATGTGATTAACATCCAAAGAGTACTAAGGTGTGATCTTGTTTTGCTTGTGAGAGAAGTTTTAGTCAATGGGTCTGCCACATTCAGATCCGTATGTATTTTGCAAATTTCTATGTTTACAATGCTCTACATGGAGCTACTCTTGCTTATTCCTCCCACTTTCAATATGTATCCAGATCGAGACTTAGAGTCATCCAGATCAGTGTCAAAGCTTGCATCAACGTAAATCTTTACGATGAACTCTTTATCACATCCATAACCGAGAAATGTTTCCTTAGTCCTCTAAGGATAATTTTGACCGCTGTTAGTAATCTACTCCTGGATCACTATTGTACCCCCTTGCCAAACTCATGGCAAGGTACACAATAGGTCTGGTACACAGCATGGCATACTTTATAGAACCTATGGCCAAGGCATAGGGAATGACTTTCATTCTCTCTCTATCTTATGCCGTGGTCGGGCTTTGAGTCTTACTCAACTTCACACCTTACAGTACAGGTATGAACTCCTTCTTTGACTGATCCATTTTGAACTTCTTCGAAATCTTGTCAAGGTATATGCTTTGTGAAACTCCTATTAAGCGTCTCGATCTATCCCTATAGATCTTGATCCCAAATATATAAGTAGCTTCACCGAGGTCGTTCATTGAAAAATTCTTATTCAAATATCCTTTTATGCTATCCAGAATTTCTACATCATTTCCAATGAATAGTATGTCATCCACATATAATATCAGAAATGCTACAGAGCTCCCACTCACTTTCTTGTAAATACAACCTTCACCATACGTCTATATAAAACCATATGCTTTGATCACCTTATCAAAGCGTCTATTCCAACTCCGAGATGCTTGCACCAGTCCATAGATGGATTGCTGGAGTTTGCACACTTTGTTAGCACCTTTAGGATCGACAAAACCTTTTGGTTGCAACATATACAACTCTTCTTTAAGAAAACCATTAAGGAATGCAGTCTTGACATCCATTTGCCAGATTTCATAAAATGCGGCAATTGCTAACATGATTCAGACAGATCACTGTGAGTGAGAAAATCTCATCGTAGTCAACACCTTGAACTTGTCAAAAACTTTTTGCGACAAGTCGAGCTTTGTAGATACTACCATCAGTGTACGTCTTCCTCTTGAAGATCCTTCTATTCTCAATGGCTTGCCGATCATTGGGGAAGTCCACCAAAATCCATACTTTGTTCTCATACATGGATCCTATCTCAGATTTCATGGCCTCAAGCCATTTATCGGAATATGGGCTCATCATCGCTTCTTCATGGTTTGTAGGTTCATCATGGTCTAGTAACATGACTTGTAGAATAGGATTACCATTCCACTCTGGTGCGGAACGTGCTCTGGTTGACTTACGAGGTTCGGTAGTGACTTGATCTGAAGTTTCATGATCATCATCATTAGCTTCCTCACTAATTGGTGTAGGCATCACGGGAACAGTTTTCTGTGACGAACTACTTTCCAATTCAAGAGAAGGTACATTACCTCATCAAGTTCTACTTTCCTCCCACTCACTTCTTTCGAGAGAAACTCCTTCTCTAGAATGGATCCATTCTTAGCAACAAATATCTTTCCTTCGGATCTGTGATAGAAGGTGTACCCAACAGTTTCTTTTGGGTATCCTATGAAGACACACTTCTCCGATTTGGGTTGGAACTTATCAGGATGAAGCTTTTTCACATAAGCATCACAACCCCAAACTTTAAGAAATGATAGCTTAGGTTTCTTGCCAAACCACAATTCATATGGCGTCATCTCAAGGGATTTAGATGGTGCCCTATTTAACGTGAATGCGGATATCTCTAATGCATAACCCCAAAACAATAGTGGTAAATCGGTAAGAGACATTATAGATCGCACCATATCTAATAAAGTATGGTTACGATGTTCGGACACACCATTACGTTGTGGTGTTCCAGGTGGCGTGAGTTGTGAAACTATTCCACATTGTTTTAAATGAAGGCCAAACTCATAACTCAAATATTCGTCTCTGTGATCAGATCATAGAAACTTTATTTTCTTGTTATGATGATTCTCCACTTCACTCTGAAATTCTTTGAACTTTTCAAATGTTTCAGACTTGTGTTTCATCAAGTAGATATACCCATATCTACTCAAATCATCTGTGAAGGTCAGAAAATAACGATACTCGCCACGAGCCTCAACACTCATCGGACCGCATACATTGGTATGTATTATTTCCAATAAGTCATTAGCTCGCTCCATTGTTTTGGAGAACAGAGTTTTAGTCATCTTGCCCATGAGGCATGGTTCGCAAGTAACAATGATTCATAATCAAGTGATTCCAAAAGCCCATCAGCATGGAGTTTCTTCATGCGCTTTACACCAATATAACCTAAACGGCAGTGCCACAAATATGTTGCACTATCATTATCAACTTTGTATCTTTTGGCATCAATATTATGAATATGTGTATCACTACAGTCAAGATTCAATAAACCATTTACATTGGGTGTATGACCATAGAAGGTTTTATTCGTGTAAACAGAACAACAATTATTCTCTGACTTAAATGAATAACCGTATTGCAATAAACATGATCCAATCATATTCATGCTCAACGCAAACACCAAATAACGTTTATTTAGGTCCAACACTAGTCCCGAAGGTACAGGGAGTGTGCGATGGTGATCTTATCAACCTTGGAATCACTTCCAACACACATCGTCACCTCGCCATTGACTAGTCTCCGTTCATTCTGTAACTCTTGTTTCGAGTTACTAATCTTGGCAACTGAATCGGTATCAAATACCTAGGGGTTAATATGAACACTAGTAAAATATAGATCAATAACATGTATATCAAATATACCTTTGTTCACTTTTCCATCCTTCTTATCTGCCAAATACTTGGGGTAGTTCTGCTTCCAGTGACCAATCCCTTTGTAGTAGAAGCACTCCGTTTCAGGCTTAGGTCTAGCTTTGGGCTTCTTCACGGGAGTGGAAACTTGCTTGTCATTCTTCTTGAAGTTCCCTTTCTTTTCCTTTGCCCTTTTTCTTGAAACTAGTGGTCTTGTCAACCATCAACACTTGATGTTTTTTCTTGATTTCTACCTTCGCCGACTTCAGCGTCGCGAAGATCTCGGGAATCGTTTTCGTCATCCCTTGCATATTATAGTTTATCACGAAGTTCTAGTTGCTTGTTGATAGTCACTAGTGAACTCTGTCAATCACGATCTTACCTGGAAGATTAACTCCCACTTAATTCAAGCGATTGTACTACCCAGACATTCTGAGTACATGCTCACTGGCTGAGCCATTCTCCTCCATCTTGTAGGCAAAGTACTTGTCAGAGGTCTCGTACCTCTCGACATGGGCATGAGTCTGAAATACCAATTTCAACTCTTGGAACATCTTATATGCTCCGTGGCATTCAAAATGTTTTTGAAGTCCCAATTCTAAGCCGTAAAGCATGGTGCACTAAACTATCAACTAGTCATCATACCGAGCTTGTAAAACGTTCATAATGTCTGCATCTGCTCCTACAATAGGCCTGTCACCTAGCGGTGCATCAAGGACATAATTCTTCTATGCAGCAACGAGGATAATCCTCAGATCACGGACCCAGTCTGCATTATTGCTACTATCATCTTCCAACTTAGTTTTCTCTTGGAACATATCAAAAACATAGGGGGGCTACAACGCGAGCTATAGATCTACAACATAGATATGCAAATACTATAAGGACTAAGTTCATGATAAATTAAGCTCAATTACACTACAGGAATCAGGCACTTTGCCGCTCGCCATGGCTGACAACAAAGGCATGCATGACTGATGGAAAGGGCCTTTGCCGTCCGCCAGCAGACAGCAACAGGTCTGGCTGAATAGGCTACGGCGAAGGGCTCTTTGCCGTCCGCTGACGGACGAAAAAGATGAAACGCTCTTTGTTGTCTGCCAGTGATACGTCTCCAACGTATCTATAATTTTTGATTGTTCCATGCTATTATATTATCTGTTGTGGATGTTTAATGGGCTTTAATATACTCTTTTATATTATTTTTGGGACTAAGCTATTAACCGAAGGCCCAGTGCAAATTGTTGTTTTTTTTGCCTATTTCAATGTTTCGCAAAAAAAGGAATATCAAACGGAATCCAAGCGAAACGAAACCTTCGCGAGGATCTTTACTGGAACAAACGCAATCCAGGAGACTTGGAGTGGAAGTCGGAGACGAAACGAGGCGGCCACGAGGCAGGAGGGTGCGCCTAGGGGGGTAGGTGCGCCCCCACCCTCGTGGGCCCCTCGTAGCTCCACCGACCTACTTCTTTCGCCTATATATATACTCTTATACCCTGAAAACATCTAGGGGAGCCACGAAACCACTTTTCCACCACCGCAACCCTCTGTACCCGTGAGATCCCATCTTGGGGCCTTTTCCGGTGATCCGGAGGGGGATTCTATCACGGAGGGCTTCTACATCAACACCATAGCCTCTCCGATGATGTGTGAGTAGTTTACCACAGACCTTCGGGTCCATAGTTATTAGCTAGACTGCTTCTTCTCTCTCTTTGGTTCTCAATACAAAGTTCTCCTCGATGTTCTTGGAGATCTATTCGATGTAATAGTTTTTGCAGTGTGTTTGCCGAGATCTGATGAATTGTGGTTTATGATCAAGATTATCTCTGAACAATATTTGATTCTTCTCTAAATTCTTATATGCATGATTCGATATCTTTGCAAGTCTCTTCGAATTATCGGTTTAGTTTGGCCTACTAGATTGATCTTTCTTGTAATGGGAGAAGTGCTTAGCTTTGGGTTCAATCTTGCGGTGCTCGATCCTAGTGACAGAAAGGGAATCGACACATATTGTATTGTTGCCATCAAGGATAAAAGGATGGGGTTTATATCATATAGCTTGAGTTTATCCCTCTACATCATGTCATCTTGCCTAATGCATTACTCTGTTCTTATGAACTTAATACTCTAGAGGCATGTTGGAAAGCGGTCGATGTGTGGAGTATTAGTAGTAGATGCAGAATCGTTTCGGTCTACTTGACACGGACGTGATGCCTATGTTCATGATCATGCCTAGATATTCTCATAACTATGCGCTTTTCTATCAATTGCTTGGCAGTAATTTGTTCACCCACCGTTATATATGCTATCTTGAGAGAAGCCACTAGTGAAACCTATGGCCCTCAGGTCTATTTTACATCATATAAGTTTTCGATCTATAATTCTAGTTTACTATTTATTTTGTAATCTTTACTTTCAATCTATACAACAAAAATACCAAAAATATTTATATTATTATCTTTATCAGATCTCACTTTTGCAAGTGGTCGTGAAGGGATTGACAACCCCTTTATCGCGTTGGTTGCAAGGTTCTTGATTGTTTGTGCAGGTACTAGGCGATTTGCGTGTAGTCTCCTACTGGATTGATACCTTGATTCTCAAAAACTGAGGGAAATACTTACGCTACTTTGCTGCATCACCCTTTCCTCTTCAAGGGAAAACCAACGCATGCTCAAGAGGTAGCAAGAAGGATTTCTGGCATCGTTGCGGGGGAGATCTATGCTCAAGTCAAGACATACCAAGTACCCATCACAAACTCTTATCCCTCGCATTACATTATTTGCCGTTTGCTCATTTTCCTCTCCCCTACTTCACCTTTGCCGTTTTATTCGCCCTTTTTCCGTCCGTCTCTTTATATCATTGTTAGTACTCCCGATAATTAGGTTCTTAATTTTAAACAAAAGGAGGGACAAAATCTAAAAGATGCTTGATATAGAATTTGCAATGCTCAGAATAGATCTACTAGGAAGCAATCTACTTCCGTTTTTCTTCGCAATTTTTATGTAGGCATCACTCCTTGGAACAAATATATTCTTGATACCATTACCGGAGGGAATTTCTTGGGTAGCCATACTTTTGATTCATGTAATGCTATGATAGATTTGTTTGGCCCACCACCTCTTTTGGTTAATGGAACTATTTTAACTTTGGAACATGTGATGCAAAGGCTTGAAATTATCGAAAATAAAGTTGCCACTGTAGAGTTGATCGAGAATTTGGATAAAAATATCCACAACCAAATTACCTAATATGGATCTAAGGTAGGAGTTACTCTGAAAAATTTGAGATAAAAAGAACCCATAGTTAATGAAAAGATAGATTAAGATTCCACTAGAATTGATAAACTTGAGGATATTATTACCAACTTAGGGTCTGCCGTGAGAAACACTTCAAACCCTCCTCCTACCAAAGTTGCCAAGTTTATATATGTTCCTAAAAATAAGGGTGAATCTTCTAGTAAGGAGAATGCGGATCTCAAATCAATAAGTTTTCACCCCAATTTTTTCGCTATCATTAAGGAACCTTTTGCTACAAATGAATTTCTTGATTTCTTGCCTAGGAGTTTGATCATCAATAAAAAGAAGGAAACTCCTAAGGGTTATAAGTGTTCAATTGAAGAATTGCCTACCAAGGATGACAATACCTAGATCTATTCTTATTTTTATGCCTAGCTAAGGGCGTTAAACGATAGCGCTTGTTGGGAGGCAACCCAATTTTATTTTTGTTCCTTGCTTTTTGTTCCTGTTTAGTAATAAATAAATCATCTGTCCTCTGTTATGATTGTGTTTCATATGTTTTAGTTAGTGTTTGTGCCAAGTAAAGACTTTAGGATCTTCTTGGGTGACTGTTATTTGATCTTGCTTAAAAAACAGAAAGTATGCGCTCACGAGAATAATTTTCATGTTTTACCATAGAGCGATAAAATACCAATTCCAACTGAAGTAGATCAACATACAAATTATTTAGGACGTCCTAATTTTTCAGAATTTTTGGAGTTACAAAAGTATTCGAAACTTGCAGATTGCTACAGACTATTCTGTTTTTCGTGTGTTGTTTGCTTATTTTGATGAATCTATGGGTAGTGTCTGGGGGTATGAACCATAGAGAAATTGGAATATAGTAGGTTTAACACCAATATAAATAAATAATGACTTCATTACAGTACCTTAAAGTGGCGGTTTGTTTTCTTATACTAACGGAGCTCATGAGATTTTCTGTTGAGTTTTGTGTTGTGAAGTTTTCGAGTTTTTGGGTAAAGATTTGATGGATTTTGGAACAAGGAGTGGAAATAGCCTAAGCTTGGGGTTGCCCAAGGCACCCCAAGGTAAAATTCAAGGACAACCAAAATTCTAAGCTTGGGGATGCCCTGGAAGGCATCCCCTCTTTCGTCTTCGTCTATCGGTAACTTTACTTGAGGCTATATTTTTATTCACCACATGATATGTGTTTTGCTTGGAGCGCCTTGTATGATTTGAGTCTTTGCTTTTTATTTTACCACAATCATGCTTTCTGTACACACCTTTTGGAGAGACACACATGAATCGGAATTTATTTGAATACTCTATGTGCTTCACTTATATCTTTTGAGTTAGATAAGTTTGCTCTAGTGCTTCACTTATACCTTTTTAGAGCACGGTGGTGGTTTTATTTTATAGAAATTACTGATCTCTCATGGTTCACTTATATTATTTTGAGAGTCTTTTACAACAACATGGTAATTTGTTTTGGCAATATAATAGGCATCCAGGATGGGTATAATAAAAACTTTCATATAGAGTGCATTAAATACTATGAGAAGTTTGATACTTGATAGTTGTTTTGAGATATAAAGATGGTAATATTAGAGTCGTGCTAGTTGAGTAACCGTGGAATTGAGAAATATTTGTGTTGAAGTTTGCAAGTCCCATAGCATGCACGTATGGTAAACGTTGTGTGACAAATTTGAAGCATGAGATGTTCTTTGATTGCTTTCCCTATGAGTGGCGGTCGAGGACGAGCGATGGTCTTTTGCTACCAATCTATCCCCCTAGGATCATGCACGTAGTGCTTGGTTTTGATGACTTGTAGATTTTTGCAATAAGTATGTGAGTTCTTTATGACTAATGTTGAGTCCATGGATTATACGCACTCTCACCCTTCCATCATTGCTAGCCTCTTCGGTACCGTGCATGGCCCTTTCTCACCTCGAGAGTTGGTGCAAACTTCGCCGGTGCATCCAAACCCCATGATATGATACGCTCTATCACACATAAGCCTCCTCATATCTTCCTCAAAACAGCCACCATACCTACCTATTATGGCATTTCCATAGCCATTCTGAGATATATTGCCATGCAACTTTCCACCATTCCATTTATTATGACATGCTCCATCATTGTCATATTGCTTTGCATGATCATGAATTTGACATCGTATTTGTGGAAAAGCCACCTTCATAATTCTTTCATACATATCACTCTTGTTTCATTGCACATCCCGGTACATCGCCGAAGGCATTCACATAGGGTCATATTTTGTTCTAAGTACCGAGTTGTAATTCTTGAGTTGTAAGTAAATAAAAGTTTCATTATCAGAGCATTGTCCCATGTGAGGAAAGGATGATGGAGACTATGATTCCCCCACAAGTCGGGATGAGATTCCGGACGAAAAAAGAGGCCATAAAAAGAGAGAAAAAGCCCAAACAAAAAAATGAGAGAAAAAGAGAGAAGGGGCAATGTTACTATCCTTTTTCCACACTTGTGCTTCAAAGTAGCAGCATGATCTTCATGATAGAGAGTCTCTTATTTTGTCACTTTCATATACTAGTGGGAATTTTTCATTATAGAACTTGGCTTGTATATTCCAATGATGGCTTCCTGAAAATGCCCTAGGTCTTCATGAGCAAGCAAGTTGGATGCACACCCACTTAGTTTCTTTTGTTGAGCTTTCATATATTTATAGCTCTAGTGCATCTGTTGCATGGCAATCCCTACTCCTTGCATTGACATCAATTGATGGGCATCTCCATAGCCTAATGATTAGCCGCGTCAATGTGAGACTTTCGCCTTTTTGTCTTCTCACACAACCTCCATCATCATATTCTATTCCACCAATAGTGCAATGTCCATGGCTCACGCTCATATATTGCGTGAAAGTTGAGAGAGTTTGAAAAGGCTAAGTATGAAACAATTGCTTGGCTTGTCATCAGGGTTGTGCATGATGGGAGCATTTTGTGTGACGAAAATGAAGCATGGCCAAACTATATGATTTTGTAGGGATAAGCTTTCTTTGGCTATGTTATTTTGATTAGACATAACTGGTTGGTTAGCATGCTTGAAGTATTATTATTTTTATGTCAATATTAAAATTTTGTCTAGAACCTTTTGGATCTAAATATTCATGCCTTAATAAAGAGAAATACATTGAAAATTATGTTAGGTAGCATTCCACATTAAAAATTCCATTTTTGTCATTTACCTACTCGAGGCGAGCAGGAATTAAGCTTGGGGATGCTGATACGTCTCCAATGTATCTATAATTTTTTATTGTTCCAGGATATTATATTATCCATTCTGGATGTCTAATGGGCTTTAATATATGCTTTTATATTATTTTGGGGACTAACCTATTAACCGAAGGCTCAGTGCAAATTGTTGTTCTTTTGCCTATTTCGGTATTTCGCAGAACAGGAATATCAAACGGAATCCAAACGGAACAAAACCTTTGCGAGTATCTTTCTTGGAACAAACGCAATCCAGGAGACTTGGAGTGGAAGTCAGAGACGCAACGAGGAGTCCACGAGGCAGGAGGGCGCGCTGAGGGGGGTAGGCACGCCCCCACCCTCGTGGGCTCCTCGTAGCTCCACCAACCTACTTCTTTCGCCTACATATACTCTTATACCCTGAAAACATCCAGGGGAGCCACGAAACCACTTTTCCATCACCACAACCTTCATTACCTTTGAGATCCCATCTTGGGGCCCTTTCCGGCAATCTGCCGGAGGGGGATTCAATCACGGAGGGCTTCTACATCAATACCATAGCCTCTTCGATGATGTGTGAGTAGTTTACCACAGACCTTCGGGTCCATAGTTATTAGCTAGATGGCTTATTATCTCTCTTTGGTTCTCAATACAAAGTTCTCCTCGATATTCTTAGAGATCTATTCTATGTAATACTTTTTGCGGTGTGTTTGCCGAGATCCGATGAATTGTGGGTTTATGATCAAGATTATCTATGAACAATATTTGATTCATCTCTGAATTCTTATATGCATGATTTGATATCTTTGCAAGTCTCTTTGAATTATCAGTTTAGTTTGGCCTGCTAGATTGATATTTCTTGCAATGGGACAAGTGCTTAGCTTTGGGTTCAATCTTGCGGTGCTCGATCCCAGTGGTAGAAAGGGAACCGACACGTATTGTATTGTTGCCATCGAGGATAAAAAGATGGGGTTTATGTCATATTGCTTGAGTTGATCCCTCTACATCATGTCATCTTGCCTAATGCATTACTCTGTTCTTATGAACTTAATACTCTAGATGCATGCTAGATAGCGATCGATGTGTGGAGTAATAGTAGTAGATGCAGAATCGTTTCGGTCTACTTGACACGGACGTGATGCCTATGTTCATGATCATCCTAGATATTCTCATAACTATGCGCTTTTCTATCAATTGCTCGGCAGTAATTTGTTCACCCACCGTAATATATGCTATCTTGAGAGAAGCCACTAGTGAAACCTATGGCCCCCGGGTCTACTTTACATCATATTTTCGATCTATAATTCTAGTTTACTATTTATTTTGCAATCTTTACTTTTCAATCTATACAAAAAAAATACCAAAAATATTTATCTTATTATCTTTATCAAATCTCACTTTTGCAAGTGGCCGTGAAGGGACTAACAACCCCTTTATCACGTTGGTTGCAAGGTTCTTGATTGTTTGTGCAGGTACTAGGCGATTTGCGTGTAGTCTCCTACTGGATTGATACCTTGGTTCTCAAAAACTGAGGGAAATACTTACGCTACTTTGCTGCATCACCCTTTCCTCTTCAAGGGAAAACCAACGCATGCTCAAGAGGTAGCAGCCAGCTGACGGCAAGGAGCCCGGACGGCACAAGTGCTAGGTTAGGTATGTTAAGGGGTTAACGGCGTGCTTTGCCGTCCGCTGGCTGAGGGCAAAGACAATCGCACATTTGTCGTCTGCCAGCTGGCGGCATCATAGCGAAATAGGCCAGCCCCCAGGACGCTCTTCGCCATCCACCAGCAGACGGCAAAGTGACCAAATAGGCAAGCCAGGGTCCAAGGTTGCACAGGTAGCTGCCACGTGTCAGCTTTGCCGTCTGCTGGCTGATGGCAAAGCTCTTTTCCGTCTTCAAGCGGACGGCAAAGCTCCTGTATAGCCCCTGTTTTTTTTTTCTGTTTTTGTTATATCCTTGCATTTTCAGAAGACATAAATTATATATATAGTTTGAACCTCAAACATAGCCAATGTATCCATCATCTAGCAGTCCATCAATGCAACAGAACACATAGGGTATTAAAACGTCCAATACATACATAGTTTCATGGAGTTCATCAACATACATACATAGTTTCATGGAGTTATTCAACATACATTGTTTATCAACACAAAATCAAAACAGAAACTAAAACTAGCGGTCCATCAATCCAGCTTCCACGAAGTGAATCAAATCTGCAAAAATGGGAGTAAGCAAGTTAGAAGAAGAAGAAGAAGACTAGAAGAAGAAGAAGAAGACTAGAAGAAGAAGAAGAAAAAGAAGACTAGAAGAAGAAGAAGAAGGTTTTTACCCTTTTCCTTCTCATTCTTCTTTTTTTTATTCTTTCTTTTTCTTCTAATTCTTCTTCTATTCTTTCTTTTTCTCCTCTTCCTTGTTTTTCTTCTTCACATTCCTTATTTGTGTCATTTTAGAGCTTACATAGGTAATTATGCCATTTTTAGATAACTAAGCTTATTATGTCAATTTGGAGGGAATTAAGGTAAGTATAGGTCATTTATGTGCTAACATAAGTAATTATGCCATTTTTTAGTTAACGTAGGTAAAATGGATCAATTTGGAGCTAACCTAGCTAAAATGGATCATATTGGAGCTAACATAGGTAAAATGGATCATATAGGAGGTAAACTAGGTAAACTTGCTCATTTTGGAGCTAACCTAGGTAAAATGGATCATATTGGAGCAAACCTAGGTAAAATGGGTCATTTTGGAGCTAACGTAACTAATTATGCCATTTTTGAGTTAACTAAGCATATTATGCCATTTTTGACATAAGTAAGCTAAGTATAGGTCTTTATTTAGCTAATCTAGGTAACTAAGCACATTAGAGATAATTTAGTTAAGTATAGATCATTTTGGAGGTAAGTAAGCTAATTATGTCATTTTGTAGGAAGATTGGCTAAGTCTAGGTCATTATGGTAGCCATTTTGGAGGAAATAAAGCTTAGTCTAGGTATTTATGCATTTGGTAGGCAAAACACTAGAGAAATGTCACCATCATCACGGAGGTGAAGGGCCGGTCGGGTTTACGCCAGTGTCAGACGGTGAAGGACCGGTGGTGGTCGGGGTTGCGCCACTGCGAGAGGGAGAAGCGTCAGTCGATGCTTGTCGGGAGGCATGATGCACCAAAGATCATTTGCAATGTCTCATTAGCAAGATGCAATTAAAATGTGAACACTAGTAACTAATGACCATTCAGATGAAACCCACCGTGTCCGCTATAGCAATCTGAGGCATCGGCGGAGGGGTCTGACCGTTTTTCTCGCACACGGGCTGCACATTTTGATTTCATGAGTCAGTGATATTAGTTAGTAATGAAACGAACATTATATGCATGATTTGGCTAATAAATAGGAGAAACTTACCACGAGGAGCTCGTATAGGGCCCGGTGAGACGCGTTGTTCCGGTTCCTCTCCTCTTCCAGCATCCTAGTCGTCTTCTGCTACAGCTCGGTCTCCCTCTCCTTGGCTTGCCTGTTTGCCTCCGCCAGAAGCTCCTGGGCCCTAGCCTCGATGGCGAGGTCCACTGGCCGTGGTCGGGGCGGTATGTCAGGAAAATACCTCGCGCGTCGCTTTTTGATCTCCGGGAGACTGCTAGGACAACGCATCAGTCCATCCCCAATGGCTACCGAGCCATGTCTCCTCCCATCACCAGATAGCATCACGAGCTATGTATCAAAAGGACTCTGGCTCGGGTTGATGTCATCCCCTTTCGTCACCTTCCCCTAGTCTCTGTACCTCATGAGCTTGTTGTGGGAGGAGATGTTGGTGAAGCTCTCTGGATGATCGAGATCATCCTCAGAGAATGTCTTGGCCTTCTTGAACGGGGCCATATGGGACATGGCATACAGGTCGTACAGCGGTGGTACTTCCTTCTTGTTGTGTCTCGCCTAAAAGAGAGGAACAACATATTAGTTCAGGGCTGAAGCTAGCATGAAGAATGAAATTGCATGAATCGTTAATGGCTGAAACCACATACCCAGTGATCCCCGTACTCAAACATGTTGGAGCTCCCTTGATGGTGTGGCACACCTCACATTTTGGAACGCTTATCCCTGGCCTTGTTGTGTTCGGCTAGCCATTGGGGAGAGCACCACTCATCCACCAACGCCTCCCAACAGTCCATCAAATCCGCACACCATCTCGGGGGCACCTAAGTTTGGTAAAGAGAAATTTCACCGCTACGCCTATGAATGAAAACAAGGAAACTAAGTACAAGGCCTTAAGAATAGTTAATTACCTTCATGTACTTCTCCTTACTCAGATACTTGAGGCGGCACTTCTTCTTGGGCCTCCTAATGTTATTCGAGGCGTAGTAGTCTCGAACAGCCTGCACCTTAGCCTCGTCCCGTAAGTTCTGAAGTAGGCGCTGGCACTCAGCTTCGAGAACCCTAGCTGCCTCCGCCTCATGTTCCTCAGCAACCCTATACAAGGTCTGCAATCGAACAAGACAACATTGATTAGTACGATCACTAGGCAATGTTGATTTTTAGTTCTGTAAAGTAGAAATTACTGTCGGTGTCAAAACCGGCGGATCTCGGGTAGGGGGTCCCAAACTGTGCGTCTAAGGTCGATGGTAACAGGAGGCAGGGGACACGAAGTTTACCCAGGTTCGGGCCCTCTTTATGGAGGTAATACCCTACTTCCTGCTTGATTGATCTTGATGAATATGAGTATTACAAGAGTTGATCTACCACAAGATCGTAATGGCTAAACCCTAAAAGCCTAGCATGTATGACTATGATAATGATCGTCCACCCTCCGGACTAAGTCCTCTGGTTTATATAGACACCGGGAGGATCTAGGGTTACACAAGGTCGGTTACAAAGAAAGGAATCTACTTATTTGATCGTCAAGCTTGCCTTCCACGCCAAGGAGAGTCCCATCCGGACACAGGAGAGAGTCTTCGATCTTGTTTCTTCACAACCCATTAGTCTGGCCCATGTCCAATAGGCCGGCCGCCCGAGGTCCCCTTAGTCCATGACTCCCTCAGTAGCCCCTGAACCAGGCTTCAATGACGAGGTGTTCGGCGCGCAGATTGTCTTCGGCATTGTAAGGCGGGTTCCCCTTTCCGAATACTTCAGGATAGTCTTCGGACGAAACGACAGTGTCCGGACCTGCAACACAAGTACCACAGCCATAGAGTATAGTATTTTACGAGTCCAGTCTGCTGATAATAATTTCTATAACGTGACATCACGCTCGCCCGGTTATTTATTTCGAACCGTTTCCTATCCCGCCATTCCACGTTTTGAGGCACGTTGTTATTGGCACGTCATGTCGAAGCAGAGATCATGTCCCCTTATTATGGGATTCTCATCAATACGAGCATGGGTAACCTAACCGTTCTATTGGAAATATTCCTTAGGAACAGGAAAGTCTTCAGGCTCAGGAGGAGGCGTTCAATACCCGGTGCCTTTATAAAGGAACCAAGGGCCGTCTTTTTACGCCAAACCTCTCCTCAGCCTTTCCAGCCTCGAGTTCTAGCACCCAAGGTTCGACTTCATTGCTCCAAGCTTCCCCATCATGTCCGGACTCGGCCCTCAAGGTCGATGGGTGGCTTCCTCCGTTACAGAGGAGGATATCGCAAAGCTTCGGGCAGCCAGATACCTGACCGCGGAGATCCCCCACAGGCTTCCTGCTCAAGGACAGGTTATTTCGACCCCCAGATCCGGCGAGAGGGTCGTATTCATTTCTCACTTCCTCCGAGGGCTAGGGTTCGCTCTCCACCCCTTTGTTCAGGGGCTAATGTTTTACTACGGACTAGATTTTCACGATCTTGCTCCGGATTCCCTCCTCCACGTCTCAGCGTTTATCATCATGTGCGAGGCCTTCCTCCGAATCCCCCCACACTTAGGTCTATGGCTCAAGACCTTTAGTGTGAAGCCGAAGGTAGTCAACGGGGAATAGGCAGAGTGTGGCAGTGCTGTAGTAAGAAAGCTTACCAACACTCACTGGCCAAAAGGCTCTTTCACCGAAACTTCCAACCAATGGCAGCGAGAGTGGTTTTACATCACGGAACCCCGTAGTACCAAGTGGGCAGCTATACATGCGTTCCGTTCCGGCCCTCCATTACAGCTTGCATCATGGATCAATAAGGGGCTGGACTGGGGATCAGTTGATGAAGTGCAGACTCTACAGAGCCGCATCCGAACCCTCCTTGAGAAGGACATCGATCTTGTCGACGTGATTCAAGTAATGCTAGTCCGCCGAGCTCTACCATGCTAGCGTAGGCCTCTCCGCATGTGGGAGTTTAATCCGGAAGTACCACGAACCCTCCAACACTTCTTCGGCATTACGCACAAAGGGATGTGGGAGTTGTTTTTCGGGAAACGAAAACATTGGCCGGACACCACTGAGGACGCCGGCCTCGACTGCAACCGTCCAGATACCTCGGTAAGCACTTGACTTCTGAACACTTTATATTTAAGTATGTTGTAATACATTACTAAGAAAACTATCTTCTTCCAGGGCTGGATAAAGAAAGCAGAACTAATTAGGTGTTCGGCCCCCCTTCCCGAAGGCTCAGCGGATCCCATATTAACAAGGATGTTGGTCCTGGCTCCATATCAGATGCCTGTGAAGGAGAGCAAGGTGGAGAGTGGGAGGACCAAAGATGGCCTCCATCCTGAAGGTATATCAGACATTATGTCCGGGGAAATCAAAATTCCATCGTTCGAAGACAAAAATGAAGGGGAGGTCAACGTCTCTTCCCCCCATGGAAAGAGAAGGGCCGCATCTGAAAATTGGGAGGAAATGGCTCCTAAGCAAGGCAAGGTGCCTCTCTCGGGTGGCGCGGGCTTGGAGGACGACGTCATCGCGTGGTCCCCTGACGAGGACAATCCTCAGGCCAAATCGTAAGTGAACAAGGGTGTTTTAAATATGTCATGTTCCTTTCTTGTAACGTCTAGAATATATGCTTTTCGCAGTTCGGAACGCAATCTTCTTCAACAATCCTCTTCCTCGGGGGACCTTCTCCCGGAGATGATGGAAAGCGAGATGCCTCCACCGGTCCCCTCGCCCAATAGGGCAGACGACTTCGAGGTGTCGTCGCGGAGGGTCTCCCCCGATCAACAAGTGATGCAAGGGATGACGAAGACACTACTCGAAGGTGATACTTCGGTGGCCCAGGGTCCGGAGACCAACAATGGAGGTCCCGAGCAGTCCGGTCTACAGCCGGATGCGAATAAACGGATTCCTTTAAAGGGAGGCCGTATTCCTTTAGCAGCTTCCGGAGACCCAGAAGCGCCGGATATATTGACGAACATGCTGCGGCAGGCGTCTGTCTCAGAGGAACATCGTACCTTGATGGGCACAGTGGTTGAAAAGGTCCTGTCCGCGAAAAGCGGATTGAATGAGGCCTTCGTGGGCCTGCTAAGAGGTTTCGAGGTTTGTACTGTAAGATGTCCGAGTGTGTTTTATTCACAAAATACACCTATGTATAGATAGTAGCCCCTGAGACTCTGATTGGCTTCCCGAGGGAGGTGATCAGAGGATCAAAAGATATGCCCATGAAATAATCTGATCAATTGGAACACAGGCGTGACCTCCCCGGTAACTTCCTGGACTACAGAAGTTGCGGATTTGCAACACAAGATTGATGAGGCGGAAAATGATATCGCGCTTATCAATAGGCGACTTGACGAGGTGCAAGGTATGTTTTTGGGACAGCCATACTATGCATGTGTTTACAATATAAGCATGATGCAAAGATTTGTGTAATAAGATGTACATATCTCCAGATGGTGCTGCCGCGGTCGAGATCCTTCGAGCTGAGCTAGCCCAGGCCAAGGAGCAGGCCCGGATTAGTAATGCGGCTGCGGAAAAGGCATCTGCCGAGTTAAAGGCCGAACAGGCTGCTCGGCACCAATACGAGGAGAAAATATCCTTGATGACGCTTGAACTAAAGGAGGCCGCTAGCCGCTGCGGATTTCTCGAGAGGGATAATAAAGCCTAAACGGCTGACCTTGACAAGGCCTTGCAAGAGGCAAGAGAAGCCCGGTTCGAATCTAGAGTGGCCCGGGAGGAGATCCGGCAAGCTGGGGAGATTGTGGCTGGTAAGCCCTTTTTATTGCAAACTAAGTTCGGCGATCTGAATTATGCCCCGCTTAATCAAGTGTTGAGTTCTCCAGATGCTTTGTTGGATTTGCCGAAGAGTGCTTCCGATGCGGCGCAGTTTTACCAAGCGCAAGAACGGTATGCAACGGAGAAGCTTTTCTGGTCGCAATTTGGTGCGTCAAAGCGCCCATTGTTGCTAAACGAGCAGACGACCCAATGGGCAGAACTGCACCGATATCCAACGCTGCCATGAAAGACGTCGTAGTCCGGCTGTGGCCGACTGAGCCAATTCCGGATAGTTATTTTAGTTTGGTGCGGTGACTTGCTGCCACGATGCCGCGCATCGATGCCGTTAAGCGATCAACGTGTATTGAAGTTGCACGGATGGCCTTTGCCCGTGTGAAAACATACTAGACGAAGATGAAGGCCATCGATGTTGCAGCGAAGTGTCCACCCAAGGGCAAGGATCATCCCACACCAGAGCATTATTTTGAAGATGTCTTAGAGGCTGCCCGGTTGATAGAGGGTCAGTGCTCGAAAGATATGATATTCGAGTGAGATGTATTGACATTGTGAAAAACGGTATTATGAAATAATAAATTTTATTTTAGAGTTGCTTAAAAGCTTTGAATCCTCCTGTGCGGCCATTTTTATATGATCTAAAAGATTTCCAGTCGTCGTCTTCAACCCCCTCGTAGGAAATACGGGGGTGTTCGGAAAAGCAATTGATCACTCTTAACCCAACGTCTTGGTCGAAAAAGGAGGTGTCAATGCGGTGAACTAGGCAATCGGACTATAGGGCGTTAACACTTTCACTTAGCCATAGGAGTTTTATGGTGGATCTACGATATAGATCCTGTTATGTACGCAGTTATCCCAATGCGGTGCGTTACATGTATGACCTGAAAGAAGGTCCTTCGTATAATACGGGGGAATCTCAAAAGATCATGTTAAGTCATCGAGCGGTTGACCAGCTCTCACGCATCATGACAGTCAGTTTTCGGCTTTCTCTACTGACGTGTTTGACCAGATGAACCAGAAACATAATCGCAGTAGTTCTCCCTTTACTACCCTAGCCGATAGAGCGGAACGTAAGGTAGCAAGCACACGATCCGGGCAACCCAACTATTGACCCAAGACATGATTCAGAGCTAATGCATGTAAGGCCGAGCTCACGATGCCGAAGTTTGCTATGAAGTTGTTCGGACTTTATTGGCAACATATTTTGTTCCTATGCCAAGCCCCTGGCAAGGTATGCCGGGGTGGGTGTGTGAAACAACCAAAAGGATCAAAATTCGATTCTTTATAGAAAACTGAATACCGGATACGGAGTATATTCACTAGAACCTAAGTGACATGCCAATTGTCATTTTATAGATAATAACGCCACAACCCCGGCTATTTTGACATGCTAGGGGTCGGTGGCTGAGGAAACATGCACTTTACAGGCTCGAAGAATAGAGAGTGTGGTCTACAAAAAGTTATTTTGGACCTCTTGTCGCACATCTGCGCCGCCTTTCCTCAGTGGAGGGCTCCTTAACAGGAGTAGCCTTTGGGTGAATTTATCAACCCGGACTCTGATACCGTCCATGAGATGACCAGCCTTTGCGCTACCTGTGGCGAAGGATGATGGAAAAGAAAAGGTGATTTAAAAAGAGGAAAAAGGAAGTAGTTTATGGGAGTACTTGTAGATCCGTCCGTGTTGTGCTTCTGCCGATGCCCAAGCTATTTGAAGTGCATAGTTATGTATGCGCGGTACATATTTCGCAGGTATATGAGGCGAACGGCGGAAGCCGAACTGCTAGTCCTGCTCTGAACTTGGTCGATCCTGTTGAATGGAGACCGGTGGCTTAATGGTCAAAAAGTTATGAGGTTTAATTAGACCGCCTTGTACTTTGGCTGAGGGCGTCGTAGTGTGATCCTCAGTCTGGAGGGAGTGTTTCTCCTGCTCCCCTATAGAATTCTGTGTCATGTATACCATATTCACTGTTTTTTTACTTCAGGAGGAAATTGCTTCTGACCCCCGGTATTTGGTTGGTGACCCTCTTCGTCGTCGCTATCGCCCGGCGGCCTCCTCTCCTTGTGTTCGGCGTTGAGCTTGCCGGCCTGCTTGAAGACCCAACAGCTTCCATTGGTTTGATTAGCTGGTTTATCGGGGTGTCCATGAATCTGGCAGGGCCGGTCCAATATCTTGTCCAAATTTGATGGAAAATCTCTATTTTCCTTGAATGGCTTCTTCCGTTGACCGGATTTGGGTCTGCTGAATCCGGCGTTGACCGCTGTGTCATGCGTTCTTTCATTATCACGGTGGTGCTTGTTTTTGCTGCGTCGTGGTCTGCATTGTTGTCCCGGACTTCGGAAGTGCCCGGATCGCTGGCATTGTTGCTTACGAGCGAACCAGCTGTCTTCTCCCACGCAAAAATGGGTCATCAGAGCGGTAAGGGCTGGCATGGATTTTGGTTTTTCTTGACCAAGGTGGCGAGCGAGCCACTCGTCCCGGACGCTGTGCTTGAAGGCCGCTAGGGCTTCCGCGTCCGGACAGTCAACAATTTGGTTCTTTTTAACTAAGAACCTAGTCCAGAGCTTCCTGGCTGACTCTCCGGGTTGCTGGACAATGTGACTTAAGTCATTGGCATCTAGTGGCCGGACATATGTACCTTGGAAGTTGTCGAGGAAAGCCTCTTCCAAGTCCTCCCAGTTACCAATAGAATTTTTAGGCAGACTGTTTAGCCAATGCCGAGCTGGCCCTTTGAGTTTTAGAGGGAGGTATTTGATGGCGTGGAGGTCATCTCCACGAGCCATATGAATGTGGAGAATAAAGTCCTCGATCCACATCGTAGGGTCAGTTGGTCCCTCGTATGATTCAATATTTACGGGTTTCAACCCTTCTGGGAATTCGTGATCCATTACTTCGTCAGTGAAGCAAAGTGGGTGTGCGACGCCTCTATATCGGACCGCATTGCGACGCAGCTTCGATGGAGTCCGTCTGCGGTGTTCAGCCCGTGCATGACTAGGCTTGTCACATCCGAATAGATAGCCGTCGACGCGTACCGAGGTACGTCCTCGCGATCCGTAGATTGATCTAGTATGCCCTGCTCTGTTGTTCAGGTGTTACTGGAGGTCATATGTGTGACCACGAGTTGTTTTGTCTTTGCCTTTATAGTGAGGCGGGGCGGGCTGGTGTTTGGCTTGAGTTGCCACTTTATCCCGACCACGTGGTAGTCAGACAGCCTCATTGCATGATGATGGTATGGGCTCCAACACCTCATCATCAAACTCAAGTAGCAGCTTGCACTTCGGGTAACCTTTGGCTGGGCGCTTAAGGCCGTATTCTTCGGCTGCCGGGACATCCATCCATCTATCATTTAACAGGTCTTGATCAGCTTGAAGTTGCTGCTGCTTCTTTTTCAGGCTTCTTGCGGTGGCTATTAGCTGGCGCTTGAAGCGCTCCTGCTCGAGAGATTCTTCAGGCACGATGAAATCCTCGTTGCCGAGGCTCACCTCATCCTCGGAGAGCGGAAGATAATTACTGTCCTCCGAGTCTTCGTTGATGGCCTGATCGTCCGGGCTAACTTGCCCATCTTCCCGTTCTTCTTGTTCAGGAGTTGCTTCAACGCGGTCTTCATTATCGTCGACACCGTCAGGAGTATTATCTTCTCCTGTGCCGGTATTGCTATCCTTTGCATGACGTGACTTAGAGTGGCGCCGCTGACGTCGGCGCTTAGGCTGTGTCCGAGGAGGTTTGTCCTCGACTGGATCTTCTTTGTCGTCTTCTTTAGATTCTTTAGGCGTATCCACCATATATACGTCGTATGAAGAAGTGGCCGTCCAGTGTCCGGTAAACGGCGGGTTTTGGCCATGTTCCTCGTCTGCATCGTTGTCCATACCATCGATGTCTTCGGAGCTGTAATCGAGCATGTCTGTTAAGTTTTCGACAGTGGCTATAAAGTGGGTGGCGGGTGGGGAGCGAAATTCCCTGTCATCAGCTTCTAATTCGAATCGGATATAGTTCGGCTGTGAATCCCCCGCTAAGGATTGATTTTTTAATGAATTCAGCACATCGCCCAAGGGTGACTGCCGGAAGATGTCCACGGCGCTGAATTCGGTGATCGATAACCGATCATGCTCGACACGCACGAATGCACATGGTTCAGAACTTTTAACCGGAAACGAGCCCGAGGTTCCGGTGACACAGGCATTATCAGAGGTTTGGTCTGTGTGCGGCTCCAACGTCGTGGAGTCTGTGGCTTCCGTGGCGGGGTTAAGCTTCCTGTCCTCGGATGGCGTGACCTGCTCCGGATCTAAGGCCAGAGCGGTCACAGGTGCAATTTCCTGGGTATGGCCCGATGACAGATCTAAGTCACGTTCATCAAGGTGATGGGGATAGATTTTTGTGGTATCGAATCCGTCGAAGATCAAGTCTCTGCGGATATCCCCAACATAGTTCAAGCTCCTGAATCTGACCTGACGGCCAGGGGCGTAGCTGTCGATCTGCTCCAGATGGCCAAGCGAGTTGGCCCGCAGTGTGAAGCCGCCGAACACGAAGATCTGTCCGGGAAGGAAGACCTCCCCTTGGACAGCGTCATTGTGGATGATTGAAGGAGCCATCAAACCTTTTGAGGATGGCAAAGTGGAACTCTCAATGAAAGCACCAATGTCGGTGTCAAAACCAGCGGATCTCAGGTAGGGGGTCCCAAACTATGCGTCTAAGGTCCATGGTAACTGGAGGCAGGGGACACAAAGTTTACTCAAGTTCGGGCCCTCTCTAAGGAGGTAATACCCTACTTCCTGCTTGATTGATCTTGATGAATATGAGTATTACAAGAGTTGATCTACCACGAGATCGTAACGGCTAAACCCTAAAAGCCTAGCCTGTATGACTATGATAATGATCGTCCTCCCTCCGGACTAAGTCCTCCGGTTTATATAGACACCGGGAAGATCTAGGGTTACACAAGGTCGGTTACAAAGAAAGGAATCTAATTATTTGATCGCCAAGCTTGCCTTCCACGGCAAGGAGAGTCCCATCCGGACACAGGAGAGAGTCTTCAGTCTTGTTTCCTCACAGCCCATTAGTCCGACCCATGTCCAACAGGCCGGCCGCCCGAGGACCCCTTAGTCCATGACTCCCTCAATTACCCAAAACCGTCGCCTCACAATGTCGGCCACCGTATCGCACACGACACCGTAGACCTCTCCTCTGGCGGGGCCGGGGCAGCCACGTACAGCTCCCAGCTCATTGCTAGCTGTGGAGCCTGACCCTCACCGGGCAACGTGACCCACCCCGGGAAGTGGTGCTGGACTAGAGTACCAAGGACCTGGTTGGGCCTGCGGACACCATCGGGGTGTATCCAACCCCTGCAGTATGACAAGGCCAACACATTAGATATTAATTTGAAGAAACATGAAGGACAAAGGTTAAAACAGAGTAAATGCACTTACTTCTCCCCGTTAGGCTGAATCAACTACCTCTGATCACGGGTCGCCGGCACAGCCGGAAGCTTTGTACCACCACGTTGGTACACCTTCTTGGCCCGCTCAACCAGCTTGCCATCACTAAAACTATCGTCAGACCAGGTCTCCTCGCCATCAGCATAGCCACTAGTCTCCGGAGTCACCTGGGATGAAGACTCTGGGACCGGAGTCTCGTAGGACAAAGACTCTGGGGCCTGAGTCTCCTGCGACGAAGGCTCGGCGACACGAGGCTCGTCAGCCCAAGGCTTGTGGACCTGAGTCTGAGATGGGTCCAAGTCTGATGGCTCCACCTGAGATGGAGCACTCCGGTTGTCCGGAGAATCAGCTTCGGGTGGCGGCGAGGAAGGCACAATAGCCTTCCTACCTCTCCCGCCGCCACGCCCACCTCTAGATCCCCTCTTCGTCTTCGCCCGACCTCTCCCGGCCAAAGAAGAAGGGCCCGCCAGTCTCGCCATGCTATCTACGAGCACTCTATGAAGCTGTTGGGGTGGAATATAGCCACCCCTCCCAGCACGCGCCGAGGAAGAAGGAGGCTCGGAGCGCTCTCGACCCGCGCCCACCATCTGTCAACACCTGCAATGACAAAGAGTAAACGAAATTAGTACAACATAAACATAATAAAAAAATTGGTGGGCGAAAACAACACCTAAAAAATCCATCAAAAACCCTTTTCTGATATTTCAAGCTTTTGGAATATTTACAAGTATGCCATATTTGGTTATCTTGCCAAGTATCATCTCTTGGAGAACAAGATGACATCACCATCACACTAATTGTAACACCCTCAATGCGATTATAGCTCCCACGTGTTGAGGCACGACTTAGAGACATAATCGCATTGAAGGCATATGTCGCAAGTTAGGCAATCTTCACAACATCCCATGTAATATAAATAATAAAGGGAAGATAACATAGTTGGCTTACACTCGCCACGTCAATCAAGTACATAAATAACATTACATCATCCAAACACTCATGGCCCGACTACGGCGCCAAAATGAAAGAGAACCCAACATGCGACATGGTCCCAATCACCCCCAACTGGGCACCACTACTGATCATCGGGAAAGGAAACATAGTAACGTTGTGAGTCTTCGTCGAACTCCCACTTGAGCTCATACGCGTCTCCTGGAGCGGAATCATCAGGCCCTGCATCTGGTGTAATAGTAATCTGTGAGCCACAGGGACTCAGCAATCTCGCACCCTCGCGATCAAGACTATTTAAGCTTATAGGCAAGGTAAAATATGAGTGGAGCTGCAGCAAGCGACTAGCAAGTATGGTGGCTAACTTATTCGCAAAGGAGAGCGAGAAAAGGAGGCAAAGCGCGAGCGAGAAACTAGAGAGCAACCTGCGCAAACATGACTCCAACACCGTGTCCACTTCCCGGACTCCGCCGAGAAGAGGCCATCACAGTAACACACTCGGTTGATTCATTTTAATTAATTAAGGTTCAAGTTATCTACAACCGGACATTAACAAATTCCCATCTGCCCATAACCACGGGCACGGCTTTCGAAAGTTCAAATCCCTGCAGGGGAGTCCCAACTTAGCCCATGACAAGCTCTCACGGTCAACGAAGGAATAGACCTCCTCCCAAGACGTTCCGATCAGACTCGGTATCTCGGTAATTCAAGACACTTCGACAGGTTAAAACAAGACCAGCAACACCGCCCGAATGTGCCGACAAATCCCGATAGGAGCTGCACATATCTCTTTCTCAGGGAACACTCAGATTGTCTTAGGTACGGGTAGGCCAGCATAGAGTTGCCCCTGGTGGCCACCGGTAGCTGACAGGTGGACCAACACTCAGAGGAGCACTAGCCCGGGGGGGTTAAAATAAGATGACCCTTGAGTCTGCAGAACCCAAGGGAAGGAAAAGGCTAGGTGGCGAATGGTAAAACAAAGGTTGGGCATTGCTGGAAAAGCTTTAATCAAGGCGAACTATCAAGGGGTTCCCATTATAACCCAACCGCGTAAGGAACGCAAAATCCGGGAACATAACACCGATATGACGGAAACTAGGGCGGCAAGAGTGGAACAAAACACTAGGCGAGAGGCCGAGCCTTCCACCCTTTACCAAGTATATAGATGCATTTAAGATAATAAGATAATATAATGATATCCCAACAAGTAAAAATAAATGATGTTCCAACAAGGAATGGCCTCCAATCTTCACCTGCAACTAGCAACGCTATAAGAGGGGCTAAGCAAGGCGGTAACATAGCCAATCAACGGTTTGCTAGGACAATGTTGGGTTAGAGGTTTGACATGGCAAATTGGGAGGCCTGCAAGCAAGTGGTAGGCATTGTAGCAATGGCACAGCAAAAGAGCGAGCAAACTAGCATAGCAAAGATAGTAGTGATTTTGAGGGTATGATCATCTTGCCTGCAAAGTTGTCAGAGTTGACTGGATCCTCGAAAGCAAACTCAACGGGCTCCTCGTTAGCGCACTCGTCTCCCGGCTCTACCCAAACAAGACAAACAAGCAACAAGGACACAATCAACCACGTGCAAGAACAAGCAATATGATGAAATGATGATATGCTATGCGGGATGCCAAATGCAAGATATGACAGGAAATGCATGAACCTGGCCTCAACATGGAAATCCAAGCGTTCCACTGGAAAGACGAGATGAAATCGCTTGAAAACGATATAAAGAATGCCGGAATCGGAGTTACGGTTTAGAAATGGCAAGCGATTCAAAAATGACACCGGCCTGCGATTTACAGCAAGTAGGCCTCTAAATGCAATGAAATGAACATGCTACAGCACCCAAACATGACAACAAAATACATGGCAGGGATGCACACAAGATGCTTAACAAAAGTCTAGCATTGAGCTACGGCCAATTCATCCATTAGGAGGCTCAAACAAGCATGGCAAAAACGCAAATGGCAAACAGATCTCAGACTTAGTGAAATTAACACATGTCTGGAATTTCAGATCATATAGCCCTCTTCGGAGCAACAAAACAACATGCTACAGGACCTGAACATGACAAAGAAAGACATGGCATGGAGCTACTCAACAATCTTAACAAAAGTCCCTTAGTGACCTTGAGCCAAAAGGGATCACAAAATATACTAACAAGCACACGAACATAGCAAGAACATAATCAGTTTTCAGACTTGGTGAAAACTGGGACATGCTGAAACATAACTCACGGAGGCATGTTTACGAGCTCGATGCACTCACCACGGTGCAAGTCATGGAAAGACAATCATACATCCCTTAAGAAGGCACAAAATTCAAGCTATACATGGCAAGAACAATGACATAGCATGCACGAATTAACTACAATAACATCGGCAAAATTGCAAACAAGTTGACGATCTGCCCAGATTCGCAACTAAGCAAAAGTAGAGCTCGATTGACTCAATCTAGGGTGCTCCATATATGCAAACAAAGATATGGATGGATAGAGCACTACAATATTAACAAAACCCCTTTACTGATCATCCTCAAAAGAGGCACGGATCACTAGGAAACAACATGAACATATGGCATCATGAGATAAACAATCCCAGGACTTAGTGAAATTACTGTCCCTGAAAACAGAATTAGCAAGTGCATCACTTTGCAAGCTTGCACAAGTCACCACACACATCCTAAAAATACATGGGTTGCACCTCCGGAAAGATGACAAAACCCTAAACAAAACACATGTAGAACTCACGGGCATATCATGCACACAATAATCATGGCAAAAATGACAAAAGTGCTAAACGGAGTAGCAGATCTGATAATTAACTCAAGTAGGCCTCTTCTAATAGCATTTCGGGCATCAAGATGAGCTCAAATGAAAATGATGCAATGGAATGAAATGATGTACTCTCTGAGATGAACATTTTGATATGCTATATGCATGAATCGGAGCCACGGATGCAAAGTTACGGAGCCGCGAACATAGGCATATGAACTAAAAATATCAGGGACTTAGACGAAATTTACCCCGCGCGATCTAGGGTTTACTGTTCACCGGCGGCGGATCTCGAGCTCGCCGGTGACGCGGGACTTGCCGGAGGGAAGGGGGGTCGCCGGGGACTTGGGCGCCGACGACCGAGGCGATGAGACGGCGACCTCTGAAAAGAATCCCAAAACTTCGAGGTAAAGATGCTGCCACGGTCTGAAGAGATCACTTGAGGAATACCATGCAGAGAGACAATACGAGAGGTATATAGTTCCGCCAATTGAGCTGCAGTGATTGACTCTTTGATAGGCAGAAAATGAGCCACTTTGGTGAGTTTGTCGATGACAACGAATATAGCATCATTGCCACGCTTGGACTTTGGAAACACAGTCACGAAGTCCATTTCAATGTGGTCAAACTTTCATTCTGGAATGGCAAGAGGTTGGAGGAGACCAGCTGGCCTTTGGTGTTCTGCCTTCACTCTTCTGCAGACATCACATTCATTCACGAATTGAGCGATCTCGCGCTTCATTCAAGTCCACCAATAAGCTTGCTTGAGGTCCTGATACATCTTCGTGCTCCCACGGTGGATGGAGAGGAGAGAATTGTGAGCCTCGTTCAAGATCAGTTTACGGGGGTCACCTTTGGGTACAACAATACGATCCTCTAAGAAGAGAGTGTCCTTGTTATCAAGGCGGTAGCACTTGTACTTGGGTTGACTCTTGGCAATCCCAATCTTCACCTTTTTCACCATAGCATCAAGTAGCTGGGCTTGGCGAATCTGGTCTTCTAAGGTAGGAGAGACTTGAAGGTTGGCGAGGAAACCTTGAGGAACAACTTGCAGATTAAGTTTGCGGAAAGCTTCACAAAGCTCGGGTTGATAAGGCTTAAGAATGAGACTGTTGCAGTAGGCTTTCCTGCTCAAAGTGTCAGCAATCACATTGGCCTTGCCTGGAGTATACTCGATACTCGGATTATACTCTTGAATCATTTCGACCCATCGAGTTTGCCTGAGGTTGAGATTAGGCTGAGTGAAGATGTACTTGAGACTCTTGTGATCAGTGAAAATGTCCACTTTTCTTCCCAATAGAAGATGTCTCCAAGTCAAAAGAGCATGCACAACTGCCGCCAACTCGAGATCATGAGTGGGGTAGTTCTTCTCATTAGGCTTCAACTGGCGAGAGGTATAAGCAACAACTTTCTTCTCTTGCATCAACACTGCGCCAAGACCTTGGAGAGAGGCATCACAAAAGACCTCGTACGGCTTGGATTCATCAGGCAGAGTCAGAACTGGAGTAGTGAGCAATTTCTCTTTCAAAGTGTTGAAAGCAATATCACACTCCGGAGACCAAACGTACTTGACGTGCTTCTGAAGAAGATTTGAGAGAGGCTTCGCGATCTTGGAAAAGTTTTCAACGAATCTTCGGCAATAGCTTGCGAGACCGAGAAAACTACGGAGTTGCTTCACATTCTGAGGAGGTTCCCAATTCACAATTGCAGACACCTTCTCAGGATTCACGGCAATGCCCTTGGCAGAGATGATATGACCAAGATAAAGAACCTCATCAAGCCAAAATTCACACTTGGAGAACTTGGCGTAGAACTTGTGTTCTCTGAGCTTATCAAGAACCAAACGCAAGTGCTTGGCATGATCTTCCTTGTTCTTCGAGAAAACCAGAATGTCGTCGAGATAGACCAAAACGAAGTCATTTGTGTAGGCGTTGAAGATAAAATTCATCATGCGAGAGAACGCCGGAGGAGCGTTGGCGAGGCCAAAAGACATGACAGTGTATTCATATGAACCAAAGCTTGTTCTGAATGCTGTCTTGGGAATATCTTCTTCACGAATGCGAATCTGGTGATAACCCATACGGAGATCAAGCTTGGAGAATACTTGGGCACCTTTGAGTTGTTCGAACAGCTCATTGATGTTGGGAAGTGGGTATTTGTTCTTGATGGTCTTCTTGTCCACTGGACGGTAATCAACATAAAGTCGGTCCGTTCCATCCTTCTTCTTCACAAAAAGAACACCACAACCCCACGGAGAAGAACTAGGCCGGATGAGACCCATTTTCTCTTGAACATCGAGTTGCTTCTTCAGCTCCTTCAACTCTTCAGGTCCGAGCTTGTAAGGACGTTTGCACACAGGTTCCGTGCCAGGCTCAAGATCAATAACGAATTCAACTGGCCGGTGCGGAGGCATTCCTGGGAGCTCTTCTGGAAAGACGTCTTGATATTCACAAACGACTGGAATTTGCGAGGTAGCATCCAATTCACCCCTTTCGTTGAGAGAAAACAGACGGATGGTATTATCCCGAGCGGCAAAGACAATTACATCCTCAGACGAATGAGTCAATTGAATCTGCCTGGTTGCACAATCAAGCTGAGCCTTGTGCTTAGAAAGCCAATCCATTCCGAGAATAAGATCAATATCCGAGTCACCAAGAACCGTAGGAGAAGATAGAAACCTGTAGTCTCCCAAGGTGATAGTAACATCCGGGGCAATGGAGTTAGCATGCATGCGCTTATCGGGAGAGACAACTGCTAAAGGACTAGGCAAAATTTGCAAAGGCAAACCATGCTTAGATGAAAACGTCTCGAGATGAAACAATGCGATGCACCCGTGTCAAAAAGAACTTTTGCAGGAACATCGTTAACAGGAAGGTTACCCATGATGACATCTGACGAGATCCTCTGCCTGAGCTGCATTCATCAAGTTGACCTTGGCATGCTTGGGCTTATGCTTGACCACAGCTGTACTTGCCGATCTGATAGGAGGAGGAGGAGGAAGACGCCTCTGGTTGAGACACTTGTTGGCATAGTGACCCTTCTGTTGGCACTTGTTGCACGTGACCTCTGAAAGCGGACGGTGGTACGGAGCACTCGATCTTGGAGCTTGAGACAAAGTCTTGTTCTGAAAGCCAGGGTTGGGTGGGTGGGAAGAACCACTGCCACCTTTGCTCCTCTACTGATACGGCTGACGGAACGGAGAAGGAGGAAGCCAATACTTCTGCTGCTTGGCCACTTGAGTAGAGGAAGAAGGAGTAACATCTCTGACTCGCTTCTTGGAAGCATCACACCTCAACTGAGCAGCCTCTTGCTTCAGTGCCATGTTGTAGAACTCATCGTATCTCAAGGGCTCAAAGAGAACAAGAGCTAGCTGAATTTCCTCTCTGAGACCTCCCCTGAACTGATATATCATGCTCTTCTCATCAGGGACGTCCTGCTTGGCAAAGCGGACGAGCTTCTGGAACAACTTGTTGTAGTCATAGACAGACAAAGAGCCTTGCTTCATATTGCGGAATTCCTCACGCTTGCTTTCAACCATGCTCTGCGGAATATGATGAGCTCGGAAATCTCGACGGAAATCATCCCAAGTGATAACATGTCCACCTCGGGAATCCTTGTAGTGCTGGACCATTCTGCAGCTTGATCTTTGAGTTGGAAGGAAGCGAACTTAACAAAGTCCTCAGGCCTGACGTTACTGCACTCGAAATGCTTACACAGATCCACAAGCCAATCGTCAGCATCGGTTGCCTCAAACCAATTGCTGAAAGTCTTTGGCCCGTTAGCAAGGAACTGGTTGAGTGTAGCAAAGTGATTCTGATTGCTGCCTTGATTCCCTTAGCTGCCTTGATTGCGCTCTTGAAGAATTTGCATGATCAATTGTGTGTTTGCATTGGTTGCGGCCATCACAGCTTGCCATGCCTCTGGAGGAGGGGGAGGTGGTGGCGGATCAGGATTCGGAGTCGTGCGCATTGGGGGAGCCATCCTGAAGAGGTTGACCACCATTAGCACATTGGTAGATAAATATTGAATCTGAATCCAACGGAATGAAAATTGCAACATATAGTCTTCACATCCGAACAAAATTAACGAATGCATTCCTCTTGAAATGGTCACATATCCATAAATTGAGAAGCCACGTAGAATTAAGGTAGATAAATAAATCAACAAGGTACGGATCAAGAACGAATAATCGGTAAGAAATCCCAATCTCAAACCAATATCCGTGGAAGAAAAACTAGAGCTACTAGAATTCCCACCTATGAAACTCCCGAACCTTTCCGGTTATGCAATCAGGTGTTGGGGATACAGGGGAAGCATAATATCTCACCCAAACTAGCAAACCTACATCCAGCTGTATCCATCCTTCAACACATAACCAAGAAACCTTCGGAAACCATCTACCTCAACCTTCGAAAAGCATCCGTTATACAAGTTATGGCGATACTCCCGAACTCCCGCCCAGTACTGGGTGGCGTCGAGGTTATCTCACCAACGAACTGCATAAAAGAGATTTTCGATGTCGGCGTACTAGACTCAGGTATTCCAGAACTGCAACGATAAAATTATGATGACAACACCTCAGAGCTCAACTCCCCGGGACACTTCCACTAAACCCCTGACAGGAGGCACCAAGACAATGTTCTCATCATAAAACCATCGGAACGCTTGCAAGATACCTGCGTGATCCTAAAAAAAATTTAGTGAAATTTGAGTAGAGAAGAGTCAAAACTCTACGTCAGGATGCCTTACCAGAGCGATGAGGAGACTGGGAAGTAAAAAGAATTCCTAAACTCTCCGATATATAATTCCTAAAAGACTCAAAACATTTTCCTAGACACAACTCGGCCGCTAAAACGATCAAGCAATGGGGCTCCTAAGGTCGGGGAAGGCTCTGATTACCAACTTGTAACACCCTCGATGCGATTATAGCTCCCACGTGTCGAGGCACGACTTAGAGACATAATCGCATTGAAGGCATATGTCGCAAGTTAGGCAATCTTCACAACATCCCATGTAATATAAATAATAAAGGGAAGATAACATAGTTGGCTTACACTCGCCACGTCAATCAAGTACATAAATAACATTACATCATCCAAACACTCATGGCCCGACTACGGCGCCAAAATGAAAGAGAACCAACATGCGACATGGTCCCAATCACCCCCAACTGGGCACCACTACTGATCATCGGGAAAGGAAACATAGTAACGTTGTGAGTCTTCGTCGAACTCCCACTTGAGCTCATACGCGTCTTCTGGAGCGGAATCATCAGGCCCTGCATCTGGTGTAATAGTAATCTGTGAGCCACAGGGACTCAGCAATCTCGCACCCTCGCGATCAAGACTATTTAAGCTTATAGGCAAGGTAAAATATGAGTGGAGCTGCAGCAAGCGACTAGCAAGTATGGTGGCTAACTTATTCGCAAAGGAGAGCGAGAAAAGGAGGCAAAGCGCGAGCAAGAAACTAGAGAGCAACCTGCGCAAACATTACTCCAACACCGTTTCCACTTCCCGGACTCCGCCGAGAAGAGGCCATCACGGTAACACACTCGGTTGATTCATTTTAATTAATTAAGGTTCAAGTTATCTACAACCGGACATTAACAAATTCCCATCTGCCCATAACCGCGGGCACGGCTTTCGAAAGTTCAAATCCATGCAGGGGAGTCCCAACTTTGCCCATGACAAGCTCTCACGGTCAACGAAGGAATAGACCTCCTCCCAAGACGTTCTGATCAGACTCGGTATCTTGGTAATTCAAGACACTTCGACAGGTTAAAACAAGACCAGCAACACCGCCCGAATGTGCCGACAAATCCCGATAGGAGCTGCACATATCTCTTTCTCAGGGCACACTCAGATTGTCTTAGGTACGGGTAGGCCAGCCCAGAGTTGCCCCTGGTGGCCACCGGTAGCTGACAGGTGGACCAACACTCAGAGGAGCACTGGCCCGGGGGGGTTTAAAATAAGATGACCCTTGAGTCTGCAGAACCCAAGGGAAGGAAAAGGCTAGGTGGCGAATGGTAAAACCAAGGTTGGGCATTGCTGGAAAAGCTTTAATCAAGGCGAACTATCAAGGGGTTCCCATTATAACCCAACCGCGTAAGGAACGCAAAATCCGGGAACATAACACCGATATGACGGAAACTAGGGCGGCAAGAGTGGAACAAAACACTAGGCGAGAGGCCGAGCCTTCCACCCTTTACCAAGTATATAGATGCATTTAAGATAATAAGATAATATAATGATATCCCAACAAGTAAATAAATGATGTTCCAACAAGGAACGGCCTCCAATCTTCACCTGCAACTAGCAACGCTATAAGAGGGGCTGAGCAAGGCGGTAACATAGCCAATCAACGGTTTGCTAGGACAATGGTAGGTTAGAGGTTTGACATGGCAATTTGGGAGGCTTGCAAGCAAGTGGTAGGCATCGTAGCAATGGCACAGCAAAAGAGAGAGCACACTAGCATAGCAAAGATAGTAGTGATTTCGAGGGTATGATCATCTTGCCTGCAAAGTTGTCAGAGTTGACTGGATCCTCGAAAGCAAACTCAACAGGCTCGTCATTAGCGAACTCGTCTCCCGGCTCTACCCAAACAAGACAAACAAGCAACAAGGACACAATCAACCACGTGCAAGAACAAGCAATATGATGAAATGATGATATGCTATGCGGGATGCGATGCGGGATGCCAAATGCAAGATATGACAGGAAATGCATGAACCTGGCCTCAACATGGAAATCCAAGTGTGCCGCTGGAAATATGAGATGAAATCGCTTGAAAACGATATAAAGAACGCCGGAATCGGAGTTACAGTTTGGAAATGGCAAGCGATTCAAAAATGACACCGGCCTGCGATTTACAGCAAGTAGGCCTCTAAATGCAATGAAATGAACATGCTACAGCACCCAAACATGACAACAAAATACATGGCAGAGATACGCACAAGATGCTTAACAAAAGTCTAGAACTGAGCTACGGCCAATTCATCCATTAGGAGGCTCAAACAAGCATGGCAAAAACGCAAATGGCAAACAGATCTCAGACTTTGTGAAATTAACACATGTCTGGAATTTCAGATCATATAGCCCTCTTCGGAGCAACAAAACAACATGCTACAGGACCTGAACATGACAAAGAAAACATGGCATGGAGCTACTGAACAATCTTAACAAAATTCCCTTAGTGACCTTGAGCCAAAAGGGATCACAAAATATACTAACAAGCACACGAACATAGCAAAAACATAATCAGTTTTCAGACTTGGTGAAAACTGGGACATGCTGAAACATAACTCACGGAGGCATGTTTACGAGCTCGATGCACTCACCACGGTGCAAGTCATGGAAAGACAAGCATACATCCCTTAAGAAGTCACAAAATGCAAGCTAGACATGGCAAGAACAATGGCATAGCATGCACGGATCAACTACAATAACATCGGCAAAATTGCAAACAAGTTGACGATCTGCCCAGATTCGCAACGAAGCAAAAGTAGAGCTCGATTGACTCAAGCTAGGGTGCTCCATATATGCAAACAAAGACATGGATGGATAGAGAACTACAATATTAACAAAACCCCTTTACTGATCATCCTCAAAAGAGGCACGGATCACTAGGAAACAACATGAACATATGGCATCATGAGATAAACAATCCCAGGACTTAGTGAAATTACTAAGTCCCTGAAAACAGAATTAGCAAGTGCACCACTTTGCAAGTTTGCACAAGTCACCACACACATCCTAAAAATACATGGGTTGCACCTCCGGAAAGATGACAAAACCCTAAACAAAACACATGTAGAACTCACGGGCATATCATGCACACAATAATCGTGGCAAAAATGACAAAAGTGCTAAACGGAGTAGAAGATCTGACAATTAACTCAAGTAGCCCTCTTCTAACAGCATTTCGGGCATCAAGATGAGCTCAAATGAAAATGATTCAATGGAATGAAATGATGTACTCTCTGAGGTGAACATTTTGATATGCTATATGCATGAATCGGAGCTACGGATGCAAAGTTACGGATCCGCGAACTTAGGCATATGAACTAAAAATATCAGGGACTTGGACGAAATTTACCCCACGCGATCTAGGGTTTACTGTTCACCGCGCGATGCACTGTTCACCGGCGGCGGATCTCGAGCTCGCCGGCGATGCGGGACTTGCCGGAGGGAAGGGGGGTCGCCGGGGACTTGGGCACCGACGATTCAGGCGACGAGGGGCGGAGGCGGCGGCGGGATCCGCGGTGGCCGGGCGGCGAAGGTGCGACGGAGGAGGAGGACGGGGTGGCCGGCGACGAGGCCGAGGTGGACGGCGGGCGGTTCGGCTGCTCCGGCGTCGAGCTGGGCGGCGCGGGGCGGCGGGCGAGGCGACTCGGCGGCGGCGGGCGCGCGGGCTTCGACGGTTGGAGGCGGCGCGGCGGCCACGTGGCGGTTCGTGGTTGGACGGCGGAGGCGGCGCGGACGTGTCCGGCGCCGTTGGATGTGTCCGGCGGCGGCGGATCTAAGATTTAGGGTTTCGGGGAGAGGGGATCCGGGATATTTCGAGGGGGGCCTATTTATAGGCATAGGAGGAGCTAGGAGAGTCCAAATGAGGTGCGGTTTTCGGCCACGCGATCGTGATCGAACGCTCTAGATGATGGAGCAGAGTTTGGTGGGTTTTGGGCCAAATTGGAGGGGTGTTGGGCTGCAACACACACGAGGCCTTTTCGGTCCCTCGGTTAACCGTTGGAGTATCAAACGAAGTCCAAATGATACGAAACTTGACAGGCGGTCTACCGGTAGTAAACCAAGGCCGCTTGGAAAGTCTCGGTCCAATCCGGAAATGTTTAATCCCCACACACGAAAGAAAGCTAGAAATGACCACCGGAGGAGAATGAAGCACCGGAATGCAAAACGGACAACGGGGAAAATGCTCGAATGCATGAGATGAACACGTATGCAAATGCAATGCACATGATGACATGATATGAGATGCATGACAACGACAACAACACACGAGACAAAACCCGAACCCGAGGAAATAAATATAACTTAACGCCGGAGACGGCAAGAGTTGGAGTACAAATAGGGAAAGTTACATCCGGGGTGTTACACTAATTAACCTAACTAACCTAGGAACTAACCTAACTAACCTATTCTAAAGATAACTAACCTAACTAACCTAGAAAATCTAAATAACCTAGAAAATCAAACTAACCTAGTCATCTTCTCCTCTTTTTCTTGTTCTCCTCCTCCTCCTCTTCTTCTTATTCTTTTTCTTCTTCTTCTTCTTCTTCTTCTTCTTCTTCTTCTTCCCCATTTCTACTTATTCTACTTTTATTCTTCTTTTTTCATCTTTTTTCACTTCCTTTAATTATGACTATTTAACTAAAACATAAAACTTATGTAATATAATATAATTTAATCTAGCTAACTATATATCTAATATATCTATTATCTAAAACAGAAAAGAAAAAATAGAACTCCTCTTCTTCTTCTTCTTCTTCTTCTTCTTATTATTATTATTATTATTCCTTCTTTCACGCTGTCCTCTTTTATTCTCATCTTCTCCTCTTTTTCTTCTCCTCCTCCTCCTCCTCCTCCTCTTCTTCTTCTTCTTCCTCTTCTTCTCATCCTCCTTCTTCTTCCCCCTTTCTACTTATTCTACCTTTCTTCTACTTTTTTCATCTTTTTTTCAATTCCTTTAATTATTACTATTTAACTCAAACCTAACACTAATCTAATATAATTAAACCTAAACCTAAACTAAATAACCTAAACTAATTAAACCTAAACTATTTAAACTAAATAACCTAAACTATTTAAACTAAATAACCTAAACTAATTAAACTAAATAACCTATACTAATTAAACCTAAACTAACTAATCTGAAAAAACTTAAACTAAATAACCTAAACTAAACAGAAAAGAAAAAAAGAAAAAAACAGGGGCAGGGGCTCACCGTGTGGGCGGCAACGGGTCATGGAGGGGGCGGCGACAGGGCGGCGGCGAGGCGGGGTGGCGATGGGGTGGGGTGGGGGCGGCGACGGGCGGCGCTCCTCGGGGGGGCGGTCGACCCACCGCTGCGGCGGGGAGGCTCAGGAAGGGGTGGGAGGCAGGGAGGGGGCGGCCACGGGGCGGGGAGGGGGTGGCGACGATGCGGGGAGGGTGCGGCGGCGACGTGGGGTGGCACGGGGGCAGAAAGATGAAAGAGTCGGAGAGAGAGGGCGACGGCGGGGCGCGACCGTTAAGTCAATTTTCAAGATTTGCCGTCCGCAAGCTCTTTGCTGTTAGCTAGCGGACGACATACAAAACTTTGCCGTCCGCTAGCGGACGGCAAAGAGGGGCACCATTAGGGGTTGACAGCCAGTGGGCCACCCTCCCGCTTTGTTGTCCGCTAGCAGACAGCAAAGTTTCTATGTCGTCTGCTAGTAGACGGCAAAGATCTAGCTGACGACAAACAAGCCCTTTGTCGTCCGCCTTCTATATGCGTATGGCAAAGACCTGCTTTTCCATCAGCTAGCGGATGGTAAAGAACAGGCTGACGGCAAAGATCGTGATTCCAATAGTGATTAATCAAATTACTTAAGAACTCCCACTTAGATAGACATCCCTCGGGTCATCTAAATGATTACATGATCCAAATCAACTAAACCATGTCTGTTCATCACGTGAGATGGATTAGTCTTCAATGGTGAACATCTCCATGTTGATCATATCTACTATATGATTCACATTCGATCTTTCGGTCTCCAGTGTCCCGAGGCAATGTCTGTACATGCTAGGCTCGTCAAGTTTAACCCGAGTATTCCGCATGTGCAAAACTGTCTTGCACCCGTTGTATGTGAACGTAGAGCCTATCACACCCGATCATCACGTGGTGTCTCGGCACGACGAACTGTCACAATGGTGCATACTCAGGGAGAACACTTATACCTTGAAATTTTAGTAAGGGATCATCTTGTAATGCTACGACCGAACTAAGCAAAGTAATGCATAAAAGATAAACATCACATGCAATCAAAACATGTGACATGATATGGCCATCATCATCTTGTGCCTTTGATCTCCATATCTAAAGCACCGTCATGATCTCCATCGTCACCGGCTTGACACCTTGATCTCCATCGTAGCGTCAAGGTCGTCTCGCCAACTATTGCTTCTACAACTATCGCTAATGCATAGTGATAAACTAAAGCAATTACATGGCATTTGCATTTCATACAATAAAGAGACAACCATAAGGATCCTGCCGGTTGCCAGTGACTTTTACAAAACATGATCATCTCATATAATAACGTATATCACATCATGTCTTGACCATATCACATCACAACATGCCCTGGAAAAATAAGTTAGACATCCTCTACTTTGTTGTTGCAAGTTTTACGTGGCTGCTACGGGCTTCTAGCAAGAACCGCTCTTACATACGTATCAAAAGCCACAACGATGATTTATCAAGTTTGTTGTTTTAACCTTCAACAAGTACCGGCCACAGTCAAATTCGATTCAACTAAAGTTGGAGAAACAGACACCCGCCAGCCACATTTATGCAAAACTAGTTGCATGTTTGTCGGTGGAACGGGTCTCATGAACGTGGTCATGTAAGGTTGGTCCGGGCCGCTTCATCCAACAATACTGTTGCATCAAAATAAGACATTGGTGGTAAGCAGTATGACAATCACTGCCGACAACTCTTTGTGTTCTACTCGTGCATATCATCTATGCATAGACTTGGCTCGGATGCCACTGTTGGGGAATGTAGCATGCAATTTCAAAAAAAATCCTACGCTCACGCAAGATCTATCTAGGAGATGCATAGCAACGAGAGGGTGAGAGTGTGTCCATGTACCCTCGTAGACCGAAAGTGGAAGCGTTTGAAAACACGGTAGATGTAGTCAAACTTCTTCTCGTTCCGACTGATCAAGCACCGAATGCACTACACCTCTGAGTTTTGCACACGTTCAGCTTGATGATGTCCCTCAAACTCTTGATCCAGCAAAGTGTCGAGGGAGAGTTCTGTCAACACGATGGCTTGGTGACGGTGATGGTGAAGTAATCCGCGCAGGGCTTCACCTAAGCACTACGTGAATATGACCGGAGGCGTAAACTGTGGAGGGGGGCACCGCACACGGCTAACAACTGTTGATGTGTGGTCTAGCAGTGCCCCCTCATATATATAGGTTGGAGGGGAGGAGATGTAGCCAAGGGGGAGCCCCAAGTAGGAGGAATCTGATGACCCACAAGTATAGGGGATCTATCGTCGTCCTTTCGATAAGTAAGAGTGTCGAACCCAACGAGGAGTAGAAGGAAATGATAAGCGGTTTCCAGTAAGGTATTCTCTGCAAGTACTGAAACAAGTGGTAACAAATAGTTTTGTGATAGGATAATTTGTAACGAGCAACAAGTAGCAAAAGTAAATAAGGTGCAGCAAGCTGGCCCAATCCTTTTTGTAGCAAAGGACAAGCCTGGACAAACTCTTATATAGAGAAAAGCGCTCCCGAGGACACATGGGAATATCATCAAGCTAGTTTTCATCACGCTCATATGATTCACGTTCGGTACTTTGATAATTTGGTATGTGGGTGGACCGGTGCTTGGGTGTTGTCCTTACTTGGACAAGCATCCCACTTATGATTAACCTCTATTGCAAGCATCCGCAACTACAACAAAAGTATTATGGTAAACCTAACCATAGCATGAAACATATGGATCCAAATCAGCCCCTTACGAAGCAACGTATAAACTAGGGTTTAAGCTTCTGTCACTCTAGCAACCCATCATCTACTTATTACTTCCCAATGCCTTCCTCTAGGCCCAAATAATGGTGAAGTGTCATGTAGTCAACGTTCACATAACACCACTAGAGGAGAGACAACATACATCTCATCAAAATATCGAACGAATACCAAATTCACATGACTACTAATAGCAAGACTTCTCCCATGTCCTCAAGAACAAACATAACTACTCACAAAGCATAAACATGTTCATAATCAGAGGGGTATTAATATGCATATAGGATCTGAACATATGATCTTCCACCAATTAAACCAACTAGCATCAACTACAAGGAGTAATTAACACTACTAGCAACCTACTAGCACCAATCCCGGACTTGAAGACAAGAATTGGATACAAGAGATGAACTAGGGTTTTGAGAGGAGATGGTGCTGATGAAGATGTTGATGGAGATTGCCCTCTCCCGATGAGAGGAGCGTTGGTGATTACGATGGCGATGATTTCCCCCTCCGGGGGGGAGTTTCCCCAGCAGAAAAGCTCCGCCGGAGCCCTAGATTGGTTCCGCCAAGGTTCCGCCTCATGGCAGCGGAGTTTTGTCCGAGAAGATGGCTTTTTGTTTTTATTTTCCATCGAAAGACTTCATATAGCAGAAGATGGCCACCGGAGGGCCCACGAGGTAGGGGCGCCCCCCCACCCTCGTGGGCAGGGTGTGACCCCCCTGGTGAATCTCTTCCGCTGAGTATTTTTTATATATTCTGAAAACGTGTTCCGTGAAGTTTCAGGACTTTTGGAGCTGTGCAGAATAGGTCTCTAATATTTGCTCCTTTTCCAGCCCAGAATCCGAGCTGCCGGCATTCTCCCTCTTCACGTAAACCTTGTAAAATAAGAGAGAATAGGCATAAGTATTGTGACATAATGTGTAATAACAGCCCATAATGCAATAAATATCGATACAAAAGCATGATGCAAAATGGACGTATAAACTCCCCCAAGCTTAGACGTCGCTTGTCCTCAAGCGAAAAGCCGAAATTGAAAAATATGTCCACATGTTTAGAGATAGAGGTGTCGATAAAAAAATAAAATACGGACATGAGGGCATCATGATCATTCTTAGAACAGCAACTTACATAATTCTTGTCATATGATTTCTTATGCTAGAGTAATAATTCAATCACAATTTCAAGGGTAATGTCAATAATAATAGTTCATGAAAACTCACATCCAATTAGCCATATATACCAGGATCTTTCCAACATACTGTGCTTGCCAAAGGATAAAATGTAAAAAAGGAAGGGTGAAGATCACCATGACTCTTATGCAATGTAGGAGATAAAAGTAAAAGATAGGCCCTTCGCAGAGGGAAGCAGAGGTTGTCATGCGCTTTTATGGTTTGATGCACAAAATCTTAGTGTGAAAGAACGTCACTTTATATTGCCACTTGTGATATGGACCTTTATTATGCAGTCTGTCGCTTTTATTTCTTCCATATCACACGATCGTATAAAGTTTGTTTTCTCCCACACTAATAAGTCATACATATTTAGAGAGCAATTTTTATTGCTTTGCACCGATGACAACTTACTTGGAGGATCTTACTCAATCCATATGTAGGTATGGTGGACTCTCATGGCAAAACTGGTTTAAGGGTATTTGGAAGAACAAGTAGTATCTCTACTTGGTGCGATGAATTTGGCTAGCATGAGAGGGAAATGCAAGCTCAACCATGTTGGATGATCCATGACAATATAATTTATCTCAGATGTAAGAAAACATAACCCATTACGTTGTCTTCCTTGTCCAACATCAACTCTTTAGCATTTCATATTTTAATGAGTGCTCACAATCATAAAAGACGTCCAAGATAGTATATCTATATGTGAAGACGTCTCTTTCTTTATTACTTCCTATTAATTGCAACGATGACCAAAACTATGTTTGTCAACCGTCAACAATTTTTATTCATCATACTTTTTTCTATGTGAGCTCATTACTCTCCATAAGACTCACATGATCTCTTTGTTTCTTTTTATTTCTTTCCCTTTTCGTTTGTTCCCGTAGGATCATGGCAAAATAATCAAGCCCTTAACTTAACACTAATCTTTACTATATAGCTCACGTACTCGATTACATAGAAGAATTATAAAGCAAAACTCACAACTAGATCATACTAAGAACTTTTATTCTACTAGATCAAGATATTACCAAAAGGATCGAAGTAAGAAAAATGGTAAAGATAAAAGTGATGGTGATACGATACCAGGGCACTCCCCCAGGCTTGGCAGTTTCCAAGGGGAGTGCCCATACCCATGTGATTATGTTTCTCTTTTCGGGGATGGTGATGTGATATTCTTGTTGATGATGCCCCTCGGGATACGATTCTCCCCTCGAGCTTATTGACTTGCTGCTTGAGGTCCATTATTTCCTTTTGGAGTTTTCCTGTAACAGCCAAAGCTCCCTGCACCCAAGGGTGCTGCATAGCTGCGGGAGAACCAGTGACACTCTTTTTCATATTCTCATAAGAAAGAAATCTAACATTGGAAGGGATAATCGAATTTGGAATAGCCGAGCTCTGAAGTTCTCCCATTGTGAATCCAGCTCGGAAGTGGGAAGTGACTTCTTGATCCTCTTCCATGGCATCTATCCTCTTCAATTTAGCCTCCATCTCTTCCTCTGTTGCCGGCCCAAAGGGGTCAACATTGTTGTTTGTCATTGATCTCGGTGCAGGATGAGACACCCGGCTCTCCCTGACTGACTCTTGCGAAGACATCTTGCTCTAATCTGCAACAAAAACAGCTCGAAACACAAACAGAAGATAATTGTGTGGTACGGGAGTCAAAACCCCCAGGAGATTACATAATCAATTTTTACCGACCGAAATGCGTGTCGTGTAAGAAAACGGAGTCCGGGGAGCACACGAGGTGCCCACGAGGTAGGGGGCGCGCCCTCCACCCTCGTGGAGCCCTCGTGTCCTTCCCGCACTGCTTCTTATCTTTCTAAATATTCCAAAACAGAGAAATATTGCCTTAAAAACTATTTTGGAGTCGGTTTACTTACCGTACCACATACCTATTCCTTTTCAAAGTCTGGAGTGTTCCGGAAAGTGTCCCTTATGTATTCCTCCGGGGTTATGGTTTCAATAACATTGGTTTCAACATTTATGGGATTACGTGAGATATAATGTTTGATTCTTTGATCGTTCATCACCTTCGAAGTTGTTGATTTTTATGGCACCGGAACGATAGACCTCCTCGATAACGTAAGGACCTTGCCATTTAGAGAGAAGTTTTCCTACAAAAAAAATCTTAAACGAGAGTTGCATAGCAATACATAGTCACCTACATTAGACTCACGCTTTTGTATTCTTTTATCATGCCATCTTTTAACTTTTTCTTTAAACAACTTGGCATTTTTGTAGGCTTGGGTTCTCCATTCATCGAGTGAGCTAATATCAAATAACCTCTTCTCACCGGCAAGTTTAAAATCATAATTGAGTTCTTTAATAGCCCAATATGCCTTGTGTTCTAGTTGGAGAGGTAAGTGACATGCTTTTCCATAAACCATTTTATACGGAGACATACCCATAGGATTTTTATATGCAGTTCTGTAGGCCCATAATGCATCATCAAGTTTCTTGGACCAATTCTTTCTAGATCTATTAACAGTCTTTTGCAAAATTAATTTGAGCTCTCTATTACTCAATTCTACTTGACCACTAGACTGTGGGTGATAAGGAGATGCAATTCTATGATTAACATCATATTTAGCAAGCATTTTACAGAAAGCACCATGAATAAAATGTGACCCACCATTAGTCATTAAATATCTAGGGACTCCAAATCTTAGAAAAATAACTTCTTTAAGCATTCTAGTAGAAGTGTTATGATCATCACTACTAGTTGGAATAGCTTCTACCCACTTAGTAACGTAATCAACAGCAACTAAAATATGTGTATATCCACTAGAGGAAGGAAAAGATCCCATATAGTCAAAGCCCCAAACATCAAATGGTTCAATAAAAAGTGAATAATTCATAGGCATTTCTTGACGTCTACTAATATTACCAATTCTTTGACATTCATCACAATATAAGACAAACTTACGGGCATCCTTGAAGAGAGTAGGCCAATAAAAACCAGATTGCAATACCTTATGTGCAGTACCTCCAACATGGTGTCCTCCATAGGCTTCGGAGTGACACTTGTGTAGGATCTGTTCCTGTTCATGCTCAGGTACACAACGTCTAATAACACCATCTACTCCTTCTTTATAAAGATGTCGATCATCCCAAAAGTAATGCCTCAAATCATAGAAGAAATTTTTCTTTTGCTGGTATGTGAAACTAGGTGGTATAAACTAGCAACATTGTAATTAGCATAATCAGCATACCATGGAGCAGTATTAGAAGCATTTATGACATTTAATTGCTCATCAAGAAAGCTATCATCAATAGGAAGTGTGTCATCAAGCACATTTTCTAAGCTAGACAAGTTGTCTGCAACGGGGTTCTCAGCTCCCTTTCTAGCAACAATATGTAAGTCAAATCCTTGTAGAAAGAGAACCATCTAATAAGTCTAGGTTTAGCATCTTTTTTTCCATAAGATATTTAATAGTAGCATGATCAGTGTGAATAGTTACTTTAGAATCAACAATATAAGGTCTAAACTTATCACAAGCAAATACAACTGCTAAAAATTCTTTTTCAGTGGTAGCATAATTTCTTTGAGCATTGTCTAGGGTTTTACTAGCATATTGAATAACATTTAATTTCTTATCAACTCTTTGCCCTAGAACAGCACCTACAACATAATCACTAGCATCACACATAATTTCAAAGGGTAAATTCCAATCAGGTGTCTGAACAATAGGTGCAGAGATCAATGCTTTCTTAAGTATTTCAAATGATTCTACACAATCATCATCAAAAACAAATGGTATATCTTTTTGTAATAAATTAGTTAGAGGCCGAGAAATTTTTGAGAAGTCCTTAATGAACCTCCTATAAAAGCCGACATGACCAAGGAAACTTCTTATACCTTTGATGTCCTTGGGACATGGCATCTTCTCAATAGCATCAACTTTGGCTTTATCAACCTCGGTACCTCTTTCAGAAACTTTATGCCCCAAGACAATACCTTCATTAACCATAAAGTGGCACTTTTCCCAATTCAAGACAAGATTAGTTTCTTCATATCTCTACAAAACTCGATCGAGGTTGCTCAAGCAATCATCAAAATAAGATCCATAAACGGAGAAATCGTCCATGAAATCCACACAAATCTTTTCACAAAAGTCAGAGAATATAGCCATCATGCATCTTTGAAAGGTAGCAGGTGCATTACATAGACCAAAAGGCATACGTCTATAAACAAAAGTACCAAAAGGGGAAGTAAAGGTAATCTTTGATTGATCTTTGGCTGACATAGGTATTTGAGAGAAACCAGAATAACCATCTAGAAAGCAAAAAATGTGTATGTTTGGATAGTCTTTCTAGCATTTGATCGATAAAAGGTAAGGTGTAATGATCCTTTTTAGTTGCCTTATTTAATTTGCGAAAATCAATTACCATCCTATAACCTGTAATGATTCTTTGAGGAATCAATTCATCTTTATCATTAGGAACGATAGTAATACCTCCCTTCTTAGGGACACAATGAACATGACTTACCCACTGACTATCAGCAACGGGATAAATTATACCTGCCTCAAGGAGCTTTAGTATTTCCTTTCTTACCACTTCTTTCATTTTAGGATTCAACCATCGTTGATGATCACGAACTAGTTTAGCATCTTCTTCCAAATTAATTTTATGTTGACATAGAGTGGGACTAATGCCCTTAAGATCATCAGGAGTATACCCAATAGCAGCACGGTGCTTCTTCAGAGTTTTCAATAATCTCTCCTCCTCATGCTCTGAAAGTTTAGCACTAATAATAATAGGATATCTCTTTTTGTCATCAAGATAAGCATATTTAAGAGTATCAGGTAACGGTTTAAGCTCAAACACAGGATCACCCTTGGGTGGAGGAGGATCCCCTAGGATTTCAACAGGCAAATTGTGTTTCAGAATAGGTTCCTGTTTAAAGAATACTTCATCTATTTCCCTTCTTTCATTCATAAACATGTCATTTTCATGGTCTAGCAAGTATTGTTCTAAATGATCACTAGGAGGTATGGCAATAGGAGCAAGACCAATAATTTCATCCTTACTAGGTAATTCTTCTTCATGGTGTTGTCTACAAAATTTGGAGAAATTAAATTCATGAGTCATATCATCTAAACTGATAGTAACAACATCCCTTTTGCAATCTATGGTAGCATTAACAGTGTTTAAGAAGGTTCTACCAAATATAATTGGACAAAAGCTATGTTGTGGGGAACCAAGAACAAGAAAATCAGCAGGATATTTAGTTTTCCCACACAAGACTTCAACATCTCTAACAATTCCCATTGGCGAAACAGTATCTCTATTGGCAAGTTTAATTGTGACATAAATATCTTCTAACTCAACAGGTGCAATATCATGCATAATTTCTCTATATAGGCTAATAGGTATTGCACTAGCACTGGCACCCATATCACATAAACCATGATAACAATGATCTCCTATTTTAACAGAAATAACTGGCATGCCTACCACAGGTCTAGGTTTATCTTTAGCACAAGGTTTAGCAATTCTAGCAGTTTCATCACAGAAATAAATAACATGCCCATCAATATTATCAGACAAGAGATCTTTAACAATAGCAATATCAGGTTCAACTTTAATTTGCTCATGAGGTGTATAAGTTTTAATATTGCTTTTACGAACCACAGTTGAAGCTTTAGCATGATCCTTTATCCTAACAGGAAAAGGGGGCTTCTCAACATAAGAAGTAGGAACAATAGGATCATTATCAGTAACAATCTTTTCTTTAACTTTAATAGGTGCAGCTACTTTTACTTCTATGGGAGGATGATATTTAAACCACTTCTCCTTGGGGAGATCAACATAAGTAGCAAAAGATTCACAGAAAGAAGCTACTATCTTAGAGTCAAGTCCATATTTAGTGCTAAATTTACGGAAAACATCGGTATCCATAAAAGATTTAACACAATCAAAACTAGGTGTCGTACCTGACTCCTTACCTTTGTCGAGGTCCCAATCTTCAGAGCTGCATTTAATTCTTTCCAATAAATCCCATTTGAATTCAATAGTCTTCATCATAAAAGAGCTAGCACAAGAAGTATCAAGCATGGTGCGATTGCTATCAGAAAGCCGAGCATAAAAATTTTGAATAATCATTTCTCTTGAGAGCTCATGATTGGGGCATGAATATAAAATTGATTTAAGCCTCCCCCAAGCTTGAGCGATGCTTTCTCCTTCTCGAGGCCAAAAATTATAGATATAATTGTGATCACGATGAACAAGATGCATAGGATAAAACTTCTGATGAAATTCCAATTTCAATCGTTTGTAATTCCAAGACCCCATATCATCACATAGCCTATACCATGTCGATGCATCTCCCTTCAAAGATAAAGGGAAGACCTTCTTCTTAACAACATCTCTGGGTACACCTGCAAGCTTAAATAATTCACAAACTTCATCCACATATATTAGATGATCATCAGGATGTTTTGTTCCATCTCCTAAAAAGGGATTAGCTAGCAGTTTTTCTACCATACCCGAAGGAATTTCAAAGCAGACATTTTCATTTTCAGTAGGTTCAGTAGGCTAAGGAGCAACTCTTTGCTCTACTGGTCGGGGTGAAGATACCCCGAACAAGCCCCTCAGAGGATTACTTTCCATACTAACAAGTGACAGTAAATTTCAGCTTACTATATAAATTTTTCCTTACCAAATTCCACCTACCAAAGGCGCTTCACTCCCCGGCAATGGCGCCAGAAAAGAGTCTTGATGACCCACAAGTATAGGGCATCTATCGTAGTCCTTTTGATAAGTAAGAGTGTCGAACCCAACGAGGAGTAGAAGGAAATGATAAGCGGTTTCCAGCAAGGTATTCTCTGCAAGTACTGAAACAAGTGGTAACAGATAGTTTTGTGATAGGATAATTTGTAATGAGCAACAAGTAGCAAAAGTAAATAAGGTGCAGCAAGGTGGCCCAATCCTTTTTGTAGCAAAGGACAATCCTAGACAAACTCTTATATAGAGAAAAGCTCTCCCGAGGACACATGGGAATATCATCAAGCTAGTTTTCATCACGCTCATATGATTCGCGTTCGGTACTTTGATAATTTGGTATGTGGGTGGACCGATGCTTGGGTGTTGTCCTTACTTGTACAAGCATCCCACTTATTATTAACCTTTATTGCAAGCATCCACAACTACAACAAAAGTATTAAGGTAAACCTAACCATAGCATGAAACATATGGATCCAAATCAGCCCCTTACGAAGCAATGTATAAACTAGGGTTTAAGCTTCTGTCACTCTAGCAACCCATCATCTACTTATTACTTCCCAATGCCTTCCTCTAGGCCCAAATAATGGTGAAATATCATGTAGTCGACGTTCACATAACACCACTAGAGGAGAGACAACATACATCTCATCAAAATATCAAACGAATACCAAATTCACATGACTACTAATAGCAAGACTTCTCCCATGTCCTCAGGAACAAACATAACTACTCACAAAGCATAAACATGTTCATAATCAGAGGGGTATTAATATGCATATAGGATCTGAACATATGATCTTCCACCAATTAAACCAACTAGCATCAACTACAAGGAGTAATTAACACTACTAGCAACCTACTAGCACCAATCCCGGACTTGAAGACAAGAATTGGATACAAGAGATGAACTAGGGTTTTGAGAGGAGATGGTGCTGATGGAGATTGCCCTCTCCCGATGAGAGGAGCGTTGGTGATGACGATGGCGATGATTTCCCCCTCCGGGATGGAAGTTTCCCCAGCAGAACAGCTCCGCCGGAGCCCTAGATTGGTTCCGCCTCCTGGCGGCGGAGTTTCGTCCAAGAAGATGGATTTTTATTTTTTTTCCCATCGAAAGACTTCATATAGCAGAAGATGGCCACCGGAGGGCCACCAGGGGCCCATGAGGTAGGGGGCGCGCCCAGGTGGGTAGGGCGCCCCCCTCCCCCCACCCTCGTGGGTAGGGTGTGGCCCCCCTGGTGAATCTCTTCTGCTGAGTATTTTTTTATATATTCTGAAAACGTCTTCCGTGAAGTTTCAGGACTTTTGGAGCTGTGCAGAATAGGTCTCTAATATTTGCTCCTTTCCCAGCCCAGAATCCCAGCTGCCGGAATTCTCCCTCTTCATGTAAACCTTGTAAAATAAGAGAGAATAGGCATAAGTATTATGACATAATGTGTAATAACAGCCCATAATGCAATAAATATCGATATAAAAGCATGATGCAAAATGGACGTATCAGAATCCTACTTGGGTGCCTCCCAATTCGGCCTCCCCCCTTCCATATCCATTCGGAGGGGGGAGGAAGGAGGGGGGAGGAGGGGGAGGAGGGGGAGGGGGAGGCCGAATCCCTCCCCTTCCTTTCTCCCTTCTCCTCTTTTCTTCCCCCTTATTTCGGCCTACATGGGACGTACCAGCCCCTAAGGGGCTGGTCTGTCTCCCTCTTGGCTCATGTAGTTGCCGGGGGGATGCCCGGAACCCCTTCCGGTGACCCGATATGCACCTGGTACCCCCGCAACACTGCCGGTGTCCGAATACCATCGTCCTATACACACACACACACACATATATATATATATACATACATATATATATATATATATATATATATATCAATCTTGACCTCTCGACCAATTCGAGACTCCTCGTCATGTCCGTGATCTCATCCGGGACTCTGAACAACATTCGGTCACCAACTCACATAACTCATATAATACAAAATCGTCATCGAACGTTAAGTGTTCGGACCCTACGGGTTCGAGAACTATGTAGACATGACCGAGACACCTCTCCGGTCAATAACCAACAGCGGAACCTGGATTATCATATTGGTTCCTACATATTCTACGAAGATCTTTATCAGTCGTACCGTAATGACAACATATGCAATAATAAAGTTGTTATTTATATTTCTTTATATCGTGATAAATGTTTATTATTCATGCTAGAATTGTATTAACCGGAAACTTAGTACATGCGGGAAGACATAGACAAACAAAGTGTCCCTAGTATGCCTCTACTTGACTAGCTCGTTAATCAAAGATGGTTAAGTTTCCTAGCCATCGACATGTGTTGTCATTTGATGAATGGGATCACCTCATTAGAGAATGATGTGATGGACAAGACCCATCTGCTAGCTTAGCACTATGATCGTTTAGTTTATTGCTATTGCTTTCTTCATGACTTATACATGTTCCTATGACTATGAGATTATGTAACTAATCACATAGATTATTGACTCTAGTAAACCCTTTGGGTATTAGTCACATGAAGATGTGAACTAATCACATAAAGATGTGAACTATTGGTGTGAAATCACATGACGATGTGAACTAGATTATTGACTCTAGTGCAAGTGGGAGACTGAAGGAAATATGCCCTAGAGGCAATAATAAAGTTGTTATTTATATTTCCTTATATCATGATAAATGTTTATTATTCATGCTAGAATTGTATTAACCGGAAACTTAGTACATGAGTGAATACATAGACAAACAGAGTGTCCCTAGTATGCATCTACTAGACTAGCTCTTTAATCAAAGATGGTTAAGTTTCCTAGCCATAGACATGTGCTGTCATTTGATGAACGGTATCACATCATTAGAGAATGATGTGATGGACTAGACCCATCCGTTAGCTTAGCACTTTGATCGTTTAGTTTATAGCTATTGCTTTCTTCATAACTTATACATGTTCCTATGACTATGAGATTATGCATCTCCTGAATACCGGAGGAACAGTTAGTGTGCTATCAAACATCACAACATAATTGGGTGATTATGAAGATGCTCTATAGGTGTCTCTGATGGTGTTTGTTGAGTTGGCATAGATCGAGATTAGGATTTGTCACTCCAATTGTCAGAGAGGTATCTCTGGGCCCTCTCGGTAATGCACATCACTATAAGCCTTGCAAGCAATGTGACTAATGAGTTAGTTGTGGGATGTTGCATTACGGAACAAGTAAAGAGACTTGCCGGTAATGAGATTGAACTAGGTATGATGATACCGATGATCGAATCTCGAGCACGTAACATACCTATGACAAAGGGAACAACATATGTTGTTATGCGGTTTGACTGATAAAGATCTTCATAGAATATGTACGAACCAATATGAGCATCCAGGTTCTACTATTTGTTATTGACCGGAGATGATTCTCGGTCATGTCTACATAGTTCTCAAACCTGTAGGGTCCGCACGCTTAACGTTCGATGACGATATGTATTGTGAGTTATGTGATTTGATGTACCGAAGGATGTTCGGAGTCCCGGATGTGATCATGGACATGACGAGGAGACATAAAGAATGATATATTGGAAGGTTATGTTTGGACACCGAAAATATTTCGGATAGGTTCGAGCATTTTCTGGATTACCAGGGGGTTACCGGAACCCCCCTAGGGGCGTTAATGGGCCTTCATGGGCTTTAGTGGAAGAGAGGAGGAGGCGGCAAAGAGGAGGGGCGCCCCCCCCATGCCCAATCCAAATTGGGAGGGGGCGGGCCCCTTTCCTTCTCTCCCTCTTCCCTTTCCTTCCCCTCCTAGTTGGACTAGGAAAGGGGGAACCTACTCCTAGTAGGAGTAGGATCCCCCCCTTGGGGCGCATCCCATGAGGCCGGCCGGCCCCCTCCTCCACTCCTTTATATATGGGGGAGGGGGCACCCCATAGACACACAAGTTGATTTCTTAGCCGTGTGCGGTGCCCCCTTCACAGATTTCCAACTCGGGCATATTGTCGTAGTGCTTAGGCGAAGCCCTACGTCGGTAACTTCATCATCATCGTCACCACGCCGTCATGCTGACAAAACTCTCCCTCGAACTCAGCTGGATCTAGAGTTCGATGGGTGTCACCGAGCTGAACATGCGCAGATCACGGAGGTGCCGTGCATTCGGTACTTGATCGGTTGGATCGCGAAGACGTTCGACTACATCAACCACGTTACTTAATGCTTCCTCTTTCTTCTACGAGGGTACATGGACATACTCTCCCCGCTCGTTGCTATGCATCTCCTAGAGAGATCTTGTGTGATCGTAGGAACTTTTTTGAAATTCTGCGTTCCCCAACAGTGGCATCCGAGCCAGGTCTATGCGTAGATGTTCTATGCATGAGTAGAACACAAAGGAGTTGTGGGCGTGGGTATATACATATTGCTTGCCGTCACTAGTTGTTCCTTGATTCGGCGGTATTGTTGGATGAAGCGGCCCGGACCGACATTACATGAGTGTGTTCATGAGACTGGTTCTACCGACGTGCTTTGCACACTAGTGGCCGGCGGGTGTCAGCTTCTCCAACTTTAGTTGAATCGGATTCAATGACCAGGGTTCTTTCTGAAGATCAAAAAGCAATCACTATACCACATTGTGGTTTTGATGTGTAGGTAAGAACGGTTCTTGCTAGAAGCCCGTAACAGCCACGTAAAACTTGCAACAACAAAGTAGAGGACGTCTAACTTTTTTTTGCAGGGCTTGTTGTGATGTGATATGGTCAAAGACGTGATGATATATAATTTGTTGTATGAGATGATCATGTTTTGTAACAGTTATCGGCAACTGGCAGGAGCCATATGGTTGTCGCTTTGTTGTATGAAATGCAATCGCCATGTAATTGCTTTATTTTATCACTAAGCGGTAGCGATAGTCGTAGAAGCAATAGTTGGCGAGATGACAACGATGCTTCGATGGAGATCAAGGTGTCAAGCCGGTGACGATGGTGATCATGACGGTGCTTTGGAGATGGAGATAAAAGGCACAAGATGATGATGGCCATATCATATCACTTATATTGATTGCATGTGATGTTTATCCTTTATGCATCTTATTTTGCTTAGTACGATGGTAGCATTATAAGATGATCTCTCACTAAATTTCAAGGTATAAGTGTTCTCCCTAAGTATGCACCGTTGCTACAGTTCATCGTGCCGAGACACCACGTGATGATCAGGTGTGATAAGCTCTACGTTCACATACAACAAGTGCAAGCCTGTTTTGCACATGCAGAATACTCGGGTTAAACTTGACGAGCTTAGCATATGCAGATATGGCCTCGGAACATTGAGGCCGAAAGGTCGAGCGTGAATCATATAGTAGATATGATCAACATAGTGATGTTCACCATTGAAAACTACTCCATCTCACGTGATGATCAGACATGGTTTAGTTGATATGGATCATGTGATCACTTAGATGGTTAGAGGGATGTCTATCTAAGTGGGAGTTCTTAAGTAATATGATTAATTGAACCTTAATTTATCATGAACTTAGTACCTAATAGTATTTTGCATGTCTATGTTGTTGTAGATAAATGGACCGTGTTGTTGTTCCGTTGAATTTTAATGCATTCCTAGAGAAAGCTAAGTTAAAAGATGATGGTAGCAACTACACAGACTGGGTCCGTAACTTGAGGATTATCCTCATTGCTGCACATAAGAATTATGTCCTGGAAGCACCGTTGTCGGATTTCGGGTTCCGGCAGACCCTTGAGGTTCGAACACTGGGGTGCGCACGGAGATTTCGCCTTCTACCTACCTGCACCCCTCCGCCTCGCTACGATCTAAGATATGGAAAGAACAGCACAAGAGACACAGGGTTTATACTGGTTCGGGCCACCGTTGTGGTGTAATACCCTACTCCAGTGTGTGGTGTGGTGGATTGCCTCTTGGGCTGATGACGATGAGCAATACAAGGAAGAACAGCCTCGCGAGGGTCTATTCTTAGCTGAGGGGATGAACTGCTAGGAGGAGTTCAGTCACCCTTCTCTCTCTCTTCTCGATTCTCTCTCCGATTTCGATCCCTCTCCCCTGTGGGTGGCTAGTCCTATTTATAGGCAAAGGCCCTGGGCCTCTTCCCAAATATTGAGCGGGAAGGGCGCCAACAATTGGCCATTTTGAAGGGGAACATCCGGTACACTTATCTTGACTAAAGTTCATCCTTGCCTGCCAAAGGCTCTGGTGGTGACGCTGGCTTGGGCTCCACAATGACTTCCTTCCTGCCGTTGGACTGGTCTTGGTCTCGTTGCACCGAAACGGGTGCCTTTGCCTGATGCTCTCGCCTGCGCTTGCTCCCTTTGCACCAAAGAGGAAAGGAGGACACTGCGCGGGCTGGCGCCCGCCTGGCACCCTTGGTCGTCATGGCTTGCGTCACGGGCACCTCGTGAGGCACCCCGCCTTGATCTCTCCGCCTCCTCGCGAGCCAGCCTGATGAGGCCGTGCCTAAGGAAGCTCCGTGTCATCCGTCCCGCGAGGCTTGGCCCCTCGCGAGGGTCTTGGGTCTGTGTTGATGAAGACGGGCCGTGCTGGGCCCCCTTTGAGCCACGCCGCAGGCAGGCAAGTCTGGGGACCCCCATTCCCAGAACGCCGACAGTAGCCCCGGGCCCAAGGCGCGCCTGGACTTGGTCATGCAGGGAGGCAAAAGGGCAAGGGCGAAGCGCCGCGGGCCCTAACAGCCTGCGGCCTTGGGCGCCGCGTGGCGGTTGATTGGGCGTGGGCGGCACTGTTCCCCCACGCCCCCCTTATTTTGCGCCATGGTAGGCGGACTTGTAGTCGTACACAGCCACTCCCCTTTCTGTTGCTCGAGCGCCCTCTGTCCTTCCTCCGCTCGAACTCCAGCTTCTGTTTTCAACCCAATCTCGAACCTTCCCCCCCCCCTTCCCATCGCCATGGCTCCGACGAAGAAGGGAAGAGGGAAGAAACCCATGCCTCCGCCTTGCTCGCCGCCGTTGGCGGCCCCCGCTGAGGGCTTGGGCAAGGTCAGCTCGGCTCTGGCCACTATCTTCAACGAATGCGGGAGGACGACAGCCTGGCCCGCGTCTCACTTCTCCATCGACAGGATAGTCACCGAGGTCCAGTATTTCGCCAACGCCCTGTGGGAGGGTCTGGTTCCCTCCTTTTTTGATTTCTTCAATGTCGTGCTTTCCCACTATCAGATCCACATGATGCATCTGGGTCCTGAATCCATCACCCTTCTTTCGGTCTTCGCCTTTGTTTGCGAGGCAATGATGGGCATCCTTCCTTCGGTTGCCTTGCTGCGCCACTTCTTCTCTCTGCGTCTTGTCGACCCTACCCAATGCTCGGCGTGCGTGAGCTTCGCTGCCGCGTCTGAGACAGCGGCCTCAGGGATTGACTTCAGGCTCCCTCCGCCTGCGGCTGGGTTCCGCGAGCGGTGGCTGTATGTGGATGTAGGGGTGCCCAGCCCCCTGCTATCGGAGCCAACTTCGCCTGCTGTCCCCAATTCGGGCTGGAGCCAGGAGACGCTTGAGAGCCCCTGGCTCGTCTTCGTCTAGCACCGCTTCGCGTTCTTGAGGTCGCTTGGTGTGACGGCGCCCAAGGTGGTGAAGGAGTTCCTGCTACACCACGTTGCTCCTCTCCAATACCACTCCCGCCGGATGTGGGCCTTCAGCGTGCGTGATGATCGTATGAGGCTCCAGGAAGAGGACCTGACGCCCGAAGTGCTGAGGACAGCGCTCTTGATCCTGACTAGGGACCCCAACCCTGGCAGCATCCAGTAGGGAGGGGCCTTGCTGTACCTTTGCCAGAACAGGGGCGATTTTGTGAATCAGATGCCTATCTTTGATGAGTGGGGGCCGCGCCCCGCAGGCCTCCAGGGGCCTCGCGAGAACCCAGTGATGGTGACTGCCCTTCCAGTCGGCCAAGGCGACTCTTCCTCAAGTGGTGGAGCAGGGAGGCATGAGGCGCCAGAGGCCGAGGGGGCTCCCGGTGGGGTGACAGCGCCAGGCGATGCTCATGAGGGGGCAGCTCTTGGGGCCCGTGCCGCTGAGGCTGAGGGTGGCAAGCAGCTGCCCTCAGCGCCTGCGACTGAGGCCCCTGAGGCTCCAGCTGCTTCTCTTGGCGAGGCGATTGGCAGCGCGCATCAGGCAGGCGCCCCTGACACGGATCGCCTTGACGCTCCGTCTTCGTCGCAGGTTGATCCCTGTGCTCAACTCTTGGGTCACTTCCGCGTGGACTTTGAGGCCCTCCGGAAGAGAAGGGAGGCCCTGGGCGACGATTACCCTTGTCGCCTGATGAAGCGTAGGAAGTACTTCGCCACTAATGAGTAAGCCTTCTCCTTTCCCAGCTCCCGATCCTTCTGTTGCTTTTACTGATCCTTGCTCCGCAGGCCCCTTCCAGCCGAGCTCGCGGAGACAGCTGAGGTGCCGTCTCCCTTGGCTTCGCCCCCTCCACCGTCCTCAAGCGCTCCAAGCGGCAGAGCCCTTGTGGTGAGTGCGATCGGAGAGGCGAACCGTCCCGAGGCGCATCTGGCCCTGCGCACCTCGCGATCCTCCTTCGCGGGCCTTCTCGTGGCATAGCCAGCCTGCCGTGGGCTTCTCGCCTGGTCGTGGACTGCGATTGGCTGAGGCGCTCCCTGCGCTCTTCATCAGGGGATGCGCTGGCTCCAGGCCGGGCTTCTGGCAAGGCATGCCCGGCCATCGCAAGAGTGCCAGCCCCCAGCCCCCTGTCCGGAGGGGGAGTGCTGATTCGTGGCCCCCGGCACTTGCTTGGGGCAGATGATGGTGTGGAAGACATGCTCGAGCGCGCCCGGGAGCGTCGCGCTCTTCGCCAAGGATTCCTTCGAAGGGCGGCTGACGCGGTGAGCCTGCTTGGTGAGGAGCTTGCTGATGAAGACGCGCGCCTTGAGGCCGAGGGCCTGCGCCTGGCTGCAGAGAGGCGCGAGCTGGAGGGCGCCATCGCCCTTGCGCGCCATCAGTGCGATCTTGACGACGCAGAGGCCAAGGCGTCGCTGGTGGCCTCTCGAGAGGCCCAATCTTGGGCCGCTGAGGAGGCCCGGGAAGCTGACCGGCGGCAAGAAGCGGCGGAGGAGCGGGCTCGGGAGCTCCTGGCCTTGTGCCACTCACTGGAGGAGCAAGCGGAGCTGCGCGAGGCAGCCCTCGCGTCGATGAAGGTGGCCTCTGGCGACCCAGCAGAGCTCCAGAAGCGTGAGGAGGCGCTGACGCTGGAAGCCGCCGAATGTACCCGCGAGTACGAGCGTCTGGAGACGAGGGAGCGCTTGGTGACGCAGGCGGAGGATGATGTCGCTGCACGGGAAGCCCGTGTCCTGGAGGAGGTCGGACGTCGGGTGGCGATGGCGCGCTTGAACCTCGAGCACGAGTTCGAGGAGAGGCTGGGGTTGATCCGGGCCGAGGCTGAAGGTAGGACTGCTGCCTTGAGGGTCAAGCTGGAGGAAGCGACGCGGCGGGCCGATGCTTTCCGGGCCGCCCTTGAGGTAGCGCAAGGGGAGTCAACCACCTCCCAGGCCGAGGTGCTCCTTCTTCGCCAGCGGGTGGAGGAGGCTGAGGTCATCGCGCGCCAGAATGCGAACGAGATACGTCTGCGGCGGATCCTGGAGCATGAGCACGGCCCCATGCTCACCATGCTCCGGGAGAGAGCTAACACAGCCTTGGGCAACATCTGCGAGGCGGCTGTTGGCGAGCCGCACGCAGTCAACTACGCCAGCAACCTTCATTTCTTCACCGACGTGGTGACGCAGCTGGAGGCGCGGTCGGTCAGGGCTGACAGGTTGGTGGAGGAGAGGAGCCGCACCCTGCTCGGGCGCGCCTTTTCTCGCGTCTTCAGGCATCTCCGGAACATGGATCCCCACTTCGATTTCGACGCCGCCATCGCCCTAGTCCCCCAGGCCGTCCGAGACGACCTGGCGCACTGGGTGGAAGACAATGTGGATGCTCTTGTTAGGGCCTTCGCTTCAGACAGCGACGGCGTGATCGTGGCTACCGACGAGGGCGGTGTGGTGAACGGCCTTGCCGCCGCTGGCGGCGACGCAAACAGCGATGGAGAGTCCAGCGATGCCAACAACGGTTCGGGTGGTGCTCCTGAGGACGCATTGGGGGATTTATCCGACTGATTGTGCATCGTTCCTGCTTCCTTACCCTGCATGAATAGAACTCAGGTTTTGGCCTGATGGCTGTGAGAGCATTTTGGAGGGGGAGCCCCTCGTGTAAAACTTATGTTCATCGTATTAGTAGACGTTACATTTCCCATGCGCTCGCACCAAGTGGTTGGCTTAAGCGACGCGCTGGTCGGCTAGTTTACCTTTGTCCCGTGCGGGCCCTGAGGTAGCCTGTGGGAGGCTGTGGTGTCCCGAGTGTTCCCTGATCGAATCCGTAGGATCTGCAGTAAAAAACCCTCCTGAGAGGACGCGGCGGCGGCAGTCTGGGCTGCGCGCAAGCTGGGCCTGACCCGGCTCGCGAGGGGCTCATGAGGGGAGGCAGCTGAGGCGAAGTGGTAATCAAAACGCGAGAAATTGCTCGAACGAGACTAAGCACCCCTTCCCCGAACACACGCAAATCTCAAATTCGAATCCAACTTAAATCCAGCGGGGAAAAGTGACAACCAAAGGGAAAAGCAATGAAAGCAGACAAAAGGCCGCGTCCGGCACCTAATCTAGTCTTGGATGTCTTCTCACCAGCGCGGAGCTAATTGCTGCCACTGGGCATGGGAGGGAGCCCCAGGGCCTGAGGCCGGCACCCCTGAGACTCCGGGGCGTGTACAGCCCCACTCATTATTACGTGAGAGTGTCATGGGGCGGCGAGCTTCACAGGCACTGGGCCTTCTTCACAGGTACCGGCCTTGCTTCATATCGCCAGACGAGGGCCCCGCCTTGCGCCACACTCTAGTGCCATCAACGACGACTGGAAACCAGGACGCCGCCGATGGGGTAGAGCGGTCGCCAGCGGTTCCCCCGACGACCACGGGTCCTCCGCCAGGGGCAGGCCCTGAGGCACCTCCCCAGCAGAGGGCCTACCTCCTGAGAACACCTTGCTCCGAACGCCGTGGTGGTGATGTCAGATCTCGGCCCCTCTCCCGAGGGGTAGGAGACTGTGGGAGTGGGGCAGCTGCTCGCTGTGGCGACCTGCACCTCCTGCGATCCATGATTAGCGTATGCCTGCTCCTGAGGAATTAGCGGTACCCGATAATCGCTGCCTCCAGTGTGGCCGGTGGGACCGTCCCGGGGCTCCTGGAAGAGCTCAGTTTCTGGCGCCTCGTCCCCCCAGCTTGGGCTGAGGAGCGAGCCTTGTTCACCCTCGTGAGGGTGCCCTTGGTCCATCATGTGGGGCACGTATTCTTCTGGCGCCGTCATCCCGAAGGCCATGCCGTAGTGCTCCGCGTGCCATGCAGCTCTGCTTGACGCGCCCACCGTGGGGTGGTAGTGCGGCTGTCCACTGGGGCCGTGGGTCGCGTCGAGTCCTTCTTCTTCGCGGACCGGGAGCGGGGCAGCACCGCCGCCGGTCCGGTGCCGACAGCTTCGCGGGTGTTGGAGTAGCCTTGGAGCCCGTGGGCACGCGCGGAGCCCCCGCGCGGGCCGCCTTGGGCTTGAGATGAGAGCTGGGTGCAGAAGGGGTGAGCCCCCGAGGCGGCGAAGCCCAGGAGCTCTGCCACCCGCTCCAGCAGCACGTCGCGGCCGCCCTCCAGCAGCCTGCACTGCAGCAGCTCTCGGGCCACCGTGAGCGCGGCCCTCGAGTTCGCCTGCTCCCGGCGGGTGTATGGTGTCGTGGTCGCGGCGTGATTGGAGGCCCTTGCTGCCGACCGCGCCTGCCGCGGTGTGAGAGCTGTCAAAGCCTGTCCGTGTCGCCCGCGGCCCGCAGCGCCCTACGGACCGTGAGCTGCCTGGGGCATGGGGTCGCCCGAGGCGAGCAGCTCTGCGCTGGCGGGCCACGCCGCCCAAGGATCTGGATTGCCCGCCTGGTCGCCGGACATGGTGATGACGACGCGACGGGACACGAAGCGGTAGAAGGTGGATTCTGGCGCACCCCTACCTGGCGCGCCAAATGTCGGATTTCGGGTTCCGGCAGACCCTTGAGGTTCGAACACTGGGGTGCGTCCGGAGATTTCGCCTTCTACCGACCTGCCCCCTCCGCCTCGCTAAGATCTAAGCTATGGAAAGAACAGCACAAGAGACACAGGGTTTATACTGGTTCGGGCCACCGTTGTGGTGTAATACCCTACTCCAGTGTGTGGTGTGGTGGATTGCCTCTTGGGCTGATGACGATGAGCAATACAAGGAAGAACAGCCTCGCGAGGGTTTGTTCTTAGCTGAGGGGATGAACTGCTAGGAGGAGTTCAGCCACCCTTCTCTCTCTCTCTTCTTGATTCTCTCTCCGATTTCAATCCCTCTCCCCTGTGGGTGGCTAGTCCTATTTATAGGCAAAGGCCCTGGGCCTCTTCCCAAATATTGAGCGGGAAGGGCGCCAACAATTGGCCATTTTGAAGGGGAACATCCGGTACACTTATCCTGACTAAAGTTGGTTCTTGCCTGCCAAAGGCTCTGGTGGTGACGCTGGCTTGGGCTCCACAATGACTTCCTTCCTGCCGTTGGACAGGCCTTGGTCTCGTTGCACCAAAACGGGTGCCTTTGCCTGATGCTCTCGCCTGTGCCTGCTCCCTTTGCACCAAAGAGGAAAGGAGGACACTGCGCGGGCTGGCGCCCGCCTGGCACCCTTGGTCATCATGGCTTGCGTCACGGGCACCTCGTGAGGCACCCCGCCCTGATCTCTCTGCCTCCTCGCGAGCCAGCCTGATGAGGCCGTGCCTGAGGAAGCTCCGTGTCGTCCGCCCTGCGAGGCTTGGCCCCTTGCGAGGGTCTTGGGTCTGTGTTGATGAAGACGGGCCGTGCTGGGCCCCCTTTGAGCCACGCCACAGGCCGCAGGCAGGCAAGTCTGGGGACCCCCGTTCCCAGAACGCCGACAACCGCTAGGTGTCAAACCCGCTGCAGGAGCAACTCCAGATGTTATGAACACCTGGCAGAGCAAAGCTGATGACTACTTGACAGTTCAGTGTGCCATGCTTTACCGCTTAGAACCGGGACTTCAACGACGTTTTGAACGTCATGGAGCATATGAGATGTTCCAGGAGTTGAAGTTAATATTTCAAGCAAATGCCCGGATTGGGAGATATGAAGTCTCCAATAAGTTCTACAACTGCAAAATGGAGGAGAATAGTTCTGTCAGTGAGCACATACTCAGAATGTCTAGGTACCACAATCACTTGACATAGCTGGGAGTTAATCTTCTGGTTGATAGTGTCATTGACAGAGTTCTTCAATCACCACCACCAAGCTATAAAAGTTTGGTGATGAACCATAATATGCAAGGGACGGATAAGACTATTCTCGAGCTCTTCGCGATGCTAAAATCCGCAGAGGTAGAAATCAAGAAGGAGCATCAAGTATTGATGGTCCACAAGACCACCGGTTTCAAGAAAAAGGGCAAAGGGAAGAAGGGGAACTTCAAGAAGAACGGCAAGCAAGTTGCTGCTCAAGTGAAGAAACCCAAGTCTGGACCTAAGCCTGAGACTGACTGCTTCTACTTCAAAGGGACCGGTCACTGGAAGTGGAACTGCCCCAAGTATTTGGCGGATAAGAAGGATGGCAAAGTGAAAGGTATATTTGATATACATGTTATTGATGTGTACCTTACTAATGCTCGCAGTAGCGCCTAGGTATTTGGTACTAGTTCTATTGCTAATATTTGCAACTCGAAACAGGGGCTACAGATTAAGCGAAGATTGGCTAAGGACGAGGTGACGATGCACGTGGGAAATGGTTCCAAAGTCGATGTGATCGCCGTCGGCATGCTACCTCTACATCTACCTTCGGGATTAGTTTTAGACCAGAATAATTGTTATTTGGTGCTAGCGTTAAGCATGAACATTATATCTGGATCTTGTTTGATGCGAGATGGTTATTCAATTAAATCAGAGAATAATGGTTGTTCTATTTATATGAGTAATATCTTTTATGGTCATGCACCCTTGATGAATGGTCTATTTTTACTAAATCTTGATAGTAGTGATACACATATTCATAGTATTGAAGCCAAAAGATATAAGTTTAATAATGATAGTGCAACTTATTTGTGGCACTGTCGTTTAGGTCATATTGGTGTAAAGCGCATGAAGAAACTCCATGCTGATGGGCTTTTGGAATCACTTGATTATGAATCACTTGATGCTTGCGAACCATGCCTCATGGGCAAGATGACTAAGACTCCGTTCTCCGGGACAATGGAACGAACAACAGACTTATTGGAAATAATACATATTGATGTATGCGGTCCAATGAGTGTTGCTTCTCGTGGCGGGTATCGTTATTTTCTGGCCTTCACAGATGATTTGAGAAGATATGGGTATGTCTACTTGATGAAACATAAGTCTGAAACATTTTAAAAGTTCAAAGAATTTCAGAGTGAAGTGGAAAATCATCGTAACAAGAAAATTAAGTTTCTACGATCTGATCGTGGAGGTGAATATTTCATTTATGAGTTTGGTCTTCATTTGAAACAATGCGGAATAGTTTTGCAACTCACGCCACCTAGAACACCACAGTGTAATGGTGTGTCTGAACGTTGTAACCGCACTTTATTAGATATGGTGCGATTTATGTTGTCTCTTACTCATTTACCGCTATCGTTTTGGGGTTATGCTTTAGAGACGGCTGCATTCACGTTAAATAGGGCACCATCAAAATCCGTTGACACGACACCATATGAACTGTGGTTTGGCAAGAAACCCAGGTTGTCGTTTCTTCAAGTTCTGGGCTGCGATGCTTTTGTGAAAAAGCTTCAACCTAGTAAGCTCAAACCCAAATCGGAGGATTGTGTCTTCATAGGATACCCAAAGGAGACTGTTGGGTACACCTTCTATCACAGATCTGAAGGCAAGATATTCGTTGCTAAGAATGGATCCTTTCTAGAGAAGGAGTTTCTCTCGAAAGAAGTGAGTGGGAGGAAAGTAGAACTTGATGAGGTAACTGTACCTTCTCCCTTATTGGAAAGTAGTTCATCATCGAAATTAGTTCTAGTGATTCCTACACTAGTTAGTGAGGAAGCTAATGATGATGATCATGAAACTTCTGATCAAGTTACTACCGAACCTCGTAGGCCAACCAGAGTAAGATCCGCACCATAGTGGTACGGTAATCCTGTTCTGGAAGTCATGTTACTTGACCATTTCGAACCTACGAACTATGAGGAAGCGATGATGAGCCCAGATTCCGCAAAATGGCTTGAGGCCATGAAATCTAAGATGGGATCCATGTATGAGAACAAAGTGTCGACTTTGGTTGTCTTGCCCGATGATCGGCAGGCCATAGAGAATAAATGGATCTTCAAGAAGAAGACTGACGCTGATGGTAATGTTACTGTCTACAAAGCTCGACTTGTCGTGAAAGGTTTTCGACAAGTTCAAGGAGTTGACTACGATGAGACGTTCTCACCCGTAGTGATGCTTAAGTCCGTCCGAATCATGTTAGCAATTGCGCATTTCATGATTATGAAATTTGGCAAATGGATGTCAAAATTGCATTCCTTAATGGATATCTTAAATAAGAGTTGTATATGATGCAACCAAAAGGTTTTGTCGATCCAAAAGGTGCTAACAAAGTGTGTAAGCTCCAGCGATCCATTTATGGACTGGTGCAAGCATCTCGGAGTTGGAATATACGCTTTGATAGTGTGATCAAAGCATGTGGTTTTATATAGACTTTCGGAGAAGCCTGTATTTACAAGAAAGTGAGTGGGAGCTCTATAGCATTTCTGATATTATATGTGGATGACATATTGTTGATTAGAAATGATACTGAATTTTTGAATAGCATAAAAGGATACTTGCATAAGATTTTTTCAATGAAAGACCTCGGTGAAGCTGCTTATATACTGGGCATCAAGATCTATAGAGATAGATCAAGATGCTTAATTGGAATTTCACAAAGCACATACCTTGATAGAGTTTTGAAGAAGTTCAAAATGGATCAAGCAAAGAAAGGGTTCTTGCCTGTGTTACAAGGTGTGAAGTTGAGTCAGACTCAATGCCCGACCACTGCAGAAGATAGAGAGAAAATGAAAGTCATTCCCTATGCTTCAGCCATAGGTTCTATCATGTATGCAATGTTGTGTACCAGACCTGATGTGTGCCCTACTATTAGTTTAGCAGCGAGGTACCAAAGTAATCCAGCAGTGGATCACTGGACAGTGGTCAAGAACATCCTAAAATACCTAAAAAGGACTAAGGATATGTTTCTCATTTATGGAGGTGACAAAGAGCTCGTCGTAAACGGTTACGTCGATGCAAGCTTTGACACTGATCCGGATGACTCTAGTCACAAACCGGATACATATTTTTATTGAATGGTGGAGCTGTCAGTTGGTGCAGTTCCAAGCAGAGCATCGTGGCGGGACCTACGGGTTCGAGAACTATGTAGACATGACCGAGACACCTCTCCGGTCAATAACCAACAGTGGAACCTGGATGCTCTTATTGGTTCCTACATATTCTACGAAGATCTTTATTGGTAGTACCGTAATGACAACATATGTTATTCCCTTTGTCATCGGTATGTTACTTGCCTGAGATTCGTGAAGGAAATATGCCCTAGAGGCAATAATAAATTTGTTATTTATATTTCCTTATATCATGATAAATGTTTATTATTCATGCTAGAATTGTATTAACCGGAAACTTAGTACATGTGTGAATACATAGACAAACAGAGTGTCCCTAGTATGCCTCTACTAGACTAGCTCGTTAATCAAAGATGGTTAAGTTTCCTAGCCATAGACATCTATTGTCATTTGATGAACGGGATCACATCATTAGAGAATGATGTGATGGACTAGACCCATCCTTTAGCTTAGCACTTTGATTGTTTAGTTTATTGCTATTGCTTTCTTCATAACTTATACATGTTCCTATGACTATGAGATTATGCAACTCCCAAATACCGGAGGAACGCTTAGTGTGCTATCAAACGTCACAACGTAACTAGGTGATTATAAATATGCTCTACAGGTGTCTCCGATGGTGTTTGTTGAGTTGGCATAGATCGAGATTAGGATTTGTCACTCCGATTGTCGGAGAGGTATCTCTGGGCCCTCTCGGTAATGCACATCACTATAAGCCTTGCAAGAAATGTGACTAATGAGTTAGTTGCGGGATGTTGAATTACGGAACGAGTAAAGAGACTTGCCGGTAACGAGATTGAACTAGGTATGATGATACCGACGATCAAATCTCGGGCAAGTAACATACCGATGACAAAGGGAACAACATATGTTGTTATGCGGTTTGACCGATAAAGATCTTCATAGAATATGTACGAACCAATATGAGAATCTAGGTTCTGCTATTGTTTATTGACCGGAGATGAGTCTCGGTCATGTCTACATAGTTCTCGAACCCATAGGGTCTACACGCTTAATGTTCGATTACGATATGTATTGTGAGTTATGTGATTTGATGTACCGACGGTTGTTCGGAGTCCCGGATGTGATCACGGACATGACGAGGAGTCTCGAAATGGTCGAGACATAAAGATTGATATATTGGAAGGTTATGTTTGGACACCGGAAAGGTTTCGGATAGGTTCAGGCATTTTCCGGAGTACAGGGGGGTTACCGGAACCCCTCGGGGGGTTAACGGGCCTTCATGGGATTTAGTGGAAGAGAGGAGGAGGCGGCCAAGAGGAGGGGCGCGGGGCGCCCCCCAAGCCCAATCCGAACTGGGAGGGGGGCCGGCCCCCCCTTTTCTTCTCTCCCTCTTCCCTTGCCTTCCCCTCCAAGTTGGACTAGGAAAGCGGGGACCTACTCCTAGTAGGAGTAGGATTCCCCCCTTGGGGCGCACCCCATGAGGCCGGCCAGCCCCCTCCTCCACTCCTTTATATACAGGGGAGGGGGCACCCCATACACACACAAGTTGATTTCTTAGCTGTGTGCGGTGCCCCCCCCCCTCCACAGATTGCCACCTCGGTCATATTGTCGTAGTGCTTAGGCGAAGCCCTGCCTCGGTAACTTCGTCATCACCATCACCAAGTCGTCGTGCTAACGAAACTCTCCCTCGGCCTTAGCTGGATCTAGAGTTCGAGGGACGTCACCGAGCTGAACGTGTGCAGATCACGGAGGTGCCGTGCATTCAGTACTTGATCGGTTGGATCGCAAAGACGTTCGACTACATCAACCGCGTTACTTAACGCTTCCGCTTTCGGTCTACGAGGGTACGTGGAGAAACTCTCCCCGCTCGTTGCTATGCATCTCCTAGATAGATCTTGCGTGATCGTAGGAATTTTTTTGAAATACTGTGTTCCCCAACAATTCGATCGTATGTATCTTCATACCTAGTTCAATCTCGTTACCGGCAAGTCTCTTTACTCATTATGTAATACATCATCCCGTAACTAACTCATTAGTCACATTGCTTGCAAGGCTTATCATGATGTGTATTACCGAGAGGGCCCAGTGATACCTCTTCAATACTCGGAGTGACAAATCCTAATCTCGATCTATGCCAACCCAACAAGCACGTTCGGAGATACCTGTAGAGAATCTTTATAATCACCCAGTTACGTTGTGACGTTTGATAGCACACAAGTATCCGGGAGTTGCATAATCTCATAGTCAAAGGAATATGTATTTGGCATGAAGAAAGCAATAGCAATCAAACTGAACGGTCATTATGCTAAGCTAACGGATGGGTCTTGTCCATCACATCATTCTCCTAATGATGTGATCCCGTTGATCTAATGACAACACCTGTCTATGGTTAGGAAACTTAACCATCTTTGATTAACGAGCTAGTTTAGTAGAGGCTTACTAGGGATACGGTGTTTTGTCTATGTATCCACACATGTATCAAGTTTCCAGTTAATACAATTCTAGCATGAATAATAAACATTTATCATGATATAAGGAAATATAAAATAACAACTTTATTATTGCGTCTAGGGCATATTTCCTTCACATACATCAAGTGAATCAATAGATTACCCCATTGTCACCACGGGTATCCCACACAAGACATACATCAAGTTTTCTCAAATCCATAATAGTATTCAATTCGATAATAGTGAAATCTCAAAGGTAAAACTCAATTCATCAAAAGAAGGTAGAGGGGGAGAAACATCGTATGATTCAACTATAGTAAGAAAGCCCGCGGTACATCAAGACCGTGCCAAATCAAGAACATGAGAGAGAGTGAGAGAGATCAAACACATAGCTATTGTTACATACCCTCATCCCTGAGGGTGAAGTACTCCCTCCTCGTCATGGAGAGAGCCGGGATGATGAAGATGGCCACAGGTGATGGTTTCGCCCTCCGGCAGGGTGCTGGAACGGGCTCCCGATTGGTTTTTTGTGGCTATAGAGGCTTACGGCGGCGGAACTCCCGACCTATGTTTATTTCTTGGGGTCTCTATATGTAACGCCCTCGATGCGGCTATAGCTCCCACGTGTCGAGGCACGACTTAGAGACATAACCGCATTGAAAGCAATGTCGCAAGTCAGGCAATCATTACAACATCCCATGTAATACATAATAAAAGGGGAAGATAACATAGTTGGCTTACACTCGCCACGTCACATCAGAGTACATAAATAACATCCATCAAGCAAACACTCATGGCCCGACTACGGCGCCAAAATGGAAAAGAACCCAACATGCGACAAGGCCCTGAATCGATAACCCCAACTAGGCACCACTACTGATCATCGGGAAAGGAAACATAATAACGCTGAGAGTCCTCGTCGAACTCCCACTTGAGCTCGTACTCGTCACATGGAGCGGAATCACCTGGACCTGCATCTGGAATTATAGTATCTGTGAGCCACAGGGACTCAGCAATCTCACACCCACGTGATCAAGACTATTTAAGCTTATAGGAAGGATAAGGCAAGTATGTGGAGCTGCAGCAAGCGACTAGCATATGTGGTGGCTAACTTATACGCAAAAGAGAGCGAGAAGAGGAGGCAAGGCGCGAGCGAGAGTCTAGAGGAACAACCTGCGCAAGCATTACTCCAACACCGTGTCCACTTCCCGGACTCCGCCGAGAAGAGGCCATCACGGCAACACACTCAGTTGATTCATTTTAATTAATTAAGGTTTAAGTTATCTACAACCGGACATTAACAAATTCCCATCTGCCCATAACCGCGGGCACGGCTTTTGAAAGTTCAATCCCTGCAGGGGAGTCCCAACTTAGCCCATGACAAGCTCTCACGGTCAACGAAGGAAAAGACCTCCTCCCAAGACGTTCCGATCAGACTCGGTATCTCGGTAACTCAAGACACTCCGACAGGTTAAAACAAGACCAGCAGCACCGCCCGAATGTGCCGACAAATCCCGATAGGAGCTGCACATATCTCTTTCTCAGGGCACACTCAGATTGTCCTAGGTACGGGTAGGCCAGCTCAGAGTTGCCCCTGGTGGCCACCGGTAGCTGACAGGTGGACCAACACTCAGAGGAGCACTGGCCCGGGGGGGTTAAAATAAGATGACCCTTGAGTCTGCAGAACCCAAGGGAAAGAAAGGGCTAGGTGGAAAATGGTAAAACCAAGGTTGGGATTGCTGGAAAAGCTTTAATCGAGGCGAAATATCAAGGGGTTCCCATTATAACCCAACCGCGTAAGGAACGCAAAATCCGGGAACATAACACCGATATGACGGAAACTAGGGCGGCAAGAGTGGAACAAAACACTAGGCGAGAGGCCGAGCCTTCCACCCTTTACCAAGTATATAGATGCATTAAGATAACATAGCAATATAGTGATATCCCAACAAGCAAATAAAAGATGTTCCAATAGGAACGGCTCCAATCTTCACCTGCAACTAGCAACGCTATAAGAGGGGCTGAGCAAAGCGGTAACATAGCCAATCAACGGTTTGCTAGGACAAGGGTAGGTTAGAGGTTCAATCATGCAATTGGGAGGCTGACAAGCAAGTGGTAGGCATCGTAGCAGTGGCAAAGCAAAAGAGCGAGTAAACTAGCATAGCAAAGATAGTAGTGATTTCGAGGGTATGATCATCTTGCCTGCACAGTTGTCAAAGTTGACTGGATCCTCACAAGCAAACTCGACGGGCTCCTCGGTAGCGAACTCGTCACCCGGCTCTACCCAACAAGACAAACAAGCAACAAGGATACAATCAACCACGTGCAAGACCAAGCAATATGATGAAATGATGACATGCTATGCGGGATGCGATGCGGGATGCAAAACGCAAGATATGACAGTAAATGCATGAACCTGGCCTCAACTTGGCAAACCAAGTGTGCCACTGGATAGAGGGGATGAAATCGCTTGAAAACGATATAAAGATCATTGGAATCGGAGTTACGGTTTGGAAATGGCAAGCGATTTAAGATATGACACCGGTCTGCGATTTACAGCAAGTAGGCATCTAAATGCAACGAAATGAACATGCTATAGGCACCAAACATGAAAACAAAATACATGGAAGTGATGTACACAAGATGGTTAACAAAATACTAGCACTGAGCCATAGGCAAATTCATCCATTAAGAGGTTCAAACAAGCATGGCAAAATCACAAATGCAAAACAGATTCCAGACTTAGAGAAATTAACACTTGTCTGAAATTTCAGATCACGATGCTCTCTTCGGAGCAGCAAAACAACATGATAAATGACCTGAACATGACAAGTAAGAACATGGCATGGAGCTACTCAACAAGCTTAACAAAAGACCCAAAGTGACCTGGGGTCAAAAGGGTTCACAAAATACTCTACCGAGCTCACGAACATAGCTCGAACACAATCAGTTTTCAGACTTAGTGAAAACTGAGACATGCTGAAATTATAACTCACGAAGGCATGTAAACAAGCTCGATGCACTCACTACGGTGCAATTCATGGCAAGGCAAGCATATATCCAGAAAGAAGACACAATATTCTAGCTACACATGGCAAGAACAAAGGCATAGCATGCATGGAACACTAACGGTAGCATCGGCAAAATCGCAAACAAGTTGACGATCTGCCCAGATTAACAACGAAGCAAAAGTTGAGCTCGATTAAGTCAGCCTAGAGCACTCCACATATGCAAAAAAAGACATGGATGGATAGAGCATAACATAAATATCAAAACTCCCTTACTGATCATCCTCAAAAGAGGCACGGATCACTAGGAAACAAGCAGGACATATAGCATCATGGACTAAAATATCCCAGACTTAGTGAAAATCACTAAGTCCCTGAAATCAGCAATCTCAGGTACCTCTCTTTGCAAGCTTGCACAAGACAACACACACATCCTAAAAATGCATGGGTGGAACCTCTGAAAAGAAGACAAAATTCTTAACAATTCATCCCAAAGGGGCACAGGCATATCATGCACGGATTAAACATGGCAAAAATGACAAAAGTGCATAATGAACTAACGGATCTGCAATTTAACTCACGAAGGCTCCTTCTAATAGCATTTTGGGCATCAGGATGAACTCAAATGCAAATGATGCAATGGAATGAAATGATGTACATGTCGAGACGAAGATTTTGATATATCATACGCCCAAAACGGAGCTACGGTTGCGGAGATACAAGGAGTTAAAGATTGCTCGAAAATTAGGGTTTCGGGAGGAGAAAGTCAACCGAAATATCCCAGATCCAGATCTGGATCGGGCACGGATACCGAGGCGGCGGCGGTACTGTTCACCGGCGACGACGGGGAAGGAGGCAGCGGCCGGCGACGAGGGGACCGGAGGGCGGGGCGGCGGCGGCGGTCGGCGGCGCCGGCGGGGGCGGCGTCCCGCGGCGGCGCGGCGAGGAGGCGGCGGGGCCGGCGGTGCGGGGCGAGGAGAGGCGGCGGCGGGGCGGCGCCGGCGACGAGGGCGGCGGGCGGCGGCACGGCGAGGAGGGCGGCGGGCGGCGGCGGCCACGGGCGAAGGAGGAGGCGGGCGGCGGCGAGGCGGCCTCGGGCTCCGCGCGGGCCCGTCTGTGCGGCGGCGGCGGGCCACGTGGCGGACGCCGGTTGGGCGAGGTGGTTCGGGCGGACGTTGTCCGGCCGGATCCGGACACGTCTGTCGGGGGGGGGGGGTTTGATCTGTTTTTTTTTAGGAGGAGGACGGGGAGAATCCGAGATCCGAAAATGGGGGGCCTTTAAATAGGCATAGAGGGAGCTAGGAGAGTCCAAATGAGGTGCGGTTTTCGCCCACGCGATCGTGATCGAACGCTCTAGGACATGGAGCAGGGTTTGGTGGGTTTTGGGCCAAATTTGGGGGGTGTTGGGCTGCAACACACACGAGGCCTTTTCGGTCCCTCGGTTAACCGTTGGAGTATCAAACGAAGTCCAAATGATACGGAACTTGACAGGCGGTCTACCGGTAGTAAACCAAGGCCGCATGGCAAGTCTCGGTCCAATCCGGAAATGTTTAATCCCCACACACGAAAGAAAGCTAGAAATGGCCACCGGAGGAGAGCGAAGCGCCGGAATGCAAAACGGACAACGGGGAAAATGCTCGAATGCATGAGATGAATATGTATGCAAATGCAATGCACGAGATGAAATGATATAAGATGCATGAAAATGAAAACAACACACGGAGACAAAGACCAGAACCCGAGAAATAAATATAACTTAGCGCCGGAAACGGCAAGAGTTGGATACAAATATGGAAAGTTACATCCGGGGTGTTACAACACTCCACCACTACGAAAAGATCTCGTCCCGAGATCTAGGACTGAAAGAACTCCGGGTACTCAGAACGGAGGTGATCCTCGCATTCCCATGTAGCTTCACGGTCGGAATGGTGAGACCACTTGACTTTGAGAAATTTGATTGACTTGTTGCGAGTCTTGCGTTCAGTCTCTTCAAGAATAGCAACTGGGTGCTCACGATAAGAAAGATCTTCTTGGAGCTCAATGTCCTCGAAGTTGACGGTGCGTTCAGGCGTCTTGAAGCACTTTCGGAGTTGGGAGACATGGAACACATCATGAACATTGGCAAAGTTTGAAGGAAGCTCGAGCTGATAGGCGAGGTCGCCTCTCTTGCTAACAATCTTGAAAGGTCCCACGTATCTAGGGGCAAGCTTCCCTTTGATACCGAAGCGACGAGTACCTTTCATAGGAGAGACGCGGAGGTAAACATGATCTCCGATCTCGAAAGCCAAATCACGGTGCTTACTATCATAGTAGCTCTTCTGGCGGGATTGGGCTGCTTTGAGGTTATCACGAATGACTTTGCACATTTCTTCTGCTTCTGTGATTAAGTCATTACCCAGCAGCTGACGTTCACCGGTTTCAGACCAGTTGAGAGGGGTACGGCACTTCCTGCCATACAGAATTTCAAAGGGGGCCTTGCCCGAACTTGCTTGAAAACTGTTGTTGTATGAGAATTCAGCATAAGGAAGACAATCCTCCCACTTCATGCCGAAGGAGATCACACAAGCCCTGAGCATATCTTCAAGGATCTGATTGACACGCTCGACTTGACCGCTCGTTTGAGGATGGAAAGCTGTGCTGAAGCGGATGTTGGTGCCCATGGCCTTCTGAAAAGAATCCCAAAACTTGGAGGTAAAGATGCTGCCACGGTCTGAAGATATCACTTGAGGAATACCGTGCAGAGAGACAATGCGAGAGGTATAGAGTTCCGCCAATTGAGCTGCAGTGATTGACTCTTTGATAGGCAGAAAATGAGCCACTTTGGTGAGCTTGTCGATGACAACAAATATAGCATCATTGCCACGCTTGGACTTTGGAAACCCAGTCATGAAGTCCATTTCAATGTGGTCAAACTTCCATTCTGGAATGGCAAGAGGTTGGAGGAGACCAGCTGGCCTTTAGTGTTCTGCCTTCACTCTTCTGCAGACATCACATTCATTCACGAATTTAGCGATCTCGCGCTTCATTCGAGTCCACCAATAAGCTTGCTTGAGATCCTGATACATCTTCGTACTACCAGGGTGGATGGAGAGAAGAGAGTTGTGAGCCTCGTTCATGATCACTTTACGAAGTTCACCTTTGGGCACAACAATACGATCCTCGAAGAAGAGAGTGTTCTTGTCATCAAGGCGGTAGCACTTGTACTTGGACTGACTCTTGGCAATACCAAACTTCACCTTTTTCACCATAGCATCAAGAAGCTGTGCTTGGCGAATCTGGTCTTCTAAGGTAGGAGAGACTTGAAGGTTGGCGAGGAAACCTTGAGGAACAACTTGCAGATTCAGCTTGCGGAAAGCTTCACAAAGCTCGGGTTGATAAGGCTTGAGAATCAGACTGTTGCAATAGGCCTTTCTGCTCAAAGCGTCAGCAATCACATTGGCCTTGCCTGGAGTATACTCAATACTCGGATTATACTCTTGAATCATTTCGACCCATCGAGTTTGCCTTAGGTTGAGATTAGGCTGAGTGAAGATGTACTTGAGACTCTTGTGATCAGTGAAAATGTCCACTTTTCTTCCCAATAGAAGATGTCTCCAAGTTAAAAGAGCATGCACAACTGCCGCCAACTCTAGATCATGAGTGGGGTAGTTCTTCTCATTAGGCTTCAGCTGGCGAGAGGTATAAGCAACCACTTTCTTCTCTTGCATCAAAATGCACCGAGACCTTGGAGAGAGGCATCACAAAAAACCTCGTACGGCTTGGATTCATCAGGTGGAGTCAGAACTGGAGCAGTGATCAACTTCTCTTTCAAAGTGTTGAAAGCAATATCACACTCTGGAGACCAAACGTACTTGACGTGCTTCTGAAGAAGATTTGAGAGAGGCTTGGCGATCTTAGAAAAGTTTTCAACGAATCTTCGGCAATAGCTTGCGAGTCCGAGAAAACTGCGGAGTTGCTTCACGTTCTGAGGAGGTTCCCAATTCACAATTGCAGACACCTTCTCAGGATTTACGGAAATGCCCTTGGCAGAGATGATATGACCAAGATAAAGAACCTCATCGAGCCAAAATTCACACTTGGAGAACTTGGCATAGAACTGATGTTCCCTGAGCTTATCGAGAACCAAACGCAAATGCTTGGCATGATCTTCCTTGTTCTTGGAGAAAACCAGAATGTCATCGAGATAGACCAAAACGAAGTCATTGGTGTAGGCGTTGAAGATGAAGTTCATCATGCGAGAGAACGTCGGAGGAGCGTTGGCGAGGCCAAAAGACATGACAGTGTATTCATATGAACCAAAGCTTGTTCTGAATGCTGTCTTGGGAATATCTTCTTCACAAATGCGAATCTGGTGATAACCCATACGGAGATCAAGCTTGGAGAATACTTGAGCACCCTTGAGTTGTTCGAACAACTCATTGATGTTGGGAAGTGGGTATTTGTTCTTGATGGTCTTCTTGTTCACTGGACGGTAATCAACACAAAGTCGACTCGATCCATCCTTCTTCTTCACAAAAATAACACCACAACCCCATGGAGAAGTACTAGGCCGGATAAGACCCAATCTTTCTTGCTCATCGAGTTGTTTCTTCAACTCCTTCAACTCTTCGGGGCCGAGCTTGTAGGGACGTTTGCATACAGGTTCCGTACCGGGCTCAAGTTCAATAACAAATTCAACCGGCCGGTTTGGAGGCATCCCTGGGAGTTCTTCTGGAAAAACGTCTTGATACTCACAAACAACCGGAATCTGCGAAATAGCATCCAATTCACCCTTCTCATTGAGAGAAAACAACCGGATGGTATTATCCCGAGCGGCAAAAACAATGACATCCTCAGACGAATGAGTTAGTTGAATCTGCCTGGCTGCACAATCAAGCTGAGCTTTATGCTTAGAGAGCCAGTCCATCCCGAGATAAAATCAATATCCGAGTCACCGAGAACCGTAGGAGAAGCAAGAAACTTGAACTCGCCCATCGCGATAGAAACATCCGGAACGATGGAGTTAGCCTGCATGCGCTTGCCGGGAGAGACAACTGCTAAAGGACTAGGCAAAACTTGTGAAACCAATTCATGCCTATTTGTAAACGGTCTCGAGATGAAGCAATGCGATGCACCAGTGTCAAAAAGAACTTTTGCAGGAATATCATTAACAGGAAGGTTACCCATGATCACATTTGACGAGTCCTCTGCCTAAGCTGCATTCATCAAATTGACCTTGGCGTGCTTAGGATTATGCTTGACCACAGCTGTACTTGCCGATCTGACAGGAGGAGGAGGAGGAAGACGCCTCTGGTTGAAACACTTGTTGGCATAGTGACCCTTCTGTTGGCACTTGTTGCACGTGACCTCTGAAAGCGGACGGTGATACGGAGCACTCGATCTTGGAGCTTGAGACGAAGTCTTGTTCTGAAAGCCTGGGTTGGGTGGGTGGGAAGAACCACTGCCACCTTTGCTCTTCTGCTGATACGGCTGACGGAACGGAGGAGGAGGAAGCCAAAACTTCTGCTGCTTGGCCACTTGAGTAGAGGAAGACGGAGTAACCTCTCTAACTCGCTTCCTGGAAGCATCACACCTCAACTGAGCAGCCTCTTGCTTCAGTGCCATGTTGTAGAACTCATCGTATCTCAACGGCTCAAAGAGGACAAGAGCGAGCTGAATTTCCTCACGAACACCACCCCTGAACTGATAGATCATGCTCTTTTCATCAGGAACATCCTGCTTGGCAAAATGGGCGAGCTTCTGGAACAACTTGTTGTAGTCATAGACAGACAAAGAGCCTTGCTTCAGATTGCGGAATTCCTCACGCTTGCTTTCAACCACGCTCTGCGGAATGTGATGAGCGCGGAAATCTTGACGGAAATCATCCCAAGTGATCAAACGTCCACCTCTGGAATCCTTGTACTGCTGGAACCACTCTGCAGCCTGATCTTTGAGTTGGAAGGAAGCGAATTTCACAAAGTCCTCCGGCCTGACATTACTGCACTCGAAATGCTTACACAGATCCACAAGCCAATCGTCAGCATCGGTTGCCTCAACACAATTACTGAAAGTCTTTGGACCATTTGCGAGGAACTGGTTCAGTGTAGCAAAGTGACCCTGATTGCTGCCTTGATTCCCTTGACTGCCTTGATTGCGCTCTTGGAGAATTTGCATGATCAGCTGAGTGTTTGCATTGGTTGCGGCCATCACAGCTGCCATGCTTCTGGAGGAGGCGGAGGTGGAGGCGGATCAGGATTCGGAGTCGTGCGCGTTGGAGGAGCCATCCTGAAGATGTTGACCACCATTAGCACATTGATAGATAAATATTGAAGCTGAATCCAACGGAATGAAAATTGCAACATATAGTCTTCACATCCGAACAAAATGAACGAATGCATTTCTCTTGAAGTGGTCAGATATTCCTAAATTGCGAAGCCACGAAGAATCAGGTAGAAGGGGTACAACAACGAGGGATGGAATTATCATATGACGTCGAAGCAAAACGAATGCCACAACTCGAAATAAAACCAAGGGTTGACTTGCGGAATAAGCCGGAACAAATACATGATAGAAATTTCGTCCGAAGTTTTCGTGGTGGGACCTACACGGGCTCGATCGTACAGCACCATCATGTACAAGGCAGTGCACATGACATACGAAGCGTCCCCGAGTCAGCATAGCCAAGGACTCTTTAAGACACAACGAGACCACTGTAAAATCGACCGTGAATAGGCGAACCACTAGACGTCGAACCCCAATTTCATATCATACATCTGTCGGAAAGATATCCTAAGGCTACTTGAATTCCCACCTATGAAATTCCCGAAATTTTCCCGGTTATGCAATCAGGTGTTGGGGATACAGGGGAAGCATAATATCTCACCCAAGCTAGCAAATCCTACATCCAGCTGTATCCATCCTTCAACACATAACCAAGAAATCTTCGGAAACCATCTATCTCAACCTTCGAAAAGCATCCGTTATACAAGTTATGGCGATACTCCCGAACTCCCGCCCCAGTACTGGGTGGCGTCGAGGTTATCTCACCAACGAACTGCATAAAAGAGATTTTCGATGTCGCGCACAAATCGCAAGTATACCAGAATTGCAACGATAAAATTGTGACGACAACACCTCGGAGCTCAACTCCCCAGGACACTGCCACAACCCCTAAAGACAGGAGGCACCAAGAACAATGTTCTCTTCACAAAACCATCGGAACAAAACCAAGATACTCGCGTGATCCTAAAAAAAATTTTAGTGAAATTTCAGAAGAGAAGAGTCAAAACTCTACGTCAGGATGCCTTACCAGAGCGATGCGGAGACTGGGAAGTAAAAAGAATTCCTAAGCTCTCCGATATATAATTCCTAAGGACTCAAAACATTTTTCTAGACACAACTCGGCTGCTAAGACGATCAAGCAATGGGGCTCCTAAGGTCGGGGAAGGCTCTGATTACCAACTTGTAACGCCCTCGATGCGGCTATAGCTCCCACGTGTCGAGGCACGACTTAGAGACATAACCGCATTGAAAGCAATGTCTCAAGTCAGGCAATCATTACAACATCCCATGTAATACATAATAAAAGGGGAAGATAACATAGTTGGCTTACACTCGCCACGTCACATCAGAGTACATAAATAACATCCATCAAGCAAACACTCATGGCCCGACTACGGCGCCAAAATGGAAAAGAACCCAACATGCGACAAGGCCCTGAATCGATAACCCCAACTAGGCACCACTACTGATCATCGGGAAAGGAAACATAATAACGCTGAGAGTCCTCGTCGAACTCCCACTTGAGCTCGTACTCGTCACATGGAGCGGAATCACCTGGACCTGCATCTGGAATTATAGTATCTGTGAGCCACAGGGACTCAACAATCTCACACCCACGTGATCAAGACTATTTAAGCTTATAGGAAGGATAAGGCAAGTATGTGGAGCTGCAGCAAGCGACTAGCATATGTGGTGGCTAACTTATACGCAAAAGAGAGCGAGAAGAGGAGGCAAGGCGCGAGCGAGAGTCTAGAGGAACAACCTGCGCAAGCATTACTCCAACACCGTGTCCACTTCCCGGACTCCGCCGAGAAGAGGCCATCACGGCAACACACTCAGTTGATTCATTTTAATTAATTAAGGTTTAAGTTATCTACAACCGGACATTAACAAATTCCCATCTGCCCATAACCGCGGGCACGGCTTTTGAAAGTTCAATCCCTGCAGGGGAGTCCCAACTTAGCCCATGACAAGCTCTCACGGTCAACGAAGGAAAAGACCTCCTCCCAAGACGTTCCGATCAGACTCGGTATCTCGGTAACTCAAGACACTCCGACAGGTCAAAACAAGACCAAAAACACCGCCCGAATGTGCCGACAAATCCCGATAGGAGCTGCACATATCTCTTTCTCAGGGCACACTCAGATTGTCCTAGGTACGGGTAGGCCAGCCCAGAGTTGCCCCTGGTGGCCACCGGTAGCTGACAGGTGGACCAACACTCAGAGGAGCACTGGCCCGGGGGGGTTAAAATAAGATGACCCTTGAGTCTGCAGAACCCAAGGGAAAGAAAGGGCTAGGTGGCAAATGGTAAAACCAAGGTTGGGCATTGCTGGAAAAGCTTTAATCGAGGCGAAATATCAAGGGGTTCCCATTATAACCCAACCGCGTAAGGAACGCAAAATCCGGGAACATAACACCGATATGACGGAAACTAGGGCGGCAAGAGTGGAACAAAACACTAGGCGAGAGGCCGAGCCTTCCACCCTTTACCAAGTATATAGATGCATTAAGATAACATAGCAATATAGTGATATCCCAACAAGCAAATAAAAGATGTTCCAATAGGAACGGCTCCAATCTTCACCTGCAACTAGCAACGCTATAAGAGGGGCTGAGCAAAGCGGTAACATAGCCAATCAACGGTTTGCTAGGACAAGGGTAGGTTAGAGGTTCAATCATGCAATTGGGAGGCTGACAAGCAAGTGGTAGGCATCGTAGCACTGGCAAAGCAAAAGAGCGAGTAAACTAGCATAGCAAAGATAGTAGTGATTTCGAGGGTATGATCATCTTGCCTGCACAGTTGTCAAAGTTGACTGGATCCTCACAAGCAAACTCGACGGGCTCCTCGGTAGCGAACTCGTCACCCGGCTCTACCCAACAAGACAAACAAGCAACAAGGATACAATCAACCACGTGCAAGACCAAGCAATATGATGAAATGATGACATGCTATGCGGGATGCGATGCGGGATGCAAAACGCAAGATATGACAGTAAATGCATGAACCTGGCCTCAACTTGGCAAACCAAGTGTGCCACTGGATAGAGGGGATGAAATCGCTTGAAAACGATATAAAGATCATTGGAATCGGAGTTACGGTTTGGAAATGGCAAGCGATTTAAGATATGACACCGGTCTGCGATTTACAGCAAGTAGGCATCTAAATGCAACGAAATGAACATGCTACAGCCACCAAACATGAAAACAAAATACATGGAAGTGATGTACACAAGATGGTTAACAAAACACTAGCACTGAGCCATAGGCAAATTCATCCATTAAGAGGTTCAAACAAGCATGGCAAAATCACAAATGCAAAACAGATTCCAGACTTAGAGAAATTAACACTTGTCTGAAATTTCAGATCACGATGCTCTCTTCGGAGCAGCAAAACAACATGATAAATGACCTGAACATGACAAGTAAGAACATGGAATGGAGCTACTCAACAAGCTTAACAAAATACCCAAAGTGACCTGGGGTCAAAAGGGTTCACAAAATACTCTACCGAGCTCACGAACATAGCTCGAACACAATCAGTTTTCAGACTTAGTGAAAACTGAGACATGCTGAAATTATAACTCACGAAGGCATGTAAACGAGCTCGATGCACTCACTACGGTGCAAGTCATGGCAAGGCAAGCATATATCCAAAAAGAAGACACAATATTCTAGCTACACATGGCAAGAACAAAGGCATAGCATGCATGGAACACTAACGGTAGCATCGGCAAAATCGCAAACAAGTTGACGATCTGCCCAGATTAACAACGAAGCAAAAGTTGAGCTCGATTGAGTCAGCCTAGATCACTCCACATATGCAAACAAAGACATGGATGGATATAGCATAACATAAATATCAAAACTCCCTTACTGATCATCCTCAAAAGAGGCACGGATCACTAGGAAACAAGCTGGACATATAGCATCATGGACTAAAATATCCCAGACTTAGTGAAAATCACTAAGTCCCTGAAATCAGCAATCTCAGGTACCTCTCTTCGCAAGCTTGCACAAGACAACACACACATCCTAAAAATTCATGGGTGGAACCTCTGGAAAGAAGACAAAATGCTTAACAATTCATCCCAAAGGGGCACAGGCATATCATGCACGGATTAAACATGGGAAAAATGACAAAAGTGCATGATGAACTAACGGATCTGCAATTTAACTCACGAAGGCTCCTTCTAACAGCATTTTGGGCATCAGGATGAACTCAAATGCAAATGATGCAATGGAATGAAATGATGTACATGTCGAGACGAAGATTTTGATATATCATACGCCCAAAACGGAGCTACGGTTGCGGAGATACAAGCAGTTAAAGATTGCTCGAAAATTAGGGTTTCGAAAGGAGAAAGTCAACCGAAATATCCCAGATCCAGATCTGGATCGGGCACGGATACCGAGGCGGCGGCGGTACTGTTCACCGGCGACGACGGGGAAGGAGGCAGCGGCCGGCGACGAGGGGACCGGAGGGCGGGGCGGCGGCGGCGGTCGGCGGCGCCGGCGGGGGCGGCGGCGCGGCGAGGAGGCGCCGGGGCCGGCGGTGCGGGGCGAGGAGAGGCGGCGGCGGGGCGGTGCCGGCGACGAGGGCGGCGGGCGGCGGCGCGCCGAGGAGGGCGGCGGGCGGCGGCGGCCACGGGCGAAGGAGGAGGCGGGCGGCGGCGAGGCGGCCTCGGGCTCCGCGCGGGCCCGTCGGTGCGGCGGCGGCGGGCCACGTGGCGGACGCCGGTTGGGCGAGGTGGATCGGGCGGACGTTGTCCGGCCGGATCCGGACACGTCCGTCGGGGGGGGGGGGTTGATCTGTTTTTTTTTAGGAGGAGGACGGGGAGAATCCGAGATCCGAAAATGGGGGGCCTTTAAATAGGCATAGAGGGAGCTAGGAGAGTCCAAATGAGGTGCGGTTTTCGCCCACGCGATCGTGACCGAATGCTCTAGGACGTGGAGCAGGGTTTGGTGGGTTTTGGGCCAAATTTGGGGGGTGTTGGGCTGCAACACACATGAGGCCTTTTCGGTCCCTCGGTTAACCGTTGGAGTATCAAACGAAGTCCAAATGATACGAAACTTGACAGGCGGTCTACCGGTAGTAAACCAAGGCCGCATGGCAAGTCTCGGTCCAATCCGGAAATGTTTAATCCCCACACACGAAAGAAAGCTAGAAATGGCCACCGGAGGAGAACGAAGCGCCGGAATGCAAAACGGACAACGGGGAAAATGCTCGAATGCATGAGATGAATATGTATGCAAATGCAATGCACGAGATGACATGATATAAGATGCATGAAAACGAAAACAACACACGGAGACAAAGACCCGAACCCGAGAAATAAATATAACTTAGCGCCGGAAACGGCAAGAGTTGGATACAAATATGGAAAGTTACATCCGGGGTGTTACACTATATTTATAGGAATTTTTAGCATCGAGAACAAGTCAGGGGGGTCCAGTCCACGAGGAGCTCACAAGACCGGAGGGCGCCCCCAGGGGGTAGGGAGCACCCTCCACCCTTGTGGAGGCCTCTTAGCTCTTCTGGCCCAACTCTTTTGCTTCAGGGGCTTCTTCTGGTCCATAAAAAATCACCGTAAATTTTCTGCTCAATTGGACTCCGTTTGATATTCCTTTTCTGCGAATTTCAAAAACAAGAAAAAACAGAAACTGGCACTGGGCTCTAGGTTAATAGGTTAGTCCCAAAATTTGTATAAAATAGCATATAAATGCATATAAAACATCCAAGATGGATAATATAATAGCATGGAACAATAAAAAATTATAGATACGTTGGAGACATATCAAGCATCCACAATTCATCGGATCAAGACAAACACACCAAAAAAAAAGTATTACATCAGATAGAACTCCAAGAACATCAAGGAGAACATGGTATTGAAGATCATAGAGAGAGAAGAAGCCATCTAGCTACTAGCAATGGACCCATAGGTCTTTGGTAAACTACTCACGCTTCATCGGAAGGGCAATAGAGTTGATGTAGATGCCCTCCATGATCGAATCCCCCTCCGGCAGGGTGCCGAAAAAGGCCCCAAGATGGGATCTCACAGGAAGAAAGTCTTGTGGCGGCGGAAAAGTATTTTGGTGGATGCTTCTGGTCATTTGGGAATATTTGGGAATTTATAGAGCAAAAATTAGGGTTGGAGGAGTCCCGGGTGGCCCGCAAGCCAGGGGGCGCACCCCCACCCTAGGGCGCACCCTGATGGCTTGTGGTGCCCTCGGGACTCTTCTGGCCCCCTCTCCAACCTCCATGGATGTCTTCTGGTCCAAGAAAAATCATCGCGAAAGTTTTATTCCGTTTGGACTCCGTTTGATATTCCTTTTCTCTAAAACTCAAAAACAAGGAAAAAACAGATACTGGCACCGGGCTCTAGGTTAATAGTTTAGTCCCAGAAATAATATAAAATAGCATATTAATGCATATAAAACATCCAAAATAGATAATATAATAGCATGGAATAATCAAAAATTATAGATTCGTTGGAGACGTATCAGCTTGTCTTAAAAGGAGAGACTAGGAACCTCTATTTTATCCGTTTATTATTTCACACGCGCATATGAGTTTTCTACTGAATCGCGTATTCCAGGATCATAGCAGTTATAGCATGAAATATTAACACTTAATTGTGAATATGGAAATGTAATGATACAATATTATTTCCTTTAGGGTATGTTTCCAACAGTCTCCCACTTGCACTAGAGTCAATAATCTAGTTAGCACTTTTAACCTTTACGCCAATGGCAATCCGGTGTCAGTCCATGCTTTGCTTGTGGTATAGACTTCAGATCTGTGTGTATCATGTGCATTTAAATGCATCTCTCATGCTTTCACATAAATTCATATTTTTTGTGAATCTGGCTTTGTATGTATTGAATTACTTATAAGACCTATGATTGCTTAAACTGAGCTATGGAACCACTATTAAGAAAAGTATTCCATTTGCACAATCATCTAAAAATCATACCAAGCTCATAAATAAGCTTTTGATTCACCACCCTCTGTTGTTACTTCTAAAGTAACAATATACTCAACCTCTTTTTGTAGAACTCACCATAGTAATCTTTTGGACCAATTCCAATTCACAGTGCCACCATATATTGAAATTGAAAATCGCTTTGAGCATCAATGAAGTTTTTATTGAAGTACTACTTACACTGACATGTATTAATGTAACTTCTTACATTGATCTCTTCATCTTCTCCGTATGCGAGACACAAGTCATTAGTATTTAACAACATTTTATTGTTGTACTATGATCAATAATTTGATCATTCTGGTAACTTTACTCACAACTTACTTGGAGTACTGGATATATATGATTGTCTACATACCATGGAATATAATTATTACAAGTGTGATCGAAATTATGTATTTCTCTCATCAGTATTTCACAATACTGACTCTTGCTTAAAACTCTTTCCATGTGACTTTGTCAAGAAACTCTTCTTGGCGCTTTTCTTACTAAACTGCTTTAGTATTCTGTCAATATGTATTGTGGCTAAGCCTGATTAGACACTACTATCTCCATGGATCATTATGCCTAATACCAGGACTATATGTTGCCTAATTACTTTACTGAAAAACTAGTTTCAATTAAGTCTTAATCCATGTCAAGAAATTTCATGTATAGATTTGATCTTAAACTCACAATACATCGGATCCCAACAAACACACCACAAAAAGTGATTACATCGGACAGAACTACAAGAACAACGAGGAGAACATTGTATTAAAGATCAAATAGAGAGAAGAAGCCATCTAGCTACTAACTATGGACCCGTAGGTCTGTGGTAAACTACTCACGCATCATCGAAAGGGCGTCAAGGATGATGTAGAGCCCCTTCGAGATCAAACCCCCCTCCAGCAGAGTGCCCCAAAAGGCCTCCAGATGGAATGTCAAGAATAGGAACTTGCAGCGGCGGAAAATTATTTCGTGGACTCCACTATTCGTTTCTCGATTTTAGAGAATTTATAGTGGCGGAGTTAGGTCAAACGGAGACATGTGGGCCCCACAAGCCACCAGGGTGTGCCCTACCCCTGGGCGCGCCCTGGTGGCTCTTGGGAAACTGCTCCATCTTCTCGTCCCCTCCCGAAGATTCCAAAGTCTCTTAAGTCCAGAAAAAAATCTTCAAAAAGTTTCGTGGCATTTGGACTTTGTTTGTTAATGATATTCTGAAAAAACCAAAAACAGGCAAAAAAACAGCAACTGGCACTAGGCACTAAGTTAATTGGTTAGTCCCAAAAAATTATATATAATTGATTGAAAGTGTATATAAAACATTCAAGGTTGATACTATAATAACATGGAACAATAAAAAATTATAGATACGGTGCAGACGTATCAGGGGGGTTGGGCTAGTCCTTGCGGTCGTCCCGACGACGTGGTTGTTCGTAGCTCATCACCGGAGCAGAGGGCTGGGGCAGGTCGCCGCACTAGATCTGTTTCGTGTTGTCACACTATTGGATCTAACTGGGTGGCCAGTCTATGGATGCGAGTGTTGGACCACCGCAAGGTTGGATTTGGTCCGGGTCGCAGCTGGTTGCCCCCATCCTAGATCTGATACACGGGTGAAAGTGCAACTATCCCTGGGTGGTTTTGGTAATTCCTAACAACATATAGCCCATTGAGCTATTTCTATTTCAAGATAAATATTTCAGGAAGCTCAATGTTTGGCATGGCATGGATTAGAAATTGGACCCCTCAAAATACTATGGACACATGTTGGCTCAAGCTCAAGACTCTACATTTTACTTTTAGTGATCCAAGATCACATTGAGTCCATAGGAAAAGCCAATACTATTAAAAGGGGATGAGGTGTTGCTTAATGAGTTACTTGCTTATAATGCTTAGTGATATGCTCCAAAACCCTCAACTACTTTCTCATCTCCACATATGTCCCAAACCAAAAGTCAAACTCGGCCCCACTGATATTTCCTACCCGGCGCCACCGAGTTCACTTGACATAGCCACTGCCACAAACCCTAGTCATTTCGGTATCACCGATAGGGATCTCGGTCTCACCGAGATAGGATTGGAAACTCTCTGTTTCCCTTCGTAACATTTTGTTCCAACCGAGATGAGCGATCGGTCCCACCAAGATTGCAATGCAAACTCCCTATTTCCCCTTCGTAACGTTTTGGTCCAACCGAGATGAGCGAATCGGTCCCACCGAGTTTGCCTGACCAACTCTCTGTTTGGCTATTACAAAAATCGGTCCCACCGAGTTTGTATAATCGGTCTCACCGAGATTACGTTATGCCCTAACCCTAACGGAATCGGTCCCACCGAGTTGACATGTTGGTCCCACTGAACATCCTAACGTTCACATTTTGAACTAAATCGGTCTGACCGAGTTTCATGATTCGGTCCCACCGAGTTTGGTGATTTGTGTGTAACAGTTAGATTTTGTGTGGAGGCTATATATACCCCTCCGCCCACTCTTCATTTATAGACAGAGCCATCAGAACATGCCTGCACTTCCAACATACATTTTCTGAGAGAGAACCGCCTACACTTGTGTTGAGGTCAAGATATTCCATTCCAACCACATAAATCTTGATCTCTAGCCTTCCCCAAGTTGCTTTCCACTCAAACCCTCTTTCCACCAAATCCAATCCTATGAGAGAGAGCTGAGTGTTGGGGAGACTATCATTTGAAGCACGAGAGCAAGGAGTTCATCATCAACACACCATCTATTACCTTTTGTAGAGTGGTGTCTCCTAGATTGGTTAGGTGTCACTTGGGAGCCTCCGTCAAGATTGTGGAGTTGAACCAAGGAGTTTGTACGGGCAAGGAGATCGCCTACTTCATGAAGATCTACCCTAGTGAGGCAAGTCCTTCGTGGGCGATGGCCATGGTGGGATAGACAAGGTTGCTTCTTCATGGACCCTTCGTGGGTGGATCCCTCCGTGGACTCGCGCAACCGTTACCCTTCGTGGGTTGAAACCTCCATCAACATGGATGTACGATAGCACCACCTATCGGAACCACGCCAAAAATCTGTGTGTCTACATTGCGTTTGCTCCCTCCAAACTCCTCCCTTTACCTCCATATGCAATTGTTTTTCATTCCGCTGCTATACTCTTAGAATTGCATGTGTAGGTTGATTACTTTACTTGTGCTAAGTTGTTAAAATCTGTCAAGAATTAATACTAGGAAAAGGCTAGACTTTTATTTGGCAAGTAGTCTAATCACCCCCCCCCTCCTCTAGACATACTTTCGATCCTACAAGTGGTATCAGAGCTTTGGTCTCCATTTGCTTTGATTTCCATAGCTTTTGGTGATCATAGCCTTGGTTTCACAACCTAGGAGAGTATGGCTTCTAGCAAGGGAAATTGCCACCGTAGAGGTCCTTACTTTGATGGTACAAATTTTGCTACTTGGAAGCATAAGATGAAAATGCATATTCTTGGACATAACCCCGCCGTTTGGGCTATTGTGTGTATTGGCTTGCAAGGTGAATTCTTTGATGGGAGAGAACCGAACAGTGAAGCTACCGCGGAAGAGTTGAAGATGCTGCAATACAATGCTCAAGGTTGTGATATTCTCTTCAACGGATTGTGCCCCGAAGAATTCAACAAAATCAGCCGTCTTGAGAATCCAAAGGAAATTTGGGATACTTTGATTGATATGCACGAAGGTACCGACTCCGTCAAGGAATCCAAATTGGATGTGCTTCAAAGTCAACTTGACAAGTTCAAAATGAAGGATGGTGAAGGTGTCGCTGAAATGTACTCTAGGATTGCTCTCATCACAAATGAGATTGCCGGCTTAGGAAGTGAAGAGATGACCGATAGATTCATCGTCAAGAAGATCCTAAGAGCCTTGGATGGAAAATATGATACCATGTGCACATTGAACCAAATGATTCCCAATTACAAAGATCTCAAGCCAACGGAAGTCATTAGAAGAATTGTTGCTCATGAGATGTCACTTAAGGATAAGGAAGAGCTCCACAACAAGTCAAGTGGTGCTTACAAAGCCTCATGTGATGCTCCCACATCATCAAGTGAGAAACAAGCCTTCAATGAAGAATTGAGCCTAATGTTGAAGAATTTCAGCAAGTTCTACAAGAGTAGAAGCAAGGAAAGAAGTTCCAAGTCAAGGTCCTACAATGACAAAAGATCTTCAAGTCGTGAACATAATTGCTACAATTGTGGAAGACCCGGACACTACTCCAGTGAGTGTACGGCTCCCTACAAAAGAAGAGAAGATTCTCCCAAAATAAGAAGTAGGAGAGAAGAGTCACCACCAAGAGAGAGAAGGAGTAGAGATGACCGTTATGAACGAAGAACATCACGGAGAAGCAAGGATTTGGAAAGGAAGGACAAATCATCAAGGATCTACACAAAACAAAGACATCAAGCTCATGTTGGTGAATGGGTATCCGGCTCCAACTCCGACAATCACTCCGAGAGAAGCTATCACTCCGACTCCGGATATACTCAAGATGAAGGTGTTGCCGGTCTAGCACTTGTGTCAACCAACTACTACGACATATTTGAGTCACCAAATGAAGGAATTGGAAGATGCTTCATGGCTAAAGGCCCAAAGGTATCACACCCCGACTATGTTGATTTCAATAGTGATGAAGATGATTTGCTAGGTGATGATGATTCACTTGTGAAGGAAATATGCCCTAGAGGCAATAATAAAGTTATTATTTATTTCCTTATAATCATGATAAATGTTTATTATTCATGCTAGAATTGTATTAACCGGAAACATAATACATGTGTGAATACATAGACAAACAAAGTGTCACTAGTATGCCTCTACTTGACTAGCTCGTTAATCAAAGATGGTTATGTTTCCTAACCATGAACAATGAGTTGTTGTTTGATTAACGAGGTCACATCATTAGTTGAATGATCTGATTGACATGACCCATTCCATTAGCTTAGCACCCGATCGTTTAGTATGTTGCTATTGCTTTCTTCATGACTTATACATGTTCCTATGACTATGAGATTATGCAACTCCCGTTTGCCGGAGGAACACTTTGGGTGCTACCAAACGTCACAACGTAACTGGGTGATTATAAAGGAGCATTACAGGTGTCTCCAAAGGTAGATGTTGGGTTGGCGTATTTCGAGATTAGGATTTGTCACTCCGATTGTCGGAGAGGTATCTCTGGGCCCTCTCGGTAATACACATCACATAAGCCTTGCAAGCATTACAACTAATATGTTAGTTGTGAGATGATGTATTACGGAACGAGTAAAGAGACTTGCCGGCAACGAGATTGAACTAGGTATTGGATACCGACGATCGAATCTCGGGCAAGTAACATACCGATGACAAAGGGAACAACGTATGTTGTTATGCGGTCTGACAGATAAAGATCTTCGTAGAATATGTAGGAGCCAATATGGGCATCCAGGTCCCGCTATTGGTTATTTACCGGAGACGTGTCTCGGTCATGTCTACATTGTTCTCGAACCCGTAGGGTCCGCACGCTTAAGGTTACGATGACAGTTACATTATGAGTTTATGCATTTTGATGTACCGAAGGTTGTTCGGAGTCCCGGATGTGATCACGGACATGACGAGGAGTCTCGAAATGGTCGAGACGTAAAGATTGATATATTGGAAGCCTATGTTTGGACATCGGAAGTGTTCCGGGTGAAATCGGGATTTTACCGGGTTACCGGGAGGTTACTGGAACCCCCCGGGAGCCATATGGGCCTTCATGGGCCTTAGTGGAAATGAGAAAGGGGCAGCCCAAGGTGGCTGCGCCACTTCCCCCTCCCCTAGTCCTATTAGGACTAGGAGAAGGTGGCCGGCCCCCCTCTCTCTCTTTCCCCCCCTTGGGGAATCCTAGTTGGAATAGGATTGGGGGGGAGTCCTACTCCCGGAAGGAGTAGGACTCCTCCTGCGCCCTCTCCCTTGGCCGGCGCCCCCCTCCCCCCTTGGCTCCTTTATATACTGAGGTAGAGGCACCCTAGAACACACAAGTTGATCCACGTGATCTATTCCTTAGCCATGTGCGGTGCCCCTTGCCACCATATACCTCGATAATACTGTAGCGGAGTTTAGGCGAAGCCCTGCTGCTGTAGTTCATCAAGATCGTCACCACGCCGTCGTGCTGACAGAACTCTTCCCTGACACTTTGCTAGATCGGAGTCCGGGGATCGTCATCGAGCTGAACGTGTGCTCGAACTCGGAGGTGCCGTAGTTTCGGTGCTTGATCGGTTGGATCGTGAAGACGTACGACTACTTCCTCTACGTCGTGTCATCGCTTCCGCAGTCGGTCTGTGTTGGGTACGTAGACAGCACTCTCCCTCTCGTTGCTATGCATCACATGATCTTGCGTGTGCGTAGGAAATTTTTTGAAATTACTACGAAACCCAACAGTGGCATCCGAGCCTAGGTTATTTATGTTGATGTTATATGCACGAGTAGAACACAAGTGAGTTGTGGACGATACAAGTCATACTGCCTACCAGCATGTCATACTTTGGTTCTGCGGTATTGTTGGACGAGACGACCCGGACCAACCTTACGCGTACGCTTACGCGAGACCGGTTCCCTCGACGTGCTTTGCACAGAGATGGCTTGCGGGCGACTGTCTCTCCAACTTTAGTTGAACCAAGTATGGCTACGCCCGGTCCTTGCGAAGGTTAAAACGGAGTCTATTTGACAAACTATCGTTGTGGTTTTGATGCGTAGGTGAGATTGGTTCTTACTTAAGCCCGTAGCAGCCACGTAAAACTTGCAACAACAAAGTAGAGGACGTCTAACTTGTTTTTGCAGGGCATGTTGTGATGTGATGTGGTCAAGGCATGATGCTGACTTTTATTGTATGAGATGATCATGTTCTGTAACCGAGTTATCGGCAACTGGCAGGAGCCATATGGTTGTCGCTTTATTGTATGCAATGCAATTGCGATGTAATGCTTTACTTTATTACTAAATGGTAGTGATAGTCGTGGAAGCATAAGATTGGCGAGACGACAACGATGCTACGATGGAGATCAAGGTGTCGCGCCGGTGACGATGGTGATCATGACGGTGCTTCGGAGATGGAGATCACAAGCACAAGATGATGATGGCCATATCATATCACTTATATTGATTGCATGTGATGTTTATCCTTTTATGCATCTTATCTTGCTTTGATTGACGGTAGCATTATAAGATGATCTCTCACTAAATTATCAAGAAGTGTTCTCCCTGAGTATGCACCGTTGCCAAAGTTCGTCGTGCCCAGACACCACGTGATGATCGGGTGTGATAAGCTCTACGTCCATCTACAACGGGTGCAAGCCAGTTTTGCACACGCAGAATACTCAGGTTAAACTTGACGAGCCTAGCATATGCAGATATGGCCTCGGAACACGGAGACCGAAAGGTCGAGCGTGAATCATATAGTAGATATGATCAACATAAACGATGTTCACCATTGAAAACTACTCCATCTCACGTGATGATCGGTTATGGTTTAGTTGATTTGGATCACGTAATCACTTAGAAGATTAGAGGGATGTCTATCTAAGTGGGAGTTCTTAAGTAATATGATTAATTGAACTTAAATTTATCATGAACTTAGTACCTAATAGTATCTTGCTTGTTTATGTTGATTGTAGATAGATGGCTCGGGTTGTTGTTCCGTTGAATTTTAATGCGTTCCTTGAGAAAGCAAAGTTGAAAGATGATGGTAGCAATTACATGGACTGGGTCCGTAACTTGAGGATTATCCTCATTGCTGCACAGAAGAATTACGTCCTGGAAGCACCGCTGGGTGCCAGGCCTGCTGCTGGAGCAACACCAGATGTTATGAACGTCTGGCAGAGCAAAGCTGATGACTACTCGATAGTTCAGTGTGCCATGCTTTACGGCTTAGAATCGGGACTTCAACGACGTTTTGAACGTCATGGAGCATATGAGATGTTCCAGGAGTTGAAGTTAATATTTCAAGCAAATGCCCGAATTGAGAGATATGAAGTCTCCAATAAGTTCTATAGCTGCAAGATGGAGGAGAACAGTTCTGTTAGTGAGCATATACTCAAAATGTCTGGGTATAATAATCACTTGATTCAATTGGGCGTTAATCTTCCGGATGATTGCGTCATTGACAGAATTCTCCAATCACTGCCACCGAGCTACAAGAGCTTCGTGATGAACTATAATATGCAAGGGATGAACAAGACTATTCCCGAGCTCTTCGCAATGCTGAAAGCTGCGGAGGTAGAAATCAAGAGAGCATCAAGTGTTGATGGTTAACAAGACCACTAGTTTCAAGAAAAAGGGCAAAGGGAAGAAGAAGGGGAACTTCAAAAAGAACGGCAAGCAAGTTGCTACTCAAGAGAAGAAACCCAAGTCTGGACCTAAGCCTGAAACTGAGTGCTTCTACTGCAAGCAGACTGGTCACTGGAAGCGGAACTGCCCCAAGTATTTGGCGGATAAGAAGGATGGCAAGGTGAACAAAGGTATATGTGATATACATGTTATTGATGTGTACCTTACTAGAGCTGGCAGTAGCACCTGGGTATTTGATACTGGTTCTGTTGCTAATATTTGCAACTCGAAACAGGGACTACGGAATAAGCGAGCACTGGCAAAGGACGAGGTGACGATGCGCGTGGGAAACGGTTCCAAAGTCGATGTGATCGCGGTCCGCACGCTACCTCTACATCTACCTTCGGGATTAATATTAGACCTAAATAATTGTTATTTGGTGCCAGCGTTGAGCATGAACATTATATTTGGATCTTGTTTAATGCGAGACGGTTATTCATTTAAATCAGAGAATAATGGTTGTTCTATTTATATGAGTAATATCTTTTATGGTCATGCACCCTTGAAGAGTGGTCTATTCTTATTGAATCTCGATAGTAGTAATACACATATTCATAATGTTGAAGCCAAAAGATGCAGAGTTGATAATGAAAGTGCAACTTATTTGTGGCACTGTCGTTTAGGTCATATCGGTGTAAAGCGCATGAAGAAACTCCATACTGATGGACTTTTGGAACCACTTGATTATGAATCACTTGGTACTTGCGAACCGTGCCTCATGGGCAAGATGACTAAAACATCGTTCTCCGGTACTATGGAGAGAGCAACAGATTTGTTGGAAATCATACATACCGATGTATGTGGTCCGATGAATATTGAGGCTCATGGCGGATATCGTTATTTTCTCACCTTCACAGATGATTTGAGCAGATATGGATATATCTACTTAATGAAACATAAGTCTGAAACATTTGAAAAGTTCAAAGAATTTCAGAGTGAGGTTGAAAATCATCGTAACAAGAAAATAAAGTTTCTACGATCTGATCGTGGAGGAGAATATTTGAGTTACGAGTTTGGTGTACATTTGAAAAACTGTGGAATAGTTTCGCAACTCACGCCACCCGGAACACCACAGCGTAATGGTGTGTCCGAACGTCGTAATCGTACTTTACTAGATATGGTGCGATCTATGATGTCTCTTACTGATTTACCGCTATCATTTTGGGGTTATGCTTTAGAGACGGCCGCATTCACGTTAAATAGGGCACCATCAAAATCCGTTGAGACGACGCCTTATGAACTGTGCTTTGGCAAGAAACCAAAGTTGTCGTTTCTTAAAGTTTGGGGCTGCGATGCTTATGTGAAAAAGCTTCAACCTGATAAGCTCGAACCCAAATCGGAGAAATGTGTCTTCATAGGATACCCAAAGGAGACTGTTGGGTACACCTTCTATCACAGATCCGAAGGCAAGACATTCGTTGCTAAGAATGGATCCTTTCTAGAGAAGGAGTTTCTCTCGAAAGAAGTGAGTGGGAGGAAAGTAGAACTTGATGAGGTAACTGTACCTGCTCCCTTACTGGAAAGTAGTACATCACAGAAAACTGTTTCAGTGACACCTACACCAGTTAGTGAGGAAGCCAATGATAAAGATCATGAAACTTCAGATCAAGATACTACTGAACCTCGTAGATCAACCAGAGTAAGATCCGCACCAGAGTGGTATGGTAATCCTGTTCTGCAAGTCATGCTGCTAGATCATGATGAACCTACGAACTATGAAGAAGCAATGGTGAGCCCAGATTCCGCAAAGTGGCTTGAAGCCATGAAATCTGAGATGGGATCCATGTATGAGAACAAAGTATGGACTTTGGTTGACTTGCCCGATGATCGGCAAGCAATTGAAAATAAATGGATCTTTAAGAAGAAGACTGACGCTGATGGTAATGTTACTGTCTACAAAGCTCGACTTGTCGCAAAAGGTTTTCGGCAAGTTCAAGGGATTGACTACGATGAGACCTTCTCACCCGTAGCGATGCTTAAGTCCGTCCGAATCATGTTAGCGATTGCCGCATTTTATGATTATGAAATTTGGCAGATGGATGTCAAAACTGCATTCCTGAATGGATTTCTGGAAGAGGAGTTGTATATGATGCAACCGGAAGGTTTTGTCGATCCAAAGGGAGCTAACAAAGTGTGCAAGCTCCAGCGATCCATTTATGGACTGGTGCAAGCCTCTCGGAGTTGGAATAAACGTTTTGATAGTGTGATCAACGCATTTGGTTTTATACAGACTTTTGGAGAAGCCTGTATTTACAAGAAAGTGAGTGGGAGCTCTGTAGCATTTCTGATATTATATGTGGATGACATATTGCTGATTGGAAATGATATAGAATTTCTGGATAGCATAAAGGGATACTTGAATAAAAGTTTTTCAATGAAAGACCTCGGTGAAGCTGCTTACATATTAGGCATTAAGATCTATAGAGATAGATCAAGACGCTTAATTGGACTTTCACAAAGCACATACCTTGACAAAATTTTGAAGAAGTTCAAAATGGATCAAGCAAAGAAAGGGTTCTTGCCTGTGTTACAAGGTGTGAAGTTGAGTAAGACTCAATGCCCGACCACCGCAGAAGATAGAGAGAATATGAAAGATGTTCCCTATGCATCAGCCATAGGCTCTATCATGTATGCAATGCTGTGTACCAGACCTGATGTGTGCCTTGCTATAAGTTTAGCAGGGAGGTACCAAAGTAATCCAGGAGTGGATCACTGGACAGCGGTCAAGAACATTCTTAGATACCTGAAAAGGACTAAGGATATGTTTCTCGTATATGGAGGTGACAAAGAGCTCACCGTAAAAGGTTACGTTGATGCAAGCTTTGACACTGATCCGGACGATTCTAAATCGCAAACCGGATACGTGTTTACATTAAACGGTGGAGCTGTCAGTTGGTGCAGTTCTAAACAAAGCGTCGTAGCGGGATCTACATGTGAAGCAGAGTACATAGCTGCTTCAGAAGTGGCGAACGAAGGAGTCTGGATGAAGGAGTTCATATCCGATCTAGGTGTCATACCTAATGCATCGGGTCCAATGAAAATCTTTTGTGACAATACTGGTGCGATTGCCTTGGCAAAGGAATCCAGATTTCACAAAAGGACCAAACACATCAAGAGACGCTTCAACTCCATCCGGGATCTAGTCCAGGTGGGAGACATAGAGATTTGCAAGATACATACGGATCTGAATGTTGCAGACCCGTTGACTAAGCCTCTTCCACGAGCAAAACATGATCAGCACCAAAGCTCCATGGGTGTTAGATTCATTACAGTGTAATCTAGATTATTGACTCTAGTGCAAGTGGGAGACTGAAGGAAATATGCCCTAGAGTCAATAATAAAGTTATTATTTATTTCCTTATAATCATGATAAATGTTTATTATTCATGCTAGAATTGTATTAACCGGAAACATAATACATGTGTGAATACATAGACAAACAAAGTGTCACTAGTATGCCTCTACTTGACTAGCTCGTTAATCAAAGATGGTTATGTTTCCTAACCATGAACAATGAGTTGTTGTTTGATTAACGAGGTCAAATCATTAGTTGAATGATCTGATTGACATGACCCATTCCATTAGCTTAGCACCCGATCGTTTAGTATGTTGCTATTGCTTTCTTCATGACTTATACATGTTCCTATGGCTATGAGATTATGCAACTCCCGTTTGCCGGAGGAACACTTTGGGTGCTACCAAACGTCACAACATAATTGGGTGATTATAAAGGAGCATTACAGGTGTCTCCAAAGGTAGATGTTGGGTTGGCGTATTTCGAGATTAGGATTTGTCACTCCGATTGTCGGAGAGGTATCTCTGGGCCCTCTCGGTAATACACATCACATAAGCCTTGCAAGCATTACAACTAATATGTTAGTTGTGAGATGATGTATTACGGAACGAGTAAAGAGACTTGCCGGCAACGAGATTGAACTAGGTATTGGATACCGACGATCGAATCTCGGGCAAGTAACATACCGATGACAAAGGGAACAACGTATGTTGTTATGCGGTCTGACCGATAAAGATCTTCGTAGAATATGTAGGAGCCAATATGGGCATCCAGGTCCCGCTATTGGTTATTGACCGGAGACGTGTCTCGGTCATGTCTACATTGTTCTCGAACCCGTAGGGTCCGCACGCTTAAGGTTACGATGACAGTTACATTATGAGTTTATGCATTTTGATGTACCGAAGGTTGTTCGGAGTCCCGGATGTGATCACGGACATGACGAGGAGTCTCGAAATGGTCGAGACGTAAAGATTGATATATTGGAAGCCTATGTTTGGACATCGGAAGTGTTCCGGGTGAAATCGGGATTTTACCGGGTTACCGGGAGGTTACCGGAACCCCCCGGGAGCCATATGGGCCTTCATGGGCCTTAGTGGAAATGAGAAAGGGGCAGCCCAAGGTGGCTGCGCCACTTCCCCCTCCCCTAGTCCTATTAGGACTAGGAGAAGGTGGCTGGCCCCCCTCTCTCTCTTTCCCCCCTTGGGGAATCCTAGTTGGAATAGGATTGGGGGGGAGTCCTACTCCCGGAAGGAGTAGGACTCCTCCTGCGCCCTCTCCCTTGGCCGGCGCCCCCCTCCCCCCTTGGCTCCTTTATATACTGAGGTAGAGGCACCCTAGAACACACAAGTTGATCCACGTGATCTATTCCTTAGCCGTGTGCGGTGCCCCCTGCCACCATATACCTCGATAATACTGTAGCGGAGTTTAGGCGAAGCCCTGCTGCTGTAGTTCATCAAGATCGTCACCACGCCGTCGTGCTGACAGAACTCTTCCCTGACACTTTGCTGGATCGGAGTTCGGGGATCGTCATCGAGCTGAACGTGTGCTCGAACTCGGAGGTGCCGTAGTTTCGGTGCTTGATCGGTTGGATCGTGAAGACGTACGACTACTTCCTCTACGTCGTGTCATCGCTTCCGCAGTCGGTCTGCGTTTGGTACGTAGACAGCACTCTCCCTCTCGTTGCTATGCATCACATGATCTTGCGTGTGCGTAGGAAAATTTTTGAAATTACTACGAAACCCCACAACTTGTTGACAACTCTAGTTATGAAAACTATGATGAACTTGCTATTAATCATGCTAATCGAGATAAAACGAATGACAATGATAATAAGGAGATTGAGCGTCTAACTAAAGAACTAAACACTCTTAAGCTAGCTCATGAAACTACCTTGGAAGATCATCGAGAACTTTTAAAGACTCATGAGAAGTTACGCTTTGAAAAGCTCAACCTTGAGCAAGAGCATGGGTTCTTAAAAAAGATCAATGATGATCTTCGCAAGAAAAGTTCTTCTTACATTGCCAAGCGTTTACTCTTGTCTACTTACATGCCACAAGTTAAATCTAGCAACAAGAACAAGAAAGATTCTTCTTCTAGTAGTAACAATAATCATGCTAAATCCAATGATGTTGCTTCTAGTAGTTCTCTTGATTCCACTAATGATTCTCTTAGCCAAGTTACACTTGAGCAAGAAAATGGCTTATTGAAGGGAATTATAGAGAAAGGTGCTTAGAAGAGTCTTGCCGGAAGTAAGCAATTTGAGCAAATTGTACGCAAGAAAGGAAGACACCGGAAGAATCAAGGTGTTGGTTTTGAACGAAAGTTCAATGCCAATGGAGTTGAGTGGTAAGAATATCAATACCCCAAGACGAAGTTTGTTCCTCAACAAGAGAAGTATGATCCTACTTCTTTCTAAGTAACACAATCTCAGGATGATATTCCACCACAAGACCACAAGCTAAAGGGCAAGGACAAGCTTCAAGAGGAGATTGATGCATTTGAAGAAGCCCCTAAGGCATTGGTCGAGTGGGTTCCCAAGACTACATCAAGTTCTACTTCATCAAGTATGACTACAACTCCAAGGATTCCCATCAAGATGGTGTGGATCCCGAAGAAGAAGAACTAGAGAGTTCTTGAGGGTGACTCCGCCAACATACTTCACTCATATCATTTTGGCAAGGACAAGTGCAAACAACTTCCATATCTTGCACTAGTTCAAGGAGTCACAAACCCTCTTGTTGGTAAGACAAGGGATAAGGTAACCTAATGCATTCATGGACATCATCTCATGTGAATATCACTCTATGTCTATGGATATCCTTGTTTGTTCCTTGTGGGACTAACCCGTGTAGGTATTGAAAGTGCAACTCACTCGAAAGGATTGCTCCGACCTACATCTTCAACACCTAGATGAAGTCATCGTCAACAAAACCCAAGGTTAGTTCATCCCTCCTAGGGGGATATCACATCTAGGGGGAGCTTTACTCTAATCAATTGAGCTAAAGAAACAATGCATTATGTAAAGGTGGTAACCCCACTTGTCCCTAAACGATGAGTATGACCTACGATCAAATGTTCTCATTTGACTCCTCAGTCAATATACTCATATATAGATGACCTAGTCATTGCCAAATTGCTTAATAGATACTAGAGTGATTGTGCATGCTTTGCCACATATTTCATTTGCCATCTTATTGTGTGAGCATGTTGGTTGCATGTTTTACTCATTTGAGGACATCCATTTGTTGCCTTGATTGTTTGGTTTTTTCTCTTTTGCCAAATGGATGGACAAGAATGCCTAAGGACTTTCTCTAGCTATCTATGATTTTCTCGTCTCAAACTCTATTCATGCTACATCACAAAGTTTGATCAAGTTAGATTCGAACCACTCTGTGTGAGGAGCACTCGGAGTCCCCGATTCGTCATAGACTTAAACTTCCAAAACCTCTTTGTGCATTTCGGTATGATCGAGTCATCCATTTCGGTCACACCGAGATCACTAAGTTGATCTAGGTTTTCAATCTTGGTGCAACCGTTTTGAACTTTTCGGTCACATTGAGTTGCAGTAACCGCTTGCAATTCTGCACCTCGGTGCCACCGAGTTGTTCCACTCGGTCACGCCGACAGGGTCGGGATATATATACCCACGGGTGAGATTTTGGAAATTTCTTCAAACTCCTCAACCCACACGTGTGTCCTGCCCTGCCTCCTCGGGTCTCAGGATCGTCTCCTCGCCGCCAGCGACCTCCCGCCACTGGTTTCCATCACCGTCAATGGAAATCTGTTCCGCCGTTGTCGCCGTAGAGAACCCCCGCCGAACTAGGGTATGGGTTTGACCCTTGTGCTATTCTTTTACCTCTGATTCATAGCACATTGTTTTTGCCATGATCCTTACCATGTATGCAAACACTCTATCCACTGAAAACATCCTTTAGGTTAAGTTTGATTTGAAAATTTAGGGTTAGGTCTCCGCCGAACTCATCTCGGACCAACCGAGTTGTAGAAATTGGTCTCACCGATTTGGCTTAGGCCATAGCACTTGCAATTTTCGGTCTGACCAAAAACGGCAAATCGGTGTGACCGAGTTCGATTCTCTGTGAAAACCTAGCAGTCTCGGTGCCACCGAACTGTGACTCGGTCTGACCGAGTTCACCAGTTTAGGTTCCAAAAGCTGCTTCGGTATCACCGAGTTTACAAATCGGTAGCTCCGAAATGCTTTCTGTGGAGAACTAAAACTAAGTTTTTAAGTCATCTATTTTTGCAAAAACTCTGCACTTTGTGATGCTCATCCACTCTATCTCATCTACATCGATTCACAGGGTCTACTGTCAGTGAGTTTGCAAAGATGTCTGATCAGAGTGACAGTCAGAACAAGTCTGAGGAACATGTGCAACTGAGTGAGGGTTCAAATCCCTCGAGCACTTCTGATGATGGCAGCAGGAGCACTCCCAGCAACTTGCCAAAGGCAGCCACCAGATCTAGGAAGAAGAAAACCCCATAATCTGAGGATGAGGATTATGTTGCCACTGAGGAGGAAGTAAGCTCCAAGAAGAAGGTGCTGAAAAAGGAGTATGGTATAGCTGCTACAGTTAAGCCAGGAATGAATAGGAAGGCTCCAGCAAAGATAATTCCTATGTCTAAGGCCAGAGCCTCTACTCAAGAGACAATGGAGTTCACTCTTGAACCCAAAGAAGCTGGAGAGGGAAAGAAGAGAAAGGAAAGAGTCAAGAAGACCATTGCCAAAGTCATTGGCAAGCCATCCATGATGAAGGATCCCTCTGAAGATGATGAAGAAGAAGAAGAAGAAGAAGAGGAAGCTATAGCACCCAAAGCTCAGAAGCTTATGGGAGATGTTATAAAGTCAGGGGCTGCAACATCAAAGCCCAAAGCTGCCCCCAAAGCTCAAGGTCAGAAGCCTCCTAAGCCCAAGAGGAACACCAGAAGTATACCTGCTGAAGAAAAGAACAAGGCCCCAGTGCCTCAAGCTGAAGAAGATGACGAGTCTCTTGTTTTGACAAAATTGAAGCCCAAGATTCTAGACCACAATGATGCTCATCCACTCGTCGAGAACATGCACATCAGAAAAGATTTAGGACTGAGATTGTGGAGACAGTCTGATCCCTATGCTGTGAGGAGAAGGACTGCAGTTGACTACAGGTTTCACACAAAGGTGCAGCAAGAATTCTATGAAACTATGTTGCTTGACAAGAAGCCCATTGTGTGTGACATGAGATGGGTTGATTGGGAATTCATCCAGGAATGAAGATCACTTCCCAGGAGTTTATGACAGCTTCAAAGCATGTGGAGTAGATGAGTTTGTTGGACAGAAGCTCACAAAATGGAATGCTGAGCTGATCATGCAGTTTTACTCCACTGCTCACTTTTACCCAGATGGGAAGATTGTTTGGATGTCAGAAGGTACTAGGTACCAATCCACAATTGAAGAATGGGCAAAATTGATAAATGCCCCAGCAGAACATGAAGATGATTTGGATGTGTATACCAAGAAGAAGAAGGACCACAACACTATGGCTAACATGTACAAGGAGATCCTAGATAAAGCTTTGGAGACTCACAAGCTTGGATCTGTACATTTCTTGTTGTCTGGTCTACCTACTATCAATTGGATCCTAAGGCACACTCTGCTACCCAAGTCAGGAGATCACAAGATGATCAGAGGGCACTCTATCAACCTGCTACAACTTTTTGATGTCCCTCAAAAGTTCAAGGTCATGAGTCTGATTGTAGAGACAATCAAGAGGACTGTTGCTGACCGAAAGAGAAGCTGTGGGTATGCTCCACACATTCAGGAGCTCATCAACTCCAAGATGGGTATAGGAACATATCTGTTGGATAAGGAGCATCTACCCCTGTATCCTGATTTTGAAGATAATACTGTTGTGATGAATGAGGAGGAGCCATCATTAGATCAAGCACAAGAGAAGAGAGCCAAAGCAAAGGCTGAGAAAGCTGCCAAGATGCCAACTGTTGAAGAGGCATCTCAGGTTTTCCTGAAGAGCAAGCAAGATCAACTTGCATATCTGATCTAGTCTACACTGAGGATTGAGAAGGGCTTGGACACCTTGACTCAACACTAGGAGAGCTTGGAGAGGATCGTAGAAACTAAATTTTATGATCTTGATCTGAAGGTAACTGAGATTCAAACAACAGTTGAGCAGCTCCAGGAGGAAGCAGAAGAGAAGAGAGGCAAGGCAACCATAGATGCATTTCAGCGAGTGCTTAGAGGACAGAGGTCTGCTGCCGTGCCAGTGACAGATTCTAGAGCTACAACATCAGCACCAGCAGCTACAGCTCCAGTACCACCTCCAGCAGCCACTCCACCAGCTCCAACTACATCATCGGAGGCCTTCGTCCTTGAAGTTCTCTCTACACCACCTCCCGAAGACCAAGCCTGAGAGACGCATAGCACTATGCATATTTGAACTTTTTGGTAACTTTTTGCCAAAGCTGGAGAAATATGTATAGATCATAGGCTTTGAGAGAGTGTTTTGCTTCTTAGCCTTTGGTTGAACTTTTTATTGTGTGAGATACTTGTGCGATCATGTGATTGATCATTTGCTAATTTAATGCTTGTTTAGATGATACTATCTTTTATATCCCTATATGATCATTCACTTGCTTGGTGATGAGTGCATGCTTTTAATTTCTATCATTTTGAGCGCTCCACCAAGATGTATGTGACATGGAAGAGTAATCCATGATCCTAATTGATTGTGCATTTGCATTCAAAAGCAAATTTTAAATAATGCACAAATTTCGGGGAAGCTCTTGCTTATCACATACTTCTCAAAGCGACGATGTTTTTAATCTTATTATCATTTGTCGAAGCTTTGATCTATATGTTGTCATCAATTACCAAAAAGGGGGATATTGAAAGTGCAACTATCCCTAGGTGGTTTTGGTAATTCCTAACATTTAGCCCATTGAGCTAATGCTATTTCAAGATAAATATTTCAAGAAAGCTCAATGTTTGGCATGGCATGGATTAGAAAGTGGACCCCTCAAAATACTAAGGACACATGTTGGCTCAAGCTCAAGACTCTACATTTTACTTTTAGTGATCCAAGATCACATTGAGTCCATAGGAAAAGCCAATACTATTAAAAGGGGATGAGGTGTTACTTAATGAGTTGCTTGCTTAAAATGCTTAGTGATATGCTCCAAAACCCTCAACTACTTTCTCATATCCACATATGTCCCAAACCAAAAGTCAAACTCGGCCCCACCGATATTTCCTACCCGGCGCCACCGAGTTCACTTGACATAGCCACTGCCACAAACCCTAGTCATTTCGGTCTCACCGATAGGGATCTCGGTCTCACCAAGATGGGATTACAAACTCTCTATTTCCCTTCTTAATGTTTCGGTCCAACCAAGATGAGCGATCGGTCCCACCGAGATTGCAATGCAAACTCTCTGTTTCCCCTTTGTAACGTTTCGATCCAACCGAGATGAGCGAATCGGTCCCACCGAGTTTGCCTGACCAACTCTCTGTTTGGCTATTACCAAAATCGGTCCCACCGAGTTTGTATAATCGGTCTCACCGAGATTACGTTATGCCCTAACCCTAACGGAATCGGTCCCACCGAGTTGACATGTTGGTCCCACTGAACATCCTAACGTTCACATTTTGAACTAAATCGGTCTGACCGAGTTTCATGATTCGGTCCCACCGAGTTTGGTGGTTTGTGTGTAATGGTTAGATTTTGTGTGGAGGCTATATATACCCCTCCGGCCACTCTTCATTCATAGAGAGAGCCATCAGAACATGCCTACAGTTCCAACATACATTTTCTGAGAGAGAACCACCTACACTTGTGTTGAGGTCAAGATATTCCATTCCAACCACATAAATCTTGATCTCTAGCCTTCCCCAAGTTACTTTCCACTCAAACCCTCTTTCCACCAAATCCAATCCTATGAGAGAGAGCTGAGTGTTGGGGAGACTATCATTTGAAGCACAAGAGCAAGGAGTTCATCATCAACACACCATCTATTACCTTTTGGAGAATGGTGTCTCCTAGATTGGTTAGGTGTCACTTGGGAGCCTCCATCAAGATTGTGGAGTTGAACCAAGGAGTTTGTACAGGCAAGGAGATCGCCTACTTCGTGAAGATCTACCCTAGTGAGGCAAGTCCTTCGTGGGCGATGGCCATGGTGGGATAGACAAGGTTGCTTCTTCATGGACCCTTCGTGGGTGGAGCCCTCCATGGACTCGCGCAACCATTACCCTTCGTGGGTTGAAGTCTCCATCAACGTGGATGTACGATAGCACCACCTATTGGAACCACGCCAAAAATCTCCGTGTCTACATTGCGTTTGCTCCCTCCAAACTCCCCCCTTTACCTTCATATGCAATTGTTTTTCATTCTGCTGCTATACTATTAGAATTGCATGTGTAGGTTAATTACTTGACTTGTGCTAAGTTGTTAAAATCTGCCAAGACTTAAAATTGGGAAAAGGCTAGACTTTTATTTGGTCAAGTAGTCTAATCACCCCCCCCCCTCTAGACATACTTTTGATCCTACAACAGGCCATGTGGGTTCGTGTGGATCTGAGCTTCCTGGGTCTTATCATCACCCGTATGGTTGTCACCCATGCAGGGTTTGTAGGCCCTGGAGGAGCGTTGGTGTGGCGGGGCTGTCTGGTTGCACATCTGCGACTCGTTTCTTGATGGATGCCGGGCAATGTTGGCTTCTCAGACTTTGGAGTGGCGGCTCCACATGGTGGGCTTGGTGGTGCCCTCGCAGCGGGTGCCGTCGAGCAGGTGCTGGTGTGGTGTATAAAGAAGCAATCATTGAATATTCATGTTCAGATAAATTGCACTACGTTAGAAAAATGAGTGGAGTTTTTTTTGGAAAACTCTAACCATACGGACAAGAGAAGGGGGGTTGTATGAAGATACTGAAGGAAATATGCCCTAGAGGCAATACTAAAGTTGTTATTTATATTTCCTTATATCATGATAAATGTTTATTATTCATGCTAGAATTGTATTAACTGGAAACTTGATACATGTGTGAATACATAGACAAAACAAAGTGTCCCTAGTATGCCTCTAATTGACTAGCTCATTAATCAAATATGGTTAAGTTTCCTGACCATAGACATGTGTTGTCATTTGATAAACGGGATCACATCATTAGGAGAATGATGTGATGGACAAGACCCATCCGTTAGCTTAGCATAATGATCATTAAGTTTGATTGCTATTGCTTTCTTCATGACTTGTACATATTCCTCTGATTATGATATTACGCAACTCCCGAATACCGGAGAACACCTTGTGTGCTATCAAACATCACAACGTAACTGGGTGATTATAAAGATTCTCTATAGGTGTCTCCAAAGGTGTTTGTTTGGTTGGCATAGATCAAGATTAGGATTTGTCACTCCGAGTATTGGAGAGGTATCTCTGGACCCTCTCGATAATGCACATCACTATAAGCCTTGCAAGCAATGTGACTAATGAGTTAGTTACGCGATGATGCATTACGGAACGAGTAAAGAGACTTCCCGGTAACAAGATTGAACTAGGTATGAAGATACCGACGATCGAATCTCGGGCAAGTAACATCCAATGACAAAGGGAATTACATATGTTGTTATTGCGGTTTGACCGATAAAGAGCTTCATAGAATATGTAGGAACCAATATGAGCATCCAGGTTCTGCTGTTGGTTATTGACCGGAGATATGTCTTGGTCATGTCTACATAGTTCTCGAACCCGTAGGGTTCGCACGCTTAACGTTCGATGACGATTTGTATTGTGAGTTATGTGTTTTGGTGACCGAAGTTTGTTTGAGTCCCGGATGAGATCACGGACATGACGAGGAGTCTCGGAATGGTCGAGAGGTAAAGATTCACATATTGGAAGGTAGTATACGGACATCAGAATAGTTTTGAGTGGTTCAGGTATTTTACCGGAGTATCGGGGGTTACCGGAACCCCCCGGGGGAAGTATTGGGCCTCATGGGCGATGGGAGAGAGAGGGGACATCCCACAAGGGGTGGCCGCGCCCCGCTCCCCCATGGGAGTCCGAATTGGACTAGGGGAGGGGGCGGTGCCCCCCTTTCCCTCTCCCTCTCCTTCCTTTTCCCCCTCCGGTGAGAAAGGAAAAAGAGGGGGGCGAATCCTACTAGGAGTGGAGTCCTAGTAGGACTCCCCCCCATGGCGCGCCCCTCTTGGCCGACCGCCTCCTCCTCCCCTCCTTTATATACGGGGACAGGGGGCACCCCATAGCACATCAATTGTTCTCTTAGCCGTGTGTGGTGCCCCCCTCCACAGTTTACTCCTCCGGTCATAGCGTCGTAGTGCTTAGGTGAAGCCCTGCGTGGATCACATCACCATCACCGTCACCACGTCGTCGTGCTGATGAAACTCTCCCTCGACCTTCTGCAGGATCAAGAGTTCAAGGGACGTCATCGAGCTGAACGTGTGCTGAACTCGGAGGTGTCGTACGTTCGATACTTGATCGGTTGGATCGCGAAGACGTTCGATTACATCAACCGCATTAACCTAACGCTTTCGGTCTACGAGGGTACGTGGACACACTCTCCCCCTCTCGTTGATATGCATATCCTAGATAGATCTTGCATGATTGTAGGCAATTTTTTGAAATTACATGCTATGTTCCCCAACAGATACCGTGCAAGAAACAAAGCCATGTGGTAGAGTAAGATTGAATGCGCCGCCCTAGGGAACGTGGCTGCAAAGAGGTTTGAGTGCTTTTAAATTTGGCACTACGATAAGAATCCTAACATGAGACCGAGAAAAAGGTATGCAACGCTATACAGGTGGACGGATTACAAATATGAATACATCATGAAGCACAAAAAAATCAGATTAACTAGGATAGATTCAAATATACCTGCATCAGAAGCCCTGTATTCAATTCCATTGGTTTCTTGGCCTTCGGCCATTGGAGATGGCAAAAGGAGAACAACGGCGGCAGTACCTGTTGTTGGCACTACTAGGAAAAGGCCTACTAGTGGCGCACCAGTTTTGCCTATTAATGGCGCACTACTGGTGCGCCACTAGTACCATGCCACTAGTATTTTTTTACTAATGGCGCACCATGCCGTGCGCCATTAGTATAGACCACCATGCGCCATTAGTATCTGGCATACTAATGGCGCACTGTGGGGTGATGCGCCATTAGTATGAATATTAGGTTTTTTTACTTTTCTGAATTTTGCACAGGTTACAAAATATATTATTGGACAGAATATAGACAGCACCCCACAGCAAGAGCAGATTCATTGAATACAATAGAAGATTAGTCTCCGAATACAATTCATCATATTAGTCTCCGAATTCAAAAGACCGAACAAAGATAGAACACTACAAGTCTCGTGACCGCGAGTAGCGAGTTTGTCGGAAGTAATACTAATCCTAACAAGTCCTACTAATCATCATCATACAACTTCTACTCATTATTAATAACAAGTCATACGATCATCATCTTGATAGTCATCGAACCAACCCTACTTAATTGTTCTTAGCACATGATCATCAGTATTAGGCAGGACCTAAATACCCTATTTAAGGTAAAATAGCATAAAACAATATAGACCCTGACTCTCCATTATGGAGAATGGAGAACATCCTGTCTCCAATTCTTGCACTTCGCTTCCTTTTGCTTCCAAGAACCTCCTTACGACTGTCGATACATTTTTTCCTTCCTTTGATTTTCATGTCTCCACTTCTTTTAGAAATCTCGTATGGACAGTTGAGATTCGTAGGATGACTTGGATGTATGTTCAAAACATTAAGACTACCTTTCTGATACATCAAATGAGGCATACAATTCTCTGGGATTATCTTTTGAAAAACATAGTAATAACTTCATAGTTAGCAATGATGTACTAGTTTTAGAAGTATGCAAAAGATGCACGGATGTCGTAATAGTAAAAATCTTACCAGGGTATCTCCATGGTAGTTACCGTAGTTGAACACATGCACTAGTGGCACGTATTGACCATAGTGTTGAGGAGTTTGATTGTGGATATTGTAATTCTCAATGTCAGTACAAAATCCGACCAGATGATTTTTCTCCTTGTAAGTTGTTAATTCGGAGCCATCGGTGTAGTGGGTTTTGTCTACCATCTCCTGCACATTCTTTGAACAATAAAAATAAGCTGTCAATGGAAATAAGCTATCAACTATTTTGAAATAAACAATATAAATTAGCTAATAACTATGTTTGAGAAACTCACATAGCGATAGAACTGGAGGCGTATCAACAAGGACCCAAATATCCATATTGTCTTGGTCGATGTCAGGATTACCAAGATCCATGGTGATAAGCATACCCTCATCAAAACCATACATCTTGCAAAATGCTTCCCAATTTTTGCAACCAAAATGGGTTACGCTCTCAGAATTATATAGATTTACTTCAAAGTCCACATCGTGATGAGTCCTTAGGTGAATTTTCTTTGTTTCAGAAATTTCATGGTCTTCAAAATCCATCCTCTCCAAGACATAGCGTCTTGCATGGCATGGGATAAGCTATACTCGAATTGTAAAAGATGAAAATTACACGTTGAAATAGTTGAAGTCATGCTTAATTATGAAAAAAAAACAATTGTCGTCGTTGTGTACCGTTTCAACTTCGAATGTCTCCTCAAGCTTAATGTTGAAGCACCGATCATCGTCCAGGTGAGGCCTGTCGCACAGACCTCGATCGTCGTGGCACCAGCCGCACTCCCCCGGGAGACTTTCGTCGTCCGATGACGATATTTCCTACGTTCATAATTCAAAACTACATCATCTCTTGACATTAGTAATAACTATGAGTTGATATCACACTTCTATATGTATAACACAAGAGGCAGTTGATCCTACTTAATTAAGTACTAAGATACACAGGCCCGTGCATTAGTCGCAAGTACCCCATATGTCCTATTTTTAGCAAAGTCATGCTAAAATTCACGGAAAATTTCAGCATGACCTTTGCTGAAAATAGGACATATGGAGTACCCGAATTTGCCAGAACAGAAGTTAATCGACATTCCAGCAAACTCAAGGGCCTCTCGGGGTACCTGCAAAATCATTATCCCACCCCCGCCCCGCTGCAACCCCACAACACCCCACAATATCATCATGACACGATGGTCAGAGACAAAACCCCCCAATCTCATCACGACACGATGGTCGGAGACAAAACCCAGCAATATATCTTCTAGCCATGAAACCCTACCCTGATTCTCCTTTCTTCCTCTTTTTTCACTTAAACCTGCAAACATGTAGGGAAAGCAATTAATACAAGGCACAAAATGGCATGATATGTAGCCTTAATGCTACAGAACATATGAAATACATGCCAGCAATATATATGATATAAACTCCAATAATATTTTAATAAAAAACAGTAGCTAAAAAAGTAGCAAGCAAGCAATTCATTTGACTAACTATTTAAGTGTTCTGGACTCCAATAACCACTTTGCAGACAAGCAGGAAAGTGGTTCTTCATGGATAGCTGAAAGTGGTTCTTCCTTGAGGGATGTGTGATCTATGATGGTGCTGTCTTTTTGCTTAGTTGGCTTTTCTTAATCCTATGAGGAGCACTGGATTGAAGCAATGGCTCAGAACATGTCAACTACCTGTGTAGGCATAAAGCATGTTGTTGGGATGGAGGTGGTCGAATCCACTTGTTGTCTGGCTAAGAGGTTGAAGTTGGTACTGATTAGTGTTGAAGTTGGCACTCTTTAAATTCAGAAAAGAAAAGGCACCACATAATATTGATGGACAGGGGAAAGCTTTGCAATTGCACCCACAAGTGTCAAGCACCAACTTAATAGCCACTCCTAATAAATCCTTCCCATGACAGTACGACGCTCACTCTCGGTTCGACACATAATATTATCCTCCCGCATTAGCTAAAACGGCTAAAACCGAATGCAATAATCTTAGTGTTCTCTTGTGGTGGTGGTGAGATGCCCATATCATGCATTGGTGGGCAACGATGATTAGATTAAACTGTAACCAGGCACATACTTACAGGCGTTTGCTAATATGAAAAAGCAGTGGACCTTTGGGTACAAAGGAGTGGACCTGAATAGTGCAAACAAAAAGAAACTGATAAAACAGATGAGTGTTGTGTTCCCAGGGGTGGAAGAACTTGACAGGGCCAGCCGACGATTACTACCTCGGTCAAAAAGTGATTATTACCCATGGAAATGGCACCAAATCCCTCTGGATCGTTAACAAGGGAGGATGCAGACATGGGACTTCAATCAATCGAGCATCAGCAGCACAGCGGTGTAACCAGATGGAATGGAATTGGGTTGGAAGGGCAACTAGCAAGCAACAGGCAGAGCAGTAGTGTGGCGGCAGCAGAGAGCAGCATCAGCAGCGGGAAAGAGCAATGCCAAGGCAGCAACAAGTAGCGGCCAAGCAGCGAACATCAACAGCAGCAGTAGTGCAGTCAGCAGAGCAACAACAACAGCGGGGGCGGCGCAACAACAGTCAGCACGGGCGCGTGCGAGCGGCAACGGGCGGACGAGCACAGGCGAGGGATGGCCAGGGGCGCGCAGGCGGGTGCGTGCCCAAGGGCAGGAGCAGCGGGGAGGGCGTGCGCCGGGGCGCGGCAGAGGAGCCTGGGGGCAGCCTGGGGGCACGGGCCAGCTGTGGGGTGAGCGCGAGGTCGACGGTGGTGGCTTACGGCGGCCTATGGATGCGGATCGAAGGGGGAACACTGAGGGACTCACCGCGAAGATCGTGGCAGGCTCGATGAAGGCCGGGGTGGACCGGAGAGACGGTGGCGACTGCGAGATGGCGACGGCTGGAGGAAGAAGAAGGACTCCTCCTCCTAGTGCTCCGGCGGCGACTCTGGCAGCGGAGCGGGCGCGGGGGTCGTCGGGTGCGGGGGGTCGGCGGCGGCGGTGGAGAGCGGGCGCGGGGGGTTTGCTCGGCGGCGGTGGAGAGAGAGAGCGGGCGAGGGGGAGGAGGGGATCGATCTCGCGAGAGGGAGGGTTAGCGAAGGGGAAGGTTAGCAATGGCGCACCTCCTAGGGGTGCGCCATAAGTACTTTGATAGAGATGGCGCACCTTCCCCTGGTGCGCCATTACTAACTTTTTTTGGATTTTTAGTTGCATCTAATATATTTTTTAGAAAATGACGATCAAATTTGAGAACATTTATGAATGTGAAGAAATATCATCAAATTTGTTATTTGAAAATATTTATGAATATGAAAAATATCACCAAATTTGTTATTTGAAAATATCATCAAATTTGTTATTTGAAAATATCATCAATTTTTTTGGATTTTTAGTTGCATTCATTTGTGAATTGGTAAAACCTTATAAATGTGAAAAAATATCATCAAATTTGAAAAAATATTCATGAATTCAAAAGGTGCCCATGAAATTTAAAAATATTCATGAGTTAAAAAATATTGACAAATTCAATACTTTTTGTGAGTTAGAAATTCAATACGAGAATAAACACATAAATAAATATTCATGAGGACTAGAACAGAAGAAATATCATTACTAGTTTTGCAAAACAAAAAAAAATGTTAGCTAGGGGCTTACGGGCGGAGGAGACCGGGCGGCGGCGCAGTGGGTGGGGCGGCGGCGTAGTGGGTCGGCGGCGAGGCCCAAGACGGCGAGGCGGGGCGCCGGGGTCGTCGGAGCGGCCGGGTATGGAGCGAGGGGGGAGTGGAGGGAGGGACGAAGGGATCGAGCGAATTAGCTAGGGGGAAGATTACTAATGGCGCACCCCCTGGTGGTGCGCCATTAGCTAGGGGAAAAACTTAGTAATGACGCACCTGTGGACAGTGCGCCATTACTAGTTTTAACTAGTAATTACGCACTGTCTACATGATGCGCCATTAGTACGTTTGGAAAAATGAAAAAAAATGTTACTAGTGGCGCACCATGTATCTGGTGCGCCATTAGTGTCTTCCACACTAATGGCGCACCTGCACATGGTGCGCCACTGCTATATTATAGTGGCGCACCACATATTAGGTGCGCCATTAGTGTTAATTCCATTTATAGCCCTTTTCCTAGTAGTGTGGTGTCGACGCTTCAAGGGACGAAGGTGCGGTGACCACTAGGGAGACCGTCCAGTACAAGTTAGAAGAGAGTAGATCTGCAGGATGATAGCGGAAACCAAGAGCAAGAGCATAGGAGAGGGGAGAAGATCCAAAGAAGTTTATATATGTGGGATGCAAGGGCGATTCAAGGGAGCAAGCTTAGTTGGGAGCATAGAAATAAATGGGTCGTATATCAAAGAAAGATTATTGCATGTATGGGAATAAAAGAGCCAAGGAAAAGATTGGTGTCCACTAAGTATCGGACTACGAAACATGGCACTTTCATTTCGGAGACAACAAGTTTTAGATGAAAAAAAATAGGATTTAAATCGGAATAAGGTAAAAAAAGGAAGGCAAGTTACGATATAAATTTGGTATGACCTAAGTTGAGGAAAGAAGAAATACAAATTGATTTGAATATTGTAGGGAAGGGAAGGAATGTTTTGAATGAATTGAAGTGTTGGTAAGCTTTGAATTTATTAGATTGAGCTAATGTAGCATGTGGTTTTGGGAGCATGGGTAACACACATACGCACAAACAGGAAATATGGCACCGCGCCGCAGACTACCCTTTAATAATCACAATTTACCCATTAGGACCGCAAACGCATTGTACATAGGACAACGTTTTGAACGACAACGGGTTCTAACTCTTGTTTGCAAAACCTCGCATTGAAGTTGTTTGAAAGGGAAACGGATTTCTTGTCATGAGTTGAATATATATTTTCCTTTTGTAAATGTAGCGACCCGATCTCAGACGGTCAAGTCTCTGTGTTTCAATGTCATCCCTGGATCGGTAATGCTGACAGACACAGTACTCAAAGGATTTATAAAAGAATAGCAATCACACACTTATTACATCGAATGTCTCAAAAGGTAACTTATAAAATAAATATGGCTTAAGGCAATCTAATCAAGATAACAGCGGAAGGCTTGGAAGATAAAGCGAGTCCATCAACTCCAACGGCATAGCTGAGTGCACGACAAACGACCTAACGCACCTTACTCTTCGTATGAAAAGTCTACAACATGATATGTTGCAGCCCGAAATGGGTCAGCACATGGAATATGCTGGCAATATAACACAAGAGAGTAATTAACAGATAAAAACTATCACTACATGCATATATGGCTGGTGGAGGCTCTATGGTTATATAGTTTTGTGAAAAGTCAAATTTTCCTACAACAAAGGAATATATTTATTTAACTATCATGGTAGTTGAAACATTGAGAAGGTTCCTCCAACTCAATCCCAATTAAAGTAGTCATTAACATCCCAACAAATTAATTTAGAGTGATGAGATCAAATCAATAATTCAAGTACCAGATACGCAAGATGTCCATCACCGGGGACACGGCTAACCATAATTAGTTTATACACTCTGCAGAGGTTTACGCATTTTTCCCCACAAGACTCTATCTCCTCCGTTGGATTTCTCACACTACAGGGTGTTTGAGAAACGGATGACCGAGACATAGTCTTTCAGAAGCATTAACTATTTACTCTGGGTGGACAGTTACACCTACTTTCCCCTACATCTGCTAGCCCACCACTGAAAGAGGTCACACAACATACCAACTATGCCAGAGCCCATAATGGCTTGTGGCTGCACACGGAAGTTTCTAGCATGAATAATCTTATGATTCCTTTGAATCTGGGTGGCGGACCGTAGGATGATCACACGGGTACTCCGGAATATCCTTGGACAACACTAGATTCTCCAGGTGCTCACAAGCAATCCATCCAGATGTGTACTAAAGTTGCCACCTTAAGTTGAACCATTAATTAACAACTCATATATGTCATGGATACTCTCAAACCCAATCCACGTCTACGGCATAGCATGGCAATAAGCATAACGTAGAAGTAACTCCCAAGGGTTTGATAATAAAATAGGTAATAGGTTCTACCTCATCATCTACTTCTCATACCCACATGTTAAGAGATCCTACTCATGCAATGTGTGAGAGTTGAACTAATGCATAAAAACTGGGTAATAAAGGGGTATGATCAAATTGTTACTTGCCTTGCTGACGATCTGCAAATCCTAAAGACTCGTAGTAGCACGCTTCGCACTCCGGAAATTCTATCTCAAACAAACAATAGCATATATAAGCACTTAAGCAAAGATGCATGGCTAAAACACTAATAAGAATATTTAACCAGAAAGTTCAACTGAAGAACTCCGGTTTGCAAAAAAATCAAATCAAACGGAGTGACGAAACTCAAACTACGAAAGAAACAAGATCCGATTACTAATCTGGACCAAAGTCAAATTTTACAATACCAAAATTTTGTTCAAGTTGGTTAAACAAAAAGAGGGCTTCGAGATGAAGATCTAGGCTCTTGTTTCACCTGATTTGGATAAACGAGCGAAAAGATATACTAAAACGAAGATTAGGGCAGAAATCGCGATCGAAAATAATCACGGAAAAACCCTGAAAAAAGAAAAACTGACGAACAGGCTAACAATCGAACGTTCGCTGTCGGCGGCTAACGGACGAACAGCATTCGTTAAAACGAACGTACGGACGAACTTCCGCTATTTAACTAAACCGGGAAAAAAACAAACCGATCTAAACAAAACGAACGAAACTAGGGTTTCTAAAAAAACCGGCGGTGGTTATACCTCCGGCGAGATCGGGTCCGGCGGCGGGGCGGCGGCTGCGTGGGTCCGGCGATGAGCGGCGGCGGCGGGGCTCCGACGGCGAGCGGCGGCGGCGGGGCTTCGGCGGGACGGCGACTGCGCGCGGCGACGGCAGAAGGCGGCGGCGGCTGCGCGGGTGGAGGCTGGCGGGGCTAGGGTTTGGCGGGGTCGGGCCTCCCGGCTTATAAAGGCCGGCAGGGCCAGGAGTCCTAGTTGGACACGGCCCGGTTAGGTCGGTTCACCTTTTTTTAATAAATCCTAGCGTAGAAAAACTAACGAAAGAAATACTAAACAGACTCCAAAAATCCTGAAATAAATTTTCATGGTCCTTTAATAATATTGTGTACAAAGTGAACATTTATTCAGGCTTCTAATGCAATTTTGAAAACCACATTTTTTCTCTAATTCAAATAAAATAGCAATAAAAATCCTAATAAAATTACTTATTTGATTTTAATATTTTTCCTCTGATATTTCATTTATTTTGGAGAAGTCATATTCTCTCCTCTCATATATTTTAATTAGAAATATTTTCGGAGAGAAAAATAATTAAAACCAAAGTGATCCTTGTTTGGATATTTGATAAAATTCAAATATGAAAAACGTGAAATCCCCAACTCTCTCCGCGGGTCCTTGAGTTACTTAGAATTTCGAGAATCACAAAGCAAAATGCGATAAAATATGATATGGATGAATGACCTATGTATAACATTCCAAATTGAAATTTTGGGATGTTACAGTAAAGCACTAAATGGATAGATTATACATATTGAATTAGTCCTTGCATCCTTGCACTTAATGACGTGATTGTAGGAATAATTTGTATCACACACATGGTCTAAACAAAGGCAGTTAAGGGTTTAGGGTTTAAGGGTTAGTGTCTCTTGGGATATGCCCTTCTTGTAGGCCAAGTTTGAAGTAGAAAACTTGCCCCTGATTCTGGTTGTAAAGCAAGTTTTGAACATGAAAACTAAAGTGGTAAAACGGAAATATGATAGAAAAGGAACAGGAAGGCAAAATTGGTAGAAAGTACATTAAGAAAAGAAGATGTAAAAGGTGATTGCATTGGTATATTGATTGTTCTTGTTCACCTAAATATTCTTTGGGCGTTGTGGTGCACTGTTACGATGTAGTATTGTTGTCTTCCATTTCATATATGCTTCTTAAGCCGGTCTTGTAAGACAACTTTGAAATATAGGAACTGGCGATGATATTTTATGTCTAGCAAGGCTGGCAACATGAAAATTAAGATTTAAACGGAAATAATATAGAAAAGAAATGAATGGCAAGTTTTGCAGAACGTAACGTAAGAAAACAAGATCTAATAGGTTAGCAATAACAAAAAGATCAAATGGAGAAAGAACAATTTGAGACCGAAGAACCACGGGAATCCGACTGAACGGGAAGAGGATGTTGAGTGTAGAAATTGTTCATCGAAAAACTATGGCATCAAATTGCAAAGGGACGGAACAAGACAAAGTGACAAGTTCATATGAAGTAAAGGAAAGTATTACCCCCTCCAATCCATGACAAGTGTCGTAGTTTTGAATCAAGGTTGTGACATTTATTTTGGATCAGAGAAGTAGCACATAAGGAAAAGGAAATAGAGAAAGAAGAGGATGAAAGACTGGTGGAACCTTAAGAGTGAAATAGGACTGGTGCCAAGAAAGATGAAGATGAACAGGTCTAGAAACCAAAGAAGATGAAAGAGTGGTGGAACAGGTTGAAAAGAAGAGAAGTTATGTGGAGGATGTACCATACAGACAGGTAGAAAGACGTAAAACAATGACCCGACGAAGTATTTGTACAGAATAAACACATATATTGCCTCGTATTCATAGGGTTAAGAATTTACATTCATTTTTCAACCAATTTTCGTCGAAACATCTATTCGAATCACGGTGCATATCGACGGCTACATCGTTTCCGCAGGTCGAATTATCTGTCATTTTGACACTACTTAACTCATCCCCTCATGCATTTACTGCCCAGTGGCCGACCACATTTTTTTCTTCTTTTTTTCGAAAAGGGGATCTCCCCGGCCTCTGCATCAGAACGATGCATACGGCCATCTTATTAACCAAATGACAAAAAGTGCCAACAAGGTTCCACAGTCTCCGGTCAGACAAAAGCAAAGGATAAATGCAGCTCACACAGAGGCTGGCTAAAAATAGATAGGGAAACTAATTGCTTATCCTATTACATGACCGCCATCCAAACCGGTTGAAAATATCCCGAGCTACCATCTCCCAACGGATAGATCCAGTAACCAAATGCTCCCTGGCCTCCATCAGAGTGAGTAGCGACCACGAACGGATCAGTGCCGTAGCTCGGAAAATAACCTGCAAAAAATGAATCCGTGATGTTCTGTTAAAAACCAAATCATTTATGCAATTCCAGATAGTCCATAACAAAGCGCAAACTCCAACCCGAATATGTCTTGCTAATGCAGGCTCAACCCCATTAAGCCATGTCCCAAATAAAGCATTGACCGAAGTCGGTGGAGTAATATTAAAAGCAATATGGACCGTCCGCCAAAGAACTTTGGCCAACGGGCAATCAAAGAATAGATGCTTAATCGTCTCATCCCGATCACAGAAACTACACCTAGTAGGTCATGTCCAATTGCGTTTAATCAAGTTGTCCTTTATTAAAATAACTTGTTTATGGACAAACCACATAAACACTTTAATTTTTAAAGGAACTTTGACAGCCCAAACATACTTGGAAGTTGGAATAGCATTCGAATTAATAACATCAATATACATTGATTTAACTGTAAATACTCCAGAGCTAGTCAACTTCCAGCGCAATATATCGGGTTGGTGAGAAAGTTGAACCTCCACCAGTCTCCTAACTAGATGGAGCCATTCTTCCCAACGATTGCCCGCTAGCGACCGTAGAAACTGAATATTAAGGGGGGACAGATTGGAATACCGTTGCCACGAACACCTCGGTGTCGTTGAGCAATCCGATATAAAGACGGATATTGAATGGCTAAAGGTGATTCACCAAGCCAAGTATCCTCCCAGAAACGTGTACTTGTACCGTTTCCAATAACAAATCTCGTCCTATTGAACATAGATTGTTTGACTTTCATTAGTCCTTTCCAGAAAGGCGAATCAGTCGGCCTGACTACGACCTGGGACAATGTTTTAGTCTGGAGGTACTTGTTGCGGAGGATCTGCGCCCACATGGCCTCAGTCCCGGAAGACAGCTTCCACAACCACTTACTAAGAAGGCATCTGTTCTTAACTTCAAGATTTTCAATACCAAGACCCCCTTGGTCTTTCGGTCTACAGATGATGTCCCATTTAGCAAGCCGGTATTTTCTTTTAAGTTCATCACCCTGCCAAAAGAAACGCGACCGATAGAAGTCCAGTCGTTTCCTAACACCAACTGGGACCTCAAAGAAAGATAAGAGAAACATAGGCATACTCCGTATGACATGAGCTTACCCTTCCAACAGCTCAGTTTTTCCTCAAATCGATCCTCGATGCACTTCCATTCTCTGTTTGTAAGCCTACGATGGTGAATCGGAATACCAAGGTAAGAGAAGGGTAAACTCCCCAACTCGCACCCAAACAATTGCCTGTAAGACTCCTGATCGTCTTTGGCTCTACCAAAGCAGAACAACTCGCTCTTATGAAAGTTAATTTTTAACCCGGTCAATTGTTCAAATAGGCATAACACTAGCTTCATATTTCTCGCCTTGGCCAAATCATGCTCCATAAAGATGATTGTATCATCGGCGTACTGAAGGATGGAAACACCTCCCTCAACAAGATGAGGTACCAACCCACCCACTTGACCATTCTCCTTAGCCCTTCCTATCAAAATTGCTAACATATCCACCACAATGTTAAACAGGATAGGGGACATCGGATCTCCTTGTCTTAGGCCTTTATGTGTCTGGAAGTAATGACCTATGTCGTCATTCACTTTAATTCCCACACTCCCTTTTTGCGTAAAGGACTCGACCTGTCGGCGCCAGGCTTCATCAAAACCTTTCATACGCAGTGCCTGTTGGAGGAATGGCCACTTAACCTTATCGTACGCTTTTTCGAAATCCACCTTAAAAATTACTCCATCTAATTTTTTGGAATGGATTTCATGGAGCGTTTCATGAAGAACAACCACCCCTTCAAGGATGTTCCTGTCCGGCATGAAAGCAGTTTGAGATTGCTGCACCACAGACTGCACAATCTGTGTGAGCCTATTAGTCCCGACCTTGATGAATATTTTGAAACTAACATTGAGGAGGCAGATCGGTCTGAACTGCTCAATCCTCACAGCATCCGTTTTCTTCGGGAGCAGTGTGATAGTTCCAAAATTCAAGTGAAATAAATGAAGCTGTCCAGAGAATAAATCATGAAACATCGGTAGTAAATCCCTCTTAATAATATGCCAACACTTTTTATAGAACTCAACCGGGAACCCATCCGGACCGGGAGCCCACATGCACTCCACCAATCTCGTTGGAAAATCCAACGCGATATGCTGTTCATCGGTGGAGAAACAGCGGTACTCGGCGCTGTTCGAATCTTTGGTTGCTATAGCCTCGGCGCTGTTACACAGTCGCAGTGCTCGAACAGCCAGCGCACCACATTCCGAAAATTTTCTGTTTTGCCTTCGGTTCGTGTAGGCTCCGTGCGTTACACGCTGGGGGCGCCAGATGATTGTCATGCATGTGCGGCGCGCGCCTCTAGCTGCACGCACGCGGTGTACTGTGGGCACGAGCACAACTAGTAGTACGTACTATACGTAGTTCGTCTCGTCGGCATGACGGTGACCAGTCGATCTACTAGTAGTCTGCATGGAAGAGGCTGGAACTATTCGTCAATAAATTATGGCTTGAATCCATATTTATAAATGACGATAATTCAAAACAGCCCAGAGGCTCATCTACAGCAGATGAATAGTAAAGTAAAAAAAATTGTGGTGCTCGGACATCCAAGGAGTTCGTAAAAAAAAAAAATCGGTTTTTTCAAAGTTTCTCATACACCAAAAATTTGTTTTTTTTTCACGCGAGCTCCTCTGATGTCCCAACACAGAAAAGATTACACGCACCTTGCACATGAGCATATTAGATGCCTAACATTTTCAGATTTTTTTATTTTTTACTATTTTATTCGAATTTACTGTCTGGAAGACATGACTATACCGAGTCCTTCAACTTGTTTTTTTGAAAGTCAGCTAATTACTCAACATATTCCTTTGGACAAAGCAATTCTCACAAGACAAAAATTCACAATTCAGCCCTCTTCTTCCACGCGGAGTGGTAGACAGCGCCTAAAATCATGGAGGAGCCTTTGATAAAAAAAAACTGAAGTTTATAGAACCCTTGGGAATAATTATGAAAAAACTAAAAATCTGATGTCATATTTTAGGCATGGCAAATTAAACATTTTTATGGTAATTTATGCTGGCATGAGAATGACAATTTAGTTGACAAGCACGGAAATTTCCTGAAAAAAATGAACCGAGACGAATTTGCCATACCCATCAACTAAACTTGCCATCCTCGACAAACATAATTTGCCACAGACAACGCTTGATTTGTCTTGTCTAAAATTGCTGGATATTGCGGTCCAATAATTCACCGTTAATTTGGACGTGGAGTTTCTACACCTGAGCTCATATGCTCCTGCCGTGAACAGTAGAATAAATAAAATAGAAAAACATTTCAAAAAATTTTGAAAAAAAATTATGGCATACTTTAAGAAATGTTTGTTGTGCATGCAAAATTTCATCACGAAATGACATTGGTGGAAGGCATGGTAAAAAAACAAAATTGATACTCTGTAAATGTTACTTTCAAACACATTTTGAAGCTTTTTTTTTGTCACGACTTTCACGAATATGATTTCGTGATGAAGTTTTGCATGCACAACAAACATTTCTTAAAGTATGTCATAAAAAAATTCAGAATTTTTTGAAATGTTTCTATATTTTATTTAGTTTACTGTTCACACCAGGAGCATATGACCTCAGGTATAGAAAGGTACTTTCGCGTTAATTTGTTCTTTCAGTAACTCTTTCTTTCAGCCAGCTGGGGTACTAGCAGCGAACCGAAGGGACAAAACATCAATTGCATGGATACAGGGGCATGCATGCATGCTGTTGGGCAGGAGAGATAGCGCTATCTGGTCCCTCCACATGGGCGGATCGGGTGCACGTACGTATATACTGAGGAACAGAAAGGCCTGATATGATGAGGCAGTGCCATTTATGAGCACGGCAACAAAATGGTTTCTTTTTTCGTTTGAAAGGCAAACGAGTTTGAAACGGGTCACTCACAGAGTCATTTCGTCCTGGACGACGACGAGAAACACAGCGGCGGCAGCGGCTGCCGAGTGGGGACTACCTGCTCTGAAGGAGGATTAGATAGACGGTCGCGCGCTTGGACTGGTCTGGTCCATTACGACGCATGCATGTCTCGACAGTGTGCCTGACTGTGAGATTTATGAAGATTTAAGACTGCCGCACCAGTTTGAGGACCGAGGACATGAATGGCTGTCATCGACTGCAGTTTTTACTTCACAGCTCACATCAATGTGTGTGTGAGGATGGAGTAGTATTCTGAATTTGTGATGATTGCTCAATTGGCCACAGAAAGTGAGGTACCCCTCTCTTTTTTACTATTGGAAAAACTTCAGATCTACTCAAATTCAATCATGAAAGTATAACGAACATCAAAAATATTAAAAATTACATCTAGATCCGAGACCATTGCAATTACAAGCACTGAAACGAGCCAAAGGCGTGCCGCCATCATCGCCCTCGCTCACTGGCGCCGTGTAAAATTTGTTATAGTAGACAATCGAGAAGTCCATGGGCGGAGCCAGAATTTGAACATGAGGGCCCAAGCTTAGTTGCTAAGATTTCTTTGTCTAGGTCTATCATAATACTATAATAACGTGACAAAGTGGCACTATAAAAACATACTTATATTTCTATTAGATTAAACTATTTTCCTTACACTTGTTAGTAAGATGAAAATATCAATAATTTTGTTGGAAGAAAACTTACCTACCAATTCGCTTCCAATGTAAATTATTCTGCAATGCCGAAGTAAGCCGCCTTTCATTTTAGTTCAAATTAATCTTGATAGCGCTTAGCCATGTTTTTTCCCTTCATAACTTCAAGTCTTAAATTTGCATCAAGATCACACAAAACACAATCATAAGAATTAGTTTATGTGCAATTTGACAAGCATAAGACAATAGTTTTTAAAGAATTTAGTGGAGAGTGGTCAGTAATGCAAACATTTGCTAGTTGGATGGGGAATTGACGACCAGGAGAGCCCAGACGGCTGACCTCCAGCTGTTGCCGTTCCTTCTTAGACGGTCGTGGCCTGGGCCCTACTCCCCTTCCCCCCTCCCCCGGCCGTCTCCGTCACTGGGGAAGTTATCGTGCTAAGGTCCCATAGAACCAGCACATTAGAATAACAACTGTCGCTGATAAAGAGTAGGGTAGATCGAAAGGATCCAACCTGAAGACACATGAACTTAGACGAACGATGACAAAATCCGAGCAAATCCACCAAAAATAGATCCGCCGGAGACACACCTTCACACGCGCACCGATAATACTAGACGCACAACCGAAACAGGAGCTACACGAAGAGAACCTTATTCCATCTTTAGGGAGCCGTCGCCGTCTCGCCTTCTTAAGTATGATACAAACCCTAATAAAAACTTGAAGAAACATATAAAAACTGAGCCCTCCCGTCGACAAGGGCCGAGATCCACCGTGTCCCCATGGCCCTAAGGCCAACAAAGATGAGGCGGACCAGCGGCGGAGTCGGCGGGAGGCAGAGGAACCCTAATCGCGCCCCTGGAAGCCCGATTTTCGCCGGCCTGGGCCGAATTTAGCACCGGCGGACCCAGGCCGAACCCGGCGCGCTGGGGGGCGCTCGGGGGCGCCGGGAGCGAGCGGTTTTGGCGCGAAAGAGCCGCGGGCCCGCCGTGTCAGTGACACCGCGCGTCTTCTTCCTCGAGCGCCTCGGTTTCCCGCGGGGAATCAATGGCAAGGCTGCCGCCGGTCAGCCTTACCAGTGATTCCTCACGGGCGGCGCGCCGACGCCTCCCCTCCCTCGCACGCGTACACACGGGGCGGCGCCGCTATATAAGCCGGTGGCCTCCCTCGCCTCTGGCTACACCAGCCACATCAGCCCTAGCCCGCCCTCTACCTCTCCCGAGCGCTGCCACCGAGCCCTCCCTCTCCCGAGATGGCCGAGCGATTCCCCGGCGATAAGGCCGCGGCCAACGGCTTCGGCCACCGATCGCTCCGCGAACAGGAGTCTTGGCTCCTGTTCCAGGCGAACATCCCGGCGCCACCGGACATGCGCGCCGGGCCAATGGGGTGGAGACTCAGCAACGAGGGAGTGCCCATTCCCCCGTTGCCCGACGCCATGGCAAAACCGGGCTACTTTGCCGACGAGGTCGACGTCGTACGTGCCTCCCTCACTCACGCCCAGCTCGCCCTCCCCGAGTACGCCGCCGACAACACAACGGCGTGGATGGCGTACTTCCAGCGCCGGCAGCAGCAGAGGCTGGCGTCCACCAACGGTGCGCCAGTGGTGGCCGGACCGAAGAACAGCGACGGACGCTGCCTGTGGTGGGGTGTCCCAGGCCAGACCCTCGAGGGCGTTCTGACGTACCTCGAGGGCGGCAACGACCCGCCGTTGGCATACCCCCCGGCGAGGGCGGCTGCCACGGCCACGGCTCACCACCGACGCGACGGGCAATGGTTGCCCAGGAGGTTCGGCGCCTCCTCTTCTTCCTCCTCCTCCCGCTCTTCCTCACACTCGTCCGGCGCTCCGGCGCTGCTCGGCGTCAAGGCCGAGCCCACGGCGGAGACGCCGCTCGGCCGGCGCACTCGCAGCGCCGGCATCGTCATCAATGAGGGCGGCCGGCGTGCCCCCTCGCCGGCTCCTCCACGCTTCGTCAAGTCCAAGACGGAGCCGGGCCTGGCGCCGGTGAAGACAGAGCCGGGCCTCCCCGCGGTGAAGACGGAGCACGGCGCCGACGTCGAGCTCGACGACGACGCGACCCTAGAATGGGTGCGCGCGGACTCCCTGAAGATGGCGAGGGAGCGCCAGTGCGCCGCCCTGCGGCGATTCGCGCAGCGTCGCCGGGCCCGCGACGAGGGAGGAATCGTCGTCATCAAGGACAGCGACGACGCCGCCGCGCCGCCGCCACCAGCCCGCATAGGCGACGCCGGTCAGGGGTCCACCAGGACGGCCACGTCAAGGAGGAGAAGCCGGACGGCGACGACGGCGGCGGCGACGGCGGCGACTACTCCGCTTTTAGCCAGTTCTTTTTTTTTAATTATATATGTAATAAAACCCCGCTTTTTAAATGTAATATATGCCAAACTTCGACGAACTTTGAACTTTGCAACATATTTAAAAAAATTTGAACGCGCCTGGGGACGGTCCTGGGACCGGCGGCTGGGGACCAACTCGACCCCAGGCCGAGTTTTTGCGCCGGCTCACTCCCAAGAGGCGATTTTAGGCACCTCCTGAAAGGCCAACGGCCGGAGATGCTCTTATCTACCTGGATGGAGGGAGCACTAGCATGGAAGATGATATGTGGCCGCAGGGGTGGGGGCACCCATGCATGCAGCTACATGATTGCGTCAAAATTCAGAAAGTGGTTTTGTGATTAGAGCTAATTGTTGCATGCATGCTGCTTTTGGTATTTTCTTCGTTTTTATTTAGTTCGCATATTAGCTTTGGTCAAAGTTAAGTTTTACAAACGTTGACTAAGTTTATATACAAAAATATTAAGATATACAATAACAAATCAACAACATTAGATTTATTATTAAATGTACTTTCACATCGTATAGATTTATTATGATAAATGTCTATATTGTTTTCTAAAAACTTGGTTAAACTTTATGAAGTTTGACTTCAGTCAACTTTAATATACAGAGTAAATAAAAATGGATGGAGTATAACTTTTGGCAGAGAGTGCAAACCCCACCTCCACCTTTTTCCCCTTTTGACTTGTAATTTTTTTTATTTTTTTTACGGGTGCTTTTGACTTGTAAATTTGAATCTGTTATGTCTTTTGAATCGAAAGGTCAATTTATATTTCGTTTGTATTCTTCTTATTAGAGTTTATCCAAGGAGCTTGTGCCCAAAAGTTGCACTCTGCAGGCATGCTTTATCAATTCTATGACAATGTTCACACCATGACTGTATGCGTACGCAGTGAATATGTCGTCCCAGAGATACCATGGTGTAACCAACTTTTTTGGAATTGTTACTGATTGGAGTTATGGTATAACCGAGTTGCAAGGGTAGATCGCAACTTATGATGACTTCTATTTGATGGTGCTACCCGGTCTCACACTCTAGGTGAAAACCTAAGGTTTGATTTTAGTTGATTGTACCTTGTAACTGTATTTTTTTTTCTTTTTACGACGTTCTCGTGTTAAGGGCATCGCATAGTTGTTCGGACTTGATATTTGGATGAAAATTCACAATATGTCCTTTAGTGGTTGCATCCTGCCAATTTTATATACCCTTATAGCAACCGTTAAGCATAACCCTTGTCCATTTTATGCTTCTAGTGGACAGGCGGTTTCACGTACCTTCTTTGGAAGCAGTCGGGAGTTGGGGTAGTTTTGGGATCCTTCTTCACGGTTTTAGGAAGGGTCCATCATTTTTTTTTCCTTTTTTTCTCTATTTTCTAACGGTTTCTGGTTTTCTTCTAGTTTTTCATATATATTTTTTCCGTTACATTTTGTTTCTATTTTTTCCTTCACTTTTTCTTTGTTAAATTAGTGAACATTTTATAAATATTTAAACAGTTTTTTTGCAAACATATTTCAAATTTGTGAACATTTTTAAATTCCTGAACCTTTAAATTTGTAAAAACTTATTGAATTTATGAAAACTTTTAAATTTGGATTTTTTAATTCATGAACATTTTTGGAATCCGTGATTATTTTTAAGTTCCTGATCATTTTTCAATTCATGAATATTTTCCAAATTAGTGGAATATATTAATTCACATTTTTTTCAAAAGTGTATGTATGTATTGTGGGAAAAGGTGAAAAAATAACAGGAAATTCGTATGTGTATTTGCACCCGTATGTGGGAAGGGAACAGATGGAAGATGGGCGCATACGAACCTATTTTTCGAAAAAGTAATAATTTTACTGGTAAAAAATCATAAAAATTGTTGGCAACAGACTTGATAAAGCGTTACACTCACGTGAACATGTTGAGGATGAAATGACTTTCGTGGTTTTGTCCAGGACAAAGTCAAAATCAGCACTATATTAGATGTACTATTCACACTATATTGTCATGGACAATTTGTTTTTATGCTCATATTTTTTGACGGGCATTTTTTTGTGGTCAATATTTTTTTATGATTAGGCCAACAAGTCAACTTTGTTGGATTTTTTTGCAAAGATTTTTGACATCTTTCTGAATTGCTAAAAAAAATCCATGATTTCTTTTATAGGGTTCATCTACCGCCAGGTTCACAGGGGTATCTTCCCCGTATGTGTGCGTAGTTACCTATTGTGTGTATCAGTGTATTGATAGAGACGTGTGATGTGATGGAGCTAGAACAGTGGATGCAAAAGTACGTGCATGCATGATTTTGTTCTGTATATGCAACGCTGAGTAGGCACGTTAAATATATCTGTACCAGTACTGATGCTTCTAGCACTTGCGCACTTGTACGTACGCGCCCAGGCCCAGCTATACTCTGCATGTGAAGGAAAGAGAGAATAATTAATGGAAATGGATACATGGTGAAGAAAGAAAAGAATTGTCGCTGCTGCAACGACTTGTGACTCTTCAGGGGTTTGATGCATTGCAGCAACTGCAGCCATACGCATGGTCACGTACCTCTCACCCATCAGGGTAGGATGCGAGAGCCATGCATGGGTGGTAGTGGTGGTACGTACGCTAGTGCTGGAGCACTGGACGAGTAGCTGCTGCGTAGCACCAGTGCACCAGTGTATCACATCTCTTCTCGCCAAACTCACGCAAACATGCACAGAGCGAGCGAGGCAGCAGACTGTACGTGCATGTCAGCGTCGGGTGATCGGAGTGAACTAAAGAAGAAGGCCGGGTGGTAGATGTGAGGCTGGGTTGCCTGCATTTTGACTTGCACCTTTCTGGCGACATAGGGTTCGCACGAGTTAGGTCAACTCCACCGCGCGACCCTATCATATCTGGCCCCATTCGTTTGCGGTAAAAGGGACAAAAGAGGCGGCTCAACGCGTGGGAGCAAACGGATTTTTATTCGTTTTGTGTCCGCTTTCGACCTATCCGTGGTACAATTTTGCGCCGCTTTTGGGGTGAAACGGACACCACGCAGACGCGCGGGTCGTCTGCGCGTGTCCTTCCCTGGCCCGCCCGTCGGTGACACAAGGCGGGCCTTTTTCTATCCGCCCCCTCCCTCCCTCCGGCCGCACCCCCTCCACTCTTCCCCACTCTTCCCCTCGCTGCCGCCGCCGCTGCCATTGCAGCCGTGCAGTTCGGACGCGAGCTCGCCCAACCCCTTCCCCTCGGCGCCGCCGAGCTACCCAACCACGGCCACCTGGTTTGCGCACCCGCCGGCCGGTTTTGGGGCGGATCCGGTCGGTCTTGAGCTCGGCCGGCTGTGGGAGGCCGGGCCGCGCCATGGACTGGTCGGGCACCTCGCCGGAAGGCCCTGGCAGGGCCGTAAGGCCACATGCAGGCAGTGGCTCCTCCTCTAGCCGCTCGGATCTGCATCGTCGGTGGTCCGCCGGCAGATACACGAATGGAGGTCGACCGGGCTCGGTGCTTGCCCAAAAGCTCGCCGGCGCACCGTTGCCACTCATTAAGTGCGACCACTGCTCAAGGATGGTCGTGCGCCGCGTGTGTACAACGTCGGAACATTTCGGATGGATGTTCATCAAGTGCTTAAACGATGGGGTATGCGCTTTTTTTTAGCTTCGGTTTGTGCTCTAGATTTGACTAGTTGTGCTAACTTCAAATTTTGTTGTGTAGAATGGATGCAAGTTTTGCTATTGGGAAGAAGAGTACATCGATATATTGATAGAGCGAAATTTAGTATATGTTCGTGCACTTTTAGCTAGCATAGAGACTGTAAATGAGACAAGTGCACTTGTTGCTAAATTAGAGGCTAGACACGAAACTAGGTGTGAGGAAGCAACATCTACATCTGGCTTGAAGAAGAAAGGAGGATGCCAGATCGAGCCTCCTCCACAGATCAACAATGAGTGCATCGAGAAGGCCCTAACCCAAGTCAAAGGGGCAGTTATGGAAGTTGGCTATCTTCTAAAATGTGTTCTTGTTGTTCTTATTTTCTTTGGCCTTACTTTATTAGTTAAAATATGATGATGTATTGTCATGTATCAAAAATGAATGATAGAAAAAAGTTAAAGATTTGCAAAGAAAAATACGCGGACAGAATACGGCTGGGATGCGTCCGCGCGCTAGGCGCACGGCCACCGCATCCCAGAACACGTCCGAACACGACCCCAAATCCTTACCTAAATAAACAGGATCCAGATAAAACAGACGTCCATTCAGACGTCCATTTAGGGTCGCGCGGTGGAGTTAGCCTTACAGCCAGCTGCAAGTAAATGCGAGCGACGAGGAGCCCATAGGTGAGCCTGGGCTTAGCTGGGCTATGATGAGGGCACTGCGCGCTCTTCTTTATGCCCCTGGATGAGGGCACTGCGCATCCTGTTTGCATTTACACTCACATACATGCACAATTTCTCATACAGTTTCTTCTCACTTCCCCACTCTCCGTGTAGAAGTTTTTTTTTTTTTTGCGAGTTTCTCTCTCATCTTCTGCGATCTTGCGCTCTGAGATAGCAGACTGATGATTCCCTATTCGTTGCATGGGGACCTAATAGATATGCAAAATTTTGGTGCTCATGTAAGGCCAACTCCACCGCGCGATTCAAACGGACGTCCGTTTTGTTTAGATTCTGTCCTTTTGGGTAGGGAGATAGAGTCGTGTCCGGACATGTCCTAAGATGCGGTGGCTGTGCGCTCAGCACGCGGCCGCATCCGTTTGTTCCCATCCTATCCGTGTCTATTTTTTTTAAAGAAATGTTTCAAATGCAAGCCCTAGTTCATCAGGGCAGCGGCCCGAGTTCATCATGCCGGCAACAGAGCCAGCGGCCTATACGTCTGTTGCCGGCATCAGCTAGCGGCGGGCAACACAGCCAGCCTATAAAATAAAAGTTTTTCTTGCCGGCACACAACCAGCGGTCCAGCGGGCGGGCGGCACTCATGCCAGTCTAAAAAAACGGCCACGGCCGATCGGACGACCTAGTTCAGGCCGTCGGCGTCGAGCATCTCCTTCTGCCTGGCCTCGAACTAGGCTCTCGTCTTCTCGGTCATCTTGGAAAAGTCCACGCTCATGATTGCAAGGGCACCTCCTTCGCTTTGGTGACGACATTGGTGGCCTGGATGTCGAGCTGCCTCTGCCTGGCCTTGACATTGTCGGCCTCGATGTCGAGCTGCCTTTGTCGGGCCGCCTCCTCCATGTCGAGTTGCCTTTGCCGGGCTGCCTCCTCCATGTCGAGCTTCCTTCTCTTGGCTGCGTCCTCCATCTCAAGCTTCTTCCTTTGGCTAATCTCCATCCAACATTGGCAAATCAACTTGTCCCCATCTTGGGTATATGAACCCGTGCAAATGCTATTCCTCCTCTTTTGTGCTTCCGCTTTTTGGGTGAGCTCGTCGATGGACAACGGCTCGCCACTAATATCAACGTCATTGTCTTCTTCTTCATCACCATCACCTTCGCAATAGATGTCATTGTCTTCATGCCACGAGTCACCATGGTCGTAGTCAGCACGGTCGTCGACCTCTTCATCGGGGACGAACTGGGCGCGGCCATCCTGACTTTGGGTCTCCTCGGGATCGTAGGCACGGCCTTGCCCACCCTCGAAGATCACGTCCTTCATGTACTGGTTGTGAAGGGGTCGTCGACCGGTGGCGTTGGTGTTGACATTCCGTCAAACAAGACGTGGGGGGCCGGCATGGTGCCCGTGAACGGTGCCCGTGCTTGCTTTCTTAGCATCTCGACGGACGGCCGGCCGCCGCTGTTGGACCCAGGCGTGACGTTGAGGTAGATGACGGTCGAGGGGCGCGGTGTGGACGGCGTGATCACGCCAACGTCCGGCGACCCTGAGAAATGGGTCTGGCCGTCGTGTCTTGGCGGAGGAAAGCCGGGCGACATGGGCGTGGTCCGCGACGTCGGCGACTGGCAGTGCGGCGGCCGGGCGACCGACGAGCCTGTGCTCGCCTGGCCGACGGCCATTGCAGGGAAACCGGCCGGACGGCCAATGCCAAGCATGAGGAGGGTGTGCGCTTTGTTGACGAAGTCCTCCTTCTCGTCGACCGCGGCCTTGCGCCACGCGGCCTCCATCGCATCGCTGGCAAACTTGGCCGCGGCGGCATTGACCTTGACGACCGCCCTCCGGTTCCTCCTCTTCGCCGATTCCGCGTTCAACTTGGCGGTTTCCTCCGACGTGCACTCCGACCGCGGCTTCCTTGGCGCCTTGGCTGCCTTCTTCTTCGCCTTTCCAGACGGGTCGACGGCCAGGCCGCCGGAATTCGGCTGGGCGTCGGCCATGAAGGGGGGAGGGAGGGGGCGGCGGGAGGGACGTGGGAGGGTTTGGGGGAAATGACGCCAAATGGGGCGTGGGGGGGGGGGGGGTTGCTTTCTCCCACCGACAGGCGGGTCAGGGGAGGACAAGCGCGCGCGTCCGGCCTGTCTGCGCGCTGTTCGTTTCACCCCAAAATCGGCGCAAACTTGGGCCGGGGATGGGTCGAAAGCGGACAGAAAACGGATAAAAATCCGTTTGTGACCTCGCGCTGGGCTGTTTGTCCGTTTTATTTCAAACGGACGGGGCCGGACAGGACGAGGTCGCGCAGTGGAGTTAGCCTAACCTTGCTTTACTCGCAAAAAAAACCTTGCTTTGCTCGTACTATTTCACATAATTAACTAAGTTTTTTATGCCGTCCATCTGTATCGTCTCTCGCTCTCAAATCCATACCAAGACTAGCTTTCCTCCAAAACGGATGCATAAGATTTGACTCGTCCATTAATTAGGAGAGAATTAAAGTGTTTTTCAAAGCTCCCAAAAAACATAATGGATCGTTACTCTCCCGACATGATTTGTCTTACGCGATAACCCAAAGTGTTGCATCTTTCTTGATGCCTTCTAGAAGTATTTTGGGGGAAGACTTGTATGAGATCTCACATTTAGGTGAGATCATGAGATCAATTCTAAAAAAAATCATATTTACACATCTCAAAAAAAAAATTATTTGACAACATCCATGTGAGGTGTGTCTACAACTACAAAAAAAATCATCTCAAAACTCGATGTATATTCAGAAATTCAAAAAAGACAAATTCAAATGTGAATAGTAGCAGCTTTGGATGAATATTACTTTGACACTATTCACATCCGATTTTGTCTTTTTTGTTTCTATTAGTGTAAGTTGAATTAGGGGCTGAAACTTTTTGAGGTCGTACATCAAACATTGATGTGTGTCAACAATTTTTTTGAGAATGTTTGAACATGTATATGCTTTTCAAGAAAATCGATCTTATAGATCTCACCTAATGTGAGATCTCACACAAGTCTCCCCCAGTATTATTGGCGGTACGGACCTGTGATGGAAGATACCCGTGCATTCATGTCGTTCCAAGTGGTCCATGGTGCGAGATGGCATGACCCTTCTATTGGGGATATTGTTGGTCCACCAACTTTGATTAACGCTTCATATGACAAGAGGTAGTGTCAAGACTCTCTAATTGGAAGCACTCCTTAACAAAACCCCAAAGTCTCAAGGCGAACCGACATTTCTAAAGCAAGTGTGGCACGGATCTTGTTCTCACATGCACAAAAGACATAAACCAAAATTTGGCCACTCGCTCTTGGTCAATCTACCCGCCGTCCAAATCCTATGTTGGATAGCTAACCAAGCAAAAGTAAATATATCACCTTTGGGGGTGCCGTGCCTTCCAAATCAGTCTTTCCATCGAGGTGTGCGTTGCTCCCAAAAATTGTGCCATGTAGGCGGATGTCGCCGAGTAGTGGGTGATAGGCGTGTGCTTCCAATTAATGTCATATTTAGTTCCATCATCAAGGCGAATATCAGAAAGCCTCAACTAAAGGTAGATGAACTCTCATATGTAGTCCAATGATAATTAGTTAGAGATTTTTCTCTTGAGAACCCAAGCATTGTCTTGCATAACTTCCATGACCATTCAATTCTTCCTCCTCGAGACCGCAAATATAAGAGGGGCAATCTCCTTGGGATTTTGATCATAAAACCAAGGGGAGCCCCAAAAGGGGGCATGGGCTCTATTGCAGATAAATAGGGTCGTAGAAGCATAGAACAAGTCCATGCCCTCTCCTCATCGCACGGGTTTCTCATGCCCACCCACATCTTGGAGGTCTCTTTCCACTCATGCCAAGGCCAAGTCAATCTAAGAGCTAGAGCCAAATTTCAACATTAAGGACACCAAGGCCGCCGAGGACCTTGGGTGGCAAACGGTTCCACAATTCACTTTACAATTCGTGTCGGTCGTCTTGTCGGCCTTCCATGAAATAAAAGCCCGCTCAAGCTTGTTCGCATTACGGTGATTATGGGGGTGATGTCATCGGCCGCTTGTGAGGTGAGCACAAACTTGACAAGGGCACTTAGGTACACATTGTTGACGTTCTTGCCTTCTAAAGAAACAAGTTTTGAGGCAATTTTATCCTCAAGTATTAGAAATCCACCCTTTTGAGTTCCCAAACTAAGAGAGGGAGCCCATATATTTGATTGCTAAAGCCATCCGAGATGTTGGTAGACTTTGAAGGATTGTCTAAAAGTTTAGGTGGTCAAGTCGAATAGGAACGACTGAACTTTTCTGGAATTTCTAGGTAACCACATGACATCCCGAAAGCTCCACAAGATGCATGATAGGTTGTTGATATCCTTCTTAATTTTGACCGTAATGACCGTTGCATATTCCACATATACTGTGGTCTAAAACATAGTGCCTGGATCGCGTATCATGCGAAGGTGGACATGACTTGTGGCCAAATCAAGGATCTGTTGGATGGGCTAATCACGATGACAAAGTGGAGTGGCGATAACGGCTCCTTGGCAAGGGTTCAGATAATGCTTGATAAGGGGGCCAACCACCCGACGAGGAGGATCCACGGGGAGGATATATGGAGCAAGGTGGTAATCCATTCCCCAATTTTTCTCGTGAATCCTCTCTTTTGAATGAGGTCAAGCATTTATGCCCACTTCACTGAGTCAAAAGCTTTGCATATGTCGAGCTTGAAAAGGACGGATGTGGCTTTCGTCTTGTGAAGATGTCATGTGCGATTGTCATGTACATGATGTTGGCATAGATGCTTCTCCTCTTGATGAAATCACTTTTGGCATTGGAAATGATATTCTTCATATGAGGTCCAAGGCGAATGGCAAGGATCTTGGCAATGATCTGCGCAATATCATGAATAAGGCTATCTGGCCTATAGTTGGAGAACCACATTTGCGGAGTTTAGCCGTTGAAGGCTAGCAATGTGAAGGTGTCCAAGAAGGTAGATTACTCTAATTATGTCCTCTTCAATGATGTCTGAACACTTTTTGAAGAAGGCACCAACAGACCCATCTGTCCCAGGTGCTTTGTCACTCAGCATTTTCTTGATGGCCTCTCTCACCTCTTCCTCAGTTAAGGGAGCATCGAGCTCATGCAAGTCACGAGTATCAAAGTTGAGCTCCTCCCAATATAATTGAAGTCTATAATTGTTTTGTTGGCTTTTCCCATGACATTGGAGAAGTGGTGATGAATGATCTCTTATTTTTGATCATGCTCGGTGACCCAACTATTGTTGTGTTTTAGCTGATGTATGTGGTTTGATCCTTATTTTAGCATGTATGCAATGATGGAAAAAAATGGTTTGCATCACCCTCTTTCAAGCTAGGAATGCGAGAACATTCTTTTTATTGCTCACTTGAGAACGACCAAACTAGCCACCCTTCTTTTTAATATCCCCCTAGTTCATACTCATCTGTGGATAAAGGGTGGTCTAACCAAGCCATTTCATGTGTTGAGGATGACCAAAAGGGCGGCAAGAAGGTGAAGCTTTGCCTTGGAAAATAAACATCTACTCCACTCGAAGAGTCGCAAGCCAACATTCTTAAGCTTGTGGAACAACACTTGATAGTTCTTGATATTTTTTGTGTGCTCATTCCATGGTTTGTGCACCACCTCGCTGAAGCCCGGTGTGGAGGACCAACAAATTTCAAACTTGAAATGTTCGGGCCTTCTAGGTCCACTATCATCGGCGAATGAGAGCGGACAATTATCTGATAAGGATGACGAGAGCATGTGGAGCATGTGGGAGTTGAACTGCATGCCCCGTTCGATGTTGTGAAAGATGGAACCAAGCTTGCACAACTTTGGATTATCTCTTTGGTTGCTCCAAGTTCATCTACAATTTTGAAAATGAATCTCTTTCAAACCAAAAATTGAAGGGTTGGTTAAAGCGCTTTATTCGTCTCCTATTGGTATTTCTCTTGTTTGGGTGCGGTGTAATTGGTTGAAGTTACTCAGAGCAAGCCACATCACCCCACTTGGTGGTTTTCGTGCGATGACTGCAGTAGAAAACCATCTTTTCTTGCCGGGTTGGTTGGCACATAGACATATGTGATACTGAAGCTTGTGCGGGTCTCCCGACCAACTTCGTGTGTTGTAATTAAACTGTCTAGATAGGCACAATTATGCATGAGATGAACCCTGTTTTTAGTTATCACATTGTATCCTTGTAAGAAACAAACCTCTATGGCACCAACCAATTCAGTGCCCTCTTCTTTGGCAGGGCATGGGTAATAGGCTTCATAACTGTTCCCTACGTGCTCTGTGATGATAATCTAGTCCATGTTACCAAAATTAGCTTAGTGTTATAATGCATGCATGGTGATCAAAGATTTTAACAACCAACGATAATAAAAGTAATTACTTAAAACCACCATAAGTGAAGCTATAGATCTATAGGGAAACCACTATATTTTTAATTATTGAAACTACTATGTTTCTGGTGAATAGCTTGTGATAGCAACGATTTTTAAATGAGAGCCTTTTTTACAACAAAAAAAACACTGTAATATGGCCCAATGTTAGGTCTCACATGCCAACTCTAGATGGGCGCAACCGAGTTTTGAATAATTTACTCATGATAACAATACAAATGCTAATTAAGTGGGGCCATCTATTAATATGTTGTTTGTTTTTTGTTTTTAGCTCCAATGACTTTTTGGTAAGTCTTCATCCAACGGTGCACATCCATCTTTTTTCACCACCAAACAATAACTTCTCAGCCTTTGGCACCACTGCCGCTTAGTCCCACGTCACTTTTCATGCACCCTCTGTATTGTTCGTCTTTGGCGACTATGCTGCCTCACCATTGTCTTGATGTCCCCTCCCCAAGGCCTGATTGCCATATATATGTCTCCATTGGTCGCTAAAGAAAAATAGGCAAAAACCATATGCAAAGGGTGCAAAACTCCCACTAGTCAAAGAACCGATGGAAACTATACATAAAACATACCACCCACACATGAACATGCCAGGCAAAAACTCTCGAAGAAAAACTACAACCGCATCGAGTCCTCCTACCCTCTAGCGAATAAGCCGGATCTGGCATGGCCCGTCTAATAGAGGCATGAAGGCCATGACAAGATTCTGAAAGAGCAAGAAAGGTGTTACACAATCACAACACCTCCATACCATTCAAAGTTGTCTTTGAATGAGAGGCAAGCCAAAATTGCAAATACAAGAAAATTTGGGTTGTCCTATGAGGGCATGTAGTTTTGTAGCAGCTTCATGTAAGTATCGTGATTATTTATTTATTTCCAACGAAAAGCGGAGGACAATATTAATTTTGGTATTCCTGTTGCACACAAATTGTCACAGGTCTTGTGCGAAGTAACTTTCTGAAGATCTACAAGTATTAGTATTGTTCCTTGGAAACAAATATACCAGAAGGGTGGTGGAGATAAAGTTTGCAACAAGAGTAACAAAAAATAGAAGTAAAAAATATGAAGTAAAATGATTGAAAGTATACAGTTTCTTGTCTAAATGGAGAGGTTTCACGTGAAGAAACTTTGGATCATCATTTACATTATGTGTGCCAGTGCAATGCTAATACTAGTTACCTTGTATTGTAATTTGAGCGCATAGATTATTTGTTCTGTAGGCAGTTCATCCTTCAGTAGTCGAACTCCTCCAGGTCGGAATTGTTCTCCCCTATTGTGATGTACTGACGTTGCCATAACTTGGTCGTTTTGGCAGTTAAGGTCATAAGATTGGACTAACGGTTTAAGTGTCGTGGATCCCGTTATTCTCATATTGTCTCTGCTCATCGTAGATACCAACATCTATCACCTGGAGGTCACGGATTCGCTAACGATATTTACTACCTGTGTAGGTCTTGGGATCATGCTACATGGGCCTTAAATTGGACAACACACATTACGCTACCACCGATAAACAACTTACTAATCAATCACATAACTTGTATCACAAATGAGAACATACAAAATAGACACGTCATGAATCTCACAAATCCCCTACAGCTCACATGCCTATGGGGATTACTCACACATGATAGGGAGATAACCAAATAACTCTGAGATTGAACACAAGGAAATCATCTAGATAATATCACAAAGTCCTGCAATAATGTGAATGACTAAACCAATCTTGATCTCAAGACAAATACAAATACAGTTACAAACCCTAGTATTGCAACGTGAAATTCCTCTCTCTATGGTAATGCTTCCGACGAATGGAATGGGGGTGTGAATGGAAGAGGCAGAATGGACCTCGCGAATACTTCCTTCTATTGATCTCCTCTCTCTGTTCTGGTGTGTGTGGTAGCGACTCCTCTCTATATTCCTTTGCCTCATCTTCACAAAATTGCTCATATAGCCAAGGGGGCTACAACACCGTGTGGTACGACCTGGATCGCTCGTACTAGACATCATTGTTGGTGTGCCAGATGGAATTTCTTCCAAAAATAGAACTTACTCTAGTGTTCACCATTTACTAGGATCTTCAATGGTTTTCTTCCAAAAGTGTTTATTTTTGTATATTATTAGGAAAAAATATTCTTTATCAAAGGACTAGCATCATAAAAAAGTACGAGAATCGATGATTTTTTGTAAATCCTATCAAAATACCTTTATAAAAGTGTACAAATATTGAGCCATCATTCCAACAACAATGGTGGTGGTGAGAGCGCGCCTCTAGGATGTGGCGCCATCCACGATGATGTACGACATTCCGAGGACTATAGGCTGCTTCCCTCCATTCAACCTATCTGTAGTGCTCCATGTGGTGCATTGATTCGACCATCACCGCACCATCCCCTTGGCCCGTCCTTCTAACTAGTGGGGTGCAACCCAACCTTAACCTTTGAAACCCTAGCAAGTGGTTTCATATGCATTGGCGCCTCTAGCTTAGTATCGTTGCTCCATGTTGTTGATGCCTCTGTCTAGCAAAAATCAACTAAGTTCTACACAATTTCATGCAACTCACAAACATAAATGAGAATTTAGTTGGTATGCCATTGAGGTTGCATGCAACTAGTTTACCGTCATTGTTGTACCTTGAACTTCATTTTCTTCATTTTTTGATACAAAGACGGATTACCTAGCTAGGTTTGGGAGCTACAAAGGCTCCCGAGGTAACTGATTCGGCCGCATTATCCTCTTCGTCTTTGTATCTTCGATGAGCCACCATCGACGGCCGCTGTGGCTCGGACCTAACTCCGCCCGAAGGTGTTCGTAAAATTGCCACAAAGGTTTCTCATTTATTTTCTTTGTTCTATTACAATTTTTTGCACTCAGATTGGTGATGGAACTCTACAATGTTTGGATGAAGACGATGGGGGAAATGTACTTTGACGGATCTTCTTTGGAGGAAGAAGATGATGATTTTGAGATCAAGAGGGGACGATCGGAGGAGACCGATAATTTGTTCTTAATTCAGCCGCATCCACACACATCAAGATAGGGCACATGGTCATGTTGATCTTGTCAAGGAAATTAAAATTTAGGTGAAGTGCTAGACACGCCTAATTTTAATTCCTCAAATTTCAGGAGTTAAGATTTGGAGGGAAATTCAGGGGATTAAGTTTCAGAGGAAGGTCTAGCGATGCTCTTAGGACGACATGAAAGGAAAATTCTCATTTTATGATTTTTGTTCTAATTTTGAGGTAACCATTAAGAAATAGCATGCTCGTGAGCTATTTATGAAAAAGAATGAATATTATTAATCTACAACAGAAATTGCCTACGGAGATTGAGAACATTGCCATTGTTTACACTCAAAGACCAGCTATATAGTTTATCATTGTTGTATCCAAAAAATGTGAATCCACATGCTTCTACGTTTTAAGATTATCACATGTTGTTAGGGACACTCCAACGTGGATCATCAAAACAGACCCGACCAAATGTCCGCAGATACGTCCGGATGTATCCGTGGTGGGTCGAGGATTCCTGGGCTGCAACAGATCCACGGTGGAACAGCGGCATATTCATAGGCGTGAAGGTGACAAGATAAAGCAATGGTGGTCCGGCAAGGCCTGAGCGGTGGGCAAGGTGGTACAACAAGAGCATCGGTCACCAAAGGTGTGGATACAGATCATATGAGAGTGACGAGAAAGGGTAAAGAAAGGGCTTCAGGTGGGTAATGTTGGGTGAGCCGGGCGTGTCGGAGTCCGACATTATGGAGGTCGAGACGCCTATGACCTCCCTTGAATGGCAAAAAACGTTCAGTATGGAGATTTGCGACGACATCCGCATTGGAGTTTCCCTTAGCACTTGTAGATACAGAACATGCAAGTAGTAGTACGTGAGGCCAACTCCAACGCACGACTCTAAACAAATGCCCATTTTGTCTATATTTTGTCCGTCTAGGTAGGGAAATGGGGTAGTGTCTGGCCATTTTCATTGATGCGCTGGCTATGCGCCCAACATGTGGACGCATCTGGTCCGCCACGGCCGAGTAGTACTCATATGCATACATTTTTTTGCCACATTTCTTTTATTCGGTCAATGATATTTTGGCACATTAGAGTACATTCACCAATTCTTGGCTAGAAGAGTAAGACCAAAGAAAACAAGAATCATAATTAGACATTTTAAAAAATATCTAACTTTCATAACTGCTCCCACAAGTTGGATAAATTTCTTCTCGATGCCTTCATTGTTGATCTATGACTTCTCAAGCTTGCACACTTATCTCTTCTTCGATTCTAAAGAAGTAGACGTTGCTTCGCATCTAATCTCATCTCTAGCCTCTATTCTAGCAATGAGTGCACGATCATCTATAAAATTTCGTGCTATCAATAGATGGATGTATTCTTCTGATAACCCACAAGTATAGGGGATCGCAATAGTTTTCGAGGGTAGAGTATTCAACCAAAATTTATTGATTCAACACAAGAGGAGCCAAAGAATATCGACAAGTATTAGCAGTTGAGTTGTCAATTCAACCACACCTGAAAGACTTAATATCTACAACAAAGTTTTAAATAGCAATGTATTATGGAAGTAATGGTAACAGTGGCAGTTTGTAGTGATTGTAACAGCAGTAGAAACGAAAGTAACTTAGCGAAGATAAATATGTGAAAAGCCCGTAGGCATTGGATCGGCAATGATAATTGTGTTGGATGATATTCATCATGTAGCGGCTATAACCTAGGATGACACAAAACTAGCTTCAATTCATCAATATAATGTAGGCATGTATTCCGTATATAGTCATACGTTCTTATGGAAAAGAACTTGCATGACATATTTTGTCCTACCCTCCCATGGCAGCGGGTCCTAATGGAAACTAAGGGATATTAAGGCCTCCTTTTAATATAGAACTGGAACAAAGGATTAGCACTTAGTAAATACATGAACTCCTCAAACTACGGTAATCACCAGAAAGAATCCCAATTATTGTCACCTTGGGGTATGCGGATAATAACTCGTAATAGGTGTCTACAACTTGCAAGATAGGATCAAGAACAGACATATATTCATGAAAACATAATAGGTTCATATCTGAAATCATGGCACTCTAGCCCTAGTGACAAGCATTAAGCATAGCAAAGTCATAGCAACATCAATATCAGAACATAGTGGATACTAGGGATCAAACCCTAACAAAACTAACTCGATTACATGATAAATCTCATCCAACCCATCACTGGCCAGCAAGCGTACGATGGAATTACTCACTCACGATGGTGAGCATCATGGAATTGGTGATGGAGGAAGGTTGATGATGACGACGGTGATGGATTCCACCCTTCGGAGCTCCGAACGGACTCTAGACCAGCCCTCCCAATGAAAATAGGAGGCGGTGGCGGCTCTGTATCGTAAAACGCGCTGAATCCTTCTCTTTGATTTTTTTTCTTCATGAATAGGTATATATGGAGTTGAAGTTAGGGTTGTAGACGGTCCAGGGTGCCCACAAGCCAGGGGGCGTGCCCTGGGGGGTAGGCATGCCCCTGGGGTTGTGGCCCCTGGGTGGCCCCCTCTGGTATCTTTTTCCACCAGTATTTTTGAAGGAAATATGCCCTATAGGCAATAATAAAGTTGTTATTTTATATTTCCTTATATCATGATAAATGTTTATTATCCATGCTAGAATTGTATTAACCGGAAACTTAATACATGTGTGGATACATAGACAAAACACAGTGTCCCTAGTAAGCCTCTACTAAGACTAGCTCGTTAATCAAGGATGGTTAAGTTTACTAACCATAGACATGTGTTGTCATTTGATAAATGGGATCACATCATTAGAGAATGATGTGATGGATAAGACCCATCCGTTAGCTTAGCATAATGATCGTTTAGTTTTATTGCTATTTCATTCTTCATGACTTCTACATGTTCCTCTGACTATGACATTATGCAACTCCCAAATACCGGAGGAACACCTTGTGTGCTCTCAAACGTCACAACGTAACTAGGTGATTATAAATATGCTCTACAGGTGTCTCCCAAGGTGTTTGTTGAGTTCGCATAGATCGATATTAGGATTTGTCACTCCGTGTATCGGAGAGGTATCTCTGGGCCCTCTCGGTAATGCACATCATAATAAGCCTTGCAAACAATGTGACTAATGAGTTAGTTGTGGGATGATGCATTACAGAACGAGTAAAGAGACTTGCCGGAAATGAGATTGAACTAGGTATGGAGATACCGACGATCGAATCTCGGGCAAGTAACATCCGATGGCAAAGGGAATGACGTATGTTGTTATGCGATTTGACTGATAAAGATCTTCGAAGAATATGTAGGAACCAATATGAGCATCCAGGTTCCGCTATTGGTTATTGACTAGAGATGTGTCTCGGTCATGTCTACATAGTTCTCGAACCCATAGGGTCCGCACGCTTAACGTTCGATGACGATTTGTATTATGAGCTATGTGATTTGATGACCGAAGTTTGTTCGGAGTCCCGGATGAGATAACATACATGACGAGGAGTCTCAAAATGGTCGAGAGGTAAAGATTCATATATTGGAAGGCTATATTCGGGCATCGGAAAGGTTCCGAGTGATTCGGGTGTTTTTCGGAGAACTGGGGAGTTACAGGAATTCACCGGGAGAAGTAGTGGGCCTTATTGGGCCATACGGGAAAAGAGGAGGCATGCCAAGGGGAGGTGGCGCACCCCCCCCCGTGGGTACGAATTGGACTAGTGGAAGGGGGCGGTGCCCCCTTGCCTTTTCCTACTCCCTCTCTCTTTCCCTCTTTCCTTCTCTCCTACTCCGAAAAGGAAAGGGATTCCTACTAGACTTGGAAGTCCTAGTAGGACTCCATACTCTTGGCGCGCCCCTAGGGGGCCGGCCTCTCTCCCTCCCTCCTTTATATACGTGGGCAGGGGGCACCCCAAAGACACACTGAGGGAGTCCTGGATTAGGGGGTGTCCGGATAGCCGGACTATACCTTCAGCCGGACTCCTGGACTATGAAGATACAAGATTGAAGACTCCGTCCCGTGTCCGGAAGGGACTTTCCTTGGCGTGGAAGGCAAGCTTGGCGATACGGATATGAAGATCTCCTACCATTGTAACCGACTCTATGTAACCCTAACCCTACCCGGTGTCTATATAAACCGGAGGGTTTTAGTCTGTAGGACAACATACACATCAACAATCATACCATAAGCTAGCTTCTAGGGTTTAGCCTCTCTGATCTCGTGGTAGATCTACTCTTGTACTACCCATATCATCAATATTAATCAAGCAGGACGTAGGGTTTTACCTCCATCGAGAGGGCCCGAACCTGGGTAAAACTTCGTGTCCCTTGCCTCCTGTTACCATCCGGCCTAGACGCACAGTTCGGGACCCCCTACCCGAGATCCGCCGGTTTTGACACCGACATTGGTGCTTTCATTGAGAGTTCCTCTGTGCCGTCGCCGTCAGGCCCGATGGCTCCTACGATCATCAATGGCGATGCAGTCCAGGGTGAGACCTTCCTCCCCGGACAGATCTTCGTCTTTGGCAGCTTCGCACTGCGGGCCAATTCACTTGGCCGTCTAGAGCAGATCGAAAGCTACGCCCCTGGCCGTCAGGTCAGATTCGGAAGTTTAAACTACACGGCTGACATCCACGGGGACTTGATCTTCGACGGATTCGAACCACCACCGAGCGCGCCGCACTGTCATGACGAGCATGATCTAACTGTGCCGTCGAACGGTGCCCTGGAGGCCGCACCCGCAGCGGCTCCGACCCTTAGTTCGGAGTCAACTACGCCGATCGAGGATGGGCGGTTGGACGCCACCTCGGGGGCTGCGATCCAAACGGCGATTGAGCCGAACACCAACCCCGTACTCTGCGAGGCTCGTGACTCCAAGGAGCCGGACTCCTCTCCGGACTCCGAACCCTCCACGCCCCTGCCAGTCGAATCCGATTGGGCGCCGATCATGGAGTTCACTGCCGCAGACATCTTTCAGCACTCGCCTTTTGGCGATATCCTGAAATCACTGAAGTCTCTCTCTTTATCAGGAGAGCCCTGGCCGGACTACGGTCAGCAAGGTTGGGGTACGGACGATGAAGAAATTCAAAACCCACCCACCACCCACTTTGTAGCCACTGTCGATGACTTAACCGACATGCTCGACTTCGACTCCGAAGACATCGACGGTATGGACGCCGATGAAGGAGATGATGAAGAACCAGCGCCTACTAGGCCCTGGAAAGCCACCTCGTCATATGACATATACATGGTGGACACCCCAAAAGAGGGAGAGGGCGATGGAACAGCGGAGGATGACCCCTCCAAGAAACAGCCCAAGCGCCAGCGTCAGCGGTGCCGCTCAAAATCCCGCCAACACAAAAACGGCGATTCCAGCACGGGAGATAATAATACTCTAGAGAGTGCCGAAGAAAACCCCCTCCAGCAAGGTTTAGCACAGGAGGATGGAGAAACCAGCCCTCATGAGAGAGCGGCAGACAGAGAGGTTGAGGACGATAATTATATGCCTCCCTCCAAAGACGAGGCAAGCCTCGACGACGATGAATTCGTCGTGCCAGAGGATCCCGTTGAGCAAAAGCGTTTCCAACGCAGGCTTATGGCCACGGCAAGAAGCCTTAAGAAAAAACAGCAACAACTCAGAGCTGATCAAGATTTGCTGGTTGACAGATGGACTGAAGTCCTTGCGGCCGAGGAGCATAAACTCGAACGCCCCTCCAAGAGTTACCCAAAGCGCAAGTTGCTACCCCGATTAGAGGAGGAAGCACTTGATGCAGCCGAACGGCCACCTCGTGGCCGCGACAGAGAGGCCTCCCATCCCTCCACTCAAGCCGCACCCCATACCAAGGCACGGGAATATGCGCCGGACTTACGAGACATGTTGGAGGACAAGGAAGGGCAAACACGATCGATCTACGGATCGCGTGGGCACCCCATGGCTCGAGACGGTAACCGTCATGCCGGCCACAAATTCGGCAGGGCCGAACACAGTAGACAAAGCTCATTGGAGCTACGTCATGATATCGCCCAGTATAGAGGCGCCGCACACCCACTGTGCTTTATAGACGAAATAATGGATCATCAAATCCCCAAGGGTTTCAAACCCGTAAACATCGAATCATATGATGGCACAACAGACCCTGTGGTACGGATCGAGGATTATCTCCTTCATATCCACATGGCCCGCGGCGACGATTTTCACGCCATCAAATACCTCCCACTCAAGCTTAAAGGACCAGCTCGGCATTGGCCCAACAGCTTGCCAACAGGATCAATCAGTTGTTGGGAGGACCTGGAAGCTGCATTCCTCGACAATTTCCAGGGCACTTATGTACGACCCCCAGACGCCGATGACCTAAGTCACGTAATCCAGCAGCCATAGGAATCGGCCAGACAATTCTGGACACGGTTCCTAACAAAGAAAAATCAAATAGTCGACTGTCCGGACGCTGAGGACCTAGCAGCCTTCAAGCACAATATCCGTGATGAGTGGCTGGCCCGGCACCTCGGACAGGAAAAGCCGAAATCTATGGCAGCACTCACGACACTCATGACCCACTTTTGCGCGGGAGAAGATAGCTGGCTCGCCCATAGCAACAATATGACCAAGAACCCTGGTAGTTCGGACACCAGGGACATTAGTGGCAGGTCGCGTCGCAACAAGCAGAAGCGCCGCATTAACGGCGACAATGCTGAGGATACGACAGTTAATGCCGGATTCAGAGGCTCTAAATCCGGTCAGCAGAAGAAGCCATTCAAAAGGAATCCTAGGGGCCCGTCCAGCTTGGACCGAATACTCGACCGCTTGTGCCAAATACATGGCACCCCCGAAAAGCCGGCCAATCACACCAACAGGGATTGTTGGGTGTTCAAGCAGGCAGGCAAGCTAAGCGCCGACAATGAAGACAAGGGGCTGCATAGCGATGACGACGAGGAGCCCCGGCCGGCGAACAACAATGGACAGAAGGGTTTTCCCCCACAAGTGTGGACGGTGAACATGATATACGCCACCCACATCCCCAAAAGGGAGCGGAAGCGCGTGTTAAGGGACGTATACGCGGTAGAGCCAGTCGCCCCAAAGTTCAACCCATGGTCCTCCTGCCCGATCACCTTTGATCGAAGAGACCATCCCACTAGCATCTGTCATTGCGGATATGCCGCATTGGTTCTAGACCCAATTATTGACGGATTTCATCTCACTAGAGTCCTCATGGATGGCGGCAGCAGCCTGAACCTGCTTTACCAGGATACAGTGCGAAAAATGGGCATCGATCCCTCGAGGATTAAGCCCACCAAAACGACCTTTAAAGGCGTAATACCAGGTGTAGAGGCCAACTGTACAGGCTCAGTCACACTTGAAGTGGTCTTCGGATCCTCGGATAATTTCCGAAGTGAGGAATTGATCTTCGACATAGTCCCATTCCGCAGTGGCTATCATGCACTGCTCGGACGAACCGCATTCGCCAAATTTAATGCGGTACCGCACTATGCATACCTTAAGCTCAAGATGCCAGGCCCTCGTGGAGTAATTACGGTCAATGGAAACACCGAACGCTCCCTCCGAACGGAGGAGCACACGGCGGCCCTTGCAACGGAAGTACAAAGCAGCCTCTCCAGGCAGTTCTCCAGTCCGGCCATTAAATGTCTGGACACTGTCAAGCGTGCCCGGAGTAACCTACAACAAGACCGCCTGGCACGTTCCGAGCAGGCGTAGCAATGCGGCCCCAACCCCAACCCTCGCAAAAAGGCGACGCCAGTACTTCGTGTCCATAACTATGCTCTGGAAATACCATGGGCATAGGGGGAGGGGCACCATCACGGCACACCCAAAACACGACTTAAACCGCACCGGGGGCTGCCGATTTTTTACCTTTCTCTTACTTCCAGGACTCTACTCTTCGGAAGGCCTGTTCGGCAGTTCAATTGCCGCCCAAACGATGCAACAACCAGGGAAGCAGACAAGCCATGCCGCATTACGGAAATCCCAGGTGGTCTCTATCACGAGCAGTATACCTGTTTCGCATACTATTCCGCAGCTTGCCCCTGGAGCAGACATGTTAAATAGTCAAACTTTTCATTTATCGCATTACTTGTATCGTTCTGCTTTGATCGCATCTATTTTTAAACAATGCATAGCTTTTGTCTATTTTTGCATTATCTTTTTATAAACAAATGTTCCTTAACGACATGTTGTACCCGTACAACTTGGTACGGCCAAAATACGCCAGGGGCTTTTAGCACCCCTCAATATGGTGTGAGAAGTCCGAACACTTTCACAAGTGCGGCACCCCGAACTTATTGCACTATATGCATCGGCTCCGAATCATGTCTTAGGTCAATAGTTGGGTTTGCCCGGCTCCTATGTTTTGGTGCCTTACGTTCCGCTATATCGGCTAAGGTAGCACTAGGAGAACCGCTGCGATTGTGCCCCAGTTGAGCTGGGCCGAGCACCTCAGTGGAGAAAGCTAAAACTGACTGTCATGATGAAGCGAGAGCCGGTCGCTGTTCTAGAGGTTTTTTCGAGTCCCTAAAGACTTATGCCACTCAGGGCGAGGAGTCGGCTCTGTCCGGCCAAGGCGTGGATAGCGCCCCGAACTCGGTCTTCCGAATACTAGGGGCTTCGCCGAAATTTAAAATTATAGAATTCTATGGCTAAGTGAGAGTGTTCACGCATTATAGTCCGATTGCCTCGCTCATTGGGCTGAGCGCCTCCCTTGAAGGACCCAAATATGGGAAAAAGAGCGCCCAGGTTTATCCCCGAACACCCCAGCACTAGCGGCAAGGGGGCAGAAGCCGACGACTCGCCATCTCTCAGTATTGATAAATAGCCGCACAGAAGGTAATATTTTAAATTCAAGCAGCATTGCTCAGCGCATATGAACAAGTTTTCAGCGCACAGGACAAAAACGAGCGAGTTTTACTCAAAAATTACATCCCTAGTACATTCATCCGCCACAAGGCGGGCACCCTTTAGAACATCCTTATAGTAATTTTCGGGCTTGCGATGCTCTTTCCCCGCTGGTGGCCCGTCCTTCACAAGCTTCTCCGCATCCAGCCTGCCCCAGTGCACCTTAGCACGGGCAAAGGCCCTACGGGCACCTTCAATACAGACGGAGCGCTTGATGACTTCGAGCCTTGGACAGGCCTCCACCAGCCGCCGCACCAGCCCGAAATAGGTCCCAGGCAGAGCCTCTCCAGGCCACAGCCGAACTAGGAGGCCCTTCATGGCCTGTTCGGCCGCCTTGTGGAGCTCGACCAGTTGCTTCAGCTGGTCGCTCAGGGGCACGGGGTGTCCGGCCTCAGCATACTGAGACCAGAACACCTTCTCCGTCGAGCTACCCTCCTCGGCTCGATAGAATGCGGTGGCATCGGATACACTCCGGGGAAGATCTGCAAATGCCCCTGGAGAGCTCCGGATTCGGGTAAGTATCAAGTAACTCACGCTTACGTGTTTACTTTGCATAAAGAATGCCTTACCCGCCGCTATCTTCTTCACCTCATCCAACTCTTGGAGGGTCTTCTGGGATTCGGTCTTGGCAGACTTGGCATTTTCAATAGCCGCCGCGAGCTCGGACGCTCGCGTCTTTGAGTCAAGATCCAAACTCTCATGTTTCTTCATGAGAACCTGGAGCTCTTGCCGCACCTTGCCAACCTCGGCCTCATACCTCTCCCGCTCGGTGCGCCCGCGGCCGCACTCTTCTCAGCCTCGAGCAGCGCTTGCTTAAGGGTTGCCACCTCAGATGTGGCCCCTACAATAGCCATGTTAATCCTGTCATTTTTTGCAATTGCACCTTATATATATATATATTTTTAACAAGGTATTTCTTACCTTCATTGTCCTCGAGCTACTTCTTGGCACGCTCGAGCTCTTGCTCGGACCTTTCAAGGTCCTGCTTTAGCGTGTCCACTTCCGCAGTCAGTGCGGCAGACGCAAGCAGGGTAGCCTGCACATGCATATTGACTCATTTTTTGTTAGACTCCTGCGAATTCTATTTGATCCTCTATTCGGCTTTTCTTCCCGAACGCCAAACAGAGCATCAGGGGCTACTGTCTATGTGGTACTATTATTTACACTTTCTTTACTTACCTCGAAGCCTGTCAAAAGGCTAGTACAAGCTTCAGTCAGTCCGTTTTTTGCGGACTGAACCTTCTGGACCACCGCACTCATAATAGCGCGGTGCTCCTCGTCGATGGAGGCGCCTTGGAGCGCCTCCAACATATTGTCCGGTGCCTCCGGTTGGACGGAGGCCGCCGGCACGGTGGACTTGCTCCTCTTGGAAGGAGGTCCCCCGCCGGACTCTAGCCGTGTCCGGCCTAGAGCCGGACTTGGAGTCCTGGGGGGTTTCATCCCCTTTACTCCTGGAGTCCGGGAGGTCACCTTGCGGCGCCTCCGGGACCACCTCCTCCTTGCTTGGAACCTGTTAGGAAAACACCTCGGTGTCGTCCGTAGGGCGGGGGAGGAAGCCGTCGGAAGCGAGTTCACCTCCAACGAGTCCAGTGAGCCGCTCGACGACGCGTCGAGCCGGTCTTTGGGTGGGCTGCATAAGCATATTCGACATAAGGGAAAGTTGTGCAATAAACGAATACTATGAATTACTCCGGTATCCGGATACTTACGATTTTTCCAGGGGCTTGGCCCTGGGCTGCCACTCATCTCCGCCGTCGTCGGCGTCGGCGGAGTAGTCCGGAGGAAGGGTTTTCCCCTTCTTGGACCCTCCGGCCTCCTCAGAGAGGGCGGCCTTCCTTTTCTTCCCTTCCCCCGCTGGAGGGGGAGGGGTCTCTTCTTCCTCCTCCCCGTCTTCACGGGAGGAGTGCGTCTTGGATTCGTCGGATGATGAATCTGACACCTCCGGGCGTCGGGCACTCTTTCGAGTCCCCGCGGCCTTCTTCTTGACCTTCTTCTCCGGCACCACATAGGGTGCCGGAACCAGCAGCTTCGCCAAGTGAGCGTCCGCTGGGCCTTCGGGCAAAGGAGCCGGACAGTTGATCTGTCCGGACATCACCTGCCAATCCTGTCAAAGGTAAGGGAGTTTAGATCCCGCATAGAGTCAAACTATGAAAAACTGACACCCTGTAAAGGAAAAAAATAGCTTACCGCGAGAGCGTGACGCTGCTCACTGAATCCGCGATCCTCAGTAGCGGATGCGGGAGCCTCGGCGCCCTTGAAAAGCACCTTCCAGGAATCTTCGTACGTCGTGTCAAAGAGCCTGTTTAGAGTCTGGTGCCGCGCCGGGTTGAACTCCCACAGGTTGAAAGCCCGTTATTGGCATGGGAGGATCAAGCGGATGAGCATAACCTAGACTACGTTGACAAGTCTGAGCTTCTTGTCCACCAGGGTTTTGACGCATGTTTGGAGTCCGGTCAGCTCTCCTTTTTTACCCCACGATAGGCCCATCTCTTTCCAGGACATGAGCCGCGTTGGGGGTCCAGACCGGAACTCGGGGGGCGCGACCCATTCGGCGTCGCGCGGCTCAGTGACGTAAAACCACCATGATTGCCACCCCTTCAGGGTCTCCACAAAGGAGCCCTCGAGCCACAGGACGTTGGCCATCTTGCCAACCATTGCACCGCCGCACTCCGCCTGGCTGCCGCGCACCACCTTTGGCTTGACGTTGAACGCCGAGATGTTGAGGATGAAGTTCAGGGCCAGATCGTGGAAATCCAGGCCGTAGTAGAACATGAGCCCCCGGACAAATGGATGCAGAGGGAAGCCCAGTCCGTGGAGGAAATGGGGGAGGAATACCACCCTCTCATGGGGCCTAGGAGTGGGGATGAGCTGCCCCTTTTCGGGAAGCCGGTGCGCGATGTCGCTAGCCAGATATCTGGCCTTCCTTAGCTTTTTGATGTGTCCCTCCGTGACGGAGGAGACCATCCACTTGCCTCCCGCTCCGGCCATGACTGGAGAAGGTTGAGGTGGTAGTGCGGACTTGGGCGTTGGAGCTCGAGTGCGCAAGAATGGATAGGCAAAGGAGGAAGAAGGCGTGGGTGAAAAGGTGGATCCTTATCCCCTTATATGGGTGGACGCGACTACATGTCCCCACCAGCCTGGTAAAACTCGCTTATCTCCAAGCGCCGTAATCAATGGCGCGGTTGGGTTACCCACGCCCGTATTGATGAGAATCCCGGAATAAGGGGACACGATCTCTGCTTTAACAAGACGTGCCAAGGAAACCGCCTCGCATAACATGCTAAGATGGGACAGTAAAACGATTCGAATAAAAGCTTGGCCGTGGTGTGATGTCACACTACGGAGTAAGTCAGCAGATTAGATTTGTGTAAATATTATTCTCTCTATGGCAATATGTGGAAACTTATTTTGCAGAGCCGGACACTATCTTTGTGTTCAAAATCTTCTATGAAGTACTTGGAGGAGGAACCCGCCTTGCAATGCCGAAGACAATCTGCGCGCCGGACTCGTCGTCATTGAAGCCTAGTTCAGGGGCTACTGAGGGAGTCCTGATTAGGGGGTGTCCGGATAGCCGGACTATACCTTCAGTCGGACTCCTGGACTATGAAGATACAAGATTGAAGACTCCGTCCCGTGTCCGAAAGGGACTTTCCTTGGCGTGGAAGGCAAGCTTGGCGATACGGATATGAAGATCTCCTACCCTTGTAACCGACTCTATGTAACCCTAACCCTACCCGGTGTCTATATAAACCGGAGGGTTTTAGTCCGTAGGACAACATACACATCAACAATCATACCATAGGCTAGCTTCTAGGGTTTAGCCTCTCTGATCTCGTGGTAGATCTACTCTTGTACTACCCATATCATCAATATTAATCAAGCAGGACGTAGGGTTTTACCTCCATCGAGAGGGCCCGAACCTGGGTAAAACTTCGTGTCCCTTGCCTCCTGTTACCATCCGGCCTAGACACACAGTTCGGGACCCCCTACCCGAGATCCGCCGGTTTTGACACCGACACACACCAAGTTTTTTCTTAGCCGTGTGCGGTGCCCCTCTCCACGGTTACACACCTTGGTCATATCGTTGTAGAGTTTACGCGAATCCCTGCGACGATAACTTCATCATCACCGTCAACACACCATCGTGCTGACGAAACTCTCCCTTGTCCTCAACTAGATCAAGAGCTCGAGGGACCTAATCGAGCTGAACATGTGCTAAACACGGAGGTGTCATACATTCGGTGCTTGGATCGGTTGAATCGCGAAGACATTCGACTACATCAACCGCGTTACTAAACGCTTCCACTTTTGGTCTATGAGGGTACGTGGACACACTCTCCCCGCTCGTTTCTATGCATCTCCTAGATAGATCTTGAGTGATCGTAGGAATTTTTGAAATACTGCGTTCCCCAACAGTGGCATCCGAGCCAGGTCTATGCGTAGATGTTATATGCACGAGTAGAACACAAAGAGTTGTGGGCGATAATAGTCATACTGGTTACCAGTAACATCTTAGTTTGATTCGGCCGTATTGTTGGATGAAGCGTCCCGGACTGACATTACATGACCGCGTTCATGAGACTGGTTCTACCGACATGCTTTGCACATAGGTGGCTGGCGGGTGTCTGTTTCTCCAACTTTAGTTGAATCGAGTTTGACTACATCCGATCCTTGTTGAAGGTTAAAACAACACACTTGACGAAAAATCGTTGTTGTTTTGATGCGTAGGTAAGAACGGTTCTTGCTAGAAGCCCGTAGCAGCCACGTAAAACTTGCAACAACAAAGTAGAGGACGTCTAACTTGTTTTTGCAGGGCATGTGTGATGTGATATGGTCAAGATGTGATGAGATATAAATTGTTGTATGAGATGATCATGTTTTGTTAAAGTTATCGACAACTGGCAGGAGCCTTATGGTTGTCTCTTTATTGCATAAGATGCAAGCGCCATATAATTGTTTTACTATTATCGCTATGCGATAACAATAGTTGCAAAAGCGATAGTTGGCGAGACGACCATGTGACGACACATTGATAGAGATCAAGATGATGGAGATCATGGTGTCATCCCGGTGATGATGGAGATCATGATGATACTTTGGAGATGGAGATCAAAGGCACAAGAAGATGACGGCCATATCATGTCACATATTTTGATTGCATGTGATGTTTATCCTTTATGCATCTTATTTTGCTTTGTACGGCGGTAGCATTATAAGATGACCCCTCACTAAATTTCAAGGTATAAGTGTTCTCCCTGAGTATGCACCGTTGCTATAGTTTGTCGTGCCGAGACACCACGTGATGGTCGGGTGTGATAAGCTCTATGTTCACATACAATGGGTGCAAGCCAGCTTTGCACACGCGGACTACTCGGGTTAAACTTGACGAGCCTAGCAGATGCAGATATGGCCTCGGAACACTGAGACCGAAAGGCCGAACGTGATCATATAGTAGATATGATCAACATAGTGATGTTCAGCATTGAAAACTACTCAATCTCACATGATGATCAGGGATGGTTTAGTTGATATGGATCGTGTGATCATTTAGATGACTAGAGGGATGTCTATCTAAGAGGGAGTTCTTAAGTAATATGATTAATTGAACTTAGTCATGATAGTATTTTCATATCTATGTTTTAGATCAATAGCTTGCGACGTAGCTCCCTGATTATTTTTTTTGATATGTTCCTAGAGAAATATAAGTTGAAAGATGATAGTAGCAATGATGCGGACTGGGTCCGTGATCTAAGGACTATCCTCATTGCTGCACAGAAGAATTATGTCCTTGATGCACCGCTAGGTGACGGACCTATTGCAGGAGCAGATGCAGATGTTGTAAACGTTTGGCAAGCTCGGTATGATGACTACTTGATAGTTTAGTGCGCCATGCTTTACGGTTTAGAACTGGGACTTCAAAAATGTTTTGAACGACAAGGAGCATATAAGATGTTCCAAGATCTGAAATTGGTATTCCAGACTCATGCCCGAGTCGAGAGGTATGAGACCTCTGACAAGTATTTTGCCTACAAGATGGAGGAGAATAGCTCAACCAGTGAGCATGTGCTCAGAATGTCTGAGTACTACAATCGCTTGAATCAAGTGGAAGTTAATCTTCCAGATAAGATAGTGATTCACAGAGTTCTCTAGTCACTATCACCAAGTTACTGGAACTTCGTGATGAACTATAAATATGCAAGGGATGACGAAAACGATTCCTCGAGCTCTTCACGATGCTGAAATCGGCGAAGGTAGAAATCAAGAAAAGCATCAAGTGTTGATGGTTGACAAGACCACTAGTTTTAAGTAAAAGGGCAAGGGAAAGAAAGGGAACTTCAATAAGAATGGCAAGCAAGTTGTCGCTCCCATGAAAAATCCCAAAGCTAAACCCAAGCCTGAAACTGAGTGCTTCTAATGCGAAGGAAATGGTCATTGGAAGCGGAACTGCCCTAAATACTTGGCGGATAAGAAGGATGGCAAAGTGAACAAAAGTATATATGATATACATGTTATTGATGTGTGCTTTACTAGTGTTCATAGTAGCCCCTAGGTATTTGATACTGGTTCAGTTACTGGGATTAGTAACTTGAAACAAGAGTTACAAAATGAACAGAGACTAGTTGAGGGCGAGGTGACGATGTGTGTTGGAAGTGATTCCAAGGTTGATAAGATCACCATCGCACACTCCCTTTACCTTCGGGATTAGTGTATCTGGTGTTTGCGTTGAGCATAATATGATTGGAGCATGTTTATTGTAATACGATTATTCATTTAAGTCAAAGAATAATTGTTATTCTGTTTACATGAATAAAACCTTCTGTGGTCATACACCCAAGGTGAATGTTTATTGAATCTCGATCGTAGTGATACATGATACGTCTCCAACGTATCTATAATTTTTGATTGTTCCATGCTATTATATTATCTGTTTTGGATGTTTAATGGGCTTTAATATGCTCTTTTATATTATTTTTGGGACTAACCTATTAATAGGAGGCCCAGTGCCAGTTTCTATTTTTTGCCTATTTCAGTGTTTCGCAGAAAAGGAATATCAAACGGAACAAAACCTTCGTGAGGATCTTTCTTGGAAAAAACGCAATCTAGGAGACTTGGAGTGGAAGTCAGAGACGCAATGAGGCGGCCACGAGATAGGAGGGCACGCCCAGGGGGGTAGGCGCGCCCCCACCCTCGTGGGCCCCTCGTAGCTCCACCGACATACTTCTTTAGCCTATATATACTCTTATACCCTAAAAACGTCCAGGAGAGTCACGAAAACACTTTTCCACCGCCGCAACCTTCTGTACCCGTGAGATCCCATATGGGGCCTTTTCCGGTGATCTAGCGGAGGGGGATTCGACCACGGAGGGCTTCTACATCAACAACATAGCTTCTCCGATGATGTGTGAGTAGTTTACCACAGACCTTCGGGTCCATAGTTCTTAGCTAGATGGCTTCTTTTCTCTCTTTGGTTCTCAATACAAAGTTCTCCTCGATGTTCTTGGAGATCTATTCGATGTAATATTCTTTTGTGGTGTGTTTGCCGAGATCCGATGAATTGTGGATTTATGACCAAGTTTATCTATGAACAATATTTGGTTCTTCTCTGAATTCTTATATGCATGATTTGATATCTTTGCAAGTCTCTTCGAATTATCAGTTTAGTTTGGCCTACTAGATTGATCTTTCTTGCAATGGGAGAAGTGCTTAGCTTTGGGTTCAATCTTGCGGTGTCCTTTCCCAGTGACAGTAGGGGCAGCAAGGCACGTATTGTATTGTTTCCATCGAGGATAAAAAGATGGGGTTTATATCATATTGCTTGAGTTTATCCCTCTACATCATGTTATCTTGCCTAAACCATTACTCTGTTCTTATGAACTTAATACTCTAGATGCATGTTGGATAGCAGTCATTGTGTGGAGTAATAGTAGTAGATGTAGAATCATTTTGGTCTACTTAACACGGACGTGATGCCTATATTTCATAATCATTGCCTAGATATTCTCATAACTATGCGCTTTTCTATCGATTGCTCGACAGTAATTTGTTCACCCACCGTAATACATGCTATCATGAGAGAAGCCACTGGTGAAACCTATGGCCCCCGGGTCTATTTTATATCATATAAGTTTCCGATCTACAATTTTAGTTCACTATTTATTTTATATTGCAATCTTTACTTTTCAATCTATACAACAAAAATACCAAAAATATTTATCTAGATCAAAACTGAGGGATTGAAATCTTTATCAGATCTCACTTTTGCAAGCGGCCGTGAAGGGATTGAAAACCCCTTTGTCTCGTTGGTTGCAAGGTTGGTGATTGTTTGTGCATGTACTAGGCGACTTGCATGTAGTCTCCTACTAGATTGATACCTTGGTTCTCAAAAACTGAGGGAAATACTTACGCTACTTTGCTGCATCACCCTTTCCTCTTCAAGGGAAAACCAATGCATGCTCAAGAGGTAACAAGAAGGATTTCTAGCGCCGTTGCCGGGGAGATCTATGCTCAAGTCAAGACATACCAAGTACCCATCACAAACTCTTCTCCCTCGCATTACATTATTTGCCATTTTCCTCTCGTTTTCCTCTCCCCCACTTCACCTTTGCCGTTTTCTTCGCCCCTTTTCCGTTCACCTCTTTTTCGCTCGCTTCTTGAGTGCTTGTGTGTTAGATCGTTTATTTTCCTCATGGCCAGTTCTCCTATCATTGTTAACACTCTTGATAATGAAGTTCTTAATTTTAAACAAAGGGAGGGAGAAAACCTAAAAGATGCTTGGTATAGAATTTGCAATGCTCAAAATATTCATTCTTCTTCGCATTTTTTATCTAGGCATCACTCCTTGGTATAGATATGTTCTTGACACCATTACCGGAGGGAGGAAGCCATACTTTTGATTCTTATAATGCTATGATAGATTTGTTAGGCCCACAACCTCTTTTGGTCAATGGAACTATTTTAACTTTGGAACATGTGATGCAAAGGCTTGATATTATTGAAAATAATTGCCACTGTAGAGTTAATTGAAAATTTGGATAAAAAGATCCACAACCAAATTACTCAATATGGATCTAAGGTAGGAGTTACTCTGAAAAATCTTAAGGAAAAGGAACCCATAGTCAATTGAAAAGATAGATCAAGATTCCACTAGACTTGATAAACTCAAAGATATTATTACAAACTTGGGGTCCACTTTCTGTGCCTTTAAGAACACCTGAAATCCTCCTCCTACCAAAGTTTCCAAATTTATCTATGTTCCTAAAAATAAGGGTGAATCTTCTAGTAAGAAAAATGAAGATCTCAAATCAATAAGTGTTCACCCCAACTTTTTAGATTTCATTAAGGAACCTTTTGCTACAAATGAATTTCTTGATTTCCTACCTAGGAGTTTGATCATTAGCAAAAACAAAGAACCTCCTAAGGGTTATAAGTGTTGAATTGAATAATTGCATACCAAATATGACAATATCTAGATTTATTCTTGCTTTTATGCCTAGTTAGGGGCGTTAAACAATAGCGCTTGTTGGGAGGCAACCCAATTTTATTTTTGTTCCTTGCTTTTTGTTGCTGTTTAGTAATAAATAAATCATCTATCCTTTGTTATGATTGTGTTTTTATGTCTTAATTAGTGTTTGTGCCAAGTAAAGCCTTTAGGATCTTCTTGGGTGATTGTTGTTTGATCTTGCCGATAAAAACAGAAAGTATGCGCTCACGAGAATAATTTTCACTTTTTACCAGAGAGCGATAAAATACCAATTACAACTGAAGTAGATCAATATACAAATTATTTAGGTCTTCCTAATTTTTCAGAATTTTTGGAGTAACAGAAGTATTCGAAACCTCTAGATTGCTACTGACTGTTCTATTTTTGACAAATTCTATTTTTCGTGTGTTGTTTGCTTATTTTGATGAATCTATGGCTAGTATCAGGGGATATGAACCATAGAGAAGTTGGAATAAAGTAGGTTTAACACCAATATAAATAAAGAATGAGTTCATTATAGTACCTTAAAGTGGTGGTTTATTTTCTTATACTAACGAAGCTCATGAGATTTTCTGTTGAGTTTTGTGTTGTGAAGTTTTCAAGTTTTGGGGTAAAGATTTGATGGATTTTGGAACAAGGAGTGACAAGAGCCTAAGCTTGGGGATGCCCAAAGCACCCCAAGGTAAAATTCAAGGACAACCAAAAGCCTAAGCTTGGGGATTCCCTGGAAGGCATCCCCTCTTTCGTCTTCGTCTATCGGTAACTTTAGTTGAGGCTATATTTTTATTCACCACATGCTATGTCTTTTGCTTGGAGTGTCTTGTATGATTTGAGTCTTTGCTTTTTAGTTTAACACAATCATCCTTGCTGTGCACACCTTTTGGGAGAGACTCACATGAATCGGAATTTATTAGAATACTCTATGTGCTTCACTTATATCTTTTGAGCTAGATAATTTTGCTCTAGTGCTTCACTTATATCTTTTTAGAGCACGATGGTGGTTTTATTTTATAGAAATTATTGATCTCTCATGCTTCACTTATATTATTTTGAGAGTCTTTTAGAACATCATGGTAATTTGCTTTGGTTATGAAATTAGTCCTAATATGATAGGCATCCAAGATGGGTATAATAAAAACTTTCATATAGAGTGCATTGAATACTATGAGAAGTTTGATACTTGATGATTGTTTTGAGATATAAAGATGGTGATATTAGAGTCATGGTAGTTGAGTATTTGTGAATTTTGGAAATACTTGTGTTGAGGTTTGCAAGTCCCGTAGCATGCACGTACGGTAACAGTTGTGTGACAAATTTGAAGCATGAGATATTTCTTTGATTGTCCTCCTTATGAGTGGAGGTCGGGGATGAGCGATGGTCTTTTCCTACCAATCTATCCCCCTAGGAGCATGCGCGCAGTGCTTGGTTTTGATGACTTGTAGATTTTTGCAATAAGTATGTGAGTTCTTTATGACTAATGTTGACTCCATGGATTATACACACTCTCACCCTTCCATCATTGCTAGCCTCTTCGATACCTTGCATTGCCCTTTCTCACCTCGAGAGTTGGTGCAAACTTCGCCGGTGCATCCAAACCCCGTGATATGATACGCTCTACCACACATAAGCCTCCTTATATCTTCCTCAAAACAGCCACCATACCTACCTATTATGGCATTTCCATAGCCATTACGAGGTATATTGCCATGCAACTTTCCACCGTTCCGTTTATTATGACACGCTTCATCATTGTCATATTGCCTTGCATGATCATGTAGTTGACATCGTATTTGTGGCAAAGCCACCGCTCATATTTTTTTATACATGTCACTCTTGAATCATTGCACATCCCGGTACACCGCTGAAGGCATTCATATAGAGTCATATTTTGTTCTAGTATCGAGTTGTAATTTTTGAGTTGTAAATAATAGAAGTGTGATGATCATCATTATTAGATCATTGTCCCATGTGAGGAAACAAAAAAAGTCAAAAAAGAGAGAAAGGCCAAATAAAAAAAGAAGGCCCAAAAAATTAGAGAAAAAGAGAGAAGGGACAATGTTACTATCCTTTTTCCACACTTGTGCTTCAAAGTAGCACCATGATCTTCATGATAGATAGTCTCTTATTTTGTCACTTTCATATACTAGTGGGAATTTTCATTATAGAACTTGGCTTGTATATTCCAGCAATGGGCTTCCTCAAAATGCCCTAGGTCTTCGTGAGCAAGCAAGTTGGATGCACACCCACTTAGTTTCTTTTGTTGAGCTTTCATACATTTATAGCTCTAGTGCATCCGTTGCATGGAAATCCTACCCCTCGCATTGACATCGATTGATGGGCATCTCCATAGCCCGTTGATTAGCCGTGTCGATGCGAGACTTTGTCCCCTTTTTGTCTTCTCCACACAACCTCCATCATCATATTCTGTTCCACCTATAGTGCTATGTCCATGGTTCGCGCTCATGTATTGCGTGAAACTTGAATTTTTTTGAGAATACTAAATTATGAAACCATTGCTTGGCTTATCATCGGGGTTGTGCATGATGGGAGCATTTTGTGTGACGAAAATGAAGCATGGCCAAACTATATGATTTTATAGGGATGAGCTTTCTTTGGCTATGTTATTTTGAGAAGACATAATTTCTTGGTTAGTATGCTTGAAGTATTATTATTTTTATGTCAATATTAAACTTTTGTCTTGAATCTTTCGGATCTGAATATTCATGCCACAATAAAGAAAATTACATTGAAAATTATGTTAGGAAGCATTCCACATCAAAGATTCTATTTTTATCATTTACCTACATGAGGACGAGCAGGAATTAAGCTTGGGGATGCTGATACGTCTCCAACATATCTATAATTTTTTATTGTTCCATGCTATTATATTATCTGTTTTGGATGTTTAATGGGCTTTAATATGCTCTTTTATATTATTTTTGGGACTAACCTATTAACCGGAGGCCCAGTGCCAGTTTCTGTTTTTTTTGACTATTTCAATGTTTCGCAGAAAAGGAATACCAAACAGAATCCAAATGGAACAAAACCTTCGCGAGGATCTTTCTTGGAACAAACGCAATCGAGGAGACTTGGAGTGGAAGTCAGAGACGCAATGAGGCGGCCACGAGGCAGGAGGGTGCGCCCAGGGGGGTAGGCGCGCCCCCACCCTCGTGGGCCCCTCGTAGCTCCACCGATGTACTTCTTTCGCCTATATGTACTCTTATACCCTAAAAACATCCAGGAGAGCCACGAAACCACTTTTCCACCGCCGCAACCTTCTGTACCCGTGAGATCCCATCTGGGGCCTTTTCCAGCGATCTGCCGGAGGGGGATTCGATCATGGAGGGCTTCTACATCAACACCATAGCATCTCCGATGATGTGTGAGTATTTTACCATAGACCTTCGGGTCCATAGTTATTAGCTAGATGGCTTCTTCTCTCTCTCTTTGGTTCTCAATACAAAGTTCTCCTCGATGTTCTTGGAGATCTATTCGATGTAATATTCTTTTGCGGTGTGTTTGCCAAGATCCGATGAATTGTGGATTTATGAACAAGTTTATCTATCAAAAATATTTGGTTCTTCTCTGAATTCTTATATGCATGGTTTGATATCTTTGCAAGTCTCTTTGACTTATCGGTTTAGTTTGGCCTACTAGATTGATCTTTCTTGCAATGGGAGAAGTGCTTAGCTTTGGGTTCAATCTTGCGGTGTCCTTTCCCAGTGACAGTAGGGGCAGCAAGGCACGTATTGGATTTTTGCCATCGAGGATAAAAAGATGGGGTTTATATCATATTGCTTGAGTTTATCCCTCTACATCATGTCATCTTGCCTAAAGCATTACTCTATTCTTATGAACTTAATACTCTAGATGCATGCTGGATAGTGGTCGATGTGTGGAGTAATTGTAGTAGATGCAGAATCGTTTCGGTATACATAATACGGACGTGATGCTTATATTTCATAATCATTGCCTAGATATTCTCATAACTATGTGCTTTTCTATCAATTGCTCGACAGTAATTTGTTCACCCACCGTAATACATGCTATCATGAGAGAAGCCACTAGTGAAACCTATGGCCCCCGGGTATATTTTATATCATATAAGTTTCTGATCTACAATTATAGTTTACCATTTATTTTATTTTGCAATCTTTACTTTTCAATCTATACAACAAAAATACCAAAAATATTTATCTTATTATCTTTATCAGATCTCACTTTTGCAAGTGGCCGTCAAGGGATTGACAACCCCTTTATCGCGTTGGTTGCTAGGTTCTTGATTGTTTGTGTAGGTACTAGGCGACTTGAGTGTAGTCTCCTACTGGATTGATACCTTGGTTCTCAAAAACTGAGGGAAATACTTACACTACTTTGCTGCATCACCCTTTCCTCTTCAATGAAAAACCAACGCATGCTCAAGAGGTAGCAATACACATATTCATAATATTGATGCCAAAGATACAAAGTTGATAATGATAGTGCAACATACTAGTGACACTGTTGTTTAGGTCATATTGGTGTAAAGCGCATGAAGAAACTCCATGCGGATGGACTTTTCGAATCACTTGATTATGAATCATTTGATGCTTGCAAACCATGCCTTATGGGCAAGATGACTAAGACTCCGTTCTCCGGAACAATGGAGCGAGCCACTGACTTATTAGAAATAATACATACCGATGAATGCGGTCCAATGAGTGTTGAGGCTCGCGGCGGGTATCGCTATTTTCTGACCTTCACCGATGATTTGAGCAGATATGGGTATATCTACTTGATGAAACATAAGTCTGAAATATTTGAAAAGTTCAAAGAATTTCAGAGTGAAGTGGTGAATCATCGTAACAAGAAAATAAAGTTTCTATGATCTGATCGCAGAGGCGAATATTTGAGTTGCGAGTTTTGGCCTTCATTTAAAACAATGTGGAATAGTTTCACAACTCACGCCACCTTGAACACCACAGCGTAATGGTGTGTCCGAACGTCATAACCGTACTACATTGGATATGGTGTGATCTATGATGTCTCTTACCGATTTACCACTATCGTTTTGGGGTTATGCATTAGAGACAATTGCATTCACGTTAAATAGGGCACCATATAAATCCATTGAGATGACACCATATGAACTGTGGTTTGGCAAGAAACCCAAGTTGTCGTTTCTTGAAGTTTGGGGCTGCAATGCTTATGTGAAAAAAAACTTCAAAGCTCGAACCCAAATCAGAAAAATTTGTCTTCATAGGATACCCAAAGGAGACTGTTGGGTACACCTTCTATCACAGATCCGCAGGCAAGATATTCGTTGCTAAGAATGGATCCTTTCTAGAGAAGGAGTTTCTCTCGAAACAAGTGAGTGGGAGGAAAGTAGAACTTGATGAGGTAATTGTACCTTCTCCCGAATTGGAAAGTAGTTCATCACAGAAATTAGTTCCAGTGATTCCTACACCAATTAGTGAGGAAGCTAATGATGATGATCATGAAACTTCTGATCAAGTTACTACCGAACCTCGTAGGTCAACCAGAGTACGATGTGCACTAGAGTGGTACGGTAATCCTGTTCTGGAGGTTATGTTACTTGACCATGACGAACCTACGAACTATGAGGAAGCGATGATGAGCCCAGATTCTGCGAAATGGCTTGAGGTCATGAAATCTAGGATGGGATCCATGTATGAAAACAAAGTGTGGACTTTGGTTGACTTGCCCGATGATCGGCAAGACATAGAGAATAAATGGATCTTCAAGAAGAAGACTGACACTGACGGTAATATTACTATCTACAAAGCTCGACTTGTTGCGAAAGGTTTTCGACAAGTTCAAGGAGTTGACTACGATGAGACCTTCTCACCCGTAGCGATGCTTAAGTCTATCCGAATCATGTTAGCAATTGTCGCATTTCATGATTATGAAATTTGGCAAATGGATGTCAAAACTGCATTCCTTAATGGATATCTTAAAGAAGAGTTGTATATGATGCAACCAAAAGGTTTTGTCGATCCTAAAGGTGCTAACAAAGTGTGCAAGCTCCAGCAATCCATTTATGGACAGGTGCAAGCCTCTCGGAGTTGGAATATATGATTTGATAGTGTGATCAAAGCATATAGTTTTATACAGACTTGCGGCGAAGCCTGTATTTACAAGAAAGTTAGTGGGAGCACTACAGCCTTTCTGATAAGTATATGTGAATGACATATTTTTGATCGGAAATGATGTAGAATTTTCTGGAAAGCATAAAGGAGTTTTTCAAAGAAAGACCTCGGTGAAGCTGCTTACATATTGAGCATCAAGATCTATAGATATAGATCAAGCCGCTTGATAAGTTTTTCCAATGAAGTTGAGTAAGACTCAAAACCCGACCACGGCAGAAAACAGAAAGAGAAAGAAAAGTAATTCCCTATGCCTTAGTCATAGGTTCTATAAAGTATGATATGCTATGTACCAGACCTATTGTATACCTTAGCATGATTTTGGCAAGGGAGTACAATAGTGATCTTGGAGTATATCACTGGACAACGGTCAAAATTATCCTTAGAGGACTAAGGAAATATTTCTCGGTTATGGAGGTGATAAAAGAGTTCGTCGTAAAGAGTTACGTGATGCAAGCTTTTGACACCGATCTAGATGACTCTAAGTCTCAATCTAGATACATATTGAAAGTGGGAGCAATTAGCTAGAGTAGCTCTGTGCAGAGTATTGTAGACATAGAAATTTGCAAAATACATACGGATCTGAATGTTGCAGACCCGTAGACTAAACTTCTCTCACAAGCAAAACATGATCACTCTTTGGGTGTTAATCACATAGAGATGTGAACTAGATTATTGACTCTAGTAAACCCTTTGGGTATTAGTCACATGAATATGTGAACTAATCACATAAAGATGTGAACTATTGGTGTGAAATCACATGACGATGTGAACTAGATTATTGACTCTACTGCAAGTGGGAGACTGAAGGAAATATGCCCTAAAGGCAATAATAAAGTTGTTATTTATATTTCCTTATATCATTATAAATGTTTATTATTCATGCTAGAATTGTATTAACCGGAAACTTAGTACATGTGTGAAGACATAGACAAACAAAGTGTCCCTAGTATGCCTCTACTTGACTAGCTCGTTAATCAAAGATGGTTAAATTTCCTAGCCATAGACATGTGTTGTCATTTGATGAACGGGATCACATCATTAGAGAATGATGTGATGGACAAGACCCATCCGTTTAGTTTATTGATATTACTTTCTTCATGACTTATACATGTTCCTATGACTATGAGATTATGCAACTCCCGAATACCGGAGGAACACTTAGTGTGCTATCAAACGTCACAATGTAACTGGGTGATTATAAAGATGCTCCACAGGTGTCTCCGATGGTGTTTGTTGAGTTGGCATAGATCGAGATTAGGATTTGTCACTCCGAATGTCGGAGAGGTATCTCTGGGCCCTCTCGGTAATGCACATCACTATAAGCCTTGCAAGCAATGTGACTAATGAGTTAGTGAAGGGATGATGCATTACGGAATGAGTAAAGAGACTTGTCGGTAATGAGATTGAACTAGGTATGATGATACCAACGGTCGAATCTCGGGCAAGTAACATTCCGATGACAAAGGGAACAACGTATGTTGTTATGCGGTTTGAACGATAAAGATCTTCATAGAATATGTGGGAGCCAATATGAGCATCCAGGTTCCGCTATTGGTTATTGACCGGAGATGAGTCTCGGTCATGTCTACATAGTTCTCGAACCCGTAGGGTCCACACGCTTAACGTTCGATGACGATCGATATTATGAGTTTATGTGTTTTGATGTACCGAAGATAGTTTGGAGTCCCGGATGAGATCACGAACATGACAAGGAGTCTCGAAATGATCGAGACATAAAGATTGATATTTTGGAAGACTATATTCGGACACTGGAATAGTTCTGAGGTGTATCGGGTATTTTTCGGAGTACCGGGGGGTTACTGGAACCCCCCGAGGGGCTATTGGGCCTCATGGGCCTATTGGTGGAAGAGAAGAGGCAGGCCAAGGCAAGGCGTGCGCACCCCCCTAGCCCAAACAGAATTGGACTAGGGGGGTCAGGCCCCCTTTCCTTCTCTCCTCCCTCACCTTCCCCCTTCTCCTTGTTGGAATAGGAAAGGGGGGGGGGGCGAATCCTACCCCCCATGGCGCTCCTCCTCCACTTGCCGGCCTCCTCCTCCCTCCCCCCTTTATATACGTTGGAGGGGGGCACCCCAAGGACACACCAAAGTTTCTCTTAGCCATGTGCGGTGCCCCCTCCATAGAAACACACCTCGGTCATATCGTTGCAGTGCTTAGGCGAAGCCCTGCGCCGGTAACTTCATCTTCACTGTCACCACGCCGTCGTGCTGATGAAACTCTCCCTCGACCTCAGGTGGATCAAGAGTTCGAGGGATGTCACTGAGATGAACGTGTGCAGACCGCGGAGGTGCCGTATGTTCGATACTTGATCGGTTGGATCGTGAAGACGTTCGACTACATCAACCGCGTTGCTTAACACTTCCGCTTTCGGTCTATGAGGCACGTAGACACACTCTCCTCTCTCGTTGCTATGCATCTCCAAGATAGATCTTGCGTGATCGTAGGAATTTTTTTGAAATACTGTGTTCCCCAACAGTGGCATCCGAGCCAGGTCTATGCGTAGATGTTATATGCACGAGTAGAATACAATGAGTTGTGGGCGATAATAGTCATACTGCTTACCAGCATGTCTTACTTTGATTCAGCGGTATTGTTGGATGAAGCGGCCCAGACCGACATTACATGACCGTGTTCATGAGACAAGTTCTATCGACGTGCTTCACACATAGGTGGATAGTGGGTGTCTGTTTCTTCAGCTCTAGTTGAATCGAGTTTGACTACGCCCGGTCCTTGTTGAAGGCTAAAACAACACACTTGATGAAAAATCGTTGTGGTTTTGATGCGTACGTAAGAACGGTTCTTGCTAGAAGCCCGTAGCAGCCACGTAAAACTTGCAACAACAAAGTAGAGGACGTCTAACTTGTTTTTGCAGGGCATTTTGTTATGTGATATGGTCAAGACATGATGAGATATAAATTGTTGTATGAGATGATCATGTTTTGTTAAAGTTATCGGCAACTGGCAGGAGCCTTATGGTTGCCTCTTTATTGCATAAGATGCAAGCGCCATATAATTGCTTTACTTTATCGCTATGCGATAGCAATAGTTGCAAAAGCAATAGTTAGCGAGACGACCATGTGACGACACGTTGATAAAGATCAAGATGATGGAGATCATGGTGTCATGTTGGTGACGATGGAGACCATGACGGTACTTTGGACGTGGAGATCAAAGGCACAAGATGATGATGGCCATATCATGTCGCATATTTTGATTGCATGTGATGTTTATCTTTTATGCATCTTATTTTGCTTAGTACGACGGCAGCATTATGAGATGATCCCTTACTAAAATTTCAAGCTATAAGTGTTCTCCCTCAGTATGCACCGTTGCGACAGTTCTTCGTGCTGAGACACCACATGATGATCGGGTGTGATAAGATCTACGTTCACATACAACGGGTGCAAGCTAGTTTTGCACATGCAGAATACTCGGGTTAAACTTGACGAGCCTAGCATATGAAGATATGGCCTCGGAACACTGAGACCGAAAGGACGAGCGTGAATCATATAGTAGATATGATCAACATAGTGATGTTCACCATTGAAAACTACTCCATCTCACGTGATGATCGGACATGATTTAGTTGATATGGATCTCGTGATCACTTAGATGATTAGAGGGTTATCTATCTAAGTGAGAGTTCTTAAGTAATATGATTAATTGAACTTAAATTTATCATGAACTGAGTCCTAATAGTATTTGCATATCTGTGTTGTAGATCAATTGCTCGCTTATAGCTTCCCCGCTTTATTTATGATATGTTCCTAGAGAAAACTATGTTGAAATATGTTAGTAGTAATGATGCGGACTAGCTCCGTGATCCGAGGATTATCCTCATTGCTGCATAGAAGAATTATGTCCTTGATGCACCACTAGGTGACGGACCTATTGCAGGAGAAGATGCAGATGTTATGAACGTTTGGCAAGCTCGGTATGATGACTACTTGATAGTTTAGTGCGCCATGCTTTACGGCTTAGAACCGAGACTTCAAAAACATTTTGAACGCCACGGAGAATATAAGATGTTCCAAGAGCTGAATTGGTATTTCAGACTCATGCCCAAGTCGAGAAGTATGAGACCTCTGACAAGTACTTTGCCTCCAAGATGGAGGAGAATAGCTCAACCAGTGAGCATGTGCTCAGAATGTCTGAGTACTACAATCGCTTGAATCAAGTGGGAGTTAATCTTCCAGATAAGATAGTGATTGACAGAGTTCTCTAGTCAGTATCGCCAAGTTACTGGTACTTCGTGATGAACTATAATATGCAAGGGATGATGAAAATGATTCCCGAGGTCTTCGTGATGCTGAAATCAACGAAGGTAGAAATCAAGAAAATCATCAAATGTTGATGGTTGACAAGACCACTAGTTTCAAGTAAAAGGGCAAGGGAAAGAAAGGGAACTTCAAGAAGAATGGCAAGCAAGTTGTCACTCCCATGAAGAAGCCCAACGCTAGACCCAAGCCTGAAACTGAGTGCTTCTACTCCAAAGGAAATGGTCACTAGAAGCGGAACTGCCCCAAATACTTGGCGGATAAGAAGGATGACAAAGTGAACAAAAGTATATATGATATATGATACGTCCATTTTGCATCATGCTTTTATATCGATATTTATTGCATTATGGGCTGTTATTTCACATTATGTCACAATACTCATGGCTACTCTCTCTTATTGTACAAGGTTTACATAAGGAGGGAGAATGTTGGTAGCTGGAATTCTGGGCTGGAAAAGGAGCAAATATTAGAGACCTATTCTGCACAACTCCAAAAGTCCTGAAACTCCACAGAATACCTTATAATAAATAATGAAAAATCCTCGCCAAAGATGAAGACCAGGGGGCCCACACCCTTTCCACGAGGGTGGGGGGCGTGCCCCCTACCTTGTGGGCCCCCTGGTGGCTCTCCGATGACCATCTTCTCCTATATGAAGTCTTTCGTCGAGAAAAAAAATAAGAAGCAACCTTTTGGGATGAAACTCCGCCACCACGAGGCAGAACCTTGGCGAATCCAATCTAGAGCTCCGGTAGAGCTGTTCTACCGGGGAAACTTCCCTCCCGGAGGGGGAAATCATCGCCATCGTCATCACCAATGCTCCTGTCATCAGGAGAGGGCAATCTCCATCAACATCTTCATCAGCACCATCTCATCTCAAAACCCTAGTTCATCTCTTGTATCCAATTCTTGTCTCCAAGTCCAGGATTGGTGCTAGTAGGTTGCTAGTAGTGTTAATTACTCCTTGTAGTTGATGCTAGTTGGTTTAATTGGTGGAAGATCATATGTTCAGATCCTTTATGCATATTATTACCCCTCTGATTATGAACATGAATATGCATTGTGAGTAGTTACGTTTGTTCCTGAGGACAAGGCCACAAGGGAGAAGTCTTGCTATTAGTAGTCATGTGAATTTGGTATTCGTTCGATATTTTGATGAGATGTATGTTGTCTAGCCTCTAGTGGTGTTATGTGAACGTCGACTACATAACACTTCACCATTATTTGGTCCTAGAGGAAGGCATTGGGAAGTAATATGTAGATGATGGGTTGCTAGAGTGACAGAAGCTTAAACCCTAGTTTATGCGTTGCTTCGTAAGGGGCTGATTTGGATCCATATGTTTCATGCTATGGTTAGGTTTACCTTAATACTTTTGTTGTAGTTGCGGATGCTTGCAATAGAGGTTAATCATAATTGGGATGCTTGTTCAAGTAAGAACATCACCCAAGCACCGGTCCACCCACATATCAAATTATCAAAGTACCGAATGCGAATCATATGAACGTGCTGAAAACTAGCTTGACGATATTCCCATGTGTCCTCGGGGGCACTTTTCCTTATATAAGAGTTTGTCCAGGCTTGTCCTTTGCTACAAAAAGGATTGGACCACCTTTCTGCACTTTATTTACTTTTGTTACTTGTTGCTCGTTACAAATTATCTTATCCCAAAACTATCTGTTACCACTTGTTTCAGTACTTGTAGAGAATGCCTTGCTGAAAACCGCTTATCATTTCCTTCTGCTCCTCGTTGGGTTCGACACTCTTACTTATCGAAAGGACTACGATAGATCCCCTATACTTGTGGGTCATCAAGACTCTTTTCTGGCGCTGTTGCCGGGGAGTGAAGCGCCTTTGGTAGGTGGAATTTGGTAAGATAAAATTTATATAGTGTGCTGAAATTTACTGTCACTTGTTACTATGGAAAGTAATCCTCTGAGGGGTTTGTTCGGGGTATCTTCACCCCGACCAGTAGAGCAAAGAGTTTCTCCTCAACCTACTGAACCTATTTAAAATGAAATTCCTTATGAGTATCCTTCGGGTATGATAGAAAAACTGCTAGCTAATCCTTTTACAGGAGATGGAACAAAGCATCCAGATGAACACCTAATATATGTGGATGAAGTTTGTGGATTATTTAAGCTTGCAGGTATACCCGATGATGTTGCTAAGAAGAAGGTCTTCCCTTTATCTTTGAAGGGAGACACATTGATATGGTATAGGCTATGTGATGATATGAGATCATGGAATTATAGAAGATTGAAATTGGAATTTCATCAAAAGTATTACCCTATGCATCTTGTTCATCGTGATCGTAATTATATATATAATTTTTGGCCTCGCGAAGGAGAAAGCATCACTCAAGCTTGGGGAGGCTTAAATCAATCTTATATTCATGCCCCAATCATGAGCTTCCAAGAGAAACAATTCTTCAAACATTTTATGCTCGGCTTTCTGAAAATAATCGCACCATGCTTGATACTTCTTGTGCTGGCTCTTTTATGATGAAGACTATTGGATTTAGATGGGATTTATTGGATAGAATTAAACGCAACTCTGAAGATTGGGATCTCGACAAAGGTAAGGAGTCAGGTATGACACCTAAGTTTGATTGTGTTAAATCTTTTATGGATACCGATATTTTCCGTAAGTTTAGCACTAAATATGGACTTGATTTTGAGATAGTAGCTTCTATCTGTGAATCTTTTGCTACTTATGTTGATCTCCCTAAGGAGAAGTGGTTTAAATATCATCCTCCCATAGAAGTAAAAGTAGTTGCACCTATTAAAGTTGAAGAAAATACTGTCACTTATAATGATCCTATTGTTCCTACTTGTTATGTCGAGAAACCACCTTTCCCTGTTAGGATAAAGGATCATGCTAAAGCTTAAACTGTGGTTCGTAAAAGCAATATTAAAACATATACACCTCCTGAGCAAGTTAAAGTTGAACCTAATATTGCTATTGTTAAAGATCTCTTGTCTGATAATATAGATGGGCATGTTATTTACTTCTATAATGAAACTTCTAGAATTGCTAAACCCCGTGATACCGATAAACCTAGACCTGTGGTAGGCATGCCTGTTATTTCTGTTAAAATAGGAGATCATTGTTATCATGGCTTATGTGATATGGGTGCTAGTGCTAGTGCAATACCTATTGACTTATACAAAGAAATTATGCATGACATTGCACCTGTTGAGTTAGAAGAAATTGATGTTACTATTAAACTTGCTAATGGAGATACTATTTCACCAATGGGAATTGTTAGAGATGTTGAAGTCTTGTGTGGGAAAACTAAATATCCTACTGATTTTCTTGTTCTTGGTTCCCCACAAGATAGCTTTTGTCCCATTATATTTGGTAGACCCTTCTTAAATACTGTTAATGCTACCATAGATTGCACAAGGGATGTTGTTACTGTCGGCTTAGATGATATGACTCATGAGTTTAATTTCTCTAAATGTAGTAAACAACACCGTGAACAAGAATTGCCTAGTAAGGATGAAATTATTGGTCTTGTTTCTATTGTCGTACCTCCTAATGATCCTTTAGAACAATATTTGCTAGACCATGAGAATGATATGTTTATGAATGAAAGAATGGAAATAGATGAAGTATTCTTTAAACATGAACCTATTCTGAAACACAATTTGCCTGTTGAAATCCTAGGGGATCCCCCTCCACCTAAGGGTGATCCCGTGTTTGAGCTTAAACCGTTGCCTGATAATCTTAAATATGCTTATCTTGATGAAAAGAAGATATATCCTGTTATTATTAGTGCTAACCTTTCAGAGCATGAAGAAGAAAGATTATTGAAAACTCTGAAGAAGCACCGTGCTGCTATTGGATATACTCTTGATGAACTTAAGGGCATTAGTCCCACTCTATGTCAACATAAAATAAATTTGGAAGCAGATGCCAAACCAGTTTGTGATCCTCAACGACGTCTGAATCCTAAAATGAAAGAAGTGGTAAGAAAAGAAATACTAAAGCTTCTGGAGGCAGGTATAATTTATCCCGTTGCTGATAGTCAGTGGGTAAGTCCTGTTCATTGTGTCCCTAAGAAGGGAGGTATTACTGTTGTTACTAATGATAAAGATGAATTGATTCCACAAAGAATTATTACAGGTTATAGGATGGTAATTGATTTCCACAAATTAAATAAGGCTACTAAGAAAGATCATTACCCCTTAACATTTATCAATCAAATGCTAGAAAGATTATGCAAACATACACATTACTGCTTTCTAGATGGTTATTCTGGTTTCTCTCAAATACTTGTGTCGGCTAAAGATCTATGAAAGACTACTTTTACATGCCCTTTTGGTACTTTTGCTTATAGGCGTATGCCTTTTAGTTTATGTAATGCACCTGCTACCTTTCAAAGATGCATGATGGCTATATTCTCTGACTTTTGTGAAAAGATTTGTGAGGTTTTCATGGACGACTTTTCCGTCTATGGATCTTATTTTGATGATTGCTTGAGCAATCTTGATCGATTTTTGCAGAGATGTGAAGAAACTAATCTAGTCTTGAATTGGGAAAAGTGCCACTTTATGGTTAATGAAGGTATTGTCTTGGGTCATAAAGTTTCTGAAAGCGGTATTGAAGTTGATAAAGCCAAGGTTGATGCTATTGAAAAGATGCCATGTCCCAAGGACATCAAAGGTATAAGAAGTTTCCTTGGTCACGCCGGATTTTATAGGAGGTTCATTAAGGACTTCTCAAAAATTTCTCGGCCTCTGACTAATTTATTACAAAAAGATATACCATTTGTCTTTGATGATGATTGTGTAGAAGCATTTGAAATACTTAAGAAAGCATCAGTCTCTGCACCTATTGTTCAGCCACCTGATTGGAATTTACCCTTTGAAATTATGTGTGATGCTAGCGATTATGCTGTAGGTGCTGTGCTAGGGCAAAGAGTTGATAAGAAATTAAATGTTATCCATTATGCTAGTAAGACTCTAGACAATGCTCAAAGAAATTATGCTACTACTAAAAAAGAACTTTTAGCAGTTGTATTTGCTTGTGATAAGTTCAGACCTTATATTGTTGATTCTAAAGTAACTATCCACACTGATCATGCTGCTATTAAATATCTTATGGAGAAGAAAGATGTTAAACCTAGACTTATTAGATGGGTTCTCTTGCTAAAAGAATTTGATTTACATATTGTTGATAGAAAAGGAGTTGAGAACCCCGTTGCAGACAACTTATCTAGGTTAGAGAATGTTCTTGATGACCCACTACCTATTGATGATAGCTTTCCTGATGAACAATTAAATGTCATAAGTACTTCTCGTAGTACCCCTTGGTATGCTGATTATGCTAATTACATAGTTGCTAAATCTATACCACCTAGCTTCACATACCAACAAAAGAAAAAGTTTTTCTATGATTTGAGACATTACTTTTGGGATGACCCACACCTTTATAAAGAAGGAGTAGATGGTGTTATTAGACGTTGTGTACCTGAGCATGAACAGGAACAGATCCTACGCAAGTGCCACTCCGAAACTTATGGAGGACACCACGCGGGAGATAGAACTGCACATAAGGTATTGCTATCCGGTTTTTATTGGCCTACTCTCTTGAAGGATGCCCGTAAGTTTGTCCTATCTTGTGATGAATGGCATAGAATTGGTAATATTAGTAGACGTCAAAAAATGCCTATGAATTATTCACTTGTTATTGAATCGTTTGATGTTTGGGGCTTTGATTATATGGGACATTTTCCTGCCTCTAATGGATATACACATATTTTAGTTGCCGTTGATTACGTTACTAAGTGGGTAGAAGCTATTCCAACTAGTAGTGCTGATCATAACACCTCTATTAAAATGCTTGAAGAAGTTCTTTTTTCGAGGTTTGGAGTCCCTAGATAGTTAATGACTGATGGTGGTTCACATTTTATTCATGGTGCTTTCCGTAAAATGCTTGCTAAATATGACGTCAATCATAGAATTGCATCTCCGTATCACCCACAGTCTAGTGGTCAAGTAGAATTGAGTAATAGAGAACTCAAATTAATTTTGCAAAATACTGTCAATAGGTCTAGAAAGAATTGGTCCAAGAAACTTGATGATGCATTATGGGCCTATAGAACCGCATATAAAAATCCTATGGGTATGTCTCCGTATAAAATGGTATATGGAAAAGCATGTCACTTACCTCTTGAACTAGAACATAAGGCATATTGGGCTATTAAAGAGCTCAACTATGATTTTAAACTTGCCGGTGAAAAGAGGTTATTTGATATTAACTCACTTGATGAATGGAGAACCCAAGCTTATGAAAATGCCAAGTTGTTTAAAGAAAAGGTTAAAAGATGGCATGACAAAAGGATACAAAAGCGTGAGTTTAATGTAGGTGATTATGTATTGCTATACAACTCTCGTTTAAGATTTTTTGCAGGAAAACTTCTCTCTAAATGGGAAGGCCCCTATGTTATCGAGGAGGTCTATTGTTCCAGTGCCATAAAAATCAACAACTTTGAAGGCACAAACCCGAAGGTGGTAAACGGTCAGAGAATTAAACATTATATCTCAGATAATCCCATAAATATTGAAACCAATATTATTGAAACTGTAACCCCAGAGGACTACATAAGGGACACTTTCCAGAACGTTTCAGAGGCAGAAAAGGAATAGGTATGTGGTACGGTAAGTAAACCGACTCGAAAACAATTTTTAAGGCAATATTTCTCCGTTTTGGAATATTTAGAAAAATAGAAAATCAAGTAGCAGTCCGGGAAGGACACGAGGGCCCCACGAGGGTGGAGGGCGCGCCCCCCTACCTCATGAGCTCCTCGTGTGCCTTCCAGACTCCGTTTTCTTACAGAACACGTATTTTGGTCGGTAAAAATTCATTATATAACCTCCCGGGGGTTTTGACTCCCGTATCACGCAAAAATCTCTTTTCTTTGTTTTGAGCCATCCTGTTGCAGACAGAGCAACATGTCGTCCCAGGATTCGGAAGGAGAAAGCTATGTGGCTGATTACCTTGCAGACCCTAAGGTCTATGGAGAGGTGGAGCATTATGGTTGGACCACGGAATAAGAAGAAGACTATGAACCCAAGGGAAAGGAGGAGATGAGCTCAGATGAAGATGAAGTCCCACTACCTCAACCTGGGGACATGCATGTGGAGTTCAAAAAGTCAAGCCTCCCGGATAGGGTAAAGAAACCTAAGATCGAGTTTATCCCTTTTCGACTCTTGCAGGAAAACAAGCAGGAACTATGCAAAAAGATACTGAGCCTGGAACATGAGATCGAGGACCTAAGGGACCAAAATTCTGTCCTCAAATGCAAATTAAGGAAGAAGCCTACGCCATCAACAAAATCACCACCGTCTCCTCCAACAAAGAAGAATTGAGTATCTGGTATGGGCACTCCCCTTGGCAACTGCCAAGCTTGGGGGAGGTGCCCCGGTATCGTATCACAATCACAACTCCTATCTTTACCGTTTTCCTTAGTTCGATCCTATTAGTAGTATTTTGATCTAGTAGAATAAAGTTTATGGCATGATCTAGTTTTAAGTTTGGCTTTATGATCTCTCTATGTAATCGAGTCCGTGAGCTATATAATAAAGATTAGTGTTGATTCAAGGGCTTGATTTTCTTGCTATGATCTTGGGTGAATAAAAAAAGAAAAGAAAAGAATAAGAAGAAACAAAAATTCATATTGATCTTATTGATAGTAATGACTTCACATAGAAAGAGTGTGATGATTAAAAGTTGTTGGGAGTTGGAAGACATAGCTTTGGTCATCGTTGCAATTAATAGGAAGTAATAAGTAAAGAGAGGTTTCACATATAAATATACTATTATTGACATCTTTTATGATTGGGAGCACTCATCAAAATATGACATGCTAAAGAGTTGATGTTGGACAAGGAAGACAACGTAATGGGTTATGTTTTCTTATATCTGAGACAAAGTATGTTGTCATGGATCGTCCGACATGTTGAGCTTGCCTTTCCCCCTCATGCTAGCCAAATTCTCAGCACCAAGTAGAGATACCACTTGTGCTTCCAAATACCCTTAAACCAGTTTTGCCATGAGAGTCCACCATATCTACCTATGGATTGAGTAAGATCCTTCAAGTAAGTTGTCATCGGTGCAAAGCAATAAAAATTGCTCTAAATATGTATGATTAGTGTGGGAGAAATAAGCTTTATACGATCTTGTGATGTGGAAATAATAAAAACGACGGACTTCATAATAAAGGTTCATATCACAAGGGGCAATATAAAGTGACATTCTTTTGCATTAAAATTTTGTGCATCCAACCATAAAAGTGCATGGCAACCTCTGCTTCCCTCTGCGAAGGGCCTATCTTTTATTATTATCTTCTACCTCATGCAAGTGTCATGGTGATCTTCACCTCTCCCTTTTTCATTTTATCCTTTGGCAAGCCCAGCATGTTGGAAAGAACCTGATATATATATAATTGGATGTAGGGGGGCATGAGTTATTATTGTTGACATTACCCTCGAGGTAAAAGGTTGTGGGGCGAAACTATAAGCCCCTATCTGTCTCTGTGTCCGATTAAAACTCCGTAACCACAAGTATTGCGCGAGTGTTAGCAATTATGAAGGACTAGATGATAGTTGAGTATGTGGACTTGCTTTTTAGCTCTGACATAGACTCTTTCTGATGTTATGATAAATTGTAATTGCTTCAATGACTGAGGTTATAGTTTGTTGGTTCTCAATAAGGTTTCTGATTCATACTTTTGCATTGTGAATAGATCATCACTTGAACATAAGTAATCATATGACAATATCTATGTATGTTGCTGTTATGAGAATAATCATGATGCCCTCATGTTCGTATTTTATTTTTATCGACACCTCTACCTCTAAACATGGGGACATATTTATTGTTATCGGCTTTCGCTTGAGGACAAGCGTGGTCTAAGCTTGGGGGAGTTGATACGTCCATTTTGCATCATGCTTTTATATCGATATTTATTGCATTATGGGCTGTTATTTCACATTATGTCACAATACTTATGGCTATTCTCTCTTATTTTACAAGGTTTACATAAGGAGGGAGAATGCTGGTAGCAGGAATTCTAGGCTGGAAAAGGAGCAAATATTAGAGACCTATTCTGCACAACTCCAAAAGTCCTGAAACTCCACGGAATACCTTATAATAAATAATGAAAAATCCTCGCCAAAGATGAAGACCAGGGGGCCCACACCCTTTCCACGAGGGTGGGGGGCGCCCCCTACCTCGTGGGCCCCTTGGTGGCTATCCAATGAATATCTTCTCCTATATGAAGTCTTTCATCGAGAAAAAAAATAAGAAGCAACCTTTCGGGACAAAACTCCGCCGCCACGAGGCGGAACCTTAGCGGATCCAATCTAGAGCTCCGGCAGAGCTATTCTGCGGGGGAAACTTCCCTCCCGGAGGGGGAAATCATCGCCATCGTCATCACCAACGCTCCTCTCATTGGGAGAGGGCAATCTCCATCAACATCTTCATCAGCACCATCTCATCTCAAAACCCTAGTTCATCTTTTGTATCCAATTCTTGTCTCCAAGTCCGGGATTGGTGCTAGTAGGTTGCTAGTAGTGTTAATTACTCCTTGTAGTTGATGCTAGTTGGTTTAATTGGTGGAAGACCATATGTTCAGATACTTTATGCATATTATTACCCCTCTGATTATGAACATGAATATGCTTTGTGAGTAGTTACATTTGTTCCTGAGGACAAGGGAGAAGTCTTGCTATTAGTAGTCATGTGAATTTGGTATTCGTTCGATATTTTGATGAGATGTATGTTGTCTAGCCTCTAGTGGTGTTATGTGAACGTCGACTACATAACACTTAACCATTAGTTGGGCCTAGAGGAAGGCATTGGGGAGTAATAAGTAGATGATGGGTTGCTAGAGTGACAGAAGCTTAAACCCTAGTTTATGCGTTGCTTCGTAAGGGGCTGATTTGGATCCATATGTTTCATGCTATGGTTAGGTTTACCTTAATACTTTTGTTGTAGTTGCAGATGCTTGCAATAGAGGTTAATCATAAGTGGGATGCTCGTTCAAGTAAGAACAGCACCCAAGAACCAGTCCACCCACATGTCAAATTATCAAAGTACAGAACGAGAATCATATGAACGTGATGAAAACTAGCTTGACGATATTCCCATGTGTCCTCGGGAGCGCTTTTCCTTATATAAGAGTTTGTCCAGGCTTGTCCTTTGCTACAAAAAGGATTGGGCCACCTTGCTGCACTTTATTTACTTTTGTTACTTGTTGCTCGCTACAAATTATCTTATCACAAAACTATCTGTTACCACTTGTTTCAGTACTTGCAGAGAATACCTTGCTGAAAACCGCTTATCATTTCCTTCTCCTCCTCGTTGGGTTCGACACTCTTACTTATCGAAAGGACTACGATAGATCCCCTATACTTGTGGGTCATCAATATACATGTTATTGATGTATGATTTACTAGTATTCATAGTTCCCCCTGGGTATTTGATACCGGTTCAGTTGCTATGATTGGTAACTCGAAACAGGAGTTACAAAATGAACAAAGACTAGTTGAGGGCGAGGTGACGATGTTAGTTGGAAATGATTCCAAAGGTTTATAAGATCACCATCACACACTCCCTTTACCTTAGGGATTAGTGTTGAACCTAAAATAAATATTATTTGGTGTTTTTGTTGAGCATAATATGATTGGATCATGTTTATTGCAATAAGATTATTCATTCAAGACAAAGAATAATTGCTATTCTGTTTACATGAATAAAACCTTCTGTGGTCATACACCCAAGGTGAATGGTTTATTGAATCTCGATCGTAGTGATACACATATTCATGGTATTGATGCCAAAAGATGCAAAGTTGATAATGATAGTTGAAAATACCAGTGGCATTGCCGTTTAGGTCATATTGGTGTAAAGCGCATGAAGAAACTCCATGCTGATGGGCTTTTGGAATCACTTGATTATGAATCAGTTGATGCTTGCGAACCATGCCTCATGGGCAAGATGACTAAGACTCTATTCTCTAGAACAATGGGGCGAGAAACAGACTTATTAGAAATAATACATACTGATGTATAAGATCCAATGAGTGTTGAGGCTCACGGCAGGTATCGTTATTTTCCGACCTTCACGGATGATTTAAGCAGATATGAGTATATCTGCTTAATGAAACACAAGTCTGAAACGTTTGAAAAGTTCAAAGAATTTCATTGTGAAATGGAGGGTCATCGTCACAAGAAATAAAGTTTCCACGATTTGATCACAGAGATGAAATATTTGAGTTACGAGTTTGGCCTTCAGTTGAAACAATGTCGAATAATTTCACAACTCATGCCACCTGGAACACCACAGCGTAATGGTGTGTCCAAACATCATAACCGTACTTTATTAGACATGGTGCGATCTATGATGTATCTTACCGATTTACCACTATCGTTTTGAGGTTATGCATTAGAGACAACTGCATTCACGTTAAATAGGGCACCGTCTAAAAATCCATTGAGATGACTGCTACCTCTTGAGCATGCGTTGGTTTTCCCTTGAAGAGGAAAGGGTGATGCAGCAAAGTAGCGTAAGTATTTCCCTCAGTTTTTGAGAACCAAGGTATCAATCTAGTAGGAGACAACGCACAAGTCACCTAGTACCTGCAAAAACAATCAAGAACCTCGCAACCAACGCGATAAAAGGGGTTGTCAATCCCTTCACGGTCACTTGCGAAAGTGAGATCTGATAGAGATAATAAGATAAATATTTTTGGTATTTTGTTGTATAGATATGAAAGTAAAGATTGCAAAATAGTAAACGAGATGCAATAATAAAAGAGATGCAATATAATAAGAAAGAGACCCGGGGCCCATAGGTTTCACTAATGGCTTCTCTCATGATATCATGTATTACGATGGGTGAACAAATTATTGCCGAGCAATTGATAGCAAAGTGCATAGTTATGAAGATATCTAAGGCAATGATCATGAAAATAGGCATCACGTCCATCTCAAGTAGATCGAAACGAGTCTGCATGTACTACTATTACTCCACACATCGACCGATATCCAGCATGCATCTAGAGTATTAAGTTCATAAGAACAGAGCAACACTTTAAGCAAGATGACATGATGTAGAGGGATAGACTCAAGCAATATGATATAAACTCCATCTTTTTATCCTCGATGGCAACAATACAATACGTGCCTTGCTGCCCCTACTGTCACTGGGAAAGGACACCGCAAGATTGAACCCAAACCTAAGCACTTCTCCCATTGCAAGAAAGATCAATCTAGTAGGAGAAACTAAACCAATAATTCAAAGAGACTTGCAAAGATATCAAATCATGCATATAAGAATTCAGAGAAGAACCAAATAATATTCATAGATAATCAAGTTCATAAACCCACAATTCATCAGATCTCGGCAAACACACCGCAAAAAAGAGTATTACATCGAATAGATCTCTAAGAACATCGGGGAGAACTTTGTATTTAAGATCAAAGAGAGAGGAGAAGCCATCTACCTAATAACTATGGACCCGGTTAGTGATAAACTACTCACGCTTGATCGGAGAGGCTATGGTGTTGATGTAGAAGCCCTCCGTGATCGATTCCCCCTTTGGCAGATCGCCGGAAAAGGCCCCAAGATGGGATCTCACAGGTACAGAAGGTTGCGGTGGTGGAAAAGTGGTTTTGTTGCTCTCCCTGATGTTTTTAGGGTATAAGAGTATATATAGGCGAAAGAAGTACGTCGGTGGAGCTCCGTGTTGTCCACGAGGGTGGGGGGAGCACCCTCCTATCTCGTGGATGCCTCACGGAGTTCCAGACTTCCACTCCAAGTCTCCTGTTTGCTTTCGGTCCAAGAAAGATCATCGCAAAGGTTTCATTCCGTTTGAATTCCGTTTGGTATTCCTTTTCTGCGGAACACTGAAATAGGCACAAAAAAACTAGCACTGGGCCTCTGGTTAATAGGTTAGTCCCCCAAAAAATATAAAAGAGCATATTAAAGCCCATTAAACATCCAAAATAGATAATATAATAGCATGGAACAATAAAAAATTATAGATACGTTGGAGACGTATGAAGCATCCCCAAGCTTAATTCCTGCTCGTCCTCGAGTAGGTAAATGATAAAAATAGAATTTTTGATGTGGAATGCTACCTAACATATTTATCAACGTAGTTTTCTTTATTGTGGCATGAATGTTCAGATCCGAAAGATTGAAGACAAAAGTTTATTGCCATAAAAATAATAATACTTCAAGCATACTAACAAAGTAATTATGTCCTCTCAAAATAACATGGCCAAAGAAAGCTCAGCCCTACAAAATCATATAGTTTGGTCATGCTCCATCTTCGTCACACAAAATACTCTAATCATGCACAACCCCGATGACAAGCCAAGCAATTGTTTCATACTTTAGTAATCTCAAACCTTTTCAACTTTCACGCAATACATGAGCGCGAGCCATGGACATAGTACTATAGGTGGAATAGAGTGGTGGTTGTGGAGAGGACAAAAAGGAGGAAGATGGTCTCACATCAACTAGGCGTATCAATGGGCTATGGAGATGCCCATCAATAGATGTCAATGTGAGTGAGTAGGGATTGCCATGCAACGGATGCACTAGAGCTATAAATGTATGAAAGCTCAACAAAAGAAACTAAGTGGGTGTGCATCCAACTTGCTTGCTCACGAAGACCTAGGGCATTTGAGGAAGCCCATCGTTGGAATATACAAGCCAAGTTCTATAATGAAAATTTCCCACTAGTATATGAAAGTGACAAAATAAGAGACTCTCTATCATGAAGATCATGGTGCTACTTTGAAGCACAAGTGTGGAAAAAGGATAGTAGCATTGTCCCTTCACTCTTTGTCTCTCATTTTTTTCTTTTTTTGGGCCATCTTTTTTGGCCTTTCTCTCCTTTTTTTATTTATTTCCTCACATGGGACAATGCTCTAATATTGATGATCATCACACTTCTATTTATTTACAACTCAAATATTACAACTCGATACTTAGGAAAAAAAAATATGACTCCATATGTGTGCCTCCGGCGGTGTACCGGGATGTGCAATGAATCAAGAGTGACATGTATGAAAGATTATGAACGGTGGCTTTGCCAGAAATACGATGTCAACTACGTCATCATGCAAGGCAATATGACAATCATGGATCGTGTCATAATAAACAGAACGGTGGAAAGTTGCATGGCAATATATCTCAGAATGGCTATGGAAATGCCATAATAGGTAGGTATGGTGGCTGTTTTGACGAAGGTAAATGGTGGGTTTATGGTACCGGCGAAAGTTGCGCGGTACTAGAGAGGCTAGCAATGGTGGAAGGGTGAGAGTGCGTATATTCCATAAAATCAACATTAGTCATAAAGAACTCACATACTTATTGCAAAAATATACAAGTCATCAAATACCAAGCACTATGCGCACGCTCCTACGGGGATAGATTGGTAGGAAAAGACCATGACTCGTTCCCGACTGCCACTCATAAGGAAGACAATCAGAAAATACCTCATGCTTCAAATTTGTTACACAACGGCTACCATACGTGCATGCTATGGGACTTGCAAACCTCAACGCAAGTATTTCTCAAATTCACAATTACCCCACTAGCATGACTCTAATATCACCATCCTCATGTCTCAAAACAATCATAAAGTATCAAACTTCTCCTACTATTCAACGCACTTTATATGCAAGTTTTTATTATACCCAATTTGGATGCCCATCATATCAGGACTAGTTTTATAACCAAAGCAAATTAACATGCTGTTCTAAAAGACTCTCAAAATAATACAACTGAAGCATGATAGTTCAATAATTTCTATAAAATAAAACCACCACCGTGCTCTAAAAAGATATAAGTGAAGCACGAGAGCAAATTTGTATAGCTCAAAAGATATAAGTGAAGCACATAGAGTATTCTCATAAATTCCGATTCATGCGTGTCTCTCCCAAAAGGTGTGTATAGCAAGGATAATTGTGGTAAACTAAAAAGCAAAGACTCAAATCATACAAGACACTCCAAGCAAAATGCATATCATGTAGTGAATAAAAATATAGCCTCAACTAAAGTTACCGATAGACGAAGACGAAAGAGGGGATGCCTTCCAGGGCATCCCCAAGCTTAGGCTTTTGGTTGTCCTTGAATTTTACCTTGGGGTGCTTTGGGCATCCCCAAGCTTAGGCTCTTGTCACTCCTTGTTCCATAATCCATCAAATCTTTACCCCAAAACTTGAAAACTTCACAACACAAAACTCAACAGAAAATCTCATGGGCTCCATTAGTATAAGAAAATAAACCACCACTTTAAGGTACTGTACTTAACTCATTCTTTATTTATATTGGTGTTAAACCTACTGTATTCCAACTTCTCTATAGTTCATACACCTCGATACTAGCCAGAGATGCATCAAAATAAGCAAACAACACGCGAAAAACAGAATCTGTCAAAAACAGAACGCTCTGTAGCAATCTGTAGGTTTCGAATACTTCTGTAGTCCAAAAATTCTGAAAAATAAGGAAGACCAGGAAAATTTGTATATTGATCTATTGCAGTTGGAATTGGTATTTTATCGCTCTCTGGTAAAAAATGAAAATTATTTTCATGAGCGCATACTTTCTGTTTTTATCAGCAAGATCAAACAACAATCACCCATGAAGATCCTAAAGGCTTTACTTGACACAAACACTTATTAAAACATAAAAAACAATCATAACATAGGGTAGATAAATTATTTATTACTAAAAAGGAACAAAAATTAAAGAAAACAAAAATAAAATTGGGTTGCCTCCCAACAAGCGCTATCGTTTAATGCCCCTAGCTAGGCATCGACAATTTTAATGATGCTCACATGAAAGATAGAAATTGAAACACGAAGAGAGAATCATTGAGTATATTAAAGTTACATCTAAGTCTAACATACTTCCTATGCATTGGCATTTTATAGGAAATAAAATTATCAAGACAAGCAAGATCAAGCATATGCAAGGAAGAAGAAAGAAACAAAAGCAATCTCAACATAACGAGAGGAAATTTAGTAACATGAAAATTTCTACAACCATATTTTACTCTCTCATAATTATTGCATGTAGGATCATAAGCAAATTCAACAATATAGCTATCAAAAATATATTTTTAACACGATCCACATGTATGCAAAGTTGACACTCTTCCAAAATAGTGGGATTAACATGAACTAAAGTCGTGACCTCTCCAAACCCACTTTTATCAAAAATTTCATAAGATTGAACATTCTCCAAATATGTGGGATCTAAAGTTGAAACTCTTCCAAACCCACTTTCAATATTATTGCAAACATTATATCAATCTCATATTCATCATGGGGCTTAAATAAATTTTCAAGATCATAAGAAGAATCACCCCAATCATGATCATTGCAACAAGTAGTGGACATAGCAAAACTAGCATCCCCAACCTTAGGGTTTTGCATAGTATTAGCACAATTGACATTCATAGAATTTATAATAACATCATTGCAATCATGCTTTTTATTCAAATATCTATCGTGAATCACTTCATCAAGAACTTCATCACAATTTTCAGATTCATGAATTACAAGGAAAACCTCATAAAGATAATCTAGTGCACTCAGCTCACTAGCAATTGGTTCATCATAATTGGATCTTTTAAAAAGATTAGCAAGAGGATGAGGATCCATATCAATAGATTTTTATCAAGCAAAGATGCAAGCAAATAGAAGGCACATGGTAACACGAGCAAACAGAAGGACGAACGGCAGAGGGCGAATAAAATGGCAAAGGTGAACTGGGGAGAGAAAACAAGAAGCAAATGGCAAATAATGTAATGGGAGGGAGAAGAGTTTATGATGGGTACTTGGTATGTCTTGACTTGGCGTAGATCTCCCCGGCAACGGCGCCGAAAATCCTTCTTGCTACCTCTTGAGCATGCATTGGTTTTCCCTTGAAGAGGAAATGGTGATGCAGCAAATTAGCGTAAGTATTTCCCTCGGTTTTTGAGAACCAAGGTATCAATCCAGTAGGAGACAACGCACAAGTCACCGAGTACCTGCACAAACAATCAAGAACCTCGCAACCAATGCAATAAAGGGGTTGTCAATCCCTTCACGGTCACTTGCAAAAGTGAGATCTGATAGAGATAATAAGATAAATATTTTTGGTATTTTGTTGTATAGATTGGAGAGTAAAGATTGCAAAATAGTAAACGAGATGCGATAATAAAAGAGATGCAATATAATAAGAAAGAGACCCGGGGGCCATAGGTTTCACTAATATATTCTCTCATGATAGCATTTATTACGGTGGGTGAACAAATTACTGGCGATCAATTGATAGAAAAGTGCATAGTTATGAAGATATCTAAGGCAATGATTGTAACACCCATGATGCGACTATATCTCCCACATGTTGGAGCACGACTTAGAGGCATAACCGCATTGTAGGCATGTCGCAAGAGGGGTAATCTTTACACATCCCAGGTACTGAATAAGAAAGAGGTACAGAGTTGGCTTACAATCGCCACTCCACACAATACATAAATATAGCATTACATCATCCAACTACAATCATGGTCTGACTATGGAACCAAAATAAAGACAACCCCAAATTCATAGGTACCCGATCGCCAAACAACAATTCCAGTAAAACCCCATATGCAATTAGCAATTTAAAGCAAATAACAATTTTAAACATTCTTGATGTTGTTATCATGATGCGGATGACATGTGCAAAATTATGCAAGTTTTAAAGAAAATGTTGATAAGAGAATTATATGGAGCATTTGTCATCGTGGTGGAAAGAAAAGGGGTGCCACGGCAACGATAACGAAAATGGCGCCACGTCAACGTTCCGGTTCCGGTAACTCGATTGAGATACCGATGCAAAGGAGAAGTGTGCGGATGCGTGCAAAGGATGGTGGGGCGCTCCCGGATACCGGGTGTCCCACGAGACGATGGCATGGCAACGGGGAACGTGCAAGAAACACGTCGAGCACGGTGCAAACGCGAGCATTTCATACAACACACAACATTCGTTCACGGGCGTCGTCTCGGTGGTTATACCTTTGAAGCGTGCATTATCGGAACGGATCAAGTCGGCGTAGAGGAAGTAGTGGAAGTAGACGTTCTCATGACGGTAGTGGAAGTAGTGGTACACATCTCAGTGAGGAAGTAGTCATTTTTGTTCGCGAAGCGGTAGTGGTACATGGTGATTGAGGAACTTGACGAATCCACGTTCAACGGTAGTCATTCACAACGCTTGTGAATCACGGTTCTTCGGGATACGTTAGTCGTACACGTCCGTAGGCGTTCAGGTCTTCCGTATAGGTACTTGACGCATGCGTCACACGGGTCTTCAACGAGGTCGTCGTTCGCACTCCGAGGTCATCGGTAGAGGTACTTGCAATCTCGGCGACGGTAGTGGAAGACGTTTTCGTAGGGGTTCAAGTCATCGGTAGCGGTACTTGATGAATCCCGAAACGGTCTTAGGCATCTTCGCACGTAGGGGTACTTGGCGTTTCTCCGTCGTCGGTCTTGCCGGTCCCGGACTCGGCAATGTAGTTGTACAAGAGCGTCATCGGACTTGTCGAATCCAAAGTCTTCGAGGGTCGTCGTGTAGCCGTTCATGTCGTAGTCGGACTTGGCAAAATGCACAACCAAGTATGATGCATGTCCGGTTTAATGAGGCATGGCATGGCAAAGTGCACAAACAAAAACTACAAGTTAAGTGGAGCCCAATATGCAACGAGTTGCATATTGACGGAACACCACATCAGTTATTTAGTTCTCTCTTGGTTATGTACTCACCAATATTAAATGTTGTCAAGCATGGCAAGAGGAGAGCATAAAGAAATTATCTATTTAGGCAAGTTTAAATGAGGCCGGAACGCCAAACAACAAAGTAAACAACCATCACATAATCATGGCATCATGCAATGCACATGATGCAAAGATGAATGCAATAGACGAAACAAATCACACAACAAATCTCGGAAACCCTGGAAGGCATCTGAAGCTCCGGTCTTGGGGCGTCACAACACTCCACCACTACGAGATGATCTCATCCCGAGATCTAGAATGTCACCGGAGGGAAAACGGAAGAGAAAGAGAAGAGGTAAAGCTAAGTTGCTTCTTTGACAAACGAGTGAAACCAAAGAACCTTGAAAAGTTGAACAACTTGAAAGGAATAATACCACAGAGGTGATCGAAGTTGAAAAACACTCCGGTAGAAACGTGATGTACAAGGATCGATAAAGATCAATTATGACAACACTCCGGTTAAAACAAGATAGAGAAGGAATAAGAATGATATAATTTGGACAGCACTCCGACTGTAAGTGGAAGGAATTAAACATGATCTTGACAAAACAAGATGATGGGTCGAAGAGAGCAACATCACAATGCCTCCGGAACAAATGTAAGTATGGAATCCAGAGAACGGAGGAGAAAACAACATCTTCTACCTCAAATGAGCTTGAAAAAGCATCTTTAGTAGAAGGGTCGAAAGGAGTTGTTGGAAAAAAACCAACAACGAAAATAGTAAGTTTGTAGTGGGCTTATGGCAAACATCTCAAAACTGAGGTGAAATTCTGCCACCAAAAGCAAAGATTGATCGGGAACAAAGAAGAGATGAAAACTTCTTCCACCAAGATGATAAAGAGCAAGCTTGGGTCATTCATAATCACCACAAATAGAGGCAACCCTTAGGGAAGACTTAAGGTGAAATATGACCCAAGATAACTCCAACGAAGAGATTGATGGATTGAGAAGAGCTCATGCTCAAAGAAATTGATGGGTTTAACTATCTCATTCCGGACAACTTATGAATCATGAAACATGAAGGGAAATTGTCAAGAGTGATATAACACCACCTCAAAAGATAAGATAGAACGAAATGGAATTTGGATGCAAGATGAAGAATACTAGAACTCCTCTGAAAAGAATCTCGATGAACACTTTGAGAAGGAATTAAATCCTTGATGAGCCGTCATGTAGAGCCTCCCTGAAGAACTCCGGTAATAAAAAAAGGATAACGGAAGGAAAGAGAAGTTGAACACACAAATTGAAGCCTTGCAATGATTAGATGGAGCTTCGCAATGACATTATCGAGAAAACTTGGCACTCCGGAAAGAAAGATGAACAACTGAAATCAAGAATTTTGATGAACCTCCGGAATAAGGAATTAATCACTTGGATGAAACAATAGTAAGAATTGCGTTATGCGTATCCTTCTCCAATTTAGATTGATGACAAGCAACGGATTTGGCATACTACTTATTCTCGTAGAAAGGATTAAGAGAGATATAGCTTAACCTTGAGAATAGACTTCAATGATCCGCCGGTAAGATTGGGAAGAACAAGTGATAACTTATGAAGAGGAACCTTGAACAAACCACCGTAAGGATTGAACATGAAAATAGCAAAAGCACAAATTCACCAGGAAGAATTGGAAATCGAATGAAGATACTTGAGGGAATTTGATACATGAGAACAAATAGAACACGAGCTGATATAGATAATACTTGAATGATGCACCGGTAAAATTTAGAGAACAATAGCTGAAAGCTGAGAATGAATACTTCTGAGGTGATGGGCTCCGGATGGGTGAAAAGAATTCTCACAATCGAAAAACAATTATGAGAAGATGGGGGCAAGCTAGCATCATGAATCATCAAGAGAACGGTTAAGGATTTAAGAGGAACTCTTCTTCGGTCTTCAAATGCAGAGAATGATGATGAGAAACACCACCACGAATCATTGCGATACTCCGGGATGAAAATTAGAAAGGTTGAACCGACAATGAAAAGAATTGAAATATCTTGGAGAGACACATATGACTGATGACAAATCATTCTTACGTCAAACTTTGAAAAGAATTTGAGAAGCTCTGGGAAAATTAGAAGAGTCGGGTAAGATCCTGGGAAAAGACATGTGGGTTAGGGCCCACTCAAAAGATAGACCGTTGAACAATTACTTGAAAGGGAGATTGCACCGGTTGAATTAAATGGCTTGCAAAAGGTAAGACCTCGAAATAGCTTAAAGGAATGAAAATGGAAACGAATCTTCTGAGATATCTTCGCACTCCGGAACAAATGAATAGTGAGAGGTGAATCAGTTAAGAGATTCTTAGGTAAGGACTTCGAACATGGAAAGCATGTGAACCAATGAAAAAGATATGATGAACACCGAAAGCTTGCATTGAATCCACCGGAAAAGAAAAGAATGAAGAATGACAAACTTGAGGCTTCCTTAGTATCTTCCTGAGAATCACCGGATAAGAACACTGAAAGAAAGGAATGGAGAAAATTCACATGAATAAAATGGATACTTGATTCCGAAATCTGAGCCCTTGAAGAGAAGGGGTGGGAGGGCGGAAAAACAAAGACAAATTGGGACGGACGAAACAAACACCATTTGAAAGAATTGAGAATTGATCTCGCGAATGTAAGAATGATCGGATCCACTTGAATAGAAAACACGCCGGTTGAAAAAGGATTGAGATGAAAATCTCAATGATCAAGAAGGATTAGTATCCACATAGGAATATGAGAACACCACTTAGACAAGGGATGGAATCAACATTTGACGTTGAAGCAACTCAAATACCACAACTGAAAAAAACAAAGCAAAGGATTGGCTTGCAGAATAAGCCGGAACAAACATATGATAGAGATTTTGTCTGAAGTTTTCGTGGTGGGGCCCACACGGGCTCGATCGTATAGCACCATCATTTACAAGGAAGTGCACATGACATACGAAGCGTCCCCAAGTCAGCATAGCCAAGGACTCTTTAAGACACAACGAGACCACTGTAAAACCAACCGTGGATAGGCAGACCACTAGACGTCGAACCCGAATCTCATATCATGCATCTGTCGGAAAGATATCCTAAGAGCTACTTGAATTACCACTTATAAACTCCCGAAATTTTCCGGTTATGCAATCAGGTGTTGGGGATACAGGGGAAGCATAATATCTCACCCAAATCTAGCAAATACTACATCTAGCTGTATCCATCCTTCAACACATAACCAAGAAACCTTCGGAAATCATTTACCTCAACCTTCGAAAAGCATCCGTTATACGAGTTATGGCAATACTCCCGAACTCCCGCCCCAGTACTGGGTGGCGTCGAGGTTATCTCACCAACAACTGCATAAAAGAGATTTTCGATGTCGGTGAAACTCAGGTATTCCAGAACAGCAACAATAAAATTGTGACGACAACACCTCGGAGCTCAACTCCCCGGGACACTGCCACAACCCCTAAATGTCAGGAGGCACCAAGAACAATGTTCTCGTCACAAAACCATCGGAACGATTCCACGATACCTGCGTGATCCTAATTTTTTTCGTGAAATTTAAGGAGAGAAGAGTCAAAACTTCTATGTCAGGAGGCCTCACCAAAGCGACGAAGGGACTGAGGAGTAAAAAGAATCCTACTCTCTGATATATACAATCCTATCAGACTCAAAACTTTTTTTCTAGACTCAACAACGCCAACGATTCGATCAAGCAGGGGGCTCCTAAGTTGGGGAAGGCTGTGATTACCAACTTGTAACACCCATGATGCGGGTATATCTCCCACATGTCGGAGCACGACTTAGAGGCATAACCGCATTGTAGGCATGTCGCAAGAGGGGTAATCTTTACACATCCCATGTACTGAACCAGAAATAGGTACAGTGTTGTCTTTCAATCGCTACTTCACACAATACATAAATATAGCATTACATCATCCAACTACAATCAAGGTCCGACTACGGAACCAAAATAGAGACAACCCAAAATGCATAGGTCCCCGATCGCCAAACAACAATTCCGGTAAAACCCCATATGCAATTAGCAATTTAAAGCAAACAAATTTTTTAAACATTCTTCATGTTGTTATCATGATGCGGATGACATGTGCAAAATTATGCAAGTTTTAAAGAAAATGTTGATAAGAGAACTATATAGAGAATTTGTCATCGTGGCAGAAAGAAAATGGGTGCCACGGCAACGATAACGAAAACGGTGCCACGGCAACGTTCCGGTTCCGATAACTCAATTGAGATACCGATGCAAAGGATAAGTGTGCGGATGCATGCAAAAGATGGTGGGGCGCTCCCGGATACCGGGTGTCCCACGAGACGGTGGCATGGCAACGGGGAACATGCAAGAAACACGTCGGGCACGGTGCAAACGCGAGCATTTCATACAACACACAACATTCGTTCACGGGCGTCGTCTTGGTGGTTATACCTTTGAAGCATGCATTATCGGAACGGATCAAGTCAGCGTAGAGGAAGTAGTGGAAGTAGACGTTCTCGTGACGGTAGTGGAAGTAGTGGTACACATCTCAGTGAGGAAGTAGTCGTTTTTGTTCGTGAAGCGGTAGTGGTACATGGTGATCGAGGAACTTGAGCAATCCACGTTCAACGGTAGTCATTCACGACGCTTGTGCCTCACGGTTCTTCGGGCAACGGTAGTCGTACACATCCGTAGGCATTCAGGTCTTCCATATAGGTACTTGACACATGCGTTACACGGGTCTTCGACGACGGTCGCCATTCGCACTCCGAGGTCGTCGGTAGAGGTACTCGCAATCTCGGCGACGATAGTGGAAGACATTTTCGTAGGGGTTCAAGTCATCGGTAGCGGTACTTGATGAATCCCAAAACGGTCTTAGGCGTCTTCGCGTGTAGGGGTACTTGGCGTTTCCGCGTCGTCGGTCTTGCCGGTCCCGGACTCGGCAACGTAGTTGTACAAGAGCGTCATCTGACTTGTCGAATCCAAAGTCTTCGAGGGTCTTCGTGTAGCCGTTCATGTCGTAGTCGGACTTGGCAAAATGCACAACCAAGTATGATGCATGTCCGGTTTAATGAGGCATGGCATGGCAAAGTGCACAAACAAAAACTACAAGTTAAGTGGAGCCCAATATGCAATGAGTTGCATATTGACGGAACACCACATCAGTTATTTAGTTCTCTCTCGGTTATGTACTCACCAATAAATGTTATCAAGCATGGCAAGAGGAGAGCATAAAGAAATTATCTATTTAGGCAAGTTTAAATGAGGCCGAAACGCCAAACAACAAAGTAAACAACCATCACATAATCATGGCATGATGCAATGCACATGATGCAAAGATGAATGCAACGGACGAAACAAATCACACAACAAATCTCAGAAACCCTGGAAGGCATCTGAAGCTCCGGTCTTGGGGCGTCACAATGATCATGAACATAGGCATCACGTCCGTGTCAAGTAGATCGAAACGATTCTGCATCTACCACTATTACTCCACACATCGACCGCTATCCAGTATGCATCTGGAGTATTAAGTTCATAAGAACAGAGTAACACTTTAAGTAAGATGACATGATGTAGAGGGATAAACTCAAGCAATATGATATAAACCCCATCCTTTTATCCCCGATGGCAACAATACAATACATGCCTTGCTGCCCCTACTGTCACTGGGAAAGGACACCGCAAGATTGAACCCAAAGCTAAGCACTTCTCCCATTGCAAGAAAGATCAATCTAGTAGGGCAAACTAAACAGATAATTCGAAGAGACTTGCAAAGATATCAAATCATGCATATAAGAATTCAGAGAAGAACCAAATAATATTCATAGATAATCAAGTTCATAAACCCACAATTCATCGGATCTCAGCAAACACACCGCAAAAGAGTATTACATAGAATAGATCTCCAAGAACATCGAGGAGAACTATGTATTGAAGATCAATGAGAGAGAAGACGCCATCTAGCTAATAACTATGGACCCGAAGGTCTATAGTAAACTACTCACACTTCATCGGAGAGGCTATGGTGTTTATGTAGAAGCCCTCCATGATCGATTCCCCCTCCGGCAGATTGCCAGAAAAGTCCCCATGGGCGCGCCCTGCTATCTCGTGGACACCTCACGGAGTTCCAAACTTCCACTCCAAGTCTCCTGGTTTGCTTTCGGTCCAAGAAAGATCACCGCGAAGGTTTCATTCCATTTGGATTCCGTTTGGTATTCCTTTTCTGCGAAACACTGAAATAGGCAAAAAAACAGGAACTGCCACTAGGCCTCCGGTTAATAGGTTAGTCCCAAAAATAATATAAAAGAGCATATTAAAGCCCATTAAACATCCAAAATATATAATATAATATCATGGAACAATAAGAAATTATAGATATGTTGGAGATGTATCAATGACTCTGTATGAACTGTGGTTTAGCAAGAAACCTAAGCCATCATTTCTTAAAGTTTGGGGTTGCGATGCTTATGTGAAATTTTTTCAGCCTCATAAGCTCAAACCCAATCGGAGAAGTGCGTCTTCATAGGACACCCAAAAGAAACTATTGGCTACACCTTCTATCACAGATCCGAAGGCAAGATCTTTGTTGCTAAGAGTCAATCCTTTCTAGAGAAGGAGTTTCTCTCGAAAGAAGTGAGTGGGAGGAATGTAGAACTTGATGAGGTAATTATACCTTCTCCCAAATTGGAAAGTAGTTCAACACAGAAATCAGTTCGAGTGATGCCTACACCAATTAGTGAGGAAGTTAATGATGATGATCATGAAACTTCAGATCAAGTTACTACCGAACCTCGTAGGTCAACCAGAGTACGTTCCGCACCAGAGTGGTACGGTAATCCTGTTCTGGAAATAATGTTACTAGACCATGACGAACCTACGAACTATGAGGAAGCGATGATGAGCCCAGATACCGCGAAATGGCTTAAGGCCATGAAATCTGAGATGGGATCCATGTATGAGAACAAAGTATGGACTTTGATTGACTTGCCCGATGATCGGTGAGCCATTCAGAATAAAGGGGTATTCAAGAGGAAGACAGACGCTGATAGTAGTGTTACTATCTACAAAGCTCGAATTGTCGCAAAAGGTTTTGACAAGTTCAAGGTGTTGACTATGATTAGATTTTCTCACTCGTATCGATGCTTAAAAGTCTGTCCAAATAATGTTAGCAGTTGCCACATTTTCTGAAATCTGGCAAGTGGATATCAAAACTACATTCCTTAATGGATTTATTAAAGAAGAGTTGTATATGATGCAACCAGAAGGTTTTGTCAATCCTAAAGATGCTAACAAAGTGTGCAAGCACCAGCGATCCATCTATGGACCGGTGCAAGCATCTCGGAGTTGGAATAAACGCTTTGATAAGTTGATCAAAGCATATAGTTTTATACAGACTTGCGGTGAAGCCTGTATTTACAAGAAAGTGAGTGGGAGCACTACAGCCTTTCTGATAAGTATATGTGAATGACATATTGTTGATCGGAAATGATGTAGAATTTTCTGGAAAGCATAAAGGAGTGTTTTAAAGGAGTTTTTCAAAAAAAGACCTCTGTAAAGCTGCTTACATATTGAGCACCAAGATCTATAGATGTAGATCAATACGCTTGATAAGTTTTTTCAATGAGTACATACCTTGACAAGATTTTGAAGGAGTTCAAAATGGATCAGTCAAAGAAGGAGTTCTTTCCTGTGTTGAGAGGTGTGAAGTTGAGTAAAGACTAAAAACCCGACCACGGCAGAAAATAGAAAGAGAATGAAAAGTCATTCCCTATGCCTCAGTCATAGGTTCTATGAAGTGTTCTATGCTATGTACCAGACCTATTGTATACCTTAGCATGATTTTGGCAAGGGTGTACAATAGTGATCTAGGAGTAGATCACTAGACAGCGGTCAAAATTATCCTTAGAGGACTAAGGAAATATTTCTCGGTTATGGAGGTGATAAAAGAGTTCATCGTAAAGAGTTATGTTGATACAAGCTTTTGACACCGATCTAGATGACTCTAAGTCTCTACTAGATACATATTGAAAGTGGGAGCAATTAGCTAGAGTAGCTCCATGCAGAGTATTGTAGACATAGAAATTTGCAAAATACATGCGGATCTGAATGTTGCAGACCCATAGACTAAACTTCTCTCACAATTAAAACATGATCACTCTTTGGGTGTTAATCACATAGCGATGTGAACTAGATTATTGACTCTAGTAAACCCTTTGGGTATTAGTCACATGAAGATGTGAACTAATCACATAAAGATGTGAACTATTGGTGTGAAATCACATGACGATGTGAACTAGATTATTGACTCTACTGCAAGTGGGAGACTGAAGGAAATATGCCCTAGAGGCAATAATAAAGTTGTTATTTATATTTCCTTATATCATGATAAATGTTTATTATTCATGCTAGAATTGTATTAATCGGAAACTTAGTACATGTGTGAAGAAATAGACAAACAAAGTGTTCCTAGTATGCCTCTACTTGACTAGCTCGTTAATCAAAGATGGTTAAGTTTCCTAGCCATAGACATGTGTTTTCATTTGATGAACGGGATCACCTCATTAGAGAATGATGTGATGGACAAGACCCATCTGCTAGCTTAGCACTATGATCGTTTAGTTTATTGCTATTGCTTTCTTCATGACTTATACATGTTCCTACGACTATGAGATTATGTAACTCCCGAATACCAGAGGAACACTTAGTGTGCTATCAAACGTCAAAACGCAACTGGGTGATTATAAAGATGCTCTACAAGTGTCTCCGATGGTGTTTGTTGAGTTGGCATAGATCGAGATTAGGATTTGTCACTCCAAATGTCAGAGAGGTATCTCTGGGCCCTCTCGGTAATGCACATCACTATAAGCCTTGCAAGCAATGTGACTAATGATTTAGTGATGGGATGATGCATTACAAAATGAGTAAAGAGCCTTGCTGGTAATGATATTGAACTAGGTATGATGATACCGACGATCGAATCTCAGGCAAGTAACATACCGATGACAAAGGGAAGAACGTATGTTGTTATGCGGTGTGACCGATAAAGATCTTTGTAGAATATGTGGGAGCCAATATGAGTATCCAGGTTCTGCTATTGGTTATTGACCGGAGATGAGTCTCGGTCATGTCTACATAGTTCTCGAACCCGTAGGGTCCGCACGCTTAACGTTCGATGACGGTCGGTATGATGAGTTTATGTGTTTTGATGTAACAATGATGGTTCAGAGTCCCAGATGAGATCACGGACATGACGAGGAGTCTCGAAATGGTTGAGACATAAAGATTGATATATTGGAAGACTATATTCGGACACCAGAATAGTTCCAAGGTGTATCAGGTATTTTTCGGAGTACCAGGGGGTTACCGGACCCCCCCGGGGGGTTATTGGGCCTCATGGTCCTATTGGTAGAAGAGAGGAGGCAGTCCAAGGTAGGGCGCACACCCCCTAGCCCAAACCGAATTGGACTAGGGGGACCGGGCCCCCTTTCCTTCTCTCCTCCCTCACCTTCCCGATTCTCCTTGTTGGAATAGGAAAGGGGGGGGGGGCGAATCCTACTTGGAGTAGGATTGCCCCCCCATGGCGCGCCTCCTCCACTTGGCCGGCCTCCTCCTCCCTCCCCCCTTTATATACGTTGGAGGGGGCACCCCAAAGACACACCAAAGTTTCTCTTAGCCGTGTGCGGTGCCCCCTCCACAGAAACACACCTCGGTCATATCATTGCAGTGCTTAGGCGAAGCCCTGTGCCGGTAACTTCATGATCACCGTCACCACGCCGTCGTGCTGACGAAACTCTCCCTCGACCTGAGCTGGATCAAGAGTTCGAGGTACGTCGCCGAGTTGAACATGTGCAGATCGCGGAGGTGTCGTATTCGGTACTTGATCGGTTGGATCATGAAGACGTTTGACTACATCAACCACGTTGCTTAACGCTTCCGCTTTTGGTCTATGAGGGTACGTAGACACACTCTCCCCTCTCGTTTCTATGCATCTCCTAGATAGATATTGCGTGATCGTAGGAATTTTTTTGAAATACTGCGTTCCCCAACACAAACACACTCCACAGCTAGCCGAATCCATGGGTACCATCCATACCAACAACAGTCCTGGGGAGTTTCATTTCATTATTATATTTTGATTTGATTTTGAACATGGAACTAGGCATCCCAATTACTAGCCACTTTCTCGTGAACGACAAGAGAATAAACACTCATCATGAGAATAACCCACCTAGCATGGAAGATACTGACATCCCCCAGTTGCTACAAGAGCGATTCAGGCATACAAAACAAATTATTATTTGAAGGTTTAGAGTTTGGAACATGCAAATTTACTTGGAATAGCGGGTAGATACCACATATAGGTAGGTATGATGGACTCATATAGAACAACTTTGGTTTTAAGGAAGTGGATGCACAATAAGTGTTCCCACTTAGTACAAGTGAAGGCTAGCAAAAGGATTGAGGAGCGACCAACTAGAGAGCGACAACGGTTATAAACATGCATTGAGGTTAATCAACATTGAATGCAAGCATGAGTAGGATATAAATCACCATGAACATAAATATCATGGAGGCTATGTTGTTTTTGATTCAACTACATGCGTGAACATGTGCCAAGTCAAGCCACTTGAATCATTAAGAAGAGGATACCATCCTATCATACTACATCATAAACTCTTTAAATGCATGTTGGCACACAAGATGAACTATTATCCACTCCTAGCTAACTAAGCATGGCATGAGTAACTATAATCTCTAATTGTCATTGCAAACATGTTTCGTTCATAATGGGATGAATCAGGAACGATGAGCTAATCATATTTACAAAAACAAAATAGGTTGAGTTCATACCAGCTGTTCTTCATCTTAGTCATTTCAGCAAATATCGTCATTATTGCCTTTCACTTCCATAACCGAACGATGTGAATAATAATAAGAGTGCACATGTCGTGGACTAAGCTGGGATCTACAAACATTTATTCAAAGGAGAAGACAAGGTAATATGGACTCTTTGTTAGATCAACAATAATGCATATGACAACCATTCAACATCTTCATCGTGGTCTTGTCCTTACGACCCAAAGAAAAGAAAATAATTTCAAAGAAACACACTGAAATATTTTTGGAGTTTTTTTCCGATGAAAGTAGAATGAAAATGAGAAAAAACTACTTACACAGTAAATCTCCCAACAAGCATAAGAAGAACGAGAAATCTTTTTGGATTTTTTCTTTTAATACTACAAATAATTGAACTAGAAATAAAAACAAAAAAGAAGCGAGAAATATTTTTGGATTTTATCAAAGTTGTTCAAACACACAAGAAGAAAGCAAGAAAAATAAACTAACATGGATAATACAATGGAAACAGATGAATACTGATACATCTCCAACGTATCTATAATTTATGAAGTATTCATGCCTTGTTTACCAAAAAATTATATGGTTTTGGTATGATTTGCATGGAACTAACCCGGACTGACATTGTTTTCAGCAGAACTACCGTGGTGTTGTTTTTTGTACAGAAATGAAAGTTCTCCAAATGAGTTGAAACTTTTTGATGATTTTTTGGCACAAAAGAGGCACTAGAAGCTTCGTGGGAGGGCCAGAAGAGCCACGAGGTTGGCACAACCCACCAGGGCACACCTGGATCCCAACCCATGTGCAGGTGTATCATGCTCACCTCGAGGCCCATCTTCGCGTGAAACCAACTCCAAAAAATCCTAGAAATACAGAAACCCCTAGAAATAACCCTAGATCAGAAGTTCCGCCGCCGCAAGCCTCTGTAGTCACGTAAAACCAATCTAGACCCTGTTCTGGCACCCTGTCGGAGGAGGAAATCATCACTGGTGGACATCTTCATCATCCCGGCAGCCACCATGATGAGGAGGGAGTAGTCCACCTTCAGGGCTGAGGGTTTGTACCAGTAGCTATGTGTTTAATCTCTCTCTCTCTCTCTCTCTCTCGTGTTCTTGAGATGCCATGATCTTGATGTATGGCGAGCTTTGTTAATATAGTTGGATCATACGGTGTATTCCCCTCTCTATCTTGTTGTGATGAATTGGGTTTTCCCTTTGAGATTTCGTTCTTATCGGATTGAATACTTCTATGGATTTGAGAACACTTGATGTATGTCTTGCTATGAATACTCATGGTGACAATGGTGTATCATATTGATCACTTGATGTGTGTTTTGGCACTCAACTCGCTGATTCCTGAGGTGACATTGGGGTAATCTATGAATAGGGGTTGATGCATGTTCTTGTCTTTGTTTCTTCGGTAGAAATCTTGGGGCACTCTTTGAGGTTGTTTGTGTTGCATTGAGTATTATGAATCTGAGTTTGATGCATATCATATAATCAACTCACGGATACTCGCGGTGACATTGGAGTATCTAGGTGACATTGGAGTTGGTTGATGTGTATCGTATAGTGTTATTTTAGTACGAACTCTTGGATATATCGATCGGAAAGAATAGCTTGGTGTTATTTTAGTACAAACTCTAGGATAGATTGATCGGAAGGAATAGCATTGAGGTGGTTTCGTACCCTACAAACAATTTCTTCTTGTGTTCTCCGCTAGATAGGAACTTTGGAGTGATTCTTCATCGCACGTTGAGGGAAGGTTATATGATCCAATTATATTAGCATTGTTGAGAGATTGCACTAGCGAAAGTACAGACCCTAGGCCTTGTTTCAAGCATTGCAATACCGTTTGTGCTCACTTTTGTTACTTGCTACCTTGCTGTTTTTTTATTGTTCCTATCACAAAAATTAATATCTACTATCATTACTACACTTGTATCACCATATCTTCACCGAAATAGTGCACCTATACAATTTACCATTGTATTTGGTGTGTTGGGGACACAAGAGACTTTTATTATTTGGTTGCAAGGGTTTTTGAGAGAGACCATCTTCATGCTACGCCTCCCATGGATTGATAAACCTTAGGTCATCCACTTGAGGGGAAATTGCTACTGTCCTACAAAACTCTGCGCTTGGAGGCCCAACACAAGTCTAAAAGAACAAGTTGTGTAGTAGACATCAAGCTATTTTCTGGCGCCGTTCCCTGGGAGGTGAGTGCTTGAAGGTATATCTTTAGATCTTGCAATTGAATCTTTTAGTTTCTTGTTTTATCACTAGTTTGGTTTATAAAAGAAAAACTACAAAAAAACGGAATTGAGGTGGTCTCATATTATTCATCTTTATCATGTCTGTATGGAAAATGATGGAAAGGAAAATTGTGCTCAATTTATAGAAGAAGAATTCTATAAAATGTTTGACGAAAAATCTTTGAATGATGAGCATGATTGCAATGTTGTTGGTATGAACTCTTTGAATATCCGTGATGCTAACGATATGCAAAGCTATAAGCTTGGGGATGCTATGTTTGATGAAGATGATAGTTTTAGTCCCCCAAGTTTTGATGAGAAAATGTATTATGATGATAGGATGCCTCCTATTTATGATGATTATATTGATGAAAGTGGATTTGGAGAGGTCATGACTTTGTTCAATGATGAATCCACTATTTTGGAAGATGTTTCAATTGATTATTACAAGAACAAAGTTGCTATCTATGATGATTATGGTGATGACATCAAACACAATAAGTGTCGCACAAGGGGCACTCCCTCATTGTGTCCACGTGGATTTTTTACTATGGCGATAGGAAGAGAAAAAAAGGTGAAAATGCATTGATCCTCTGCTCGTTAACGTGCCTCATTGGAGAACCTACGCACGCGACCTCTTTCTCGGTGGTTTCATCTCGTCCGCCCCCACGGCCCTTGCCCCCTCCGATATTGCTCCGCCCTTGCTGCCTATTCCTCCACCAAATCCACCGCACGAGGGCTAGCCTGCCCGCTCCTCCGTCTCGCGTCTCGTCGCCATGGTCACTGCCCCCGCCGCCGGTGAGGCGACCCCGCTTGTCGTGGATTTGTCATGGCAGATTTCCTTAGTGTGAGGACTTAGTCGTGAGGCCAACACATCTATGTGTTAGCTTGAGAGGGGTTGCGTGGGATGAGAGACGCGAGGTTTTACCCAGGTTTGGCCCCTCACGGTGGAGGTTGATACATCTCCAACGTATCTATAATTTTTGATTGTTCCATGCTATTATATTATCTGTTTTGGATGTTTTATATGCGTTAATATGCTATTTTATATGATTTTTGGGACTAACCTATTAACCTAGAGCCCAGTGCCAGTTCCTATTTTTTCCTTGTTTTAGAGTTTTGCAGAAAAGGAATACCAAACGGAGTCCAAACGGGATAAAACTTTCGCGATGATTTTTCTTGGACTAGAAGACACCCAGGAGACTTGGATTGCAAGTCAGAAGAGCCACGAGGCGGCCACAAGGGTGGAGGGTGCGTCCCCCGACCTTGTGGGCCCCTCGGTGACCCCATGACATAGATTTTCCTCCTATATATATATTCTCAAATACCCCGAAAACTTCCAGGGGAGCCATGAAACCACTTTTCCACCGTCGCAACCTTCTGTACCCGTGAGATCCCATCTAGGGCCTTTTACGGCATCCTGCCGGAGGGGGAGTCAATCACGGAGGGCTTCTACATCAACACCATTGCCTCTCCGATGAAGCGTGAGTAGTTTACCATAGACCTAGGGTCCATAGCTAGTAGCTAGATGGCTTCTTCCCTCTCTTTGATTCTCAATACAAAGTTCTCCGCGATGTTCTTGGAGATCTATTCGATGTAATACTCTTTTGCGGTGTGTTTGCCGTGATCCGCAGAATTATGGTTTTATGATCAGCTTATCTATGAATATTATTTTAATCTCCTCTAAATTCTTTTATACATGCATGATTTTATATCTTTGCAAGTCTCTTCGAACTATCGATTTGGTTTGGCCAACTAGATTGGTTTTTCTTGCAATGGGAGAAGTGCTTAGGTTTGGGTTCAATCTTGCGTTGCTCGATCATAGTGAGAGAAGGGGAACCGACACGTATTGTATTGTTGACATCGAGGATAAAAAGATGGTTTTTTTTGTCATGTTTCTTGAGTTAATTCCTCTACATCATGTCATATTCTTAAGGCGTTACTCCGTTCTTTATGAACTTAATACTCTACATGCATGCTGGATAGCAGTCGATGTGTGGAGTAATAGTAGTAGATGTAGAATCATTTTGGTCTACTTGATATGGACGTGATGCCTATATTCATGATCATTGCCTTAGATATCATCATAACTTTGCGCTTTTCTATCAATTGCTCGGCAGTAATTTGTTCACCCACCGTAATAATTTCCATCTTGAGAGAAGCCTCTCATGAAAGCTATGGCCCCCGGGTCTATTTTCCATCATATAAGTTTCCGATCTATAATTCTAGTTACCTATTTACTTCTTTTGCAATCTTTTACTTTCCGTTCCATAAACCAAAAATACCAAAAATATTACTTTACCGTTTATCCATCTCTATCAGATCTCACTTTGCAAATAACTGTGAAGGGATTGACAACCCCTTTGTCGCGTTTGGTGCAAGTTGGTGTTTGTTTGTGCAGGTATTCGGTGCCTTGTTGTGTTGTCTCCTATTGGATTGATACCTTGGTTCTCAAAAAATGAGGGAAATACTTACTGTACTTTGCTGCATCACCCTTTCCTCTTCAAGGGAAAAACCAACGCAAGCTTAAGAGGTAGCAAGAAGGATTTCTGGCGCCGTTGCCGGGGAGATCTACGCCAAGCCAAGACATACCAAGTACCCATCACTCATCCCTTGCATTACATTATTTTCCATTCACCTCTTGTTTTCCTCTCCCGCACTTCTAAAATGATTTTCAAAAAGATTCGCCTTTTCTTCGCCCCTGTTCCATTCGTCTTCTCCTTTTGTCTTTCTCGCCCCTATGGCTAGTCCTTTCCCCCCTCCTTTGTCTCCTGACTTTGATGTTCTTCACTTCAAACAAAGGCAAGGAGAAAATTTGAAAGATGCTTGGTATAGGATGATGGAATCCTATCGTAATTGCACTATAGATTGAAACTTCAAGATTTTACTGCATAATTTTTATGTTGGGCTAAACATGCCCCACAGGCAACTCTTGGATTTCACTGCTAAAAGAAATTTTACTGAAATTGATCCTAGTACTGCATATGAAATTATAGAGGGAATAGTAGGAATACTACCCCCACAAAAGGGACTATATCATACTCAAGAAGAAACACAAGTTTTTGAGAAACTATGCGAAGTAACATTTTTTTACAAAAGACTCTTGAACCTCTCAAAAATGTTAGTGGAAACCTTCATTGCATGAATATGTTGATCACTCTTTGCAATAAGCGGTTGGATGCTCTAGATCTAAAAATTTCCGAATATGAAGGGAAACGCAAGGAACCCCGTGTTAGTGTCAAAACCGACCGATCTCGGGTAGGGGGTCCTGAACTGTGCGTCTGAGGATCGAAGGCAACATGAGACAAGGGGGACACGATGTTTACCCAGGTTCGGGCCCTCTTAATGGAGGTAAAACCCTACGTCCTACTTGATTGTATTTGATGAGTATAGGGGTTACAAGAGTTGATCTACCTCGAGATCGTAATGGCTAAACCCTAGCTGTCTAGCCTATATGAATTCTGATAGCCTCTACGGACTAAACCCTCCAGTTTATATAGACACCGGAGGGGCCTATGGTTGTATAGATTCGGTTTACAGAGAAAGGAAACTACACATCCGGGCGTTAAGCTTTCCATCCACGCAAAGGAGAGTCCCATCCGGACACATGGGAAGGCCTTCTACCTTGTATCTTCCCGGCCCATCAGTCCGGCTCACAGCACACGGGCCGGACTCTCGAGGACCCCTTAGTCCAGGACTCCCTCAGTAGCCCCTGAACCAGTCTTCAATGACGATGTGTTGGCTCGTAGATTGTCTTCAACATTGCAAGGCGGGTTCCTTCTCCGCATACAAAGCAATCTTATGAGCAAGAGAACTGTATCCGGCTCTGTATAACAGTGACAACCCTCAACCATAAGGGTACAAAATACTTAATAAAAATAAGGTATGTCTACTAACAACTTTTTTGTCACATCTGGCCTTTTTATTATTTCGAACCATTTTTGGCCTCCCGCTCCGTGTTTTGAGGTGCAGCCTCCATTGACATGTCTTGTCAAAGCAGAGATCGTGTCCCCTTATTGTGGGATTTTCATCAATACGGGTTTGGGTAATCCAACCGTGCCATTCGCACGACCCCTTGGGAACAGGCGAGTTTTAAGGCTTGTGGGGGGTGCTTGATATTCACTGCCTATATAAGCGGATAAAGGTCCATCTGTTTACCCCACGCCTTCTTCCATCCTCAGCCTTCCCATCCTCGAGCCCCAGCGCCCAAGATTCAATGTTTTCCACCACCCAACCTCTCCAACCATGTCCCGATCCGGCTCACAGGGCAAGTGGATGGCCTCCTCCATCACGGAGAAGGACATTAAGGAACTCCGGGAGGCGAAGTACTTGACCGCGGAAATCGCACACAGGCTCCCGACCAAAGAGCAAGTCATCCCAACTCCAGAGCCCGGCGAGAGGGTTGTATTCATCCCTCACTTTCTCCGCGGCCTAGGTGTCGGTGTCAAAACCAGCGGATCTCGGGTAGGGTGTCCCGAACTGTGCGTCTAAGTTCGATGGTAACAGGAGACAGGGGACATGATGTTTACCCAGGTTCAGGCCCTCTCTATGGAGGTAATACCCTAAGTCCTGCTGGATTGATATTGATGAATATGAGTATTACAAGAGTTGATCTACCACGAGATCATAATAGTTAAACCCTAGAGGTCTAGCTTGTATGGCTATGGTAATGAATATCTCGCTCTCCGGACTAAGCCCTCTGGTTTATATAAACACCAGGAGGATCTAGGGTTACATAAGGTTGGTCACAAAGAAAGGAATCTACATGTTTGGTTGCCAAGCTTGCCCTCCACGCCAAGGAGAGTCCCATCCGGACACGGGTGCAGTCTTCGATCTTCGTATCTTCACAACCCATTAGTCCGGCCCATGGTTAGCAGGACGGACGCCCGAGGACCCCTTAGTCCAGGACTCCCTTAGTAGCCCCTGAACCTGGCTTCAATGACAAGGTATCCAACGCGTAGATCTGTCTTCGGCATTCCAAGGCGGGTTCCTCCTTCGGAACTCCAAGATAGTCTTCGGATGTATTGAATGTGTCTGGACCTGTAACACACACACCACACACAACCGCAGAGAGAATATAATAATCCACGAGTCCAATCTGCTGACCACTTTTTACAACATGACATTACGTCTGCCTGGTCATAATTTCGAACCGTTTTTTCATCTGCCGCTCCATGTTTCGAGACGCGGCTGCCATTGGCACGTCTTGTCGAAGCAGAGATCGTGTCCCCTTATTGCGGAATTCTCATCAATACAGGCGTGGGTAACCCAACCGTGCCGTTTACACAGCCATCGGGAGTAGGCGAATTCTAAGGCGAGTGGGGAGGCGTTCAATATTCACTGCCCTTATAAGGAGATAAGAATCCCCTTTCTTCTCCCACGCCTTCTCTTCCTCCGCCCTTCCACTCTTGAGCTCCAGCGCCCAAGTTCTCATCTTCTTCCCACTCAAGTTAGCACTCAACCATGTCCGGATCCAGAGGTCAAGGCAAGTGGATGGTCTCCTCTGTCAAGGAGGAGGACATTACTAAGCTTCGGGCGGCTGGGTACCTGGCGAAGGAAATCGCCCATCGTCTTCCAGCCCAGGGGCAAGTCGTCCCCACACCAAAGCCCAATGAGAGGGTGGTATTCATCCCTCATTTCCTCCGCGGGCTAGGGTTTCCACTCCATCCTTTCGCCCGCAGGCTGATGTACTATACGGGATAGACTTCGATGATCTATCCCCGAACTCCTTCCTCAACATCTCGGCGTTCATCGTCGTGTGTGAGGCCTTCCTCCGCATCCAACCCCACTTTGGGCTGTGGCTCAAGGTCTTCAATGTGAAGCCAAAGGTGGTGGATGGCCAGCACGTAGAGTGCGGAGGCGCCATGGTGAGCAAGCTGACTAATGTCTCCTGGCCTAAAGGCACTTTCGTGGAGACTGTCAAGGAATGGCAGAAATGATGGTTCTACATCACAGAACCCCGCGGCGCAAACTGGGCTGCCGCTACCGAGTTTAACTCTGGCGCTCCAATGCGGCTCACCTCCTGGGTTGAGAAGAGCCCGAATTGGTCATCGTTAGATGAGCTGATAGCGCTACAGAAGCGCGTTCAAAGTATGGTGGACAAGGATATCAAGCTTGTCGATATAATCCAGGTGATGCTAGTTTGTCGGATTCTCCTGTGCCAAAGCCGAAGCCGCCCTCTATGGGAGTTTAATTTGAAGAAGCACCATACCCTAAAGAGGCTCTTCAAAACTTCTCACGAAGACGCCTAGAAGTTGCTCTTCAAGGGCAACGAGATACCGCCGGCGACGGATTCGGACCGCGAACATGACATCAATCACCTCGCCAAAGAGGTATGTATTTTTAATGCATCCCCTACTTGCTTGTTTCAAGGATGATATGTAAGCTATTATTATTGCTTCTTCAAGACTGGATGGAGAGGGCAAAGCAGATCCGGTGTCTGGCTCCGCTGCCTGAAGAACCAATCATTCTGCGTTTAGCGAAGATGCTGGTGCCGGCGCCCTATACGGCGCCGGCGAAGAAGGCCATGGGGAAGGCCAAGGGGGTCCGGAGTGGCCCCCGCCGCAAGGGCACTTCGGACGCGACGTCCGAAGATAAGACCCGTTCCTCCGTCGCCGAAGACGACGACGATGAGGAGGAGGAGAGCGACTCTCCCTCTGATGGAGGGAGGAAGAAGAGGGCGGCATCCACAACTCTAGAGGCGGAGGCGCCCAAGAAGGGGAAAGGCCCGCTCGTGGGCAGCTCCGCATGGGACGTCGACAGCAGTCCGGAGCGACGCCCCCGCACTAAGCCTTGGGCCGCATCATAAGTGCTAAGACTCGTATATGCCCATAGATCTAACCTCTCCTCTTTGTTGTATTGACGTGGTTAGTTATGCTATTGCAGTCCGGCCAACGACAGCTCCCAGTGATCCACATCAAGAGGCTCGTTGGACTCAAAGGAGATGGCCAGCGAGAGACCGCCGGCCGCTTACTCTCCCAAGGCCAAGGGAGACGACAAGGTGCTCTCCCAATGGACCTTCCCAGGCCGGGGAGAGGCTCAGGAGGCGCCAGAAGGCAAAGCCTCCGCCGCCGAACACCAGGTGGAGCCAATCCCCATGGAGACTGGGGGTGAGGGCCGTATTCAGTTCGGCCCTCAACTGGACTCGATTCCGGAGACCGATACGGATCCGGAATCCGGCACGCAACCTCCTTCGAAAGAAGGGGTATGCCTATTCCACCGGTGACCCCTGTCCAACCAGGGGCACTAGATAATCTGCTGGAAGCGCTGCGAGGCGCTTCCATTGTGGATGAGCACCATGTTCTTATGGGCACGGTGATTGAAATGGTTCATTCCGCTAAGAGCGGAATAACCAAAGCCTACAGTAGCCTGCTGACAGGTTTTGAGGTAAGCGACGCAAACAAAGAAAATCCCAATGTAGACAGTAGCCCCTGAGACACTATCCGGTGTTCGGAAAGAAAAGCCGGACATAGGATCAATTCTTCACTGCAGGAAACTAACTAAATTGTCTGAAATGAATACGCAGGCGTCGCTGTTGGCCGCCGCCTCACATACTGCCGAGGTCTTCGAACTGAAGTGGAGACTGGAGCAGGCCGAGGAGGAGCTCGGCCAGGTGAGGAGGCAACTCCAAGAAAAACAAGGTATGTGATACCCGTTATGTATTGGAAAAAAGTAAAATGATATGCATTTGACCGAAGTGTCATGATATGTACAGAAGCGACGATTGAGGTCGAGGCCCTGAGAAAGGCCCTGGTCGAAGCCGAGGGGAAGGTTGTCAAGGAGCATGCCGCCCGTGAGAAGCTCAAGGCCCGGGTCAACGAGGTCCAACGGGAGCTCCAGGACGCGGTGAGGAAGTGCGAGAACTTAGAGCACAATGCGTCGGCTCAAGAGGCCGAACTCACGAAGGCTCGTAAGAGTGCGGAGACGGCCCAGAGTGAAGCCTAGGGTGCCCTCTAGGAGATCTAGGACGCCAGGAAGATCGCGGCGGGTAAGGCATTCAATATGCAAAGCAAGACTGTGAATGATAACCCACAAGTATAGGGGATCAACTGTAGCCTCTTTGGATAAGTAAGAGTGTCGAACCCAACGAGGAGCTAAAGGTAGAACAAATATTCCCTCAAGTTCTATCGACCACCGATAGAACTCTACGCACGCTAGACGTTCGCTTTACCTAGAACAAGTATGAAACTAGAAGTACTTTGTAGGTGTTTTTGGATAGGTTTACAAGATAATAAAGAGCGCGTAAATAAAAAGTAGGGGCTGTTTTAGGTAAAGAAGCAATAAAGTTAGTATAGCGAGTGTGGAAAAGTGGTGGTAGGAGTTGTGAAATTGTCCCTAAGAAATTGACTACTTTACTAGACCGATAGCAAGTTTTATGTGGGAGAGGCCACTACTAGCATGTCATCCTTGACATGGAATTGTATGCACTTATGATTGTAACTATTAGAAAGTATCTGCAACTACTAACGTTCATTAAGGTAAAACCAAACCATAGCATTAAGATATATTGGTCCCCCTTCAACCCCGTATGCATCGATTTCTATGCTAGGTTGAAGCTTCTGTCACTCTTGCCCTCCAATACATAGTCCTATCAACATACAACTAACCCTATGGTGTGATCCACGCGCGCGCTCATATGATGGGCACCAAAGGACAACAACATAACCACAAGCAAATTAAACCAATCATAGCAATTCACCAACCACTGATAGGACAACGAAAATCTACTCAGACATCATAGGATGGCAACACATCATTGGATAATAATATGAAGCATAAAGCACCATGTTCAAGTAGAGGGTACAGCGGGTTGCGGGAGAGTGGACCACTGTAGATAGAGAGGGGAAGGTGATGGAGATGTTGGTGAAGATGGCGGAGGTGTTGGTGTAGATTGTGGTGATGATGATGGCCCCTGGCGGAGTTCCGGCGCCACCGGAAGCGAGGGGAAGAGAGCCCCCCTCCTTCTTCTCCTTCCTTGACCTTCTCCCTAGATGGGAGAAGGGTGTCCCCTCTGGTCCATGGCCTCCATGGAGGCGGAGGGGTGAGAGCCCCTCCGATATTGGATCTCTCTCTCTCTCTCTCTCTCTCTCTCTGTTTCTGCGTTCTAGGATTCTGCCCTTTCACCATTTCTTATATATCTGGAGATCCGTAACTCCGATTGTATTGAAACCTTCGCTCCGATTTTTTTCCGAAAATTAGCTTTCTTGCGGCCAAAGAAGAGCAGCAACCGCCTTACGGGGGGGCCACGAGGGTCAGGGGCGTGCCTAGGGGGGCAGGCGCGCCCCCTGCCTCGTGGCCCCCTCGGGCACCGTCTCGCGTTGATTTTCTTCCCATATCTCACAAATATTCCAAAAATATTCTTCGTCCGTTTTTATTCCGTTTGGACTCCGTTTGATATGGATTTTATGTGAAACAAAAAACATGCAACAAACAGGAACTGGCACTAGGCACTGGATCAACATGTCAGTCCCAAAAATAGTATAAAAAGTTGCCAAAAGTATATGAAAGTTGTAGAATATTGGCATGGAACAATCAAAAATTATAGATACGACGGAGACGTATCAACGAAGAGGAACTATCTTTTACTGACCCGGATTCGGAGTTCTCCAGGGGCTTTTGTTAATCAGCCACGCAGTGTGACCGACGCCGCGGAGTTTCTCTGAGCCAAAGAAGGGAGCTCCACGGAGAAGCTGTTCTGGTCGCAATATCTTGCGCCAGAACATCCGGTGCCCTTCAGCAATCACCTAAAATAGTTGGTCGAGCTGCAGAGGGTGGCCAAACTGGCCATGAAGGATTTAATAATCTTGTTGTGGCCAGCCGAAGCTATACCCAATAGTTACTTCGGCCTCGTGAATAGGCTGGTGGATGCCTGTCCTTGGCTGGACGTCATCAAGCGGTCCGTCTGCATCGAAGGCGCGCGTCTGGCCTTCTCCTATGTCAAGGTATGGTGGGCGAAGATGGACGCCGTCAAGTTGGTGACCGAGGGGCCGCCTGAGGGCAAAGAGCACCGCACACCCGAGCGATACTTTGGCAATGTCTTGGAGGGGTCCCGCATTGTTGCGGATCAGTGTGCGAAAGACACGATCTTTGAATGAATGTATTCAAGTTCCTTCTCCCTTGTATGGTAAAACAAAGTGGGTTTGTAACATAATGCTTATTATGTTTTTAAATTTTACCTCCTGCGCGGCTGTGTTATATGAAATCTGAGGGTTAACCAGTCATTGGCTTCTGCCCCCACGTAGGTAGTACGGAGGTGTTCGGGATGGAATCTAAACAATGTTGATCCAATTATATGGTCCTTGAAGGAGTTTTTTAGCGCAACGAACCAGACAACCAGACTAGGCGGCTTTAACGCCCTCACTTAGCCATAGGAGTTCGACAATAAAAACATGGGTGCAGCCCCTAGTATCCGAACTAGGGTGTTATAAGCGTCTGATCGGGAAGTATCGATCCTTCGCGTAATGCGGAAGAAATCTCCAACGATTTGCAACCTCCGAACAGCTGACCGGCTCTCGCCGCATCATGATAGTCAGTTTTCGTCTTTCTCTACTGAGGTGCTCCTTTGGATAAACCAAGGCATAATCGCAGTAATTCTCCCTTTACTACCTTAGCCAATATAGCGGAACGTAAGGTAGCAAGCACAGGAGCCGGGGAACCCAACTATTGACCAAAGACATGATTCGGGCCAATGCATATAATGCTAAATTCGGGGTGCTGAACTATACTTATAAAAAGTGTTCGGACTTTTTTTGTCGTAATGTGGGGTGCTATGAAGCCCCTGGCAAACATCAAATGTACCGAAGTGTACGGGTTCTACCTGATAAAGTTACCAGAAAAGAAAAGACAAAATAGGAAGAAAAAGAAGAACAAGTGATAAGCTAGGACCGTAAAATTTGAGCCACAAACTGTTCTTATTATAATTTCATTGGTGTGTTAAAGCACGTTTATGCAAGTCATGCAATAAGAAGGAGGCTAGTTACTATGCCTTTAACCAAGGGAGAGCTGCACGTGGGTCCTAAAAAACGGGTAGAGTGATCGTTAACGAAACTACCTAGAGAAGTCCCCCATATGCCTGTGCTTCTTGCCGGCTTGGTGTATTTGTCCTTCAAGAGTACCGATGATCAGGCCATCAGATGGGGCCTGCGGGATTGAAACCTGAAAAGGAAACGAATAAAAGTGAAAGTATGTGTGTATCTGGTGTCGGTTGAGCCGTACTGTGGCTCACAAGCTAGCTATGCCTCCGTCGATGCCCATGGAATTTTGAGTGCATAGTTATGTACGCGCGGTATGAATGCCACCACTTGATCGGAACTGAGACGGAGGCCGGATTGCTAGTAGAGCTCCTGATGAGCCGAGCCGTCCTGCTGCAGGGTAGTTTGGATCCTCTTGACGGTTCCGTGGGCTCGGCAGCCGAATAAAGGTTCTGCTTGAGAAGGCTGCTCTGTACTTCTGCTGCTAAGGCAGCTGTGTGCTCTTCTGTACGGAGGGAGCGTTCCATATTTCCATTGATTGTTACGATGCCACGTGGATCGGGCATCTTGAGCTTGAGATAAGCATAGTGTGGCACTGCGTTAAATCGGGCGAATGCGGTTTGTCATAGCAGCGCATGATAGCCGCTGCGAAAGGGGATGATATCAAAGATTAACTCTTCGCTTCGGAAGTTGTCCGGAGATCCAAAGACAACCTCTAGTGTGATTGAGCTCGAGCAGCGGGCCTCTATGCCCGGTATGACTCCTTTAAAGGTAGTCTTTGTGGGCTTGATCTGTGATGGCTTAATGCCCATTTTGCGCACTGTATGCTGATAGAGTAAGTTGAGGCTGCTGCCACCATCCATCAGGACTCGCGTCAGGTGGAACCCATCAATTATTGGGTCCAGGACCAGTGCGGCTGAACCGCCGTGATAGATACTGGTCGGATGATCCTGGTGATCAAAAGTGATCGGGCATGACGACCATGGATTAAATTTTGGGGCGACTGGTTCTATCGCGTAGACGCCCCTAAGTGTGCGCTTGCACTCCCTCCTGGGGATGTGTGTAGCATATATCATGTTCACCGTTTTGACATGAGGGGGAAACTTCTTCTGTACCCCTGTGTTTGGCTGCAGGGGCTCCTCGTCATCATCCTCACTCTGTGATCCCTATTCCTTATTCTCGGCATTTAACTTGTCGACTTGCTTAAAAACCCAACAATCTCTGTTGGTATGGTTGGCTGGTTTGTCTGGGGTGCCATGGATTTGGCACGGACGGTCGAGTATGCGGTCCAGGCTGGATCGTCCCTGATTGTTTCTCTTGTACGGTTTCTTCCGCTGGCTGGACTTGGAGCCGCTGAATCTGGCATTGACTGTAGTGTCGTCGGTATTATTACCATTGCTTAGGTGTTTGTGCCTGTTACGTCGGAGCTTGCCGTTGCTGTTTTTGGCCTCAGAGGGGCCTACGTCGCTGGCCGTATTTTTACTACGAGCCAGCCAGCTATCCTCACCCGCACAAAAGTGGGTCATAAGTGCCGTGAGGGCTGCCATAGATTTCGGCTTTTCTTGGCCGAGGTGGCGGGCGAGCCATTCGTCGTGGATGCTATGTTTAAAGGCCGCTAGAGCTTCGGCATCCGGATAGTCGACGATCTGGTTCTTTTTGGTTAGGAACCTAGTCTAAAATTTCCTGGTAGACTCTCCAGGTTGTTGGACTATGTGGCTTAAGTAATCGACATCTAGTGGCCGGACATATGTACCTTGGAAGTTGTCGAGGAAGGCTTCTTCCAAGTCCTCCCAGCTGCCGATAGAGTTTTCAGGCAGAATGTTTAACCAGTGCCGTGCTGGCCCTTTGGCTTTAGTGGGAGCTATTTGATAGTGTGGAGGTCATCTCCATGAGCCATGTGGATATGGAGAATAAAATCCTCGATCCATACCGCGGGGTTAGTTGTTCCGTCGTATGATTCAATGTTAACAGGTTTGAACCCTTCGGGGAATTCGTGATCCATTACTTCATCCAGAAGCAAAGAGGGTGTGCGGCGCCTCTATATCGGGCCGCGTCGCGACGTAGCTCCGATGGAGTCCGTCTGCGGTTGTCGGCTCGGGTGTGACTAGGTTTGTCACGTCCGAATAGGTAGCCATCATCACGTGTTGAGGAACGTCCTCGCGATCCATTAATTGATCGGGTATATCCTGCTCTACTATCCAGGGTCTGCCGGAGGTCGTGTGTATGACCCCAAACTATTTTGTCTCTGTTTTTTCATGGCGGCGGGGCGGGCTGCTGTTCGGCTTGAGTTGCCGCTATATCCCGACCACAAGGTGGTCAGTCTGCCGCACTGTGCTGACCGCGTAGTGTTCAGTCGTCCGCATTACGCGAGGGAAGTATGGGCTCCGGCGCCTCTTCGTCGAACTGAGGTAGCAATCTTCGTTTTGGGTAACTCTTGGTTGGGCGTCTGAGGTCGTATTCTTCGGCTGCCAGAACGTCAGTCCACCTGTCGACGAGCAGATCTTGGTCAGCTTGAAGCTGCTGCTGCTTCTTTTTCAGGCTCCTTGCAGTGGCTATTAGCTGGCTCTTGAAGCGTTCCTGCTCCAGAGGTTCCTTAGGCATGATGAAATCCTCGGTGCCGAGGCTCGCCTCATCCTCGGAGAGCGGAAGATAATTACTGTCCTCCAAGCCCTCCTGTGTGGCCTGTTTATCAGGGCTAACCTGCTGTCACACCCTCGATGTGACTATAGCTCCCACGTGTCGAGGCACGACTTAGAGACATAATCGCATTGAAGGCATATGTCGCAAGTTAGGCAATCTTCACAACATCCCATGTAATATAAATAATAAAGGGGAGATAACATAGTTGGCTTACACTCGCCACGTCAATCAAGTACATAAATAACATTACATCATCCAAACACTCATGGCCCGACTACGGCGCCAAAATAAAAGAGAACCCGACATGCGGCACAGTCCCAATCACCCCCAACTGGGCACCACTACTGATCATCAGGAAAGGAAACATAGTAACGTTGAGAGTCCTCATCGAACTCCCACTTGAGCTCAAGCGCGTCTCTTGGAGCGGAATCACCAGGCCCTGCATCTGGTGTAATAGTAATCTGTGAGCCACAGGGACTCAGCAATCTCGCACCCTCGCGATCAAGACTATTTAAGCTTATAGGTAAGGCAAGGTAAATATGTGGAGCTGCAGCAAGCGACTAGCAAAATATGGTGGCTAACTTATTCGCAAAAGAGAGCGAGAAGAGGAGGCAAAGCGCAAGCGAGAAACTAGAGAACAACCTGCGCAAACATTACTCCAACACCGTGTCCACTTCCCGGACTCCGCCGAGAAGAGGCCATCACGGCAACACACTCAGTTGATTCATTTTAATTAAGTTAAGGTTCAAGTTATCTACAACCGGACATTAACAAATTCCCATCTGCCCATAACCGCGGGCACGGCTTTCGAAAGTTCAAATCCCTGAAGGGGAGTCCCAACTTAGCCCATGACAAGCTCTCACGGTCAACGAAGGAATAGACCTCCTCCCAAGACGATCCGATCAGACTCGGTGTCTCGGTTCTTCAAGACACTTCGACAGGTTAAAACAAGACCAGCAACACCGCCTGAATGTGCCGACAAATCCCGATAGGAGCTGCACATATCTCGTTCTCAGGGCACACTCAGATGAGCCAGACGTCGGGTAGGCCAGCCCAGAGTTGCCCCTGGTAGCCCCGGACATCGCTCAGTTGGACCAACACTTAGAGGAGCACTGGCCCGGGGGGGTTAAAATAAGATGACCCTTGAGTCTGCAGAACCAAAGGGAAAGAAAAGGCTAGGTGGCGAAAGGTAAAACCAATTTTGGGCATTGCTGGAAAAGCTTTAATCAAGGCGAACTATCAAGGGGTTCCCATTATAACCCAACCACGTAAGGAACGCAAAATCCGGGAACATAACACCGATATGACGGAAACTAGGGCGGGAAGAGTGGAACAAAACACTAGGCAAGAGGCCGAGCCTTCCACCATTTACCAAGTATATAGATGCATTAAGATAACATAGCAATATAATGATATCCCAACAAGTAAATAAATGTTCCAACAAGGAACGGGCTCCAATCTTCACCTGCAACTAGCAACGCTATAAGAGGGGCTGAGCAAAGCGGTAACATAGCCAATCAACGGTTTGCTAGGACATGGTGGGTTAAAGGTTTGACATGGCAATTTGGGAGGCTTGAAAGCAAGTGGTAGGCATCGTAGCAATGGCATAGCAAAAGAGCGAGCAAACTAGCATAGCAAAGATAGTAGTGATTTCGAGGGTATGATCATCTTGCCTGCACAGTTGTTAGAGTTGACTGGATCCTCGAAAGCAAACTCAACGGGCTCCTCGTTAGCGAACTCGTCTCCCGGATCTACCCAAACAAGACAAAAAAGCAACAAGGACACAATCAACCACGTGCAAGGATCAACCAAGATGGTGCAAAGATGATATGCTATGCGGGATGCGATGCGGGATGCAAAATGCAAGATATGACAGGAAATGCAAGATCCTGGCCTCAACATGGAAATCCAAGTGTGCCATTGGAAAGATGAGATGAAATCGCTTGAAAACGATATAAAGAACACCGGAATCGGAGTTACGGTTTGGAAATGGCAAGCGATTCAAATATGACACCGGTCTGCGATTTACAGCAAGTAGCCATCTAAATGCAATGAGATGAGCAAGCTACAGCACCCAAACATGACAACAAAATACATGGCAGGGATGCATACAAGATGCTTAACAAAAGTCTAGCACTGAGCTCCGGCCAATTCATCCATTAACAGGTTCAAACAAGCATTGCAAAAATGCATATGGCAAACAGATCTCAGACTTGGTGAAATTAACACTTGTCTGGAATTTCAGATCAGGTAGCACTCTTCGGAGCCACAAAACTACATGCTACAGGAGCTGAACATGGCAAAGTAAAGCATGGACTGGAGCTACTCAAAGAGCTTAACAAAAGTCCCTTAGCGAGCTTGAGCCAAAAGGGATCAGAAAATACAATTGCAAGCATGTGAACATAGCAAAAACATAATCAGTTTTCAGACTTAGTGAAAACTGACACATGCTGAAACATAACTCAAGTAGGCATGTTTACGAGCTCGATGCACTCACTACAGTGCAAGTCATGACAAGATAAGCATACATCCATCAAGAACACACAAAATGCAAGCTAGACATGGCAAGAACAATAGCATAGCATGCGCGGATCAACTACAACATCATCGGCAAAAATGCAAACAAGTTGACAATCTGCCGAGATTCACAAAGTAGCAAAAGTAGAGCTCGATTGACTCAAGCTAGGGTGCTCCATAAATGCAACAAAAGACATGGATGGATAGAGCACTACAATATTAACAAAACATCCTTACTGATCATCCTCAAAAGAGGCACGGATCACTAGGAAACAACATGAACATATGGCATGATGAGATAAACAGCTCAAGGACTTTGTGGAATTGCTAAGTCCCTGAAAACAGAATTAGCAAGTGCACCACTTTGCAAGCTTGCACTAGTCACCACATACAACACAAAAATGCATGGGTTGCACCTCTGGAAAGATGACAAAACCCTTAACAAAACATATGTAGAGCATCAGGGCATACCATGCACACATTAATCATGGCAAAAATGACAAAAAGCTAAATGGAATAGCAGATCTGACAATTATCTCAAGTAGCCCTCTTATAACAGCATTTCGGGCATCAAGATGAACTCAAATGAAAATTATGCAATGGAATAAAATGATGTACTCTCTGAGATGAACATTTTGATATGCTATCTGCATGAATCGGCGCTACGGATGCAAAGTTACGGGGCTATGAACATCAGCACATGGATCTGGAATTTCAGGACTTAGACAAAAAAATCAACCTAGGGTTCATTGTTCATCCGGATCGGGATCTGGCGCACGAAACGAGGTTGACCGGAGAAAAAGCGGCCAGCGGGGCGAGGTCGCCAGACCGGCCGGACGGCGCCCGCGTCGGAGAGGAGGCGTGGAGGAGCATGGCGGCTCCGGGCGGCGGACGGCGCCGGACAGGGTCGGAGGTGGCCGGCGTCGGTGGCGCGCAGTCCGCGGCGGCGAGGTGGCGGTGGAGGCGGCCGGCGGCGATGGCGCGCAGCCTGCGGCGGCGAGGTGGCGGCGGAGGCGGCCAGCGGCGAGGTGGAACAGGGCGGCGGGCGGAGGAGCGGCGGCTGGAGCTCGCTGGCTCGGGAGGAGGAGGCGGAGCCCGGGCGCGGCGCGGGGAGGGCCGGCCTCGGGCCCGTGCGGGCCGCGGCGGCGGCGGTGGCCGGGTGCCATTTGGCGGGCGGAGACAGGCCGGGGGGAGCGGGGCGGACACGTCCGTCCGTGGAATTTTTGTCCGGCGGCGGCAGCGAGGGGATTTTTAGGGTTTCGGGGAGGAAGGAGATCCAAATTTCGGGGGGGGGGGGTGTTTAAATAGGCATAGAGGGAGCTAGGAGAGTCCAAATGAGGTGCGGTTTTCGGCCACGCGATCATGATCGAACGATCTAGATAATGGAGAAGGCTTAGGTGGGTTTTCGGGCCAAATTGGAGGGGTGTTGGGCTGCAACACACACGAAGCCTTTTCGGTCCCTCGGTTAACCATTGGAGTATCAAACGAAGTCCAAATGATACGAAACTTGACAGGCGGTCTACCGGTAGTAAACCAAGGCCGCTTGGCAAGTCTCGGTCCAATCCGGAAATGTTTAATCCCCACACACGAAAGAAAGGTAGAATTGACCACCGAAGGAGAACGAAGCGCCGGAATGCAAAACGGACAACGGGGAAAATGCTCAAATGCATGAGATGAACACGTATGCAAAAGCAATGCACATGATGACATGATATGAAATTCATGACAACGACAACAACACACAGAGACAAAACCCGAACCTGAGAAAATAAAATAACTTAACGCCGAAACGGCAAGAGTTGGAGTACAAATCGGGAAAGTTACATCCGGGGTGTTACACCTGCCCATCTTCCCATTCATCCTTTTCGGTAGCTGCGTCAATAGGGTGTTCGTTGTCTTCGGCACCTTCTGGGGCGTTATCTTCTCCTGTGCCGGTGTCGCTATCTTTACTGCAGCGTGACTTAGAGCGGCGCCGCTGATGCCAGCATTTCGATTGTATCTCAGGAGGTTTATCCTCAACTGGATCTTCCTTGTCATCGGCGGTGTTCTCCTTTGGTGCATCCACCATGTATACATCGTACGAGGAAGTGGCCGTCTAGCGTCCGGAGAACTGCGGGTCCTGGGCCTATTCTTCTCTGGCATCATCGTCCATACCGTCGATGTCATCGGAGCCGTAATCGAGCATGCCGGTTAGGTCTTCGACAGTGGCTATAAAGTGGGTGGCGGGTGGGGAGCGAAATTCCATGTCATCACCTTCTAGTTCGAACCGGATATAGTTCGGCAGTGAGTCCCCCGCCAAGGACAGGTTCTTTAATGAGCTTAGCACATCGCCCAAGGGTGAGTGCTGGAAGATGTCTGCGGTGTTGAACTCGAAGATCGATAAACGATCAACTTCGGCATCTGTGGACTCACATGGTTCGGAACTTACACCCAGAGACGAGTCCGGGGTTCCGGTGACACAAATATTGTGTGAGTTTAAGTCCATGTGCGGCTCCAACGCCGGGGAATCTGTGGCCTCCGTGGTGGGGTTGAACCTCCAGTCCTTAGATGGCGCCGTATGCTCCAGATCTAAGGCTAGAGCAGTTACAGGAATTATCTCCCGAATGTGGTCTGATGACAGATTTAGGTCATGTTCATCGAGGTGACCAGGAGAGATCGCCGCGGTCTCGAATCCAGTGAAGATCGAATCTCCACGGATGTCCGCGGCATAGTTCAAGCTCCCAGATTTGACATGATGGCCAGGGGCGTAGCTATCGATCTGCTCTAGATGGCCAAACAAGTTGGCCCGCACTGCGAAGCCGCCAAACACGAAAATCTGTCCGGGGAGGAAGGTTTCTCCTTGGACAGCGTCATTCTTGACGATTGAAGGGGCCATCAAACCTTTTGAGGATGACATAGTGGAACTCTCAATGAAAGCACCAATGCCGGTGTCAAAACCGGCGGATCTCGGGTAGGGGGTCCCGAACTATGCGTCTAAGGTCGATGGTAACAGGAGACAGGGGACACAATGTTTACCCAGGTTCGGCCCCTCTCTATGGAGGTAATACCCTACGTCCTGCTTGATTGATATTGATGAATATAAGTATTACAAGAGTTGATCTACCACAAGATCGTAATGGCTAAACCCTAGAGGTCTAGCTTGTATGGCTATGGTAATGAATATCTCCCTCTCCGGACTAAGCCCTCTGGTTTATATAAACAGCAGGAGGATCTAGGGTTACATAAGGTCAGTTGCAAAGAAAGGAATCTACATGTTTGGTTGCCAAGCTTGCCCTCCATGCCAAGAAGAGTCCCATCCAGACACGGGTGCAGTCTTTGGTCTTCGTATCTTCACAATCCATCAGTCCGGCCGATAGTTAACAGGCCGGACGCCCGAGGACCCCTTAGTCCAGGACTCCCTCACTAGGGTTTCCACTTCACCCTTTTGTCCACGGCCTCATGTTCTATTACGGGCTAGATTTCCATGATCTAGCCCCAAACTCCTTCCTCCACATCTCGGCATTTATCATCGTGTGCGAGGTGCTCCGTCGCATTCCACCCCATTTCGGCCTATGGCTCAAAGTCTTCAACATAAAGCCGAAGGTGGTTGACGGGCAACACGCCGACCGCGGCGGTGCCATGGTGAGCAAACTTCCCAACACCACTTGGCCCAAAGGAGCTTTCATGGAGATCGTGAAGGTGTGGCAGCAGGAGTGGTTCTACATCATCGAACCCCGCGGTACCAAATGGGCGGTCGCTCCTGAATTTAGAACTGGGCCCCCTATGCGACTCACATCTTGGACCAACAAGGGTCCGGACTGGGGGTCGACCGACGAAGTGATGATGCTGCAAAAGCGCATGAAGAGTATGATAAATAAGCACACCAGCCTCACCGATGTGATTCAGGTGATGCTCTTCCGCCGGATCCTCCCATGCCAACGCCGACCTCTCCGCATGTGGGAATTTAATCCGGATGGCCCCCGGACCCTACAGCGCTTCCTCGGTACTACACACGAAGAGATCTGGAAACTTCTTTTTAAGGCCCAAAAGTCATGGCCGGAGAAGACCGAAGATATTGTTCTTGACAGCGCGAATCCGGCTACTGAGGTAAGATTCTTACTTCCGAACATAATTTCGGTCCATAAGTCAAAGGGTATACTAAGATGCCCATTCCTTATTCAGGGCTGGACAACGAAGGCGGAGTGGATCAGGTGTCCAGCGCCACTACCGAAAAACCCAGCCACTCCTCTGTTAACGAGGATGCTGGTCCTGGCACCTTATCAGGCGCCAGAGAAGAAGGGCAAGGAAGCCAAATGTGGCCTCTGCTGTAAAGGCACTTCAGACGTTGTGTCCGGAGATACTGAAGCTCTCTCCTCCGATGAGGGAGATTAAGATGAAGAGGAGGAGGAAGAAGAGATAAATTATCCCCTTAAGGGGAGGAAGAAGAAAAGGGCGGCCTCTATAGACCCAGAGGCGGAGGCGTCCAAGAGGGGAAGATATCCCTCTCGGACGGTCGGATTCGGATGCCGAAGCCATCCCCGAGTGGCGCCCCAGGTTGAAGCCCCTGGCCGCATCGTAAGTATCCAAGGATACTGTACCTATATCCGATTTTTATGATTGTAATTCTAACACATTTGTATTGTGTGCCTCAGTCCGTCCCGCAAACTCCCCCAATTATCATTATCTTTGGGGAACTCGCGAGAGCCGGGGATGGTGGAGAGCGAGACGCCTCCGCGAGCCTCCCCACCAACCTCTACAGACGACACCGAAGTGTTGCCCAAAGAGCCTCTCCAAGCCATGGAGAGGTGCGGGAGGCCGCCAAGATGGTGCCTGAGGGTAACACCTCGGCTGCCGAGAATAAGGGGGAACCAACCCCTATGGAGACTGATGACGGGGGCCATGACCAATCCGGCCCCCAGCCGAACACCATTCCGGAGACCCATACGGCTCCAGAATCGAGCGAGCAACACCTTTGAAGGAGGGGGAGCGTCGACTCCACCGACGACCTCCATCAATCCGGAGGCGCCGGACACTTTGGTGGAAGCACTTTGACGCGCTTCCGTCGTGGAGGAGCACCGTACCCTGAAGGGTACAGTGGTTTAGAAGATTTAGTCCGCCAAGAGCGGGTTGAACGAAGCCTTCACCAGCCTACTGACGGGCTTTGAGGTATGCAACATAATATGCCTTTTTATATGAAGGAAATATGCATGTATACAGATAGTAGCCCCTGAGACTCTATTTGGTTATAGAAAAAAGCCGAACAGAGGATCAAATGATTATCGAAGAAGGTAACGTACATATCTATTGAATGAACATGCTTCCCTATGTTCGGGAACACAGTATTTCAAAACAATTTACCTACGATCATGCAAGATCTATCTAGCAGATGCATAGCAACAAGAGGGGAGAGTGTGTCCACATACCCTCATAGACAGAAAGCGGAAGCGTTTAGTAACACAGTTGATGTAGTTGAACGTCTTTGCGATCCAACCGATCCAAGCACCGAACATATGGTACCTCCGTGTTCAGCACACGTTCAGCTTGATGACGTCCCTCGATATCTTGATCTAGTTGAGGGTGCGAGAGAGTTCCGCCAGCATGACGGCGTAGCAATGGTGATGATGAAGTTACCGGCGCAGGGCTTCGCTTAAGCACTACGACGATATGACCGAGGTGTGTAACTGTGGAGGGGGCACCGCACACGGCTAAGACAAATCATGGAGAGCCTTTGGGGTGCCCCTGCCCACGTATATAAAGGAGGGTGGGAAAGAGGCCGGCCCTCCTAGGGGCGCGCCAAGTGTACGGAGTCCTACTAGGACTTAGGATTCCCTTTCCTTTTCGGAGTAGGAAAGAAGGAAAGGAGGGAGAGGGAGAAGGAAAGCGTGGGCCGCACCCCCACCCCTTATCCAATTTGGTTTGGGCAGGGGGTAGGCGCACGCCACCTCGTGGCCCTTCTTCCCTCTCTCCACTAAAGCCCAATAAGGCCCATTAACTTCCCCCGGCTAATCCCGTAACTCTCAGGTACTCCGAAAAATACCCGAATCACTCGGAACCATTTCGATGTCCAAATATAGCCTTCCAATATAAAAATCATTACCTCTCGACCATTTTGAGACTCCTAGTCACGTCTGTGATCTTATCTGGGACTCCGAACAAACTTCGGTTCATCAAATCACATAACTCATAATACAAATCATCATCGAACGTTAAGCATGCGGACCCTACGGGTTCGAGAACTATGTAGACATGACCGAGACACATCTTCGGTCAATAACCAATAGTGGAACCTGCATGCTCATATTGGTTCCTACATATTCAACGAAGATCTTTATCGGTCAAACCGCATAACAACATACGCTGTTCCCGTTGTCATTGGTATGTTACTTGCCCGAGATTCGATCATCGGTATCCTCATACCTAGTTCAATCTCGTTACCGGCAAGTCCCTTTACTCATTCCGTAATGCATCATCCCGTAACTAACTCATTAGTCACATTGCTTGCAAGGCTTATAGTGATGTGCATTACCGAGAGGGCCCAGAGATACCTCTCCGATACACGGAGTGACAAATCCTAATCTCCATCTATACCAACTCAACAAACACCATCGGAGACACCTACAGAGCATCTTTATAATCACCCAGTTATGTTGTGATGTTTGATAGCACACAAGGTGTTCCTCCGATATTCGGGAGTTGCATAATCTCATAGTCAGAGGAACATGTAGAAGTCATGAACAAAGCAATAGCAATAAAACTAAACGATCATTATGCTAAGCTAACGGATGGGTCTTGTCCATCACATAATTCTCCTAATGATGTGATCCCGTTCATCAAATGACAGCACATGTCTATGGTTCGGAAACTTAACCATCTTTGATAAACGAGCTAGTCAAGTAGAGGCATACTAGGGACACTTTGTTTTGTCTATGTATTCACACATGTATCAAGTTTCTGGTTAATACAATTCTAGCATGAATAATAAACATTTATCATGATATAAGGAAATATAAATAACAACTTTATTATTGCCTCTAGGGCATATTTCCTTCAGTCTCCCACTTGCACTAGAGTCAATAATCTAGTTCACATCATCATGTGATTTAACACCAATAGTTCACATCTTTATGTGATTAGTTCACATCGCCATGTGACTAATACCCAAAGGGTTTTACTAGAGTCAATAATCTAGTTCACATCGCTATGCGATTAACACCCAAAGAGTACTAAGGTGTGATCATGTTTTGCTTGTGAGAGAAGCTTAGTCAATGGGTCTATCACATTTAGAGTCATATGTATTTTTCAAATTTTCTCTGTCTACAATGCTCTACATGGAGCTACTCTAGCTAGTTGCTCCGACTTTCAATATGTATCCAGATTGAGACTCAGAGTCATCCGGATCGGTGTAAAAGCTTGCATCGATGTAACTCTTTACGAAGAACTCTTTATCACGTCCATTATCGAGAAACATATCCTTATTCCACTAAGGATAACTTTTGACCGCTGCCCAGTGATCCACTCCTGGATCACTATTGTACCCTCTTTACAAACTCATGGTGAGGTACACAATAGGTCTGGTACGCAGCATAGCATACTTTATAGAACCTATGACTTGAGGAGTAGGGAATGACTTCTCATTCTCTTTCTATTTTCTGCCGTGGTCGGGTTTTGAGTCTTTACTCAACTTCACACCTTGCAACACAGGCAAAAACTCTTTCTTTGACTGTTTGATTTTGAACTACTTAAAAATCTTGTCAAGGTATATACTCATTGAAAAAACTTATCAAGCGTCTTGATCTATCTCTATAGATCTTGATCCTCAATATGTAAGCAACTTCACCGAGGTCTTTGTTTGAAAAACTCCTTTCAAACACACCTTTATGCTTTCCAGAAATTTCTACATCATTTCTGATCAACAATATGTCATTCGCATATACTTATCAGAAAGGCTGTAGTGCTCCCACTCACTTTATTGTAAATACAGGATTCACCGCAAGTCTGTATAAAACTATATGCTTTGATCAACTCATCAAAGCGTATATTCCAACTCCGAGATGCTTGCACCAGTCCATAGATGGATTGCTGGAGCTTGCACACTTTGTTAGCACCTTTAGGATTGAGAAAACCTTCTGGTTGCATCATATACAACTCTTCTTTAATAAATCTATTAAGGAATGCAGTTTGGACATCCATTTGCCAGATTTCATAAAACGCGGCAATTTCTAACATGATTCGGACAGACTTTAAGCATCGATACGAGTGAGAAAATCTCATCGTAGTCAACATCTTGAACTTGTCGAAAACCTTTTGTGACATTTCGAGCTTTGTAGATAGTAACACTACTATCAGCGTCTGTCTTCCTCTTGAAGATCCATTAATTCTCAATGGCTCACCGATCATCGGGCAAGTCAATCAAAGTCCACACTTTGTTCTCATACATGGATCCCATCTCAGATTTCATGGCTTTAAGCCATTTCGTGGAATTTGGGCTCATCATCACTGCCTCATAGTTCGTAGGTTCATCATGGTCAAGTAACATGACCTCCAGAACAGGATTACCGTACCACTTTGGTGCGGATCATACTCTGGTTGACCTACGAGGTTCGGTAGTAACTTGATCTGAAGTTTCATGATCATCATCATTAGCTTCCTCACTAATTGGTGTAGGAATCACTGGAACTGATTTCTGTGATGTACTACTTTCCAATTCGGGAGAAGGTACAATTACCTCATCAGGTTCTACTTTTCACCCACTCACTTCTTTTGGGAGAAACTCCTTCTCTAGAAAGGATCCATTCTTAGCAACGAATATCTTGCCTTTGGATCTGTGATAGAAGGTGTACCCAACAGTTTCCTTTTGGGTATCCTATGAAGACGCATTTCTCCGATTTGGGTTCGAGCTTATCAGGTTGAAGCTTTTTCACATAAGCATCGCAGCCCCAAAATTTAAGAAATGACAGCTTAGATTTCGTGCCAAACCATAGTTCATACGGTGTCATCTCAATGGATTTAGATGGTGCCCTATTTAACATGAATGCAGTTGTCTCTAATGCATAACCCCAAAATGATAGTGGTAAATTGGTAAGAGACATCATATATCGCACCATATCTAATAAAGTACGGTTACAAAGTTCGGACACACCATTATGCTGTGGTGTTCCAGGTGGCGTGAGTTGCGAAACTATTCCACGTTGTTTGAAATGAGGACCAAACTCATAGTTCAAATATTCGCCTCCACAATCAGATCGTAGAAACTTTATTTTCTTTTTACGATGATTTTCCACTTCACTCTAAAAATTCTTTGAACTTTTTCAAATGTTTCAGAATTGTGTTTCACTAAGTAGATATACCCATATCTGATCAAATCATTTGTGAAGGTCGGAAAATAATGATACCCGCCGCGAGCCTCAACATTCATCGGACCGCATACATCAATATGTATTGTTTCCAATAAGTTAATGGCTCGCTCCATTGTTCCGGAGAACGGAGTCTTAGTCATCTTGCCCATGAGGCATGGTTCGCGAGCATCAAGTGATTCATAATCAAGTGATTCCGAAAGTCCATCCGCATGGAGTTTCTTCATGCGCTTTACACCAATATGACCTAAACGGCAGTGCCACAAGTATGTTGCACTATCATTATCAACTTTGCATCTTTTGGCATCAATATCGTGAATATGTGTATCACTACGATCGAGATTCAATAAACCATTCACCTTTGGTGTATGACCACAGAAGGTTTTATTCATGTAAACAGAACAGCAATTATTCTTTGACTTAAATGAATAAGCGTATTGCAATAAACATGATCCAATCATATTCATGCTCAACGCAAAAACCAAAAAATATTTATGTAGGTTCAACACTAATCCCGAAGAAACAGAGAGTATGCGATGGTGATCTTATCAACCGTGGAATCACTTCCAACACACATCGTTGCCTCACCCTCAACTAGTCTCTGTTCATTTTGTAACACATGTTTCGAGTTACTAATCTTAGCGAATGAACCGGTATCAAATACCCTATTACTATGAACACTAGTAAAGTACATATCAATAACATGTATATCAAATATACCTTTCACTTTGCCATCCTTCTTATCCACCAAATACTTGGGGCAGTTCCGCTTCCAGTGACCAGTCCCTTTGTAGTAGAAGCACTCGGTTTTAGGCTTAGGTCCAGACTTGGGCTTCTTCCCGGGAGTAGCAACTTGCTTGCTATTCTTCTTGAAGTTCCCCTTCTTCCTCTGCCCTTTTTCTTGAAACTAGTGGTCTTGTTAACCATCAACACTTGATGCTCCTTTTGATTTCTACCTCCGCAGCCTTTAGCATTGCGAAGAGCTCAAGAATTTTCTTTTCTATCCCTTGCATATTATACTTCAACACGAAGTTCCAGTAACTTGGTGATAGTGACAAGAGAACTCGGTAAATCACTATCTTGGAAGATTAGCTCCCACTTGATTCAAGTGATTGTAGTACTCAGACATTCTGAGCACATGCTCACTGGTTGAGCCATTCTCCTCCATCTTGTAGGCAAAGTACTTGTCAGATGTCTCATACCTCTCGACTCGGTCATGAGTCTGAAATACCAATTTCATCTCTTGCAACATCTTATATGTTCCGAGGCGTTCAAAACGTTTTTGAAGTCCCAGTTCTAAGCCGTAAAGCATGGTGCACTAAACTATCAAGTAGTCATCATACTGAGCTTGCCAATCGTTCATAATGTCTGCATCTACTCCTGCAATAGGTCCGTCACCTAGCGGTGCATCAAGGACATAATTCTTCTGTGAAGCAATGAGGATAATCCTCAGATGACGGATCCAGTCCGCATCATTGCTACTATCATCTTTCAACATATTTTTCTCTAGGAACATATCAAAAATAAACGTGGAGCTATAATGTGAGCTATTGATCTACAACATAATTTGCAAATACTATCAGGACTAAGTTCATGATAAATTAAGTTCAATTAATCATATTACTTAAGAACTCCCACTTAGATAGACATCCCTCTAGTCATCTAAATGATCACGTGATCCATATCAACTAGACCATGTCCGATCATCACGTGAGATGGAGTAGTTTTCAATGGTGAACATCTCTATGTTGATCATATCTACTATATGATTCACGTTCGACCTTTCGGTCTTAGTGTTCCAAGGCCATATGTTCATATGCTAGGCTCGTCAAGTTTAACCCAAGTATTCTACATGTGCAAAACTGTCTTGCACCTGTTGTACGTGAATGTAGAGCTTATCACACCCTATCATCACGTGGTGTCTCAGCACGAAGAACTGTCGCAACGGTGCATACTCAGGGAGAACACTTATATCTTGAAATTTTAGTAAGGGATCATCTCATAATGCTACTATCGTACTAAGCAAAATAAGATGCATAAAAGATAAAATCACATGCAATCAAAATATGTGACATGATATGGCCATCATCATCTTGTGCCTTCGATCTCCATCTCCAAAGTACCGTCATGATCTCCATGATCTTGATCTCTATCAACGTGTCGTCACATGGTCGTCTCGCCAACTATTGCTTTTTCAACTATTGTTATCGCATAGCGATAAAGTAAAGCAATTATATGGTGCTTGCATCTTATGCAATAAAGAGACAACCATAAGGCTCCTGCCAATTGCTGATAACTTTAACAAAACATGATCATCTCATACAACAAATTATATCACATCATGTCTTGACCATGTCACATCACAACATGCCCTGCAAAAACAAGTTAGACGTCCTCTACTTTGTTGTTGCAAGTTTTACGTGGCTGCTACGGGCTTCTAGCAAGAACCATTCTTACCTACGCATGAAAACCACAATTATTTTTCGTCAAGTTTGTTGTTTTAACCTTCAACAAGGACCGGGCGTAGTCAAACTCGATTCAACTCAAGTTGGAGAAACAGACACCGGCCAACCACCTGTGCGCAAAGCACGTCGGTAGAACTAGTCTCATGAACGCGGTCATGTAATGTCGGTTTGGGCCGCTTCATCCAACAATACCGCCGAATCAAAGTAAGACATTGTTGGTACGCAGTATGGCTATTATCGCTCACAACTCATTGTGTTCTACTCGTGCATATAATATCTACGCATAGACCTGGCTCGGATGCCACTGTTGGGGAACGCAGTATTTTTTTTACCTACGATCACGCAAGATCTATTTAGGAGATGCATAGCAACGAGAGGGGGGAGTGTGTCCATGTACCCTCGTAGATCGAAAGCGGAAGCGTTTAGTAACGCGGTTGATGTAGTCGAACGTCTTTGCGATCCAACCCATCCAAGCATCGAACGTACGGTACCTCCGCGTTCATCACATGTTTAGCTTGATGACGTCCCTCGATCTCTTGATCTAGTTGAGGACGAGGGAGTGTTCCGTCAGCACGATGGCGTGGTGACGCTGATGATGAAGTTAGCGATGCAGGGCTTCGCTTAAGCACTACGACGATATGATCGAGGTGTGTAACTATGGAGGGGGGCACCGCACACGGTTACGACAAATCTTGGAGTGCCTTTGGGGTGCCCCCTGCCCACGTATATAAAGGAGGGAGGGAGAGATGCTGGCCGTCCTAGGGGCGCACCTAGTGTAGGGAGTCCTACTAGGACTCCCAAGTCCTAGTAGGATTCCCTTTCCTTTTCGGAGTAGGAAAGAAGGAAAGGAGGGAGAGGAAGAAGGAAAGGGGGGGCCATGCCCCCACCCCTTGTCCAATTCGTTATGGGCAGGGGGAGGCGCGCGCCACCTCGTGGCCCATCTTCCCTCTCTCCACTAAAGCCCAATAAGGCCCATTAACTTCCCCCGGCGAATTCCCGTAACTCTCCGGTACTCTGAAAATACCCGAATCACTCAAAACCATTCTGATGTCCGAATATAGCCTTCCAATATATCGATCTTTACCTCTCGACCATTTCGAGACTCCTCGTCATCTCTGTGATCTCATCCGGGACTCCGAACAAACTTCGGTTCATCAAATCACATAACTCATAATACAAATCATCATCGAACGTTAAGCGTACAGACCCTACGGGTTCGAGAACTATGTAGACATGATCGAGACACATCTCCGGTAAATAACCAATAGCGGAACCTGGATGCTCATATTAGTTCCTACATATTCTACGAAGATCTTTATCGGTCAAACCGCATAACAACATATGTTGTTCCCTTTGTCATCAGTATGTTACTTTCCCGAAATTCGATCATCGGTATCCTCATACCTAGTTCAATCTCGTTACTAGCAAGTCTCTTTACTCGTTCTGTAATGCATCATCCCGTAACTAACTCATTAGTCACATTGCTTGTAAGGCTTATAGTGATGTGCATTACCGAGAGGGCCCAGAGATACCTCTCCGATACACGGAGTGACAAATCCTAATCTTGATCTATGCCAACTCAACAAACACCATCGGAGACACCTGTAGAGCATATTTATAATCACCCAGTTATGTTGTGACGTTTGATAGCACACAAGGTGTTCCTTCGGTATTTGAGAGTTGCATAATCTCATAGTTAGAGGAGCACGTATAAGTCATGAAGAAGGCAATAGCAATAAAACTAAACAATCATTATGCTAAGCTAATGGATGGGTCTTGTCCATCACATCGTTCTCCTAATGATGTGATCCCGTTCATCAAATGACAACACATGTCTATGGTTAGGAAACTTAACCATCTTTGATTAACAAGCTAGTCAAGTAGAGGCATACTAGGGACACTTTGTTTTGTCTATGGATTCACACATGTATCAAGTTTCCGGTTAATACAATTCTAGCATGAATAATAAACATCTATCATCATATAAGGAAATATAAATAACAACTTTATTATTGCCTCTAGGGCATATTTCCTTCATCCTGTTGGCGGCGACCGCCCAGGCCGCTGAAGTTTCCGAACTCAAGCGGAAGTTGAGGATCGCCGATGATGACCTTGACTTCATTAACAAGCGACTCGATGAGGTGCAAGGTATGTTTTGTACGACTTAAATTATATGCGAATGCGGAGTTTAAGCTCACACACTTTCTCATGTAAATGATTGCAGGCATTGCGGCCGAGGTCGAGACCCTCAAGGGTGCCCTGTCGCAAGCCAAAGAGCAGGCGAGGGTGAGTAAAGCGACTGCTGACTTAAAGGCCGAGCGGGCTACACGCTTCCAGTATGAGGATAGGGTGAATGAAGTCGAGCAAGAGCTCAAGGACACTGCTGGTAAGTGTGAGGCTTTGGAGGAGAAGAATAAGTCCCAAGCAGTCGAACTCTCCAAGGCTTTCCAAGAGGCCACGGAGGCACGGACTGAGTCCCGGGCAGCTCACAAGGAGATCAAGCAGGCTGAACAAATAGCGGCCGCTAAGCCCTTTCTTTTGCAGAGTAAATTCGACAGTAAAAAATATGCCCTGCTTACTCGATTATGGAGTTCTCCAAACGTGTTTGCGGATCTTCCGAAGAGCGCCACCGACGCTGCGAAGTTTTTCCGGGCCCAAGAAGGGAACACGACGGAGAAACTCTTCTGGTCGCATTACCTGGTGCCGGAGCATCCAGTGCTGTTGAACGACCAGATGACGCAGCTGGCAGAGCTGCATAGGATGTCCGGCTTGGCCATGAAGGACATCGTAGTCCAGCTATGGCTAGCCGAACCCATTCATAGTAGCTACATCGACCTGGTCAAGCGGCCGATGCCCTACCCCGAATTGAAGCTGTGAAGAGCTCTTTGTGCATTGAGGGTGCTCGGATGGCCTTTGCCCGTGCCAAGATGCACTGGGCGAAGATGAAGGCCGCCGTCTGATACGTCCATTTTGCATCATGTCTTCTTACTGTTATTTATAATGTTTTTATCTATAATAATGCTTTTTGGAGTAATTCTAATGCCTCTCTCATAATTTGCAAGGAACACACTAAGAGCGAGAATTCCGGCAGCTGGAAATCTCGACCTGGAAAAGCTATGTTTGGCCACCTATTCTACACAACTCCAAATAAGCTGAAACTTCACGAGGATTTTGTATGGATTATTTAAGAAATATTAGAGCCAATAAACACCAGAGGGGGCCCATCAGGTGGGCATAACCCACCTGAGCGTGCCTGGCCCCCCAGGCGTGCCCTGGTGGGTTGTGGCCTCCTTGGCCAACCTCTGGTGCCCATCTTTTGGTATATAAGTCATTTTTACCTAGAAAAAATAAGAGGAAGACTTTTGGGATGGAGCGCCGCCGCCTCGAGGCGGAACTTGGCCATAAGCACTTTTGCCCTTCGGCGGAGCGATTCCGCCGGGGGAACTTCCCTCCCGGAGGGGGAAATCATCGTCATCATCATCACCAACAACTCTCCCATCTTGGGGAGGGTAATCTCCATCAAAATCTTCAACAACACCATCTCATCTCAAACCCTAGTTCATCTCTTGTATTCAATCTTGTTACCGGGACTATAGATTGGTGCATGTGGGTGACTAGTAGTGTTGATTACATCTTGTAGTTGATTACTATATGGCTTATTTGGTGGAAGATTATATGTTCAGATCCATTATTCTATTTAATACTCCTTTGATCATGACCATGTTTATCATTTGTGAGGAGGTTTGTTCAAGTAAGAACGACACCTAAGCACCGGTCCACCCACATACCAACTTATCAAAGTAGCGAACACAAATCGAACCAACATGATGAAAGTGACTAGATGAAATTCCCGTGTACTCTCAAGAACGTTGTGCTTATTATAAGAGACCGTTTTGGCATGTCCTTTGCCTCAAAAGGATTGGGCTACCTTGCTGAATACTTGTTACTATTATTGTTACTTGTCCGTTACAAATTACCTTGTTATCAAACTACTCAATACTTACAATTTCAGCACTTGCAGACAATACCTTACTAGAAACTACTTGTCATTTCCTTCTGCTCCTCGTTGGGTTCGACACTCTTACTTATCGAAAAGAGCTAAAATTGATCCCCTATACTTTTGGGTAATCAAGGCTATTTTCTGGCACCGTTGCCGGGGAGTGAAGCGCCTTTGGTAAGGAAACATTTATATAGTGTGCTGAAATTTATTGTCACTTGTTACTATGGAAAACAATCGTTTGAGGGGTTTGTTCAGGGTATCTTCGCCTCGTCCGGAACCACAATTAGCTACCCCTCAACCTACTGCACCTACTAAAAATATTGAATATGAAATTCCTTCAGGTATGATAGAACAACTGCTAGCTAATCCTTATGCAGGAGATGGAACCGAACATCCTGATATGCACTTGATATATGTAGAACAAATCTATGGATTGTTCAAGCTTGCAGGTTTACCCAGGGATCAAGTTATGAAAAATGTTTTCCCTTTATATTTGAATTGAAAAGCATTAGCATGGTATAGGCTATGCCATGATATTGGATCATGAAGTTGGAATCGTTTGAAATTGGAGTTCCACCAGAAATTTTATCCTACGCATCTATTTCATCGTGATCGGAATTATATATAATTTTTTGCCTCGTGAAGGAGAAAGTATCGCTCTAGTTTGGGGGAGGCTTAAGTCAATGTTATATTCATGCCCCAATCATGAGCTCTCAAGAGAAATTATTATCCAGAATTTTTATGCTCGGCTTTCTCGTAATGATCAAACCATGCTTGATACTTCTTGTGTTGGTTCTTTTATGAAGAAGACTATTGAATTCCGGTGGGATCTTTTGGAAAGAATTAAATGCAACTCTGAAGATTGGGAACTCGACAAAGGTAAAGTGTCAGGTATTAAACTTGAGTATGATTGTGTTAAATATTTTATGGATACCGATGCTTTTATTAAGTTTAGCACTAAATATGGACTTGACTCTGAGATAGTAGCTTCCTTTTGTGAATAATTTGCTACTCATGTTGAACTCCCTAAGGAGAAGTGGTTTAAATATCACCCGCCTGTTACAGAAGAAATTAAAAAACTAGTACCATTTAAAGAACAAACTATACTTTATAATGTTGATCCAGTTGTTCCTTCTACTTATATTGAGAAACCACCTTTCCCTGTTAGGATAAAGGAACATGCTAAAGTTTCAACTGTGGTTAACAAAAGCTATATTAGAACACCTAAACCTGATGAACAAATTAAAGTAGAACCTAGCATTGCTATGGTTAAAGATCTCCTAGAAGAAGATATTGATGGGCATGTTATTTACTTCTGTGAAGAAGCTGCTAGAATTGCTAAACCTGATAGAAAAGATAAACATAGACCTATTGTTGGCATGCCTGTCATTTCAGTTAAAATAGGAGATCATTGTTATCATGGTTTATGTGACATGAGCGCTAGTGTGAGTGCTATTCCTTACACTTTATATGAAGAAATTATGAAAGATATAGCACCTATTGAGATAGAAGAAATAGATGTTACTATTAAACTTGCTAATAGAGACACTATATCACCAATTGGGATTATTAGAGATGTTGAGGTCTTGTGTGGAAAAATAAAATACCCTACTGATTTTCTTGTTCTTGGTTCCCCACAAGATGACTTCTGTCCCATTATCTTTGGTAGACCTTTCTTGAACACAGTTAATGCTAAGATAGATTGTAAGAAACAAACTGTGGGTGTTAGCTTTGGTGATGAGTCTCATGAGTTTAATTTTTCCAAGTTTAGTAGAAATCATCATGAAAAATAATTTCCTAGTAAGGATGGATTAATTGGTCTTGCTTCTATTGCTGTACCACCTACTGATCCTTTAGAACAATATTTGCTAGACCATGAGAATGATTTACATATGCATGAAATAAATGAAATAGATAAAGGTTTCTTTGAACAACGTCCTCTGCTTAAACATAATTTTCCTATTGAAACTCTTGGAGGTCCTCCTTCACCTAAAGGTGATCCTATGTTTGAATTAAAACAATTGCCAGACACTTTAAAATATGCTTATGTTGATGAAAAGAAGATATATCCTGTTATTATTAGTGCTAACCTTTCAGAACATGAAGAAGAAAGATTATAGGAAGTTCTAAGGAAGCACCAGGCTGCTATTGGATATACTCTTGATGATTTAAAGGGCATTAGTCCCACTCTATGTAAGCTCAAAATTAATAAGGAACCTGATGCTAAACTAGTTGTTGATCACCAACGTCGGTTAAATCCGAAGATGAAAGAGGTGGTAAGAACAGAAATATTAAAACTTCTGGAAGTAGGTATAATCTATCCCATAGCTGATAGTAGATGGGTAAGTCATGTTCATTATGTTCCTAAGAAAGGAGGTATTACTATTTTTCCTAATGATAATAATGAACTTATTCCACAAAGAATTGTTACAGGCTATAGAATGGTAATTGATTTTAGAAAATTAAATAAATCAACTAGAAAAGATCATTACCCTTTGCCTTTTATTGATCAAATGCCTGAAAAATTATCTAAGCACACACACTTTTGCTTCCTTGATGGATATTCTGGCTTTTCACAAATATCCGTTTCTCAACCTGATCAAGAAAAGACCAATTTTACTTGTCCTTTTGGAACCTATGCTTATAGACGTATGCCTTTTTGGTTTATTTAATGCACATGCTACCTTTCAAAGATGCATGATGGCTATATTCTATGATTTTTGTGAAAAGATTGTTGAGGTTTTCATGGATGAATTCTCTATTTATGGGAAGTCTTTTGATGATTGTTTAAGAAATCTTGATCGAGTTTTGCAGAGATGTGAGCAAACAAATCTTGTCTTGAATTGGGAGAAGTGCCACTTTATGGTTAATGAAGGCATTGTCTTGGGTCATAAAATTTCTGAAAGAGGTATTGAAGTGGACCAAGCTAAGGTTGATGTAATTGAGAAAATGCCATGTCCTAAGGACATCAAAGGTATCCGTAGTTTCCTAGGTCATGCCGGTTTCTATAGGAGATTTATCAAAAAAAATTCTAAAATTTCTAGGCCTCTTACTAATCTCTTGCAAAAGGATATCCCTTTTGTTTTTTATGATGATTGTCTTGAAGCCTTTGAAACACTCAAGAAAGCCTTAATTACTGCACCTATTATTCAACCACCTGATTGGAACTTGCCTTTGAAATTATGTGTGATGCTAGTGATTATGTTGTTGGTGATCTTCTAGGACAAAGAGTTGATAAGAAATTGAATGTTATTCATTATGCTAGTAAAACTCTAGACAGTGCTCAAAGAAATTATGCTACTGCTGAGAAAGAATTCTTAGCAGTTGTGTTTGCTTGTGATAAATTTAGACCTTATATTGTTGATTCCAAAGTAACTATTCACACAAACCATGCTGCTATTAAATATCTTATGGAAAAGAAAGATGCTAAACCTAGACTTATTCGTTGGGTTCTCTTGTTATAAGAATTTAATTTACATATCATTGATAGAAAGGGAGCTGAGAATCCAGTAGCTGATAATTTGTCTAGGCTTGAAAATGTGCTTGATGACCCACTACCTATTGATGATAGTTTTCCCGATGAGTAGTTAGCTGCCATAAATGTTGCTAATAGTACTCCTTGGTATGCTGACTATGCTAATTACATTGTTGCTAAATATTTACCACCTAGGTTTACATACCAATAAAAGAAAAAATTCTTCTATGATTTTAGATATTACTTTTGGGATGACCCACATCTTTATAAAGAAGGAGTAGATGGTATTATTAGACGTTGTGTACCTAAGCACGAATAGGAACAAATCCTATGGAAATGTCACTCCGAGGCGTATGGAGGGCATTATGCTGGAGATAGAATTGCTCACAAGGTATCGTAGTCTTGATTTTATTGGCCTACTCTCTTCAAGGATGCCCGTAAGTATGTCTCATCTTTTGATGAATGTCAAAGAATAGGTAATATTGGTAAGCGTCAAGAAATGCCTATGAATTATTCACTTGTTGTTGAACCATTTGATGTCTGGGGATTTTATTACATGGGACCTTTTCCTTTCTCTAATGGGTATACACATATTTTGGTTGTTGTTGATTATATTACTAAGTGGGTAGAAGCTAGTCCAACCAGTAGTGTTGATCACAACACCTCTATTAAAATGCTTAAGGAAGTTATTTTCCCAAGGTTTGGAGTCCCTAGATATTTAACTCATGGTGGTTCACACTTTATTCACAGTGTTTTCAGTAATATGCTTGCTAAGTATGATGTTAACCATAGAATTGCATCAACCTATCATCCTCAGTCTAGTGGTCAAGTTGAACTTAGCAATAGAGAAATAAAATTAATTTTGCAAAAGATTGTCAATAGGTCCAGGAAGAATTGGTCTAAGAAATTACATGATGCACTTTGGGCTTATAGAATAGCTAATAAAAATCCTATGGGTATGTCTCCTTATAAAATGGTTTATGGAAAAGCTTGTCATTTCTCGGATTTCGGGTTCCGGCAGACCCTTGAGGTTTGAACACTGGGGTGCGCGCGGAGATTTCGCCTTCTACCTACCTGCACCCCTCCGCCTCGCTAAGATCTAAGCTATGGAAAGAACAACACAAGAGACATAGGGTTTATACTGGTTCGGGCCACCGTTGTGGTGTAATACCCTACTCCAGTGTGTGGTATGGTGGATTGCCTCTTGGGCTGATGATGATGAGCAATACAAGGAAGAACAGCCTCGCGAGGGTCTGTTCTTGGCTGAGGGGATGAACTGCTAGGAGGAGTTCAGTCACCCTTCTCTCTCTCTCTCTCTCTCTCTTCTCGATTCTCTCTCTGATTTCGATCCTTCTACCTTGTGGGTGGCTAGTCCTATTTATAGGCAAAGGCCCTGGGCCTCTTCCCAAATATTGAGCGGGAAGGGCGCCAACAATTGGACATTTTGAAGGGGAACATCTGGTACACTTATCCTTACTAAAGTTGGTCCTCGCCTGCCAAAGGCTCTGGTGGTGACGCTGGCTTGGTCTCCACAATGACTTCCTTCCTGCCGTTGGACTGGTCTTGGTCTCGTTGCACCGAAACGGGTGCCTTTGCTTGACGGTCTCGCCTGCGCTTGCTCCCTTTACACCAAAGAGGAAAGGAGGACACTGCACGGGCTGGCGCCTGCTTGGCACCCTTGGTTGTCATGGCTTGCGTCACGGGCACCTCGTGAGGTACTCCGCCTCCTCGTGAGCCAGCCTGCTGAGGCCGTGCCTGAGGAAGCTCCGTGTCGTCCGCCCCGCGAGGCTTGGCCCCTCGCGAGGGTCTTGGGTCTGTGTTGATGAAGATGGGCCGTGCTGGGCCCCCCTTTGAGCCACGCTGCAGGCCGCAGGCAGGCAAGTCTGGGGACCCCTGTTCCCAGAACGCCGACAGTAGCCCCCGGGTCCAAGGCGCGCCCGGACTTGGCTGTGCGGGGAGGCGAAAGGGCAAGAGCGAAGCGCCGTAGGCCCTAACAGCCTGCGGCCTTGGGCGCCGCGTGGCGGTTGATTGGACGTGGGCGTCTCCACTTCCCCACGACACCTCGGCTACTGCACGGATTGGACAAGTCCCTGCATGCAAAGCGGGTCATGATTACCTGCGATCGTGGAGGTCGGCGGTTGGCCTTCGCCGGCCATAAGTACGGAATGGCGCACGCCCTTCTAGTCCATCCCTTCTTGCTTCTCCTTCTTCACGGTCCTTGATCCGTCTTGCTGCGATGGCTCCGGTCCGCCGGTTCTTGGCGGCAGAGAAGGGAAAGGCTCCCCGAGAGGAACCAGACCCGCTCCCGCCGAAGAAACGGCTCGCCCTCCGCGGCCGGGACGAGGGGTCCCATCAGGTGTTGTCGAGGCCCTGGTGCGAGCAGCCACCACCGAGGTTCTCGCTTCCCTTGTACGCCCAAATCGAGGGCTCTGAAGGAGTCGATGCCGATCGCCACGGGCGGCGCCGCCGTCGGCGCCGACGGCTCATGAAGGTGTGGGTCGTCCCCCTGGGGTCCACACCGAGGGCTCCTCCCGAGAGTTCGTGCTCCACGCCGCCATGCCTCCTCAGTATTGGATTCACCTTCCTCCCTTCTTCGCCTCCATCATCCCGCAGGGAGAACTCTTGGAGCTTTGGCTATAGCATGCCGGCTGCAGCACCCTCGCGACCGAGGCAGAGGTTGCGGTCGTTGCCCCGGGCGAGGTCTTCATGACTTGAGGCTGGAGTGAAATCGCCCGGGTTTGCAGGACAAGAGGCGCCTTCGCGATCCACTTGGAGTACGACGGTGCTTCGGTGATGTTCTTCAAGGTCTTCGATGCGAACGGGCGCCGGCTGGAGTGCTGCCCCGGGAGAGGTGGTCGAGACCCTGCTACGGCGAGGACTGGGCCCGCCGACCGCTCCCTTGGCGGCTCCTCAGGCGGCGAAGGTGTCGGAGGTTCCAGCGACTCCGGCGAGCTCTTCGCGACTCCAGAGACGAGCGACGACAGCTACGAGCCCTCGAGCCGGCGCCGCTCCTGGAGCAGGGCGGGCTCGTCAGGCCGTCGCCGACTCTGATCTGGATGGGGTTGGCGCCGGTGCTTGACGGCCCACTGTTGATGATGGCGTCTTTTGCAGGGGCGTGTGTAGTTTGCGTCCTTTTAGGATCTGTTCCCTGCGAGGAATCAAAGACGCGTCCCGTGGGGGCTTGTAAGGTGCCTGTGATCCTGTTTGTTAATATAACCCTTGTCATAGAATTGTGCGAGTTGCTCATTCCGTCTTAGCTCAGTTCTCCCTTTCGAACCTCACGAGGGCTTGGTGCTCTACGCCGACAGGTCCCAGTCCCAAGGCGGCTTCAGCCGTCGCTGGTATGCCAGGTCGCGATGCCGTGGTCAAGGCCAGGAGGTGAGCGTCCGGGGTCCGATAAGAGCTCCTGAGTCGCGATGCTCAGGAGGTCCCCTTTGGCGCTCAAGCAGCCGTCGTTCGGTGAGAAAGGAGAGCGGCGTCGCAAACACGGGATTGCATTAGGTGCGGGGATGGTGCCATGGTAGCTGGTGCTTTCGGGTGGTGACTTATCTCGAGAATCAGGGACTGCTCTCTGGTGTGTTGCCGGGTCCGTGCATCGGCAGGCGTGAGGTTGCTCGGCGAGGTCCTCACGTGTCCCTCCCCTCTCGCCTTTGCTCCCCTTTCTTCTCTACATCCTCGGGTCCCGGCCCTCGAGCGAGTCTCAGCCGTTGCTGGTATGCCAGGTCGCGATGCCGTGGACAAGGCCAGAGGGTGAGGGCTGGAGAGCCAGTAGGAGCCCTGAGTCGCGATGCTCAGGCACCCCCCCTTTAACGTGCAAGCGGTTCGCGCGGATGAGAGTGAAGGAGACACCGCAAGGGCCTCGCCTGACGCAGCTCCTTTAGGAGATCCTGTAGACCCATCATAGAAAGAACGAGGGGTTGCCATGACAATTGACAGTCAGCCGTTGGTTGCTTCCGAGGGGCGATGAGGCACTGAAGGCTTGATGAGGTGGCGCCATGCGGGGCTGCCGCGGCTAGAGCTCAGCCATTCAGGTTTGTCGGCGTTGTAGGGACAGACCCATGCGCAAGCGTCATGCTGTTTGGGAGCAGCTCCATCAGTTGGCGTCAGTTGAGCGGGCAACTAGGTCAAACACATTAGCTGCGAAGGAGTGGATTCATTCAAATAGATGCTGGGAAGGTGGACATCACAGGGTCAGGCCCGAGCGACTTGGGGATGATGCAGCCCGTGGGGCGCCCCAACAAAGTAAGCTAACAACATGAAATAAAAGGGATACATGCCGCAGGGACGGACCCATGCGGCTTGGGAATAATGCAGCCCTGGGGGGCGCTCCCAGCTAGAAATGAAACTTGAAAGATGTCACCTGATGATGTTGAGGACGAAGGAGTGTTGGTGTAGCAGACTCGGTGGGCTGCAGAAGCCAATCCTCACGAGCCCCCAGGCCCAGGGGCCTCGGGAGGCTCCGGAGGCGCTGGTGGCTCCTCGCGGACCATCTCCATCTCTGCCAGGGCTGCGGAACGCCTGGCCTCTTGAGCCTCCATGATGCCCCTCATGAGGTGCTGGTACGCGGCAGCCGCGCTCGGCAAGCCGTAAGGCATGCGAACGTAGCTGTGGGGTGGACCTTCGCAGCGCCCCACTCGCGAGGGCCAGAGGCGCTCCAGAGAGGCGACTCGACTGAGCCCTGGTATGTCGATGCAGACGCGCAGCCCACCATCCTCGCCTAGATGGGGAGCCACAGCTGGTAGGCGGCGGCCGCCTTTCATGACTCTTGACTCCTGTAGCTCCTGAATGGCCTTGCTGACGAACTCCTGAGGGTCTAGCCCTCCTTGCCTTACTCCTTCTTGAGGGAAACGTGCTTCGAAACACGCCTCCATGTGGTGCCCAAGTGCCTCCCTCGTGACCTTAGCCAGGTCGGTGGCCCTCCAGGGGAGAGCCCCCGAGCCCTGCCTGAGGAGGGCGCCGGGCGCGCTTTCCTATGCGATGGAAGGAGGTTCCCCCTGGGCAGGCGCGGGGCCTGAGGGGCCTACCTCCTGAGGGGCCGGGCCGGACGATGTCTTCTTCTTCTTGGGGGTGGTCTCGGGAAGCCTCCTGCTTCCGCGATCCGGGTCTTCCAGTGATGCGGCCTGAAAGGCTCGTTCCCGGGAACACACCGCGTCCTTCTCTTCACAGGGCACCGTGATGACTCCGCCACTTCCTGGCATCTTGAGGACGTTGTAGCCGTGGTGAGTTACGGCCATGAACTTGGCCAGCGCTGGGTACCCAAGGATGGCATTGTACGACAGGCGAATGTGAGCGACGTCGAAGTCAATGAGCTCGGTGCGGTAGTTGTCGGGGGCCCGAAAGGTGACAGGGAGGCGGACCTGCCCAATCGGGACCGTGGAGCCATCGGTGACTCCGGAGAAAGGCTTGGTTGGCTGAAGCTGGTTGTAGGGCACTTGGAGATTGTTGAATGTTTCCACGGACAGGACGTTGAGCCCTGCCTCGCCATCGATGAGGGTCCTGGTGACCACCACGTTGCTGATGATTGGGGAACAAAGCATCGGGAGGACTCCGGCTGTGGCCGCACACTTGAGCTGATTTGCTGAGCTGAACGTGATGGTGCACGCCGACCACCTGAGAGGGCGCGTGGCTTCGAGCTTGGGGAGGACTGCATTCACTTTGCGGGTGAACTGCTTGAAGATGCGCTGAGAGGCTGGGGCTTGAGCCCCGCCCAGGATGCAGGCAATCGCGCGCGGCTCCTGGAAGCCCCCAGCCCCCTCGTCCTGATGGCGGTCCTCGTTTCTCCTTGGCTGCAGCGGCAGCGGAGGGAGGCCTGCATTGCCTTGCGGGCGATCCTCGCGAGGCTGATCCCTCAAGTCTCCCTCGCGAGGCGGGTCTTGCCAGCGATCCTCTTGAGGTTGATCGTGCCACCCTTGGCGCGGGCAGCGGTCTTCCCGGCGTCCTGCGTTTCTTCCTCCTCCTCGACCGTAGCCCCGGTCACCGTGGTCGGGGCGACGGCCGGTCCTTCCTTCTTGCACGGCTCGGAGCTCTTGACATTCGTTGGTGTTGTGGGTGTGGAGGTCGTGGTACACACAGTACCGACTGCCCTTGGAAGATTCGGGCTGATCTTTGCCCCGCTTGGTGTCTGGTTCTGCCGCGAGCACGGCAGCCCCCTTGCGCTTCACATCCTTGGCCTTGGGCTTCTTCTCTTCTGGGTCTGTGGCAGGCAGCTCGAGTAGGGAGAGACGCCCTTCCTCAGCCCTGGCGCACTTGGTTGCCAAGTTGAACAGCTCCAAGGAAGTGCACAAGTCTTCATGCATCGCCAGCTCCTCCCTCATCTTGACGTCGCGCACGCCGTCGGAGAAGGCTGAGATGATGGCCTCCTCAGTCACCTTGGGAATCTTGAGGCGTGCGTTGTTGAAGCGCTGGATGTACCTCTGCAGGGTCTCTCTGGGTTGTTGCTTGATGCGGCGCATGTCGCTCACGGCGGGTGGCCGGTCGTGAGGACCTTGGAAGTTGGTGATGAAGCGGGTGCGCATATCGTCCCAGGAGGAGATCGTGCCTGGAGCCAGGTTCAGGAGCCAGGTGCGGGCCCCGTCCTTGAGCGCCATGGGAAACCAGTTCGCCATGACCTTCTCGTCTCCGTTGGCAGCTTCGATGCCCAGCTCATAGAGCTGGAGGAACTCTGCAGGGTCGGCCGTGCCGTCGTAACGAGGAGGTAGGTCTGGCTTGAACTTGCCGGGCCACGCGACGCTGTGTAGCTCGGTGGTGAAGGCACGGCAGCCTGCTGTGGCCACGGGAGGCCTTGGGTGACGGAGAGCTTGGTCTTGCATGTCCCCACGCGCTGCAGCTGGGAGCAGCGCGGGGTCTTGACGTGCGGGAGCAGGAGCATGGTCGCGACGTGCTGGAGCAGGGAGCGCCCGGGCAGCTTCTTGCGGGCGAGGGACTTCTTGGCAGCTCTGCTCTTGCCGCGCTGGCACCTGACGGAGCGGGTTCCTCCCAGGGGCCACGCGCCTTGGACCCATGGCGCCTTCTTGAGGAGGTGGTGGCTGGGGCGCCCCCGGAGCTTCGTCGCCCGCGCGGGGCGGGGTGTGGTGCAGCGGAACGGACGGCGCAGGAGAGCCCCCTACGGCACGGACGAGCTCGGCGACGCGGTCAAGCCATTCTTCGTAGACGTCGTCGACGGGACGGTAGCGTAGGAGCTCGTTTTCCGCGATGAGCGCAGCTCGAGCCTCCATGGGTGCGCGGAGCGCGCGGGACAAAGAACCAGCTGGGGTGAGCGAAGGAGTAGCGGTGCGGCCGTCTTGCCGCACGGACGGATGCTGAGACGACGCTTGCTGCTCGTTCCCCGCCGGGCCGGTGGCGGCATTGACGACAGGTGATGGGGAACGGCGAGGACGCCCGCCGACAGGAGCCGTCTGGGCGACGCGGGAAGCGAGAGCGGCCCGGCGCTCGGCGCGGGCCCGACGAGCGTCAGACATGGACGCGATGGTCGGAGGAGAACGGGGCGGTGGAAGACGAATTCTGGCGCACCCCTACCTGGCGTGCCAAATGTCGGATTTCGGGTTCCGGCAGACCCTTGATGTTCGAACACTGGGGTGCGCGTGGAGATTTCGCCTTCTACCTACCTGCACCCCTCCGCCTCGCTAAGATCTAAGCTATGGAAAGAACAGCACAAGAGACACAGGGTTTATACTGGTTCGGGCCACCGTTGTGGTGTAATACCCTACTCCAGTGTGTGGTATGGTGGATTGCCTCTTGGCTGATGATGATGAGCAATACAAGGAAGAACAGCCTCGCGAGGGTCTGTTCTTGGCTGAGGGGATGAACTGCTAGGAGGAGTTCAGTCACCCTTCTCTCTCTCTCTCTCTTCTCGATTCTCTCTCCGATTTCGATCCTTATACCCTGTGGGTGGCTAGTCCTATTTATAGGCAAAGGCCCAGGGCCTCTTCCCAAATATTGAGCGGGAAGGGCGCCAACAATTGGCCATTTTGAAGGGGAACATCTGGTACACTTATCCTGACTAAAGTTGGTCCTCGCCTGCCAAAGGCTCTGGTGGTGACGCTGGCTTGGGCTCCACAATGACTTCCTTCCTGCCGTTGGACTGGTCTTGGTCTCGTTGCACCGAAACGGGTGCCTTTGCTTGATGCTCTCGCCTGCGCTTGCTCCCTTTGCACCAAAGAGGAAAGGAGGACACTGCGCGGGCTGGCACCCGCCTGGCACCCTTGGTCGTCATGGCTTGCGTCACGGGCACCTTGTGAGGTACCCCGCCTTGATCTCTCCTCCTCCTCGCGAGCCAGCCTGATGAGGCCGTTCCTGAGGAAGCTCCGTGTCGTCCGCCCCGCGAGGCTTGGCCCCTCGCGAGGGTCTTGGGTCTGTGTTGATGAAGATGGGCCGTGCTGGGCCCCCCTTTGAGCCACGCCGCAGGCAGGCAAGTCTGGGGACCCCCGTTCCCAGAACGCCGACATCATTTGCCTCTTGAGTTAGAACATAAAGTATATTGGGCAATCAAGGAACTCACTTATGATTTCAAACTTGCTGGTGAAAAGAGGTTATTTGATATCAGCTTATTAGATGAATGGAGAACCCAAGCATATGAAAATGCAAAATTATTAAAAGAAAAAGTTAAAAGATGGCATGACAAAAGAATACAAATGCGTGGGTTTAAAGTTGGAGAACATGTTCTTTTGTACAACTCTTGTTTTAGATTTTTTGCAGGGAAGCTCCTCTCGAAATGGGAAGGCCCGTATGTCATTGAGGAGGTTTACCGGTCTAGTGCCATCAAAATAAATAATTCCGAAGGTACTAACCCGAAGGTTGTCAATGGGAAACGAATAAAGCATTATATCACAAGTACGCCTATTAATGTTGAAAGTAATATTATCCAAACCATGACACCGAAAGAACACATAAAAGAGTCCTTCCGGAACACTCCAGAATTGTGAAAATAAGGAGGTGCATGATACGGTAAGTAAACGGACTCCGAAAAATCCGCAAAAATATTTTTTTATTAGTTTTGGAATGTTTTAGAATTTTGGAAATAAAGAAACTCCCAGGAAGCGCCCCTAGGTGGGCACAACCCACCTGGGACACCTTCCGTACTCCATTTTTCTTCCATGTACTTGTCCTCCAAGATAAAAACAATCTATATATACTTCTCGAACCTGATGATCACCGTATCGCGAAGAAATCCTCTGTTCTCTTTTCTTGCTGTCGCTGGTCAGATGTATCAAGCCAGGCATCATATCTTCTTGCTCCTCCAACAACATGGAAGAAGATGCTTGGCTGATGAAGATTGAGACTAAGAGGGAGGAGCCCACGGACGTCGTCAAGGGAGGCAGGGGCAAGGAAGCTACGGTAGATCGACCTAGGGTGGCAGCACAAGCATTGCTGGCCGAGGAGGATGAGGAAGATATCCTTAAACCCTACCTTACTCACCTTACTCCTGCCGAGATTGAAGCTTGTCGCGTTATTGAAATAGTTCACATATAGAATAAGTATCTTACTCGTGAAAATATTCTGCATCAAGAGCATATCACCCATCTCTGGAGTGTCATCCGTAGGTTGGAGAACCTCTTGATCCTTAAGGATAGGATCGTTTCTTCACCAACATCATCTTCTTCACCACCAAAGGAGAACTAAGTATCGGGTATGCACACTCCCCTTGGCTTCCACCAAGCTTGGGGGAGGTTCCCAGATATTGTATCACCCCATTATCTTTTTGCTTTTACTTATCTTAGTTTGATCTTTTGCTTTTAGATGAAATAAAAGTTTAGTTATATCCTTTCTTCCTTGAGAGTTTGCTTAGTGATCTATCCTTGTAGTTGTGTGCAAGTTATGTAATAAAGTTATTTTGAGTTTTTGCTTTCTTTGCTTTCATGTTGCAAATAAAGAAAAGAAATAAAGAAAGAAATAAGAAAGGAATTAAATAGAGAAAATATTATATACTAATCCTATGGTAGGTGATAGCTACACACAAGGAAAAGTATATGCAGAAAATTTTATTAGAGAATGACAAACATAGCATTAGTCAATGATGCAACTCATGAAATAATTAATAAGGGAAGAGAAGAATCACATATAGATATACTATCCTAGAAATCTTTTGTGATTGTGAGCCCTCATCAAAATATTATATGCCAAAATTGTTGACGTGGGACAAGGAAGACAACTTAATGATTTATGTTTGTTTATAGTCACATAGAAGTCATATTGTCATAGATCCTTTAACATGTGATGCTTGCCCCTATCTTTCCTAGCCAAAAATTCTGTACTAAGTAGAGATACTACTTGTGCATCTAAAAACCCTTAAACCCAAATCTTTTTCAAGTGTCCACCATACTTACCTAGGGATTGAGCAAGATCCCTCAAGTAAGTTGTCATCGGTGCAAAAAGGCAATAAAAATTGCTTCTAAAAGTGTGAGATCATTCAGTGTAAGAGAGAATTGAGCGTTGTACGAACTTGGATGACAAGGAATAAAAGCAATAGACTGCATAATAAAGGTTGTCATCTTAAGGGGCAATACAACGTGATGTTCTCTTGCACTAAGGGAGTGAGCATACAAACAAATAAGCGCATGGCAACGTGACATGATGTTTCGGTCTAACCAATATGAGTGAGCGGTCCCACCGAGTTCGCAATGCAAACTCTCTGTTTCCCCTTCATAATGTTTTGGTCCAACCGAGATGAGCGAATCGGTCCCACCGAGTTTGCCTGACCAACTCTCTGTTTGCTTATTGCCAAAATCGGTCCCACCGAGTTTGTGAAATCGGTCTCACCGAGATTACGGCATGCCCTAACCCTAATGAAATCGGTCCCACCGAGTTGACGTGTCGGTCCCATCGAAAATCCTAACATTCACATTTTGAACTGAATTAGTCTGACCAAGTTTTCTGATTCGGTCCCACCGAGTTTGGTAAATTGTGTGTAATGGTTAGGTTTTGTGTGGATGCTATATATACCCCTCCATCCACTCTGCATTCATGGAGAGAGCGATCAGAACATGCCTACACTTCCATCATACATTTTCTGAGAAAGAACAACCTACACTTGTGTTGAGGTCAAGATATTCCATTCCAACCACATAAATCTTGATCTCTAGCCTTCCCCAAGTTGCTTTACACTCAAATCATCTTTCCACAAAATCCAATCCTATGAGAGAGAGTTGAGTGTTGGGGAGACTACCATTTGAAGCACAAGAGCAAGGAGTTCATCATCAACATACCATCTATTACCTTTTGGAGAGTGGTGTCTCCTAGATTGGTTAGGTGTCACTTGGGAGCCTCCGTCAAGATTGTGGAGTTGAACCAAGGAGTTTGTACGGGCAAGGAGATCGCCTACTTCGTGAAGATCTACCCTAGTGAGGCAAGTCCTTCGTGGGCGATGGCCATGGTGGGATAGACAAGGTTGCTTCTTTGTGGAACCTTTGTGAGTGGAGCCCTCCGTGGACTCGCGCAACCGTTACCCTTCGTGGGTTGAAGTATCCATCAACGTGGATGTGTGATAGCACCACCTATCGGAACCACGCCAAAAATCTCCATGTCTACATTGCGTTTGCTCCCTCCAAACTCCTCCCTTTACCTTCATGTGCAATGTTTTACATTCTGCTGCTATACTCTTAGACTTGCATATGTAGGTTGTTTACTTGACTAGTGCTAAGTTGCTAAAATCTGCCAAGACTTAAAATTGGGAAAAGGCTAGATTTTTATTTGGTCAAGTAGTATAATCACCCCCCTCTAGACATACTTTCGATCCTACAAGTGGTATCAGAGCTTTGGTCTCCATTTGCCTGGATTTCCATAGCTTTTGGTGATCATAGCCTTGGTTTCACAACCTAGCAGAGTATGGCGTCTAGCGAGGGAAATTACCACCGTAGAGGTCCTTACTTTGATGGTACAAATTTTGCTAGTTGGAAGCATAAGATGAAAATGCATATTCTTGGACATAACCCTGCCGTTTGGGCTATTGTGTGTGTATTGGCTTGCAAGGTGAATTCTTTGATGGGAGAGAACCGAACCGTGAAGCTAACGCGCAAGAGTTCAAGATGCTGCAATACAATGCTCAAGCTTGTGATATTCTCTTCAACGTATTGTGCCCCGAAGAATTCAACAAAATCAGTCGACTTGAGAAGGCAAAGGAAATTTTGGATACTTTGATTGATATGCATGAAGGTACCGACTCCATCAAGGAATCCAAATTGGATGTGCTTCAAAGTCAACTTGACAAGTTCAAAATGAAGGATGGTGAAGGTGTCACTGAAATGTACTCTAGGCTTGCTCTCATCACAAATGAGATTGCCGGCTTAGGAAGTGAAGAGATGATCGATAGATTCATCATCAAGAAGATCCTAAGAGCCTTGGATGGTAAATATGATATTGTGTACACATTAATCCAAATGATGCCCAATTACAAAGATCTCAAGCCAACGAAAGTCATTGGAAGAATTGTTGCTCATGAGATGTCACTCAAGGATAAGGAAGAGCTTCACAACAAGTCAAGTGGTGCTTACAAAGCCTCATGTGATGCTCCCACCTCATCAAGTGAGAAACAAGCCTTCAATGAAGAATTGAGCCTAATGGTGAAGAATTTCAACAAGTTCTTCAAGAGTAGAAGCAAGGAAGTTCGAAGTCAAGGTCCTACAATGACAAAACATCTTCAAGTCGTGAACGAAATTGCTACAATTGTGGAATACCTGGACACTACTCCATTGAGTGTATGGCTCCCTACAAAAGAAGAGAAGATTCTCCCAAAAGAATAAGTAGAAGAGAAGAATCACCACCAAGAGAGAAAAGGAGTAGAGATGACCGTTAAGAATGAAGAACATCACGAAGAAGCAAGGATTCAGAAAGGAAGGACAAACCATCAAGGAGCTACACAAAACAAAGACATCAAGCTCATGTTGGTGAATGGGTATCCGGCCCCGACTCCGACGATCACTCCGAGAGAAGTTATCACTCCAACTCTGAATATAATCAAGATGAAGGTTTTGCCGGTCTAGCACTTGTGTCAGCCAACTCCTACGACATATTTGACTCACCAAATGAAGGAATTGGAAGAAGCTTCATGGCTAAAGTCCCAAAGGTATCACACCCTGAGTATGTTGATTTCAATAGTGATGAAGATGACTTGCTAGGTGATGATGATTTACTTGTTGACAATTCTAGTGATGAAAACTATGATGAACTTGCTATTAATCATGCTAATCAAGATAAAATGAATAACGATGATAAGAAGGAGATTGAGCGTCTAACTGAAGAACTAAACACTCTTAAGTTAGCTCATGAAACTACCTTGGAAAATCATCGAGAGCTTTTAAAGACTCATGAGAAGTTATGCTTCGAAAAGCTCAACCTTGAGCAAGAGCATGGGTTCTTAAAAGCAATCAATGATGATCTTCGCAAGAAAAGTTCTTCCTACATTACCAAGCATTTACTCTTGTCTACTTACATGCCACAAGTTAAATCTAGCAACAAGAGTAAGAAGGATTCTTCTTCTAGTAGTAACAATAATCATGCTAAACCCAATGATGTTGCTTCTAGTAGTTCTCTTGATTCCACTAATGATTCTCTTAGCCAAGTTACACTTGAGAATAAAATAGCTTATTGAAGGGAATTATAGAGAAAGGTGTTTACAAGAGCCTTGCCGGAAGTAAGCAATTTGAGGAAATTTTATGCAAGCAAGGAAGACACCGGAAGAATCAAGGTGTTGGTTTTGAACGAAAGTTCAATGCCAATGGAGTTGAGTGGGAAGAAGATCAATACCCCAAGAAAAAATTTGTTCCTCAATAAGAGAAGTATGATCCTACTTCTTTCCAAGGAACACAAGCTCAAGATGATCCTCCACCACAAGACCACAAGCAAAAAGGGAAGGACAAGCTTCAAGAGGAGATTGATGCATTTTAGGAAGCTCCCAAAGCCTTGGTCAAGTGGGTTCCCAAGACTACATCAAGTTCTACTTCATCAAGTACGACTACAACTCCAAGGATTCCCATCAAGATGGTGTGGATCCCGAAGTAAAAGAACTAGAGAGTTCTTGAGGATGATTCCGCCAACATACTTCACTCATATCATTTTGGCGAGGACAAGTGCAGACAACTTCCACATCTTGCACTAGTTCAAGGAGTCACAAACCCTCTTGTTGGTAAGACAAGGGACAAGGTAACCTAATGCTTTCATGGACATCATCCTATGTGAAAATCACTCTATGTCTATGGATATCCTTGTTTGTTCCTTGTGGGACTAACCCGTGTAGGTATTGAAAGTGCAACTCACTCTAATGGATCGCTCGAAATGATCTACATCAACATTGAGCATCTACATCTTCAACACCTACATGAAGTCATCATCGACAAAACCCAAGGTTAGTTCATCCCTCTTAGGGGGGATATCACATTTAGGGGGAGCTTTACTCTAATCAATTGAGCTAAAGCAACTCTAATGGTGTGAACACAACGATGCTTTATGTAAAAGTGGCAACCCCGCTTGTGCTTAAACGATGAGTATGACCAACGATCAAATGTTCTCATTTGACTCCTCAGTCAATATACTCATATATAGATGCCCTAGTCATCGCAAATTACTTGATAGATGCTAGAGTGATTGTGCATGCTTTGTCACATATTTCATTTTCCATCTTATTGTGTGAGCATGTTGGTTGCATATTTTACTCATTCGAGGACATCCATTTGTTGCTTTGATTGTTTGGCTTTTTCTCTTTTGCCAAATGGATGGACAAGAATGACTAAGAACCTCCTCTAGCTATCTATGCTTTCCTCATCTCAAACTATATTCATGCTACATCACAAAGTTTGATCAAGTCAGATTCGAACCACTCTGTGTGAGGAGCACTCGGAGTCCCCGATTCATCATAGACTTAAACTTACAAAACCTCTTTGTGCATTTCGGTATGACCGAGTCATCCACTTCGATCACACTGAGTTCACTAAGTTGATCTAGGTTTTCAATCTCGGTGCAACCGATTTGTACTTTTCGGTCACACCGAGTTGCAGTAACCGTTCGTGATTCTGCATCTCGGTTCCACCGAGTTGTTCCACTCGGTCACACCGAAAGGGTCGGGATATATATACTCACAGGTTGAATTTTGGAAATTTCTCCAAAACTCTTCACCTCGCGCGTGTCTCGCTTTGCCTCCTCGGGTCTCCGGATCGTCTCCTCGCCGCCAGCGACCTCCCGTCGCTAGTCTCCGTCACCGTCAACGGAAATATGCCCCACCGTTGTCGCCGTAGCGAACTCCCGCCGAACTAGGGTATGGGTTCAACCTTTTGTGCTATTCTTTTACCTCTGATTCATAGCACATTGTTTTTCCATGATCCTTACCACGTATGCAAACACTCTATCTACTGAAAACATCCTTTAGGTTAAAATCGATTTGAAAATTTAGGGTTAGGTCTCCGCCGAACTCATCTCGGACCGACCGTGTTGTAGAAATCGGTCTCATCGATTTGGCTTAGGCCATAGCACATGCATTTTCGGTCTGACCGAAAATTGCAAATCGGTGTGACCGAGTTCGATTCTTTGTGAAACCCTAGCAGTCTCAGTGCCACCGAACTGTGACTCGGTCTGACCTAGTTCACTAGTTTAGGTTCCAAAAGCTGCTTCGGTATCACCGAGTTTACAAATCGGTAGCTCTGAAATGCTTTCTGTGGAGAACTAAAACTAAGTTTTTAAGTCATCTGTTTTGCAAAATCACTGCACTTTGTGATGCTCAACCACTGTACCTCATCTACATCTATTCACAGGGTCTGCTGTTAGTAAGTTTGCAAAGATGTCTGATCAGAGTGATAGTCAGAATAGGTCTGAGGAACATGTGCAGCTGAGTGAGGGTTCAGATCCCTCAAGCACTTCTGATGATGGCCGCAGGAGCACTCCAAGTAACTTGCCAAAGGCAACCACCAGATCTAGGAAGAAGAGAACCTCAGATCCAGAGGATGAGGACTATGTGGCTACTGAGGAGGAAGTAAGCTCCAAGAAGGAGGTGCTGAAAAAGGAGTATGGCACAACTGCTACAGTTAAGCCAGGGATGAATAAGAAGGTTCCAGCAATAAGGATTCCTATGTCTAAGGCCAGAGCCTCCACTCAAGAGACAATGGAGTTCACTCTTGAACCCAAAGAAGGTGGAGAAGGCAAGAAGAGGAAGGAGAGGGTCAAGAAGACCACTGCCAGAGTTCTAGGGAGATCATCCATGTTCAAGGATCCCATAGAAGAAGAGGAAGAGGATGCTCCAACACCCAAAGCTCAGAAGCTTATGGGAGATGCTATAAAGTCAGGGGCTGCAACATCAAAGCCCAAAGCTGCTCCAAAAGCTCAAGCTCAGAAGCCTCCTAAGCCCAAGAGGAACACCAGAAGTATTCCTGCTGAAGAGAAGAACAAGGCCCCAGTGCCTGAAGCTGAAGAACAGGATGATGAATCCCATGTGTTGAGAAAGTTGAAACCCAAGATCCCAGACCACAAAGATACTCATCCAGTGGCTGAAGACATGCACATCAGAAAAGATGCTAGACTGAGATTGTGGACACAGTCTGATCCCTATGCTGTGAGGAGAAGGACTGCAGTTGACTGCAGGTTCCACACAAAAGAACAACAAGACTTCTATGAAACTATTTTGCTTGACAAGAAGCCCATTGTTTGTGACATGAAATGGGTTGATTGGGAATTCATCAAGGAGAATGAGGATCACTTCCGAGGAGTTTATGACAGCTTCAAAGCATGTCGAGTAGATGAGTTTGTTGGACAGAAGCTCACAAAATGGAATTATGAGCTGATCATGCAGTATTACTCCACTGCTTACTTTTATCCAGATGGGAAGATCATTGGGATGTCATAAGGTACTTGGTACCAGTCCACTGTTGAAGAATGGGCCAAGCTGATAAATGCCCCAAAGGAACATGAGGATGACTTGGATGTGTATGCCAAGAAGAAGAAAGACCACAACTCTATGGCAAACATGTACAAGGAGATCCCAGATAAAGCTTTGGAGACTCACAAGCTTGGATCAGTACATTACTTGTTGTCTGGTCTGCCTACCATCAACTGGATCCTTAGGCACACATTTCTACCCAAGTTAGGAGATCATAAGATGATGAGAGGGCATTCTATCAACCTGCTATAGCTTTTTGATGTCCCTCAGAAGTTCAAGGTCATGAGTCTGATTCTAGAAACAATCAAGAGGACTACCGCTGACTAGAAGAGATGATGTGGGTATGCTCCACACATTCAGGAGCTCATCAACTCTAAGATGGACACAAGAACATATCTATTGGATAAGGAGCATCTACCCTTATATCATGATTTTGAAGACAACACTGTAGTGATGAATCCGGAGGAAGCATCATCAGCTTAAGCACATGAAAAGAGAGCCAAAGCAAAGGCTGAGAAAGCTGTCAAGATGCCAAGTGTTGAAGAGGCATCTTGCTACCTCTTGAGCACTACATTGGTTTTCCCTTGAAGACAAAAGGGTGATGCAGCAAAGTAGCGTAAGTATTTCCCTCAGTTTTTGAGAACCAAGGTATCAATCCAGTAGGAGATCACGCTCAAGTCCCACGCTCCTACACAAACAAATAAGAACCTCGTAACCAACGCGATAAAGGGGTTGTCAATTCCTTCACGGTCACTTACGAGAGTGAGATCTGATAGATATGATAAGATAATATTTTTGGTATTTTTATGATAAAGAGAAATAAAGATGCAAAGTAAAATAAATGGCAAAGCAAATAACTAAGTGTTGGAAGATTAATTTGATGAAAGATAGACCCGGGGGCCATAGGTTTCACTAGTGGCTTCTCTCAAGAGCATAAGTATTACGGTGGGTAAATGAATTACTGTCGAGCAATTGATAGAATAGAGCATAGTTATGAGAATATCTAGGTATGATCATGTATATAGGCATCACGTCCGCGACAAGTAGACCGAAATGATTATGCATCTACTACTATTACTCCACACATCGACCACTATCCAGCATGCATCTAGAGTATTAAGTTCATAAGAACAGAGTAATGATTTAAGGAAGATGACATGATGTAGAGGGATAAACTCATGCAATATGATATAAACCCCATCTTTTTATCCTCGATGGCAACAATGCAATACATGTCGTTTCCCTTTCTGTCACTGGGATCGAGCACCGCAAGATTGAACCAAAAGCTAAGCACTTCTCCTATTGCAAGAAAGATCAATCTAGTAGGCCAAACCAAACTGATAATTCGAAGAGACTTGCAAAGATAAACCAATCATACATAAAATAATTCAGAGGAGATTCAAATATTGTTCATAGATAAACTTGATCATAAACCCACAATTCATCGGATCTCGACAAATACACAGGAAAACAAGATTACATCAAATAGATCTCCAAGAAGATCGAGGTGAACTTTGTATTGAGATCCAAAGAGAGAGAAGATGCCATCTAGCTAATAACTATGAACCCGTAGGTCTGAAGTAAACTACTCACACATCACCGGAGAGGCCATGGAGTTCATGTAGAGGCCCTCCGTGATCAATGCCCCCTCCGGCGGAGCTCCAGAAAAGGCCCCGAGATGGGATCTCTCGGGTACATAAGGTTGCAGCGGTGGAATTAGGTTTTCGTGGTGCTCCTGGATGTTTGGGGGGTACGTGGATATATATAGGAGGAAGAAGTATGTCGGTGGAGCAACGAGGGGCCCACGAGGGTGGAGGGCACGCCCCCTGCCTCGTGGCTTCCTTCCTTGTTTCTTGATGCCCACTCCAAGTCTCCTGGATCACATTTCTTGAGAAAATCACATCCCCGAAGGTTTCATTCCGTTTGGACTCCGTTTGATATTCCTTTTTGGCGAAACCCTAAAATAGGCAAAAAAAACAACAATTTGGGCTGGGCCTCCAGTTAGTACGTTAGTCCCAAAATGATATAAAAGTGTAAAATAAATCCCATTGACATCCAAAATAGATAATATAATAGCATGGAGCAATCAAAAATTATAGATACGTTGGAGATGTATCACATCTCAAGTTTTCCTGAAGAGCAAGTAAGACCAACTTGCATATCTGATGCAGTCTACACTGAGGATTGAGAAGGACTTGGCCACCCTGACTCAAAACCAGGAGAGCTTGGAGAGGATCGTAGAAACCAAATTGGATGATCTTGATCTGAAGGTAACTGAGATTCAAACAGCAGTTGAGCAGCTCCAGAAGGAAGCAGAAGAGAAGAGAGGGAAGGCAACTACTGATGCATTTCAGCGAGTGCCTAGAGGACAGAGGTCTGCTGCAGTGTATGTACCTGATACAACAGAAACAACATCAGCACCAGCAGCCACAGCCTTAGTACCACCTCCAGCAGCCACTCCACCAGCTCCAACTACATCAACGGATGCCTTCGTCCTTGGAGTTCTCTCTACACCACCTCCCGAAGACCAAGCCTGAGAGAAGCATAGAACTATGCATATTTGAACTTTTTGGTAACTTGTTGCCAAAGGGGGAGAAATATGTATAGATCATAGGCTTCGAGAGAGTGTTTTGCTTCTTTTCGTTTGGTTGAACTTTTTATTGTATGCCTGTGTGAGATACTTTATGTCCTTGTGTGAGATACTTGTGTGATCATGTGATTGATCATATGCTACTTTAATGCTTGCTTGGATGATATTATCCTCTATTTTCTTATATGATCATTCACTTTGCTTGGTGATGAGTGCATGCTTTTAAGTTATATCATTTTGAGCGCTCCACCAAGATGTATGTGACATGGAAGAATGACCCATGATCCTAATCGTTTGTGCATTTGCATTCAAAAGCAAATTTTAAATAATGCAAAAATTTAGGGGGAGCTCTTACTTAACACATACTTCTCAAAGCGATGATGTATTTCAATCTTATTATCCTTTGTCGAAGCTTTGATCTATATGTTGTCATCAATTACCAAAAAGGGGGAGACTGAAAGTGCAACTATCCCTGGGTAGTTTTGGTAATTCCTAACAACATATATCTCACTGAGCTAATAATATTTCAAGATAAATATTTCAGGAAAGCTCAATGATTGGCATGGCATGGATTAGAAATGTGGACCCCTCAAAATGCTAAGGACAAAAGATTGGCTCAAGATCTAAAACTCAAGACTCTACATTTTACCTTTTAGTGATCCAAGATCACATTGAGTCCATAGGAAAAGGCAATACTATTAAAAGGGGATGAGGTGTTGCTTAATGCGTTACTTGCTCAAAATGATTAGTGATATGCTCCAAGATCCTCAACCACTTTCTCATATTCATATATGTCCCAAACCAAAAGTCAAACTCGGCCCCACCGAATCTTTCCATCCGGCGCCACCGAGTTCAGTTGACATTGCCACTGCCACAAAACCCTAGTCACTTCGGTCCCACCGATAGGGATCTCGGTCTCACTGAGATGGGATTGCAAACTCTCTATTTCCCTTCATAACATTTCGGTCTAACCGAGATGAGCAATCGGTCCCGCCGAGTTCGCAATGCAAACTCTCCGTTTCCCCTTCGTAACGTTTTGGTCCAACCGAGATGAGCGAATCGGTCCCACCGAGTTTGCCTGACCAACTCTCTGTTTTCTTATTACCAAAATCGGTCCCACCGAGTTTGTGTAATCAGTCTCACCGAGATTACGGTATGCCCTAACCCTAATGAAATCGGTCCCACCGAGTTGATATGTCGGTCCCACCAAAACTCCTAACGTTCACATTTTGAACTGAATTGGTCTGACCAAGTTTTCTGATTCGGTCCCACTGAGTTTGGTAAATTGTGTGTAACGGTTAGATTTTGTGTGGAGGCTATATATACCCCTCCACCCACTCTTCATTCATGGAGAGAGCCATCAGAACATGCCTACACTTCCATCATGCATTTTCTGAGAGAGAACCACCTACACTAGTGTTGAGGTCAACATATTCCATTCCAACCACATAAATCTTGATCTCTAGCCTTCCCCTAGTTGCTTTCCACTCAAATCATCTTTCCACCAAATCCAATCCTATGAGAGAGAGTTGAGTGTTGGGGAGACTATCATTTGAAGCGCACGAGCAAGGAGTTCATCATCAACACACCATCTATTACCTTTTGGAGAGTGGTGTCTCCTAGATTGGTTAGGTGTCACTTGGCAGCCTCCGTCAAGATTGTGGAGTTGAACCAAGGAGTTTGTACGGGCAAGGAGATTGCCTACTTCGTGAAGATCTACCCTAGTCACTACAAAAAAATACACTTCCGTGATGATACGTATTTGTCATAGTACGTCGCGTTTTTTGTCATGCATGTACATCCATGACAAATTTATGACAGAATCAAGATAGTCATACCTGTGCTGTCGTAGAAGTGTTCCATGACATTACCAAAATTTTCATCACGTAAGTGTCCACTTCCATGACGATAAATCGCGCGTCACAGAAGTGCCTTCGGCAAGGGTGACCGACACGTGGCATCCACCGTAACGGAACGCTGTTAAGCTATCGGGTCGGGTTTTGGATCCGATAACCCGTTAACAGCCCCGACCAATGGGGATTTTCCACGTGTAAAATTATCATTGGCTGGAGGAAACACGTGTCGGCTCACCGTTGGGACAGATGTCATCCGCTCATTGGACCGAAGGCGCCTATGATACGGCGACACGTGGCACGGCCCAACAGAGGCCCATTCCTGTGAAAAGGCCGGCCCGTTTGACTTGGTCAAAAGGTGGCGGGCTCGCCCATGGAAAGCCTGTTAACGGCCTATTCGCATATAGCCCATTTACGGCCCGCTAACCCAGGGCCCGTTACGCCCTTTCCGAATTAGGCCCAGTAGCGTCATCTGGCCGTCCAATATGATTCAGCCCGTTTTCACTTCCGGCCCATGTGTGGCCCATGACTTCTTTCGGCCCATATGTGGACCTTTGTAACTCTTGGCCCATTAACGGCCCGTGGTGAAACTTGCCCGTAATGAACAGTGTGTCACTTTATACCCATTAACGGCCCGTTATTCCATTGGGCCGTTTCCAGCCCAAGTTATCTTTCGGCCTTCTCAGGGCCCATTGATTCTTGGGCTCATTTGCAGCATTCGGTTACATACAGCCCGTTACTGTCATTTTCTGCTTGTGGGCCAAATTCAGCCCGTCGTTACAGTCGGCCCGTTTGCGGACCGTTAATACGTTGGGCCGTTTTCATGTAAAAAACCATTGGGCTGTTTTCATAGAGTTATCAAATACGGCCTATTAACGGCTCATTATGGTCCACGAATAGTACGGCCCATGATTGGCGAAATAATGATACGCCCCGTAGAAGGCCCATGGATCCTACGGCCCGTATGAGGCCCATGGATAGTACGGCCCATAGAAGGCCCATGGATCGTACAGCCCGTAGAAGGCCCACGGACCCTACGGCCCGTAGAAGGCCCATGGACCCTAAGGCCCGTATAGAAGGCCGATGGATCCTACGGCCGGACGAAGGCTCATGGATCATACGGCCCGTAGAAGGCCCATGATTATTTTGGTCTAGTTACCAAAAATAGGCTATTGTGGCCACTAGAAAAAAAACAGAAAAAGAACTGCAGTGACTACAAGCAAACAACTAAACAAGACAATAAGGAAATAAATAAGCAAGCAATTAACGCTAGCCTATTACCGCTATTACACATATTACATCCACTGGGCATCAAAGTTCGCCACCAGTGCAAATATAGGGAACAAAGCAGCACATTACATACACTGGCCGTCAAAATTGGCCACCAGTGCAAATAAACGCGGTAGCAAAACAAGAGCATAACTGAAACAACTTCAGAAGGGCTCAAGAAACGTTGTCTTGGGTATCCATCATGCTGGCAATAATCTTAGCAAGCTGATTAGCTTTGTCCCGTTTGGTGCGAAAATCCTCCAACGCTTGCTGTTGCACCACAAAGTATGCATCTGAATGCTCCAGGGATTTCCGCTTCTTGTCGCAGCACAGCTGATCGATGTCTTCCAGCTTGTAGTTGAGACTCAAGAAACCGAACTGATTCAGACAGTGAGTTTGAATAGCTTGTGCAAGTAGTAGTGGCCAGTAACTCGAACACTAAACCAAGACAGGACTTTGGGGTTGTCTCGCTGTGTTCAAGATAGTCTTCCTTAGCTGTTTTATCAGCTTTGTTGGAGACCAACAAGGATGTGTCACTATCCTGAACCTTATCTCCATTACTTCCTTTACCATTGCGTAATAAGGCACCACTACAAAAAAAAGACACATCCGTGACATTTTGGGATGAACGAATTTTTTTCTGTCATACATATGACACTTCTATGACGATAATTGTGACAAAACCCGGTATCATCATAGATGTGGTGGGCTCCAACTTCTATGACAAAAAATCATGACAGAAAATGGGCTTTTCATCCTGGGCGGGCCGGAGACGTGGCTGCATGACATTCTTTGGGCCGTCCATGACGGAAAAAACCGTGGTAGAAGCGAGGGCGAGGAAAATTTCGGGGAGTTCCCGGTTACGGTGGGAGGTTGGGGGCCGAGCGATGTGCGTTTCTCTCGTACACGTACGCGCGTGAGTGCGAGGCGTTGGCTCTAACTGAACCCGAGCGAGGCGTTGGGCTCTAACTGAACCCGAGCGATTGCACTGCATGCTACGCGTTACTGAACCCGAGCGATCGATCGATGGCTGTTAACTGAACCCGATCGAGCGATTCCTTCGCTACTGCTGCTAACTGAAGCCGATCGATGGGATGAACAGTGAGCGTTGCGGGGGGGGGGGGGTTGGATGAACAGTGAGCGGTGGCGTTGCCTCTGGATGAACAGGACCCCGTGGTGTGGTGGAGGGCTGGATAAACAGTAGACGGTGGAGGGATGCCCGTGGAGGGGTGGATGAACAGGACCCCGTGATGTGGAGGGATGGATGAACAGTAGACGGTGGAGGGGTGGTTGAACAGGACCCCGTCTTGTGGAGGGCTGGATGAACAGTAGACGGTCGAGGGGTGCCCGTGGAGGGGTGGCTGAACAGGACCCCGTGGTGTGGAGGGCTGGATGAACAGTAGACGGTGGAGGGGTGGTTCAACAGTAGCCGGTGGAGTAGCGCGCGGTTGAGGCTGGATGAACAGGAGCCCGTGGAGGCTGGAGGAGATTGACGGTGGAGATGAACAATATCCCGTGGAGTCCCGTTTTGCGGTACGCCACACCCCTCCAGATGAACAGGACCCCCGTTTCGACTGTAGCGCTCCAACACAAGTCCGTTTCGTCCATTTTGCGGTACGCCACACCCCTCCCGATCAACAGGACCCCCGTTTCGACCGTAGGAGGTCCGTTTCCTCCATTTTGCGGTACGCCAGACCCCTCCCGATGAACAGGATCCCGTTTCGAACGTGGCCGGTCGAACACAAGGCCGTTTCCTCCGTTCTGCGGTACGCCAGGCCTCGTTTCCATCGCCTGTTCCGTCCAAGCCCTCCCGATGAACACGACGCATTTCGTTGCCTCCCCATGAACACGACGCATTCCGTTGCCTCCCCATGAACACGACACATTCCGTTGCCTCCCCATGAACACGACGACGACGCTGTTTCTCTGTTCCGACGCAGCCATGTACATGAGCCCTGGCCATAAGTATGCGCGAGTAGGCGTTCGAGACCCCGCCCGTATATACACATATGTGGCTGTATTTTCTTTCTTGCACCCTGGCCGCTGTACGTACGTGAAAATGCTACGTGCGCGCCTCTACTACGACAATTGCGTGCCTCTACTACGACACGTGCGTGCCTCTACATCGACCAGTATGTATGTACACGTTCGCGACCAGAATGACAACGCTACGTATGCTTCGATCAGGTGGGTCCCGACTGTCAGGCACTTTCTTGCCTGCGAAGATGTAGCTGGTGGGTCCCAGCAGTCAGGGGGCGAATCGTTTTTTTGCCCAGACGCACTTCCTTGCGTGCGAAGATGTAGCTAGTGGGTCCCAGCTTGCGTGCGAAAATACGGTGGCCCGTCCGGTGGGTCCCGCTGTCAGGTGGAGGAATAATTATTTTGCACGTAATAAGGAGGCACTTCCTTGCTGCGGTCGTGGACCCAGCTGTCAGCCTCTCCACGTAAAGTCCACGTCTGATGGAAGCCGTTCCTTGACCATGTTGACCATGCCGCGCCGAGAGCACCAGGGCGGTGGACGATGGCGAGGCCTAGGAAGGGGACGATGCGGAGCCGGGGAAGATGCTGCATTGGATGCCCACGCATAGAGGAGTACGAGGGTTCACTGGTTCGCTGCGGTGTGAGGCTGTCGTCGCCACAGAATAACAGGGGGTGTGGGTGAGTAGAGGGATGGCCTAGCCAGCGGTGGGAGTAGTAGGGGGCGGTGAGGCCTCCGCCGCATCACAGCCGGCCACGGGAGGCAGGAGTACGAGGCACGACCGGCGCTGGTTTGGGCGGCTGGAGCAAGAAGACCAGAGGTTGAAGAAGCACTACGGCCGTTGGATGGACATCGTACGGTCACTGGAGCTAGAATCGTGCATATTGACTAAGTTGACAAAGCCCTCCGTCCCCGTCAACTTAGTAGGCCCACAAGTCAGCCTGCCACTATACTGGGTCCCAGCTAAGAGGGGGAGTATTCATTTTTTTTTGTGCGTAATAAGGAGGCACTTCCTTGCGTGCGAAGATATAGCTGGTGGGTCCGAGCTGTCAGCGGCGGTAACATTTTTTTCGCGAAATACAGAGGCCCTTTCGGTGGGACCCTGATGTCAGGTGGAGGAATCATTATTTTGCGCATAATAAGGAGGCATTTCCTTGTGTGCGACTGTGGACCCAACTGTCGGCCTCTCCACGTAAAGTCCACTTCAGATGCATGTCGGTCGTTGACCACGTTGACCAGGCCGCACTGAGAGCACCAGGGCGGTGGACGACAGCGAGGCCTAGGAAGGGAACAACATGGAGGCAGGGAAGACTCGGCAGTTGTTTCCCACGCGGAGGGGAGTACGACTGTACGAGGGTTTACTGGTTCGTCTGCCGTCGCCGGAGAATAACAGCAGGTATGGGTGAGTAGAGGGATGGCTAGGCCAGCGATGGGAGTACGGTGGGGCGGTGAGGCCTGCGCGGCAGCGAGCCGGCCGCGGGGAGGAGGGAGCAGGCAGTCCTGCCGATGCCTGTTTGAGCGGCTGGAGCAGGAACAGCAGAGATTGAAGAAGCACAATGGCCGTTGGATGGCCATCCAACAGTCACTGCTTGTGGGTCAACCTTTTTTTAGGAAAGCCTCAAATCTGTGGAAAACAGCATACAGCCCATTTGCTAATTCTTAAGGTTTTTTTTGGAGCTCATATTCTTTTTGTTAGCATTACAGCCCATATTGTGGCCACGGTTAAAAAATTACACGAAATTTTGCATATTTCGGTGCGGTCCGAACTGTTTTTAATCCCGAAATTTCGACTCACATTCAAACTGAATTTAAAAATAAATGTATATCAATATAAAATCCAACAAGTTCTCCATGCATAAAAATTAATGTAATTTAAAATCTCGAAATGAAAAAAAAAGATATTTGAAACTAATTACCGGTTTGATGTGTTTTAAAAATGTACAACCCATTTCTCATTACTAATGGGCCATTTTCTCGGCCAGCCGAATGAAAGCTCTCCTTGTCTTGAAAGATTTGCAGCCCAACAGGCCTGACAAAGCGACTTGGCAAATCACAAAAAAACTGGGCTGTGGCCGTGGACCCAGCTGTCAGTCCATTTGTTTTTTAGTCCATTTGGTGGGCTGGGTGAAACAATGATGTAGCATCTATGCAACCTATTTAAATCCCATTTGCATTTTTCTCGAAAGCCGCGGACTTGCTGGGCTGGGTGAAAATATCATGTTGGGCTAGACGGGGAAATGTTATAAAAACATAAACACATGATTGCACGTTAGTAAAATCTTTGCAAGCTTATGTACGCAATCACGAGGAGTTAACTTGCCAAGTTATATATAAACAATTATTATTATTATTATTATTTTGTAAGAACTTTCAACTTATGAAATAAAATATCATTTTAATTTGATGAGTTAATAGTACATGGGGTATTATTATTTTTTAGGCTAGACGTGGGATAGTTGAGTTGGTTCTAGGGGAAAGTACTGGGAGAAAACTCAGTTTACATCGAAAAAGAAAGTGGGAGAAAATTCAGAGACCTGCTGGGTCCACCTGAGGAGGGGAATATGTTGGGAGGAAGGAGATTCAAAGCATGGCAGCCGAGTGAACTAGTTTTTTTACGGACAAGTGAACTAGTTTCCATACATAAGCAAATTGCCACTAAAAAACAATCAGGTTAATGGGTTCTTAAAAGAAATATTTCAGACAAAATAGATAATTACGACACATGGGCTAATGCATGAAACACTCACATGATAAAGGTGCTTATAAACAGATAAAGTACAACATCTAGACCTTCCTGGCACGCTTGATCATGACGCTACGGCTGCCCGTGTACTCGTCGGTTACGGGAAGCAGACACGCCCTCATGTCCAAGATTTGCATGTACATGTCGTAGCATGCGTATGCGCCCTTGGCCGTGTAGGTTATGTAGGCACCTCCCACGTGTTCAGGTCGTCTTCTTTCATGTTGGCGTATCAGGGGTCGATGATGGTCTCAGCGAGGTCAACCACGAAGTCCTTCTCCTGCCCGTTGCTGATGATCTTGTATTGCTTCTGTATGTCGACAAGCTTGTTGCACCAGATGGCCGAATCGTCGCGTTCTTCCTTCTCTCCACCATGGCGAAGGTGCAGTCGGCGCTGCCGATGAAACGGGCGAATGCTCCAGAACCTGGTGCAGCCATAGGACTGAGGCGAGGCAGAGCTTCACTGAGTCCGTATCGTTGGTGTACATCACATTCAACTTGGTGCAGCCATAGGACTGAACGGCGAACTCAAAGGGGAACTCCTTGCTGAAGTCCATATCCAGCAGGCTTACCCCTCGGATCGCCATTGGAGTCTCTTCGAGTGAACGAGTGTGTAGGCGGTGGCAGCAGTTCGTTTTTCAGCTCTTGGGGAACTAGATTCAATAGTAAGCTGAGTGTGTACAAGCGACAACAGTTACTACCCCTCCCTCGTCCGCTGCACGCCCGACAGAATATGCACCCTCGGCCACACGTCGGTTCACGAGCGGGTCTGTATTGGTAATGTAATAACAAGAGTTAGTGGTCACTTTACTTAAATTTAATTAGCTTTAATAGAAATTTGTACTTAAAACAAGCAATGCATTCGCTCGTTCTATCAGTGCCACAGGATCAACATGCACAACAATTAGAATTATTATTCTCAGGACGCACACGATCATCACATTTGTCGCACTTTCACAAATGATAATACTGCCGAGTTTGATCTGTTTGTTATGGTTGTTGTCCTCTGCATCATCATGCCGTGTTTCCCAGCTTGCAAGATTCAGAACCAACAAATAAGATCCAAAAAATAAGTACAACAAAGATGCCTACACATCTCATTGATTCCCAGCTTGCAAGATTCAGAACCAGCAAATAAGATCCAAATAATAAGTACAACAAAGATGCCTACACATCTCACTGATTCCCAGCTTGCAAGATTCAGAACCAACCCATTAGAGCCTTTTGATAAAGTGAATATCGGGATTAAATCCATATTGGCTAGCCATGTCATACAATCGAAGAACTTGGCGAATGCTCTTGACCGTCACAACATCTGTAGTTGAGTATTCCTGTTTGCACAGCACAAACAAGGAGACGGGAGAGCATGATTTCGCTTTAATAGCGGCCTCCTTGAACTCAACCTCCAGCTCTACTTGGATGAGGTCTGCCTGGAGTTCCATGATTCAATTCATGTGCCTTTTTCTGTAGTTCACCTGAAATGAAGCAATGATTGCATCATTCAGCTAGCAAGAAGTACTTGCTCTTGTGAGCTGGCAAGTTCTTCTTTAGTAGTTGCACTAAAATTGAGGAACATTAAGGTTGGCTGTCCGGCTCATGTAAGGTGCAACTATAATTTTCTTATCCTTTTGTGCAGTTTCCACTAAAATAAAGTGCCATTGTGGTGACAGTGACGGTTCCATCTTGCAAAGGCTAATAAAATATTGCACGAGATTACCAGCAGAACTTGACGGAGATTTTGGAAACTCCAATCACCATTTTGTGCAGTTCCACCAAAATTGAGATATGTTGCCCACGTGACATTTTAGTTGAACTGCACAAGACACTCATTCCAAAAAAAAGTGTTTTCTGCAGTTCACCAAAAGGTCACAATAGCAACAATGTGAAATGGATATCCCTATCTGCACAAAAAGATAGAAAGTAAACAGTTGCTGGTCAATAAGAATATACGAAACATATACAAAATGAAAAGAAGCATCTTAATTATGTTCATGGCAATCACGCAAGGAAAATAGAAATTTTAAAACGTCAGCGATGCTTCATGTTACCAGAAGCATTACGATCAACAATGAGATACCTCAAATATGGGATTACTTTAATGGTGGCATTGCTTGTTTACCAGACACAGTAAATCAATAGCAGCTAAGGAGTTGGTTTAAGGGCATGTGACCGTGGGGACACCAGGACACTCAGCAGCGTAAAGGAGCAACTTACTTATCATACTGGGGAAAACAGCAAGAGTACCATTGTAATATGTGAGGGCAGCAAATCTAATCATGGAGACCTTTTACTATGTGAGGGCAGCAATTCTAATCCTGACACCTATTACTATGTGAGGGCAGCAAATCTAATCCTGAAGACCTTTTACTATGTGATGGCAGCAAATCTAATCTTGGACATACTCTGTTGACTTGTCCACCAGCCGCCACTTTCTATCCTTTTTTCAACCAATAATAGATTTGTTCCTTATCCAGTTTGTACTGTGTTTTCCCATTATTTCCCTTTTCAACCAAGAGACCGGTTGTATCCGGTCTCTACTACTTTCATCATATTATTTCCTCTTTGAATCAAGTCCTAGATTCATGCTACAACTTTCCCCCTTTCTTCATTGTTTGAACAAAGCCCTAGATTCGAATGCATAAAGTAGCTTTACCTCTAATAATACTAAAAATTTAGGTGGCTTTGGAAGAGCTGATGGGAGTAGAAAAAGATGCACATGCAGACACGTGGGGAGCTGGGGCAGTAGAGCAAGGCCGCTTTCGAAGAACTTATACCTGAGGGTCGCCGGGATGTCGGCGGCGACAGGTCGGATCTGTGGACAATACGGCAGGGAGGAAGAAGGGTCGGAGGACCTCCCGAGTCGGCCATGTGTCGGAGAGAATGGCACGGGCAGAGGATCGGACCCCTCCGGCAGCTGTGGGTTTCCTCCCTCGGCGGCGATGACCGCGTGAACGATGCACCTTTTAGTCCTCTACACACACCGGCCGAATGGATCTGACCGGATCTATGACCAGCGGTGAGCAGAGTGAAAATGTCGCTACCGCTGTCTTGTTTATATCTGGAGAGGATGAGAGAATGAAGAGAGCAACCCTAGTAAAGCAAGCGCTCAGGCCCCTGCGTCCATATATAGTGGAGTGATTATCTTTTTTCTCTCCACAACAAGCGTTTCAATTTGTGTACGTGGCATTAAAGAAAAGAAACTCTCTATTTAAGGTGACTACTGTACGACTCCTACTTACTACTAGTAGTACTACAGTATTTTTCACTTGTGCTCCCCGCCCCTCCATTCATTAAACAACCCCACGGGTGAATAAACATACAGTAAGTACTATATTTATATAGAACGAACAAGCTCGAACTGTTTTCGCGTAGTTAAAAGTTGAGGGCGGGGCTTTTCCCGGGCAGTACGCGCGGCAGTTTTCGGGTAGGGCCAGAAGACTATTTTAATTTTTTTTAAACTTCGAGACGGCCACATAGCATGGAGCCGACCCCAATGATTTTAAGCTTACACGCATGGTACACGCTATCCTAGACTACTTTACACATGAAACTGCCACACGAGCGTCTGGGCTACGCTTGGCTCTTCGCCTCTTCGGGAAGTCGAACAATGATGGAATACTACTGCACTGGAGGAGTACTACAGTACGCTTCTGGCCATCTGACACCGATTGAACTGCTGCGTGTCCACCGCGTGCGGGAGGGAGAGCGTGTAGCGAAAGCTTCTCCTAGTCTTGCCAGCCACCACGCTCATGGGCAAGGGAGGGACACTCCTGCCTTTGCGTGGCCAACCTGTCATACAGCCAAAGGCATGTGCAGTTAAGTCTACGAGGGAGAGGATAATCAAACTTCTCGTTGATGTATGAGTTTACGCGACACATCAAAGCACTGCACTCGATATATTTCAATAATTTGCGTGTGTGACTCCCAGATGCAGAGGCCGGGGGTCATCATCCTCCTTTTCGAGAAAAAATAGACGCGTGTCTGAGAGGACGAGTGCGTGCGTGCACCTCTTCTCTTCCTGTATAACGTACTAGTAAACTCAGAGTACAAGTTTTTGTGGGTGGCACGATGGTGCGTGCGAGAAGTCCCGAGAGATAGGTTTAATGCATTAATTGCAATGCATGCATGCATAAAGTACATGCATTGGTCAATTTTCTCTTAATACTTGCATGCAATGATTTAATGCACCTTGGAATCTGAACATGTGTTGGGGACAACCAAATTGAGCCTTATAAAATGGAAAAACTAAAATTTTGAGACAAGCCCTATAAAACCGGAAAGGAGGGAGTAGAAAAAGAAGTACTCCATCCGGGAATAGTGCCGCACTTCGAAACTAGAACCGTCAATAAATTTTGAGCTTGCGTCTCGTCACATTCCAAATTACTCCACGCTATATTGAATTGCAAACCTGTTCACACCGATCACAACCTAAATGGTTTCCCACTTAGGAGCGTATTAGTACTCGGTTATAAATACTAGTATGCCAAGATGACTGCACATTCCTCCTCAACTCCTCATCCACAAAAACAAACAAGTCATTCAGCATCCTTCCCTTGCGTCTGCCATGGCCAGCGTGAGTTCTGGGTCGAGAGATTGCCACCAGGGAGAGGCGAGCATGGAAGCAGAAGCACGAGAGATGTCCCGCCTCACTGCGAGAGCAGCCGACATGTCCCGCCGCGCGGAAGTAGCAGCACAGAGGTCCCGCTGTGCCGCTGAAGCAGCACGGAGGTCCCGCTGTGCCATCGATGCAGCAGACTAGTCCGGCCGCGCCGCGGAAGCAGCAGAGATGTCCCGCCGCGCCACGAATACAGTAGAGATGTCCCGCCGCGCCACGGCGGCCTGGGAAAATTTCTCGCGGACACGCGACAACTGTTACAGGCGCATGCATGCGATCGTCCATAGCCAGATGGATCAGATCTCCTGCTCGGCGAGGTTGCAAGACGACATGATAGCCTCGTTTGAATAGGCTACCGACGTCATCTTGCAACTAAGGGAGGGCAATGAGAGGCTCCGGGCCGAGCGTGACCCGCTAAGGGAGAAGATCGTCCGAAGTGCAGACCTGCAGGAGGAGACTAGTGCCTTGTTGAAGAAACTTATGGATGAGAATGACATGCTCTGCAATGAGCGCCAAAGTCTGATGGAGGAATCCGTGGATGTTCTCAAGCAGCGTCTTGAGGACACGAAAGAGCTCATTGTTGCTCGCCGCGGAGACTAGTTTCCTGGTTTCTTTTGATGTAATAATCGGTTTAGGATGTGGATTGTGTCGTCGGTTGTGAAATGTTGGGTTCTAGGGCGGATGTTTGGCCTTTGTTGGCCTCTTGGGATGTTGCGATTTCAATCTGGTAGCTTTTAGTCCTTCGTGTTAGGCTGGAGTTGTGTTGAACTTCTTGGGAATTGTGGTGGTTTTCAGTAATGAAAATCGGAAGGGGCAAGCCCTTCTTTGATCAAAAAAAAATTAATCGTCCTTATATATTCATCAGTCTTGCTATAAGTCGCAGTAGATGCTATATAGGTCCGTCGGATCTTACATCAAGATCCGTGCTTTCAGATTTTCTTTTTTCTCTCTTAAATCTCAGTCGAGTGAGACATAGCCACACCATTAAACAGAGGCTCGGGCGCCATTAATGGAGACCTTGGGAGAGAGGTGGACGGCACATGGAGGTCAAAGGGCTCTCCTCCCGGTAAGCACGTGCAGGGGTCTGATCGCACGCCTCTCGTACTCAAATAGCTACCCTGCACGTCGCCTCCTAGCTAATAAAAAAGGGGACGCGTGGCGGCACGTAAATGGTACTAGTCAGTAGAACGCCCACGGTTTCAATAATACTTGTGTTTCCGATTGTAACGTGATAGCACTACTTCCAAAATGACTTTGTTGATTGTTAATGTGTGCGCCTTCGCAAATCGGACTGCAAATTTACCACAGCATGTTGGTGCCATGTCATGGCACCAAGCCAAGTTTCATTATTTTCATGCGTGTTTTGGATTTACAGGAATTAAAAACTAAGTTTCTCAATGTTTCCAACCCAGCCACGACGCCCAGAATTTTGAATTTCATTCCCATTTCTTGCATGGAACCTAGAAATTTACCCGAGGACACACATGTGATTTTTCAACCAACTTTGGTGCACTGGAACATGTGCTTGTATTTCAAATTTGAATTATGCACACAAAGGTGACACGTTCCCTCCCAGAACCACGAGCCTTCTTGAGAGAAGCTCCGATTTGCAAGAAGCTTATACCAAAATTTGTTCCTATTCGGCCAATTTTTTTTACCACGGCATGGTACTACCATGACATGACACCATGCCAAGTTTCATGATTTTAGAACCAAGTTTCTCAATGTTATCGACCGAGCCACGATGCCCAGATGTTTGAATTTTATTCTCATTTTTTGCATGGGACCTACTCCCTCCTTCCATCTATATAGGGCCTAATGTGTTTTTCAAGACAGCCTTTGACTATTGACAAGATTAATAGACATGAGATGTATACCATGCAAATTATATTATTGGAAGCTCCTTTGACATACAAAATTGAAGGTATGCTTTGTGTAAGTTGCATGTCATATATTATTGCTCTAACATTTGGTCAAAGTTATCCTCGAAAAACGCATTAGGACCTATATGCATGAGAGGAGTCGACTTCGAGAGAACGTGTTTGTTCGAGAGACACTTAGGAAGACTACTATATATCGATGGTGCATGTAGGCGGGAATTAAACTAAGGGATGGCCTTATTGGTTTCGGGGATATAGGGGAAGAGTGAGAGGCGAGGGGGGTAGCTAGAAGGAGATTGTTAAGTGTGAGTGTGTGCTTTACCCATCCAGGCAGAAGTTATGTGCACAAAAGAGGAGAACGATTCGATGTGGCATTAGGATTGAGGGTAATTAACTACGTATGGAGACATAGAGACCTTGAACGTGCATGTGTGAGAGGTATACATGTATACGTGGGATGTGTGTGTGTGTGCGCGCGCGCATGATCGAGATAAAAGAAAGAAGACATAAGTCCTAAGATCAACGACATGGGAGAGACGGATCGGTATGACAATATGCATGCATGTGAGAATGCATGGAAGAAGTCCCGACAATTGAGCATGTGTTTTTGTCTTTGAGAGATAGTGGCGTGGGCTGGAGCATGCATCTATGGTGAGCAGAGGGAGTGAGGCGCAATGATTGTGCAAAAGAGACCAACCTATAAATGCATATGTATGGAGAGACATATATAGTGTGGGTGATAGGAAGCAAGACTCCGTGCGAGAAAGAAATGTTGATGGAGAAACTACAGATAGATACAGAGATGGAGATGCTAGCTAGAGGGACATCCGCTAGTTTGGGTGTTGGAGATGACCGTCGGGTGGTTCAAAGGGTGAAATTATATATGTGTGTGAGAGGGCACTTGACTGCATGTAGAGAGAAACATATGTAGTGTGCGTGATAGGAATCAAGAGTGAGGGCGAGAAAGAAGGTTGATGGAGAAACAGATAAATAGAAAGATAAAGATGCTAGCTAGTGTGCGTTAGAGATAGGAGTCAAGTGGATCAGAAGGCTGGGTTATGTGTGTGGGTGTGAAAGAGATAGAGAGATGGTGCGTGTGAGTCACATACAAACAGATATCAGAGAGAAATGAGATCCAGAGTGACGGAGTTTTGTGTCTGCGAGAGAGAAAGATATTTCACAACGAGAGTGATAGCTAGAGAGACATACGAGGGAACGCAAGATATCTCTAGGGAGAGAGGGTGAGTGTGAGCGACATACAAGAGAACAATGGAGAAATATGAGACCCTGGGAGACAGAGTTTGTGTTTGTGTGTGAAAAAGAGATATTGAAGAGGAAGAGTCATAGGTTCTCATATCTAAGGAGCGAAAGACATCTCTGTATGAGGGGTGTGCGAGTGGCACACATGGGAATAGTAGAGAGAAATGAGACCCCGGGAGACAAAGTTTTGTGTTTGTGTGAGAGAAAGAGATTCCACATGGAGAATCATAGTTAGAGACACATAGCAGGGAGCGAGATATACTTAGAGAGAGATAGAGTGATGAAGGTCGAGGGAAAGAGTACCATCAGTGTGTTACGAAGATAAAAGATCATTGTCGACATACAGGTAGCACGAGAGATACCAGAGAGACGATGAACGCATATAGGTCCAGAGAGATAGTCCTATATAAGCATGAGTGATAGCTATATGAGACGAATATCTGGATTAAAGGCGATTCAAATATTTAAACTGGAGATCACGACATCGATAATATCATAACGCAAATTGGTGTATCAAACATGCATATTCATTTGAATTTGGGCACACGTGTAATGTTATATAGTTTATCAATATTGGTGATCCATAGATTCTTCAATTACAAACAATGCATGGTTTATATGCAAGTAATGTCTAAACAGGATTACACTGTATGTTGTGTGTGTGAAACACATTATACATGTTTGAGAAGTAAAAAAAACCGCATGAAACACACATTAATTGGAGACAGTTAGCGAGGAATGCATACATTGGATTTCAACATAAAGTGGTTTCAAATATTTGAAAATCCAAATTGATGGATACAACCTTATGAATCTGAGATCATGCCATTTGTAAACCATATTTATGTATAAATGGTGTTGTGCTTTTGAAAGTATATATAAAAAATGATGTATATAGAATGTAATTCCAAATGAAAATGGATCCACCTGAAAAAAATAGAATACAAACGGGATTCGAATTGAGTTGGCATGGTAAACGTGCACTCTGCAAAATTTGAACGAAGCGGGGAAAGCCGCAGTAACCGCCCGAAACCAAAATCTGCGAGATGGAAATCACTACTACCTATCCCTGCCACGCAAAGCCTATATGCTGGATTCTTTAGGTTTCGATAGGGGTGGGTTTGTAATTTCACCCAAACGTGACATAACCGCCTCTCACCCGGATTCATACACGGTGGGCACAAAAACACAGTGTGTCCTCGGCCGAAATCGACTCCCTCCCCGATTCATATTCATACACGGTGGGCACCAAAAACAAACTCTTGTCGGCAAATATTCGGTGTATGCAAGATTACCGTCCTATCCCCAACCGACTAGTGTTGTTGTGATGTAGCAGAAATTTGAAACGGGGGCTAAGTTTGTAAATTTCCTCGCATTTGAGACAAGCGCGCCCTGAATACATGGTTCCCCCCTTCCTCTCTACCTCCCTTTTCCCCATTCGTACTCCGTGGGCGCCAAAACACCCTCTCCACCCCACCCTCCTCCGTTCGCCGCCGTCCGCCACCCCATCAACCGCCATCCATTACAAGAGATCGACCTCTCTCATCCACGGCTTCGGACCGGGATCCTTGCATCCCGTCCTCTCGCTTCATCCCCGCCGTTGTCCACCTTGCCGGCGCCGCTCCTACGACCGTCTCGTCCACTGCGCCCCGCCGCCACCGTCTACCCTCCTAGATCTGCTTCCACGCCGCTGACAGCCATCGCTACCGCAGCACCGTCAAATTCTCAGCAGATGCGTACACGGCGCCGCACTAGAGGCGGTACTCTTTCGTATCTGCTCAACTTATTTATCGCAGCAAGAAAATAGATCGCCATTGCTTTACTCTGATTTCTTGTCTTGGTTGCGAAGTTGCCTTTGTCCGGTTTGCACCTTCAGATCCGCCATGGCACGCTCAACACCATACTCGTAATGCTTATGGTTTTCCCCTTTTATATTCCACACTAGTTAAATCACAGTAGATTCAATTTCAAAATTGGGTCAGTCAATTTTTCAGAGCTCGCCAGAGTTCGCCAGTGCGATCGAAGGGGCTCGGGTGGTTGTGGGGCCTCGCCGAACGAAGAAAACTCGACACGGGTGGGGGTTGGGGTGGGGGTAGGCGTGGGGGTGGCGGAGGAACACAGGCGGTGGGGGCCGGTGGTCCGGCCGGCGGCCCGTGCGGTGTTTTGTATGGGAAGAATTAGAGGCGAGGAAGAAGAAGGGTTAGGAGACATAGGATCTTCATCCAACCACCTGAAATGGTCGAGAGATAGCTAGGAGTTGCATTCTTAATGCGCTCTGGTTCATCATGTGTGGGCACTGTGCAACCAACATTTTATTATCCAAAATCTGCTTGCTCTTCTTTACGATGTTCCTCTTCCGTTCTTCTTTAATATGTACTCTCTCCATTCCTAAATACAAGTCTTTGTATAGATTCCACCATGGACTACATATGGAGCAAAATGAGTGAATCTACACTCTAAAATGTTCCTGGATACATCTGTATGTGATCCATAGTGGAAATCTCTACCAAGACTTATATTTTGGAACGGAGGGAGTATGATAGTAGTACAGTATGTTCCTTGTACTGAAGATGAGCAGGGACATTTGCAGTGTAGAGGTCTATACGGTCGGTTGTGATGGACACTTTGAGCCTCTTTGATTCGTAGGATCTTGTAAACATAGGAATAGGATTTGTAGTGGCCTGCCCTCTTGCATCCTATAAGAATAGCAAGGAAATGCGGGGAGTTGTGTCGCCTTTGAGAGTTACATTCATATTAATAGTACCGCACCTTCACTTGAAGAGACCTGGTATCCGAAGCATTTCTAGCTGTACCGGCAATACTAGCACATATATTCCAGCAAGTTCCACTTTGCTGATTTTACTCTGATGCTTAAGGTTTTCCTGTTATATCTACACTATGATATGTGTAGCTGCTTTGTGTCGCACTAGCAGCAGTCCACTCTTGAAGCTAAACACTTCAATGACTTACAAAATTGGCACCAAGGCATTGAGTGCCATTCTGGATGCAATGAAACTCATACGCTCCCCACCTGTTGACTCTTGTTCAGAATATGATCGTAATGACTATTCTAACCTCGAGGAGTCAAAGGCAGATGGCCTGACATGTTCACCCATCAAGGTGTCTGTTCTAATTTGGCAATGTTTTATTGATTGCGGGTATCTTTCATATGTTGTCTTGCATTAATTCTACTTTGTTGCACCGCCATCTGCTTAGTTTACTCATCATATATGTCGAGATGCCATGCCCATCCATTATCAATAGATATTCCATCTGTCATCATACCATATTTTTCCACTCAAATGTTGTTCTTGTGCATCAGACATCAAAAAGGAAGAGGGTGATTGACGAACCTGAAGGAGCACCAGCAAAGTCCTTGAAAAACGTGGTGGTGCCGGAGAAATCAGACAGCACCCCACTTATATTGGCTATACAACTAGTGACACAAAATGTAGGACCGACTCCAGCAGACTGTACCCATACTTCACTGGCCACACCACTAGCCCCACCACACAGGACCTGCACTCCAGCAAAATGTATACCGATTTCATTTGCCATAGCACTAGCTATACCATAGAAAAATCCCACTCCAGCAAAAAGTACAGCAAGTCCACTGGCCGAAGACCTATCCCAACTGCAGAGACGGCCAATTCCTGTAGATTGGAACCCCATTCCATTTATTCCCAGTTTAAAAGACAATGCTTTCAATGTTGTTAGGGACTACGTGCATATATTCCCATCATGGGAAGATTATTTTGAAGACAAACACCATTTTCACATCTTCCTGTCCAACTTACGTGTAAGTGCTATTATTCATGGTTATTACTTTCCTGTTTTCTGCTGATTGAACACATGAATGATTTACATTACATTGTTGTAACTAGGCGAGGGTCAATCTGGATAGTCATGACGAGCAAAGCTTGCTTGTGCTTTTCAAGGAAGCATTGTAGCAGTATCGGTGTTACCTGAGGAAATCACACTTTGATGGCAAGTCTATAAACGAATTTCCGGTGAAGTCTCATGTGCTAAATTTAGAAGACATTGAATGGAAAAATCTTTTTATGCACTGGTCTCGTTCCCAGGATGAGGTACTGTCTATGAAATCACATGACAATTTGAACTTCTACTTTTCTGCATGTGCCTTACGGATCTTTTTTGCAGGAAATCTGCTCGAAGAAGAATTCTGGTTTGACAAGAATGACAGGATATCGCAAATATGCTGCCCGCTGCTTTGCTCTTGTTAGTACATGTTGTCCTGTATCACTGTACTTGCATACATACCTGGTTCATTATGTGACAGCAGTATGCATGATAGCTTGCTTATCAATTGTTCGCTCCAAATTATCAGATCTGTATGAATGGTTACATTAGTGTAGAATATATCCAATGCCAATGTTTTTTAGCTCTGCATTGTTCTTGTAAGTACATGTTGTCCTTTATCAGTATACTTATAATGACAGGTAGTTGTTCATGTACCATCACTATGCAGCCTATTTTCCTTTGCCCTCCATTTTCTACACATCAGATCTATATTTACTCTTACCATAAGGTTGGTACTGAAGAAGTTTAGCTGTGCATTGCTCTTGGCTGTACCTTTTGCCTGTATCGCTGCACTTACATTTATAGCTACTTGGTTATGTAGCATCACTCTTCATCTTATCTCAAATATTCTCCATTTTTTCGTATATTATCACATCTATATTTACTCTTAACAAAATGTAGAATAAAGCCAATGCTTTTGAAGAAGATTCTGTGGTAAACTTCTTGTATTGCCCCCCCCCCCATCAGCATGGACAAGGCCTTTATATAGCCTGTCTTCACCAATAATGTAAGTTTGTCCATCTCAAGCCTTCAAACTTTGTTGTATATATTTGGTTAGGCATGACTGCAACAGCTGTTTATTTTTGGTGTTTGCATCAAATTGCTTGTTTAAAGTTTATTATGTAGTTCATAAACAAAAGTTTGTCCTTTCTCAATTTAAGTTTTCAGTTGTACAACCAACTTCCTTCTTCATACCATGTAAATTAAACTATACAGAGTAAGTGATCTTCTTTTGCACTGCATGTATGCTTCTGTTCTTCATCCGTAATCCAGTGGTGTGGTGAACCTACCCACTACAGCACAATGTCATATTATGCAATGTCTTAACTATGAACAATGTCATATGATTCTACTATAGTTTAAACCGTCTCTTTATTTGCCAATCTGAAATAGTATAAATTGACAGCACACTAACCATTGATACTTATGAGTTCTTGATCTGTAATCCAGTGGTGTCGTGAAGCTGTCAACTCCTTCACAATGTCATTTCCTGCCATGTCTTGACCTGAACAATACCATATTGTGTTAATTCAAATTTAAACTGTGTCACTTTATTCGTCAGTAAGAAATGTGATGAATTGTCAGCACTGATACTTTTATGTGCAAAACCTCTCATCTGTCTGCTTGTTTATCTTTCAGAGTGAGGAAGATATAAGTGTTGAACAAGCACAATCTCATCATCTTGCTCAGCTGCTTGCGCTGCAGCTCCCCAGCAGGGCTAACCTTTCTTGAACTCTATTGAAGTGTTGTCGGTTTTGTATATTATTTTGTCGGCGTGTTTATTTGCACTGGTGGCGATCTTTGATGCCCAGTGTATGTAATATGTTGTGTGCTTGTGCTTTATTATCATAGTCGTGAACTTTGATGCCTAGTGGATGTAATATGCCGTAATTTCTTTATTGTATAGTATAGGTTTTTTCTTATTCACGATGCTGCAGTTATTTTACTGTATATATATCCTGTCTTCGCAGTAAACCGGCCAAACCGTAAAATTGCGGTACATAATCGGGCCATCATGCAATCACGATGTAGGTTGGGCCTGAAACGTGCCGATCAGCTCACGTGCCGGCAGCAGCCCGAAATGAACCCCGACCCATAATTGTGCGAATCAAATCACATGCTTTTAACAGGCCGAAAAATTGTCTTGGTCCTTGTTTGGCCCAATCAGATATCGGCTGCGAGCAGGCCGGATGCAAATCGGGCCGTAGTTAGGCCCAACTATATGACGGGCTTTTAACAGGCTGAAATTAATATAGGGCTAAAATGTTAAACGGGCCCTTAATAGGCCAAAACTAATATCAGGCCGAATAACTAAGTGGGCCTTTAGCAAGTGGGCCCAAAAGCATAGTGTCCAGTTGACGGGCCGAATCTGATATGGTCCATAATTAGGCCCAAAACCTCTTAAAGGGTCGGACCTGATCTGGGGCGTAATTTGGCCCAGAATGTGGTAGGCTTTTAACGGGCCGGATCTCATATGGGCCACTATTAGGCCCGGAGCGTGGCAGGCCATTAATAGACCGGATCAAATATGGGCCGTCATTTGGTCCAAAACATGGCAGCCAGTTAATGGGCCGGCCTACTAGGGTCCTCAAAATCTTGTGGGCCTACACCTGGGCCAGCCCATTAATGTCGGCGAAATCTCGTGGGCATTTAGCTGGGCCGACCCATTATGATCCGCAAGAATTTTGTGGGCCTTTACCTGGGCCGGCCTATTATGGCACACGAAAATCTTGTGGGCCTTTACCTGGGCCGGCACATTATGGCCCGCGAAATCTTGCGGGCCTTTAGCTGGGCCAGCCCATTATGGTCAGCAAAATCTCGTGGGCCTTTGGCTGGGACGGCCCATTATGGTCCACAAAATCTTGTGGGCCTTTAGTTGGGCCAGCCCATTTAAACTTGTTGGGCCGTGCCACGTGTCGACGTATCATAGGCGCATTCTGTCCAGTGAGTGGATGACATCTGTCCCGACGATGAGCCGACACGTGTTTCCTCTAGCCAATGATGATTTTACACGTGGAAATCCCCATTGGTCGGGGTTGTTAACGGGTTATTGGATCCAAAACCCGACCCGATAGCTTAACGGCGTTCCATTACGGTGGATGCCACGTGTCGGTCACCCTTGACGAAAGCACTTCTGTGACGCGCGATTTATCGTCATGGAAGTGGACACTTCCATGATGATAATTTTGGTAATGTCGTGGAACACTTCTACAACAGCATAGGTATGACCATCTTGATTCTGTCATAAATTTGTCATGGATGTACATGCATGACTAAAAAAGCGACCTACTGTGACAAACACATATCATCACGGAAGTGTATTTTTTTTGTAGTGCACTCTTCCCCAATATTCTGTCAGCATTCTAAAAGAAGAAACAAGCGGACACATAACAAGTTTAGCATGTACTAGTATATGAAACTCATTTCGGTGAACCAGTTCATTAGTAAGGTGGACATGATTAAACTACCAAGTCTTCTATTGCCAAGTACTAGTACATAATAAAAGCATCAAACAAACATATATCTATGTCCTATGGTCACTGCATTGTCTTGCCAAATCAAAATAGAGACACGGTTCAAATCATATCAGTTCAAGACAAAGCTGCAGTGAAAGAATACAAAGCGTGGGAAACTACACAGCACAACAAGATTTCAGATGGGTACCACGGGTCTACATGTACAACAACACTATTGGTTCTGTTGTGATGCTAGTAATGTGCATGATATGAAAGTCAACTGTATACACAATTGAAATTGAAAGCAACGGAGCTATTGATAAGAGCAAACCTGTTAAAGAAACATGCGTGAACATACCTGATGTGCCATTGGAGTTTCGATTGGGTCCTTCAATTTAAAAATAAGTTTGTATGAGTAAATACAGTGATAAAAAAGCAAAGCAATCATAGTTAAAAAAGGCGCGCCTAAGCGAGCGCTTAAGCGCACCTAGGCTCTAGGCGTTGGCAAAACGCATTGCGCATAACTATGCGTAATCTGTGCATAATGGTGCATAAGCATGCGCTTTGGTCAGTAAAGCGCAAGGCGGTGGCAAAACGCACAATTAACACCTAGCGCTTTTTTGAACTATGATAGCAATGGAATCTTAAATTAGAACAGTTGTTCTTCAGGTTTAGGCACTTGTTCTACATGAACAGAGTATAGTAAGACGCAAGAATATAATACTTAAAAATAGAAAATGAGCTCATAGACCTTACCACATTCTTGGTTCGGGACCAGTACAGAACAAGGCGTTCCCAGTCATTGTCCAGTAAATGTGTCTCAGGAGAACGTAAGGGAATTTGATGAGTTTGTTTGCCGGTGAAGAACGTTTTCTTCAGGTAATTCCGATACTGCCACCAAGCATTCTTGAAGATAGTAGAGGTATTAGCACAGGTTACCTCATCCTGAGTTTCCAAATCGGTCCTTCTCTATAGAGAAAAATGGGAAAATTTGCTGTATTATAACCATCATGGAGGTAGGATGTATGGGACGAAGCAAAGTAATTGCCATGAATAACATTACTTACACATAACTCCTGGACAAACACCTGCAACTGGCATTTTCCTTCATCTTCAGTATAATATTTCCAAGATGGGAAGATACGCACATACGATTTAACAACATCAAATGTGATAGATGCTAAACTACGACTAGTCGGTTGTGCTTCCTCCACAAGAATAAGCGTACTAACTGGTGGAGTTGGGGTTCGCCGTGATAGTACTGGCCCTTTGGGCACTAGAGCTGCCTTACTAACTGCTCTTGTTTGGGAGCTCTGTGGTGGAGATGGTGTTGTGTCAACAGGAATTGGGTTACTATCGGCTGGGGTTGGGATTAGATTGGGTGAAGCTGGTTCTCTGTCCATCGCAGTAGGGGTACAATCTGCGAGAGTTTGGGTTATGTGTGGTAGGGCTGGTTCTTGTGCATGTACAACCGGGGTGCTATCTCCACCAAGAGGTAGCACTGTTTTATTTGAAGACCGTGTTTTTAGTCCGCTAGATACTGGCATCACCCGCTCCAATTCAAATGGCTGATAAACAGGAAAGATAGTGGAATGTACAGACATCGTATGAGAGACAGATGCAATAGATAGTGTGGAAAAAAGAGGGCATGAAATAGTTGACATGTATATTGTTTAACTAAAACGGATAGCATGACATAATTTCACATATATGATGTCTATCTAAACTGGATAGGATAGCATAACATAATTCAAAGATATGATGAATAACTAAACGTGATCGCATGACATAATTCACGTACATGTTATCTAAGTAATCAGGATCGCATCATTTAATTCACATATGTGATTTATATGCTAAACAGAGGGCATTCGATATGATGTGTGAACTAAGAACATGGTGCTGAATATTGTGTATATCATGTCTAAACTATGCAATGCAAGACACCGTATGCATGATATGAGCAGTATAACCGTGCCAAGTTAGAGCATACACCTTAGTGGGGGAATAGGACTGGTCATCTGTCTCTGAATCCATCTCTGAGGAGCTATCGGGACCCAACAAGAGATCTGCTTCGACAGGTAGCACTGTCTGCTCTGAAGGCCTTGTTTTCACTCCAGATTTTTCCATCTTCCACCCAAATGGCTGATTCACAGGAAGAGTAGTTTAATGTACAAACATTGTCGACAAATGGAAATGTAATGAAGAAAAGGACGGGCAAGATAGCATTCAAATATATGATGCCTGGTTAAACAGGATGGCATTGCACATTTCACATATATTATGGCTGGCTAAAAGACATAAGACTGCATAATTCCCATATATGATATAGAAACTAAACAAGCGACATTACAGAACATGTCTAAACTAAGCAGATGACATATGTGATGTCCAAAGTAGGCACTACAAGGCAACATATGCATGATATGACTAACATCATCGTGCCAAGGAAGAGCAAACACCTTGGGGGTAAATAGGAGTGGTCAGCGGCGTATGAATCCGCCTCAGAACAAATATCTTCCTCTGGATTACAATCTGGAGAGGGGTGGGGAGGGTTTGCCATTGAACCCACCATGGAGCGATGTCTGCATGACATTGTATTGCCACGCAAAACTCTTCTCTTTTTCTCTACATGTTCAGCATGACTGTGTACAATATCCGACATGCATACGAAAAAAATATGGTGAGATTATGTAAGGAGAGCATGCAGAAATTTAGAGTGATGGTAACAACCAGTGGATCAACGTTTTTCCGTTGAACCAAAATAGCCCTAATGGATCGACGTGAATGTATAGTAATAAGTGATGCAACAAGTGCACAACCTCTTTGTCGTAGCCGTGTCGACCTCGGCATCTTTGGTTGGTCACTGAAGCAGTTGACGCAGAGGTGGCTACCGAAGGTGTGGAGGAAGATCTGAGGAATCTGTAGATGGTGTCCAGGGCACTGCTCTGTTGTGATGGATCGTTCTGTCGTTGGAGCAGCTCCGGTGAGCCGTAAGACGTCAAGGCTGAAGCAGCACAAGACATACATCGTCAATCTCAAGTGGGATTCTAATAGCATCTCCAATAGATGATGTAAAATGGATGTAAAATTAACATCACCAAAAACCACCTCACTACAACAGATGAGGTAAGAACTGTTGACTCTGAACTTAACTATCGAAACTGAAATATACTGTGGAATCTAAATGCTACTATCGAAGCGGAACGCAATGGTAGAAGAGAGGCACTTGACATGTAGTTTAGGGAGGGCCTGCAGTTCATCTTCAATCTGCACCATCCTGAGCCGCCAGCCACCACCGGCCGAACCGCCGGCCCCAGCGCCGCCTCGCCGCCCCGAAACAACTCACCACCGCCGCCCCGGCCAGCCCTCTAGCCCCCCCGCCCCCACCCTGATCCTTAAGGTAGATAGTGGGGTACCTCTCCAGCGAGCCCCCGTCCCCGCTGTAGGTAGTTCTTCCTTAACTCCAGCGAGCCCCCCCCCAACCCCTGAAAATTGACTGACCCAAAAGTTGATTCAGTCGACTGAAGTGTGGCTTAATCGGAGCAGAGCAGCAGCATGAGCGAGGGAGAGCAGCAGCAGCTGGGCGAGCGAGCGATCGAGCGAGAGCCGGATAGCAGCAGCAGCGCGAGCGAGCGAGCGAGAGCCGGAGCAGCAGTAGCAGATCCGGCTGGTATGGACGCCGCCGCCGAAGGGGCCTCGCACTGGGGGAGAGCCGCCATGGAGATGTCGCCCGTGGCGCCGGCTTCAAGGTATCCGCTCCATGGGGGTGCGGGATGGAGCACCGTCGGTGCCGGGAGGTCGAGTTAAGCAGAAGGTACGATGCGATGAGTGTACAACCTCTTTGGTGGTGCCGAGTAGGCCTCGGCTTCGGCCGAGGAGTTGGTGAGGATGTTGTGGTTCCGATGGAGCAGGTTAAGGCGACGCTGTGGGGATGGAGCAGCCGCGATAGATGAGGCAATCGTCGGAGCAGCTGCTTGGAGGTGGAGGACAGGGCGGCTGAACCGGCGGGACGGCTAGATGGATGACGAATCCTCATCTGAGCAGGTGGACGAGGGACGTCGAGCTGTTGCGGTGGACGATGTCGTCGGGGAAGAGGCTCCGGCTGGGCAGCGGTGACCTGGAGGATGGAGGAGGGTGGGGTTTCGCGGCTGGAGCGGAGAGGTTATGGTGGCCTGGGATTTCGAATGGCGAAAAGGGGGCGATGGGAGGGGGTGAAGCATGACTTAGGGACGCACTTATCCAAAATGTAGGGTGTGTTACAAAAGTACCCCCCACCGATTTGAACTAGTGGCCCTTTCGGCGCAGGGTTAGAAGGGGGATTTCGTGTGTCGGGATTTGGCAGCTCGAGGGAGTTTTCGCGCGCGTTGTAATTTCGGGATAGCAAGGTGTGGGTTGTGAAGGCGCCAGTTTTAGGTGCACAATGTCTGAATTTTTGGGATATAACAAGACGCGGGTTGAATTTTAGGGACAAGCCTAACGTGTAGTAATATTGTACTTGTACGTACCAAATCAATTCGCACTTCCCTCAACCAAAAGGAAAACAAAAAAAAATAAAACTATTCACACCACACAAAGAGAGAGTCTTGCCCCGTTTTACTATACAAATGCTATTCAAAGCTACTCCCTCCTTCCATCTATATAGGGCCTAATGCGTTTTTCGATGCTAACTTTGACCAAATATTAGAGCAATGACATATGACATGCAACTTACACAAAGCACACCATTAAATTCGTCTGTGAAAGGTTCTTTCAATGATATAATTTTCACATTGTGCATGTCATGTACTATTAATCTTATCAATAGTCAAAGGCGGTCTTAAAAATCTCATTACGCCCTATATAGATGGAAGGAGGGAGTATGAATCCATGTTATGTCCGATTAAATTTTTTCGCTTGCTGTATAATGCATGTAACCTACTCATACCAACATTTTAGTGCATTCCAAATGTCTATACTACCGCTGCAATTCGAACTAAATTTGAATTCGTTTCTCTATTTCAATAAGAATCCACAATCATGATTGTTTCCAACTTCAACCCTCATAGTTTCCTTGCTATCCGCCAGATATAAATTGGACGGCCTATAATGCAGGATGCATGGTAGGTACACCATCATCAACAACTCTGTTTTTATAAGAGTAGAGCTAAAATATATTAAATGTAGTATAACATGTTCATAACCACACCATGTGTATCACCGTTATATATATTCACACATGCATCGATTTGAAACACTATGATAAATTCTTCAAATATCCGAATTTGCTTTTTATAATGAAGTATATATGATCTCTATTCGTCTTTTACATCCACACAACCCTCTTATATTTGTAGCTAGCGCTAACTTTCTGTTGTACATGCACACGCCCGCATCCCTCTCACCCTCCCTCAGCATTCTCTAGATCCATCACGCAAATTCGTCTTTTCACTTTAGGTCGTTCACCCATGGTGTGTGTAGGCCCCCAGCTCCTTGTTTACGGCACACGTCGATCGATATGCCTCTCTAGCCAGGTGTGCCTAGCACAAACACAAGCTTCCCCTCTTCTCTTGTCACCGTCCATGCCTCACTCCCACCACTATTTTCATCGTTCTCGTACTCGCACACTCCTCCCCCCTTGATATAGTATGCCTCTCGTACCATCTCCTACATGCATCCCTCTCTCTATCCTTCTCCTCGTGCCTCATTTGCTTCTAACACACACATGCGTGTATACCGATCGATCTCCCAACATATACCTAGATCGACTTTAACTACCCCCCCCATCGATCGACGTACCTCACAAGTTATGTCTATCCTTTCTCTAACAAAGGGCGATTGATCTTCCTATGTAGTTACGTCTGCTTACCACAGCCACATCGCCCCCCCTCATCATTCGTGCATGCCTCTTGACCCGTCTCTCACACGCACGTGCACAGACAACAAGCAGCCATCTCCTCTCTTATTGATATTGCGGGCGTGCCCTCCGTTTGTCTAGCAAGCCTATCCCACCATTTGTTAGAAGCAACTCCACTACCACCCCCTCCAACACTCTAGCTCTGTCTCTCTCTCAACCTTATTCCTCTCCTGCACATATGCATGGATGCCGACCGATCTCTCTTAATACATGAGGCAGATCAATCTCCTTAATACATGAGGTAGGCCTCTCTCCTCCTCCACACATATACCAGCCATTGTACCTCTATAGTTAATTGGGCCTCCCTCTTCCCCCACCACACACCGATAGTCGAGCGCTGCAGGTAGGTATCCATGCCATAGAGACAAACTGCACATGTCCCATCTCACGTTCCAGTAGGCCAGCCACTCTATATCTTTGACGTGGGCACACACAAATTTGATGGCACTCTTTATCGATCGCGCGCGCGCACACACACACACACATCATCCCTCTCTTCGGTTCTATGGACACCTCAAGATGCATTTGTATGAGTAGTTTATCTTGTGAGAGAAAAGGTTGAACGATGGAAGGCCTTATTTGCGAACATGGAGAGACGTGTGGGTATATTTTTGCAAAATTGCCATAGTTTCCTTCCTATCCGTTAGATATAAATCCGACGGCCTATATTGCAGGATGGCACGCACACCATCATCACCAACACTGTTTTCTACTCCCTCCGTCTGAAAATACTTGTCATCAAAATGGATAATAAGAGATGTATCTAAAACTAAAATACGTCTAGATACATTTCCTTTTATCCATTTTGATGACAAGTATTTCCGGACGGAGGGGGTATTTGTCTTTTTAGAGATTTCAACAAGTGACTATGACCGGACCTTACCAACATACTCAAAAAAGTAGTCCATAATTTTGATGTTACCCTCTTTTCTTGGCAGTGCAGTGCCATCTGGATACCTCATAAATAAATAAAGTACTACATGATACTAATATATGATACATGGCGCAGGAGTACTAAGTATTATTAATACAGTTTTGCTAGAACTCATCTAGATGAGATATAATTTGGTCTCATTCATCTTTTATAGCCACTGGATGCGATGCTATATAAGATGCGTGTGTGCTGACGTGGGTTGTATTTGTTCTTGTGCAATGAATTGACCACTACATGTCATGTTTGATAGTCTCAAGTCATTAAAATCATACAAGCGCCACATCTCTTCTTGGTTGATTCCTCTATTTATGTCAAAAAATAAGAAACAATGTGAGAGTTAATGCACCACGCCTATGTGTTTACTATTTGGTTTTCATAAGATGACTTAATACTCACCTAGACGGAGGGAGTATTCGATTTGACAGCGGGCGGTGCAGTTCCCGATACGGCTTTAATGCAGACGAGGGAGGGAGTAGCGGTTCCTGATATGTTGAACGGCCAATGCATCCTCCTTCAATTAATGCATGAGGGAAGTAATGGGAGGAGGTCCGGGAAAAGAGGCTGCACGATGTGAATGCAACGCAGTTTGCCCTCATTGGCCTCATATAAAGGCGCCCCTCCATTCCAATGCATCTACCACATCGTACGCACCTAAGCATTTGCCTAAGGACCTACACTAAGAGCAAAAGAGCTCACTCCAGACTCATGGCGGCGATGCTCGTGAGCGGCCAGCGGCTGCGCCAGATGGTCTACGACGCCGGCCTGCGGCATGGCGCCGAGGATCGTCTCCAGACGGTGTTGGAGACCGGCTGGTGGATGGCCGCCTTCAACGCCAACTACGACTCTCAGTTGGACCAGATGATCGTTGCCCCCAGCAACAAGTTCACCATCCTTAAGAAGCTCGCGGATGACATTGCCGTACTCCTCCAGCCCGCGCACCCGGGCTCCTCATTGCCTGCCACCCTAATCGGCCTCCATGGCCGGAACCTCTTTCAAGCACTGGTGGCCCTGCGACTGCCCCCCGACGCCACGAAGAATGTCCACCTGGAGGTCGCGCTCGCCGCGAGGCACCTCGCCCTGCAAGAATTCGTCGACCTACACATCCACATGTACGAGGAAATCGTGTACATAGTATCTACAAGGCCAGTGAGGATGCTACGACATTGGCCTTCCTCAACCGGCTGGAAGCCTTGGATGGCTTTGCTGAGAAGCACCTCGACCTCGCCACAAAAGCCGCCGCTCCTTAGCCGCAGGTCAGTGGCCCGGCGCACTAAGTTGAGGAGGAGGAGGTCGTACGTTCATGGATCCATCTTTCTTCTGGCCTTCTATAACCACCACTGCGATCGCATCATCGTGGCCTTAATTCTTATTGTGCTGTTGCATTCTCGTTCAAGTCAATACCGACATGTGCGATCCCTTTGCTTAATTATATGCATCACTGTAACTAGTACTCCATCCGTCAATTTATAAGTTGTGCTTACCTTTTCCATCAGCTTCATGCAACGCGCGGGCATCTTGCTAGAAACACTAGAATATGTCTATATAATCCGTATGTGATAGTCCATTTGAAATCTCAAAAAAGACAAACATTTAGGTATGGAGGGAGTAATATATTAGGAGTATATCAAAACAATAGTGATTTCTTTCAAGTTTGTGAACAAATACTTCTATTCTACTACTTTGGATCCGTCGCAACGCATGGGCACATTGCTGGTAAAAGGAAAAGGCCTGCCGCGTTCGCGTCGCACCCCCACACGCCCGGGAATCGGGAGTACAACACGGCCCGTCCGGCACAACACATAGCTTATGGAAGGCGTGTTGCCTAGCATTTTCACTTTCATGTGGGACAGCCGTTGAGCAAACTGACACCCCGCCCGCCGCCGGGTTGGAAAACAGAAACGAGGGGAAGATCTAGCTGTAGCACGGAAGCTAAGAAATTTGGTGTCAGACGGGGCTCGTTGATAGAGTAGGAGCATTTCGTACTAGTACTACTCCTACTAGTACCAAGTTTGTACTCCTAATACTATATTACTAGTACTACCACTATACAACTAGTAGGTACGTGCACGACACAACATCGTAGGAACAAAAAAGGGAAGATCTTGTTTTGGGTGATTTATCTTTTTTCAATCAACGTAGTATGAATAATATGATGTGGGGGGCACCCATGAAGCTTATGTGGCTTGGTTGCATGGCTACAGAAGGTTAGAGAAAAATAAATAGATAATGTGTTTAGAGTGCACTCCACTAAATATATATATATATATACTTTGGATCCATTGCAACGGACCGGCACATCTATATCTATACCCCCTATATAGTGTGTGAAAAACTTTGAAAGTTGGTCGTTGGATGAAGCCAATCCGATGGTACAAAGATGGGAAATCCAAGGACTACTGGCCATTGGATATCATCCACCAGATTCTGCCACATGTATAATCTAGAAGACTCCATGGTTGAACTTAATTCATGACTAACTTTGCCACTACTTAGCTTAGGCAAAGTTATTAGTTCTTCAAAACGAGAGAAACAAGTTGGCAAGCCTAAGGGAATCTTTTCCACATTTTTTGTGTGTATGTCATGTGGGGCCTTAGTATGGCTTGCCTAAGGTGTGGCTTGAACCAAACACTCACCTAAGTTAATCAAACTTGCCTAACCTTACATTACACCAGATTTTTCCACATGTTAGAATCCAGAAAGCTCCACATGTAGAAGCATAATGCACACACCACCAGAATCTCATGCGTGCAATGCACGTGTACCTTACTAGTACTACTTGGTAGCAGTAACAAAACAAATTCCAGTTTTGGCATGAGCTCGTACTGCGGGAGCACCACAAGGCCTACCGCAGGAGTTACATTTCCCTCTCGGGGCCCACGGGACTGAGCTTCAGCGCCTTACTACACCTACCTTTGAGTCAATAACATGTGGACCCGATAGGTGACTGGTCCACATGTAATGCTCTCGTAGGCAGAGGGGCAGTGGGGCCAAGAGGGGTGAGCCGCAGGTCGGGGGACGTGTGGTTTCATGGGTTCGAGCGGCGTCGTGGGAATCGTGGGTGGCTGTGGTAGAAACTTGATGCTCGCCGCATTTTAGGTGGCCCACATGTCATGCACACAAGTTGTCATGTCTACGGACACATGCACTGCATACCGATCACTTGAAGGAGTAGCAGAGAAAGCTATATAGATGCGGATAAATAGTTCCTTATAATCAAGCGGACCCACGCTAGTACTCTGTTACAAAGACATGCACACCATCAAAATAGTCCATCTATATCAATATACACCGAGAGGGAATAAATTTTTTTACAAGAGAGGAAATAGTTCATCCATCCATAATGCCCTCCTGCTGGTGCAGCCTTTTCTTCTTCTTCTTCTTCTTCTTCTTCTTCTTCTTCTTCTTCTATTTGGGAGACGGCTTCGCAACAAGCTCTTTGGACCTTGCAGCTATCTGAAACTCACACGGGCATCGAGGGCGGCAAATTTTATCCGCTCGTACGTCAAGGGATAATTCTCCCATCCAGACGACCTTAATGCCACCGTCTCATCACCCTTCTGAAGATTTGTACCGAGCACAAAATTTTCTACGTCGAATAGGGATGGTGTCTGTTTATCACAATGTTCTACAGGAATTTTGATTCTGGTTTGTAGGTCAGCGATGCTTTGCAAATCAAGGTTGTACGGCTTCAGCTTCTGTTTGTCCCCTTCGATGGCTGCCCCACAGAAGTATACGTCCTCCCGAGACAAGAAATCGTGAAGCTCACGTGGTATGGAGGGCGAGTGTATGATGTGGTACACCAAAACATCATCTTTGTGGCACAGATGAAGGACGGCGGCGCACTGGATCTTCCCAAGGGCACGCTCCGTGTACTCTGCGTCGAGACCGATGACCCTCGTCTCTACCTTTTCGAGGGAGTTGGATACATTGTTGATCCACTGCCGAACAACCCTTGGGTGGACGGTGACGGTGGCAACTATGCGCATTGAGCCTTCGACGAGGACATGTTGGACGCTAAAAACCTGCATCTCGATCTCTTCCGCCATTTGGAACCGCTGGAATGGAGGGCTGTGGTTTGGAGAATTAGGATTAGATGGCTAGTCTATTTGAAATAGTAGATGATTATTTAAAGAGGTTAAAACAATGTGAACGCAGTGGGGTTTGGATGCAAATGAAGACAAAGGGGAGGTGAAGAAGCCGAGGAGAATCGGTTCCCGATGGAGAAGTAAATGAGAGAAGTGGCGTGCAGGCAGTTGATTAGACGGCTAGGTAGACTAAACGAAAAGGCTATGTGAGTAGACTGATGAGTCGTACATGTTCGTGTACGTGCCCATCCTTCCTAATAGGTGGGACCTATGCATGCAAACAGATAAAAAAATGTCCTAGATATAGAACATGGATAACACTGTATATTTAGTGTAGAATCTTTTTAGTACTTTGAATTTTGGCCACTACTTCTATTGTTTCGTAACTTTTTTGAATTTTGGCCACTACTACAGTAAGTTCAAGTGAGTAACTATAGTAACTTCAAGTGAGTAACTCCATTTCTGATTTTTTTTTACATAAAACTAACCATGATATTTGTTCCTCTGTTCTGGTCATAATTATAATCTGATTGCTGAACCCTTAATCATTCTCATAGTGTTTACATGATGCACAATTATACTGCCGTCAAAACTTCTCCATACACACACTGTCGAAACTGACAAGATAGTGGTGGAGGTGGGAATAAATGTTTAGTATTGGTGCATTTTCTGTGCTTACAAAATTCAGATTGAATTTCACTACCAAAAGAAAAGAAGTGGAGATTAAATGTTGCTTTCCACTTACTTCACCTGTGTGTAACTCTTTTGGTGCATTTTCTGCAGAACCTATGTGTAGCTGCAGCATACAGGCCAGTTCATCAACTGCTCGAAGAAGAAAAGAAGGTGGCATTTCCTTGCCTTTAGCATATAGGCCAGTTCACTTAATGTCCTCTGGTGCTATATTTCTGAGGACATCCAAGTTTTTTACTTATCACTTTGCTAGCATTCACAAGTCTATTGAAGTGTGTATGTCTCTGTGAATCTTGATGTCTACTCCAAGTAGATGGTGTGTAGCCTGGCAAAGGATATTAGTACTTGGTGCATTCTAAGTTTAAAACCACTCTAGATTTACAAGTGTTTACTGAAGATGACAAGTGTTTATTCAGTTCTAAATTTGAAGTAACTAGTAGACGAACAATATTCATATTTTTCTGTATATGAAGAAGAATAAACCTAGCTAATTCAAATAATTCCAATTTTAGGGACATGTTTTTATCAACTCTTAGTTAAGGGGTTGTGGCAGTTTTCAGTTTTCAGTTTTGTGCTACTTGAATTGATTCTACAGGAATATTTAGGGAAGAGTCATGGCTATGCTTAGCTCTCTGTAAAATGAATGACTGAAATTGGACAATTGGAAACTTTAGGTATGTTTGCAATTGGACAAATGGTGTATAAATCCAAATAAAGCAAATAAATTCAAATGATTCAAATAAATCCAAATAAACATGGTTGATCTTCATTTTGCATAAACCTGGTTGAGTATTACAGAGTAATTGACAACAAATTGACCTAGTTGGAATTCATACATCAACAGTAACAGTTAACTGAACTTCTTTTGTGTGCATTTATCACTCCAGAAAACTTTCAGTAACAAGTGAGCAGCCTTTGCATTTTCTCAGTGAACTTTTGAGTGCATATATCACTTGTTCGAGTATGCTATAGCTTCTGCAAATCATAAACTCCTTTAGATTACATCTCAGTTTTAGCAAACACTACAGTTTCAGTAAAGGAGTCATAACTGAATTACAGGCACTGTAGTTTCTCTACAGTATTGGAACACTGAACATTTTCAGTTAACTGTAGCAAGAAAAACTTCCAAAAACTAGCAGATCTCCAAGAATGCTAAGAGCATTACTCAATGAATTTGATGGCATCAAACTAAACTTTCACTATAATATGTTCATCATTTAGCAGCAGTGTACAGCCTTTGTCCTGGATTATTTCTCTAGCTTTGTATCCCCTGACTGAATTTTCTCCGCCTGTACTGAGAATAGAAAATTCAGACTCACAGCAACAAATTGAACAGCAGCAGTAGCAGAGGCGGGCGGGGCAGACTAACCAACACAGGCGGGAGTGGCAGCAGAGGCGAGGCAGGGGAAAAGGGAAAAGCAGCATTAGAGGTCCACGGCGCTGGCGTCGTCCACCAGTAGTAGCATGAGAGGCGGGAGTGGACGGAATTGTCCACGGCGCTGGCGGCCGAAGTAGACGAAATCGGAGGCGCGGGTGGGCGGCGAAGGTGGGCGAACATGGGAGGCGACCTTCAACGGGGCCGGTGGTGTAGCTCGAGGAGGGCGCCGGCGTAGGTCGCCTTCACGGCGGGCGGTGCAGGTGGTAAGCCGCGGCACAGGTGCCAGCGGGCGGCGGCGCTGTTGTTGGTCACAGGCTGGGCCACGGTTCTGGTGTTGGTCGCGGCGCAGATCCAGGCAGGCGGCAGCACAGGTGGGTAGCCGGCGATGGCTGCAAGGCGCGGGCGACGGGGGAGGAGGAAGGAAGGAGATGGACTTCTTTGTGACGTGTTTAGAACTCTGTGGGTTTTTTTGCAAAAAAAACAAATATACTGCCCTCTGGACAACTTTTCCCGGACGAAGGGAGTACTAGTTAAATCCGAGCTATGGGTGTGAAGCACTGATATGCCAGTACATTTGATTGTGACCTGTTCTAATTTTGTACCTGAACTTTTTTTAGAAAAGGATGTACGTCAACTTAATGTGCTAGCAGAACTTATTGTGTTGTCTCTCTGTTTTCTTTACACAACATTCAATATATTTCCCCGTCATTGATAAAGACGATGAACCGTTATGTACGACTTCGTTGGTTTCAACATAGCCCTTCCCGTAGCGATCCACTGCTTCCATCCTGATTGTGTCGCTTGCGTGAAATTTTTGTATGCAAGTTCAGTGTGCTATGATGTTCTATATGATTGTGTCAACTATATAAGTTTTTACTGAGCATCAGCAATGCATATGGCTGAAAGATGTATTTACAAGCATCGACCGATGGGTCTCTTTCTCTATCTCTCTCACACATACGCACACACACACATGTGCAAACGCACAAGTGGGACCCATTGAATTATTTATTTGCTCGTGACAGCTTTTAATTAGGTTCCACTGTAATCTAACTTTTTTCTTAAGTTATTAATTGAGCTCAGTGACTTCAAAAAGTTGTATAGAAGCCTTGTTTGGGCCTTTCCGGCGTCGCTGAATGTGGGCTGAGTAACCATGTTAGGTTGTACTGTACTACACAGGCCTTTTTTCAACATCAGCAATGCAACTAGGCCGATAATTGTACACAATATCCGGGTCAACTTGTTATTCTCCGCCCCGCTGGGCTGCAAACTTTCCTAGGAGGTATGCATTAGGCTTAACAAGAAAATGGACTTTAAGAAATAATAAATGGGATGTAATTATAATAACTGGACAGTTACTATGCACCAAACACGTAATTAGTTTGAAAAATATATTATTTTTGGAATTTGAAAATTTTAATTTCATTACTTGTTGCGCGTGCAATATTTCGTTGGATTTTAACGTAATACAACTTTATTTTGAAATTATATTTGACCTGACTAGAAATTTCGGATAAAAATATTTCGGATCCCATCAAAATGTGGGATTTTTTTGAATTCTGTTTTGAGCGGTTGTTTGAAATTATTAGTCGTTGTCCTAGCTAGAAGTTGGGCTGTACTTTTAACAAACTGTAAATGGGCTGTAGTAAATTCCATTAGAATTAAAAAATGGGTTGTACATTCTTACAAATCACAAATGGGCTATATGTTCTCTGCCAAATCCAAGTTGTGGGCCTACTAAGTTGATGCGTACCAAGGGCTTTGTCAACTTACTCAATATAAACGATTCTAGCTACAGTGATCGTACGATGTCCATCCAACGGCCGTAGTGCTTCTTCAACCTCTGGTCTTCTTGCTCCAGCCGCCCAAAGCAGCGCCGGTCGTGTCGCGTGCTCCTGCCTCCCATGGCCGGCTGTGATGCCGCGGAGGCCTCACCGCCCCGTACTACTCCCACCGCTGGCCAGGCCATCCCTCTACTCACCCACACCCCCTGTTATTCTGCGTTGACGGTAGCCTCACACCGTAGCCGAACCAGTGAACCCTCGTAGTCCTCTCCGCGCGGGCTTCCACTGCTGCTTCTTCCCCGGCTCCACGTCGTCCCCTTCCTAGGCCTCGCCGTCGTCCAGACCACCGCCCTGGTGCTCTCGGCGCGGCGTGGAAAACGTGATGAACGACCGACTTCCATCGGAAGAGTACTGTACGTGGAGAGGCTGACAGCTGGGTCCAGGCGGCCGCAAGGAAGTGCTTCCTTATTACACGCAAAATAATTATTCCTCCACCTGACAGCAGGGACCCACCGAAGGGGCCACCTTATTTCGCGAAAAAAACGTTTCCCCCTGACAGCTGGGACCCATCGGACGGGCCAACATATTTCGCGAAAAAACGTTCCCCCCGCTGTCAGCTCGGACCCACCGGAAGTGCCTCCTTATTACACACAAAAAAATGAATACCCCCCTGCTAGCTGGGACCCACCATGGTGGTAGGCTGACTTATGGGCCTACTAAGTTGACTGGGACGGGGGCCTTTGTCAACTTTAGTCAATATGAACGATTCTAGCTCTAGTGACCGTACAATGTCCATCCAACGGCCGTAGTGCTTCTTCAACCTCTGGTCTTCTTGCTCCAGCCGCCCAAAGCAGCATCGATCATGCCGCATGCTCCTGCCTCCCGTGGCCGGCTGTGCTGCCGCGGAGTCCTCACCGCCCCCTACTATTCCCACCGCTGGCCAGGCCCTGCGGCGACGGCGGCCTCACACCGCAGCCGAACCAGTGAACCCTTGTAGTCCTCTCCACGTGGGCTTCCACTGCCGCGTCTTCCCCGACTCCCTGTCGTCCCCTTCCTAGGTCTTGCCGTCGTCCACCGCCCTGGTGCTCTCGGCGCGGCGTGGTCAACGTGGTCAAGGAACGACTTCCATCGGACGTGGACTATACGTGGAGAGGCTGACAGCTGGGTCCACAGCCGCAGCAAGGAAGTGCCTCCTTATTACGCGGAAAATAATGATTCCTCCACTTGACAGCTGGGACCCACCGGACGGGCCACTGTAGTTCGCGAAAAAAACGTTTCCCCCTGACTGCTGGGACCCACCAGCTACATCTTCGCACGCAAGGAAGTGCGTCCGGGCAAAAAAAATGATTCGCCTGCCTGACTGTTGGGACCCACTAGCTACATCTTCGCAGGCAAGGAAGTGCCTGACAGTCGGGACCCACCTGGTCGAAGCGTACGTAGCGTTGTCATTCTGGTCGCGAACATGTACGTACATATATACTGGTGGATGTAGAGGCTCGCACGTGTCATAGTAGAGGCGCGCATGTAGCATGTACACGTACGTACAGCGGCCAGGGTGCAAGAAAGAAAATACGGCCACATATGTGTACATACGGGCGGGGTCTCGAACGCCTACTCGCACATACGTACGGCCAGGGCTCGTGTACATGGCTGGGTCAGAACGGAGAAACAGCGTCGTCTCATATTCATGGGGAGGCAACGGAATGCGTCGTGTTCATCGGGAGGCAACAGAACGCGTGGGAGCCAACCGGCTGGGTCGGAACGGAATGCGTTGTCATGTTCATCGGGAGGGCTTGGACGAAACACGCGATGGAAACGAGGCCTGGCATACCACAGAACGGAGGAAACAAACCTCCTACGTTCGGAACGGGGTCCTGTTGATCGGGCGGGGTCTGGCGTACCGCAAAACGGAGGAAACGGACCTCCTACGGTCGAAACGGGGGTCCTGTTGATCGGGAGGGGTGTGGCGTACCGCAAAACGGACGAAACGGACTTGTGTTGGAGCACTACGGTCGAAACGGGGGTCCTGTTCATCAGGAGGGGTGTGGCGTACCGCAAAACGGGACTCCATGGGATACTGTTCATCTCCATCGTCGACCTCCTCCAGCCTCCATGGGCTACCGTCGACCTCCTCCAGCCTCCACGGGCTCCTGTTCATCCAGCCTCCACCGCGCTACTCCACCGGCTACTATTCAACCACCCCTCCATCGTCTACTGTTCATCCAGCCCTCCACACCACGGGGTCTTGTTCAACCACCCCTCGACGGGCACCCCTCCATCGTCTACTGTTCATCCAGCCCTCCACCACACCATGGGGTCCTGTTCATCCAGAGGCAACGCCACCGCTCACTGTTCATCCAAACCCCCCACAACGCCCACTATTCATCCCAGAGGCAGCATCGATCGGCTTCAGTTAGCAGCAGTAGCAAAGGAATCGCTCGATCGGGTTCAGTTAACAGCCATCGATCGATCACTCGGGTTCAGTAACGCGTAGCCTGCAGTGCAATCGCTCGGGTTCAGTTAGAGCCCAACGCCTCGCTCGGGTTCAGTTAGAGCCAACGCCTCGCACACACACGCGTACGTGTACGAGAGAAACGCGCATCACTCGTCCCCCGACCTCCCACCGTAACCGGGAACTCCCCAAAATTTTCCTCCCCCTCGCTTCTACCACGGTTTATTCCATCATGGACGGCCCAAAGAATGTCATGCAGCTGCGTCTCCGGCCAGCCCAGGACGAAAAGCCCATTTTCTGTCATGATTTTTTGTCATAGAAGTAGGAGCCCACCACATCTATGATGATACCGGGTTTTGTCACAATTATCGTCATAGAAGTGTCATATGTATGACAGAAAAAAATTTCGTTCAGCCCAAAATGTTACGGATGTGTCTTTTTTTTGTAGTGAGTGAGGCAACTCCTTCGTGGGCGATGGCCATGGTGGGATACACAAGGTTGCTTCTTCGTGGACCCTTCGTGAGTGGAGCCCTCCGTGGACTCGCGCAACCGTTACCCGTCGTGGTTGAAGTCTCCATCAACGTGGATGTATGATAGCACCACCTATCGGAACCACGCCAAAAATCTCCGTGTCTACATTGCGTTTTCTCCCTCCAAACTCCTCCCTTTACCTTCATGTGCAATGTTTTACATTCTGCTGCTATACTCTTAGACTTGCATGTGTAGGTTGTTTACTTGACTAGTGCTAAGTTGCTAAAATCTGCCAAGACTTAAAATTGGGAAAAGGCTAGATTTTTATTTGGTCAAGTAGTCTAATCACCCCCCTCTAGACATACTTTCAATCCTACAGTTGGGAGGCGAAACTATAAGCCCCTATCTTTCTATGTGTCTGGTTGAAACATTTTGCTCATGGGTACGAGGTGAATGTTAGCAATCATAGAAGACTATATGATGGTTGAGTATGTGAACTTGCCTAAAGGCTTGGACGTGTGACTCTTCCTGAAATGATGATGAATTGTAGTTGCAAAGTTGACTAAGAACATAGTTTGTTGGTTTCTAATAGAGTTTTTGCTTTACACTTCGATTGTGTGATGAACTATTACTTATTCATAGGAATTATATGATGCAAGTTCTATGATAAAAGTCCTATACTAATTTTTTTTTTCTGTTATAATAATCAACATGATGCTTCTATGTCCGTATTTTGTTTTTATCGACACCTCTCTCTCAAAGCATGTGACATGTTTTTCGATTTTGGTTTTCGCTTGAGGACAAGCGAGGTCTAATCTTGGGGGAGTTGATGCATCCATTTTGCATCATGTTTTCTTGCTGTTATTTATAATGTTTTTATCTATAATAATGCTTTTTGGAGTAATTCTAATGCCTTTTCTCTCATAATTTGCAAGGAACACACCAAGAGAGAGAATTCTGGCAGCTGGAAATCTGGACCTGGAAAAGCTATGTCAGGCCACCTATTCTGCACAACTCCAAATAAGCTAAAACTTCTAGATTATTTAAGAAATATTGGAGCCAATAAACACCAGAGGGGGCCACCAGGTGGGCACAACCCACCTGGGCGTGCCAGGCCCCCCAGGCGCGCCCTGGTGGGTTGTGGCCTCCTCGGCCCACCTCTGGTACCCATCTTTTGGTATATAATTCATTTTAACCTAGAAAAAATAAGAGGAAGACTTTCGGGACGGAGCATCACCGCCTCGAGGCGGAACTTGGGCGGGAGCACTTTTGCCCTCCGGCTTACCGATTCCGCCTGGGGAACTTCCCTCTCGGAGGGGGAAATCATCGTCATCATCATCACCAACAACTCCCCCATCTTGGGGAGGGTCATCTCCATCAACATCTTCAACAGCACCATCTCATCTCAAACCCTAGTTCATCTCTTGTATTCAATCTTGTTACCGAAACTATAGATTGGTGCCTGTGGGTGACTACTAGTGTTGATTACATTTAGTTGATTACTATATGGTTTATTTGGTGGAAGATTATATGTTTAGATCCATTATGTTATTTAATACTCCTCTAATCATGACCATGTTTATCATTTTTGAGTAGTTACTTTTGTTCTTGAGGTCACGGGAGAAATCATGTTGCAAGTAATCATGTGAACTTGGTATGTGTTCGATATTTTAATAGTATGTATGTTGTTATTCCCTTAGTGGTGTCATGTGAACTTTGACTACATGAAACTTCACCATATTTGGGCCCAAGGGAATGCATTGTGGAGTAGCAATTAGATGGTGGGAAGCGAGAGTGACAGAAGCTTAAACCCCAGTTTATGCGCTATTTTGTAAAGGACCGATTGGATCCAAAAATTTAATGCTATGGTTAGAATTTATTCTTAATACTTTTCTCATAGTTGCAGATGCTTGCGGGATGGTTAATCATAAGTAGGAGGTTTTTTCATGTAAGAACAACACATAAGCACCAGTCCACCCACATAGCAAATTATCAAAGTAGCGAACACAAATCGAACCAACATGATGAAAGTGACTAGATGAAATTCCCGTGTACTCTCAAGAATGCTTTGATTACTATAAGAGATCATTTTGGCCTGTCCTTTACCTCAAAAGGATTGGGCCACCTTGCTGCATACTTGTTACTATTATCGTTACTTGCCTGTTACAAATTACCTTGTTATCAAACTACTCGCTACTTATAATTTCAGCACTTGCAGACAGTACCTTACTAGAAACTACTTGTCATTTCCTTCTACACCTCATTGGGTTCGACACTCTTACTTATCGAGAAGAGCTACAATTGATCCCCTCTACTTGTGGGTCATCACCATCGTGGCAGTTGAGGGCCCACCTGAAGGCAAGGACTATCGCAAGCCAGAGCGATATTTCAAAGACGTCCTAGAGGGTGCCTGTTTAATAGAGGTTCAATGCTCGAAGGATGTTATGTTTTAGTGAATGTATCCGGGGTGCCTAGACTTTGTGTTATGAAACAAGGCTTGTATAATATATTTGTGCATTTATCTGAGATTATTTTCCTCCTGTGTCGCCGTTTTTATATCTGAAAGTTTGCCAGTCGTCGGCTTCAGCCCCCACGTAGATACTACGGGGTTGTCCGGAATAGCACATGACCACACTTGACCCAACGTCTTGGTCCGTAAAGGTGGTGACCGTGTAGCGAACCAGGCAATCAGACTATGTAGCTTTATCACTCTCACTTAGCCATAGGAGTTTGACAGTAGCACTATAAGCTATCCCCTGGCTCTTGTTCGGCTATCCGAACTTGGATGCCTTAGGCGCGTGACTGGGTGGAGGCCAGCCCTTGGTATAATACAGAAGAAATCGCAAAAGATTTAGTAAGTCGCCGAACTGCTGACCAGCCCTTGCTATATCATGAAAGTCAGTTTTCGGCTTTCTCTACTGAGGTGTTTGACCGGACGAACTAGAAACACATTCGTAGTAGTTCACCCTTTACTACCTTAGCCAAACAAGCAGAATGTAAGGTGGTAACCACAGGAGCCGGGCAACCCAACTATTGACCAAAGACATGATTCGGAGCCAATGCATATAATGCAGTATTCGGGATGCCAAAGCATACTATAAAAGTGTTCGGACTTTTTGTTTTTCAAAAATATATGTGGCCGAATAGAGCCCCTGGAAATTTATGCCGAGGTGTATCTGTCAATCTATCGCGAAGAAGGAATACATATTATGAAATAAACCAATACCGAATAGGGATGGACGAAAACTGTTTCTGTTATAATCTGATTGATACGTCAAAACGTGCTCTTACAGAGAACGCCATAATCATCAAGGCTATTTTACATGCCGAGAATTTGAGAACAAGGGAAAGCTAGATATAGGTCCTAAAAAAGGGGTGGTCTTGAAGATCCTTTGTACACCCTGCTGCACGTCTGCGCCGCTTTTCACCTTGGTGTAGGATCCTTTGAGAGGATCAACGATGATGTATATAGAAGGGGCCTGGGAAAACGCCCTTTGTACCATCGAAAAGTGATTTGAGTTTTAAAGAACCTGAAAAATAAAAAAGATAAATAGAAAAAGGAAGAATATTAAGGTCCGAGTAGGGTCGAGCCATATTGTGGACTTTGTCCTTAGTGTGCCTCCGTCATTGCCCATGGTATTTTTAGTGCATAGTTATGTACGTGTTGTACGTATGCCGCGATTAGGTGGGGGTTTTGACAGAGGCCGAATTGCCAATCTAGTTCTGGATGAACCAAACTGTCATTCTGCAGGGTAGACCGGACTCGTTTGACAGTGTCCGGGGGCTTGATGGACGATGATGGACGATGAAGTACTTGGCTTGATAAGGCCACCCTGTACCTCAGCTGTGAGGGCCGCGGTATGCTCCTCAGTACGGAGGGAGTGCTCCATATTTCCATTGACTGTTATGACATCGCGTGGTCCGGGCATCTTGAGCTTTAGATAAGAATAGTGCGGGACTACATTGAAACGGGCGAAAGCGGTTCGTCCGAGCAGTGCATGATATCCACTACGGAAGGGGACAATGTCGAAGATCAAATCTTCACTTCGGAAATTATCGAGCCGAAGACTACTTCCAGCGTTATTGATCCTATGCAGCAGGCCTCTACGCCGGGTATTACTCCTTTAAAGGTGGTTTTAGTAGGCTTGATCCTTGACGGATCAATACCCATTTTACGGACAGTGGCCTGATATAGCAGGTTAAGACTGTTGTTGCCATCCATGAGGACTCGCGTGAGATGGAATCCATCGATGATTGGATTGAGGACCAATGCTGCCGAACCTCCATGACGGATATTGGTCAGATGGTTTATGCGATCAAAAGTGATCGGACAGGCCGACCATGGGTTGAATTTTGGGGCGACTCGCTTTATGGAATAGACGTCCCTTAGTGCGTGCTTGCGCTCCCGCTTAGGGATATGAGTAATGTAGATCATATTCACTGTTTTTACCTTGGGGGGAAATTTCTTTTCCCCCTGTGTTCGTTGGGCGAGGCTCTTCGTCATCCTCGCTGGGCAACCATTTCCCCCTATGTTCAGTGTTTAGCTTACCGGCTTGTTTCAAGACCCAACAATTTCAATTGGTATGATTGGCATGCTTGTCAGGGGTGCCATGGATCTGGCAAGGCCGATCGAGTATTCTGTCCAAACTGGATGGACCATCTTTGTTTCCTTTGAATGGCTTCTTCCACTGACCGGGTTTAAAGCCACTGAATCCGGTGTTGACCGTCATGTCTTTGGTATCTTCATTGTTGCTTCGACGCTTGTGTTTGTTGCGTCGTGGCCTACTATTGCCATCTCTGGCTTCGGAGGTTCCAGGGTCACTGGTGTTGTTGCTTCTATGAGCTAGCCAGCTATCTTCTCCCGCGCAAAAGCGGGTCATGAGTGTGGTAAGAGCTTCCATGGACTTCGGTTTTTCTTGGCCGGGGTGTCGGGCGAGCCATTCGTCATGGACGCTGTGTTTAAAGGCTGTGAGGGCTTCGGCGTCCGGACAATCGACAATTTGGTTCTTTTAATTAAGAACATGGTCCAGAGTTTTTGGGCTGACTCGCTGGGTTGTTGGACTATATGACTAAGGTCATCGGCGTCCGGAGGCCGGACATAGGTACCTTGGAAGTTGTCTCTGAAGGCATCTTCCAAATCTTCACAGCTACCAATAGAGTTCCCTAGGAGGTTGTTTAACCAGTGTCGTGCTGGTCCTTTCAGCTTTAAGGGGAGGTATTTTATGGCATGGAGATCGTCACCGCAGGCCATGTGGATATGGAGAAGGAAATCTTCTATCCATACCGCGGGATCTGTCGTGTCGTCGTATGGTTCGATGTTTACGGGTTTAAACCCTTCTGGGAACTGGTGCTGCATTACCTCATCGGTAAAGCATAAGGGGTGTGTGGTGCCTCTGTATCGGGCAATGTCACGACGGAGTTCGGATGACATCTGTATGCGGTTTTCGGCCCTGGTGAAGTTATGCCTATCGCGCCAGGCTTGGCAGTTGTCTTCTCGCGTTGGGCCCACCCCCTTGATCCATAGATTGATCTGGCTCAGCATGTTCTATTGTCCAGGTCCCATCGTAGGTCGTAGGTGTATCCTGGGGCCGCTGTCCCTCTACCCCTACGGCAAGGTGGTGCGGGTTGGTGTTCGGCGTAGGTGGCCGCTTTATCTCACCCACGTAGTGGCCGGTCTGGTTCATCAGCGCAGTCATGTCTCGACGGTATTGGCTTGAGGGCCTCATCGCCAAATTGTGGTAGTAGCCGACACTTCGGATAACTCTTTGTTGGGCGTTGGAGGCCATATTCTTCGGCAGCTAGGACCTGGGTCCATCTATCGTTGAGTGTATCTTGTTTGCCATGGACCCGTTGCTGCTGCTTTTTTTAGGCTTCTCGTAGTGGCGATTAGTTGGAGCTTAAAGCGCTCCTGCTCGAGGGGTTCTTCTGGCATGATGAAATCTTTGTTGCCAAGGCTGACATCATCTTTGGAGACTGGTAGATAGTAGCTATCTTCCGAATCCTCATTCCCGACCGGATCATCGGGGTTAACTGGCCCCTCCTCCACATCATCCTGTTCGGATGTGGGCTCGACGGGGGCTTCGGGGTCGTCGGCGTTCTCTGGAGTGTTATTGTCTCCGGTTTCAGTATTACTGTCTTTTTTGCGACGCGATTTTGAGTGGCGTCGCGGGCGTCGACTCTTTGGTGGTGCCTCAGCGGGTTTGTCCTCAACCGGATCCTTCCTGCCTTCGCTATCATCCTCTTTGGGTGTATCCACCATATACATGTCGTATGTGGAGGTGGCCGTCCAATGTCCGGTAAACGGCGGGTCTTGGCCTTGTTCATCTCTGGCATCGTCGTCCATGCAGCCGATGTTTTCGGAGGTGTAATCCAACATGTCGGTTAAGTCTTCGCCGGTGGCTATGAAGTGGGTGGTGGGTGGGACATAAAATTCCCTGGTCTCAGCCCCTAATCCAGGCTGGGTGTAGTTCACATTAAGTCCAGAGCCTCGTTTAAGAGCGAGGATTGGACGGGGAAACGAGAGCCCGCAAAGCTAGCCAGGGCAAAAGCCTCCTGGCCATGCTCACTTGGTGTGGACTTCGAGAGTTCGGAGCTAGAGTCCAGGGGAGAGTCCGAAATTTCAATGATAGGGGTAACCCGGTCTGACTCCGGGCTTGCCGAGGACACAATCGCCTCCGGATCTCCGAGAGTGAGCTTCATTGTAGAGAGTCCGATGGGCGACAAACTCCCATCCTCGGACCCGGCAGTTTGCTTTGAATCTAAGGCCAGAGCGGTGGTTGGGGTCGTGAACCCTTCGAAGATCAAGTCTCCTCGGATATCAGCGACATAATTCAGGTTCCCGAAACTGATCTGATGACCAGGGGCGTAGCTGTCAATCTATTCAAGGTGGCCAATTGAGCTGGCACGCAGAGCAAAGCCGCCGAACACAAAAAATTGACCGGGGAAGAAAGTTTCCCTCGAAACGGCATCGTTGTTGATGATTGAACTAGCCATCGAACCTTCTGTCGACGTCACAGTGGAACTCTCAATGAAAGCACCAATGTCGGTGTCAAAACCGACCGATCTCGGGTACGGGGTCCCGAACTGTGCGTCTGAGGATCGAAGGTAACAAGAGACAAGGGGGACACGATGTTTACCCAGGTTCGGGCCCTCTTAATGGAGGTAAAACCCTACGTCCTGCTTGATTGTATTTGATGAGTATAGGGGTTACAAGAGTTGATCTACCTCGAGATCGTAACGGCTAAACCCTAGCTGTCTAGCCTATACGAATTCTAATAGCCTCTACGGACTAAACCCTCCGGTTTATATAGACACCGGAGGGGCCTAGGGTTGTACAAAGTCGGTTTACAGAGAAAGGAAACTACACATCCGGACGTTAAGCTTGCCATCCACGCAAAGGAGAGTCCCATCCGGACACGGGGGAAGGCCTTCTGCCTTGTATCTTCCCGGTCCATCAGTCCGGCTCATAGCACATGGGCCGGACTCTCGAGGACCCCTTAGTCAAGGACTCCCTCACCCCCCGGTTTCGAGCATAACCCTATTAAAAAGGTAAAAGCTAAAGATGACAATACTTAGATCTATTCGTGTTTTTATGCCTAGTTAAGGGCGTTAAACAATAGCGCTTGCTGGGAGGCAACCCAATTTTATTTTTGTTTTTGCTTTTTAGGTTCTGTTTCTCAATATTTTTTTCATCTAGCCTATGGTTAGATGTGGTTTTATGTTTTAATTAGTGTTTGTGCCAAGTAAGACCTTTGGGATAGCTTACGGTGATAGCTGATTTGATCCTATTGAAAAACAGAAACTTTCGCGCCCAGGAGATTAGTTTTCATTGCTAACAGAAGCGCGATAAAATACTGATTATTTTTGCAGAGGATTAATAACCAAATTTTCTTGAACTTCCTAATTTCTAAGGATTTTTGGAGTTAAATAAGTATTCGAAATATCCAGATTGCTACAGACTGTTCTGTTTTTGACAGATTCTATTTTTCGTGTGTTGTTTGCTTATTTTGATGAATCTATGGCTAGTACCGGGGGGTATGAACCATGGAAAAGTTGGAATACAGTAGATATTACACCAATATAAATAAAGAATGAGTTCACAACAGTACAAAAAGTGGTGATTTATTTTCTTATACTAACGTAGCTTACGAGATTTTCTGTTGGAGTTTTGTGTTGTGAAGTTTTCAAGTTTTGGTAAGGATTTGATGGACTATGGAATAAGGAGTGGAAAGAGCCTAAGCTTGGGGATGCCCAATGCAACCCAAGGTAATATTCAAGGAGGCCAAAGGGCCTAAGCTTGTGGGTGCCCCGGGAAGGCATCCCCTCTTTCGTCTTCGTCTATCGGTAACTTTACTTGAGGCTATATTTTTATTCACCACATGATATGTGTTTTGCTTGGAGCGTCTTGTATTATTTGAGTCTTTGCTTTTTAGTTTTCCGCAATCATCCTTGCTGTGCACACCTTTTGGGAGAGACATGCATGAATCGTGATTTATTAGAATGCTCTATGTGCTTCACTTATATCTTTTGAGCTAGGCAATTTGCTCTAGTGCTCCACTTATATCTTTTTAGAGCATGGCGGTGGTTTTATTTTATAGAAATTGATGAACTCTCGTAATTCACTTATATTATTTTGAGAGTCTCTAAACATCACGGTAATTTGCTTTGGTTATAAAATTAGTCCTAATATGATAGGCATCCAAGAGGGATATTATAAAAACTTTCATATAAAGTGCATTGAATACTATGAGAAGTTTGATTCCTTATGATCGTTTAGAGATATGAAGATGGTGATATTAGAGTCATGCTAGTGAGTATTTGTGAATTGAGAAATACTTGTGTTAAGGTTTGTGAGTCCCGTAGCATGCACGCATGGTGGATCGTTATGTAACGAAGTTGGAGCATGAGATGTTTTTTGATTGTCTTCCTTATGAGTGGCGGTCGGGGATGAGCGATGGTCTTTTCCTACCAATCTATCCCCCTAGGAGCATACGCGTAGTACATTGTTTCGATGACTAATAGATTTTTACAATAAGTATGTAAGTTCTTTATGACTAATGTTGAGTCCATGGATTATACGCACTCTCACCTTCCCATCATTGCTAGCCTCTCTAATACCGTGCAACTCTCGCCGGTACCGTAAACCCACCACAGATCCTTCCTCAAAACAGCCACCATACCTACCTATTATGGCATTTCCATAGCCATTCTGAGATATATTGCCATGCACCTTTCCACCGTTCCGTTTATTATGACACATTCCATCATTGTCATATTGCTTTGCATGATCATGTAGTTGACATCGTCTTTGTGGCGAAGCCACCATTCATTATTTTTTAAACATGTCGCTCTTGATTCATTGCACATCCTAGTACATCGCCGGAGGCATTCACATAGAGTCATATTTTTTATCTACTATCGAGTTGTAAGTAAATAGAAGTGTGCTGATCTTCATTATTAGAGCATTGTCCCATGTGAGGAAAAAAAGGAAAAAATGCCAAAAAAAGAAGGCCCCTAAAAAAGAAAAAAAGAAAAAGAAAAAATGAGAGAAAAAGAGAGAAGGGACAATGTTACTATCCTTTTTGCCACACTTGTGCTTCAAAGCAGCACCATGATCTTCATGATAGAGAGTCTCCTATGATATCACTTTCATATACTAGTGAGAATTTTTCATTATAGAACTTGGCTTGTATATTCCAACGATGGGCTTCCTCAAAACGCCCTAGGTCTTCATGAGCAAGCAAGTTGGATGCACACCCACTTAGTTTCTTGATAACCCACAAGTATAGTGGATCGCAATAGTTTTCGAGGGTAAAGTATTCAACCCAAATTTATTGATTCGACACAAGGGGAGCCAAAGAATATTCTCAAGTATTAGCAGCTGAGTTGTCAATTCAACCACACCTGGAAACTTAATATCTGTAGCAAAGTATTTAGTAGCAAAGTAATATGATAGTAGTGGTAACGGTGGAAAAAGTAATAGTTTTGGTTTTGTAGTGATTGTAACAGTAGCAACGGAAAAGTAAATAAGCGAAGAACAATATGTGAAAGGTTCGTATGCAATGGATCAGTGATGGATAATTATGTTGGATGCGATTCCTCATGCAATAGTTATAACATAGGGTGACACAGAACTAGCTCTAGTTCATCAATGTAATGTAGGCATGTATTCCGAATATAGTCATACGTGCTTATGGAAAAGAACTTGCATGACATCTTTTGTCCTACCCTCCCGTGGCAGCGGGGTCCTACTGGAAACTAAGGGATATTAAGGCCTCCTTTTAATAGAGTACCGGACCAAAGCATTAACATTTAGTGAATACATGAACTCCTCAAACTACGGTCATCACCGGTAAGAATCTCGATTATTGTCACTTCGGGGTTAACGGATCATAACACATAATAGGTGACTATAGACTTGCAAGATAGGACCAAGAACTCACATATATTCATGAAAACATAATAGGTTCAGATCTTAAATCATGGCACTCGGGCCCTAGTGACAAGCATTAAGCATAGCAAAGTTATAGCAACATCAATCTCAGAACATAATGGATACTAGGGATCAAACCCTAACAAAACTAACTCGATTACATGATAAATCTCATCCAACCCATCATCGTCCAGCAAGCCTATGACGGAATTACTCACACACGGCGGTAAGCATCATGAAATTGGTGATGGAGGAAGGTTGATGATGACGATGGCGACGGATTCCCCTCCCCGGAGCCCCGAACGGACTCCAGATCAGCCCTCCCGAGAGAGATTAGGGCTTGGCGGCGGCTCCGTATCATAAAACGCGATGAATCCTTCTCTCTGGTTTTTTTCTCCTTGAACACGAATATATAGAGTTGGAGTTGAGGTCGGAGGAAAACCAGGGGGCCCACGAGGCAGAGGGGCGCGCCCAGGGGGTAGGCGCGCCCCCACCCTCGTGGACAGGGTGTGGGTCCCCTGGCCTTGATTCTTTTGCTAGTATTTTTTATATATTCCATAAATAATCTCCGTTGATTTTCAGGCCATTCCAAGAACTTTTATTTCTGCACACAAATAACACCATGGCAATTCTGCTGAAATCAGCGTCAGTCCAGGTTAGTTCTATTCAAATCATGCAAGTTAGAGTCCAAAACAAGGGCAAAAGTGTTTGGAAAAGTAGATACGATGGAGACGCATCAATTCCCCCAAGCTTAAACCTTTGCTTGTCCTCAAGCAATTCAGTTGATAAACTGAAGGTGATAAAGAAAAACTTTTACAAACTCTGTTTGCTCTTGTTGTTGTAAATATGTAAAGCCAACATTCAAGTTTTCGGCAAAGACTATGAACTAACCATATTCACAATAACATTTAGGTCACATGTTTACTCATATCAATGGCATAATCAACTAGCGAGCAATAATAATAAATCTCGGATGACAACACTTTCTCAAAACAATCATAATATGATATAACAAGATGGTATCTCGCTAGCCCTTTCTGATACCGCAAGACATAAATGCAGAGCACCCCTAAAGATCAAGGGCTGACTGGAAATTTTAATTCATGGTAAAAGAGATCCAGTCAAGTCATACTCAATGTAAACTAATAATAATACATGCAAATGACAGCGGTGCTCTCTAAGTGGTGCTTTTTAATAAGAGGATGATGACTTATCATAAAAGTAAATAGATAGGCCCTTCATAGAGGGAAGCAGGGATTTGTAGAGGTGCCAGAGCTCGATTTTGAAATATAGGTGAATAATATTTTGAGCGGTATACTTTCGTTGTCAACATAACAACTGAGAGATCTTGATATCTTCCATGCTACACACATTATAGGCGGTTCCCAAGCAGAATGGTAAAGTTTATACTCCCCCACCGCCAACAAGCATCAATCCATGGCTTGCCTGAAACAACGGGTGCCTCCAACTAACCATAATCCTATGGGAGTTTTGTTTGCAATTATTTTGATTTGATTTGAGCATGGGACTGGGCATCCGGTGACCAGCCATTTTCTCATGAGTGAGGAGCGGAGTCCACTCCTCTTGAGAATAACCCGCCTAGCATGGAAGATACAGACAACCCTAGTTGATACATGAGCTATTCGAGCATACAAAACAGAATGTTTATTTGAAGGTTTAGAGTTTGGCACATACAAATTTACTTGGAACGGCAGGTAGATACCGTATATAGGAAGGTATGGTGGACTCATATGGAATAACTTTTGGGGTTTATGGAATTGGATGCACAAGCAGTATTCCCGCTTAGTACAAGTGAAGGCTAGAAAGGGACTGGGAAGCGACCAGCTAGAGAGCGACAACAGTCATGAACATGCACTAAAATTAATCAACACTGAATGCAAGCATGAGTAGGATATAATTCACCATGAACATAAATATCATAGAGGCTATGTTGATTTTGTTTCAACTACATGCATGAACATGTGCCAAGTCAAGCCACTCGAATCGTTCAAAGGAGGATACCACCCTATCATACCACATCACAATCATTTTAATAGCATGTTGGCACGCAAGGTAAACCATTATAAACTCCTAGCTACTTAAGCATGGCATGAGCAACTATAATCTCTAATTGTCATTGCAAACATGTTTCATTCATATTAGGCTGAATCAGGAACGATGAACTAATCATATTTACAAAAACAAGAGAGGTCGAGTTCATACCAGCTTCTCTCATCTCAATCAGTCCATCATATATCATCATTATTGCCTTTCACTTGCACAACCGAATAGTGTGGATAATAATAATAGTGCACGTGCATTGGGCTAAACTGGAATCTGCAAGCATTCAATTCAAGGCAGAAGACAAGGTAATATGGGCTCTTTGTTAGATCAACAATAATGCATATGAGAGCCACCCAACATTTTCATTATGGACTTCTCCTCTCGACCCCAAAGAAAAGAAAAGAAACAAAACTATTTACACGGGAAAGCTCCCAACAAGCAAAATAAGAACGAGAAATCTTTTTGGGTTTTCTTTTTAATTACTACTACTACAAGCATGGATAGTAAACTAGCTAAAGGCTACAACTAATTTTTTGTTTTTCTTAAGGTTTTTCAAACACACAAGAAGAAAGCTTAAAAAGAAAATAAACTAGCATGGATATTACAATGAAAAAGTATGAGCACCGACAATTGGAATGAGTGTGTGAACATGAATGTAATGTCGGTGAGAAATACATACTCCCCCAAGCTTAGGATTTTGGCCTAAGTTGGTCTATGCCCATGGATCAAAGTTGTAGCTGGGGTCGTACTGAGATGCAGCGGCAATTGCCTCATGAGCTACAGCTTGGAGGCGAGCTGCCTCCGTTCTCCCCTCGTACTCGCTCGCCTCCTCCCTGGTTATAACATATCTCCCTTTTGTGTGAAAATCAAAGAAAGCAGGAGCGGGGAGAGCAACGTGGACGGTGCGCCGTTTGTCAAAGATTAGTCGGTACTGGAGGAACTGATCGTTCCTCTCAACAAACTAATGACGAACCATAGCATTATAATCTAGATAAGCAGGAGGCAACTCAATATCATATCCACGTATGGGTACCTCCAGAAAATTAGCTAAACGGGTTGCGTAAATTCCACCGAACAAATCTCCATTAATATTGTTATTATGCAACCTACGTGCAACAATGGCCCCCAAGTTATATTGTCTATCTCCTAATACAGCACTCTTGAGAACACTAAGATCAGGAACACACATATGACATGCCTCATCTTTACCGTTAATGCATCTACCCACAAAGAGAGCAAAATAATGTATGGCAGGAAAATGAATGCTCCCTATGGTAGCTTGTGTTATTTCTCTAGATTCCCCCACAGTGATACTAGCAAGAAAGTCTTTAAATTCAGATTTGCGAGGTTCACTAGCACTACCCCACTGCGGGAGTTTACAAGCAGTATTAAAATCTTCTAAGTCCAGGGTAAGATTTATCATAAAGATCAAATAGGACATTGTGAGAATTGCATGAGGATGTAAATTTAAACCTTCTCACAAATGAATCGGTTAAATAGAGGTATTGCCGGCACTTATCTACCTCGAAGCTCTCAAGATCAGTGTTACGCGCATATGCGTCAAATTCTTCCTTGATGCCTGCCTGAACCATGAAATCCTCTGACGGCCATTCACAAGGCCACACTTGAGCCTCCCTTGTTAGTTAATTGTCCGACTCGCGTATTGCGGGCCTTGGGACTTGCTTCCTTAAGGAACCACCTTGGTACATTTTCCTAAACATATTTCTTCCTCTAAAAAATTTCTGAAATTTTTAGTGACTCAAAATAAAAGTGAACCAAACTCAAAAAATTGATAGCAACTACTCCTACAAGTGCCTAGAGGCTATGTCATGCATTAAAACTACTTTTGACCACATAAATTTGACATGCAAGCTCAAGAACGGGATCACCTAAGCAGCAAAAATTTGCAATAAACAAAGCACAAAAACAAAAACTAATTGGACCATTGGAGGAGTCACATACCAAAGAACAATCCCCCAAAGCAGTTTTGTGAATGGAGCTTTGAGCAAGGAGATCAAAAATGGCCGCAAGATGAGCTAGAACTCGGGTTTGAGCTGGTGGATGATTTTTTCTGGAGGAAAACAAAGTGTGTGGGTGCAAGAGTAAGTGGAGGGGACCCACATGGGGTCCAGGAGGCAGGGGGCGCACCCTCCACCCTCGTGGGCACACAGTGGGTCCCCCTGATATGTTCTCAGTGCCAATAATTCTTAAATATTCTAGAAAAAATCATATTTCATTTTCACGGCATTTGGAGAACTTTTATTTTCAGGGTATTTTTTTATTGCATGGATAATTCAGAAAACAGACAGAAAATACTAATTCTGCTTTATTTAATCTAAATAACAGAAAGTAAAAAGAGGGTACAGAAAGTTGTGCCTTCTAACTTCATCCATCTCATGCTCATCAAAAGGAATCTACTAACAAGGTTGGTCAAGTCTTGTTAACAAACTCATTCCGAATCGCATGACACCGGAGAAATTTCGAATAACACTAGGTTATCTCAACTAGGATATGCACATCCCCAACAATAAGAATATCATATTTCTTCTTGACAGTAGGAAGAGGAAATTCAAAACCTCCAATAGTAATTGTTGAAGTTTTTCCAATAGAATTAATATTGTGAACTTGGGGTTGTTTCCTCGGAAAGTGTACCGTATGCTCATTACCATTAACATGAAAATTGACATTGCCTTTGTTGCAATCAATAACAGCCCCTGCAGTATTCAAAAAGGGTCTACCAAGGATAATCGACATACTATCATCCTTGGGAATATCAAGAATAACAAAGTCCGTTAAAATAGTAACATTTGCAACCACAAAGGGCACATCCTCACAAATACCGACAGGTATAGCAGTTGATTTATCGGCCATTTGCAAAGATATTTTAGTAGGTGTCAACTTATTCAAATCAAGTCTGCGATATAAAGAGAGTGGCATAACACTAACACCGGCTCCAAGATCACATAAAGCAGTTTTAACATAGTTTCTTTTAATGGAGCATGGTACAGTTGGTACTCCTGGATCTCCTAGTTTCTTTGGTATTCCACCTTTAAAAGTATAATTAGTAAGAATGGTGGAAATTTCAGCTTCCGGTATCTTTCTTTTATTTGTAACAATATCTTTCATATACTTAGCATAAGGATTCATTTTAAGCATATCAGTCAAACGCATACACAAAAAGATAGGTCTAATCATTTCAGCAAAGCACTCAAAATCCTCATCATCCTTTTTCTTGGATGGTTTAGGAGGAAAAGGCATGGGTTTCTGAACCCATGGTTCTATTTCTTTACTGTGCTTCCTAGCAACAAAGTCTCTCTTATCACAACGTTGATTCTTTGATTGTGGGTTATCAAGATCAACAATAGGTTCAATCTCTACATCATTATCATTGCTAGGTTGAGCATCAACATGAACTTAATCATTAACATTATCACTAGGTTCATGTTCATTACCAGATTGTGTTTCAGCATCAGAAATAGAAATATCATTGGGATTCTCAGGTGTTTCAACAACAGGTTCGCTAGAAGCATGCAAAGTCCTATCATTTTTTATTTTGTTCTTTCTAGAAGGACTAGGTGCATCAACATTAGTTCTCTGAGAATCTTGCTCAATTATCTTGGGGTGACCCTCAGGATACAGAGGTTCCTGAGTCATTTTACCCCCTCTAGTCATGACTCTAACAGCATTATCATTTTTCTTATTATTTAATTCATTGAGCAAATCATTCTGAGCCTCAAGTTCTTGTTCTACTTGAGTGGTAACCATAGAAGCATGTCACTAATAAGTTTAAGTTCACCTTTAACTCTAGACGTATAATTGAAGGAAATATGCCCTAGAGGCAATAATAAATTTATTATTTATTTCCTTATTTCATGATAAATGTTTATTATTCATGCTAGAATTGTATTAACCAGAAACATAATACATGTGTGAATACATAGACAAACAGAGTGTCACTAGTATGCCTCTACTTGACTAGCTTGTTGATCAAAGATGGTTAAGTTTCCTAACCATAGACATGAGTTGTCATTTGATTAATGGGATCACATCATTAGGAGAATGATGTGATTGACTTGACCTATTCTGTTAGCTTAGCACTTGATCGTTTAGTTTGTTGCTATTGCTTTCTTCATGACTTATACATGTTCCTATGACTATGAGATTATGCAACTCCCATTTACCGGAGGAACACTTTGTGTGCCACCAAACACCACAACTTAACTGGGTGATTATAAAGGTGCTCTATAGGTGTCTCCAAAGGTACTTGTTGGGTCGGCGTATTTTGAGATTAGGATTTGTCACTCCGATTGTCGGAGAGGTATCTCTGGGCCCACTCAGTAATGCACATCACTACAAGCCTTGCAAGCATTGCAACTAATGAGTTAGTTGCGGAATGATGTATTACAGAACGAGTAAAGAGACTTGCCGGTAACGAGATTGAACTAGGTATTGAGATACCGACGATCGAATCTCGGGCAAGTAACATACCGATGACAAAGGGAACAACGTATGTTTTTATGCGGTCTGACCGATAAAGATCTTCGTAGAATATGTAGGAGCCAATATGGGCATCCAGGTCCCGCTATTGGTTATTGACCAGAGAGGTGTCTCGGTCATGCCTACATAGTTCTCGAACCCGTAGGGTCCGCACGCTTAACGTTCGTTGACGATATAGTACTATATGAGTTATGTATGTTGGTGACCGAATGTTTTTCGGAGTCCGGGATGAGATCACGGACATGACGAGGAACTCCGGAATGGTTCGGAGATAAATTTCGATATATGGGATAATAGTGTTTGGTCACCGGAAGGGTTCCAGAATTCACCGGAAGGGGTTTCGGATATTTCCCGAAATGTTTGGGTACGAGAACACTTTATTTCGGCCAAAGGGGAAAGCCCGCAAGGTTTTTGGAAAGCGCAAAAGGAAGTTTTGCGGAGTCCAGTGGCCAGACGCCAGGGTCCCTAGCGTCTAGGTCCAGACGCCGGGAACCCTGGCGTCTGGCCCTGGAGTCCGAGAAGGACTCTTGCCTTTCGGGTGAAACCGACTTTATGGAGGCTTTTACTCCAAGTTTTGACCCCGAGGCTCAACATATAAATGAGGGGTAGGGCTAGCACCCAAGCCGTGTGCCGGCAACCCCGTGCCCTCTAGTTTATCCTCCGTCCTAGTTTTCGTAGTGCCTAGGCGAAGCCCTGCGGAGATTGTTCTTCACCAACACCGTCTCCACGCCGTCGTGCTGCCGGAACTCATTTACTACTTTGCCCCTCTTGCTGGATCGAGAAGGCGAGGATGTCACCGAGCCGAACATGTGCAGAACTCGGAGGTGCCGTGCTTTCGGTACTTGGATCGGTTGGATCGTGAAGACGTACGACTACATCAACCGCATTGATATAACGCTTCCACGAACGGTCTACGAGGGTATGTAGACAATACTCTCCCCTCTTGTTGCTATGCATCACCATGATCTTGCGTGTGCGTAGGAAAATTTTGAAATTACTACGTTCCCCAACAGTGGCATCCGAGCCGGGTTTTATGCGTAGATGTCATATGCACGAGTAGAACACAAGTGAGTTGTGGGAAATATAAGTCATACTGCTTACCAGCATGTCATACTTTGGTTCGGCGGTATTGTTGGATGTAGTGGCCCGGACCGACATTACGCGTACGCTTACGCGAGACTGGTTCTACCGACGTGCTTTGCACACAGGTGGCTGGCGGGTGTTAGTTTCTCCAACTTTAGTTGAACCGAGTGTAGCTACGCCCGGTCCTTGCGAAGGTTAAAACAGCACCAACTTGACAAACTATCGTTGTGGTTTTGATGCGTAGGTAAGAACGGTTCTTCCTAAGCCCGTAGCAGCCACATAAAATTTGCAACAACAAAGTAGAGGACGTCTAACTTGTTTTTGCAGGGAATGCTGTGATGTGATATGGTCAAGACATGATGCTAAATTTTATTGTATGAGATGATCATGTCTTGTAACCGAGTTATCGGCAACTGGCAGGAGCCATATGGTTGTCGCTTTATTGTATGCAATGCAATCGCCCTGTAATGCTTTACTTTATCACTAAGCGGTAGGGATAGTAGTGGAAGCATAAGATTGGAGAGGCGACAACGATGCTACGATGGAGATCAAGGTGTCGCACCGGTGACAATGGTGATCATGAAGGTGCTTCAGAGATGGAGATCACAAGCACAAGATGATGATGGCCATAACATATCACTTATATTGATTGCATGTGATGTTTATCTTTTATGCATCTTATCTTGCTTTGATCGACAGTAGCATTATAAGATGATCCCTCACTAAATTATCAAAGTATAAGTGTTCTCCCTGAGTATGCACCGTTGCGAAAGTTCTTCGTGCTGAGACACCACGTGACGATCGGGTGTGATAGGCTCTACGTTCAAATACAACGGGGGCAAAACAGTTGCACACGCGGAGTACTTAGGTTAAACTTGACGAGCCTAGCATATAACAGATATGGCCTCGGAACACGAAGACCGAAAGGTCAAGCGTGAATCATATAGTAGATATGATCAACATAGTGATGTTCACCATTGATACTACTCCATCTCACGTGATGATCGGACATGGTTTAGTTGATATCGATCACGTGATCACTTAGAGGATTAGAGGGATGTCTATATAAGTGGGAGTTCTTAAATAATATGATTAAATTGAACTTAAATTTATCACGAACTTAGTACTTGATAGTATCTTGCTTGTCTATGTTGATTGTAGATAGATGGCCCGTGCTGTTGTTCTGTTGAATTTTAATGCGTTCCTTGAGAAAGCAAAGTTGAAAGATGATGGTAGCATTTACACAGACTGGGTCCGTAACTTGAGGATTATCCTCATTGCTGCACAGAAGAATTATGTCCTGGAAGCACCGCTAAGTGCCAAGCCTGCTGCAGGAGCAACACCAGATGTTATGAACGTCTGGCAGAGCAAAGCTTATGACTACTCGATAGTTCAGTGTGCCATGCTTTATGGCTTAGAACCGGGTCTTCAACGACGTTTTGAACGTCATGGAGCATATGAGATGTTCCAGGAATTGAAGTTAATATTTCAAGCAAATGCCCGGATTGAGAGATATGAAGTCTCCAATAAGTTCTATAGCTGCAAGATGGAGGAGAATAGTTCTGTCAGTGAACATATACTCAAAATGTATGGGTATCATAATCACTTGACTCAACTAGGAGTTAATCTTCCTGTTGATAGTGTCATTGACAGAGTTCTTCAATCACTGGCACCAAGCTACAAAAGCTTCATGATGAACTATAATATGCAAGGGATAATAAGACTATTCCTGAGCTCTTCGCAATGCTAAAGGCCGCGGAGGTAGAAATCAAGAAGGAGCATCAAGTGTTGATGGACAATAAGACCACCAGTTTCAAGAAAAAGGGCAAAGGGAAGAAGAAGGGGAACTTCAAGAAGAACAACAAACAAGTTGCTGCTCAGGAGAAGAAACCCAAGTCTGGACCAAAGCCTGAGACTGAGTGCTTCTACTGCAAGCAGACTGGTCACTGGAAGCGGAACTGCCCCAAGTATTTGGCGGATAAGAAGGATGGCAAAGTGAACAAAGGTATATGTGATATACATGTTATTGATGTGTACCTTACTAATGCTCACAGTAGCACCTGTGTATTTGATACTGGTTCTGTTGCTAACATTTGCAACTTGAAACAGGGGCTATGGATTAAGCGAAGATTGGCTAAGGACGAGGTGACGATGCGCGTGGGAAATGGTTCCAAAGTCGATGTGATCGCGGTTGGCATGCTACCTCTACATCTACATTCGGGATTAGTATTAGACCTAAATAATTGTTATTTGGTGCCAGCGTTGAGCATGAACATTATATCTGGATCTTGTTTGATGCGAGACGGATATTCATTTAAATTAGGGAATAATGGTTGTTCTATTTATATGAGTAATATCTTTTATGGTCATGCACCCTTGAAGAGTGGTCTATTTTTGCTAAATTTCGATAGTGGTGATACACATATTCATAATATTGAAGCCAAAAGATGCAGAGTTGATAATGATAGTGCAACTTATTTGTGGCACTGCCGTTTAGGTCATATCGGAGTAAAGCGCATGAAGAAACTCCATACTGATGGACTTTTGGAACCACTTGATTATGAATCACTTGGTACTTGCGAACCGTGCCTCATGGGCAAGATGACTAAAACGTCGTTCTCCAGAACTATGGAGAGAGCAACAGATTTGTTGGAGATCATACATACAGATGTATGTGGTCCAATGAATGTTGAGGCTCGTGGCGGATATCGTTATATTCTCACCTTCACAGATGATTTAAGCAGATATGGGTATATCTACTTAATGAAACATAAGTCTGAAATATTTAAAAAGTTCAAAGAATTTCAGAGTGAAGTTGAAAATCATGGTAACAAGAAAATAAAGTATCTACGATCTGATCGTGGAGGAGAATATTTGAGTTATGAGTTTTGGTCTTCATTTGAAACAATGCTGAATAGTTTCGCAACTCACGCCACCCGGAACACCACAGCGTAATGGTGTGTCCGGACATCGTAATCGTACTTTACTAGATATGGTGCGATCTATGATGTCTCTGACTGATTTACCGCTATCATTTTGGGGATATGCTTTAGAGACGGCCGCATTCACCTTAAATAGGGCACCACCGAAATCCGTTGAGACGACGCCTTATGAACTATGGTTTGGTAAGAAACCAAAGTTGTCGTTTCTGAAAGTTTGGGGCTGCGATGCTTATGTGAAAAAACTTCAACCTGATAAGCTCGAACCCAAATCGGAGAAATGTGTCTTCATAGGATACCCAAAGGAGACTATTGGGTACACCTTCTATCAGAGATCCGAAGGCAAGACTTTTGTTGCTAAATTCGGAGTTTTTCCAGACCAGGAGTTTCTCTCGAAAGAAGTGAGTGGGAGGAAAGTAGAACTTGATGAGGTAACTGTACCTGCTCCCTTATTGGAAAGTAGTTCATCACAGAAAACGGTTTCTGCGACACCTACACCAATTAGTGAGGAAGTTAATGATGATGATCATGAAACTTTATATCAAGTTGTTACTGAACCTCGTAGGTCAACCAGAGTAAGATCCGCACCAGAGTGGTACGGTAATCATGTTTTGGAAGTCATGTTACTAGACCATGACGAACCTACGAACTATGAAGAAGCGATGGTGAGCCCAGATTCCGTAAAATGGCTTGAGGCCATGAAATCTGAGATGGGATCCATGTATGAGAACAAAGTGTGGACTTTGGTTGACTTGCCCGTTGATCGGCAAGCAATTGAGAATAAATGGATCTTCAAGAAGAAGACTGACAGTGACGGTAATGTTACTGTCTATAAAGCTCGACTTCTTGCAAAAGGTTTTCGACAAGTTCAAGGGATTGACTACGATGAGACCTTCTCACCCGTAGCGATGCTTAAGTCTGTCTGAATCATGTTAGCAATTGCCGCATTTTATGATTATGAAATTTGGCAAATGGATGTCAAAACTGCATTCCTGAATGGATTTCTGGAAGAAGAGTTGTATATGATGCAACTAGAAGGTTTTGTCGATCCAAAGGGAGCTAACAAAGTGTGCAAGCTCCAGCGATCCATTTATGGACTAGTGCAAGCCTCTCTGAGTTGGAATAAACACTTTGATAGTGTGATCAAAGCATTTCGTTTTATACAGACTTTTGGAGAAGCCTGTATTTACAAGATAGTGAGTGGGAGCTATGTAGCATTTCTGATATTATATGTGGATGACATATTGCTGATTGGAAATGATATAGAATTTCTGGATAGCATAAAGGGATACTTGAATAAAAGTTTTTCTATGAAAGACCTCGGTGAAGCTGCTTATATATTGGGAATCAAGATCTATAGAGATAGATCAAGATGCTTAATTGGACTTTCACAAAGCACATACCTTGACAAAGTTTTGAAAAAGTTCAAAATGGATCAAGCAAAGAAAGGGTTCTTGCCTGTGTTACAAGGTGTGAAGTTGAGTAAGACTCAATGCCCGACCACTGCAGAAGATATAGAGAAGATGAAAGATGTTCCCTATGATTCAGCCATAGGCTCTATCATGTATGCAATGTTGTGTACCAGACCTGATGTGTGCCTTGCTATAAGTCTAGCAGGGAGGTACCAAAGTAATCCAGGAGTGGATCACTGGTCAGCAGTCAAGAACATCCTGATTTACCTGAAAAGGACTAAGGATATGTTTCTCGTTTATGGAGGTGACAAAGAGCTCATTGTAAATGGTTACGTTGACGCAAGCTTTGACACTGATCCGGATGATTCTAAATTGCAAACTGGATACGTGTTTATATTAAATGGTGGAGCTGTCAGTTGGTGCAGTTCTAAACAAAGCGTCGTGGTGGGATCTATGTGTGAAGCGGAGTACATAGCTGCTTCAGAAGCAGCAAATGAAGGAGTCTGGATGAAGGAGTTCATATCCGATCTAGGTGTCATACCTAGTGCATCGGGTCGAATGAAAACCTTTTGTGACAATACTGGTGCAATTGCCTTGGCGAAGGAATCCAGATTTCACAAGAGAACCAAGCACATCAAGAGACGCTTCAATTCCATCCGGGATTTAGTCCAGGTGGGAGACATAGAAATTTGCAAGATACATACGGATCTGAATGTTGCAGACCCGTTGACTAAGCCTCTTCCACGAGCAAAACATGATCAGCACCAAGGCTCCATGGGTGTTAGAATCATTACTGTGTAATCTAGATTATTGACTCTAGTGCAAGTGGGAGACTGAAGGAAATATGCCCTACAGGCAATAATAAAGTTATTATTTATTTCCTTATTTCATGATAAATGTTTATTATTCATGCTAGAATTGTATTAACCGGAAACATAATACATGTGTGAATACATAGACAAACAAAGTGTCACTAGTATGCCTCTACTTGACTAGCTCGTTGATCAAAGATGGTTAAGTTTCCTAACCATAGACATGAGTTGTCATTTGATTAACGGGATCACATCATTAGGAGAATGATGTGATTGACTTGACCCATTCTGTTAGCTTGGCACTTGATCGTTTAGTTTGTTGCTATTGCTTTCTTCATGACTTATACATGTTCCTATGACTATGAGATTATGCAACTCCCGTTTACCGGAGGAACACTTTGTGTGCCACCAAACGTCACAACATAACTGGGTGATTATAAAGGTGCTCTACAGGTGTCTCCAAAGGTACTTGTTGGGGTGGCGTATTTCGAGATTAGGATTTGTCACTCCGATTATCGGAGAGGTATCTCTGGGCCCACTCGGTAATGCACATCACTATAAGCCTTGCAAGCATTGCAACTAATGAGTTAGTTGTGGAATGATGTATTACGGAACGAGTAAAGAGACTTGCCGGTAACGAGATTGAACCAGGTATTGAGATACCGACAATCGAATCTCGGGAAAGTAACATACCGATGACAAAGGGAACAACGTATGTTGTTATGCGGTCTGACCGATAAAGATCTTCGTAGATTATGTAGGAGCCAATATGGGCATCCAGGTCCCGCTATTGGTTATTGACCAGAGAGGTGTCTCGGTCATGTCTACATAGTTCTCGAACCTGTAGGGTCCGCACGCTTAACGTTCGTTGACGATATAGTACTATATGAGTTATGTATGTTGGTGACCGAATGTTGTTCGGAGTCTGGGATGAGATCACGGACATGACGAGGAACTCCGGAATGGTCCAGAGATAAAGTTTGATATATGGGATAATAGTGTTTGGTCACCGGAAGGGTTCCGGAATTCACCGGAAGGGGTTCCGGATGTTTCCCGAAATGTTTGGGTACGAGAACACTTTATTTGGGCCAAAGGGGAAAGCCCACAAGGTTTTTGGAAAGCGCAAAAGGAAGTTTTGCGGAGTCCAGGGGCCAGACACCAGGTTCCCTGGCGTCTGGGTCCAGACGCCGGGAACCCTGGCATCTGGCCCTGAAGTCCGAGAAGGACTCTTGCCTTTCGGGTGAAATTGACTTTATGGAGGCTTTTACTCCAAGTTTTGACCCCAAGGCTCATCATATAAATAGAGGGGTAGGGCTAGCACCCATGACACATCAAGAAACACCAAGCCGTGTGCCGGCAACCCCATGCCCTCTAGTTTATCCTCCGTCCTAGTTTTCGTAGTGCTTAGGCGAAGCCCTGCGGAGATTGTTCTTCACCAACACCGTCACCATGCCGTCGTGCTGCCGGAACTGATTTACTACTTCGCCCCTCTTGCTGGATCGAGAAGGCGAGGACGTCACCAAGCCGAACGTGTGCAGAACTCGGAGGTTCCGTGCTTTCAGTACTTGGATCGGTCGGATCGTGAAGACGCACGACTACATCAACCGCGTTGATATAACGCTTCCGTGAACGGTCTACGAGGGTACGTATACAACAATCTCCCCTCTCGTTGCTATGCATCACCATGATCTTTGCGTGTGCGTAGGAAATTTTTGAAATTACTACGTTCCCCAACAATAATCACTCAAGTGTTCAAGCATATCAGCATTACGGTTCAATTGTCTACCAACATAAGCATTGAAGTTTTCTTGTTTAACAATAAAGTTATCAAACTCATCTAAGCATTGGCTAGCAAACTTATTATGAGGAATATCACCTTCATCAAATCTATAGAGAGAATTTACCTTTACTACCAGTGTCGGGTTATCAAGACCATGTATTTCTTCAATAGGTGGTAAATTCTTAACATCTTCAGTTTTAATACCTTTTTTTTCATAGATTTCTTTGCCTCTTGCATATCTTCAGGACTGAGAAATAGAACACCCCGTTTCTTCGGAGTTGTCTTAGGAGTTGGTTCAGGAAGTTTCCAGTCATTTTCATTACTCAACATATTATTCAATAGCAATTCAGCTTGATCGACAGTTCTTTCCCTGAAAACACAACCAGCACAACTATCTAGGTAGTCTCTGGAAGCATCGGGTAGTCCATTATATAAGATATCAAGTATTTCATTTTTCTTGAGAGGATGACTAGGCAAAGCATTAAGTAACTGGAGAAGCCTCCCCCAAGCTTGTGGGAGACTCTCTTCTTCAATTTGCACAAAATTATATATTTCCCTTAAGGCAACTTGTTTCTTATGAGCGGGGAAATATTTAGCAGAGAAGTAATAAATCATATCTTGGGGACTACGCGCACAACTAGGGCCAAGAGAATTAAACCATGTTTTAGCATCGCCCTTTAATGACAACAGAAACAACTTAAGGATAAAGTAATAGCGAGTTTTCTCATCATTAGTGAACAGGGTGGCTATATCATTTAATTTAGTAAGATGTGCCACAACAATTTTAGATTCATAGCCATAAAAAAGATCAGATTCAACCAAAGTAATTAACTCAGGGTCGACAGAGAAATCATAAGCCTTATTAGCAATAAAGATAGGTGAAGTAACAAAAGCAGGGTCATATTTCATTCTAGCATTCAAAGACTTTTCCTCAAGCTTAACTAATAATTTCTTAAGATCCTATCATTGCAAGCTAAGAAGTCTCTAGCAGTTTCTTCATCCATAACATAACCCTCAGGCACAACAGGCAATTCATATCTAGGGGGAGAATCTCCATCATCACTTTCATCAATATTATTGGTTTAAATAATTTCATTCTCTCTAACCCTATCAAGTTGTTCATCAAGAAATTCACCTAGTGGCACAGTATTATCAAGCACAGAAGTAGTTTCATCATAAGTACCATGCAAAGCAGAAGTGCCATCATCAATAACATGCGACATATCAGAATGAATAGCAGGTGTAGGTGTCACAAGTTTACTCAAAACAGAAGGTGAATCAAGTTCAGAGCTAAATGGCAGTTCCTTACCTCCCCTCGTAGTTGAGGGAAAAATCTTGGTTCTTTGATATTTCAAGTTCTTCATAGTGACTAGAAGATATAAATCCCAAGTGACTCAAAGAATAGAGCTATGCTCCCCGGCAACAGTGCCAGAAAATAATCTTGATAACCCACAAGTATAGGGGATCGCAATAGTTTTCGAGGGTAGATTATTCAACCCAAATTTATTGACTCAACACAAGGCGGGCCAAAGAATATTCTCAAGTATTAGCAGCTGAGTTGTCAATTCAACCTCACCTGGAAACTTAATATCTGCAGCAAAGTATTTAGTAGCAAAGTAATTTGATAGTAGTGGTAACAGTGGCAAAAGTAATACTTTTGGTTTTATAGTGATTGTAACAGTAGCAACGGAAAAGTAAATAAGCGAAGAAAAATATGTGAAAAGCTCGTAGGCAATGGATCAGTGATGGATAATTATGTCAGATGCGAGTCCTCATGCAATAGTTATAACACAGGGTGACACAGAACTAGCTCCAGTTCATCAATGTAATGTAGGCATGTATTCCGAATATAGTCATACGTGCTTATGGAAAAGAACTTGCATGACATCTTTTGTCCTACCCTCCCGTGGCAGCGGGGTCCTATTGGAAACTAAGGGATATTAAGGCCTCCTTTTAATAGAGTACCAGACCAAAGCATTAACACTTAGTGAATACATGAACTACTCGAACTACGATCATCACCGGTAAGTATCTCGATTAATGTCACTTCGGGGTTACCGGATCATAACACATAATAGGTGACTATATACTTGCAAGATAGGATCAAGAACTCACATATATTCATGAAAACATAATAGGTTCAGTTCTGAAATCATGGCACTCGGGCCCTAGTGACAAGCATTAAGCATAGCAAAGTCATAGCAACATCAATCTCAGAACATAATGGATACTAGGGATCAAACCCTAACAAAACTAACTCAATTACATGATAAATCTCATCCAACCCATCACCGTCCAGCAAGCCTACGATGGAATTACTCACGCACGGCGGTGAGCATCATGAAATTGCTGATGGAGGAAGGTTGATGATGACGATAGCGACGTATTCCCCTGTTCGGAGCCCCGAACGGACTCCAGATCAGCCCTCCCGAGAGAGGTTAGGGCTTGGCAGTGGCTCCATATCATAAAACGCGATGAATCCTTCTGTGTGGTTTTTTTCTCCCCGAACACGAATATATAGAGTTGGAGTTGAGGTCGGAGGAACACCAGTGGGCCCACGATGCAGGGGGGTGCGCCCAGGGGGTAGGCGCGCCCCCCACAATCATGGACAGGGTGTGGGCCCCCCTGGCCTTGATTCTTTCGCTAGTATTTTTTATATATTTCGAAAACAATCTCCATTGATTTCCAGGTCATTCCAACAACTTTTATTTCTGCACAAAAAACACCATGGCAATTCTGCTGAAAATAGTGTCAGTCTGGGTTAGTTCTATTCAAATCATGCATGTTAGAGTCCAAAACAAGGGCAAAAGTGTTTGGAAAAGTAGATACGATGGAGACGTATCATCCAGCGCCGCAACCTTCTGTACCCATGAGATTCCATCTAGGGGCCTTTTCCGGCATCCTGCCGGAGGGGGATTCAATCACGAAGGGTTTCTACATCAACACCATTGCGTCTCGAGTGAAGTGTGAGTAGTTTACCACAGACCTACGGGTCCATAGCTAGTAGCTAGATGTCTTATTCTCTCTCTTTGATTCTCAATACAAAGTTATCCTCGATGTTCTTGGAGATCTATTCGATGTAATACTCTTTTGCGGTGTGTTTGCCGAGCTCCGATGACTTGTGGATTTATGATCAGCTTATCTATGAATATTATTTGAATCTCCTTTGAATTCTTTTATGCATGATTTGATATCTTTACAAGTCTCTTCGAACTATCGATTTGGTTTGGCCAACTAGATTGGTTTTTCTTGCAATGGGAGAAGTGCTTAGCTTTGGGTTCAATCTTGCAGTGCTCGATCCTAGTGACAAAAGGGGAACCGACACGTATTGTATTTTTTCCATCGAGGATAAAAAGATGGGGGTTTTATCATATTGCTTGAGTTAATTCCTCTACATCATGTCATCCTTCTTAAGGCATTACTTTGTTCTTTATGAACTTAATACTCTAGATGCATGCTGGATAGCGGTCGATGTGTGGAGTAATAGTAGTAGATGAAGAATCGTTTCAGTCTACTTGACACGGACATGATTCCTATATTCATGATCATTGCCTTAGATATCGTCATAACTTTGCGCTTTTCTATCAATTGCTCGGCTGTAATTTGTTCACCCGCTGTAATAATTTCTATCTTGAGAGAAAGCCTCTAGTGAAACCTATGGCCCCGGGGTCTATTTTCCATCATATAAGTTTCCGTTCTATAATTCTAGTTTCCTATTTACTTATTTTGCAATCTTTTACTTTCCGTTCCATAAACAAAAAATACTAAAAACATTACTTTACCGTTTATCCATCTCTATAAGATCTCACTTTGCAAATAACCGTGAAGGGATTGACAACCCCTTTGTCGTGTTGGGTGCAAGTTGGTGTTTGTTTGTGCAGGTATTCTGTGGCTTGTTGCGTTGTCTCCTACTGGCTTGATACCTTGGTTCTCAAAAACTGAGGGAAATACTTACTCTACTTTGCTACATCACCCTTTCCTTTTCAAGGGAAAAACCAACGCAAGCTCGAGAGGTAGCAGGGATAAAAGCCTACATCCTGCTTCATTGATCTTGATCATGGTGCTCACGATTACAAGGGTGCTCTTTGGCTACCTCTACCTCGAGAACTATTGACTTGTCTGTCTTCACCTGTGAAAACTTCCCCCTCTTGGGGTGCCCAGCCCCTCCTTATATAAGTTGAAGGGGCGGGTTACATGACTAGTCCTAGTAGGATTAGGGTTACACTATTACAAGTGGAGTCCTAGTCTTGCTTCCTTTTAAGGGAATATTCCTTCACTACAGGAATCATCTTCTTTGCCGTCCGCCATGGCTGACGGCAAAGGCATGCCTGACAGACGGCAAAGTCCTTTTTCATCAGCCAGTAGACGACAACAGGTCCGGCTGAATAAGCTACGACAAAGGGCACTTTGTCGTCTAATGGCGGACGGTAAAGATGAAATGGTCTTTGCCATCCGCTAGCGGACAACAAAGATGCCCTCCCCTTTGCCATCTGCCAAACGCAACCTTTGTCATCAGTCTAGTAAAATCATGGACAACAAAGAACTTAGTAAATATTAAAAAAACATTTGGCGAGTAGCCTATCCGGCGTCCTGTGTTCGGCGTGTCCGGCGCCTAGCGAGTAGTCCTTCGATGAGGGCCAGCACCCACCACCCTTCATTGCGGGCAGAGCTACCGTAGGCCGCCGCTGCTCGAGGTGGGACGTGATGTGGCATCGAGGTATGGGGCCGGCGGGGGCAAACGGGGACGGGGCCGGGCACGGCGGCGTCGGGGACGAGGAAAGAAGGGGTCGGCGCCAGCGGGGGCCAACGGGGACGGGGCCGGGCACGGTGGCGTCGGGGGCGAAGAGAGAAGGGGCCGGTGCCGACGGGCGAGGTGGTAGCCGGAAGGGGGAGACAGGGCCCGGGGCCGGCGGGGGCAAACGGGGATGGGGCCGGGCACAGCGGCGACGGGGGCGAAGAGAGAAGGGGCTGGCGCCGGCGGGCGAGGTGGTGGCCGGAAGGGGGCGATGGGGGCCGGGGCCGGCGGCCGACTGGGGTGACGGGAGATGGGGAGCGGGGTCCGGTGTTCTCTGTCTAGAGCAGAGCCGTACGAGAGAGAAGGGAGACAAATCATGGTGGGGGTGGCTCTCAGGAGGATAAGGGAGAGAGAGTGGGTGGTGGGGGCGTGGGATGGGCCGCATCAGTTTTGCATTGTGGAGATGCATGTGTGGAGAAGATCGTGCCATGTCATCGATCCGTTTGATTGATCCGTGTGGTGTGCTTTCTCTTTGCCATCTGCTGGCGGACGGCAAAGAATTTTTGCCGTCCGCCAGGAGACAGCAAAGAAACAGGCCGTTAGGTAATTCTCGTAAGCCCACCACCCGCCCTCTTTGACATCAGCTAGCACACGACAAAGCTTATTTGCCGTCCGCTAGCAGACGGCAAAGATATGGCTGATGGCAAAGCCTACCTTTGTCGTCCGCTGCCTCTTTGTCGTCCTCTTTCTGGTGGCTGATGGCAAAGCCTTCCTTTGTCGTCCGCTAGCTGATGGCAAAGAGTCGGCAGACGGCAAATATGCTAATTCCAGTAGTGCTTATGCCTTTTCCTCTTAAGACGACCTACCATAACATGAGCTGGCCTACTAGTCATTGGGCCTTGTCATCCATCTGACCCGCCGTCAGGGTCATTAGTGAGTTGCCAAATCTGGGGAGGCCACTAGTGAGTCGCCGGGTCCGGAAGGGTCATATATCCGGCCGGGTTATGCCGCGGGGTATATACCCGACATTATCCCTCAGTTTTTAATTTGGATTTATCCATGTTAAACTGATCTTGCAAAATAAACACAAGAACAAACTTGACATGTTGTGGTCCGGGTTAAAAAGTCCTTCTGAGCCGGCACCTGATCATCCTTAAATCTTTGTCATTTCCTTCTTGATACGTGTCCATGACCTCATAGGAAATCTCCTTTAGCAGATATGTTCAAAGTTTGCCAATGCAAAAAATCCACGCACTTCTTCTGAAAAGTCCGGATCAATAGGCTAACTTCATAGTCAATTTCCTGACATTGGTCTCATGTAGAAAAATATTGTAAAAAATAATCCATTCGAGTCGGCCTCCAATGCTCTCACTTGACAAAAATATTGGTCTTGAAATACTCATCTGATTTTTAGCCGGCTTGAAGATGTAGATCTTGCCGATTTATGATTGCCAAAATTGTCGGTATATAGAAACTGATGAAACCGGGTTATGATTGTTGCTGATGCCGGGTCAATCTTATGGCGATTTGGTTCTTGCTTTTGTAAATATAGCTTTCAATCGTTGAGTCGGCTCTCCAAGCCTTATGAATAGCTTGAAAGAAATAAACTTTGCAAATTCCTCCAATAAGAATATGATACCTGGTTTGCTCAAAACTGAGAATGGGAAGCTGTATCTCCCTTATATCCATATTACCTGTAGCCCCCAAGTCTTGAGTAGAGAAAAGTGATAACTTAAGACTTGCTTCAATATAAATACTGCAACTTTGGAGAAATTCGGGATGTTCATTTAAGTCATCGGTCATAAACTGAATATTTTGTACTTCACATGTGTAGCCCCCAAGTGCCGGGTCATTATGCAATAATGAGCAGGGACTTTGTAGAGCAGCAACGTGTAGACCCCAAGGGCTGGCCCAGTAAGATAATACTTAGCTGGGACTTTACATGTACTTCAAAAAATAACACCAAATGATGTAGCTCCCAAGTTTTGAGGTTACCTTTGACAGGAGCAATTAGTAGCCCCCAAGGGCCGGCTCATCACATAGTGATGGGCTGGGTCTTCAATGAGGTGAATTTAAAATGACTTTGCATTAGCCCCAAGTGTCATGGTGCATGCTTGCAGTGACATGGGACTTGCATACTTGATATAATCTTAATTTGAATGATGTAGCCCCCAAGTGCCGGGTCGTGTGCCCGCAGCGACTCGGGATAATTCCTTCCATTGTAAAATAAAACCATATCCATTGCCCGGATGACGTTGCTGAAATCCTTTGCATATTCAATATTGAACCATGATCTATGTTGTGAGCCGGTATTCTTGGATAAATAAATAATAGCCCTTGCTCTGAAGCGGCTTTGAAAACCTCAATCGTAATATTGGTTATTGATAATAAAAATCCAGCCATGTTTGGCTATTAAAGATTTGAGTACTTTATTTGTTGATAAGTAAATCCGGAGTTAAATACCCGGCGGCTCTTGGCCGATGGCGACTTAATACGCATTCATTGTACTTTGGGGTGCAACCCGGCGGTATATAACCTTTGCAAAAAAATCAGGAATTGATAACCCCATCCATGGCGGCTCATAGTCATGTCCAGTTTTTGAAAAGATCACTTTGGCGGCTTATAGCCTCAATAAACTCAATATTGAGCAATATAACGCAGAGCTGGATAACCCGGCAATATCTTCAGATGGTCAGATGATGGGTTTAAACGCAATGATTCATATGAGCAATAGTAGTATTCTTACTTATGTGTACAGCTCTACATGTTCTACACAAAGTTTAAACAACATATGCCCTGGCGACTTAACGTTAAAAGCCAGGGTGGGTAACAGCCCAAACATAATATAGTCTTATGCAATTACGGAAAAGACTAAAATTAAGGCCATCTAAGCCAAAATGTACTGGCAACTTTAAGTCAAAAGCCAGGGTGGGTTATCAAACCTCGCATATTCGTATAACAATTAAAAACATACCTGTAGAATTGACTTCTACTGCCAGCTTACATCGCCGAATCCAGTGAGGGAGACAGCCAAAAGGTTTATAGCGCATCATTCCAATTGTGCAGTCCAAGTATACTGGTGACTTGACGTCCAAAGGCAGAACGGGTTATCAAAACCCAAAATATGCTCAAATATGAGTCATACAGATTAAGGCTACATGGGCTGAAGTGTTTTAAACCATATGTTAATATGCTGCAAGGATACGAATCCAAACAATGTTCAAACAAAATAACAAATCATAAACAACAAGGCTTTCATAGGCCGCCAAGCTGAAATTTCAAGTGCTTTCATGGGCCACACAACCACTAAGTTAATCTTTTATTCAAACCCATAAGCCGGCCCTCACATGACCAACCGTTGTTTTAAACCTCGACAAGTTCAGGGTCTTTATTACAGGACTGACTGTTGAGAGTATGGCGGGTCATTCCAGGATTACCTGGGCGGAGTGACAATGACATACAGGCAGGATAACCCGGAATCTGGAATTTACACATGGCGTTCAAGCCGGTCAAGAGTGTAAATATAGCAATGTTCATTGAACAAGAAGCCCTAAAGTGACCTATAATAATCCATCAAGGCATGATACCTATGTTTGAACTGCGCACTGCAGCAAGTTCTCTTTGGTAACCTTTTAACTTGGGCAGGAAGCCCCCAAGTCATTTGCAACAAGGCGTATAAGCCGGATCAAAAGGGTAGTCACAGTTATGCTCAATGAACAGAAAGCCCCTGTCAGGACCCCGATTCCAAGTCACACTGATCTAGCCTGTAACACCTCATATCACATTGCGGCCTCACGCACGGTATTCCCACGGGTGTCGCCTTACCATGGCCCGGGACCGTTTGCGCCTTTTGGCTCACGTATATGATAGTGTCGCTAGCATCCATATGTCAGAGAACCCGGGCCGACATGGCTAGTCGTGAACCCAAAGCGGCACAAACTTACGGGGACAGGCATACATGAATCAACATCGAGCATGTCGGTCAGCAGCGTGTGAATCCGGGCTGTAGCACTGGGCTAACAGGACTCCGGGAACCCGGGCTGTAGCAGGCTAGGAAGGGCTCCGGATGTCACCGCGTGACATTTCCCCAAAGGGACACACACAGGAACGAAGTGAAACACATGTCGGCCAGTCAAGTGTCCGGAGCAGTAGTGCTGGGCTAGCAGGATTCCGGTGAACCGGGCTGTAGCGGAATACTATGGCTCATGGAAGCACTAGACTACATTTCCCCATAAGAGAGGCTGCCAAGGATAAACGACTAGATTGTCGGATCCCACACATACCAAGCATTTCAATCATACACACAATATGCTCGATATGTGTAAATACAACATGGCATCACAACAAAACTCTACAACTCAATTACTTTATTTAAAGTCTCCAGATAGCCATACATAACATGTTCATACACGTAGGGGTCACATGACGCGACACTCAAGTCATACAAGCATTCAAGCACATGCGGAAGCAAACTAGCCTGAGTACAAACACTAGAAAGAAAGAAGGCTTGACGAAGCCTGTCTATCTACATAGGGCCCTCCATGGCTCGGAATCACCACCTGGGTGGCAAGTCACTCATCAACGTCGAGATCTACGTAAAACCCGTTGGAGGGGGCGGTGTTGTCGTCTGAAAACAGTAATTAAAGCAACATGAGAACAAAGGTACTCAGCAAGACTTACAATAGATCCTACTATACATGCTCATTCTCAAGAAGGTAGTGGAGTTATAGCAGCAAGCCAGCTTTGACTCTTGGCTAAGCTATCCTACGAGACACCACTTGTAAAATAGTTTTCACACACGAGTCCACTAATCACCATCACAATACTCCACCGTGGATCCTCCCTCGTCATCCTCCGAGAGGGCCATCCGCGGTACTCACACTTATCTTGAGTCTTTTAATAGTAACCATTAACTTGTCTATGAACTGTATAGGCAACCAAGTAGTCCTTTACCGCGGACGCGACAATTCGAATAGATGATGTTAACCCTGCAGGGGTGTACTTCTTCATACACACTTTCACCACTTATCATCGTTTACACGACATGTACTCGGCAACCTTCAAGCGGAAGCCCAACGAGGGTGTCGGCCATGGCCTACCTAAACACTCAAGTCTCTAGTCCAGGTCTATCGCCTATCCAAGTTCCATCCGCAAGGAGTCCATCCGAGGTTTCCACATACGGCTCCGAACGATGTGTACAGGGTTCCCGAGACACCAAACGGGCGACTCGATACACCGTGCCACGGTGTATCTACCGCATCATAGCCTACCCCTAGGGTCAGCGCTACACACGGCCGCCAACACATAACCTATAAACACCAGAAACTAGTTGCAACTCCTGGACAGAGGACTAGGGTGGTTAAGAAGCCGAGATGGTCAATTAAGGATCCCAATGCATGGTAGTAACTGATTCTTAAATCACACATACAGATCTCAGTTCTTAAGGACGACCTTAATGAAACAACCCTCCATGTACTCCTACATGGCCTCTCATCGATACCTTTACCAAATCATGTTCAACACATCACTCGCATTACCGACATATCCATTTCACTCTAGCCCATCACCCAGATGAACCAGACCTGACACAACTCTAAGCATAGCAGGCATAGCAAGGTAGGAAACACAGACATGGCTCAATCAACTCCTACACATGCTAGTGGGTTTCATCTAGTTACTGTGGCAATGACAGGTCATGCAGAGGAAAAGGGTTCAACTATCGCAGCACACAACAGTTTGAAACGTTGTTGTCTTAATGCAGTAAATGAGAGCTGGAGCGAGAACATAGGATTGTATCGATATGATCAATGGGGCTCCTTGCCTGATGGAGTAGTAGTAGGGTACTGCCCTTTAGTCGGATATTGGAAGGTATCCTCGGAGGCAGAACCTACCACGAAAGACACCACAGAACACAATCATCACATGGCAATATGCAACAATATGATGCATGCCATGACATGGCAATATGATGTGTCTTGGCTAATGCATTGTTAAACATGTTGGTTTGAGTCTATTTGAATCAAAGAGTCAAATGGAAGCTCATGTTATTAAGTCATATAAGTGCATTAGCTTGTTTCACCTAAACAACAAGTTTAAAGTGTTCTATCATGCATGAAACCATTACAGATGGAAATATTGAATTTTTCTGATCAAATTTCATATATAAATCTTTGCATTTGGAGTTACAGATTAATTTCTATGATTTTTTGAAGTTTGTAGTATTTTCTGGAATTTCCTGAATAAAAATAAATCCAGAAAATATTTATTGCGTCAGCAGTGCATCATGGTGACGTCAGCGGTCAACGGAGTCGGTTCAGGACAAACTGACCAATGGGTCCCGTCTGTCAGTAGTTAGTTAAACTAACTAGAATTAGTTAGTGCTAAACCTAGGTTAATTAGCAGGGCGGGCCCTACTTGTCATAGACCCAGGGGGGTCAAACTGGACCCACCCGCGGTCAAATTGGGTCAGCGGGGGTCAAACTTGCCGGCGTTTAGCCGCCGGCGAGGCCAGACACGGCGAGGCGAGCGGGTTTCGTGCTCCAGCAACCAAAACGACGGCGGAGCACGTCTACATGAAGCGGGGAGTGAGCCGCGTCAAGTGGTGGTGGTGGTTGGGCTCGGGGTTGCCGGAAACGACGCCGGCGATGAGCGTGGCGGTGGGCGGAGCTCGGGTGAGCTCAGGCTCGTCACTAGGGGGCACGGCAAGGGGCGTGCGGTGGTGCTACGGGTCCCTGGCCGTGCGGTGGAGATGATGACGTGCTTGGTTGCGAGCCAACGTGGCTGTGGCCACGTCGGCATCGTGCGGTGGCGGTGGTGGGTGCGGCTGAGCTTGGTACGGTCGCTGCAGTGCTCGAGAAGGAAAACGGAGAAGATGGGAAGGTGGCTGAGCTCACGGCAGTCACATCGGAGCAGTCGGCGAGGTCGGGGACGAGCTGATGCGGCGGGGACGGCAAAAGGGATCTCCGGCGACGGCGAGGTCGAGCGAGGTTGTTGTGGTGGCCTCGGGGCAAGCGAGCGCTCGGGGCTCAGCTTGCTCGAAGGAGAGGAGGGCGGCGGAGCTCCTGGACACGGTGGCGCGGCGCGAGGACGACAGAGAGCGCGTCTACGTCGATGGTGCGGCGGCAGGGGCGTCGGCCATGGCGGGAGAGGACGAGGGAGAGAGGCAGGGGAGAGTGGGTGTGTCCAGGCGGTCGGGGCGACGACGTGGAGCTCGCCCAGGTGTCCACGGGCGCGAGCGACAAGCAGGTGGCGCGGTGGCGAGCTCTCGCGCGCTGGTGTCACCTCCTGCCTGCCTGCCTAACGGGGGGAAGCAGCTGGCTGGCACGGGCCAGCACAGTGTTGGGCCGCCAGGTGGGCCGGGAGGTGGGATGCGGCCAAGTAAGTAGTTTTCCTTTTATTTCTGTTTTCTTTTATTTCTGTAAGTTTGTGGCATTTCTAAAAATAGTTAGGCACTTCCAAAAATCACCAAACTTCACATGCTCACTGTATGGAACATATCCAACATGGAACATTTTAGTTTGGGATTATTTGGACATTTAAAATATTTACTAGCATTTAAATGCCCAAATGCAAGTTACATATGATTTAATTCAATGATCTTGTGATGACCTAGAAAAATGTGAACCCATTTTGTCAGAGGTTCTAGCCCAAGACAAAAAGGGTGGACTCTTTAGAAGGGCATTTCAGGTTCATTGAAAATATTTTTAGTAAACCCTAGTTGTTAACAGGGGGTGCTGGGGGTTCTGTCATCCCCATTTCAAGTTTCTGGAAAAGTAAACATGATGCAACACTCTAATGCATGAACTAGCTAGGGTGTGACAAATCAACCCCACTCAAAAGAATCTCATCCCGAGATTTAGGATCCGGCGGGAAGAAGGTGGGATACTCAAGTCAAAGACGATCCTCCCTTTCCCAAGTGGCTTCTTTCTCGGAATGGTGTGACCATTGAACCTTGAGAAACTTGATGTTATGGAGTTGAGTGGTACGCTCACCTTGATCAAGGATGCAAACGGGATATTCCCGATATGTGAGATTATCTTGGAGATCAAGCGTTTCATGGTCCACTCCACGGATAGGATCCACAAAGCAACGCCTGAGTTGAGAAACGTGGAAGACATCATGAACTCTGGAAAGATGCGGAGGTAGTTCCAATTGGTAGGCAACTTCTCCTTGTTTGGCAAGAATGCGAAAGGGTCCAATGTAACGAGGAGCCATTTTGCCTTTGATACCGAAACGATGGGTTTCCTTCAAAGGAGTAACCCAAAGGTAAGCCTTCTCGCCGACTTCATAAATCATGAGCTTATGTTTGCGGTCATATTGGTTCTTTTGATGAGATTGGGATGTTTTCATTTTATCACGAATAATGCGAACCTACTCTTCTGCTTCCTGAATCATATCCGGGTCAAAGAGTTGTCTTTCCCCGGTTTCTGACCAGTTAAGAGGCGTTTGACATTTTCGTCCATAGAGAACTTTGAAAGGAGCTTTGCCCAAGCTAGCTTGATAACTGTTGTTATAAGCGAACTCTGCGAATGGAAGGCATTTCTCCCAATCCATACTGAAAGAGATGACAGAAGCTCGGAGCATATCCTCCAGAATTTGATTGACTCATTCTACTTGACCACTTGATTGAGGGTGGAAGGCGGTGCTAAAGGAGAGACGAGTTCCCATAGCATTTTGGAAACTTTCCCAAAATCGAGAGGTGAAGAGACTTCCACGGTCTGAGTTAATCTCCAATGGAACACCATGAAGATACACTATTCGGGAGATGTACAAGTCAGCTAGCTGGCTAGTGGTTATACTCTCACGAACAGGTAGGAAGTGGGCTACCTTGGAAGACGATCGACAACGATGAAGATAGCATTATTCCCTCTCTTGGTCCTGGGAAACCCGATAATGAAATCCATACCGATTTTATCCCATTTCCATTCAGGAATAGCCAATGGTTGAAGGGTGCCAGCAGGACGTTGATGCTCTGCTTTAACACGACGACAAACGTCGCAATTAGCAATGTATTGAGCAATTTCTCTCTTCATCCTAGTCCACCAAAACCTCTGGCGTAGGTCTTGATACATTTTAGTACTATCGGGATGAATGGTGAGAGGGGATTCATGAGCTTCCTTAAGGATTAGTTGCCGTAGTTGCTGTTTCTTTGGAACCACTAGGCGGTTCTCAAAGAAGACAACACCTTGATCGTTCACAGAGAAACATTTAGCAGCTCCACTAGCAATGTTCTGCTTGATCCGAGATATCCCCTTGTCATACCGCTGGGCGGTTATGATCTGATCCATAAGGGTCGGTTTCACCACCAAGGTAGATAGGAATCCCTGAGGAACAATGTTAAGATTAAGCTTCCTAAATTCCTCATGGAGAAGTGGTTGACCTTGTTGTAACATCAGGTTGTTACAATAGGATTTACGACTTAGTGCATCAGCCATAACATTGGCTTTTCCCGGGGTGTAAGTTATCCCTAAGTCATAATCTAAGATCAACTCGACCCAACGTCTTTTCCTGAGATTCAAATCCGGTTGGGTGAAGATATATTTCAGACTTTGGTGATTGGTGAAGATCTCGCAACGATTACCGGGAAGGTAATGTCGCCAAGTTTTAAGTGCATGCACTACAGCTGCAAGCTCTAGATCATGTGTGGGATATTTTTCCTCATGTGGGTGTAATTGTCGTGAAGCATAGGCAATTACCTGACGATCTTGCATGAGTATGCAACCTAGTCCTTGTCGCGAGGCGTCGCAATAGATAATAAAGTCCTTGGAGAAATCTGGTGGCACCAGTACGGGAGCATATGTCAGGCGTCTTGTCAGTTCCTGAAAGCTGAACTCGCACTGTGGGGTCCACTCGAACTTTTTATCTTTCTTGAGGAGTTCAGTTAGAGGTTTAGCAACCTTGGAGAAATTCTCGACGAAGCGGCGACAGTAGCTCGCTAAGCCAAGGAAACTCCGAACTTGCTTAACCGTTTCAGGTGGAGTCCAATCAAGGATGGCTTGAACTCGCTCGGGATTGACAGCAATTCCCTTACTAGAAATTACATGGCCTAGGTAGGTCACTTCTGGCAACCAAAATTCACATTTGGAGAATTTAGCATAAAGGTGATGCTCTCGAAGTTTCGTCAATACCAACCTTAGACGTTCGACATGTTCTTCCTCATTCTTGGAGTAGATGAGTATATCGTCAAGGTATACCACAATGAATTTATCCAAATACTCCATGAAGATCGAGTTCATTAACCGAGAGAAGGTGGCTGGGGCATTGGTTAAACCGAAGGACATGACGGTGTACTCGTATTGGCCATAACGGGTAACAAAGGCTGTTTTGGGAATGTCCCCGTTTTTTATTTTGATTTGATGGTAGCCCAACCTCAAATCCATTTTCGAGAAGACTGAGGATCCAGCGAGTTGATCATACAGATCGTTGATCCTGGGAAGCGGATACTTGTTCTTGATAGTGACCAAGTTGACAGGTCGGTAATCTACAACCATCCGATCCGTTCCATCCTTCTTCTTGACGAAGAGGACGGGGCAAGCCCATGGAGAAGAACTAGGTCAGATGAAACCCTTTTTCAAGGACTCATCGAGTTGTTTCTTAAGTTTAGCTAGTTCTAGGGGTGCCATCTTATAAGGTCTTCTAGAAATTGGAACGGTTCCTGGTACAAGATCTATCACGAACTCGACATCCCTGTCAGGTGGAACACCTGGCAATTCTTCTGGAAAGACATCCGGGAAGTCACGTACTACCGGAATGTATTCAAGGTCTGGAAGGGGTTGGCATTTAGGGAGTAAAGCTGGCGCTTGGCCACTCGAGTTAAGACATTGATTGTCTTGCCCGATGGGTGAGTAAGTTGAACATTTCTAGTGGCACAATCAATCTTAGCATAATGGGCTGACATCCAGTCCATACCCAAGATGATGTTTATGTCCGAGGACTTGAGAGCTATTAGTGATGCAAGGAAGACAAGTCTATCGACAAGGATTTCATTCCCATGGCTTACTCTAGAAGTTTGCCATTTGGAACCCGGAGTTTGAATTACCATGGAAGTGGGCATGTCACAGAATGTCGTGTTATGCAATCGAGCATAGACCTCAGATATGAATGAATGAGATGCTCCAGTATCGAAAATAACAGATGCCGGATGGCAGTTAACAAGGAGCGTACCAAGGACGACATTAGGATCATCATGAGTCTCCTCAGCTGAGCCATAGTTGACATGGCCATGTGTAGTGGTGGCTGGCTTGGCGTAGTATGTATTTTCCGCTGGCTTACCACGGCCAACGGACTTTCCAGACTGGTTGGGGTTGTTGTTCTGGGGACACTCTCGACTATAGTGACCCGGCTCTCCACACTTGAAGCATGTCACAACATTGGGGCGTGGAGCAGCATTAGCAGTGGGGCCACCATAGGTCTTAGGCGGTCCAAACTGCTGGTTGGGGTGAGGCGCCTCAAAGGATGGCCTCGGAGTGAACCTGGGTGGCAGAGTTGTATTTGGAATCCACACCTGGCGCTTCTGAGATCCAGAGCTGGATGAAGAACCAAAGTCACGGGAATGCTTGCGTGAAGCGTCATAGTCAGTCTGACCTGTCTCAGCACTGATAGCCTTATTGACCAGCTTCTGGAAGGAGGTGCACTCGTGCAGACGAAGATCACGGCGAAGCTCGGGGCTAAGTCCCTTGTGGAACCTTGCCTGCTTCTTGGCGTCGGTGGATACCTCTTCAGGAGCATAACGTGCCAGATTTCCAAACTCACGGTTGTATGCATCCACGGTTAGTCCGCCTTGGGTGAAATTGCATAACTCTTCCCACTTACGATCCATGAGACCCTCCAGAATGTGATGCTCACGGAAAGCCTCACTGAATTCAGCCCAAGTAGTGATTTGGCCAGCCGGGCGCATAGCCTCAACGTTTTCCCACCAAAGGATAGCAGGGCCTTTGATGTGATAGGCAGCGTAGGTAACCTTATCAGCTTCGGCTACATTGGCAGAACGTAGCTTATGGGTGATGCTGCGAAGCCAATCATCCGCATCGAGGGGCTCGACGGAATGATTAAACTTCGGTGGGTACAACTTGACAAAGTCATTGATTGACACCAAGTCGTTCCTCTGATGACGTGCAGTATTCTGCTCAATCCGCTCCAGCAAGCGGTTAGTCTCACGCTTGTTTCTTTCTGCCTCCAGCATAACTTCGGCCAGAGAAGGCGGGTGAGGCAGATTCTCATCCCTGGCTGCACTGGCTTCACCCTGCTCCGGGGCATCAGGGTTGCTGCGGGTGTTGACCATCCTAGGAAAAACAAGACAACAGTTTAGACAAGGATGGCACAATCTTGGCAAGGAAGTGCGGAATGTAATGGATAACATGGAATGCTGAGATGTTCATTTGCACGACATGGTAATATAGAAACTGCCATATATATACCATCGGTCATACACACCGTATATAGTTTAGTACAAGCCCAGGCTAGAGTACAACTACGGTGAAAAACATTACATCTAATCGGAGGCATTCCAAGCTCCTATACATTATTTTCTACACCCCCAGAACATGATACACACCAAGTCGTATCCCACAAGTCACGCAGGACTATGGAGAATACAACTATTACAATACTAATGAAGCTACTACCAACTCAGACGTTTCCGTAGTAATCTTCATAGGGATCACCACCATGTCCTGGGAGCTGAACATGATCATCTGGAAACAGTTGGTCCTATGGAGCTTGCGGTCCATAGGGACTCGGATGTGGCCTTGGTCCAACAAACGGTGGCAGACGGGGTCCACGGGGAGGGGTGATGCCTCCTACATCACGCCAGTCCATACAATTTGGCAGACCAGACCGCACGTGGTACAAGTCCCTCATGTCCATATACCCAGCCTGCACAGCAGGTGCAAACCGAGTTAGAGTGGCCCAGTGGTCAGAACGAGAGTTGAAGAGATCCATTCGCAAGGCACGATTCTCATGGTCCTTGTCCTCAAGCATCTCGGCGGTGGTGCGGAGTAGTGAATCCTCATGTGTAGTCATAGTACATAGCCTGATAGTACCCTTGTGCCCCAGGGAGTGATGCTGGCATGTAGCGGAAATCAGTGTTCCGAAGCAGGGCAGTTCTGGCTCGTATGATAGTCATCATCGAGTAAGCTGCGTACTGCACGGACATATCGATGGTAACCCCAAGTCCATAAGAGCAATGGAGGGGTTCAATAGCTCCAGGATAAGAGGGGTATATCCTGACTGTACAAAGGTATTGGCTCTGATTGAAGTCTCGAAACTGCTCCTCGATGGTATACTCAGGATACCATCGATAGCCTGTCTCGACCATCACTCGGACCAGCATGGCCGTGTGACCAGGTACATCGAGGCACCGAGTCAGACGAACCACTTGATTCTGTGAACGGGTGGCCATCTGAAAGCACGAAATAATGCAAAGGCATTAGAATTTTCTAGAAGAAATCGGACAGCATAACAGCTGTAAATACTCAGAAAAAGATTCGAGACATTCACAACATATGGCAAAACCACTCAACAACATCATATCAAGGTTCTGGTTCAACTGACAACATACTAAAAGTAGTAGAAACTGAACTGGGTTTGTAACCAACAATCCTATAAGTTACTACGGATTAGTAACACGTGAACCTGATAGAGAGAAAAGAGCCTAGTCCTTAACCCACGTAGAATGAGAAGAGAATGACTCGGATCAGAGGGCATAAGGTAAAGGAGTAAAAAGAGCCTTACGTCCCTCCCACAATCAATTCCCCTACATATAACTAAAGCATTTCTAGACTCAACATCGACCAGTTTGGCTCAACGAACCTACAGGCAGTCCGGCTCTGATGCCAATGCTGTCAGGACCTCGATTCCAAGTCACACTGATCTAGCATGTAACACCTGATATCACTTTGCGGCCTCACGCACGGTATTCCCACGGGTGTCGCCTTACCATGGCCCGGGACTGTTTGCGCCTTTTGGCTCACGTATATGATAGTGTCGCTAGCATCCATATGATAGAGAACCCGGGCCGACATGGTTAGTCGTGAACCCAAAGCGGCACAAACTTACGGGGACAGGCATACATGAATCAACATCGAGCATGTCGGTCAGCACCGTGTAAATCCGGGTTGTAGCACTGGGCTAATAGGACTCCGGGAACCCAGGCTGTAGTAGGCTAGGAAGGACTCCGGATGTCACCGCGTGACATTTCCCCGAAGGGACAGACACAGGAACGAAGTGAAACACATGCCGGCCAGTCAAATGTCCAGAGCAGTAGTGTTGGGCTAGCAGGACTCCGGTGAACCGGGCTGTAGCGGACTACTATGGCTCATGGAAGCACTAGACTACATTTCCCCATAAGAGAGACTGCCAAGGATAAACAACTAGATTGTCAGATCCCACACATACCAAGCATTTCAATCATACACATAATATGCTCGATATGTGTAAATACAACATGGCATCACAACAAAACTCTACAACTCAAGTACTTTATTTAAAGGCTCCGGAGAGCCATACATAACATGTTCATACAGGTAGCGGTCACATGACCCTACACTCAAGTCATACAAGCATTCAAGCACATGCGGAAGCAAACTAGTCTGAGTACAGACACTAGAAAGAAAGAAGGCTTGACGAAGCATGTCTATCTACATAGGGCCCTCCATGGCTCGGAATCACCACCTAGGTGGCAAGTCACTCATCGATGTTGAGATCTACGTAAAACCCGTCGGAGGGGGCGGTGTTGTCGTCTGAAAACAGTAATTAAAGCAACATGAGAACAAAGGTACTCAGCAAGACTTACAATAGATCCTACTATACATGCTCATTCTCAAGAAGGTAGTGGAGTTATAGCAGTAAGCCAACTTTGACTCTTGGCTAAGCTATCCTACGAGACACCACTTGTAAAATAGTTTTCGCACACGAATCCACTAATCACCATCACAATACTCCATCGTGGATCCTCCCTCGTCATCCTACGAGAGGGCCATCCGCGGTACTCACACTTATCTTGAGTCTTTTAGTAGTAACCATTAACTTGTCTATGAACTGTATAGGCAACCAAGTAGTCCTATACCGCGGACGCGGCTATTCGAATAGATGATGTTAACCCTGCAGGGGTGTACTTCTTCATACACGCTTTCACCACTTATCATCGTTTACACGACATGTACTCGGCAACCTTCAAGCGGAAGCCCAATAAGGGTGTCGGCCACGGCCTACCTAAACACTCAAGTCTCTAGTCCAGGTCTATCGCCTATCCAGGTTCCACCCGCAGGGAGTCCGGCCGAGGTTTCCACATACGGCCCCGAACGATGTGTACAGGGTTCCCGAGACACCAAATGGGCGACTCGGTACACCGTGCCACGGTGTATCTACCACATCATAGCCCACCCCTAGGGTCAGCGCTACGCACGGCCGCCAACACATAACCTATAAACACCAAAAACTAGTTGCAACTCCTGGACAGAGGACTAGGGTGGTTAAGAAGCCGAGAGGGTCAATTAAGGATCCCAATGCATGGTAGTAACTGATTCTTAAATCACACATACAGATCTCAGTTCTTAAGGACCCCCGTCAATGAAACAACCCACCATGTACTCCTACATGGCCTCTCATCGATACCTTTACCAAATCATGTTCAACACATCACTCGCATTGCCGACATATCCATTTCACTCTAGCCCATCACCCAGATGAACCAGACCTGACACAACTCTAAGCATAGCAGGCATAGCAAGGTAGGAAACACAGACATGGCTCAATCAACTCCTCCACATGCTACTGGGTTTCATCTAGTTACTGTGCCAATGACAGGTCATGCAGAGGAAAAGAGTTCAACTACCGCAGCACACAGCAGTTTGAAACGTTGTTGTCTTAATGCAGTAAATGAGAGCAGGAGCGAGAACATGGGATTGTATCGATATGATCAATGGGGCAGCTTGCCTGATGGAGTAGTAGTAGGGCAGTACCCTTCAGTCGGATATTGGAAGGTATCCTCGGAGGCAGAACCTACCACGAAAGACACCACAGAACACAATCATCACATGGCAATATGCAACAATATGATGCATGCTATGACATGGCAATATGATGTGTCTTGGCTAATGCATTGTTAAACATGTTGGTTTGAGTCTATTTGAATCAAACACTCAAATGGAAGCTCATGTTATTAAGCCATATAAGTGCATTAGCTTGTTTCACCTAAATAACAAGGTTAAAGTGTTCTGTCATGCATGAAACCATTATAGATGGAAAGATTGAATTTTTCTGATCAAATTTCATATATAAATCTTTGCATTTGGAGTTACAGATTAATTTCTATGATTTTTTGAAGTTTGTGGTATTTTCTAGAATTTCCTAAATAAAAATAAATCCAAAAAATAGTTATTGCGTCAGCAATGCGTCATGGTGACGTCAGCGGTCAACGGAGTCGGTCCAGGTCAAACTGACCAGTGGGTCCCGTCTGTCGGTAGTTAGTTAAACTAACTAGAATTAGTTAGCGCTAAACCTAGGTTAATTAGCAGGGAGGGCCCCACTTGTCATAGACCAAGGGGGGCAAACTGGACCCACCCGCGGTCAAACTGGGTCAGCGGGGTCAAACTCGCCGGTGTTTAGCCGCCGGCGAGGCCAGACGCGGCGAGGCGATGCGGGTTTCGTGCTCCGGTGACCAAAACGACGGCGGAGCACGTCTACGTGATGCGGGGAGTGAGTCGCGTCAAGTGCTGGTGGTGGTTGGTCTCGGGGTCATCGGAAACGACGCCGGCGATGAGCGTGGCGGTGGCCGGAGCTCGGGTGAGCTCGGGCTCGTCGCTAGGGGGCACGGCAAGGGGCGTGCGGTGGTGCTACGGGTTCCTGGCGGTGCGGTGGAGATGATGACGTGCTTGGTTGCGAGCCAACATGGCTGTGGCCACGTCGGCGTCGTGCGGTGGCGGCGGCGGGTGCGGCCGAGCTTGGTACAGTCGCTGCGGTGCTCGAGAAGGCAAACAGAGAAGATGTGAAGGTGGCTGAGCTCACGGCGGTCACATCGGAGCAGTCGGCGAGGTCGAGGACGAGCTGATGCGGCGGGGACGGCGAAAGGGATCTCCGGCGACGGCGAGGTCGGGCGAGGTTGTTGCGGTGGCCTCGGGGCAAGCGAGCGCTCGGGGCTTGGCTTGCTCGAAGGAGAGGAGGGCGGCGGAGCTCCTGGACATGGTGGCGCGGCGCAAGGACGATGGAGAGCGCTGCTACATCGACGGTGCGGCAGCAGAGGCGTCGGCCATGGCGGGAGAGGACGAGGGAGAGAGGCAGGGGGAGAGTGGGTGTGTCCAGGCGGTCGGGGCGACGACGTGGAGCTCGCCCAGGTGTCCACGGGCGCGAGCGGCAAGCAGGTGGCGCGGTGGTGAGCTCTCGCGCGCCGGCGTCACCTCCTGCCTGCCTGCCTGGCGGGAGGAACCAGCTGGCTGGCATGGGCCAGCACAGTGCTGGGCCGCCAGGTGGGCCGGGAGGTGGGCTGCGGCCAAGTAAGTAGTTTTTCTTTTATTTCTGTAAGTTTATGGCATTTCTAAAAATAGTTAGGCACTTCCAAAAATCACCAAACTTCACATGCTCACTGTATGGAACATATCCAACATGGAACATTTTAGTTTGGGATTATTTGGACATTTAAAATATTTACTAGCATTTAAATGCCCAAATACAAGTTACATATGATTTAATTCAATGATCTTGTGATGACCTAGAAAAATGTGAACCCATTTTGTCAGAGGTTCTAACTCAAGACAAAAAGGGTGGACTTTTTAAAAGGGCATTTCAGGTTCATTGAAAATATTTTTAGTAAACCCTAGTTGTTAACAGGGAGGGTGCTGGAGGTTCTGTCATCCCCATTTCAAGTTTCTGGAAAAGTAAACATGATGCAACACTCTAATGCATGAACTAGCTAGGGTGTGACAGCCCCCCTCCGCCCGAAAATACTTGTCGAGGAATGGATGTATCTAGATGTACTTTAGTTCTAGATATATCCATTTTTATGCATTTCTACGACAAGTATTTCTGGATGGAGGGAGTAACTTGTAACAAGGCGTGCAAGCCGGATCAAGAGGGGAGTCACAACTATGCTCAGTGAGCGGGAAGCCCCCAAGTGATATATAATATGGCATGTAAGCCGACCAAGAGGGTAAGCATAGCTATGCTCATTGAGCAGGAGGCCCCCAAGTGACCAATAAGATAAGCCCATAAGGCAGGATACTCATGTTTAAACCGCGCATCACGACAGCAGGTTCTCTTTGGCAACCTTTAATTTTTCTAAGAACTCTTACTTGCGAGAGATGAATTCCTCTTGAACCGGATGTTGAGCCAGATATTTGAGAGCTCAAGACATTGTGGGAGGAAGATTTCCCTTGAACCGGATATTGAACCGGAATACTTCATTTTAAGCTGGAAATTTTTTGATGGCCTTTAAATTTTCATCAATATGCCAGTAGCCTCCAGGATCGGGTTATCTTTCCTCCAATGACCTGGGGTTCTTGAATTTGCTAAAACTGTCAAGATTTGCTGAGTCATATCATTGTAGCCCCTAAGTCTTAAGACGACTCGAGGAGTTGGTTTAAGATTCTCCATATTTGACCGTGATATAAACTGGCATATAGTTGACAGTAGAGATGGCCACGGCATCAGAGGCGGCACGGACGTGAGTGAATTGGCCGCGGGCACAGACAGACAATTCACGCGGCTCCGTAAACCGGCGCGAACGGGAGAGTCGGCCGCGGGGCGGACAGGTAAGTCATCCCTGGTGTTGCAAGCCGGCACGGACGGGTGAGCTGGCCGTGTTGTTGTTGTAGACTGGACCATGGGATGCAAACAGCAAAGACCGCAGCAGCGTTGGAAATCAGCACACACGCCTGCACGGACGCGGGCGAATCAACCGCGAGCGTAGACAGATTAATCGGCCGCGGCGTTATAAGCCGGTGTAGATGGGCGAGTCAACCGCAGGCGCAATATATATCCATGACACGACCATCATTCTTGCAGTGAAAAATTGTCCTGCAAAAAATATCACAAGCGAGAGTAATTATTGGCACACAAATTACTGTATACATATAAAATACATAGGATGGGTATCACCTGATGTATTTTCCGGACAAAGTGATTGCATAACAATTTTACCAAATGATGGCCTTCACGTCCAAACATATAACCACACATCCATCCAATTTTTAAGTAAGTCATGCCTCTCGAGCAGCGCATCGAATTTGGGTGTCGTTGTCAACTTGGTCTTTATGTCAACAGTACTCAAGAAGTACTACTTTGTAACTGGATTTGCTTCGCTTAATTAGTACCAGATGACCAAACCACTCCATAGTTGATGTCTGTTGGTTTGTATATTTGAACCGTCGTGGTAGAAATTCTTCGAGACTTTGAAGTGAGCTGATCCTTGGCGACTTGCAACGCCGCACATACGTCGGTAGCCCGGCGCGGTACAGAGAGGGCGACGCTAGCGGAGGCAGCCGCGGGAGGCGCTCGTCGGCGCAAATCGGAAACTGCGGCTCGAGGCTGGAGCGGCGACCCGGCGCGGCAGCAACACATGACAAAGGCGAGTTAACGCAGCAGGACGACATTGTGAAGGCGGGTCGAGGAGGCCTCAGCGACAGAGAGGCACCTGCGGACTCCAAGCATCGGTGGCTCGATGTCGCGGTGGCTTGGCGCGGCCGCGGCTGAGGAAAACCGCAGCGAGACGACTCAAGGCCGGAACAAGGCGGCTCAAAACAGGAGTGAGACGCGGCGACGGTAGCGGCGGCGCGGTCAGGTCGAGCACCACGTAGGCAAACCGCATAGGTCAAAGCAACTCCGAGGCGACCTCCTTGAAAATTTTGGTATCTCACACGATCATCAAGCAAAACTAGCTCGATCCAAAGCTAGCTAGTAGTGCGTTGGTCAACTTGATTGACCGACTTCGGCTAGCCACACAATTCCTTTATACGTACACAACACAACAGCCCGATTTCTTTTAGGCTGGAAAGATTCGACGTACGCCCAGGACTTGATTGATTTTGATGGTAATATAATAGCAGCAACGACGGCTCGGAAAGAGAAACATCAGCAATGCTTGAAGGGCGGCGGCGGCCGGGCTCAAGGACGGCAGTGGCGGCCCAAACTGCGTCGACTTCCGGCTGGCTCTTCGTCAGGGTCAGTGAGTCGCCAAATCTAGGCGGGCCACTGGTAATTCGCCGTGGAAGGGCGGGTCATCAGTGAATCGCTAAGTTTAATTGGATCATATAACCGGTCGGGTTATTGCCGCGGGGTATATCCCCGATACCGCTGGATCTTCCCCTCCACCCACCTTGGTTTGGCGTCCGAAGATGTGGAACGGGATGTCCATGAGGTGGGGCTGGCTTCACCTCCGCCCCTCCCTTCCACGGGGCTCGCGCAGCTGCCAGCCGCCCGTGATGGATGCGATGGCGAGGGCGACCGACAGCTCCCCCTGGTGAGGTAATTTCTCCCATCCCCTTCCTCCCTCTGGTGGCCTGCTGCTGCTCCTAAGAAAATGGTCACCTGAATTTTAGGCGAAAACAACTCCTCTGAACCAAAGTATTTTCCTATGCTTGACTAGCGATTCAGAAAATAGTAACTGTATATATTCATGGTTAATTGATGACTACCAGAAGGTAGTTGCCTCTGATTTCTTTTACCTCCTTTGTGCTGATGGTAGTTGCTTCCTGCATATATCGATCATCATATTCGTCTTGTGGATATAATTAGTTTCCCATATGGAATTCATTTTCTTTTATCGAGTTAATGAATGTGTTCTTCAGGGTTGTCTGCCCTTGTGTCCCCAAATCATACCTACATGCATATGCGGAACAATGTTTACTAATTCGAGGACGACCACAATGAGGCTCTCCTACCCAACCCTCTCTCGAGCAAATTGACGTTGTTTTCCTTTTTGGGGGATAATTTTCCGTGCTGATTTCGATTTGCAGAATTGATAGTTGGGTTTTTCTTGCATCTTGATATTTGGTGTTTAGGAAGCTATGCAAGCAAGAGCTGCACTTGTGCAATTTCAAGGCATTTCTCTTCTTCACCAGATATAAATTGTGTTCGGGAATAAGAGTGCAGGCTATAGAACTATGACAGTGCAGTAGGGTTTTTTTTTCGAAAAGGGGGATCTCCCCGGCCTCTGCATCAGAACGATGCATACGGCCATCTTATTAACCAAATAACAAAAGGTGCCAACAAGGTTCCACAGTCTCCAGCCAAACAAAAAGCAAAGGATAAATGCAGCTCACACAGAGCGACAGACGGCTAGATACACAAACTAGCCCGAAAAAGATGCCACAACCGGCTGGCTAAAAATAGATAGGGAAACTAATTGCCTATCCAATTACATGACCGCCATCCAAACCGGTTGAAGATATCCCGAGCTACCATCTCCCAACGGATAGATCCAGTAACCAAATGCTCCCTGGCCTCCATCGGAGTGAGTAGCGACCACGAACGGATCAGTGTCGTAGCTCGGAAAATAACCTGCAAAAAATGAATCCGTGATGTTCTGTTAAAAACCAAATCATTTCTGCAGTAGGTAGAATGCTTATTTGTACATGGGTTGATATGTTTAGAATTTTTCCTTTTACTATGTTTCTGTTGTAACTAAAGAGTGAAGTATCTTCCTGTACATACAATATATTCTATTGCTAAGTATTGTGGTTGACATGGAACCATTGACTTAAACCTGTGTATCTAGGAAGATGGTTGTAGTGTTGTGCTTAGACCAAAACCGCCTTACTTCTAGACTCCAAGCAATGCTAGTGTAGAATTAGTTCCTCCCAAATATTATTAGTTTTTTTGGATTGTGGTGGTTTCTTCCCTGTTCTTCCTCCCTTTCTTTTTTTCCTTTTTAATAAATGTTCCTGCCTTCTATCAAATTATCTCATTTACTGTAGACATTGCGTTCTTGTTGAGAATGATAGGTTTTGCTGATTTGACATCAAAATTTTGCTTACTATTTCAGTATCCATGCCTTTTGTTGTAGCGTCAGTAGATCTTCTCTTCTCTCCATGTTTACTGTGAGATGATATATCTATTTCTATAGCATACATGTTTGACTAAAGAATGGTTGTCTTTGCTGAAACAAAGTTGTAAAGAGATCGCATCGAGTTGAGTACAGGATTTAGAGTGATAAAGGTCTCTGATGATTCGATTGCAGTGCAGTACAAATCATCCGGTGGAGAATCGTTGGTGCCATATGGGATGGTCGTTAACATCTTATCGAACTATCGGGGTTCCTCTATTTTTGGATGCAGGATCGGAGGATGAACCCATCGTACTCGCAGCACGCGTCGCTGGTGTACACGCCGGTGCCGATCAAGAAGGTGACACTCTTCTTTCTTCATTTTGGCACTTAGCTTCTTGGACGTGGGGATTTGTTGCATTAATTATAGTGATGGTTGATGATGTTTTAGTTTCCCTGTATGCTTTTTAAAATTGTGACCCGCGAGTGGTTCAAATGTTGTGGTTCAGTAGATAGGTTTTGCGATTTTACAACACCCTAGCTATCTGCCGCTGCGTCCAACAACCATCTTCTAATCTCCCTATTTCATGCCATTGTTGGTACCTTGCAGATTTTGTATGCTCCAGGAGGAGCAGGTGGTGTACGAGGCAGCCAGGTAAATCAGTTGCATCCACTCACTGTTATGGTAGTGGTATCAATCCAATTATCTGGAGTTCGTCTTACACCTAGCTGACTTTGGTCTGATTGTTTTCAAATGGATAGTTGCAATGGAGGAGGACGAGATCCACGAGGAGGGCTTCCTGGAGATATCACAACATCTCCAAATGTTACAACAAGGAGAAGAAAAGGCAAGATGTTTAAGGCTGGTGCACCCTGTTTAAATGAAGTAAGCTATGTATGTAGGAATGAGTACTGCAGATCTGAGACACCAAAGTACCAAACACTTGATAATTCAAGCGCAGTATTACTACCTGAAAGATTGGCATTGGGTAGTCAGTTTAGTGGTGAAGAATTAACATATAATTATAGTTTTTCTTATTTGAGTACAACAAAAGTAGTTTCTTCTTTTGGGGAAAGAGGTCAAAACTGGCTCCAGATTATTAATAAGGTCCATGTTGTATAAAGAAATATTTTATCTTAGGAAGATGTATACTAGACAAATGTAACTTATTCCATACATGACTATTTTCCATTTTGGTAATAAAACAATTGTTCACAGATGCTTGTCACTGTCACATTTTCTTCACATGTTTTCCATCACCACCCCTATTAAGTATATGCCTACTCCCATCAAACCATCATTCTCCTTACTTTGCCTGGTTTAGTGGTTTTACAGTTTTGCGATGAACAATATGAGAAAGCTGCTGCTGGAGGTGGTGGATTCGAGGGCGGTTTTGAAAATCCTATTGAGGATATTTTCGGTTCTCTTATGACTGTATAGGCAGAATGAATGACAAGAGGTGAATGGTATATTGGTATTGTACAGAGTCTTCAATCCAAAGGTATAAACATAATGCAGTGCCATAAAAATTTCTACTTGCTATAATGCAGTTTCGACTATGTCAAAAAGGTGCGGGTGCACATCATTTACATTGGTCTATCATACAAAAATGCAGGGTAATGCTTGCTGGATATAGGGACTGCTGCAACCTACATGTATTACAACACAAGAATACTATACAACTTATCTGGTTTACAACATATCTATCATTATGAAATTATAGTAATACTATACGTCTTATCCGTCAGTCGCTCTTCCTAATCCAAAGGAACTTCTGGCCCGGAATCCAACTAAAACTAAATAATAATAAAATTTCAGAAAAAGTTTGTTGTGTATGCATGGAAATATTCTATGGATCTCCAAATGTTCAGTGGTAAAATCTTGCAAGATGAAGAAGGTAGTTCTTTATTTAATGGTAAAGCATGTATTGGATGATAGAGTTGATAGCATTTTAATATCAGTGTTGTTGGGATCTACGGTAGGGTGCGTCGACTGCAAATTAAAATTTCCTACGCGCAGAACAACCAAGAACATGCTACGGGAGATGGATCACAGTTCGTTACCACTAGACGCGCAGTGCCGTGCAGCGGAAGAAGAGTTGGGGCAGCGCGTCCGCGTGGATCGTCTCCTCCTCGTCCGATCTCCCTCGTACAACCGATGGTCGGTTCCCACGTACGGGTTTGCCGGAGCGGCGCAAGTGCACTGCCTCTAACGGTATCCGCGCGTTCAGGAGGAACGTCGTGCGGCGGACTGCTAGGTCCAATCACACAACCGGCGGCGAGTGGAGGTGTCTATTTGCAACACGTGCAAACCCTAGTGACAGCACCGAAGCGATCAGCCGCGTGAGTGTGCGGCACCTCCACTATATATATAGGCGTCGCACGGACCCTAAAGCCCATAAGTCTACTCGGCCACAATCCGAGTACAGTTCGGATCACATCCGACCAGTGTCCTTGGATCCGGCGTCGTAGGTTCCTTCCCTTAAGCGCGCGACCCCTTAGGTTCAAGTCGGCTTGGTCGCAGTTTGGATCACCTCCGAACTGCACGGTTGGTAGCGGCCTCTAGCAAGGCATGTCGAACACCAAGCAGGCTATGAAGCTGGTTAGCGAACCTGTACATGATACTTCAATTTCTTTTGCCACACGTTATATGTTGTCGAGCTCAAGGCGAGTCTGTCATCCTTGTGCTAGCCCGACCTCTTTCTCGTTCCAGTGATGCCGACCACAAACCGGATTATCTCATAATCCTTGTCGCATGGACATGCTTATCCTGGTCGGATCACACGAGGGGCCCAGAGTATATCTCTCCTGATCGAAGGGGCAAATCCCATCTTGCTCGACCACGTCTCGCAGCATGGTTCTGGACACACCCGAAACCTACCTTTATAACTACCCAGTTACGGAGTAGTGTTTGGTCGGTCCAAAGCAAGTCTGTCACCATCCCGAGTACATGCGCCAGCTCAGGTCTTAGGACATAGAACATATGTTGTACTAGAGACTCACAGATGACATATCGCCGCGTCTCATAGTTGGGTCTGTCCGACTCGGACCTTATCTCGACTCGGATCCGACTACGTCGAATCCGACCAAATCCTTCCAAGTCCATATTATCCGGTTAGTATCCAATGCTCCATGGCTAGTGAGACCAAGCCATCGACCGTGTCATATGCTAGTCTAGTTGGCTGCGCGTCCACACAGCCCTTTTGACTAGGGACCTTTTAGGACAGTCATCATACAATGCATAGTCCCACAAACAAGTCACGTACTTGCTGATACACATCATTGATAATGTCCAAGGACTATCTTTATTCATAAACACATAGAAAATATCATCATACATGATTGCCTCTAGGGCATATCTCCAACAAGTGTTGCATATTACAATAAGGATTTAGTTAAGGTCAGACCTTTGTTTTAATAGTTTCTTTTGAACTGGACACAAACCCCATACCATGTCTTTGATACGGAGTTGGTTTGCACTTGTATTGCTTAAGGGCCTGGATGCCTCTCTGTGAAGCCATTTTCATGCAGATTCACACATACTAGAACCATAAGTGCGCCTTGCTGCGCCGTTTTACTTTTCTAACCTTTATTTGTTTGATTGCTAATTCATGAAGCAATAACGGTAAAAGGGTAGTGGATGTGAGAAATACTTGGAAGTTGCAGCACTGCATCAAAGTATATGGCTTCTAGTTTTCGATATTGATTATTCATATGTGTATTTAGAATCAAAATAGAAAGAACATATTTGAAATAAAAGCAATGTTTGCACTGACTAAACAGAAAAGAGAATGAAGCATGTTTATAGCGACCTCTAAGAGGAAGAGACAAAAATGGGAGGATCAAGAGATAATAGTACAAGTGATTGATCTATGTACATAAGCGTCCCGGTGACAATTAACCAAATAATTTTCATAAAAAAACTTAGTTATCATCTTGCTTTCTTGTTTAGTTCCAATGCTCCTTATTCTTGTGCTCCTTATTCTTGGAACCATATGCTAATTAATACTCCCTCCTCCAAAATATAGTACACACTTTGTTTTGAAAAGTGAACATCCACATGTACATTAAAAATTTATTTATTTAGTACTTCTGATATTGATAGTTTATTCTAGAAACTTGGTCAAATATGGACATCTTTGACTTTTGAAAAAAAATATATACATTGCACTGTCGAACAGAGGGAGGATAAAGCATGTCATGCATAAACTGTCAGAGGCTGTTAATCCACAAGCGCGGACATGGTACTCAAGCAGTGAAGCATGAGGCTTTCAGATTGAAACCTTACACACTGAGATAAAATCCTTGTATATTCTCCTACTTGTTTAGCCCCGAAGCGAGCGATATTGAATTTTAATCAGGCTGCCAAAGAAAGGATGACAGACGGAGAGGAAGGAGTTACTGGGAATCGTACTGCAGACCTTGTGGACCATGGCATGTTGACGAAGGCGAGCAAGTTCTGAAGACGACAGTCGTCCCTGTCTAGCACCGTTGCTAGTCATGGTTGTGACGCCCGGATAATTAAGCTACAGTAATTCTCTGCTAATGATGCCACGTCACTTCGATTACTATCGCTAATCTCGTGTTAGTTCGAAACCGATTCAAATTCAAATTCAATTAAAGGCAAATAATAAAAGTTTTCAAACAATGAAACCAAAATGTTCAAGGTGAGTCAGATAAATCAGGTGTAAATACGATGGAGAAACCAAACCTTGATAAAATGTTTAAGGGCTCTAAACTAATTAAAACAGTAGTGAAAACAATTAAACAAATACCTATTGGATTTTATAAAATATTAAAAATATTTTATTATGGGTTAAGAATTGATGTGACAGCAGTTTGTTTATAAATACTACTTTAGGTACTAATGGTGATTTTTGTAAAAACTAAAGATTAAAAGAAACTAGAAATAAAACAGAAAAGAAAATGTCGGCGTTCTGGGAACGGGGGTCCCCAGACTTGCCTGCCTGCGGCCTGCTGCGTGGCTCAAAGGGGGCCCAGCACGGCCCGTCTTCACCAACACAAACCCAAGACCCTCGCGAGGGGCCAAGCCTCGCGGGGCGGACGACGCGGAGCTTCCTCAGGAACGGCCCTCATTAGGCTGGCTCACAAGGAGGCGGAGAGATCAAGGCGGGGTACCCCACGAGGTGCTCGTGACGCAAGCCATGACGACTCAGGGCGCCAGGCGGGTGCCAGCCCGCGCAGCGTCCTTCTTTCCTCTTTGGTGCAAAGGGGGCAAGCGCAGCCGCGGAGTACCGAGGCATAAGGCAAATGTTGCCATTTCGGTGCAACGAGACCAAGACCAGGAGGACTACGAGATGGAGGTCACCGTGGAGCCCAAGACGGCGTCATCACCAGGGCTTTGCACAGGCGAAGACTACTTTTGTCAGGATAGCTGATACTTGCTGTCCCCCTTCAAATTAGCCTGCCATTGTTGGCTTCCTTCCCGCTCGATATTTGGGAAGAGGATCAGGGCCTCTATAAATAGGACCAGCCACCCACATCGAAGGGGGGGAAGGTTTTGAAGGATAAAGAGAGAGAGAGAGGAGGGCGAGTGAGCTCCTCCCAACAGTTCATCGCCCCAGCCAAGAACAGACCCTCGCGAGGCTGTTCTTCCTTATATTGTTCATCATCATCAGCCCAAGAGGCAATCCACCACACCACACACTGGAGTAGGGTATTACACCACAACGGTGGCCCGAACCAGTATAAACCCTGTGTCTCTTGTGTTGTTCTTTCCTTAGTTTAGATCCTAGCATGGCGGAGGGGTGCAGGTAGGGATGAAAACGGAGTGGAAACGGACGGAAGTGAGTGCTATCATATTTGTTTTCATATTTTTTTGCAGAAGCGGAAACGAATACAGAATCCCCGGAAATGAATACGGAAACAGATACTACCGGAAACGCACACGGAGCGAATACAATGCGGATACGGAAACAGAAATAGGCATTGATCGGAACTTAAAAACCCCTTGAATCATAGAGAAATGCACACAAAAACAAACAAATTTAATGAGTTGTTAACATGGCTACAAAATAATATCATTATGTTAGCAACTTAGCGTAGTATTGTAGTAGTACCGGACAATTGCGTATAGGGTCAAGTTGAGTACATGTGTGGTAGTAGAAGTTGGGCCTTACATGCATTCTACTAATTGTGTCATTGTGTTCTCTTTAGTGGTTGGGTTACAAAGCAGCTATAGGTCTATAGTAAAAACAGAAATTCCATATTCACGAAAACGGAAAGTTCCATTTCCATGCATATTCCACCGGAAAACACCGTTCCATTTTTGTTTCCGTTTCCACATAAAAAATTCCATTTCCACTTCCGTTTTGCAAATTTCCATTTCTGTTTTCATATTTCCTCTCTGTTTCCATTTTTCCTTCGGAAAAACGGAAAGTTTCCACTCCATTTTCATCCCTAGGTGCAGGTAGGTAGGAGGCGAAATCTCCGCGCGCACCCCAGTGTTCGAACCTCAAGGGTCTGCCGGAACCCGAAATTCGACATTTGGCGCGCCAGGTAGGGGTGTGCCGGAGTCCACCTTCTACCGCTTCGCGCCCCGTCGCGTCATCATCACCATGTCCGGCGACCAGGCGGGCAACCCAGATCCGTGGGCGGCGTGGCCCGCCTGCGCAGAGCCGCTTGCCTCGGGCGACCCCGTGCCCCCGGCAGCTCGCGGTCCGCAGGGCGCTGCGGGCCGCGGGCGACTCGGACAGGCTTCGACAGCTCTCACGCCGCGGCAGGCGCGGTCGGCAGCAAGGGCCTCCAACCACGCCGCGACCACGATGTCGTACACTCGCAGGGAGCAGGCGAACTCGAGGGCCGCGCTCACGGTGGCCCGAGAGCTGCTGCAGTGCAGGCTGCTGGAGGGCGGCCGCGACGTGCTGCTGGAGTGAGTGGTAGAGCTCCTGGGCTTCGCCGCCTCGGGGGCTCACCCCTTCTCCACCCAGCTCCCATCTCAAGCCCAGGGCGGCCTGCGCGGGGGCTCCGCGCGCGCCCGCGGGCTCCAAGGCTACTCCGACGCTAGCGAAGCTGTCAGCACCGGACCGGCCCCCGCTCCCGGTTCACGGAGAAGAAGGACTCAACGCAACCCGCGGCCCCAGTGGGCAGCCGCGCTGCCACCCCACGGTGGGCGCGTCAGGCAGGACCGCGTGGCATGCGGGGCATTACGGCGTGGCATTCGGGATGACGGCGCCGGAGGAATACGTGCCCCTCATGATGGACCAAGGGCACCCACACGAGAGCGAACAAGACTCGCTCCTCAGCCCAAGCTGGGGGGACGAGGCACCAGAAGCTGAGCCTTTTCGGGAGCCCTGGAAGGTCCTACTGGCCACGCTGGGGGCAACAATTATCGGGTACCGCCAATTCTTCAGGAGCAGGTATACGCTAACCATGGATCGCAGGAGGTGCAGGTCGCCACAGCGAGTAGCTGCCCCGCTCCCACAGTCTTCTGCCCCTCGGGAGGAGGGCGCAGGGGGCTGCAGGAGAGGGGACGGGATCCGACATCACCACCGCGGCGTTCGGAGCAAGGTGTTCTCAGGAGGTAGGCCCTCCGCTGGGGAGGTGCCTCAGAGCCTGCCCCCGGCGGAGGACCCGTGGTCGTCGGGGGAACCGCTGGCGACCGCTTTACCCCATCGGCGGCGTCCTGGTTTCCGGTCGTCGTTGATGGCACTAGAGTGTGGCGCAAGGCGGGGCCCTCATCTGGCGATATGAAGCAAGGCCAGTACCTGTGAAGAAGGCCCAGTGCCTGTGAAGCTCGCCGCCCCGTGACACTCTCACGTAATAATGAGTGGGGCTGTACACGCCCCGGAGTCTCAGGGGTGCCGGCCTCAGGCCCTGGGGCTCCCTCCCACGCCCAGTGGCAGCACTTAGCTCCGTGCTGGTGAGAAGACGTCTAAGACTAGACTAGGTGCCGGACGCGGCCTTTTGTTTGCTTTCGTTGCTCTTCCCTTTGGTTGTCGATTTCCCCCGCTGGATTCAAGTTGGATTCGAATTTAAGATTTGCGTGTGTTCGGGGAAGGGGTGCTTAGTCTCGTTCGAGCAGTTTCTCGCGTTTTGGTTACCGTTTCGCCTCAGCTGCCTCCCCTCGCGAGCCCCTCGCGAGCCGGGTCAGGCCTAGCTTGCGCGCAGCCCAGACTGCAGGAGACGAGACCTCTCAGGAGGGTGTTTTACTGCAGATCCTACGAACCCAGTCAGCGAACACTCAAGACACCACAACCTCCCACAGGCTGCCTCAGGGCCAGCACGGGACAAAGGTAAACTAGCCGGCCAGCGCGTCGCTTGGGCCAACCACTTGGCGCGGGCGCATGGGCAATGTCGCGTCTACTAATACCATGAACACAAGTTTTACATAAGGGGCTCTCCCTTCAAAATGCTCTCACTGCAATCAGGCCGAAGCCTAAGCTCTATTCATGCAGGGTAAGGAAGTAGGAGCGATGTACAATCAGTCGGATGAATCCCCCAATGCGTTCTCAGGAGCTCCACCCGGGCCGTTGCTGGCGTCGCTGAACCCGCCATCACTGTCCGCGTCGCCATCAGCGGCGTCAGGGCCGTTCACCATGCCGCCCTCGACGGCCGCTACGATCGCGTCGTCGTTGTCCGAAGCGAAGGCCCTGATAAGAGCGTCCACATTGTCCTTCACCCAGCGTGCCAGATCGCCTCGGACAGCCTGGGGGACTGGGGCGATGACGGCGTCAAAATCAAAGCGGGGATCCATGTTCTGGAGGTGGCTGAAGACACGAGAAAAGGCGCGCCCAAGCAGGCCGCGGCTCCTCTCTTCCACCAGCCTGTCAGCCCTGACCGACCGCGCCTCCAGCTGCATCACCACGTCAGTAAAGAACTGAAGATTGCCAGCATAGTTGATTGCGTGCGGCTCGCCAACAGCCGCCTCGCAGATGTTGCCCAAGGCTACGTTGGCTCTCTCCCGGAGCGTGGCAAGCATGGGGCCGTGCTCATGCTCCAGGATCCGCCGCTGACGGATCTCGTCCGCGTTCTGGTCCGCGACGACCTCAGCCTCCTCCACCCGCTGGCGGAGAAGGAGCACCTCGCCCTGGGAGGCGGTTAACTCACCTTGCGACACCTCAAGAGCGGCCCGGAAAGAGTCGGCCCGCCGTGTCGCCTACTCCAGCTTGGCCCTCAAGGCAGTAGTCCTGCCTTCAGCTTCGGCCCGGATCAACCCCAGCTTCTCTTCAGACTCGTGCTCGAGGTCCAAGCGCGCCATCGCCACTCGACGTCCGACCTCCTCCAGGACGCGGGCTTCCCGCGCAGCAACATCGTCCTCCGCCTGCGTCACCAAGCGCTCCCTCGTCTCCAGACGCTCGTACTCTCGGGTACGTTCGGCGGCTTCCAGCGTCAGCGCCTCCTCACGCTTCTGGAGCTCTGCTGAGTCACCGGAGGCCACCTTCATCGACGCGAGGGCTGCCTCGCGCAGCTCCACCTGTTCCTCCAGCGAGTGGCACCAGGCCAGGAGCTCCCGAGCCCGCTCCTCCGCCGCCGCTGGCCGCCGGTCAGCTTCCCGAGCCTCCTCGGCGGCCCAAGATCGGCCCTCTCGAGAGGCCACCAGTGACGCCTTGGCCTCTGCATCGTCAAGATCGCGCTGACGGCGCGCTAGGGCGATGGCGCCCTCCAGCTCGCGCCTCTCCGAGCTAGGCGTAGGCCCTCGGCCTCAAGGCGCGCGTCTTCATCGGCAAGCTCCTCTCCAAGCAGGCTTACCGCGTTAGCCGCCCTTCGAAGGAATCCTTGGCGGAGAGCGCGACGCTCCCGAGCACGCTTGAGCACGTCCTCCACACCATCATCTGCCCCAAGCAAGCGCCGGGGGCCGCGAGCCAGCACTCCCCCTCCAGGCTGGGGGCTGGCACCCTCGCGATGGCCGGGCACGCCGCGTCAGAAGCCCGGCCGGGGGCCAGCCCGTCCCCAGGTGAAGAGCGCAGGAAGCGCCTCAGCCGATCGCAGTCCACGACCAGGCGAGAAGCCCACGGCAGGCTGGCTATGCCACGAGAAGGCCCGCGGAGGATCACGAGGTGCGCGGGGCCACGATACGCCTCGGGACGGTTCGCCTCGTCAGTCGCCCTCACCACAAGGGCTCCACTGCTTGGAGCGCTTGAGGACGGTGGAGGGGGCGAAGTCAAGAGGGATGGCTCCTCAGCCGTCTCCGCAAGCTCGGCTGGAAGGGGCCTGCAGAGCAAGAGTCAGTAAGAGCAACAGAAGGATTGGGGGCCGGGAAAGGAGAAGGCTTACTCATCAGTGGCGAAGTACTTCCTACGCTTCAGCAGGCGACAAGGGTAATCGTCGCCCAGGGCCTCCCTTCTCTTCCGGAGAGCCTCGAAGTTCATGCGGAAGCGGCCCAAGAGTTGGGCGCATGGATCAACCTGCGACGAAGACGGAGCGTCAAGGCGATCTGCGGCAGGGGCGCCTGTTTGATGTGCACTGCCGATCGCCTCCCCAAGAGAAGTAGCTGGAGCCACAGGGGCCCCAGTCGCAGGCGTAGAGGGCAACTATTTGTCACCCTTAGCCTCAGCGGCACGGGCCCCGATAACTGCTTCCTCATGAGCCTTGCCCGGCGCTGTCACCACGCCGGGAGCCCCCTCGGCCTCTGGCGCCTCATGCCTCCCTGCTCCACCGCTTGAGGAAGAGTCGCCTTGGCCGACTGGAAGGGCAGTCACCATCATTGGGTTCTCGCGAGGTCCCTGGAGGCCGGCGGGGCGCGGCCCCCACTCATCAAAGACATGCATCTGCTTCACAAAGTCGCCCCTGCTCTGGCAGAGGTATAGCAAGGCCCCTCCCTGCCGGACGCTGCCGGGGTTGGGGTCCCCAGCCAGGGTCAAGAGCGCCGTCCTCAGCACCTCAGGAGCCAGGTCCTCTTCCTGGAGCCTCATACGATCCTCGCGCCCACGGAAGGCCCACATCCGGCGAGAATGGCGTTGGAGAGGAGCAATGCGGCATAGCAGGAACTCCTTCACCACTTTGGGCGCCGTCACGCCAAGCGACCTCAAGAGCGCGAAGCGGTGCCAGACAAAGACGAGCCGGGGGCTCTCAAGCGTCTCCTGGCCCCAGCCCGAATTGGGGACAGCAGGTGAGGTCGGCTCCGATAGCAGGGGGCTGGGCACCCCTGCATCCACATACAGCCACCGCTCACGGAACCCAACCGCGGGCAGGGGGAGCTTGAAGTCAATCCCAGAGGCCGCCGTCTCAGGCGCAGCAACGAAGCTCACATACGCCCAGCATTGGGAAGGGTCAACAAGGCACAGCGAGAAGAAGTGGCGCAGCAAGGCGACCGAAGGAAGGATGCCCATCATGGCCTTGCAAACAAAGGCGAAGACCGAAAGGAGAGTGATGGATTCAGGACCCAGATGCATCATGTGGATCTGATAGTGGGAAAGCACGGCATTGAAGAAATCGGAAAAAGGAGGAACCAGACCCGCCCACAGGGCGTCGGCAAGGTACGGGACCTCGGTGGCAATCCTGTCGATGGAGAAGTGGGACGCGGGCCAGGCCGTTGTCCTCCCGCATTCATTGAAGATGGTGGTCAGGGCCAAGCTGACCTTGCCCAAACCCTCGGCGGGGGCTGCCAACGGCGACGGGCAAGGCGGAGACACGGATTTCTTCCCTCTTCCCTTCTTCGTCGAAGCCATGGTGATGGGAAGGGGGGAGGAAGGTTCAAGATTGAGTTGAGAATAGAAACCGGAGTTCGAGCGGAGGAAGGACAGAGGGCGCACGAGCAACCAAAAAGGGGAACGGCTATGTACAACTACGGGTCCACCTAGCCTGGTGCAAGATAAGAAGGGCGTGGGGGAACAGTGCCGCCCATGTTCAATCAACCGCCACGCGGTGCCCAAGGCCGCAGGCTGTTAGGGCCTGCGGCGCTTCGCTCTTGCCCTTCCGCCTCCCTGCACGACCAAGTCCGGGCGCACCTTGGGCCCGGGAGCTACTGTCGGCGTTCTGGGAACGGGGGTCCCCAGACTTGCCTGCCTGCGGCCTGCGGCGTGGCTCAAAGGGGGGCCCAGCACGGCCCGTCTTCACCAACACAAACCCAAGACCCTCGCGAGGGGCCAAGCCTCGCGGGGCGGACGACGTGAAGCTTCCTCAGGCACGGCCTCGTCAGGCTGGCTCACGAGGAGGCGGAGAGATCAAGGCGGGGTACCCCACGAGGTGCCCGTGACGCAAGCCATGATGACTCAGGGCGCCAGGCGGGTGCCAGCCTACGCAACGTCCTTCTTTCCTCTTTGGTGCAAAGGGGGCAAGCGCAGCCGCGGAGTACCGAGGCATCAGGCAAAGGTTGCCATTTCGGTGCAACGAGACCAAGACCAGGAGGACTACGAGATGGAGGTCACCGTGGAGCCCAAGACGGCGTCATCACCAAGGCTTTGCACAGGCGAAGACTACTTTTGTCAGGATAGCTGATACTTGCTGTCCCCCTTCAAATTAGCCCGCCATTGTTGGCTCCCTTCCTGCTCGATATTTGGGAAGAGGACCAGGGCCTCTATAAATAGAACCAGCCACCCACATCGAAGGGGGGGGGGAAGGTTTTGAAGGATAAAGAGAGAGAGAGAGAGAGAGGAGGGCGACTGAGCTCCTCCCAGCAGTTCATCGCCCCAGCCAAGAACAGACCCTCGCGAGGCTGTTCTTCCTTGTATTGTTCATCGTCGTCATCAGCCCAAGAGGCAATCCACCACACCACACACTGGAGTAGGGTATTACACCACAACGGTGGCCCGAACTAGTATAAACCCTGTGTCTCTTGTGTTGTTCTTTCCTTAGTTTAGATCCTAGCATGGCGGAGGGGTGCAGGTAGGTAGGAGGCGAAATCTCCGCGCGCACCCCAGTGTTCGAACCTCAAGGGTCTGCCGGAACCCGAAATCCGACAGAAAATAAAAAAAGGAAAAGATCTAAACAAAAACAAGACAACAAAAAAGGAAGCAAAGACCCCCCCCCACGCTGGGCCTCAGCCCAGCTGGCCATCCAACCGGGCCGGCCCACCTCTCCTCTCCTTATCCCCCACGACCGGAACCCTAAAACCTCTAACCCCCACTCCCCTCGATCCCCCACTCCCTCTCGCACGCCCCCTCCCCCGCTCGATCTGGGCAGCGCTCAGGAGCCCCGCCCCGTGCCCCTGACGCCCATTCCGGTGCCACCCCGCCGCCTACTCCACCCCATCGTCACCTCAGCTCGCCCCCGAGCCGTCCCCGACGCCCATCTACGCGCCGCCCCGGCCCCTCCGCCCCAGATCTGGAACTGGGGCTCGGCCTCAATGCCGCCGCCTCTTGGAGCCCCCTCGCCGGAACCACGACGCCGCCTCTTCGTCCTCATCTCCGTCGCCGACCCGACCCCGACCTCTTCGTCCCCGTCCTCCCCGAGCCCATTGCCATTGCCCTACAACTTTGCGGTGAGGCCCTCGGCCTCTCCTCTTCCCCTCTGTCCTGGCAAACTTGCCGCCACCGCGACCACACTCACGTCCCCATGGCTGCCTCGCGCCCCGGTCCCTGCTTGCCGCTCCTCGCGCGCTGCGATCTGCTCGCCGTCCTCGCTGCGCTGGCCGCACCTGGCTGCGCCCACCGCTGGACCTGTCGCGGCCCTCCGCTGCTGGCCTATGCGCCACGCACCTCGCCTTGGTGCTCCCCTGCAGCCGCAGCCATCACCGACGTTGCTGCGGTGCTCCTCGTCGCCAGGACGCATCTGCCGCCTCCCCGCACCGTCTGTTGTGGCCACGCCCCTAGCCTGCGCTCGCCGGCGACCACGCTGGCCGTGCCCGGCCGCAACTGGCCCGGGCCAGTGCCCAGTCGGGCTGGCGCCCGCATGCCCGTAACCGTTCGCAACGTGCCCAGCCAGACTGAGCGACGCGCGCCGGATTGGACTGGAACGCCTGCTAGGCTAGGTCTGCTTCCGGCCGCGTTCGCAACGTGCAGGTGTGCAAAAGGGCGATGGGCCCAGACCCCTGCGCCATAGGATTTAGACCGGCATGCTGACCTCTCTGTTGTGCCTTGGTAGGGTGGCGACGTGTTGATCTTCCGAGGCCGGGCATGACCCCAAAAAGTGTGCCCGGCCAAATGGGATCAAGCGTGTTGGGTTATGTGGTGCACCCCTGCGGGGAAGTTACTCTATTCGAATAGCCGTGATCTTCGGTAACAGGACGACTTGGAGTTGTACCTTGACCTTATGACAACTAGAACTGGATACTTAATAAAACACACCCTTCCAAGTGCCAGATACAACCCGGTGGTCACTCTCTAACAGGGCGACGAGGAGAGGATCGCCGGATAGGATTATGCTATGCGATGCTACTTGGAGGACTTCAGTCTATTCTTTGACCGTTCACCACCTTCGGATTTGTGCCTTCAAAGTTGTTGATTTTTATGGCACCTGAATGATAGTCCTCCTCGTTAACATAAGGACCTTCCCATTTAGAGGGAAGTTTTCCTGCAAAAAATCTTAAACAAGAGTTGTATAGCAAATACATAATCACCTACATTAAATTCACGCTTTTGTATTCTTTTGTCATGCCATCTTTTAACTTTTTCTTTAAATAATTTGGCATTCTCGTAGGCTTGGGTTCTCCATTCATCAAGTGAGCTGATGTCAAATAACCTCTTCTCACCGGCAAGTTTGAAATCATAATTGAGTTCTTTAATAGCCCAATAAGCCTTATGTTCTAGTTCGAGAGGTAAGTGACATGCTTTTCCATAAACCATTTTATACGGAGACATACCCATAGGATTTTTATATGCAGTTCTATAGGCCCATAATGCATCATCAAGTTTCTTGGACCAATTCTTTCTAGATCTATTAACAGTCTTTTGCAAAATTAATTTGAGTTCTCTATTGCTCAATTCTACTTGACCACTAGACTGTGGGTGATAAGGAGATGCAATTCTATGATTAACATAATATTTAGCAAGCATTTTACGGAAAGCACCATGAATAAAATGTGAACCACCATCAGTCATTAAATATCTAGGGACTCCAAACCTTGGAAAAATAACTTCTTTAAGCATTTTAATAGAGGTGTTATGATCGGCACTACTAGTTGGAATAGCTTCTACCCACTTAGTAACGTAATCAACAGCAACTAAAATATGTGTGTATCCATTGGAGGAAGGAAACGGCCCCATATAATCAAAGCCCCAAACATCAAATGGTTCAATAACAAGTGAATAATTCATAGGCATTTCTTGACATCTACTAATATTACCAATTCTTTGACATTCATCACAAGATACAACAAACTTACGGGCATCCGTGAAGAGATTAGGCCAATAAAAACCGGATTGCAATACCTTATGTGCAGTTCTATCTCCGGCGTGGTGTCCTCCATAAGCTTCGAAGTGACACTTGCGTAGGATATGTTCTTGTTCATGCTCAGGTACACAACATCTAATAACACCATCTACTCCTTCTTTATAAATATGTGGGTCATCCCAAAAGTAATGTCTCAAATCATAGAAAAACTTTTTCTTTTGCTGGTATGTGAAACTAGGTGGTATAAATTTAGCAACAATGTAATTAGCATAATCAGCATATCATGGAGCAGTATGAGAAGCATTTATGACATTTAATTGTTCATTAGGAAAGCTATCATCAATAGGTAGTGGGTCATCAAGAACATTCTCTAGCCTAGACAAGTTGTCTGCAACGGGGTTCTCAGCTCCCTTTCTATCAATAATATGCAAATCAAATTCTTGTAGCAAGAGAACCCACCTAATAAATCTAGGTTTAGCATCTTTCTTTTCCATAAGATATTTAATAGCAGCATGATCCATGTGAATAGTTACTTTAGAATCAACAATATAAGGTCTGAACTTATCACAAGCAAATACAACTGTTAAGAATTCTTTTTCAGTAGTAGCATAATTTCTCTGGGCCTTGTCTAGAGTTTTACTAGCATATTGAATAACATTTAATTTCTTATCAACTCTTTGCCTTAGAACAGCACCTACAGCATAATCACTAGCATCACACATAATTTCAAAGGGTAAATTCCAATCAGGTGGCTGAACAATAGGTGCAGAGATTAATGATTTCTTAAGTATTTCAAATGCTTCTACGCAGTCATCATCGAAAACAAATGGTATATCTTTTTGTAATAAATTAGTCAGAGGCCGAGAAATTTTTGAGAAGTCCTTAATGAACCTCCTATAAAAACCGGCGTGACCAAGGAAACTTCTTATACCTTTGATGTCCTTGGGACATGGCATCTTTTCAATAGCATCAACCTTAGCTTTATCAACTTCAATACCTCTTTCAGAAACTTTATGCCCCAAGACAATACCTTCATTAACCATAAAGTGGCACTTCTACCAATTCAAGACAAGGTTAGTTTCTTCACATCTCTGCAAAACTCGATCAAGGTTGCTTAAGCAATCATCAAAAGAGAATCCATAGACGGATAAATCATCCATGAAAACCTCACAAATCTTTTCACAAAAGTCAGAGAATATAGCCATCATGCATCTTTAAAAGGTAGCAGGTGCATTACATAAACCAAAAGGCATACGTCTATAAACAAAAGTACTGAATGGGCAAGTAAAAGTGGTCTTAGATTGATCATCAGCTGACACAGGTATTTGAGAGAAACCAGAATAACCATCTAGAAAGCAAAAATGTATATGTTTGGATAATCTTTCTAGCATTTGATCAATAAAAGGCAAGGGGTAATGATCCTTTTTAGTAGCCTTATTTAATTTGCGGAAATCAATTACCATCCTATAAGCTGTAATAATTCTTTGCGGAATCAATTCATCTTTATCATTAGGACCGACAGTAATACCTCCCTTTTTAGGGACACAATGGACATGACTTACCCACTGACTATCAGCAACGGGATAAATTATACCTGCCTCAAGGAGCTTTAGTATTTCCTTTCTTACCACTTCTTTCATCTGAGGATTCAGCCGTCGTTGGTGATCACGAACTGGTTTGGCATCTTTCTCCAAATTTATTTTGTGTTGACATAGTGTGGGACTAATTCCCTTAAGATCATCAAGAGTATATCCCATAGCAGCAGAGTTCTTCTTCGGAGTTTTCAATAATCTCTCTTCTTCATGCTCTGAAAGGTTAGCACTAATAATAACAAGATATATCTTTTTCTCATCAAGATAAGCATATTTAAGAGTATCAGGTAACAGTCTGAGCTCAAACACGGGATCACCCTTGGGTGGAGGAGGATCCCCTAGGATTTCGACAGGCAAATTGTGTTTCAGGATGGGTTCCTGTTTAAAGAATACTTCATCTATTTCCCTTCTTTCATTCATAAACATATCATTTTCATGGTCTAGCAAATATTGTTCCAAAGGATCACTAGGAGGCACGACAATAGAAGCAAGACCAATAATTTCATCTTTACTAGGCAATTCCTCTTCATGGTGTTGTCTACAAAATTTAGAGAAATTAAATTCATGAGACATATCACCTAAACCAATAGTAACAACATCCTTTTCGCAATCTATCTTAGCATTAACTGTGTTCAAGAAGGGTCTACCAAATATAAAGGGACAAAAGCTATCTTGTGGAGAACCAAGAACAAGAAAATCAGTAGGATATTTAGTTTTCCCACACAAGACTTTAACATCTCTAACAATCCCAATTGGTGAAATAGTATCTCTATTGGCAAGTTTAATTGTGACATCAATATCTTCTAACTCAGCAGGTGCAATATCATGCATAATTTCTTTGTATAAATCATGAGGTATAGCACTAGCACTGGCACCCATATCACATAAGCCATGATAACAATGATCTCCTATTTTAACAGAAATAACAGGCATGCCTACCACGGGTCCATGTTTATCTTTAGCTCAAGGTTTGGCAATTCTAGCAGTCTCATCACGGAAATGAATAACATGCCCATCAATATTATCAGACAAGAGATCTTTAACAATAGCAATATTAGGTTCAACTTTAATTTGCTCAGGAGGTGTATAGGTTCTAATATTGCTTTTACGAACCACAGCTGAAGCTTTAGCATGATCTTTTATGAGAAAAATCCTTATTTGACACTGTCTTAAAATCTGGTTCCTTATTTGACACTGGAAAAGTTTTTCTTCCCTATTTGACACTAGTCCTAAATTTTATTCCCTATACGACACTTCCGTCCATTTTGAGACTAAATGACACCTGAAAAGATGATTTTGCCCCTCATGCGGTATGTGTGCGCGCGTGCGTGTGCTGTTGCGTGTGTGGGTGCACGCGTACATGTGTGCTGCTGCTGCATGTGTGTGTGCATGTCTGCTGATACGTGTGTTTTTGCTACTGCGTGTGTACGTGCGCGCGTGTGTGCTGCTGCTGCGTGTGTGTGTGTGTATGTGGGTGTGTGTTGCGTACGTGTGTGTTGCTGCGTGTGTGTTGCTGCGTGTGTGCGTGCGTGTGTGTGTGTGTGCACGCGCGTGTGCCTGTGTGTTGGTGCATGTGTATGTGTTGCTGCGTGTGTGCTCCTGCCCTCGCACTGATGTTGCGTGTGTGCGCTATTGCCCCCACACACATACCACATGAGGGGCAAAAGAGTCTTTTCAGGTGTCATTTAGGCTAAAATGGACGAAAATGTCATATAGGAAATACAATTTAGAACGTGTGTCAAATAGGGAAGAAAAAATTTTCCAGTGTCAAATAAGGAAGCAGATTTTAAGATAGTGTCAAATAAGGAATTTTCTCATCTTTTATCCTAACAGGAAAATGTGGTTTCTCAACATAAGCAATAGGAACAATAGGATTATTATAAGTGACAGTCTTTTCTTCGACTCTAATAGGTGCAGCTACTTTTACTTCTATGGGAGGATGATATTTAAACCACTTCTCCCCAGGGAGATCAACATGAGTAGCAAAAGATTCACAGAAAGAAGTTGCTATTTTAGAGTCAAGTCCATATTTAGTGCTAAATTTACAAAAAACATCGGTATCCATAAAAGATTTAACACAATCAAACTTAGGTGTCATACCTGACTCCTTACCTTTGTCGAGGTTCCAATCTTCAGAGTTGCGTTTAATTCTTTCCAATAAATCTCATTTGAATTCAATAGTCTTCATCATAAAAGAGCCAGCACAAGAAGTATCGAGCATGGTGCGATTGTTATCAGAAAGCCGAGCATAAAAATTTTGAATAATCATTTCTCTTGAGAGCTCATGATTGGGGCATGAATATAACATTGATTTAAGCCTCCACCAAGCTTGAGCGATGCTTTCTCCTTTGCGAGGCCAAAAATTATATATATAATTACGATCACGATGAAGAAGATGCATAGGATAAAACTTCTAATGAAATTCCAATTTCAATCGTTTGTAGTTCCATGATCCCATATCATCACATAGCCTATATCATGTCAATGCATCTCCCTTCAAAGATAAAGGGAAGACCTTCTTCTTAATAACATCCTTGGGCACACCTGCAAGCTAAAATAATTCACAAACTTCATCCACATATAGTAGGTGCTCATCAGGATGCATTGTTCCGTCTCCTGCAAAAGGATTAGCTAGCAATTTTTCTATCATACCCGAAGGAATCTCAAAGTAGAAATTTTCATTTTCAGTAGGTTCAATAGGTTGAGGAGCAACTCTTTGCTCTACTGGTCGGGGTGAATATACCCCGAACAAGCCCCTCAGAGGATTACTTTCCATAGTAACAAGTGACAGTAAATTTCAGCACACTATATAAATTTTTCCTTACCAAATTCAACCTACCAAAGGCGCTTCACTCCCCGGCAACGGCGCCAGAAAAGAGTCTTGATGACCCACAAGTATAGGGGATCTATCGTAGTGTTGGGAACGTAGTAATTTCAAAAAAATTCCTACGCACACGCAAGATCATGGTGATGCATAGCAATGAGAGGGGAGAGTGTGTCCACGTACCCTCGTAGACCAAAAGCGGAAGCGTTAGCACAACGCGGTTGATGTAGTCGTACGTCTTCACGATCCGACCGATCAAGTGCCGAATGCACGGCACCTCTGAGTTCTGCACACGTTCAACTCAATGACGTCCCTCGAACTCCGATCCAGCCGAGTGTTGACGGAGAGTTTCGTCAACACGACGGTGTGGTGACGATGATGATGTTCTACCGATGCAGGGCTTCGCCTAAGCACCCCTACAATATGATCGAGGTGGATTATGGTGGAGGGGAAACCGCACACGGCTAAGAGATCAAGAGATCAATTGTTCTGTCTATGGGGTGCCCCTGGCCACGTATATAAAGGAGTGGAGGAGGGGGGAGAGGGTCGGCCCCTATGGCGCGCCCTGGAGGAGTCCTACTCCCACCGGGAGTAGGATTCCCCCCCTTCCAAGTAGTAGGAGTAGGAGTCAAGGCAAGGGGAGAGAGAAGAGAAGGAAGGAGGGGGCGCAGCCCCTCCCCCTAGTACAATTCGGACTAGGCCTTGGGGGCGTGCCCAACCTCTCCTCTCTCTTTCCCCTAAAGCCCAATAAGGCCCATATACTCCCCGGCGAATTCCCGTAACTCTACGGTACTCTGAAAAATACCCGAATCACTCGGAACCTTTCCGATGTCCGAATATAGTCGTCCAATATATCAATCTTTATGTCTTGACCATTTCGAGACTCCTCGTCATGTCCCCGATCTCATCCGGGACTCCGAACTACCTTCGGTACATCAATACACATAAACTCATAATATAACTGTCATCGGACTTTAAGCGTGCAGACCCTAAGGGTTTGAGAACTATGTAGACATGACCGAGACACGTCTCCGGTCAATGACCAATAGCGGAACCTGGATTCTCATATTGGCTCCCACATATTCTACGAAGATCTTTATCGGTCAAACCGCATAACAACATACGTTGTTCCCTTTGTCATCGGTATGTTACTTGCCCGAGATTCGATCGTCGGTATCTCAATACCTAGTTCAATCTCGTTACCGGCAAGTCTCTTTACTCGTTCTGTAATACATCATCCCGCAACTAACTCATTAGTTGCAATGCTTGCAAGGCTTATAGTGATGTGCATTACCGAGTGGGCCCAGAGATACCTCTCCAACAATCGGAGTGACAAATCCTAATCTCGAAATACGCCAACCCAACAAGTACCTTCGGAGACACCTGTAGAGCACCTTTATAATCACCCATTTACATTGTGACGTTTGGTGGCACACAAAGTGTTCCTCCGGTAAACGGGAGTTGCATAATCTCATAGTCATAGGAACATGTATAAGTCATGAAGAAAGCAATAGCAACAAACTAAACGATCAAGTGCTAAGCTAACGGAATGGGTCAAGTCAATCACATCATTCTCCTAATGATGTGATTCCGTTAATCAAATGACAACTCATGTCTATGGTTAGGAAACATAACCATCTTTGATCATCAAGCTAGTCAAGTAGAGGCATACTAGTGACACTCTGTTTGTCTATGTATTCACACATGTATTATGTTTCCGGTTAATACAATTCTAGCATGAATAATAAACTTTTATCATGATATAAGGAAATAAATAATGACTTTATTATTGCCTCTAGGGCTTATTTCTTCAGTGTCCCACTTGCACTAGAGTCAATAATCTAGTTCACATCGCCATGTGATTTAATACCAATAGTTCACATCACCATGTGATTAACACCCATAGTTCACATCGACATGTGACCAACACCCAAAGGGTTTACTAGAGTCAATAATCTAGTTCACATCGTTATGTGATTAACACCCAAAGAGTACTAAGGTGTGATCATGTTTTGCTTGTGAGAGAAGTTTAGTCAACGGGTCTGCCACATTCAGATCCGTAAGTATTTTGCAAATTTCTATGTCAACAATGCTCTGTACGGAGCTACTCTAGCTAATTGCTCCCACTTTCAATATGTATCCAGATTGAGATTTAGAGTCATCTGGATCTGTGTCAAAATTTGCATCGACGTAACCCTTTACGACGAACCTTTTTGTCACCTCCATAATCGAGAAACATATCCTTATTCCACTAAGGATAATTTTGACCGCTGTCTAGTGATCTACTCCTAGATCACTATTGTACTCCCTTGCCAAAAACAGTGTAGGGTATACAATAGATCTGGTACGCAGCATGGCATATTTTATAGAACCTATGGACAAGGCATAGGGAATGACTTTCATTCTCTTTCTATTTTCTGTCGTGGTCGGGCTTTGAGTCTTACTCAGTTTCACACCTTGTAACAAAAGCAAGAACTCTTTCTTTGACTGTTCCATTTTGAACTACTTCAAAATCTTGTCAAGGTATGTACTCATTGAAAAACTTATCAAGCTTCTTGATCTATTTCTATAGATCTTGATGCTCAATATGTAAGCAGCTTCCCTGAGGTCTTTCTTTGAAAAAACTCCTTTCAAACACTCCTTTATGCTTTGCAGAATAATTCTACATTATCTCTGATCAACAATATGTCATTCACATATACTTATCAGAAATGATGTAGTGCTCCCACTCACTTTCTTGTAAATACAGGCTTCACCGCAAGTCTGCATAAAACTATATGCTTTGATCAACTTATCAAAGCGTATATTCCAACTCCGAGATGCTTGCACCAGTCCATAGATGGATCGCTGGAGCTTGCATATTTTGTTAGCACCTTTAGGATTGACAAAACTTTCTTGTTGCGTCATATACAACTCTTATTTAATAAATCCATTAAGGAATGTAGTTTTGTTTATCCATTTGCTAGATTTCATAAAATGTGGTAATTGCTAACATGATTCGGACAGACTTAAGCATAGATACGAGTGAGAAACTCTCATCGTAGTCAACACCTTGAACTTGTCGAAAACCTTTTGCGACAATTCTAGCTTTGTAGATAGTAACACTACTATCAGCGTCTGTCTTCTTCTTGAAGATCCATTTAATCTCAATGGCTCGCCGATCTTTGGGCAAGTCAATCAAACTCCATACTTTGTTCTTATACATGGATCTCATCTCAGATTTCATGGCCTCAGGCCATTTCACGGAATCTGGGCTCATCATCGCTTCCTCATAGTTCGTAGGTTCGTCATGGTCAAGTAACATGACCTCCAAAACAGGATTACCATACTACTCTGGTGCGGATCTCACTCTGGTTGATCTACGAAGTTCTGTAGTAACTTGATCTGAAGTTTCATGATCATCATCATTAACTTCCTCTCTTGTTGGTGTAGGCATCACTTAAACTGATTTCTGTGATGAACTATTTTCCAATTCGGGAGAAGGTACAATTACCTTATCAAGTTCCACTTTCCTCCCACTCGCTTCTTTCGAGAGAAACTCCTTCTCTAGAGAGGATCCATTCTCAGCAACGAATATCTTGCCTTCGGATCTGTGATAGAAGGTGTACCCAACAGTTTCTTTTGGGTATCCTATGAAGATTTGCTTCTCCGATTTGGGTTTGAGCTTATCATGTTGAAACTTTTTCACATAAGCATCGCAGTCCCAAACTTTAAGAAACGACAACTTAGGTTTCTCGCCAAACCATAGTTCATACGATGTCATCTCCACGGATTTAGATGGTTCCCTATTTAACGTGAATGTAGCTGTCTCTAATGCATAACCCCAAAACGATAGTGGTAGATCGGTAAGACATCATAGATCGCACTATATCTAATAAAGTACGGTTATGACGTTCGGACACACCATTACACTGTGGTATTCCAGGTGGCGTGAGTAGTGAAACTATTTCACATTGTTTTAACTGAAGGCCGAACTCGTTAACTCAAATATTTTACTTCTGCGATCATATCTTAGAAACTTTTATTTTCTTGTTACGATGATTCTCCACTTTACTCTGAAATACTTTGAACTTTTCAAATGTTTCAGACTTATGTTTCATCAAGTAGATATACCCATATCTGCTCAAATCATCTGTGAAGGTCAGAAAATAATGATATCCGCCGCGAGCCTCAACACTCATCGGACCGCATACATCAGTATGTATTATTTCCAATAAGACAATTGCTCGCTCCATTGTTCCGGAGAACGGAGTTTTAGTCATCTTGCCCATGAGGCATGGTTCGCAAGCATCAAATGATTCATAATCAAGTGATTCCAAAATCCCATCAGCATGGAGTTTCTTCATGCGCTTTACACCAATATGACCTAAACGGTAGTGCCACAAATAAGTTGCACTATCATTATTAACTTTGCATCTTTTGACTTCAATATTATGAATATGTGTATCACTACGGTCGAGATCCAACAAACCATTTTCATTGGGTTTATGACCATAGAAGGTTTTATTCATGTAAACAGAACAACAATTATTCTCTAGTTTACATGAATAACTGTATTGCAATAAACATGATCCAATCATATTCATGCTCAACGCAAACACTAAATAACATTTATTTTAGGTTCAACACTAATCCTGAAAGTATAGGGAGTGTGCGATGATGATCATATCATTCTTGGAACCACTTCCAATACACATCATCACTTCACCCTTAACTAGTCTCTGTTCATTCTGCAACTTCCGTTTCGAGTTACTATTCTTAGCAACTGAACTAGTATCAAATACTGAGGGGTTGCTATGAACACTAGTAAAGTACACATCAATAACATGTATATCAAATATACCTATGTTCACTTTGCCATCCTCCTTATCCGCCAATTACTTGGGGTAGTTTCGCTTCCAGTGACCTGTCCCTTTGAAGTAGAAGCACTCAGTTTCAGGCTTAGGTCCAGATTTGAGTTTTTTTCACTTGAGCAGCAACTTGCTTGCCGTTCTTCTTGAAGTTCCGCTTTCTTCCCTTTGTCCCTTTACTTGAAACTAGTGGTTTTGATTACCATCAACACTTGATGCTTTTCTTGATTTTTACCTTCGTCGATTTCAGCATCACGAAGAGCTTGGGAATCGTTTCCGCTATCCCTTTCATATTATAGTTCATCACGAAGTTCTACTAACTTGGTGATGGTGACTAGAGAATTATGGCAATCACTATTTTATCTGGAAGATTAGCTCCCACTTGATTCAAGCGATTGTAGTACCCAGACAATCTGAGCACATGCTCACTGCTTGAGCTATTCTCCTCCATATTTTAGCTATAGAACTTGTTGGAGACTTCATATCTCTCAACTTGGGTATTTGCTTGAAATATTAACTTCAACTCCTAGAACATCTCATATGATCCATGACGTTCAAAACGTCTTTGAAGTCCCAATTCTAAGCCGTTTAAGCATGGTGCACTAAACTATCAAGTAGTCATCATATTGAGCTAGCCAAACGTTCATAACATCTGCATCTGCTCCTGCAATAGGTTTGTCACCTAGCGGTGCATCAAGGACATAATTCTTCTGTGCAGCAATGAGGATAAACCTCAGATCATAGATCCAATCCGCATCATTGCTACTAACATTTTTCAACATAGTTTTCTCTAGGAACATATGAAAAATAAAACAGGGGAGCTAAACGCGAGCTATTGATCTACAACATAGATATGCTAATACTACCAGGACTAAGTTCATGATAAATTTAAGTTCAATTAATCATATTACTTAAGAACTCCCACTTAGATAGACATCCCTCTAATCCTATAAGTGATCATGTGATCCATATCAACTAAACCATGTCCAATCATCACGTGAGATGGAGTAGTTTCAATGATGAACATCACTATGTTGATCATATCTACTATATGATTCACGCTCGACCTTTCGGTCTCAGTGTTCCGAGGCCATATCTGTTATATGCTAGGCTCGTCAAGTTTAACCTGAGTATTCCGTGTGTGCAACTGTTTTGCACCCGTTGTATTTGAACGTAGAGCCTATCAGACCCGATCATCACTGGTGTCTCAGCACGAAGAACTTTCGCAACGGTGCATACTCAGGGAGAACACTTGTACCTTGATAATTAGTGAGAGATCATCTTGTAAAGCTACCGTCGAACTAAGCAAAATAAGATGTATAAAAGATAAACATCACATGCAATCAAAATATGTGACATGATATGGCCATCATCATCTTGTGCTTTTGATCTCCATCTCCAAAGCATCGTCATGATTTCCATCATCATCGGCATGACACCATGATCTCCATCATCTTGATCTATATCAATGTGTCATCACATGGTCGTCTCGCCAACTATTGCTCTTGCAACTATTGCTATCACATAGCGATAAAGTAAAGCAATTATTTGGCGCTTGCATCTTATGCAATAAAGAGACAACCATAAGGCTTCTGCTAGTTGCCGATAACTTCAACAAAACATGATCATCTTATACAACAACTTATATCTCATCACCTCTTGACCATATCACATCACAACATGCCCTGCAAAAACAAGTTAGACGTCCTCTACTTTGTTGTTGCAAGTTTTACGTGGCTGCTACGGGCTGAGCAAGAACCGTTCTTACCTACGCATCAAAACCACAATGATAGTTTGTGAAGTTAGTGTTGTTTTAACCTTCTCAAGGACCGGGCGTAGCCACACTCGGTTCAACTAAAGTTGGAGAAACTGACACCTGCTAGTGACCTGTGTGCATAGCACGGCGGTAAAACCAGTCTCGCGTAAGCGTACGCGTAATGTCAGTCTGGGCCGCTTCATCCAACAATACCGCCGAACCAAAGTGTGACATGCTGGTAAGCAGTATGACTTATATCGCCCACAACTCACTTGTGTTCTACTCGTGCATATTACATCAATGCATAAAACCTGGCTCGGATGCCACTGTTGGGGAACGTAGTAATTTCAAAAAAATTCCTACGCACACGCAAGATCATGGTGATGCATAGCGACGAGAGGGGAGAGTGTGTCCACGTACCCTCATAGACCGAAAGCGGAAGCGTTAGCACAACGCGGTTGATGTAGTCGTACGTCTTCACGATCCGACCGATCAAGTACCGAACGCACGGCACCTCCGAGTTCTGCACACGTTCAACTCGATGACGTCCCTCGAACTCCGATCCAGCCAAGTGTTTTGGGAGAGTTTCGTTAGCACGACGGTGTGGTGACGATGATGATGTTCTACCGATGCAGGGCTTCGCCTAAGCACCGCTACAATATGATCGAGGTGGATTATGGTTGAGGGGGGCACCGCACACGGCTAAGAGATCAAGAGATCAATTGTTGTGTCTATGGGGTGCCCCCTGGCCACGTATATAAAGGAATGGAGGAGGGGGGAGAGGGCCGGCCCCTATGGCGCGCCCTTGAGGAGTCCTACTCCCACCGGGAGTAGGATTCCCCCCTTCCAAGTAGTAGGAGTAGGAGTCAAGGCAAGGGAAGAGAGAAGAGAAGGAAGGAGGGGGCGCAGCCCCTCCCCCTAGTACAATTCGGACTAGGCCTTGGCGGGCGCCCAACCTCTCCTCTCTCTTTCCCCTAAAGCCCAATAAGGCCCATATACTCCCGCGCGAATTCCCGTAACTCTCCGGTACTCCGAAAAATACCCGAATCACTCGGAACCTTTCTGATGTCCGAATATAGTCGTCCAATATATCGATATTTATGTCTCGACCATTTCGAGACTCCTCGTCATGTCCCCGATCTCATCCGGGACTCCGAACTACCTTCGGTACATCAATACACATAAACTCATAATATAACCGTCATCGAACTTTAAGCGTGCGGACCCTACGGGTTCGAGAACTATGTAGACATGACCGAGACACGTCTCCGGTCAATAACCAATAGCGGAACCTAGATGCTCATATTGGCTCCCACATATTCTATGAAGATCTTTATTGGTCAAACCGCATAACAACATACGTTGTTCCCTTTCTCATCGGTATGTTACTTTCCCTAGATTCGATCGCCGGTATCTCAATACCTAGTTCAATCCCGTTACCGGCAAGTCTCTTTACTCATTCTGTAATACATCATCTCGCAACTAACTCATTAGTTGCAATGCTTGCAAGGCTTATAGTGATGTGCATTACCGAGTGGGCCCAGAGATACCTCTCCAACAATCAGAGTGACAAACCCTAATCTCGAAATACGCCAACCCAACAAGTACCTTTGGAGACACCTGTAGAGCACCTTTATAATCACCGAGTTACGTTGTGACGTTTGGTGACACACAAAGTGTTCCTCCAGTAAACGGGAGTTGCATAATCTCATAGTCATAGGAACATGTATAAGTCATGAAGAAAGCAATAGCAACAAACTAAACGATCAAGTGCTAAGCTAACGGAATGGGTCAAGTCAACCACATCATTCTTCTAATGATGTGATCCCGTTAATCAAATGACAACTCATGTCCATGGTTAGGAAACATAACAATTTTGGATCAACGAGCTAGTCAAGTAGAGGCATACTAGTGACACTCTGTTTGTCTATGTATTCGCACATGTATTATATTTCCGGTTAATACAATTCTAGCATGAATAATAAACATTTATCATGATATAAGGAAATAAATAATGACTTTATTATTGCCTCCAGGGCATATTTCCTTCACGTAGTCCTTTCGATAAGTAAGAGTGTCGTACCCAACGAGGAGCAGAAGGAAATGATAAGCGGTTTTCAGCAAGGTATTCTCTGCAAGCACTGAAATTGTAGGTAACAGATAGTTTTGTGATAAGATAATTGTTAACGAGCAACAAGTAACAAAAGTAAATAAAGTGCAGCAAGGTGGCCCAATCCTTTTTGTAGCAAAGGACAAGCCTGGAAAAGTTCTTCTATAGAGAAAAGCGCTCCCGAGGACACATGGGAATTATTGTCAAGCTAGGTTTCATCACGATCATATGATTCGCGTTTGGTACTTTGATAATTTGGTATGTGGGTGGACCGGTGCTTGGGTACTGTCCTTACTTGGACAAGCATCCCACTTATGATTAACCTCTATTGCAAGCATCTGCAACTACAACAAAAGTATTAAGGTAAACCTAACCATAACATGAAAGATATGGATCCAAATCAGCCCCTTACGAAGCAACGCATAAACTAGGGTTTAAGCTTCTGTCACTCTAGCAACCCATCATCTACTTATTACTTCCCAATGCCTTCCTCTAGGCCCAAATAATGGTGAAGTGTCATGTAGTCGACGTTCACATAACACCACTAGAGGAGAGACAACATACATCTCATCAAAATATCGAACGAATACCAAATTCACATGACTACTAATAGCAAGACTTCTCCCATGTCCGCAGGAACAAATGTAACTACTCACAAAGCATATTCATGTTCATAATCAAAGGGGTATTAATATGCATATAGGATCTGAACATATGATCTTCCACCAAATAAACTAACTAGCATCAACTACAAGGAGTAATTAACACTACTAGCAACCCACAGGTACCAATCCTGGACTTAGAGACAAGAATTGGATACACGAGATGAACTAGGGTTTGAGAGGAGATGGTGCTGGTGAAGATGTTGATGGAGATTGACCCCCTCCCGATGAGAGGATCGTTGGTGATGATGATGGCGATGATTTCTCCCTCCCGGAGGGAAGTGTCCCCGGCAGAACAGCTCGGCCGGAGCCCTAGATTGGTTCCGCCAAGGTTCCGCCTCGTGGCGGCGGAGTCTCGTTCGGAAAGATGGCTTATGATTTTTTCCTCATCAAAAGACTCCATATGGCAGAAGATGGACATCGGAGGGCCACCAGGGGGCCCATGAGGTAGGGGCGCGCCCAGGGGGGTAGGGCGCGCCCCCACCCTCGTGGGCAGGGTGTGGCCCCCCTCTGGAACTTCTTGCGCTCATTATTTATTATATATTCTGAAAATGACCTCCGTGAAGTTTCAGGACTTTTGGAGCTGTGCAGAATAGGTCTCTAATATTTGCTCCTTTTCCAGCCCAGAATCCCAGCTGTTGGCATTCTCCCTCTTTATGTAAACCTTGTAAAATAAGAGAGAATAGGCATAAGTATTGTGACATAATGTGTAATAACATCCCATAATGCAATAAATATCGATGTAAAAGCATGATGCAAAATGGACGTATCAGAGATCAAGATGATGGAGATCATGGTGTCATGCCGGTAACAATAGAGATCATGACGGTACTTTGGAGATGGAGATCAAAGGCGCAAGATGATCATGGCATATCATGTCACATATATTGATTGCATGTGATGTTTATCTTTTATGCATCTTATTTTGCTTTGATTGACGGTAGCATTATAAGATGATCTCTCACTAAATTTCAAGATAAAAGTGTTCTCCCTGAGTATGCACCGTTGCCAAAGTTCGTCGTGCCCAGACACCACGTGATGATCGGGTGTGATAATCTCTACGTCCATCTACAACGGGTGCAAGCCAGTTTTGCACACGCAGAATACTTAGGTTAAACTTGACGAGCCTAGCATATGCAGATATTGCATCGGAACACTGAGACCGAAAGGTCGAGCGTGAATCATATAGTAGATATGATCAACATAGTGATGTTCACCATTGAAAACTACTCCATTTCACGTGATGATCGGTTATGGTTTAGTTGATTTGGATCACATGATCACTTAGATGATTAGAGGGATGTCTATCTAAGTGGGAGTTCTTAAGTAATATGATTAATTGAACTTTAATTTATCATGAACTTAGTCCTGGTAGTATTAGCATATCTATGTTGTAGATGAATAGCTCGTGTTTAGCTCCTCTGTTTTATTTTTGATATGTTCCTAGAGAAAACTAAGTTGAAAAATGTTAGTAGCAGTGATGCGGATTGGATCCGTGATCTGAGGATTATCCTCATTGCTGCATAGAAGAATTATGTCCTTGATGCACCGCTAGGTGATAGACCTATTGCAGGAGCAGATGCTGACGTCATGGACGTTTGGCTAGCTCAATATGATGACTACTTGATAGTTTAGTGCACCATGCTTAACTGCTTAGAATCGGGACTTCAAAGACGTTTTGAACGTCATGGATCATATGAGATGTTCCAGGAGTTGAAGTTAATATTTCAAGCAAATACCTGAGTTGAGAGATATGAAGTCTCCAACAAGTTCTATAGCTAAAAGATGGAGGAGAATAGCTCAAGTAGTGAGCATGTGTTCAGATTATCTGGGTACTACAATCATTGAATCAAGTGGGAGTTAATCTTCCAGATAAAATAGTGATTGATAGAATTCTCTAGTCACCCTCACCAAGTTAGTAGAACTTCGTGATGAACTATAGTATGCAAGGGATGACGAAAACGATTCCCGAGCTTTTCATGATGATGAAATCGATGATGGTAGAAATCAAGAAAGAGCATCAAGTGTTGATGATTAACAAGACCACTAGTTTCAATAAAAGGGCAAAGGGAAAGAAAGGGAACTTCAAGAAGAATGGCAAGCAAGTTGCTGCTCAAGTGAAGAAGCCCAAGTCTGGACCTAAGCCTGAGACTAAGCGCTTCTACTGCAAAGGGACTGGTCACTGGAAGCGGAAGTGCCCCAAGTATTTGGCGGATAAGAAGGATGGCAAAGTGAACAATGCAATATTTGATATACATATCGATGTGTACTTTACTAGTGTTTATAGCAACCCCTCGGTATTTGATACTGGTTCAGTTGCTAAGAGTAGTAACTCGAAACGGGAGTTGCAGAATGAACAAAGACTAGTTAAGGGTGAAGTGACGATGTGTGTTGGAAGTGGTTCCAAGATTGATATGATCATCATCGCACACTCCCTATACTTTCGGGATTAGTGTTGAACCTAAATAAATGTTATTTGGTGTTTGCGTTGAGCATGAATATGATTTGATCATGTTTATTGCAATACTATTATTCATTTAAGTTAGAGAATAATTGTTGTTCTGTTTACATGAATAAAACCTTCTATGGTTATACACCCAATGAAATTGGTTTGTTGGATCTCAATCGTAGTGATACACATATTCATAATATTGAAGCAAAAAGATGCAAAGCTAATACTGATAGTGCAACTTATTTGTGGCACTGCCATTTAGGTCATATTGGTGTAAAAGCGCATGAAGAAAATCCATGTTGATGGGCTTTTGGAATCACTTGATTATGAATCAGTTGATGCTTGCGAACCATGCCTCATGGGCAAGATGACTAAGACTCCGTTCTTCGGAATAATGGAGCGAGCAACAGACTTGTTGGAAATAATACATACTGATGTATGCAGTCCGATGAGTGTTGAGGCTCGCAGCGGGTATCGTTATTTTTCTGACCTTCATAGATGATTTGAACAGATATGGGTATATCTACTTGAAGAAACACAAGTCTAAAACATTTGAAAAGTTCAAATAATTTCAGAGTGAAGTGGAAAATCATCGTGACAAGAAAATAAAGTTTCTACGATCTGATTGCAGAGACAAATATTTGAGTTACTAGTTTGGTCTTCAATTAAAACAATGTGGAATAGTTTCACAAAATCGTGCCACCTGGAACACCACAGCATAATGGTGTGTCCGAACGTCATAACCATACTATTATTGGATATAGTGCAATCTATGATGTTTCTTACCGATTAACCACTATAGTTTTGGGGTTATGCATTAGAGACAGCTGCATTCACGTTAAAAAGGGCACCATCTAAATCCGTTGAGATGACACTGTATGAACTGTGGTTTGGCAAGAAACCAAAGTTGTCGTTTCTTAAAGTTTGGCGTTGCGATGCTTATAAGAAAAAGTTTCATCCAGATAAGTTCAAAGCCAAATCAGAGAAATGTGTCTTCATAGGATACCCAAAGGAGACAGTTGGGTACACCTTCTATCACATATCCGAAGGCAAGACATTCGTTGCTGAGAATGGATCCTTTCTAGAGAAGGAGTTTCTCTCGAAAGGAGTGAGTGGGAGAAAAGTAGAACTTGATGAGGTAACTGTACGTGCTGCCTTATTGGAAAGGAGATCATCACAGGAATCTGTTTCTGTGACTCCTACACCAATTGGTGAGGAAGCTAATGATGATGATCATATAACTTCAGATCAAGTTACTACCGAACCTCGTAGGTCAACCAGAGTGAGATCCGCACCAGAGTGGTACGGTAATCCAGTTCTGGAGGTCATGTTAATTGACCATGACGAACCTACAAACTATGAGGAAGCGATGATGAACCCAGATTCCACGAAATGGCTTGAGGCCATGAAATCTGAGATTGGATCCATGTATGAGAACAAAGTATGCACTTTGATTGACTTGCTGCTACCTCTTGGGCACTACGTTGGTTTTCCCTTGAAGAGGAAAGGGTGATGCAGCAAAGTAGCGTAAGTATTTCCCTCAGTTTTTGAGAACCAAGGTATCAATTTAGTAGGAGGCTATGCGCTAGTCCCTCGCACCTGCAAAAAACAAATAAATCCTCGCAACCAACGCGATAAGGGGTTGTCAATCCCTACACGGTCACTTACAAGAGTGAGATCTGATAGATATGATAAGATAATATTTTTGGTATTTTTATGATAAAGATGCAAAGTAAAATAAAAGGCAATGAAAATAACTAAGTATTGGAAGATTAATATGATGAAGATAGACCCGGGGGCCATAGGTTTCACTAGTGGCTTCTCTCAAGAGCATAAGTATTTTACAGTGGGTGAACAAATTACTGTTGAGCAATTAACAGAATTGATCATAGTTATGAGAATATCTAGGTATGATCATGTATATAGGCATCACGTCCGAGACAAGTAGACCGACTCCTGCCTGCATCTACTACTATTACTCCACACATCGACCGCTATCCAGCATGCATCTAGAGTATTAAGTTCATAAGAACAGAGTAACGCTTTAAGCAAGATGACATGATGTAGAGGGATAAACTCATGCAATATGATGAAAACCCCATCTTGTTATCCTCGATGGCAACAATACAATACGTGCCTTGCTGCCCCTACTGTCACTGGGAAAGGACACCGCAAGATTGAACCCAAAGCTAAGCACTTCTCCCATTGCAAGAAAGATCAATCTAGTAGGCCAAACGAAACTGATAATTCGTAGAGACTTGCAAAGATAACCAATCATACATAAAAGAATTCGGAGAATATTCAAATATTGTTCATAGATAAACTTGATCATAAACCCACAATTCATCGATCTCAACAAACACACCGCAAAAGAAGATTACATCGAATAGATCTCCACAAGAGAGCGGGAGAACTTTGTATTGAGATCCAAAAAGAGAGAAGAAGCCATCTAGCTAATAACTATGGACCCGAAGGTCTGAGCTAAATTACTCAGACTTCATCGGAGAGGCTATGGTGTTGATGTAGAAGCCCTCCGTGATCGATGCCCCCTCTGGCGGAGCTCCGGAACAGGCCCCAAGATGGGATCTCGTGGATACAGAAAGATACGGCGGTGGAATTAGGGTTTTGGCTCTGTATCTGATCGTTTGGGGTACGTAGGTATATATAGGAGGAAGAAGTATGTCAGTGGAGCAACAGGGGGCCCACGAGGGTGGAGGGCGCGCCCCCTACCTCGTGGCCTCCCTATTGGTTGCTTGACGTAGGGTCCAAGTCTCCTGGATCTTGTTCGTTTCAAAAATCACGTTCCCGAAGGTTTCATTCCGTTTGGACTCCGTTTGATATTTCTTTTCTTCGAAACCCTAAAATAGGCAAAAAAACAGCAATTCTGGGCTGGGCCTCCGGTTAGTAGGTTAGTCCCAAAAATAATATAAACGTAGATAATAAAGCCCAATAATGTCCAAAACAGAAGATAATATAGCATGGAGCAATCAAAAATTATAGATACGTTGGAGACGTATCAAGCATCCCCAATCTTAATTCCTGCTCGTCCTCGAGTAGGTAAATGATAAAAACAGAATTTTTGATGTGGAATGCTACTTGGCATATTTTCAATGTAATTCTTCTTAATTGTGGTATGAATATTCAGATCCGAAAGATTCAAGACAAAAGTTTAATGTTGATATAGAAATAATAATACTTCAAGCATACTAACTAAGCAATTATGTCTCTTCAAAATAACATGGCCAAAGAAATTTATCCATACAAAATCATATAGTCTAGCTATGCTCTATGTTCACCACACAAAGTATTTAAATCATGCACAACCCCGATGACAAGCCAAGCAATTGTTTCATACTTTTGACATTCTCAAACTTTTTCAATCTTCACGCAATACATGAGTGTGAGCCATGGACATAGCACTTTAGGTGGAATAGAATGGTGGTTGTGGAGGAGACAAAAAGGGAGAAGATAGTCTCACATCAACTAGGCGTAACAACGGGCTATGGAGATGCCCATCAATAGATATCAATGTGAGTGAGTAGGGATTGCCAAGAAACGGATGCACTAGAGCTATAAGTATATGAAAGCTCAAAAAGAAACTAAGTGGGTGTGCATCCAACTCGCTTGCTCACGAAGACCTAGGGCATTTTGAGGAAGCCCATCATTGGAATATACAAGCCAAGTTCTATAATGAATAATTCCCACTAGTATATGAAAGTGATAACATATGAGACTCTCTATTGTGAAGATCATGGTGCTACTTTGAAGCACGAGTGTGGTAAAAGGATAGTAGCATTGTCCCTTCTCTCTTTTTCTCTCATTTTTTTATTTGGGTATTTTCTTTTTTCTTTTTTTATGGCCTCTTTTTTCGGAGTCTCATCCCGACTTGTGGGGGAATCATAGTCTCCATCATCCTTCCCTCACTGGGACAATGCTCTAATAATGATGATCATCACACTTTTATTTTCTTACAACTCAAGAATTACAACTCGATACTTAGAACAAGATATGACTCTATATGAATACCTCTGGCGGTGTACCGGGATATGCAATGAATCTAGAGTGACATGTATGAAAGAATTATGAACGGTGGCTTTGCCACAAATACAATGTCAACTACATGATCATGCAAAGCAATATGACAATGATGGAGCGTGTCATAGTAAATGGAACAGTGGAAAGTTGCATGGCAATATATCTCGGAATAGCTATGGAAATGCCATGATAGGTAGGTATGGTGGCTGTTTTGAGGAAGGTATATGGTGGGTGTATGATCCATGGACTCAACATTAGTCATAAAGAACTCATATACTTATTGCAAAAATCTACAAGTTATCAAAGCAAAGTATTACACGCATGCTCCTAGGGGGGTAGATTGGTAGGAAAACACCATCGCTCGTCCCCGACCGCCACTCATAAGGAAGACAATCAATAAATAAATCATGCTCCGACTTCATCACATAACGGTTCACCATATGTGCATGCTACATGAATCACAAACTTTAACACAAGTATTTCTCAAATTCACAACTACTCAACTAGCACAACTTTAATATCACCATCTCCATATCTCAAAACAATTATCAAATATCAAACTTCTCATAGTATTCAACACACTCATAAGAGAATTTCATTATTAATCTTGTATACCTAGCATATTAGGATTATTTAAGAGAATTACCATGCTATTTAAGACTCTCAAAATAATATAAGTGAAGCATTAGAGATCAATATTTTCTATAAAACAAATCCACCACCGTGCTCTAAAAGATATAAGTGAAGTACTAGAGCAAAACTATATAACTCAAAAGATATAAGTGAAGCACATAGAGTATTCTAATAATTTCCGAATCATGTGTGTCTCTCTTAAAAGGTGTGTACAATAAAGATGAATGTGGTAAACTAACAAATAAAGACTCAAATCATACAAGACACTCCAAGCAAAACACATACAATGTGGTGAATAAAAATATAGCTCCAAATAAAGTTACCGATGGAAGTAGACGAAAGAGGGGATGCCATCTGGGGCATTCCCAAGCTTTGGCTTTTAGGTGTCCTTAGATTATCTTGGGGGTGCCATGGGCATCCCAAAGCTTAGGCTCTTTCCAATCCTTGTTCCATAATCCATCAAATCCTTACCCAAAAATTGAAAACTTCACAGCACAAAACTTAAAGTAGAAAATCTCGTGAGCTCCGTTAGCGAAAGAAAACAAAAGACCACTTCAAGGTACTGTAATGAACTCATTATTTATTTATATTGGTGTTAAACCTACTGTATTCCAACTTCTCTATGGTTTATAAACTATTTAACTAGCCATAGATTCATCAAAATAAGCAAACAACACACGAAAAACAGAATCTGTCAAAAACAGAACAGTCCGTAGTAATCTGTAGCTAGCGCAAGATCTGGAACCTCAAAAATTCTAAAATAAATTTCTGGACGTGAGGAATTTATATATTAATCATCTTCAAAAATAATTAACTAAATATCACTTTCCAAATAAAAATGGCAGCAGTTCTCGTGAACGCTAAAGTTTCTGTTTTTTACAGCAAGATTAACAAGACTTTCCCCAAGTCTTCCCAACGGTTCTACTTGGCACAAACACTAATTAAACACAAAAACACAACCAAAACAGAGGCTAGATAAATTATTTATTACTAAACAGGAGCAAAAAGCAAGGAATAGAAATAAAATTGGGTTGCCTCCCAACAAGCGCTATCTTGAGCAATGCGTTGGTTTTCCCTTGAAGAGGAAAGGGTGATGTAGCAAAGTAGCGTAAGTATTTCCCTCAATTTTTGAGAACCAAGGTATCAATCGAGTAGGAGGCTACGCACTAGTCCCTCGCACCTGCACAAAACAAATAAATCCTCGCAACCAACGCGATAAGGGGTTGCCAATCCCTACACGGTCACTTACGAGAGTGAGATCTGATAGATATGATAAGATAATATTTTTGGTATTTTTATGATAAAGATGCAAAGTAAAATAAAAGGTAATGAAAATAACTAAGTATTGGAAGATTAATATGATGAAGATAGACCTGGGGGCCATAGGTTTCACTAGTGGCTTCTCTCAAGAGCATAAGTATTTTACGGTGGGTGAACAAATTACTGTTGAGCAATTGACTGAATTGAGCATAGTTATGAGAATATCTAGGTATGATCATGTATATAGGCATCACGTCCGAGACAAGTAGACCGACTCCTGCCTGCATCTACTACTATTACTCCACACATCGACCGCTATCCAGCATGCATCTAGAGTATTAAGTTCATAAGAACAGAGTAACGCTTTAAGCAAGATGACATGATGTAGAGGGATAAACTCATGCAATATGATGAAAACCCCATCTTGTTATCCTCAATGGCAACAATACAATACGTGCCTTGCTGCCCCTACTGTCACTGGGAAAGGACACCGCAAGATTGAACCCAAAGCTAAGCACTTCTCCCATTGCAAGAAAGATCAATCTAGTAGGCCAAACCAAACTGATAATTTGAAGAGACTTGCAAAGATAACCAATCATGCATAAAAGAATTCAGAGAAGATTCAAATATTGTTCATAGATAAACTTGATCATAAACCCACAATTCATCGGTCTCAACAAACACACTGCAAAAGTAGATTACATCGAATAGATCTCCACAAGAGAGGGGGAGAACTTTGTATTGAGATCCAAAAACAGAGAAGAAGCCATCTAGCTAATAACTATGGACCCGAAGGTCTGAGGTAAACTACTCACACTTCATCGGAGAGGCTATGGTCTTGATGTAGAAGCCCTCCGTGGTCGATGCCCCCTCCGGCGGAGCTCCAGAACAGGCCCCAAGATGGGATCTCATGGATACAAAAAGTTACGGCGATGGAATTAGGGTTTTGGCTCCGTATCTGATCGTTTGGGGGTACGTAGGTATATATAGGAGGAAAAAGTACATTGGTGGAGCAACAGGGGGGCCACGAGGGTGGAGGGCTCGCCTAGGGGGGGGGTGTAGGCACGCCCACTACCTCGTGGCCTCCTTGTTGGTTGCTTGACGTAGGGTCCAAGTCTCCTGGATCTTGTTCGTTCCAAAAATCACGTTACTGAAGGTTTCATTCCGTTTGGACTCCGTTTGATATTCCTTTTCTTCGAAACCCTAAAATAGGCAAAAAAACAGCAATTCTGGGCTGGGCCTCCGGTTAGTAGGGTAGTCCCAAAATAATATAAAAGTGGATAATAAAGCCCAATAATGTCCGATACGTCTCCATCGTATCTACTTTTCCAAACACTTTTGCCCTTATTTTGGACTCTAACTTGTATGATTTGAATGGAACTAACCTGGACTGATGTTGTTTTCAGCAGAATTGCCATGATGTTGTTTTATGTGCAGAAAACAAATATTCTCGGAATGACCTGAAATTCCACGGAACATCTTAGAAAAAATAATAAAAAATCATTGCCAAAGATGAAGACCAGGGGGGCCACACCCTTCTCACGAGGGTGGGGGCGCGCCCCCCTACCTTGTGGGCCCCCTGGATGCCTTCCGACGCCAACTCCAACTCTATATATTTGCTTTCGGAGAGAAAAAAAACAGAGAGAAGAAATCATCGCGTTTTACGATACGGAGCCGCCGCCATGCCCTAAAACCTCTCGGGAGGGCTGATCTGGAGTCTGTTCGGGGCTCCGGAGAGGGGGATTCGTCGCCGTCGTCATCATCAACCATCCTCCATCACCAATTTCATGATGCTCACCGCCGTGCATGAGTAATTCCTGTTGGGTTTCGTAGTAATTTCAAAATTTTCCTACACTCACGCAAGATCATGGTGATGCATAGCAACGAGAGGGGAGAGTATGATCTACGTACCTTGTAGATCGACAACGGAAGCATTTGGTTGATGTAGTCGTACATCTCCACGGCCCGACCGATCAAGCACCGAAACTACGGCACCTCCGAGTTCTAGCACACGTTCAGCTCGATGACGATCCCCGGACTTCGATCCAGCAAAGTGTCGGGGAAGAGTTCCGTCAGCACAACGGCGTGGTGACAATCTTGATGTGCTACTGCAGCAGGGCTTCGCCTAAACTCCGCTACAATATTATCGAGGACTATGGTGGAAGGGGGCGCCACACACGGCTAAGAATAAGATCACGTGGATCAACTTGTGTGTCTCTGGGGTGCCCCTGCCTCTGTATATAAAGGACCAAGAGGGGGAGGCCGGCCGGCCACATAGGGCGCGCCAGGAGGAGTCCTACTCCCTCTGGGAGTAGGACTTCTCCCCTAATCCTAGTTGGAATAGGACTCGCGAGGTGGGAAAAGAGAGAGAGAGAAGGAAGTGGGCGCCGACCCCCTCTCTCCTTGTCCTATTCGGACTAGGGGGGAGGGGCGCGCGGCCCAGCCCTGGCCGCCTCTCCTCTTCTTCCACTAAGGCCCATTAAGGCCCATGTACCTCCCGGGGGGTTCCGGTAACCTCCCGGTACTCCGGTAAAATGCCGATTTCACTCGGAACACTTCCGATATCCAAACATAGGCTTCCAATATATCAATCTTTATGTCTCGACCATTTCGAGACTCCTCGTCATGTCCGTGATCTCATCCGGGACTCCGAACAAACTTCGGTATATCAAAATGTATAAACTCATAATATAACTATCATCGTAACCTTAAGCGTGCGGACCCTACGGGTTCGAGAACAATGTAGACATGACCGAGACATGTCTCCGGTCAATAACCAATAGCGGAACCTGGATGCTCATATTGGCTCCTACATATTCTACGAAGATCTTTATCGGTCAGACCGCATAACAACATACGTTGTTCCCTTTGTCATCGGTATGTTACTTGCCCGAGATTCGATCGTCGGTATTCCAATACCTAGTTCAATCTCGTTACCGGCAAGTCTCTTTACTCGTTCTGTAATACATCATCTCGCAACTAACTCATTAGTTGTAATGCTTGCAAGGCTTAAGTGATGTGCATTACTGAGAGGGCCCAAAGATACCTCTCCGACAATCGGAGTGACAAATCCTAATCTCGAAATACGCCAACCCAACATATACCTTTGGAGACACCTGTAGAGCTCCTTTATAATCACCCAGTTACGTTGTGACGTTTGGTAGCACACAAAGTGTTCCTCTGGTAAACGGGAGTTGCATAATCTCATAGTCATAGGAACATGTATAAGTTATGAAGAAAGCAATAGCAACATACTAAACGATCGGGTGCTAACCTAATGGAATGGGTCATGTCAATCAGATCATTCACTTAATGATGTGATCCCGTTAATCAAATAACAACTCTTTGTTCATGGTTAGGAAACATAACCATCTTTGATTAACGAGCTAGTCAAGTAGAGGCATACTAGTGACACTTTGTTTGTCTATGTATTCACACATGTATTATGTTTCCGGTTAATACAATTCTAGCATGAATAATAAACATTTATCATGATATAAGGAAATAAATAATAACTTTATTATTGCCTCTAGGGCATATTTCCTTCAGTCTCCCACTTGCACTAGAGTCAATAATCTAGATTACACAGTAATGATTCTAACACCCATGGAGCCTTGGTGCTGATCATGTTTTGCTCGTGGAAGAGGCTTAGTCAACGGGTCTGCAACATTCAGATCCGTATGTATCTTGCAAATCTCTATGTCTCCCACCTGGACTAGATCCCGGATGGAATTGAAGCGTCTCTTGATGTGCTTGGTTCTCTTGTGAAATCTGGATTCCTTTGCCAAGGCAATTGCACCAGTATTGTCACAAAAGATTTTCATTGGACCCGATGCACTAGGTATGACACCTAGATCGGATATGAACTCCTTCATCCAGACTCCTTCATTTGCTGCTTCCGAAGCAGCTATGTACTCCGCTTCACATGTAGATCCCGCTACAACGCTTTGTTTAGAACTGCACCAACTGACAGCTCCACCGTTTAATGTAAACACGTATCCGGTTTGCGATTTAGAATCGTCCGGATCAGTGTCAAAGCTTGCATCAACGTAACCTTTTACGATGAGCTCTTTGTCACCTCCATATATGAGAAACATATCCTTAGTCCTTTTCAGGTATTTCAGGATGTTCTTGACCGCTGTCCAGTGATCCACTCCTGGATTACTTTGGTACCTCCCTGCTAGACTTATAGCAAGGCACACATCAGGTCTGGTACACAGCATTGCATACATGATAGATCCTATGGCTGAAGCATAGGGAACGTCTTTCATTTTCCCTCTATCTTCTGCAGTGGTCGGGCATTGAGTCTTACTCAACTTCACACCTTGTAACACAGGCAAGAACCCTTTCTTTGCTTGATCCATTTTGAACTTCTTCAAAACTTTGTCAAGGTATGTGCTTTGTGAAAGTCCAATTAAGCGTCTTGATCTATCTCTATAGATCTTAATGCCTAATATGTAAGCAGCTTCACCGAGGTCTTTCATTGAAAAACTCTTATTCAAGTATCCCTTTATGCTATCCAGAAATTCTATATCATTTCCAATTAGTAATATGTCATCTACATATAATATCAGAAATGCTATAGAGCTCCTACTCACTTTCTTGTAAATACAGGCTTCTCCAAAAGTTTGTATAAAACCAAATGCTTTGATCACACTATCAAAGCATTTATTCCAACTCCGAGAGGCTTGCACCAGTCCATAAATGGATCGCTGGAGCTTGCACACTTTGTTAGCTCCCTTTGGATCGACAAAACCTTCTGGTTGCATCATATACAACTCTTCTTCCAGAAATCCATTCAGGAATGCAGTTTTGACATCCATCTGCCAAATTTCATAATCATAAAATGCGGCAATTGCTAACATGATTCGGACAGACTTAAGCATCGCTACAGGTGAGAAGGTCTCATCGTAGTCAATCCCTTGAACTTGCCGAAAACCTTTTGCGACAAGTCGAGCTTTGTAGACAGTAATATTACCGTCAGTGTCAGTCTTCTTCTTGAAGATCCATTTATTCTCAATTGCTTTCCGATCATCGGGCAAGTCAACCAAAGTCCATACTTTGTTCTCATACATGGATCCCATCTCAGATTTCATGGCTTCAAGCCACTTTGCGGAATCTAGGCTCACCATCGCTTCTTCATAGTTCGTAGGTTCATCATGATCTAATAGCATGACTTCTAGAACGGGATTACCGTACCACTCTGGCGCGGATCTTATTCTGGTTGATCTACGAGGTTCAGTAGTATCTTGTTCTGAAGTTTCATGATCATCATCACTAGCTTCCTCACTAACTGGTGTAGGTGTCACATAAATAGTTTTCTGTGATGTACTACTTTCCAATAAGGGAGCAGGTACAGTTACCTCGTCAAGTTCTACGTTCCTCCCACTCACTTCTTTCGAGAGAAACTCCTTCTCCAGAAATTTTCCGAATTTAGCAACAAAAGTCTTGCCTTCAGATCTGTGATAGAAGGTGTATCCAATAGTCTCCTTTGGATATCCTATGAAGACACATTTCTCTGATTTGGGTTCGAGCTTATCAGGTTGAAGCTTTTTCACATAAGCATCGCAGCCCCAAACTTTCAGAAACGACAACTTTGGTTTCTTGCCAAACCACAGTTCATAAGGCGTCGTCTCAATGGATTTTGATGGTGCCCTATTTAACGTGAATGCGGCCGTCTCTAGAGCGTATCCCCAAAACGATAGCGGTAAATCAGTAAGAGACATCATAGATCGCACCATATCTAGTAAAGTATGATTACGACGTTCGGACACACCATTACGCTGTGGTGTTCCGGGTGGCGTGATTTGCGAAACTATTCCACAATTTTTCAAATGTACACCAAACTCGTAACTCAAATATTCTCCTCCACGATCAGATCGTAGAAACTTTATTTTCTTATTAAGATGATTTTCAACTTCACTCTGAAATTCTTTGAACTTTTCAAACGTTTCAGACTTATGTTTCATTAAGTAGATATACCCATATCTGCTTAAGTCATCTGTGAAGGTGAGAAAATAACGATATCCGCCACGAGCCTCAATATTCATCGGACCACATACATCTGTATGTATGCTTTTCAACAAATCTGTTGCTCTCTCCATAGTACCGAAGAACGGTGTTTTGGTCATCTTGCCCATGAGGCACGGTTCGCAAGTACCAAGTGATTCATAATCAAGTGGTTCCAAAAGTCCATCAGTATGGAGTTTCTTCATGCGCTTTACACCGATATGACCTAAACGGCAGTGCCACAAATATGTTGCACTATCATTATCAACTCTGCATCTTTTGGCTTCAACATTATGAATATGTGTGTTACTACTATCGAGATTCAACAAAAATAGACCACTCTTCAAGGGTGCATGACCATAAAAGATATTACTCATATAAATAGAACAACCATTATTCTCTGATTTAAATGAATAACCGTCTCGCATCAAACAAGATCCAGATATAATGTTCATGCTTAACGCTGGCACCAAATAACAATTATTTAGGTCTAATATTAATCCCGAAGGTAGATGTAGAGGTAGCGTGCCGACTGCGATCACATCGACTTTGGAACCATTTCCCACGCGCATCATCACCTCGTCCTTAGCCAATCTTCGCTTAATCCGTAGTCCCTGTTTCGAGTTGCAAATATTAGCAACAGAACCAGTATCAAATACCCAGGTGCTACTGCGAGCATTAGTAAGGTACACATCAATAACATGTATATCACATATACATTTGTTCACTTTGCCATCCTTCTTATCCGCCAAATACTTGGGGCAGTTCCGCTTCCAGTGACCAGTCTGCTTGCAGTAGAAGCACTCAGTTTCAGGCTTAGGTCCAGGTTTGGGTTTCTTCTCTTGAGTAGCAACTTGCTTGCCGTTCTTTTTGAAGTTCCCCTTCTTCTTCCCTTTGCCCTTTTTCTTGAAACTAGTGGTCTTGTTGACCATCAACACTTGATGCTCCTTTTCGATTTCTACCTCCGCAGCTTTCAGCATCGTGAAGAGCTCGGGAATAGTCTTATTCATCCCTTGCATATTATAGTTCATCACGAAGCTCTTGTAGCTTGGTGGCAGTGATTGGAGAATTCTGTCAATGACGCAATCATCTGGAAGATTAACTCCCAATTGAATCAAGTGATTATTATACCCAGACATTTTGAGTATATGCTCACTGACAGAACTGTTCTCCTCCATCTTGTAGCTATAGAACTTATTGGAGACTTCATATCTCTCAATCCGGGCATTTGCTTGAAATATTAACTTCAACTCCTGGAACATCTCATATGCTCCATGACGTTCAAAACGTCGTTGAACTCCCGATTCTAAGCCGTAAAGCATGGCACACTGAACTATTGAGTAGTCATCAGCTTTGCTCTGCTAGACGTTCATAACATCCGGCGTTGCTCCTGCAGCAGGCCTGGCACCCAGCGGTGCTTCCAGGACGTAATTCTTCTGTGCAGCAATGAGGATAATCCTCAAGTTACGGACCTAGTCCGTGTAATTGCTACCATCATCTTTCAACTTTGCTTTCTCAAGGAACGCATTAAAATTCAACGAAACAACAGCACGAGCCATCTATCTACAAACAAGCATAAACAAGCAAGATACTTATCAGGTACTAAGTTTCATGATAAATTTAAGTTCAGTTAATTTACTTAAAGAACTCCCACTTAGATAGACATCTCTCTAATCCTCTAAGTGATTACGTGATCCAAATCAACTAAACCATGTCCGATCATCACGTGAGATGGAGTAGTTTCATTGGTGAACATCATTATGTTGATCATATCTACTATATGATTCACGCTCGACCTTTCGGTCTCCGTGTTCCGAGGCCATATCTGTATATGCTTGGCTCGTCAAGTATAACCTGAGTATTCCGCGTGTGCAACTGTTTTGCACCCGTTGTATTTGAACGTAGAGCCTATCACACCTGATCATCACGTGGTGTCTCAGCACGAAGAACTTTCGCAACGGTGCATACTCAGGGAGAACACTTCTTGATAATTAGTGAGAGATCATCTTATAATGCTACCGTCAATCAAAGCAAGATAAGATGCATAAAAGATAAACATCACATGCAATCAATATAAGTGATATGATATGGCCATCATCATCTTGTACTTGTGATCTCCATCTCCGAAGCACCGTCGTGATCACCATCGTCACCGGCGTGACACCTTGATCTCCATCGTAGCATCGTTGTCGTCTCGCCAAGCTTGTGCTTCCACGACTATCGCTACCGTTTAGTGATAAAGTAAAGCATTACAGCACGATTGCATTGCATACAATAAAGCGACAACCATATGGCTCCTACCAGTTGCCGATAACTCGGTTACAAAACATGATCATCTCATACAATAAAATTTAGCATCATGTCTTGACCATATCACATCACAACATGCCCTGCAAAAACAAGTTAGACGTCCTCTACTTTGTTGTTGCAAGTTTTATGTGGCTGCTACGGGCTTAAGCAAGAACCAATCTTACCTACGCATCAAAAACCACAACGATAGTTTGTCAAGTTGGTGATGTTTTAACCTTCGCAAGGACCGGGCGTAGCCACACTCGATTCAACTAAAGTTGGAGAAACTGTCACCCGCAAGCCACCTATGTGCAAAGCACGTCGGGAGAACCGGTCTCGCGTAAGCGTACGCGTAATGTCGGTCCGGGCCGCTTCGTCCAACAATACCGCCGAACCAAAGTATGACATGCTGGTAAGCAGTATGACTTATATCGCCCACAACTCACTTGTGTTCTACTCGTGCATATAACATCAACATATAAAACCTAGGCTCGGATGCCACTGTTGGGTTTCGTAGTAATTTCAAAATTTTCCTACGCTCACGCAAGATCATGGTGATGCATAGCAACGAGAGGGGAGAGTATGATCTACGTACCTTGTAGATCTAAAACGGAAGCGTTTGGTTGATGTAGTTGTACGTCTCCACGGCCCGACCGATCAAGCACCGAAACTACGGCACCTCCGAGTTCTAGCACACGTTCAGCTCGATGACGATCCCCGGACTCCGATCCAGCAAAGTGTCGGGGAAGATTCCGTCAGCACGATGGCGTGGTGACGATCTTGATGTGCTACTGCAGCAGGGCTTCGCCTAAACTCCGCTACAATATTATCGAGGACTATGGTGGAAGGGGGCGCCGCACACGGCTAAGAATAGGATCACGTGGATCAACTTGTGTGTCTCTGGGGTGCCCCTGCCTCCGTATATAAAGGACCAAGAGGGGGAGGCCGGCCGGCCACATAGGGCGCGCCAGGAGGAGTCCTACTCCCTCCGGGAGTAGGACTTCTCCCCTAATCCTAGTTGGAATAGGACTCGCGAGGTGGGAAAAGAGAGAGAGAGAAGGAAGTGGGCGTCGGCCCCCTCTCTCCTTGTCCTATTCGGACTAGGGGGGAGGGGCGCGCGGCCCAGCCCTGGCCGCCTCTCCTCTTCTTCCACTAAGGCCCATTAAGGCCCATGTACCTCCTGGGGGGTTCCGGTAACCTCCCGGTACTCCGGTAAAATGCCGATTTCAGCCGGAACACTTCCGATATCCAAACATAGGCTTCCAATATATCAATCTTTATGTCTCGACCATTTCGAGACTCCTCGTCATGTCCGTGATCTCATCCGGGACTCCGAACAAACTTCGGTACATCAAAATGTATAAACTCATAATATAACTGTCATCGTAACCTTAAGCATGCGGACCCTACGGGTTTGAGAACAATGTAGACATGACCGAGACATGTCTCCGGTCAATAACCAATAGCGGAACCTGGATGCTCATATTGGCTCCTACATATTCTACGAAGATCTTTATCGGTCAGACCGCATAACAACATACGTTGTTCCCTTTGTCATCGGTATGTTACTTGCCCGAGATTCGATAATCGGTATTCCAATACCTAGTTCAATCTCGTTACCGGCAAGTCTCTTTACTCGTTCTGTAATACATCATCTCGCAACTAACTCATTAGTTGTAATGCTTGCAAGGCTTAAGTGATGTGCATTACCGAGAGGGCCCAGAGATACCTCTCCGACAATCGGAGTGACAAATCCTAATCTCGAAATACGCCAACCCAACATATACCTTTGGAGACACCTGTAGAGCTCCTTTATAATCACCCAGTTACGTTGTGACGTTTGGTAGCACACAAAGTGTTCGTCTGGTAAACGGGAGTTGCATAATCTCATAGTCATAGGAACATGTATAAGTTATGAAGAAAGCAATAGCAACATACTAAACGATCGGGTGCTAAGCTAATGGAATGGGTCATGTCAATCAGATCATTCACTTAATGATGTGATCCCGTTAATCAAATAACAACTCTTTGTTCATTGTTAGGAAACATAACCATATTTGATTAACGAGCTAGTCAAGTAGAGGCATACTAGTGACACTTTGTTTGTTTATGTATTCACACATGTATTATGTTTCCGGTTAATACAATTCTAGCATGAATAATAAACATTTATCATGATATAAGGAAATAAATAATAACTTTATTATTGCCTCTAGGGCATATTTCCTTCAATTCCATCATAGGCTTGCTGGACAGTGATGGGTTGGATGAGATTTATCATGTAATCGAGTCAGTTTTGTTAGGGTTTGATCCCTAGTATCCATTATGTTCTGAGATTGATGTTGCTTTGACTTTGCTATGCTTAATGCTTGTCACTAGGGCCCGAGTGCCATGATTTCAGATCTAAACCTATTATGTTTTCATGAATATATGTGAGGTCTTGATCCGATCTTGCAAGTCTTTAGTCACCTACTATGTGTTATGATCCGGCAACCCCGAAGTGACAATAATCGGGACCACTCCCGGTGATGACCATAGTTTGAGGAGTTCATGTATTCACTATGTGCTAATGCTTTGTTCCGGTTCTCTATTAAAAGGAGGCCTTAATATCCCTTAGTTTCCAATAGGACCCCGCTGCCACGGGAGGGTAGGACAAAAGATGTCATGCACGTTCTTTTCCATAAGCACATATGACTATATACGGAATACATGCCTACATTACATTGATGAATTGGAGCTAGTTCTGTGTCACCCTATGTTATGACTGTTACATGATGAACCGCATCCGGCATAATTATCCATCACTGATCCGGTGCCTACGAGTTTTCCATAAACTGGTTTACGCTTATTTACTTTCCCGCTGCTACTGTTACAATCGCTACAAAATACCAAAAACATTACTTTTGTTGTCTTTACTTTTGTTGCTGCTACCACCACTATCATATTACTTTGCTACTAAACACTTGCTACAGATACTATGTTTCCAGGTGTGGTTGAATTGACAACTCAGTTGCTAATACTTGAGAATATTCTTTGGCTCCCCTTGTGTCGAATCAATAAATTTGGGTTGAATACTCTACCCTCAAAAGTTGTTGCGATCCCCTATACTTATGGGTTATCAAGACTAATTTCTGGCACCGTTGCCGGGGAGCATAGCTCTATTCTTTGAGTCACTTGGGATTTATATTTGCTTATCACTATGAAGAACTTGAGAGATCCAAAAACCAAGATCTATCCCTCAACTACGAGGGGAGGTAAGGAACTGCCATCTAGCTCTGCACTTGATTCACCTTCTGTTATGAGTAAGTTTGCGACACCTACACCTGCTTCTGCTATTCGTTCTGATATGTCGCATGTTATTGATGATGCCACTTCTGCTATGCATGATACTTATGATGAAGCTGCTTCTATGCCTGATACTACTGTGCCCCTTGGTGAATTTCTTGATGAACAAATTGCTAGGGCTAGAGAAAAAGAAATTATTGAATCTGAATACGATGATGATAGTGATGATGACAATATGCCTGTTATTCTTGAGGGCTATCTTTTTGATATGGAATCTTCTGCCGCTATTTTAGCTTGTAGAGATAGATATGAGCTTAAGAGGTTATTAGTTAAATGGAACAAAGAATCACTTAGAGATAAAATGAAACCTGACCCTGCTTTTGCTACCTCACCTATATGTGTTCCTGATAAGGATTATGAATTCTCTATTGATCCTGATATAATTACTTTGGTTGAATCTGATCCGTTTTATGGCTATGAATCTGAAACTGTTGTGGCACATCTTACAAAGTTAAATGATATAGCCGCCCTGTTTACTAATGATGAGAGAGCGCGTTACTTTTATATACTCAAAATATTTCCGTTCTCATTAAAGGGTGATGCTAAGATATGGTTTAATTCTCTTGATCCTGGTTGTGTGCGTAGTCCCCAGGATATGATTTATTACTTCTCTGCTAAATATTTCCCCGCTCATAAGAAACAAGCTGCTTTGAGGGAAATATACAACTTCGTGCAAATTAAAGAAGAGAGTCTCCCACAAGCTTGGGGGAGGCTTCTCAAGTTACTTAATGCTTTGCCTGATCATCCTCTTAAGAAACCTGAAATACTTGATATCTTTTATAATGGACTAACTGATGCTTCTAGAGATTACCTGGATAGTTGTGCTGGTTCTCTTTTTAGGGAAAGAACACCGAATGAAGCTGAAATCCTATTGAATAATATGTTGACAAATGAAAATAATTGGGCACCTCCTGAGCCAGCTCCTAAGCCAGCTCCTGCTCCAATTACTGAGCCTATTCTTAAACCAACTCCGAAGAAGAGAGGTGTTCTATTCCTCAGTCCTGAAGATATGCAAGAGGCAAAGAAATCTATGAAAGAGAAAGGTATTAAAGCTGAAGATGTTAAGAATTTACCTCCTATTGAAGAAATACATGGTCTCAATATACCGCCTGTTGAAGAAACATATGATCTCAATTCTTTATTTACTGAAGAACCTCCTGATCCCGATATCCCGACACAGGTAGTAAAGGTAAATTCTCTCTATAGATATGATAAAGCTGAAGTCCCTCCTACTAAAATTGCTAGTCAGTGCTTGGATGAGTTTGATAACTTTATGTTTAAGCAAGACGACTTCAATGCTTATTTTGGTAGACAATTAAAAGAAAATGCTTATATGATTAGATGCTTGGGTGATTATATGGCTAATATTAAAGGTGAACTTAAACTTGTTAGCAAACATGATTCTATGGTTACCACTCAAGTAGAACAAGTACTTAAGACTCAAAAAGAAGTGCTTGATGAAATGAATAGTAAGAAAAATGATTATGCCATTAGAGTGGCTACTACAACTGGTAGAATGACTCAGGAACCTTTGTATCCTGAAGGCCACCCTAAGAGAATCAAGCAAGATTCTCAAAGAAATAATATTGATGTTCCTAGTTCTTCTAAAAAGAAGAAGAAGAAAAATGATAGAACTGTGCAAACTTCTAGTGAACCTATTGCTGAACCACCTGATAATCCAAATGATATCTCTATGTCTGATGTTGAAACACAATCTGGTAATGAACATGAACCTAATGAAAATATTAATAATGATGTTCATGATGATGCTCAACCTAGTAATGATAATGATGTAGAAGTTGAACCTGTTGTTGATCTTGGTAACCCACAATCAAAGAATCAACGTTATGATAAAAGAGACTTTGTTGCTAGGAAACATGGTAAAGAAAGGGAACCTTGGGTTCAGAAACCCATGCTTTTTCCTCCAAAACCATCCAAGAAAAAGGATGAGGAGGATTTTGATCACTTTGCTGAAATGGTTAGGCCTATCTTCTTGCGTATGAGATTAACTGATGTGCTCAAAACAAATCCTTATGCTAAATATATGAAGGATATCATTACTAATAAAAGAAAGATACCGGAAGCTGAAATTTCCACCATTCTTGCTAATTATACTTTTAAGGGTGGAATACCAAAGAAACTTGGAGATCCCGGAGTACCTACTATACCTTGCTCCATTAAAAGAAATTATATTAAAACTGCTTTATGTGATCTTGGAGCCGGTGTTAGTGATGCCTCTCTCTTTATATCGTAGACTTGACTTGAATAAGCTGACACCTACTGAAATATCTTTGCAAATGGCTAATAAATCAACTGTTATACCTGTCGGTATCTGTGAGGATGTGCCTGTTGTGGTTGCAAACGTTACTATTTTAACGGACTTTGTTATTCTTGATATTCCCGAGGATGATAGTATGTCTATTATTCTTGGAAGACCTTTTCTTAATACTGCAGGGGCTGTTATTGATTGCAACAAAGGCAATGTCACTTTTCATGTTAATGGTAATGAGCATACGATACACTTTCCGAGGAAACAACCTCAAGTTCATAGTATCAACTCCATTGGAAAAATTCCATCGATTATAATTGGAGGTTTTGAATTTCCTCTTCCTACTGTTAAGAAGAAATATGATATACTTATTATTGGGGATGTGCATATCCCCGTTGAGGTAACTTAGTGTTATTCGAAATTTCTCCGGTTTCATGATTATCGGAATGAGTTTGTTAACAAGACTTGATCAACCTTGTTAGTGGATTCTTTTTGATGAGCATGAGATGGATGAAACTAGAAGCACAAACTTCTGTACCCTCTATATACTTTATGTGAATTAGTAGAAATAAAGTAAAAATAGTATTTTTCTGTCTATTTCCTGACTTATCCGTGCAATATAAAAATATCCCGAAAATAAAAGTCCTCAGAATGACGTGCCAATTTAATATGATTTTTTCGGGAATATTTGAGGATTTACTGTGCAAAAATTACCGCGAGTGGAGCTGCCACCTAGCTACGAGGGTGGTGGGCGCCCCCCCTAGGGCGCGCCCCCTGCCTCGTGGGCCCATGGTGGCCCTCCTCCACTTATCCCAGCACCAATCTTCTTCCTCTATCTCACACAAACCCGAAAAACCAACTCAAGCACGAGTTCCAGCCACTTTTGGTGTGATATTCGATCTCCTTGCTCAAAGCACCTCTCGCAAAACTGCTTGGGGAGATTGTTCCTTGGTATGTGAGTCCTCCATTGGTCCAATTAGTTTTCGTTCTAGTGCTTTATTCTTTGCAAATTTGTTTTGCATAGGTGACCATGTTCTTGAGCTTGCATGTCAAATTTATTTGGTCAAAGGTAGTTTTGATGCATGATATAGGCCCTAGGCACTTGTAGGAGTACTTGCTATCAGTTTTATTGAAGTTGGTTTACTTTTGTTTGAAGTTACTAAAAATTTCAGAATTTTTCAGAGAAAAACAATATGCTTAGGAAGATGTTCCAAGGTGGTTCTTCTAAGAAGCAAGGACCCAGGGTTGCTATGCGCGATGCTGACGAGGATCCACCAAGAGACGCTCCAGTAGGGCCTTGCGAATGGCTGTCGTAAAATTTTATGGACCGTGCGGGAATTAAAGAAGAATTCAAAGCATATTTGCGTAATGCCGGTCTTGAGGATTTTGAGGCTAACAAATGCCCCCAGTATCATGATCTCACAAGTTCATTTATGAGGAGGTGTGAGTATTCATCTTCGTGTAATTCTCCTTCAGTCATGTTTGATCTCTATGACAAATCTTATACCATGGACTTAGAGGATTTCACTTCTGCTTGCAAACTTCCATCACGGGGTAGTGTTAGGAATCCCCCTAAATCTGAATTTAGAAACTTTCTTGCTAGTATAACTATGGGGGAATCTAGAGATATAACGCAGGCTACCATAGGGAGCATTCACTTTCCTGCTATACATTATTTTGCTCTCTTCATCGGTAGATGCATAAATGCTAAGGATGAAGCATGTCACATGTGTGTCCCCGATCTTAGCATTCTTAGGAGTGCTGTGTTAGGAGTCCAATCTTATCATATGGGAGCCATTGTAGCTCGTAGGTTGCATCATAATAGACATAATGGAGATTTCTTTGGAGGAATTTATGCAACCCGCTTAGCTCATTTTCTTGAAATAGACATTCGTGAGGGTGATACGGAGTTGCCTCCTGCATATTTAGATTATGACTCTATGGCTTCGCACCAGTTTGTCGAGAGGCCTGAATCACCACTCTTATATCGTTTACTTTTTGATAAACGACGTGTTTTCCGTATTACTCTCCCTGCTCCTGCCTTCTTTGATTCATAGACAAAAAGAAGATATGTTATTACCAGAGAGGAGGCAGAAGAGTACGAGAGGAGAGCGGAGGCAGCTCGACTCCACGCTGCAACTCAGCAGGCGATAACCGCTGCATATCAGTATGATCCCAACTATTCTTCGTCGCAGTACGACCCCAGCTACACTTACGGGTATCCGCCAGGCCAGTCGTGGCCATAGAAAAACTTAGGCCAAAAGCCTAAGCTTGGGGGAGTACGTATTTCTCACCGACATTACATTTATGTTCACACACACTCGTTGCTAGATGTCGGTGCTCATACTTTTTCACTGTAATATCCATGCTAGTTTATTTTCTTTTTCCTGCTTTCTTCTTGTGTGTTTGTTAAACCTTAAGAAAAAAATTAGTAGTAGTTTATTTTTCTGCTGTAGTAGTAATAATTAAAAATAAAACCCAAAAATATTTCCCGTTCTTCTTTTGCTTGTTGGAAGTTTTCCCATGTAAATAGTTTTATTTCTTTTCTTTTCTTTGGGGGTCAGTAGGAGAAGACCATAATTAAATTGTTGAAGTGGCTCTTATATGCATTATTGTTGATTTAACCAAGATCCCATATTGCCTTGTCTTCTCCTGTTTATTGAATGCTCGCAGATTCCAGCTTAGTCCAATGCACGTACACTCTTATTATTATTCACACCGTTTGGTCGTGCAAGTGAAAGGCAATTATGATGATATATGATGGACTGACTGAGATGAGAAAAGCTGGTATGAACTCGACCTCTTTTGTTTTTTTAAATATGATGAGTCCCTCGTTCTTGATTCAACTTATTATGAATAAACATATTTGCAATGATAATTAGAGATCATAGTTGTTTGTGCCATGCTTGATTAGCTATGAGTTATAATGATTTACCTCGTGTGCCAACATGCTATTGAGATGGTTATGATGTGGTATGATGGGGTGGTATCCTCCTTTGAATGATTTAAGTGACTTGACTTGGCACATGTTCACGCATGTAGTTGAAACAAATCAATATAGCCTTCACGATATTTATGTTCATGGTTGTAGGATCGTAAGTATGTCTAGAGGGGGGTGATTAGACTACTTGACCAAATAAAAGCTTAACCTTTTACCAATTTTAGTTCTTGGCAGATTTTAGCTATTTTAGGACAAGTCAAGCAATCATCACATAATTCAAGCAAGCATGCAAAGAGTATATTGGCAGCGGAAAGTAAAGCATGCAACTTGCAAGAATGTAAAGGGAAGGGTTTGGAGAATTCAAACGCAATTGGAGACACAGATGTTTTTCTTGTGGTTCGGATAGGTGGTGCTATCCTACATCCACGTTGATGGAGACTTCAACCCACAAAGGGTAACGGTTGCGAGAGTCCACACAGGGCTCCACCCACAAAGGGTAATGGTTGCGCGAGTCCACACAGGGCTCCACCCACGAAGGGTCCACGAAGAAGCAACCACCCACAAAGGGTCCACGAAGAAGCAACCTTGTCTATCCCACCATGGCCATCGCCCACACAGGACTTGCCTCACTAGCGGTAGATCTTCACAAAGTAGGCGATCTCCTTGCCCTTACAAACTCCTTGGTTCAACTCCACAATCTTGTCGGAGGCTCCCAAGTGACACCTAGCCAATCTAGGAGACACCACTCTCCAAGAAGTAACAAATGGTGTGTAGGTAATGAACTCCTTGCTCTTGTGCTTCAAATGATAGTCTCCCCAACACTCAACTCTCTCTCATAGGATTTGGATTTGGTGGAAAGAAGATTTGAGTGGAAAGCAACTTGGGAAGGCTAGAGATCAAGATTCATATGGTAGGAATGGAATATCTTGGTCTCAACACATGAGTAGGTGGTTCTCTCTCAAAACATACGAGTTGGAATGGTGTATGTGTTCTGATGGCTCTCTCTTCGAATGAAGAGGAGGTGGAGGGGTATATATAGCCTCCACACAAAATCCAACCGTTACACACAGTTTTCCAATCTCGGTGGGACCGAATCAACAAACTCGGTCGGACCGAAAATGTAAACCTAGTGACCGTTAGAGATTTTCGGTGGGACTGACATGCAACTCGGTAGGACCGATATGGTTAGGGTTTGGGCATAACGTAATCTCGATGAGACCGATTACACAAACTCGGTGAGACCGAATTTGGTAATTAGCTAACCAGAGAGTTGGTCAGGCAAACTCGGTGGGACCGATTTGCTCTTTCGGTGAGACCGAAAAGTTACAAAGGGGAAACACTGAATTTACATTGCAATCTCGGTGTGACCGATTCGCTCTTTCGGTGAGACCGAAAAGTTACGAAAGGGAAACAGAGAGTTTGCAATCCCATCTCGGTGAGACCGAGATCCCTATCGGTAGAACCAAATTGCTAGGGTTTGGCAGTGGCTAATGACAAGTGAAACTCGGTGGCGCCGGATAGGAAGAATCGGTAGGACCGAGTTTGGCTTAGGGTTTAGGTCATATGTGGATATGGGAAAGTAGTTGAGGGTTTTTGGAGCATATCACTAAGCACATGAAGCAAGAGGCTCATTAAGCAACACCTCATCCCTCCTTGATAGTATTGGATTTTCCTAAAGACTCAATGTGATCTTGGATCACTAAAATATAAAATGAAGAGTCTTGAGCTTTTGAGCTTGAGCCAATCCTTTTTCCTTAGCATTTTGAGGGTTCCACTTTCACATCCATGCCATGCCAATCATTGAGCTTTCCTGAAATAATCATCTTGGAATAGCATTAGCTCAATGAGCTATATGTTGTTATGAATTACCAAAACCACCTAGGGATAGTTGCACTTTCAATCTCCCCCTTTTTGGTAATTGATGGCAACATATAGATCAAAGCTTCGACAAATGATAATAAGCATGAAATATATCGTCGCTTTGAGAAGTATGTGATAAGTAAGAGCTCCCCCTAAATTTGTGCATATTTAAAATTTGCTTTGGACTGCAAATGCACAAGGAGTTAGAGTCATGGGTTACTCTTCCATGTCACATACATCTTGGTGGAGCGCTTAAAATGATAAGAATGAAATACATGCACTCATCACCAAGAATAGTGAAAGATCAGATAATAGCATTAAGCAAGCATTAAGTGTAGCTTATGATCAAACACATGATCATCAATGTCTCACAGATAATGACGTAGTATCTCAAGCACTCAAAAGCAAACAAGTTTGAAAAACCACCAAATAAAGCAAGAGAGAAAAGCAACACTCTCTCTCTCTCTCGAAGCCTATGATCTATACATTTTTCTCCCTCTTTGGCAACAAGTTACCAAAAAGTTCCTAGAAAATGCATAGTACTAGATCGACGCTCAGGCTTGATCTTCTGGTGGTGGTGGAGTCCGGATCACTCCAAGGACGAAGGCTTCGGTAGACGCTGAAGTAGACGCTGGAGTTGGAGCTGAAGTAGATGCTGGAGCTGGTGGAACTGAGGCTGTAGCTGGTGCTGAGGTGGTGGCTCTTGTGTCAGCAACTGGCACGGCAGACGACCTCGGACCTCGTGGCACTCTGGCAAAGGCATGAGTGGTAGTCCTGCTTCTCCTCTCCTGCATATCATCTTGGAGCTGCTCCACTGCAGTCTGAATCTCCGTTACCTTGACATCCAAGTCATAGAACTTTTGTTCCATGATTCTCTCTAGGCTTGCCTGGTTTTGAGTTAGGGTGGCTAGTCCTTGCTCAATCCGCAGGGTGGATGCAATCAGGTAACCAAGCTGCTCTTGTTTGGTCTTCAAGAAATACTTAGATGCCTCCTCTTGAGTTGGCATCTTGGCAGCTTTCTCCTTCCTTGCCTTCTCCTTCTTTGCGTATGCTTGGGCAGATGATGGCTCATTCTCAGTCATGACAACTTGATTGTCCTCAAAATCTGGATGGATGGGCAGGTGTTCCTTGTCCAATAAATATATGCCCGTGCCCATCTTGGAGTTAATGAGCTCCTGGATCTGAGGGGCATATCCGCAACTCCTCTTCTGATCTGCTGCAGTCCTTTTGATAGTTTCCACTATGAGGCTCATCACCTTGAACTTCTGAGGCACATCAAATACATGTAGCAAGTTGATAGCATGGCCTCTGATCATCTTGTGATCTCCAGACTTGGGCAATAAGGTGTGCCTCAAGATCCAATTGATAGTTGGCAGCCCTGACAGAAGGTAATGCACAGACCCAAATTTGAAGGTGTCAAGAGCTTCATTGGGAATTTCCTTGTACATATTGGACATAGAGTTATGGTCCATCTTCTTCTTGGCATATATGTCCAAGTCATCATCATGCTCCTCTGGGGCATTAATGATCTGTGCCCACTCAGCAACTGTGGATTGGTACCTTGTACCCTCAGACATCCATGTGATCCTCCCATCTAAATAAAAATGTGCTGTGGAGTAGAACTGCATTATTAGCTCCTCATTCCACTTTGTGAGCTTCTGCCCAACAAAGTCAGCTACTCCACAAGCTATGAAGCTGTCTTGCACTCCAGGATAGTGCTCCTCATTGTCCTTGATGTACTGCCAGTCAACCCATCTCATATCACAGACTATTGGCTTCTTATCAAGCAGCACTGTCTCATAGAAGTCCTGTTGTTCCTTAGTGTGGAACCTGTAGTCAACAGCAGTCCTCCTCCTTGAAGCATACGGGTCTGCTTCTCTCCACTTCCTCAGCCCTGAATCTCTCCTGAGCTTCATGTCCTCAGCCACAGGATGCGCATCGTTGTGGTCTGGGATCTTGGGCTTGAGCTTTCTCAGAACTTGTTCTTCATCCTCTTCTTCAGCAACAGTCTCAGGCACTGGGGCCTTGTTCTTCTCAGCTGCAGGAATGCTCCTTGTATTCCTCTTTGGTTTTGGCTTGGAGGCAGCTTTGGGCTTAGATGCAGTAGCCCCTGATCTTATGGCATCACCCATCAGCTTGGGTGCCTTGGGTGCTGGTGCAGCTACCTCTTCTTCCTCTTCCTCTTCCATGATGGAAGCCTTTCCTAGCACTCTGGCTACGGTCTTCTTGACCCTTTCCTTTCTTTTCTTTCCCTCGGCAGCAACTGGCTCTTTAGGTGCAGGCTTCTCAGTTGAAGATCTTGCCTTTGACATGGGCTGCCTGCCTGCTGGACTTTTGATTTTCAGCCCTGGCTTTGTGCCTTGAGCTGGCTCAACTCTCTTTGATGTGGCCTCTTCCTCTGCCACATAATCTTCATCTTCTGAATCAGAAGTTCTCTTCTTCCTCTGTCTGGTGGCAGCTTTTGGCAAGTTGCTAGGGGTGCTCCTGCTGCCCTCATCTAAAGACCTGGAGGGACTAGTGCCCTCACTCATGTGCACCCGCTGCTCTAACATGTTCTGGCTGTCACTTTGATCAGACATGCTGCAAACTCTGACTGCTGACCCTGTGAGCAGTTTATAGATGAGGTAAAAAAGATGAGCATCGCAAAATGCAGAGATTTTTGCAAAAGAATGATCCAAAAACTTAGTTTTAGTTTCCCACTGAAATCATCTCGGATCTACCGATTTTCAAACTCGGTGATACCGAAGCAGTTTTGGAACCTAAACTAGTGAACTCGGTAGGACCGAGTCACAGTTCGGTGGCACCGAGACTGCTAGGGTTTCACAGAGTTCCAAAATCGGTCACACCGATAAGTAATTCTCGGTCAGAGTGAGTCTCACTTGTGCAATGGCATAAGCCAAATCGGTGGGACCGAGTTTTTCAACTCGGTGGGTCCGAGATGGTTTCGGCGGAAACCTAACCCTATAATTTTTGAATAAAAGCTAATCTACAGGCGTATTGACTGGATAGGAGTGTTTCAATCATGGCAAGAATCATGAAGAACACAATGTGCTAGGAATCGGACGGGGAATAGCACTATGATCGAGTCCATACCCTAGTTCGGCGGAGACTCGCTACGACGGCAACGGCGGGGCAGAATTCCCGTTGACGACGACGGAGACTAGCGACTGGAGGCGGCTGGCAGCGAGAAGACGATCTGGAGACCACGTTGGCAGAGCAGGCTATCGCGCGGGCGAAGGGGTTCGGAGAAATTTCCAAATTTTTCCCGTGACTATATATAGCCCGACCCTGTCGGTGTGACCGAGTGGAACAACTCGGTGGCACTGAGATTCATAACTGCAGGCAGTTACTGAAACTCGGTGTGACCGAAATGTTCAAATCGGTTGCACCGAGATCGAAAACCTAGATCAACTTAATGATCTCGGTAGGACCGAAAGTGGGGTATCGGTCAGACCGAGAATCATAAAGAGGTTTTGAAAGTTTAAGTCTATGACGAATCGGGGACTCCGAGCGCTCCTCACACAGAGTGGTTCGAATCTGACTTGATCAAATTTTGTGATGCAGCATGAATAGAGTTTGAGACGAGAAAAGCATAGATAGCTAGAGGAGGTACTTAGGCATTCTTGTCCATCCACTTGGCAAAAGAAAATAAAACCAAACAATCAAAACAACAAGTGGATGTCCTCGAATGAGCAAAATATGCAACCAACATGCTCACACAATAAGATGGCAAATGAAATATGTGGCAAGGCATGCACAACCAATTCTAGCATCTATCATGCAATTTGCGATGACAAGGTCATCTATATATGAGTATATTGACTTAGGAGTCAAGTGAGAGCACTTGATCATAGGTCATACTCAACGTTTAAGCTCAAGTGGGGTTACCACTTTTACATAAAGCATTGTTGTGTTCACATCTTTAGAGTTGCTTTAGCTCAAGTCTTAGAGTAAAGCTCCCCCTAGATGTGATATCCCCCCTAAGAGGGATGAACTAACCTTGGGTTTTGTCGATGATGACTTCATGTAGATGTTGAAGATGTGGATGCTCAATGTTGATGTAGATCACTTGGAGCTATCCATTTGAGTGAATTGCACTTTCAATACCTACATGGGTTAGTCCCACAAGGAACAAACAAGGATATCCATAGACATAGAGTGATGCACACAAAAGATGATTTCCATGAAAACTTTTAGGTTACCTTGTCCCTTGTCTTACCAACAAGAGGGTTTGTGACTCCTTGAACTAGTGCAAGATGTGGAAGTTGATTGCACTTGTTCTTGCCAAAATGATAAGAGTGAAGTATGTTGGCGGAGTCACCCTCAAGAACTCTCTAGTTCTTCTTTTTTTGGATCCACATCATCTTGATGGGAATCCTTGGAGTTGTAGTCGTACTTGATGAAGTGGAACTTGAAGTAGTCTTGGGAATCCACTTGACTAAGGTCTTAGGAGCTTCTTCAAATGCGTTAATTTCCTCTTGAAGCTTGTCCTTGCCTTTTTGCTTGTAGTCTTGTGGTGGAAGATCATCTTGAGCTTGTGTCCCCTTGAAGGAAGTATACTTCTCTTGTTGAGGAACAAACTTTGTCTTGGGGTATTGATCTTCTTCCCACTCAACTCCATTTGCATTGAACTTTCGTTCAAAACCAACACCTTGATTCTTCCGGTGCATTCCTTGCTTGCGCACAATTTCCTCGAATTGCTTACTCCCGGCAAGGCTTTTGTACACTCCTTTCTCTATAATTCCCTTCAATAAACTATTTTCTTGCTCAAGTGTAACTTGGCTAAGAGAATCATTAGTGGAATCAAGAGAACTACTAGAAGCAACAATATTGGATTTAGCATGATCATTGTTACTGCTAGAGGAAGAATCTTTCTTGTTCTTGTTACTAGACTTGACTTGAGGCATGTAAGTGGATAAGAGTAAACGCTTGGCAATGTAAGAAGAGCTTTTCTTGCAGAGATCATCATTGATTGCTTTTAAGAACTCATGCTCTTGCTCAAGATTGAGCTTTTCAAAGCGTAATTTCTCATGAGCTCTTAAAAGTTCTCAATGATCTTAGAAGATAGTTTCATGAGCTAACTTAAGAGTGTTTAGTTCTTTAGTTAGAGCCTCAATCTTCTCCTTATCATTGTCATTCGTTTTATCTTGATTAGCATGTTTAATTGACGTTTCATCATAGTATTCATCACTAGAGTTGTCAACAAGCAAATCATCACCAAACAAGTCATCTTCATCACTATTGAAATCAACATACTCGGGGTGTGTTACCTTAGGACCTTTGGCCATGAAGCATCTTCCAATTCCTTCATTTGGTGAGTCAAATATGTCGTAGGAGTTGGTTGACACAAGTGCTAGACCGGCAACACCTTCATCTTGAGTATCTTCGGAGTCGGAGTGATAACTTCTCTCGGAGTGGCTGTCGGAGTCGGAGCCGGATACCCATTCACCAACATGAGCTTGATGTCTTCGTCTTGTGTAGCTCCTTGATGATTTTTCCTTCCTTTCCGAATCCTTGCTTCTCCGTGAGTATCTTCGTTCATAACGATCATCTCTACTCCTCCTCTCTCTTGGTGGTGATTCTTTGCTTCTTCTTTTTGGAGAATCTTCTCTTCTCTTGTAGGGAGCCGTACACTCATTGGAATAGTGTTCGGGTCTTCCACAACTGTAGCAGTTTCGCTCTCGACTAGAAGATATTTTGTCATTGTAGGACCTTGACTTGAAGCTTCTATCTTTGCTTCTACTCTTGTAGAATTTGTTGAAGTTCTTCACCATTAAGCTCAATTCTTCATTGAAGTCTTGTCTCTCACTTGATGATGTAGGGGCTTCACATGAGGCTTTATAGGCACCACTTGATTTGTTGTGAAGTTCCTCTTTATCCTTAAGTGACATCTCATGAGCAACAATTCTTCCAATCACCTCCGTTGGCTTGAGATCTTTGTAATTGGGCATCATTTGGATCAATGTGCACACGGTATCATATTTTCCATCCAAGGCTCTTAGAATCTTCTTGATGATGAATCTGTCGGTCATCTCTTCACTTCCTAAGCCGGCAATCTCATTTGTGATGAGAGCAAGCCTAGAGTACATTTCAGCGACACCTTCACCATCCTTCATCTTGAACTTGTCAAGTTGGCTTTGAAGCACATCCAACTTGGATTGCTTGACGGAGTCGGTACCTTCATGCATATCAATCAAAATTTCCCAAATTTCCTTCGCATTCTCAAGACGGCTGATTTTGTTGAATTCTTCGGGGCACAATCCGTTGAAGAGAATATCACAAGCTTGAGCATTGTATTGCAACATCTTCAACTCATCCGTGGTAGCTTCATGGTTTGGTTCTCTCCCATCAAAGAAGTCACCTTGCAAACCAACACACACAATAGCCCAAACGGCGGGGTTATGTCCAAGAATATGCATTTTCATTTTATGCTTCCAACTAGCGAAATTAGTACCATCAAAGTAGGGACCTCTATGGTGGTAATTTCCCTCGCTAGACGCCATACTCTCCTAGGTTGTGAAACCAAGGCTATGACCACCAAAGCTATGGAGATCAAAGCAAATGGAGACCAAAGCTCTGATACCACTTGTAGCATCGAAAGTATGTCTAGAGGGGGGTGATTAGACTACTTGACCAAATAAAAGCTTAACCTTTTCCCAATTTTAGTTCTTGGCAGATTTTAGCTATTTTAGGACAAGTCAAGCAATCATCACATAATTCAAGCAAGCATGCAAAGAGTATATTGGCAGCGGAAAGTAAAGCATGCAACTTGCAAGAATGTAAAGGGAAGGGTTTGGAGAATTCAAACGCAATTGGAGACACGGATGTTTTTCCCGTGGTTCGGATAGGTGGTGCTATCCTACATCCACGTTGATGGAGACTTCAACCCACAAAGGGTAACGGTTGCGAGAGTCCACACGGGGCTCCACCCACAAAGGGTAATGGTTGCGCGAGTCCACACAGGGCTCCACCCACGAAGGGTCCACGAAGAAGCAACCACCCACAAAGGGTCCACAAAGAAGCAACCTTGTCTATCCCACCATGGCCATCACCCACACAGGACTTGCCTCACTAGCGGTAGATCTTCACGAAGTAGGCGATCTCCTTGCCCTTACAAACTCCTTGGTTCAACTCCAAAATCTTGTCGGAGGCTCCCAAGTGACACCTAGCCAATCTAGGAGACACCACTCTCCAAGAAGTAACAAATGGTGTGTAGGTAATGAACTCCTTGCTCTTGTGCTTCAAATGATAGTCTCCCCAACACTCAACTCTCTCTCATAGGATTTGGATTTGGTGGAAAGAAGATTTGAGTGGAAAGCAACTTGGGAAGGCTAGAGATCAAGATTCATATGGTAGGAATGGAATATCTTGGTCTCAGCACATGAGTAGGTGGTTCTCTCTCAGAACATACGAGTTGGAATGGTGTATGTGTTCTGATGGCTCTCTCTTCGAATGAAAAGGAGGTGGAGGGGTATATATAGCCTCCACACAAAATCCAACCGTTACACACAGTTTTCCAATCTCGGTGGGACCGAATCAACAAACTCGGTCGGACCGAAAATGTAAACCTAGTGACCGTTAGAGATTTTAGGTGGGACTGACATGCAACTCGGTAGGACCGATATGGTTAGGGTTTGGGCATAACGTAATCTCGGTGAGACCGATTACACAAACTCGGTGAGACCGAATTTGGTAATTAGCTAACCAGAGAGTTGGTCAGGCAAACTCGGTGGGACCGATTTGCTCTTTCGGTGAGACCGAAAAGTTACAAAGGGGAAACACTGAATTTACATTGCAATCTTGGTGTGACCAATTCGCTCTTTCGGTGAGACCGGAAAGTTACAAAGGGGAAACACTGAATTTACATTGCAATCTCGGTGTGACCGATTCGCTCTTTCGGTGAGACCGAAAATTTACGAAAGGGAAACAGAGAGTTTGCAATCCCATCTCGGTGAGACCGAGATCCCTATCGGTAGAACCGAATTGCTAGGGTTTGGCAGTGGCTAATGACAAGTGAAACTCGGTGGCGCCGGATAGGAAGAATCGGTAGGACCCAGTTTGGCTTAGGGTTTAGGTCATATGTGGATATGGGAAAGTAGTTGAGGGTTTTTGGAGCATATCACTAAGCACATGAAGCAAGAGGCTCATTAAGCAACACCTCATCCCTCCTTGATAGTATTGGCTTTTCCTAAAGACTCAATGTGATCTTGGATCACTAAAATATAAAATGAAGAGTCTTGAGCTTTTGAGCTTGAGCCAATCCTTTTTCCTTAGCATTTTGAGGGTTCCACTTTCACATCCATGCCATGCCAATCATTGAGCTTTCCTGAAATAATCATCTTGGAATAGCATTAGCTCAATGAGCTATATGTTGTTATGAATTACCAAAACCACCTAGGGATAGTTGCACTTTCAATGATGGATTATATCCTACTCATGCTTGCATCCAATGTTTATTAATTTTAATGCATGTACATGGCTGTTGTCGCTCTCTAGTTGGTCGCTTCCCAGTCTTTTGCTAGCCTTCACCTGTACTAAGCGGGAATACTGCTTGTGCATCCAATCCCTTAAACCCCTAAGTTATTCCAGATGAGTCCACTATACCTTCCTATATGCGGTATCTACCTGCCGTTCCAAGTAAATTTGTATGTGCCAAACTCTAAACCTTCAAATAAACATTCTGTTTTGTATGCTCGAATAGCTCATGTATCAACCAAGGCTTTCCTTATCTTCCGTGTTAGGCGGGTTATTCTCAAGAGGAGTGGACTCCGCTCCTCACTCACGAGAAAATGGCTGGTCACCAGGATGCCCAGTCCCATGCTTTATGCAAACTAAATCAAAATTAATTGCAAACAAAACTCCCCCTGGGACCTGATGTATGTTGGAGGCACTCGTTGTTTCGAGCAAGCCATGGATTGATGCTTGTTGGTGGAGGGGGAGTATAAACTTTATCATTCTGTTTGGGAACCGCCTATAATGTGTTTAGCATGGAAGATATCGCCATCTCTTAGTTGTTATGTTGACAATGAAAGTATACCGCTCAAAATACAATTTATCTCTATTGCAAAACTGAGCTCTGGCACCTCTACAAATCCCTGCTTCCCTCTGCGAAGGGCCTATCCATTTACTTTTATGTTGAGTCATCACCCTCTTATTAAAAAGCACTAGCTGGAGAGCACAGCCGTCATTTGCATTCATCACTGTTAATTTATATTGGGTACGACTATGATTGGTTCTCTTTTACCATGAATTACAATGTCTAGTCAGTCCTTGAACTTTAAAGGTGCTCTGCATTTATGTTTTGCGGTCTCAGAAAGGGCTAGCGAGATACCATCTTGTTATATCATATTATGATTGTTTCGAGAAATTGTTGTCATCCGAGATTTATTATTATGACTTGCTAGTTGATTATGCTATTGATATGAGTAATTATGAGACCTGAGAATTATTACAAATGTGGTTAGTTATGATCTATGCTGAAAACTTAAATGCTGGCTTGACATAGTTACAACAACAAGAGCAAACAGAGTTTGTAAAAGTTTTTCTTTCTTTCCTTCAGTTTGTCAACTGAATTGCTTGAGGACAAGCAAGGGTTTAAGCTTTGGGGAGTTGATACGTCTCCGTCGTATCTACTTTTCCAAACACTTTTGCCCTTGTTTTGGACTCTAACTTGTATGATTTGAATGGAACTAACCCGGACTGACGCTGTTTTTAGCAGAATTGCCATGATGTTGTTTTATGTGCAGAAAACAAATATTCTCGGAATGACCTGAAACTCCACGGAACATCTTAGAAAAAATAATAAAAAATCCTCGCCAAAGATGAAGACCAGGGGGCCCACACCCTTCTCACGAGGGTGGGGGGCGCCCCCCTAGGGCGCGCCCCCCTACCTCGTGGGCCCCCTGAATGCCCTCCGACGCCAACTCCAACTCTATATATTTGCTTTCGGAGAGAAAAAACAGAGAGAAGAAATCATCGCATTTTACGATACGGAGCCGCCGCCAAGCCCTAAAACCTCTCGGGAGGGCTGATCTAGAGTCCGTTCGGGGCTCTGGAGAGGGGGATTCATCGCCGTCGTCATCATCAACCATCCTCCATCACCAATTTAATGATGCTCACCACCGTGCGTGAGTAATTCCATCGTAGGCTTGCTGGACGGTGATGGGTTGGATGAGATTTATCATGTAATCGAGTCAGTTTTGTTAGGGTTTGATCCCTAGTATCCATTATGTTCTGAGATTGATGTTGCTATGACTTTGCTATGCTTAATGCTTGTCACTAGGGCCCGAGTGCCATGATTTCAGATCTGAACCTATTATGTTTTCATGAATATATGTGAGTTCTTGATCCGATCTTGCAAGTCTATAGTCACATATTATGTGTTATGATCCGGAAACCCCGAAGTGACAATAATCGGGACCACTCCCGGTGATGACCATAGTTTGAGGAGTTCATGTATTCACTATGTGATAATGCTTTGTTCCGGTTCTCTATTAAAAGGAGGCCTTAATATCCCTTAGTTTCCAATAGGACCCTGCTGCCACGGGAGGGTAGGACAAAAGATGTTATGCAAGTTCTTTTCCATAAGCGTATGACTATATACGGAATACATGCCTACATTACATTGATGAATTGGAGTTAGTTCTGTGTCACCCTATGTTATGACTGTTACATGATGAACCGCATCCGGCATAATTATCCATCACTGATCCGGTGCCTACGAGTTTTCCATAAACCGGTTTACGCTTATTTACTTTCCCGCTGCTACTGTTACAATCACTACAAAATACCAAAAACATTAATTTTGCTGTCTTTACTTTTGTTGCTGCTACCACCACTATCATATTACTTTGCTACTAAACACTTGCTGCAGATACTAAGTTTCCAGGTGTGGATGAATTGACAACTCAGCTGCTAATACTTGAGAATATTCTTTGGCTCCCCTTGTGTCGAATCAATAAATTTGGGTTGAGTACTCTACCCTCGAAAGTTGTTGCGATCCCCTATACTTGTGGGTTATCAACATCCAAAATAGAAGATAATATAGCATGGAGAAATCAGAAATTATTGATACGTTGGAGACGTATCACTTGCCCGTTGATCGGTGAGTCATTAAGAATAAATGGATCTTCAAGAGGAAGACGGATGCTGATAGTAGTGTTACTATCTACAAAGGTCGAATTGTCGCAAAGTGTTTTCGACAAGTTCAAGGTGTTGACTACGATGAGATTTTCTCACTCGTATCGATGCTTAAAAGTCTGTCCGAATCATGTTAGCAGTTGCCGCATTTTATGAAATCAGGCAAATGGATGTCAAAATTGTATTCCTTCATGGATTTCTTAAAAAGAAGAGTTGTATATGATGCAACCAGAAGGTTTTGTCGACCCTAAATGTGCTAACAAAGTGAGCAAGCTCCAGCGATCCATCTATGGACTGGTGCAAGCATTTCGGAGTTGGAATATATGCTTTGATAAAATGATCAAAGTATATGGTTTTATTCAGACTTGCGGTGAAGCCTGTATTTACAAGAAAGTGAGTGGGAGCACTACACCATTTCTAATAAGTATATATGAATGACATATTGTTGATCGGAAAGAATGTAGAATTTTCTGGAAAGCATAAAGGAGTTTTTCAAAGGAAGACCTCGATGAAGTTGCTTACACATTGAGCATCAAGATCTATAGAGATAGAACAAGACGCTTGATAAGTCACTTCAATGAGTACATACCTTGACAAGATTTTGAAGTAGTTCAATATGGAACAGTCAAAGAAGGAGTTCTTGCGTGTGTTGCAAGGTGTGAAGTTGAGTAAAGATTCAAAACCCGACCACGGCAGAAAATAGAAAGAGAATGATAAGTCATTCCCTAAGCCTCAGTCATAGGTTCTATAAAGTATGCTATGTTGTTTACCAATCCTATTGTATACCTTAGCATCTTTCTGACAAGGGAGTACAATAGTGATCTAGGAGTAGATCACTGGACAGCGGTCAAAATTATCCTTAGAGGACTAAGGAAATATTTCTCGGTTATAGAGGTGATAAAATAGTTCGTCGTAAAGAGTTACGTCGATGCAAGCTTTTTACATCGATCTAGATGACTCTAAGTCTCAATCTGGATACATATTGAAAGTGGGAGCAATTAGCTAGAGTAGCTCCGTGCAGAGCATTGTAGACATAGAAATTTGCGAAATACATACGGATCTGAATGTTGCAGACCCGTAGACTAAACTTCTCTCACAAGCAAAGCACGATCACTCTTTGGGTGTTAATCACATAGCGATGTGAACTAGATTATGGACTCTGGTAAACCCTTTGGGTATTAGTCACATGGAGATGTGAACTAATCACATAAAGATGTGAACTAGATTATTGACTCTAGTGCAAGTGAGGGACTGAAGGAAATATGCCCTAGAGGCAATAATAAAGTTATTATTTATTCCTTATATCATGGTAAATGTTTATTATTCATGCTAGAATTGTATTAACCGGAAAGATAATACATGTGTGAATACATAGACAAACAGAGCGTCACTAGTATGCCTCTACTTGACTAGCTCGTTAATCAAAGATGGTTATGTTTCCTAGCCATAGACAAAGAGTTGTCATTTGATTAACGGGATCACATCATTAGGAGAATGATGTGATTGACTTGACCCATTCCGTTAGCTTAGCACTTGATCGTTTAGTTTGTTGCAATTGCTTTCTTCATGACTTATACATGTTCCTATGACTCTGAGATTATGCAACTCCCGTTTACCAGAGGAACACTTTGTGTGCTACCAAACGTCACAATGTAGCTGGGTGATTATAAAAGTGCTCTATAGGTGTCTCCGAAGGTACTTGTTGGGTTGGCGTATTTCGAGATTAGGATTTGTCACTCCGATTGTCAGAGAGGTATCTCTGGGCCCACTCGGTAATACACATCACTTAAGCCTTGCAAGCATTGCAACTAATGAGTTAGTTGCGGGATGATGTATTACGGAACGAGTAAAGAGACTTGCTGGTAACGAGATTGAACTAGGTATTGAGATACTGACGATCGAATCTCGGGCAAGTAACATACCGATGACAAAGGGAACAACGTATGTTGTTATGCGGTTTGACCGATAAATATCTTCGTAGAATATGTAAGAGCCAATATAAGCATCCAGGTTCTGCTATTGGTTATTGACCGGAGACATGTCTCGGTCATGTCTACATAGTTCTCGAACCCGTAGGGTCCGCACGCTTAAAGTTCGATGACGGTTATATTATGATTTTATGTGTTTTGATGTACCGAAGGTAGTTCGGAGTCCCAGATGAGATCGGGGACATGACGAGGAGTCTCGAAATGGTCGATACGTAAAGATCGATATATTGGATGACTATTTTCAGACATCGGAAAGGTTCCGAGTGGTTCGGGTAATTTTCGGAGTACCGGGGAGTTACGGGTGCACCCTATGGGCTTGTGGCTCACACGTGATTTTTTCTGGAGGAAAACGAAGTGGATGGGTGGCTGGAATAAGTGAGCGGGCCTACGTGGGCCCCACAAACCTCCTAGGCATGCCGGGGGGCGCACCCTATGGGCTTGTGGCTCACAGGTGCACCACCTGGGTGTTGGGGAATGTAGTAATTTCAAAAATTTCCTACGCACACGCAAGATCATGGTGATGCATAGCAACAAGAGAGGAGAGTGTTGTATACGTACCCTCGTAGACCGAAAGCGGAAGCGTTAGCACAACGCAGTTGATGTAGTCGTACGTCTTCACGGCCCGACCGATCAAGCACCGAAACTACGGCACCTCCGAGTTCTAGCACACGTTCAGCTTGATGACGATCCCCGGACTCCGATCCAGCAGAATGTCGGGGAAGAGTTCCGTCAGCACGACGGCATGGTGACGATCTTGATGTTCTACCGTCGCAGGGCTTCGCCTAAGCACCGCTACAATATTATCGAGGATTATGATGGAAAGGGGCACCGCACACGGCTAAGAGATCAATGATCAATTGTTGTGTCTTTGGGGTGCCCCCTACCCCCGTATATAAAGGCGTGAAGGAGGGGGAGGGCCGGCCCTCTCTATGGCGTGCCCTAGGGGAGTCCTACTCCCACCGGGAGTAGGATTCCCCCTTTCCTAGTATAACTAGGAGCCCTTCCAAGTAGTAGGAGTAGGAGGGAAGGAAAGGGAAGGGAAAAGGAGAAGGAAGGAAGGGGGCGCCCCCCCTCCCTAGTCCAATTCGGACCAGCCCATGGGGAGGGGTGCGGCCACCCTTTGAGGCCTTTCTCTCCTTTTCAGTATGGCCCATTAAGGCCCAATACGAATTCCCGTAACTCCCCGGTACTCCCGAAAATACCCGAATCACTCGGAACCTTTCCGAAGTCCGAATATAGTCGTCCAATATATCGATCTTTACGTCTCGACCATTTCGAGACTCCTCGTCATGTCCCCGATCTCATCCGGGACTCCGAACTCCTTCGGTACATCAAAACTCATAAACTCATAATATAATTGTCATTGAAACCTTAAGCGTGCGGACCCTACGGGTTCGGGAACAATGTAGACATGACCGAGACACGTCTCCGGTCAATAACCAATAGCGGAACCTGGATGCTCATATTGGCTCCTACATATTCTACGAAGATCTTTATCGGTCAAACCGCATAACAACATACGCTGTTCCCTTTGTCATCAGTATGTTACTTGCCCGAGATTCGATCGTCGGTATCTCAATAGCTAGTTCAATCTCATTACCGGCAAGTCTCTTTACTCATTCCGTAATACATCATCTCGCAACTAGCTCATTAGTTGCAATGCTTGCAAGGCTTTAGGTGATGTGCATTACCGAGAGGGCCCAGAGATACCTCTCCGACAATCGGAGTGACAAATCCTAATCTCGAAATACGCCAACCCAACAAGTACCTTCGGAGACACCTGTAGAGCACCTTTATAATCACCCAGTTACGTCGTGACATTTGGTAGCACACAAAGTGTTCCTCTGGTAAACGGGAGTTGCATAATCTCATAGTCATAGGAACATGTATAAGTCATGAAGAAAGCAATAGCAACAAACTAAACGATCAAGTGCTATGCTAACGGAATGGGTCAAGTCAATCACATCATTCTCCTAATGATTTGATCTCGTTAATCAAATGACAACTCATGTCTATGGTTAGGAAATAAAACCATCTTTAATCAACGAGCTAGTCAAGTAGAGGCATACTAGTGACACTCTGTTTGTCTATGTATTCACACATGTATTATGTTTTCGGTTAATACAATTCTAGCATGAATAATAAACATTTATCATGATATAAGGAAATATATAATAACTTTATTATTGCCTCTAGGGCATATTTCCTTCACTGGGGTGTGTTCAGTGCCAATTTTTTTCAAATATTGTAGAAAAAATCATATAAAATTTTCAGGCATTTGGAGAACTTTTATTTTCTAGTCATTTTTATTACACAGATAATTCAAAAAAAGTAAAATAATAGTATTTCTAATCCACTAAATCTAAATAACAGAAAGTAAAAGGTGGGTACACAAAGTTGTGTTTACTAAATTCATCCATCTCATGCTCGTCAAAAGGAATCCATCAATAAGGTTGATCAAGTGTTATTAACAAACTTCTTCCTAATAACATGAAACCGGAGAATCTTCGTATAACACTAGGTTACCTCAAAGGTGATATGCATGTCCCCAACAATAAGAATATCTTATTTCTTTTTGACACTAGGAATAGGGAATTCAAAACCTCCAATAGTAATTGTTGAAATTTCCCAATAGAGTTAATACTATTAACGTGAGGTTGTTTCTTCGGAAAGTGTACTATATGATCATTACCATTAACATGAAAAGTGACATTGCCTTTGTTGCAATCAATAATAGCCCCTGCAGTATTCAAAAAGGGTCTACCAAGGATAATTGACATATTGTCGTCCTCGGGTATATCAATAATAATAAGGTCCGTTAAGATAGTAACATTTGCAACTATGACTGACACATCTTCACAAATATCAATGGGTATAGCAGTTGATTTATTAGCCATTTGCAAAGAGATTTCAGTTGGTGTCAACTTTTTCAAATCAAGTCTACGATATAAAGAGAAAAACATAACACTAACACCGGCTCCTAGATCACATAAAGCAGTTTTAACATAATTTCTTGTAATGGAGCATGGTATAGTTGGCATTCATCGATCTCCTAGTTTCTTTGATATTCCACCCTTAAATGTATAATTAGCAAGCATGATGGAAATTTTAGCTTCCCGTATCTTTTATTAGTAACAATATCTTTCATATACTTAGCATAAGGAGACATTTTCAGAATATCAGTCAAATGCAAACGCAAAAAGACATGTCTAAGCATTTCAACAAAACGCTCAAATTCCCCATCATCTTTATTCTTTGAATATTTAGGAGGAAAGGGCATAGGTTTTTGAACCCATGTATCTCTTTTTTACCATGTTTCCTAGCAATGAAGTCTCTTTTATCATATCTTTTATTCTTAGGTTGTGGATTATCAAGATCAATAGTAGGTTCTATCTCCACATCATTATCATTACTAGGTTGAGTATCAACATGAACATCATCATTATCATTATTACTAGGTTCATGTTCATCACCAAATTGTGTTTCAACATCAGAAATAAATATCACTTGTATTCTCATATGTGTCTACAATAGGTTCACTAGAAGCATGCAAATTCCTATCATCATTCTTTTTCTTTTTATTATTAGAAGGACTAGGTGCATCAGTATTAATTCTTTTGGAGTCTTTCTCAATTCTTTTTGGATGGCCCTCAGGATACAAAGGTTCCCGAGTCATTTTATCACCTCTAGTCATAACTCTAACAACATGATCATTCTTTTTATTATTCATCTCATTAACAAAATCATTTTGTGCCTTGAAAACTTGTTCTACTTGAGTTTTTACCATAGAATCATGTTTACTAACAACCTTGAGATCATTAACAGTTCTAAACATATAGTCACTCAAGTGTTCAATCACATAAGCATTTTATTTTAATTGTCCACTAACATATGCATTGAAGTTTTGTTGTTTAACAATAAATTATCAAATTCATCCAAGCATTGACTAGCAGATTTAGTATAAGGAATACCACTTTCGTCAAACTTATAGAGAGAATTTACCTCTACTACATGTGTCGGGGTATTAAGACCATGTATTTCTTCAATATGTGGTAAATTCTTAACATCTTCAGCTTTAATACCTTTTTCTTTCATAGATTGCTTTGCCTCTTGCATATCTTCGGGACTGAGAAATAGAATACCCCTTTTCTTTGGAGTTGTTTTAGGCTGTGGTTCAGACAGAGTCCAATCATTATCATTACTCAATATATTATTCAATAGTTTTTTAGCTTGTTCAACAGTTCGTTCCCTGAAAACACAACCAGCACAACTATCTAGGGTGTCCCTAGAAGTATCGGTTAGTCCATTATGAAAGATATATCAAGTATTTCATTTTTCTTGAGAGGGTGATTAGGCAAAGCATTAAGTAATTGGAGAACCCTCCCCCAAGCTTGTGGGAGACTCTCTTCTTCAATTTGCACAAAGTTAAATATCTCCTTTAAAGCAGCTTGTTTCTTATGAGCAGGAAAATATTTTTTGGAGAAGTAATATATCATATCATGGGGACTACACACACAACCAGTAGCAATAGAATTAAACCATATCTTAGCATCACCCTTTAATGAGAAAACAAACAACTTAAGAATATAGTAGTAGTGGATTTTTTTTCCTCATGAGCAAATAGGGTGGCTATATCTTTCAATTTAGTAAGATGTGCCACAACAATTTCAAATTCATAACCATGGAAAGGGTCAGATTCAACCAAAGTAATTAACTCAGGATCGATAAAGAATTCATAATCCTTCTCAGTAACAAAGATAGGTGAAGTAGCAAACATAGGATCATATTTCCTTCTAGCATTCAAAGATTTTTCTTTCAACTTAACTAGTAATTTATTAAGATCCTCTCTATCCTTACAAGCAAGAAACTCCCTAGCTACCTCTCCATAACATAACCCTCAGGTATATCAGGCAATTCATATCTAGGAGTGCTAGGTCTAATAAGTGTTTCATAGTTTCAGTTTCAATAATTTCATAAGTTTCAGAAATATCATTAGTTTCAACATTCTCAATATACTTAGCTCTTGCAAGTTGTTCATCGAGAAATTCACCCGGTGGCACAGTCTTATCAAGCAAAATACTAGTATCATTATAGGCATCATTAATATCAAAAGTAGCATCAGCAATAACTTGTGACATATCAGAATTAATAGCGGGTATAGGTGTCGTAAGCTTACTCAAAACAGAAGGTGAATCAAGTGTAAAGCTAGATGACAGTTCCTCACCTCCCCTCGTAGTAAAGGGAAAAATCTTGGTTCTGGTATCTTTAAGATTCGTCATAGTGATCAACAGATATAAATTTCAAGTGACTCGGCAAATAGAGCTATGCTCCCCGGCAACGGCGCCAGAAAAAAGTCTTGATGACCCACAAGTATAGGGGGTCGCAACAGTTTTCGAGGGTAGAGTATTCAACCCAAATTTATTGATTCGACACAAGGGGAGCCAAAGAATATTCACAAGTATTAACAGTTGAGTTGTCAATTCAACCACACACAAAAGACTTAATATCCACAACAAAGTTTTAAATAGCAAAGTAGTATGGAAGTAACCGTAACAGTGGCAATAGCAATAGTAGCAGTTTGTAGTGATTGTAACAGCAGTAGCAATGAAAATAACTTAGCAAATATCAATATGTGAAAAGCTCGTAGGCATTGGATCGTCAATGATAATTGTGTTGGATGATATTCATCATGTAGAAGTTATAACCTAGGATGACACAAAACTAGCTCCAATTCATCAATATGATGTAGGCATGTATTCCATATATAGTCATACGTGCTTATGGAAAAGAACATGCATGGCATCTTTTGTCCTACCCTCCCGTGGCAGCGGAGTCGTAATGGAAACTAAGGGATATTAAGGCCTCCTTTTAATAGAGAACCGAAGCATTAGCACTTAGTAATACATGAACTCCTCAAACTACGGTAATCACCGGAAAGAATCCCAATTATTGTCATCTTGGGGTATGCGGATCATAACTCGTAATAGGTGTCTACAACTTGCAAGATAGGATCAAGAACACATATATATATTCATGAAAATATAATAGGTTCTTATCTGAAATCATGGCACTCGAGCCCTAGTGACAAGCATTAAGCATAGCAAAGTCATAGCAATATCAATCTCAGAACATAGTGGATACTAGGGATCAAACCCTAACAAAACTTTACATGATAAATCTTATCCAACCCATCACCGTCCAACAAGCCTACATGGAATTACTCACTCACGACAGTGAGCATCATGGAATTGGTGATGGAGGAAGGTTGATGATGACGACAGCGACGGGTTCCACCCTCCGGAGCCCCGAATGGACTCCAGATCAGCCCTCCCGATGAAACCAGGAGGTGGCGGCTGCTCTGTATCGTAAAACGCGATGAATCCTTATCTCTGATTTTCTCTCTCCATGAATAGGTATATATGGAGTTGGAGTTAGGGTTGTAGACAGTCCAGGGTGCCCACAAGCCAGAGGGCGTGCCCTAGGGGGTAGGCGCTCCCCTTGGGCTTGTGGCCCCTGGGTGGCCCCCTCTGTCACCAGTATTTTTTAATATATTTCAGAAATATTCTTCGTAAATTTTTAGGTCAATCCGAGAACTTTTATTTCTGCACAAAAATAACACCATGGCAATTCTGCTGAAAACAACGTCAGTCTGGGTTAGCTCCATTCAAATCATGCAAAATAGAGTCCAAAATAAGGGCAAAAGAGTTTGAAAAAGTAGATACGATGAAGACGTATCATCTTCTTCCCAAGACCAAAACTTGCATACACCCTACACACAAATTTGAGTATAAGCAGAGAGCTACCGAATGCGCCGAATCCGGGAGCACAACTAAAGCGAAAGAAGCACATACCCTATCTATTTTGCACCTGAAGAACACCCGTTCGGGATTTCCGGCGTGCTAGAAACGCGGCGCATGACCTGTCACGGGCAGTCCTCGCTCTTTATGAGCAGCAACAGTGAGCCGACGAGCCGTTGGGCCAGCACCGAGCCTAAACGATGGTCGGACGTGTCTTTGCCGGCGAATCTCCAACTGGATATATCCGAGCGGCTAGAGGCGGAGTCAATACCTGCATACGGCGCGGAAGCATTCCCTGGGTTGTGCGGTCTGGTACCCGGCCAATCCATGGCAAGGCGCAGCCGCCGCCGGCTGGATGTGTAGAAATACGGCCGTCACACACAAATCTAGACAGTAAGGTGGCCGAGAAAATGGTGGCGGCGGCTATAACGGGGTTAGGGCCGGGGGGCGACCGGGCTGGACAACGAGGTGGCAGACAAAATGGCGGCGACGGCTATGACGGGGGTAGGGGCGGGGGTTGCTGGAGGGGGAAGGAGAAAAGAGAAGGGGGCAATTGTGTCCCCGACGGAAGGGTCAGGGGAGGACAAAGACACGCATCGCATCCGTCTGTGCGTGTCCGTTCCGATGCAAACACGGTCCAAATTTAAGCGGACAATGCGTCGAAACCGAATAAAAAACGGACGTTTGTCCGTTTATCCCCGCGCGTTGGGTCGTGCTTTATGTCCGCTTACTACTAAAGGGGGCAAATTTGACAATTTTGACCTGTGGATGAAATCATTTCACAAAATAAACTACTTCTAAAAAAATTTCACTCCGCTGACCTTTTTGAGTGGCGCCTGACACGAAGGCGTCACACTACACTATGCAACGCCTGACTGACATGCGCTACACGCCTGGCAAGCGTTGCATCCCGGACTGCCTAAAAATTGCTAAGTCAATGTGCAGAGCCTAAGAGTTAGGCGCCACACTGTATAGTGTGGCGCCTAGCTTTCAGGCGCTGCACTAATGGTTGCACTACAAAATAAGCAACCACTAGTGCAACGCCTAGAAGCTAGGCGCTACACTGTATAGTGTGGCGCCTAGATCTCAGGCGCTGCACACTGACTTGGTAATTTTCGGATCACACGGATGCGACGTTGACCAGGCGTGTAGCGCCTATCTATGAGGCGTTGCACAGTGTAGTGTAGCGCCTTCGTGTCGGACGCCACACAAAAAAATCAGCCGCGTGAAATAGTTTTACGGGTGGTTCATTCTGTGATTTAATTTCGTTTACGGGTCAATTTTGCCACTAAAGGGACGCGGCCGGAGCGTTGGAGTTGGCCTAAACTTGCAACCTGGCACGCGCGGGGCACGTTGTTGAGCATAAGCCACGACGATTGTGTCGGGCGTGCGTGTGTGCGCGCGGGACGGATCGCGAGCGTGGCGGGCGTGCGTGTGTGCGTGCGTAGACTAGGGTAAAGGTGCGCGCGCTGTGTGTGCATGCATGGCGCCGGACCAGGGCCAGCCGTTGGCGAGCTGGGGGTGCGCGGCGAGTTGGTTAGCTGCGGAGTCGCCACGTCCGGGCTTGTGCGTGCATGTCGGACGGGCGCGGGCGGAGCGGCGTGGACCAGGTGCTCGACGTGGGTAAGGTCGTGGGTTCGTGCCCGGCGCGACTTGGGTATAAAACCCCCGTGTATGCGTTGTAATGGTGTGCCTGTATTTGAGTTTGTTGCTCGAGGGAACCTGAAGCCGTTCGTGCGGCTCCAGCAGCGTTTGTGCGCTGGGAAAACTCCTGTGTCTATCTCTCCGTCTTCCTTCTTCTCTGGTACACTGCGTGAACTCAAGAGAGAAACAGTGAGGGAGAGCGAGGGAGAAGGCCACGGCACCAACACACGTAGTTCCATCAATCTAAATAGGCAAGAGCTAAGCTAGAGCTAGCGCACATTGTAGTTCCATCAATCTAAATAGGCAAGAGCTAAGCTAGAGCTAGCGTACATTGTGCGACACCGATCAACCTTGCGTACCCAGAAACCTAGCTTTTGAGACACGATCGAAGAGATGGATCGAGTAACTAGCTTAACTGGTACGCGGGGCCAGGTATAGCTAGCCACTGTGTTCGTAGAACCGTGGCTATGGTCAGGGCGTACGTACGTAATCACGATGCATTGCCAAAGCCCTGCACCTGCATGAAGGGAGTATATAGTCTCTGCGACAACAACATCCTGCCAGCATTCGCCTCTCCTCTCGATCGGCAAACTGCAAGGGGGTCGATCGACACCAAGACGGTTTGTACCGTACGGCAGGTCTGGTCCAGAGATACCATTCCTCTCCTCTCACATCGCCGCTGCGCTGCACCGTGCCGATGGCAGCTCGCCGCTCTGCTTCCGGCGCCGGCCATCTCAGGTGGCTCAGCTAGTAGTAGCCGACCACGTGCATCTGCCACGCTGAATCGAGGTGTGACAACACGCGCATGCATGCATCCTGGCGTCTGAGTGTGGATCCGATTCGACGGATGCTTTCGTTTGCGTATCTCGATCGCATGCATGCATGGATCGGCTGGCTGCCGATTCTATACGTACCGGCCGGGCGGCCGATGAGTAGGATCGAAACGAGCGCGACTACCAAAGAGGATCTTGCACTCTGGGGGAGAGTAAAAATGGCTAAAAGGCTAAGTAGTACTCTAGCCGGTAGCCGCGCGTAGCTAGCTGGCCTCTGACCTGTGGCGATGCTTCGACAAGCGAGCGTAACACAGTAGGACGCGCAGTAAAAGACACGACACGTGCATACTGCTACTGCACGTGCGTATTCTCTTGCACCGATGTGTAAGGCCAACTTCATCGCGCGACTCTAAATGGACGTTCGTTTTATCCGGATTTTGTCTGTTTGGGTAGGGCGATGGGGTCGTGTCCGGGCCTGTCCTGGGATGCGGTGGCCGTGGGCCCAGCGCGCGGCCGCATCCTGTCTGCGTACATTTTGCTTTACAAGTCCTTAACTTCTTTTCATCATTCATTTTCGGTATATAAAAATACATCATCACATTTTAACTAATAAAGCAAGACCAAAGAAAATAAAAACAATAAAAAAATACATTTTAGAAGATAGCCAACTTCCATAACTGCCTCCTTGAGTTGGGTTAGGGCCTTCTCGATGCACTCATTGTTGATCTGTGGAGGAGGCTCGATCTGGCATCCTCCTTTCTTCTTCAAGCCAGAAGTAAATCTTACTTCCTCAGACCTAGTCTCGTGTCTAGCCTCTAATTTAGCAACAAATGCACTTGTCTCATTTAAAGCCTCTATACTAGTTAAAAGTGCACGAACATGTACTAAATTTTGCTCTATCAATATATCGATGTACTCTTCTTTCCAATACCAAAACTTGCATCCATTCTACACAACAAAATTTGAAGTTAGCACAACTAGTCAAATCTAGAGCACAAACCGAAACTAAAAAAAACGCATACCCCATCGTTTAAGCACTTGATGAACACACATCCGGAATGTTCCGGCGTTGTAGACACGTGGTGCATGACCATCCTTGGGCAGTGGTCGCAGTTAATGAGTGGCAACGATGCGCCGGCGAGCTTTTGGGCAAGCACCGAGCCTGGCCGACCGCCATTCGTGTATCTGCCGGCGGACCACCGACGGTGCAGATCCGAGCGGCTAGAGGAGGAGCCACTGCCTGCATGTGGCCTTGCGGCCCTGCCAGGGCCTTCTGGCGAGGTATCCGACCAGTCCATGGCGCGGCCCAGCCTCCCACAGCCGGCCGAGCTCAAGACCGACCGGATCCGCCTCAAATCCGGCCGACGGGTGCGCAAACCAGGTGGCCGTGGTTGGATAGTTCGGCGGCGCCGAGGAGAAGGGGTTGGGCGAGCTCGCGTCCGAACTACATGGCTGCAATGGCAGCGGCGGCGGCCGCAGCGAGGGAGAAGAGTGGGGAATAGTGAAGGGGGGTGCGGCCGAAGGGAGGGAGGGGGCGGATAGAAAAAGACCCGCCCTGTGCCACCGACGGACGGGCCAGGGGACGACACGCGCAGACGACCCGCATGTTCGCGTGGTATTCGTTTCACCCCAAAGCGGCGCAAACTTGGGCCGCGGATGGATCGAAAACGGACACAAAACGGACAAAAGTCTATTTGCTCCCGCGCGCTGGGCCGCCTCATTTGTCTGTTTTATTCCAAACTAACGAGGTCGGATAAGATAGCGTCGCGCAATGAAGTTGGCCCAAGAGCAACTCTAGCGAATTTACCTATTTTTTAAACACCGCTATCATAATATCATGACGGCTGCCGAGACGATGCGTATAAACAAATACGAACTTCATGCCACTCGCTTCATATGAGGCAGAAATAGGTCACATCCCCTTCTGCATACGAGTGAGCTACCAAAAAAATTAAAAAAAATTGGTGCGTAAAACTAGCAAACTAGGATATTCGAATCCTGCCACTCGAACTTCATGTGTGAATAAATGAGATGCATGCCCTCCAGGTGGGCTTTTGGCACGGTGGCTCTTCTGCCTCGAAACTTTTTGTATAGTTTTTTTCCAATTTATTTGAGCTTAGAAAAAACTGCTTTTCCTGAAAAAAAATCCAAAAACAACAGAAAATAGCAACTAACACGGGCACTGAATTAATAGATTGGTCGTGAAAAAAAATTAAAATTGATGCCAAAACTATGCCAAATTAATATAATTGTAGCATAAAAAAATTATAGATACAGTTTAGGATGTATTGTATATCACGGGTTGTTTCTCGTAGAGAAAACCCACATGTCAAGCATGTCCTCGACAAGGGGCCACCATGGTGTGGCAACACTTATGACACCACCGGGGTGAAGTGTGTCCTATTAGGCCTCATTTGGCTTCAAGGGGGCAGAAACCGGGGCAACAAACCCCAAGGGAGAAATCTCCACGTGCACGGGAAAAATTCCCCTTATCCCTATGTCAGTTTGACATCAAGGGGTGGAAATCCGACCGTCAACAAAGGAGCTTGGAACTTGGAAGAGATCGAGTCGCAGTAGTAGGGAGCTGCAGGAGATAGCCGAAGAGAGATCATGGCAGGGAGAATTCGTATCGTGTCTGGAGGCGTGGGAGAGCAACCCGGAGATAGCCGAAGTTCCCCACGTGGTGGTCTGACCCAGGGAAAGGTCGGGGATCCCGGAGGATCCTTGGCAACCAAATCAGTCCTTAGGGACCTAATTTATGGGCATCATTTCTCTATCCATTGTCAGAGGTGTGCTTTGGTGACTTAATAGCAGGAAACGTGGAGGTGGTTGATAGCATTCAAACCAAAGAGCAGGTCATAGGAAAGTACGTGTGGTTGAATGCATGGAGGAGAGAAAAAGAAGGGGATGTGACCTATTTCTGCCTCCCTCTCTCCTCTCTACATGTGCCATTTGTATGTGTGAAGTGCAAAACTAAGTAAAATAAAGACTGACGGCGGTCATAGGGCATCCAATGCAAGCCACTTCATCACATTGACATTCTACTAAATGTGACCCATAAACATACGACATAGTATGACGTAAACTTACTCTATTCTAAACATCTGCCCTAAACGAAAATATAAACTAAAATATACTTAAACCTCGTCATCTTCAATAGATGAGTCCAAAAAAATTGCAATGACATTGTCAACAATGGTGGAACTAGCGAGGCAAGCTTGGTGCGGCCCCTCTCGAAAGCTTCTTCTCGTATGGCACACCGGCGAGCTTTGTCTTGGATAGCAATGCGAAAGGAGGCGGCCATGGCCCCGTCGATGATCGGATCTGATCCTCTTTGGATGACACAGTCAGCTAATAGTAGACTAGTCGATGCTAGATTAGGTGCCTACAGATCGTGCGCAGGGGCGGCTACGGCTGGCGCTGCAGGATGGCGTGGTGCGGCGAGAGGGCGAGGGGTCACTGGATGCAGCGCTATCGTGTGATGCATCGGCTGAGCGAGGTCCGGCGTTGTGTCTTGGAGCCCGCCGGTAGGAGACACCTCCACCAGTGTGACGAAGAGGCGGCGTGGGTGCATTGGGGTCTCCCATGCACAGGTACCACCCCACTCGGGTGTTCACGAAGTTGTCAGGGTTGCGGCGGCCAGACATACGAGTGTGCTGCCTGAGAGCGGTGTGAGAAGAGGGTTTACCGTTGGAGACAAAAAATTTGAGATGACTTGATCAGTATATAGCTACTCTGCCTTGACATGTGTGTTGGGAAACGTTGCATGGAAAACAAAAAAAATTCTACTCACACGCAAGATCTATCCATGGAGATGCATAGCAACGAGAGGGGAGAGTGTGTCTACGTACCATTGTAGACCGTAAGCGGAAGCGTTTATTAACACGGTTGATGTAGTTGAACTTCTTTGTGATACAACCGATCGAGTACTGAATGTACGACACCTCCGCATTCAGCACACGTTCATCTCGGTGACGTCCTCGCCTTCTCGATCCAGCAAGACGACGAAGTAGTGGATGAGTTCCGGCAGCACGACAGTCTGATGACGGTGGTGGTGATGCTATGTCCACAGGGCTTTGCCTAAGCACAATGAAAAATGACCGAGGGACGAAACTGTGGAGGGGGCGCCGCACACGGCTAAGATATTGCCGTGGGCTATGTGTGGTGCCCCCTCCCACATATATATATAGCATGGGGAGTGGGGAGGCAGCCAGGAGGTGCCCCAAGTGGGGCCGAACCCCATTTGGGCTCCTGCCCCTAGCCGCGCCCCATGCCATGTATGTGTGTAGGAGGAAGGCAGGGGGAGGTGCCCCCCCCCCTTTCCTTTCTCACATGAGGAGGGAAAGGCTGGAGGGGCCAACCCTCCCCCTTTTCTTCCCCTAGGGCCGACGGCCAGGGAGAGGGTGCGCCAGCCCCCTTGCGGGTTGGTGTGTCCCTCCCCTTGGCCCATTAGGCCCATAGACCTCCCGGGGGTGTCCAGAACCCCTTCTGGCGATCCGATGACTACCTGGTGCACTCCGAAACTCTTTCGGTGTCCGAATAGTATCGTCCTATATATCAATCTTTACCTCCAGACCATTCTGGAGCTCCTCGTCATGTCTGTGATCTCATTCAGGACTCCGACCAACATTCGGTCACCAAAACATACTCATATAACACTATATCGTCAACGAACGTTAAGCGTGTAGACCCTACGGGTTCGAGAACTATGTAGACATGATCGAGACACCTCTCCGGTCAATAACCAATAGCGGAATCTAGATGCCCATTTTGGTTCCTACATATTCTATGAAGATCTTTATCGGTCGAACCTTATGACAGCACACATAATTCCCTTTGTCTGTCGGTATGTTACTTACCCAGGATTCGATCGTCGGTATCTTCATACCTAATTCAATCTCATTAATGGTGGATACATAGTTCAATCTTCATACCACTCTGATACTCGGAGTGACAAATCCTAATCTCGATCCATGCCAACTCAACAGACACCTTCGGAGATACCTGTAGAGCATCTTTATGATCACCGAGTTACGTTGTGATGTTTGATAGCACACAAGGTATTCCTCTAGTATCCGGGAGTTGCATGATCTCATAGTCGAAGGAACATGTATTTGACATTAAGAAAGCTATAGCAATAAACTGAACGATCATATGCTAAGCTAACGGATGAGTCTTCTCCATCACATCATTCTCCTAATGATGTGATCCCGTTATCAAATGACAACACATGTCTATGGTTAGGAAACCTTAACCATATTTAATCGACGAGCTAGTCTTAGTAGAGGCACACTAGGGACATGGTATTTTATTTATGTATCCACACATGTATCTAAGTTTCTAATCAATACAATTCTAGCATGAATAATAAACCTTTATGATGAATAAGGAAATATAAAGTAACAACTTTATTATTGCCTCTAGGGCATATTTCCTTCAATGTGGGATAACTAGTTGTGAGTATCTATGTCAAGCACCTCTTGTTCCTTAATTTGGGTGGTGGAGTATGCGCGTGGGGTCAAGCCCCACATGTCAGTGACTCTAGTTTAAATGAATTTATGCCCACTTATTGAAATCAATTCCAGTTGGAACTATAGGTGTACGAAATATAGAATAAAAATTTGCACAAAAATATATACCACATATGTAATTAGATATCATGTGCATGGAATGGATAAACTATTTAATTGTTTTGTTGGAAATAACCAAATGGGAGTTTTTGCTCGTTACTAAAAAATAATTTAAACTTTACCAAATGTTTAAAGAAACCACTAAAACTTGGCATTGAGTCCTACTGTAGGCACATAACCATGAGATAATTTTTTTAGAAGAATACACAAAATTTAAAATAATAGGTTGTTCATAAAATGGACTATCACCAATGAGGTTTCTTAACATTCACTCCCAATACAAAAATCAGGAAATTTGTCGCTAGCCTCAAAAAGACGGCAAAGACTTGAAAATATATGGCAAAGACTTTGTCGTCAGCTTGCTAGTGGCAAACAAAGTCGGCAAAGAGCTAACTTGTCATTAGCTCTTCATCGGGTTGACGACAAAGGCCCTGTTTGGATCCATGGATTAGAGTTAGTTTGGGTTAGTTTGGACTCAACTAACCCAAAAATATCCAAACAGGAGGGTTAGTTTGGGTTAGATACATCTAACCCATCCAAAAAATCTAACCCATCCAAGATGTGCTTATTTGGGTTAGTTCTTCTTGGGACCACAAAAAACACATTTTTCTCTCGCTCTTCCCGCAGCATATCCCTCCCCACTTCCTTGAAGCTTCTCGTCCTCTCTCTCTCTCCCTCCCTCTCGCACTACCTGTGAAGGCGTCTCGCTGTATCCGCGCTTCATCTAACCCTGCCATCCAAACACCTCTCTGGCTAGAGTTAGTTCAGGGTTAGAATCTAACTCTAACCTCTAACTGAGTTAGAGTATCCAAACAGGGCCAAAGTCTTTAACGTTAGGTTTTTTTCCATGCAGACGACAACGTAAGGTTTACGACGTCTGTTAGCAGGTGGGTCCCGACATGGATTTGCCGTTTGTTGACTATGAAGTTGGTGGAAAACATTTTTTAGTTAAAAAAACTTGTAGCCTTCCCGGACATGTCCAACCGCCTCCGTCGGTCATGTCCAGACACCCTTGTGTGTGCTCAAAGGGTGGCTGCAGACGGGGATGTCCGGATGTTTCCATCCGCCGGTGTGTCTTGGAGATCTTCGAACAGGGATGCGCCAAGAGGGTCGCGTCGTCGTCGCTAGCCGATCATGCCCTGTTGTGGTTCGAGGAGGAGGTCGTGTCCTTCTGTCGCTCGAGGAGGACGCTGGTCAAGCGTGACAATGACAACAACATCCGAGGTCGTCAGATCCGGTCAAGACAGAGGCCAGGGAGGTGCAGGTGACCAGCGGCGGTGACACCCATAGCAGTGGTGGTGCTGCACCTATGTGAGAGAAAGAGAGAGATGTGAAGGAGAGAGAAGAGAAAGAACAAAAGAAAGAAAGAAAGAAAGGCGTGACTGAGGAGCAAGATGGCGGTCGACGGTGGAGGATGCTTGATCTAAGGCCGGATGTCCATGGTGACCTCGGGTGCCTCCTATAGCATGCGAGTAAGAGTCAGAGAATTAGAGTGAGGGGAAACCGGAGAGAGAGAGAGAGGGAGAGAAAGAGCACAATGAGAGAGGAGGAGATGGGACTCAAGATGGCAATGGGGCCCCAAAACCCGCAACCCCGCGAGGTTTTACCCTATTATGGGACGGGATGGGCGTCTTTTTAACCCCGCAGGGCTGCCGTTGGATAAAATATAAAACCCGACACATTTCACGGGTTCAAACCCGTTTCAATAATACTCGAACCCGAAACCCGCCATCACTGTCAAAATACTATAATAAGCATATTCGAGGAGTACAATCTTGAGAGTGATGATGATCATGGACAACCATCTTGCTCATTCTCTTCTTTGCAAGTTTCAGACCTTATGTCACTCTTCAATGAACGTGTTGCTAAAAAATGGCCAACATCTTTTACGATGAAATCTGAGCTAGAACGTTACTTGGAAAATGAGCTAGTTCCATTGTCCAAAGATAAATTCCGTGTGTTAGATTTGTGGGAAGTTGATGGAACATGCTATCCAACTTTGAGGCTGCTAGCACATGATATTTTTGCAACTCCGGTCAGCATGGTTTCCTCAGAATCAACATTCAACACAAGTGGTAGAGTTCTAGTTCTAAGCGGTAGAGCTCCAGTCCTTATGCTTGCATAAATATGCCAATTTCCCCGTGGGTTCCCCTTAGGTTTAGAAAACCCGATGGGTTTAGGGGACGGGCAAAAAGCTATCCCCGTGCACGATGACGGGGACGGGGATGTGCTTGCGATTTTCTCGTGGGGATGGGTTTGGGAAGGCAAAACCCGGTGGGTTTCGTCCCCGTTGCCATCTTGAGATGGGATGGAGCCTGAAAAAGCCCGCTTTCCCACCGTGTCGCTCCCGCAGGGGCGACTCGGACAACGCTAACCCTAGCCCGCCGTCGTCCACTCCCCCCCCTTCTCCTTTCCCTCGCCACCACTGGAACGTCACGCAGCTTCCGGGGAAGGTGGTGGTGAGGATTTGTCTGTCTTGTCGCGCACATGGGGGATTTGGAGACGGGGTGGCAGCCTCGGGTGGTGGAGCGGCGTCGACCTTAGCCATCGGTCGTCGCTGGTGTTAGCCGCTCCACTTGGCCGCGCGGGCGGCAAGGCAGCGGCAGGTGGTGGTTGTGGGGCACGATGGCCTCGGGGGTGCTCGTCTCGGTTCTGACGCCTCCGCCTCCAACCCTCTCGGCCCCCTGTCAGATCTGGTCTCGAGCCACCTCAGGTCGTCGATGCCGCGTCTGAGGTAGGGTTTGGGGGAGATGTGGAGCCCGGAGAAATCCAAGGCCGACTCTTCCATCCACGAGACGACGACTCCTGCGGGTGTCGTATCCTACTTGTAGGCACATCAAGGTTATTCCTTCCCCCTTTGCCTCTCTCCCCTGCTCGTGTACCGAGGTGAAAACCCAAATCCCTCTAGATTGGGCGGTAGCGACGCTCACCATGTCGTCACCTTCATGGAGCTGCCGCCTTTGGTGAACATGGGGTTGCGGTGAGTCCGGTCTGATTGGTAGGCGTTCGGCGACGGCGTGGTTAGAGTTCGTGGTGTCTTGGTGGTGCCATGTTCGCCTATTTTGTGGTAGCTCGTGGACACTTCCCTATCGGTGGTCGGCATTCCTTTGTGCCTTTTGGGCAGGGGATTGGTTTCCCATTTGGGTCGCCATGACCATATTGGGGAGATGTGACCTCAGAGTCTGTTCTGCGGTCAAGGTGTTGTCTCCAAGTTTCGTCATGTGTCTTCCCTCCATTGTTTCTCTGTCATCAGCAGTCCCGTCGTGCATTTGCTTGCCCTCGCATGCAGATTCCCTCCCAGTGCCCATGTTTCCCTATGTTGAGCTCGGCGATGCGTGTTGGTGGTGCTATGGTATAGTTTTTCGGGTGGCTATGGCGTTGGTTGTACACCTCTGCTCTTGGGAGAGCGTCTGCATCGCCCGACGGATCGGTGCCTCGTGACAGGCGAGGGGGCAGGGAGCCCCTTTCGGAGGTGTAGGAGGTCATATCCGACTCAGCGGAAGCCCATGGAGCTGTCAGAGTTACTCTCACCTGCTAGTTGTGTCTCCTCAAGGCCTGCTAGTGTGTCTACTAGGTGGTTTGTACACTGTGGAGGGCTTCATCGTCTTCAAGTTGTTTTTGTACCTTAGAATCTTCATTTTTGCTTGTAGATGGCAGGAAGCCTATTAGCTGCTTGCACAACACTCTGTACCCTTTTAATTGTTTCTTTGCTTCGATTATGTAATGTGACACCCGGATAATTAAGCTACAGTAATCCCCTTTTAATGGTGCCATGTCACCACGATTACTGTTCTTAAACTCGCGTTGGTTCGAAACAGGTTCAAATTCAAATCTAAAACAAAGTCGAAAATAAAAGTTTTCAAATGTCAAAACTAAAATGTTCACAATATTCTATAAATTCCCCTGATCATTTTCATGTTGAAACCAACCTCTTTTGTATTCCCAAAATGCCCCTTGGATTTAATTCGGTAGTCCAGTAGCAATTAAATTGGCCTTTTCAATTTCTAAAAAATTGTTAGGCAACTCCTTTTGACCCCAAACTTTTTGTGCCATCTCAAGGTGTTGTGTTAAAATTATGTGCCAAGTTTTGTTCAAAGCAAAAATCATTTGCCATCCTAACTAAATGCAAAATAGTGGCAGAAATATAAAACAGAAAATAAATTTAAAAAGGGGGGATACAAAGCTACACTGTGCACTGTAGCCCACTGCTACAGTACACAGCCTAGCCCAACTCCCCTTCCTCTATTCACAGGGGGCTGGGTGGCCGTCGTGCGCCCATCCACGCCGCAGATCGACCACGTGCCAGGAATCCATGGCCTCCCCTCGCCTACATAACCCCGGTGCACACCCCTAGACCGAACCCTAGCCCCCTTTCTTCCTCCCACGCGCCGTCGCTCTCGCCCCCTCACCCGGCCGAGCATCGTCGATGCCATGGCCGCGCAATAGCCATGGCCACCGTCGTCCCAGCGCCCCTCTAACTTGTCCTGGAGATCCGGTGTTGACCACTACGTCTCCCTCGCCCACGAGACCACGCCGGAGCCACTGCATCACCACCACGCCGTCTTCTTCCTCCTCGGACGTCGTCGACCTCACCAACGATTCCGACTCTGGCAAGCATTCCCCGAGCTTGCTACACACCTCTACAGGGCCTCTGTGAGCTACCGCCTCCCACCTATGTCCTTCTCTTAATTCTGCCGCCGTCGTTTATTGTCATTGCCGTCGTTCTGGTCCTCCATCATGTCATGCCTACTACTGCTTGTGCCCCCTCCCTTCTTGACCCGCGCTCAGCCTGCGACCTAGCCGTGTCCCCTGGTCGCAGCCAAGCCCGTGCGTGGCCTCACCTCTGCCCCCCCCCCCCCGCCGTTGGTTGCTGCTGCTTGCGGCAGTAGCTGCGCTGCTGCGCTCCGAGCGCCCGACCACCCAACCACGGCGGCCCGCGCCCTGTACCGTGCCCGCTCGATCTGCCCACTGCTCGCCTCCGCTCACAAAGCCCCGCCTCTGTCCCGCAGTTGCACGCCCATTGCTAGCCGCCGTGGCCCGTGCCACACCGCTTCTTGTTACTGCTCTTCCATCACCGCCGCTGCAGCCTGCGGCCACCACTGCCACCCACGCCTGCTAGCCGCTGCCGCGGCTCCATCCGTCGGCCCTCGTGCCGCCCTGTCGCCGAATGTCGCCCGCCTCCGACGCGCCCCTGCTACGCCGCCCGCTTCCGCCGTGGCTGCCCCCCGCCCCCGACCATGTCGCCGCGCCATGGCCGTCGGCCCTCCGCCACTCGCACGCGTCGGCCATCACACGCCTGCGCCGTTCCACCGCCCGCTGCTCCTGCGGCCACTGCTGCTGCTGCCCTCCAACCGCCGGGCGCCCACCCCTGCCCCGCTATCGCCCGCGGTCCCCGCGCTAGCCGCCGCCCCGCTGGTCAGCCACGTCGTGGCCGCCGGCGCGTGCCCTCCTGGGTGCTCGTGAAGGAAATATGCCCTAGAGGCAATAATAAAGTTGTTATTTATATTTCCTTATATCATGATAAATGTTTATTATTCATGCTAGAATTGTATTAACCGGAAACTTAGTACATGTGTGAATACATACACAAACAGAGTGTCCCTAGTATGCCTCTACTTTACTAGCTCGTTAATCAAAGATGTTTAAGTTTCCTAGCCATAGACATGTGTTGTTATTTGATGAACGGGATCACATCATTAGAGAATGATGTGATGGACTAGACCCATCCATTAGCTTAGCACTATGATCGTTTAGTTTATTCCTATTGCTTTCTTCATGACTTATACATGTTCCTATGACTATGAGATTATGCGACTCCCAAATACCGGAGGAACACTTATTGTGCTATCAAACGTCACAACGTAACTGGGTGATTATAAAGATGCTCTACAGGTGTCCCCAATGGTGTTTGTTGAGTTGGCATAGACTGAGATTATGATTTGTCACTCTGATTGTCGGAGAGGTATCTCTGGGCCCTCTCGGTAATGCACATCACTATAGGCCTTGCAAGCAATGTGACTAATGAGTTAGTTGCGGGATGATGCATTACGGAACGAGTAAAGAGACTTGCCGTTGATGAGATTGAACTAGGTATGATGATACCGACACTCGAATCTCGGGCAAGTAACATACCGATGACAAAGGGAACAACGTATGTTGTTATGCGGTTTGACCGATAAAGATCTTCATAGAATATGTAGGAGCCAATATGAGCATCCAGGTTCCGCTATTTGTTATTGACTAGAGATGTGTCCCGGTTATGTCTACATAGTTCTCGAACCCGTAGGGTCCGCACGCTTAACGTTCGATGACGATTTGTATTATGAGTTATGTGATTTTATGACCGAAATTTGTTCGGAGTCCCGGATGAGATCACGGACATGATGAGGAGTCTAAAAATGGTCGAGAGATAAATATTCATATATTGGAAGGCTATATTCGTGTTGGAAATATGCCCTAGAGGCAATAATAAAATGGTTATTATTATATTTCCTTGTTCATGATAATTGTCAATTGTTCATGCTATAATTGTATTATCCGGAAATCGTGATACATGTGTGAATACATAGACAACAACATGTCCCTAGTGAGCCTCTAGTTGACTAGCTCGTTGATCAACAGATGGTCATGGTTTCCTGACTATGGACGTTGGATGTCATTGATAACGGGATCACGTCATTAAGGGAAAGATGTGATGGACAAGACCCAATCCTAAGCATAGCACAAGATCGTGTAGTTCGTCCGCTAGAGCTTTTCTAATGTCAAGTATCTTTTCCTTAGACCATGAGATTGTGCAACTCCCGGATACTGTAGGAATACTTTGGGTGTGCCAAACGTCACAATAGAACTGGGTGGCTATAAAGGTGCACTACGGGTATCTCCAAAAGTGTTTGTTGGGTTGGCACGAATCGAGACTGGGATTTGTCACTCCATATGACAGAGAGGTATCTCTGGGCCCACTCGGTAAGACATCATCGTAATGAGCTCAATGTGACTAAAGGGTTGGTCACGGGATGATGTGTTACGGAACGAGTAAAGGGACTTTCCGGTAATGAGATTGAACGAGGTATTGGGATACCGACGATCGAATCTCAAGAAAGTAACGTACCAATTGACAAAGGGAATTGCATACGGGATTGGTTGAATCCTCGACATCGTGGTTCATCCGATGAGATCATCATGGAACATGTGGGAGCCAACATGGGTATCCAGATCCCGCTGTTGGATATTGGCCGGAGAGTTGTCTCGGTCATGTCTGCATGGTTGCCGAACCCGTAGGGTCTACACACTTAAGGTTAGATGACGCTAAGGTTATTAGGAAGATTTGTATGTGATTAACTACTCACAGCCCTGGCACAACGACGCAATTATCAGGGGCGCGCTCTACCACTAAGCTAATAGCCCGTCGCGCGGGCCTCCCAAAGGGAGGCCTGCTACGCCAAATGTTGTTCGGAGTCCCGGATGAGATCCCGGACGTCACGAGGAGTTCTGGAATAGTCCGGAGGTGAATATTTATATATGGGAAGTCATCATACGGTCACCGGAAATATTCGGGGTATGCCGGTATTGTACCGGGACCACCGGAGGGGTTCCGGGGGTCCACCTGCCCCGGAGGGCCTTATGGGTTGTAGGTGGAAGGGAACCAGCCCCTAGTGGGCTGGGCGCCATCCCACCCTAGGGCCCATGCGCCTAGGGTTTGGGGGAAACCCTAAAGGGGGGCGCCACCCTTGCTTGGGGGGGAAGCCCCCTCCCCCTTGGCCGCCCCCCCCTCTAGATATCATCTAGAGGGGCCGGCCCCCTTCCCCCTTGTCCCTATAAATAGAGGGGCGAGGGGAGGGCTGCAGCACCACATCCAAGGCACAGCCCGTCCCCTTCCCAACACCTCTCCTCCTCCGCGTGAGCTTGGCGGAGCCCTGCCGGAGAACTGCCACTCCATCACCACCACGCCGTCGTGCTGCTGTTGGAGCCTTCTTCCTCAACCTCTCCGTCCTCCTTGCTGGATCAAGGCGTGGGAGACGTCACCGGGCTGCACGTGTGTTGAACGCGGAGGCGCCGTTGTTCGGTGCTTAGATCAGATTCGGCCGCGATCTGAATCGCTACGTGTATGACTCCTCCAACCGCGTTCTTGCAACGCTTCCGACTCGCGATCTTCAAGGGTATGAAGATGCACTCCCTTCTCTCTCGTTGCTAGTTACTCCATAGATTGATCTTGGTGATGCGTAGAAAATTTTTAATTTCTGCAACGATCCCCAACAGTGGCATCACGAGCTAGGTCTATGCGTAGTTTCTATGCACGAGTAGAACATAAGTTGTTGTGGGCGTCCATTTTGTCAATTTACTTGCCGTTACTAGTCTTATCTTGATTTGGCGGCATCGTGGGATGAAGCGGCCCGGACCAACCTGACACGTACGCTTACGTGAGACTGGTTCCACCGACTGACATGCACTAGTTGCATAAGGTGGCTAGCGGGTGTCTGTCTCTCCCACTTTAGTCGGATCGGATTTGATGAAAAGGGTCTTTATGAAGGGTAAATAGAAATTGGCATATCACGTTGTGGTTTTGGCATAGGTAAGAAACGTTCTTGCTAGAAACCTATAGCAGCCACGTAAAAACTTGCAACAACAATTAGAGGACGTCTAACTTGTTCTTGCAGCATATGCTATGTGATGTGATATGGCCAAAAGGATGTGATGAATGATATATGTGATGTATGATATTGATCATGTTCTTGTAATAGGAATCACGACTTGCATGTCGATGAGTATGACAACCGGTAGGAGCCATAGGAGTTGTCTTAATTTATTTATGACCTGCGTGTCAACATAAACGTCATGTAATTACTTTACTTTATCGCTAACCGTTAGCCACAGTAGTAGAAGTAATAGTTGACGAGAAAACTTCATGAAGACACGATGATGGAGATCATGATGATGGAGGTCATGGTGTCATGCCAGTGACAATGATGATCATGGCGCCCCGAAGATGGAGATCAAAAGGAGCAAAATGATATTAGCCATATCATGTCGCTATTTGATTGCATGTGATGTTTATCATGTTTTACAACTTATTTGCTTAGAACGACGGTAGCATAAATAAGATGATCCATCGCAATAATTTCAAGAAAATGTTACCCCTAACTATGCACCATTGCTAAGTTCCGTTGTTCCGAAGCACCACGTGATGATCGGGTGTGATAGGTTCTAACGTTCGCATACAACGGGTGTAAGCCAGATTTACACACGCAATACACTTAGGTTGACTTGACGAGCCTAGCATGTACAGACATGGCCTCGGAACACGGAAGACCGAAAGGTCGAACATGAGTCGTATAGAAGATACGATCAACATGAAGATGTTCACCGATGATGACTAGTCTGTCTCACGTGATGATCGGACACGGCCTAGTTGACTCGGATCATGTATCACTTAGATGACTAGAGGGATGTCTATCTGAGTGGGAGTTCATTAAATAATTTGATTAGATGAACTTAATTATCATGAACATAGTCTAAAATTCTTTGCAATATGTGTTGTAGATCAAATGGCCCATGCTAATATTGCCCTCAACTTCAATGCATTCCTAGAGAAAACCAAGCTGAAAGACGATGGCAGCAACTACACGGACTAGGTCCGTAACCTGAGGATTATCCTCATAGCTGCCAGGAAAGCATATGTCCTTGATGCACCGCTAGGTGAAGCACCTGTTTTCCCTGCAGAACAAGACGTTATGAACACCTGGCAGACGCGCAGTGATGATTACTCCCTGGTTTAGTGCGGCATGCTTTACAGCTTAGAACCGGGGCTCCAAAAGCGTTTTGAGCAACACGGGGCATATGAGATGTTCCAAGAACTAAAAATGGTTTTCCAAGCTCATGCCCGGGTCGAGAGATATGAAGTCTCCGACAAGTTCTACAGTTGTAAGATGGAGGAGAATAGTTCCGTCAGCGAGCACATACTCAAAATGTCTGGTTTGCACAACCGCTTGTCTCAGCTGGGAGTTAACCTCCCGGATGATGCGGTCGTTGACAGAATCCTTCAGTCGCTCCCACCTAGCTACAAAAGCTTTGTGATGAACTTCAATATGCAGGGGATGGAAAAGACCATTCCTGAGGTATATTCAATGCTGAAATCAGCGGAGGTGGAAATAAAAAAGGAACATCAAGTGTTGATGCTGAATAAAACCACTAAGTTCAAGAAAGGCAAGGGTAAAAAGAACTTCAAGAAGGACGGCAAGGGAGTTGCCACGCCCGATAAGCACGCTGCCGGGAAGAAGACAAAGATTGGACCCAAGCCTGAGACTGAGTGCTTTTATTGCAAGGGAAACGATCACTGGAAGCGGAACTGCCCCAAGTACTTAGCGGATAAGAAGGCCGGCAATGTCAAAGGTATATGTGATATACATGTTATTGATGCGTACCTAACTAGCGCTCGTAGTACCTCCTGGGTATTTGATACTGGTGCGGTTGCTCATATTTGTAACTCAAAACAGGAGTTGCGGAATAAACAGAGACTAGCGAAGGACGAGGTGACAATGCGCGTCGGGAATGGTTCCAAGGTCGATGTGATCGCCATCGGCACGCTACCTCTACATTTACCTACGGGATTAGTTTTAAACCTCAATAATTGTTATTTAGTACCAGCTTTGAGCATGAACATTGTATCTGGATCTTGTTTAATGCGAGATGGCTACTCATTTAAATATGAGAATAATGGTTGTTCTATTTATATGAGAGACATGTTTTATGGTCATGCCCCGCTGGTCAATGGTTTATTCTTATTTAATCTCGAACGTGGTGTTACACATATTCATAGTGTGAATGCCAAAAGATGTAAGGTTGATAATGATAGTCCCACATACTTGTGGCACTGCCGCCTTGGTCACATTGGTGTCAAACGCATGAAGAAACTCCATGCAGATGGACTTTTGGAGTCTCTGATTATGAATCATTTGACACGTGCGAACCATGCCTCATGGGCAAAATGACCAAGACTCCGTTCTCCAGAACAATGGAGCGAGCAACCGACTTATTGGAAATCATACATACTGATGTGTGCGGTCCAATGAGTGTTGAGGCTCGCGGAGGCTATCATTATGTTCTCACCCTCACTGATGACTTGAGTAGATATGGGTATGTCTACTTAATGAAACACAAGTCCGAGACCTTTGAAAAGTTCAAGGAATTTCAGAGTGAGGTTGAGAATCAACGTGACAGGAAAATCAAGTTCTTACGATCAGATCGTGGGGGAGAATACTTGAGTCACAAATTTGGCACGCACTTAAGGAAATGCAGAATTTTTTCACAACTCACGCCGCCTGGAACACCTCAGCGTAATGGTGTGTCCGAACGTCGTAATCGCACTCTATTGGATATGGTACGATCTATGATGTCTCTTACCGATCTACCGCTGTCATTTTGGGGTTATGCTATAGAGACTGCTGCATTCACTTTAAATAGGGCTCCATCAAAATCCATTGAGACAACATCGTATGAATTGTGGTTTGGTAAGAAACCTAAGCTATCGTTTCTGAAATTTTGGGGATGCGATGCTTATGTCAAGACACTTCAACCTGAAAAGCTCGAACCCAAATCGGAAAAATGCGTCTTCATAGGATACCCTATGGAAACTATTGGGTATACCTTCTACCTTAGATCCGAAGGCAAGATCTTTGTTGCCAAGAATGGGTCCTTTCTAGAGAAAGAGTTTCTCTCGAAAGAAGTAAGTGGGAGGAAAGTAGAACTTGATGAAGTATTGCCTCTTGAACCGGAGAGTGGCGTAGCTCAAGAAAATGTGTCTGAGGTGCCTGCACCGACTAGAGAGGAAGTTAATGATGATGATCATGAAACTTCAGATCAAGTTGCTACTGAACTTCGTAGGTCCACAAGGACACGTTCCACACCAGAGTGGTACGGCAACCCTGTCCTAGAAATCATGTTGTTAGATAATGGTGAACCTTCAAACTATGAAGAAGCAATGGCGGGCCCAGATTCCGACAAATGGCTGGAAGCCATGAAATCCGAGATAGGATCCATGTATGAAAATGAAGTATGGACTTTGACTGACTTGCCCGATGATCGGTGAGCCATAGAAAATAAATGGATCTTTAAGAATAAGACAGATGCGGATGGTAATGTGACCATCTATAAGGCTCGGCTTGTCGCTAAAGGTTATCAACAAGTTCAAGGGGTTGACTACGATGAGACTTTCTCACCCGTAGCAAAGCTGAAGTCCGTCCGAATCATGTTAGCAATTGCCGCATTCTATGATTATGAGATATGGCAAATGGACGTCAAAACAACATTCCTTAATGATTCCCTTAAGGAAGAATTGTATATGATGCAGCCAGAAGGTTTTGTCGATCCTAAGAATGCTGACAAGGTGTGCAAGCTCCAACGCTCAATCTATGGGCTGGTGCAAGCATCTCGGAGTTGGAACATTCGATTTGATGAGATGATCAAAGCGTTTGGGTTTATGCAGACTTATGGAGAAGCCTGTGTTTACAAGAAAGTGAGTGGGACCTCTGTAGCATTTCTCATATTATATGTGGATGACATATTATTGACGGGAAATGATATAGAATTCTTGGAAAGCATAAAGGCCTACTTGAACAAGTGTTTTTCAATGAAGGATCTTGGAGAAGCTACTTATATATTAGGCATCAAGATCTATAGAGATAGATCGAGACGCCTCATTGGTCTTTCACAAAGTACGTACCTTGACAACATATTGAAGAAGTTCAATATGGATCAGTCCAAGAAGGGGTTCTTGCCTGTATTGCAAGGTATGAGATTGAGCACGGCTCAATGCCCGACCACGGCAGAAGATAGAGAAAAGATGAGTGTCGTCCCCTATGCCTCGGCCATAGGGTCTATTATGTATGCCATGTTGTGTACCAGACCTGCTGTAAACCTTGCCGTAAGTTTGGTAGGAAGGTACCAAAGTAATCCCGGCATGGAAGACTGGAAAGCGGTCAAGAATATCTTGAAGTACCTGAAAAGGACTAAGGATATGTTTCTCGTTTATGGAGGTGACGAAGAGCTCGTCGTAAAGGGTTACGTCGATGCTAGCTTCGACACAGATCTGGATGACTCCAAGTGACAAACCGGATATGTGTATATTTTGAATGGTGGGGCAGTCAGCTGGTGTAGTTGCAAGCAAAGCGTCGTGACGGGATCTACATGTGAAGTGGAGTACATGGCAGCCTCGGAGGCAGCACAAGAAGCAATCTGGATGAAGGAGTTCATTACCGACCTAGGAGTTATTCCCAATGTGTCGGGCCCGATGACTCTCTTCTGTGACAACACTGGAGCTATTGCCCTTGCCAAGGAGCCCAGGTTTCACAGGAAGACCAGGCATATCAAGCATCGCTTCAACTCCATTCGTGAAAATGTTCAAAATGGAGACATAGATATTTGTAAAGTGCATACGGACCTGAATGTCGCAGAGCCGTTGACTAAACCTCTTCCTCGAGCAAAACATGATCAACACCAGAACTCTATGGGTGTTTGATCCATCACAATGTAACTAGATTATTGAATCTAGTGCAAGTGGGAGATTGTTGGAAATATGCCCTAGAGGCAATAATAAAATGGTTATTATTATATTTCCTTGTTCATGATAATTGTCAATTGTTCATGCTATAATTGTATTATCCGGAAATCGTGATACATGTGTGAATACATAGACCACAACATGTCCCTAGTGAGCCTCTAGTTGACTAGCTCGTTGATCAACAGATGGCCATGGATTCCTGACTATGGACATTGGATGCCATTGATAACAGGATCACATCATTAAGGGAAAGATGTGATGGACAAGACCCAATCCTAAGCATAGCACAAGATCGTGTAGTTCATCTGCTAGAGCTTTTCTAATGTCAGGTATCTTTTCCTTAGACCATGAGATTGTGCAACTCCCGGATACTGTAGGAATACTTTGGGTGTGCCAAACGTCACAACGGAACTGGGTGGCTATAAAGGTGCACTACGGGTATCTCCAAAAGTGTCTGTTGGGTTGGCACGAATCGAGACTGGGATTTGTCACTCCATACGATGGAGAGGTATCTCTGGGCCCACTCGGTAAGACATCATCGTAATGAGCTCAATGTGACTAAAGGGTTGGTCACGGGATGATGTATTACAGAACGAGTAAAGTGACTTGCCGGTAATGAGATTGAACGAGGTATTGGGATACCGATGATCGAATCTCGGGCAAGTAACATACCGGTTGACAAAGGGAATTGTATACGGGATTGCTTGAATCCTCGACATCGTGGTTCATCCGATGAGATCATCGTGGAACATGTGGGAGCCAACATGGGTATCCAGATCCCGCTGTTGGATATTGGCCGGAGAGTTGTCTCGGTCATGTCTGCATGGTTCCCGAACCCGTAGGGTCTAAACACTTAAGGTTTGATGACGCTAGGGTTATTAGGAAGATTTGTATGTGATTACCGAATGTTGTTCGGAGTCCCGGATGAGATCCTGGACGTTACGAGGAGTTCCGGAATAGTCCGTAGGTGAACATTGATATATGGGAAGTCATCATACGGTCACCGGAAATATTTGGGGTATGCCGGTATTGTACCGGGACCACCGGAGGGGTTCCGGGGGTCCACCGGGAGGGTCCACCTGCCCCGGAGGACCTTATGGGCTGTAGGTGGAAGGGAACCAACCCCTAGTGGGCTGGGAGCCATCCCACCCTAGGGCCCATGCACCTAGGGTTTGGGGGAAACCCTAAAGGGGGGCGCCACCCTTGCTTGGGGGGCAAGCCCCCTCCCCCTTGGCCGCCGCCCCCCTCTAGATCTCATCTAGAGGGGCCGGCCCCCTTGTCCCTTGTCCCTATAAATAGAGGGGCGAGGGGAGGGCTGCAGCACCACATCCAAGGCGTAGCCCCTCCCCTCCCCAACACCTCTCCTCCTCCGCGTGAGCTTGGCGGAACCCTACCGGAGAACTGCCACTCCATCACCACCATGTCGTCGTGCTGCTGTTGGAGCCTTCTTCCTCAACCTCTCCCTCCTCCTTGATGGATCAAGGCACGGGAGACGTCACCGGGCTACACGTGTGTTGAATGTGGAGGCGCCATTGTTCGGTGCTTAGATCGGATTCGGCCGCGATCTGAATCGCTACGTGTACGACTCCTCCAACCGCGTTCTTGCAACGCTTCCGACTCGCGATCTTCAAGGGTATGAAGATGCACTCCCTTCTCTCTCGTTGCTAGTTACTCCATAGATTCATCTTGGTGATGCGTAGAAATTTTTTAATTTCTGCAACGATCCCCAACAATTCGAACATCGGAAAGGTTCCAAGTGATTCAGGTGTTTTCGAAGAAGTGGGGAGTTACGGAATTCACCAGGGGAAGTATTGGGCCTTATTGGGCTTTAGTGGAAAGGAGAGAAGGGACACAAGGGGAGGCAGAGCGCCCCCCATGGGCTGGTCTGAATTGGACTAGGAGGGGGCAGCACCCCCCTCTTTCCTTCTCCCTCTCCCTCTCCTTCCTTCTTCTCCTACTTGGACTAGGAAAGGGGGAAACCTACTCCTACTAGGAATAGGAATCCCCCCTTTGGGCGCGCCCCTTGAGGCCGGCCCTCCTCCTCCTCCCCACCTTTATATACGGGGAGGGGGCACCATATAGACACACAAGTTAATTTCTTAGCCGGGTGCGGTGCCCCCTCCACAGTTTTCCACCTCGATCATATTGTTGTAGTGCTTAGGCGAAGCCCTGCGTCGGTAACTTCATCATCACCGTCAACACGCCATCGTGCCGACGAAACTCTTCCTCGGCCTCAGTTGGATATAGAGTTCAAGGGACGTCACCAAGCTGAACGTGTGCAGATCGCGGAGGTGCCGTGCATTCGGTACTTGATCAGTTGGATCACGAAGATGTTTGACTACATCAACCGTGTTTGAGGGAGTCCTGGATTAGGGGGTCTCCGGACAGCCGGATTATATCCTTTGGTCGGACTGTTGGACTATGAAGATACAATATTGAAGACTTCGTCTCGTGTCCGGATAGGACTCTACTTGGCGTGGAAGGCAAGCTAGGCAATACGGATATGGATATCTCCTCCTTTGTAACCTACCTTGTGTAACCCTAACCCTCTCCGGTGTCTATATAAACCGGAGGGTTTTAGTCCGTAGGACGACATAGAATCATGCCATAGGCTAGCTTCTAGGGTTTAGCCTCTCTGATCTCGTGGTAGATCTACTCTTGTACTACCCATATCATTAATATTAATCAAGCAGGACGTAGGGTTTTACCTCCATCAAGAGGGCCCGAACCTGGGTAAAACATTGTGTCCCCTGCCTCCTGTTACCATCCGGCCTAGACGCACAGTTCAGGACCCCCTACCCGAGATCCGCCGGTTTTGACACCGACATTGGTGCTTTCATTGAGAGTTCCGCTGTGCCGTCGCCATCAGGAAGGATGCCTCATCCCGTCTTTAAAGACAGCACTGTTGCCAAGGGAGCTTTGGCTGTCGGCCAAACTCTCTGGCTAGGTGGTTTTCTTATGACCACATGTTCGGCCGTTGCGCCGACGATGACTTCTCAGGTCATCGAAAGCAATCTTCACGTCAACTCGGAACTCGCCGAGCAGTTAGATCCAATGGAGCTCTCTTCCCTAAACGAGCTCTTGGATCGCATCGCCACCCTAGCAGTCGCTACAGACTATGATCAGATTGGGCCTAAACCCGATCTGAGAGAGATCAACTCTCCCCAGGTCACCCATCACGTTGCAGTGGTGGAGGAACAATGCGGCAACCCTTTATCTATCTTAAGGACTAGCTATGTCCGGATTCCCGATCCCTCCAAGCCGGATACCCACGGAGGGGAGGACGTCACTCAAGACCTAAACCTAGAATCAGGAAGCGGGCTAGATTCATTGGAAAACATCCAAGAATCCAAACTTCCGAGTTCGGAAACTCCTTGGCCCCTGAGTATCAGATTGGGTGAGGATTCGGATTCAATTCCACCCACCCACCCAAACATAAGCGATCTATCCCAAATTAGGCAAGATCCCAAAGAAACAGTACACCATTTCTGGGCCAGATTCCTCCTGGTCATGAACAGGATAAAGGACTGCCGCGAGGAAGATGCAATTTCACTCTTCTGCAATAATTTCATGGACAAGGGAATCATCAACGCCATAAGTCGCCACGAAATTACACGCTTTGCCGACTTGGTGTCCATAGTACGAAAGTACTGTGCGATCAAAAACGCCTGGAAAACCGAAATAAAATTTTGGGATAATCCGGCCCTGAATACAAACCCAGTACGAAATAAAAGGGTGCATTATCGCCAGACACCCGGGTTAAACACCAAAAAGCAAAAACCCTCTACAGGGCATGGAACTGTACTGGAGGGATGGCTCAATGGACCCTGTAGAATTCATAGTGCAGAGGGCGCCACACCAACTCATAGCCTTCGAGCATGTTGGATACTCCAGCAGGTGGCCAAAAGCGGCGAAGATCTTCTAACCCCAGAAGCCACAGAGCACCAGCCTAGGGATACCAGTACGGTATTAACAGTCTTCGAGACTTTCGCATCAAATAATATGCGAAAATGAACACTCCGCAGCCTTGCCGAGGTCTACCACGCGGCAACAATAAACTCATGGAGTGACACGGCTATTACTTTTAATGCCAGTGACGAACCTAAATTCCGAACAGCCCGAGCACCAGCCGCATTGGTCCTCAGTCCAATAGTGGACGGCTTTCGACTCACCAAGGTACTCATGGACGGTGGCAACGGATTGAACCTCATTTATGAGGAAACCCTTTGAAAAATGGAAATAGACTGGAACCACATCGAGCGAAGCAGCACAACCTTTAGAGGAATAATCCCCAGTCAGGAAGCGCGTTGTACAGGAAAAATCACACTAGATGTGGTGTTCGGCACACCGGATAATTACAGGTCCGAAGAGGTCATGTTCCAAGTGGCCCCGTTCAGTAGAGGATACCACGCTCTATTAGGGCGGGAGGCGTTTACAATCTTCCAAGCCATACCCCATTACGGGTACATGAAGCTCAAAATGCCCGGGCCCAACGGAATCATCACTCTTGCTAGTGATCCGGACATAGCACTCCGCGCCGAAAATAAGACAGCCGCACTGGCCCTCGAGGCACTATCCGAAGCCCTAGCGGCCGAGGAACTGACTGCGCTGCGCTCCATGGTGAACAGGGACGACATAATACTCGATAAAAGATCCAAGTCCACCTCCTTTAAACCGGCGGACGAAATAGCCAAATTCCAAGTCCATCCAACGGACCCTACAAAAACAGCTTCCATCGAGGCACAATTAAACCCTGATGTCGACGCCGCACTACGAGAGTTCCTACGCGAGAACTGGGACATTTTTGCCTGGCACCCCTCAGACATGCCAGGAATCCCACGTAGGCTGGCCAAGCACAGCCTAAATATCCTAAAAGGATTCAAGCCAGTCAAACAGGCTCTTCGGCATTTCTCCGAACCTAAGAGACAAGCCATGGGATAGGAACTAGCCAAGCTATTGGAGGCCGGATTCATCAGAGACATAAAACATCCGGACTGGCTAGCAAACCTGGTGATGGTACCAAAGAAGGACAAATACTGGCGCTTGTGCGTCGATTTTAAGGACCTTAACAAGGCCTGCCCAAAGGATCCCTTCCCCCTCCCCCGCATCGGTCAAATCATCGACGCTACCGCAGGACACGATTCATTGTGTTTCCTCGACGCATACTCCGGCTACCATCAAATTAAAATGGCAGAGCCAGACCAAGCCGCAACGGCATTCATCACACCGTACGGCCCATTCTGCTTCAACACAATGCCCTTCGGGCTCAAAAACGCTGGCGCAACATATCAGCGCATGATTCAGACATGTCTGGCAAACCAGATCGGCAAAACAGTGGAGGCGTACATAGATGACGTGGTTGTCAAAACCAAGCATGTCGAATCTCTAGTAGACGACCTGAGGCTCACATTCAACAACCTCTGAACATACGACATCAAGCTCAACCCAGAAAAATGCGTTTTCGGCGTACCAGCCGGAAAGCTCTTGGGCTTCATTGTATCTGGTAGAGGAATTGAAGCAAACCCAGCCAAGATCCGAGCTCTGTCACAATTGGACATCCCAAAGGACCTCAAACAAATACAAAAATTGACCGGATGCGTGGCGGCTCTAAGCCGCTTCATCTCCCGCTTGGGAGAAAAGGCATTACCCCTTTATCGCCTCCTCCGGCGCACCGAACACTTCGAGTGGACGGATGCCGCCACGACCGGACTCGACAAAATAAAAGCCATATTGGCAACAAACCCAGTCCTGGTCGCGCCAAACATTGGCGAACCAATGCTATTATACATTGCGACAACTCATCAAGTAGTAAGCGCAGTGCTCGTCGTCGAACGAGAAACGGACGGACACAAATTCCCCCTTCAAAATCCGGTTTACTATGTGTCCACTGTCCTTACTCCATGCAAGTCACGGTACCCGCATTATCAAAAGATAGCGTACGCGGTATTTATGGCATCCCAGAAGCTGGGACACTACTTTCAAGAATGTTCGATAACGGTAGCCTCGGAAGTACCACTTAACGATATTATAAACAACCGCGATGCGACGGGCCGGATTGCCAAATGGGCCATTGAGCTCCTCCCGTTCGACATAAATTACAAGCCACCGCGAGCTATTAAGTCGCAAGTTTTGGCAAACTTCGTCGCCGAGTGGACGGAAGCCGAACTCCCTAAAGAGTACGGCACATATTCAAACTGGATCATGCACTTCGACGGCTCCACAATGTTGGTTGGTCTTGGGGCTGGCGTCGTTTTGACGTCCCCAACAGGAGATATAGTTCAATACGTACTCCAGATAATGTATACGGACTCCAACAACGCAGCCGAATATGAGGCCCTTCTATATGGTCTCCGGATGGCATTATCCATGGGCATTCAATGCCTAGAGGTGCGCGGGGATTCGAACCTCGCGATATCCCAAATAAATGGAGACTTTGATGCCAAGGATCCGAAAATGGTAGCATATCGCAATGCCGTCCTAAAAATGTCAGCTCGGTTCGAGGGGCTCGAATTTCACCATATATCCCGGGAAAACAACCAGGCAGCAGACGTCCTGGCACGCATCGGCGCAAAACGCGATGTCGTCCCTCCAAACATCTTCTTGGAGAGGCTGTTCAAGCCATCCGTAGTATGGGAAGGGGAACCCGGAAATAACAGCCCGAACCCAACCGCACTGCCCGACACCGAATATTCTGACGTAATTGGAGGCCCTGCCAACGAAATAACATCTTCAGCCCACGTAATAATGACAGTCATCGCCCCATGGACAGAACCATTCCTAGCCTACTTAACTAAGCAGGAACTTCCCGCGGACCAAAACGAGGCACACTGCATAGTGCGGCGATCTAAAGCCTATAAAGTGCATGAAGGAGAGCTTTATAAGAAAAGCACCACCGGAGTCCTTCAAAGGTGCATCTCCGAAGAGGAAGGGCGGAATCTTCTGGCTGAAATTCATGCCAGACTCGGCGGTCACCACGCGGCGGCCCGGGCCCTTGTAAGCAAGGCCTTCTGTACAGGCTTCTATTGGCCGACGGCCCGGGCAGACGCTCAGGACTTAGTCCAACAATGCGTTGGTTGCCAGCTTTTTGCTAACCAAAGCCATATGCCACCCACCGCCCTCCAAACCATCCCCATCACCTGGCCCTTCGCGGTCTGGGGGCTTGACATGGTTGGACCCCTTAAAGGGGGAACCCACAAGAAAAAATACTTACTGGTCATGGTGGATAAGTTCACCAAATGGATAGAAGCCAAGCCTGTTAAGACGGCCGAATCTGGACCGGTGATAGACTTCATATCCGGGGTCGTACACCGTTACGGCATCCCCCACAGCATCATCACTGATAACGGCACGAACTTTATGGCCGACGAGGTAAAACTCTGGTGCAAAAACATGGGCATCAAGCTTGATTACGCTTCAGTCTATCACCCACAAACTAACGGTCAGGTCGAGCGAGCAAATGGTCTTATCATGAGTGGCATCAAACCCAGATTAGTGCGGTCTCTCAAGGAATCTAACACGCATTGGGTAGAGGAGCTCAACTCCGTACTCTGGGGCTGCGGACCACGTCGAATCGCACTACTGGATACACACCATTCTTTATGGTATACGGCGCAGACGCGGTTCTGCCCTGCAACATTATTCATGACTCACCTCGAGTGCGCATGTACGAAGAAAGAGAAGCCGAGCTCGATCGGCAGGACAGTCTGGACGCCTTGGAGGAGGAGCGTGACGTGGCAAAAGCCCGTTCTGCATTCTATCAACAGCAGGCTCGAAGATACCAAAGCAAAGAAGTACGGGCCAAAACTTACAATATTGGCGAGTTAGTTCTATGCCTGCCGGATAAGAAAAAGGACAAACTCAAGCCCAAATGGGAAGGTCCCTTCATCATTGACCAAGTCCTGACTGGTGGAGCGTACCGTCTGCGGGATGCATCGGATAATCGACTCGAGCCGAACCCATGGAACGTAGCCCGACTTCGAAGATTCTATGCCTAACGCCGGACTCTGTGTTCATCTCCTTCCTCTGTCCATTTTTTATACACTATCTGTCTTATATTTTTCTCCTTCTCCTTTTCTTTTCTCTCACAGCCTTTAGGGGCCCATTCGTGCCTTGTTTGCACGCAACTGACGCGCTATCCGCGCTCATCATACCTGGGGGCTTCTTTAACAGAAGCTTATTCATACGGGCTTTATGCCCAACACATGTGTTATCCTTCCACATTTACCCTTTATTCACCATTATATGCATCGATATGACTTAAGTTTTGGCCAAGCTGGGTTGCCTGTCTCTTGTATTTATGCCCTACGTTCCCGTTAATTCGGCTAGGGCATAAGGGGAGCACCTCTGTGATTGTTATTGCCGGGTCAGCCGGATGTGTACCTCAGGCTGGTTGAAGCCGAAAGCTAGCGTTCTTAAGGGAATAATCGGTCAGTGAACTAAAGATGATTTTTCACTTATTTATTTATGCGCCCCCAGATGTTTTTTCTGCGTCTCTTCTCGCAGTCCGGACATGCACTTTAGGGCATGCCTCCCAGGGAAAGGAACCCCTAACGGAACTATTCTCCCTGGAAGATGTTTCTTACTAACCATGTAATATAACATAACTAGTTGGGCACTAGTCCCTTAAAGCACTAATGACCCCTACGCCTGGTCTCCACGCATGCCCCGGTTCTTACATAACCGAGAGGGTATTCGGATACACTTCGGACCATCGGGTCCCGAGGTTGAAGCGAAAAGGTCCGCCACGACAAACGATCTACAATCCGGCTAGAAGGCATTATACATGTCACTTTAAATTACATAGTCAATTTGACTAGTTGAATTCCTCTTCAATACCATCAATAGGCTGTCTAGTCTACAGTCCTGTTGGGAATACTTTGCGGCCAATTCTACTTGGCCGTACACTAAGCTCACAGGGATCTCCTTCCCATCGGGCCCCACAGGTCCGACCTCGGCCATGTGGTTCGAGTCAGCCTTCGTGTACCGCGTCTTCACCATTTCCCAGGCTTCCCTTCAGCTTCTCTGCAAGCTCTCTAAGGCCTTCGGGCATGGAGACGGATGGCCACAAGGCCTGGGCGACGCCTTGCATCACATGCCGAACTCGTTCGTGCAGTTTTGAGAGCTCGGGAAGAAGGTCACCTGTAGAACCAGGCATTTCCTCTGCAGGACGACCTATTAGCATACCTACAGACATAACTCTGTCAGCCAACTTCCTCGCCGAACTCTTTTTCAAAGTTCGCTCAAGCACTCACTAAATATGCCGCGTCGAAGCCGCCGATTCTCCTTAACAGAGTCCGACAGTTGGGCACGAACATCTTTTAGTTCCACGCCCAGCTTGGTGTTGGCATCTAGGAGATCATTCTTCTCCTGCCTCACCCTCGTAAGCACGCTCTCACCGGCCTTCAGCTGGCATAGGAGCTGTTGCTTATCCGGATTTACTCCAGCGTCACCTGCAATTTTATCATCAGATCTGCATATACGCTGCACTCTATATGATACTTATCATTCGAAGGATATATTACCAGAGGGGGTCTCTTTGGGCTCCCCTGCAGCGGCCAGTGCGGCCTGCAGTTGGGCTTTGCACACTTCCAGCTCCTGGGATAGTTGGGTATTCTTTTCTGTTAGAACCTGCATTACAAATGATCCTTAAATCAGTTATTCTGACTGTTTCAAGTCTCGGGGGCTACTAATATATATAACCATCAAATTTTCTCACCCGTATGTCTTTTACATACTGCTCCGTGGCTCTGGCTAGACCATTTTGAGCGGCACGGAGGTACGCATCTCCCGAGTTGAAGGCATCCAATGCCTCTTGGGAGAAACAAGCGTCACGAAGAACAGTCCGGCGACGCCTGTGGTTCATGGCACTTTCCACCTCGGAATTGGTGGCGGACAGTTTATCCGCATCCTCTGTCGGAGGATCACCCGGCGCACGCCTCGTATTCGTTCCCGCCTCCGAATCCGGCCTTGGAGCCTGGCTGGTGGAGGCGCGATTAGTAGCCTCTCCGGGTATAGTCCAGCAAGCCCTCTTTTTCCTAAAAAGAAGGCATGGGCGTTAGTATGCCTCTGAGAATAATGTCTTGGAATAAAGACGGCGCGCCGTACCGCTGCGCCGATGTCTCAATCCGGATTGCGTGTCTTTTCAGCCTGCCTGGCCTCGCAGCCCCTTGTTGGCTAGTCGCGGCAGGCTCGGCCTTCCGCCTCGAGGACCTCCCCTGCAAAACACGGTTGTTATACGGTAATCAAAAACACGCAGGGACGAATCCCTTTTCAAAGTACTGGGACTTCGGTCTCAGTTACCTGTGAGGCTGGAAGTAGCCCAGGGTAATCGGCTGTAATGGCCACCAAGGCGTTGTCATTTCTCGATTGGTAAAATACCCCATCGATCAGCTCCACAGATATGTCCGAATCCTCCTGGGAGGCCGGGTCAAGGGACCGTTCTGGGTCCTCGGGCTGTGGAGGGGGGTTGTTTATCTCCCTTATAGCCTGGCACAGTTCCTGCGTTGAAATCGCTAGGCTAAATACTTAACTATGGGAATATGAAACGGATGGGCGAGAAAAAGTCTCCGCTTACCCAGCTCGGAGGATTGTACATAGAAAATCCGCCCTGCGGGTTGACACGGAGGAATTCCTCCTCTTCCCCCTTGTAAAAAGTGGATAAGATCTTTATTAGATCAGCAACCGATCCCGGCCCTTTACGGCCGTAGCGGGTGGCGTCATCCTCCCCGTTAAAATCCCACATGGGGTGGCCTCTATACTGAAGCGGCTGCACCCCCCCCCCCCGCATAATACATGTGTCCATGACCTCGATCATGGTCAATCCGGATCGAGCTAACAAACTTATCCGACTCATCAGGTAAAGAACGTCCCTGTCATCTTCCTCCAGGGAGCTCCATGGACTCCAGGTCCAGCGCTTCTAAGGAGCGTTGTCGAACTCAGGGAGGCCGATCCGAATAGGATCCGGGAGGGGGACGTCTTCTATATAAAACCATTCTGAAGGCCAGTCTTCGGACGTCTTCTTTGGGGTTCCGGACAACTATCCGGTCCCGGCAATATGCCACACTTCGGCTCCGCCCACTTGATATATTAACCCCTTCTGAGAACGAGGCACAAGGCAGAACAGCTTCTTCCACAGCGCGAGATGAGCCTCACAGCCCAAAAACAGCTCGCAAAGGGCTACGAATCCCGCGATATGCAATATGGAGGCAGGCGTAAGCTTGTGCAACTGGAGGCCATAGAACTCCAGGAGCCCCCGGAGAAACGGATGAATTGGAAATCCGAGCCCTCTTACCAAATGAGGGATAAGGCATACCCGCTCTGCCTTGGAGGGATTGGGAAGGCTCTCCGCTTGCTCTCCGCCATTATAGGTGGCGAGCCCGGCTCGAACCGGGACCATGTATGCTGGGGGAAGAAATCCCTTGGTCTGAAGCATCACTAATTTGTTGTGCGGGACGGAACATCTCTCCCAATCTCCAGGCTTGGGGCTAAGGGAGCGAGAGGAGGAGCTGCGTCGACCGGCCATGATGGAATGGATCTCTGTCGGATGCGCTCCGATGAAGGCTCGCCAAGGGTGTATGGTGTGATTTGGATCTGAATCCTCGTCTTTTTAATAGGCAGCTCATTCACACAGCTAGGGGGGTAAATGTAAAAACACCCTGGCTCTTCACATTCGCTCGACACATGGAAAGTGGTCATTATTGGGCGTGGAAGCCAAGGAGCGCAACATTCACAAGGGGCCGGACACTATTTCAGCAGGTACACGGAATTTGGAGAGGCACCCGCCTTGCAATGCCGAAGACAATACTGCGTGCCGGACTCATCTTCATTGAAGCCCGGTTCGGGGGCTACTGAGGGAGTCCTGGATTAGGGGGTCTCCGGACAGCCGGATTATATCCTTTGGCCGGACTGTTGGACTATGAAGATACAAGATTGAAGAGTTCGTCTCGTGTTCGGATAGGACTCTACTTGGCGTGGAAGGCAAGCTAGGCAATACGGATATGGATATCTCCTCCTTTGTAACCGACCTTGTGTAACCCTAACCCTCTCCGGTGTCTATATAAAACAGAGGGTTTTAGTCCGTAGGACGACATACAATCATACCATAGGCTAGCTTCTAGGGTTTAGCCTCTCTGATCTCGTGGTAGATCTACTCTTGTACTACCCATATCATCAATATTAATCAAGCAGGACGTAGGGTTTTACCTCCATCAAGAGGGCCCGAACCTGGGTAAAACATTGTGTCCCCTGCCTCCTGTTACCATCCGGCCTAGACGCACAGTTCGGGACCCCCTACTGATATCCGCCGGTTTTGACACCGACAGTGTTACTCAACGCTTCTGCTTTTGGTCTACGAGGGTACGTAGACACACTCTCCCCTCTTGTTGCTATGCATTTCCTAGATAGATCTTGCATGTTTGTAGGATTTTTTTTAAATACTGCGTTCCCCAACAGTGGCATCCGAGCCAGGTCTATGCGTAGATGTTATATGCACGAGTAGAAGACAAAGAGTTGTGCGCGATAATAGTCATAGTGCTTACCAGCAATGTCTTACTTTGATTCGGCAGTATTGTTGATGAAGCGGACCAGACCGACATTACATGACCGTGTTCATGAGACTGATTCTACTGATGTGCTTTGCACTCAGGTGGCTAGTGGGTGTTTGTTTCTCCAGCTTTAGTTGAATCGAGTTTGACTATGCCCGGTCCTTGTTGAAGGTTAAAACAACACACTTGATGAAAAATCGTTGTAGTTTTGATGCGTAGGTAAGAACGGTTCTTGCTAGAAGCCCGTAGCAGCCACGTAAAACTTGCAACAACAAAGTAGAGGACGCCTAACTTGTTTTTGCAGGGCATGTTGTGATGTTATAGGGTCAAGACGTGATGAGATATAAATTGTTGTATGAGATGACCATGTTTTGTTGAAGTTATCGGCATCTGGCAGAAGCCTTATGGTTGTCTCTTTATTGCATAAGATGCAAGCGCCATATAGTTGCTTTACTTTATCGCTATGCGATAGCAATAGTTGCAAAAGCAATAGTTGGCAAGACGACCATGTGACAACACGTTGATAGAGATCAAGATGAAGGAGATCATGGTGTTATGCCGGTGACGATGGAGATCATGACGGTACTTTGGAGATGGAGATCAAAGGCACAATATGATAATGGACATATCATGTCACATATTTTCATTGCATGTGATGTTTATCTTTTTTGCATCTTATTTTTATTAGTACGACGAAAGCATTATGAGATGATCCCTCACTAAATTTCGAGGTATAAGTGTTCTCCCTGAGTATGCACCATTGCGACAGTTCTTCGTGCTGAGACACCATGTGATGATCGGGTGTGATAAGCTCTACGTTCACATACAATGGGTGCAAGCCAGTTTTGCACAAGTAGAATACTCAGGTTAAATTTGATGAGCCTAGCATATGCAGATATGGCCTCGGAACACTGAGACCGAAAGGTCGAGCGTGAATCATATAGTAGATACGATCAACATAGTGATGTTCAGCATTGAAAACTTCTCCATCTCACGTGATGACCGGACATGGTTTAGTTGATATGGATCACGTGGTTATTTAGATGACTAGAGGGATGTCTATCTAAGTGGGAGTTCTTAAGTAATATGATTAATTGAAATTAAATTTATCATGAACTTAGTCCTGATAGTATTTGCATATCTATGTTGTCGATAAATTGCTCGCGTATAGCTTCCCCGTTTTATTTATGATATGTTCCTAGAGAAAACTATGTTGAAAGATGTTAGTAGCAATGATGCGGACTAGCTCCGTGGTCTGAGGATTATCCTCATTGCTGCACAGAAGAATTATGTCCTTGATGCACCGCTAGGTGACGAACCTTTTACAGGAGCAGATGCAGATGTTATGAACGTTTGACAAGCTCGGTATGATTACTACTTGATAGTTTAGTGCGCCATACTTTATGGCTTAGAACCAGGACTTCAAAACGTTTTGAACACCATGGAGCATACGAGATGTTCCAAGAGCTGGAATTGGTATTTCAGATTCATGACCGTGTTAAGTGGTACGAGACCTCTGACAAGTACTTTGCCTACAAGATGGAGGAGAATAGCTCAGCTAGTGAGCATGTGCTCAAAATGTCTGAGTACTACAATCACTTGAATCAAGTGGGAGTTAATCTTCCAGATAAGATAGTGATGGATAGAGTTCTCTAGTCACTATCACCAACTTACTAGAACTTCATGATGAACTATAATATGCAAGGGATAACGGAAACGATTTTGAAGCTCTTCACGATGCTAAAATTGGCGAAGGTAGAAATCAAGAAAAACCATCAAATGTTGATGGTTGACAAGACCACTAGTTTCGAGTAAATGGGCAAGGGAAAGAAAGGGAACTTCAAGAAGAATGGCAAGCAAGTTGCCACTCCCGTGAAGAAGCCCAAAGAGAGACCTAAGCCTGAAACTGAGTACTTCTACTGCAAAGGGAATGATCACTGGAAGTAGAACTACCCCAAATACTTGGCAGATAAGAAGGATGGCAAAGTGAACAAAAGTATATTTGATATACATGTTATTGATGTGTACTTTACTAGTGTTCATAGTAACCCCAGGGTATTTGATACCAATTCAGTTGCTAAGATTAGTAACTCGAAACAGCAGTTGCAAAATGAACAGAGACTAGTTAAGGGCAAGGTGATGATGTGTGTTGGAAATGATTCCAAGGTTGATAAGATCACCATCGCACACTCCTTTTACCTTCGGGATTAGTGTTGAACCTAAAATAAATGTTATTTGGTGTTTGCATTGAGCATGAATATGATTGGATCATGTTTATTGTAATACGGTTATTCATTTAAGTCAAAGAATAATTGTTGTTCTGTTTACATGAATAAAACCTTCTATGGTCATACACTTAATATAAATGGTTTATTGAATCTCGATCGTAGTGATACGCATATTCATAAATATTGATGCCAAAAGATGCAAAGTTGATAATGATAGTGCAACATACTTGTGGCACTGCCGTTTAGGTCATATTGGTGTAAAGCGCATGAAGAAACTCCATGCGGATGGACTTTTGGAATCACTTGATTATGAATCATTTGATGCTTGCGAACCATGCCTCATGGGCAAGATGACTAAGACTCCATTCTCCGAAACAATGGAGCGAGCCACTGACTTATTGGAAATAATACATACCGATGTATGCGGCCCGATGAGTGTTGAGGCTCGCGGCGGGTATCGTTATTTTCTGACCTTCACAGATGATTTGAGAATATATGAGTATATCTACTTAATAAAACACAAGTATGAAACATTTGAAAAGTTCAAGAATTTCAGAGTGAAGTGGAGAATCATCGTAACAAGAAAATAAAGTTTCTACGATCTGATCGCGGAGACGAAATATTTGAGTTACGAGTTTGGCCTTCGGTTGAAACAATGTTGAATAGTTTCGCAACTCACGCCACCTGGAACACCATAGCGTAATGGTGTGTACGAACGTCATAACCGTACTTTATTAGATATCGTGCGATCTATGATGTCTCTTACCGATTTACCACTATCGTTTTTGGGTTATGCATTAGAGATAGCTGCATTCACGTTAAATAGGGCACCATCTAAATCCGTTGAGACAACACCATATGAAATATGGTTTGGCAAGAAACCAAAGCTATCGTTTCTTCAAGTTTGGGGTTGCCATGCTTATGTAAAAAAATTCAAACTGATAAGCTCGAACCCAAATTCGAAAAGTGCGTCTTCATAGGACACCAAAAATAAATTTTTGGGTACACCTTCTATCATAGATCCGAATGCAAGATATTTGTTTCTAAGAATGGATCCTTTCTGGAGAAGGAGTTTCTCTCGAAAGAAGTGAGTGGGAGGAAATTAGAACTTGATGAGGTAATTGTACCTTCTCTCGAATTGGAAAGTAGTTCATTACAGAAATCAGTTCCAGTGATGCCTACACCAATCAGTGAGGAAGTTAATGATGATTATCATGAAACTTCAGATCAAGTTACTACCAAACCTCGTAGGTCAACCAGAGTAAGTTCCACACCAGAGTGGTACGCTAATCCTGTTCTGGAAGTCATGTTACTAGACCATGACGAACCTACGAACTATGAGGAAGCAATGATGAGCCCAGATTCCGTGAAATGGCTTAAGGCCATGAAATCTGAGATGGGATCCATGTATGAGAACAAAGTATGGACTTTGATTGACTTGCGTGATGATCGGTGAGCCATTCAGAATAAATGGCTCTTCAAGAGGAAGACAGACGCTGATAGTGGTGTTACTATCTACAAAGCTCGAATTGTCACAAAAGGTTTTCAACAAGTTCATGGTGTTGACTATGATGAGATTTTCTCACTCGTATCGATGCTCAAAAGTCTGTCCGAATCATGTTAGGAGTTGCCGCATTTTATGAAATCTGGCAAATGGATATCAAAACTACATTCCTTAATGGATTTATTAAAAAAAGAGTTGTATATGATGCAACCAGAAGGTTTTGTCAATCCTAAAGGTGTTAACAAAGTGTGCAAGCTCCAGCGATCCTTCTATGGACTGGTGCAAGCATCTCGGAGTTGGAATATATGCTTTGATGAGTTGATCAAAGCATATAGTTTTATACAGACTCGCGGTGAAGCCTGTATTTACAAGAAAGTGAGTGGGAGCACTACAACCATTCTGATAAGTATATGTGAATGACATATTGTTGATTGGAAATGATGTAATTTTCTGGAAAGCATAAAGGAGAATTTGAAAGGAGTTTTTCTAAGAAAGAATTACCTATAAAGCCACTTACATATTGGGCATCAAGATCTATAAAGATATATCAAGACGCTTGATAAGATTTTCAATGAGTACACACCTTGATAAGATTTTGAAGGAGTTCAAAATGGACCAGTCAAAGAAGGAGTTCTTGTCTGAGTTGTAAGGTGTGAAATTGAGTAAAGACTCAAAACCCGGCCACGACAGAAAATAGAAAGAGAATGAAAAGGCATTCCCTATGCCTCAGTCATAGGTTCTATAAAGTATGATATGCTGTGTACGAGACCTATTGTATACCTTAGCATGATTTTGGCAAGGGAGTACAATAGTGATCTAGGAGTAGATCACTGGACAGCGGTCAAAATTGTCTTTAGAGGACTAAGGAAATATTTCTCGGTTATGGAGGTGATAAAAGAGTTCGTCGTAAAGAGTTACGTCGATGCAAGCTTTTTACACCGATCTAGATGACTCTAAGTCTCGATCTAGATACATATTGAACAATTATCTAGAGTAGCTCCATGCAGAGTATTGTAGACATAGAAATTTGCAAAATACATACAGATCTGGATGTTGTAGACCCGTAGACTAAACTTCTCTCACAAGCAAAACATGATCACTCTTTGGGTGTTAATCACATAGCGATGTGAACTAGATTATTGACTCTGGTAAACCCTTTGGGTATTAGTCACATGAAGATGTGAACTAATCACATAAAGATGTGAACTATTGGTGTGAAATCACATGACGATGTGAACTAGATTATTGACTCTAGTGCAAGTGGAAGACTGAAGGAAATATGCCCTAGAGGCAATAATAAAGTTGTTATTTATATTTCCTTATATCATGATAAATGTCTATTATTGATGCTAGAATTGTATTAACCGGAAACTTAGTACATGTGTGAATACATAGACAAACAAAGTGTCCCTAGTATGCCTCTACTTGACTAACTTGTTAATCAAAGATGGTTAAGTTTCCTAGACATAGACATGTGTTGTTATTTGATGAACGGGATCACATAATTAGAGAATGATGTGATGGACTAGACCCATCCGTTAGCTTAGCACTATGATCGTTTAGTTTATTTCTATTGCTTTCTTCATGACGTATACATGTTCCTATGACTATGAGATTATGCAACTCCTGAATACCGGAGGAACACTTAGTGTGCTATCAAATGTCACAACGTAACTGGGTCATTATAAAGATGCTCTACAGGTGTCTTCGATGGTGTTTGTTGAGTTGGCATAGATCGAGATTAGGATTTGTCACTCCGATTGTCGGAGAGGTATCTCTGGGCCCTCTCAGTAATGCACATCACTATAGGCCTTGCAAGCAATGTGATTAATGAGTTAGTTGCGGGATGATGCATTATGGAACGAGTAAAGAGACTTGCTGGTGATGAGATTGAACTAGGTATGATGATACCGACGATCTAATCTTGGGCAAGTAACATACCGATGACAAAGGGAACAACGTATGTTGTTATGCGGTTTGACCGATGAAGATCTTCGTAGAATATGTAGGAGTCAATATGAGCATCCAGGTACCGCTATTGGTTATTGACTAGAGATGTGTCTCGGTATTGTCTACATAGTTCTCGAACCCGTAGGGTCCGCACGCTTAACGTTCAATGACGATTTGTATTATGAGTTATGTGATTTGATGACCGATGTTTTTCGGAGTTTCGAATGAGATCATGGACAAGACGAGGAGTCTCGAAATGCTCGAGAGGTAAAGATTCATATATTGGAAGGCTATATTCGGACATCGGAAAGGTTTCGAGTGATTCGGTTATTTTTCGAAGAACCGGGGAGTTACGGGAATTCACCAGGGGAAGTATTGGGCCTTATTAGGCTTTAGTGGAAAGGAAAGAAGGGCCACAAGGGGAGGCGGCGCGCCCCCCATGGGCAGGTCCGAATTGGACTAGGAGGGGGCGGCACCCCCCTCTTTCCTTCTCCCTCTCCCTCTCCTTCCTTCTTCTCCTACTTGGACTAGGAAAGGGGGAAACCTACTCCTACTAGCAGTCGGAATCCCCCCTTTGGGCGCGCCCCCTGAGGCCGGCCCTCCTCCTCCTCCCCTCCTTTATATACAGGGAGGGGGCACCCTATAGACACACAAGTTGATTTCTTAGCCGTGTGCGGTGCCCCCTCCACAGTTTTCCACCTCGGTTATATTGTCGTAGTGCTTAGGAGAAGCCCTGCGTCGGTAACTTCATCATCACCGTCAACACGCCATCGTGCTGACGAAACTCTCCCTCGGCCTCAGCTGGATCTAGAGTTCGAGGGACGTCACTGAGCTAAACGTGTGCAGATCGCGGAGGTGTCGTGTGTTCGGTACTTGATCAGTTGGATCGCGAAGACGTTCGACTACATCAACCGCGTTACTCAACGCTTCCGCTTTCGGTCTATGAGGGTACGTAGACACACTCTCCCCTCTCGTTGCTATGCATCTCCTAGATAGATCTTGCATGTTCGTAGGATTTTTTTTGAAATACTGCGTTCCCTAACAGCTCGAGCATACGGGCGCCAACGCCCGCAGCCTTGATAACCCGCCCCGCTATGGCCTTGCGCCACTGGGTCATGGGGCCCAGCCCCTAAAAAATAAGTTTTAAAAATAATAAAAACTAATTAATTAATTATTTAATTAACTTAATTAATTAGGTTTAACTAAACTAATGAACTAGATTAGTTAATTTAAATCATAGTTAAATAAATGTGTGTATGACAGGGGGCCCCAAACCTTGTTAACCAGTCAACATTGACTGGTCAACCTGGACCCCCCTGGCCCACCTGTCAGCCACTGGGTGCACTTTTGTGTACCCTATGCTGGGTGCCCCTAGCGTTTTAATCATTATTTTTGAATTAATATTAATTTCAAAATATTATTAAAACTTTTAAAAATCATAGAAATTAATCCGTAAATTGGATGAAAAAGTTTTATACATCAAAGTTGCTCAAAACGATGAGACGAATCGGAATACGCAGTCCTTCCGTCCGCGACACGTCCCTAGCATAGTGAACATGCAACCTTCCCCCTCCGGTTCATCTGTCCAAAAATGCCAGACTACGGGAAAACTTTCCCGGATGTTATCCCCCTCTGTCGGTAGAGTGTAGCACCACGTTAGAACACGTCTAGCTATGCCTGTTGTCCTATTATGCACTTGCTTGCTATGTATTTATTGATATTCCCCCTCTTCTCTCCGGTAGACCCCGAGACCACTGATGTTGCCCCTATGATCGACTACATCGATGATGACCCTTCTTCGCTTTCAGCGGAGCTTCCATGCAAGCCCCCCTTTTTGATCATCCCAATATCGCCCATTCCATTCACGCATGCTTGCATTAGATTTTGCTACTGTAATTGTTTGCTCCTATTCTGATGCATAGCCTGCTTTTGTACCTGCTGTTGTACCTTGCCTGCTTATCCTAAACTGCTTAGTATAGGTTGGTTAGTGATCCATCAGTGACCCCCACCTTGTCCTTGTCGCCCCAACTTCATCATCGATGACTCGATCAACGTGATCGACGACCAGAGCCAGACACCACACATCACATCACACCCATTTTGTTGCTCGACTCTGAAGAGCTACTATCGAGTGCCGAGGGTGATACCTCACAACGCACTCCTGATGAAAACTCTGTAGTGTAGCTATTCGGTCATTGTCAACGAGGGTGGTTCCTCCTTCACCATTACCGATATGGCTCTGTCGTGCAACACCTAAAGTGTGAACCTCGAGGGTGGCTCCTCATATGTTCTCCTTGATGATTACATCGAATGGAATCCACCGAGGGTGATTCCTTGGGTTTTCCCCTTGATGTTTGGACACACTACCTTGACTTTACTTCAGACCATTGTTGAAGTCAGGTCGGCCCTGAGGGGTACCCGCGAGTTGATGTGAAAATCGGGCGGGCCCGTGGTGCACCCGCGAGTTCTCTAAGTGGCACGGCCGGGCAGTCTGGGCCATTGCCGTAAGTCCATGAGACGGGGCGATGGGGTCACATTATCCTGAGTCTCTGCTCATCTCCGCGAGTCCCCAATGCATTAACATGTTTGGGTATTTGTTCTGAGTTGGCCTCTGGCCTTTACGCACTAACCACCACGCGAGAATAGATATGGGCCTAGACGTCGTCGTATCAGCCGAAGCTTTGTCTGACATCCAGTTCAACATTGCGGCATGGTCGGATCGTGCCGGCCATCCGAGGCGGTGCTGGTATCCACCCTGCTCACAATGACCTGGAGTGCAACGGGCGATGGGTCCAAGACCCCGGAGTGCTTAGGATGTAGACCGGGGGGACCTCTCTGCTGAGCCTATGTAGGGCTGCGACATGTTGATCTTCCGAGGCCGGGCATTGACCCCAGAAAGGTGTGTCCGGCCAGAGTAATCAAACGTGTTGGGTAACGTGGTGCACCCTTGTAGGGAAGATATATATTCGAATACCGTGTCCATAGTAATGGACGTTCGGACTTGTATCCTGATCTTATATAACTAGAAATGGATACTTGAGATATGTGATGGATATGTTGGCTTCGGGATTGCTTTCTCGTAGGGAGTCAAGGAAGGATCTCTGGGCATTAACTACAACATGATTGTTAATTATAATATGTTATTCTTTACTCTTCTACCTGATGCAAGATGCTTGCAGCTGCTTGAAGATGCTAGTCTTCAATAGGCTAGGCCTTCCCCTCTATTCTGGCATTCTGCAGTTGAGTCCACAGATACGACCCTTCCATTTGATACCAATGCATACTTAGTATAGATCTGATGCTTGCGAGTACTTTGGATGAGTACTCACGGTTGCTTTGCTACCCCTTTTCCCCTTCTTCCTTCTTTCTGGTTGTTGCAACCAGATGGTGGATCCCTAGAGCCAGTTGCCACCACCGAAGGATACTACTACATGGATGCCACCAAAGATCAGGAGTAGTTAGGAGGTCCCAGGAAGGAGGCCTTGCCTCTTCGATCGTTGTTGCTTTTGTGCGGGCTTTCTTAGGGCAGTCCTGTTAACTTATGTCTGTACTCAGATATTGTTGCTTTCGCTGATGCCTGTGCATCGAGCTATATATTCAAGCCCTCGCGGTCCCTGGCTTGTAATATAAAGCTTGTATTATTTTGACTTGTGTTTAGAGTTGTGTTGTGATATCTTCCTGTGAGTCCCTGATCTTGATCGTACATGTTTGCGTGTATGATAAGTGTACGATTGAATCAGGGGCGTCACAAGTTGGTATCAGAGACGACTACCTGTAGGATCCCCCTTTCCAACTCCTTGGCCGAAGTTGAGTCTAGTCAATGAAAGACTATTTTACTAACATGGGCGTGTGGATTACGGGCCCACGTCACCATTGGGTGGTATTAGGATCTTTTATTCACTGGTATGCGTCGATCCTAAAGAAACGGTTTTAACCCCTTTCTGCGATGGCATTCGAAACCGTCGCCAAGTGAGTGTGGGTGATAGGGGGGTCCTTCCCACACTACCCAGAAACCGTTGGGGATATGCCATCCTGGCACACACGCTCGGCAAAATGAGGTCGTGTGTGACCGGCGAGCACTCAAATACAGAAATACATACAGTAGTGCTAAAAAAATACAATTATACAGGCGAAATCACTTCCGGTCGTAAGTACATCCCACACAGTCAGTCACCACTAAACGTTTCCGTTTGTATATACATCCCACACAGTCACTACAAGGAAAACGTTTGCGCAAGGTGGCGTAACGCAAACAGTTTTGAAGAGAATGTCGTGTGTGATTGTTCATTGATCCAACACGGTTTATTCCTAGAAACTGTGTGCGTTGCCTAAGGTCATGGCCCATGGTGTTTTCTCATTAACCATTTGCAATAGGAAAACCCAATGAGCAAGCTAATTGGCCAATTAGCGGTCTAATTGCCCTATTATTAATAACCATTTACTAATCTAATTGACATTCATATTAAGCACATAATATATTCCATTTCCACATTAAGGAAGCAGGATTTCATAATTGAAATACATCGGAGTACAACATGATATAGCTTCAGCACTCAGCTACCCCATTACACAACTGCACCAGCAACAAGTTTCACATGCAACATCTAGAACCTTTCAAAATTAGCATCATAGACGGTACATAGAGAGATGCATCTCATCTGGAAAACTGCTGAAGCAGAAGGCAGTGCCTGTGGATGATTGACCGTCCATCCTTCGACCTCTTCAGGAACACTTCAATATTGAACCGTGGGTGTTGTATGAAAACTTTCCTCGCCTCCTGACCACAGAGGTGGTTTGTGAGGTAATCATCAGTGAACCCTGAAAACAAGGATGTGCATAAATATCTTCTCTATACTGAAAACGGGGCAAAGGAATAAAAAAGGCAAGATATAATAGTTAGTACCATCTTGTAAACCTCAGTGCTTCCCATTGTTTCCCTGCAACACATATAAGGTAGTTCGTCATCAGGTTAAGTAAGGGTTCGCATGCTATCAGTAAAATATGTTGATGAAAAATAAGCACATTGCAGATTCATCAGATTAATTCAAGCCACATGGAAAACCCATTTATCCAAACCAAACATGATTAAGAACTAGGAAATATAGCACTTGTATATGTTTCTCATGTATTAAGTGCAGCCAAATTTGATTTATTCCTCACATGGTATACAATAACAGAATGCAGCCACAACAATTGAACATCGCATTGCAGAATTGAACCAAGTAGTTAACTAAACACCACAACAAATGAACCAAACGTTAACTAAGCACCACATTGCACAATATAACATACTCCTAATAGAAAATCAGACAGTTAACCAAACCAAGCATGCTTAACAACTTGGAAATATAGCAATTGTATTTGTTTCTCATGTATTTAGTACAGCCAAATTTGATTTATTCCTCACATGGTATACAATAATAGAATGCAGCCACAATAATTGAACCTCGCATTGCAGAATTGAACCAAGCAGTTAACTAAACACCACAACAAATGAACCGAACGTTAACTCAGCACCACATTGCACAATATAACATAATCCTGATAGAAGATCAGACGGTTAAGCAAACCAAGCATGCTTAACAACTTGGAAATATAGGAATTGTATTTTTTCATGTATTTAGTACAACCAAATTCGATTTATTCCTCACATGGTATACAATAACAGAATGCAGCCACAACAATTGAACATCGCATTACATAATTGAACTAAGTAGTTAACTAAACACCACAACAAGTGAACCAAGCCACAAAAAATGAACCAAATAGTTAACTAAACACAAATTGAACAATATAACATACTCCTAATAGAAGACCAGACAGTTAACCAAACCAAGCATGCTTAACAACTTGGAAATATTGCACCCTAAAGAACTGATCATCACATTTGCAGAATTGAACCAAGCAGTTAATTGAACACCACATTGCATGACATATAGAACATATACACTATAGCAGAAGATTGCATGGTAAAAGTAGATAGCACAATTCACTAGAATTTGTTAAGGAAAGGCAGTAGCTAGCAAACTGAACATGGGTCCTTATAGTGAGCTAATAAGACAGGCTACTCCCCATTGTCGGAGATATCGATGACGATTAGCTGCTTGGACATGGAAGAGGGTGAGGCCTCTGCATCAGGGGTGCCCTTGTTGTAGTGGTGAGTTGTCTGAGCTGCTCCGGGCACCAACCTGCTGGCTCTCGAGATGAGGTAAGCACGTGCACGCTGAGAAAACACCTCGTAGTCTTCATCGAAGGCACGGACGGGGGCCTCGAGAAAATGCCACGAACTATCGTTTAAAGCAGCCAACCGCGTCACCGCATCGGCGTGTGAGGCGTCAACGGTGGCCTTGATGGCGAGGTGCTCCTCCAAGATCTGGGGTTCGGCACGAATGGCAGCAATCACGACCTCATCCGCGCGTGTTACCGTGATTTGCTTCTCCACTTCCAAATGCTCCTTGAGGTCCTGGCTATACTGCATGCACCATGGCTTAGGCCGGCACTTATTTGGTGGAGGGGTCGGTGATTTGGGTGGAAGGTGTCATGCTCGCACCAGCGGTCGGGGCATGTCGGATGTAGAAGGAGGAGGAGGAGGATGGGGGTCGGGTGTGGATTACCTGCCTGGATAGGCGAGGCCGAGCAGCGTGAAGGAGGGTCGCCGGCGAGGAGGCGGCGGCGCCGCAAGCAAGGAGTGAAGGTTTCAACTTGGAAAGGAATGCGGAAACAGGGGAAATGTGGCTTTTGGTAAGGGGGAGGGGGCGGGGAGGTAGATATTTCCACGGAAGCAGAAAATTGGAATCGCTTCAGCCAAAAAACTGTCGCGCAAAGTGTCATCAGACACGGTCCCTTATTTAGAGTGGGCTGTGGACTATAGCCGTCGCACCTTCTCGCGTAAGTCGTATGCGTACTATACTCCGACAGTGCTCCTAGATATTTTGTGTTGCATCTCACACGGTTGGTTATAATAAACTGTGTGGGATCTACTTGATTTTTCATCTTGATTTGTATTACATCTTGGGGTCACAGCGGCCATGGACGGTGTTTGAATAGCTAGACCTTTTATCTGCAGTGATCATGCAACTATATGTGTGTCATAAAATAATTGGAATTATTCAAGGTTCGTTTGGACATTTTTATGCATTAGGTTTTCAATGCATTTATGTGCATAATTCAGATTTGAACTACATGCACATGCTCCAGTGCATATAAATTGGTTGAAAAATTAAATCTTTGTCCTTCGATGCATGCTTACGTCCCATGCAAGAAATGGGAATGAATTTCAAACACCAGGGCACCGTTGATTGCCGGCAAAACATTGAGATGCCTGGTTTTTAAATTCTAGTAAATCTAAAACTCGTCTGAAATTCATGTAACTTGGCATGCTATCATGGAGCGGCATCAACATGTCGTGGTAATTTTTTGTCCCATTTGGGGCAGGTTTGGGTATATTCTTCTCACAAACCAGAGCTTCTCACAACAAGCATGATGGTTTCGATAGGGAACACCCCACCTTTGGGGACAAAACGATATACATTGCCTCTTATTGGTTTCAAAAATTTTCTCGTGTCAACATAGAACAACAGGAGTGTTGTGTTATTTTTGTGATTTTTCAGGGTTCGTTTGGACATTTCTATGCATTAACTGAGTTTTCAATGCATTTATGTGCATAATTCAAATTTGAACTACATGCACATGCTCCAGTGCATATAAATTGGTTGAAAAAACAAATTTTTGTCCTTGGGTGCATGCTTAGGTCCCATGCAAGAAATGGGAATGAATTTCGAACACCAGACACCGTTGATTGCAGGCAAAACATTGAGATGCCTGGTTTTTAAATTCTAGTAAATCCAAAACTCATATGAAATTCATGAAACTTGGCATGCTATCATGGAGCAGCATCAACATGTTGTGGTAATTTTTTTGTCCCATTTGGGGCAGATTTGGGTATATGCTTCTCACAAAAAAGAGCTTCGCACAACAAGCATGATGGTTTCGGTAGGGAATGCCCCACCTTTGGGGACGAAACGATATCCATTGCCTCTTATTGCTTTCAAAAAATTTCTCGTGTCAACATAGAACAACATGAGTGTTGTGTTATTTTTTGTGATTTTTCGGGGTTCGTTTGGACATTTTTATGCATTAACTGAGTTTTCCATGCATTTATGTGCATAATTCAAATTTGAACTACATGCACATGCTCCAATGCATTTAAATTGGTTAAAAAATAAAATATGTGTCCTTGGATGCATGCTTAGGTCCCATGCAGGAAATAGGAATGAATTTCAAACACCGGGGCATCGTTGATTGCCGACAAAACATTGAGATGTCTGGTTTTTAAATTAAGAAAATCCCAAACTCGTCTAAAATTCATAAAAGTTGGCATGCTATCATGGAGCGGCATCAACATGTTGTGGTAAATTTTTTGTCCCATTTGGGGCAGGTTTGGGTATATGATATGCTTCTCACAAACCAAAGCTTCTCACAACAAGCATGATGGTTTCGATAGGGAACGCCCCACCTTTGGGGACGAAACGATATGCATTGCCTCTTATTGCTTTCAAAGATTTCTCGTGTCAACATAGAACAACAGGAGTGTTGTGTTACTTTTTGTGATTTTTCGGGGTTTGTTTGGACATTTCTATGCATTAACCGAGTTTTCAATGCATTTATGTGCATAATTAAAATTTGAACTACATGCACATGCTCCAGTGCATATAAATTGGTTTAAAAATCAAATCTGTGTTCTTGGGTGCATGCTTATGTCCCATGCAAGAAATGGGAATTAATTTCAAACACCAAGGCACCGTTGATTGCCGGCAAAACATTGAGATGGCTGGTTTTTAAATTCTAGTAAATCCAAAACTCGTCTGAAATTCATGAAACTTGGCATGCTATCATGGAGCGGCATCAACATGCCGTGGTAATTTTTCTGTCCCATTTGGGGCAGGTTTGGGTATATGCTTCTCACAAACCAGAGCTTCTCACAACAAGCATGATCCTTTCGATAGGGAACATCCCACCCTTGGGGACGAAACGATATCCATTGCCTCTTATTGCTTTCAACAAATTTCTCGTGTCAACATAGAACAACAGGAGTGCTGTGTTATTTTTTGTGATTTTTCAGGGTTCGTTTGGACACTTTTTATGCATTAATGGAGTTTTTAATGCATTTATGTGCATAATTCAGATTTGAACTACATGCACATGCTCCAGTGCATATAAATTGGTAGAAAAATCAAATCCGTGTCCTTGGGTGCATGCTTAGGTCCCATGCAAGACACTGGAATGAATTTCAAACACCAGGGCACCATTGATTGCCGGCAAAACATTGAGATGCCTAGTTTTTAAATTCTAGTAAATCCAAAACTTGTCTGAAATTCATGAAACTTGGCATGCTATCATCGGGCGGCATCAACATGCCGTGGTAATTTTTTTGTCCCATTTGGGGCAGGTTTGGGTATATACTTCTCACAAACCAGAGCTTCTCACCACGAGCATGATGGTTTCGATAGGGAACATCCCACCTTTGGGGACGAAACGATATCCATTGCCTCTTATTGCTTTTAAATTTTTTCTCGTGTCAACATAGAACAACATGAGTTGTGTCAATTTTTGTGATTTTTTGGGTTCGTTTGGACATTTTTATGCATTAACTGAGTTTTCAATGCATTTATGTGCATAATTAAAATTTGAACTACATGCACATGCTCCAGTGCATATAAATTGGTTGAAAAATCAAATCTGTGTCCTTGGGTGCATGCAAGAAATGGGAATGAATTTCAAACACCAGGGCACGGTTGATTGCCAGCAAAACGTTGAGATACTTTGTTTTTAAATTCTAGTAAATCTAAAACTCGTCTTAAATTAATGAAACTTGGCATGCTATCATGGAAGGGCACCCAACATGCCGTGGTATTTTTCGTGTCTATTTTGAGAGAAGGCGCACTTGAGAATGACAGCCAACAAAGGCATTTTGAAAAAAATAGCTGCCACTTTAATATCTCAAACGTTTGTATAATTCAAACCGTCTGCATTTGGTTAACCATTCACGTGACGCCACGTGTCTTGGTTTTAATGGCTATAGGAGGTGCTGTGTGGATAGCTACTTGACTGAACGGGAGACGTGCAAGCGCAGTCCGGTGCACAGGCTCACCGGGAAGCGTAGAAGCTGTTCAACGCAGGATCTGTGCATCTCTTTAACACAAACGGTTCAGATTACGGTATGCAAATTAAAGGCAGACTTTGGCGCTAAGCCAAGATACACTGCGATTTGTCAAAATATGCTGCTAAAAAATCAATAGCACTATCTATTTTTTGCAACTAAAATTCTGTAATTAACCATAGATTTCATTCATACTAGAGATTAAGCAATCGTTCTCACCGGGAAGCGAGACAGCCTTGGAACGCCGCCCGCCTCGCTCCCACTGGTCTATATTAATGGCGCCGCCGAGCAGCCGCACACCCCCATCCTCGCCACACACACAATTCCTCTCTCTCCGCCCGCATCCTCGATGCCGCTCTGAGTCCTCAAAGCTGTCAATGTACGAGGATGCCGCCGAAGCGCCCCATCAAAGGGAGAGGCGACGCCGGGGCTGCTGAAGCACCGGAGCACTGCGTGAATATGGAGATAGAGGTTTCCGTCCCCACCGAGGAGGTGGAGAACGAGGCTGCCAACAAGCAGAGGCGGGTCGAGAAAGAACCGCAAGCGACTCCAGCAGGCCTAGACTTCATCAACAACCTCCCCGATGATATGTTGATAGTCATCATATCCCTCCTCCCAATCAAATATCGGGCAAGGATAGCCATCCTTTCCCGGTGGTGGCGTGCCCTCTGGCTCCGTGCTACCTCTTGAGCACTTGCGTTGGTTTTGGCTTGAAGAGGAAAGGGTGATGCAGCAAAGTAGCGTAAGTATTTCCCTCAGTTTTTGAGAACCAAGGTATCAATCCAGTAGGAGGCCGCACACAAGTCCCTCACACCTACACAAACAAATAAATCCTCGCAACCAACGCGATAAGGGGTTGTCAATCCCAACACAGTCACTTACGAGAGTGAGATCTGATAGATATGATAAGATAATATTTTTGGTATTTTTATGATAAAGAGAAATAAAAGATGCAAGTAAAATAAATAGCAAAGGAAATAACTAACTATTTGAAGATTAATATGATAGAAGATAGACCCGGGGGTGATAGGTTTCACTAGTGGCTTCTCTCGAGAGCATAAGTATTTATGGTGGGTGAACAAATTACTGTTGAGCAATTGACAGAATTGAGCATAGTTATGAGAATATCTAGGTATGATCATGTATATAGGCATCACGTCCAAGACAAGTAGACCGACTCCTGCCTGCATCTACTACTATTACTCCACACATCGACCGCTATCCAGCATGCATCTAGAGTATTAAGTTCAAGAGAAAAGAGTAACGCATTAAGCAAGATGACATGATGTAGAGGCATAAACTCATGCAATATGATATAAACCCCATCTTGTTATCCTCGATGGCAACAATACAATACGTGCCTTGCTGCCCCTACTGTCACTGTGAAAGGACACCGCAAGATTGAACCCAAAGCTAAGCACTTCTCCCATTGCAAGAAAGATCAATCTAGTAGGCCAAACCAAACTGATAATTTGAAGAGACTTGGAAAGATAACCAATCATACATAAATGAATTCAGAGAAGATTCAAATATTGTTCATAGATAAACTTGATCATAAACCCACAATTCATCGGTCTCAACAAACACACCACAAAAGAAGATTACATCGAATAGATCTCCACAAGAGAGGGGGGAACTTTGTATTGAGATCCAAAAAGAGAGAAGAAGCCATCTAGCTAATAACTATGGACCCGTAGGTCTGAAGTAAACTACTCACACTTCATCAGAGAGGCTATGGTGTTGATGTAGAAGCCCTCCGTGATCGATGCCCCCTCCGGCGGAGCTCCGGAAAAGGCCCCAAGATGGGATCTCGTGGATACAGAAAGTTACGGCGGTGGAATTAGGGTTTTGGCTCCATATCTGGTAGTTTGGGGGTACGTAGGTATATATAGGAGGAAGGAGTACGTCGATGGAGCAACAAGGGGCCCACGAGGGTGGAGGGCGCGCCTGGGGGGGTAGGCGCGCCCCCTACCTTGTGCCTTCCTCGTTGATTGCTTGACGTAGGGTCCAAGTCCTCTGGATCATGTTCGTTCTGAAAATCACGTTCCCGAAGGTTTCATTCCGTTTGGACTCTGTTTGATATTCTTTTTCTGCGAAACCCTAAAATAGGCAAAAAACAGCAATTCTGGGCTAGGCCTCCGGTTGATAGGTTAGTCCCAAAAATAATATAAAAGTGTATAATAAATCCCAATAATGTCCAAAACAGAATATAATATAGCATGGAACAATCATAAATTATAGATATGTTGGAGACGTATCAAGCATCACTAGCTGAATTCCTGCTCGTCCTCGAGTAGGTAAATGATAAAAACAGAATTTTTGATGTGGAATGCTACTTGGCATAATTTCAATTAATTCTTCTTAATTGTGGTATGAATATTCAGATCCAAAAGATTCAAGACAAAAGTTCAATATTGACATAGAAATAATAATACTTCAAGCATACTAACTAAGCAATTATGTCTCTTCAAAATAACATGGCCAAAGAAAGTTATCCCTACAAAATCATATAGTATGGCAATGCTCTATCTTCACCACACAAAGTATTTAAATCATGCACAACCCCGATGACAAGCCAAGCAATTGTTTCATACTTTTGGTGTTCGCAAACTTTTTCAATCTTCACGCAATACATGAGCGTGAGCCATGGACATAGCACTTTAGGTGGAATAGAATGGTGGTTGTGGAGGAGACAAAAAAGGGGGAAGATAGTCTCACATCAACTAGGCGTATCAACGGGCTATGGAGATGCCCATCAATAGATATCAATGTGAGTGAGTAGGGATTGCCATGCAACGGATGCACTAGAGCTATAAGTATATGAAAGCTCAACAAAAGGAACTAAGTGGGTGTGCATCCAACTTGCTTGCTCATGAAGACCTAGGGCATTTCGAGGAAGCCCATCATTGGAATATACAAGCCAAGTTCTATAATGAAAAATTCCCACTAGTATATGAAAGTGATAACATAGGAGACTCTCTATTATGAAGATCATGATGCTACTTTGAAGCACAAGTGTGGTAAAAGGATAGTAGCATTGTCCCTTCTCTCTTTTTCTCTCATTTTTTTATTTTTTTTATTTGGGCCTTTTCTTTTTTTTATGGCCTCCTTTTTTTGGGGCTTCTTTGGCCTTTTTTTTCATCCAGAGTCTCATCCCGACTTGTGGGGGAATCATAGTCTCCATCATCCTTTCCTCACTTGGGAAAATGCTCTAAAAATGATGATCATCACACTTTTATTTACTTACAACTCAATACTTAAGAACAAAATATGACTCTATGTGAATGCCTCCGGCGGTGTACCGGGATATGCAATGAATCAAGAGTGACATGTATGAAAGAATTATGAACGGTGGCTTTGCCACAAATACAATGTCAACTACATGATCATGCAAAGCAATATGGCAATGATGGAGCGTGTCATAGTAAACGAAACGGTGGAAAGTTGCATGGCAATATATCTCGGAATGGCTATGGAAATGCCATGATAGGTAGGTATGGTGGATGTTTTGAGGAAGGTATATGGTGGGTGTATGATACCGGCGAAAGGTGCGCGGTATTAGAGAGGCTAGCAATGGTGGAAGGAAGAAAAGTGCGTATGATCCATGGACTCAACCTTAGTTATAAAGAACTCATATACTTATTGCAAAAATCTACAAGTTATCAAAGCAAAGTATTACGTGCATGCTCCTAGGGGGATAGATTGGTAGGAAAAGACCATCGCTCGTCCCCGACCGGCACTCATAAGGAACGGTTCACCATACATGCATGCTACGGGAATCACAAACTTTAACACAAGTATTTATCAAATTCACAACTACTCAACTAGCATGACTCTAATATTACCATCTCCATATCTCAAAACAATTATCAAGTATCAAACTTCTCATAGTATTCAACACACTCATCAGAAAAGAAAATATTAATCTTGAATGCCCAACATGATTAAAGCAAATTACCATGCTGTTTTGTAGGACTCTCAAAATAATCTAAGTGAAGCATGAGAGAACAATAGTTTCTATAAAACAAATCCACCTACGTGCTCTAAAAGATATAAGTGAAGCACTAGAGCAAAAACTATATAACTCAAAAGATATAAGTGAAGCACATATTCTAACAATTTCCGAACCATGTGTGTCTCTCTCAAAAGGTGTGTACAGCAAGGATGATTGTGGAAAACTAACAAATAAATACTCAAATAATACAAGACGCTCCAAGCAAAACACATATCATGTGGTAAATAAAAATATAGCTCCAAGTAAAGTTACCGATGGAAGTAGACGAAAGAGGGGATGCCTTCCGGGGCATCCCCAAGCTTTGGCTTTTAGGTGTCCTTATATTATCTTGGGGTGCCATGGTCATCCCCAATATTAGGCTCTTGCCATTCCTTGTTCCATAATCCATCAAATCTTTCACCCAAAACTTGAAAACTTCACAACACAAAACTTAAAGTAGAAAATCTCGTGAGCTCCGTTAGCCAAAGAAAACAAAGCACCACTTCAAGGTACTGTAATGAAATCATTATTTATTTATATTGGTGTTAAACCTACTGTATTACAACTTATCTATGGTTTATAAACTATTTTACTAGCCATAGATTCATCAAAATAAGCAAACAACACACGAAAAACAGAATCTGTCAAAAACAGAACAGTCTGTAGTAATCTGTAGGTAACGCAAGATCTGGAACCCCAAAAATTCTAAAATAAATTTCTGGACGTGAGGAATTTATCTATTAATCATATTCAAAAATAATTAACTAAATATCACTTTCCAAATAAAAATGGCAGCAATTCTCGTGAGCTCTAAAGTTTCTGTTTTTTACAGCCAGAATAAAAAGACTTTCCCCAAGTCTTCCCAACGGTTCTACTTGGCACAAACACTAATTAAACACAAAAAACACAACCAAAACAGAGGCTAGATAAATTATTTCTTACTAAACAGGAGAAAAAAGCAAGGAATAAAAATAAAATTGGGTTGCCTCCCAACAAGCGCTATTGTTTAACGCCCCTAGCTAGGCATAAAAGCAAGGATAGATCTAGGTATTGCCATCTTTGGTAGGCAATCCATAAGTGGCTCTCATAATAGATTCATAAGGTAATTTAATTTTCTTTCTAGGGAAGTGTTCCATGCCTTTCCTTAACGGAAATTGGAATCTAATATTCCCTTCCTTCATATCAATAATTGCACCAACCGTTCTAAGGAAAGGTCTACCAAGAATAATAGGACATGAAGGATTGCAATCTATGTCAAGAACAATAAAATCTATGGGCACATAATTCCTATTTGCAACAATAAGAACATCATTAATTCTTCCCATAGGTTTCTTAATAGTGGAATCCGCAAGGTGTAAGTTTAAAGAGCAATCATCAAAATCACGGAAACCTAGCAAATCACACAAAGTCTTTGGAATCGTGGAAACACTAGCACCCAAATCACACAAAGCATAGCATTCATGATCTTTTATTTTAATTTTAATAGTAGGTTCCCACTCATAATAAAGTTTTCTAGGGATAGAAACTTCCAACTCAAGTTTTTCTTCATAAGATTGCATCAAAGCATCAATGATATGTTTAGTAAAAGCTTTATTTTGACTATAAGCATGAGGAGAATTTAGCACGGATTGCAACAAGGAAATACAATCTATCAAAGATAAATTATCATAATTAAATTTCTTGAAATCCAAAATAGTGGGTTCATTAATATTTAAAGTTTTGACTTCTTCAATCCCACTTTTAACAATTTTAGCATCAAGATCTAAAGACTCCGAATTTTTGGAACGACGTCTAGGTAAAGGCGGATCATATTCAGTCCCATCATTATCAATATTCATATTGCAAAACAAAGATTTAATAGGGGACACATCAATAACTTTTAGATCTTCATCTTTATTATCATGGAAACTAGAAGAACACGCTTTTATAAAGCAATCTTTCTTAGCACGCATCCTAGCGGTTCTTTCTTTGCACTCATCAATGGAAATTCTCATGGCTTTGAGAAACTCATTGATATCATGCTTAGGTGGAACAGATCTAAGTTTCAAAGAATCAACATCAAGAGAAATTCTATCAATGTTCCTAGCTAACTCATCAATCTTAAGCAATTTTTATTCAATCAAAGCATTGAAATTATTTTGCGAAGTAATAAATTATTTAATATTAGATTCAAAATCAGAGGGTATCTTATTATAATTTCCAAAAAAATTGTTGTAGGAATTACCATAATTATTAGAGGAATTACTAGGATACAACCTAGGATTAAAGTTTCCTCTATACACGTTGTTACCAAAATTATTCGTACCAACAAAATTCACATCCAAAGATTCATTATTATTCTCAATCAATGTAGACAAAGGCATATCATTAGGATCAGAAGAAACACTTTTATTACCAAATAATTTCATAAGTTCATCCATCTTTCCACTCAAAACATTAATTTCTTCTATCGCATGCACTTTCTTATTAGTAGATCTTTTAGTGTGCCATTGAGAATAATTAACCATAATATGATCTAGGAGTTTAGTAGCTTACCCTAAAGTGATATCCATAAAAGTACCTCCCGCGGCCGAATCTAAAGGATTTCTAGAAGCAAAATTCAATCCGGCATAAATTTTTTGTATAATCATCCACAAATTCAAACCATGTGTAGGGCAATTACAAATCATTAATTTCATCCTCTCCCAAGCTTGTGCAACATGTTCATGATCAAGTTGCTTAAAATTCATAATATCGTTTCTAAGAGAGATAATCTTAGCAGGAGGAAAATACTTAGAGATAAAAGCATCTTTGCACTTATTCCAAGAATCAATACTATTTTTAGGCAAAGACGAAAGCCAAGCTTTAGCACGATCTGTAAGCGAAAAAAGGAAATAGCTTCAATTTAACAATATCATTATCCACATCTTTCTTCTGTTGCATATCACATAAATCAATGAAGCTATTCAGATGGGTAGCGGCATCTTCACTAGGAAGGCCGGTGAATTGATCTTTCATGACAAGATTCAACAATGCAGCATTGATTTCACAAGATTCAGTATCGGTAAGAGGAGCAATCGGAGTGCTAAGGAAATAGTTGTTGTTGGTATTGGTGAAGTCACACAATTTAGTATTATCTTGAGCCATCGCGACAAGCAAGCAATCCAACACACAAGCAAACAAGAAACAGGCAAAAGAGGAAAATAGAGAAAGAGAGGTAGGACGGAGAGAGAGAGGGCGAATAAAACGGCAAGGGTGAAGTGGGGGAGAGGAAAACGAGAGGCAAATGGCAAATAATGTAATGCGGGAGATAAGGGTTTGTGATGGGTACTTGGTATGTCTTGACTTGCAACGGCGCCAAAAGTGACTCGTGGTCGGGAGTCAAATCTTGACTTGTCTTGCATGAACCTCCCCGGCAACGGCGCCAGAAATCATTCTTGCTACCTCTTGAGCACTTGCGTTGGTTTTCCCTTGAAGAGGAAAGGGTGATGCAGCAAAGTAGCGTAAGTATTTCCCTTAGTTTTTGAGAACCAAGGTATCAATCCAGTAGGAGGCCGCGCACAAGTCCCTCGCACCTACACAAACAAATAAATCCTCACAACCAACGCGATAAGGGGTTGTCAATCCCTACATGGTCACTTACGAGAGTGAGATCTGATAGATATGATAAGATAATATTTTTGGTATTTTTATGATAAAGAGAAATAAAAGATGCAAGTAAAATAAATATCAAAGGAAATAACTAAGTATTGGAAGATTAATATGATAGAAGATAGACCCGGGGGGCATAGGTTTCACTAGTGGCTTCTCTCAAGAGCATAAGTATTTACGGTGCATGAACAAATTACTATTAAGGAATTGACAGAATTGAGCATAGTTATGAGAATATCTAGGTATGATCATGTATATAGGCATCATGTCCGAGACAAGTAGACCGACTCCTGCCTACATCTACTACTATTACTCCACACATCGACCGCTATCCAGCATGCATCTAGAGTATTAAGTTCAAGAGAACAGAGTAATGCTTTAAGAAATATGACATGATGTAGAGGCATAAACTCATGCAATATGATATAAACCCCATCTTGTTATCCTCGATGGCAACAATACAATACGTGCCTTGCTGCCCCTACTATCACTGGGAAAGGACACCGCAAGATTGAATGCAAAGCTAAGCACTTCTCCCATTGCAAGAAAGATCAATCTAGTAGGCCAAACCAAACTGATAATTTGAAGAGACTTGCAAAGATAACCAATCATACATAAAAGAATTCAGAGAATATTGAAATATTGTTCATAGATAAACTTGATCATAAACCCACAATTCATCGGTCTCAACAAACACACCACAAAAGAAGATTACATCGAATAGATCTCCACAAGAGAGGGGGAGAACTTTGTATTGAGATCCAAAAAGAGATAAGAAGCCATCTAGCTAATAACTATGGACCCGTAGGTCTAAAGTAAACTACTCACACTTCATTGGAGAGGCTATGGTGTTGATGTAGAAGCCCTCCATGATCGATGCCCCCTCCAGCGAAGCTCCAGAAAAGGCCCCAAGATGGGATCTCGTGGATACAGAAAGTTATGACGGTGGAATTAGGGTTTTGGCTCCGTATCTGGTAGTTTGGGGGTACGTAGGTATATATAGGAGGAAGGAGTACGTTAGTGGAGCAACAGGGGGCCCGCGAGGGTGGAGGGCGTGCCTGGGGGGGTAGGCGCGCCCCCTACCTCGTGCCTTCCTTGTTGATTGCTTGGCGTAGGGTCCAAGTCCTCTGGATCATGTTCTTTCCGAAAATCACGTTCCCGAAGGTTTCATTCCGTTCGGACTCCGTTTGATATTCTTTTTCTGTGAAACCCTAAAATAGGCACAAAAAAATAGCAATTCTGGGATAGGCCTCTGTTTAATAGGTTAGTCCCAAAAATAATATAGAAGTGTATAATAAAGCCCAATAATGTCCAAAACAAAATATAATATAGCATGGAACAATAAAAAATTATAGATACGTTGGAGACGTATCACTCCGCACCCCTGTCGACCTCCTTGACGCCCACAAGCTCTGCCATGGCTATCTCCAAAGCTTGGATGCATTCTCCCAGATCCTCGGCAGTCACGATGGCCCAATCAAAGGCCTTATCACGGGCAAGTTCCGTTCCAATGGCAAGGACCGAGCCAAGCTTGACGAGTGGTTCCGATCCCGCTCCATAGATCATCTCGAGAAGCTAAGTTATAACAATGGGCATATGCACTTGTTGCCAACGTCCGTGCTCCGCTTTGCGCCCACGCTACACCTCGCCAAGTTCATGAACTTCCATTCCCCCCCCCTTAATGACGTGCCCGCTCTTTTTCTACCACGACTGAAGCACCTCGAACTCGTCGCCATCCGCATCTCAAAGGATGACATGGAGCGCCTGCTCCGTGGCTATACTGCACTCGAGTTCCTTCATCTTCAGGCGATGAATTGGTTGAGTACCTTGCACATCACCTCCAAGACTCTCCGGACTATTTATGTGTGTTGCTGGTGCTGGCACGAGTGATCACAAAAGGTGGACCACAATATGGTCACCCAGGACACACCTTCACTTGAGAGATTACTTGTAGTTGATCAACAAGGTCCAACAAGAATCAGTGTCATTTTTGTACCGAAATTGGAAGTGGTGGGCTACTCGTCTGTCAAATACTACAACTTTCAAGTACAACCGTCGCCTTATATACCTCTCCTTCTTGATATCATCATTATTTCAAGTTTTGAAGATGTATGTTCGTCTGTCATCCAGCGAAGCTTCACCCAGACTCTGGGCACAGTGAAGGTCTTGGCACTAGAATCTGTCGGCCCGAACCTGGACCAAGTTGTCAGTTGCCTGAGATGCTTTCTATGCCTGAAGAAGTTGTATATCGAGGTGATGTTCCTTTCCTGTTAAATGTTAACCATAAGGGAGTTCAATTTTTCGCACCCTTTCCCAAGTTTACAATGATAATGTACTACGATTTCTGAAGGAATTTTGGAGGATTTTAGGACATACACCCCCACCCCATATTGGTTCCTTCATTCATATGGTTACACGTTCTCTTCTTTTGCAGTGCATATTAGGCCCGGAGGTGGATGATATTTATAACGACAATCACATCGAATGCCTGGATCTGCATCTCTCAAATATTACTTTGAACTCCTACCGAGGGACCCCACCGAAGATTACACTCACCATGTTCTTTCTTGCCAGAGCAAAGGTGCTGAGGGTACTGAGGTTGAGCATGCATTTAATTAGAAAAGATCAATGGTATGATTATCAGAGCCGGCTGGTACTATGGAATGGAAGTGCCTCCAAAAATGCCAAACTTCATATTGGAAGAGCATATGGCAAAGCAATTGGAAGTTATTGTGTCAAACCCATACATAACTAGTCAGCGGTTGATCCCTTTTCAGAAATGACGCAGCTTGCAATGTTTGAATTTGGGCGTTGTAATCTTTGAATTTGAACCTTCTAATATTTATGGTATTTGTTATATTGAACCGTTTCTGTTCTCTTGTCTCAACGCAAACAGTTCATCCGGGTGAACCGCATGTCGTACATCGCACACACCTTGATCTGGCTGACCGTTTCTTTTGTGTTGCCTAATCACAAATAGTTCACCCGAGTGAACTGTATGTTGTACATCGCACACACCTTAATCTGGCTGACCATTTCTTTTGTGTTGCCTAATCACAAACATTTCATCCGAGTGAACCGTATGCTGTACATCGCACACACCTTCATCTGACTGCTTGTTTCTTTTGTTCCTCCTCATCGAAAACGGTTAATTGAACTGAACTGTATGCCCTGAATCGCACACAACTAAAATCTGAATTGTGTTTGATGCATCCATCATCGCAAACGTTTTGCGCCTTTTTTGACGGGTTTTTCACACCACCGTTTGTGATTATTGCATCGCACACAGTTTCGCCGAAGGGTCTCTGACCGTAGTGTCACGTTAGCAGCATCCTGCAGTAGTGATTCCTCATCTATACTCTGGGACTTTGATCTCTCTTCTATTCGGGTTAAATGATTTTGCTAACTCTAACTCTAGGGTCTCGTAAATACTTTCTCCCGGAGAGCCCCTCACTCCAGATGATTTCTTGGTGCACCAGACGATTCTAAAGATACTCTCCGATGTTTTCCCAAGACCCTTGTGCCCTTCATCATTGCGATCCCTACCACCGATAAATCCTTATGGGTAACTACCTAAGTTGTCGTTCATACATTCATCCCTAGTTGTGCTTGTTATTACAAGATGTCCTGAAATACTCTCCGATGTTTCGAGAATTCTTTATGCTTACTGCCCTACAGTTCCTTGATGCATGAATACCCCTATGAATAAATTCCTCACACTTTTCGAGGATTTCTTCATTCCTAGTTGATCAAGTGATTCACAAGATACTTTGAAGTACTAACCGATCTTCCGATAATCCTCTCCAACTATTGCTCTACTAATACTTATCTGCTTGCATTATGGTTACTTCCATACGTCTTGCAATACTCATTAGCATCCTTTGTTATCGTAAATTTTGAGCATTTGATTCGATATGTTTGTGAATGCTCGCAATCATCAATCACAATTAGAATTATTCCCATCGGCTCAAACGTCACCCCGGACATGAGCCGGTGTTCGACAAATCAAACGTTGATTGATTGTCGATCTATGTCTATTCAACTTATCCATTCTTGATGAGAGTGTTTGCTTCTGATCCCTTGACTTGGGAATCATAATTCCTTTGCATTTGAACCTTTAATTAATCAGTTGTTTCTATAATCTGTTCTCCTTGCATTTTTTCTTCTTCTGGTTGAGAACCGTTGCTCACATCAGATCCCTCGTGGACCACCAGATCCTTTGTGGATTTTATCCAACAACATCCTTCATATACAATAACCTTGTGAGCCTTCCCTCGGATACATAATGCCTTGGTAAATTGTATCTTCCATTTCCTCAACCATGCTCTACTTCCGAGCTTGAGTACTCGTGAAGTTTGTGGTATATGTTTCTAAGATGCCCCGATGGGTTGAATCTATGTCTTTCCTAAATCCATGTGAACTCGAAAGTTATGCAGGTTACACTGCTGGCTTTTGTCAGGTAAAATTTGGACACTACAACTTCTTCTGATGCGAGAAGTGAATGGAAAGTTGTGCATTAGAGAAGTGGGAGTCGACCCTGAACCTTTGTGTTCATGCCCATGGACCCGATGTGGAACATATCACGGAAGCTTCTTGTAATAATAATAATTCCATTGTGATAAGTTCGTCCTGTATATGTGTTTGGTCTGTTGCAACTATGGACCCGATGTGGAATGTGATGAGCTTTGAAGTCTCGGTGGAAATCATTCCAGGTAATCACACGACCTCCTCTGGAATCTCTGTATTATTGATACCACTCAGCAGCTTGATCCTTGAGTTGAAACGAAGCAAACTTGACAAAGTCCTCATGCCTGACATTGCTACACTCAAAATGTTTGCAGATATCCACGAGCCAGTCATCGGCGTCTGTGGCCTCGACACAGTTGCTGAAGGACTTCAGCTGGTTTGCGAGGAACTGGTTGAGGGTAGCAAACTGAGGCTGATTGTTTCCTTGGCCTTGCTTTCCTTGGTTGCCTTGCCCTTGGTTGTGCTCTTGCAAGAGTTGCAAAAGCATCTGAGTGTTGGCGTTGGTGGCTACCAGACAGCTTGCCATGCCTCCGGAGGTGGAGGTGGTGGCGGAGGGTCCGGATTCTGACGCGTTGGAGGAGCCATCCTGAAGAGGTTGACATCCGTTAGCATCTTGAAAGACATATATTCAAGCTGAATCAAAGGATTGAAATTGCAACATAAAGTCTTAACATTCGAACAAGGATGAACGAATGAATTCCCAAGTAATCATCACACTTCCATTAAGGTTGAGAAGCCACTTAGATAAAGGTAGATGAATAAAGCAACAAGGTACGGATATGAACAAATAAGTGGTAAGGATTACCCAATCGCAAACCAAATATCCGGGAGAAGAAATACTAGAGCTACATGAATTCCCACCTATAAAACTCCCGAAATTTTCTGGTTATGCCATGAGGTGTTGGGGATACAGGGGAAGCATAATATCTCACCCAAAACTAGCAAATCCTACATCCAGCTGTATCCATCCTTCAACACATAACCAAGAAATCTTCGGAAATCATTTACCTCAACCTTCGAAAAGCATCCGTTATATGAGTTATGGCAATACTCCCGAACTCCCGCCCCAGTACCGGGTGGCGTCGAGGTTATCTCACCAACAACTGCATAAAAGAGATTTTCGATGTCGGCGAACTCAGGTATTCCAGAACTGCAACGATAAAATTGTGACGACAACACCTCAGAGCTCAACTCCCCGGGACACTGCCACAACCCCTAAATGTCAAGAGGCACCAAGAACAATGTTCTCGTCACAAAACCATCGGAACTATTCCAAGATACCCGTGTGATCCTAGAAAAAATTCGTGAAATTTGAGGAGAGAAGAGTCAAAACTCTACGTCAGGAGGCCTCACCAGAGCGACGAAGGGACTGAGGAGTAAAAAGAATCCTACTCTCCGTTATATATAATCCTAAGACTCAAAACATTTTGTTCTAGACACAACAACGTCAGCGATTCGATCAAGCAGGGGGCTCCTAAGTCGGGGAAGGCTCTGATACCAACTTGTAACACCCACAATACGGCTATATTTGCCATGTGTCGAGGCATGACTTAGAGGCATAGCCGCATGGTAGGCATGTCGCAAGAGGGGTAATCTTTACACATATCATGTACTGAATAAGAAAGGGATAAAGAGTTGGCTTACAATCGCCACTTCACACAATACATAAATATTCATACATCATCCAAGGTAAAAACAAAGGTCTGACTACGGAACCAAAATAAGGAAAGACAACCCCAAATGCTAGATCCCCGATCGTCCCAACTGGGCTCCTCTACTGATCATCCAGAAAAGAAACATAGTAACGGCCCAAATCTCGTCGATCTCCCACTTGAGTTCGGTAGTGTCCCCTACTTGAGTTCGAAGACCCGATCAGACTTGGAATCTCAGTTACAAGACATTTCGATAATGGTAAAACAAGACCAGCAAAGCCGCCCGAATGTGCCAACAAATCCCGATAGGAGCTGCACATATCTCGTTCTCAGGGCACACCGGATTGTCCAAGCTTCTGGTAGTCCAACCCATAGTTGCCCCTGGTGGCCACCGGCGGCTGACAAGTTGGACCAACACTTAGAGGAGCACTACCCCGGGGGTTTAAAATAAAGATGACCCTTGAGTCCGCGGAACCCAAGGGAAAAAGGCTTAGGTGGCAAATGGTAAAACCAAGGTTGGGCCTTGCCGGAGGAGTTTTATTCAAGGTGAACTGTCAAGGGGTTCCCATAACACCCAACCGCGTAAGGAACGCAAAATCAAGGAACATAACACCGGTATGACGGAAACTAGGGCGGCAAGAGTGGAACAAAACACCACGCATAAGGCCTAGCCTTCCACCCTTTACCAAGTATATAGATGCATTAAAGTAAATAAGATATAATAATTATATCCCAACAATATCCATGTTCCAACAAGGAACAAACTTCATCTTCACCTGCAACTAGCAACGCTATAAGAGGGGCTGAGCAAAGCGGTAACATAGCCAAACAACGGTTTGCTAGGAAAGGAGGGTTAGAGGCTTGACATGGCAATATGGGAGGCTTGATATAGCAAGTGGTAGGTATCGCGGCATGGCAATAGAGCGAACAACTAGCAAGCAAAGATAGAAGTGATTTCGAGTGTATGGTCATCTTGCCTGCAATGTTCTCAGAGTTTTCGAAACCTTGATCCTTGTTAGCGTACTCAACAGGTTCCTTGATCATGTACTCGTCTCCCGGCTCTACCCAAGGCAAGAACAAAAGCAAAAGACCAACAATCAATCACGGTGCAATGCACAAGCAACATGATGCAAAACATGGCATGAAATGTAAGACATGGTATGCAATGCATATGCGTGCTCTGGAAGGAAAAGAATGATCAAGGCATCGACTTGGCAAACCAAGTGTGCCCCTGGAAAGATGAGATGATTTCGGTCGAAATCAATATAAAGATCACCGGAATCGGAGGCACGGTTTGCAAATGGCAAGCAAAACAAGAATGGCACAATTCTGTGATTAACAGCACGATGCCATCTAAAATGCAACAGGAAACTAAGCTATTGCACTCCAACATAGCAAAAAAGCATATGGCAGTGATGTACAAGTGGTGCTTGACAAAACATAAAAAGTGAGATACGGCTAAATCACACAAGAGCAGGTTCAAACAAGCATGGCAAAAGTGCAAAAGATATCAGCATCACAGACTTGGTGAAAATACTTACATGCCAGGAATAACATCAGGAAGCCATGTTTAGAGCTAGCAAACAACATGCTACAGGAACAGATCATAGCAAACAAAGGCATGGACTGAATTTAATGAATACATAGAACAAAAGTCTCTTACTGATCATGAGCCAAAAAGGCACACAAGATATGATGGCACCCATGTAAACATAGCAAGTTTTATTAGCAGTTTCAGACTTGGCAGAAAACAGAGCATGGCATAAACAGAATTATGAAGGCATGTTTGCGATCTCGAATCACTAAACACAAAGCATTGCATGACAAGATAATCATACTAATAGCAAGAATACATGTTCATGAAGCTAACCATGGCAAGAGCAAGTTCATAGCACGCATGGATCACTAGCAACAACCATCGCAAAATTGATTAACATGTAAACATTCTACGAGGAACATTTTATAGCACAAGTCGAGCAAGATTAAGACATGCTGGGGCACTCCATAATTGAAACAATGTGCGTGGATGGATAGAGCATGACCATATGTCCAAAACACCCTTACTGAAGATACTCAAAACAAGCATGTATCTCAATGTAGCATCATGTTTACATGACATCAAAATAACAACAGGCACAAGACTTAGCAAAATCCTAAGTCCCTGAAAACAGCAATATCACAAAGGCTAATTTGCATGCATGTGCTAGTCACCACATAGATCACAAAAATACATGGCAAGCACCCCTGTAAAGATGGCATGGCATAGTTCAAAACACATGTAGAGCTCATGCCCATATGAAGCACACATCAAATGTGACAAAAATGACAAATCACCCTAAACTGATATGTAGCAGCAGTAAACATTTTATAGCACTCTTGCATCAATGATTTGGGCAACAAGATGGACTCAAACAATCATGCCACAATGGAATGAAATCAAGAGCATATCCCTTTGAACATTTTGATATATAATGTGCATGAAACGGAGCTGCGGTCATGGAGTTATGATGCAATGAACATGGGCATAAAATGTTGTAGGGAAAAGACTTTGAGGAAAAAACGACCTCCGGATCTCAGATCTAGGGTTCGCGGGCACTGTTCACAAGGATGGCCGGATCTTCGCCGGAGTTCGTTGCCACGGTGGCCGGAGCACTTGCCGGCGATGAGGAGGAGCGACGGAGGCGCGGGGCACCGGGCGGAGGGGAGCGCGGCGCAGAGGCGCGGGAGGCGGCGGCGGCCGGCGTTGGATGCAGGTGAGGCGGCGGCCGGCGTTGATGGCGGGGATGGCGTTGGGTGGCGGGGCGGTCGGCGCGCTGGCGAGGGAGGCGGGCGGCGCGCGGGTGAGGTGGCCCAGGCGCGCGAGGGCGCGCGCGGCGGCGTACGGGCCCGCGGGGGTCGGCGATGAGCTCGGCGGGCTTCAGCGGCGGTGGGCGGCGAGGAGCTACGTGGCGGTGCACGAGTGGACGGGGCGTAGCGGCGGACGCGTCCGGCGCCATCCGGACGTGTCTGGCGCGGAGAGAGAGTTGGATCTAGGGTTTTGGACCGCGAATTTGGACGGGGTGCACATATTTATAGCTAGGAGGAGGTAGGAGTGTCCAAATGGGGTGTAGTTTTTTCCCACACGATCGTGATTCGACGACGGAGGAGATGGGAGTGGTTTGGATGGCTTATTGGGCCGTTTTGGAGGGGTGTTAGGCTGCAACACACACGAGGCCTTCACGGTTACCCGGTTAACCGTTAGAGTATCAAACGTACTCCAAATGGCACGAAATTTGACAGGCGGTCTACCGGTGGTGTACCAAGGCCACTTGGAAAATCTCGATCCATTCCGAGAATGTTCAACACCCGCTCACGAAAAGAGACAAGAGGGGTGCGTCGGTGCATGTAGGAGTGTCGGATTGCAAAACGGACAAGAGGGAAAATGCTCGGATGCGTAAGACGAACACGTATGCAAATGAGATGCACATGATGACATGATATGGAATGCATGACATGAACAAAATGCAAAATGGAGAGAAAAACCCAACCACAAAGGGAATCTCATAACTTAAAGCCGAAAATGACAAAAGTCAGAGTTACAAATATGGTAAGTTACATCCGGGGTGTTACACCTTCGTAGGCTCACTGGTCGGTGAGGAGTTGGATGAGATTCATCATGTAATCGAGTTAGTTTTGTTAGGGCATGATCCCTAGTATCCATTATGTTGTTAGATTGATGTTGCGATGACTTTGCCATACTTAATGCTTGACACTTTGGGCCAGGGTGCCATGATTTTAGATCTGAACCATTTATGTTATCATCGTTATATCCATGCTCAAGATCCAATCTTGCAAGTTATATTCACCTACTACGGTTATGATCCGTCAACCCCAGAGTGACAACAACCGGGGCTAGTCCCGGTGATGACCGTAGTTTGAGGAGTTCATGTATTCACTATGTGTTAATGCTTTGTTCTGGATCTCTATTAAAAGGAGGCCTTAATATCCCTTAGTTTCCAATATGTACCCCGCTGCCACGGGAGGGTAGGACAAAAGATTTCATGCAAGTTCTTTTAATAAAACATGTATGGCTATTTATGGAATACATGCCTACATTATATCGATGAACTGGAGCTAGTGTCGTATCGCCCTAGGCTATAACTGTCACATGATGAATATCATCCAACAAGTCACCGGTCCAATGCCTACGAACTTTTCCATATTGTTTCTGCTAAGTTACTAATGCTATCATCACTGTTACACTTGCTACAAAATTCCTGCTATCACTGTTATTGTTATTGTTGCTGCTATCACTACTATCAAAACTATCAAACTACTTTGCTACTGATCACTTTGCTGCAGATAATTAATCTCCAGGTGTGGTTGAATTGACAACTCAACTACTAATACCTTCAAATATTCTTTGGCTCCCCTTGAGTCGAATCTATAAATTTGGGTTGAATATTTACCCTCGAAAACTATTGCGATCCCCTATACTTGTGGGTTATCAAGACCTTTTTCTGGCGCCGTTGCCGGGGAGCACAGCTACATTTGTTGAGTCACTTGGGATTATTATCATATTATCACTATGAAGAATCTGAAGGATCCTAAGACTAAGATATTTCCCTCAAGGACGAGGGGGGTAAGGAACTGACATCCAGTTCTACTTTAGATTCACCTTCTGTTATGAGTAAACTTGCAACACCACCACATGCTTAATTCTGATATGTCGCAAGTTATTGATGATGCTACTACTAATGATAATGCTTATGATGATGCTAGTACCTTGCTTAATGATGATGTGCCACTTGGTGACTTTCTTGATAAACAAATTGCTAGAGTTATATAACATTATGTTCTTGAATCTGATGATGAGCTTCAAACTGAAACTCCTGAAACACCTACTAGAACTAGCCCTCCTAGATATGAATTGCCTAAGGTACCGGAAGGTTATGTTATGAGTGAAGAAGCAACTAGAGATATTCTTGCTTGCAATGATAGAGATGATCTAGAGAAATTATTACACAAGTATAAAGAAAAATCTCTGAATGCTACAATGAAGTGTGATCCTAAGTTTGCTACTTCACCTATCTCTATTGATGACAAGGATTATGAATTCTCTGCTGACCCAGAGTTAATTACTCCGGTTGAATCTGATCCTTTCCATGGTTATGAAACTAAAATTGTTGTGGGACATCTTACTAAGTTGAATGACATAGCCACCCTTTTTACTCATGATGAGAAAACTCGCTGTTACTTTATTCTCAAATTATTTCCTTTCTCATTAAATGGTGATGCTAAATCTTGGTACAATACTCCTGCTCCTGGTTATGTGCGTAGTCCCCAGGATATAATTTATTACTTCTCTGAAAAATATTTTCCTGCTCATATGAAACAAGCTGCCTTATAGGAAATATTTAACTTTGTGCAAACTAAAGAAGAGAGTCTCCCATAAGCTTGGGGGAGGCTTTGCCAGTTAATGCTTTGCTTGATCATCATCTTCAGAAAAATGAAATACATGATATCTTCTATAATGGACTAGCCGATGCTTCTAGGGACTTCCTAGATAGTTGTAATGATTGTGTTTTCACAGAGCGAACTGTTGGAAAAGCTGAAGAATTATTTAATAATATATTGAAAAATTACGATGATTGGACTCTTCCTGAACCACCACCTAAACCCACTTCGAAGAAGAGGGGTATATTATATCTCAGTCATGAAGATATGCAAGAGGCAAAGAAATCTATGAAGGAAAAAGGTACTAAAGCTGAAGATGTTAAAAATTTACCTCCTATTGAAGAAATACATGGGCTTAGTACACCACCAATGCCTAAGGTGGTAGAGGTAAATTCTCTAATGAAGTTCAATGATAATGACAATCCTTACAATATGCATCTTAGCGAATGCCTTTATGAGTTTGAAAACTATATTAGAAAACAAGATCACTTCAATGCAAATGTTATGAAACAACTGAAATACAATTCTGATATGGTTGCTCACTTGAGTGACTTGTTGTTTAGAATATCAAATAATGTTAGAGGTGTTGGAAAACATACTTCTATGGTTCAAACTCAGTTAGAACATGATTTTGATGTTAGAGTTGCAACTAGAGGAGGTAAAATGACTCAGGAACCACTTTATCCCGAGGGGCACCCAAAAAGAATAGAACGGGATTCACATAACCAAGAAATCTTCGGAAATCATTTACCTCAACCTTCGAAAAGCATCTATTATACGAGTTATGGCAATACTCCTGAACTCTCGCCCCAGTACTAGGTGGCGTCGAGGATATCTCACCAACAACTGCATAAAAGAGATTTTCGATGTCGGTGAACTCAGGTATTCCAGAACTGCAACGATAAAATTGTGACGACAATACCTCAGAGCTCAACTCCCCGGGACACTGCCACAACCCCTAAATGTCAGGAGGCACCAAGAACAATGTTCTCGTCACAAAACCATCGGAACTATTCCAAGATACCCGTGTGATCCTAGAAAGAAATTCGTGAAAATTGAGGAGAGAAGAGTCAAAACTCTACGTCAGGAGGCCTCACTAGAGCGACGAAGGGACTGAGGAGTAAAAATAATCCTACTCTCCAATATATATAATCCTAAGACTCAAAAATTTTTGTTCTAGACACAACAACGTCAGTGATTCGATCAAGCAGGCGGCTCCTAAGTTGGGGAAGGCTTTGATACCAACTTGTAACACCCACAATGCGGCTATATCTCCCACGTGTCGGGGCATGACTTAGAGGCATAGCCGCATGGTAGGCATGTCGCAAGAGGGGTAATCTTTACACATCCCATGTACTGAATAAGAAAGGGATAAAGAGTTGGCTTACAATCGCCACTTCACACAATACATAAATATTCATACATCATCCAAGGTACAAACAAAGGTCCGACTACGGAACCAAAATAAAGAAAGACAACCCCAAATGCTAGATCCCTGATCGTCCCAACTGGGCTCCTCTACTGATCATCCAGAAAAGAAACATAGTAACGCCCTGAATCCTCATCGAACTCCCACTTGAGTTCGGTAGGGTCCCCTGCACTGGCATCATTGGCACCTTCATCTGTTTGGAAGTATTTAAGCTTAAGGGTAGGAAAGGGTAGTGAGGTGGAGCTGCAGCAACCACAAGCATGTATGGTGTCTAACTTATGCGAAAGGGAGCGAGAAGAGAAGCAACGCACAGACGAGAAGCTAATAAGTGATCAAGAAGTGATCCTGAAGCTACTTACGTTCAAGCATAACCCAAGACCGTGTTCTCTTCCCGGAATCCACCAAAAAGAGACCATCACGGCTACACACGTGGTTGATTTATTTTAATTAAGTTAAGTGTCAAGTTCTCTACAACCGGATATTTACAAATTCCCATCTGCCCATAACTGCGGGCACGGCTTTCGAAAGTTCATACCCTGCAGGGTGTCCCAACTTTGCCCATCACAAGCTCTCACGGTCAATGAAGGATATTCCTTCTCCCAGGAAGACCCGATCAGACTCGGAATCCCGGTTACAAGACATTTCGACAATGGTAAAACAAGACCAGCAAAGCCGCCCCAATGTGCCAACAAATCCCGATAGGAGCTGCACATATCTCGTTCTCAGGGCACACCGGATTGTCCAAGCTTCTGGTAGTCCAACCCATAGTTGCCCCTGGTGGCCACCGGCGGCTGACAAGTTGGACCAACACTCAGAGGAGCACTGCCCCGGGGGTTTAAAATAAAGATGACCCTTGAGTCCGCGGAACCCAAGGGAAAAAGGCTTAGGTGGCAAATGGTAAAACCAAGGTTGGGCCTTGCCGGAGGAGTTTTATTCAAGGTGAACTGTCAAGGGGTTCCCATAACACCCAACCGCATAAGGAACGCAAATCAAGGAACATAACACCGGTATGACGGAAACTAGGGCGGCAAGAGTGGAACAAAACACCACGCATAAGGCCTAGCCTTTCACCCTTTACCAAGTATATAGATGCATTAAAGTAAATAAGATATAATAATTATATCCCAACAATATCCATGTTCCAACAAGGAACAAACTTCATCTTCACCTGCAACTAGCAACGCTATAAGAGGGGCTGAGCAAAGCGGTAACATAGCCAAACAATGGTTTGCTAGGAAAGGAGGTTTAGAGGCTTGACATGGCAATATGGGAGGCTTGATATAGCAAGTGGTAGGTATCGCGGCATGGCAATAGAGCGAACAACTAGCAAGCAAAGATAGAAGTGATTTCGAGTGTATGGTCATCTTGCCTGCAATGTTCTCAGAGTTGTCGAAACCTTGATCCTCGTTAGCGTACTCAACAGGTTCCTTGATCACGTACTCGTCTCTCGGCTCTACCCAAGGCAAGAACACAAGCAAAAGACCAACAATCAATCACGGTGCAATGCACAAGCAACATGATGCAAAACATGGCATGAAATGTAAGACATGGTATGCAATGCATATGCGTGCTCTGGAAGGAAAAGAATGATCAAGGCATCGACTTGGCAAACCAAGTGTGCCCCTGGAAAGATGAGATGATTTCGGTCGAAATCAATATAAAGATCACTGGAATCGGAGGCACGGTTTGCAAATGGCAAGCAAAACAAGAATGGCACAATTCTGCGATTAACAACACGATGCCATCTAAAATGCAAGAGGAAACTAAGCTACTGCACTCCAACATAGCAAAAAAGCATATGGCAGTGATGTACAAGTGGTGCTTGACAAAACATGAAAAGTGAGATACGGCTAAATCACACAAGAGCAGGTTCAAACAAGCATGGCAAAAGTGCAAAAGATATCAGCATCACAGACTTGGTGAAAATACTTACATGCTAGGAATAACATCAGGAAGCCATGTTTAGAGCTAGCAAACAAGATGCTACAGGAACAGATCATAGCAAACAAAGGCATGTCCTGAATCAACTAAATGCATAGAACAAAAGTCTCTTACTGATCATTAGCCAAAAAGGCACAGAAGATATGATGGTACCCATGTAAACATAGCAAGTTTTATTAGCAGTTTCAGGCTTTGCAGAAAACAGAGCATGGCATAAATAGAATTATGAATGCATCTTTGCGAGCTCGAATCACTCAACACAAAGCATTGCATGACAAGATAAGCATACTAATAGCAAGAATACATGTTCATGAAGCTAACCATGGCAAGAGCAAGTTCATAGCACGCATGGATCACTAGCAACAACCATGGCAAAATTGATTGACATGTAAGCATTCTGCCAGGAACATTTTATAGCACAATTCGAGTAAGATTAAGACATGCTAGGGCACACCATAATTGAAACAATGGGCATGGATGCATAGAGCATAACCATATGTCCAAAACACCCTTATTGAAGATACTCAAAACAAGCATGTATCTCACTGTAGCATCATGTTTACATGACATCAAAATAACAGCAGGCACAAGACTTGGCAAAATCCTAAGTCCCTGAAAATAGCAATATCACGAAGGCTACTTTGCATGCTTGTGCTATTCACCACATAGATCACAAAAATACATGGCAAGCACCCCTGTAAAGATGGCATGGCATAGTTCAAAACACATGTAGATCTCATGCCCATATGAAGCACACATCAAATGTAACCAAAATGACAAATCACCCTAAACTGATAAGTAGCAGCAGTAAACATTTTATAACACTCTTGCATCAATGATTTGGGCAACACGATGGACTCAAACAAGCATGCCGCAATGGAATGAAATGAAGAGCATCTCCCGCTGAACATTTTGATATATCATGCGCATGAAACGGAGCTCCAGTCATGGAGTTATGATGCAATGAACATGGGCATAAAATGTTGTAGGGAAAAGACTGAGGAAAAAACGACCTCCGGATCTCAGATCTAGGTTTTGCGGGCACTGTTCACAAGGATGGCCGGATCTTCGCCGGAGTTCATCACCACGGTGGCCAGAGCACTTGCCGGTGATGAGGAGGAGCGGCGGAGGCGCGGGGCACCGGGCGGAGGGGCGCGCGGCGCGGAGGCACGGGAGGCGGCGGCGGCCGATGTTGGAGGCAGGTGAGGCGGCGGCGGCCGGCTTTGACGGCGGGGACGGAGCTGGGCGGCGGGGCAGTCGACGCGCCGAGGAGGGAGGCGGGCGGCGCGCGGGTGAGGCGGCCCGGGCGCGGGCGGTGGCGTACGGGCCCGCGGGGGCCGGTGATGGGCTCGGTGGGCTTCGGCGGCGGTGGGCGGCATGGAGCCACGTGGCGGCGCGCGAGTGGACGGGGCGCGGCGGCAGACGCGTCCGGCGCCGTCCGGACGTGTCCGGCGCGGAGAGAGAGTTGGATCTAAGGTTTTGGACCGCGAATTTGGACGGGGTGCACATATTTATAGCTAGGAGGAGGTAGGAGTGTCCAAATGGGGTGTAGTTTTCGCCCACACGATCATGATCCAACGATGAAGGACATGGGAGTGGTTTGGATGGCTTATTGGGCCGTTTTGGAGGGGTGTTGGGCTGCAACACAAACGAGGCCTACGCGGTTACCCGGTTAACCGTTGGAGTATCAAACGGACTCCAAATGGCATGAAATTTGGCAGGCGGTCTACCGGTGGTGTACCAAGGCCACTTGGCAAATCTCAGTCCATTCCGTGAATGTTCAACACCCGCTCACGAAAAGAGACAAGAGGGGTGCGCCGGTGCATGTAGGAGTGTCGGATTGCAAAACGGACAACGGGGAAAATGCTCGGATGCATAAGACGAACACGTATGCAAATGAGATGCACATGATGACATGATATGGAATGCATGACATGAACAAAATGCAAAACAGAGACAAAAACCCAACCACGAAGGGAATCTCATAACTTAAAGCCGAAAATGGCAAAAGTCGGAGTTACAAATATGGTAAGTTACATCCGGGGTGTTACAGCACTCCGCCACTACGAAAGGATCTCGTCCCGAGATCTAGGACTGAAAGAAGTCCGGATACTCAGAATGGAGGTGGTCCTCGCGTTCCCAAGTGGCTTCTCGTTCGGAATGGTGTGACCACTTCACTTTCAGAAATTTGATAGACTTGTTGCGAGTCTTGCGCTCGGTTTCTTCAAGAATAGCAGTGGGATTCTCATGATAAGACAGCTCTTCTTGGAGATCAATCTCTTCAAAGTTGATGGTGTGCTCAGGAGTCTTGAAGCACATGCGAAGCTGTGACACGTGAAACACATCGTGCACATTTGCAAAGTTGGACAGAAGCTCAAGTTGATAGGCGAGATCGCCTCTTTTTCCAATGATCTTGAGAGGACCCACGTATCTAGGGGCAAGCTTCCCTTTGATACCGAAGCGACGAGTGCCTTTCATTGGAGAGACGCGGAGGTAGACATGGTCTCCGATCTCGAAAGCCAAGTCATGATGCTTGCTATCATAGTAACTCTTCTGGCGTGATTGCGCGGCTTTGAGATTTTCACGGATGACTTTACACATTTCTTCAGCCTCTGTGATTAAGTCATTGCCAAGAAGTTGGCGTTCACCAGGCTCTGAGCAATTAAGAAGAGTACGACACTTTCTACCATAGAGAATCTCGAATGGGGCCTTGCCCGAGCTTGCTTGGAAGCTGTTGTTGTAGGAGAACTCGGCATATGGAAGACAATCTTCCCACTTCATACCGAAGGAAATGACACAAGCCCTGAGCATATCTTCAATGATTTGATTGACTCGCTCGACTTGGCCACTAGTTTGAGGATGGAAGGCTGTGCTAAAGCGAATGTTGGTGCCCATGGCCTTCTAGAAGAAGTCCCAGAACTTAGAAGTGAAGATGCTTCCAGGATCTGAAGATATCAATTGCGGAATGCCGTGCAAGGAGACAATCCTGGAGGTGTATAGCTCTGCCGGAAGGAAATGAGCCACTTTTGTAAGCTTGTCAATGACAACGAAGATAGCATCATTTCCACGCTTGGACTTGGGAAATCCAGTCACGAAGTCCATCTCAATATGGTCAAACTTCCATTCTGGAATAGCAAGAGGTTGGAGGAGACCAGTTGGCTATTGGTGTTCTGCTTTCACCCTTCTGCAGACATCACATTCATTTACGAATTGAGCAATTTCTCGCTTCATTCAAGTCCACCAATACGACTGCTTGAGGTCATGGTACATCTTCGTACTTCCAGGATGAATGGATAGAAGGGAATTGTGCGCCTCGTTCATAATGACTTTCCGTAGATCACCTTTAGGAACCACAATTCGATCCTTGAAGAATAGAGTATCTTGGTCATCAAGGCGATATCACTTGTACTTGGGTTGGCTCTTGGCAATCCCATTTTTCACCTTCTTCACCATGGAATCTAGGAGTTGTGCCTCACTAATTTGATCTTCCAAAGTAGGAGAGACTCGGAGGTTGGCAAGAAAGCCTTGAGGAACAACTTGGAGATTCAGTTTGCGGAAAGCTTCACAAAGGTCCGGTTGGAAGGGCTTGAGAATCAAATTGCTGCAGTAAGCCTTCCTACAATGACATTGGCCTTGGCTGGAGTATATTCGATACTCGGATTGTATTCTTAAATCATTTCGACCCAACGAGTCTGCCTGAGGTTGAGGTTGGGTTGAGTGAAGATGTACTTGAGGCTCTTATGATCAGTGAAGATGTCCACGTTCCTCCCCACCAAGAGATGTCTCCACGTTAATAATGCATGGACAACTGCCGCCAACTCGAGGTCGTGAATGGGGTAGTTCCTTTCGTTGAGCTTCAACTGGCGAGAGGTATAAACCACAACTTTTTTCTCTTGTATTAACACAGCACCGAGACCTTGCAGGGAGGCATCACAGAAAACTTCGAATGGTTTGGATTCATTAGGAGGAGTCAAGACAGGAGTTGTGACTAACTTCTCTTTGAGGGTGTTGAAAGCAACGTCACATTCAGGCGTCCAGACATACTTTACATGCTTCTGGAGGAAAGAGGCTTTGCAATCTTAGAGAAATTCTCAATGAATCTTCGACAATAGCTTGCAAGCCCAAGAAAACTGCGGAGCTGCTTCACGTTCTGAGGCAGTTCCTAATTCACAATTGCAGACACCTTCTCAGGATTAACAGCGATGCCTTTGGCGGAGATGATATCACCAAGGTAGAGAACCTCATCAAGCCAGAACTCACACTTGGAAAACTTTGCATAGAATTGATGCTCTCTGAGTTTGTCGAGTACCAATCTCAAATGCTTGGCATGATCCTCCTTGTTCTTGGAAAAGACCAAGATGTCATCGAGATACACCAAGATGAAATCATTTGTGTAAGGGTTGAAGATGAAGTTTATCATGCGAGAGAACGTTGGAGGATCATTGACAAGGCCGAAAGACATGATAGTATATTCATAAGAACCATATCTTGTTCTGAATGCTATCTTGGGGATATATTGCTCACGAATGCAAATCCGATGATAACCCATACGGAGGTCAAGCTTGGAGAATACTTGGGCACATTTAAGTTGCTCGAAAAGCTCATTGATGTTGGGAAGTGGGTACTTGTTCTTTATTGTCTTCTTGTTCAATGGATGGTAGTCGACACAGAGTCGGTCCATTCCATCCTTCTTCTTGACAAAAAGAACACCACAACCCCATGGAGATGAACCCGGTCTGATCAGACCCATACGCTCTTGTTCATAGAGTTGTTTCTTCAACTCCTTCAACTCCTCTGGTCCAAGCTTGTAAGGACGTTTGCAAACAGGTTCTGTGCCAGGCTCAAGATCGATAACGAATTCAACTGGCCGGTGAGGAGGCATTCTTGGAAGCTCTTCTGGAAAGACTTCTTGATATTCACAAACGGCTCGAATGTGAGAGATGGCATTCAACTCGCCCTTCTCATTGAGAGAAAACAGTCGAATGGTGTCATCACGAGCGGCATAGATGATCACATCCTCAGAAGAGTGTGTCAATTGAATCTGCCTGGCAGCACAATCAAGCTAAGCCTTGTGCTTAGAAAGCCAGTCCATGCCGAGAATTAAATCAATATCCGAGTCACCAAGAACAATTGGAGAAGACAGAAATTCATAGTTTCCCATCTTGATAGAAACATCCGGAACCATGGAGCTTATGTTCATGCATTTACCAGGAGAGACAACTGCTAACGGTCTAGGCAAAACATGGAAAGGTAACTCATGCTTAGATGCAAATGGTCTTTAGATGAAACTAAGTGATGCACCAGTGTCAAAAAGAACTTTCGCAGGAAAGTCGTTAACAAGAAGATTACCCATGATCACTTCTGAAGAGTCCTCTGCCTGATCTGCGTGGTCAGGCAGAGGACTCTTCAGAAGTGATCATGGGTAATCTTCTTGTTACCCATGATCTGCGTGGTCAAGACAAGACAAGGACCGCATACAAGGAAGATTCCACAAGACTTGGTGGTCAAGACAAGGACTCCTTCCCCACCGACGTATTCGGTTAGGACTCTTGTTATCCTAGGCCTCTGGTGCATTATATAAACCAGGGCCAGGCTAGTTGATAGATATACAATAATCATACCATAGGCTAGCTTCTAGGGTTTAGCCTCTACGATCTCGTGGTAGATCAACTCTTGTAATACTCATATCATCAAGAGCAATCAAGAAGGACGTAGGGTATTACCTCCATCAAGAGGGCCCGAACCTGGGTAAACATCGTGTCCCCTGCCTCCTGTTACCATCCGCCTTAGACGCGTAGTTCGGGACCCCCTACCAGAGATCCGCCGGTTTTGACACCGACATTGGTGCTTTCATTGAGAGTTCCGCTGTGTGATCGACAAAAGGATCAATGGCTCGCCCGTAGGTCAACTGCGACGCCGGCTTCTTTGTCATCGGCTCGGCCGGTCACCTTGGCTGGACCGAGGATTGCGCCCTACCTCCGATCGGATGAGGGCCTTCATCAACATCAACTCCGATCTCTATCAAGATCATGGAGGAATCATCCAGGGAGCCCGGGGGCTCAACATCAACATTGCCCTCGGGCGACCGTGCTGTTTTTCTGGACAGCGAACTTGTATCCGCCACCACCGCCTCCTCAAGTGTCGTTTTAACGATTGCTTCAGTGGAATTGTGCGGAATTGAGTCTACAACAACCCTGAAAAATTTCTGGCAGTCCGCGATATACCGGAGCCCTGTCAAATCTGGACGGGAATCTGGACGAGTTTAGGGCGTGGTGCCCAGCTTTTAGCTAGGATGTCCTTTGAAAGATCCAACCGTTGACCATGCTGAGGAATTCCCATATCTACCACCCCTCAAAATTTCAGCTCGATCCGACCGTCCAAACTTTGGGAACCTTCCGATTAGTGCATCACTTTTTGGATCTGTTTTCTGCACGAAAACGAATCCGACCCAAGTTCGTCTTTTTTATGAACGGGATTTCGGACATCCTTTTTGAAGGAATTTTTGTATGGGGTATTGTGTTTTCTTCCCGAACACATCCCATTAACTTTAAAATCTTTTGAACATGATCTTCACCATCATGCTGGTGTTAAACCAGTCCGGCAATATTGCTCCACGGCTGCCGACCTGCGCTAGACACGTCGTCACTTTGTTGAGCCGAGCTCAAATTCTTCGGATCATCATCTCGGCAAGCCGAACAGGAGTTTGGCATCGCGAAGGATAAATCATCACCAACATCGCCGCCCCACGGATTACACGAAGCGGGCACACCGGCATCGCCGCACGGTCACTTCATCAAGCCGGCATTGACCACGTCATGACCTGCATCGGCAGGGCCGCACTATTGCTTCTTCGAGCCAATTCCCATCACGCCGAACTACTTCAACACCTCAGCTAACATAGCAGCTACAACAACTCCTTACCGGCCTACTCCGTCACCTCGGCTAGACCGGGGACTTGGCTATTTCTTCATCAACATACTCCGGTGACTTCAGCGTCACCAGCCGACCAGCTTCGTCACGTTAGCTGGGCCGAGGGCTTCGCCTCGGAAATCCAACGTTTGCCAGCATCACCAGGCCATCGCTCTATCGCCCATCAGGCAATGGGTGTGCGAATCAATTCTCGATTTTGGGAGTCGCTTTTCTTCGGAATGCTACAGCAAATAAACCAGGTGCTATTAATCCTAACAATTTTTGCTTGTTGGGTTTATTTTTCTTAAGAAATTGTTACTCTGGTTTCTTCCATCATCTGTACACAAGTCTATCAAATGGCGGCCACATTAAAAACGGTCGCGTGGTGGTTCGGTTGTTTTCCATACATAGTTCGGCGAACGCCGCATTCGGAGCCTGGACCGCCCTGCAAATTCAGGCTTTGTCACGCCTTCACTGCGACAGGCTGACACCCTGCATCGACATTGGCTTCAGCGCCAAGCCACAGTTCTTTAAATAAATTATTTTTCCGTAAAGCAATTATGCAAGGATTATATATATATTATTATTATTTCCTGGACCGCACTGTTTTATGTGTGCAGGTAATCGATTTTGACTGCGTTAGGTGGTCACTACTCCGGAGTGCCGAACTCCTTGCTCGGACACCTCGGGCCCGGGGGTTGGGACCTCGGCCATGCCGAGGACTGCGAACCTTGTCGGATCTGTCACAGATCAATGGGCGTCTTCGTCCCGCCAGAAGCCTGAATCGCGTCATCAACACCGAGCACATTAACCAGCTAAGTTGCTTTCATGCTCAAAAACTTTTAGTTTTAAATTTTGTTTGGTTCGACCAAACATTATACTTTTCGGCACAAAGTTGTTTGTGACGAAGTTCCTTGTCAAAACTTTGTTTGTGACGGGCATATTCAAACACCCCGTTTATTTGGGGGCTCCCTTGATGGAGCTTTTCTTCTTGCATATGATTATACTTGTACAGCTTCGTTCCTTGTTCGTGTATTACGCCACAATATGCACCATATTGACCTAAGCGATTTGCAAGCTGGGTTGCCTCGCTCCTGTGTTTACCCCTACATTCTCGATTGTTCGGCTAGGGAGTAAAGAGAGCACCTCTGCGATTGTCACGACTGGGTCATCCGAGCTCTGACCTCAGACTGGGTGAAGCCGAAAGCTAGCACTCTTATTGTTTTCAATCATGGTCTACACACAACGGAACTCATGAGTATAAAAAACCTATTGCACAAGTCTCATAGTAATAATGAGCACCGAAGAAAGGTATCGGTGGGGGTACTATTTTCTTCGAAGATGCTTCTTACACTTCGTCAGTAATATAGCTTAAGTTCCTTGAGCGTGCTTTGTCTGTTACAGCCTTATGGCCTGATTGCCTGGTCATCGGAAACACCGTCGATACTCTCGACTGGTGGAGTACATGACACTTTTCGGCCCTTGGCCGAAGAGGGAGAAGCCGACGGTCGGTTAAGACGCGTTTAAAGTTCGGGTGAACACATATATGATATAAGTACTTTGGTACATACAATCATTATACATAAAATTCTTTTACCCAAGTCACTTGGGGGCTCTTAAAATTTATATGAGTTGTTTTATAGTAAATGTGTTTTCTTCTTGGTCGTTGCAAAGTCTTTTTCTACCGCTCCTTTTTCGACTTGAGTTTATGGTCAATAGCCGGATAGCCTGTCTTCTCTCTGAAAGCCGCTTGAGTTTAGTTTGCTAAACTGACCTCGGAGAAGTACTCCGCCTTTGGGATGAGGAGCTTGAAGCTGTAGGCTGACCCGCGTGAAGTCTTGAGATTGGATGTGTCATGTTAAAGCACGACAAAAGCACAATTTTTTTCCAATTTTCGGATTGGCACCGGACACTTGATCTTGTTCGGACGTCAAGTTTTTACTGACGTTTTTTGGTTTTCCAAGCTTATGGCACTTTCAAACTATTTTTGTGTTTTCAGCACAAGTCTCACAGTGCAACACCGGACACCTTTAGAGATTCGGCAAAAACATTCTCGAATATTGCTATATATGCATCGGATTCGAATTGTGTCTTCGGTCAATAGTTGGGTTGCCCGGCTCCTGCGCTTACCTCCTACGTTCCGCTTTGTTCGGCTAGGTGTGCAAAGGGAGAACCACTGCGATTGTGCTTCCAGCTCACATGGTTAAGCACCTCAGTGGAGAAAGCCGAAAACTGACTGTCACAATAAGCGTAAACTGGTCAGCGATCCGATGACTGTGTTAAATGACGGGCCATTCATAACATTGGCCGAAGTGTTTATGGCTCGACCTCGACAGTCGCCGAACACTACCGGGGGCTAGTAAGTGGCCTCCCAAACTAAATCCTCAATATTTTGCTCTTACATTATAGCTGAGGTTTCATGATCATGCTTCGCATGACAACCCAAAGAAAGGAACCGATAGCGGGACTATTTTCTTTGGAAGACATTTCTTATGTTAAACAATAATATAACATATCTCTCTACATACCTTTGTTTATAAAACCGTATGGCCAGATTTCCTTGTTTGTCGTAAATCTTTGCGCTCACAAAGGCTTTATAAAGTAGGACAAACACTCCTCGGCTACTGGCCGAGGAGGTGGAAGCCGATGGTCGGTCAACAAAGTTTTGTACAATGCGGATCCGAGCATTAATGATGTAAAGTACTTGGATACATAGAATCATTACACATAATTTGTGATTTTACTCTGGATATTGATCCTTAATTCGGCCACCCGTGCCCGCATTAAGGATCGGGGGCTACTGGGCTCCGAGCTTATCATTTACTAATATTAAAGGGGCGTATTGATCCCCTGATCTAGTGTTGCCACCCGACCAATGTGTCGGGGGCTACTGCATTGGCAATCCAGTGCAGAAAATTTATGTGCAATATAGTTTTCGAGGAGATTATGATCCTCAGGTTGGTCGGCCGCACCCAACCTGAGTCTCGAGGACTCTGCACACTGCTTTTTGTGTCCCGAAGTATTCTGCCGAGCTAGGAGTTGATCCTCAGACCAATTTTGCAAATCAGCCAGAGTCTCAGCGGCTACTGGGATCAGCGGTCTTATGTCATCCTTCAGGTGCATCTCGGCTTTTAGACCGATACACACCTTGAGGGCTACTAGCTATATATCCCGGCAGAGTATAAATTGCACCAATAAAAAATATTGACAAAAAATCGGCCCACAGTCGGGGTGGTGCACCACCTCGGAAGCAGTCCGGCATAAAGCTTGGGCGCTAGTGGCTGGCTCCATAGAGGGCATTTCCAGCATTAAGCTTGGCTAAACTCCTTCAACCTTTTTGAACCAAGGTGATTTATGACACCTCGGATATAGTTCGGCATTGGGGCTCGGATACAGTCCGACGTTGGAGCTTGGACACAGTCCGGCGTTGGAGCTCGGATACATTTTGGCGTTGGAGCTCGGAAGCAGTCCGGCATTGGTGCTCGGCTGCAAAAGATACCTCGAATGCAGTCCGACGTTAGAGCTCGGACGGAAGAGGACACTGCCTCCCGGGAACAAATTCAAACCCGAGGTGTGGCATAAAAATAAAAAGGCATTGATAAAGGCCGGAAACTTAAAGGGGCTCCTCGGATACCCGACGTGTAAACTCGTCGAATGCATTTCGGCGATCCTCAAGATCGAAGATGAGAAGATTTGTCGAACCAGTTTTCAAGACCGACAACTGAAGATGAACGACAGTTCGGAAGAATCGAGGAGCATCCCTAACTTGAAGACCGGTTCAGGGGGCTACTGACGGTGTCCTGGACTAGGGGGTACTCACCACGTCATCTCCCGATCTGTTAGATTAGGCCGAGGACCCCCATGGCCGTATACTCATGGGCCAGTTCGGACAGCTGCCGCATACAAGGAAGATTCCACAAGACTTGGTGGTCAAGACAAGGACTCCTCCCCCACTGGCGTATTCGGCTAGGACTCTTGTTATCCTAGGCCTCTGGTCCATTATATAAACCAGGGCCAGGCTAATCGATAGTTATACAACAATCATACCATAGGCTAGCTTCTAGGGTTTAGCCTCTACGATCACGTGGTAGATCAACTCTTGTAATACTGATATCATCAAGATCAATCAAGCATGACGTAGGGTATTACCTCCATCAAGATGGCCCGAACCTGGGTAAACATCGTGTCCCCTACCTCCTATTACCATCCGCCTTAGATGCACAGTTCGGGACCCCCTACCAGAGATCCGCCGGTTTTGACACCGACATTGCCCTTTCTGCTGACACTTGTTGCAAGTAACCTCTGAGAGCGGACGGTGATAAGGAGCACTTGACCTTGGAGTATGAGACTGAGCTTTGTGCTGATAGGCTGGGTTGGGTGCGTGGGAAGATCCATTGCCACCTTTACTCTTCTGCTAGTAGGGCTGACGAAACGGAGGAGGAGGAGGCAACCAAAACTTCTGTTGCTTAGCTGCACTTGAGTTGAAGAAGAAGATTGAACTGCATCCCTGACTCTCTTCTTAGATGCCTCACACTTGAGCTGGGCAGCTTCTTGCTTTAGTGCCATGTTGTAGAATTGATCAAACTCAGTCGGCTCAAGAAGCACGAGAGCTAATTGCAGATCTTCTCTGAGGCCACCTCTAAATTGATAAATCATGCTCTTTTCATCAGGGACGTCTTGTTTAGCAAAGCGAGCGAGTTTCTGAAACTGGATATTGTATTGATACACATACATGCTGCCTTGCTTGAGATTGCGGAACTCCACACGCTTGCTCTCAACAACACTTTGTGGAATGTGATGAGCTTTGAAATCTCGGCGGAAATCATTCCAGGTAATCACATGACCTCCTGTGGAATCTCTGTATTGTTGATACCACTCAGCAGCTTGATCCTTGAGTTGAAACGAAGCGAACTTGACAAAGTCCTCAGGCCTGACATTGCTACACTCAAAATGTGTGCAGATATCCACGAGCCAGTCGTCGGCGCCTGTGGCCTCGACACAGTTGCTGAAGGACTTCGCCTGGTTTGCGAGGAACTGGTTGAGGGTAGTAAACTGAGGCTGATTGTTGCCTTGGCCTTGATTTCCTTGGTTGCCTTTCCCTTAGTTGCGCTCTTGCAAGAGTTGCAAAAGCATCTGAGTGTTGGCGTTGGTGGCTGCCACGACAGCTTGCCATGCCTCCGGAGGTGGAGGTGGTGGCGGAGGGTCCAGATTCTGACGCGTTGGAGGAGCCATCCTGAAGAGGTTGACATCTGTTAGCATCTTGAAAGACATATATTCAAGCTGAATCAAAGGATCGAAATTGAAACATAAAGTCTTAACATTCGAACAAGGATGAACGAATGAATTCCCAAGTAATCATCACACTTCCATTAAGGTTGAGAAGCCACTTAGATAAAGGTAGATGAATAAAGCAACAAGGTACGGATATGAATAAATAAGTGGTAAGGATTACCCAATCGCAAACCAAATATCTCGGAGAAGAAATACTAGAGCTACATGAATTCCCACCTATAAAACTCCCGAAATTTTCTGGTTATGCAATCAGGTGTTGGGGATACAAGGGAAGCATAATATCTCACCCAAAACTAGAAAATCCTACATCTAGCTGTATCCATCCTTCAACACATAACTAAGAAATCTTCGGAAATCATTTACCTCAACCTTCGAAAAGCATCTGTTATACGAGTTATGGCAATACTCCTGAACTCTCGCCCCAGTACTAGGTGGCGTCGAGGATATCTCACCAACAACTGCATAAAAGAGATTTTCGATGTCGGTGAACTCAGGTATTCCAGAACTGCAACGATAAAATTGTGACGACAACACCTCAGAGCTCAACTCCCCGGGACACTGCCACAACCCCTAAATGTCAAGAGGCACCAAGAACAATGTTCTCGCCACAAAACCATCGGAACTATTCCAAGATACCCGTGTGATCCTAGAAAGAAATTCGTGAAAATTGAGGAGAGAAGAGTCAAAACTCTACGTCAGGAGGCCTCACTAGAGCGACGAAGGGACTGAGGAGTAAAAAGAATCCTACTCTCCAATATATATAATCCTAAGACTCAAAAAAATTTGTTCTAGACACAACAACGTTAGTGATTCGATCAAGCAGGCGGCTCCTAAGTTGGGGAAGGCTTTGATACCAACTTGTAACACCCACAATGCGGCTATATCTCCCATGTGTCGAGGCATGACTTAGAGGCATAGCCGCATGGTAGGCATGTCGCAAGAGGGGTAATCTTTACACATCCCATGTACTGAATAAGAAAGGGATAAAGAGTTGGCTTACAATCGCCACTTCACACAATACATAAATATTCATACATCATCCAAGGTACAAACAAAGGTCCGACTACGGAACCAAAATAAAGAAAGACAACCCCAAATGCTAGATCCCTGATCGTCCCAACTGGGCTCCTCTACTGATCATCCAGAAAAGAAACATAGTAACGCCCTGAATCCTCATCGAACTCCCACTTGAGTTCGGTAGGGTCCCCTGCACTGGCATCATTGGCACCTTCATCTGTTTGGAAGTATCTGTGAGTCACGGGGACTTAGCAATCTCACACCCTCGTGATCAAAACTATTTAAGCTTAAGGGTAGGAAAGGGTAGTGAGGTGGAGCTGCAGCAAGCACTAGCATGTATGGTGTCTAACTTATGCGAAAGGGAGCGAGAAGAGAAGCAACGCACGAACGAGAAGCTAATAAGTGATCAAGAAGTGATCCTGAAGCTACTTACGTTCAAGCATAACCCAAGACCATGTTCTCTTCCCGGAATCCACCGAAAAGAGACCATCACGGCTACACACGTGGTTGATTTATTTTAATTAAGTTAAGTGTCAAGTTCTCTACAACCGGATATTTACAAATTCCCATCTGCCCATAACTGCGGGCACGGCTTTCGAAAGTTCATACCCTGCAGGGGTGTCCCAACTTTGCCCATCACAAGCTCTCACGGTCAATGAAGGATATTCCTTCTCCCAGGAAGACCCGATCAGACTCGGAATCCTGGTTACAAGACATTTCGACAATGGTAAAACAAGACCAGCAAAGCCGCCCAAATGTGCCAACAAATCCCGATAGGAGCTGCACATATCTCGTTCTCAGGGCACACCGGATTGTCCAAGCTTCTGGTAGTCCAACCCATAGTTGCCCCTGGTGGCCACCGGCGGCTGACAAGTTGGACCAACACTCAGAGGAGCACTGCCCCGGGGGTTTAAAATAAAGATGACCCTTGAGTCCGCGGAACCCAAGGGAAAAAGGCTTAGGTGGCAAATGGTAAAACCAAGGTTGGGCCTTGCCGGAGGAGTTTTATTCAAGGTGAACTGTCAAGGGGTTCCCATAACACCCAACCGCGTAAGGAACGCAAAATCAAGGAACATAACACCGGTATGACGGAAACTAGGGCGGCAAGAGTGGAACAAAACACCACGCATAAGGCCTAGCCTTCCACCCTTTACCAAGTATATAGATGCATTAAAGTAAATAAGATATAATAATTATATCCCAACAATATCCATGTTCCAACAAGGAACAAACTTCATCTTCACCTGCAACTAGCAACGCTATAAGAGGGGCTGAGCAAAGCGGTAACATAGCCAAACAACGGTTTGCTAGGAAAGGAGGGTTAGAGGCTTGATATAGCAAGTGGTAGGTATCGCGGCATGGCAATAGAGCGAACAACTAGCAAGCAAAGATAGAAGTGATTTCGAGTGTATGGTCATCTTGCCTGCAATGTTCTCAGAGTTGTCGAAACCTTGATCCTTGTTAGCGTACTCAACAGGTTCCTTGATCATGTACTCGTCTCCCGGCTCTACCCAAGGCAAGAACACAAGAAAAAGACCAACAATCAATCACGGTGCAATGCACAAGCAACATGATGCAAAACATGGCATGAAATGTAAGACATGGTATGCAATGCATATGCGTGCTCTGGAAGGAAAAGAATGATCAAGGCATCGACTTGGCAAACCAAGTGTGCCCCTGGAAAGATGAGATGATTTCGGTCGAAATCAATATAAAGATCACCGGAATCGGAGGCACGGTTTGCAAATGGCAAGCAAAACAAGAATGGCACAATTCTGCGATTAACAGCACGATGCCATCTAAAATGCAACAGGAAACTAAGCTACTGCACTCCAACATAGCAAAAAAGCATATGGCAGTGATGTACAAGTGGTGCTTGACAAAACATGAAAAGTGAGATACGGCTAAATCACACAAGAGCAGGTTCAAACAAGCATGGCAAAAGTGCAAAAGATATCAGCATCACAGACTTGGTGAAAATACTTACATGCCAGGAATAACATCAGGAAGCCATGTTTAGAGCTAGCAAACAACATGCTACAGGAATAGATCATAGCAAACAAAGGCATGGACTGAATGTAATGAATACATAGAACAAAAGCCTCTTACTGATCATGAGCCAAAAAGGCACACAAGATATGATGGCACCCATGTAAACATAGCAAGTTTTATTAGCAGTTTCAGACTTGGCAGAAAACAGAGCATGGCATAAACAGAATTATGAAGGCATGTTTGCGAGCTCGAATCACTAAACACAAAGCATTGCATGACAAGATAATCATACTAATAGCAAGAATACATGTTCATGAAGCTAACCATGGCAAGAGCAAGTTCATAGCACGCATGGATCACTAGCAACAACCATCGCAAAATTGATTAACATGTAAACATTCTACGAGGAACATTTTATAGCACAAGTCGAGCAAGATTAAGACATGCTGGGGCACTCCATAATTGAAACAATGTGCATGGATGGATAGAGCATGACCATATGTCCAAAACACCCTTACTGAAGATACTCAAAACAAGCATGTATCTCAATGTAGCATCATGTTTACATGACATCAAAATAACAACAGGCACAAGACTTAGCAAAATCCTAAGTCCCTGAAAACAGAAATATCACAAAGGCTAATTTGCATGCATGTGCTAGTCACCACATAGATCACAAAAATACATGGCAAGCACCCCTGTAAAGATGGCATGGCATAGTTCAAAACACATGTAGAGCTCATGCCCATATGAAGCACACTTCAAATGTGACAAAAATGACAAATCACCCTAAACTGATATGTAGCAGCAGTAAACATTTTATAGCACTCTTGCATCAATGATTTGGGCAACAAGATGGACTCAAACAATCATGCCACAATGGAATGAAATCAAGAGCATCTCCCTTTGAACATTTTGATATATAATGTGCATGAAACGGAGCTGCGGTAATGGAGTTATGATGCAATGAACGTGGGCATAAAATGTTGTAGGGAAAAGACTTTGAGGAAAAAACGACCTCCGGATCTCAGATCTAGGGTTCACGGGCACTGTTCACAAGGATGGCCGGATCTTCGCCGGAGTTCATTGCCGCGGTGGCCGGAGCACTTGCCGGCGATGAGGAGGAGCGGCGGAGGCGCGGGGCACCGGGCGGAGGGGAGCGGGGCGAGGAGGCGCGGGAGGCGGCGGCGGACAGCATTGGATGTAGGTGAGGCGGCGGCCGGCGTTGACGGCGAGGATGGCGTTGGGTGGCGGGGCGGTCGACGCGCCGGTGAGGGAGGCGGGCGACGCGCGGGTGAGGCGGCCCGGGCTGGCGAGGGCGCGCGCGGCGGCGTACGGGCCCGCGGGGGTCGGCGATGAGCTCGGAGGGCTTCAGCGGCGGTGGGTGGCGAGGAGCTACATGGAAGCGCGAGTGGACGGGGCGTAGCGGCGGACGCGTCCGGCGCCGTCCGGACGTGTCTGGCGCGGAGAGAGAGTTGGATCTAGGGTTTTGGACCGCGAATTTGGACGGGGTGCACATATTTATAGCTAGGAGGAGGTAGGAGTGTCCAAATGAGGTGTAGTTTTTTCCCACACGATCGTGATCCGACGACGGAGGAGATGGGAGTGGTTTGGATGGCTTATTGGGCCGTTTTGGAGGGGTGTTAGGCTGCAACACACACGAGGCCTTCACGGTTACCCGGTTAACCGTTAGAGTATCAAACGGACTCCAAATGGCACGAAATTTGACAGGCGGTCTACCGGTGGTGTACCAAGGCCACTTGGAAAATCTCGATCCATTCCGAGAATGTTCAACACCCGCTCACGAAAAGAGACAAGAGGGGTGCGTCGGTGCATGTAGGAGTGTCGGATTGCAAAACGGACAACGGGGAAAATGCTCGAATGTGTAAGACGAACAGGTATGCAAATGAGATGCACATGATGACATGATATGGAATGCATGACATGAACAAAATGCAAAATGGATAGAAAAACCCAACCACAAAGGGAATCTCATAACTTAAAGCCGAAAATGACAAAAGTCAGAGTTACAAATATGGTAAGTTACATCCGGGGTGTTACACCTTCGTAGGCTCACTGGTCGGTGAGGAGTTGGATGAGATTCATCATGTAATCGAGTTAGTTTTGTTAGGGCATGATCCCTAGTATCCATTATGTTCTTAGATTGATGTTGCGATGACTTTTCCATACTTAATGCTTGACACTTTGGGCCAGGGTGCCATGATTTTAGATCTGAACCATTTATGTTATCATCGTTATATCCATGCTCAAGATCCAATCTTGCAAGTTATATTCACCTACTACGGTTATGATCCGGCAACCCCAGAGTGACAACAACCGGGGCTAGTCCCGGTGATGACCGTAGTTTGAGGAGTTCATGTATTCACTATGTGTTAATGCTTTGTTCTGGCTCTCTATTAAAAGGAGGCCTTAATATCCCTTAGTTTCCAATATGTACCCCGCTGCCACGGGAGGGTAGGACAAAAGATTTCATGCAAGTTCTTTTAATAAAACATGTATGGCTATTTATGGAATACATGCCTACATTATATCGATGAACTGGAGCTAGTGTCATATCGCCCTAGGCTATAACTGTCACATGATGAATATCATCCAACAAGTCACCGATCCAATGCCTACGAACTTTTCCATATTGTTTTTGCTAAGTTACTAATGCTATCATCATTGTTACACTTGCTACAAAATTACTGCTATCACTGTTATTGTTATTGTTGCTGCTATCACTACTATCAAAACTATCAAACTACTTTGCTACTGATCACTTTGCTGCAGATAATTAATCTCCAGGTGTGGTTGAATTGACAACTCAGCTACTAATACCTTCAAATATTCTTTGGCTCCCCTTGAGTCGAATCTATAAATTTGGGTTGAATATTTACCCTCGAAAACTATTGCGATCCCCTATACTTGTGGGTTATCAAGACCTTTTTCTGGCGCCGTTGCCGGGGAGCACAGCTACATTTGTTGAGTCACTTGGGATTATTATCATATTATCACTATGAAGAATCTGAAGGATCCTAAGACTAAGATATTTCCCTCAAGGACGAGGGGGGGTAAGGAACTGACATCCAGTTCTGCTTTAGATTCACCTTCTGTTATGAGTAAACTTGCAACACCACCACATGCTTAATTCTGATATGTCGCAAGTTATTGATGATGCTACTACTAATGATAATGCTTATGATGATGCTAGTACCTTGCTTAATGATGATGTGCCACTTGGTGACTTTCTTGATAAACAAATTGCTAGAGTTATATAACATTATGTTCTTGAATCTGATGATGAGCTTCAAACTGAAACTCTTGAAACACCTACTAGAACTAGCCCTCCTAGATATGAATTGCCTAAGGTACCGGAAGGTTATGTTATGAGTGAAGAAGCAACTAGAGATATTCTTGCTTGCAATGATAGAGATGATCTAGAGAAATCATTACACAAGTATAAAGAAAATTCTCTGAATGCTACAATGAAGTGTGATCCTAAGTTTGCTACTTCACCTATCTCTATTGATGACAAGGATTATGAATTCTCTGCTGACCCAGAGTTAATTACTTCGGTTGAATCTGATCCTTTCCATGCTTATAAAACTAAAATTGTTGTGGGACATCTTACTAAGTTGAATGACATAGCCACCCTTTTTACTCATGATGAGAAAACTCGCTATTACTTTATTCTCAAATTATTTCCTTTCTCATTAAATGGTGATGCTAAATCTTGGTACAATACTCCTGCTCCTGGTTATGTGCGTAGTCCCCAGGATATGATTTATTACTTCTCTGAAAAATATTTTCCTGCTCATATGAAACAAGCTGCCTTATAGGAAATATTTAACTTTGTGCAAACTAAAGAAGAGAGTCTCCCATAAGCTTGGGGGAGGCTTTGCCAGTTAATGCTTTGCTTGATCATCATCTTCAGAAAAATGAAATACATGATATCTTCTATAATGGACTAGCCGATGCTTCTAGGGACTTCCTAGATAGTTGTAATGATTGTGTTTTCACGGAGCGAACTATTGGAAAAGCTGAAGAATTATTTAATAATATATTGAAAAATTATGATGATTGGACTCTTCCTGAACCACCACCTAAACCCACTTCGAAGAAGAGGGGTATATTATATCTCAGTCATGAAGATATGCAAGAGGCAAAGAAATCTATGAAGGAAAAAGGTACTAAAGCTGAAGATGTTAAAAATTTACCTCCTATTGAAGAAATACATGGGCTTAGTACACCACCAATGCCTAAGGTGGTAGAGGTAAATTCTCTAATGAAGTTCAATGATAATGACAATCCTTACAATATGCATCTTAGCCAATGCCTTTATGAGTTTGAAAACTATATTAGAAAACAAGATCACTTCAATGCAAATGTTATGAAACAACTGAAATACAATTCTGATATGGTTGCTCGCTTGAGTGACTTGTTATTTAGAATATCAAATGATGTTAGAGGTGTTGGAAAACATACTTCTATGGTTCAAACTCAGTTAGAACATGACTTTGTTGTTAGAGTTGCAACTAGAGGAGGTAAAATGACTCAGGAACCACCTTATCCCGAGGGGCACCCAAAAAGAATAGAACGGGATTCACAAAGGAACAACATCACTACACCTAGTCCTTCTAAAAGGAAAAAGAAGAAAAAAATGATAGGACTTTGCATGCTCCTAGTGAACCTGAAATAGGAAAACCTCCTGACATTGATAAAGAAACTTCTATCTCAGATGCTGAAACTCACTCTGGTAATGAACATTCACCTAGTGATAATGAAAAAGATAATTTTGATGTTCATGAAGACTCTCAACCTGAAAATAATAAAGAACCAGACAATGATGTTGAGATAGAACCACCTGTTGATCTTGATAACCCACAACCCAAGAACAGAAGGTATGATAAAAGGGACTTTGTGGCTAGGAAACACGGTAAAGAAAGAGAACCGTGGGTTCAAAAACCTATGCATTTTCCACCCAAGTCAACTAAAAAGAATGATGATGAAGAATTTGAACGCTTTGCTGAAATGTTGAGGCCATTCTTTTTGCGTACTCGCTTGACTGATATACTAAAAATGCCTCCTTATGCAAAGTATATGAAAGACATCATCACTAATAAGAGAAAAATACCAGAAGCTGAAATCTCCACTATGCTTGCTAATTATATTTTTAAAGATGGAATACCTAAAAAACTTGAAGATCCAGAAATACCAACTATACCTTGCTCCATCAAAAAGAATTGTGTGAAAACTGCTTTGTGTGATTTAGGAGCTGGTGTTAGTGTTATGCCTTTCTCTTTATATAGAAGACTTGATATGAATAAACTCACACCTACTGAAATATCTTTGCAAATGGTTGATAAATCAACTGCCGTACCTATCGGTATCTGTGAGGATGTGCCCGTTGTTGTTGCTAATGTTACTATTTTGACTGACTTTGTTATACTTGAGATGCCCGAGGACGACAACATGTCGATTATCCTTGGTAGACCCTTCTTGAATACTGCAGGGGCTGTTATTGATTGCAATAAAAGCAAGGTCACTTTTCATATCAATGGTAATGAGCATACGGTGCACTTTCCAAAGAAACAATTCCAAGTGAATGGTATTAATGTTATTGAAAAATCTCCGACAATCACTACTGGAAGTTTTCAAGTACCTTTACCTACTATCAAAAATAAATATGAAATGCTTATTGTTGGGGACATTCATATCCCCATTGAGGTAACTTAGTGATTTATGAAAGTTCTTCGGTTTCATGCTAATCGAAAGTGGTTGTTAATAAGACCTGATGAACCTTATTAATGGATCATTTTTAGAGGTATGAAGTTGATGAATTTAGTTAGCACTACCTTCTATCCCTACCTTTTGTTTTTTGGTTTTATTAGTCAAATAAAATAAAATGACATGTTTTGACAGTTTTCTGAATTTTCCATGCGATAAAAAATGACCCAAAAATAAAAGTTCTCATAATGCCCTGAAAATTTAATACAATTTTTCTGAATATTTAAGAATTTTTGGTGCAAGTAATATCAGAGGGAGGTGCACCAGGTGGGTACAACCCACCTGGGCGCGCCAGCACCCCCATGCACGCCATGGTGGGTTGTGGTCCCCACGTGCCCCCCCCTCACTTATAGCCACCCTTTTTACTCATGATATGAAACTGAACCAAGCTTGGGGGAGGCTTTGCCAATTACTTAATGCTTTGCCTGATCATCCTCTTAAGAAAAATGAAATACTTGATATCTTCTATAATGGACTAACCGAAGCTTCTAGGGACTTCCTAAATAGTTGTGCTGGTTGTGTTTTCAGCGAACGAACTGTTGGACAAGCTAAAGAAATATTGAATAACATATTGAAAAATTATGATGATTGGACTATTCCTGAACCACCGCCTAAACCCACTCTGAAGAAGAGGGGTATATTATATCTCAATCCTGAAGATATGCAAGAGGCAAAGAAATCTATGAAGGAAAAAGGTATTAAAGCCAAGGATGTTAAAATTTTACCTCCTATTAAAGAAATACATGGGCTTAATACACCACCACTGCCTAAGGTGTAGAGGTAAATTCTCTTATGAAGTTTAATGATAGTGATAATCCTCACAATATGCATCCTAGCCAATGCCTTTATGAGTTTGAAAACTACATTAGGAAATAAGATCACTTCAATGCAAATGTTATGAAACAATTGAAATATAATTCTGATATGATTGCTCGCTTGAGTGACTTGTTATTTAGAATATCAAATGACGTTAGAGGTGTTGGAAAGCATGCTTCTATGGTTCAAACTCAATTAGAACAAGTTGCTAAATCACAAAGAGAATTGGTTGATGAAATGAATCATAATATGCATGACTTTGTTTTTAGAGTTGCAACTAGAGGAGGTAAAATGACTCAGGAACCACTTTATCCTGAGGGACACCCAAAAAGAATTGAACAAGATTCACAAAGAGCTAACGCTAGTGTGCGTAGTCCTTCTATAAAGAAAAATAAAAAGAAAAATGATAGGACTTTGCACACCTCTAGTGAACCTGAAATAGAGAAACCTCCTGATAATGATAATGAAACTTCTATCTCTGATGCTGAAACTCAATCTGGTAATGAACACTCACCTAATGATAATGAAAAATATAATGATGAGTTTCATGAAGACTCTCAACCAACCAATGAAAAAGAACCAGATAATGATGTTGAGATAGAACCACCTGTTGATCTTGATAACCCACAACCTAAAAATAAAAGATATGACAAAAGAGACTTTGTTGCTAGAAAACATGGTAAATAAAGAGAACCGTGGGTTAAAAAACCTATGCCTTTTCCACCCAAGTCAACTAAAAAGAATGACGATCAAGAATTTGAACGCTTTGCTGAAATGTTGAGGCCAGTCTTTTTGCGTACTCGCTTGACTGATATCTTGAAAATGCCTCCATATGCAAAATATATGAAAGACATCATCACAAATAAGAGAAAAATACCGGAAGCTAAAATCTCCACTATGCTTGCTAATTATACTTTCAAAGATGGAGTACCTAACAAACATGGGGATCCGGGAATACCAACTATACCTTGCTCTATCAAAAAGAATTATGTGAAAACTGCTTTGTGTGATTTAGGAGCTGGTGTTAGTGTTATGCCTTTCTCTTTTTATAAAAGACTTGACTTGAATAAACTCACACCTACTGAAATATCTTTGCAAATGGCTGACAAATCAACTGCCATGCCTATCGATATCTGTGAGGATGTGCCCGTTGTTGTTGCTAATGTTACTATTTTGACTAACTTTGTTATACTTGAGATGCCCGAGGACGACAACATGTCGATTATCCTTTGTAGACCCTTCTTGAATACTGCAGGGGTTGTTCTTGATTGCAATAAAAGCAAGGTCACTTTTCATATTAATGGTAATGAGCATACGGTGCACTTTCCAAAGAAACAATTCCAAGTGAATGATGTTGACACACGAACACGTCACGTGTACCCTCGACGCCGGGGGTGATGCACCGCAGCTCACGTCGAAGGAGACCCGACCGACAGCGCGATACGCAAGACAGTCAGCGGGCGCTTTTGAAGACCGAAACCCCACACGCCCGGGAGGGACCCCGTCAGGGAGTGCGGCAGCTATGGGCTGCCCTAGGTCGATTCGCTCGCCCCTAGAGCCTCGTGGATCGCTGCCCTCCACTGCGAAGAACGAACGAATAACGAGAAAGAAAGATACAAGGGTAGGGGATAAAGATAGATGAACACAAAAGTGTAATAGATTGATTGGTTCAATTGGTGTTGTTCAATCGGCCATCACCCCCAACATATATAAGAGGCGGCTGGACTTCCCGTACAAGCAAAGGATTCATCTAGGCTTTCCTTACAAAAAATTACATCAATTCACGTCCTAGAGTCCTAATTCTATTCCAACTCAGATTCAGTCTGAATCTGGCCCAACTTCTGTCTTCCTCCTTGCGCGGGCCGCCGAGCTTGCATATGACCTCCGATCAAGACGGCCCAAATATGAAACTTGTGCGCCTCGATGAGACGAACAATTCTTATGTTGAACACTTTTCCAAATAAGACCGGCTTGAATATTCTACGAAGCCATCTTTAATATCCAGTCGGACTCAGTCATGTAACGGACTGGATTGTCCGAGTCTCGTAGTGAACTTATAGGCCGTATAATATCTCAGATGATAATGACTCCAAAACCAAAGTTCACCGTTTTGACGATGCGCACAACTTCGGTGTTGATCACTTTTCCATCCGAGGTCATCTGGATTACCTTTCGGGCACATCTTCAGTTTCACTCGGATCCGAGCTCATCCACTCGGATATTAGAGTTTTTCGTCCGACTGGACCTTTTCACTCGGATGTTAGATTCTTTCACTCGGATGACTATAATTTCACTCGGAAGACAATCTTTCACTCGGAAGACAATCTTTCACTCGGAAGACAATCTTTCACTCGGATGACTATAATTTCACTCGGAAGACAATCTTTCACTCAGATGACTATATTTCACTCGGAAGGTAATATCTTACTCGAATGTCAAGTTTTCATTCCGACGGTAATCTTTTCACTCGGAATAACTTCACTCGGATGATAATTTCACTCGGATTACTATATTTTCACTCGGAAGCCAATCTTTTACTCGATCGGTAAGTTTTCACTCGACCTTTTACTCGATCGGTAGGTTTTCACTCGGATGGTAAACTTTTCACTCAGATTTCCTGACTGAAAACACAGCCTGATCTTGATTTGCCTCTCCAGGTTGCATACGATCTCGGATTGAGACAAATTTTATATGAAAAACGATCGGCTCGACGAGACAAAACTTTTTCGTGTTGAAGGTTTTTCGATTCAAGGCCTTCTTGATGGCCGAATTACTCGCGCAATCTATCAGACAAGTGTCTAGCACCTCGCGCCATATTTCCGTTGAGGTTCGGTCTGCAGTGTATTGCCTCTAACTTTTGCATATGAACTCGGATTGAGATGATTTATATATCAGAATCGATTGGCTCGACGAGACGAAGACAATTCATTAAGAGTGCTCCTTCATCCGAGGTCATCTGGAAGACGTGATTGGCCAAAAACCACTCAAAACATTGAATTATGACACTCAGAGTATAGTTTCGGTCCGTAAGATAAGGTCGAATGAATATAACCGAAACATCAAAATTGTTCCACTCGGCGACGTGAATCTTTTCATGCTGAAACCCCGTTCACTCGAGACAATCTTCATTACAATCTATATCTTGCAAAAATCAGGTGTCAACACATGCCCCCCTGTTTTCTGGCAGAGCTTGCGTGCCAGAAAATACCTTGCTTAGGGTAATGTTTAAGCACGATGTCAACACTCCATCGGCTGTGCATGTTGAGTATGATAATTTTAATCATCCATATGCTCATGTTTGTTGCTTCTTCGGTAGAGCCTCTTGGATAATAGTTGTCTGAAAACAACAATTGGATGTCACAAAGTCTTCCACGTAAGTTTCTTATGTCAATCCGGACCTTGCATTTGTCCAAGCATTCACTGGGAATATTAGAACCCTTCAACGAAGATAGTTGCCGAACGATTATGACCATGCACCTCAAAGGAATACTGTCAACTGTTCGGCGACTCAACTCGTTATCAAAGTACACCATCAAGCCTCCGCCAAACAACGTCTGTCTCCTGACTTGGATCCTGCAAATAAATAACATTTGGAGTCGTGGCTCTTTTATACACTAGACCCTTGATTGGTGGTCGACTCAATAATTAAGTCGGCCTCGCCAGTATTGGCAAACAATGAGCATCGGCTATAGGAGTAGGAAATCAACCATGGTGAACACCGTTAGCCAGATGTCGGGTTTGTCAACACAATGAATTCTGAGGGCGATATGCAAATATCGGCCATGCGTTCTTATCTCAAAAGTGCTCGGGAGTTCGTCCACCAAAGTGTGAATAGCCGAAATAAGTCAGATGTTTCGGCTGAGGATAAATTCCATAGCGTTGATTTTGATGGTACGATTGAAGAATATGGATGAGACGCCTCCTGGAGTCTCTTATATGAAAATTGTCGTCCTCGCCTACGGGCTTTACACTTCTACTCCCTTATTTCTGCTGGCTTCGCAACAGGAGATGTGATGTCGTTCTTGACTCGAGGATTTCCCTTAGGAACCCAGGCCATGTTCCTCTTCTCCAACTCTTTGGCCATAAGATGTTTTAGCTTCTTCTGTTGCGAATATGGTAAGCCGAGTGGCCGTCCCGGCTGGGACTTTGGTTTATGCACTGGCAAATTCTTCCTGACTTTGGGCATCTCTGGCTTGGGCTGTCCAAACTTGACTATTGGATCCTTTAATTTTACTTGCTTCACTTTCTTGTCCTTAGCAGCCAACATAGGCCCGGCTGGCTTTTTTGTCATTTGGAGTCAGATCTGAAATAGCACTCTTGTGGCCATCCTTTTCTTTCTTCACCTTTTTAACACTTGTTGCAATAGAAGGTCGGACATCATTTCTATTTTGACTGCTCCTCTTGGGAACCCATGCCATGTTCTTCTTTCTCAACTCATGTGCACTAAGTCTTTGTAATTCCTTCTTTTGCCAATGTGCTAACCGAGTGAGCACGTCGGCTGTGATTTTGTTTCAACCAATGCCAACTCTTTTTTGGCCTTGTGCACTCTCAACTTCTTCCCTTCATATTTGGCACTTGATTGACTTGCCTCGTTGCCTTTTGTAGCCAATGTCAATACTTTAACTGGCTCTTTGTTATTTGAGAACAAATCTGAAGTAGCACACTTACGACCATCTTTCTTGACCTGGTACATTTGCTTGACCACCTCTTTCTTGTTCCTTGAGCTCCGGACCGATTCCTTATGATTGAAACGGTCTTTGACGTGTGATTGTTCATCAAATGTTGATCTTTTTGGAGCTGCATAATGTTGGCGAGATGATCTAAAATAAGATGGATAATTTGCCCTTGTATCATACGTGCCCCATGATGGATATGGATTTACATGAGCGTAGGGAGGCATCCACGACATTGGCATTGGCAGCCCAAAAGCAGGATATGAAGTCTGCTTGCTCAACGTCTTCCTTTGCTAATCCAAGTCTTCAGATTTATGCCTTGGAGGTGACTTCGATGCTTTTGCTTCACTCGGCTGATAAGCACTCTTTGCCTCACTTATCTTTTGGTACTTTTCTAATAACTGCGCGAAAGTGACTTTTGGTTTTTTGCTTTTGTGCTTACTATGGCATTTGCTTTCTTTGGTTGTGCGTGCACCGGTCTTTGAATTCTCTTGTTGCCCCCCCAGTGCTAGATGTTATCATTGTAGCTTTGATGGAATTTCCGTCTTCAAGATTGTTCTTGATGCACTTTTTAACAATATCATTGCTCGAAGACTTGACCCCATCATCATTGACGTGTACATGTCCACTTTTAGATAAATTGGCTGAAGATAGCCGAGTCAACATTTGATGGCCGTCAAAATGATCCGACTGTCCAAATGATCGTGCCTCAACAAACTCCAATCGTCCTATCTTGTCCGGTTGCTTGACTTGATGGATCATGTTGCAATCTTTGACATTTTGCTTGAACGAACATTGCGTTGGCTCTTGTCTTGACGGCTCGACATCGTGATCAATTATAATAATAAGATTAGTCAGCGATGTACCGATGATGTGATCCACTATGACTGCACTGGACGTACACTCCTGGTCCATTAACCGATATTGTGATACCGGCTTCGATACAAAACAACCGAGCGGTGTCAGTTTAACATCATCCGACTCGTCTATGCATTGGTTTTCGTCCTCCTTTCCCGATGCTCTTGAATTGGCTATCCTGGATAACTTTGAACCTGGCTTTATACTCCTGCAACCAAAATAATTACAGAATATACGTCTCATCTCAGACCAAATGTTAGCCAGGCATGAAACAAACAAAGTTGCCCATATGAATATAAAGTTCAGTCGGCATGACTGGAACAACTTTGGTTGCGATAAGTTGTCACTATTAGCCTCTATGAATGGTGCCATGTGTTGATCAGCATGATTAGTAACAAGATAATTCGAAACAAACAGATTACTCATCTCGATCGGTCTTTCAAAATTAATTAGAATCTTACTAACGGGTGCATCAATAATATGATTTTGACCGAATCGAAAACTGAGTAAACTCTTGGCTAGGTGTACCTTTGTGAAGTCGTTGGAACGAGAAGATGGTTGCACCACTGGAACAATACCTTGCTCCACTTCTGAATAATTCTCGAATGCATCTTCCTTTTTTCTGGATCTCGTGCCTCATCACTCGGATTGCCTGAATAGATTTGACTTGGATTTCCCGAGTAGATTCCACTCGGATTACCCGAATGGATTCCACTCGGCCACTCTTCGTCAGCTATACTTCGTTCAGCTGCACGCTCTGGTTCTTGGTCTTCGTCACTAGTCAAACTTTTTTTGGCCATATAACTTTGCTCTTGATGCTCATCAATTTCTTTGGCACAGAACTCATAGGGCAGCATGTAAGCTCCCTCACATCCAGAAAAATCAAGCACGACCAATTTGTTGCGTTTACCGTTCTTTTGCTCGGTGAAGCTTGCATCTTCTATTTTGGTACATGCAGCAATAACTGGCTTGATGCACTTGGCTCTAGCGGCTTTAGCCGGTGATGCACTCGGCTGACACGATGCACTCGGCTGGCTCGATGCAACGCACTCGGCCTTAAACGTCTCAGTGGTCAATTTGGTTTCAATTGAATCCACCATTGTCTTGTCACAAAAGGAACTGTTCAACTCAGCTGTAGACGACTTAGTCATATTTGACCCAGTTTCAACCGAATCAACCGTATTAGCCGAGTGAACCCTTTCTTGACGATTTTCTTGCAAAGCTTCTTTTTTATCTTGCCCCAAAATTGCAAAGGAGCCAACATGGTTGCTACATGGAGGAAGGCACTTGACGTATTCTTGCAAATATTCCACTCCACGTTTCTTCTTGAGTGCTTCATAAGCATGTCGATATTCTGCTGGTAATTCCTCAAGAGTTGGCATAGTAAATTCGTTGACGCTATTCCCTGTGAGCTTTGGCTTGATCTTGTCCACTTGGGCCACATGTTTTTCTTTAAACTCAGCCCTGCTTGGATCAGCTTGCCCCCCAATACTTTTATGATCTTTCGGCAATGAATTGATGTTGCCAAAATTTTGCGATTGTATAGGGGGTCTACAACATGCTGGAATGATAGGTGAAGACATGTGCACTGTTGTTGAATATTTTCTCATGCCAATTTGATCAATCGGTAACACTTCATCTTCTTTCAAAACCCTAGCTTTTATTGCCTCATAATCAGGAACCAAACCTTTATCATGTTGCTTAAGGCAAAGAGTGGTAATCTTCTTATTTTGCGCTAAGCTTTTTAACGCAGCCAAAGTCACCTCATCTCCTGCAATATTAGACACATACACTCCTGTAGAATCTCCATTCACTCGGCCATAAAAGTGAGCCGAGTCATGAATACTTTTAGTTGCATATGATGCTGAACAAGTAATATCATGAGGTGTATTATATGATGACTGAGGTTAACCGGCCAAATAGCTAATGGAAGCATGGCCGATTGCCTCATTCATCGGCATGTTTGGGGATAAACCCGCATATTGCGAGTTGGCTGCCGATGGATAAAACTTTGAGATGCCCTCCTGCACATGAGGTGTCATATATTGATCACTCAAACAAATTGTGTTGTTCACCGGCATATTGAAAGATGTTGCCGATGCACAAAAGTTCAGATTCATAAGTTGCATATCACGATTCTGTAAATTCCAAGTTTCTCCAACGGAATAACTAGTCGGCCTTTGCTCATTAGGGCTGGCCGACATCACATGTCTGTTGAAAGATCTAGCAACATCAACATAATGGCTATTTGCATCTACGCAAGGAGATTGATGATACATGTTACCGTTGTAGATTGCAGCCGCTTGATGACGCTCTCCTCGTAGCAAGAACAGGCTGGAGACTGTTCAAAGCTTCGTCCCCAGCGGAGTCGCCAAAAAGTGTGTTGACACACGCACACGTCACGTGTACCCTCGACGCCGGGGGTGATGCACTGCAGCTCACGTCAAAGGAGACCCGACCGATAGCGCGATACGCAAGACAGTCAGCGGGCGCTTTTGAAGACCCGAAACCCCACACGCCCGGGAGGGACCCCGTCAAGGAGTGCGGCAGCTATGGGCTGCCCTAGGTCGATTCGCTCGCCCCTAGAGCCTCGTGGATTGCTGCCCTCCACCGCGAAGAACGAACGAATAACGAGAAAGAAAGATACAAGGGTAGGGGATAAAGATAGATGAACACAAAAGTGTAATAGATTGATTGGTTCGATTGGTGTTGTTTAATCGGCCATCACCCCCAACATATATAAGAGGCGGCTGGACTTCCCGTACAAGAAAAGGATTCATCTAGGCTTTCCTTACAAAAAATTACATCAATTCACGTCCTAGAGTCCTAATTCTATTCCAACTCGGATTCCGTCTGAATCTGGCCCAACTTCTGTCTTCCTCCTTGCGCGGGCCGCCGAGCTTGCATATGACCTCCGATCAAGACGGCCCAAATATGAAACTTGTGCGCCTCGACGAGACGAACAATTCTTATGTTGAACACTTTTCCAAATAAGACCATCTTGAATATTCTACGAAGCCATCTTTAATATCCAGTCGGACTCGGTCATGTAATGGACTGGATTGTCCGAGTCTCGTAGTGAACTTACAGGCCGTATACTATCTCAGATGATAATGAATCCAAAACCAAAGTTCACCATTTTGATGATGCGCACAACTTCCGTGTTGATCACTTTTCCATCCGAGGTCATCTGGATTACCTTTCGGGCACATCTTCAGTTTCACTCGGATCCGAGCTCATCCACTCGGATATTAGAATTTTTCGTCCGACTGGACCTTTTCACTCGGATGTTAGAGTCATTCACTCGGAAGACAATCTTTCACTCGGATGACTATAATTTCACTCGGAAGACAATCTTTCACTCGGAAGACTATAATTTCACTCGGATGACTACAATTTCACTCGGAAGACAATCTTTCACTCGGATGACTATATTTCACTCGGAAGGCAATATCTTACTCGAACGTCAAGTTTTCATTCCGACGGTAATCTTTTCACTCGGAATAACTTCACTCGGATTACTATATTTTCACTCGGAAGTCAATCTTTTACTCGATCAATAAGTTTTCACTCGACCTTTTACTCGATCGGTAGGTTTTCACTCGGATGGTAAACTTTTCACTCGGATTTCCTGACTGAAAACACAGCCTGATCTTGATTTGCCTCTCCAGGTTGCATACGATCTCGGATTGAGACAAATTTTATATGAAAATCAATCGGCTCGATGAGACAAAACTTTTTCGTGTTGAAGGTTTTTCGATTCAAGGCCTCCTTGATGGCCGATTTACTCGCGCAACCTATCAGACATGTGTGTGGCACCTCGCGCCATATTTCCGTTGAGGTTCGGTCTGCAGTGTATTGCCTCTAACTTTTGCATATGAACTCGGATTGAGATGATTTATATATCAAAATCGATTGGCTCGACGAGACGAAGACAATTCCTTAAGAGTGCTCCTTCATCCGAGGTCATCTGGAAGACGTGATTGGCCAAAAACCACTCAAAACATTGAATTATGACACTCAGAGTATAGTTTCGGTCCGTAAGATAAGGTCGAATGAATATAACCGAAACATCAAAGTTGTTCCACTCAGCGACGTGAATCTTTTCATGCTGAAAACCCGTTCACTCGAGACCATCTTCATTGCAATCTATATCTTGCCAAAATCAGGTGTCAACAAATGGTATTAATGTTATTAAAAAATCTCTAACAATCACTATTGGAAGCTTCCAAATACCTCTACCTACTGTCAAAAAGAAATACTTATTGTTGGGGAAATGCATACCCCCATTGAGGTAACTTAGTGATTTACGAAAGTTCTTCGGTCTCATGCTAATTGAAAGTGGTTGTTAATAAGACTTGATCAACCTTATTAATGGATCATTTTTGAATGGTATGAAGTTGATGAATTTAGTAAGCACTACCTTCTGTCCCTACTTTTTATTCTCTGTTTTTATTAGTTAAATAAAATAAAATGCCATGTTTTGTCTGTTTTCTGAATTTCTCGTGCAATAAAAAATGACCCAAAAAATAAAAGTTCTCAGAATGCCATGAAAATTTTATACGATTTTTTTCTGAATATTTGAGAATTTTTGTGCAAATAACATCAAAGGGAGGTGCACCAGGTGGGCACAACCCACCTGGGCGCGCCACGACCGCCAGGCGCGCCCTGGTGGGTTGTGGTCCCCACGTGGGCCCCCTCACTTATCTCTTCATACCACATCGTCACCTACCTCCATAAAAAAATCTCCATTTCTCTCTCTCCCGTGTTTTTTCTCTCAAACCCGTGGATTTTGATCTCTTTGCTCAAAGCTCCGTTTCCGAAACTGTTTCGGGGGATTGTTGCTTGGTATGTGACTCCACCATTTGTCCAATTAGTTTTTGTTTTTGTGGTTTATATTTTGAATAATTAGCTACTCTTGGTGCCGCCATAGATGAGCTTGCGTGTTGAATTCTTAGTGTTCTAAGTAGTTTGAATGCTTGCTATGGCCTCTATGTATCACTATGAGTAGTTGGTATCATTTTTGTGAATTTTTGTTGAGAAAATTTTGTGGGCTAATAAATTTCAAAATTTTGTTCATGGGAAAACCATGAATATCTTTAGGAAGTTTGGCTCCAAGAAGAACTCCAAGGGTGTTATTTGAGAGTCATGTGATAGTGATCTCCATCCTCGGAGGTTGGCGGAAGTACGGCCGTGTAAATGGCCGCACACCCCGTTCCTGGAAGAGGCTGGAATCCTTCAGGAGTTCACGCAATATGCTGCTAATGCCGGCCTCACCGACTTCATCGCAGATGAGTGTGAACAACACCAAATCCTCACAGACATTTTTGTTTAGAGCTTTACTTTCCTGCCTAGGAATAATCCTCCTAGAGTGAGCTTTGATTTATATGCGAAAACCATCAGATACCACTTACTGAATTTTGTAACATATGCATGATCCCTTCTGATGGGAGCTTGGACGAGCCTAGGCTAGCTGAGTTTGAGGCTTTTTATCGCACTTTGACAGTGGGAGATGAGAGAGGGGTGTCATCTATCACTGCCACTAGCTTGCATTTTCCTACGGTTCATTACTTTGCTCTTTTCATTACAAAATGCTTGCTCGCTAGGGAGAAGGTGGGAGCGCTCAGCTCACCAGACCTTGTTGTTTTGCGTCGTGCATTAGAGGGCTACAACACATATAGCTTGGGAGCTATTGTGGCTCGTCGCCTCCACCTTAATAAATCCAAGGGTAAAATTCATGGTGGGATTTATGCTACTTGTTTGGAGACTCACTTCGAGGTTGAGATACGCCCTCATGATTACCCTCTAACTAAGGTTTACCTAGATCATGCAGCCATGGATCACCATCACTTTCTTGCACATGATCGTCCTGACATTGTCCTTCCCTACAACTTGGACTATAGTGTTGAAGCTCGTGATGTTATTACATTGCCTGCTCCTATTTTGTTTAATCCTGTTGCCAGGGGCGGATGCCGGATTATGCCTGCAAACATCATCGCCTACTGGAACTCTCAAGCTGCTGCAGAGGCGGCGGAGGCACCTCCACAGTGGGATCAGTGGATGCCTGCTCCCCAGGATCCCTACTACCCTCCAGGCTACTAATTCACTACCAAGTTAGGTCAAAAGCCTAAGCTTGGGGGAGTACGTGTTTCTCACCGACATTACATTCATGCATATTACTCCATTTGTCGGTGCTCACACTTTTTCATTGTATCATCCATGTTTAGATTTGTTTTCTTGCTTTCTTCTTGTGTGTTTGAAAAACTTTAGAAAAACCAAAAAAATTAGTTGTAGTTAATTTACTTTCTATGCATGATTAGTAGTACTACTAAAAAGAAAATCCCAAAAGATTTCCTAGTTCTTCTTTTGCTTGTTGGGAGCTTTCCCGTGTAAATAGTTTTTCTTGTTTTTGCTTTTCCCTTTTATTTGCTTGCTAAAGAAAACCAAAAACTCCAAAAATATTTCAGTGTGTTTCTCTGAATTTCTTTTCTTTTATTCGAGTTGTAACGAGGAGAAGACCATGATGAAAATGTTGAGTGGCTCTCATATGAATAACTATTGAACTAATAAAGAGCCCACTTTACCTTGTCTTCTCATGTTGAATAAAATGTTTGCAGATTCCAGCTTAGTCCATGGCACTCTTGCACTATTATTATTTTCATATAATTCAGTCGTGCAAGTGAAAGGCAACAATGATGACATTTGATGAACTGGTCGTGGCAAAGAGAAACTGGTATGAACTCGACTTGTCTTGTCTGTGTAAATATGTTTAACCTAGCATCCATGATTCAGCCCATTATGATTAAACATGTTTGTAATGACAATTAGTGATTATAGTTTCTCATGCCATGCATAAGTAGCTGAGAGTTAATAATGATTTATCTTGGATATCAACATAGCGTTAAGATAATTGTGATGTAGTATGATGATATGGTATCCTCCTCTGAATGTTCAAGTGGCTTGACTTGGTACATGTTCATGCATGTAGTTGAATCAAAACCAACATAGCCTCTATAATGTGTATGTTCATGGTGTTTATATCCTACTCATGTGTAACACCCCGGATGTAATTTACCTTATCTGTATCCCAACTCTTGTCGTTTCTAGCACTAAGTTATTTTATTTCATCGTTGTCAGGTTTTTGTCTCCGTGTGTTGTTGTCTTTTTCATGCATCCCATATCATGTCATCATGTGCATTGTATTTGCATACATTTTCGTCTCATGCATCCGAGCTTTTTCCCCGTTGTCCGTTTTGCATTCCGGTGCTCCTATGTCCTCCGGTGGCCTTTTCTACCTCTTTTCGTGTGCGGGTGTTAAACATTTTTGGATTGGTCTGATACTTGTCATGCGGCCTTGGTTTACTACTGGTAGACCGCCTGTCAAGTTTCGTGCCATGTGGACTTCGTTTGATACTCCAACGGTTAACCGAGGGACCGAAAAGGCCTCATGTGTGGTGCAGCCCAACACCTTTCCATTTTGGCCCAAAACCCACCAAAAACCCCTCCATCTTCTAGAGCGTTCGATCACGATCGCGTGGCCGAAAACCGCACCTCATTTGGAGCTTCCTAGCTCCCTCTACCCCTATATAAAGATCCCCCCACGAAAATCCCGGGTCTTCTCCCCCCGAAACCCTAAAATTTCTCTCCGCGCAGCCGGACATGTCCGCCCATGCCGGACGAGACCGCCGCCGCCAACCGCGTTCCGCCACGTGTCGCGCCGCCACTCTCCCCGCCGCCGGCCCGGAGAACCCAGGGCGGGCCCTCCCCGGCCCGAGTCGCCGCCTGCTCCCGCGCCGCGAGCGCCGCTTCGTCCCCGCCGCCCGGATCTTGCTCGTGCCGCCGCACGCCATCACCGGCGGCCGCCTCGCACCCTCGTCGGCAACCGTCACGCCGCCGCCCAGAGCGCCGCTCCGCCCCGCCTTCCTCCACCTCGCCGCCCGGAGCTCCTCCACGACGCCCCGGCAAGTCCCCGCTACGGATCCGGCAAGTTCCATCAACTCCGGCAAGCTCCGACGTCTCCGGCGACGAATCCGGCGAACCTCGTTCCTCGCGCGCGCTACAGTGCCCGGATCTAGATCTGGGACGCGGGTTGACTTTTTCCCCATAACCCTAATTTTTTTGCAATCTTTGACATGCCATAACTCTGCATCCGTAGCTCCGATTCGTGCGTGTAGCATATCAAAATGTTCGTGTCGACGAGTAAATCATTTCATCTCATTGCATCATCTTCATTTGAGCTCATCTTGATGCCCGAAATGCTGTTGTAAGAGGGCTATGTGAGGAATTTGTCAGATCTGTTTCAGCAAATGGCATTTTGTCATTTTTGCCATGATTTATGTGTGCATGCTATGATCCTGAGCTCTACATGTGTTTTGATGAATGTCATGTTATATTTACAGAGGTACTTGCCATGTATTTTTGTGATCTTTGTGGTGACTAGCACAAGCATGCAACGTAGCGTAATCGTTGATGCTGATTTCAGGGACTTAGAATTTCACTAAGTCCTTGTTCTATTTTTGTCTTTATGCCATATGTTCATGTTGTTTCCTAGTGATCCGTGCCTCTTTTGAGGATGATCAGTAAGGATGTTTTGTTAACATTGTGGTACTCTATCCATTCATGTCTTTGTTTGAAATTATGGAGCACCCTAGCTTGAGTCAATCGAGCTCTACTTTTGCTATAAAATGATCCTGGCAGATTGTTGACATGTTTAGCGATTTTGCCGAGGATGTTGCTATTGATCCGTGCATGCTATGATGTTGTTCTTGCCATGTATAGCTTCTATGCTATGTCTTCTTGATGGATGTATGCTTAGCTTGTCATGCCATGCTCTGTAGTGAGTGCATCGAGCTCATAAACATGCCTACTTGTTAACTGTTTTGCATGCTCCAGTTTTTCACAAAGTTTGAAACCTGTTATCATTTGCACTTTTGCCATGCTTGTTTGAACCTGTTAATGGAAGAATTAGCCGTAGCTCAGTGTTCATCTTTTGTCAAGCTTCATGAGTGGATCCCTGCCATGTATTTTGTTGCCATGTTTGGGTGCTGTAGCATATTTATCTTGATGCATTTAGTTGGTCACTTGCTGATTATCGCAGACCGGTGTCATATTTGTTTTGCTTGCCATTTTCAAACCGTGCATCCGATTCCGGTGATCTTTATATCGATTTCAACCGAAATCACCTCACCTTTCCAGTAGAACTCTTGGATTTCCAAGTTGAGGCCAGGTTCAATCATTCCTTCCCAAATCTTGCATATGCATCACATATCGCATCCCGCATATCATATCATGTTTGCATCATGTTGTTTGAGCATTGCACGTGGTTGATTGTCTTCCTTTTTGCTTGTTGTCCTTGTTTGGGTAGATCCGGGAGACGAGTTCATGAACGAGGAGCCCGTTGAGTTTGCTTACGAGGATCAAGGCAACTCTGAGAACTTTGCAGGCAAGATGACCATACCCTCGAAATCACTTCTATCTTTGCTTGCTAGATGCTCGCTCTTTTGCTATGCCTATGCTACGATATCTACCACTTGCTTATCATGCCTCCCAAATTGCCATATCAAACCTCTAACCCACCATGTCCTAGCAAACCGTTGTTTGGCTAGGTTACCACTTTGCTCAGCCCCTCTTATAGCATTGCTAGTTGGAGGTGAAGTTTGGAGATCGTTCCTTGTTGGAACATGTTTATTTTTGGGATATCACAATATTATCTTGTTTATCTTAATGCACCTATATACTTGGTAAAGGGTGGAAGACTCGGCCTTATGCCTAGTGTTTTGTTCCACTCTTGCCGCCCTAGTTTCCGTCATATCGGTGTTATGTTCCCGGATTTTGCGTTCCTTACACGGTTGGTTATAATGGGAACCCCTTGACAGTTCGCCTTGAATAAAACTCCTCCAGCAATGTCCAACCTTGGTTTTACCATTTGCCACCTAGCCTCTTTTTCCCTTGGGTTTTCGGAGCCCAAGGGTCATCTTTATTTAACCCCCCCCCCCCCCGGGGGGGCAGTGCTCCTCTGAGTGTTGGTCCAAAACAGAGCCACTTGCAGCGCCGCCTCGGGGAAACTTGAGGGTTGGTTTTAGTTGTATGTAGTGTTCATCTGAGTGTGCCCTGAGAACGAGATATGTGCAGCTCCTATCGGGATTTGTCGGCACATTCGGGCGGTGTTGCTGGACTTGTTTTACCATTGTTGAGGATGTCTTGTAACTGGGATGCCGAGTCTGATCGGAATGTCTTGGGAGAAGGAATATCCTTCGTTGACCGTGAGAGCTTGTGATGGGCTAAGTTGGGACTCCCCTGCAGGGATTTGAACTTTCGAAAGCCGTGCCCACGGTTATGGGCAGATGGGAATTTGTTAATGTCTGGTTGTAGATAACCTGAAACTTAACTTATTTAAAATGCACCAACCACGTGTGTAACCGTGATGGTCTCTTCTCGGCGGAGTCCAGGAAGTGAACACGGTGTTGGAGTAATGCTTGACGTAGGTTGTTCTAGGATCACTTCTTGATCATAGTTGTTCGACCATGCTTTTGCCTTCTCTTCTCACTCTCTTTTGCGAATAAGTTAGCCACCATATATGCTAGTCGCTTGCTGCAGCTCCACCTCATACCTTTACCTTACCTATAAGCTTAAATAGTCTTGATCGCGAGGGTGTGAGATTGCTGAGTCCCCGTGACTCACAGATTCCTTTCAAAACCAGATGTAGGGGCCAATGATACCGTTCCAGATGATATGACTGAGCTCAAGTGGGAGTTCGATGAAGACTCTCGCCGTTACTATGTGTCTTTCCCAGATGATCACTAGTGGTGCCCAGTTGGGGCGATCGGGGACTTTGTCGCATTTGGGGGTTGATCTTTATTTTGGTACCGTAGTCGGACCCTGAGTGTATTGGATGAATGTAATGTTATTCATGTATTTGTGTGACGTGGTGAGTGTAAGCCAACTATGTATCCTTTCCCCTTTTATTTATATTACATGGGTTGTTTGCGAAGATTACCTCACTTGCGACATTGCTTTCAATGCGGTTATGCCTCTAAGTCATGCTTCGACACGTAGGAGATATAGCCGCATCGAGGGCGTTACAAGTTGGTAATCAAAGCCTTCCCCGACCTTAGGAGCCCCCTGCTTGATTGAATCGTTGGCGTTGTTGAGTCCAGAAAAATGTTTTGAGTCATTTAGGAATTATATCAGAGAGTTAGGAATTCTTTTTACTCCTCAGTCCCTTCGTCGCTCTGGTAAGGCATCCTGACATAGAGTTTTGACTCTTCTCTTCTCAAATTTCACTAAAAAAAATTTAGGATCACGCGGGTATCTTGGAATCATTCCGATGGTTTTGTGACGATAACATTGTTCTTGGTGCCTCCTGACATTTAGGGGTTGTGGCAGTGTCCCGGGGAGTTGAGCTCCGAGGTGTTGTCGTCACAATTTTATCATTGAGATTCTGGAATACCTGAGTTTCGCCGACATTGAAAATCTCTTTTATACAGTTGTTGGTGAGATAACCTCGACGCCACCCAGTACTGGGGCGGGAGTTCGGGAGTATTGCCATAACTCGTATAACGGATGCTTTTCGAAGGTTGAGGTAAATGATTTCCGACGTTTTCTTGGTTATGTGTTGAAGGATGGATACAGCTGGATGTAGGATTTGCTAGATTTGGGTGAGATATTATGCTTCCCCTGTATCCCCAACACCTGATTGCATAACCGGAAAGGTTCGGGAGTTTCATAGGTGGGAATTCTTGTAGCTCTAGTTCTTCTTCCGCGGATATTTGGTTTGGGATTGGGTAATCCTCACCAAGTATTTGTTCTTGTCCGTACCTTGTTGTTTTTCTTCTACCTCAATTCTAAGTGGCTTCTCAATTTATGGAAAATGTGACCATTTCAATTGGAATGCATTCGTTCATTTTGTTCGGATGTGAAGACAATATGTTGCAATTTCAACCCGTTTGATTCAGCTTAAATATTTGTCTGTCAAGATGCTAACGGATGTCAACCTCTTCAGGATGGCTCCTCCAACGCGCACGACTCTGAATCCTGATCCGCCACCACCACCTCCACCTCTGGAGGCATGGCAAGCTGTGATGGCCGCTACCAATGCAAACACGCAGCTGATCATGCAAATTCTTCAAGAGCGCAACCAAGGGAATCATGGCCATGGCAACAATCAGAATCAGTTTGCTACACTCAACCAGTTCCTAGCTAACTAGCCAAAGACCTTCAGCAATTGTGTTGAGGCAACAGATGCTGATGATTAGCTCGTGGACATATGCAAGCATTTCGAGTGCAGTAACGTCAGGCCTGAGGATTTTGTCAAGTTTGCCTCCTTCCAACTCAAAGACCAAGCTGCAGAATGGTTTCAGCAGTACAAAGATTCCAGAGGAGGCCGTGTGATTACCTGGGATGAATTCTGTCAAGACTTCAAAGCTCATCATATTCCTCAGAGTGTGGTTGAGAGCAAGCATGAGGAATTTCGCAACCTGAAGCAAGGCACTATGTCTGTTTACCAGTACAACATCATGTTTCAGAAGCTCGCCCGTTTCGCTAAGCAAGACGTCCCTGACGAGAAGAGCATGATATACCAGTTCAGGGGTGGTCTCAGAGAAGAACTCCAGCTAGCTCTCGTCCTTTTTGAGCCCAAGAAGTACGATGAGTTTTACAACATGGCAATGAAGCAAGAGGCTGCCCAACTGAAGTGCGATGCTTCCAAGAAGCGAGTCAGAGATGCAACTCCTTCTTCCTCAACTCAAGTGGCTAAGCAGCAAAAGTATTGGCTACCTCCTCCTCCATTCCGTCAGCCTTATCAGCAAAAGAGCAAAGGTGGCAATGGATCTTCCCACCCACCCAACCCTAGCTTTCAGAACAAGACTTCGTCTCAAGCTCCAAGATCAAGTGCTCCGTATCACCGTCCACTTTAAGAGGTCACATGCAACAAGTGCCAACAGAAGGGTCACTATGCCAACAAATGCTTCAATCAGAGGCGCCTTCCTCCACCTCCTCATGTGAGATCGGCAAGTACCACAGTGGTCAAGCATAACCCCAAGCACGCCAAGGTCAACTTGATGAATGCAGCTCAGGCAGAGGACTCGCCAGATGTGATTAGGGGTAACCTTCCTGTTAACGATGTTCCTGCAAAAGTACTTTTTGACACTGGTGCATCGCTTTCTTTTATTTCAAGACCATTTGTTGCCAAGCATGATTTTGTGGCCGAAAGGATTCCTTTTCCGTTGAACATTGTGTCCCTGGGCAAGCAAATGACATCTAACAATTGCGTCCCGGATGTTACTATCACGTTGGGCGACTACAAGTTTCTATCCTCTCAAGTGGTCCTTGGTAACTCGGATATTGATCTTATTCATGGAATGGACTGGCTTTCTAAGCACAAGGCTCATCTTGATTGTGCCGCCAGGCAGATTCAATTGACTCATTCGTCTGAGGATGTAATTGTCTTTGCTGCAAGGGATGATACCATTCGTCTGTTTTCTCTCAATGAGAAGGGTGAACTGGATGCCATCTCTCAAATTCTGGTCGTTTGCGAATATCAAGACGTCTTTCCAGAAGAGCTTCCAGGAATGCCTCCGCACCGGCCGGTTGAATTCGTCATCGATCTTGAGCCTGGCACGGAACCTGTTTGCAAACGTCCTTATAAGCTGGGACCTAAAGAGTTGAAGGAGTTGAAGAAGCAACTCGATGAACAAGAGCGTATGGGTCTCATCCGACCAAGTTCTTCTCCGTGGGGTTGTGGAGTTCTTTTTGTGAAGAAGAAGGATGGAACGGACCGACTTTGTGTTGACTACCGTCCATTGAACAAGAAGACTATAAAGAACAAGTACCCACTTCCCAACATCAATGAGCTGTTTGAACAACTCAAAGGTGCTCAAGTATTCTCCAAGCTGGATCTCCGTATGGACTATCACCAGATTCGCATTTGTGAAGAGGATATCCCCAAGACAGCATTCAGAACAAGCTATGGTTCATATGAATACACTGTCATGTCTTTTGGCCTCGTCAACGCTCTGCCAACTTTCTCTCGCATGATGAACTTCATCTTCAACCCCTACACAAATGACTTCATCTTGGTCTACCTCGATGACATTTTGGTCTTTTCCAAGAACAAAGAAGATCATGCCAAACACTTGCGTTTGGTGCTAGATAAGCTCAGAGAACATCAGTTCTATGCCAAGTTTTCAAAGTGCGAGTTTTGGCTCGATGAGGTTCTCTATCTTGGGCATATCATCTCTGCCAAGGGCATAGCGATGAATCCTGAGAAGGTGTCTGCAATTGTGAATTGGGAACCACCTCAGAACGTGAAGCAACTCTGCGGCTTCCTCGGGCTCGCAAGCTATTGTCGAAGGTTCGTTGAGAACTTTCCAAAGATCGTGAAGCCTCTTTCCAACCTTCTCCAGAAGCACGTCAAGTACGTCTGGTCTCCTGAATGTGACATCGCTTTCAACATCCTGAAAGAGAAGTTAGTCACTGCTCCAGTTCTGACTCCCCCTGATGAATCCAAACCGTTCGAGGTCTTCTGTGATGCTTCCCTTCAAGGTCTTGGTGCAGTGTTGATGTAAGAGAAGAAAGTTGTGGCTTATACCTCTCGCCAGTTGAAGCCCAATGAAAAGAACTACCCCACTCACGACCTTGAGTTGGCGGCAGTTGTTCAAGCTCTTTTGACTTGGAGACATCTCCTATTGGGAAGAAAAGTGGACATCTTCACTGACCACAAGAGTCTCAAGTACATATTCACTCAGCCTAATCTCAACCTCAGGCAGACTCGTTGGGTTGAAATGATTCAAGAGTATAATCCGAGTATCGAATATACTCCAGGCAAGGCCAATGTTATTGCTGTCGCATTGAGCGGGAAGGCTTACTGCAACAGTTTGATTCTCAAGCCTTACCAACCCGAGCTTTGTGAAGCTTTCCGCAAACTCAATCTGCAAGTTGTTCCTCAAGGATTTCTGGCCAACCTTCAAGTCTCTCCTACTTTGGAAGATCAGATTCGCGAGGCTCAACTTCTTGATGCTATGGTGAAGAATGTGAAGATTGGGATTGCCAAGAGTCAACCCAAGTACAAGTGATATCGTCTTGATGACAAGGATACTCTATTCTTCGAGGATCGCATTGTTGTGCCTAAAGGTGATCTGCGTAAAGTCATTATGAACGAGGCTCACAATTCACTCCTCTCCATCCACCCTGGGAGTACAAAGATGTACCATGACCTCAAGCAGTCGTATTGGTGGACTCGAATGAAGCGCGAGATTGCTCAGTTCGTGAATGAATGTGATGTCTGCAGAAGAGTGAAGGCAGAACACCAACGACCAGCTGGTCTCCTCCAACCTCTTGCCATTCCAGAATGGAAGTTTGACCACATTGAGATGGACTTCGTGACTGGATTTCCAAAGTCCAAGCGTGGCAATGATGCTATATTCGTTGTCATTGACAAACTCACTAAAGTGGCTCATTTCCTTCCTATCAAAGAGTCTATCACAGCAGCTCAATTGGCAGAGCTATATACCTCTCGGATTGTCTCTCTGCATGGCATTCCACAGTTTATTTCTTCAGATTGTGGCAGCATCTTCACCTCCAAGTTTTGGGATTCTTTTCAGAAGGCCATGGGCACCAACATCCGTTTAAGCACAGCTTTTCATCCCCAAACTAGTGGCCAAGTCGAGCGTGTCAATCAGATTCTTGAAGATATGCTCAGGGCTTGCGTTATCTCTTTCGGCATGAAGTGGGAAGATTGTCTTCCATATGCCGAGTTTTCCTACAACAACAGCTTTCAAGCAAGTTCGGGCAAGGCCCCATTTGAAATTCTCTATGGCAGGAAGTGCCGTACTCCTCTTAACTGGTCAGAGACTAGTGAACGTCAACTTCTTGGCAATGACTTGATCACAGAGGCAGAAGAGATGTGCAAAGTCATTCGTGTTAACCTCAAAGCAGCGCAATCGCGCCAGAAGATAATTGTGTAAATATGTTTAACCTAGCATCCATGATTCAGCCCATTATGATTAAACATGTTTGCAATGACAATTAGAGATTATAGTTTTTCATTCCATGCATAAGTAGTTGAGAGTTAATAATGATTTATCTTGGATATCAACATAGCATTAAGATAATTGTGATGTAGTATGATGATATGGTATCCTCCTCTGAATCTTCAAGTGGCTTGACTTGGTACATGTTCATGCATGTAGTTGAATCAAAACCAACATAGCCTCTATAATGTGTATGTTCATGGTGTTTATATCCTACTCATGCTAGTGTCCAATGTTACTTACACATAATGCATGGTTATGATCGTTGTTGCTCTCTAGTTGGCCGCTTCTCAATCTAAATTGCTAGCCTTCGCATGTACTAAGTGGGGATTCTTCTTGTACATCAAAAACCTTGAACCCAAAGTTATTCCAGATGAGTCCACCATACCTACCTATATACGGTATTTCCCTACCATCCCAAGTAAATTTGCATGTGCCACCTCTAAAAACTTCTAAAAACTATCCTTTTGTGTGCCTGGATCGTTCATGGAACGACAGGAGGTGGTCGATATCTTCCATGCTAAGCGGGTTATTCTCAGGTCGAGTGTTTATTCACTCGCCATCGCACGAGAAAATGGGCGGTAATAGGGATGCCCAGTCCCAAACTGCAAACATGAAAAAGAGTTCATCTCTGAAATAATTAAACAAAAACTCCCAATGGAGTCAAAACCTTTACTTTTACCGCTTGGGAACCGCCACTAGCGTGCTTAGCATGGAAGATGTTGATAACTGATGGTCGTGAAGTAAATGAGAAGGGTGCATGTCTCAAAATTTCATTTATCTCTATTTTAAAAAACTGAGCTATGGCACCCCTGCAAATCACTGCTTCCCTCTGCGAAGGGACTTTCTATTTAATTTTATGTTGTGTCACCATCTTCTAAAACAAGCGCCAGAAACTGAGTAGAGCACAGCGGTCATGATTTATGCATTGTGTGTAGCTAATGTTGGGTGCATCATGACTGGATCTTTTCTACCATGAATTACAATGTTTAGTCGCTGCTTGAACTTTGGAGGTGTTCTGCATTTATGTTTTGCGGTCTCAGAAAGGGCTAGCGAGATACCATTATTGTCATATTATATCATGGTTGTTTTGACAGCGTGTTGCTGTTTAAGATATCTTATTATTGCTCGCTAGCTGATTATGTCATTGATATGAGTCATTATAATCTTTAAGAGTTATTGTCGACATGGTTAGTTATAATGATTGGCTGAAAACTTGGGTGTTGTTTAAGCTTATTTATGCAAACAAGAGCAAAAGAGTTCGTAAAAGTTTTTCTTTCTCACTTTCAGTTTATCAACTGAATTGCTTGAGGACGAGCAAAGGTTTAAGCTTGGGGGAGTTGATACGTCTCCAACGTATCTACTTTTTCTCACGCTTTTCCTCTTATTTTGGAGTCTAATTTGCATGATTTGAATGAAACTAACCCCGGACTGACGCTATTTTCAGAAGAACTACCATGGTGTTGTTTTTGTGCAGAAATAAAAGTTCTCAGAATGGAACGAAACTTTGCAAGGATTTTTTATATCAATAATAAGAATTTCTGTAGCCAAAACCCACCAGAGAGGGGCCCCTGGGTGGGCACAACCCACTAGGGCACGCCCCCTCTCCTGGCGTGCCCAGGTGGGTTGTACCCACCTGGTGGCCCCGCTGACGACCCCCTGATACTATAAAATCACATATTTCTAGAAAAAAATTAGGGAGAAAGAATTATCGCAATCCACAAGACGGAGCCGCTGCCAAGCCTTGTTCTTCCTCGGGAGGGTAGATCTGGAGTCTGTTTGGGGCTCCGGAGAGGGGGGTCTTCGTTCTTCGTCATCACCAACCCTTCTCCATCGCCAATTCCATGATGCTCCCCACCGGGAGTGAGTAATCCCTTCGTAGGTTCGCTGGTCGGTGAGGAGTTGGATGAGATTCATCATGAGTTAGTTTTGTTAGGGCTTGATCCCTAGAAGCCATTATGTTCTTAGATTGATGTTGCTATGAGTTTGCCATACTTAATGCTTGACACTTTGGGCCTGGGTGCCATGATTTCAAATCTGAACCATTTATGTTATCATCATTATATCCATGTTCTAGATCCGATCTTGCAAGTTATAGTCACCTACTACGGTTATGATCCGGCAACCCCGGAGTGACAACAACCGGGCCCACTCTCAGTGATGATCGTAGTTTGAGGAGTTCATGTATTCACTATGTGTTAACGCTTTGTTCCGGTTCTCTATTAAATGGAGGCCTTAATATCCCTTAGTTTCCAATATGGACCCCGCTGCCACGATAGGGTAGGACAAAAGATGTCATGCAAGTTCTTTTAATAAAGCACGTATGACTATTTACGGAATACATGCCTACATTATATCGATGAACTGGAGCTAGTGTCGTATCGCCCTAGGCCATAACTGTCACATGATGAATATCATCCAACAAGTCACCGATCCAATGCCTACAAACTTTTCCATATTGTTTCTGCTAAGTTACTACTGCTATCATCACTGTTACACTTGCTACAAAATTACTGCTATCACTGTTACTGTTAGTGTTGCAGCTATCACTACTATCAAAACTATCAAACTACTTTGCTACTGATCACTTCGCTGCAGATAATTAATCTCCAGGTGTGGTTAAATTGACAACTCAGCTGCTAATACCTTCAAATATTCTTTGGCTCCCCTTGTGTCGAATCTATAAATTTGGGTTGAATATTTACCCTCGAAAACTATTGCGATCCCCTATACTTGTGGGTTATCAAGAATTACCCTCTGATATCTCGAGAATATCACGGAACTACATAACTTCTTATGAGTTCTTCATCAACTATTATTTCTCACCGATTCCAATTTTCCACGGGTTCTGAGTTGTTAGACACTCAAGAACACCGATAACTGGTTTGAGTCTACACTTTCCTTTCCGTTGTTTTGTTTAACCTTTCTTGTAACCTAACATATTTGAGCAGTGATAATTATCTGCTTATGTAAACACCTCGGTGTACAAACTCTGTTAGTAAGACCTTGTTACTATTGTTGATGATATTCCGATAGCCACTAATGGACGAGAACTTTGCCTATTGTTCCGCCTCGTCTTAATGAGTAGGAAAATGGTTCTCTTCATCCCTCGCCCTTGGTACCAACATTGTTGCCAACATAATTGACAGTATATATATCCTCTGACCTGCCTTGCTATCATGACCATGCAAAATGATTAGCGCCTTCTTGCTGTTAACCCACATGGTGGGCCCATAACCCGTAGTTCCACATGATCGAAACCTGACTCTCCTGTACATCCCTGTTTTCCAAAATTGCTCCTCGCGCTTGGCTTCGTACCTAAATCACGAGCCACCTTCCTAGTGATCTATTATGGTATCAGACGCAATACTTTTTTCCATTGCCCTGAACCCCTTTCACCCTCTATTTCAGGCAACGAACGATTGCCTACCCGGCTGAAGCTTCTTATTGCAACTCCTTACTTTGCTATCAACGTCTTTCTTAATTTTCAACTCGAGAGATGCCTCTATGCCACGTTCACTGAGATAGCCCCCAGATACTCCGCCCTTCTCAAGTCTTTCCCCCTTACTTCACCCCTTAAATCTCATGACGAGATTTCTTGTAGTGGAGGAGAATTGTGACGCCTGGATAATTAAGCTACAGTAATCCCCTTCTAATGGTGCCATGTCACCATGATTACTGTTCTTAAACTCGCATTGGTTCGAAATGGGTTGAAATTCAAATCTACAACAAAGTCAAAAATAAAAGTTTTCAAATGTCAAAACTAAAATGTTCACAATAATCTATAAGTTCCCCTGATCATTTTCATGTTGAAACCAACCTCTTTTGAATTCCCAAATGCCCCTGGGATTTAATTTGGTAGTCCAGTAGCAATTAAATTGGCCTTTTCAATTTGTAAAAATTGTTAGGCAACTCCTTTTGACCCCAAACTTTTGTGCCATCTCAAGGTGATGTGTTAAAATTATGCGCCAAGTTTTGTTCAAAGCAAAAATCATTTGGCATCCCAACTAAATGCAAAATAGTGGCAGAAATATAAAACAAAAAAGAAATTAAAAAAGGGGGAGACAAAGCTATATTGTACACTGTAGCCCACTGCTACAATACACAACACGGCCCAACTCCCCCTATTTCTCCTTCCTCTGTTCACAGGGGGCTGGGTGGCTGTCATGCGCCCGTCCCCGCCGCGGATCGACCACGTGCCGGCCATCCATGGCCTCCCCTCGCCTACATAACCCCGGGGAACACCCCTTGACCGAACCTAGCCCCCTTTCTTCCTCCCACGCGCCGTCGCTCTCGCCCCCGCGCCCGCCCGAGCGTCGTCGACGCCATGGCCACGCAATAGCCGTGGCCACCGTCGTCACAGCGCCCTTCTGACTTGTCCTAGAGATCCGGCGTCGACCACTGCGTCTCCCTCACCCATGAGACCATGCCGGAGCCACTGCATCACCACCACGATGTCTTCTTCCTCCTCGGACGTCCTCGACCTCGCCGACGATTCGGACTCCGGCAAGCCTTCTTCGAGCTTGCTATGCACCTCTACAGGGACCATGTGAGCTACCACCTCCTCCCCCTATGTCCTTGTCTTAATTCCACCGCCGCCATTTACAGTTGTTGCCGTCGTTCTGGTCCTCCATCACGTCGTGCCTACTACTGCTTGCGCCCCCCCCTTCTTGTCTCGCGCTCCGCCTGTGACCTAGCCACGTCCCCTGGTCGCAGCCACGCCCGTGCGTGGCCTCACCTCCCTCCCCCCCCCCCCGCCGTCGTTGCTTGCTGCAGCTTGTGGCAGCAACTGCGCTCCGAGCGCCCGGCCACCCAACCACTGCGGCCCGCGCCCTGTCCCATGCCCGCTCAATCTGCCCGCTGCTCGCCTCCGCTCACAATGCCCCGCCTTTGTCCTGCAGCTGCGAGCCCGTCGCTTGCCGTCGTGGCCCGTGCCGCCTCGTTGCTTGTTGCTGCTCTTCCATCGCCGCCGCTGCAGCCTACGGTCGTCGCAGCTACCCATGCTTGATGGCTCTGTCGCGGCTCCAGCCGTCGGCCCTTGTGCCATCCCGCCGCCGAATACCGCCCGCCTCCGACGCACCCATGCTCCGCCGCCCGCCTGCGCCACAGCTGCCCCGCGCCCCCGACCACGTCGCCGCCCCGTGGCTGTCGGCCTCCGCCGCTCGCACGCACCGGCCACCGCGCGTCCGCGCCGTTCCACCGCCCGCTGCTCCCGCGGCCACTGCCGCCGCTGCTCTCCAACCGCCGCGTGCCTACCCCTTGCTCCACTTTCGCCCGCTGTCCCCGCGCTGGCCGCCGCCTTGCCGGTCAGCCGCATTGTGTCCGTCGGCGCGCGCCCTCCTGGGCACTCGAGCATATGGGCGCCAACGCCTGCAGCCCCGATAACCCGCCCCGCTATGGCCTTGTGCCACTGGGCCGTGGGGCCCAGCCCCTAAAAAACAAGTTTAAAAAAATAATAATAACTAATTAATTAATTGTTTAATTAACTAAATTAATTAGGTTTAACTAAAGTAATGAACTAGATTAGTTAATTTAAATCAGTAGCTAAATAAATGTGTGTATGACAGGGGGCACACACCCTGTTGACCAGTCAACATTGACTGGTCAACCTGGACCCCCCGGCCCACCTGTCAGCCACTTGGTGCACTTTTGTGTAACCTGTGCTGGGTGCCCCTAGCGTTTGAATCATTATTTTCAAATTAATATTAGTTTCAGAATATTATTAAAACTTTGAAAATCATAGAAATTAATCCATAAATCGGATGAAAAAGTTTTATACATGAAAGTTGCTCAGAACGACGAGACGAATCTGAATACGCAGTCCGTTCGTCCGCGACACGTCCCTAGCATAGTGAACATGCAACCTTCCCCCTCTAGTTCATTTGTCCAAAAATGCCAGACTACGGGAAAACTTTCCCGGATGTTATCCCCCTCTGCCGGTAGCGTGTAGCACCGCGTTAGAACATGTCTAGCTCTGCGTGTTGTCCTGTTATGCACTTGCTTGCTATGCATTTACTGTTCTTCCCCCTCTTCTTTCCGATAGACCCCGAGACCACTGATGCCGCCCCTGTGATCGACTACATCGATGACGACCCTTCTTCCCTTTCAGTGGAGCTTCCAGGCAAGCCCCCCCTTTTTGATCATCCCAATATCGCCCATTCCATTCTCTCATGCTTGCATTAGATTTTGCTACTGTAATTGTTTGCTCCTATTCTGATGCATAGCCTGCTTTTGTACCTGTTGTTGTACATTGCCTGCTTATCCTAAACTGCTTAGTATAGGTTGGTTAGTGATCCATCAGTGACCCCCCACCTTGTCCTTGTCGCCCCTGCTTCATCATCGACGACTCAATCAACGTGATCGACGAACAGAGCCAGACACCTCACATCACGCCCCTTTTGATGCTCGACTCTGCAGAGCTACTATCGAGTGCCGATGGTGATACCTCACAACGCACTCCTGATGAAAACTCTATAGTGTAGCTATTCGGTCGTGGTCAACGAGGGTGGTTGCTCCTTCACCATTCCCGATACGTCTCTGTCGTGCAACACCTCAAGTGTGAACCTCGAGGGTGGCTCCTCATATGTTCACCTTGATGATTACATCGAGTGGAATCCACTGAGGGTGATTCCTCAAGTTTTCCCTTGATGTTTGGACACACGGTTACCTTGACTTTACTTGAGACCATTGTTGAAGTCGGGTCGGCCCTGAGGGGTGCCCGCGAGTTGATGTGAAAGTCGGGCGGGCCCGTGGAGCACCCACGAGTTTTCTACGTGGCATGGCCGGGCAGTCTAGGCCCTTGCCGTAAGTCCATGAGACGGGGTGACGGGGTCACATAATCGTCAGTCTCTGCTTGTCTTCGCGAGCCCCCAATGCACTAACAGGTTTGGGTATTTGTTCTGAGTTGGCCTCTGGCCTTTACGCACTAACCACCACGCGAGAATAGATATGGGCCTCGACGTCGTCGTATCAGCCGAAGCTTTGTCAGACGTCCAGCTCAGCATTGCGGCACGGTCGGATCATGCTGGTCATCCGAGGCGGTGCTGGTATCCACCCTACTTGCAACGACCCGGAGTGCAACGGGCGATGGGCCTAAGACCCCGGAGTGCTTAGGATGTAGACTGGCGGAGACCTCTCTGCTGAGCCTAGGTAGGGCTGCGACGTGTTGATCTTCTCAGGCCAGGCATTAACCCCAGAAAGGTGTGTCCGGCCAGAGTAATCAAGCGTGTTGGGTAACGTGGTGCACCCCTGCAGGAAAGATATATATTCGAATACCGTGTCCACGGTAATGGACGTTCGGACTTGTATCCTGATCTTATATAACTAGAAATGGATACTTGAGATATGTGATGGATATGCTGGCTCCGGGATTGCTTTCTCATAGGGAGTCGAGGAAGGATCTCTGGGCGTTAACTACAACATGATTGTTAATTATAATATGCTATTCTTTACTCTTCTACCTGCTGCAAGATGCTTGGAGCTGCTTGAAGATGCTAGTCTTCGATAGGCTAGGCCTTCCCCTCTATTTTGGCATTCTACAGTTCAGTCCACAGATACAACCCTTCCATTTGATACCAATGCATACTTAGTATAGATCTGATGCTTGCGAGTACTTTGGATGAGTACTCATGGTTGCTCTGCTACCCCTTTTCCCCTTCTTCCTTCTTTCCGGTTGTTGCAACTAGATGGTGGATCCCTGGAACCAGATGCCACCACCGACGGATACTACTACGTGGAGGCCGCCGAAGATCAGGAGTAGTTAGGAGGTCCCAGGCAGGAGGCCTTGCCTCTTCGATCATTGTTGCTTTTGTGCAGGCTTTCTTAAGGCAGTCTTGTTTAACTTATGTCTGTACTCAGATATTGTTGCTTCCGCTGACGCTTGTGCATCGAGCTATGTATTCGAGCCCTCGAGGCCCCTGGCTTGTAATATAAAGCTTGTATTATTTTGATTTGTGTTTAGAGTTGTGTTATGATATCTTCCCATGAGTCCCTGATCTTGATCGTACACGTTTGCGTGTATGATTAGTGTACGATTAAATCGGAGGCGTCACATGTAAGTTGATGGTTGTTGTAATCCTGGCCAGTTTATGGTTTTGTTAATTCAAAGTCGGGCTCGACTTGAGCCTTCGTTCTAAAAAAGAGGAGAAAGGGGATGAGGAGGAAAGAGAGAAAGAGAGGAGGAGAGGGGCGCGCGTGGGGTGGGGCTGGTGGAGTGCATGCGTGGTGGGGCTGGCTGCCCCTGCCACGTCACTAATCCGTGGGAGGGAGAGCCAAGCCAATAGGAAACAAGCACGGTTTTGTGTTTGTTTACCCTATAAATTGTGATAAAATTACTGTGTTAAAATTTAGTAAACTTTTCCCACGCCTTCTAGGAATCATAAACCAATACCACCGCAAATTTCATATTCTTTAGACCTTGTTTGCATTTTCAAAAAAAAATCAATACAATCATTTTGCCATCAATTGTTTCGAAAACATACAGCAAAGACTTTGTAGTTAGCCAAAGAGAAAACTGACGACAAAGTCTATCTTTGCCATCAACTTCCCTGTACCTTTGTCGTCAGTCTTTTCACAATTCTGTCGTCAGCTTTTCTTTGTCATCAACAACTGGCGGCAAAAATTGGTCTTTGTCGTCACCATGACAAAAAGTTGATGGCAAAAAGCACAATAGATGGCAAATTTTCTGATTCCTATAGTGGGCCATCTCCTAATTTGAACTACCGAAACCAGTTTCAATGACCATTTAGCTCTTTTCCCTTTCAATTTCTTTTTACAGATTGGTTTAACATTTTTAATGACAAAATGTGAAATTAAAATCACCATTTGTTACGTAATAATATATTTTTGCCTTGTCTCCGTCAATTTAAGGCCAGACGTAAAAGAATGTCTAAATGTTTTTTTAGAATTAGTAAAAACTCATAACGAGTTGTGCTATTGGTACAATATATTATGATAAAAATCTTACAAGAATACATTAAGATATATAATAATTGTCTATGAAATGGAATATCTCTCATAACATCACAAGCTAATATGCACACAACCCATTTTTTATTTAATGATATATATTTAACATTATTTCTAGTTATTTAAGCGTAAAAAATGAAATCATATTTAAATATTGTCTAAAAATACTATGATAAAAATCTGAGAAGAAGAAACATAAGAGGAATACTAATTGTTCACCTAATGGATTATATCCCGTAACATCAAATGCAAATATGCACACAAGTTAATTTCATTGACCATTTGGGCTCTTTTCGACTTCAAAATTTGTGTACACCTTGATTTAACATTCATAATAGCGAATGTAAATTGAAATCGCCATTTATTATGTAACAATCCGCCTTTAATTTTTTTTCTCCATCTATTTTAAATATGTTATATAACTCGTCAAAATTAGCCACACTTCATGGTGTCCTAATATTTATTCATGAGTCTGTCATTAAATCTCACATGATTTCTCGAAAGATGGAAAAAACATTTGTTAGGAAATCGCCCCTTTTGGCCTACATATGACACCGTATTCTAAACCGACTACCAAATCAAGTTTTTACATAAATTCTTTAGAAAAATCGATAATTCTGCATACCCGTGTTTGACATACTAGAAAAGAACTCCGAGACTTCTGTCAGCAATGAGTCCCATTCCGACCAGAGGGCGTTAGTAATAACTAGGGTCACATCTATAACAATGCATATGTTACTGTTGGGGAACGTAGCATGCAATTTCAAAAAAAATCTATGTTCACACAAGATCTATCTAGGAGATGCATAGCAACGAGAGCGGGAGAGTGTGTCCACGTACCCTCGTATACCAAAAGCGGAAGCGTTCGACAACGCGGTTGATGTAGTCGAACTTCTTCTCGTTCCGACCGATCAAGCACCGAACGTACGGCACCTCCGAGTTCTGCACACGTTCAGCTCGATGACGTCCCTCGAACTCTTGATCCAGCAAAGTGTCGAGGGAGAGTTTCGTCAGCACGACAGCGTGGTGACGGTGATAGTGAAGTGATCCACGCAGGGCTTCGCCTAAGCACTACGACAATATGACTGGAGGCGTAAACTGTGGAGGGGGGCACCGCACACGGCTAACAATCGTTGTTGTGTGTTCTAGCGGTGCCCCCCTCATATATATAGGTTGGAGGGGTGAAGAGGCAGCCAAGGGGGCGCCCCAAGTAGGAGGAATCCTACTTGGGCGCCTCCCAATTCGGCCTCCCCCTTCCATATTCATCTGGAGGGGGAAGGAAGGAGGAGGGAGGAGAGAAGGAAGGGGGAGCCCGAATTGCTCCCCTTCCTTTCTCTCTTCCCCTCTTTCCTTCCCCCCTTATTTCGGCCTACATGGGGCGCATTAGCCCCCTAGGGGCTGGTATGTCCCCTTCTTGGCCCATTAGGCCCATGAAGTTGCCGGGGGGCTGCCCGAAACCCCTTCCGGTGACCCGATATGTACCCGGTATCCCCGGAACATTTCCGGTGTCCGAATATCATCGTTCAATATATGAATCTTTAACTCTCGACCATTTTGAGACTCCTCTTCATGTCAGTGATCTCATCGGGACTCCGAACAACATTCGATCACCAAATCACATAACTCATATAATACAAAATCATCATCGAACATTAAGTGTGCGGACCCTACGGGTTCGAGAACTATGTAGACATGACCGAGACACCTCTCCGGTCAATAACCAGCAGCGGAACCTGGATGCTCATATTGGTTCCCACATATTCTACATAGATCTTTATCGGTCGTACTCTAATGACAACATACGCTATTCCCTTTGTCATTGGTATGTTACTTGCCCGAGATTCGATCGTTGGTATCTTCATATCTAGTTCAATCTCATTACTGGCAAGTCTCTTTACTACTTCTGTAATACATCATCCCGTAACTAACTCATTAGTCACATTGCTTGCAAGGCTTATCATGATGTGTATTACCAAGAGGGCCCAGAGATACCTCTTCGATACTCGAAGTGACAAATCCTAATCTCGATCTATGCCAACCCAACAAACACCTTCAGATATACCTGTAGAGCATCTTTATAATCACCAAGTTACGTTGTGACGTTTGATAGCACACGAGGTATTCCTCTGGTATCCGGGAATTGCATAATCTCATAGTCGAAGAAATATGTATTTGACATGAAGAAAGCAATAGCAATAAAACTGAACAATCAATATGCTAAACTAACGGATGGGTCTTGTCCATCACATCATTCTCTAATGATGTGATCCCGTTTATCAAATGACAACACATGTCTATGGTTAGGAAACTTAACCATCTTTGATTAACGAGCTAGTCTAGTAGAGGCTTACTAGGGACACTGTGTTTTGTCTATGTATCCACACATGTATCAAGTTTCCGGTTAATACAATTCTAGCATGAATAATAAACATTTATCATGATATAAGGAAACATAAATAACAACTTTATTATTGCCTCTAGGGCGTATTTCCTTCAGTTACTAGTCTATGTGGTAAGATAGAAATCTTCTTTTATTACTTTGTAGACTTATTTTTTTATTGAGAACCGTTATGTGATGACAACATATTATGTTACTCAATTTGCATCCCTCCTCATTAATTACTTGCCACATCATATTTTTTGTCTATGTGTCATGCATGTTACTACTTAGAGCAAGTACAATAAGATGACATAAGCAGGCTATAAGGACTAAAATATTATATCTTTGCTTACTTGGAGAAGTGAGAAGAGGAGAGAGAAGTGAAGCAGACTGTAGAATAAGAGACGGCTATAGCATGAGACCCAAGACACTTTGTGATATTGTAAGGTGGGGTAACTATAAGTAAAGTAGTACATATTTAAAACTTATTATTGTACAAGTCGGTTGTAGGTTGGCAAACGTACTATTGTACAAGTCGGTTGTAGGTTGGCTCCTGATGACATGATAACTTCTTTATAGCCGATTGTTCAATCTATTATTAACTATGCTCTTATGTTACTGAGTTACTTCCACTATGAGCAGCCTAAAAATATGAGCCTAAAAACTGCAATTTTGGACTGGGAGATGTGAAATTGATATGCATTAAGAATGATCCTAGAAATCGTGTTTAATAGATGAAATGCATTGATGGAAAGTTGATCATGTATTTACGAAATGTTAAGCAAGTATTTGGAAAATGTTAATCAAGCATTTAAAAAATGTTAAATATGTATAAAAATGATGACTCTGTATTAAAAAAAATGTTAATCTTGTATTCACAAAAAGTTAGTCAATGCTTCTAAAATGCTAAAACATGTGCAGAAAAATGATGATCATATATTTAGAAAATTTTAATCTATTATTTAAAAATTGTTAATCAAGCATCTAAAAAATATTTAAAATGTGTATAGAAAAAATATTGATCATGTATTAAAAAAATGTTAGACTTCTATTTAAAAAATGTTAAACATGTATTATAAAAGAGTTCTAGACATATAGAAAAATGTCGAATGAAAACCAAAAGAAATCAAAGAAAAAATAAAACTAAAAAGAAAACCGAAGAAACAAATGCAAAAAGAATGGAAAACCGATAAATAAATAAAGAAAAAAAGGTTAAAACCCATAAAGAAATAAAAAAACAAATAAAATAACAAGAATGTGAAAGAAAAGAAAAGAAAAGGCGAAGAGAACCAAGAAAGTAACATAAGAAAAAAAAAGTCTAACGACAAAAAAAGAAAACCAAAGAAAACCGTTGTAGAAACAGGAAAAATACAAAAGAAAACAAGAAAGAAGCAAAATAAATGTGAATGAACACATAGCAAAATAAATGTGAATGAACACATAAAGAAAATTACACATGTGCTGAAGCGAAACGAAAAAGATGAAAACCAACAAAGAAAGATAAATAAAAAAATAAAACCAAAGAAAGCCGACAAGAAAACAAAGGTATAATGAGGGAAAAATAAAAACCAAGGATATACCAAAAGAAAACCAAGAAATGCAGACAGTGAACAAAAACTTGGTGTGAAAATGAAAAGGAAACAAAGAAAACGAAGAAAATCAACGGAAATCTGAAAGGAAACTAAAAAACTGAAGAAAAGAAAAAAAAGAAGAAAATCGGTTGAAATATAGAAAAACAGAAAACTCGTTGAAGAAACAAAAGAAAACTGAATTGAAGTAAAAGAAACAAAAAAAAGAAAATATCAAAGAATCCAGAGCGAATGAGCCTCGTCTCGATAGAAACCGTAACGAAAAAAAAAACAGACAAAACTGGGCCCGCTCAATTTCTCCACGTGGGGAAATATCTTTCATGCCTTCAGCGAGTCTGGTGGCTACGGACTCGCTGAAGGGCGAGCGAGCTGGGCCGGCCCATGAGCGCGGAATTTTTCCCTTTTTCCTTTTTATTTTTTTACTTTTAGTTTTGTACCTTTGTTATACTTTAAAATATTCTAAATATGTACTATTTTTTTGCGGGGACCTAAATATGTACTCCCTCTGTTCGTAAATATAAGTCTTTGTAGGGATTTCACTATGGACCATATACATATGTATGTAGATGCATTTTAGAGTGTAGATTCACTTATTTTGCTCCGTATGTAGTCTATAGTGAAATCTCTACAAAGATTCATATTTAGGTATAGAGGAAGTATATTCCAAAAAACACTCTTAGAAAAACATTTGCACTAAACATTGATCATGTATATAAAAATGTCAAACAAGTATTTTGAAAATGTTGATCAAGTATTAGAAGAAATGTTGAACAAGTATTTGAAAAAATGTTAATTGAATATATATAAATATTTAACAAGTATTTGAAAAATGTTGAATAAGTATTCGAATAATGTTGAACAAGTATTTGAAAAAAAAATGTTGATTATGTATATAAAAAGTTGAAAAAATAATTTAAAAATATCGACAAGTATTTGAAAAATGTTGAACAGGTATTGAAATTTTTTTTAACAAATATGTGAATAAAAAAATGTTGACCTTGTATATAAAAATGTTGAACAAATATTTAAAAAATGTTGAGCAACTATTTGAAAAATGTTGAACAAGTATTTAAAAAATGTTGATCATGTGTATAAGAATGTAATGTGAAAAGAAAGTACGCAAACAAAAAATGTAACAAATCGGAGAAGAAAAAAAGAAAAGAATGAAAAAATCGGTGAAGAAAAAAAGAAAAAAAAAGAAAAAACAATGAAAAACCAGAGAAGACCGGCTCCGGTCGCGATCCTACTACTAACCAGTAACTCGAGCTGGGTGGAGTTGTTAGCTGCCCCCTTGACCCCCCTGGAAACCAGGGTTTCCCTGGGTGCGCCCGTTTTCTTCCCGATTTTTCCAATCTGCGCGCAACACGAGGCATCGCTATGGACTCGCTTCATGTGTTAAGTAGTCGCTACGTATGAATCGCTTATATAGGTGCTGTTTTGTGTAAGCGCGAGGTAAAAATGCTGAAAAGGAGGGTGCGAGAGGAACCGAACAAGTGATATCGCACTACCGAGTGGTACTACTAGCCACAAGACTAACGGTTGCTAGTAATGATTTTAAGCGCACAATATATAAGAACTAACTTGGCTGTTACTTAATAAAGAGCAACACGAAACATAATAAGCGATCGTCAGCGGTAGATCCCAATATTTATTAAAATTTCAAAATAGATTGTGTTAAGTGCATTTTATGAAAATAAGATTTTCCTTAGTCCCTAAGAATATGTGAAAACATATTGATTTTTTGTAAAAAGGGTCCAACATTTTAAAAAGCAACCTTTTTGGCTTCTGTTAACAATTTTTTAAATATCAAAAAATGAAAAGGCGATTTGTTTTTGAATTTATAAACAAATATTGACAACTGAAACATTTTTTAAGTTATGAAAAAAATTTATAAGTACGAATAACTTTGAGTTTTTATACAAAACATGAAACTCAAACATTTTTTGGAAGTTTTCAGCAATTTACGAAAAACGTAAAACATTTTTTGAAATTTATGAATATTTCGAAAAACAAGATATATATTTTTTGAAAAAAAGTAAACTTGAAAAAAGAAAAAAGAGAAAGAAACAGCAAAAAGAAAAATGGGAGAAATAAAAAAAAGAAAAACTAGTAAAAAAGACCGATTTAGCTACTTTTTAGAAGGTTCCCAAAACCGGTCAGAAACCTTAAAGAAAGTTCATAAAACCGGAACGTACGATAAATGGGTCGGCCGAGTTAGATCGTTAGCTCGGTTGCTCTCGATAAAAAGGACGGCAGTCCCACACAAAGAGGTCATATACGAAATTCCCTAAAGTATTGTATTTCCTATTGAACGCTCACTATGGGAATTTGTCAACTGAATGGCACACGAAACAAAATAGCGATTACATAATAGGCTGGCCTATTTGGCGGTAGCAGCATACAGAAGGTTTGGGTTTTGGGACAAGGTTCCAGCGAAATCATTATTTAAGAGTTACCCTTTAAAGGTCACTTTTCATCTTCTCTAGTGCTAACAAGTGACGTACTGTCGAAACTTGGAAGCAAAACTGTTCTCTTTTTATGGATTCATTTGTTCAAAATGGTTTATCTCTAGGACCGTGCCTCCAAATCATGACCATTGAAATTCTTGAGTTAAGATCTTTAAAACTAGATCCAATGTTAATAGATTTCGATAAACATTTTCTTTCACAAAAAGATCTAGGATCGAAAAAAACCAAAAACTGAAAAAATACCAAAAAGCGGCCGAAAACTGAATAAAAGGAAACCGAAAAAATGGAACCCGGAAACATGGTGAATATTTTATAAACATAACTGTGCTTCCAGAAAATATTCAAAATTTTGAAAACATGTTCACTTTTTTCAAAAATATTTACATTTATTAAAAAGTGTTCGCAATTTTTTAAATGTTTGTGTTTACACAAATTTACAAAAGAATTAGAAAAAGTTCAGTTATTATAAAAAATGTGTTCTTTTTCCAGAAAATCAAATGAAAAAGTTTTAAAAAATGACTGCTGTAGTAGTTGCCTCGCTGCAGTGGCCGAGCTGTTACTCGCGTCAATGGCCCAGCCCAATCAGGCGCTCTTGCGCTTAATGCTTCCTATAGGAGGTATCCTATTCTTTCTAAAGAAAAAGAGCTATGTTAAAGCATATCTCGTAAAAAAAACAAGAGCCTAAAGCAAACTCGGCGGCCTACGTGAGAAGAGCCTGAAAACTGTTGGAAATATGCCCTAGAGGTAATAATAAAATGGTTATTATTATATTTCTTTGTTCATGATAATTGTCTATTGTTCATGCTATAATTGTGTTATCCGGAAATCGTAATACATGTGTGAACACATAGACCACAACACGTCCTTAGTGAGCCTCTAGTTGACTAGCTCGTTGATCAAAAGATAGTCATGGTTTCCTGACTATGGACATTGGATGTCATTGATAACGGGATCACATCATTAGAAGAATGATGTGATGGACAAGACCCAGTCCTAAGCTTAGCTCAAAGATCATGTAGTTCGTTTGCTGTAGCTTTTCTGAATGTCAAGTATCATTTCCTTAGACCATGAGATTGTGCAACTCCCGGATACCGTAGGAGTGCTTTGGGTGTGCCAAACGTCACAACGTAACTGGGTGACTATAAAGGTACATTACAGGTATCTCCGAAAGTGTCTGTTGGGTTGGCACGAATCGAGACTGGGATTTGTCACTCCATATGACGGAGAGGTATCTCTGAGCCCACTCGGTAATGCATCACCATAATGAGCTCAATGTGATCAAGTGGTTGATCACGGGATCATGCATTACGGTACGAGTAAAGTGACTTCCCGGTAACGAGACTGAACAAGGTATTGGGATACCGACGATCGAGTCTCGGGCAAGTAACGTACCGATTGACAAAGGGAATTGTATACGGATTGATTGAATCCTCGACATCGTGGTTCATCCGATGAGATCATCGTGGAGCATGTGGGAGCCAACATGGGTATCCAGATCCCGCTGTTGGTTATTGACTGGAGAGGCTTCTCGGTCATGTCTGCATGTCTCCCGAACCCGTAGGGTCTACACACTTAAGGTTCAGTGGTGCTAGGGTTGTAGAGATATTAGCACACGGTAACCCGAAAGTTGTTCGGAGTCCCGGATGAGATCCCGAACGTCACGAGGAGTTCCGGAATGGTCTGTAGGTAAAGATTTATATATAGGAAGTCCAGTTTCGGCCATCGGGAAGGTTTCGGGGGTCACGGTATTGTACCGGGACCACCGGAAGGGTCCCGGGGGTCCACCGGGTGGGGCCACCTATCCCGGAGGGCCCCATGGGCTGAAGTGAGAGGGGAACCAGCCCCTAGTGGGCTGGTGCGCCCCCCTTGGGCCTCCCCTGCGCCTAGGGTTAGAAACCCTAGGGGTGGGGGCGCCACCCTTGCCTTGGGGGGCAAGGCACCCCCTTGCCCCCCCCTAGGAGATTGGATCTCCTAGGGCCTGCGCCCCCCCTAGGCACCCTATATATAGTGGGGGGGAGGGAGGGCTGCGCACCCAAGCCCCTGGCCTCTCCCTCTCCCTCCCGTGACACTCCTCCATCTCCCTTGCGCTTGGCGAAGCCCTGCCGAGATCACCGTTGCTTCCACCGCCACGCCGTCGTACTGCTAGATCTTCATCAACCTCTCCTTCCCCCTTGCTGGATCAAGTTGGAGGAGACGTCTTCCCAACCATACGTGTGTTGAACGTGGAGGTGCTGTCCGTTCGGCACTTGATCATCGGTGATTTGAATCACGTCGAGTACGACTCCATCAACCACGTTCTCTTGAACGCTTCCGCTCGTGATCTACAAGGGTATGTAGATGCACTCCTCTTTCCCTCGTTGATAGATGACTCCATAGATTGATCTTGGTGATGCATAGAAAATTTTAAAATTCTGCTACGTTCCCCAACAGTGGCATTATGAGCTAGGTCTATGCGTAGTTACTATGCACGAGTAGAACACAAAGTAGTTGTGGGCGTCGATATTGTCAATTATCTTGCCGTTACTAGTCTTATCTTGATTCGGCGGCATTGTGGAATGAAGCGGCCCGGACCAACCTTACACGTACGCTTACATGAGACCGGTTCCACCGACTGACATGCACTAGTTGCATAAGGTGGCTGGCGGGTGTCTGTCTCTCCCACTTTAGTCGGATCGGATTCGATGAACAGGGTCCTTATGAAGGGTAAATAGAAATTGGCAATTCACATTGTGGTTTTGGCGTAGGTAAGAAACGTTCTTGCTACAAAACTATAGCAGCCACGTAAAAACTTGCAACAACAATTAGAGGACGTCTAACTTGTTTTTGCAGTAAGTGTTTTGTGATGTGATATGGCCAAAGGATGTGATGAATGATATATGTGATGTATGAGATGATCATGTTCTTGTAATAGGAATCACGACTTGCATGTCGATGAGTATGACAACCGGCAGGAGCCATAGGAGTTGTCTTTATTTATTTATGACATGCGTGTCAACATAAACGTCATGTAATTACTTTATTTTATTGCTAAAGCGTTAGCCATAGTAGTAGAAGTAATAGTTGACATGACAACTTCAAGAAGACACGATGATGGAGATCATGATGATGGAGATCATGGTGTCATGCCGGTGACAACGATGATCATGGAGCCCCGAAGATGGAGATCAAAGGAGCAAATGATATTGGCCATATCATGTCACTATTTGATTGCATGTGATGTTTATCATGTTTTACATCTTATTTGCTTAGAACGACGGTAGCTTAAATAAGATGATCCCTCGTAAAATTTCAAGAAAGTGTTCCCCCTAACTGTGCACCGTTGCGAAGATTCGTTGTTTCAAAGCACCACGTGATGATCGGGTGTGATAGATTCTAACATTCGAATACAACGGGTGTAAGCCAGATTTACACACGCAATACACTTAGGTTGACTTGACGAGCCTAGCATGTACAGACATGGCCTCGGAACACAGAAGACCGAAAGGTCGAGCATGAGTCGTATAGAAGATACGATCAACATGAAGATGTTCACCGATGTTGACTAGTCCGTCTCACGTGATGATCGGACACGGCCTAGTTAACTCGGATCATGTTATACTTAGATGACTGGAGGGATGTCTATCTGAGTGGGAGTTCATTGAATAATTTGATTAGATGAACTTAATTATCATGAACTTAGTCTAAAATCTTTACAATATGTCTTGTAGATCAAATGGCCAACGTTGTCCTCAACTTCAACGCGTTCCTAGAGAAAACCAAGCTGAAAGACGATGGCAGCAACTATACGGACTGGGTCCGGAACCTGAGGATCATCCTCCTAGCTGCCAATAAAGATTATGTCCTAGAAGCACCGCTAGGTGACACATCCGTCCCACAGAACCAAGACGTTATGAACGCTTGGCAGACATGTGCTGATGATTACTCCCTCGTTCAGTGCGGCATGCTTTACAGCTTAGAACCGGGGCTCCAAAAGCGTTTTGAGCTACACGGAGCATATGAGATGTTCGAAGAGCTGAAAATGGTTTTCCAAGCTCATGCCCGGGTCGAGAGATATGAAGTCTCCGACAAGTTCTTCAGCTGTAAGATGGAGGAAAATAGTTCTGTTAGTGAGCACATACTCAGAATGTCTGGGTTGCATAACCGCTTGACTCAGCTGGGAGTTAATCTCCCGGATGACGCAGTCATTGACAGAATCCTTCAGTCGCTTCCACCGAGCTACAAGAGCTTTGTGATGAACTTCAATATGCAGGGGATGGAAAAGACCATTCCTGAGGTATATTCAATGCTGAAATCAGCAGAGGTAGAAGTCAAAAAGGAACATCAAGTGTTGATGGTGAATAAAACCACTAAGTTCAAGAAAGGCAAGGGTAAGAAGAACTTCAAGAAGGACGGCAAGGGAGTTGCCGCGCCCGGTAAGCAAGCTGCCGGTAAGAAGCCAAAGAATGGACCCAAGCCCGAGACTGAGTGCTTTTATTGCAAGGGAAGTGGTCACTGGAAGCGGAACTGCCCCAAATACTTAGCGGACAAGAAGGCCGGCATCACGAAAGGTATATGTGATATACATGTAATTGATGTGTACCTTACCAGTACTCGTAGTAGCTCCTGGATATTTGATACCGGGGCGGTTTCTCACATTTGTAACTCAAAGCAGGAGCTGCGGAATAAGCGGAGACTGGCGAAGGACGAGGTGACGATGCGCATCGGGAATGGTTCCAAGGTCGATGTGATCGCTGTCGGCATGCTACCTCTACATTTACCTACGGGATTAGTTTTAAACCTCAATAATTGTTATTTAGTGCCAGCTTTGAGCATGAACATTGTATCAGGATCTCGTTTAATACGAGATGGCTACTCATTTAAATCCGAGAATAATGGTTGTTCTATTTATATGAGAGATATGTTTTATGGTCATGCTCCGATGGTGAATGGTTTATTCTTAATGAATCTCGAGCGTAATGCTACACATATTCATAGTGTGAGTACCAAAAGATGTAAGGGTGATAATGATAGTCCCACATACTTGTGGCACTGCCGCCTTGGTCACATAGGTGTCAAACGCATGAAGAAGCTCCATGCAGATGGACTTTTAGAGTCTCTTGATTACGAATCATTTGACACGTGCGAACCATGCCTCATGGGTAAAATGACCAAGACTCCTTCTTAGGAACAATGGAGTGAGCAACCAACTTATTGGAAATCATACATATTGATGTGTGCGGTCCAATGAGTGTTGAGGCTCGCGGTGGCTATCGTTATGTTCTCACCCTCACTGATGACTTGAGTAGATATGGGTATGTCTACTTAATGAAACACAAGTCTGAGACCTTTGAAAAGTTCAAGGAATTTCAGAGTGAGGTTGAGAATCAACGTGACAGGAAAATCAAGTTCTTACGATCAGATCGTGGGGGAGAATACTTGAGTCATGAATTTGGCACACACTTAAGAAAATGTGGAATAGTTTCACAACTCACGCCGCCTGGAACACCTCAGCGTAATGGTGTGTCCGAACGCCGTAATCGCACTCTATTAGATATGGTGCGATCTATGATGTCTCTTACCGATTTACCGCTATCATTTTGGGGCTATGCTTTAGAGACTGCCGCATTCACTTTAAATAGAGCTCTGTCGAAATCCATTGAGATGACACCGTATGAATTCTGGTTTGGGAAGAAACCTAAGCTGTCGTTTCTAAAAGTTTGGGGATGCGATGCTTATGTCAAGAAACTTCAACCTGAAAAGCTCGAACCCAAATCGGAAAAATGCGTCTTCATAGGATACCCTAAAGAAACTGTTGGGTATACCTTCTACCTCAGATCCGAAGGCAAGATCTTTGTTGCCAAGAATGGGTCCTTTCTAGAGAAAGAGTTTCTCTCGAAAGAAATAAGTGGGAGGAAAGTAGAACTTGATGAAGTATTACCTCTTGAACCGTTAAATGGCACAGCTCAAGAAAATGTTCCTGAGGTGCCTGCACCGACTAGAGAGGAAGTTGATGATGATGATCATGAAACTTCAGATCAAGTTGCTACTGAACTTCGTAGGTCCACAAGGACACGTTCCGCACCAGAGTGGTACGGCAACCCTGTCTTGGAAATCATGTTGTTAGACAACGGTGAACCTTCGAACTATGAAGAAGCGATGGCGGGCCCAGATTCCGACAAATGGCTGGAAGCCATGAAATCCGAGATAGGATCCATGTATGAAAACGAAGTATGGACTTTGACTGACTTGCCCGTTGATTGGCGAGCGATAGAAAATAAATGGATCTTTAAGAAGAAGACAGACACGGATGGTAATGTGACCATCTATAAAGCTCGGCTTGTCGCTAAGGGTTATCGACAAGTTCAAGGGGTTGACTACGATGAGACTTTCTCACCCGTAGCGAAGCTGAAGTCCATCCAAATCATGTTAGCAATTGCCGCATTCTATGATTATGAGATATGGCAAATGGACGTCAAAACGGCATTCCTTAATGGTTTCCTTAAGGAAGAATTGTATATGATGCAGCCGGAAGGTTTTGTCGATCCTAAGAATGCTGACAAGGTGTGCAAGCTCCAACGCTCGATTTATGGGCTGGTGCAAGCATCTCGGAGTTGGAACATTCGTTTTGATGAGATGATCAAAGCGTTTGGGTTTATGCAGACTTATGGAGAAGTCTGAATTTACAAGAAAGTGAGTGGGAGCTCTGTAGCATTTCTCATATTGTATGTGGATGACATACTGTTGATGGGAAATGATATAGAATTCTTGGAAAGCATAAAGGCCTACTTGAACAAGTGTTTTTCAATGGAGGACCTTGGAGAAGCTGCTTATATATTAGGCATCAAGATCTATAGAGATAGATCGAGACGCCTCATTGGTCTTTCACAGAGCACGTACCTTGACAAGATATTGAATAAGTTCAAAATGGATCAGTCAAAGAAGGGGTTCTTTCCTGTATTGCAAGGTACGAGATTGAGCACGGCTCAATGCCCGACCACGGCAGAAGATAGAGAAAAGATGAGTGTCGTCCCCTATGCCTCGGCCATAGGGTCTATCATGTATGCTATGCTGTGTACCAGACCTGATGTAAACCTTGCGTAAGTTTGGTAGGAAGGTACCAAAGTAATCTCGGCATGGAACACTGGACAGCGGTCAAGAATATCCTGAAGTACCTGAAAAGGACCAAGGAAATGTTTCTCGTTTATGGAGGTGACGAAGTGCTCGTCGTAAAGGGTTACGTCGATGCTAGCTTCGACACAGATCTGGATGACTCTAAGTCACAAACCAGATACGTGTATATTTTGAATGGTGGGGCAGTAAGCTGGTGCAATTGCAAGCAAAGCGTTATGGCGGGATCTACATGTGAAGCGGAGTACATGGCAGCCTCGGAGGCAGCACAAGAAGCAGTCTGGGTGAAGGAGTTCATTACAGACCTAGGAGTCATACCCAATGCGTCGAGCCCGATGACTCTCTTCTGTGACAACACTGGAGCTATTGCCCTTGCCAAGGAGCCCAGATTTCACAGGAAGACCAGGCATATCAAGCGTCGCTTCAACTCCATTCGTGAAAGTGTTCAAAATGGAGACATAGAGATTTGTAAAGTACATACGGACCTGAATGTAGCAGATCCATTGACTAAACCTCTCCCTAGAGCAAAACATGATCAACACCAGAACTGCATGGGTGTTTCATTCATCACAATGTAACTAGAATATTGACTCTAGTGCAAGTGGGAGACTGTTGGAAATATGCCCTAGAGGCAATAATAAAATGGTTATTATTATATTTCTTCGTTCATGATAATTGTCTATTGTTCATGCTATAATTGTGTTATCCGGAAATCGTAATACATGTGTGAACACATAGACCACAACACGTCCCTAGTGAGCCTCTAGTTGACTAGCTCGTTGATCAAAAGATAGTCATGGTTTCCTGACTATGGACATTGGATGTCGTTGATAACGGGATCACATCATTAGGAGAATGATGTGATGGACAAGACCCAATCCTAAGCTTAGCTCAAAGATCGTGTAGTTCGTTTGCTGTAGCTTTTCTGAATGTCAAGTATCATTTCCTTAGACCATGAGATTGTGCAACTCCCGGATACCGTAGGAGTGCTTTGGGTGTGCCAAACGTCACAACATAACTGGGTGACTATAAAGGTACATTACAGGTATCTCCGAAAGTGTCTGTTGGGTTGGCACGAATCGAGACTGGGATTTGTCACTCCATATGACGGAGAGGTATCTCTGGGCCCACTCGGTAATGCATCATCATAATGATCTCAATGTGATCAAGTGGTTGATCACGGGATCATGCATTACGGTATGAGTAAAGTGACTTGCCGATAACGAGACTGAACAAGGTATTGGGATACCGACGATCGAGTCTCGGGCAAGTAACGTACCGATTGACAAAGGGAATTGTATACGGATTGATTGAATCCTCGACATCGTGGTTCATCCGATGAGATCATCGTGGAGCATGTGGGAGCCAACATGGGTATCCAGATCCCGCTGTTGGTTATTGACCGGAGAGGCTTCTCGGTCATGTCTGCATGTCTCCTGAACCCGTAGGGTCTACACACTTAAGGTTCAGTGGCGCTAGGGTTGTAGAGATATTAGCACACGGTAACCCGAAAGTTGTTCGGAGTCCCGGATGAGATCCTGAACGTCACGAGGAGTTCTGGAATGGTCCGTAGGTAAAGATTTATATATAGGAAGTCCAGTTTCGGCCATCGGGAAGGTTTCGGGGGTCACCGATATTGTATCGGGACCACCGGAAGGGTCCCGGGGGTCCACCGGGTGGGGCCACCTATCCCGGAGGGCCCGATGGGCTGAAGTGGGAGGGGAACCAGACCCTAGTGGGCTGGTGTGCCCCCCTTGGGCCTCCCCTGCGCCTAGGGTTAGAAACCCTAGGGGTAGGGGCACCACCCTTGCCTTGGGGGGCAAGGCACCCCCCTTGGCCGCCGCCCCCCTAGGCACCCTATATATAGTGGGGGGAGGGAGGGCTGCGCACCCAAGCCCCTGGCCTCTCCCTCTCCCTCCCGTGACACTCCTCCGTCTCCCTTGCGCTTGGCGAAGCCCTGCCGAGATCACCGTTGCTTCCACCACCACGCCGTCGTGCTGCTGGATCTTCATCAACCTCTCCTTCCCCCTTGCTGGATCAAGTTGGAGGAGACGTCTTCCCAACCGTACGTGTGTTGAACGTGGAGGTGTTGTCCGTTCGACACTTGATCATCGGTGATTTGAATCACGCCGAGTACGACTCCATCAACCCCGTTCTCTTGAACGCTTCCGCTCGTGATCTACAAGGGTATGTAGATGCACTCTTCTTTCCCTCGTTGATAGATGACTCCATAGATTGATCTTGGTGATGCGTAGAAAATTTTAAAATTCTGCTACGTTCCCCAACAAAAACAACAAATGGAAACGCTTTAAAATCCCCCAACCGATTTTGTCACTGCGTTCGCTTAGCACATGGTCATCGGATGTGGATTGATCTTCATCCTTCAGAAAATCTGCAGCAGCATCCTCTCCCTGGCTCGAGTATCAACCTTATCCCCATCTCTCTCTCTCTCTCTCTCTCTCTGCATCTCCCATGGATGGCGTCGCCCCACAGCTGCTACGAGGTCAACGACCACCCAATCAGTAGATGTGGCAACTGGGATAGGATGGATTGCAACGTCGATGATGTTTCTAAAACATAACCAATGTTGCAATGCGTGGGGCAGGGGAGCTGCATGATGGATTGCAACGTCGATGATGTTCCTAAAATATGGTCAATATTGCAATGCGGGAGGCGAGTGGAATGCATGAATTGCAACGTCGTTTATGTTTCTGAACATAAGCCTTGTTTCAAAGCCAAAAAAGAAAAAAAAACGATTTGGCGGGGACCGCAATAAGTCCCGTGTTGCAAAGCGCCAAGCGCAACACGAGCTTTTTTGCAAAGGCCGCTCCTCGCCTGGAGATATCGGACGACTGTTCGGGGATTTCGGACGGCTGTTCGGGGCTCCATCCAACGGCGGTGGAGGGCGTCGATCTTTTCAGATTATCAATCGACCAACATTTAGCGCTCCCCAGCAAGAAAAGGCCTCTCATCTATGCGCTTCGTGAGCGAACAAAAAATGCTCAAGCCTCGCCAAGATGGGCCACTCTGTTATCCAACTACTAGTGACCTGACTGAGATTTAGTTAATCCCAATTCCATTCTAACAAAATTTAATTATTAATTGATTCGAAATTTGAACCAAGAAATGTATTAGAATTTAGGAAAACCTTAATTTTTCAATACCGTTATATATGTAACTTTAAAAATTGGACATTGAACGAAGCCATTTAGCACTAAGGAGATGACAAATCCAAACACGGTTGGTTGTTGGATATCATCTTCACTCATGTACTATCCAGAAAATTACATGGTTGAGCTTAATCGGAATGTACAAATCCGAAAACAAAATCACTTCTTCTTTGTTTGTTCCAGAATTTTTCATACTTTAATATTCTAAACTTTTCTTGCTAAATGAATTAGCGCTCCTTTTTACTAATGATTTGCAACATCACATGCACTTCTCATTTGTTCTAGACTCTTTCATATTTTAGTTTCCCCGTGTTTAGTTTCTCATTTGTTCTAAACTTCTTAGAACTAAAGGAAGTATACTTGAACAGAAGAAGATACATGTGGTCTAATGAAAGGAGAGTGGCCATTTTGGAAAAGATTGACCACATGTTTGTCTCTAATGAATGGGATGAGGCTTACCCGGCAAGCTTCCTTTCGGCCTTCGGTACGGCGGTTTCAAACCATTGTCCATTGGTGCTTGATATGAATGTGAGCATCAATATGAAGAGTCGATTCAAATTTGAATCTTTTTGGACTAGAGCATAGGGTTTCATGTGTTGGGGAACATAGTAATTTCAAAAAAATTCCTACGCACACGAAAGATCATGGTGATGCATAGCAACGAGAGGGGAGAGTGTGATCTACGTACCCTTGTAGATCGACAACGGAAGCGTTATCACAACGTGGTTGATGTAGTCGTACGTCTTCACGGGCCGACCGATCAAGCACCGAAACTACGGCACCTCCGAGTTCTAGCACATTCAGCTCGATGACGATCCCCGGACTCCGATCCAGCAAAGTGTCGAGGAAGAGTTCCGTCAGCACGACGGCGTGGTGACGATCTTGATGTACTACCGTCGCAGGGCTTCGCCTAAGCACCGCTACAATATTATCGAGGACTATGGTGGAAGGGGGCACCGCACACGGCTAAGAATATGATCACGTGGATCAACTTGTGTGTCTAGGGGTGCTCCCTGCCTCCGTATATAAAGGATCAAAGGGGCGGGTGCGGCCGGCCAGGAGAGGGCGCGCCAGGAGGAGTCCTACTCCCTCTGGGAGTAGGATTCCCCCCTTTCCTAGTTGGAATAGGATTCGGGAGGGGGGAAAGAGGAGAGAGAGAAGGAAGGGGGCGCCGGCCCCCTCTCCTTGTCCTATTCGGACTAGGGGGGGAGGGGCGCGCGGCCCAGCCCTGGCCACCTCTCCTCTCTTCCACTAAAGCCCACTAAGGCCCATATACCTCCCGGGGGGTTCCGGTAACCTCCCGGTACTCCGGTAAAATCCCGATTTCACCCGGAACACTTCCGATATCCAAATATAGGCTTCCAATATATCAATCTTTATGTCTCGACCATTTTGAGACTCCTCGTCATGTCTGTGATCACATCCGGGACTCCGAACAAACTTCGGTACATCAAAATGCATAAACTCATAATATAACTGTCATCGAAACCTTAAGCGTGCGGACCCTACGGGTTCGAGAACAATGTAGACATGACCGAGACACGTCTCCGGTCAATAACCAATAGCGGAACCTGGATGCTCATATTGGCTCCTACATATTCTACGAAGATCTTTTATCGGTCAGACCGCATAACAACATACGTTGTTCCCTTTGTCATCGATATGTTACTTGCCCGAGATTCGATCGTCGGTATCTCAATACCTAGTTCAATCTCATTACCGGCAAGTCTCTTTACTCGTTCCGTAATACATCATCTCACAACTAACTCATTAGTTGCAATGTTTGCAAGGCTTATGTGATGTGCATTACCGAGAGGGCCCAGAGATACCTCTCCTACAATCAGAGTGACAAATCCTAATCTCGAAATACGCCAACCCAACATGTACCTTTGGAGACACCTGTAGAGCACCTTTATAATCACCTAGTTACGTTGTGACATTTGGTAGCACACAAAGTGTTCCTCCGGCAAACGGGAGTTGCATAATCTCATAGTCATAGGAACATGTATAAGTCATGAAGAAAGCAATAGCAACATACTAAACGATCGGGTGCTAAGCTAATGGAATGGGTCATGTCAATCAGATCATTCACCTAATGATGTGATCCCGTTAATCAAATAACAACTCTTTGTCCGTGGTTAGGAAACATAACCATCTTTGATTAATGAGCTAGTCAAGTAGAGGCATACTAGTGACACTCTGTTTGTCTATGTATTCACACATGTATTATGTTTCCGGTTAATACAATTCTAGCATGAATAATAAACATTTATCATGATATAAGGAAATAAATAATAACTTTATTATTGCCTCTAGGGCATATTTCCTTCAGTCTCCCACTTGCACTAGAGTCAATAATCTAGATTACACAGTAATGATTCTAACACCCATGGAGCCTTGGTGCTAATCATGTTTTGCTCGTGGAAGAGGCTTAGTCAATGGGTCTGCTACATTCAGATCCGTATGTATCTTGCAAATCTCTATGTCTCCCACCTGAACTAGATCCCGGATGGAATTGAAGCGTCTCTTGATGTGCTTGGTTCTCTTGTGAAATCTGGATTCCTTTGCCAAGGCAATTGCACCAGTATTGTCACAAAAGATTTTCATTGGACCCGATGCACTAGGTATGACACCTAGATCGGATATGAACTCCTTCATCCAGACTCCTTCATTTGCTGCTTCCGAAGCAGCTATGTATTCCGCTTCACACGTAGATCCCGCCACGACGCTTTGTTTAGAACTGCACCAACTGACAGCTCCACCGTTTAATGTAAACACGTATCCGGTTTGCGATTTAGAATCGTTCGGATCAGTGTCAAAGCTTGCATCGACGTAACCATTTACGATTAGCTCTTTGTCACCTCCATAAACGAGAAACATATCCTTAGTCCTTTTCAGGTATTTCAGGATGTTCTTAACCGCTGTCCAGTGATCCACTCCTGGATTACTTTGGTACCTCCCTGCTAGACTTATAGCAAGGCACACATCAGGTCTGGTACACAACATTGCATACATGATAGAGCCTATGGCTGAAGCATAGGGAACATCTTTCATTTTCTCTCTATCTTCTGCAGTGGTCGGGCATTGAGTCTGACTCAACTTCACACCTTGTAACACAGGCAAGAACCCTTTCTTTGCTTGATCCATTTTGAACTTCTTCAAAACTTTGTCAAGGTATGTGCTTTGTGAAAGTCCAATTAAGCGTCTTGATCTATCTCTATAGATCTTAATGCCTAATATGTAAGCAGCTTCACCGAGGTCTTTCATTGAAAAACTCTTATTCAAGTATCCCTTTATGCTATCCAGAAATTCTATATCATTTCCAATTAGTAATATGTCATCCACATATAATATCAGAAATGCTACAGAGCTCCCACTCACTTTCTTGTAAATAAAGGCTTCTCCAAAAGTCTGTATAAAACCAAATGCTTTGATCACACTATCAAAGCGTTTATTCCAACTCCGAGAGGCTTGCACCAGTCCATAAATGGATTGCTGGAGCTTGCACACTTTGTTAGCTCCCTTTGGATCGACAAAACCTTCTGGTTGCATCATATACAACTCTTCTTCCAGAAATCCATTCAGGAATGCAGTTTTGACATCCATCTACCAAATTTCATAATCATAAAATGCAGCAATTGCTAACATGATTCGGACAGACTTAAGCATCGCTACGGGTGAGAAGGTCTCATCGTAGTCAATCCCTTGAACTTGCCGAAAACCTTTTGCGACAAGTCGAGCTTTGTAGACAGTAATATTACCGTTAGCGTCAGTCTTCTTCTTGAAGATCCATTTATTCTCAATTGCTTGCCGATCAGTGGGCAAGTCAACCAAAGTCCATACTTTGTTCTCATACATGGATCCCATCTCAGATTTCATGGCTTCAAGCCATTTTGCGGAATCTGGGCTCACCATCGCTTCTTCATAGTTCGTAGGTTCATCATGATCTAGTAGCATGACTTCCAGAATAGGGTTACCGTACCACTCTGGTGCGGATCTCACTCTGGTTGATCTACGAGGTTCAGTAGTATCTTGTTCTGAAGTTTCATGATCATCATCATTAGCTTCCTCACTAATTGGTGTAGGTGTCACAGAAACAGGTTTCTGTGATGTACTACTTTCCAATAAGGGAGTAGGTACAGTTACCTCGTCAAGTTCTACTTTCCTCCCACTCACTTCTTTCGAGAGAAACTCCTTCTCCAGAAAGTTTCCGAATTTAGCAACAAAAGTCTTGCCTTCGGATCTGTGATAGAAGGTGTATCCAATAGTTTCCTTTGGATATCCTATGAAGACACATTTCTCCGATTTGGGTTCGAGCTTATCAGGTTGAAGCTTTTTCACATAAGCATCGCAGCCCCAAACTTTCAGAAACGACAACTTTGGTTTCTTGCCAAACCACAGTTCATAAGGCGTCGTCTCAACGGATTTTGATGGTGCCCTATTTAATGTGAATGCGGCCGTCTCTAGAGCGTATCCCCAAAACGATAGCGGTAAATCAGTAAGAGACATCATAGATCGTACCATATCTAGTAAAGTACGATTACGACGTTCGGACACACCATTACGCTGTGGTGTTCCGGGTGGCGTGAGTTGTGAAACTATTCCACATTGTTTCAAATGTACACCAAACTCGTAACTCAAATATTCTCCTCCACGATCAGATTGTAGGAATTTTATTTTCTTGTTACGATGATTTTCAACTTCACTCTGAAATTCTTTGAACTTTTCAAACGTTCCAGACTTGTGTTTCATTAAGTAGATATGCCCATATCTGCTTAAGTCATCTGTGAAGGTGAGAAAATAACGATATCCGCCACGAGCCTCAACATTCATCGGACCACATACATCTGTATGTATGATTTCTAACAAATCTGTTGCTCTCTCCATAGTACCGGAGAATGGTGTCTTTGTCATCTTACCCATAAGGCACGGTTCGCAAGTACCAAGTGATTCATAATCAAGTGGTTCCAAAAGCCCATCAGTATGGAGTTTCTTCATGCGCTTTATACCAATATGACCCAAACGGCAGTGCCACAAATAAGTTGCACTATCATTGTCAACTCTGCATATTTTGGCTTCAACACTATGAATATGTGTGTCACTACTATCGAGATTTAATAAGAATAGACCACTCCTTAAGGGTGCATGACCATAAAAGATATTACTCATCTAAATAGAACAACCATTATTCTCTGATTTAAATGAATAACCGTCTCGCATCAAACAAGATCCAGATATAATGTTCATGCTTAACGCTGGCACCAAATAACAATTATTTAGGTTTAATATTAATCCCGAAGGTAGATGTAGAGGTAGCGTGCCGACTGCGATCACATCGACTTTGGAACCATTTCCCACGCGCATCGTCACCTCGTCCTTAGCCAATCTTCGCTTAATCCGTAGTCCCTGTTTCGAGTTGCAAATATTAGCAACAGAACCAGCATCAAATACCCAGGTGCTACTGCGAGCATTAGTAAGGTACACATCAATAACATGTATATCACATATACCTTTGTTCACCTTGCCATCCTTCTTATCCGCCAAATACTTGAGGCAGTTCCGCTTCCAGTGACCAGTCTGCTTGCAGTAGAAGCACTCAGTTTCAGGCTTAGGTCCAGGTTTGGGTTTCTTCTCTTGAGCAGAAACTTGCTTGCTGTTCTTTTTGAAGTTCCCCTTCTTCTTCCCTTTGCCCTTTTTCTTGAAACTAGTGGTCTTGTTGACCATCAACACTTGATGCTCCTTCTTGATTTCTACCTCCACAGCTTTCAGCATTGCGAAGAGCTCGGGAATAGTCTTATTCATCCCTTGCATATTATAGTTCATCACGAAGCTCTTGTAGCTTGGTGGCAGTGATTGGAGAATTCTGTCAATGACGCAATCATCTGGAAGATTAACTCCCAATTGAATCAAGTGATTATTATACCCAGACATTTTGAGTATATGCTCATTGACAGAACTGTTCTCCTCTATCTTGCAGCTATAGAACTTATTGGAGACTTCATATCTCTCAATCCGGGCATTTGCTTGAAATATTAACTTCAACTCCTGGAACATCTCATATGCTCCATGACGTTCAAAACGTCGTTGAAGTCCCGATTCTAAGCCGTAAAGCATGGCACATTGAACTATCGAGTAGTCATCAGCTTTGCTCTGCCAGACGTTCATAACATCTGGTGTTGCTCCAGCAGCAGGCCTGGCACCCAGCGGTGCTTCCAGGACGTAATTCTTCTGTGCAGCAATGAGGATAATCCTCAAGTTACGGACCCAGTCCGTGTAATTGCTACCATCATCTTTCAACTTTGCTTTCTCAAGGAACGCATTAAAATTCAACGGAACAACAGCACGGGCCATCTATCTACAATCAAACATGAATAAGCAAGATACTATCAGGTACTAAGTTCATGATAAATTTAGGTTCAATTAATCATATTACTTAAAGAACTCCCACTTAGATAGACATCCCTCTAATCCTCTAAGTGATTACGTGATCCAAATCAACTAAACCATGTCCGATCATCACGTGAGATGGAGTAGTTTCATTGGTGAACATCGCTATGTTGATCATATCTACTATATGATTCACGCTCGACCTTTCGGTCTCCGTGTTCCGAGGCCATATCTGTATATTCTTGGCTTGTCAAGTATAACCTGAGTATTCCGCGTGTGCAACTGTTTTGCACCCGTTGTATTTGAACGTAGAGCCTATCACACCCGATCATCACGTGGTGTCTCAGCACGAAGAACTTTCGCAACGGTGCATACTCAGGGAGAACACTTCTTGATAATTAGTGAGAGATCATCTTATAATGCTACCGTCAATCAAAGCAAGATAAGATGCATAAAAGATAAACATCACATGCAATCAATATAAGTGATATGATATGGCCATCATCATCTTGTGCTTGTGATCTCCATCTTCGAAGCACCGTCGTGATCACCATCGTCACCGGCGCGACACCTTGATCTCCATCGTAGCATCGTTGTCGTCTCGCCAATCTTATGCTTCCACGACTATCACTACCGCTTAGTGATAAAGTAAAGCATTACAACGCGATTGGATTGCATACAATAAAGCGACAACCATATGGCTCCTGCCAGTTGCCGATAACTCGGTTACAAAACATGATCATCTCATACAATAAAATTTAGCATCATGTCTTGACCATATCACATCACAACATGCCCTGCAAAACCAAGTTAGACGTCCTCTACTTTGTTGTTGCATGTTTTACGTGGCTGCTATGGGCTTAAGCAAGAACCAATCTTACCTACGCATCAAAACCACAACGATAGTTTGTCAAGTTGGTGTTGTTTTAACCTTCGCAAGGACCGGGCGTAGCCACACTCGGTTCAACTAAAGTTGGAGAAACTGTCACCCGCTAGCCACCTTTGTGCAAAGCACGTCGGGAGAACCGGTCTCGCGTAAGCATACGCGTAATGTCGGTCTGGGCCGCTTCGTCCAACAATACCGCCGAACCAAAGTATGACATGCTGGTAAGCAGTATGACTTATATCGCCCACAACTCACTTGTGTTCTACTCGTGCATATAACATCAACATATAAAACCTAGGCTCTGATGCCACTGTTGGGGAACGTAGTAATTTCAAAAAAATTCCTACGCACACGCAAGATCATGGTGATGCATAGCAATGAGAGGGGAGAGTGTGTTCTACGTACCCTTGTAGATCGACAACGGAAGCGTTATCACAACGTGGTTGATGTAGTCGTACGTCTTCACGGCCCGACCGATCAAGCACCGAAACTACGGCACCTCCGAGTTCTAGCACACGTTCAGCTCGATGATGATCCTCGGACTCCGATCCGGCAAAGTGTCAGGGAAGAGTTCCGTCAGCACGACGGCGTGGTGACGATCTTGATGTACTACCGTCGCAGGGCTTCGCCTAAGCACCGCTACAATATTATCGAGGACTATGGTGGAAGGGGGCACCGCACACGGCTAAGAATATGATCACGTGGATCAACTTGTGTGTCTAGGGGTGCTCCCTGCCTCTGTATATAAAGGATCAAAGGGGCGGGTGCAGCCGGCCAGGAGAGGGCGCGCCAGGAGGAGTCCTACTCCCTCTGGGAGTAGGATTCCCCCCTTTCCTAGTTGGAATAGGATTCGGGAGGGGGGAAAGAGGAGAGAGAGAAGGAAGGGGGGCGCCGGACCCCTCTCCTTGTCCTATTCGGACTAGGGGGGAGGGGCGCGCGGCCCAGCCCTGGCCACCTCTCCTCTCTTCCACTAAAGCCCACTAAGGCCCATATACCTCCCGGGGGGTTCCGGTAACCTCCCGGTACTCCGGTAAAATCCCGATTTCACCCGGAACACTTCCGATATCCAAATATAGGCTTCCAATATATCAATCTTTATTTCTCGACCATTTCGAGACTCCTCGTCATGTTCGTGATCACATCCGGGACTCCGAACAAACTTCGGTACATCAAAATGCATAAACTCATAATATAACTGTCATCGAAACCTTAAGCGTGCGGACCCTACGGGTTCGAGAACAATGTAGACATGACCGAGACACATCTCCGGTCAATAACCAATAGCGGAACCTGGATGCTCATATTGGCTCCTACATATTCTACGAAGATCTTTTATCGGTCAGACTGCATAACAACATACGTTGTTCCCTTTGTCATCGGTATGTTAGTTGCCCGAGATTCGATCGTCGGTATCTCAATACCTAGTTCAATCTCGTTACCGGCAAGTCTCTTTACTCGTTTCGTAATACATCATCTCACAACTAACTCATTAGTTGCAATGCTTGCAAGGCTTATGTGATGTGCATTACCGGGAGGGCCCAGAGATACCTCTCCTACAATCGGAGTGACAAATCCTAATCTCGAAATACGCCAACCCAACATGTACCTTTGGAGACACCTGTAGAGCACCTTTATAATCACCCAGTTACGTTGTGATGTTTGGTAGCACACAAAGTGTTCCTCCGGCAAACGGGAGTTGCATAATCTCATAGTCATAGGAACATGTATAAGTCATGAAGAAAGCAAATAGCAACATACTAAACGATCGGGTGCTAAGCTAATGGAATGGGTCATGTCAATCAGATCATTCACCTAATGATGTGATCCCGTTAATCAAATAACAACTCTTTGTCCATGGTTAGGAAACATAACCATCTTTGATTAATGAGCTAGTCAAGTAGAGGCATACTAGTGACACTCTGTTTGTCTATGTATTCACACATGTATTATGTTTCCGGTTAATACAATTCTAGCATGAATAATAAACATTTATCATGATATAAGGAAATAAATAATAACTTTATTATTGCCTCTAGGGCATATTTCCTTCATCATGGATGTGGTTAAGTTGGCTTGGAGCTCAACACTTGCAGCCACGAATGACTATATCACGCTGCACAACAAGTTAAGAGCCACTGCGGTGAGCCTCCAAAGGTGGAGTGACCTTTGGATCGGAAATGTGAAACTGCAAATAGCCATTGCGCTCGAAGTTATTAAGCAACTTGACATCGCCATGGAGGGAAGAGCATTATCTGATGCCGAGAGGGAGCTGAGGAAATGCCTGAAGAAGAAGCTACTTGGGTTGAGTTCCCTGGAGAGGACGATAGCGAGACAGAGATCAAGGCTTCTGCAGTTGCGAGAGGGTGACGGAAACACTAGGCTTTTCCACCAGCAAGCTAGTCACATGCAAAGAAAGAATGTCATAAGATCAGTTAAGCACAATGGGAACCTATATACTGGGCAGGACGAGGTTGCATCGGCAGTGGACGCCTACTTTGGTGCGGCATTTGGTGCCTCGGCTGCTAGGATCCATACTCTGAATTTGGATATGCTGGGCCTACCGCACCTGGACTTAACGCATCTGGAGCACCCATTTACGGCTGATGAAGTGGAGAAGGTGATCAAGAGCATGCCCATGGATAAAGCTCCAGGACCGGATGGGTTTACCGAAAGGTTTTATGCAACATGTTGGAGCATCATCAAGGAGGATTTCATGAAGGCAATGGACAACTTTTACAAGGGGGATATGAGAGGTTTGGCCGCAATCAATAAGTCTCTCGTCTCGCTTTTACCCAAGAAGGAGGGAGCGCTGGAGGTGGGCGATTTCTGACCTATAAACCTTGTTCACGGGGCCATCAAGATCTTTGAGAAAGTACTTGCTTGTCGGTTGGTGGAGGATCTACCCAAATTGGTTGGCAATCACCAGAGTGCATTTGTAAAGGGCAGATCATTGCACGATAACTTCATGCTTGTGCAGAGCATGGCGAGACGGTTGCATGCCTTGAGGAGTTCAACCGTGCTGCTCAAGCTTGACATATCAAAAGCTTTTGACTCCGTACAGTGGCCTTTTCTTATTGAGGTTTTGCATCAGATGGGCTTCGGGCCGAGGTGGAGATCTTGGATATGCGGGATCCTTGCAACATCGACCACCAAGATCATGGTTAATGGTGATCCGGGTGACACGATCTACAACTATAAAGGGCTGCGTTAGGGCGACCCTATCTCCCCAATGCTTTTCATACTAACTATGGAGCCCCTGCAAAGGATGTTCGAGGTAGCCATGAGTAGAGGAGTGCTGACACCCCTGGCACGCGTAGGCATGAGGAAGCGCCTATCCATCTTTGCAGACGACATGGTACTATTTGTCAAGCCAAATCCAATGGATCTTGAGGTCTGCAAGTGTCTTTTTGAGCTGTTTGGGGAGGTGGCAGGGCTGAGAATCAACATGCACAAATCTGCAACCCTACCCATCAGGTGCTCCGAGGAAGAGATAGCCATGGCATGCAATGAGCTGCAGTGCCCCTTGGGATCGTTCCGATAAAATACCTTGGGCTACCACTATCGTTAAGGAAGCAATCAGCAACACAGCTACAGTACTTGGTGGATCACATGGCAAATAGATTGCCAAAATGGAGGGCAGCTCTTATGCCAAAGAGTGGCCGACTAACTCTTATGCAGTCCGTCCTATGCGCCATGCCTATCCATGCTATGATGGCTATAGATCTTCCTATGAAAACTATCGCGGCAATGAGCAAGATTTGCCGAGGCTTTTGTGGTGCAGAAGAGCTAAAGCAAATGGCGGCAACTGTGCTGTTGCATGGGACATGGTGTGTACGCCGAAGTGGGCACGTGGATTGGGGCTGCCAAACCTAAGATGGATGAATGTAGCCATGCAAGCCCGTTGGCCGTGGATCAAAAGGACCGACGATTCAAGGCCTTGGAATGAGTTCTGAATCAAAGTCGCGGATGAAGCAAAACTGTTGTGCCAGGCAGCCATGAGGAGCACAGCGCGGTCGGGACGTACAACACTCTTCTGGGAGGACCGATGGTTAGATGGACAAAGAATTCAGGAGATTGCACCACGAGTATATGACCTTGTTCCACCACGAACTCGCAATATGAGATTGGTCAGTACAACCATGGAGAACGGGTCTTGGGCGATGGACTTCAACCCCAATTTCGGACCGGAGATCTTGCATGATTTTCTATCACTTTGGCAGGCGGTCAATGCTTGGGATGCAACTGATGATGCGCCGGATGAGATAACATGGTCGTGGGAGACGAATGGGTAGTTCTCTGTGAGATCTGCATACGCAGCTAGATTTTGGGGCCGGGAGGTGATCCCAACGGCGGACCTGACATGGAAATTGCGTGCTCCTCTGCAATGCAGGTTCTTCACCTGGCTGGCCATGAAGGACAGATGCTGGACCTCGGATCGTCTTGCGCGAAGAGGCCTACCTCATCAGACCGCATGCCCTTTTTGCGATCAAGAGGAAGAAACGATCAACCATATAATGCTCACGTGTGTATTTTCTCGGACAATTTTGGGCGGCAATTTGTGTCGCGTTGGAGACACCGAGTTGGATCCCTTCTACCCAAAACTCACTGGTGGAGTGGGCCATCGACAAGCAAGGATCGAACAGTGTGAGCATGAAGGACCTACGCACCATCTTCGTGCTTACTTGGTGGGAGTTGTGGAAACATAGGAATGCCATTATCTTTGAGGGAGCGCGGCCTTCGATCGAGCAGTTGCTGAGAAAAGTGTGTTCCGAGGGCTTGGTTTGGTCCTCCACTAGACTATTGAAAGGGGATGTAACGCCCTTCTTTAGTAGGGTAGAGAGGTGGGTGAGTGATGAGGATTAGCATGTACTAAGAACCTTGTAAACTATGGTGAAGGCACTCTTTGCCTTTCTTCTTTAATATATGATATGCACACTCGTGTATATTCGAGAAAAAAAATTCCCCATGTTTTTTTCTTCTAAAAGAATTGCCATTCACTTTAAGTTTTTTTACAGCACCTTCATAAATTCCATTTGTCTTTGAAAATGCAACAGTAGCTACTCAAAAGTGCAACATGAGATACCTAAAGACAATTGCGTTGGACATATATATTTCACATGAGTCATATTTTGTGGCTATAATTTGATTTTTAGTGGGATGAACTACGTAAATTAAATCAACATCTATGTCATATGCATGTGACTCCAAACTTACATATTTACCTTTCCTAAATGATATGTTGATATTCATTTATACGTTGGTTATCTAAGCTCCTACATGCATCCTACATGCATTGCATGCAGTGGAGGAGACGGGGATGGCCAGGGCCCTCGTCATGGGCATGATTTTGCTCGTATTATGGCCATGAACAGTGAAAATTAGTCTAATCTTCCTCTACTGGCCCCCTCAACGTGAGATTTAGGGAATCCTGCCTTTGCCACGGATTACATGTGTATACTAGTTGGGCATTAGACATCTCTAGTCGATCCTCTAAAATTTGTTAGAGGAATAAAAAATTGGTTTTGAGGGGTTAAACCCAATCTAGTTGATCTCTATCCCCTTCGGACGAGTAAAAGTATCGGCCGCTCGTCCCTTTATATTTACTCCTCAGCAGCCGTAATGAGTATAAACTTTTCGCCTCTATTCTTGCCCACCGCTCGGCCGCATCCACTCCAGTGCCGGCCTCCTTGCCTCCGCCGACCATCACATGCCACCAACGACACCCCGCAGCACCGTCGACCTCCACCACCAAATTGTGACGGGATTTCGACAATCTTTTTCCCTTTATTTTCTCGTCATTTTCATCGTCTCCGGTCACGGCGGCGCTCCTTCCGTCATCCCCGGTCACGAGCAAAGGTGCACCCGGTCACCATTGTGATTCCAATGAATGCCTGCGTTCCGGACCACACTATCGTGCCACTAGGAGAAAGATGGACGGAAGAACCTATTCAGATGAATAAATGCAAAGTCGTTGCTCATGGAGGAAGAATTTCCCCTACTTTCTCGACTATTTGTCACACATTGTGTCGTTCGGGGTGAGATTGTATCAAATTACTTTTGCGGAGCATCCATCCTAGGTCCTAGTTAGCTCATGGATATCATCTAGTGACGAGAAGTCATCGTTCGCCGCGGGACAGGAGGAAGAGGGAAGAAGGGGGAGAGGCTTAAAGAGAACAGATGGAGATGCTCTTAAACCCGCAATAATAAAACTTCAGTGTGTGGTTACCTAGATTCACATCATCGCGTCTGAATAGCTGTAGTCTAACAACGCAGCTAGCGTAATACACCAACGGAAAAGTGGACAAAACTCTTGTTTCTTTTTGCTAAAGTGGCACCAAACTTAAAGTATGACCTTTCCTCTCCTTTCTTTTCATAAAGTACACCTCTGTTCAGTAATCAAGGAGCTAAAAAATGAAATGACCTTGTATTGCAAAATCTGATGTTGGCACTACACATACTACGGTGATTTCAGTGGAAGTCACAACACGCACTACCCAGATCATACAGGCGGTGGCGGCAGGTCCAGCAGGAGCCAGAAACCCACGCAACTATCGGAGTTGAGGTTCTCTTGGATGGCCAGGAAGTGCAGGCCGCCACAGGCCTTCTTCGCCGCCTCCCACGCTTCTGCCTCCTGCGTTGTAGCGGCGCTCTTCTGGTAGCCGGCGTAGACGTATCTGGTAGAAACCCCGGCTGACAGGATTAGGTTCGCTCTGCCGGTGTCAACCTCCATTGAACAGATCTCTAACCCATTCATCCAAGCTGCAGCAATTGAAGAAACAAAGATCTCAGAGCTGATCGACATGCATCTCACAAGAGAATAGGCTCAACAAAGAAACAGGAACATTGTGCAGGGGCTTCAGTCAGTTTTTTTTATTCATCTGACGCAACATGGGAACATTGCTTAAATGCTTAAAATATTTGACCTAGTGCGATGCTTGCATATTTGTTGTGTTTGTTGGTCTAACTGGTCTGCCCAAAGCATTTCGCTGAATGTTATCAGACTCTTCAAACTACGCCTTTCCCAGCTCAATTAATTTGCTACTGCTTAAAATCAACAGGTAGGAGTTATCAGACCCACTACTTAATGTAATCAACAGTACTCCTTTCGGTCCTTTTTACTTCGCATATTAAAGTTGTGTCAAGTCAAACGTTATAAACTTTGACCAAATTTATATTAAAGAATATCAACATCTACAATATCAAAAATATATACCATGAAACTACATTTCATAATGAATCCAATAATATTAATTTGACATTGCGAATGTTGATATTTTTTTCTATAAATTTGATCAAAATAGAGATGCTTTGACTTCGGACAAAACTTATATGTAGACTAAAAAAGAGGAGGGAGTACATCATAGGTGACCAAAGTTTTGTTGCCTAACTACAATCAGAACCTAGCAGGTGCTACCTTATAACTAAATTTGGCACACGCTTACATCTAACCATTTATCTCGGCAAGTAGTAGTAGTATGACGACAGTATGAGCACAGAAACATACCGGCCAGAGGCTTGGCGCGCGAAGATTCCACGGCAACCCCAGGGACTAGTGTGGTTTCGTCGAGCTCGAACCCCAAGAGGTCCAAATCGAGCCCCGCCCCGAACGCGTACCTCCTCTCCAGCAACTCCACCTCCTCCCTCACATCTGAGCAACAAGCCAACACACTCAGAAGGCAGCAATTTCCCAGAGATGTTTAAATGTGGTACGTAGTAGAGAGGAACTAGTTGGTGGCGGCACTGACCGTCGAAGGGGAGCTGCACGAATGCCCACTTGTCGCCGAAGAGGTTGTCCGGCAGGTTGGTGGCGAAGGGGTTGTCGAGCGTGAGCAGCGGCTTGGTGCCCTTCTGGAAGCCGGGGTGGCGGCTGTAGACGGTCTCGTAGCGCTCCTCCAGCCAGAGCAGCAGGGAGACGCAGCGGCGGCTGGGCACGGCCTTGACCCCGAGGTCGTTGCAGGCGCGGGAGATGATGGTCTGCATCTGCGACCGGAAGAAGCGGGCGCGGTCCGGGAGCGGCACGCCGAGGGAGGAGGCCACGGAGGCGAGCGCGTCCCGGAGCGTCACGCTGTTGATGGACGTGTTGGGGAAGAAACGGGTGAACTGGAGCGACAGCGTCGCGTCGCACACCACCAGCTCCCACACCTTCTTGCCCCTGGCGTCCAGGATGGGCCGCGAGCAGAAGTCCACCTCCCACTCCCGGATCCCCTCCGCGTCCGCGTCCGGGTCCAGGTAGCACACCTCCGCCAGCGGGTCCAACTCCTCCTCACTCCCCTCACTCTCCTCGGCTGGCTCCTCCTCGTCCTCCGCGGTGTCCGCCGCGGCGGCCGTGGGGCTCTGCGAGGAGATGGACCGGCAGGGCCTCGGCGACGGCGTGGCCGGGACTAAGAGGCGGTAGTGCGCGTGGGGCCGCGCGACGGAGAAGGAGGGCTTCCCCGGCGGGTTGGGCAGGTGGAGGCTCCGGCGGAAGGCGATGCCGTGGCCGGCGACGATGGCAGTGGCGGTCGTCATGGCGCGCGCCCCTCCACGGCCACACACAGAAGCTAACGTTGGTCGCGGGCGCCAGTTGAGTGAGTTCGTTCACACATGGAGAAGCAAATCGGCTCGTGCCGACTCGGGGATGGGCCGGCCTAAGCCCACGTAGGACCCAAAAAGAAAAAACCTATGTGGACTCGGATAACCACGACGCGCAAGAGTATGGAGGAGTAAAAAGGGAAGAAGAAAAACTAGAGGGTGGAGTTGGACGGCTGCTGCAGTCCATAAAAAAAGGGAAGGAGCGCAGGAGAGGCGGTCGCGGGCAGCGAGAATGGCGTGCTCTCCCTCTCCCTCTCCCCGGCTGCTCCATCGGGCGTCTTCCTCTTCTCCGTTGCTCTCGGTCGGGCATGTGCGCTCGGCTCCGTCCTCCACGTTCGGGTATGCTCTTCCCATCACATCGATTCACTCTTGCTCTGCTCTGCTTGGGCGCTGCTCTGCTTCGGGTTCATGGCCGATTGCGCACTATGTTCATCTCCGCTTCGTGCTTCACTGAAGGCCGGAGTGAGCTGCTTCATGACGCCGACGTCCGTTTTCCCAGTCGGTTGTGGAGGTTGTGGCTGTTGCGGTGGTTAGCCCACAAGAAAATCGTTTTGTGATAAGTGGTTCTCTGTGGTAGTATGTTCCAAGTGCTCTGCGTACATTTCGGATGAATTTTTATAGTGCTGTTCATTCTGTAGAATGTTAGTAGGTACGATTGCCTACTACCTACTCCGAGATAAGCTGCAAGCCCAAAACAACTTTTAGTAATAACAAAATAATCTATCAATATTGTAGAGCGATATGCTGGCCGCCACTTTCCTCTTTTGACCATAAAATAAATTTTACAGCATGTTGTATTAATGCCTTGGACTATTCGGTTTGCAATTCAAGTTAGAAACACGCCGGGTGGCAAACCAAATATACATCCTCTTGCCCATCCTTTCTGTAACAGTTTGTCTCTATTAAGCCAAGCACTAACCATCCGAAAGTTCTGATTTGGTGAGAGTTTATGTTTCAACCTGAATGCGTGTGGAGAAGGTGGGTGTAGATTACTCAACTGTATCAGTGTTCCAATGACTTATTTTCTTTATGTGTTTAAATTTAGCATCAATAGTATTTGCTGATGTGTCAGTTACACGCCTTTGTATTCGTAGATGGACCATCCAATGCAAGCAATCTGGACATATATTGTATGGAAGAAGCCATGTGACAAGCTTCCTGGCTCTTGCTAGTGCAGATGTATGCTCTTCTTTCTAGGCCATTTATTTTTGGGGTTTGAGTGGTGTTCTGAGTTTGGTAGTTTATACAATGTAAATTAATAGCGTAGAAAATGGAAATGATCACTGTTAACTAAGTGCAACATTATGTACTTCTGAATTTGTTCGAATATGATATTCTGGTTTTGGTATCAACTGTTCTATAAAATGTAGCATGATCCTCCGTCCTAATTCCCAAGCAGGAGGCTTTCTTGCTCTAGAAATTCTGCAACACTCTGACAGGGATCCTGAGAAAAATAATTGGCTTCTTTTTATTATAGTTGTAGCTGTATTACTCTTGGTATTATTGCTTGGTAGCTAAGAGGTGCGGAACTCATCAAATGAACCAGGCACCACAAGGCAAAGGAAGTTCAGGTCAGAAAGTGATAATGGTTGATCCACAGGAAGCTAAGCGCTTAGCAGTGAAACAAATGCAAGAAATTCGTGCCAGAGATAAGCTGAAGGTTCGTTACTTCTGTCCTGTAATTCTAGTAATTAATCTCTCCTCCGAAGGAATATAGATATTTATGATTGTGGAATAAATATATTTTCTAAAACGAATAGAAGCAATGATGAAATGGGAAATTCTTTCAGTTGTTATTGGTAAAAGAAAACTAGGATAGTGCAGTCCACATGTCATAAGTTGTATTCCCTCATATTATCTAGTCATACAAACAGAAGTTTTGTGCAATAATATATACAGATCAAGAATTTGTTAAATGATGGAAACGAATGTCTCTCGAAATCCTGAGAGGAATCCTTCTATAGGGGATGCAAACTAACAAAAATATTTCTTAGCAACTTGAATCTGTTTCATTGTTACTGGAGAACCTTTTTCATTGTCCTTGTGATGTCAAGAGATGGTTGGTGCGGATATGGTCGTTGTTGTACTTCGTCGATCGCTGTTTTCATCGCTTTGGAGTTTTTCTTTTCTTTTTCCTCCGTCTGGGCATAGCTTCAGTCTTGTATGACTTTGCTCTTTGCTTGTGTGGTTCTTTGTGTGTACATCCTAGTTATGCAGAGGTTGGGTGTGTGCTCATTGTGTTTGTATCTCCTTTATGCTTCAATTTGAGTCAATAAAATCCAGCATTTGTCGGGAAAAAACAACTTGAATCAAAACATGGCTTTCCCCTAATTATATGCGGTTCTTTGTTTTGTCTTGATTTGCCATTTTCATGTCTACTTCATCTGTCAACCAAAATGTGACTGTGTGTCACAAAATGGAGGAAGCTAACCTAGTAAATAGATAAATGTGGATTGTAATGACATTCACATGGACCCCAATTAATCTTTCAAATTGCAACGCTTCAGTGCTGGACGTATGATTTTCTTTTATCATTTATGTAGTGTCTTATCGTGTTATTGGGGAAAATCTTAGGACCCGTATGCAATTGCATAATCGCTGGTTTTCTTTCCTTGAGCATATATGATTGCTTCTACAGTAATTTATTACCTTGATCTGTATTACTCCTGGAGAACCCATCTGTTGTATGCCCCTCTAAATTGCACAATCAGCACACATTTGATATGCTATTACTTGTATGTTTTATTTTTTTACCACATCATTGTTATCTTTTTTGCAGAAACGTCGTCAAGCAGAAGCTATTAACGGTGCATTGGCGGTGATAGGATTGACTGCTGCATTGATATTGGAAGGTCGGACAGGAAAGGGTATCCTGGGACAGGTACATAAGTTGAGCATAAAGAGGAAATGCATCTTAATTAGTAGACAGTAATATTCATTATAACCAAAAAAACGTTTTCTTCCAGAGAAATGCTGCAACTAGTTTATGTGTTATCCACCGAGAAACACCAAAATTGCTTACCAGAACGTTAAATAATGGTTCTACCCTACTAATACGTGATCTTGTGTTTGTACACTTCTGCAGCTAGCAGGATATCTGGCGGCTTTATCTAGTTTATTTGGGCAATAACTGTCACTCTTGGAAGAATTTTGTAACTTTCCTCGACCAGGAGAGCTCTAAGTCTTACTTGCTGGATCCAACCAATTTTCATATCTAATCCAAGCTGGATGTACAATAACGCTTAGATTTGCACGTGAAATGATCTACTCGGCTATTTTTCCTGGACTGAAAATCAAACGTTGTATTTATATTCTTTTCCATGTACTCAACATTCAACAACGTCTTCCCTTCCTTCTGAAAAACTGTACTAAATAGTTTCCCATGATTCTGTTTAGCAGCTTGGTAGTAGTTCGATCCACCAGTCATATATATGCCACGATTTTAGATTGGCTCCCTTGAATTTTCTTTTGCGGTTGGTGCCACTGTTAATTTTGGTAGCTCAGGTAAATTGTGTATATGATGTTGCTCTGGTAGTAAAGTTTACTGCTTCTTTTTTGTTATATATAAGGTACTCCATCTGTAAACTAATATAAGATCTTTTAGATCACTACTACATATATAAATGGCATGTGCTTTGATCTGCAGTACTCTCCATCAGGATACATGGAATCTATTTTGACTGATTAAGATAAAATTCTACTGAAGTAGGGGAGAGAGGGGTGGCCGCTGAGATAGAGAACTGACCTGTGGTGCTGTATTCCTTTGGGGTTAGGATTTTTGTAGGGGGGCAACACATATATAGGTTGCTGGGTTACATGGGCCACATTGGCCTAAAGCGTGGACACACACTGCAGCACAGAGAAGATACAACCCAGCACTCCCTCTCAAGAAGGATGATAGATATCTATCATGTCCATCTTGTCACAAGCAAGATTACTTGTGACAAGGCCACCTCTTCAACGCCTCCCCTATTGTCGGCGAGGCCTCGTCGGATGCCGTGGCGCTCCTCTGCTGCTGGCACCTTTGGAAACGACGGAATGTCGTTGTCTTCCGAGATGCCATGCCATCTCTAACTGCCACCGTGAGAGCGTGTCGCAACGATGTTGCGCTCTGGCAAGGCAGGTTCAAACACGAGCATGTCCCCACATCGATGTTTGGCTGCGTATTCTGGTTCTCAGAAAGCTGCCCTGAGCGGCCTTGTTTCTTGATTCTTGATCAGGAGCTATAGTTCTATTTGCTGCAAAAAATCCTGGCATGCCCCCCTTGTATGCTGTAAAATATACTCTGGGTCGACCCTGAAGCAAATACGCCCTAGAGGCAACAATAAAGTTGTTATTTATATTTTCTTATATCATGATAAATGTTTATTATTCATGCTAGAATTGTATTAATCGGAAACTTGATACATGTGTGGATACATAGATAAAACACAGTGTCCCTAGTATGCCTCTACTAGACTAGCTTGTTAATCAAAGATGGTTAAGTTTCCTAACCATAGACATGGGTTGTCATTTGATGAACGGGATCACATCATTAGGAGAATGATGTGATGGACAAGACCCATCTGTTAGCTTAGCATAATGATCGTTAAGTTTTATTGCTATTGCTTTCTTCATGACATATACATATTCCTTTGACTATGAGATTATGCAACTCCCGAATACCGGAGGAATGCCTTGTGTGCTATCAAACGTCACAACGTAACTGGGTGATTATAAAGATGCTCTACAGGTATCTCCGAAGGTGTTTGTTGGGTTGGCATAGATCAAGATTAGGATTTGTCACTCCGAGTATCGGAGAGGTGTCTCTGGGCCCTCTCGGTAATGCACATCATGATAAGCCTTGCAAGCAATGTGACTAATGAGTTAGTTGCGAGATGATGCATTACGGAACGAGTAAAGAGACTTGCTGGTAACGAGATTGAACTAGGTATGAAGATACCGACGATCGAATCTCGGGCAGGTAACATATCGATGACAAAGGGAATGACGTATTGTCATTACGGTTTGACCGATAAAGATCTTCATAGAATATGTAGGAACCAATATGAGCATCCAGATTCCGTTGTTGGTTATTGACCGGAGAAGTGTCTCGGTCATGTCTACATAGTTCTCGAACCTGTAGGGTCCGCACGCTTAACGTTCGATGACGGTTTGTATTATGAGTTATTGTGATTTGGTGATCGAATGTTGTTCGGTGTCCCGGATGAGATCACGGACATGACGAGGAGTTTCAAAATGGTCGAGAGGTAAAGATTGATATATTGGATGATAGTATTCGGATACCGAAAATGCTTCGGATTGTATCGGGTACATATCGGAGTATCGAGGGGTTACCGTAACCCCCCAGGGGGAAGATATGGGTCATATGGGCCATAGGAGGGAGGCAAGTCAGCCCACAAGGGGTGGCCCCCCCCCCAAAGGGAGGAGTCCGAATTGAACTAGGGGAGGGGGCGGCGCCCCCTTCCCTTCTCCTCCTCTCCTCTTTCCCCCTTTCCCCCTTCGATAAAAGGAAGGGGCGAATCCTACTAGGAGCCCAAGTGGGACTCCTCCCACTTGGGGCGCGCCTAGGGCGGGCCTCCTCCCCTCTCCCTCCTTTATATACGGGGGTGGGGGCGCCTCTAACACACATCAATTGTTCCAAGCCGTGTGCGGCGCCCCCCTACACAGTTTACTCCTCCGGTCATATTCACATAGTGCTTAGGCGAAGCCCTGCGCGAATCACTTCACCATCACCGTCACCACGCCATCGTGCTACTGGAATTCTCCCTCGACACTTTGTTGGATCAAGAGTTCGAGGGACGTCATCAAGCTGAACGTGTGTAGAACTCAGAGGTGCCGTACGTTCGGTGCTTGATCGGTTGAATCGAGAAGACGTTCGACTACATCAACCGCGTTAAACTAACGCTTCCGCTTTTGGTCTACGAGGGTATGTGGACACACTCTCCCCCTCTCGTTGCTATGCATCTCCTAGATAGATCTTGCGTGAGCGTAGGAATTTTTTTGAAATTGCATGCTACGTTTCCCTTCAGTGGCATCCGAGCCAAGTCTATGCGTAGATGATATGCACGAGTAGAACACAAAGAGTTGTGGGTGATGATAGTCATACTGCTTACCACCAACGTCTTATTTTGATTCGGCAATATTGTTGGATGAAGCGGCCCGGACCAACCTTACATGACCACGTTCATGAGACCGGTTCCACCAACAGACATGCAACTTGTTTTGCATAAAGGTGGCTGGCGGGTGTCTGTTTCTCCAACTTCAGTTGAATCGAATTTGACTACGGCCGGTCCTTGTTGAAGGTTAAAACAGCAAACTTGACGAAACATCGTTGTGGTTTTGATGCGTAGGTAAGAACGGTTCTTACTAGAAGCCCATAGCAGCCACGTAAAACTTGCAACAAAAAAGTAGAGGATGTCTAACTTGTTTTTGTAGGGCATGTTGTGATGTGATATGGTCAAGACATGATGTGATATATGTTGTTGTATGAGATGATCATGTTTTGAAAAAGTTATCGATAACTCACAGGAGCCTTATGGTTGTCGCTTTATTGTATGAAATGCAATCGCCATGTAATTGATTTACTTTTATCACTATGCATTAGCGATAGTTGTAGAAGCAATAGTTGGCGAGACGACGACGACGCTACGATGGAGATCAAGGTGTCAAGCCAGTGACGATGGAAATCATGACGGTGCTTTGGAGATGGGGATCAAAGGCACAAGATGATGATGGCCATATCATGTCACATATTTTGATTGCATGTGATGTTTATCTTTTATGCGTCTTATTTTGTTTAGTACGGCGGTAGCATTATAAGATGATCCCTCATTAAAATTTCAAGGTATAAGTGTTCTCCCTGAGTATGCACCGTTGCGACAGTTCGTCGTGCCGAGACACCACGTGATGATCGTGTGTGATAAGCTCTACGTTCACATACAACGGGTGCAAGACAGTTTTGCACGTGCGGAATACCCGGGTTAAACTTGGTGAGCCTAGCATGTACAGACATGGCCTCGGAACACTGGAGACCGAAAGGTCGAACGTGAATCATATAGTAGATATGATCAACATAGAGATGTTCACCATTGAAAACTACTCCATCTCACGTGATGATCGGACATGGTTTAGTTGATATGGATCACGTGATCATTTATATGACTCGAGGGATGTCTATCTAAGTGGGAGTTCTTAAGTAATATGATTAATTAAACTTAATTTATCATGAACTTAGTCCTGGTAGTTTTTGCATATTGTAAAACAGTAAGACGCAGCTAGCTAGGAGCCTCCACAGCTATTTGATGCTCTAAGCCGTCAGATCTTGTGTACGAATGCGCTGGATTTGTTCAGCCGTCTAGGTCGTTACGCACGTACCAAGCGTCGTTTCACGGGCCGCTGCTCCGCATATTTAGCTGCAGTTTCCATCAGTAATCGGGTTGTGAGATAGAAGGCCCAGGTTCAGCCCAACGTGCAAAGCAGGCAGGTCGTCCGGGTCTCTTCATCTATCCCCGAGCGGTGGCGCAATCCCTATCCCCGAGCTCCTCTGTTCGTCGCCATCCTTTGTCTCGGTGGCGAGCTTCTGAAGCACGTCTGCTTAGGCATCGACACCTTCCACTGCCCCTCTACTCTTCCTCTGCCGGCCCGCATGGTGGGTTCCTTCTTTACCTTTTTTATGTCGTTCCTGTAGCGTTCTTCATGGCAGTTTAGGCGGCCACACGCGCCATCGGCATCCATCTCCGATTGTCTTTCTCCAGTGTCTTCCAACATGCCATTTAGCCCTTGCAGCTGTAACGCGCGTCCCTCCCCGTTTCATACCTGAGATACCTCTTCGTACGACCCTCCCTGGATGGCGAAGGAGATTCGACAGAGCCGATCATGACCCAAAGAGAAAAATCGTAGTTAGTCCCCAGCGCTTGATCCTTCTTTTACGCCGCAGGATCAGCATCCCCTCTCCTTTCGTGCCTGCCCAGCAAGGTACGCGAACAACGTCTCTGCACCAACAGACTGTAGAGATTAGATTCTGAACAGCAACATCTGATTTTATGTTTGATTTATTGATAATTTCAGCTCGCTTGATAATCTCCAGGGAGGATGAAGTTGTTGATTTATTGTGCTGATGCGTGATGAGCATCTCGAGAGGATGTAGTTGGAACAGTCGGTGTATTGTTTCTTATGGCAGATTCGTTTACTTTGTTCCTCAATCCTGGAGGGCAAGTTTTAGTAATTTATCTTCTATAATGGATAAGATTAGAAGCTGAACTTGGAACATTGGAATTCATGTACTCCCTCCGTAAAGAAATATAAGAGTGTTTAGATCACTATTTTAGTGTTCTAAACGCTCTTATAAATCTTTACAGAGGGAGTATTATGCATAGTTGTTTACGTGCATCAGCTTTATTGGTTATATAGGAATTTACTATCAGATTATGTGGGCTTATTTTCTTTGTGAAATTGTTCCTTGATACTTTAGCAATCTCCATGGGATCAGTTTTATAAGTTTAGTTTGGTGCTACTATTTTTTGGCTATCTGATCAAATGCTCATGTACTTTAAAGATTTACCATGTGTGTGTTTTTTGTTCCAGTGCATTGCATGTTTTAGTACACTTAAATTCGTGATATGGTTTATAGCTAGGACATTAATTAGGTGGTGCAAGCCATTTTATGAGGTCGTTGTTGATAGCAATGTTATGTTCAACTTTGAGAGCCAATCTTCTTTTATCCATATTCAACTTTTGCTTGTCACATATTCATCTCTTGTTGGGTAAGCTTATGAGCTGATCTTACATTTTGCAGGATTTTGATGTTTGTGCTTTCGAGAGGTTCCTTGATGATGGCATCACCTTGCAAGCTGTTACTTTTCAGAGAACACCCAAAACCATATCTTTTTTTCTTCTGTTAGCCCTGCTACGGTGCTTTACATTCAACTATTTTTCTGCCTCCAAAATATTTCTCACATTAAGTCAGCAAATTGCCTCGAAGGTACTTAGAAAATAATCATCTTCATATTTGAGGCATTGTACTTTCGAACACTCATACTTGTTAGATATATTGGTATCATCTAAATTATAAAAGATATTTCTATTATTTTTCTGTTAAAATGCGCGAGCGCGGCAACGCGTGCCTTCATGTTCTAGTCTATGTTGTAGATCCATGGCCCGTGCTACTGTTTCCTTGAATTTTAATGCGTTCCTAGAGAAAGCTAAGTTGAAAGATGATGGTAGAAACTACACGGACTGGGTCCGTAACTTGAGGATTATCCTCATTGCTGCACAAAAGAATTATGTCCTTGATGCACCGTTAGGTGACAAGCCCCTCCCGCTAATGTAGACGCTTTGAACGTCTAGTAGACGCGGTCTGATGACCACTCTATAGTTTAGTGCTCCATGCTTGACGGCTGAGAATCGGGACTTCAAAGACGTTTTGAACGTCATGGACCATATGAGATGTTCCAGGAGTTGAACTTAATATTTCAAGCAAATTCCCGAATTGAGAGATATGAAGTCTCCAACAAGTTCTATAGCCACAAGATGGAGGAGAACAGTTCTGTCAGTGAACACATACACAGAATGTCTGGGTACCATAACCACTTGACTCAGATGGGAGTTAATCTTCCAGATGATAGTGCTATTGACAGAGTTCTTCAATCACTGCCACCAAGCTATAAAGGCTTCGTGATGAACTATAATATGCAAGGGATGGATAAGACAATTCCCGAACTCTTTGCTATGCTCAAAGTTGCGGAGGTAGAAATCAAGAAAGAGCATCAAGTGTTGATGGTTAACAAGACCACTAGTTTCAAGAAAAAGGGCAAGGGAAAGAAGAGGAACTTCAAGAAGAATGGCAAAAAAGTTGTCACTCCCGGGAAGAAGCCCAAATTTGGACCCAAGCCTGAAACTGAGTGCTTCTACTGCAAAGGGACTGGTCATTGGAAGCGGAACTGCCCCAAGTATTTGGCGGATAAGAAGGATGGCAAAGTGAACAAAGGTATATTTGATATACATGTTATTGATGTGTACCTTACTAATGCTCGTAGTAGCACCTGGGTATTTGATACTGGTTCTGTTGCTCATATTTGCAACTCTAACAGGGGCTACGGATTAAACGAAGATTGGCTAAGGACGATGTGACGATGCGCGTCGGGAATGGTTCCAAGGTCGACGTGATCGCCGTCGGCACACTACCTCTACATCTACCTTCGGGATTAGTTTTAGACCTGAATAATTGTTATTTGGTGGTAGCATTAAGCATGAACATTATATCTGGATCTTGTTTGATGCGAGACGGTTATTCATTTAAATCAGAGAATAATGGTTGTTCTATTTATATGAGTAATATCTTCTACGGTCATGCACCATTGAGGAGTGGTCTATTTTTGTTGAATCTCGATCATGGTGATACACATATTCATAATATTGATGCCAAAAGATGCAAAAGGTTGATAATGATAGTGCAACACATTTGTGGCACTGCCGTTTAGGTCATATTGGTGTAAAACGCATGAAGAAACTCCATGCAGATGGACTTTTGGAGTCACTTGATTATGAATCATTTGATGCTTGCAAACCATGCCTCATGGGCAAGATGACTAAGACTCTGTTCTCCGGAACAATGGAGCGAGCCACTGACTTATTGGAAATAATACATACCGATGTATGCGGTCCGATGAGTGTTGAGGCTCGCGGCGGGTATCGTTATTTTCTGGCCTTCACAGATGATTTGAGCAGATATGGGTATATCTACTTAATGAAACACAAGTCTAAAACATTTGAAAAGTTGAAAGAATTTCAGAGTGAAGTGGAAAATCATCGTAACAAGAAAATAAAGTTTCTACGATCTGATCGCTGAGGCGAATATTTGAGTTACGAGTTTGGCCTTCATTTAAAACAATGTGGAATAGTTTCACAACTCATGCCACCTGGAACACCACAACGTAATGGTGTGTCCGAACGTTGTAACCATATTTTATTAGATATGGTGCGATCTATGATGTCTCTTACCAATTTACCACTATCATTTTGGATTTATGCATTAGAGACAGCTGCATTCACGTTATAGGCCACCATCTAAAACCATTGAGACGACACTGTATAAATTGTGATTTGGCAAGAAACCTAAGCTGTCATTTCTTAAAGTTTGGGATTGCGATGCTTATGTGAAAAAACTTTAGCTTGATATGCTCGAACCCAAATCGGAGAAGTGCGTCTTCATAGGATACCCAAAAGAAACTGTTGGGTACACCTTCTATCACAGATCCGAAGGCAAGATATTTGTTGCTAAGAATGGATCCTTTCTAGAGAACGAGTTTCTCTCGAAAGAAGTGAGTGGGAGGAAAGTAGAACTTGATGAGGTAATTGACCTTCTCTTGAATTATAAAGTAGCTCATCACAGAAAACCATTCCCGTGATGCCTACACCAATTATTGAGGAAGATCAAGTTGCTACCGAACCTCGTAGGTCAACCAGAGTACGTTTCGCACCAGAGTGGTATGGTAATCCTGTTCTGGAAGTCATGTTACTAGACCATGATGAACCTACAAACTATGAGGAAGCGATGATGAGCCCAGATTCCGCGAAATGGCTTGAGGCCATGAAATCTGAGATAGGATCCGTGTATGAGAACAAAGTATAGACTTTGGTTGACTTGCCCGATGATCGGCAAGCCATAGAGAATAAATGGATCTTCAAGAAGAAGACTGACGTTGATGGTAATGTTACTGTCTACAAAGCTCGACTTGTTGCGAAATGTTTTCGACAAGTTCAAGGAGTTGACTACGATGAGACTTTCTCACCCGCAGCGATGCTTAAGTCTGTCCGAATCATGTTAGCAATTGCTGCATTTTATGAATATGAAATCTAGCAAATGGACGTCAAAATTGCATTCTTTAATGTATTTCTCAAAGAAGAGTTGTATATGATGCAACCAGAAGGTGTTGTCGATCCTAAAGGTGCTAAAAAAGTGTGTAAGCTACAACGATCCATTTATGGACTAGTGCAAGCATCTCGGAGTTGGAATATATGCTTTGATAGTGTGATCAAAGCATATGGTTTTATACAGACTTTTGGAGAAGCCTGTATTTACAAGAAAGTGAGTGGGAGCTCTGTAGCATTCCTAATATTATATGTGAATGACATATTGTTGATTGGAAATGATATAGAATTTCTGAATAGCATAAAAGGATACTTGAATAAGAGTTTTTCAATGAAAGACCTCGGTGAAGCTGCTTATATATTGGGCATAAAGATCTATAGATATAGATCAAGACGCTTAATTGGACTTTCACAAAGCACATACCTTGATAAAGTTTTAAAGAAGTTCAAAATGGATCAGTCAAAGAAAAGGTTATTGCCTATGTTACAAGGTGTGAAGTTGAGTCAGACTCAATGCCCGACCGCTGCAGAAGATAGAAGAGAAAATGAAAGCCATTCCCTATGCCTCAGCCATAGGTATTATCATGTATGCAATGTTGTGTACCAGACCTGATGTGTGCCTTGCTATAAGTCTAGCAGGGAGGTACCAAAGTAATCCAGGAGTGGATCACTAGACAGCGGTCAAGAACATCCTGAAATACCTGAAAAGCACTAAGGATATGTTTCTCGTTTATGGAGGTGACAAAGAGCTCGTCGTAAATGGTTATGTCGATGCTAGCTTTGACACTGATCCGGATGACTCTAAGTCACAAACTGGATACGTATTTATATTGAATGGTGGAGCTGTCAGTTGGTGCAGTTCCAAGAAAAGCGTCGTGGCAGGATCTACGTGTGAAGCAGAGTACATAGCTGCTTCAGAAGCAACGCATGAAGGAATCTGGATGAAGGGGTTATATCCGATCTAGGTGTAATACCTAGTGCATCGGGTCCAATGAAAATCTTTTGTGACGGAGCAATTGCCTTGGCGAAGAAATCCAGATTTCACAAGAGAACCAAACACATCAAGAGACGCTTCAACTCCATCAATGATCAAGTTAAGGAGGGAGACATAGAGATTTGCAAAATACATACGGATTTGAATGTGGCAGACCCATTGACTAAGCCTCTTCCACGAGCAAAACGTGATCAACACCAAGACTCCATGGCTGTTAGAATCATTACAATGTAATCTAGATTATTGACTCTAGTGCAAGTGGGAGACTGAAGGAAATATGCCCTGGAGGCAATAATAAAGTTGTTCTTTATATTTCCTTATATCATGATAAATGTTTATTATTCATGCTAGAATTGTATTAGCTGGAAACTTGATACATGTGTGGATACATACACAAAACACAGTGTCCCTAGTATGCCTCTACTAGACTAGCTCGTTAATCAAAGACGGTTAAGTTTCCTAACCATTGACATGTGTTGTCATTTGATGAACGGGATCACATCATTAGGAGAATGATGTGATGGACAAGACCCTTCCATTTGCTTAGCATAATGATCGTTAAGTTTATTGCAATTACTTTCTTCATGACTTATACATATTCCTTTGACTATGAGATTATGCAACTCCTGAATACCGGAGGAATGCCTTGTGTGCTATCCAACGTCACAACGTAATTGGGTGATTATAAAGATTCTCTACAGGTATCTCCAAAGGTGTTTGTTGGGTTGGCATAGATCGAGATTAGGATTTGGCATTCCGAGTATCGGAGAGGTATCTCTGGGCCCTCTCGATAATGCACATCATGATAAGCCTTGCAAGCAGTGTGACTAATGAGTTAGTTGTGGGATGATGCATTACGGAACGAGTAAAGAGATTGAACTAGGTATGAAGATACCGACGATCGAATCTCGGGCAAGTAACATACCGATGACAAAGGGAATGTCGTATGTTGTCATTACGGTTTGACCGATAAAGATCTTCGTTGAATATGTAGGAACCAATATGAGCATCTAGGTTCTGCTGTTGGTTATTAACCGGAGAGGTGTCTCGGTCATGTCTACATAGTTCTCGAACCCGTAGGGTCCGCACGCTTAACGTTCGATGACGATTTGTATTATGAGTTATTGTGATTTGGTGAATGAATATTGTTTGGAGTCCCGGATGAGATCACGTACATGACGAGGAGTCTCAAAACGGTCGAGAGATAAATATTGATATATTGGATGATAGTATTCAGACATCGGAAGTGTTTCCGATTGTATCGGGTACATATCGGAGTACCGGGGGGGGGGGGGTTACCGGACCCCCCCAGGGGAAGATATGGGCCCTATGAGCCATAGGAGGGAGGCAAGTCAGCCCACAAGGGGTGCCGCCCCCCCAAGGGAGGAGTCCGAATTGGACTAGGGGAGGGGGCGGCCCCCCCTTTCCTTCTCCTCCTCTCCTCCTTCCCCCTTTCCCCCTCCTATAAAAGGAATGGGGGCGAATCCTACTAGGAGCCCAAGTGTGACTCCTCCCACTTGGGGCGCGCCTATGGCCGGCCTTTGATGACCCACAAGTATAGGGTATCAATTGTAGCTCTTTTCGATAAGTAAGAGTGTCGAACCCAATGAGGAGCAGAAGGAAATGACAAGTGGTTTTCAGCAAGGTATGTCTGCAAGTGCTGAAATTGTAAGTAACAGAGTAGTTTTATAGCAAGATAATTTGTAATGAGCAAGTGACGATAGTAGTAATAAAAGTGCAGGAAGGTAGCCCAATCGTTTTGAGGCAAAGGACAGGCCAAAACGGTCTCTTATAATAAGCAAAGCATTCTTGAGGGTACACGGGAATTTCATCTAGTCACTTTCACCATGTTGGTTCGATTTGTGTTCGCAACTTTGATAATTTGTATGTGTGTGGACCAGTGCTTAGGTGTTGTTCTTACTTGAACAAACCTCCTACTTATGATTAACCCTCCCGCAAGCATCCGCAACTACGAGAAAAGTATTAAGAATTAACCATAGCATTAAACTTTTGGATCCAATCGGTCCCTTACGGAATAACGCATAAACTGGAGTTTAAGCTTCTGTCACTCTCGCAACCCATCATCTAATTGCTACTCCACAATGCATTACCTTAGGCCCAAATTGGTGAATTGTCATGTAGTCGACGTTCACATGACACCACTAAGGGAATCACAACATACATACTATCGAAATATTGAACACATATCAAATTCACATGATTACTTGCAACATGATTTCTCTCGTGACCTCAAGAACAAAAGTAACTACTCACAAATGATAATCATGCTCAAGATCATAGGGGTATTAAATAGCATATTGGATCTGAACATATAATATTCCACCAAATAAACCATATAGTAATCAACTACAAGATGTAATCAACACTACTAGTCACCCACAAGCACCAATCTGTAGTTCCGGTAACAAGATTGAACACAAGGGTTTGAGATGAGATGGTGATGTTGAAGATGTTGATGGAGATTGCCCTCCCCAAGATGGGAGAGTTGTTGGTGATGATGAGGACGATGATTTCCCCCTCCGGGGGGGGGGGGGGGAGTTCCCCCGGCGGAATCGCTCCGCCAGAGGGCAAAAGTGCTCCTGCCCAAGTTCCGCCTCGAGACGGCGACGCTCCGTCCCGAAAGTCCTCTCCTTATTTTTCTAGGTCAAAATGACTTATATACCAGAAGATGGGCACCGGAGGTGGACCTAGATGAGCACAACCCACCAGGGCACGCCTGGGCTCCCTAGCACACCCAGGTGGGTTGTGCCCACCTGGTGGGCCTCCTCTGGTACTTATTTGCTCCAATATTCTTCATATATTCCATGAAAATTCTCCATGAAGTTTCAGCTTGTTTGGAGTTGTGCAGAATAGGTAGCTTGACGTAGCTTTTCCAGGTCCAGATTTCCAGCTGTCGGAATTCTCCCTCTTTGTGTATACCTTGCATATTATGAGAGAAAAGGTATTAGAATTACTCCAAAAAGCATTATTATGGATAAAAACATCATAAATAACAGTAGGAAAAACATGATTCAAAATGGACGTATCAACTCCCCCAAGCTTAGACCGAAATCGAAAAACATGTCCACATGCTTAAAGAGAGAGAGAGAGGTGTCGATAAAAACAAAATACGGACATAGAAGCATCATGTACATTATTATAACAACAACAAACTTAAACATAAGACTCTTATCATAGAATTTTTATCATAGACTTCTCATGAATAAGTGTCAATTTATCACACTATTGAAGTATAAAGCAAAAACTATATTAGAAACCAACAAACTATGTTCTCAATCAACTTTGCAACTACAATTCATAATATTTTCAGGAAGGGTCGCGTGTCGGAGCCTTTAGGCAAGTCCACATACTCAACCATCATATAGTCTTCCATGATTGCTAACACTCACCGCATAAACATGAGAAAAACGTTTCAACCAGACACATAGAAAGATAGGGGCTTATGGTCTCGCCTCCCAATGTATTCACCTCAAGGGTGGTGTCAACAATAATAACTCACGCTATCTATATTCAACTGGACATATGTGCCTAGATCTTTCCTCACCACATGATGCTTGCCAAAGGAGAAAATAAAAAGGAATAGAGAAAAAACTTTGACTTTTTTGCATAAAAGTAAACACTACAAAGAAAATACACTTCCATGATGATACGTGTTTGTCACGGTAGGTCGCGTTTTTTGTCATGCATGTACATCCATGACGATTTTATGACAGAATTAAGATAGTCATACATGTGCTGTCGTAGAAGTGTTCCATGACATTACCAAAATTATCATCACGGAAGTGTCCACTTCCATGACGATAAATCGCGTGTCACAGAAGTGCTTTCGTCAAGGCTGACCGACATGTGGCATCCACCGTAACGGAATGCCGTTAAGCTATCGGGTCGGGTTTTAGATCCAATAACCCGTTAATAGCCCCGATCAATGGGGATTTTCCACGTGTAAAATCATCATTGGCTGGAGGAAACATGTGTCGGCTCATCGTTGGGACAGATGTCATCCACTCATTGGACGGAAGGCGCCTATGATACGTCGACACATGGCACGGCCCAGCAGAGGCCCATTCCTATGAAAAGGCCGGCCCGTTTGACTTGGTCAAAAGGTGGCGGGCCGGCCCATGGAAAGCCTGTTAACGGCCTGTTCGCATATAGCCCATTTATAGCCCGCTAACCCAAGGCCCGTTACGCCCTATCCGAATTAGGCCCAGTAGCGTCATCTGGGCCATCCAATATGATTCCAGCCCGTTTTCACTTCTGGCGCATGTATGGCCCATGACGTCTTTCGGCCCATATGAGGCCCTATGTAACTCTTGGCCTATTAACGGCCCGTGGTGAAACTGGCCCGTAATGAACAGTGTATCACTTTACACCCATTAACGGCCCATGGTGAACTGGCCCGTAATGAACAGTGTATCACTTTATACCCATTAACGGACCGTTATTCCGTTGGGCCGTTTCCATCCCATGTTATCTTTCGGCCTTCTCAGAGCCCATTTATTCTTGGGCTCATTTCCAGCATTCATTTACTTACGGCCCGTTACCGTCATTTTCTGCTTGTGGGCCAAATTCAGCCCGTGGTTACAGTCGGCCCGTTTGTGGTCAATTAATACGTTGGGCCGTTTTCATAGCGTCATCAAATACGGCCTATTAACGATGGCCCGTTATGGTCGGCCCATGAACGGACGATTCCAACTCTAGCCCGTTTTTATGGCCATAATGCGGTCTGTTTGGCCCATGTTTGGCCAATCGATCATACGGCCCGTATAAGGCCCATTGATGATACAACCCGCAGAAGGCCCATTGTTTCTACGACCCGTAGAAGTCCCATTGTTTCTACGGCCCGTAGAAGGCCCACTGTTTCTACGGCCAGTAGGAGGCCCAGTGTGTCTACAGTAAATATTAGCCCATGGTTATTGTGGCCTAGTTTTAAAAATAGGTTATTGCAGCCACTAGCTAACCACAGAAAAAGAACCGCAATGACAACAAGCAAACAAATAAACAAGACAACAAGGAAATAAATAAGCAAGCAACTAACGCTAGGCTATCACGGCTATTACACATATTACATCCACTAGGCATCAAAGTTCGCCACCAGTGCAAATATAGGGAACAAAGCAGCATATCATATACACTGGTTGTCAAAGTTGGCGACCAGCGCAAATAAACGCCGCAGCAAAACAAATCCAGAACTGAAACCACTTCAGAAGATCTCAAGAAACAATATTCTGGGTACCCATAATGCTGGCAAGATGCTTAGCAAGCTTATTAACTTTCTCTTGTTTGGTGCTTAAATCCTCCAGCGCTTGTTATTGCACCAGAAAATATGCATCTGAATTCTACAGGGACTTCCTCAGTCCTTCAGCTTCCTGTCACAGCACATCTGATCGATGTCTTTCAACTTGAAGTTAAGACTCAAGAAGATGAACTGATTCAGGCAGCGAGTTCGAAGAGCTTGTGCCAGCAGTAGTGGCCAGTAACTCGAACACTACATCAAGACAGGACTTTTGGGTTCCCTCACTGTCGTCAAGATAGTTTTTATCAGCTTTCTTGGAGACCAACAGGGATGTCTCACTATCTTGAACCTTATCTGCATTACTTCCTTTACCATTGGATAACGCGGTACTATTCTCCAATATTTTGTCCGCATTCTAAAAGAGAAACAAGCAGACACATCACATGTTTACCATGTTGTATATGAAACTCATTTTGGTAAATGAGTTCAATAGTAAAGTGGACAGGATAACAGCATGAAACAAACATATATCTATGTACCATGGTCACTTTATGGTCTATATCATTCTAGTTTTTGTTGCCAAATCAAGATAGAGACATAGTTCAGATAATATTTGTTCAAGACAAAGCATAATAGACAGAATATAAGTGTGGGTAACTATAGAGCAATAACAACACTTGTAATGTGCATGACATGAGAACATAACTATTTATTCAATTGAAACTGAAATCAACATAGAGTAGGTTACAACAGCAAACCAGTTAAAGAAACAGGTTTAAAACATACCTGTTACGCCATTGGAGTTTCAATTCCATCCTTCAAATTTGAAAATAGTTGGTATGAGTAAATACAGTAATGCAAGAGCAAAGGAGTATGAACCATAGCTACAGAACCTGACCTGAGAACAAATCTTCTTCTCCTTTAAGCGTTGAGTTGGGATTCGGAGTGGTGGTCCTCGTGCTTTGGTCACTGCAGTTCCCTTACTAACTGCTCGTGTTTGGGTGCTCTGTGGTGGAGACGGTGTTGTGTCAACTGGAACTGGGTTACTATCTGCCGGGGTTGGGGTTAGAAGGGGTGTAGCTGGTTCTCTGTCCAACTGGGTAGGGGTACAATCTGCGAGAGTCTGGGTTATGTGTGGTGGATCTGGTCCTTGGGCAAGTACAACCGTGGTTCTATCTGCATCAACTGGTAGCACTATATTTTCTGAAGACCGTGTTGTTACTCCCTTAGATACTGCCATCACGCTCTCCAATTCAAAATGGCTGATAAACAAGAAAAGTAATTGAAAGTATAGACATTGTATGATAGACATGTGCAATGGATTGTGGGGAATAAATAGGGCATGAAATAATTCATATTTATGTTGTCTAACCAAACAGGATAGCATGACACAATTTCACATATGTGATGGCTAACTAAACAGGATAGATGACACAATTTCACATTATGATGGCTAACTAAAAAAGATGGAAAGACATAGTTCAAAATATGAGATTATGTAAACAAGATGACATGACATAACTATATAATGTGTTTATTAAATAGGTTGGCATGCCATAATTCACATACATTCACGGATAGAATGCCATAATTCAAAATATGATGACTGTAAACACTAAACAGGATGAGATGATATAACTATATGATGTCTTTATTAAATGGGTTGCCATGCCATAATTCAGATAGATGATGTGTATGTACTATGTAAACATGATGGCATGATATAATTCAAATATATGATTTATATAGTAAGCAAGTAAGCAGATGGCAATCCATATATATTGTAAAAACTAAGCAATGCAAGACAACATGCATGACATAGGTAATATAACCCTGCCAAGTTTGAGCATAGACCTCAGGGGGGAAATAGGACTGGTCATCAGTCTCTGAATCCTCCTCTGAGGAGCTCTCTGTAACCAGCAAGATGTCTGCTTCAGCAGGTAGCATTGTCTACTCTGAATACCTTGTTTTCACTCCAGATACTTCCATCACCGCTTCAAATGGCTGATGCACAGGAAGAGTAGTTGAATATACAAACGTTGTCGACAAATGGAACACGTAATACAAAAAAATGATAGCATGATATAATTCACATACATGATGATTGGCATTGCATAATTCACATATATAATGCCTTTGCAACAAGATAGAATTGTATAATTCACATATATAATGTCTTGCAACAAGATGGCAATGCATAATTCACATATATGGTAATTAGACACTGAACAGGTGGCATTCACACAAAGCATGTCCAAATGACATAGCAATGCGAGACACCATACGCACGATATGAGCAACATAACCCTGCCAAGTTAGAGCATACACCTCGGGGGGAATAGGACTAGTCATCTGTCTCTGAATCCTCCTCTTGAGGAGCTATCCATAACCAACAAGATATGCGCTTCGTCAGATAGCATAGTCTGCTCTGAAGACTTTGTTTTCACTCCAGAATTTGCCATCACCGTGTCAAATGGCTGATGCACACGAAGAGCAGTTGAATGTACTAACATTGTTGACAAATGTAATATGTAATGGAAAAAGTATGGCTTGATATAATTTACATATAAGATGACTGGCTAAGCAGGATGGCATTGCAAAATTCACATATATGATGCCTGGCTAAACAAGATGGCGTTGCATAATTCACATAAACGATGAATAAACTAAACAGATGGCACAAAGGATGCCTAAACTAAGCAGATGACATATTTGATGTATAAAGTAAGCAATGCAAGACACCATATGCATGATATAACCAACATCAGCATGCCAAGTTAGAGCAAAGACCTCAGGGGGTAAATAGGAGTTGTCTTCTCCTTCTAAATCCCCCTCAAAACAGATATCTTCCTCTCGATTACAATCCGAAATGCATGGAGGGGGGCTGCCTTTGCGCCTACCATGGAGCGACATCTGCATGAAATTTTATTGCCACGCAAGGCTCGTCTCTTTTGCTCTACATGTTCAGTTTCATTGTTTACAATAATTGTCATGCATAGGAATAAAACATAGTGAGATTATGTAACGAGTGCATGCAGAAATCCAGAGTGATGGTAGCAACCTGTGGATAGACCCAAAACCAATAATAGCAGGCAGATAATGGCTTCAGTTAAAAAATACAGATAATGGCTTCTTTACTGTTTGTTTCCCACCCAACATGAAACCCATAGTAGACACCGGAGATTAACCAGATAGTAGATAGATACTATTGATAGCGGCCCCGATATGTACCCCACAACCATTTAAAAACTCAAGTTTGACCATTAGTTTGGAGCTGACTCAGAGTCTAATCGGTGAACAGGACGATAAAGTAGCATGTAATATTAAGCGATGCATAATGTAAGCAGACACGAAAGAGTACGACCTCTCTTGCGGACCCATGTAGTCCTCGAGGTCATCTGCTCGGTTGATGATGGTAATGCAGTTTTCATGGCTACTAGCGGCGGGGAAGAAGATCTGAGGCGGCGAAAGACAGTCTGGAGGCCGGATCCCTGCTGTGCTGGACCCTTCTGTCGTTGGAGCAGCTGAGCTGGGGTGGACGACGGCACAGCAGGAGCGGGACAAACCACGCAAGGTTTTCTTTGACAACTATCTATAAGAGAAGTAATTCTGTAAGGGCTTGTTTGAATTGGAGGATTCCAACAATGCAGGGATAGGAAATAGACAGGAATAGGATAGGAATGCATGTGCAAAACAGAGAATTTAAAAACACATGATTTCTGCCAATCTGGGTGTTTGATTCACAACAATTGGAAGATCACGGGATGCAAAGAAGCATGGTGAGATTAAGTCAAACCACAAGAAAATGTACGGTTATAATGCTATTATGCTACTATCTCTTAGTCTTGTGCTTCATGAATAGGAATTTGAAAAGAAGGACAAGTGAAAATTAATATTCCTACGTTTTTTCTTTCAAGGAGACACTAAAGAACAAATCCATGTGCTCAGTGGACAATATATATAACATGTAGAGTAAAAAAGAGATGCAACAAGTGTACAACCTCTTTGGCGAAGCCATGTCGATCTCAGCGTGATTGGGTTGGCCGGTGAGGATGCTCTGGCTGACTTTGCTGTCGGAGGAGGGGAAGATCTTAGGCGTCTGGAGATGGAGCCCGAGGTAGTGCTCCGCTGTGATGGTGGGTTTCGTCGTTGGAGCAGCTCCGGTGAGTTGTACGACGCCGAGGTTGAAGCAGGACAAGAGAGACAACGAACAACGTTAACCTGAGTGGAATTCTAATAGCATCTCCAATACATGACGTAAAATACATAACCACAAAGTGCTAGATGTAAAATACATCAGCCGATCATCTCTGAACTTAACTGTCGAAACTGAACTTAACTATCGAAACTGAATTTTGCTGTCGAAACTGAATTTTGCTGTCGAAACTGAACGTACTAGCAAGGTGAGGCTACACATCGGTCGACTGACTTTTTCATCTCTGGTCAGTCGATTTTGCAGCCATTGGATATGAAATCAAGGGCCTGCGGTTCATCTTCAACCTCCACCCCCTGAGCCGCCAGCCACCACCGGCCAAACAGCAGCCCCCGCCGCCCGCGGCCGGCGGTGCGCCGCCCCGCCCGCCCCGAAAACACTCCCCACCGCCGGTCCACCACCGCCCCGGCCATCCCTCTAGCCCCCCCGTGCCGAGCTTTTTCTCCGGTGATCCCACGCCACCGCCCCGCCACCGTCGGCGACCACCGCCCCCATCCTGAACCCTAAGATAGATAGTAGGGTACCTCTCTGGCGAGCCCCCCTCCCCGCTGCGGCTAGTTCTTCCTTCAACCCGGCGAGCCCCCCCTCCCCCCCACCCCCTAAAAATCGACTAACCCAAAAGTCAATTCAGTCGACTAAAGTGTAGCTAAATCGGAGCAGCATCGCAAGCAAGAGCGAGAGCGAGAGCAGCAGCGCGAGCAAGAGCAGACCATGCAGGGGACCGAGAGCAAGAGCAGAGCAGCAGCGCGAGCAAGAGCTAAAGCAGCAGCAGCTCCTACTGATGTGGAAGTCGCCGCCGAGGGAGCGATGTCGTGGAGGAAGTGGCCGGCGACGCCGCCGTGGATGGAGCCGCGCTGTGTCGGCTCGGGACCGAGCGCCGGCAGCACCGTGAGATCGAATCAAGAAGAAAATGCGGCGATTAGTGTACAACCTCTTTGGTGGCACCGATTAGGCTGCAGCTTCATCCGAGGAAACGGTGATGATGATGCTCTTCTGGTGGTGCAGGTGAAGACGGCGGTGTGGGAATGGAGGTGGCGCGAAAGACGAGGGGAACGTCGGGGCAGCTCCTTGGAGGTGGAGGGCGGGGTGGCTGAACCGGCGGGACGATGAGATCGACGACGGATCCTCCTCCGGTACGGTGGATGAGGGACGTCGAGGTGTTGATGTGGACGACATCATCGGGGAAGAGGCTCCGGCTGGGTGGCGGACGGAGCAGGGTGTGGGGGTTTGTCGCGGGTTTTCGCGGCCTCGGTGTATGAATGGGTGGGCGGATGGGATGGCATTGGGGAAACATGGCTTCGAGACGCGCTTGTCCGAAATGTGGGGTAAGTTACGCAAGTACCCCCACCGATTTGAGGCGGTTCTTTCGGTTCAGGGGTACCACGGGCATTTCACGTGTCGGGATTTCACAGGAGGTGGGAGTTTTCGCACGCGTTGTAATTTCGGAATAGCAAGGCGCGGGTTGAGATGGAGGGAGTTGTCGGAGCACAACGAGACAAAGATATATCTTAAATATTTCGGGCTAACAAGGCGCGGGTTGAAATTTCTGGACAAGCCTAACGTGTACTGTACCAAATCAACGCGCACTACAAATGTCATTCAAAACTTTGAATTCATGTTATGTTCAACTAAAATATTTTGCTACGTGTATAATGCATGCAACCTACTACTCAAATGAACGTTTTAGTGCATTCCAAATGTATATACTACCGCTTCAATATGAACTAAATTTGAATTCGTTTCTCTATTTGAATAAGATCTACAGTAATGATTGTTGTGAATTCAAAGCATTTGAATTCGTTTCTCTGTTTTAATAAGATCTACAATCATCATTATTGTCAAGTTAAACCATCATTTGTGTATGATCTTCACAGCACACCACATGATTAGTCTTGAGTTACATATGAACTATGTGTACTATATGAACTCGAACTAGATTTTTTGAATCCACTTTATTTTGATTTCAAATCACATTACATTTCTAGCTCTAGCTAGATCTTCATAATCTAAACCATGTCGCATATGTATAATGTGTTTATCACATTATGTATGGTGCCCCGCCCCCTACGCCTACAAGTATTTAGATGTGAGTTGCAAACACCACACATTACCACAAATTCAAATAAAATATGAGAATGTTCGATATATAGTATTGTTTAGATTTTTTGATATTTAGCTGTAAGCTGCAAATGCCACACATTATCACAAATTCAAATAAAATGTGAGATTGTTTGATGTATAGTATGGTTTAGATTGTTCGGCATTTAGCTGTGAGTTGCAAACGCCATGCATTATCACATTATGGTATAACATGTGCACAACATGTGTATCACCGCTATATTCATGCATGCAATGTTTAAAACACTATGATCTCCTATTCAAATATATGAATCCGCTTTCATATCAAATTATGATCTTTGTTAGTATCTTACACCCACACAATCCTCTAACCTTTGTAGCTACCACTAACTTTCTCTCGTGCATGCACACGCCCTCCTCGCCCTCCCCCTTCCTCGGCATTCTATCCACCGGGCACATTCATTTTTTTCTTTTGGTTGTTCTCCAAGAGTCTCCACAACTCCTCTCCGACACACACCGATTGATAAACCTCTCCAACGATGCCTGCCTACAACATACACACACACCTTCAATCTCCTCCTTTATGTCTCCTTGCCTCGTGTCTCTCATACGGTCAGACACACGTGTAAACTCTCGCCCCTCTTTTCATCGATCTCACAACCGCACACTCCTCCCCCTATCTAGCTAGTAGTTGGGCCTCTCGCACCACCTCCTAGCTCCATTCTCTCTGTCTATCCGTCTCGCTGGGCCTTATTTTCCTCTAACAAATGGACGTACACCGGCCGATCCCTCACTATACATATAGCTAGCTAGGTCCTTATAACTCGTTTTTACCCACACGTCAATCGATCTACCTCATTAGTTGTGTCTCTCCCTTCCTCCGACAAACAACAATTGATCTACCGATCTGGTTAGGTTTGCTTACCAAACACATGGTTCCCCTTCATCATCCATGGATGCGTCCCACAGATCTATCACGCACATGCACACACAGAAACACATCCCCACTCTTATTGATAACATTGCAGTTCCACCCTCAGTTTGTCTAGTAGGCCTCTCCCACCATATTTGAGAAGCAACTCCATCACCCATCCAGCACTCTACCCCTCTCCCTCCCTCTCCCTCCCTCTCTCTCTCATCTCTCTCTCTCTCTGTCCCATCATATTTCCCGTCCTTCAGTTATGTATGGATGTCGACCGATCTCCCTCAAGACATAGCTGGCCTCTCCTTCTCAACACATATACGAGTCGTTCTACCTCTATAGTTAGGCCTCTGCCTACCCCTCCCCCCACCCCCTCCCCCCCACACACACCGATACATCGAGCGCTCTAGTCATGTCTCCCTGCCACACACAAACTTGACATGTGCCCTCTAACGTTCCGGTAGGCCAGTCGCCCTATATCTTTGACTTGCACACACACACACACAATTTCGATGGCTCTCTTCATCGATCTCGCACCCACCCACTTGATCATCTCTTTGACTCTATCGATAGCTATGACCCCTCCCTCTCTTCTCGTGGATTGCCCGACCCTCTATGTATGATATGGATAGGCCTCCATTTCACACACATTGCATGCAAAATTTTGTTTGAGATGTCATCGACACATATTCCCACAAATAATTCACGAAATCAACCCCCCACCCCACCCCCACCCCAAAACAAAAAACACTCATGAACGCGGTTTGTATCTCTCACACACACACACGTAGGTGGGGGACGTGCACGAAGAGAAGAGGTGCATGCACGGCGCACATACTCCTGTCTCTTTCCCAACCACACCCGCGCGGGTACACGGTGGAGCTCATTTCTGTACGAAAAAGGCAGCCCACATGGTAATTTGGCACGTGTACTGGTTGTCCACTTGGTGGAGGGAGGATCGTCTACCACGGGTGAACAAACAAATTGCGACTTGACGTGTTATGTTAAAAAAGAGACAAACCATGTGGGGCCTACCTTAGAGGCAAGGCTCTATACACTGGAGTACTTTTGATGTGTCCCGTCAACTTGCAGAATGAGGAGAAGCTTGCTTAGTACACCGTCTCCCCCGCCCACGGGCGCGGTGCCTCGCAGGATGAGGTGAAGCTTGCTCCGCCTTACGCCCGCTCCCTCGTCCATGCGCGCGGTGGCTCGCAAGACGAGGAGAAAATTTACTACTCCCTCCGTTTACTCCTCGTCCCTACTACCTTGGTTATAGAGATTATATCATATTGTTTGGAATATATATGTCCTTTAGTAGATTTCAATATGAACTACTAGTACATACTCCAAACACTGATGTATATAGACGTATTTTAGAGTGTAGATTCACTCATTTTGCTCCGTATGTAGCACTCTCCCTCGCCCCTCGACCCTCGCCCACGTGGTGGACGTGCAACAATTCATTCGGTCTCAGATAGCCAGAACGATATATACTGTACTACCATTATTGCTCGACTTCCCGAAGAGGCGAAGAGCCAATCGCAAGGTTAATATTTTGGAAGCTTCATAGCATTGTACAAATTTATCTCACTGATAAATTACAGTACATACTATACTAGTACTTCCTCCGTTCTTAAATATAAGTCTTTGTAGAGATTTCACCATGAACCACATGCGGATGTATATAGATGCATTTTAAGTGTAGATTCATTCATTTTGTTCCGTATGTAGTGGAATCTCTACAAAGACTTATCTACTAGTAATAGCTAGCCCCCACTACTAGGAATTCTCTATCCTCTCCTTGAGCCACATCATCAAAATTGATGTAGCCGTTAGATGAAGTAAATCAGTCCATAATAGCCATCTGATCTAGACGTTGAGAGGCTCCGCACTAAGCCACATGCAAGCATGCAGAAATACCGTGGCACATGCATGTGAGTGGGTTTTAAATCACATCAACATGTCTGCATGCAAGCATGCACCGGTAGCATGCATGTAAGTGAGCTTTTAAGTCCCATTAACATGTCAACAAGAAAAATATAATCCCATTATGCAGTAGGAGTTGGCTGATCTTTTTTCCTTACGTTGGATGATCTAAATGATGATGGGAGTTTATTTAGTTTGGCTACCACATTTTTCATGCGGTTATAGAGTTTTTTTAGTTCTATGAAATCAATAATTTTGCACAGCGAGATATACCGTTGTTCTACGGCAACGCGCGGGGACTCATCTAGTAATATTTAGGAACGGAGGGAGTACTATGTAAAGAGTTAGGTGTCGCACGGTGATAGTGTGAGGTGGGCCATGTAATCACTGAGCCTGCGTGTTTTCACTGCTCTTGCACGCCTCCGCTGTAAGAATGGAGAAAATTGTAATCTAGTAGTAGTACCTCCTTTCGCTGAAAGCGTGGGACATCCAGCAGTCCTACCACCTCAGTAATAAAGACCAATGAGCCGTCAAATCACATAGACCCAACAGTAAGTTGGACGGACGAAGCAACCATCACTCTTGCGCCAGTGAGAGGTCGCATCCTCTCTGCCCGGGCATGAATGCGACACTAATTCTTTGGAGCGGCGCTGACCGTTTTGGGCGGGAAGCGCGCGCGGGCGATGGAGGGGCTTTGGGTGGGTCAGGCTGGTCAGGAGCGGGCGTGGCAGCTGTCCGCATGTCCCTACCTGACACGTCCGGAAACGAGAGGATGCACCGACTCTCGCGGCTAAAATCGTACACTACACAACATCTCTCTGTAGGAGTAGGTCGATTTGTCGCTCTCTCTAACACACACATGCTGTTAAACACACACACACATACACACACGCACACACGCATGCACCTTGGTCCCGTTGCACCTTCTAACGTGACTTATTACACCTAGACGGAGGGAGTAGTAAGTATACGAGATACGGTGGCACACTGACTTAAGTCGAATACAAGTGCCCAAAATTTGTGTGCATGTTATAATAAGGATTCACTAAAAATAGTACATGAGTGAACAGAGGGATCAATTGGACAGTGTTCCCGAGCAGTAGAGAGATGTGTGAGGTAAGAAACACCGCTGGCGTTTTTATTTTTTCTTATTAATTTGTTTGTTTCACCCTCTGACTGGTGGGACCCAACGTACTACGTGGAGAGAGCTGAGGTGACTAAGGCTGCATTATTTCTGCACCACTATGGATAGTCTTACCACCAAATCCACATGACACGATTATGATTGAAATCCCAATGACTCCCACACACACAAAAAAACACGGCATGCTTGTCACACGAATGCAGGAATGTATAAAAGGTTATTTCCCTCTCGTTGAACATAACGGGAGGGTTGTGTAGCTGGTTAGCCTGTTCGCTCATCAAACTTGAGGTCTCGGGTTCGATAACTACACTTGAGCATAATTTGTGCTAGGAGGATTCTTTGACTGGTCAAAATGTTTTCTAGGGTTTGCACGCTTCACACTCTCTCTCCAGTATATATATACATGCTGGAGCCTCAGCGCTTGTAGTTGCTCTCTTCACACTCTCTCGCCCTCTCCCGCTGGAGCCTCAGCGCTTGTAGTTGCTCTCTTCACACTCTCTCGCCCTCTCCAGATCTAAACAAGACTTCATTGGCCTCTCTCTCCCCTCACTGCTGCTCAAAGAGCCGACAGGGTCCGTCCGTCGAGAAGGGAAGGAGGCTTAACGTTGTTGCCGTCGGCGAGGGACTACCGGCGCAGCTGTTCACTTTCCACCCAGCGGCGGCGCAGGAGGGCCTCCGACCCCTTCTTCTTCACTGTCGTCCCGTCACCCAATGAACTACGCCCCAAGAACCTTAAGGTATAATTTACTTACTCCACATGCATTGCTCTAGTTGCATGTATACCATGAATCTAGGACATGGTTCAAAGAGGAAAGGAGTGGGGGGAAGTAGTGGGAAAATTTGTATATAGCATGAATCTAGGATGTGGTTCAAAGAGGAAATGAAGGGGGAAAGTTGTATAGCATGAATCTAGGACGTGGTTCAAAGAGGAAATGAATGGGGGAAAGTAGTGGGGAAAGTTGTATCACATAAATCTAGGACGTGGTTCAAAGAGGAAAGGAAGGGGCGAAAGTACTAGTTCAAAAAGGAAAGGAAGGGATACAACAGATTTAATGCTGTAGAGTTTGAGCAGGACTAGATTTAAAAAGACTCTACAGTCTGGGACTTAGTGAGCGCATTAAATCTAGTCCTGCTCAAACTCCACAACACCAAGAGATTTAATGTTGTAGAGTTTGAGCAGGACTAGATTTAATGCGCTCACATAGGGAAAGGTGTCTAAAGATAACAAAACTGGGACCAAACAAATATGCTCCTTGGTTGTTTGTTCTTTGTTGCAACAGACTGTGCATGACCACAGTACATCGGTAGATGCACATGGTGCTGGTGCGTCCACTATCCCGTGCAACTCATTAGCTGTTGTTAATCTAAGGCCCTGTTTGGTTAAAAAATCCCTAGTCCCTACCTGTTTGGTTCCAGGGACTAAACATGGACTAGAGGTTATTAAATGACATGCTAAAGGACCATGTTACCCCTAGTAATGAACTAATAGAGACAAGGTGCGATGCGTGGCAGGGGTAACTGTTGGAAAAAGTCCCAAAAAGACTCCCTTGGTGTCATGGAGTTGACACGGCAGATGTCCTAGAGCAAGGACTTAGTCGTAGGGCCATCGCACTAGAAAGCTTAAAGGGGTTAATCGGGACAAAGGACACACGAGAGAGTTTTTATACTAGTTTGGCCCCTTAAGATGAAGGTAAAAGCCTACGTCTAGTTGGGATTGGTATTGCCGAAGTTTTGATCTCCAAGAGGCTTAACTCGCTGGCTTGGTTATCGACTTGGTTGTTTCTTCCCCTAAACCGCCACCGGGTCGTCCCCTTATATACACGGGTTGACGCCCAGTGGCCTACAGAGTTCCGGCCGGCTCATAATCGTGTCCGGCTCAGTGACTTCCTTTACATGCCTTTCTTTACAAGTCTTTCCTTACATACAACGGTTTACAGTATCAGGCCTTAAGCCGGCCCCAGGCCCTTGGGCCTTCTATACGCTTAGTAAACTATCATCTTGAATGTTCATCGGGCTTCTTATGTAACCCGCCATTAGGGCTGACCCGCCCAGATGTAACCCGCCATTAGGGCTGACCCGGCCCCTCCTGGGCGGGTCATACTGGTAGTAATATCCCCAACATTAGGCCCCAGGTTTGACTTTGAACTTTGTTCTTTGTCAATCTTCAATACTTAGGTGGAATCCATCCTCTGTCTGAAAACTTCTGTAACCCGTCGTGACGTCATCTTCTGAAAACACAAAAAACTTTCATGACGTCATCTTCCGATGGATCTTTCATTTTTTTAATGCCTTCCGAGAATCGAGGCGTTCGTTTAGTTGGATAATCTTTATTCGGGTCTCCTTGATTTTCGCGTCCGCCTGTTCGCGCACTCCCTTATAAATAGGTGCAACCTAGGTCTTTTTCATTCTCCCCCTTCGGTCATCTTCCTCCTCTCTCTGTTTCTCTGCCGCTCGAGCTCTGTCGTCGCCGCCGCCGCAGATCTCCTTGTCTTCTTCACCTCAGGCCGCTGCATCGACCTGACTTGACCAGAGAAACACGACGAACCTCCGCAGTAGCCCTGCATCTGTAAGTCCCTTTCCTTCTCCGCCTTAGATCTGCATTACGGCTTCTCGAGTTCGTCGGTGTTCATCACAGACTCTTGGTAGATTTCACCTCCGATGCCCTTTCCTGATCGTCCGATAGTGTAGAACTGCTGCGGTAGCTGTTTGGCATTCATTTTTGATAGCAGTAGATCTCTTTCTCCTGTATAGATGCTTTGTTAGCTGATAAACTCATCTATACTGGAATTTTAGATCTAGAATATTTTCTTTTTGGGACAACCATTTGATCCAAAATAGTAATGATAGCTTGGTGAAACTTGTTTATGCCAACACTTAGCTGAATCTGTTTTTGGAGAAAATCTGTAGTCATGGCGGCTTACCACTCCGGCTTTCTTTTCCTTATATGTCATTAGCCCTTAGTTTAAGCCGCCGTTACTTGTTTTACAACTTCAACCTTTAACTGTAAATTGAACCGACATGTTGTTTTTCCTTTTTCAGTCCCTTACACGTCATGCCGTCAAAGACACCCACCATCTGCAATTGGGTCCCCTCAACCATAACTGAGGAGCGTTTAAAAGAGTTCTTCCTCATTGGGTTTCTGCCCTCAAGAAGCATCATTCTTATCGTGCTCCTGACCCGGAAGAAGAACGACCCAATCCAAAAGACGGCGAAGTGATCGTCTTTACTGACCACATGAAACGGGGCTTTTCACCACCCGGTTCAAAGTTTTTCAGAGAAGTTCTTCACTTTTTCAAACTCCATCCTCAGGATATTGGGCCCAATTCCATATCCAATATCTGTAACTTCCAAGTGCTCTGTGAGGTATATCTTCAGCAAGAGCCGACTGTGGAGCTATTTAGAGAGTACTTATATCTGAACCGGCAGAACGAGTGCACCAATGGCCTTAGCTTAGAACTTGGAGGTATCTCAATTCAGCACCGGCAGGGTGCTGTCTTCCCTCTCATAGTTTTACCAAGTCACCCAAAGGACTGGAACCAAACTTGGTTTTACTGTCAGGACATCTCACCCGCCAACGAGAAGCCACTGCCGGGTTACCGCCCCGATTGTCTTGACCCCAAGTTCGCCCTGCCAGATAAACTTACCGTTGCTGAACGCAAGAAGATGCTTCCATCTATCAGAAGAATCAACGGTTTGTTGGGGAATGGTTTAACCGGAGTCGATCTAACCCGCTGCTGGATCTCATGGCGGATTATTCCATTAAGCCGTCGTTCAAAATTAATGTATGAATATGGTGGAGAACCGGACGACTCTCTCCGTCATACCCCGGTTCAACTAACCGATGAGGACATTGTCGCAATGTCAAACCTTCTGGTGAATGCAAAGTATGAAGACTGCAGTGTTGTTGGGTTAAATCCTTTCTGGAAGCTTAACCCGGTACCAGAAGTAAGGACATTCTGATCTTTTTCCCTTTGTATTTTGTCCAGCCGTATTTTTTATCACTGGTCCTTCCTCTTGTCTTTGTAGGCCAACTCTGACTTTTGGAAAGTGAAATATGATCACGAAGCTACCAAGAAGGCGAAACTTGCTGCTGTGAATGCCAAGAAATCGACCCGGAGAACGAAGAAGAAGAAGAAGAAAACCATTGTTGAAGATTTAATGAAACTTGATGACACGTCTGACTCGGAGGTAGCCCTTGATTCCCTTGGCCAACTTTTTAACAATCTTATTGACACTGATCCTTACCAGGATGACACTGGGGCCAGTCAGGCCGGGGAAGCAGAGGTAACTATCATTTCCTCCGACTCAGAGCCCTTACCAAGACACAAAGTTCGACGAGTGATCCGTAAAGTAAGGTTTTCTAACCCCTTAGCTCACTTGGATCCCAACTTTTATTTGAAAAAGCAGCAACATGAAAGCCCCGAGAAGTTGAGATTGAAGATGAACCGGCTGTCGTCCTTCAACAGACCCCTCGGAAATGCCCGAACGAGGTTTACTTATTATTGTTCTTAACTTGTTTTAATGAATCCTGCTCCTTGTATTTCTTTTAACTCCTTTCTTTTACCTTTTCAGGAGGTGTCTCGTTCCTTAGGCGACTCATCACAAACACAATTTCCGGCTTTCAAGACTGCTCCTAGGTAATCAGAAATCCTCTTTTCTTCCGGGTTGATCAATTGTATCTTGATGCTAACTATCCTGCAATATTTTTTCCTTAGTGGCCAGGCTAAATCCAAGAAGGCGAAGGCAGCAAAACCGGTGGAAGACCCGCCAGTACTAGCATCTGACCTGGCTAGGCCGCCTTCTCCATTAACTGACGCCCCAGAAGACACACCTATTGTCAATGAAGCAAATCCTTCGGAGCCGTCCCTTGATAAAGCCACTATGAATCCTTCTACAGCTGGACCGTCAAGCTCAACCGACCCGCCGTCTCCACGTGTTCAAGATGTTCAAATTACTGGGAGCCGCTTTGTTGAGCCGGGGAACCCAACGGTGTTGGCTCGGTGCACAGCAAAGCAAGAAGCATTGGAGAGGCAGAAGGTTCACTTTGATCTTGCCAATTATGACAGTCTCAATGCCAGTGATATCTTATCCGGCTATCTCACTCATGTACACTCCAGTCGTGAGTCTGAGATCGAGATGGTCAAGCAGCTTCAGTTGAAGTATGAGGTACGTTGTTTCCGGTTTACTAATATTCCTTCATCCCCCAAGTCTTCAGATTATGAGAGAAACAGAATAACCTGTAGGCTTAAAGTACAGTCTGAGACTTTTACCTCTGAATCTTTGCCTGATATTGATAGAAACAAAACTTCACCTATAGTCCCCAAGGACCGGTTTATTTTGACCATCAATGAATCGGTACTTTAGAATTTAAAACCGTCTTCAAAATACTTAATCCTCTGGTTTAACCTTGATAAATTTGCTGAACTGCGTACATTAGCCCCCAAGTGCCAAGTGTTATTACTTTGTAAGGGACTTGGGGCTTTAAATATGTTTGTAGAGTCGTAAAAATTTGATTTGGCATACATTAGCCCCCAAGTGTCAAGTGGTTTACTCGTAAAGTACTTTGAGACTTGAATCTTGAATTTGAATATTTGAATTTGAAACCAAGTCTAGACTCATCTGAACGTTTCACAGAATGTCTTGTCTGAATTGAACTCTCAATTGTCGGACGCAAAGACCCGACTAGCAAGTCAAGAGTCCGAAATCAAATCTTCCACTTCCAAACTGCAAATGAGCCTTTCTGCAACGGAAAATTTGAATACCAGCTTTGCTGCCAAGGAGAAGGTTTGGGAATATGAGAAAACACTTTTGACCCGACGAGCTGAGACGGCCGAAACAGCTCTGAAAGAAATTTCAACAGAGTTGAACGGTTTACAGGGCCGGGTGTCTCAGATGGTCGCTTCTATCTTTGGTAAGCTGCCTGATTTGACCTTTCGCATAATTTTTGCCAAACCGGAGTAATAATCCGCCAACTTACTCTGTTAAAAATATATGCAGGTCCACGAAGTAAAAATCTGAGCCAAGACCCGTTGATTAAACTGAAGGCAGTATACACCTTGGTTGAACAATTGTATATTGGTGCACAACGGGCTCTGGCCGCTATCTCTCCTACAAATCAAGGACCCAACCGGCTTAGCGATGTCCTGAAGAAGCTGTCCATCCTTCCTGCTAGATTCCAAGAAGTAAAACGCTCCTGCACGGGGGCCAGATATTTGACTGCCCTAAGCCACTCCAAGGCTTGGGTGCCAGACCTAGACTCGGCAGACGTAGCAAGAGGATACCCTACTGTGAAGGAGGATGGGTCTCCGTTTGATCAGGATGATTTCATAGCGTGTGTACGCGAAGTCCGGCCTCAGGCGACTAGTCTTGGAGATGACACCAATGTTGACAAGTACCAGCCAGGTTTTGATAGTGAAAATAAGAAGATGGCCACTCCTTCATACAAAGTAGCAGATCTGATCCCACCAGTGAGAGAAGATACCTTTGCCCCGAAAATTGACCCGGTCTGCCTGATTGACGACGAAGCCGAATTTGTCGCCATGAACGGCTTTGATTGGTAAAAATCCAACTTCCAGCAAACAGAAGGTGGTGAACCGGCGAGGGAGGGACGATGATCATCTTCATAGGCTTATAAAGCCTTGTAATAACTTAGTTGCTAAAACACCGCATGTTTGCTTATGCCGTCATGCATAAAATACTTCTATGTGAATCTGCTTCCAAATGTCAATGTATGCATCATTTAATGTCTGTCTCTGCGATATTTGAACTCTTTTCCTGTGAATACAAGAAAAAGACTGGCAAGGCGGTTTAGAACCAAACGGGATTAAACACCCTAATTTACAACCAATATATTTACCTCAGTAAAAAACAGAGACAAATATAAAGAAAGGATAAGGGTTAATACGAATTCTTGAGTTAACGCAGCGGGTAAGCGCGTATAAGTAAGAATCATACCTTGTCCTTGTTGATCCTTAGATCGCCGGTTTTAATAATCCGGGTGGTGAACTTGATAATTCAATATGTATGAAAAGTTAATACTTCTTGAATACTCAATGATCATCATATCTTAGTAGCTCGTACCTTTGGATCCTTGAGCCACCGGCTTGAATAACCCAGGCGGCTGTGTTGTTCAATAATTGAGCCGGTGAAGAAAACCAGGCTATCTTATTTGTAATATTGAAACAACAAAAGCTAAAAGTCAAGCAACAGATAATAAACATAATTTTAACTCTGTATCCAAAAAGTGGGGGTTTCTGATTCGAATACGATTAGTAAACTGGACCAAAGGGGTTAAGCTAAGGTTCGAATACGACCATATAGCCCCCAGTGGCTTTGGCGTTGCGCCGATCAAGAGGGTACCGACAGCTATGTTCTCTTTGGTTCGAATACGACCTATGTTTGAACAGGAAGCCCCCAAATGACCTTGAGAGGTTTTTAACGACCTTGATTCGAATACGATCCAAGTCGGACTCAAAAGGGGTTAAGCTATGATTCGGATACGATCAAGAAGCCCCCAAGTGAGTTTGGCCTTGAGCCGATCAAGAGGGTTACGACAGCTATGTTCTCTTTGGTTCGAATACGACCTATGTTTGAACAGGAAGCCCCCAAGTGACCTTGAGATTTGCAGCTAGATTCGGGTACGATCATAAGCCGGACCAAAAAGGTTAAACTTGATTCAAATATGATCAGCTCCTTAATAGTCATTTGTAAGTAAGAAATAATAAAGATGTATAGTCTGGGAAAAGAAAAGAGACCGATGGTCTTACTTTATTGCTTATCATAGTATATACAACGTGAACGTATGTACATGTTGAGAGCCGGTGGCTCAGGTGTAATATGGCCGAAGTTGAGCAATGTTCCATGGCCGGCGGGTCTCCTCTTCCGACTTACGTGAGTCTGCATGCTCTCGAACGTCAATGAGGTAGTATGACCCATTGTTTAAATTTTTACTGACCACAAAGGGTCCATCCCAAGGTGGGGATAACTTGTGTGCATCTGAAAGATCCTGGATGAGCCGGAGCACCAAGTCGCCTTCCTGAAAAGTCCTGGACTTAACCCAGTGGCTGTGATCACGATGCAGGTCCTGTTGATAAATTGCTGACCGTGCCGCTGCTAAGTCCCTTTCTTCATCCAACAAGTCAAGTGCATCCTGTCTGGCTTTTTCATTGTTAGCTTCAACATAAGCTGCCACACGGTGCGAGTCATGACGGATGTCACTAGGCAACACTGCTTCTGCTCTGTAAACCATGAAGAAGGGTGTGTAACCCGTAGACCTGTTGGGCGTAGTATTGATGCTCCATAACACCGAGGGTAATTCCTCTACCCAACAACCCGGCGTTCGCTGTAAAGGAACCATAAGCTAGGGTTTTAGCCCTTTCAGAATTTCCTGATTGGATCTCTCAGCTTGACCATTGGATTGAGGATGAGCTACAGAAGAAACATCAAGCCGGATGTGCTCTCGTTGACAAAACTCTTCCATAGCCCCTTGGGACAGATTAGTGCCATTATCTGTGATAATACTATGTGGAAAACCGAAACGGAAGATTACTTTTTTCATGAACTGAACCACCGTGGCTGCATCACACTTACTCACAGGCTCCGCCTCAACCCATTTGGTGAACTTATCAACTGCCACCAAGAGATGTGTCTTTTTATCCTTGGACCTTTTGAAAGGTCCCACCATGTCAAGCCCCCAGACCGCAAACGGCCAAGTGATTGGAATCATCTGGAGCTCTTGAGCCGACACATGTGCTTGTCGTGCAAATTTTTGACATCCATCACATCTACTGACGAGATCTTCTGCATCAGCGTGAGCCGTCAACCAGTAAAAACCGTGACGAAATGCTTTGGCCACTAAAGATTTTGACCCGGCGTGATGACCGCAATCGCTTTCATGGATCTCGTGAAGGATTTCTTGACCTTCTTCGGGGGAAACACACCGTTGAAACGCTCCGAAAACACTGCGATGAAACAACTCTCCATCCGAAATCGTCATGGACTTAGATCGCCGGGTTATCTGCCGAGCCAGGGTCTCATCCGCTGGCAACTCTCCCCGGGTCATGTAAGCCAAGAACATCATCGTCCAATCTGGGATGACATGAAGAGCCGCTACCAACTGCGCCTCTGGGTCAGGAACAACTAAATCTTCTTCTGTGGGCAACTTGACAGAGGGGTTATGCAAAACATCCAAAAAGGTGTTGGGTGGTGGCTTACGCTGAGACCCTAGCCGGCTTAAAGCATCAACGGTCAATGTATCATCGGCTGCCATTAATGAGGCCTTCCGACAAGGATGAATCCAACTGCCCTTCCCGTGCCCAGGTCAAACGGAATACCCGGTGATACAATACGCTGATGATACGATTCTAGTTATGCCAGCCTGCCTGCAACAAGCTGCCACCACGAAAGAGATGCTGACTGACTATGCCTCCTCGATTGGCTTGCGGATCAACTTTCATAAGTCCACACTTATACCAATCAATCTCTCTGCTGCTGCAGCCACTACCTTTGCAAATCTATTTGGTTGCTCTGTTGGGACGATGCCATTCACTTACCTCGGACTACCCCTTGGTACCACCAAACCTACGATCCTAGATCTCATGCCGTTTGTTTGCAGTGCTGAACGACGTCTCACCTCCACTATTGCAATGATGTCTTATGGCGGTAAGCTATCTTGGCTCAATGCTACGGTCACCTCGCTCCTCATCTATGCCATGTGCACGCTTAAGTTCCCGCCAAAACTGATTGAGATGCTAGACAAGATCAGGAGGAGATGTCTTTGGACCAAGAAATCTGAACAAGGTGAGAAATGCAACTCCCTTGCTACATGGGAGATGGTCTATAAGCCAAAGAAGCATGGAGGTCTCAGGGTCATCAACATCAAGCTGCAAAATGAAGCCTTACTAATGAAATTCTTACATAAGTTTTACAACAAGATGGATATACCATGGGTGCAACTCCTGTGGGACGCCTACTACACCGACAAGATACCACATGTTGTGCCACCGGTCAGCTCTTTCTGGTGGCGAGACATCTTGAAGCTCACTCCTATCTTCCGCGGCATCTTGCAGGTACAAGTGGTGTCTGGCACGTCTGCGTTATTTTGGAAAGATCTATGGGGACACGATGTACTACAAAACACACACACCCATGCCTTCTCCTTTGCCATGCATGAACATACTACCATCAAGGGGTTTTTGGAGACCACATTGTTATCAACGACGTTTCACCTCCCGCTCTCACCACAGGCTTTGTCTGAGGTATGAGATATTCAAAGGCTCTCCATGTACATGAGCCCGAGCACCTCCATCAATGACGTTTGGCACTATATCTGGGGTAAAACAGAGTACAGATCAACAGACTACTATCAGTATTTCTTCAGAGACGCCCATGCCCACCCCATCTTCAAATGTCTTTGGCGTTCGCATTGCATCATGCGGATTAATGTCTTCGGCTGGCTATTATTTCATGACAGACTCAACACACGTAACATGCTGAAACGACGCCATTATGACATCGGTGATGATCACAGCTGCCTTCTTTGTGGGGGCCCAGACGAAGAGACGGTGGATCATATGATCTTTACATGCCCTTTCAGTCAAGCGTGTTGGAGTCAACTAGGGATTGTCTGGATGGCATTTGACTGTCGTCTACATGTTTTGCAAACCACCAAAGACTCATGGAGCGGCCCTCTATTCCTTGACATTTTCCTCGTGGCAGCTTGGAGCTTATGGAAGGAAAGAAACAACAAGCATTTTAGAAGAGTGGACCCTTCCATCAACTCTTGGTTTTGGAGGTTCAAGGAAGACTTTGGATTACTACAACACAGAACCAAGAGGACTCACTCTGCCCTCATAGTTTCCTTCCTAGCTAATCTTTGACACATTAGTAGTTCTCCAAACTATACCTACTTGGCTTGTATCTTTACTTTTACCTCTGACCATACCACACATCTTGGTTTGGTATGGTTGGGCTGCTTGTACATATGATGTAACTGTGTAAAACAACTCCATTATATATGAAAACACAGTAGGAGCCTCTCCTACTGTCCTTCCCATCAAAAAAACCTTAAAATATCCTGCAACAACATCGACCTCTCGGCGATAAGCCGCCATGAGAGGGTCTTTGGAATCCCACTTGCCAGATACCTGTTGAGCCACTAGACCTGAGTCACCAAGACATCCGACCCGGCTCAAGCTCATCTCCTTTGCCACTCGAAGACCATGGAGCAAGGCTTCATACTCTGATGTGTTATTAGTGCATGGAAACATCAACCATAACACATAACAAAATTTATCACCTTGTGGTGAAGTTAATACGACTCCAGCCCCCGAGCCTTCCAATTGCCTAGATCCATCAAAATGAATAGTCCAATATGTGTTGTTCGGCTTCTCTTCCGGCATCTGCATCTCTGTCCATTCATTGATGAAGTCAACCCAGGCTTGAGACTTAATTGTGGTACGTGGAACATACTTCAACCCATGAGATCCAAGCTCAATTGCCCACTTGGCAACTTGCCCCGTGGCTTCTTTATTTTGAATAATGTCTCCTAAAGGAGCAGAGCTAACCACAGTGATTGGATGTCCCTGGAAGTAATGCTTAAGCTTCCGGCTCACCATGAACACCCCATAAACAAGCTTCTACCAATGTCGATATCGTTGTTTAGACTCAATTAGCACTTCACTGACATAATAAACCGGCCGCTGAACCAGATGCTCTTTGCCAGCCTCCTGGCGCTCTACCACAATAGCCACACTAACAGCCCGTGACTTGGTAGCTACGTATAACAATAGCGGCTCTTTCTCAATTGGAGCAGCTAGGACCGGCGGCTCAGCCAGCTGTGCCTTCAGATCCTCAAAAGCAGCGTTCGCAGCATCGCTCCAAACAAAAACACCCGTTTTCTTCATCAACTGATAGAGAGGCATAGCCTTTTCCCCTAACCGGCTTATGAACCGGCTCAAAGTAGCCACACGATCCGCCAGTCGCTAAACATCATTGACACAGGTTGGTTTGGCTAGAGATGTGATTGCCTTGATTTTCTCCGGGTTAGCTTCAATACCTCGGTTACACACCAAAAAACCCCAAAAGCTTGCCGGCTGGCACTCCAAAAACACACTTGGCCGGGTTAAGCATCATCTTGTAAACCCGAAGATTATCAAAAGTCTCTTTCAGGTCTACGACCAAGGTTTCCTCTTCCCTGGATTTCACCACTATATCATCCACATAAGCATGAACATTGCGCCCAATTTGATCGTGAAGACAATTCTGCACACACCGTTGGTAAGTCGCCTGGGCACTCTTAAGCCCAAAAGGCATAGACACATAGCAGAAAGCTCCAAAAGGAGTTATAAAAGCTGTCTTCTCTTGATCCTTGACTACCATCTTAATCTGATGATAACCGGAATAAGCATCTAAGAAACTCAACCGTGTGCAACCCGTTGTAGCATCAATGATCTGATCAATACGGGGGAGAGCAAAAGGATCAGCTGGACAAGCCTTGTTCAAATTTGTGTAATCCACACACATACGCCAGGTGCCATTCTTTTTTAGTACAAGCACCAGGTTAGCTAACCATTCTGGGTGAAAGACCTCCACAATGAACCCGGCTGCCAAGAGCCGGGCCACCTCTTCTCCGATGGCCTTGCGCCTTTCTTCATTGAACCGCCGGAGAAACTGTCTGACAGGTTTGAACTTTGGATCGATATTAAGAGTGTGCTCAGCGAGTTCCCTCGGGACACCCGGCATGTCTGAAGGTTTCCATGCAAAGATGTCCCGGTTCTCATGGATGAACTCGATGAGCGCGCTTTCCTATTTCGGATCCAAGTTTGCGCTGATGATGAACTGTTTGGATGAGTCGCCAGGTAAAAAGTCAACCATCTTAGTGTCATCAGCTGATTTGAATTTCAACTCCGCTCATGCTCTGTTGTTGGTTTCTTTAATGACGTCATGTCCGCCGGGTCAACATGATCCTTGTAGAATTTTAACTCCTCTGTTGCACAAACAGATTCAGCATAGGCGGCATCACCCTCTTCACATTCCAATGCTATCTTCCGACTCCCATGTACTGTAATGGTGCCCTTATGACCTGGCATCTTGAGCTGCAAATATACATAACACGGCCGAGCCATGAACTTGGCATAAGCCGGCCACCCAAACAGAGCATGATATGGGCTTTTGATCTTAACCACTTCAAAGGTTAATTTTTCTGCTTAGTCATACTCATCCCCAAAGGCTACTTCCAGCTCAATCTTCCCAACTGGGTATGCCGATTTACCAGGCACCACACCGTGAAAAACAGTGTTGGATTGTTTAAGATTTTTATCCGTCAATCCCATCCGGCGAAACATCTCATAGTAGAGGATGTTGATGTTGCTGCCTCCATCCATGAGTACCTTAGTAAACTTGTACCCACCAACCTGAGGTGTCACTACCAAAGCCAAGTGACCCGGATTATCAACCCGGGGCGGGTGATCCTCTTTGCTCCACACAATAGGCTGCTCCGACCAACGTAGATAACGTGGAATTGCCGGCTCAACGGCATTGACGGCCCTCTTGTGGAGTTTCTGGTCCCTCTTACATAAACTGGTAGTAAAGACATGATATTGTCTGCTACTCAACTGCTTTGGGTTGCTCTGATAGCCGGATTGCTGCTGCTGCTGATTCCCTTGGCCGTGTTGCTGATTATATCCTCCTTGGTGACTAGGATAACCCTGACCGTGAAAACCTCCTTCGTTTGAACCGGCGCCCGGGCTCTGAAAGCTACCTCCACCTGAGCCGCCACCTGGGCCGTGACCCCCATCAAATTCGTTTGAATTTTTAAATGCCTTCATGATCGTGCAATCCTTCCACAAGTGGGTGGCTGGTTTCTCCCGGGTGCCATGTTTTGGACAAGGTTCATTCAACAACTGCTCAAGGGTGGGGCCTGACCCGCCCGATCGAGGGGGTTGTCTGCCCTTGCGCCGCTGATTACCACCCTGCGCATTAGTATTAGCAACAAACTCATCAGCCTTACATTTATTACCTCCCTGATTCGTCGGCTTATGCTGGTGACCCTTGCCATTGTCATTCTTCTTTCCCTTCGCTGCCTTTTCTTCGTCAGACACCGGGTCCTTGGTGGTATCAGAATTGGCATACTTGACAAGAGCTGCCATCAACGTTCCCATGTCATTACAGTCACGTTTAAGCCGCCCCAACTTCAGCTTCAGAGGTTCAAAGTGGCAATTTTTCTCCAACATCAAAACTGCTGAGCCGGCATCCATCTTATCGGATGAATGTATTATCTCCTTGACCCGGCGCACCCAATGGGTTGTAGATTCACCATCCTCTTGCTTGCAATTGGTTAGGTCCACAATCGACATTGGCTGCTTACACATGTCCTTAAAGTTTTGGATGAACCGTGCTTTCAACTCTGCCCATGAGCCGATAGAATTGGGTGGCAATCCCTTCAACCAGGTCTGAGCCGTTCCATCCAACATCATGGTAAAATACTTGGCCATCGCAGCATCGCTAACCTCCAACAGCTCCATAGCCATCTCATAACTCTCAATCCAAGCCCCCGGCTGTAGGTCAGCCGTGTAATTAGGCACCTTACGAGGCCCCTTGAAATCCTTGGTCAACCGTTCATTGCGTATGGCCGGGACCAGTCAAGGCACGCCTCCGGTTCTTGTGGCCACTCCTACCTCAACCGAGGTTGCTGGATAAGCCGGAAAGGTTTGGTGAGCTGCCTGCTCTGCCGCTATCTGAGCCGCTCGTTCCGCCTCTTGACGAATCCTCTCATGATCCGCCAAGTTAAGGGCTCCAGCCCGTACCGACTCATGCCTATATGGCCAGTTGTGGCGTTGAGCATTACTTGACATCTCTGCAGACTCCGTGTGCCTACTATAACTCGGGCTCCGGCTTGGGCGAGGAGTTGAATGAATCCTGTCTCAACTGTAGGAGTATGCATCCTGCTGGGCCAAAGCTGTCTGAAGTAGTTCTCTTACCCTCCGAGTTTCAATTGCTGGTGGCGAGTCGCCTTCCATTGGGAGAGCTGCCAAACGAGCCGACACTGCGATGAGATTTTCCATAGGGTTAGGGAAGTGACCCGGAGGTGTTGATACATAACGAGGAGGAGCTGTATTCAGGCGGGGTGGCTCCATGGCGCGTGGCTGATCTGGTACACCGGGTGTCGTGACCCGGTTCGCCTCCGGCGGGTTGCTCCCCCCAGCCCTGGGTGTATGGAACAGGTTCCTCGGATCCAGTGTTAGAGGCAGACGCGATTGAGTTTTCTGATGCCTCCTCCTCATGACCTCGTTCGATGCATTAAGATCCACCGAGAGCCGGAAAGTTTCTGCTTGAAGCTGCTGAGCACGAGCATCCAGAGCTGCTCGTTCCGCTGCCATCCGGGTTTCCTCCGTGGCTAGATTTTCCTTAGCTTGCACCATCTCCTCCTGCACGCGTGCCACTTCTGCGTCATGCTGGGCTTTATCCGCCGGTTCTACCACATCGGTTAACAGAGCCGTTAGCCTATCCATGAGGTCCATTAGAACCTGAGCTGGGGGGCGCGCGGGGTCTCCTGACCCGGCTGCTGTCGACCCGGTAGCTGCTGCTGCTGCTGCGGGGAGTTCTGCCCGGGTTGCGTCCCCGCCATGAAGACTCCGACCCAATTCGGCGGCTCAAGGGGGTCCGGAATACTGCTGCTATCGGAACAGCCCCCGAGCATGTCGTCTTGCAGCTGGTACAACGAGTCCGTCTCACCTGTTGATGATGCAGTATCAGAGCAGATGGCCGTCTCCCCGCCTTCCATTGATCCTTCGGAGTATTCACCGCCATGGACGCAGCCTACGATGGCATGTTTCACGACAGATTGAACACGGGCGGACCCGGCGCGTTGAGCCATTTCGATGAGGTTGGTGTGAACGTCCGGCTCAGGGCCTGACTCGCCGATCCGGCCGATGAAGACGTGATTTCCGCCGAAGGGGACCCGGTACCCGTACTTGATCGAGCCGGCCTCGAGGCCCCAGCCTTCGTCGTCGATGTAGATTTTGCCGCGACGACTCTTGGTCATCCGGCCCACAGCGTATCCCTTGAGCCCTTCGAAGTTGCCCTTCAAGAACTCAAATCCACCGTGCGCTGGCCCCACGGTGGGTGCCAACTGTCGTGGAGTTGACACGGCAGATGTCCTAGAGCAAGGACTTAGTCGTAGGGCCATCGCACTAGGAAGCTTAAAGGGGTTAATCAGGACAAAGGACACACGAGAGAGTTTTTATACTAGTTCGGCCCCTTACGATGAAGGTAAAAGCCTACGTCTAGTTGGGATTGGTATTGCTGAAGTTTCAATCTCCAAGAGGCTTAACTCGCCGGCTTGGTTATTGACTTGGTTGTTTCTTCCCCTAAACCGCCACCGGGTCGTTCCCTTATATACACGGGTTGACGCCTGGTGGCCTACAGAGTCCCGACCGGCTCATAATCATGTCCGGCTCGGTGACTTCCTTTACATGCCTTTCTTTACAAGTCTTTCCTTACATACGGCGGTTTACAGTATCAGGCCTTAAGCCGCCCCCAGGCCCTTGGGCCTTCTATATGTTTAGTAAACTATCATCTTGAATGTTCATCGGGCTTCTTATGTAACCCGCCATTAGGGCTGACCCGGCCCCTCCTGGGCGGGTCATACTGGTAGTAATATACCCAACACTCGGGGTCTTCTTTCTTTAGTCCCAAATGCCCACTTTTAGTCCCTAAAAGTCCCTCATGTTTGGTTTAGATGGGACTGACACGGAGTTTTTTAGTCCCTACACCAAAATGTTCCTGTAAACAAACACCCTCTAATAATGCCGCTGGAAAATTGATGCAATGCCATAGTTAAAAGCAAATTACATGTTTAACGAATTTTATTGTTAATATAATCTCTATGTTAATATTAATCAATGCCACCATTTGAGAAATGCTACTGTCTTGCTTTCTTTCCCATTTAGATAAGGTAGATGCTTCTTTTTGTTGGCTTCTGTGTCATCCATCGTTATTGACCACTAATTGTTTTCTTTGCACCTCTGTGTAAACAGGGTTATCTACTTCACCTCGTTGCCATTGTGACCTTTTGTTGCATTGCACAAAACACTTTTGTTTTAAGAGTGTTTTGTGCAGTTCAACCAAAATGTCACACCGACAACGTTGCTTGATTGCTTGATCTTAGTGGAACTGCACAAGAGGAGATCTTACTTCCTATCCGTTAAGGGGAATTTGGTTCAGATCTTCTTCTTGTGAGTTGTTTGAATTCCGCATCATGAGAGGTCAGTACTAGCCTTCTTTCACATGATTCTGCAGTGTGCTTTCATGTGTTGTGCTACTTGTACGATAATGTTGCTTGATTTTAGTGAACTGCACAAATGGAGACAAGACTTCCAATCTGTATGTGCACCGTAATATCCCATTGAGGTAAGATAAGGATATTTCACAACTGCTGGCCTGTATTTTGCCACTTTCATCAGAAAATTAAGTTTAGTACTATACTTGTGCTCCCTAATTGACATGCCAAATCTTACATTGAAGGCGAAGCTTGTCTGTTATTGAACCAAGTGATGAAGGGGAAGAACAAGCGGAAGAAAAACAAAAATCAACTCCCGGTGCTGTAATGAAGCACTGGAACTGTGATGACACAAGTAATGATATAGTTTTGCATCTTAATTTATTTCTATGGCTGGAACGAGCAATTGTTTTGCCACTGATTTGATGCCACTCTTAATGTAATATGTAATTATCTCTACTTGTGCAAACAGGGATCTTCTTTGAAGATACCATATATTTTAGTGGAACTGCACAAGAAGTTGTTGGAAACATTAAACTAATCGAGGAGTATATAGTAAGCATGGCCACCACCGTAGATAGCAACAGATGGTTCCGGAGAAGTGCTTCATCTGTATGCTCTACACAATAAGCCTCCTGACAAAGGTTGGTACTCGCCCACTGATTTCATCCATATGATTGAGCTTTGTCATCTCTATTGGTGTTGTGCTACTGTTTAGATACTATCATGAAAAAGTGGTATTGTCCTTGAGAAATGCTTCATCTGTGTTGTTTTAAATATTTCCTTTCCTTTTTTTCGAGCAAACAGGGATGCTAGCATTTAGTAGTCCTCTTGTCTTTGCACAACAGGATCATCTTCCTCTGAAGAAGAATATGGAGTACGTGAAGTGACTAGTTTCGATTATGCTAGGATGAAGAAGCCCTGTTTATCTTCTCATCAGAAGGAGCAGTTGAAGGATGGTTACATTACTCCCCACAAGAACAAACTAACTTTAGCTCAGAAGGACTAACAAATCTCCATTTTTTGCTGTGATGCGCGAGTACAATGTTGTTCTAGGATTCTTTCTGGTGAGTTCCATTTTTCTAAAAGTGTGCTCTACATGGACCATGTATGTGCCTATTGAAATTCTCAATTCATAGTACAGTTTGCTTTATACTAATCACTTTTTGTATTTGTGCAAACAGGGGTGCTCAGCGTGATTTCAATGGGAACTGCACAAAATGTTCATGAATACATCAAATCATTCATTTCCACCACAAGAAAGGAGGTGCCGATAAGTTCAAGGCGTTGCAACATATAAGGGCGAAATCATACAAGCTACGAGCGAATTTGGTTGATTTTGGTGGAACTGCACAAAAAGAACAGCTGGTTTATTTAGCACGAGGTGCCATGTCAATGTCCGAACTGATGGCAAACCCTGCCCATTCCACAATCATAGGCATTTGATATTTTGGAATGGGACAACCTTGTCAAATTTTGCTCATTGATTTTAGCAAGACATGCATTTGATATTTTTGAATGGGACGCCCTTTGCTGTCAGCAGCGTTGATCAATTTTTTTCTTTATTCGTTAGTTCTGAAGTAAATATTACCTCTGACATGTGAGTCGCTGAGATGCATAATCATCGATTGTTTTGAATGTTCTCTATGAATTGCCAGGCATGTGTGTTTGATTGCAATGTACAGAAACGCTAAAAAGCTGCTCAAACTCTTTGTACTCCTTCTGTTCCTTTTTACTTCGCACATTGTGAAAGTGCATACTTTTTTGTATAAGATTGGTCAAAGTAGAGATACTTTGACTGCAGACAAAACTTGTATGCAGACTAGAAAGGACCGGAGGGAGTACATGTGAAACTGCTGCAAACGAGGTGATCACCCTGGGAATAATGCTAGTACGTATTGTTTTGCATGTTCATCCAATGCCAGTGATACAGGAATTCGAACTAATTGAAATAAATTCATTCATACATGGTCGGATTTCATATAAACATGCCGGATTTCATTACATTTCATACATTCTTCAACTAAAAAGGGGTGCGCTGGAGGTATAATTAATTAACCGAAGCTACCCACCTGTGTCCCGCTGAGCCGAATAGAAGCTTCAGTGACTTAACTGCAGGTGCAGTTGCGTAACTGACATGTGGCCTGTTGGGCCCACATGTCAGTCAGCCAACTGCACCAGCAGTTAAGTAGAAGCAGCGTTCTTCTCCAGCGCAGCTCTCCGACTCCACGTCGCCGCCAAGAAGCTAACCGTCCGTCAATGGTCAACCCGCCTAGCTTGGCTTCAACCGGAGGGTAGCAACGGTGGCCTTACTTGGACCCGAGCGGCGGCGACCTACCGTGTTTTACTCTTCCTCGTTTTTTGTGTGGCGCGGCCTCGTTGGCAACGGGGCGGGGCCTTGGCGGAGCCGGCGATGTCCTCTGTCTCGTTGCCGCCGGCGGCGCCTCAGCGAAGCGGTGGGAATCCTCCCCCACATTGCCGGTAGGGTGGGGCCTCAGCTGAGCCGGCGATGTCCTCTGCCTCATTGTTGGCGGGGCGAGGCCTCGGCGGAGCCAGCGGTGTCCTCTGCCTCATTGTTGGCACCGCGGGGCCTCGGCAGAGCAGGGCCTCGTCGACGCCAGCAGAGCGGGGACACGTCGGAGTCGACATTGTCCTCTGCCTCGTCCTCGGTCTCGCCAAACAACGCCTCGCCCGCTTCATCGCCCTCTTTGCTAGCCTCTTTGTAGGCGGCCGCAGCCTCCGCCACCCGCATGCGGTACCGCCAGCGCTCAAGGCGGCCCTTGTGGGCGGAGCGGTATGAGTCGAGCAGCGCCTCCTGCTCCGCCCGCTCCGCGGTGATCTGCTCTTCCGCCTGCAAGTGCTCCTGGAGAAGATGGGGGTTGTAGGCGGCGTCGGCCTGCGCCTCCCGGAACTGCTCCTCACGCATCTGCCTCACCCTGTCCATATATTGGGCACGGGCCTCGCCGATGGTCATGGTGTAATGCACCGGCGAGGATGGCGCGGAGGAGGGGGTTGGCGCCGGATCATCGACTACCATGTTCTTCATTGGGACGTCGTCATCCTCCGGCTGCCTGTCGGCCAGCCGGTCGGCAGCAATGGCTGCCATCTCCTTGTGGTCCATCGTCCACCCGTCCCGAAGAGTGCTGGAGCACGAGGAAGCCATGGTGGGCAGTAGTGGTGTGGATAGGAGAAAGGGAACGGATGCGGATGACTACGGCTATGGCCGACGCAGCAGTTTATATAGCAATGGTGGGCGGGCGGAGGGACGGACGTGTGGCGCCGGAGTAGCCGCCTCGGCAACCGCGTATCATTAATGTGGGCGGCAGATGGACGGACGGACAACACTTGTGTCGTTTGAAGGCAGAGCAATCGCCTGCACCGGGAAGCGGGGCAGGCGGCGCTGACTGTTTCGGGCGGAAAGCGCGCACGGGTGAGGAGATGACTTTACTTGGAGAGGATGACAATGGGGACCCACCAGGTCCATAGCCTCACGTACACAAGTGCCACCTTATTATATATATATATAATTTATTTTGCTTCCTCCTGGTTTCCTGACATCATGGTCCCACACCATTGTCAACCTATGTAGTAGTCAATAAACGAGAGAATTGCACAAGAAGCGGCCGACAGCTGGGACCAAGCAGCTCGAGCAGTATTTGTGTTTTTGAGGTGTGAGCACTGCAGAGTTTTTCGATGTTTAGCCCAGATATTAATTTTTCTCCTTTGAACAACAACGAAAACATTAATGCAGGTATTAACTGGGCGGGCTGTGGCCCGTCTAGCCCAGGCCAGATATCCAACGCAGATATTAGTTTTTTTCAAGCTGAAAATGGCTAGCCCAGCTATACTTTTTTTAGGAATACCCAGGCAAGGTCAAGTTGTTATTCTCCGCCCCGCTGGGCTGCAAATCTTTCCTAGGAGGGATGCATTAGGCTTAACAAGAAAATGGGCTTTAAGAAATAATAAATGGGATGTAATTATAAAAATTGGGCAGTAACTATAAAATATGCACCAAACACGTGATTACTTTATAAAATATTATTTTTGGATATTGAAAATTTTAATTTCATTAATTGTTGCGAGCACAATGTTTCGTTGGATTTTTACGTAATATAAATTTATATTGAAATTGTATTTAATCTGACTAGAAATTTCGGGATAAAAATATTTCGGATCCCATCAAAATGTGGGAAATTTTATTGAATTCTGTTTTGAACGGTTGGTTGAAATGGGCTATACTTTTAACAAACTGTAAATGGGCTGTAGTAAATTCCATTAGAATTCAAAAATGGGCTACACATTCTTACAAATCTCAAATGGGCTATAAGTTCTCTGCCACACACTTCTGGCCTTACTAAGTTGACGCGTCCCCTAAAAAACAGAGTTGACGCGTATGCAAGGCTTTGTCAACTTATAGTCAACACACGGTTCTAGCAGCAGTGGCCGTTGGATGTCCATCCAACGGATGCCGTGCTTCTTCTTCAATCTCAGATATTCTAGCTTCACCCGCCCAAAAAATGATTCCTCCCCCTGACATCTGGGGCGCACCGTTTCAGAAGCTGACCTGTGGGCTTACTAAGTTGACGTACCAAGGGCTTTGTCAACTTAGTCAATATAAATGATTCTAGCTGCAGTGACCGTACGATGTCCATCCAACGGCCGTCGTGCTTCTTCAACCTCTGGTCTTCTTGCTCCAGCCGCCCAAAGCAGTGCCGGTCGTGCCGCCTGCTCCTGCCTCCCGTGGCCGGCTGTGCTGTCGCGGAGGCCTCACCGCCCCATACTACTCCCACCGCTGGCCAGGCCATCCCTCCACTCACACACACCCCCTGTTATTCTGTGGCAACGGCAGCGCAGCCGAACTAGTGAACCCTCGTACTCCTCTCCGTGTGTGCATCCACTGCCGCGTCTTCCCCGGCTCCGTGTCATCCCCTTCCTAGGCCTCGCCGTCGTCCACCGCCCTGGTGCTCTCGGCGCGGCATGGTCAACGTGGTCAAGGAACGACTTCCATCGGACATGGACTGTACGTGGAGAGGCTGACAGCTGGGTCCATGGCAGCCGCAAGGAAGTGCCTCCTTATTACGCGCAAAATAATTATTCCTCCACCTGACAGCGGGGACCCACCGGACGGGCCACCGTATTTCGCACAAAAAAATGATTCGCCCCCTGACTGCTGGGACCCACGTGCTACATCTTCGCACGCAAGGAAGTGCGTCTGAAAAAAAACGATTCGCCCCCCTGACTGCTGGGACCCACCAGCTACATCTTCGCATGCAAGGAAGTGCGTCCGAAAAAAAATGATTCGCCCCTCGACTGCTGGGACGCACCAGCTATACCTTCGCACGCAAGGAAGTGCGTCCGGGTAAAAAAACAATTCGCCCCCTGACTGCTGGGACCCAGCAGCTACACCTTCGCACCCAAGGAAGTGCGTCCGGGCAAAAAAACAAAATGATTCGCCCCCCTGACTGCTGGGACCCACCAGCTACATCTTCGCAGGCAAGGAAGTGCCTGATAGTCGGGACCCACCTGGTCGAAGCATACGTAGCGTTGTCATTCTGGTCGCGAACGTGTACATACATATTGGTCGATGTAGAGGCGCACACGTGTCGTAGTAGAGGCGCGCACGTGTCGTAGTAGAGGCGTGCACGTAGCATGTACACGTACGTACAGCGGCCAGGGTGCAAGAAAGAAAATACGGCCACGTATGTATACATACGGGCGGGGTCTCGAACGCCTACTCACGCATACGTACGGCCAGGGCTCGTGTACATGGCTAGGTCAGAACGGAGAAACAGCATCGTCGTCGTGTTCATGGGGAGGCAACAAAATGCGTCGTGTTCATGGGGAGGCAACGGAATGTGTCATGTTCATGGGGAGGCAACGGAATGCGTCGTGTTCATCAAGAGGCAACGGAACGCGTGCGAGCCAACCGACTGGGTCGGAACGGAATGCGTGGTCGTGTTCATCGGGAGGGCTTGGATGGAACAGGCGATGGAAACGAGGCCTGGCGTACCGCAAAACGGAGGAAATGGACCTCCTACGTTCGGAACAGGGTCCTATTGATCGGGAGGGGTGTGGCGTACCGCAAAACGGAGGAAACGGACCTCCTACGGTCGAAACATGGGTCCTGTTGATCGGGAGGGGTGTGGCGTACCACAAAACGGATGAAACGGACCTCCTACGGTCGAAACGGGGTCCTGTTGATCGGGAGGGGTGTGGCGTACCACAAAACGAACGAAACGGACCTCCTATGGTCAAAATGGGGGTCTTGTTCATCGGGAGGGGTGTGGCGTACCACAAAACGGGACTCCACGGGATACTGTTCATCTCCACCGTCGACCTCCTCCAGCCTCCACGGGCTACCGTCGACCTCCTCGAGCCTCCACGGGCTCCTGTTCATCCAGCCTCCACCGTGCGCTACTCCACCGGTTACTGTTCAACCACCCGTCCATGGGCACCCCTCCACCGTCTACTGTTCATTCAGCCCTCCACACCACGGGTCCTGTTCATCCAGAGGCAATGCCACCGCTCACTGTTCATCCACCCCCCCCCCCCCCCCGCGCGCAACGCTCACTGTTCATCCAATCGACCGGCTTCAGTTAGCAGCAGTAGCGAAGGAATCGCTCGATCGGGTTCAGTTAACAGCCATCGATCAATCTCTCGGGTTCAGTAACGCGTAGCCTGCAATGCAATCGCTCGGGTTCAGTTAGAGCCCAACGCCTCGCTCGGGTTCAGTTAGAGCCAATGCCTCGCACACACGCGCGTACGTGTACGAGAGAAACGCGCATCGCTCGGCCCCCGACCTCCCACCGTAACCGGGAACTCCCCAAAATTTTCCTCGCCCTCGCTTCTACCACGGTTTTTTCCGTCATGGACGGCCCAAAGAATGCCATGCAGCTGCGTCTCCGGCCCGCCCAGGACGAAAAGCCCATTTTCTGTCATGATTTTTTGTCATAGAAGTAGGAGCCCACCACATCTATATGATACCGGGTTTTGTCACAATTATCGTCATAGAAGTGTCATATGTATGACAGAAAAAAAATTCGTTCAGCCCAAAATGTCACGGATGTGTCTTTTTTTGTAGTGAAAAGATAGGCCCTTCACAGAAGGAAGAAGAGGTTGCCATGCGCTTATTGTTTGTATGCTCAGCCCCTTAGTGCAAAAGAACGTCATGTTGCATTGCCCCTTGTGATAGCGACCTTTATTATGCAGTATGTCGCTTTTATTCTTCACCATCACAAGTTCGTGCAACGCTCAATTTTCTCTTACACTAAATGATCTCACACTTTTAGGAGCAATTTTTATTGCCTTTTGCACCGACGACAACTTACTTGAGGGATCTTGCTCAATCCCTAGGTAGGTGTGGTGGACTCTTGAAAATAAGATTTGGGTTTAAGGGTTTTTGGATGCACGGGTAGTATCTCTACTTAGTGTGGATTTTTGGCTAGCAAAGATAGGGGCAAGCACCACATGTTAAAGGATCCATGACAATATGACTTCTATGTGAATATAAACAAACATAAACCATTAAGTTGTCTTCCTTGTCCAACGTCAACAATTTTGGCATATACTATTTTGGTGAGGGCTCACTGATACGGCCCCGTCGTATCTACTTTTCCAAACACTTTTGTCCTTGTTTTGGATTCTAACTTGCATGATTTGAATGGAACTACCATGAACTGACGTTGTTTTTAGCAGAATTGCCATGGTGTTATTTTTGTGCAGAAATAGAAGCTCTCGGCATGACCTGAAAATCAATGGAGAATCATTTTGGAATATACAAAAATACTGGAATAAAGATCCATGTCAGGGGCCCCACCACCTGTCCACAAAGGTGGGGGCGCGCCCTGCCCCCTGGGCGCGCCCCCTGCCTTGTGGGCCCCCTAACGCTCCACCGACCTCAACCTTGACTCCATATATTCACTTTCGGGGAGAAAAAAATCAGAGAGAAGGATTCATCGCGTTTTATGATACGGAGCCGCCGCCAAGCCCTAAACACTCTTGGGAGGGATGATCTAGAGTCCGTTCGGGGCTCCGGAGGGGGGAATCCGTTGCCATCATCATCATCAACCTTCCTCCATCACCAATTTCATGATGCTCATCGCCGTGCGTGAGTAATTCCATCGTAGGCTTGCTGGACGGTGATGGGTTGGATGAGATTTATCATGTAATCGAGTTAGTTTTGTTAGGGTTTGATCCCTACTATCCACTATGTTCTAAGATTGATGTTGCTATGACTTTTCTATGCTTAATGCTTGTCACTAGGGCCCGAGTGCCATGATTTTAGATCTGAACCTATTATGTTTTCATCAATATATGAGAGTTCTCGATCCTATCTTGCAAGTCTATAGTCACCTACTATGTGTTATGATCCGGCAACCCGGAAGTGACAATAATCGGGACCACTCCCGGTGATGACCGTAGTTTCAGGAGTTCATGTATTCACTATGTGTTAATGCTTTGGTCCGGTACTCTATTAAAAGGAGGCCTTATTATCCCTTAGTTTCCATAGGACCCCGCTGCCACGGGAGGGTTGGACAAAAGATGTCATGCAAGTTCTTTTCCATAAGCACGTATGACTATATTCGGAATACATGCCTACATTACATTGATGAATTGGAGCTAGTTCCGTGTCACCCTAGGTTATGACTATTACATGATCGATCGCATCCGACATAAATCTCCATCACCGATCCAATGCCTACGAGCTTTCCATGTATTGTTCTTCGCTTATTTAATTTTCCGTTGCTAGTGTTACCATCACTATAAAACCCAAAAATATTACCTTTTGCCACCGTTACCACTACTATCATATTACTTTGCTGCTAAATACCTTGCTGCAGATATTAAGTTTCCAGGTGTGGTTGAATTGACAACTCAGCTGCTAATACTTGAGAATATTCTTTGGCTCCCCTTGTGTCGAATCAATAAATTTGGGTTGAATACTCTACCCTCGAAAACTGTTGCGATCCCCTATACTTGTGGGTTATCAAGACTATTTTCTGGTGCCATCGCCGGGGAGCATAGCTCTATTCTTTGAGTCACTTGGGATTTATATCTACTTATCATTATGAAGAACTTGAAAGATCAAAGAACCAAGATTTTTCCCTCAACTACGAGGGGAGGTAAGGAACTGCCATCTAGCTCTGCACTTGATTCACCTTCTATTTTGAGTAAGCTTGCGACACCTAAACCTGCTTCTGCTATTAATTCTGCTATGTCGCATGTTATTGATGATTCCACTTCTGCTTTGCATGATACTTACGATGAAACTACTTCTATGCTTGATAATATTATGCCACTAGGTGAATTTCTTGATGAACAACTAGCTAGGGCTAGGGAGAATGAAATTATTGAAACTGATACTATTGATGAAAGTGATGATGAAGATTCTCCCCCTAGATATGAATTGCCTGTTGTTCCTGAGGGTTATGTTATGGATGAAGAAACTGCTAGAGACTGTCTTGCCTGCAACGATAGAAGTGATTTTAAGAAATTATTAGCTAAGCTTAAAGAAAAATCTCTGAATGCTAGAATGAAATATGATCCTGCTTATGCTACTTCACCTATCTTTATTACTGATAAGGATTATGATTTCTCTGTTGATCCTGAGTTAATTACTTTGGTTGAATCTGATCCTTTCTATGGCTATGAATCTGAAACTGTTGTGGCACACCTTACTAAATTAAATGATATAGCTACCCTGTTCACTAATGATGAGAAAACTCACTACTATTATATCCTTAAATTATTTTTGTTCTCATTAAACGGTGATGCTAAGATATGGTTTAATTCTCTTGATCCTGGTTGTGTGCGTAGTCCCCAGGATATGATTTATTACTTCTCTGCTAAATATTTCCCCTCCCATAAGAAACAAGCTGCTTTAAGGGAAATATATAATTTTTTGCAAATTGAAGAAGAGAGTCTCCCATAAGCTTGGGGAGGCTTCTACAATTACTTAATGCTTTGCATAATCATCCTCTCAAGAAGAATGAAATACTTGATATCTTTTATAATGGACTAACCGATGCTTCCAGAGATTACCTGGATAGTTGTGCTGGTTATGTTTTCAGGGAAAGAAGTGTTGATCAAGCTGAAATTCTATTGAATAATATGTTGACCAATGAAAATAATTGGACACTTCCTGAACCAACTCCTAAGCCAACTCCGAAGAAAAGGGGCATTCTATTTCTCAATCCTGAAGATATGCAAAGGCAAAGAAATCTATGAAAGAAAAGGGTATAAAAGCTAAAGATGTTAAGAATTTCCCGCCTGTTGAAGAAATACATGGTCTTAATTCATCACCTATTGAAGAAACACACGGTCTTGATAACCCGACACAGGTAGTAAAGGTAAATTCTCTCTATAGATATGATAAAGCTGAAATCCCTCCTGCTAAGTTTGCTAGCCAATGCTTAGATGAGTTTGATAACTTTGTGGTTAAGCAAGAAGATTTTAATGCTTATGTTGGTAGACAATTGAAACATAATGCTTATATGATTGAACACTTGAGTGATTATATGGCTAGTGCTAAAGGTGAACTTAAACTTATTAGTAAACATGCTTCCATGGTTACCACTCAAGTAGAACAAGTAATTAAAGCTCAGAATGATTTGCTCAATGAATTGAATAGTAAAAATAATGACTTTGTTGTTAGAGTTGCAACTAGAGGAGGTAAAGTGACTCAGGAACCTTTGTATCCTGAGGGTCATCCTAAAAGAATTGAGCAAGATTCTTAGAGAATTAATATTGACGCACCTAGTCCTTCTAAAAGGAAGAAAAAGAAAAATGATAGGACTTTGCATGCTTCTAGTGAACCTGTTGTTGACACACCTGAGAATCCCAATGATATTTCTATTTCTGATGCTGAAACACAATCCGGTAATGAACATGAACCTAGTGATAATGTTAATGGTGATGCTCATGTTGATGCTCAACCTACTAATGACAATGATGTAGAGATTGAACCTGCTGTTGATCTTGATAGCCCACAATCAAAGAATCAATGTTATGATAAGAGAGACTTTGTTGCTAGGAAGCACAGTAAAGAAAGAGAACCATGGGTTCAGAAACCCATGCCTTTTCCTCCTAAACCATCCAAGAAAAAGGATGATGAGGATTTTGAGCACTTTGCTGAAATGATTAGACCTATCTTTTTGCATATGCGTTTGACTAATATGCTTAAAATGAATCCTTATGCTAAATATATGAAGGAAATTGTTACTAATAAAAGAAAGATACAGGAAGCTGAAATTTCCACCATGCTTGCTAATTACACTTTTAAGGGTGGAATACCAAAGAAACTTGGAGATCCAGGAGTACCAACTATACCATGCTCCATTAAAAGAAACTATGTTAAAACTGCTTTATGTGATCTTGGTGCCGGTGTTAGTGTTATGCCTCTCTCTTTATATCGTAGGCTTGATTAGAATAAGTTGACACCTATTGAAATATCTTTGCAAATGGCTGACAAATCTACTGCTATACCCGTTGATATTTGTGAGGATGTGCCTGTTGTCGTTGCAAACGTTACTATTTTAACAGACTTTGTTATTCTTGATATTCCCAAGGACGATAGTATGTCTATTATTCTTGGAAGACCCTTTTTGAATACTGCAAGGGGCTGTTATTGATTGCACCAAAGGCAATGTCACTTTTCATGTTAATGGTAATGAGCATATGATACACTTTTTGAGGAAACAACCTCAAGTCCACAGTATCAATTCTATTGGAAAATATTCAACAATCACTATTGGAGGTTTTGAATTTCCTCTTCCTACTGTCAAGAAGAAATATGATATTCTTATTGTTGGGGACATGCATATCCCCGTTGAGGTAAACTAGTGTTATTCGAAAATTCTCCGGTTTCATGCAATTCGGAATGAGTTTGTTAACAAGACTTGATCAACCTTGTTAGTGGATTACTTTTGATGAGCATGAGATGGATGAATTTAGAAAACACAACTCTCTGTACCCTCTTTTTACTTTCTGTTATTTATATTAAATAAAGCAAAAATAGTAATTTCCGTCTATTTTCTGAATTATCCATGCAATAAAAAATAGCTCGAAAATAAAAGTTCTCCAAATGCCCTGAAAATTAAATATGATTTTTTTTCTAGAATATTTGAGAATATCTGGCACTGAAAACACACCAGGGGGAGCAAGCACCTGGCCACGAGGGTCCAGGGCGTGCCCACCCCCCTGGGCGCGCCCCCTACCTCGTGGGCCCATGGTGGCTCCCCTCCACTTATTCCAGCTACCACACACTCCTTCTTCCTCCCACAAAAATCACCAACCAGCTCAAACCCGAGTTCTAGCTCATCTTGCTGCCCTTTCCGATCTCCTTGCTCAAACCTCCATTCACATAACTGCTTTGGGGGATTGTTCTTTGGTATGTGAGTCCTCCAATGGTCCAATTAGTTTTTGTTCTAGTGCTTTATTGATTGCAAATTTTTGCTGCCTAGGTGACCCTGTTCTTGAGCTTGCATGTCAAATTTATATGGTCCCAAGTAGTTCTAATGCATGATATAGTCTCTAGGCACTTGTAGGAGTAGTTGCTATCAATTTTGTTGAGTTTGGTTCACTTTTATTTTGAAGTTACTAAAAATTTCAGAAATTTTTCAAAGGAAGAAATATGTTTAGGAAAATGTACCAAGGTGGGTCTTCAAGGAAGCAAGGACCCAGGCCCACAATACGCGATGCGGACGAGGAACCACCAAGAGACGCTCAAGTGCGGCCTTGTGAATGGCCGTTAGAGGATTTCATGATCCAAGCAGGAATTAAAGAGGAATTTGATGCATATGTGCGTAATGCTGATCTGGAGAGCTTCGAGGCAGATAAGTGTCGTCAATACCTCTATTTAACTGATTCATTTGTCAGAAGGTTTAAATTCTCATCATCATGCAATTCTCAAATTGTCCTGTTTGAGCTTTATGATAAATCTTATACCATGGACTTAGAAGATTTTAACACTGCTTGTAAACTCCCTCAGTGGGATGATGTTAGTGAACCTCGCAAGTCTGAATTTAGAGATTTTCTTGCTAGTATAACTATGGGGGGGTCTAGGGATGTGACGCAAGCTACCATAGGGAGCATTCATTTTCCTGCTATACATTATTTTGCTCTCTTCATAGCTAGATGCAATAATGGTAAAGATGAAGCATGTCACATGTGTGTGCCTGATCTTAGCGTTCTCAGAAGCGCTATTTTAGGAGATAAACAATACAACTTGGGGGCTATCGTTGCACGTAGGTTGCATAATAATCGTATTCATGGAGATTTCTTTGGTGGAATTTATGAAACCCATATAGCTAACTTTCTTGAGATACCCATACGTGGACATGATATTGAGTTGCCTCCTTCTTATCTAGATTATGATGCTATGGTTCGTCATCAGTTTGTTGAGAGGAACGATCAGTTCCTCCAGTACCAACTAATCTTTGGCAGACGACGCACCTATCACGTCGCTCTCCCTGCTCCTACTTTCTTTGACTTTCAGGCAAAGGGGAGATATGTTATAACCAGGGAGGAGGTGACCGAGTACGAGAGGAGGGCGGAGACAGCTCGCCTCCAAGCTGCAGCTCATCAGGAAATTGCCACTGCATCTTGGTACGACCCCAGCTACAACTTTGGATATCCGCCAGGCCAGCCGTGGCCATAGACCAACTTAGGCCAAAAGCCTAAGCTTGGGGAGTATGTATCTCTCACCAACATTACATTCCTGTTCACACACTCATGCTAGTTGTCGGTGCTCATACTTTTTCATTGTAATATACATGCTAGTTTATTTCCCTTTTTATGCTCTCTTCTTGTGTGTTTGAAAAATCTTAAGAAAAAACAAAAAAATAGTTGTAGCTTTTAGCTAGTTTACTTTTCATGCTGTAGTAGTAGTAATTAAAAAGAAAACCCAAAGAGATTTCTCGTTCTTCTTTTGCTTGTTGGGAGCTTTCCCGTGTAAATAGTTTTATTTCTTTTCTTGTTCTTTGGGGGTCGAGAGGACAAGACCATGATTAAAATGTTGAGTGGCTCTCATATGCATTATTGTTGATCTAGCAAAGAGCCCATATTATCTTGTCTTCTCTCTTGAATTGAATGCTTGCAGATTCCAGCTTAGTCCAATGCATGTGCACTATTATTATTTTCCACACTATTCGGTCGTGCAAGTGAAAGGCAATAATGATGATTATATGATGAACTTATTGAGATGAGAAAAGCTGGTATGAACTCGACCTCTCTTGTTTTTGTAAATATTATTAGTTCATCGTTCCTGATTCATCCAATTATGAATAAACATGTTTGTAATGACAATTAGAGATTATAGTTGCTTATGCCATGCTTAATTAGCTAGGAGTTTATAATGGTTTACCTTGCGTGCCAACATGCTATTAAAATGGTTGTGATGTGGTATGATAGGGTGGTATCCTCTTTTGAACGATTCGAGTGGCTTGACTTGGCACATGTTCACGCATGTAGTTGAAACAAAATAAACATAGCCTCTACGATATTTATGTTCATGGTGCATTATATCCTACTCATGCTTACATTTGGTGTTGATTAATTTTAATGCATGTTCATGACTGTTGTCGCTCTCTAGCTGGTCGCTTCCCAGTCTTTTTCTAGCCTTCACATGTACTAAGCGGGAATACTACTTGTGCATCCAATTCCATAAACCCCAAAGTTGTTCCATATGAGTCCACCATACCTACCTATATACGGTATCTACCTGCCGTTCCAAGTAAATTTGTATGTGCCAAACTCTAAACCTTCAAATAAACATGTTGTTTTGTATACTCGAATAGCTCATGTATCAACTAGGGATGTCTGTATCTTCCATGCTAGGGGGGTTATTCTCAAGAGGAGTGGACTCCGCTCCTCACTCATGAGAAAATGGCTGGTCACCGGGATGCCCAGTCCCATGCTTTATGCAAATCAAATCAAAATAACTGCAAACAAAACTCCCCCGGGACTCTTTTTAGTTGGAGGCACTCGTTGTTTCGAGCAAGCCATGGAATGATGCTTGTTGGTGGAGGGGGAGTATAAACTTTACCATTCTTTTTGGGAACCGCCTATAATGTGTGTAGCATGGAAGATATCGAGATCTCTCGATTGTTATGTTGACAATGAAAGTATACCGCTCAAAATATTATTCATATCTATTTCAAAACTGAGCTCTGGCACCTCTACAAATCCCTACTTCCCTCTGCGAAGGGCCTATCTATTTACTTTTATGTTGAGTCATCACCCTCTTATTAAAAAGCACCAGTTGGAGAGCACCTCTGTCCTTTGCATCCATTACTGTTAGTTTACATTGAGTGTGACTTGACTGGATCTCTTTTACCATGAATTACAATGTCTAGTCAGTCCTTGATCTTTAAAGGTGCTCTGCATTTATGTTTTGCGGTCTCGGAAAGGGCTAGCGAGGTACCATCTTGTCATATCATATCATGATTGTTTTGAGAAAGTGTTGTCATCCGAGATTTATTATTATTGCCCGCTAGTTGATTATGTCATTGATATGAGTAAACATGAGACCTAAATGTTATTGTGAATATGGTTAGTTCATAATCTTTGCTGAAAACTTGAATGTTGGCTTTACATATTTACAAAAACAAGAACAAACAGAGTTTGTAAAAGTTTTTTTTATCACTTTAAGTTTATCAACTGAATTGCTTGAGGACAGGAAAAGGTTTAAACTTGGGGGAGTTGATACGTCTCTGTCGTATCTACTTTTCCAAACACTTTTGCCCTTGTTTTGGACTCTAACTTGCATGATTTGAATGGAACTAACCCAGGCTGACGTTGTTTTCAGCAGAATTGCCATGGTGTTATTTTTGTGCAGAAATAAAAGTTCTCAAAATGACCTGAAAATTAACAGAGAATTATTTTGGAATATATAAAAAATACTGGAAGAAAGATCCACATCAGGGGGCCCACCACCTGTCCACGAGGGTGGGGGTGCGCCCTACCCCCTAGGCACGCCCCCTGCCTCATGGGCCCCCTGACGCTGCACCGACCTCAACCTTGACTCCATATATTCACTTTCGGGGAGAAAAAATTAGAGAGAAGGATTCATCGCGTTTTACGATACGGAGCCGCCGCCAAGCCCTAAACTCCCTCGGGAGGGCTGATCTGGAGTCCGTTCGGGGCTCCGGAGAGGGGAATCCATCGCCATCATCATCATCAACCTTCCTCCATCACCAATTTCATGATGCTCACCGCCGTGCATGAGTAATTCCATCGTAGGCTTGCTGGACGGTGATGGGTTGGATGAGATTTATCATGTAATCGAGTTAGTTTTGTTAGGGTTTGATCCCTGGTATCCACTATGTTCTGAGATTGATGTTGCTATGACTTTGCTATGCTTAATGCTTGTCACTAGGGCCCGAGTGCCATGATTTCAGATCTGAACCTATTATGTTTTCATCAATATATGAGAGTTCTTGATCCTATCTTGCAAGTCTATAGTCACCTACTATGTGTTATGATCCGGCAACCCCGAAGTGATAATAATCGGGACCACTCCCGGTGATGACTGTAGTTTGAGTTCATGTATTCACTATGTGTTAATGCTTTGGTCCGGCACTCTATCAAAAGGAGGCCTTAATATCCCTTAGTTTCCATAGGACCCCACTGCCACGGGAGGGTAGGACAAAAGATGTCATGCAATTTCTTTTCCTTAAGCACGTATGACTATATTCGGAATACATGCCTACATTACATTGATGAACTGGAGCTAGTTCTGTGTCACCCAAGGGTATGACTGTTACATGATCGATCGCATACGGCATAATTCTCCATCACCGATCCAATGCCTACGAGCTTTCCATATATTGTTCTTCGCTTATTTACTTTTCCGTTGCTTTTGTTACCATCACTATAAAACCCAAAAATATTACCTTTTGCCACCGTTACCACTACTATCATATTACTTTGCTACTAAATAACTTGCTGCAGATATTATGTTTCCAGGTGTGGTTGAATTGACAACTCAGCTGCTAATACTTGAGAATATTCTTTGGCTCCCCTTGTGTCGAATCAATAAATTTGGGTTGAATACTCTACTCTCGAAAACTGTTGTGATCCCCTATACTTGTGGGTTATCACTCACAATCACAAAAGATTTCTAGGATAGTATATTTATATGTGAATCTTCTCTTCCCTTATTAATTCTTTCATGAGTTGCATCATTGACTAATGCTATGTTTGTCAATCTCTAACAAAATTTCCAACTTATAATTTTCCTTATGTGGTGTCATCACCTACCATAAGATTAACATATGATCCTTATTCATTTATTTCCTTTCTTTCATTTACTTCCTTTCTTTTTATTTGCAACATGAAAATAAAGAAAGCAAAAACTCTAACTAAACTTTATTATATATCTCGCACATGATTACAAGGATAGATCACTAAGCAAACTCTCTAAAAGAAAGGATTGAACTAAACTTTTTTCATCTAAAGCAAAAGATCGAACTAAAATAAGTAAAGGCAAAAGATAGTGGGGATGGTACGATACCGGGGCACCTCCCCCAAGCTTGGCGGAAGCCAAGGGGAGTGCCCATACCCGATACTCAATTCTCTTTTGGTGATGAAGAAGGTGGTGGTGGTGAAGAAGAGATCTTGTCCTCGGATTACCATGGTAGGGGTCCACAATCATAAGAGGAGGAGTGAGTCTCACGGGTCCTGCAAGCGGTAGCCAAACTCATACCTTTAAACCTTGCCTCATATTCAAAGACTTGGTTTTGGAGATCATAAACCGGGCTTTGGAGGAAGTTGATTTTCTCGTTGAGGGTGAAAACGATGTCCTCCATGGGCTTGCCATCCACCTTGAGATCACAGGAAAGGTCCACGATCATGAGGTGGTCGGCATTGAGTCCACCCTCCACTATCCCCTTGCAGCAGAAGACATCTTGCTCCACAGCTTCAAGCCTGGCCTCCATGGTTCCCGTCCCCTTAGGACCGGGTACATCACGGAGGTGAAGCACCCCCTCATGCATATGGATGACTTGAGGGTGCCACACCACCTCCCGCAAATATGGGTTCATGACGTTCTTCAAGAACTTGTCCTTGGAGGAGCTTGAAGCAGCCATGGTAGATGGGATCTGACAGAAAACGGCAAGAAAAGAAAACATAAGATTTCTCCGTGATACTGTGGTCAATAGGTTCGGGGGGTATATAAAGATTTTTTATCTTGGGAAACAAGCAAACGGAAGAAAAACGGAGTCCGAAAGGTGCCCCAGGTGGGCACAACCCACCTGGGTACGCTTCCTAGAAGTTTCTTATTTTCCTATTTTTATAAATATTCCAAAACCGACAAAATATATTTTTGCAGATTTTTTGGAGTCAGTTTACTTACTGTATCACATACCTCCTTATTTTCACGATTCTGGAGTGTTCCAGAAGGACTCTTTTATGTGTTCTTCCGGTGTCAAAGTTTGCATAATATTACTTTCAATATTGATGGGCGTACTGATATGTCTCCAACGTATCTATAATTTTTGATTGTTCCATGCTGTTATATTATCAATTTTGGATGTTTTATAATCATTTTATAGTCATTTTATAGCATTTTTTGGTACTAACCTATTGACATAGTGCCAAGTGCCAGTTCTTGTTTTTCCATGTTTTCTTACATTGCAGAAAATCAATATCAAACGGAGTCGAAATGGCACGAAACTTTACGGAGATTTTTTTTATGGACCAGAAGGAACATAATGGCCCTGGCTGCGCCTGGGGGGTGCTCCGAGGAGAGCACAACCCACCAGGGCGCACCATGAGGCCCAGGCACGCCCTGGTGGGTTGTGCCCACCTCGGGTGCCCCCGGACTGCCTCTTTGCTCTATAAATACCCCAATATTCCAGAAACCCTAGGGAAGTCGACGAAAATATTCATCCAGCCGCCGCAGAGTCCAGAACCACCAGATCCAATCTAGACACCATCTCAGATGGGATTCACCACCTCCATTGGTGCCTCTCCAATGATGCGTGAGTAGTTATTTGTAGACCTTCGGGTCTATAGTTAGTAGCTAGATGGCTTCCTCTCTCTCTCTCTCTTGATTCTCAATACAATGGTCTCTTGGAGATCCATATGATGTAACTCTTTTGCGGTGTGTTTGTTGGATCGATGAACTTCTAGTTTATGATCAGATCTATATTTTTATATCCGTGAAAGTATTTGAGTTTCTTTGATCTCTTTTATGCATGAAACTTCAGATCAAGTTACTATCAACCTCGTAGGACAACCAGAGTATGGTCCACACCAGAGTGGTACGGTAATCCTTTCTGGAAGTCATGTTACTAGACCATGACGAACCTACGAACCATGAGGAAGCGATGATGAGCCCAGATTCCGCGAAATGGCTTGAGGCCATGAAATCTGAGATGGGATCCATGTATGAGAACAAAGTGTGGACTTTGGTTGACTTGCCTGATGATCGGCAAGCCATAGAAAATAAATGGATCTTCAAGAGGAAGACAGACGCTGATAGTAGTGTTACTATCTACAAAGCTAGACTTGTCGAAAAAGGTTTTGACAAAGTTCAAGGTGTTCACTACGATGAGATTTTCTCACTTGTAGCGATGCTTAAGTCTGTCCGAATCATGTTAGCAAATTGCCACATTTTATGAAATCTAGCGAATGGATGTCAAAACTACATTCCTTAATGGATTTCTTAAAGAAGAGTTGTATATGATGCAACCAGAAGGTTTTGTCGATCCTAAAAGTGCTAACAAAATGTGCAAGCTCCAGCGATCCATCTATGGACTGGTGCAAGCATCTTGGATTTGGAATATACGCTTTGATGAGTTGATTAAAGCATATAGTTTTATACAGACTTGCGGTGAAGCCTGTATTTACAAGAAAGTGAGTGGGAGCACTACAACCCTTCTGATAAGTATATGTAAATGACATATTGTTGATCAGAAATGATGTAGAATTTTCGGGAAAGCATAAAGGAGTATTTGAAAGGAGTTCTTCAAAGAAAGACCTCGGTGAAGCTACTTACATATTGAGCATCAAGATCTATAGAGATAGATCAAGATGCTTGATAAGTTTTTTCAATGAGTACATACCTTGACAAGATTTTGAAGTAGTTCAAAATGGAACAGTCAAAGAAAGAGTTCTTACCCGTGTTACAAGATGTGAAATTGAGTAAGACTCAAAGCCCGACCACGGCAGAAGATAGAAAGAGAATGAAAGTCATTCCCTATGCCTCAGCCATAGTTTCTATAAAGTATGCCATGTTGTGTACCAGATCTATTGTATACCCTACACTAAGTTTAGCGAGGGAGTACAATAGTGATCTAGGAGCAGATCACTGGACAACGGTCAAAATTATCCTTAGGAATAAGGATATGTTTCTCGATTATGGAGGTGACAAAAGGTTCATCGTAAAGGGTTACGTCGATGCAAATTTTGACACTGATCCAGATGACTCTAAGTCTCAATCTGGATACATTTTGAAAGTAGGAGCAATTAGCTAGAGTAGCTCCGTGCAGAGCATTGTTGACATAGAAATTTGGAAAATACATACGGATCTGAATGTGGCAGACCCGTAGACTAAACTTCTCTCACAAGCAAAACATGATCACACCTTAGTACTCTTTGGGTGTTAATCACATAGCAATGTGAACTAGATTATTGACTCTAGTAAACCCTTTGGGTGTTGGTCACCTGACGATGTGAACTATGGGTGTTAATCACATGGTGATGTGAACTATTGGTGTTAAATCACATGGCGATGTGAACTAGATTATTGACTCTAGTGCAAGTGGGAGACTGAAGGAAATATGCCCTAGAGGCAATAATAAAGTTATTATTTATCTTCTTATTTCATGATAAATGTTTATTATTCATGCTAGAATTGTATTAACTGGAAACATAATACATGTGTGAATACATAGAAAAACATAGTGTCACTAGTATGCCTCTACTTGACTAGCTTGTTAATCAAAGATGTGTGACGCCCCGAGACCGTTGCGCCAGGTGTCTTCCAGTTATTCGTTGTTGTTGCCTTGTCTTTCGCTTGCATGTTGCATCTTGTCATGTCATCATCCGCATAGCATCATCATGTTTTCAAAACTTGCATTCGTCCGGGTCTCCCCGTTCTCTCGATTATCCGTTCCGAGCCCAGACACACTTGCACGCGCCCGCGGCATGTCTGAAATATTATTTTATAAGTGGCCAGAAAATATTCTCGGAATGGGACGAAAGTTGGCGTGCGGTCTTATTATAGAGTAGGTAGGCCGCCTGCCAAGTTTCATCACATTTGGAGTTCGTTTGATGCCCCAACGGATAACTATAGCGGCAATATAGTCGGTCAAACGTCGGACGTTTTCGATCTCCGGAAATAGCCGCCGGGCCTCTCTCTCTTCTCTTCTCTCAGCCCAAGGCTTTCCGCACAGCCCACTACCACTCACCGCCAGGCCCAACTTAAACTCTCTCGTCAGCCCGCGACCCCCCTCGCGTGCGCGTTCGAAAGCTGTCCCGGACCCGACCCGGGCAGTCGTCACCATTGGATACGGATCATCCCCAAACATCTACAAAACGTCTCCGCTTTCTTAATTGGGCTCCCTAACCTATTTATCCGAGACCGTCCAATTTTGATCGGAGGGTCCAAACCTAATCCTTTTGTCCCTATATATAGACGAACCCCTACCCAAATCAGATCAAACTCCTAAAATCTAGGAGATGTGTCCCGTCGCCCGCCGCCATTTTTCAAATCCTCCTCGGGATCTCCCCTGTCTGATCCACCCAACCAACCTCCTCCTTTCCCCGATCCAGCGCGCCCGAGCTCCACCTTGCGTGCCCTCCTCCTCGTCCTTCCGGCCACAACAGACGAATAGGAGGCCCACGCCTGCCTCCTCCTCGTTGCCTCGCTCGAACCCAACAGGAGAGGAGCTCCTCACCAAGCCGTGCCTCGTCGCCGGAGAGGATCTCCTGCAGGACCTCCGGCCTCCTCCCATGTTCGGTCGCCGCAGCATCGGAGCTCCCTCCGCTATCGAGCACCAACAGCAGATGAGCCCTGTGCTGCCCTTCCTTCCTTTCCTTGTCCTTCTTCCTCTCCCTCTCTCTTCTTTCTCTCTCTGTCACTCATCACTCCCTCTGTCTCTTACAGGAACCCGGTGACATGGCACCCCAAAGCCCCAAGGCCTGAGCACCCATGGAACCACGTCGAGCAGATGGCCGCTGCCCTTCCTTGCAGATGCTTCGCCGCTTTGAGTCCAGGTCGGGCCACCATCTCCAGTCGACCCTCCCTCTCCTGCCTCCGGTCCTCTGTTTTCTGAAGCTCACGTCTCTCTCTGCTCTCTCTCTCTTTCCTTTGACCAGGGACGCCACGGCTGTCCTCTTCTTCGGATCAAGGCGTCGCCCATTGGATCCAGTTCCCCTCAGCATCCACATCGAGCTCCGGCCTGGTCCAGCCTCGCGCCTTCCCCGCCAAGTCCTGTCGCCATGGCCGCAGGCCTCTTTATTTCCCCGCTGTGAGCAACTTCCCCTCGTACCTGAAACTTTTGTTTTTTTCCTAGATCCGTCCCAGCTTGTAGAGGTTATTTAGTTTGGCCACTATATTTTTTCACAAGCAGATCACATGGCCTAATGGTTGTTCCCTTGAGGACACATCAGGAGGTCCGTTGTTTGAGTCCCAGGCGCCTCTTTCTTTAATTTTTGCACACGGAGTCACTCAACCACTTGGGCCAAATTCTCTTGGGCTGCTGCATATGCTACAATTCGGCCCATGCATATTTTTTCCGCACCCTGCGAATTTTGCTATTTATCCTGAGACTGCTTTTTTACAGAAATGTCCCTCATGTTCATGCATATAATAACTCCACAACCGTGCATCGGTTTAAAATGTTTTATATATGTAAACTACTTAGCATTTTGTGTAGGTTAATAATATACTACTTTCCTCCATGTTTAACATGTTTAAAATGTTGTTTGTTTAAATTTTCTTAAATAACTTGCTAAAATGATTTAATTCATAACTAATTAACCGAAACTCTAAACTTAATAAACTTTATATGTAAATTGGGTAGAAAAATGCCTAGTTTAACATGGTGCCCTCTTCTTGCGTGTTTAACAACTCTAAAATATGGTTTAGGGCAGAACAGTACCAAAACCTAAAATATGCACATGAGGAGTTTCCGGACTTGTTGTTTGTTGTTCCGGCCTCATTTAAACTTGCCTAGATGGGTAGTTTTCATTTGCTCCACCTCTTGCCATGCTAACCAACATTTAATATTGTGGGGTACATAAACGAGAGTGAACTAAATAAGTCATATGGTGTTTCGTCAATATGCAACCCGGTTTCAATTGTTTCATCTTTCCTTTTCCTGGAGTTCCAAGCTCTCTCAAGTATGTCACCACGAAGCTCCATTTAAATCATCGCAAGGCTTCACGTTGTGTTTTCAACTTCTCTTTCTTTCGTTATCCTTTTATTACCAAAGTTCGTCATGGAGGCTCTATATGATGGTTCATCAAGTATTTAATTCTTTCTTGAAGTGTTCATTGAGGTTCTTTCAGAGGAGCTCAAGTATTCTCCATCTTGCATTCCATAGTGCAATTCTTTATACCTTATATTTTGAGGTGGTGTTATGTCATTGTTGATAATTTCCCTTCGTGTTTCATGATTCTCGAGTTTTCAAGAGTGACATATCTAAATCCATCATTTTCTCTTCGTTCAAGAGATCCTTTCAACCAATCAATCTTTTTGTTGGAGTTATATTGGGTTATATTTCACCTAAAGCCTATCCTAAGGATGGTTGCGACTGTGGTGCTTATCAATGATCCAATCTTCTCCTTCCTATCTCGGTGAAGAAGTTTTTCATCTCTTCTTTGTTCCCGATCAATCTTTATTTTTCGGGGGCAGAACTTCACCACAGTTTTGAGATGTTTTCCCATAAGCCCACTACAAGATTATTCGTTTCGTTGTTGGTCTTTCAAACAACCCCGTTTTAACCTTCTTGGAAGGATGCTTTCAAATTCATTCGACGTAGAAGACGTTGTTTTCTTCTTTGTTACTTTCAGTCCATTCTATCTTCTGTTCTGGAGGCATTGTGATGTTGCTCTCTTCACTCATCATCTCAGATTGTGAGGATCATGTTATTTTTTGTGCTTATCCATTTAACTGGAGAGTTGTGGCTATCATTCCTCTTCTAACCGGAGTCTTATCCAAGTGCTTTCATTTTGCCAAGTTCATATTCTATGCCTTCCATTTCCAACCGGAGTGTTGTCGTAATTGATCCTTATCGTTCCTTGTACATCTCATTTCTACCGGAGTGCTTGCATGTACTTCTTGCCAATTGCAACCCTTTACTCATGTCTTTCAACCTACAAGGTTCTAGTAATGTTCCTTGTTCCTCTTTTCTAACGGAGTGTTTTCAACTTTGTTCATATTTGTTGTATTCTTTCTTTCAATTTGTTCAACCTCTCAAGGTTTGTGGTTTCATTCGTTTGTCCAAGAAGCAACTCTGTTTTACCTCTTCTCTTCCTCTCCCATTTCCCTCCGGTGCCATCCTAGATCTCGGAACGAGATCCTCTTGTAGTGGTGGAGTGTTGTGACGCCCCGAGACCGTTGCGCCAGGTGTCTTCCAGTTATTCGTTGTTGTTGCCTCGTCTTTCGCTTGCGTGTTGCATCTTGCCATGTCATCATCCGCATTGCATCATCATGTTTTCAAAACTTGCATTCGTACGGGTCTCCCCGTTCTCTTCCTTGTCCGTTCCGAGCCCAGACACACTTGCACGCGCCCGCGGCACGTCCAAAATATTATTTTATAAGTGGCCGGAAAATTTTCTCGGAATGGGACGAAAGTTGGCGTGCTGTCTTATTATAGAGTAGGTAGGCCGCCTGCCAAGTTTCATCGCATTCGGAGTTCGTTTGATGCCCCAACGGATAACTATAGCGGCAATATAGTCGGTCAAACGTCCGACGTTTTCGGTCTCCGAAAACAGCCGTCGGGCCTCTCTCTCTCTTCTCTTCTCTCAGCCCAAGCCTTTCCGCACAACCCACTACCACTCACCGCCAGGCCCAACTTAAACTCTCTCGTCAGCCTGCGGCCCCCCTCGCGCGCGCGTCCGAAAGCTGTCCCGGACCCGACCCGGGCAGTCGTCACCGTTGGATCCGGATCATCCCCAAACATCTACAAAACGTCTCCATTTTCTTAATTGGGCTCCCTAACCTATTTATCCGAGACCGTCCAATTTTGATCGGAGGGTCCAAACCTAATCCTTTTGTCCCTATATATAGACGAACCCCTACCCAAATCAGATCAAACCCTAAAATCTAGGAGATGTGTCCCGTCGCCCGCCGCCGTTTTCCAAATGCTCCTCGGGATCTCCCCTGTCTGATCCACCCAACCAACCTCCTCCTTTCCCCGATCCAGCGCGCCCGAGCTCCACCTTGTGTGCCCTCCTCCTCGTCGTTTCGGCCGTAGCAGACGAACAGGAGGCCTCACGCCTGCCTCCTCCTCGTTGCCTCGCTCGAACCCAACAGGAGAGGAGCTCCTCCACGTCGTGCTCCTCACCGAGCCCTGCCTCGTCGCCGGAGAGGATCTCCTGCAGGACCTCCGGCCTCCTCCCATGTTCGGCCGCCACATCACCGGAGCTCCCTGCACCGTCGAGCACCCCCAGCAGATGAGCCCCGCGCTGCCCTTCCTTCCTTTCCCTATCCTTCTTCCTCTCCCCTCTCTTCTTTCTCTCTCTGTCACTCATCGCTCCCTCTGTCTCTTACAGGAACCCGGTGACATGGCACCCCGAAGACCTAAGGCCTGAGCACCCATGGGACCACGTCGAGCAGATGGCCGCTGCCCTTCCTTGCAGATGCTTCACCGCTTTGAGTCCAGGTCGGGCCACCATCTCCGGCCGACCCTCCCTCTCCTGACTCCGTTCCTCTGTTTTCTGAAGCTCACGTCTCTCTCTGCTCTCTCTGTCCTTCGACTAGGGATGCCACGACCGTCATCTTCTTCGGATCAAGGCGCCGCCCATCGGATCCGGTTCCCCTCGGCATCCACATCGAGCTCCGGCCTGGTCCAGCCTCGCACCTTCCCCGCCAGGTCCTGTCGCCATGGCCGCAGGCCTCTTTATTTCCTCGTTGTGAGCAACTTCCCCTCGTACCTGAAACTTTTGTTTTTTTTCTAGATCCATCCCAGCTTGTAGAGGTTATTTAGTTTGGCCACTATAGTTTTCCACAAACAGATCACATAGCCTAGTGGTTGTTCCCTTGAGGACATATCAGGAGGTTCGTGGTTCGAGTCCCAGGCGCCCCTTTCTTTAATTTTTGCACACGGAGTCACTCAACCACTTGGGCCAAATTCTCCTGGGCAGCTGCGGTATGCTGCAATTCGGCCCATGCATATTTTTTCCGCGCCCTGCGAATTTTGCTATTTATCCTGAGACTGCCTTTTTACAGAAATGTCCCTCATGTTCATGCATATAATAACTCCACAACCGTGCATCGGTTTAAAATGTTTTATATATGTATAAAATACTTAGAATTTTGTGTACGTTAATAATATGCTACTTTCCTCCGTGTTTAACATGTTTAAAATGTTGTTTGTTTAAATTTGCTAAAATGATTTAATTCATAACTAATTAACCGTAGCTCCAAACTTAATAAACTTTATATGTAAATTGGGTAGAAAAATGCCTAGTTTAACATGGTGCCCTCTTCTTGCGTGTTTAACAACTCTAAAATATGGTTTAGGGCAGAACAGTACCAAAACCTAAAATATGCACATGAGGAGTTTCCGAACTTGTTGTTTGTTGTTCCGGCCTCATTTAAACTTGCCTAGATGGGTAGTTTTCTTTTGCTCCACCTCTTGCCATGCTAACCAACATTTAATATTGTGGGGTACATAAACGAGAGTGAACTAAATAAGTCATGTGGTGTTTCGTCAATATGCAACTCATTGCATATTGAGCTCCACTTAACTTGTAGTTTTGCTTGTGCACTTTGCCATGCCATGCCTCATTAAACCGGACATGCATCATACTTGATTGTGCATCATGCCATGTTATGTGATGGTTGTTTACTATGTTGTTTGCTTCTTTTCGGTGTTGCTTCTTCGGGTTAGTTCTGATAATGTCGCGTTTGTGAGGATCCGTTCGACTACGTCTGTTTGTCTTCTTTATGGACTCGTTCTTTTCCTTGCGGGGTCTCAGGCAAGATGACCATACCCTCGAAATCACTTCTATCTTTGCTTGCTAGTTGCTCGCTCTATTGCTATGCTGCGATACCTACCACTTGCTTTATCATGCCTCCCATATTGCCATGTCAAACCTCTAACCCACCTTTCCTAGCAAACGTTGTTTGGCTATGTTACCGCTTTGCTCAGCCTCTCTTATAGCGTTGCTAGTTGCAGGTGAAGATTGAAGTTTGTTCCTTGTTGGAACATGGGTTTTGTTGGGATATCATTATTATATCTTGTTTACTTTAATGCACCTATATACTTGGTAAAGGGTGGAAGGCTCGGCCTTATACCTGGTGTTTTGTTCCACTTTTGCCGCCCTAGTTTCCGTCATACCAGTGTTATGTTCCTTGATTTTGCGTTCCTTATGCGGTTGGGGGAATGGGACCCCCTTGACAGTTCGCTTTGAATAAAACTCCTCCAGCAAGGCCCAACCTTGGTTTTACCATTTGCCACCTAAGCCTTTTTCCCTCGGGTTTCCGGAGCCTGAGGGTCATCTTTATTTTAAACCCCCGGGCCAGTGCTCCTCTGAGTGTTGGTCCAACCTGTCAGCAGCCGATGGCCACCAGGGGCAACTCTGGGTTGGCCTACCGGAATCTTGGACAATCCAGTGTGCCCTGAGAACGAGATATGTGCAGCTCCTATCGGGATTTGTTGGCACATTCGGGTGGCTTTGCTGGTCTTGTTTTACCATTGTCGAAATGTCTTGTAACCGGGATTCCGAGTCTGATCGGGTCTTCCTGGGAGAAGGAATATCCTTCGTTGACCGTGAGAGCTTGTGATGGGCTAAGTTGGGACACCCCTGCAGGGTTTGAACTTTCGAAAGCCGTGCCTGCGGTTATGGGCAGATGGGAATTTGTTAATATCCGGTTGTAGAGAACTTGACACTTAACTTAATTAAAATGCATCAACCGCGTGTGTAGCCGTGATGGTCTCTTTCCGGCGGAGTCCGGGAAGTGAACACGGTCTCGTGTTATGCTTGAACGTAAGTAGCTTCAAGATCACTTCTTGATCACTTATTAGCTTCTCGACCGTGCTTTGCTTCTCTTCTCGCTCTCTTTTGCGTAAGGTAGCCACCATATATGCGAAAGCCGTGCCTGCGGTTATGGGCAGATGGGAATTTGTTAATATCCGGTTGTAGAGAACTTGACACTTAACTTAATTAAAATGCATCAACCGCGTGTGTAGCCGTGATGGTCTCTTTCCGGCGGAGTCCGGGAAGTGAACACGGTCTCGTGTTATGCTTGAACGTAAGTAGCTTCAAGATCACTTCTTGATCACTTATTAGCTTCTCGACCGTGCTTTGCTTCTCTTCTCGCTCTCTTTTGCGTAAGGTAGCCACCATATATAGTGCTTGCTGCAGCTCCACCTCACTACCCTTTCCTACCCATAAGCTTAAATAGTCTTGATCTCGCGGGTGTGAGATTGCTGAGTCCTCGTGACTCACAGATACTTCCAAATAGTTGCAGGTGTTGATGATACCAGTGCAGATGACGCAATAGAGCTCAAGTGGGAGCTCGATGAAGATCGTGTTCGTTGTGTTGTTTCGTTTCCTTTCGATCAGTAGTGGGGCCCAGTTGGGGCGATCGGGTATCTAGCATTAGGGGTTGTCTTTCTTTATTTTGGTTCTGTAGTCACACCTTGATTGTATTCTGGATGTTGTATGATATTTATGTATTGTTTGAAGTGGCGATTGTAAGACAACTCTTTATCCCTTTCTTATTCAGTACATGGGATGTGTAAAGATTACCCCTCTTGCGACATGCCTACTATGCGGTTATGCCTTTAAGTCGTGCTCTGACATGTGCGAGATATAGCCGCATCGTGTGTGTTACAAGTTGGTATCAGAGCCATCCCCGACTTAGGAGCCCCCTGCTTGATCGACGCTGGCGTTGTTGAGTCTAGAACAAAATGTTTTGAGTCTTAGGATTATATATATATCGGAGAGTAGGATTCTTTTTACTCCTCATTCCTTTCGTCGCTCTGGTGAGGCCTCCTGACGTAGAAGTTTTGACTCTTCCCTCCTCAAATTTCACTAAAAAAATTTAGGATCACGCGGATATCTTGGAATCATTCTGATGGTTTTGTGATGAGAACATTGTTCTTGGTACCTCCTGAAATTTAGGGGTTGTGGCAGTGTCCCGGGGAGTTGAGTTCCGAGGTGTAGTCATCACAATTTTATCGTTGCAGTTCTGGAATACTTGAGTTTCACCGACATTGAAAATCTCTTTTATGCAGTTGTTGGTGAGATAACCTCGATGCCACCCAGTACTGGGGCGGGAGTTCGGGAGTATTGCCATAACTTGTATAACGGATGCTTTTCGAAGGTTGAGGTAAATGATTTCCGAAGGTTTCTTGGTTATGTGTTGAAGGATGGATACAGCTGGATGTAGGATTTGCTAGTTTTGGGTGAGATATTATGCTTCCCCTGTATCCCCAACACCTGATTGCATAACCAGAAAGTTTCGGAAGTTTATAAGTGGGAATTCAAGTAGCACCTAGGATATCTTTTCTGACAGATGCATGATACGAGATTGGGGTTCGACGTCTAGTGGTCCGCCTATCCATGGTTGGTTTTACAGTGGTCTCATTGTGTCTTAAAGAGTCTTTGGCTATGCTGACTCGGGGATGCTTCGTATGTCATGTGCACTGCCTTGTACATGATGGTGTTGTACGATCGAGCCCATGTGGGCCCCACCATGAAAACTTCGGATAAAATCTCTATCATATGTTTGTTCTGGCTTATTCTGCAAGCCAATCCTTTGTTTTGTTTTTCAGTTTTGGTATTCGAGTTGCTTCAAAGTTAAATGTTGATTCCATACCTTTTCTAAGTGGTGTTCTCATATTTCTATGTGAATACCAATCCTTCATGATAATTGAGATTGTCATGTCAAGCCTTTTCAACCGGTGTGCTCTTCTTCAAGTGGATCCGATCATTTTAACATCCGCAAGATCACCTCTCGGTTTTCCCAACGTTATTTGTTTCATCCATCCCAAGTTGCCTTTGTTTTCCGCCCACCCACCCCTTTTTCTTCAAGCATTCAGATGTCTTAATCAAGTATCCTTTTATTGATGTGAAGTTTCTTCATTCTTTCCTCAATGTTCTTACCCGGTGGTTCTCATGAAGATGCTCTACAAGTTCATCATTCTCCGTTCTCTTTCTTCTCCGGTGGATTCAATTCAAGCTTTGTCGATCATATCCTTTTCTCATTTCAAATGTTTTCTCATGTCGATGCACCTCTTAATCATTCACCTCTCTCTATTCAATTGTTCCGGAGTGCTGAAGATATCTCAGAAGATTCAAATTTTCCATTCTCAATTCGTTCAAGTTCTTTTGAGGATGTTATCTCATTCAAGCCATTTAAATCTTACCGATGCATCATTCAAATATTCGCTAATCAGCTCGGGATCTCTTCGTTCTCTTATATCTATTTTCCCTCAAGTATCTTCATTCGTTTTCAAATTCTTCCCGGTGAATTGTGCCTTTCCTACCTTCATTTTTAATTCTTATGGTGGATCATTCAAGAATTCTCTTCCGTTGTTATTGTATCAATTCTTTCTTTCTTTCTTCTCAATCCTACCGGTGGTTCGTTGAAGACCTTCCCAAGTTTGCGCTATATCTCTCTTAATCATTTCTACGAGAATAAGTAGTATCCCAAATCCATTGTGGGTCATCAATTTAATTGTTGAAGGATAAGCATAATGTAATTCTTATTCTTGTTTCATCAAGTGAAGTCAATTCCTTATTCCGGAGGCTCATCAAATTCTCGGTTTCAATTGTTTCCTTTCCTTTTCCCGGAGTTCCAAGCTCTCTCAAGTATGTCACCACGAAGCTCCATTTAAATCATCGCAAGGCTTCACCTTCTGTTTTCAACTTCTCTTTCTTTCGTTATCCTTTTATTACCAAAGTTCGTCATGGAGGCTCTATATGATGGTTCATCAAGTATTTAATTCTTTCTTGAAGTGTTCATTGAGGTTCTTTCAGAGGAGCTCAAGTATTCTCCATCTTGCATTCCATAGTGCAATTCTTTATACCTTATCTTTTGAGGTGGTGTTATGTCATTGTTGATAATTTCCCTTCGTGTTTCATGATTCTCAAGTTTTCAAGAGTGACATATCTAAATCCATCATTTTCTCTTCGTTCAAGAGATCCTTTCAACCAATCAATCTTTTTGTTGGAGTTATATTGGGTTATATTTCACCTAAAGCCTATCCTAAGGATGGTTGCGATTGTGGTGCTTATCAATGATCCAATCTTCTCCTTCCTATCTCGGTGAAGAAGTTTTTCATCTCTTCTTTGTTCCCGATCAATCTTTATTTTTCGGGGGCAGAACTTCACCACAGTTTTGAGATGTTTTCCCATAAGCCCACTACAAGATTATTCGTTTCGTTGTTGGTCTTTCAAACAACCCCGTTTTAACCTTCTTGGAAGGATGCTTTCAAATTCATTCGACGTAGAAGACATTGTTTTCTTCTTTGTTACTTTCAGTCCATTCTATCTTCTGTTCCGGAGGCATTGTGATGTTGCTCTCTTCACTCATCATCTCAGATTGTGAGGATCATGTTATTTTTTGTGCTTATCCATTTAACTGGAGAGTTGTGGCTATCATTCCTCTTCTAACCGGAGTCTTATCCAAGTGCTTTCATTTTGCCAAGTTCATATTCTATGCCTTCCATTTCCAACCGGAGTGTTGTCGTAATTGATCCTTATCGTTCCTTGTACATCTCATTTCTACCGGAGTGCTTGCATGTACTTCTTGCCAATTGCAACCCTTTACTCATGTCTTTCAACCTACAAGGTTCTAGTAATGTTCCTTGTTCCTCTTTTCTAACGGAGTGTTTTCAACTTTGTTCATCTTTGTTGTATTCTTTCATTCAATTTGTTCAACCTCTCAAGGTTTGTGGTTTCATTCGTTTGTCCAAGAAGCAACTCTGTTTTACCTCTTCTCTTCCTCTCCCATTTCCCTTCGGTGCCATCCTAGATCTCGGAACGAGATCCTCTTGTAGTGGTGGAGTGTTGTGACGCCCCGAGACCGTTGCGCCAGGTGTCTTCCAGTTATTCGTTGTTGTTGCCTCGTCTTTCCTTGCGTGTTGCATCTTGCCATGTCATCATCCGCATTGCATCATCATGTTTTCAAAACTTGCATTCGTCCGGGTCTCCCCGTTCTCTTCGTTGTCCGTTCCGAGCCCAGACACACTTGCACGCGCCCGCGGCACGTCCGAAATATTATTTTATAAGTGGCCGGAAAATTTTCTCGGAATGGGACGAAAGTTGGCGTGCTGTCTTATTATAGAGTAGGTAGGCCGCCTGCCAAGTTTCATCGCATTCGGAGTTCATTTGATGCCCCAACGGATAACTATAGCGGCAATATAGTCGGTCAAACGTCGGACGTTTTCGGTCTCCGAAAACAGCCGTCGGGCCTCTCTCTCTTCTCTTCTCTCAGCCCAAGCCTTTCCGCACAACCCACTACCACTCACCGCCAGGCCCAACTTAAACTCTCTCGTCAGCCCGCGGCCCCCCTCGCGCGCGCGTCCGAAAGCTGTCCCGGACCCGACCCGGGCAGTCGTCACCGTTGGATCCGGATCATCCCCAAACATCTACAAAACGTCTCCGTTTTCTTAATTGGGCTCCCTAACCTATTTATCCGAGACCTTCCAATTTTGATCGGAGGGTCCAAACCTAATCCTTTTGTCCCTATATATAGACGAACCCCTACCCAAATCAGATCAAACCCTAAAATCTAGGAGATGTGTCCCGTCGCCCGTCGCCGTTTTCCAAATGCTCCTCGGGATCTCCCCTGTCTGATCCACCCAACCAACCTCCTCCTTTCCCCGATCCAGCGCGCCTGAGCTCCACCTTGTGTGCCCTCCTCCTCGTCATTTCGGCCGTAGCAGCCGAACAGGAGGCCTCACGCCTGCCTCCTCCTCGTTGCCTCGCTCGAACCCAACAGGAGAGGAGCTCCTCCACGTCGTGCTCCTCACCGAGCCCTGCCTCGTCGCCGGAGAGGATCTCCTGCAGGACCTCCGGCCTCCTCCCATGTTCGGCCGCCGCAGCACCAGAGCTCCCTCCGCCGTCGAACACCCCCAGCAGATGAGCCCCGCGCTGCCCTTCCTTCCTTTCCCTATCCTTCTTCCTCTCCCTCTCTCTTCTTTCTCTCTCTGTCACTCATCGCTCCCTCTGTCTCTTACAGGAACCCGGCGACATGGCACCCCGAAGCCCTAAGGCCTGAGCACCCACGGGACCACGTCGAGCAGATGGCCGCTGCCCTTCCTTGCAGATGCTTCGCCGCTTTGAGTCCAGGTCGGGCCACCATCTCCGGCCGACCCTCCCTCTCCTACCTCCGGTCCTCTGTTTTCTGAAGCTCACGTCTCTCTCTGCTCTCTCTGTCCTTCGACTAGGGACACCACGACCGTCCTCTTCTTCGGATCAAGGCGCCGCCCATTGGATCCGGTTCCCCTCGGCATACACATCGAGCTCCGGCCCGGTCCAGCCTCGCACCTTCCCCGCCAGGTCCTGTCGCCATGGCCGCAGGCCTCTTTATTTGCTCGTTGTGAGCAACTTCCCCTCGTACCTGAAACTTTCGTTTTTTTTCCTAGATCCGTCCCAGCTTGTAGAGGTTATTTAGTTTGTCCACTATAGTTTTCCACAAATAGATCACATAGCCTAGTGGCTGTTCCCTTGAGGACATATCAGGAGGTCCATGGTTCGAGTCCCAGGCGCCCCTTTCTTAAATTTTTGCACACGGAGTCACTCAACCACTTGGGCCAAATTCTCCTGGGCAGCTGCGGTATGCTGCAATTCGGCCCATGCATATTTTTTCCGCGCCCTGCGAATTTTGCTATTTATCCGGAGACTGCCTTTTTACAGAAATGTCCCTCATGTTCATGCATATAATAACTCCACAACCGTGCATCGGTTTAAAATGTTTTATATATGTATAAAATACTTAGAATTTTGTGTACGTTAATAATATGCTACTTTCCTCCATGTTTAACATGTTTAAAATGTTGTTTGTTTACATTTGCTTAAATAACTTGCTAAAATGATTTAATTCATAACTAATTAACCGTAGCTCCAAACTTAATAAACTTTACATGTAAATTGGGTAGAAAAATGCCTAGTTTAACATGGTGCCCTCTTCTTGCGTGTTTAACAACTCTAAAATATGGTTTAGGGTAGAACAGTACCAAAACCTAAAATATGCACATGAGGAGTTTCCGGACTTGTTGTTTGTTGTTCCGGCCTCATTTAAACTTGCCTAGATGGGTAGTTTTCATTTGCTCCACCTCTTGCCATGCTAACCAACATTTAATATTATGGGGTACATAAACGAGAGTGAACTAAATAAGTCATGTGGTGTTTCGTCAATATGCAACTCGTTGCATATTGAGCTCCACTTAACTTGTAGTTTTGCTTGTGCACTTTGCCATGCCATGCCTCATTAAACCAGACATGCATCATACTTGATTGTGCATCATGCCATGTTATGTGATGGTTGTTTACTATGTTGTTTGCTTCTTTCCGCTGTTGCTTCTTCGGGTTAGTTCTCATAATGTCGTGTTTGTGAGGATCCGTTCGACTACGTCTGTTTGTCTTCTTCATGGACTCGTTCTTTTCCTTGCGGGGTCTCAGGCAAGATGACCATACCCTCGAAATCACTTCTATCTTTGCTTGCTAGTTGCTCGCTCTATTGCTATGCCGCGATACCTACCACTTACTTTATCATGCCTCCCATATTGCCATGTCAAACCTCTAACCCACCTTTCCTAGCAAACGTTGTTTGGCTATGTTACCGCTTTGCTCAGCCTCTCTTATAGCGTTGCTAGTTGCAGGTGAAGATTGAAGTTTGTTCCTTGTTGGAACATGGGTTTTGTTGGGATATCATTATTATATCTTGTTTACTTTAATGCACCTATATACTTGGTAAAGGGTGGAAGGCTCGGCCTTATACCTGGTGTTTTGTTCCACTTTTGCCGCCCTAGTTTCCGTCATACCAGTGTTATGTTCCTTGATTTTGCGTTCCTTATGCGGTTGGGGGAATGGGACCCCCTTGACAGTTCGCTTTGAATAAAACTCCTCCAGCAAGGCCCAACCTTGGTTTTACCATTTGCCACCTAAGCCTTTTTCCCTCGGGTTTCCGGAGCCTGAGGGTCATCTTTATTTTAAACCCCCGGGCCAGTGCTCCTCTGAGTGTTGGTCCAACCTGTCAGCAGCCGGTGGCCACCAGGGGCAACTCTGGGTTGGCCTACCGGAATCTTGGACAATCCGGTGTGCCCTGAGAACGAGATATGTGCAACTCCTATCGGGATTTGTCGGCACATTCGGGTGGCTTTGCTGGTCTTGTTTTATCATTATCGAAATGTCTTGTAACCGGGATTCCGAGTCTGATCGGGTCTTCCTGGGAGAAGGAATATCCTTCATTGACCGTGAGAGCTTGTGATGGGCTAAGTTGGGACACCCCTGCAAGGTTTGAACTTTCGGAAGCCGTGCCCGCGGTTATGGGCAGATGGGAATTTGTTAATATCCGGTTGTAGAGAACATGACACTTAACTTAATTAAAATGCATCAACCACGTGTGTAGCCGTGATGGTCTCTTTCCGGTGGAGTCCGGGAAGTGAACACGGTCTCGTGTTATGCTTGAACGTAAGTAGCTTCAGGATCACTTCTTGATCACTTATTAGCTTCTCGACCATGCTTTGCTTCTCTTCTCGCTCTCTTTTGCGTAAGGTAGCCACCATATATGCTAGTGCTTGCTGCAGCTCCACCTCACTACCCTTTCCTACCCATAAGCTTAAATAGTCTTGATCTCGCGGGTGTGAGATTGCTGAGTCCTCGTGACTCACAGATACTTCCAAACAGTTGCAGGTGTTGATGATACCAGTGCAGATGACGCAATAGAGCTCAAGTGGGAGCTCGATGAAGATCGTGTTCGTTGTGTTGTTTCGTTTCCTTTCGATCAGTAGTGGAGCCCAGTTGGGGCGATCGGGGATCTAGCATTAGGGGTTGTCTTTCTTTATTTTGGTTCTGTAGTCACACCTTGATTGTATTCTGGGTGTTGTATGATATTTATGTATTGTTTGAAGTGGCGATTGTAAGACAACTCTTTATCCCTTTCTTATTCAGTACATGGGATGTGTAAAGATTACCCCTCTTGCGACATGCCTACTATGCGGTTATGTCTTTAAGTCGTGCTCCGACATGTGCGATATATAGCCGCATCGTGTGTGTTACAAGTTGGTATCAGAGCCATCCCCGACTTAGGAGCCCCCTGCTTGATCGAATCGCTGGCGTTGTTGAGTCTAGAACAAAATGTTTTGAGTCTTAGGAGTATATATATCGGAGAGTAGGATTATTTTTACTCCTCAGTCCCTTCGTCACTCTGGTGAGGCCTCCTGACGTAGAAGTTTTGACTCTTCCCTCCTCAAATTTCACTAAAAAAATTTAGGATCACGCGGATATCTTGGAATCGTTCTGATGGTTTTGTGATGAGAACATTGTTCTTGGTACCTCCTGACATTTAGGGGTTGTGGCAGTGTCCCGGAGAGTTGAGCTCCGAGGTGTAGTCGTCACAATTTTATCGTTGCAGTTCTGGAATACCTGAGTTTCACCGACATTGAAAATCTCTTTTATGCAGTTGTTGGTGAGATAACCTCGACGCCACCCAGTACTGGGGCGGGAGTTCGGGAGTATTGCCATAACTTGTATAACGGATGCTTTTCGAAGGTTGAGGTAAATGATTTCCGAAGGTTTCTTGGTTATGTGTTGAAGGATGGATACAGCTGGATGTAGGATTTGCTAGTTTTGGGTGAGATATTATGCTTCCCTTGTATCCCCAACACCAGATTGCATAACTAGAAAGTTTCGGAAGTTTATAAGTGGGAATTCAAGTAGCACCTAGGATATCTTTTCTGACAGATGCATGATACGAGATTGGGGTTCGACGTCTAGTGGTCCGCCTATCCATGGTTCGTTTTACAGTGGTCTTGTTGTGTCTTAAAGAGTCTTGGGCTATGCTGACTCGGCGATCGGGGATCTAGCATTAGGGGTTGTCTTTCTTTATTTTGGTTCCGTAGTCAGACCTTGACTGTATTCTGGATGTTGTATGATATTTATGTATTGTTTGATGTGGCGATTGTAAGCCAACTCTTTATCCCTTTCTTATTCAGTACATGGGATGTGTAAAGATTACCCCTCTTGCGACATGCCTACTATGCGGTTATGCCTCTAAGTCGTGCTCCGACACGTGCGAGATATAGCCGCGTCGTGTTACAAGATGGTTAAGTTTCCTAACCATAGACATGAGTTGTCATTTGATTAACGGGATCACATCATTAGGAGAATGATGTGATTGACTTGACCCATTCCGTTAGCTTAGCACTTGATCGTTTAGTATGTTGCTATTGCTTTCTTCATGACTTATACATGTTCTATGACTATGAGATTATGCAACTCCCGTTTACCGGAGGAACACTTTGTGTGCTACCAAACGTCACAACGTAACTGCGTGATTATAAAGGTGCTCTACAGGTGTCTCCGAAGGAACTTCTTGAGTTGGCGTATTTCGAGATTAGGATTTGTCACTCCGATTGTCAGAGAGGTATCTCTGGGCCCACTCGGTAATGCACATCATATAAGCCTTGCAAGCATTGTAACTAATGAGTTAGTTGTGGGATGATGTATTACGGAATGAGTAAAGAGACTTGCCGGTAACGAGATTGAACTAGGTATTGAGATACCGATGATCGAATCTCGGGCAAGTAACATACCGATGACAAAGGGAACAACATATGTTGTTATGCGGTTCGACCGATAAAGATCTTCGTAGAATATGTAGGAGCCAATATGGGCATCCAGGTTCCGCTATTGGTTATTGACCAGAGAAGTGTATCGGTCATGTCTACATAGTTATCGAACTCGTAGGGTCCGCACGCTTAACATTCATTGGTGATATAGTATTTATGAGTTATGAATGTTGGTAACCGAATGTTGTTCGGAGTTCCGGATAAGATCACGGACATGACGAGGAACTCCGGAATGGTCCGGAGATAAAGTTTGATATATGGGATAATAGTGTTTGGTCTCCGAAAGGGTTCCGGAATTCACCGGAAGGGGTTCTGGATGTTTCCCGAAATGTTTGGGTACGAGAACGCTTTATTTGGGCCAAGGGGGAAAGCCCACAAGGTTTTTGGAAAGCGCAAAAGGAAGTTTTGCGGAGTCCAGGGGCCAAATGCCAGGGTCCGTGGCGTCTGGGTCCAGACGCCGGGAACCCTGGCGTCTGGCCCTGGAGTCCGAGAAGGACTCTTGCCTTTCGGGTGAAACCGACTTTGTGGAGGCTTTTACTCCAAGTTTCAACCCCAAGGCTCAACATATAAATAGAGGGGTTGGGCTTGCACCTAAGACACATCAAGAAACACCAAGCCGTGTGCCGGCAACCCTGTCCCCTCTAGTTTATCCTCCGTCATAGTTTTTGTAGTGCTTAGGCGAAGCCCTGCGAAGATTGTTCTTCACCAACACCGTCACCATGCCGTCGTGCTGCCGGAACTCATCTACTACTTCACCCCTCTTGCTGGATCAAGAAGGCGAGGACGTCATCGAGCTGAATGTGTGCTGAACGCAGAGGTGCCGTACGTTCGGTACTTGATCGGGACGGATCGTGAAGGTGTACGACTACATCAACCACGTTGATAAATGCTTCCGCTTACGGTCTACGAGGGTACGTAGACAACACTCTCCCCTCTTGTTGCTATGCATCACCATGATCATGCGTGTGCGTAGGAATTTTTTTTAATTTACTATGTTCCCCAACACTAATATCAAATAACCTCTTTTCACCAGCAAGCTTGAAATCATAGTTGAGTTCTTTGATTGCCCAATATGCTTTATGTTCTAACTCAAGAGGCAAATGACAAGCTTTTCCATAAACCATTTTATAAGGAGACATACCCATGGGATTTTTATATGTTGTTCTATAATCCCAAAGTGCATCATCTAATTTCTTAGACCAATTCTTCCTGGACCTATTGACAGTCTTTTGCAAGATTAATTTTGTTTCTCGATTGCTAAGTTCAACTTGACCACTAGATTGAGGATGATAAGCAATTCTATGGTTAACATCATACTTGGCAAGCACTTTACGGAAAGCACCATGAATGAAATGTGAACCACCATCAGTCATTAAATATCTAGGGACTCCAAACCTTGGGAAAATAACTTCCTTAAGCATTTTAATAGAGGGGTTGTGATCAACACTACTGGTTGGAATAGCTTCCACCCATTTAGTAACATAATCAACAGCAACCAAAATATGTGTATACCCATTGGAGGAAGGAAAAGGTCCCATGTAATTTAATCCCCAAACATCAAATGGTTTAATAGCAAGTGAATAATTCATAGGCATTTCTTGACGCTTACTGCTACCTCTTGAGCATGCGTTGGTTTTTCCTTGAAGAGGAAAGGGTGATGCAACAAAGTAGCATAGGTATTTCCCTCATTTTTTGAGAACCAAGGTATCAATCCAGTAGGATATGACACGCAAGTCACCTAGTACATGCACAAACAATCAAGAACCTCGCAACCAACGCGATAACGGGGTTGTCAATCCCTTCACGGTCACTTGCGGAAGTGAGATCTGATAAAGATAATAAGATGAATATTTTTGGTATTTTTGTTGTATAGATTGAAAAGTAAAGATTGCAAAATAAAATAAATACTAAACTAGAATTGTAGATCGGAAACTTATATGATATAAAATAGACCCGGGGGCCATAGGTTTCACTAGTGGCTTCTCTCATGATAGCATGTATTACGGTGGGTGAATAAATTACTGCCGAGGAATTGATAGAAAAGCGCATAGTTATGAGAATATCTAGGCATGTTCATGAATATAAGCATCACGTCCGTGTCAAGTAGACCGAAACAATTATGCATCTACTACTATTACTCCACACATCGACCGCTATCATGCATGCATCTAGAGTATTAAGTTCATAAGAACAGAGTAATGCATTAGGCAAGATGACATGATGTAGAGGGATAAACTCAAGCAATATGATATAAACCCCATCTTTTTATCCTCGATGGCAACAATACAATATGTGCCTTGCTACCCCTATTGTCACTGGGAAAGGACACCGCAAGATTGAACCCAAAGCTAAGCACTTCTCCCATTGCAAAAAAGATCAATCTAGTAGGCCAAACTAAACCGATAATTTGAAGAGACTTGCAAAGCCATCAAATCATGCATATAAGAATTCAGAGAAGAACCAAATATTGTTCATAGATAAATTTGATCATAAATCCACAATTCATCGGATCTCGGCAAACACACCGCAAAAGAATATTACATCGAATAGATGTCCAAGAACATCGAGGAGAACTTTGTATTGAGAACCAAAGAGAGAGAAGAAGCCATCTAGCTAATAACTATGGACCCAAAGTGGTAAACTACACACACATCATCGGAGAGGCTATGGTGTTGATGTAGAAGCCCTCTGTGCTTGATTCCCCCTCCGGCAGATCGTCGGAAAAGGCCCCAGATGGGATCTCACGGGTACAGAAGATTGCGGCTGAGGAAAAGTGGTTTCGTGGCTCTCCTGGATGTTTTTAGGGTATAAGAGTATATATATAGGCGAAAGAAGTACATCGGTGGAGCTATGAGGGGCCCACGAGGGTGGGGGCGTGCCTACCCCCTGGGCGCGCCCTCCTGCCTCGTAGCCGCCTCATTGCGTCTCTGACTTCCACTCCAAGTCTCCTAGATTGCATTTGTTCCAAGAAAGATCCTCGCAAAGGTTTCGTTCCGTTTGGATTCCATTTGATATTCCTTTTCTGCGGAACACTGAAATAGGCAAAAATCAGAAACTGGCACTGGGCCTCCGGTTAATAGGTTAGTCCCAAAAATAATATAAAAGAGCATATTAAAGCCCATTAAATATCCAAAATAGATAATATAATAGCATGGAACAATCAAAAATTATAGATACGTTGGAGACGTATCGGCATCCCCAAGCTTAATTCCTGCTCGTCCTCGAGTAGGTAAATGATAAAAACAGAATTTTTTATGTGGAATGCTTCCTAACATAATTTTCAATGTAATTTTCTTTATTGTGGCATGAATATTCAGATCCTAAAGATTCAATATAAAAGTTTAATATTGACATAAAAATAATAATACTTCAAGCATACTAACCAAGCAATTGTGTCTTCTCAAAATAACATAGCCAAAGAAAGCTCATCCCTACAAAATCATATAGTTTGGCCATGCTTCATTTTTGTCACACAAAATGCTCCCATCATGCACAACCCCGATGACAAGCCAAGCAATTGTTTCATACTTTAGTATTCTCAAACTTTTTCAACTTTCACGCAATACATGAGCGCGAGCCATGGATATAGCACTATAAGTGGAATAGAATATGATTATGGAGGTTGTGTGGAGAATACAAAAAAGGGAGAAAGTCTCACATCGACGCGGCTAATCAACGGGCTATGGAGATGCCCATCAATTGATGTCAATGCGAGGAGTAGGGTTTGCCATGCAACGGATGCACTAGAGCTATAAATGTATGAAAGCTCAACAAAAGAAACTAAGTGGGTGTGCATCCAACTTGCTTGCTCACGAAGACCTAGGGCATTTTGAGGAAGCCCATTGTTGGAATATACAAGCCAAGTTCTATAATGAAAATTCCCACTAGTATATGAACGTGAAAAAATAAGAGACTCTCTATCATGAAGATCATGGTGCTACTTTGAAGCACAAGTGTGAAAAAAGGATAGTAACATTGTCCCTTCTCTCTTTTTCTCTCATTTTTTTATTTTTTGGGGCCCTCTTTTTTTGGCCTTTCTATTTTTTTCATTTCCTCACACGGTACAATGCTCTAATAATGATGATCATCACACTTATATTTATTTACAACTCAAAAATTACAACTCGATACTAGAACAAAATATGACTCTATATGAATGCGGTGTACCGGGAATGATTCAAGAGTGACATGTATAAAAAATTATGAGCGGTGGCTTTGCAAAAAATACGATGTCAACTACATGATCATGCAAGGCAATATGACAATGATGAAGCATGTCATAATAAACGGAACGGTGGAAAGTTGCATGGCAATATATCTCGGAATGGCTATGGAAATGCCATAATAGGTAGGTACGGTGGCTATTTTGAGGAAGATATAAGGAGGCTTATGTGTGATAGAGCGTATCATATCACGGGGTTTGGATGCACCGGCGAAGTTTGCACCAACTCTCGAGGTGAGAAAGGGCAATGCACGGTACTGAAGAGGCTAGCAATGATGGAAAGGTGAGAGTGCGTATAATCCATGGACTCAACATTAGTCATAAAGAACTCACATACTTATTGCAAAAATCTACAAATCATCAAAACCAAGCACTACGCGCATGCTCCTAGGGGGATAGATTGGTGGGGAAAGACCATCGCTCGTCCTCGACCGCCACTCATAAGGAGGACAATCAAATAAACACCTCATGCTTCAAATTTGTTACACAACGGTTACCATACGTGCATGCTACGGGACTTGCAAACCTCAACACAAGTGTTTCTCAAATTCATAAATAATCAACTAGCATGACTCTAATATCACCATCTTCATATCTCAAAACAATCATCAAGTATCAAACTTCTCATAGTATTCAATGCACTCTATATGAAAGTTTCTATTATACCCATCTTGGATGCCTATCATATTAGGACTAATTTCATAACTAAAGCAAATTACCATGCTGTTCTAAAAGACTCTCAAAATGATATAAGTTAATTATGAGAGATCAATAATTTCTATAAAATAAAACCACCACCGTGCTCTAAAAAGATATAAATGAAGCACTAGAGCAAAATTATCTAGCTCAAAAGATATAAGTGAAGCACATAGAGTATTCTAATAAATTTCGATTCATGTGTGTCTCTCCCAAGAGGTGTGTACAGCAAGGATGATTGTGGTAAACTAAAAATAAAAGACTCAAATCATACAAGACGCTCCAAGCAAAACACATATCATGTGGTGAATAAAAATATAGTGTCAAGTAAAGTTACCGATAGATGAAGACGAAAGAGGGGATGCCTTCTGGGGCATCCCCAAGCTTAGGCTTTTGGTTGTCCTTGAATTTTACCTTGGGGTTCCTTGGGAATCCCCAAGATTAGGCTCTTGCCACTCCTTGTTCCAAAATCCATCAAATCTTTACCCAAAAACTTGAAAACTTCACAACACAAAACTCAACAGAAAATCTCATGAGCTCCGTTAGTATAAGATAACAAACCACCACTTTAAGATACTATAATGAACTCATTATTTATTTATATTGGTGTTAAACCTACTATATTCCAACTTATATATGGTTCATACCCCCCGATACTAGCCATAGATTCATCAAAATAAGCAAACAACACACGAAAACAGAATCTGTCAAAAACAGAACAGTCTGTAGCAATCTCGAGGTTTCGAATACTTATGTAACTCCAAAAATTCTGAAAACTTAGGAAGACCTAAATAATTTGTATATTGATCTACTGCAGTTAGAATTGGTATTTTATCGCTCTCTGGTAAAAAATAAAAAATATTCTCGTGAGCACATACTTTCCGTTTTTTGCAGCAAGATCAAACAACAATCACCCAAGAAAATCCTAAAGGCTTTACTTGGCACAAACACTGATTAAAACATAAAAAGACAATCATAACAGAAGCTAGATAAATTATTATTACTAAACATGAACAAAAAGCAAAGAACAAAAATAAAATTGGGTTGTCTCCCAACAAGCGCTACCGTTTAACGCCGCTAGCTAGGTATAAAAGCAAGAATAGATCTAGGTATTGTCATCTTTGGTATGCAATCCATTGAAGGAAATATGCCCTAGAGGCAATAATAAAGTTGTTATTTATATTTCCTTATATCATGATAAATGTTTATTATTCATGCTAGAATTGTATTAACCGGGAACTTAGTACATGTGTGAATACATAGACAAACAGAGTGTCACTAGTTTGCCTCTACTTGACTAGCTCGTTGAATCAATGATGGTTATGTTTCCAAACCATAGACATGAGTTGTCATTTGATTAATGGGACCACATCATTACAGAATGATGTGATTGACTTGACCACTTCATTAGCTTAGCACGATGATCGTTTAGTTTGTTGTTATTGCTTTCTCCATAACTTATACATGTTCCTATGACTATGAGATCATGCGACTCCCAAATACCGGAGGAACACTTTGTGTGCTACCAAATGTCACAACATAACTGGATGATTATAAAGGTGCTCTACAGGTGTCTCCGATGGTGTTTGTTGAGTTGGCATAGATCGAGATTAGGATTTGTCGCTCCGATTGTCAGAGAGGTATCTCTGGGCCCTCTCGGTAATGTACATCACTATAAGCCTTGCAAGCAATGTAGCTAATGAGTTAGTTAGGGGATGTAGCATTACGGAATGAGTAAAGAGACTTGCCGGTAATGAGATTGAACTAGGTACTGAGATACCGACGATCAAATCTCGGGCAAGTAACATACCGATGACACAGGGAACAATGTATATCGTTATGCGGTTTGACCGATAAAGATCTACGTAGAATATGTAGGAACCAATATGAGCATCCAGGTTCCGCTATTGGTTATTGACTGGAGAAGTGTCTCGGTCATGTCTACATAGTTCTTGGACCCGTAGGGTCCGCATGCTTAACGTTCGGTGACGATCATAATACGAGTTTATGTGTTTTGATGTACCAAAGGTAGTTCGGAGTCCCGAATATGATCACGGACATGACGAGGAGTCTCGAAATGGTCGAGACATAAAGATCGATATATTGGACGACTATATTTGGACATCAGAATGATTCTGGGTGAGATCGGGCATTTACCGATGTACCGGGAGGTTACCGGAACCCCCGTGGAGGTATATGGGCCTTATTGGGCCATAATGGGAGAGATGAGAAGGGAGCAAAGGATCCCCCCCCCCAAGCCCAATCCGAATTGGGAGGGGGGCCGGGCCCCCTTTCCTTCCTCCCTCCTCCCCTTCCTTCTCTCCTAATCCAACTAGGGAAGGTGGGGGGTCCTACTCCCGGTGGGAGTAGGACTCCCCTTGGGGCGCGCCTAGGAGGCTGCCCCCCTCCCCCCTCCACTCCTTTATATACGGGGGAGGGGGCACCCCATAGACACACATGTTGATCATTGATCTCTTAGCCGTGTGCGGTGCCCCCCTCCACCATAATCCACCTCGGTCATATCATAGCGGTGCTTAGGCGAAGCCTTGTTCTGGTAGCATCATCATCGCCGTCATCACGCCATCGTGCCGACGAAGCTCTCTAAGGGAGTCCTGGATTAGGGGGTGTTCGGATGGCCGGACTATACCTTCAGCCGGACTCCTGGACTATGAAGATGCAAGATTGAAGACTCCGTCCCGTGTCCGGAAGGGACTTTCTTTGGTGTGGAAGGCAAGCTTGGCGATACGGATATGAAGATATCCTACCATTGTAACCGACTTTGTGTAACCCTAACCCTACCCGGTGTCTATATAAACCGGAGGGTTTTAGTCCGTATGACAACATACACATCAACAATCATACCATAGGCTAGCTTCTAGGGTTTAGCCTCCTCGATCTCGTGGTAGATCTACTCTTGTACTACCCATATCATCAATATTAATCAAGTAGGACGTAGGGTTTTACCTCCATCGAGAGGGCCCGAACTTGGGTAAAATGTCGTGTCCCTTGCCTCCTGTTACCATCCAGCCTAGACGCACAGATCGGGACCCCCTACCCGAGATCCGCCGGTTTTGACACCGACATTGGTGCTTTCATTGAGAGTTCCTATGTGTCGTCGCCGTCAGGCTCGATGGCTCCTACGATCATCGATAGCGATGCAGTCCAGGGTGAGACCTTCCTCCCCGGACAGATCTTCGTCTTCGGCGGCTTCGCACTGCGGGCCAATTCGCTTGGCCGTCTGGAGCAGATCGAAAGCTACGCCTCTGGCCGTCAAGTCAGATTTGGAAGTTTAACTACACGGCTGAAATCCGCGGGGACTTGATCTTCGACGGATTCGAGCCACTGTCGAGCGCGCCAGACTGTCACGACGAGCATGATTTAGCTCTGCCGCCAAACAGTGCCCTGGAGGCCACACCCGCGTCAGCTCCGACCCCTAATTCGGAGCCGACTGCGCCGATCGAGGATGGGCGGTTGGACGCCACCTTGGGGGCTGCGGCCCTAACGGCGATTGAGCCGAACACCAGCCCCGTACTCTGCGAGACTCGTGACTCCGAGGAGCCGGACTCCGAACCCTCCGCGCCCCTGCCGATCGAATCCGATTGGGCGCCGATCATGGAGTTCACTGCCGCGGACATCTTTCAGCACTCGCCTTTGGGTGATATCCTGAAGTCACTGAAGGCTCTCTCTTTATCAGGAGAGCCCTGTCCGGACTACGGTCAGCAAGGTTGGGTACGGACGATGAAGAAATTCAAATCCCACCCACCACCCACTTTGTAGCCACTGTCAACAACTTAACCGACATGCTCGACTTCGACTCCGAAGACATCGACGGTATGGACGCCGATGAAGGAGATGATAAAGAACCAGCGCCTACTAGGCCCTGGAAAGCCACCTCGTCATATGACATATACATGGTGGACACCCCAAAAGAGGGAGATGGCGATGGAATAGCGGAGGATGACCCCTCCAAGAAACAGCCTAAGCGCCGGCGTCAGCGGCGCCGCTCAAAATCCCGCCAAAACAAACAAGGCAATTCCAGAACGGGAGATAATAATACTCCAGAAAGCGCCGAAGAAAACCCCCTCCAGCAAAATTTAGCACAGGAGGATGGAGAAACCAGCCCTCATGGGTGAGCGGCAGACAGAGAGGTCGAGGACGATAATTATATGCCTCCCTCCGAAGACGAGGCAAGCCTCGACGACGACGAATTCATCGTGCCAGAGGATCCCGTCGAGCAAAAGCGTTTCCAACGCAGGCTTATGGCCACGGCAAGAAGCCTCAAGAAAAAACAGCAACAGCTCAGAGCTGATCAAGATTTGCTAGTCGACAGATGGACTGAAGTCCTTGCGGCTGAAGAGCATAAACTCGAACGCCCCTCTAAGAGCTACCCAAAGCGTAGGTTGCTACCCCAATTAGAGGAGGAAGCACTTGATGTGGCAGACCGGCCACCTCGTGGTCGCGACAGAGAGGCCTCTCGGCCCTCCACTCAAGCCGCACCCCATACCAAGGCATGGGAACATGCGCCGGACTTACGAGACATGTTGAAGGACAAGGCAAGGCAAACAAGATCGATCTACGGATCGCGTGGGCGCCACACGGCTCGAGACGGCAACCGTCACGCCGGCCACAAATTCGGCAGGGCCGAACACAGTAGACAAGGCTCACTGGAGCTACGTCATGATATAGCCCAGTACAGAGGTGCCGCACACCCACTCTGCTTTACAGATGAAATAATGGATCATCAAATCCCCGAGGGTTTCAAACCCGTAAACATCGAATCATATGATGGCACAACAGATCCTGCGGTATGGATCAAGGATTATCTCCTTCATATCCACATGGCCCGCGGCGATGATTTCCACGCCATCAAATACCTCCCACTCAAGCTTAAAGGACCAGCTCGGCATTGACTTAACAGCTTGCCAACAGGATCAATCAGTTGTTGGGAGGACCTGGAAGCCGCATTCCTCGACAATTTCCAGGGCACTTACGTGCGACCCCCAGACGCCGATGACCTAAGTCACGTAATTCAGCAGCCAGAGGAATCGGCCAGGCAATTCTGGACACGGTTCCTAACAAAGAAAAATCAAATAGTCGATTGTCCGGACGCTGAGGCCCTAGCAGCCTTCAAACACAATATCCGTGACGAGTGGCTGGCCCGGCACCTTGGACAGGAAAAGCCAAAATCTATGGCAGCACTCACGACACTCATGACCCGCTTTTGCACGAGAGAAGACAGTTGGCTTGCTCGTAGCAACAATATGACCAAGAACCCTGGTAATTCGGACACCACGGACAGTAGTGGCAGGTCGCGTCGCAACAAGCAGAAGCGCCGCATTAACGGCGATAATGCTGAGGATACGGCAGTTAATGCCGGATTCAGAGGCTCTAAATTCGGTCAGCAGAAAAATCCATTCAAAAGGAATCCTAGGGGCCCGTCCAGTTTGGACCGAATACTCGACCGCTCGTGCCAGATACATGGCACCCCCGAAAAGCCAGCCAATCACACCAACAGGGATTGTTGGGTGTTCAAGCAGGCAGGCAAGTTAAACGCCGAAAATGAAGACAAGGGGTTGCATAGTGATGACGACGAGGAGCCCCGGCCGCCGAACAACAGTGGACAGAAGGGTTTTCCCCCACAAGTGCGGATGGTGAACATGATATACGCAACCCATGTCCCTAAAAGGGAGCGGAAGCGTGCGTTAAGGGACGTATACGCGGTCGAGCCAGTCGCCCCAAAGTTCAACCCATGGTCCTCCTGCCCGATCACCTTTGATCAAAGGGACCATCCCACTAGCATCCATCATGGCGGATTTGCCGCATTGGTTCTAGACCCAATTATGGATTTCATCTCACTAGAGTCCTTATGGACGGCGGCAGCAACCTGAACCTGCTTTACCAGGATACAGTGCGGAAAATGGGCATAGATCCCTCGAGGATTAAGCCCACCAAAATGACCTTTAAAGGCGTAATACCAGGTGTAGAGGCCAACTGTACAGGCTCAGTCACACTTGAAGTGGTCTTCGGATCTCCGGATAATTTCCGAATCGAGGAGTTAATCTTCGACATAGTCCCGTTTCGAAGTGGCTATCACGCACTGCTCGGGCGGACCGCATTCGCTAAGTTCAATGCGGTACCGCATTACGCATACCTTAAGCTCAAGATGCCATGCCCTCAAGGAGTAATTACGGTCAATGGAAACACCGAATGCTCCCTCCGAACGGAGGAGCACACGGTGGCCCTTGCAGCGAAAGTTCAAAGCAGCCTCTCCAGGCAGTTCTCTAGTCCGGCCACTAAACGACCGAACACCGTCAAGCGCGCCCGGAGTAACCTACAACAAGACCGCCTGGCACGATCCGAGCAGGCATAGCAATGCGGCCCCAACCCCAACCCTCGCAAAAAGAAGATGCCAGTACTTCGCGTACATAACTACGCTCTAGAGATACCATGGGCACAGGGGGAGGGGCACCATCACGGCACGCCCAAAACACGGCTTAAACCGTACCAGGGGCTGCCGATTTTTTATTTTTCTCTTACTTTCAGGACTTCATCCTTCGGAAGGCCTGTTCGGCAGTTCAATTGCCGCACAAACGATGCACGAACCAGGCAAGCAGACAAGCCACGCCGCACTACGGAACTCCTAGGTGGTCTCTATCACGAGCAGTATACCCGTTCCGCATACTATTCCGTAGCTTGCCCCTGGAACAGACATGTTAACTAGTCCAACCTTCTGTCGGCGTTCTAGGAACGGGGGTCCCCAGACTTGCCTGCTTGCGGCCTGCGGCGTGGCTCAAAGGGGGGCCCAGCACGGCCCATCTTCATCAACACAGACCCAAGACCCTCGCGAGGGGCCAAGCCTCATGGGGCGGACGACACGAAGCTTACTCAGGCACGGCCTCATCAGGCTGGCTCGCGAGGAGGCGGAGAGATCAAGGCGGGGTACCTCACGAGGTGCCCGTGATGCAAGCCATGACGACCAAGGGTGCCAGGCGGGCGCCAGCCCGCGCAGTGTCCTCCTTTCCTCTTTGGTGCAAAGGGAGCAAGCGCAGGCGAGAGCATCAAGCAAAGGCACCTGTTTCGGTGCAATGAGACCAACACCAGTCCAACGGCAGGGAGGAAGTCATTGTGGAGCCCAAGCCAGCGTCACCACCAGAGCCTTTGGCAGGCGAGGACCAACTTTAGTCAGGATAAGTGTACCAGATGTTCCCCTTCAAAATGGCCAATTGTTGGCGCCCTTCCCGCTCAATATTTGGGAAGAGGCCCAGGGCCTTTGCCTATAAATAGGACTAGCCACCCACAGGGTAGGGAAATGAAAAAAGGGAAAATCAGAGAGAGGATCGAGAAGAGAGAGAGTGAGAAGGGTGACTGAACTCCTCCTAGCAGTTCATCCCCCCAGCCAAGAACAGACCCTCGCGAGGCTGTTCTTCCTTGTATTGCTCATCATCATCAGCCCAAGAGGCAATCCACCACACCACACACTAGAGTAGGGTATTACACCACAACGGTGGCCCGAACTAGTATAAACCCTGTGTCTCTTGTGCTGTTCTTTCCATAGCTTAGATCTTAGCGAGGCGGAGGGGTGCAGGTAGGTAGAAGGCGAAATCTCCCCGCGCACCCCAGTGTTCGAACCTCAAGGGTCTGCCGAAACCCGAAATCCGACATTTGGCGCAGCAGGTAGGGGCGCGCTGGAATTCATCTTCCACCACCCCGTTCTCCTCCGACCATCGCGTCCATGTCTGACGCTCGTCGGGGCCGCTCTCGCTTCCCGCGTCGCCCAGACGGCTCCTGTCGGCGGGCGCCCTCGCCGTTCCCCGTCACCTGCCGTCACCGCCGCCACCGGCCCGGCGGGGGACAAGCAGCAAGCGTCGTCTCAGCATCCGTCCGTGCGGCAAGACGGTCGCACCGCTACTCCCTCGCTCACCCCAGCTGGTTCTTCGTCCCGCGTGCTCCGCGCACCCATGGAGGCTCGAGCTGCGCTCATCGCGGCAAACGAGCTCCTGCGCTACCGTCCCGTCGACGACGTCTACGAAGAATGGCTCGACCGCATTGCCGAGCTCGTCCGCGCCACAGGGGGCTCTCCTGCGCCGTCCGTTCCGCTGCACCGCACCCCGCCCCGCGCGGGCGACGAAGCTCCGGCGGCGCCCCAGCCGCCTCCTCCTCAAGAAGGCGCCATGGCTCCAAGGCGCGTGGCCCCTGGGCGGAACCCGCTCCGTCAGGTGCCAGCGCGGCAAGAGCAGAGCTGCCAAGAAGTCCCTCGCCCGCAAGAAGCTGCCCGGGCGCTCCCTGCTCCAGCACGTCGCGACCATGCTCCTGCTCCCGCACGTCAAGACCCTGTGCTGCTCCCAGCTGCAGCGCGTGGGGACATGCAAGACCAAGCTCTCCGCCACCCAAGGCCTCCCGTGGCCACAGCAGGCTGCCGTGCCTTCACCACCGAGCTACGCAGCGTTGCGTGGCCCGGCAAGTTCAAGCCAGACCTGCCTCCTCGTTAGGATGGCACAGCCGACCCTGCGGAGTTCCTCCAGCTCTATGAGCTGGGCATTGAAGCTGCCAACGGAGACGAGAAGGTCATGGTGAACTGGTTTCCCATGGCGCTCAAGGACGGGGCCCACACCTGGCTCCTGAACCTAGCTCCAGGCATGATCTCCTCCTGGGACGAGATGCGCACCTGCTTCATCGCCAACTTCCAAGGTACTCGCGACCGGCCACCCGCCGTGAGCGACATGCGCCGCATCAAGCAACAACCCGAAGAGACCCTGCAGAAGTACATCCAGCGCTTCAACGACGCACGCCTCAAGATTCCCAAGGTGACCGAGGAGGCCATCATCTCAGCCTTCTCCGACGGCGTGCGCGATGTCAAGATGAAGGAGGAGCTGGCGATGCATGAAGACCTGTGCACTTCCTTGGAGCTGTTCAACTTGGCAACCAAATGCGCCAGGGATGAGGAAGGGCGTCTCTCCCTCCTCGAGCTGCCTGTCGCAGACCCAGAAGAGAAGAAGCCCAAGGCCAAGGATGTGAAGCGCAAGGGGGCTGCCGTGCTCGCGGCAGAACCAAACACCAAGCGGGGCAGAGATCAGCCCGAATCTTCCAAGGACAGTCGGTACTGTGTGTACCACGACCTCCACACCCACAACACCAACGAATGTCAAGAGCTCCGAGCCGTGCGAGAAGGAAGGATCGGCCGTCGTCCCGACCGCGGTGACCGAGGCTACGGTCGAGGAGGAGGAAGGAACGCAGGACGCTGGGAAGACCATGGCCCGCGCCAAGGGTGGCGCGATCAACCTCGCGAGGATCGCTGGCAAGACCCGCCTCGCGAGGGAGACTGGAGGGATCAGCCTCACGAGGATCGCCCGCAAGGCAACGCAGGCCTCCCTTCGCTGCCGCCGCAGCCAAGGAGAAACAAGGACCGCCATCAGGACGAGGGGGCTAGGGGCTTCCAGGAGCCGCGCGCGATCGCCTGCATCCTGGGCGGGGCTCAAGCCCCAGCCTCTCAACGCATCTTCAAGCAGTTCGCCCGCGAAGTGAATGCAGTCCTCCCCAAGCTCGAAGCCACGTGCCCTCTCAGGTGGTCGGCGTGCGCCATCATGTTCAGCTTAGCATATCAGCTCAAGTGTGCGGCTACAGCCGAAGTCCTCCCGATGCTTGTTCCCCAATCATCAGCAACGTGGTGGTCACCAAGACCCTCATCAATGGCGGGGCAGGGCTCAACGTCCTGTCCGTGGAAACATTCAACAATCTCCAAGTGCCCTACAGCCAGCTTCAGCCAACCAAGCCTTTCTCAATTCTTTGGTTGGACAATCTTGAAGATAAAAGATCTTTATCCAGGACTGAGTTTAATTTCAGGAAAATAATTAAAATGCACCATGAACGCCTGCTCCACATGCAATACTTGTACTGGAGGAAGAGATGTACAATTAGGTATATCAAAGTGGGAGAGGAAAACTCCAAATTTTTCCAAGCCATGGCAACTGAAAGGTTTAGAAAAAACTCTGTGGCAAGCTTGTTGTTGTCAGATGGAATAGTAACATCCAACCATGAGGAAATGGCTAGAGAATTCCTGACAACCTTCAAAAGCAGAATGGGGACAGTTAAGCCAATTTCTTTGGATACAACCATATTGTCCCTAATACCCAGGGTCCAGGGTTTGGAGGTGCTCACAAAACCTTTTGAATTAAAAGAAATTGAGCAGGTTATCAAGGACCTGCCTATTGATAAGGCCCCTGGACCTGATGGCTTTAACGGGCTCTTTTTAAAAAAGTGTTGGCATATAATTTCTGCTGATTTTATACAATTGGTTACGGAGTTTCATGCTGGAACAGTGCAATTAGAAAATTTGAATGATGCATTCATTACCCTGGTCCCAAAGAAGCAGACACCTGAGGGTGTGGGAGATTTTAGACCAATCTCACTAACTTCTGTGGGATTAAAGTTTCTTACAAAGCTTGCTGCTAACAGATTCCAACTGGAGATCACCAAATGTGTGCATAAAAACCAATATGGTTTCATCAAATCAAGAACAATCCAGGATTGTCTTGCTTGGACATTTGAGTATATCCATCAGTGCAATCAGTCTAAAAGGCCAATCCTTTTACTTAAGTTGGACTTTGAAAAGGCTTTTGACTCTATCCAGCATGAGGCAATCATAAAGATCTTAATTGCAAAAGGTTTTGACGAAAGGTGGATTGTTTGGATTAAGCAGTTGCTGTCCTCTGGCACTTCTTCTGTACTACTGAATGGAGTTCCTGGTAAACATTTCAAATGCAAATGTGGAGTCAAGCAAGGAGACCCAATTTCTCCCTTACTATTTGTGATTGCGGCTGATCTTTTACAGACTTTAGTGAACAATCTTCTCCAACAAGGCTTAATAAGCAGGCCTCTGCTTACCCATGATCCAGATTTCCCAGTGGTCCAATATGCAGATGACACACTGCTATTTGTAAATGCTGATCTAAGTGAACTGAGGGCTCTGAAATCAGTTTTGCATTCCTTCTCACAGGCAACTGGACTACGGATCAATTTCCATAAATCCTCCATGTATCCTATCAATGTAGATGAGCAGGATGCTTCTGACCTGGCTGCCTTTTTTGATTGCAAATTAGGCACTATGCCTTTCACATATCTGGGGCTGCCAGTGGGGACCACCAGGCCCAAAATAGTTGACCTCCTTCCTCTTGTGGATTGTATGGAGAGAAGATTGACAGCAAGCTCATGGTTCTTGCCACAAGGGAGCAGACTGCAATTAGTCAATTCTGTGATCTCTTCCTTGCCTATTTTTTTCCTTTGTACATTGTCCATCCCTCAGGGTATTTTAAAACAATTGGAAAGAATCCAAAGGCAGTGTTTATGGAGAAAATATGGTCAGGAAAAGGGTCACTCACTGGCGGCTTGGAAACTTGTCTGTAGACCTAAGTCAAAGGGGGGGCTTGGGATTTTAAACCTTGGACTGCAGAATGATGCTCTCTTATTGAAACACCTCAGCAAATTTTATAATAAGATGGATGTGCCCTGGGTGCAATTAGTTTGGGATTCTTACTACTTTGAAAGGATTCCACATGATACTGTTCTCTGTGGCTCCTTTTGGTGGAAAGATGTATGCAAGTTGATGGATAATTTCAGAGCTGTTACATCGGTTGATGTTCATAGTGGAGATACAGTGCAGTTCTGGTCAGACTGCTGGCACATTGGGGACAGTTTGATTCCTCTGCAAGAGCGGTTTCCTAGGCTTTTTTCTTTTTGCCTCCACAAAAACCTCTCAGTCAAGGCAGTTTTTCAGGCCAGCTCTTTCCAGGAGCTTTTTTACTTACCTATGACTGAACTAGCCTTCCTAGAAATGCAACAGCTCTCCTCATTAATAAGGTCTTTCCATTTGGATAATCGATCTAATGACCACTGGGAATGGAGGCATGGCAAGAAATCAGAATATACAGCAAAAAAGTTTTATGATTTTGTCTATCAGCCAATGGTCCCAAACCCCATCTTGGGATGGATATGGAAAAGTTGCTGCACTATGTCCATCAAGATGTTTGCTTGGCTTGTCATCATGGACAGGATTAACACCAAGGACATGATTCAGAGGAGGCATTGGAGAATCAATGAAGGGCCTGAATGTGTTGTTTGTCCGACTGGAGCTCTGGAGGACAGAAATCACCTGTTCTTCCAGTGCAATTTTAGTGTTCGAGTCTGGCACTACCTACAAATTGAATGGAAAAATGGTGATGATATGGTGGCAATTGCTCATCATGCAAGGAAGGATTTCAACAAACCTTTTTTGGGGGAGGTGGTTTTCTTGGCCTGGTGGAATATTTGGAAGACCAGGAATGATAGAATTTTCAGGAACATTCAACCCTCGTTCAGAGCATGGAGGACTAGCTTCATTCATGATGCCACTCTGCTCTCCCACCGAATAAAACGGAAATTTAGAGATGCACTTCTTAAGTGGATTGATTTTCTTCCTCCCTGAGGAGAGTTCCGGTTTCCCTCTTTTGTTTTTTCTTTGTCATTTATAGGTATAGTGCTCCCTTACCTTGTATAGTTTTTCTACCTCTTTCTTTCTTTTATCTTTGTTTTTATTTTCTTTCCTCACCTTGAGGAGACCCTGTATGTGTGTGGTGTTTTTAATAAAATGCTGTGGGGTGTAAGCCCTGTAGTCTTCATGGTCAAAAAAAACCAAGCCTTTCTCCGGAGTCACCGACGGCTCCACGGTCCTGATTGGGCAGGTCCGCCTCCCTGTCACCTTCGGGGCACGCGACAACTACCGCACCGAGCTCATCGACTTCGACGTCGCTCACATTCGCCTGCCGTACAACGCCATCCTTGGGTACCCAGCGCTGGCCAAGTTTATGGCCGTAACTCACCACGGCTACAACGTCCTCAAGATGCCAGGAAGTGGCGGAGTCATCACGGTGCCCTGTGAAGATAAGGACGCGGTGTGTTCCCTGGAACGAGCCTTTCAGGCCGCATCACTGGAAGACCCGGATCGCGGAAGCAGGAGGCTTCCCGAGACCGCCCCCAAGAAGAAGAAGACATCGTCCGGCCCGGCCCCTCAGGAGGCAGGCCCCTCAGGGCCCGCGCCTACCTAGGGGGAACCTCCTTCCATCGCATAGGAAAGCGCGCCCGGCGCCCTCCTCAAGCAGGGCTCGGGGGCTCTCCCCTGGAGGGCCACCGACCTGGCTAAGGTCACGAGGGAGGCGCTTGGGCACCACATGGAGGCGTGTTTTGAAGCACGTTTCCCTCAAGAAGGAGTAAGGCAAGGAGAGCTAGACCCTCAGGAGTTCGTCAGCAAGGCCATTCAGGAGCTACAGGAGTCAAGAGTCATGAAAGGCGGCCGCCGCCTACCAGTTGTGGCTCCCCATCCAGGCAAGGATGGTGGGCTGCGCGTCTGCATCGACATACCAGGGCTCAATCGAGTCGCCTCTCTGGAGCGCCTCTGGCCCTCGCGAGTGGGGCGCTGCGAAGGTCCACCCCACAGCTACGTTCGCATGCCTTACGGCTTGCCGAACGCGGTTGCCACGTACCAGCGCCTCATGAGGGGTATCATGGAGGCTCAAGAGGCCAGGCGTTCCACAGCCCTGGCGGAGATGGAGATGGTCCGCGAGGAGCCACCAGCGCCTCCGGAGCCTCCCGAGGCCCCTGGGCCTGGGGGCTCGTGAGGATCGACTTCCGCAGCCCACCGAGTCTGCTACACCAACACTCCTTCGTCCTCAACATCATCAGGTGACATCTTTCAAGTTCCATTTCTAGCTGGGAGCGCCCCCCCAGGGTTGCATTATTCCCAGGCCGCGTGGGTCCGTCCCTGTGGCATGTATCCCTTTTGTTTCATGTTGTTAGCTTACTTTGTTGGGGGCGCCCCACGGGCTGCATCATCCCCAAGTCGCTCGGGCCAGACCCAGCGGCATGTATCCCTTTTGCGTTTATTTCCGGCTATGCGTTCGACCCACCATTCTTGATCATTTGATGCCTGTCCACGGCACCTCTTCTTCTCCATGCTGACCACTTGCACATTAAAGGGGGGGTACCTGAGCATCGCGACTCAGGGCTCTTACTGGCTCTCCAGCCCTCACCCTCTGGCCTTGTCCACGGCATCGCGACCTGGCATACCAGCGACGGCTGAGACCAGCTCGAGGGCCGGGACCCGAGAACATAGAGTGCCGGCATCTAACCAAATTTGCAGGGACACATCACAAGATAAGGCCCAGTGCCAGGCGCAACCCGCCTAGAGGTAGGGCCCCGTGAGTCCCGTGCTAGCTCACGGGTGCCCAGATACACCTCGCCAGGCCCTACCGTGCCAGCCACGTGTTAGGGCGGGGCTGTACACGCCCAGGGGGCTCCTCCCGGAGGGGAGCCCCCTCCCACGTACCAGTGGAAGCACCATGCTCCGCGCTGGCTGACGACACTGCCGAGGAGCGGCTATGCCCGTACACATACGGAAGCGCTATGCTCCGTGCTGGTGATAAACAACTGAGGGTGGCCCCCGGGTCGCATCAACCTCAGGGAGCCCAGAGCTCAGTGTCTAGCCTCATCGTAACGCCTCCCCTCGGGAGTGCCGCGCGAGGGGGCTGGGCACGGGGGCTGCGCCTGGGTCACGCCCAGACGCACGCCGCCCAGCCAGGCCCCCCTGGGCCTGGTTTGTCGCGCGTCTCTCCCCGATCGGAGCCAAGGTACGAAGGCCGTTTGAGCGTCAAGGGGGACTCCTGAGCATTGCGACTCAGGAGCCTAACTGGTCACGTAGCCCCTCACTCCTTAGTTCCGAAAGGCTAACGCTGGGTGAGGTATGCGCGGGGCCGGGCTCTGCAGATGTAGAACGGTAGATCCACCCACATCTCACCTCCCTACTTGTTGTTCTTGCGCCAAGGGAGACTCCTGAGCATCGCGACTCAGGAGCCTAACTTGTCACGTAGCCCCTCACTCCTTGGTCCCGTCCTGGTTCCCGGTCGGGGCTAACGCTGGGTGAGGTATGCGCGGGGCCGGGCTCTGCCGGCGTAGAACATAAGCAAGTAGGAAGGAAAAGCGTAAATTTCAAGGAATTCAAAAGAAAATATTACAGTCCACACTGTTATCTCAATGCCAAACGCAAGTTTAAGCGCCTCCCCGAGGCATGATACATGTGCAGGAATTAAAGGCAGGACAGGAGCCACAACGGAGTCACTTGTCGGCGGTGGAGCAGCGCGGGGTGGGTTCGCCTCATGGAGCAGCGGGGTCGGCAGCGCCTTGCTTCGGCTTGGTGCTGAAGGCCCGGAACTTCCCCAGCAGAGCCTCCGCACGACCCTTCACGGCCTCGGCAGCGGCAGCGGCATGCTCGCCGCTTACTGGCTCCAGCAGGCTGTCGAGGTCGACGCCGGGATCGCAAAGGTAGATGTGGGTGAGGACCCGCGTCAGCGCTGCAGAAGACAGGACACGCGCCTCGGCCTCGGCCGTGGGGCCAAGGCCAAGGGCGACATCTTCAAGAGCACGAACCAGGAAGGGAAGCAGCTTGGCGGGGCCGTCCTCGGCGCCAGCCAGCGGGCTCTCCAGGCCGCTGTCGTAAAGCGTCCTCAGCGAGGAGCGAGCCTTCGCCTCCATCTCCGCAAAGGCCACGCGGTCCTCGGCAAGAACCTAGGCCTTGTCGTCCAGCTCGACCTTCCTCGCCCCCAACTCCAGCTCCAGCGTGCCTAGGCGGTCACGGCGCCTCCTGAGCTTGACCTCCCTCTCCTTGACGGCCGCCTCGCGAGCCTTCACGCCTTCTTCCTGCTCTTGGCGAAGGCGGGCCTCTTTCGCGAGCTGGTCCCGCAGGCCTTGCAGCTCGTCCTCCAGCGCCTTGCAGCGACCACGGACGTCGACCACCTCCCCCAGGGCTGCGTCACGAGCGGCCTTCGCCTCAAGGACGGCCTGCCTCTCCTCATCGCAAGCCGTCGAGGCCTGGACCAGCGCCGCCCGAATCGAAGCGTCGGAGCGAACCCATCCTGAAGCCAGCTCCAAGCGCCCGGCCACCAAGCGAGGGTCGGCGCCAAGAAGATCCTGCCGCAGCCGGTCCAGCTCAGCAGCAGCACGATCCAGAATGGCAGGAGGAGTCGGAGAGACAGCAGTCGGTGGAGTAGGAGGAGAAGGCGGCAGCGCGACCACAGCATCCTGAGGCGGAGCCTGCTGCGCCCCAACGGTTGTAGTGGCGGCAGCAGGCAAGGGCACCTCGGGAGTCACTTGGGCCATGGGGGCTGAGCTCGCCCCAGCCGGCTCAGCCAGGCCTCGCGAGGACGACCAGGCAGGAGAAGCCCATGCGTCGCGGTCACCTTCCTTCGCGGGCAGAGACGCTGCCACAGATGGAACCTCAGGAGCTCCCTTCGGCTTCTTTGCTGCGGGCACCAGCCTGTCCAAGAGATGTGGACGTTAAGCCTCAGCAGCAGAACAAGAAATAAAGACAAGAATCAAGCGCTTACGGGTCATCGCCAGTGAGCTCAGGCAGCCTCCGGCCAAATTTGAAGCCTGAAAGCCGGCTGGAAGGGTCAACCTTGGGAAGCTCGGGAGCGGAAGGCGCGTCTGTGGTCCGCCTCGGGGCCAGGGCAGACCCGCGGGAGATCAGCCCGGTCCTGTCCTTCTTCGGATCGGGGGCAAGCTCCCACCGCCCTGCTCGTCATCATCCTCGTCGTCATCGCTCAGGAAGAGGCGGAGAGCACGGGACCTGCGCCGGGGGAGGGGAGCCCTCGACTCTCCGTCAGTCGCCTCAGAGTCAGGCCCTTTTTCCCGCTCCCCTCCTTCCTCCTCTTCACTGGAGTCGTCGGAGGACACGTCTACCGATTCCCCAGGAGTTTCCATGGGCACGGGCCCGTCCCCGTTGAAGACGGGCATGGACTCCACTACCTGCTCCCAGTCGTCGCGGAGGAACAAGGGCGTAGGAGCGCCCTCCAACCTCGCCACATCGCCCCCGACCAGAGATTGGAGGACCGCAGCCAGATCTTCGTCGGCCAAGGCCGCGGGGCTCGGATGGGGCCTCCACATCAGAAGTAAGTACTGCCGAAGCGGAGCCAGCTGGTGCTCCAGGAATTCCCTCAGCAGCGATGCGCCGGTCAGCTTTGCCGCCGCCATGTTGGCCGGCCTCAGATCCGCGTCCATCTTCTCCAACACCAGCTTCACGCGAGGGTCCGCGAGCTCCGCTCGACCCCAATCGCTGGAGCTCGTGGGTTGCTCCATGGGCAAGATCAGCCGAGGGTGGATGCGCCCAGCATCTACCAAGACCCACTTGCTCCTGAAGCCCTCAATCCTTTTCCCGGGGTTCGAAATGGCAATAGCAAGCTCGCACACGCGGAAGCAGGACCGCGAGAGGTCCGGAGGTAGAAGTAGTGGCGCAACAAGGCCACTGAGGGCTACACCCCTACATGAGCCTCACAGTAATAGGCGAAGATTGCCAGGAGAAGGACGGAGTTGGGGTGGAGATGCAGAGCCTGTAGCTTATAATGGCGGAGGACAGAGAAGAAGAACTCGGAGAAGGGAGGCACCAGGCCAGCAGCAATGGCGCTTACAATGAACGGATAGAAGGTGCTCCCTTGACCCTCAGGGGTGGCGGAGCCGGCCTTGAACACCTTCGCCCCGTCGATGCCCTGCGCCGCCGCCATCCGGCGCAACCAGGCGAGGCTCGCCTCCGACACGTTCGGCGAGTCCAGGGCAGACGAGTACCAAGCTCCGGCCAGGGACTAACGAGGCGCCATGGCTTCCTAGGTCACGCGGTCGGAGTAGATCTGGAAATTTTGGAGGAAGGAAGGAGAGGCGCAAGAAAGGGGATCTGAACAGCAACCAGAGAAAGCAAAAAGCAAAGCCTAGGCAGATGCCGCTCCTTTATCAAGTCGCACGGTTGCTGAGGCACTCACGTCCAATCAACTGCCACGCGGCGCCCAAGGCCGCAGGCTGTTAGGGCCCGCGGCGCTTCGCCCTTGCCCTTTCGCCTCCCTGCACGGCCAAGTCCGGGCGCGCCTTGGGCCCGGGGGCTACTGTCGGCGTTTTGGGAACGGGGGTCCCTAGACTTTCCTGCCTGCGGCCTGCGGCGTGGCTCAAAGGGGGGCCCAGCACGGCCCATCTTCATCAACACAGACCCAAGACCCTCGCAAGGGGCCAAGCCTCGCGGGGCGGACGACACGGAGCTTTCTCAGGCACGGCCTCATCAGGCTGGCTTGCGAGGAGGCGGAGAGATCAAGGCGGGGTACCTCACGAGGTGCCCGTGACGCAAGCCATGATGACCAAGGGTGCCAAGCGGGCGCCAGCCCGCGCAGTGTCCTCCTTTCCTCTTTGGTGCAAAGCGAGCAAGCGCGGGCAAGAGCATCAAGCAAAGGCACCCATTTTGGTGCAACGAGACCAAGACCAGTCCAACGGCAGGGAGGAAGTCATTGTGGAGCCCAAGCCAGCGTCACCACCAGAGCCTTTGGCAGGCGAGGACCAACTTTAGTCAGGATAAGTGTACCAGATGTTCCCCTTCAAAATGGCCAATTGTTGGCGCCCTTCCCACTCAATATTTGGGAAGAGGCCCAGGGCCTTTGCCTATAAATAGGACTAGCCACCCACAGGGTAGGGAAATGAAAAAAGGGAAAATCGGAGAGAGGATCAAGAAGAGAGAGAGAGAGAAGGGTGACTGAACTCCTCCTAGCAGTTCATCCCCCCAGCCAAGAACAGACCCTCGCGAGGCTGTTCTTCCTTGTATTGCTCATCATCATCAGCCCAAGAGGCAATCCACCACACCACACACTAGAGTAGGGTATTACACCACAACGGTGGCCCGAACCAGTATAAACCATGTGTCTCTTATGCTGTTCTTTCCATAGCTTAGATCTTAGGGAGGCGGAGGGGTGCAGGTAGGTAGAAGGCGAAATCTCCGCACGCACCCCAGTGTTTGAACCTCAAGGGTCTGCCGGAACCCGAAATCCGACACCTTCCACTTATCGCATTATTTGTATCATTCTGCTTTGATCACAACCCTTTTAATAAACAATGCATAGCTTTCGTCTATTTTTGCATTACCTTTTTTTCTTTATGTATGTTTCTTAACGACATGTTGCACCCGTACACGTTGGTACGGCCAAAATATGCCAGGGGCTTTAGTATCCCTCAATATGGTGTGAGAAGTCCGAACACTTTAACAAGTGCGGCACCCCGAACTTATAGCATTATATGCATCGGCTCCGAATCATGTCTTGGGTCAATAGTTGGGTTTGCCCGGCTCCTATGTTTTGGTGCCTTATGTTCCGCTATATCGGCTAAGGTAGCACTAGGAGAACCACTGCGATTGTGCCCCGGTTGAGCTGGGTCGAGCACCTCAGTGGAGAAAGCTAAAACTGATTGTCATGATGAAGCGAGAGCTGGTCGCTGTTCGAGAGGTTTTTCAAGTCCCTAACGACTTATGCCGCTTAGGGCGAGGAGCCGGCTCTGTCCGGCCAAGGCGTGGATAGCGCCCCGAACTCGGTCTTCCGAATACCAGGGGCTTCACCGAAATTTAAAATTATAGAATTCTATGGCTAAGTGAGAGTGTTCATGCATTATAGTCCGATTGCCTTGTTAGTTGGGCTGAGCGCCTCCCTCGAAGGACCCAAACATGGGAAAAGAGCGCTCAGGTTTATCCCCGAACACCCCAGCACTAGCGGCACGGGGGCAGAAGCCGACGACTTGCCATCTCTCAGAATTGATAAACAGCCGCATAGAAGGTAATATTTTAAATTCAAACAGCATTGCTTAGCGCATATGAACAAGTTTTCAGTGCATAGGACAAAACGAGCGAGTCTTAATCAAAAATTACATCCATAGAACATTCATCCGCCACAAGGCAGGCACCCTTCAAAACATCCTTATAGTAATTCTCGGGCTTGCGATGCTCTTTCCCCGACGGTGGCCCGTCCTTCACAAGCTTCTCAGCATCCAGCTTGCCCCAGTGCACCTTAGCACGGGCAAGGGCCCTACGGGCACCTTCAATGCAGACGGAGCGCTTGATGACTTCGAGCCTTGGACAGGCCTCCACCAGCCGCCGCACTAGCCCGAAATAGCTCCCAGGCTGAGCCTCTCCAGGCCACAGCCGAACTATGAGGCCCTTCATGGCCTGTTCGGCCGCCTTGTGGAGCTCGACCAGTTGCTTCAGCTGGTCGCTCAGGGGCACGGGGTGTCCGGCCTCAGCGTACTAAGACCAGAACACCTTCTCCGTCGAGCTGCCCTCCTCGGCTCGATAGAATGCGGCGGCATCGGATACACTCCGGGGAAGATCTGCGAACGCTCCTGGAGAGCTCCGGATTCGGGTAAGTAACAGGTAACTCACGTTTATGTGTTTGCTTTGCATAAAGAATGCCTTACCCGCCACTATCTTCTTCACATCATCCAACTCCTGGAGGGTCTTCTGGGATTCGGCCTTGGCTGACTTGGCATTTCAATAGCCACCGCGAGCTCGGACGCTCACGTCTTTGAGTCAAGCTCCAAACTCTCATGTTTTCCATGAGAGCCTGGAGCTCTTACCGCACCTTGCCAACCTCGGCCTCATACCTCTCCCGCTCGGTGTGCTCCGAGGCTGCCCTCTTCTCGGCCTCGTCCAGCGCCTGCTTAAGGGTCGCCACCTCAGACGTGGCCCCTACAATAGCCACGATAGTCCTGTCATTTTTTGCAATTGCACCTTTTTTACATATCTATTTAAACAAGGTATTTCTTACCTTCATTGTCCTCAAGCTGCTTCTTGGCACGCCCGAGCTCTTGCTCGGACCGCTCGAGGTCCTGCTTTAGCGTGTCCACTTCCACAGTCAGTGCGGTGGACGCAAGCAGAGAAGCCTGCATACGCATATTGACTCCTTTTTGTTAGACACCTGCGAATTTTAATTGATCCTCTATTCGGCTTTTCTTCCCGAACGCCAAACAAAGCATCAGGGGCTACTGTCTATGCGGTAATATTATTTACACATTCTTTACTTACCTCAAAGCCTGTTAAAAGGCTAGTACAAGCTTCAGTCAGTCCGCTCTTCGCAGACTGAACCTTCTGGATCACCGCACTCATAATAGTGCGGTGCCCCTCGTCGATGGAGGCGCCTTGGAGCGCCTCCAACATATTGTCCGGCGCCTCCGGTTGGACGGAGGTCACCGGCACGGCGGGCTTGCTCCTCTTGGAAGAAGGTCGCCCGCCGGACTCTGGAACCTTTGAAGGTTTCGGAGCAGTGTCCGGCCTAGGGCCGGACTTGGAGCCCTGGGGGGTTTCATCCCCTTTACTCCTAGAGTCCGGGAGGTCGCCTTGTGGCGCCTCCAGGACCACCTCCCCCCGGCTTGGAACCTGTTGGGACAACACTTCGGTGTCGTCCATAGGGCGGGGGGAGGAAGCCGTCGGAAGTGAGTTCACATCCGATGAGTCCAGTGAGCCGCTCGACGACGCGTCGAGCCGGTCTTTGGGTGGGCTGCATAAACATATTCGACGTAAGGGAAAGCTGTGCAGTAAACGAACACTATGAATCACTCTGGTATTCGGATACTTACAAATTGGCCAGGGGCTTGGCCCTGGGCGCCCACTCCTCTCCGCCGTTGTCGGCGTCGGTGGAATAGTCCGGAGGAAGGGTTTTCCCCTTCTTGGACCCTTCGGCCTCCCCAGTTGGGGCGGCCTTCCTTTTCTTCCCTTCCCCCGCTGGAGGGGGAGGGGTCTCTTCTTCCTCCTCCTCGTCTTCGCGGGAGGAGTGCATCTTGGATTCCTCGGATGATGAATCCGACACCTCCGGGAGGCGGGCACTCTTTCGAGTCCCCGTGGTCTTCTTCTTGACCTTCTTCTCCGGCACCACATAGGGTGCCGGAGCCAGCAGCTTCGCCAGGTGAGCGTTCGCTGGGCCTTCGGGCAAAGGAGCCGGACAGTTGATCTGTCTGGACGTCACCTGCCAATCTTGTCAAAGGAAAGGGAGCTTAGATCTCGCATGGAGTCAAACTATGAAAAACTGATACCATGTAAAAGGAAAAAGACAGCTTACCGCAAGAGCGTGACGCTGTGCACTGAATCCGCGATCCTCAGTAGCGGATGCGGGAGCCACGGTGCCTTTGAAAAGCACCTTCCAGGCATCTTTGCACGTCATGTCGAAGAGCCTGTTCAGAGTTTGGTGTCGCGCCGGGTCGAACTCCCACAGGTTGAATGCCCGTTATTGGCATGGGAGGATCAAGCGGATGAGCATAACCTGGACTACGTTGACAAGTTTGAGCTTCTTGTACACCAGGGTTTTGACGCATGTTTGGAGTCCGGTCAGCTCTCCTTTTTTACTCCACGACAGGCCCGTCTCTTTCCAGGACGTGAGCCGCGTTGGGGGTCCGACCGGAACTCGGGGGGTGCGACCCATTCGGCGTCGCGCGGCTCGGTGATGTAAAACCACCCCGATTGCCACCCCTTCAGGGTCTCCACAAAGGAGCCCTCGAGCCAGAGGACGTTGGCCATCTTGCCCACCATGGCGCCTCCGCACTTCGCCTGGCTGCCGCGCACCACCTTCGGCTTGACGTTGAAAGTCATGAGCCATAGGCCGAAATGGGGGCGGATGCGGAGGAAGGCCTCGCACACGACGATGAACGCTGAGATGTTGAGGACGAAGTTCGGGGCCATATCGTGGAAATCCAGGCCGTAGTAGAACATGAGCCCCCGAACAAATGGGTGGAGAGGGAAGCCCAGTCCTCGGAGGAAATGGGGGAGGAACACCACCCTCTCATGGGGCCTAGGGGTGGGGATGAGCTGCCCCTTTTCGGGGAGCCGGTACGCGATGTCGTTAGACAGGTATCCGGCCTTCCTCAGCTTTTTGATATGTCCCTCCGTGACGGAGGAGACCATCCACTTGCCTCCCGCACCGGACATGGCTGGAGAAGGTTGAGGTGAGGAGTGCGGACTTGGGCGCTGGAGCTCGAGTGCGCAAGAATGGATAGGCAAAGGAGGAAGAAGGCGTAGGTGAAAAGGTGGATCTTTATCCCCTTATATGGGTGGACGCAGCTACATGTCCCCACCAGCCTGATAAAACTCGCTTATCTCCAAGCGCCATAATCGATGGCACGGTTGGGTTACCCACGCTCGTATTGATGAGAATCCTGGAATAAGGGGACACGATCTCTGCTTTAACAAGACGTGCCAAGGAAACCGCCTCGCATAATGCGCTGAGATGGGACAGTAAAATGGTTCGAATAAAAGCTTGGTCGTGGTGTGATGTCACACTATGGAATACGTCAGCAGATTAGATTTGTGTAAATATTATTCTCTCTATGGCAATATGTGGAAACTTATTTTGCATAGCCGGACACTATCTTTGTGTTCAAAATCTTCTATGAAGTACTTGGAGGAGGAACCCGCCTTGCAATGCCGAAGACAACATGCGCGCCGGATTCGTCGTCATTGAAGCCTGGTTCAGGGGCTACTGAGGGAGTCCTGGATTAGGGGGTGTTCGGATGGTCGGACTATACCTTCAGCCAGACTCCTGGACTATGAAGATGCAAGATTGAAGACTTCGTCCCGTGTTCGGAAGGGACTTTCCTTGGCGTGGAAGGCAAGCTTGGCGATACGGATATGAAGATCTCCTATTTGTAACTGACTTTGTGTAACCCTAACCCTACCCGGTGTCTATATAAACCGGAGGGTTTTAGTCCGTAGGACAACATACACATCAACAATCATACCATAGGCTAGCTTCTAGGGTTTAGCCTCCTCGATCTCGTGGTAGATCTACTCTTGTACTACCCATATCATCAATATTAATCAAGCAGGACGTAGGGTTTTACCTCCATCGAGAGGGCCCGAACCTGGGTAAAAGGTCGTGTCCCTTGCCTCCTGTTACCATCCAGCCTAGACGCACAGATCGGGACCCCCTACCCGAGATCCGCCGGTTTTGACACCGACACTCTCCCTCGACACTCTACTGGATCGTGAGTTCGTGAGACGTCACCGAGCCGAACCTGTGTAGATCGCGGAGGTTCCGTACCTTCGGTGCTAGGATCGATCAATCATGAAGACGTACGACTACATCAAGCACGTTGTCATAACGCTTACGCTTCCGGTCTACGAGGGTACGTGGACAACACTCTTCCCTCTCGTTTCTATGCATCACCATGATCTTGCATGTGCGTAGGAATTTTTTTGAAATTACTGCATTACCCAACAGTGGCATCTGAGCCAGGTTTATGCGTAGATGTTGTATGCACGAGTAGAACACAAAGGAGTTGTGGGCGTGGGTATATACATATTGCTTGCCGTCACTAGTTGATTCTTTATTTGGTGGTATTGTTGGATGAAGTGGCCCAGACCGACATGTCGTGTACGCTTATGCGAGACTGGTTCTACTGACGTGCTTCGCACACAGGTGGCTGGTGGGTGTCAGTTTCTCCAACTTTAGTTGAATTGGATGTTCTTTTTGAAGATCAAAAAGCAATTACTATACCGCGTTGTGGTTTTTGATGCGTAGGTAGGGACGGTTCTTGCTCAGCCCATAGCAGCCACGTAAAACTTGCAACAACAAAGTAGAGGATGTCTAACTTGTTTTTGCAGGGCATGTTGCGATGTGATATGGTCAAGACATGATGCTAAATTTTATTGTGTGAGATGATCATGTTTTGTAACACAGTTATCGGCAACTGGCAGGAGCCATATGGTTGTCGCTTTATTGTATGAAATGCAATCGCCATGGAATTGGTTTACTTTATCACTAAGCGGTAGCGATAGTCATGGAAGCAATAGTTGGCGAGACGACAATGATGCTTTGATGGAGTTCAAGGTGTCAAGCCGGTGACGATGGTGATCATGACGGTGCTTTGGAGATGGAGATCAAAGGCACAAGATGATGCTGGCCATATCATATCACTTATATTGATTGCATGTGATGTTTATCCTTTATGCATCTTATTTTGCTTAGTTTGACGGTAGCATTATAAGATGATCTCTCAGTAAATTTCAAGGTATAAGTGTTCTCCCTGAGTATGCACCATTGCTATAGTTTGTCGTGCCGAGACACCACGTGATGATCGGGTGTGATAAGCTCTACGTTCACATACAACAGGTGCAAGCTAGTTTTGCACATGCGGAATACTCGGGTTAAACTTGACGAGCCTAGCATATGAAGATATGGCCTCGGAACACTGAGACCGAAAGGTCAAGCATTAATCATATATTAGATACGATCAACATAGTGATGTTCACCATTGAAAACTACTCCATCTCACGTGATGATCGAACATGGTTTAGTTGATGTGGATCACGTGATCACTTAGATGATTAGAGGGATGTCTATCTAAGTGGGAGTTCTTAAGTAATTTGATTAATTGAACTTTAATTTATCATGAACTTAGTACCTGATAGTATTTTGCATGTCTATGTTGTTGTAGATAGATGGCCCGTGCTGTTGTTCCGTTGAATTTTAATGCATTCCTAGAGAAAGCTAAGTTGAAAGATGATGGTAGCAACTACACGGACTAGGTCCGTAACTTGAGGATTATCCTCATTGCTGCACAAAAGAATTACGTCCTGGAAGCACCGCTAGGTGACAAACCCTCTGCAGGAGCAACGCCAGATGTTATGAACACCTGGCAGAGCAAAGCTGATGACTACTCGATAGTTCAGTGTGCCATGCTTTACGGCTTAGAACCGGGACTTCAACAATGTTTTGAATGTCATGGAGCATATGAGATGTTCCAGGAGTTGAAGTTAATATTTCAAGCAAATGCCTGGATTGAGAGATATGAAGTCTCCAATGAGTTCTACAACTGCAAGATGGAGGAGAATAGTTCTGTCAGTGAACATATACTCAGAATGTCTAGGTACCACAACCACTTGACTCAACTGGGAGTTAATCTTCCTGATGATAGTGTCATTGACAGAGTTCTTCAATCGCTGCCACCAAGTTACAAGAGCTTCGTGATGAACTATAATATGCAAGGGATGGATAAGACGATTCCTGAGCTCTTTGCAATGCTAAAGGCTCTGGAGGTAGAAATCAAGAAGGAGCATCAAGTGTTGATGGTCAACAAGACCACCAGTTTCAAGAAAAAGGGTAAAGGGAAGAAGGGGAACTTCAAGAAGAATAGCAAGCCAGTTGCTGCTCAAGTGAAGAAACCCAAGTCTGGACCTAAGCCTGAGACTAAGTGCTTCTACTACAAAGGAACTGGTCACTCGAAGTGGAACTGCCCCAAGTATTTGGTGGAGAAGAAGGATGGCAAAGTGAAAGGTATATTTGATTTACATGTTATTGATGTGTACCTTACTAATTCTCGCAGTAGTGAGTGGGTATTTGATACTGGTTCAGTTGCTAACATTTGCAACTCGAAACAGGGGCTACGGATTAAGCGAAGATTGGCTAAGGACGAGGTGACGATGCGCGTGGGAAATGGTTCCAAAGTCGATGTGATCGCCGTCGGCACGCTACCTCTACATCTACCTTCGGGATTAGTTTTAGACCTAAATAATTGTTATTTGGTGCCAACGTTGAGCATGAACATTATGTCTGGATCTTGTTTGATGCAGACGGTTATTCATTTAAATTAGAGAATAATGGTTGTTCTATTTATATGAGTAATAACTTTTATGGTCATGCACCCTTGATGAGTGGTCTATTTTTACTAAATCTTGATAGTAGTGATACACATGTTCATAGTATTGAAGCCAAAAGATGTAGAGATGATAATGATAGTGCAACTTATTTGTGGCACTGCCGTTTAGGTCATTGATAACCCACAAGTATAGGGGATCGCAACAGTTTTCGAGGGTAGAGTATTCAACCCAAATTTATTGATTCGACCACAAGGGGAGCCAAAGAATATTCTCAAGTATTAGCAGCTGAGTTGTCAATTCAACCACATCTGGAAACTTAATATCTGCAGCAAAGTGTTTAGTACCAAAGTAATATGATAGTAGTGATAACTGTGGTAAAAGGTAACGGTAGCAAAAGTAATATTTTTGGTGTTTTATAGTGATGATAACAATAGCTACGGAAAAGTAAATAAGTGAAGAACAATATATGGAAAGCTCGTAGGCATTGGATCGGTGATGGAGAATTATGTCGGATGTGGTTCATCATGTAACAATCATAACCTAGGGTGACACAGAACTAGCTCCAGTTCATCAATGTAATGTAGGCATGTATTCCGAATATAGTCATATGTGCTTATGGAAAAGAACTTGCATGACATCTTTTGTCCTACCCTCCCGTGGCAGCAGGGTCCTATTGGAAACTAAGGGATATTAAGGCCTCCTTTTAAAAGAGTATCGGACCAAAGAATTAACACATAGTGAATACATGAACTCCTCAAACTACGGTCATCACCGGGAGTGGTCCCGATTATTGTCACTTCGGGGTTGCCGGATCATAACACATAGTAGGTGACTATAGACTTGCAAGATAGGATCAAGAACTCACATATATTCATGAAAACATAATAGGTTCAGATCTGAAATCATGGCACTCGGGCCCTAGTGACAAGCATTAAGCATAGCAAAGTCATAGCAACATCAATCTCAGAACATAGTGGATACTAGGGATCAAACCCTAACAAAACTAACATGATTACATGATAAATCTCATCCAACCCATCACCGTCCAGCAAGCCTACGATGGAATTACTCATGCACGGCGGTGAGCATCATGAAATTGGTGATGGAGGAAGGTTGATGATGACGATGGCGATGGATTCCCCTCTCCGGAGCCCCGAACGGACTCCAGATCAGCCCTCCCAAGAGAGTTTAGGGCTTGGCGGCGGCTCTGTATCGTAAAACGTGATGAATCCTTCTCCCTTATTTTTTTCTCCCCGAACACGAATATATGGAGTTGGAGTTGAGGTCGGTGGAGCTCCAGGGGGCCCACGAGGCAGGGGGCGCGCCCCCACCCTCGTGGCTAGGGTGTGGGCCCCCTGGCCTTGATTCTTTGCCAGTATTTTTTATTATTTCCAAAAATAATCTTCGTGGAGTTTCAGGTCATTCCGAGAACTTTTGTTTCTGCACATAAATAACACCATGGCAATTCTGCTGAAAACAGCGTCAGTCCGGGTTAGTTCCATTCAAATCATGCAAGTTAGAGTCCAAAACAAGGGCAAAAGTGTTTGGAAAAGTAGATACGACGGAGACGTATCAACTCCCCCAAGCTTAAACCTTTGCTTGCCCTCAAGCAATTCAGTTGACAAACTGAAAGTGATAAAGAAAAACTTCTACAAACTCTGTTTGCTCTTGTTGTTGTAAATATGTAAAGCCAGCATTCAAGTTTTCAGCAAAGATTATGAACTAACCATATTCACAATAACTCTTAGGTCTCATGTTTACTCATATCAATGGCATAATCAACTAGCGAGCAATAATAATAAATCTCGGATGACAACACTTTCTCAAAACAATCATAATATGATATAACAAGATGGTATCTCGCTAGCCCTTTCTGAGACCGCAAAACATAAATGCAGAGCACCTTTAAAGATCAAGGACTGACTAGACATTGTAATTCATTGTAAAAGAGATCCAGTCAAGTCATACTCAATGTAAACTAATAGTAATGAATGCAAATGACAGCGGTGCTCTCCAACTGGTGCTTTTTAATAAGAGGATGATGACTCAACATAAAAGTAAATAGATAGGCCCTTCACAGAGGGAAGCAGGGATTTGTAGAGGTGCCAGAGCTCGGTTTTGAAATAGAGATGAATAATATTTACTTTCATTGTCAACATAACAACCAAGAGATGGCGATATCTTCCATGCTACACACATTATAGGCGGTTCCCAAACAGAATGGTAAAGTTTATACTCCCCCTCCACCAACAAGCATCAATCCATGGCTTGCTTGAAACAACGAGTGCCTCCAACTAACAACAGTCCCGGGGGAGTTTTGTTTGCAATTATTTTGATTTGATTTGCATAAAGCATGGGACTGGGCATCCCCGTGACCAGTCATTTTCTCGTGAGTGAGGAGCGGAGTCCACTCACATATATTCATGAAAACATAATAGGTTCAGATCTAAAATCATGGCACTCGGACCCTAGTGACAAGCATTAAGCATAGCAAAGTCATAGCAACATCAATCTCAGAACATAGTGGATATTAGGGATCAAACCCTAACAAAACTAACTCGATTACATGATAAATCTCATCCAACCCATCACCGTCCAGCAAGCCTACGATGGAATTACTCACGCACGGCGGTGAGCGTCATGAAATTGGTGATGGAGGAAGGTTGATGATGATGATGGTGATGGATCCCCCTCTCCGGAGCCCCGAACGGACTCCAGATCAGCCCTCCCGAGAGAGTTTAGGGCTTGGCGGCGGCTCCGTATCGTAAAATGTGATGAATCCTTCTCCCTTATTTTTTTCTCCCCAAACACGAATATATGGAGTTGGAGTTGAGGTCGGTGGAGCTCCATGGGGCCCACGAGGCAGGGGGCGCACCCAGGGGGCAGGCGCCCCCCACCCTCGTGGCTAGGGTGTGGGCCCCCTGGCCTTGATTCTTTGCCAGTATTTTTTATTATTTCCAAAAATAATCTCCGTGGAGTTTCAGGTCATTCCGAGAACTTTTATTTCTGCACATAAATAACACCATGGCAATTCTGCTGAAAACAGCGTCAGTCCGGGTTAGTTCCATTCAAATCATGCAAGTTAGAGTCCAAAACAAGGGCAAAAGTGTTTGGAAAAGTAGATACGACGGAGACGTATCAGTCATATTGGTGTAAAGCGCATGAAGAAACTCCATTCTGATGGACTTCTGGAATCACTTGACTATGAATCACTTGGTACTTGCGAACCATGCCTCATGGGCAAGATGACTAAAACTCCGTTCTCCGGAACAATGGAGCGAGCAACAGAGTTATTGGAAATCATACATACCGATGTATTGTTGGGGAACGTAGTAATTTCAAAAAAATTCCTGTGCACACGCAAGATCATGGTGATGCATAGCAACGAGAGGGGAGAGTGTTGTCCATGTACCCTTGTAGACCGAAAGCGGAAGCGTTATAACAACGCGGTTGATGTAGTCGTACGTCTTCACGATCCGATCGATCAAGTAGCGAACGCACGGCACCTCCGAGTTCAGCACACGTTCAACTCAATGATGTCCCTCGAACTTCGATCCAGCCGAGCTTTGAGGGAGAGTTCCGTCAGCATGACGGCGTGGTGATGATGATGATGTTCTACCGATGCAGGGCTTCGCCTAAGCACGGCTACGATATGACCGAGGTGGATTATGGTGGAGAGGGGCACCGCACACGGCTAAGAGATCCAAGGGATCAATTGTTGTGTCTATGGGGTGTCCCCTGGCCACGTATATAAAGGAGTGGAGGAGGGGAGGGGCCGGCCCTCTCTATGGCACGCCCTAGGGGAGTCCTACTCCCACCGGGAGTAGGATTCCCCCTTTCCTAGTAGAACTAGGAGCCCTTCCAAGTAGTAGGAGTAGGAGACAAGGAAAGGGAAGGGAAAAGGAGAAGGAAGGAAGGGTGCGCCCCCCCCCCTCCCTAGTCCAATTCGGACCAGCCCATGGGGAGGGGTGCGGCCACCCTTTGAGGCCTTTCTCTCCTTTCCCGTATGGCCCATTAAGGCCCAATACGAATTCCCGTAACTCCCCGGTACTCCCGAAAATACCCGAATCACTCGGAACCTTTCCGATGTCCGAATATAGTCGTCCAATATATTGATCTTTACGTCTCGACCATTTTGGGACTCCTCCCAGAACTCATCCGGGACTCCGAACTCCTTCGGTACATCAAAAAACATAAACTCATAATATAACCGTCATCGAACTTTAAGCGTGCAGACCCTACGGGTTCGAGAACTATGTAGACATGACCGAGACACGTCTCCGGTCAATAACCAATAGCGGAACCTGGATGCTCATATTGGCTCCCACATATTCTACGAAGATCTTTATTGGTCAGACCGCATAACAACATACGTTGTTCCGTTTGTCATCGGTATGTTACTTTCCCGAGATTCGATCGTCGGTATCTCAATACCTAGTTCAATCTCGTTACCGACAAGTCTCTTTACTCGTTCCGTAATACATCATCCCGCAACTAACTCATTAGTTGCAATGATTGCAAGGCTTATAGTGATGTGCATTACCGAGTGGGCCCAGAGATACCTCTCCGACAATCGGAGTGACAAATCCTAATCTCGAAATATGCCAACCCAACAAGTACCTTTGGAGACACCTGTAGAGCACCTATATAATCACCTAGTTACGTTGTGATGTTTGGTAGCACACAAAGTGTTCCTCTGGTAAACGGGAGTTGCATAATCTCATAGTCATAGGAACATGTATAAGTCATGAAGAAAGCAATAACAACAAACTAAACGATCAAGTGCTATGCTAACGGAATGGGTCAAGTCAATCACATCATTCTCCTAATGATGTGATCCCGTTAATCAAATGACAACTCATGTCTATGGTTAGGAAACATAACCATCTTTGATCAACGAGCTAGTCAAGTAGAGGCATACTAGTGACACTCTGTTTGTCTATGTATTCACACATGTATTATGTTTCCGGTTAATACAATTCTAGCATGAATAATAAACATTTATCATGATATAAGGAAATAAATAATAACTTTATTATTGCCTCTAGGGCATATTTCCTTCATGTATGTGGTCCAATGAACATTGAAGCTCGCGGCGGATATCGTTATTTTCTCACCTTCACAGATGATTTGAGCAGATATGGGTATATCTACTTAATGAAACATAAGTCTGAAACATTTGAAAAGTTCAAAGAATTTCAGAGTGAAGTGGAAAATCATCGTAACAAGAAAATCAAGTTTCTACGATCTGATCGTGGAGGTGAATATTCGAGTTATGAGTTTGGACTTCATTTGAAACAATGCAGAATAGTTTCGCAACTCACGCCACCTAGAACACCACAACGTAATGGTGTGTCCGAACATCGTAACCGCACTTTATTAGATATGGTGCGATCTATGATGTCTCTCGTCGATTTGCCACTATCGTTTTGGGGTTATGCTTTAGAGACGGCTAGGGCACCATCTAAATCCGTTGAGACGACACCTTATGAACCGTGGTTGGGCAAGAAACCCAAGTTGTCGTTTCTTAAAGGTTGGGGTTGCGATGCTTATGTGAAAAAGCTTCAACCTGATAAGCTCGAACCCAAATCGGAGAAATGTGTCTTCATAGGATACCCAAAGGAGACTGTTGGGTACACCTTCTATCACAGATCCGAAGGCAAGATATTCGTTGCTAAGAATGGATCCTTTCTAGAGAAGGAGTTTCTCTCCAAAGAAGTGAGTGGGAGGAAAGTAGAACTTGACGAGGTAATTGTACCTTCTCCCTTATTGGAAAGTAGTTCATCACTGAAATCAGTTCCAGTGATTCCTATACCAATAAGTGAGGAAGCTAATGATGATGATCATGAAACTTCTAATCAAGTTATTGCCAAACCTCGTAGGTCAACCAGAGTAAAATCTGCACTAGAGTGGTACGGTAATCCTGTTCTGGAAGTCATGTTACTTGACCATGATGAACCTACGAACTATGAGGAAGCGATGATGAGCCCAGATTCTGCAAAATGGCTTGAGGCCATGAAATCTGAGATGGGATCCATGTATGAAAACAAAGTATGAACTTTGGTTGATTTGCCCGATGATCGGCAGGCCATAGCGAATAAATGGATCTTCAAGAAGCAGACTAACGCTGACGGTAATATTACTGTCTACAAAGCTTGACTTGTTGCAAAAGGTTTTCGACAAGTTCAAGGAGTTGACTATGATGAGACCTTCTCACCCGTAGTGATGCTTAAGTCCGTCCGAATCATGTTAGCAATTGTCGCATTTTATGATTATGAAATTTGGAAAATGGATGTCAAAACTGCATTCCTTAATGGATATCTTAAAGAAGAGTTGTATATGATGCAACTAGAAGGTTTTGTCGATCCAAAAGGTGCTAACAAAGTGTGCAAGCTCCAGCGATCCATTTATGGACTGGTGCAAGCCCCTTGGAGTTGGAATATATGCTTTGATAGTGTGATCAAAGCATATGGTTTTATACAGACTTTTGGAGAAGCTTGTATTTAGAAGAAAGTGAGTGGGAGCTCCGTAGAATTTCTGATATTATATGTAGATGACATATTGTTGATCGGAAATGATACTGAATTTTTGAATAGCATAAAAGGATACTTGAATAAGAATTTTTCAATGAAAGACCTCGGTGAAGCTGCTTATATATTGGGCATCAAGATCTATAGAGATAGATCAAGACGCTTAATTGGACTTTCACAAAGCACATACCTTGATAAAGTTTTGAAGAAGTTCAAAATGGATCAGGCAAAGAAAGGGTTCTTGCCTGTATTACAAGGTGTGAAGTTGAGTCAGACTCAATGCCCGACCACTGAAGAAGATAGAGAGAAAATTAAAGGTGTTCCCTATGCTTCAGCCATAGGCTCTATCATGTATGCAATGCTGTGTACTAGACCTGATGTGTGCCTTGCTATCAGTTTAGTAGGGAGGTACCAAAGTAATCCAGGAGTGGATCACTGGACAGCGGTCAAGAATATCCTGAAATACCTGAAAAGGACTAAGGATATGTTTCTCGTATATGGAGGTGACAAAGAGCTCGTCGTAAATGGTTACGTCGATGCAAGCTTTGACACTGATCCGGATGACTCTAAGTCACAAACCGGATACGTGTTTTTATTAAATGGTGGAGCTGTCAGTTGGTGCAGTTCCAAGCAGAACGTCGTGGCAGGATCCACGTGTGAAGCGGAATACATAGCTGCTTCGGAAGTAGAAAATGAAGGAGTCTGGATGAAGGAGTTCATATCCGATCTAGGTGTCATACCTTGTGCATTGGGTCTAATGAAAATCTTTTGTGACAATACTGGTGCAATTGCCTTGGCAAAGGAATCCAGATTTCACAAGAGAACCAAGCACATCAAGAGACGCTTCAATTCCATCCGTGATCAAGTCAAGGAAGGAGACATAGAGATTTGCAAGATACATACGGATCTGAATGTTGTAGCCCCGTTGACTAAGCCTCTCTCACGAGCAAAACATGATTAGCACCAAGACTCCATGGGTTTTAGAATCATTACAATGTAATCTAGATTATTGACTCTAGTGCAAGTGGGAGACTGAAGAAAATATGCCCTAGAGGCAATAATAAAGTTGTTAATTATATTTCCTTATATCATGATAAATGTTTATTATTCATGCTAGAATTGTATTAACCGGAAACTTAGTACATGTGTGAATACATAGATAAACAGAGTGTCACTAGTTTGCCTCTACTTGACTAGCTCATTGAATTAACGAAGGTTATGTTTCCTAACCATAGACATGAGTTGTCATTTGATTAACGGGATCACATCATTAGAGAATGATGTGGTTGACTTGACCCATCCATTAGCTTAGCACGATGATCATTTAGTTTGTTGCTATTGCTTTCTCCATAACTTATACATGTTCCTATGACTATGAGATCATGCAACTCCCGAATACCGGAGGAACACTTTGTGTGCTACCAAACGTCACAACATAACTAGGTGATTATAAAGGTGCTCTACAGGTGTCTCCGGTGGTGTTTGTTGAGTTGGCATAGATCGAGATTAGGATTTGTCACTCCGATTATCGGAGTGGTATCTCTGGGCCCTCTCGGTAATGTACATTGATGTCTACTACACAACCTTCTTCTTGTAGACGTTGTTGGGCCTCCAAGTGCAGAGGTTTGTAGGACAATAGCAAATTTCCCTCAAGTGGATGACCTAAGGTTTATCAATCCGTAGGAGGCGTAGGATGAAGATGGTCTCTCTCAAGCAACCCTGCAACCAAATAACAAAGAGTCTCTTGTGTCCCCAACACACCCAATACAATGGTAAATTGTATAGGTGCACTAGTTCGGCGAAGAGATGGTGATACAGATGCAATATGGATAGTAGATAATAGTTTTTGTAATCTGAAAATATAAAAACAGCAAGGTAACTAATGATAAAAGTGAGCGTAAACAATATTGCAATGATAGGAAACAAGGCCTAGGGTTCATACTTTCGCTAGTGTAAGTTCCCTCAACAATACTAACATAATTGGATCACATAACTATCCCTCAACATGCAACAAATAGTCACTCCAAAGTCACTAATAGCGGAGAACGAACGAAGAGATTATAGTAGGGTACGAAACCACCTCAAAATTATTCTTTCCAATCAATCCGTTGGGCTATTCCTATAGGTGTCACAAACAGCCCTAGAGTTCGTACTAGAATAACACCTTAAGACACAAATCAAACAAAACCCTAATGTCACCTAGATACTCCAATGTCACCTCAAGTATCCGTGGGTATGATTATACGATATGCATCACACAATCTCAGATTCATCTATTCAACCAACACAAAGGACCTCAAAGAGTTCCCCAAAGTTCCTACCAGAGAATCACGACGAAAACGTGTGCCAACCCCTATGCATAGGTTCATGGGCGGAACCCGCAAGTTGATCACCAAAACATACATCAAGTGAATCACGTGGTATCCCATTGTCACCACAGATACGCACGGCAATCATACATCAAGTGTTCTCAAATCTTTAAAGACTCAATCCGATAAGATTACTTCAAAGGGGAAACTCAATTCATTACAAGAGAGAAGAGGGGGAGGAGAAACATAGGAACCAACTATAATAGCAAAGCTCGCGATACATCAAGATCGTGCCAAATCAAGAACACGAGAGAGAGAGAGAGAGAGATCAAACACATAGCTACTGGTACATACCCTCAGCCCCGAGGGAGAACTACTCCCTCCTCGTCATGGAGAGCGCCGGGATGATGAAGATGGCCACCGGAGAAGGATTGCCCCCTCCGGCAGGGTGCCGGAACGGGTCTAGATTGGTTTTTGGTGGCTACAGAGGCTTGCGGCGGCGGAACTCCCGATCCAATCTCTGTTCTAGAAGTTTTTGGGTACGACTATATATATGGGTGCAGGAAGTATGTTGGAGGAGCCACGAGGGCCCCACGAGGCAGGGGGCGCGCCTAGGGGGTGGAAGCGCCCCCCACCCTTGTGCCTTCCTCGTTCCTTCCTTGACGTGGGGTCCAAGTCCATCGGGTGGCTTTCGTTCCAAAAATAACTTCTCTAGTTGATTTCGTTCCGTTTTGACTCCGTGTGATATTCCTTTTCTTCAAAACACTGAAATAGGCATAAAACAACAAATCTGGGTTGGGCCTTCGGTTAATAGGTTAGTCCCAAAAATAATATAAAAGTGGATAATAAAGCCGAATATTGCCCAAAACAGTAGATAATATAGCATGGAGCAATCAAAAATTATAGATACGTTGGAGACGTATCAAGCATCCCCAAGCTTAATTCCTGCTCATCCTCGAGTAGGTAAATGATAAATAAGATAATTTTTGATGTGGAATTCTAGTTAGCATAATTTCAATGTAATTCTTCTTAATTGTGGCATGAATATTCAGATCCATAAGATTTTAGACAAAGTTCATATTGACATAAAAATAATAATACTTCAAGCATACTAACTAAGCAATTATGTCTTCTCAAAATAACATGGCCAAAGAAAGCTATCCCTACAAAATCATATAGTCTGGCTATGCTCCATCTTCACCACACAACATATTTAAATCATGCACAACCCTGATGACAAGCCAAGCAATTGTTTCATACTTTTGATGTTCTCAAACTTTTTCAATCTTCACGCAATACATGAGCGTGAGCCATGGATATAGCACTATAGTTGGAATAGAATGTTGGTTGTGAAGAAGACAAAAAGGGAGAAGATAGGCTCACATCAACTAGGCGTATCAATGGGCTATGGAGATGCCCATCAATAGATATCAATGTGAGTGAGTAGGGATTGCCATGCAACGGATGCACTAGAGCTATAAATGTATGAAAGCTCAACAAAAGAAACCAGTGGGTGTGCATCCAACTTGCTTGCTCACGAAGACCTAGGGCATTTTGAGGAAGCCCATCATTGGAATATACAAGCCAAGTTCTATAATGAAAAATTCCCACTAGTATATGAAAGTGACAGAACAAGAGACTCTCTATCATAAAGATCATGGTGCTACTTTGAAGCACAAGTGTGGAAAAAGGATAGTAGCATTGTCCCTTTTATTTTATTTATTATTATTTTTTATTATTTGGCCTTTATTTTTTTATCTGGCCTTTCTTTTTTTATGGCCTTTCTCTTCTTTTTTTGGGACAATGCTCTGTTGAATGATGATCATCACACTTCTATTTATTTACAACTCAATGATACAACTCGATACTAGAACAAAGTATGACTCTATATGAATGCCTCCGGCAGTGTACCGGGATATGCAATGAATCAAGAGTGACAAGTATGAAAGAATCATGAACAGTGGCTTTGCCACAAATACTATGTCAACTACATGATCATGCTAAGCAATATGACAATGATGAATGTGTCATGATGAACGGAATGGTGGAAAGTTGCATGGCAATATATCTCGGAATGGCTATGGAAATGCCATAATAGGTAGGTATGGTGGATGTTTTGAGGAAGGTATATGGTGGGTGTATGATACCGGCGAAAGGTGCGCGGTATTAGAGAGGCTAGCAATGGTGGAAAGGTGAGAGTGCGTATAATCCATGGACTCAACATTAGTCATAAAGAACTCATATACTTATTGCAAAAATCTATTAGTTATCGAAACAAAGTATTACGGGCATGCTCCTAGGGGGATAGATTGGTAAGAAAAGACCATCGCTCGTCCCCGACCGCCACTCATAAGGAAGGCAATCAATAAATAAATCATGCTCCGACTTCATCACATAACGGTTCACCATACGTGCATGCTACGGGAATCACAAACTTCAACACAAGTATCTCTCAAATTCACAACTACTCAACTAGCATGACTCTAATATCACCATCTCCATATCTCAAAACAATTATCAAGTATCAAACTTCTCATAGTATTCAACACACTCGTAAGAGAATTTTATTATTCTTGAATACCTATTATATTAGGATTTTAAGCAAATTACCATGCTATTTAAGACTCTCAAAATAATATAAGTGAAGCATGAGAGTTCATCTATTTCTTCAAAATAAAACTACCACCATGCTCTAAAAGATATAAGTGAAGCACTAGAGCAAATGACAAACTACTCCGAAAGATATAAGTGAAGATCAATGAGTAGTCGAATAATTATGCAACTATGTGAAGACTCTCTAACATTTAATAATTTCAGATCTTGGTATTCTATTCAAACAGCAACCAAAGCAAAACAAAATGACATTCTAATAATGGCAAACATCATGTGAAGAAGTAAAAACTTAGGATCAACCGAAACTAACCGATAATTGTTGAAGAAGAAAGGTGGGATGCCAACCGGGGCATCCCCAAGCTTAGATGCTTGAGACTTCTTGAAATATTATCTTGGGATGCCTTGGGAATCCCCAAGCTTGAGCTTCTGTGTCTCCTTAATTCCTCTCATATCATGGTCTCCCTAAATCTCGAAAGCTTCATCCACACAAAACTCAACAAGGACTCGTGAGATAAGTTAGTATAAACCATTGCCAAAACCTTATCATACTCTACTGTAGCAAATCACTAAAATTATTATTCAGCATTGCATACTAAATGCCTCTGCATATTCAATAGTCTTATCCTCAAATAGAATCATTAAAGAAGCAAACATATGCAAACAATGCAAACATAACAGCAATCTGCCTAAACAGGATAGTCTGTAAAGAATGCTGCAACATCCATACTTCCCTAGCTCCAAAAATTATGAAATAAAATTCCCACTGTAGTAAATTTATCATAGCTTAATATGCAAAATGTTTCAACATTTTATCACATTCTAAATTTTCTAGGGAATTATTGCAACATCGGTAAACTTTCTGTTTTCAAACAGCAACATGAAGACTTATAACATAGGCATAGTAAAGGCTATCAATGCCACTTTTATTGAAATAAAAGATGCAAAACATTGTTCTAAATAACTGCAAGCAAATATTAAAAACATAAATTGACGCTCCAAGCAAAACACATATCATGTGGTGAATAAAAATATAGCTCCAAGTAAAGTTACCGATGAACGAAGACGAAAGAGGGGATGCCTTCCGGGGCATCCCCAAGCTTAGGCTCTTGGCTATCCTTGAATATTACCTTGGGGTGCCTTGGGCATCCCCAAGCTTAGGCTCTTGCCACTCCTTATCCCATAGTCCATCGAATCCTTACCCAAAACTTGAAAACTTCACAACACAAAACTTAACAGAAAACTCGTAAGCTCCGTTAGTATAAGAAAGTAAATCACCACTTCAAGGTACTGTAATGAACTCATTCTTTATTTATATTGGTGTTAAACCTACTGTATTCCAACTTCTATATGGTTTATAAACTCTTTTACTAGCCATAGATTCATCAAAATAAGTAAACAACACATGAAAAACAGAATCTGTCAAAAACAGAACAGTCTGTAGTAATCTGGATCAAACGTATACTTCTGGAACTCATAAAATTCTCAAATAAATTTCTGGACCTGAGAAATTTATCTATTAATCATCTTCAAAAATAATTAACTAAATAGCACTCTCCAAATAAAATGGCATTAATTCTCGTGAGCACTAAAGTTTCTGTTTTTTTACAGCATGATCATAAAGACTTCACCCAAGTCTTCCCAAAGGTTCTACTTGGCACAAACACTAATTAAAAGCATAAAACCACATCTAAACAGAGGCTAGATGGATTATTTATTACTAAACAGGAACAAAAAGCAAGGAACAAAAATAAAATTGGGTTGCCTCCCAACAAGCGCTATCGTTTAACGCCCCTAGCTAGGCATGATGATTTCAACGATGCTCACATAAAAGATAAGAATTGAAGCATAAAGAGAGCATCATGAAGAATATGACTAGCACATTTAAGTCTAACCCACTTCCTATGTATAGGTATTTTGTGACCAAACAACTTATGGGAGCAATAATCAACTAGCATAGGAAGGTAAAACAAGCATAACTTCAAAACTTTAAGCACATACAGAGGAAACTTGATATTATTGCAATTCCTACAAGCATATATTCCTCCCTCATAATAATTTTCAGTAGAATCATGAATGAATTCAACAATATAACCAGCACCTAAAGCATTCTTTTCATGATCTACAATCATAGAAAATTTACTACTCTCCACACAAGCAAAATTCTTCTCATGAATAATAGTGGGAGCAAACTCAACAAAATAACTATCATGTGATTGAAAATTAAGATCAATATGACAAGGTTCATTGTTATTATTATTCTCTAAAGCATACGTGTCATCACAAGAATCATCATAGATAGGAGGCATGCTTTCATCATAATAAATTTGCTCATCAAAACTTGGGGGACAAAAAATATCATCTTCATCTAACATAGCTTCCCCAAGCTTGTGGCTTTGCATATCATTAGCATCATAGATATTCAAGGAATTCATACTAACAACATTGCAATCATGCTCATCATTCAAATATTTAGTGCCAAACATTTTATAGATTTCTTCTTCTAGCACTTGAGCACAATTATCCTTTCCATCATACTCACGAAAGATATTAAAAAGGTGAAGCGTATGAGACAAACTCAATTCCATTTTTTTATAATTTTATTTTATAAACTAAACTAGTGATAAAACAAGAAACTAAAAGACTCGATTGCAAGATCTAAATATATACCTTCAAGCACTCACCTCCCCGGCAACGGCGCCAGAAAAGAGCTTGATGTCTACTACACAACCTTCTTCTTGTAGACGCTGTTGGGCCTCCAAGTGCAGAGGTTTGTAGGACAGTAGCAAATTTCCCTCAAGTGGATGACCTAAGGTTTATCAATCCGTAGGAGGCGTAGGATGAAGATGGTCTCTCTCAAGCAACCCTGCAACCAAATAACAAAGAGTCTCTTGTGTCCCCAACACACCCAATACAATGGTAAATTGTATAGGTGCACTAGTTCGGCGAAGAGATGGTGATACAAATGCAATATGGATAGTAGATAATAGTTTTTGTAATCTGAAAATATAAAACGGCAAGGTAACTAATGATAAAATTGAGCGTAAACAGTATTGCAATGATAGGAAACAAGGCCTAGGGTTCATACTTTCGCTAGTGTAAGTTCCCTCAACAATACTAACATAATTGGATCACATAACTATCCCTCAACATGCAATAAAGAGTCACTCCAAAGTCACTAATAGCGGAGAACGAACGAAGAGATTATGGTAGGGTACGAAACCACCTCAAAGTTATTCTTTCCAATCAATCCGTTGGGCTATTCCTATAGGTGTCACAAACAGCCCTAGAGTTCGTACTAGAATAACACCTTAAGACACAAATCAACCAAAACCCTAATGTCACCTAGATACTCCAATGTCACCTCAAGTATCCGTGGGTATGATTATACGATATGCATCACACAATCTCAGATTCATCTATTCAACCAACACAAAGGACCTCAAAGAGTGCCCCAAAGTTCCTACCGGAGAATCACGATGAAAACATGTGCCAACCCCTATGCATAGGTTCATGGGCGGAACCCGCAAGTTGATCACCAAAACATACATCAAGTGAATCACGTGGTATCCCATTGTCACCACAGATACGCACGGCAATCATACATCAAGTGTTCTCAAATCTTTAAAGACTCAATCCGATAAGATTACTTCAAAGGGGAAACTCAATTCATTACAAGAGAGAAGAGGGGGAGGAGAAACATAGGATCCAACTATAATAGCAAAGCTCGCGATACATCAAGATCGTGCCAAATCAAGAACACGAGAGAGAGAGAGAGATCAAACACATAGCTACTGGTACATACCCTCAGCCCCGAGGGAGAACTACTCCCTCCTCGTCATGGAGAGCGCCGGGATGATGAAGATGGCCACCGGAGAAGGATTGCCCCCTCCGTCAGGGTGCCGGAACGGGTCTAGATTGGTTTTTGGTGGCTACAAAGGCTTGCGGCGGCGGAACTCCCGATCTAATCTCTGTTCTGGAAGTTTTTGGGTACGACGATATATATATGGGTGCAGGAAGTACGTCGGAGGAGCCACGAGGGCCCCACGAGGCAGGGGGCGCGCCTAGGGGGTGGAAGCGCCCCCCACCCTTGTGCCTTCCTCGTTCCTTCCTTGACGTGGGGTCCAAGTCCATTGGGTGGCTTTCGTTCCAAAAATAACGTCCCTAGTTGATTTCGTTCCGTTTCAACTCCGTCTGATATTCCTTTTCTTCAAAACACTGAAATAGGCATAAAATAGCAAATCTGGGCCGGGCCTCCGGTTAATAGGTTAGTCCCAAAAATAATATAAAAGTGGATAATAAAGCCCAATATTGCCCAAAACAGTAGATAATATAGCATGGAGCAATCAAAAATTATAGATACGTTGGAGACGTATTATACATCACTATAAGCCTTGCAAGCAATGTAGCTAATGAGTTAATTACAGGACGTAGCATTACAGAATGAGTAAAGAGGCTTGCCAGTAACGAGATTGAACTAGGTATTGAGATACCGATGATCAAATCTCGGGCAAGTAACATACCGATGACAAAGGGAACAACGTATATCGTTATGCGATTTGACCGATAAAGATCTTCGTAGAATATGTAGGAACCAATATGAGCATCCAGGTTCTGCTATTGGTTATTGACTGGAGAAGTGTCTCGGTCATGTCTACATAGTTCTCGAACTCGTAGGGTCCGCACGCTTAACGTTCGGTGATGATCGCATTATGAGTTTATGTGTTTTGATGTACCGAAGGTAGTTCAGAGTCCCGGATATGATCACGGACATGACGAGGAGTCTCTAAATGGTCAAGACATAAAGATCGATATATTGTACGACTATATTTGGACATCGGAATGGTTCCGGGTGAGATCGGGCATTTACCGATGTACCAGGAGGTTACCGGAACCCCCCAGGAGGTATATGGGCCTTATTGGGCCATAGTGGGAGAGAGGAGAAGGGAGCAAAGGAACCCCCCCAAGCCCAATCCGAATTGGGAGGGGGCCTCCCCACCCCCCTTTCCTTCCTCCTTCCTCCCCCTTCCTTCTCTCCTAATCCAACTAGGGAAGGGGGGGATCCTACTCCAGGTGGGAGCAGGACTCCCCTTTGGGGCGTGCCTAGGAGGCCGGCCCCCTCCCCCCTCCACTCCTTTATATACGGGGGAGGGGGGACCCCATAGACACACAAGTTGATCATTGATCTCTTAGCCGTGTGCGGTGCCCCCTCCACCATAATCCACCTCGGTCATATCGTAGCGGTGCTTAGGCGAAAGCCTTTTCTGGTAGCATCATCATCACCGTCATCACGCCGTCGTGCTGACGAAACTCTCCCTCGACACTCTACTGGATCATGAGTTCATGGGACGTCACCGAGCCAAACGTGTGTAGATCGCGGAGGTGTCGTACCTTCGGTGCTAGGATCGGTCGATCGTGAAGACGTACGACTACATCAACCGCGTTGTCATAACGCTTCCGCTTACGGTCTATGAGGGTACGTGTACAACACTCTTCCCTCTCGTTGCTATGCATCACCATGATCTTGCGTGTGTGTAGGAATTTTTTTGAAATTATTGGGTTACCCAACATCCATAAGTGGCCCTCATAATTGATTCATAAGGTAATTTAATTTTCTTTCTAGGAAAGTGTTCCATGCCTTCCCTTAACGGAAATTGGAATCTAATATTTCCTTCTTTCATGTCAATAATTACACCAATCGTTCTAAGGAAAGGTCTACCAAGAATAATAGGACATGTAGGATTGCAATCTATATCAAGAACAACGAACTCTACGGGCACATAATTCCTATTTGCAACAATAAGAACATCATTAATCCTTCCCATAGGTTTCTTAATGGTGGAATCCGCAAGGTGCAAATTTAAAGAACAATCATCATATTCACAGAAACCTAACACATCACACAAAGTTTTTGGAATCGTAGAAACACTAGCACCAAAATCACATAAAGCATAGCATTCATGATCTTTGATCTTAATTTTAATAGTAGGTTCCCACTCATCATAAAGTTTTCTAGGGATAGAAACTTCTAGTTCAAGCTTTCCTTCATAAGATTGCATTAAAGCATCAATGATATGTTTAGTAAAAGCCTTATTTTGATCATAAGCATGAGGAGAATTTAACACGGATTGCAACAAGGAAATACAATCTATCAAAGAGCAATTATCATAATTAAATTCCTTGAAATCCAAAATAGTGGGTTCATTGCTATGTAAAGTTTTGACCTCTTCAATCCCACTTTTATTAATTTTAGCATCAAGATCTAAAAACTCTGAATCATTGGGACACCCTTTAACTAAAGTTGACTCATCTCCAGTCCCATCTTTATCAAGATTTATATTGGAAAACAAAGATTTAATAGGAGACACATCAATCACTTTTAGATTTACATCTTTATTATCATGTAGATCCTCCGGTTTAGCGACCATCTTATTAACTAAGGTGGCTTGCTTATCTGAAATTTGACCCACTAAATTTTCAAGATGAGCAAACTGAGATTTCAAACCATAAAATTCTATAGACATATCATCGAGCTCTTTATTCATGTACTCCATAAAGCCTTTCTGTTCTTTAAGCTCGTTTCTACATAAATTATTATGCTCAAATTGCAAAGACATAAAGCTTCTAACATTGTTCTCAATTTCTTCCAACCTTCCAAGGTGAGGGTCAACGCTTTTAGGCAAGGCAATCAGGGCAAACAGGCACACAAGTGGCAAACGAAAGAAGGCGAACGGAAAAAGGGGCGAATAAAATGACAAAGGTGAAGTGGGGGAGAGGAAAATGAGAGGCAAATAGCAAATAATGTAATGCGAGGGAGAAGAGTTTGTGATGGGTACTTGGTATGTCTTGACTTGAGCGTAGATCTCCCCGACAACGGCGCCAGAAATCCTTCTTGCTACCTCTTGAGCATGCATTGATTTTTTCCCTTGAAGAGGAAAGGGTGATGCAGCAAAGTAGTGTAAGTATTTCCCTCAGTTTTTGAGAACCAAGGTATCAATCCAGCAGGAGATAACACGCAAGTCACCTAGTACCTGCACAAACAATCAAGAACCTCGCAACCAACGCGATAAAGGGGTTGTCAATCCCTTCACGGTCACTTGCGGAAGTGAGATCTAATAAAGATAATAAGATAAATATTTTTGGTGTTTTTGTTGTATAGATTGAAAAGTAAAGATTGCAAAATGAAATAAATAGTAAACTAGAATTGTAGATCGGAAACATGTATGATATAAAATAGACCCGGGGGGCATAGGTTTCACTAGTGGCTTCTCTCATGATAGCATGTATTACGATGGGTGAACAAATTACTGCCGCGCAATTGGTAGAAAAGCGCATAGTTATGAGAATATCTAGGCATGATCATGAATATAAGCATCACATCCGTGTCAAGTAGGCCGAAATGATTCTGCATCTACTACTATTACTCCACACATTGACCGCTATCCAGCATGCATCTAGAGTATTAAGTTCATAAGAACAGAGTAACACATTAGACAAGATGACATGATGTAGAGGGATAAACTCAAGCAATATGATATAAACCCCATCTTTTTATCCTCGATGGCAACAATACAATACGTGCCTTGCTGCCCCTATTGTCACTGGGAAAGGACACTGCAAGATTGAACCCAAAGCTAAGCACTTCTCCCATTGCAAGAAAGATCAATCTAGTAGGCCAAACTAAATCAATAATTCGAAGAGACTTGCAAAGATATCAAATCATGCATATAAGAATTCAGAGGAAAACCAAATATTGTTCATAGATAAACTTGATCATAAATCCAGAATTCATCGGATCTTGGCAAACACATCGCAAAAGAATATTACAACGAATAGATCTCCAAGAACATCGAGGAGAACTTTGTATTGAGAACCAAAGAGGGAGAAGAAACCATCTAGCTAATAACTATGGACCCGAAGGTCTGTGGTAAACTACTCACACATCATCAGAGAGGCTATGGTGTTGATGTAGAAGCCCTTCGTGATCGATTCCCCCTCCAGCAGATCTTCGGAAAAGGCCCCAGATGGGATATCATGGGTGCAGAAGGTTGCGGCGGTGGAAAAGTGGTTTCGTGGCTCTCCTGGATGTTTTTAGGGTATAAGAGTATATATATAGGCGAAAGAAGTACGTCGGTGGAGCTACGAGGGGCCCATGAGGGTGGGGCGCGCCCTCCTGCCTCGTGGTCGTCTCGTTGCGTCTCTGACTTCCACTCCAAGTCTCCTGGATTGCGTATGTTCCAAGAAAGATCCTCGTGAAGGTTTCGTTCCGTTTGGATTCCGTTTGATATTCCTTTTTTGTGAAACACTAAAATAGGCAAAAAAACAGGAACTGGCACTAGGCCTCCGGTTAATGGATTAGTCCCAAAAATAATATAAAAGAGCATATTAAAGCCCATTAAACATCCAAAACAGATAATATAATAGCATGGAACAATCAAAATTATAGATACGTTGGAGACGTATCACTTACCGATATTACCTATTCTTTGGCATTCATCACAAGATAAGACAAACTTACGGGCATCCTTGAAGAGAGTAGGCCAATAAAATCCAGACTGCAATACCTTGTGAGCAGTTCTATCTCCAGCATGATTCCCTCCATAAGCTTCGGAGTGACATTTCCGTAGGATTTCTCCCTGTTCATGCACAGGTACACAATGTCTGATAATACCATCTGCTCCTTCTTTATTAATATGTGGGTCATCCCAAAAGTAGTGTCTTAAATCATAAAATATTTTTTCTTTTGTTGATATGTAAAGCTAGGTGGTAAATATTTAGCAACAATGTAATTAGCATAGTCAGCATACCAAGGAGTATTGTGAGCACCATTTATTGCAGCTAATTGCAAATCAGGAAAACTATCATCAATAGGTAGTGGGTCATCAAGCACATTTTCAAGCCTAGACAGATTATCAGCTACCGGGTTCTCAACTCCTTTTCTATCAGTGATATGTAAATCAAATTCTTGTAGCAAGAGAACCCATCGAATAAGTCTAGGTTTAGCATCTTTCTTTTCCATAAGATATTTAATAGCAGCATGATCGGTGTGAACAATTACTTTTGAATCAACAATATAAGATCTAAATTTATCACAAGCAAACACCACTGCTAAGAATTCTTTTTCAGTAGTAGCATAGTTTCGTTGAGCACTGTCTAGAGTTTTACTAGCATAATGAATAACATTTAGTTTCTTATCAACTCTTTGTCCTAGAACAGCACCAACAGCATAATCACTAGCATCACACATAATTTCAAAAGGCAAGTTCCAATAAGGTGGTTGAACAGTAGGTGCAGAAATTAAGGCTTTCTTGAGTGTTTCAAAGGCTTCTAAACAATCATCATCAAAAACAAAAGGAATGTCCTTTTGCAAAAGGTTTGTAAGAGGCCTAGAAATTTTAGAAAAGTCTTTGATAAATCTCCTATAGAAACCAGCATGACCTAGGAAACTACGAATACCTTTGATACCTTTAGGACATGGCATTTTCTCAATTGCATCAACCTTAGCTTTGTCCACTTCAATACCTCTTTCAGAAATTTTATGACCCAAGACAATGTCTTCATTAACCATAAAGTGGCACTTCTCCCAATTCAAGACAAGATTGGTTTGTTCACATCTCTGCAAAACTCGATCAAGATTGCTTAAACAATCATCAAAAGACTTCCTATAAACAGAGAAATCATCCATGAAAACCTCAACAATATTTCACAAAAGTCGGAGAATATAGTAGTCATACATCTTTGAAAGGTAGCAGGTGCATTGCATAAACCAAAAGGCATACGTCTATAACCATAAGTTCCAAAGGGACAAGTAAAAGTGGTTTTTTCTTGATCAGGTGGAGAAACATGTATTTGTGAAAAAACAGAATATCCATCAAGGAAGCAAAAGTGTGTGTGCTTAGATAATCTTTCTAGCATTTGATCAATAAAAGGCAAAGGGTAATGATCTTTTCTAGTTGCTTTGTTTAATTTTCTAAAATCAATTACCAATCTATACCCTGCAACAATTCTCCGTGGAATAAGTTCATTCTTATCATTAGGAATGACAGTAATACCTCCTTTCTTAGGAACACAATGAACATGACTTACCCATCTACTATCAGTTATAGGATAGATTGTACCTGTTTCCAGAAGTTTTAAGATTTCCGTTCTTACCACTTCCTTCATTTTTGGATTTAACCGACGTTGGTGATCAACAACGGGTTTAGCATCAGGTTCCATATTAATTTTGTGCTGACATGGAGTGGAACTAATGCCCTTTAAATCATCGAGAGTATATCCAATAGCAGCTCGGTGCTTCCTTAGAACTTTCAATAGTCTTTCTTCTTCATGTTTTGAAAGGCTGGCACTAACAATATTAGGATATATCTTCTTTTCATGAAGATAAGCATATTTCAAAGTGTCTTGAAATTGCTTTAATTCAAACAGAGGATCACCTTTAGGTGGAGGAGGACCTCCTAGAGTTTCAATAGGCAAATTGTGTTTAAGCAGAGGACGTTGTTCAAATAATATCATATCTATTTCATTTCTTTCATGCATATGTAAATCATTTTCATGGTCTAGAAAATACTGTTCTAAAGGATCGGTAGGTGGTATAGCAATAGAAGCAAGACCAATTATTTCATCCTCACTAGGAAATTCTTTTTCATGAAGCTTTCTAGTAAACTTGGATAAATTAAACTCATGAGACTCATCACCAAAACTAACATCGACGGTTTATTTCTCATAGTCTATTCTAGCATTAACAGTGTTCAAGAAAGGTCTACCAAAGATATGGGACAACAGTCATCTTGTGATGAACCAAGAACAAGAAAATCAGTAGGGTATTTTATTTTCCCACACAAGACTTCAACATCTCTAACAATCCCAATTGGTGATATAGTGTCTCTATTAGCAAGTTTGATAGTAACATCTATGTCTTCTATCTCTGCGGGTGCTATGTCATTCATAATTTCTTGATATAAGGAATAAGGAATATCACTCACGCTAGCACCTATGTCACATAAACCATGGTAACAGTGATCTCATATTTTAACTGAGACAACGGGCATGCCAACAACAGGTCTATGTTTATCCTTTTTATCAGGTTGGGCAATTCTAGCACCTTCTTCACAGAAGTAAATCACATGCCCATCTACATTTTCTTCCAAGAGATCTTTAACCATAGCAATACTAGGTTCTACTTCAATTTGTTCATCAGTTTTAGGTGTTCTAATATAGCTTTTGTTGACCACACTTGAAACTTTAGCATGTTGCTTTATCCTAACAGGGAAAGGTGGTTTCTCAATATAAGCAGTAGGAACAACTGGATCAACATTGTAAAGTATAGTTTCTTCTTTAACCGGTACCGGTTCTTTAAGTTCTTATTTAATAGGTGCGTGATATTTAAACCACTTCTCTTTAGGGAGATCAACATGAGTAGCAAATGATTCACAAAAGGAAGCTACTATCTCATAGTCAAGTCCATATTTAGTGCTAAACTTTTGAAAGCATCGGTATCCACAAAAGATTTAACACAATCATACTTAAGCTTAATACCTGACTCTTTACCTTTGTCGAGTTCCCAATCTTCAGAGTTGCGTTTAATTCTTTCCAAAAGATCCCACCGGAATTCAATAGTCTTCGTCATAAAAGAACCAACACAAGAAGTATCAAGCATGGTTTGATCATTACGAGAAAGCCGAGCATAAAAATTCTGGATACTAATTTCTCTTGAGAGCTCATGATTGGGGCATGAATATAACATTCACTTAAGCCTCCCCGAGCTAGAGCGATACTTTATCCTTCACGAGGCCAAAAATTATATATATAATTCCGGCCACGATGAACTAGATGCATAGGATATTTTTTTTGATGGAACTCCAATTTCAATCGATTCCAATTCCAAGATCCAATATCATCGCATAGCCTATACCATGCCAATGCTTTTCCCTTCAAAGATAAAGGGAAAACCTTCTTCATAATTTCATCTCCGTGTAAACCTGCAAGCTTGAACAATCCACAAATTTGTTCTACATATATCAAGTGCATATCAAGATGTTCGGTTCCATCTCCTGCATAAGGATTAGCTAGCAGTTGTTCTATCGTACCCGAAGGAATTTCATATTCAATATTTTCAGTAGATGCAGTAGGTTGAGGGGTAGCTAATTGTGGTTCCGGTCGAGGTGAAGATACCCCGAACAAACCCCTCAAAGGACTGTTTTCCATAGTAACAAGTGACAATAAATTTCAGCACACTGTATAAATGTTTCCTTACCAATTTCCACTTACCAAAGGCGCTTCACTCCCCGACAACGGCTCCAGATATAGCCTTGATGACCCACAAGTATAGGGGATCAATTGTAGCTCTTTTCAATAAGTAAGAGTGTCGAATCCAATGAGGAGCAGAAGGAAATAACAAGTGGTTTTCAATAAGGTAATGTCTGTAAGTGCTGAAATTGTAAGTAACAACGTAGTTTGGTAGCAAGATAATTTGTAGCAAGCAAGTAACAATAGTAGTAATAAAAGTGCAACAAGGTAGCCCAATCCTTTTGAGGCAAAGGACAGGCCAAAACGGTCTCTTATAATAAGCAAAGTGTTCTTGAGGGTACACGGGAATTTCATCTAGTCTCTTTCACCATGTTGGTTCGATTGTGTTCGCTACTTTGATAATTTGATACGTGGGTGGACCAGTGCTTAGGTGATGTTCTTAATTGAACAAACCTCCTACTTATGATTAACCCTCCCGCAAGCATCCGCAACTACGATAAAAGTATTAAGAATAAATTCTAACCATAGCATTAAACTTTTGGATTCAATCGGTCCCTTACAAAATAGCGCATAAACTGGGGTTTAAGCTTCTTTCACTCTCGCAACCCATCATCTAATTGATACTCCACAATGCATTCCTTTAGGCCCAAATATGGTGAAGTGTCATGTAGTCGACGTTCACATGACACCACTAAGGGAATCACAACATACATACTATCAAAATATCGAACACATATCAAATTCACATGATTACTTGCAACATGATTTCTCCTGTGACCTCAAGAACAAAAGTAACTACTCACAAATGATAATCATGCTCAAGATCAGAGGGGTATTAAATAGCATATTGGATCTGAACATATATTCTTCCACCAAATAAACCATATAGTAATCAACTACAAGATGTAATGAACACTACTAGTCACCCACAAGCACCAATCTATAGTTCTGGTAACAAGATTGAACACAAGAGATGAACTAGGGTTTGAGATGAGATGGTGTTGTTGAAGATGTTGATGGAGATTGACCTCCCCAAGATGGGAGAGTTGTTGGTGATGATGAGGACGATGATTTCCCCCTCCGGGAGGGAAGTTCCCCTGGCGGAATCGCTCCGCCGGAGGGCAAAAGTGCTCCTGCCCAAGTTCCGCCTCGAGACGGCAGCGCTCCATCCCGAAAGTCATCTCCTTATTTTTCTAGGTCAAAATGACTTATATACCAGAAGATGGGCACCAGAGGTGGGCCTGAGTGAGCACAACCCACCAGGACGCGCCTAGGTGGGTTGTGCCCACCTGGTGGGCCTCCTCTGGTACTCATTTGATCCAATATTCTTCATATATTCCATAAAAATTCTCCATGAAGTTTCAGCTTGTTTGGAGTTGTGCAGAATAGGTAACTTGACATAGCTTTTCCAGGTCGAGATTTCTAGCTGCCGGAATTCTCCCTCTTTGTGTATACCTTGCATACTATGAGAGAAAAGGCATTAGAATTTCTCCAAAAAACATTATTATGGATAGAAACACCATAAATAACAGTAGGAAAACATGATGCAAAATGGACGTATCAGCCTCCTCCCCTCTCCCTCCTTTATATACGGGGGTGGGGGCGCCTCTAACACACATCAATTGTTCCAAGCCGTGTGTGGCGCCCCCCTCCACAGTTTACTCCTCCGGTCATATTCACATAGTGCTTAGGCGAAGCCCTCCGCGGAACACTTCATCATCACCATCACCACACCGTCGTGCTGCCGGAACTCTCCCTCGATACTTTGCTGGATCAAGAGTTCGAGGGACGTCATCGAGCTGAACGTGTGTAGAACTCGGAGGTGTCGTATGTTCGGTGCTTGATCAGTTGAATCGAGAAGACATTCAACTACATCAACCGCGTTAAACTAACGCTTCCGCTTTCGGTCTACGAGGGTACGTGGACACACTCTCCCCCTCTCGTTGCTATGCATCTCCTAGATAGATCTTGCATGAGCGTAGGATTTTTTTAAAAATTGCATGCTACATTTCCCTTCAAACCCCTCTTTTATGAAATTCAGGTGGGTGTCCCCCCTCCCCCTTAAAAATTCAAAAAGGAAATCAAGATTGCTCTTCTTAGCTCCCAAGCATTTTGTTAAATAGTTGGCGACTTGTTGTCCATAGCTAGTTACATCTAGTTTCTCTTTCATAAAGAATATGTCTATATCCACATGTTTGTTCCGTCATGCTGCATATTTGTTGTCACACCACACATTTAGAGGTTCTTGTCTGAGCACCTTCAACTAGAGCAAAAGGCTCCTTACCCACAACATCTCACTCGGCTCTTGAGACATTGCCCTATACTGAACTTCTATAGTTGATTTTGACCCTACCAGTTGTTTTTTGCTTCTCCATGACACCAAATTTCCACCAACAAACACACATTAGCAAGAGGTTGATCATATATCATCAAGACAATTAGTCTAATAAGCATCACTTTAATTGTCAACATTCCATTGACCATTTCTTTTGAACCAGAGTCCCATACCAGGATTGCCCTTTAGATACCTCCGGATTATGTAGACAACAAGGTGGCCACTTCTGGGGTCATGCATATATCTACTTACTACAATTACTGCGTATGTAATATCTGGTCTAGTGTGACATAAATACAAAAGTGTGCCAACCAATTGTTGATATTTTTCTTTGTTAATTGGTTCACCAAGCTATGCTGCCAAACTTGTGATTTCGTTCAATGAAAGTTGGAGCTGCTCTACATCCAAGCATTCCATTATCACTTAGGAGCTCTAAGGTGTACTTCCGCTGAGATGGGGTTATTCCCCTTTTTCTTCGGGTAACTTCGATACCCAGGAAATATTTTAGTTAACCAAGATCCTTAACTTCAAATGCTTCACCTCTCCTTATCCCACCTTTTTCGAGAAACTACGCATCACATCTTGTTAAGCAATTTTAAGGGCCCATGTTAGTACTATGAGAGATGGAATCCTTTTCCTTATCCCACATTGAAGGCCAAGTCTAGAAAGCATTGTGTTTTACTTTTATCGCTTTTGAGTGAAGTATAGTTGAATTGATTAGTCAGATACTCACACACTGAAGTGTTTTGATTTGGTTGGTACGGTGGCCAAAAAACTTGTGGAGCTTTTACTTATGAATCTAATTTGTTGATGATCATTGTCCATTGATGCACTTGCTGGTCCTGTTTGCACCGAGAGACTTCTATGAGATCTTGGGAAACAATGAAAATTGAAGGGGGGAAAAGAGATTTTCTATATAAAAATATTTATGATTGTGTCATAGGAATTACAAAATTTGAAGAAAACCCAAAGCTCATGAAAATTTTATTTAAATGCAACTTCTATTCGTCTCTCTTCTTTTATGTGACCAAATTACTCTTAATTTAAGACTTCATATATTTTCGAGTACAACATCCAAATGCCATTTTCTCAACCATTTATGTGATTCTCTTTTCGGCCTGGGATTGTGATACCATTACCAATGAAGCTTAGCATATTCTGTCTTGTGATACCATTATAGAGGGAACTTGACAGATTTGCTCGCACCCAAGTATTTACAAAGTATGAGGCTTGGTTCACTCACAAAGAGGTCGACACCCCGCCATGCTATCACAAGCAATAAGAGAAATATTTCAACCATATGCTTTTATCTAGAAGATTTATAACCAGTTTTTAAGAAAAAAATTGCATTAATTGTCTCTTATATTGTGATTTTTGTAATAGAACGCACAAGTGAAATCCATAGTTTTAAAAAGACCTCGGGCGTGCTGCCTCAAATAGTCTCGTAGTCTAGGTTAATAGAGTGGTGCACCATCAATCTATTTCCGTGATGTGCTCTATACGTGGCATGGAAGAGGAAAGCACCTTTCATGCCCTCATGGTTTCCCCCAAGGCGAGGGAATTATGTATGTCCATGAGGGAATGTTGGAACCTTCCTGACCAGGAGGTTGTCAGTCATTCTAGTTCAGACTGGTTGCTTATCTTGTTGGACAGTCTATGTACGCCGGCGCAGGAGCAAGTCTTATTCATTTTCTGAGAAGCATGGCACTTAAAGAATGATTTGGTGTTTGGCAAGGCTATGGAGTCCTTCAAACCCTCTGCTATTTTTATGGATAGCTATTGTTCATCTTATTCGATTTGTCATAGCACTGCATTGATGAATCCAAAAAACAAAGGTAAGGATGTGGTAGCTGAGTGTCAACAGTATGATATTCTCTCTAGGACTATTGTGGCATGATAAGATCCTTATGCTAACTCTGTTAAGATCAATATTGACGCCAGTTATTGAAGGAAATATGCCCTAGAGGCAATAATAAAGTTGTTATTTTATATTTCCTTATATCATGATAAATGTTTATTATTCATGCTAGAATTGTATTAATCGCAAGCTTGATACATGTGTGGATACATAGACAAAACACCGTGCCCCTAGTAAGCCTCTACTAGACTAGCTCGTTAATCGAAGATGGTTAAGTTTCCTAACCATATACATGTGTTGTCATTTGATGAATGGGATCACATCATTAGGAGAATGATGTGATGGATAAGACCCACCCGTTAGCTTAGCATATTGATCATTCAGTTTTATTGCTATTGCTTTCTTCATGTCAATACATATTACTTCGACTATGAGATTATGCAACTTCCAGATACCGGAGGAATACCTTGTGTGCTATCAAACGTCACAACGTAACTGGGTGATTATAAAGATGCTCTACAAGTATCTCCGAATGTGTTTTTTTGCTTTTGCATAGATCGAGATTAGGATTTGTCACTCCGAGTACCGGAGAGGTATCTCTGGGCCCTCTCGGTAATGCACATCATAAGAAGCCTTGCAAGCAAAGTGACTAATGAGTTAGTTGCAGGATGATGTATGATACGTCTCCAACGTATCTATAATTTATGAAGTATTCATGCTATTATATTATCCATCTAGGATGTTTTATATGCATTTATATGCTATTTTATATGATGTTTGGGACTAACCTATTAACCTAGAGCCCAGTGCCATTTTCTGTTTTTTCGTTGTTTTTGAGTATCACAGAAAAGGAAAACCAAACGGAGTCCAATTGACCTAAAACTTGACGGAGCTTATTTTTGGACTAGAAGAAGGCCAGGGAGTAAAAGAATTGGGCCAGAAGAGTCTCGGGCTGCCCACGAGGGTGGGGGCGTGCCCCCCTGCCTCGTGGACATCCCGGAGACCCCCCTGCCTTGTTCCCAACTCCAACACCTCTTATATATAACCCAAAAGTTCCAGAAAGAAACCTAGATCGGGAGTTCCACCGCCAGAAGCCTCCGTAGCCACCGAAAACCAATCTAGGCCCTCTCCGGCACCCTGTCGGAGGGGGCCATCATCACCGGAGGGCGTGGAGGAGGATCCCGGAGGGGCCATTATCGTCATGAATGCCAAGGACCAGAGGGGGAACCTCTCCACATCCAGGGGAGGCCATGGGGAGGAAGCACAAGGGGGAGAACCTCTCCTCCTCTCTCTTGGTGGCACCGGAGTGCCATCGAGAGGGGAATCATCGTCGCGGTGATCGTCTTCATCAACATCACCATCATCATCACCATCCTCATCTCTTTTACGCGGTCCACTCTCCCGCACCCCGCTGTAATCCCTACTTGAACATGGTGTTTTATGCCACATATTATGATCCAATGATGTGTTGCCATCCTATGATGTTTTGAGTAGATATCTTTTGTCTTTGGGTTGATTGATGATCTAGATTGGTATGAGTTGTATGTTTTATTTTGGTGATGTCCTATGGTGCCCTCCGTGTCGCGCAAGCGTGAGGGATTCCCGTCGTAGGGTGTTGCAATACGTTTATGATTCGCTTATAGTGGGTTGCGTGAGTGACTGAAACACAAACCCGAGTAAGGGGGTTGTTGCCTATGGGATAAAGAGGACTTGATGCTTTAATGCTATGGTTGGGTTTTACCTTAATGATCTTTAGTAGTTGCGGATGCTTGCTAGAGTTCCAATCATAAGTGCACATGATCCAAGAAGAGAAAGTATGTTAGCTTATGCATCTCCCTCATATGAAATTGCAATGACGACTAATGATGTGATCCCGTTAATCAAATAACAATTCTTTGTCTATGGCTAGGAAACATAACCATCTTTTGATTAACGAGCTAGTCAAGTAGAGGCATACTAGTGACACTCTATTTGTCTATGTATTCACACATGTATCATGTTTCCGGTTAATACAATTCTAGCTTGAATAATAAACATTTATCATGAAATAAGGAAATAAATAATAACTTTATTATTGCCTCTAGGGCATATTTCCTTCACCATTATTGTCATGAAGGCCGATGACCAGAGGGGGAACCTCTCCCCATCTAGGGGGAGGCCATGGAGGAGGAAGCACAATGGGGAGAACCTCTCCTCCTCTCTCTTGGTGGCACCGGAGTGCCATCGAGAGGGGAATCATCGTCGCGGTGATCATCTTCATCAACATCAACATCACCATCATCATCTCTTTTACGCGGTCCACTCTCCCGCACCCCGCTGTAATCCCTACTTGAACATGGTGCTTTATGCCACATATTATGATCCAATGATGTGTTGCCATCCTATGATGTTTTGAGTAGATATCTTTTGTCTTTGGGTTGATTGATGATCTAGATTGGTACGAGTTGTATGTTTTATTTTGGTGTTGTCCTATGGTGCCCTCTGTGTCACGCAAGCGTGAGGGATTCCCGGTATAGGGTGTTGCAATACGTTTATGATTCACTTATAATGGGTTGCGTGAGTGACTGAAACACAAACCCGAGTAAGGGGGTTGTTGCGTATGGGATAAAGAGGACTTGATGCTTTAATGCTATGGTTGGGTTTTACCTTAATGATCTTTAGTAGTTGCGGATGCTTGCTAGAGTTCCAATGATAAGTGCATATGATCCAAGAAGAGAAAGTATGTTATCTTATGCCTCTCCCTCATATGAAATTGCAATGACGACTATCGGTCATGTTAACAATTGCCTAGGACAATTCCGCACACCGATCCACCATTATTTCACACTCGCTATTTATAATATTTAGTAATATATTCTAAATTTATGATAACAGCACCTACTTTCATATTTTAGCTCTCCGATATCATGCAAAGTTATCCACTTCATACCCACAACATAGTTTTATTTCTCGTTGCTAGTTGGAAGCAAACGTTCGGTGTACGTAGAGTCATATCAGTGGCAGATAGGGTGAGAGAATATTGATCTTACCTTTAGCTCCTTGTGGGTTGGACACTCCATAATTATCACTTCCACCTTTGGAAATTTCTACGATGATTCCCTGCACTTGGGGATTATCAAGCTCTTTTCTGGGCCGTTGCCGGGGAGCAACAGCGTGGGGTTGATATTCTCGTGTGTGCTTGTTTGCTTCCTTCATTAAGTAGATTTTGTTTTTCCTTTTTGTTCCTGTTTAGTTGTGGGTGAAACATACAAATTTTTTTAAAAGAATGAAAATACAAAAAAAAAATACTTGCCTCTCATGCCTAAAAAGTTTTTCAAAAAGAGAAGTGATTGGAAAGTTATGCATTGAAGAAGTGAGGGTCGACCTTGAGCACTTGTGTTCATGCTAACGGAAACAATGTAGATTTTTTCATGGAAGTTTCTTTTAAATAATTATCCCCTTATATATCCATTGTATTATAAAAATAATGTTCCAAGCTTTGGTTTTAGGATGATTAGATTGCTTGTTTACTATGTGCAGAACAAAAACAGAAACTTTGTCTGTAGCGCGTGATTTTACATTTTTTACTGGAAAGTCAAATGGGTCTGAAACTTTTTGCACATTACTTCTGTACAGAATTTTCAAATTTTCAAATTTATTTCACAATTTTTGGAGTCACATAAGTTTACTAAACCTCCAGATTACTACAGACTGTCCCGTTTTTGACAGATTCTGTTTTCTATGTGTTGATCGCTTATTTTGATGAATCTATGGGTAGTATCGGGGGGTATGAACCATGGTGAAGTTTTAATACAGTAGATATATTTCTAATATGAAATTGGAATGAGTTTGCAACAGTACCTAAAGGTAGTGATTTGCTTTATTATACTAACGGATCTCACAAAGTTTTTGTTAAAGTTTTGTGTGGATGAAGTGTTCGAAGAACGAGGAGTTGCCAATATGAGAAGAATAAAGAGAGGCAAGAGCTCAAGCTTGGGGATTCCCAAGGCACCCCAAGTAAATATTATAAGGATACTCAAGCATCTAAGCTTGGGGATGCCCCGGTTGGCATCCCATCTTTCTTCTTCAACAATTATCGGTATACCTCGATCTTTGTTTTGTTCACATGATTTGTGTCCTTTGTGTTTTTCTTTTTATTTAAGAACCATGCCAGTATGAGATGTCCCTTCATAAATTTATAGAATACTTCATGTGCTTCACTTAAATCTTTTAAGTATGATCTTATAGAATTGGTCTTTGAGCTTCACTTAAATCTTTTGAGTATGGTTTTATAGAATGCTTCGTGTGCTTCACTTATACATTTTGAGCTTGGATATTGGTTAGTCTATATTAATTGTAGAATGCTCCATAAACTTCACTTATATATTTTGGAGTATGAATAACACTATCATCTAAAGCGGGTTTGGAAGAGTGTCAACTTTAGGAACTAGTGATCCCGCTATTCCGAATGAGGAGTAAAATTTATATGCTCATAGATCATGAAAAGAATGCTTTATGTGATGGTAATATTGTTGAAATCATTCACGATGCTACTGAAAATTATTATGAGGGAGGAATACATGCTTGTAGGAGTGCAATAATATCAAGTTTTCCTCTCTATGTGCTTAAAGTTTTGAAGTTATACTTGTTTTGCCTTCCTATGCTAGTTGATTCTTGTTCCCATAAATTGTGTGCTCACAAAATCCCTAGGCATAGTAAGTGGGATAGGTTTAAATGTGCTAGTAATATTCTTCATGATGCTCTCTTTATGTTTCAATTCTTATCTTTTATATGAGCATCATTGAAATCATCATGCCTAGCTAAAAGGCATTAAAGAAAAGCGCTTGTTGGGAGACAACACAATATTTACCCTTATTGTTTTTGTGTGTTTACATGATTAAGATACTGTAGTAATCATGTTTTATAGCTTTTGTTTCAATAAACTGCCAAGTAAGACCTTTGGGAAGACTTGGGTGAAAGTTAATGTGATCTTGCTGTAAAAAACAGAAACTTTGCGCTCACGAGATTAGCTGCCATTTTTTTACAGAAGAGTGCTTTGGTCCTGATTCTTTTTGAAGAAGATTAATAGACAAATTCCTCACGTCCAAAAATTTATTTAATAATTTTTTGAGTAGCATAAGTATGGTTGGTGTTCAGATCATTACAGACTATTCTGTTTCTGACAGATTCTGTTTTCATTGCATAGTTTACTTGTTTTCAAGTTTCTATGGCTTATATTTCTCAATATGAATTGTAGAAATGATATGGTACAGTAGGAATTGTGTGAGAACAATTATGAGCCTTGTCTTTGACAGTACCAAAGTGAATGGTTTACTCTTTATCATACTAACCTATCTCACGAAGTTCCGTTAAGTTTTATGTGATTGAAGTTTTCAAGCTTTGGGTGAGATATCGATATGAGGACAATAAGGAGTGGAAAGACCCTAAGATTGGGGATGCCCAAGGCACCCCAAGGTAATACTCAAGGAAGACTCAAGCGCCTAAGCTTGGGGATGCCCCGGAAGGCATCCCCTCTTTCGTCTTCAAAATTATCGGTATACCTTACTCGGAGCTATATTTTTATTCGTCACATGATATGTGTTTTGCTTGGAGCATATTTTAAATTTTACTTGCTGTTTGAATAAAATCATTGGATCCGAATTATTAAATGAAAAAGAATCCTCCCATGGCTAGTTAATTATTTGACTACTCAGTGTCCTTCACTGTTATCTTTTGGAGTAGTTTGTCATTTACTCACATGCTTCACGTATATCCTATGAGTAAATGGTTGAATAATTGAATATCATAAATCTGAATTTATATATTTTTCATATGCTTATACCATGGGGAGTAATGACTTCACACAGAATAAGTATAGGTAGTAAACTCATTGAAAGTTAGCAAACATAGAATTGGTCACTTGAACAATTCATGAAAGAATATTGAAGGAAGAGAGATTTCACATATAAATATACTATCTTGGACATATTTTGTAATTGTGAGCACTCATTAAAATATGACATGCTAAAAGGTTGATGTCCGACAAGGAAGACAACATAATGGGTTATGTTTTCTTATATCCGAAATAAAGTATATTGTCTTGGATCATCCAACATGTTGAGCTTGCTTTTCTCCATCATGCTAGCCAAATTCTTTGCACCAAGTAGAAATACTACTTGTGCTTCCAAACATTCCTTAAACCAGTTTTGCCATGAGAGTCCACTATACCTACCTATGGATTGAGTAAGATCCTTCAAGTAAGTTGTCATCGGTGCAAGCAATAAAAATGCCCTCTAATATGTATGATCTATTAATGTGGAGAAAATAATCTTTATACGATCTTGTGATGTGGAAGAAATAAAAGCGACGGGCTGCATAATAAAGGTCCATATCATAAGTGGCAATATAAAGTGACGTTCTTTTGCATTAAGATTTTGTGCATCCAACCATAAAAGCGCATGATAGCCTTTGCTTCCCTCTGTGAAGGGCCTATCTTTTACTTTTATCTTTTACCTTATGCAAGAGTCATGGTGATCTTCACCTTTCCTTTTTACATTTTATCCTTTGGCAAGCACATTGTGTTGGAAAGATCCTGATATATATATATATATACATATATATATATATATATATATATATCCAATTGGATGTAAGTTATCATGAACTATTATTGTTGACATTACCCTTGAGGTAAAAGGCTGGGAGGCGAATCTATAAGCCCCTATCTTTCTCTGTGTCCGATTAAAACTTTGAACCCATAAATATCATGTGAGTGTTAGCATTGTGAAAGATTAAATGATAATTGAGTATGTGGAGTTTGCCAAATCAAAGCTCTGACATAGACCCTACCTAAAAATAAGATGATTTGCAATTGTTTGATGACTGAGAATATAGTTTGTTAGTTTCAAGAAAGTTTATGATCTACACTTTAACATGTGAATAGCTTGTTACTTGATCATGAAAAGTTTTATAATTTATGAAGTATTCATGATATTATATTAAGCTTGGGGATGCTGATACGTCTCCAACATATCTATAATTTATGAAGTATTCATGCTATTATATTATCCATCTAGGATGTTTTATATGCATTTATATGCTATTTTATATGATTTTTGGGATTAACCTATTAACCTAGAGCCCAATGCCATTTTCTGTTTTTTCGTTGTTTTTGAGTATCGCAGAAAAGGAAAACCAAACGGAGTCAAATTGACCTGAAACTTGATGGAGCTTATTTCTGGACCAGAAGAAGGCTAGGAAGTAAAAGAACCGGGCCAGAAGAGTCTCGGGCTGCCCACGAGGGTGGGGGCGCACCCACCCCCTGGGCGCCCCCCTGCCTCGTGGACAGCCCGGAGACCCCCCTGCCTTGTTCCCGACTCCAACACCTCTTATATAACCCAAAACTTCCAGAAAGAAACCTAGATCGGGAGTTCCGCCGCCAGAAGCCTCCGTAGCCACTGAAAACCAATCTAGGCCCTCTCCGGCACCCTGTCGGAGGGGGCCATCATCACCGGAGGGCATTGAGGAGGATCCCGGAGGGGCCATTTGTTGGGGAACGTAGTAATTTCAAAAAAAATCCTACGCACACGCAAGATCATGGTGATGCATAGAAACGAGAGGGGAGAGTCTGTCCACGTACCCTCGTAGACCGAAAGCGGAAGCGTTAGCACAACGCGGTTGATGTAGTCGTACGTCTTCACGATCCGACCGATCAAGTACCGAACGCACGGCACCTCCGAGTTCTGCACACGTTCAACTTGATGACGTCCCTCGAACTCCGATCCAGCCAAGCTTTGAGGGAGAGTTCCATCAACACCACGGTGTGGTGACGACGATGATGTTCTACCGATGCAGGGCTTCGCCTAAGCACCGCTACGATATTATCGAGGTGGATTATTGTGGAGGGGGCACCGCACACGGCTAAGAGATCCAACAAGTCAATTGTTGTGTCTCCAAGGGGTGCCTCCCTCCCCGTATATAAAGGAGTGGAGGAGGGGGAGGGGGCCGGCCACCCTAGGCGCGCCCCATGACCGGGAGTAGGACTCCCCCCTTCCATGTGGGAGTAGGAGAGGAGAGGGAAGGAGAGAGAGGGGAAAAGGAAAGGGGGGCGCCGCCCCCCCTCCTTGTCCAATTCGGACTGGGGGGAAGGGGCGCGCGGCTGCCCTTGGCCACCCCTTCTCTTGTCCACTAGGGCCCAATAGGCCCATTAGTCTCCCCGGGGGGTTCCGGTAACCCCCCGGTACTCCGGTATATGCCCGAAACTCCCCAAAACCTTTCCGGTGTCCGAACATAGTCGTCCAATATATCGATCTTTATGTCTCAACCATTTCGATACTCCTCGTCATGTCTGTGATCACATCCGGGGCTCCGAACTACCTTCGGTACATAAAAACACATAAACTCATAATATAACCGTCATCGAACTTTAAGCGTGCAGACCCTACGGGTTCGAGAACTAGGTAGACATGACCGAGACATGTCTCCGGTCAATAACCAATAGCGGAACCTGGATGCTCCTATTGGCTCCCACATATTCTACGAAGATCTTTATCGGTCAATCCGCATAACAACATACATTGTTCCCTTTGTCATCGGTATGTTACTTTCCCGAGATTCGATCGTCGGTATCTCAATACCTAGTTCAATCTCGTTACCGGCAAGTCTCTTTACTTGTTCCGTAATACATCATCCTGCAACTAACTCATTAGTTGTAATGCTTGCAAGGCTTATAGTGTTGTGCATTACCAAGTGGGCCCAGAGATACCTCTCCGACGATCGGAGTGACAAATCCTAATTTCGAAATACGCCAACCCAACAAGTACCTTCGGAGACACCTGTAGAGCACCTTTATAATCACCCAGTTACGTTGTGACGTTTGGTAACACAGAAAGTGTTCCTCCGGTAAACGGGAGTTGCATAATCTCATAGTCATAGGAACTTGTATAAGTCATGAAGAAAGCAATAACAACATACTAAACGATCAAGTGCTAAGATAACGGAATGGGTCAAGTCAATCACATCATTCTCCTAATGATGTGATCCCGTTAATCAAATTACAACTCTTTGTCTATGGCTAGGAAACATAACCATCTTTTGTTTAACGAGCTAGTCAAGTAGAGGCATACTAGTGACACTCTATTTGTCTATGTATTCACACATGTATCATGTTTCCGGTTAATACAATTCTAGCATGAATAATAAACATTTATTATGAAATAAGGAAATAAATAATAACTTTATTATTGCCTCTAGGGCATATTTTCTTCAGTCTCCCACTTGCACTAGAGTCAATAATCTAGTTCACATCACCATGTGATTTAACACCAATAGTTCACATCACCATGTGATTAACACCCACAGTTCACATCGTTATGTGACCAACACGCAAAGGGTTTACTAGAGTCAATAATCTAGTTCACATCGCTATGTGATTAACACCCAAAGAGTACTAACGTGTGATCATGTTTTGCTTGTGAGAGATGTTTAGTCTACGGGTCTGCCACATTCAGATCCGTATGTATTTTGCGAATTTCTATGTCAACAATGCTCTGCATGGAGCTACTCTAGCTAATTGCTGCCACTTTCAAAATGTATCCAGATTGAGACTTAGAGTCATCTGGATCAGTGTCAAAATTTGCATCAACATAACCCTTTATGATGAACCTTTTGTCACCTCCATAATCGAGAAACATATCCTTATTCCACTGAGGATAATTTTGACCGCTGTCCAGTGATCTACTCCTAGATCACTATTGTACTCCCTTGCTAAACTCAGTGTAGGGTATACAATAGATCTGGTACACAGCATGGCATACTTTATAGAAACTATGGCTGAGGCATAGGGAATGACTTTCATTTTCTTTCTATCTTCTGCCGTGGTCGGGCTTTGAGTCTTTACTCAATTTCACACCTTGTAACACAGGTAAGAACTCTTTCTTTGATTGTTCCATTTTGAACTACTTGAAAATCTAGTCAAGGTACTCATTGAAAAAAAACTTATGAAGCGTCTTGATCTATCTCTATAGATCTTGATGCTCAATATGTAAGTAGCTTCACCGAGGTTTTAATTTGAAAAACTATTTTCAAACACTCCTTTATGCTTTCCAGAAAATTCTACATTATTTTTGATCAACAATATGTCATTCACATATACTTACCAGAAATGTTGTAGTGCTCCCACTCACTTTCTTGTAAATACAGGTTTCACCACAAGTCTGTATAAAACCATATGCTTTGATCACTTTATCAAAGCATATATTCCAACTCCGAGATGCTTGCACTAGTCCATAGATGGATCGCTGGAGCTTGCTCACTTTGTTAGCACCTTTAGGATCGACAAAACCTTCTGGTTGCATTATATACAACTCTTCTTTAAGAAATCCATTAAGGAATATAGTTTTGACATCCATTTGCGAGATTTCATAAAATGCGGCAACTGCTAACATGATTGAGACAGACTTTTAAGCATCGAAATGAGTGAGAAAACCTCATCGTAGTCAACACCTTGAACTTGTCGAAAACATTTCGCGACAATTCGAGCTTTGTAGATAGTAACACTACTATCAGCGTCCGTCTTCCTCTTGAAGATCCATTTATTCTTAACGACTCGCTGATCATCGGGCAAGTCAATCAAAGTCCATACTTTGTTCTCATACATGGATCCCATCTCAGATTTCATGGCCTTAAGCCATTTTGCGGAATCTGGGCTCATCATTGCTTCCTCATAGTTTGTAGGTTCATCATGGTCTAGTAACATGACTTCCAGAAAGGATTGCCGTACCACTCTGGTGCGTATCTCACTCTGGTTGACCTACGCGGTTTGGTAGTAACTTGATCTGAAGTTACATGATCATCATCATTAGCTTTCTCACTTATTGGTGTAGGAGTCACAAAAACAGATTTCTGTGATGAACTACTTTCCAATAAGGGAGCAGGTACAGTTACCTCATCAAGTTCTACTTTCCTCCCACTCACTTCTTTCGAGAGAAACTCCTTCTCTAGAAAGGATCCATTCTTAGCAATAAATATCTTGCCTTTGGATCTGTGATAGAAGGTGTACCCAACAGTTACTTTTGGGTATCCTATGAAGACGCACTTCTCCAACTTGGGTTTGAGGTTATCAAGATGAAACTTTTTCACATAAGCATCGCAACCCCAAACTTTAAGAAATGACATCTTAGGTTTCTTGCTAAACCACAGTTCATACGGTGTCGTCTCAATGGATTTAGATGGTGCCCTATTTAATGTGAATGCAGTTGTCTCTAATGCATAACCCCAAAACGATAGTGGTAAATCGGTAAGAGACATCATAGATTGCACCATATCTAATAAAGTACGGTTACGATGTTCGGACACACCATTACGCTGTGGTGTTCCAGGTGGCGTGAGTTGCGAAACTATTCTGCATTGTTTCAAATGAAGACCAAACTCGTAACTCAAATATTCTCCTCCACGATCAGATCATAGAAACTTTATTTTCTTGTTACAATGATTTTCCACTTCACTCTGAAATTATTTGAACTTTTCAAATGTTTCAGATTTATGTTTCATCAAGAAGATATACCCATATCTTACTCAAATCATCTGTGAAGGTCAAAAAATAATGATACATGCCGCGAGCCTCAACACTCATCGGACTGCATACATCAATATGTATTATTTCCAACAAGTCCGTTGCTCGCTCCATTGTTCCGAAGAACGGAGTCTTAGTCATCTTGCCCATGAGGCATGGTTCGCAAGCATCAACTGATTCATAATCAAGTGATTCCAAAAGCCTATCAACATGGATTTTCTTCATGCGCTTTACACCAATATGACCTAAACGCGGTGCCGCAAATAAGTTGCACTATCATTATTAACTTTGCATCCTTTGGCTTCAATATTATGAATATGTGTATCACTGTGATCGAGATTCAATAAACCATTCACCTTGGGTGTACGACCATTGAAGGTTTTATTCATGTAAACAGAACAACAATTATTCTCTGACTTTAAATGAATAACCATATTGCAATAAACATGATCAAATCATATTCATGCTTAACGCAAACACCAAATAACATTTATTTAGGTTCAACACTAATCCCGAAAGTATAGGGAGTGTGCGATGATGATCATATCAATCTTGAAACCACTTCCAACACACATCGTCACTTCACCCTTAACTAGTCTCTGTTCATTCTACAACTCCCGTTTCGAGTTACTAATCTCAACAACTGAACTAGTATCAAATACTAAGGGGTTGCTATAAACACTAGTAAAGTACACAATCAATAACATGTATATCAAATATACCTTTGTTCACTTCGCCATCCTTCTTATCCGCCAAATACTTGGGGCAGTTCTGCTTCCAGTGACCAGTCCCTTTTGCAGTAGAAGCACTTAGTCTCAGGCTTAGGTCTAGACTTGGGCTTCTTCACTTGAGAAGCAACTTGCTTGTCGTTCTTCTTGAAGTTCCCCATCTTCCCTTTGCCCTTTTCTTGAAACTAGTGGTCTTGTCAACCATCAACACTTGATGCTTTTCTTGATTTCTACCTTCGTCGATTTCAGCATCACGAAGAGCTTGGGAATCGTTTCCGTTATCCCTTGCATATTATAGTTCATCACGAAGTTCCAGTAACTTGGTGATAGTGACTAGAGAACTCTGTCAATCACTATCTTATCTGGAAGATTAACTCCCACTTGATTCAAGTGATTGTAGTACTCAAACATTCTGAGCACATGCTCACTAGCTAAGCTATTCTCCTCCATCTTGTAGGCAAAGTGCTTGTTAAAGGTCTCATACCTTTCGACATGGGCATGAGTCTGAAATACTAATTTCAACTCTTGGAACATCTCATATGCTTCGTGGCGTTCAAAACGTCCATGAAGCCCCGATTCTAAGCCGTAAAGCATGGTGCACTAAACTATAAAGTAGTCATCATATCGAACTCGCCAAACGTTCATAACATCTGCATCTGCTCCTGCAATCGGTCTGTCACCTAGCGGTGCATCAAGGACATAATTCTTCTGTGCAGCAATGAGGATAATCCTCAGATCACGGATCCAATCCGCATCATTGCTACTAATATCTTTCAACTTAGTTTTTCTCTAGGAACATATCAAAATAAACGGAACAACGGCACGAGCCATCTATCTACAACAAACATAGACATGCAAAATACTATCAGGTACTAAGTTCATGATAAATTTAAGTTCAATTAATCATATTACTTAAGAACTCCCAATTATATAGACATCCCTCTAATCATCTAAGTGATCACGTGATCCAAATCAACTAAACCATAACCGATCATCACGTGAAATGGAGCAGTTTTCAATGGTGAACATCACTATGTTGATCATATCTACTATATGATTCACGCTTGACCTTTCGGTCTCAGTGTTCCGAGGCCATATCTGCATATGCTAGGCTCGTCAAGTTTAACCTGAGTATTCTACATGTGCAAAACTGACTTGCACCCATTGTAGATGGACGTAGAGCTTATCACACCCGATCATCACGTGGTGTCTGGGCACGACGAACTTTGGCAACGGTGCATACTCAGGGAGAACACTTTTATCTTGAAATTTAGCTAGAGATCATCTTATAATGCTACCGTCAATCAAAGCAAAATAAGATGCATAAAAGATAAACATCACATGCAATCAATATAAGTGATATGATATGGTCATCATCATCTTGTGCCTTTGATCTCCATCTCTGAAGCACCGTCATGATCACCATCGTCACCGGCGTGACACCTTTGATCTCCATCGTAGCATCGTTGCCGTCTCGCCAACTATTGCTTCTACGACTATCGCTACCGCTTAGTGATAAAGTAAAAGCATTATAGGGCAATTGCATTGCATACAATAAAGCGACAACCATATGTCTCCTCCCAGTTGCCGATAACTCGGTTACAAAACATGATCATCTCATACAATAAAATATAGCATCATGTCTTGACCATATCACATCACAACATGCCCTGCAAAAACAAGTTAGACGTCCTCTACTTTGTTGTTGCAAGTTTTACGTGGCTGCTACGGGCTGAGCAAGAACTGATCTTACCTACGCATCAAAACCACAACGATAGTTCGTCAAGTTAGTGTTGTTTTAACCTTCTCAAGGACCGAGCGTAGCCACACTCGGTTCAACTAAAGTTGGAGAAACTGACACCCGCCAGCCACCTGTGTGCAAAGCACGTCGGTAGAACCAGTCTCGCGTAAGCGTACGCGTAATGTCGGTCCGGGCCGCTTCATCCAACAATACCACCGAACCAAAGTGTGACATGCTGGTAGGCAGTATGACTTGTATCGCCCACAACTCACTTGTGTTCTACTCGTGCATATAACATCAATGCATAAAACCAGGCTCTGATGCCATTGTTGGGGAACGTAGTAATTTCAAAAAAATTCCTACGCACACGCAAGATCATGGTTATGCATAACAACAAGAGGGGAGAGTGTGTCCACGTAGCCTCGTAGACCAAAAGCGGAAGCGTTAGCACAACGCGGTTGATGTAGTCGTGCGTCTTCACGATCCGACCGATCAAGTACCTAACGCACCGCACCTCCGAGTTCTGCACACGTTCAACTCGATGACGTCCCTCGAACTCCAATCCAGCTGATCTTTGAGGGAGAGTTTCGTCAGCATGACGGCGTGGTGACGATGATGATGTTCTACCGACGCAGGGCTTCGCCTAAGCACCGCTACGATATTATCGAGGTGGATTATGGTGGAGGGGGGCGCCGCACACGGCTAAGAGATCAATTATTGTGTCTCCAAGGGGTGCCTCCCTCCCCGTATATAAAGGAGTGGAGGAGGGGGAGGGGGTCGGCCACCCTAGGCGCGCCCCATGAGGAGTCCTACTCCCACCGGGAGTAGGACCCCCCCTTCCATGTGGGAGTAGGAGAGGAGAGGGAAGGAGAGAGGGGGAAAGGAAAGGGGGGCGCCGCCCCCCTCCTTGTCCAATTCGGACTGGGGGGGAGGGGGCGCGCGGCTGCCCTTGGCCGCCCCTTCTCTTCTCCACTAGGGCCCAATAGGCCCATTAGTCTCCCCGGGGGGTTTCGGTAACCCCCCGGTACTCCGGTATATGCCCGAAACTCCCCGAAACCATTCCGGTGTCCGAACATAGTCGTCCAATATATCGATGTTTACGTCTCGACCATTTCGAGACTCCTAGTCATGTCCATGATCACATCCGGGACTCTGAACTACCTTCAGTACATCAAAACACATAAACTCATAGTATAACCGTCATCGAACTTTAAGCGTGCGGACCCTACGGGTTCGAGAACTATGTAGACATGACCGAGACATGTCTCCGGCAAATAACCAATAGCGGAACCTGGATGCTCATATTGGCTCCCACATATTCTACGAAGATCTTTATCGGTTAAACCGCATAACAACATACGTTGTTCCCTTTGTCATCGGTATGTTACTTTCCCGAGATTCGATCGTCGGTATCTCAATACCTAGTTCAATATCGTTACCGGCAAGTCTCTTTACTCATTCCGTAATACATCATCCTGCAACTAACACATTAGTTGTAATGCTTGCAAGGCTTATAGTGATGTGCATTACCGAGTGGGCCCAGAGACACCTCTCCGACGATCGGAGTGACAAATCCTAATCTCGAAATACGCCAACCCAACAAGTACCTTCGGAGACACCAGTAGAGCACCTTTATAATCACCCAGTTATGTTGTGACATTTGGTAGCACACAAAGTGTTCCTCCGGTAAACGGGAGTTGCATAATCTCATAGTCACAGGAACTTGTATAAATCATGAAGAAAGTAATAGCAACATACTAAACGATCAAGTGCTAAGCTAACGGAATGGGTCAAGTCAATCATATCATTCTCCTAATGATGTGATCCCGTTAATCAAATAACAATTCTTTGTCTATGGCTAGGAAACATAACCATCTTTTGATTAACGAGCTAGTCAAGTAGAGGCATACTAGTGACACTCTATTTGTCTATGTATTCACACATGTATCATGTTTCCGGTTAATACAATTCTAGCTTGAATAATAAACATTTATCATGAAATAAGGAAATAAATAATAACTTTATTATTGCCTCTAGGGCATATTTCCTTCACCATTATTGTCATGAAGGCCGATGACCAGAGGGGGAACCTCTCCCCATCTAGGGGGAGGCCATGGAGGAGGAAGCACAATGGGGAGAACCTCTCCTCCTCTCTCTTGGTGGCACCGGAGTGCCATCGAGAGGGGAATCATCGTCGCGGTGATCATCTTCATCAACATCAACATCACCATCATCATCTCTTTTACGCGGTCCACTCTCCCGCACCCCGCTGTAATCCCTACTTGAACATGGTGCTTTATGCCACATATTATGATCCAATGATGTGTTGCCATCCTATGATGTTTTGAGTAGATATCTTTTGTCTTTGGGTTGATTGATGATCTAGATTGGTACGAGTTGTATGTTTTATTTTGGTGTTGTCCTATGGTGCCCTCTGTGTCACGCAAGCGTGAGGGATTCCCGGTATAGGGTGTTGCAATACGTTTATGATTCACTTATAATGGGTTGCGTGAGTGACTGAAACACAAACCCGAGTAAGGGGGTTGTTGCGTATGGGATAAAGAGGACTTGATGCTTTAATGCTATGGTTGGGTTTTACCTTAATGATCTTTAGTAGTTGCGGATGCTTGCTAGAGTTCCAATGATAAGTGCATATGATCCAAGAAGAGAAAGTATGTTATCTTATGCCTCTCCCTCATATGAAATTGCAATGACGACTATCGGTCATGTTAACAATTGCCTAGGACAATTCCGCACACCGATCCACCATTATTTCACACTCGCTATTTATAATATTTAGTAATATATTCTAACTTTATGATAACATCACCTACTTTCATGTTTTAGCTCTCTGATATCATGCAAAGTTATCCACTTCATACCCATAACATAGTTTTATTTCTCATTGCTAGTTGGAAGCAAACGTTCGGTGTACGTAGACATATCAGTGGCAGATAGGGCTTGAGAGAATATTGATCTTACCTTTAGCTCCTTGTGGGTTCGACACTCCATACTTATCACTTCCACCTTTGGAAATTGCTACGGTGATTCCCTGCACTTGGGGATTATCAATGTATTACGAAACGGGTAAAGAGACTTGCCGGTAACGAGATTGAACTAGGTATGTAGATACCGATGATCGAATCTCGGGCAAGTAACATACCGATAGACAAAGGGAATAACGTATGTTGTCATAACAGTTCGACCGATAAAGATATTCGTTGAATATGTAGGAGCCAATATGAGCATCCAGGTGCCGCTATTGGTTATTGACCGGAGAAGTGTCTCGGTCATGTCTACATAGTTCTCGAACCCGTAGGGTCCGCACGCTTAACGTTCGATGACGATATAGTATTATCTGAGTTTTGTGATTTGGTGACTGAATGTTGTTTGGAGTCCCGGATGAGATCACGGACATGCCGAGGAGTCTCGAAATGGTCGAGAGGTAAAGATTGATATATAGGACGATGGTATTCGGACACCGGAAGTGTTCCGGAGGGTATCGGGTACTTATCGGGTCACCGGAAGGTGTTTCGGGTATCCCCGACAATCCTATGGGCCATATGGGACTTGTGAAGGAACACACCAGCCCACAAGGGGCTGGTGCGCCATATAAGGCAATAGGAGGAGGAGAAGAAAAGGGGGAAAGGGAAAGGAAAGTGTGGATTAGGACTCCCACTTCCTTCTCTCACCCCCTCTTTCCTTCCCGTTCATGCATACATGGAAAGGGGGCGTAGGGCAAAGCAGGGCCCCTATGTAACGCCCTGGACACACCCGCCAGTAATGGTCAGTGCTTCCCTACACACCTTCACTCCCTCAAGGTTTCCTTCTTCCTCAGCTTTATTCAGCAAAGCAGTCAATCCTTCAGTACACAACAAAAACAAATAAGACGACAATGGCCGCCTTGTCTCAAGCCTCTAGACGGTTTAAAAGACGTAAATGATATTCCATTGTACTAACACATTGCATAACCAGTTTATCCCACTCTTCACGGAATCCCAATTTCAGCAGAATACCTTCCAGAAACGGCCATTCAACTCGGTCATAGGCCTTATGCATGTCCAGCTTCACCGCACACCACCCATTATGGCCATTTCTCTTGTTCTTTATCGCATGAAAACTTTCATAAGCTACCAAGACATTGTATGTGATAAGACGCCCATGAACAAAAACACTCTGCATTGGGCTAATAATGCCTGGTAAAAAAAATTCTAGCCTTGCTACTAGTATCTTTGCGATTACCGTGTAAACAACATTGCATAGACTGATAGGCCAGAGCTGGGTCACTTTATCCGGAGATTTTTTCTTTCGTGATCAAAACTATAGCAGTGTCATTCCACCCCGGTGGGATTATACCTGAATTGACGTCCTTCAACACTTCATCAACAAGATCTTCTCCAAGCATGGGACAAAACCTCCTATAAAATACTATGTGCAAGTCAACCGGTCCTAGGGCCTTCAGATCGCCAATATCGAACAATGCCTTCTTGACCTCTTCGACCGACTAAGGAGCTAGCAAAGCATTATTCATGTCTTGTGTTGCTATTCTTTTAACCAGATCAAGAACATCAACTTCAGCTATGAATAAATTGGGAAAGTACTACATAATATGGTCACTAATTTTAGCCGTACCTTAACGCCAAACTCCTGTGTCATCAAGAAACTTCTTTATACAATTTCATTTCTTTCTTGACGTGGCCGCATTGTGAAAAAAAAATCATGTTTCTATCGCCATGTAACAACCATTCTGCCTTGCCTATTTGAAGCCAGAAGATCTCCTCTTACTCCATAATTTTCTTGAACAGAAGAAGAAATTCCTTCTGCCTAACAATGTGATCAGGAGACAAAACCCTACATCTAAGTTTCTCAAGTTCTGTTTTCAATTTACCCACCTGCTTCTTCGGGTATTTTAAGACATCTTTGCCCCACTGGTGCAAATCTGCATGTACCGCCTTCGTCCTATCAGCCAAGGACACGGTCCCAGACCAGCTAACTTTGTTTTTTCCCACGTCGTATTAACGATTTAGTTCGATGTTTCTTCACGTAAGCAACGGGCCTCAAGCTTTTTGCAGGACGATTTCTGAGCTGAGATCCATCATAATACTCCGTTTCCAACAACAGTGGCTGATGATCAGAGTGCACATGGTGCTCGTGAACAACCGCCGACAATGGAAACTTTGTTGACCATCCCTCATTGCCTACTGTCTGATCCAGTCTCTCCTGGATATCACCACGTCTCCATGTAAAATGATCTCCCCAAAACTCAACTCCGTCGAGGCCACATACAAATACTCAGTCACTAAAATCTTGAAGCACACAGGTGGTCGAGGATTCCCACCTTTCTTATCACTTGGCATTAGAATTTCATTGAAATCTCATCTTACTAGGCATGGACCTGCAACATCTCCCTTAAGCTCTCGAAGATAGTGCCAAGACAAATGACGCGGGTCCCAAGCTGGTTCTCCATAGAACCCGGTCAACCGCCAATCTAGCTTGTCCCCTTTCATAAGTAGAACATTAATAAAATTTGGTGGCATATAGTTCAAAACCAATTCCTTCTCATTATTATAAAACAAAACGAGGCCACAAGAGCGACCGTCACTTTCAATAACATGAAGGGAATCGAACCCTAACTTAATCCTCAACGCAATTGCCTTAACTTTGTTTATGTGAGATTCAGAGAAAATATCACATTCGCTCTAACCCGCCCTTGAAGATCCAATAGCTCATGTATTGCCGTCATTGAGAGCATGTCGCGACAATTCCAAGAAAGCACTTTCATTATTGCTGACAATCGATGCAACAAGGAACTCCGAAGGAAAAAACTCTCGGCGACAGGAGCCGTTGGAGGACGGCAAACCCCAACTATTCTTGCTAGGGGACAACAACTCTATAGAGAAGTCTCCTTGTCAGATCATCAAGACCAGCGGACTCCAATAGACAGGGGCCATCGAGACGACAAGGAACGTCAAAGAGAAACTCTCGGTCGCCTAGCCGACCGAAGGACAACAACCCCTAGCCTTCTTTGTTAGGGGACAACAAGTCAAGAGAGGAGAACCCTCGCTAGATCATCCACATAGTTTCACGAAGAAACTAGCAAGCCAACAGCCACCGGCGGCGATGCGGCCGACGGCGATTTGATAGCAACAAGGAACGAAGGCGATCCCATATGTTGAACACATCTATCGACAGAATACGACAAGACGACGGGAATTGATGAATCGATTCATTGCAACGTACATATAATCTTTTATTTTCAATTTAATAATGCGTTGGCATGGTTATGAACTCAAGACCTCTTAGTTGGAATACCATATTAAAATCATGCTCCAACCAACTCATTCAGAAGTACGAACTGATGAAGAGAGACGGGCAATATATTTCAATAATTGTAGCAGCATTTTAATTTAATCAATATATGGGCTGGTGTTTTCTAAAAAAACCCCTTTTGGCCAAAAAAAAAGACCCCAGACGATTTTTCTTCCCTTGAACTGTCCCGGACGATCTTCAACCAGCAGCTCATCCGCCACCGCAGAAATCACGAGGCAACTCATGAGCGTCCGTCGTCCTCTTCCGGTCTTCCCCAATCACATCCCATCCCAACCCAATAAACGAGAATTCCGTAAATGCCCCCTGGTTCCGAGGCGTCAACCCTTCGCCTAAAAACACCTTTTCTCCCTACCCTCCACCCCCCCTCTTCCGCCCGCGGCGGCTCAAACTTAAACCCTAGAGCCGCTCCCCTCCTCGCCTCCTCAGCGCTCGCCATCCGATTCGCCAGTCCCCAATCCCCCCAGGGAGGAGCTTCCGCGAAGGCAAGTACGCCCACACGTATCTTCGGCTTCCGGTCCCGCGTGCCTCGCCTTTGCGCTTCATTCCGTGCCCGAAACGCGAGAATTTTTTTGGGGCGTTTTTCCTTTCATTTGTGGGTGGAGATTAGCAGGTGCTTCGTGATGGATTCGTCAGCATTTTTTGAAGAATTTTTTTTCGTTCTTCCTCTTGCAGGTCCGCTGCTGCGGTCATGGCTCGCGTCTACGTGGGGAATCTGGATCCGCGCGCCACTGCACGCGAGATCGAGGACGAGTTCCGCGTGTTTGGGGTTCTCAAGAGGTGAGATGCCTGTGACTTTGTTTAACAATTCTGAAGCTAGCAGTACGGTGCATACCCTTGCTTATTTTCACGAGTTTGGTGTGATATAACTACTTGCTTGCCTGTAGACATGCTAAGTTGTAGTTTCACATTTCATGTTCAGCTGGTGACTAGCTCGTCTGCTAAAAGTATACGTGCCAAGTATGTTGGTATGCTGGCTATTTGCTAAGCCTGATTTTAGTGCATGATTCGTGTGAAATTCAGAGTTGAGACCATCTCTTGGTGAACATGATGCAGCTTTCTGTTTGAGGAATAGAAGCTTTTATGTATAATTATTGCTTGGTCGCTTGTTTTGCCTTTAGTTTGTTTCTTCGCTCACATTGTAAAATTTCCCTGATAAATAACAGTTTATGTTACTGCATTTTGTGATTTTTTTTAATTTAAGTTCAACGGGCCATGCATGTACAGGTCTTCTATAGCTTATTTTGGATTACCATATGCTAAAGGGATATAATGTGGTACAAGTTAATAGGCAAATATGAAAACAGTGAAGGTTAGAAAAGTAAGAAATGGATATAAGAGATGTAGAGGCAACATTAAGTGATGTTATGTGTGGGTGCAGATGATGGTATCATCGTAGTAGTTCTAAAGCACATGCAGCATAGTTAGGTTGGACTGCCAGTGATGCCTTTTCACTTAGAACTACCAACAGTTAATGTGGGAACTACCGCAGGGCTCAGTTGTACATTTTTGAACTCAACAGTCAAGAGTATCTCATTATTTTGAACTTCTTGTCTACTGGTTAAAGGGTTATATGTCTCATCTTTTCCCCTAAGTTATTGTTGTATTTCTGAATGTATCAATCTGGTGGATCTTGTATTTGCGTGGCAAAGAGTTATGTTGTTTCTGCTTTTTCATTAGTTGCTGGCTTGCTGTTGATTAGGTTGATTTTAAGTTAACAACTGCGGTAACAATGATGTTCCGGTTACTTCCTATATGTTTTTGTGCGTGCGGAAATGGGATCGATTGGTTTTGACTTGACTTGTTTTCGTTGCAGTGTGTGGGTTGCTAGAAAGCCGCCAGGATTTGCTTTCATTGACTTCGATGAGACCAGGGACGCAAAGGATGCAATTCGTGAATTGGATGGTAATAATATGATAATCATATTTTTTTATGTTGATTCTGTATCACTATCTCCATAAGTTAGTAGATTCATGAGTCTAGTTGAGAAAATATTAACGGGGATCATTTCGTGGTTGGCCATTGATCCTTAACCTCGTCCTGATAAGTTCACTAATCACTTGTCTAGAATCTCATACAACTGACAAGTAAATTTTTTGTAGTCTATTTGGCCTAGCTAGCTCATTTTTTGGCTGGTGATGCTAGTGAATTCAGGCCTGTACTGGTGGGATTCATATTGAATGGTCTGATGTATAATCCTTTGTGTTGCCTTTTCAGAGATTAACTCCTGTCCATCAAAGGAAAAAGCCAAAACAAAGAACTGTATTTGCACTGAAACCTAGAAATATATTAGCCCTGTACTTGAAAACCATGAATTGCGACCATGACCAGGAACTAATAACTGATCAGTATCTGTAATCCTGTAGCAATGTACTCCCTCCGTCCCAAAATATAAGAACGTTTTTACACTAGCATAGTGTCAAAAACGTTCTTATATTTTGGGACAGAGGGAGTATATTAATATGTCCTATCCAGTCAGCAAGCACACTTACATGTTGGCTATAGCATGACTGCGGATGGCTAAGATAATCACGCTGCAGTACACTATAACTGCTTTTGTTTACTGGGACTGGCAAGCATTATCATGTGCATTTCCTTAAAAATAAAGAAACTTGGATGACCTTGGTAAACAGCTACCTTATAAATCATAAAATGTTCAACTCAGTTTGAACTAGAAACATGTTCAACTCAGTTTGAACTTGAAACTGCTAAGACTTGTGAGTTCTACTTTTTATTTTAAGGTCTCTTAGATTTGAGCAAGTTCCAATATCATTGTATGATGACCACTTGATCAGCAACATATTAGACATTTTTGTTATTGGCGATTGGACTTCTGTTATGCTTTAGCTGTTATGGAGTCGTCTGTATGTCTGAACATTCATGAATTTGTGACTATGACAATCGTGCTGATTATGCTGTGCTAATAGGCAAGAATGGGTGGAGAGTTGAGCTGTCAACAAAATCTGGTAGTGGCCGTGGCCGAGAACGTGAACGCTCTGGAGGTTCTGATATGAAGTGCTATGAGTGTGGTGAAAGTGGCCACTTTGCACGAGAATGTCGCCTACGGATTGGTTCTGGGGGCCTGGGTAGCGGAAGACGCCGCAGCCGAAGCCCGAGGCACCGCAGCCGTAGCCGTAGCCCAAGATACCGCAGGAGCCCAAGCTATGGCAGAAGGTATGCCCTCCGCTCACAAGTAAATTATGTTTTAGGCATGGACATGTGTTATCTGTCATTATAAATATATACTCCCTCCGTCCGGTAAAGAGTGTACATCTAGAAATTTTAGGACAAATTATGGAGTTGAGTAAAAAATGCATTGGAAAGGTGCAAGCCACCATCTCTCCCCTCTTTAATTACCCAACCCCCAATGAGCTAAGTGCATGTACCGTGTGATGAGAGATATGTTTTCCCACTTTGAAGTGCATTGGGAAGATAGGGGTACACTCTTTTGTGGACAAATTTTGAAGCTAGATGTACACTCTTCACCGGACGGAGGGAGTAGGCTTGAAGAACAAAGGAAGAATATCTTGTGAGATATTGTTTGTGAAAGTTCTAATTTTGACCTAGTAATATTTCTCAGTACATGTGAAGTCAATTCTTCAATTTCTGATTCTTACTTACCCAAGTCCTATGTCATTTACTTCTGTGTTGGACTGTTGGTAAAGTGGTCTAATGTTTCCCTTTTCGTTTTGTCTGCTACAATTTCATCGGCTTTGTCCGTAGGTCAGAAACATAAAATGTGAAGAACCATTTGTACATTAACAGATGGAACAAATTACTGACAATTGCCTTGCTGTAGTAGTATGATCTCTTACTAATACTTTAGCAGCTGTGTGCTCAATGCTTTTATCTTTACCTGATTCAGGAGCTACAGCCCACGGGATCGGTCTCCCAGGAAGCGAAGTTACAGCAGGTCTCCACCGCCTGCCCGTGCGCGAAGCACCAGCAGGTCTCCACCGCCTGCCCGTGGGCGAAGCATCAGCAGGTCACCGCCGCCTGCCCGTGCGCGAAGCATCAGCAGGTCACCTCCGCCTCCTCGCGACAGAAGCATCAGCAGGTCACCACCGCCTCCTCGTGCCAGAAGCATCAGCAAGTCACCACCGCCTGCCCGTGAACGGAGCTATAGCAGGTCCCCAGCACAGCCACCCCAGCGTGAGGAGTCCCCTTATGCTGATAACGCGTGAGCACTTGGTTCCACAATGCTGGAAGTGTTGGGGGGTGGGGGCCTCCGCTTGTTTCCTTGAATGTTTTGGTATGACTATTGAATGGCCAGGCGGCCGAGTATTGTTCTTCCTTGGCATTTGTGTTCTTTTGCTGCTGATACAATTGCGGAAGCGGGATTTCTCTTGACTGGATGACTCTAGCGTATGTAGTTGGTCTTAAGACAAGATATGTTTTCTTTTTCTTTAACATTTGTACTGTTTGATTATTCGGATGCCGTGCATGGATTTTTATGTGCTGATGAAACTGTTTCTTGAATCTTAATGTGTCACCGTCTTGTTACGTTTTTGTTCTCTAGAGCCACTATTACGCAGTCATATAAACCTTTCATGATCCTGATGACTATCTAGGCAGGTACTAGCATGGAACGAACATTGAAAAGATTCTACATCATGATCTGTAGCTAAAAGCAATGCTTCACGGCAGCTGTTGCTGTTTAAGGTTTGTGAGGACGTCCCGTTTCTATGGCGTGGCTGTTCTGGCCAGTGTTTGGAGTGGACTGTTCGGACATCTTTTTGGCATCGAACACCGGTACATAATTTTGATTTTTTGCCGTCCAACACCGGTCCACAATTTTGTCAGGATAGGTCCGCATGTTTGAAATCCCACATCTTTTGCCGTCCAACGCCGGTCCACAATTTTGTCTGGATAGATTAGCATGTCTGAAATCCCACAAAACAGAAGTAAACACAGCGGAGGGTTGCAGATGTTCGGATCTCCTTCATGTCGAACTCTGACACGCTTGGTCCACTTAAAATACCTCATCCAAAGAGGGCACGGTGTTGCAGATGCCCGGCTTCATTGTGCCTGTTTTGCCAAAAAGTAAAATAAAATTAAAAGCTTCAAAAAATATCAAAAAATGCATATGCATGTTCGTCAAGTATGTAAAAAGTTTCATCAGGTGATTCGGTTATTTGCATGCTACACAAAAAAGATAAATATCTAGCCCAAAAACAACAAAGATAAAGCCCATTCTATTTTGTGCATTTATCTTTTTTGTATACATTACGTGCAAACATATACTCCCTCCGTTCTAAAATAGATGATCCAACTTTGTACTAAAGTTAATATAAAGTTGAGTCATTAATACAAAGTTAATATACTCCCTCCTTTCTAAAAAGATAAATATTCATGACATTTTATACGTGTATACTACAAAAATACATCTATGTATACTTATTTTTCAGATTTTTTCAATATGTGAAAATAGTATTTTTGCTAAAAAAAGAGCTCTATGGAGCCCGGCCCCGCAATGCTTTTTCGATCCGAAGCACCTTTTTCCCATTCCATCTCTCTTTACTGTGCTTTATATCTACTCCGTCGTTGACCGACTCCTCTGTTGTATCACCCCGACCGCCGCCCACGCCTTCCCGGACCTCCACCGCTTCACCCAGGCGCTTTGCCCGCCTTCCCCTACATTGTCATCCCACCTTAGATCTGGCCGCATCCCAGGTATCCCCGCTATCTGTCGACGCCATCCATGGCGGTCACCAGGCCCGACAAATGTTTGATCAAATGCCATAGCCAATTTTTCTGAAGCTCGTTGTTTACTTTGAATCAAACACGATGGATTTGGATGGGGAGTACTTCCACATCGAGTTCATTGAGTCGTCTTTGTCGGATGAGGAGGAATATGAGCATGGAAACAACCATGATGAGAGCGGTTCTTGCAGGGGCAATGCGTGCGTCTGAGCATGTTCTCAACTACAAGGGTTCAACAAAAGGACATCGGCTGTTGAACCGGAATAACACACGGGGGCATCTGTTGCTGGCCGGCAGCTGTTTTGCCCCCGATGTGTTATTCAAGCCCTATTACGTCTTCATTTTCAAATGCGACGACAAGTGTTTGATCGTATCTACCGTGGTGTCCGAGCCTGTGATGATCATATCACCCTGAAGTAGGAATCATTGAGTTTTGTGTGCTGCAGTGAGGTTGCTTTCCTATGGCATGGTCACAAATTTGTGCGATGAGTACCTCTGGATGTCTGAAAGCACATATCTCGAAGCCATGGTCAAATTTGATACTGTAGTGGTGAAGGTGTTTGGACGAAGTACTTGAAAGAACCAACTCCTGCAGACACTGCAAAACCCATGGCAATTGGAGAAGAAAGAGGGTTTTCTAGGTATGCTCGGATCCCTAAATTGCATGCGATGGGAATGAAAAAACTGCGGTATGCAGAACAAGGGCAATACCAAGGCCATTGCAAAAAGCCCACCATCATTCCTGAAGCAGTTGCATCCCATGACATCTAGATTTAGCGCTCTTTCTTTGGCATGCCTGGGTCTACAATGACATCAACGTGTTGCAGTGGTGTCCATTATTTGCAAGGTTGTGTACTATCTTTGTTTAGTTAAGACCATATATCTGAATCAATGGATAAAAAAAAGATATCACTTTGCCCAAAGTCAAGAATATGTTATAAAGGATGTCGAGAGGGCATTTGAAGTGCTCCAAGCCCGCTCTGCAGTTATTCGCGGACCTGCCAAACTATGGGATCTAAAGACATTGTGGGAGGTGATGACAGATTGTGTGAACATGCACTACATGATTATGGGATGAGGGTGATGGGGTTCACCATCGTCTGCATTTTCAAAATATGGGTGACCTATCCAAACTTTTAGAGCAGAATCCGATGACATTTGAGGATTTTATGCAGACACACCATCAAATTCGACATTGAGAAACTCATGAGCCGCTGCAAAATGTTCTGGTTGAGCATTTTGGGTGTTTTATATGCACTAGAATGTGTGCCCGACTGATATGAAATCAAACTTGAACTATTTTATTTCAAAAATTTACATTTTGATTGTAACATTTTAATTGAATTATTCTTGCTTTGAAATATTTATCTTCCAGTTGCTTAAGAATTGTGCTATTTTATCTTTGATTCTTTTGAGTAGTCCGGGTACAAGAAGAAATGGCTAGGAATGGACATTTGATGACTTTGGTTGGATGATCTCTGCCCTTAGGACATCTCAAACACCGCCCCCAAAACGGACATATTATTTTATTCACGAACACGTCCGCAGACAATGATACGGGAATAGGCCATCCAACGCCGCCCCAAACCTCCACCCGCAATACAAATAAATTCGGATATAATTCATGCAAACATGACAGAATTCATGCAAACGAACAACATTCGATATAATCTACATAAATCGGATGATATTTCGTCCGCTCAACTAAAACTTAAAAAAAAATCTAAACTAATTTGTTGCAGACCGTGACCTCGTATGCCTCATCGGGCTGGCCGACAGCACATCGGTTGGCGCCTGTGCCATCGTCGTTGGAGTGGTTCTTCCAGCGGCGGAAGGGCATGGTGGCGCGACAGCCCTGCCCAACCGCCGCCTAGCGCTTGCAGAGGTGTCACTCATCTTCCTCCTGCGTTGACCCTCGTCGGGAAGCCTGCCCTTGCCCCTGCTGGTGGCGACAGAGGTATCGTTGAGCGACAATTTCTCCCCAATTTTGGCGAACTGCCCGTTGAGCTGGCACAAACACCACGCGTAGTATCCGCGGTGGTCAACGACCGGTCGTGGGCCCTGTCCTTCGCGAGATCTGGGTCTGTGAGGATCCATGCCAGCACGGTGTCGGATGTCGCAGATGCCGCCCGACGCGCCGTTCTCTCCGTGCCGCCTCCATAGCTGCCCTCCCCTTCCCCATCACGATAGTTTGCGATGAGGATCCACCACCGTCGTGGCCAAGATAGTGGAGGAGGCGCCCGCGCGCCTTCGCGGTCGCCGGAGACACCTCCTCCTTCATGGGCTTATCGCGTCAGACGCAACATAGCGACAACACCGGCTCGTCAATGCGGGCGTACCGGCTATGCGGCACCGACATCGGCTCCTGCTTCACACAACACCTAATTTGGACATCTTGCGCATGGTGAGGGTGGCTCCATTGAAGCATCAGAGAGGCGATGACGTAGGCTCCGCCTTGATGTGGTGGTGAGACGGCGATGGAGTCTGTTCCCTGACATTGTGGAGCGGCGGCTGAGGGAGTCCTGGATTAGGGGGTCCTCGGGTGTCCGCTCTATTTGATACGGGCCAGACCGATGGGCCGTGAAGACAAATCAGAAGATTATCCCCGTTGTCTAGGTAGGACTCCTACTGCGTGGATGGCAAGTTTGGTGTCCCGGTGTACTATTTCCTTTCTCTGCAAACCGACTCTGTACAACCCTAGGCCCCTCTGGTGTGTATATAAACTGAAGGGTTAGGTCCGTAGAAGAGGAGAAGATTCACGGGCTAGACAGCTAGGGTTTAGCCATTACGATCTCGAGGTAGATCAACTCTTGTAACCCTTATACACACACCAAATATAATCAAGCAAGACGTAGGGTTTTACCTCCTTTAAAAGGGCACGAACCTGGGTAAGCATTGTGTCCATGTTGTCCCTTGTTACCATCGACTCTCAGACGCACGACTTGGGACCCCCTACCCGAGATCTGCCGGTTTTGACACCGACATTGGTGCTTTCATTGAGAGTTCTATTGTGTTGTCGACAAAAGAATTGATGGCTCGCCTCGTCATCGATGACGACGTTGTTTCCGGGGGGACTTTTCCTCCTAGTCAGCTCTTTGTGTTTGGCGGCTTCGTGCTACGTGCCAACTCGGCCGGTCACCTTGAGCAGGTCAACAACTACGCCCTTGGTCACCAGATCAGGTTTGAAAGTTTGAACTACATTGCCGATATCCGAGGAGACCTGATCTTCGAGGGGTTCATGGCCTCGGCCGCCGCTCCCCACCCACATGAAGGAGGCCCTTCAGATCTACTATTAGATCCCGTCCAGGGGTCAACGCTCATGTCCGCCCCGACCTTAGATCCGGGGCGGATCACTTCGTTCGAAGACGGGAGGGTGAACCCCGCTGGACTCTCTCCCATCATGGAGCTTCTAGCCGGAGACCCAGATGCGACCACGCCGTCGGCGGACCCGGAGTCAAACGGGACTCTTCCCGTCATCGGGAAGCCGAACTCGCCTCTGGACACCAACTCCGAACTCTCGAGGTCTGCATCCATCGGGCTCGGTCAAGTGGTTATCACCGAGCCTAGCTCCACGGATCCTCAGATGCCTGTCCAGCTTTCGCTCTTAAATGAAACGCTGGACTTAATACAATCTCTCACCATCACGGAAGTGTCACCTCCAAACTACGCCCAGCTCGAACTGGGGGCTGAGAGTAGGGAATTTTACGTCCCACCCACCACCCACTTAATAGACACTTTCGAGGATTTAACCGACATGCTAGACTACGCCTCTGAAGACATCAATGGCATGGACGACGAAGTTGTAGCCGAGCCAGGGCAAAACCCGCCCATCACCGGGTGTTGGATGGCCACCTCTACTTACAATGTATACATGGTAGACATGCCTGAGAAGAAGGACGATGATGGCACTCAAGATCCAGATGAGGATAAGCCCGACGATGAACCACCAAAACGCCGGTGTCAGCGGCATCGCTCACGATCGCGTCGGGGAAGAGAAAGCAATAACGGCACTGGAGATAATGACACTCCGGACAACACCGAAGACCCCGACCATGCCGTTGAGCCTGCGTTCGAGCAGGATGAGAGGGAAGAGGGTCAATTCAACCCCGACGAACTTGCCGATCACGAGGATTCAGAAGAGAGTAACTACTTACCTGTCTTCGAAGAGGATGTTAGCCTCGGTGATGAAGATTTCATCATCCCAGAGGAACCCCTCGAATAAGAATGCTTCAAGCGATGGCTCATCACCACTGCACAGAGCCTGAAAAAGAAACAACAACAGATTAAAGCCGAACAAGATACGCTCAACGACAGATGGACTAAGGTCCTAGCCGCTGAAGAAGGATATGGCTTTGAGTGCCAAACAAAGAGTTATCCCAAACGCAAGCTACTGCCATAGTTCGACGACGAGGCCTTTGAGCCAATACCGTCAAAATACAATCAGGCTGATCAACCGGACCGACCACCACGTGGACAGGACAAAACGACTAATTATGTCAAACACCAGCCCGCGCCCCCTTGTCATAGAGGCAAGGAAGCAGCTGCCCCGGGCTACACGTACGACCTATGTCAGGACCTGACCAATAGAGCTGGCCAGAACAGATCAATCTATGGATCAAGAGGACGTGCCCCTACACAAGATGACGGCCATCAAGCCTGGCATGACAAACATAACCACACCCGGGATCAGCACCGAACACAGATGTCATCCGAACTCCGTCGCGATATCGCCCGGTATAGAGGTGCCGCACACCCCATGTGCTTTATTGATGAGGTAATGCAGCACCAATTTCCGTAGGGGTTCAAACCCGTCAACATTGAGAAATACGATGGAACGACGGATCCTGCCATATGGATTGAAGATTTTCTTCTCCACATTCACATGGCTCGCGGAGATGATCTCCATGCCATTAAATACCTCCCCTTAAAGCTGAAAGACCAGCACGACACTGGTTGAAAAACCTCCCAGAGAACTCCATTGGAAGTTGTGATAGGTGGGAACCCGATGAACGAGTTCACGCCCGAGGGTGGCCCGATCTTCATGTCGTAGGATCGAATCGGGAGGGATAACTAGCTGCAAGTAGCCGGGATAACTAGCTTTATACCTGCCAAGGTTGGATGCAACCCGTACATTGGGGAAGGCTGGCCGAAGCTACAAGAACTCCAACCCGCTGTCCGAACAATCGCAGAACCACAAACCAGGACTAATCCACACAAAACGGCCGGAACCGTAGTGCACGGACTAGGGGGAACCAGAGGCTCCTTCTCGCGAATTCGAATGAACTCACAAGAGAAAAGGTAGCAAGATCTCTCGGATCTCTCTAGCAGTCCTGCTGCATAAGCTTGTAGCTGAATGGTTTGATAAAAGGTTTCCAAGAGGATGAGGGAGATGAGGTTTTATAGCAGGGACAACCCCCCTTGGCTAGGTGTGAAAATGGTTTCAAAAGTAAACATGTTTGCATGGCTTTCTTGGGGGAATAAGCAGTCAACTTTGGGAGTTGTTGGAGAGCTCCTCAGAAATTCGCGAAGCCTTGACAGCCTGGACACCTTCCACGAGAATGACTACAACTCCAAATGATGTGAGGTTTTTTGCATTGGAAAGATAATTTGATGCAGCTTCTGTTGATGTACCCCTATAGCCCCGTCTCTCCACCACATGGGTGTGGCACAACGAAACATCATAGGTAAAAACTGACATCATCAACTTCACTTGAAACTTGTTTCCTCCAAACTTGTTCCTCCCAACCGGTTGATTCAAGAGCTCATAGGTTGTTGGGTTTCTTCCATGTGATACCTAAATTCAACCAACAACAATGGGGATGAAATCATAGTTGTGTCATCAAGGTTACAAGGTAAACTTAAGTTGGTGTTCACCTGGTCATTTATTAGTTTGGCACGACTTCTTGTGATTAGACCTATAATTGTTGGAGACTTGTCGATGGTTGTGGTGTCCTCATCCTCCTCCTCCTCTTGAAAAGGAGTCGTCCTCGACTCTGATGCTCCAAAGTATGGAGGGAGGTCGGACACATTGAAGGTTGGACTAACACCATAATCCATCGGAAGGTCAATCTTGTAGGCATTGTCATTGATCTTCGCAAGCACTTTGAATGGACCATCTCCACGTGGTTGTAACTTGCATTTGTGTTGATCCGGGAAACGATCCTTCCGCAGGTGCACCCACACAAGGTCACCTACTTCAAACAACACCTTCTTTCTTCCCTTGTTTGCTTGTTTTGCATATTGTTCAGTCATCTTCTCAATATTCTGCTCGGTCTTCTCATGAATTTTCTTCACGAAGTCAGCACACTTACTTGCATCAAGATTAGCCCGCTCCTGCAATGGTAAAGGCAAAAGATCTATGGGAGCAGCAGGTTTGAAACCATAAACAATTTCAAAAGGGCAAAAATTAGTGGTCGAATGTACTGCCCTGTTGTATGCAAACTCCACATGGGGGAGACACTCTTCCCACATCTTCAAATTTTTCTTTAAAACTGCTCTCAACATCATGGATAGGGTGCGGTTCACAACTTCAGTTTGTCCATCTGTTTGTGGGTGGCATGTAGTGGAAAAGAGAAGCTTTGTTCCTAGCTTTGCCCACAAAGTTTCCCAAAAATAGCTCAGAAACTTGGTGTCACGATCTGAAACAATAGTGCATGGTACTCCATGTAGTTGCACAACTTCCCTGAAAAACAAATCAACAATGTGTGAAGCATCATCACTCTTATGACACAGCATAAAATGAGCCATCTTGCTAAACCTATCAACCACCACAAAAACGGAATCACTCCCTCTCTTAGTACATGGTAATCCAAGAACAAAATCCATAGAAATATCTTCCCAAGGTGTGCTAGGAATTGATAAAGGCATATAAAGTCCATGAGGGTTTAAACGCGACTTAGCTTTGCGACAGATCTCACAACGTAGCACATAGCGCTCAACCTCACGCCTCATCCTTGGCCAAAAGAAATGGTCACTCTCAGTTTTCTTTGCTCCAAAATGTCCCATGAGACCACCAGCATGAGCCTCCTGCAAAAGTAACAAGCGAACAGAACAATCCGGGATGCACAATTTGTTAGCTCGAAACAAGAATCCATCATGCAAGTGAAACTTTTCCCAACCTTTCCCCTCACTACATTTTGAGTGTGGTTTAGCAAAATATGGGTCATTGACATACAATTCTTTAATGCTTTGCAACCCAAGAATTTTAGTATCAAGTTGTGAGAGTAAAAATATGGCGTCTAGACAAAGCATCAAAAACAACATTATCTTTTCCTTTCTTGTACTTGACAATATAGGGAAAAGATTCTATGAATTCACTCCATTTTGCATGTCTACGGTTCAGTTTTTGTTGACCCCCAAGGTGCTTTAAAGATTCATGGTCGGAATGTATCACAAATTCTTTAGGCCACAAATAATGTTGCCATGTTTCCAAAGATTTCACAAGTGCATATAATTCTTTGTCATAAACTGAGTAATTTAGAGTTGGACCACTTAGTTTCTCACCAAAATATGCAATAGGCCTACCTTCTTGCATTAGTACGCCTCCAATACCCACACCACTTGCATCACATTCAATTTCAAAAGTCTTACCAAAGTTGGGTAGTGCAAGAAATGGTGTAGATGTCAAATTTTCTTTCAGCTCTTGGAAGGCCTTATCTTGTGCGGTTTCCCACTTGAAGGGAAAATCTTTCTTGGTTAGCTCATTCATTGGGGCAGCAATGGTGCTGAAATCCTTCACAAACTGGCGGTAGAAACCAGCAAGGCCAAGAAAGCTTCATACTTGGCTTACATTTTGTGGAGGCATCCACTCACGGATGGCCTTGACCTTCTCCTCATCTACCTCCACACCTTGACCTGAAACAACAAATCCAAGAAACACAACTTTTTCTATGCAAAATGTGCACTTTTCCTTGTTAGCATATAATTTCTCCTCTCTTAGGACAACAAGCACACACCGGATGTGTTCAACATGTTCATCCAAAGTTTTGCTATAAATCAGGATGTCATCAAAATAAACAACCACAAACTTGCCAATGAACATTCTAAGCACATGATTCATTAATCTCATGAAGGTACTAGGCGCATTTATCAATCCAAATGTCATAACTAACCACTCATACAAACCAGATTTTGTTTCGAAAGCAGTTTTCCATTCATCACCCTCTCTCATTCTAATTTGGTGGTAGTCACTTCGCAAGTCAATTTTAGAAAAGATGGTGGCGCCACTAAGTTCATCAAGCATATCATCAAGACTAGGTATGGGGTGCCTATACCTCATGGTGATGTTGTTAATAGGCCTACAATCACAACACATTCGAGAAGTTCCATCTTTCTTGGGTACTAAAAGAACGGGTACAACACAAGGAGAGAGACTTTCCCCTACATAACCTTTGTTTAGTAGGCCTTCAACTTGTCGTTGAATCTCCTTGGTTTCCTCCGGATTTGTGCGGTATGGTGGTCGGTTCGGCAATGGGACTCCTGGGACCAAATCAATTTGGTGTTCAATGCCTCTTTGTGGTGGCAGCCCCAGTGGTATCTCCTCGGGGAACACATCTTCATACCCCTGCAAAATTTCAGCAACAACACTAGGAGTGGTAGAGGATAATTCATTAGTAGAAAGAAAATTGTCCTTGTACAAAAGTACAAAGAACATGGAATTGGGTTCTCTCAACTCTCTCATATCCCTTTTCCTAGCCATCATAACTAATCCCTGTTTTCTCATGTCTTGGTCAATTTAAGCTGTGGGGTTTTATTTGGCTTTGGATTCTCTCGCTCACTATGTTGGTGGATGTCACTCAAGTGTTTCTCGCTCACTCTCTCTTTCTTTTTCAGATCATCCATCAATATTTCTTCGGGTGTCAAAGGGAGCAAAGATATGCGCTCTCCCTCATATTGGAATGAGACGATTAGTACGGCCGCTGATTTGCACATCACGATCATACAACCAAGGTCTTCACAACAACAATTGGCATGCTTGCATTGGCACCACATCACATTCCACTTGATCTCGATACTTCCCAATGGAAAACTAAATGGTGACTATGTTGCTTACTCGAAGTGTACCACAATCATTGAGCCATTGCATCTTATATGGACTTGGGTGCCTTCTTTGTTTTAGTACCAATTTCTCTATCAAATTTGAACTTGCAATGTTGTTGCAGTTGCCATTGTCAACAATAATTCTGCAAACCTTGTCCTTGATGGTGCCACGGGTGTGAAAAATATTATGTCGTTGCCCTTTCTCTTCCCTAGCTGCGTTAACACTAAGAACACGACGGGAAACAAAGCAATCTCCCATGTCGGCCTGAATATCACAACCACTCTTCTCGCCCTCTTCATCCTCATGATCATTCGATGCTCCATTATCTTCATGCTCACACTCAGATTCCCATTCACCTTGTTCATTCATAAAGAGAACTCTCTTGTTTCGACATTCAGAAGAAGTGTGACCAAGCCATTTGCACTTCCAACACTCAATATCTCGGCTTCGAGATGATGGTACAGCCGTGGGGTTAGAAGTACTTCCAGCAGCAGGAGGAGCACGCTTTTCAACATTCCTAGGATCCGGTGATGATGCCGATGAAGCCGCTGTTCGCCGGGTGACGGTAGGGTGTGAAGTATGCTGAAACTGAGAACCACCATGAGAGGCACTTGGCTGCGACCTTTGCCATGGTGTGGTGGTGCGGCTATGAGATATCCGTCCATGACCACTCCGCTGCACCTTCCTCTCCACGCGCTTTGCTTGCTCCAGAATATCTTCTAGAGTGTTATAGGGAAACATCTCCACAAAATCAGAAATTTCAATGTTGAGACCATGCAAAAATCTTGCCATCTTTGACTCTCATCTTCATGAATACGAGCATGAACGAGTAGTAATTTCATCTCTTTATAGTACTCATCCACCATGCGCGTACCTTGGCTGAGGCGTTGCAATCTGTTTTGGAGATCTCTTTGATATTGTGAAGGAACAAACCTTCGCCTCATGGCTTGTTTCATCTCTTCCCAAGTGTCAATGTGGTCATGGCCTAGCAGCAGTTGATTTTCTTGTAGTTGATTCCACCAAGTGAGTGCATAACCAGAAAACTCAACACATGCAAGGTTTACTCTCTTCGGATCAGCAAGGTTATGGATACGAAAAATCTGATCACACTGCTCTTCCCAATCAAAATATGCATCAGGGTCTTCCTTTCCTGTGAACTTGGGGACGTGCAACTTGATTCTTGCCATGTCATCTCGACCATCTCGATCATGACGTTCTGCACGACGCCCATCTTCAGCAGCACGACGGTATGGGACACCATCATAATCATCAAAATCATCTCCATGACCATGAGCAACACACTCATGAGGGTCATAATAGTGCCCACGAGGACCATGGCCTCGCCCTCGAAGTTGTCTTCCTCGTTGCCCTCCATGAGCAGCAGCACCACACCCACGAGCAGCAGCCACATGTCCACCATAGCTGTTGTTATTATCCTCCAAGGCACCGTCAACAGCAGCATGCACGGAATTCTCATCCCCAACTTCCTCAAGTGGGTCAATAGGGTGTTGTTGGTGTCGAACCCTATCGCCACCTACTGGAGGTCGCTCATGAAACATCCTTCCAAGGTCTCGAACCATGTTCCGTGAATCCTGAAAATCAACACGTGTGACCGGGGCATCTTCTTCCCCATGGATTTCTCCATGAACACTCGATCTAGATCCTGCCATGTTAGTAAGGCCAAAAGTGGAATAGGATAATTTTGTGGAATCACACAACCTCACCTCTTACTCACCAAAGTTCTTATGAGTTCACATCAGATTGTACTTCTCCTGGATGTGTTAAAGCGATTGAAAGACATGGATCAAAGAACAAGCTTTGGTTTTTGGTGGAGCTCGGTGGGGTAACAAAAGGGGGCTTGTGCTAAAATCAAGTTGATGCAAACCAAGAAAATATCGGGATAGATCTACTGCACCTTTGCACCAAGATTGAGAAACACACAACACATAAACTTTTGATTTTTTTTCTACCAAGCCGAAACTTTTGGATCTTACACAACACTTTTTTTTCTCTCTTGAATTTTTCCCTGCCACTCTTTTCTTTCTCTTTTTGATTTTTTGCCACTTTTCCTCTCTTTTTCCAAAGCACAACAACCAAATCTGAAAGCGATTACAAAGATGAACTTGGTGCAGATCTAAAAGATGAAGAACATACAAGGTATGCAACAACAAGATCTCAGCACCAACAAGGATTGGATTTTTTAGGTGGGGCTTTGGACTTTTAGTAAAGAAAATATAGTATGAAAAACACTCGATCTAAAGGGATGATAGCAAGATAAACTTGGATAACAGATCATACCGTGTCAATGAAGGCTCTGATGCCAAATGATAGGTGGGAACCCGATGAACGAGTTCACGCCCGAGGGTGGCCTGATCTTCATGTCGTAGGATCGGATCGGGAGGGATAACTAGCTACAAGCAGCCGGGATAACTAGCTTTATACCTGCCAAGGTTGGATGCAACCCGTACGTTGGGGAAGGCTGGCCGAAGCTACAAGAACTCCAAACCGCTGTCCGAACAATCACAGAACCACAAACCGGGACTAATCCACACAAAACGGCCGAAACCGTAGAGCACTAACTAGGGAGAACCAGAGGCTCCTTCTCGCGAATCCGAATGAACTCACAAGAGCAAAGGTAGCAAGATCTCTTGGATCTCTCTAGCAGTCCTGCTGGATAAGCTTGTAGCTGAATGGTTTGACAAAAGGTTTCCAAGAGAATGGGGAAGATGGGGTTTTATAGCAGGGACAACCCCTCTTGGCTAGGTGTGAAAATGGTTTCAAAAGTAAACAGGTTTGCATGGCTTTTTTGGGGGAATAAGCAGTCAACTTTAGGAGTTGTTGGAGAGCTCCTCGAAAATTCGCGAAGCCTTGACAGCATGGACACCTTCCACGAGAATGACTACAACTTTTGACTCACAACTCCAAATGATGTGAGATTTTTTTCATTGGAAAGATATTTTGATGTATCTTCTGTTGATGTAACCCTATAGCCCCGTCCCTCCACCACATGGGTTTGACACAACTAAACATCAAAGGTAAAAACTGACAGCATCAGCTTCACTTGAAACTTGTTTCCTCCAAACTTGTTCCTCCCAACCAGTTGATTCAAGAGCTCATAGGTTGTTGGGTTTCTTCCATGTGATACCTAAATTCAACCAACAACAATGGGGATGAAATCATAGTTGTGTCATCAAGGTTACAAGGTAAACTTAAGTTAGCGTTCACCTGGTCATTTATTAGTTTGGCGCGACTTCTTGTGATTCGACCTATAATTGTTGGAGACTTGTCGATGGTTGTGGTGGCCCCATAAAGTTGGGAAGACCTAGAGGATGCCTTTCGAGCCAACTTTTAGGGCACGTATGTCCGGCCACTAGATGCCGATGACCTGAGTCACATAATACAGCAACCCGGAGAGTCAACTCACAAACTTTGGAATCGGTTCTTAATTAAAAAGAACCAAATCATGGACTATCCGGATGCCGAGGCCTTAGCGGCATTTTGGCTTTCCCGACACCTTGGTCAGGAAAGGACAAAGACTATGGCAGCTCTTACTGCACTTATGACCCGCTTCTGCACGAGCGAAGATAGCTAGTTGGCTCGTAGAAGCAACAATACCAGCGACCCCGACACTTCTGAGGCCAGGGATGTCAATGATGGGCCACAACGTAGAAAAACAAGCGTCGGAAAAATAATGAAGAAATAGAAGATACGGCAGCAAATGCCAAATTTAGTAGCTCGAAACCCGGTCAGTGGAAGAAGCCGTTCAAAGGTAATAGGGACGGTCCATCCAACTTGGACAAAATGAAGGAAATATGCCCTAGAGTTTTTATTTATATTTCCTTATATCATGATAAATGTTTATTATTCATGCTAAAATTGTATTAACTGGAAACTTGATACGTGTGTGGATACATAGACAAAACACAGTGTCCCTAGTAAGCCTCTATTAGACTAGCTCATTAATCAAAGATGGTTAAGTTTCCTAGCCATAGATATGTGTTGTCATTTGATGAACGGGATCACATCATTAGGAAAATGATGTGATGGACAAGACCCATCTGTTAGCTTAGCATAATGATCGTTAAGTTTTATTGCTATTGCTTTCTTCATGTCAAACATATTCCTTCGACTATGAGATTATGCAACTCCCGGATACCGGAGGAATACCTTGTGTGCTATAAAACGTCACAAGTAACTGGGTGATTATAAAGATGCTCTACAGGTATCTCCGAAGGTGTTTGGTGGGTTGGCATAGATCAAGATTAGGATCTGTCAGTCCGAGTATCAGAGAGGTATCTCTGGGCCCTCTTGGTAATGCACATCAGGATAAGCCTTGCAAGCAATGTGACTAATGAGTTAGTTGAGGGATGATGCATTGCGGAACAAGTAAAGAGACTTGCCGGTAACGAGATTGAACTAGGTATGAAGATACCGACGATCGAATCTCGGGAAAGTAACATACCAATTACAAAGGGAATAATGTATGTTGGCATTACGGTACGACCGATAAAGATCTTCCTAGAATATGTGGGAACCAATATGAGCATCCAGGTTCCGGTATTGGTTATTGACCGGAGAGGTGTCTCGGTCATGTCTACATAGTTCTCGAACCCGTAGGGTCCGCTCGCTTAACGTTCGATGATGATTTTGTATTATATGAGTTATGTGATTTGGTACCGCATGTTGTTCGGAGTCCCGGATGAGAACACAGACATGACGAGGAGTCTCTAAATGGCTGAGAATTAAAGATTGATATATAGGACGATGGTATTCGGACAATGGAAGTGTTTCGGGATGCACCGGGTACTTATCGGGTCATCGGAAGGGGTTCCGGGCACCCCCGGCAAAAGTTATGGGCCTTATGGGCCAAGAGGGGAAACACACTAGCCACAAAGGGGCTGGTGCGCCCCCCCATATGGGCTGGCCAAATTGGTGTAGAAAATGGGAAGGAGGAAAGGAAAAAGGGAATAGGATCCCCCCTTCCCCCTCTTCCCTTCCTACTTCGAATAGGAATAGGAAAGGGGGGAGACCGAATTGGGACGTTATCGAGATGAACATGTGGGGGGGGGGCACCGCTAGAACACACAACAAACATTGTTAACCGTGTGCGGCGCCCCCTCCATAGTTTACGCCTCCTATCATATTCACGTAGTGCTTAGGCGAAGCCCTGCGTGGATCACTTCACCATCATCGTCACCATGCCATCATGCTGATGAAACTCTCCCTCGACACTTTGCTAGATCAAGAGTTCGAGGGACGTTATCGAGATGAACATGTGCAGAACTCGGAGGAGCCGTACGTTCGGTGCTTGATCGGTCGAAACGAGAAGAAGTTCGACTACATCAACCGCGTTAACAAACGCTTCCGCTTTCGGTCTACGAGGGTATGTGGACACACTCTCCCCCTCTCGTTTCTATGCATCTCCAAGATAGATCTTGCATAAGCGTAGGAAATTTTTGAAATTACATGCTGTGTTTCCCAACAGTGGCATCCGAGCCAAGTCTATGCGTAGATGATATGCACGAGTAGAACACAAAGAGTTGTGGGCGGTGATAGTCATACTGCTTACCACCAACATCTTATTTTTATTCGGCAGTATTGTTGGATGAAGCCGCCCAGACCAACCTTACATGACCACGTTCATGAGACCGGTTCCACCGACAAACATGCAACTAGTTTTGCATAAAGGTGGCTGGCGGGTGTCTATTTCTCCAACTTTAGTTGAATCGAATTTGACTACGACCGGTCCTTGTTAAAGGTTAAAACAGCAAACTTGACGAAACACCATTGTGGTTTTGATGCCTAGGTAAGAACGGTTCTTACTAGAAGCCCGTAGCAGCCACGTAAAACTTGCAACGACAAAGTAGATGATGTCTAACTTGTTTTTGCAGGGCATGTTGTGATGTGATATGGTCAAGACATGATGTGATATACGTTGTTGTATGAGATGATCATGTTTTGTAAAAGTTATCGGCAACTGGCAGGAGCCTTATGGTTGTCGCTTTATTGTATGAAATGCCATCATCATGTAATTGCTTTACTTTATCACTATGCATTAGCGATAGTTATAGAAGCAAAAGTTGGCGAGACGACAACGACGCTACGAATGAGATCAAGGTGTCAAGCCGGTGACAATGGAAATCATGGCGGTGCTTTGGAGATGGAGATCAAAGGCACAAGATGATGGCCATATCATGTCACATATTTTTATTGCATGTGATGTTTATCTTTTATGCATCTTATTTTGCTTAGTACGACGGTAGCATTACAAGATGATCCCTTAACTAAATTTCAAGGTATAAGTGTTCTCCCTGAGTATGCACCGTTGCGATAGTTCTTCGTGGTGAGACACCATGTGATGATCGGGCGTGATAGGCTCAACGTTCACATCCAACGGGTGCAAGACATTTTTGCACATGCGGAATACTTGGGTTAAACTTGACGAGCCTAGCATGTACAGACATGGCCTCAGAACACTGGAGACCGAAAGGTCGAACGTGAATCATATAGTAGATATGATCAACATAGATATGTTCACCATTGATAGCGTATAGCTCCCCTGTTTTATTTTGATATGTTCCTAGAGAAACTAAGTTGAAAGATGATAGTAGCAATGATGCGGACTGGGTCCGTGATTTGAGGTTTATCCTCATTGCTGCACAGAAGAATTATGTCCTTGATGCACCGCTAGGTGACGGACCGATTATAGGAGCAGATGTAGACGTTATGAACGTTTGGCAAGCTCGATATGATGTCTACTTAATAGTTTAGTGCGCCATGCTTTATGGCTTAGAACGGGGACTTCAAAAATGTTTTGAACACCATGGAGCATATGTGATGTTCCAAGAGCTGAAATTGGTATTTTAGACTCATGCCCGTGTCAAGAGGTATGAGACCTTTGACAAGTACTTTGCCTACAAGATGGAGGAGAATAGCGCAATCAATGAGCATGTGCTCAGAATGTTTGGGTACTACAATCACTTGAATCAAGTGGGAGTTAATCTTCTAGATAAGATAGTGATTGACAGAGTTCTGTAGTCACTATCACCAAGCTACTAGAACTTTGTGATGAACTATAATGTGCAAGGGATAACGGAAAAGATTCCCGAGCTCTTCGCGATGCTGAAATCGACGAAGGTAGAAATTAAGAAAGAGCATCAAGTGTTGATGGTTAACAAGACCACTAGTTTCAAGAAAAAGGGCAAAGGAAAAGAAAGGGAACTTGAAAGAGAATGACAAGCAAGTTGTCACTCCCATGAAGAAGCCCAAAGCTAGACCTAAGCCTGAAACTGAGTGCTTCTGCTGCAAAGGGAATGGTCACTGGAAGCAGAACTACCCCAAATACTTGGTGGATAAGAAGGATGGCAAAGTGAACAAAGGTATATTTGATATACATGTTATTGATGTGTACTTTACTAGTGTACATAGTAACCCCATGGTATTTGATACCGGTTGTCGGTGGGAACGACACCTATGGGATCACTGGGATCCCTGCTATGGTCGGCGAGTGCGGGGTTGTGAGGAGAGCAGGTTTAGGAGCTAGCACACGGATCGTTTACCCAGGTTCGGGCCGCGAGGATGCGTAAAACCCTAGTCCTGCTTTGGTGGATGTATTGAGTGTTCTTGAGCTTCTTGAGCTAGCTACGGTGGCTGTACCGTTTCAAAAAGCTGAATCCCTCTCTTGGTCGCCTCGGGCCTCCTTTTATATGAAAAAGGGGTTGCCACAGTGGCACACATGAGGTGGAAAGGCCTATAGTGCGCGACCTTATCGCACAACATTATGAGACAAAGTGCATTAAATGCGCTACGTAGGTGTCCATTAGCTTTATCGGGGACGGGAACGAGGCCCGTCCCGTCCGTCGCCGCTTCGCCTCGCTTCGACACGCGCCCAGACCAGCGATGCATGCAGCGCCATGTAGCCAGGCAGGCAGCTGAGGTGGCGCGGTGGTAGGGCCTTCATGAAGATCTGCATGCCGCCACGCAGGTGCTTGCTGATTTGGCCTGGAAGCTGCATGTTGCCACGCAGGTGCCTGCCTAGCTGGTTGGGCTGGCAGCTGCATGCGAACGGCAGCGGAGTCTTGGCTGGTGCGGGCCTAGCAGTGCCCCTGCTGGCGTCCTCGGCAAGGGCCTTGCCGGTGGCCTGGCAAGGGTCTTGCCATGGTGTCGCAGTCGTCCCCGGCAAGACGCGTGCCGGGGGTCTTGTGGATTCCCTGGTGAGGATCCTGCCGAGGGTCATCGTCTTCTAATCCTCATCTGATCCTGTGTGTTTATGATCTTGACAAAAATCTGCATGCCACAACGGAGGTGCCTCCCGAGCCCTGGTCCCATGTAGTTGTTGACGGTGTTCGGAACCTTTGGGCTCAAGGGTGGCTCACTCTGCTGGCGTTGGGCAAGTTGCCCCAGCAAGGCTCTTGCCGGGGCTGCGGGGGGCCACCTCGGCAAGGACCTTGCCAAGGGAGTCCACCTTGCCCTCTAGCCCTCCCGCGCTTCTGGTATTGGCGTCGCTTTGGTTGTCTTGTGCTTCGGCTTTTCTCCGGCTTCCCTCCGGCTTCCCTCCTCTGCCCTGCCAAGTGTGGCCGCGGCGTGTGGCTCTGACTGCCCGTGCACAAGTAAAGGGGTCAAAAGGAGAACCCCCTACTTTTGTACATCGACAGGAGCCCCCAGGCCTGGGCCACACATAAGTGTGACGCGTTGTTGGGCTAGGCCCAGAACGGTGCGCGGGCAGGTGGGGCGGATTTTACCGTAGTAAATTCTTGTCCTCTGCGCTTCCCCACGACCCGCGTTGAACGCATGACGTGGAGGGTCGTGCGTGACGTGGGGGTCATGCGTGGGGCGGTTTCCGCACGCATGCGTCACATCATGGTTAATGGGAGAGGAGGCGGCCCGCGCCTTCCCCATAAAAGGAGGGAGGCGTAGAGGCACGACCCATTTACTTGGGTGGACTCGGGTCGTGGTCTTCAAGGCACCCGCGCCCCACGATTACGGGGTGGGGAGCGGCTTCTTCGCCCGTCCCTTTAATGCTGCTCGCTCGCCATGTGTCTCTCATGCAGGTGGCAGGAGGTGGAGGCGGGAAACCGGGCCGTCGCTGATTGGGGCAGCGGGCCGGTCCTGATTCCCTGCGTTCGCGACGACTGGATTGGTCGAGTGGGGCGGCCGAGCCCGGACTCCGCCCCTTTATAAGAAGGGGAGGGGGGCGGCATTCCACATTTTCCCATCATCCGTCTCCTTATACCTCCGCTTCTTTCTTCCATCCGCCATGGTGAGAGGAGATGTTGCCCCTTCGATGGTGGCGGCAAGGGTTGCTGCTCGTTAGCGCATTCCTCCTCCCCAAGAGCTCGTGGCGGCAGAACCAGCCACGAGAGGAAGGGGGAGGGGGCGAGGTCGAGGTCGTTGCAGCGCTCGGGGGAGAGGAGGACGGGGCGGCGCATCGGCCTCCCCTCTACCAGTGACGCCTCCCCCGAGGGAGCACCATGTCGGGGACCAGCCCCGCGAGTTCTTCATCAAGCTGCACCGGCCACCTCGTCGCCGCCTCCGTCTCCCTACTTCATTTGCTCGGGAGATGGAGCTCAATCCACCCCAGACCCTCTGGTTGCACATGAAGGGCTGCGGGAACGGCGGCACGCGGGTCGACGTCGACTTCCCTGCTCCTCACGTCATGTACCTCCGCCGCGTATGGAGGACGTTCACACGCAACCACAGCTTTGTGGCGGGGCTTGTCCTCTACTTCAAGTTAACAGAGGGCAGCCTGCTTTCCATCAAGGCCTTTAGAGATCTCGGAACTCGCTTGAAGTGTTGCGTGGAGAGCTCCTCCGACAATGAAGATTCCTCCTCAAGCGGGAGTGACGAGGAGGACAGCGACAACGACGACGAGGGAGTCGAGCGGCAGGATGCCGACTCCGACTGACCGCGCCGCCCCTCCCTCGGCCACGCGCCTTGCCGAGGGCCATCCTTGCCAAGCTCTCCATCGGGGTGCTACCCGTCGTCTCCTTGGGCGGCTGGCATAGGAGGGCCAGAGAAGGCGAAGAAGGTGGGTGACAGCCGTCAAGTCGGAGTACGCGGGCACCGACGCCTTCACTGCGTATTGCCGACCCGCTGCCTCATCTTCCAGCTCCCCTCCCAGCACCGGGACGTTCTCTTGGTGCCTTCTAGTCCTCGCACCTCACCTAGGCGCTCTTTTCACCCTCCTGCCCTTTTGTTCCACCTTTTGAGGAGAGGGACAAGAAAGGGATTACGGGCATCTTATATTTTTAGTTTGTAAGCCTGCGGGCACTCGTTAATTTTCAGAATTGGTATCCCCTTGCTCATGTTTTTAATTCCGTATGAACTGTACCTATATGGGATGTTTTTAATGAGAAAAGGGTCCTTGCTGAGTTCTTTGTGTGTGAGCGAGGCCCATGCCAAAGATGAATCCTTGTTATTTTTAAGATAAACATTGTCGCCCGGCAACAGGCCTTGTCGTCTCCCCACTTCGGTTGACTATTATCGCGCTCTTGGCGGAGGCAGGGCGAAGTAGAGTTAGGCCCCTCGTTCATCTCCTCGCCACCGCGACTACTACCAAATTCTGACCCAGGAGGTAGCTCTTGGGTACAAGAAAGGGGGAGCATGGTGGTTTTAAGAACATAAACGAGGTTTCACATGTTCCAATTCTATACGGAAACACATAACAGGGGGATGAAAGACTTATCTGAATCCGCAGCCCCCGGCAACCTTGTCTTGCCATGGTTGGATCCTTGTATCTTCAGCCCCCGGCACTCTTGGCCTGCCGGGGCCGGAGCGCCGGTTCGTCCTATTTTTCGCAAGCGGCTCAGCAGAAGTGTCCGCGTGCCCTGCGAACCAAAGAGAACAGAAAGATGCACACTCGACCTCTAGGCTAGGGGTTAGTCGCCGCTAAGCACTATCAACCCTAACCGAGGGAGAGACTTAACCTAGCAAGCATGCTATAACTTAGGGCGCCAGCGCTTCGTTTATTTATTCTCAGGGTCTGCGCCTGGCTTTGTACATAGGGTTACATGCCTTGCCGGCAAGGCTTGTACAAAAGGTGGTTTACCGGAAGGCCCGGCAACCGCGCCTTATGGGTAAAACTTGCGAAGATGTTCGATGTTCCAGGAATTTCTTACTAGGACAGCATCTTCGGTCTCCAGGCGGACTGCGCCGGGCCTGGTGACTCGTATTACCCGATAAGGGCCTTCCCACTTTGGCGTCAACTTGTTGGAATTCTTGGCTGACTGAACGTGCCGAAGAACAAGGCCACCTTCCTCAAAGCTTCGGGCATGAACCTTGCGGCTATGGTAGCGGCGCAAGGCTTGCTGGTAGCGTGCTGCTCTCACAGCCACCCGAAGACGATCTTCCTCAAGGAGCGCTGCGTCATCTTGCCGCAACCGCTCTTGCTCAAGCTCGTCATAAGCGAGCACTCGAGGTGACCGGTATATGAGTTCCATGGGGAGAACTGCTTCTGCCCCGTATACTAGGGCAAAGGGTGTCTGGCCGGTGGCTCGATTTGGCGTCGTCCTGATCGACCAAAGAACCACCGGCAACTCATCAATCCAGCGCCTTCCGCTTTTGTGCAGCTTGTCAAAAGTCTTTGTTCTCAGGCCTCGCAGTACTTCAGCATTTGCCCTCTCCGCCTGGCCGTTGCTCCATGGGTGTGCCACGGAAGCGAAACAGACCTTGCTGCCGAGGTCCTGGCTGTACTGCATGAAGGTGTGGCTTGTGAACTGTGTGCCGTTATCGGTGATGACTCTGTTTGGCACACCAAAACGGCAGACTAGTCGCTTGAAGAACTTGACGGCTAACTGTGCTGTCACCTTCCTCACTGCTTCCACCTCCGGCCACTTTGTGAACTTGTCGATTGCAACGTACAAGTACTCAAAGCCCCCGACAGCGCGAGGGAAAGGGACCAGTATGTCGAGCTCCCAGACCGAAAACGGCAAGGAGAGAGGGATTGTTTGAAGGGCTTGAGCTGGTTGATGAAGCTTCTTTGAATGGAACTGGCATGCTTCACACCTGGTTACTAGTGCCGTCGCATCCTGGAGGGTGGTGGACCAGAAGAAGCCTTGCCGAAATGCCTTGTCGGCAAGGTCCCTCGACCCTATGTGGGAGCCACATATGCCTCCATGTATCTCTGCCAAGAGCTCCAGTCCTTCCTCCCGGGGGATGCACTTCAATTTCACACCGTTTGGTCCTGTACAGGACGTCATCGACGAACTGGTACAAGACAGACCAACGGGCTACCTTTTCTGCTTCTTCCTGCTCCTCAGGAAGTTCCCCTGTCTGGAGGAAACAGACGGTATGCTGTGCCCATCTCTTCTGCCACGGGGGAAACCGTCTCTACGGGCAGGGCTTGGCGCCCTGCCGGAGCCAGCTGCCCCTTGGCAGGCTCGGAATCCGTGGCAACACCCTTGCTAGCGGCCCCTGGGGGCTCGGCGGGAAAGTACTTGCTGGGGCCCGATTTCCTCCGCTTGTTCTGCTCCGTTGATGGTTCGACGGATGGTTGAGTTAACCGAAGCAAAAAGGTACCTGGTTCCACATGTAGCTTGAATGCAGCGCGCTTTGACAGGTAGTCAGCGATGTCATTCTCCGCTCGGGGAACGTGCTCCGCTTGTATACCATCGAAGCGCTCCTCTAGCTTCCTCACCTCATCTACGTAGGCCTCCATCAACGGACTCTGATAATCTTTGTTGACTTGCTTGATGACAAGCTCTGAATCACCCCTGAGGATGAGCTTCTTCACCCCGAGGTCTGCCGCAATCCTGAGATCGGCAAGGAGCCCCTCGTACTCAGCAGTGTTGTTTGTAGACATCTCCCTGGGAAAGTGCATCTGGATCACATACTTGAGGTGCTCTCCGGTGGGTGCGACAAGCAACACACCGGCACCGGCGCCTTGCAGCGAGAAAGCCCCATCAAAGTACATGATCCAATCACGACTTGCTTCCTTGCTGGGGAGAGCGGTCTCCTGAATTTCTTCGTCGGGTGTTGAGGCCCATTTCGCAATGAACTCTACCAAGACTCTGCTCTGGATTGTCGAAGTACTTTCAAACTTCAACCCAAAGCTTGACAACTCCAAGGCCCACTCCACAATCCTCCCGGTTGCATCTGGGTTATGTAGTATCCGTTGCAACGAGAGGTGGGTGACGACAGTGATCTCGTGGGCTTGGAAGTAATGACGCAGCTTCCTCGAGGCCATAAGGAGGCCAAAGAGCAATTTCTGCACACCAGAGTACCTTGACCTGACTCCCTGCAAGAGGGAGTGAAAGTGCAACTATCCCTAGGTGGTTTTGGTAATTCCTAACAACATATAGCTCATTGAGCTAATGCTATTCCAAGATTAATATTTCAGGAAAAGCTCAATGAATGGCATGGCATGGATGAGGAAAGTGGACCCCTCAAAATACTAAGGACAAAAAGATTGGCTCAAGCTCAAAGCTCAAGACTCTACATTTTATATTTTAGTGATCCAAGATCACATTGAGTCTATAGGAAAAGCCAATACTATCATGGAGGGATGAGGCGTTGCTTGATGAGGTTCTTGCTTCATAGTGCTTAGTGATATGCTTCAAAACCCTCAACTACCTTCCCACATCCACATATGTCCCACACCAAATATCCAACTCGGCCCCACCGATTCTTTCTATCCGGAGCCACCGAGTTCAGTTGACATAGCCACTGCCAGAAACCCTAATCAGTTCGGTCTCACTGATGGGATCTCGGTCTCACCGAGATGGGCTTGCAAACTCTCTGTTACCTATTGCAATATTTTCGGTCCCACCGAGATATGCAATCGCCCCACCGAGTTTGCTTGGCCAACTCTCTGTTTCACTTATTACCCAAATCGGTCCCACCGAGTTTGAGTAATCGGTCAAACCGAGTTTTGGATTTACCCTAACCCTAGAACATTGGTCCCACCGAGTTGATCCAGTCGGTCCCACCAAAAACCCTAATGGTCACTAGATTTGCTGAATCGGTCTGACCGAGTTTATCAATTCGGTCCCACCGAGATTGGCAAGTTGTGTTTAACGGTTAGATTTTGTGTGGAGGCTATATATACCCCTCCACCCACTCTTCATTCGTGGAGAGAGCCATCAGAATATACCTATACTTCCAATACACATTTTCTGAGAGAGAACCACCTACTCATGTGTTGAGGCCAAGATATTCCATTCCCACCATATGAATCTTGATCTCTAGCCTTCCCCAAGTTGCTTTCCACTCAAATCTTCTTTCCATCAAATCCATATCCTGTGAGAGAGAGAGAGAGTTGAGTGTTGGGGAGACTATCATTTGAAGCACAAGAGCAAGGAGTTCATCATCAACACACCATTTGTTACTTCTTGGAGAGTGGTGTCTCCTAGATTGGCTAGGTGTCACTTGGGAGCCTCTGACAAAGATTGTGGAGTTGAACCAAGGAGTTTGTAAGGGCAAGGAGATCGCCTACTTCGTGAAGATCTACCGCTAGTGAGGCAAGTCCTTCGTGGGCGATGGCCATGATGGGATATACAAGGTTGCTTCTTCATGGACCCTTCGTGGGTGGAGCCCTCCGTGGACTCGCGCAACTCTTACCCTTCGTGGGTTGAAGTCTCCATCAACGTGGATGTACGATAGCACCACCTATCGGAACCACGACAAAAACATCCGTGTCTCTAATTGCGTTTGAATTCTCCAAACCCTTCCCTTTACATTCTTGCAAGTTGCATGCTTTACTTTCCGCTGCTCATAGACTCTTTGCATGCTTGCTTGAATTGTGTTAAGATTGCTTGACTTGTGCTAAGATAGCTAAAATCTGCCAAAGACTAAAATTGGGAAAATGATAGATTTTTAATTGGTCAAGTAGTCTAATCACCCCCTCTAGACATACTTTCGATCCTACAAGTGGCATCAGAGCTTTGGTCTCCATTTGCTTTGATTTCCATAGCTTTTGGTTGTCATAGCCTTGGTTTCACAACCTAGGGGAGTATGGCGTCTAGCGAGGGAAATTACCATCGTAGAGGCCCTTACTTTGATGGCACTAATTTTGCTAGTTGGAAGCATAAGATGAAAATGCATATTCTTGGACATAACCCCGCCGTTTGGGCTATTGTATGTGTTAGCTTGCAAGGTGAATTCTTTGATGGGAGAGAACCGAATCATGAAGCTACCGCGGAAGAGTTGAAAATGCTGCAATACAATGCTCAAGCTTGTGATATCCTCTTCAACGGATTGTGCCCCGAAGAATTCAACTAAATCAGCCGTCTTGAGAATGCAAAGGAAATTTGGGATACTTTGATTGACATGCATGAAGGTACCGACTCCGTCAAGGAATCAAAGTTGGATGTGCTTCAAAGTCAACTTGACAAGTTCAAAATGAAGGATGGTGAAGGTGTCACTGAAATGTACTCTAGGCTTGCTCTTATCACAAATGAGATTGCCGGCTTAGGAAGTGAAGAGATGACCGACAGATTCATCAAGAAGATCCTAAGAGCCTTGGATGGAAAATATGATACCGTATGCACATTGATCCAAATGATGCCGAATTACAAAGATCTCAAGCCAACGGAAGTCATTGGAAGAATTGTTGCTCATGAGATGTCACTCAAGGATAAGGAGGAGCTCCATAACAAGTCAAGTGGTGCTTACAAAGCCTCATGTGAAGCCCCCACATCATCAAGTGAGAAACAAACCTTCAATGAAGAATTGAGCTTAATGGTGAAGAACTTCAACAAGTTCTACAAGAATAGAAGCAAAGAGAGAAGTTCCAAGTAAAGGTCCTACAATGACAAAAGATCTTCTAGTCGAGAGCGAAACTGCAACAATTGTGGAAGACCCGGACACTATTCCAATGAGTGTACGACACCCCACAAGAGAAGAGAAGATTCTCCGAAAAGAAGAAGTAGAAGAGAAGAATCACCATCAAGGGAGAGAAGGAGTAGGGATGCTCGATATGAACGAAGACCCTCTCGGAGAAGCAAGGATTCGGAAAGGAAGGACAAGTCATCAAGGAGCAACGAGGACATCAAGCTCATGTTGGTGAATGGGTATCCGGCTCCGACTCCGACAATGACTCCGAGAGAAGCTATCACTCCGACTCCGAATATACTCAAGATGAAGGTGTTGCCGGTCTAGCACTTGTGTCAACCAACTCCTAAGACATATTTGATTCACCAAATGAAGGAATTGGAAGATGCTTCATGGCCAAAGGTCCAAAGGTATCACACCCCGAGTATGTTGATTTCAATAGTGATGAAGATGACTTGTTAGGTAATGATGATTTACTTGTTGACAACTATAGTGATGAATACTATGATGAAACAAATGACAATGATAAGGAGAAGATTGAGTCACTAAAGAACTAAACACTCTTAAGTTAGCTCATGAAACTATCTTAGGAGATCATCGAGAACTTTTAAGGACTCATGAGAAATTACGTTTTGAAAAGCTCAACCTTGAGCAAGAGCATGAGTTCTTAAAGGCAATCAATGATGATCTTCGGAAGAAAAGTTCTTCTTACATTGCCAAGCGTTTACTCTTATCCACTTAGATGCCTCAAGTCAAGTCTAGTAACAAGAACAAGAAAGATTCTTCCTCTAGTAGTAACAATAATCATGCTAAATCCAATGTTGTTGCTTCTAGTAGTTCTCTTGATTCCACTAATGATTCTCTTAGCCAAGTTACACTTTAGCAAGAAAATAGCTTATTGAAGGGAATTATAGAGAAATGTGTTTACAAGAGCCTTGCCGGGAGTAAGAAATTCGAGGAAATTATACGCAAGCAAGGAAGGCACCAGAAGAATCAAGGTATTGGTTTTGAACGAAAGTTCAATGCCAATGGAGTTGAGTGGGAAGAAGATCAATACCCAAGACGAAGTTTGTTCCTCAACAAGAGAAGTATGATCCTACTTCTTTCAAAGGGAAACAAGCTCAAGATGATCTTCCACCACAAGACCACAAGCAAAAAGGCAAGGACAAGCTTCAAGAGGAAATTGATGCATTTGAAGAAGCTCCTAAGGCCTTGGTCAAGTGGGTTCCCAAGATTACATCAAGTTCCACTTCATCAAGTACAACTACAACTCTGAGGATTCCCATCAAGATGGTGTGGATCCCGAAGAAGAAGAACTAGAGAGTTCTTGAGGGTGACTCCGCCAACATACTTCACTCTTATCATTTTGGCAAGAACAAGTGCAATAAACTTCCACATCTTGCACTAGTTCAAGGAGTCACAAACCCTCTTGTTGGTAAGACAAGGGACAAGGTAACCTAAAGCTGTCATAGACATCATCTTGTGTGTGCATCACTCTATGTCTATGGATATCCTTGTTTTTTCCTTGTGGGACTAACCCGTGTAGGTATTGAAAGTGCAACTCACTCAAAAGGATAGCTCCGAATGATCTACATCAACTTAGAGTATCCACATCTTCAACACCTACATGAAGTCATCATCGACAAAACCCAAGGTTAGTTCATCCCTCTTAGGGGGGATCTCACATCTAGGGGGAGCTTTACTCTAACAATTGAGTTAAAGCAACTCTAATGGTGTGAACACAACAACGCTTCATGTAAAAGTGGTAACTTCACTTGTGCTTAAACGATGAATATGACCTATGATCAAATGTTCTCATTTGACTCCTAAGTCAATATACTCATATATAGATGACTTAGTCATCGCCAATTGCTTGATAGATGCTAGAATTGTTTGTGCATGCTTTGCCACATATTTCATTTGTCATTTTATTGTGTGAGCATGTTGGTTGCATAATTTACTCATTCGAGGACATCCACTTGTTGTTTTGATTGATTGGTTTCCCTTTCTTTTGGCCAAGTGGATGGACAAGAATGCCTAAGAACCTTCTCTAGCTATCTATGCTTTTCTCGTCTCAAACTCTATTCATGCTACATCACAAAATTTGATCAGGTCAGATTCGAACCACTCTGTGTGAGGAGCACTCGGAGTCCCCGATTCGTCATAGACTTAAACTTCCAAAACTTCTTTGTGTGTTTCGGTCTGACCGATTCATCCATTTCGGTCATACCGAGATCACTAAGTTGATCTAGGTTTTCAATCTCGGTGAAACCGATTCGAAATTTTCGGTCACACCGAGTTTCAGTAACTGCATGCAGTTATGAATCTCGGTGCCACCGAGTTGTTCCACTCGGTCACACCGACAGGGTCAGGCTATATATATCCACGGGTCAAAATTTGGAAAACTTTTCGAACCTCCTCGCCCGCGCTTAGCCTGCTCTGCCTCCCTGGGTCTCCGGATCGTCCTCCTCGTCGCCAGCCGCCTCCTATCGCTGGTCTCCGCCGCCGTCAACGGGATCATCTCCGCCGTTGCCTCCGTAGCAAGTTCATCGCCGAACTAGGGTATGGACTTGAACTTTGTGCTGTTCTATCTCCGATTCCCCAGCACATTGCTTTGCCATGTATCTTGCCACGATTGAAACCATTCTATCCATCGAAAACACTCCGTAGTTTAGTCGTGAATTGAAAATTTAGGGTTAGGTTTCTGCCGAAACCATCTCGGACCGACCGAGTTCAGCACTTTGTGAAACCCTAGCAGTCTCGGTGCCACCGAACTGTGACTCGATCTGACCGAGTTCACTAGTTTAGGTTCCAAAAGCTGCTTCGGTATCACTGAGTTTGCAAATCGGTAGATCCGAAATGCTTTCTGTGGTAAAACTAAGTTTTTAATTCATTCTTTTGCAAAAATCTCTGTATTTTGTGATGCTTATCCACTCTACCTCATCTATAATCTATTCATAGGGTCAGCTGTCAGAGATTGCATTATGTCTGATCAAAGTGACAGTCAGAACAAGTCAGAGGAGCAGGTTCACTTGAGTGAGGGCACTAGTCCCTCTAGCAGCTCAGATGATGGCAGCAGGAGCACACCAAGCAATCTGCCAAAGGCTGCCACCAGGACCAGAAAGAAGAAAACTTCTGAATCTGAGGATGAAGACTATGTGGCAGTTGAGGATGAGGCCACTTTCAAGAAGAAAGTGGTTAAGAAGGAATATAGCACTGCTGCTGCCACTAAGCCTGGTATGAAGACCAAAGTACCTGCAAAGAGAATTCCCATGTCTAAAGCCAGAGCCTCTACTCAAGTACCTTTGGAATCTGAACCCAAAGAGGGTGCTGCAGAAGGGAATAAGAGGAAAGAGAGGGTCAAGAATACCACTGCCAGAGTGCTTGGGAGATCCTCAATCATGAGAGACTCTGAAGAGGAAGAGGAAGAAGATGCTGCACCAGCACCTAAGGCGCAGAAACTTATGGGAGATGCCATAAGGTCAGGGGCTGCTTCATCTAAGCCCAAAGAAGCTTCTAAGCCAGCTGCTCCACAACCCAAAACTGCACCAAAGAGGAGTACCAGGAACATTCCAGCTGCAAAGAAGAACAAGGCCCCAATGCCTGAAGCTGCAATGGAAGAAGAAGATGATTCTGTTGTCTTGAGGAAATTGAAGCCAAAAATTCCAGATCACAATGATGCTCATCCAGTTGCAGAGAACATGAAAGTCAGGAAGGATTCTGGTCTAAGGCTATGGAGAGAGTCTGATCCATATGCCACTAGGAGAAGGACTGCTGTGGACTACAGGTTCCATACAAAGGAACATCAGGACTTCTATGAGACCATCTTGCTTGACAAGAAGCCCATAGTGTGTGACATGAGATGGGTCGACTGGACATTCATTGAGGAAAACGAGGATCACTTCCCTGGTGTATATGACAGCTTCAAGGCTTGTGGAGTTGATGAGTTTGTGGCTCAGAATCTCACAAAATGGAATGATGAGCTCATCATGCAGTTCTACTCCACAACTCACTTCTACCCAGATGGAAGGATTGTCTGGATGTCTGAAGGCACTAGGTACCAGTCAACGGTTGCTGAATGGGCGAAATTGATCAATGCTCTAGAAGAGAGTGAAGATGACTTGGATGTCTATGCCAAGAAGAAGAAGGATCATAACACCATGGCACACATGTACAAGGAGATCCCAGATGCTGCTCTTGAGACACACAAGTTTGGATCTGTACATTACCTTCTGTCAGGCTTGCCAACTATCAACTGGATCCTCAGGCACACTCTCTTGCCAAAGTCAGGAGATCACAAGATGGTCAGAGGCCATGCAATAAACTTGCTTCACATCTTTGATGTCCCACAGAAGTTTAAAGTCATGAGCCTAATAGTGGAAACCATAAAGAGGACATCTGCAGATCAGAAGAGGAGTTGTGGGTATGCCCCACAGATCCAGGAGCTGATTAACTCCAAGATGGGCACTGGCACATATCTGCTGGACAAGGAGCACCTGCCCATCTACCCAGAATTTGAGGACAACACTGTGGTGATGGATGAAAATGAACCATCTTCTGTGCATGCATAAGCCAAGAAGGAGAAGGCAAAGGCTGAAAAGGCTGCAAGGATGCCAACTACTGAAGAAGCATCTCAGTATCTTCTGAAGAGCAAGCAAGATCAGCTTGGCTACTTGATTGCCTCCACTCTGAGGATTGAGGAGGGACTGGCCACCCTAACTCAAAACCAGGAGAGCTTGGAAAGGATCGTGGAATAGAAGTTCTATGACTTGGATGTGAAGGTAACCGAGATCCAGTCTGTTGTGGAGCAACTTCAGGATGATATGCATGAGAGGAAGGGCAAGACAACCACTGATGCATTTGCCAGAGTGCCTAGAGCTTAGAGGTCTGCTGCAGTGCCTGTTCCAGATACCAGAGCCACTTCATCTGCACCATCTACAGCTTCAGTGCCACCAGCTCCAGCACCTACTCCATCAGCTCCATCTACATCGACTGAAGCCTTCATTCTTGGAGTTATCCGGACACCACCACCTGAAGACCAAGCCTGAGAGACGATTTAGTGCTATGCATTTTCTAGGAACTTTTTGGTAACTTGTTGCCAAAGGGGGAGAAAAATGTATAGATCATAGGCTTTGAGAGAGAGCGTTGCTGCTTTTTTATTCTCTCTTGCTTTGGTGGTTGAACTTTATTTGCTTGTTTGAGATACTTTTTGTCTGTGTGATACTTGGATGATCATGTGTGTTTGATCATATGCTACATTAATGCTTGTTGGATGACATTATCATTTTATCGCTATATGATCATTCACTTTGCTTGGTGATGAGTGCATGTATTTAATTACTATCATTTTGAGCGCTCCACCAAGATGTATGTGACATGTAAGAGTAACCCATGAGCCTAATTCTCTGTCCATTTGAAGTACAAAGCAAATCATAAACTATGCACAAATTTAGGGGGAGCTCTTGCTTTTCACATACTTCTCAAAGCGACAATGTTTTTCACTCTTATTATCATTTGTCGAAGCTTTGATCTATATGTTGTCATCAATTACCACAAAGGGGGAGATTGAAAGTGCAACTATCCCTAGGTGGTTTTGGTAATTCCTAACAACATATAGCTCATTGAGCTAATGCTATTCCAAGATTAATATTTCAGGAAAAGCTCAATGAATGGCATGGCATGGATGAGGAAAGTGGACCCCTCAAAATACTAAGGACAAAAAGATTGGCTCAAGCTCAAAGCTCAAGACTCTACATTTTATATTTTAGTGATCCAAGATCATATTGAGTCTATAGGAAAAGCCAATACTATCAAGGAGGGATGAGGCGTTGCTTGATGAGGTTCTTGCTTCATAGTGCTTAGTGATATACTCCAAAACCCTCAACTACCTTCCCACATCCACATATGTCCCACACCAAATATCTAACTCGGCCCCACCGATTCTTTCTATCCGGAGCCACCAAGTTCAGTTGACATAGCCACTGCCAGAAACCCTAATTAGTTCGGTCTCACCGATGGGATCTCGGTCTCACCGAGATGGGCTTGCAAACTCTCTGTTACCTATTGCAATATTTTCGGTCCCACCGAGATATGCAATTGGCCCCACCGAGCTTGCTTGGCCAACTCTCTGTTTCACTTATTACCCAAATCGGTCCCACCGAGTTTGAGTAATCGGTCAAACCGAGTTTTGGATTTACCCTAACCCTAGCACATTGGTCCCACCGAGTTGATCCAGTCGGTCCCACCAAAAACCCTAATGGTCACTAGATTTGCTGAATCGGTCCGACCGAGTTTATCAATTCGGTCCCACCGAGATTGGCAAGTTGTGTTTAATGGTTAGATTTTGTGTGGAGGCTATATATACCCCTCCACCCACTCTTCATTCGTGGAGAGAGCCATCAGAATATACCTATACTTCCAATACACATTTTCTGAGAGAGAACCACCTACTCATGTGTTGAGGCCAAGATATTCCATTCCCACCATATGAATCTTGATCTCTAGCCTTCCCCAAGTTGCTTTCCACTCAAATCTTCTTTCCATCAAATCCATATCCTGTGAGAGAGAGAGAGTTGAGTGTTGGGGAGACTATCATTTGAAGCACAAGAGCAAGGAGTTCATCATCAACACACCATTTGTTACTTCTTGGAGAGTGGTGTCTCCTAGATTGGCTAGGTGTCACTTGGGAGCCTCCGACAAAGATTGTGGAGTTGAACCAAGGAGTTTGTAAGGGCAAGGAGATCGCCTACTTCGTGAAGATCTACCGCTAGTGAGGCAAGTCCTTCGTGGGCGATGGCCATGATGGGATATACAAGGTTGCTTCTTCATGGACCCTTCGTGGGTGGAGCCCTCCGTGGACTCGCGCAACTCTTACCCTTCGTGGGTTGAAGTCTCCATCAACGTGGATGTACGATAGCACCACCTATCCGAACCACGACAAAAACATCCGTGTCTCCAATTGCATTTGAATTCTCCAAACCCTTCCCTTTACATTCTTGCAAGTTGCATGCTTTACTTTTCGTTGCTCATAGACTCTTTGCATGCTTGCTTGAATTGTGTTAAGATTGCTTGACTTGTGCTAAGATAGCTAAAATCTGCCAAAGACTAAAATTGGGAAAAGGATAGATTTTTAATTGGTCAAGTAGTCTAATCACCCCCCTCTAGACATACTTTCGATCCTACAGGGAGCTGACATAGTAAACCGGGTGCTGCATCATCTTCTTCTTTTGCACCACTTCACTTGGCTGCGCGAACCCTGTCCCAATGGCGTTAGGCTCTGCCGGGGGCCTGGCCTTGCCGGCACCAGGCCCTGCCAGGGGAATCTCTGACTTGCCATCCGCCGGTCCTGCCGTTGCCACTGCCTCTTCGTCGACCTCCCTCTGTGCTACTAGTGCGGCGCTGACCACTTGATTCGTTGCCGCCAGATACAGCAGCAACGGCTCTTGTGGTTTAGGTGCAACTAGTATTGGCATAGAGGAAAGGTATTTCTTCAGATCTTGCAACGCCGCCTCGGCCTCTGGGGTCCACTCAATTGGGCCTGCCTTCTTCAGGATTTTGAAAAGGGGAAGGGCACGCTCAGCAGACTTGGAGATGAATCTGCTCATGGAGGCAACGCAGCCAATAAGCCGGCGCACATCCTTGATCCGCTTGGGTGCCTCAATCTGCTCAATAGCCTTCATCTTGTCTGGGTTTGCCTCAATCCCATGCTGCGACACAAAGAACCCGAGAAGTTTTCCTGACGGGACGCCAGAGACACACTTCTCAGGGTTCACCTTGAGGTTGATCTTGCGTAGGTTGGCAAACGTATCTTCTAAGTCTTGTACAAGGGTCACCTTGTCCTTGGTTTTGACCACTATGTCATCCATATAGGCTTCCATATCAATATGTAGCTGGGGCTCAAAACCAATCTGGACCGCCCTTGCGAATGTCGAGCCAACACTCTTCAACCCGAAAGGCATCTGTAAAAAGCAATACTTATTGCATGGGGTGATAAATGCTGTCTTCTCTTCATCTTCTCTTGTCATGAAGATCTGGTGGTAGCCCGAGTAAGCGTCGAGGAATGACAACAGATCACACCCGGCCGTGGAGTCAACAATCTGGTTGATGCGCGGCAACGGGAAGGGGTCCTTAGGACAAGCCTTATTGACATATGTGTAGTCAATACACAGCCTCCACTTCCCATTTGCCTTACGCACCACCACCGGATTGGCCAGCCACGTCGGATGGAGCACTCCTCTCACCAAACTTGCTGCTTACAATTTCCTGATCTCCTCTGTGATGAACTCCTGTCGTTCCAAAGCTTGCTTCCTGACCTTCTGCTTGACGGGTCGCGCATGGGGACAGACAGCAATGTGGTGCTCAATCAGTTCCCTGGGAACGCCGGGGATGTCGGATGCTTGCCATGCAAACACATCGACATTCGCCCGCAGGAAAGCGACGAGTGCGCTTTCCTATTTGCTGTCAAGGGTGGAGCTTATGGTGAAAGCCCATCCCGTGCCATCCGCCTTGACGGACACCCTCTTGGTCTCTGGTGGTGCAGCTCTGGATTTCTTGCTCTTGCCGGTAGAGCCCTCGGGCACGTCCTCAATGGTAGCACAACACTCCGATGAGGTGCGCTTTCTGGAGTGGGTGCGAGAGGTCTTACCGGTCTTCTTCTTCCCTCCCGGGGCTTCAACGGCAGGAGCAAGTGCCTTGGCGGTAGCCGCTGCAACTGCTTCTCGATAGAGTTGGTCAGCGCAGATCAACGCGTCCTTCTTGTCAGAGGGAACGATGATGATGGTATGCCCAGGCATCTTCAGCGTGTTGTAGGCATAGTGCGACGCCGCCATGAACTTGGCTAGTGCCGGGTGGCCGAGGATTCCGTTGTAGGGCAAGGGGATCTTGGCCACATCGAAGACGATCCTTTCTGTCCTGTAGTTCAACTCACCTCCAGACGTCACGGGCAATGTGACCTTCCCCTTCGGCTGGCTCCTTCCCGGATTGACCCCTTGAAACGTACCCATTTCCTCGAGGTCTCCATCAGGAATTTGCAGCCTTTTGATCACGTTGGGCGAGATCAAGTTCAGGACGGCCTCGCCGTCAACCAGCATCTTGTTCACCTTGAGGTTGCGTATCGTTGGTGAGACCAACAACGGCAAACACCCGACCGCGGTTGTGCGGTCAGGGTGGTCCTCAGCGTCAAAGTTGAGGGGCGTGCTGGACCACTTCAGTGGCTTCTAAGCGTCGAACGATGGCTCTGCTGCGCCCACTGCTTGAGCTGGCGGTGGGAAGTGTTGGGGAACGTAGCATAAATTCAAAATTTTCCTACGTGTCACCAAGATCTATCTATGGAGTCATGTAGCAATGAGGGAGGAGTGGATCTACATACCCTTGTAGATCGTGCGCGGAAGCGTTCAAGAGAACGGGGTTGATGGAGTCGTACTCGTCGTGATCCAAATCACCGATGATCCTAGCGCCGAACGGACGGCACCTCCGCGTTCAACACACGTACGGAGCAGCGACGTCTCCTCCTTCTTGATCCAGCAAGGGGAAGGAGAGGTTGATGGAGATCCAGCAGCACGATAGCGTGGTGGTGGAAGTAGCGGGATTCCAACAGGGCTTCGCCAAGCACTGCGGGAGGAGGGAGATGTGTCATGGGAGGGAGAGGGAGGCGCCTGGGCTTAGGTTGGGTTGCCCTCCCTTCCCCCCACTATATATAGGGCCAAGGGAGAGGGGGGAGGCGCAGCCTTGGCCCTTCCTCCAAGGAAGGGTGCGGCCAGGGAGGAGTCCCACCTCCCCAAGGCACCTCGGAGGTGCCTTCCCCCTTTAGGACTCTTCCTTTTCCTTGACTCTTGGCGCATGGGCCTTTTGGGGCTGGTGCCACTGGCCCATATAGGCCAAGGCGCACCCCCTACAGCCCATGTGGCCCCCCGGGGCAGGTGGCCCCACCCGGTGGACCCCCGGGACCCTTTCGGTGGTCCCGGTACAATACCGGTGACCCCGAAACTTGTCCCGATGGCCGAAATAGCACTTCCTATATATAATTCTTTACCTCCGGACCATTCCGGGACTCCTCGTGACGTCAGGGATCTCATCCGGGACTCCGAACAACTTTCGGGTTACCGCATACTAATATCTCTATAACCCTAGCGTCACCGAACCTTAAGTGTGTAGACCCTACGGGTTCGGGAGACATGCAGACATGACCGAGATGACTCTCCGATCAATAACCAACAGCGGGATCTGGATACCCATGTTGGCTCCCACATGTTCCACGATGATCTCATCGGATGAACCACGATGTCAAGGACTTAATCAATCCCGTATACAATTCCCTTTGTCTATCGGTACGACACTTGCCCGAGATTCGATCGTCGGTATCCCGATACCTTGTTCAATCTCGTTACCGGCAAGTCTCTTTACTTGTTCCGTAACACATCATCCCGTGATAAACTCGATCACATTGTGCACATTATGATGATGTCCTACCGAGTGGGCCCAGAGATACCTCTCCGTTTACACGGAGTGACAAATCCCAGTCTCGATTCGTGCCAATCCAACAGACACTTTCGGAGATACCTGTAGTGTACCTTTATAGCCACCCAGTTATGTTGTGACGTTTGGCACACCCAAAGCACTCCTACGGTATCCGGGAGTTGCACAATCTCATGGTCTAAGGAAATGATACTTGACATTAGAAAAGCTTTAGCATACGAACTACATGATCTTGTGCTAGGCTCAGGATTGGGTCTTTGTCCATCGCATCATTCTCCTAATGATGTGATCCCGTTATCAATGACATCCAATGTCCATGGTCAGGAAACCGTAACCATCTATTGATCAACGAGCCAGTCAACTAGAGGCTTACTAGGGACATGGTGTTGTCTATGTATCCACACATGTATCTAAGTTAGCTATCAATACAATTCTAGCATGGATAATAAACGATTATCATGAACAAGGAAATATAATAATAACTAATTTATTATTGCCTCTAGGGCATATTTCCAACAGTCTCCCACTTGCACTAGAGTCAATAATCCAGTTCACATCGATATGTGATTAACACTCAAGGTCACATCCCCATGTGACTAACACCCAAAGAGTTTACTAGAGTCAATAATCTAGTTCACATTACCATGAGATTAACACTCGATGAGTTCTGGGTTTGAACATGTTATGCTTGTGAGAGATGTTATAGTCAACGGGTCTGAATCTTTCAGATCCGTATGTACTTCACAAATCTCTATGTCATCTTGTAGATGCAGCTACTACGCTATATTTGGAGCCATTTCAAATAATTGTTCTACTTGGAGATATTCTAAATTGTTGCTCCATTATACGTATCCGTATCTCTACTCAGAGCTATCCGGATAGGTGTTAAGCTTGCATCGACGTAACTCTTTACGTCAAACTCTTTATCACCTCCATAACCGAGAAACATATCCTTATTCCTCTAAGGATAATTTAGACCGCTATCTGGTGATCTACTCCTAGGATTACCTTTGTACCCTCTTGCCAGATGTGTGGCAAGGCACACATCAGGTGCGGTACTCAGCATGGCATACCGTATAGAGCCTATGACAAAAGCATAGGGGACGACCTTCGTCCTTCCTCTTTCTTCTGCCGTGGTCGAGCTTTAAGTCTTAACTTCATACCTTACAACTCAGGCAAGAACTCCTTCTTTGACTGGTCCATCTTGAACACCTTCAAGATCATGTCAAGGTATGTGCTCATTTGAAAGTACCATTAAGAATTTTGATCTATCCTTATAGATCTTGATGCTCAATGTTCAAGTAGCTTAATCCAGGCTTTCCATTGAAAAATACTTTCCAAATAACCCTATATGCTTTCCAGAAATTCTACGTCATTTCTGATCAACAATATGTCAACATATATTTATTAGAAATTCTATAGTGCTCCCACTCACTTCTTTGGAAATACAAGTTTCTCATAAACTTTGTATACACCCAAAACTTTGATCATCTTATCAAAGCATACATTCCAACTCCGAGATGCTTACTCCAGTCCTTAGAAGGATTGCTGGAGCTTTGCATACTTATTAGCATCTTTCAGGATTAACAAAACCTTCCGGTTGTATCACATACAACCTTTACTCAAAAATCGTCAAGGAAACAATGGTTTTTGGCATCCTATCTGCAAGATTTCACAAATAACGTAGTAATTGCTAATATAATTCCAATAGACTCTTAGCATCGCTACGAGTGAGAAAGTCTCATCGTAGTCAACTCCTTGAACTTGTCGGAAAACATCTTAACGACAAGTCGAGCTTTCTTAATGGTGATACTTACCATCATTGTCCGTCTTCCTTTTAAAATCCATATGTACCTAACAGCCTTACGACCATCAAGTAGTTCTTCCAAAGTCTACACTTTGTTTTCATATATGGATCCTCTCTCGGATTATATGGCCTCGAGCCATTTTTGGAATCCAGGCCCACCATCGCTTCTCCATAGCTCGTAGGTTCATTGTTGTCTAGCAACATGACTTCCAAGACAGGATTACGTACCACTCTGAAGTAGTACGCATCCTTGTCATCCCACGAGGTTTGGTAGTGACTTGATCTGAAGTTTCATGATCACTATCATAAGCTTCCACTTCAATTGGTGTAGGTGCCACAGGAACAACTCCTGTGCCCTGCCACACACTAGTTGAAGAAACGGTTCAATAACCTCATCAAGTCTCCACCATCCTCCCACTCAATTCTTTCGTGAGAAACTTTTCCTCGAGAAAGGACCCGATTCTAGAAACAATCCCTTATTGCTTTCGGATCTGAGACAGGAGGTATACCCAACTGTTTTGGGTGTCCTATGAAGATGCATTTATCCGCTTTGGGTTCGAGCTTATCAGCCTGAAACTTTTTCACATAAGCGTCGCAGCCCCAAACTTCTAAGAAATGATAGCTTAGGTTTCTCTAAACCATAGTTCATATGGTGTCATCTCATCGGAATTACGTGGTGCCCTATTTAAAGTGAATGTGGTTATCTTTAATGCCTAACCCATAAACTATCGTGGTAATTCGATAAGAGACATCATGTATGCATCATATCCAATAGGGTGCAGTTATGATGTTCGGACACACCATCACACTATGGTGTTCCAGGCTGTATTAGTTGTGGAACAATTTCCACAATGTCTTAATTCTGTGCCAAACTCGTAATTCAGATATTCATCTCTATGATCATATCATAGATATTTTATCCTCTTGTCACGACGATCTTTCAACTTCACCCTGAAATTACTTGAACCTTTCAATAATTCAAACTCGTGATTCATCAAGTAAATATACTCAACATCTACTCAAATCATCTGTGAAGTAAGAACATAACGATATCCACTACATGCCTCAGCACTCATTAGATTGCACACATTAAAATGTATTACTTCCAACAAGTTGCTTTCTAGTTCCATTTTACTGAAAACGAGGCTTTCAGTCATCTTGCCCATGTGGTATGATTTGCATGTCTCAAGTGATTCAAAATCAAGTGAGTCCAAACGGTCCATTTGCATGGAGTTTCTTCATGCATATACACCAATAGACATGGTTCGCATGTCTCAAACCTTTCAAAACAAGTGAGCCCAAAGATCCATCAACATGGAGCTTCTTCATGCGTTTTATACCGATATGACTTACGTGGCAGTGCCACAAGTAGGTGGTACTATCATTACTATCTTTTGGCATGAACATGTGTATCACTACGACCGAGATTCAATAAACCATTCATTTCAGGTGTAAGACCATTGAAGGTATTATTCAAATAAACAGAGTAACCATTATTCTCTTTAAATGAATAACCGTATTGCGATAGACATAATCCAATCATGTCTATGCTCAACGCAAACACCAATCTCGATGGTAGAGGGAGCGTACGATATTTGATCAACCTTGGAAATACTTCCAACACATATCGTCATCTCACCTTTAGCTAGTCTCCGTTTATTCCGTAGCTTTTATTTCGAGTTACTAACACTTAGCAACCGAACCGGTATCTAATACCCTGGTGCTACTAGGAGTACTAGTAAAGTACACATTAACATAATACATCCAATATACTTCTATCGACCTTGCCAGCCTTCTTATCTACCAAGTATCTAGGGTAATTCTGCTCCAGTGGCTGTTCCCTTTATTACAGAAGCACTTAGTCTCGGGTTTGGGTTCAACCTTGGGTTTCTTCACTAGAGCAGCAGCTGTTTTGCCGTTTCATGAAGCATCCCTTTTTGCCCTTGCCCTTCTTGAAACTAGTGGTTTCACCAACCATCAACAATTGATGCTCCTTCTTGATCTCTACTTTTGTGGTGTCAAACATCGCGAATATCTCAAGGATCATCATATATGTCCCTGATATATTATAGTTCATCACGAAGCTCAAGCAGCTTGGTGGTAATGACATCAGAGAACCATCACTATTTCATCTGGAAGATCAACTCCCACTCGATTCAAGCGATTGTTGTACTCAGACAATCTGAGCACAAGTTCAACAATTGAGCTTTTCTCCCTTAGTTTGCAGGCTAAGAAAATTGTCGGAGGTCTTATACCTCTTGACGTGGGCACGAGCCTGAAATCCCAATTTCAGCCCTCGAAACATCTCATATGTTTCGCGACATTTCAAAACGTCTTCGGTGCCTCAACTCTAAGCCGTTTAACTGAACTATCACGTAGTTATCAAAATGTGTATGTCAGATGTTCGCAACATCCATAGACAATGTTCAGGTTCAGCACACTGAGCGGTGCATTAAGGACATAAGCCTTCTATGAAGCAATGAGGACAAACCTCAGTTTACGGACCTAGTCCGCATAATTACTACTATCAACTTTCAACTAAATTTTCTCTAGGAACATATCTAAACAGTAGAACTAAAGCGCGAGCTACGACATAATTTGCGAAGACCTTTTGACTATGTTCAGGATAATTAAGTTCATCTTGTGAACTCCCGCTCAGATAGACATCCCTCTAGTCATCTAAGTGATTACATGATCCGAGTTAACTAGGCCGTGTCCGATCATCACGTGAGACGGACTAGTCATCATCGGTGAACATCTTCATGTTGATCGTATCTACCATATGACTCATGCTCGACCTTTCGGTCTCTTGTGTTCCGAGGCCATGTCTGTACATGCTAGGCTCGTCAAGTCAACCTAAGTGTTTCACGTGTGTAAATCTGTCTTACACCCGTTGTATGTGAACGTTAGAATGTAACACCCGATCATCACGTGGTGCTTCGAAACAACAAACTGTCGCAACGGTGCACAGTTAGGGGGAACACTTTCTTGAAATTATTATGAGGTATCATCTTATTTACTACCATCGTTCTAAGTAAACAAGATGCATAAACATGATAAACATCACATGCAATCAAATAGTGACATGATATGGCCATCATCACTTTGCTCCTCTTGATCTCCATCTTCGGGGCTCCATGATCATCATCGTCACCGGCATGACACCATGATCTCCATCATCATGATCTCTATCATCGTGTCTTCATGAAGTTGTCTCGTCAACTATTACTTCTACTACTACAGCTAACGGTTAGCAATAAAGTAAAGTAATTACATGACGTTTATGTTGACACGCAGGTCATAAATAAATTAAGACAACTCCTATGGCTCCTGCCGGTTGTCATACTCATCGACATGCAAGTCGTGATTCCTATTACAAGAACATGATCAATCTCATACATCACATATATCATTCATCACATCCTTTTGGCCATATCACATCACATAGCATACCCTGCAAAAACAAGTTAGACGTCCTCTAATTGTTGTTTGCATGTTTTACGTGGCTGCTATGGGTTTCTAGCAAGAAAGTTTTCTTACCTACGCAAAAACCACAACGTGATATGCCAATTGCTATTTACCCTTCATAAGGACCCTTTTCATCGAATCTGATCCGACTAAAGTGGGAGAGACAGACACCCGCCAGCCACCTTATGCAACTAGTGCATGTTAGTCGGTGGAACCGGTCTCACGTAAGCGTACGTGTAAGGTTGGTCCAGGCCGCTTCATCCCACAATGCCACCGAATCAAGATTGGACTAGTAATGGTAAGCATATTGAACAAAATCAATGCCCACAACTACTTTGTGTTCTACTCGTGCATAGAAACTACGCATAGACCTAGCTCATGATGCCACTATTGGGGAACGTAGCATAAATTCAAAATTTTCCTACGTGTCACCAAGATCTATCTATGGAGTCATCTAGCAATGAGGGAGGAGTGGATATACATACCCTTGTAGATCGCGCGCGGAAGCATTCAAGAGAACAGGGTTGATGGAGTCGTACTCGTCGTGATCCAAATCACCGATGATCCTAGTGCCGAACGGACGGCACCTCCGCGTTCAACACACGTACGGAGCAGCGACGTCTCCTCCTTCTTGATACAGCAAGGGGAAGGAGAGGTTGATGGAGATCCAGCAGCACGACGGCGTGGTGGTGGAAGTAGCGGGATTCCAACAGGGCTTCGCCAAGCGCCACGGGAGGAGGGAGATGTGTCATGGGAGGGAGAGGGAGGCGCCAGGGCTTAGGTTGGGCTGCCCTCCCTTCCCCCCACTATATATAGGGCCAAGGGAGAGGGTGGAGGCGCAGCCTTGGCCCTTCCTCCAAGGAAGGGTGCGGCCAGGGAGGAGTCCCACCTCCCCAAGGCACCTCGGAGGTGCCTTCCCCCTTTAGGACTCTTCCTTTTCCTTGACTCTTGGCGCATGGGCCTTTTGGGGCTGGTGCCACTGGCCCATATAGGCCAAGGCGCACCCCCTACAGCCCATGTGGCTCCCCGGGGCAGGTGGCCCCACCCGGTGGACCCCCCGGACCCTTCCGGTGGTCCCGGTACAATACCGGTGACCCCGAAACTTGTCCCGATGGGCGAAATAGCACTTCCTATATATAATTCTTTACCTCCGGACCATTCCGAAACTCCTCGTGACGTCCGGGATCTCATCCGGGACTCCGAAGAACTTTCGGGTTACCGCATACTAATATCTCTATAACCCTAGCGTCACCGAACCTTAAGTGTGTAGACCCTACGGGTTCGGGAGACATGCAGACAAGACCAAGATGACTCTCCGGTCAATAACCAACAGCGGGATCTGGATACCCATGTTGGCTCCCACATGTTCCACGATGATCTCATCGGATGAACCACGATGTCAAGGACTTAATCAATCCCGTATACAATTCCCTTTGTCTATCGCTACGACACTTGCCCGAGATTCGATCGTTGGTATCCCGATACCTTGTTCAATCTCGTTACCGGCAAGTCTCTTTACTCATTCCGTAACACATCATCCCGTTGTAGCGACCCGACCCAAATGTGTCAAGTCTCTGTGCTTATGCGTCATCCCTGGATCAGTATGCTGACACACACAGTACTCGAAGGATTTATAACAGAGGTAAATCACATGTATAAAGTAACGTAAATACTATTACCTCAATCCATATAGCGGAAGCAACAAGGTTGTGGTTTCCCATCAACACCAACGGCAAAGTTGAGTGTAGAAACCGTAACCCTAACGTATCACTTACTCGTCGTAAGAAACCTGCAACATGAGATGTTGTAGCCCGAAACGGGTCAGTACATTGAATGTACTGACAAATTCACACCATAGAGAATAATGAACAATGGCTATCACTACATGCATATTTGGCTGGTGGAAAGGCTCTATGGTTATAAGGTTTTTGCGTAAAGCCAATTTTTTTCCTACTGCAAAGGAATAAGATTAATTACTATCATGGTGGTTGTGAAACATTGAGAATGGTTGACAGCATTCTCAATCCCAATTAAAAATAATTAAAACCCAACAACATTAATTAGAAGTAACGTGATGAGATTCACAATGATATTCAAGTACTAGATACTCAAGTTGTCCATAACCGGGGACACGGCTAATCATGATTAGTTTGTTACTCTGCAGAGGTTTGCGCACTTTTCCCCACATGACTCGATCGCCTCCGTTTGGTTTCTCGCACTACATGGTGTTTGAGAAGACGGATGACCGAGACACAGTCTTTCAGAAGCGCTAGCACCTTACATGTGGGGTAGACCGTACCACCTACAACCCCTACATCTGCTAGTCCACCCCGTAAGAGTTCGCACAACTTAGTCAACTATGCCAGAGCCCATAATGGCATGTGGCTGCACACGGAAGTTTCTAGCATGAATTATCTTATGATCCCTTTGAGCCTGGGTGGCGGTCCAAAAAAAACAGGCAAGTCCTGATAGACATCAGGTGCCTCAATCCACCCAGATGTGTGTTTATGTTGCCACCTTAAATAAACCATTAAAATTATCAACTCACATCTGTCATGGATATCACTCACCCAATCCACGTCTACTAGCATAGCATGGCATAATAAGCAAACGTAGAAGTAACTCCCAAAGGTTTCATAATAATACAGGTAATAGGTACTACCTCATCTACTTCCCATCCCACAATTTAATTAGATCCTAATCATGCAATGTGTGAGGATTGATCTAATGCAATAAAACATGGGTTGTAGAAAAGGTATGATCAAAGTGTGAACTTGCCTGCAATGTAGATGAAGAAGATTCGCACTCAAAACTCGTGATAGATCTACTCGTCGCACTCCGGTCAATCTATCGTAAGAAAACAATAGTAACCACACAATAAGTACTCATCTAATGCACAAGTAAAACTCGAACAAGAGATCGAACCAGATAGTTCAACTTAAGAACTCCGGTTGCAAAGAAAGAACGAACCGAACAAAGAAACGGAAAACAAACGGCGGAAGAAAACAACTCGGTTCTAGCAAGTTGAAACTAGGTCAAATTTTACCGGGGCAAAAACTTGTTTAAGTTGATTAGACGGACTGGCGGTTTCGAGACGAAACTCCAGGCGCTTGAATCACCTGATTCCGATAAACGGGCGAGAAGATAAACTAGAACGAAGATCGGATCTGAGATCGCGATCGGAGAGAACGCGGAATAAATCCGACGAGAAAGAAAACGAAGAACGGTTAAACGAACGGGCGTCGTTAACCGGGGATAATCGGTGATCACGTTCGTTGAAACGAACGGTCCGAAAGAAGAACGAAAACCGATCTAGAAAACGAATCGGAAGAGAAGAAAAGAATCGGAACGATTAGAAGAAAACGATCCGAGGAAAAGAGACGCGGAGCAACCTTGGCGAGGGGCTCCGGCGAGGGGCTCCGGCGGCGTGGCGTAGGGCGGCGGCGTGGACAAGGTGCGGCGGCGGCGTGGGTGGGGTGGTGCGGCGGCGCGGCGTGGGGTGTGGGGCGCGGGGTGGGGTGGCGCGGTGACGCATGGCGGCGGAGGCGGTGTATGGCGGCGTTGGGCGCGGCGGCGATGCACAAGGCGACGGCGGCGGCGGTGACGCAGGGCGGCGGCGGCGCGGCAAGGTGCGGCGGCGGCGGTGACGCAGGGCGGCGGCGACGCAGCAAGGTGCGGCGGTGGCGGTGACGCAGGGCGGCGGCGGTGGCGGTGACGCAGGGCGGCGGCGGCGCGGCAAGGTGCGGCGCAGGGTGAGAGGCGCGGTGGAGGCTTGGGACTTTTGGTTTGATGATTTAGAGGGGGGATGTGGGAGTATTTATATTGGGGAGGGGTGAGGAGACTTGGGGTAGGGGACAAAAAATAAGAATAGGAGTAGGAAAGATCTAGAAAAAGAAACGGAATAAACGGAAGTAGGACAAAAGTCCTACTAGGACTTCCTAAAAGAAAGAGGCGGCGGCTCCTTGGCGCCTTGCGCCTGGCGCGGCGATGGCCCTCCTGGCCGGCGGCTTGGCTTGCGGCGGCTTGGGCCTTTGGCCCAAGGCGCTGAGTTTTTTTAAATGGTTCCGCGCTCGGAAAAACACAAAAAAATCTACCGGACTCCAAAATTAATAAAGTAAATTTTCCCCGACTCCTAAAAATGAGCCGAACAAAATGAACTTTTCTCCGGGCCTAAAATATAATTTTCAAAAACGCGCATTTTTCCCTATCCAAAGAAAAACAAACAAACACCGGAAAACGAAATTTGATCTATTTATTAAATCTTCATTTTTCCTATATTTTGGGAAAGTCATATTATTCCCTCTCTTATATTTTTGATAACGGAAAAATTATTGAAGATGAAATAAATAAATCAAATGACCCTCTTTTCAAATTCGAGAAAACTCTCAAATATGAAAATAACGAAATCTCCAACTCTCTCCGAAGATCCTTGAGTTGCGTGAAATTTCTAGGATCGACCAAAAGCAAGAAAATAAGATAGGCATGATGATCTAATATTCCAAATTGAAAATAAAATTAATTCAAAGAACTTTGAATTTAATTCTTTGAAACTCCCAACTCATATTTCATATAATTTGAAGAAGTCATTTTATCTTCTCTCGTGAAAATCATTGAGTCGCATAAAGTTTCAGAATTGGAATATTTTCAAATGAAATTCAAATATTTTCAACACCCCTTGTCATTTAAGTAAATGGAAGAAGTCATGTCATCTTCTCTCCAGGGTTTTGTGTTGAAAGGAATTTGAATTCACGAAGATCAGAAAACAAATATGAAAGTTTGGGAAAGTCCTTTTATTCCCTCTCATTTAACTTTCAAAAAGAATTCGAATTTCACTCAATTCACGCAATCAATCAAACAATCAATCAATCTATCTATGTGTTTATAACATTCCAAAATTTAGAATTTTGGGATGTTACAAACCTACCTACCACCCTTAAAAGGAATCTCGTCCTCGAGATTCGGAGAGGTTAGCAAGAAAAGGTTAGGGTTTGGGGGTCTCCTCAAAATCCATCGATCATCACAGTGGTCTGGGGTGCTACCACCCTTAGAAGCATGGTTACTGTTCCATCATAACTCATATACTCCATCCTTATTCTTGACAGTGTCGGTCTTCTCAGATCCTCGAGAAATTCCTTCTCTGAGCTCTTCCGGTAGTGGCATAACCTTACCACAAGTCTTTTGTCCTTTCCTCTTGGTCAGGTTATTTCGAGATTGGGTCTTCTTAGCTGATGGGTCTGGCGCCATTACTAAACAACTATCGATATCTCATGGTGGTTAACAATTTATGGTTTCTCCTGCAGGAAATGGGTCTGGGTTGATCCTCACCGTATAACCTACGGTTGGCAAAAGCTGCCTTGTACAGGGGAAAAATACCTCTACCATTCTAAGGTTTAACAAGGTTTTATATCGTCGTCTCTCTACTATAGGCAAGTCACTCAGATTTACCATCCCATATAGCAAGGCGAATAATAAGAGTAAGTCGGTATGGTGATCAATCCATCCCGCACCCAAATCATTACCCTGTATACAGTTTAGCGAATCTCGCATTCTAACACTCGGTCATCCTCACAAGCATTGCAGAATTTCTCTCGTCGACGAACCAAGTTCGGAATAATCCATTGATTCTGCAAGCCAGACAAACATCTATCGTTCCTTCACAACTCTCAGGTTTTGCGTAAACTCCTATAAAATCGTCTATCGACAAAGGTATATCCTCCTCCAGGGTTCTTCCTTCAGCAAGAATGTGCTTGCTTCTTGGAAGGTCTTGGGGCATGTGGGTTATGGCACATCTCATCACTTGCAGTCCTTGAACTCTTCATCGGGGCAGGGATCTCTAATCCAACATCCAACTTCTAGCTTTCCCAGTATACTTAAATCCATCCAATTGTATTGTCTTCCTTCCTTATATTGGCACCAATCTAAGACATGATTACTCAGACTCATCATGGAGTTTCCATTGATCCATATTTCCAACATCATACCTTCTTTATATCCAATAGTAATTTATTTCTTCATCCTCGGGGTATCCCTCATACCGAGATAAAAACTTATACTTATGACGTCCCTATTCCATTTCGTGGAACATCATTAACCTTTCCGCGGTCAAGCGTCCTTACAGGGGAATATTGGCCATCTCTGCATGGCACTTCTTCAACTGGGAAGCGTGAAACACATCATGAACTCCTAACAGTCCTTCGGATGACTCTAACTTGTTGGCCACTTCTCCCATACACTCCATAACTTGGTATGGTCCTACAAATCTCGGGGCTAACTGTCCCTTATCTCCAAATCGTTTTAACTCCTCGCAGAGGGGTCACACGAAGACATGCTCTATCTCCAATATCATAGACTATCGCCTTGAGTTTTGAGTCTGCACAACTCTTCTGCCTGGACTGAGCTACCTTCAGTCTATCTCAAATCAACTTAACATTCTCTTCTGATTCCTTTGATCACCTTTGGTCCAAACAACTATCGGTCTCCAACTTCATCACACATACTCTTGGGGTATCACACATATCGAGACAAAACTCGTATTCCTTTTGTCCGAAATCCACTCAGTGGAGTATCCTTATCTTTTCCAGGGGTCAACGGTTCTTACAGGGTACTACCACCCTAAAATGCACAAACCTTCATAGAACATATTTCTCTTATCCTCAAAATGGCCAAAATCCTTCTTCATAGAGTAACAACTCATAAAATCCATATCAGTACCAACGTTGCTACTTTATTCATTCTCCAATGATTACAATCTCTTGCTTTTCCATTACAAGTCTCAACTCAACACCTCAGTATAAAGGAAAATGTTCTCACTTCTACTACTCCATTCCTTTTGTTGCAAACTCAACTATCTAGCACAAGTTTCCTTCTCCTTGGGGCATTCTCTAGCAAAGTGCCCTGCTTTATTACAACGGAAACATATTACATCTGACAAGTATCGAGGTTTCCTTTTTGGGCAACTGCTGAGGTAGTGCCCTGACTCCTTGCACCTATAACAGGTGATATGACTTAGGTCCTTCCTGGAATCCAATCGTTTTCTCTTTCTGGACTTTTCCATTCCAATCAGGGCTTCTATTTCCTGTGTGTCATACTCTACTTCCTCAGCCGGAAATTCTACTAGATTCCCATTCATACAATTTTGGGAGATGTGTCCTTCTTCTCCACATGAATAGCAAGACTTGGTGTAGGGTTTAATTGGTTCCTCTTTGGGTGTGTCCTCCACCTCTTCCTTCATCACAGGTTCTTCTAAACCTTCCATAAGGGCTCCTTTCATTTCTTCTTCCTTCTGCTGGATGGTTCTTTGTACCATGGGGTAAATGTGACACTGAGCAGGATAGTGGGTAGTCCCTTCACACAAGAAACAAGTAATCTGCCTAGTTGGGCATTCTTCAACTTGGTGACTTCCTTCACAATTAGGGCATTCATCCTTGTTTTCTTTATGGGTGTGTCCGATTTCTCCACAAATCTTGCATGCACCATGTTTCTTCATATCCTTTCCATAAGGTTTCAACTTCTGGGAAACAAGCCAAGACTTTGGCAGAGTCAACTTAAATTCTTTCCAAGTGGTTACTCCTTGCCATCCATTGATGGTTTGGTACATCCTCCACCAAGTAGCAGCACCTCTTTCAAAGCATTGAAGAGCATGCTGGGCCATATCCTTTCCGACTATAGGGTTGTTCTCCATGTGATCCTCCATGTTCTGAATCCATCGGTCTGTCTCCAACTGACTCATCGGTCTAGAAAATACAAGCTCATCTTCATTCATCCGCTATTGGGTCCATGGGTTTGGGGTGAGATAAGAGGGATAGAGAGGGATACACACAATGCAAACAACAGTTTTGAAAAGACAGATTTTTGTTGTGGCTGTCGGAAAACATCAAACAAATGACAGCTCACAATCATCGCATCTAACGTAGGTATATGACAGGGGTTTGGTCTTCTAAAGGTCAATGTCGTCAAACTCTTCAAGTCTATCGTCGGTGGCTTCTTCCTGATCATGCTTGTCCTTCTCAAGTTCTTTTGCCAGATCAACTCAGTTAACGCGAAGTCTCTCGTGACATCCTTGAATATTCTGGAATTGCATTCCAAACTTCTAGGTTTCAACATCCTTCACATGAACCATGGTCATACTGTCCTTCAGTTCCTGTCAAATCTCCAGTATCTCAAGGTTTTACTTCTCTAGCTTGGCTGCTTTCAATTTCTGGTCTTAAGTTCTTCACGAAATGCTTCCTTGTCTAATACGATTTCCTGGAGCTCCACCTTAAACTTCTTGATGTAATACTCCAGATCCTGGTGATACACCGGCTAGGGTTAAAACTTCATCTTATGATAGGTGCTCCGTCAGCCTTCTTCCATCAAATCCATTCTGAAGACTTGCATCCTTAACTCAGCACGGTGACAATAGCATTAGCGGGTGATGACATCACGGATAACCGTGTTTCTGCCCTTGTCATTGCCATGAGCTATCTTCCATAGTTGATATCCCCTGCCTTAGGGTTTTCTTTGACAAAACTTCGAGTTCTCATACTCCTTGTTTCAGTCTTTCTCCGATACACCTTGATCTCGGGTATTGACAACTTCCATAATCTGTTAAGTTCCATAAGGGTAGCCTTCCTAGGTCATAAAAATCTGGGAATTCTTCAGAGCCTTCAAATTCTACTTGTCTTAGGTCCTCAACCGTTGTAGTTTCCATTTTCATAATGTATGGAAGAATCTTCTTCATTCCGAATGGTTTACTGGTCTGATATCCTGTACTTCTTGGAGTGGTCTCATCAGTCGAATCTTTGTGTGGTCAAAAGGGAAAGGGGTATGGTCTCACTAAAGGGAATTTTTGAATAAGCTCAAAAGAGAAGAGAGGTAAAGATCTTTTTGAAAGGGAAAGTTGTAGAGAAAAATCTTTGCTATGGGCTTGCCAATTTCTAGGGTCACGTCCTACAGTCAACATGTGCTCTGATACCATCTTGTAGCGACCCGACCCGAATGGGTCAAGTCTCTATGCTTATGCGTCATCCCTGGATCAGTATGCTGACACACACAGTACTCGAAGGATTTATAACAGAGGTAAATCACATGTATAAAGTAACGTAAATACTATTACCTCAATCCATATAGCGGAAGCAACAAGGTTGTGGTTTCCCATCAACACCAACGGCAAAGTTGAGTGTAGAAACCGTAACCCTAACGTATCACTTACTCGTCGTAAGAAACCTGCAACATGAGACGTTGCAGCCCGAAACGGGTCAGTACATTGAATGTACTGACAAATTCACACCATAGAGAATAATGAACAATGGCTATCACTACATGCATATTTGGCTGGTGGAAAGGCTCTATGGTTATAAGGTTTTTGCGTAAAGCCAATTTTTTCCTACTGCAAAGGAATAAGATTAATTACTATCATGGTGGTTGTGAAACATTGAGAATGGTTGACAGCATTCTCAATCCCAATTAAAAATAATTAAAACCCAACAACATTAATTAGAAGTAACGTGATGAGATTCACAATGATATTCAAGTACTAGATACTCAAGTTGTCCATAACCGGGGACACGGCTAATCATGATTAGTTTGTTACTCTGCAGAGGTTTGCGCACTTTTCCCCACATGACTCGATCGCCTCCGTTTGGTTTCTCGCACTACATGGTGTTTGAGAAGACGGATGACCGAGACACAGTCTTTCAGAAGCGCTAGCACCTTACATGTGGGGTAGACCGTACCACCTACAACCCCTACATCTGCTAGTCCACCCCGTAAGAGTTCGCACAACTTAGTCAACTATGCCAGAGCCCATAATGGCATGTGGCTGCACACGGAAGTTTCTAGCATGAATTATCTTATGATCCCTTTGAGCCTGGGTGGCGGTCCAAAAAAAAACAGGCAAGTCCTGATAGACATCAGGTGCCTCAATCCACCCAGATGTGTGTTTATGTTGCCACCTTAAATAAACCATTAAAATTATCAACTCACATCTGTCATGGATATCACTCACCCAATCCACGTCTACTAGCATAGCATGGCATAATAAGCAAACGTAGAAGTAACTCCCAAAGGTTTCATAATAATACAGGTAATAGGTACTACCTCATCTACTTCCCATCCCACAATTTAATTAGATCCTAATCATGCAATGTGTGAGGATTGATCTAATGCAATAAAACATGGGTTGTAGAAAAGGTATGATCAAAGTGTGAACTTGCCTGCAATGTAGATGAAGAAGATTCGCACTCAAAACTCGTGATAGATCTACTCGTCGCACTCCGGTCAATCTATCGTAAGCAAACAATAGTAACCACACAATAAGTACTCATCTAATGCACAAGTAAAACTCGAACAAGAGATCGAACCAGATAGTTCAACTTAAGAACTCCGGTTGCAAAGAAAGAACGAACCGAACAAAGAAACGGAAAACAAACGACGGAAGAAAACAACTCGGTTCTAGCAAGTTGAAACTAGGTCAAATTTTACCGGGGCAAAAACTTGTTTAAGTTGATTAGACGGAATGGCGGTTTTGAGACGAAACTCCAGGCGCTTGAATCACCTGATTTCGATAAACGGGCGAGAAGATAAACTAGAACGAAGATCGGATCTGAGATCGCGATCGGAGAGAACGCGGAACAAATCTGACGAGAAAGAAAATGAAGAACGGTTAAACGAACGGGCGTCGTTAACCGGGGATAATCGGCGATCACGTTCGTTGAAACGAACGGTCCGAAAGAAGAACGAAAACCGATCTAGAAAACGAATCGGAAGAGAAGAAAAGAATCGGAACGATTAGAAGAAAACGATTCGAGGAAAAGAGACGCGGAGCAACCTTGGCGAGGGGCTCCGGCGAGGGGCTCCGGCGGCGTGGCGTAGGGCGGTGGCGTGGACAAGGTGCGACGGCGGCGTGGGTGGGGTGGTGCGGCGGCGCGGCGTGGGGTGTGGGGCGCGGGGTGGGGTGGCGCGGTGACGCATGGCGGTGGAGGCGGTGTATGGCGGCGTTGGGCGCGGCGGCGATGCACAAGGCGACGGCGGCGGCGGTGACGCAGGGCGGCGGCGGCGCGGCAAGGTGCGGCGGCGGCGGTGACGCAGGGCGGCGGCGGCGCGGCAAGGTGCGGCGGCGGCGGTGACGCAGGGCGGCGGCGACGCGGCAAGGTGCGGCGGTGGCGGTGACGCAGGGCGGCGGCAAGGTGGCGGTGACGCAGGGCGACGGCGGCGCGGCAAGGTGCGGCGCAGGGTGAGAGGCGCGGTGGAGGCTTGGGACTTTTGGTTTGATGATTTAGAGGGGGATGTGGGAGTATTTATATTGGGGAGGGGTGAGGAGACTTGGGGTAGGGGACAAGAAATAAGAATAGGAGTAGGAAAGATCTAGAAAAAGAAACGGAATAAACGGAAGTAGGACAAAAGTCCTACTAGGACTTCCTAAAAGAAAGAGGCGGCGGCTCCCTGGCGCCTTGCGCCTGGCGCGGCGATGGCCCTCCTAGCCGGCGGCTTGGCTTGCGGCGGCTTGGGCCTTTGGCCCAAGGCGCTGAGTTTTTTTTTAAACGGTTCCGTGCTTGGAAAAACACAGAAAAATCTACCGGACTCCAAAATTAATAAAGTAAATTTTCCCCGACTCCTAAAAATGAGCCGAACAAAATGAACTTTTTTCCGGGCCTAAAATAAAATTTTCAAAAACGCGCATTTTTCCCTATCTAAAGAAAAACAAACAAACACCGGAAAATGAAATTTGATCTATTTATTAAATCTTCATTTTTCCTATATTTTGGGAAAGTCATATTATTCCCTCTCTTATATTTTTGATAACAGAAAAATTATTGAAGATGAAATAAATAAATCAAATGACCCTCTTTTCAAATTCGAGAAAACTCTCAAATATGAAAATAACGAAATCTCCAACTCTCTCCGAATATCCTTGAGTTGCGTGAAATTTCTAGGATCGACCAAAAGCAAGAAAATAAGATAGGCATGATGATCTAATATTCCAAATTGAAAATAAAATAAATTCAAAGAACTTTGAATTTAATTCTTTGAAACTCCCAACTCATATTTCATATAATTTGAAGAAGTCATTTTATCTTCTCTCGTGAAAATCATTGAGTCGCATAAAGTTTCAGAATTGGAATATTTTCAAATGAAATTCAAATATTTTCAACACCCCTTGTCATTTAAGTAAATGGAAGAAGTCATGTCATCTTCTCTCCGGGGTTTTGTGTTGAAAGGAATTTGAATTCACGAAGATCAGAAAACAAATATGAAAGTTTGGGAAAGTCCTTTTATTCCCTCTCATTTAACTTTCAAAAAGAATTCGAATTTCACTCAATTCACGCAATCAATCAAACAATTAATCAATCTATCTATGTGTTTATAACATTCCAAAATTTAGAATTTTGGGATGTTACACCCGTGATAAACTCCTTGATCACATTGTGCACATTATGATGATGTCCTACCGAGTGGGCCCAGAGATACCTCTCCGTTTACACGGAGTGACAAATCCCAGTCTCGATTCGTGCCAACCCAACAGACACTTTCAGAGATACCTGTAGTGTACCTTTATAGCCACCCAGTTACGTTGTGATGTTTGGCACACCCAAAGCACTCCTACGGTATCCGGGAGTTGCACAATCTCATGGTCTAAGGAAATGATACTTGACATTGGAAAAGCTTTAGCATACGAACTACATGATCTTGTGCTAGGCTTAGGATTGGGTCTTTGTCCATCCCATCATTCTCCTAATGATGTGATCCCGTTATCAATGACATCCAATGTCCATGGTCAGTAAACCGTAACCATCTATTGATCAACGAGCCAGTCAACTAGAGGCTTACTAGGGACATGGTGTTGTCTATGTATCCACACATGTATCTGAGTTTCCTATCAATAGAATTCTAGCATGGATAATAAACGATTATCATGAACAAGGAAATATAATAATAACTAATTTATTATTGCCTCTAGGGCATATTTCCAACAGGAAGTGTGCAGCGAGGCGCCACCATCGACGCACATGGCCTCCGTAGCCTTCTGAAACTCTTGCTCGCCGGACTCATCGTCCTTGTCATGATCATCGTCTTCCTGCTTCTTGTCGCGGCCCCGAGCGGGCCTCTCTCGCTGGTTATCCTTGCCGCGGCGGCCTCCTTGCCCGCCACACTTCTTGCCGGATCCTTCGGCACCATCCTGACCCTTCTCCTTGTCCCGCCTCTCATACTTGGCCTTTTGCTTTTTAGCAAGTAGCTCAACTTGTCGGCAGTTCTGGAGGTCGTGGCCCTTGGTGCGGTGGATCTTGCAGTACTTCTTGTCGGAGCCCCTGGCTTGTCGGCAACCGCCAAGGCCCGGCAAGCAGCGCACCCGGCAATCTCCCTGCCAGGGTCGTCTGCCTTGGCCTTCTTGGCGGTGCTGGTGTCGCAGGATCCCTCGACGGCAAGCACGGTCTTGTCCTTGCGTTTCCTGTTGCGATGCCGGCCCTTCTTCGTCGGGGCGGCGGTGTCTTCGCCGGTAGAGTCGGTTTCCGCACCGGTGTCTTCGCCAGGGTACTTCCTTCCTTCTTCAGCCCGGGCGCATCTATCGGCCAGAACATGAAGTTCGGCCACATCCTTGACCTTGTTCATTGCCAGCTCTTCACGCATCTTGTGGTTACGCACATTCTGATGGAATGCGCTGATCACGGCGGCAGGATGAACATATGGGATGTTGTATTGCACTCAGCTGAACTTCTATATGTACTTGCGCAGGTTTTCACCTTCCTTCTGGGGAATGATATGAAAATCACTCGCCTGGCCATGAGCTTGGTGGCCTCCAGTGAAGGCACCAATGAACTCGTGGCACAGATCCGACCAAGAAGAAATGGAATCCGCTGGCAAGTGCATCAACCAAGACATGACATTGGGTTTCAGGGCCAACGGGAAGTAATTGGCAAGCACCTTGTCGTCACGAGCTCCAGCGGCTTGCAACGTGATGGTGTAGATGCCGAGGAACTCTGACGGGTGGGTCTTTCCGTTGTACTTCTCGCCAACGTTGGGCTTGAACATGCGGTGGGACGGCCACTGGAACTGCCGCAACCCACGGGTAAAGGCTGCGCAACCCACCTCGTAAGGTAGGCCGCCGGAGCCTCCTGGTGCTGGGTGGTCCATAGCGGGTCCCGCCCGCTTATCCGACGGGTGGCGTGTATCGTGCCGGCGCTCGATGGTGGTTCGAGCATCTTCATGGGATCGCTCCCGAAGAACCTAGCGTTGGTCGCGGTGGGTCCGTGGGTCGTACGACGCTATGGAAATGTCATCACATGCATCATCACGATGGACCGACATCCGCGGTGGCTGGCGTGGAGGAGGAGAGTGCACCATGGCCGCGGCGCCTCCGGCCCCTCCACCATCGGCATGTAGTGGCTCGATGGAGTGCTGGCCTGAGGGCCCCGTCGGCCGTGACTCGTCTTTGTTGGCGACGCCGACGAGGCTCTGGATAGTGGCTCTCCACTCGCCGAGCTTATCCACGGCGGGAGGGAAGTCGAGGAGCAGCTGCACGCGCCAAGGCTTCCGCTTGCGTGGGTGGCGGAGAAAGCTGCGTGGACCGTGGCGCGCTTCGACTTCTAACCACGTTAGAAGGAGCTCTGTCATGGCCCAGCGGCTATGCGCCATCTTCGCCAGCACTTCGGAGGGCATGTTGGCCTCCTTCTTCCCGCGGATGATGCACATGACTCTTCCCATGGCGGCGGCCAGGGTCACCGGTGTGGTGATGCTGCTCGTCGCGCACAACCTGGGAAGAGCGCGTTGTGGGCGTCTTGGAGGTCGCCGCGCCGCCCGCGGGTGGTACGGCGACGTCCCCGGATGGTCCCGCGCCGTCTGCGGGGGGCCCAGCTCCGTCTCTAGATTTCGCGGCGTGTGCCCCATCGCCTTGCGCATGAATGACGCCGCTCGCCGGGCTCTGACTGCCAGAGCGATGTTGGTGCTCGCGGGTCGCGCCTCGGGTTCTATCCGCGACCAGCCCGCTGCTCGCCCTCACTGGTACGTGTCGTCCGGCTCCCGATGAACCGAGCACCGTGGCCTTCTTCTTCTTGGGTGCCATGGCGACGAAGAACCGCTAGGCTATCTGCTAGACCAGATTCTCACAACCGTGCGCCCCCTACCTGGCGTGCCGAAGATGTCGGTGGGAACGACACCTATGGGATCACTGGGATCCCTTCTACGGTCAGCGGGCGCGGGGTCGTGAGGAGAGCAGGTTTAGGAGCTAGCACACGGATCGTTTACCCAGGTTCGGGCCGCGAGGATGCGTAAAACCCTAGTCCTGCTTTGGTGGATGTATTGAGTGTTCTTGAGCTTCTTGAGCTAGCTACGGTGGCTGTACCGTTCCAAAAAGCAGAATCCCTCTCTTGGTCGCCTCGGGCCTCCTTTTATAGGAAAAAGGGGTTGCCATAGTGGCACACAGGAGGTGGAAAGGCCTACAGTGTGCGAGCTTATTGCACGACATTACGGGACAAAGTGCATTAAATGCGCTACATAGGTGTCCATTAGCTTTATCGGGGACGGGAACGAGGCCCGTCCCGTTCGTTGTCACTTCACCTCGCTTCGACACGTTCCCGGACCAGCGATGCATGCAGCGCCATGTAGGCAGGCAGGCAGCTGAGGTGGCGCGGTGGTAGGGCCTTCATGAAGATCTGGATGCCACCACACAGGTGCTTGCTGATTTGGCTTGGAAGCTGCATGTTGCCACGCAGGTGCCTGCCCAGCAGGTTGGGCTGGCAGCTGCATGCGAATGGCGGCGGAGTCTTGGCTGGTGCGGGCCTGACAGTGCCCCTGCTGGCGTCCTCGGCAAGGGCCTTGCTAGGGGCCCGGCAAGGGTGTTGCCGTGATGTCGCAGTCGTCCCCGGCAAGATGCTTGCCGGGGGTCTTGTGGATTCCCTGGGGAGGATCCTGCCGAGGGTCGTCGTCTTCTAATCCCCATCTGATCCTATGTGTGTTTATGATCTTGACAAAGATCTGCATGCCACCACGGAGGTGCCTCCTGAGCCCTGGTCCCACGTAGTTGTTGACGGCGTTCAGAACCTTTGGGCTCAAGGGTGGCTCGCTCTGCTGGCGTTGGGCAAGTTGCCCCTCTTGCCGGGGCTGTGGGGGGCCGCCTCGGCAAGGACCTTGCCAAGGGAGTCCACCTCACCCTCTTGCCCTCCTGCGCTTCTGGTCTTGGCGTCGCCTTGGTCGTCTTGTGCTTCGGCTTCTCTCTGGCTTCCCTCCTCTTCCCTGCTAAGTGTGGCCGCGGCGCGTGGCTCTGACTGCCCGTGCACAAGTAAAGGGGTCAAAAGGAGAGCCCCTACTTTTGTACACCGACACCGGTTCAGTTGCTAAGATTAGTAACTCGAAACAGGAGTTGCAAAATGAACAGAGACTAGTTAAGTGCCAGGTGACGATGTGTGTTGGAAGTGATTCCAAGGTTGATAAGATCACCATCTTATACTCCCTCTACCTTCGGGATTAGTGTTGGACCTAAATAAATGTTATTTGGTGTTTGTGTTGAGCATAAATATGATTGGATCATGTTTATTGCAAGTGATTCATTTAAGTCAGAGAATAATTGTTGTTCTGCTTACATCAATAAAACTTTCTATGGTCATACACCCAATGTAAATGGTTTATTGAATATTGATCATAGTGATACACATATTCATAATATTGATGCCAAAAGATGCAAAGTTGATAATGATAGTGCAACATATTTGTGGCACTGCCGTTTAGGTCATATTGGTGTAAAGCGCATGAAGAAACTCCATGCAGATGGATTTTTAGAATCATTTGATTATGAATCATTTGATACTTGCGAACCATGCCTCATGGGCAAGATGACTGAAACTCTGTTCTTCGGAACAATAGAGCGAGCCAATGACTTATTGAAAATAATACATTCCGATTATGCGGTCCGATGAGTGTTGAGGCACGCGACGGGTATCGTTATTTTCTGAACTTCACAGATGATTTGAACAGATATGGGTATATCTACTTAATGAAACACAAGTGAGGGAGTCTTGGATTAGGGGGTCCTCGGACAGCCGGACTATATACTTTGGCCGGACTGTTGCACTATGAAGATACAAGATTGAAGACTTCGCCCCGTGTGCGGATGGGACTCTCCTTTGCGTGGAAGGCAAGCTTGGCAATTCAGATATGTAGATCTCCTCCCTTGTAACCGACTCTGTGTAACCCTAGCTCCCTCCGGTGTCTATATAAACCAGAGGGTTTTAATCCGTAGGACGACAACAATCATACCATAGGCTAGCTTCTAGGGTTTAGCCTCTCCGATCTCGTGGTAGATCAACTCTTGTAATACTCATATCATCAAGATCAATCAAGCAGGAAGTAGGGTATTACCTCCATCGAGAGGGCCCGAACCTGGGTAAACACTGTGTCCCCCGCTTCCTGTTACCATCCGCCTTAGACGCACAGTTCGGGACCCCCTACCCGAGATCCGCCGGTTTTGACACCGACATTGGTGCTTTCATTGAGAGTTCCACTGTGTTGTCATCATAAGGCTTGATGGCTCCTTCGATCATCCGCAACGATGCGATCCAGGGTGAGTTTTTCCTTCCCGGACAGATCTTCGTATTCGGTGGCTTCGTACGGCAGCCCAACTCGCTTGGCCATCTGGAGCAGATCGAGAGCTACGCCCCTGGCCATCAGGTCAGGTTTGGAAGGTTGAACTATACCGCCGACATCCTTGGAGACTTGATCTTCGACGGATTCGAACCCATGTCAGGTACGCCGCACAGTCACGGTGAGCATGATTTAGCTCTGCTATCGGACAGTGTTCAGGAGATCACACCTGTAACTACTCCGGCCCTCAATCCGGAACAGATCGTGCCGTCCGAGGATGGGTGGATGGACCCCGCCATGGAGGCCGCACACTCAGCGGCGATAGAGCTGAATACTGACTTCACCTCCTATGGGACCTGTGTTGCCGGACACTCGGATTCGTCCCCGGCCACAGACTCCGAACCGCTCGCGTCCGTGCCCATCCAATCTGATTGGGCACCGATCATGGAGTTCACCTCCGCGGATATCTTTCAGCACTCGCCCCTAGGCGACATGCTAAACTCATTACGGTCTCTCTCCTTGTCAGGAGACCCTTGGCCGAACTATGTCCGACTCGAGTGGGAAGCGGAAGGCGAAGAAATTCGTTCCCCACCCACCACGCACTTAGTAGCCACTGTCGACGACTTAACCGACATGCTCGATTTCGGCTCCGAAGACATCGGCGGTATGGACGACGATGCGGGAGACGAACAGGAACCACCGCCCACAGGGCGCTGGACTGCCACCTCATCGTATGATATATACATGGTGGACACCCCCAAAGAAAGCGATGGCAATAAGGCAACGGAGTATAATCCCCCCGAAAAGCAATCCAAGAACCGGCGTCATCGTCGCCGCTCTAAGCCCCGCCATAGCAAACACAGCGATACCGGCACAGGACACAATAACACTGCAAATAGTGCCGAAGATGAAGACAATCCCCTCCAGCCAGGCTTCGAACAGGAGCGCTTTAAGCACCGGCTTATTGCCACCGCAAAAAGCCTGAAGAAAAAGCAACAACAGCTTCAAGCTGAGCAAGATCTGCTAGCGGATAGATGGACTGAGGTCCTCGCAGCCGAGGAACACGAACTCGAGCGCTCAATCAAAAGTTTCCCAAAGCGCAGGTTGCTACCCCAACTTGAATAGGAAGCATTAAAGCCTGCGCTTCCAGCGTATGATGCGGCAAACCAGCCACCTCGTGGCCGGGACAAAGTGGCATATAAGCCCGAAGTCCAGCCCGCACCCCGTCGCCAGTCAAATAAAAACAGCAAGGCCCGGGGTAATACGCAGGACCTGCGAGACATATTGGAATACAAAGCAGGACAAAAAGATCGATCCTCGGATCACGAGGGCGCGCCCCTACACATGATGACGACCGTCATGCTGGATATACCAAAAGCAAATTCGGCCGGGCTGAACACAGCATACAAGACTCGTACGAACTGCGTCGTGAAATAGCCCAGCACAGAGGCGCCGCACACCCCCTATGCTTCACTGATGAAGTAATGGATCATGAATTCCCAGAAGGGTTTAAACCCGTGAACATTGAATCATACGATGGTACTACTGACCCCACGGTATGGATCGAGGATTTCTTCCTCCACCTTCACATGGCCCATGGGGATGATTTACACGCCATCAAGTATCTCCCGTTGAAACTCAAAGGACTGGCTCGGCATTGACTGAATAGCTTGCCAGCAAACTCCATCGGAAGTTGGGAGAACCTGGAAAATGCATTCCTGGATAACTTCCAGGGCACATATATGCGACCACCAGATGCTGATGATTTGAGTCACATAACACAACAGCCCGGAGAGTCAGCCAGGAAATTCTGGACCCGGTTCCTAACCAAAAAGAACCAAATTGTGGACTGTCCGGATGCCGAAGCCCTAGCAGCCTTTAAACATAACATCCGTGACGAGTGGCTCGCCCTACATCTCGGCCAAGAGAAGCCAAAGTCCATGGCAGCCCTCACGACACTCATGACCCGCTTCTGCGCGAGCGAGGATAGCTGGTTGGCTCATAGCAACAACATAACAAGTAACACTGGCAAATCATAGGCCAGAGATAGCAACGGAAAACCCCGTCGCAACAAACACAAACGCCGCAAAGATGGTGAAAGCGTTGAAGACACGACAATCAATGCCGGATTTAATAGCTCTAAGTACGGCCAGTGGACAGGGCCACTCAAAAATGACAATTCGGGTCCGTCCAGTTTGGACCGCGACCGTCCATGCCAAATTCATGGCAAACCAGGAACACCAGCCAATCATACCTACAGAGAATGTTGGGTCTTCAAACAAGCTGGAAGGTTAGGCACCAAAAACAAAGATAAGGGGTCTCAAAGCGGTGACAGTGACGAGGAGCCCAGATCACCGAATAGAGGAGGACAAAAGAAATCTCTCCAGCAAATCCAAATGGTGAATATGGTAAACGCCACCCACACTCCCAACCCGGACCGGATGCACACCCTTAGGGATGTCGACCTAACGAAACCAGTTAGCCCGCAATACAAACTAGGGCCGATCACCTTCAACCAAATGGATCATCCGGTCAACACCAGTCACAGCAATCCAGCTGCACTAGTCCTCGACCCAATAATTGACGGGTTCCACCTCACACGAGTCCTTATGGATGGAGGCAGCAGTCTAAACATGCTTTACCAGGACACAGTGCGCAAGATGGGCATCGATCATTCGATGATCAAACCCACTAAATCCACCTTTAGAGGTATTATACCAGGCATGGGGGCCAGCTGTACCGGCTCCATCGCCCTCGAGGTAGTCTTCGGATCACCAGACAATTACCGCACTGAAGAGTTAATCTTTGACATCGTCCCCTTTTGCAGTGATTATCAGGCACTGCTCGGGCGCCCTGTGTTCGCTCGATTCAACGCGGTGCCACATTATGCCTACCGTAAACTCAAGATGCCCGGTCCGCACGGCGTCATGACGGTTAATGGCAAGGCCGAACTCTCCCTCGGTACCATAGAGTACGCCACCACTTTAAACAACAGAAGCAATGGAGGGCACCTTCTAGTCAAATCTTGAGTCGACGGCCAAACCCCCAGACACATTCAAAGTAGTCCGAACTACTTCACAGCAGGATAGCCCGGCTCGTCCATGGCTCGACTAAACATTCCGGCGAAGTCCAGAACATGCCACATATCGCGGCTCAACCGCTCTCCGGCACACAAATATTTCTTACATTTCCTTTGCAGGCTCACCTTTGCGCAGACCGGGACTGGTGACATGGTAACAACTCGAACGCACGAGGGAATCTTTAGATATTCCTCATGACGTCCATCCGACTACACTCTGGATCTGCACACAGCTCCTTCCTCCCTGGTCCCAGCAGGTTCCACAGTCATATTCCCCTTTTTATCACATTACATGTACTCATAAGCATCGATGTATCATTCAAATACAACATGTGGATTTATATGAAGCTTATTTGCTTTTATTTCTCATTGAAACTCTTTTGTTAAGTGGCACCCGTACACCGTGATATGCCTTTGCCAGGGGCTTCATTTTACCCATAATAAGGCAATAAAGTCCGAACACCTTCACAGAAGTTTGGCCCCCGAACTTATAGCATTATATGCATCAGCTCCGAATCATGTCTTGGGTCAAATGTTGGGTTTGCCCGGCTCCCATGTTTTCCTGCCTTACATTCCGCTATATCAGCTAAGGCGGCATAGGGAGAACTACTGCGATTGTGTCCCAGTTCTTCCGGACAAGCACCTCAGTAGAGAAAGCCGAGAACTGACTGTCATGATACGGCGAGAGCTGGTCAGCTGTTCGAGAGGTTGTAAAATCTTTAAGGATTTCTCCCGCATAATTCCATAACCAATGCAGTGTGCGATGGATCGGTTCTTCTTCCGATCAGGTGCCTATAGGGCCCCTCGTGCGGTCTTCCGAACACCAGGGGATGCACCTACCTTCCTAATGCTCCTATGGCTAAGTGAGAATGATAAAGCCCTATAGTCCGATTGCCTAGTTCGCTGTGCTGAACACCTCCTTCAAAGGACCCAACACTGGGGTAAAGAGTGATCAGGTTTATCCCGAACACCCCCGTATTTCTTACGAGGGGGCAGAAGCCGACGATTGGCCAATTCTCAGGTTTAATATATAAAACAGCCGCGCAGGAGGGTAAACTTTTATAATAGGCAATAAATAATAGAAATGACCTTGTTCACACATTACAAAGGACAACATGACTATATTCATGGAAATACAATGTCCTTGGTGCATTGCTTCGCCGCAAGGCAGGATCCTTTCAGGACACTTTCATAATACAATTCGGGCTTGCGGTGCTCCTTTCCCTCTGGCGGTCCCTCTGTCATCAGCTTTTTAGCATCCATCTTCCCCCAGTGCACCTTTGCACGGGCAAAGGCCATTCATGCACCTTCTATGCAGACCGACCGCTTGATGATGTCAAGTCGAGGGCAAGCACTAACAAGTCGCTTCACGAGCCCAAAGTAGCTACCTGGAATCGGCTCGGTGGGCCATAGCCGGATAATCAAATCCTTCATGGCTAGTTCGGCCGCCTTATGCAGTTTGATCAGCTATTTCAGTTGATCGGTAAAAGGCACCAAATAATTCGGTGCCAGATACTGCGACCAGAAGAGCTTATCCACATTATTCCCCTCTTCGGCTTGGTAGAATTGGGCGGCATCTGATATGCTGCAAGGAAGTTCCGCAAATACCCCTGGAGAAATCCGAACTTAAAATTATAAAGCATAATTTTCTCCTGAAATACGTGCTTTACATGGAAAAAGACCTTACCCGCCATGATCTCCCTCGCCTCTTGGATCTCCTGCAGGTCGCCTTGGGTTTCCCCATGGGCATTGCACATGGCCTGATGAGCCCTAGTGAGTTCGAATTCTTTCTCTGTTAAACTCTGCTCCAGGGTCTCGCATTTTTTCATGGCCTCTTGGAGCTCTCGCCTAGCTTCCACAACCTTGGCCTCGTGCTTCTCATGAAGAGCTTGCTCTGTGGCTACCTTTTCCTCGGCCTCGGCAACAGCCTTCTTCAGATCCTCGAATTCGGTCATCACCCCTGGCGCAAATCATGACACATATTCTATCATACTGAAAATTCGTTCGCACTGAACGCAAACAAGATTTGTGCATACCTTGTTGATCTTCCAACCGCCTTTTTAACTGGCCAAGCTCTGCTTCGACCCGCTCCAGACTTTGATTCAGTCCAGAAACCTCCGTGGTATGAGCGGCAGTAGCTGCTACGGACGCCTGCTTACAAAAGAAGAGAGATAGATGTCATCAAATGAGTCTTCTTGCGAAAAATATATTTGATCCTCTGTCCGGTTCTTTCGTTCACCGGACAGTGTATCAGGGGCTACTATCCATACTATGACACTCTTCGAAACTGTATAAAACATACCTCAAAACCTCTTATAAGGTCGATACAGGCTTCATTCAGTCCATGTTCAGCGGACTGAATCTTCTCAATCACCGCACCCATAAGGGCACGGTGTTCATCGACGATGGAGGCGCTCTAGCGCCGCCAATAAAGCACCCGGCGCCTTTGGTTGGACAGAGGTCGCCGGTGGAACAGGGACGCCCTCTCCAGCCGAGGAAGGCCGCCTGCTTGATTTCGGAGCCGTATTGGTCTCCGAAACTGTGTCCGGCTGGGGGCTGAATCCAAGATGGTCCCTGCCGTCGACTCCTGTGGGGATCTTCTCCCCCATGTCTCCGGCCCCTGAAGTTTGACCTCCAGGCGCCGCCTTCACGATTTTCTCCGCCCCTCCTTGGACGGAGTCCCTCTGGGACGAAGCCTCGGTGTTGATCACATGTTCGGGGGGAGGGGCCTTCAGAGGCGTCCCACTCTCCATAGCATCCGAGCTCAGCAAATCCTCGGACGAGAATTGTTCAGAACAGGACCCCGTCGGACTACAAAAATATGGCTCAGGTTAAAATACTATGCCATGATGGGTCCGGACACATGAACGTGTCCGGATTTTATATACTTACGAGTTCACTAGGGGCTGGGCCCTAGGATCCCACGCCGGGATGCTATCGGCGATGGCAGTGGACTCTTCCGGAAGAAGAGTTAACCCCTTTTAGGCGACTCGGCCTCCAAGTGTACGGAGGCCGTCCTCTTCTTTCTTCCCCCTGCTGGGGATTCGTCTTCCTCCTCCTGGTCCTCTTCGGAGGCGGGTCGGGCACGGTGACGAAGGCCGCCCCGGGTCTTTTTGGCCTCCTTTTCGGTCTTCTTCTCCGGCATGTTGTAAGGCGCCAGGTCCAACATCTTCGTCAGAAGTGGGCCGGCCGGTTCTTCGGGCAGCGGGGCCGGACATTGGATCCACCCCGCCTTCTTCGTCCAGCCCTAGGAGAGTTGTGTAAAACACATTAAGCATTTCCCTTGAGTTATGCGAATAAAACGTATGGTAACTTACCGAGCTTGCAGGGCGGGACAGTTGGTACCCGCGGTCCTCGGCCGAGTCTGGCCATGATTTGTCGGGCTTAAAAAGCACCTTCCAGATGTCTTCGTGCGAGGAGCCAAAGAGTTCTCGCAGGGACTGGTGCTTGGCCGGATCGAATTCCCATAGATTGCAAGTTCGGTGTTGACAAGGTAGGATCCGACGGACTAACATCACCTGGACTACATTGACAAGTTCGATATTCTTGTCTTCCATATCGTTGACGCGCGTCTGGAGCGCCAACAGTTCGTCGGACGAAGACCAGTCCAGGCCCTTCTTGAGCCAGGACGTGAGCCGCAGAGGGGCTCCAGATCGGAACTCGGGAGCAGCGGCCCACTGCGCGCCACGCAACTCAGTAATGTAAAACCACTCCTGTTGCCACTCCCTGACGAAATCATTGAAGGTACCTATTGGCCATGTGACGTTGGGCATCTTGCTCACCATAGCGCCCCTGCACTCAGCGTGCTCACCGCCCACTACCTTGGGTTTCACTTTAAAAGATCTTCAGCCATAAGCCAAACTGTGGCGGGATGTGGAGAAAAGCCTCGCACACGACAATGAATGTCGAGATGTTGAGGAAGGAATTGGGGGATAGATAATGAAAATCGATCCCGTAATAATACATGATGCCGCGAACAAATGGGTGGAGGGGAAACACTAGCCCGTGGATAAAATAAGGGAGGAATACGACCCTTTCGTGGGGTTCCGGGGTAGGGACGATCTGTCCCGCCGCCGGGAGACGGTGGCTGATTTTCTGGGCTAGATATCGGGCCTCCCGAAGTTTCTTGATGTCCTTCTTCCGGACAATAGAGTCCATCCACTTGCCTCCCACTCCGGACATATTTGGAGTGGTTCTTCGGAGAAAATGCGAACTTGGGCGCTGGAGCTCGAGTACGCGAGAATGGATGGGCAGGAGAGAAGAAGGCGTGGGTAAAAAGGTGGAACCCTTATCCCTTTATAAGGGAGGAAGAAACTATGCACCTCCCCACCTTGCTGGTAAATTCGCTTATTCCCCAAGTGCCGTGATTAATGGCGCGGTTGGGTTACCCACACCCGTATTGACGAGAATCCCGTGATAGGTGGACACGATCTCTGCTTCGACAAGATGTGCCAAGAAAACCGCCTCGCAGTATGTGCAGTAGCTGGTTGAGAAAAATGGTTCGAATAATAACTGGGGCCATGGCGTGATGTCACGTTATGAAAAGTTGTCAGCAGATTAGATTTGTGGAAATATTATACTCTCTATGGTGGTATGTGGAATTTGTTTTGCAAAGCCAAACACTATCCTTGTATTCAAAATCTTCTATGGAGTATTCGGAGGAGGAACTCGCCTTGCAATGCCGAAGAAAATCTGCGCGCCGGACTCGTTGTCATTGAAGCCTGGTTCAGGGGCTACTGAGGGAGTCCTGGATTAGGGGGTCCTCGGACAGCCGGACTATATACTTTGGCCAGACTGTTGGACTATGAAGATACAAGATTGAAGACTTCATCCCGTGTCCGGATGGGACTCTCCTTTGCGTGGAAGGCAAGCTTGGCAATTCAGATATGTAGATCTCCTCCCTTGTAACCGACTCTGTGTAACCCTTGCTCCCTCCGGTGTCTATATAAACCGGTGGGTTTTAGTCCGTAGGACGACAACAATCATACCATAGGCAAGCTTCTAGGGTTTAGCCTCTCCGATCTCGTGGTAGATCAACTCTTGTAATACTCATATAATCAAGATCAATCAAGAAGGAAGTAGGGTATTACCACCATCGAGAGGGCCCGAACCTGGGTAAACACTGTGTCCCCCGCTTCCTGTTACCATCCGCCTTAGACGCACAGTTCGGGACCCCCTACCCGAGATCCGCCGGTTTTGACACCGACAACAAGTCTAAAACATTTGAAAAGTTCATAGAATTTCAGAGTGAAGTGGAGAATCATCGTAACAAGAAAATAAAGTTTCTACGATCTGATCGCGGGGGCAAATATTTGAGTAACGAGTTTGGCCTTCATTTAAAACAATGTGGAATAGTTTCACAACTCACGCCACCTGGAACACCATAGCGTAATGGTGTGTCCGAACGTCTTAACCATACTTTATTAGATATGGTGCGATCTATGATGTCTCTTACCGATTTACAACTATCATTTTGGGGTTATGCATTAGAGAAAACTGCATTCACGTTAAATAGGGCACCATCAAAATCCGTTGAGACGACACCGTATGAACTATGGTTTGGCAAGAAACCTAAGCTGACATTTCTTAAAGTTTGGGGTTGTGATGCTTATGTGAAAAAGCTTCAGCCTGATAAGCTCGAACCCAAATTGGAGAAGTGCGTCTTCGTAGGATATCCAAAAAGAAACTGTTTGGTACACCTTCTATCACAGATCCGAAGCCAAGATCTTTGTTGCTAAGAATGGATCCTTTCTAGAGAAGGAGTTTTCTCTAGAAAGAAGTGAGTGGGAGCAAAGTAGAACTTGATGAGGTAATTGTACCTTCTCTCAAATTGGAAAGTAGCTCATCATAGAAAACCGTTCCCGTGATGCCTACACCAACTAGAGAGGAAGCTAATGATAATGATCATGAAAACTTCAGATCAAGTTACTACCAAACCTCGTAGGTCAACCAGAGCATGTTCCGCACCAGAGTGGTACGGTAATCCTGTCCTAGAAGTCTTGTCACTAGACCATGACGAACCTATGAACTATGAGGAAGCGATGATGAGCCCAGATTCCGATAAATGACTTGAGGCCATGAAATCTGAGATAGGATCCATATATAAGAACAAAGTGTGGACTTTGGTGGACTTGCTCGATGATCGGAAAGCCATTGAAAATAAATGGATCTTCAAGAGGAAGATGGACGCTAATAGTAGTGTTACTATCTACAAAGCTTGACTTGTCGAAAAAGGTTTTTGACAAGTTCAAGGTGTTGACTACGATGAGATTTTCTGACTCGTATCAATGCTTAAAGTATGTCCGAATCATGTTAGCAATTGCTACATTTATGAAATCTGGCAAATGGATGTCAAAATTGCATTCCTTAATGGATTTATTAAAGAAGAGTTGTATATGATGCAACCAGAAGGTTTTGTCAATCCTAAAGGTGCTAACAAAATGTGCAAGCTCCAGCGATCCATCTATGGACTGGTGCAAGCATCTCGAAGTTGGAATATATGCTTTGATGAGTTGATCAAAGCATATAGTTTGATACAGACTTGCGGTGAAGCCTGTACTTACAAGAAAGTGAGTGGGAGCACTACAACCTTTCTGATAAGTATATGTGAATGACATATTGTTGATCGGAAATGATGTAGAATTTTTTGGAAAGCATAAAAGAGTGTTTGAAAGGAGTTTTTCAAGGAAATACCTTGGTGAAATTGCTTACATATTGGGCATCAAGATATATAGAGATATATCAAGACGCTTGATAAGATTAATCAATGAGTACATACCTTAACAAGATTTTGAAGTAGTTAAAAATGGAACAGTCAAAGAAGGTGTTCTTGCCTGTGTTGCAAGGTGTAAAGTTGAGTAAGACTCAAAACCCGACCACGGCAGAAAATAGAAAGAGAATGAAAGTCATTCCCTATGCCTCAGCCATAGGTTCTATAAAGTATACTATGCTGTGTACCAGACCTATTGTGTACCTTGCCATGAGTTTAGCAAGGGGGGTACAATAGTGATCCAGGAGTGGATCACTGGACATTGGTCAAAGTTATCCTTAGTTACCTAAGAGGACTAAGGAAATATTTCTCGATTATGGAGGTGATAAAGAGTTTGTCGTAAAGAGTTACGTCGATGTAAGCTTTTACACCGATCCGGATGACTCTGATTATCAATCTGGATGCATATTGAAAGTGGGTGCAATTAGCTAGAGTATCTCCATGTAGAGCATTGTAGACATAGAAATTTGCAAAATACATACGGATCTGAATGTGTCAAACCCGTTGACTAAACCTCTCTCGCAAGCAAAACATGATCACACCTAAGTACTCTTTGGGTGTTAATCACATGGCGATGTGAACTAGATTACTGACTCTAGTAAACCCTTTGGGTATTGGTCACATGGCGATGTGAACTATGGGTGTTAATCACATGGTGATGTGAACTATTTGTGTTAATCAAATGGTGATGTGAACTAGATTATTGACTCTAGTGCAAGTGGGAGACTGAAGGAAATATGCCCTAGAGGAAATAGTAAAGTTGTTATTTATATTTCCTTAGATCATGATAAATGTTTATTATTGATGCTAGATTTGTATTAACTGGAAACTTGATACATGTGTGGATAGATAGACAAAACAAAGTGTCCCTAGTAAGCCTCTATTAGACTAGCTCGTTAATCAAAGATGGTTAAGTTTCCTAGCCATAGACATGTGTTGTCATTTGATGAATGGGATCACATCATTAGGAGAATGATGTGATGGACAAGACCCATCCGTTAGCTTAGCATAATGATGGTTAAGTTTTTTTTGCTATTGCTTTCTTCGTGTCAAACATATTCCTTCTGTCGGATTTCGGGTTCCGGCAGACCCTTGAGGTTCGAACACTGGGGTGCGCGCGGAGATTTCGCCTCCTACCTACCTGCACTCCTCCGCCTTGCTCGGATCTAAACTACGGAAAGAACAACACAAGAGACATAGGGTTTATACTGGTTCCGGCTACCGTTGTGGTGTAATACCCTACTCCAGTGTGTGGTGTGGTGGATTGCTTCTTGGGCTGATGATGATGAACAATACAAGGAAGAACAGCCTCGCGAGGGTCTGTTCTTGGCTGGGGTGATGAACTGCTGGGAGGAGTTCAGTCACCTTTCTCTCTCTCTCTCTCTCTTTCTGATTGAAACCTCTCTCTAAAGAGCCTCCTTCTTCGAGCCCCTCAGCTCTCTCTTTGATCCTTTCTTTTATCCTTCGATCCCCCTATTTCCTTCCAACCCCCTTTGCTCTATGGGTGGCTGGTCCTATTTATAGAGGCCCTGGTCCTCTTCCCAAATATCGAGCGGGAAGGGAGCCAACAATGGCAGGCTAATTTGAAGGGGGACAACTAGTATCAGCTATCCTGACAAAATTAGTCTTCGCCTGCACAAAGCTCTGGTGATGACACCGTCTCGGGCTCCACGATGACCTCCGTCTCGTAGTCCTCCTAGTCTTGGTCTCGTTGCACCGAAATGGCAACCTTTGCCTAATTCCTCGGTACTCCGCGGCTGCGCTTGCCCCCTTTGCACCAAAGGGGAAAGGAGGACACTGCGCGGGTTGGCACCCGCCTGGCGCCCTTGGTCGTCATGGCTTGCGTCACGGGCACCTCGTGAGGTATCCTGCCTTGGTCTCTCTGCCTCCTTGTGAGCCAGCCTGACGAGGCCGTGTGTGAGGAAGCTCCGCGTCGTCCGCCCCGCGAGGCTTGGCCCCTCGCGAGGGTCTTGGGTTTGTGTTGGTGAAGATGGGCCGCGCTGGGCCCCCCTTTGAGCCACGCCGCAGGCAGGCAAGTCTGGGGGACCCCCGTTCCCAGAACGCCGACACCTTCGACTATGAGATTATGCAACTCCTGGATACCGGAGGAATACCTTGTGTGCCATTAAACATCACAAGTAATTGGGTGATTATAAAGATGCTCTACATGTATCTCCGAAGATGTTTGGTGGGTTGGCATAGATCGAGATTAGGATTTGTTAGTCCGAGTATCAAAGAGGTATCTTTGGGCCCTCTCGACAATGCACATCAGGATAAGCCTTGCAAGAAATGTGAGTAATGAGTTAGTTGAGGGATGATGCATTACCGAACGAGTAAAGAGACTTGCCGGTAACGAGATTGAACTAGGTATGCAGATACCAACGATCGAATCTCGAGCAAGTAACATACGATGACAAAGCAAATAACATATGTTATCATTACGGTACGATCGATAAAGATCTTCGTAGAATTTGTGGGAACCAATATGAGCATCCAGGTTTTGCTATTGTTCATTGACCGGCGAGGTGCCTCGGTCATGCCTACATAGTTCTTAAACCCGTAGGGTCCGCATGCTTAACGTTTGATGACGATTTTGTATCATATGCGTTATGTGATTTGGTGACCAAATGTTGTTCGGAGTCCCGGATAAGACCACAGACATGACGAGGAGTCTCGAAATGGTATAGAGGTAAATATTGATATATAGGACGATGGTATTCGGACAATGGAAGTGTTTCGGGATGCACAGGGTACTTATTGGGTCACCGGAAGGGGTTCCGGGCACCCCCGGCAAAAGATATGGGCCTTATGGGCCAAGAGGGGAAACACACCAGCCACAAAGGGGCTGGTGCACCCCCCATATGGGCTGGCCAAATTGGAGTAGAAAAGGGGAAGGAGGAATGGAAAAAGGGAATAGGATTCCCCCTTCCCCCTCTTCCCTTCCTACTCCAAATAGGAATAGGAAAGGGGGGATGCCGAATTGGGAGGACCCCAAGTAGGATTCCTCCTACTCGGGGTGCCCCCTTGGCTTCCTCTCCTCCCCTCCAACCTATATATATATGTGGGGGGCACCGCTAGAACACACAACAAACATTGTTATCCGTGTGCGGCGCCCGCTCCACAGTTTACGCCTTCGGTCATATTCACGTAGTGCTTAGGCGAAGCCCTGCACGGATCACTTCACCATCACCGTCACCATGTCGTCGTGCTGACAAAACTCTCCCTCGACACTTTGCTGGATCAAGAGTTCGAGGGACGTCATCGAACTGAATGTGTGCAGAACTCAGAGGTGTCGTACGTTCGGTGCTTGATCAGTTGGAACGAGAAGAAGTTTGACTACATCAACCGCGTTAACAAACGCTTCCGCTTTCGGTCTACAAGGGTATGTAGACACACTCTCCCCCTCTCATTGTTATGCATCTTCTAGATAGATCATGCGTGAGCATAGGGTATTTTTTAAATTACATGCTGCGTTTCCCAACACAAAATACTAGAGAGACTGATGACCCACAAGTATAGGGGATCTATCATAGTCCTTTCGATAAGTAAGAGTGTCGAACCCAACGAGGAGCAGAAGGAAATGATAAGCAGTTTTCAGTAACGTATTCTCTGCAAGCACTGAAATTATCGGTAACAAATAGTTTTGTGACAAGGTAATTTGTAACGGGTAACAAGTAATAAAAGTAAATAAGGTGCATCAAGATGGCCCAGTCCTTTTTGTAGCAAAGGACAAGCCTGGACAAACTCTTATATAAAGGAAAACGCTCCCGAGGACACATGGGAATTATCGTCAAGCTAGTTTTCATCACGTTCATATGATTCGCGTTCGGTACTTTGATAATTTGATATGTGGGCGGACCGGTGCTTGGGTACTACCCTTCCTTGGACAAGAATCCCACTTATGATTAACCCCTATTGCAAGCATCCATATCTAAGTGGGAGTTCTTAAGTAATATGATTAATTGAACTTAATTTATAATGAACTTAGTCCTGATAGTTTTTGCATATCTATGTTGTAGATCTATAGCTCGCGTATAGCTCCCCTGTTTTATTTTGATATGTTCCTAGAGAAACTAAGTTGAAAGATGATAGTAGCAATGATGCAGACTGTGTCCATGATTTGAGGTTTATCCTCATTGCTGCATAGAAGAATTATGTCCTTGATGCACCGCTAGGTGACAGACCGATTGTAGGAGTAGATGCAGACGTTATGAACGTTTGGCAAGCTCGATATGATGACTACTTGATAGTTTAGTGCGCCATGATTTATGGCTTATAACGAGGACTTTGAAAATGTTTTGAACTCCATGGAGCATATGTGATGTTCCAAGAGCTGAAATTGGTATTTCAGACTCATGCCCGTGTCGAGAGGTATGAGACCTTTGACAAGTACTTTGCCTACAAGATAGAGGAGAATAGCACAATCAATGAGCATGTGCTCTGAATGTTTGGGTACTACAATCACTTGAATCAAGTGGGAGTTAATCTTCCAGATAAGATAGTGATTGACAGAGTTTTGTAGTCACTATCACCAATCTACTAGAACTTTGTGATGAACTATAATGTGCAAGGGATAACGAAGAAGATTCCTGAGCTCTTCGCGATGCTGAAATCGGTGAAGGTGGAAATTAAGAATGAGCATCAAGTGTTGATGGTTAACAAGACCACTAGTTTCAAGAAAAAGGGCAAAGGAAAAGAAAGGGAACTTGAAAGAGAATGACAAGAAAGTTGTCACTCCCATGAAGAAGCCCGAAGCTAGACCTAAGCCTGAAACTGAGTGCTTCTGCTGCAAAGGAATGGTCACTGGAAGCGGAACTACCACAAATACTTGGCAGATAAGAAGGATGGCAAAGTGAACAAAGGTATATTTGATATACATGTTATTGATGTGTACTTTACTAGTGTACATAGTAACCCCATGATATTTGATACCGGTTCAGTTGCTAAGATTAGTAACTCGAAACAGGAGTTGCAAAATGAACAGAGACTAGTTAAGGGCGAGGTGACGATATGTGTTGGAAGTGATTCCAAGGTTGATAAGATCACCATCGCACACTCCCTCTACCTTCGGGATTAGTGTTGGACCTAAATAAATGTTATGTGGTGTTGGTGTTGAGCATGAATATGATTGATCATGTTTATTGCAATACAGTTATTCATTTGAGTCAGAGAATAATTGTTGTTCTGCTTACATCAATAAAACTTTCTATGGTCATACACCCAATGTAAATGGTTTGTTGAATATCGTTTGTAGTGATACACATATTCATAATATTGATGCCAAAAGATGCAAAGTTGATAATGATAGTGCAACATATTTGTGGCACTGCCGTTTAGGTCATATTGGTGTAAAGCGCATGAAGAAACTCCATGCAGATGGATTTTTAGAATCATTTGATTATGAATCATTTGATACTTGCGAACCATGCCTCATGGGCAAGATGACTTAAACTCCGTTCTTCAGAACAATAGAGCGAGCCAATGACTTATTGGAAATAATACATACCAATTATGTGGTTCGATGAGTGTTGAGGCACGCGACGGGTATCATTATTTTCTGACCTTCACAGATGATTTGAATAGATATGGGTATATCTACTTAATGAAACACAAGTCTGAAACATTTGAAAAGTTCAAAGAATTTCAGAGTGAAGTGGAGAATCATCATAACAAGAAAATAAAGTCTCTACGATTTGATCGCGGAGGCAAATATTTGAGTTACGAGTTTGGCCTTCATTTAAAACAATTTGGAATAGTTTCACAACTCACGCCACCTGGAACACCATAGCGTAATGGTGTGTACGAACGTCATAACCGTACTTTATTAGATATGGTGCAATCTATGATGTCTCTTACCGATTTACCACTATCGTTTTGGGGTTATGCATTAGAGAAAGCTGCATTCACATTAAATAGGGCACCATCTAAATCCGTTCAGGCGACACCGTATGAACTATGGTTTGGCAAGAAACCTAAGGTGTCATTTCTTAAAGTTTGGGGTTGTGATGCTTATGTGAAAAAGCTTCAGCCTGATAAGCTCGAACCCAAATTGGAGAAGTGCGTCTTCATAGGATATCCAAAAATAAACTGTTGGGGTACACCTTCTATCACAGATCCTAAGGCAAGATCTTTGTTGCTAAGAATGGATCCTTTCTAGAGAAGGAGTTTTCTCTCGAAAGAAGTGAGTGGGAGCAAAGTAGAACTTGATGAGGTAATTGTACCTTCTCTCAAATTGGAAAGTAGCTCATCATAGAAAACCGTTCCCATGATGCCTACACCAACTAGAGAGGAAGCTAATGATAATGATCATGAAAACTTCAGATCAAGTTACTACCAAACCTCGTAGGTCAACCAGAGCACGTTCTACACCAGAGTGGTATGGTAATCCTGTTCTGGAAGTCATGTCACTAGACCATGATGAACCTACGGACTATGAGGAAGCAATGATGAGCCCAGATTCCGATAAACGACTTGAGGCCATGAAATCTGAGATAGGATCCATATATAAGAACAAAGTGTGGACTTTGGTGGACTTGCCCGATGATCGGAAAGCCATTGAGAATAAATGGATTTTCAAGAGGAAGACGGATGCTAATAGTAGTGTTACTATCTACAAAGCTCAACTTGTCAAAAAAGGTTTTTGACAAGTTCTAGGTGTTGACTACGATGAGATTGTCTCACTCGTATAAATGCTTAAAATATGTCCAAATCATGTTAGCAATTTCCAAATTTATGAAATCTGGCAAATGGATGTCAAAATTGCATTCCTTAATGGATCTATTAAAGAAGAGTTGTATATGATGCAACCAGAAGGTTTTGTCAATCCTAAAGGTACTACCAAAATGTGCAAGCTCCAGCGAACCATCTATGGACTGGGCAAGCATCTCTAAGTTGGAATATACGCTTTGATGAGTTGATCAAAGCATATAGTTTTATACAGACTTGCGGTGAAGCCTGTACTTACAAGAAAGTGAGTGGGAGCACTACAACCTTTCTGAAAGGAAAAGTGAATGACATACTGTTGATCGGAAATGATGTAGAATTTTTTGGAAAGCATAAAAGAGTGTTTGAAGGAGTTTTTCAAGGTAAGACCTTGGTGAAATTGCTTACATATTGGGCATCAATATATATATATATATAAAGATAGATCAAGACGCTTGATAAGATTTTTCAATGAGTACATACCTTAACAAGATTTTGAAGTAGTTAAAAATGGAACAGTCAAAGAAGGAGTTCTTGCCTGTGTTGCAAGGTGTAAAGTTGAGTAAGACTCAAAACCCGACCACGGCAGAAAATAGAAAGAGAATGAAAGTCATTCCCTATGCCTCAGCCATAGGTTCTATAAAGTATACTATGCTGTGTACCAGACCTATTGTGTACCTTGCCATGAGTTTAGCAAGGGGGTATGATAGTGATCCAGGAGTGGATCACTGGACATCGGTCAAAGTTATCCTTAGTTACCTAAGAGGACTAAGGAAATATTTCAAGGTTATGGAGGTGATAAAGAGTTCGTCGTAAAGAGTTACGTCGATGTAAGCTTTTACACCGATCCGGATGACTCTGATTATCAATTTTGATGCATATTGAAAGTGGGACAATTAGCTAGAGTATCTCCATGTAGAGCATTGTAGACATAGAAATTTGCAAAATACATACGGATCTAAATGTGTCAGACCCGTTGACTAAACCTCCCTCGCAAGCAAAACATGATCACACCTTAGTACTCTTTGGTTGTTAATCACATGGCGATGTGAACTAGATTACTGACTCTAGTAAACCCTTTGGGTATTGGTCACATGGCGATGTGAACTATGGGTGTTAATCACATGGTGATGTGAACTATTCGTGTTAATTAGATGGCGATGTGAACTAGATTATTGACTCTAGTGCAAGTGGGAGACTGAAGGAAATATGCCCTAGAGGCAATAATAAAGTTGTTATTTATATTTCCTTATATCATGATAAATGTTTATTATTCATGCTGGAATTGTATTAACTGGAAACTTGATACATGTGTGGATACATAGACAAAACACAGTGTCCCTAGTAAGCCTCAACTGGACTAGCTCATTAATCAAAGATGGTTAATTTTCCTAGCCATAGACATGTGTTGTCATTTGATGAACGGGATCACATCATTAGGCGAATGATGTGATGGACAAGACCCATCCGTTAGCTTTGCATAATGATCGTTAAGTTTTATTGCTATTGCTTTCTTCATGTCAAACATATTCCTTCGACTATGAGATTATGCAACTCCCGGATACCGGAGGTATACCTTGTGTGCTATCAAACTTCACAAGTAACTGGGTGATTATAAAGATGCTCTACAGGTATCTCCGAAGGTGTTTGGTGGGTTGGCATAGATCGAGATTAGGATTCGTCACTCCGAGTATCAGAGTGGTATCTCTGGGCCCTCTCGGTAATACAGATCAGGATAAGCCTTGCAAGCAATGTGACTAATGAGTTAGTTGAGGGATGATGTATTACTGTCGTGGGTTTGTCACGGCAGATGTCCTCTTGAAAGGACTTAGTCGTGGAGCCATCGCTACGGGTTAGCTTAAAGGGGTTAAACCGGACAAGGGGACACGAGGGATTTTATACTAGTTCGGCCCCTTCGATGAAGGTAAAAGCCTACGTCTAGTTGTGATTGGTATTGCTAGGGTTTCGATGACCAGGGAGCGAATCCGCTTTGCCTGGCTCTCGAGTTGTTGTTTTCTTCTTCTCAAATCGCGGCCGGGTCGTCCCTTTATATACATAGGTTGATGCCCGCCGGTTTACAGAGTCCCGAGGCCGGATCATAGAGGTGTCCGGCTCGGTCTCTATTCCTCTAACTTACAATACAAGTTTATATGATAAAGTCGGTTCACATCTATAGGCTTCAACCCGCCTTTGGGCCTTGTGCCTTCGTAAAGCGCCAATATCTTCACATCTTCATGGGCTTCAATCTTCATGGAGCTAACCCGACTATGCCTAGCCGGTTTACCTCCAATAACCATATCCCCAACATTAGGCCCCAGATTGATTTGAACCTGTTCATGTCAATCTCCAAGACTTAGAAAAATTCTTGCTTTGGCACCTTCGTATAAATCTGGTAAATCACCGTGACGTCATCCCTTAAATCCGCAGTAAATCGTTATGACGTCATCTACCCGTTGAAGCCGAAGATACCCTTCATTAATGAACGTTCAACCCTCGAGGCATCTTCCTTATTAACTATCCCTTTCCAGTTCCTCAATTTACGCACCTGTCGCTTATCGACTCACCTTATAAATAGGACCACGGGCCCTTCTCTTTTCCCCTTCGTCTCTGTTTCCCTCTTCTTCCTCCTTGCGACATCTCTGTCCCCGAGCGCCGCCGCCGCCACTGAACTTTGCCACCGTTCCTCCGCCGTCCGCGCATCAACCTGGTTGCGCCAGAAAGCTGCGGCGCTCCTTTGTTGCTTCATCCTCTGTAAGTCTTTCCCTTTCCCCCTTTGTAGATCTATTAAGGGTTCCTTCGTTCTTCGCAGTTTATCGAAGTTCATCAAGGCTCCAGTGCGGCTCTATTCCTCCTTATCTATGGATAAAAAACTTCAAGCTTGATATATTGCCCGTAATAGCTTACTTTCCGCTACCACAACAAACCTTTTGTATGCGAAAAACTGATCTGAAGAATTACGAACTGCTTTGGACCCAACCCTTTTTACGTCAAAATATTTTTCCTTTCCTGTCTTTTAGTAGATCCAAAATTTCAATGTCCCCTTGCGGAACCTGTTTCACCTTACTTAGTCATTTTTACCTTGGATCTGTATCCTCTTTACCACATAGGCAGTTTACCTTTGTAAAAACAATCTATCACATACCATTAGTCCCCTGGTAAACCGGCAAACCCTTTTACATCCATTGTGATAGTCAGGTGTAACAACATGTGCATACCTTTGTTCTGATATGACCTTGTCATTCATTATTGTATCAGCCTCCGGTTTACGCAATTTCACATAGCTGTATATCTTTATCCCATCGGATCTTGCATACCACCATGAATGATTTGTAAATCGGTATTTCCTTTTCAGCTTTTCATTTGCAATGGCCAAACAGTTTTATGCTTGCAACTAGGCTCCTTCCCGGGTTACCGAAGAACAGTTGAACGGAATGGTCAATATTGGTACCTTGCCCAAAAAAACTGAGATTCGATGGCGAGTTCCAAGAACAGAGAATCCTCCTACCCTGAGGCAGGGTGAGGTAGTGGTCTTTGTCGACCACATAGGCCATGGTTTCAAACCGCCCTGGTCAAAGTTTTTCCGGGATGTTCTTGCCACTTTCCAACTCCATCCTCAAGATATTGGACCCAACTCAGTGTCCAATCTATGCAACTTCCAACTCTGTGAAGTGTACTTACAAGAAGAACCAACTGCTGAGCTGTTCTAGGATTTTTTTTTCATCTGAATCGACGTACAAAATTTGTAAACGGCCCCAAAACTGAACTTGGTGGCGTCTCTATTCAAAAGCGGAAAGAAGTTGAGTTCCCTCATGCCAAGCTGCACAGTCACCCTAAGGTCTGGAACCAGACTTTGTTCTACTGTAAGGATACCTCTCCTGAAGATGAGAACCCTCTGCCAGGCTATCGTGACCACCGGCTTTCCAACACTCATCCATTGCCGCAACATTTAAGTTCTGCGGAACGGGCCGCATATGCCCCTCAACTCGCCAAGCGCCGGGCCTTTATGGCCAACGGTTTATCAGGCGTCGACTTTGTGCGTTGTTGGATATCTTGGAGCATCTTGCCATTAAGCTGCCGCTCCGGTTTAGTGTGTGAATACACCGGTGAATTAGAAGACCCCCAACGCCACATCAACATTCAGTTAACCGATGAAGGGGTCACTGAAGGTGTTAAGAAAATTTTGAATGAATCGGAATCTATCTGTCGCCAAACCGGCTTGAACCCCTTCTATACACAAAATAAACCGCCTGCTGTAAGTATTATCCTGCCTTTTTTATCTTTGACATCTTTTTCCTTAAATTGTTCAACCCGTAAACATTCTTATGTTTGTTTATAAACAGGGTGATGATCCATTCTGGAAGTGGAAATCCATAGATAAAGCGGCAAAGCCATCCCGTCCCAAAACAAAAGCCGTCAAGCGAACCTCAAAGCGGAAAACTGCTGAACGTATCAACATGGAACTTGATGAAGATGCAGATGAACCGGAAGTTGAGGTAGAACTTGACTCACTTGGCTCCCTTTTCATGCACCTCATTAACAATGATCTTTATCAGGAGGACGTGGAAGGCAGCCAGGCTGATGACGTAGAGGTAATTACCCTTTCCTCCGGTTCAGACTCTGCCAACACAAAAAACCCGTCAAGCGGTCCGGAAAGTAAGCTTTTCTCATCCTCTTGCTTACTTGGATCCAACATTTATTTTGAAGATGCAGCAGCACGAGGCTTGCCGGACAACCCGGCACAGCGGTCAACAGGTCACTTCGGCCGGTTTACCTGACACTCCGGTTCGAAAGCGCCAATCTGAGGTCTCCCCCACTTCTGATAATGCTTATCCCAAGGCAGGTTATTTCTGACAACCTCTTAATCCGTCCGATTCAAATTATCAGGTGACACCTCGCTCATCCTCTGGCGAGTCAACAGCGACCCAACTCCCTCCTCTCAAAACTGTAGCTGGGTAAGTACTCAAGCCCTTTCTTCGAATGTTTTGCATATTTTGAACAGTATGCTAAATTTTCACCTCTTTTATTTTTGTTTGCAGAGCCAAAGCCAGACCCAGCAAAAAAGCTCGGGTGAACAATCCGTCTGAAGACCAGGTGGTTCTTGAACAGGAGCAAACAGATGAACCAGACCAAACTCGTGAACTGGAGGGTCCCCATCCTCAAGCTACCTTTGATGAGCCGCCCCCTTAAGACCGGAATATCGACGAACAAACAGAAGCTGATACTGTTGTTCCTGATACTGAACCGGAGCTCCAATCTGGGCTAGTCCGGTGAGAGTTACTGGCACTCCACCATCCCCCGTAAAAACTACTGGAGGCCAAGGAGATGATGTTATCATTACTGGCATGGGCCACAGTTCTCCTGGCCATCCTGTAATCTTGGCCAAACATAGCGCCAAAGAAGAACGTGCTGCCATGGAGAAGGGTAAATGGAGCAGTGATTTGTCAAGTTATGCTCATCTCAGCGCTGAAGAACTCCACTCCGGTTTTTTAAACCGTCTGCACTCAAACCGTGATTATGAAGCCGGTTTGGTGAACCTGATGAAGGAACGCTATGAGGTATTTTCATCTCCCTTTATTTCTTGATTCCAAAGTCTAAACATCAGCCCAAGTAGCCCCCAAGGGCCGCTTTATGTTGTTAACATTAAACCAGGACTTTGTGATACCTTAATACTTACATGCTGACCCTCCATATGTCAAGTCCTTAGTAAAAACAAAATCGATACTTTATCAGTGTAGTTATGTAGCTTTCATCAGTGTAGCCCCCAAGGGCCGGTTTAGCTTTTCGAGGTAACCCAGGTCTTGAATCCATGTGTCAGTTTTGAACAGATGTACATTAGCCCCCAAGTGTTAAGGATAATGCTTGCATTGTACTTGAGACTTGTGAAAGATTTGTTGATAATAGAGCAAATAGGCATTAGCCCCCAAGTACGAAGTGCATAACTTGTTATACGCTTAGTACTTAGAAAATACATATCCTGTTGTTGACATATCTTCGATTTTGCAGGCCGAGCTAAGTAACAGGGATGCTCGAACCGCTGATCTTCAAGAGAACGTGAAGTCACAACAAGCAAAGGCTTCGAAAGCCAAGGAGGAGCTGACCAATGCCCTGACAGCTATGGAAAAGTTAAAAGAGACTTTTAACAAGGAGCGCACTGACTGGGAAGTCGAAAAGGCCGGTTTAACCAAGAGAGTCGAGGATGCAGAAGCAGCCCCGAAGCCAGTTGCAGATGAACTAACTGGCTTGAAGCGGCAGATCGACGCCATGACGTCCGCTGTGTTTGGTAAGTATCTCCTTATGCCGTTTGTCCAATTCATGAGATCTTATCATTTACCAGTTGGCTAATATTAAACCATGACAGGCACTCGTATTACTCATCTGGGCGCTGATATGCGGATGAAGCTTAAAGCGGCTTACACCTTAATAGAACAGCTTTACTCTGGATCCCAGCGTGCTATATGCACTGCAGCCTACAATAGGCCGGCACCATCACTGATAAAAGAAACCCTTGAGAAGCTGGCCATGCTACCAGCCCGGATTACTGAACTGAAGAAGGCAACCGCAAGATCAGGAGCGCTAACCGCACTAATCCGGGCCAAGACATGGATTCCGGATCTTGAAGCGGATGGCATCATTAAAGGATATCCAGGTGTGAAGGAGGACGGTTCGAACTTCAACAATGATGATCTCTGAAGGCTGACAAAGGAGATGCGGCCAATAGCCAGCAAACTGGCGGAAGACACAGATTTATCTCATTTCCAGCCGGTTTACGACGTTGAAGGGAAGAGACAGCCTGCCGAAATCCATGAAGTCGAAGAACTTGTGCCTCCAATCCGTAAGCATACTTACGCTCCAGACATTAACCCCTCCAGCCTTATCCATGAAGAAGCCGTGTTTCAAGCTTTAACCGGAATCGATTGGTCAACGGTTGATTTCTAGCGTCTGGGGAGGGATGAAGAAGAGGTAACTGCACCAAATGACCCTCAATCGTCAAGCCGTCCCGACAAAGCATCCTAAACCGTCAGCCGATTTATCAGCTACTGTGTGCCACTGCTTGAAACAATTATTCAATTGGAGCCATTTTGAAGCTTCTTGTAATAGGATAGCAAAAACACCCTTATCTGTCATGCCATCGAGCATGTTTATGTTGCTTTATATTTGGAAAACTTGTTGCACTTTTGGGATCTATTTATGCATAGTCCATGATGATTTGTGTTCCTGGATACAAGAACTTGAAAGTGTCCTATTGGTTTACCACTGGACGGATCATGATGCCCAAAAATATACAGGACTTGGATGAATAACCAAAGTTTGTATTAATCAGATGAAATAAAGAATATCTGCGACATACCTCGTTGGCTGACCAACTGCTTGTATGGTAGAGGTGAAAACACCAATCCAGAGCGTTGATAACTCCTGGCCCTCTTGCCGTTTCAGGTAGAAATCATATTGGGCTAAAAAGCCGTTGATTTGTTCGTATAAGGCTGGTGACATCTAGTCAAAACCAGACCAGAGCAGTTCGCTACCGGTTTATAATCTGATCATGTACTCACAACTAAGCGCTAAAAGTCAAGCCGGATTGTAATGAACACCGGTTTATCAGAAGAATATTTATAAATCCCTTATCATAAAACAACAGAAACAAAAGAAATATGCAAGGCTTTTCATGGGCTACCAGGCCCTAAATCGAGGCTTTTCATGGGCTGCCAGGCCGTTGAGTTAAACCATTTTACAAAGCCTTTTAAGATGGATCTCAATCTTTAACCAATCACCGATTTAACTTTGACAAGTTCAGGGTCCATGGGATTGACTTGTCAAATGTTCGATGGGTCATACCAGGTTTACCTAGACGGAGTTGCTTACTTAAAGAGGTAGGATAACCCGGGGTTTTAGGTGAATACACCTGGCTTCCAAGCCTGGCTTGATAGCCTATTACAAGGGTTCAAACTCATTGTTCTTTGAGAAGCAAAGAGCCCCCAGGTAATATGTGAGCTGTTCTCGGTGGTTACCTATGTTTGAGCTGTGCTTAATGCAATAGACTCTCTTTGGCTCCATATAATTTCCTTTTGGCTTAAAGCCCATCAAGAGGTGTAGCTATGGGGGGAAGATAACCAAGCCCCCTAGTGATATCCCTTTGTGGTTTTATACCGATCAAGAGGTGTAGCTATGGTTCGGATATGACCAAGCCCCCTAGTGATTTTATTTATCTTCGTGTGGCTGTATAGGCCGGTTTAACAAAACTCTGCTTTGACAATAGAAGCTCTTGTAGGCTCACACATGATGTAAAAAGAACAGAGACCCCGCTTTATTCGAGGCTCTGGTTTATTATATAATATATACATTGTCATAAATATGTACATAAGAGGAGCCTGTGGCTCAAGTATAGTAAGGCCGAAGAAGAGCTATATTCCACGGCCGCTTGGTCTCCTCCTCCGATTTACGTGAGTCTTTGTGCTCTCGAATATCAATGAGGTAATATGACCCATTGTGCAGATTCTTGCTGACCACAAAAGGTCCTTCCCAAGGTGGGGACAACTTGTGCATATTAGTCTGATCCTGGATGAGCCGAAGCACCAGATCGCCCTCTTGAAAAGTTCTGGTCTTAACCCGGCGACTGTGATAACGTCGGAGATCTTGTTGATAGATCGCCGAACGTGCTGCTACGAGATCATGCTCCTCATCTAACAGGTCCAGTGAATCCTGACGTGCCTTCACATTATCAGCTTCAACATAAGCTGCCACACGGGGCAATTCGTGACGGATGTCACTAGGAAGAACCGCCTCTGCTCCATAAACCATGAAGAAAGGCGATAAAATGTAACAAACTATAATCTCAGTCATTGAAGCAATTGCAATTTATCATAACATCAGAAAGAGTCAATATCAGAGCTTTTCAGCAAGTCCACATACTCAACTATCATTTAGTCTTTCACAATTGCTAACACTCATGCAATATTTATGGGTATGAAGTTTTAATCAGACACAGAGAAAGATAGGGGCTTATAGTTTGCCTCCCAACCTTTTACCTCAAGGGTAATGTCAACAATAATAGTTCATGAAAACTCACATCCGATTAGCTATATATATTAGGATCTTTCCAACACATTGTGCTTGCCAAAGGATAAAATGTAAAAAGGAAAGGTGAAAATCACCACGACTCCTGTATGAAGTATAAGACAAGAATAAAAGATAGGCCCTTCACAGAGGGAAGTAGAGGTTGTCATGTGCTTTTATTGTTGGATGCACAAAATCTTAATGCAAAAGAACGTCCCTTTATATTGCCACTTGTGGTATGGACCTTTACTATGCAGTCTGTCGCTTTTATTTCTTCCACATCACAAGATCGTATAAAGCTTATTTTCTCCGCACTAATAAATCATACATATTTAGAGAGCAATTTTTATTGCTTGCAACAATGACAACTTACTTGAAGGATCTTACTCAATCCATAGGTAGATATGGTGGACTCTCATGGCAAAACTGGGTTTAAGGATATTTGGAAGCACAAGTAGTATCTCTACTTGGTGCAAAGAATTTGGCTAGCATGAGAGGAAAGGCAAGCTCAACATGTTGGATGATCCATGACAATATAATTTATTTCGGATGTAAGAAAACATAACCCATTATGTTGTCTTCCTTGTCCAACATCTACTCTTTAGCATGTCATATTTTAATGAGTGCTCACAATCATAAAAGATGTCCAAGATAGTATATTTATATGTGAAAACCTCTCTTTCTTTATTACTTCCTATTAATTGCAACGATGACCAAAACTATGTTTGTCAACTCTCAACAACTTTTATTCATCATACTCTTTATATGTGAAGTCATTACTCTCCATAATATCCATATGATCTCTTTATTTCTTTTTATGCTTACTCTTCTATTTACTTTTATTCCCTCCAGATCATAGCAAGATAGCAAAGCCCTTGACTCAACACTAATCTTCATTATATATAGCTCACGGACTCGATTACATAGAAGGATCATAAAGCAAAACTAAAAACTAGATCATACTAAAACTTTATTCTACTAGATCAAGATATTACCAAAAGGATCAAACTAAGAAAAACGGTAAAGATAGGGGTGTGATGGTGATACGATACCGGGGCACTCCCCCAAGCTTGGCAGTTGCCAAGGGGAGTGCAGCTTGGAAGTTGCCAAGGGGAGTGCCCATACCCATGTATTTATATCTCTTTCCTCGGGGGTGGAGGAGATGGTGATGATGATGATAATTGTGCCTTCAGCTTTTTCATGTTGTAAATGAGAAGAGCGATCTCCTCCTTTAAATCATCGACCTCCGATTCTAGCTTCAAGATCTTGTCGCATAAATCTCCTTTGCTTTTCTGCCGAAAACGAGAAGGAATAGAGCGGTTGTTAGACAGTTTAGCCCTCTTGGGGAGATTGGACTTCTTGAACTTCACGTGCATATCCCCAGGTTGAGGTAGAGGAATATCCTCCTCCTTCGAACTTGAATCATTGATCATCCTCAAGTGAGCATCCTCTTCATCATCCATAGTTCGACGACAAGGAGATAGGTCCCCATAGGTCTTTGGGCAGCAATGAGATGTGAGACATAGCTCTCTCCGCCGGAGTCTTGAGATGACATCGGCTCTAGATCTGCGGCAGAAACAACTCGAAACAAAAATAGAGGATAATCGCGTGGTACGGTGGTCAAAACGTTCGGGAGATTATATAATGAATTTTTACTGACCAAAAGAAGTATCGCACAAGAAAATGGAGTCTGGAGAGCGCACGTGGTGCCCATGAGGCAGGGGGCACGCCCAGGGGGGTAGGGCGCACCCTCCACCCTCGTGGACGCCTCGTGCCCTTCCCGGACTACTTCTTATTTTCCTATTTTCTTAAATATTCCAAAACAGAGAAAAATTGCTATTAGAACTGTTTTGGAGTCGGTTTACTTACCGTACCACATACCTATTCCTTTTCGGAGGCTGAAATGTTCTGGAAAGTGTCCTTTATGTATTCCTCTGGGGTTACGGTTTCGATAACATTAGTTTCAACATTTATAGGATTACCTGAGATATAATGTTTGATTCTTTGACCGTTCACCACCCTCGGATTTGTGCCTTCGAAGTTGTTGATTTTTATGGCACCGGAATGATAAACCTCTGCGATGACGTAAGGACCTTCCCATTTAGAGAGGAGTTTGTCTGCAAAAAATCTTAAATGAGATTTGTATGACAATACATAATCACCTACATTAAACTCACGTTTTTGTATCCTTTTGTCATGCCATCTTTTAACTTTTTCTTTAAACAGTTTGGCATTCTCATAGGCCTGGGTTCTCCATTCATCAAGTGAGCTAATGTCAAATAATCTCTTCTCACCGGCAAGTTTGAAGTCATAGTTGAGCTCTTTAATGGCCCAATATGCCTTATGTTCTAGTTCGAGAGGTAACTGACATGCTTTTCCATAAACCATTTTATACAGAGACATACCCATAGGATTTTTATATGCAGTTCTATAAGCCCATAATGCATCATCAAGTTTCTTGGACCAATTCTTTCTAGATCTATTAACAGTCTTTTGCAAAATTAATTTAAGCTCTCTATTACTAAGTTCTACTTGACCACTAGACTACGAGTGATACGGGGATGCAACTCTATGATTAACATCATACTTAGCAAGCATCTTATGAAAAGCACCATTAATAAAATGTGAACCACCATCAGTCATTAAGTATCTAGGGACTCCAAACCTCGGAAAAATAACTTCTTCAAGCATCTTAATAGAGGTGTTATGATCATCACTACTAGTTGGAATAGCTTCTACCCACTTAGTAACGTAATCAACAACAACTAAAATATGTGTATACCCATTAGAGGAAGGAAACGATACCATATAACCAAAGCCCCAAACATCAAATGGTTCAATAACAAGTGAATAATTCATAGGCATTTCTTGACGTCTACTAATATTACCAATTCTTTGACATTCATCACAAGACAAGACAAACTTACGGGCATCTTTAAAAAGAGTAGGCCAATAAAAACCGGATTGCAATACCTTATGTGCAGTTCTATCTCCAGCATGGTGTCCTCCATAAGCCTTGGAGTGACACTTGCGTAGGATCTGTTCCTGTTCATGCTCAGGTACAGAACGTCTAATGACACCATCTACTCCTTCTTTATAAAGGTGTGGGTCATCCCAGAAGCAATGTCTTAAATCATAGAAAACCTTTTTCTTTTGTTGGTATGTGAAACTAGGTGGTATAAATTTAGCAACAATGTAATTAGCATAATCAGCGTACCATGGAGCCATATGAGAAGCATTTGACAGCTAATTGTTCATCAGGAAAGCTATCATCAATAGGTAGTGGGTCATCAAGAACATTCTCTAACCTAGACAAGTTGTCTGCAACGGGGTTCTCCGCTCCCTTTCTATCAATAATATGTAAATCAAATTCTTGTAGCAAGAGAACCCATCTAATAAGTCTAGGTTTAGAATCTTTATTTTCCATAAGATATTTAATAGCAGCATGACCAGTGTGAACAGTTACTTTAGAATCAACAATATAAGGTCTGAACTTATCACAAGCAAATACAACTGCTAAAAATTCTTTTTCAGTAGTAGCATAATTTCTCTGGGCATTGTCCAGAGTCTTACTAGAATATTGGATAACATTTAATTTATTATCAACTCTTTGTCCTAGAACAACACTGTCGGATTTCGGGTTTCGGCAGACCCTTGAGGTTCGAACACTGGGGTGTGGGCGGAGATCTCTCCCCTACCGATCTACGTCCAATCTCCTCGTGTGATCTAAGCTGGATACAATGAACAACACAAGGGACACGAGGTTTGTACTGGTTCGGGCCACCGTTGTGGTGTAATACCCTACTCCAGTGTGTGGTGTGGTGGATTGCCTCAGGGGCTGATGATGAACAGTACAAGGGAAAAAAAGCCTCGCGAGAGGTGTTCTTGAGCCGGTGCGATGAACTGTTTGGGTGAGTTCAGTCGCCTCTCTCTCTCTCTCTGCTAGGGCTCTACCAGATCTCTAGATGTCCTCCTACTCTGTGGTGGCTAGCTCTATTTATAGAGGCACTGGGCCTCTCCCCAAATAATGAGCGGGAAGGGCGCCAACAATTGGCCATTTTGAAGGGGAACATCTAGTACAAGTTATCTTGACCAAAGGTGGTCTTCAGCTACCAAAAGCACTGGTGGTGACGCCGTCTTGGGTTCCACGGTGACCTCCGTCCTGCCGCTCTACTGGTCTTGGTCTCGTTGCACCAGAATGGTAACCTTTGCCCGATGCCTTGGCCTGTGCTTGCCCCCTTTGCACCAAAGGGGAAACAAGGACACTGTGCAGGCCAGTGCCCGCCTGGCGCCCGCCTCGTCTCGATCGTCATGACTTGCGTCACGGGCTCCTCGCGAGGTACCTCTGCCTTGATCTCTCCGACTCCTCGCGAGCCTGCCTGATGAGGCTGCCTCTGAGGAAGCTTCTAGTCGTCCGCCCCGCGAGGCTTGGCCCCTCGTGAGGGTCTTGAGCTTGAGCTGATGAAGATGGGCTGCGTTGGGCCCCCACTTGAGCCACGCCGCAGGCCGCAGGCAGGCAAGTCTGGGGACCCCTGTTCCCAGAACGCCGACAGTAGCCCCCGGGCCCAAGGCGGACCCGGGCTTGGCCTAGCAGGGAAGCAAAGGGGCAAGCGCGAAGCGCCGCGGGCCCCAATAGCCTGTAGCCTTGGGCGCCGCATGGCAATTGATTGGACATGGGCGTATGCGCTTCCCCATGATGCCTCGGCGACCGCACGACTTGACAAGTCCCTGCATGCAGGGAAACCGGTCATAATTACCTGCGATCATGGTGCTCCGTGGTTGGCCTCCTCCGGCTATAAGTACGGGGCTGTGCGAGCCCCTTCAGCTCATCCCTTCCTGCTGCTCCTTCTCTTCTTCTTGGCTACTCGTCGTTCCCATGGCTCCAAAGAGATTCTCGGCCGCGGAGAAAGGAAAGGCCCGTCAGGCAGGGCCTGACTCCCCCCCGACCAAGCGCGGCCGAGGCCGCCCTCGCAAGTATTCCACGGTCCCCGTAGTGGCCTCCCGCGGCCATGGAGGCGGTTCCCTGCGCGGTGGTGAGCGCACGGTTGCCTATGGGGGGCACGCCGTGGCTGCGCGCCCCCCTAGGCCGCACTTTCGCTCTGCGGAGCTGCTGCCGGAGTTCGTCGTGTGGTCAGTGGACCCAACCAACACCCAGCTCCAGCTCCCCTGTTTCTTTGTAGGTGAACTGCCAACCAGCGCCCGGTGCGGCCTCTGGCTCCAGGCAGACGGCTGCTGCAGCAAGGCCTCCTGGGCTTCGCTGGATGTCTCCGTCTCTGGGAATGGGGCCCTGACCCGTGGCTGACAAACCTTTGCCCGCGCGCGCGGCCTGAATCGGTGGTGCACCCTGCACTTCAAGTTCGATGGCGATGTCACCCTCTATGTGAGGGTGTTCGGGGGAAGACTGTCGCCGTGCTGGGTGTTGCCCCGAAGACGACGACCGCGGCCGCCTGCCCAGCCCCGGTACCGACCAGGATGAAGACGGCGACAGGCGTACATGCGACGGTGTTCGGGGTTCACTAAGCTTCGGCAACTCCCTCTCAGGCAGCAGCTCCTCCAGCGATGGCCGCTACCAGCCCTCGCACTGTCGCGCCCGCCTGGGTGAAGGTAGTGGGTCAGCCCGCCGTCGCGCCACGGTGAAGCGAGAGGAGGGATCCGCCTAAGCCCCAGGAGCAGCTCAAACCTTCGTCGTGGGTTGGTGCAGGACGGACCGCGCCCATTTTGTTTTTCTTCTTTTCCTGCGCAGAAATAGAAGGTAGTATAGGGCCCTGTGGGGGCGTGTTAGAACTGCTGCTGTTAACCATTGCGCCGCTTCCGCTATTTCCGCGCTGCGTTTCCGCACCGTGCACCCATGTGCGGGAATTATTTTAGCTCGGTGAGGCTTGACGCGGTCCTCGCCTCCCGAGGCCGTGGCCTCGCCATGCGCGTCATGCCCTGCAAGGATTAGTAGGAGGGGTAACTTTCGGTCTTGGTTGTGGGGGCGATCGGCCCAGGTCCTGCGCTTGTGTCGCGTTGCCCGTGGGGCACGGACTGGGAGGGGTGCTCCTGCAGAGGACTCAGATAGGAAAGCTCCAAACGATCGGGGCAGAAAACACTCGCGAGGGCGCCCGCGAACCTCCCTCACGAGACTTGTGTGAGAGAAAACGAGGCAAGCGAGTGAAAAAGACAAAGAGTCACAAGCCGGGAATGCCAACAGCTCCAATAAAACTTCAAACGGGAATAAACAAGCCAACTGTGGAAAGCAAATGGAAAAGCCGCGTCCGGCACCTATTCTAGTCTTCGACGTCTTCTCACCAGCGCGGAGCTAAGTGCTGCCACTGGGCGTGGGCGGGAGCCCCCGAGGCCCGAGGGCGGCACTCCGGAGACTCCGGGGCGTGTACAGCCCCACTCATTATTACGTGAGAGTGTCACAGGAGGCGAGCTTCACAGGCATTGGCCTTCTTCACAGGCACCGGGCCTTTCCCGAAATGCGGCAGCTTCACAACATTTGCCTTCTTCACAGGCACCGGGCCTTTCCCGAAACATGGCAGCTTCACAGGCATTTGCCTTCTCCACAGGCACCGGGCCTTTCCCAAAACACGGCAGCTTCACAGGCATTTTCCTTCTTCATAGGCACCGGGCCTTTCCCAAAACACGACAGCTTCACAGGCATTTGCCTTCTTCACAGGCACCGGGCCTTTCCTAGGCGCCAGGCCTCGCTCAGGGGTAGCACCTCCGGAGATGTTGAATGTTCCACGCGTTCTGGATGGGTACCCCCTCCATGGTCTCCAAGTGCACGGAGCTAGGCCCGGAGACATGAAAAACCTTGAATGGGCCCTCCCACATGGGAGAGAGCTTGTGCAGCCCCTCCCTAGAGAGAACCTGTCTGAGCACGAGATCCCCTACCTCAAGAGTTCTGGGGCGAATGTTGCGGCAGTGGTATCGTCGCAGCGCCTGTTGATACCTTGCCGCTCGTAGTGCGGCTTCTCGACGGCGTTCCTCCCCCAGCACGAGATCCGTCCCCCGCATGGCGTCCTGCTGCGTCTCGTCGAACGCCAGGACCTGTGCGGAGCGACGCCTGACCTCATGAGGGAGAACAGCCTCTGCCCCATAGACGAGGAAGAACGGGGTCTCGCCAGTCGGCTTGGTTGCAGTGGTGCGAATTGACCACAACACGGACTGGAGCTCGTCATACCAGCCCCTGCCACAGGCCTCTAGCTTCTTCTTGAAGGTCCTGGCTTTGAGGGCCCTCAGGACCTCCGCGTTGGCTCGCCCGGCCTGGCCATTGCTTTGGGGGTGTGCTACCGAAGCGTAGCATATCTGCGTTCCAAGGTTATCACAGTACGTTTTGAAGAGATTACTGGTGAATTGCGAACCGTTGTCGGTGATGATGTGGTTGGGCACCCCAAATCAGCTCACGAGGCCGTTGATGAACTTGACCGCAGAGCCTGCCGGGATTGTGCGGACGGCTTTCCACCTCAGCCCACTTGGTGAACTTGTCCACAACGACATAGAGGTAGCGATAGCCCCCTGGCGCCCGAGGAAATGGGCCCAGAATGTCCAGCCCCCAAACTGCGAATGGCCATGAGAGGGGTATAGTCTGTAGACCTCCCGCAGGCTGATGGATCTTCTTAGCGTGAAACTGGCAGGCCTCGCAAGCCTTCACCAGCTCAACGGCGTCGTTGAGCGCCGTGGGCCAGTAGAACCCACTACGGAACGCCTTGCCGACAAGGGTTCGTGACGACAAGTGGTGCTCGCAGTCTCCGTCGTGTATGTCCGCCAGTAGCTCCTTCCCTTGCTCTCGGGAGATGCAACGTAGGGACACGTCATTTGGTCGCTTCCTGTAGAGCTCTCCATCCTTGATGCAATAAGCTGTGGCCTGCCGCGCCACACGCTCCGCTTCCTCCTTGTTCTCCGGCAGAGTCCCTTGCATCAGGTAGTTCTTGAGCTCCGGGATCCGACACCCTTCCTGAGGCCCCAATGCCAGGAGTAGGCGTGCCCATGAGGCCAGGCCGCAGACCGGGGTTCCTGAGGCGGGCGACTGAGGGAGCTCCTCCCTTGGTTGCGCCGTGCTCGACAGTGACGGCACCACCGAGGGTTTGAAGAGCCGCTCCTCGAAGACGCCTGGCTCCTGAGGAAGCCGCCTAGATGCCCTCTTGGCAATGTCATCAGCCTCCTGATTAGTGCCGCGAGGCACATGCTGCAACTCCAGCCCCCAGAACTGTTTCTCCATCTTGCGAACCTCAGCGAGGTAGGCCTCCACGTGCTCGTCCTTTGGCTCTTATATCTTGTTGGAGAAGTTGACGAGGAGCTGCGAATCACCCTTGATGATGAGGCGCTTCACCCCTAAAGCAATTGCGGCCTTCAAGCCTGCTATCAGGCCTTCGTACTCCGCTATGTTGTTGGAGACCTTTTCTCCGTGCTGGAAGCAGAGTTGTACGGCGTAGTAGAGTTTGTCCTGGGTAGGGGATATGAGCACTGCGCTAGCTCTTGCACTGTGTCGGGAGAATGCCCCATCGAAGTACATGACCCAACCGTCCGGTGCTTCACTTCCCGGGGAAAGTGATCGGTCTTCGCCAGCCTCGAGACCCGGCGCTTCTGCCAATTCTGCCACGAAATTCGCAAGTGCGGCTCCCTTGATGACTCTGGTCGTACTGAATTCTAGCTGAAATGTCTGTAGTTCAATGTTCCATTCAGCAACCCTTCCAGCGGAGTTGGGGCTCCTGAGCACTCCTTCCAAGGGGTATGCTGAGACAACTTTGATGGGATGGCCTTGGAAGTAGTGGCGCAGCTTGCGTGAGGCCACTAGTAGCACGAGGAGGAGTTTTTGAGGCATGGGATACCGTGCCCTTTCGTCCCGCAGCACCGTGGTGACGAAGTACACGGGATGCTCGACGAGGTTGAGGGTGCTGGCGCAGCTTGCGTCCTCTAGAGGTCGAGGCGTCTCTTGAGACGACGGAGCTTCCAGCGCTTGGTCGCCTGAAGAGGCCTCTCCTGCTCCGGGTGCGTTCTCCTGCTGCGGCTGTTCCTTTCTGGCTGCGGTTGCGGCCTTCGCGAGGCCCTCCTGGCTCTGCTTTGCTTCAGTTCGGACGGTCGATGTGGCCTTGGCACAACGCTCCTCCCTGACCGCCACCAGGGCTGCGCTAGTGGAGTAGGGGGTGGCCACAAGGTAGAGCACCAGGGGCTCCCGAGGACGTGGAGCTACCATCACTGGTGGGCTGGTAAGGTACCTCTTAAGGTCTTGGAATGCCTTGTCGGCCTCTTCAGTCCATTCGAAGGGGCCCTTTTTCATCATCAGCTTGAAGAAGGGCATCGCTCGTTCCCCCAGCTTGGAGATGAAGCGCCACAACGCAGTTACACGCCCGGTGAACTTCTGCATTTCTCTGAGGGTCCTTGGCGGGCTCATGTCTTCGACTACCCTAACCTTCTCCGGGTTGGCCTCGATGCCCCTGTGGGACATGAGGAAACCCAGGAGCTTGCCCGAGGGGACTCCAAACACGCACTTCCCCGGGTTGAGCCGTAGCTCCACTTCATTGAGGCTCGCAAATGTTTCTTCCAGGTCCTGTATCAGGGTTCTTGCCTCATGAGACTTCACCACAATGTCATCGACGTAAGCTTCAGCGTTCCTCCCGAGCTGCCGGCCTAAGGCGATGTGCATCAGCCGCTGAAAGGTCACGCCTGCGTTGCGCAACCCAAATGGCATGCACGTATGGCAGTACACTCCACACGGGGTCAGGAAAGCCGTCTTTTCCACGTCTTCTACCGCCATCTTGATCTGGTGATAGCCCGAGAAGGCATCTAGGAAGCACAATAGGTCACAGTCTATGGTGGAGTCGACTATCTGGTCAATGCGGGGGAGCGTAAATGGATCCTGCGGGCATGCCTTGTTGAGGTTGGTGAAGTTGACACACATGCGCTCATTTCCTCCCTTTTTTGGCACAACGACCGGATTAGCCAGCCAATCAGTGTAGCGGACCTCGCGGATAACTCCTGCCGCCTCTAGCTTCCGGGTCTCTTGAATGATGAAAGCCTGTTTCTCAATGGACTGCCACCTTGCCTTCTGCTTCACGGGGCGCACATTGGGGCACACGTTGAGGTGATGCTCAATCACATCCCTTGGGACCCCTGCTAACTGATCAGGTTCCTACGCGACCACCTTCTTGTTCACACGCAGGAACCTCACCAGGGCCTTCTCTTGCTCGGGCTCGAGGTTGGCCCCTATGGTGAAGGTGGCGTCAGTGGACCCGTCCTCGTCGACTGGTACCTGCTTGGTTTTCGCCTTGTCTTGGGTGAATAGCTACTTCTTTTTAGTCGGCGCAGCCCCCTTGGGCTCAAGGGCATCGGTGCTAGTGGGCTGCGCCACCGCGGCCGCCCTGAAAACAAGCTGCAGCACCTGCAGCGCATCCCTTGTGTCTCCTGACACGGTGAGGACGCCGCTGCTCCCAGGCATCTTCATGAGGTTGTACGCCGGGTGAGTTGCTGCCATGAACCGAGCCAAGGCCGTATAGCCGAGGATGGCGTTGTAGGGGAGGCTGATGGGGGCGACGTCGAAGTCTATCAGCTCCGTGCGGAAGTTGTTGTAGGTGCCGAAGGTCACTGGGAGGCAGATCCGTCCCAAGGAGGCGGTGGAACCGGCTCCGACGCCCGAGAAAGGCCTGCTGGGTTGGAGCCGCTCCAGCGGCACGTGGAGGAGGCTGAAGGCCTCCATCGAGAGCACGTTGAGGCCGGCACCGCCGTCGATGAGGGTCCTGGTGACGGCCACTTGGCAGATGGTGGGAGTGCACATCATCGGGAGCGCGCCCGAACCGATGGGGTTGAAGGGGTGATCCTCCGAGTCGAAGGTTAGATCGGCCTCGGGCGCCACCCAGCCCAGGGGGGCTTCTCGACGCTTGGAGGCGGTGCTAATCCGGCGGGTGAACGGCCTGACGTGTTGGCTGGAGGGTGGTGCCTGGCAGCCACCCAGGAGAGCTGCGACGACGGGCGGCGCCAGTGCGGCAAAACAAGCGAGGAAGAGGTCGCGCAGCTCCTCCCAGGAGGTGACAGAAGCCGTCGGCAGGTGGAGGAGCCACACGCGCGGGACGCCGGCGAGGGCCATGGGTAACCAGTTGGCCATCACCCGGTCGTCGCCCCCAGCTCTGAGGACGGCCTCCCCGTACGCCAGCAGGAAAATCATCGGGTCTGTCGCGCCGTTGTAGCGCAGCGGCATCTCGGGCTGGAACTTGCATGGCCACTTCACCTGTCACAAGGTGGGGGCCAAGGCCCGGAGCCCCCTGGCCCTAGTGCCGGCATCCGTTGCTGGAGCGGGCGGCGCGTTGTCCGCCATGAGGGCGGAATGCGATGTTGGGGGAGAGCGGGTCGTCAGGAGGGAGGACTCCGGTGCACCCCTACCTGGCGCGCCAAATACCGGATTTCGGGTTCTGGCAGACCCTTGAGGTTCGAACACTGGGGTGTGGGCGGAGATCTCTCCCCTACCGATCTACGTCCAATCTCCTCGCGTGATCTAAGCTAGAAACAACGAACAACACAAGGGACACGAGGTTTATACTGGTTCGGGCCACCATTGTGGTGTAATACCCTACGCCAGTGTGTGGGGTGGTGGATTGCCACAGGGGCTGATGATGAACAGTACAAGGGAAGAGCAGCCTCGCGAGAGGTGTTCTTGAGCCGGTGCGATGAACTGTTTGGGTGAGTTCAGTCGCCTCTCTCTCTCTGCTAGGGCTCTACCAGATCTCTAGATGTACTCCTACTCTGTGGTGGCTAGCTCTATTTATAGAGGCCCAGGGCCTCTCCCCAAATAATGAGCGGGAAGGGCGCCAACAATTGGCCATTTTGAAGGGGAACATCTAGTACAAGTTATCCTGACCAAAGGTGGTCTTCGGCTGCCAAAAGCATAGGTGGTGACGCCATCTTGTGTTCCACGGTGACCTCCGTCTTGCCGCTCTGCTGGTCTTGGTCTCGTTGCACCGGAATGGTAACCTTTGCCCGATGCCTTGGCCTGTGCTTGCCCCCTTTGCACCAAAGGGGAAACAAGGACACTTCACAGGCCAGTGCCCGCCTGGTCTCGATCGTCATGGCTTGCGTCACGGGCTCCTCGCGAGGTACCTCTGCCTTGATCTCTCCGCCTCCTCGCGAGCCTGCCTGATGAGGCTGCCTCTAAGGAAGCTTCCGGTCGTCCGCCCCGCGATGCTTGGCCCCTCGCGACGGTCTTGAGCTTGAGCTGATGAAGATGGGCCGTGCTGGGCCCCCACTTGAGCCACGCCGGAGGCCGCAGGCAGGCAAGTCTGGGGACCCCCGTTCCCAGAACACCGACAAGCACCTACAGCATAATCACTAGCATCACACATAATTTCAAAGGATAAATTCCAATCAGGTGGCTGAACAATAGGTGCAAAAATCAAGGCTTTCTTAAGTATTACAAATGCTTCTACACAATCATCATCAAAGAAAAAAGAACATCTTTTTGTAAGAGATTAGTCAGAGGCCTAGAAATTTTATAGAAGTCCTTAATGAACCTCCTATAAAAGCCGGCATGACCAAAGAAACTTCGTATACCTTTAATGTCCTTAGGACACGACATTTTTTCAATAGCATCAACTTTAGCTTTATCAATTTCAATACCTCTTTCAGAAATTTTATGCCCCAAGACAATACCTTCATTAACCATAAAGTGACACTTCTACCAATTCAAGAAAAGATTAGTTTCTTCACATATCTGGAAAACTCGATCAAGGTTGCTTAAGCAATCATCAAAAGAAGTTCCATATACGGAGAAATCATCCATGAAAACCTCAACAATCTTTTCACAAAAGTCAGAGAATATAGAAGTCATACATCTTTGAAAGGTAGCAGGAGCACTGCATAAACCAAAAGGCACACGTCTATAAGCAAAGGTACCGAAAGGGCAAGTAAAACTTGTCTTTTCTTGATCCTATTTTGACACAGGTATTTGAGAGAAACCAGAATAACCATCTAGAAAGCAAAAATGTGTATGTTTGGATAATCTGTCTAGCATTTGATCAATAAAAGGTAAAGGGTAATGATCCTTTTAGTAGCTTTGTTCAATTTGCGGAAATCAATTACCATTCTATAACATGTAACAATTCTTTGTGGGATCAATTCATCTTTATCATTAGGAACAACAACAATACCTCCCTTCTTAGGGACACAATGGACAGGACTTACCCACTCACTATCAGCAATGGGATAAATTATACCTGCCTCCAGAAGCTTTAGTATTTCTTTTCTTACCACTTCTTTCATCTTAGGATTTAACCGTCGTTGGTGATCAAAAACCGGTTTCGCGTCTTTCTCCAATTTTATTTTGTGCTGGCATAGAGTGGGACTAATGCCCTTAAGATCATCAAGAGTATATCCAATAGCAGCACAGTGCTTCTTCAGAGTTTTCAATAATTTCTTTTCTTCATGCGCTGAAAGGTTAGCACTAATAATAACACGATATATCTCTTTCTCACCAAGATAAGCATATTTAAGAGTATCAAGTAAAGGTTTAAGATCAAACATGGGATAGCCCTTGTGTGGAGGAGGACCCCTAGGATTTCAATAGGCAAGTTGTGTTTCAAAATAGGTCCCTGTTTAAAGAATACTTCATATATTTCCCTTCTTTCATTCATAAACATATCAATTTCATGGTCAAGCACATATTGTTCTAAATGATCATTAGGAGGCACGGAAATAGAAGCAAGACCAACAATTTCATCTTTATGAGGCAATTCTTTATCATGGGGTTGTCTACAAAATTTAGCAAAATTAATCTCATGAGACATATCCTCCAAACCAATAGTAACAACATCCTTTTTGCAATCTATCCTAGCATTAATAGTATTCAAGAAGGGTCTACCAAATATAATGGGACAAAAGTTATCTTGTGGGGAACCAAGAACAAGAAAATCAGCAGGATATTTAACTTCCCCACACAAGACTTCAACATCTCTAACAATCCCAACTGGTGAAATAGTGTCTCTATTGGCAAGCTTAATTATAACATCAATTTCCTCTATCTCAGCAGGTGCAATATCATGCATAATTTCTTTATATAAGGAATGAGGTATTACACTTGCACTAGCACCCATATCACATAAGCCATGATAGCAATGATCTCCTATTTTAACAGAAATAACATGCATGCCTACAACAGGTCTATGTTTATTTTTAGTGTCAGGTCTAGCAATTCTAGCAGCTTCATCACAGAAGTAAATAACATGCCCATCAATATTATTGGCCAAGAGAGCTTTCACCATAGCAACACTAGGTTCAACTTTAATTTGCTCAGAGGGTGTAGGTGTTCTAGTATTACTCTTATGAACCACAGTTGAAGCTTTAGCATGATCCTTTATTCTAACAGGGAAAGGTGGTTTCTCAATATAAGCAGTCGGAACAACAGAATCAACATTATAAGTGATAGTATTTTCTTCAACTTTAATAGGTGCAACTACTTTTACTTCAATGGGAGGATTATATTTAAACCACTTCTCCTTAGGGAGATCAACATGAGTAGCAAAGGATTCACAGAAAGAAGCTACTATCTCAGAGTCAAGTACATATTTAGTGCTAAATTCACGAAAAACATCGGTATCCATAAAATATTTAACACAATCAAACTTAGGTGTTATACCTGACTCCTTACCTTCGTCGAGGTCCCAATCTTCAGAATTGCATTTAATTCTTTCCAATAAATCCCATTTGAATTCAATAGTCTTCATCATAAAAAATCGAGTACAAGAAGTATCGAGCATGGAGCGATTACTGAGAGAAAGCCGAGCATAAAATTTTTGAATAATCATTTCTCTTGAGAGCTCATGATTGGGGCATGAATATAACATTGACTCAAGCCTCCTCAAGCTTGAGCGATGCTTTCTCCTTCGTGAGGCCAAAAATTATATATATAATTACGATCACGATGAACAAGATGCACAGGATAAAACTTCTGATGAAATTCCAATTTCAATCTCTTGTAGTCCCATGATCCCATATCATCACATAGCCTATACCATGTCAATTCCTCTCCCTTCATAGATAAAGGGAAGACCTTCTTCTTGATAACATCCTCGGGCATACCTGCAAGCTTAAATAATCCACAAACTTCATCCACATAGATTAAGTGTAAATCGGGATGCAATGTTCCATCTCCTACAAAAGGATTAGCTAGCAGTTTCTCTATCGTACCTGAAGGAATTTCAAAGTAAACATTTTCAGTAGGTTCATTAGGATGAGGAGAAACTCTTTGCTCTACTGGTCGGGGTGAAGATACCCCGAACAAGCCCCTCAAAGGATTATGTTCCATAGTAACAAGTGACAGTAAATTTCAGCACACTATATAAAATTTTCCGTACCAAATTCCACCTACCAAAGGCGCTTCACTCCCCGGAAACGGCGCCAGAAAAGAGTCTTGATGACCCACAAGTATAGGGATCTATCGTAGTCCTTTCGATAAGTAAGAGTGTCAAACCCAATGAGGAGTAGAAGGAAATGATAAGCAGTTTTTAGTAAGGTATTCTCTACAAGCACTGAAATTATCGGTAACAGATAGTTTTGTGATAAGGTAATTTGTAATGGATAACAAGTAATAAAAGTAAATAAGTTGCAGCAATATGGCCCAATCCTTTTTGTAGCAAAGGACAAGCCTGTACAAACTCTTATATAAAGGAAAACGCTCCCGAGGACACATGGGAATTATCGTCAAGCTAGTTTTCATCACGTTCATATGATTCGCGTCCGGTACTTTGATAATTTGATATGTGGGTGGACCGATGCTTGGGTACTGCCCTTCCTTGGACAAGCATCCCACTTATGATTAACCCCTATTGCAAGCATCCGCAACTACAAAAGAAGTATTAAGGTAAACCTAACCATAGCATGAAACATATGGATCCAGATCAGCCCCTTACGAAGCAACTCATAAACTAGGGTTTAAGCTTCTGTCACTCTAGCAACCCATCATCTACTTATTACTTCCCAATGCCTTCCTCTAGGCCCAATCAATGGTAAAGTGTCATGTAGTCGATGTTCATATGACACCACTAGAGGAGAGACAACATACATCTCATCAAAATATCGAACGAATACCCAATTCACATGACTACTTATAGCAAGACTTCTCCCATGTCCTCAGGAACAAACGTAACTACTCACAAATCATATTCATGTTCATAATCAGAGGGGTATTAATATGCATAAAGGATTTGAACATATGATCTTCCACCGAATAAACCCTCATGGATGGTGGGTGGTCCCCTCTGGTGCTTCCTTCGCCCAATATTTAACGTGCTCCTGTGAAGTTTCAGGACTTTTGGAGTTGTGCAGAATAGGTCTCTAATATTTGCTCCTTTTCCAGCCCATAATTCCAGCTGCCAGCATTCTCCCTCTTCATGTAAACCTTCTAAAATAAGAGAGAATAGGCATAAGTATTGTGACATAATGTGTAATAACAGCCCATAATGCAATAAATATTGATATGAAAGCATGATGCAAAATGGACATATCAGAGACCTTGCCAGATTCATGGCACCCCTGACAAGCCTGCCAACCACACCAACAAAAACTGCTAGGTTTTCAAACAGGCCGGTAATTTAAATACCAAACATAAGGGGAAAGGACCTCAAAGTGAGGACGATGATGAGCCTCGCTCGCCGAACACTGGGGGACAGAAACAACCCCCCCCCCCCCCCCGAGGTGAAAATGGTGAACATGATCTATGTCACCTACATCCCCAAGAGGGAGCGCAAACGCGTATTAAGGGATGTCTACGCCGTTGAGACTGTCGCCCCAAAATTCAACCCGTGGTCAGCTTATCCGATCACCTTTGTTCGCAGGGACCACCCAACCAGTATCCGTCACGGAGGTTCGGCGGCCCTGATACTCGATCCTATCATCGACGGGTACCATCTCACTAGAGTCCTTATGGACAGTGGCAGCAGCCTCCACTTGATCTACAAGGACATTGTCCATAAGATGGGTACCGACCCATCAAGAATCAAGCCTAGCAACACTACCTTTAAAGGAGTGATGCCCGGTGTGGAGGCTGGCCCGCTACACGGGCTCCTTAACACTGGAAGTAGTATTCGGCTCTCCAGACAACTTCTGAAGCGAAGAGTTGATCTTCGAGATCGTCCCTTTTCGCAGTGGTTATCATGCACTGCTCGGACGAACTGCTTTCGCCCGCTTTAATGCAGTCCTGCACTATGCTTATTTGAAGCTCAAAATGCCGGGACCTCATGGCATCATCACAGTAAATGGGAATACGGAGTGCTCCCTCCGTACTGAGGAGCATACCGCAGCCCTAGCAGCCAAAGTACAGTGCGGCCTCATCAAGCCGAACAACTGATCGGTCTTCAAGACCCATGACACTGCTAAACGAGTCCGACCCACATTACAATACGGTAGCTCGGTGGAACCAGAGCTTGCATAGCAGTTTAGCCTCCGCCGATCGCCCCATAAGGTTGTGGCAGACGTGTCGCGCGTACACAACTACGCACTTAAAATACCTTGGGCAGTGCCGGAGGCACATTGCGGAAACGGTCCATTGTACGGCTTAACCCTATTCGAACCTCAAATATTCCCCCCCCCACTGTAGGTTCGTTAAGAAACATACCTGACCTACGGTCGTACAGGGGCTCCTTTACAGGTCCTTCTTTCTAGCTAACGACCATCGTACTCCTCCTCCACAAGGATGTCTCACCAAGGAGAAATGGTGCAGACGTGTAGCAGGGCATCATTGGGATCTTCAAACCACTACTTTTAGGCCATTTGTAAACCTTTCCCTTGTGTAAACTTTTGGCATGTAAAATGGCATCGATATTCAGGGCATTATCTGTAACAACACGGCTCGACGTATTAATCAGGGTATAAAGGAAGCAGACGATCACCACTTTTGTCTGGCAATCACTTTATTTTATATTGTCATCTGTATTCCCTCCCTACTTCATACTGCCACATGTGCTTTAGTCCGGCCTTAACACCGGGGGATGTATTCGGCCCTCACAACTAAAAGTCTGAAAACCTATAGGGAACTCTTCGGCGTCCCGGATATTGCATTTTATGCATCGGCTCCGAATCATGTCTTTGGTCTATAGTTGGGTTGCTCGGTTCCTGTGCTTACCACCTTACGTTCCGCTTGTTCGGTTAAGGTTGTAAAGGGAGAATTGCTTCGGTTGTATTTCTGGTTCGTTCGGTCAAGTACCTCAGTAGAGAAAGCTGAAAACTGACTGTCATGATAGGCGAGAGCTAGTCAATATTATACTACAAATCATTAGTGATTCACCCCGTGTTATATGAGGGGCTAGTCTTCGTCCAGCCGCGTGGAAAAGGCACCGTAGTTCGGATAGACGCACACGTACAAGGGGCTAGTACTTAGCTCCACAGTCAAACTCGTATAGCTAAGTGAAAATAATAAAGCCGCATAGTCCGATTGCCTGGTTCACCTCACACACACCTCCTTTATGGACCAAGACGTTGGATAAAGTGTGGTCACACGTTACGCCGAACACCCCTGTAGCATCTACATGGGGGCTGAAGCCGACGACTAGAAACTTTCAGAAATACAACAATAAACGACCGCACAGGAGAAAAAATGTTTGAAACAAAAGGGGCAAACATAGATATATAACAGCATGGGTTCACAACATAGTTTGTACAACCCGAACACATTTAATCAAATATTACGTCCTTCGAACATTGGCCCTCTATCTGTCGGGCTCCTTCTAGGTCATCGTCAAAGTACCTCTCCGGCTTCCGATGATCTTTGCCCTCGGGCGGGCCTGCGGTTGCCACTTCGGTGGCCTTCATCTTCACCCATTGCATCTTGACGAGGGCAAAGGCCATCCGGGCACCCTCTATGCAGGCCGAGCGCTTCACAACATCAATCCGCAGCCGCGCATCGACAAGCCGCACCACCAAACCGAAGTAGCTACTAGGGATCGGCTCGGTCGGCCAAAGTTGGACTATCAGGTCCTTCATGGCCAAACCTACCACCCTATGCAACTATACCAGCTGCTTCAGTTGGTCGTCCAGCGGTGTCAGGTGTCCTGGCGCGAGAAATTGTGACCAGAATAGCTTCTCAGTCGAGTTCCCCTCCTAGGCTCGGAAGAACTGCGCGGCTTCAGTGGCACTCTTCGGAAGATCTGGAAACGCACCTGGAGAACTCCACACTTGTCGTGGAATTGTCACGGTAGATGTCCTAGTGTGAGGACTTAGTCGTGAGGCCAACGCATCTATGTGGTAGCTTGAGAGGGGTTGAGCGGAATCGAGAAACGCAACACAAGACAAGGATTTAGACAGCTTCGGGCCATGGGAAACATCATCCGGTAACAACCCTACATGTTGTTTGTGGTTAGATCTCATTATCATCACGAGGGAGTCGCCGTAAACTGGCTCTCCTAGTTATGACTAGCCCTAAGATTATTTCTCTCCCTCCTTGGGGTGCCTTGCCCCTCCTTATATAAGTTGAAGGGGTGGGTTACATGTAGAGTCCAACTCGGATTAAGACTTAAACTATCCCGACTTCTCTTCATGGGCTTCTTAACGTCTTGGGCTTCATAACGTCCAAGGCGACTCTGTCTGCCGGGTTATGATTGTCAACCGGGTTATGATTGTCTGCCGGGTTATGACTGTCTACTGGTTTATGATGGTCTGCCGGGTTATGATTGTCTACCGGGTTATGACTTCCTGCCGGTTTATGATTGTCTGCCGGATTATCATCTGACTTAACACCTGTCGGGTTATCATCTGACTTAACACCTGCCGGGCTATCATCTGACTTAACACCTGTCGGTTTACCAAGTCCCAGCCGGGTTATAACTCCGGCCGGTTCATACCGCGGGGTATATCCCCGACATTAGCCCCTAGTTTAATTTGGATTTATCCATGTTAAACTGAACCTGAGCATCCTTAAATCCTTGTCATTTCCTTCTAGAAAATCCGGGTCAATAGGCCAGCTTCATAATCAATTTGCTGACATTGGTTTGTCACAGAAAAATATTATGAAGAATAATTCATTTGACTCAGCTCCCAATGCTTAACAGAAATATTGGTCCTTGAAATACTCATCTGATCTTCAGCCGGTTTAAGGATGTAGAACTTGCCGGTTTATAAATATTGATGGCACCAGGTTATAATTGTAGTTAACATCAAGTTGAAAAATATACCTCTTATATGCCTATCACTTGTAGCCCCCAGTCTTAAGAAGGTAACGTAGTAACAGCTTAAGAATTGCTTCAATATGAATGTCACAAGCTTGAAGAAATCCAGGTTGTTCATCTCAATCACCAGTCAGAACTGAGTATTCCACATATGTAGGCCCCCCAAGTGTCGGGTTGTCATGCTTGCAGTAACCTGGGACTTGTAACTGTTTGATGCTCATAAAAACTTCAACCAATGTAGCCCCCAAGGGCCGGGTCATTTATGCAAATAATGAGCAGGGACTTTGAAAATATGATCATGTAGACTTTAACAGCAATGTGTAGCCTCCAAGGGCCGGCTCAGTAAGATAATACTGAGCTGGGACTTTATATATACTTTATTGAAAATAACATCATATGATGTAACTCCCATCATGGGGCTTGAACCCATGTCCACAAGGTTAAGAGTTTTGTGCTTTACCAATTGAGTAGTGGACCCTTCAATATAATGGATTAAGATTTGTGTACCTTGAATTGTTGACAGGAGCAATTGGTAGCCCCAAGGGCCGGCTCATTATGATGTGATGAGTCGGGTCTTCAATAAGGCCAGTAAAATGACTATGCATTAGCCCCCAAGTATCATGGTGCATGCTTGCAGCGACATGAGATTTGCATATTTGATGTGATCTCAACTTGAATAATGTAGCCCCCAAGTGTCGGGTCGTAAGCCTGCAGCGACTCGGGACTATTCCTTCCATTGTAGAATAAATCATATCGATTGATGAAATAATAGCCATTGCACTAAAAGTGACTTTGAAAACCTCAATCATAATACAGGTTATTGATAACCATAATAAAAATCCAGCCATGTTGGCTATTAAAGATTTGAATAATATAACCCAATGATTTATAAGCGCATAATTCCAATGGCGCAATCTAAATATATACTGGTGACTTATAGTCGAAAGCCAGGCCAGGTTAATAAACACCGGATGTTATCTTATCTCATACTAGCGACTTGTAGTCGAAAACCAAACTGGGTCAATAAACACCGGATTGTAGTTGATCGTATGCTGACAACTTATAGTTGAAAGCCAAACCGGGTCAATAAACACCGGATTAGTATAATCTTCATCAAAAGAAACTGCCAAAAGAAAGATTTCAGAAGAAAACATGCAAAAAGGCGAGGCTTTTCATGGGCTGCCAGGCCACTGAGTTAAACCATTTTGCAAAGCCTTATAAGATGGACCTCACATTAACCATTCGTCATTTTAACTATGACAAGTTCAGGGTCTTTATAAGATTGACTTATCAAACGTTCGATGGGTCTTACCAGGATTACCTGGACGGAGTGGCTTACTTAAAAAGGGCAGGATAACCCGGGGTTTTAGGTGAATACACCTGGCTTCCAAGCCTGGCTTTTATAGCCTATTACAAGGTTATAGACTCTTTGTTCTTGTAGAAGCAAAGAACCCCCGAGCAATATTTTGAGATGTGCTCAATGGGTGCCTATGTTTGAATTGTGATTTTGCAACACTCTCTTTGGCCCCTTTCGACTTTGGGTAACAAGCCCCCAAGTTTTTTTTTGTAAACATGGCATATAAGCCGGATCAAAGGGTAATCATAGCTTAGCTCAATAAACCGGAAGCCCCCAAGTGATATATTTCTAAGCTGTGCTCGCCGGGTGCCTATGTTTGAGCTGTGTTTTTACAACATATTCTTTTTGGTCCCTTTAATTTTTCTGAGAACTCGAACTTGCGAGAGATTAATTCTTTTTTGAACCAGAAATTCTTAAACCGGATATTGAGAGCTTCAAAGCTTTGTGGGAGACAGTTTTCCCTTGAGCCGGATTTTAAACCGGAATCCTTCTTTTTAAGCCGGAAATTTTCTGACGGCCTGATATGTCATGCCAGAAATTATCCACCGCGGAATTGATGATCACGACGGTGAAGCTGATATCAATCACGGGCGGGTCGACCATGGGAGCAGACGGGCCAGTCGGCCATGGCGTTGTAAGGCGGTGCCGACGGGCGAGTCGGCCGGCACATCGATATAAATTCGACCGCGACACGTGTGTCTGTGAAGCCGCGTGGCAGCCGAATGTGCATCCACGGTACAACACCACCCCTTTTTCCTGTAATAGTCCTCCTGCGAAAAAAATATTACAAGCCAGAGTGATCGTTCTTGGATGAGTTCATATGCTCATAAAATACCGAGGAAAGATATCACCTGATGTTCCGTTGGGTAAAATGCCATATTCCAGCAATTATAGACTTGTATTCCCGTTTCTCAGTTTGATATGTCGCCCATAGGAATAATATATACTAGCAGTGCACTGGTAGTTGGTCTCTTTGTTGCTTTGCATTTTTCATATTCCATCGATGATCCAACAGGTAAATTCAACCAGCTCCTCATAATTGTCCAATCCATGAAGTCCTGATCAGCAGGTTGCATGGCAGTACTGCTGTAGTTGATCAATAAGGCCTGGAGTGGACCGTGGCTGTCCTAGTAAGCGTCACACACCCTCTGAGGATCACGCAATCTGAACTTCATGTGCATCAAGCGTCAAGCATATTCCCAGTCATGTAAGAAAAGGCCGAAACTGCAGCTCGCCATTGCCAGTGCGACGGCTCAAAAGTGGAGCTTGTAGAGGTGAATCGGCACGGGAGCAGCCAGCGGGAATGGCAGCATGAATCGGCCGAAGCGGTGCGGGTCACAACGGCTCGTCTTAAAGCAAACACGGCCACGCGGAAGAAGAAACATGGCGACTCCAGGCAGCTTAATCGAGGCACGACAACGGAGGCAACCCGAAGCGGCGACCCAGCAGCAGTGCAGGACGGCTCGAACGCTCCAGACCATGATAGAAGCGAAAAGCAGCGGTGACTCAAGGACAAGATGGGCGGAACCACAGTGACGCGGACCGGCATCGGAGACGGCTCGGAAACGCGCCTGGAAGGCCCGCGATGACGAGATGGAATTGAAACGAGGCCGCGGCCTAGAGGCTCCCGTGACCCGGCAAAGAGCCACTGCGGTCGCGGAGTCCCCGTGCAGGTTGGAGCAGAGGCGACAGGCGCGCAACAACAGAGGGTCCAGCAGCAGCACGAAACGGCGACTTATGGCGCGGGCGGTTTAGAAGCGGGACTAGCACGGCTGTTCGACCGGCGGCGGGTTGGAGATGCACCGGCGGCTCAAGGCGGATGAAGAGGTGCAGCGATTGCCACAGCGAGGGCGATGGTGGCTCGTAGCCACGGTGAACCGACGGAGAAACATATGCATCAGGCAAAGGTGAAACGGTGCGGTTTAAGGAAAAGTCCCCGGGGCGGCGATTCAGCAGTGGTACAGGCCGGCTTCTGAGGCTTCGGATCATGACAAAGGCGGATTTAGAAGCAACTCGGTAACACGGCGATAGCAGTCTGACACAGAGGTTGAGCGCACCTATAGCCAAGAGGTGGCTGACGGCTCGTAAAAAGACGGCTCTCAGCGGCAACGGCTCGACGCCGTGGCAACTCAATGCGGAAATCGGCGGTTTAGCCAGCCAGACGGTCTGTGGTGAAAGCGGCACGAGGCCGAGGCAAAGCGTGATGGCACGTTGAGGCCACGGCAACGGCGACTCGCTGTAGAAACAGCGACTTGAAACCAAGGTAAACCGGTCCGGCACGGTCAGAGCGATTTTGGTTGACTTTGATCTCTGAAGCACACACGGGCTGGGACCTCCATCGGGATTGACTTTTGCGTGCGATAATCTTCACCCTTATGAAAAGTGTTGGTCTTGTAGAACGGGTCATGGCTGTCCGAAAACCCTGACTGTCTCGAACAGTTTGGAAACATATGACTTGATGGCGGCGCACCAGAAAATTAGTCTCAGACCATGGATTTGCCGGTTCTGCTCAAGGTTTACCACCGAGGCTACGAGGTGCGCCCATGGTCACAACAACCGAGGCAATAGGCGCTCAAAGCGAGGGCGTGGGCCTTAACGGCGGTTTAATGGAACCGGCTTGAGGCGGGCCAAACCGCAGTCACACGGAGCGACGGCAGAAACGGCTCGGAGGCACGCCGGCGGTTCATCAGCAACGGACGGTCAACGCCGGCGACTCAAGAAAGGACCGCAACGGATGAGTACTTCCGACTCGTGAGTTTTTCCACTGCAACTACTGGTCCACATGCATGAAGTTTTGGCCTTGGTCTGTTGAGGAGTTGGTAGCGAGCCTAGGGAGCCACGCCATGCAATAGTGTTGGAATTTGAAGTGTGGCCGCTTTCGTTGTTACCCTGGGAACTTGAGTTGTAACTGGTGACGGGTGCTTCTTGATCCGGCCACCAAATATGTATTAAAAAATCTTGCCAGCTCAGGTACAGATCATTCCTCCTCGGATTGATACAGATTTGTATGACGCGGCGTACAACAGCTACCGCAAAACTCCTCTCGGCCTTGGCAACATGCCACTGTAGCCGAAAAAATTGATCTCATATTCGGACTCGACGGATTATGTTGCCTCGGCGACGCATAAAACGCCAAACCCTCATGCTGCTAGCTTCAAAACCAACAACTCTGATCGCAAACATTGAATGTTCCGGCTCCACCGAAGACTATCTTATGCCGGCGGTTTATCATGGCGCGTGTAGCAGACGCTGAACATGCAACCCTATAATCTTTTCTCAATCTACAAGCTGATGACGTAAATCTTCTTCGTGTCGGCTTTTCTTCACCCGGACAAGAGCAAAAACACGGCAACTTGATGGATTATACAGCCGGTGACGGCGGCTCAACAGCAAACCCTAACTTCTTTGATGATACTCTTTCCAATGTTGGTTCTTCTTCTCCCGGTCAATCGCGAGCTTGTAGATCCCTGAGAGAAATCCCTCCAACCATCTCTTCCTTATCCAGAAAATTACGACTTGCTCACAACCCTAAGAAAGATCCCTCCAAGGACTTAACACCATCGTGCACGGGCCCCATGGTGGGCGTCAACTGTCGTGGAATTGTCACGGCAGATGTCCTAGTGTGAGGACTTAGTCGTGAGGCCAATGCATCTATGTGGTAGCTTGAGAGGGGTTGAGTGGAATCGAGAAACGCAACACAAGACAAGGATTTAGACAGCTTCGGGCCCCGGGAAACATCATCCGGTAACAACCCTACATGCTGTTTGTGGTTAGGTCTCATTATCATCACGAGGGAGTCGCCGTAAATCGGCTCTCCTAGTTATGACTAGCCCTAAGATTGTTTCTCTCCCTCTTTGGGGTGCCGTACCCCTCCTTATATAAGTTGAAGGAGCGGGTTACATATAGAGTCCAACTCGGATTAAGACTTAAACTATCCTGACTTCTCTTCATGGGCTTCTTAATGTCTTGGGCTTCATAACGTCCGAGGCGACTCTGTCTGCAGGGTTATGACTGTCAACCGGGTTATGATTGTCTGTCGGGTTATGACTGTCTACCGGTTTATGATGGTCTGCCGGGTTATGATTGTCTGCCGGGTTATCACTTCCTGCCGTTTTATGATTGTTTGTCGGGTTATCATCTGACTTAACACCTGCCAGGTTATCATCTGACTTAACACCTGTCGGGCTATCATCAGACTTAACACATGTCAGTTTACCAAGTCCCAGACGGGTTATAACTCCGGTCAGGTCATACCGCGGGGTATATCCCCGACAACACTCGTGTGAGCAAAGCGTACCTTTGACCTCCGAAGATGCTCTGCAAAAGAAAGGCCTTACCAGCCACTATCTGCCTCGCCTGGTGGATCTCTCCGCGAGCGCTCCTAGACTCACTCCGCGCCTCTTTGGCATCCTGGAGAGCCTTAGCAAGCTCGGAGGACTGGGTCGAAGTCTTCTGCTCCAATGTTTCGCATTTGCTGATGGCATCCTTCAGCTCCTGCTTGACTTCGGCCACCCGAGCTTCGTGTTGACAGCAGGCAACTTGTTCGGCCTCTAGTTCAGCAGCCGCTTTATCAGTGGCTGCCTTGCTCACCTCTACTTCTTTCTTGGCCTGGGCGAGGGCACCTTTGAGGGTCTCGACCTCGGCTGCGCCAACTATGCTCATAATCAAAGCATTCTATGAGTTAACCTCTCAATATACGTATCACTTCTGACATGAAAATTAATTTTTTTAACATCATGCGCATACCTTATGTTTCGTCGAACCGCTTGTTGATAAGGTCGACTTCCTCATTTTCCACATGAAGCTTCCGATTGAGTTCGGAAACTTCTGCAGCCTGGGTGGTTGCCCCCAACATGGAGGCATGTTACAATAACAGCACAGTACGTTACTCTCCTGAATACTATGTGGATCCTCTGTCCGGTTTCCTCCATACCAGACAGAGTCTCAGGGGCTACTGTCTGTACACAGGTTTATTCTTATATATGAATTTTTTAGAGCATTACACCGCATACCTCAAAGCCTGTCAGTAGCCTGTAGAAGGCTTCGTTCAGTCCATTTTTAGCAGACTGGACCTTCTCCATAATGATACATCTCCAACGTATCTATAATTTTTGATTGTTCCATGCTATTATATTATCTATTTTGGATGTTAATGGGCTTATTTTTACACTTTTATATTATTTTTGGGACTAACCTATTAACCGGAGGCCGAGCCCAAATTGCTGTATTTTTGCCTATTTCAGTGTTTCGTAGAAAAGGAATATCAAACGGAGTCCAAAGGGAATGAAACCTTTGGGAGCATGATTTTTGGAACGAACGTGGTCCACAGGACTTGGAGTGGACGTCAAGCAATCAACGAGGAGGCCACGAGGCAAGGGGCGCGCCTACCCCCCTGGGCGCGCCCTCCACCCTCATGGGCCCCTCGTTGCTCCACCGACCTACTTCTTCCTCCTATATATATCCATGTACCCCGCAAACATCCAGGAGCACCACGAAACCCTATTTCCGCTGCCGCAACCTTCTATACCCAAGAGATCCCATCTTGGGGCCTTTTCCGGAGCTCCGCCGGAGGGGGCATTGATCACAAAGGGCCTCTATATCAACTCCATGGCTCCTTCGATGATGCGTGAGTAGTTTACTTCAGACCTTCGGGTCCATAGCTAGTAGCTAGATGGCTTCTTCTCTCTCTTTGGATCTCAATACAAAGTTCTCCTCGATTCTCTTGGAGATCTATTCGATGTAACTCTTCTTTTTGCGGTGTGTTTGTCGACATCCGATGAATTGTGGGTTTATGATCAAGTTTATCTATGAACAATATTTGAATCTTCTCTGAATTCTTTTATGTATGATTGGTTTATATTTGCAAGTCTCTTTGAATTATCAGTTTGGTTTGGCCTACTAGATTGATATTTCTTGCAATGGGGGAAGTGCTTAGCTTTGGGTTCAATCTTGCGATGCTCGATCCCAGTGACAGAAAGGGAAACGACACGTATTGTATTGTTGCCATCGAGGATAAATAGATGGGGTTTACATCATATTGCATGAGTTTATCCCTCTACAACATGTCATCTTGCTTAAGGCGTTACTCTGTTCTTATGAACTTAATACTCTATATGCATGCTGGATAGCGGTCGATGTGTGGAGTAATAGTAGTAGATGCAGAATCGTTTCGGTCTACTTGTCACGGACGTGATGCCTATATACATGATCATGCCTAGATATTCTCATAATTATTCGCTTTTCTATCAATTGCTCGACAGTAATTTGTTCACCCACCGTAATACTTATGCTTTCTTGAGAGAAGCCACTAGTGAAACCTATGGCCCACGGGTCTATTTTCCATCAGACAAGTTTCCAATCTATTTTACTTTGCAATCTTTACTTTCAATATATATCATAAAATTACCAAAAATATTTATCTTATTATTATCATCTCTATCAGATCTCACTCTTGCAAGTGGCCGTGAAGGGATTGACAACCCCTTCATCGCGTTGGTTGCGAGGTTCTTATTTGTTTGTGTAGGTACGAGGTGACTCACGAGTGGTCTCCTACTGGATTGATACCTTGGTTCTCAAAAACTGAGGGAAATACTTACAGTGCTTTACTGCACCACCCTTTCCTCTTCAAGGCAAAACCAACACAGTGCTCAAGAGGTAGCACATAACCACACCCATCAGGGTGCGGTGCTCCGCCACAACGGAAGCACTTTGCAATGCTTCCTCTAGAGTGTTGGGCACCTCCGGATTAATGGAGGCTGCCGATGGAGCTGTTGCTCCTCCCCCTCTTTCAAAGTGGGTTGTTTATCCGATCCCGGAGCCATGCTGGTCTTTGGAATGGGGTTCGGCTGGGGCTAGGATTGTTGGGGCTCTCCACCGTCGATTTTCATAGGGGCCGCCTCCCCTAGGTCTTTGGCGACTAAGGTATTAACCTCAGGCGCTCTCTCGATGGCTTTGTTTGCCCCCTATCGGACAGGAGAGGCCCTTCGGGATGACACTTCGGTGTTATCCATGGCGACAGGCGAGGGGGCTCGTTGCGGCGTGTCACTCTCTGCCATTTCGGGCGGCGGAGAATTCCCCTCCGATAATGGAGTATGCAGGAGCACACGGGGAGGGCTGAAAGGCAAATAACAAAATAACTTACATAATGGAAGCAGAAAGGCCAAACACAAATAGTAAGTTTCTGAATACTTACGATTCGGCCAGGGGCTTCACCCTAGGAGGTTTCTTGGGGACTAGTTCGGACTCTGAGTCCGAACTATCCGGGAGGGGCAGCTTCCCTCTCTTGGGCGCCTCCCCCTCCGGGTCTTCGGAGGCCGCCCTGTTCTTCTTCCTCCCCTTACGAGGAGAGTCACTTTACACCTCCTCCTCCTCTTCTTCCTCATGGGAAGAGAGGGCTTCGATCTCTCCGGACACTGTTTCCAAAGGACCTTTGTGGCGGGCGCCGCCCTTGGCCTCCTTGCCTTTCTTCTTCTTGGTTTTCTTCTCTGGCGCTTCAGGCGCCGGGACCAGCATCTCTGTTAGTTGGGCTGTGGTTGGATCCTCGGGTAGCGGTGCCATATAGTTGATCCGCTCCACCTTTGCCGTCCAGACCTGTAGGGAAAGCAGGCAATATAGTTCCTGTTATACTTGAAATATTGACCGGATAGGTCTTCAGAAAGATTATGTGTACCGCTGTGGCTCGATTCTCAATGTCGAGTCCGATGTCCTCGGTCTTCTTCGGCCACTTTTTCTGAGCGTTGAAGAGCTGCTACCATATATATTCGTGCATGGCGCCGAAGAAGCACTTCAGGGTCCGTGGCTTTTCGGGATCGAACTCCCAGATGGGGGAGGCCCGAAGCTGGCAGGGGAGTGAAAGTGCGTTATATTGACTAGAGGGGGGTGAATAGGCGATTTTTATGAAATTCTTCAAAACGTGGAAGTTATGAAGACAAACGATAGAAATAAACCTATTACCCTGCAGCGGAAGGTAGACTACACTAGGCAAGCCATAGTCAAGTATTCAATAGAGTGAAAGCACAATGACTAATAGCAGCAATGTAGTAAGGATCGGGTAGGAAGATATTGTGAAGCCACACAGAACACGCAGTCACTCAGTGAAGACAAAAGATAGTGCGAACATACAATGACTTCACAAGGAGTAACAGTAAGTAAAGGGAAGGGAAGATGAAACCAGTGACTCGCTGAAGACAATGACTTGTTGGACCAGTTCCAGTTGCTGTGACAACTGTACGTCTGGTTAGGGCGGCTGGGTATTTAAACCTTAGGACACACAGTCCCGGACACCCAGTCCTGAACACGCAGCTCAGGACACCCAGTCCTCACTGTATTCCCCTTGAGCTAAGGTCACACAGACCTCGCCCAATCACTCTGGTAAGTCTTCAAGGTAGACTCCCAAACATTCACAGACTTTGTTCACCGGCAATCCACAATGTCTCTTGGATGCTCAGAACGCGACGCCTAACCGGCTGGAGGATGCACAGTTATCAAGTGTAATAAGTCTTCAGATCACACAGACAAGAAGACTTAAGTGATGCCTAATTCTCTTTGGCTCTGGGTGGTTAGGGCTTTATCCTCGCAAGGAATTCTCTCTCAAAGGCTTCGAGGTGGGTTGCTCTCAAACGACAAAAGCCATACTCTGAATCTGAGCAGCCAACCGTTTATGGTTGTAGGGGGTGGGCTATTTATAGCCACTAGGCAACCCGACCTGATTTGTCCGAAATGACCCTGGGTCACTAAGGAACTGACACTTGTTCCAATGGTCAGATTTCAAACTCACACGGCAACTTTACTTGGGCTACAAGCAAAGCTGACTTGTCCAACTCTGGACAAGATTCGCTCTCATAGTCTTCACTCGAAGACATAGGTTTTGTTTAAGCATCACTTCAGTCATTCTGACTAGTTCTCTTGGACCCCACTTAACAGTACGGTGGTTCCTATGACTCAACACAGAAGAAAGAGAACTACGAAAGATCTAAGTCTTCGAGCTCCATAGGCTTCATGTGGTGTCTTCTCTTGTCATAGTCTTTAATGTGAATATCTTCATATACCACCTTTGACTTCAATGTCTTCATACATTTTTAGGGGTCATCTCTGGTAGGAAAACCGAATCAATGAGGGACTTCTACCTGTGTTATACTGCAATTCTCACAAACACATTAGTCCCTCAACTAGGTTTGTCGTCAATACTCCAAAACCAACTAGGGGTGGCACTAGATGCACTTACAATCTCCCCCTTTTTGGTGATTGATGACAAACTAGTTGAAGTTTTTAACGGGGAATATAATCTGTGAAATTGTAAAGGATAAGGAATTGTCTTCATAAGTTGCAAGGGCTCCCCCTGAAGATGTGCATATAAGTAATTTTCTTTTGGAATGCAAATGCACATGGCAGGTTGTACTTGTGGAGATCCACTTCAACTTATGATGACAATCCACTATGCATGTGAAAGTATATGAAGATAATGACATGCATAATGGAAAATGGATGTCTGCAGAATGATCTAAGTGCGGAATTTATCGTCGCACATGCGGAATTTATCATCGCAACACAAGGTGGCAGATAAGTAGCAGACGACCATCGAGTTTAAGTGTTACAACTCAAAGAACCAAATGTAGCAAAACGAGAGTTGTAAGCACGAAGCAAAATATAAAGCACCCGCCCATATGGACCCGCTTGAAGACTATCAACCTCATATGCTTCTCCCCCTTTTGTCAGTAAGGACCAAAAAGGTTTGAAGACATAGAGCATCTACTCGTTCTCATGAGGAGTAGGTGAAGCAGCAGGGTCGTTGGTGGTGTTTGGCGGTGCTGAAGAGCTTGGAGCAGTGTGGAAGCGTGCTGAAGGAGGTGGCGGTGAAGTAGCATCATCGTCATCCTCGATCACTCTGGCATTCACAGTTGTAGCAGAGGAAGAGAACTCAGAGTCTTCAAGGGATGGAGTTCGTCGCATCACTGCCCTTCGAGGAGGTGTGGAGTCAAACTTGAATCGCTCAGTGAAGCCATCCTCTTGAAGATCATCTTCAGAACACATCAGCGTTAGCCCTTTCCATGTGCGGCAAGAGGTTTCATGGGCAACAAAAGCATTCTCGGTGGCAAGATTGCGAATGTGATTAACATCCACCAAGAGGCTTTGCATCTGACGCTTCAGCCAGTCATGATGCCTATCCTGTTTCTGATGAAGAGCCACAAGAAGCTCTCGGTCGTTGAGAACACGAGTGCGCTTCTTGGGTCGTGGAGCAGTTGTACTGTCAGTGGCTTCAGTGAGAGCTGTAAGTGCATCTACTGCCACCCCTAGTTGGTTTTGGAGTATTGACGACAAACCTAGTTGAGGGACTAATGTGTTTGTGAGAATTGCAGGATAACACAGGTAGAAGTCCCTCATTGATTCAGTTTTACTACCAGAGATGACCCCTAAAACTTTATGAAGACATTGAAGTCAAAGGTGGTATATGAAGATATACACATTGAAGACTATGACAAGAGAAGACACGATATGAAGCCTATCGAGCTCGAAGACTTAGATCTTTCGTAGTTCTTTTTCTTTTGTGTTGAGTCATAGGAACCACCGTACTGTTAAGTGGAGTCCAAGAGAACAGTCAGAATGACTGAAGTGATGCCTAAACCAAAAAATCTATGTCTTCGAGTGAAGACAATGAGAGCGAATCTTGTCCAGAGTCGGACAAGTCACTCAGTGAAGACAAAAGATAGTGCGAACATACAATGACTTCACAAGGAGTAACAGTAAGTAAAGGGAAGGGAAGATGAAACCAGTGACTCGCTGAATACAATGATTTGTTGGACCAGTTCCAGTTGCTGTGACAACTGTACGTCTGGTTAGGGCGGCTAGGTATTTAAACCTTAGGACACACAGTCCCGGACACCCAGTCCTGAACACGCAGCTCAGGACACCTAGTCCTCACCGTATTCCCCTTGAGCTAAGGTCACACAGACCTCGGCCAATCACTCTGGTAAGTCTTCAAGGTAGACTCCCAAACCTTCACAGACTTCGTTCACCGGCAATCCACAATGTCTCTTGGATGCTCAGAACGCGACGCCTAACCGGCTGGAGGATGCACAGTCCTCAAGTGTAATAAGTCTTCAGATCACACAGACAAGAAGACTTAAGTGATGCCTAATTCTCTTTGGCTCTGGGTGGTTAGGGCTTTATCCTCACAAGGAATTCTCTCTCAAAGGCTTCGAGGTGGGTTGCTCTCAAACGACAAAAGCCATACTCTGAATCTGAGCAGCCAACCGTTTATGGTTGTAGGGGGTGGGCTATTTATAGCCACTAGGCAACCCGACCTGATTTGTCCGAAATGACCCTGGGTCACTAAGGAATTGACACGTGTTCCAACGGTCAGATTTCAAACTCACACGGCAACTTTACTTGGGCTACAAGCAAAGCTGACTTGTCCGACTCTGGACAAGATTCACTCTCATAGTCTTCACTCGAAGACATAGGTTTTGTTTAAGCATCACTTCAGTCATTCTGACTGGTTCTCTTGGACCCCACTTAACAGTACGGTGGTTCCTATGACTCAACACAGAAGAAAGAAAACTACGAAAGATCTAAATCTTCGAGCTCCATAGGCTTCATGTGGTGTCTTCTCTTGTCATAGTCTTCAATGTGAATATCTTCATATACCACCTTTGACTTCAATGTCTTCATACATTTTTAGGGGTCATCTCTGGTAGGAAAACCGAATCAATGAGGGACTTCTACCTGTGTTATACTGCAATTCTCACAAACACATTAGTCCCTCAACTAGGTTTGTCGTCAATACTCCAAAACCAACTAGGGGTGGCACTAGATGCACTTACAGGGAGGCACTGGTACGCATTGGTCCTAAGGAAACAATTTTTAACCCCTTTCCGCGACGGCATTTGGAACCGTCGCCAAGTGAGTGTGGGCGATAGGGGGATCCTTCCCACACGACCCAAAAACCGTCGGGGATATGCCCTCCTGGCACACACGCTCGGCAAAATGAGGTCGTGTGCGACCAGCGAGCGCTCAAATACAGAAATACGTACTATAGAGCTAAAAAAATACAATTATACGACAAAATTGTTTCCGGTCGCAAGTACATCCCACACAGTCAGTCCCCGCTAAACGTTTCCGTTTGTATGTACATCCCACACAGTCGCTCCAAGGAAAACGTTTCCGTTCACAGGTACATCACACACAATTTTTCTCGTTATATCATTGGCGTTATTGAATGTATCACACACGGTCCGTAGAAAAAATTGTGTGGCAAAGGTTGTCATCACACACAGTTTTCATCTGGTAAATGTTAGCGCAAGGTGGCCTAATGCAAACAGTTTTGAAGAGAAAGTCGTGTGTGATTGTTCATTGATCCAACACGGTTTATTCCTAGAAACTATGTGCGTTGCCTGAGGTCATCGCCCACGGTATTTTTATGCATTAACTGAGTTTTCAATGCATTTATGTGCACAATTCAAATTTGAACTACATGCACATGCTCCAGTGCATATAAATTGGTTGAAAAATCAAATCTCTGTCCTTGGGTGCATGCTTGGGTCACGTGCAAGAAATGGGAATGAACTTCAAACACCAGGGCACCATTGATTGCCGGCAAAACATTGAGATGCCTGGTTTTTAAATTCTTGTAAATCCAAAACTCGTCTGAAATTCAGGAAAATTGGCATGCTATCATGGAATGGCACCCGACATGATGTGGTATTTTTCGTGTCCATTTTGAGAGAAGGCACACTCGAATAATGACAGCCAACAAAGGCATTTTGAAAAAATAGCTGCCACTTTAATATCTCAAACTTTTAAATAATTCAAACCGTGTGCGTTCTGTTAACCATTCATGTGACGCCACGTGTCTTGGTTTTAATGGCTGTAGGAGGTGTCGTGCGGACAGCTGCTTGACCTTGGCTGAACGGGAGGCGTGCGAGCGCAATCAGGTGCGCAGGCTGACCTGGAGGAGTGCAAGTTGTCCTCAAATGCGCAGGCTCACCGGGAAGCGTGTGAGCTGTACGCTGCATAGGCTCACTGCGAAGTGATCCCTTTGACTTCCATGACCGCCCGCTTTCCTCTCCATGCGCGCGCCTCCTCAGCGGCATGGGACGCCGCCGTCAAACGCTACCTCTCAGCGCCACCAGCTGCCGTCCTCCCACCCCCCGCCCGTCGACCCCGGGATGACATGATGCAAAGTGAGAGTAGGATTTGTGCATCTCTTCAACGCAAACGGTTCTTTTGGATGACCTATGTGCAACCACTTACACGCAATTTCTGCGATTTTCATCTGTCATATTGGGTATGTTACCATTTGTCTAACTGGAAAGATTGACATTTGTTGATCTAGTAACATTGCCATTTGTCAACCTTGTAACACTACGATTTGTCAAAATATGAAGCTAAAAATCACTGGCAGTATATAATTTTTGCAACTAAAATTCAGTAATTAAGCATAGATTTCATTCATAGATTAAGCATTCGTTCTTAATTTATACAAACAGTTCAACTCGACAGCTGAACCGACCAAACTTTTCCCCAATTGTTGCCAACCACGTACTGAAATAGCTAGTTCAACTATATATACTAGCTAATTTTAAGTACGTTGTACAGTTCCACCACATCTATAGTCAGATTAACTGAACAAAATAGCCCCTAAATACTACTACTACTGCGGAGGGGCTTTGTACTATTTCCGGCTGCTTCTCCTCTGCCGAGCGCGCTCAGTAAGAGGCGGAGAAGGAGGAGGCTACCAACGAGCTGGGCAATCGCAATACGGTGCCTGTCGCTGTTGCAGCTTCAGCGACGCTCACCTCGAACGCCCTCTGCCTCTCCAGACAACCCCTCTCGAAGCGGTGGTTCTCCTCGTAGATCTCCTGATTCCTCGCCTCTGAGGCGGCGTGTGCTGCGGCCACGGCGGCGGTAAGGCTCTTTGCGTGCTCGACGAGGCGCTCCTCCTCCTCCCGCAGGAACTCGGTGTAGTGCGCAAGGTCGCTGACGCACGTGCGAGCATCCACCTCCGCCTCCCGCCTTCAGGCGGCGGTGGCGGAGCAGGTGATGATCCAGGCGGTCGACAGTGGGCTGGCGGCCACGGCCCGTCGTCGGCCACGACAACCACCTCCCTCCTTCGGGCCGTGCTGGCGGAGTGGGTGATGGCCACGGTGGCCAGCAGTGGGGTGGCGGCCACGACGGCTACCTCCCGCCTTCGGGCCGTAGCGGCGGAGCGGGCGATGGCCCTGGCTTTCGACGGCGGTGTGGCGGCAACGGCGGCCGGCAACAGCTGCCGACGAGCACCAGCGGCGGGGCATGTGGTGGGTGTTCCGCGCACACCCAACAGGGACGCCACACGCACTACACTACGCTGGGGACTGCGCCCCGCCGCAGTGTAGCCTCCCAGCTGGAGCTGCCCTCTGATGACGGTGGAGTGGCTGAACGACGACAACGGACCGGTGCCATTGGCGATTGTGGGAGAAGCAGACGGGATAAGCTACATGAAGGGAGCGGAAAATGCGACGCGGGACTCGCCGGCCATGAGGGTTTTTATAGCTGGCCGGTAAGCATTGTGATTTTGGGGGATTTCACCGAGTCGGGCAGGAAGCTTGCGCGGGAACCTGCGAGGTTGTGCGGGAACGGGCTCATCGACGATTCATTGGCGCCACCGTTTGGCCAAAAGAACGCCCCTGCGCGCTGCGCAAGCTTGCGCTCTAAGCTGTCTACGGCAGCGGGTTGACATGACGTGCGAGAGGAGGACGAAAGGTCACGTACACATACGGTTAATAAAAAACGTTTCTGATTTAATTACCTACTATACCCCCGTCTTGGTTTATAAGTATGATTTAACTAATAAAATACGAATGTATGTCGCCAAAGATTATATAGTTGGATTCGTGTTTGAACATAGTTTCCAATTATATAATTTTTATAACATGCATTAACATTTTGTTGGTTCAATTTGAGGGCAAAGTATGGCACAGAATATAAAGGGGACTATAGACTAGACGGAGGTGGTAGCACACGGCCGCTCTCTACGCAGCGGCAACTGTTGGCCGGCTTGTAGGCGACCATTTCCTGCGTGTTCAACTGCTCTATGCGTGTGGTTGCTTGCGGTTCAGGCGGCCGCGGCGCGCTCTGCTCGCATCCCGCCGTGCGCACTCTGCTCTTGCGTCCCTTCGGGTGCTCTGCCCTTGTCCCTCCACGCGCGCTGCCAGTGTTTGGTGCCGGCGCATGATCACGCACGTTCGTGTGCATGTGGTTGCGTCAGGTGTGGCGCGACGATGCAGTTACCCGCTGGAAAAACTTCCATGCGAAGACGCCGAGAATGCACGCCGCCCGGCCCCCTTTTATTCATGCGGCCATTTACCTTCATCTCTCATCTCACACTGCACAATAAGCACACCCACGAGGACACATACAGAGAGGACATCCAGCGGTTCCAATGGCGCTCCCCGTGGCTCCAATGACGCTCCCAGCAGCCGACGACGACATCGGCGGACAGTTCACCATGCAACATGTCGTGGATACCCACGTGAGGGGGAAATCTCTCTCTGTGGTGTACATGAATGATCCGATCTCGATGGAGAGCTCCATCTAAACTATGGAGTAGTTCCTTGCCGAGGACAAGTACCAAGTGGTCGGCTTCGACCTCGAGTACACCATGGGTCGTGCCGGGCACGATCAGAAGGTTGCGGTCGGCCAGTTGTGCATATGACATGATGTCCTCGTCTACCACTACCACCTGGCCACAACGCCTTGCGAGCATTTCTCCTGGTTTATCAACGGCTCCGACTATAGTTTCGCTGCAGTGGACACCACCGACGATCTAAAAGCGCTCAAGGTTTCGTGCTTGAAATGCCCCAATCTTGTCAACATCCAAAGCCACTACAAGGTCTGGGGCAGCGACAAAAACAAACTAAACTCCCTGGTTGACCTCGCCTCGTCCATCATCGACCCCTACTACATGAAGATGAAGAATGAGAGCAATAAGGACAGGAACACCTGGCACAGTGTGTGGCATAAGAGACTGGATGAACCACATGTCAAGTACGCGTCCATGGACGCGTACACAAGCTACGAGATGTACAGGTGGGTCGTTGACATGAGGAACTGTCTTCTTCTTGACCCAGACTAGGGATCGAGGCACATAGCAGTGGCGGGAGCGTCACAAGAAGTAGATGACTAGACGATCGTTTCTCCTACTTTAGAATGCACGCAATTGTTTCTTGAGGTGTGTGCGAATGATCTGTATAGTCACTTATGTAATTGGGTGTTTATTTCAGTTATACATACATGTTATTCTACTATATACAGAGCAAATCGCATGGCTTATTAGCAGCAATCGTCTGTGTTATTATTGATCTTCGCACACATTTCTGATTACGGACCTATTTGCGACATATCACACACATCTTGTTCAGTTGAACCGTTTCCATTGTGTTGCCTAATCACACAAAGTTCATCCTAGTGAACCGTATGCTATATATCGCACACGCCTTCATTTGGCTGCCTGTTTCTTTTGTTCCTCCTCATCCCAAACAGTTAATTGAACTGAACCGTATGCCATGTCTCGCACACGCAACTAAAATTTGAACCGTGTTTGATGCATCTGTCATCGCAAACATTTTGCACCTTTTTGACGGGTTTTTTACACCCCCGTTTGCGATTATGGCATCACACACAGTTTCGTCGAAGAGTCTCCGATCGTAGTGTCGCATTTGGACCATCCTGCAGTAGTGAGGGTGCAGCGGAAGAGCATCACTTGACTCATGTTAGTGAGACCAATGTTCTCACCCAACATATCGGAGATGCATTTCTGGAGCATCTTCACCTCTGATTTGGACCCCCAATCGAGGCCCTTGGTGGTCCATGAGATGAGTCTCACTGGGGGTCCGGATCTGAACTTGGGCGTGGTCGCCCAGGTGGCGTCGCGGGGTTCGGTGATGCAAAACCACTCCTGCTGCCATACCTTGACTGTCTCCACGAAAGCCCCTTTTGGCCAGATTACGTTGGGGAGCTTGCTTACCATAGCTCCGCCGCAATCCGCATGATGTCCGTCAACCACCTTCGGCTTCAGATTGAAGACTTTGAGCCATAGGCCGAAGTGTGGGGGCTGCGGAGGAGAGCCTCACACACGACTATAAAAGCCGATATGTGGAGGAAGGAATTTGGGGCGAGATCATGGAAATCTAGCCCGTAGAAAAACAAAAGACCCCAGATGAAGGGGTGGAGGAGAAATCCTAGCCCCCGAAGGAAATGGGGGATGAACACGACCCTCTCACCAGGCTCTGGAGTAGGAATGACCTGATCTTTGTCTGGGATCCTATGTGCGATATCTGCGGACAGATAGCCCGCGCTCCGGAGATCCTTGACGTCCTTTTCAGTGAGGTGGAGGCCTCCCACTTGCTCTTGGAGCCGGACCCGGCCATTGGTGAGAAGGGTGGCGGCGGTGGGGGAGGTCGTAGTTGTGGGCACTGGAGTTTGGAGATTGGGAGACATAAGCTAGAGGAAGGTGTGAAGAAACAGGAGGGGTCCTTACCCATTTATAGATGGTGAAAATTCCAAGCGCCCTCCTCTCAAGCCATAAAACTCGCCTGCTCCCAACGAGATCGCGCGTAAGGTGCGGTTGGATTGCCAGAACCATATTGATGAAAATCTCGTAATGGGCGGGTATGATCTCTATTTTGACAAGACATGCCAATGGAGGCTAAGCCTCGAAACATGAAGCGAGGAGCGTGAGAACGGTTCGAAGTGTTGAAAATTCAAGTGTGACGCTTCGCCAGAAGAGTTGTCAGTAAAGGCACTATTTCTATTTGGATGCCTTGCCTTTGTGGCTAAGGGTTGTATTAATTATGCAGAGCCGGACACAATCCCTTTATGCAGGAGGCCTAATTAAAATATTCGGGAGTAGGAACCCGCCTTGCAATGTCGAAGACAATCCGCGTGCCGAACACATCATCATCGAAGACTGGTTCAGGGGCTACCGAGGGAGTCCTAGATTAGGGGGTCCTCGGGTGTCCGGTCTATTCGATATGGGCCGGGTTGATAGGCCGTGAAGACAAAGCAGAAGATTATCCCCCGTGTCTGGGTAGGACTCCTATGTGCGTGGATGGCAAGTTTGGTGTCCGGGTGTACTATTTCCTTTCTGTGCAAACCGACTCTATACAACCCTAGGCCCCTCCGGTGTGTATATAAACGAGACGGTTAGGTCCATGGAAGGGGAGAAGATTCATGGGCTAGACAACTAGGGTTTAGCCGTTACGATCTCGAGGTAGATCAACTCTTGTAACCCTTATACACACACTGAACATAATTAAGCAGGACGTAGGGTTTTACCTCCTTTAAGAGGGTCCGAACCTTGGTAAACATTGTGTCCCACTTGTCCCTTGTTACCATTGACCCTCAGACACATGACTTGGGACCCCCTACCCAAGATCTGTCGGTTTTGACACCGACAGCGGAGAGGGAGACGCCAGACCGTGGTCCTTGAGTGAATGTTCGACGAGAAGCTCCAAGTGGGCCCGATATTCTTCCTTCGTGGTTGCGGCTGTGGCTACGGCTCCAACGCCTCATTTCTCAAGGAGAGGATGGTCTCCTCCTTCTAGGAGGAGCCCGGTGTCATGGAGGACGATGGACCCAGAGAGCGACGGCGGCGGTGCCACGGCCCGGATCCAGAAGGAGATCCCGAGCCACCACTTGTCGGTGCAGAGAACCAGGACTTCAATATCGTCGATGACGGGGAGCAGAGACCGAGAGGAGCAGATCAATGGTGAGCTAAGAGGAGAGGATATGAGGTATGGTGTGGATGGCGCGAGAGTCCTGCTTAAATACACGCGACCAGGCGAACAGACGGGTGGCCGGCTTCAATGTGGCACACCGGCTGGAGTAGGCTTCATAGCCGCCACGTCGGCATTGAAGCGGTGCAGCCCACTCGTCCGGTCGCATCGCTCTGACCGACATCAATGATGTGGAATTACGTCTGCTCTGAAATGGCCTGATCGGGACGAATGTGCGCAAACCGCTTCGTGCATAGAGGATTTTGAATGTGATGTGGCGGTCAGGTGCGTACGTGATGGATGTCCACACTCTCACAAACCTCCCTTAGGGCATCTCCAAGGCGGACCCCCAAACCGTCTGCATGCGTCCGGAATGCGGAAGCCATCTAACACGGTCATGTATCCGTCTGTGGGGCAGTCCGGACGTACTTTCTCCCGCAAACTGGAGAGAAATGTGGGGGAGCTTTGCGGGACTCCGGACAATAGACACGTAGGACCCTAACACCCCCGGTCCACCAAAAACCCTGCCCGGACCCCTCGCCTCCATCCTCCCCATTTTCTCTCATTCCTTCTTTCTCTCTTGCCTTCGCCGTCGCACGACCACCCCGGCGTCATGCCACACCCCTGCCGGAACTCTACGTCTTCGTCACCTCCAGCGTTCCAGCCGGGCTCCACCCCGCTTCTCCTCCGTCGTCATTCAACCCCTGTCATTCGACCGCCCTGCTAGGTACCATCCGTTGCTGCTAGCCTCACCATGCCCAACAACTGTTCGATGAATTGTCGAAGCTAAAAAAGTTTTCCCTTCTTCTTTCTCGTAGTGGATTCCGGTTTCGAGTACATATACGAGCACTATGTTGTCGTCCGACGAGGAGGAGTATTTGGATGAGACGATGATGATGCAGGTGATCCTTAAAGATGCAGAGTGTGCGGATGAGCATGTTCTCAATTTCAAGGGCTCGATCAAGGGTCATCGAGTGCTCATTCGCAACTGGGCGCGCGACCATTTGACACTGACAGCCGACTACTCTGCCCCGGATGCACTCTTCCCTGACCATTTTTGCTGGTGTTTTCGGATGTGCAAGACTGTCTTCGATCATTCGTACCATGGCATCCAGTCCTATGATGACTATTTCATCTTGAAGAAGGATGTTGTGGGAACGATTTGCTTCTCTGGTTATCAGAAGTGCACAGCCGCACTAAGGATGCTTGCATATGGCACGATCGCTGATTCATGGGACAAGTACCTACGGATATCTGAGAGATGCCATGGTCAGATTTGCATCTGTCGTGGTCGAGGTGTTCAGACCTCAGTACCTGAGAGAACCAACCGTGGCAGACACCGAGAGGCTCTTGGCAATCTCAGCAGCAAGATAGTGGCCAGGTTTGCTTGGATCTCTTGACTGCATGCATTGGAAATGGAAGAACTGTATGAAGGTGAGGGAGTCCTGGATTATGGGGTCCTCGGGTGTCTAGGCTACGTGATGTGGGCCGGACAGATGGGCCGTGAAGATACAAGATAGAAGGCCCTCCCTCGTGTCCGAATGGGACTCTCCTTGGCGTGGAAGGCAAGCTTAACGTGCGGATATGAACATTCCTTTCTCTGTAAACTGACTCTGTACAACCCTAGCCCCCTCCGGTGTCTATATAAACCGGAGGGATTTAGTCCGTAGGGATAATGATAATCATACAGGATAGAAAATTAGGGTTTAGCCATTATGATCTCATGGTAGATCAACTCTTGTAACCCCTATACTCATCAAAGTCAATCAAGCAGGACATAGGGTATTACCTCCATTAAGAGGGCCCGAACCTGGGTAAAACATCGTGTCCCTTGTCTCCTGTTACCATCGATCCTTAGAAGCACAGTTCGGGACCCCCTACCTGAGATCTGCTGGTTTTGACACCGGCATTGGTGCTTTCATTGAGAGTTCCACTGTGCCATCGTAGAAAGGCTCGATGGCTTCATCAATCATCTACAACAGTGCTGCCACGAAGGAGATTTTTCTCCCCGGCCAGATCTTTCTATTCGGCGGCTTCGCACTGCGTGCCAACTCAGTTGGCTACATGGAGCAGATCGACAGCTACGCCCCTAGTCACCAGATCAGTTTTGGAAATCTGAAATATGTCGCTGATATCTGAGGAGACTTGATCTTCCAAGGGTTCGCGTCCGCAACCACCGCTCCAGCCTTAGATCTGGAGCGCATCATCAGGTCCGAAGACAGGAGTCTAGAGCCCGTCGGACTCTCTGCGGCCTTAGAGCTCAATACCGAAAGAATAGCGTCTTCGGCCATCATTGCAATGCCCAACTCTTCTCCGGATACTACTTCTGAACCCTGGAGGCCCGCGTCATTCGAGCTTGGCCCAGAAACTTCCGACCATGTCCAAACCCCGCTCTTAAACGAGGCATTGGACCTAATGCGATCCCTCGTCATCACAGAGGAACCGCTTCTGAACCACGCCCAGCCCAGACCAGGGGCTGGAAATAGGGAATTTTACTTCCCATCCACCACCCACTTCATAGCCACTGTCAAGGACCTAACTGCCATGCTTGATTATGATACGTCTCCATCGTATCTATAATTTTTGATTGTTCCATGCCAATGTTCTACAACTTCCATATATACTTTTGGCAACTTTTTATACTATTTTTGGGACTAACAAATTGATCCAGTGCCCAGTGCCAGTTCCTGTTTGTTGCATGTTTTTTGTTTCGCAGAATATCCATATCGAACGGAGTCCAAACGGGATAAAAACTGACGGAGATTTTTTTTGGAATATATATGATTTTTGGGAAGAAAAATAAACGCGAGACGATGCCCGAGGGGGCCACGAGGCAGGGGGCGCGCCCTAGGGGGGTAGGCGCGCCCCTGCCCTCGTGGCCACCCCGTAAGGAGGTTGATGCCCTTATTTCGCCACATGAAAGATAATATCTGGATAGAGATCGCGTTAAAATTTCATCCCAATCGGAGTTACGGATCTCCGGGAATATAAGAAACGGTGAAAGGGTAGAATCTCAGAACGCAGAAACAGAGAGAGACAGAGAGACAGATCCAATCACGGAGGGGCTCTCGCCCCTCCCATGCCATGGAGACCAAGGACCAGAGGGGAACCCTTCTCCCATCTAGGGAGGAGGTCAAGGAAGAAGAAGAAGGAGGGGGTTCTCTCCCCCTCGCTTCCGGTGGCACCGGAGTGCCACCGGGGACCATCAACATCACCGCAATCTTCACCAAAAACTTCACCGCCATCATCACCAACTCTTCCCCCTCTAGGAAGCGGTGTAATCTCTCTCTTACCCGCTGTAATCTCTACTTAAACATGGTGCTCAACGCTATATATTATTTCCCAATGATGTATGGCTATCCTATGATGTTTGAGTAGATCTGTTTTGTCTTATGGGCTATTTGATAATCAAGATTGGTTTGAGTTGCATGTTTTATTATTGGTACTGTCCTATGGTGCTCTCCGTGTCGCGCAAGCGTGAGGGATCCCCGCTATAGGGTGTTGCAATACGTTCATGATTCGCTTATAGTGGGTTGCGTGAGTGACTGAAACACAAACCCGAGTAAGGGGGTTGTTGCGTATGGGATAAAGAGGACTTGATGCTTTAATGCTATGGTTGGGTTTTACCTTAATGATCTTTAGTAGTTGCAGATGCTTGCTAGAGTTGCAATCATAAGTGCATATGATCCAAGTAGAGAAATTATGTTAGCTTATGCCTCTCCCTCATATAAAATTGCAATAATGATTACCGGTCTAGTTATCGATTTCCTAGGGACAAATAACTTTCTCGTAACAAAAAGCTCTTTAGTAAAATTATCTTAGTTGTTTCTTTATCTAAACAGCCCCTACTTTTTACATGCTCTTTATTATCTTGCAAACCTATGCAACAACACCTTCAAAGTACTTCTAGTTTTCATACTTGTTCTAGGTAAAGCGAACGTCAAGCGTGCGTAGAGTTGTATCGGTGGTCAATAGAACTTGAGGGAATATTTTTTCTGCCTTTAGCTCCTCGTTGGGTTCGACACTCTTACTTATCGAAAATTGTTGCGATCCCCTATACTTGTGGGTTATCAAGACCTTTTTCTGGCGCCGTTGCCGGGGAGCAATAGCATGGGGTGAATATTCTCATGTGTACTTGTTTGCTTTATCACTAAGTAATTTTTATTTGCTGTTCTTAGTTGTTTTCTATCTTTAGTTATGGGTAGGAAACGCAAAATACCAAAAAAAATTAGTTGTACCCACTAAACCAATGGTTGAAGAACCACTCAAAATCTATCACACTGCTGAAGCTTATTACTTGGATCATCTTCGATCCCTATGTGCTCGTGCTGAAACCCCAACTAGCTTAGTTGAGGGCAAATCCTTAGATGAGCATGCTTGTTATGTGCGACACCGAATATCTGAAAAAGGGAAAAATTTACTGGGTCAAATTCATCGTTTGCAATGCTATGCTTTGAATTTATGTGAAATATAAGATTTTACTTGTTGTTCTGAAAACCCTAAGAAACACCTTACCTATCAATGCGAGTTTAGTGATAATGGAATCGTATCTTTGTATGCTAAAGGTGTTTATAGTTACTATGATGTTCAACAAATTGAAGAATTTGTTGCTTTTAAGGGTGCTTATGAAATTGCTTCTTTGATTGAAACGTATGATGCTACTCTTTACAAATCTGAAAACTTTGACATACTTAAATATTGCTATGATAATTATGCTTCTAATGCCTATGTTGAACCATACATTGAGGACTACCCCGCTGTCCAAGAAGAGACTAATATTTTGCAGGAGTCTGTGGAAGAAGAAATTGATGAAACTGTGAGCTCATTGGATGAAAAAGATGAGGAGGAGAGCGAAGAACAAAAGGAGGAAGAGCGGATTAGCTACCCGTGCCCACCTTCTAATGAGAGTAACTCTTCAACTCATACATTGTTTAATTCCCATTCGTGCTCACTGAAGGATGATTGCTATGATGATTGTTATGATCCCGTTGATTCTCTTGAAATATCCCTTTTTGATGATGCTTGCTATGCTTGTGGCCAAGATGCCAATATGAATTATGCTTATGGAGATGAACTTGCTACGGTTCCTTATGTTAAACATGAAATTGTTGCTATTGCACCCACACATGATAGTCCTATTATCTTTTTGAATTCTCCCGACTACACTATATCGAAGAAGTTTGCCCTTATTAAGGATTATATTGATGGGTTGCCCTTTACCGTTGCGCGTCATGATTCTGATGAATATAATATGCATGTGCTTGCTGCTCCTACTTGAAATTATTATGAGAGAGGAACTATATCTCCACCTCTCTATGTTTGCAATATGATAAAATTGCAAGAAACTGCTTATGCTATGCATTGGCCTTTACTTAGTGTGCATGAATTTTTCTTTTATGACATGCCGATGCATAGGAAGAGAGTTAGACTTCGTTGTTGCATGATATATGTTACTTTGTGCTCACTACTAAATTATAAATCATTGTTAATTAAAATTGGCTTTGATATACCTTGGGATCCGGGTGGATTCATTACTTGAGCACTATATGCCTAGCTTAATGGCTTTAAAGAAAGTGCTGCCAGGGAGACAACCTGGAAGTTTTAGAGAGTCAGTTATTTCTGTTGGGTGCTTTTATATAGTTTAAAAACAACAAAAATAAAGAGGGGAACCCAAAACTTTTTCAAAAAGGAAAGTGAAAGTGAGAAAGACAAGCATTGTTGAAGTGGGAGAGCTCCTTGAACTTTGTTCATGCTCACTGAAACTTTGTGAATCTTGATTACAGAAACTTTTCAACATAAATAATTATCCCCTTGTACAATTCCATTGTATTATAAAAATAATGTGCCAAGGTTCGCCTTTAGGATGTTTACATTTGCTTGATGGTTTGTACGGTGCAGGACAGAAACTTTGGCTGTAGTGCGCGATTTTACATTTTTAGCTGGAACGTCAAATGGTTCTGATTCTTCTTGCACTGTCTTTCTATACAATTTTTTTATTTTTCCTAATTTTGGAAGAATTTTTCAAGTATCAGAAGTATGGTAAATGTTCACATTGTTATAGACTGTTCTGTTTTAGACAGATTCTGTTTTTGATGCATAGTTTGCCTGTTTTGATGAAATTATCGATTTATATCAGTGGATTAAGCCATGGAAAAGTTATATTACAGTAGAAACAATGCAAAAATAAAATATGAATTGGTTTGTAACAGTACTTAGAGTAGTGATTTGCTTTATTATACTAACGGATCTTACCGAGTTTTCTGTTGAAGTTTTGTTTGGATGAAGTGTTCGATGATCGAGAAGGTCTCGATGTGAGAAGAAGGAAGAGAGGCAAGAGCTCAAGCTTGGGGATGCCCGAGGCACCCCAAGTAAATATTCAAGAATACTCTAGCGTCTAAGCTTGGGGATGCCCCGGAAGTAATCCCCTCTTTCTTCAACAAGTATCGGTATGTTTTCGGATTTGTTTCGTTCATGCGATATGTGCAATCTTGGAGCGTCTTTTGCATTTAGTTCTCATTTTTCTTTTATGCACCATGCTGGTATGAGATAGTACTTGGTTGATTTATAGAATGCTCTATGCACTTCACTTATATCTTTTGAGTATGGCTTTATAGAATGCTTCATGTGCTTCACTTATATCATTTGAAGTTTGGATTGCCTGTTTCTCTTTACATAGAAAACCGCCATTTGTAGAATGCTCTTTTGCTTCACTTATATTCATTAGAGCATGGGCATATCTTTTGTAGAAAGAATTAAACTCTCTTGCTTCACTTATATCTATTTAGAGAGATGAGAGGAATTGGTCATTCACATGGTTAGTCATAAAATCCTACATAAAACTTGTAGATCGCTGAATATGATATGTTTGATTCCTTGCAATAGTTTTGCGATATAAATATGGTGATATTAGAGTCATGCTAGTGGGTAGTTGTGGATTGTAGAAATACTTGTGTTGAAGTTTGTGATTCTCGTAGCATGCACGTATGGTGAACCGTTATGTAACGAAGTCGGAGCATGATTTATTTATTGATTGTCTTCCTTATGAGTGGCGGTCGGAGACGAGCGATGGTCTTTTCCTACCAATCTATCCCCCTAGGAGCATGCACGTAGTACTTTATTTCGATGACTAATAGATTTTTGCAATAAATATGTGAGTTCTTTATGACTAATATTGAGTCCATGGATTATACGCACTCTCACCCTACCACCATTGCTAGCCTCTCTAGTACCGCGCAACTTTCGCCGGTACCATAAACCCACCATACACCTTCCTCAAAACAGCCACCATACCTACATATTATGGCATTTCTATAGCCATTCCGAGATATATTGTCATGCAACTTCCATCATCATCATATACATGACTTGAGCATTCATTGTCATATTGCTTTGCATGATCGTAAGATAGCTAGCATGATGTTTTCATGGCTTGTCCGTTTTTTTATGTCATTGCTACGCTAGATCATTGCACATCTTGGTACACCGCCGGAGGCATTCATATAGAGTCATATCTTTTTTCTAGTATCGAGTTGTAATATTGAGTTGTAAGTAAATAAAAGTGTGATGATCATCATTATTAGAGCATTGCCCCAGTGAGGAAAGGATGATGGAGACTATGATTCCCCCACAAGCTGCGATGAGACTCCGGACAAAAAAAATAAAATAAATAAAGAGAAAGGCCAAAAAAAGAGAAGGCCCAACAGAGAAAATAAAAAATGAGAGAAAAAGAGAGAAGGGGCAATGTTACTATCCTTTTACCACACTTGTGCTTGAGAGTAGCACCATGTTCTTCATATAGAGAGACTCTTGAGTTATCACTTTCATATACTAGTGGGATTTTCATTATAGAACTTGGCTTGTATATTCCGATGATGGGCTTCCTTAAACGCCCGAGGTCTTCATGAGCAAGCAAGTTGGATGCACACCCACTTAGTTTTCAGTCTAAGCTTTCATACACTTATAACTCTTAGTGCATCCGTTGCAGGGCAATCCCTACTCACTCACATTGATATCTATTGATGGGCATCTCCATAGCCCGTTGATATGCCTAGTTGATGTGAGACTATCTTCTCCTTTTTGTCTTCTCCACAACCACCATTATATTCCACCTATAGTGCTATGTCCATGGCTCACGCTCATGTATTGCGTGAAAGTTGAAAAGGTTTGAGAACGTCAAAAGTATGAAACAATTGCTTGGCTTGTCATCGGGGTTGTGCATGATGTGAATATTTTGTGTGGTGAAGATGGAGCATAGCCAGACTATATGATTTTGTAGGGATAGCTTTCTTTGGCCTTGTTATTTTGAAAAGACATGATTTCTTTATTAGTGAGATTGAAGTATTATTGTTTTTATGTCAAATGATAGACTATTGCTTTGAATCACTCGTGTCTTAATATTCATGCCATGATTAGATATGTGATCAAGATTATGCTAGGTAGCATTCCACATCAAAAATTATCTTTTTATCATTTACCTACTCGAGGACGAGTAGGAATTAAGCTTGGGGATGCTGATCCGTCTCCGTCGTATCTATAATTTTTGATTGTTCCATGCAAATGTTCTACAACTTCCATATACTTTTGGCAACTTTTTATACTATTTTTGGGACTAACATATTGATCCAGTGCCCAGTGCCAGTTCCTGTTTGTTGCATGTTTTTTGTTTCGCAGAATATCCATATCAAACGGAGTCCAAACGGGATAAAAACTGACGGAGATTTTTTTCGAATATATATGATTTTTGGGAAGAAAAATCCACGCAAGACGATGCCCGAGGGGGCCATGAGGCAGGGGGCGCGCCCTAGGGGGTAGGCGCGCCCCTGACCCTCGTGGCCACCCCGTAAGGCGGTTGATGCCCTTATTTCGCTGCAAGAAAGCTAATATCCGGATAGAGATCATGCTAAAATTTCAGCCCAATCAGAGTTACGGATCTCCGGGAATATAAGAAACGGTGAAAGGGTAGAATCTAAGAACGCAGAAACAGAGAGAGACAGAGAGACAGATCCAATCTCGGAGGGGCTCTCGCCCCTCCCATGCTATGGAGACCAAGGACCAGAGAGGAAACCCTTCTCCCATCTAGGGAGGAGGTCAAGGAAGAAGAAGAAGAAGGAGGGGGCTCTCTCCCCCTCGCTTCCGGTGGCACCGGAATGCCACCGGGGGCCATCATCATCACCGCAATCTTCACCAAAAACTTCACCGCCATCATCACCAACTCTTCCCCCCTCTATGCAGCGGTGTAATCTCTCTCTTACCCGCTGTAATCTCTACTTAAACATGGTGCTCAACGCTATATATTATTTACCAATGATGTATGGCTATCCTATGATGTTTGAGTAGATCTGTTTTGTCTTATGGGCTATTTGATGATCAAGATTAGTTTGAGTTGCATGTTTTATTATTGGTACTGTCCTATGGTGCTCTCCGTGCCGCGCAAGTGTGAGGGATCCCCGTTGTAGGGTGTTGCAATACGTTCATGATTCGCTTATAGTGGGTTGCGTGAGTGACTGAAACACAAACCCAAGTAAGGGGGTTGTTGCGTATGGGATAAAGATGACTTGATGCTTTAATGCTATGGTTGGGTTTTACCTTAATGATCTTTAGTAGTTGCGGATGCTTGCTAGAATTCCAATCATAAGTGCATATGATCCAAGTAGAGAAAGGATGTTAGCTTATGCCTCTCCCTCATATAAAATTGCAATAATGATTACCGATCTAGTTATCGATTGCCTAGGGACAAATAACTTTCTCGTAACAAAAAGCTCTTTACTAAAATTAACTTAGTTGCTTCTTTATCTAAACAGCCCCTACTTTTTACATGCTCTTTATTATCTTGCAAACCTATCCAACAACACCTTCAAAGTACTTCTAGTTTTCATACTTGTTCTAGGTAAAGCGAACGTCAAGCGTGCGTAGAGTTGTATCGATAGTCGATAGAACTTGAGGGAATATTTGTTCTGCCTTTAGCTCCTCTTTGGGTTCGACACTCTTACTTATCGAAAACTGTTGCGATCCCCTATACTTGTGGGTTATCATATTACACCTCCGAAGACATCGACGGTATGGATGACGATGCCGGAGAGGAGCAGGCCCAAAACCCGCCGGTCACCGGACGTTGGATGTCCACCTCCTCGTATGACGTATACATGGTGGATACACCTAAACATGGCGACAACGATGATGAGAAAAACACAGTCGACGACGAATCTCCTGAGATACCGCCGAAACATCGACATCAGCGACGCCGCTCTAAATCGCGTCGCGGCAAGAACATCAATATCAGCATCGAAGACAATGATACTCCGGAGAACGCCGAAGACCAAGAAGACCCCATCTAACCAACATCCGAACAGGATGATCGGGAGGACAGGCAAATTGTTCCTGACGAGCAAGCAAGGAACGAAGACTCGGAGGACAGCAACTATCTGCCATTCTCTGAGGACGACGTGAGCCTCGACGATGAAGATTTTATCGTGCCAGAGGAACCCCTCGAACAAGAGCGCTTCAAGCGCCGGCTAATAGCTACGGCTAGAAGCCTAAAAAAACAGCAACAGCTTCATGCTGACCAAGATCTGCTCAACGATAGATGGACTAATGTCCTGGCGACCGAAGAGTATGGACTCGAACTGTAACGCCCTGTATGTAACTTGCCATATTTGAATTCCAACTCTTGCCATTTCCGACACTAACTTATGATATTTCCCTCGTGGTTGGGTTTTGTCTTCGTTTTGCATTTTTTCCATGTCTTGCATCTCATATCATGTCATCATGTGCATCTCATATCATGTCAGCATGTGCATCGCATTTGCATACGTGTTCGTCTCATGCATCCGAGCATTTTCCCCGTTGTTCGTTTTGCATTCCGGCACTCCTACGTTTCGTGTGCGGGTGTTAAACATTCTTGAATTGGGCCGACACTTGCCATGCGGCCTTGGTATACTACCGGTAGACCGCCTATCAAGTTTCGTGCCATTTGGACTTCGTTTGATACTCCAACTGTTAACCGAGGAACCGTAAAAGCCTCGTGTGTGTTGCAGCCCAACACCTCTCCAAAGTGGCCCAAAACCCAGCTAAACCCCCTCCATCCTCTCGGTCGTTCGATCATGATTGCGTGGCCGAAAACCGCACCTCATTTGGACTCTCCTAGCTCCCTCCACCTATAAATATGTGTCTCCCCCCAGATTTTTCGCGCAGTCCAAACCCCAACCCGCTCCTCCGCGCCGCCGGACACGTCCGCCGCCAGCCGGACGCGTCCGCCACCGCCCGCGTCCAATCAGACTTCGCCACATGTCCCCCGCCGACTCTCTCTCTCTCTCCTCCGGCCCTCCAGGCCCATCGCGGACCCGCCTGGCACATTCCGTCTGCGCCACCGCCCGGGGTTCGCCGCCTCCTCCCCGCGCCACCATGTGTCGCCGTCGCCGGCCACCGCGCCCCAGCGTCTCCCCGCCGGCGCGCCTCCCCGCCGACCTTGCCGGCGTGCCCTGCTCCGCCTTCCGCGCCATCCGCCGCCGCCGTTCAACCACCACCACGCCGCCCCGGCCAGATCCGGCCACGGCAAGGCCAGATCCGGCGCCGACCTCGCCGCCCCCTCACCAGCTCCGGCTACCTCCATCATCTCCTCTTCGGCCGCCGCACCTCCTTCTCCGGCGAGCTCGCGCCGTCGATCCTTGGGAAGCGCGTCGCCGATCCAGATTTGCTACAGAAACCCTAGGGGTTAACCCTATTTTCTGCCCAAGTCCCTAACATTTTTAGCATTCTTCATCACATCATAACTTTGCATCCGTAGCTCCGTTTTGCGTGTGTAGCATATCGAATTGTTCGTCTGGATGTGCACTTCATTTCATTACATTGAACCATGTTCATTTGAGTTCATCTTGATGCCCTAAATGTTGTTGCACGAGTGCTATGTATTGTTAGTTTCAGATTCTTAACAGATTATGGACATTTGTCATTTTTGCCATGTTTAATGTGTGCCTCCTATGAACTTGAGCCCTACATGTGTTTTGGGCTATGCCATGCCATCTTTACAGGGGTGTATGCCATGTATTTTTGTGATCAATGTGGTGACTAGCACAAGCATGCAAAGTAGCTCTCGTGATGTTGCTGATTTCAGGGACTTAGAATTCTTCTAAGTCATTTCCCTGATGATATTTTTATGCCATGTATTCTTGTTGCTACAGAGTGATCCATGCCTCTTTTGAGCATGTTCAGTAAGGATGATTTTGAGATATTGTTATGTTCTATCCATCTATGTCTTTTTTTGCAATTATGGAGTACCCTAGCATGACTCAATCTTGCTCTACTTTTGCTATAAAATGTTCCTGACAGATTGTTTACGTGTTAATCAATTTTGCCGAGGTTGTTGTAGTTGATCCATGCATGCTATGAGAGTGTTCTTGCCATGTTTAGCTTATTGATCATGTCTTTTTGCTGGGTGTATGCTTAGTTTGTCATACAATGCCTTGTGGTGAGTGCATCGAGCTCGCAAACATGCCTACGTAACTCTGTTTCTGCCATGTCCAGTTTTCTGCTAAGTCTGAATCTGTTAACGAAACTTGTTATGTTTACATGGGTGCCATTGTATTTTCTGATCCCTTTTGGCTTATGGTCAGTAAGGGACTTTTGTTATATGCTTTGAGTAGTTTCATGCCATGCTTTGCTTTGCCACGATATGTTCCTATAGCATGTTGTTATCTTGCTCCAAACATTGCTTCTTGATGTTAAATCCTGGCATGTTGTTATTTTCACTAAATCTGTGAACCTGATATCTTTTGCACTTTTGCCATGCTTGTTTGAACATGCTATTGTGTGAATTAGCCGTAACTCAGTGTTCATCTTTTGTCAAGCATCTTGAGTGGATCACTGCCATGTGATTTGTTGCTATGTTAGAGTACAATAGCTTATTTTTCTTGATGCATTTAGATGGCATCGTGTTGTTAATCGCAGATTGGTGTAATTATTGTTTTGCTTGCCATTTGCAAACCGTGCATCTGATTCTGGTGATCTTTATATCGATTTTGACCGAAATCAACTCATCTTTCAAGCGGAACTCTTGGTTTTCCAAGTTGAGGCTTGGTTCAAGCTTTCCCTTCCGAAACACGCATATGCATTGCATATCACATCCCACATATCATGCCATGTTGTGCATGAAGTTGCTTTGCGCATTGCACCATGGTTGATTGCAGTTCCCTTTTGCTTGTGTTCTTGCTTTGGGTAGAGCCGGGATACGAGTACGTGATCGGGGAACCCGTTGAGTACGCTTACGAGGATCAAGCTTACGTCAACTCGGAGAACTTTGCAGGCAAGATGACCATACCCTCGAAATCACTTCTATCTTTGCTTGCTAGTTTCTCGCTCTATTGATATGCCTATTCCTCGATACCTACCACATGCTTTATCATGCCTCCCATATTGCCATGTCAAACCTCTAACCCACCTTGTCCTAGCAAACCGTTGTTTGGCTATGTTACCGCTTTGCTCAACCCCTCTTATAGCGTTGTTAGTAGCAGGTGAAGATTGGAATTTGTTCCTTGTGGGAACATGTTTATTGTTGGGATATCATTATTATATCTTGTTTACTTTAATGCACCAATATACTTGGTAAAGGGTGGAAGGCTCGGCCTTATGCCTGGTGTTTTGTTCCAGTCTTGCCGCCCTAGTTTCCGTCATACCGGTGTTATGTTCCTTGATTTTGCGTTCCTTACACGGTTGGGTTATAATGGGAACCCCTTGATAGTTCGCCTTGAATAAAACTCCTCCAGCAAGGCCCAACCTTGGTTTTACGATTCGCCACTTAGCCTTTTTCCCTTGGGTTCCGTGGACTCAAGGGTCATCTTTATTTTAAACCCCCGGGCCAGTGCTCCTCTGAGTGTTGGTCCAAACTAGAGCCCCTTGCAGAGCCACCTCGGGGAAACTCGAGGGTTGGTTTTAGTTGTACGGATTGTTTATCCGGTGTGCCCTGAGAATGAGATATGTGCAGCTCCTATCAGGATTTGTCGGCACATTCGGGCGGCTTTGCTGGTTTAATTTTACCATTGTCGAGATGTCTTGTAACCGGGATTCTGAGTCTGATCGGGTCGTCCTGGGAGAAGGAATATCCTTCGTTGACCGTGAGAGCTTGTGATGGGCTAAGTTGGGACACCCCTGCAGGGTTTTGAACTTTCGAAAGCCATGCCCGCGATTATGGGTAGATGGAAATTTGTTAATGTCCGGTTGTAGAGAACTTGAAACTTAACTTAATTAAAATGGATCAACTGCGTGTGTAGCCGTGATGGTCTCTTTTCGGCGGAGTCTGGGAAGAGAACACGGTCTCGGGTTAAGCTTGAATGTAAGTAGACTAGGATCACTTCTTGCTCATAGATTCTCGAACGTGCTTTGCCTTCTCTTCTCGCTCTTTTGCGTAAGTTAGCCACCATATATGCTAGTGCTTGCTGCAGCTCCACCTCATACCTTTTACCTACCCATAAGCTTAAATAGTCTTGATCGCGAGGGTGTGAGATTGCTAAGTCCCCGTGACTCACAGATTCCTTCCAAAACCAGATGCAGGTGCCGATGATACCATTCCAGGAGATACGACTAAGCTCAAGTGGGAGTTCGATGTGGACTCAGGATGATACTACGTTTCCTTTCCAGACGATCAGTAGTGGAGCCTAGTTGGGGCGATCGGGGACATTATGCATTTGGGGTTGTCTTTATTTTTGTTCCGTAGTCAGACCTTGATTGTATCTTTATGATTGTAATGCTATATTTATGTTATTGTGTGAAGTGGCGATTGTAAGCCAACTATGTACCTCTTTCTTATTCAGTACATGGGATGTGTAAAGATTACCCCTATTGCGACATTGCCTACAATGCGGTTATGCCTCTAAGTCGTGCTCCGACACGTGGGAGATATAGTCGCATCGTGGGTGTTACAAGTTGGTAATCAGAGCCTTCCCCGACTTAGAAGCCCCCTGCTTGATCGAATTGCTGGCGTTGTTGAGTGTAGAAAAATGTTTTGAGTCTTTTAGGATTATATATATATTGGAGAGTAGGATTCTTTTTACTCCTCAGTCCCTTCGTCGCTCTGGTGAGGCATCCTGACGTAGAGTTTTGACTCTTCTCTTCTCATATTTCACTAAAAAAAATTAGGATCATGCGGGTATCTTGGAATCGTTTCGATGGTTTTGTGACGAGAACATTGTTCTTGGTGCGTCCTGACATTTAGGGGTTGTGGCAGTGTCCCGGGGAGTTGAGCTCCGAGGTGTTGTCATCACAATTTTATCGTTGCAGTTTTGGAATACCTGAGTTTCGCCGACATTGAAAATCTCTTTCATGCAGTTGTTGGTGAGATAACCTTGACGCCACCCAGTACTGGGGCGGGAGTTCGGGAGTATTGCCATAAGTCGTATAACGGATGCTTTTCGAAGGTTGAGGTAAATGATTTCCGAAGGTTTCTTGGTTATGTGTTGAAGGATGGATACAGCTGGATGTAGGATTTGCTAGTTTTGGGTGAGATATTATGCTTCCCCTGTATCCCCAGCACCTGATTGCATAACCGGAAAATTTCGGGAGTTTCATAGGTGGGAATTCATGTAGCTCTAGTATTTCTTCCGCGGATATTTCATTTGTGATTGGGTAATCCTTACCAAGTATTTGTCCATGTCCGTACCTTGTTGTTTTATTCATCTACCTCTATCTAAGTGGCTTCTCAACTTATGGAAGTGTGACCATTTAATTTGGATTTCATTCTTTCATTCTTGTTCGAATGTTAAGGCTATATGTTGCAATTTCGATCCATTTGATTCAGCTTGAATATATGTCTTTCAAGATGCTAACAGATGTCACCCTCTTCAGGATGGCTCCTCAAACGCGTGAGAATCCGGAACCACCGCCACCACCTCCACCTCCGGAGGCCTGGCAAGCTGTGATGGCCGCTACCAATGCCAACACGCAGCTGATTATGCAACTCTTGCAAGAGCGCAACCAAGGAAATCAAGGCAATGGCAACAATCAAAATCAGTTTGCTACCCTCAACCAGTTCCTCACAAACCAGCCAAAGACCTTTAGTAACTGTGTCGAGGCCACGGACGCTGATGATTGGCTCATGGATATCGGCAAACATTTCGAGTGCAGCAACGTCAGGCCTGAGGACTTTGTCAAGTTTGCCTCGTTCCAACTCAAAGACCAAGCTGTAGAGTGGTATCAGCAATACAAAGATTCCAGAGGAGGTCATGTGATTACCTGGGATGATTTCCGCCAAGACTTCAGAGCTCACCACATTCCTTAGAGTGTTGTTGAGAGCAAGCGTGAGCAGTTCCGCAATCTGAAGCAAGGCAGCTTGTCTATTTACCAATACAACATCATGTTCCAGAAGCTCACTCGTTTCGCCAAGCAAGACGTCTCTGACGAGAAGAGCATGATTTATCAGTTCAGAGGTGGCCTCAGAGAAGATCTGCCACTAGCCCTTGTGCTTTTTGAGCCGAAAAAGTATGATGAGTTCTACAGTATGGCACTAAAGCAAGAGGCTGCTCAGCTCAAGTGCGATGCTTCCAAGAAGAGAGTCAGGGATGCAACTCCTTCTTCTTCTTCAACTCAAGTGGCAACTAAGCAGCAAAAGTATTGGTTGCCTCCTCCTCCTCCGTTCCGTCAGCCTTATCAGCAGAAGAGCAAAGGTGGCAATGGATCTTCCCACCCACCCAACCCAGGCTTTCAGAACAAGGCTTCGTCTCATGCTCCAAGATCAAGTGCTTTGTATCACCGTCCGCTCTCAGAGGTCACGTGCAACAAGTGTCAGCAGAAGGGTCACTTTGCAAACAAATGCTTCAAACAGAGGCGTCTTCCTCCTCCTCCTGTGAGATCTACTAGCAATGTAGTGGTCAAGCATAATCCCAAGCATGCTAAGGTCAACTTGATGAACGCAGCTCAAGCAGAGGACTCGTCAGAAGTGATCATGGGTAACCTTCCAGTTAACTCTATTCCGGCAGAAGTTCTTTTTGATACGGGTGCATCGCATTCTTTCATTTCAAGACCTTTTGTGGCTATGCATGATTTGGTTACTCAAGTTTTGCCAAGACCTTTGTCTATAGTTTCTTCAGCCCAACAAATGACTTCTCGAGTTTTTGTTCCGGATGTGACTATCACGTTGGGCGACTATAAGTTTCCGTCTTCTCCTAATGTTCTTGGTGACTCGGATATTGATCTAATTCTCGGAATGGACTGGCTTTCTAAACACAAGGCTCAGCTTGATTGTGCTGCCAGGCAGATTCAATTGACACACTCGTCTGAGGATGTGATTGTCTTTGCCGCTCGTGATGATACCATTCGACTGTTTTCTCTCAATGAGAAGGGCGAGTTGGATGCCATCTCTCAGATTCCAGTCATTTGTGAATATCAAGACGTCTTTCCAGAAGAGCTGCCAGGAATGCCTCCTCACCGGCCAGTTGAATTCGTCATTGATCTCGAGCCTGGCACAGAACCTGTTTGCAAACGTCCTTACAAGCTTGGACCTGAAGAGTTGAAGGAGCTGAAGAAACAACTCGATATTCAAGAGCGTATGGGTCTCATCCGACCAAGTTCTTCTCCATGGGGTTGTGGTGTTCTTTTTGTCAAGAAGAAGGATGGAACGGGCCGACTTTGTGTCGACCACCGTCCACTGAACAAGAAGACCATAAAGAACAAGTACCCACTTCCCAACATCAATGAGCTTTTCGAACAACTGAAAGGTGCTCAAGTATTCTCCAAGCTTGACCTCCGTATGGGCTATCATCAGATTCGCATTCGTGAACAAGACATCCCCAATATAGCATTCAGAACAAGCTATGGTTCATATGAATACACTGTCATGTCTTTCGGCCTTGTCAATGCTCCTCCAACATTCTCTCACATGATGAACTTCATCTTCAACCCCTACACAAATGACTTCGTCTTGGTCTATCTCGATGACATTTTGGTCTTTTCCAAGAACAAAGAGGATCATGCAAAGCACTTGAGATTGGTGCTGGATAAACTCAGAGAACATCAGTTCTATGCGAAGTTTTCAAAGTGCGAGTTTTGGCTCAATGAGGTTCTCTACCTTGGGCATATCATCTCCGCCAAGGGCATAGCTGTTAATCCTGAGAAGGTGTCTGCAATTGTGAATTGGGAACCACCTCAGAATGTGAAGCAACTCCGCAGCTTCCTTGGGCTCGCAAGCTATTGTCGAAGGTTCGTTGAAAATTTCTCTAAGATCGCGAAGCCTCTTTCCAACCTCCTCCAGAAGCATGTGAAGTATGTCTGGACGCCTGAATGTGACATCGCTTTCAACACCCTCAAAGAGAAGTTAGTCACAGCTCCAGTTCAGACTCCTCCTGATGAATCCAAACCATTCGAGGTTTTCTGTGATGCTTCCCTGCAAGGTCTCGGTGATGTGTTAATGGAAGAGAAGAAAGTTGTCGCCTATACCTCTCGCCAGTTGAAGCCCAAGGAAAAGAACTACCCCACTCATGACCTCGAGTTGGCGGCAGTTGTCCATGCTCTTTTAACATGGAGACATCTCTTGTTGGGAAGGAAAGTGGACATCTTCACTGATCATAAGAGTCTCAAGTACATCTTCACTCAGCCCAACCTCAACCTCAGGCAAACTCGTTGGGTCAAAATGATTCAAGAGTATAATCCGAGTATTGAATATACTCCAGGCAAGGCCAATGTCATTGCTGACGCATTGAGCAGGAAGGCTTACTGCAACAGTTTGATTCTCAAGCCCTACCAACCCGAGCTTTGTGAAGCTTTCCGCAAACTTAATCTCCAAGTTGTTCCTCAAAGATTCCTTGCCAACCTCCAAGTCTCTCCTACTTTGGAAGATCAGATTCGCGAGGCTCAACTTCTTGATGCTATGGTGAAGAAGGTGAAGATTGGGATTGCTAAGAGCCAACCCAAGTACAAGTGTTATCGTCTTGATGACAAAGATACTCTGTTCTTCGAGGATCACATTGTTGTTCCTAAGGGAGACCTTCGTAAAGTCATTATGAACGAGGCTCACAATCCACTCCTGTCTATTCACCCTGGAAGTACAAAGATGTACCATGACCTCAAGCGGTCGTCAACTACTTCCCGCTGGTGCTCAAGCCCAACGTCAGGTCCTGGCTCATGCACTTGCCGGACAACTCCATATCCTCCTGGGCAGACCTATGCCATCAGTTTGTCGGCACCTTTACAGGCGGCCACAAACCTCATGGCCAAGAGAGTGACCTTCATCTGCTCGCCCAGAGGGAAGGAGAGCCCCTGCGCAAGTACATTCAGAGATTCAGCCGTGTACAGCACAACATCCCAGATGTCCACCCTGCCGCGGTCATCAGCGCGTTCCATCAGAACGTGCATAACCGCAGGATGCGGGAGGAGATGGCGATGTGCAAGATCAGAGACGTCAGTGAGCTGTATGCCCTGGCCGACAAGTGTGCACGTGCTGAGGAAGGGAGGAACCTCCCTGGAGAGAATGCAGGAGCTGGAGGATCTGACAGCGAGGATGCTGCCCCGGCAAAGAAAAACCGGCGGCGGAACAGGAAGAAGAAAGGCAAAGATGTGCTAGTCGTTGAGCAGTCCGGCAACGAAGGTGGCGCCAAGAAAGCCAAAGTTGATAGCTCCGGCAAGGAGATTGCCGCATGCACCAACTGCCAGGCTGTGGCGGTCACCGACAAGCAGGACGGCACCGACAAGCAGTACTGCAAGATTCACCGCACCAAGGGCCATGACCTCCAAAGCTGCAAGAAGGTCGAGCAGCTTGTCCAGCAACAAAAGGCTGAGTACGAGCGACGAGACAAGGAGAGGGCCCAAGGAGGCGCTGGAGAATCTAGCAAGAAGCGCGCCGGCCGGGGAGGACGCCGCGGCAAGGCCAAGCAGCGGCAAGGAGACAGACCTCCCCGCGGCCGCGATAAGGAGGAAGATGACGACGACGACGAAGACATGGATGATGTCGAGACCAGCGAGCAGGAGTTCCAGAAAGCCACAGAGGTCTTGTGCGTTGACGGCGGTGCTTCTCTGCATACTTCACACCGCCAACTCAAGCAGTGGGTGCGGGAAGTCAATGCAGCGGAACCACCTGTCGAGTCACGCAAGCTTCTGAAATGGTCCAGCACGCCTATCATCTTTGACATTGAGGACCACCCTGATCGCACAACTGCGGTCGGGTGCTTGCCGATGTTGGTTTCACCAACTATCCGCAACCTCAAGGTCACTAAGATGCTAGTTGACGGCGGGGCCGGCTTGAACCTGATCTCCTCCGCTGTACTCCAGAAACTCCAGATCCCTGACAGCGAGCTTGAAGAGACCGGCACGTTCCAAGGAATCAACCCGGGAAGAAGCAAGCCGAAGGGGAAGGTCATGTTGCCAGTAACATTTGGCAGCGAGCTGAACTTCAGGACTGAGAGGGTCACTTTTGACGTTGCCGATATTCCATTGCCTTACAATGGGATACTTGGCCGTCCAGCACTCGCCAAGTTCATGGCAGCCTCTCACTATGCATACAACATGCTGAAGATGCCAGGCCCGATAAGCGTCATCTCTGTCCCCGGCGACAAGAAGGATGCTCTTATCTGCGCCGACAAGATCTACCGGGAAGCGGCAGCCGCAACCGACCGCAAGTCACTTGCCGTTGAAGCTCCCGGGGGGAAGAAGAAGACCAAGTCCGGCAAGAGTTCTGATGCCCACTCCGGCAAGCGCACCTCTTAGGAGTGCTGCGCTGCCGTCGAGGACGCACCATCAAGCTCCACCGGCAAGTGTAAGAAGACGATGGCAGCTCCGCCAGAGACGAAGAAGGTGTCCGCCAAGGAGGACGGCACTGGTGGTACCTTCACCATCACTGCCACTCTCGACCCTAAATAGGAAAGCACGCTCATTGCTTTCCTGCGGGCGAATGTCGATGTGTTTGCGTGGCAATCGTCTGACATCCCCGGTGTTCCCAGGAAAGTGATTGAGCACCACCTTGCCGTTTGTCCTCATGCGTGGCCCGTCAAGAAGAAGGTCATGAAGCAAGCAGTGGAGCGCCAAGAATTCATTGCAGAAGAGATCAAGAAGTTGGAAGCAGTAGGCCTTGTCAGAGGAGTGCTCCATCCTACGTGGTTGGCCAATCCTGTAGTCGTGCGCAAGGCGAATGGGAAATGGAGACTTTGTATCGATTTTACCGATGTTAACAAAGCTTGTCCCAAAGACCCATTTCCTTTGCCGCGCATTGACCAGATTGTTGACTCCACAGCCGGATGTGATTTGCTTTCATTTCTTGACGCATACTCAGGATACCATCAGATCTTCATGGCAGAAGAGGATGAGGAGAAGACCGCATTTATTACTCCATGTGGCACATACTGTTTCATACGGATGCCTTTCGGATTAAAAAATGCTGGTTCAACATTTGCAAGGGTAGTCCATGTCGCTCTCGAGCCGCAAATACACAGAAATGTGGAAGCCTACATGGATGACATAGTGGTCAAGAGCAAGGACAAGGCAACTCTGATCCAAGATTTAGACGAGACCTTTGCAAATCTGCGCAAGATCAGCCTCAAGCTCAACCCAGAGAAGTGTGTGTTTGGAGTTCCCTCCGGCAAGCTTCTCGGGTTCTTCGTGTCTCAGCGGGGAATTGAAGCCAATCCCGACAAGATCAAGGCCATTGAGCATATTGAAGCACCAAAGCGCGTCAAGGATGTACAAAGACTTGCCGGTTGCGTGGCTGCTCTCAGCAGGTTTATCTCTAGGTCTGCTGAGCGCGCCCTGCCATTTTTCAAATTATTGAAAAAGGCAGGTCCAATGAAATGGACTCCGGAAGCGGAGGCTGCGCTGCAAGACTTGAAGAGATACCTGTCCTCCCCTCCAATACTTGTCGCACCTAAACCACAAGAGAAGTTGCTGCTGTATATAGCAGCAACCAATCAAGTGGTTAGTGCTACGTTAGTAGCAGAGAGGGAGGCAGATGACGAGCCAGCAACCATGGCAGGCACATCCAACGACAAGCAGGGGGCTTCCCCGACAAGCTCTGGTCCCGACAAGGATGGATCTGCGCAGACGCGCGAGGAGATACAGAAGAAAATGGTGCAGCGCCTAGTTTACTTTGTCAGTTCCCTTCTACAGGGGGCTAGATCAAGGTACTCTGGCATGCAGAAATTGCTTTTCGGCCTTCTCATGGCCTCGAGAAAGCTGCGCCATTACTTCCAAGCACACGAGATCACAGTTGTCACTCGCTTTCCGCTGAAGAGGATACTACAGAATCCAGAAGCGACAGGCAGGATTGTTGAGTGGGCACTGGAACTGTCAAGCTTTGGCCTCAAGTTTGAGAGTACTTCAACTATCCAAAGCAGAGCATTGGTAGAATTCATAGCAGAATGGACGCCAACACCAGATGAAGAAATTTCAGAAACGAGCATCCCCGTCGAAGAAGCAAGCAAAGAGTGGCTGATGTACTTTGATGGTGCCTTTTCGCTACAAGGCGCTGGTGCTGGCATGCTGCTTGTCGCACCCACCGGAGAGCACCTCAAGTACGTAGTCCAGATGCACTTTCCCAAGGAGCAAGCAACAAACAATACTGCAGAGTATGAAGGCTTGCTTGCCGGTCTCAGGATCGCGGCAGACCTTGGGATCAAGAAGCTCATTGTCAGGGATGACTCGCAGCTTGTCGTCCGCCAAGTGAACAAGAGCTATCAGAGTCCGTTGATGGAAGCCTACGTCGACGAAGTGAGAAAGCTTGAAGAGTACTTTGATGGCCTACAGATGGAGCATGTTCCAAGAGCTCAGAACGCCGTTGCCGATGGCCTGTCAAAGTGCGCCGCACTTAAGTTACCTGTGGAACCAGGGATCTTTGTGCTCAAGTTGACTCAACCGTCCGTAACGCCATCAACTGGACAGAGCAAGAAGAGGAAGTTGATTTCTGGTGACTATTTTCCGGCAGAGCTTCCCGAAGCCGCCGCCAAGAAGGTCCCAAGATCAACGCCAAAGGCGCTGAGGAGCAGTCTGCTCCGGCAAGCCCTAGGGTTTGTTCCGTTGAAGCAGAAGCTCCCGACAAGTTTTGCTCCGGCAAGCTTGCCGGGGAACGTCAAGCTCCGGCAGAGCCGTAGGTTCTCGCCGTAGAAGCGGATGTTCCCGCAGCAGCAGATTTGCCTTTAGTCCTTGTTGTCGAGTCACAAGCTCCAGCATGGGCGCAGCAGATTGTCCGTTTCCTTCAGACAGGAGAACTTCCCGAAGAGCAAGAAGAAGCGGAAAGAGTAGCCCGGCAGTCAAGTATGTACCAGTTTGTCAATAAGACACTGTACAGAAGAAGACTCAACGGTGTGAAATTGAAGTGTATTCACCGGGAAGACGGACAAAAGCTGTTGGCAGAGATACATGGAGGCATATGTGGTCATCACATTGGCGCAAGAGCACTTGTCGGCAAAGCATTCCGGCAAGGTTTCTTTTGGCCGACAGCCCTCCAGGATGCAACTGCACAAGTAACCAAGTGTGAAGCGTGCCAGTTCCATTCCAAGCAGATACACCAACCAGCTCAAGCTCTCCAGACGATCCCTTTATCCTGGCCATTTTTGGTCTGGGGGCTCGACATCCTCGGCCCCTTTCCCCGAGCAGTCGGGGGCTTTGAATACTTGTACGTAGCAATCGACAAGTTCACAAAGTGGCCGGAAGTGGAACCAGTGAGGAAGGTGACAGCACAGTCAGCAGTCAAGTTCTTCAGGTCAATTGTTTGCCGCTTCGGGATCCCTAACAGGATAATCACCGACAACGGCACACAATTAACGAGCCGTACCTTCATGCAGTACGTCCAAGATCTTGGCGCCAAGGTCTGCTTCGCTTCTGTTGCTCACCCGAGAAGCAACGGTCAAGCGGAGAGGGCAAATGCTAAAGTGCTGCATGGGCTCAAGACCAGAACTTTCGACAGGTTGCACAAGTGCGGAAGAAACTGGATCGAGGAGCTGCCGGTGGCTCCTTGGTCGATCAGGACGACGCCAAATCGAGCCACTGGCCAGACACCTTTCGCTCTAGTCTATGGAGCAGAGGCAGTTCTCCCCACGGAACTCGTATACGGGTCACCTCGAGTGCTCGCTTATGATGAGTTTGAGCAAGAGCAGCTGCGACAAGATGACGCGCTGCTCCTTGAGGAAGACCGTCTTCAGGCTGCTGTGCGAGCTGCTCGCTACCAGCAAGCTTTGCGCCGCTACCATAGCCGCAAAGTTAATGCCAGAAGTCTTGAGGAAGGCGACCTTGTTCTTTGGCGTGTTCAGTCCGCCAAGAATTCCAACAAGTTGACGCCGAAGTGGGAAGGCCCTTACCGGGTGAAACGAGTCACTAGGCCTGGCGCTGTCCGCCTTGAGACCGAAGATGCCATTCCGGTGAGCAACTCCTGGAATATTGAGCATCTTCGTAAGTTTTACCCGTAAGGCGCGGTTGCGGGAACCTGTTCCGGCAACCACCTTTTGTACAAGTCTTGCCGCTGTTGCATGTAATCCTTTGTACAAAGCCGGGCGCAGACCCCGTGCATAAGTAAAGCTCATGTGCACCGCACATCTTGTCAATTTCATGCTTTCTATTTTTTGCATGCGTTATCTGACACTTTGTGCAGCACCTACTCCCCGGTAAGCAATAACGAGCCGTAAGGCTCCATATCTTTATTTTCTCTTCTTTCTTTTTTCTCAAGGAAAGGAAGGTTCCCTCGCCCACAAGTTTGCCGGGGGGGAAAGGAGAAGACGATGGTATGGACCAGGCGTCGTTCAAGAAAATTTCGCCTTACCGGGAAGCAAACAACAGAAAAGCTAAGTTGCTAAGTTGCCAAAATTTGAGCAATCAGATTTTTTAAAAATTTTAAAGTTATCTCCCTTGAACGACCGCACTTTGTATGGAAAACCTGTGCGCGGAGGAACCAACTCGTAGCTAGTTGTGCCCTTATTTTGTTTCGAGTCCGGTCAACAACTTAAGTGAGCTGCAACTAGTTGCGACAAGGTTTCTTGTCGGTAGCGGCACCGCCAGCAGGCTGGTGACGTCCCGCACTCAGCGCTCGCGGCTCAGGTGCCTGCACCGGCAAGTTCCCTAAAAGCGTAGGGTAAAAAGACATACAAAGGGAGGGATCAAGTAAAGGGAATAACATTGCAATCATTACCCAGAAGAGAATTATATTACAAAGATAGCTTGTCGCGGCTCTAACAGATTGTTTTCATAACATGACAAACAGCGACAAGAAAATAAGAAATGGGCAGCCTAGTCTACGCAATCGCCCTCGACCCTCTTGATCCCGCTCACCTTGTCCACAATGGGTGCGACAAGGGTCTTGAGTGCCTCCAGATCAGCATCCGGCGGCAGGGTCTTGAGGACGTTGGTGAGGTTGAGGCCCGGATTGCGGAAGGCCACCTTCACCAACACTTTCTGAAGAGCTCCCGCGCAGATCTTGCGCGACTCGTCGGCCAGCTGCTTTGGGATCTTCTCTCGGAGCCGCTGAAGGGCCGTCGCCACGCCCTTGAAGAACAAGGTGAGCTTGGCGCTGGCTTGGAGGTTCTCATCAGAGGGATACCCAAGATCCTCCACCCCCAGCTGCGCCAGCTCCCTGTCAATATCTGCGGCAGCACTCACGAGACTCTCCGTCCAGTGCTCCACATTTTCCCTGAAAGCATTCTGGGTGGCGGCAACACTCTCCAGCAGCGCCTTGTCGGCCTTGATTTCCTCCTTCAAGGCCGCCTCCTGCTTCTTGGCGCCGTCCAGCGTCTTGGTCAAAGTGGTCAGCTTTAACTCAAGATCCGTGTTGGAGTCCTTGGCGGCGCTGAGCTCTTTGCCCTTCTCGGCGAGATCGGCCTCTAGCTGCGCCACCTTCGTCTCCAGCTCCTTCTTGGCAGCCTCGGCAACTGCGGCAGCATCCTCTGCTTGCTTAAGGGCTCCGCCAAGTTTTTCCTCGCGCACGGCAAGCTCCTCCTCGTGGGCATCAAGATTGACCTTCCGCTGCGCCAGCTCGCCCTCCTCCGCGGATAGGTTCACAGCGGCAAGCTGTTGTTGCTCTTCGACTTCGGCCTTCTCGAGGAAGAAGACCTTCTGCGCTTCGGCGAGTTGCTCTCGCTCCTCCGCCAGGGACCGGAGAGCTTCCTGGTGGAGACCCCGGAGCTCCTCCGCACGCTTCTCGATGTCTGCTCCCGCCTTCGCGACAAGCGCCTCGCGGGATTCCAGCTTGGCTTGCCGCGCGCGGTAGAGCGACAACAACTTCCGCAGCAGCCGCTCCTCCTCAGGCTCGCTGCTGCTGCTCGGCGCGTCAACCAGCGTCGGCCCAGCGGAGGCGAGCACCTCCCCGTCGAAGATCTCTCCCTCGACCGGCGCCCTGGAGCTTGACGCCCAGGGGAGGTTGATGAAGACGCCTTCGCCGGCCTTCAAGTAGACGCCTGGCTGGGGCTCTTCGGAGCCTGGCGCTGCGGCAGCGACGGACGGGTCGGCGGTCGGTGTAGCGCCTGGCGATCCTGCGGCCTCAGGGCCGTCAGTGCGATCGCCAGACCCCTCACCAGTTGCTGCGGCGACAGCCTTGGCGGCCTCTGCGCCGGTGGGATCGTCAGCACCGGCTGCTTCTTCGGCGGCAACCTCGGTCTCCATCTGCTCCGCAGCGGATGGGTCTGACGGTCGGAAAAGGGAGAAGAATCAAGCAAATATTCAACAAGAAGAAGAACCTAAGGGAAGTTTTGAAGCGAGAGGAGTACCTATACCGGGTTCTGCAGTCGTGGTCTCCGCCGTCGGGGGGCCGCTGGTGCTGTCCCTTGCCGGAGAACTCTCCCTTGCCGGAGACCTCTCCCTTACCGGGAAGCTCTCTCTTGCCGGAGGACTCTCCCTTGGCTCCTGGTGGGGCTGCTCTGCTCCTACACAAACCAGCAGTCAGATATCAGCAAAGACAGAGTATCCATGCGCACCTCACAGCGGAAAGCGAACCATATACTTATGCTGGGGGCTGCTCTGGAGAAAGGTTGCCGGGTCCGGCAAGGTTGTCTCAGGCGCACCCCCTGCTGTCGCAGTAGGTTCGTCCTTGATGACAATCACCGGGACCTTGGCCCTCTTTGCTGCTCTCTGGGCCAGAGTCCTAAAGAGGAACAAGTTCAGAATAAAGCGAATGAGATACAAGACAAACAGCAAGGATTGAAGAACTGCAAGTACAACAAGAGAATCTTACTCTTCTTCTTCTTCCTCGTCGGAGCTGAACGCGGAGAATTCGAAGTCCGGCTCATGTCCAGCGCGAGGAGGCGGAGGAGTGGTTTCCCTTGGCCGCTTGGCGGGAACAGTGGCCGTGGTCTGGGACGACCCCGCTCCGGCTGCCGCCGCGGCGTGAGAAGCGGCAGGAGCAGAAGCGGTGGTCCGGGAAGGCCCCGCTCCAGTTACCGTCGCAGCGTGAGGTGCTCCCGCGGCAACAGTGCTTGCCGCGGTGGAGCGTGTCACGCGGCGCGGCGGCTGTTGACTCGCTTGCCGCTCCGCTACGTCCCCGGCCTTGCGGAGGCGCCTTCTTGGTGGAGATGGAGGCTCTGCTTGCGGCCAGCTGCCCGAGGAGGAGGAGGAGTTGATTTCCAGCGAGCTACTTTTATCCTTGGCGGGCTCGCTCGGTTCGACGTCATGCCCGGCAAGCCCTTTCTCACCGGCGGGCTCCCCTCGCTCGGCACGGCTTCCCGCCTCTGCTGCATCTGCCTCCTCCACAGTGAATCCAAACTCGCCCGTGGCTGCGGCTGCCGCCGCCTCTTCCAGCCTAGTGGCTATGAGTGTCATCTCCGCATCGGTGGTGTCGCGGGTGAGGCTGTCCTTCTCGTCGGGGCGGATCGCCACTTCTACCAAGCCATCGAAGAATTGCTGCACGATGTCGTCCGCAGGCTCTTGCCAAGTTGGGACAATTCCATGCGAGTCGCACAGCGGCATCATTGCACGGATGCAGTCGAGCGCGGAGTTGTTGCACAGCGGAACGACGCCCCCCGGCAACCTGAACACTTCGGGATGTTGGGGGTCATACTTGAACAGCTCCTGGGGCATCGCGTTGAGCTCCAGAGCAGTGAAGTTGAAGTTGAGGCCCGGCCGCAGCCTCATGATATCCGCCGCATTCTTGAACTCCCAAGCGGGTCTCCCCCATTCCTGCAGGGGGGCGATGCGGCGGCGAAGGAAATCTGCGCCAACAGCGCCTACAGTGAGCCCGGCAAGCCTGAGGCGTAGGATTCGGGTGACAGCAATCTTCAGCCTATCGTCTTCCGGGGCCACGTCACTCCAGTCGCTGCCGCGTGCTACTGGGGTTTGGCGCCGGGTGGTAAACGGCTGCGGGTTCTCCTCGTCAATCCAGCACCAGTCTGCTCTCCACTCCTCCCACTTGCCGCGGAACTCTCCCTCCAGATAAGTCTCCTTCTTGCCGGCCCTTGAGATCCAGGCGATTCCGTCGGATAAAGGCTCTCCTCTCTCTACTCGGGGTATAAGGAAGTGGCGAAAGAGGGCTACATTGGGATGGACTCCGACAAAGTTTTCACAGAGATGTGCGGAAACTGCCATGGTCAGAACGACATTGGGGGTGAAGTCAAGGAGGTGGAACCCGTAGGTGTTCATGATATCGCAGAAGAACTCAGAGAAAGGCGGGCAGAGCCCGCAGTAGAAGAACAAGGCGAAGAAAGGGTATCCGTTTGGGGCCTTCTTCCAAGCAGCGGCGGGAAGTACCTTCGTGCGCGGATGCGCTCGTGTCTCCGTCGACCAGAAGAGGTAGTAGTTCTCCCTCAACTCCCTCGCGGCAAGCTTGGGGGGGAAGACTGCCCGCTCCTTTCGCAGCGCCGCCAGCCGCTGCGCCTCGGTCGACTTCACGACCTTCCCCTTGTCGGCTTTTGGAGCCATGGCGGAAGTGGTGGAGGAGGTCGACGGCGTTGGTGGTGCTGGTAGCGATGGGGGGCGGAGCGCTGCTCTCTCTCGGCTTTGGGAAGATGAGGGAGCGGCGGAGATTTCTGAGATTGGAGCAGCAACCGGCGAATGGGCGAACTACCCCTGTTTCCTCTGCTTATAAAGAGGGAGGGGGCGGACGTTCCGCATTTCCGAATAAAGAAACCACCCACGACCTCTCCCACGACGCCGCATTCAACGCGTGCCGTTCGGGGAGGGCGCGGTGGATACGGAGAGAGATACGGCGTAACCTAGGCCGCGCGTGCCCGTGCCCTGTTTTGGGCCTGGCCCAACAGCGCTCGGCACCGTGTATGGCCCAGGCCCGGGGGCTCCTGTCGGTGTACTAGAGTAGGGGTACCCTAGTATCCCGAACTTGTGCACGGGCAGTCGCAGCATCCCGCGGAAAGGCTTGCTGGGTGACCGCCATGGTCCTCCGTGGTTCCATTGGAGCAATTCAAGAACAAAGTATCCAAGCCAAGGAAACAAGACCCCGGCAAGAGGAGCTTGCCGGGAAGGCCAACCAAGGCATCTCAAGGAGCTTGCCACGACGCGCCACGCGTCCTGGCAAGGCCCGGCGAGCGGCAAGCTCCCGGACGCGACAAGACAACGATAGCGGCAAGGCGCTTGCCGCGGCAAGCCACCACTCTGTGCCCGCGCTCCAGCACATCCACCAACGTGTCGCTCTGGGGCCCTTCCAGGCGTACGTGGCGGGAGGCTGTGCAGCCAGCGGCGCGCGGTGGCAAGCGGCGCTGACAAGATTGCCATCGTGGCGAGCGGTGGCGCCCCTGACGGTCCCTTTTGCACTTTTTAGACGACGTAGACGGGCATTTAATGCCCTTGTCCCCTGCCGTCAGGGTTAGGTATGATACACTGTAGCAGGTAGCTGTACCTACCGCAGCACCTTTCCATTTTTACCCTTTGTCTCCGTTGCCACCTGTCGGTGACCCCTTGAGCATATAAAAGGAAGCCCATGCGCAACGTAGAGGGGGGTTCGGAAAAACAGAACACTCACGCTCGGTCTCGTTAGCTGCTGGTGTGTACTGTAGCACTCCACGCTCCCGAGCAAGAAATCAATACAAACAACAAAGCAGGAGTAGGGTTTTACGCATCCGTGCGGCCCGAACCTGGGTAAACCGCTCGTGTGTTTTGCCTTGATCCGCTCTTCGTGCGACCTCCGCCCCCGCCGAACCGAAAGGGACTCGGCCCGCCGGTCCCATAGGTGTTCGTGGATCAGTCCCCCGACAGCGAGTCTCATATATTGTGCTTCAAAGTAGCACCATGTTCTTCATATAGAGAGTCTCATATGTTGTCACTTTCATATACTAGTGGGAATTTTACATTATAGAACTTGGCTTGTATATTCCAATGACGGGCCTCCTCAAGTGCCCTAGGTCTTCATGGGCAAGCAAGTTGGATGCACACCCAGTAGTTTCTTTTGTTGAGCTTTCATACATTTATAGTTCTAGTGCATCCGTTGCATGGCAATCCCTACTCACTCACATTGATATCTATTGATGGGCATCTCCATAGCCCGTTGATACGCCTAGTTGATGTGAGACTATCTCCCCCTCCTTTTTGTCTTCTCCACAACCACCATTCTATTCCACCTATAGTGCTATATCCATGGCTCACGCTCATGTATTGCGTGAAGATTGAAAAAGTTAGAGTATGAAACAATTGCTTGGCTTGTCATCGGGGTTGTGCATGATTTAAATACTTTGTGTGGTGAACATGGAGCATAGCCAGACTATATGATTTTGTAGGGATAACTTTCTTTGGCCATGTTATTTTGAGAAGACATAATTGCTTTGTTAGTATGCTTGAAGTATTATTATTTTTATGTCAATATAAACTTTTGTCTTGAATCTTCCTAATCTGAATATTCATACCACAATTAAGAAGATTTGCATTGAAATTATGCCAAGTAGCACTCCGCATCAAAAATTCTCTTTTTATCATTTACCTACTCGAGGATGAGCAGGAATTAAGCTTGGGGATGCCTGATACGTCTCCAACATATCTATAATTTTTGATTGCTCCATGCTATATTATCTACTGTTTTGGACTATATTGGGCTTTATTTTCCACTTTTATATTATTTTTGGGACTAACCTATTAACCGGAGGCCCAGCCCAGAATTGCTGTTTTTTGCCTATTTCAGTGTTTCGGAGAAACAGAATATCAAACGGAGTCCAAACGGAATAAAATCTTCGGGAACGTGATTTTCTCACCGAACGTGATCCAGGAGACTTGGACCCTACTCCAGGGAGTCAAAGAGGAGGTCACGAGGGTGGGGGCGCCCCCCCCCTAGGGCGCGCCCCCTGCCTCGTGGGCCCCTCGGTGCTCCACCGACGTACTCCTTCCTCCTATATATACCTACGTACCCCCAAACGATCAGAAGAGGAGCCAAAAACCTAACTCCACCACCGCAACTTTCTTTATCCACGAGATCCCATCTTCGGGCCTATTCCGGAGCTCCGTCGGAAGAGGGCCATCATCACGGAGGGCTTCTACATCATCCTAGCCCCTCTGATGAAGTGTGAGTAGTTTACCTCAGACCTTCGGGTCCATAGTTAGTAGCTAGATGGCTTCTTCTCTCTCTTTGAATCTCAATACAAAGTTCTCCCCCTCTCTTGTGGAGATCTATTCGATGTAATCTTCTTTTTGCGGTGTGTTTGTTGAGACCGATGAATTGTGGGTTTATGATCAAGTCTATCTATGAATAATATTTGAATCTTCTCTGAATTCTTTTATGTATGATTGGTTATCTTTGGAAGTCTCTTCGAATTATCCGTTTGGTTTGGCCAACTAGATTGGTAGTTCTTGCCATGGGAGAAGTGCTTAGCTTTGGGTTCGATCTTGCGGTGTCCTTACCCAGTGACAGAAGGGGCAGCAAGGCACATATTGTATCGTTGCCATCGAGGATAACAAGATGGGGTTTATTTCATATTGCATGAATTTATCTCTCTACATCATGTCATCTTGCTTAAGGTGTTACTCTGTTTTTAACTTAATACTCTAGATGCATGCTGGATAGCGGTCGATGAGTGGAGTAATAGTAGTAGATGCAGAATCGTTTCAATCTACTTGTCACGGACATGATGCCTATATACATGATCATGCCTAGATATTCTCATAACTATGCTCAATTTTGTCAATTGCTCAACAGTAATTTGTTCACCCACCGCAGAATACTTATGCTCTTGAGAGAAGCCACTAGTGAAACCTATGGCCCCCGGGTCTATTCTCATCATATCAATCTCCATCACTTTATCTTGCTTTGCTTTTTACTTCCCTTTTACTTTTTACTTTGCATCTTTATACCAAAAATACCAAAAATATTATATCTATCAAATCTCACTCTCGTAAGTGACCGTGAAGGGATTGACAACCCCTAATCGCGTTGGTTCCGAGTAGCTATCGCTTTGTGCAGGTACGAGGGACTTGAACATGGCCTCCTACTGGATTGATACCTTGGTTCTCAAAAACTGAGGGAAATACTTACGCTAGTCTGCTGCATCATCCCTTCCTCTTCGGGGAAAACCAAAACAAGCTCGAGACGTAGTAGAGTCCGAGACGAGTGGCTCGCCCGACACCTTGGCCAAGAAAGGCCAAAGTCCATGGCATCCCTCACCACACTTATGACCCGTTTTTGCGCAGGAGAAGACAACTGGCTCGCTCGTAGAAGCAATAGCACCAGCGACCCTGGTACCTCCAAAACCAGGGACGGCAATGGCAAGCCACGATGCGACAACCATAAGCGTCGAAACAACAATGAAGGAACGCAAGTCACGGCGGTTAACGCCGGATTCAGCGGCTCCAAAAATGATCAACGGAAAAAGCCATTCAAGGCAAACAGAGATGGCCTATCCAGTCTAGACAGAATACTTGATCGGCCTTGCCAGATTCATGGTACCCCCGATAAACCCGCCAATCATACAAACAAAAATTGTTGGGTCTCCAAACAAGTCAGCAAGCTTAACGCCGAACACAAGGGAAAGGGGTCGCCATGCGACTACGATGACCAAGAGCATCGTCAGCCGAACACAGGGGGACAGAAGCAATTTCCCCCCGAGGTAAAAATAGTGAATATGATATATGTCACACATATCCCTAAGAGGGAACGCAAACACGCACTACGGGACGTCTACGGCATGGAGCCGGGCGCCCCCGAATTTAACCCATGGTCGGCTTATCCGATCACCTTCGATCGAAAGGACCACCCAACCAGTATCCGTCACGGAGGTTCGACAGATTTGGTCCTTGACCCAATCATCAGCGGATTCCATCTTACGCGCGTCCTCATGGATGGCGGTAGCAGTCTCAATATACTTTATCAAGACACTCTCCGCAAAATGGGTATTGATCCGTCAAGAATCAAACCCACTAGAACTACCTTCAAAGGAGTAATACCTGGAAAAGAGGCCCGCTGTACGGGCTCAATCATGCTGGAAGTAGTCTTCGGCTCGCTGGACCATTTCCGAAGTGAAGACTTGATCTTCAACATCGTCCCCTTCCGCGGCGCTATCACGCACTGCTCGGATGAACTGCTTTTGCCCGCTTCAATGCGGTCCCGCATTACGCCTATTTGAAGCTCAAGATGCCCGGTCCACGTGGCGTCATTACAATCAATGGAAACATGGAGCGCTTCCTCTGTACTGAGGAGCATACAACGGCCATTGCGGTCGAACCACAAAGCGGCCCTATCAAGCCGCACAACCCCTTGGCTATTAGGCCATCGAACTTCCTCATGCAGGACTGGTTAGTTCTACATACCGGCAGCCCGGCAACTTCAGGGCTGGATTAGCAGCCTAGCCTCCGTCAACCGCCATGAACATCAGCGGAATTCATACTGTGCGTGCACAATTATGCACTCAAAATACCTTTGGCATCGGCGGAGGCAATATACGGACATGCCTATATAAAGGTTCGACCTTATATGGCCCCGCCCTTTCTTTAAGCATCCTTTCCTTTTTACCGCAGGTGCATCAAAACCTACTCATTCTTCGGACCCACGAGGACTCTTTTCGAGACCGGTTCCGTATACATGGCCGAAGACCATTCCTTTAAAGAAATCTTTCTTATTTGGGTAAAAAGCGGCACAGACGTGCGACAGGAAGACCACAACTTCGCTCAGGAACCTGTATAGAGCTTTCCCCTTAGCCCTAGACCCCCGACATGTAAAATGGCCTTGGTGATTATGGTACCTTCTGTAAGATTACGTTTTGACGTATCAATTAGATTTCAGTAAACTAAAATTCTTACTTGGTATCGTTTTAATTCCACCTGTTAAGTGGTCCCACGTACACATCTCGGCACAAAAATTGCCAGGGGCTCTATAAGGAAACATAAGTGCTGCCAAACAAAAGTCCGAATAGCTTTACAGCACAATTCGGCATCCCGAGTTCGGCATTATATGCATCGGCTCCGAATCATGTATTTGGTCAATAGTTGGGTTGCCCGGCTCCTATGCTTGCTACCTTACGTTCCGTCTGATCGGCTAGGGTAGTAAAGGGAGAACTATTGTGATTGTGTTTCTGGTTCGTCCGGTTAAGAACCTCAGTAGAGAAAGCCGAAAATTGACTGTCATGATACGGTGAGAGCTGGTCAACCACTCTCCGACTCAGTACAATCCTTAGCGATTTTTCCGTATTACACGAAGGACCGTTTCTCGGTCACATATGTAACGCATCCGCATCAGGGTAACCGCGTACATACTAGGGGCTACTGATACGTCTCCATCGTATCTATTTTTCCAAACACTTTTGCCCTTGTTTTGGACTCTAACTTGCATGATTTGAATGGAACTAACCCAGACTGACGCTGTTTTCAGCACAATTGCCATGGTGTTATTTTTGTGCAGAAATAAAAGTTCTCGGAATGACCAGAAAATCAATGGAGAATTATTTTGGAATATATAAAAAATACTGGAAGGAAGATCCACGTCAGGGGGCCTTCACCTGTCCAAGAGGGTGGGGCGCGCCTGCCCCCCTGGGCGCGACCCCTACCTCGTGGGCCCCCTGACGCTCCACCGACCTCAACCCTGACTCCATATATTCACTTTCGGAGAGAAAAAAATAGGGAGAAGGATTCATCGCGTTTTACGATACGGAGCCGCCGCCAAGCCCTAAACTCTCTCGGGAGGGCTGATCTGGAGTCCGTTCAGGGCTCCGGAGAGGGGAATCCGTCGCCATCGTCATCATCAACCATCCTCCATCACCAATTTCATGATGCTCACCGTCGTGCGTGAGTAATTCCATCATAGGCTTGCTGGACGATGATGGGTTGGATGAGATTTATCATGTAATCGAGTTAGTTTTGTTAGGGTTTGATCCCTAGTATCCACTATGTTCTGAGATTGATGTTGCTATGACTTTTCTATGCTTAATGCTTGCCACTAGAGCCCGAGTGCCATGATTTCAGATATGAACCTATTATGTTTTTATCAATATATGAGAGTTCTTGATCCTATGTTGCAAGTCTATAGTCACCTACTATGTGTTATGATCCGGCAACCCCGAAGTGACAATAATCGGGACCACTCCCGGTGATGACCGTAGTTTGAGGAGTTCATGTATTCACTATGTGTTAATGCTTTGTTCCGGTACTCTATTAAAAGGAGGCCTTAATATCCCTTAGTTTCCAATAGGACCCCGCTGCCACGGGAGGGTAGGACAAAAGATGTCATGAAAGTTCTTTTCCATAAGCACGTATGACTATATTCGGAATACATGCCTACATTACATTGATGAATTGGAGCTAGTTCTGTGTCACCCTAGGTTATGACTGTTACATGATCGATCGCATCTGGCATAATTCTCCATCTCCAATCCATTGCCTACGAGCTTTCCATATATTGTTCTTCGCTTATTTACTTTTCCGTTGCTATTGTTATCATCACTACAAAACACCAAAAATATTACTTTTGCTACCATTACCTTTTACTACCATTACCCCTACTATCATATTACTTTGCTACTAAACACTTTGCTACAGATATTAAGTTTCAAGGTGTGGTTGAATTCACAACTCAGCTGCTAATACTTGAGAATATTCTTTGGCTCCCCTTGTGTCGAATCAATAAATTTGGGTTGAATACTCTACCCTCGAAAACTGTTGTGCTCCCCTATACTTGTGGGTTATCAAGACTATTTTCTGGCGCCGTTGTCGGGGAGCATAGCTCTATTCTTTGAGACACTTGAGATTTATATCTTCTTATCATTATGAAGAGCTTGAAAGACGCAAAAACAAAAATTTATCCCTGAACTACAAGGGGAGGTAAGGAACTACCATCTAGCTCTGCACTTGATTCACCTTCTGTTTTGAGTAAGCTTGCGACACCTAGACCTGCTTGTGCTATTAATTCTGATATATCTCATGTTATTGATGATGCCACTTCTGCTATGCATGATACTTATGATGAAACTACTTCTATGCTTGATACTACTGTGCCACTTGGTGAATTTCTTGATGAACAACTTGCTAGGGCTAGAGAGAATGAAATTATTGAAACTGATAATATTGATGAAAGTGATGATGAAGACTCTCCTCCGAGATATGAATTACATATTGTTCCTGAGGGCTATGTTATGGATGAAGAAACTGCTAGAGACCTTCTTGCTTGCAATGATAGGAGTTATCTTAAGAAATTATTAGCTAAGCTGAAACAAAAGAACTCTGAATGCTAGAATGAAATATGATCCTGCTTATGCTAGTTCACCTATCTTTGTTATCGATAAGGATTATGATTTCTCTGTTGATCCTGAGATAATTACTTTAGTTGAATTTGATCCTTTCTATGGTTATGAATCTGAAACTGTTGTGGCACATCTTACTAAATTAAATGATATAGCTACCCTGTTCACTAATGATGAGAAAACTCGCTACTATTATATCCTTAAGATATTTCCGTTCTCATTAAAGGGTGATGCTAAGATATGGTTTAATTCTCTTGATCCTGGTTGTGTCCGTAGTCCCCAGGATATGATTTATTACTTCTCTACTAAATATTCCCCCGCTCATAAGAAGCAGGCTACTTTAAGGGAAATATATAATTTTGTGCAAATTGAAGAAAAGAGAGTCTCCCACAAGCTTGGGGGAGGCTTCTCCAATTACTTAATGCTTTGCCTGATCATCCTCTTAAGAAAAATGAAATACTTGATATCTTTTATAATGGACTATTCGATGCTTCTAGAGACCACCTGGATAGTTCTGCTGGTTGTGTTTTCAGGGAAAGAACACCGGATGAAGCTGAAATTTTATTGAATAATATGTTGACCAATGAAAATAATTGGACACTTCCTGAGCCAATTCCTAAGCCAACTCCGAAGAAAGGGGTATTCTATTTCTCAGTCCTGGAGATATGCAAGAGGCAAAGAAATCTATGAAGGAAAAAGGTATAAAAGTTGGAGATGTTAGGAATTACCTCCTGTTGAAGAAATACATGGTCTTAATTTACCGCCTGTTGAAGAAATACATGGTTTTAATCCATTACCTATTGAAGAAACACATGGTCTTGATAACCCGACACAGGTAGTAAAGGTAAATTCTCTCTATAGATATGATAAAGCTGAAATCTCATTTACTAAGTTTGCTAGCTCATGCTTGGATGAGTTTGATGACTTTATGGTTAAACAGGAAAACTTCAATGCTTATTTTGGTAGGGAATTAAAACACAATGCTGATATGCTTGAACACTTGGGTGATTATATGGCTAATGTTAAAGGTGAACTTAAACTTATTGGTAAACATGCTTCTATGGTTACCACTCAAGTAGAACAAGTACTTAAAGCTCAGAATGATTTGCTCAATGAATTAAATAGTAAGAAAAATGATAATGTTGTTAGAGTTATGACTAGAGGTGGTAAAATGACTCAGGAACCCTTGTATCCTGAGGGCCATCCTAAGAGAATTGAGCAAGATTCTCAGAGAAATAATATTGATGCACCTAGTCCTTCTAAGAGGAAGAAAAAGAAAATTGATAGGACTTTGCATGCTTCTAGTGAACCTGTTGTTGACACACCTGAGAATCCCAATGATATCTCTATTTCTGATGCTGAAACACAATTTGGTAGTGAACATGAGCCTAGTGATAATGTTAATAATGATGTTCATGTTGATGCTCAACCTAGCAATGACAATGAAGTAGAGATTGAACCTGCTGTTGATCTTGATAACCCACAATAAAAAAACCAACGTTATGATAAGAGAGACTTTGTTGCTACGAAGCACGGTAAGGAAAGAGAACCATGGGTTCAGAAACCCATGCCTTTTCCTCCTAAACCATCCAAGAAAAAGGATGGTGAGGATTTTGAGCGCTTTGCTGAAATGATTAGACCTATCTTTCTGCGTATGCGTTTGACTGATATGCTTAAAATGAATCCTTATGCCAAATATATGAAAGATATTGTTACTAATAAAAGAAAGATACCGGAAGCTGAAATTTCCACCATGCTTGCTAATTACACTTTTAAGGGTGGAATACCTAAGAAACTACCGGAGTACCAACTATACCATGCTCCATTAAAAGAAACTATGTTAAAACTGCTTTATGTGATCTTGGAGCCGGTGTTAGTGTTATGCCTCCCTCTTTATATCGTAGACTTGATTTGAATAAGTTGACACCTACTGAAATATCTTTGCAAATGGCTGATAAATCAACTACTATACCTGTTGGTATTTGTGAGCATGTGCCTGTTGTGGTTGCAAATGTTACTACTTTAACGGACTTTGTTATTCTTGATATTCCCGAGGACGATAGTATGTCTATTATTCTTGGAAGACCCTTTTTGAATACTGCTGGGGCTGTTATTGATTGCACCAAAGGCAATGTCACTTTTCATGTTAATGGCAATGATCATACGGTACACTTCCCGAGGAAACAACCTCAAGTCCACAGTATTAACTCTATTGGAAAAATCATCAATTATTTTTGGAGGTTTTGAATTTCCTCTTCCTACTGTCAAGAAGAAATATGATATTCTTATTGTTGGGGACATGCATATCCCCATTGAGGTAACCTAGTGTTATTCGAAAATTCTCCAGTTTCATGCAATTCTGAATGAGTTTGTTAACAAGGCTTGATCAACCTTGTTAGTGGATTCCTTTTAATGAGCATGAGATGGATGAATTTAGAAAACACAACTCTCTATACCCTCTTTTTACTTTCTGTTACTTATATTAAATAAAGAAAAAATAGTAATTTTTGTGTGTTTTCTGAATTATCCGTGCAATAAAAAATACCCTGAAAATAAAAGTTCTCCAAATGCCCTGAAATTTAAATATGATTTTTTCTGGAATATTTGAGAATATTTGGCACTAAAAACACACCAGGGGGAGCAAGCACCTGGCCACGAGGGTGGAGGGCGCGACCCCTACCTCGTGGGCCCACTGTGGCTCCCCTCCACTTATTCCAGCTACCACACACTCCTTCTTCCTCCCACAAACATCACTAGCCAGCTCAGACCCGAGTCCAATCTCATATTGCTACCATTTTCGATCTCCTTGCTCAAAGCTCCATTCACAAAACTGCTTTGGGGGATTGTTCTTTGGTATGCGACTCCTCAAATGGTCCAATTAGTTTTTGTTCTAGTGCTTTATTCATTGCGTATTTTTGCTGCTTAGGTGACACTGTTCTTGAGCTTGCATGTCAAATTTATGTGGTCAAAAGTAGTTTTGATGCATGATATTGCCTCTAGGCACTTGTAGGAGTAGTTGCTATCAATATTGTTGAGTTTGGTTCACTTTTATTTTGAAGTTACTAAAATTTCAGAATTTTTTCAGAGGAAGAAATATGTTTAGGAAAATGTACCAAGGTGGTCCTTCAAGGAAGCAAGGACCGAGGCTCGCAATACGTGATGCCGATGATGAACCACCGAGGGAAGCTCAGGTGCGGGCTTGTGAATGGCCGTCAAAGGACTTTATGGATCGAGTAGGAATCAAGGAAGAATTTAACGCATATTTGCGTAATGCTAATCTTGAGAGCTTCGAGGCAGATAAGTGCTGCCAATACCACTATCTCACTGATTCCTTTGTGAGAAGGCAAAATGGAGATATGTTATAACCAGGAAGGAGGCGGACGAGTATAAGAGGAGGACGGAGACGGCCCGTCTCCAAGTGGCAGCTCATGAGGCAATAGCTGCTGCATCTCACCCCAGCTACAACTTTGGATACCTGCCAGGCCAGCCGTGACCATAGACCAACTTAGGACAAAAGCCTAAGCTTGGGGGAGTACGTATTTCTCACTGACATTACATTCATGTTCACACACTCATTGCTAGTTGTCGGTGCTCATACTTTTTCATTGTACCATCCATGCTAGTTTATTTTCCCTTTTTATGCTTTCTTCTTCTGTGTTTGATAAACCTTAAGAAAAACAAAAAAAATTGTAGCTTTTAATTAGTTTACTTTCCATGCTTGTAGTAGTTACTAAAAAGAAAACCCAAAAAGATTTCTCGTTCTTCTTTTGCTTGTTGGGAGCTTTCCCGTGTAAATAGTTTTATTTCTTTCTTGTTCTTTGGGGTCGATAGGAGAAGACCATAATGAAAATGTTAAGTGGCTCTTATATGCATTATTGTTGATCTAACAAAGAGCCTATATTACCTTATCTTCTCTCTTGAATTGAATGCTTGTAGATTCCATCTTAGTCTAATGCACGTGCACTATTATTATTATCCACACTATACGGCCATGCAAGTGAAAGGCAATAATGATGATTATATGATGAACTTATTGAGATGAGAAAAGCTGGTATGAACTCAACCTCTCTTGTTTTTGTAAATATGATTAGTTCTTGTTCCTGATTCATCCTATTATGTATAAACATGTTTGCAATGACAATTAGAGATTATAGTTGCTTATGTCATGCTTAATTAGCTAGGAGCTTATAATGGTTTACCTTGCATGCCAACATGCTATTAAAATGGTTGTGATGTGGTATGATAGGGTGGTATCCTCTTTTGAATAATTCGAGTGGCTTGACTTGACACATGTTCACGCATGTAGTTGAAACAAAATCAACATAGCCTTTACGATATTTATGTTCATGGTGCACTTTATCCAACTCATGCTTGCATTCGGTGTTGATTAATTTTAATGCATGTTCATGACTGTTGTCGCTCTCTAGCTGGTCGCTTCCCAGTCTTTTGCTAGCCTTCACTTGTACTAAGCGGGAATACTGCTTGTGCATCCAATCCCATAAACCCCAAAGTTATTCCATACGAGTCCACCATACCTACCAATATACGGTATCTACCTGCCGTTCCAAGTAAATTTGTATGTGCCAAACTCTAAACCTTCAAATAAACATTCTGTTTTGTATGCTCGAATAGCTCATGTATCAACTAGGGCTGTCTGTATCTTCCATGTTAGGCGGGTTATTCTCAAGAGGAGTGGACTCCGCTCCTCACTCACGAGAAAATGGTTGGTCACCGGGATGCCCAGTCCCATGCTTTATGCAAATCAAATCAAAATAACTGCAAATAAAACTCCCCCGGGACTGTTGTTAGTTGGAGGCACTCGTTGTTTCGAGCAAGCCATGGATTGATGCTTGTTGGTGGAGGGGGAGTATAAACTTTACCATTCTGTTTGGGAACCGCCTATAATGTGTGTAGCATGGAAGATATCGCCATCTCTCGGTTGTTATGTTCACAATGAAAGTATACCGCTCAAAATATTATTCATATCTATTTCAAAATCAAGCTCTGGCACCTCTACAAATCCCTGCTTCCCTCTGAAGGGCCTATCCATTTACTTTTATGTTGAGTCATCATCCTCTTATTAAAAAGCACCAGTTGGAGAGCACCACTGTCATTTCCATCCATTACTATTAGTTTACATTGAGTATAACTTGACCGGATCTCTTTTACCATGAATTACAATGTCTAGTCAGTCCTTGATCTTTAAAGGTGCTCTGCATTTATGTTTTGCGGTCTCGGAAAGGGCTAGCGAGATACCATCTTGTTATATCATATCATGATTGTTTTGAGAAAGTATTGTCATCCGAGATTTATTATTATTGCTCGCTAGTTGATTATGCCATTGATATGAGTAAACATGAGACCTAAATGTTATTGTGAATATGGTTAGTTCATAATCTTTGCTGAAAACTTGAATGCTGGCTTTACATATTTACAACAACAAGAGCAAACAAGTTTGTAAAAGTTTTTCTTTATCACTTTCAGTTTATCAACTGAATTGCTTTAGGACAAGGAAAGGTTTAAGCTTGGGGGAGTTGATACGTCTCCGTCGTATATACTTTTCCAAACACTTTTGCCCTTGTTTTGGACTCTAACTTGCATGCTTTGAATGAAACTAACCCGGTTGACGCTGTTTTCAGCAGAATTGCCATGGTATTATTTTTGTGCAGAAATAAAAGTCCACGGATTGACCTGAAAATCAACGGAGAATTATTATGAATATATAAAAAATAGTCGAAGGAAGATCCACGTCAGGGGGGCCTCCACCTGTCCACGAGGGTGGGGGCGCGCCTGCACCCCTGGGCGCGCCCCCTGCCTCGTGGGCCCCCTGACGCTCCACCAACCTCAACCCTGACTCCATATATTCACTTTCGGGGAGAAAAAAACTAGGAAGAAGGATTCATCGCGTTTTACGATACAAAGCCGCCGCCAAGCCCTAAACTCTCTCGGCAGGGCTGATTTGGAGTCCGTTCGGAGCTCCGGAGAGGGGAATCCATCGCCATCATCATCATCAACCATTCTCCATCACCAATTTCATGATGCTCACCGCCGTGCATGAGTAATTGCATCGTAGGCTTGCTGGACGGTGATGGGTTGGATGAGATTTATCATGTAATCGAGTTAGTTTTGTTAGGGTTTGATCCCTAGTATCCACTATGTTCTGAGATTGATGTTGCTATGACTTTGCTATGCTTAATGCTTGCCACTAGGGCCCGAGTGCCATGATTTCAGATCTGAACCTATTATGTTTTTATCAATATATGAGAGTTCTTGATCCTATCTTGCAAGTCTATAGTCACCTACTATGTGTTATGATCCGGCAACCCCGAAGTGACAATAATCGGGACCACTCCCGGTGATGACCGTAGTTTGAGGAGTTCATGTATTCACTATGTGTTAATGCTTTGTTCCGGTACTCTATTAAAAGGAGGCCTTAATATCCCTTAGTTTCCAATAGGACCCCGCTGCCACGGGAGGGTAGGACAAAAGATGTCATGAAAGTTCTTTTCCATAAGCACGTATGACTATATTCGGAATACATGCCTACATTACATTGATGAATTGGAGCTAGTTCTGTGTCACCCTAGGTTATGACTGTTACATGATCGATCGCATCTGGCATAATTCTCCATCACCGATCCATTGCCTACGAGCTTTCCATATATTGTTCTTCGCTTATTTACTTTTCTGTTGCTATTGTTATCATCACTACAAAACATCAAAAATATTACTTTTGCTACCGTTACCTTTTACTACCGTTACCACTACTATCATATTACCTTTCTACTAAACACTTTACTGCAGATATTAAGTTTCCAGGTGTGGTTGAATTGACAACTCAGCTGCTAATACTTGAGAATATTCTTTGGCTCCCCTTGTGTCAAATCAATAAATTTGGGTTGAATACTCTACCCTCGAAAACTGTTGCGATCCCCTATACTTGTCGGTTATCAACTACCTAATAGACCCACTGTCAAACTCCTATAGCTAAGTGAGAGCAATAAAACCAAATAGTATGATTGTCTGGTTCGCCGCACTAACACCTCCTTCAAGGACCAAGACATCGGGTCAAGTGTAGTTATGTGCAATTCCGAACACCCCAGTAGCATCTACATGGGGCTGAAGCCGACGACTGGTAACTCTGAGATATAATAAACGGCCGCACAGGAGAATAAAAGCTTTTCATGAATGAATGAATGAATATCTTACAAAAAACTTCATTTATAACACAAATCCCTGGACAGTTTGAACTCTTTTATTTGAACACTATGTCCTTTGAGCACTGGCCCTCTATAAGGTGAGCACCTTTTAGCACGTCCTCAAAATAGCGCTCCCGTGTGCGGTGGGCCTTGCTTTCAGGAGGTCCCTCCACCGCCACCTTTTCGGCATTCATTTTCACTCAGTGCATCTTGACATGGTGTAACACCCCGGATGTAATTTACCTTATTTGTATTCCAACTCTTGCCATTTCCGGCACTAAGTTATTCTATTTTATCATTGTTGGGTTTTTGCCTCTGTGTGTTTTGTCCTTGTCATGCATCTCATATCATGTCATCATGTGCATTGCATTTGCATACGTGTTCGTCTCATGCATCCGAGCATTTTCCCCGTTGTCCGTTTTGCATTCCGGCGGTCCTATGTCCTCCGGTGTCCCTTTCTACCTCTTTTCGTGTGCGGGTGTCACACATTTTTGGATTGGACCGAGACTTGTCATGTGTCCTTGGTTCACTGCCGGTAGACCGCCTGTCAAGTTTCGTGCCATTTGGACTTCGTTTGATACTCCAACGGTTAACCGAGGGACCGAAAAGGCCTCGTGTGTGTTGCAGCCCAACACCCCTCCAAAGTGGCCCAAAACCCACCTAAACCCCTTCTATCATCTAGATCGTTCGATCACGATCGCGTGGCCGCAAACCGTGCTCAATTTGGAGCCTCCTAGCTCCTCCTACCTATAAAATAGCATCTCCCCCAAAAATTCCAGATCAAAAACAACCCTAACCTAGCTCCTCTTCCACCGCGCCGCACCGGACACGTCCGTTGCCGGCCGGGCAAGTCGCCGCCACCGTCCGCGACGAACCAGGGTGCGCCACGTGTCCCGGGCGGGTCCCCAGTTCGCTGATACGTCTCCAACGTATCTATAATTTTTGATTGCTCCATGCAATATTATCTACTGTTTTGGACTATATTGGGCTTTATTTTCCACTTTTATATTATTTTTGGGACTAACCTATTAACTGGAGGCCCAGCCCAGAATTGCTGTTTTTTTGCCTATTTCAGTGTTTCGGATAAACGGAATATCAACAGAGTCCAAACGGAATAAAATCTTCGGGAACGTGATTTTCTCACCGAACGTGATCCACGAGACTTGGACCCTGCTCCAAGGAACAAAAGAGGTGGTCACGAGGGTGGGGGGTGCCCCCCCTAGGGTGCGCCCCCTTCCTTGTGGGCCCCTTGTTGCTCCTCCGGCGTACTTCTTCCTCCTATATATACACACGTACCCCCAAACGATCAGAACAGGAGCCAAAAACCTAATTCCACCGCCGCAACTTTCTGTATCCACGAGATCCCATCTTGGGGCCTGTTCCAGAGCTCCACCGGAAGAGGGCCGTCATCACGGAGGGCTTCTACATCATCGTAGCCTCTCCGATGAAGTGTGAGTAGTTTACCTCAGACCTTCGGGTCCATAGTTATTAGCTAGATGGCTTCTTCTCTCTCTTTGAGTCTCAATACAAAGTTCTCCCCCTCTCTTGTGGAGATCTATTCGATGTAATCTTCTTTGCGGTGTGTTTGTTGAGACCGACGAATTGTGGGTTTATGATCAAGTCTATCTATGAATAATATTTGAATCTTCTCTGAATTCTTTTATGTATGATTGGTTATCTTTGCAAGTCTCTTCGAATTATCTGTTCGGTTTGGCCAACTAGATTGGTAGTTCTCGCCATGGGAGAAGTGCTTAGCTTTGGGTTCGATCTTGCGGTGTCCTTACCCAGTGACAGAAGGGGCAGCAAGGCACGTACTGTATCGTTGCCATCGAGGATAACAAGATGGGGTTTATTTCATATTGCATGAATTTATCTCTCTACATCATGTCATCTTGCTTAAGGCGTTACTCTATTTTTAAATTAATACTCTGGATGCATGCTGGATAGTGGTCGATGAGTGGAGTAATAGTAGTAGATGCAGAATTGTTTCGATCTACTTGTCACGGACGTGATGCCTATATACATGATCATGCCTAGATATTCTCATAACTATGCTCAATTCTGTCAATTGCTCAACAGTAATTTGTTCACCCACCGTAGAATACTTATGCTCTTGAGAGAAGCCACTAGTGAAACCTATGGCCCCCGGGTCTATTCTCATCATATCAATCTCCATTACTTTAATCTTGCTTTGCTTTTTACTTTGCTTTTACTTTTTACTTTGCATATTTATACCAAAAATACCAAAAGTACTATATCTATCAGATCTCACTCTCGTAAGTGACCGTGAAGGGCTTGGCAACCCCTAATCGCGTTGGTTGCGAGTAGCTATCGCTTTGTGCAGGTATGAGGGACTTGAGTGTGGGCTCCTACTGGATTGATACCTTGGTTCTCAAAAACTGAGGGAAATACTTACGCTACTCTGCTGCATCATCCCTTCCTCTTCGGGGAAAACCAACGCAAGCTCAAGATGTAGCAAGAAGGATTTCTGGTGCCGTTGCCGGGGAGTCTACGCAAAAAGTCAACATACCAAGTACCCATCACAATCCCTATCTCTCGCATTACATTATTTGCCATTTGCCTCTCGTTTTCCTCTCCCCCCCAATTCACCATTGCCGTTGTATTTGCCCTCTCTCTCCCTATCCTCCCTCTCTATTTGCCTCTTTTTGCCCGTTTGCTTTTTGTTTGCTCGTGTGTTAGATTGCTTGTTTGTCGCGATGGCTCAAGATACTACTAAATTGTGTGACTTCACCAATACCAACAATAATGATTTCCTTAGCACTCCGATTGCTCCTCTTACCGATGCTGAATCTTGTGAAATTAATACTGCTTTGTTGAATCTTGTTATCAAAGATCGATTCGCTGGCCTTCCTAGTGAAGATGCCGCTACTCATCTGAATAGCTTCGTTGATTTAAGTGATATGCAAAAGAAAAAAGATGTCAATAATGATGTTGTTAAATTGAAGTTATTTCCTTTTTCTCTTAGAGATCGTGCTAGAGCTTGGTTTTCGTCTTTGCCTAAGAATAGTATTGATTCATGGAACAAGTGCAAAGATGCTTTTATCTCTAAGTATTTTCCTCCAGCTAAGATCATCTCTCTTAGAAACGATATTATGAAATTTAAACAACTTGATCATGAACATGTTGCACAAGCTTAGGAGAGAATGAAATTAATGATACGTAATTGCCCTACTCATGGTTTGAATTGGTGGATGATTATACAAAAATTTTATGCCGGATTGAATTTTGCTTCTAGAAATCTTTTAGATTCGGCCGCGGGAGGCACTTTTATGGAAATCACTTTAGGAGATGCTACTAAGCTCCTAGATAATATTATGGTTAATTATTCTCAATGGCATACAGAAAGATCTTCTAATAAAAAGGTGCATGCGATAGAAGAAATTAATGTGTTGAGTGGAAAGATGGCTGAACTTATGAAATTATTTGCTACAAAGAGTGTTTCCTCCGATCCCTATGATATGCCTTTGTCTACTTTGATTGAGAATAACAATGAATCTATGGATGTGAATTTTGTTGGTAGGAATAATTTTGGTAACAATGCTTATAGAGGGAATTTTAATCCTAGGCCATATCCTAGTAATCCTTCTAATAATTATGGGAATTACTACAATAACTCTTATGGAAATTATAATAAGATACCCTCTGATTTTGAATCTAATATTTAAGAATTTATTTCTTCACAAAAGAATTTTAATGCTATGATTGAAGAAAAATTGCTTAAGATTGATGATTTGGCTAGGAACGTTGATAGAATTGCTCTTGATATTGATTCTTTGAAACGTAGATCTATTCCACCTAAGCATGATATCAATGAGTCTCTAAAAGCCATGAGAATTTCAATTGATGAGTGTAAGGAAAGAACCGCTAGGATGCGTGCTTCCAAAGATGCCTTTATTAAAGCGTGTTATTCCAATACCTATGAAAATCAAGATGAAGACCTAAACGTTATTAATGTGTCTCCTATTAAATCTTTATTTTGCAATATGAATCTTGATGAAACTGAATATGATCTTCCTTTACCTAGAAGGCGTTCTAAAAATTCGGAGTGTTTAGATCTTAATGATGAAATTGATGAAAGTGGGATTGAAAGAAATAAAAATCTAGATGTTGCTAAACCCACTATATTGGATTTAAAGGAATTTAATTATGAAAGTTTCTCTTTAATTGATTGTATTTCCTTGTTGCAATCCGTGCTAAATTCTCCACATGCTTATAGTCAAAATAAAGCCTTCACCGAACATATTGTCGATGCCTTGATGCAATCTTATGAAGAAAAACTTGAGTTGAAAGTTTCTATCCCTAGAAAACTCTATGATGAGTGGGAACCAACTATTAAAATTAAAATTAAAGATCATGAGTTTTATGCTTTGTGTGATTTGGGTGCTAGTGTCTCTACTATTCCCAAGACTTTGTGTGATCTACTAGATTTCCGTAACTTTGATGATCGCTCTCTAAACTTGCATCTTGCAGATTCCACTATTAAGAAACCTATGGGAAGGATTAATGATGTTCTTATTGTTTCAAATAGGAATTATGTGCCCATAGATTTCATTGTTCTTGATATAGATTGCAATCCTTCTTGCCCAATTATTCTTGGTAGACCTTTCCTTAGAACGGTTGGTGCGATTATTGATATGAAGGAAGGGAATATTAGATTTCAATTTCCATTAAAAAGGGCATGGAACACTTTCCAAGAAAGAAAATAAAATTACCATATGAAACTATCATGAGAGCCACTTATGGATTGCCTACCAAAGATGGCAATACCTAGATCTATCCTCGCTTTTATGCCTAGCTAGGGGCGTTAAACGATAGCGCTTGTTGGGAGGCAACCCAATTTTATTTCTATTCCTTGCCTTTTGCTCCTGTTTATTAATAAATAAATTATTTATCCTATGTTTTGGTTGTGTTTTTTTGTGTTTAATTAGTGTTTGTGACAAGTAGAACCGTTGGGAAGACTTGGGGAAAGTCTTGTTGAACTTGCTGTAAAAAACAGAAACTTTAGCGCTCACGAGAACTGCTGTCATTTTTATTTGAAGAGTGATATTTAGTTAATTATTTTTGCAGATGATTAATAGGTAAATTCCTCACGTCCATCAATTTATTGTAGAATTTTTGGGGTTCCAGATCTTGCGCTAGCTACAGATTACTACAGACTGTTCTGTTTTTGACAGATTCTGTTTTTCGTGTGTTGTTTGCTTATTTTGATGAATCTATGGCTAGTAAAATAGTTTATAATCGATATAGAAGTTGGAATACAGTAGGTTTAACACCAATATAAATAAAGAATGAGTTCATTACAGTACCTTGAAGTGGTCTTTTGTTTTCTTTCGCTAACGGAGCTCACGAGTTTTCTATTTTGAGTTTTGTGCTGTGAAGTTTTCAAGTTTTGGGTGAATTCTTTTGATGGATCATGGAACAAGGAGTGGCTAGAGACTAAGCATGGGGATGCCCATGGCACCCCCAAGATAATCGAAGGATACCAAGAAGTCAAAGCTTGGGGATGCCCCGGAAGGCATCCCCTCTTTCGTCCACTTCCATCATTAATTTACTTGGAACTATATTTTTATTCACCAACATGATATGTGTTTTGCTTGGAGCGTCTTGTATTATTTGTGTCTTTGTGTCTTAGTATGCCACAATCATCCTTGCTATATACACCTTTTGTGAGAGCCATACATGAATTAAAATTTGATAGAATACTCTATGTGCTTCACTTATATCTTTTGAGCGTTATAATTTTGCTCTATGTGCTTCACTTATATCTTTTGAGCTAAGTAGTTTTGCTCTATGTGCTTCACTTATATCTTTTGAGCTAGATAGTTTTGCTCTATTTGCTTCACTTAGATCTTTTAGAGCACGGTGGTGGATTCGTTTTAAAGAAACTATTGGTCTCTCATGCTTCACTTAAATTATTTTGAGAGTCTCTTAATAGCATGGTAACTTGCTTAATAATAATATGCTTGGTATTCAAGATTTGTGAAACTTTATTTTGAGTGTGTTGAATACTAAGAAAAGATTGAAGCATTATAATTGTTTTGAGATATGGAGGTGATAATATTAAAGTCATGCTAGTTGAGTAGTTGTGAATTTAAAGAATACTTGTGTTAAGGTTTGTGATTCCCGTAGCATGCACGTATGGTGAACCGTTATGTGATGAAGTCTGAGCATGATTTATTTATTGATTGTCTTCCTTATGAGTGGCGGTTGGGGACGAGCGATGGTCTTTTCCTACCAATCTATCCCCCTAGGAGCATGCGCGTAATACTTTGCTTTGATAACTTCTAGATTTTTGCAATAAGTATATGAGTTATTTATGACTAATGTTGAGTCCATGGATTATACGCACTCTCACCCTTCCACCTTTGCTAGCCTCTCTAATACTGCGCACCTTTCGCCGGTATCATACACCTACCATATACCTTCCTCAAAACAGCCACCATACCTACCTATTATGGCATTTCCATAGCCATTCTGAGATATATTGCCATGCAACTTTCCACCGTTCCGTTCATGACACATTTATCATTGTCATATTGCATATCCCGGTACACCACCGGATGCATTCACATAAAGTCATATTTTGTTCTAAGTATCGAGTTGTAATTGTTGAGTTATAAGAAAAATAAAAGTGTGATGATCATCATTATTAGAGCATCGTCCCAGTGAGGAAAGAACGATGGAGACTATGATTTCCCCATAAGTCGGGATGAGACTCCGGACGAAAAATAAATAAATAAAAAGAGGCCAAAGAAGCCCAAATAAAAAGAGGCCATCAAAAAGAGAAAAGTCCCAAACAAAAAAATATAAAAAAATGATGAGAGAAAAAGAGACAAGGGAAAATGTTACTATCCTTTTACCACACTTGTGCTTCAAAGTAGCACCATGATCTTCATAATAGAGAGTCTCTCATGTTATCACTTTCATATACTAGTGGGAATTTTTCATTATAGAACTTGGCTTGTATATTCCAATAATGGGCTTCCTCAAAAAATTGCCCTAGGTCTTCATGAGCAAGCAAGTTGGATGCACACCCACTTAGTTTCTTTTTGAGCTTTCATATACTTATAGCTCTAGTGCATCCGTTGCATGGCAATCCCTACTCACTCACATTGATATATATTGATGGGCATCTCCATAGCCCGTCGATACGCCTAGTTGATGTGAGACCATCTTCTCCTTTTTGTCTTCTCCACAACCACCATTCTATTCCACCTATAGTGCTATATCCATGGCTCACGCTCATGTATTGCGTGAAGATTGAAAAAGTTTTGAAAAAGTTAAAGTATGAAACAATTGCTTGGCTTGTCATCGGGGTTGTGCATCATTTAAATACTTTGTGCAGTGAAGATGGAGCATAGCCAGACTATATGATTTTGTAGGGATAACTTTCTTTGGCCATGTTATTTTGAGAAGACATAATTGCTTTATTAGTATGCTTGAAGTATTATTATTTTTTATGTCAATATAAACTTTTGTCTTGAATCTTTCTAATCTGAATATTCATACCACAATTAAGAAGATTTACATTGAAATTATGCCAAGTAGCACTCCGCATCAAAAATTCTCTTTTTATCATTTACCTACTCAAGGACGAGCAGGAATTAAGCTTGGGGATGCCTGATACGTCTCCAACGTATCTATAATTTTTGATTGCTCCATGCTATATTATCTAAGGTTTTGGACTATATTGGGCTTTATTTTCCACTTTTATATTATTTTTGGGACTAACCTATTAACCGGAGGCCCAGCCCAGAATTGCTGTTTTTTGCCTATTTCAGTGTTTCGGATAAACGGAATATCAAACGGAGTCCAAACGGAATAAAATCTTCGGGAACGTGATTTTCTCACCGAACGTGATCCAGGAGACTTGGACCCTGCTCCAAGGAACAAAAGAGGCAGTCACGAGGGCGGGGGGCGCGCCCCCCTTCCTCGTGGGCCCCTCATTGCTCCTCCGGCGTACTTCTTCCTCCTATATATACACACGTACCCCCAAACGATCAGAACAAGAGCCAAAAACCTAATTCCACCGCCGCAACTTTCTGTATCCACGAGATCCCATCTTGGGGCCTGTTCCGGAGCTCCGCCGAAAGAGGGCCGTCATCACGGAGGGCTTCTACATCATCATAGCCTCTCCGATGAAGTGTGAGTAGTTTACCTCAGACCTTCGGGTCCATAGTTAGTAGCTAGATGGCTTCTTATCTCTCTTTGAATCTCAATACAAAGTTCTCCCCCTCTCTTGTGGAGATCTATTCGATGTAATCTTCTTTTTGCGGTGTGTTTGTTGAGACCGATGAATTGTGGGTTTATGATCAAGTCTATCTATGAATAATATTTGAATCTTCTCTGAATTCTTTTATGTATGATTGGTTATATTTGCAAGTCTCTTCGAATTATCCATTTGGTTTGGCCAACTAGATTGGTAGTTCTTGCCATGGGAGAAGTGCTTAGCTTTGGGTTCGATCTTGCGGTGTCCTTACCCAGTAACAGAAGGGGCAGCAAGGCACGTATTGTATCGTTGCCATCGAGGATAAAAAGATGGGGTTTATTTCATATTGCATGAATTTATCTCTCTACATCATGTCATCTTGCGTAAGGCATTACTCTATTTTTAACTTAATACTCTAGATGCATGCTGGATAGCGGTCGATGAGTGGAGTAATAGTAATAGATGCAGAATCGTTTCGATCTACTTGTCACGGACGTGATGCCTATATACATGATCATGCCTAGATATTCTCATAACTATGCTCAATTCTGTCAATTGCTCAACAGTAATTTGTTCACCCACCGTAGAATACTTATGCTCTTGAGAGAAGCCACTAGTGAAACCTATGGCCCTCGGGTCTATTCTCATCATATCAATCTCCATTACTTTAATCTTGCTTTGCTTTTACTTTTTACTTTGCATCTTTATACCAAAAATACCAAAAGTATTATATCTATCAGATCTCACTCTCGTAAGTGACCGTGAAGGGCTTGACAACCCCTAATCACGTTGGTTGCGAGTAGCTATCGCTTTGTGCAGGTACGAGGGACTTGAGCGTGGGCTCCTACTGGATTGATACCTTGGTTCTCAAAAACTGAGGGAAATACTTACGCTACTCTCCTGCATCATCCCTTCCTCTTCGGGGAAAACCAACGCAAGCTCAAGAAGTAGCATTCGCCGCCGCCGCCAGGGCCCGCGGGGCCCGTCAGCGGCCCTCCTCGGCCCGCTGCACCGCGCCGCCCTCGCCTCCTCTTCCCCGCGGCCGAGCCCGCCTGACGCCGCACTCCGCCGCCATCGCCGCCGACTCGCCGCGCACCGCCGCCCAAAGCTCCGGCGCCGCCCGCCCGGCCACGCCTCGCCGCCCCATCCTCGCGGCCACCTCCGCCGACCTCCTCCCGCGCCGCTCCGGTCGTCCCCCTCGTCGCCGACGTACTCCCCGTCCTCCTCGAGCTCCAACTCCGGTGACCTCGTCCCTGTTCCGGCGAGACCTCGAACCACGTGGAAATCAGGCCAGATCTGGATCCAATTATCCTCGGTTGACTTTTTCATCCCTAACCCTAGTTATTTTTTGCAATCTTTGACATGCCATAACTCTGCATCCGTAGCTCTGATTCGTGCGTGTAGCATATCAAAATGTTCGTCTCGACAAGTACATCATTTCATCTCATTGCATCATTTTCATTTGAGCTCATCTTGATGCCCGAAATGCTGTTGGAAGAGGGCTATGTGATGATTATGTCAGATTTGTTTCAGCAAATGGCCTTTTGTCATTTTTGCCATGATTAATGTGTGCATGCTATGATCCTGAGCTCTACATGTGTTTTGAAGAATGCCATGTCATCTTTACAGGGGTGTATGCCATGTATTTTTGTGATCTTTGTGGTGACTAGCACAAGAATGCAAAGTAGCTTACTCAATGATGCGAATTTCAGGGGCTTAGAATTTCACTAAGTCCTTATCCTGATATTGCTTTTATGCCATATGTTCATGTTGTTTCCTAGTGATCCGTGCCTCTTTTGAGGATGATTAGTAAGGATGTTTTGTTAATATTGTGATGCTCTATCCATCCATGTCTTTCTTTGCAATTATGGAGCAACCTATCTTGAGTCAATCGAGCTCTACTTTTTCTATAAAATGTTCCTGGCAGATTGTTAACTTGTTTAGCAATTTTGCCAAGCTTGTTGTTGTTGATCCGTGCATGCTATGTTGTTGTTCTTGCCATGTATAGCTTCTATGCCATGTCTTATTGCTGGGTGTATGCTTAGTTGGCCATGCAATGCCTCGTAATGAGTGTATCGAGATCGTAAACATGCCTACTCGTTGACTGTTTTGCATGCTCTAGTTTTTCACCAAGTCTGAATCTGTTTATGTTTTTGCTATGTTCACATGCTTGCAATTGTATTTTCTGGTCCCTTTTGACTTATGGTCACTAAGGGATTTTTGTTATATGCTTAGAGTAGCTTCATGACATGCCTTGCTTTGCCATGATATGTTCCTGTAGCATATAGTTATCATGCTCTAAACATTGCTTCCTGATGATAAATTCCTGATTTGTTGTTATTTCACTAAGTCTGAAACCTATTATCATTTGCACTTTTGTCATGCTTGTTTGAACCTGTTAATGAGTGATTTAGCCGTAGCACAGTGTTCATCTTTTGTCAAGCATCATGAGTGGATCCCTGCCATGTATTTTGTTGCTATGTTTGGGTGCAGTAGCATGTCGTTCTTGTTGCATTTAGGAGGCTACTTATTGTTTATCGCAGACCGGTGCCATATTTGTTTTGCTTGCCATTTTCAAACCATGCATCCGATTCTGGTGATCTTTATATCGATTTTGACCGAAATCACCTCACCTTTCCAGTGGCACTCTTGGTTTTCCATGTTGAGTCCAGGTTCAATCCTTCTTTTCCAAACCTTGCATATGCATCACATATCGCATCCCGCATATCATACCATGTTTGCATCATGTTGCTTGAGCATTGCATGTGGTTGATTGTGTTCCCTTTTGCTTGTTGTTCTTGTTTGGGTAGAGCCGGGAGACGAGTTCGTGAACGAGGAGCCCGTTGAGTACGCTTACGAGGATCAAGGCAACTCTGAGAACTTTGCAGGCAAGATTACCATACCCTCAAAATCACTTCTATCTTTGCTTGCTAGATGCTCGCTCTTTTGCTATGCCTATGCTACGATGCCTACCACTTGCTTATCATGCCTCCCATATTGCCATGTCAAACCTCTAACTCACCTTGTCCTAGCAAATCATTGTTTGGCTATGTTACCGCTTTGCTCAGCCCCTCTTATAGCGTTGCTAGTTGCAGGTGAAGATTGGAGATCGTTCCTTGTTGGAACATGTTTATTGTTGGGATATCACAATATTATCTTGTTTATCTTGATGTACCTATATACTTGGTAAAGGGTGGAAGGCTCGGCCTTATGCCTAGTGTTTTGTTCCACTCTTGCCGCCCTAGTTTCCGTCATATCGGTGTTATGTTCCCGGATTTTTGCGTTCCTTACACGGTTGGGTTATAATGGGAACCCCTTGACAGTTCGCCTTGAATAAAACTCTTCTAGCAATGCCCAACATTGGTTTTACCATTTGCCACCTAGCCTTTTTCCCTTGGGTTTCGTGGACTCAAGGGTCATCTTTATTTTAACCCCCCCCCCCCCGGGCCAGTGCTTCTCTAAGAATTGGTCCAACTGAGCGATGTCTGGGGCTACCGGGGGCAACTCTGGGCTAGCCTACCCGACATCTTGCTCATTCGGTGTGCCCTGAGAACGAGATATGTGCAGCTCCTATCGGGATTTGTCGGCACATCTGGGTGGTGTTGCTGGTTTAGTTTTACCATTGTTGAGGATGTCTTGTAACCGGGATGCCGAGCCTGATCGGATTGTCTTGGGAGAAGGAATATCCTTCGTTGACCGCGAGAGCTTGTGATGGGCTAAGTTGGGACTCCCCTGCAGGGATTTGAACTTTCGAAAGTCGTGCCCGTGGTTATGGGCAGATGGGAATTTGTTAATGTCCGGTTGTAGATAACCTGAAACTTAACTTAATTAAAATGCACCGACCGCGTGTGTAACCGTGATGGTCTCTTCTCGGCGGAGTCCGGGAAGTGAACACGGTGTTGGAGTAATGTTTGACATAGGTTGTTCTAGGATCACTTCTTGATCATAGTTGTTCGACCGTGCTTTTGCCTTCTCTTCTCGCTCTCTTTTGCGAATATGTTAGCCACCATATATGCTAGTCGCTTGCTGCAGCTCCACATCATACCTTTACCTTACCTATAGGCTTAAATAGTCTTGATCGCGAGGGTGTGAGATTGCTGAGTCCCCGTGACTCACAGATTTCCTTCCAAAACCAGATGCAGGGACCGATGATACCGTTCCAGATGATATGATCGAGCTCAAGTGGGAGTTCGATGAAGACTCTCGTCGTTACTACGTGTCTTTCCCAGATGATCAGTAGTGGTGCCCAGTTGGGGCGATCGGGGAGTTTGTCGCATTTGGGGGTTGATCTTCATTTTGGTTCCGTAGTCAGACCCTAAGTGTATTGAATGAATGTAATGTCTTATTTATGTAATTGTGTGATGTGGCGAGTGTAAGCCAACTATGTACCTTTCCCCTTTATTTATTTACATGGGTTGTTGTGAAGATTACCTCACTTGCGACATTGCTTTCAATGCGGTTATGCCTCTAAGTCGTGCTTCAACACGTGGGAGATATAGCTGCATCGAGGGCGTTACACACAGGCGAAAGCCATACGCGCTCCTTCCATGCAAGACCACCTCTTGACAGCGTCAATCCGGGGCAGCGCATTGACGAGACGCCGCACGAGGCCGAAGTAGCTGCCTGGAACGGCTTCAGTGGGCCACAACCGGACTATGACGTCCTTCATGGCCATGCTGGACATCTTGTGTAGCTCCGCCCATTGTGCCATCTGGTCATTTAGCAGTAAGGGACGTTCCTGCTCCACAAACTGCGACCAGAAGAGCTTCTCCGACTCGTACCCCTCCTGGTCCTGGAAGAATTGGGCGGCGTCCATAGCACTCATCGGCCGATCCACATATGCGTCTGGAGAACTCCACAGTCGATTAAGCAAGGCATACTTCCAGTCCCCAAATTTTGCCTGTAAAAGAAAAGGCTTACCAGCCACTATCTGACCGGCTTGACGGATTTCCTCGCGTGCTGCGCGGGATTCAGACCGTGCTTCCGAAGAATCTTGAAGGGCCTTGGCAAGTTCGGTCACCTTCGCTTTGTTTTCCGTTTCCAGGGACTCGCACTTGGCGGCAGTCTCCTTGAGCTTCTGCTCCACCTCAGTCACCCGTTCCTCCAAGGGGCGCCGAGCGGCATCTTAGGCCGTTACGTCCGCAATCGCCTTATCAGCAGCCGCCTGGCTTACCCTTACCTGCTCCTTGGCTTGAGCAAGCTCACTCCTAAGGGTCTCCACTGCGGCGGCACCATCTGTACAACCATGCATAGTAAAACTCTTCAACTTCCACAAAAGCACAGAAACAAGCATACAACAAGATGTATCTTATACCTTGCGCTTGGTCGAGCCACGTGTTAACAAGGACTAGATCCTCATCGGCTCGCTCCAGTTTTCGTTTGAGTTCGGAAATCTCCGCTGACTGGGCAGTCGCCGCTAACAGAGAGGCATGTTTTGAAATTCAAATAAAATAGCATGTTACCGCCTAACAACTGATTATCGATCCTCTGCTCACTTTTCTTTTAGAAACCGAACAGAGTCTCAGGGGCTACTATCTATACACAGGCATTCTTTTAAAATATAATGTAAAACACATACCTCAAAGCCTCTTAAAAGGCTGGTGTAGGCTTCGCTCAGTCCGTTTTTCACGGACTGAACCTTTTCAATCACCATACCCATAAGGGTACGATGTTCTTCCATAATGGTAGCGCTTTGAAGCGCTCTCACCAAAGTGTCTGGTGCCTCCGCATTGACAGAGGTCACCGTTATAGTAGGCGCGCCCCCTTCTCATGGAGAGGGTTGCTCCTCTGACTCCGAAACCGTGTGGGTTTCTGGAATGACATTTGGTTGGGTGCCAAACTGGACATGGCCCCCGTCTCCTGTCTCCATGGGGGTCGGTTCCCCCATGTTCTTGGCAGCCTTCGGCATCTCTCCCTGTTCCAGAAGGGTCCTTTGGGACGACACCTCGATGTTATCCGCGGTAATGGGGGAGGAAGCTGGTGGAGGCGACTCGCTCTCCATCATGTTCGGACCTAGAGAATTCCCGGAAGAGGAGGATCGCTGGGGAAGGACCTTAACCGGACTGCAGCATACGATTTAAATGCATTACAACTATAAGCCAGAAAAACCATACATATATATATATATACATGTGAGTACATACGATCCGGCCAGGGGCTTCGGCCTGGGGCGCCACTCATCGGCGTCCGACTCAGAGTCATCCGTAAGGGAGGTCGTCCCTTTCTTGGACACTTCCGCCTCTAGATCGGCGGAAGCTGCCCTCTTCTTCTTCTTCTCCCCCCCTTGGGTGGGGGATCGCTCTCTTCCTCCTCCTCTTCCTCTTCGTCAGGGGAGGAGAGAGTTTCGGTGTCTTCGGACACTACGTCTGAGGCGCCTTTACGGCGGAGGCCACTCTTGGCCTCCTTGGCCTTCTTTTCTAGCGCCTGGTACGGCGCCGGGACTAGCATCCTCGTCAACAGAGGAATAGCTTCGTCTTCAGGCAGTGGAGCCGGACAGTGAATCCGCCCCGCTTTCCTTGTCCAGCCCTGCAAAAGAAAATGGAAAGTTTAGTGTGCTCCTTGGGCTCGCAAGGTAATGTTATCAAAGAACTTACGGGGGTCGTGGCGTGGGTGCTGTCGTAGCCAAGGTCTTCATTTGTCTCTGGCCATGACTTCTGGTTCTTGAAGAGCAGCTTCCACATGTCTTCGTGCTTCATGCCAAAGAACCGCTGCAGGGTCCGGGGACCGGCCGGGTCGAACTTCCACATGGGCTCTTGACACGCCTGACAGGGGAGTATCCGGCGGAAGAGCATCACTTGTATCACATTGGCGAGGCTGGTATTTTTATCTACCATGCTCTTGATGCACTTCTCCAGCATCGTTACCTCATTAGACGATGCCCAGTCCAGGCCCTTGTTGAGCCAGGATGTTAGCCGCATTGGGGGCCCGGACTTGAACTCCATGGAAGAAGCCCATGTGGAGTCACGGGGCTCCGTAACATAGAACCACCCTTGTTGCCATCCCTTCACGGTCTCCATGAAGGTGTCCTTGGGCCAAGTGACATTGGGCAGTTTGCTCACCATAGCGCCAACGCAATCTGCATGCTGACCATCCACCACTTTCGGCTTCACATTCAAGACCTTGAGCCATAGGCCGAAGTGGGGGGAAACACGGAGGAAGGCCTCGCATATGACGATGAACGCCGAAATGCCAAGGAAAGAATTCGGAGCTAGATCATGAAAATCTAACCCTTAGTAGAACATGAGGTCGCGGAGGAAAGGATGAAGGGGAAACCCCAGTCCGCGAAGAAAATGAGGGATTGTAGGATCGAAAGTATGTCTAGAGGGGGGGTGATTAGACTACTTGACCAAATAAAAATCTAGCCTTTTCCCAATTTTAGTTCTTGGCAGATTTTAGCAACTTTGAACAAGTCAAGCAATCTTAACACAATTCAAGCAAGCATGCAAAGAGTATATGAGCAGCAGAAAGTAAAGCATGCAACTTGCAAGAATGTAAAGCGAAGGGTTTGGAGGATTCAAACGCAATTGGAGACACAGATGTTTTGTCGTGGTTCCGGTAGGTGGTGCTATCGTACATCCACGTTGATGGACACTTCAACCCACGAAGGGTAACGGTTGCGCGAGTCCACGGAGGGCTCCACCCACGAAGGGTCCACGAAGAAGCAACCTTGTCTATCCCACCATGGCCATCGCCCACGAAGGACTTGCCTCACTAGCGGTAGATCTTCACGAAGTAGGCGATCTCCTTGCCCTTACAAACTCCTTGGTTCAACTCCACAATCTTGTCGGAGGCTCCCAAGTGACACCTAGCCAATCTAGGAGACACCACTCTCCAACAAGTAACAAATGATAGTCTCCCCAACACTCAACTCTCTCTCACAGGATATGGATTTGGTGGAAAGAAGATTTGAGTGGAAAGCAACTTGGGGAAGGCTAGAGATCAAGATTCATATGGTAGGAATGGAATATCTTGGTCTCAACACAAGTGTAGGTGGTTCTCTCTCAGAAAATATAGGTTGGAAGTGTAGGTTTATTCTGATGGCTCTATCCATGAATGAAGAGGAGGTGGAGGGGTATATATAGCCTCCACACAAAATCTAAGCGTTACACATAACTTTCCAAACTCGGTGGGACCGAATGGTTAAACTCGGTCGGACCGATTCAGCAAAGCTAGTGACCGTTAGGGTTTTCGATGGGACCGACATGCAACTCGGTAGGACCGATATGATTAGGGTTAGGGCATAATGTAATCTCGGTGAGACCGATTTTGGTAATAAGCTAACCAGAGAGTTGGTCAGGTAAACTCGGTGGGACCGATCGCTCATCTTGGTGAGACCGAAACGTTACGAAGGGAAAACAGAGAGTTCACATTGCAATTTTGGTGGGACCAATCGCTCATCTCGGTGAGACCGAAATTTTACGAAGGGAAACAGAGAGATTACAATCTCATCTCGATGAGACTGAGATCCCTATCGGTGATACCGATTTTCCTAGGGTTTGTGACAGTGGCTATGACATTTGAAACTCGTTGGCGCCGGATAGAAAGAATCGGTGGGGCCGAGTTTGACATTTGGTTTAGGTCATATGTGGATGTGAGAAAGTAGTTGAGGGTTTTGGAGCATATCACTAAGCATTTTGAGCAAGAACCTCATTAAGCAACACCTCATCCCTCCTGGATAGTATTGGCTTTTCCTATAGACTCAATGTGATCTTGGATCACTAAAATAGAAAATGTAGAGTCTTGAGATTTGAGCTTGAGCCAATCCTTTGTCCTTAGCATTTTGAGGGGTCCACTATTCTCATCCATGCCATGCCAATCATTGAGCTTTCCTGAGATATTAATCTTGAAGTAGCATTAGCTCAATGAGCTATATGTTGTTAGGAATTACCAAAACCACCTAGGGACAATTGCACTTTCAGGGATGAACACTACCCTCTCGCCGGGCTTTGGAGTGGGGATGATCTGCTTTTTGGCTGGAAGCCGATGGGCGATTTCCTTGGCTAAATACCCCGCTTCCCGGAGTTCCTTGATGTTTCTCTCCGTGACGGAGGAGGCCGTCCACTTGCCCTGCGCTCCGGATCCGGACATGGCTGGAGTACTTTCTGGGAATGGAGTGGATCGAGGCTTGAGTGCTGGAGCTTGAGGGCAGATGGACTGGGGAACGGGAAGGCATGGGGTAAAAGGGGGGAATCTTATCTCAGTAAATACCATGCGTCCCCCACGAGCCTTAAAGCTCGCCTATTTTCAAGGGGTCGTGCGAAACGACACGGTTGGGTTGCCCATACCCGTATTGATGAGAATCCCGTAATAAGGGGGCACAATCTCTGCTTTGACAAGACATGTCGTCGGTGGTTGCGTCTCGAAACATGAAACGGGAAGTCGAAAAATGGTTTGAAATAATAGAATGGCCGGACGTAACGTCTCACCAGTGAAATCTTCGGAGGACGGAACTTATTTGTATTCTAATTCAGAGGTATGACTGTTGTCCAAAGCCGGATATATTACTGACGATCAACTGCTTTGAAGAATTTGGAGGAGGAACCCGTCTTGCAATGCCGAAGACAATATGTGCTCCGGACACATCGTCATTGAAGATTGGTTCAGGGGCTACTGAGGGAGTCCTGGATTATGGGGTCCTCGTGTGTCCGGGCTACGTGATGTGGGCCGGACACATGGGCCGTGAAGATACAAGATAGAAGGGCTTCCCTCGTATCCGGATGGGACTCTCCTTGACGTGGAAGGCAAGCTTAGTGTGCGGATGTGAATATTTCTTTCTCTGTAAACCGACTCTGTACAACCCTAGCCCCCTCCAGTGTCTATATAAACCGGAAGGATTTAGTCCGTATGGATAATGATAATCATACAGGCTAGACAATTAGGGTTTAGCCATTACGATCTCATGGTAGATCAACTCTTGTAACCCCTATACTCATCAAAGTAAATCAAGCAGGACATAGTGTAACGCCCTCGATGCGGCTATATCTCCCACATGTCGAAGCACGACTTAGAGGCATAACCGCATTGAAAGCAATGTCGCAAGTGAGGTAATCTTCACACAACCCATGTAATACATAAGGGAAAAGAGATACATAGTTGGCTTACAATCGCCACTTCACACAATACATGAATAAAGCATTACATCATCCCGATACAATCAAGGTCCGACTACGGAACCAAAATAAAAGAAGACTACCCCAAAAGCTACACAGATCCCCGATCCAACCCCAACTGGGCCCCACTACTGATCGACTAGAACGAAACAACACAAAGGACAAGATCTTCAAAGAGCTCCTCCTTGAGCTTGGTTGGGTCATCTGCACGGTATCCTCGGCACCTTCAAGCTGGTTTTGGAAGTATATGTGAGTCATGCGGACTTAGCAATCTCACACCCTCGCGATCAAGACTATTTAAGCTTATAGGTAGGGTAAAAGATATGAGGTGGAGCTGCAGCAAGCGACTAGCATATATGCTGGCTAACATACGCAAATGAGAGCGAGAAGAGAAAGCAAAGCACGTTCGAGAAAACTATGATCAAGAAGTGATCCTAGAACAACCTACATCAAGCATAACTCCAACACCGTGTTCACTTCCCGGACTCCGCCGGAAAGAGACCATCACGGCTACACACGCGGTTGATGCATTTTAATTAACTTAGGTTTCAGGTTTTCTACAACCGGACATTAACAAATTCCCATCTGCCATAACCGTGGGCACGGCTTTCGAAAGTTCAAATCCCTACAGGGGTGTCCCAACTTAGCCCATCACAAGCTCTCACGGTCAATGAAGGATATTCCTTCTCCCAAGACAATCCGATCAGACTCGGCATCCCGGTTACAAGACATCCTCGACAATGGTAAAACAAGTCCAGCAACACCGCCCGAATGTGCCAACAAATCCCGATAGGAGCTGCACATATCTCGTTCTCAGGGCACACTCAGATGAGACATCCTACGAGTAAAACAAACCCTCAAATTGCCCCGAGGTGGCCCCGCGGTCTACTCGGTCGGACCAACACTCAGAGGAGCACTGGCCAGGGGGGTTTAAATAAAGATGACCCTTAAGTCCGCGGAACCCATGGGAAAAAGAGGCTTGGTGGCGAATGGTAAAACCAAGGTTGGGCATTGCTGGAGGAGTTTTATTCAAGGCGAACTGTCAAGCGGTTCCCATTATAACCCAACTGTGTAAGGAACGCAAAATCCGGGAACATAACACCGATATGACGGAAACTAGGGCGGCAAGAGTGGAACAAAACACTAGGCATAAGGCCGGGCCTTCCACCCTTTACCAAGTATATAGATGCATTAATTAAATAAGAGATATTGTGATATCCCAACAATAATCATGTTCCAACAAGGAACAAACTCCAAACTTCACCTGCAACTAACAACGCTATAAGAGGGGCTGAGCAAAGCGGTAACATAGCCAAACAACGGTTTGCTAGGACAAGGTGGGTTAGAGGCTTGGCTTAGCAACATGGGAGGCATGATAAGCAAGTGGTAGGTATCGCAGCATAGGCATAGCAAAAGAGCGAGCAACTAGCAAGCAAATATAGAAGTGATTTCGAGGGTATGGTCATCTTGCCTGAGATCCCGCAAGGAAGAAGAACGAGTCCATGAGGAAGAAAAACGGAAGTAGTCGAACGAATCCTCACAAACGCAACATTATCGGAACCAACCCGAAGAAACAACAACAGAAAGAAGCAAACGACATAGTAAACAACCGCCACATAAACATGGCATGATATGCGGGATGCGGTATGTGATGCATATGCATGATTTGAAAAGGAATGATTGAACTTGTCCTCAAATTGGAAATCCAAGAGTGCCACTAGAAAGGTGAGGTGATTTAGGTCGAAATCGATATAAAGATCACCGGAATCGGATGCACGGTTTGGAAATGGCAAGCAAAACAAATATGGCACCGGTCTGCGATTAACAGCAAGTAGCCTTCTAAATGCATCAAGAACAACATGCTACAGCACTCCAACATGATAACAAAATACATGGCAGGGATCCACTGATGATGCTTGAGAAAAGATGAACACTGAGCTATGGCTAATTCACTCATTAACAGGTTCAAACAAGCATGGCAAAAGTGCAAATGATAACAGGTTTCGAACTTGGTGAAATTAACAGCATGTCAGGAATTTATCATCAGGAAGCAAAGTTTAGAGCATGCAAACTACATGTTACAGCAACATATCATGGCAAATAAATACATTACATGAAGCTACTCAAAGCATGTAACAAAAGTCCCTTAGTGACCATGAGCCAAAAGGGATCAGAAAATACAATTGCAAGCATGTGAACATAGCAAAAACATAAACAGATTCAGACTTAGTGAAAAACTGGAGCATGCAAAACAGTTAACAAGTAGGCATGTTTACGAGCTCGATGCACTCACTACAAAGCATGGCATGATAATCTAAGCATACACCCATCACGAAGACATGGCATAGGAGCTAGAAATGGCAAGAACAACAACATAGCATGCATGGATGAACAACAATAAGCTCGGCAAAATTGCTAAACATGTTAACAATCTGCCAGGAACATATTATAGCAAAAGTAGAACTCGATTGACTCAAGCTAGGGTGCTCCATAATTGCAAACAAAGACATGGATGAATAGAACTCAACATTATCTACAAAACATCCTTACTGATCATGCTCAAAAGAGGCACGGATCACTAGGAAACAACATGAACATATGGCATAAAAATAATGACAGGGCAAGGACTTAGAGAAATTCTAAGTCCCTGAAATCAGCATCATTGAGTAAGCTACTTTGCATGCTTGTGCTAGTCACCACAAAGATCACAAAAATACATGGCTTACACCCCTGTAAAGTTAACATGGCATTCCACAAAACACATGTAGAGCTCAAGATCATAGCATTCACACATTAATCATGGAAAAAATGACAAAAGTGCATTTGCTGAAACAGATCTGAAACTATCATCACATAGCTCTCTTCCAACAGCATTTCGGGCATCAAGATGAGCTCCAATGAAAATGATGCAATGCGATGAAATGATGTACTCGTCGAGACGAACATTTTCATATGCTACACGCACGAATCAGAGCAACGGGTGTAGAGTTATAATGCAATGAAAATGCATAAAAATTACTGGGACTTAGTCGAAAATTAGACCTCTCCGAGAAAGTCAACAGGACGGAGCGGTGCGGGACGGCTCGGTGCAGATCTGAGACGGGGCGTGTTTGGATGGGAAAGTGGTGGATCTGATCCATCTTGCCGGGATCCGGCGACGAGGCGTCCGGCGATGGCAACTCCGGCGAGCGGCGCAACTCCGGCGAAGGAACGGCGGCGAGGCACTCCGGCTCCGGGGCGAGGGAAGGCCGGCGAGATCCCGGGCGGCGGTCGGGCGAAGGCGGCGGCACACGCGGCAGGAGGAGGCGGCGCGGTGGCGAAGAAGCCGGCCGGGCGGCGGAGATGGCGTCGGCGAGCGGGATCCGCGGGTGGTGGCAGGAGGCGACCGACGCGGCAGCGGCGGGAGGCACCACACCTCGAACACGGTCAGGCGCGGGCGGAGCGGGCTGACGGCGGCGGAGATCCGGGCTCGCACGGGCCCAATCCGGGCCCTGCGGGTCGCGCGGTGGAGGGACGGCGGGGACGGCGACGTGGCAGCGCGCGAGTGGAGGGATACGGCGGCGGGGTGACGTGGCGGATTCCTATTGGCCGGAGTGAGGTGGCCGGTGGACGCGTCCGGCGCAGACGGACATGTCCGACGGCGCGGAGGGAAGTTAGGGTAGGGTTTGTACCACGAATATTTCAGAGAGGATCACATATATATAGGTAGAGGGAGGTAGGAGAGTACAAATGAGGTGCGGTTTGCGGCCACGCGATCGTGATCGAATGGCCTAGATGATGGAGGAGGTTTAGGTGGGTTTTGGGCCACTTTGGAGGGGTGTTGGGCTGCAACACACACGAGCTCTTTTCGGTTCCTCGGTTAACTGTTGAAGTATCAAACGAAGTCTAAATGTCACGAAACTTGACAGGCGGTCTACCGGTAGTAAACCAAGTCCGCATGACAAGTCTCGGTCCAATCCGAGAACGTTTAACATCCGCACACGAAAAGAGGTAGAAAGGGACACCGGAGGACATAGGAGCGCCGGATTGCAAAACGGACAACGGGGAAAATGCTCGGATGCAAGAGACAAACATGTATGCAAATGAAATACACATGATGACATGATATGACATGCATGACACGCAAGCAATGACAAGGCAACAACAGCGAATAACTGGAGGACACCTGCCACCTCGGTCTCGGGGCGTTACAAAAAAAATTAGTGAAATTTCAGAAGAGAAGAGTCAAAACTCTACGTCAGGATGCCTCACCAGAGCGACGAAGGGACTGAGGAGTAAAAGAATCCTACTCTATGATATATATAATCCTAAATGACTCAAAACATTTTTCTAGACTCAACAATGCCAGCGATTCGATCAAGCAGGGGGGGCTCCTAAGTCAGGGTAGGCTCTGATTACCAACTTGTAACGCCCTCGATGCGGCTATATCTCCCACGTGTCGAAGCACGACTTAGAGGCATAACCGCATTGAAAGCAATGTCGCAAGTGAGGTAATCTTCACACAACCCATGTAATACATAAGGGAAAAGAGATACATAGTTGGCTTACAATCGCCACTTCACACAATACATGAATAAAGCATTACATCATCCCGATACAATCAAGGTCCGACTACGGAACCAAAATAAAAGAAGACTACGCCAAAAGCTACACAGATCCCCGATCCAACCCCAACTGGGCCCCACTACTGATCGACCAGAACGAAACAACACAAAGGACAAGATCTTCAAAGAGCTCCTCCTTGAGCTTGGTTGCGTCATCTGCACGGTATCCTCGGCACCTTCAAGCTGGTTTTGGAAGTATATGTGAGTCACGCGGACTTAGCAATCTCACACCCTCGCGATCAAGACTATTTAAGCTTATAGGTAGGGTAAAAGATGTGAGGTGGAGCTGCAGCAAGCGACTAGCATATATGCTGGCTAACATACGCAAATGAGAGCGAGAAGAGAAGGCAAAGCACGTTCGAGAAAACTATGGTCAAGAAGTGATCCTAGAACAACCTACGTCAAGCATAACTCCAACACCGTGTTCACTTCCCGGACTCCGCCGGAAAGAGACCATCACAGCTACACACGCGGTTGATGCATTTTAATTAACTTAGGTTTCAGGTTTTCTACAACCGGACATTAACAAATTCCCATCTGCCATAACCGCGGGCACGGCTTTTGAAAGTTCAAATCCCTGCAGGGGTGTCCCAACTTAGCCCATCACAAGCTCTCACGGTCAATGAAGGATATTCCTTCTCCCAAGACAATCCGATCAGACTCGGCATCCCGGTTACAAGACATCCTCGACAATGGTAAAACAAGTCCAGCAACACCGCCCGAATGTGCCGACAAATCCCGATAGGAGCTGCACATATCTCGTTCTCAGGGCACACTCAGATGAGACATCCTACGAGTAAAACAAACCCTCAAATTGCCCCAAGGTGGCCCCGCAGTCTACTCGGTCGGACCAACACTCAGAGGAGCACTGGCCCAGGGGGGTTTAAATAAAGATGACCCTTAAGTCCGCGGAACCCAAGGGAAAAAGAGGCTTGGTGGCGAATGGTAAAACCAAGGTTGGGCATTGCTGGAGGAGTTTTATTCAAGGCGAACTGTCAAGGGGTTCCCATTATAACCCAACCATGTAAGGAACGCAAAATCCGGGAACATAACACCGATATGACGGAAACTAGGGCGGCAAGAGTGGAACAAAACACTAGGCATAAGGCCGGGCCTTCCACCCTTTACCAAGTATATAGATGCATTAATTAAATAAGAGATATTGTGATATCCCAACAATAATCATGTTCCAACAAGGAACAAACTCCAAACTTCACCTGCAACTAACAACGCTATAAGAGGGGCTGAGCAAAGCGGTAACATAGCCAAACAACGGTTTGCTAGGACAAGGTGGGTTAGAGGGTTGGCTTAGCAACATGGGAGGCATGATAAGAAAGTGGTAGGTATCGCAGCATAGGCATAGCAAAAGAGCGAGCAACTAGCAAGCAAATATAGAAGTGATTTCGAGGGTATGGTCATCTTGCCTGAGATCCCGCAAGGAAGAAGAACGAGTCCATGAGGAAGACAAACGGAAGTAGTCGAACGAATCCTCACAAACGCAACGTTATCGGAACCAACCCGAAGAAACAACAATAGAAAGAAGCAAACGACATAGTAAACAACCGCCACATAAACATGGCATGATATGCGGGATGCGGTATGTGATGCATATGCATGGTTTGAAAAGGAATGATTGAACTTGGCCTCAAATTGGAAATCCAATAGTGCCACTGGAAAGGTGAGGTGATTTAGGTTGAAATCGATATAAAGATCACCGGAATCGGATGCACGGTTTGGAAATGGCAAGCAAAACAAATATGGCACCGGTCTGCGATTAACAGCAAGTAGCCTTCTAAATGCATCAAGAACAACATGCTACAGCACTCCAACATGATAACAAAATACATGGCAGGGATCCACTCATGATGCTTGATAAAAGATGAACACTGAGCTACGGCTAATTCACTCATTAACAGGTTCAAACAAGCATGGCAAAAGTGCAAACCATAACAGGTTTCGAACTTGGTGAAATTAACAGCATGTCAGGAATTTATCATCAGGAAGCAAAGTTTAGAGCATGCAAACTACATGTTACAGCAACATATCATGGCAAAGAAATACATTACATGAAGCTACTCAAAGCATGTAACAAAAGTCCCTTAGTGACCATGAGCCAAAAGGGATCAGAAAATACAATTGCAAGCATGTGAACATAGCAAAAACATAAACAGATTCAGACTTAGTGAAAAACTGGAGCATGCAAAACAGTTAACAAGTAGGCATGTTTACGAGCTCGATGCACTCACTACAAAGCATGGCATGATAATCTAAGCATACACCCATCACGAAGACATGGCATAGGAGCTAGAAATGGCAATAACAACAACATAGCATGCACGGATGAACAACAATAAGCTCGGCAAAATTGCTAAACATGTTAACAATCTGCTAGGAACATATTATAGCAAAAGTAGAACTCGATTGACTCAAGCTAGGGTGCTCCATAATTGCAAACAAAGACATGGATGAATAGAACTCAACATTATCTACAAAACATCCTTACTGATCATGCTCAAAAGAGGCACGGATCACTAGGAAACAACATGAACATATGGCATAAAAATAATGACAGGGCAAGGACTTAGAGAAATTCTAAGTCCCTGAAATCAGCATCATTGAGTAAGCTACTTTGCATGCTTGTGCTAGTCACCACAAAGATCACAAAAATACATGGCTTACACCCCTGTAAAGTTAACATGGCATTCCACAAAACACATGTAGAGCTCAAGATCATAGCATGCACACATTAATCATGGAAAAAATGACAAAAGTGCATTTGCTGAAACAGATCTGAAAGTATCATCACATAGCCCTCTTCCAACAGCATTTCGGGCATCAAGATGAGCTCCAATGAAAATGATGCAATGCGATGAAATGATGTACTCGTCGAGACGAACATTTTGATATGCTACACGCACGAATCGGAGCAATGGGTGTAGAGTTATAATGCAATGAAAATGCATAAAAATTACTGGGACTTAGTCGAAAATTAGACCTCTCCGAGAAAGTCAACAGGACGGAGCGGTGTGGGACGGCTCGGTGCAGATCTGAGACGGGGCGTGTTTGGATGGGAAAGTGGTGGATCTGATCCATCTTGCCGGGATCCGGCGACGAGGCGTCCGGCAATGGCAACTCCGGCGAGCGGCGCAACTCCGGCGAAGGAACGGCGGCGAGGCACTCCGGCTCCGGGGTGAGGGAAGGCCGGCGAGATCCCGGGCGGCGGTCGGGCGAAGGCGGCGGCACACGCGGCAGGAGGAGGCGGCGCGGTGGCGAAGAAGCCGGCCGGGCGGCAGAGATGGCGCCGGCGAGCGGGATCCGCGGGTGGTGGCAGGAGGCGACCGACGCGGTGGCGGCGGGAGGCACCACACCTCGAACACGGTCAGGCGCGGGCAGCGCGGGCTGACGGCGGCGGAGATCCGGGCTCGCGCGGGCCCAATCCGGGCCCTGCGGGTCGTGCGGTGGAGGGATGGCGGGGACGGCGACGTGGCAGCGCGCGAGTGGAGGGATACGGCGGCGGGGTGACGTGGTGGATTCCTATTGGCCGGAGTGAGGTGGCCGGTGGACGCGTCCGGCGCGGACGGACATGTCCGACGGCGCGGAGGGAAGTTAGGGTAGGGTTTGTACCACGAATATTTCAGAGGGGATCACATATATATAGGTAGAGGGAGCTAGGAGAGTACAAATGAGGTACGGTTTGCGGCCACGCGATCGTGATCGAATGGCCTAGATGATGGAGGAGGTTTAGGTGGGTTTTGGGCCACTTTGGAGGGGTGTTGGGCTGCAACACACACGAGCTCTTTTCGGTTCCTCGGTTAACTGTTGAAGTATCAAACGAAGTCTAAATGTCACGAAACTTGACAGGCGGTCTACCGGTAGTAAACCAAGTCCGCATGACAAGTCTCGGTCCAATCCGAGAACGTTTAACATCCGCACATGAAAAGATGTAGAAAGGGACACCGGAGGACATAGGAGCGCCGAATTGTAAAACGGACAACGGGGAAAATGCTCGGATGCAAGAGACGAACATGTATGCAAATGAAATACACATGATGACGTGATATGACATGCATGACACGCAAGCAATGACAAGGCAACAATAGAGAATAACTGGAGGACACCTGCCACCTCGGTCTCGGGGCGTTACAAAAAAAATTAGTGAAATTTCAGAAGAGAAGAGTCAAAACTCTACGTCAGGATGCCTCACCAGAGCGACGAAGGGACTGAGGAGTAAAAGAATCCTACTCTATGATATATATAATCCTAAATGACTCAAAACATTTTTCTAGACTCAACAACGCCAGCGATTCGATCAAGCAGGGGGGGCTCCTAAGTCAGGGTAGGCTCTGATTACCAACTTGTAACGCCCTCGATGCGGCTATATCTCCCACATGTCGAAGCACGACTTAGAGGCATAACCGCATTGAAAGCAATGTCGCAAGTGAGGTAATCTTCACACAACCCATGTAATACATAAGGGAAAAGAGATACATAGTTGGCTTACAATCGCCACTTCACACAATACATGAATAAAGCATTACATCATCCCGATACAATCAAGGTCCGACTACGGAACCAAAATAAAAGAAGACTACCCCAAAAGCTACACAGATCCCCGATCCAACCCCAACTGGGCCCCACTACTGATCGACCAGAACGAAACAACACAAAGGACAAGATCTTCAAAGAGCTCCTCCTTGAGCTTGGTTGCGTCATCTGCACGGTATCCTCGGCACCTTCAAGCTGGTTTTGGAAGTATATGTGAGTCACGCGGACTTAGCAATCTCACACCCTCGCGATCAAGACTATTTAAGCTTATAGGTAGGGTAAAAGATGTGAGGTGGAGCTGCAGCAAGCGACTAGCATATATGCTGGCTAACATACGCAAATGAGAGCGAGAAGAGAAGGCAAAGCACGTTCGAGAAAACTATGGTCAAGAAGTGATCCTAGAACAACCTACGTCAAGCATAACTCCAACACCGTGTTCACTTCCCGGACTCCGCCGGAAAGAGACCATCACAGCTACACACGCGGTTGATGCATTTTAATTAACTTAGGTTTCAGGTTTTCTACAACCGGACATTAACAAATTCCCATCTGCCATAACCGCGGGCACGGCTTTTGAAAGTTCAAATCCCTGCAGGGGTGTCCCAACTTAGCCCATCACAAGCTCTCACGGTCAATGAAGGATATTCCTTCTCCCAAGACAATCCGATCAGACTCGGCATCCCGGTTACAAGACATCCTCGACAATGGTAAAACAAGTCCAGCAACACCGCCCGAATGTGCCGACAAATCCCGATAGGAGCTGCACATATCTCGTTCTCAGGGCACACTCAGATGAGACATCCTACGAGTAAAACAAACCCTCAAATTGCCCCAAGGTGGCCCCGCAGTCTACTCGGTCGGACCAACACTCAGAGGAGCACTGGCCCAGGGGGGTTTAAATAAAGATGACCCTTAAGTCCGCGGAACCCAAGGGAAAAAGAGGCTTGGTGGCGAATGGTAAAACCAAGGTTGGGCATTGCTGGAGGAGTTTTATTCAAGGCGAACTGTCAAGGGGTTCCCATTATAACCCAACCGTGTAAGGAACGCAAAATCCGGGAACATAACACCGATATGACGGAAACTAGGGCGGCAAGAGTGGAACAAAACACTAGGCATAAGGCCGGGCCTTCCACCCTTTACCAAGTATATAGATGCATTAATTAAATAAGAGATATTGTGATATCCCAACAATAATCATGTTCCAACAAGGAACAAACTCCAAACTTCACCTGCAACTAACAACGCTATAAGAGGGGCTGAGCAAAGCGGTAACATAGCCAAACAACGGTTTGCTAGGACAAGGTGGGTTAGAGGCTTGGCTTAGCAACATGGGAGGCATGATAAGAAAGTGGTAGGTATCGCAGCATAGGCATAGCAAAAGAGCGAGCAACTAGCAAGCAAATATAGAAGTGATTTCGAGGGTATGGTCATCTTGCCTGAGATCCCGCAAGGAAGAAGAACGAGTCCATGAGGAAGACAAACGGAAGTAGTCGAACGAATCCTCACAAACGCAACGTTATCGGAACCAACCCGAAGAAACAACAATAGAAAGAAGCAAACGACATAGTAAACAACCGCCACATAAACATGGCATGATATGCGGGATGCGGTATGTGATGCATATGCATGATTTGAAAAGGAATGATTGAACTTGGCCTCAAATTGGAAATCCAATAGTGCCACTGGAAAGGTGAGGTGATTTAGGTTGAAATCGATATAAAGATCACCGGAATCGGATGCACGGTTTGGAAATGGCAAGCAAAACAAATATGGCACCGGTCTGCGATTAACAGCAAGTAGCCTTCTAAATGCATCAAGAACAACATGCTACAGCACTCCAACATGATAACAAAATACATGGCAGGGATCCACTCATGATGCTTGATAAAAGATGAACACTGAGCTACGGCTAATTCACTCATTAACAGGTTCAAACAAGCATGGCAAAAGTGCAAACCATAACAGGTTTCGAACTTGGTGAAATTAACAGCATGTCAGGAATTTATCATCAGGAAGCAAAGTTTAGAGCATGCAAACTACATGTTACAGCAACATATCATGGCAAAGAAATACATTACATGAAGCTACTCAAAGCATGTAACAAAAGTCCCTTAGTGACCATGAGCCAAAAGGGATCAGAAAATACAATTGCAAGCATGTGAACATAGCAAAAACATAAACAGATTCAGACTTAGTGAAAAACTGGAGCATGCAAAACAGTTAACAAGTAGGCATGTTTACGAGCTCGATGCACTCACTACAAAGCATGGCATGATAATCTAAGCATACACCCATCACGAAGACATGGCATAGGAGCTAGAAATGGCAATAACAACAACATAGCATGCACGGATGAACAACAATAAGCTCGGCAAAATTGCTAAACATGTTAACAATCTGCTAGGAACATATTATAGCAAAAGTAGAACTCGATTGACTCAAGCTAGGGTGCTCCATAATTGCAAACAAAGACATGGATGAATAGAACTCAACATTATCTACAAAACATCCTTACTGATCATGCTCAAAAGAGGCACGGATCACTAGGAAACAACATGAACATATGGCATAAAAATAATGACAGGGCAAGGACTTAGAGAAATTCTAAGTCCCTGAAATCAGCATCATTGAGTAAGCTACTTTGCATGCTTGTGCTAGTCACCACAAAGATCACAAAAATACATGGCTTACACCCCTGTAAAGTTAACATGGCATTCCACAAAACACATGTAGAGCTCAAGATCATAGCATGCACACATTAATCATGGAAAAAATGACAAAAGTGCATTTGCTGAAACAGATCTGAAAGTATCATCACATAGCCCTCTTCCAACAGCATTTCGGGCATCAAGATGAGCTCCAATGAAAATGATGCAATGCGATGAAATGATGTACTCGTCGAGACGAACATTTTGATATGCTACACGCACGAATCGGAGCAATGGGTGTAGAGTTATAATGCAATGAAAATGCATAAAAATTACTGGGACTTAGTCGAAAATTAGACCTCTCCGAGAAAGTCAACAGGACGGAGCGGTGTGGGACGGCTCGGTGCAGATCTGAGACGGGGCGTGTTTGGATGGGAAAGTGGTGGATCTGATCCATCTTGCCGGGATCCGGCGACGAGGCGTCCGGCAATGGCAACTCCGGCGAGCGGCGCAACTCCGGCGAAGGAACGGCGGCGAGGCACTCCGGCTCCGGGGTGAGGGAAGGCCGGCGAGATCCCGGGCGGCGGTCGGGCGAAGGCGGCGGCACACGCGGCAGGAGGAGGCGGCGCGGTGGCGAAGAAGCCGGCCGGGCGGCAGAGATGGCGCCGGCGAGCGGGATCCGCGGGTGGTGGCAGGAGGCGACCGACGCGGTGGCGGCGGGAGGCACCACACCTCGAACACGGTCAGGCGCGGGCAGCGCGGGCTGAGGGCGGCGGAGATCCGGGCTCGCGCGGGCCCAATCCGGGCCCTGCGGGTCGTGCGGTGGAGGGATGGCGGGGACGGCGACGTGGCAGCGCGCGAGTGGAGGGATACGGCGGCGGGGTGACGTGGTGGATTCCTATTGGCCGGAGTGAGGTGGCCGGTGGACGCGTCCGGCGCGGACGGACATGTCCGACGGCGCGGAGGGAAGTTAGGGTAGGGTTTGTACCACGAATATTTCAGAGGGGATCACATATATATAGGTAGAGGGAGCTAGGAGAGTACAAATGAGGTGCGGTTTGCGGCCACGCGATCGTGATCGAATGGCCTAGATGATGGAGGAGGTTTAGGTGGGTTTTGGGCCACTTTGGAGGGGTGTTGGGCTGCAACACACACGAGCTCTTTTCGGTTCCTCGGTTAACTGTTGAAGTATCAAACGAAGTCTAAATGTCACGAAACTTGACAGGCGGTCTACCGGTAGTAAACCAAGTCCGCATGACAAGTCTCGGTCCAATCCGAGAACGTTTAACATCCGCACATGAAAAGATGTAGAAAGGGACACCGGAGGACATAGGAGCGCCGAATTGTAAAACGGACAACGGGGAAAATGCTCGGATGCAAGAGACGAACATGTATGCAAATGAAATACACATGATGACGTGATATGACATGCATGACACGCAAGCAATGACAAGGCAACAATAGAGAATAACTGGAGGACACCTGCCACCTCGGTCTCGGGGCGTTACAAAAAAAATTAGTGAAATTTCAGAAGAGAAGAGTCAAAACTCTACGTCAGGATGCCTCACCAGAGCGACGAAGGGACTGAGGAGTAAAAGAATCCTACTCTATGATATATATAATCCTAAATGACTCAAAACATTTTTCTAGACTCAACAACGCCAGCGATTCGATCAAGCAGGGGGGGCTCCTAAGTCAGGGTAGGCTCTGATTACCAACTTGTAACGCCCTCGATGCGGCTATATCTCCCACATGTCGAAGCACGACTTAGAGGCATAACCGCATTGAAAGCAATGTCGCAAGTGAGGTAATCTTCACACAACCCATGTAATACATAAGGGAAAAGAGATACATAGTTGGCTTACAATCGCCACTTCACACAATACATGAATAAAGCATTACATCATCCCGATACAATCAAGGTCCGACTACGGAACCAAAATAAAAGAAGACTACCCCAAAAGCTACACAGATCCCCGATCCAACCCCAACTGGGCCCCACTACTGATCGACCAGAACGAAACAACACAAAGGACAAGATCTTCAAAGAGCTCCTCCTTGAGCTTGGTTGCGTCATCTGCACGGTATCCTCGGCACCTTCAAGCTGGTTTTGGAAGTATATGTGAGTCACGCGGACTTAGCAATCTCACACCCTCGCGATCAAGACTATTTAAGCTTATAGGTAGGGTAAAAGATGTGAGGTGGAGCTGCAGCAAGCGACTAGCATATATGCTGGCTAACATACGCAAATGAGAGCGAGAAGAGAAGGCAAAGCACGTTCGAGAAAACTATGGTCAAGAAGTGATCCTAGAACAACCTACGTCAAGCATAACTCCAACACCGTGTTCACTTCCCGGACTCCGCCGGAAAGAGACCATCACAGCTACACACGCGGTTGATGCATTTTAATTAACTTAGGTTTCAGGTTTTCTACAACCGGACATTAACAAATTCCCATCTTCCATAACCGCGGGCACGGCTTTTGAAAGTTCAAATCCCTGCAGGGGTGTCCCAACTTAGCCCATCACAAGCTCTCACGGTCAATGAAGGATATTCCTTCTCCCAAGACAATCCGATCAGACTCGGCATCCCGGTTACAAGACATCCTCGACAATGGTAAAACAAGTCCAGCAACACCGCCCGAATGTGCCGACAAATCCCGATAGGAGCTACACATATCTCGTTCTCAGGGCACACTCAGATGAGACATCCTACGAGTAAAACAAACCCTCAAATTGCCCCGAGGTGGCCCCGCAGTCTACTCGGTCGGACCAACACTCAGAGGAGCACTGGCCCAGGGGGGTTTAAATAAAGATGACCCTTAAGTCCGCGGAACCCAAGGGAAAAAGAGGCTTGGTGGCGAATGGTAAAACCAAGGTTGGGCATTGCTGGAGGAGTTTTATTCAAGGCGAACTGTCAAGGGGTTCCCATTATAACCCAACCGTGTAAGGAACGCAAAATCCGGGAACATAACACCGATATGACGGAAACTAGGGCGGCAAGAGTGGAACAAAACACTAGGCATAAGGCCGGGCCTTCCACCCTTTACCAAGTATATAGATGCATTAATTAAATAAGAGATATTGTGATATCCCAACAATAATCATGTTCCAACAAGGAACAAACTCCAAACTTCACCTGCAACTAACAACGCTATAAGAGGGGCTGAGCAAAGCGGTAACATAGCCAAACAACGGTTTGCTAGGACAAGGTGGGTTAGAGGCTTGGCTTAGCAACATGGGAGGCATGATAAGAAAGTGGTAGGTATCGCAGCATAGGCATAGCAAAAGAGCGAGCAACTAGCAAGCAAATATAGAAGTGATTTCGAGGGTATGGTCATCTTGCCTGAGATCCCGCAAGGAAGAAGAACGAGTCCATGAGGAAGACAAACGGAAGTAGTCGAACGAATCCTCACAAACGCAACGTTATCGGAACCAACCCGAAGAAACAACAATAGAAAGAAGCAAACGACATAGTAAACAACCGCCACATAAACATGGCATGATATGCGGGATGCGGTATGTGATGCATATGCATGATTTGAAAAGGAATGATTGAACTTGGCCTCAAATTGGAAATCCAATAGTGCCACTGGAAAGGTGAGGTGATTTAGGTTGAAATCGATATAAAGATCACCGGAATCGGATGCACGGTTTGGAAATGGCAAGCAAAACAAATATGGCACCGGTCTGCGATTAACAGCAAGTAGCCTTCTAAATGCATCAAGAACAACATGCTACAGCACTCCAACATGATAACAAAATACATGGCAGGGATCCACTCATGATGCTTGATAAAAGATAAACACTGAGCTATGGCTAATTCACTCATTAACAGGTTCAAACAAGCATGGCAAAAGTGCAAACGATAACAGGTTTCGAACTTGGTGAAATTAACAGCATGTCAGGAATTTATCATCAGGAAGCAAAGTTTAGAGCATGCAAACTACATGTTACAGCAACATATCATGGCAAATAAATACATTACATGAAGCTACTCAAAGCATGTAACAAAAGTCCCTTAGTGACCATGAGCCAAAAGGGATCAGAAAATACAATTGCAAGCATGTGAACATAGCAAAAACATAAACAGATTCAGACTTAGTGAAAAACTGGAGCATGCAAAACAGTTAACAAGTAGGCATGTTTACGAGCTCGATGCACTCACTACAAAGCATGGCATGATAATCTAAGCATACACCCATCACGAAGACATGGCATAGGAGCTAGAAATGGCAATAACAACAACATAGCATGCACGGATGAACAACAATAAGCTCGGCAAAATTGCTAAACATGTTAACAATCTGCTAGGAACATATTATAGCAAAAGTAGAACTCGATTGACTCAAGCTAGGGTGCTCCATAATTGCAAACAAAGACATGGATGAATAGAACTCAACATTATCTACAAAACATCCTTACTGATCATGCTCAAAAGAGGCACGGATCACTAGGAAACAACATGAACATATGGCATAAAAATAATGACAGGGCAAGGAATTAGAGAAATTCTAAGTCCCTGAAATCAGCATCATTGAGTAAGCTACTTTGCATGCTTGTGCTAGTCACCACAAAGATCACAAAAATACATGGCTTACACCCCTGTAAAGTTAACATGGCATTCCACAAAACACATGTAGAGCTCAAGATCATAGCATGCACACATTAATCATGGAAAAAATGACAAAAGTGCATTTGCTGAAACAGATCTGAAAGTATCATCACATAGCCCTCTTCCAACAGCATTTCGGGCATCAAGATGAGCTCCAATGAAAATGATGCAATGCGATGAAATGATGTACTCGTCGAGACGAACATTTTGATATGCTACACGCACGAATCGGAGCAACGGGTGTAGAGTTATAATGCAATGAAAATGCATAAAAATTACTGGGTCTGTCGAAAATTAGACCTCTCCGAGAAAGTCAACAGGACGGAGCGGTGCGGGATGGCTCGGTGCAGATCTGAGACGGGGCGTGTTTGGATGGGAAAGTGGTGGATCTGATCCATCTTGCCGGGATCCGGCGACGAGGCGTCCGGCGATGGCAACTCCGGCGAGCGGCGCAACTCCGGCGAAGGAACGGCGGCGAGGCACTCCGGCTCCGGGGCGAGGGAAGGCCGGCGAGATCTCGGGCGGCGGTCGGGCGAAGGCGGCGGCACACGCGGCAGGAGGAGGCGGCGCGGTGGCGAAGAAGCCGGCCGGGCGGCGGAGATGGCGCCGGCGAGCGGGATCCGCGGGTGGTGGCAGGAGGCGACCGACGCGGCGGCGGCGGGAGGCACCACACCTCGAACACGGTCAGGCACGGGCGGCGCGGGCTGACAGCGGCGGAGATCCGGGCTCGCGCGGGCCCAATCCGGGCCCTGCGGGTCGCGCGGTGGAGGGACGGCGGGGACGGCGATGTGGCAGCGCGCGAGTGGAGGGATACGGCGGCGGGGAGACGTGGCGGATTCCTATTGGCCGGAGTGAGGTGGCCGGTGGACGCGTCCGGCGCGGACGGAAGTTAGGGTAGGGTTTGTACCACGAATATTTCAGAGGGGATCACATATATATAGGTAGAGGGAGCTAGGAGAGTACAAATGAGGTGCGGTTTGCGGCCACGCGATCGTGATCGAACGGCCTAGATGATGGAGGAGGTTTAGGTGGGTTTGGGGCCACTTTGGAGGGGTGTTGGGCTGCAACACACACGAGCTCTTTTCGGTTCCTCGGTTAACTATTGAAGTATCAAACGAAGTCTAAATGTCACGAAACTTGACAGGCGGTCTACCGGTAGTAAACCAAGTCCGCATGACAAGTCTCGGTCCAATCCGAGAACGTTTAACATCCGCACACGAAAAGAGGTAGAAAGGGACACCGGAGGACATAGGAGCGCCGGATTGCAAAACGGACAACGGGGAAAATGCTCGGATGCAAGAGACGAACATGTATGCAAATGAAATACACATGATGACATGATATGACATGCATGACACGCAAGCAATGACAAGGCAACAACAGCGAATAACTGGAGGACACCTGCCACCTCGGTCTCGGGGCGTTACAAAAAAAAATTAGTGAAATTTCAGAAGAGAAGAGTCAAAACGCTACGTCAGGATGCCTCACCAGAGCGACGAAGGGACTGAGGAGTAAAAGAATCCTACTCTATGATATATATAATCCTAAATGACTCAAAACATTTTTTCTAGACTCAACAACGCCAGCGATTCGATCAAGCGGGGGGGGCTCCTAAGTCAGGGTAGGCTCTGATTACCAACTTGTAACGCCCTCGATGCGGCTATATCTCCCACATGTCGAAGCACGACTTAGAGGCATAACCGCATTGAAAGCAATGTCGCAAGTGAGGTAATCTTCACACAACCCATGTAATACATAAGGGAAAAGAGATACATAGTTGGCTTACAATCGCCACTTCACACAATACATGAATAAAGCATTACATCATCCCGATACAATCAAGGTCCGACTACGGAACCAAAATAAAAGAAGACTACCCCAAAAGCTACACAGATCCCCGATCCAACCCCAACTGGGCCCCACTACTGATCGACCAGAACGAAACAACACAAAGGACAAGATCTTCAAAGAGCTCCTCCTTGAGCTTGGTTGCGTCATCTGCACGGTATCCTCGGCACCTTCAAGCTGGTTTTGGAAGTATATGTGAGTCACGCGGACTTAGCAATCTCACACCCTCGCGATCAAGACTATTTAAGCTTATAGGTAGGGTAAAAGATGTGAGGTGGAGCTGCAGCAAGCGACTAGCATATATGCTGGCTAACATACGCAAATGAGAGCGAGAAGAGAAGGCAAAGCACGTTCGAGAAAACTATGGTCAAGAAGTGATCCTAAAACAACCTACGTCAAGCATAACTCCAACACCGTGTTCACTTCCCGGACTCCGCCGGAAAGAGACCATCACAGCTACACACGCGGTTGATGCATTTTAATTAACTTAGGTTTCAGGTTTTCTACAACCGGACATTAACAAATTCCCATCTTCCATAACCGCGGGCACGGCTTTCGAAAGTTCAAATCCCTGCAGGGGTGTCCCAACTTAGCCCATCACAAGCTCTCACGGTCAATGAAGGATATTCCTTCTCCCAAGACAATCCGATCAGACTCGGCATCCCGGTTACAAGACATCCTCGACAATGGTAAAACAAGTCCAGCAACACCGCCCGAATGTGCCGACAAATCCCGATAGGAGCTACACATATCTCGTTCTCAGGGCACACTCAGATGAGACATCCTACGAGTAAAACAAACCCTCAAATTACCCCGAGGTGGCCCCGCAGTCTACTCGGTCGGACCAACACTCAGAGGAGCACTGGCCCAGGGGGGTTTAAATAAAGATGACCCTTAAGTCCGCGGAACCCAAGGGAAAAAGAGGCTTGGTGGCGAATGGTAAAACCAAGGTTGGGCATTGCTGGAGGAGTTTTATTCAAGGCGAACTGTCAAGGGGTTCCCATTATAACCCAACCGTGTAAGGAACGCAAAATCCGGGAACATAACACCGATATGACGGAAACTAGGGCGGCAAGAGTGGAACAAAACACTAGGCATAAGGCCGGGCCTTCCACCCTTTACCAAGTATATAGATGCATTAATTAAATAAGAGATATTGTGATATCCCAACAATAATCATGTTCCAACAAGGAACAAACTCCAAACTTCACCTGCAACTAACAACGCTATAAGAGGGGCTGAGCAAAGCGGTAACATAGCCAAACAACGGTTTGCTAGGACAAGGTGGGTTAGAGGCTTGGCTTAGCAACATGGGAGGCATGATAAGCAAGTGGTAGGTATCACAGCATAGGCATAGCAAAAGAGCGAGCAACTAGCAAGCAAATATAGAAGTGATTTCGAGGGTATGGTCATCTTGCCTGAGATCCCGCAAGGAAGAAGAACGAGTCCATGAGGAAGACAAACGGAAGTAGTCGAACGAATCCTCACAAACGCAACGTTATCGGAACCAACCCGAAGAAACAACAATAGAAAGAAGCAAACGACATAGTAAACAACCGCCACATAAACATGGCATGATATGCGGGATGCGGTATGTGATGCATATGCATGATTTGAAAAGGAATGATTGAACTTGGCCTCAAATTGGAAATCCAATAGTGCCATTGGAAATGTGAGGTGATTTAGGTTGAAATCGATATAAAGATCACCGGAATCGGATGCACGGTTTGGAAATGGCAAGCAAAACAAATATGGCACCGGTCTGCGATTAACAGCAAGTAGCCTTCTAAATGCATCAAGAACAACATGCTACAGCACTCCAACATGATAACAAAATGCATGGCAGGGATCCACTCATGATGCTTGATAAAAGATAAACACTGAGCTATGGCTAATTCACTCATTAACAGGTTCAAACAAGCATGGCAAAAGTGCAAACGATAACAGGTTTCGAACTTGGTGAAATTAACAGCATGTCAGGAATTTATCATCAGGAAGCAAAGTTTAGAGCATGCAAACTACATGTTACAGCAACATATCATGGCAAAGAAATACATTACATGAAGCTACTCAAAGCATGTAACAAAAGTCCCTTAGTGACCATGAGCCAAAAGGGATCAGAAAATACAATTGCAAGCATGTGAACATAGCAAAAACATAAACAGATTCAGACTTAGTGAAAAACTGGAGCATGCAAAACAGTTAACAAGTAGGCATGTTTACGAGCTCGATGCACTCCCTACAAAGCATGGCATGATAATCTAAGCATACACCCATCACGAAGACATGGCATAGGAGCTAGAAATGGCAATAACAACAACATAGCATGCACGGATGAACAACAATAAGCTCGGCAAAATTGCTAAACATGTTAACAATCTGCCAGGAACATATTATAGCAAAAGTAGAACTCGATTGACTCAAGCTAGGGTGCTCCATAATTGCAAACAAAGACATGGATGAATAGAACTCAACATTATCTACAAAACATCCTTACTGATCATGCTCAAAAGAGGCACGGATCACTAGGAAACAACATGAACATATGGCATAAAAATAATGACAGGGCAAGGACTTGGAGAAATTCTAAGTCCCTGAAATCAGCATCATTGAGTAAGCTACTTTGCATGCTTGTGCTAGTCACCACAAAGATTACAAAAATACATAGCTTACACCCCTGTAAAGTTTACAAGGCATTCCAAAAAACACATGTAGAGCTCAAGATCATAGCATGCACACATTAATCATGGAAAAAATGACAAAAGTGCATTTGCTGAAACAGATCTGAAACTATCATCACATAGCCCTCTTCCAACAGCATTTCGGGCATCAAGATGAGCTCCAATGAAAATGATGCAATGCGATGAAATGATGTACTCGTCGAGACGAACATTTTGATATGCTACACGCACGAATCGGAGCAACGGGTGTAGAGTTATAATGCAATGAAAATGCATAAAAATTACTGGGTCTGTCGAAAATTAAACCTCTCCGAGAAAGTCAACAGGACGGAGCGGTGCGGGATGGCTCGGTGCAGATCTGAGACGGGGCGTGTTTGGATGGGAAAGTGGTGGATCTGATCCATCTTGCCGGGATCCGGCGACGAGGCGTCCGGCGATGGCAACTCCGGCGAGCGGCGCAACTCCGGCGAAGGAACGGCGGCGAGGCACTCCGGCTCCGGGGCGAGGGAAGGCCGGCGAGATCCCGGGCGGCGGTCGGGCGAAGGCGGCGGCACACGCGGCAGGAGGAGGCGGCGCGGTGGCGAAGAAGCCGGCCGGGCGGCGGAGATGGCGCCGGCGAGCGGGATCCGCGGGTGGTGGCAGGAGGCGACCGACGCGGCGGCGGCGGGAGGCACCACACCTCGAACACGGTCAGGCGCGGGCGGCGCGGGCTGACGGCGCCGGAGATCCGGGCTCGCGCGGGCCCAATCCGGGCCCTGCGGGTCGCGCGGTGGAGGGATGGCGGGGACGGGGACGTGGCAGCGCGCGAGTGGAGGGATACGGCGGCGGGGTGACGTGGTGGATTCCTATTGGCCGGAGTGAGGTGGCCGGTGGACGCGTCCGGCGCGGACGGACTTGTCCGACGGCGCGGAGGGAAGTTAGGGTAGGGTTTGTACCACGAATATTTCAGAGGGGATCACATATATATAGGTAGAGGGAGCTAAGAGAGTACAAATGAGGTGCGGTTTGCGGCCACGCGATCGTGATCAAACGGCCTAGATGATGGAGGAGGTTTAGGTGGGTTTTGGGACACTTTGGAGGGGTGTTGGGTTGCAACACACACGAGCTCTTTTCGGTTCCTCGGTTAACTGTTGAAGTATCAAACGAAGTCTAAATGTCACGAAACTTGACAGGCGGTCTACCGGTAGTAAACCAAGTCCGCATGACAAGTCTCGGTCCAATTCGAGAACGTTTAACATCCGCACACGAAAAGAGGTAGAAAGGGACACCGGAGGACATAGGAGCGCCGGATTGCAAAACGGACAACAGGGAAAATGCTCGGATGCAAGAGATGAACATGTATGGAAATCAAATACACATGATGACATGATATGACATGCATGACACGCAAGCAATGACAAGGCAACAACAGCGAATAACTGGAGGACACCTGCCACCTCGGTCTCGGGGCGTTACAAAAAAAATTAGTGAAATTTCAGAAGAGAAGAGTCAAAACTCTACGTCAGGATGCCTCACCAGAGCGACGAAGGGACTGAGGAGTAAAAGAATCCTACTCTATGATATATATAATCCTAAATGACTCAAAACATTTTTCTAGACTCAACCACGCCAGCGATTCGATCAAGCAGGGGGGGCTCCTAAGTCAGGGTAGGCTCTGATTACCAACTTGTAACGCCCTCGATGCGGCTATATCTCCCACGTGTCGAAGCACGACTTAGAGGCATAACCGCATTGAAAGCAATGTCGCAAGTGAGGTAATCTTCACACAACCCATGTAATACATAAGGGAAAAGAGATACATAGTTGGCTTACAATCGCCACTTCACACAATACATGAGCAAAGCATTACATCATCCCGATACAATCAAGGTCCGACTACGGAACCAAAATAAAAGAAGACTACCCCAAAAGCTACACAGATCCCCGATCCAACCCCAACTGGGCCCCACTACTGATCGACCAGAACGAAACAACACAAAGGACAAGATCTTCAAAGAGCTCCTCCTTGAGCTTGGTTGCGTCATCTGCACGGTATCCTCGGCACCTTCAAGCTGGTTTTGGAAGTATATGTGAGTCACGCGGACTTAACAATCTCACACCCTCGCGATCAAGACTATTTAAGCTTATAGGTAGGGTAAAAGATGTGAGGTGGAGCTGCAGCAAGCGACTAGCATATATGATGGCTAACATACGCAAATGAGAGCGAGAAGAGAAGGCAAAGCACGTTCGAGAAAACTATGATCAAGAAGTGATCCTAGAACAACCTACGTCAAGCATAACTCCAACACCGTGTTCACTTCCCGGACTCCGCCGGAAAGAGACCATCACGGCTACACTCGCGGTTGATGCATTTTAATTAACTTAGGTTTCAGGTTTTCTACAACCGGACATTAACAAATTCCCATCTGCCATAACTGCGGGCACGACTTTCAAAAGTTCAAATCCCTGCAGGGGTGTCCCAACTTAGCCCATCATAAGCTCTCACGGTCAATGAAGGATATTCCTTCTCCCAAGACAATCCGATCAGACTCGGCATCCTGGTTACAAGACATCCTCGACAATGGTAAAACAAGTCCAGCAACACCGCCCGAATGTGCCGACAAATCCCGATAGGAGCTGCACATATCTCGTTCTCAGGGCACACTCAGATGAGACATCCTACGAGTAAAACAAACCCTCAAATTGCCCCGAGGTGGCCCCGCAGTCTACTCGGTCGAACCAACACTCAGAGGAGCACTGGCCCAGGGGGGTTTAAATAAAGATGAACCTTGAGTCCGCGGAACCCAAGAGAAAAAGAGGCTAGGTGGCGAATGGTAAAACCAAGGTTGGGCATTGCTGGAGGAGTTTTATTCAAGGCGAACTGTCAAGGGGTTCCCATTATAACCCAACCGTGTAAGGAACGCAAAATCCGAGAACATAACACTGATATGATGGAAACTAGGGCGGCAAGAGTGGAACAAAACACTAGGCATAAGGCCGAGCCTTCCACCCTTTACCAAGTATATAGATGCATTAATTAAATAAGAGATATTGTGATATCCCAACAATAATCATGTTCCAACAAGGAACAAACTCCAAACTTCACCTGCAACTAACAACGCTATAAGAGGGCTAAGCAAATCGGTAACATAGCCAAACAACGGTTTGCTAGGACAAGGTGGGTTAGAGGCTTGGCTTAGCAACATGGGAGGCATGATAAGAAAGTGGTAGGTATCGCAGCATAGGCATAGCAAAAGAGCGAGCAACTAGCAAGCAAATATAGAAGTGATTTCGAGGGTATGGTCATCTTGCCTGAGATCCCGCAAGGAAGAAGAACGAGTCCATGAGGAAGACAAACGGAAGTAGTCGAATGAATCCTCACAAACGCAACGTTATCGGAACCAACCCGAAGAAACAACAACAGAAAGAAGAAAACGACATAGTAAACAACCGCCACATAAACATGGCATGATATGCGGGATGCGGTATGTGATGCATATGCATGATTTGAAAAGGAATGATTGAACTTGGCCTCAACTTGGAAATCCAATAGTGCCACTAGAAAGGTGAGGTGATTTAGGTCGAAATCGGTATAAAGATCACCGGAATCGATGCACGGTTTGGAAATGGCAAGCAAAACAAATATGGCACCGGTCTGTGATTAACAGCAAGTAGCCTTCTAAATGCATCAAGAATAACATGCTACAGCACTCCAACATGATAACAAAATACATGGCAGGGTTCCACTCATGATGCTTGACAAAAGATGAACACTGAGCTACGGCTAATTCACTCATTAATAGGTTCAAACAAGCATGGCAGAAATCCAAAAGATAACAGGTTTCGGACTTGGTGAAATTAACAGCATGTCAGGAATTTATCATCAGGAAGCAAAGTTTAGAGCATGCAAACTACATGCTAAAGCAACATATCATGGCAAAGAAATGCATGACATGAAGCTGCTCAAAGCATGTAACAAAAGTCCCTTAGTGACCATGAGCCAAAAGGGATCAGAAAATACAATTGCAAGCATGTGAACATAGCAAAAACATAAACAGATTCAAACTTAGTGAAAAACTAGAGCATGCAAAACAGTTAACAAGTAGGCATGTTTACGAGCTCGATGCACTCACTACAAAGCATGGCATGATAATCTAAGCATACATCCATCACGAAGACATGGCATAGGAGCTAGAAATGGCAATAACAACAACATAGCATGCACGGATGAACAACAATAAGCTCGGCAAAATTGCTAAACATGTTAACAATCTGCCAGGAACATATTATAGCAAAAGTAGAACTCGATTGACTCAAGCTAGGGTGCTCCATAACTGCAAACAAAGACATGGATGAATAGAGCTCAACATTATCTACAAAACATCCTTACTGATCATGCTCAAAAGAGGCACGGATCACTAGGAAACAACATGAACATATGGCATAAAAATAATGACAGGGCAAGGACTTAGAGAAATTCTAAGTCCCTGAAATCAGCATCATTGATTAAGCTACTTTGCATGCTTGTGCTAGTCACCACAAAGATCACAAAAATACATGGCTTACACCCCTGTAAAGTTAACATGGCATTCCACAAAACACATGTAGAGCTCATGATCATAGCATGCACACATTAATCATGGAAAAAATGACAAAAGTGCATTTGCTGAAACAGATTTGAAACTATCATCATATAGCCCTCTTCCAACAGCATTTCGGGTATCAAGATGAGCTCAACGGGACGGAGCGGTGCGGGACGGCTCGGTGCAGATCTGAGACGGGGCGTGTTTGGATGGGAAAGTGGTGGATCCGATCCATTTTGCCGTGATCCGGCGACGAGGCGTCCGGCGATGGCAACTCCGGCGAAGGAACAGCGGCGAGGCACTCCAGCTGCTGGGCGAGGGAAGGCCGGCGAGATCCCGGGCGGCGGCCGGGCGAAGGCGGCGGCGCACGCGGCAGGAGGAGGCGGCGCGGTGGCGAAGAAGCCGGCCGGGCGGTGGAGATGGCGCCGGCGAGCGGGATCCGCGGGTGGCGGCAGGAGGCGACCGGCGCGGCGGCGGCGGGAGGCACCACGCCTCGGACACGGTCAGGCGCGGGCGGCGCGCTCGCGGCCAGGCGCGGGCTGACGGCGGCGGAGATCCGGGCTCACGCGGGCCCGGTCCAGGCTCGGCGGGCCGCGCGGTGGAGGGACGGCGGGGTCGGCGACGTGGCAGCGCGCGAGTGGAGGGATACAGCGGCGGGGTGACGTGGCGGATTCCTATTGGCCGGAGTGAGGTGGCCGGTGGACGCGTCCGGCGTGGACGGACATGTCCGATGGCGCGGAGGGAAGTTAGGGTAGGGTTTGTACCGCGAATATTTCGGAGGGGCTCACATATATATATAGGTAGAGGGAGTTAGGAGAGTCCAAATGAGGTGCGGTTTGCGGCCACGCGATCATGATCGAACGGCCTAGATGATGGAGGAGGTTTAGGTGGGTTTTGGGCCACTTTGGAGGGGTGTTGGGCTGCAACACACACGAGGCCTTTTCGGTCCCTCGGTTAACCGTTGGAGTATCAAACGAAGTCCAAATGCCACGAAACTTGACAGGCGGTCTACGATAGTAAACCAAGGCCGCATGACAAGTCTCAGTCCAATCTGAGAATGCTTAACACCCGCACATGAAAAGAGGTAGAAAGGAACACCGGAGGACATAGGAGCGCCGGATTGCAAAACGGACAACGGGGAAAATGTTCGGATGCATGAGACAAACATGTATGCAAATGAAATGCACATGATGACATGATATGACATGCATGACACGCAAGCAATGACAAGGCAACAACAGCGAATAACTAGAGGACACCTGCCAGAGGACACCTGCCACATCAGTCTCGGGGCGTTACACATAGGGTATTACCTCCATTAAGAGGGCCCAAACCTGGGTAAAACATCGTGTCCCTTGTATCCTGTTACCATCGATCCTTAGACGCATAGTTCGGGACCCCCTACCCAGAACTGCCGGTTTTGACACCGACAGAAGGCTTTACAAGGTCAGTTGCATCACATGATCTTTGGATTTGACACGCTTTCTTTGGCAACGCCCGGGTCTCACAAGGACATCAATGTGCTGAAGTGGTCACCGTTGTTTGCTAGGCTGGTTGAAGGAAATGCTCCTCCTTGCCACTATACTGTCAATGCACATGAGTACAACATTGGTTACTATCTGGTTGACGGTATCAATCTTCTGTGGGCTACCTTTGTCAGCACCATCTCTAACCCAGTCGGCCAGAAAAAATCTCACTTTGCCCAAAGACAAAAAACAGCTAAAAATGATGTGGAGAAGGCATTTGGAGTTTTGCAGACCCGTTTTGCAGTTGTTCGTGGACCTGCTTAACAATGGGATCCAGAGACCTTGTGGGAGGTAACGACATGTTGTGTGATTATGCACAACATGATCACCGATGATGAGGGTGAGGATGCTGCTGCAGCTCCAGAATATGAGAACATGGGAGATCCTATAGAACTTCCACACCATAATCCGGTAACATTTGAAGAGTTTATTCAAATGCATCAATAAATTTGGTATCAACCAACTTACGAGCAACTGAAGGAAGATCTGATTGAGCATCTCTGGGTGGTTAAAGAAGACAACAATGTTGAGATGTACTCCCTCTGTTCACTTTTATAAGGCCTTGAAGACATTTTAGACAAGATGCAAAGTAGCTTATTTTCAGTTGTCTGAAACTACTTATAAAAGTGAACGGAGGGAGTAATATTTCAACCTCTTTTTTTATATTTGAACTAGTGTTGCATGTGGCTATTTGAACATCTGTATTTTATGTATGCGGCTAGTTAATCATGCGGAATTTAAAAGAAAATGAAAAAGATAACATTAGATGGCGGCCTCCTATATCTGTGTCCGTGGACTGATCTTTTTATCCGCGGAACTTTTGCGGGTCGCGGTTGTTGAAGATGCCCTCACTCTGTGTCGGGTTTACGGATTTCGAAGCATCGCATTCGATACATCGTCCGGACACTTCGGCTGGACATTTTGAGATGCCCTTATTTCTGGACGTATAGAGTAGTGTCCGTTTTTTTTTACGGGAAGTAGTGTCCGTTTTGATTAATCGCGCTGGAGTTGCCCTAATGACTCGTATAACTTGGTCACGATCCATGCAATCATGGATGGGTACAAGGAGTGGCAGCTAGCAGTAGCAGCTATGGAAATGGTTGGAACTTGTGAAACTCTCTCGACTGTATCAGTAGTGTATCACCAACACGGGCGGCAGCAGGCAGCAGCTGAGCCAGCCCACATGGCTGAAGAGCTCTTGCAACTCCCCCAGCAACGTACACGATTCCAAGCATCAGGCCACGTGGTTCGGGGTTGAGCAACATCCTTTTATTACATGCTTCAGCGTTCAGTGATTCCAATCTCGTATTCTCCGCCCTCTCCACAGCAAAGTTGGTCTCACGGTCCTCGTCTCGCATGGAAAGTTGTTCCACGCTTCCATTCGCATCTCCCGCATTTGTTAAATCTGTCCGGTGAAAAAAGATATGTAATCCCACGCTTGGAGCACGGGTTTCTTGGAAGCCCTTTTCAGCATGCTTCTCATCCTCGTAGCCTAGCCGCTACGGCATTGCACTGATGAACCGATGCTTCAACGCCCAATTGAATGAAGGTCACAGTTGCTGAATACTACTCCCATGGAAGATGGAACAAAGGCAGGGTGCAAAGACTGGATTCGGGAGAAGAAAACAGTGAGTGTACATCAGGTCGGCACGGTCACAGCACTAATCCCATGGAACAAAACTGTACAGATTATTCAATGTTACACGGATCGCGCGTCGCAGGAGCCACCGCTCGCGCGCGCGCTCGGATGGATGCTCGCGCCAAAACTACAGCCGAGTCGCCGTCGCCGGTCTCCTCAGAACGACGGCACGACGCCGTAGTCACCCTCCGACGCCAGGTGCGCCGACGAGGCGGGCGAGAACGGTCCGTCCTGCTCCAGCGCGTCGTCCTCGGCGGTGCGCTTGGCGAACCGGCCCTTGATGCGCGGTCGCGTCTCGGCGTACGCCTTGCGGGACGCGTAGCGGATGGTCTTCTGGAACCGCCGGTTCTTGCGCTTCTCCCGGTACCGCATCAGCCGGGCCTCCCGCTCCTTCCCCTTGCTCGCCACAACCGCCACCGACGGCGCCGGCGCGGGGGCCCCGCCGGCTGACAGCGCGTCCGGTACCACCGCGACCTCGGACGTTGACATCTGCAAAGGCGTAGTAGACTATTATTTATCACCAGACCACGTACGTCCAGGTCAAGAAAACCATTTCAGTATGTCAGAAAGGCTTACGCTCTGGTTCATGGAGTGTTCGGGGTAGAAGAGAGCGCCGCCGGCGAGGTCGAGCTTGGAAGGGGCGACGGGTACCCCGATGGCCTTGATCCCGTCCATGGACCGGACGAAGTCCAGATCGAGGTACGCGTCCGAGTCGGCGAAGAAGGTGGCGGTGCTGTCCTCGGGGCTATCGCCAGGCTCGGGAAGAAGCCAGGAGGCCGCCTCGGCCTCGTTGCTCCCGTCGTCGTCCGCGTCCTCCTGCGTCGCGGCGGCGGAGGACGGGGAGGGGGCGGGCTGGGGCGGGTCGGCGAGCCCGCCGAAGAAAGGCGTGACGGGGAGCCGCTCGTGCCGGCTGGCGAGCGGGTTGGCGGAGTGGATGTCGGCGTCGCACGTTGCGCAGAGCGCGGCGGCGTCGGCGCGGCAGGTGACGGCGGCGGGCGCGTGCTCGCAGACCTCGCAGAGCCAGACGCGCGCGTGGCGGGAGCCGGCCCCGTGCGCGCGCGCGTCGCACCCGGCGCAGAGGTAGGCGCCGTCGGACCGGCAGTAGAGCCGCGCGGCGTCCACGGCGCACGTGTCGCACGGCCGGCCGGCCAGCCCCCAGAGCCCCCCTCCTCCTCCTCCTCCCACAACCGTCTGGTCCTCCACTTTCATCTCGCTCGCCGCAGATCTCCGGCGCTCAGGTCGGCACTGGGGGGTGGGTTGGAAGATTTGGTGCGTTGCTTTCTGCTGAGTGCTCGCTCGCTGGGTGCGTGGGCGCGGGCGCGGGTGGGCTTTGAGGGGTCTGCGGGCAGGGACAGGCAGCACATGGTAGGGGCGGGGGCTCCGCTCGGGTGTCGCGGGCGGGCGCGAGAGGCGAGACACTTCGGGCGCCCGGTCGCTGTCGCGCGGGGCCACGGGGCCTGTTCGTTTGCCAAACTTGGCTAGGTCGAGTTAAAAACAAGCTTATTTTACGAGCTCGCCTCGGCTGAGCCGGTAGCATGCCGATGTTTGCCATTGCTGTCGCCTGCTTCACTCCTGCTTTGCTGCATACCATTCTTCAGTCGGATCTGTTTACATTTGCACGCTACTCCGACGGCGACGTATATGATTCTGGGCACCAAAGTTTCAGTTTCAGGTCGGCGGCCTAAAACCTTTTTGGTTCACGTCAGCTGCACAGCCAGTGATGGCACAGCACACGGGCGTGAGGCCGTTAGTCATGGCTATAAACTGAAGCCATTAGTGAGACGTTTGGTGCGAGCTCGCCCATCACCGGCTCGGTTTGCCTCGCCGGGACGGGATGGGGACGGCTTTGCGTTGGGTGGATGCATCCCGGCAGTGCACCGTGCACGCAGGCAGGCGCGGATGCCCTTGGCACTGGCCACTGGGCGCCCGTCACCTTGCGCTGGAGAAAGTTTGCGATGCCCTTGCCGAAAAGTGGTAGGCGGGTCCAGTTGTCACTTGTCCTGATGCCATTGCCACGCCAGGCACGAGGTGGGGGTGCGACGGACGTGAGGGTGGCAGGTGGGGGTCCGGCCAAGTCCGACTGTCGTGCTCACCCGTGGATGCTTGCTGTGCGCCAGGTGGCGCCATCTGGTTGGCTTCTTGGCTCCCGTCCTTATCTCTTGCGGATGCGGTACTGCCATGTCAGCCAACCCGTGGTGGGGACGCCGGATCCCGGTGAGATCTGGATCCTTCCGGTGGTAGAAGTAGCACCGGGGATGGTTGGTGGGCGATATGACCCAAACGGACATCGGTTTGTCTGGATTTTATTTATTTGGATCGGTAAAACGGACCTTTATGTTCGGATTTGGTTGTTCGCCTGTACGTGCACTCAAGAGCACGGTCGCATCCCAAATTTTATGTTCGATTTGAACTAAAGAAAAAAGAAAAACGCTTTGTAAAATAGCTTGAAACAGAATATATTACAATAACTTAATTAAAAAGTCCCCGATAGTCATAGCCGCACATAGAACTTAAGTTGAAATTTTTTAAAAAAGACATAAAAAAGGTAGATCTGCCTATCGCCGATGTCATGGCCGTCTTCTAGCGCCACCATCCTCGTCCTCTTTGTTTGTGATTAGGTCGATGTAGGGAGGTGGCGGCCAAAGGTGAGGCGGAGGCCCCCAAACTGGGGCGGGCGCGGCATGCGCAGGCTGTGGTGGTGGTGGTGGTGGTGGTGGTGACCACGGCGCCCACGTGGCCTGCGGTGCTGGTGATGGCGGCGAGGGCGGGTTGTGTGGCATCGTGGTCGTCCACGATCATGACTGCCCATACAACGTAGGGTTCCACACCGGGGTGGGCGGTTGGTCCTCCATCATCTCCTCCTTCACCTCCTGCTTCACATCCAGCTCCGGGACGTAGACATCTCCGGCAACCGAGAGCGCCATCATCTCGTGCAGCTCCTCCCATTGCTCCTCTTGTCTGCGCTTAAACTCCCTCTCGTAGTCCTTCATCACGGCTTGCACCAACCGCTCCTCCTTGACTGTCATGGTTGGAGGTGGCGGTGGTGACAGAGAGGGGAAGGGAGAGGGCGTCGGCGTCAGGTCGCGCACCCGCGTGCGGTCGCGCGCTCTGGGTGGGCTCGGTGCGCGAGGCGAGCTACGAGCACGGTCGACAAAGAACGTTTGTCGGGGCATGTCGTGCTTGACAAGGACATGTACCTAGGGTAGGGTTCCAGGCCTGACCTACATACCCTACCCAAAGGGCATTACATACAGGGATCCAAGGCCTACAAAGTTAGAAAAGAGACACCGACTGAAATGACCGCAGCGAGCAAGTCACTCGACAGCGAAATCCACTCGGTTACTTCTCCACCACTCGACCATCCCTATTCACTCAGAGTTTCAGGCCTCACTCAAAGACGGAAGACCTAGAGCCACTTCGGGATGACAACGGTCATGCGATCAGTTCGTCGCTGTAAAGATCATCAAGTGTAGGCGTTACAAGTAACGTGTGCACCTTTAATTTTCCATTCAACCCTTGGGTAATGGAGCATTAATGAGGGGTCAGCGGACTCTATATAAGCCGCCCCTCTTCTCCTACACAAGGGTTTGCATCCCCTGTAACTTATCAGTCCAGAGAACAAGCTCCCGCAGCACCGAGACGTAGTGTCGTTACCTCTTCTGAGAGGGGCCTGAACTCATAAATCCGAGTGTACAACCTCACCGTATCTAGGCTCTGCCCTTCCTTACGTACCCCTATCCTCTACTGCCAGATCTGTTCCCATGACAATTGGAGCCCAACGTGGGGTAGGTCTCTAAGCGACTTCCGGCGTGGTTGCGTTCTTCGAACTCCTTCATCATGGTTTTCGGCGGTGGACTGTCCCTGGGTCGCGAGATCCGTCTCGGCACCCTCAGCTTTGTCGCCGACGATTCGGCATGGCTTCAGGAAGCCCCTCTGGATGTTAAGGCGCTCCCTATTCTCGGGGCGGCACACTTCCGTGCAAGTTCGTGCAACGTCCTCCTCCAGCAGCTGTCGACTCAGTATCAGTCGACTCCGGTGGCGTTTTCCCTCCTTACCGCTTGCCGCCGCAAGCGATCTGGTCGCTCACGGTTCCAGGGGTGGGTGAGGTATGCGGTGGCACGTTAGTAATCCACTCCACAGATCGGGGCAATCGAGCCCGAAGAACCCCTCTACGATTTGATCACTCGGATGCTTCTTCCAAGTGCGGAAGCAATGACCCGGCGGCGGAAGTTCTTGTGATTGGCTCTCAGCGTAGCCCACTAGGATTTCCCCGTGGTGGAGATGGGAGCCGTGATCTGTCGCACGTCAATGACGAGTATTACCCGCAACCTCTCACTGCGGAACAAAGGGAGGAACTGCATCGCAGGAACGAGCAGGTCCTGCAGACTCTAATCGCCGGCACGACCGCGGAGGCCTAGGCTTTGGAAGCTGCACGCATAGCCACTCCGGCTGAGTGCACACGTCTCGAGGAGCTCTAGAAGTCGCTCGACGACCGTGCTCACAGACAACCCCCAAGCTTCAATCGACGGGGGCGGCAATTGTTTCCGAGTGGATCACAAAATGAGTATTTGGTATTCCGCACTCCGATTCAAAATGTTGCAGCTGCTGCGCGGATTGTAGATTCCATCCATCCATCTCGATCTGAAGCTGGAGAAGGTCTCTGGCAGATGCGAGCGTTGCTCAGAGCGGCTGGTGAGCAGAATTCAGTCGTTTCCTAGTCACGCAACAGAATTCACAGCCGATCCGTGAGGGTAGACACAGTTCAGTTAGCTCAGCCCAAGATCGCCTTCGCGGCATGAAGATCGCCGTTACCACCAGGATCAGTACATGGATCAAGGCCACAGTCAGTTTGCTCCTTGACTTCACCGCGAAGACCGCCGTCGAGTTCCCTCGCCCCTTCCTAGGGGTGGTTCATATGCACCCCGGCGTTACGATGATAGGCGCCCTTACGACGACGAGCGGAGAGAGCCAATCAATCCCCGAGATACTGGATTCAACGCAAGGTCAGTCCTCGTGCAAAATTTAGTTGATAGAGGCAGAGCTCACCGGGAGGTCTTGGATAGAGATCGTCCGAGTGGAAGTGACGTGTTTGTCTCCGGGCCCGAGTCTTTCAGCAGGGCCATACGAGCTGTTGAGATACCACCCAATTTCAGGTTGGCCACAGGGGTGAACAAGTTCACTAGCGAGTCAAAGCCAGATACATGGTTGGAAGATTACCGACTGGCGGTGCAGATTGGCTGAGGCAATGATTATGTCGCCATGAAACATTTGCCCTTGATGCTAGAAGGATCGGCCCGGGTGTGGTTGAACCAGTTGGCTCCTGCCAGTATATACTGCTGGGAAGACTTGGCCCAAGTGTTCATTAAAACATTCGAAGGTACTTGCAAGCGTCCTGCTGGGCTGACTGAATTGCAGCACTGTGTCCAGAAGCCAAATGAAACTTTGAGGGATTACATACATCGTTGGACCATGCTTCACCATGTGGTGGAGAACATTACAGAGCATCAGGCGGTCTATGCCTTCAAAGAAGGTGTTAGGTACAGAGAACTCATCCTGAAATTTGGACGATATGGGGCCCTGTCCCTGAATCGATTGATGGAGATTGCCACTCGGTACGCGAATGGCGAGGAAGAAGATTGTCTCCGCAGCGGCAAAGGAAAAGCTAATGAGCATGACCCCAACAGCAATAATCCCAGTCAGAAACAAAAGCGCAATGCTGAAGCTATTAGTCAAGCAGAGGCAGCCGCCGTAGCTGCACAAGGCAAGTTAAAAGGGAAAGCCAGAGAGCAATGGATACCCAAGAATAAGAAGGATCAGTCGGGGCAAGATGACCTCGATCTGTCGTGTGCCATTCACACCAAGAAAGATGGGGAGGGTAACCTGATTTTACCCAAGCATACCACTCGACAATGTAGACCGTTGATTTAGCAGTTCCGTGACGGTGCGTCGAGTGAAAAGAGCCCCGAATATGATGGTGAAGAAAAGGTTGAGGATTACCCCAAGGTCAATGCCACTCTAGTGATCTTCGCTGACGTCGAGAGCAAAAGCCGACTGAAGGTCATTACTCGAGAGGTGAATATGGTTGTTCCAGCAACTACGACGTACTTCAAGCGGTCGAAGACTCCAATAACTTTCGATCAGTCGGACCACCCAGCTCACGTTGCTATCCCTGGGCGGCAGCCGTTGGTGGTTGATCCAGTTGTGGGAGGCACTCGGTTACGCAAGGTTCTCATGGATGGTGGGAGTGGTTTGAACATACTCTATGCTGAGACCCTAAAGGGCATGGGCATTTCGATGTCCCTACTCAGCGAGAGTAGCATGCAATTCCATGGAGTCATTCCAGGGAAGAAGGCAAAATCACTCTGGATGTGGTTTTTGGTGACTCGAAGAATTTTCGAAAGGAGAAACTGACGTTTGAAGTGGTGGACTTTCACAGTGCCTATCATGCCATCCTTGGCCGACCGGCTTATGCGCGTTTCATGGCCCGTCCATGTTACGTGTATCTCAAACTGAAGATGCCCAGGCCCAAGGGTATGATTACGGTCACTGGAAATAGGCAGAGAGTCGAGGAGTGTGTTCGGCAAGGATCCAAAATTGCTGATGAGCAGATGGCAATGGTGGAATTGGAAGAGTACAAGAAAATTGTTGATCCGACTAATTTGCTTTGTTCCAAGAAGCCAACCTTTGATTCTGCTTTCCAGTCGGCGGAGAGATGAAACCGGTTCACATTCACCCGGAAGATCCTGCAGCTGCTCCAACGAACATCTCCACGACACTTGAAAACAAATAGGAACCCGCTCTCATCCAGTTCCTCCATGAGAACTGGGACATCTTCGCATGGAAGCCATCTAACATGCCAGTTGTACCCAAGGGACTGGCTGAGCATCGCTTGAGAGTTGACTCGAAGGCTAAACCTGTTAAGGAGCATCTCCGTAGCTCTGTTACGGAGAAGAGGAAGGCGATTGGTGAGGAAGTAGCTTGGCTCCTGGCAGTGGAGTTTATACGCGAAATATACCACTCCGAGTGGCTCGCCAACGTCTTCATTGTCCCCAAGAAGGACAAGTCACTCCATATGTGTATTGATTTCAAACATATCAATCGGGCCTGCTCGAAAGATCATTTTCCGCTCCCCCGCATCGACCAAATTGTGGACTCCACTGCGGGATGCGAGGGCTTGTCTTTCTTTGATGCGTACTCCGGGTACCATCAAATTCGACTGTATGGGCCAGATGAAATAAAAACTGCCTTCATCACCCCTTTCGGGTGTTTTCGCTATGTTTCCATGCCATTCGGTCTCAAAAACACGGGTGCCACCTTCATGCGCATGATTCAGAAGTGCATGCTCACTCAGATCAGTCGGAATGTCGAGGCCTACATGGATGATATCGTGGTCAAGTCACGCAAAGGTTCCGACCTGCTGACTGACCTTGCTGAAACCTTTGCCAACGTCAGAAGGTACGACATCAAGCTAAGTCCGTCAAGTGTACCTCTGGAGTGCCGGGAGGCAAGCTACTCGGTTTTCTCATTTCCGGACGAGGTATAGATGCCAATCCCAAGAAAATCAGCGTAGTTTTCTGAATGAAATACCCCGAGCATGTACATGATGCCCAGAAACTCACAGGCTGCCTTGCAGCACTGAGTCAGTTCATTTCTCGTCACCGGAGAAAAGGCACTACCTTTATACCGGCTGATGAATAAGTCTGATAAGTTCGAATGGACCCCCGAAGCAGAAGCAGCGTTTGTTGTGCTCAAAGCCCTGCTCTCCACCCAGCCGGTGCTTGCTGCCCTGAACAGCAAAGAACCTCTGCTTTTGTACATTGCGTCCATTGCCCAAGTCATCAGTGCGGTCCTCATAGTGGAGCGAGAAGAAGAAGGCAATGCCTACAAAGTCCAAGGCCTACAAAAGTTTAATATTGACATAAAAACAATAATACTTCAAGCATACTAATAAAAGCAATCATATCTTCTAAAAATAACATGGCCAAAGAAAGTTATCCCTACAAAATCATATTGTCTGGCTATGCTCCATCTTCATCACACAAAGTATTTCATCATGCACAACCCCGATGACAAGCCAAGCAATTGTTTCATACTTTTAGTGTTCTCAAACATTTCCAACTCTCATGCAATACATGAGCATGAGCCATGGATATAGCACTATAGGTGGAATAGAATATGGTGGTTGTGGAGAAGACAAAAAGGAGAAAGTATCACATCAACTAGGAAAATTAATGGGCTATGAAGATGCCCATCAATTTATATCGATGCAAGTGAGTAGGGATTGCCATGCAACAGATGCACTAGAGCTATAAGTATGAAAGCTCAAAAAGAAACTAAGTGGGTGTGCATCCAACTTGCTTGCTCATGAAGACCTAGGGAAGTTTGAGGAGGCCCATCATTGGAATATACAAGCCAAGTTCTATAATGAAAAATTCCCATTAGTATATGAAAGTGACAAAATAGGAGACTCTCTATCATGAAGAACACAATGCTATTTCAAAGCACAAGTGTGGAAAAAGGATAGTAACGATGTCCCTTCTCTCTTTTTCTCTCATTTTTTATCTGGGCTTCTTTGGCCTGTTTTTTTATTTGGGCTTCTTTGGCCTCTTTTATTTCTTAAAGTCCGGAGACTCATCCCAACTTGTGAGGGAATCATAGCTTCCATAATCCTTTCCTCACATGGGACATTGCTCTAATAATGATGATCATCACACTTTTATTTACTTACAACTCAAGAATTACAACTCGATACTAGAACAAAGATATGACTCTATATGAATGCCTCATGCATATGAGAACAATATGACAATGATGGTATGTGTCATAATAAAATGGAACGGTGGAACTTGCATGGCAATATATCTCAGAATGGCTATGGAAATGCCATAATAGGTAGTGGTATGGTGGCTGTTTTGAGGAAGGGTATATGGTGGGTTTATGATACGTCTCCAACGTATCTATAATTTTTTATTGTTCCATGCTACTATATTAGCTGTTTTGGATGTTTAATGGGCTTTAATATGCTCTTTTATATTATTTTTGGGACTAACCTATTAACCGGAGGCCCAGTGTCAGTTTCTGTTTTTTTGCCTATTTTAGAGTTTCGCAGAAAAGGAATACCAAAAGATTTGGAGTTGAAGTCTGGAACCCCGCGAGGCGGCCATGAGGCAGGAGGGCGCGCCCAGGGGGGTAGGCGTGCCCCCACCCTCGTGGGCCCCACGAAGCTCCACCGACGTACTTCTTTCACCTATATATACTCTTATACCCTAGATCGATCGCAGAGAGCCACGAAACCACTTTTTCCACCGTCGTAACCTTCTGTACCTGTGAGATCCCATCTTGGGGCCTTTTCCGGCGATCTGCCGGAGGGGGAATCGATCACGGAGTGCTTCTACATCAACACCATGGCCTCTCCAATGAAGCGTGAGTAGTTTACCATAGACCTTCGGGTCCATAGTTATTAGCTAGATGGCTTCTTCTCTCTCTTTGATTCTCAATACAAAGTTCTCCTCGATGTTCTTGGAGATCTATTCGATGTAATACTCTTTTGCGGTGTGTTTGCCGAGATCCGATGAATTGTGGGTTTATGAACAAGATTATCTATGAATATTATTTGGTTCTTCTCTGAATTCTTATATGCATGATTTGATATCTTCGCAAGTCTCTTCGAATTATCAGTTTAGTTTGGCCTACTAGATTGATCTTTCTTCCAATGGGAGAAGTGCTTAGCTTTGGGTTCAATCTTGCGGTGTCCTTTCCTAGTGACAGTAGGGGCAGCAAGGCACATATTGTATTGTTGCCATAGAGTATAAAAAGATGGGGTTTATATCATATTGCTCGAGTTTATCCCTCTACATCATGTCATCTTGCTTAAAGCGTTACTCTGTTCTTATGAACTTAATACTCTAGATGCTGGATAGCGGTCGATGTGTGGAGTAATAGTAGTAGATGCAGAATCGTTTCGATCTACTTGACACGGACGTGATGCCTATATTCATGATCATTGCCTAGATATTCTCATAACTATGCACTTTTCTATCAATTGCTCGGCAGTAATTTGTTCACCCACCGTAATACATGCTATCTTGAGAGAAGCCACTAGTGAAACCTATGGCCCCCGGGTCTCTTTCTTATTATATTGCATCTCTTTTATTTACATCGCATCTCGTTTACTATTTTTCAACCTTTACTTTTCTATCTATACAACAAAAATACCAAAAATATTTATCTTACTATCTTTATCAAATCTCACTTTTGCGAGTGGCCGTGAAGGGATTGACAACCCCTTTATCGCCTTGGTTGCACCGCTCTTGATTGTTTGTGTAGATACTAGGTGACTTGTGCATTGTCTCCTGCTGGATTGATACCTTGGTTCTCAAAAACTAAGGGAAATACTTACGCTACTTTGCTGCATCACCCTTTCCTCTTCAAGGGAAAACCAACGCATGCTCAAGAGGTACCAAGAAGGATTTCTGGCGCCGTTGCCGGGGAGATCTACGCCAAGTCAAGACATACCAAGTACCCATCATAAACTATTCTCCCTCGCATTACATTATTTGCCATTCGCCTCTCGTTTTCCTCTCCCCCACTTCTAAAACGATTTTTGAAATTGCCGTTTTATTCGCTCTCTTTTTTCCATTTGTCATTTTTTTGGCAGATCTGTTTTTGTGTGCAATCTTGTTTGCTACCTTTGCTTGTGTTACCATGTGCCTTCTATTTGCTTGCATATTTGCTTGCTAAAAATCTATTGATATGAATCCTCATCCACTTGCTAATCTTTTCAAAAGATCTGATTATGTTGAACCAATTGCTAGTGAGTTGAGTGCACTTGATTATCTTTATGAAATTTTGCTTGAGAATCGTGAATTTGACAATTGTCATGAAGAAATTTATGAAGTGATTCATGATAGCTCCTTAAATGAAAAGCATGATTGCAATAATTTTGCTATAATTTCTATTAATGTCAATTGTGCTAATAATATGCAAAACCCCAAGCTTGGGTATGCTTGTTTTGTCATGTCCGCTACTTATTGCAATGATCATGATTGGGGTGATAATGTTTCTTATGATCTTGAAAGTTTATTTAAGCATCATGATGAATATGTTTGCAATAATAATATTGAAAGTGGGTTTGGAAGAGCATCAACTTTAGGTAATAATAATCTCACATATTTGGAGAGTGTTCGATCTTATGAATTTGTTGATAAAAGTGGGTTTGGAGAGGTCATGACTTTATTTGATGATGATCCCACTATTTTGGATGAATGTCAACTTTGCATGCATGTGGATCATGAAGAGAATATTTTATGTGAAAGTTATAATGTTGAATTTGATTATGATCCTACATATAATTATTATGAGAGGGGGAAATATGCTTGTAGAAATTTTCATGTTACTAAATTACCTCTCTTCATGTTGAGATTGCTATTGTTTTCTTCCATGCATATGCTAGATCTTGCTTGTCTTGCTAATTTGTTTTACTATAAAATTCCTATGCATAGAAATTATGTTAGACTTAAATGTGTTCGTCACATGTTTTATGATGCTCTCTTTCTGTTTCAATTATTATCATCCTTGTGAGCATCAATAAAAATTATGCCTAGCTAGGGGCGTTAAACGATAGCGCTTGTTGGGAGGCAACGCAATTTTTTTTGTTCTTTACCTTTTGTTCCTGTTTAGTAATAAATAATTCATCTAGCCTCTGTTATTATTGTGTTTTTTATGTTTTAATTAGTGTTTGTGCCAAGTAAAGCCTTTAGGATCTTCTTGGGTGATTGTTGTTTGATCTTGCTGATAAAAACAAAAAGTATGCGCTCACGAAAATAATTTTCATTTTTTACCAGAGAGCGATAAAATACCAATTCCGATCAATATAAAAATTTTCCTGGTCGACCTAGTTTTTCAGAATTTTTGGAGTTACAGAAGTATTCAAAACCTGCATATTGCTACAAACTGTTCTGTTTTTGAAAGATTCTGTTTTTCGCGTGTTGTTTGCTTATTTTGATGCATCTATGAGTAGTATCGGGGGGTATGAACCATAGATAAGTTGGAATACATTAGGTTTACACCAATATAAATAAATAATGAGTTAATTACAGTACTTTAAAGGGGTGGTTTATTTTCTTATACTAACGGAGCTCATGAGATTTTCTGTTGAAGTTTTGTGTCGTGAAGTTTTCAAGTTTTTGGGTAAAGATTTGATGGATTTTGGAATAAGGAGTGGCAAGAGGCTAAGCTTGGGGATGCCCAAGGCACCCCAAGTTAAAATTCAAGGACAACCAAAAGCCTAAGCTTGGGGATGCCCCGGAAGGCATCCCCTCTTTCGTCTTCGTCTATCGGTAACTTTACTTGAGGCTATATTTTTATTCACAACATGATATGTGTTTTGCTTGGAGCGTCTTGTATGATTTGAGTCTTTGCTTTTTAGTTTAACACAATCATCCTTGCTGTACACATCTTTTGGGAGAGACACGCGTGAATCGGAATTTATTATAATACTCTATGTGCTTCACTTATATCTTTTGAGCTAGATAATTTTGCTCTAGTGCTTCACTTATATCTTTTTAGAGCATGGTGGTGGTTTTATTTTATAGAAAGTATTGATCTCTCATGCTTCACTTATATTATTTTGAGAGTCCTTTAGAACAGCATGGTATTTTGCTTTGGCTATAAAATTAGTCCTAATATGATAGGCATCCAAGATGAGTATAATAAAAACTTTCATATAAAGCGCATTGAATACTATGAGAAGTTTGATTCCTTATGATTGTTTTGAGATATTAAGATGGTGATATTAGAGTCATGCTAGTTGAGTAGTTTTGAATTTGAGATATACTTGTGTTAAAGTTTGTGATTCCCGTAGCATGCACGTATGGTGAACCGTTATGTGATGATGTCGGAGCATGATTTATTTTTTGATTGTCTTCCTTATGAGTGGCGGCCGGGGACGAGCGATGGTATTTTCCTACCAATCTATCCCCTTAGGAGCATGCGTGTAATACTTTGTTTCGATAACTAATAGATTTTTGCAATAAGTATGTGAGTTCTTTATGACTAATGTTGAGTCCATGGATTATACGCACTCTCACCCTTTCACCGTTGCTAGCCTCTCTAGTACCACACAACTTTCGCCGGTACCATAAACCCACCATTTACCTTTCTCAAAACAGCCACCATACCTACCTATTATGACATTTCCATAGCCATTCCGAGATATATTGCCATGCAACTTTCCACTGTTCTGTTTATTATGACACGCTCCATCATTGTCATATTGCTTTGCATGATCATGTAGTTTACATCGTATTTGTGGCAAAGCCACCGTTCATAATTTTTCATACATGTCACTCTTGAATCATTTCACATCCCGATACACCGCCGGAGGCATTCACATCGAGTCATATTTTGTTCCAAGTATCGAGTTGTAACTCTTGACTTGTAAGTAAATAAAAGTGTGATGATCATCATTATTAGAGCATTGTCCCAGTGAGGAAAGGATGATGGAGACTATGATTCCCCCACAAGTCGGGATGAGACACCGGACGAAAAAAGAAAAGCAAAAAATAGGCCATAAAAAAGGAGAAAAGGCCCAAATAAAAAACAGAGAAAAAGAGAGAGGGGGCAATGCTACTATCCTTTTCCCACACTTGCGCTTCAAAGTAGCACCATGATCTTTATGATAGAGTCTCCTATTTTGTCACTTTCATATACTAGTGGGAATCTTTCATTATAGAACTTGGCTTGTATATTCCAATGACGGGCTTCCTCAAAATGCCCTAGGTCTTCATGAGCAAGCGAGTTGGATGCACACCCACTTAGTTTCCTTTTGAGCTTTCATACACTTATAGCTCTAGTGCGTCCGTTGCATGGAAATCCCTACTCACTCACATTGATATCTATTGATGGGCATCTCCATAGCCCGTTGATATGCCTAGTTGATGTGAGACTATCTACTCCTTTTTGTCTCCTCCACAACCACCATTCTATTCCACCTATAGTGCTATGTCCATGGCTCACGCTCATGTATTGCGTGAAGATTGCAAAAGTTTGAGAACATCAAAAGTATGAAACAATTGCTTGGCTTGTCATCGGGGTTGTGCATGATTTAAATATTTTGTGTGATGAAGATAGAGCATAGCCAGACTATATGATTTTGTAGGGATAGCTTTCTTTGGCCATGTTACTTTGAGAAGACATGATTACTTTGTTAGTATGCTTGAAGTATTATTATTTTTATGTCAATATTAAACTTTTATTTTGAATCTTTCGGATCTGAACATTCATGCCACAATAAAGAAAATTACATTGATAATTATGTTAGGTAGCATTCCACATCAAAAATTGTGTTTTTATCATTTACCTACTCGAGGACGAGCAGGAATTAAACTTGGGGATGCTTGATATGTGTCCAACGTATCTATAATTTTTTATTGTTCCATGCTACTATATTATCTGTTTTGGATGTTTAATGGGCTTTAATATGCTCTTTTATATTATTTTTGGGACTAACCTATTAACCGGAGGCCCAGTGCCAGTTTCTGTTTTTTTTTCTTCCTATTTTAGAGTTTCGCAGAAAAGGAATACCAAACGGAATGAAACCTTCGTGATGATCTTTCTTGGACCAAAAACCAGAAGACTTGGAGTTGAAGTCTGGAACTCCGCGAGGTGGCCACGAGGCAGGAGGGCGCTCCCAGGGGGTAGGCGCACCCCCACCCTCGTGGGCCCCACGAAGCTCCACCGATGTACTTATTTCGCCTATATATACTCTTATACCCTAGATCGATCGCAGAGAGCCAAGAAACCACTTTTCCACCGCCGTAACCTTCTGTACCCATGAGATCCCATCTTGGGGCCTTCTCCGGCGATCTGCCGGAGGGGGAATCGATGACGGAGGGCTTCTACATCAACACCATAACCTCTCCAATGAAGCGTGGGTAGTTTATCACAGACCTTCGGGTCCATAGTTATTAGCTAGATGGCTTCTTCTCTCTCTTTGATTCTCAATAGAAATTTCTCCTCGATGTTCTTCGAGATCTATTTGATGTAATACTCTTTTGCGGTGTGTTTGCCGAGATCTGATGAACTGTGGGTTTATGAACAAGATTATCTATGAATATTATTTGGTTCTTCTCTAAATTCTTACAGCAAGGCACATGTTGTATTGTTGCCATCGAGGATAAAAAGATGGGGTTTATATCATATTGCTTGAGTTTATCCCTCTACATCATGCCATCTTGCTTAAAGCGTTACTCTGTTCTTATGAACTTAATACTCTAGATGCATGCTGGATAGAGGTCGATGTGTGGAGTAGTAGTAGTAGTAGATGCAGAATCGTTTCGATCTACTTGACACGAACGTGATGCCTATATTCATGATCATTGCCTAGATATTCTCATAACTATGCCCTTTTCTATTAATTGCTCGATAGTAATTTGTTCACCCACCGTAATACATGCTATCTTGAGAGAAGCCACTAGTTAAACCTATGGCCCCGGGTCTCTTTCTTATTATATTGCATCTCTTTTATTTACATCGCATCTCGTTTACTATTTTTCAACCTTTACTTTTCTATATATACAACAAAAATACCAAAAATATTTATCTTACTATCTTTATCAAATCTCACTTTTGCGAGTGGCCGTGAAGGGATTGACAACCCCTTTATCGCCTTGGTTGCACCGCTCTTGATTGTTTGTGTAGATACTAGGTGACTTGTGCATTGTCTCCTGCTGGATTGATACCTTGGTTCTCAAAAACTAAGGGAAATACTTACGCTACTTTGCTGCATCACCCTTTCCTCTTCAAGGGAAAACCAACGCATGCTCAAGAGGTAGCAGTTTAATGCACCGGCGTAAGTTGCACGGTACCAGAGAGGCTAGCAATGGTGGAAGGGCGAGAGTGCGTATAATCCATGGACTCAACATTAGTCATAAAGAACTCACATACTTATTGCAGAAGTTTATTTGCCATCGAAACAAAGTACTAATACGCATGCTCCTAGTGGGATAGAATGGTAGGAAAGGACCATCGCTCGTCCCCGACCTCCATTCATAAGGAAGACAATCAAAAAATAAATCATGCTCCAACTTCATCACATAACGGTTCACCATACATGCATGCTACGAAAATGACAAACTTTAACACAAGTATTTCTACCAATCCACGATCACTCACTAGCATGAATCTAATATCAAAATCTTTATATCTCAAAACAAATGCAAGGAATCAAACTTCTCATATATTCAATGCTCTTTATATGAAAGTTTTTATCATATCCCTCTTGGATGCCCATCATATTAGGACTAAATGCATAACCTAAGAAAATTACCATGATGTTTAAGACTCTCAAAATAATATAAGTGAAGCATGAGATTTCAACAATTTCTATAAAATAAAACCACCGCCGTGCTCTAAAAGGATATAAGTGAAGCACTAGAGCAAACTTCCTAGCTCAAAAGATATAAGTGAAGCACATAGAGTATTCTAATAAATTGACGATTAAAGCGTGTCCCTCTCAAAAACTGTGTACAACAAGTATGATTGTGGCAAACTAAAAAGTAAATACTCATATCATACAAGATGCTCCAGGCAAAACACATATCATGTGGTGAAAAATATAGCCTTAAGTAAATTTACCGATGCAATGAAGACGAAAGAGGGGATGCCATCCGGGGCATCCCCAAGCTTAGATGCTTGGTTGTCCTTGAATATTACCTTGGGGTGCCTTAGGCATCCCTAAGCTTAGGCTCTTGCCACTACTTATTCCGTGGTCCATCAAAACTTTACCCAAAATTTGAAAACTTCACAACACAAAACTCAACAAAAAACTCGTAAGATCTGTTAGTATAATAAAGCAAATCACCACTTTAGGTACTGTTGTGAACTCATTATAAATTTATATTGGTGTAATATCTACTGTATTCCAACTTATCCATGGTTCATACTGAAGGAAATATGCCCTAGAGGCAATAATAAAGTTGTTACTTATATTTCCTTATATCATGATAAATGTTTATTATTCATGCTATAATTGTATTAACCAGAAACTTAGTACATGTGTGAATACATAGACAAATAGAGTGTCCCTAGTATGCCTCTACTTGACTAGCTAGTTAATCAAAGATGGTTAAGTTTCCTAGCCATGGACATGTGTTGTCATTTGATGAACGGGATCACATCATTAGAAAATGATGTGATGGACAAGACCCATCAGTTAGCTTAGCATAATGATCGTTCAGTTTTATTCCTACTGCTTTCTTCATGACTTATACATGTTCCTCTGACTATGAGATTATGCAACTCCCAAATACCGGAGGAACACCTTGTGTGCTATCAAACGTCACAACATAACTGGGTGATTATAAAGATGCTCTACAGGTGTCTCCAATGGTGTTTGTTGAGTTGGCATAGATCGAGATTAGGATTTGTCACTCCATCTATCGGAGAGGTATCTCTAGGCCCTCTCAGTAATGCACATCACTATAAGCCTTGCAAGCAATGTGACTAATGAGTTAGTTGCGGCATGATGCATCACGGAACGAGTAAAGAGACTTGCCGGAAATGAGATTGAACTAGGTATTGAGATACCGGCGATCGAATCTTGGGCAAGTAACATACCGATGACAAAGGGAACAACGTATGTTGTTATGCGGTTTAACCGATAAAGATCTTCGTAGAATATGTAGGAACCAATATGAGCATCCAGGTTCCGCTATTGGTTATTGACCGGAGATGAGTCTCGGTCATGTCTACATAGTTCTCGAACCCGTAGGGTCCTTACGCTTAACGTTCTGTGACGATTTGTATTATGAGTTATGTGATTTGATGACTGAAGTTTGTTCAGAGTCCCGGATAAGATCGGGGACATGACGAGGAGTCTTGAAATGGTCGAGACGTAAAGATCGATATATTGGAAGGCTATATTCGGACATCGAAAAGGTTCCGAGTGATTCGGCTATTTTTTAGAGTACCGGAGAGTTACGGGAATTCGTATTGGGCCTTAATGGGCCATACGAGAAAGGAGAGAAAGGCCTCAAGGGTGGCCGCGCCCCTTCCCCATGGACTGGTCCGAATTGGACTAGGGAAAGGGGGTGCCCCCTTCCTTCCTTCTCCTTCTCCCTTCCCTTTTTCCTATTCCATATGGGAGGTGGAATCCTACTAGGACTAGGGAGTCCTATTAAGACTCCACACTTCGGGCGCGCCCTATGAGGTTCGGCCTCCTCCTCCCTCCATCCTTTATATATGTGGCCAGGGGGCACCCCATAGACACACAAGTTGATCATTGATCCCTTAGCCGTGCGCGGTGCCCCCCTCCACCATAATCCACCTCGGTCATATCGTAGCAGTGCTTAGGCGAAGCCCTGTTCCGGTAGCATCATCATCACCGTCATCACGCCATCGTGCTGACGAAGCTCTCCTTCGACACTCAGCTTGATCAAGAGTTTGTGGGACGTCACCGAGCTGAACATGTGCAGATCACGAAGGTGTCGTACTTTCGGTACTAGGATTGGTCGGATAGTGAAGACGTACGACTACATCAACCGCGTTGTCATAACGCTTCCGCTTACAGTCCACGAGGGTACGTGGACAACACTCTTCCCCTCTCGTTGCTTTGCATCACCATGATAGTCCTTGTGTGTGCTTAGGATTTTTTTTGAAATTACCGCATTCCCTAACACTGGCATCCGAGCCAGGTCTATGCGTAGATGTTATATGCACGAGTAGAACACAATGGAGTTGTGGGCGTGGGTATATACATATTGCTTGCCATCACTAGTTGATTCTTGATTCGGCGGTATTGTTGGATGAAGCGGCTCAGACCGACATTATGCGTACGCGTACGCTTATGCGAGACTGGTTCTACCGACGTACTTCGCACACAGGTGGCTAGTGGGTGTTAGTTTCTCCAACTTTAGTTGAATCGATTTCAATGAACATGGTTCTTTCTGAAGATCGAAAAGCAATCACTATACTACGTTGTGGTTTTTGATGCGTAGGTAAGAACGGTTCTTGCTCAGCCCGTAGTAGCCACGTAAAACTTGCAACAACAAAGTAGAGGATGTCTAACTTGTTTTTGCAGGGCTTGTTGTGATGTGATATGGTCAAGACGTGATGAGATATAAGTTGTTGTATGAGATGATCATGTTTTTTTGAAGTTATCGGCAACTGGCAGAAGCCTTATGGTTGTCTCTTTATTGCATAAGATGCAAGCGCCAAATAATTGCATTACTTTATCGCTATGCGATAGCAATAGTTGCAAGAGCAATAGTTGGCGAGACGACCATGTGACGACACGTTGATAGAGATCAAGATGATGGAGATCATGGTGTCATGCCGGTGACGATAGAGATCATGACGGTACTTTGGAGATGGAGATCAAAGGTGCAAGATGATCATGGCCATATCATGTCACATTTTTTAATTGCATGTGATGTTTATCCTTTATGCATCTTATTTTGCTTAGTTCGGCGGTAGCATTATAAGATGATCACTCACTAAATTTCAAGGTATAAGTGTTCTCCCTGAGTATGCAGAATTGTGACAGCTCGTCATGCCGAGATGATGTCTACTACACAACCTTCTTCTTGTAGACGTTGTTGGGCCTCCAAGTGTAGAGGTTTGTAGGACAGTAGCAAATTTCCCTCAAGTGGATGACCTAAGGTTTATCAATCCGTAGGAGGCGTAGGATGAAGATGGTCTCTCTCAAGCAACCCTGCAACCAAATAACAAAGAGTCTCTTGTGTCCCCAACACACCCAATACAATGGTAAATTGTATAGGTGCACTAGTTCGGCGAAGAGAGGGTGATACAAGTGGTATATGGATAGTAGATAAAGGTATTTGTAATCTGAAATTATAAAAACAGGAAGGCAACTAATGATAAAAGTGAGCGTAAACGGTATTGCAATGCGTGGAAATAAGGCCTAGGGTTCAAACTTTCGCTAGTGTAAGTTCCCTCAACAATAATATCATAATTGGATCACATAACTATCCCTCAACATGCAACAAAGAGTCACTCCAAAGTCACTAATAGCGGAGAACGAACGAAGAGATTATGGTAGGGTACGAAATCACCTCAAAGTTATTCTTTCCAATCAATCCGTTGGGCTATTCCTATAAGTGTCTGTGACGCCCCAAGACCGGAGTTTCAGATGCCTTCCATGTTTTCCGAGTTCCGTCGGGTGTTTTGTTTTGTCTGTTGCATGCATCTTGCATATTTTGCGTTGCATCATGTCATGATGCCATCATGTCATTTCTTTTCTTAACTCAACTAAATAAATGGCATGGATCTTTGATCCATTTAAATCGAGGGAAGGGTGACTTCTCTTTATAACATATCCTCCCGATATTAGGGAGCTATAGTAAATATTTCTTTAATTTGGAATTCACCTTAACACACTTGCATATTAAATCCCTTGGCCTTTTTCTTCTTCAACTGTTGACTCTCTAACCTTGCCATTTATTCTTTCATCATTTTCCGGAGCTCTACCAAAATTCTCAAGATTTTTTGGAAACTCCTAAAACCTCGTCCTAGTTCAAACCCATTTGAATAAAATTCAAATGAGTTTGAATTCTTATCGTTCGATCTAGCATTTTCTAAATTTCTCGGACCAAGCATTTTTTTGTGAGTCCAAGAAAATAAACCACATGCCCTAATTCTTCTTCCAACCTTCTCTTGTCTTCTTTCCTTCTAGTTCTCTGTTAATGTAAAGAGAAAGGAGGAAGAGAGAAACCCAGCCGCCACTTGTGAGTCCAAGAAAATTAACCACATGCCCTAATTCCATTTGTCTTCCTCATGGACTCGTTCTTCTTCCTTGCGGGATCTCAGGCAAGATGACCATACCCTCGAAATCACTTCTATATTTGCTTGCTAGTTGCTCGCTCTTTTGCTATGCCTATGCTGCGATACCTACCACTTGCTTATCATGCCTCCCATGTTGCTAAGCCAAGCCTCTAACCCACCTTGTCCTAGCAAACCGTTGTTTGGCTATGTTACCGCTTTGCTCAGCCCTCTTATAGCGTTGTTAGTTGCAGGTGAAGTTTGGAGTTTGTTCCTTGTTGGAACATCATTATTGTTGGGATATCACAATATCTCTTATTTAATTAATGCATCTATATACTTGGTAAAGGGTGGAAGGCTCGGCCTTATGCCTAGTGTTTTGTTCCACTCTTGCCGCCCTAGTTTCCGTCATATCGGTGTTATGTTCTCGGATTTTTCGTTCCTTACACGGTTGGGTTATAATGGGAACCCCTTGACAGTTCGCCTTGAATAAAACTCCTCCAGCAATGCCCAACCTTGGTTTTACTATTCGCCACCAAGCCTCTTTTTCCCTTGGGTTCCGCGGACTTAAGGGTCATCTTTATTTAAACCCCCCTGGGCCAGTGCTCCTCTGAGTGTTGGTCCGACCGAGTAGACTGCGGGGCCACCTCGGGGCAATTTGAGGGTTTGTTTTACTCGTAGGATGTCTCATCTGAGTGTGCCCTGAGAACGAGATATGTGCAGCTCCTATCGGGATTTGTCGGCACATTCGGGCGGTGTTGCTGGACTTGTTTTACCATTGTCGAGGATGTCTTGTAACCGGATGCCGAGCCTGATCGGATTGTCTTGGGAGAAGGAATATCCTTCATTGACCGTGAGAGCTTATGATGGGCTAAGTTGGGACACCCCTGCAGGGATTTGAACTTTCGAAAGCCGTGCCCGCGGTTATGGCAGATGGGAATTTGTTAATGTCCGGTTGTAGAAAACCTGAAACCTAAGTTAATTAAAATGCATCAACCGCGTGTGTAGCCGTGATGGTCTCTTTCCGGCGGAGTCCGGGAAGTGAACACGGTGTTGGAGTTATGCTTGACGTAGGTTGTTCTAGGATCACTTCTTGATCATAGTTTTCTCGAACGTGCTTTGCCTTCTCTTCTCGCTCTCATTTGCGTATGTTAGCCAGCATATATGCTAGTCGCTTGCTGCAGCTCCACCTCACATCTTTTACCCTACCTATAAGCTTAAATAGTCTTGATCGCGAGGGTGTGAGATTGCTAAGTCCGCGTGACTCACATATACTTCCAAAACTAGCTTGAAGGTGCCGAGGATACCGTGCAGATGACACAACCAAGCTCAAGGAGGAGCTCTTTGAAGATCTTGTCCTTTGTGTTGTTTCGTTCTGGTCGATCAGTAGTGGGGCCCAGTTGGGGTTGGATCGGGGATCTGTGTAGCTTTTGGGGTACTCTTCTTTTATTTTGGTTCCGTAGTCGGACCTTGATTGTATCGGGATGATGTAATGCTTTATTCATATATTGTGTGAAGTGGCGATTGTAAGCCAACTATGTATCTCTTTTCCCTTATGTATTACATGGGTTGTGTGAAGATTACCTCACTTGCAACATTGCTTTCAATGCGGTTATGCCTCTAAGTCATGCTTCCACACGTGGGAGATATAGCCGCATCGAGGGCGTTACAAGTTGGTATCAGAGCCTTCCCCGACCTTAGGAGCCCCACTGCTTGATCGAATTAGCTGCCGTTGTTGAGTCTAGAAAAATGTTTTGAGTCATTTAGGAATTTTATATCGGAGAGTTTAGGAATTCTTTTTACTCCCCAGTCCCTTCATCGCTCTGGTAAGGCATCCTGACATAGAGTTTTGACTCTTCTCTTCTCAAATTTCACAAAAAAAAAATTTAGGATCACGCGGGTATCTTGGAATCGTTCCGATCGATTTGTGACGAGAACATTGTTCTTGGTGCCTCCTATCATTTAGGGGTTGTGGCAGTGTCCCGGGGAGTTGAGCTCCGAGGTGTTGTCGTCACAATTTTATCGTTGCAGTTCTGGAATGCCTGAGTTTAGTTTCGCCGACATCGAAAATCTCTTTTATGCAGTTGTTGGTGAGATAACCTCGACGCCACCCAGTACTGGGGCGGGAGTTCGGGAGTATTGCCATAACTCGTATAACGGATGCTTCTCGAAGGTTGAGGTAGATGATTTCCGAAGGTTTCTTGGTTATGTGTTGAAAGGATGGATACAGCTGGATGTAGGATTTGTTAGTTTTGGGTGAGATATTATGCTTCCCCTGTATCCCCAACACCTGATTGCATAACCAGAAAAATTCAGGAGTTTATAAGTGGGAATTCAAGTAGCTCTTAGGATATCTTTCCGACAGATGTATGATTTGAAATTGGGGTTCGACGTCTAGTGGTCCGCCTATTCACGGTCGGTTTTACAGTGGTCTCATTGTGTCTTAAAGAGTCCTTGGCTATGCCGACTCGGGGACGCTTCGTATGTCATGTGCACTGCCTTGTACATGATGGTGCTGTACGATCGAGCCCGTGTAGGCCCCACCACGAAAACTTCGGACGAAATCTCTATCATATGTTTGTTCCGGCTTATTTTGCAAGCCAATCCTTTGTTTTTGTTTGAGTTGTGGTATTCGAGTTGCTTCGAAGTCAAATGTTGATTCCATGCCTTTTCCTAAGTGGTGTTCTCATATTCCTATGTGGATACTAATACTTCATGATAATCGAAAGTGTCATGTCAAACCTTTTCAACCGGTGTGTTTCTCTTCTAATGGATCCAATCTTGTCAACATTCACAAGATCAATTATCGGTTTTTTCTCTACGGTGTTTGCTTCATCCGTCTTCAAGTTGCCTTTGTTTTCCCACCCTCCCTCCCTTTGTTTCTTCAAGGACTCAGATTTCTTCATCAGATATCCATTTTATTCTTGTGAAGTCTCTTCTTTCTTTTCAATCAATGTTCTTATCCGATGATTCTCATGGTCATTCTAACGGGGCCTCAAGTTTTTTTTCTCCGGTGGTTTCAAGTCAAGCTTTGTTGATCATATCTTTTCCTCGTTTCAATGCTTACTTATGCCAGTGCACCTCTTAATCTTCCCCGCTTGCCATTCAATTGTTCCAGAGTGTTCAAGATATCTCAGAAGATTCGTGTTTCCACTCTGCTTTCGTTCAAGATCTTTCGAGGATGTCACCTCATTCAAGCCATTTAATTCAACCAGTGCAACCTCTCTTTTAAATCATTTCAACGGTGTTTCTCTTGAGTGGGCCCTAACCCGCAGGTCTTTTCCCAGGATCTTACGTGACTCTTCTTATTTTCCCGGAGCTATCCTCAAATTCTTTAAAGTTTGACGTAAGAATGAGTTATCGTCAGTCAAATGACTTCTCCAAGATCTTTCAAATTCTTTTCATCGTTGGCTCAACCTTTCCATTCTTCATTCCGGAGTGTCTAAATAATCCATGGTGGTGCTTCTCGTCATCATTCTCAGAATTTTGAAGACCGAAGAAGAGTTTTTCCTCCAAATCTTATCCGTTCTCTCAAAGATTCATGGTTCTAGCTTGTTGCCATACTCTCATAATTGTTTTTGATGGTGAGAATTCTTTTCACCCATCCGGAGATATTCAGAAGTCTTTTCAGTTTGATTCCCCGGAGCCCATCATTTCTGAAGATTTACTCATTCTCAGCTTTCAGCTCTCGTTCTCCAAATCTTACCGGTGCATCATTCAAGTATTATCTAATCAGCTCGTGATCTCTTCATTTCAGTTGTATCTAAATTCCATGTAGTATCTTCATTCATCTGCTAATTCTTACCGGTGATTCATCCCTTTACTTCGTTCGTTTTTTAGTTCTTATGGTGGTTCATTCAAGATTTCTTCTTCCTTCGTTTATCATATCAATTCACTCGTGTTTCAATTCAAACGGTGGTTCGTTCAAGAGATCGCTTCCTTTCTTTATCGTATCAAGTCATTCGTTGTTTTCCAAATTCTACCGGTGTTTTGTTGAAGATCTTCTCAATTTTGTGCTATATCTATCTTAATCCTTTCTACGAGAATAAGTAGTGTGCCAAATCCATTGTTTGTCATCAACTTTATTGATGAAGGATACGCATAATGTAATTCTTATTCTTGTTTCATCGGGTAAATTCAATACCGTACTCCGGAGGTTCATCTTATCTCACTCTTAGTTAGAGATGCTTCATCTTTCTTTTCCGGAGTTCCTAGCTTTTCCGCATTATCTCGTCGCGAAGCTCCTTCTAAATCTTTACAAGGTTTCACCTTGAGTTTTCAACTCCTCCTTCCTTTCGTTATCCTTTTGTTTACCGGAGTTCTTCATGGAGGTTCTACATGTTGGTTCATCAAGGACGTAATTCCTTCTCGAGATGTTCATTGAGATTCTTTTTAGAGGAGCTCAAGCATTCTTCATCTTTCTTTCCAAAGTGTGATTCTTTCTTTCTTTCTTATATTTTGAGGTGGTGTTATGTCACTCTTGACAATTTCCCTTCGTGTTTCATGTTTCACATGTTTTCAAGAGTGGGGTATTTAAATCCATCATTTTCTCTTCGCTCAAGTCATCTTTCCAACCAATCAACCTCTTCTTTGGAGTTATCTTGGGGTATATTTCACCTAAAGCCTTCCCTGAGAATTGTTGCTATCCATGGTGCTTATAATGACCCAAGTTCTTCAATTATCCTCCCGGTGAATAAGTTCCTCGTCTTCTTGTTCATATCAATCCAATCTATCGTTTCCGTTAGTGGCAGAATTTCACCTCATAATTTTGAGATGTCTTCTATAAGCCCACATCAAGCTTATCCTTTCGTTGTTGTTAATCCAACAACTCCGTTCTAGCAATGGTTATAAGCGTGCTCTTTCAAGATCTTGTTTCCCTCCGTTCATTCCATTCCATCCTCTCTTTTCTTCCGGAGGCATTGTGATGTTGCTATTTTCTCTCATCATCTCGGATGGTGTTCTTTTCGTGCTTACCCATTTAACCGGAGTGTGTGCCCGCTGCTCAAGTTCTTTTGTTTTATCAAGTCTCGCATCTCTTTTCAACCGGAGTGCTGCCTGAATTTGTTCTTCCTTGTTCCTTTTTCCTAACGGAGTGCTTTCAACTTCGTTCATCTCCGTTGCTTTCTTTCTTTCATTTTGTTCAACCTCTCAAGGTTCTTTGGTTTCACTCATTTGTCAAAGAAGCAACTTAGTTTTACCGCTTATCTTTCTCTTCCGTTTTCCCTCCGGTGCCATTCTAGATCTCGGGATGAGATCCTATTATAGTGGTGGAGTGTTGTGACGCCCCAAGACCGGAGTTTCAGATGCCTTCCATGTTTTCCAAGTTCTGTCGGGTGTTTTGTTTTGTCTGTTGCATGCATCATTGCATATTTTGCGTTGCATCATGTCATCATGCCATCATGTCATTTCTTTTCTTAACTCAACTAAATAAATGGCATGGATCTTTGATCCATTTAAATCGAGGGAAGGGTGACTTCTCTTTATAACATATCCTCCCGATATTAGGGAGCTATAGTAAATCTTTAATTTGGAATTCACCTTAACACACTTGCATATTAAATCCCTTGCCCTTTTTCTTCTTCAACTGTTGACTCTCTAACCTTGCCATTTATTCTTTCATCATTTTCCGGAGCTCTACCAAAATTCTCAACATTTTTTGGAAACTCCTAAAACCTCGTCCTAGTTCAAACCCATTTGAATAAAATTCAAATGAGTTTGAATTCTTATCGTTCGATCTGGCATTTTCTAAATTTCTCGGACCAAGCATTTTTTTGTGAGTCCAAGAAAATTAACCACATGCCCTAATTCTTCTTCCAACCTTCTCTTGTCTTCTTTACTTCTAGTTCTCTGTTAATGTAAAGAGAAAGGAGGAAGAGAGAAACCCAGCCGCCACTTGTGTCCAGTCGGACCAATTTGGCCCAAGGCCTAGGCTACCGCAAGCCCTTTAGCCAGGCCGGCCCATTCTGCTTCACGGCCTGCTAGACCCAGCCGCCGCATCAACCTCGAAGACCGCGCCGCTAACCAGATCCAACCTCCTCCTCCTCATTTTCCGGCGCCCTCCACCTCACACCCGCCACTTGGCGCGCCCAGATTGGCTCAACCACCACCCGCAGCCGCCCGTGGCCACTCGCAGGCGGCCACGTGGCCTCTCCTTGCTTTTCCCCTGTCTCCCCGCGCCGCCATGGCCCGCTCAGGCTCGCGCAAGGCCCGCCCGAGCCCATCCAGGGCCCGGCCGCCACTCCGCCCGATCTGCATCACCGTGTTGTTTTCCTTGCCTGACCCCGATGAGAACAGGAGCGCCGCCACCGGCCTCTCGTCGCCGCTGCCTTCCCCTCGTGCCAGTGTGTCTTTTCCACAAGACCGGAGCCCTCGTACCCAGACGTCTCTGTCGACCCTGCTGTCGGCCGGCGACCTCGTCCGCCGGAGCTCGCCTTCGCCGGCCAGTAGCAGCAGCAACCAGCGCGCCCCTTCCTCCTCCTCGTCGCCCTTTACCTGGAGCTGCCGGAGTCTCAAGAGGCCGCCAAGTCCCGCCGTGGTCGCCAGGGCCTTCCCCGACCTCGACCCGTCAAGTCCGCCGGCGGGAGCAGCCTTCACCGCCCAGATCCATCGATGCCTCGCCTCTGCTTCGTTTCAGTCAAGGACGAGCGCGCCTCGGCTGCTCGCGTTGACCGACTCCAGATCGACCGCACGCACCTGGGCCACCTCCTATTCGCCGTTGTCTGCGGCCCAGCTCCCACCTCCACCGACCTGGGCTAAGCCCAGCTAGGTGAGAAGCCCAGCCGCCCAGTGCACTATTCAGTTTCGGCCTATATAGGTTTTTTTAGGTTCTACGATTTTAGCTTTTTCCTAGAGAGTGCCAGTTTTACAGAAAAGTCCTTCATCATCATGCATTTAATATCTCACAAACGGTGCATCGGATTATAACAAACTTTATATGTAAAATGTGTAGTTTTTCGTCTAGTTTCATAATATGTCATTTTCATCCATGTTTAAAATGTTGTTTGTTTAAATTTGCTCCTATTCCATGTTAAAATGCTTTTATTCATAACTAAATAACCGTAACTCGGATTTTAATAAACTTTATATGTAAATGGGGTAGAATTTTGCATAGTTTAACATGGTGCACTTTTCTTACTTGCTTAATAACTCTAAAATTGTGTTTAGGGCAGATCAGTACCAAACCTAATATATGGATATAGGGTTTTACCGGAATTGTTGTTCGTTGTTTCCGGTCTCATTTAAACTTGCCTAGATAGGTAGTTTTGTTGTGCTTCACCCCTTGCCTTGCTAACCAACATTTAAATTTTGTTGAGTACATAAATGAGAGAGAACTAAATAAGGCATGTGGTGTTATGTCAATATGCAACTCGTTGCATAATGAGCTCCACTTAACTTGTAGTTTTGTTTGTGCCCTTTGCCATGCCATGCATATTTAAACCGGACATGCATCATACTTGGTTGTGCATCATGCCATGCTTATCTGGCTCATCCGGTGTGCCCTGAGAACGAGATATGTGCAGCTCCTATCGGGATTTGTCGGCACATCTGGGTGGCTTTGCTGGTCTTGTTTTACCATTGTCGAAATGTCTTGTAACCGGGATTCCGAGTCTGATCGGGTTTCCCGCTAGAAGGAATATCCTTCGTTGACCATGAGAGCTTGTGATGGGCTAAGTTGGGACACCCCTGCAGGGTTATGAACTTTCGAAAGCCGTGCCCGCGGTTATGGGCAGATGGGAATTTGTTAATGTCCAATTGTAGAAAACCTGAAGATGACCTTAATTAAAATACATCAACCGCATGTGTAACCGTGATGGTCTCTTTCCAGCGGAGTCCGGGAAGTGAACACGGTGTTGGAGTTTTGCTTGACGTAGGTTGTTCTAGGATCACTTCTTGATCATAGATTCTCGACCGTGCTTCACTTTCTCTTCTCTCTCTCATTTGCGTATGTTAGCCACCATATATGCTAGTCGCTTGCTGCAGCTCCACCTCATACCTTTTACCTTTACCCATAAGCTTAAATAGTCTTGATCGCGAGGGTGTGAAATTGCTGAGTCCCCGTGACTCACAGATACTTCCAAAACCAGTTTGCAGGTGCCGTTGAACCGAGCAGGTGACGCAACCAAGCTCAAGGAGGAGCTCAATGAAGATCTTGTCCTTTGTGTTGTTTCGTTCTAGTTGATCAGTAGTGGAGCCCAGTTGGGGTCGATCGGGGATCTGTGTAGCATTTGGGGTAGTCTTCTTTTATTTTGGTTCCGTAGTCGGACCTTGATTGTATCTGGTTGATGTAATGCTTTATTCATGTAATTGTGTGAAGTGGCGATTGTAAGCCAACTATGGATCTCTTTCCCTTATGTATTACATGGGTTGTGTGAAGATTACCACTTGCGACATTGCTTTCAATGCGGTTATGCCTCTAAGTCGTGCTTCCACACGTGGGAGATATAGCCGCATCGAGGGCGTTACAATGTCACAAATAGCCCTAGAGTTCGTACTAGAATAACACCTTAAGACACAAATCAACCAAAACCCTAATGTCACCTAGATGCTACAATGTCACCTCAAGTATCCGTGGGTATGATTATATGATATGCATCAAACAATCTCAGATTCATCTATTCAACCAACACAAAGGACCTCAAAGAGTGCCCCAAAGTTTCTACCGAAGAATCATGACGAAAACGTGTGCCAACCCCTATTCATAGGTTCATGGGCGGAACCCGCGAGTTGATCACCAAAACATACATCAAGTGAATCACGTGATATCCCATTGTCACCACAGATATCCACGGCAAGACATACATCAAGTGTTCTCAAATCTTTAAAGACTCAATCCGATAAGATTACTTCAAGGGGAAAACTCAATTCATTACAAGAGAGTAGAGGGGGGAAGAAACATCATAGGATCCAAATATAATAGCAAAGCTCGCGATACATCAAGATCGTATCATCTCATGAACACGAGAGAGAGAGATCAAACACATAGCTACTGGTACATACCCTCAACCCCGAGGGAGAACTACTCCCTCCTCGTCATGGAGAGCACCGGGATGATGAAGATGGACACCGGAGAAGGATTCCCCTCCGGCAGGGTGCCGGAACGGGTCTAGATTGGTTTTCGGTGGCTACGGAGGCTTCTGGCTGCGGAACTCCCAATCAATTGTGCTCCCCGATGTTTTTAGGGTATATGGAGATATATAGGCGGAAGAAGTACGTCAGGGGGGCCACGAGGGGCTCACGAGGGTGGAGGGCACGCCCAGGGGGGTGGGCGCACCCCCCTGCCTCGTGACCTCCTCATAGATCCCCCGACATGCACTCCAAGTCTTCTGGGCTTCTTTCCTTTCAAAAATGAGTTCCGTGAAGTTTCAGGTCAATTGGACTCCGTTTGATTTTCCTTTTCTTCGAAACCCTAAAACAGGGTAAAAAACAGAAACTGGAACTGGGCTCTGGGTTAATAGGTTAGTCCCAAAAATGATATAGAAGTGTATAATAAAGCCCATAAACATTCAAAACAGTAGATAATATAGCATGGAGCAATCAAAAATTATAGATACGTTGGAGATGTATCACGAGACACCACGTGATGATCGGGTGTGATAAGCTCTACATTCACATACAATGGGTGCAAGCCACTTTTGCACATGCAGAATACTTGGGTTAAACTTGACGAGCCTAGCATATGCAGATATGGCCTCGGAACACTGAGACCGAAAGGTCGAGCGTGAATCATATAGTAGATATGATCAACATAGTGATGTTCACCATTAAAAACTACTCCATCTCACGTGATGATCGGACATGGTTTAGTTGATATGGATCACGTGATCACTTAGATGATTAGAGGGATGTCCATCTAAGTGGGAGTTCTTAAGTAATATGATTAATTGAACTTAAATTTATCATGAACTTAGTCCTGATAGTATTTGCATATCTATGTTGTATATCAATTGCTCGCGTATAGCTTCCCCGTTTTTTATGATATGTTCCTAGAGAAAAGTATGTTGAAAGATGATAGTAGCAATGATGCGGATTGGATCTGTAATCTAAGGATTATCCTCGTTGCTGCACAGAAGAATTATGTCCTTGATGCACCACTAGGTGACATAACTATTGTAGGAGCAAATGCAAACGTTATGAACGTTTGACAAAGCTCGGTATGATGACTACTTAATAGTTTAGTGCACCATACTTTACGGCTTAGAACTGGGACTTCAAAAATGTTTTTGAACTCCACAAAGCATATAGGATGTTCTAAGAGTTGAAATTGGTATTTCATACTCATGCCCGTGTCGAGAGGTAGGAGACCTCTGACAGTACTTTGCCTACAAGATGGAGGAGAATAGCTCAACCAATGAGCACGTGCTCAGATTGTCTGGGTACTACAATTGCTTGAATCAAGTGGGAGTTAATCTTCCAGATAAGATAGTAATTGACAAAGTTCTCTAGTCACTATCACCAAGTTACTGGAACTTCGTGATGAACTATAATATGCAAGGGATGACGAAAACGATTCCCGAGCTCTTCGTGATGCTGAAATCAACGAAGATAGAAATCAAGAAAAGCATGAAATGTTGATGGTTGACAAGAGCACTAGTTTTAAGTAAAAGGGCAAGGAAAAGAAAGAGGAACTTCAAAGAAGAATAGCAAGCAAGTTGCTGCTGCCATGAAGAAGCCCAAAGCTAGACCTAAGCCTGAAACTGAGTGCTTCTACTGCAAAGGAAATGGTCATGGGAAGTGGAACTGCCCTAGATACTTGGCGGATAAGAAGGATGGCAAAGTGAACAAAAGTATATTTGATATACATGTTATTGATGTGTAATTTACTAGTGTTTATAGCAACCCCTCAGTATTTGATACTGGTTCAGTTGCTAAGAGTAGTAACTCAAAACGGGAGTTGCAAAATAAACAAAGACTAGTTAAGGGCGAGGTGATGATGTAAGTTGGAAGTGATTCCAAGGTTTATAAGATCACCATTGCACACTCCCTTTACCTTCGGGATTACTGTTGAACCTAAAATAAATGTTATTTGGTGTTTGCGTTGAGCATAAATATGATTGGATCATGTTTATTGCAATACGGTTATTCATTTAAGTCAAAGAATAATTGTTGTTCTATTTACATGAATAAAACCTTCTATGGTCATACACTCAATATAAATGGTTCATTGAATCTCGATCGTAGTGATATACATATTCATAATATTGAAGCCAAAAAGATGCAAAGTTAATAATGATAGTGCAACTTATATGTGGTACTGTCGTTTAGGTCATATTGGTGTAAAGCGCATGAAGAAACTCCATGCTGATGGACTTTTGGAATCACTTGATGCTTGCGAACCATGCCTCCTGGGCAAGATGACTAAGACTCCGTTCTTTGGAACAATGGAGCGAGCAAGAGACTTGTTGAAAATAATACATACTGATGTGTGCGGTACAATGAGTGTTGAGGATCGCGGCGGGTATCATTATTTTCTGACCTTTACAGATGATTTGAGCAGTTATGGGTATATCTACTTGATGAAACATAAGGCTGAAACATTTGAAAAGTTCAAAGAATTTCAGAGTAAAGTGGAAAATCATCATAACAAGAAAAATAAAGTTTCTACGATTTGATCACGGAAACAAATATTTGAGTTACGAGTTTGGTCTTCATTTGAAACAATGTGGAATAGTTCCGCAACTCACGCCACCTGGAACACCACAATGTAATGGTGTGTCCGAATGCCGTAACCACACTTTATTAGATATGGTGCGATCTATGATGTCTCTTAACGATTTACCACTGTCGTTTTGGGGTTATGCATTAGAGACATCTGCATTCACGTTAAATAGGGAACCATCTAGATCTATTGAGACAACACCTTATGAAATGTGGTTTGGCAAGAAACCCAAGTTGTCGTTTCTTAAAATTTGGGGCTGCGATGCTTATGTAAAAAAGCTTCAACCTGATAAGCTCGAACCCAAATCGGAAAAATGTGTCTTCATAGGATACCCAAAGGAGACTGTTGAGTACACCTTCTATCATAGATCCAAAGGCAAGACATTCATTGCTAAGATGGATCCTTTCTAGAGAAGGAGTTTCTCTCGAAAGAAGTGAGTGGGAGGAATGTAGAACTTGATGAGGTAATTGTACCTTCTCTTGAATTGGAAAGTATTTCTTCACTAAAATTAGTTCAAGTGATGCTTACACCAATTAGTGAGGAAGTTAATGATGATGATCATGAAACTTCAGATCAAGTTACTACCAAACCTCGTAGGTGAACCAGAGTATGTTCCGCACCAGAGTGGTACAGTAATCCTATTCTGGAAGTCATGTTACTCGACCATGACGAATCTACGAAATATGAGTAAGCGATGATAAGCCCAGATTCCGTGAAATGGCTTAAGGCCATGAAATCTGAGATGGGGTCCATGTATGAGCACAAAGTATGGACTTTGATTGACTTGCCCGATGATCGGTGAGCCATTCAGAATAAATGGATCTTCAAGAGGAAGACGGACGCTGATAGTAGTGTTACTATCTACAAAGCTCGAATTGTCGCAAAAGGTTTTCGACAAGTTCGAGGTGTTGACTACGATGAGATTTTCTCACTCGTATCCAATCTTAAAAGTCTGTCCGAATCATGTTAGCAGTTGCCACATTTTATTAAATCTAGCAAATGGATATCAAAGCTACATTCCTTAATGGATTTATTAAAGAAGAGTTGTATATGATGCAACCAGAAGGTTTCTTCAATCTAAAGGAGCTAACAAAGTGTGCAAGATCCAACGATCCATCTATGGACTGGTGCAAGCATCTCGGAGTTGGAATATACACTTTGATGAGTTGATCAAAGCATATAGTTTTATACAGACTTTTGGAGAAGCCTGTATTTACAAGAAAGTGAGTGGGAGCTCTGTAGCATTTCTGATATTATATGTGGATCACATATTGTTGATCAGAAATGATACTGAATTTCTGGATAGCATAAAAGGATACTTGAATAAGAATTTTTTAATGAAAGACCTCGGTAAAGATGCTTACATATTGGGCATCAAGATCTATAGAGATAGATCAAAGACGCTTGATAAATTTTTCAATGAGTACATACCTTGACAAATTTTTGAAGTAGTTCAAAATGGAACAGTCAAAGAAGGAGTTCTTGCCTGTGTTGCAAGGTGTGAAGTTGAGTAAAGACTCAAAACCCGACCATGGCAGAAAATAGAAAGAGAATGAAAAAGGCATTCCCTATGCCTCAGCCATAGGTTCTATAAAGTACGCTATGTTGTGTACCAGACCTATTGTATACCTTAGCATGATTTTGGCAAGATAGTACAATAATGATCTAGGAGTATATCACTGGACAGCGGTCAAAAATATCCTTAGTGGAATAAGGAAATGTTTCTCGGTTATGGAGGTGACAAAGAGTTTGTCATAAAGAGTTACGTCGATGCAAGCTTTGACACCGATCTGGATGACTCTAAGTCTCAATCTAGATACATATTGAAAGTGGGATCAATTAGCTAGAGTAGCTCCGTGCAAAGCATTGTATACATAGAAAATTTGCAAAATACATACGGCTCTGAATGTGGCAGACCCGTTGACTAAATTTCTCTCACAAGCAAAATATGATCACTCTATGGGTGTTAATCATATAGCAATGTGAACTAGATTATTGACTATAGTAAACCCTTTGGGTGTTAGTCACATGGAGATGTGAACTAATCACATAAAGATGTGAACTATTGGTGTTAAATCACATGACGATATGAACTAGATTATTGACTCTAGTGCAAGTGGGAGACTGAAGGAAATATGCCCTAGAGGCAATAATAAAGTTGTTATTTATATTTCCTTATATCATGATAAATGTTTATTGTTCATGCTAGAATTGTATTAACCAGAAACTTAGTACATGTGTGAATAAATAGACAAATAGAGTGTCCCTAGTATGCCTCTACTTGACTAGCTCGTTAATCAAAGATGGTTAAGTTTCCTAGCCATGGACATGTGTTGTTATTTGATGAACGGGATCACATCATTAGAGAATGATGTGATGGACAAGACCCATCCGTTAGCTTAGCATAATGATCGTTCAGTTTTCTTGCTACTGCTTTCTTCATGACTTATACATGTTCCTCTGACTATGAGATTATGCAACTCCCGAATACCGGAGGAACATATTGTGTGCTATCAAACGTCACAACGTAGCTGGGTGATTATAAAGATGCTCTACAGGTGTCTCCAATGGTGTTTGTTGATTTGGCATAGATCGAGATTAGGATTTGTCACTCCGTCTATCCGGGAGGTATCTCTAGGCCCTCTCAGTAATGCACATCACTATAAGCCTTGCAAGCAATGTGACTAATGAGTTAGTTGCGGGATGATGCATTATGAAACGAGTAAAGAGACTTGCCGGTAATGAGATTGAACTAGGTATTGCGATACCGACGATCGAATCTCGGGCAAGTAACATACCGATGACAAAGGGAACAACTTATGTTGTTATGCGGTTTCACCGATAAAGATCTTCGTAGAATATGTAGGAACCAATATGAGCATCCAGGTTCCGCTATTGGTTATTGACCGGAGATGAGTCTCGGTCATGTCTACATAGTTCTCAAACCCGTAGGGTCCGCATGCTTAACGTTCCATGACAATTTGTATTATGAGTTATGTGATTTGATGACCGAACTTTGTTCGGAGTCCAGGATGAGATCAGGGACATGACGAGGAGTCTCGAAATGGTCGAGACATAAAGATCGATATATTTGAAGGCTATATTCGGACATCGGAAAGGTTCTGAGTGATTCGGGTATTTTTCGGAGTACCGGGGAGTTACGGGGATTCGTGTTGGGCCTTAATGGGCCATACGGGAAAGGAGAGAAATGCCTCAAGGGTGGGCGCGCCCCTTCCCCATGGACTGGTCCGAATTGGACTAGGGAAAGGGGGCACCCCCTTCCTTCCTTCTCCTTCTCTCTTCCCTTTTTCCTATTCCATATGGGAGGTGGAATCCTACTAGGACTAGGGAGTCCTAGTAGGACTCCACGCTTTGGGTGCGCCCTATGAGGGCCAGCCTCCTCCTCCCTCCATCCTTTATATATGTGGCCAGGAGGCACCCCATAGACACACAAGTTGATCATTGATCCCTTAGCCATGTGCGGTGCCCCCTCCACCATAATCCACCTCGGTCATATTGTAGCAGTGCTTAGGCGAAGCCCTGTTCCGGTAGCATCGTCATCACCGTCATCACGCCGTCGTGCTGACGAAGCTCTCCCTCGACACTTAGCTGGATCAAGAGTTCCTGGGATGTCTCCGAGCTGAACGTGTGCAGATCACGGAGGTGCCGTACTTTCGGTACTAGGATCGGTCGGATCGTGAGGACGTATGACTACATCAACCGCGTTGTCATAACGCTTCTGCTTACGGTCTACGAGGGTACGTGGACAACACTCTTCCCCTCTCATTGTTTTGCATCACCATGATAGATCTTGAATGTGCATAGGAATGTTTTTGAAGTTACCGCGTTCCCCAAGACATTACCCCCTGATACTACCAATAAATTCATCAAAATAAGCAAACAATGCATAGAAAACAGAATCTGTCAAAAACAGAACAGTCTATAGTATCTAAAAACTTCGTATACTTATGTAAATCCAAATTTTTTGAAACATTAGGACAACCTAGGAAATTTGCATATCAATCTTGTGTAAAAAATTCAGAATTTTTTCGCACTTCTGTGAATTTAAACAATTCTGCTACTGGACACAAAAGTTTTTGTTTTTCAGCAAGATCAAACCAACTATCACCATAGACCATCACAAAGGTCTTACTTGGATCAAACAATAATTGAAACACTAAAACACAATTACTACATAAGTAATAATGTGTATACACATAAAAAATAAAATAAAAATATTGGGTTGTCTCCCAACAAGCACATTTCTTTAAAGCCTTTTAGCTAGGCATTGAGATTTCGATGATGCTCACATGAAAGATAATAATTGAAACACAAAGAGATCATCATAAGACATGTGACAAACAAATTTAAGTCTAACATACTTCCTATGCATAGGCGTTTTATAGGCAAACAAATTATCAAGGAAAGCAAAAACTAGCATATGCAAGGAAGAAGAATAAAACATTGACAATCTCAACATGAAGAGAGGTAATTTAATAACATGAAAATTTCTACAACCATATTTACCCCTCTCTTAATAATTGCATGCGGGATCATATTCAAATTCAACAATATAGCTATCACATAACATATTCTCTACATGATCCACATGCATGCAAAGTTGACACTCGTCCAAAATAGTGGGATTATCGTCAAATAAAGTCATGACCTCTTCAAACCCACTTTTATCAAAAAAGTTCACAAGATTGAACACTCTCCAAATATGTGGGATTATTTTTACCTAGAGTTGACACTCTTCCAAACCCATTTTCAAAATTATTGCAAACATATTCATCATGAGGCTTAAATAAATTTTCGAGATCATAAAAAGCATTATCACCCCAATCATGATCATTGCATGACATAGCAAAACTAGCATCCCCAAGCTTAGGGTTTTGCATATTATTAGCATAATTGACATTAATAAAATTTATAATAACATCATTGCAATTATGCTTTTCATTGAAGGAACTATCAAGTGTGGGTGCAATAGCAATAATTTCATGTTTAACATAAGGAACTATAGCAAGTTCATCTCCATAAGCATAATTAATATTGGCATCATGGCCATAAGAATAGCTAGCATCATGTTCATCAAGGGGGATATTTCAATCAAATCAACAGAATCATAATTATCTATAGATTCATGCATATCATTATTCTCTTCCAAAGCAACGGACATTCTCTCAATAAATTCCTTAACATAGGCATTATGAGCATAAACTACTGCAGGATGCTGCTAACGCGACACTACGATCAGAGAGCCTTTGACGAAACTGTGTGCAATGCAATAATCACAAATGGTGGTGTAAAAAACCCGTCAATAAAGGTGCAAAACATTTGCGATGATGGATGCATCAAACACGGTTCAGATTTTAGTTGCGTGCGTGATGCAGGACATACGATTCAGTTCAATGAACTATTTGCGATGAGGAGAAACAAAAGAAACGGGAAACCAGATGAAGGTGTGTGCGATATACAACATACGGTTCACTCAGATGAACTATTTGTGATTAGGAAACGCAAAAGAAACGGTCAGCCAGATCATGGTGTGTGCGATATACGACATGCGGTTCACTCGGATGAACTGTTTGCGTTAAGACAAGAGAACAGAAACGGTTCAATATAACAAGATGTGTGTGATACATGGCAAACATGTCTCTAATCAGAAATGTGTGCGAAGACCGATAATAACACGGACGATTGCTGCTAATAAGACATGTGTGTTATGCGATGGGATTGCATACAGAACAACAACATACACACACACACTTATAAGGACATGCTTGCATAACCAAATTAAACATCCACTTACATAGGTGGCTACTATAACCATGACATTTCCACACACCAAAGTAAGCTATATATTACATGCATGATTAACTAGGATAAAACAATCATCTGATCATCATCTACTTCTTGTGACGCTTTCTCTACTTGTGGCTCAATCCGGCCTCGTTGATTTGGGTAACGAGGCACTTCCTCATGTCAACGATCCGCATGTGCATCTCGTAGCATGTGTACACGCTCTTGGCCGCGAACTTGAGGTGAGGTTCATCAAGTTGCCGCATCCAGGCCCCGTGCCAGGATATAGGACGTGTTCTATTGGCATCCTGCTTCATCTTTTCATAGTATGGGTCGATGATGGCTAAGGCGAGTTCAACTAGGGAGTCCTTCTTCGTGCTGCCCCAGACCCTGTAGTGCTCACGGATTTAGACAAGGTTCTCATGGGCCAAGCCTATAACCCCGAGTGCTTTTACATCGTCGGTGGTCTCCACCATAGCAAACTTGTAGTCGGCATTGTTGACAAACCTGGTGAAACGGTCGAAACGCTCTGTGCCCATGCAGTAGTGGTAGATGAGGACATGATGGCACACACACAATTGGGCAACGGGAACCTTCTGATCTATGTTGGGATGACCGGCGGTGTACTGGAGGTCGATGCCGACCACCTTGTACTTGTCTCGAGCAAGCAACTGCTCAACGGTGTTGATGTAGTCGTCCACCATGGCCGGGTTGATGATGTACACCACCGAGAGATCCGTCTCCCTCGCGTGGGTCTCCACTTTATGCTTGCTGAACTCCATTGGAGTGCCGCTAGACATCCCCTCTCTGTGTGTCGTCGTGGATGTACTAGTTGTGTTGTGGGACGCGATTGAAAGGTTGAAGAGACTAAGGTTGTAATGGCCACGGGAATTCTAGGGGAAGCTGGACGGCCTGGAATATCAGTGCGCCCCGATGGCAGTTCTAATTTGCAGCACGTATCTCCATCGTGCCGCACGTAACTGCATCGCGTGGCAACGCACGCGGCGCAACCGCATGCATATGGGCCCCCCGACGTGATCATGTGTAGGCCCAACCGCTGGCAGAGCACGCGCGGCGGGATGCGATCAGAGCGCTCCGCGGTCACCTCAACAACGAGCAACCATATATATGAATATAGCAGTTGAACACGCAAGGAAAAGCTGTCCCCAAGCCGAGCGCGCCGATAGACGCGAGCAGAGTAGAGCGTGCTGCGTCGCCTAATGTAGAGCACAACGCACTGCGATGCCTAACGACAAGCAGAGCTTGCCGAGGGATGCGAGCAGAGGCCGGCACAGTGATACATGGTAAATAAGATGAACTGTGCGAACGATGTCGGAGACATCAAGCATGAATCAGATTAGAGTTGCATGTGTGATACGTGGCATACAATTGATCCATCTGAGTTGTTTGTGATGGAATAAGCCATGTGTGTTGTGGGCAAACGCTTGCTGGTATATAACCATTTGCGATTGATGAATTCAACGCTGACAGGTTACCTAGTGCGGTGTGTTTGCGATGTGATATGCTCTGTCTGCAGAACATCTATGCTCTGTGTACAGAAGAACAACATATATATATATATATATATATATATACTTGTAACATGACATGATTGCAATACCAAATTAAACATCCAATTACATTATATAACAAATACCATAAATATTGCAAGGTTCAAATTCAAAGATTACAATGCCCAAATTCAAACATTGCAAACCTCGTCATTTCTGCAAAGGGATCAGCCGCTGACAAGTCATGTATGGGTTTGACACAATGACTTCCAATTACTAAGTCACATGCTCTTCCAATACGAAGTTCAGCTTTTCTGGAGCATCTTCCATTCTGCAGCACCTGCCGGCTCTGATCAACATACCATTCATCTTTCCTAATTAAATGCGTGTTCAACCTCAGTACCCTTAGCACCCTTACTCTGGCAAGAAAGAACCTGGAGAGTGTAATATCTGATAAGGTCCCTCGGTAGGAGTTGAAAGTAATATTTGAGAGATGCAGATCTAGGCATTCGATGTGATTGTCGTTATAAACATTATCCACCTCCGGGCCTATTATTATCTGCAAAAGAAGAGAACGTGTTAGTGCCTACATGCAGTTTTGAACACTACTACATGCCTATTTGGTTTGTACGATTTGTAAAATGCAGCGACGTGCCATCTTTGATTTGACATGATTAACATGGGCATTTGATTACAATCTAGAAAAATGTAGCCTTCTTCACAAGAGGTTGGATTGGATGAAAAATTCCCTAAGAAAACTAGTACAGATGAATCCAAAGGACAAATTCTTATGGATTGTAACCATATGAATCAAGCAACCAATATGGGGTGGGGGTGTATGTCCTGAAATCCTCCAAAATTCCTTCAGAAATCGTAGTAAATTGTCATTGTAAACTTGGGAAAAGGTGCAAAAAAATTGAAATACATTATGGTTAACATTTAACAATAAACTAACATCACCTCGATATACACCTTCTTCAGGCACGGAAAGCATCTCAGGCAACTGAAAACTTGGTTCAGGTTGGGGCCGACAGATTCTAGTGCCAAGACCTTCACTGTGCCCAGAATTTGGGTGAAGCTTTGCTGGATGACAGACGAACATACATCTTCAAAACTAGAAATAATGTTGATATCAAGAAGGAGAGGTATAAGGCGACTGTTGTAACTGAAACTAGTAGTATTTGACAGACGAGTAGCGCACCGCTATCAATTTCGGCGCAGAAATGACATTGATTCTTTCTGGACCTTATTGATCAACTACAAGTAATCTCTCAAGTGAAGGTGTGTCCTCAATGACCATATTGTGGTCCACCTTTTGTGATCTCTCATTGCAGCACCATCAACACATATAAATAGTCCAGAGAGTCATGGAGGTGATGTGGAAGGTACTCGACCAATTAATCGCTCGAAGACAAAGAAACTCGAGTGCAGTACAACCGCGGAATAGGCGCTCCATGTCATCCTTTGGGATGCAGATGGCAACGAGCTCGAGGTTCTTCAGTGATGGTAGAAAAGGAGGGGGCGCATCATTAAGGGGGGATGGCAGTTCATGAACTTGGCGAGGCGCAGCATGGGCACGAAGCAGAGCGCGAACGTTGGCAGCGAGCGCATATGCCCATCATTAAAACTGAGCTCCTCGAGCTGATCTATGGCGGGGGATTGGAACCACTCGTCAAGCTTGGCTCGGTCCTTGCAATTGGAACAGAACTTGCCCGTGATAAGGCCTTTGATTGGGCCATGGTGACTACCGAGGATCTGGGAGGATGCATCCAAGCTTTTGCGATAGCCATGGAACAGCTCATGGGCGTCGAGGAGATCGACAGGGGTAAGGATCCATAGGGGGCGCCACCGCCAGGAAAGGGCAGTTGTCCTCGCCCCATATTTGATTGGGGGGAGGGATATGATGACTGTCAACATATCATTTGGGAGGTTGCTGATGAAGTCTAGGCCTACTGGACTCGCTTGCGGTTCTCTCTCGACCCGCCTCCGCTTGTTGGCAGCCTCATTCTCCACCTCGTCGGCGGCGACGGAAACCTCTGTCTCGCTATCGGTTCCTTTCTTTGGGTTGTCATGCTAAGCATGATCATGAAACGTCAGCCCTAATGTAAGAGCAAAATATTGAGGATTTAGTTTGGGAGGCCAGTTACTAGCCCCCGGTAGTGTTCAGCGACAGTCGAGGTCAAGCCGTAAACACTTCGGCCAATGTTATGAGTGGCCCATCATTTAACACAGTCATCGGATCACCGACCAGTTTACGCTTATTGTGATAGTCAGTTTTCGACTTTCTCCACTGAGGTGCTTAACCATGTGAGCTGGAAGCACAATCGCAGTGGTTCTCCCTTTGCACACCTAGCCGAACAAAGCGGAACGTAGGAGGCAAGCGCAGGAGCCGGGCAACCCAACTATTGACCGAAGACACAATTCAAAACAAATGCATATATAGCAATATCCGAGAATGTTTTTGCCGAATCTCTAAAGGTGTTTGGCGCTGCACTGCGAGACTTGTGCTGAAAACACAAAAATAGTTTAAAAGTGCCATAAGCTTGGAAAACCAAAAAACGTCAGTAAAAACTTGACGTCTGAACAAGATCAAGTGCTCGGTGCCAATCCGAAAGTTGGAAAAAAAATTGTGCTTCTGTCGTGCTTTAACATGACACATCCGATCTCAAGACTTCACGCGGGTCAGCCTACGACTTCTATCCGGCTATTGACCATAAACTCGAGTTGAAAAAGGAGCGGTAGAAAAAGACTTTGCAACAACCAAGAAGAAAACACATTTACTATAAAATAGCTCATATAAATTTTAGGAGCCCACAAGTGACTTGGGTAAAATAATTTCATGTATAATGATTGTATGTACCGAAGTACTTATATCATATCTGTGTTCACCCGAATACAATTGCTATACTTCCAAGTTGTCAAGCATGCTTGGCTTGGTTATACATTGTGCAATGTGGTGCTCAGTTAACATTTGGTTCATTTGTGTTGTGTTGTTTAGTTAACTGTTTGGTTCAATTCTTCAATGCGATGTTTAGTAGTTGTGGGTGCATTCTATTATTGTATACCTTGTGAGGAATAAATTGAATCTGGCTATAGTAAATACATGAGAAACAAATACAATTGCTATATTTCCAAGTTGTTAAGCAGGTTTGGTTTGGTTAACTGTCTGATCTTATATTAGGAGTATGTTATATTGTGCAATGTGGTTCTCAGTTAATGTTTGGTTCATTTGTTGTGTTGTTTAGTTAACGGCTTGGTTCAATTCTGCAATGCGATGTCCAATTGTCATGGGTAGTGTCGATGTCAAAACCGGCGGATCTCGGGTAGGGGGTCCCGAACTGTGCGTCTAGGATCGATGGTAACAGGAGGCGGGGGACACGATGTTTACCCAGGTTCGAGCCCTCTCGATGGAGGTAATACCCTACTTCCTGCTTGATTGATCTTGATGATATGAGTATTACAAGAGTTGATCTACCACGAGATCGTATAGGCTAAACCCTAGAAGCTAGCCTATGGTATGATTGTATGTATCTATTCTATCGACTAGCCTTGCCCTAGTTTATATAATGCACCAGAGGCCTAGGATAACAAGAGTCCTAGCCGAATACGCCGGTGGGGGAGGAGTCCTTGTCTTTACCACCAAGTCTTGTGGAATCTTCCTTGTATGCGGCAGCTGTCCGAACTGGCCCATGAGTATACGGCCATGGGGGTCCTCGGCCCAATCTAACTGACCGGGAGATGACGTGGTGAGTACCCACTAGTCCAGGACACCGTCAGGTAGAATATTGTATTGTTGTGCATGTGAGGAATAAATCGAATTTGGCTGCACTTAATACATGAGAAACATATACAAGTGCTATATTTCCTAGTTCTTAATCATTCTTGGTTTGGATAAATGGGTTTTCCATGTGTCTTGAATTAATCTGATGAATCTGCAATGTGCTTATTTTTCATCAACATATTTGACTGATAGCATGCGAACCCTTACTTAACCTGATGACTAACCTTATATGTGTTGCAGGGAAATAATGGGAAGCACTAAGGTTTACAATCGAGGTTACCACGTGCATGGTCCGTTGTCTAATAGCACATCATTGTGCAATTGCAGGAACCATTCTAATATTTAGGTTTTTAACAATTTGGTCTTGCACATGTAGGTCCTGCCGTCAGAGGTTTTGACCCACTGTTCGACCCTTTTTACATATGGGGAAAATGAGTTGTCCATGAATCAAGTCAAGAAACTCAGAAAGATTGTTAGGATAAAGAAATTAGTGACAAAAAACAACAAGAGCTTTGTCTGCACAATGAAGAAGACATCAGTTCATTACAAGATGGTACTAACTATTATATCTTGCCTTCTTTGATTCCTTTGCCCCATTTCTAATATAGAGAAGATATTTATGCACATCCTTGTTTTTAGGCCTTTCCAAAGCAGTTCACTGATGATTACCTCTCTAACCACCTCTATGGTCAGGAGGCGAGGAAGGTTTTCATACAACACCCACAGTTCAATATTGAAGTGTTCCTGAAGAGGACAAAGGATGGACGGTCAATCATCCACAGGCACTGGCCTAAAGTTGCAAAGACCGTCAACATGAATGAACGCTCAATATTCGCCTTCCGCTTCAGAAGTTTTCCAGATGTGATGCATCTGTCTATATACCGTCTATGATGCTAATTTCGAAAGGTTCTACATGTTGCATGTGAAACTTGGTGCTGGTGGAGTTGTGTAATGGGTTAGCTGAGTGCTAAAGCTATATCATGTTGTACTCTGATGTATTTCAATTATGAAATCCTGCTTCCTTAATATGGAAATGAAATATATTATGTGCTTAATATGAATGTCAATTAGATTAATAAATGGATTATTAATAATAGGGCAATTAGCCTGCTAATTGGGTTTTGCTATTGCAAACAATTATTGAGAAAATATCGTGGGCGATGACCTCAGGCAACGCACATAGTTTCTAGGAATAAACCGTGTTGGATCAATGAACAATCACACACGACCTTCTCTTGAAAACTGTTTGCGTTAGGCCACCTTGCACAAACGTTTACCACATAAAAACTGTGTGTAATGGAGAGCCTTTGCCACATAGTTTCTTCTACGCATCGTGTGTGATGCATTCAATAACGCAAATGATAAAATTGTTAATATCGTGTACAATGGCGACGCTATCACAAACGATTTAACGGGGAAAATTGTGTGTGATGTACCTATGAACGGAAACGTTTTCCTTGGAGCGACTGTGTGGGATGTACATACGAACGGAAACATTTAGCGGGGACTGACTGTGTGGGATGTACTTGCGACTGGAAACAATTTCACCTGTATAATTGTATTTTTTTAGCTCTACTGTACGTACTACCGTATTTGAGCACTCGCCGGTCGCACACGACCTCATTTTGCTAAGCGTGTGTGCCAGGAGGGCATATCCCCGATGGTTTCTGGGTCATGTGGGAAGGACCCCCCTATCGCTGTCACTCACTAGGTGACGGTTCCAAATGCCGTCGCAGAAAGGGGTTAAAAACCGTTTGTGTAGCACCGATGTGTACCAGTGAACCTTGATTCTTTACTGAGGGAAATATTTATCTCTACTGTACTGCATCATCCTCTCCTCTTCGAGGAAATCCCAACACAACTCACAAGTAGCAGGAATAATTTCTGGCGCCGTTTCCAGGGAGACATGATCAACAGTTATCAAGTACCATCGCATAAACTTACATCTCCTTGGATTTACATTATTTTCCATTTGCCTCTTGTTTTCATCTCCCCCACTTCTAAAATGTTTTCACAAAAACACAACAATATTTTTCGTTTGTCTTTTTGCTTGCTTGCTTTTATTGCCTTCATGTCAATACTCAAAAACAGGAAAGGAACAAGAAAAGTAAAGACATATGGATCCTAATCCACTTGCTAATCTTTTCAAAAAAATGAAATTATGATTAACCAATTGCTACTGAATTGAGTGCACTTGATTATATTTTTGAAGTTTTTCTTGAAAATCATGAATCTAAAAATTGCGATGAAGTGTTAAACGAAAAAATTTATAAATTGGTTCATGATAGCTCATTCAATGAAAAGCATGATTGCAATGATGTTATTATAAATTCTATTAATGTCAATTATGCTACATGCAAAACTACGAGCTTGGGGATGATAATTCTGTTATATCCACTACTTGTTGCAATGATCATGATTGGGGTGATGATGCTTCTTATGATCTTGAAAAAATATTTATGCCTCATGATGAATATGCTATTGATAATAATGTTTGCAATAATATTGAAAGTGGGTTTGGAAGAGTGTCAACTTTTGGTAAAAAGAATCCCACATATTTGGAGATTGTTCAATCTTATGAAATTGTTGATAAAAGTGGGTTTGGAGAGGTCATGACTTTAGTTGATGTTAATCTCACTATCTTGGAAGATTATAAAACTTTTATGCATTTGCATCACGAAGAGAAAAATTTATATGATAGCTATATTGTTGAATTTTATTATGATCCTACATGTAATTATTATGAGAGAGGAAAATATGGTTGTAGAAATTTTCATATTACTAAATTACATCTAGTTGTGTTGAAATTGTCAATGTTTTATTCTTCTTCCTTGCATATGCTAGAAATTTCTTGTCTTGGTAATTTGTTTGCTTATGAAATGCCTATGCATAGGAAGTATGTTAGATTTAAATGTGTTTTTCACATGCTACATGATTCTCTCCTTGTGTTTCATTTTTTATCATTCATGTGAGCATCAATAAAATCTCAAGCCTATCTTAATGGCTATAAAGAAAGAGCTTGTTGGGAGACAACTCAATAGTTATTGTTTCCTCTTTTTGGTGTTCACACAATTATGCTACTGTTATGGTTGTGTTTTTGTTTTCAAATTAGTGTTTGTGCCAAGTAAATCCTTTGGGATGATTTGGATGATAGTTTCTTTGATTCTGTGAGAAAAAATAAACTTTTGTGTCCTGTAGCAGAATTGTTGAGATTTGCTGGAGCCTGATAAAATTATTAATTTTTAAAAAATGATTGATATACAAAATTCCCACATTTTCCTAATTTTTCAGAATTTTTGGAGTTACATAAGCATGATCATTGTACGAATTATTACAGACTGTTATGTTTTTGACAAATTCTGTTTTCGTTGCGTTGTTTGCTTGTTTTGATGCATCTATGGATTGTATCGGGGGGTATAAGACATGGTGAAGTTAGAATACACTAGGTATAATGCAATAATAAAATATGAATGGGTTTACAAAAGTACCTAAAGTGGTGATTTTCTTTTTATACTAATGGATCTCATGAGTTTTCTGTTAAGTTTTATGTGCTAAAGTTTTCAAGTCTTGAGTGAGATCACGATGGATGAAGGAGTAAGGAGTGGCAAGAGTCTATGCTTGGGGATGCTCGAGGTAACCCAAGATAATATTCAAGGACTGCCAAGCACCTAAGCTTGGGGATGCCCCAGAAGGTATCCCCTCTTTCTTCTACCAACTATCGGTATTATTAATTGGAGCTATATTTGTATTCATCACATGATATGAGTTTTTCTTGGAGTGTCATGTATTATATGAGTCTTTGCTTTTTCTTATTTTTATTTTGCCACAATCATCTTTGTTGAACAAACCTTTTTGAGAGGGACACACATTATTCGTGATTTGTTAGAATACTCTATGTGCTTCACTTATATCTTTTGAGCTAGGCAGTTGCTCTAGTGCTTCACTTATATTTTTTAGAGCACTACAGTGGTTATATTTTAATTAAATAGTTGCACTCTCATACTCCACTTATATATTTTTGAGAGTTGATAATAGTAATGGCAATCAGTACAAGTTATGAATTTGGTCGTAATATGATAAGTATTCAAGAGGAATATAATAAAAACTTTCATGTAGATCACTGAATATGATAAGTTTGATTCCTGGCAATAGTTTTGCGATATAAAGGTGGTAATATCTGGGATGTGCTAGTGAGTAATTGCGGTTTAGTAAGAATATTGGTGCTAAGGTCTGTGATTCCCAAAGCATGCACGTATACTCTCTCGTTATGCTATGAAGTTGGAGCATGATTTATTATTGATTGTCTTCCTTATTAGTGGCGGCCAGGATGAGCGATGGTCCTTTCCTACCAATCTATCCCCCTAGGGGCATGCATAGTAGTACTTTGCTTCGAGGGCTAATAACCTTTTGCAATAAGTATGTGAGTTCTTTGTGACTAATGTGAGTCCATGGATTATACCCACTCTCACCATTCCGCAATTTGCTAGCCTCTTCGTTACCATGCATTGCCCTTTCTCACCTTGAGATGTGGTGCAAACTTCGCCAGTGCATCCAAACCCCATGATTTGATACACTCTGTCACACATAAGCCTTCTTATATCTTCCTCAAAACAACCACCATACCTACCTATTATGGTATTTCCATAACCATTCCGAGATATATTGCCATGCAACTTCCACCGTTCCGTTTTTATGACACACATCATCATTATCATATAGCTAACATAGTATTTGTGGATCAGCCACCGTTCATCATTTTTTATACATGTTAGGCTAGATCATTGCATACGTTGGTACACCGCCAGAGAGATCATATAGAGTCAATATTTTTCTAGTATCGAGTTGAAATTTTTTGAGTTGTAAGTAAATAGAAGTGTGATGATCATCATATTCATTATTAGAGCATTATCCCAAGTGAGGAAAGGATGATGGAGGCTATGATTCCCCACAAGTCAGGATGAGACTCCGCACAAAAAGGTCAAAAAGAGCCCAAGAAAAAATGATAAAATGATAAAATGAGAGAAGGGGCAATGCTACTATCCTTTCCACACTTGTGCTTCAAAGTAGCACCATGTTTTTCATATAGAGTGTCTCCTATGCTTTCACTTTCATATAACTAGTGGGAATTTTTATTCTATAACTTGTCTTGTATATTCCAATGATGGGCTTCCGATGTCTACTACACAACTTTATTCTTGTAGACACGTGTTGGGCCTCCAAGCGGAAAGTTCTGTAGGACAGTAGCAATTTTCCCTCAAGTGGATGACCTAAGGTTTATCAATCCATGGGAGGCATAGGATGAAGATGGTCTTTATCAAATGACCCTGCAACCAAATACAAGAAATCTCTTGTGTCCACAACACACCCAATATAATGGCAAATTGTGTTGATGCACTAGTTTAGCAAAGAGATGGTGATAAATGTGTAATATGGATGGTAGAAATATATTTTTATAATCTGAATAAATAAAAACAGCAAGGTAGCTAATAGTAAACGGGCACAAAAACGGTATTGCAATGCTTGAAAATGAGGTCTAGGGTCCGTACTTTCGCTAGTGCAATCTCTCAACAATGTTAATATAATTGGATCATATAACCGTCCCTCAACATGCAACGAAGAATCACTCCAAAGTTCCTATCTAGTGGAGAACATAAGATGGAATTGTTTGTAGGGTACGAAACCACCTCAAAGCTATTCTTTTCGATCAATCTATCCTAGAGTTCATACTAAAATAACACGAAGCTATTCTTTCTGATCGGTCTAACCAAGAGTTCATACTAAAATAACACCAAAGCAAATTCAGATTCATAATATTCAATCCAACACAAAGAACTTGAAAGAGTGCCCCAAGATTTCTACCAGAGAAACAGAATACGAGAACGTGCATCAACCCCTATGCATAGATTACCCCAATGTCACCGTGTGAATCCGCGAGTTGAATGCCAAAACACATATCAAGTGAATCAATATGTACCCCATTGTCACCATGAGTATTCATATGCAAGACATATATCAAGTGCTCTCAAATCCATAAAAGTATTCAATCCGATAATAACGAAATCTCAAAGGGAAAAACTCAATTCATCACAACAAGATAGAGAGGGGAAAACACCATATGATCCGACTATATTAACAAAGCCCGTGATACATCAAGATCATGACATCTCAAGAACACGTGAGAGAGAGAGAGATTAAAAACATATCTACTGGTACAAACCCTCAGCCCCGAGGGTGGACTACTCCCTCCTCATCGTGGTTTGCCGCCGGGATGATGAAGATGGCCACCGGAGATGATTCCCCCCTCCGGCAGGCTACCGGAAAGGGTCTAGATTGGTTTTCGGTGGCTACAGAGACTTGCGGTGGCGGAACTTCTGATCTAGGTTAACCCCTGATGTTTTCTCTATTTATAGGAATTTTTGGCCTTGGTTTCACGCTAAGATGGGCCTCGAGGTGAGCACAACCCACCGGGGCAAGCCAGGCCCACCAGGCGTGCCCTGGTGGGTTGTGCCCTCCTTGTGGCCCTTCTGGCCCTCCCACGAAGCTTCGGGGGTCTCTTTTGTTCCAAAAAAAATCATCAAAAAGTTTCAACTCATTTGGAGAACTTTCATTTCTGCACAAAAAACAACACCAAGGTAGTTCTGCTGAAAACAGCGTTAGTCCGGGTTAGTTCCATGCAAATCATACCAAAACCATATAAAATTGTTTTAAACATGGCATGTATACTTCATAAATTATAGATACGTTGGAGACGTATCAGCATCCCCAAGCTGAAATCCTACTCGTCCTCGAGTAGGTGAATGATAAAAGAAATAATTTATGAAGTGCGAATGCTAGCAAAGTGCATAAGTTTGATCGATGATAATTTCAATCACTTTTCCTAGCATCATAACAACAACTCTTTCTCATAAAACTTATCATGATAAAGTAGCAATTTAAAACAGATTTTTTGTTGTGGGATGCTACTTATCATATTCATCATATACTCTTTTCTTTTGTAGCATGGACATTTGGACTTGAATGATTCAAAGTAATAGTCTATAATTTGACATGAGGACATCAATACTCAATCATACCACCAAGAAACCATTTCTTTCAAAATATCAACGCTAAAATAAGTTATCCCTAGCCCATCATGCTCAATCATTTATCCATTCATGAAACTCACTCGCATATTAACTACACCCAATGCTCAAGTACGATCATAGTGCCCCCTAGTTGGTGCTTTATAAGAGAAGATGGAGACTCAAATTAAAAATAAAAATTTCATAAAGTAAAATAAAGGCCCTTCACGGAGGGAAGTAGGGATTTGTAGAGGTGCCAGAGCTCAAAGCAAAAATTGAGAGATAAAAACATTTTGAGAGGCATACTTTTCCCACCAAGGAAAGCGACTTAGAGCTCCCAACACTTTCCATGCTAGATATATCATAGGTGGTTCCCAAAGAAAAAATAAAGTTTATTCCTTTTTCCACCATACTTTCACTTTCCATGGCTAACCGTATCCACGGGTGCCCTCCATACCAACACTTTTCAAGGAATTTATTATTTGACAACATAAAGTAAATTCATTTTTCATTTCGGGACTGGGCATCCCTAATACCTTTGCCTTACTCCCGTGCAATGACAAGTGAATAAACACTCATCGTGAGAATAACACATCTAGCATGGAAAATATTGGCCACCCCACACCGCCTCGCGAGCGGTACGAGCACACAAAAGAGAAATTTATTTTGAAAATTAGAGATGGGACATACAAATTTTCTTAGAATGGCAAAAGAATACCGCATATAGGTAGGTATAGTGGACTCATGTGGCAAAACTAGTTTAAAGGATTTTGGATGCACAAGTAGTGATCATACTTAGTGCAAAATGAAGGCTAGCAAAAGATTGAGAAGCGACCAACCAAGAAATGAATAATCTCATAAGCGAGCATTGAGCATAATTAAACATCGAATAATGCACCACAAGTAGGATGTAATTTCATTGCACAACTATTTACTTTTGTGCTTGCATAGGGAATCACAAATCTTAACACCAATATTCTTACCAAAGCATAATTACTCATCAACATGACTCACATATCACATCATCATATCTCAAAACTATTATGAGGAATCAAGTTTATTTTGTCCAATGATCTTCATGAAAGTTTTTATTATATCCTTCGTGGATATCTATCACTCTGGGACTAATTTTCATGTGTTTCTTTTGATAAGGTCAAACAGATATAAGTGAAGATCATGAGCCTATGATAAGCTACTCCAAAAAGATATAAGTGAGGATCAAGCAAGTAGTTAAGTAAATAGGTAGCTATGTGAGGACTCTATCTTATTTGAAAACTTTTAGATCTAAGTATTTTATTAAAACAGCAAGCAAAAAAAAATAAAATGACATTCTAAGAATATCACACATCATGTTAAGAAGCAAAAACTTAGGCTCAACTGGTACTAACCGATAATTGTTTAAGAAGAAATGTGGGATGCCTACTGGGGCATCCCCAAGATTAGATGCTTGAGACTTCTTGAAATATTATCTTGGGATGCCTTGGGCATCCCCAAGCTTGAGCTTTCGTGTCTACTTAATTCTTGTCATATCACAGTTTTCCTAAATCTCAAAAGCTTCATCCACACAAAACTCCACAAGAACTCGTGAGATAAGTTAGTATAAACGAATGCAAAAACCTTTATCATTCTCTAATGTAGAAAATCACTAAATTATTATTCAACATTGCATAATAAATGCCTCTGCATATTTAATACTCCTATCCTCAAATAGAATCATTAAACAAGCAAACATATGCAAACATAACAGCAATCTGCCAAAATAGTACAGTTTGTAAAGAATGCAAGAGTATCAATACTTCCCTAACTCTACAAGTTATGAAAATTTGGCACACTGTTGAAAATTTATCATATCTCATTTTTCAAAAAAAGTCAACATTTTATCACATTCTAACTTTTCTAGAGAATTTTTTCAACAGCGGTAAACTTTCTGTTTTCAAACAGCAACATGTATACCTGCAAAATAAGCATGGCAAAGGCTATCATTGCCACTTTTATTGAAATAAAAGATGCAAAAAATTATTATAAATAAAAGCAAGAAAATCCTAACAAAATAAAATGACGCTCCAAGTAAAACTCATATCATGTGATGAATGAAGACATAGCTCCAAGTGAGGTTACCGATAATGTTGAAGACGAAAGAGGGGATGCCTTCCGGGGCATCCCCAAGCTTAGTTTCTTAGATCTTCCTTGAATATTACCTTGGGTTGCCTTGAGCATCCCCAATATTAGGGTATTTTCACTCTTTATTCTCCTCATATCCACATCTCACCGAAAACTTGAAAACTTCAATCACACAAAACTTAACGGAACTTTGTGTGATAGGTTAGTATGATAAAGAGCAAACCATTTCACTTTTGGTACTGTCAAAGACAAGATTCATAATTGTTCTCACACAATTCCTACTGTAGCATATCATTTAAACAATTTATATTGAGCAATATAAGCCATCGAAATTAGAAAACAACCAAACTATGCATTGAAAACAGAATCTGTCAAAAATAGAATAGTCTGGAGTAATCTGTACTCCAACCATACTTCTGCTACTCCAAAAATTCTGAAAAAATAGGAAAACCTGGGTATTTTGTCTATTAATCTTCTTCAAAAATAATCAGCATTTTATCACGATTCTGTTAAAAATGAGAATTATTTTCCTGAGCACAAAAGTTTTTGTTTTTCAGCAAGATCAAATCAACTATCACCGTAAGCCATCCCAAAGGTCTTACTTGGCACTTTATTGAAACAAAGGCAATAAAACATGATTACTATAGTAGCCTAATCATGTGAACACACAAAAACAGTAGGTAGAAGTGTTGGGTTGTCTCCCAACAAGCGCTTTTCTTTAATGCCTTTTAGCTAGGCATGATGATTTCGATGATGCTCACATAAAAGATAAGAATTGACACATAACGGGAGCATCATGAAGCATATGACTAGCACATTCAAGTCTAACCCACTTCCTATGCATAGGGATTTTGTGAGCAAACAACTCATGGGAACAAGAATCAACTAGCATAGGAAGGCAAAACAAGAATAACTTCAAAACTTTCAACACATATAGAGGAAACTTGATATTATCGCAATACCAACAAGCATATGTTCCTCCCTCATAATAATTTTCAGTATCATCATGAATGAATTAAACATATAACTATCACATAATGCATTCTTTTCATGGTCCACAAGCATAGAAATTTTATTACTCTCCACATAAGCAAATTTATTCTCATGAATAGTAGTGGGAGCAAACTCAACAAAATAACCATCATGGGATTGAAAATTAAAATCATGATGAAAAGTTTCATGGTTATCATTATTCAATATAGCATACATGTCATCACCATAATCATCATAGATAGCAACTTTGTTGTCATAATCAATTGCAACCTCTTCCAAAATAGTGAATTCATCACTAAATAAAGTCATGACCTCTCCGAATCCACTTTCATCAATATACTCATCATAAATAGGAGGTCTGCAATCATCATAATAAATTTTCTCATCCAAACTTGGGGGAGTAAAAATATCATCTTCATCAAATCACTATTCAAGATATCTTCCGATATTCCAATAAATCAGCCGATTTATCGCTTACCGTTGTCTGGCCGATAAGATAAATCGGCCGATAAATCAATCGATATGGCGATAAATCGGCCGATATGCCGATAAACTAGCCGATTTACCCCTTGTCATGGGTCGATCGATAAGTTCCTGATAAGCGATATCCCCAACATTGCATCAAATATAGCATCCCCAAGCTTATGGCTTTGCATATCATTAGCATCATGGATATTCAAAGAATTCATACTAGCAATATTGAAATCATGCTCATCATTCAAATATTTTGTGCCAAACATTTTATTGACTTCTTCTTCTAACAATTGAGCACAATTTTCCGAACCATCATTTTCAAGAAAGATATTATAAAGATGATCAACAATATGATGAAACCTCAATTCCATTTTTATGTAGTTTTCTTTTGTAAACCAAACTAGTGATAAAACAAGAAACTAAACGATTCAATTGCAAGATCTAAAGATATACCTTCAAGCACTCACCTCCCCAGCAACGGTGCCAGAAAAGAGCTTCGTTGACGGGATGTGAGTGTCGCTTACCTAACCTCCCCGGCAACGATGCCAGAAAAGAGCTTCATTGATGGGATGTGAGTGCCGCTTTTCTAACCTCCCCGCAACGGCGCCAGAAAAGAGCTTGATGTCTACTACGCAACTTTTTTCTTGTAGACACGTGTTGGGCCTCCAAGCGCGGAGTTTTGTAGGATAGTAGCAATTTTCCCTCAAGTGGATGACCTAAGGTTTATCAATCCGTGGGAGGCGTAGGATGAAGATGGTCTCTCTCAAAAGATCCTGCAACCAAATACAAGATATCTCTTGTGTCCCCAACACACCCAATACAATGGAAAAATGTATAGGTGCACTAGTTTGGTGAAGAGATGGTGATAAATGTGTAATATGGATGGTAGAAATATATTTTTATAATCTGAATAAATAAAAACAGCAAGGTAGCAAATAGTAAACGGGCACAAAAACGGTATTGCAATGCTTGAAAATGAGGCCTAGGGTCCATACTTTCACTAGTGCAATCTCTCAAAAATGCTAATATAATTGGATCATATAATCGTCCCTCAACGTGCAACGAAGAATCACTCCAAAGTTCCTATCTAGCGGAGAACATAAGATGGAATTGTTTGCAGGATACGAAACCACCTCAAAGTTATTCTTTCCGATCAATCTATCCTAGATTTCATACTAAAATAACACGAAGTTATTCTTTCCGATCGATCTAACCAAGAGTTCGTACTAAAATAACACCAAAGCAAATTCAGATTCATAATATTCAATCCAACACAAAGAACTTGAAAGAGTGCCCCAAGATTTCTACTGGAGAAACAAAAGACGAGAACGTGCATCAACCCCTATGCATAGATTACCCCAATGTCACAGCGGGAATCCGTGAGTTGAATGCCAAAACACATACCAAGTGAATCAATATGATACCCCATTGTCACCATGAGTATTCATATGCAAGACATATATCAAGTGCTCTCAAATCCATAAAAGTATTCAATCCGATAACAATGTAATCTCAAAGGGAAAAACTCAATTCATCACTACAAGATAGAGAGGGGAAAACACCATATGATCCGACTATATTAACAAAGCCCGCGATACATCAAGATCGTGACATCTCACGAACACGAGAGAAAGAGAGAGAGAGAGAGAGATAAACACATAGCTACTGGTGCAAACCCTTAGCCCCGAGGGTGGACTACTCCCTCCTTATCGTGGTGGCCGCCGGGATGATGAAGATGGCCACCGGAGATGATTCCTCCCTCCGACAGGGTGCCGGAAAGGGTCTAGATTCATTTTCGGTGGCTACAAAGCCTTGCGGCGGTGGAACTTCTGATCTAGGTTAACCCCTGATTGTTTCTCTATTTATAGGAATTTTTGGCCTTGGTTTCACGCTAAGATGGGCCTCGGGGTGAGCACAACCCACCAGGGCAAGCCAGGCCCACTAGGCGTGCCCTAGTGGGTTGTGCCCTCCTCGTGGCTCTTCTAGCCCTCCCACGAAGCTTCAAGGGTCTCTTTTGTTCCAAAAAGAATCGTCAAAAAGTTTCAGCTCATTTGGAGAACTTTCATTTCTGCACAAAAAACAACACCATGGTAGTTCTACTGAAAACAGCGTCAGTCCGGGTTAGTTCCATGCAAATCATACCAAAACCATATAAAATTGTGGTAAACATGGCATGAATACTTCATAAATTATAGATACATTGGAGACGTATCAGCTTCCTCAAATGCCCGAGCTCTTCATGAGCAAGCAAGTTGGATGCACAACCACTTAGTTTTCTTTTCAAGCTTTCATACACTCTTATTTGTGAAATAGTTTCGTTAAGATTTGTGAAATAGTTTCGTTAATATTTGAAATAGTTTCATTAATATTTGTGAAATGGCTTCGTTAATATTTGAAATAGTTTCGTTAATATTTGAAATAGTTTTACAAGGAACTAGAAGCGTTCCGGGGTCACCGGAAGAGTTTTGGGGTTTATCGGGCAATACCTGGTATTACCGATAAGCAATATATAGGTGCAAAATTTTTGTGGAGATGTTAAATTAATAATAAAAGGCTGTAATAATATTTAGGAGGCTTTTATATTTAATTTAATACCAACAGGCCTTAAAGGCCAAGTGGTGGAAGGAGAATTGGGACACTTGGGCCCAATAGGTGGAGGCTCCCCCTTTCTACTTGTAGAAGGAAAGGGGAGGCCAAATTGGAGGGGATTTCCCCCTCCTTGGCCGGCGGAAGTGGAGGCTTTCCTTCCCATTGGGCGCCCCTATCCTCTCCCCTCCAGCCTATACATACTAGAGGGTTCTGGCACTTTTAGACATAAGTTTTGGAACCTCCTCTAGTCTATTAGTTCTAGTTGATCCTAGTTGATCCAATTAGAGCTAGACCTAGTTCCTCTAACCCTCATAATTAGAATCCCATTGTGGTTCTAATCTCCTCCCTCTAATTTTCTAGCGATGATTAGCTTTGGAGGGTGAAGTGTTGTCGGATCGACTGTACACTTGCAAACCAAGTAGACAAGTCATGCTTTCGGTCTTCCGTTCAAAGGATAGTTCGAGGGCGGTTCACGGGATCATCATGAATGGTTTGAGGGACTCCAAGTATGATATACACCGACTCTTCTACTTCCATTGCACTCTAGAGTCGGTAACGATCGTGAACCAAACCATTTATGCATCTTCATATTCTTCCTGGTTGATCGTAGGGCAATTTTTTTGTTTTCTACTACGTCTCCCAAAACTCTCATATCCTGATAGTAATGTAGGTTCGAGAGTTTTGCTCTTGGTAAGAAATCAACTAGTTCGAGGATATTGTTCGGAGGTCCAATATGTTCCATTTGCATTGAGTTTTCTTTCGAATCCCAATCCTTCTTTTCTAGGATTTTTATGTAGAATCAACTTCCTGAGCACATCACAGAGGGCTTGATGCCCTTTGTGGCTTTTTGATAACCCACAAGTATAGGGGATCGCAACAGTTTTCAAGGGTAGAGTATTCAACCCAAATTTATTGATTCGACACAAGGGGGGCCAAAGAATATTCTCAAGTATTAGCAGTTGAGTTGTCAATTCAACCACACCTGAAAGACTTAATATCTGCAGCAAAGTATTTAGTAGCAAAGTAGTATGGAAGTAACGGTAATGGTGGCAAAAGTAATAGTAGTAGTTTTTGTAGAAATGGTAACAGTGGCAACGGAAAAGTAACTAAGCAAAGATCAATATGTGAAAAGCTCATATGCAATGGATCAATGATGGATAATTATGTCGGATGCGATTCCTCATGCAACAGTTATAACATAGGGCGATTCCTCATGGCACTCGGGCCCTAGTGACAAGCATTAATCATGGCAAAGTCATAGCAACATCAACCTTAGAACATAATGGATACTAGGGATCAAACCCTAACAAAACTAACTCGATTACATGGTAAATCTCATCCAACCCATCACCGTCTAGCAAGCCTACGATGAGATTACTAACGCACGGCGGTGAGCATCATGAAATTGGTGATGGAGGATGGTTGAAGATGACGATGGAGACGGATTCCCCTCTCTGGAGCCCCGAACGGAATCTAGATCAGCCCTCCCGAGGAATATTAGGGCTTGGCGGTGGCTCCATATCGTAAAACGCGATGAATCCTTCTCTCTGATTTTTTTCTCCCCGAAAGTGAATATATGGAGTTGGGGTTGAGGTCGGTGGAGTCCTAGGGGGCCCACGAGGCAGGGGCGCGCCCTGCACCCTCGTGGACAGGGTGTGGGGCCCCTGATGTTGATTCTTTCGCCAATATTTTTCATTGATTCCAAAACGTGTCTCCGTGGATTTTTCAGGTCATTCCGAGAACTTTTATTTTTGCACAAAAATAACTCCATGGCAGTTCTGCTGAAAACTGCGTCAGTCCGGGTTAGTTCCATTCAAATCATGCAAGTTAGAGTCCAAAACAAGGGAAAAAGTGTTTGGAAAAGTAGATATGTTGGAGACGTATCAACTCCCCCAAGCTTAAACCTTTGCTTGCCCTCAAGCAATTCAGTTGAGAAACTGAAAGTGATAAAGAAAAACTTTTACAAACTCTATTTGATCTTGTTGTTGCAAATATGTAAGGCCAGCATTCAAGTTTTCAGCAAAGATTGTGAACTAACCATATTCACAATAACATTTAGGTCTCATGTTTACTCATATCAATGGCATAATCAACTAGTGAGCAATTGTTGGTGAACGCAGTAATTTCAAAAAAATTCCTACGCACACGCAAGGTCATGGTGATGCATAGCAACAAGAGGGGAGAGTGTCGTCCACGTACCCTCGTAGACCATAAGCGGAAGCGTTATGAGAACGCGGTTGATGTAGTCGTACGTCTTCACGATCCGACTGATCCAAGTACCGAACGTACGGCACCTCTGAGTTCAGCACACGTTCATCTCGGTGACGTCCCACGAACTTCGATCCAGCAGAGCTTCGAGGGAGAGTTCCGTCAGCACGACGGTGTGATGACGGTGATGATGATGCTACCGACGCAAGGCTTCGCCTAAGCACCGCTACAATATGACTGAGGTGGATTATGGTGGAGGGGGGCACCGCACACGGCTAAAATATTAACTGATCAACTTGTGTGTCTTGGGGTGCCCCTGCCCCCGTATATAAAGGAGCAAGGGGGGAGGCCGGCCAGCCCTAGCAGGGCACGCCAGGAGGAGTCCTACTCCCACCGGGAGTAGGACCCCCTTTTCCTAGTTGGACTAGGAGAGAAGGAAGGGGGAGAGGGAGGAAGGAAAGGGGGGCACCGCCCCCCTCCTAGTCCAATTCGGACCAGAGGGAGTGGGCGCACGGCCTGCCCTAGTCTCCTCTCTCTCTACACTATGGCCCAATAAGGCCCATACATTTACCGGGGGGTTCCGGTAACCTCCCGGTACTCCCGTAAAATCCCGATTTCACCCGGAACTATTCCGATGTCCAAATATAGGCTTCCAATATATCGATCTTTATGTCTCGACCATTTCGAGACTCCTCCTCATGTCCGTGATCATATCCAAGACTCCAAACTACCTTCGGTACATCAAAACACATAAACTTATATTACCGATCGTCACCGAACTTTAAGCGTGCGGACCCTACGGGTTCGAGAACTATGTAGACATGAACGTGACTCGTCTCCGATCAATAACCAATAGCGGAACCTGGATGCTCATATTGGTTCCTACATATTCTATGAAGATCTTTATCGGCCAAACCGCATAACAACATACGTTGTTCCCTTTGTCATCGGTATGTTACTTGCCCGAGATTCGATCGTCGGTATCCTTATACCTAGTTCAATCTCGTTACTGGCAAGTCTCTTTACTCGTTCCGTGATGCATCATCCCACAACTAACTCATTAGTCACAATGCTTGCAAGGCTTATAGTGATGTGCATTACCGAGAGGGCCCAGAGATACCTCTCCGACAATCGGAGTGACAAATCCTAATCTCGATCTATGCCAAGTCAACAAGTACCATCAGAGACACCTGTACAGCACCTTTATAATCACCCAGTTATGTTGTGACGTTTGGTAGCACACAAAGTTTCCTCCGGTACTCGGGAGTTGCATAATCTCATAGTCATAGGAACATGTATAAGTCATGAAGAAAGCAATAGCAACAAACTAAACGATCATCGTGCTAAGCTAACGGATGAATCAAGTCAATCACATCATTCTCTAATGATGTGATCCCGTTAATCAAATGACAACTCAGGTCTATGGTTAGGAAACATAACCATCATTGATTCAACGAGCTAGTCAAGTAGAGGCAAACTAGTGACACTATGTTTGTCTATGTATTCACACATGTACTAAGTTTCCGGCTAATACAATTATAGCATGAATAATAAACATTTATCATGATATAAGGAAATATAAATAACAACTTTATTATTGCCTCTAGGGCATATTTCCTTCAGTCTCCCACTTGCACTAGAGTCAATAATCTAGATTACACAGTAATGATTCTAACACCCATGGAGTCTTGGTGTTGATCATGTTTTGCTCATGAGAGAGGCTTAGTCAACAGGTCTGCAACATTCAGATCCGTATGTATCTTGGAAAACTCTATGTCTCCCTCCTTGACTTGATCGCGGATGGAATTGAAGCGTCTCTTGATGTGCCTGGTTCTTTTGTGAAATCTGGATTCCTTTGCCAAGGCAATTGCACGGGTATTGTCACAAAAGATTTTCATTGGACCCGATGCACTAGGTATGACACCTAGATCGGATATGAACTCCTTCATCCAGACTCCTTCATTTGCTGCTTCCGAAGCATCTATGTACTCCGCTTCACATGTAGATCCCGCCACGACGCTTTGCTTAGAACTGCACCAACTGACAGCTCCACCGTTCAGTAAAAACATGTATCCAGTTTGTGACTTTGAGTCATCCGGATCAGTGTCAAAGCTTGCATCGACATAACCATTTACGACGAGCTCTTTGTCACCTCCATAAACAAGAAAGATATCCTTAGTCCTTTTCAGGTATTTCAGGATGTTCTTGACCGCTATCCAGTGATCCACTCCTGGATTACTTTGGTACCTCCTTCCTAAACTAATAGCAAGGCACACATCAGGTTTGGTACACAACATTGCATACATGATAGAGCCTATGGCTGAAGCATAGGGAACATATTTCATTTTCTCTCTATCTTTTGCAGTGGTCGGGCATTGAGTCTGACTCAACTTCACACCTTGTAACATAGGCAAGAACCCTTTCTTTGCTTGATCCATTTTGAACTTCTTCAAAACTTGATCAAGGTATGTGCTTTGTGAAAGTCCAATTAAGCGTCTTGATCTATCTCTATAGATCTTGATGCCCAATATATAAGCATCTTCACCGAGGTCTTTCATTGAAAAACTCTTATTCAATTATCCTTTTATGCTATCCAGAAATTCTATATCATTTCCAATCAGCAATATGTCATCCACGTATAATATTAGAAATGCTACAGAGCTCCCACTCACTTTCTTGTAAATACAGGCTTCTCCAAAAGTCTGTATAAAACCATATGCTTTGATCACACTATCAAAACGTTTATTCCAACTCCGAGATGCTTGCATCAGTCCATAGATGGATCGCTGGAGCTTGCACACTTTGTTAGTACCCTTTGGATCGATAAAACCTATAGGTTGTATCATATACAACTCTTCTTCGAGAAAGCCATTCAGGAATGCTGTCTTTACATCCATTTGACAAATTTCATAATCATAAAATGTGGCAATTGCTAACATGATTCGGACGGACTTAAGCATCGCTATGGGTGAGAAAGTCTCATCGTAGTCAACTCCTTGAACTTGTCGAAAAGCTTTCGCAACAAGTCGAGCTTTGTAGACAGTAACATTACCGTCAGCATCAGTCTTCTTCTTGAAGATCCATTTATTCTCGATGGCTTGCAGATCATCGGGCAAGTCAACCAAAGTCCACACTTTGTTCTCATACATGGATCCCATCTCAGATTTCATGGCCTCAAGCCATTTTGCGGAACCTGGGCTCATCATCGCTTCCCCATAGTTCGTAGGTACGTCATGGTCAAGTAACATGACCTCCAGAACAGGATTACTGTACCACTCTGGTGCGGATCTTACTCTGGTTGACCTACGAGGTTCGGTAGTAACTTGATCTGAAGTTACATGATCTTCATCATTAGCTTCCTTCCTCACTAATTGGTGTAGGAGTCACAAGAACAGATTTCTGTGATGAACTACTTTCCAATAAGGGAGCAGGTACAGTTACCTCATCAAGTTCTACTTTCCTCCCTCTCACTTCTTTCGAGAGAAACTCCTTCTCTAGAAAGGATCCATTCTTAGCAAAAAATGTCTTGCCTTCGGATCTGTGATAGAAGGTGTACCCAACAGTCTCCTTTGGGTATCCTATGAAGATACATTTCTCCGATTTGGGTTCGAGCTTATCAGGTTGAAGCCTTTTGACATAAGCATCGCAGCACCAAACTTTAAGAAACGACAACTTTGGTTTCTTGCCAAACCACAGTTCATAAGGTGTCATCTCAACGGATTTAGATGGTGCCCTATTTAACGTGAATGCAGTCATCTCTAAACCATAACCCCAAAATGATAGTGGTAAATCAGTAAGAGACATCATAGATCGCACCATATCTAGTAAAGTACGATTACGACGTTCGGACACACCATTAAGATGTGGTGTTCCGGGTGGCATGAGTTGCGAAACTATTCCGCATTGTTTCAAATGAAGACCAAACTCGTAACTCAAATATTCTCCTTCACAATAAGATCATAGAAACTTTATTTTCTTGTTACGATGATTTTCCACTTCACTCTGAAATTCTTTGAACTTTTCAAATGTTTCAGACTTATGTTTCATCAAGTAGATATACCCATATATGCTCAAATCATCTGTGAAGGTGAGAAAATAACGATACCCGCCGCGAGCCTCAACATTCATTGGACCACACACATCAGTATGTACGATTTCCAACAAATCTGTTGCTCGCTCCATAGTTCCGGAGAACGGTGTTTTATTCATCTTGCCCATGAAGCATGGTTCGCAAGTACCAAGTGATTCATAATCAAGTGATTCCAAAAGTCCATCAGAATGGAGTTTCTTCATGCGCTTTACACCAATATGACCTAAACGGCAGTGCCACAAATAAGTTGCACTATCATTATCAACTCTGCATCTTTTAGCTTCAATATTATGAATATGTGTATCACTACTATCGAGATTCATCAAAAATAGACCACTCTTCAAGGGTACATGACCATAAAAGATATTACTCATATAAATAAAACAACCATTATTCTTAGATTTAAATGAATAACCGTCTCGCGTCAAACAAGATCCAGATATAATGTTCATGCTCAATGTTGGCACCAAATAACAATTATTTAGGTCTAAAACTAATCCCGAAGGTAGATGTAGAGGTAGCATGCCGACCGCGATCACATCGACTTTGGAACCATTTCCCACGCGTATCGTCACCTCGTCCTTATCCAATCTTCGCTTAATCCGTAGCCCCTGTTTTGAGTTACAAATATTAGCAACAGAACCAATATCAAATACCCAGGTGCTACTGCGAGCATTAGTAAGGTACACATCAATAACATGTATATCACATATACCTTTGTTCACCTTGCCATCCTTCTTATCCCCCAAATACTTGGGGCAGTTCCGCTTCTAGTGACCAATCCCTTTGCAGTAGAAGCACTCAGTCTCAGTTGAGCAGCAACTTGCTTGCCGTTCTTCTTGAAGTTCCCCTTCTTCCCTTTACCCTTTTTCTTGAAACTAGTGGTCTTGTTGACCATCAATACTTGATGCTCCTTCTTGATTTCTACCTCCGTAGCCTTTAGCATTGCGAAGAGCTCGGGAATCATCGTATTCATCCCTTCCATATTATAGTTCATCACAAAGCTCTTGTAGCTTGGTGGCAGTGAATGAAGAACTCTCTCAATGACACTATCATCAGGAAGATTAACTCCCAGTTGAGTCAAGTGGTTGTGGTACCCAGACATTCTGAGTATATGTTCACTGACAGAACTATTCTCCTCCATCTTGCAGCTGTAGAACTTATTGGAGACTTCATATCTCTCAATCCGGGTATTTGCTTGAAATATTAACTTCAACTCTTGGAACATCTCATATGCTCCATGACGTTCAAAACGTTGTTGAAGTCCGGTTCTAAGCCGTAAAGCATGGCACACTGAACTATCGAGTAGTCATCAACTTTGCTCTGCCAGACGTTCATAACATCAGGCGTTGTTCCTGCTGCGGGTTTGGCACCTAGCGGTTTTTCCAGGACATAATTCTTCTGTGCAGCAATGAGGATAATCCTCAAGTTACGGACCCAGTCTGTGTAATTGCTACCATCATCTTTCAACTTTGCTTTCTCAAGGAACGCATTAAAATTCTACGGAACAACAGCACGGGCCATCTATCTACAACAACATAGACATGCAAAATACTATCAGGTACTAAGTTCATGATAAATTAAAGTTCAATTAATCATATTACTTGAGAACTCCCACTTAGACAGACATCCCTCTAATCATCTAAGTTATCACGTGATCCATATCAACTAAACCAAATCCGATCATCACGTGAGATGGAATAGTTTTCAATGGTGAACACCACTATGTTGATCATATCTACTATATGATTCACGCTTGACCTTTCGGTCTCAGTGTTCCGAGGCCATATCTGCATATGCTAGGCTCGTGAAGTTTAACCCGAGTATTCTGCGTGTACAAAACTGGCTTGCTGAAAGTGCAACTATCCCTAGGTGGTTTTGGTAATTCCTAACAACATATAGCTCACTGAGCTAATGCTATTCCAAGATTAATATTTCAGGAAAAGCTCAATGAATGGCATGGCATGGATGAGGAATGTGGACCCCTCAAAATATTAAGGACAAAAAGATTGGCTCAAGCTCAAAGCTCAAGACTCTACATTTTATATTTTAGTGATCCAAGATCACATTGAGTCTATAGGAAAAGCCAATACTATCAAGGAGGGATGAGGTGTTGCTTAATGGCTTGCTTGCCTCATAGTGCTTAGTGATATGCTCCAAAACCCTCAACTACCTTCCCACATCCACATATGACCTAAACCAAAAGTCAAACTCGGCCCTACCGATTCTTTCTATCCGGCGCCACCGAGTTTCAAATGTCATAGCCACTGCCACAAACCCTAGGCAAATCGGTCTCACCGATAGGGATTTTGGTCACACCGAGATGGGGTTGTAATCTCTCTATTTCCCTTCGTAACATTTCAGTACTACCGAGATGAGCGATCGGTCCCACCGAGATTGCAATGTAAACTCTATGTTTCTCCTTCGTAACATTTCGGTCCCACCGAAATGAGCGATCGGTCCCACCGAGTTTACCTGACCAACTCTCTAGTTAGCTTATTACCAAAATCGGTCCCACCGAGTTTGTGTAATCGGTCACACCGAGATTACGTTATGCCCTAACCCTAACCATATCGGTCCTACCGAGTTGCATCTCAGTCCCACCAAAAATCCTAACGGTCACTAGGTTTGCTAAATCGGTCCGACCGAGTTTTTCACTTCGGTCTCACCGAGATTGGTAAATTGTGTGTAACGGTTAGTTTTTGTGTGGAGGCTATATATACCCCTCCACCCACTCTTCATTCGTGGAGAGAGCCATCAGAACATACCTACACTTCCAATACACATTTTTTGAGAGAGAACCACCTACTCATGTGTTGAGGGCAAGATATTCCATTCCTACCATATGAATCTTGATCTCTAGCCTTCCCCAAGTTGCTTTCCACTCAAACCTTCTTTCCACCAAATCCATATCCCGTGAGAGAGAGTTGAGTGTTGGGGAGACTATCATTTGAAGCACAAGAGCAAGGAGTTCATCATCAACACACCATTTGTTACTTTTGGAGAGTGGTGTCTCCTAGATTGGCTAGGTGTCACTTGGGAGCCTCCGACAAAGATTGTGGAGTTGAACCAAGGAGTTTGTAAGGGCAAGGAGATCGCCTACTTTGTGAAGATCTACCGCTAGTGAGGCAAGTCCTTCGTGGGCGATGGCCATGATGGGATAGACAAGGTTGCTTCTTCGTGGACCCTTCGTGGGTGGAGCCCTCCGTGGACTCGCGCAACTGTTACCCTCCGTGGATTGAAGTCTCCATTAACGTGGATGTACGATAGCACCACCTATCGGAACCACGACAAAAACATCCGTGTCTCCAATTGCGTTTGAATTCTCCAAACCCTTCCCTTTACATTATTGCAAGTTGCATGCTTTACTTTCCGCTGCTCATAGACTCTTTGCATGCTTGCTTGAATTGTGTTAAGATTGCTTGACTTGTGCTAAGATAGCTAAAATCTGCCAAAGACTAAAATTGGGAAAAAGATAGACTTTTATTTGGTCAAGTAGTCTAATCACCCCCCCTCTAGACATACTTTCGATCCTACAAGTGGTATCAGAGCTTTGGTCTCCATTTGCTTCGATTTCCATAGCTTTTGGTGGTCATAGCCTTGGTTTCACAACCTAGGAAAGTATGGCGTCTAGTGAGGGAAATTATCACCGTAGAGGTCCTTACTTTGATGGCACTAATTTTGCTAGTTGGAAGCATAAGATGAAAATGCATATTCTTGGACATAACCCCGCCGTTTGGGCTATTGTGTGTGTTGGCTTGCAAGGTGAATTCTTTGATGGGAGAGAACCGAATCGTGAAGCTACCACGGATGAGTTGAAGATGCTACAATACAATGCTCAAGCTTGTGATATCCTCTTCAACGGAATGTGCCCCAAAGAATTCAACAAAATCAGCCGTCTTGAGAATGCAAAGGAAATTTGGGATACTTTGATTGATATGCATGAAGGTACCGACTCCGTCAAGGAATCCAAGTTGGATGTGCTCCAAAGTCAACTTGACAAGTTCAAAATAAAGGATGGTGAAGGTGTCGCTGAAATGTACTCTAGGCTTGCTCTTATCACAAATGAGATTGCCGGCTTAGGAAGTGAAGAGATGACCGACAAATTCATCATCAAGAAGATCCTAAGATCCTTGGATGGAAAATATGATACTGTATGCACATTGATCCAAATGATGCCAAATTACAAAGATCTCAAGCCAACGGAAGTCATTGGAAGAATTGTTGCTCATGAGATGTCACTCAAGGATAAGGAGGAGCTCCATAACAAGTCAAGTGGTGCTTACAAAGCCTCATGTGAAGCCCCCACATCATCAAGTGAGAAACAAACCTTCAATGAAGAATTGAGCTTAATGGTGAAGAACTTCAACAAGTTCTACAAGAATAGAAACAAATAGAGAAGTTTCAAGTCAAGGTCCTACAATGACAAAAGATCTTCTAGTCGAGAGCGAAACTGCTATAATTGTGGAAGACCCGGACACTACTCCAATGAGTGTACGACTCCCCACAAGAGAAGAGAAGATTCTCCCAAAAGAAGAAGTAGAAGAGAAGAATCACCATCAAGGGAGAGAAGGAGTAGGGATGATCGGTATGTACGAAGACCCTCACGGAGAAGCAAGGATTCGAAAAGGAAGGACAAGTCATCAAGGAGCTACACAAAACGAAGACATCAAGCTCATGTTGGTGAATGGGTATCCAGCTCCGACTCCGACAATGACTCCGAGAGAAGCTATCACACCGACTCCGAATGTACTCAAGATGAAGGTGTTGACGGTCTAGCACTTGTGTCAACCAACTCCTACGACATATTTGATTCACCAAATGAAGGAATTGGAAGATGCTTCATGGCCAAAGGTCCAAAGGTATCACACCCCGAGTATGTTGATTTCAATAGTGATGAAGATGACCTGTTAGGTGATGATGAGTTACTTGTTGACAACTTTGGTGATGAATACTATAATGAAACGAATGACAATGATAAGGAGAAGATTGAGTCTCTAACTAAAGAACTAAACACTCTTAAGTTAGCTCATGAAACTATCTTAGGAGATCATCGAGAACTTTTAAGGACTCATGAGAAATTACGTTTTGAGAAGCTCAATCTTGAGCAAGAGCATGAGATCTTAAAATCAATCAATGATGATCTTCACAAGAAAAGTTCTTCTTACATTGCCAAGTGTTTACTCTTATCCACTTACATGCCTCAAGTCAAGTCTAGTAACAAGAAGAAGAAGGATTCTTCTTCTAGTAGTAACAATAATCATGCTAAATCCAATATTGTTGCTTCTAGTAGTTCTCTTGATTCCACTAATGATTCTCTTAGCCAAGTTACACTTGAGCAAGAAAATAGCTTATTGAAGGGAATTATAGAGAAAGGTGTTTACAAGAGCCTTGCCGGGAGTAAGCAATTCGAAGAAATTGTACGCAAGCAAGGAAGGCACCGGAAGAATCAAGGTATTGGTTTTGAACGAAAGTTCAATGCCAATGGAGTTGAGTGGGAAGAAGATCAATACCCCAAGACGAAGTTTGTTCCTCAACAAGAGAAGTATGATCCTACTTCATCCAAAGGGACACAAGCTCAAGATGATCTTCCACCACAAGACCACAAGCAAAAAGGCGAGGACAAGCTTCAAGAGGAAATTGATGCATTTGAAGAAGCTCCTAAGGCCTTGGTCAAGTGGGTTCCCAAGACTACATCAAGTTCCACTTCATCAAGTACAACTACAACTCCGAGGATTCCCATCAAGATGGTGTGGATCCCGAAGAAGAAGAACTAGAAGAGTTCTTGAGGGTGACTCCGCCAACATACTTCAGTCTTATTATTTTGGAAAGAACAAGTGCAATCAACTTCCACATCTTGCACTAGTTCAGGGAGACACAGACCCTCTTGTTGGTAAGACAAGGGACAAAGTAACCTAAAGCTTTCATAGACATCATCCTGTGTGTGCATCATTCTATGTCTATGGATATCCTTGTTTGTTCCTTGTGGGACTAACCCGTGTAGGTATTGAAAGTGCAACCCACTCCAAAGGATAGCTCCAAATGATCTACATCAACTTAGAGCATCCACATCTTCAACACCTACATGAAGTCATCATCGACAAAACCCAAGGTTAGTTCATCCCTCTTAGGGGGGGGTCTCACATCTAGGGGGAGATTTACTCTAACAATTGAGTTAAGGCAACTCTAATGGTGTGAACACACCAACGCTTTATGTAAAAGTGGCAACCCCACTTATGCTTAAACGATGAGTATGACCTATAATCAAATGTTCTCATTTGACTCCTAAGTCAATATACTCATATATAGATGACCTAGTCATCGCCAATTGCTTGATAGATGCTAGAATTTTTTGTGCATGATTTGCCACATATTTCATTTGCCATTTTATTGTGTGAGCATGTTGGTTGCATAATTTACTCATTTGAGGACATCCACTTGTTGTTTTGATTGATTGGTTTCCTTTTCTTTTGGCCAAGTGGATGGACAAGAATGCCTAAGAACCTTCTCTAGCTATCTATGCTTTTCTCGTCTCAAACTCTATTCATGTTGCATCACAAAATTTGATCAAGTCAGATTTGAACCACTCTGTGTGAGGAGCACTCGGAGTCCCCGATTCGTCATAAAATTAAACTTCCAAAACTTCTTTGTGCGTTTCGGTCTGACCGATTCACCCATTTCGGTCATACCGAGATCACTAAGTCGATCTAGGTTTTCAATCTCGGTGCAACCGATTTGAACTTTTCGGTCACACCGAGTTGCAGTAACTGCTTGCAGTTATGCATCTCGGTGCCACCGAGTTGCAGTAACTGCTTGCAGTTATGCATCTTAGTGCCACCGAGTTGTTCCACTCGGTTACACCGACAGGGTCGGGCTATATATACCCACGGGTCAAATTTTGGAAAACTTTCCGAACCTCCTCGACCCGCGCTTAGCCCGCTCTGCATCCAGGGTCTCCGGATCGTCTTCCTCGTCGCCAGCCGCCTCCTGCCGCTGGTCTCTGCCGCCGTCAACGGGAATCAACCCCGCCATTGCCGCCGTAGCGAGTTCATCACCGAACTAGGGTATGAACTCGATCACTGTGATATCCCTATCTGATTCCTAGCACATTGTGTTCGCCATGTATCTTGCCACGACTGAGATCATTCTTATCCAGTCAAAACACTCCGTAGTTTAGTCGTGAATTGAGAATTTAGGGTTAGGTTTCTACCGAAACCATCTCGGACCCACCGAGTTGTGGAACTCGGTACCACCGATTCGGCTTAGGCTATTACACATGTAATTTTCGGTCTGACCGAGGATTGCAAATCGGTGTGACCAAGTTCAGGACTTTGTGAAACCCTAGCAGTCTCGGTGCCACCGAACTGTAACCCGGTCTGACCGAGTTCACTAGTTTAGGTTCCAACAGCTGCTTCGGTATCACCGAGTTTACAAATCGGTTGATCCGAAATGCTTTTTGTGGAAAACTAAAACTAAGTTTTTGACTCATTCTTTTGCAAAAACCTCTGCATTTTGTGATGCTCATCCACTCTATCTCATCTATATCTATTCACAGGGTCTGTTGTCAGTGTTTGCAATATGTCTGATCAAAGTGACAGCCAGAATAGGTCAGAGGAGCAGGTTCACCTGAGTGAGGGCACTAGTCCCTCTAGCAGATTAGATGATGGTAGCAGGAGCACCCCAAGCAACTTACCCAAAGCTGCCACTAGGGCCAAAAGAAGAAGACCTCGGAATCTGAGGATGAAGACTATGTGGCAGTTGAGGATGAGGCCACTTCCAAGAAGAAAGTGGTTAATAAGGAATATAGCACTGCTGCTGCCACTAAGCCTGGCATGAAAAGCAAAGTGCCTGCAAAGAGAATTCCAATGTCTAAGGCCAGAGCATCTACTCAAGTCCCTTTGAAATCTGAACCCAAAGAGGCTGCTGCAGAAGGGAAGAAGAGGAAGGAGAGGGTCAAAAAGACCACTGCTAGAGTGCTTGGGAGATCCTCAATCATGAGAGATTCTGAAGAGGAAGAGGAAGAATATGCTTCACCAGCACCCAAAGCTCAGAAGCTTATGGGTGATGCCATCAGGGCAGGGGCTGTTCCATCTAAGCCTAAGACTACTCCAAAGGCTGCCGCTCCAGCTCCAAAGCCAAAACCGAAGAGGAGCACCAGGGACATCCCTACTGAGGAAAAGAACAAGGCCCCAGTGCCTGAAGCTGAAATGGAAGAAGAAGATGATGAGTCACATGTCTTGAGGAAGCTGAAGCCAAAAATCCCAGATCACAGTGATGCTCATCTAGTTGCTGAGAACATGAAGATCAGGAAGGACTCAGGTCTGAGGCTATGGAGAGAGTCAGATCCATATGCCACCAGGAGGAGGACTGCTGTGGACTGCAGGTTCCATACAAAGGAACAACAGGACTTCTATGAGACAGTGTTGCTTGACAAGAAGCCCATAGTGTGTGACATGAGATGGGTCGACTGGGACTACATCAAGGAGAATGAGGATCACTATCCAGGTGTACATGACAGTTTCAAGGCTTGTGGAGTCGATGAGTTTGTGGCTCAGAAGCTCACAAAATGGAATGATGAGCTCATCGTGCAGTTCTACTCCACAGCTCATTTCTACCCAGATGGAAGGATTGTCTGGATGTCTGAAGGTACGAGGTACCAGTCCACGGTTGCTGAATGGGCGAAGTTGATCAATGCCCCAAAAGAGAGTGAAGATGACTTGGATGTCTATGCCAACAAGAAGAAGGATCACAACACCATGGCACACATGTACAAGGAGATCCAGATGCTGCTCTTGAGACACATAAGTTTGGATCTATACATTACCTTCTGTCAGGCTTGCCAACCATCAACTGGATCCTCAGGCACACTCTCTTGCCAAAGTTAGGTGATCACAAGATGATCAGAGGCCATGCAATTAACTTGCTTCACATCTTTGATGTCCCACAGAAGTTCAAAGTCATGAGCCTAATAGTTGAAACTATCGAGAGGACAGCTGCAGATCAGAAGAGGAGTTGTGGGTATGCCCCACAGATCCAGGAGCTGATCAACTCCAATATGGGCACTGGTACATATCTGCTCGACAAGGAAAACATACCTATCTATCCAGACTTTGAGGACAACACTATGGTTATGAATGAGGATGAACCATCTTCTGTGCACGCACAAGCCAAGAAGGAGAAGGCAAAAGCTGAAAAGGTTGCAAGGATGCCAACTACTGAAGAAGCATCTCAGTATCTCCTGAAGAGCAAGCAAGATCAGCTTGGCTACCTGATTGCATCTACTCTGAGGATTGAGAAGGGACTGGCCACCCTGACTCAAAACCAGGAGAGCTTGGAAAGAATCGTGGAGCAAAAGTTCTATGACTTGGATGTGAAGGTAACTGAGATCCAGTCTGTTGTGGAGCAACTTCAAGATGATATGCAGGAGAGGAAGGGCAAGACAACCACTGATGCATTTGCCAGAGTGCCTAGAGCTCAGAGGTCTGCTGCAGTGCCTGTTCCAGACACCAGATCCACGTCATCTGCACCAGCTACAGCTTCAGTGCCACCAGCTCCAGCACCTACTCCATCAGCTCCATCTACTTCGACTGAAGCCTTCGTTCTTCGGATTATCCGGACACCACCACCTGAAGACCAAGCCTGGGAGACGATTTAGTGCTATGCATTTTCTAGGAACTTTTTGGTAACTTGTTGCCAAATGGGGAGAAAAATGTATAGATCATAGGCTTCGAGAGAGAGCGTTGCTTTTTATTCTCTCTTGCTTTGGTGGTTGAACTTTATTTGCTTTGCTTGTTTGAGATACTTTTTGTCTGCGTGATACTTGGATGATCATGTGTTTGATCATATGCTACATTAATGCTTGTTGGATGACATTATATTTTTATCCCTATATAATCATTCACTTTGCTTGGTGATGAGTGCATGCATTTAATTATTATCATTTTGAGCGCTCCACCAAGATGTATGTGACATGGAAGAGTAACCCATGAGCCTAACTATTTGTGCATTTGTAGTCCAAAGCAAACCATAAACTATGCACAAATTTAGGGGGAGGTCTTGCCTTTCACATACTTCTCAATGTTTTTCGCTCTTATTATCATTTGTCGAAGCTTTGATCTATATGTTGTCATCAATTACCAAAAAGGGGGAGATTGAAAGTGCAACTATCCCTAGGTGGTTTTGGTAATTCCTAACAACATATAGCTCATTGAGCTAATGCTATTCCAAGATTAATATTTCAGGAAAAGCTCAATGAATGGCATGGCATGGATGAGGAATGTGGACCCCTCAAAATATTAAGGACAAAAAGATTGGCTCAAGCTCAAAGCTCAAGACTCTACATTTTATATTTTAGTGATCCAAGATCACATTGAGTCTATAGGAAAAGCCAATACTATCAAGGAGGGATGAGGTGTTGCTTAATGGCTTGCTTGCCTCATAGTGCTTAGTGATATGCTCCAAAACCCTCAACTACCTTCCCACATCCACATGACCTAAACCAAAAGTCAAACTCGGCCCTACCAATTCTTTCTATCCGACGCCACCGAGTTTCAAATGTCATAGCCACTGCCACAAACCCTAGGCAAATCGGTCTCACCGATAGGGATTTTGGTCACACCGAGATGGGGTTGTAATCTCTCTGTTTCCCTTCGTAACGTTTCGGTCCTACCGAGATGAGCGATCGGTCCCACTGAGATTGCAATGTAAACTCTTTGTTTCTCCTTCGTAACATTTCGGTCCCACCAAAATGAGCGATCGGTCCCACCGAGTTTACCTGACCAACTCTCTGGTTAGCTTATTACCAAAATCGGTCCCACCGAGTTTGTGTAATCGGTCACACCGAGATTACGTTATGCCCTAACCCTAACCATATCGGTCCTACCGAGTTGCATCTCAGTCCCACCGAAAATCCTAACGGTCACTAGGTTTGCTAAATCGGTCCGACCGAGTTTTTCACTTCGGTCTCACCGAGATTGGTAAATTGTGTGTAACGGTTAGTTTTGGTGTGGAGGATATATATACCCCTCCACCCACTCTTCATTCGTGGAGAGAGCCATCAGAACATACCTACACTTCCAATACACATTTTCTAAGAGAGAACCACCTACTCATGTGTTGAGGCCAAGATATTCCATTCCTACCATATGAATCTTGATCTCTAGCCTTCCCCAAGTTTCTTTCCACTCAAACCTTCTTTCCACCAAATCCATATCCTGTGAGAGAGAGTTGAGTGTTGGGGAGACTATCATTTGAAGCACAAGAGCAAGGAGTTCATCATCAACACACCATTTGTTACTTCTTGGAGAGTGGTGTCTCCTAGATTGGCTATGTGTCACTTGGGAGCCTCCGACCAAGATTGTGGAGTTGAACCAAGGAGTTTGTAAGGGTAAGGAGATCACCTACTTCGTGAAGATCTACCGCTAGTGAGGCAAATCCTTCGTGGGTGATGGCCATGATGGGATAGTCAAGGTTGCTTCTTCATGGACCCTTCGTGGGTGGAGCCCTCCGTGGACTCGGGCAACCGTTACCCTCCATGGGTTGAAGTCTCCATCAACGTGGATGTACGATAGCACCACCTATCGGAACCACGACAAAAACATCGGTGTCTCCAATTGCGTTTGAATTCTCCAAACCCTTCCCTTTACATTATTGCAAGTTGCATGCTTTACTTTCCGCTGCTCATAGACTCTTTGCATGCTTGCTTGAATTGTGTTAAGATTGCTTGACTTGTGCTAAGATAGCTAAAATCTACCAAAGACTAAAATTGGGAAAAGGATAGACTTTTATTTGGTCACATAGTCTAATCACCCCCCTCTAGACATACTTTCGATCCTACAACCCGTTGTATGTGAACGTAGAGCTTATCACACCCGATCATCACGTGGTGTCTCGGCACGACGAACTTTCGCAACGGTGCATACTCAGGGAGAACACTTATACCTTGAAATTTAGTGAGAGATCATCTTATAATGCTACCGTCGATCCAAGCAAACTAAGATGCATAAAAGATAAACATCACATGCAATCAATATAAGTGATATGATATGGCCATCATCATCTTGTGCCTATGATCTCTATCGCCAAAGCACCGTCATGATTACCATCGTCACCGGCTTGACACCTTGATCTCCATCGAAGCATCGTGGTCGTCACGCCAACTATTGCCTCCACGACTATCACTACCGCTTAGTGATAAAGTAAAGCAATTACATGGCGATTGCATTTCATACAATAAAGAGACAACCATATGGCTCCTGCCAGTTGCCGATAACTGTGTTACAAAACATGATCATCTCATACAATAAAATTTAGCATCATATCTTGACCATGTCACATCACAACATTCCCTGCAAAAACAAGTTAGACGTCCTCTACTTTGTTGTTGCAAGTTTTACGTGGCTGCTACGGGCTAAGCAAGAACCGTTCTGACCTACGCATCTAAAACCACAACGCGGTATAGTGATTGCCTTTTGATCTTCAGAAAGGACCCTATTCATTGAATCCTATTCAACTAAAGCTAGAGAAACAGACACCCACTAGCCACCTGTGTGTGAAGCACGTCGGTAGAACCAGTCTCGCGTAAGCGTACGCGTAATGTCGGTCTGGGCCGCTTCATCCAACAATGCAGCTGAATCAAGAATCAACTAGTGACGGCAAGAAATATGTATATACCCACGCCCACAACTCCTTTGTGTTCAACTCATGCATATAACATCTATGCATAAACCTGGCTCGGATGCCCCTGTTGGTGAACGCAGTAATTTCAAAAAAAAATCCTACACACACGCAAGATCATGGTGATGCATAGCAACGAGAGGGGAGAGTGTCATCCATGTACACTCGTAGACCGTAAGCGGAAGCGTTATGAGAACGCGGTTGATGTAGTCGTACGTCTTCATGATCCGACTGATCCAAGTACCGAACGTACGGCACCTCCGAGTTCAGCACACGTTCAGCTCAGTGACATCCCACGAAATCCGATCCAGCAGAGCTTCGAGGGAGAGTTCCGTCAGCACGACGGCATGATGACGGTGATGATGATGCTACCGACGCAGGGCTTCGCCTAAGCACCGCTACGATATGATCGAGGTGGATTATGGTGGAGGGGGGGCACCACACATGGCTAAAAGATCAACTGATCAACTTGTGTGTCTTGGGGTGCCCCTGCCCCCGTATATAAAGGAGCAAGGGGGGAGGCCGTCCGGCCCTAGCAGGGCGCGCCAGGAGGAGTCCTACTCCCACTGGGAGTAGGATTCCCCCCCCCTTCCTAGTTGGACTAGGAGAGAAGGAAGGGGGAGAGAGGGAGGAAGGAAAGGGGGGTGCCGCCCCCCTCCTAGTCCAATTGAGACCAGAGGGATAGGGCGCGCGCGGCCTACCCTGGTCTCCTCTCTCTCTCTCTCCACTATGGCCCAATAAGGCCCATACATTTACCGGGGGGTTCCAGTAACCTCCTGGTACTCCGGTAAAATCCTGATTTCACCCGAAACTATTCGGATGTCCAAATATAGGCTTCCAATATATCGATATTTATGTCTCGACCATTTTGAGACTCCTCGTCATGTCCGTGATCATATCCGGGACTCTGAACTACCTTCGGTACATCAAAACACATAAACTCATATTACCGATCGTCACCGAACTTTAAGCGTGCGGACCCTACGGGTTCGAGAACTATGTAGACATGACCGAGACTCGTCTTTGGTCAATAACCAATAGCAAAACCTGGATGCTCATATTGGTTCCTACATATTCTACGAAGATCTTTATCGGTCAAACCACATAACAACATACGTTGTTCCCTTTGTCATCGGTATGTTACTTGCCTGAGATTCGATCATCGGTATCCTTATACCTAGTTCAATCTCGTTACTGGAAAGTCTCTTTACTTGTTCCGTAATGCATCATCCCGCAACTAACTCATTAGTCACAATGCTTGCAAGTCTTATAGTGATTTGCATTACCGAGAGGGCCCAGAGATACCTCTCCAACAATCGGTGTGACAAATCCTAATCTCGATCTATGCCAACTCAACAAGTACCATCGGAGACACCTGTAGAGCACCTTTATAATCACCCAGTTACGTTGTGACGTTTGGTAGCACACAAAGTGTTCCTCCGGTACTTGGGAGTTGCATAATCTCATAGTCATAGGAACATGTATAAGTCATGAAGAAAGCAATAGCAACAAACTAAATGATCATCGTGCTAAGCTAACGGATGGGTCAAGTCAATCACATCATTCTCTAATGATGGGATCCCGTTAATCAAATGACAACTCATGTCTGTGGTTAGGAATCATAACCATCATTGATTCAACGAGCTAGTCAAGTAGAGGCAAACTAGTGACACTCTCTTTGTCTATGTATTCACACATGTACTAAGTTTCCGGTTAATACAATTCTAGCATGAATAATAAACATTTATCATGATATAAGGAAATATAAATAACAACATTATTATTGCCTCTAGGGCATATTTCCTTGAACAATAATAATAAATCTCGGATGATGGCACTTCCTCAAAACAATCATAACATAATATATAACAAGATGGTATCTCGCTAGCCCTTTCTGAGACCGCAAAACATAAATGTAGAGCACCCCTGAAGATCAAGGACTGACTAGACATTGTAATTCATGGTAAAAGAGATCCAGTCACAGTCATACTGAATGTCAATTAATAGCAATGCATGCGAATGACAGCAGTGCTCTCCAATTGGTGCTTTTTAATAAAAGGATGATGACTCAACATAAAAGTATATATAGGCCCCTCGCAGAGGGAATCAGGGATTTGGAGAGGTGCCAGAGCTCGAGTTTTGAAATAGAGATAAATAATATTTTGAGTGGCATACTTTCATTGTCAACATAACAACCAAGAGATCTCGATATCTTCCATGCTACACACATTATAGGCGGTTCCCAAACAGAATGGTAAAGTTTATACTCCCCACCACCAACAAACATCAATCCATGGCTTGTCCGACACAACGGGTGTCGTCCAACTAACAACAATCCTGGGGGAGTTTTGTTTGCAATTATTTTGATTTGATTTGAGCATGGGACTGGGCGTCCCGGTTACCGGCCATTTTCTCGTGAATGATGAGCGGAGTCCACTCATTGTGAGAATAACCCACCTAGCATGGAAGATATAGACAACCCTAGTTGATACATGAGCTATTCGAGCATACAAAACAGAATTTCATTTGAAGGTTTAGAGTTTGGCACATACAAATTTACTTGGAACGGCCGGTAAATACCGCATATAGGAAGGTATGGTGGACTCATATGGAATAACTTTGGGGTTTATGGAAGTGGATGCACAAGCAGTATTCCCGCTTATTACAAGTGAAGGCTAGAAAGAGATTGGGAAGCGACCAACTAGAGAGCGACAACAGTCATGAACATGCATTAAGATTAATCAACAATGAGTGCAAGCATGAGTAGGATATATATCACCTTGAACATAAATATCGTGGAGGCTATGTTGATTTTGTTTCAACTACATGCGTGAACATGTGCCAAGTCAAGCCACTCAAATCATTCAAAGGAGGATACCACCCTATCATACCACATCACAACCATTTTAATAGCATGTTGGCACGCAAGGTAAACCATTATAAACTCCTAGCTAATTAAGCATGGCATGAGCAACTATAATCTCTAATTGTCATTGCAAACATGTTTCATTCAATAATTGGTTGAATCAGGAATGATGAACTAATCATATTTACAAAAACAAGATAGGTCGAGTTCATACTAGCTTCTCTCATCTCACTCAGTTCATCATATATCGTCATTATTGCCTTTCACTCGCACGACCGAACGGTGTAGATAATAATAGTGCACGTGCATTGGACTAAGCTAGAATCTGCAAGCATTTAATACAAGGTAGAAGACAAGGTAATATGGGCTCTTGGTTAAATAAAAAATAATGCATATGAGAGCCACTCAACATTTTCATCATGGTCTTCTCCTCTCGACCCCCAAAGAATAAGAAAATAAATAAAACTATTTACACGGGAAAGCTCCCAATAAGCAAAAGAAGAGCGAGTAATATTTTTGGGTTTTCTTTTAATTACTACTACTATAGGCATGGAAAGTAAACTAGCTAAAAGATACAACTAATTTTTTTGGTTTTTCTTAAGGTTTTTCAAACACAAAAGAAGAAGGCTTAGAAAAGAAAAGAAACTAGCATGGATAGTACGATGAAAAAGTATGAGCACCAACAACTAGAATGAGTGTGTGAACATGAATGTAATGTCGGTGAGAAATATGTACTCCCCCAAGCTTAGGCTTTTGTCCTAAGTTGGTCTATGGCCATAGATCGAAGCTACTCTCTCTGGTATACTGAGGAGGGTCCTGAGGGTGCCACTGGTTGGCGATCTCCTCCGGATCCCACTGATAAATAGACTGTCGATAAGGGTCAAGTGGTGGCTCAGGCTCAGGCTCTGGCTCTGGGACTTGTGTCAGCCTCTAGTATGCATAAATGGCCTCGGGTAAGATGAGGTACGTGCCTAAAAGTATGTTAAACAAAGAGGGTGCATGCAAGGTAATAGTCTCACGGTGAGTTTTATCAAATATCAAATTGTACTTAAGCATCTTCTTCTTATTTTTAACAATAAATATATGTGCTACCATACTCTTATAATCTAGAAAAATAGGGGGGCAGGAACTTTTCCTATTTCTCATAATGCCTAATAGGTATCTCAACGTGTTTAGCAATGCGTGAAGCAAAGATGCCTCCGAAGATGGGGCCCTTTGTATGGTTCATACTTAACCGTTTAGCAACAATAACACCTAAGCTGAAATTTGTATCATGAAACAAAGCATGGCGCAAAATGACAAGATCAGGAGCACTAAGATTTCCACTATTCCCGCGACCAATTAAGCATCTACTAGCAAATATCGCAAAGTAACATAGAATAGGAAAATGTATACTAGTAATTCTTGCATCGGAAACTTTCCTCGTTTCCCCTATAGCAATTCTATCAATAAATCCATCCACATCACAACGATGTGGTTCCTCGATGCTTCCCACAAAGGTTATCTTGCAGACCCGACAAAAATCATGGAGTGACATCTCCTTAACCTCATCATATAAGTGAAACTCCACTAAAGGTGGTGATTTCTTAGCATGGAAATAAAAATTTCGCACGAAAATATTAGTGATTAGGAGGTACTATTTGTGCTGGTCATGGAGGAAGTCAGTGAGGCCTACATTCTCAGCCAAGTAATAAAAGTCACCATAAATTCCGGCGGCTCTCAAGAACGCATCACAAGGCCATTCACACGACCGAACCTCTGTAGTGCGAGGAAGATTGTATTTGGGCTTTTTATTCTCCTCATTATGCTTATCATTCGAGTTTCGGCTTGAAGAGCTCCTCAACAATCTCTTCATCATTTTTCTTTTTCTCAACGGGGATATGCATGTTCCCAACAATAAGAATATCATATTTCTTCTTGACAGTAGGAAGAGGGAATTCAAAACCTCCAATAGTAATCATCGAAAATTTTCCAATAGAATTGATACTGTGGACTTGAGGTTGTTTCCTTGGAAAGTATACCATATGCTCATTACCATTAACATGAAAAGTGGCATTGCCTTTGTTGCAATCAATAACAGCCCCTGCAGTATTCAAAAAGGGTCTACCAAGGATAATCGACATACTATCGTCCTCGGGAATATCAAGAATAATGAAGCCCATTAAAATAGTAACGTTTGCAACCACAATAGGCACATCCTCACAAATACCGATAGGTATAGTAGTTGATTTATCGGCCATTTGCAAAGATATTTCAGTAGGTGTCAACTTATTCAAATCAAGTCTACGATATAAAGAGAGAGGCATAACACTGACACCGGCTCCAAGATCACATAAAGCAGTTTTAACTTAGTTTCTTTTAATGGAGCATGGTATAGTTGCTACTCCTGGATCTCCTAGTTTCTTTGGTATTCCACCTTTAAAAGTATAATTGGCATGGTGGAAATTTCAGCTTCCGGTATTTTTCTTTTATTTGTAACAATATCTTTAATATACTTAGCATAAGGATTCATTTTAAGCATGTCAGTCAAACGCATACACAAAAAGATAGGTCTAATCATTTCAGCAAAGCGCTCAAAATCCTCACCATCCTTTTTCTTGGATGGTTTAGGAGGAAAAGGCATGGGTTTCTGAACCCATGGTTCTCTTTCTTTACTGTGCTTCCTAGCAACGAAGTCTCTCTTATCATAACGTTGGTTCTTTGATTGTGGGTTATCAAGATCAACAGCAGGTTCAATCTCTACATCATTGTTATTGCTAGGTTGAGCATCAACATGAACATCATCATTATCACTAGGTTCATGTTCATTACCAGATTGTGTTTCCGCATCAGAAACAGAAATATAATTGGGATTCTCAGGTGTGTCAACAACAGGTTCACTAGAAGCATGCAAAGTCCTATCATTTTTCTTTTTCTTCTTCTTGGAAGGACTAGGTGCATCAACATTAGTTCTGTGAGAATCTTGCTCAACTCTCTTAGGGTGGCCCTCAGGATACAAAGGTTCCTGAGTCATTCTACCCCATCTAGTCATAACTCTAACAGCATTATCATTTTTCTTATTATTTAATTCATTGAGCAAATTATCTTGTGCTTTAAGCACTTGTTCTACCTAAGTGGTAACTATAGAAGCATGTTTACTAATAAGTTTAGGGTCACCTTAAACTCTAGACATATAATCACTCAAGTGTTCAACCATATAAGCATTACATTTCAATTGTCTACCAACATAAGAATTGAAGTTTTCTTGTTTAATAATAAAATTATCAAACTCATCCAAGCATTGGCTAGCAGACTTATTACGAGGAATATCACCTTCATCAAATCTATAGAGAGAATTTACCTTTACTACCTGTGTCGGGTTATTAAGACCATGTATTTCTTCAATAGGTGGTAAATTCTTAACATCTTCAGCTTTAATACCATTTTATTTCATAGATTTCTTTACCTCTTCATATCTTCAGGACTGAGAAATAGAATACCCCTTTTCTTCGGAGTTGGCTTAGGAGTTGATTCAGGAAGTGTCCAATCATTATTATTACTCAATATATTATTAATAGCGATTCAGCTTGCTCAACAGTTCTTTCCCTGAAAACACAACCAGCACAACTATCCAGGCGGTCTCTGGAAGCATCGGTTAGTCCATTATAAAAGATATCAAGTATTTCATTTTTCTTGAGAGGATGATCAGGCAAAGCATTAAGTAATCGGAGAAGCCTCCCCCAAACTTGTGGGAGACTCTCTTCTTCAATTTTCACAAAATTATATATTTCCCTTAAGGCAGCTTTTTGTTGGAAATATGCCCTAGAGGCAATAATAAAAGCATTATTATTATATTTCCTTGTTCATGATAATTGTCTTTATTCATGCTATAATTGTGTTATCCGGAAATCGTAATACATGTGTGAATAATAGACACCAACATGTCCCTAGTAAGCCTCTAGTTGACTAGCTCGTTGATCAACAGATAGTCATGGTTTCCTGACTATGGACATTGGATGTCATTGATAACGAGATCACATCATTAGGAGAATGATGTGATGGACAAGACCCAATCCTAAACATAGCATAAGATCGTATAGTTCGTTTGCTAGAGTTTTCCAATGTCAAAGTATCTTTTCCTTAGACCATGAGATCGTGTAACTCCCGGATACCGTAGGAGTGCTTTGGGTATACCAAACGTCACAACGTAACTGGGTGACTATAAAGGTAGACTACGGGTATCTCCAAAAGTGTCTGTTGGGTTGACATGGATCAAGACTGGGATTTGTCACTCCGTATGACGGAGAGGTATCACTGGGCCCACTCGGTAATGCATCATCGTAATGAGCTCAAAGTGACCAATTGTCTGGTCACGGGATCATGCATTACGGTACGAGTAAAGTGACTTGCCGGTAACGAGATTGAACGAGGTATGGGGATACCGACGATCGAATCTCGGGCAAGTAACATATCGATTGACAAAGGGAATTGTATACGGGGTTGCTTGAATCCTCGACATCGTGGTTCATCCGATGAGATCATCGTGGAGTATGTGGGAGCCAACATGGGTATCCAGATCCGGCTGTTGGTTATTGACCGGAGAGTCGTCTCGGTCATGTCTACATACCTCCCGAACCCGTAGGGTCTACACACTTAAGGTTCAGTGATGCTAGGGTTGTAGGGATATGTATATGCAGTAACCTGAATGTTGTTTGGAGTCCCGGATGAGATCCCGGACGTCACGAGGAGTTCCGGAATGGTCCGGAGGTAAAGAATTATATATAGGAAGTGCTATTTCGGTCATCGGGACAAGTTTCGGGGTTATCGGTATTGTACCTGGACCACCGGAAGGGTCCCGGGGGTCCATCGGGTGGGGCCACCTGCCCTGGGGGGCCACATGGGCTGTGGGGGTGCGCCTTGGCCTACATGGGCCAAGGGCACCAGCCCCAAGAGGCCCATGCGCCTAGGGTTCACAAAAGGGAAGAGTCCCACTAGTGGAAGGCACCTCCTAGGTGCCTTGGGGGGGGAGGGAAACCTCCCTTGGCCGCCGCCCCCCTAGGAGATTGGATCTCCTAGGGCCGGCGCCTCCACCTTGGCCCTCCTATATATAGTGGGGGAAGGAGGGCTTTTCATCCACGCCTTTGGTTGCCTCCTTCTCCCTCTCCAACACCTCCTCCTCCTCCATAGTGCTTGGCGAAGCCCTGACGGAGTACTGCAGCTCCACCATCACCACGCCGTCGTGTTGCTGCTGGAGCCATCTTCCTCAACTTCTCCTTCCCTCTTGCTAGATCAAGAAGAAGGAGACGTTACGCTGACCGTACGTGTGTTGAACGCGGAGGTGCCGTCCGTTCGGTGCTAGGATCTCCGGAGATTTGGATCACGTCGTGTTCGACTACCTCATCCCCGTTCTTTGAACGCTTCCGCTTGCGATCTACAAACGTATGTAGATGCATCCGATCACTCGTTGCTAGATGAACTCATAGATGGATCTTGGTGAAACCGTAGGAAAATTGTTTTCTGCAACGTTCCCCATAGTGGCATCATGAGCTAGGTCTATGCGTAGTTCTTCTTGCGCGAGTAGAACACAATTTGTTGTGGGTGTAGATGTTGTCAACTTTCTTGCCGTTACTAGTCTTATCTTGCTTCAACGGTATTGTGGGATGAAGTGGCCCGGACCAACCTTACACGTACACTTACGTGAGACCGGTTCCACCAACTAACATGCACAAGTTGCATAAGGTGGCTGACGGGTGTCTGTCTCTCCTACTTTAGTTGGAGCGGATTCGATGAAAAGGGTCCTTATGAAGGGTAAATAGAAGTTGACAAATCATGTTGTGGCTTTCACGTAGGTAAGAAAATGTTCTTGCTAGAACCCTACTTCAGCCATGTAAAACCTGCAACAACAATTAGAGGACGTCTAACTTGTTTTTGCAGCAAGTGCTTTGTGATATGATATGGCCAAAGTTGTGATGAATGATGAATGATCTATATGTGATGTATGAGATGTTCATGCTATTGTAATAGGAATCACGACTTGCATGTCGATGAGTATGACAAACGGCAGGAGCCATAGGAGTTGTCTTTATTTTGTATGACCTGCGAGTCATTGAGAAACGCCATGTAAATTACTTTACTTTATTGCTAAACACGTTAGCCATAGTAGTAGAAGTAATAGTTGGCGAGCAACTTCATGGAGACACGATGATGGGGATCATGATGATGGAGATCATGGTGTCAAGCCGGTGACAAGATGATCATGGAGCCCCAAGATGGAGATCAAAGGAGCTATGTGATAATGGCCAGATCATGTCACTATTATTATTTGATTGCATTTGATGTTTATCATGTTTTGCATCTTGTTTACTTAAAACGATGGTAGTAAATAAGATGATCCCTCATAATAATTTCAAGAAAGTGTTCATCCTAACTGTGCACCGTTGCGACAGTTCGTTGTTTCAATGCACCACGTGATGATCGGGTGTTTGATTCAAACGTTCACATACAACGGGTGTAAGACAGATTTACACATGCAAACACTTAGGTTGACTTGACGAGCCTAGCATGTGTATAGACATGGCCTCGGAACACAGAAGACCGAAAAGTCGAGCATGAGTCGTATAGAAGATACGATCAACATGAAGATGTTCACCGACGTTGACTAGTCCGTCTCACGTGATGATCAGACACGGCCTAGTTGACTCGGATCATGTTATACTTAGATGACTAGAAGAGGGATGTCTATCTAAGTGGGAGTTCATTGAATAATTTGATTAGATGAACTTAATTATCATGAACTTAGTCTAAAATCTTTACAATATGTCTTGTAGATCAAATGGCCAACGTAGTCCTCAACTTCAACGCGTTCCTAGAGAAAACCAAGCTGAAAGATGATGGCAGCAACTATACGGACTGGGTCCGGAACCTGAGGATCATCCTCATAGCTGCCAAGAAAGATTATGTCCTACAAGCACCACTGGGTGACGCACTTGTTCTCCCTGCAGAACAAGACGTTATGAACGCTTGGCAGGCACGTACCGATGACTACTCCCTCGTTCAGTGCGGCATGCTTTACAGCCTAGAGCCGGGGCTCCAAAAGCGTTTTGAGAGACATGGAGCATATGAGGTGTTTGAAGAGCTGAAAATGGTTTTCCAAGCTCATGCCCGGGTCGAGAGATATGAAGTCTCCGACAAATTCTTCAGCTGTAAGATGGAGGAAAATAGTTCTGTCAGTGAGCACATACTCACTATGTCTGGGTTACATAACCGCTTGACTCAGCTGGGAGTTAATCTCCTGGATGACGCGGTCATTGACAGAATCCTTCAGTCGCTTCCACCGAGCTACAAGAGCTTTGTGATGAACTTCAATATGCAGGGGATGGAAAAGACCATTCCTGAAGTATTTGCTATGCTGAAATCAGCAGAGGTAGAAGTCAAGAAGGAACATCAAGTGTTGATGGTGAATAAAACCACTAAGTTCAAGAAGGGCAAGGGTAAAAAGAACTTCAAGAAGGACGACAAAGGAGTTGCCACGCCCGGCAAGCAAGCTGCTGGGAAGAAGCCAAAGAATGGACCCAAGCCCGAGACTGAGTGCTTTTATTGCAAGGGAAGTGGTCACTGGAAGCGGAACTTCCCCAAATACTTAGCAGACAAGAAGGCCGGCAAAACAAAAGGTATATATGATATACATGTAATTGATGTGTACCTTACTAGTACCCGTAGTAGCTCCTGGGTATTTGATACCGGTGTAGTTGCTCACATTTGTAACTCAAAGCAGGGGCTGCGGAATAAGCGGAGACTGGCAAAGGACGAGGTGACGATGCGCGTCGGGAATGGTTCCAAGGTCAATGTGATCGCCGTCGGCACGCTACCTCTACATTTACCTTCGGGATTAGTTTTAAACATTAACAATTGTTATTTAGTGCCAGCTTTGAGCATGAACATTGTATCGGGATCTCGTTTAATTCGAGATGGCTACTCATTTAAATCCGAGAATAATGGTTGTTCTATTTATATGAGAGATATGTTTTATGGTCATGCTCCTATGGTGAATGGTTTATTCTTAATGAATCTCGAGCGTAATGCTACACATATTCACAGTGTGAGTACCAAAAGATGTAAAGTTGGTAATGATAGTCCCACATACTTGTGGCACTGCCGCCTTGGTCACATAGGTGTCAAACGCATGAAGAAGCTCCATGCGGATGGACTTTTAGAGTCTCTTGATTACGAATCATTTGACACGTGCGAACCATGCCTCATGGGTAAGATGACCAAGACTCCGTTCTCAGGAAGAATGGAGCGAGCAACCAACTTATTGGAAATCATACATACTGATGTGTGCGGTCCAATGAGTGTTGAGGCTCGCGGTGGCTATCATTATGTTCTCACCCTCACTGATGATTTAAGTAGATATGGGTATATCTACTTAATGAAGCACAAGTCTGAAACCTTTGAAAAGTTCAAGGAATTTCAGAGTGAGGTTGAGAATCAACGTGACAGGAAAATCAAGTTTCTACGATCAGATCGTGGAGGAGAATACTTGAGTCACGAATTTGGCACACACTTAAGAAAATGTGGAATAGTTTCACAACTCACGCCGCCTGGAACACCTCAGCGTAATGGTGTGTCCGAACGTCGTAATCGCACTCTATTAGATATGGTACGATCTATGATGTCTCTTACCGATTTACCGCTATCTTTTTGGGGCTATGCTTTAGAGACTGCCGCATTCACTTTAAATAGGGCTCCGTCGAAATCCGTTGAGACGACACCGTTTGAATTATGGTTTGGGAAGAAACCTAAGCTGTCGTTTCTGAAAGTTTGGGGATGCAATGCTTATGTCAAGAAACTTCAACCTGAAAAGCTCGAACCCAAGTCGGAAAAATGCGTCTTCATAGGATACCCTAAAGAAACTGTTGGGTATACCTTCTACCTCAGATCCGAAGGCAAGATCTTTGTTGCCAAGAATGTATTCTTTCTAGAGAAAGAGTTTCTCTCGAAAGAAGTAAGTGGGAGGAAAGTAGAACTTGATGAAGTGTTACCTCTTGAACCGAAAAATGGCACAACTCAAGAAAATGTTCCTGAGGTGCCTGCACCAACTAGAGAGGAAGTTATTGATGATGATCAAGATACTTCTGATCAAGCTCCTACTGAAATTCGAAGGTCCGCAAGGACACGTTCCGCACCAGAGTGGTACGGCAACCCTGTCATGGAAATCATGTTGTTAGACAACGGTGAACCTTCGAACTATGAAGAAGCGATGGCGGGCCCGGATTCCGACAAATAGCTAGAAGCCATGAAATCCGAGATAGGATCCATGTATGAAAACGAAGTATGGACTTTGACTGACTTGCCCGTTGAGCGGCAAGCCATAGAAAATAAATGGATCTTTAAGAAGAAGACAGACGCGGATGGTAATGTGACCATCTATAAAGCTCGGCTTGTCGCTAAGGGTTATCGACAAGTTCAAGGGGTTGACTACGATGAGACTTTCTCACCGGTAGCGAAGCTGAAGTCCGTCCGAATCATGTTAGCGATTGCCGCATTCTATGATTATGAAATATGGCAAATGGACGTCAAAACGGCATTCCTTAATGGTTTCCTTAAGGAAGAATTGTATATGATGCAGCCGGAAGGTTTTGTCGATCCTAAGAATGCTAACAAGGTGTGCAAGCTCCAACGCTCGATTTATGGGCTGGTGCAAGCATCTCGGAGTTGGAACATTCGCTTTGATGAGATGATCAAAGCGTTTGGGTTTATGCAGACTTATGGAGAAGCCTGCGTTTACAAGAAAGTGAGTGGGAGCTCTGTAGCATTTCTCATATTATATGTAGATGACATACTTTTGATGGGAAATGATATAGAACTCTTGGACAGCATCAAGGCCTACTTGAATAAGAGTTTTTCAATGAAGGACCTTGGAGAAGCTGCTTATATATTAGGAATCAAGATCTATAGAGATAGATCGAGATGCCTCATAGGTCTTTCACAAAGCACATACCTTGATAAGATATTGAAGAAGTTCAATATGGATCAGTCTAAGAAGGGGTTCTTGCCTGTGCTGCAAGGTGTGAAATTGAGCTCAGCTCAATGTCCGACCACGGCAGAAGATATAGAAGAGATGAGTGTCATCCCCTATGCCTCAGCCATAGGTTCTATTATGTATGCCATGTTGTGTACCAGACCTGATGTAAACCTTGCCGTAAGTTTGGTAGGAAGGTACCAAAGTAATCCCGGCAAGGAACACTGGACAGCGGTCAAGAATATCCTGAAGTACCTGAAAAGGACTAAGGAAATGTTTCTCGTTTATGGAGGTGACGAAGAGCTCGTCGTAAAGGGTTACGTCGACGCTAGCTTCGACACAGATCTGGATGACTCTAAGTCACAAACCGGATATGTGTATATTTTGAATGGTGGGGCAGTAAGCTGGTGCAGTTGCAAGCAGAGCGTCGTGGCGGGATCTACATGTGAAGCGGAGTACATGGCAGCCTCAGAGGCAGCGCATGAAGCAATTTGGGTGAAGGAGTTCATCACCGACCTCGGAGTCATACCCAATGCGTCGGGGCCGATCAAGCTCTTCTGTGACAACACTGGAGCTATTGCTCTTGCCAAGGAGCCCAGGTTTCACAAGAAGACAAGGCACATCAAGCGTCTCTTCAACTCCATTCGTGAAAATGTTCAAGATGGAGACATAGAGATTTGTAAAGTACATACGGACCTGAATGTAGCAGATCCGTTGACTAAACCTCTCCCTAGAGCAAAACATGATCAACACCAGAATTCCATGGGTGTTCGATTCATCACAATGTAACTAGATTATTGACTCTAGTGCAAGTGGGAGACTGTTGGAAATATGCCCTAGAGGCAATAATAAAAGCATTATTATTATATTTCCTTGTTCATGATAATTGTCTTTATTCATGCTATAATTGTGTTATCCGGAAATCGTAATACATGTGTGAATAATAGACACCAACATGTCCCTAGTAAGCCTCTAGTTGACTAGCTCGTTGATCAACAGATAGTCATGGTTTCCTGACTATGGACATTGGATGTCATTGATAACGAGATCACATCATTAGGAGAATGATGTGATGGACAAGACCCAATCCTAAACATAGCATAAGATCGTATAGTTCGTTTGCTAGAGTTTTCCAATGTCAAAGTATCTTTTCCTTAGACCATGAGATCATGTAACTCTCAGATACCGTAGGAGTGCTTTGGGTATACCAAACGTCACAACGTAACTGGGTGACTATAAAGGTAGACTACGGGTATCTCCGAAAGTGTCTGTTGGGTTGACACGGATCAAGACTGGGATTTGTCACTCCGTATGACGGAGAGGTATCACTGGGCCCACTCGATAATGCATCATCATAATGAGCTCAAAGTGACCAAGTGTCTGGTCACGGGATCATGCATTACGGTACGAGTAAAGTGACTTGCCGGTAACAAGATTGAACGAGGTATGGGGATACCGACGATCGAATCTCGGGCAAGTAACATATCGATTGACAAAGGGAATTGTATACGGGGTTGCTTGAATCCTCGACATCGTGGTTCATCCGATGAGATCATCGTCGAGTATGTGGGAGCCAACATGGGTATCCAGATCCCGCTGTTGGTTATTGACCGGAGAGTCGTCTCGGTCATGTCTACATACCTCCCGAACCCGTAGGGTCTACACACTTAAGGTTCAGTAACGCTAGGGTTGTAGGGATATGTATATGCAGTAACCTGAATGTTGTTCGGAGTCCCGGATGAGATCCCGGACGTCACGAGGAGTTCCGGAATGGTCCGGAGGTAAAGAATTATATATAGGAAGTGCTATTTCGGCCATCGGGACAAGTTTCGGGGTTATCGGTATTGTACCGGGACCACCGGAAGGGTCCTGGAGGTCCACCGGGTGGGGCCACCTGCCCCGGGGGGCCACATGGGCTGTGGGGGTGCGCCTTGGCCTACATGGGCCAAGGGCACCAGCCCCAAGAGGCCCATGCGCCTAGGGTTCACAAAAGGGAAGAGTCCCACTAGTGGAAGGCACCTCCTAGGTGCCTTGGGGGGGGGGGAGGGAAACCTCCCTTGGCCGCCGCCCCCCTAGGAGATTGGATCTCCTAGGGCCGGCGCCCCCCCCTTGGCCCTCCTATATATAGTGGGGGAAGGAGGGCTTTTCATCCACGCCTTTGGTTGCCTCCTTCTCCCTCTCCAACACCTCCTCCTCCTCCATAGTGCTTGGCGAAGCCCTAACGGAGTACTGCAGCTCCACCATCACCACGCCGTCGTGTTGCTGCTGGAGCCATCTTCCTCAACTTCTCCTTCCCTCTTGCTGGATCAAGAAGAAGGAGACGTTATGCTGACCGTACGTGTGTTGAACCCGGAGGTGCCGTCCGTTGGGTGCTAGGATCTCCGGAGATTTGGATCACGTCGTGTTCGACTACCTCATCCCCGTTCTTTGAATGCTTCCGCTCGCGATCTACAAAGGTATGTAGATGCATCCGATCACTCGTTGCTAGATGAACTCATAGATGGATCTTGGTGAAACCGTAGGAAAATTGTTTTCTGCAACGTTCCCCATAGTGGCATCATGAGCTAGGTCTATGCGTAGTTCTTCTTGCGCGAGTAGAACACAATCTGTTGTGGGTGTAGATGTTGTCAACTTTCTTGCTGTTACTAGTCTTATCTTGCTTGAACGGTATTGTGGGATGAAGTGGCCCGGACCAACCTTACACGTACGCTTACATGAGACCGGTTCCACCGACTAACATGCACAAGTTGCATAAGGTGGCTGGCGGGTGTCTGTCTCTCCTACTTTAGTTGGAGCGGATTCGATGAAAAGGGTCCTTATGAAGGGTAAATAGAAGTTGACAAATCACGTTGTGGCTTTCACGTAGGTAAGAAAACGTTCTTGCTAGAACCGTACTTCAGCCACGTAAAACCTGCAACAACAATTAGAGGACGTCTAACTTGTTTTTGCAGCAAGTGCTTTGTGATATGATATGGCCAAAGTTGTGATGAATGATGAATGATCTATATGTGATGTATGAGATTTTCATGCTATTGTAATAGGAATCACGACTTGCATGTCGATGAGTATGACAACCGGCAGGAGCCATAGGAGTTGTCTTTATTTTGTATGACCTGCGTGTCATTGAGAAACGCCATGTAAATTACTTTACTTTATTGCTAAACGCGTTAGCCATAGTAGTAGAAGTAATAGTTGGCGAGCAACTTCATGGAGACACGATGATGGGGATCATGATGATGGAGATCATGGTGTCAAGCCGGTGACAAGATGATCATGGAGCCCCAAGATGGAGATCAAAGGAGCTATGTGATAATGGCCATATCATGTCACTATTATTATTTGATTGCATTTGATGTTTATCATGTTCTGCATCTCGTTTACTGAAAACGACGGTAGTAAATAAGATGAACCCTCATAATAATTTCAAGAAAGTGTTCCCTAACTATGCACCGTTGCGACAGTTCGTTGTTTCAATGCACCACGTGATGATCGGGTGTTTGATTCAAACGTTCACATACAACGGGTGTAAGACAGATTTACACATGAAAACACTTAGGTTGACTTGACGAGCCTAGCATGTGTATAGACATGGCCTCGGAACACAGAAGACCGAAAAGTCGAGCATGAGTCGTATAGAAGATACGATCAACATGAAAATGTTCACCGACGTTGACTAGTCCGTCTCACGTGATGATCGGACACGGCCTAGTTGACTCGGATCATGTTATACTTAGATGACTAGAAGAGGGATGTCTATCTAAGTGGGAGTTCATTGAATAATTTGATTAGATGAAATTAATTATCATGAACTTAGTCTAAAATCTTTACAATATGTCTTGTAGATCAAATGGCCAATGTAGTCCTCAACTTCAACGCGTTCCTAGAGAAAACCAAGCTGAAAGACGATGGCAACAACTATACGGACTGGGTCCGGAACCTGAGGATCATCCTCATAGCTGCCAAGAAAGATTATGTCCTACAAGCACCGCTGGGTGACGCACTTGTTCTCCCTGCAGAACAAGACGTTATGAACGCTTGGCAGGCACGTACCGATGACTACTCCCTCGTTCAGTGCGGCATGCTTTACAGCCTAGAGCCGGGGCTCCAAAAGCGTTTTGAGAGACATGGAGCATATGAGATGTTCGAAGAGCTGAAAATGGTTTTCCAAGCTCATGCCCGGGTCGAGAGATATGAAGTCAAATTCTTCAGCTGTAAGATGGAGGAAAATAGTTCTGTCAGTGAGCACATACTCACTATGTCTGGGTTACATAACCGCTTGACTCAGCTGGGAGTTAATCTCCCGGATGACGCGGTCATTGACAGAATCCTTCAGTCGCTTCCACCGAGCTACAAGAGCTTTGTGATGAACTTCAATATGCAGGGGATGGAAAAGACCATTCCTGAAGTATTTGCTATGCTGAAATCAGCAGAGGTAGAAGTCAAGAAGGAACATCAAGTGTTGATGGTGAATAAAACCACTAAGTTCAAGAAGGGCAAGGGTAAAAAGAACTTCAAGAAGGACGGCAAAGGAGTTGCCGCGCCCGGCAAGCAAGCTGCTGGGAAGAAGCCAAAGAATGGACCCAAGCCCGAGACTGAGTGCTTTTATTGCAAGGGAAGTGGTCACTGGAAGCGGAACTGCCCCAAATACTTAGCGGACAAGAAGGCCGGCAAAACAAAAGGTATATATGATATACATGTAATTGATGTGTACCTTACTAGTACCCGTAGTAGCTCCTGGGTATTTGATACCGGTGCAGTTGCTCACATTTGTAACTCAAAGCAGGGGCTGCGGAATAAGCGGAGACTGGCAAAGGACGAGGTGACGATGCGCGTCGGGAATGGTTCCAAGGTCAATGTGATCGCCGTCGGCACGCTACCTCTATATTTACCTTCGGGATTAGTTTTAAACAATAATAATTTTTATTTAGTGCCAGCTTTGAGCATGAACATTGTATAGGGATCTCGTTTAATTCGAGATGGCTACTCATTTAAATCCGAGAATAATGGTTGTTCTATTTATATGAGAGATGTGTTTTATGGTCATGCTCCTATGGTGAATGGTTTATTCTTAATGAATCTCGAGCGTAATGCTACACATATTCATAGTGTGAGTACCAAAAGATGTAAAGTTGATAATGATAGTCCCACATACTTGTGGCACTGCCGCCTTGGTCACATAGGTGTCAAACGCATGAAGAAGCTCCATGCGGATGGACTTTTAGAGTCTCTTGATTACGAATCATTTGACACGTGCGAACCATGCCTCATGGGTAAGATGACCAAGACTCCGTTCTCAGGAAGAATGGAGCGAGCAACCAACTTATTGGAAATCATACATACTGATGTGTGCGGTCCAATGAGTGTTGAGGCTCGCGGTGGCTATCGTTCTGTTCTCACCCTCACTGATGATTTAAGTAGATATGGGTATATCTACTTAATGAAGCACAAGTCTGAAACCTTTGAAAAGTTCAAGGAATTTCAGAGTGAGGTTGAGAATCAACGTGACAGGAAAATCAAGTTTCTACGATCAGATCGTGGAGGAGAATACTTGAGTCACGAATTTGGCACACACTTAAGAAAATGTGGAATAGTTTCACAACTCACGCCGCCTGGAACACCTCAGCGTAATGGTGTGTCCGAACGTCGTAATCGCACTCTATTAGATATGGTACGATCTATGATGTCTCTTACCGATTTACCGCTATCTTTTTGGGGCTATGCTTTAGAGACTGCCGCATTCACTTTAAATAGGGCTCCGTCGAAATCCGTTGAGACGACACCGTTTGAATTATGGTTTGGGAAGAAACCTAAGCTGTCGTTTCTGAAAGTTTGGGGATGCGATGCTTATGTCAAGAAACTTCAACCTGAAAAGCTCGAACCCAAGTCGGAAAAATGCGTCTTCATAGGATACCCTAAAGAAACTGTTGGGTATACCTTCTACCTCAGATCCGAAGGCAAGATCTTTGTTGCCAAGAATGGATTCTTTCTAGAGAAAGAGTTTCTCTCGAAAGAAGTAAGTGGGAGGAAAGTAGAACTTGATGAAGTGTTACCTCTTGAACCGGAAAATGGCACAACTCAAGAAAATGTTCCTGAGGTGCCTGCACCAACTAGAGAGGAAGTTATTGATGATGATCAAGATACTTCTGATCAAGCTCCTACTGAAATTCGAAGGTCCACAAGGACACGTTCCGCACCAGAGTGGTACGGCAACCCTGTCTTGGAAATCATGTTGTTAGACAACGGTGAACCTCCGAACTATGAAGAAGCGATGGCGGGCCCGGATTCCGACAAATGGCTAGAAGCCATGAAATCCGAGATAGGATCCATGTATGAAAACGAAGTATGGACTTTGACTGACTTGCCCGTTGAGCGGCGAGCCATAGAAAATAAATGGATCTTTAAGAAGAAGACAGACGCAGATGGTAATGTGACCATCTATAAAGCTCGGCTTGTCGCTAAGGGTTATCGACAAGTTCAAGGGGTTGACTACGATGAGACTTTCTCACCGGTAGCGAAGCTGAAGTCCGTCCGAATCATGTTAGCGATTGCCGCATTCTATGATTATGAAATATGGCAAATGGATGTCAAAACGGCATTCCTTAATGGTTTCCTTAAGGAAGAATTGTATATGATGCAGCCGGAAGGTTTTGTCGATCCTAAGAATGCTAACAAGGTGTGCAAGCTCCAACGCTCGATTTATGGGCTGGTGCAAGCATCTCGGAGTTGGAACATTCGCTTTGATGAGATGATCAAAGCGTTTGGGTTTATGCAGACTTATGGAGAAGCCTGCGTTTACAAGAAAGTGAGTGGGAGCTCTGTAGCATTTCTCATATTATATGTAGATGACATACTTTTGATGGGAAATGATATAGAACTCTTGGACAGCATCAAGGCCTACTTGAATAAGAGTTTTTCAATGAAGGACCTTGGAGAAGCTGCTTATATATTAGGAATCAAGATCTATAGAGATAGATCGAGACGCCTCATAGGTCTTTCACAAAGCACATACCTTGATAAGATGTGCCACAACAGTTTCAGATTCATAGGCATAAAAAGGATCTGATTTAACCAAAGTAATTAACTCAGGATCGACGGAGAAATCATAATCCTTATCAGAAATACAAGTAGGTGAAGTAGCAAAATCAGCGTCATATTTCATTCTAGCAATCAAAGACTTTTCTTTCAGCTTAGCTAATAGTTTCTTAAGATCATATCTATCTTTGCAAGCAAAAAGGTCTCTAGCAGTTTCTTCATCCATAACATAACCCTCAGGCACATCAGGCAATTCATATCTTGGGGGAGAATCTTCATCATCACTTTCATCAATATTATCTGTTTCAATAATTTCATTCTCTCTAACCCTGGCAAGTTGTTCATCAAGAAATTCACCTAATGGCACAATATTATCAAACATAGAAGTAGTTTCATCATAAGCATCATGCATAGCAGAAGTGGCATCATCAATAACATGCGACATATCAGAATCAATAATAGGTGTAGGTGTCGCAAATTTACTCATAACAGAAGGTGAATCAAGTGCAGAGCTAGATGTCAGTTCCTTACCTCCCCTCATAGTTGAGGGAAAAATCTTGGTTCTTTCACCTTTCAAGTTCCTCATAGTGATCAACAGATATAAATCCCAAGTGACTCAAAGAATAGAGTTATGCTCCCCGACAACGGCGCTAGAAAATAATCTTGATAACCCACAAGTATAGGGGATCACAACAATTTTCAAGGGTAGAGTATTCAACCCAAATTTATTGATTCGACACAAGGGGAGCCAAAGAATATTCTCAAGTATTAGCAGTTGACTTGTCAATACAACCACACCTGAAAGACTTAATATCTGCAACAAAGTATTTAGTACCAAAGTAGTATGGAAGTAACGGTGACGGTGGCAAAAGTAGCAGTAGTAGTTTTTCTAGCAATGGTAACAGTGGCAACGGAAAAGTAACTAAAAAAGATCAATATGTGAAAAGCTCGTAGGCAATGGATCAATGATGGATAATTACGTTGGATGTGATTCCTCATGCAAAAATTATAACATAGGGTGACACAGAACTAGCTCCAGTTCATCAATGTAATGTAGGCATGTATTCCGAACATAGTCATACATGCTTATGGAAAAGAACTTGCATGAAATCTTTTGTCCTACCCTCCCGTGGCAGCGGGGTCCTATTGTAAACTAAGGGATATTAAGGCCTCCTTTTAATAGAGTACCGGAGCAAAGCATTAACACTTAGTGAATACATGAACTCCTCAAACTACGATCATCACCGGGAGTGGTATCGATTATTGTCACTTCGGGGTTGCCGGATCATAACACATAGTAGATGACTATTGACTTGCAAGATAGGATCAAGAACTCACATATATTCATGAAAACATAATAGGTTCAGATCTAAAATCATGGCACTCGGGCCCTAATGACAAGCATTAAGCATAGCAAAGTCATAGCAACATGAATCTTAGAACATAATGGATACTAGGGATCAAACCCTAACAAAACTAACTCGATCACACGGTAAATCTCATCCAACCCATCACCGTCCAGCAAGCCTACGATGAGATTACTCACTCACGGCGGTGAGTGATATGTCCATTTTGCATCATGCTTTTATATCGATATTTATTGCATTATGGGCTGTTATTTCACATTATGTCACAATACTTATGGCTATTCTCTCTTATTTTACAAGGTTTACATAAGGAGGGAGAATGCCGGCAGCTGGAATTCTGGGCTGGAAAAGGAGCAAATATTAGAGACCTATTCTGCACAACTCCAAAAGTCCTGAAACTCCATGGAATACCTTATAATAAATAATGAAAAATCCTCGCCAAAGATGAAGACCAGGGGGGCACACCCTGCTCACAAGGGTGGGGGCGCCACCCCTAGGGCGCGCCCTCTACCTCGTGGGCCCCTTGGTGGCTCTCCGATGACCATCTTCTCCTATATGAAGTCTTTCGTCGAGAAAAAAATAAGAAGCAACCTTTCGGGACGAAACTCTGCCGCCACGAGGTGGAACCTTGGCAGATCCAATCTAGAGTTCCGGCAGAGCTATTCTGCCGGGGAAACTTCCCTCTCAGAGGGGGAAATCATCGCCATCGTCATCACCAACGCTCCTCTCATCGGGACAGGGCAATCTCCATCAACATCTTCATCAGCACCATCTCATCTCAAAACCCTAGTTCATCTCTTGTATCCGATTCTTGTCTTTAAGACCGGGATTGGTGCTAGTAGGTTGCTAGTAGTGTTAATTACTCCTTGTAGTTGATGCTAGTTGGTTTAATTAGTGGAAGATCATATGTTCAGATCCTTTATGCATATTAATACCCATCTGATTATGAACATGTTTATTCTTTGTGAGTAGTTATGTTTGTTCCTGAGGACAAGGGAGAAGTCTTGCTATTAGTAGTCATGTGAATTTGGTATTCGTTCGATATTTTGATGAGATGCATGTTGTCTAGCCTCTAGTGGTGTTATGTGAACGTCGACTACATAACACTTCACCTTTATTTGGGCCTAGAGGAAGGCATTGGGAAGTAATAAGTAGATGATGGGTTGCTAGAGTGACAGAAGCTTAAACCCTAGTTTATGCGTTGCTTGGTAAGGGGCTGATTTGGATCCATATGTTTCATGCTATGGTTAGGTTGTTGGCTAACGTAGTAATTTCAAAATTTTCCTACGCACACGCAAGATCATGGTGATGCATAGCAACGAGAGGGGAGAGTGTTGTGTACGTACCCTCATAGACCGACAGCGGAAGCGTTATGACAACGCGGTTGATGTAGTCGTACGTCTTCACGGCCCGACCGATCAAGCACCGAAACTAAGGCACCTCCGAGTTTTAGCACATGTTCAGCTCGATGACGATCCTCGGACTCCGATCCAGCAAAGTGTCGAGGAAGAATTCCGTCAGCACGACGGCGTGGTGACGATCTTGATGTTCTACCATCACAGGGCTTTGCCTAAGCACCACTACAATATTATCGAGGAGTATGGTGGAAGGGGGCACCGCACACGGCTAAGAAAACGATCACGAGGATCAACTTGTGTGTCTAGAGGTGCCCCCTGTCCCCGTATATAAAGGAGCAAGGGGGGTGCGGCCGGCCCTAGGAGGAGGCGCGCCGGAGGAGTCCTACTCCTATCGGGAGTAGGACTCCCCCCTTTCCCTAGTTGGATTAGGACTTGGGGGGAAGGAGGAGAGGGAAGAAAGGAAAGGGGGGGCGCCGCCCCCCTCCTTGTCCAATTCGGACTTGGGGGGGAGGGGCGTGCGGCAGCCCCTAGGCCTCCTCTCCTCTTCCTCCACTAGGCCCATTAAGGCCCATTAGGTTACCGGGGGGTTCCGGTAACCTCCCGGTACTCCGGTAAAATGCCGATTTCAACCGGAACACTTCCGATGTCCAAACATAGGCTTCCAATATATCAATATTTATGTCTTGACCATTTTGAGACTCCTCGTCATGTCTGTGACCACATCCGGGACTCCGAACAAACTTTGATACATCAAAATATATAAACTCATAATGAAAAAGTCATCGTAACGTTAAGCGTGCAGACCCTACGGGTTCGAGAACAATGTAGACATGAACGAGACACGTCTCCGGTCAATAACCAATAGCGGAACCTAGATGCTCATATTGGCTCCTACATATTTTACGAAGATCTTTATCGGTCAGACCGCATAACAACATACGTTGTTCCCTTTGTCATCGGTATGTTACTTGCCCGAGATTCGATCGTCGGTATCTCAATACCTAGTTCAATTTCGTTACCGGCAAGTCTCTTTACTCGTTTCGTAATACATCATCTCGCAACTAACTCATTAGTTACAATGCTTGCAAGGCTTATGTGATGTGCATTACCGAGAGGGCCTAGAGATACCTCTCCGACAATCGGAGTGACAAATCCTAATCTCGAAATACGCCAACCCAACATGTACCTTTGGAGACACCTGTAGAGCTCCTTTATAATCACCCAGTTACGTTGTGACGTTTGGTAGCACACAAAGTGTTCCTCCGGCAAACGGGAGCTGCATAATCTCATAGTCATAGGAACATGTATAAGTCATGAAGAAAGCAATAGCAACATACTAAACGATCGGTTGCTAAGCTAATGGAATGGGTCATGTCAATCACATCATTCTCCTAATGATGTGATCCCGTTAATCAAATGACAACACATGTCTATGGTTAGGAAACATAACCATCTTCGATTAACGAGCTAGTCAAGTAGAGGCATACTAGTGACGTTTTAGTTTGTCTATGTATTCACACAAGTATTATGTTTCCAGATAATACAATTCTAATAAACATTTATCATGATATAAGGAAATAAATAATAACTTTAGTATTGCCTCTAGGGCATATTTCCTTCAGTCTCCCACTTGCACTAGAGTCAATAATCTAGATCACACAGTAATGATTCTAACACCCATGGAACTTTGGTGCTGATCATGTTTTGCTCATGGAAGAGGCTTAGTTAACGGGTCTACTACATTCAGATCCGTATGTATCTTGCAAATCTCTATGTCTCCCACCTGGACTAGATCCCGGATGGAATTGAAGCGTCTCTTGATGTGCTTGGTTCTCTTGTGAAATCTGGATTCCTTTGCCAAGGCAATTGCACCAGTATTATCACAAAAGATTTTTATTGGACCCGATGCACTAGGTATGACACCTAGATCGGATATGAACTCTTTCATCCAGACTCCTTCGTTTGCTGCTTCTGAAGCAGCTATGTACTCCGCTTCACATGTAGATCCCACCACAACGCTTTGTTTAGAACTGCACCAACTGACAGCTCCACTGTTTAATGTAAACATGTATCCGGTTTGCGATTTAGAATCGTCCGGATCAGTGTCAAAGCTTGCATCAATGTAACCATTTACGATGAGCTCTTTGTCACCTCCATATACGAGAAACATATCCTTAGTCCTTTTCAGGTATTTCAGGATGTTATTGACCGTTGTCTAGTGATCCACTCCTGGATTACTTTGGTACCTCCCTGCTAGACTTATAGCAATACATACATCAGGTCTGGTACACATCATTGCATACATGATAGAGCCTATGGCTGAAGCATAGGGAACATCTTTCATTTTCTCTCTATCTTCTGCAGTGATCGGGCATTGAGTCTTACTCAATCTCACACCTTGTAACACAGGCAAAAATCCTTTCTTTGCTTGATCCATTTTGAACTTCTTCAAAATTTTGTCAAGGTATGTGCTTTGTGAAAGTGCAATTAAGCATCTTGATCTATCTCTATAGATCTTAATGCCCAATATGTAAGTAGCTTCACCAAGGTCTTTCATTGAAAAACTCTTATTCAAGTATCCCTTTATGCTATCCAGAAATTATATATCATTTCCTATTAGTAATATGTCATCTACATATAATATCAAAAATGCCACAGAGCTCCCACTCACTTTCTTGTAAATACAGGCTTCTCCAAAAGTCTGTACAAAACCAAATGCTTTGATCACACTATCAAAGCGTTTATTCCAACTCCGAGAGGCTTGCACCAGTCCATAAATGGATCGCTGGAGCTTGCACACTTTGTTAGCTCCCTTTGGATCGACAAAACCTTCCGGCTGCATCATATACAACTCTTCTTCCAGAAATCCATTCAGGAATGCAGTTTTTACATCCATCTGCCAAATTTAATAATCATAAAATGCGGCAATTGCTAACATGATTTGGACAGACTTAAGCATCGCCACGGGTGAGAAGGTCTCATCGTAGTCAATCCCTTGAACTTGTCAAAAACCTTTTGCGACAAGTCGAGCTTGTAGACAGTAACATTACCGTCAGCGTCAGTCTTCTTCTTGAAGATCCATTTATTTTCAATTGCTTGCCGATCTTTGGGCAAGTCAAATAAAGTCCACACTTTGTTCTCATACATGGATCCCATCTCAGATTTCATGGCTTCAAGCCATTTTGTGGAATCTGGGCTCACCATCGCTTCTTCATAGTTCGTAGGTTCATCATGATCTAGTAGCATGACTTCCAGAACAGGATTACCGTACCACTCTGGTGCGGATCTTACTCTGGTTGATCTACGAGGTTCAGTAGTAACTTGTTCTGAAGTTTCATGATCATCATCATTAGCTTCCTCACTAATTGGTGTAGGTGTCATAGAAACTGGTTTCTGTGATGTACTACTTTCCAATAAGGGAGCAGGTACCGTTACTTCATCAAGTTCTACTTTTCTCCCACTCACTTCTTTCGAGAGAAACTCCTTCTCTAGAAAGTTTCCGAATTTAGCAACAAAAGTCTTGCCTTCGGATCTGTGATAGAAGGTGTATCCAATAGTTTCCTTTGGATATCCTATGAAGACACATTTCCCCGATTTGGGTTCGAGCTTATCAGGTTGAAGCTTTTTCACATAAGCATCGCAGCCCCAAACTTTCAGAAACGACAACTTTGGTTTCTTGCCAAACCACAGTTCATAAGGCGTCATCTCAACTGATTTTTATGGTGCCCTATTTAACGTGAATGCGGCCGTCTCTAAAGCATAACCCCAAAACGATAGCGGCAAATCAGTAAGAGACATCATAGGTCGCACCATATCTAGTAAAGTACGATTACGACGTTCGGACACACCATTACGCTATGGTGTTCCGGGTCGTGTGAGTTGCGAAACTATTCCGCATTGTTTCAAATGTACACCAAACTCGTAACTCAAATATTCTCCTCCACGATCAGATCGTAGGAATTTTATTTTCTTGTTACGATGATTTTCAACTTCACTCTGAAATTCTTTGAACTTTTCAAATGTTTCAGACTTATGTTTCATTAAGTAGATATACCCATATCTGCTTAAGTCATCTGTGAAGGTGAGAAAATAACGATATCCGCCACGAGCCTCAATATTCATCGGACCACATACATCTGTATGTATGATTTCCAGCAAATCTATTGCTCTCTCCATAGTACCGGAGAATGGTGTTTTGGTCATCTTGCCCATAAGGCACGGTTCGCAAGTACCAAGTGATTCATAATCAAGTGGTTCCAAAAGTCCATCAGTTAGGAGTTTCTTCATGCGCTTTACACCGATATGACCTAAACGGCAGTGCCACAAATAAGTTGCACTATCATTATCAACTCTGCATCTTTTGGCTTCAACATTATGAATATGTGTGTCTCTACTATCGAGATTTAATAAGAATAGACCATTCTTCAAGGGTGCATGACCATAAAAGATATTACTCATATAAATAGAACAACCATTATTCTCTGATTTAAATGAATAACCATCTCGCATCAAACAAGATCCAGATATAATGTTCATGCTCAACGCTGGCACCAAATAACAATTATTTAGGTCTAATACTAATCCCGAAGGTAGATGTAGAGGTAGCGTGCCGACCGCGATCACATCGACTTTGGAACCATTTCCCACGCGCATCATCACCTCGTCCTTAGCCAATCTTCGCTTAATCCGTAGTCCCTGTTTCGAGTTGCAAATAATAGCAACAGAACCAATATCAAATACCCAGGTGCTACTGCAAGCATTAGTAAGGTACACATCAATAACATGTATATCATATATACCTTTGTTCACCTTGCCATCCTTCTTATCCGCCAAATACTTGGGGCAGTTCCGCTTCCAGTGACCAGTCTGCTTGCAGTAGAAGCACTCAATTTCAGGCTTAGGTCCAGATTTGGGTTTCTTCTCCTGAGCAGCAACTTGCTTGCCATTCTTCTTGAAGTTCCCCTTCTTCCCTTTACCCTTTTTCTTGAAACTAGTGGTATTGTTGACCATCAATACTTGATGCTCCTTCTTGATTTCTACCTCCGTAGCCTTTAGCATTGCGAAGAGCTCGGGAATTGTCTTAACCATCCCTTGCATATTATAGTTCATCATGAAGCTCTTGTAGCTAGGTGGAAGTGATTGGAGAATTCTGTCAATGACGCAATCATCTGGAAGATTAACTCCCAATTGAATCAAGTGATTATTATACCCAGACATTTTGAGTATATGCTCACTGACAGAACTGTTCTCCTCCATCTTGCAGCTATAGAACTTATTGGAGACCTCATATCTCTCAATCCGGGCATTTGCTTGAAATATTAACTTCAACTCCTGGAACATCTCATATGCTCCATGACGTTCAAAACATCGTTGAAGTCCCGATTCTAAGCCGAAAAGCATGTCACACTGAACTATTGAGTAGTCATCAGCTTTGCTCTGCCAGATGTTCATAACATCTGGTGTTGCTCCAGCAGCAGGCCTGGCACCCAGCGGTGCTTCCAGGACGTAATTCTTCTGTGCAGCAATGAGGATGATCCTCAAGTTACGGACCCAGTCCGTGTAATTGCTACCATCATCTTGCAACTTTGCTTTCTCAAGGAACGCATTAAAATTCAATGGAACAACAACACGGGCATCTACAATCAAACATAAACAAGCAAGATACTAGCAGGTACTAAGTTCATGATAAATTTAAGTTCAATTAATCATATTACTAAAGAACTCCCACTTAGATAGACATTGTAACGCCCCGAGACCGACGCTCCGGAAGACTTCCAGCTATTCCGAGTTTCTCCGTGTGTTTCTTTTGTGCTTGCTCTTTTACTTTTGCATTGCATCATGCCATCATGCCAGCATGTCATTTAATTTTTAAAACCTCAACTAAATAAATTGCATAGATCTTTTGATCTATTTAAATCGAGGGTATTCACATGGTGATTTCTCTTTATAACATATCCTCCTGATATTTAACGAGCTATAATAAAATATTCCATTAATGGGAATGCACCATTACACACTTATATTTTAATTTCATGCCTTCCCTACCCTCACTTCTTATTCAAATCATTTGATTTTAAATCAAATGAGTTTGAATTTATATCTTTCAATCATGCCACTTCTAATTTTCTTGGACCAAGCGCATTTTTGTGAGTCCGGGAGAATTATCCGCGTGTCCAATTTCTTCCCCTAACCTCTCTTTCTTTTCTTTCTTAATCTCTGTTTTTTTTCTTTTAGTAGAGTAGGAGAGGCAGTCCAGCAGGCCTTGGCCGATTCTCTTTTCCATTGGGCCGGCCTCCCAAGGCCCATCCGCGCCACTATTGGGTAACGTAGTAATTTCAAAATTTTCCTACGCACACGCAAGATCATGGTGATGCATAGCAACGAGAGGGGAGAGTGTTGTCTACGTACCCTCGTAGACCGACAGCGGAAGCGTTATGACTACGCGGTTGATGTAGTCGTACGTCTTCACGGCCCGACCGATCAAGCACCGAAACTACGGCACCTCCGAGTTTTAGCACACGTTCAGCTCGATGACGATACCCAGACTCCGATCCAGCAAAGTGTCGAGGAAGAATTCCGTCAGCACGACGGCGTGGTGACGATCTTGATGTTCTACCATCACAGGGCTTTGCCTAAGCACCGCTATAATATTATCGAGGAGTATGGTGGAAGGGGGCACCGCACACGGCTAAGAAAACGATCACGAGGATCAACTTGTGTGTCTAGAGGTGCCCCCCTGCCCCCGTATATAAAGGAGCAAGGGGGGTGCGGCCGGCCCTAGGAGGAGGCGCGCCGGAGGAGTCCTACTCCTATTGGGAGTAGGACTCCCCCCTTTCCCTAGTTGGATTAGGACTTGGGGGGAAGGAGGAGAGGGAAGAAAGGAAAGGGGGGGCGCCGCCCCCCTCCTTGTCCAATTCGGACTTGGGGGGAGGGGCGTGCGGCAGCCCCTAGGCCTCCTCTCCTCTTCCTCCACTAGGCCCATTAAGGCCCATTAGGTTATCGGGGGGTTCCGGTAACCTCCCGGTACTCCGGTAAAATGCCGATTTCAACCGAAACACTTCCGATGTCCAAACATAGGCTTCCAATATATCAATCTTTATGTCTCGACCATTTTGAGACTCCTCGTCATGTCTGTGACCACATCCGGGACTCCGAACAAACTTCGGTACATCAAAATATATAAACTCATAATGAAAAAGTCATCGTAACGTTAAGCGTGCGGACCCTACGGGTTCGAGAACAATGTAGACATGACCGAGACACGTCTCTGGTCAATAACCAATAGCGGAACCTGGATGCTCATATTGGCTCCTACATATTCTACGAAGATCTTTATCGGTCAGACCGCATACAACATACGGTGTTCCCTTTGTCATCGGTATGTTACTTGCCCGAGATTCGATCGTCGGTATCTCAATACCTAGTTCAATATCGTTACCGGCAAGTCTCTTTACTCATTTCGTAATACATCATCTCGCAACTAACTCATTAGTTGCAATGCTTGCCAGGCTTATGTGATGTGCATTACCGAGAGGGCCCAGAGATACCTCTCCGACAATCGGTGTGACAAATCCTAATCTCGAAATACGCCAACCCAACATGTACCTTTGGAGACACCTATAGAGCTCCTTTATAATCACCCAGTTACGTTGTGACGTTTGGTAGCACACAAAGTGTTCCTCCGGCAAACGGGAGTTGCATAATCTCATAGTCATAGGAACATGTATAAGTCATGAAGAAAGCAATAGCAACATACTAAACGATCGGTTGCTAAGCTAATGGAATGGGTCATGTCAATCACATAATTCTCCTAATGATGTGATCCCGTTAATCAAATGACAACACATGTCTATGGTTAGGAAACATAACCATCTTCGATTAACGAGCTAGTCAAGTAGAGGCATACTAGTGATGTTTTATTTTGTCTATGTATTCACACAAGTATTATGTTTCCGGATAATACAATTCTAGTAAACATTTATCATGATATAAGGAAATAAATAATAACTTTATTATTGCCTCTAGGACATATTTCCTTCATAGGTTTACCTTAATACTTTTGTTGTAGTTGCGGATGCTTGCAATAGAGGTTAATCATAAGTGGGATGCTTATTCAAGTAAGAACAGCACCTAAGCACCGGTCCACCAACATGTCAAATTATCAAAGTACCGAACGCGAATCATATGAACGTGATGAAAACTAGCTTGACGATATTCCCATGTGTCCTCGGGAGAGCTTTTCCTTATATAAGAGTTTGTCCAGGCTTGTCCTTTGCTACAAAAAGGATTGGGCCACCTTGCTGCACTTTATTTACTTTTGTTACTTGTTGCTCGTTACAAATTATCTTATCACAAAACTATCTGTTACCACTTATTTCAGTACTTGCAGAGAATACCTTGCTGAAAACCGTTTATCATTTCCTTTTGCTCCTCGTTGGGTTCGACACTCTTACTTATCGAAAGGACTACGATAGATACCCTATACTTGTGGGTCATCAAGACTCTTTTCTGGCGCCGTTGCCGGGGAGTGAAGCGCCTTTGGTAGGTGGAATTTGGTAAGGAAAAATTTATATAGTGTGCTGAAATTTACTGTCACTTGTTACTATGGAAAGTAATCCTCTAAGGGGCATGTTCGTGGTATCTTCACCCCGACCGGTAGAGCAAAGAGTTGCTCCTTAACCTACTGAACCTATTAAAAATGAATATGAAAATGAAATTCCTTATGAGTATCCTTCAGATATGATAGAAAAACTACTAGCTAATCCTTTTACAGGAGATGGAACAAAGCATCCTGATGAACACCTAATATATGTGGATGAAGTTTGTGGATTATTTAAGCTTGCAGGTATACCCGATGATGTTGCTAAGAAGAAGGTCTTCCCTTTATCTTTGAAGGGAGACACATTGGTATGGTATAGGCTATGTGATGATACGAGATCATGGAATTATAGAAGATTGAAATTGGAATTTCATCAAAAGTATTACCCTATGCATCTTGTTCATCGTGATCATAATTATATATATAATTTTTGGCCTTGCGAAGGAGAAAGCATCGCTCAAGCTTGGGGGAGGCTTAAATCAATGTTATATTCATGCCCAACCATGAGCTTCCAAGAGAAACAATTCTTCAAATAATTTATGCTCAGCTTTGTGATAACAATCACACCATGCTTGATACTTCTCGTGCTGGCTCTTTTATGATGAAGACTATTGGATTTAAAATGAATTTATTGGATAAAATTAAATGCAACTCTGAAGATTGGGACCTCGACAATGGTAAGGAGTCAGGTATGACACCTAAGTTTGATTATGTTAAATCTTTTATGGATACTGATATTTTCCGTAAGTTTAGCACTAAATATGGACTTGATTTTGAGATAGTAGTTTCTTTCTGTGAATCTTTTGCTACTTATGTTGATCTCTCTAAGGAGAAGTGGTTTAAATATCATCCTCCCATACAAGTAAAAGTAGCTGCACCTATTAAAGTTGAAGAAAAGACTGTTACTTATAATGATCCTATTGTTCCTACTTCTTATGTTGAGAAACCACCTTTCCCTGTTAGAATAAAGGATCATGCTAAAGCTTCAACTGTGGTTCGTAAAAGCAATATTAAAACATATACACCTCCTGAGCAAGTTAAAGTAGAACCTAATATTGCTATTGTTAAAGAGCTCTTGTCTGATAATATTGATGGGCATGTTATTCAGTTCTGCGGTGAAACTGCTAGAATTGCTAAACCTTGTGCTAAAGATAAACATAGACCTGTGGTAGGCGTGCCTGTTATTTCTGTTAAAATAGGAGATCATTGTTATCATGGCTTATGTGATATGGGTGCTAGTGCTAGTGTTATACCTTATGACTTGTATAAAGAAATCAAGCATGAAATTGCACCTGCTGAGTTAGAAGATATTGATGTCACAATTAAACTTGCTACTAGAGATACTATTTCAGCAATGGGAATTGTTAGAGATGTTGAAGTCTTGTGTGGGAAAACTAAATATCCTGCTGATTTTCTTGTTCTTAGTTCCCCACAAGATAGCTTTTGTCCCATTATATTTGGTAGACCCTTCTTAAACCCTGTTAATGCTAGGATAGACTGCGAAAAGAATGTTGTTACTATTGGCTTGGATGATATGACTCATGAATTTAATTTCTCTAAATTTAGTAAACAACACCATGAAGAAGAATTGCCTAGTAAGGATGAAATTATTGGTCTTGCTTCTATTGCCGTACCTCCTAGTGATCCTTTAGAACAATATTTGCTAGACCATGAGAATGATATGTTTATGAATGAAAGAAGGGAAATAGATGAAGTATTCTTTAAACAGGAACCTATGCCGAAACACAATTTTCCTGTTGAAATCCTAGGGGATCCCCCTCCACCTAAGGGTGATCCTGTGTTTGAGCTTAAACCGTTCCCTGATAATCTTAAATATGCTTATCTTGATGAAAAGAAGATATATCCTGTTATTATTAGTGCTAACCTTTCAGAGCATGAAGAAGAAAGATTATTGAAAACTCTGAAGAAGCACCATGCTGCTATTGGGTATACTCTTGATGATCTTAAGGGCATTAGTCCCACTCTATGTCAACATAAAATAAATTTGGAAGCATATGCCAAACCAGTTCGTGATCCTCAACGACGTCTGGATCCTAAAATGAAAGAAGTGGTAAGAAAAGAAATACTAAAGCTTCTGGAGGCAGGTATAATTTATCCTGTTGCTGATAGTCAGTGGGTAAGTTCTGTTCATTGTGTCCCTAAGAAGGGAGGTATTACTGTTGTTCCTAATGATAAAGATGAATTGATTCCACAAAGAATTATTACAGGTTATAGGATGGTAATTGATTTCCGCAAATTAAATAAGGCTACTAAGAAAGATCATTACCCCTTACCTTTTATCGATCAAATGCTAGAAAGATTATGCAAACATACACATTACTGCTTTCTAGATGGTTATTCTAGTTTCTCTCAAATACCTGTGTCGGCTAAAGATCAATCAAAGACTACTTTTACATGCCCTTTTGGTACTTTTGCTTATAGACATATGCCTTTTGGTTTATGTAATGCACCTGCTACCTTTCAAAGATGCATGATGGCTATATTCTCTGACTTTTGTGAAAAGATTTGTGAGGTTTTCATGGACGACTTTTCCATCTATGGATCTTCTTTTGATGATTGCTTGAGCAATCTTGATCGAGTTTTGCAGAGATGTGAAGAAACTAATCTTGTCTTGAATTGGGAAAAGTGCCACTTTATGGTTAATGAGGGTATTGTCTTGGGGCATAAAGTTTCTGAAAGAGGTATTGAAGCTGATAAAGCCAAGGTTGATGCTATTAAAAATATGCCATGTCCCAAGGACATCAAAGGTATAAGAAGTTTCCTTGGTCACGCCGGATTTTATAGGAGGTTCATTAAGGACTTCTCAAAAATTTATCGGCCTGTGACTAATTTATTACAAAAAGATATACCATTTGTCTTTGATGATGATTGTGTAGAAGCATTTGAAATACTTAAGAAAGCATTAGTCTCTGCACCTATTGTTCAGCCACCTGATTGGAATTTACCCTTTGAAATTATGTGTGATGCTAGCGATTATGCCGTAGGTGCTGTTCTAGGGCAAAGAATTGATAAGAAACTAAATGTTATCCATTATGCTAGTAAGACTCTAGACAATGCTCAAAGAAATTATGCTACTACTGAAAAAGAACTTTTAGCATTTGTATTTGCTTGTGATAAGTTCAGACCTTATACTATTGATTCTAAAGTAACTATCCACACTGATCATGCTGCTATTAAATATCTTATGGAGAAGAAAGATGTTAAACCTAGACTTATTAGATGGGTTCTCTTGTTACAAGAATTTGATTTGCATATTGTTGATAGAAAAGGAGCTGAGAACCCCGTTGCAGACAACTTATCTAGGTTAGAGAATGTTCTTGATGACCCACTACCTATTGATGATAGCTTTCCTGATGAACAACTAAATGTCATAAGTACTTCTCGTAGTACTCCTTGGTATGCTGATTATGCTAATTACATAGTTGCCAAATTTATACCACCTAGCTTCACATACCAACAAAAGAAAAAGTTCTTCTATGATTTGAGACATTACTTTTGGGATGACCCACATGTTTATAAAGAAGGAGTAGATGGTGTTATTAGACGTTGTGTACCTGAGCATGAACAGGAACAGATCCTACGCAAGTGCCACTCCAAAACTTATGGAGGACACCACGCGGGAGATAGAACTGCACATAAGGTATTGCAATCCGGTTTTTATTGGCCTACTCTCTTCAAGGATGCCCGTAAGTTTGTCCTATCTTGTGATGAATGTCAAAGAATTGGTAATATTAGTAGACGCCAAGAAATGCCTATGAATTATTCACTTGTTATTGAACCATTTGATGTTTGGGGCATTGATTATATGGGACCTTTTCCTGCCTCTAATGGATATACACATATTTTAGTTGTTGTTGATTACGTTACTAACTGGGTAGAGCTATTCCAACTAGTAGTGCTGATCATAACACTTCTATTAAAATGCTTAAAGAAGTTATTTTTCCTAGGTTTGGAGTCCCTAGATATTTAATGACTGATGGTGGTTCACATTTTATTCATGGTGCTTTCCGTAAAATGCTTACTAAATATGACGTCAATCATAGAATTGCATCTCTGTATCACCCACAATCTAGTGGTCAAGTAGAATTGAGCAATAGAGAACTCAAATTGATTTTGCAAAAGACTGTCAATAGGTCTAGAAAGAATTGGTCCAAGAAACTTGATGATGCATTATGGGCCTATAGAACTGCATATAAAAATCCTATGGGTATGTCTCCGTATAAAATGGTATATGGAAAAGCATGTCACTTACCTCTCGAACTAGAACATAAGGCATATTGGGCTATTAAAGAGCTCAACTATGATTTAAAACTTGCCGGTTAAAAGAGGTTATTTGATATTAGCTCACTTGATGAATGGAGAACCCAAGCTTATGAAAATGCTAAGTTGTTTAAAGAAAAGGTTAAAAGATGGCATGACAAAAGGATACAAAAGCGTGAGTTTAATGTAGGTGATTATGTATTGCTATACAGCTCTCGTTTACGATTTTTTGCAGGAAAACTTCTCTCTAAATGGGAAGGCCCCTATGTTATCGAGGAGGTCTATCGTTCCGGTGCCATAAAAATCAACAACTTCGAAGGCACAAATCCGGAGGTGGTAAACGGTCAGAGAATTAAACATTATATCTCAGGTAATCCCATAAATGTTGAAACCAATATTATTGAAACCGTAACCCCGGAGGAATACATAAGGGATACTTTCCAGAACGTTTCAGACTCCAAAAAGGAATAGGTATGTGGTACGGTAAGTAAACCGACTCCAAAACAATTTTTAAGGCAATATTTCTCCGTTTTGGAATATTTAGAAAAATAGAAAATTAAGTAGTAGTCCAGGAAGGACACGAGGGCCCCACGAGGGTGGAGGGCGCGCCCTACCCCCCTGGGCGCGCCCCCTACCTCGTGAGCTCCTCGTGTGCCTTCCGGACTCCGTTTTCTTGCACGATACGTATTTTGGTTGGTAAAAATTCATTATATAATCTCCCGGGGGTTTTGACTCCCGTATCACGCAAAAATCTCCTGTTTTTGTTTCGAGCTGTTTTTCTGACAGATCTAGATTATCATGAGTCCCCAAGTGCTTCCAAGGACAAGTTCTTCGAGAAGGTCATCAACCCTTACCTTGCGGAGGTGCTGCGACACCCTCAAACCATTGAGATGCGTGATGGGTTGCTGCACATCCGCGATGCTGAGGGACCAAAGGGAACCAGAAGCATGGAGACGAGGCTCGAAGCAATGGAGCAACAAATTTTCAAGTGCCAGGGGATGGTGGAGCGTGGAATCAACGCTAGCCACACGATGCTCGCGGAGTTCACTAACAACTACAAGTCGGATGCCAAGAACACCGAGGAGGCCATCTTCAAGCTATATGAGAAGATCGAGCACCTCCAGGCCCAAATCTATGACCTGCAAAACCAAAACTGTGAGTATGAATATAGATTCAAAAGAATGAGTTTGGCTGCAGATTCGAGGATTCCGGAGACTCGATCATCCTTCTATGATGGTGAACCTATGCCTTGGAAGATGGATGACAAAATTGCATCATCAACAACACCTCCACCTTGTTCACCAACCAAGGAGATATAATCACATGGGTATGGGCACCCCCCTTGGAAACTGCCAAGCTTGGGGGAGGTGCCCCGGTATCGTATCACAATCACAACTCCTATCTTTACCGTTTTTCTTAGTTCGATCCTATTAGTAGTATTTTGATCTAATAGAATAGAGTTTATGGCGTGATCTAGTTGTGAGTTTTGCTTTATTATCCTTCTATGTAATCGAGTTCGTGAGCTATATAATAAAGATTAGTGTTGAGTCAAGGGCTTGATTTTCTTGCTATGATCTTGGGTGAATAAAAGAAAAGAGAAAAAGAATAAAAAGAAACAAAAGTTCATATTGATCTTATTGATAGTAATGACTTCACATAGAAAGAGTGTGATGATTAAAAGTTGTTGGGAGTTGGCAGACATAGCTTCGATCATCGTTGCAATTAATAGGAAGTAATAAGGAAAGAGAGGTTTCACATATAAATATACTATTATTGACATCTTTTATGATTGGGAACACTCATCAAAATATGACATGCTAAAGAGTTGATGTTGGACAAGGAAGACAACGTAATGGGTTATGTTTTCTTATATCTGAGATAAAGTATGTTGTCATGGATCATCCAACATGTTGAGCTTGCCTTTCCCCCTCATGCTAGCCAAATTCTCAGCACCAAGTAGAGATACTACTTGTGCTTCCAAATACCCTTAAACCAGTTTTGCCATGAGAGTCCACCATATCTACCTATGGATTGAATAAGATCCTTCAAGTAAGTTGTCATCAGTGCAAAGCAATAAAAATTGCTCTCTAAATATGTATGATTGATTTGTGTGGGAGAAATAAGCTTTATATGATCTTGTGATGTGGAAGTAATAAAGGCGACGGACTGCATAATAAAGGTTCATATCACAAGGGGCAATATAAAGTGACGTTCTTTCGCATTAAGATTTTGTGCATCCAACCATAAAAGCGCATGGCAACCTCTGCTTCCCTCTGCGAAGGGCCTATCTTTTATTATTATCTTCTACCTTATGCAAGTGTCATGGTGATCTTCACCTTTCCTTTTTCATTTTATCCTTTGGCAAGCCCAGCATGTTGGAAAGAACCTGATATATATATATATATATATATATCTAATTGGATGTAGGGGGCATGAGTTATTATTGTTGACATTACCCTCGAGGTAAAAGGTTGTGGGGCGAAACTATAAGCCCCTATCTTTCTCTGTGTCCGATTAAAACTCCGTAACCACAAGTATTGCGCGAGTGTTAGCAATTATGAAGGACTAGATGATAGTTGAGTATGTGGACTTGCTTTTTAGCTCTGACATAGACTCTTTCTGATGTTATGATAAATTGCAATTGCTTCAATGATTGAGGTTATAGTTTGTTGGTTCTCAATAAGGTTTCTGATTCATACTTTTGCACTGTGAATAGATCATCACTAGAACATAAGTAATCATATGACAATATCTATATATGTTGCTGTTATGAGAATAATCATGATGCCCTCATGTCTGTATTTTATTTTTATCAACGCCGCTACCTCTAAACATGGGGACATATTTATTGTTATCGGCTTTCTCTTGAGGACAAGCGAGGTCTAAGCTTGGGGGAGTTGATACGTCCATTTTGCATCATGCTTTTATATCGATATTTATTGCATTATGGGCTGTTATTTCACATTATGTCACAATACTTATGGCTATTCTCTCTTATTTTACAAGGTTTACATAAGGAGGGAGAATGTCGACAGCTGGAATTCTGGGCTGGAAAAGGAGAAAATATTAGAGACCTATTCTGCACAACTCCAAAAGTCCTGAAACTCCACGGAATACCTTATAATAAATAATGAAAAATCCTCGCCAAAGATGAAAACCAGTGGCCCACACCCTGCTCACGAGGGTGGGGGTGCCCCCCTACCTCGTGGGCCCCCTGGTGGCTCTCCGATGACCATCTTCTCCTATATGAAGTCTTTCGTCGAGAAAAAAATAAGAAGCAACCTTTCAGGACGAAACTCCGCTGCCACGAGGCGAAACCTTGGCGGATCCAATCTAAAGCTCCGGCAGAGCTGTTCTGCCGGGGAAACTTCCCTCTCGGAGGGGGAAATCATCGCATCGTCATCATCAACTCTCCTCTCATCGGGAGAGGGAAATCTCCATCAACATCTTCATCAGCACCATCTCATCTCAAAACCCTAGTTCATCTCTTGTATCCGATTCTTGTCTTTAAGTCCGGGATTGGTGCTAGTAGGTTGCTAGTAGTGTTAATTACTCCTTGTAGTTGATGCTAGTTGGTTTAATTGGTGGAAGATCATATGTTCAGATCCTTTATGCATATTAATACCCCTCTGATTATGAACATGTTTATGCTTTGTGAGTAGTTACGTTTGTTCCTGAGGACAAGGGAGAAGTCTTGCTATTAGTCATGTGAATTTGGTATTCGTTCGATATTTTGATGAGATGCATGTTGTCTAGCCTCTAGTGGTGTTATGTGAACGTCGACTACATAACACTTCACCATTATTTGGGCCTAGAGGAAGGCATTGGGAAGTAATAAGTAGATGATGGGTTGCTAGAGTGACAGAAGCTTAAACCCTAGTTTATGTGTTGCTTGGTAAGGGGCTGATTTGGATCCATATGTTTCATGGTATGGTTAGGTTTACCTTAATACTTTTGTTGTAGTTGCGGATGCTTGCAATAGAGGTTAATCATAAGTGGGATGCTTGTTCAAGTAAGAACAGCACCCAAGCACCGGTCCACCCACATGTCAAATTATCAAAGTACCGAACGTGAATCATATGAACGTGATGAAAACTAGCTTGACGATATTCCCATGTGTCCTCGGGAGCGCTTTTCCTTATAGAAGAGTTTGTCTAGGCTTGTCCTTTGCTACAAAAAGGATTGGGCCACCTTGCTGCACTTTATTTACTTTTGTTACTTGTTGCTCGTTACAAATTATCTTATCACAAAACTATCTGTTACCACTTATTTTAGTACTTGCAGAGAATACCTTGTTGAAAACCGTTTATCATTTCCTTCTGCTCCTCGTTGGGTTCGACACTCTTACTTATCGAAAGGACTACGATAGATCCCATATACTTGTGGGTCATCAGTGAGCATCATGAAATTGGTGATAGAGGATGTTTGATGATGACGATGGCGACGGATTCCCCTCTCCGGAGCCCCGAACGGACTCCAGATGGAGGGTGGCATGAAGTGTCAGGAAGTTTTTTAGTTTGCTCGGCGGAGAGAGAAACCTTTTCTTCCGTGAGCTCATCATCAAAATCTTTCAATGATTCAAGTTCTTGATTCTTGTTCAAGAGATCATGTTATAGATCATCGAGGGTTGAAGAGAGAGCTTCATGCGCTTCCATCAACACTTTCTCCACCTCTTTGACCATCAAGCCTTCAAATTTCCTAAGGGTCGTCTGAAAAGTCTGCAACATGATACGTTGCAACCCAAAAATGGGTCATCACATGGAATATGCTGACAATATAACACAGTAGAGCAATGAACAGATAAATGCTATCACTACATGCATATATGGCTGGTGGAGGCTCTATGGTTATATTGTTTTTGCTAAAAGCCAATTTTTCCCTACATCAAAGGAATAAATTTTATTTAACTATCATGGTGGTTGAAACATCATTGAGAAGTTTCCTCCAACTCAATCCCCATTAAAGTAATCATTAACAACCCAACAAATTAATTTAGAGTGATGAGATCAAATCAATAATTCAAGTACTAGATACTCAAGATGTCCATAACCGGGGACACGACTAACCATGATTAGTTTATACACTTTGCAGAGATTTACGCACTTTTCCCCACAAGACTCGATCTCCTCCGTTGGATTTCTCGCACTACATGGTGTTTGAGAAGCGGATGACCGAGACATAGTTTTTTCAGAAGCATTAACTCTAACCCCGGGTAGACAGTACCAACCTACATCCCCTACATCAGCTAGCCTACCACTGGAATAGGTCACGCAACTTACTCCACTATGCCAGAGCCCATAATAGCTTGTGGCTGCACACGTAAGTTTCTAGCATGAATAATCTTATGATCCCTTTGAGCCTAGGTGGCGGACCATAGGATGATCACACGGGTCATCCGGGATATCCTAGGACAACACTGGATTCTCCAGGTGCCCACAAGCAATCCACCCAGATGTGTATTAAAGTTGCCACCTTAAGTTGAATCATTAATTAACAACTCACATCTGTCATGGATACACTCAAACCCAATCCACGTCTACGAGCATAGCATAGCAATATAAGCATAACGTAGAAGTAACTCCCAGGGTTTGATAATAAAAGGGCAATAGGTTCTACCTCATCATCTACTTCCCAAACCCACATGTTAAGAGATCCTACTCATGCAATGTGTAAGGATTGTAACTAATGCATAAAACTGGGTATGAAAGGGGTATGATCAATGTGTTACTTGCCTTGCTGACGATCTGCAAAACCTAGTGACTCGTAGTAGCACGCTTCGCACTCAGGGTATTCTATCGCAAGCAAACAATAGCATACATAATAAATCAAGCAAAGATGCACGGGTAAAACTCAAATAAGAAGATATAACCAGAAATTTCAACTGAAGAACTCCGGTTTGCAAAAAGAATCAAATCAAACGGAGCAACGAAACTCAAACTGCGAAAGAAACAAGATCCAATTACTAATCTGGACTAAAGTCAAATTTTACAGTACCAAAATCTTGTTCAAGTTGGTAAAACAGAAAGAGGGCTTCGAGACGAAGATCTAGGCGCTTGAATCGCCTGATTCCGATAGACGAGCGAAAAGATAAACTAAAACGAAGATCAGGGCAGAAATCGCGATCGAAAATAATCACGGAAAAACCCTGGAAAAAGAAAAACTGACAAACAGGCTAATGAATGAACTTTCACTGTCTGTGAGTAATGGATGAACACCGTTCGTTGAAACGTACATCCGCTATTTAACTAAACCGGGAAAACCGAAACAAAACCGATCTCAAATAAAAAAACGAGATCTAGGGTTTTCGAAATAAAACCAATTGGTTTTCTCGCGAAAACCGGCGGCGGCTACCTCCGGCGACGGTCGGTGAGGCAGCGGTGGGACAGCGGTGCGGCTCCGGGCAACTCCGGCGGGGTCAGCGGCGAGACGACGTGGCGGCGGCGCGGGACACGACGGTGGATCCGGCGGCGACGGGGTCGGGCTAGGGTTTGGGGTGCGGTGAGGTGGGCTGGCGGCTCGGGGCTGCGGCTCTTAAAGGGCCGGCCGGGTTAGTGTCCCTGGCGGACATGGCCCGGTAAGGTCGGTAACTTTTTTTAAATATATATATATATATATATATATTCCGACGCACAGAAAAACGATTAAAAGAAATACTAAACGGACTCCAAAAATCCTGAAATAAATTTTCCCCGTACTCTAAAAATATAAAAGACAAAGTGAACATTTACTTGGGCCTCTAATGCAATTTTGAAAAACGAATATTTTTCCTAATTCAAATAAAATTGCAATAAACTCCAAATAAAATTTATATATTGATTTTAATATTTTTCCTCCAATATTTCATTTATTTTTGAGAAGTCATATTATCTCCTCTCATATATTTTAATACGAAATATTTTAGGAGAGAAAAATTATTTAAAACCAAAATGATCCTTGTTTCAATATTTGATAAAATTCAAATATGAAAAACGTGAAATCCCGAACTCTCTCCGTGGGTCCTTGAGTTGCTTAGAATTTTGAGGATCGCGAAACGAAATGCAATAAAATATGATATGCATGAATGACCTATGTATAACATTCCAAATTGAAATTTTGGGATGTTACAAACCTACCCCCCTTAAGATGAATCTCATCCCCGAGATTCGGATTGGCTAGAAAATAGGTGTGGGTGGTCCTTAAGTAGATCATCCTCTTGTTCCCAAGTGGCTTCATCCTCGGTATGGTGGCTCCACTGAACTTTCCAAAACTTGATAACCTTGCTGCGAGTAACTCGGCTGGCAAATTCGAGAATCTTGACAGGTTTCTCCTTGTATGTCAAATCACTGTCCAACTGAATTTCTTCCAGGGGCACTGTATCTCTCAAAGGATTGTCGGCCATCTCTGCATGGAACTTCTTCAACTGGGAAACGTGAAACACATCATGAACTCCCAATAGTCCTTTAGGTAACTCCAACTTGTAGGAAACCTCTCCCATGCGTTCCAAGACACGGTACGGTCCTACAAATCTCGGGGCGAACTTTCCCTTAACTCCAAATGTTTAACTCCTCGCAAGGGTGACACTCGCAGATATGCTCTGTCTCTGACTTCATAGACTACTTCCTTGCGTTTCGAGTCTGCATAACTCTTCTGTCTAGACTGAGCTACCTTCAGTCTATCTCGAATCAGCTTAACTTTCTCTTCTGACTCTTTAATCAAATCCGAACCAAACAACTGACGGTCTCCAACCTCATCCCACATCAACGGTGTTCGACATCTTCTTCCATACAGGGCTTCAAACGGTGCCATCTTCAAACTGGCCTGGTAACTATTGTTGTATGAGAACTCTGCGTAGGGTAAATTATCGTCCCAACTAGATCCATAATCTAATGCACAAGCTCTTAACATGTCCTCCAGAATCTGATTGACTCTCTTGGTCTGTCCATCTGTCTGTGGGTGAAAAGCTGTACTGAACTCCAGCCTGGTACCCAAAGTCTGGTGCAGTTGGTGCCAAAACTTTGAAGTAAACTGTGTTCCTCTATCTGATACGATGGTCCTCTGAACTCCGTGCAGACATACGATCCTGGTCATGTATATCTTGGTCAACTTCGCACTTGTATAAGTGGTTTTCACTGGGATAAAGTGAGCTACTTTGGTCAAACGATCCACTACTACCCAGATAGAATCATATCCCGATCGGGTCCTGGGCAATCCGGTGATAAAATCCATGCCAAGCTTGTCCCACTTCCATTCGGGTATCAGCATAGGCTGCAGTAATCCTGCTGGCTTCTGATGTTCTGCCTTCACTCTCTAACATACATCACATACGACTACATACTCGGCAATATCCTTCTTCATTCCAGTCCACCAGAAACGCTCCTTCAAATCCAAATACATCTTGGTGTTTCCAGGGTGTATCGAGTATGGCGAATCATGAGCTTCCTGAACTATCAACTTCCTTATCTCTGCATTATTGGGCACATAAACACGGTCCTCAAACCACAAGGTGGCCTGCTCGTCCTCACGAGAACATTTGGCTTTTACATCACTCATCTTATCCTTTATCTCGGCAATTTCTTTGTCATCCTTCTGAGCTTCTCGAATCTTTCCCAACAACGTCGACTAACTTCCATGGTTGTAACAAAACCTCTAGGAACAATCTCCAAATGAAGCTCCCTGAGATCTTCTGCTAACTCCTTTGGCAATCCTTTGCTTACGAAGGTATTGACATAACTCTTCCGGCTCAAAGCGTCTACTACGACATTGGCCTTTCCTGGATGATAGTGCAATTTCATATCATAATCCTTTATGAGCTCCAACCATCTCCTTTGCCTGAGGTTCAGCTCCTTCTGGGTAAAAATGCACTTCAAACTCTTGTGATCCGTGTACACATCGCAATGGTTTCCAATAAGAAAATGTCTCCAGGTCTTGAGCGCATGCACTACGGCTCCTAACTCCAAATCATGCATAGCATAATTCAACTCATGCGGTCGAAGCTGTCTTAAGGCATAGGAAACAAACCTTCCGTCCTGCATAAGTACTCCTCCAAGTCCTAAGCGAGAGGCGTCGCAATAGACTTGGAAATCCTTGCGTATATCAGGCAGAATCAGCACTGGGGCTATAGTCAAATGTTTCTTCAACTCCTAGAAACTTGCTTCACATTCTTCAGTCCAATGGAACTTGGTGTCCTTCTTCAACAATTCCATCATAGGCTTCGCAATCTTGGAGAAATTCTCAATAAATCTCTGGTAGTATCCCGCAAGTCTAAAAAAACGGGGGACCTCTCCAATTGAGGTGGGTGCCAACCACTCAGTGACTAACTGGACCTTGGTAGGATCCACTGCTATACCTTCTCCTGATATAACATGTCCAAGAAATCCAACTTCCTTCAACCAAAACTCACATTTGCTAAACTTGGCATATAACTGATGTTCCCTGAGCTCCTCAAGAACCAAACGTAAATGCTCATTGTGTTCCTCTTCATTCCTTGAGTGTACCAAGATATCATCAAGGAACACCACGACAAACTTATCCAAGAACTCCATGAACACTTTTTTCATCATACTCATGAAATAGGCAGGGGCGTTAGTCAATCCAAATGGCATAACCGCATACTCATATAACCCATACCTTGTGGTGAATGTTGTCTTAGGTATATCCTTTTCCCTAATCTTCAGCTGGTGATATCCTGATCGCAGATCGATCTTCGAAAACACTTTTGCTCATTGCAGCTGGTCAAACAAATCATTGATCATCGACAGTGGGTACTTGTTCTTGATCATCACTTCATTCAACGCACGGTAATCAACAACCATTCTTAACGATCCATCCTTCTTCTCAACCAAGAGCACTGGGGCTCCCCATGGTGATGAACTTCGTCGAATGTAACCTTTCTCCAATAACTCCTTAATTTGCTTCTTAATCTCCTCCAGATCATTTGCGGGCATCTGGTATGGTCTCTTCGATATCGGTCCGGTGCCTGGCAATAGCTCTATCATAAACTCGATGTCTCGTTCTGGCGGCATGCCTGGTAACTCCTCTGGAAATACATCTGGGTAATCCTTCACTACATGCACTTCCTCCTGAACCACTCCCGTGAGAGAATTTACTTGGGTTCTCCTTGGCGCATGCCTAGATACATACTTGATCCTTTTTCCCTCTAGGGTGGTAAGTAGAATAGACCTACTAGCACAGTCAATGTTTCCTCCATACTTCAATAACCAATCCATCCCCAGTATCACATCCAAACCTTGTGACTCCTAAATTACTAGGTCTGAGGGGAAAACATGGCTACCAATGGTTAAGGGTATCCGATCGCACCATCGGTTGGCCATATACTCTACACCGGGTGAGCTCACTAGCAAGGGTGTCCTAAGGGCTAAAGTGGGTAACTTAAACTTGTCCACAAATCCCCTTGAAATGTATGAATGCGATGCACCAGTATTAAAAAGAAAAATTGCGGTAAACGACTTAACCAAAAACTTACCGATAACTGCATCTGGCTGCTCTTCAACCTCCTCCACGTTCACGTGGTTTACTTGTCCCTTGTTGAATGGGTTGGGCTTCTTCCCAGAGTTTCCATTGCCATTCCCATTGTTTGCTTCAGAACACTCGGTGGCATAGTGTCCAGTCTTCCCGCACTTGAAACAAGTAATGTGACTCAGGTCCTTCTTGGCGGGCGTTGCTGGGTTAGAGCGGTTTTGATTGCTGCCTGTTCCATTCCCATTTCCATTCCTAGGGCCGTGGTGGTTATGCGGAATTCCTCCATTATGGTTATGGCCTCCATGGTTATGGGTAAATCCTCCCAGGTTCGGGGTGAGACGGGGTTTCTGTTGAGCTCCGGAGTTGTACTTCCCTTGTCCATACTTCCTCTTGCGGCTCTCAATCTACTGCTGCTTCCCTTCAATCATAAGAGCCTTATCTACCAACTCCTGGTAGTTGTTAAATGTTGCCACCATCAGCTGCATGCTCATCTCATCATTCAGCCCTTCCATAAACTTCTCCTGCTTCGCGGCATCGGTGACCACGTCATCTGGGCATAACGAGATAACTTACTAAACTCCTCCACGTACTGACCTACAGTACAGTTGCCCTGGCGTAAGTTGCGAAACTCATGCTTCTTCATGCTCATAGCTCCAGTTGAGACATGGGTTGTGCGGAAAGCTTGCTGAAACTGCTCCCAAGTGACATTGGCTATGGGGAAAGTGGCTGTGTAATTCTCCCACCATGCGGCTGTGGATCCATCCAATTGGTGTGCGGCAAAACGCACCTTCTCAGCATCTGTGCAACCGGCAGTGGTTAACTCCCTTCCAATCCTACGTAGCCAATCATCCACTACTATAGGCTCGGTGCTACTGAAAAACACCGGTGGCTGTAACCTCAGAAAACGGGCTAAGTTGTCAACTGGAGGTGGTGGCGGTTGGTTGTTGTTATTGTTGTTGCCCTGATTCTGAACTAGCAACTGCATTAGTGTATTCTGCTGCTGGATCAACTGAGTGAGCTCCGGTGGGAAAGCAAATCCGGGGTCACGTCTTGGAGGCATCTGATGGGTTTAGAGAGGAGAGATTAGAATAGAATGAGGTCTAGTGAGAAAGCACTACCCATATGCACATGAGACAAACACAATCATATCATATCACTCAATCAGTCAAGCAAGGGCATACAATCAATCTAACTATCGTTACAGTGCTCGGTCTATTCTATATACATGGGGGAATACTACTGATCATATGGTGGTCTACTAGAGATTTTGATCGGTGGAAGACTCCATGATATCGGCTCCGGCTTCGTCTTCATATCCATCATCACTACCATCAGGGTCGGAGTCGGTGTCGTCGATGATGATGTAGTCTTCAGAACGTATTTCCTTGGGTTCGTCGTCCTGGCGCGGCGTCTCCCAAGAATACTCATATCTTTCTTATCAGGTCGTCATTCTTCTCCAAGAGTATCTTCATTTCCTCCTCATATCCATCACGTGTAGACTTAAGCTCCTCTTCTAGCTCTGTGATCTTGGTTTTCGCCTTCTTCAAATCTATCATGCTTGCGCACATCTCGTTCTCCTGGCGACGAATGTGCTGGTTCAACTCCTGGATGAAAGCTGTAATGGACCTGTCCTTCCTGGTGCTGATCATCTCCCATTTCTCATCTTGGCGCCCACATATCTAGTAGATAGTGTCCTTAAGCTCCTTGTGGTAAACTTCGCCGATGTGTCCCATGGCAATGTGGGCTGCCATGCTCTTTCCTAGACTCCAGGTTGGTGCATCAAAAGAAAACTCTATGGGCTTAGTGACTGGCGTGAATGTCCTTCCTGGAACTTGAACTCGAATCATCCAACGTTCCTCTTCTGGTAAAGTGGCGGTGTAGGTCCCGGTGAAACTTGGTATTCCGATGTTCAGGTACCTAGTGACTTCCTTCAAGTGTCGCCCAAACAGGGTGTCTTCATCCGGCTGTGTAAACTTGTTCCTTGTGTCCGCCATCCTAAAGAGTAGAAAATGGAGAGGAGTCAGAAATGAGTAGACAAGAGTGATCTATGGCTCATCTTAGTGGTCGTGTCCTACATTCAGCGTGTGCTCTGATACCATCTTGTAGCGACCCGACCTCATATGGTCAAGTCTCTGTGTTCAGTGTCATCCCTGGATCGGTAATGTTGACACACACACAGTACTCAAAGGATTTATAACATAGTAGCAATCACACACTTATTACATCGAATGTCTCAAAAGAGAACTTATTACAATAAATATGGCTTAAGGCCATCTAATACAATAACAACGGAAGGCTTGGAAGATAAAGTGAGTCCATCAACTCCAACGGCATAGCTGAGTGCATGACAAATGACCTATGTCACCTTACTCGTCGTCTGAAAAGTCTGCAACATGATACGTTGCAGCCCGAAAATGGGTCAGCGCATGGAATATGCTGACAATATAACACAGTAGAGCAATGAATAGATAAATGCTATCACTACATGCATATATGGCTGGTGGAGGCTCTATGGTTATATTGTTTTTGAGAAAAGCCAATTTTTTCCTACATCAAAGGAATAAATTTTATTTAACTATCATGGTGGTTGAAACATCATTAAGAAGGTTCCTCCAACTCAATCCCCATTAAAGTAATCATTAACAACCCAACAAATTAATTTAGAGTGATGAGATCAAATCAATAATTCAAGTACCAGATACTCAAGATGTCCATAACCGGGGACATGACTAACCATGATTAGTTTATACACTCTGCACAAATTTGCGCACTTTTCCCCACAAGACTCGATCTCCTCCGTTGGATTTCTCGCACTACATGGTGTTTGAGAAATGGATGACCGATACACAGTTTTTTCAGAAGCATTAACTCTAACCCCGGGTAGACAGTACCAACCTACATCCCCTACATATGCTAGCCTACCACTGGAAGAGGTCACGCAACTTACTCCACTATGCCAGAGCCCATAATAGCTTGTGGCTGCACACGTAAGTTTCTAGCATGAATAATCTTATGATCCCTTTGAGCCTGGGTGGCGGACCGTAGGATGATCACACGGGTCCTCCGGGATATCCTAGGACAACACTGGATTCTCCAGGTGCCCACAAGCAATCCACCCAGATGTGTATTAAAGTTGCCACCTTAAATTGAACCATTAATTAACAATTCACATCTGTCATGGATACACTCAAACCCAATCCACGTCTACGAGCGTAGCATAGCAATATAAGCATAACGTAGAAGTAACTCCCAGGGTTTGATAATAAAAGGGCAATAGGTTCTACCTCATCATCTACTTCCCAAACCCACATGTTAAGAGATCCTACTCATGCAATGTGCAAGGATTGTAACTAATGCATAAAACTGGGTATGAAAGGGGTATGATCAATGTGTTACTTGCCTTGATGACGATATGCAAAACCTAGTGACTCGTAGTAGCACGCTTCGCACTCCGGGTATTCTATCGCAAGCAAACAATAGCATACATAAGCAATCAAGCAAAGATGCACGGGTAAAACTCAAATAAGAAGATCTAACCAGAAAGTGCAACTGAAGAACTCTGGTTTGCAAAAAGAATCAAATCAAGCGGAGCAGCGAAACTCAAACTGCGAAAGAAACAAGATCCGATTACTAATCTGGACTAAAGTCAAATTTTACAGTACCAAAATCTTGTTCAAGTTGGTTAAACAAAAAGAGGGCTTTGAGACGAAGATCTAGGCTTTTTATCGCCTGATTCCGATAAACGAGCGAAATGATAAACTAAAACGAAGATTAGGGCAGAAATCGCGATCGAAAATAATCACGGAAAAACCCTGGAAAAAGAAAAACTGACGAAAAGGCAAAAGAACGAACGTTCGCTGTGTGTGACTAACGGATGAAGACCGTTCATCGAAATGAACGTACGGACGAACGTCCGCTATTTAACTAAACTGGGAAAAAACCGAAACAAAACCGATCTAAAATAAAAAACGAGATCTAGGGTTTTCGAAATAAAACCGATCGGTTTTCTCGCGAAAACCGGCGGCGGCGGCTACCTTCGGCGACGGTCGGGGCGGCGGCGACGGGGCGGCGCTGCGGCTCCGGGCAACTCCGGCGGGGCGGCTCTAGCGGCGGCGGCGCGAGGCGGCGAGACGGCGCGGGACGCGGCAGCGGCGGCGGCGGGGTCGGGCTAGGGTTTGGGGTGCGGTGGGGTGGGCTGGTGGCTCGAGGCTGCGGCTCTTAAAGGGTCGGCCGGGTCAGTGTCCCAGGCGAACACGGCCCGGTAAGGCCGGTAACTTTAAAAAAAAATATTTCGGCGTGCAGAAAAACGATTAAAATAAATACTAAACATACTCCAAAAATCCTGACATAAATTTTCCCCATCCTCTAAAAATATAGCGGACAAAGTGAACATTTATTTGGGCCTCTAATGTAATTTTGAAAAACACATATTTTTCCTAATTCAAATAAAATTGCAATAAACTCCAAATAAAATTTATATATTGATTTTAATATTTTTCCTCTAATATTTCGTTTATTTTTGAGAAGTCATATTATCTCCTCTCGTATATTTTAATATGAAATATTTTCGGAGAGAAAAATTATTTAAAACCAAAATGATCCTTGTTTGAATATTTGATAAAATTCAAATATGAAAAACATGAAATCCCCAACTCTCTCCGTGGGTCCTTGAGTTGCTTAGAATTTCGAGGATCGCGAAACGAAATGCAATAAAATATGATATGCATGAATGACCTATGTATAACATTACAAATTAAAAATTTGGGATGTTACATAGACTATAAGAAAGAATTTGTTACTGTAAGTTTTGGGGATATGTCTCATCATTTTAATTTCTCTGAATTTCGTAGACAATCCCATGATAAGGAATTTCCTTGTAAGGATGAAATTATTGGTCTTGCATCTATTGTTGTGCCTCCTACTGATCATTTAGAACAATATTTGCTAGACCATGAAAATGATATGTTAATAAATGAAAGAAAGGAATTAGATGAAATATTATTTAATAAAGGGCATGTTTTGAAACACAACTTGCATGTTGATATCCTTGGAGATCCTTCTCCACCCAAGGGTGGTCCCTTGTTTGAGCTTAAACAATTACCTGATATTTTGAAGTATGCTTATATTGATGAAAAGAAGATATATCATGTTATTATTAGTGCTAACCTTTCAGAGCATGAAGAAAAGAGATTATTGAAAACTTTGAAGAAGCACCGTGCCGCTATTGGATATACTCTTGATGATCTTAAGGGCATTATTCCCACTCTATGTCAACACAAAATTAATTTGGAGCCTGATGTTAAACCAGTTGTTTATCATCAACGATGGTTAAATCCTAAGATGGAAGAAGTGGTAAGAAATGAAATACTAAAGCTCCTAGAGGTGGGTATAATTTACCATATTGTAGTAGATGGGTAAGTCCTACTCATTGTGTCCCTAAGAAGGGAGGTATTACTGTTGTTCCTAATGTTAAGAATGAATTGATCCCACAAATAATTGTTACAGGTTATAGAATGGTAATTGATTTTCGCAATTGAACAAAGTTACTAGAAAAGATCATTACCCTCTACCTTTTATTGATCAAATACTAGAAAGATTGTCCAAACATACGCATTTTTGCTTTCTAGATGGTTATTCTGGTTTTTCTCAAATACCTGTGTCAAAAGAGGATCAAGAAAAGACCACTTTTACTTTCCCTCTCGGTACTTTTGCTCCAAACATACACATTTTACAAGGTTTTCATAAAGAGGGAGAATGCTGGCAGCTGGAATTATGGACTGGAAAAGGAGAAAATCTGAGAGACCTACTCTGCACAACTCCAAAAGTCCTGAAACTTCACGGAGAATTATTTTGGAATATATAAAAAATATTGGGCGAAGAAAGCACCTGAGGGGACCCACCAGCCATCCACAAGGATGGGGGGACGCCCTACCCCTTGACCGCGCCCCCTGCCTTGGCGCCTACCTAGCAGGCCCCCGATGCCCATCTTTTGCTATATGAAGGGTTTTTACTTGGAAAAAAAATCAAGAGGAAGCTTTCAGGATGAAGCGCCACCGTCTCGAGGTGGAACTTGGGCAGAACCAATCTAGGGCTCCGACGAAGCTGTTTTGCCGGGGAAACTTCCTCCCCGGAGGGGGAAATCGAAGCCATCGTCATCACCAATGATCCTCTCATTGAGAGGGGGTCAATATCCATCAACATCTTCACCAGCACCATCTCCTCTCAAACCCTAGTTCACCTCTTGTATCCGATCTTTGTCTCAAAACCTCAGATTGGTACCTGTGGGTTGCTAGTAGTGTTGATTACTCCTTGTAGTTGACGCTAGTTGGTTTATTCGGTGGAAGATCATATGTTCAGATTCTTAATGATAATTAATATTCCTCTGATTATGAACATGAATATGATTTGTGAGTAGTTATGTTTGTTCCCGAGGACATGGGAGAAGTCTTATTTTAAGTAATCACGTGAATTTGGTATTCGTTCGATATTTTGATGAGATGTATGTTGTCTCTCCTCTAGTGGATTTATGTGAATGTTGACTACATGATACTTCACCATGATTTGGGCCTAGGAGAAGGCATTGGGAAGTAATAACTAGATGATGGATTGCTAGAGTCACAGAAGCTTAAACCCTAGTTTATGCGTTGCTTCGTAAGGGGTTGATTTGGATCCATATGTTCCATGTTATGCTTAGATTTATCTTAATTCTTCTTTCATAGTCGCCGATGCTTGCGAGAGGGGTTAATCATAAGTGGGAGGCTTGTCCAAGGAAGGGCAGCACCCAAGCACTGGTCCACCCACATATCAAATTATCAACGTAACGAACGTGAATCATATGAGCATGATGAAAACTAGCTTGACAGTAATTCCCATGTGTCCTCGGGAGCGCTTTGCTTTATATAAGAGTTTTTCCAGGCTTATCCTTTGCTACAAAAAGGATTGGGGCACCTTGTTGCACCTTAGTTACTTTTGTTACTTGTTACCCGTTACAAATTATCTTATCACACAACTATCTGTTAACGATAATTTCAGTGCTTTCAGAGAATACCTTGCTGAAAACCGCTTGTCATTTCCTTCTGCTCATCGTTGGGTTCGACACTCTTACTTATCGAAAGGACTACGATAGATCCCCTATACTTGTGGGTCATCAAGACTCTTTTCTGGCGCTGTTGCCGGGGAGTGAAGCGCCTTTGGTAAGTGGAATTTGGTAAGGAAACATTTATATAGTGCGCTGAAATATACTGTCACTTGTTACTATTTTGGAAAATAATCCTTTGAGGGGTTTGTTCGGGGTATCTTCAGCCCAACCGGAAGAGCAAAGAGTTTCCCCTCAACCTACTGCACCTACTGAAAATATTTATTATGAAATTCCTTCGGGTATGATAGATAAACTGCTAGCTAATCCTTATAGAGGAGATGGAACATTACATCTTGATATGCATCTAATCTATGTGGATGAAGTTTGTGGATTATTTAAGCTTGCAGGTTTGCCCGAGGATGAAGTCAAGAAGAAGGTATTCCCTTTATATTTGAAGGATAAGGCATTGACATGGTATAGGCTATGTGATGATATTGGATCTTGGAACTACAACCAATTGAAATTGGAATTTCAATAGAAGTTTTATCCTCTGCATCTAGATCGTCGTGATTGGAATTACATATATAATTTTTGGACTCGTGAAGGAGAAAGTATCGCTCAAGCTTGGGGGAGGCTTAAGTCAATGTTATATTCATGCCCCAATCATGAGCTCTCAAAAGAAATTATTATTCGGAATTTTTATGCTCGGTTTCTCATAATGATCAATCCATACTTGATACTTCTTGTACTAGTTCTTTTATGAAGAAGATTATTGAATTCAATGTGATCTATTGGAAAGAATTAAACACAACTCTGAAGATTGGGAACTCGACAAAGGTAAGAAGTTAGTTGTAAACCTTAAGTTTGATTGTGTCAAATCTTTTATGGATATCGATGCTTTTCGTAATTTTAGCACTAAATATGGACTTGACTCTGAGATAGTAGCTTCTTTTGTGAATATTTTGCTACTCATGTTGATCTTCCCAAAGAGAAGTGGTTTAAATAGCATCCTCCCATTAAAGTGAAAGTAGTATAACTATAACGCCCTCGATGCGGCTATATCTCCCACGTGTCGAAGCACGACTTAGAGGCATAACCGCATTGAAAGCAATGTCGCAAGTGAGGTAATCTTCACACAACCCATGTAGAGATACATAGTTGGCTTACAATCGCCACTTCACACAAATACATAAATAAAGCATTACACCATCCAAATACAATCAAGGTCCGACTACGGAACCAAAATAAAAGAAGAACCCCAAATGCGACACGGTCCCCGATCGACCCCAACTGGGCACCACTACTGATCAACTAGAACGAAACAACACAAAGGACAAGATCTTCATCAAGCTCCTCCTGAGCTTGGTTGCGTCATCAGCACGGACTCATCAGCACCTGCAAGCTGGTTTTGGAAGTATCTGTGAGTCACGGGGACTCAGCAATCTCGCACCCTCGCGATCAGAACTATTTAAGCTTATGGGTAAGGTAAAAGGTATGAGGAGTAGCTGCAGCAAGCGACTAGCATATATGGTGGCTAACATACGCAAATGAGAGCGAGAAGAGAAGGCAAAACACGATCAAGAAACTACGATCAAGAAGTGATCCTAGAACAACCTACGTCAAGCATAACTCCAACACCGTGTTCACTTCCCGGACTCCGCCGGAAAGAGACCATCACGGTTACACACGCGGTTGATGCATTTTAATTAAGGTCAACTTCAGGTTTTCTACAACCGGACGTTAACAAATTCCCATCTGCCCGTAACCATGGGCACGGCTTTCGAAAGTTCAAATCCCTGTAGGGGAGTCCCAACTTAGCCCATGACAAGCTCTCACGGTCAATGAAGGAATAGACCTCCTCCCGAGACGTTCCGATCAGACTCGGTATCCCGGTTCTTCAAGACACTTCGACAGGTTAAAACAAATCCAGCAACACCGCACGAATGTGCCGACAAATCCCGATAGGAGCTGCACATATCTCTTTCTCAGGGCACACTCAGATTGTCTAAACTTCCGGTAGGCCAGCCCAGAGTTGCCCCTGGTGGCCACCGGCGGCTGACAGGTTGGACCAACACTCAGAGGAGCACTGGCCCGGGGGGTTAAAATAAAGATGACCCTTGAGTCTGCAGAACCCAAGGGAAAAAAGGCTAGGTGGCAAATGGTAAAACCAATGTTGGGCATTGCTGGAAGAGGTTTATTCAAGGCGAACTGTCAAGGGGTTCCCATTATTACCCAACCACGTAAGGAACGCAAAATCCGGGAACATAACACCGATATGATGGAAACTAGGGCGGCAAGAGTGGAACAAAACACCAGGCATAAGGCCGAGCCTTCCACCCTTTACCAAGTATATAGATGCATTAATTAAATACGAGGTATTCTGATATCCCAACAAAAATATCCCTGTTCCAAACATGGAACAAGATCCAATCTTCACCTGCAACTAACAACGCTATAAGAGGGGCTGAGCAAAGCGGTAACATAGCCAAACAACGGTTTGCTAGGACAAGGTGGGTTAGAGGCTTGGTTCAACAACATGGGAGGCATTATAACCAAGTGGTAGGTATCGCAGCAAAGGCATAGCAAAAGAGCGAGCAACTAGCAAGCAAAGATAGAAGTGATTTCGAGGGTATGATCATCTTGCCTGAAAACCCGCAAGGAAGAAGAACGAGTCCATGAAGAAGACAAACGGACGTAGACGAACGGGTCCTCACAAACGCGACGTTATCGGACCCAACCTGAAGAAGCAACACCGGAAAGAAGCACACCACATAGTAAACAACCAACACATAAACATGGCATGATGCACAACCAAGTATGATGCATGTCCGGTTTAATGAAGCATGGCATGGTCAAGTGCACAAACAATACTAAAAATTAAGTGGAGCTCAATATGAAACAAGTTGCATATTGACGAATCACCACATGACTTATTTAGTTCACTCTCGGTTAGGTACTCAACAATATTAAATGTTGGTTAACATGGCAAGAGGTGAATCAAATCAAAACTATATCATCTAAACAATTTAAATGAGGCCGGATATAACAAATAACAAATCCGGTAAGTCCCCATATGCATTAGCAATTTTTTAAAGCAACAACAAATTTTAACCATCTTAAAGTTGTTAACATGATGCGGATGACATGTTCAAGTTTATGCAATTTTTATTAAAAGTTGACATGAGCGTGATGAGGGCATTTGTCATCGTGGCGGAAATGAAAGGGGTGCCACGGCAACGAATCCGAAAATGATGCCACGGCAACTTTCCGATTCCGGTAACTCGATTGAGATACCGATGCAAAGGAGAAGTGTGCGGATGCGTGTAAAAGATGGTGGGGCGCTCCTGGATACCGGGTGTCCCATGAGTAGATGGCATGGAAGCGAGAGACACTACAGACATGGTGCAGACAAAGGGTGCAACTCATACATCACGCAACATTCGTCCACGACGGTCGTCTCGACGTTATACCTTTGAAGCGTGCGTTATCGAAGGGGTTCAAGTTCGATGCGGTGTAGGGGAAGTAGACGTTCACGGGTCGTCGAGGGAAGTAGTGGTTCATGTCCATAGATGTTCGGGGTCACGACACGGAACTTGACGTCCACGGGGTCTTCGGCGATGGTCGTGGTACATATTCCATAGCCATTCGGGCGACGGTGGTGGTACACGTTTCGTAGCCGTTCGAGTCATCGGTAGAGGAACTTGACGCTTGCGTTACACGGGGCAACTAGGGTCTTCGGACTTGCCGTACTTGGTTCTTGTGATGATAGTGGTACAAGGAACTTGTTTTCCGGTCGTGTAGTCATACTCGAGGTGGTCTCGGTGAAACCAAGGCCGACGGTGTACTTGGCGTAATCCGAGTCGACGGTAGTTGTACACGGCAATCTTGGTCGAACTTGGAGGGACCTCGGTAGTCGTTCCCGTTTGTCTTGGTACTTTTGGCGCCATCTTGGTCTTGGCGACGGTAGTGGTACTTCCATGTAGACAGCCCCGGAACTTGATGCATCATCCTATGTAGTCATACTCGGTGTCCTCGGGGTATCAGCGATAGTCATACTCGAACCGGTTCTTGACGAATCCTGGACGGTCTTGGTGGTTCTGGAGCAGGGCGAGCGCAAAGGCGAACGAGGCCGCTGGGACTTGAGGTATGTGTGACGTGCGGCTGCTGGCAAAAGGGACCCACACCGACGTGGTCAACGCGGGCTCGTGCGGCCTCCTGCGGGACTTGGCGAACAACACAGAAACAGGGCAGCGACGACGCGGCTCCTGCGGTGGAGGTCAGCACCGATGGTGACGGGGCACCGGAGTTGGGTCCGGCCGTGACCTCGCCGGATCTTGGGACGAACAACAGAGGCGGAGGACTTGGAGCTTCGGACGTCGGCGCAACTGGAGCACGGGGAGGTGAAGCAGGCGGGAGCAGAGGAGAGGTAGAGGCGCCGGGCTCCGGCGACAGGATGGACGATGGCGACGGGGTCAGCGCGGGACGCTGGACCGAAGAGCGGGCGTCGCTCGGTGGCAGGGCCGGCGCTGGACGTGGCTGCCGGAGGGAGATCGGGTGCGGGCGTCGGAGACGGGTGCTCGCGGCAGGAGGGGATCGGGTCGAGGCGCGATGGAAGGAGGGCCGGCGCGGGATCCGGGCAGCAGAGGGGGGAGGCCACGGATCGAGAGAAAGGGTTCGAGGGGAGATCGAGGAGATGGGAGTCGGACAGCGCGAGCATGCGGCGCTCTCCTAGCGGCGCTGGGAGGAATGAAAAAGGAGGAGGGGTTCGAGGGAGATGTGGGTCGAGGCTAGGGTTAACAGGGCAGGATGGGCCTGGGGCGACTGGGCCTTAGAGGCCAGCCCAGTTGCTGCTGGTGTTGGGCTGCATTGCTGCGGCTGGAGCTAGGCTCTCCCTTCCCCCCTTATTCCTTCTATTCACAATTTCCTCAAACAGAGAATAAGTGGGAAAAGCTCAAAGATAAAGTGAAGGCGTGAGAGAGATATGAGAATGTATCTGGAGTCCTTGCATTATGCACAATTTGAAAAAAACGGACTTGGCAAATATTATAGATAGAAAAATAATTCAAGTTTGAATTAAATTCAAACTTGAGCCATTTTGAACCCTACCAAAACAAGTCCAAAGGATCTGAAAATTGGAGGAGGTGGTCCTGGCACGGTCTAGAATTTATAGGGAAAGAATGGACATTAAAAGAGAAGGGGAAAATGGGACTAGCGAAAGACAGGAAATAGAAGGAAAAGAGAAGGAGATGATGCATGGGACGAAGGCATGGGGAAAATATTTTGCAAGTGTGTCAAGGTAATTCCACACGAATGGAATATTTAATATAGCTCCCTACTATCGGGAGGGTATGTTATAAAGAGAAGTCACCATGTGACTTCCCTCGGTTTAAATGGACCAAAGATCCATGCAATTTATTTAGTTGAGATGCAAAAGATTTATGACATGATGCAATGCACATGATGCAAAGATGAATGCAACAAACCAACAACTCACACGACGAAAACCCGGAAACCACGGAAGGCATCTGAAGCTCCGGTCTTGGGGCGTCACAACACTCCACCACTACGAGAGGATCTCGTCCCGAGATCTAGAATGGCACCGGAGGGAAAACGTAAGAGAAAGAGAAGAGGTATAACTAAGTTTCTTCTTTGACCAATGAGTGAAACCAAAGAACCTTGAAAAGGTTAAGCCATTTCGAGAAAAGAATACAACGGAGATGAACGAAGTTGAAAGCACTCCGTTAGCAAAGAGGAACAAGGAAGAACAACTTCGGTCCGCACTCCGGTTGAAAAGTGATACAAGACTTGATAAGATGAAGAGAACATGAGCAGAGGGCACGACACTCCGGTTAAATGGATAGGCATGAAAAGAACACGATCCAAGATGGTGAGAGAAAAGAGCAAGATCACAAAGGCTCCATAACAAAAGAATAGAAGATCGATAATTGAAATAGGAGAATGGAGAAGAAAATGCCAATTTCTGCCACAAAAGAGCTTGAAAAAAGCATCTTTAGGAGAAGGGTCGAACGGAGTTGTTGGAGCACCAACAACGAAAAGAATAAACTTGATATGGTCTTATGGAATGCATCTCCAATTAAGAGGTGACAACCTGCCACTCACGGAAAAAAAATGGATTGGAATGAACAAGGAGACGAGAAAGTATTTCACCGGGAGGATAAAGAAGAACTTGGGTCCTTTATAAGCACCATGGATAGCAACAATCCTCAGGGAAGGCTTTTGGTGAAATATAACCCAAGATAATTGCAACGAAGAGGTTGATGGATTTAAAATATCTCATACTTGATAACTTGTGAATCATGAAAACATGAACTCAAATTATCAAGAATGACATAATACCATCTCCAATAATATGTTAGAAAGAATTGCACTCCTGATTGCAAGATGAAGAAATTTAAGCTCCTTAGAAAAGAATCTTGATGAACGCTTCGAGAAGGGAATAAATCCTTGATGAACCATCATGTATAGCCTCCATGAAGAAACTCCGGTAAGAAAAGAATAACAAGAAAGAGAAATTGAAAACACAAGGTGAATCCTTGCAATGATTTAGATGGATCTCCGTGATAATTAGAGCTTGGAACTCCGGGAAAGAAAAGATAAGGCATCTCGAACTGAGAATATGATATGATGAACCACTCCGGAAAAAAGGAATTAATCATTAGGATGAAACAAGAATAAGAATTATGTTATGCTCATCCTTCACCAATTTAGATTGATGACAAGCAATGGATTTGGCCTACTACATATACTCGTAGAAAGGATTAAGATAGATATAGCGCAAACTTGAGGAAGGTCTTCAACGAACCACCGGTAGAATTGAAACCACGAATGAATTGATACGGAAGAGAAATCTTGAACGAACCACCGTAAGAATTGGAAATGAACGAAGTAAAGATAAAGAAACACCGGGAAGAATTATGAAATGAACGAAGATACTTGAGAGAATTTAGATACAAGAGGACGAATAGTTCACGAACTGATTAGAGAATACTTGACTGATGCACCGGTAAGATTTAGAGAAGGAGAGCTGAAAGCTGAAAATGAATAATATTTGAAACGATGGCCTTCGAAGGAAATGAATGGGAAACAACTCATGAAATGCTCCAAATGGGTGAAAAGAAATACTGACAAATGAATACAATGGTGAGAGAATGGCAATAAGATAGACCCATGAGTCTAGAAGAGAATGGAGCAAGATTAAAGAGAAACTCTTCTTCGGTCTTCAAAATCCGAGAATGACGACGAGAACATCACCATGAATTATTTAGACACTCCGGAAGAATCAAAATGAAGAGGTTGAGCCAACGATGAAAAGAATTTTGAAAGATCTTGGAGAAAGACATTTGACTGATGGTAAATCATTCTTACGTCAAACTTCGAAAAGAATTTGAGAATACCTCCGAGAAAATAGAAGAGTCAGGTAAGATCCTGGAAAAGACCTGTGGGTTAGGGCCCACTCAAGAGAAACACCGTTGAAATGATTAAAAAGAGAGGTTGCACCAGTTGAATTAAATGACTTGAATGAGATACCAATCTCGAAAGAGCTTGAACGAATGCAGAGTGGAAACACGAATCTTCGAGATATCTTGAGCACTCCGGAACAATTAAATAGCGAGAAGTGAATGAATATGAGGTGCACCGGCATGAGAAGGTATTTGAAATGAGGAGAAAGATATGATCAATAACGCTTGAATTTAAACCACCGGAGAAGAAAAATGAGTGAAGGTTGACGAACTTGAAGCTCCGTTAGTATCTTCATGAGCAACACCGGGTAAGAACATTGGCGGAAAAGGAATGGAGAGACTTCCCATCAATAAAAGGATAGTTGAGTAAAAATTCTGAGTCCTCGGAGAAAACAAGGGAGGGAGGGCGGGAAAAAAACAAAGGCAACTTGGAGACGGCTGAAACAAACACCGTTGAGAAGAACTGAGAATTGATCTTGCTAATGTTGAAATGATCGGATCCACTTAAAGAGAGACACACCGGTTGAAAAGGAGTGATATGACAATCTCAATTATCGAGAAGGATTAGTATTCGCATCGGAGTATGAGAACACCGTTTAGAGAAGGTATGGAATCAACATTTGACTTTGAAGCAACTCGAATACCACAACTCAAAACAAATCAAAGGATTGGCTTGCAGAATAAGCCGGAACAAACATATGATAGAGATTTCGTCCGAAGTTTTCATGGTGGGACTAACACGGGCTCGATCGTACAGCACCGTCATGTACAAGGCAGTGCACATGACATACGAAGCGTCCCCGAGTCGGCATAGCCAAGGACTCTTTAAGACACAACGAGACCACTGTAAAATCGACCGTGAATAGGCGGACCACTAGACGTTCAACCCCAATTTCATATCATACATCTGTCGGAAAGATATCCTAAGAGCTACTTGATTTCCCACTTATAAACTCATGAAACTGTCCGGTTATGCAATCAGGTGTTGGGGATACAGGGGAAGCATAATATCTCACCCAAAGCTAACAAATCCTACATCCAGCTATATCCATCCTTCAACACATAACCAAGAAACCTTCGGAAATCGTCTACCTCAACCTTCGAAAAGCATCCGTTGACAAGTTATGGCAATACTCCCGAACTCCCGCCCCAGTACTGGGTGGCGTCGAGGTTATCTCACCAACGAACTGCATAAAAGAGATTTTCGATGTCGGCGTACTAAACTCAGGTATTCCAGAACTGCAATGATAAAATTATGACGACAACACCTCGGAGCTCAACTCCCTGGGACACTGCCACAAAACCCCTGACAGGAGGCACCAAGACAATGTTCTCGTCACAAAACCATCGGAACGATTCCAAGATACCCGCGTGATCCTAAAATTTTTTTTAGTGAAATTTGAGAAGAGAAGAGTCAAAACTCTACGTCAGGATGCCTTACCAGAGCGATGAAGGGACTGGGGAGTAAAAAGAATTCCTAAACTCTCCGATATATAATTCCTAAATGACTCAAAACATTTTTCTAGACTCAACAACGACTGCTAAAAACGATCAAGCAGGGGGCTCCTAAGGTCGGGGAAGGCTCTGATTACCAACTTATAACGCCCTCGATGCGGCTATATCTCCCACGTGTCGAAGCACGACTTAGAGGCATAACCACATTGAAAGCAATGTCGCAAGTGAGGTAATCTTCACACAACCCATGTAATACATAAGGGAAAGAGATACATAGTTGGCTTACAATCGCCACTTCACACAAATACATAAATAAAGCATTACACCATCCAAATACAATCAAGGTCTGACTACGGAACCAAAATAAAAGAAGAACCCCAAATGTGACACGGTCCCCGATCGACCCCAACTGGGCACCACTACTGATCAACTAGAACGAAACAACACAAAGGACAGGATCTTCATCGAGCTCCTCCTGAGCTTGGTTGCGTCATCTGCATGGACTCATCGGCACCTGCAAGCTGGTTTTGGAAGTATCTGTGAGTCACGGGGACTCAGCAATCTCGCACCCTTGCGATCAGAACTATTTAAGCTTATGGGTAAGGTAAAAGGTATGAGGAGTAGCTGCAGCAAGCGACTAGCATATATGGTGGCTAACATACGCAAATGAGAGCGAGAAGAGAAGGCAAAACACGATCAAGAAACTATAATCAAGAAGTGATCCTAGAACAACCTACGTCAAGCATAACTCCAACACCGTGTTCACTTCCCGGACTCCGCCGGAAAGAGACCATCACGGTTACACACGTGGTTGATGCATTTTAATTAAGGTCAACTTCAGGTTTTCTACAACCGGACGTTAACAAATTCCCATCTGCCCATAACCGTGGGCACGGCTTTCGGAAGTTCAAATCCCTGTAGGGGAGTCCCAACTTAGCCCATGACAAGCTCTCACGGTCAACGAAGGAATAGACCTCCTCCCGAGACGTTCCGATCAGACTCGGTATCCCGATTCTTCAAGACACTTCGACAGGTTAAAACAAATCCAGCAACACCGCCCGAATGTGCCGACAAATCCCAATAGGAGCTGCACATATCTCTTTCTCAGGGCACACTCAGATTGTCTAAACTTCTGGTAGGCCAGCCCAGAGTTTCCCCTGGTGGCCACCGGCGGCTAACAGGTTGGACCAACACTCAGAGGAGCACTGGCCCGGGGGGTTAAAATAAAGATGGCCCTTGAGTCTGCAGAACCCAAGGGAAAAAAAGGCTAGGTGGCAAATGGTAAAACCAATGTTGGGCATTGCTGGAAGAGGTTTATTCAAGGCGAACTGTCAAGGGGTTCCCATTATTACCCAACCGCGTAAGGAACGCAAAATCCGGGAACATAACACCGATATGACGGAAACTAGGGCGGCAAGAGTGGAACAAAACACCAGGCATAAGGCCGAGCCTTCCACCCTTTACCAAGTATATAGATGCATTAATTAAATACGAGGTATTGTGATATCCCAACAAAAATATCCCTGTTCCAAACATGGAACAAGATCCAATCTTCACCTGCAACTAACAACGCTATAAGAGGGGCTGAGCAAAGCGGTAACATAGCCAAACAATGGTTTGCTAGGACAAGGTGGGTTAGAGGCTTGGTTCAACAACATGGGAGGCATGATAAGCAAGTGGTAGGTATCGCAGCAAAGGCATAGCAAAAGAGCGAGCAACTAGCAAGCAAAGATAGAAGTGATTTCGAGGGTATGATCATCTTGCCTGAAAACCCGCAAGGAAGAAGAACGAGTCCATGAAGAAGACAAACGGACGTAGACGAACGGGTCCTCACAAACGCGACGTTATCGGACCCAACCCGAAGAAGCAACACCGGAAAGAAGCACACCACATAGTAAACAACCAACACATAAACATGGCATGATGCACAACCAAGTATGATGCATGTCCGGTTTAATGAAGCATGGCATGGTCAAGTGCACAAACAATACTACAAATTAAGTGGAGCTCAATATGCAACAAGTTGCATATTGATGAATCACCACATGACTTATTTAGTTCACTCTCGGTTAGGTACTCAACAATATTAAATGTTGGTTAACATGGCAAGAGGTGAATCATATCAAAACTATATCATCTAAACAATTTAAATGAGGCCGGATATAACAAATAACAAATCCAGTAAGTCCCCATATGCATTAGCATTTTTTTAAAGCAACAACAAATTTTAACCATCTTAAAGTTGTTAACATGATGCGGATGACATGTTCAAGTTTATGCAATTTTTATTAAAAGTTGACATGAGCGTTATGAGGGCATTTGTCATCGTGGCGGAAATGAAAGGGGTGCCACGGCAACGAATCCGAAAATGATGCCACGGCAACTTTCCGATTCCGGTAACTCGATTGAGATACCGATGCAAAGGAGAAGTTTGCGGATGTGTGTAAAAGATGGTGGGGCGCTCCCGGATACCGGGTGTCCCATGAGTAGATGGCATGGAACGAGAGACACTACAGACATGGTGCAGACAAAGGGTGCAACTCATACATCACGCAACATTCATCCACGACGGTCGTCTCAACGTTATACCTTTGAAGCGTGCGTTATCGGAGGGGTTCAAGTTCGATGCGGTGTAGGGGAAGTAGACGTTCACGGGTCGTCGAGGGAAGTAGTGGTTCATGTCCATAGATGTTCGGGGTCACGACACGGAACTTGACGTCCACGGGGTCTTTAGCGATGGTCGTGGTACATGTTCCGTAGACATTCGGGGGACGGTGGTGGTACACGTTTCGTAGCCGTTCGAGTCATCGGTAGAGGAACTTGACGCTTGCGTTACACGGGGCAACTAGGGTCTTCGGACTTGCCGTACTCGGTTCTTGTGACGATAGTGGTACAAGGAACTTGTTTTCCGGTCGTGTAGTCGTACTCGTGGTGGTCTCGGTGAAACCAAGGCCGACTGTGTACTTGGCGTAATCCGACGGTAGTTGTACACGGCAATCTTGGTCGAACTTGGAGGGACCTCGGTAGTCATTCCCGTTTGTCTTGGTACTTTTGGCGCCATCTTGGTCTTGGCGATGGTAGTGGTACTTCCATGTAGATAGCCCCGGAACTTGATGCATCATCCTATGTAGTCGTACTCGGTGTCCTCGGGGTATCGGCGATAGTCATACTCGAACCGGTTCTTGACGAATCCTGGACGGTCTTGGTGGTTCTGGAGCAGGGCTAGCGCAAAGGCGAACGAGGCCGCTGGGACTTGAGGTATGTGTGACGTGCGGCTGCTGGCGAAAGGGACCCACACCGACGTGGTCAACGCGGGCTCGCGCGGCCTCCTGCGGGACTTGGCGAACAACACGGAAACAGGGCAGCGACGACGCGGCTCCTGCGGTGGAGGTCAGCACCGATGGTGACGGGGCACCGGAGTTGGGTCCGGCCGTGACCTCGCCGGATCTTGGGACGAACAACGGAGGCGGAGGACTTGGAGCTTCGGACGTCGGCGCAACTGGAGCACGGGGAGGTGAAGCAGGCGGGAGCAGAGGAGAGGTAGAGGCGCCGGGCTCCGGCGACAGGATGGACGATGGCGACGGGGTCAGCGCGGGACGCCGGACCGAAGAGCGGGCATCGCTCGGCGGCAGGGCCGGCGCTGGACGTGGCTGACGGAGGGAGATCGGGCGCGGGCGTCGGAGATGGGTGCTCGTGGCAGGAGGGGATCGGGTCGAGGCGCGATGGAAGGAGGGGCCGGCGCGGGATCCGGGCAGCAGAGGGAGGAGGCCACGGATCGAGAGAAAGGGTTCGAGGGGAGATCGAGGAGATGGGAGTCGGACAGCGCGAGCATGCGGCGCTCTCCTGGCGGCGCTGGGAGGAACGGAAAAGGAGGAGGGGTTCGAGGGAGATGTGGGTCGAGGCTAGGGTTAACAGGGCAGGATGGGCCTGGGGCGACTGGGCCTTAGAGGCCAGCCCAGTTGCTGCTGGTGTTGGGCTGCATTGCTGCCGCTGGAGCTGGGCTCTCCCTTCCCCCCCCCCCCTTATTCCTTCTATTCACAATTTCCTCAAACAGAGAATAAGTGGGAAAAGCTCGAAGATAAAGTGAAGGCGTGAGAGAGATAGAGAATGTATCTGGAGTCCTTGCATTATGCACAATTTGAAAAAAAAATGGATTTGGCAAATATTATAGATAGAAAAATAATTCAAGTTCGAATTAAATTCAAACTTGAGCCATTTTGAACCCTACCAAAACAAGTCCAAAGGATCTGAAAATTGGAGGAGGTGGTCCTGGCACGGTCTAGAATTTATAGGGAAAGAATGGACATTAAAAGAGAAGGGGGAAAATGGGACTAGCAAAAGACAGGAAATAGAAGGAAAAGAGAAGGAGATGATGCATGGGACAAAGGCATGGGGAAAATATTTTGCAAGTGTGTCAAGGTAATTCCACACGAATGGAATATTTAATATAGCTCCCTACTATCAGGAGGGTATGTTATAAAGAGAAGTCACCATGTGACTTCCCTCGGTTTAAATGGACCAAAGATCCATGCAATTTATTTAGTTGAGATGCAAAAGATTTATGACATGATGCAATGCACACGATGCAAAGATGAATGCAACAAACCAACAACTCACACGACGAAAACCCGGAAACCACGGAAGGCATCTGAAGCTCCGGTCTTGGGGCGTCACAATAACCTATTAAAGTTGAAGAAGAAACTATTACTTATAATGTTGATCCTGTTATTCCTACTACTTATATTGAGAAACCACCTTTTCCTGTTAGGATAAAGGATCATGCTAAAGCTTCAACTATGGTTCCTAAGAGTTATACTTGAACACCTACACCCCCTGAAAAAATTAATGTTGAACCTAGTATTGCTATGGTTAAGGATCTCTTGGTTGATAATATTGATGGGCATGTTAATTATTTTTGTAATGCAGCTGCTAGAATTGCTAAACCCGATATTCAAGATAAACATAGACCAGTCATTGGCATTCCTGTTGTTTCTGTCAGAATAGGAGATCATTGTTATCATGGCTTATGTGATGTGGGTGCTAGTGTGAGTGCAATTCCTTTTACTTTATATCAAGAAATTATGAATGATATTGCACCTGCTGAGATAGAAGACATTGATGTTACTATTAAGCTTGCCAATAGAGATACCATATCACCAATTGGGATTGTTAGATATGTTGAAGTCTTGTGTGGGAAAATAAAATACCCTACTGATTTTCTTGTTATTGGTTCCCTGCAAGATGACTTTTGTCCCATTATATTTGGTAGACCTTTCTTGAATACTATTAATGCAAAGATAGACTATGAGAAAGAAATTGTTACTGTAAGTTTTGGGGATATGTCTCATCATTTTAATTTCTCTGAATTTCGTAGACAACCCCATGATAAGGAATTGCCTAGTAAGGATGAAATTATTGGTCTTGCTTCTATTGTTGTGCCTCCTACTAATCCTTTGGAACAATATTTGCTAGACCATGAAAATGATATGTTTATGAATGAAAGAAAGGAATTAGATGAAATATTCTTTAATCAATGGCATGTTTTGAAACACAACTTGCATGTTGATATCCTTGGAGATCCTCCTCCACCCAAGGGTGGTCCCTTGTTTGAGCTTAAACAATTACCTGATACTTTGAAGTATGCTTATCTTGATGAAAATAAGATATATCTTGTTATTATTAGTGCTAACCTTTCAAAGCATGAAGAAAAGAGATTATTGAAAACTCTGAAGAAGCATTGTGCCGCTATTGGATATACTCTTGATGATCTTAAGGGCATTATTCCCACTCTATGTCAACACAAAATTAATTTGGAGCCTGATGTTAAACTAGTTGTTTATCATCAACAAAGGTTAAATCCTAGGATGGAAGAAGTGGTAAGGAATGAAATACTAAAGCTCCTAGAGGTGGGTATAATTTACCATATTGCTGATAGTAGATGGGTAAGTCCTGCTCATTGTGTCCCTAAGAAGGGAGGTATTATTGTTGTTCCTAATGATAAGAATGAACTGATCCCACAAAGAATTGTTACAGGTTATAGAATGGTAATCGCAAATTGAACAAAGTTACTAGAAAAGATCATTACCCTCTACCTTTTATTGATCAAATGCTAGAAAGATTGTCCAAACATACGCATTTTTTGCTTTCTAGATGGTTATTCTGGTTTTTCTCAAATACATGTGTCAAAAGAGGATCAAGAAAATACCACTTTTGCTTTCCCTCTCGATAATTTTGCTCCAAACATACACATTTTACAAGGTTTTCATAAAGAGGGAGAATGCTAGCAGGTGGAATTATGGACTGGAAAAGGAGCAAATCTGAGAGACCTGTTCTGCACAACTCCAAAAGTCCTGAAACTTCATGGAGAATTATTTTTTAATATATAAAAAATATTGGGCAAAGAAATCACCTGAGGGGGCCCACCAGCTAGCCACAAGGGTGGCGACGCCCTACCCCTGAGCGCGCCCCCTGCCTTGGCGCCTACCTAGCAGGCCCCCGGTGCCCATCTTTTGCTATATGAAGTATTTTTACCTGGAAAAAAATCAAGAGGAAGCTTTCAGGACGAAGCGCCGCCGTCTCGAGGCGAAACTTGGGCAGAACTAATCTAGGGCTCCGGCGAAGCTGTTTTGCCAGGGAAACTTCCTCCTCGGAGGGGGAAATCGAAGCCATCGTCATCACCAATGATCCTCTCGTCGAGAGGGGGTCAATCTCCATCAACATCTTCACCAGCACCATCTCCTCTCAAACCCTAGTTCATCTCTTGTATCCGATCTTTGTCTCAAAACCTCAGATTGGTACATGTGGGTTGCTAGTAGTGTTGATTACTCCTTGTAGTTGATGCTAGTTGGTTTATTCGATGGAAGATCATATGTTCTGATTCTTAATGATAATTAATACTCCTCTGATTATGAACATGAATATGCTTTGTGAGTAGTTATGTTTGTTCCTGAGGACATGGGAGAAGTCTTATTTTAAGTAATCACGTGAATTTGGTATTCGTTCGATATTTTGATGAGATGTATGATGTATCTCCTCTAGTGGTGTTATGTGAACGTTGACTACATGATACTTCACCATGATTTGGGCCTAGGAGAAGGCATTGGGAAGTAATAACTAGATGATGGGTTGCTAGAGTGACAGAAGCTTAAACCCTAGTTTATGTGTTGCTTCGTAAGGGGCTGATTTGGATCCATATGTTTCATGCTATGGTTAGATTTATCTTAATTCTTATTTCATAGTCGTGGATGCTTGCGAGAGGGGTTAATCATAAGTGGGAGGCTTGTCCAAGGAAGGGCAGCACCCAAGCACTAGTCCACCCACATATCAAATTATCAACGAACGAACGTGAATCGTATGAGCATGATGAAAACTAGCTTGACAGTAATTCCCATGTGTCCTCGGGAGCGCTTTGCTTTATATAAGAGTTTGTCCAGGCATGTGCTTTGCTAAAAAAAGGATTGGGCCACCTTGTTGCACCTTAGTTACTTTTGTTACTTGTAACCCGTTACGGATTATCTTATCACACAACTATCTATTATCGATAATTTTCGTGTTTGCAGAGAATACCTTGCTGAAAACCTCTTGTCATTTCCTTCTACTCCTCGTTGGGTTCGACACTCTTACTTATTGAAAGGACTATGATAGATCCCCTATACTTGTGGGTCATCACGCGGCTTCTGCACAAGGCCAAAGTATGTGTCCGGAATAGGCTCGGATGGCCACAGGCTGACGCAGAGGTCCTTCAGGGCCAGCTCGGACATCCGATGCATCTGCATCGGCTGCTTCATTCGATCACTGACGAGGGGAGGACGCTCGGAGTCAGGAAACTGCGACCAAAAGAGCCGCTGCGTGGAGTCCTCCTCGCGGGTGGCATAGTGCCTCGCTGCGGCTGCCACATTCTTCAGGAGATCGGCGAAGACGCATGCGGAGCGCCAGACCCTCGTTAGCAGAGAAAACCTGTTGCCTCCGAACACACACTGCAGTAAGTATTGCTTACCATTCGCAATCTGCGCCGCCTGCCGAAGCTCCTCCCGGACACCTCAGGCGTCACTTCATGCCTCTTGGAGATCCTTCTCCACCTTGGACAGACAGGAGGATTGCTCCTCTCGCCCCTTCTCAAGGGCCTCAAGCTTCTCAGCGGCATCCTTGAGCTCCACTTGGACCTCAGTTACCCGAGATTCATGCTGCTTAGCAGCATGCTTGGCTTGCTCTAGCTCGGATACCGCCTTCTTTGCGGCTGCCCCCTTCTTGGCTTCCTCGGCCTCAGCTTTCTTCAGGGCCTCCTTCAAGCCTTCAAGCCCTCGACTTCGGTGGCAGCAGCTGTAATTTCATCAAGATTAAAAGGATCAGTAAATGGTCCGGCCGGTCATTATCTGGCAAGTACATATATTTTTATAGAGCTTACCTTGCGCCACATCAAGCCGCTTGTTGACAAGATCCAGCTCCTGATCGGAAAGTTTGAGTTTCCGATCCATCTCCTCTAACGCCGCGGCACTAGTAGCCACGGCCACGGAGGATGCCTGCGTTAACATTTGAAATATCGACATTATTAGACAACTAACATATTTCGATCCTCTGCGGGTCTCTTTGAGTTCCTAGAAGAGTCTCGTGGGCTGCTATGTACACGGCCTACCCGAACTAACAATTAAAACCGCATTACAAGGAAGGATCATTACTTGACTTACCTCAAAGCCTGTTAGAAGGCCTTGGACAGCGTCGTTCAGTCCAGATTAGACGGACCGAACTCTCTGCATAACCGCACTGATCAGAGTGCGGCGCCCTTCAATGATGGCGGAGTTGTTAACCAACTCCTGTAGTTTGTCCGGCCAGCCAGCCACCGCCCTCACGGAGGAGTCCAGCTCCAGCGTTAGCTTCCTGGCCCCCTCCCTGTTGGGAGGAGTCTATGCTGTCGAGGGCCTCGGGGGCTCAGGAGCAATCAATGGAGGGGGTCCAGATGGACCGGACTCTTTTCCCTCACCGTCCAGGAGGGACCCTCCCTCTTGGTCTTCGTTGACCAAGGCATTGACCTCGGTCATCACAACATCTACCTCCCTCTCCATGTTCGGAGGAGGAGTTCTTCAATACCGCACCTCCTCGGCCTCTTCGAGGACCAAGGGAGGTGCGGAATGCGCCATGGACCCGCTGTCCGCCAGCGCTGTGGGCGAAGACGTCCCTTCTGAGGTCTGCTCAGTAGGGCGCTCATGCTGGGGACTATAAATCCAAGGATTTAACTTCCAAACCAAAACAAACTGTTAAAATATGATAGTTGAAAATATGGACACATTACCTGCTGGCAGGGGCTTGACCCTGAGCTCCTTCTTGGGAGCTCCCCGGATGCCTCGGACTTCTCATCGTCCGAGCTGTCGGGTATGTCCAACTTTGGCTAGTGTCGTCTCTTCGGGGCCGGGGAAGGTTGGACCTGCTCGGCATCTTCGGACGCCGGCCTCTTTTTCGAGTGCGGAGAGGCACTCTCCTCTTCGTCCTCTTCCTCCTCGCCCCCATCCTGTACGGATGAGGCCGCGGTGTCTCCTGACCGGCTTCCCAAACGGAGCCGGCGGCGGAGGCCTTTCTTGGCCTCCTGGCCTTCTTGCTTCTTGTCCTTCTTGGCGGGTGGCTTGTACGGCACCACTACCAGCATCCTCTCCAGCTGCTCCTATCGGGGTGCCTCTGGCAGCGGCACTGGACCGCTGATCTTTTTGGCCTTGGCGAGCCAGCCCTGTAGGACCCGCGTAACAAGATTAAATCAGATCCTACAAAAAGTAAGTATCTGAACACTCCTCGAAGAAACATGCCGCTTACCTCCTTCGGGCGTTTTCCGGCATCGTAGTCGATGTCCTTCCCCTCTGCTGGCCACCCCTCATGGGGTTGGAATATTTGGCCACATATCTTGTCATGAGTTGTGCCGAAGAGGTGCCGCATAGTGGCCTGGTCTTCGGGATCATACTCCCACATAGGCTTGGCCCTCGCCTGTCAAGGAAGGAGCCCGCGGTTGAGCGTGATCCGGGAAACGTCGACCAACTTCACGCTGGTCTCTATCACGCTTTCCACGTGCTTTTGCAGCGCTTTGGTATCGGCAACACAACCCCAATCCGGACCCTTGTTGGTCCAAGAGGCCAATCGGGTGGGGGGTCCGGATCGGAATGCGGGGGCCGCTCCCCATGTGGCCTCCCTTGGCTCGGTGATGTAGAACCACTCCTTCTGCCACATACGGACAGTATCAACGATGTGGCCCTCCAGCCACTGGACCCAGGTCAATCTGCTGATCATAGCCCCTCCGCAATCTGCATGCTCCTTGCTGACCACTTTCGGCTTCACATTGAACACTTTCAGCCATAGGCTGAAGTGCGGCTCGACTCGGAGGAGCGCTTCCTAGACGACAATGAACGTCGAAATGTGGAGGAGGGAATTGTGGGGTAGATCGTGAAAATCTAGCCCGTAATAGAACATTAGCCCCCACACGAAGGGGTGCAAGGGGAAACCTAGTCCTCTAAGGAAATGAGGAAGAAAAACTACCCTCTCGCCCGGCCCGGGCGTCGGGATGATCTGGCCCTTTTCAGGGGCTCTGTGGGCGACGTTGGCCGGCAGGTAGTCGACCTCCTTCAACTTCAATATCTCCTTGTTGAAGACACATGAAGCTTCCCACTTCCCATTAGCGCCAGATCCGGCCATGGTCGAGGAAGGTGGAGTGGGATTGGCTATGAAAACAAGGAGAAAGGGGGCGCTGGAGCTCTGGAGATCTGTGTGTGCGGAAGGAAGGAGAAGGCGTGGGATATAAACTGTAGTGGCCACCCTTTATAGGCTATGGGCAGGCCAAAGATCCCTTTTTCACGTCGGTGGCTTCTCCACTTCCCGATATCTCCGCGACATTATGAAAGGGGGGAATCGAAATCATTAACCATATCCCCCAAAAAGCGGGACACGATCTCCACCCCGAATGGACGTGTCAAGCATGGCGTCAGCCTCGAGCCGCGTATCGAGAAACAGTAACTGCCCGGCTTTATGGCTGGGAGCGACTCTTTGTTAAAGGAGGAAAGGTTGTCAGATAAAGGCATTATCCGCACTCAAATAGAATCTTTTATTATTACCTTTGGTATTGAGAGAAACAGTTGTGCCGGGCTCCGAACATCACGTGGCACCGAACAGGGAAGATCTGCTGAAGAACTCACCTTGCAAGCCGAATACAGTTATCAGAGCAGATGTCGGACACAAGTTTTGGCGGTGAAGGCAAGTTCGGGGGCTACTCATGGAGTCATGGACTAAGGGGTCCTCGGGGCAACGGCCCATTGTATATGGGCCGGACTGGTGGAGCCGTACTATGGCAGGATTTCTTTGAAGCCATGGAGTATCCTCCAAGTCATGAAGGCGCAAGATATCTTTTATTCCTGATATGTAATCTATCTTTAGTAACCCTAGCCCTATCGGTGTCTATATAAACCGAAGGGTGTAGTCATTGGGGGAGAGCAATCTTCATCCCCTGTAGCCTAGGGTTTGCTCATACTGATCTCGAGGTAGATCAACCCTGTAACACATATATCGAATACAATCAAGCAGGAGTAGGGTTTTACCTCTTAGAGAGGGCCCGAACCTGGGTAAATACAGTGTCCCTCATCTCCTATTACCATCGATCCTAGCTCCACAGTCCAGGACCCCCTACCCCAAGGTCTGTCGGTTTTGACACCGACAATGAGCTTCTCCCATCTTATTCTGATATTATATAGTTTAGTCCACATATACTACCCCATTTCTTTGATACCGATGAATATGTAGTGTAGATCTGGTGTAAGTCTTGCGAGTACTTTGGATGAGTACTCACGGTTGCTTTGCAACCCCTTTTCCCTTTGATCTGGATGTTCGCAATAGATGATGGCGTCGCAGATGGAGGTCCCCCCCAGCGGAGCATACTACATGGAAACCGACAACCAGGAGTAGTCCGGAGGTCCCAGACAGGAGGCCTCGCCTTTCGATCTAGTGGCATTGTTTTGCTTAGCCTTCTTAAGGCAAACTTGTCTAACTATGTCTCTACTCAGATACTATTTGCTTTGATTACTTATGTATTCGGGTCCTCCTGGCCCCTAGCTTGTAATATAAAGATTTATCTTTATCCTTTGTGTTGTAGAGTTCTGTTGTGATCTCTTCCCGTGAGTCTTTGATCTTGATCGTTCATGTTTGTGTGTATGATTAGTACATGATTAAATCGGGGGCGTCACACACGTGTTGTGAAAAACATGTTGTGAAAAAGTTCATGAATTTTAAAAATGTTTCCAAATTTGGAAAAGTTCATGAATGACAAAAAGTTCACAAATTTGTAAAGAGTTTGCCAATTTGAAAAGTTCACCAATTTAAAAAATGTTCACAAACATTGAAAAATTCCACAAATTATAAAAAAATTGTGAACTTCTAAAATAGTTCATGAATTTGGAAAAAGTTCAAGAATATAAAAAAGATCAAGATTGTTTTAAAAAAAGTGCAAACATTTGGAAAATTTCATGAATAGGAAAAAACTCACTAAAAAAGTTGGTAAAAGTGATAAACTTCAGATATTTGAAAAAACTTCATGAACTACAGTTCACTAAAAGAAGTTAGTAGAACTGAAAAAATTCATGGATTTGAAAAGAGATCATGAAATTTGAAAAAGTGCATAATTTGAGAAAAGTTCATGAATTTGTAAAAACTTTTCAAATTTTTAAATAGTTCCCAAAACCAGGCTGGAAACCTTCCAGAAGCATCCTAAACCCCACACGAAACTTCCCGCTCACTAGGTTACATGGGCCGACATGTTCGGATCGAGTGTGTGCGATGTACTAAAACCGGCACATTTTGCTAAAAAAAACTAAAACCGACACTTAAGGTGCCATATAGGAGTTGGCTCTATTTTGCCGATAGCGCGATGTCTCGCCTCTAGCGAGGCCTAGCGTGCTCTTGCGTAAGGGAAACCCTAAATGGGCCGACACAACCGTGTGGGAGGCCTTGTCCTGGTTTATCTTTTTGAACTGCCTCTTCACCGAAGTCTTTGGAGTATTTTTCAAGCAGAGAATACTACCACGAAGAAGGTGTTTATAAGAGATTTCATTGTAATTCTTGGTCATAGAAGTTACTTTGTATTTTCTTGGATCTTCGGTACAAATCAGTGTACCTGTAATTGTTATGATTAATAAAGTTACACGTGTTTCTCGCAAAAATAAAACAAAATCTTTTTTGCTGTTTTTTTTTCATGTTTTATGTTTTTTCTTTCTTTTGCACTTCCAAATATTCTTAATAAATATATTAGAAAAAAACACTTTAAATAAAAAAAAATCAAAAAAATTAACCAGGCATTTAAAAAGTGTTAATTGCGTATAAAAGAAAATGTTTCTCATTTCATCGAAAATGTATACAAAAAGAATACATTATGAGTGTAAAAAGATGATCACATACTCCCTCCGTCCAAAAAAGCTTGTCCCTCAAATGGATGTATCTAGCACCAAGTTAGTGATAGATAAATCCATTTAAGGAACAAGATTTTCCGGACGGAGGGAGTATTTAATAAAATGGTAACAGAGTAATATAGAAATATTAATTAAGTATTCTAAAAATGTTAAATTTGTATAGAAAAATGTTGACCATGTAATAAAAAATGTCAAACTTGCATTTGGTAAATTTTAATCAAGCATTTGAAAATGTGAAATGTGTATGGAAAAAAGTTGTTGACCATGTATTAAAAAAATTAATCTAGTATTTGAAAAATGTTAATCAAGCATTTGAAAAATGTTAAAATATATATATATATATATATATATATATATATATATATATATATATAATGTGGATCATGTATTCAAAATGCGTTAACCAAGCATTTTGAGAAAAGTTAAATGTGAATAAAGAAAATATTTCTCATGTTTACCAAACATGTTTGATATGAAAATGTTAATTATTTATTTGCAAAAATATAACCTATATATGAAAAGGTTTGTGATTTTACAGAAAAATGTACTATGTGAATGAAAATAGAAGGCATAAAAATATTAATCATGTATTTGAAAAATGTTAAACATCTATACATAAAATGATCTTGATGTATACAATAAATGCACAATGTTTATGAAAAAGTAGGCATAAAAAATAATGTTACTCATGTATTCGGAAAATGTTAACCATGTGAATATAAAGTATTCCTTAAAAAATGTGCCATGTTTATGAAAAAAATTAGACCTAAAAATTATTTGTTTAAAAAAATGTTAATCATGTATTTCCGAAAATGTTCAATGTGTACATAAAAGATACTCCATATGTATGAAAAAATTTAAAAATGTGTATGGATAAAGTAAAAATAAAAACCAAATTTCAAAAAATGTTAATGATCTATTTAGAAACTGTTAAACATGTATTCAACAAATGCTCCTGTTTATACGAAAAATGCACAGATACAAATTTAGAAAATCATTAAAACTGGAAACGTATAACAAAGTAACAAAGAAAACCAAAGAAAGAAAAGCAAAAAAACTAGTGAAACCCAATAAAGAAACATAGAAAATGAAGAAAAAATAGAAAGGAAACAAGAAAAAACAGTTAAAATCATGAAAGAAATAAAGAAAACCGTAAAGATAGAAAAAACAAAGCAAAAAAAGAAAAAGAAAAACCAGTGGAAACGCGAAAAAATCATCAGAAAAAGGAAAACCCAGAGAAGATAAAAAAACCTCAAAGGAAACAAAAACCAAAGAGAGCCAAAAAAGAAACAAGAAAACAGATTGTAAAAACGGAAGGAAAGAAAAAAGAAAAAACTAGAAGAAAATCGGACCGAACTAAGTGTAGCTTTTTTTAACACTTCCAAAAGAACGAGCCTCCCAAATGAACGAGGGAACTCGCGAGCGGGCAGAGGGAGGACATGAACTGGGCCGGTCCAGTTAATATTGCAATGCAAAAATTTCTTCTGGCCAGCGTGCTATAGAACTCGCTGTAAGCGAGTTATAGAGTACGCGCTATTTGCCGCCTTAGGCTCTGGTGACCAAGCCAGGGGGAGCTCCTAATTGGCGCTTTAAGCCTCGCCAAGCTAAACCGGCACGCACGCGAGGTGCCTAGCGGGCCCGCCCATCAACATGCTGGAAAAACAAACGCGAAGAAAAATTCTGCGCTCACAAAGAATCAGACACGGCACATGTCGAGTAACAACCAGCCATGGCAACCAGTAGACCAGACACAACTTGTTAGTTATCTATCTATACCTACTAATAAAGAGGCTATTGCTTCTTATCACCGTAATTTCCTCTATTTTTGGTCCGTCCACCTTGCTCATATTATATTTTCTTTATGGGCAGCGATCTGCCCCGGCGCACCGGCGCAACGGTTCGGCCGGTCGAGCCCGAGCCGTTCGATGCGGTTAGCGCGAACCGTTAGATCTGCGCGCGAGTGTGTACCGAGCCAACCGTTGCAGCAAAAAAAACACGTTTTGTTGCAACTGTTGTACAAACAGCCACAACGAGAAAAACAGGGGAGCTGGATCCCCCGCGTCTGCCCGTCCCCGATCCGCGGCGGCGGCGGCCGGATCCGCCTGTTTTAATTTCCCCACGGCTGAATCACGTCCAGGAGGGGCTTCCCCATCTATCAAGCGGCCTTGGAATTGCTTCAACCATGTCTTACATCCGTAATGACCTCCTTGCCTCCATGGATTTGGGCTCGAGCTCCACTGTCGTTCATGGCCGAAGTCCCCTGAGGCGGCAAGGCCCTGGTGGTAGTGGACCGGTGCTGCAACGGTACTACAACCCTGGTGTGGTCTACCAAGATGCAGCACGGCATGGCCGGGATGAAATTGATCTGGTATGATTTCCCAATTGCAACCCTAGATCCTTTTGTTCACAAAAAAATGTTGCAACCTTTGATTTCAATTGATGAGCATGATATTAAAAAGAGATGTTCTCAACGTACTTGTGTTTGATTTTTGTGTATTGTTTGTGATATGTTGTCAATTAATGGTAGCATCTTCCTGCTGTCTGCTAGTAAAATGTTACAAGTATGTGTTGCACTTGCTACGTGCTACTTGCTGGATGTTACATGTTACATCCTAAAATGCTGCATGCAGGAGTTGTTTTGGAATTCTGATTGACATGCTGCATCCACTTTTTTTGTTCGCGTTTTTTGCATGTTTTTTGATGCAGCAAAAAAGAAATGACTTGGGTGCTGATTTTGTTGCAGAATATTGCTGTGGAGCCATCGATTTTCCTTGATGATGATATGCAAAATGTTGCGCATGAAGAAGAAGATGATGGCATTGATCTGAATGATACTCCGGGACATGATAGTGACGATTCCTTGCAGCTGAACACGGATGGTGCAGCTCCAAACCATTGCAATGCCCGTGTGACCGGTGACAATGCCAATGGAAATGCTGCAACACTTGTTGATGAACCAGACGAAGATATATCATCACAGCCAGTTGTCCCTTTTGTTGGAATGATTTTTGACAATGTTGAAGAAGCTCAGCGTGTTTACAATGAATATGCTTCGAAGATGGGCTTTGGAACTCGCATTGTGACGTCAAAGCATAGTAGGAAAAATAGCTTAGAACAGAAGCGCATCCTAATCTATAGAGTTTTTGAGTGCATACACTCACGGAAAGATCCTTCTAAGAATGTTGGTGGAAGCATTTCTGACGGGGCTGCAACAAATCAAAGTGATGATGTTGATATGAGCTATGCTAGTAATAAAAAATCTCCAAGCAAACAAGCTGGCAGCTATATGGATGTGAGCGACAAGAGGCGAAGAAACCGGTTGGAGCGGTATGATTGCAAGGCTCGTATGGGTGTTAGCCTCAAAGAAGGTAGCTGGGTTGTGACAGTTTTTGAGGCCGATCACACACACCAGCTGATGTTGCAAAGGGGGCGTCGAAGATTTTGCCGCTCTCACAGAAAGATCCCCGATGCAGACATGCAATACATCACTTCGCTGCACTATCGCAACATATCAACGGCTAATATGATGGGCTTGCTTGGAGATGCACGATGTTGCGATCCTAGGAGTTTGCCGTATGTGAAGACTGATGTGACAAATGCAAGAGCAAAGCTGCGAAGGGGCCTGTCAGAGCGTGATTTGGAGCTGACAATCGAGTACTTTGAGAGAAGACAAGTGGAGAATCCCAACTTCTTTTTCTCGAAGCTAGAAGAAGATGGAGCTGTTAGAGCACTTTTCTGGGTTGATGGGAGAACAAGGGCCTTGTATCCAAAGTATAAAGATTGTGTGTTTTTCGACACCACATTCTGCACCAATCGCTACAACTTGCCCTTTGCTCCGATTGTTGGCATTAACAACCACACACATACTGTTTGCTTGGGGTGCGCTTTGTTGCCTGATGAGACCATCAAAACTTTCAAGTGGGTCTTCCAGCAATGGGTGTTGGCAATGAATAACGAGCATCCATTGAACATTATGACTGATCAAGACCAGGCAATGGCTAAAGCCATCTCAATGGTATTTCCACATTCAACACACAGATGTTGCAAGTGGCACGTCTTCCGGGTTGCAAGGACGAAACTAGGGAAGATGTTGGGCAAGGATGAGCCTTTTGCTGAAGCATTCTATGGTTGCATCAATGATTCCGATACCGTTGAGGAGTTTGAAGAACGATGGAAGCAGATGGTCGAGTCATTTGGTGTGACTGATAAGAAACACCTGAAGAACATGTGGGACAGCAGGGAGATGTGGGCTCCTGTGTACTTTAGGAATAAGTTCTTCCCATTCACAGGAACAACCGGGCGGTCCGAGGGCCTGAATTCCTACTTCAAGACTTTAAATCATCATGGAGACTCGGTTTGGACATTTGTCCAGCAGTTTGAGCTTTGCCAGGAACTAATGCTTGATCGTGAAGACAATGCTGGCTTCATCAATGAAACGGCGAGGCCTCCGCTCTGGGGCAAGTAAGTCCAAAGTCATGTAGCATTTTTTTAGTTTTCCAGCACAGTGTGGTTGCAGCATTTCTTTGAAACATATGTAGAAATTATTATTGATGTTGGAAGCTTTTTTTGTTTGCAGCTACAACATTGAAAAGCAAGCTGCAGATTTCTATACCAGAGAGGTATTTTCCAAGTTTCAGAAACTATTGGCTAAATCAACAGGTTATGGTCTGCAATATCAGCTGCAAGGGGATGTCATCTGGTTTCTCCTTGTTGCAAACTATGGCGGCAACCCAAAAGTGTACACGGTGCGTGTTGCTCCTAAAGATCAGGCATACATGTGCACCTGCAACATGTTTGAGATGTGTGGGCTGATCTGCCCACATATCATCCGTGTCATGGTGCACCTGAATGTGCAAATGATACCTGCGACTTACATGCTTCCAAGATGGTCTAAGAGAGAAACCGACCTTGCGCCTGAACCGGGCGATGGGCATAGAGCTATGCATTTCGGCGTCCCCACGACAAACACCCTAAAGTTTAACTCTCTATGCCGGAAGTTTGGGAAACTCGCTTCTGATGCTTGCTTCAATGATGAAGCTTATAGTTTTGTCTCTGGGCTAATTGATCAGGGCAGTGTTGGGGTTGCTGCAATAAAAGCTAGAGCAACTGATGGGTTTGCATGAGACGAAGAAGACCAAGGTCATGCAGGACATGAACAAGTCTCAGGAGGTCCAAGTACAGGTCAGCGGGATCCACCCCCCGTAGGACTGCGGAACCCACCAAAGTCTGCAAAGAAGGGGAGGCCAAAGGAGAAAGAGAAGCACAGGAAACCACTAATTGAGATTCGAGAAGATGAAATGAAGAAGAAAGCAAAGAAGGACGCGGCGAAAACGAAGAAAGCTCCAAAGCCAAGGGAAAAGAAGACTCCATGAAAATATTGTGAAGATGAAGATCACAACGTGAAGGATTGCCAACTCCTTGCAGCTTTTCTTGCTATGAGTGCGAGCGCGAAAGCTCCGGGTGTCGAAACAATCCTTACACTTTAGGATATTTTCGTGAGGTAAAAATGATGAATTGCCTTGTAACACCCCATGACTTATGATAATAAGTTGTGTTGACTAGCTGTGAATGTTTGTTTTGTGGGATTGCAACATATTACTACCTGCGTGGTTTGAAAAAAGCAGAATGTTGCTTTTTACAAGAGTTGTTTTTAAATAAATTCTTATTGTTATATGTTTGTGAGAGCTTACTTTTTGTAGTATGATGGTGCCAAAAGTAGAATTAAAAAAAAGCAGAATGTGGGTTTTTTCTTATTTATTTTTTTAAAAAATAGTACTCAATGGTTGTTGTAACCACAGCTTGATCCATGCTTAAAAAGAACATGTTTTAAGCTTTTGAAAAGCATGGTTGAAGTTTTTGAAAAACATGGTTGAATCTTTTTGAAAATATGGTTGAAGCTTTTAGGAAACATGTTTGAAGCTTCAAGAAAACATGTTTATAAGATTTCTGGAAAGCATGGTTGCAGCTTTTTAACAACATGGTTGAAGCTTCTGTAAACAAGGTTGCAACTTTTAGGAAACATGGTTGAAGCTTTTGAAAACTTGGTTGTAACTTTTTCAAAGTATGGTTGAAACTTTTTCAAAATATGGTTGCAGCTTTTAGGAAACATGGTTGAAGCTTTTTGTAAACATGGTTGAAGCTTTTTAAAACATGGTTGAAGCAAAATAACAAGTTTGAAAAGGAAAAAGCCTTGAATGATTTAAAGTGTTGATTTAGCTGTATAGCAAAAGTTGGGAAAGGAAGCATATTTACATTATGCTTCCAGCAAAAATATTGTAGGGATGTAGCTAATTTGCAGGTAAAAAAATATATTTTGGCTCTGCAACAAATCTAATAGAAGGTTGTAGCTATTTCCTATGAGATTCCAGCAATATAAGTGTGTGACAAAAAGTAGCATTCACATATTATTTTTTAGAAAATATGTTTTGAGGGGGAAAATGCACAGAGATTCCCTTGAAACTTCAATGGATGAAGTTTGAAATATTTTCATATTTCAGAACCAGTGAAACAAAAAACAATTGTCACCGCATGATCATGTTGGCAAACAGAAGAACGCATCCATTAAAAACATAAGTGCATCATCCAAATATCAAGTTATCATCGGTTTACATACCAAAAGGACACATGTTTACTGGAGGTATCAACAGTTTACATACGAACGCGCACTACTCTAATCCTATCAGAACGCTACCACCTCAGACATGATCTAGACCTAACGAAGAAACAAGCTTGTTCGTCTTGAACCTTCCAGAAAATCAAGCCGCCAACTCATCGTTGAACGCCCGCTCCTTTGGGGCGTTGTTCATTGGGTGGCTGAAAAGGTTGTATGCCACATCGATGCGGTATCGCGCCATGTCTTCCTGTAAAAAATGAATACAAAAAGTAAGCAAGTATGATACTAGTTATTCTTGTGTTGCATGAGTGATGAATGCAAAAAGTTCACATCCATCCACCGCAAAAAATTGATATGGATGTAGCAAAATTATGATATGGATGAAGCAAAAGCAGAATGTAGTTGTAGCAAACTAGACATATGGATGTAGCTAAAAAAGCCTAGTAGGTACAAACTTGAACCACATATGAAGCAACAACAAAACATGGTATTCTTTTGTTGCATGAGTATTGAAAACAAAGAAAGTAGATTGTAACAAAATGACAAGACAAAAAATTAAAAATGTGTACCTGCTTGAACTCTCTCATTGACTTCCCATCATAGTTCTCCACATACTTGAGCCCAAAAAAACCATAATCACATCTGTGAGATAATAAAAAGTTCTCCATCATACTTCCCATGCGTAGTTGAAAAAACAAAATGTTGAAATGGAACACATGATTGAAGCAAAATTCAAAAAGAAAACTCACAGGGTATCTTGCTTTGGGTAATTCTCTAGGTCAACATGGGCGAAGGATCCAACATTGACATTGAATTCGCTGCACTCTTGTGCGAGGGTTGCAAAGTTTGTGATCTAGCACCGAAAACACACACAAAATTTTCAAAAATAAAATGAGGTGTGTAAAGATGACAACAGGGCATTTATGTAGATGAATCAGAAGGCTAAACAGAAAAAATTAGAGAGCATGAGCATACCAGGTTATTGGCTTGCTTCTTCAAAGGAGATTGTTTTCCTTTTGAATGGATTGAGTCAAATACATTCCACTGCTTGTGAAGCAAGTTTGCGCAAACAACTATCCAATGGCGATCATGAACAATTGTGAAAAAGAGCTGCAAAAAACAAAAGAAAGGCGAAAAGGTACTCAGAACATGTAAAAAATGTTACAGCCGCGTCACATCATTGGATCATATTTGGAAGTTATTTGTGGTGTGGAACAAAAGAAAGCTTCGTGAAACTTACGAGGTCAAACTTTTGAACCTTGAACACTTTCATAGCCCTTTCAAGCTCAGCCATGAGTTTTGCTGGTTGGAAAGTTGATGGGTCTTGTTTTAGTAGGATCTACTTGAAAGATACAACAAAATGGTTAGTGTGTGTTGCAACGAAAATGTGAAAAGAAAGAAAAGAATGAAGCATTGCTTGTTTTTACAAAAACTTACCCCCCCGTGGACTGAGAAAATGTATTTCTTCAGCTCCGGTTCTTTTGCTGCACAGGATGCAATGTTGTTCATCTCGATACATAGTGACATGACCTCATCATTCATATCCCCGCGAGGCTTGAAGCATACAAGGAATTTCTTGTATCCAATGTAAAATCCACCTAGCTTGATGAAAGGTGTCCTGTTACCATAGATGCAACCGAATGAATCATTTGTTTCGAGCAGAAAAAATAAAAAATAAAAAGCAAAAACAGATAAGGCTTAGGTAGCTCACACTTGTTCATTGGATTGTGATTTCCTCAATGGTTTCCCGTGTTTTACAAACCTCTCATACATTTCTGCAGCCTTGTCGACCTTTTGCTTCTTTGCCTTGGTATTTTTTATGGCTGGAACTTTGGCCATCCTCTTCTTCCTAGTGTTCTTGTCATGTGTGCTAGGGCCACTGCTTGCATCAGCAAAATGCTCTTCTGTAGCGACCATCTTAGCAGCTGTAGCAAAAAAATACAAATGGATGAGTTTGCAAGATATTGTACAAAAAGAATTTGCTGGAATCACACAATTGTGAAAAAATGATATGGAGAAAAACAAAAAGAAATGATGCAAGATGAAGAAAGCATACTTGGGATGTCATCATCGTCTGAAACAGGAAACACGGGGATGTTTGCATAGATGGGACTGACTGTGCTCTTCTTAATTATAGGCTCATCTGTGGAATGCATCATCTCATAGTCTTCGGAGCCCTTTGGGAACAACTCACAGGATGGCTCGTCGTCCCAAATGCCGGCTGTCGCACTCCTGGGTGCATCATAGAAGAGTGGGGGGCTGTGAGGTGAGGCGTTGTCTTCCATCTCGAAACTCACTCTTTGTTGCTCACGAGTTTCCGCAGCCTCTGTTGCAACTTCTAGGTTCAATCCGGTGACTTCATCCTTGTTGATGCTAGGTGTTGTACCTTGAGCTTGAGCTTGAGCACCAATGTCGGCATTTGCAGCTTTAGCATCATTCTCTTTTCCGCGACATTCGTCCATGATAGGTGCTTCAAAGGAAAAGTTGGGCTCATTGGTAGCTGTGATGGCATCTCCAACATCACGAAGGAGAGCGGCCATCCGGTTGCACTGCAATTCCTTTAAACACTGTCCAAACTTGCCTACTACACCATCCACCTATGCTACAAAAATACCCTTGTGATTGTCGTATAGCATTTGAAACTGAGTTGGTACCTACAAGAAAGCAAGTGGCCAACATTTTTAGTGACAAGTAAATCCAGATTTTGAGAAGTAGGTGTGCTGCTATGTCACTATGTATCAAATAAACAGTGTGATTGCAGCAATTTACTATCATGGATGAAGCATAAAAAACAAATGGTCTATACCTCTAGGTAGCAAATTATGGATATGGATGTAGCAAAATTATGACATGTTTGAAACAAAAACATAATGTAGTTGTAGCACACTAGACATATGGATGCAGTAAAAAAAGCCTAGTAGGTATGAACTTAAACCACATATGAAGCAAAAACAGAACATGGTTGTAGCACATCAGAATGAGGGATGCAGCAAACAAAATATACACTTGCAACTGGGTATAGTAAATAATGCAAAGCCAAAGGCAAAACAGGAAATGAATACAAAGAAAAAGAAAGTGTAGATGGGGGGAAAGTACCCTTAGATCCTGCATGCTAGGGAATGATTGCTGCAGCCAATCGTTGAGCGAGGATGATAGGTGTGGTTCAGCTTCAACATTTTGTTGAGCCTCGTTTGATTGAGAGTCCTTTGCTGGAATTTCAGCACCTTGAATTTGGCTTCCTTGGCCACTAGTTCCTTGGCCACTAGGTTCTTCAGCACCAACTCCCTGCCCACTGGCTGCTTCAGCACCAACTTCCTGTCCCGCGAGTTGTACTGCATAGGGGGTGTTGCACAAACTCCATATCTCGGAAAACAAAACATGAGTGGCGGAAATAAGAAGGCTGCCATAACCTAAATGGAAAAGCAAAGATTGCTACATGCAAATTCAGTGAGCAAAAAACAGGGGGGGTCTTAATACTCCATTGGCAAAGGAAAGTACATAGGCGGGATGTAGCAAAATTACTTAGGTGTGTTTCCCGTAGAAAGGTTGGACAAGAGTGAGCTTGTTCTTGTCAACTTTATCCAACCAATCAAAATCCTTTTGACAAACAAAACATCTCCTTGGCACGGAATAATCAATGGCATGCTCATTTGGGAGGCCGGCCGGAATATCAATATGATCCATGTATATGATCTGCATAGAATGGAAAAGGACATTAGCCAACAAAAACATAAATGCGAGCTATAGAAATGTATAAAAGGTTTCATGCAGCAAAGAAAAAAATGCATGTATTTCATTTTGTTGCGTTGCATACCGCTAACATGGGAAGGCATGAAGCGATCTGAAACTCCGCTACTTTTTCTGTATTTGCTTGCATCCTCTTCTTCTTTTGAAAGACTCCAACCTCCTCCATCGCTCGTGCCAACAAGTGCTCATCCCAAGCGAATTCATGCACCAAAGACATATCTTCCAAGGAAGCTAGATACTCGAGATTCACCATATTGCCAGTGCCTGGGCACAAAACTGTTGCCAACGCAAGGAGTGTCCAAGTCCTATTTATCATAACCACGTCCTCATCGCTGCAACTGGTGAGCAACTTTACAACATGGGCGATTGGAGCCCTGTTCCCCTCCTTGTAGATGCTGCGAAGATCATGTTCATCACTCTTCTTAAGAAGCTTCACGGGTCTATCACCGGATGGCACGTTGAAAATCCTTTTCACCATGAGCTTGCTGAAGGTGATGGACTTGTTCTTGTGTTTGAACTCAGAGAGTATGTGATTCGTGTTCATCACAACAAACTCAATGAGCTCATGGGGCACCTTGAAAGACCGGATGTCCAACAAGTCTCCAAACGGTCCCTCCCTTATGATTCTCTGTTTTTCTGGTGATACTTGCTTCCCAATCTCAGCCAGCCTTTTTGAGTTAAACCTTGACTTAAAGCCACATAGATTGCCTTTCTTCTTGGTCTTCTTCTTAACCTTCTTACTCCCTTCATTCTCACCAGTGGTGCCTGCGACATCTACAAAAAGGAAAAAAAACAAGTCAATAAAACCCTAAAACTGCATCATCAGTAACTAGGAAAAAACATACAAGAACACCTAAAAAATCTGTAAAACATAAGAAACATACAAGCACACATAAAAAATGTACAGAATAAAACATGTCCTTCAGTTAGCACATCATTTGGGCTATGTTTGTTTCGCTTCAGCATTAGGGTCATGTTTGTTTCACTTCAGCCTTAACTAAGAATTTTGTGAAAAATAATATTTAACAAAATTACTACATGTGATGATCAGGTATTTTGACCATAACTGCCATTAGCCAATTTGGGGAGACAGTCCTATTATTACTAGCATTGGCTGTAACTTGTAAGTGTCATATTGCGTTGTCCCTACCATGTCTAGTTTAGTCCCACTATTCTCTGAAGTTTGAGTAGTGACTGGGAAATATGAATAAGCTGCATTGATTAGTAAAGCATCTAGTTCATATGCTAATGTTCAACTTAGTAACATATACAAATGTAACCTTCAACGAACTAATTATTTCTACTAATCATTAGTGACCCAGAAATGTTAACACGAGACCATCAGACCGGATAATGACTACTCAAGAAAGTGTGATGCAACAATGTAAAATCCATATAACTGTCTGCTGATGAAATAAGCAAAGCCATATATACCTGGATAAATAATCTGAAATCAGATGGTTTAGCACTGGCATTACACAAACCAATGACGACAACCCATGGCAGCAGTAAGCAACACTCACAGATACAATACAGCCAGGTTGATCATTGACATAATGCAGGCACTCCAAAGTAAGCAAATCAACATGGATCATTGCAAGAACAACATGTCCTTCACTTAGCACAGCATTAGGGCCATATTTGTTTCACTTCAGCCTTAGAGAGGAAAAAATCTTGCAGGTACCAAGTACTACTCCAATGTACATGGAGTAATAATTATTCATGTTTGCTAGGTACTAGTACTACTACTACAATGGTCTGAAATTAGTACGTCCCTCCCTGACACCCTGTGGCAGTAAATCTCATCATCACGGTGATCTAGCAAAATGATTGGGCACAGCGTGCACACCCAGTACAGCTACAGTCTTACAGAGTAGTAGCACCAGTACTATCGACGGAGAAATGCGATGGACGGACAAACAACAACCTGTCACTTGTCACCAGAAATCTCCCACCGAACGCGGGGAGCTTGACACTCTGTCCTGTTGAACGATTCAAAGGGACTTTCCTCCAGATTTTAAGAAATGGAAGCACCAAACGCGTGCGCGCAAAGCCAACACGCAGCCTGGTTCCGGCCGCTTCCAGCTCACTCCGTCCCCTTGGCGCCGTGATGGAACACAGCTCAGGACAGGAAACATCGAATTTCCCCGAACAAGACGAGATCCAACCCTAATCCCAATCCCATCCCAAATCCCTCTTGAACACAAGATTCAAATCCTTCAAATCCACCACCCCGCCCCCTCCATCTGCCCGCGGGAACACCACCCGCCCCCTCCCTCTGCCCACGGGAACACCACCCCGCCCCCTCCCTCGACCCGCGGGAACACCACCCCGTCCCCGTCCACGCCGGCGCCGGCGCCGGCCCGCGGGAACACAAACGACTCGCCCGCATCATAACCCGCCCTAACCCTAAAGCCAACGGGGAAGGGGGAGACAACAACGAAAAGGGAGAGCAGGAGGGGAGAGTTACCATCCGGGGAAGCCATAGACCGCCGGAGAATCGAGATCCGCCCTGGGCCGCCGCCGCCGCTCCTGATCTGCCAGCGCCAACAAGCCCGTCGCCCGCCGGTCGCCCTGCCTCCTCGCACCGAAATGACGACCCCGTGCGGTTGCAGCAAAAACTGGGGAAGGGATAACCCGTGCGAGTTAAAAAAAACATGGGTCTGTGGTGACACGTGGCGCAGACAATGTCCCTTGGATCAAAAGAGATCCAACGCACGGAGCGCGACCGGCGCCCCGGCCACAAACACTTCCCTTTCTTTATCCGATGTGGTACTAATCTATATAGTTGCCCATACATCAAAAACATCACGTTTGCTGCGTTCCTACCACACTTGGGCCTGCAGATGGTTGTGGGCCGCACACAGTTGGTTGGTGTGGGCCAAACAAAAAAACATAGGGTTGTGGTTTCGAACTCCAGATCTCAGCGGGCATCTTGATGGCTGCTGCCACATGGGCTATGCAATAGCAATGTAAAATAGTTGATTCATTGTACAATTTAATGATCCCACATCGGTCATATTTACAGAAACTTACCAACTTATATACGTAGATGAATTGCCTGATCATCAGCGAGCCACGTGGAGAAGAGGGTAAAGTGAAAATTTCATCCTGTAATAATAAGGAAGGAAAGCAAGAAAATAAAGAAGGAAAGGAGGGATTCGGAATTTAATGCCGAAAAATAAAGGTGGAAAGGAGGGATTCAGAATTTAATGCTCAAAAATAAAGAAGGAAAGGAGGGATTTAGTTTGATAGAGAAAAATAAGAAAGTGGAAACTTACCCTATAATGAGGGGGTTGATAGAGAAAAAAAAAGAAAATTGGGAAGCCAGCCATCCCGTAATGAGGAAGGAAACAGAATAAAGAAGGAAAAGAGGGATTTCAGATTTGACTGAAAAAAAGGAAAGCTGGAAGCTACCCCAGAAAAATAGAGAAAAATAGAAAAAAAATAGGGAAGTGGGAAGAAGGAAAGAAAGAAAAGAGCCGGTGTGTAGTTTTTTCCCCATCCTGCGCGTCCCAGTCTGTTCTCTAAATCATAATAAAAAATATTTATTTGTTGTTGAACATGTACAATATTTTTCTCAGAATAATAATAACGAAAAAGGGAGCCCCGTTTAAAAATGGGTGGTTGATTGCTGCTTTAAACAACAGAATTCTAAAATGCGCATATTTTTTCTTTTTTGATAAGGAGGATAACCCCCGGCCTCTGCATCTCTTGATCTAAAATGCGCATATATGAACGGGATTGTAGACCCGCATGCAACGATTGATTTATAACATAAGGGCAATCCTTCCGTCTAATAATATATTTACGTCAATTCTTTCTCCCGATGAAAACATGTTCTACAAGTTTGACAAAAGTTTTCTTCATACTTGAAGCAAATTTCAATATCTTCATGTCATAGGAGCCGTAGTTTTCAGGTCATCAACACACCTGACACAAGTAACTTTAACTTGCGAAAAGCAAGAAAACCTAACAACTTTTGTAAGTTTGATAAAGTTTTCCTGCAGAAAAAAAAGAATCTAGATATTTGTATTCTTACTTTCAGTGAAACAACTACATTTCACAATGATACTAGGAATGAGAGTAATCTTATTTGTGACCTTTGTTTGAGTTGAATACAGAAGGTGGCACATAGTGGCATGTGATGCAGGTTTTGTTTATTTTTCTGCCTGACACCAAAGTACAAAGAGTTGGCCGAGAGCCCCTGTTGTGTGCGACACAAACTCTATATTTTCTCTATTATATTAGTCAGGGATGAAGAAGTTTTTATACAACGCTCGTAATATCGTTGGACACGAATAGTGCTACACTACACAATCCCTAAACAAAGCCAAGACTGGTTCAAGGAAATTTGTGTTGCCTATGTAGTGAAGAAAATATGTTGTACTAAAATGGAATTAACATTGTGTAAGATGTGAAGAGATACTCGCTACCACGAAGATATTTCTGCGAGTCACCTTCAGTACCCTTACGAAATACTTTCACGTTTATGTTTTTGCGCAACATATCTTTTCATGGCAGTGTGGATGATTTCGAAGAGTATGTTGATGTCATAATGTCTCGCGGTGGGTGGTGGGAGGCGGAGGGGGTCTTGAACCATTGCGTTAGGGAAGTTTGGGTTCTCTCCCGTTGCAATGCACGGGCCTTTTTGCTAGTTACCAGTAAACTATACTCCCTCCGTCCGGAAATACTTGTCGAAGAAATGGATACAAATGGATGTATCTAGAACTAAAATACATCTAGATACATTCAATCCCAGGACAAGTATTTTCGGACGGAGGAAGAACTATTTAACCTTTAAATACTGCACATAACATATATTATACACGCTGCATAGATTTTTTTAATATAAATTCCGAAAAGAACTTATAAAATAATGAAAATCACGAATTAAAAAAGTTCATTGATTTTCAAAAAAGTTCACATATATAGAAAAAGTTCACAACTTGAAAAAAAACATCATCCATTTTGAAAAATGTTCATCAAATTTGAAAAAAAATTATCGAATTTGAAAACAAGTTCAATGAATCTGAAAAAAGTTCATCAAAATTTTAAAAAGTTCATCAATTCTGAAAAAAAAGTTCATCAGATTTGCAAAAATTTCATTGATTGTGAAAAAAGTTCAGGAATTCAAAAAATGTTCACAAAAAAAGTTCATCAATTTGAAAAAATGTTGATCGATTTCAAAAAAATTCATCAAATTTTGAAAAGAGTTCGTATTATTTGCAAAAAGTTAACGAGTTCGAAAAAGTTTCACAGATTTTTTTTGGTGAACTGAAGAAAAGTTCGCCAGATCAAAAAAAGAAAAAAAGACAGAAGAAAACCAGACAAAAAGAAAAAAAAACAAATAGATTCACGTCAGTTATTTGAAGAACCTTAAAAGTTGCTATCAATCACAAAGGGAAGCTGCCTCCGGTGGTTACCGCGGTCGAACTGTCGCATAGTCGAATCTCTGTTGTGCACCTTTTTTGAAACAGTTTACAAAAAAAGGAGAGGAAAAGAGTAAAGCGGGCCGGCCCAGGTTGGGAACGGGGGTGTGCGCCCGATTGCACAGACAACTGTAAACGGCCGCTGAGGGCGCCGTTTAGGAAATGCCCCGAGCCAGAGGGGAGCCTCTATTCAACGCTTTAGCCACCAAGGAGCTTACTTGGAGCCCACGCGCCAGCGAAAGTGCGCTGGCCCATTTAGTTTTCGCATTTTTTCCCTGGTTCGCTCAATCGTATTAAGGAAAATAATAATCGATTTAAAATGAAATAATTCGCAAAAAAGGAAAAAATTGTGAATTCAAAAAAGTTCACTGATTTTGAGAAAAAATCATGAACTTGAAAAAGAGTTCATTAATTTTAAAAAAGTTAATGTAATTTAGAAAATTTCACAAAATTTGGAAAAAAGTTCATTGAACTTGAAAAAAATGTTCATCAACATTAAAAAAAGTTCGTCAAATTTGAAAAAGTTCATCAAACTAGAAAAAAGTTCATCAAAGTTGAAAAAAAATTCGTCAAATTTTAGAAAAGTTCATCAAAATTATAAAATAGTTATCAAATATTTAAAAAGGTTCATCGATTTTGGAAAAAAAGATTAACATTATTGCTTTTTAAAACCATGCTTTTAAGAAAAAAGATATAAAAAAGGAAAAGAACAAACCGAACTATATAACGAAATTAAAGGAAAGAGCGAAGTCACTATGCAATGGAGCATCAGACGGCCTGGTGGATGCTTCGCTTCGTTTTGAACGATGAGGTCGTGGATTCGATCCTGTTGCTGCAACATTTTTAGTTCCCGCGAAAAGATAGAAGCAGAATGGGACAGCCCAGATTGGAGCAGTAGTGTTTTGCCGTTAGGTAATTTCAAAGAAACCAAAATCATTAATTGAGAAGTACTTCTTCCAAAGATCACTCCCACATCTCGACATTTGAACGATGAGGTCGTGGATTCGATCCTGTTGCTGCAACATTTTTAGTTCCCGCGAAAAGATAGAAGTAGAATGGGACAGCCCAGATTGGAGCAGTAGTGTTTTGCCGTTAGGTAATTTCAAAGAAACCAAAATCATTAATTGAGAAGTACTTCTTCCAAAGATCACTCCCACATCTCGACATTGGGACAAGTATTAGATTCCATGTTGATAGGTTTCGGCAGACTTTTCTTTTGACGAAGAAACCCGGACAAAAAGACCAAACCGGGAGCACGTTTTTTCCCTTTCTAGTAGCCGTTTAAAAAGAGAAAATGCATTTTTTTCGTTTCTGAAAGGCATGGTTGTGCCTCTCGCGGGAGCAAAAACGTGCCTCTCACAAAAGGTAAAAACATTTTTTTATATTTATTCCGAGAGGCATGGTTGTGCCTCTCGAGGAAGCAAAATCGTGCCTCTCACCAAAGCAAACAATTTTTTTTTCGTTTCTAAGAGACATGACCATGCCTCTTACGGAAGTAAAACTGTGCCTCTCATGGAAGAAAAGAAAAGTAAATACATGTTTTTTTTCGTCTCTGAGAGGCACGGCCATGCCTCTCGCGAAAGCAAAAGCATACCTCTCGTGGAAGCAAAATTATGCCCCTTAAGAAAAATATATACGTTTTTTCATGTAATTTTTTTTGTCGAAAAGGTAAGAATGACAGGTGGAAAACCGAATGTTGAAAAAAACCCAGAAAAAACTATCAAAAAGCCAAAAACGCGTTACGAAAAATTTTTAGAGAGAGCGACCAGGACACGACACGTGGCGGCGGCAGAGAACCCACCTCAAGTGATCGTTGCGAGGCTCCCGAAGGAGTGCTCGTCAACTAGTTGCTCCCGGAAAAAACTGGCGCGTGAAGTGCTGAATAGGATATGCCGAGCCAACGCGCAGCCCCTTTCCGTGCGAGCTCTTTCTGAGCTGGCCCATGTACGGGGCGTCGAGTTTTTTCATACCATATTTTCATTTTTTTTTCTTTTCCTTTTTGTTGTTTCTTCTTTAGATAATTTGGGATTTCAAAAATTTCCCAATTTTTCCTTTTTCCAGAATTTCTATTTTTTAAGAAATCCTATAAATATGCCCGCTCAAAGTGTACGCAGCGGCAGGGGGTATGCGCTCGGTTGTTAACTAGCGGCCTGTGCGCCAAATAGGATTCCCACATGGAACAATCGCCAGCTATTTCGAAAATAAATATGGGTAATCGAGGGGCAGGAAAATGAATACAGACTGCCATAAATTTAGTCAGGCTAGAGCAGGGCAATCATCAAATTCAATTTCAGGTGCAAAACACTTAACTCTTTACTTGAATACGTGGAAAAGAAAAGAAAACATAAAGTAACTTGATTCTGTGTATATACTCCCTCAGTCTCAAAATGTAAGAGACATTTTCTGACACTAGGGAGTAGTACTTCGTACAGAACCTGAATAGCAGATAACTTGGTGGTGGAGAGATGAGCAATCTAGTCAATGTGAGGCAGGCAAGGCGTGGATGGAAACAGGAGTGACGTGACGTGGACAGAACAAACACACTCATCGTACTCCACATACTATGATATATCCTGTGTATACTGCGCAGCACAACGTGTTACACTTACGCACAGCCGAATCAGCTTTGATGTGTCTCCATACAGTAATGCCACTTGAATCGGATATGATTTACATGATTGCTTTTTTTTTCTGAGGTTTCTCTTCTAGTAAGGCCACTTGAAGCCGATATGATTTAGAGGATTGCCTTTTCCAAGGTTTCCAATATTCCCGTGGAGCGGCCATTAGCATTTTGGAGTTGTTATTGGGTCGCTGTTAACATTGATTATGACGAGAAAGGGCTGTCTTGGCCTAACAAACCATGTTAAGGCAAGTATCCCCTTTTGCATCGGATCCTACTCAGCGATAGATACTTGCACATTACTCGGCGATAGGTTAATGCCCAAATCCTATGGCACCACATTTAGTGGAGTATTTTATAAGGAAAAGAAACACATTTGCTCTGCTCTTATTGGGCTGTTCTTCTAAGGCTCGTAGCCGGCGTTTCCTGTTCTTGAGTTCACTGTATCTATCCAACACCAGAGCATCACAGCCAGGCTAGTGGGAATTTTTACTAGTTTCATAGGTGTAACATTCTTGATGTTTGCCGTTTCTTTGGAGCAATAATTGAGATTCTTCTTCTAATAAGATGGCGTATTTTGCGAATAAAAGAAAAGAAAAGAGCCAATATCTTCACTTAAGTCAAGACCAACATCCTGTTGATAAGGATAAAATACCCTTTCGTATTTATATGGATTTCTGGAATTGTTAATAATAGACGAGCCCTCTTTACCAAAGGAAAATTTCAGCTAATCAAATTGTATTACCTGTCATGAGCTTGGCTTTTCTCGCTGTTAAGAAACTTTTGGACTCACCCGCAAATAAAAAATTAAATAAAATTGGACTAGCTCCATGAAGTTCACGTTAAGATAGCTGACCAGTGCAATCTATCCTCCATCCACGAGGCTGAATAGTTGCCGAATCTGGCAATCTCCTTTTGGATTCTTAATTTCCCGCATAAATTGAAAAAAATAGGGCTACCTTCCTCTCTTTTTTCAACCAAGGCTACCTTGCTCACGGAAAGGGGGGCTTAGTTAGTTCTAACCTTATTCGGAAGTCGACTGCTAAATCACATTCCATAGAATGGCAACCTTTTCTTCCCACCAACCAACACTTATTACTTTCTAGTACAACTTGGGAATTTCTTATCACTGTTTGCACTGCCATGGGGCTCCCTTTTCTTCCCTTGAGAAGGCACTAGCTTTAGGTGAATTCGTACACGGCCGTGCTTCCAAGCTCATTGTAGTCGCCCATGTTTAGCAAACCGGATATGCAAATTCCACAAGATTTCAAGTGAACGAGACGTGCTTATCCAGCATCCCCAAAGGTCTCGCCCAGCCTAGGTGCAGTGTCGCGCTCAGGATCCGGTGATGATCAGCCTTATCTGAGAAATCCAGCCCACCGAATCTGTACACGGCCCCTCAATCACTCGTGCACACTGTGTATCCACACAGCCACGGCAGCTCGACGTTACGCTGTCGAGTTTCCGGCTGGTCAAACCCCGGCGTGCCGGCCCACAAAGCGAGATAGGATATAATGGATATCGTCAAGGCACAGTGGCTAGGGCGGGTAATGGGAACGGAGGACACAGGTCGCACCCGTTAACGTCAAGGCAAAGGTACTGTACCAGTTGGGCGGTGCCCCTTGCTTTCAGTTCCGCGTGGAAGATCTGGCAGGCTATAAACATGATGGGTCAACCGGATGCAATATTGATTAGCTGCTGCGCGTTGCCATGACTTGTCACCGAACATGGTGGTGTGGTGATCCTACCCCGAGTGTCCGTCCATGGACACCGACATCTCCTCTTAGGCATGACAAAAGCTCGCTCGCCCGGTTTCTCTTATCATAGTCTATTATGCTGACTGCTGATGCTTTCACGTTGCAGAACTGACCTGACGAGTACGTGTGATTAGGACTTCTTTTTGCATCCGACAGACCTAACATACATACATTGCTGTTTTAATATTTGTGGGGAACAACGTGCTGATTGACAGAGCAAAGTGCAGGATGACGACCATGCCACGTATTAGTAGTCCGTGCGTTGTAAAAAAATACCATACGCTTCTAACTCAATAACCATGACTTAAGACTCCGATAGGTCTACGTTCTTTACCTTAACACATGGTATCTCATCTGTGTTTCCGCTTACCCAAATGATAAGTAACACACGTATGACACGAAGCACTTCGACCCTGATGTTTTCACAACTAAAGTTCTGATCCGAAAAGGAAAATCAAACCCCAAAAAACTGAAACTTGCCATCTGAAAAAAAATGTTGACATGCTTGATAACTAAAGTTGTCATCCTCGCGTCAGTAAACTTGCCATAAAAACGTTCGGAGTTGCTATGTGTTGGTGCCACACGTGTGGCACTTATCAGGGTCCTTCCGCTTATCCCTTCTTTCCACCCTCGCCGATGGTGGTCACTGTGCTCACACAATTACAACATGTTTAAATATGGTCAATCCTAAAATGTCTCTTTTCCGACATAAGATGAGCAATCTGCTTTCTTTGTGAGGTTTTGATGAGGCATGCATGTATAGTGATAGATGGTTTCTTTTGTTCTTTTGGTGAATACATATTGTTGCATATCATTTCATTGATAGGGGGTGGAGGGGGGGACACAGGGTGCAACTCAAAGGGGCGTACACCGAAGGCGATCCGAAGAGTGCAAGGTGAGCAAGGAGGAGGGTAGATGGTTTCTTTTGTCTCCAATCTAATTTTTTTGTAGGTGTTTATTTCCAATCCGGGTAGTCACCAATATGGAAAAAAAAGATGGATCATGCGCTATTGATTAAGGTTGCATCCTAAATAACATTTAAAATAGATTTTTTTTCGTTTAACCATATTTTAAAATTTGTTAACAGGTAAAATAACATCATATTCAGATTCTACTCATTCTTCAACTCAAAATCTATACATAACGTATTAAATTCGGAGTTACGGTTTAAAAGATATGGATATATTTTTAAAAAGCAAAAATCCGCCTACAATTGGGCTGCAGGTCATTTCATAAAAACAGTGCAGGGGGTAGGGGTTATGCAAAAGCAAAGATATGTCTAAAACCTGGACTGCGGGTTGATTATTGGAAAAGTCAGAGGGGTTTATGCAAAATGGTATGACGGACGGGTAGAAGCACTATTTACTTTTAGGTATAGATCTGAATCTAGGGTGTTTAGGAATTGCTCTTCCATGTCGTCCTATGTTTTTACTAGAATTAAGAGTGGGGCCAAATGTTTGCTGTTTTATCCTCAAACCGTAGAACAATAGCTCTATGATAAATGTTCATTAATTAAAGTTATCTACTCCATCTGTTTCAAAATGTAGTGTATATATATATATATTTGAATTTTTTTAAATCTCAAAAAGTTTAATCAAATTTGTGGGAAAAAACATTTACATCTAGAATGCCCAACTTATATCAATAGATTCATTATAAGATGTACTTTCATACTTACGCACTATATTATGGAATGGATGGAGCACATAGCAAATAGATGAAAAGAAAGGGGGGGGGGGGATTTTTGGAAACATGGTGTACATTAAAATTTACAAGAGGTCATCAGTCCATGACTTAATGATTGTTGCTTGAGCACTTCTATACACATGACACTACGCACATGATTTTTGAAGGACAATACAATCAAGCCATCCATGCTTGGCAACTCGGCGCGTGAAGCATACCTATGCTCTCAACACCATTCTCTGAAAAAAAAATCAGAATGTCCACTGCTTCCCGCGTGCATTTTAAATTTGGTGAACTATTTGGGCGAGGGTTCTTTCGCCCCGGGCCTCCGTTAAGCCTAAAATTGTCAAAAAAATAATGAAATTTGTATTCCAATTTTAATATTTTAGAAAAACCAGACAAGTACTCAAAGATGCATAGCATATGTGTGTAAAAATTATGATGAAATACACAGATTTTATTATTTTTATGTAGATCATATCAAATGTATTTCCTGATGAAACTTTACAAACAAGTACTCTCTCTGTAAAGAAATATAAGAGCGTTTAGGTCACTACTTTATAAAGAGAGTAGCAATATTTCTTTACAAAGGAAGTAGTATTCAAATCATTCCCGACCATGGTCTGAGTTCACAATCTCAGTACCGCAGAATCGATGGCCCTATTCCATGCGGTGGCAAGAGCCACAGTGGGCGATGGCAAGGACACATTCTTTTGAAAGGATAAATGCCTTCAGGGTCAATGGATCGAGGAGCTCGCACTGCTGCTATATCAGAAGGTATCAAGGCAAGATAGATCCACACACACTATCTCAGAAGCTTCGCGAGACCATACGTGGGTCGTGGACATTGTCCTTGAACTCACGGCCACCATGTTACCACAATTCTTGGAGGTGTGGCAAAGGGTCGACCAGGTTCAAATCCATACTGGAGAGCGTGACTCGATCCACAGGGCATGTGTGACACCCCGACTTAATCGTGCACTAATCATACATGCAAATAAACACGATCAATATCAGAGACTCACGGGAAGATATGACAACACAACTCTAGACACAAAATAAAATCATACAAGCTTCATATTACAAGCCAGGGCCTCGAGGGCTTGAATACAAAAACTCGAATACAAATGAGTCAGCGGAAGCAACAATATCTGAGTACAGACATAAGTTAAACAAGTCTGCCTTAAGAAGGCTAGCACAAAAGCAACAACGATCGAAAAGGCAAGGCCTCCTGCTTGGGAACCTCCTAACTACTCTTGGTCTTCGGCGGTTTCCACATAATAGTAAGCTCCATCGGGGTAGTAGTAGTCATCGGTGGTGACATCTGGCTCTTGGGATTCGTCATCTGATCGCAGTAATCGGGTATAGGGGGAAAAGAGGTAGAAAAGCAACTGTGAGTACTCATCCAAAGTACTCGTAAGACCTACATCATATCTAAACTAAGTATGCATCGGTATCAAAGGAATGGGGCTAAATTTTTGGACTGAACAGCAGAAATGCCAGAAGAGAAGGGAAAGCCTAGCCTATCGAAGACTAGCATCTTCAAGCATCTTGAAGCATTAGAAGAGTGCAAATTAGCATAGTATAAGTAGTAGTATGTTGTAGTAACCACGCTCAGAGATCCTTCCTCGACTCCCTGCGAGAAAGCAATCCTGGAGCCATCATCCATTTCATGCCTCAGCATCCGGTTCTAGTTGTATCGATCGGGATACAACTCTGAGCGTCCATTACCGTGGACACGGCTATTCGAATAGATTAACTACCCTGCAGGGGTGCACAAACTTACCCAACACGCTCAATTAACTCTAGTCGGGCACACCATCAGATCATACCCGACCTCGGCTGATTGACACACCATAGTCCTACCTAGGCTCAACAGAGAGGCCAGCACGCCTGTCTACATCCTAAGCATGCAGGGGTCTTGGGCCCATCGCCCTTTGCACTCCTGGATGTTGCGTTGACTGCCGGGATCAGTCCTTGCTACCTCCTTATACAAGGCAGGTGCTTACGCGGACCACCCGGACGTGTGTCGCTCAATCGTTGACGTCCGAAGAGCTTTTGGAGAAATGTACGACGCCGAGTGCTGATGTCGCTTGAAATTGCGTTGGTATTTCCCCAAAGAGAAAGGGATGATGCAGTACAACTACGGTAGGTATTTCCCTCCGTTATGAAACCAAGGTATCAATCCAGTAGGAGAACCAAGCAAAACTATATATGTAAACGGTACTTGCACACAAAGAACAAATACTTGCAACCTGACGCGTATGAGGGGTTGTCAATCCCTCTTCGGGTAACAGCGCCAGAAATTGTCAAGTTTACGGGATAAAAATTGTGGTAGATTGTGAAAGGATCGATATGGTTGACTAGAGGGGGGGGGTGAATAGGCAACTACCAATTTTTAACTTTTTTTTATCAAATTAAACTTTGCATCAAAGTAGGTTGTCTAGATGTGCAACTAGGTGAGCAACCTATATGATGCAATACCAACAAGCAAACAAGCAAGCAAGAGAAGTAACACTAAAGAGCTTGCACAAGTAAAGGTAAGAGATAACCAAGAGTGGATCCGGTGAAGACGAGGATGTGTTACCGAAGTTCCTTCCCTTTGAGGGGAAGTACGTCTCCGTTGGAGCGGTGTGAAGGCACGATGCTCCCCAAGAAGCCACTAGGGCCACCGTATTCTCCTCACGCCCTCACACAATGCGAGATGCCGTGATTCCACTATTGGTGCCCTTGAAGGCGGCGACCGAACCTTTACAAACAAGGTTGGGGCAATCTCCACAACTTAATCGGAGGCTCCCAACAAAACCACGAAGCTTCACCACAATGGACTATGGCTCCGTGATGACCTCAACCGTCTAGGGTGCTCAAACACCCAAGAGTAACAAGATCCGCTAGGGATGAGTGGGGGAATCGAAAATCCCTTGGTGGAAGTGTAGATCGGGGCCTTCTCAACCACTCCCGAGCAAATCAACAAGTTTGATTGGCTAGAGAGATAGATCGGGCAAAAATGGAGCTTGGAGCATTTAATGAAGCTTGAGCAATAAATGGAGCTTGGGGGAGGAAGAGGTAAGTCAAAGAGAAGAAGGGGACTCCCTTTTATAGTGGGGGCAACAATCCAACCGTTGCCCCCACCAACCAGCCCCGCACAGGGCGGTACTACCTCTAAGAGGGGGCGGTACTACCGCTAGGTCAGCGGTACTGCCGCACCAGCCAGCGGCACTACCGCGCAGAGGAGACTAGTAGGGAATAGGACCCAACAAGGTACTACCGCGGTGGTAGGGGCGGTACTACCGCTCCTGAAACGGTACTGCCGCCTCTACAACTGCAACTAGTGCCGCAAAACCCGACACGAGAAAAAGACCCCTCGAGTCGAGGCGGTAGGAGCCAGACAGCCCAGTGGTACTACGGCAGCGGGGTCATGGGCGGTACTACCGCTGTGGAGCGGTACTGCCGCTTGTGACCCTTCGGCCGTACTACCGCTGGTAGTGCGGCACTACCGCTGGGACACTGAAGAGAGAGAGAGAATCTCTCCAATGAGGCTGAGGACGAGGCGGTGGTGCCAGGCACCCCAGCGGTACTACTGCTATGGAGACAAGGTCGGTACTACCGCTGTGGAGCGGTACTGCCGCTTGTGTCTCCTCAGCGGTACTACGGCTGGGTTGCGCGGTACTACCGCTGGGACCCAGACAGGACAACGAAAAGTGGAGAGACCTCTTCAAAGGAATGGACAAGCTCGGAGGGTGAGAAGCTGATGTGTACGTGTTGATTCCACCCATGCAAAACCCCAGCGGACCCCCTCTTGATAGTACGGTGCCCTCTACGCAACTAGTCCACCAAGAGAGAAACGAAAGAGCTACACCGTCTTGAAGGACACTCCGAAGGGAAGGAAACGTCTTGTGCCAGGGGTGAATCTGTGAACTATTCAAAGAACATGATAGTCTGCAAACATGTTGTCATCAATCACCAAAACTACCTTGAGAGAGATATGCCGTAACAATCTCCCCCTTTTTGGTGGATTGATGACAACTAGGGATTTGCGCAAGGAAAAGAAATAAATGAAAGAAAACTAAGAACTACAAAATATAGACGGACTCCCCCAGAATGTGTGCACCTGGTTAGAGGAGCATTCAGAAAGCAAGACACACACATCTGGATCAACACTCCCCCTATATTTTATATTCAACAATTCTAAGCACAATTCCAAGCACAAGATATATGAGAGAAGAGAATATAATAGGAAAAGCATGCAACTCATAATAAACTACAGTACTGAATAGACATAAGTAATAAGGTAGCGATAGGGAGCATATGTCTCACACCATATGTCTAGAACTTAGGTCTCACGGGCATCAAACCAAACCAAACAAAGACACCGAGAGAACACACAAGAAAACACAAGACGACAAACACAAAGCATGACACAAATCCCTACACTCTCTCCCCCTTTGGCAGCGAGACACCAAAAAGGGAAAAGAGCGATGCTACAACTCCAGGTGATGGCAAGCTGAGGATCTCGAAACATGAAATCTCAGCGTGATCGTCTGCATCTCCGTCGTTGGTCGAGAACTGCTCGGTGTCGGAGTCGGTCCAAGGGCAGTGCTGATGAATCCGCTCCTCCTCTTCAGTGATCTGACCCTCAGAACCACTGGCAACTGTCGCTCCCAACCGACGCATGAGCTCCTTGTGGCGCATCCTGGCATGCTTCTCCGCCACATGAGTCATGTACTGACCATGAGACTCCATGCAGAAAAGCTTCTTCAACTTGTTTTTAAGCTTCTTCGCCCACGAGGGTTCATCACTAGAGGGGCTAGTATCCTCCTCGTGATCATCAGTGGCTGCCCCACCCTCGGTCTCCATGGCAGCAGTAGCAGCAGCAGCAGACGGACCCCCTGTATGAGGCGCTGGGGTGACCCAATTGTCCTTCTTCCTCAGACGCTTGATCTCATGAGAAACCAAGTCTCCAGTCTCTAGCAACGCTCTGGGATAGGTCTGTGCCCAGGCCCTCTCAATGAGCCTCATGATGAATGGACCATATATCGGGCACTTGCGCTCAGACATGGCAGAGAGAAGTTCAGACCACATGACATGAGAAATATCCAGGCTCTCTCCAGTGCTTGCTTCCTTCTCATGCTGACAGAAAAGGAGCATGTCCACGAGGTAAGAGTGGACCATATCCAGATTCCCGATCCGAGGAAATAGAGTCTCACGGAAGATGCGGTGAAGAATGTCCAGATACGGAGACAGCTCATAGGTCTTCTTCTCAATTACTGGGTGAACTTTCATAGTGCAGTAGGGCCAAAGGGCTTGCTTGTGGGTGGACGTAGCATTGCGGTGAGGGCGGAAGCCGACAGGAGTCTCAAGCCCGTGATCCACCACATCAAGTAACTCCATGAAAGCCTTCCACTTGACGGAAAGTAGCTTGCCATTGGTCATCCATGTCAGAGTCCTGTCGACATCCGTCCCAAGATGGACGGTGGCATAGAATTGAGCCACCAAATCCGCATCGAAATCCTTATTGAATTGCATGATCCTGAGAATGTTCAGCTGAGTGCACATCTGAAGGGCTTCGCCAAAGTACTCCGGGTCCTTCTCCATAGAATCAGTGTCAATGGAGCGAACATCAACAAAGAGATTCTTCTTGGCCTTGATCACATCAAAGTAGATGGCAAACTGAAAACGGTTCTAGAACGGGCGGTTGACCAAAGTTGGTTCTTGGTCCACCGCATAGGGGTTGCGACGACGCTTCTCCCAAAACTCCTTGTTGGTCATCTCAGTCACAGTCTTCCCTTTTGGCTTGTTGGCGGATCTCTTCGATTGCTGAGGAGGTGGAGGAACACTTGCAGAAGCGCTTGCTGGAGGCGGTTGGGTGCTCGAGGAACCACCGGCTGGCTCAGAGGTGCGGTAGCGTTTTGATGTTGCACGCCCGGGGTTGATACGGCGAGCTTGATGCTCAGAAGGGTCATCACCTGGAGACAAACACAAGAACACGCAAAACAACCAGAAAGAACGAGTATAAGCCAACAAACACAACAAAAATAATCAAGGTAAGGTAGGAATTTGATGGAATTTGGTATGCAGCGGTAGTACCGTGACATGCCCGCGGTAGTACCGCCCCAAAGAGAGCGGTAGTACCGCTCGAGGTCAAGCGATAGTACCGCTCCAACGAGAGCGGTAGTACCGCTCCAACGAGAGTGGTAGTACTGCTCGAGGCGGAGAAACAACAGTTTCCTACAGCACGAGGCGGAGAAACAGCGGTTTCCTACTACCGTGGTCAGATCTAGCACTACCGGCCTGCCAAAATCAAAAATATTCCTACCAAACTCTAATCGAGATAGTCTAGTTGCCTTCTCCAACCAACTCAAGCCTAGATTTAGCCAAAAATCTAGAGATGCAACCACCATTGCCCCTAAGAAACAAGATCTGAAAACGAGACAAAAGGAAAGAAGGAACGGGGGCAATACCGGCATCCATGGCAAGAGAACGGGGTGGGGATCGACTCCACCAAAGGAAATGGAGAGGGACGCCCCGGAGACGGAGATCCGCCGGAGCCCTCCCGCGGCGAGTGGAGGCTGGAGAGAGGAAGAAGAAAGAGGGGGGCGAATGGGTATGGGGGAGAAGAAACCTCCCCCTACCCCGATATAACCCCCTGGTCCCGTCCCTTAGCGGTAGTACCGTGATGGGGGCGGTAGTACCGCTTATGAGTGGTAGTACCGCTCACCACCAGCGATAGTACCGCCCAGCACGCCACGGCAACCAAACAAACAAGGCTTTTGCTCGAAGGAAAGACACAAACGGCAAGAAAAGAGAGCACACGAGCAAACGACCAAGACACACCTCTTCAAAAGAGGGCGGTGGCCGAGGCCACCTATGTTTGAGTCAAGAGGTATGGCGCCGCGAAGATTTTAACCTTGGGCCCATGACCAAAACTCATCTTTGAAACACAAGTACCATCAACGATGGCTAAAGTGAAAGACTTGATCAATTTATGCATAATGGGGGGAGGGAGAGTTCATTGAGAGAACAACACTCCCCCTATGTCCATGCCTACACCTAAACTAGACAACAAATTGAGCGTGGTGAGGTGTGCAAGGGTTCAAGCCACATTGCTCGAATCAATGATATTTAGCTCATGCCTTAACTCGCGAAATCTTGCTTCATCCAAGGGCTTCGTGAAAATATCTGCAAGGTTGTCATGAGTGTTGACATAGTTGAGCTCGATCTCTCCTTGCCTAATGTGATCCCGGATGAAGTGATACCGAATCTCAATATGCTTCGTCTTGAAGTGTTGCACCGGCTTGAGAGAGATCTTGATGGCACTTTCATTGTCACACCAAAGAGGCACTTTGTCACAAGTGACACCGTAATCCTTTAAAGTTTGCCTCATCCATAGGAGTTGTGCACAACAACTACCGGTGGCAACATACGCCGCCTCAGTGGACGAGAGAGACACACAACTTTGCTTTTTGGAAGACCAACTTACCAAAGAGCAACCAAGGAATTGGCACCCTCCGGAAGTGGACTTCCTATTCACTTTGTCTCCCGCCCAATCGGAATCCGAGTACCCTACAAGCTTAAAGTTTGATCCTCTTGGGTACCATAAGCCAAAGTTTGGGGTATGAGCCAAATATCGAAAGATTCGTTTGACCGCCACATAGTGACTTTCCTTAGGTGCGGCTTGAAACCGTGCTCAAATTCCCACACTCAACATGATGTCCGATCTAGATGCACAAAGGTAAAGCAAGGATCCAATCATGGAACGATATACCTTTTGATCCACCACTTTACCATTGGGATCTAAGTCAAGTTGGCACTTGGTGGGCATTGGAGTGGAAGCCGGCTTGACGTCACTTAGCTTGAATCTCTTGAGCATGTCTTGAGTGTATTTGGATTGATTGATGAAGATTCCTTCTCTTCTTTGCTTCACTTCGAACCCTAGAAAGAACTTCAACTCTCCCATGGAGGACATCTCGAACTTTGAGGTCATGAGAGCGGCAAATTCCTCATTGAAAGCTTTGTTAGGAGAACCAAAGATAATATCATCAACATATAATTGGCACACAAACAACTCCCCTTTGACCTTCTTAGTAAAAAGAGTGGGGTCGATTAGCCCAACTTCAAAACCACGGTCTTGTAACAACTCGGTAAGGTGGTCATACCACGCACGTGGGGCTTGTTTAAGGCCATAGAGTGCCTTATCGACTTGATACACATGATCGGGAAAGAAGGGATCCTCGAACTCGGGGGGTTGCTTGACGTAAACCAATTCATTAATAGGACCATTAAGAAAAGCACTCTTCACATCCATTTGTTGTAACTTAAAGTTATGATGAGAAGAATATGCAATCAACATGCGAATGGATTCAAGACGAGCAACGGGAGCAAAGGTTTCACCGTAGTCGATACCCTCGACTTGGGAGTAGCCTTGTGCTACCAAACGAGCCTTGTTGCGAATGATAATCCCATGGGCATCTTGCTTGTTCTTGAATATCCACTTGGTTCCTATGACATTGTGATTCCCCGTTGGTCTTGGCACCAATCTCCACACTTTGTTGCGCTCGAAGTTGTTGAGTTCTTCATGCATGGAATTGAGCCAATACAGATCTTCTAGCGCTTCATACACCTTGTGGGGTTCCACACAAGAGACAAATGCGTGATGCTCACAATAATTTGCTAATTATCTACGAGTGCTTACCGCCTTTCTTAAGCTTCCAAGCACATTCGTCATGAGATGATCCTTGGTGGAGAGCTTGGAAGCAACCTTGGCGGCACGACGCTCTAATTCCTCCTCGGAGGTGAGACGAGGAGTGGTCACTTGATCATCTTGAGCGTCGTCTTGGGCTTGTTCTTGTTCTTGAACTTGCTCGGAGGAGAGAACTTGACCTTGGGCATCACTTGATGTGTCAACACCGTCTTGAGCGTGATCTTGCCCTTGGTCATGTTCTTGAAGATGAGGGCCTTCATGTTGAACTTCGGAAGCGTGTGGGCCTTGGGTTGGTGATGGATCCACTTGAGTGGAGCTTTGTCCTTCTCCTTCGGCCAAAAGGGGTTCCTCAATGGGTAGGATAAAGCCAACACCCATTCTTCTTATGGCTTGGGGAGGAATTTCATCACCTACATCACAAGTGCCACTTTGTTCCACTTGGGAGCCGTTATTCTCATCAAAATCCACATTACACGTCTCCTCAATAAGTCCTGTGGATTTATTGAGGACACGGTAAGCATGAGAGTTTGTAGCATAGCCAACAAATATGCCCTCATAAGCTCTAGCCTCAAATTTAGACAACCGAACACCTTTCTTGAGAATGAAACACTTACACCCGAATACCCGGAAGTACTTGAGGTTGGGCTTGTTACCGGTGAGTATCTCGTATGGAGTCTTGTTCAAGCCCTTGCGGAGGTAGAGCCGATTGGATGCATGACACGCGGTGTTGATGGCTTCGGCCCAAAAGTTGTATGGAGACTTGAACTCCGCCATCATGGTCCTTGCCGCATCCATCAACGTCCGGTTCTTCCTCTCTGCGACACCGTTTTGTTGAGGGGTGTAGGGTGCGGAATATTGATGCTTGATTCCCTCATCACTAAGAAACTCATCCAAGGTGTAGTTCTTGAACTCGGTGCCGTTGTCACTTCTTATTGTCAAGATCTTTGCATTGTGTTGACGTTGTGCTTCATTTGCAAAGTCAATGACGGTTTGTTGGGTCTCGCTCTTCCTCTTGAAGAAATACACCCACGTGTACCTTGAGTAGTCATCCACAATCACCAAGCAATACTTCCTACCTCCAAGACTATCGAAGGATGGAGGCCCAAAGATATCCATGTGAAGGAGCTCCAAAGGCCTCTTTGAATAAATGATAGTCGTGGGAGGGTGAGCCTTCTCATGTAGCTTTCCTTCGACACAGGCACTACAAGCACGATCTTTAGCAAAACTAACATTTGTTAGTCCACGGACATGGTCCCCCTTGAGGAGACTTTGCAAAGATCTCATATTGACATGGGCTAAACGGCGATGCCAAAGCCATCCCACATCAACTTTAGCCATTAGGCATGTCGCGGTCTTAGTGGGTCGCTCCGAAAAGTTAATCACATATAGACCATTCTCGACATGCCCAACAAAAGCTACTTTAAGAGTCTTGCTCCATAAGAGGGCCACGGTATCGATATCAAAGAAAGTGGCAAAGCCCATGATTGCAAGTTGACGAACGAAAAGTAAATTGTATGCAAGGGACTCAACAAGTATGACCTTCTCGATCGTGAGATCATGAGAGATGACCACCTTGCCAAGTCCCAATACCTTAGAAGATGAGGCGTCACCCCACTCGACATTGGTGGGCATAGATGGAACCTTGTGCACGTCCACCACCAAGTCTTTGCTTCCGGTCATATGATTTGTAGCTCCGCTATCGAGCAACCATGATCCCCCACCGGAAGCAAACACCTACAAGAGATCAATGCTTGGTTTTAGGTACCCATTTTGTAATGGGTCCTTTGATGTTAGTAACAAGGGTTTTTGGAACCCAAATAGACCATTCAATGTATTCATGATGAGAACCAACAAATTTGGCATAAACATGCCCATCACTAGCACGGCATAACACATAAGAAGGATTAAAATCACCGGCTTTGTTGGGAGGGGTGACATTGCCCTTCTTGACATTGTTCTTCTTCTTCTCCTCGGAGGCACTCTCTCCCTCCTTCACAAAGGTTTGCATGAGAGGAGGAGGTCGTTTGGTCTTGTCATTCTTCTTCTTGTTCTTGGAGTCGGGCACGTACCCAACCCCTTCCTTGGCCACAACTCCCTTTTGGTTGATCAAGAGATCGTTGAGGTTCTTCTTGCCTTGTATGCAAGTCGCAAGACCTCTCTCAAGTTGCCCCTTTAGATTAGCGTTCTCCTCAACGAGATGCACATGCTCACAACACGGGTTAGTAGCATTTGCATTATCAATTAACATCATACGAGGGAAAGTGGCTTTTTCCTTGGTTAGCTTTACTTGAAGTTGATCATGAGACTCTTTGAGGCTAGCATGAGCACCCTTCAAGACCTTGTGAGCCTTGTCAAGTAGATCAAACTCCTCTTTGAGTCTAGCAAGATCAACCTCAAGTTCGGCCTTCTCGGAGTTTAGCACATGAGAAACTATGAGGACATGATCATAATCTTTCTTTAACTTAGCATGATCAACGTTGTGTGACTCCTCAAGAGCCAAACGAAGACCACGCTCTTCCTCAAGAGCATTGGAAAGATCCGAAATCTCATCGGCATAGTCACGACTATGCCCTTCCATCTTAGTGATGGTGTCTTCGTGAGCCTCGATCATGTCATTGGCTTCACCAAGTTGTTCCAAGAGAGCAACAAAGTGCTTCTTGAATTTTCCCTTGAGTTTGCCCATAAAGGCCTCAAACTCGTTAGCCTCCACATTAGCTCCCTCAAGTTCATTAATGCTATCCGTCGGAGAAGGATGATTAATGATGGTAGTTTTGATATTGGGGGTTACCTTGTTGGTGGCTTTAGCCATGAGGCACTTGGCAGTGATGCTCTCATTGGGTGAGTCGAAGAGAGACACCTGTGAAGTCGTCGCAATGGCAACGGAGGCCATGGCAACCGACTCATCATCGTCATCATCCTCATTGTACTCTTCTTGTACAACCAATGCCTTGGGAGGAGTCTTCTTGGTGAAGTTGTTCTTGTTGGGGAACGACTTGGCCTTGTCCTTTCGGATGAGCTTGCCACATTGTCTTCCCTCTTCTCATACGGGCATTCCGCAACAAAATGACTCACATTGCCGCAATTTTAGCAAGTCCTTACACGTTGCTTGCCCCTCGTGCCACTCGAGTTGTTTTTGCTAAAGTTTGGCCTCGAGTTTTTCTTGCTCCAAAATTGCCTTGAAGCAAGTGCCATGTGTTCATGATATGCATACTTCGTATCTTCGGGGTTGCTCTCCTCTTCTTCCTCTTCTTCTTCTTCAACGGTGAGCTTGGCCTTCAATGCAAGGTTAGGCTTCTTTGCCCATTGAGAACGGAGCACCGCATTGTCGGCGGTCTTGTCCAAATTCATGGCCACAAACTCATCCAACACTTCGCTTGAGGTCAAAGTGTGGAAGTCCGGTCTTTGACGAATGACGGAGGACATGGCCTTGTGGTAGGGCATCATTGCCTTGAGGAATTTGCGCTTGATCCAATTGTCATCCGTGTCCTTGCTCCCGTGATCTCGTAGTGAGACCGCGAGTTTGGTTACTCTCCGATAAAGCTCACGTGGTTCTTCATCTTCTTTCATAGCAAACTCATCAGCCTCATCTTGCACCACTTCATAGTTGGAGCGTTGAATGCTTGCGCTTCCCCGGTAGAGAGAGACAACACAATGCCATGCATCTTTGGCCAAGGCGAAGGGACGAAGATGAGGTAGGTCTTCGGGTGGAATTGCATCTTGAATGATGAAGAGAGCATTCTCATTGAATTGATTATCCGCGGCTTCTCGAGGAGTGAAGTTGCTTGGATCATGCGGATAAAAACCTTCTTCAATGATTCTCCAAAGGTTAGTGTTCACATGATTTAAATGACGTATAAAGCGGTAAACCCAAGAATCAAAGTCCTCATTTTTCACAATCTTAGGGGGAGGACCGGCATGATTCAAATGAGTAGAAGGAACCGCTCCACCATAAACAAGTGGTGGTTCCACATGAGCAAAGATGCCGGTGCCATTTTTACCACTAGAAGATGGAGCCTTTTCACTACTAGCTTCCCCCTTGTCGGGGATAACATCCGTCACCTTGTTGGTGGGATCACCCACTTTCAACGATGCGGTGGAAAGTTTAAGCCCCTCAAGAAATTTAGTAAACATGCTTTCAACCTCGGTCGTCATGGAGGTCTTCAATGTCTCTAAGACCACATTGAATTCCTCACGAGAGACTGAGGTTCCCCCATCGCCCGTGGACGAGATCAGATTCACACTAGAGTGTTCCTCCACACCGTCTACGGTATCAACCATACTCTTTGGACGGTAAAGTACTTAATAAAGAGACGAGGCTCTGATACCAATTGAAAGGATCGATATGGTTGACTAGAGGGGGGGTTGAATAGGCAACTACCAATTTTTAAATTTTCGTTATCAAATTAAACTTTGCATCAAAGTAGGTTGTCTAGATGTGCAACTAGGTGAGCAACCTATATGATGCAATACCAACAAGCAAACAAGCAAGCAAGAGAAGTAACACTAAAGAGCTTGCACAAGTAAAGGTAAGAGATAACCAAGAGTGGATCCGGTGAAGACGAGGATGTGTTACCGAAGTTCCTTCCCTTTGAGGGGAAGTACGTCTCCGTTGGAGCGGTGTGGAGGCACGATGCTCCCCAAGAAGCCACTAGGGCCACCATATTCTCCTCACGCCCTCACACAATGCGAGATGCCGTGATTCCACTATTGGTGCCCTTGAAGGCGGCGACCGAACCTTTACAAACAAGGTTGGGGCAATCTCCACAACTTAATCGGAGGCTCCCAACAAAACCACGAAGCTTCACCACAATGGACTATGGCTCCGTGATGACCTCAACCGTCTAGGGTGCTCAAACACCCAAGAGTAACAAGATCCGCTAGGGATGAGTGGGGGAATCGAAAATCCCTTGGTGGAAGTGTAGATCGGGGCCTTCTCACATTTCTGTTAATTCACCAACGTTACCGACCACAATGAAATTTCTAGTAAGAGGAAAATCCGTTGACTTTCTAAATCATGAGGGTTCAAGTCAAGTCCCTCTATCCCCAATAAAAAGCCCATTTTACTTCCTAACTATTGGTACACCACTCCCGAGCAAATCAACAAGTTTGATTGGCTAGAGAGATAGATCGGGCGAAAATGGAGCTTGGAGCATTTAATGAAGCTTGAGCAATAAATGGAGCTTGGGGGAGGAAGAGGTAAGTCAAAGAGAAGAAGGGGACTCCCTTTTATAGTGGGGGCAACAATCCAACCTTTTCCCCCACCAACCAGCCCCACACAGGGCAGTACTACCGCTAAGAGGGGGCGGTACTACCGCTAGGTCAGCGGTACTGCCGCACCAGCCAGCGGCACTACCGCGCAGAGGAGACTAGTAGGGAATAGGACCCAACGAGGTACTACCGCGGTGGTAGGGGCGGTACTACCGCTCCTGAAACGGTACTGCCGCCTCTACAACTGCAACTAGTGCCGCAAAACCCGACACGAGAAAAAGACCCCTCGAGTCGAGGCGGTAGGAGCCAGACAGCCCAGCGGTACTACGGCAGCGGGGTCACGGGCGGTACTACCGCTGTGGAGCGGTACTGCCGCTTGTGCCCCTTCGGCCGTAGTACCGCTGGTAGTGCGGCACTACCGCTGGGACACTGAAGAGAGATAGAGAGAATCTCTCCAATGAGGCTGAGGACGAGGCGGTGGTGCCAGGCACCCCAGCGGTACTACTGCTATGGAGACAAGGTCGGTACTACCGCTGTGGAGCGGTACTGCCGCTTGTGTCTCCTCAGCGGTACTACGGCTGGGTTGCGCGGTACTACCGCTGGGACCCAGACAGGACAACGAAAAGTGGAGAGACCTCTTCAAAGGAATGGACAAGCTCGGAGGGTGAGAAGCTGATGTGTACGTGTTGATTCCACCCATGCAAAACCCCAGCGGACCCCCTCTTGATAGTACGGTGCCCTCTACGCAACTAGTCCACCGAGAGAGAAACGAAAGAGCTACACCGTCTTGAAGGACACTCCGAAGGGAAGGAAGCGTCTCGTGCCAGGGGTGAATCTGTGAACTATTCAAAGCACATGATTAGTCCGCAAACATGTTGTCATCAATCACCAAAACTATCTTGAGAGAGATATGCCGTAACAGATTGGATAAATAGATCTTGATAAAACGCGAAGTAAAAGATGCAAATAAAAAGTGCAGCAAAGTATTTTTGGGTTTTTGAAAATAATAGATCTAAAAATAAAAGCAAAAAATATATATCTTAAAGGCAAATAACAGATCGGAAAGCAAATATAATAAAAAAACCCGAGGGCCGTAGATTTCACTAGTGGCTTCTCTTAAGAAATAGCACACGGTGGGTAAACAAATTACTATTGGGTAATTGATAGAAAATCAAATAGTTATGACGATATATGATACATCTCCAACGTATCTATAATTTTTGATTGCTCCATGCTATATTATCTACTGTTTTGGACTATATTGGGCTTTATTTTCCACTTTTATATTATTTTTGGGACTAACCTATTGACCGAAGGCCCAGCCCAGAATTGCTGTTTTTTGCCTATTTCAGTATTTCGGAGAAACAGAATATCAAACGGAGTCCAAACGGAATAAAACCTTTGGGAACGTGATTTTCTCACCGAACGTGATCCAGGAGACTTGGACCCTACTCCAAGGAGTCAAAGAGGCGGTCACGAGGGTGGGGGCGCGCCCACCCCCCTAGGGCGCGCCCCCCTGCCTTGTGGGCCCCTCGGTGCTCCGCCGACGTACTCTTTCCTCCTATATATACGTACGTACCCCCAAACGATCAGAACAGGAGCCAAAAAACCTAATTCCACCACCGCAACTTTTTGTATCCACGAGATCCCATCTTGGGGCCTGTTCCGGAGCTCCGCCGGAGAGGGTCGTCATCACGGAGGGCTTCTACATCATCATAGCCTCTCCAATGAAGTGTGAGTAGTTTACCTCAGACCTTCGGGTCCATAGTTAGTAGCTAGATGGCTTCTTCTCTCTTTTTGGATCTCAATACAAAGTTCTCCCCCTCTCTTGTGGAGATCTATTCGATGTAATCTTCTTTTTGCGGTGTGTTTGTTGAGACCGATGAATTGTGGGTTTATGATCAAGTCTATCTATGAATAATATTTGAATCTTCTCTGAATTCTTTTATGTATGATTGGTTATCTTTGCAAGTCTCTTTGAATTATCCGTTTGGTTTGGCCAAATAGATTGGTAGTTCTTGCCATGGGAGAAGTGCTTAGCTTTGGGTTCGATCTTGCGGTGTCCTTTCCCAGTGACAGAAGGGGCAGCAAGGCACGTATTGCATCGTTGCCATCGAGGATAACAAGATGGGGTTTATTTCATATTGCATGAATTTATCTCTCTACATCATGTCATCTTGCTTAAAGCGTTACTCTGTTTTTAACTTAATACTCTAGATGCATGCTGGATAGCGGTCGATGAGTGGAGTAATAGTAGTAGATGCAGAATCGTTTCGGTCTACTTGTCACGGACGTGATGCCTATATACATGATCATGCCTAGATATTCTCATAACTATGCTCAATTCTGTCAATTGCTCAATAGTAATTTGTTCACCCACCGTAGAATACTTATGCTCTTGAGAGAAGCCACTAGTGAAACCTATGGCCCCTGGGTCTATTCTCATCATATCAATCTCCATCACTTAAATCTTGTTTTGCTTTTTTACTTTGCCTTTTACTTTTCACTTTTCATCTCTATACCAAAAATACCAAAAATATTATATCTATCAGATCTCACTCTCGTAAGTGACCGTGAAGGGATTGACAACCCCTAATCGCGTTGGTTGCGAGTAGCTATCGTTTTGTGCAGGTACGAGGGACTTGAGCGTGGCCTCCTACTGGATTGATACCTTGGTTCTCAAAAACTGAGGGAAATACTTACGCTACTCTGCTGCATCATCCTTTCCTCTTCGGGGAAATCCAATGCAAGCTCAAGAGGTAGCAAGAAGAATTTCTGGTGCCGTTGCCAGGGAGTCTACGCAAAAAGTCAACATACCAAGTACCCATCACAATCCTTATCTCTCGCATTACATCATTTGCCATTTGCCTCTCGTTTTCCTCTCCCGCACTTCACCCTTGCCGTTTTATTCGCCCTCTCTTTTTCTGTTTGCCTCTTTTCCCTCGCCATGTCAGAACCAAAAAGAGTTGGGGGTTCTCTCCCAAGTTCTAGTGCTTTAGACAATCCTGCTATCTTATCTAAACTCATAAATCGGAATGCTATAGAACAACTTGCTGGAGTTATCAATGAGAACCTTAGTAATTTTGATGAAGATGATTCTGGAATTTTTCGTTATTTACTTGATGAATCTTTGAAAGATGCTTGGGATAGGCTGTTAAGGATCCGGGCTAGCTATGTACCCCAATATCAAATTGAGGTTTACTTAAAAAGCTTTTATGTTGGGCTACCCGCTTCGTTCAAACAAGTTTTAGATTCTATTTTCGAGGGGGGTTTTCTTGAAGGGGACCCCATAGATACCTATGAGAGGATGGAAACTATATTTGGGCACCCCATTAATGAGAAAACTGAAATCACATCTCTCTTGCTTTCTTACCAAAACGAATCTATTAAAGAGATAAAAGCTAGCCTAGATGCCAATTTCCGCAACATTTTTAATCTTTCTTCTACCATTAATGGAAATGTACTCTGTCGAAATAGAAAGATTAATTCCATAGATATCAAGTTTGCTCTCTTTTTCTCTAAAACCAAAGATGACAATACCTAGATCTATCCTCGCTTTTATGCCTAGCTAGGGGCGTTAAACGATAGCGCTTGTTGGGAGGCAACCCAATTTTATTTTTATTCCTTGCTTTTTGCTCCTGTTTAGTAATAAATAAATTATTTAGCCTCTGTTTTGGTTGTGTTTTTTGTGTTTAATTAGTGTTTGTGCCAAGTAGAACCGTTGGGAAGACTTGGGGAAAGTCTTGTTGAACTTGCTGTAAAAAACAGAAACTTTAGCGCTCACGAGAACTGTTGTCATTTTTATTTGAAGAGTGATATTTAGTTAATTCTTTTTTCAGATTATTAATAGATAAATTTCTCACGTCCAGCAATTTATTTTAGAATTTTTGGGATTCCAGATCTTGCGCTAGCTACAGACTACTACAGACTGTTCTGTTTTTGACAGATTCTGTTTTTCGTGTGTTGTTTGCTTATTTTGATGAATCTATGGTTAGTAAAATAGTTTATAATACATAGAGAAGTTGGAATACAGTAGGTTTAACACCAATATAAATAAATAATGAGTTCATTACAGTACCTTGAAGTGGTTTTTTGTTTTCTTTCGCTAACAGAGCTCACGCGTTTTCTACTTTAAGTTTTGTGTTGTGAAGTTTACAAGTTTTGGGTGAATTCTTGTAATGGATTATGGAACAAGGAGTGGCAAGAGCCTAAGCTTGGGGATGCCCATGGCACCCCCAAGATAATCCAAGGACACCAAAAATTCAAAGCTTGGGGATGCCCCAGAAGGCATCCCCTCTTTCGTCCACTTCCATCGGTAATTTACTTGGAGCTATATTTTTATTCACCAACATGATATGTGTTTTGCTTGGAGCGTCTTGTATTATTTGTGTCTTTGTGTTTCAGTGTGCCACAATCATCCTTGCTGTACACACCTTTTGAGAGAGCCATACATAAATTAAAATTTGATAAAATACTCTATGTGCTTCACTTATATCTTTTGAGCATTATAATTTTGCTCTATGTGCTTCACTTATATCTTTTTGAGCTAAGTAGTTTTGCTTTATGTGCTTCACTTATATCTTTTGAGCTATGTAATTTAGCTCTATGTGCTTCACTTAGATCTTTTAGAGCACGGTGGTGGATTTGTTTTAAAGAAACTATTGATCTCTCATGCTTCACTTAAATTATTTTGAGAGTCTCTTAATAGCATGGTAATTTGCTTAATAATAATATGCTTGGTATTCAAGATTTGTGAAACTTTCTTTTGAGTGTGTTGAATACTAAGAAAAGATTGAAGCACGATAATTGTTTTGAGATATGGAGGTGATAATATTAAAGTCATGCTAGTTGAGTAGTTGTGAATTTAGAGAATACTTGTGTTAAAGTTTGTGATTCCTGTAGCATGCACGTATGGTGAACCGTTATGTGATGAAGTCAGAGCATGATTTATTTATTGATTGTCTTCCTCATGAGTGGCGGTCGGGGACGAGCGATGGTCTTTTCCTACCAATCTATCCCCCTAGGAGCATGCGCGTAATACTTTGCTTTGATAACTTCTAGATTTTTGCAATAAGTATATGAGTTCTTTATGACTAATGTTGAGTCCATGGATTATACGCACTCTCACCCTTCCACCTTTGCTAGCCTCTCTAATACCGTGCACTTTTCGCCGGTATCATACACCTACCATGTACCTTCACCATACCTACCTATTATGGCATTTCCATAGCCATTCCGAGATATATTGCCATGCAACTTTCCACTGTTCCGTTTATTATGACACACTCCCTCATTGTCATATTGCATATCCCGGTACACCGCCGGAGGCATCCATATAGAGTCATATTTTGTTCTAAGTATCGAGTTGTAATTGTTGAGTTGTAAGAAAAATAAAAGTGTGATGATCATCATTATTAGAGCATTGTCCCAGTGAGGAAAGGATGATGGAGACTATGATTCCCCCACAAGTCGGGATGAGACTCCGGACGAAAAATAAATAAAAGAGGCCAAAGAAGCCCCAAAAAAAGAGAAAGAAAAGAGGCCATAAAAAAAGAGAGAAAAGGCCCAAATAAAAAAAATAAGAGAAAAAGAGAGAAGGGACAATGTTACTATCCTTTTACACACTTGTGCTTCAAAGTAGCACCATGATCTTCATAGTAGAGAGTCTCTCATGTTATCACTTTCATATACTAGTGGGAATCTTTCATTATAGAACTTGGCTTGTATATTCCAATGATGGGCTTCCTCAAATTGCCCTAGGTCTTCATGAGGAAGCAAGTTGGATGCACACCCACTTAGTTTCTTTTTGAGCTTTCATATACTTATAGCTCTAGTGCATCTGTTGCATGGCAATCCCTACTCACTCACATCGATATCTATTGATGGGCATCTCCATTGCCTGTTGATACGCCTAGTTGATGTGAGACTATCTTCTCCTTTTTGTCTTCTCCACAGCCACCATTCTATTCCACCTATAGTGCTATATCCATGGCTCACGCTCATGTATTGCGTGAAGATTGAAAAAGTTTTGAAAAAGTTAGAGTATGAATCAATTGCTTGGCTTGTTATTGGGGTTGTGCATGATTTAAATACTTTGTGTGGTGAAGATAGAGCATACCCAGACTATATGATTTTGTAGGGATAACTTTCTTTGGCCATGTTATTTTGAGAAGACATAATTGCTTTGTTAGTATGCTTGAAGTATTATTATTTTTATGTCAATATAAACTTTTGTCTTGAATCTTTCGAATCTGAATATTGATATCATAATTAAGAAGATTTGCATTGAAATTATGCCAAGTAGCACTCCGCATAAAAAATTCTCTTTTTATCATTCACCTACTCGAGGACGAGCAGGAATTAAGCTTGGGGATGCCTGATACGTCTCCAACGTATCTGTAATTTTTGATTGCTCCATGCTATATTATCTACTGTTTTGGACTATATTGGGCTTTATTTTCCACTTTTATATTATTTTGGGGACTACCCTATTAACCGGAGGCCCAGCCCAGAATTGCTGTTTTTTTTGCCTATTTCAGTATTTCAGAGAAACAGAATATCAAACGGAGTCCAAACGGAATAAAACCTTCGAGAACGTGATTTTCTCACCGAACGTGATCCAGGAGACTTGGACCCTACTCCAAGGAGTCAAAGAGGCGGTCATGAGGGTGGGGGGCGCGCCCCCCTGCCTCGTGAGCCCCTCGGTGCTCCACCGACGTACTCTTTCCTCCTATATATACCTACGTACCCCCAAACGATCAGAACAGGAGCCAAAAAACCTAATTCCACCGCCGCAACTTTCTGTATCCACGAGATCCCATCTTGGGGCCTGTTCCGGAGCTCCGCCGGAGAGGGTCGTCATCACGGAGGGCTTCTACATCATCATGGCCTCTCCGATGAAGTGTGAGTAGTTTACCTCAGACCTTCGGGTCCATAGTTAGTAGCTAGATGGCTTCTTCTCTCTTTTTGGATCTCAATACAAAGTTCTCCCCCTCTCTTGTGGAGATCTATTCGATGTAATCTTCTTTTTGCGGTGTGTTTGTTGAGACCGATGAATTGTGGGTTTATGATCAAGTCTATCTATGAATAATATTTGAATCTTCTCTGAATTCTTTTATGTATGATTGGTTATCTTTGCAAGTCTCTTCGAATTATCCGTTTGGTTTGGCCAACTAGATTGGTAGTTCTTGCCATGGGAGAAGTGCTTAGCTTTGGGTTCGATCTTGCGGTGTCCTTTCCCAGTGACAGAAGGGGCAGCAAGGCACGTATTGCATCGTTGCCATCGAGGATAACAAGATGGGGTTTATTTCATATTGCATGAATTTATCTCTCTACATCATGTCATCTTGCTTAAAGCGTTACTCTGTTTTTAACTTAATACTCTAGATGCATGCTGGATAGCGGTCGATGAGTGGAGTAATAGTAGTAGATGCAGAATCGTTTCGGTCTACTTGTCACGGACGTGATGCCTATATACATGATCATGCCTAGATATTCTCATAACAATGCTCATTTCTGTCAATTGCTCAACAGTAATTTGTTCACCCACCGTAGAATACTTATGCTCTTGAGAGAAGCCACTAGTGAAACCTATGGCCCCCGGGTCTATTCTCATCATATCAATATCCATCACTTTAATCTTGTTTTGCCTTTTACTTTGCCTTTTACTTTTCACTTTGCATCTCTATACCAAAAATACCAAAAAAATTATATCTATCAGATCTCACTCTCGTAAGTGACCGTGAAGGGATTGACAACCCCTAATCGCGTTGGTTGCGAGTAGCTATCGTTTTGTGCAGGTACGAGGGACTTGAGCGTGGCCTCCTACTGGATTGATACCTTGGTTCTCAAAAACTGAGGGAAATACTTACGCTACTCTGCTGCATCATCCTTTCCTCTTCGGGGAAATCCAACGCAAGCTCAAGAGGTAGCAATATACAAGGCAATGATCAATATATAGGCATCACGTCCAAGATTAGTAGACCAACTCCTGGCTGCATCTCCTACTATTACTCCACACATCGTCCGCCATCCAGCATGCATCTAGTGTATTAAGTTCATGGAGAAACGGAGTAATGCAATAAGAACGATGGCATGATGTAGACGACATCTATTCATGTAAGAATAGCCCCTATCTTGTTATACTTAATAGCAACGATACATGCGTGTCTTGCTGCCCCTTCTGTCACTAGAAAGGACACCGCAAGATCGAATCCATCACAAAGCACCTCTTCCCATGGCAAGAAAAATTGATCTACTTGGCCTAACTAAACCAAAGATTTGAAGAAGAAATACAAGGCTCTAAATAATCATGCATATAAGAGATCAAAAGAAGACTCAAACAATATTCATGCATATAGATCTGATCATAAATTCAAAGTTCATCGGATCCCAACAAACACATCGCAAAAAGAGTTACATCAAATAGATCTCCAAGAGACCATTGTATTGAGAATCAAAAAGAGAGAAGAACCCATCTAGCTACTTCCTAAGGACCCGTAGGTCTATGGTAAACTACTCGCGCATCATCGGAGAGGCACCAATGAGGATGATGAACCCCTCCGTGATGGTGTTTAGATTGGATCTCATGGTTCTGGAACTTGTGGCGGCTAGAATTGTGTTTCGTCGACTCCCCTAGGGTTTATGGAATATTTGGGGATTTATAGGGCAAAGAGGCGGTGTGGGAGGTCACCGAATGGGGAACAACCCCCTGGGCGTGCCTGGGCCTCCTGGCGTGCCCTGGTGGGTTGTGCCCACCTCGGGCATCCCCTCTGGTACTTTTTTGCCCACTGGGTGTCTTCTGGTCCAAAAAAAATTTCTCTTAAAAGTTTCACTGCATTTGGACTTCGTTTGGTACTGATATTCTGCGCAGTAAAAAATAAGCAAAAAACATCAACTGGCACCCCTCGAGTAGGTAAATGATAAAAACAGAATTTTTGTTGTGGAATGCTGCCTAACATGTTCATCACATATTCTTTTCTTTTGTAGCATGGACATTTGGACCTTATATGGTTCAAAGCAATAGTCTAGTTTTGACATGAAGATTTCAATACTCAAGCATATCACCATGTCTTTCAAAATATCAACACTAAAGAAAGTTATCCCTAGCCCATCATGCTCAACCATTGATCCATTCATGAAACACACTCGCATGTTAGCTACATCCAATGCTCAAGTATGATCATAGTGCTCCCTAGTTGGTGCTTTATAAGAGAAGATGGCGACTCAAATAAAAATAAAATTGCATAAAGTAAATAGAAAGGCCCTTCACAGAGGGAATTAGGGATTTGTAGAGGTGCTAGAGCTCAAAGCTTAAATTGAGAGATAATTTTTTGAGAGGCATACTTTTCTCGTCAACGAAAACGACTAAGTAATTCCAACACTTTCCATGCTAGACATATCATAGGCAGTTCCCAGACAGAAAATAAAGTTTATTCTTTTTTCCACCATTCTTTCACAATCCATGGCTAGCCGTATCCACGGGTGCCTTCCATACCAACACTGACAACATAAAGTAAATTTCTTTTTCATTTCTTGACTGGGCATCCCTATTACCGCTGTACTCTCGTGCAATGACAAGTGAATAAACACTCATCTTGATAATAACACATCTAGCAAGGAAAATATTGGCCACCCCCGCCGCTTCATGAGCAGTACAAGCACACAAAAAGGAAATTCATTTTGAAACTTAGAGATGGCACAAACAAATTTGCTTCGAACGGTACGAAAATACCGCATATAGGTCGGTATGGTGGACTCATATGGCGAAACTGGATTTAAAGGTTTTTGATGCACAATTAGTATTTCTACTTAGTACAAGTGGAGGCTAGCAAATAGATTGAGAAGCAACCAACCATGAAACGGAAAATCTCATAAGCGAGCCTTAAGCATAACTAACACTGAATAATGAACCATAAGTAGGATGTAATTTCATTGCATAACTATTGACTTTCATGCTTGCATAGGGAATCACAAACCTTAACACCAATATTCTTACTAAAGAATAATTACTCATCAACATGACTCACATATCAATATAATCATATCTCAAAACTATTACAAAGAATCAAGTTTAATTTGTCCAATGATCTTCATGAAAGTTTTTATTATATCCCTCTTGAATATCTATCACTTTGGGACTAGTTCCATATGTTGCTTTTGATAAGCTCAAAAAATTTTAAGTGAAGCACATGAGCATAAAAATTTTCTTCTCTCAAAACAATATAAGTGAAGCATGAGAGAATTTCTTCAAAAATTTACTAACTCTCAAATAAATATAAGTGAAGGATGGGAGCATTTCTTCAAAAATATTAAAGCACGCCATGCTCAAAAAGATATAAGTAAAGCACTGGAGCAATTCCATAACTCAAAAAATTTAAGTGAAGCACAAAGAGCAATTCTATCAAATCATAGCATAATTTTGGATCTTTCAAATCGGTGTGTCCAGCAAGGATAGATGACACAAACTAAAAAGTAAAACAAGCAAAGACTCATATAATACAATCCGCTCCAAGAAAAACTCATGATATGTGACGAATAAAATATAGCTCCAAGTAAAATACCGATGGTCGTTAGAAGAAAGAGGGGATGCGCCGGAAGGCATTGAGGGAGTCTTGGACTAAGGGATCCTCGGGTGTCCGGGCTATCCGATATGGGCCGGACTGATGGGCCGTGAAGATACAAGGCATAAGACTTTCCCCCGTGTCCGGACGGGACTCTCCTTTGCGTGGATGGCAAGCCTAGCGTTCGGATGTATAATTTCCTTTCTTCGTAAACCGACTTTGTACAACCCTAGGCCCCTCCGGTGTCTATATAAGCCGGAGGGTTTAGTCTGTAGAGGCTAAGACAAATCATATAGGCTAGACATCTAGGGTTTAGCCATTACAATCTCGAGGTAGATCAACTCTTGTAACCCCTATACTCATCAAATACAATCAAGCAGGACGTAGGGTTTTACCTCCATCAAGAGGGCCCGAACCTGGGTAAACATCGTGTCTCCCTTGTCTCCTGTTACCTTCGATCCTCAGACGCATAGTTCAGGACCACCTACCCGAGATCAGCCGGTTTTGACACCGACATTGGTGCTTTCATTGAGAGTTCCATTGTGCTGTTCACTGTGGGATCGATGGCTCGCCTTGTCATTAACGAAAACATTACCTCTGGAGAGACCCTAGCTCCAGGACAGCTCCTCCAGCTCAGCGTTTTCAGTTGGGTAACGTAGTAATTTCAAAAAAATTCCTACGCACACGCAAGATCATGGTGATGCATAGCAACAAGAGGGGAGAGTGTGTCCACATACCCTCGTAGACCGAAAGCAGAAGCGTTAGCACAACGCGGTTGATGTAGTCATACGTCTTCACGATCCGACCGATCAAGTACCGAACGCACGGCACCTCCGAGTTCTGCACACGTTCAACTCGATGACGTCCCTCGAACTCCGATCCAACCGAGCTTTAAGGGAGAGTTCCGTCAGCACGACGGCGTGGTGACGATGATGATGTTCTACCGACGCAGGGCTTCGCCTAAGCACTGCTACGATATGACCGAGGTGGATTATGGCGGAGGGGGCACCGCACACGGCTAAGAGATCCAAGGGGTCAATTGTTGTGTCTCTAGGGGGTGCCTTCCTCCCCGTATATAAAGGAGTGGAGGAGGGGGAGGGGGTCAGCCACCCTTGGCGCGCCCCATAAGGATATAACCGTCATTGAACTTTAAGCGTGCGGACCCTACGGGTTCGAGAACTATGTAGACATGACCGAGACACATCTCCGGTCAATAACCAATAGCGGAACCTAGATGCTCATATTGGCTCCTACATATTCTACGAAGATCTTTATCGGTCAAACCGCATAACAACATATGTTTGTTCCCTTTGTCATCGGTATGTTACTTGCCCGAGATTCGATCGTCGGTATCTCAATACCTAGTTCAATCTCGTTACCGGCAAGTCTCTTTACTCGTTCCATAATACATCATCTCGTAACTAACTCATTAGTTGCAATTCTTGCAAGGCTTAAGTGATGTGTATTACCTAGTGGGCCCAGAGATACCTCTCCGACAATCGGAGTGACAAATCCTAATCTTGAAATACGCCAACCCAACAAGTACCTTTGGAGACACCTGTAGAGCACCTTTATAATCACCCAGTTACGTTGTGACGTTTGGTAGCACACAAAGTGTTCCTCCGGTAAATGGGAGTTACATAATCTCATAGTCACAGGAACATGTATAAGTCATGAAGAAAGCAATAACAACAAACTAAACGATCAAGTGCTAAGCTAACGGAATGGGTCAAGTCAATCACATCATTCTTCTAATGATGTGATCCCGTTAATCAAATGACAACTCTTTGTCTATGGCTAGGAAACATAACCATCTTTGATCAACGAGCTAGTCAAGTAGAGGCATACTAGTGACACTCTGTTTGTCTATGTATTCACACATGTATCATGTTTCCGGTTAATACAATTCTAGCATGAATAATAAACATTTATCATGATATAAGGAAATAAATAATAACTTTATTATTGCCTCTAGGGCATATTTCCTTCAGTCTCCCACTTGCACTAGAGTTAATAATCTAGATTACACAGTAATGATTCTAACACCCATGGAGCCTTGGTGCTGATCATGTTTTGCTCGTGGAGGAGGCTTAGTCAATGGGTCTGCAACATTCAGATCCGTATGTATCTTGCAAATCTCTATGTCTCCCACCTGGACTTGATCCCGGATGGAGATGAAGCGTCTCTTGATGTGCTTGGTTCTCTTGTGAAATCTGGATTCCTTTGCCAAAGCAATTGCACCAGTATTGTCACAAAATATTTTCATTGGACCCGATGCACTAGGTATGACACCTAGATCGGATATGAACTCCTTCATCCAGACTCCTTCATTTGCTGCTTCCGAAGCAACTATGTACTCCGCTTCACATGTAGATCCTGCTACGACGCTTTGTTTAGAACTGCACCAACTGACAGCTCCACCATTTAATAAAAACACATATCCGGTTTGCGATTTAGAATCATCCGGATCAGTGTCAACGCTTGCATCGACGTAACCATTAACGACGAGCTCTTTGTCACCTCCATAAACGAGAAACATATCCTTCATCCTTTTCAGGTATTTCAGGATGTTCTTGACCGCTGTCCAGTGATCCACTCCTGGATTACTTTGGTACCTCCCTGCTAAACTAATAGCAAGGCACACATCAGGTCTGGTACACAACATTGCATACATGATAGAGCCTATGGCTGAAGCATAGGGAACCTCTTTCATTTTCTCTCTATCTTCTGAAGTGGTCGGGCATTGAGTCTTACTCAATCTCACACCTTGTAACACAGGCAAGAACCCTTTCTTTGCTTGATCCATTTTGAACTTCTTCAAAACTTTGTCAAGGTATGTGCTTTGTGAAAGTCCAATTAAGCACCTCGATCTATCTCTATAGATCTTGATGCCCAATATATAAGCAGCTTCACCGAGGTCTTTCATTGAAAAACTCTTGTTCAAATATCCTTTTATGCTATCCAGAAATTCTATATCATTTCCAATCAACAATATGTCATCCACATATAATATCAGAAATGCTACAGAGCTCCCACTCACTTTCTTGTAAATACAGCCTTCTCCAAAAGTCTGTATAAAACCATATGCTTTGATCACACTATCAAAATGTTTATTCCAACTCTGAGAGGCTTGCACCAGTCCATAAATGTATCATTGGAGCTTGCACACTTTGTTAGCTCCCTTTGGATCGACAAAACCTTCCGGTTGCATCATATACAACTCTTCTTCCAGAAATCCATTCAGGAATGCAGTTTTGACATCCATTTGCCAAATTTCATAATCATAAAATGCGGAAATTGCTAACATGATTCGGACAGACTTAAGCATCGCTGCGGGTGAGAAGGTCTCATCGTAGTCAATCCCTTGAACTTGTCGAAAACCTTTTGCAACAAGTCGAGCTTTATAGACAGTAACTTTACCATCAGCGTCAGTCTTCTTCTTGAATATCCATTTATTCTCGATGGCTTGCCGATCAACGGGCAAGTCAACCAAAGTCCACACTTTGTTCTCATACATGGATCCCATCTCAGATTTCATGGCTTCAAGCCATTTTGCGGAATCTGGGCTTACCATCGCTTCTTCATAGTTCGTAGGTTCGTCATGGTCTAGCAACATAAGCTCCAGAACAGGATTACCGTACCACTCTGGTGCGGATCTTACTCTGGTTGACCTACGAGGTTCAGTAATAACTTGATTTGAAGTTTCATGATCATCATCATTAACTTCCTCACTAACTCGTGTAGATGTCACAGGAACCGGTTTTTGTGATGAACTACTTTCCAACAAGGGAGCAGGTACTGTTACCTCATCAAGTTCTACTTTCCTCCCACTCACTTCTTTCGAGAGAAACTCCTTCTCTAGAAAGGATCCATTCTTAGCAACGAATGGCTTGCCTTCGGATCTGTGATAGAAGGTGTACCCTACCGTTTCCTTTGGGTATCCTATGAAGACACATTTCTCTGATTTGGGTTCGAGCTTATCAGGTTGAAGCTTTTTCACATAAGCATCGCAGCCCCAAACTTTAAGAAACGACAACTTTGGTTTCTTGCCAAACCATAGTTCATAAGGTGTCGTCTCAATGGATTTTGATGGTGCCGTATTAAACGTGAATGCGGCCGTCTCTAAAGCATAACCCCAAAACGATAGCGGTAAATCAATAAGAGACATCATAGATCGCACCATATCTAGTAAAGTACGATTACGACGTTTGGACACACGATTACGCTGTGGTGTTCCGGGTGGCGTGATTTGCGAAACTATTCCGCATTGTTTCAAATGTAGACCAAACTCGTAACTCAAATATTCTCCTCCACGATCAGATCGTAGAAACTTTATTTTCTTGTTACGATGATTTTCAACTTCACTCTGAAATTCTTTGAACTTTTCAAATGTTTCAGACTTATGTTTCATTAAGTAGATATACCCATATCTGCTTAAATCATCTGTGAAGGTGAGAAAATAACGATACCCGCCGCGAGCCTCAACATTCATTGGACCACATACATCAGTATGTATGATCTCTAACAAATCAGTTGCTCGCTCCATAGTTCCGGAGAACGACGTTTTAGTCATCTTGCCCACGAGGCATGGTTCGCAAGTACCAAGTGATTCATAATCAAGTGATTCCAAAAGTCCATCAGTATGGAGTTTCTTCATGCGCTTTATACCAATATGACCCAAACGGCAGTGCCACAAATAAGTTGCACTATGATTATCAACTCTGCATCTTTTGGCTTCAACATTATGAATATGTGTATCACTACTATCGAGATTCATCAAAAATAGACCACTCTTTAAGGGTGCATGACCATAAAAGATATTACTCATATAAATAGAACAACCATTATTCTTAGATTTAAATGAATAACCGTCTTGCATTAAACAAGATCCAGATATAATGTTCATGCTCAACGCTGGCACCAAATAACAATTATTTAGGTCTAAAACTAATCCCAAAGGTAGATGTAGAGGTAGCGTGCCAATGGTGATCACATCGACTTTGGAACCATTTCCCAAGCGCATCGTCACCTCGTCCTTAGCCAGTGTTCGCTTAATCCGTAGTCCCTGTTTTGAGTTGCAAATATTAGCAACAGAACCAGTATCAAACCCAGGTGCTACTGCGAGCTCTGGTAAGGTACACATCAATAACATGTATATCACATATACCTTTGTTCACCTTGCCATCCTTCTTATCCGCCAAATACTTGGGGCAGTTCCGCTTCCAATGACCAGTCTATTTGCAGAAGAAGCACTCAGTCTCAGGCTTAGGTCCAGACTTGGATTTCTTCTCTTGAGTAGCAACTTGTTTGTTTTTCTTTTTGAAGTTCCCCTTCTGCTTCCCTTTGCCCTTTTTCTTGAAACTGGTGGTCTTATTAACCATCAACACTTGATGCTCCTTCTTGATTTCTACCTCTGCAGCCTGTAGCATTGCGAAGAGCTCGGGAATCATCTTATCCATCCCTTGCATATTATAGTTCATCACGAAGCTCTTGTAGCTTGGTGGCAGTGATTGAAGAACTCTGTCAGTGACACTATCAACAGGAAGATTAACTCCCAGTTGAGTCAAGTGATTATGATACCCAGACATTTTTAGTATATGCACACTGACAGAACTATTCTCCTCCATCTTGCAGCTATAGAACTTATTGGAGACTTCATATCTCTCAATCCGGGCTTTGCTTGAAATATTAAATTCAACTCCTGGAACATCTCATATGCTCCATGACGTTCAAAATGTCGTTGAAGTCCCGGTTCTAAGTCGTAAAACATGGCACATTGATCTATCGGGTAGTCACCAGCTTTTCTCTGGCAGGTGTTCATAACATCTGGTGTTGCTCCTGCGCAGGTTTGGCACTTGGCGGTGCTTCCAGGACGTAATTCTTCTGTGCAACAATGAGGATAATCCTCAAGTTACGGACCCAGTCCGTGTAATTGCTACCATCATCTTTCAACTTTGCTTCCTCAAGGAACGCATTAAAATTCAATGGAACAACAGCACGAGCCATCTATCTACAACAAACATAGACATGCAAAATACTATCAGGTAATAAGTTCATGATAAATTTAAGTTCAATTAATCATATTACTTAAGAACTCCCACTTAGATAGACATCCCTCGAATCATCTAAGTGATCACGTGATCCAAATCAACTAAACCATAACCGATCATCACATGAAATGGAGTAGTTTTCAATGGTGAACATCACTATGTTGATCATATCTACTATATGATTCGCGCTCGACCTTTCGGTCTCAGTGTTCCGAGGCCATATCTGCATATGCTAGGCTTGTCAAGTTTAACCTGAGTATTCTGTGTGTGCAAAACTGGCTTGCACCCGTTGTAGATGGACATAGAGCTTATCACACCCGATCATCATGTGGTGTTTGGGCACGACGAACTTTGGCAACGGTGCATACTCAGGGAGAACACTTTTATCTTGAAATTTAGTGAGAGATCATCTTATAATGCTACCATCAAACAAAGAAAAATAAGATGCATAAAAGATAAACATCACATGCAATCAATATAAGTGATATGATATGGCCATCATCATCTTGTGCTTGTGATCTCCATCTCCGAAGCACCATCATGATCACCATCGTCACCGGCACGACACCTTGATCTCCATCGTAGCATCGTTGTCTGTAACACCCCGGATGTAATTTACCCAATATGTACTCCTACTCTTGCTGTTTCCGGCGTTAAGTTATTTTATTTTCTCGGGTTCGGGATTTTGTCTCCGTGTGTTGTTGTCGTTGTCATGCATCTTATATCATGTCATCATGTGCATTGCATTTGCATACGTGTTCATCTCATGCATTCAAGCATTTTCCCTGTTGTCTGTTTTACATTCCGGCGCTTCGTTCTCCTCTGGTGGTCATTTCTACCTTTCTTTCGTGTGTGGGGATTAAACATTTCCGGATTGGACCGAAACTTGCCAAGCGGCCTTGGTTTACTACCGGTACACCGCCTGTCAAGTTTCGTACCATTTGGACTTCGTTTGATGCTCCAACGGTTAACCGAGGGACCGAAAAGGCCTCGTGTGTGTTGCAGCCCAACACCCCTCCATTTTGGCCCAAAACCCACCAAAACCCTCTCCATCATCTAGAGCGTTCGATCACGATCGTGTGGCCGAAAACCGCACCTCATTTGGACACTCCTAGCTCCCTCTATGCCTATATATACACCACCCTCCCGAAATTCGCGGATCCCCTCTTCCAAACCCTAGCCTCGCTCCATCCGCGCGGCCGGACAACGTCCGGGCTGCACCGGACACGTCCGCCCGATCCGCCGCCGCCAATCCTGCGCTGCCACGTGGCGGGAACCGCCCCACATCGCCGCTTCCGCCACCGGCCCACCGCGGGCCCCCGCGGCCCAAACCGGCGCGCCGCCGCCCGCCTTCGTCCCCTTCCTCGACGCGCCGCCCGGGAGCCGCGCCGCCGCCGTCCTCCGCAAGTCCGGCCACCCGAGGCGCCCGGGAGCCGCCGCCCGCCACCGACGCCAGCCGGCGCAAGGTCGCCCGACCGGCCCCGCGCCACCCGCCGGCAAGCGCCGCCCCGGCCACCGCACCTCGCCGCCTCCTCGACGCCGCCGCCCCGGCCACACCTCCCTCCGGCGACCCCCTCTCTCCGGCGAGCTTCAAGTCCCTCTCCGGCGAACCTCGTAACCCGTGCAGCCAGATCTGGATCCAGATCCAAACTCGGTTGACTTTTGCCTCAAACCCTAGATATTTTGACCCTGTTCATCATGCCGTAACTTTGCATCCTAGCTCCGTTTTGGGCATATAGCATATCAAAATGTTCGCCTCAGAGAGCACATCATTTCATCTCATTGCATCATTTTCATTTGAGTTCATCTTGGTGCCCGAAATTCTGTTAGAAGAATGCTATTTGAGATAATTGTCAGATCTGCTGCTCCAATTAGATATTTGTCATTTTTGCCATGATTATTGTGTGCATGATATGCCCCTGAGCTCTTGATGAGTTTTGTTATATGTTTTGCCATCTATCCAGAGGTGCAACCCATGTATTTTTGTGATGTGTGTGGTGACTAGCACAAGCTTGCAAAGTGGAGCATTCGTTAATGCTGATTTCAGGGACTTAGCATTTCCACTAAGTCCTTGATCTGTTTATCTTATTATGTCATATGTTCATGTTGTTTCCTAGTGATCCGTGCCTCTTTTGAGGATGATCAGTAAGGATGTTTTGTTAATATTGTAGTGCTCTATCCATCCATGTCTTTGTTTGCAATTATGGAGCACCCTAGCTTGAGTCAATCGAGCTCTACTTTTGTTATTTCGTGAATCTGGGCAGATTGTCTACTTGTTAGTAATTTTGCCGAGGATGTTGTAGTTGATCCGTGCATGCTATGTTATTGTTCTTGCCATGTCTAGCTTGTATTTTGTGTATTCTTGATGGGTGTATGCTTAGATTGTCATGACATGCTCTGTAGTGAGTGCATCGAGCTCGTAAACATGCCTACTTGATATCTGTTTTCAGCATGCTCCAGTTTTCACTAAGTCTGAGAACTGATTATGTTTTTGCCATGTTCACATGCTTTCAAATGTATTTTCTGATCCCTTTTGGCTCAAGGTCACTAAGGGACTTTTGTTAAGCTCTTTGACTAGCTCCATGCCATGCTTTACTTTGCCATGTTCAGATCTTGTAGCATATCGTTTTCATGCTCCAAAGAGTGCTATCTGATCTGAAATTCCAGACAAGTGTTAATTTCACCAAGTCTGAGATCTGTTTGTCAAATGCATTTTTGCCATGCTTGTTTGAACCTGTTAATGGATGAATTGGCCGTAGCTCAGTGCTAGTCTTTTGTTAAGCATCTTGAATGGATCCCTGCCATGTATTGTGTTGCCATGATTGGGTGCTGTAGCATGTTCATCTTGTTGCATTTAGATGGCTACTTGCTGTAAATCGCAGAACGTGGTCATATTTGAATCGCTTGCCATTTCCAAACCGTAACTCCAATTTCGGCATTCTTTATATCGTTTTCAAGCGATTTCATCTCATCTTTCCAGTGGCATGCTTGGATTTCCAAGCCGAGGCCAGGTTTAATCATTCCTTGTCAAATCTTGCATATGCATCACATAATGCATCCCGCATAGCATACCATCCTTGCATCATGTTGTTTGAGTTTGCACGTGGTTGATTGTGTCCTTGTTGCTTGTTTGTCTTGTTTGGGTAGAGCCGGGAGACGAGTTCGTTAACGAGGAGCCCATTGAGTTTGCTTTCGAGGATCCAGTCAACTCTGACAACTTTGCAGGCAAGATGATCATACCCTCAAAATCACTACTATCTTTGCTTTGCTAGATGCTCGCTCTTTTGCTATGCCTATGCTACGATACCTACCACTTGCTTATCATGCCTCCCAAATTGCCATGTTAAACCTCTAACCCACCATGTCCTAGTAAACCGTTGATTGGCTATGTTACCGCTTTGCTCAGCCCCTCTTATAGCGTTGCTAGTTGCAGGTGAAGATTGGAGACCGTTCCTTGTTGGAACATTATTTACTTGTTGGGATATCATTATATTGCCTTGTTATCTTAATGCATCTATATACTTGGTAAAGGGTGGAAGGCTTGGCCTCTCGCCTAGTGTTTTGTTCCACTCTTGCCGCCCTAGTTTCCGTCATATCGATGTTATGTTCCCGGATTTCGCGTTCCTTACGCGGTTGGGTTATAATGGGAACCCCTTGATAGTTCGCCTTGATTAAAGCTTTTCCAGCAATGCCCAACCTTGGTTTTACCATTTGCCACCTAGCCTCTTTTTCCCTTGGGTTTCCGGAGCTCGAGGGTCATCTTATTTAAACCCCCCGGGCCAGTGCTCCTTTGAGTGTTGGTCCAAACAGAGCCACTTGCAGCACCACCTCGGGGCAACTCGAGGGTTGGTTTTAGTTGTACGTAGTGTTCATCTGAGTGTGCCCTGAGAATGAGATATGTGCAGCTCCTATCGGGATTTGTCGGCACATTCGGGCGGTGTTGCTGGATTTGTTTTAACTGGTCGAAGTGTCTTGAAGAACCGGGATACCGAGTCTGATCGGAACGTCTCGGGAGGAGGTCTATTCCTTCGTTGACCGTGAGAGCTTGTCATGGGCTAAGTTGGGACTCCCCTGTAGGGATTTGATCTTTGGAAAGCCATGCCCGCGGTTATGGGCAGATGGGAATTTGTTAATGTCCGGTTGTAGATAACTTGAACCTTAACTTAATTAAAATGAATCAACTGTGTGAGTTGCCATGATGGTCTTTTCTTGGCGGAGTCCGGGTAGTGAACACGGTGTTGGAGTAATGCTTGCCGCAGGATGCCCTCTAGTTACTCGCTCGCTCTTTGCCTCCTCTTCTCGCTCTCTTTTGCGAACAGGATAGCCACCATATATGCTAGTCGCTTGCCGCAGCTCCACATATTTTCCTTGCCTTACCTATTAAGCTTAAATAGTCTTGATCGCGAGGGTGCGAGATTGCTGAGTCCCTGTGGCTCACAGATTACTTCCAAACCAGATGCAGGGCCTGATGATTCCGCTCCAGATGACGCGCTTGATGTCAAGTGGGAGTTCGACGAGGACTCACGCCGATACTACGTGTCTTTGCCTGATGATCAGTAGTGGTGCCCAGTTGGGGTGATCGGGACCGTGTTGCATGTTGGGTTGTTCTTTCATTTTGGCGCCGTAGTCGGGCCATGAGTGTTTGAATGTTGTAATGCTATTTATGTACTTTGATTGACGTGGCGAGTGTAAGCCAACTATGTATCTCCCCTTTTATTATCTATATTACATGGGATGTTGTGAAGATTGCCTAACTTGCGACATTGCTTTCAATGCGGTTATGTCTCTAAGTCGTGCCTCGACACGTGGGAGCTATAGCCGCATCGAGGGCATTACATGTTGGTAATCAGAGCCTTCCCCGACCTTAGGAGCCCCCATTGCTTGATCGTTTTTACCAGCCGTTCTTGAGTCTAGAAAAATGTTTTGAGTCATTTAGGAATTATATATCGGAGAGTTTAGGAATTCTTTTTTACTTCCCAGTCTCCTCATCGCTCTGGTAAGGCATCCTGACGTAGAGTTTTGACTCTTCTCTTCTCAAATTTCACTATTTTTTTTTAGGATCACGCGGGTATCTTGGAATCGTTCCGATGGTTTTGTGACGAGAACATTGTTCTTGGTGCCTCCTGTCTTTAGGGGTTGTGGCAGTGTCCCGGGGAGTTGAGCTCCGAGGTGTTGTCGTCACAATTTTATCGTTGCAGTTCTAGAATACCTAAGTTTAGTACGCCGACATCGAAAATCTCTTTTATGCAGTTCGTTGGTGAGATAACCTTGACGCCACCCAGTACTGGGGCGGGAGTTCGGGAGTATCGCCATAACTTGTATAACGGATGCTTTTCGAAGGTTGAGGTAGATGGTTTCCGAAGTTTTCTCGGTTATGTGTTAAAGGATGGATACAGCTGGATGTACGATTTGCTAGTTTTGGGTGAGATATTATGCTTCCCCTGTATCCCCAACACCTGATTGCATAACCGGAAAGGTTCGGGAGTTTCATAGGTGGGAATTCTTGTAGCTCTAGTTCTTCTTCCACGGATATTTGGTTTGAGATTGGGATTTCTTACCGAGTATTCGTTCTTGATCCGTACCTTGTTGATTTATTTCTCTACCTAAATTCTAAGTGGCTTCTCAATTTATGGATATGTGACCATTTCAAGAGGAATGCATTCATTCATTTTGTTCGGATGTGAAGACTATATGTTGCAATTTCATCCCGTTGGATTCAGCTTCTTTTTATCTGTCAATGTGCTAATGGTTGTCACCCTCTTCAGGATGGCTCCCGCTAAGAGCACCAATCAGAATCAGAATCGGGATCCGCCACCACCTCCACCTCCTCCAGAGGCATGGCAATCTGTGATGGCCGCAACCAATGCAAACACGCAGTTGATCATGCAAATTCTTCAAGAGCGCAATCAAGCGAACCAAGGCAACCAAGGCAACAATCAGAATCACTTTGCTACACTCAACCAGTTCCTTGCTAACGGGCCAAAGACTTTCAGCAATTGTGTTGAGGCAACTGATGCTGACGATTGGCTCGTGGATCTGTGCAAGCATTTCGAGTGCAGTAACGTCAGGCCTGAGGACTTCGTCAAGTTCGCTTCCTTCCAACTCAAAGACCAAGCTGCAGAATGGTTCCAGCAGTACAAGGATTCCAAAGGAGGCCGTGTGATTACCTGGGATGAATTCCGTCAAGACTTTAAAGCTCATCATATTCCTCAGAGCGTGGTTGAAAGCAAGCGTGAGGAATTCCGCAACCTGAAGCAAGGCTCTTTGTCTGTCTATGACTACAACAAGTTGTTTCAGAAGCTCGCCCGCTTTGCTAAGCAGGACGTGCCTGACGAGAAGAGCATGATATACCAGTTCAGGGGTGGTCTCAGAGAAGAAATCAAGTTTGCTCTTGTTCTCTTTGAGCCCTTGAGGTACGATGAGTTCTACAACATGGCATTGAAGCAAGAGGCTGCTCAACTGAGGTGTGATGCTTCCAAGAAGCGAGTCAGAGACACTACTCCTTCTTCCTCTACTCAAGTGGCCAAGCAGCAGAAGTATTGGCTTCCTCCTCCTCCGTCCCGTCAGCCGTATCAGCAGAAGAGCAAAGGTGGCAGTGGATCTTCCCACCCACCCAACCCTGGCTTTCAGAACAAGACTTCGTCCCAAGCTCCAAGATCGAGTGCTCCATATCACCGTCCGCTTTCAGAGGTCACGTGCAACAAGTGCCAACAGAAGGGTCACTATGCAAACAATTGTTTCAATCAGAGGCGCCTCCCTCCTCCTCCTCCTCCCGTGAGATCGGCAAGTACAGCTGTGGTCAAGCATAACCCCAAGCACACCAAGGTCAACTTGCTGAATGCAGCTCAGGCAGAGGACTCGCCAGATGTCATCATGGGTAACTTCCTGTTAACGATGTTCCTGCAAAAGTTCTTTTTGACACGGGTGCATCGCTTTCTTTTATTTCAACACCATTTGTTGCCAAGCATGATTTTGTGACCGAGAGGATTCCTGTCCCGTTGAATATTGTGTCTCCGGGCAAGCAAATGACTTCTAACAATTGCGTCCCGGATGTCTCTATCACGTTGGGCGACTACAAGTTCCTTTCTTCTCCGGTGGTTCTTGATAATTCGAATATTGATCTTATTCTCGGAATGGATTGGCTTTCTAAGCACAAGGCGCATCTTGATTGTGCAGCCAGGCAGATTCAATTGACTCATTCGTCTGAGGATATAATTGTCTTTGCCGCTCGTGATGATACCATCCGTCTGTTTTCTCTCAATGAGAAGGGTGAACTGGATGCTATCTCGCAGATTCTAGTCGTTTGCGAATATCAAGACGTATTTCCAGAAGAGCTTCCAGGAATGCCTCCGCACCGGCCAGTTGAATTCGTCATCGATCTTGAGCCTGGCACAGAACCAGTGTGCAAGCATCCTTACAATCTCGGACCTGAAGAGTTGAAGGAGCTGAAGAAGCAACTCGATATTCAAGAGAGAATGGGCCTCATCCGGCCTAGTTCTTGTTCGTGGGGTTGTGGTGTTCTTTTGTGAAGAAGAAGGATGGAACAGACCGACTTTGTGTTGATTACTGTCCATTGAACAAGAAGACCATCAAGAACAAATACCCATTTCCCAACATCAACGAGCTGTTCGAACAACTCAAAGGCGCCCAAGTATTCTCCAAGCTTGATCTCCGTATGGGTTATCATCAGATTCGAATCCGTGAGCAAGATATTCCCAAGATGGCTTTCAGGACAAGCTATGGTTCATATGAATACACTGTCATGTCTTTTGGCCTCGTCAACGCTCCTCCGACTTTCTCTCGCATGATGAACTTCATCTTCAACGCCTACACCAATGACTTCATTTTGGTCTATCTCGACGACATTCTGGTCTTTTCGAAGAACAAGGAAGATCATGCCAAGCACCTGTGTTTGGTACTCGATAAGCTCAGAGAACACCAGTTCTATCTAAGTTCTCCAAGTGCGAATTTTGGCTCAATGAGGTTCTTTATCTTGGTCATATCATCTCTGCCAATGGCATTGCGGTGAATCCTGAGAAGGTGTCTGCAATTGTGAATTGGGAACCTCCTCAGAACGTGAAGCAACTCCATAGCTTCCTCGGTCTCGCAAGCTACTGTCGAAGATTCGTTGAAAACTTTTCTAAGATCGTGAAGCCTCTCTCAAATCTTCTCCAGAAGCACGTCAAGTATGTTTGGTCTCTGGAGTGTGAGATTGCTTTCAACACTTTGAAAGAGAAATTGATCACTGCTCCAGTTCTGACTCCGCCTGATGAATCCAAACCGTACGAGGTCTTTTGCGATGCCTCTCTCCAAGGTCTTGGCGCAGTGTTGATGCAAGAGAAGAAAGTTGTGGCTTATATCTCTCGCCAGTTGAAGCCCAACGAGAAGAACTACCCCACTCATGACCTCGAGTTGGCGGCAGTTGTGCATGCTCTTTTGACGTGGAGACATCTCTTATTGGGAAGAAAAGTGGACATTTTCACTGATCACAAGAGTCTCAAGTACATCTTCACTCAGCCTAATCTCAACCTCAGGCAAACTCGTTGGGTTGAAATGATTCAAGAGTATAATCCAAGTATCGAGTATACTCCAGGCAAGGCCAATGTGATTGCGGACGCATTAAGCAGGAAGGCTTATTGCAACAGTCTGATTCTCAAGCCTTATCAACCCGAGCTTTGTGAAGCTTTCCGCAAACTTAATCTGCAAGTTGTTCCTCAAGGTTTCCTCGCCAACCTTCAAGTCTCTCCTACCTTGGAAGACCAGATTCGCCAAGCTCAGCTTCTTGATGCTATGGTGAAGAAGGTGAAGATGGGATTGCCAAGAGTCAACCCAAGTACAAGTGTTACCGCCTTGATGACAAGGATACTCTCTTCTTCGAGGATCGTATTGTTGTGCCCAAAGGTGACCTTCATAAAGTGATCATGAACGAGGCTCAAAATTCTCTCCTCTCCATCCACCCTGGGAGCACGAAGATGTATCAGGACCTCAAGCAGGCTTATTGGTGGACTCAAATGAAGTGCGAGATTGCTCAATTCGTGAATGAATGTGATGTCTGCAGAAGAGTGAAGGCAGAACACCAAAGGCCAGCGGGTCTCCTCCAACCTCTTGCCATTCCAGAATGGAAGTTTGACCACATCGAGATGGACTTCGTGACTGGGTTTCCAAAGTCCAAGCGTGGCAATGATGCTATATTCGTTGTCATCGACAAACTCACTAAAGTGGCTCACTTTCTGCCTATCAAAGAGTCAATCACTGCAGCTCAATTGGCGGAACTCTATACCTCTCGGATTGTCTCTCTGCACGGTATTCCACAAGTGATCTCTTCAGACCGTGGCAGCATCTTTACCTCCAAGTTTTGGGATTCTTTTCAGAAGGCCATGGGCACCAACATCCGCTTCAGCACAGCTTTCCATCCTCAAACTAGCGGTCAAGTCGAGCGTGTCAATCAGATTCTTGAAGATATGCTCAGGGCTTGTGTGATCTCCTTTGGCATGAAGTGGGAGGATTGTCTTCCTTATGCTGAATTCTCCTACAACAACAGTTTTCAAGCAAGTTCGGGCAAGGCCCCATTTGAAATTCTGTATGGCAGGAAGTGCCGTACCCCTCTCAACTGGTCTGAAATCGGTGAACGTCAGCTTCTCGGAAATGACTTAATCACAGAGGCAGAGGAAATGTGCAAAGTCATTCGAGATAACCTCAAAGCAGCCCAATCCCGCCAGAAGAGCTACTATGATAGTAAGCACCGTGATTTGGCTTTCGAGATCGGAGATCATGTTTACCTCCGCGTCTCTCCTATGAAAGGTACTCGCCGCTTCGGTATCAAAGGGAAGCTTGCCCCTAGATACGTGGGACCTTTCAAGATCGTCAGCAAGAGAGGCGATCTCGCCTATCAAATCGAGCTTCCTTCAAACTTTGCAAATGTTCATGACGTGTTCCATGTCTCTCAGCTTCGAAAGTGCTTCAAGACTCCTAATCGCACCGTCAACTTCGAGGACATTGAGCTCCAAGAAGATCTCTCTTATCGTTAGCACCCCTTTGCTATTCTTGAAGAGACTGAACGCAAGACTCGCAACAAGTCAATCAAATTCCTCAAAGTCAAGTGGTCACACCATTCCGACTGTGAAGCCACCTGGGAACGCGAGGTTCACCTCCGTTCTGGGTACCCGGCGTTCTTTCAGTCCTAGATCTCGGGACGAGATCCTTTCGTAGTGGTGGAGTGTTGTAACACCCCGGATGTAATTTACCCAATATGTACTCCTACTCTTGCCGTTTTCGGCGTTAAGTTATTTTATTTTCTCGGGTTTGGGCTTTTGTCTCCGTGTGTTGTTATCATTTTCATGCATCTCATATCATGTCATCATGTGCATTGCATTTGCATACGTGTTCATCTCATGCATTCGAGCATTTTCCCCGTTGTCCGTTTTGCATTCCGGCGCTTCGTTCTCCTCCGGTGGTCATTTCTACCTTCCTTTCATGTGTGGGGATTAAACATTTCCGGATTGGACCGAGACTTGCCAAGCGGCCTTGGTTTACTACCGGTAGACCGCCTGTCAAGTTCCGTACCATTTGGAATTCGTTTGATGCTCCAACGGTTAACCGAGGGACCGAAAAGGCCTCTTGTGTGTTGCAGCCCAACACCCCTCCATTTTGGCTCAAAACCCACCAAAACCCTCTCCATCATCTAGAGCGTTCGATCACGATCGCGTGGCCGAAAACCGCACCTCATTTGGACACTCCTAGCTCTCTCTATGCCTATATATACACCACCCTCCCGAAATTCGTGGATCCCCTCTTCCAAACCCTAGCCCCGCTCCATCCGCGCGGCCGGACAATGTCCGGGCCGCACCGGACACGTCCGCCCAATCTGCCGCCGCCAATCCCGCGCTGCCACGTGGCGGGAACCGCCCCACATTGCCGCTTCCGCCGCCGGCCCGCCGCGGCCTCCAGCGGGCCCCCGCGACCCAAACCGGCGCGCCGCCGCCCGCCTTCGTCCCCTTCCTCGACGCGCCGCCCGGGAGCCGTGCTGCCGCCGTCCTCCGCAAGTCCGGCCGCCCGAGGCGCCCGGGAGCCTCCGCCCGCCACCGACGCCGGCCGGCGCAAGGTCGCCCGACCGGCCCCGCGCCACCCGCCGGCAAGAGCCGCCCCGGCCACCGCACCTCGCCGCCTCCTCGACGCCGCCGCCCCGGCCACACCTCCCTCCGGCGACCCCCCTCTCTCCGGCGAGCTTCAAGTCCCTCTCCGGTGAACCTCGTAACCCGTGCGGCCAGATCTGGATCCAGATCCAAACTCGGTTGACTTTTGCCTCAAACCCTAGATATTTTGCCCCTGTTCATCGTGCCGTAACTTTGCATCAGTAGCTCCAATTTGGGCATATAGCATATCAAAATGTTCGTCTCAGAGAGCACATCATTTCATCTCATTGCATCATTTTCATTTGAGTTCATCTTGATGCCCGAAATGCTTTTAGAATAATGCTATTTGAGATAATTGTCAGATCTGCTGCTCCAATTAGATATTTGTCATTTTTGCCATGATTATTGTGTGCATGATATGCGCCTGAGCTCTTGATGAGTTTTGTTATATGTTTTGCCATCTATCCAGAGGTGCAACCCATGTATTTTTGTGATGTGTGTGGTGACTAGCACAAGCTTGCAAAGTGGAGCATTCGTTAATGCTGATTTCAGGGACTTAGCATTTCCACTAAGTCCTTGATCTGTTTATCTCATTATGTCATATGTTCATGTTGTTTCCTAGTGATCCGTGCCTCTTTTGAGGATGATCAGTAAGGATGTTTTGTTAATCTTGTAGTGCTCTATCCATCCATGCCTTTGTTTGCAATTATGGAGCACCCTAGCTTGAGTCAATCGAGCTCTACTTTTGTCATTTCATGAATCTGGGCAGATTGTCTACTTGTTAGCAATTTTGCCGAGGATGTTGTAGTTGATCCGTGCATGCTATGTTATTGTTCTTGCCATGTCTAGCTTGTATTTTGTGTATTCTTGATGGGTGTATGCTTAGATTGTCATGACATGCTCTGTAGTGAGTGCATCGAGCTCGTAAACATGCCTACTTGATATCTGTTTTCAGCATGCTCCAGTTTTCACGAAGTCTGAGAACTGATTATGTTTTTGCCATGTTCACATGCTTTCAAATGTATTTTCTGATCCCTTTTGGCTCAAGGTCACTAAAGGACTTTTGTTAAGCTCTTTGACTAGCTCCATGCCATGCTTTACTTTGCCATGTTCAGATCCTGTAGCATATAGTTTTCATGCTCCAAAGAGTGCTATCTGATCTGAAATTCCAGACAAGTGTTAATTTCACCAAGTCTGAGATCTGTTTGTCAAATGCATTTTTGCCATGCTTGTTTGAACCTGTTAATGGATGAATTGGCCGTAGCTCAGTGCTAGTCTTTTGTTAAGCATCATGAATGGATCCCTGCCATGTATTTTGTTGCCATGATTGGGTGCTGTAGCATGTTCATCTTGTTGCATTTAGATGGCTACTTGCTGTAAATCGCAGAACGTGGTCATATTTGAATCGCTTGCCATTTCCAAACCGTAACTCCGATTTCGGCATTCGTTATATCGTTTTCAAGCGATTTCATCTCATCTTTCCAGTGGCATGCTTGGATTTCCAAGCCGAGGCCAGGTTTAATCATTCCTTGTCAAATCTTGCATATGCATCACATAATGCATCCCGCATAGCATACCATCCTTGCATCATGTTGTTTGAGTTTGCACGTGGTTGATTGTGTCCTTGTTGCTTGTTTGTCTTGTTTGGGTAGAGCCGAGAGACGAGTTCGTTAACGAGGAGCCCATTGAGTTTGCTTTCGAGGATCCAGTCAACTCTGACAACTTTGCAGGCAAGATGATCATACCCTCAAAATCACTACTATCTTTGCTTTGCTAGATGCTCGCTCTTTTGCTATGCCTATGCTACGATACCTACCACTTGCTTATCATGCCTCCCAAATTGCCATGTTAAACCTCTAACCCACCATGTCCTAGTAAACCGTTGATTGGCTATGTTACCGCTTTGCTCAGCCCCTCTTATAGCGTTGCTAGTTGCAGGTGAAGATTGGAGACCGTTCCTTGTTGGAACATTATTTACTTGTTGGGATATCATTATATTGCCTTGTTATCTTAATGCATCTATATACTTGGTAAAGGGTGGAAGGCTCGGCCTCTCGCCTAGTGTTTTGTTCCACTCTTGCCGCCCTAGTTTCCGTCATATCAGTGTTATGTTCCCGGAATTTGCGTTCCTTACGCGGTTGGGTTATAATGGGAACCCCTTGATAGTTCGCCTTGATTAAAGCTTTTCCAGCAATGCCCAACCTTGGTTTTACCATTTGCCACCTAGCCTCTTTTTCCCTTGGGTTTCTGGAGCCCGAGGGTCATCTTATTTAAACCCCCCCGGGCCAGTGCTCCTCTGAGTGTTGGTCCAAACAGAGCCAGTTGCAGCACCACCTTGGGGCAACTCGAGGGTTGGTTTTAGTTGTACATAGTGTTCATCTGAGTGTGCCCTGAGAACGAGATATGTGCAGCTCCTATCGGGATTTGTCGGCACATTCGGGCGGTGTTGCTGGATTTGTTTTAATGGTCGAAGTGTCTTGAAGAACTGGGATACCGAGTCTGATCGGAACGTCTCAGGAGGAGGTCTATTCCTTCGTTGACCGTGAGAGCTTGTCATGGGCTAAGTTGGGACTCCCTGCATGGATTTGAACTTTCGAAAGCCGTGCCCGCGGTTATGGGCAGATGGGAATTTGTTAATGTCCGGTTGTAGATAACTTGAACCTTAACTTAATTAAAATGAATCAACTGTGTGAGTTGCCGTGATGGTCTCTTCTCGGCGGAGTCCGGGTAGTGAACACGGTGTTGGAGTAATGCTTGCCGCAGGATGCCCTCTAGTTACTCGCTCGCGCTTTGCCTCCTCTTCTCGCTCTCTTTTGCGAACAGGATAGCCACCATATATGCTAGTCGCTTGCCGCAGCTCCACATATTTTCCTTGCCTTACGTATTAAGCTTAAATAGTCTTGATCGCGAGGGTGCGAGATTGCTGAGTCCCTGTGGCTCACAGATTACTTCCAAACCAGATGCAGGGCCTGATGATTCCGCTCCAGATGACGCACTTGAGCTCAAGTGGGAGTTCGATGAGGACTCACGCCGATACTACGTGTCTTTGCCTGATGATCAGTAGTGGTGCCCAGTTGGGGTGATCGGGACCGTGTCGCATGTTGGGTTGTTCTTTCATTTTGGCGCCGTAGTCGGGCCATGAGTGTTTGAATGTTGTAATGCTATTTATGTACTTTGATTGACGTGGCGAGTGTAAGCCAACTATGTATCTCCCCTTTTATTATCTATATTACATGGGATGTTGTGAAGATTGCCTAACTCGCGACATTGCTTTCAATGCGGTTATGTCTCTAAGTCGTGCCTCGACACGTGGGAGCTATAGCCGCATCGAGGGCGTTACATTGTCGTCTCGCCAACTATTGCTTCTACGACTATCGCTACCGCTTAGTGATAAAGTAAAGCAATTATAGGGCGATTGCATTGCATACAATAAAGCGACAACTATATGGCTCCTGCCAGTTGCCGATAACTCAGTTACAAAACATGATCATCTCATACAATAAAATATAGCATCATGTCTTGACCATATCACATCACAACATGCCCTGCAAAAACAAGTTAGACATCCTCTCATTTGTTGTTGCAAGTTTTACGTGGCTGCTATGGGCTGAGCAAGAACCGTTCTTACCTACGCATCAAAACCACAACGATAGTTCGTCAAGTTAGTGCTGTTTTAACCTTCTCAAGGACCAGGCGTAGCCACACTCGGTTCAACTAAAGTTGGAGAAACTGACACCTGCCAGCCGGCTGTGTGCAAAGCACGTTGGTAGAACCAGTCTCGTGTAAGCATAGGCGTAATGTCGGTCCGGGCCGCTTCATCCAACAATACTGCTGAACCAAAGTATGAGATGCTGGTAAGCAGTATGACTTGTATCGCCCACAACTCACTTGTGTTCTACTCGTGCATATAACATCAATGCATAAAACCTAGCTCAGATGCCACTATTGGATAACGTAGTAATTTCAAAAAATTCCTACGCACATGCAAGATCATGGTGATGCATATCAACGAGAGGGGAGAGTGTGTCCATGTACCCTCGTAGACCGAAAGCGGAAGCGTTAGCACAACGCGGTTGATGTAGTCGTACATCTTCATGATCTGACCGATCAAGTACCGAACGCACGACACCTCCGAGTTCTGCACACGTTCAACTTGATGACGTCCCTCGAACTCCGATCCAGCCGAGCTTTGAGGGAGAGTTCTGTCAGCACGACGGCGTGGTGACGATGATGATGTTCTACCGACGCAGGGCTTCGCCTAAGCACTGCTACGATATGACCGAGGTGGATTATGGTGGAGGGGGGCACCGCACACGGCTAGAGATCCAAGGGATCAATTGTTGTGTCTCTAGGGGGTGCCTCCCTCCCCGTATATAAGGGAGTGGAGGAGGGGGAGGGGGCCGGCCACCCTTGGCGTGCTCCATGAGGAGTCCTACTCCAACCGGGAGTAGGACTCCCCCCCTTCCATGTTGGAGTAGGAGAGGAGAGGGAAGGAGAAAGAGGAAGAAAGGAAAGGGGGGCGCCGCCCCCTTCCTTGTCCAATTCGGACTTGGGAGGGGAGGGGCGCGCGGCTGCCCCTTGGCTGCCTCTCCTCTTCCACCAATTGGGCCCATGAGGCCCAATAACCTCCGGGGGGTTCCGGTAACCCCCCAGTACTCCGGTATATATCGGATAACCCCCGGAACCATTCCGGTGTCCGAATATAGTCCTCCAATATATCAATCTTTATGTCTCGACCATTTCGAGATTCTTTGTCATGTCCGTGATCACATCCGGGACTCTGAACTACCTTCGGTACATCAAAACACATAAACTCATAATATAACCGTCATCGAACTTTAAGCGTGCGGACCCTACGGGTTCGAGAACTATGTAGACATGACCGAGACACATCTCCGGTCAATAACCAATAGTGGAACCCGGATGCTCATATTGTCTCCTACATATTCTACGAAGATCTTTATCGGTCAAACCGCATAACAACATACGTTTGTTCCCTTTGTCATCGGTATGTTACTTGCCCGAGATTCGATCGTCGGTATCTCAATACCTAGTTCAATCTCGTCATCGGCAAGTCTCTTTACTCGTTCTGTAATACATCATCCCGTAACTAACTCATTAGTTGCAATTCTTGCAAGGCTTAAGTGATGTGTATTACCGAGTGGGCCCAGAGATACCTCTCCGACAATCAGAGTGACAAATCCTAATCTTGAAATACGCCAACCCAATAAGTACCTTTGGAGACACCTGTAGAGCACCTTTATAATCACCCAGTTACGTTGTGACGTTTGGTAGCACACAAAGTGTTCCTCCGATAAACGGGAGTTGCATAATATCATAGTCAAAGGAACATGTATAAGTCATGAAGAAAGCAATAGCAACAAACTAAACGATCAAGTGCTAAGCTAACGGAATGGGTCAAGTCAATCACATCATTCTCCTAATGATGTGATCCCCTTATCAAATGACAACTCTTTGTCTATGGCTAGGAAACATAACCATCTTTAATCAATGAGCTAGTCAAGTAGAGGCATACTAGTGACACTCTGTTTGTCTATGTATTCACACATGTATCATGTTTCCGGTTAATACAATTCTAGCATGAATAATAAACATTTATAATGATATAAGGAAATAAATAATAACTTTATTATTGCCTCTAGGGCATATTTCCTTCAGTTTCACCATGGGCGCCCATGCGGCCTTTAAGCCAAGGGTGGCTCTCAAGATCGCTAAACGGCGTCTTCGTGTCGGCCTTCAACACCCCGAAAAGATGGATCCAACAGATGTATCGTCCTTGAAAGAACTACTTGATCGCATCGCCACCCTGGGAGTAGCAACAAACTACGATCTGATTGGGCTTAAACCCGATCAAAGGGAAATCAGGTCCCCGCCGATCACCCATCTGGTAGCGGTCGTGGAGGAACAAGCCGATGATACTTCTCCCCTACGTTAAAAACAAGCTATGTTCGGATTTCCGAGTCTGGCAAGCCGGATACCCCTCTTCGGGAAGAGACCTCATGTCCTTCGAACAAAGAACCGGGCGTTGAGCTCGAAGACCGCCAGAATGCTCCGGACCCTAGGTCGGTGACTTCGCAAATTATTCAAACTCCGGATGCAATAATGGGTTAGGATTCAGATTTTAGTCCGCCCACCCACCGCAAGCAATATTCCCCAGACAATTCAGGCCCTCCAGACGTATGCGACCTAATGTATGTGCGGCAGCAACCTGAGGAAACAGTCCACCACTTTTGGGCCAGGTTCCTCCTTGTCAAAAACAAGATCAAGGACTGCCGTGACGACGACGCGGTTTTAATATTTTGCCGCAGTTTTACGGACGAAGGAATCCTTAACGCCCTCAATCGCCGCCGCATACTGCACTTTGCAGACCTAGCACACATTGTACAAAAGTACAGTGCAATGAAAAGCACCTGGAAGGCACAAACAGCTCAGTGGGAGCCTCCTGCCTTCAAGCAGCCCACCGGACGGACAAAAAGGATGCACCCTTACTGGGAACCCGATCATCATCCCATGGACAAGAAAGTAAATCCCTTTACGGGACACAGAATCGTCCTTGACGACCTGCTTGATAAACCTTGTCATATACATACAATGCCGAATACCGAATCAACACACAACCTTCGGGCATGTTGGGTACTCCGCCAGGTGGCTAAGAGCGGCGAAGCCATCCTCACCAGCATTCCTTCAGAGAGGCACTCTTCGGAAGTTGTCGGTCTCAAACGTTTTTACGGTCTTTGAGACCTTTTCTTCCAACAACCGGCGCAAGAGGGCATTGCGCGACCTTGCCAAAGTCAACCAGGTAGCCGCAGTAAATCCTTGGAATGACATGGCAATAACCTTCACCGCAGATGACGAGCCAAGGGTCAGATCAGTCCGAGCACCAGTTGCTTTGGTCTTAAACCCAATAGTAGATGGCTTTCGGCTCACCAAAGTAATCATGGACGGTGGAAGTGGATTAAACCTCATCTACGAGGATACGCTCCTAAAACTGTAGATGGACAAAAGTGGCATTGAGCAAAGCGGCACCACTTTCCGAGGCATCATCCCCAGCCGAGAAGCAATAAGCTCGGGGAAGATCAAACTCGACGTCGTATTCGACACACCGAAGAACTATCGGTCCAAAGAGTTGCTCTTCCACATGGCACCTTTCCACAGCGGATATCACGCCCTGTTAGGGCGAGCATACGCTTTCAAGCCATACTCCATTACGGGTACATGAAGCTCAAAATGCTAGGGCCCAACGGACTTATCACTGTCACCATTGATCCGGATATAGCACTCTGCGCCGAAAACGAAACCGCATCCCTAGCCCTCGAGGCGCTATCCGAGGCCCTCGTGGCCGAGGAACTAACCACTCTGCGCTCTACATTGGAAAGGGACGACGTAATCCTCGACAAGAGGCCCAAATCCACTTCCTTTAAACCAGCAGACGAAATAGTCAAATTTCAAGTACACCCAATGGATCCTAATAAAACTGCAGCCGTTGGAGCACAACTGGATCCAACGATTGACGCTGCTCTAAGAGCGTTTTTGCGCGAAAATTGGGACATCTTCGCCTGGCATCCTTCGGATATGCCAGAAATCCCACGCAGACTGGCCGAACATAGCCTCAATATAATAAAAGGCTTTAAACCAGTCAAGCAAACACTGCTGCAATTTTCTGAACCCAAGCGACAAGCCATGGGGGAGGAGCTAGCCAAACTACTTGAAGCCGGGTTCATCAGAGAGATCAAACACCCAGACTGGCTAGCAAACCTGATCATGGTGCCAAAGAAGGATAAATCATGGTGCCTTTGTGTCAATTTCAAAGACCTTAACAAGGCCTGCCCTAAGGACCCCTTCCCACTGCCCCGCATTGACCAAATCATTGATGCAACTGCATGACACGATTCATTGTGCTTCCTCAATGCATACTCCGAATACTATCAAATTAAGATGAGGGAATCCGATCAAGCCGCAACGGCATTCATCACTCTGTATGGGCCTTTCTGCTTTAACACTATGCCTTTCGGACTCAAAAACACCGGCGCCACCTACCAACGCATGATTCAAACATGCCTGGAAAAACAAATTGGCAAGATGGTGGAGGCATATGTAGATGATGTAGTCATCAAAACTAGACATGTCGAATCATTGGTGGACGACTTGCGCCTCACATTCGACAACCTCCGAACATATGACATATGACTCAATCCGGAAAATTCGTTTTCGGCGTCCCGGCCAGAGAGCTGCTCGAGTTCATTGTTTCCAATAGAGGAATCGAAGCAAACCCAGCCAAAATCCGAGCCTTGTCGCAATTGGCAACACCAAACAGACCTGAAGTAGGTCCAAAAACTAGCTGGGTGTATGGCAACCTTGAGCCACTTTATCTCCAGATTGGGAGAAAAGGCACTACCACTTTATCGCCTGCTCCGACGTACTGATCACTTCGAGTGGACGGAAGCGGCGACGGCCGGGTTGGAAGAAATAAAAACTTTGTTAGCAAACAACCCAATCCTTGACGCACCAAACGTTGGCGAACCTATGCTTCTATACAAATTAGCAACTCACCAAGCAGTGAGCGTTGTGCTCGTTGTCGAACGAGAGGAAGAGGGACACAAATTTCCACTCCAAAGATCAGTATATTATGTATCGGCGGTCCTTACACCGTGCAAATCCTGATACCCGCATTATCAAAAGATAGCGTATGCGGTCTCCATGGCATCTCGAAAGCTGCAGCACTACTTTCAAGAGTGCTCAATCACGGTGGCCTCTGAAGTGCCACTCAATGACATCATAAACAATCGAGACGGCACTGGCCGCATTGCCAAATGGTCTATCAAGCTCTTACCATTTGAAATAACATACAAGCCATGCCGAGCTATTAAATATCATGTGTTGGCCGACTTTGTCGCCGAATGGACAGAAGTCAAACTCCGTAAAGAGTACATCACATACTCCAAATGGGTGATGTACTTTGACAGTTCCAAAATGTTAGCCGGATTGGGGGCTGGTGTCATTCTAATATCCCCTACAGGGGACACAGTCCGTTATATATTACAAATCATGTATACAGATTCCAATAATGCGGCCGAATATGAAGCGCTCCTGCATGGACTCCGGATGGCCGTTTTTATGGGCATACAACGCCTTGAGGTGTGTGGGGATTTGAACCTCGCGATATCCCAAATAAATAGAGAATTTGACGCAAAGGATCCAAAGATGGCGGACTACCGCAATGCCATACTTAGAACATCGGCTCGATTTGAGGGGCTTGAGTTTCATCATGTGCCTCGAGATAGTAATAAAGAAGCAGAATCCTTGCTCGTTTGGGCGCTAAACGCGACCCCGTCCCGCCTAACACCTTTTTGGGGAGGCTTTTTAAGCCATCTGTGGTATGGCAGGACGAGAGCGGAAATAACAGTCCGGTGTCGATCACACCCCCGGACGCCAACCATGATTCGGATATCATCGGGGGCTCGGGCATTGAGCCAACGCCTTCCGCTCATGTAATCATGGCGGTTATTGCTCCATGGACCGAACCCTTCTTGGCCTACCTTAATAGGCAGGAGCTCCCTAATGATCAGAACGAGGCTCATCGCATAGTCCGGCGGTCCAAGGCCTACAAAGTTCACGAAGGAGAACTCTACAAGAAAAGCACTACTGGAGTTCTTCAAATACATATCTCCAAAGAGGAGGGGCAGCAACTCTTGGCCGAAATACATGCTGGCCTTGGCGGCCATCATGCCGCAGCTCGGGCCCTTGTAAGCAAAGCCTTTCGTACATGCTTCTTTTGGCCCACGGCCCGAGTAGATGCACAGGCCCTTGTACAACACGGTGTAGGATGCCAGATCTTCGCCAATCAAAGCCATATGCCTCCTACTTCCCTAAGAACTATCCCCATTACCTGGCTTTTTGCGGTCTGAGGGCTAGACATGGTCGGACCCCTTAAAGGGGAAGCCATAAGAAGAAATATCTACTGGTCATTGTGGATAAATTCACTAAGTGGATAGAGGCCAAACCAGTAAAAACAGCTAAAGCCGGGCCGGTGATAAACTTTATATCCAATGTCGTACACCGTTATGGTATCTCGCACAACATTATTACTGATAATGGCTCTAACTTCACAGACGATGAGGTAAAAAATTGGTGTGCTAAACTGGGCATCAAGCTCGATTACGCCTTCGTATATCACCCTAAAAAAATGGTCAAGTCGAGCGGGCCAATGGCCTCATAATGAGCGGCATCAACCCCAGACTAGTGCGATCCCTAAAGGAGTCAGACAAACATTGGATGGAGGAACTTGATTCCGTACTCTGGGGGTTGTGGACCACGCCCAACCGCACGACCGGATACACACCATTCTTCATGGTGTACGGTGCAGAAGCTGTCTTGCCCTGCAACATTATTCATGATTCACCTCGAGTGCGCATGTATGAAGAGAGAGAGGCCGAGCTCGATCGGCAGAACGACTTAGATCGCCTGGAGGAGGAGCGCGATGTTGCAAAAGCCCATTCCGCATTTTATCAACAACAAGCTCGAAGATACCAAAGCAGAGAAGTGCGGGCAAAGACTTACAACGTTGGTGAGCTCGCTTTACGCCTCCCAAAGAAGAAAAAGGACAAACTCAAACCAAAATGGGAAGGTCCCTTCATTATAGATGAAGTTCTGATGGGAGGAGCCTACCGCCTTCGCAATGCGTCGAATAATCGCTTAGAGCCAAACCCTTGGAACGCTGCCCGGCTTCGAAGATTCTACGCATAAGTACGGCCCTGCTTCTTATTCGTTCTTTTGTATCCTTTTCAAAATTTTCCTTTTTTCATTTTATACGTTTCCCATGGTGTGTTCGGATAGGCCGAACACTTGAGGGGTACACATCCTCGAAGGAAATATGCCCTAGATGCAATAATAAAGTTGTTATTTATATTTCCTTATATCATGATAAATGTTTATTATTCATTCTAGAATTGTATTAACCGGAAACTTAGTACATGTGTGAATACATAGACAAACAGAGTGTCCCTAGTGTGCCTCTACTTGACTAGCTCGTTAATCAAAGATGGTTAAGTTTCCTAGCCATGGACATGTGTTGTCATTTGATGAACGGGATCACATCATTAGAAAATGATGTGATGGACAAGACCCATCCGTTAGCTTAGCACTATGATCGTTTAGTTTATTGCTACTCCTTTCTTCATGACTTATACATGTTCCTATGACTATGAGATTATGCAACTCCCAAATACCAAAGCAACACTTAGTGTTCTATCAAACGTCACCACGTAACTGGGCGATTATAAAGATGCTCTACATGTGTCTCCGATGGTGTTTGTTGAGTTGGTATAGATCAAGATTAGGATTTGTCACTCCGTGTATCGGAGAGGTATCTCTGGGCCCTCTCGGTAATGATCATCACTATAAGCCTTGCAAGCAATGTGACTAATGAGTTAGTTGCGGGATAATGCATTATGGAACGAGTAAAGACACTCGCCGATAACGAGATTGAACTAGGTATGAGGATACCAACGACCGAATCTCGAGAAAGTAACATACCGATGACAAAGGGAACAACGTATGTTGTTATGCGGTTCGACCGATAAAGATCTTCGTAGAATATGTAGGAGCCAATATGGGCATCCAGGTTCCGCTATTGGTTATTGACGAGAGAGATATCTCAGTCATGTCTACATAGTTCTCAAACCCGTAGGGTCCGCACGCTTAACGTTCGTTGACGATATAGAATTATATGAGTTATGTATGTTGGTGACCAAAAGTTGTTTGGAGTCCCGGATGAGATCACGGACATGACGAGGACTTCCAGAATGGTCTGGATATAAAGATTGATATATGGGATAATAGTGTTTGGTCTCCGGAAGGGTTCCGGAATTCACCGGAAGGGGTTCCGGATGTTTCCCGAAATGTTTGGGTACGAGAACACTTTATTTGGGCCAAAACTGGAAAGCCCACAAGGTTTTTGGAAAGCGCAAAAGGAAGTTTTGCGGAGTCTAGGGGCCAGATGCCGGGAACCCTGGCATCTGGTCCAGGAGTCCGAGAAGGACTCTTGCCTTTCGAGTGAAACCGACTTTGTGTAGGCTTTTACTCCAAGTTTAGACCCCAAGGCTCAACATATAAATAGAGGGGCAGGGCTAGCACCCAAGAAACATCAAGAAACACCAAGCCGTGTGGCGACAACCCTGTCCCCTCTAGTTTATCCTCTGTCATAGTTTTTGTAGTGCTTAGGCGAAGCCCTGCGGAGATTGTTCTTCACCAACACCGTCACCATGCCATCGTGCTGCCAGAACTCATCTACTACTTCGCCCCTCTTGCTGGATCAAGAAGGCAAGGATGTCATTGAGCTGAACGTGTGCTGAACGCGAAGGTGTCATACGTTCGGTACTTTATCAGGACAGATCGTGAAGGTGTACGATTACATCAACCGCGTTGATAAATGCTTCCGCTTTCGGTCTACGATGGTACTTAGACACACTCTCCCCTCTTGTTGCTATGCATCTCCTAGATAGATCTTGTGTGATCGTAGGAATTTTTTTGAAATATTGTGTTCGCCAACAATCCTTAAATGTATACACCCCGCCATGACTAGGGGCTTCTGTAAGTAGAAGCTTATTATTATATCAAGCCTCGATCTCATAATTTATATGTCGTTTGTGGAGATACATCCTTTCTTGCCATTATATGCACCTCTATGACTTAAGTTTTTGCCAAGCTGGGTTGCCTCGCTCCTGTGCTTATGCCCTACATTCCCGATTATTCGGCTAGGGCATAAAGGGAGCACCTCTGTGATTGTTACAACCGGGTCATCTGGACATGTACCTAAGACGGGTGAAGCTGAAAGCTAGCGTTCTTAAGGGAATAATTGGTCGGCACTAAAACGACAGATTCTTGTTGTATTGCAATCATCTATAAAGCACTTTGAGATGGTTTTCCGTACTATGAACCACATGCCCCAGCACGTGTAATCATAAAATGCCGACCCAAGGAAAGGAACTGTTAGCGGAACTATTTTCCTTGGAAGATGTTTACATACGTAATATAACATACATTCCAAACTCGAATTTTTTGTCTGTTCGAGCACAATGACTGGCTTGCCTGATTTTCGGAAGGATACTTCCTTTCGTCCTACGTATCCAGAAACACTCCACCATTATTGGTTGGGAGGTTAAAGTCGAAATCCTACGATGACAAAATCATTTCGCATGTTCGGATCAAACCATAGGTTGATCATAAATGTACATTGATACATTAAGTTAAAAACCTATTACTTCTCTATGTCGTCTATAAGGCTGTCTAACCTGCAATCTTCCTACGAATATTTTGCAACAATCATTACTTGATCATAAACTAAACTTAAGGGGATTTCCTTCCCATCTGGTCCTTGTGGTCCTACTCAGGCCGTATGATTCGGATCCAGTTTTGAGAAGCGTGTCTTCACCATGGCCCAGGCTTCTTGTGCGCCTTCATGGTAGGAAGACGTCTTCCATAGCTCGAACCGGCGACAGGCACCTTTGAACAGGTTCTCTAGGCCCTCCATACTTTCTGGGGAGTATCAGATGGCCATAATGCCTTCACCATACTCCTCATGGCTTTCCGGGCCCGAGCATGCACGACGGACAACTCCTTTAGCATGTCGCCTTGAAACCCGGACACTTCCTCCTCGGGTCGACTAGTTAATAGACCTGCGGCAACAAATTCATGGTATTCCGTATTATGGACTAAACATGAGTATCTATGGTGGTCCTAAATAAGAGGGGAAAACATACCGAACATGCCGCCCTTCAACTTTTCATTTTCCTTCCGCGCGGCTGATAGTTGAGCCTTCAAGCTCTCTATCTCTTCGGACTGTTTGTCCTTCTCCTCCTCAAGTTTTCTTTCCTTGGAAGCACCCATCGTGGTCCTTTTCAACTCCGCTAGTTCGGCGGTGACCGCACTCAAGTGCGTCTGGTTTGTATTTAGAACTCAAGTGCTAGCCTTGACGATGGGGTATTCTATCAGGAGAGCCTGGACAATGGGGTAGTCGGCGATGATGGCCACTTTCGAACTGTCAAGGCTCTACTGATAGAATACCCAATCGTCAAATTCTATATATATATATATCCGAATCCTCGCAAAAGCCAGGATCTTTATCACGATTATGATCATTCGACTGGGGAGCAGGACAGTGGACGTCCTCGGTCATCCTCCTCCATGACTAGTTGGTGGCAACAAACAGTACACTCGATTAGTGTCTGCAATGCAATGAAATAAGCATAGATGAATTGAGATCTTACCCATTCAATAGGGGTGTACATGGAATAGGCCTCCCGACAGTTTAACCGGAGAAAATCTTCTTTTTCGCCCTTGTACAGATCGGCCAAAATTGAAGCCAGTTCGGCTGGGGTACCCGGACCCTGCCGTCTGTAACGGGATGCGTCATCTTCTCCGTTGTAACACCATAAGAGAGTTACTCTGGATTGAAGAGACTGCACACACCTCTTTATTGCAATCGCCATGACCTCAACTAATGAGAGTTCGGAGTGGGCGAGCAGCCTGACCTTGCTGACCAACCTCTGTATCTCTGCACTGTCCTCTTCTTTGGGACTTCGGGGACGCCAGTTGAGACGCTTCTTCAAAGGAGTGTTGGAAAATTCAGGGAGACCGTGCCTGACTGGATCCGGCAGCGGAACATCGTCCATATAGAACCACTCTGAAGACCACTGCAGGTATGCTTCCTTAGGTGTTCCTACAGGGTATCTGAATCCGACAATACGCCATACTTTGGTGCCACCCACTTCAAATATGGAAACCCCTCGGTGGCAGGGAATGATAACCCACAAGTATAGGGGACCGCAACAGTTTTTGAGGGTAGAGTAGTCAACCCAAATTTATTGATTCAACACAAGGGGAGCCAAAGAATATTCTCAAGTATTAGCAGCTGAGTTGTCAATTCAACCACACCTAGAAACTTAATATCTGCAGCAAAGTATTTAGTAGCAAAGTAATATGATAGTAGCAGTAACGGTAGCAAAAGTAGTAGTTTTGGTTTTATAGTGATTGTAACAGTAACAACGAAAAAGTAAATAAGCGAAGATCAATATGTGAAAAGCTCGTAGGCAATGGATCAATGATGGATAATTATGTCGGATGCGATTCCTCATGCAATAGTTATAACATAGGTGACACAGAACTAGCTCCAGTTCATCAATGTAATGTAGGCATGTATTCCGAATATAGTCATACGTGCTTATGGAAAAGAACTTGCATGACATCTTTTGTCCTACCCTCCCGTGGCAGCGGGGTCCTATTGGAAACTAAGGGATATAAAGGCCTCCTTTTAATAGAGTACCAGACCAAAGCATTAACACTTAGTGAATACATGAACTCCTCAAACTACAGTCATCACCGGTAAGTATCCTGATTATTGTCACTTCGGGGTTAACGCATCATAACACATAATAGGTGACTATAGACTTGCAAGATAAGATCAAGAACTCATATATATTCATCAAAACATAATAGGTTCAGATCTGAAATCATGGCACTCGGGCCCTAGTGACAATCATTAAGCATAGCAAAGTCATAGCAACATCAATCTTAAAACATAGTGGATACTAGGGATCAAACCTAACAAAACTAACTCAATTACATGATAAATCTCATCCAACCCATCACCGTCAAGCAAGCCTACGGTGGAATTACTCACACACGGCGATGAGCATCATGAAATTGGTGATGGAGGAAGGTTGATGATGACGATGGCAACGGATCCCCCTCTCCGGAGCCCCGAACGGACTTCAGACTAGCCCTCTCGAGAGAGATTAGGGCTTGGCGGCGGCTCCATATCGTAAAACGCGATGAGTCCTTCTCTCTTATTTTTTCTCCCCGAACACGAATATATAGAGTTGGAGTGGAGGTCGGAGGAGCACCAGGGGGCCCACGAGGCAGGGGGCGCGCCCCCACCCTCGTGGACAGGGTGTGGGCCCCTGGCCTTGATTCTTTCGCCAGTATTTTTTATATATTCCAAAAATATTCTCCGTTGATTTTCAGGTCATTCCAAGAACTTTTATTTCTGCATAAAAATAACACCATGGCAGTTCTACTGAAAACAACATCACTTCGGGTTAGTTCCATTCAAATCATGCAAGTTAGAGTCCAAAACAAGGGCAAAAGTGTTTGGAAAATGGATACGTTGGAGACGTATCAACTCCCCTAAGCTTAAATATGTGCTTGTCCTCAAGCAATTCAGTTGACAAACTGAAAGTGATAAAGAAAAACTTTTACAAACTCTGTTTGCTCTGCTTGTTGTAAACATGTAAAGCCAGCATTCAAGTTTTCAGCAAAGTTTATGAACTAACCATATTCACAATAACATTTAGGTCTCATGTTTACTCATATCAATGGCATAATCAACTAGCGAGCAATAATAATAAATCTCAGATGACAACACTTTATCCAAACAATCATAATATGATATAACAAGATGGTATCTCGCTAGCCCTTTCTGAGACTGCAAAACATAAATGCAGAGCACCCCTGAAGATCAAGGGCTGACTGGAAATTGTAATTCATGGTAAAAGAGATCCAGTCACAGTCATACTCAATGTAAACTAATAATAATACATGCAAATGATAGCGGTGCTCTCCAATTGGTGCTTTTTAATAAGAGGGTGATGACTCAACATAAAAGTAAATGGATAGGCCGTTCGCTGAGGGAAGTAGGGATTTGTAGAGGTGCCGGAGCTCGATTTTGAAATAGAGATGAATAAAATTTTGAGCGGTATACTTTCATTGTTAACATAACAACTGAGAGATCTTGATATCTTCCATGCTACACACATTATAGGCGGTTCCCAAGCAGAATGGTAAAGTTTATACTCCCCCACCACCAACAAGCATCAATCCATGGCTTGCCCGAAACAATGGGTGCCTCCAACTAACAACAATCCTGGGGGAGTTTTGTTTGCAATTATTTTGATTTGATTTGAGCATCGGACTGGGCATCCCGGTGACCAGCCATTTTCTCATGAGTGAGGAGTGGAGTCCACTCCTCTTGAGAATAACCCGCCTAGCATGGAAGATACAGACAACCCTAGTTGATGCATGAGCTATTCGAGCATACAAAATAGAATTTTTTTTGAAGGTTTAGAGTTTGGCACATACAAATTTACTTGGAATGATAGGTAGATACCACATATAGGAAGGTATGGTGGACTCATATGGAACAACTTTGGGGTTTATGGAATTGGATGCACAAGCAGTATTCCCGCTTAGTACAAGTGAAGTCTAGAAAGAGACTGGGAAGTGACCAGCTAGAGAGCGACAACAGTCATGAACATGCATTAAAATTAATCAACACTGAATGCAAGCATGAGTAGGATATAAATCACCATGAACATAAATATCGTGGAGGCTATGTTGATTTTGTTTCAACTACATGCATGAACATGTGCCAAGTCAGGCCACTCAGATCGTTCAAAGGAGGATACCACCCCATCATAGCACATCACAACCATTTTAATAGCATATTGGCACGCAAGGTAAACCATTATAAACTCCTAGCAAATTAAGCATGGAATAAGCAACTATAATCTAATTGTCATTGCAAACATGTTTCATTCATAATAGGCTGAATTAGGAATGATGAACTAATCATATTTACAAAAGCAAGAGAGGTCGAGTTCATACCAGCTTCTCTCATCTCAATCATTCCATCGCATATCGTCATTATTGCCTTTCACTTGCACAACCGAATAGTGTGGATAATAATAGTGCACGTGCATTGGACTAAGCTGGAATCTGCAAGCATTCAATTCAAGGGAGAAGACAAGGTAATATGGGCTCTTTGTTAGATCAACAATAATGCATATGAGAGCCACTCAACATTTTCATCATGGTATTCTCCTCTCGACCCCCAAAGAACAAGAAAAGAAATAAAGCTATTTACACGGGAAAGCTCCCAACAAGCAAAAGAAGAACGAGAAATCTTTTTGGGTTTTCTTTTTAATTATTACTACTACAAGCATGGAAAGTAAACTAGTTAAAAGCTACAACTAATTTCTTTTCTTTTTTTTCTTAAGGTTTTTCAAAGACACAAGTAGAAAGTTTAAAAAGAAAATAAACTAGCATGGATGATACAATGAAAAAGTATGAGCACCGACAACTGGCATGAGTGTGTGAACATGAATGTAATGTCGGTGAGAGATACGTACTCCCCCAAGCTTAGGCTTTTGGCCTAAGTTGGTCTATGCCCACGGATTAAAGCTGTAGCTGGGGTCGTACTGAGATGCAGCGGCAATTGCCTTATGAGCTGCAGCTTGGAGGCGAGATGCCTCCGTCCTCCTCTCGTACTCGTTCGCCTCCTCCCTGGTTATAACATATCTCCCTTTTGTCTGAAAATCAAAGAAAGTAGGAGCAGGGAGAGCAACATGGAAGGTGCACCGTCTGTCAAAGATTAGTCGGTACTGGAGGAACTGATCGTTCCTCTCAACAAACTGATGACGAACCATAGCATTATAATCCAGATAAGTAGGGGGCAACTCCATATCATATCCGCGTATGGGTACCTCAAGACAATTAGCTAAACGGGTTGCGTAAATTCCACCAAACAAATATCCATTAATACTGTTATTATGCAACCTACGTGCAACAATAGCCCCCAAGTTATATTGTTTATCTCCTAATACAGCACTCTTGAGAACACTAAGATCGGGAACGCACATGTGACACGCCTCATCCTTACTGCTAATGCATCTACCCACGAAGAGAGCAAAATAATGTATGGCGGGAAAATGAATGCTCCCTATGGTAGCTTGTGTTATTTCTCTATATTCTCCCACAATGATACTAGCAAGAAATTCTTTAAATTCAGATTTGCGAGGTTCACTAGCACTACCCCACTGCAGGAGTTTACAAGCAGTATTAAAATCTTCTAAGTCCATGGTATAAAATTTATCATAAAGATCAAAAAGGACATTGTGAGAATTGCGTGAGGATGTAAATTTAAACCTTCTAACAAAGGAATCTGTTAGGTGATAATATTGGGGGCACTTATATGAAACGAATCCCTCAAGTTCAGCATTACGCACATACGCGTCAAATTCCTCCTTAATTCCTGCTTCGACCATAAAATCTTCTGACGACCATTCACAAGGCCGTACTTGAGCTTCTATTGGTAGTTCATTGTCCGGCTCATGTATCGCGGGCCTGGGTCCTTGCTTCCTTGAGGAACCACCTTGGTACATTTTCCTAAACATATTTCTTCCTCTGGAAAATTTCTGAAAATTTTTAGTAACTCAAAAATAAAAGTGAACCAAACTCAACAAGATTGATAGCAACTACTCCTACAAGTTCCTAGAGGCTATATCATGCATTAAAACTACTTTTGACCACATAAATTTTACATGCAAGCTCAAGAATAGGGTCACCTAAGCAGCAAAAATTTGCAATAAATAAAGCACTAGAACAAAAACTAATTGGACCATTGGAGGAGTCACATACCGAAGAACAATCCCCCAAAGCAGTTTTGTCAATGGAGCTTTGAGCAAGGAGATCTAAAATGGCAGCAAGATCAGCTAGAACACGGGTTGAGGTGGTGGATGATTTTTTCTAGAGGAAGACAAAGTGTGTGGGTGCAAGAATAAGTGGAGGGGGCCCACGTGGGGTCCACGAGGCAGGGGGCGCGCCCAAGGGGTAGGATGCGCCCTCCATCCTTGTGGGCACACGGTGGGTCCCCCTGATGTGTTCTCAGTGCAAAAAATTCTTAAATATTCTGGGAAAAATCATATTTCATTTTCATGGCATTTGGAGAACTTTTATTTTCGGGGTATTTTTTATTACAAGGATAATTCAGCAAAAAATAGAAAATACTATTTTTACTTTATTTAAGATAAATAACAGAAAGTAAAAGGAGGGTACAGAGGGTTGTGTTTTCTAACTTCATCCATCTCATGCTCATCAAAAGGAATCCACTAACAAGGTTGATCAAGTCTTGTTAACAAACTCATTCTGAATTGCATGAAACCGGAGAAATTTCGAATAACACTAGGTTACCTCAACGGGGATATGCACATCCCAGCAATAAGAATATCATATTTCTTCTTGACAGTAGGAAGAGGAAATTCAAAACCTCCAATTGTAATCATTGAAAATTTTCCAACAGAATTTATACTGTGGACTTGAGGTTGTTTCCTCAGTAAGTGTACCGTATGCTCATTACCATTAACATGAAAAGTGACATTGCCTTTGTTGCAATCAATAACAGCCCCTGCAGTATTCAAAAAGGGTCTACCAAGGATAATCGACATACTATCGTCCTCGGGAATACCAAGAATAACAAAGTCCGTTAAAATAGTAACGTTTGCAACCACAACAGGCACATCCTCACAAATACCGACAGGTATAGCAGTTGATTTATCAGCCATTGGCAAAGATATTTCAGTAGGTGTCAACTTATTCAATTCAAGTCTACGATATAAAGAGAGAGGCATAACACTAACACCGGCTCCAAGATCACATAAAGCAATTTTAACATAGTTTCTTTTAATGGAGCATGGTATAGTTGGTACTCCGAGATCTCCTAGTTTCTTAGGTATTCCACCCTTAAAAGTATAATTATCAAGCATGGTGGAAATATCATCTTCCGGTATCTTTCTTTTATTAGTAACAATATCTTTCATGTACTTAGCATAAGGATTCATTTTAAGCATATCATTCAAACGCATACGCAAAAAGATAGGTCTAATCATTTCAGCAAAGCGCTCAAAATCCTCATCATCCTTTTTCTTGGATGGTTTAGGAGGAAAAGGCATGGGCTTCTGAACCCATGGTTCTCTTTCTTTACCGTGCTTCCTAGCAACAAAGTCTCTCTTATCATAACGTTGATTCTTTGATTGTGGGTTATCAAGATCAACAGCAGGTTCAATCTCTACATCATTATCATTACTAGGTTGAGCATCAACATGAACACCATAATTAACATTATCACTAGGTTCATGTTCATTACCAGATTGTGTTTCAGCATCAGAAATAGAAATATCATTGGGATTCTCAGGTGTGTCAACAACATGTTCACTAGAAGCATGCAAGGTCCTATCATTTTTCTTTTTCTTCCTTTTAGAAGGACTAGGTGCATCAACATTAGTTCTCTGGGAATCTTGCTCAATTCTCTTAGGGTGGCCCTTAGGATACAAAGGTACCTGAGTCATTTTACCCCCTCTAGTCATAACTCTAACAACATTATCATTTTTCTTATTATTTAATTCAGTGATCAAATCATTATGAGCTTTAAGTACTTGTTCTACTTGAGTGGTAACCATAGAAGCATGTTTACTAATAAGTTTAAGTTCACCTTTAACTCTAGACATATAATCACTCAAGTGTTCAAGCATATCAGCATTGCGGTTCAATTGTCTACCAACATAAGCATTGAAGTTTTCTTGTTTAACAATAAAATTATCAAACTCATCTAGGCATTGGCTAGCAGACTTATAACGAGGGATATCACCTGGTAAATTCTTAACATCTTCAGCTTTAATTGGCTAGCAGACTTATAACGTTATTTGTGAGGATAATCAAAATAGGAGGAGAGAGACCTATCAAGACCATTTATTTCTTCAACAGGTGGTAAATTCTTAACATCTTCAGCTTTAATATCATTTTTCTTTCATAGATTTCTTTGCCTCTTGCATATCTTCGGGACTGAGAAATAGAATACCCCTTTTCTTCGGAGTTGGCTTAGGAGCTAGTTCAGGAAGTGTCCAATCATTTTCATTACTCAACATATTATTCAATAGCAATTTAGCTTGATCAATAGTTCTTTCCCTGAAAACACAACCAACACAACTATCTAGGTGGTCTCTGGAAGCATTGGTAGTCCATTATAAAACATATCAAGTATTTCATTTTTCTTGAGAGGATGATCAGGCAAAGCATTCAGTAATTGGAGAAGCCTCCCCCAAGCTTGTGGGAGACTCTCTTCTTCAATTTGCAAAAAATTATATATTTCCCTTAAGGCAGCTTGTTTCTTATGAGCGGGGAAATATTTAGCAGAGAAGTAATAAATCATATCCCGGGGACTACGCACACAACCAGGATCAAGAGAATTAAACCATGTTTTAGCGTCACCCTTTAATTAGAACGGAAACAACTTAAGGATAAAGTAATAGCGAGTTTTCTCATCATTAGTGAACAGGGTGGCTATATCATTTAATTCAGTAAGATGCGCCACAACAGTTTCAGATTCATAGCCACAAAAAGGATCAGATTCAACCAAAGTAATTAACTCAGGGTCGACAGAGAAATCATAATCCTTATCGGTAATAAAGATAGGTCAAGTAGCAAAAGCAGGGTCATATTTCATTCTAGCATTCAAAGACTTTTCTTTAAGATTAGCTAATAATTTCTTAAGATCCGATCTATCATTGCAAGCTAAGAAGGCTCTAGCAGTTTCTTCATCCATAACATAACCCTCAGGAACAACAGGCAATTCATATCTAGGGGGAGAATCTTCATCATCACTTTCATCAATATTATCAGTTTCAATAATTTCATTCTTTCTAACCCTAGCAAGTTGTTCATCAAGAAATTCACCTAGTGGCACAATATCATCAAGCATAGAAGTAGTTTCATCATAAGTATCATGCAAAGCAGAGGTGGCATCATCAATAACATGCGACATATCAGAATGAATAGCAGGAGTAGGTGTCGCAAGTTTACTCAAAATAGAAGGTGAATCAAGTGCAGAGCTAGATGGCAGTTCCTTACCTCCCCTCGTAGTTGAGGGAAAAATCTTGGTTCTTTTATTTTTCAAGTTCTTCATAGTAACCACTGGATATAAATCCCAAGTGACTCAAAGAATAGAGCTATGCTCCCCGGCAACGACGCCAGAAAATAGTCTTGATAACCCACAAGTATAGGGGATCGCAACAGTTTTCGAGGTAGAGTATTCAACCCAAATTTATTGATTCGACACAAGGGGAGCCAAAGAATATTCTCAAGTATTAGCAGCTGAGTTATCAATTCAACCACACCTAGAAACTTAATATCTGCAACAAAGTATTTAGTAGCAAAGTAATACGATAGTAGCGGTAACGGTAGCAAACGTAATAGTTTTGGTTTTATAGTGATTGTAATAGTAACAACGAAAAAGTAAATAAGCGAAGATCAATATGTGAAAAGCTCGTAGGAAATGCATCAGTGATGGATAATTATGTCGGATGCGATTCCTCATGCAATAGTTATAACATAGGGTGACACAGAACTAGCTCCAGTTCATCAATGTAATGTAGGCATGTATTTCGAGTATAGTCATACATGCTTATGGAAAAGAACTTGCATGACATCTTTTGTCCTACCCTCCCATGGCAGTGGGGTCCTATTGGAAACTAAGGGATATTAAGGCCTCCTTTTAATAGAGTACCGGACCAAAGCATTAACAGTTAGTGAAGACATGATCTCCTCAAACTACGGTCATCACCGGTAAGTATCCCCATTATTGTCACTTCGGGGTTAACGGATCATAACACATAATAGGTGACTATAGACTTGCAAGATAGGATCAAGAACTCACATATATTCATGAAAACATAATAGGTTCAGATCTGAAATCATGGCACTCGGGCCCTGGTGACAAGCATTAAGCATAGCAAAGTCATAACAACATCAATCTCAGAACATAGTGAATACTAGGAATCAAACCCTAACAAAACTAACTCGATTACATGATAAATATCATCCAACCCATCACCGTCCAGCAAGCCTACAATGGAACTACTCACGCACGGCGGTGAGCATCATGAAATTGGTGATGGAGGAAGGTTGATGATGACGATGGCGACAGACCCCCCCCCCCTCTCCGGAGCCCCGAACGGACTCCAGATCATCCCTCTCAAGAGAGGCCTTGATTCTTTCGCCAGTATTTTTTATATATTCCAAAAATATTCTCCGTTCATTTTCATGTCATTCCAAGAACTTTTATTTCTGCACAAAAATAACACCATGGCAATTCTGCTGAAAACAACGTCAGTCTGGGTTAGTTCCATTCAAATCATGCAAGTTAGATTCCAAAACAAGGGCAAAAGTGTTTGGAAAAGTGGATACATTGGAGACGTATCAGGGAGGCAGAAGAATTTCCTCCATAATCCAAAATAGGCCTCGATGCTTAGGAATAGCTCGCAGAGGGCAACAAAGCCTGAGATGTGCAAAATCGAACCTGGGGTGAGGTTGTGCAGTTGGATGTCGTAAAATACCAATAACCCCAGGAGGAAGGGATGGATTGGAAACCCTAGGCCCCATAACAGAAACGGGACGAAGCACACTCTCTCCTCCTTATTGGGGTTGGGAAAGTTCTCAGCCATCGAATCATTGCCTATTGAATATAATCCTGCTCGAACAGAAACTAGATTTGCGAGGGGGAGGTAGCCCTGCATCTAGAGCCGGCTTAGTTGAAGATGGGGCATGGAGCAACTCTGCCAATCACCCTCTTGAGGGCCATGGGGGCGTGAAGAGGAGCCAGGGGTGCCGGCCATGATGGAAGGCATTGTTTTGTGGCTAGAGTTGGTCGTTTTTTCTTCTGTGCGGTGTGAGATGGCCTTTGGAGATCCATATCTATTTATATAGGTGTCGTCCAAGCATGGTGAGGGGTTTATTTGCTAAAAAGCATGGACTGTTCGTATTCGCCTGAAGTGCGAAAATCGAAGCGCCGTCGGGGGGACAGTAAAAGACATTGAGGTTATCGCCGTATTATCATTGGTCCGGATTGTAATGAAGAACCCGCGTTCCAAATCTGAAGACATGGGCCGAATATTACATCATCATTGAAGGCAAGTTCGGGGGCTACTGAGGGAGTCCTAGACTAAGGGGTCCTCGGGTGTCCGGGCTATCCGATATGGGCCGGACTGATGGGCCGTGAAGATACAAGGCAGAAGACTTTCCCCCGTGTCCGGATGGGACTCTCCTTTGCGTGGATGGCAAGCCTAGCGTCTGGATGTATAATTTCCTTTCTCTGTAAACCGACTTTGTACAACCCTAGGCCCCTCCGGCGTCTATATAAACTGGAGGGTTTAGTCCGTAGAGGCTAAGACAAATCATATAGGCTAGACATCTAGGGTTTAGCCATTACGATCTCGAGGTAGATCAACTCTTGTAACCCCTATACTCATCAAATACAATCAAGCAGGACATAGGGTTTTACCTCCATCAAGAGGGCCCGAACCTGGGTAAACATCGTGTCTCCCTTATCTCCTGTTACCTCCGATCCTTAGATGCACAGTTCGGGACCCCCTACCCGAGATCGGCCGGTTTTGACACCGACAGGCATCCCCAAGCTTAGTTGCTTGGTTCTCCTTGAATATTATCTTGGGGTGCCATGGGGCATCCCCAAGCTTAGGCTCTTTTCACTCCTTATTAATTCATCCATCGTGATCTCACCCAAAACTTGAAACTTCAATCACACAAAATTTAACAAAACTTCCTTGAGATCCGTTAGTATAACAAAGCAAATTACCACTCTAAGTACTATTGCAAACCCATTCATATTTTAATTTTGCATTATACCTACTGTATTCTAACTTTACCATGGCTTATACCCCCCCGATACAATCCATTGATTCATCAAAATAAGCACACAATTCAAAGAAAACAGAATCTGTCAAAAACAGAACAATCTGTAGTAATCTGAAAACGTCGTATACTTCTGTAACTCCAAAAATTATAAAAATTTAGGACAATGTAAGCAATTTGTATATCAATCTTGTGTAAAAATTCAGAATTTTATCACGTTTATAAGATTTATGAAAATTATTTTACTGGGCGCAAAAGTTTCTGTTTTTCAACAAGATCAAATCAACTATCACCAAACATGATCCCAAAGGCTTTACTTGACACAAACACTAACATAAAAACACAATCATAATAATAGCATAATTGTGCAAACACTCAATAATATAAAGGAAAATACAAAAATAAAATGTATTCATTGGGTTGCCTCCCAACAAGCGCTATCATTTTATGCCCCTAGCTAGGCATAATGCATAGATTCAAGTATTGTCATCTTTAGTTTTTGATACATAAGATGCCCTCATGATTGACTCATATGGTGGCTTAATTCTTGTTCTAGGTAAGTGTTCAATACACTTTCTTAGTGGAAACAGAAATTTAATCTTTCCTTCTTTCATATCAATCACGGCACCTATAGTGCGTAAAAACGGTCTACCAAGTATAATAGGACAAGATAAATTGCAATCAATATCAAGAACAATAAAATCTATGGGCACATAATTCCTATTTGCAGGAATAAGAACATCATTAATTCTTCCCGTAGGCTTTTTAATAGTAGAATCCGCCAAGTGCAAATTAAGAGAACATTCTTCAATATCGATAAGACCAAGCACATCACATAAAGATTTCGGAATTGTGGAAACACTAGCACCCAAATCACATAAAGCAAAACAATCATAATTTTTAATCTTGACATTGATAGTAGGTTCTCATTCATCATGTGGTTTTCTACGACTTGAAATCTCTAGTTCCAACTTTTCTTCTAAAGCTTTCATCATGGCATCTACGATATGTTTAGTAAAATCTTAATTTTGTTCATAAGCATGGGGTGAATTTATCATGGATTGCAACAAAGAAATACATTCAATCAAAGATAAATTATCATAATTAAAGTCTTTGTAATCCAAAAGAGTGGGCACATCACTAGTTAATGTTTTGACCTCTCCAAAACCCACTTTTATCAATTTTATCATCAAGATTTTTACCCTCCGAATTATCGGGACGCCTTCTAGATAAAGTTGACTCTTCTTCAGTCCCTTTATCATCAATTTTAATTTTACTAAACAAGGAATCAATAGAATAAACACCAATTGTTTTAAGATCTTCATCATTTTTATGAAAGCAATCACTAGAAAACGCTCTTTCTAAAAACTCTTGTAGCTCTAAGCATAGCGGTTCTTTTATTACTTTTATCCATAGAAACATATAAAGCTTGAATTGACTCATTAATGTCGACCTTAGGTGGAAAAAAATTAATCTTGAGATTTTCTACATCATGCTAAATTCTATCAATACTCCTAGACATATCATCAATCTTATTCAACTTTTCTTCTATCGTAGTATTGAAAGCTTTTGAGCATTTATAAATTCTTTAATATTATTCTCAAGATCAGAGGTGTTCCTATTATTGTAAGAACTATTACCATAGGAATAACCATAATTATTAGAGAAATTTCCGGGAAAAGGCCTAGGATTAAAACTACCTCTATAAGTATTGTTATTAAAATTGTTTCGCGAGACAAAATTCACATCTACGGGATCACTATTTTGCTCAATCAAAGAGACGAAGGCACATCATTAAGATCAATAGGAGCACTTTTACTAGCAACCAATTTCATAAGAGCATCAACTTTTTTCACTCAACGTACAAATTTCTTCAATCGAATTAACCTTCTTACTAGTAGGTGCTCTTTCGCTATGCCATTGTGAATAATTTTCCATAATATTATAAAGTAATTTAGTAGCTTCACCCAAAGTAATTTCCATAAAGGGCCACTCGCGGCGGAATCTAAAAAGATTTCTAGAAACAAAATTCAATCCTACATAAAAAATTGTATAATCATCCAAAGATTTAAACCATGAGTAGGACAACTTCTTAGCGTCAATTTCATTCTTTCCCAAGATTGCACAACATGTTCATGCTCAAGTTGCTTAAAATTCATGATCTGTGTTCTTAGGGAAATAATTTTCGCCGGCGGAAAATAATTAGTAATAGAAGCATCTTTGCACTTATCCCCAGAATTGATACTATTACGAGGCAAAGAAGAAAACTAAAATTTTGCATGATCCCGCAAAGGAAAGGAAATAATTGCAACTTCACAATATCATTGTTCACATCTATTTTTGCATACCACACAATTCTAAAAATGTGTTTAGATGGGACACGACATCCTCACTAGGAGTACCGGAAAATTGTTCTTTCATAACAATATTCAACAAAGCGACATTAAAATCACAAGACTCCGCACTAGTGGCGGGAGGAGCAATCGGAACGCTAAAATCATTATTGTTGGTATTGGAAAAATCACACAACATGGTATTTTCTTGAGACATCGCAACTACGCAAACAAGATTGCAAACAAAAACAAATATGACGAGAAAACGGCGAAAGAAAAGGAGGGCGGATAAAACGGCAATTTTTTGTGAAGTGGGGGAGATGAAAATGAGAGGCAAATGGAAAATATTGTAAATTGCAAGGAGACGAGATTTGTGATTAGGAACCTGATAGATGTTGATGATGTCTCCCCAGCCACGATGCCAGAAATTCCTTTTGATGTCGCTTGAAACTATGTCGGTATTTCCCCAAAGAGGAAGGGATGATGCAGTACAACTATGGTAGGTATTTCCCTCAGTTATGAAACCAAGGTAAAAATCCAGTAGGAGAACCAAGAAACACTATGTAAATGGTACCTACACACAAAGAACAAATACTTGCAACCCGACGCGTATGAGGGGTTGTCAATCCCTCTTCGGGTAACGGCTCCAGAAATTGTCAAGTTGGCGGGATAACAATTGTCGTCGATTAGATAAATAGATCTCGATAAAACGTGAAGTAAAAGATGCAAATAAAAAGTGCAGCGAAGTATTTTTGGGTTTTTGGAATAATAGATCTGAAAATAAAAGCAAATAAAAATAGATCCCAAAGGCAAATAACAGATCGAAAAGCAAATATGATAAAGAATAGACCCGGGGGTCATAGATTTTACTAGCGGCTTCTCTCAAGATATAGCACACGGTGGGTAAACAAATTACTGGGGGGCAATTGATAGAAAATCGAATAGTTATGACGATATCCAAGAAAATAATCAATATATAGGCATCACGTCCAAGATTAGTAGACTGACTCCTGCCTGCATATACTACTATTACTCCACACATTGACCGTTATCCAGCATGCATCTAGTGTATTAATTTCATGAAAAAATGGAGTAATGCAATAAGAACGATGACATGATGTAGACGAGATCTATTCATGTAGGAATAACCCCATCTTGTTATCCTTAATAGCAACGATGCATGCATGTCTTGTTGCCCCTTCTGTCAATGGGAAAGAACACCGCAAAATCAAACCCATCACAAAGCACCTCTTCCCATGGCAAGAAAAATCGATCTAGTTGGCCTAACTAAACCAAGGATTCGAAGAAGAAATATGAGGCTACAAATAATCATGCATATAAGAGATCAAAAGAAGACTCAAACAATATTCATGGATATAGATCTAACCATAAACTCAAAGTTTATCGGATCGTAACAAACACACCACAAAAAGAATTACATCAAATAGATCTCCAAGAGAGCATTGTATTGAGAATCAAAAAGAGAGAAGAAGTCATCTAGCTACTACCTACGGAACTGTATGTCTATGGTAACCTACTGACGCATCATCGGAGAGGCACCAATGAGGATGATGAACCCCTCTATGATGGTGTTTAGATTGGATGTCATGGTTCTGGAACTTGCGGCGGCTGGAATTGTGTTTCCTTGATTTCCCTAGGGTTTATGGAATATTTGGGGTTTTATAGGGCGAAGAGGTGGTGCGGGAGGTCACCGAGGGGGCACAACCCCCTTGGGCACGCTTGGGCCTACCGGCACTCCCTGGTGGGTTGTGCCCACCTCGGGCCTCCCCTTTGGTACTTCTTTGGCCCACTGGGTGTCTTCTGGTCCAAAAAATTCTCCAAAAAGTTTCGCTGCGTTTGGACTCCATTTGGTACTTATATTCTGTGAAGTAAAAAACAAGCAAAAAACAACAACTGGCACGGGGCACTATGCCAATAGGTTAGTCCAAAAAAATGATATAAAGTTGCTATGAAATGATTATAAAACATCCAAGAATGACAATATAACAGTATGGAACAATAAAAAAGTTATAGATACGTTGGAGACGTATCAAGTGCCCATACTTATGTCGCGTGGTGGTTAGTGCGAAAAGGCTAGAGGCCTACTCGGATCACATATCCAAACCGCAAGTGTCTTGGGAGCACGCGGTAACGATCAATGATCCATGATATGTGGTCCCATCGCCCCGTCTCACATACTTACGGCAAGGGCTAAGAATGCCCGGGCGTGCTACGTAGTTATCTCGCAGGTACCCTCTAGATCAACCCGACTTCACATCACTCGCTAGTACCCCTTGGGGCCGACCCGATGTCAACATGGTTATGTGGTAAAGTCAAAGTAACCGTGTGTCCAAAACACCAAAGAGAATCCGAAGAATCAGCCTTGAAGGTTCCACTTGATGTAACCGTCAAGGTGAACTAAGGAGGAATCACCCTTGGTGGTTCACTCTTGATGAGTTGCACGACATAGTTGTTATCAGATAGTGGTGAAGGAGGAATCACCCTTTGTATACCAAGACCGAATAGCTATACTACAGATATCTTATCAGAAGTGCTACACGAGGTATCACCCTTGGCACTTGATAGTAGCTCTGTAGAGTTGTACAACTAAGCAGGTGTGATGTGATGTGTCGGGCCCTAGACGTCGATCACGTTGATCAAGTAATCAAAGATAAAGAGGGGGAAACAGGGACAAGGTGACGGGTCACTGATGGATCACTAACCAACCTATACTAAGTAGTTTAGGATAAGCTGGTAAGGTAACAATTGCAGGTTACAAAATCAGGTTGTGCATTAGAATAGGATCATACATAAGCAGTAGCAATTCTAATGTAAGCATAAGACAGAAGGTAATGGACGATATCAGAATGATCAAGGGGGTTTGCTTGCCTAGAAGCTCTACTGAAAAGGTCTGGTCATCAGCGGTGTAGTTGGCGTCAGGAGCAGCGTCAATCTCGATGTCTACCAGAGAGAAGAGGGGAAAGAAACAATAAATATAATGCCAACAGATGCATCACGATGCATGACATGACAATATGCAGTGCTAGGGGTGACCTAACGCAGTACTACACGATACAGATGAAGAGGGAAAACATCTTGGAATATATTCCCGGAATTTGGCATTTTTCGAACAGATGAATCTAAGGGAAAGGATCCATCTTCATGATGCTAGAGGCATGCGACAGATGAACAAATTGCATATTCAGATTCGTTACATTTTTCTGAGCAACTTTCATATATAAATTATTTTCATTTGACTTATAGATTATTTTATATTAATTTTTGAAGTTTTAAACATTTTCTGAATTTATTATTAAATCAAAAATGAATTTATTACATCAGCATGGCGTCATCGTGACATCAGCACTCAACCCGGCTAGTCCAGGTCAACCTAACGGTTGGGTCCCACCTGTCATACTCAGTGGGCTAAACAGATCTTAAATTTGAGCTAATTTAACTAATTAAGCTACTGGGCCCACATGTTAGTGAGTAATTAGTTTAACTAAATTAAGTTAATTACTTTAATTAGTAATTAGGGGGGTTGGGCCCCACTGTTAGGGGCTGGGCCTACCCAGTCAGCACGTTGACTGGGTCAACGTGGTCAAAGGGGTCAGCGGGGCCACTGGGGGCCACCCATCAGCGACACAAGGGTGTCCCCAAGGCGGCCAGACCAGCGGCGGTGCTGAAGAGGGCTCCATCGAGCCTCATTCGCGGCGGAGGGCACGGGCAGGAGGCGACCAAAAAGCATGCGGAGGGGCACGTTCGGACGCGGGCGGAGCCGCGCGTCGATCTGGGACGGTGGCGTGGCCGGAGCTGACGGCGGCGAGCACCGTGGCGGATGCCGGCGTTCAGGCCTCGAGGACGAGGCTGCGAGACACGACGAGCGGTGGAGAGGCGTGTTGGGTTGCTGGGGGGTTGCCGAGCACGATGACGTGCTCAGACGCGGGTGTAGGGCTGTGAGCGCGGTGGCGACATGACCGACGCAGGCGAACTTGGGCATGATGGGGGGAACAACTACGGGCAGGGAAGAAGCAGGGAGAGAGGGGGAGGATGCAGTGCTCACTGTCGTTGCTGGGGAGGCTCGGGACAACTCGAGGTGCTCGGGGTGGCGCGGGTCGAGGCGGTTGACGGTGTCCTGGACTAGGGGGTACTCACCACGTCATCTCCCGGTCAGTTAGATTGGGCCGAGAACCCCCATGGCCGTATACTCATGGGCCAGTTCGGACAGCTGCCGCATACAAGGAAGATTCCACAAGACTTGGTGGTCAAGACAAGAACTCCTCCCCCACCAGCGTATTCGGCTAGGACTCTTGTTATCCTAGGTCTCTGTTGCATTATATAAACCAGGGGCAGGCTAGTCAATAGATACAACAACAATCATACCATAGACTAGCTTCTAGGGTTTAGCCTCTACGATCTCGTGGTAGATCAACTCTTATAATACTCATATCATCAATATCAATCAAGCATGACGTAGGGTATTACCTCCATCAAGAGGGCCCGAACCTGGGTAAACATCGTGTCCCCTGCCTCCTGTTACCATCCACCTTAGACGCACATTTCGGGGGCCCCTACCCGAGAGCCGCCGGTTTTGACACCGACATTGGTGCTTTCATTGGGAGTTCCGCTGTGTGATCGGCAAAGGATCGATGGCTCGTCTGCAGAACAACTGCAACGTCAGTGTCTTCGTCGGCGCCTCGACTGGTCACCTTGGCCTGACCGAGGATTGTGCCCCACCTCCAATCATCATGTTCGGACGAGGGCCTTCATCAACATAAACTCCGATCTCTATCAAGATCATGGAGGAATCATCCATGGAGCTCAGGGCTCAACGTCAACATTGCCATCGGGCGACCATGCTGTTTTTCCGAACAGCGAACTTGTATCCGCTGACACCACCTCTTATTGCGTCGCTTTGACGACCCCTTTGGTGGAATTGTGCGTAATTGAGTCTACAAAAACCATGCAAAATTTCGTCGAGTTCTGATGGAGGAATCTCCGGCAATCTACAATATACCGGAGCCCTGTCAAATATGGACGGTAATCTGGACGAGTTTAGGGCCAGCACCTAGCTCGAATGTCCATTGAAAGATCCAACCTTTGATCGGCTGCGGAATTCCTATATCTAACACCCCTCAAAATTTCAACTCGATCCGACCGTCCAAACTCCAGAAACCTTCCGATTAGTGCATCACTTTTCGGGTCTGTTTTCTGCGCGAATAGAGATCCGACCCGAATTCATGTTTCTTTATGAACGTGATATGGGACAACTTTCTTAAAGGAATTTTCTCCTAGGGTATTGTGCGTTGTTTTTAAACACGTGCCCATAAAATTTTAAGCCTCCTCTGAGGTAATCTTCACTATCATGCTGGTGTCAAACCAGTCCGGTAATACTGCTCCACGGCTACCGACCTGCGCTAGACACGTCGTCGCCTTTTGAGCCGAGCTCAACTTATTCGGATCATTATCTCGGCGAGCGAACAAGAGTTCGGAATCAATAAGGATAAATCATCACCAACATCGTCGCCCCACGGAATACACGGAGCGGGAACAGAGGCATCGCCGCATGGTCACTTCATCAAACCGGCATTGACCGCGTCGCAAGTTACGACCTGCGTCGTCATGGCCGCACTGTTGCTTATTCAAGCCGATGTCCATCATGCTGAACTGCTTCAACACCTCGACTGACACGGCATCTACAACGTCTCCTTACCGTCCTGCTCCGTCTCCTCGGCTAGACCGAGAGCTTCACCATCTCTTCATCAACTTACTTCGGAGACTTAGGCGTCACCAGCCGATCAGCTTCATCACATTAGCTGGACCACGGGTTTTTCCTCGGCGAGCCAATCTTTGCTAGCATATCCATGCCACCGCTTCATCTCCCATCAGGCAATGGGTGTGCGGATCTAGCCCCAATTTTGGGAGTAACCTTTCTCCAGATTGCTACAACAAATAAACCAGGTGCTATCAATCCTATTATTTTTTATTGCTTGAGTTTATTTTTCCCAAGGAATTATTACTCCGGTTTGTTTCATCATCTATACACAGGTCTATCAAATGGTGGCCGCATTAACAACGACCGCGTGGTGGTTCGGTCAGTTTTCGTATATAGTTCGGCGAATGCCACATCTGGAACTCAGACTGGCCTGCGAATTCGGGCTTGGCCATGCCTTCACCGCGTCACGCCGACACCCTGCATCGACATGACTTCGGCGCCAGGCCACATCTCTTTCAATAAATTATTTTTGCGAAAAGCAATTATCCTTTTTGGACCGCACTATTTTATGTGTGTAGGTGATCGACTTCGACTGTGTCATGTAGTCACTTCGGCAAGCCGATGTTGTCGTCCCAGTCGGCGTAAATCGGCTCGTGTGATCACCTTGTTGGTCCTGTTGCCATACCGACGTGTTCGGTTGCGTCGGGGACTTCGGCATCGCCGAGAGAGCTCTACCTCATCGAGTGTTCGGCGCACAGGCCATATTTATTTTATTACTCATTTTGCATAAATTATTGATTATACAACAATTTATTATTATTATTATTCCTATTATCTCCGGCTTGCACTATTTTCTATGCACAGGTAGATAATCCGGGCAGCGCTATCACCGGGGTGTACCGGCGTACCACGTCACCTCGGCTGACCGGGGGCTTCGTCATCACTTCATTAACACACGTTGGGGGCTTCGGCGTCATACTGCCGGCCTGCTCCGTCGCCGCGGTCGGACTGGGGTTTTCACCTTGCCCATCGACTATGCTGCGTCACCACTTCATCAATCCGAGTTCTTTGCTCGGACATCTCGGGACTGGCTTGGGGGCTGGGATCTCGTCCCGCCACAATCTCAGCCTGCGTCATCAACATCGAGCACATTAATCAGCTAAGTCGCTTTCATGCTAAAAAACTTTCAGTTTTAAATTTTGTTTGGTTCGACCAAGCATTATACTTTTCGGCACAAAGTTGTTTGTGACAAAGCTCCTTGTCAAAACTTTGTTTGTGACTCGCATATTCAAATACCCCGTTTATTTGGGGGCTCCCTTGATGGAGCTTTTCCTCTTGCAAATGATTATACTTGTACGGGTTCGTTCCTTATTCGTGTATTACGCCACAATATGCACCATATTGACATAAGCGATTTGCAAGCTGGGTTGCCTCGCTCCTGTGTTTACCCCTACGTTCCCGATTGTTCGGCTAGGGAGGGAGCACCTCTGCGATTGTCACGACTGGGTCATCCGAGCTCTGACCTCAGACCCGGTGAAGCCGAAAGCTAGCGCTCTTATTGTTTTTCAATCATGGTCGGCACACAACAGAACTCATGAGTACAAAAAATCTATTACACAAGTCTCATAGTAATAATGAGCACCGAAGAAAGGTATCAGTGGGGGTACTATTTTCTTTGAAGATGCTTCTTACACTTCTTTAGTAATATAGCATAAGTTCCCTTAGCACGCTTTGTCTGTTACAGCCTTATGGCCTGATTGCCTGGTTATCGGAAACACCATCGATACTCTCGACAGGTGGAGTACATGACACTCTTCGGCTCTTGGCCGAAGAGGGAGAAGCCGACGGTCGGTTAAGACGCGTTTAAAGTTCGGGTGAACACATATATGATATAAGTACTTCGGTACATACAATCATTATACATAAAATTCTTTTACCCAAGTCACTTGGGGGCTCTTAAAATTTATATATGAGCAGTAAATGTGTTTTCTTCTTGGTCGTTGTTAAAACACGACAGAAGCACTTTTTTTTCTCTTCCAATTTTCGGATTGGCACCAAACACTTGATGTTGTTCGGACCTCATGTTTTTACTGACTTTTTTGGTTTTCCAAGCTTTTGGCACTTTTAAACTATTTGTGTGTTTTCAGCACAAGTCTCGCAGTGCAGCGCCGGACACCTTTAGAGATTCGGCAAAAACATTATCGGATATTGCTATATATGCATCGGTTTCGAATTGTGTCTTCGGTCAATAGTTGGGTTGCCCGGCTCCTGCGCTTGCCTCCTACGTTCCGCTTTGTTCGGCTAGGTATGCAAAGGGAGAACCACTGCGGTTGTGTTTCTAGCTCACATGGTTAAGCACCTCAGTGGAGAAAGCCAAAAACCGACTATCACAATAAGCGTAAACTGGTCAGCGATCCGATGACTGTGTTAAATGATGGGTCATTCACAACATTGGCCGAAGTGTTTACGGCTCGACCTCGACCGTCGCCGAACACTACCGGGGGCTAGTAACTGGCCTCCCAAACTAAATCCTCAATAACTTGCTCTTACATTAGAGCTGAGGTTTCATGATCATGCTTAGCATGACAACCCAAAGAAAGGAACCGATAGCGGGACTATTTTCTTTAGAAGACATTTCTTATGTTAAACAGTAATATAACATATCTCTCTGCGTACCTTTGTTTATAAATCGTATGGCCAGATTTCCTTATTTGCCGTAAATATTTGCCCTCATAAAGGCTTTATAAAGTAGGACAAACACTCCTTGGCTACTGGCCGAGGAGGTGGAAGCCGATGGTTAGTCAACAAAGTTTTGTACAATGCGGATCCGAGCTTTAGTGACGTACATTATTTGGATACATAGAGTCATTACACATAATTTGTGATTTTACTATGGATATCGATCCTTAATTCGGCCACCCGTGCCTGCATTAAGGCTCGGGGGCTACTGGGCTTCGGGCCTATTATTTACAAATATTAAAGGGCACATCGATCCCCTGATCTGGTGTTGCCACCCGACCAGTGTCTCGGGGGTTACTGCATTGGCAATCCAGTGCAGAAAATTTAAGTGCAATATAGTTTTCGAGGAGATTATGATCCTCAGGTTGGTCGGCCGCACCCAACCTGAGTCTCGCGGAATTTGCACACCGCCTTTTGTGTCCAGAAGTATTCTGCCGAGCTAGGAGTTGATCCTCAGGCCGATTTTGTGAATCAACCTGAGTCTTAGGGTCTACTGGGATCAGCGGTCTTATGTCATCCTTCAGGTGCATCTCGGGTTTTAGACCGATACACACCTTGAGGGCTACTGGCTATATATATATATCGGCAGAGAATAAATTGCACCAATAAAAAATATTGACAAAAAATTGGCCCGCAGTCATGGTGGTGCACCACCTCGGAAGCAGTCCGGCATAAAGCTCGGGCGCTAGTGGCTTGCTCCATAGAGGGCATTTCCAGCATTAAGCTCGGCTAAACTCCTTCAACTTTTTTGAACCAAGGTGATATGACACCTCGGATATAGTCTGACATTGGAGCCCGGATACAGTCCGGCGTCGGAGTTTGGACATAGTCCGGCATTGGAGCTCGGATACATTCCGGCGTTGGAGCTCGGAAAGCGGTCCCACGTTGGTGCTTGGCTGCAAAAGATACCTCGAATGCAGTCTGGCGTTGGAGCTTGGACGCAAGAGGACGCTGCCGCCCGGGAACAATTTCAAACCCGAGGTGTGGCATAAAAATAACAAGGCATTGATAAAGGCCAAAGACTTAAAGGGCTCCTCGGATACCCGACGTGTGAGATCTTCAGATTTAGCTCGGCAATCCTCAAGATAGAAGATGGGAAGATTTGTTGAACCAGTTTTCAAGACCGACGACCGAAGACAAAGAACAGTTCGGAAGAATCGAGGAGCGTCCCCAACTTGAAGACCGGTTCAGGGGGCTACTGACGGTGTCCTGGACTAGGGGGTACTCACCACGTCGTCTCCCGGTCAGTTAGATTGGGCCGAGGACCCCCATGGCCGTATACTCATGGGCCAGTTTGGACAGCTGCCGCATACAAGGAAGATTCCACAAGACTTGGTGGTCAAGACAAGGACTCCTCCCCCACCGACGTATTCGGCTAGGACTCTTGTTATCCTAGGCCTCTGGTGCATTATATAAACCAGGGGCAGGCTAGTCGATAGATACAACAACAATCATACCATAGGCTAGCTTCTAGGGTTTAGCCTCTATGATCTCGTGGTAGATCAACTCTTGTAATACTCATATCATCAATATCAATAAAGCAGGACGTAGGGTATTACCTCCATCAAGAGGGCCCGAACCTGGGTAAACATCGTGTCCCCTACCTCCTGTTACCATCCACCGTAGACACACAGTTCGGGACCCCCTACCCGAGATCCGCTGGTTTTGACACCGACAGCGGTTGTCGCTGGAGCCCGAGGAGAAAGACGGGCTAGGGGTCGGCATTGTAGAGCTCCCCGACTCGAATGGCTGGCACCATGCGACATGGAAGAACATGGCGAAGCCCTACGACATGGTGGTGAGGCGGGAGGAGGACAACGGCCGCGGGATCAACGGCGACAGCGACGGAGGTGCTCGGGTGCAAGAGAGAGAGAGAGCATGGGAGAGGGGGGCGATTTAAATATCTGTGTGGGGGGAGGGGGACTTAACGAGGCCGAGGGGGGGTCTGTGGCGTTCTTATCCCCTCGCCGGCGACGATGAGGTGATCGGATGCTGATACGTCTCCAACGTATCTATAATTTATGAAGTATTCATGCTATTATATTATCAACCTTGGATGTTTTATATGCATTTATATGCTATTTTATATGGTTTTGGGACTAACCTATTAACCTAGAGCCCAGTGCCAGTTTATATTTTTTTTCCTTGTTTTAGAGTATTGCAGAAAAGGAAAACCAAACGGAGTCCAGTTGACCTAAAACTTGACGGAGCTTATTTTTGGACCAGAAGAAGGCCATGGAGTAAAAGAGTTGGGCCAGAAGAGTCCCGGGCTGCCCACGAGGGTGGGAGGCGCGCCCACCCCCCTGGGCGCGGCCTCTACCTCGTGGACAGCCCGGAGACCCCCCCTGACTTGTTCTCGATGCCAAAACCTCTTATATATACAAAAACCTCTAGAAATTAACCTAAATCGGAAGTTTCGCCGCCGCAAGCCTCTGTAGCCATGAGAAATCAATCCTGGCCCTCTCTAGCACCCTGCCGGAGGGGGCCATCATCACCGGAGGGCATGGAGGAGGATCCCGGAGGGGCCATCATCGTCATGAAGGCCAAGGACCAGAGGGAGAACTTCTCCCCATCCAGGGGGGAGGCCATGGAGGAGGAAGCACAAGCGGAAGAACCTCTCCTCCTCTCTCTTGGTGGCACCGAAGTGCCATCGGAAGGGGAATCATCGCCGCGGTGATCGTCTTCATCAACATCACCATCATCATCACCATCCTCATCTCTTTTATGTGGTCCACTCTCCCGTACCCCGCTGTAATCCCTACTTGAACATGGTGTTTTATGCCACATATTATGATCCAATGATGTGTTGCCATCCTATAATGTTTTGAGTAAATATCCTTTGTCTTTGGGTTGATTAATGATTTAGATTGGTACGAGTTGTATGTTTTATTTTGGTGTTGTCCTATTGTGCCCTTCATGTCGCACAAGCGTGAGGGATTCCTGCTGTAGGGTGTTGCAATACGTTCATGATTCGCTTATAGTGGGTTGTTTGAGTGACAGAATCATAAACCCGAGTAAGGGGGTTTGTTGCGTATGGGATAAAGGGGACTTGATACTTTAATACTATGGTTGGGTTTTACCTTAATGATCTTCAGTAGTTGCAGATGCTTGCTAGAGTTCCAATCATAAGTGCATATGATCCAACAAGAGAAAGTATGTTAGCTTATGCCTCTCCCTCATATGAAATTGCAATGACAACTATCTGTCTTGTTAACAATTGTCTAGCACAATTCCGCACACCGATCCACCATTATTCCACACTCGCTATTTATAATACTTAGTAATATATTCTAACTTTATGATAACAGCCCCTACTTTTATATTTTATTTCTCCGATATCATGCAAAGTTATTCTCTTCATACCCACAACGTAGTTTTATTTCTCGTTTCTAGTTGGAAGCAAACGTTCGGTGTACGTAGAGTCGTATCAGTGGCAAATAGGGCTTGAGAGAATATTGATCTTACCTTTAGCTCCTTGTGGGTTTGACACTCCATACTTATCACTTTCACCTTTGAAAATTGCTACGATAATTCCATGCACTTGGGGATTATCAGGGGCGAATGTGCGCACTGGGTCAGCTTCCCCTGTAGCGAGGTGGAAGGTGGCGGGGAGCTGGGCCGGGCCGGCTGGCTAAGGCCGAGGGGAGGGGGAAGGGGGTTTTCCTTTTCCTTTTTACCTTTTCCTTTTATTTTTTTGTTTTCTATTTTACAATTATCTTTAAATCAAAAAATAGTTTTATAAAATATAAAACTTGCACCTAATTTAGTTTAGTAAATTAGGTCACTGCCACAATTACTTTGTCATTTAAATAAATAAATTTAGAATTTTTATAAATTAAAAAGCATTTAAATAATTGTTTTATCCACTGATTCAATTAGTTTAGGACATTTAAACACTTTATAAAAATGTTGGTTCATCACCATAATTAGTTATGTATTGTTTTCCACATGATGAACATTTTAGTTTTCATGTTTGTGAATTTTTGAATTTCACTTATTATTTGAATTTGAATTGAAGTGGATTTTGAAATGAGATAGAATCAAAGAAGATCATGCGCTGTTTAGCAAAATGATTAGATTAATCACATAGTGTTGTTGTAGCTCATAATACAGGGGTGTTACAGCATGGGAGAAGGATGGCTTGCTCTCTGCTAGATCTATATATGCTGCCAAATTCTCAGGGCTGGAAGTTGCGCCAACAGCTATGTTTACATGCAAGTCGAGGGCACCCATGCAGTGTCGTTCCTTCGCATGGCTAGCCATCAAGGACCGGTGCTAGACGTCCGACATATTAGCAAGGAGGGAACTACTACATCAAAGCACCTGCCCACTATGTGAGCAGCGTGACAAGACCATGAATGACATCATGATAGGTTGTGTCTTTGCTCAGAAGATCTGGACACGGGTTTGCATGGCCATGGGGCAGCCGGAGAGAGCCCCCCCTACCGGATGAGACATTGCCCGAGTGGTGCATCAAGCAGGTGGTAAGGGTGAAAATGGAAACACTGCAATGCCGTGATATTCGACGGAGTAACGCCATACACACGCCATGTACTCCAGCGAATCGACGGCGAGGGTTGGCTATGGAAGCATGCAGGCTTGCTATGAGGAGAAGTCGAGGGGTTCTTCACCGGTTTGGCACCGTGGGCGAATAGCGAGTAGTGGGCCAAGGGTAGATGACTTGGTGGCTTTTCTCTTTAATATATGATACGTACATCCGTACTTATTCTAAGAAAGAAAGTATACATCCACACAGCAGCGAGTCTACTAGACCGGCTTAAACAGGCTCAAGCCTGCCCTCCAAAAAACAATACTTTTTTAATAGTAGTACTACTACTACTTTCATCCCAGCTCAATCGTACATATATTATCGAGACATGCACAGCGAACAGGCACCTCAAACGAATGCACAGCCTCCATCTACTGTGTAATTACTAGTTCATGTACTGTTAACCAATTTAGTGTTCAATGCAACTTATTTGGAAAAAAGAAGAGGAGTACAAAAAATGAGTATGCATGCATGTACCCCTCACGCTGAACCTGAACCTATCCCAACTAATATGAACCCAGATACCCTTTCCTTTGCTATTGTGATTGTAACCCCTCTTTCAACTTATATGTACAACAAGATGGGGAGATAATGATTATTTTGCAAGATAAATTCAAAATTTGGTTCAATTTTTTTTTCAAAAATACTAGAAAAAATCTAGTTAATGCAAAAAATAGTAATTTGGGAAATTGAACTTATTTTGACAACAAGATTAGGACATCATGGTTAATTTTTTCTCCAAAAGAGAGCTTAGTTTTCTCGCCGTTGATTTGAGCCTACCCTTCATTTTCTTCCTAGATTCGCCACTGCATCCACATGCATGTGTGTATTTATTTCAAAAAATAAAACTTAAGAATGATAGACCTTTGGGGAAAAACCTGGGCTCAGTGAAGACCAGGAGCCAAAAGCAATTTCGAAAAATATTACGGGGATCAAAACAGGCTTTTGTAATATGTTGTAAATAAAGCAAAACCAGCATGTCCATTACGTTGAAGTATGAAAATAGTCGGTTGAAACAACAACAAAAATATGCCCACAAAAAAAACCGATGCCGTCGGACCACTAGCTACACGGTGAAGCAAGTCGGCGTCCTACCACACACAAAGTATCAATCATGCTACATAGCCAGTCTTTGTTTCGCTGCATAGAGAGTGGGTGCTGGTGCTGAAGTAAACACAAAGTAATTGGCACGCTGCAAAAAGAACCACTGGATCACCATATTGTCAAGTCGTTCGGTCCAGATCATCGCGGCGAACACCAATCAAAAGAGATGTCTTCTCCTACCGGTAGAGCTGGCCAAGGCTTCGAGAACTATTCTGATGACGACGCATGTATAGCGGGCTGTCCTCTACGGTCGAAAGTAGCCACTCCTTTTTTTGTTTGTTTGAAAGTGAGTTGAAAGTAACCACTGAATAGAGAAGCCGGCGTGCTCTCTCCTTGTCGAAATTAGGGTGCGAAATAACGGCCTGACCATAGGTCCATCCTTTTTGCGTCACGTTCTTTTAGCTGAGCTCCTTTCGGAGTGTTGCTTAGCAATCCGATCACGTACCCATGTGGGCGTTAATCACAATTAGGCCGTTAGACGTTCGTTGCATTAATTTGTACGCAGGCTGAAATTGGCAAAGCTCGACAAGCTAGAGTCTTAGACGTCGTTACGCTCCCTTGCCTTGCCCGCACGTAATCGAGCGGAGGTATCGGCATCGCCCAGAACGGCGACACATGTGCACGCCACGAGCGGCGCGCGCGTCACGTCGCGCCGGGATTAGCAAAGCCAAGGCTCCGTCGATGAGATCGAACCTGTGCGCACGCGGCGTCGCCGTCGTCCCGATTCCCTTGCCCAAATGGCGTGGGCATCGATACCGTGTGCCTACCCCTGGCCTCATGCACCCGTCGCGCCCGCCCACCCGCATGCACCGCACACTGCCGCCACCGCAAATCTAGCCGTGCTTTCTGTGAGATCTTCCTTCAATCATCACCGGTGTATCTCCGGTTTCGTTACACGCGGAGATGCGGTCCATGAGTCACTCACGGCGCATCCAACCTTTCCGCACCGTCCACATCAAGAGCGCTGCACTGGCCACTGGCAATGGCCGCCGCGGGCCGGGCGGGGATAGAGGCGTCCTGCAGCGACGGATTATTGCGAGGGGTGACGGATTGATTACGCGAGTCGAATTGATTTGGGATTGGAAAAGGGGCAAGTCACGACGTCCTCCATGCCCTCTTCACCACACGAGCAGCTCCCCTCACGTACGCGGTTCAGCGGTCCACTTAGCTCCCCATCGGCACGTGGAATTGGAGGGCTTCTGGCGTCGGGACTCGGAACGGGCACGGCGGAGCAACATGCTCGTATCAGCTCCGTATTCCGATCGTGTGGAAAAAAACACGACCTCTATCACAGTGTTCAGCCACAGATGCCTCGTCTAAGAAATTATCCAGATTTGACATATTAGCTCAATATCTAACCCCTTAATGTTCAGATTAAACATGTAAACACCACAGTTAACGGCATTTAGCACTTGGTCTAGGTAATCAACCCGTAGACGGACAAGCGAAGGGCCACATAGGGCCGCGTTTACGTGGCTAACCTTAACATCGTCCATTCTGGCTTCGAAACTATTGGACACTCGATACTATAAGCCCGACGTCGAAATGATGAACAATCTCATGAGTGCCCGGGGTAGAATCTTCCAACCTTCCTCCCCCCCCCCTCGGCCCCCAACCACTCTCCGGCCACCGCATCTGACCACCTTCCGGCCACCGCAAGCCCTCCGCTTGGCCACACACCCACCACCTGCCTCACACTCATCACCAGCCCCCTGGATGCGTTGCTCCCTTCAGTTGCACCACCCCCATCGTCACTCTTTGACTTTCCCTATGTCAAAGCTGGCCAGGTGGCTCTCCGCTGCTTCCTGGGCTGCGGCAACACCATGGGCCTGGAGTTCGAAGATGATTGCAGCTACTACTGCTGACTCGCCGTCACAACGTGGAGCTGCACCTGGCTTCGCCCCTCTACATCGTTTTCAAGTTCTCCAACCGCCACCTCGACGTCATCACCGTCGCCATGCTGCTCCAAGCTACCTTTGGCGGCTGTGCTGCAGACTTCTACGTTGCCATGTGCTCCGCCTCGTCTTCCGCTGGCTTCCTCCCGAGTCGCGGAGATTATCCTAGATCAAACTAGGATCCGCCACCGCAACTAAGCCTTCTCCTTCGCAAGAACCCTCCCGCTTCCACCACCGCCCCTTGCGGCTGCCTCATGCATGTCGCTTGCTACCCTCATGCAAATTTCAGAAGACCTATGCCTTCACATCGAAGGCATGGTTTCCACCCAACTCCGATCGACAGTCACCATCGACCCATGCTCCAACCTCCATGGATGCCGCATGTATGCACGCTTCATCCAATTCCCGTTCGCCCTCTGTGCCAACTCAATGGCCCTAATCCTCGCTCGCCTGTTTGGTGGCTGCTACCTCCACTTCAATGTCGTTAACGATGGAGACTCATGCTTCTCGTTCACTGTCGCCAACCCAGCAGTTGCCAACCTCATTGCCTCCATGGGAGACTTCCACAAACTGGGCATGCTGATCCGTTTCCCCTGGCCGCCACTCCTGGCTAGCGCCGGGTGCTCACTCGCCGGCGAGGTCAAGATTCCAATGTATGATGCCACGTCGTCCTCCCCGACGGCAAACCTCAATGCATCACTGCCCTCACCGTCAACAACTCTCGACCTGCCAAAGGTGAGATGTTATCGACTGGTATTAGCTTTTTTTTACCGTATGCTACTTGCTAACCGCCTTAACCAACTCCCACCCCAACTACATTACACCTCACACATTCATTTTTTCTGGGTTACCTTTACGCCAATTAGTGTTAGACCTAATGAAGTCCTGGTGGAGTCAACTTTAAACCACTGTTTTCGGTCAAACAAGATTTCCATGTAGTCAAGGTTGATGAGCTCATTTTCAAAACTGGCATTTTCTCTCGCTCAGCAAAATTTCAAATCCTTAAGTCTAGGTCTCTTGACTTCTCAGGCTTTCGTCTTTTTCTTTTTGACCAGCTAGAATCAGCCGTTGCTCACTGTAGCCGGCTCCTCGTGCTATATAAATCATTTTCTTACACCCCACTGCAGCCACGAACCGTTTCCATCCTTGGCCCCTTCGAGCCACCCAAATCGCACCTGCATGCTCCACCCCACCCACCCTCACAGGCTCGCCGCACGTCCATTCAGCCATGCATGACCCCCTGGCCCACCCCATGCACAATGATGGTTGTGCGGCGGCATCAGATAGACCAAATCCGCAAAGAAAATCCGTATGCAGTGTGCGGGGCTGCGCATGCGTGTGAGGCTCGCGCTAGAACCCAGGCATCCCCTTTTGTTTCCCTGTCTGTACCAAATCTAGGTACCCCACTCACTCCCCCCCACCCGCGCGTCTAATCCAGACGGTGCTGCACCGCTCTCTGTCTCTCCCCGCTTGGTCACTGTTGCCGCTCCTTGTCAGAACTCTCGCCCACGCCGACCCCTCAAGCTATTCCTGGCCAGCATCTAACCATCATCATCGCGCCTAAACCAGCCATGTAGCCTAACCCGTTCGCTCGATGACCACGCCAAACACCCCGGGCACCTCAAACACTGCAACACGCAAGAGATCACGCTCTGCTGACACAAGATATGCCGCCCATGCGGTCCAACAGTGCCACGACGACCACATATCGAGATGCTCCTCTCTCCTCCACCCGCGCCCACAGTCACCCGCAACCACTCCTCCCATATATACCTCGTCGGCCTCTCTCCCCACTCCCTCATCGCTTTCATCCACCACACTCCTCAAACAAGAAGAGACGCTGCTTCCGGTGCCTCGTACTAGACCACTGCGTCAAAGCTTGTCGTGACCCCGTCTGCTGCGCTCGCTGCTGGCGGAACGGTCACCGCAGTCGCGACTGCAGGTACCTCCGGATCTGGCCCCTCTTGCCTCCTCTCCCTGACATTTTTTCCTCAAACCCTAACCCAGCCTTCTGCCCTCGCAGCATGAACCCAGGAAGCTCATCGCCGTCGGTGCCCCGCGACGTCCCCGTCATCTAGTCGGCGCCCTTCCCCGCGGTCTGCATCCCCTCCCCGTTCGTCCTTCACGGCATCCCCGTCACCTCCGACGGGGTCCCCCTGCCTCCACCTTCACCACCACGCACAACCGCCCCTCCTCCCTCCCCCAACACTCCCCACCATGATCCCATACACACTAGCTCATCACCGTTCGACACTCACCCCATGCGGGATCGCTTCTCTGACATTTTCGCTGCATCTCAGTTCAATAGGGCAGATTCACACGTCTCGGAAACCGAGTCTGACGAGGAGCTGCCTCGCTCGGAGAGGGAGGCTGGCCTGCTTACACCCTACAGTGACATCCCCCTCATTGCAGCACCCCCATGCCTTATCCACTGCCCATGTTGCTTCTCTTTTGCCCACCTCCAGAACCCTGATCCAGACCCCATTCCACTCATCCGCCGCGCAATCCAGCACACATGCGGCAACCCAGCCTTCATCATGGGTGGATCTTGGCGCGGGGTCGCCTGTATCAGCTTCCACACTCCTACTGCATGCGATGTCATCCGCCACAACCCCATTGATTTTGAGGGCAATGTGGTTACCATAGAGCCTATAGAGCACGCGGACCGATCCATTGTCGTCTGCACCGATCTGGCACAGATCGAGGTGTCTGAATTCCCACACGAGCTCTGGCACAACGATGGCATCCATTTCGCACTTGCTTTCCTTGGGGACGTCAGTGCTGTCGACGACTTTTGTCTCCATGGCATCGACTACACCTCTGTCCGGGCCTTGTCCTGCTTCAGTCGGGCAAGTCAGCTCCTCCTGGTCTTGTGATCTAGCTCCCCCCATCAATGAGATAAAAATAGCAAAGGTGGTCGAAGTCTCACACTGGCACCATGGCGACGGCGCCAATCCCTTTGGTGGAGGCTCCTCTGACGGCGATTCTGCCCCACTTTCCCAGTGCGGCTCGCCGCGTCCTCTTTCTCCTGACAACATTGCCCCGGTGGTCTCTGCCGTCAGGGCCGGCTGGCTTGCCGACCCCACCTACATTGGCACCAGGCGGGTTTCCCACCGCCATAACTTCGGAGCAAGTGTTCCCTCTGCTTCCCCTGGCGGCGCCACGGGAGAATCCGCTCTGTCCGTTGCCCTTCCACCACCTGGCTCTGCGCGTGATCCCCTTGTCATCTCTGATGATGACTTTGCCGGCTCTGAGGACATGCATGTCGCCCTCCTGCATGGCGTTGCTAGTGACTCCCTGGACATGGTGCATGCACCTGTGGGCCCAGTGCCGCCCCCACCTATCATCCGGCCGTCCCCAGGGTTGTTGTTGTTGATCCACCAGCACAACACGTTGGCATGGTGGTTGTTGCACCGGTTGAGGGCCCTCTGCTGCCATCGAACACGTCAGCTTTCGTTGCGTTCGTGCTGCCCGTCATAGACCCACCCACCCCCCCGCACTCGCCACCTTCACGTTCTCTGCTGGGGAATCTTCACGTGCCAACGGTAATTCCCCCTCCCCTACGCCTTCTCAATCAACTCCTATAGTCATTGCTGCCACTAACACGGCTGCTGATGCGACGGACACATATCTCCCTCTCTGGGACCTCGACATCCATGAGTGCACCATACGCAAGGAGCACCGCCAATCAGCTCGCGGCCACTCCTTCTCCAAGGACAAGCTGTGTCGTAGTGCGCGCCTCGCTGGCAAGGAGGCCAAGTACTCCCCCATGCTTGCCAAGGCCGTCAAAGACAAGGCCGCTCGCCTCTCTACAGGTGACACCGGCACGGCCATTGGCATTGCCATCCAGGATGCTTGCCTCGATGCTGCCGATGGCCCTCCTGCCTCTGCTGAAGACTTGGCCACCATTGCGCTTCTCTATGGCGCTTATGATGGCCACATTACTGCCATCCTTGGCTCCGAGGCCTCCGCCTCTGGTGACGAAGACGTGCCATGATCACCGCCCCAGCCATGCTTGGCCCCTCGACGTCAGGGCCCCATCTGAAGTTGACGACCGCCTTCGCCAGTTCATATGCATTATCTGTATCATTGCCCTTTTGTTACCCGTATCTGTTGTCGTTCGTTTCAGAACTATCCTTGCGCCTCTATGTAACAAGTGAAGTCGTAGAACTCATGTACTTCTTCCGCTCCATATGGTGTCTGAATGTCGTGACTGAAAAACTTTTATGAGTAACGCCGCAATCTCTATTTGCTCATGGAATGTACGTGGTCTGGGTGATGATGACAAGTGTTCTGTCGTCCTATCTGAATTACTTGCGGCCAAACCCCACATTGCCCTCTTACAAGAATCAAAAGTTGAAAATTACTCCGACGCCAAACTAAGATCATTCGTACCACACCATCTGGACCAAGTTTTCTCCTTGCCCGCCGTTGGCACGGCTGGCGGCACCATTTCGGTCGTGAGCACATCTTCTCTCCAGGTTATCTCATACTCTCACCTAAACTTCTCCTCCACCTTAATTCTAAGATCAACTGCATGTGCTAATAACATCGCCATCACCAATATCTACGCCCCTCCACCTGGGCCCTCAAACAACCCTTCCTCGATGAGATCCTATCGATTGCACAACCAGATGATGCCCCATGGTTAATTGTTGGCGACTTCAACCTCCCGCGCTTCCCCTCCGACAAAAACAACAATACCTTTCGCCGGTCAGAAGCTAACACTTTCAACCAAGCTATCGACAACCTAGCTCTTATCGAACTGCCACTCCTCGATCGACAATTTATGTGGTCCAACAATCGATCAACGCCCACCTTAGAATGGATTGATCGTGCTTTTTTAACCTCGCATGGGCAGATGCCTTTCCCAACACTTCCTTATCCTCGCTCACACTTTTCACATCTGATCACGCCCCTCTCCTGATACACGTCACCACAACGATTCCGCGATCTAACTTCTTCAAATTCGAGCCTGGCTAGTCCAATTTTTGTCCATGCAATGGCATTGTCACAACATGTTGCACTCCCATCCAGACCACTTCAACCAACTCAGCCGCCCTCCTCGCAGCAGCACTAAAGAAATCTAGGGCCGGCCTCAAATCTTGGGCACGTTCTCGCATTCCCACTCCTCTCCGCGAATCTCGTTGCAAATCAGCCATTTCGGCCTTTGATCATGCTGAAGAACTCAGAGCTCTATCACTATCTGAAATCCTCACTCGCAAGATCATCATCTCACTTCTCAAATGCACGATCCAGGAGAAAATGACGTACTGGCGTTGGCGTGCCAAGGTTTTCCGGGCCATCAATGTGGGAGAAAACACGAAATTCTTCCACATGTCTGCCTTGCAATGCCTTAGGAAGAACAAAATCTTTACTCTCACTAGGGACGGTCATGAGTTCATATCTCACCACCAAAAAGCCAAGATCCTCCATGATTTCTTCGTATCCCTCATTGGTACACCAGCCGATACATCATGGTCCTTTGACCTGAACGAGATCTACCCTAACCCTGTGACCAGCCTCCATATCTTAGACGAAATCTTTTTGGAAGCAGAAATCAAAAATGCCTTCTTCCAAATGAATCCCTAGGCCAGCCCTGGCCCAGATGGGTTCGGGCCCTCCTTCTATAGAAGATTTTTGCCCAAAGTAAAAAAGCCTCGTCCTCTCCTTCTTCTCCCAAATTCATCAAGGCGTGGTAGACACAGAACGCATTAACCATGCACACATCATCCTCCTTCCAAAAAAAGATATGCCTACCTCTCTTGACGCCTTCCGACCCATCTCGCTCGAGAACTGCCCGATAAAAGTTGTCTCCAAAGTCTTAACCTCTCATCTCAAGCCACTCATACCTCTGTTAGTTCATGGTAATCAGACTGGTTTTTATCACCGGCAGGAATATTGCCGAAAATTATGTCTTCGCAGCCGATCTCATAAGCTCCTGCCACACTAGGAAAAAGCCTACCATGGTCTTCAAACTAGATTTTCATAAATCCTTCGACTCCATGGCATGGCCTGCCCTTGATAAGATTCTCCTCGTTCGTGGCTTCTCACAAACTTTCCGTAACTAGATCCAGAACATTCTTCACACGGGTAATACTGCCATACTACTGAATGGTGTGCCAGGAAATTGGATTGAATGCAAAAATGGCCTACGGCAAGGTGATCCGATCTCTCCCTACCTCTTTCTTCGTCGCAGACCTGCTCCAGCTACTCATCTTCAAGAACACGGAGGCTGCCATCCACCCCCCTATTTTCTCACATCTACCTCCCACTATTCTTCAGTACGCCGACGATACGCTCATCGTTGTTGCTGCCTCCCCTGTTGCCGCCGCAGCTCTCAAAGTAATCTTAAATAACTTGGCCAATGCTACAGGGCTGACCATCAACTTCTTCGAAACCACTCTAGCCACTCTACACACAAATGACACCATAGCTAACACCACCGCCCTTGCCATGGGCTGCTCACGCGCCCCCTTCCCCCAAACTTACCTCAGCCTTCGTCTCTCCCCTACAAAGCCACCACCCAATGCCTTCGATCTTCTATTACAACGCTCTCGCAAGCTGCTGACAGGGTGGTGAGCCAAACTGCTGGACAAAGGTGATTGTCTCATCCTCATCTCCGCGGGCCTCGACTCCCTCCTTACCTACTTCATGTTGGTCTTCTGCATTCCAAAAAAGGTCATAAAAACCTTAGACTCCCTACGTAGGGATTTCTTCTGGGCGGAAGAGGATTCATGTTCAGGAGCCCAATGCCTTAATGCATGGGAAAACGTGTGTGTTCCAAAGAAATATGGTGGTCTAGGGCTAAAAACCTGCATATTCAGAACATCTGCCTACTCATGAAATTTGCAGCCAAGGCCTTGACCTCTACGTCGGCCCCTTGGCTAGAATGGCTAGATCTTCAACACCCAAATGCACTAGTTTCCCCTTCCCCACAAACCTCTTTTCTCTGCCGCACCATTGCCTAGCAAATCCCCACCTTACAGACAATCTCTTTCGTCCTAACAAACGGTGGGTCGCATACTTACTTCTGGCTTGATACATGGTTGACCCCAATGCCTCTAGCCTCCTCCTTCCCCCACCTCTTCTCACACTCCACCCTCCAGCTGGTTAAGGTGGCTAATATACTGCGCTACGGTTTAGAAGCTAACCTCTGTAACCGTCTCTCCCTTCTAGCAGAGCAAGAGCTTGTTGCGTTGTTGGCTATTTTGCAGGACTTCGTTCCTTCGGCAAAGGAAGACCAAAGGTTTCTACATCGAGGACTTGACTTCTCCACCAAGCATGTGTACGGTGCCCTCATGGCAAGGCCTGATAACGATCCCCTTGCTCCCCTCATCTGGTGCTCCAAGGCTCCACGCAAGATAATTTTTTGCTTGGCTCCTCTTTAAGGACCGTCTCAACACCAGGGCCAACCTTGCTCACAAGCAGATCATCTCCACTAACATATGCCCTCGTTGTGCTATGTTACCTGAAGACTCCATGCACCTCTTCATCACCTGCCCACTTGCCAGTTGGGTATGGCAGCACATGAGCATCCTGCCTCAGACAGACGACATCGCCGACCTTTGGGATGCCCCTATACCCCATCACCTCCCACACAAGACATGGCCACTGTTCCTCATGTCACTCCTATGGAAGATCTGGGCAATGTGTAATGATATGTTGTTTAGGAATATTGATCAATGTTCTGTAAGAACCCCCAGGGCCCTTATTTCTGACTTAGACCTCTGGTCACATCGTCTCATGGCAACATGTGACAAGGAGGACGTCTCCTCGTGGCATTCCTACCTCTCTGCATGCCGCGTGGTGCCTATGTAATTCTATGCTTGCTGCCTCGGCGGCTTTTGAGTAATATATTCAGGTGGGGAGCTCCCCCTGGTGATTCTCAAAAAAAATCTCTTCAAATAGTAACAGTATAAAAATATATGCATAGATATGCGCGCAAATGATCACGACAAATATGAAAAAGCATAATTGATGATGTGGTGATATTATATATGCAATGCATACATAAATCCATATACCGGCCAAATGCCTGACTCGTCTATAACTAATATTCCACCCTAAGACCGCTAACAAAGTGTGTGTCTCTAAATAATAAAGTTGAAATAACAAAACATTGCATTCAGCATTAGAAGCTAATTAGATGTGAGAGTAATAATTCATTTCATGACAAAAGTAACCGCTGAAATTATACCTGACCGGTCCTAATCATGTTAGCCAACTTATGTGATATATGTATTTAAAAACGAGAAAGGTATTTCTAGTATATATTTCTACAAACCCATAGTCCAGAGAGTGGACTACTCACACATCATCATGGGAGTAGCGAAGTAGAAATTGAGAAGTTAAAGACGGTAATTTCCTCTCCAGCAGAGTAGCGGAACAGGGTTGTAAACAAGTTCTGCCATGAAACGTGAAGTGATGGCGGTGTACAAATCCCAGAAAACTTGCTACTACTGCAATTGCAATTGAAATTGATCGAGCGCCACCTAGCACCACCTGATAACCCACAAGTATAGAGGATCGCAACAATTTTCGAGGGTAGAGTATTCAACCCAAATTTATAGATTCGACACAAGGGGAGCCAAAGAATATTTGAAGGTATTAGCAGCTGAGTTGTCAATTCAGCCACACCTGGAGATTAATTATCTGCAGCAAAGTGATCAGTAGGAAAGTAGTTTGATAGTTTTGATAATAGTGACAGCAGCAACGGTAACAGTAACAGTGATAGCAGTAGTTTGTAGCAAGTGTAACAGTGATGATAGCAGTAGTAACTTAGTAGAAACAATATGGAAAAGTTCGTATGCATTTAATCAGTGACTTGTTGGATGATATTCACCATGAGACAGTTATAACCTAGGGCGACACGGCACTAGCTCCAGTTCATCGATATAATCTAGGCATGTATTCCGTAAATAGTCATACGTGCTTTATTAAAAGAACTTGCATGACATTTTTGTCCTACCCTCCCGTGGTAGTGGGGTCCATATTGGAAACTAAGGGATATTAAGGCCTCCTTTTAATAGAGAACCGGAACAAAGCATTAACACATAGAGAATACATGAACTCCTCAAACTACGGTAATCACCAGGAGTGGGCCCGGTTGTTGTCACACCGGGGTTATCATAACACATAGTAGGTGACTATAACTTGCAAGATCGGATCTAGAACATGGATATAATGATGAATTCATAAACGGTTCACATCTGAAATCATGGCACCGGGCCCAAAGTGACAAGCATTAAGCATGGCAAAGTCATAGCAACATCAATCTAAGAACATAGTGGATTCTAGGGATCAAGCCCTAACAAAACTAACTCGATTACATGATGAATCTCATCCAACTCCTCACTGACCAATGAGCTTACGAAGGAATTACTCACTCCCGGTGGGGAGCATGATGGAATTGGCGATGGGGAAGGGTTGGTGATGACGAAGAATGAAGATCCCCCTCTCTGGAGCCCCAAGCGGACTCCAGATCTGCCCTCCCGAGGAAGAACAAGGCTTGGCGGCGACTCCGTCTCGTGGATCGCGATAATTCTTTCTCCCTGATTTTTCTGAAAATATGTAATTTATAGTATCAGGAGGGTCGTCATCGGGGCCACCAGGTGGGTATAACCCACCTGGGCACGCCAGGAGAGGGGGCGCGCCCACCTAGGGGCCCCTCTCTGGTGGGCCTTGGGTCCAGTAATTCTTATTATTTATATAAAAAATCCTCAAAAAGTTTTGTTCCATTCCGAGAACTTTTATTTCTGCACAAAAACAACACCATGGTAGTTCTGCTGAAAACAACATCAGTCCGGGGTTAGTTTCATTCAAATCATGCAAATTAGAGTCCAAAACAAGAGAAAAAGCGTGAGAAAAAGTAGATACATCGGAGACGTATCAACTCCCCCAAGCTTAAACCGTTGCTTGTCCTCAAGCAATGCAGTTGATAAACTGAAAGTGAGAAAGAAAAACTTTTACAAACTCTTTTGCTCTTGTTTGCATAAATAAGCTTAAACAACACCTAGGTTTTCCGCCAACATTATAGCTAACCATGTCAAAAATAAAACTTAAAGATTATAATGATTCATATCAATGACATAATCAGTTAGCCAGCAATAATAATATATCTCAAACGGCAACACGTTGTCAAAACAACCATGATATAATATGACAATAATGGTATCTCTCTAGCCCTTTCTGAGACCGCAAAACATAAATGCAGAGCACCTCCAAAGTTCAAGCAGCGACTAAACATTGTAATTCATGGTAGAGAAGATCTAGTCATGATGCACCCAACATTAGCTACACACAGTGCATAAATCATGACCGTTGTGCTCTACTCAGTTTCTGGCGCTTGTTTTAGAAGGTGGTGACACAACATAAAAGTAAATAGATAGTCCCTTCGCAAAGGGAAGCAGTGATTTGCAGAGGTGCCAGAGCTCAGTTTTTAAACCAGAGATAAATGATATTTTGAGACATGCACCCTTCTCATTCACTTCACGACCATCAGTTATCAACATCTTCCATGCCAAGCACGCTAGTGGCGGTTCCCAAGCGGTAAAAGTAAAGGTTTTGACTCCATTGGAAGTTTTTGTTTGATTATTTAAGAGATGAACTCTTCTGCATTTTGTAGTTTGGGACAAGGCATCCCTATTACCGCCCATTTTCTCGTGCGATGGCGAATGAATAAACACTCGACCTGAGAATAACCCGCTTAGCATGGAAGATATCGACCACCTCCTGTCGTTCCATGAATGATCCAGGCACAGAAAACAGATAATTTTTTAGAAGTTTTTAGAGGTGGCACATGCAAATTTACTTAGAACGGCAGAGTAATACCGTATATAGGTAGGTATGGTGGACTCATCTGGAATAACTTTGGGTTCAAGGTTTTTGATGTACAAGCAGAATCCCCACTTAGTATAGGCGAACGCTAGCAATTAAGATTGAGAAGCGGCCAGCTAGAGAGCAACAACGATCATAACCATGCATTATGCATAAGTTACATTGGACACTAGCATGAGTAGGATATGAACACCATGAACATAAAAATTATAGAGGCTATGTTGGTTTTGATTCAACTACATGCATGAACATGTACCAAGTCAAGCCACTTGAACATTCAGAGGAGGATACCATATCATCATACTACATCACAATCATTTTAACGCTATGTTGATATCCAAGATAAATCATTATCAACTCCCAGCTACTTATGCATGGCATGAGAAACTATAATCTCTAATTGTCATTGCAAACATGTTTAATCATAACGGGCTGAATCATGGACGCTAGGTTAAACATATTTACACGGACAAGACAAGTCGAGTTCATACCAGTTTCTCTTTGCCAAGGCCAGTTCATAGAATATCATCATTATTGCCTTTCACTTGCATGGCCGAATGATATGAAAATAATAATAGTGTAAGAGTGCCATGGACTAAGCTGGAATCTGCAAACATTTTATTCAACAGGAAAAGACAAGGTAAAATGGGCTCTTTATTAGTTCAACAATTATTCATAAGAGAGCCACTCAACATTTTCATCGTGGTCTTCTCCTCGGTACAACTCGAATAAAAGAAAATAATTTCAGAGAAACACACTGAAATATTTTTGGAGTTTTTGCTTTTCTTGAACAAGCAAATAAAAGGGAAAAGCAAAAACGAGAAAAACTATTTACACGGGAAAGCTCCCAACAAGCAAAAGAAGAACAAGGAAATATTTTTGGATTTTCTTTTTAGTACTACTATTAAGCATGCATAGAAAGTAAATTAACTACAACTATTTTTTGGTTTTTCTAAGGTTTCTCAGACACACGAGAAGAAAGCAAGAAAATAAATCTAAGCATGTATGATACAATGAAAAAGTGTGAACACCGATAAATGGAATAAGTAGACATGAATGTAAAGTCGGTGGAAATACATACTCCCCCAAGCTTAGGCTTTTGGCCTAACTTGGTAGTGAATCAGTGGCCTGGAGTGTAGTAGGGATCCTGGGGAGCAGGCATCCACTCATCCCACTACAGAGGAGCGGGCATCCACTGATCCCACTGTGTAGGCTCCTCCTGTCCTGCCTCCTTAGCAGCCTGAGCATTCCGATAGGTGATGATGTCTGCAGACATAATCTTATATCCGCCCTGGCAACAGGAACAAACAAAGCAGAAGTAGGCAATGGAATAACATCACAAGTCCTCACACTAAAAACCAGGTTATATGGAATAGGGATGTGAGGAGATTCGATATCAGTAAAATGGTGGTGATCCATGGCTGCATAGTCTAGGTAAACTTTGGTCAAAGGGAAATCATGAGGGCGTATCGCAACCTCGAAGTGAGCCGCCAAACGAGTAGCATAAATCCCACCATGTATTTTGCCCTGAGTTTTATTAAGATGGAGGCGACGAGCCACGATAGCTCCCAAGCTATGCGTGTTGTCGCCCTCCAGTGCACGATGTAGAACAGCAAGGTCTGGTGAACTAAGTGCACCCACCTTCTGCCTAGCAAGCAATCATTTGGCAATAAAAAGTGCAAAGTAATGAACAACAGGAAAATGTAAGCCAGCGGCAGTGATAGCTGACACTCCTCTCTCATCACCCACTGTCAGAGTGCGATAAAAGGCCTCAAACTCGGTCAACCTAGGCTCAGCCAAGCTCTCACTAGAAGGGATCATGCATATGTCACAAAACTCAGTAAGTGGTATCTAATGGTTTTCAGCATATAAATCAAAGCTCACTTCAAGGGGATTATTTCTAGGCAAGAAAGTAAATTTCTGAACAAAGATGTTTGTGAGGATTTGGTGCTGGGCACACTCATCTGCGATGAAGTCGGTGAGGCCGGCATTAGCAATATATTGCATGAACTCCTCAAGAATCCCAGCCTCTTGCAGGAACGAGGTGTGCGGCCATTCGCACGGTCGTACTTCCGCCAACCTCCAAGGGTGGAGATCATTGTCAGAAGACTCCCCAATAATACCCTTGGAGTTCTTCTTAGAGCCAAACTTCCTGAAGATATTCATGTCCGCGTACAATTTTCTTAAAATAAAAAAAATGAGTGACAAAAATTTGTCAACAAAACTTTGTAAGATTGATAGCAACTACTCATAGGGATACATAGAGGCCATAGCAAGCATTCAATCTACTTAGAACACTAAGAATTCATTCAACATGCAAGCACATCTACAGCAGCACCAAGAGTAGCTAATTATTCAAAGTATAAACCACTAAAACAAAAACTAATTGGACAAATGATGGAGTCACATACCAAGCAACAATCCCCCAAAATAGTTTCAGAAACGGAGCTTCGAGCAAAGAGATCGAAATCCGTGGGTTTGAACTCAAGAACACAGGAGAGAGCAATGGGGATTTTTTTCTAAAGGTAAGTGATGATGTGGTATGAAGAGGTAAGTGAGGGGGCCCACGTGGGGACCACAACCCACCAGGGCGCGCCTGGGGGTGTTGGCGCGCCCAGGTGGGTTGTGCCCACCTAGTGCACCTCCCTCTGATGTTATTTGCACCAAAAATTCTTAAATATTCAGAAAAAATTCATATTAAATTTTCAGGGCATTCCGAGACTTTTATTTTTGGGTCATTTTTTATTGCACGGGAAATTCAGAAAATAGGCAAAACATGGTATTTTATTTTATTTAACTAATAAAAACAGAAAAAACAAAAGGTAGGGACAGAAAGTAGTGCTTACTAAATTCATCAACTTCATACCGTTCAAAAATGATCCGTTAATAAGGTTGATCAAGTCTTATTAACAACCACTTTCGATTAGTATGAAACCGAAGAACTTTCGTAAATTAGTAAGTTACCTCAATGGGGATATGCATTTCCCCAACAATAAGTATTTCATATTTCTTTTTGATAGTAGGTAGAGGTATTTGAAAACTTCCAATAGTGATTGTCGGAGATTTTTCAATAACATTAATACCATTCACTTGGAATTGTTTCTTCGGAAAGTGCACCGTATTCTCATTACCATTAATATGAAAAAGTGACATTGCTTTTATTGCAATCAATAATAGCCCCTGCAGTATTCAAGAAGGGTCTACAAGGATAATCGACATGTTGTCGTCCTCGGGCATCTTAAGTATAACAAAGTCAGTCAAAATAGTAACATTAGCAACAACAATGGGCACATCCTCACAGATACCGATGGGTATGGCAGTTGATTTGCCAGCCATTTGCAAAGATATTTCAGTAGGTGTGAGTTTATTCAAGTCAAGTCTTTTATATAAATAGAAAGGCATAACACTAACACCAGCTCCTAAGTCACATAAAGTAGTTTTAACATAATTCTTTTTGATAGAGCAAGGTATAATCGGTATTCCTGGATGTCCAAGTTGTTTGGGTACTCCATCTTTAAAAGTGTAATTAGCAAACATAGTGGATATTTCAGTTTCCGGCATTTTTCTCTTATTTGTGATGATGTCTTTCATATATTTTGCATAAGGAGGCATTTTCAAGATATCAGTCAAGCGAGTACACAAAAAGACTGGCCTCAGCATTTCAGCAAAGCGTTCAAATTCTTCATTGTCATTCTTTTTAGTTGACTTGGGTGGAAAAGGCATAGGTTTTTGAACCCACAGTTCTCTTTCTTTACCGTGTTTTCTAGCAACAAAGTATCTTTTGTCATATCTTTTATTTTTAGCTTGTGGGTTATCAAGATCAAGAGGTGGTTCTATATCAACATCATTATCTGGTTCTTTTTCATTGGTTGGTTGAGAGTCTTCATGAACCTCATCATTATCTTTTTCATTATCATTAGGTGAGTGTTCATTACCGGATTGAGTTTCAGCATCAGAGATAGAAATTTCATTATCATTATCAGGAGGTTTTTCTATTCCAGGTTCACTATAGGCATGCAAAGTCCTATCATTTTTCTTTTTCTTTTTCTTTTCCTTTTTAGAAGGACTAGGTGCACTAGTGTTAGCTCTTTGTGAATCTTGTTCAATTCTTTTAGGGTGTCCCTCGGGATAAAGTGGTTCCTGAGTCATTTTACCTCCTCTAGTTGCATCTCTAACAGCAAAGTCATGCATACTATGATTCATTTCATCAAGCAATTCTCTTTGAGATTTAGCAACTTGTTCTAACTCAGTTTGTGAAAGGACCACGATGTCGCCTAGAGGGGGGTGAATAGGCATTTTAACATCTTTTACGGATTTGGCTATATCCTAATGCGGAAATAAACTAAGAGGATACTTTTCAAGAACAAATTCTAAATATACTAGGCTCACTAAGTGCACCAACAACTTAGGATAAACAAGATGAGAACAACGAGGATATGAGTAAGCACAAGTAAGTCACACAAACTTACTCAATGTATATCATGATATATGGAAATGAATAATACACACAACCACAAGTAAGCAATACAAGCTTACACAAATTGTATCACAATATATGGAATTGAATGATACAAGCAAACTCAAGTAAGCACTACAAGCTTACACAAGTTATGTCACAAGATATGGAAATGAATGTTACAAGCTAGCAATTCACACTAAGCATAAGATAGAACAATAGTAGAAAGTATGAATTGCGAATATAAAGTGTAGCTAGGCCTAAATAATCTCTTCAAGGGAATGGCCAACACAATATAATGAGGACAACAAGATATAGTGAATGCACGGTCAAGTGACCAAAGTAAACCACAAGTAAGGAGTTAGGGTTAGGGATAACCAAAGTCATGAAGACGAGGATGTATCCCGATGTTCACTTCCTTGGAGGGAAGCTAGTCACCGTTAGAGAGGTGGATGTTACCACGAAGGCACACAAACGCCACGAAGGCTCACCCTATTCTCCTTGAGATATCATCACGAAGGCGATTCTCATCCACTAGTGGTAGACCTTGAGGCGGCCTCCAAACCTTCACAAACTTTCCGGGGGACAAATCACACGTTGATTCCTCGCTGGAGCACTCCTACCGCCTAGGAGTCTCCAACCTCCAAGAGTAACACGAACAAAGGGGAAATGCTCAAGACTTGCTCAAATCACGAATTCCTTTGGTCACGAGAGGGAGAGGGAGTGGATCTATCACTTGATTGGAAAAACTCTCAAGAACTCTCACGAATCTCTTCGGGATCTAAGATTTGGTGTAGGAGAAGTGAGAGGGAGCCACTTGTGTTCTTGGGATGATTTGGGATGAAGTGGTCAACCATCTACCGGATTAGTAGAGGGGTATATATAAAAGGCCTAGAAAACTAGCCGTTTGTGAGTAAGTGACAGCGCCGGGCCGGACATCCGGGCAAGGGCCGGATATCCGGACAAGTGCGGGACATCCGGCGGGCACATCCAACATTTGAAAACAGGTTCTGGAATTTGCGGGCCGGATTTCCGGGAGGATTCCGGACATCCGGGGCGACCCAGAAGCCCGGACATCCGGGGCGACCCGGAAGCCCGGACATCCGGCCAAGTCCCGGATGTCCGGCCATTAAAAAAACAGCAGGAACCCCAAAACTGAAACATGCATAACTTTTACATCCGGACTCCGATTTTGATGATCTTGGGCTTGTTTTGAAGCTATGGAAAAACTCCAGGTCCTCACATAGAGAACCACCCAAGATAAGCCAAAATGGAGGGTGCAAAGCATGCAAGGGTTATACATATACTTTGGGGAACCTAGTTGGCTTTGGATTTTTTTTTGAGATATGTAGGCATATTGTATTTGTATTGGATAGAAGTGAAATATGCCTATGTTGGAATATGATGTGAGAAGAATAGAAATAGATGATGTTGACTTGAGAAAATCCATCACTAACCCCTTTGATCCCCTCTTAATAGTGCGGGATCCCTATAACTCAAGAATCATAAAAGAACTATACTAGATAGCTTCCGGAAACTCATTCCTGAGCATATATCATTTTCGATGGTCATCAATCCTCAAATCTAAAGCCAAAGGAACTAATACCTTTTAATAGAGCCTTCCACTTGAGCTTTATATTGATGTTTCTTCATGGCTCAATTTGAAGGCAAGACATTGGAGAAGTCTTCAAGTAGCTCCCCCATACACAATGTGGGAGGCTTTGCTTTGCATTCATCTTTACTTGTCCATCAACATTAATTACTTGATGACATACTTTCACGGGCACCAAGCTTTCATATAAGCACCAAGCTCATGATAATTACCTAACCCACATAACATAGACAACACATAGTGTAGGTTAGTACACAAAGCGCAATTGATAAATTCTTACCATACCACAAGATCTCATGTGGCACATGATATGCACTTGTGTGTTGTCCATCTTAGAGGTTAATCTTTGATCTTCATCTTGGTCAACATTTATCTTTGCTCCATGATTAATATTGATGTCTTGAAGGCCCTATTGATATCTTTACTATGCTTCATTTCTTCAAGACATAATAACCAATATCTCAATTCACCATGACCATATCAAGTTTCTCCTTGAATATCGCATTGGACATCATTTGCTCGTTCTCATGCTCCAACATAGTATCTTGAGAGGCACAATGAATTCTTCACTTGAATTACTTGCTTCAAGACATAATAATCCATGACTCAACATATGAGCTCATAATGATCTTATCATCAAGCATATGTAGAATTCTTCTCTTTAATCATTCTCTCAAGATCTTGATCCATCATGGTTCAACCCATAAGCCTTGATGCATGCACAACAATATGTATATGGCATTCATTTCGAATCCATTTTATCTCCTTCTTGCATCACCATGGAACAAACATCCTTCAATTCATCCAATATTCTTCATGCATTGGAAATGGAGCATTCCTTCAAATGTATAACTCAATGCAAACATTAGTCCATTAGGATTGTCATCAATTACCAAAACCACACATGGGGACTACATGTACTTTCAGTTTGTACCATAGAAGCATGTTTTCCAACACCTCTAACATCATTTGATATTCTAAATAACAAGTCACTCAAGCGAGCAATCATATCAGAATTATATTTCAATTGTTTCATAACATTTGCATTGAAGTGATCTTGTTTCCTAATGTAGTTTTAAAACTCATAAAGGCATTGACTAGGATGCATATTGTGAGGATTATCATTATCATTATACTTCATAAGAGAACTTACCTCTACCACCTTAGGCATTAGTGGTGTATTAAGCCCATGTATTTCTTCAATAGGAGGTAAAATTTTAACATCCTCAGCTTTAATACCTTTTTCCTTCATAGATTTCTTTGCCTCTTGCATATCTTCGGGACTGAGATATAATATACCCCTCTTCTTCGGAGTGGGTTTAGGCGGTGGTTCAGGAATAATCCAATTATCATAATTTTCCATATGTTATTCAATAATTCTTCAGCTTGTCCAACAGTTCAATCCCAGAAAACACAACCAGCACAACTATCTAGGAAGTCCCTAGAAGCATCGGTTAGTCCATTATAGAAGATATCAAGTATTTCATTTTTCTTAAGAGGATGAACCGGCAAAGCCTCCCCCAAGCTTATGGGAGACTCTCTTCTTTAGTTTGCACAAAGTTAAATATTTCCTGTAAGGCAGCTTGTTTCATATGAGCAGAAAAATATTTTTCAGAGAAGTAGTAAGTCATATCCTGGGGACTACGCACACAACCAGGAGCAAGAGTATTGTACCAAGCCTTAGCATCACCCTATAATGAGAAAGGAAATAATTTGAGAATAAAGTAATAGCGAGTTTTCTCATCATGAGTAAAAAGGGTGGCTATGTCATTCAACTTAGTAAGATGTGCCACAACAGTTTCAGTTTCATAACCATGGAAATGATCAGATTCAACTAGAGTAATTAACTCTAGGACGACAGAGAATTCATAATCCTTATCATCAATAAACATAGGTGAAGTTGCAAACTTAGGATCACGTTTCATTCTAGCATTCAGAAATTTTTCTTTATACCTTTGTAGTAATTTCTCTAGATCATCTCTATCGTTGCAAGTAAGAATGTCTCTAGTTGTTTCTTCACTCATAACATAACCTTCCGGTACCTTAGGCAATTCATATCTAGGAAGGCTAGTTCTAGCAGGTGTTTCGGGAGATTCAGTTTCAAGCTCATCATCAGATTCAACAACATCATGTTGTATAACTCTAGAAATTTGTTTATCAAGGAATTCACCAACTGGCACATCATCATTATCAAGCAAGGTACTAGCATCATCAGAAGCATCATTCATGGTAGAAGTATGTAACACCCACGATGCGGCTATATCTCCCACGTGTCGGAGCACGACTTAGAGGCATAACCACATAGTAGGCATGTCACAAGAGGGGTAATCTTTACACATCCCATGTACTGAATAAGAAAGGGATAAAGAGTTGGCTTACAATCGCCACTTCACACAATACATGAATATAGCATTACATCATCCAGGTACAATCAAGGTCCGACTACGGAACCAAATAAAGAAAGACAACCCCTAATGCAATAGATCCCCGATCGCCCCGACTGGGCTCCACTACTGATCAACTGAAAACGAAACAACACAACGAACATGATCTTCATCAAGATCCCACTTGAGCTCGGCTGCGTCATCCGCACTGGTATCAACGACACCTGCAACTGGTTTTGGAAGTAATCTGTGAGTCACAGGGACTCAGCAATCTCACACCCTCGCGATCAAGACTATTTAATCTTATGGGTAGGAAAAGGTAGTGGGGTGGAGCTGCAGCAAGCACTAGCATATATGGTGGCTAACATACGCAAATAAGAGCGAGAAGAGAAGCAAAGCAATGGTCGTGAACTAGAAGTGATCAAGAAGTGATCCTGAAACTAGTTACACTCAAGCATAACACAAGAACCGTGTGCACTTCCCGGACTCCGCCGGAAAGAGACCATCACGGCTACACATGCGGTTGATGCATTTTAATCAAGTTAAGTTTCAAGTTCTCTACAACCGGACATTAACAAATTCCCATCTGCCCATAACCGCGGGCACGACTTTCGAAAGTTCAAAACCCTGCATGGGTGTCCCAACTTAGCCCATCACAAGCTCTCACGGTCAACGAAGGATATTCCTTCTCCCAGGAAGACCCGATCAGACTCGGAATCCCGGTTACAAGACATTTTGACAATGGTAAAACAAGACCAGCAAAGCCGCCCGAATGTGCCGACAAATCCTGATAGGAGCAACACATATCTCGTTCTCAGGGCACACCGGATGAGCAAGACGTCGGGTTGGCATAGACCCTGGTTGCCCAGGGGGCGCCGGACATCGCTCAGGTTGGACCAACACTTAGAGAAGCACTGGCCCGGGGGGGTTGAAATAAAGATGACCCTTGAGTCTGCAGAACCCAAGGGAAGGTGATAGGTTGTTAGAGAAAATGTAAAACCAAGGTTGGGCCTTGCTGGAGGATTTTTATTCAAGGCGAACTGTCAAGGGGTTCCCATTATAACCCAACCGCGTAAGGAACGCAAAATCAAGGAACATAACACCGATATGACGGAAACTAGGGCGGCAAGAGTGGAACAAAACATCAGGCAAAAGGCCGAGCCTTGCACCCTTTACCAAGTATATAGATGCATTAATTAAAATAAGAGATATTGTGATATCCCAACAAATATCCATGTTCCAACATGGAACAAACTCCATGTTCACCTGCAACTAACAACGCTATAAGGGGGCTGAGCAAAGCGGTAACATAGCCAAACAACGGTTTGCTAGGACAAGGTGGGTTAGAGGTTTGACTTGGCAATATGGGAGGCATGATATAGCAAGTGGTAGGTATCGCGGCATAGAAAAAGAGCGAGCAACTAGCAAGCAAAGATAGAAGTGATTTTGAGGGTGTGGTCATCTTGCCTGAGATCCCGCAAGGAAGAAGAACGAGTCCATGACGAAGTTAAACGGACGTTGAGGGAGTCCTGGATTAGGGGGTCTCCGGACAGCCGGATTATATCCTTTGGCCGGACTGTTGGACTATGAAGATACAAGATTGAAGACTTTGTCTCATGTCCGGATGGGACTCTACTTGGCGTGAAAGGCAAGCTAGGCAATAAGGATATGGATATCTCCTCCTTTGTAACCGACCTTGTGTAACCCTAACCCTCTCCGGTGTCTATATAAACCAGAGGGTTTTAGTCCGTAGGACAACTACAACATACAATCATACCATAGGCTAGCTTCTAGGGTTTAGCCTCTCTGATCTCGTGGTAGATCTACTCTTGTACTACCCATATCATCAATATTAATCAAGCAGGACGTAGGGTTTTACCTCCATCAAGAGGGCCCGAACCTGGGTAAAACATCGTGTTCCCTGCCTCATGTTACCATCCGCCTTAGATGCACAGTTCGGGACCCCCTACCCAAGATCCGTCGGTTTTGACACCGACATTGGTGTTTTCATTGAGAGTTCCTCTGTGTCGTCGCCGTTAGGCTTGATGGCTCCTACTATCATCGATGGCGATGCAGTCCAGGGTGAGACTCTTCTCCCCGGACAGATCTTCGTGTTCGGCAGCTTTGCACTGCGGGCCAATTCGCTTGGCCTTCTAGAGCAGATTGAAAGTTACGCCCCTGGCCACCAGGTCAGGTTTGGAAGCTTAAACTACACGGCCGATATCCGTGGAGACTTGATCTTCGATGGATTCGAGCCTCTGCCTTGTGCGTCACGCGGTCACGATGAGTACGATTTAGCTCTACCATCGGACAGTGTCCAGGAGATCGCACAGGCAGCCGCTCCGACCCTCAATTCAGAGCCAGTTGCGAAATCCATGGATGGGTGGATAGACCCCGCCACGGAGGCCTTACCCTCAGCGGCGATCGAGCCAAACATCGACCTTACCTTGCACGAGAGTTGTGCTGTTAAACTGCCGGATCCTTCTCCGGCCACGGACTCCGAACCGCCTGCGCCCGTTCCTATCAAATCCAATTGGGCGCCGATCATGGAGTTTACCTTCGCGGATATTTTTCAGCACTCGCCCTTTGGCGACATACTGAATTCATTAAGGTCTCTCTCCTTGTCAGGAGGATCCTGGCCGAACTATGTCCGGCAGGACTGGGATGCGGACGATGAAGAAATTCGAGGCCCACCCACCACCCACTTAGTAGCCACTATCGATGACTTAACCGACATGCTCGACTTCGACTCCGAAGACATCGACGGTATGGACGACGATGCGGGAGGCGAAGAGGAACCACCGCCCACAGGGCACTGGACAGCCACCTCATCATACGATATATATATATATATATATATATATATACATGGTGGATACACCCAAAGAAGGCAATGGCGACGAGATAGTGGAGGATGACCCCTCCAAGAAGCAACCCAAGCGCCGACGTCAGCGGCGCCGCTCTAAGTCCCGCCAAAGCAAAAGTGGTGATACCGGCACTGGAGATAATAATACTCCGGATAGTGCCGAAGACAACAACAATCCCCTCCAGCAAGATTTAGAGCAGGAGTATGGAGGAGCCAGCCCTCTTGAGAGAGCGGCAGATGGAGAAGAGGAGGCTGATAATTACATGCCCCCCTCTGAAGACGAGACAAGCCTCGGCAATGATGAATTCACTATGCCAGAGGATCCCTCGAACAAGAGCGCTTCAAACGCCGGCTTATAGCCACGGCAAATAGCCTTAAGAAAAAGCAGCAGCTTCAAGCTGATCAGGATCTGCTAGCTGACAGATGGACTGAAGTCATCGCGACCGAAGAATATAAACTCGAGCGCCCCTCCAAGAGTTACCCAAAGTGCAGGTTGCTACCCCGACTGGAGGAAGAAGTGTATGATACGGTTGATCGGCCACCTCGTGGCCGCGATAGAGAGGCATTCCAGCCAAAAAATCAGCCTCCACCCCGACGCCATTCAAATAAAAAGGCATGGGGAGATACGCCAGACCTGCGAGACATATTGGAGGACAAAGCAAAGCATGCAAGATCAATCTATGGATCACGAGGGCGTGCCACTCTGCGAGACGATAAATGTCACGCCGGATACAGTAAAAGCAAATCCGGTCGGGCCGAACACAGCGGGCAAGACCCATTCGAGCTGCGTCGCGATATAGCCCAATACAGAGGCGCCGCACACCCCTTATGCTTCACAGACGAAGTAATGGATCATCAAATCCCAGAAGATTTCAAACCTGTAAATATTGAATCATACGACGGCACAACAGATCCCGCGGTATGGATCGAGGATTTCCTCCTCCACATCCACATGGCCCGCGGTGATGACTTACACGCCATCAAATACCTCCCACTAAAGCTTAAGGGACCAGCGCGACATTGGCTTAACAGCTTGCCAGCCGAGTCCATCAGCTGTTGGGAAGATCTGGAAGCCGCATTCCTCGTCAACTTTCAGGGCACTTATGTGCGGCCACCAGATGCCGATGACTTGAGCCACATAATTCAGCAGCCAGAAGAATCGGGCAGGCAATTCTAGAGTCGGTTCCTAACAAAGAAAAATCAAATTGTCGACTGTCCGGATGTAGAGGCCCTAGCGACTTTCAAACACAACATCCGCGATGAATGGCTAGCCCGGCTCCTTGGTCAGGAAAAGCCGAAATATATGGCAGCCCTCACGACACTCATGACCCACTTTTGTGCGGGAGAAGACAGCTGGCTGGCTCGCAGTAATAACATATCAAAGAACCATGGTACTTCGGATACCAAGGACGACAATAGCAGGTCATGTCGCAACAAACCTAAGCGCCGCATTAACAGCGATAATACCGAGGATACGGAAGTCAACGCCGGATTCAAAGGCTCTAAACCCGGTCAGCGGAAAAAGCCATTCAAACAAAGTACGCCGGGTCCGTCCAGCTTGGACCGTATACTCGATCGCTCGTGTCAAATACATGGCACCCCAGAAAAGCCAGCCAATCACACCAACAGGGATTGTTGGGTGTTCAAGCAGGCCGGCAAGTTAATTGCCGAAAATAAGGACAAGGGGCCACATAGCGATGACGAGGAGGAGCCCTGGCAGCCACACACCGGAGGACAGAAGAGGTTTCCCCCACAAGTGCGAACGGTGAACATGATATACGCAACCCACATCCACAAGAGGGAGCAAAAGCATGCGCTCAGGGACGTATATGCGTTGGAGCTAGTGGCCCCAAAGTTCAACCCATGGTACTCCTATCCGATCACTTTTGATCGCAGGGACCATCCCACTAGTATCCATCATGGCGGATTCGTCGCACTGGTTCTGGACCCAATCATTGACAGATTTCACCTCACTCGAGTCCTCATGGATGGCGGCAGCAGTCTGAACCTGCTTTATCAGGACACAGTGCGCAAAATGGGTATATACCCCTCAAGGATCAAACCCACAAAAACGACCTTTAAGGACGTCATTCCAGGCGTAGAGGCCCATTGCACAGGCTCAATTATACTGGAAGTGGTCTTCGGATCCCCGGATAACTTTCGAAGCGAAGAGTTAATCTTCGATATAGTCCCGTTCCGCAGTGGTTATCATGCACTGCTCGGGCGAACCGCATTTGCAAGATTCAATGTGGTACCGCACTATGCATACCTCAAGCTCAAGATGCTAGGACCTCGCAGGGTTATTACAGTCAATGGAAACACAGAGCGCTCTCTCCGAACAGAGGAGCACACTACGGCCCTCGCAGCAGAAGCGCAAAATAGCCTCTCTAGGCAATACACCAGTTCGGTGTTCCAAGACCCGGACACCTTCAAGCGCACTCGGAGCAATCGGCAACTCGACCGCCTGGCGCGATCTGAGCTCGCGTAGCAATGCGGCCCCCACCCCACTCTCAGCCAAACGGCGAAACTCGTGCCACGCGTACATAATTACGCATTAAAAATACCATGGGCACATGTGGGGAGGGGGGCACACTGCGGCACGCCCCAAGACGCGGCTTAAACCACACTAGGGGCTTCCCGTTTGGTTATTTTTCTCTTTTTCAGGACCTTAATCTCTGGAAACCCTGTCCGGCAGCACTATTGCCGAACACACGATGCAGCAACCAAGGAGGCAGACATCTACGTCACAGCACGGAATTCCCAGGTGGATTACAATAACGAGCGAAATATTTGATTTAATACTATTCCTCAGCTTGCCCTTGGAAGGGACATAGTCCTACTCTTTGCTAATCACACCATCTGTATCATTTTGCTTTAACGCACCTTTTTAATAAACAATGCATAACATTACGACTATTATTGCATTCTTGTTATATATATATATATATGAGTTCATTAACGACGCCTTGCAACCGTACACTTTGGTACGGCCAATACACCAGGGGCTTACGTACCCCACAATATGGTGTGAAAAGTCCGAACACTTTCACAAGTGCGGCACCCCGAACTTATAGCATTATATGCATCAGCTCCGAATCATGTCTTTGGTCAAATGTTGGGTTTGCCCAGCTCCTATGATTTGGTACCTTACGTTCCGCTCTATCGGCTAAGGTAGCCCTAGGAGAACTACTGCGATTGTGCCCCGGTTCTGCCGGGCTTAGCACCTCAGTAGAGAAAGCTAAAACTGACTGTCATGATGCGGCGAGAGACTGGTCGCTGTTCGGCGAGGTTTTCGAGTCCCTAAAGACTTATGCCGCTTAGGGCGAGGGGTCGGCCCTGTCCGAATTAAAGGCGTGTATCGCGCCCCGAATTCGGCCTTCCGAATACCAGGGGCTTCGCCGAAATTTAAAATTATAGAATTCTATGGATAAGTGAGAGTGATAAAGCATTATTAGTCTGGTTGCCTTGTTCGTTGTGCTGAGCACCTCCCTCGAAGGACCCAAATATGGGAACAAGAGTGCTCAGGTTTATCCTGAACACCCCAGCACTCGTGGCATGGGGGCAGAAGCCGAGGACTAGGCATCTCTTAGATTGGATAAACGGCCAAACAGAAGGTAATATTTTAAATTTAGACAAGCGTTGCATAGCGCATATGAAACAAGTTTTCATTATACAGGATCACACGAGTAAGTTTACTCAAATATTACATCCTTGGAACATTTGTCCGCTACAAGACGGGCACCCTTCAGGACACCCTCACAACAAATTTTGGGGGTGCGATGCTCTTTGCCCTGCGGCGGCCCTTCCTGGCTCAGCTTCACGGCGTCTAGCTTGGGCCACTGCACCTTCACATGGGCGAAAGCCCGGCGTGCACCTTCGATGCAGATGGACCGCTTGACGACCTCCAGCCGTGGGCAGGCATCCACAAGCCGCCTCACCAGGCCGAAGTAGCTGTTCGGAAGGGCGTCGCCAGACCACAGCCGGACTATAAGGCCCTTCATGGCCTGTTCGGCCGCCTTGTGCAGCTCGACCAGCTGCTTTAGCTGGTCACTCAGAGGCATCGGGTGTTCGGTCCCAGTATACTGAGACCAGAACAGCTTCTCCGTTGAGCTTCCCACCTCGGCCTGGTAAAACTGTGCGGCATTCGACACGCTGCGGGGCAAATCTGCGAATGCTCCTGGAGAGCTTCGAATTCGGGTAAGTAATCGGTAATTTACTTTTACATGCTTGATCTGCATATAGAATGCCTTACCCGATGCTATCTTCTTCATCGCGTCGATCTCCTGGAGGGCCTTTTGGGCTTCGGCCTTGGCAATTTCCGCGCTCTCGAGGGCCGCGGCAAGCTCAGACTCTCGCGTCTTCGAGTCAAGCTCCAATGCCTCGTGCTTCGTCACGAGAGCCTGGAGCTCTTGCTGCACCTCGCCCACCCGAGCCTCTTGCTCTTCCCGCTCGGTGCGCTCCTTGGACGCTTTATATTTAGCCTTGTTTAGCGCTTGCTTTAGGGTCGCCACCTCGGTCGTGGCCCCTGGCAGATATACGATAATCCTGTCATTTTGCAATCGCGTCTTTTTTTCATATATACATATCTATAGACAGGGTATTACTTACCCTTGTTCTCCTCGAGCTGCCTCTTGGCAAGGCCGAGCTCTTTCCTGGACCCCTCGAGGTCCTGCTTCAGTACGGCAACCTCCGCAGTCAGTGCGGCGGACGCCAGCAGCGAGGCCTGCATACGCATATTGACATACTTATATTAGACTCCTGCGATATTATTTGATCCTCTGTTTGGCTTTTCTTTGTGAACACCGAACAAAGCATCAGGGGCTACTGTCTATGCGGTAATATTTTTCCTATATTTTAAAACACTTACCTCAAAGCCTATTAGAAGGCTGGCACAGGCTTCAGTCAATCCACTCTTGGCGGACTGAACCTTCTGGACCACTGCACTCATAATAGTACGGTGCTCCTCGTCGATGGAAGCACCGCGAAGCGCTTCCAGTAGATTGTCCGGCACCTCTGGATGGACAGAGGTCACCGGCACAGGCGTCTTGCCCCTCTTAGAAGGAGGCCACCTGCCCGAGCCCGGAACCACTGGAGGTTCCGGCACGGTGTTCAGCTGAGGGCCGAACTCAGAGCTCTCAGGGGCCTTGTCCCCTCGGCTCCCGGAGTCCGGGAGGCCGCCTTGAGGCGCCTCCGGGACTGTCTCCCCTCGACCCGGTGCCTCGTGAGACAGCACCTCGGCGTCGTCTGCAGGATAGGGGGAGGTGGCGGTCGGAACTGGATCGCTATCCATGTCCGACGAGCCCAGGGAGCCGTCCGATGATACATCGATATGGGCTCGGGGCGGCCTGCATAATCATATTCCGGCGTTAGGTAAAGTAGTGCGGCAAAGGAATACTATGACTTACTCTGGTATCTGAATACTTACGACTTCCCCGGGGGCTTGGCCCTGGGAAGCCACTCGTCTTCACCGTCGGCGGCGGTGGTAGAGTAGTCCGGAAGGAGAGTTCCCCCCTTCTTGGACCCCTCGGCCCCCCAGTTGGGGCGGCCTTCCTTTTCTTATCTCCCCCAACTAGAGGGGGAGCATCTTCTTCTTCCTCGTCTTCGGGGAAGGAGTGCGCCGCAGAGTCATCGGACGGTGAGTCCGACGACGCCTGGCGTCGGGAACTCTTTCGGGTTCCCTTGGCCTTCTTGGTCTTCTCCGGCACCGTATAAGGAACTGGAGTCAGCATCTTCGCTAGAAGAGCATCTGCTGGGCCTTCGGGCAAAGGAGCCGGACAATCGATCTGTCCGGCCGTCTCCTGCCAGTCCTGTCCAAGGTACGGGAGTTTAGATCCCGCATGGAGTCAATCTATAAAAATAAGTATCATGTGAAAGGTAAAGAAGCTTACCGCACTGGCTTGGCGCTTCGCGCTGAATCCGCGATCCTCGGTAATGGGAGGGGGGACCTCGGCGCTTTTGAACAGCACCCTCCAAGCATCTTCGTGAGTTGTGTCGAAGAGTCTGTTCAGAGTTCGGTGCTGCGCCGGGTCGAACTCCCACAAGTTCAAGTCCCGTTGTTGGCACGGGAGGATCCGGCGGTGGAGCATGACCTGGCCTACGTTGACGAGTTTGAGCTTGTTGTTCACCATGTTTTGAATACATGTTTGGAGTCCGGTCAGCTCTCCCGAACTACCCCAGGACACGCCCTTCTCTTTCCAGGAGGTGAGCCGCGTGGGGATGCCAGATTGGAACTCGGGGGCTGCTGCCCATGTAGGGTCACGCGGCTCGGTAATTAGAACCACCCCGATTGCCACCCCTTTATGGTTTCCATAAAGGAGCCCTCGAGCCATGTAACGTTGGGCATTTTGCCTACCATGGCGCCTCTGCACTCCGCCTGGCGGCCGCCCACAACCTTCGGCTTGACATTGAAGGTCTTCAGCCATAAGCCGAAGTGGGGCTTGATGCGGAGGAAGGCCTCGCACACGACGATAAACGCCGAGATGTTGAGGATGAAGTTCGGGGCCAGATCATGGAAATCCAGGCCGTAGTAGAACATGAGCCCCGGACGAATGGGTGGAGAGGGAATCCCAGTCCGCGGATGAAATGGGTGAGGAACACTACCCTCTCTGGGGCCTGGGGGTGGGGATGAGCTGCCCCTCATCTGGGAGCCGGTGCGCGATGTCGTCGGACAGGTATCCGGCTCTCCTCAGCTTCTTGATGTCTCCCTCCATGGCGGAGGAGACCATCCACCTGCCTCCCGCTCCGGACATGGTTGGAGAAGGTTGAGGTGGGAAGTGCGGACTTGGGCGCTAGAGCTCGAGTGTGCGAAAACGGATGAGAAAAGGAGGAAGAAGGCGTGGATGGAAAGGTGAATTCTTATCCCTTTATATGGGCGAACGAAACTAAGCGTCCCCACTAGCCTGGTAAAACTCCCTTATCCCCCAAGTGCCGTAATCGATGGCGCCGTTGGGTTACCCACGCCCGTATTGATGAGAATCCCGTGATAAGGGGACACGGTCTCTGCTTTGACAAGACGTGTCAAAAAACTGCCTCGCGTTATGTGCGGGGCTAGTTAAAGGAAACAGTTCGAATAAACACCGGGCCATGGCATAATGTCGTGTTGCCAAAACAAGTCAGCAAATTAGATTTGTGAAAATATTATTCTCTCTACGGTGATATGTGGAACTTATTTTGCATGGTCGGACACTATCCTTATATTCAAATTCTTCTGTGATGTATTCGGAGAAGGAACCCGCCTTGCAATGCCGAAGACAATACTGCACGCCGGACTCATCGTCATTGAAGCCTGGTTCAGGGGCTACTGAGGGAGTCCTGGATTAGGGGGTCTCCGGACAGCCGAAATATCCTTTGGCCGGATTGTTGGACTATGAATATACAAGATTGAAGACTTCGTCTCATGTCCGGATGGGACTCTACTTGGTGTGGAAGGCAAGTTAGGCAATACGGATATGGATATCTCCTTCTTTGTAATCGACCTTGTGTAACCCTAACCCTCTCCGGTGTCTATATAAACCGGAGGGTTTTAGCCCGTAGGACAACAACTACAACATACAATCATACCCTAGGCTAGCTTCTAGGGTTTAGCCTCTCTGATCTCGTGGTAGATCTACTCTTGTACTACCCATATCATCAATATTAATCAAGCAGGACGTAGGGTTTTACCTCCATCGAGAGGGCCCAAACCTGGGTAAAACATCATGTTCCCTGCCTCCTGTTACCATCCGCCTTAGACGCACAGTTCGGGACCCCCTACCCGAGATCCGCCGGTTTTGACACCGACAGACGTAGTCGAACGGATCCTCACAAACGCGACGTTATCGGAACTAACCCGAAGAAGCAACACCTGAAAGAAGCAAACAACATAGTAAACAACCATCACATAATCATGGCATGATGCACAATCAAGTATGATGCATGTCCGGTTTAAAGAGGCATGGCATGGCAAAGTGCAACAAACAATACTATAAATTAAGTGGAGCTCAATATGCAACGAGTTGCATTATGACGAAACACCACATGACTTATTTAGTTCTCTCTCGGTTATGTACTCAACAATTTTAAATGTTGATTAACATGGCAAGAGGTGAAGCAAAGTAAAACTACCTATCTAGGCAAGGTTAAATGAGGCCGGAACAACAAACAACAATTTCGGTAAATCCCCATATGCATATATTAGGTTTGGTCCTGTTCTGCCCTAAACCAAATTTTAGATTTGTTAAACATGCAAAGTAAGCACACCATGTTAAACTAGGCATTTTTCTACCCCATTTTCATATAAAGTTTATTAAGTTTGGAGCTACGGTTATTAAGTTATGAATTAAAGCATTTTAGCATGTCATATGGGCAAAATTACACAAACAGCATTTTAAACATTTTAAACATGGATGAAAGTTGCAAATTATGAAACTAGACAAAATTCTAAGCAAGTTACATATATAAAACATTTTAAACCGATGCACGGTTTGTGAGTAATTATATGCATGAAGTTAGAGGGTTTTTCTGTAAAATTGTAATTCCCCGGTTAATAAACAAATTCGCAAAAAGAAAAAAAGAAGCGGGCCGAATCAGGGACAAGCCCAACAGGTAAAGAAAAAAAGAGGGGCACTGGGAGTGTTCTCACCATGGGCCAAACCCAGTCGGTGAGAAGGCCGCAGCAGAAGTTGGGCTGGGCCTGAGGGGCCTTGGCGCCGGATCTGGCGCGGCTGGCAGCCCACGCACCTGACCAGCGCGGTCAACGCAGGGGGGATCGAGTGGGACTTTGCTGGCCTCATCTCGAAGCAGAGGGAGCAAGCTGGATCTGTAGGGGAAAGCAGCGGGGCCGGCGAGGACGCGGCCTCCGGCGATCTTGGCGACAGGGATGGCGCGGATGCAGCTTGGCGGCAGCAGCAGGACGGGTTGGCGGGGTCCACGCAGAGGCCTCTCCTCAGTGCTACAGGCTGGACGCAGAGCAGGCAAGGTGGCAGCGAGGTTTAGTGAGGGGCGCAGCACGCTCTCGGCGACAGTGGGCAAGGCACGAAGCATGGCGGGGCACGACGCTGGTGGTCTGCTGATGGGTCTCCGGCGACGAGCTGCCGGCGGTGGCGCGGGGTGGTTGAGGAGGCCGACGAGCTTGCTCAGGGATGAGACGGCCATGGCGGGCATGCTCTAGTTCTCCCCGAAGAAAGAGAGAGAGACCACGGGGTGAGGAAGAGAGAAGAAGCAGGGGAAGAAGGAAAAGAGAAGGAGAGGCAGGGTGCGGTGCGGGGACGGCCTGGTCCTGGTGCTCGACTCCGGCGACGAGGAGCATGGGGGCGCAAGCTACAGGGCGCGAGGTCCGGCCTGGTCCATTGACAGCGGCGGCTAGCATACGGCCAGAGGAAGGAGGAATTCGTTGGGCGGCGGTGCGGTTGGACTCCGACCTTTTGAGGCAGAGGGCTCGGGTGAGCAACAAGAGGAAAAATGGATGGATTTTTGGATCGGGAGGGGATCCCGAGGTGGGGATTAGAGTGTGGCGGCGGCGGCAGGGACAAGTGACTAGAATTTAGGGTTTGATCTGATTTGGGCAGCGGTTCGTCTATATATAGGTACAAAATGATTAGTTTTGGACCCTTCGATAAAAATTAGACGGTCTCAGATAAATAGGTTAGGGAGTCCAATTAAGAAAACGAAGACGTTTTATAGATGTTTGGGGATGATCCGGATACAACGGTGGCGACAGTCCGGGTCGGGTTAGGGACAGCTTTCGGACACGCGAGGGGGGTCGGTGCACTGAGCAAGGGGGTAGGCTGGGCCTAGGTGGACTGTGGAGAGCGGGTTGGTCTAAGAGAAGAGAGGAGAGATGCATGCCTGGGGAGATTTTCGGAGACCGAAAACGTCCGACGAAAAGACCGGCTATACTGCCACTATAGTTATCCGTTGGGGTGTCAAATGGACTCCGAATGCGATGAAACTTGGCAGGCGGCCTACCTACAACATAACAAAACCGCATGCCAACTTTCAACCCATTCCGAGAACATTTTGCAGCCACTTATAAAATAATATTTCGAACGTGCTGCGGGCGCGTGCAAGTGTGTCTGGGCTCAGAACAGACAACGGAAAGACGAGGAGACCGGGACGGATGCAAGTTTTGAAAACATGATGATGCAATGCACATGATGACATGATGAAATGCAACACACAAGAAAATGACACGGCAACAACAGCGAATAACTGGAAGACACCTAGCGCAACGGTCTCGGGGCGTCACAAAGTAGCATCATCAATAACTTGTGACATATCACAATTAATAGCATGTGGTGGTGTTGCAAGTTTACTTATAACAGAAGGTGAATCTAAAGCAGAATTAGATGGAAGTTCCTTACCTCCCCTCGTCTTTGAAGGAAATATCTTAGTCTTAGCATCCTTCAGATTCTTCATAGTGATAATATGATAATAATCCCAAGTAACTCAATAAGTATAGCTAAGCTCCTGGGCAACGACACCAGAAAAAGGTCTTGATAACCCACAAGTATAGGGGATCGCAACAGTTTTCGAGGGTAGAGTATTCAACCCAAATTTATAGATTCGACACAAGGGGAGCCAAAGAATATTTGAAGGTATTAGCAGCTGAGTTGTCAATTCAACCACACCTGGAGATTAATAATCTGCAGCAAAGTGATCAGTAGCAAAGTAGTTTGATAGTTTTGATAATAGTGACAGCAGCAACGATAACAGTAACAGTGATAGCAGTAGTTTGTAGCAAGTGTAACAGTGATGATAGAAGTAGTAACTTAGCAGAAACAATATGGAAAAGTTTGTAGGCATTGGATCGGTGACTTGTTGGATGATGTTCATCATGAGATAGTTATAACCTAGGGCGATACGACACTAGCTCCAGTTCATCGATATAATGTAGGCATGTATTCCGTAAATAGTCATACATGCTTTATTAAAAGAACCTGCATGACATCTTTTGTCCTACCCTCCCGTGGTAGGGGGTCCATATTGGAAACTTAGGGATATTAAGGCCTCCTTTTAATAGAGAACCGGAACAAAGCATTAACACATAGTGAATATATGAACTCCTCAAACTACGGTCATCACCGGGAGTGGGCCCGGTTGTTGTCACTATGGGGATGCCGGATCATAACACGTAGTAGGTGACTATAATTTGCAAGATCGGATCTAGAACATGGATATAATGATGAATTCATAAACGGTTTAGATCTGAAATCATGGCACCCGGGTCCAAAGTGACAACCATTAAGCATGGCAAAGTCACAGCAACATCAATCTAAGAAAATAGTGGATACTAGGGATCAGGCCCTAACAAAACTAACTCGATTACATGATGAATCTCATGCAACTCCTCACCGACCAACGAGCCTACGAAGGAATTACTCACTCCCGGTGGGAAGCATCATGAAATTGGCGATGGAGAAGGGTTGGTGATGACGAAGAACGAAGATCCCCCTCTCCGGAGCCCCAAACAGACTCCGGATCTGCCCTCCCGAGGAAGAATAGGGCTTGGCGGCGGCTCCGTCTCGTGGATCGTGATAATTCTTTCTCCCTGATTTTTTTCTGAAAATATGTGAATTTATAGCATCAGGGGGGTTGTCATCGGGGCCACCAGGTGGGTACAACCCACTTGGGCGCGCCAGAAGAGGGGGCGCGCCTGAAGGAAATATGCCCTAGAGGCAATAATAAAGTTGTTATTTATATTTCCTTATATCATGATAAATGTTTATTATTAATGCTTGAATTGTATTAACCGGAAAGTTAGTACATGTGTGAATACATAGACAAACAAAGTGTCCCTAGTATGCCTCTACTTGACTAGCTCGTTAATCAAAGATGGTTAACTTTCCTGACCATAGACATGTGTTGTCATTTGATTAACGGGTTCACATCATTAGAGAATGATGTGATGGACAAGACCCATCCGTTAGCTTAGCACTATGATCGTTTAGTTTATTGCTATTGCTTTCTTCGTGACTTATACATATTCCTATGACTATGAGATTATGCAACTCCCGAATACTGGAGGAACACTTAGTGTGCTATCAAACGTCACAACGTAACTGGGTGATTATAAATATGCTCTACAGGTGTCTCCGGTGGTGTTTGTTGAGTTGCCATAGATCAAGATTAGGATTTGTCACTCTGATTGTCGGTGACGTATCTCTGGGCCCTCTCGGTAATGCACATCACTAAAAGCCTTGCAAACAATGTGACTAATGAGTTTGTTACGGGATAATGCATTACGGAACGAGTAAAGAGACTTGCCGGTAACGAGATTGAACTAGGTATGTGATATCTCTCCAATGTCTCTATCATTTTGATTGTTCCATGCTATTATATTATATGTTGTGGATGTTTAATGGGCTTTAATATACCTTTTGATATTATTTTTGGGACTAACCAACTAACCAAAGGCCCAGTGCAAATTGCTGTTTTTTTGCCTATGTCGGTGTTTCGCAGAAAAGGAATATCAAACTGAATCCAAACGGAATGAACCTTCTGCAGAGTTATTTTTATAACAAACGTGATCTAGGAGACTTGGAGTTGACGTCAAGAAAGAAGCAAGGAGGCCACGAGGCAGGGAGGCGCGCCCAGGGGGTAGGCACGCCCCCCACCCTCGTGGGCCCCTCACAGCTCCACCGACGTACTTCTTCCTCCTATATATACCCACATACACTGAAAACATCCAGGAGCACCATGAAACCCTATTTCCACCGCCGCAACCTTCTGTACCTATGAGATCCCATCTTGGGGCCTTTTCCGGCGCTCCGCCGGAGGGGGTATCGATCATGGAGAGCTTCTACATCAACACCATAGCCTCTCCGATGATGTGTGAGTAGTTTACCACAGACCTTAGGGTCCATAGTTATTAGCTAGATGGCTTCTTCTCTCTCTTTGGATCTCAATACAAAATTCTCCTCGATTCTCCTGGAGATCTATTCCTTGTAATTATTTTCGCGATGTGTTTGTCGAGATCCGATGAATTGTGGGTTTATGATCAAGATTATCTATGAACAATATTTGATTCTTCTCTGAAATCTTTTATGCATGATTTAAATATCTTTGCAAGTATCTTCGAATTATCAGTTTGGTTTGGCCTACTAGATTGATCTTTCTTGCAATGGGAGAAGTGCTTAGCTTTGGGTTCAATCTTGTGGTGTCCTTTCCCAGTGACAGCAGGGGCAGCAAGGCACGTATTGTATTGTTGCCATCGAGGATAAAAAGATGGGGTTTATATCATATTGCTTGAGTTTATCCCTCTACATCATGTCATCTTGCCTAATGCGTTACTCTGCTCTTATGAACTTAATACTCTAGATGCATGCTAGATAGCGGTCGATGTGTGGACTAATACTAGTAGATGCAGAATCATTTCGGTCTACTTGTTGCGAACGTGATGCCTATATACATGATCATGCCTAGATATTCTCATAACTATGCGCTTTTCTATCAATTGCTTGACAGTAATTTGTTGACCCACCGTAGAATTTGCTATCTTGAGAGAAGCCACTAGTGAAACCTATGGCCCCCGGGTCTATTCTCCATCATATTATTTTCCTATCAATTTGCTATTTCTATTTTGCAATCTTTATTTTCCAATCAATACAACAAAAATTCCAAAAATATTTATCTTATTATCTTTATCAGATCTCACTTTCGTAAGTGACCGTGAAGGGATTGACGACCCCTTTATCGCGTTGGTTGCGAGGTTCTTGTTTGTTTGTGCAGGTACGAGGGACTTGCGTGTAGTCTCCTACTGGATTGATACCTTGGTTCTCAAAACTGAGGAAAATACTTACGCTACTGTGTTGCATCACCCTTTCCTCTTCAAGGGAAAACCAACGCAAGCTCAAGAGGTAGCAAGAAGGATTACTGGTGCCGTTGCCGGGGAGATCTACGCACAAATCAAGACATACCAAGTACCCATTACAAACTCTTATCCCTCGCATTACATTATTTGCCATTTGCATCTCGTTTTCCTCTCCCCCACTTCACCCTTGCCATTTTATTCGCCTTCTTTTCCGTTCACCCTTTTTCTTGCTTCTTGTGTGTTCGTGTGTTAGATCGTTAGTTTTGCTGTTATGGCTAGTCCTTTTTCTGCTCCTTTGTCTCCCGAGTTTGGAGTTCTCCACTTCAAACAAAGACAAGGAGAAAACTTAAAAGATGCTTGGTATAGGATGATGTAATCTTATCGCAATTGCACCTTAGAGGTGAGTTTTAGAATTTTACTTCGTAATTTTTATGTTGGACCTAATATGTCCCATAGACAACTCTTGGATTGCGTTGCCAAAGGAAATTTTATTGAAATTGATCCCAGTATTGCTCATGAAATCATAGAGGGAATAGTGGGAACACTACCTCAACAAAAGGGGCCACATCATAACTAGGAAGAGACACAAGTTTTTGAGAAGATTTGCAAAGTAATGAAAATTTTACAAAAGTCTCTTGAACCTCTTATGAGTGTTAGCAGAAACCTTCACCGCATGAATACGTTGATTACCTTTTGCAATAAGCGGTTGGACTATTTAGATCTAAAATTTTCCGAATATGAAGGGAAACTTAAAGAACCTCTCGGATTTGAGCATGACTCCACTAAAAAAATTAAAACCAAAGATGACAATACCTAGATCTATTCTTGTTTTTATGCCTAGCTAGGGGCGTTAAACGATAGCGCTTGTTGGGAGGCAACGCAATTTTATTTTTGTTTCTAGCTTTTTGGACTTGTTTAGTAATAAATAATTCATCTATCTTCTGTTTAGATGTGGTTTTATGCTTTTAATTAGTGTTTGTGCCAAGTAGAACCTTTGGGAAGACTTGGGGGTGTTTTTGCGATCTTGCTGTAAAAAACAGAAACTTTAGCGCTCACGAGATTTGATGCCATTTTTTTACTGGAAAGTGCGATTAGGTTGATTCTTTTTGAAGATTATTAATAGACAAATTCCTAACGTCCAAAAACTTATTTAAGAATTTTTGGGGTTACAGAAGTATTCCAAACCTACAGATTACTATAGACTTTCCTGTTTTTTGACAGATTCTGTTTTTTTGTGTGTTGTTTGCTTATTTTAATGAATCTATGGCTAGTATCGGGGGGTATGAACCATAGAGAAGTTGGAATACAGTAGGTTTAAAACCAATATAAATAAACAATGAGTTCATTACAGTATCTTGAAGTGGTGGTTTCTTTTCTTATACTAACGGAGCTCATGAGATTTTCTGTTGAGTTTTGTGTTGTGAAGTTTTCAAGTTTTGGGTAAAGATTTGATGGATTTTGGAATAAGGAGTGGCAAGAGCCTAAGCTTGGGTATTCCCAAGGCACCCCAAGGTAAAATTCAAGGACAACCAAAAGCCTAAGCTTGGGGATGCCCCGGAAGGCATCCCCTCTTTCGTCTTCGTCTATCGGTAACTTTACTTGAGGCTATATTTTTATTCACCACATGATATGTGTTTTGCTTGGAGTGTCTTGTATGATTTGAGTCTTTGATTTTTAGTTTAACACAATCATCCTTGCTGTACACACCTTTTGGAGAGACACACATGAATCGGAATTTATTAGAATACTCTGTGTGCTTCACTTATATCTTTTGAGCTAGATAATTTTGCTCTAGTACTTCACTTATATCTTTAAAGAGCAGGGTGATGGTTTTATTTTATAGAAATTATTGATCTCTCATTCTTCACTTATATCATTTTGAGAGTCCTTTAGAACAACATGGTAATTTGCTTTGGCTATGAAATTAGTCCTAATATAATAGGCATCCAAGTTGGGTATAATAAAAACTATCATAAAAAGTGCATTGAATACTATGAGAAGTTTGATACTTGATGATTGTTTTGAGATATGAAGATGGTGATATTAGAGTCATGCTAGTTGAGTAGTTGTGAATTTGAGAAATACTTGTTCTAAAGTTTCTGATTCCCGTGGTATGCACGTATGGTGAACCGTTATGTGAAGAAGTCGGAGCATGATTTATTTATTGATTGTCTTCCTTATGAGTGGCGGTCGGGGACGAGCGATGGTATTTTCCTACCAATCTATCCCCCTAGGAGAATGCACATAGTACTTTGTTTCAATAACTAATAGATTTTTGCAATAAGTATGTGAGTTCTTTATGACTAATGTTGAGTCCATGGATTATACGCACTCTCACCCTTCCACCATTGCTGGCCTCTCCAGTACCGCGCAACTTCCGCGGTACCATAAACCCACCATATACCTTCCTCAAAACAGCCACCATACCTACCTATTATGGCATTTCCATAGCCATTCCAGGATATATTGCCATGCAACTCACCACCGTTCCGTTTTTCATGACACGCTTCATCATTGTCATATTGCTTTGCATGATCATGTAGTTGACATCGTATTTGTGGCAAAGCCACCTTTATAATTCTTTCATACATGTCACCCATGAGTCATTGCACATCCCGGTACACAGCCGGAGGCATTCACATAGAGTCATATTTTGTTCTAAGTATCGAGTTGTAATTTCCGAGTTGTAAGTAAATAAAAGTGTGATGATCATCATTATTAGAGCATTGTCCCATGTGAGGAAAGGATGATGGAGACTATGATTCCCCCACAAGTCGGGATGAGACTCCGGACAAAAAAAAGAAAAAGAGAAGGGCCATAAAAAGAGAAGGCCAAAAAAAGAAAAAATGAGAGAAAAAGAGAGAAGGGACAATGTTACTATCCTTTTACCACACTTGTGCTTCAAAGTAGCACCATGATCTTCGTGATAGAGAGTCTCCTATGTTGTCACTTTAATATACTAGTGGGAATTTTACATTATAGAACTTGGCTTGTATATTCCAATGATGGGCTTCCTCAAAATGCCCTAGGTCTTCGTGAGCAAGCAAGTTGGATGAACACCCACTTAGTTTATTTTGTTGAGCTTTCATACACTTATAGCTCTAGTGCATCCATTGCATGGCAATCCCTACTCACTCACATTGATATCTATTGATGGGCATCTCCATAGCCCGTTGATACCCTAGTTGATGTGAGACTATCTTCTCCTTTTTTGTCTTCTCCACAACCACCATTCTATTCCACCTATAGTGCTATGTCCATGGTTCACGCTCATGTATTGCGTGAAGATTGAAAAAGTTTGAGAACATCAAAAGTATGAAACAATTGCTTGGCTTGTCATCGGGATTGTGCATGATTTAAATATTTTGTGTGGTGAAGACGGAGCATAGCCAGACTATATGATTTTGTAGGGATAACTCTCTTTGGCCATGTTATTTTGAGAAGACATGATTGATTTGCTAGTGTGCTTGAAGTATTATTATTTTTATGTCAATATTAAACTTTTTTCTTGAATCTTTCGGATCTGAACATTCATGCCACAATAAAAAAAATTACATTGAGAATTATGCTAGGTAGCATTCCACATCAAAAATTCTGTTTTTATCATTTACCTACTCGAGGACGAGCAGGAATTAAGCTTGGGGATGCTTGATACATCTCCAACGTATCTATAATTTTTGATTGTTCCATGCTATTATATTATCTATTTTGGATGTTTAATGGGCTTTAATATACCTTTTTATATTATTGTTGGGACTAACCTACTAACCAAAGGCACAGTGCAAATTGCTGTTTTTTTTGCCAATTTCAGTGTTTCGTAGAAAAGGAATATCAAACGGAATCGAAACGGAATGAAACCTTCGGGAGAGTTATTTTTGGAACAAACGTGACCCAGGAGACTTGGAGTTGATGTCGAGAAAGAAGCAAGGAGGCCATGAGGCAGGGAGGCGCGCCCCCCATCCTCGTGGGCCCCTTGCAGCTCCACCGACGTAATTCTTCGTCCTATATATACCCATATACCTCGAAAACATCCAGGAGCACCAGGAAACCCTATTTCCACTGTCACAACCTTCTGTACCTATGAGATCCCATCTTGGGGCCTTTTCCGGCAATCCGCCGGAGGGGGAATCGATCATGGAGGGCTTCTACATCAACACCATAGCCTCTCCGGTGATGTGTGAGTAGTTTACCATAGACCTTCGGGTCCATAGTTATTAGCTAGATGGCTTCTTCTCTCTCTTTGGATCTCAATACAAAGTTCTCCTCGACTCTCTTGGAGATCTATTCGATGTAATTCTTTTTGTGGTGTGTTTGTCGAGATCCGATGATTTGTGGGTTTATGATCAAGATTATCTATGAACAATATTTGATTCTTCTCTGAAATCTTTTATGCATGATTTAAATATCTTTGCAAGTCTCTTCGAATTATCAATTTGGTTTGACCTACTCGATTGATCTTTCTTGCAATGGGAGAAGTGCTTAGCTTTGGGTTCAATCTTACGGTGTCCTTTCCCAGTGACAGCAGGGGCAGCAAGGCATGTATTGTATTGTTGCCATCGAGGATAAAAAGATGGGGTTTATATCATATTTCTTGAGTTTATCCCTCTACATCATGTCATATCGCCTAATGCATTACTCTGTTCTTATGAACTTAGTACTCTAGATGCATGCTGGATAGCGGTCGATGTGTGGAGTAATAGTAGTAGATGCAGAATCATTTCGGTGTACTTGTCGCGGACGTGATGCCTATATACATGATCATGCCTAGATATTCTCATAACTTTGCGCTTTTCTATCAATTGCTCGACAGTAATTTGTTGACCCACCGTAGAATTTGCTATCTTGAGAAAAGCCACTAGTGAAACCTATGGCCCCCGGGTCTATTCTCCATCATATTATTTTCCTATCAATTCTCTATTTCTATTTTGCAATCTTTATTTTCCAATCTATACAACAAAAATACCAAAAATATTTATCTTATTATCTTTATCAGATCTCACTTTCGTAAGTGACCGTGAAGGGATTGACAACCCCTTTATTGTGTTGGTTGCGAGGTTCTTGTTTGTTTGTGCAGGTACGAGGGACTTGTGTGTAGTCTCCTACTGGATTGATACCTTGGTTCTCAAAAACTAAGGGAAATACTTACGCTACTGTGCTGCATCTCCCTTTCCTCTTCAAGGGAAAACCAACGCAAGATCAAGAGGTAGCAGTATGATGATACCGACGATCGAATCTCGGGCAAGTAACATACCGATGACAAAGGGAACAATGTATGTTGTTATGCGGTTTGACCGATAAAGATCTTCGTAGAACATGTAGGAACCAATATGAGCATCCAAGTTCCGCTATTGGTTATTGACCGGAGATGAGTCTCGGTCATGTCTACTTAGTTCTCAAACCCGTAGGGTCCCCACGCTTAACGTTTGATGACGATCGGTATTATGAGTTTATGTGTTTTGATGTACCGAAGGTAGTTCGGAGTCCCGGATGTGATCATGGACATGACGGGGAGTCTCGAAATGGTCGAGACATGAAGATTGATATACTGGAATGTTATGTTTGGACACCGGAATGGTTTCGGATGAGTCCGGGCATATAGCGGAGTACCGGGGGGTTACCGGAACCCCCCGGAGGCTTAATGGGCCTACATGGGCTTTAGTGGAAGAGAGAGGAGGCAGCCAAGAGGTGGGGGCGCGCCCCCCAAGCCCAATCTAAATTGGGAAGTGGGGCAGCCCCCCTTTCCTTCTTCTCCTCTTTCCCTTCCTTCCCTCTCCTATTAGGACTAGGAAAGGGGGAAAACCTACTCCTAGTAGGAGTAGGAATCCCCCCTTGGGGGCGCACCATGAGGCCGGCCGGCCCCCTCCTCCCCTCCTTTATATACAGGGGAGGGGGGCACCCCATAGACACACAACTTGACAATTGTTTTAGCCTTGTGCGGTGCCCCCCTCCACAAATACACACCTCGGTCATATCGTCGTAGTGCTTAGGCGAAGCCCTGCGCCGGTAACTTCATCATCACCGTCAACATGCCGTTGTGCTAAAGAAACTCTCGCTCGGCCTCAACTGGATCAATAGTACAAGGGATGTCGCCGAGCTAAACGTGTGCAGATCACGAAGGTGTCATGCATTCGGTACTTGGATCGGTTGGATCGCGAAGACGTTCGAATACATCAACCACATTACTAAACGCTTCCGTTTCCGGTCTACTAGGGTACGTAGACACACTCTCCCCTCTCATTGCTATGCATCTCCTAGATAGATATTGCGTGATCGTAGGTAAATTTTTTGAAATACTGCGTTCCCCAACAGCGCCCTGGTGGGTTGTGCCCACCCAGGGGCCCCTCTCTGGTGGGTCTTGGCTCCTGTAATTCTTATTATTGATATAAAAAATCCTCAAAAAGTTTTGTTCCATTCCGAGAACTTTTATTTCTACACAAAAACAACACCGTGGCAGTTCTGCTGAAAACAACGTCAGTCCGGGGTTAGTTTCACTCAAATCATGCAAATTAGAGTCCAAAACAAGAGGAAAAGCATGAGAAAAGGTAGATACATTAGATACGTATCACCGCCCACCGCGCCTAACACCGCCGCTGGCCTTTGGCCGGCGGGGGACACCTAGCACGCGCCACTCTAGCCGTGTCAGCCACTGATGTCGCTTGAAGCTATGTCGGTATTTCCCCAAAGAGGAAGGGATGATGCAGCACAGCGGTGGTAGGTATTTCCCTCAGATATGAAACCAAGGTTATCGAAGCAGTAGGAGAACCAAGCAACACAACGTAAACAGCCCCTGCACACAAATAACAAATACTCGCAACCCGACGTGTAAAAGGGGTTGCCAATCCCTTTTGGGTAACGGCACCAGTAATTGGAAAACGGGCGTGAGAGAGTTGTAAATATTGATAGATCAAATGCCAAATAAAATAAATTGCAGCAAGGTATTTTTGTATTTTTGGTTTAGTAGATTTGAAAATAAAAGGCAAATAAAATAGATCGCAAAGGCAAATAATATGAGAAAGAGACCCGGGGCCGTAGGTTTCGCTAGTGGCTTCTCTCGAGAAAATAGCACACGGTGGGTAAAAAAATTACTGTTGGGAAATTGATAGAACTTCAAATACTCATGACGATATCCAGGCAATGATCATTATATAGGCATCACGTGCAAGATTAGTAGACCGACTCCTGCCTGCATCTACTACTATTACTCCACACATTGACCGCTATCCAACATGCATCTAGTGTATTATGTTCATAGAGAAATGGAGTAATGCAACTAGAACGATGACATGATGTACACAAGATCTATCTATGTAGAGATAGACCCCATCGTTTTATCCTTAGTAGCAACGATACATATGTGTCGGTTCCCCTTCTGTCACTGGGATCAAGCACCGTAAGATCGAACCCACTACAAAGCACCTCTTCTCATTGCAAGATAAATAGATCAAGTTGGCCAAACAAAACCCAAATATTGGAGAAGAAATACGAGGCTATAAGCAATCACGCATATAACAGACCAAAGAAACTCAAATAACTTTCATGGATATAAAAAAGATAGATTTGATCATAAACTCAAAGTTCATCCTATCCCAACAAACACACCGCAAAATGAGTTACATCATATGGATCTCCAAGAGACCATTGTATTATGAATCAAACGAGAGAGAGGAAGCCATCTAGCTACTAACTACGGACCCGAAGGTGTACAAAGAACTACTCACGCATCATCAGAGAGGCACCAATGGAGGTGGTGAACCGCATCCATTATGGTGTCTAGATTGGATCTGGTGGTTATGGACTCTGCCGCGGCTAGAATTGATTTTCGTCGACTCCCCTAGGGTTTCTGGAATATTGGGTTATTTATAGAGCAAAGAGGCGGTCCGGGGGGCACCCGAGGTGGGCACAACCCACCAGGGCACGCCTGGGCCTCCTGGCATGCCCTGCTGGGTTGTGCTCTCCTCAGAGCACCCCCAGGCGCAGCCTTGGCCCATTACATATTTTCTTAGAACGGTAAAAGAATACCGCATATAGGTAGATATAGTGGACTCATGTGGCAAAACTGGTTTAAAGGTTTTTGGATGCACAAGTAGTGATCATACTTAGTGCAAAATGAAGGCTAGCAAAAGATTGAGAAGCGACCAACCAAGAAATGAATAATCTCATAAGTGAGCAATACGCATAATTAAGACTGAATAATGCACCACAAGTAGGATATAATTTCATTGCACAATTATTGACTTCTGTGCTTGCATAAGGAATCACAAACCTTAACACCAATATTCTTACTAAAGCATAATTACTCATCAACATAACTCACATATCACATCATCATATCTCAAAACTATTACTAAGAATCAAGTTTATTTTGTCCAGTGATCTTCATGAAAGTTTTTATTATATCCTTCTTGGATATCTATCACTTTGGAACAAATTTTCATATGTTGCTTTTGACAAGCTCAAGCAAATATAAGTGAAGATCATGAGAATAATATTTCTTTCTCTCAAATTAATTTAAGTGAAGCAAGAGAGAATTTCTTGAAAATTTTACTAACTCTAAAATAAATCTAAGTGAAACAAGAGAGCATTTCTTCAAAGATACTAAAACACACCGTGTTAAAAAAGATATAAGTGAAGCACTGGAGCAAGTCCATAGCTCATAAAAAATTTAAGTGAAGCATAGAGAGCAATTCTAACAAGTCATTACATAATTTTGGCTCTCTCAAATAGGTGTGTCCATCAACGAATCAAGACTTAAAACACAAAATAAAACAAGCAAAGACTCATATCATACAAGACGCTCCAAGCAAAACACATAGTGATACGTCTCCAACGTATCTATCATTTTTGATTGCTCCATGCTATTATATTATCTATTTTGGGTGTTAATGGGCTTTATTTTACACGTTTATATCATTTTTGGGACTAACCTACTGGAGGCCCATCCCAAATTGTTGTTTTTTTGCCTATTTTAGGGTTTCGAAGAAAAGGAATATCAAACGGAGTCCAAACGGAATGAAACCTTCGGGAATGTGATTTTCTCAACAAACGTGATCCAGAAGACTTGGAGTGGCCGTCAAGAAACAAGGGAGGAAGGCACGAGGCAGGGGGCGCGCCTACCCCCCTGGGCGCACCCTCCACCCTCGTGGGCCCTCCGTTGCTCCACCGACGTACTTCTTCCTCCTATATATATCCACGTACCCCCCAAACATCCAGGAGCACCATGAAAACCTAATTCCACCGCCGCAACCTTCTGTACTCGAGAGATCCCATCTCGGCGCCTTTTCCTGAGCTCCATCGGAGGGAGCATTGATCACGGAGGGCCTCTACATCAACTCCATGGCCTCTCCAGTGATGTGTGAGTACTTTACTTCAGACCTACGGGTCCATAGTTATTAGCTAGATGGCTTCTTCTGTAACGCCCCAAGACCGGAGCTTCAGGTGCCTTCCATGATTTCCGGGTTTCGTCGTGTGATTTGTTTGGTCCATTGCATTTCATCATTGCATCATGTGCATTGCATCATGTCTTCATGCCATCATTTTCTCAAAGCCAACTAAAACTCACTTAAATAAATTGCATGGATCTTGGGTCCATTTAAACCGAGGGAAGGGTGACTTCTCTTTATAACATATCCTCCTAATATTTAGGGAGCTATTATAAATATTCCATTTTCGGAATCACCCATAAACACACTTGCATATTCCCCATGTCTTTTCTAGTTCAAGCATGACTTAAAAACCTTGCCAAAAATTCTCTTCCCATTTACCGAGGTTCCTCCAAAAATCCGAAAAATTTTGGGCACTTCAAAATCCTACCCCTTGTTCAAACCATTTGAATTAAATTCAAATGCTTTTGAATTTAAACCTTGCAATCTTGCCCACTCCAATTTTCTTGGACCATGCACCTTTTGCGAGTCCGAGAAAATAATCCCAATGCCCAAGTTCCGTCTCTACCATTTTCTTTTCTCATTTTCTTTCTTCCCAATGCCCAAGTTCCGTCTCTACCATTTTCTTTTCTCATTTTCTTTCTTCTTATTTCTTTGTTTTGGAAAAAATAAGAGAAGGGAGGGAGAGAGCCCACACCCACCGGCCTCTTGGGCCTAGGCCTGCCAGACCGGCCCAACCTCCCTGATGCCTCACAAGCCACGCAACCCTAACCCTCACCCTCTCTCTTCCCCTCAGCGCCGCTCTCTTCCCTGATCCCATCTCCATCTCCCTCTCATTCCCTTGCTGCTCTGCTCGAGCGCCTACACCCGATGCCCTCAGCGCCCGATCCCCTCTCCCCTCGCGCCCCTACCTTATCCACGCCCATTCGCCTCCTCCCTCGCGCACCCCGGCCATCCTCCTGCGCCCGCCGCAGCGCCCTCCTCGCGTCGCCCTTACAGCTATGGCAGCAACCCCTCCTCGTCGCTCTGTTGTGCTTCAGAGGTTAGGACCGCCGTGGATGAGCCCCGGCGACCATGCCCCTGCCGTCCCCGCGCCCTGCTGCCTCCTGGAGTGTCGCGCCATCGCCGTTCATCTTCAACCACGGGAGCGCAGTCCTCCTCCAACTCCGTCCCCTGGTTGCCTCTGTCTGCATCGAGCAGCAGCAGCTCGTCGGTCAGCGCCATGGCACCCGCGACGCCTCTTGCCCGAGCTCCCTGTTACCTGCATCGTCGTGCTGCTATCACCTGCTTCGGATCTTCCCGGCCAAACCTTGCCGCTGCCATGGCCTCTCACTTGTAGCCCCTCACCAAGCATGCTACGTGATGCTGCCCCGCTGCCCCTTCTGTCGTTGCCAAGACCATAGAACATAGGGACACAAGACCGCCTCTATGGATTCCTTTCAACAAGTACCCCACAATGTGTACCACTTCTGTCGCCAAGGTTGAAACCACAAGTACCCCTTCGGTTCTTCAAGCCCGGCAAGTACCTGGACGCCCGATGCCTAGAACGCCTACGGTCGACCCCGTGGACGTCAAGTAACTCTACGAACCGTGTACGACTACCGTCGCCGAAGGCCGTCGAGTGAACAACAACCGTCGTTGTGGACCCGACAAGACCTCTGAGACCGACTTCACGGACCGACAAGTACTTTGACGACCGTTGTTCGCCAAGTACCCCTTCGGATCGCTAAGTTCGACTACCGATGACATGTACCACTACCATTGCCGAGATCGCGAGAACCTCTACCGACAACCTCGGAGTGTGTACGATGACAGTTGTCGAAGACCCGTACCTCTACCGCTTTCCGAACACGAACGTCTACTTCCCTCAACGCCCCGACAACGTCTACTTCCTCTACTTGCATCGAACCCGAACCATACCGATTGCGCGCTTCAAAGGTATAACCACCGAGACGACGGCCGTGAACGAATGTTGAGTGATGTATGATATGCTCGTGGTTGCACCGTGTCCGAGTTGTTCTTTGCGAGCTCCTCGTTGCCTTGCCGTCGACATGTGGGAACCCGGTATCCGGGAGCACCCCATCATCTTGCATGTCACACTCACACCAACTTCCTTTTGCACCGGTATCCCCGTGGGCTACCGGATAACCGATATGTTGCCGTGGCATCATTTTCGGATTCGTCACCGTGGCACCGTTTCTTTCCGCCATGATGACAAATGCTTCATAATATGCTCATGTCAACTTTTAATAAAAATTGCATAAACTTGCAAACGTCATCCGCATCATGATAACAACATCAAGAGTGTTTAAATTGTTGTTTGCATTAATTTGCTATATGCACATGAGGAGTTTCCAGAATTGTTGTTTGATGTTTCCGGCCCCATTTAAATTGCTTAGATTTTGTAGTTTACTTTTGCTTCGCCCCTTGTCATGCTAAACAACATTTATATTGTTGGGTACATAATCGAGAGAGAACTAAATAAGTCATGTGGTGTTCCGTCAATATGCAACTCGTTGCATATTGAGCTCCACTTAATTTGTAGTATTGTTTGTGCACTTTGCCATGCCATGCTTCATTAAACCGGCATGCATCATACTTGGTTGTGCATCGTGCCATGTTGATGTGGTGGTTGTTTACTATGTTGTTTGATTTTTTCCGGTGTTGCTTCTTCGGGTAGTTCCGATAATGTCTCGTTTGTGAGGATCCGTTTGACTACGTCCGCTTGCCTTCTTCATGGACTCGTTCTTCTTCCTTGCGGGATCTCAGGCAAGATGACCATACCCTCGAAATCACTTCTATCTTTGCTTTCTAGTTGTTCGCTCTATTGCTATGCTGCGATACCTACCACTTGCTATATCTTGCCTCCCATATTGCCATGACAAGCCTCTAACCCACCTTTCCTAGCAAATTGTTGTTTGACTATGTTACCGCTTTGCTCCGCCCCTCTTATAGCGTTGCTAGTTACAGGTGAAGATGAAGTTTGTTCCATGTTGGAATATGGATATTTGTTGGGATATCACAATATCTCTTATTTTAATTAATGCATCTATATACTTGGTAAAGGGTGGAAGGCTCGGCCTTATGCCTGGTGTTTTGTTCCACTCTTGCCGCCCTAGTTTCCGTCATACCGGTGTTATGTTCCTTGATTTTGCGTTGCTTACGCGGTTGGGTTATAATGGGAACCCCTTGACAGTTCGCTTTGAACAAAACTCCTCCAGCAAAGCCCAACCTTGGTTTTACATTTGCACTAACAACCTATCACCTTCCCTTGGGTTCTGCAGACTCAAGGGTCATCTTTATTTTAACCCCCCCGGGCTAGTGCTTCTCTAAGTGTTGGTCCAAACTGAGTAGACTGCGGGGCCACCTCGGGGAAACTTGAGGTTTGGTTTTACTCGTAGGACGTCTCATCCGGTGTTGCCCTGAGAACGAGATATGTGCAGCTCCTATCGGGATGTTGGCACATCGGGTGGCTTTGCTGGTCTTGTTTTACCATTGTCGAGATGTCTTGTAACCGAGATTCCGAGTCTGGTCGGGTCTTCCTGGGAGAAGGAATATCCTTCGTTGACCGTGAGAGCTTGTGATGGGCTAAGTTGGGACACCCCTGCAGGGTTTTGAACTTTCGAAAGCCGTGCCCGTGGTTATGGGCAGATGAAAATTTGTTTATGTCCGGTTGTAGAGAACTTGACACTTAACTTAATTAAAATGCATCAACCGCATGTGTAGTCATGATGGTCTCTTCTCGGCGGAGTCCGGGAAGTGAACACGGTTTTGGAGTTATGTTTAAACGTAAGTAGTTTCAGGATCACTTCTTGATCACTTCTAGTTCACGACCGTTGCTTTGCTTCTCTTCTCGCTCTGATTTGCGTATGTTAGCCACCATATATGCTTAGTGTTTGCTGCAACTCCACCTCACTACCCCTTTCCTACCCATAAGCTTAAATAGTCTTGATCTCGCGGGTGTGAGATTGCTGAGTCCTCGTGACTCACAGATACTTCCAAACAGTTGCGGGTCTCGATGATATCAGTGCAGGTGATGCAATCCAGCTCAAGTGGGAGCTCGATGAAGATCGTGTTCATTGTGTTGTTTCGTTTCCAGTTGATCAGTAGTGGAGCCCAGTCGGGACGATCGGGGAACTATTGCATTAGGGGTTGTCTTTCTTTATTTGGTTCCGTAGTCGAACCTTGATTGTATTCTCGAAGATGTAATGTTATATTTATGTATTGTGTGAAGTAGCGATTGTAAGCCAACTCTTTATCCCTTTCTTATTCAGTACATGGGATGTGTAAAGATTACCCCTCTTGTGACATGCCTACTATGCGGTTATGCCTCTAAGTCGTGCTCCGATACGTGGGAGATATAGCCGCATCATGGGTGTTACAAGTTGGTAATCAAAGCCTTCCCCGACTTAGGAGCCCCCTGCTTGATCGAATCGTTGGCGTTGTTGAGTCTAGAAAAATGTTTTGAGTCTTATAGGATTATATATATATCGGAGAGTAGGATTCTTTTTACTCCTCAGTCCCTTCGTCGCTTTGGTGAGGCCTCCTGATGTAGAGTTTTGACTCTTCTCTTCTCAAATTTCACGAAAAAAATTTAGGATCACGCGGGTATCTTGGAATCGTTCCGATGGTTTTGTGACGAGAACATTGTTCTTGGTGCCTCCTGACATTTAGGGGTTGTGGCAGTGTCCCAGGAAGTTGAGCTCCGAGGTGTTGTCGTCACAATTTTATCATTGCAGTTCTGGAATACCTGAGTTCGCCAACATCGAAAATCTCTTTTATGCAGTTGTTGGTGACATAACCTCGACGCCACCCAGTACTGGGGCAGGAGTTCGGGAGTATTTCCATAACTGGTATAACGGATGCTTTTCGAAGGTTGAGGTAAATGATTTCCGAAGATTTCTTGGTTCTGTGTTGAAGGATGGATACAACTGGATGTAGGATTTGCTAGTTTTGGGTGAGATATTATGCTTCCCCTGTATCCCCAACACCTGATTGCATAACTAGAAAGTTTCGGGAGTTTATAAGTGGGAATTCAAGTATCACGTAGGAATTCTTTCCAACAGACACATGATACGATATGGGATCTATCATATGTTTGTTTCCGGCTTATTTTGCAAGCCAGTCCTTTGTTTTGTTGTGTTTGTGGTATTCCAGTTGCTTCGATGTCAAATGTTGATTCCATACCTTTCCTAAGCGGCATTCTCATATTTCTATGTGAGTACTAATCCTTCTTGATCATTGAGGTTGTCATGTTAATTCTTTTTCAACCGGTGTGTTTCTCTTCAAGTGGATCCGATCATTTCAACATCAGCAAGATCAATTATCAGTTCTTCTCAATGGTGTTCATTTCATTCATCCCAAGCTGCCTTTGTTTTCCCGCCCACCCACCCTTTTTCTTCGAGGACTCAGATTTCTTAATCAAGTATCCATTTTTATTCTTGTGAAGTCTCTTCATTCTTTTCAATCAATGTTCTTACCCGGTGGTTCTCGTGAAGATGCTCTTCAAGTTCATCATTCTTTGTTTCTTTTATCTTCTCCGGTGGATTCAAATCAAGATTTTGGTGTTGATCATATCCCTTCTCCTCGTTTCATATTCCTTCTCATGCCGCTGCACCTCATAATCATTCCCCGCTTGCTATTCAATTGTTCCGGAGTGCTGAAGATTTCTTAGAAGATTCGTTTCCATTCTCAATCCGTTCAAGTTATTTTGAGGTTGTTATCTCATTCAAGCCATTTAATTCAACCGGCGTAATCTACCTTTCAAGTAATCGTTCAACGGTGTTTCTTTTGAGTGGGCCCTAACCCACAGGGTTTTTTCCAGGATCTTACCTGACTCTTCTAATTTTCCCGGAGCTATTCTAAAATTCATTTCAAAGTTTGACGTAAGAATGAATTGTCATCAGTCAAATGTCTTTCTCCAAGATAGGTCAATTCTTTCATCATTGGTCAACCTTTCTATTATTCATTCCGGAGTGCCTCAACAATTCATGGTGATGTTTCTTATTGTCATTCTCTGCTTTTGAAGACCGAAGAAGAGTTTTCCTCCAAATCTTATCTGTTCTCTCAAAGATTCATGATTCTATCTTGTTGCCATCCTCTCATAATTGTTTTCGATCGTGAGAATGCTTTTCACCCATCCGGAGCAATTCAGGAGTCTTTTCAGTTTGATTCCCCAGAGCCCATCATCTCAGAATTATTCATTCCAGCTTTCAGCTCGCATTCTCAAAATCTTACCGGCGCATCATTCAAGTATTACCTAATCAGTTCACGATCTCTTCGCTCACTTGTATCTAAATCCCCTCAAGTATCGTCATTCGTTTTCCAATTCCTTCCGGTGATTTGTGCTTGTGCTATTTTCATGTTTAATTCTTACGGTGGTTCTTCCAAGATTCTTCTTCCTGCGGTTATCATATCAATGCATTCGTGCCTTCCAAATTCTACCGGTGGATCGTTGAAGACCTACTCAAGTTGCGCTATATCTATCTTCATCCTTGCTACGAGAATAAGTAGTGTGCCAAATCCGTTGATTGTCATCAATTTAAATTGGTGAAGGATAAGCATAATGTAATTCTTATTCTTGTTTCATCGAGTAAATTCAATTCCTGCTTTCCGGAGTGGTTCATCAAATCACATTCTCGGTTCGAGATGCTTTATCTTTAATCTGGAGTTCCAAATTTTCACTTATCTCGTCGCGAAGCTCCATCTAAATCATCGCAAGGCTTCACCTTGTGTTTCAACTTCTCTTTCCTTTCGTTTGATCATTCTTTTATTACCGGAGTTCTTCATGGAGGCTCTACATGGTGGTTCGTCGAGGATTCTTTTCATTCTTCAATTTTTCTTCAAGATATCTCTCGAAACTATGATCCGCTAAGCTATACTTCAAGTTTTCTTCGTCTTGCAATCCGGAGTGCAATTGTTCTCCCTTATCTTTTGAGCTGGTAATATATCATTCTTCATTCACAAGAATGAGGTATTTAAACCCATCACTTTCTTCCATGGAGCTATCTTGGTATAAATTTCACCTAAAGCCTTCCATTGGGAATGTTGCTCTTTGTGGTGATTATCTATGATCCAAGTCTTATCCTTATCACCTCGGTGGAAGAAGAATTCTATCTTTTTCTAGCTCACAATCAAATCTTTTCCGTGAGTGGCAAGTTGTCACCTCATAATTTTGAGATGTCTTCTATAAGTCCATATCAAGCTTATCCTTTTTCGTTGTTGGTTTTCCAACAACTCCGTTTTAACTTGCTTGGAAGGGTGATTGAGGGAGTCCTGGATTAGGGGGTCTCCGAACAGTCGGACTATATCCTTTGGTCGGACTGTTGGACTATGAAGATACAAGATTGAAGACTTCGTCTCGTGTCCGGATGGGACTCTACTTGGCGTGGAAGGCAAGCTAGGCAATACGGATATGGATATCTCCTCCTTTGTGACCAACCTTGTGTAATCCTAACCCTCTCTAGTGTCTATATAAACCGAAGGGTTTTAGTCCGTAGGACAACAATCACAACATACAATCATACCATATGCTAGCTTCTAGGGTTTAGCCTCTCTGATCTCGTGGTAGATCTACTCTTGTACTACCCATATCATCAATATTAATCAAGCAGGACGTAGGGTTTTACCTCCATCAAGAGAGCCCGAACCTGGGTAAAACATCGTGTCCCCTGCCTCCTGTTAGCATTCGGCCTAGACGCACAGTTCGGGACCCCCTACCCGAGATCCGCCGGTTTTGACACCGACATTGGTGCTTTCATTGAGAGTTCCTCTGTGTCATCGTCGTTAGGCTTGATGGCTCCTACTATCATCGATAGCGATGCGATCCAGGGTGAGACTTTTCTCCCCGGATAGATCTTCGTATTCGGCGGCTTTGCACTGCGGGCTAATTCGCTTGGCCATCTGGAGCAGATTGAAAGCTACGCCCCTGGCCGTCAAGTCAGATTTGGAAGTTTGAACTACACGGCCGACATCTGCGGAGACTTGATCTTCGACGGATTCGAGCCGCAGCCGGACGCGCCGCACTGTCACGATGGGTATGACCTAGCTCTGCCGCCGAGCAGTACCCCAGAGGCCGCGCCCTCATCAGCTCCGACCCTTAGCTCGGAGCCAACTGCGCCAATCGAGGACGGGTGGTTAGACACCGCCTCAGGGGCTGCAGTCTCAACGGCGCTCGAGCCGAACACCAGCCTAACCCTCTGCGCAGCCCGTGACTCCAAGGTGCCGGACTCTTTTCCAGACTCCGAACCATCCGCGCCCCTGCCAATCGAATCCGATTGGGCGCCGATCATGGAATTCACCGCCGTGGATATCTTTCAGCACTCGCCCTTCGGCGACATTCTGAATTTACTAAGGTCTCTCTTTGTCAGGAGAGGCCTGGCCGCACTATGGCCAATAGGATTGGGATGCGGACGATGAAGAAATTCGACGTCCACCCACCACCCACTACGTAGCCACTATCGATGATTTAACCGACATGCTCGACTTCGACTCCGAAGACATCGACGGTATGGACGACGATGTAGGAGACGAACATGAACCAGCGCCTATAGGGCACTGGAAAGCCACCTCGTCAGATGACATATACATGGTGGATACACCCAACGAAGGCAATGGCGACTAGATAGCGGAGGATGACCCCTCCAAGAAGCAACCCAAGCGCTGACGTCAGCGGCGCCGCTCTAAGTCCCGCCAAAGAAAAAGTGGTGATACCGGCACAGGAGATAATGACACTCCGGATAGTGCTGAAGACAACAACAATCGCCTCCAGCAAGATTTGGAGCAGGAGGATGAAGGAGCCAGCTCTCCTGAGAGAGCGGCAGATGGACAGGAGGAGGATGACAATTACATGCCCTCCTCCGAAGATGAGGCAAGCCTCGGCGACGGTGAATTCGCCGTACCAGAGGATCCCGTCGAACAAGAGCGCTTCAAGCGCCGGCTTATGGCCACGGCAAATAGCCTGAAGAAAAAGCAGCAGCAGCTTCAAGCTGATCAAGATCTGCTAGCTGACAAATGGACTGATGTCCTCGCGGCCGAGGAATATAAACTCGAGCGCCCCTCCAAGAATTACCCAAAGTGCAGGTTACTACCCCGACTGGAGGAAGAAGCATATGATACGACTGACCGGCCACCTCGTGGCCGCGATAGAAAGGCATCCCAGCCAAAAGCGCAGCCTCCACCCCGACGCCATTCAAATAAAAAGGCATGGGGAGATATGCCAGACCTGCGAGACATATTGGAAGACAAAGCAAAGCATGCAAGATCGATCTACGGATCACGACGGCGCACCACTCTGTGAGACGATAAACGTCACGCCGGATACAGTAAAAGCAAATCCGGTCGGGCAGAACACAGCGGGCAAGACCCATTCGAGCTGCGTCGCGATATAGCCCAATATAGAGGCGCCGCACACCCCTTATGCTTCACAGACGAAGTAATGGAACATCAATTCCCAGAAGGTTTCAAACCTATAAATATTGAATCATACGACGGCACAACAGATCCCGCGGTATGGATTGAGGATTTCCTCCTCCACATCCACATGGCCCGCGGTAACGACTTAGACGCCATCAAATACCTCCCACTAAAGCTCAAAGGACTAGCGCGGCATTGGCTTAACAGCTTGCCAGCGGACTCCATTAGCTGTTGGGAAGATCTGGAAGCCGCATTCCTTGAAACCTTTCAGAGCACTTACGTGCGACCACCAGACACCGATGACTTGAGCCACATAATTCAGCAGCCAGAAGAGTCGGCCAGGCAATTCTGGGCTCGGTTCCTTACAAAGAAAAATCAAATCATCGACTGTCCGGATGCGGAGGCCTTAGCGGCTTTCAAACACAACATCCGAGACTAGTGGCTAGCCCGGCACGTTGGTCAGGAAAAGCCAAAATCTATGGCAGCTCTCACGACACTCATGACCCGCTTTTGTGCGGGAGAAGACAACTGGCTGGCTCGCAGTAATAACATATCAAAGAACCATGGTACCTCAGATACCAAGGACGGCAATAGCAGGTCACGTCGCAACAAACATAAGCGCCGCATTAACAGCGAAAATACTGAGGATACGGCAGTCAATGCTGGATTCAAAGGCTCTAAACCCGGTCAGCGGAAAAAGCCATTCAAACAAAGTACGTCGGGCCCGTCCAGCTTGGACCGTATACTTGATCGCTCGTGTCAAATACACGGCACCCCAGACAAGCCAGCCAATCACACCAACAGGGATTGTTGGGTGTTCAAGCAGGCCGGCAAGTTAATTGCCGAAAACAAGGACAAGGGGCCGCATAGCGATCACGAGGAGGAGCCCTGGCAGCCGCACACCGGAGGGCAGAAGAGGTTTCTCCCGCAAGTGCGGACAGTGAACATGATATACGCGACCCACATCCCCAAGAGGGAGCGGAAGCATGCGCTCAGGGACGTATATGCGTTGGAGCCAGTCGCCCCAAAATTCAACCCTTGGTCCTCCTGTCCGATCACCTTCGATCGCAGGGACCATCCCACTAGTATCCGTCATGGCAGATTTGCCGCACTGGTCCTAGACCCAATCATTGACGGATTCCACCTCACTCAAGTCCTTATGGATGGCGGCAGTAGTCTGAACCTGCTTTATCAGGACACAGTGCGCAAAATGGGTATAGACCCCTCAAGGATCAAACCCACAAAAACGACCTTTAAAGGCGTCATTCCAGGTGTGGAGGCCCATTGCACAGGCTCAGTTACACTGGAAGTAGTCTTCGGTTCCCCGGATAATTTCCAAAGCGAAGAGTTAATCTTCGATATAGTCCCGTTCCGCAGTGGTTATCACGCACTGCTTGGGCGAACCGCATTCTCTAGATTCAACGCGGTACCGCATTATGCATACCTCAAGCTCAAGATGCCAGGACCTCGTGGAATTATTACAGTCAATGGAAACACAGAGCGCTCTCTCCAAACAAAGGAGCACACCGCGGCCCTCGCAGCAGAAGCGCAAAGCATCCTCTCAAGGTAATCAACCAGTTCGGCGCTTCAAAGCCCAGACACCTTCAAGCGCGCTCGGGGCAATCGGAAAATAGACCGCCTGGCGCGATCTAAGCTCGCATAGCAATACAGCGGCCAACCCAATCCTAGCCCAACAGCGAAACTCGTGCCGCGCGTCCATAATTACGCATTAAAAATACCATGGGCACAGGTGGGGAGGGGGCCACAACTGCGGCACGCCCCAAGACGCGGCTTAAACTGCACTAGGGGCTTCCTGTTTGGTTATTTTTCTTTTTTTCAGGACCTTAATCTCTGGAAACACTGTCCAGCAGCACTATTGCCGAACACATGATGCAGCAACCAAGGAGGCAGACAACTACGTCATACCAAGGAATTCCCAGGTTGATTACAGTAACGAGTGAAATATTCGATTTAATGTCATTCCTCAGCTCGCCCTTGGAAGGGACATAGTCCTACTCTTTGCTTATCGCACTATTTGTATCACTCTGCTTTAACGCAATTTTTTAAACAATGCATGACATTACGACTATTATTGCATTCTTGTTATATATATATATATATATATGTGTGTGTGTGTGTGTGTGTGTGTTCATTAATGACGCCTTGCAACCGTACACCTTGGTACGGCTAGTACACCAGGGGCTTACGTACCTCACAATGCGGTGTCAAAAGTCCGAACACTTTCACAAGTGCGGCACCCCGAACTTATAGCATTATATGCATCAGCTCCGAATCATGTCTTTGGTCAAATGTTGGGTTTGCCCGGCTCCTATGTTTTGGTACCTTACGTTCCGCTCTATCGGCTAAGGTAGCGCTAGGAGAACTACTGTGATTGTGCCCCGGTTCTGCTGGGTTCAGTACCTCAGTAGAGAAAGCTAAAACTGACTGTCATGATAAGGCGAGAGACTGGTCGTTGTTCGGCGAGGTTTTCGAGTCCCTAAAGACTTATGCCGCTTAGAGCGAGGGGCCGGCCCTGTTCAGCTTAAAGGCATGTATCGTGCCCGAAATTCGGCCTTCTGAATACCAGGGGCTTCGCCGAAATTTAAAATTATAGAATTCTATGGCTAAGCGAGAGTGATAAAGCATTATTAGTCCGGTTGCCTTGTTCGCTGTGCTGAGCACCTCCTCGAAGGACCCAAACATGGGAACAAGAGTGCTCAGGTTTATCACGAACACCCCAGCACTCACGGCATGGGGGCAGAAGCCGAGGACTAGCCATCTCTCAGATTGGATAAACAGCCAAACATAAGGTAATATTTTAAATTCAAACAAGCGTTGCATAGCTCATATGAAACAAGTTTTCATAAATACAGGATAAAACGAGCAAGTCTCATTCAAATATTACATCTTTTGAACACTCATCCGCGATGAAACGGGCACCCGGCAGAACACCCTCGTAGTACATCTCGGGGTGGCGGTGCTCCTTGCCCTCCGGCGGCCCCTACTTGATCAGCTTCACGGCGTCTAGCTTGACCCACTGCAATTTCACACGGGCGAAAGCCCGGCGTGCACCTTCAATACAGACAGTCGCTTGACGACCTCCAGCCGCGGGCAGGCATCCACAAGCCGCCTCACCAGGCCGAAGAAGCTGTTCGGAAGCGCGTCGCCAGGCCACAGCCAGACTATAAAGCTCTTCATGGCCCGATCGGCCGCCTTATGTAGCTCGACCATCTGATTCAGCTGGTCGCTCATTGGCACCGGGTGTTCGGCCTCAGCATACTGAGACCAGAACAACTTCTCCGTTGAGCTTCCATCCTCGGCCTGGTAAAATTGTGTGGCATTGGACACATTGCGGGGCAAATCTACGAATGCTCCTGGAGAGCTCTGGATTCGGGTAAGTAATCGGTAATTTACTTTTACATGCTTGCTTTGCATATAGAAAGCCTTACCCGCCGCTATCTTCTTCTTTGCGTCGATCTCCTGGAGGGCCTTTTGGGCTTCGGCCTTGGCACTTCTTGCGCTCTCGAGGGCCGCGGCAAGCTCAGACTCCCGCGTCTTTGAGTTAAGCTCCAACGCCTCGTGCTTCGCCACGAGAGCCTAGAGCTCTTGCTGCACCTCGCCAACCCGAGCCTCGTGCTTCTCTCGCTCGGTGCGCTCCTTGGCCGCTTTATCTTCGGCCTTGGTTAGCGCTTGCTTTAGGGTCGCCACCTTGGTCGTGGCCCCTGGCAAACATACAATGATCCTGTCATTTTGCAATCGCGTCCTCTTTTATATATACATATCTATAGACAGGGTATTACTTACCCTTGTTCTCCTCGAGCTGCCTCTTGGCAAGGCCGAGCTCTTTCCTGGACCCCTCGAGGTCCTGCTTCAGTACTGCGACCTCCGCAGTCAGTGCGGCGGATGCCAGTAGCGAAGCCTGCATATGCATATTGACATACTTATATTAGACTCCTGCGATATTATTTGATCCTCTGCTAGGCTTTTCTTTGTGAACACCGAACAAAGCATCAGGGGCTACTGTCTATGCGGTAATATTTCTACTACATTTTAAAACACTTACCTCAAAGCCTGTTAGAAGGCTGGCACATGCTTCAGTCAATCCGCTCTTGGCAGACTGAACCTTTTGGATCACCGCACTCATGATAGTGCGGTGCTCCTCGTCGATGGAAGCGCTGCGAAGCGCTTCCAGCAGATTGTCCGGTGCCTCTGGATGGACAGAGGTCACCAGCACAGGCGTCTTGCCCCTCTTAGAAGGAGGCAGCCTGCCCGAGCCCGGAACCGCTGGAGGGTCCGGCGCGGTGTTCGGCTGAGGGCCGAACTCGGAGCTCTCAGGGGCCCTGTCCCCTCGGCTCCCGGGGTCCGGAAGGTCGCCTTGGGGTGCCTCCAGTACTGTCTCCCCTCGACCCGGTGCCTCTTGAGACAGCACCTCGGCATCACCAGCAGGATGAGGGGAGGTGGCGGTCGGGACTGGATCGCTATCCATGTCCGACGAGCCCAGGGAGCCGTCCGACGATACCTCGATATTGGCTTGTGGCGGCCTGCATAATTATGTTCGGCGTTAGGTAAAACAGTGTGACAAAGGAATTCTATGAGTTACTCTGGTATCTGTATACTTACGATCTCCCCGGGGGCTTGGCCCTGGGCAACCACGCGTCTTCGCCTTCGTCGGCCGCGGTGGAACTGTCCGGAAGGAGAGTCCTTCCCCTCTTGGACCCTTCGGCCTCCCTAGTTGGGGCGGCCTTCCTTTTCTTGTCTCCCCGCCTGGAGGGGGAGCATCTTCTTCTTCCTCCTCGTCTTCGGGGGAAGAGTGTGCCGCAGAGTTATCGGATGATGAGTCCGATAACACCTGGCGTCGGGAACTCTTTCGGGTTCCCTTGGCCTTCTTGGTCTTCTCCGGCACCTTGTAAGGAGCTGGAGCCAGCATCTCCATCAGGAGAGCGCCCACAGTGTCTTCGGGCAAAGGGGCCGGATAGTTAATCTGCCCCGACATCTCCACCCAGTCATATCAAAGGCATGGAGATTAGACCCCGCGCATAATTAAGCTAGGGAAAATAAATGTCCTACGGGACGTATTGAACTCACCGAACGCGCTAGACGCTTTGCGCTTAGTCCGCGGTCCTCGGCGAGAGAAGGGGGGACCTCGGCGCCCTTGAACAGCACCTTCCAGACGTCCTTGTGCGTCATATCGAAGAGCTCGCTCAGAGTCTGGTGCTGGGCCGGGTCGAACTCCCACAAGGTAAAATCCCGTTGTTGACACGGGAGGATCCGGCGGATGAGCATAACTTGGACTATGTTGACAAGCTTGAGCTTCTTGCTCGGCATACTCCAGATACATTTCTGGAGTCCATCCAGCTCCACCGATGAACCCCACGACAAGCCCTTCTCTTTCCAGGAAGTGAGCCGTGTTGGGAATCCGGATCGAAACTCAGGGGCTGCCGCCCATTTGGCGCCGCGCGGCTCGGTGATGTAGAACCACGCCGATTGCCATCCCTTTATTGTCTCCACGAAGGAGCCTTCGAGCCATATGACGTTGCGCATCTTGCCCACCATGGCTCCGCCGCATTCTACTTGTTGGCCTCGTACTACCTTCGGCTTGATATTGAAGGTCTTTAACCACAGGCCGAAGTGGGGCCAGATGCGAAGGAAAGCCTCACACACGACGATGAATGCCGAAATGTTGAGGATGAAGTTCGGGGCCAGATCATGAAAGTCCAACCCATAGTAGAACATGAGACCACCGACGAATGGATGGAGGGGAAACCCTAGTCTGCGGAGGAAGTGGTGAAGGAAAACTACCCTCTCATGAGGTTTCGGGGTAGGGACGATCTGCCCCGCAGAGGGCAGCCGATGCGCGATGTTCGCGGCTAAGTATCCGGCTCCGCGCGGCTTCTTGATGTCTCCCTCCGTGACGGAGGAGACCATCCACCTACCTCCCGCTCCGGACATCGTTGGAGAAGGTCGAGGTGGGAAGAGCGGACTTGGGCGCTAGAGGTCGAGTGTGCGAAAACGGATGAGCGAAGGAGGAAGAAGGCGTGGATAGAAAGGTGAATCCTTATCCCTTTATATGGGCGGACGAAGCTAAGTGTCCCCACTTGCCTGGTAAAACTCGCTTATCCCCCAAGCACCGTAATTGATGGCGCGGTTGGGTTACCCATGACCACATTAATGAGAATCCCGTAATAAGGGGACACGATCTCTGCTTTGACAAGACGTGTCGAAAAACTGCCTTGCGTTATGTACGGGGCTGGTTAAAGGGAACGGTTCGAATAATCACCGGGCCATGACATAACATCATGCTGCCAAAACAAGCCAACAAATTAGATCTATGAAAATATTATTCTCTCTATGGTGGAATGTGGAACTTATGTTGCAGGGTCGGACACTATCCTCGTATTCAAATTCTTCTGTGATGTATTCGGAGAAGGAACCCGCCTTGCAATGCCGAAGACAATACTGCACGCCGGACTCATCATCATTGAAGCCTGGTTCAGGGGCTACTGAGGGAGTCCTGGATTAGGGGGTCTCCGGACAGCCGGACTATATCCTTTGGCCGGACTGTTGGACTATGAAGATACAAGATTGAAGACTTCGTCTCGTGTCCGGATGGGACTCTACTTGGCGTGGAAGGCAAGCTAGGAAATACGGATATGGATATCTCCTCCTTTGTGACTGACCTTGTGTAACCATAACCCTCTCCAGTGTCTATATAAACCGAAGGGTTTTAGTCCGTAGGACAACAATCACAACATACAATCATACCATAGGCTAGCTTCTAGGGTTTAGCCTCTCTGATCTCGTGGTAGATCTACTCTTGTACTACCCATATCATCAATATTAATCAAGCAGGACGTAGGGTTTTACCTCCATCAAGAGGGCCCGAACCTGGGTAAAACATCATGTCCCCTGCCTCATGTTACCATCCGGCCTTGATGCACAGTTCGGGACCCCCTACCCGAGATCCGCCGGTTTTCACAGCGACAGTGATCTTCAAGCTCACTTGTGGCATAAGTTGACCTTTTCTTCTCCATCCTTTAATTTCAATGATCTATATTCTTTCTTCTTACGGAGGCATTGTGATGTTCCTCTTTTCTCTCATCATCTCGAATGGTGAGGATCGTGTTCTTTTCATGCTTATCAATTTAACCGGAGTGTTGTGTCCTTTGCGCAAGATCTTTTCGCCTTATCAAGTCTTGCATCTCTTTTCAACCGGAGTGCTGTCCGAATTGGTTCTTCCTTGTTCCTCTTTTCTAACAGAGAGTTATAAACTTTGTTCATCCCCGTTGTATTCTTTCTTTCAAGTTGTTCAACCTTTCAAGGTTATTTGGTTTCACTCGTCTATCAAAGAAGCAACTTAGTTTTACCTCTTATCTTCCTCTTCCTTTTCCCTCCGGTGCCATCCTAGATCTCAGGACGAGATCCTCTCATAGTGGTGGAGTGTTGTAACGCCCCAAGACCAGAGCTTCAGGTGCCTTCCATGATTTCCGGGTTTCGTTGTGTGATTTGTTTGGTCCGTTGCATTTCATCATTGCATCATGTGCATTGCATCATGTCTTCATGCCATCATTTTCTCAAAGCCAACTAAAACTCACTTAAATAAATTGCATGGATATTGGGTCCATTTAAACTGAGGGAAGGGCGACTTCTCTTTATAACATATCCTCCTTATATTTAGGGAGCTATTATAAATATTCCATTTTCGGAATCACCCATAAACACACTTGCATATTCCCCATGTCTTTTCTAGTTCAAGCTTGACTTAAAAACCTTGCCAAAAATTCTCTTCCCATTTACCGAGGTTCCTCCAAAAATCCAAACATTTTTGGGCAATTCAAAATCTACCCCTTGTTCAAACCATTTGAATTAAATTCAAATGCTTTTGAATTTAAACCTTGCAATCTTGCCCACTCCAATTTTCTTGGACCATGCACCTTTTGCGAGTCCGGGAAAATAATCCCAATGCCCAAGTTCCGTCTCTATAATTTTCTTTTCTCTCTTTTCTTTCTTCTTATTTCTTTGTTTTGGAAATAATAAGAGAAGGGAGGGAGAGAGAGCCCACACCCACCGACCTCTTGGGCCTAGGCCTGCCAGACCGGCCCAACCTCCCTGAGGCCTCACAGGACACGCAACCCTGACCCTCACCCTCTCTCTTCCCCTCAGCGCTGCTCTCTTCCCTGATCCCATCTCCACCTCCCTCTCGTTCCCTTGCCGATCTGCACGAGCGCCTACACCTGATACCCTCAGCGCCCGATCCCCTCTCCCCTCGCGCCCCTGCCTTATCCACACCCGTTCGCCTCCTCCCTCGCGCACCCCGGCCATCCTCCTGCGCCCGCTGTAGCGCCCTCCTCGCGACGCCCTTACAGCTACGGCCGCCGCGCCAAGTCCCTCCATGAACGGCAGCAACCCCTCCTCGTTGCTCCATTGTGCTCCGGAGGTTAGGACCACCATGGATGAGCCCGACGACCATGCCCCTGCCGTCCCCGTGCCCTCCTGCCTCCTGGAGTGTCGCGCCGTCGCCGTTCATCTTCAACCACGGGAGCGCAGTCCTCCTCCAACTCCGCTCCCTAGTTGCCTCTGCCTGCATCGAGCAGCAGCAGCTCGTCGCTCAGCACCATGGCACCCGCGACGCCTCTTCCCCGAGCTCCCTGTTACCTGCATCGCCGTGCTGCTATCACCTGCTTCGGATCTTCCCGGACAAACCTTGCCGCTGCCATGGCCTCTCACTTGTAGTCCCTCACCAAGCATGCTACGTGATGCTGCCCCGCTGCCCCTTCTGTCGTTGCCAAGACCATTGAACATAGGGACACAAGACTACCTCTATGGATTCCTTTCGACAAGTACCCACAATGTGTACCCCTTCTGTCGCCAAGGTCGACACCACAAGTACCCCTTCGGTTCTTCAAGCCCGGCAAGTACCTGGACGCCCGATGCCTAGAATGCCTACCGTCGACCCCGTGGACGTCAAGTACCTCTACGAACCGTGTATGACTACCATCGCCGAAGGCCGTCGAGTGAACAACAACCGTCGCTGTGGTTCCGACAAGACCTCTAAGATCGACTTCATGGACCGACAAGTACTTTGACGACCGTTGTTCGCCAAGTACCCCTTCGGATCGCTAAGTTCGACTACCGATGACATGTACCACTACCATCGTCGAGATCGCGAGAACCTCTACCGACGACCTCGGAGTGTGTACGATGACAGTTGTCGAAGACCCGTACCTCTACCGCTTTCCGAACACGAACGTCTACTTCCCTCAACGCCCCAAGAACGTCTACTTCCTCTACTTGCACCGAACCCGAACCATCCCGATTGCACGCTTCGAAGGTATAACCACCGAGACGACGGCGGTGAACGGATGTTGAGTGATGTATGAGATGATCGTGGTTGCACCGTGTCCGAGTTGTTCTTTGTGAGCTCCTCGTTGCCTTGCCGTCGACATGTGGGAACCCGGTATCCGGGAGCACCCCATCATCTTGCATGTCACACTCACACCAACTTCCTTTTGCACCGGTATCCCCATGTGCACCGATATGTTGTCGTGGCATCATTTTCGGATTCGTCACCGTGGCACCCTTTCTTTCCGCCACGATGACAAATGCTTCATAATATGCTCATGTCAACTTTTAATAAAAATTGCATAAACTTGCAAACGTCATCTGCATCATGATAACAACATCAACAGTGTTTAAATTGTTGTTTGCATTAATTTGCTATATGCACATGAGGAGTTTCCGGAATTGTTTTTTGATGTTTCCGGCCCCATTTAAATTGCTTAGATTGTGTAGTTTACTTTTGCTTCACCCCTTGTCATGCTAAACAACATTTAATATTGTTGGGTACATAATCGAGAGAGAACTAAATAAGTCATGTGGTGTTCCGTCAATATGCAACTCGTTGCATATTGAGCTCCACTTAATTTGTAGTATTGTTTGTGCACTTTGCCATGCCATGCTTCATTAAACCGGACATGCATCATACTTGGTTGTGCATCATGCCATGTTGATGTGGTGGTTGTTTACTATGTTGTTTGCTTCTTTCCGGGGTTGCTTCTTCGGGTAGTTCCGATAATGTCGCGTTTGTGAGGATCCATTCGACTACGTCCGTTTGCCTTCTTCATGGACTCGTTCTTCTTCCTTGCGGGATCTCAGGCAAGATGACCATACCCTCGAAATCACTTCTATCTTTGCTTGCTAGTTGTTCGCTCTATTGCTATGCCGCGATACCTACCACTTGCTATATGTTGCCTCCCATATTGCCATGACAAGCCTCTAACCCACCTTTCCTAGCAAACCGTTGTTTGGCTATGTTACCGCTTTGCTCAGCCCCTCTTATAGCGTTGCTAGTTGCAGGTGAAGATGAAGTTTGTTCCATGTTGGAACATGGATATTTGTTGGGATATCACAATATCTCTTATTTTAATTAATGCATCTATATACTTGGTAAAGGGTGGAAGGCTCGGTCTTATGCCTGGTGTTTTGTTCCACTCTTGCCGCCCTAGTTTCCGTCATACCGGTGTTATGTTCCTTGATTTTGCGTTGCTTACGTGGTTGGGTTATAATGGGAACCCCTTTACAGTTCGCTTTGAATAGAACTCCTCCAGCATGGCCCAACCTTGGTTTTACATTTGCACTAACAACCTATCACCTTCCCTTGGGTTCTGCAGACTCAAGGGTCATCTTTATTTTAACCCCCCCCCCCCGGGCCAGTGCTTCTCTAAGTGTTGGTCCAAACTGAGTAGACTGCGGGGCCACCTCAGGGAAACTTGAGGTTTGGTTTTACTCGTAGGATGTCTCATCCGGTGTTGCCCTGAGAACGAGATATGTGCAGCTCCTATCGGGATGTCGGCACATCGGGTGGCTTTTCTGGTCTTGTTTTACCATTGTCGAGATGTCTTGTAACCGGGATCCCAAGTCTGATCAGGTCTTCCTGGGAGAAGGAATATCCTTCGTTGACCGTGAGAGCTTGTGATGGGCTAAGTTGGGACACCCCTGCAGGGTTTTGAACTTTCGAAAGCCGTGCCCGTGGTTATGGGCAGATGAAAATTTGTTTATGTCCGGTTGTAGAGAACTTGACACTTAACTTAATTAAAATGCATCAACCGCATGTGTAGTCATGATGGTCTCTTCTCGGCGGAGTCCGGGAAGTGAACACGGTTTTGGAGTTATGTTTAAACGTAAGTAGTTTCAGGATCACTTCTTGATCACTTCTAGTTCACGACCGTTGCTTTGCTTCTCTTCTCGCTCTGATTTGCGTATGTTAGCCACCATATATGCTTAGTGTTTGCTGCAACTCCACCTCACTACCCCTTTCCTACCCATAAGCTCAAATAGTCTTGATCTCGCGGGTGTGAGATTGCTGAGTCCTCGTGACTCACAGATACTTCCAAACAGTTGCGGGTCTCGATGATATCAGTGCAGGTGATGCAATCCAGCTCAAGTGGGAGCTCGATGAAGATCGTGTTCATTGTGTTGTTTCGTTTCCAGTTGATCAGTAGTGGAGCCCAGTCGGGACGATCGGGGAACTATTGCATTAGGGGTTGTCTTTCTTTATTTGGTTCCATAGTCGGACCTTGATTGTATTCTGGATGATGTAATGCTATATTTATGTATTGTGTGAAGTGGCGATTGTAAGCCAACTCTTTATCCCTTTCTTATTCAGTACATGGGATGTGTAAAGATTACCCCTCTTTCGACATGCCTACTATGCGTTTATGCCTCTAAGTCGTGCTCCGACACGTGGGAGATATAGCCGCATCGTGGGTGTTACATCTTCTCTCTCTCTTTGGATCTCAATACAAAGTTCTCCTCGATTTTCTTGGAGATCTATTCGATGTAATCTTCTTTTGCGGTGTGTTTGAAGAGATCCGATGAATTGTGGGTTTATGATCTAGATTATCTATGAACAATATTTGATTCTCCTCTGAATTCTTTTATGTAGGATTGGTTTATCTTTGCAAGTCCCTTCAAATTATCAGTTTGGTTTGTCCTACTAGATTGATCTTTCTTGCAATGGGAGAAGTGCTTAGCTTTGGGTTCAATCTTGCGGTGTTCGATCCCAGTGACAGAAAGGGAACCAAAACGTATTGTATTGTTGTCATCGAGGATAAAAAGATGGGGTTTATATTATATTGCATGAGTTTATCCCTCTACATCATGTCATCTTCCTTAAAGCATTACTCTGTTCTCTTGAACTTAATACTTTAGATGCATGCTGGATAGCGGTCGATGTGTGGAGTAATAGTAATAGATGCAGGCAGGAGTCGGTCTACTTGTCTCGGACGTGGTTCCTATATACATGATCATACCTAGATATTCTCATAACTATGCTCAATTCTATCAATTGCTCGGCAGTAATTCGTTTACCCACCGTAATTCCCACGCTCTTGAGAGAAGCCACTAGTGAAACCTATGGCCCCCGGGTCTATCTTCCATCATATTAATCTTCCAATACTTAGTTATTTCCTTTGCCATTTATTTTACTTTGCATCTTTACTTCTCTTTATCATAAAAATACCAAAAATAGTATCTTATCATATCTATCAGATATCACTCTCGTAAGTGACCGAGAAGGGCTTGATGTTGGGGAACGTAGCAGAAATTCAAAATTTTCCTATGTGTCACCAAGATCTATCTATGGAGTCATCTAGCAACGAGGGAGGAGTGGATCTACATACCCTTGTAGATCGCGCGCGGAAGCGTTCAAGAGAACGGGGTTGATGGAGTCGTACTCGTCGTGATCCAAATCACCGATGGTCCTAGCGCCGAACGGACGGCACCTCCGCATTCAACACACGTACGGAGCAGCGACGTCTCCTCCTTGATCCAGCAAAGGGGGAGGAGAGGTTGATGGAGATTCAGCAGCACGACGGCGTGGTGGTGGAAGTAGCGGGATTCCAACAGGGCTTCGCCAAGCGCTGTGGGAGGAGGGAGATGTGTCATGGGAGGGAGAGGGAGGCGCCAGGGCTTATGTGTTCTTGCCCTCCCTTTCCCCCACTATATATAGGGCCAAGGGAGAGGGGGGGCGCAGCCTTTAGCCCTTCCTCCAAGGAAGGGTGCGGCCAGGGGAGGAGTCCCTCCTCCCAAAGGCACCTCGGAGGTGCCTTCCCCCTTTAGGACTCTTCCTTTCCCTCTTCTCTTGGCGCATGGGCCTCTTGGGGCTGGTGCCCTTGGCCCATATAGGCCAAGGCGCACCCCCTACAGCCCATGTGGCCCCCCGGTGCAGGTGGCCCCACCCGGTGGACCCCCGGGACCCTTCCGGTGGTCCCGATACAATACCGGTGACCCCGAAACTTGTCCCGATGGCCAAAACAGCACTTCCTATATATAATTCTATACCTCCGGACCATTCCGGAACTCCTCGTGATGTCCGGGATCTCATTCAAGACTCCGAACAACTTTCGGGTTACCGCATACTAATATCTCTATAACCCTAGCGTCACCGAACCTTAAGTGTGTAGACCCTACGGGTTCGGGAGACATGCAGACATGACCGAGATGACTCTCCGGTCAATAACCAACAGCGGGATCTGGATACGCATGTTGGCTCCCACATGTTCCACGATGATCTCATCGGATGAACCATGATGTCAAGGACTTAATCAATCCCGTATACAATTCCCTTTGTCTAGCGGTATGATACTTGCCCGAGATTCGATCGTCGGTATCCCGATACCTTGTTCAATCTCGTTACCGGCAAGTCTCTTTACTCTTTTCGTAACACATCATCCCGTGATCAACTCCTTGATCACATTGTGCACATTATGATGATGTCCTGCCGAGTGGGCCCAGAGATACCTCTCCGTTACACGGAGTGACAAATCCCAGTCTCGATTCGTGCCAACCCAACAGACACTTTCGGAGATACCCGTAGTGTACGTTTATAGCCACCCAGTTACGTTGTGACGTTTGGCACACCCAAAGCACTCCTACGGTATCCGGGAGTTGCACAATCTCATGGTCTAAGGAAATGATACTTGACATTAGAAAAGCTTTAGCATACGAACTACATGATCTTGTGCTAGGCTTAGGATTGGGTCTTTGTCCATCACATCATTCTCCTAACGATGTGATCCGGTTATCAATGACATCCAATGTCCATGGTCAGGAAACCATAACCATCTATTGATCAACGAGCTAGTCAACTAGAGGCTTACTAGGGACATGGTGTTGTCTATGTATCCACACATGTATCTGAGTTTCCTATCAATACAATTCTAGCATGGATAATAAACGATTATCATGAACAAGGAAATATAATAATAACTAATTTATTATTGCCTCTAGGGCATATTTCCAACACTTGACAACCCCTTTATCGCGTTGGTTGCGAGGTTCTTATTTGTTTGTGTAGGTGCGTGGGACTTGCGCGTGATCTCCTACTAGATTGATACCTTGGTTCTCAAAAACTAAGGGAAATACTTATGCTGCTTTACTGCATCACCCTTTCCCCTTCAAGGGAAAACCAACGCAGTGCTCAAGAGGTAGCACATAATATGTGACGAATAAAAATATAGCTTTGAGTAAAATACTGATGGTCGTTAAAAGAAAGAGGGGATGCCACTCGGGGGCATCCCCAAGCTTAGTTGCTTGCTCTTTTTTGGATAATAGCTTGGGATTCCGGGGCATCTCCAATCTTAGGCTCTTGTTACTCCTTATTCCTTCATCGATCGTAAGATAACCCAAAACTTGAAAACTTCAATCACACAAAACTCAACAAAACCTTCGTGAGATCCGTTTGTATAAGAAAATAAATCACTACCATAACTACTATATCAAACCAATTCATATTTTGTTTTTGCATTATATCTACAGTATTCCAACTTTTCTATAGCAAAAATCCATCAAAGAAAACCATAGAGCCATCAAAATAAGCACACAACGCAAAGAAAAACAGAATCTGTCAAAAACAGAACAGTCTGTAGTAATCTGGGTGTTTCGAATACTTTTGTAACTCCACAAATTCTGAAAAATTAGGACGGCCTGAGAAATTTGTATATTGATCTACTGCAAAAGGAATGGGTATTTTATCGCTCTCTGGTTAAAAATGAGAATTATTTTCGTGAGCGGAAAAGTTTCTGTTTTTTCAGCAAGATCAAACAACTATCACCCAATAAGATCCTAAAGGCTTTACTTGGCACAAACACTAATTAAAAGACAAAAAACACAATCATAACAGTAGCATAATTGTGCTAATACTCAAAATCAGGAAGGAAAAAGCAAAAATAAATTTTATTCATTGGGTTGCCTCCCAACAAGCGCTATAGTTTTACGCCATTAGCTAGGCATAAAGCAAGGATCTAAATTTTGTCATCTTTGTCCTTATGAAAGCAAAGGGAAAATTTCCTATCAATGGAATTTAATTTTCTATTTTGTGAAAGCACATGGCCATTGATAGCAGAAGAAAGATTAAGCACATTGCGAAAATTCGTATCGAAACTAGCCTTCATCTCTTTAATTGTTTCATTTTGATAAAAGCACATAAGGGTAGTTGATTCAACACTTTCTCCCTTGGGGTGCCCAAATATGGCTTTCATCTTTTCATAAGTATCAATGGTGTCCCCTTCTAGAAAACCTTTTTAAAATATAGAATCCAAAACTTGCTTGAAGGAAGAAGGTAGACCAACATAAAAACTTTTCAAGTATATCTCTATCTGATATTGGAGCACACAGCTAGCTCAAATTCTCAACAACCTATCCCAAGCATCTTTCAAAGATTCATCAAGAAAATAACGAAAAATTCTAGGATCATCTTCATCAAAATTATTAGAGTTTTCCTTAGCAACCCCAGTAAGTCTTTCCATGGCATCATTATTTATGAGCTTAGAGAGGACAGAGGGGTTATCCAAAGCATTGAAACTCGGGAGAAAACCCTTAGCTTCTCTACGGTCGGTCATGGCGACAGAGAAGAGAGTTTAAGAGAACGGAAAAAATAGCGAATGAAAAAAGAGGGCGAATAAAATGGAAATTTTTTGTGAAGTGGGCGAGATGAAAATGAGAGGCAAATGGCAAATAATGTAAATTGCGAGAAGATGAGATTTTTGATTAGGAACCTGGTATATGTTGAAGATCCTCCCCGGCAACGGCGCCAGATATTCCTTTTGATGTCGCTTGAAGCTACGTTGGTATTTCCCCAAAGAGGAAGGGATGATGCAACACAACGACGGTAGGTATTTTCCTTAGATATGAAACCAAGGTTATCAAACCAGTAGGCGAACCAAGCAACACAACGTAAACAACCCCTGCACACAAATAACAAATACACGCAACCCGACGTGTAAAAGGGGTTATTAATCCCTTTCGGGTAACGGCGCCAGAAATTGGCAAATGGACACGAGAGAGTTGTAAATATTGATAGATCGAACGCCAAATAAAATAAATTGCAGCAAGGTATTTTTGTATTTTTGGTTTAGTAGATCTGAAAATAAAATGCAAATAAAATAGATCGCAAAGGCAAATAATATGAGAAAGAGACCCGGGGCCCGTAGGTTTCACTAGTGGCTTCTCTCGAGAAAAATAGCAAACGGTGGGTGAACAAATTACTGTTGGGCAATGTATAGAACTTCAAATAATCATGACGATATCCAGGCAATGATCATTACATAGGCATCACGTCCAAGATTAGTAGACCGACTCCTGCCTACATCTACTACTATTACTCCACACATCAGCCGCTATCCAGCATGCATCTACTGTATTAAGTTCATGGAGAAACAGAGTAATGCAATAAGAACGATGACATGGTGCAGACAAGATCTATCTATGTAGAGATAGACCCCATCGTTTTATCCTTAGTAGGAACGATACATACGTGTCGGTTCCCCTTCTGTCACTGGGATCAAGCATCGTAAGATTGAACCCACTACAAAGAACCTCTTGCCATTGCAAGATAAATAGATCAAGTTGGCGAAACAAAACCCAAATATCGAAGAAGAAATACGAGTCTATAAGCAACCATGCATATAAGAGATCAAAGGAACTCAAATAACTTTCATGGATATAAAAAGATAGATCTGATCATAAACTCAAAGTTCATCCGATCCCAAAAAACACACCGCAAAAAGAGTTACATATATGGATCTCCAAGAGACCATTGTATTGAGAATCAAACGAGAGAGAGAGAGAGAGAGAGGAAGCCATCTAGCTACTAACTACGGACCCGAAGGTCTACAAAGAACTACTCACGCATCATCGAAGAGGCACCAATGGAGGTGGTGAACCCCATCCGTGATTGTGTCTAGATTGGATCTGGTGGTTCTGGACTCTGCGGCGGCTGGAATTGATTTTCATCGACTCCCCTAGGGTTTCTGGAATATTGGGGTATTTATAGAGTAAAGAGGCGGTCCAGGGGCACCCGAGGTGGGCACAACCCACCAGGGCGCGCCTGGGCCTCCTAGCACGCCCTGGTGGGTTGTGCTCTCCTTGGAGCCCCCCCCCCCCCCCCCGCGCGCAGCCTTGGCCCATTAGGTGTCTTCTGGTCCATAAAAAATCTTCGTAAAGTTTCATGGCATTTGGACTCCGTTTGGTATTAATTTTCTGCGATGTAAAAAACATGCAAAAAACAGCAACTAGCACTTGGCACTATGTCAATAGGTTAGTACCAAAAATGATATAGAATGACTATAAAATGATTATAAAACATCCAAGATTGATAATATAACAACATCGAACAATCAAAAATCATAGATACGTTGGGACGTATCAGCCACCATACTTCCCACTGAGGGTTGTTCACTCCGACACCCTCGGCCACCATCACGCTACTTTCCAATGGCGTTGTCAGATCTTTGCTTCCAGCCAGGTTTAGAATTCGAGGACAAGATAGGAGAAGCTTTGGATCATAGGTAAACCATATTGGAAATGGATCTTCTCAAGAATATTTTTCTAGTGGCTCAGTTCTCTCGACCCAAAATTAGACTCAATGAGGATTTTGTGTATCCGATTCTCCAGTCATGTTTTGGGGGCAATGCTGCGTGTTACAAAGTTTGTTTCCTTTGACAATGGTGTTTTAAATTTTCTGTGGCCTCCAAAGATGTTGGATTCTCGAATTACATGGGGGAAATGTGACCAATGATTCCTTCAATGTTCTTTTCTTTCTCAGGGGAAATGGCGGTCCAAATTTTAGAAGGGAATTTGAGCTATATTGTGATGAACAAGATAATGAATGGACTCTGGTTTCTCGTCAAAAATCCTCACAGAAATCTTTTGCAGATGCGGTTAGATCGCTAAGGTTTTTTTGCAGATAGCAATAGAGGTTTGACTTTAAATCTGTAGGAGGTAACTGCTCGTCCCTGAAATTCAGTTTTTCGGCGGCTTGAATTCCCCAATAATGATTGGAGTCAAGAACATTTAAGGGAAATTACAATGGCGGGATCAAAGGATTTAAAAGGTACGTCCTCTGGGCCACAGTTGCAGCATACGACCCAGGCCCGACAAATGAGCTTTCCTATAGCGGATGTCTCTGCACAGCCTAGGCAGGCCAAATTGCGGAAACAAAATGTGCTGTAGGAATTGTATGGTCTGGGCCTATATTGCGGCTAACTGTTGGTCTTTGCATGCTTATGGTAAGAATAATCAGCGGTCCATCAAGCCTAATCCGCCGACGGGAATTCCAAAAACTCAATCGAAGGAGGGGTTACGAAACAAGACGGTGTGGCAACCTAAGGCTAGGATCGTGGAGATCACACACATGGAGGGGCAGGATCCACGGCCTGCTGTTGCACAAGGGGACAAGGGAGCCCAGCAGGTTGCACCTTCGGCTTCTGCGTATTTACTTCCACCCACCAGAAACACTGCTCCACCCTCCTTTGCTTCTCTGTCTCCGCCATCGGTGAGCGCCGAGGAAATGGCGACATTCCCTTTGACCCATCGCCCTTTCTTCCAGCGGGGCATCAAGCATTGCAGATTGAGGGTCGTCCCGCTCAGGTGTGTGTCATCAGCAGCCACTTTCACAATGAGAATGAGAATCTAGGGATTATGACATTTGTGCCAATGCCGAAGGGAGAGGTTCACTATAACAATGTCAGAGAAAACCCGCATGAGTTTCTTCAGTCCAAATGCATGGGTTTTTCAGAGATTTCTAAGTGTCTACTTGGTTAAGCTTTTGTCAAGATGGACTCTGTTCTGGATTCTTTGGTTAGGAGAGGTCCGCATAGATATGACGACATTACTATTGTATTCCACCACCATGATGAGGGGCTAAACTGGTGTCGTTTCCACCTCAACAAAAATGCATGGCTCATGTCGGTAGGCTTCCATCAAGATCTGAGAAATTTCACTGAGATTGCAAATGCAGTTAAGAGCTTTGGAAAATTAATTACTTGGGACAAGCTAAAGCGTACCAGAGATTCCATTGTGGTGAAGGTCAGGCTAGAAGATCTCAGAAATATACCGGATAGCATCATATAATCCAAGGCAGATGATTTAATGGGTGATTCTTGGGCGGTGCCAATAGTTATCCTTCAAGAGGATATTCTGGGTGGGGGCCCTCCAGATGAAGTGCCTCTTGCCCCTAATGAAAGGCCCCACCCTTTGCCAAATGTTGAGCATTTTCATCCAAATTAAAATTTGATTGTGGGCCCTGTAGCAATGCACCTTCCTGCAAATAATGAGATTAATGAGTTACATGTTGATGAAGATGTAGAGGATGTTGGGGAAGGCCATTGGGCTCTTCCTGATCCTAGCAATGAATTGGTGGATATAGAACTTGAAGAGGGAGAATTTCTAGAACTGCATGACTTAATGGGACCTTTGGACATGGCAATTCAAGATCCTCATCTGGCTGCTGCAGAAGAGGTGGCTGATAATAGTGGGGTTAGCACCATTGGTTCTGCGGGTGGCCTAGACTTAATGGGAGCTTTGTACATGGCAACTCAAGATCCTCATATGGCTAGTGCAGAAGAGGTGGCTGATAATAGTGGGGTTAGCACCATTGGCTACGTGGGTGGGCCTCAACAGGTGTTGGCTGCACCCTTTGATTTAAATATCCCAGCTAGGCTAGACATGCCCCCTTTGGACATTGGCCTTGGGCTGCCTGCGCATCTGCCGATTGAGCCCATCCAAAACATACAGGGTAAAGATTTTCAGGTACTGCGCAACCAATTGCCAGACATGGCTCTGGACCCTTTGAGTTTTGTTAATAATCAGCCTCAAAATACTATTGATAGAGAAGAGTTTCTATTTGATCTTGTGTCTGTTGAGTTGATTCCCAGCTCTAAGCCTCATATTATGAGTGCTACTGAGAACCTTATCATTAGTACTACAGAGAAAGTATAGGAGGTGGACTCTTTCCCCCCTGTGGTTCAGATTTAGAAAGTTGGTCAAGAATAGTCTCTGTTCACACTGTTGCACAATTGGAAAATAATGTACGTTTTGGCCGCTAAGCTCAATGATCTAGCAGTTACAGAACCAGGGACTCACATTGTAGAGCATAGTGATAAAATAGATCAGAACAAAGATAACTCAAGGGAGAAGGCCTCTCTTTTTGCTTCTTTGGATACCTTACAGGATAGTTTTGTAGATCTGATTCTAGTCTATGCTCTAGAACGGGATATGATGGTCTCTAGTGATGTTGAGCTCCATTCTAGGTTGTCTGAAGGTGATAATTCCCCCTCTAATACACTTGACTCATCTTCAAATAGTCTTTTGCCACCTCCAGGATTTGAGGAAAAAGGGGGATATCTTTTAGATAAGGTGTATGCAAAAAATGATGTCTCTGAACCTGTAATGCAACTTATGGTTACAGGTGACCTTCAAAATCTGGACCCCATGGATATGGAGGTCCTTGGGGCAAAAGGTCTGGCTCTTTGGACGGAAAACTTTGCTCCAAAGGAGGGCACTGATAAGATAATTCAAATACCTCATGGTTGGGTCAACTTTATGATCATGGCACTTATAACTCCTGAAAAGTTTGAATGGGCCAAAGGTTTTCTTGACTCTAAAATGTGGAATATTATTGCAAATGGAAGTGAATTACACTTCATCCCCTTTGTGATTATGATACGTGCAGTTCAATCAAAGCTCCTAGTTGTCATTTTCTTACTGATTCTGAAGATAATACCAATAAAGCAGACATTTTTTCTACTCCACCTAGTAAAACATCTGTTATTGTGGAAGAGGGAAACAAAATGGAGCTAGCGAATGAGGTTGCACAAGCTTCCACCACCAGTGCCTTGCACATTAAAAGAAAGAGGATGGAAAGGCACCTCTAGTGGTTACCGAGGTAGGAAGAAGCATGAGAATTCGTGACTTAAAAAAGGGTTTTAAAAGAAAGTCTGCTCAAACAGAAACTATATGGTCTGTCATGTTGATCCTACAATCCTTGATGGGAAAATTATTAAAAATTTGAACACTTCTTTCTGTAAGGTACCCGAAAAAGACACCACTCTGGACCTCTTGGAGGCCAAAAATAAGTAGAAGGGCACCAAGGAAGCCCCAGGAGGGCAGGGGAATGGAGGAGAATGAAGATGCCAGATAACACTTGCTGGGAGAGGTCTCACTGGAGATCTGTAATAGTGTTAGGAAGTGATGATTCTTTTAGATTAGGTGGTTGGAAACTTATGTACGTGAATTATCACTTTGAGTGGTGGCAGTATGTTAAAGTAGGGATGTGGAGTTATTCCAAACTTGAGTGGATGTGGCTTTTGGGCTTTAATGCTAGATTTTGGTTGTGGATGATATGGAAATTTTCTTCATGAATGGTCTATCTATTTCTGAGCCTCAGTTGTGGATTCACTCTTTGAAACTTTCCTTTTCCCTCCTTTTTGCAGAAAAACTTCTCAAGTACTTGAAATGAACAAACAGTGGAATATTCGAAATTGGAATATCAGAGGACTAGGGGAGAAAGCAAAATGGCTGGCATTATAGAATAAAATTGAAGAATCTCAATGTGACATTTTGTGTTTGTAAGAAACTAAGAAAGAAATCATGGATGTTGTGCTCATTAAGAAATTATGTCCAAAGAGAATAAATAAGTTTGAGTTTGTGCCATCTAGTGGTGCCTCTGGTGGACTACTGGTAGCCTGGAATGATAACCAATTTAAGGGGAAAGTAGTATTTGCAAGCTACCAGTAGTCCACCAGAACAATAACTCTTGGTACAATTGGCATTTGAATGTTTGTGCTATCTATTCATTTCACTGACTGTTAGAACAATAACTCTTGGTACCTCACAAATGTTGATGGACCATGTCAAGGAACAAAAAGAGTTGATTTGATTAACTGTCTTGCAAACATTCAAATGCCAACTGATTTAGACTGGCTAATCATGGGAGATTTGAATTATATCAGATATCCATCCAACAGAAACAAGCCAGGTGGGAACCATCAAGAAATGGTGAACTTTAATGAGGCTATCGATGTTTTAGGACTGGTGGAAATTCCATTAAAAGGGAGGCAATTTACCTAGAGTAATATGCAAGAAGCTCCACTTCTTGAAAAATTGGATTGGTGTTTTTCATCTGAGGCTTGGACACTAAACTATCCCAACACCTTTGCTAGATGTTTTGCAAAACCAATCTCAAATCACACTCCCTGCTTAATACAAATTGTTACAAACATTCCCAAATCAAAACTGTTCAGGTTTGAAAACTTTTGGCTAAATGTGGATGGTTTTAAGGACACTGTCAAAAACTTATGGGAACAACTAGTGATAGATAAATCATCTGCTCACAAAATTGCTGCAAAATTCAAGAGATTAAGAAAAGGATTAAATATATGGGCTAAGAATATCTCCAACTTGGCCATGAACATCAAACACGCAAATGAGCTCGTTATATTTTTTGACATGCTAGAGGATCATAGAACACTTTCACTAGAGGAGTCAAATGGTAGAGATATCATAAAAGTTCATTTGGGGAAATTGCTCGAGTTTCAAAACACTTACGAGAGACAAAGGGCCACTATCAGATCGGTTAAATTTGGGGATGAGATTACAAAATTGTTGAAAGCAAAAGCCACCATCAAATACAGAAATAATCACCTTGCTGTGCTGAGAGATGAAAATCTGCAAGAACACTTCCAACAAAATGAGAAGGTTGCAATATTATGAAGGTCCTTTAAAAAAAGATTGTGGACCACAGGGGAGACAGTTAATTCCTTTGATCTTCCCAGCATTCTACAGTATGATGTTCCTCTTGGAGATTTAGAGCACCCTTTCAGCAAAGAGGAAATTGATGCAATCATAAAGGAAATGCCCATAGATAAAGCCAAGGACCAGATGCATTCAATGGAAATTTGATCAAATATTGTTGGGATATCATTGCTGGAGATTTCTACGATCTCATTGAAGATTTTTATCATGGTAGGATCAATGTTCAATCAATCAATAGTTCTTTCATCACCCACATTCCAAAAAGAGACAATCCAATGTATCCTTCTGATTTCAAGCCTATTCTCAGTTTTGAATTGCACAATCAAAATTATCACCAAGCTTCTAGCCAACAGACTTCAAAAGTTGATTCTCACGATTATTCACACTAATCAATATGGTATTCTCAAATCAAGATCAATTCAAGATTGTTTAGCTTGGGCTTTTGAATTCATCCATCAACGCAAACAATCAAAGAGAGATCTCGCCATTCTTAAGCTTGATTTTGAAAAGGCTTTTGATCTTATTGAGAACAAGGCCATAATTAATATTCTAAAATCTAGAGGCTTTGGAAACAGGTGGATAATGTGGATTAAAATGCTTCTGGATTCTGGATCTTCAGCAGTTCTACTAAATGGCATTCCTGGTAAACAATTTCAATGCAAAAAGGGGGTTAGGCAAGGGGATCCTGTATCTCCCTTGTTGTTTGTGTTGGCAGCTGATATACTTCAAATTGTGCTAAACAATGTAATGCAAGCCAATATCATTCAAGCCTCTATCCCCTGTCAATCAAACCCACACTTTCCAGTCATCCAATATGCAAGTGATAGAGTGATGATTTTGTGTGCAGTGCCTTGTCAGATTAGACAAGTCAACAATCTTCTGAGGCAGTATGCTGCACAGACTAGGTTGGGAATAAATTGTGGAAAATCAGTGGTGATTTCTCTTAATGTGAACTCTCAAATTTTGACTATTATTCTTAATGATCTGGGACGTAAAGAAGGAAGTTTTCCATTTACCTATTTGGGACTGCCCTTGAGTGACCACCGCCTGAATTTGGAAGATTTCAATCCCATATGCTAAAAAATTGAAAGAAGTCTTTTGGAGAAAATATGGTCAAGAACAACAGGGACCAACTCTTATTTCTTGGAAGAAGGTTTGCCAGCCAAAGGACAGGGGGGGGGGGAGGTTAGGAATACTAGATATTGCTCTCCTTAACAAGACACTCTTGATGAAAAACCTCCACAAGTTTTTCAATAAAGAGGATTTGACATGGGTTAAATTAATTTGGAGTACTTACTACAACACACAGCTTCAAGGGCACAAGATGAAAGGTTCCAGCTGGTGGAAGAGCCATTTAAAGCTCCTTCCACTATTCAAAGAGAATTACAATTACACAATGGGTAATGGACAAACGGTCTTTTTTTGGCATGACAAGTGGCTAGATACTTTTCTTATCAACAAATTCCCAGAGCCTCGATATGTCGCCAATTAGCGCCGAGTGTCGTAGCGCCCATCAATAAGAGGACAGTGTGGGTGCACCCTGCCTAATACAGGAAAACATCAATCAAGTAAATGACATGACACCCGCAAAAAAAAAAAAAGTAAATGACATGACTCTGTCCACGATCAATGGTGCTTCACTTGGCCACGTCAATTCAGAAGCTAAACGTCATTGACCGTAAACGACCGTGGTGTTTACATGTTCAACCTAAACACCGAGATGTTGTTTTTTTTCTTTTTCTTTTTTGACACCGGAACCGTAGACAATTGTTCTACGTTAAGAGACCGTAGAGTCGAACGTTAGTTCTCCGCCAAAGGTTATTTGTGGATGAACTTTATGATAGTGATCGTCTTGGTCATTTCTCGCTACGTCAGGAACGCACCGTACATGTGCCATATTCCGTTTGTGACCGCTTTAACCTCGGCATCTTTTTCCAGCCCATTCCTGTGCCTCGTCTCCATGAACGTGTAGTACGAACCCAACCAACCAGCGCACCGACCGACCGACCGATCGATCGATCAACAACCGCGAAGCATCCCAGCATTCCGGCCTAACTCGACACAAGAGAGTGCCAGGCCATGTGAGCCAGCCATCAAACACCAGCCCGCGAGCATTCCGTCCGTCCTGGCATACGCCCATACGTCGCTTTTTTCCTTTCGGCAGCATCGCAACACGCCCGAAACAGCGACCGCTCCGCGAAAGCAAAGTGCTCGCCGCCGGAGCCGGCCGACCGCGCACATGCTCGCGCCGCTCGCCGGCCACACGCCGCGACGTAGCCGAAGCGAAGCGTCGCACGTAAAATAGCCGTAGACGTTATGCGTGCCTATCCATCCAGCCTAATTGCAGAGGTCGGTCGGCGTAGGCGTATTCCGGCCGGCCGGTCGCGGGCGCGCGCCCGATCGGTCTACCCGTCAATGGATCGAGGCGAAGAACATGTAGGCCTACCTACCGCGCTGGCCCGCCACAACATGGCGCATGCATGTACGGCCGGCATGGCGTTGGCGTCACCGGCCGGCCGGGCGCATATGCATAGTGCGTGATACGACGGGACGGCGAGCGCAGGCCGCAAAAGGCTCGACGCGTGGAACCGACAACGGAAGGAGATGCACATACATGATCGTGCTGCACGATGTTGTCCTTGAATGAACCCCCCTTGGCTGATGCTGGCTTCCAGATGCGCATGTGTACTTGCCACTGCCGGACTGCCGCCCAACGGTGCCCTCGCCGCTGCTGCTACCGCTTTTTTTCGAAAAAACGACGGTGCTCCCTGCTTCTATATCGGTCCTTCTTTGTTAAAAACATTTTAGGGTTTTGCATGCATTGAACATATCATCACTCTAGTATTATATGCTAGCAGTGATCACCACGTGTAACTCAGACATCACATAGCCTAATGTTGTCTTTCATGCTGGGTGAACCGTGAACAAACTCTGTGCGTGCGACCAGTGTATCCCACGACCACAAGGATAAGCTGCAAAGAGTTAAAATTCTACAACATCATCACGACAACCCCATACAGACGGAAAGGAACAACTACTGCTATGCTAGGCAAGCACGATGAGAAATGTGGCAACAATCATTTGGCAATATAGTAGGCACGCCGACACTCCGTAAAAAAAACTTATACTCATAGCACAAACTGGAGTGGAGTCTCATGTGGTGCAAATATAGAAAATACTGTAGAATGTACTAAAGTTTCACGTGGATTAACAAGACAAACTAAAGTTTGCCCAACACACATATATTCTTGTGTTTCGGATGTACGTTGTTTACGTTACACGGAACGAAAACAAATGTGTAAGATGGAACAAATGAGTTCACCCTGCATTTCATTAATCTGACAGTTAAGGGTGTGAAACCACTAGGTCACCCGATAAAAAGGAAATATAGATGTAAAACCAAAAGGAACATGTGGATCCCCATCCTGAAGGAGATCGAATGCTCAACACTTTTGTCAATGAACTGGTAGGAACACTATCTTTTCGTTTAATATTCGACCATCTTCAATGGAACTTATGGAACATGATCTGGAATTTATGGAAGGAGCCCAACAGACACATCTTCGATGCCACACATCTTACCCACTTCGAGTTTGCGGCTCTTGCACTCGAGGACATCAAACAAAGGGACCTGGCCGATGTGACCACGGGTTGCATCGAGAAGCATCTCGTCTACACAGGCATCCGCCATGCGTCCCTACAGCTGGCTAATATTGGATTCGCCTCTAGCAAACCAAAGCATCAGCCAACACTACCTGAGCGGGCCTACATGAGGAACATAAGCTTCTTGTTAGTTCCCGAGGAACCTAGATGAGAAGAGCTTGCCAACACTGATGATCTTATAGGAGCACACACTGAGATCAAGCGGAACACATCCCCAAAAATGGGCATAGACCTCCTATCACCAGGCCGAGCCTCGCCGCTGAAGTCAACAGTGAGACCGCCAAGCAGGCCTCCAAATTGGAGGTTGAAGAGGAAAATTGTGAATTGCCAATAGAACCAGAAAGTGAAATTGGCTTCTCTCTGCTGCATAGGAAAAATAGGAAGAACGTCACCAAATAGCAAGGGTCGTGAAGCCAAGAGAAAAGACAAGAGATTACATGCTACACCAAGACTAGCTTGCTCAACCTTCCTAGGAGAAGAAACCAACTCAGTAAAGAAGATGACAACAAAGTAAAGGGAAACAAGAGGCATTAATTTTGTTGTTATTGTTTAGCCATGTACTATACATAATATACAATAAGAGAGAAATGGGCATAACTTAGTTGGTTAAATTCCCTGTGGTGAATCTATCCACACAAGTTCAAGTCCTAGACTCTACATTGGTGCTCATATTTTTTTAGATTTATTTCAAGATTTCAAACTATATTATTTGAGTGGAGGATGACATGGTAGTAGTAACTTCATCAATCTCAAGATTTACTCACACACAGAGGAAAGCTATTTGCGATTAACTTCACATTGAACAAAGAACAACACATGCCCAGGAGTCTTTATTGGGAACAATAAGAGGAATAATATCGTGAAAATGAAATCTCGTTTGTTTTCAATGAGAAGTGAAAATGCAAAATGTATAGTGGTTGATGATGTTGAATGTTAGATAAGCTTTAGGACCATGTACCAAATAATTCCTGAATAAATTTCGGAGGCCCGTGTGTGGTTTCATGACATGGCGGGAAGTTTAGTATCACCCCAAAAGTGGAGAAGAGTTTAGACCAACGTACAAGGGTCTCTCATCCACGTCATGTTGAAGCATGAGAAAAATGAGTAGTCACGCGTGTTGTTGCTCCTCCCCCGCCAGCCTGTCACGCGTCGCGAGCACATTTTGTGCGAGACGAGCTCAGACCTATGTCATATGTGTGCATTACTTCTATCGGTTTGGAATATATAATTAATTACAAATCATCAACAGGCAAGTTACGAACAATTGTATCTGAACCGTTCGGATCGGATTGTGGGCTCCCTGCCCGACCGCCTACATATTGGAGGTGTTAGCAACCCTAGACATCAATTGATCAAATAGCATATATTTAGCTTCCTCGTGAACAAACCACTGAAGTTCATCATGTCGTTTGGGCGCCCAGCTGTACGGGGAGAGCAGGCCTCCGAAAGCCCGCCGTTTTGTGATCATGGTTCGGGAAAAGGGTGACACGTTCTCGACCTCCCTGATATCTCCATGGTGACATGGCCGGTGCTATGAAGAAGGATGACGAAGCCTCCGCTACCGCCATTGTGACTCTGTCCTTTCCGGCAGGATGGTATGATTTGCTCCTCCCACTTTTAATGGTTCATGTGGTAGGCATACTTCTTGTTATCATAGATTTATATGTTCTTATTACGTTCCCACATATCTAGTTTTTAGTATGATATTAATATTGCTAACATTGTCACCATGATTTATTTTATGGATTAAAATAATCAGAATTTTATAATGTATCAATCAGTAAAAATGTATCTTATTATGTATGCCACATCATTTATAGAAGTAAATAAGAATATGTTATACAATAAACTTATCTCTTAGTATTATCTCTAACATTTAATGTTACAAGCCTTTTAAATTATGGGAGGATTTGAATTAAAACTAGAAAACATGGGGAAAAGATAAGTAGTCTTGTTGAGGGAATAAATGTTTCATTTTTCATCCTTAGAAATCATCTAGATAAGAGAAGAAAATGTTCTTTTGTTGATTTTTCTCTTTCAACTCTCCAGTTATTCTACGTGGCATCAAATGATAGTACCACTATACACGTCCTAGGGCAGTAATCTGAAGGGTGAAATTCACATGAAAATTTGTGCCTTTTCTAGGCAATATGAAATTGCTGAAATGAGCACATTTTTAACAGAACATATATTTTAAAAGAAATGCAGGTTATCTTCAGAGCTATGACATCAATTTGTAGATGGTCATCACTCATGCGTGTGGATGTGCGGAAGCTTACAAACTTTGAGTGCAACCATCTGGAACTAGTTGCACGGGGCATGTTCAACAATTTTGGCTGGCGCGACAGTAGCAGATTATGTGGATGAGCTAATTAACCTTGTTTCCGACTGGCATGATCGTGTTTTGCTGTAAACTTTTTTGTACTCTATGAATTGGACTTATTTTGTTTAATAAATTGGTTGTCTAGATTGTTTGATGCAGAGGCTGGCTCTCGCGTGAACCAAGCGGCCCGGTGGGAAACGAACAATGCTGACATGCCGACCCGACCTCACCCAGCGCATGCGGACCAACACATGAGGGGCGCATGTAGCGGCAACAAAAAAAACACCACAGAAAGGTGACTCCCCATGCACTCGTGGCCCACGCGTCATGGACCCCGAGGAAATCGATGCGGTGCAGAGGGCCCACGAGGTTCGCACAGTGGGGAGGGCGCCAGGCAGGCATCGGTTTGAGGCGCCCGAGGAACGGACGACGCAGAGGGCCACTCACGAGCGAGAATGCCTATGAGGCGAGTACTCCATCATCCTTTGGCTGTTGCAGTTGGTTCCTAGCTCAATCAGCTGACTGGGAATGACTAATTATCATTTGCACAATACCAGACATTTTGTTTGGTTGAATACAATCAAAGTCATTGCCTAGTCTTTGAGCGGGATCCTAGCTTATTTGGACCTTTAGGAACTTTAGACTAGAGGTAGGCAAGTAGGATCGACACATGCTTTATGTTTCTCAAACTCAATTATTTGATTAACTAGAAGTTCACCAACCACAATAATCATGATGGCAGCGCGCTTACGTTCACTAGGCAAAAATTATGTGTGTGTACATAATGCACTATCTGTTTCTCGATGTCATACCCTGATATTTGACGTCACGTCCAGCAACCTAAATTAGGAGAGAGGGTCGAAACTATCACGCTTTGAATTGTTGGGTTCTCCCCCGACAGGCATCCATCTAGTTTAACCCTTCGACCAATCTCCAGATTCATAGTAATGTCTAACTAGGCCATGATAACGTCGGTGTTCTCAATATACAAGTAGTAATCTATTTTGTATGATGGTTGAATAGCTAGTAGATCTTGAATGATAAATATAGAGGTAAATACATTTGCTTGAACTTGCCACGGATGTGCACTTTAGTGCCTGAACTTGCAAAATACATTGAACTAGTTTCATAACTTGGCATCGACGTGCATATACTGTTTAAATGACGTTTGTATACGTACGCGGCGCTGACAAGGCGCCCAACATGGCATCGGACCCGCTGTCAGTGACAAGGATGTGTGGCCTGATTTTTTGCAGAAACCCCCACAATATTTTTCTTACCATAAGGCCCTCAGGAAGAAGCTGACAAATTGTAAAATAAAAACTAAAACAGGTCCTGTGGTGGTTAGAACCAGCGACCTACCAGCCGAGTGCATCCAGGAAAAATAGGTTTGGTTCTGTGACTCGAACATCCGGCCAAAACTTATAGACCAGGCACAGATGCCACTCCAAATAAGTTCAAAAGTACAAGTAGTCTTTATGACTGTATAAGAAACATAATTTCAAAAGGATGCAAAATTCTTCCTGTCATTTTAAAATGAATTCACGTGTTAATTTAAAACATATTCATACAATTGAAAATATTTATGAATGATAAGATGTTTACATAATTCAAGTGTTATTCATGTGAAGATCCGCAACCTAAGGGCGCATAGGCTTGTAATTTTTTAGAAAACATACAAACTTTATATATTATATATATAATTTATAAAACAACACAGTTTTTACTGAAAGTAAGCATGAACACATTTATATTAAAACAATACATGTTTTACTTAAAGCGTGAACACATTTATATACTACATGAATATTCTATTAAAAATATGGAAATTTTAAAATTATATGGGAATCTATTTAAATATATGAACATTTCTAAAATTACTTTAATATTTGATTAAAATACGAGCATTTTTTAAAATTATAAAATGTATTATTAATTCTTAATTTTATGATGTGTACTTTTGTTAAATTATTGCATAGGTATTTTATGAAATTATATGAACCTCTTAACGTAAATTGTTTTAAATATATGTATATTGTTTGTTACACACAATTATAATTTACATATTTTTACAAACTTTTGAAATAAAAAAAGCTGTGGTCCATTTTAGCCACACGGGCTTGTTATGTTAAAAACCTAAATTTATCATTTTACCAATCATCGTAGTTGGTTGGAGCAGTATGTGCGGCCGCCATATAGCCCCTAGTTGTAGGTTCAAATCAATGACACTATATTGCTGGAATAAAAGAAATTAATTTATGTTGTTCAGCTTTATGTTTATAAAGTGTATGATCCGTTCATGACACTAAATTTTAATGGGTCAACTAGCTAGCCACGCACAGTTGCACACATCACATCGCTGGTTCAAACCCTGGATTCCTGTTAACTATTAAAATATTATTAATTAATAGATTTTTTCAATATATCAGTTTCTCTCTAAGCCTTTTTGTAAGAAAATACTTATTCCGAGGGGTTTTCTTCAAAAACCAAGCCCAAACGCCACGCCTTGTCCCTGACATACAACAAGTCCCATGCCATGCTAGCGTGCCTCGTTAGTGTTATGGACGTATAAAAACAAGATTTAAACCATATATGCACGTCCATGACAAGTTATGAAACCAGTTTAATATATTTTGCAAGTTCAGATATCAAAGTGCACATTCATGAAAAGTTCAAGCATCAGTGGTGTATTTTCCTCATAAATATAATGTTTGTTTAGCACAAAAGTAACTGTTGATGAGAATTCTGTTTGAAGAGATGCCCATGTTACCTCAACTCGTGGATAATATAACCCATATAAAGGTTGATTAAGCGTTTTTTTAGTAATATATACAAAATTGATGTGCGGGCATCTTCACTGATTGCTCGTTCAGTCTGCTGGAAACGAATCGTTCCGGCGCCCGCGTGCCAAACATGATTCTCGAGTTTCTTCATAAAGTGCCTCGTCTTATAGCAGTCCAAAGCGGATTTTCTAGCCATGAGGGATGTACTACACCATCTAGATATTTTTGAAACCACGTCGTCAAGATATTCATATTCCCCCACAAAACATACTGTCAAGAAAGAAAGATTATGAAAACCGTCACAATATTCGTATTCCGCCACGATACATTTTTATGGCTTGTATATGTGTATCCGTTCTGCTCCGGCTTGTGGCAAAGCTGCCTCGGGTGTGAAATGCTTCAAATCAAAACAAAAACGACCTGCTTCGAAGACAAAACAAAACAGAAGAGTGTATTGTGCAAGCCTGGTCAATGGCACTAGTGGCTGGATAACGATGGATCGGACGTACAATTCAACTTACCTAGCTAGCTACGTACTACGTGCATGCGATAAGCTAAGCTAGCGACCGTAGATAGGATAGGGTTGACAAAAGGATGAAACCGAAGATTCCACACGGCGCCCGCCGCGATGGCGGCTTTGCACATTGAAATACGTGCCGTGCATTAGTTGACCGGTGGCTTCGATCTTGATCCATCAACCAACGGCTTGAGTTTGTCGTGTGCGTACTACATTCGCTCCCGTTCCACTCAGGGTGCGTCGACATACTGATTCCCGAAATCCGCTACTACATACCGCTGGGGCGGGCCTACTCGGTGGGGAATAAGGCCATTTCGTGTATATCAGAAGGCAAAGTGGCCCCGCGGTGCAGTTTTATTCGTCTGTCTAAGCGTCGTCAGCGACAGATCATCGGGCCTGAGCATCGGGCTACGTCGATGTCGAGATCAGGAATCGGTGGCTCATCTGGAAGCGTGGCCAAGGATTTGTCAGGGGCCGGCCATCTCATTGACGACGGAGGCAACAATAAAGATCAGGTGGTGATTCAACATTTCAACGGCACGGGCAACGGTACTCGGAAACCCATGGCTTCCATCCTCGCCGACGTCGATCTCCTGCAAAGTCTAGGATCGGAGAAACTCTGAGCGAGGGTCGTCCGTGCGCAACAGACCCACACGCTTCCGGCAATCATCGTTGTGCGCATCAAGAGCGAGGAACCAAGTCGTATGCATGGGGCACGACGGGAAGCAAGCATCTGAGCAACATTTTGCCGGCGGTTTTGTTCTTGTAGCCATCTCTCATGTCTACAACTGCACTTTTTCCTAAACTTTTTCTTATTTAATGAATGAGGCAAATCTTTTGCCTCGGTTTCGGAAAAAAAACTGCACTTTTTCCTAAATTTTATATACATTTTTTATTAAATAAACTTTTTAGAAAAGGCAGAGCAAAAGCTTTTGCCAAAGTATAAGACAAAAGAAATCGTAACGTCCAAGTTGTTCAAACTATCTCCCCGCAAAAAAAAAAGTTGTTCAAACTATCCCTGCCAAAGCCTGAAATGATGTATGAAGTCTCCGGTCCAATTGTTTTACCAGCAAAAAGGCTACATACATTATGCGAGTTTGATTGACCGAAGATCTCTTCCCTAACTAGGTCCAGTGAATGAAAATAAAGCCTATTTTATTGCCCACATGAGGCGATGGGCTACACACCTGCATAATTTAAAGTCAAGAGCCTGGCTTGCCAGGAATTCTCCAATTGGTTGTTTTTATGTAGTTAGGATGACACAAGCACACAGGGGCCATGGAAACGTGGCACGTGCGGGTGTAGGCATGGAGATGGCAAAGATGAAAATCTGCAAGCGCAGAATGGCATGAAATCAATCTCGCCCTCCCGCCCCCTTACTCGCTCACCTCCAGCGGTAAAACAAATTGATCATCAGTTCTCGGCAACGGCGATTTAGATATGTTGTACAAGCTCTCTTCCCCAAATAGGTCCAGTGGATGAATATAAAGCCCATTTTGTTGCCCACATGAGGCGATGGGCTACATGCATGCGGAACTTAAAGCACTCAAGAGCTCGGCTTGCTAGGAATCCTCCAATCGGTCGTTTTCATATAGTCAGTATGAGACAAGCGCAAAGGGGCCATGGGAATGCGCACGTGCGGGTGTAGGCATGGAGATGGCAGAGACGAAAATCTGCAAGTACGAAATGGCATGAAATCAGTCTTGCCCTCTCGGCCCCTTACTCGCTTACCTCCAGTTGCATGACAAATTGAGCATCAGTTCTCGACAACGGCGCCGGCAACTTAGATATGTTGTACCGGCAACGGCAGCAATATTGACGACTTAGATCTGATGTGCCAGCACCAGGACATGCTCCTCGTCTCCATCTCCGCCTCGTCCACTTCGACTTCGGCATGGGCAGGCGGTTGTCTAGTATCCAATGGCGGTAAGCACCATGCAACCACCCTCCACTGTTAGGTCGTTATATAAGATGTAGGTTTAATTTCGTCGTTACTTACTGCAACATCAATTTTAGGACGAATGTATGATGCTACTCTTTCAAGCATCAACATTTGTTGTTGTGATTCATGCATGAGTCATGTTGGTCCACAAAAGAACGGTTTGTCGCAATTCTAAGTCAGTGATCAGATATGGTCCAGTGTTAGCCTAAGATGGGGAGGGGATGGAGAATCTGAACTACATTTACAACCATAAGGATGTAGAGACTTTAAACATGCTTCTAATGAGAACAGACCCTTTCCCAAGTTTGTGGACACGTTTAGGGGGAGGGGTGGCTAAAAGATAGCATCCGCGCCTTTGTTATGGAGCAAGTAGCAATGTTCCTTCATGTTGTAGGTCATAATTAGAGGTTCAGAGTGATTCATATCACATTTAATTAGGAGATCCAGTGAGATGATTTCCCAGTATTTGAAGCAAGTTTTGTAGGGAACGTGCTACACAATCAAAATTACCTAGCATGAACAAGCCCCAGATCATTATGAAGATGCGGATAATGATTAGTGTCACTAATAAAATGTAGCGGGAGCAGAGTAGATTGTTGATGAAGAGCGAGATTTTCGGGATCTAGGCTAAACCTCCCAACCGCAACAATTTGTCTGGATGATCGCTGATCTAGTGTTGAAGTAAATTACTCCTTCAAAGTATCCTCTAGTGAATAATTAATTGGGGATCTGGACACCCTTGATAATTCCCACATATTCACAATGATCTTTATCGAGCGAACTTTTTTAGGTTACCACATACAAATCTCTTTTCTACGCGATACGTTACAAAACCCGACGCGAGACTTTTATCGCTATCCTCGTTACCTGTTTTGTTCTCTTTTCTTGTTTCTACATTCTGGTACCCTAATGATCACTAGTAGAATGCCCGTGTGTTGCAATGAGCTACAGTCCATATAAACGATTCAAACAAATGATTAAGGTTGTCTGGAAGGTCAAAGCTCATTTCTTTCTCATACGTCCGGACATGTTCCAACATCGAACGGGCGCATGGCCAAAATCTAACCATCTGGACAGTCCAAACTCTCTCAAATCTTTTTCATATGTGAGGAAGAAATGTGGTTGTCCATACTATCCGTCATGTTATCTCCAATATGTAGTCCCACAAAAACCCCACCCCATGACGCACCCCTCTCTTTTTCTGCTGGGCCCTCCCCTTCCACTCGATTGTCCATCATAATGGTACATTTCTCGTTGGGACCCTCTCCTTTAAAACCAGATGATGTCCACCTCACCTTCGCCATGGCGCCCTCTATCCTTCAGACCATACTTCCCCACGGACCGCCAAGGAGGAGTCCCCCACCAACCGCCCTGATCCCCTCCAATGTTCACATTGATCCACCATCGCTGTCAAGGGGGACGAGCTACGCACCGACCATAACGTCCTCGAGCCAAGAAGGAAGATGCAATGTCTCCTGAGCCATTGCATGTTGTAACATACATTTAAATGTCGTGCATTACCAAGAAACAAAAATATAATGTCCATTGTTGGGCATGCAAGTGATACGCCATGTTTCCGTTATTAACTCTTGAAGTAACCAACCCGCAAAAAAAACTCTTGAAGCAACGAACTAATGCATTTGTCTTTCTATCCTAACCACAAACTGTACGACTTGATGAAAAAAATAAACCGCTCGCTCATGCAATTTGCTGCAAAGTCGTCTCTAATGAAATGCAATTTGCTACATTTCCTAAAGTAGAAAATTTATTCCGCTCAGACAGCAGCAACTGAACAGGCAACCTCAACCCCCATCCCGCACACTCTCAACCATCACTCTCATAACAAAATCCACAAACTCGTGTTCTAAGTGAGCTAGTGATCGACACCGCCGTTGCATGCCAACAACAAGGGACAAGGGTGGCAACCGTCTTTCTATCTTAGTGCAAGTACCTCCTGGTTCTGTACTGGGCCCACCCTTCATCCGGGGCTCTATCACGAGGCGCCACACTCACGCGCTGCCACAAAAAAAGAAAGCTACGAATAGAAAATGTTTGTTCAAAGCATTAAAAATGTCAATGTCTCTCTCCTCTTCTCCCCCTCGCGCGCACATGCTTGATTCAATGTACAAATTTATGTATCCATTAGAGAAGATAAAAAAAGATCCCCCTCACTTTCCATCTCCAATCCTCACATAAGTCTACATTTTTGTATACATCAGGTACATCTCCAATAGTAAGGTCGGGATGTGGTAAACTTTAGATCATATGTACCAGCCATGGCCTCCACAAGTATCCTAACTATGTGATACTTTCTCACACTAACAAACCAACAAAATTATCAAAAAGCACACAAATTCACCCTTTCTCATCACTATCTTTCCAAAAACAATAGAGGGGAAGCCATTATATGCATGTGTGGCATAATCAACCCTTTCTTAGCGGATTCCTTTTCTCATCACCCCCAGGGCCGAGGAGGCTCTTTTCAACAAAGATTCTTTGAGAGGCCAAATAACCAAAAAATATGAAAGTTCAACTCGCCAGTCTTGTAACACCGATAGAGCAATTCTTTATCCGAGTAAACTCTTAATGGCTCCACCATTTTGTCGTTTACATTTGTCTCAGCTGTAAATATAATACATCAAGTTAGAGACGATAGCTGGCATTATTGAAATCAGAGAAAAAGCCATCGTCCAAAAAGCTTTTGGACAGTATATATAAAGTGCGCCTGATAAGGAAAAATTAACTTATTAATTATAGAAAAAGTAAAAAAAATCCTGAAATTATTTTTGAAACAAAGTTGACCTATTTTTGGTATCCGTATAAAAAGTTAAGCGCGGTAATAAACTTCTGTTGTCCTCAGACAAAAATAAAATCCTAGTAGAAACCCAATGAACAGTAACTTGTATATAGTGGTGATTTTTTTTCGTCATGTTGGAAAGTATTCCTTCATGAAACTTTTTATGTGTACAACGTCTGGTCTTTTTGAAGGAAATATGCCCTAGAGGCAATAATAAAGTTATTATTTATTTCCTTATATCATGATAAATGTTTATTATTCATGCTAGAATTGTATTAACCGGAAACATGATATATGTGTGAATACATAGACAAACAGAATGTCGCTAGTATGCCTCTACTTGACTAACTCGTTGATCAAAGATGGTTATGTTTCCTGACCATAGACAAAGAGTTGTCATTTGATTAACGGGGTCACATCATTAGGAGAATGATGTGATTGACTTGACCCATTTCGTTAGCTTAGCACTTGATCGTTTAGTTTGTTGCTATTGCTTTCTTCATGACTTATACATGTTCCTATGACTATGAGATTATGCAACTCCCGTTTACCGGAGGAACACTTTGTGTGCTACCAAACGTCACAACGTAACTGGGTGATTATAAAGGTGCTCTACAGGTGTCTCCGAAGGTACTTGTTGGGTTGGCGTATTTCGAGATTAGGATTTGTCACTCCGATTGTCGGAGAGGTATCTCTGGGCCCACTCGGTAATACACATCACTTAAGCCTTGACAGCATTGCAACTAATGAGTTGGTTGCGGGATGATGTGTTACGGAACGAGTAAAGAGACTTGCCGGTAACGAGATTGAACTAGGTATTGAGATACCGACGATCGAATCTCGGGCAAGTAACATACCGATGACAAAGGGAACAACGTATGTTGTTATGCGGTCCGACCGATAAAGATCTTCGTAGAATATGTAGGAGCCAATATGGGCATCCAGGTTCCGCTATTGGTTATTGACCAGAGAGGTGTCCTGATCATGTCTACATAGTTCTCGAACCCGTAGGGTCCGCACGCTTAACGTTCGTTGACGATATAGTACTATATGTGTTATGTATATTAGTGACCGAATGTTGTTCGGAGTCCGGGATGAGATCACGGACATGCGAGGAACTCCGGAATGGTCAAGAGATAAAGTTTGATATATGGGATAATAGTGTTTGGTCATCGAAAGGGTTCCGGAATTCACCGGAAGGGGTTCCGGATGTTTCCCGAAATGTTTGCGTACGAGAACACTTTATTTGGGCCAAAGGGAAAAGCCCACAAGGTTTTTGGAAAGCGCAAAAGGAAGTTTTACGAAGTCCAGGGGCCAGACGCCAGGGTCCCTGGCGTCTGGGTCCAGACGCCGGGAACCCTGGCGTCTGGCCCTAGAGTCCGAGAAGGACTCTTGCCTTTCGGGTGAAACCGACTTTGTGGAGGATTTTACTCCAAGTTTCGACCCCAAGGCTCAACATATAAATAGAGGGGTAGGGCTAGCACTCAAGACATATCAAGAAACACCAAGCCGTGTGCCAGCTACCCCGTCCCCTCTAGTTTAACCTCTGTCATCTCATAGTGCTTAGGCGAAGCCTTGCAGAGATTGTTCTTCACCAACACCGTCACCACGCCGTCGTGCTACCGGAACTCATCTATTACTTCGCCCCTCTTGCTGGATCGAGAAGGCGAGGACGTCATCGAGCTGAACGTGTGCTGAACGCGGAGGTGCCGTACGTTCGGTACTTGATCAGGACGAATCGTGAAGGTGTATGACTAAATCAACCGCGTTGATAAACGCTTCCGCTTACGGTCTATGAGGGTACGTAGACAACACTCTTCCCTCTCGTTGCTATGCATCACCATGATCATGTGTGTGCGTAGGAAAATTTTAAAATTACTACGTTCCCCAACAGTGGCATCCGAGCCAGGTTTTATGTGTACGAGTAGAACACAAGTGAGTTGTGGGCGATACAAGTCATACTGCTTACCAGCATGTCATACTTTGGTTCGGTGGTATTGTTGGATGAAGCGGCCTGGACCGACATTGGTATCGCCCACAACTCACTTGTGTTCTACTCGTGCATGTAACATCTATGCATAAAACCTGGCTCGGATGCCACTGTTGGGGAACGTAGTATTTCAAAATTTTCCTACGCACACACATGATCATGGTGGTGGTATTGTTTGGTTCTACCGACATGCTTTGCACATGGCTGGCGGGTGTTAGTTTCTCCAACTTTAGTTGAACCGAGTGTGGCTACGCCCGGTCCTTGAGAAGGTTAAAACAACACTAACTTGACGAACTATCGTGGTTTTGATGCGTAGGTAAGAACGGTTCTTACTCAGCCCGTAGCAGCCACGTAAAACTTGCAACAACAAAGTAGAGGACGTCTAACTTGTTTTTGCAGGGCATGAAGTGATGTGATATGGTCAAGGCATGATGCTATATTTTATTGTATGAGATGATCATGTTTTGTAACCGAGTTATCGGCAACTGGCAGGAGCCATATGGTTGTCGCTTTATTATATGCAATGCAAACGCCCTGTAATGCTTTACTTTATCACTAAGCAGTAGCGATAGTCGTAGAAGCATAAGTTGGCGAGGCGACAACGATGCTACGATGAAGATCAAGGTATCGCGCCGGTGACGATGGTGATCATGACGGTGCTTCGGAGATGGAGATCACAAGCACAAGAAGATGATGGCCATATCATATCACTTATATTGATTGCATGTGATGTTTATCTTTTATGCATCTTATCTTGCTTTGATTGACAGTAGCATTGTAAGATGATCTCTCACTAAATTATCAAGATATAAGTGTTCTCCCTGAGTATGCACCGTTGCGAAAGTTATTCGTGCTGAGACACCACGTGATGATCGGGTGTGATAGGCTCTACGTTCAAATACAACGGGTGCAAAACAGTTGCACACGCGGAATACTCAGGTTAAACTTGACGAGCCTAGCATATAACAGATATGGCCTCGGAACATGGAGACCAAAAGGTCTAGCGTGAATCATATAGTAGATATGATCAACATAGTGATGTTCACCATTGAAACTACTCCATCTCACGTGATGATCGGACATGGTTTAGTTGATATGGATCACATGATCACTTAGAAGATTAGAGGGATGTCTATATAAGTGGGAGTTCTTAAGTAATATGATTAATTGAACTTAAATTTATCATGAACTTAGTATCTGATAGTTTCTTGCTTGTCTATGTTGATTGTAGATAGATGGCTCGTGTTGTTGTTCCGTTAAATTTTAATGCATTCCTTGAGAAAGCAAAGTTGAAATATGATGGTAGCAATTACACGGACTGGGTATGTAACTTGAGGATTCCTCATTGCTGCACAGAAGAATTACGTCCTGGAAGCACTGCTAAGTGTACCACCTGCGCCAGCAACTGCAAACATTGTGAATGCCTGGCAGTCACGTGTTGATGACTACTCGATAGTTCGGTGTGCCATGCTTTACGACTTAGAACCGGGACTTCAACGACGTTTTGAACGTCATGGGGCATATGAGACGTTCCAGGAGTTGAAGTTAATATTTCAAGAAAATGCCCGGATTGAGAGATATGAAGTCTCCAATAAGTTCTGTAGCTGCAAGATGGAGGAGAATAGTTCTGTCAGTGAGCATATACTCAGAATGTCTGGGTACTCCAATCACTTGATTCAACTTGGAGTTAATCTTCCGGATGATAGCGTCATTGACAGAACTCTTCAATCACTGCCACCAAGCTAAAAGAGCTTCGTGATGAACTATAACATGCAAGGGATGGATAATACGATTCCCGAGCTCTTCGGAATGCTAAAGGCTGCGGAGGTAGAAATCAAGAAGGAGCATCAAGTGTTGATGGTCAATAAGACCACCAGTTTCAAGAAAAAAGGCAAAGGGAAGAAGAAGGGAAACTTCAAGAAGAATGGCAAACAAGTTGCTGCTCAAGAGAAGAAACCCAAGTCTGGACTGATGACCCACAAGTATAGGGGATCTATCGTAGTCCTTTCGATATGTAAGAGTGTCGAACCCAACGAGGAGCAGAAGGAAATGATAAGCGGTTTTCAGCAAGGTATTCTCTACAAGTACTGAAATAAGTGGTAACAGATAGATTTGTGACAAGATAAATTGTAACGAGCAACAAGTAACAAAAGTAAATAAAGTGCAGCAAGGTGGCCCAATCCTTTTTGTAGAAAAGGACAAGCCGGAACAAACTCTTATAATAGGAAAAGCGCCCCCGAGGACACATGAGAATATCGTCGAGCTAGTTTTCATCACGTTAATATGATTCGCGTTCTGTACTTTGATAATTTGATATGTGGGTGGACCGGTGCTTGGGTGCTGTTCTTACTTGAACAAGCATCCCACTTATGATTAACCTCTATTGCAAGCATCCGCAACTACAACAAAAGTATTAAGGTAAACCTAACCATAGCATGAAACATGTGGATCCAAATCAGCCCCTTACGAAGCAACGCATAAACTAGGGTTTAAGCTTCTGTCACTCTAGCAACCCATCATCTACTTATTATTTCCCAATGCCTTCCTCTAGGCCCAAATAATGGTGAAGTGTTATGTAGTCGACGTTCACATAACACCACTAGAGGCTAGATAACATACATCTTATCAAAATATCAAACGAATAGCAAATTCACATGACTACTAATAGAAAGACTTCTCCCTTGTCCTCAGGAACAAACGTAATTACTCACAAAGCATATTCATGTTCATAATCAGAGGGGTAATAATATGCATAGGATCTGAACATATGATCTTCCACCAAATAAACCAACTAGCATCAACTACAAGGAGTAATCAACACAACTAGCAACCTACTAGCACCAATCCCGGGCTTTGAGACAAGAATTGGATACAAGAGATGAACTAGGGTTTGGAGATGAGATGGTGCTGGTGAAGATGTTGATGGAGATTGCCCTCTCCCAATGAGAGGAGCGTTGGTGATGACGATGGTGATGATTTCCCCCTCCCGGAGGGAAGTATCCCCGGCAGAACAGCTCTGCCGGAGCTCTAGATTGGTTCCGCCAAGGTTCCGCCTCGTGGCGGCGGAGTCTCGTCCTGAAAGGTTGCTTCTTATTTTTTTATCATCGAAAGACTTCATATAGGAGAAGATGGACGTCGGAGAGCGACCAATGGGCCCACGAGGTAGGGGGCGCGCCCTAGGTGGGGGAGCGCGCCCCCACCCTCGTGAGCAGGGTGTGGGCCCCTGGCCTTCATCTTTGGCGAGGATTTTTCTTTATTTATTTTAAGATGTTCCGTGGAGTTTTAGGACTTTTGGAGTTGCGCAGAATAGGTCTCTAATATTTGCTCCTTTCCAGCCCAGAATTCCAGTTGCCGGCATTCTCCCTCTTCATGTAAACCTTGTAAAATAAGAGAGAATAGCCATAAGTATTGTGACATAAAGTGAAATAACAGCCCATGATGCAATAAATATCGATATAAAAGCATGATGCAAAATGGACGTATCAACTCCCCCAAGCTTAGACCTCGCTTGTCCTCAAGCGAAAAGCCGATAACAATGAATATGTCCTCATGTTTAGAGGTAGAGGCGTCGATAAAAATAAAATACGAACATGAAGGCATCATGATTGTTCTCATAACAGCAACGTATATAGATTTTGTCATATGATTACTTATGTTCAAGTGATGATCTATTCACAATGCAAGAGTATAAATCATAAACCTTATTGGGCTCCAACAAACTATAATCTCAGTCATTGAAGCAATTGCAATTTATCATAACATCGGAAAGAGTCTATGTCAGAGCTTAAAAGCAAGTCCACATACTCAACTATTATTTAGTCCTTCATAATTGCTAACACTCACGCAATACTTGTGGTTACGGAGTTTTAATCAGACACGGAGAAAGATAGGGGCTTATAGTTTTGCCCCACAACCTTTTACCTCAAGGGTAATGTCAACAATAATGGTTCATGCTCCCCTACATCCAATTAGATATATTTATATATATCATGTTCTTTCCAACATGCTGAGCTTGCCAAAGGATAAAATGAAAAAGAAAAGGTGAAGATCACCATGACTCTTGCATAAGGTAGAAGATAATAATAAAAGATAGGCCCTTCGCAGAGGGAAGCAGAGGTTGCCATGCGCTTTTATGGTTGGATGCACAAAATCTCAATGCGAAAGAACGTCACTTTATATTTGCCCCTTGTGATATGAACCTTTATTATGCAGTCCGTCGCTTTTATTACTTCCACATCACAAGATCGTATAAAGCTTATTTCTCCCACACCAATCAATCATACATATTTAGAGCAATTTTTATTGCTTTGCACCGATGACAACTTACTTGAAGGATCTTACTCAATCCATAGGTAGATATGGTGGACTCTCATGGCAAAACTGGTTTAAGGGTATTTGGAAGCACAAGTAGTATTTCTACTTGGTGCTAAGAATTTGGCTAGCATGAGGGGGAAAGGCAAGCTCAACAAGTTAGAGGATCCATGACAACATACTTTATCTCAGATATAAGAAAGACATAACTCATTACGTTGTCTTCCTTGTCCAACATCAACTATTTAGCATGTCATATTTTAATGAGTGCTCCCAATCCTAAAAGATGTCAATGATAATATATCTATATGTGAAACCTCTCTTTCCTTATTACTTCCTATTAATTGCAACGATGACCAAGGCTATGTCTACCAACTCCCAACAACTTTTAATCATCATACTCTTTCTATGTGAAGTCATTACTCTCAATAAGATCAATATGAACTCTTTGTTTCTTTTTATTCTTTTTCTCTTTTCTTTTATTCACCCAAGATCATGGCAAAATAATCAAGCCCTTGACTCAACACTAATCTTTATTATATATAACTCACGGACTCGATTACATAGAGAGATCAAAAAGCAAAACTCAAAACTAGATCATGCCATAAACTTTATTCTACTAGATCAAGATACTACTAATAGGATCGAACTAAGAAAAACGGTAAAGGTAGGGGTTGTGATTGTGATACGATACCGGGGCACCTCCCCCAAGCTTGGCAGTTGCCAAGGGGAGTGCCCATACCCATGTGATTATGTCTCCTTTGTTAGTGAAAAAGGTGGTGGTGATGTTGGCTTAGTTGATGGCTTAGGCTTCTCCCTTAATTTGCGCATGAGGACGACATTTTGATCCCTAAGATCATCAATCTCCCACTCCAGGGTTAATATCTTTTTGCATAGCTCCTGCTTATTTTCCTGCAAGAGACGAAAAGGGATAAACTCGAACTTGGGTTTCTTTGCCCTATCAAGGAGACTTGACTTTTTGAACTCCACATGCATGTCCCCAGGTTGAGGCAATGGGGCTTCATCTTCATCTGAGCTCGTCTCCTCCTTCCCCTTGGGTTCATAGTCCTCTTCTTCCTCCGTGGTCCAACCATCGTGTTCCACATCTCCATAGACCTTGGGATTTGCTAAGTAATCATCCACATAGCTTTCTCCTTCCGAATCCTGGGAAGACATATTGATTTAATCTGCAACGGGATAGCTCGAAACGAAAATAGAGGATATTTGCGTGATATGGGAGTCAAAACCTTCGGGAGAATATATAGTGAATTTTTTTACCGACCAAAATATGTATCGTGCAAGAAAACGGAGTCCGGGAGGCACACGAAGTGCTCACGAGGTAGGGGGCCGCGCCCAGAGGGGTAGGGCGCGCCCACCACCCTCATGGGGCCCTCGTGTCCTTCCCGGACTGCTACTTATTTTTCTATTTTTCTAAATATTCCAAAACGGAGAAATATTGCCTTAAAAATTGTTTTGGAGTCGGTTTACTTACCGTACCACATACATATTCCTTTTCGGAGTCTGAAACGTTCCGGAAAATGTCCCTTATGTATTCCTCCGGGGTTGCGGTTTCAATAATATTGGTTTCAACATTTATGGGATTACCTGAGATATAATGTTTGATTCTTTGACCATTTACCACCTTCGGATTTGTGCCTTAGAAGTTGTTGATCTTTATGGCACCGGAACGATAGACATCTTCGATAACATAGGGGCCTTCCCATTTAGAGAGAAGTTTGCCTGCAAAAAATCTTAAACGAGAGTTGTATAGTAATACATAATAACCTACATTAAACTCACGCTTTTGTATCCTTTTGTCATGCCATCTTTTAACTTTTTCTTTAAACAACTTGGCATTTTCATAAGCTTGGGTTCTCCATTCATCAAGTGAGCTAATATCAAATAACCTCTTCTCACCGGCTAGTTTAAAATCATATTTGAGCTGTTTAATAGCCCAATACGCCTTATGTTCTAGTTCGAGAGGTAAGTGACATGCTTTTCCATAAACCATTTTATACGGAGACATACCCATAGGATTTTTATATGCAGTTCTATAGGCCCATAATGCATCATCAAGTTTCTTGGACCAATTCTTTCTAGACCTATTAATAGTCTTTTGCAAAATTAATTTGAGCTCTCTATTGCTCAACTCTACTTGACCACTAGACTGAGGGTGATAAGGAGATGCAATTCTATGATTAACATCATATTTAGCAAGCATTTTACGGAAAGCACCATGAATAAAGTGTGAACCACCATCAGTCATTAAATATCTAGGGACTCCAAACCTCGGGAAAATAACTTCCTTAAGCATTTTAATAGAAGTGTTATGATCAGCACTACTAGTTGGAATAGCTTCTACCCACTTAGCAACGTAATCAACAGCAACTAAAATATGTGTATATCCATTAGAGGCAGGAAACGGTCCCATATAATCAAAGCCCCAAACATCAAATGGTTCAATAACAAGTGAATAATTCATAGGCATTTCTTGACGTCTACTAATATTACCAATTCTTTGACATTCATCACAAGACAATACAAACTTACGAGCATCCTTGAAGAGAGTAGGTCAATAAAAACCAGATTGCAATACCTTATGCGCAGTTCTATCTCCAGCGTGGTGTCCTCCATAAGCCTCGGAGTGACACTTGCATAGTATCTGTTCCTATTCATGCTCAGGTACACAACGTCTAATAACACCATCTACTCCTTTTTTATAAAGATGTGGGTCATCCCAAAAGTAATGTCTTAAATCATAGAAAAACTTTTTCTTTTGCTGGTATGTGAAGCTAGGTGGTATAAACTTAGCAACAATATAATTAGCATAATCAGCATACCATGGAGTACTACGAGAATTACTTATAACATTTAATTGTTCATCAGGAAAGCTATCATTAATAGGTAGTGGGTCATCAAGAACATTCCCTAACCTAGACAAGTTTTCTGCAACGGGGTTCTCAGCTCCCTTTCTATCAACAATATGCAAATCAAATTCTTGTAGCAGGAGAACCCATCTGATGAGTCTAGGTTTAGCATCTTTCTTTTCCATAAGATATTTAATAGCAGCATGATCAGTGTGAATAGTTACTTTAGAATCAACAATATAAGGTCTGAACTTATCACAAGCGAATACAACTGCTAAGAGTTCTTTTTCAGTAGTAGCATAATTTCTTTGAGCATTGTCTAGAGTCTTACTAGCATAGTGAATAACATTTAATTTCTTATCAACTCTTCGCCCTAGGACAGCACCTACAGCATAATCACTAGCATCACACATAATTTCAAAGGGTAGGTTCCAATGAGGTGGCTGAACAACAGGTGCAGAGACTAATGCTTTCTTAAGTATTTCAAATGCTTCTACACAATCATCATCAAAGACAAATGGTATATCTTTTTGTAATAAATTAGTCAGAGGCCGAGAAATTTTTGAGAAGTCCTTAATGAACCTCCTATAAAATCCAGCGTGACCAAGGAAACTTCTTATACCTTTGATGTCCTTGGGACATGGCATCTTTTCAATAGCATCAACCTTGGCTTTATCAACTTCAATACCTCTTTCAGAAACTTTGTGCCCCAAGACAATACCTTCATTAACCATAAAGTGGCACTTTTCCCAATTCAAGACAAGATTAGTTTCTTCACATCTCTGCAAAACTCGATCAAGATTGCTCAAGCAATCATCAAAAGAGAAAGCATAGACGGAAAAGTTGTCCATGAAAATCTCACAAATCTTTTCACAAAAGTCAGAGAATATAGCCATCATGCATCTTTGAAAGGTAGCAGGTGCATTACATAAACCAAAAGGCATACGCCTATAAGCAAAAGCACCAAAAGGGCATGTAAAAGTAGTCTTTGATTGATCTCTAGCCGACACATATATTTGAGAGAAACTAGAATAACCATCTAGAAAGCAGTAATGTGTATGTTTGCATAATGTTTCTAGCATTTGATCAATAAAAGGTAAGGGGTAATGATCTTTCTTAGTAGCCTTATTTAACTTGCGGAAATCAATTACCATCCTATAACCTGTGATAATTCTTTGTGGAATCAATTCATCTCTATCATTAGGAACAACAGTAATACCTCCCTTCTTAGGGACACAATGGACAGGACTTACCCACTGACTATCAGCAACGGGATAGATTATACCTGCCTCCAGAAGCTTGAGTATTTCTTTTCTTACCACTTCTTTGAGGATCACGAACTGCTTTGGCGTCCGCCTCCAAATTTATTTTATGTTGACATAGAGTGGGACTAATGCCCTTAAGATCATCAAGAGTATATCCAATAGCAGCACGGTGCTTCTTTAGAGTTTTCAACAATCTTTCTTCTTCATGCTCTGAAAGGTTAGGACTAATAATAACAGGATATATCTTCTTTTCATCAAGATAAGCATATTTAAGATTATCAGGCAACGGTTTAAGCTCAAACACGGGATCACCCTTGGGTGGAGGAGGATCCCCTAAAATTTCAACAGGCAAATTGTGTTGCAGAATAGGTTCCTGTTTAAAGAATACTTCATCTATTTCCCTTCTTTCATTCATGAACATATCATTTTCATGGTCTAGCAAATAGTGTTCTAAAGGATCACTAGGAGGTACGGCAATAGAAGCAAGACCAATAATTTCATCCTTACTAGGTAATTCTTCCTCACGATGTTGTTTACTAAATTTAGAGAAATTAAACTCATGAACCATATCATCCAAGCCAATAGTAACAACATTCTTTTCGCAATCTATCCGAGCATTAACAGTGTTCAAGAAGGGTCTACCAAATATAATGGGACAAAAGCTATCTTGCGGAGAAGTAAGAATAAGAAAATCAGCAGGATATTTAGTTTTCCCACACAAGACTTCAACATCTCTAACAATTCCCATCGCTGAAATAGTATCTCTATTGGCAAGTTTAATTGTGACATCAATATCTTCTAACTCAGCAGGTGCAATTTCATGCTTGATTTCTTTATACAAGTCATAAGGTATAACACTAGCACTAGCACCCATATCACATAAGCCATGATAACAATGATCTCCTATTTTAACAGAAATAACAGGCACGCCTACCACATGTCTATGTTTATCTTTATCACAAGGCTTAGCAATTCTAGCAGTTTCACCATCGAACTGAATAATGTGCCCATCAATATTATCAGACAAGAGATCTTTAACAATAGCAATATTGGGTTCTACTTTAACTTGCTCAGGAGGTGTATAAATTCTAATATTGCTTTTACGAACAACAGTTGAAGCTTTAGCATGATCCTTTACTCTAACAGGGAAAGGTGGTTTCTCAATATAAGAAGTAGGAACAATAGGATCATTATAAGTGACAGTCTTTTCTTCAACTTTAATAGGTGCAACTACTTTTACTTCTATAGGAGGATGATATTTAAACCACTTCTCCTTAGGGAGATCAACATAAGTAGCAAAAGATTCACAGAAAGAAGCTACTATCTCAGAGTCAAGTCCATATTTAGTGCTAAACTTACGGAAAATATCGGTGTCCATAAAAGATTTAACACAATCAAACTTAAGTGTCATACCCGACTCCTTACCTTCGTCGAGATCCCAATCTTCAGAGTTGCGTTTAATTCTATCCAATAAATTCCATTTAAATTCAATAGTCTTCATCATAAAAGAGCCAGCACAATAAGTATCGAGCATGGTGCGATTGTTTTCAGAAAGCCGAGTATAAAAACTTTGCATAATTATTTCTCTCGAGAGCTCGTGATTGGGGCATGAATATAACATTGATTTAAGCCTCCCCCAAGCTTGAGCGATGCTTTCTGCTTCGCGAGGCCAGAAATTATATATATAATTGCGATCACGATGAACAAGATGCATAGGGTAATACTTTTGATGAAATTCCAACTTCAATCTTTTATAGTTCCATGATCTCATATCATCACATAGCCTATACCATATCAATGCGTCTCCCTTCAAAGATAAAGGGAAGACCTTCTTCTTAGCAACATCATCGGATATACCTGCAAGCTTAAATAATCCACAAACTTCATCCACATATATTAAGTGCTCATCAGGATGCTTTGTTCCATCTCCTGTAAAAGGGTTAGCTAGCAGTTTTTCCATCATACCCGAAGGGAATTCAGAAGGAGTTTCATTTTCAATAGGTTCAGTAGGTTGAGGAGCAACTCTTTTCTCTACTGGACGGGGTGAAGATACCCCGAACAATCCCCTCAGAGAATTACTTTCCATAGTAACAAGTGACAGTAAATTTCAGCACACTATATAAATATTTCCTTACCAAATTCCACCTACCAAAGGCGCTACACTCCGCGGCAACGGCGCCAGAAAAGAGTCTTGATGACCCACAAGTATAGGGGATCTATCGTAGTCCTTTTGATAAGTAAGAGTGTCGAACCCAACGAGGAGCAGAAGGAAATGATAAGCGGTTTTCAGCAAGGTATTCTCTGCAAGTACTGAAATAAGTGGTAACAGATAGATTTGTGACAAGATAAATTGTAACGAGCAACAAGTAACAAAAGTAAATAAAGTGCAGCAAGGTGGCCCAATCCTTTTTGTAGCAAAGGAAAAGCCGGAACAAACTCTTATAATAGGAAAAGCGCTCCTGAGGACACATGGGAATATCGTCAAGCTAGTTTTCATCACGTTCATATGATTCGCATTCAGTACTTTGATAATTTGATATGTGGGTGGACCGGTGCTTGGGTGTTGTTCTTACTTGAACAAGCATCCCACTTATGATTAACCTCCATTGCAAGCATCCGCAACTACAACAAAAGTATTAAGGTAAACCTAACCATAGCATGAAACATGTGGATCCAAATCAGCCCCTTACGAAGCAACGCATAAACTAGGGTTTAAGCTTCTGTCACTCTAGCAACCCATCATCTACTTATTATTTCCCAATGCCTTCCTCTAGGCCCAAATAATGGTGAGGTGTTATGTAGTCGACGTTCACATAACACCACTAAAGGCTAGACAACATACATCTTATCAAAATATCAAACGAATACCAAATTCACATGACTACTAATAGCAAGACTTCTCCCTTGTCCTCAGGAACAAACATAATTACTCACAAAGCATATTCATGTTCATAATCAGAGGGGTAATAATATGCATATAGGATCTGAACATATGATCTTCCACCAAATAAACCAACTAGCATCAACTACAAGGAGTAATCAACACTACTAGCAACCTGCTAGCACCAATCCCGGGCTTTGAGACAAGAATTGGATACAAGAGATGAACTAGAGTTTGGAGATGAGATGGTGCTGGTGAAGATGTTGATGGAGATTGCCCTCTCCCAATGAGAGGAGCGTTGGTGATGACGATGGTGATGATTTCCCCCTCCCGGAGGGAAGTATCCCCGGCAGAACAGCTCTGCCAGAGCTCTAGATTGGTTCCACCAAGGTTCCGCCTCGTGGCGGCGGAGTCTCGTCCCGAAAGGTTGCTTCTTATTTTTTTTCTCATCGAAAGACTTCATATAGGAGAAGATGGACATCGGAGAGCCACCAGGGGGCCCACGAGGTAGGGGGCGCGCCCTAGGAGGGGGAGCGCGTCCCCACCCCCGTGAGCAGGGTGTGGGCCCCCTGGCCTTCATCTTTGGCGAGGATTTTTCTTTATTTATTTTAAGATGTTCCGTGGAGTTTCTGGACTTTTGGAGTTGCGCAGAATAGGTCTCTAATATTTGCTCCTTTTCCAGCCCAGAATTCCAGCTGCCGGCATTCTCCCTCTTCATGTAAACCTTGTAAAATAAGAGAGAATAGCCATAAGTATTGTGACATAAAGTGAAATAACAGCCCATAATGCAATAAATATCGATATAAAAGCATGATGCAAAATGGACGTATCATGGACCTAAGCCTGAGACTCAGTGCTTCTACTGCAAGCAGACTGGTCACTGGAAGCGGAACTGCCCCAAGTATTTGGCGGATAAGAAGGATGGCAAGGTGAACAAAGGTATATGTGATATACATGTTATTGATGTGTACCTTACTAATGCTCGCAGTAGCACGTGGGTATTTGATACTGGTTCTGTTGCTAATATTTGCAACTCGAAACAGGGGCTACAGATTAAGCGAAGATTGGCTAAGGACGAGGTGACGATGCACGTGGGAAATGGTTCCAAAGTCGATGTGATCGCAGTCGGCACGCTACCTCTACATCTACCTTTGGGATTAGTTTTAGACCTGAATAATTGTTATTTGGTGCCAGCGTTGATCATGAACATTATATCTGGATCTTGTTTGATGCGAGACGGTTATTCATTTAAATCAGAGAATAATGGTTGTTCTATTTATATGAGTAATATCTTTTATGGTCATGCACCCTTGAAGAGTGGTCTATTTCTATTGAATCTCGATAGTAGTGACACACATATTCATAGTGTTGAAGCCAAAAGATGCAGAGTTAATAATGATAGTGCAACTTATTTGTGGCACTGCCGTTTAGGTCATATCGGTGTAAAGCGCATGAAGAAACTCCATACTGATGGACTTTTGGAACCACTTGATTATGAATCACTTGGTACTTGCGAACCGTGCCTCATGGGCAAGATGACTAAAATGCCGTTCTCCGGAACTATGGAGCGAGCAACAGATTTGTTGGAAATCATACATACAGATGTGTGTGGTCCGATGAATATTGAGGCTCGCAGCGGATATAGTTATTTTCTCACCTTCACAGATGATTTAAGCAGATATGGGTATATCTACTTAATGAAACATAAGTCTGAAACATTTGAAAAGTTCAAAGAATTTCAGAGTGAAGTTGAAAATCATCGTAACAAGAAAATAAAGTTTCTACGATCTGATCGTGGAGGAGAATATTTGAGTTACGAGTTTGGTCTTCATTTGAAACAATGCGGAATAGTTTCGCAACTCATGCCACCCGAAACACCGCGGCGTAATGGTGTGTCCGAACGTCGCAATCGTACTTTACTAGATATGGTGCAATCTATGATGTCTCTTACTGATTTACTGCTATCATTTTGGGTTTATGCTCTAGAGACAGTTGCATTCACGTTAAATAGGGCACCATCAAAATCCATTGAGACGACGCCTTATGAACTATGGTTTGGCAAGAAACCAAAGTTGTCGTTTCTTAAAGTTTGGGGCTGCGATGCTTATGTGAAAAAGGTTCAACCTGATAAGCTCGAACCCAAATCGGAGAAATGTGTCTTCATAGGATACCCAAAAGAGACTGTTGGGTACACCTTCTATCACAGATCCGAAGGCAAGACTTTTGTTGCTAAATTTGGAATCTTTCTAGAGAAGGAGTTTCTCTCGAAAGAAGTGAGTGGGAGGAAAGTAGAACTTGATGAGGTAACTGTACCTGCTCCCTTATTGGAAAGTAGTTCATCACAGAAACCGGTTCCTATGACACCTACACCAATTAGTGAGGGAGTTAATGATGATGATCATAAAACTTCAGATCAAGTTGTTACTGAACCTCGTAGGTCAACCAGAGTGATATCTGCACCATAGTGGTACGGTAATCCTGTTCTGGAGGTTATGTTGCTAGACCATGACGAACCTACGAACTTTGAAGAAGCGATGGTGAGCCCAGATTCCGCAAAATGGCTTGAAGCCATGAAATCTGAGATGGGATCCATGTATGAGAACAAAGTGTGGACTTTGGTTGACTTGCCCGTTGATCGGAAAGCCATCGAGAATAAATGGATCTTCAAGAAGAAGACTGACGCTGATTGTCGGTGTCAAAACCGGCGGATCTCGGGTAGGGGGTCCCGAACTGTGCGTCTAAGGCAGATGGTAACAGGAGGCAGGGGACACGATGTTTACCCAGGTTCGGGCCCTCTTGATGGAGGTAATACCCTATGTCCTGCTTGATTGTTCTTGATTACATGAGTATTACAAGAGTCAATCTACCACGAGATCAGAGAGGCTAAACCCTAAAAGCTAGCCTGTGGTATGATTGTATGTTGTCCTACAGACTAAAACCCTCTGATTTATATAGGCACCGGAGGGGGCTAGGGTTACACAAGGTCGGTCACAAAGGAGGAGATATACATATCCGTATTTCCTAGCTTGCCTTCCACGCCAAGTAGAGTTCCATCCGGACACGGAACGAAGTCTTCAATCTCGTATCTTCATAGTCTAACAGTCCGGCTATCTGGAGACCCCCTAATCCAGGACTCCCTCTGTAGCCCCTGAACCAGGCTTCAATGACGATGAGTCCGGCGCACAGTATTGTCTTCGGCATTGCAAGGCGGGTTCCTCCTCCGAATACACCATGGAAGAGCTTGAATGTGAGGATAGTGTCCGACCCTGCAAAATAAGTTCCACATACCACCGTAGAGAGAATAATATTTCCACAAATCTAATCTGCTGACACGTTTTGACAGCATGACATCACACCATGGCCTGGTTATTATTTGAACCGCTTTTCTCAACCAGCTCCGCACATATCGCGAGGCGGTTTTCTCGATACGTCTTGTCAAAGCAGAGATCGTGTTCCCCTTATCACGGGATTCTCATCAATACGGGTGTGGGTAACCCAACCGCGCCATCAATTACGGCACCTGGGGAATAAGCAGTTTTTGCCAAGCAAGTGGGGAGACTCATCGCCTCCTCCGCCCTTATAAAGGGATAAAGATTTACTTTTTTCACCCACGCCTTCTTCCTTCTCGCTTACCCATTCCCGCACACTTGAGGTCTAGCGCCCAAGCTCGCGTTCTTCTTATCGAACCACTCCAATCATGTCCGGAGCAGGAGGCAAGTGGATGGTCTCCTCCGTCACGGAGGAGAACATAAAAAAGTTACGGGAAGCCGGATACTTGGCCGCGGATATCGCGCACCAGCTGCCAAATGCGGGGCAGATCGTCCCCACTCCCGAACCCCATGAGAGGGTAGTTTTTCTTACCCATTTCGTCCGCGGACTGGGATTTCCTCTCCACCCATTTGCCCACGGTCTCATGTTCTACTACGGGCTGGATTTTCATGATCTGGCCCCCAATTTGATCCTCAACATCTCGGCGTTTATCGTCGTGTGCGAGGCCTTCCTCCGCATCAGGCCCCACTTTGGCCTATGGCTGAAAACCTTCAATGTCAAGCCGAAGGTGGTGGGTGGCCAGCAAGCAGAGTACGGAGGCGCCATGGTGGGAAAGATGCCTAATGTCACCTGGCTCGAAGGCACCTACGTGGATACCATAAAGGGGTGGAAATCGGGGTGGTTCTACATCACCGAGCCGCGTGACTCCAACTGGGTGGCGGCCCCCAAATTTCGATCCAGAATCCCCACGTGGCTCACCTCCTGGAAAGAGAAGGACATGTCCTGGGGTTCCGCGGTAGAGCTGACCGGACTCCAGACCTGCATCCAGAACATGACGAACAAGAAAATCAAGCTCATCAACGTGGTCCAGGTTATGCTCTTCCGCCGAATCCTTCCATGCCAACGACGGGCATTTGTTTTGTGGGAGTTCGACTCGGCCAAGCACCAGACGCTGCGAGAGCTCTATGACACGACGCACGAAGATGTCTGGAGGGTGCTGTTCAAGGGCGCCGAGATGCCTCCCTCCCTTACCGAGGACCGCGGACTCAGCGCAAAGCGTCGCGCCCATCTCGTAGGCTTTTATATCTCTCAGGGTATTTATTCACCCTAGTTTAGTTATGTGTTCGATCTAAGCTTTCATGTTATTAACAGGACTGGATAGAGACAACGGAGCAGCTTGATTGCCCAGCCCCCCTGCCCGAAGATCCTGCAGACGCTCTTCTAACGAAGATGCTGACTCCGGCACCTTACGAGGTGCCGGAAAATAAGGCCAATAAGAAGGCCACAGGGACCCGAAAGGGTCTCCGGCGCAAGGTTACATCGGGCTCATCATCCGATGACTCCGACGCGCCCTCCTCCCATGGAAACGAGGAGGAGGAGGAGAAAAGCTATCCCCCCTCCCAGCCGGGGGAGACAAGAAAAGGAAGGCCGACCCATCCGGGGAGGCCGAAGGGTCCAAGAAGGGAAAGACCCTCCCTCCGGACTATGCCACGACGGCCGTCGACAGCGGCGACGAGTGGCTACTTAGGGACAAGCCCCTGGCGAAGTCGTACGTGTCCGGACACCATAGTGCTTCATGGTATGTTTTATTGTACTGCCTTTCCTCATGCCAAACATGATTATGCAGTCCGTCCCGATCTCATCTCGACATACCCTCATCGAGCGGCTCTTTGGACTCGTCGGATATGAACATCGGTTCTCCTCCGACGGCTTCCACCCCTCGCCCTACGGACAATGCCGAGGTGTTGTCTCAAAAGGCACCGAGCCAAGGGGAGGTGATCCTGGGTGCGCCTCACGGTGACCTCCTGGACCTTGGGTTCCAAGGGAGCGAGGCTCCTACAGGCTTCGAGTTCGGGCCCCAGCCGGACACTGTGCCGGAACCTTCGATGGTTCTAGACTCCGGCAGGAGGTCCCCCATTAAGGGGGGCCAACCATCCGTGCCGGTGTCCTCTGTCCAACCAGAGGCACCAGACACCCTGCTGGAAGCGCTTCGCAGCGCTTCCATCACAGAAGAGCACCGCACTATCATGAGTGCGGTGGTCGAGAAGGTTCAGTCCGCCAAAAATGGACTAACCGAAGCTTGCGCCAGCCTCCTAACAGGCTTTGAGGTAAGCATTCAAAATATAAGAAAATATTACCGCATAGATAGTAGCCCCTAATGCTCTGTTCGGCGTTCGTGAAGAAAAGCCGAATAGAGGATCAAATGATAACTCAGGAGTCTAATTAGAGTATGTCTATGTGTATGTGCAGGCTTCACTGCTGGCCACTGCCGCACGTACTGCGGAGGTCTCTGCGTTGAAGCAGGCCCTGAAGCGGCCCGAGGACAAGCTCAGCCTCACCAAGGGGCATCTCGAAGAGAGCAAAGGTAAGATATACCCCCGTCTATATAGTTAAAAAGAAGTTTGGGTGTAAAGTAATAGGATCATCATGAATTTGTCAGGGGCCATGACTGAGGTGGAGACCCTGAGGAAGGCGGTGTCCGAGGCCGAAGACAAAGCGGCCAAAGAACGCCTGGAACGGGAGAACAAGAAGCCCGAGTAGGCGAGGTGCAGCAAGAGCTCGAGGCTCTCGCTAAAAAGCACGAGTCCTTGGAGCTTGACTCCAAGACGCGAGAGTCCGAGCTCGCGCAGGCACTTGAAAGCGTCCGGAGCGCCAAGGCCGAAGCCCACAAGTCCCTCCAGGAGATTGACGCGGCGAAGAAGATAGCAGCGGGTAAGGCATTCAATATGCAAAGCAAGCATGTGAAGGAGACTTTCCTTTTTCTTACCCGAGTTCGGAGCTCTCCAGGAGCGTTTGCAGATCTTCCCCGCAGTGTACTGGATGCCGCGGAGTTTTACCAGGCTGAGGAAGGGAGCTCAGTGGAGAAGTTGTTCTGGTCTCAGTATACTAGGACTGAACACCCCGTGTCCTTGAGCGACCAGCTGAAGCAGTTGGTCGAACTTCACAAGGTGGCTGAACAGGCCATGAGGGGCCTTATAGTCTGGATGTGGCCTGGCGAGCCCCTATCCGGCAGCTACTTCGGTCTGGTGAGGCGGTTGTGGAAGCCTTCCCACGGCTTGAAGTCATCAAGCGGTCTGTCTGCATCGAAGGTGCACGCAGGGCTTTTGCCCGGGCGAAGGTGCACTGGGCGAAGCTGGACGCCGTGAAGCTGGTGAAGGAGGGGCCGCCAGAGGGCAAGGAGCATCGCTGCCCCGAGAATTACTATGAGAGCGTCCTGAAGGGTTCCCGCTTAGTGGCGGATGAGTGTGCCAAGGATGTAATTTTTGAATGAACATGCCCATGTGATCCTGTAATATGAAACGAGTTCTTTTGCACCATGCGACGCTTTCTTAATTTAAAATATTACCTTCTGTGCGGCCGTTTTTATAAAATCTGAGAATTGGCTAGTTGTCGGCTTCTACCCCCATGTAACTAGTACTGGGGTGTTCGGGGTAAATCTGAACACTCTTTACCCCAATTTTGGGTCCTTCAAGGGAGGTGTTCAGCGCAACAAACCAGGCAATCGGACTATAATGCTTTATCACTCTCACTTAGCCATAGAAGTCTATAATTTTAAATTTTTGGTGAAGCCCCTGGTATTCGGAGGGTCGAGTTTGGGGGGCTATACACGCCTAAGCCGGACAAGGCTGACTCCTTGCCCGAAGCGGAAAAAGTCTTTAAGGACTTGAGACCTCTCGAACAGTGACCAGTCTCTTGCCTTATCATGACAGTCAGTTTTTGGCTTTCTCTACTGAGGTGCTCATCCGGAAGAATCGGGACACAATCGCAGTAGTTCTTCCACCGCTACCTTAGCCGATATAGCGGAACGTAAGGTACCAAAGCATGGGAGCCAGGCGACCCAACATTTGATCAAAGACATGATTCGGAGCTGATGCATATAATGCTATAAGTTCGGGGTGCCGCACTGTCGAAAGTGTTCGGACTTCCTGCGCTGTATTGTGGGGTAAACGAGAGCCCCTGGCGTACTGACCGTACCTGAACGTGAAGGAAATATGCCCTAGAGGCAATAATAAAGTTATTATTTATTTCCTTATATCATGATAAATGTTTATTAATCATGCTAGAATTGTATTAACCGGAAACATAATACATGTGTGAATACATAGACAAACAGAGTGTCACTAGTATGCCTCTACTTGACTAGCTCGTTAATCAAAGATGGTTATGTTTCCTAACCATGAACAAAGAGTTGTTATTTGATTAACGTGATCACATCATTAGGTGAATGATCTGATTGACATGACCCATTCCATTAGCTTAGCACCCGATCGTTTAGTATGTTGCTATTGCTTTCTTCATGACTTATACATGTTCCTATGACTATGAGATTATGCAACTCCCGTTTGCCAGAGGAACACTTTGTGTGCTACCAAACGTCACAATGTAAATGGGTGATTATAAAGGTGCTCTACAGGTGTCTCCAAAGGTACATGTTGGGTTGGCGTATTTCGAGATTAGGATTTGTCACTCCGATTGTCGGAGAGGTATCTCTGGGCCCTCTCGGTAATGCACATCACATAAGCCTTGCAAGCATTGCAACTAATGAGTTAGTTGCGAGATGATGTATTACGGAACGAGTAAAGAGACTTGCCGGTAACGAGATTGAACTAGGTATTGAGATACCGACGATCGAATCTCGGGCAAGTAACATACCGATGACAAAGGGAACAATGTATGTTGTTATGCAGTCTGACCGATAAAGATCTTCGTAGAATATGTAGGAGCCAATATGAGCATCCAGGTTCCGCTATTGGTTATTGACCGGAGACGTGTCTCGGTCATGTCTACATTGTTCTCGAACCCGTAGGGTCCGCACGCTTAAGGTTTCGATGACAGTTATATTATGAGTTTATGAGTTTTGATGTACCGAAGTTAGTTCGAAGTCCCGGATGTCATCACGAACATGACGAGGAGTCTCGAAATGGTCGAGACATAAAGATTGATATATTGGACGGCTATATTCGGACACCGGAAGTGTTCCGGGTGATTTCGGAGAAAACCGGAGAGCCGGAGGGTTACCGGACCCCCCCCCCGGGAGAAGTAATGGGCCATATGGGCCTTAGTGGAGAGAGAGAGGGGCTGCCAGAGGTGGGCCGCGCGCCTCCTCCCCCCTGGTCCAAATTGGACTAGGAGAGGGGGGCAGCGCCCCCCTTTCCCTCTCCCTCCCCACTTCTTTCCCCCTCCTAGTAGGAGTCCTACTCCTACTAGGAGGAGGACTCCTCCTGGCGCGCCTATAGGGGCCGGCCGGCCTCCTCCCCTTGCTCCTTTATATACGGGGGCAGAGGGGCGCCCCTAGACACACAAGTTGATCATCGTGATCGTTCCTTAGCCGTGTACGATGCCCCCCTCCACCATATTCCACCTCGGTCATATTGTAGCGGTGCTTAGGCGAAGCCCTGCGACGGTAGAACATCAAGATCGTCACCACGCCATCGTGCTGACGGAACTCCTCCCTGACGCTTTGCTAGGATCGGAGCCCGGGGATCGTCATCGAGCTGAATGTGTGCTAGAACTCGCAGGTGCCGTAGTTTCGGTGCTTGATCGGTCGGGCCGTGGGGACGTACGACTACATCAACCAAACACTTTCGTTGTCGATCTACAAGGGTACGTAGATCACACTCTCCCCTCTCGTTGCTATGCATCATCATGATCTTGCGTGTGCGTAGGAATTTTTTTGAAATTACTACGTTCCCCAACGGTGGCATCCGAGCCTAGGTTTTATATGTTGATGTTACATGCACGAGTAGAACACAAGTAAGTTGTGGGCGATATAAGTCATACTGCTTACCAACATGTCATACTTTGGTTCGGTGGTATTGTTGGACGAAGCGGCCCGGACCGACATTACGCGTACGCTTACGCGAGACCGGTTCTCCCAACGTGCTTTGGACATAGGTGGCTTGCGGGTGACAGTTTCTCCAACTTTAGTTGAACCGAGTGTGGCTACGCCCGGTCCTTGCGAAGGTTAAAACAGCACCAACTTGACAAACTATCGTTGTGGTTTTGATGCGTAGGTAAGATTGGTTCTTGCTTAAGCCCGTAGCAGCCACGTAAAACTTGCAACAACAAAGTAGAGGACGTCTAACTTGTTTTTGCAGGGCATGTTGTGATGTGATATGGTCAAGACATGATGCTAAATTTTATTGTATGAGATGATCATGTTTTGTAACCGAGTTATCGGCAACTGGCAGGAGCCATATGGTTGTCGCTTTATTGTATGCAATGCAATCACGCTGTAATGCTTTACTTTATCACTAAGCGGTAGCGATAGTCGTGGAAGCATAAGATTGGCGAGACGACAATGATGCTACGATGGAGATCAAGGTGTCGCGCCGGTGACGATGGTGATCACAACGGTGCTTCGAAGATGGAGATCACAAGCACAAGATGATGATGGCCATATCATATCACTTATATTGATTGCATGTGATGTTTATCTTTTATGCATCTTATCTTGCTTTGATTGACGGTAGCATTATAAGATGATCTCTCACTAATTATCAAGAAGTGTTCTCCCTGAGTATGCACCGTTGCGAAAGTTCTTCGTGCTGAGACACCACGTGATGATCGGGTGTGATAGGCTCTACGTTCAAATACAACGGGTGCAAAACAGTTGCACACGCGGAATACTCAGGTTATACTTGACGAGCCAAGCATATACAGATATGGCCTTGGAACTCGGAGACCGAAAGGTCGAGCGTGAATCATATAGTAGATATTATCAACATAGTGATGTTCACCAATGAAACTACTCCATCTCACGTGATGATCGGACATGGTTTAGTTGATTTGGATCACGTAATCACTTAGAGGATTAGAGGGATGTCTATCTAAGTGGGAGTTCTTTAAGTAAATTAATTGAACCTAAATTTATCATGAAACTTAGTACCTGATAGTATCTTGCTTGTTTATGCTTGATTGTAGATAGATGGCTCGTGCTGTTGTTCCGTTGAATTTTAATGCGTTCCTTGAGAAAGCAAAGTTGAAAGATGATGGTAACAATTACACGGGCTGGGTCCATAACTTGAGGGTTATCCTCATTGCTGCACAGAAGAATTACGTCCTGGAAGCACCGCTGGGTGCCAGGCCTGCTGCTGGAGCGACACCAGATGTTATGAACGTCTGGCAGAGCAAAGCTGATGACTACTCGATAGTTCAGTGTGCCATGCTTTACGGCTTAGAATCGGGACTTCAACGACGTTTTGAACGTCATGGAGCATATGAGATGTTCCAGGAGTTGAAGTTAATATTTCAAGCAAATGCCCGGATTGAGAGATATGAAGTCTCCAATAAGTTCTACAGCTGCAAGATGGAGGAGAACAGTTCTGTCAGTGAGCATATACGCAAAATGTCTGGGTATAATAATCACTTGATTCAATTGGGAGTTAATCTTCCAGATGATTGCGTCATCGACATAATTCTCCAATCACTGCCACCAAGCTACAAGAGCTTCGTGATGAACTATAATATGCAAGGGATGAATAAGACTATTCCCGAGCTCTTCGCAATGCTGAAAGCTGCGGAGGTAGAAATCAAGAAGGAGCATCAAGTGTTGATGGTCAACAAGACCACTAGTTTCAAGAAAAAGGGCAAAGGGAAGAAGAAGGGGAACTTCAAAAAGAACGGCAAGCAAGTTGCTACTCAAGAGAAGAAACCCAAACCTGGACCTAAGCCTGAAACTGAGTGCTTCTACTGCAAGCAGACTGGTCACTGGAAGCGGAACTGCCCCAAGTATTTAGCGGATAAGAAGGATGGCAAAGTGAACAAAGGTATATGTGATATACATGTTATTGATGTGTACCTTACTAATGCTCGCAGTAGAACCTGGGTATTTGATACTGTTTCTGTTGCTAATATTTGCAACTCGAAACAGGGACTACGGATTAAGCGAAGATTGGCTAAGGACGAGGTGACGATGCGCGTGGGAAACGGTTCCAAAGTCGATGTGATCGCAGTCGGCACGCTACCTCTACATATACCTTCGGGACTAATATTAGACCTAAATAATTGTTATTTGGTGCCAACATTAAGCATGAACATTATATCTGGATCTTGTTTGATGCGAGACGGTTATTCATTTAAATCTGAGAATAATGGTTGTTCTATTTATATGAGTAATATCTTTTATGGTCATGCACCCTTAAAGAGTGGTCTATTTTTGATGAATCTCGATAGTAGTGACACACATATTCATAGTGTTGAAGCCAAAAGATGCAGAGTTAATAATGATAGTGCAACTTATTTGTGGCACTGCCGTTTAGGTCATATCGGTGTAAAGCGCATGAAGAAACTCCATACTGATGGACTTTTGGAACCACTTGATTATGAATCACTTGGTACTTGCGAACCGTGCCTCATGGGCAAGATGACTAAAACACCGTTCTCCGGTACTATGGAGAGAGCAATAGATTTGTTGGAAATCATACATACAGATGTATGTGGTCCGATGAATATTGAGGCTCGTGGCGGATATCGTTATTTTCTCACCTTCACAGATGACTTAAGCAGATATGGGTATATCTACTTAATGAAACACAAGTCTGAAACATTTGAAAAGTTCAAAGAATTTCAGAGTGAAGTAGAAAATCATCGTAACAAGAAAATAAAATTCCTACGATCTGATCGTGGAGGAGAATATTTGAGTTACGAGTTTGGTGTACATTTGAAAAATTGTGGAATAGTTTCGCAACTCACGCCACCCGAAACACCACAGCGTAATGGTGTGTCCGAACGTCATAATCGTACTTTACTAGATATGGTGCGATCTACGATGTCTCTTACTGATTTACCGCTAGTTTTGGGGATACGCTCTAGAGACGGCCGCATTCACGTTAAATAGGGCACCATCAAAATCCGTTGAAACGACGCCTTATGAACTTTGGTTTGGCAAGAAACCAAAGTTATTGTTTCTGAAAGTTTGGGGCTGCGATGCTTATGTAAAAAAACTTCAACCTGATAAGCTCGAACCCAAATCGGAGAAATGTGTCTTCATAGGATATCCAAAGGAAACTATTGGATACACCTTCTATCACAGATCCAAAGGCAAGACTTTTGTTGCTAAGTTCGGAAACTTTTTGGAGAAGGAGTTTCTCTCGAAAGAAGTGAGTGGGAGGAAAGTAGAACTTGACGAGGTAACTGTACCTGCTCCCTTATTGGAAAGTAGTGCATCACAGAAAACTGTTTCAGTGACACCTACACCAGTTAGTGAGGAAGCTAATGATGATGATCATGAAACTTCAGAACAAGATACTACTGAACCTCATAGATCAACCAGAGTGAGATCCGTGCCAGAGTGGTACGATAATCCTGTTCTGGAAGTCATGCTACTAGATCATGATGAACCTGCGAACTATGAAGAAGCGATGCTGAGCCCAGATTCCGCAAAATGGCTTGAAGCCATGAAATCTGAGATGGGATCCATGTATGAGAACAAAGTATGGACTTTGGTTGACTTGCCCGATGATCGGCAAGCAATTGAGAATAAATGGATCTTCAAGAAGAAGACTGACGCTGACGGTAATATTACTGTCTACAAAGCTCGACATGTCGCAAAAGGTTTTCGGCAAGTTCAAGGGATTGACTACGATGAGACCTTCTCACCCGTAGCGATGCTTAAGTCTATCCGAATCATGTTAGCAATTGCCGCATTTTATGATTATGAAATTTGGCAGATGGATGTCAAAACTGCATTCCTGAATGGATTTCTAAAAGAAGAGTTGTATATGATGCAACCAGAAGGTTTTGTCGATCCAAAGGGAACTAACAATGTGTGCAAGCTCTAGCGATCCATTTATGGACTGGTGCAAGCCTCTCGGAGTTGGAATAAACGCTTTGATAGTGTGATCAAAGCATTTGGTTTTATACAGACTTTTGGAGAAGCCTGTATTTACAAGAAAGTGAGTGGGAGCTCTGTAGCATTTCTGATATTATATGTGGATGACATATTACTAATTGGAAATGATATAGAATTTCTGGATAGCATAAAGGGATACTTGAATAATAGTTTTTCAATGAAAGACCTCAGTGAAGCTGCTTACATATTAGGCATTAAGATCTATAGAGATAGATCAAGACGCTTAATTGGACTTTCACAAAGCACATACCTTGACAAAGTTTTGAAGAAGTTCAAAATGGATCAAGCAAAGAAAGGGTTCTTGCCTATGTTACAAGGTGTGAAATTGAGTAAGACTCAATGCCCGACCACTGCAGAAGATAGAGAGAAAATGAAAGATGTTCCCTATGCTTCAGCCATAGGCTCTATCATGTATGCAATGCTGTGTACCAGACCTGATGTGTGCCTTGCCATAAGTCTAGCAGGGAGGTACCACAGTGATCCAGGAGTGGATCACTGGACAGCGGTCAAGAACATCCTGAAATACCTGAAAAGGACTAAGGATATGTTTCTCATATATGGAGGTGACAAAGAGCTCATCGTAAAAGGTTACATTGATGCAAGCTTTGACACTGATCCGGACGATTCTAAATCGCAAACCGGATACGTATTTTTATTAAACTATGGAGCTGTCAGTTGGTGCAGTTCTAAACAAAGCGTCGTAGCGGGATCTACATGTGAAGCGGAGTACATAGCTGCTTCGGAAGCAGCAAATGAAGGAGTCTGGATGAAGGAGTTCATATCCGATCTAGGTGTCATACCTAGTGCATCGGGTCCAATGAAAATCTTTTGTGACAATACTGGTGCAATTGCCTTGGCAAAGGAATCCAGATTTCACAAGAGAACCAAACACATCAAGAGACGCTTCAATTCCATCCGGGATCTAGTCTAGGTGAGAGACATAGAGATTTGCAAGATACATACGGATCTGAATTTGCAGACCCGTTGACTAAGCCTCTTCCACGAGCAAAACATGATCAGCACCAAAGCTCCATGGGTGTTAGAATCATTACTGTGTAATCTAGATTATTGACTCTAGTGCAAGTGGGAGACTGAAGGAAATATGCCCTAGAGGCAATAATAAAGTTATTATTTATTTCCTTATATCATGATAAATGTTTATTATTCATGCTAGAATTGTATTAACCGGAAACATAATACATGTGTGAATACATAGACAAACAGAGTGTCACTAGTATGCCTCTACTTGACTAGCTCGTTAATCAAAGATGGTTATGTTTCCTAACCATGAACAAAGAGTTGTTATTTGATTAACGGGATCACATCATTAGGTGAATGATCTGATTGACATGACCCATTCCATTAGCTTAGCACCCGGTCGTTTAGTATGTTGCTATTGCTTTCTTCATGACTTATACATGTTCCTATGACTATGAGATTATGCAACTCCCGTTTGCCAGAGGAACACTTTGTGTGCTACCAAACGTCACAACGTAAATGGGTGATTATAAAGGTGCTCTACAGGTGTCTCCAAAGGTACATGTTGGGTTGGCGTATTTCGAGATTAGGATTTGTCACTTCGATTGTCGGAGAGGTATCTCTGGGCCCTCTCGGTAATGCACATCACATAAGCCTTGCAAGCATTGCAACTAATGAGTTAGTTGCGAGATGATGTATTATGGAACGAGTAAAGAGACTTGCCGGTAACGAGATTGAACTAGGTATTGAGATACCAACGATCGAATCTCGGGCAAGTAACATACCGATGACAAAGGGAACAACGTATGTTGTTATGCGGTCTGACCGATAAAGATCTCGTAGAATATGTAGGAGCCAATATGAGCATCCAGGTTCTGCTATTGGTTATTGACCGGAGACGTGTCTCGGTCATGTCTACATTGTTCTCGAACCCGTAGGGTCCGCACGCTTAAGGTTTCGATGACAGTTATATTATGAGTTTATGAGTTTTGATGTACCGAAGTTAGTTCGGAGTCCCGGATGTGATCACGGACATGACGAGGAGTCTCGAAATGGTCGAGACATAAAGATTGATATATTGGACGGCTATATTCGGACACCGGAAGTGTTCCGGGTGATTTCGGAGAAAACCGGAGAGCCGGAGGGTTACCGGAACCCCCCCGGGAGAAGTAATGGGCCATATGGGCCTTAGTGGAGAGAGAGAGGGGCTGCCAGAGGTGGGCCGCGCGCCTCCTCCCCCCTGGTCCGAATTGGACTAGGAGAGGGGGGGCGGCGCCCCCTTTCCCTCTCCCTCCCCACTTCTTTCCCCCTCCTAGTAGGAGTCCTACTCCTACTAGGAGGAGGACTCCTCCTGGCGTGCCTATAGGGGCCGGCCGGCCTCCTCCCCTTGCTCCTTTATATACGGGGGCAGAGGGGCACCCCTAGACACACAAGTTGATCATTGTGATCGTTCTTAGCCGTGTGCGGTGCCCCCCTCCACCATATTCCACCTCGGTCATATTGTAGCGGTGCTTAGGTGAAGCCCTGCGACGGTAGAACATCAAGATCGTCACCACGCCGTCGTGCTGACGGAACTCCTCCCTGACGCTTTGCTAGGATCGGAGCCCGGGGATCGTCATCGAGCTGAATGTGTGCTAGAACTCGGAGGTGCCGTAGTTTCGGTGCTTGATCGGTCGGGCCGTGGAGACGTATGACTACATCAACCAAACGCTTCCGTTGTCGATCTACAAGGGTACGTAGATCACACTCTCCCCTCTCATTGCTATGCATCATCATGATCTTGCGTGTGCGTAGGAATTTTTTTGAAATTACTACGTTCCCCAACAGAACGTGCGGGTGCGGATTGTCGTAAATGGACGTATAAGAGAAAAGAGAAAAACTTAAATAATGCAATGACAGATTAACGATATGCATTGTTATTTGAATAATACGTTGAAGCGTACTGGTGCAAGTAGTGCAATAAGCATAAAGTAGGACAATTCGAAATGTCCTATCCCAGGGCAAGCTATGCATAAATAGTGAAAAACGGGTATATCAAGTATTACTAGAGACCACCTGGCAGTTCCCGTGTTCATCTTAGCTTCTTGCCGCCTTGGTTGTTGCTTCCGGAATGTGTCCGGCAATCATACTGCCAGAAACGGCTTCCGAAGAGTTAGGCCATGAAAGAGAAAAGGAATGTCACACGTGTACAGCCCCTAGTGTGGTTAAGCCACAATGTGGGGCGTGTCCTGATTGTGCCCCCGCCTATGTCCATGGTATTTTCAATGCGTAGTTATGTACACGCGGCGCGGATTTCGTCGCTTCACTGGGACTGGGACGGGGGCTAGATTGCTAGGCGAGCTCTGATCGTGCCAGGCGATCCTGTTGCAGCTTGTTACGGACTCGCTTGAAGGTGTCCGGGGGCTGTGACACTGAATGAGTGGTCTGCCTAAACAGGCTGCTTTGTGCCTCTGCTGCAAGGGTTGCAGTGTGCTCTTCCATATGGAGCGAGCGTTCTGTATTTCCATTTACTATTATAACCCCGCGAGGTCCTGGCATCTTGAGCTTGAGGTATGCGTAATATGGCACTGCATTGAATTTTGCAAATGATATCCGTCCGAGCAGTGCATGATAGCCACTGCGAAACGGGACGATGTCGAAGATTAACTCTTCGCTTCAGAAGTTATCCGGTGATCCGAAAACCACTTCCAGTGTGATTGAGCTTGTGCAATGGGCCTCTACACCTGGGATGACGCCTTTAAAGGTGGTTTTGCTGGGTTTGATTCTTGAGGGATCGATACCCATTTTTCGCACTGTATCCTGATAAAGCAGGTTTAGGTTGCTGCCACCATCCATAAGGACTCGAGTGAGGTGAAATCCGTCAATGATGGGATCTAGGACCAGTGCGGCGGATCCGCCCCGACGGATGCTAGTGGGGTGGTCCCTGCGATCGAAGGTGATCGGACAGGCAGACCATGGGTTGAACTTTGGGGCGACGGGCTCCATCGCGTAGACGTCCCTTAGTGCACGCTTCTGCTCCCTCTTGGGAATGTGGGTTGCGTATATCATGTTCACCATCTTCACTTGTCGGGGAAACCCCTTCTGTCCTCCTGTGTTTGGCAGCCCGGGCTCCTCCTCATCATCGCTGTGCTGCCCCTTGTCCTTATTCTCAGCATTTAACTTGCCGGCCTGCTTGAACACCCAGCATTCTCTGTTGGTGTGATCGGCTGGCTTGTCGGGAGTGCCGTGGATTTGACACGAGCGATCCAGTATGCGATCCAGACTGGACGGAGCCGGAGTATTTCTTTTAAATGGCTTTTTCTGCTGACCGGATCTAGAGCCTCTGAATCCGGCATTAACTGCCGTATCTTCGGTGTTATCGCCGTTATTGCAGCGCTTTGGTCTATTACGACGTTGCCTACCGTTAGCATCTTTGATATCCGAGGTATCCGGATTCCTCGATGTGTTGTTGCTGCGAGCCAGCCAGCTATCCTCGCCCGCGCAAAAGCGGGTCATGAGTGTCGTGAGGGCTGCCATAGATTCCGGCTTCTCCTGGCCCAGGTGGCGGGCGAGCCACTCGTCGCGGATATTATGCTTGAATGCCACTAGGGGCTCTGCATCCAGACAGTCTACAATTTGATTTTTCTTAGTCAGGAACCGTGTCCAGAATTGTCTGGCCGATTCCCCTGGCTGCTGGATTATGTGGCTCAAGTCGTCAGCATCCGGCGGCCGCACACAAGTGCCCTAGAAGTTGTCAAGAAATGCATCTTCCAGATCCTCCCAACTGCCAACATAATCTGCTAGCAAGCTATTCAGCCAATGCCGGGCTGGTCCTTTGAGTTTTAGTGGGAGGTACTTGATGGCATGTAGACCATCACCGCGAGCCATGTGGATGTGAAGGAGGAAATCTTCAATCCATACAGCGGGATCTGTTGTGCCATCGTATGATTTGATATTTACGGGTTTGAAACCCTCCGGGAATTCATGATTCATAACTTCATCAGTGAAGCATAGGGGGTGTGCGGCACCTCTGTGCCGGGCTATATCCCGATGTAGTTCGTATGAGTCTTGTCTGCTATATTCGGCCCGGCCGGATTTACTCTTGGTGTATCCGACGCGACGATCATCGTCCTGTGTGGGCGCACGTGCCCGTGTCCCGTATATTGACCTTGCGATTTTTGCCTTACTGTCCAAGATGTCTCGCAGGTCCTCTGTGTTGCCCCGGGCCTTAGTATTTTTGACTGAGTGGCGACGGGGTGCGGTCTGATCTTTAGGCTGAAACGCCTCCTTGGCTAGGCCGCGTAGTGGCCGGTCAGCCGCATCGTACACTGGTGAATGAGGTTTCAATGCTTCCTCCTCGAGGTGAGGTAGTAACCTGCGCTTTGGGTAACTCTTGGACGGGCGCTCGTGTTCATGCTCCTTGGCCGTAAGGACTTCGGTCCACCTGTCTGCTAGCAAGTCTTGATCAGCCTGAAGCTGTTGCTGTTTCTTCTTTAGGCTATTTGTCGTGGCCATAAGCCGGCGCTTGAAGCGCTCTTGCTCGACGGGGTCCTCCGGCACGATAAACTCGTCGTCACCAAGGCTCGCCTCGTCTTCGGAGAGAGGCATGTAATTGTCCTCCTCCGGTTCTCCATCTGCTGCCTGCTCTGGAGGGCTAGCTTGTTCGTCCTCTAGCTCTGCACCGTGCTGGAGGGGATTGTTGTTGTCTTCGGCGCTATCCGGAGTGTTATTATCTCCTGTGCCGGTATCACTGCTCTTGCTATGGCGGGACTTAGAGCGGCGCCGCTGACGTCGGTGCTTGGGTTGCTTCTTGGAGGGGTCATCCTTCGTTGTCTCGTCACCATTGGCTTCTTTGGGGGTGTCCACCATGTATATATCATATGATGAGGTGGCGGTCCAGTGCCCCGAGGGCGTGGATCCTGTTCGTTTCCGGCTTTGTCGTCCATACCGTCGAAGTCATCGGAGCCGAAGTCGAGCATGTCGGTTAAGTCATCGACGGTGGCTACTAAGTGGGTGGTGGGTGGGCAGCGAATTTCTTCGTCGTCCGCATCCCATTCTAGCCGGACATAGTTCGGCCAAGGTTCTCCTGACAGGGAGAGAGACCTTAATGAATTTAGCACATCTTCGAAAGGTGAGTGCTGAAAGATATCCGCGGAGGTGAACTCCATGATCGGCGCCCAGTCGGATTCGACGGGCACGGATATGAGCGGCTCGGAGTCCATGGCCGGAGATGAATCCAGTGGTTCGGCGACACGGCTCTCGTAAGGAGTGAAGTCAGTATCCGGCTCTAACGCCACTGAGAGTGCGGCCTCCATGGCGGGATCCATCCCCTCCGCTATCGGATGGCACGACTTGCTCCGGATTGATGGACGGGGTAGTTGCGGATGCGATCTCCCGAACATTGTCCGACAGCAGAGTTACGTCATGCTCGTCACGACTGTACGGTGCGTCCGACATGGGCCTGAATCCGTCGAAGATCAAGTCTCCGCGGACGTCGGCCGTGTAGTTCAAGTTTTCAAATCTGACCTGATGGCCAGGGGCGTAGCTTTCGATCTGCTCAAGATGGCCAAGCAAATTGGCCCACAATGCGAAGCCGCCGAATATGAAGATCTGTCCGAGGAGGAAAGCCTCACCCTGGACCGCATCGCTAGCGATGATCGAATGAGCCATCAAGCCTTATGATGACGACACAGAGGAACTCTCAATGAAAGCACCAATGTCGGTGTCAAAACCGGCGAATCTCGGGTAGGGGGTCCTGAACTATGCGTCTAAGGCGGATGGTAACAGGAGGCAGGGGACACGATGTTTACCCAGGTTCGGGCCCTCTTGATGGAGGTAATACCCTACATCATGCTTGATTGTTCTTGATGATATGAGTATTACAAGAGTCGATCTACCACGAGATCACAGAGGCTAAACCCTAAAAGCTAGCCTATGGTATGATTGTATGTTGTCCTACGGACTAAAACCCTCCGGTTTATATAGGCACCGGAGGGGGCTAGGGTTACACAAGATCGGTTACAAAGGAGGAGATATACATATCCATATTGCCTAGCTTGCCTTCCACGCCAAGTAGAGTCCCATCCGGACACGAGATGAAGTCTTCAATCTCGTATCTTCATAGTCCAACAGTCTGGCCAAAGGATATAGCCCGGCTGTCCGGAGACCCCCTAATCCAGGACTCCCTCACTGATGGTAATGTTACTATCTATAAAGCTCTACTTGTTGCAAAAGGTTTTCGACAAGTTCAAGGGATTGACTACGATGAGACCTTCTCACCCGTAGTGATGCTAAAGTCTGTCCGAATCATGTTAGCAATCGCCGCATTTTATGATTATGAAATTTGGCAAATGGATGTCAAAACTGCATTCCTGAATGGATTTCTGGAAGAAGAGTTGTATATGATGCAACCGGAAGGTTTTGTCGATCCAAAGGGAGCTAACAAAGTGTGCAAGCTCCAGTGATCCATTTATGGACTGGTGCAAGCCTCTCGGAGTTGGAATAAACATTTTGATAGTGTGATCAAAGCATATGGTTTTATACAGACTTTTGGAGAAGCCTGTATTTACAAGAAAGTGAGTGGGAGCTCTGTAGCATTTCTAATTTTATATGTGGATGACATATTATTGATTGGAAATGATATAGAATTTCTGGATAGCATAAAAGGATATTTGAATAAAAGTTTTTCAATGAAAGACCTCGATGAAGCTGCTTATATATTGGGCATCAAGATCTATAGAGATAGATCGAGATGCTTAATTGGACTTTCACAAAGCACATACCTTGACAAAGTTTTGAAGAAGTTCAAAATGGATCAAGCAAAGAAAGGGTTCTTGCATGTGTTACAAGGTGTGAATTTGAGTAATACTCAATGCCCGACCACTCCAGAAGATAGAGAGAAAATGAAAGATGTTCCCTATGCTTCAGCCATAGGCTCTATCATGTATGCAATGTTGTGTACCAGACCTGATGTGTGCCTTGCTATTAATTTAGCAGGGAGGTACCAAAGTAATCCAGGAGTGGATCACTAGACAGCGGTTAAGAACATTCTGAAATACCTGAAAAGGACGAAGGATATGTTTCTCGTTTATGGATGTGACAAAGAGCTCGTCGTAAATGGTTACGTCGATGCAAGCTTTGACACTGATCCGGACGATTCTAAATCGCAAACCGGATACGTATTTTTATTAAACTATGGAGCTGTCAGTTGGTGCAGTTCTAAACAAAGCGTCGTAGCGGGATCTACATGTGAAGCGGGGTACATAGCTGCTTCAGAAGCAGCAAATGAAGGAGTCTGGATGAAGGAGTTCATATCCGATCTAGGTGTCATACCTAGTGCATCAGGTCCAATGAAAATCTTTTGTGACAATACTGGTGCAATTGCTTTGGCAAAGGAATCCAGATTTCACAAGAGAACCAAGCACATCAAGAGACGCTTCAACTCCATCCGGGACCAAGTCTAGGTGGGAGACATAGAGATTTGCAAGATACATACGGATCTGAATGTTGCAGATCCGTTGACTAGGCCTCTTCCACGAGCAAACGATGATCAGCACCAAGGCTCCATGGGTGTTCGAATAATTACTGTGTAATCTAGATTATTGACTCTAGTGCAAGTGGGAGACTGAAGGAAATATGCCCTAGAGGCAATAATAAAGTTATTATCTATTTCCTTATATCATGATAAATGTTTATTATTCATGCTAGAATTGTATTAACCGGAAACATGATACATGTGTGAATACATAGACAAACAGAATGTCACTAGTATGCCTCTACTTGACTAGCTCGTTGATCAAAGATGGTTATGTTTCCTGACCATAGACAAAGAGTTATCATTTGATTAATGGGGTCACATCATTAGGAGAATGATGTGATTGACTTGACCCATTTCGTTAGCTTAGCACTTGATCGTTTAGTTTGTTGCTATTGCTTTCTTCATGACTTATACATGTTCCTATGACTATGAGATTATGCAACTCCCGTTTACCGGAGGAACACTTTGTGTGCTACCAAACGTCACAACGTAACTGGGTGATTATAAAGGTGCTCTACAGGTGTCTTCGAAGGTACTTGTTGGGTTGGCGTATTTCGAGATTAGGATTTGTCACTTCGATTGTCGGAGAGGTATCTCTGGGCTCACTCGGTAATACACATCACTTAAGCCTTGCAAGCATTGCAACTAATGAGTTGGTTGCGGGATGATGTGTTACGGAACGAGTAAAGAGACTTGCCAGTAACGATATTGAACTAGGTATTGAGATACCGACGATCGAATCTCGGGCAAGTAGCATACCGATGACAAAGGGAACAACGTATGTTGTTATGTGGTCCGACCGATAAAGATCTTCATAGAATATGCAGGAGCCAATATGAGCATCCAGGTTCTGCTATTGGTTATTGACCGGAGACGTGTCTCGGTCATGTCTATATAGTTCTCGAACCCGTAGGGTCCGCACGCTTAACATTCGTTGACGATATAGTACTATATGAGTTATGTATGTTGGTGACCGAATGTTGTTCGGAGTCCGGGATGAGATCACGGACATGACGAGGAACTCCGAAATGGTCCGGAGATAAAGTTTGATATATGGGATAATAGTGTTTGGTCACCGGAAGGGTTCCAGAATTCACCGGAAGGGGTTCCGGAAGTTTCCCGAAATGTTTGGGTACGAGAACACTTTATTTGGGCCAAAGAGGAAAGCCCACAAGGTTTTTGGAAAGGCAAAAGGAAGTTTTGCAGAGTCCAGGGGCCAGACGCCAGGGTCCCTGGCGTCTGTGTCCAGACGCCGGGAACCCTGGCGTCTGGCCTTAGAGTCCGAGAAGGACTCTTGCCTTTCAAGTGAAACCGACTTTGTGGAGGCTTTTACTCCAAGTTTCGACCCCAGGGCTCAACATATAAATAGAGGGGTAGGGCTAGAACCCAAGACATATCAAGAAGCACCAAGTCATGTGCCGGCTACCCCGTCCCCTCTAGTTTATGCTCTGTCATAGTTTTCATAGTGTTTAGGCGAAGCCCTGCGGAGATTGTTCTTCACCAACACCGTCACCATGCCGTCGTGCTGCCGGAACTCATCTACTACTTCGCCCCTCTTGCTGGATCGAGAAGGCGAGGACGTCATCGAGCTAAACGTGTGCTGAACGCGGAGGTGCCGTACGTTCGGTACTTGATTGGGACAGATCGTGAAGGTGTACGACTACATCAACCGCGTTGATAAACGCTTCCGCTTATGGTCTACGAGGGTACATAGACAACACTCTCCCCTCTCGTTGCTATGCATCACCATGATCATCTGTGTGCGTAGCAAAATTTTGAAATTACTACGTTCCCCAACATTTTCGACATTTTTTCAAGTCCTTTTTCTGTATATTGGGTGCACCTACAGCTGAGTGCACCAAGTTCCACCAAGTTACTGTTCGTACGTAAGATTAACTGCTTCTCACCATACTTCTGTTTCCAGTAAATTGAGTAGATCATCTTCAACACAGGTCTCTCTCAAAGAAGTAAAATGAAAACACATTTCATTTGTAATATAAATCTGCAGAAAATATGAACTATCGCAAAAGAACAAGAAAATGGCACTGAGCGCAGCTGATCATAAACGAGCTCAAAGATTGGATCCATATAACAAAATAAACATCTATAGTATTGTCGGTTCCACCTATCAGCTCAATTATATGAAAGATAGGGCAACAATTAACCAAGCTGGTATCCCAAAGAAAATTTAACCAAGCTGGTAGTAAAGACGATATGAACTAAAGAGTTCACGTGGAATTTTTGACCCTGTGATCTTAAGTGCACAATGAGCTGCAACTTATGCTCCAACCATGGCAATTTGATAGATCTGCTCTACATTGTTACCAATAATCGGCGAGCAGCTCAATCGTCTCCATCAACCTCGATGCAGGGCCCCTGTAAAAAGGAAGTGGTATGATCATGGTTGTTGTTGATCATAATAATCAACTAATTAACCATTTCTTGACAGACAAAGAGCGACGTGAATTGAAAGTACTATTGAATTTATAATGATTTAAAGATTGTAAATTTTGGCAGCGTGATATGTATATGGAACTTGTGTTTGAAGCCAAGTATATTGTTGAATGTGAAATTTGGCGTGCTTGTATGCGCCCTCTTGTTGAACTCTTGCCCTAATTGAATAACAAATGCGGCTTCATCAGGGGACTCAGATTCACATGGAACCTTATCAGAATGAAGATGGTTAGCACATTGAGAAATCCCTTATTAGGACTACTTATTAGGTTCATGCATCCAATTTCCATCCATGATACGTGGATCCTTTAAGTTAATATACACAACAACATGTAAATGATTGCATCCATCTTCTTCTCCTTCTAGATCGTGACATGCAGGAAATGACAACCATATAATCATAACTACATAAAGCAACATCAACTCAAATATCATTCTGCATCAAACATCACAATGATCTCCAGCCAGAATGTTTCCACTCATATCAAAACAATGAGTAACAATGAAGGGAGCCGAGGGGGGTTTGTGCTACCTACTTCATGACGGTGTCCAACTGCTGCCCTTGCAGCATCTGGATAAGGCTATGGTGGTAGCACATCAGGTAGCACACCATGAACATTTTTATGCACATAATTAACATTTTTCAAATACATGATTAACATTTCTTTAAATATGTTTTTATGTCTACTTTTTACATACACTTTATACATTTTTCGTACATCAGGAGCATTATTTTATACATGTTTAACAATGTTTTATGCATGAATTTTATATATTCTCCTCCTCTCAAGAAATAAACTAATATATTCTCACATATCATTCTCGCAAGCAGAAGAAGCTAGCATTCTTTGCACCTGCCTTGGGTCAAACATTTAAACACCGATTTTTTATTTCTTAAACACAAAGGAGAAGCACTTACTTTTGCTTGGCCAGCTTCGGCAATCCTCCCACTATCCCATTTCCTCATTAGTATCCATCATCTTTAGTCCAATTTCCTCGCACTGCAAGCAAAAAAATGCAGTGAGCGGAACGAATGCGGAAGAAAGGAAGGATGGAGAGTAGAACATAACCCTCGTGGCCGCCTGCCTGGTGAAGCGCCGGAGCAATGGAGGCCTGGTTCTATACAGTCGGTGTGGATGGCTCCGGTACATGAGATATGCCCGTGAGTGAGATACTGGAGGAAACTAAATCTTGTGCCATTATAACTGAAAATTTGATTCCATGCAAAGCTCACTCACATTCAGCTCCTAAGGTTCTTGAGACAATTCCCGTCATTAATTGTTCTCTATCAGTTTAGACATCCCTAAGAATAAGATGTTGGAGAAAACTGAACTCAAAAGAAATGTCTCAGACATGGAAGAATTTAGTTTCCTACATCTCTCAATTTCTGAGCTAAACAAGTCATATGATTTTGCTTGAACATTTCAGATTTATGATTTATGTAAAAATTATGAACTTAAATAATGCCTTGGGGACTATAAGTAATGCTGCTAGAACATTAATGACAATAACATTGTCGCAAATGATAATCCAATCGTCTCGCATACTGTATTTTGCATCTACAGGACCTAGCTAAGTCAACCTTCGTTAATAACTTGGTCCTAAATACCAAGCCTCACTCAATTACGTTAGTGTGAAACATCCAATTGTCCAATAGATAAAAAAGCTACATACATCCTTCAGTCCTTATACCAATCAGCATCGAGCAAACACTACCATCCATACATACAGACCTAAAATCAAAAGAAAGTCTGAGAACATAGAACAACCCTTCATGCAAAATCGAAATTTTGGTTCAGGAAGCGGGCGTTCTGCTTATCCATGTGCTCTCTCCAACTCTCCCATGATAACCAGTGCCAACAACAACAAAAGGAATCAAGCAACTATCAAAGGGTACATACATCAAGCAAAAAAGGAGTGCTTACTTGGATTAATGGCAAGGTTATGCAGACAAAAGCAGCGATTATTGTGCCCCATAGTTGCTGTAATCCAGATCGGAAATGAGATCTTCGGGCAGAGAAAGGCACTCCAGGTAGTTACTGTTGGCTACTCGGTGGTATGGCAACCAATGCGACATGCTGCCACCGGCCAGACATGGGGAGGTGCGTACTCGGTAGCAAGAGCCCAGTGCCGTCAGCTTCTTTGAGAAGATGGAGGACTGGCGGCTTCTTTGATAAGATGGAAGTGGCCGGGCAGCCGGAGGCGATCGGCGACGCTGACCATGGAGACGGGATCCGGCGTCGGCGGTTGCTAGGTGTAAGTGAGTCAGCGAGGTGAGGCAGCATGGTGGGGGGATTCAGGAGGTAGCCGGAGGCGAGGATAGGGCGTCGTTCGAGGGATGGTAGCGGGGGTGTCATGCTCGTGCGAGCGAGATGGTGCAGTGGTCGCGTGCGACAGGAAGGGTGGCGGCCGAGGGACAAACTTGGACTCTTCGGCCTCATCGCCCTCGCATAGCCTCTCAATACTCGGGGTCGCGCTCGTCGTCGACGCTGGCGGATGGCGGCGGAGGTGGCTCCATGTGCAAGATGGCCATGGCACCGACAACGATGGGGTGAGCTCCGTCCCGGGATAAGCTAGATAGACGCTGACCAACACCGACATGTGTGAGTGGGGCAGCGGGTGTCGCGCTGGCGGGGTGCAGGGAAGGGTCGAAAACTATGACGAAAGATCAGCGGCCGGGAGGATGCGAGCCTGTTGGTGTTGCAGGGATGCGGAACCGCTAGAGAATGGGAAAAGATATTGTGTGGTCTGGCAGTAGACATGGAGGATGGGAGGCGCCGTGAAGTCTGGCAGGGAATGCGTGCGACGCTCCTTTTACAAAGTGCGCCGCGTCATGTGCAATCAAATCAGAGACCACGATCAAGTCCTATCTGTCTAGGATATCTTCCGTATAGAAACACGGTAGGTTGAACGGCGATTTTTTGGGATTGATAGGAACAAACGAGACAAATTGTCACCACATACTCTATTTAATTGTTAGGAAAGTACGGATCGTTTCGTTAGGGAAGTTGAGATTTGGAATTAATTACCCGAAAACTGGATTTTATTGTTTAGTAACGTGCTATTCGTTCCTGTCGGTTTGTAAAGTGGCTAGTTAGGAAAGGTGAAAATGTTAGGAAAGTTTTTATTGGTAACGTGCTATCGGTTCCTGCCCGTTTATAACGTGTCTAGTTAGGAAACTTTGAAAAAGTTAGGGAAGTTTTTATTGTGAGGGTAAAAAAATCAACGTGAGGAGATATGGTGGTGGGATGTGAGACAAAGATAAACCGGACGAAAATAAACCATGGTACTATTCAACCAACTGAGACATTAGGAGTAGAGATTATCACTGTGTCTGGTCAGGCGATAATGGATACCGTAATACCGAGTGGCGCCAACGTGTATCTCTCCATCGCCGGAGGAGCAAAACCAGTCTTGAACTATCGAGCACCATGACATGCTTTTTTGGTATACCTGTAAGTTACTTTTACTAGCTAATTGTCCATGTGTTGCAATGGGACATACATATTCTAGTGATTCAATATCAACCTTGTCTGACATATATCTTACACCCATCTTATTTATGTTTTGGTAGGAATTAATTTGATTTGAGTATGGTAAGGGAATAGTAAGGAATGTTTTGATTTAGCTGAGATCTTGGTAAGATTTGATTTTGTTTGGGTATGGGTAGGAGAAAGCAAGATTTTTTTTTGATTTAATTGAGATTTTCATAAGATTTGATTTAATTTGATTGAGTTAATGCAGGACGTAATTTTAGGAAATTACTGGTTCCATATAGATTATTCCAAGTTACTTTATTTATGTTATTTTCTTTGTGCGACATTGGTTGAAATTATCAAAAAATCAACAGAAAATCCGAGGGGCGTAAGGAGAAAAAACCGGCGAAGGGAGTGAGGCAAACCTACCAGCTCCACTTTAATAGTAGAGACTAGCTAATTGATCGTGTGTTGCAACAGGGGCATACATATTCTAATGGTCCAACACCATTGTGCCCGACACATACCATATACCCACCATATTATAGATTTTGGTAAGATTTGATTTGATTTGAGTATGGATAGCGGAAGGCGAGGAAGGTTTTCATTTAGTTGAGATTTTGTAAGATTTGATTTGATTTCGCTATGAGTTGGGAAAAAAGAAAAAATTTGATTTAGTTGAGATTTTGATAAGATTTGATTTGATTTGGGTATGGTAAAGGACCGCAATTAAAGTTTTGATTTTGTTGAGGTTTTGGTAAGATGTAATTTGATTTGATTGAGTTAATGCAAAACATGTGGGAGGGGTGGCATACAGAAGGGAAAACAAATAGGAGAGAGGCAAGGGTGAAGGTGAACGTACAAAGACCAACTCCCCTTTAGTAGTAACGATGACCATCTAATTAAGGTGTGACGTTTGGCAACCCCAAAACAACCATCTTGTCTAATGATGTGAGTAAACGTTAACACTCTGTTCAAAATACCGACAACTAATTAGACGATGTGATCGCGCAGTATTTCATAAGTTGGTTCTATTCAACAACATCGTTTCTCTAACAGTGTGGTCTCATTATTACGGGCATCCTTGTTACTTCCACTATGCCATTCATCGGAAAAAGATGATGATCATCAATACATTAGTTAGTACTAGAGGTGAGAGTAGGGATTTGTTTTGTTTTTATGTTTTTCACACATGCAACTGAGTTTTCCTGTGAATCTTAGGATGGAGTCTTGATGAGCATGTGCCGAAGAAGAAAGATGTGACGACTAGCGAACATGAAAGTGAAACTTGTAAGAGCAATAGGTTAAAGTGACTAAAGCAATGTGGGCTAACAGAGGTATCTCAAATATCTGAAATGGAAGAAGACGAGGAAGATGAACTCCTCCCTTGCTCGACATTGATGAACTTTCCCACATTGAGCTATATGATTGTTAATTTGGTACTGCCATTGCCATTTGTTAGTAGTTAAGACGAACTGATGAACCGTCATTTGTTAGTAGCTAGGATTGAAATGATATTAGTTTGGTACTGCCTATCTATGTAATACGGTAAGATCACTGCCCGCGAGAAGGGATGACCAAAACATTCACCCTGGAGCAACCTAACATCGTGTAATTGCATCTTCACAACCATAATGCCCAGTGCTGTCAACCAAGCACCATAGACGAAACAATCTCGTGATGCTGTAGAGTTAGCCAAATAAAAATGCAGAATAGAGTCTGCATTATCTGAGTCAGTCGGGCTCAATCGGACGGAAAGTAAAGGCAAAAGGAAGCAAAAATGGTTGCAGGAAACCAAAACACTGGTATTTACGCCCAGCGGGTTGCTCCCGGGCCAAGAATGCGAATATCTACCAAAGTCGAAGCAACCCACCATTTCATCTAAATAAATAAAATCCTAAAATAAAAAAGAAAAGTATGACCAACCCACCCGGCTGGCTGCTGGGCCACAGCACATCGGGGGTAGTTAGTTATAGAGAGAGGAACACACACACACAGAGAAAGAGGCGTATGCAAAAGGCCGATGCGGCGTCCATGAGAGAGAGAGAGAGCCGGATAGAGATAGAGACGGGGACGACGGTGCGGGGCCCACGGGTCAGCAGCCCCGCTCTATTTAAGGACCCCGTTCGGTGTTTTCCTGAGATCATTCACTCATCAAACGCGACGCACAGAGACAGAGGGAGAGGGTCCGCTGTACTTGCATCCTTCCCTGCCCCCTTCCCCTCCTCCCCTCCAAGTCCAGAAATCCGTTCCCCTCTCCCCCTCTCGTCTGCACCCGAGACGCTCCTCTAGATCAGTTCCCCCTCGGTGCGGTTACCTCTCGCCGGAAGCCAAGCCACCATGGTGTCGCCGGACGCTATCCGCACCGTCATCGGCGTCATAGGTGCGTGCCTCCCCGTCGCCCCACGCCCCCCGCCTCTGTACCGCATACGCATGTGCGCCTGCACTGCAGCGAAAACCATGTGGCAGCGGCGCCACACGGGTCGTACGGTGGGGGTGCTGCTGTTGCCTCCTGATGCTCTTTTTGTTTCTCGCCGCTTTGCGCGTGTCCTCTTCACGAACTTTTGCTCCCTTCTATTGCAAGCGAGCATCACGCGCCGGCTTCCCTAGAGCGGCCCGATTCGTCATTTGTTCGGCGGTTCCTCCTTTGTGTTTGTTTGTTCAGCGTCCGAGATCTACTTCTGATGTTGCTTTTTTTGGGATTGTTTGGTGTCTCCCTTGCAGGCAATGGAACCGCCTTGGTGCTCTTCCTATCCCCAGTGTAAGCACCGACTAAAACCATAAGTCTATCTTCATTTAATTCGCCGGATACAAATGGATTCCGGAATTAATTGTGCTGAGCAAAGAGCGAGAATTACATGACACAAATTCGTGAGAATGCGTAGATCGGCACCGCGATAATTTTGTACTATTCCTTTTTCTGATCGAAATAGTTTGGATATCTCTTCCAAAAAATGCCTGACCAGTGAAAATACTTGCCAACTGCGAATTCCTTGCAGGCCGACGTTCATCAGTATCTGGAAAAAGAAGACGGTGGAGCAGTACTCGGCGGTGCCGTACCTGGCGACGCTGCTGAACTGCATGATGTGGGTGCTCTACGGGCTCCCGCTGGTGCACCCGCACAGCATGCTCGTCATCACCATCAACGGCACCGGCATGCTCATCGAGCTCACCTACATCGCGCTCTTCCTCACCTTCTCCGTCGGCGCCGCCCGCCGCCGAGTCCTCCTCCTGCTGGTCGCCGAGGTCGCCTTCGTCGCCGGGGTCGCCGCGCTCGTCCTCTCCCTCGCCCACACCCACGACCGCAGGTCCATGGTCGTCGGCATCCTCTGCGTCCTCTTCGGCACCGGCATGTACGCCGCGCCGCTCTCCGTCATGGTACGCGTCGCCATCACTCCCACGGTCTCACCTACAAACTAGTACAGTATTGGAGTGAGATTTGGTGGTGGTATTTTAATGATTGATTTCAGTGTTACACTAGTACCGGTAGGTGAGGAAATGATTAATTAACCGCTCTTCGAATGAGAATAACCATAGGAAAAGAACGCTGGATTAATCTATACTAATTTGATTGACCAACGTCTGCTCTGGCCTCTGGGTACGTTCTGGGTGGAGAATAGAATACGCGAGTACACGCATGCGTAATCCTGTCGTTTTCTCTCTATCTAGCAGTAGCTGTATTCTTTTCGGTTACCTCGCTATCTACTTTGAACAGCGCAAATATTCTTTTCTCAAGAAAAAATATAATGTATTACGTACATGCAGTGTTTCCAATTATGGCGTCAAATCAACTCCTGTTCCTTTGCTGTCAAAAGAGAGAGGAAAAACTCATGTTCTTTTGCTGTCAGAAAGGAAAAAACTCATGTTCTTTTTGTTCATCCTTCACTTTTTGATCCGACTGTAGTCAACAACTTGTGCCCGCTTGCACTTTTCGTTAAAATTGATCATAGCTTCTTTTTTTTTTCCTGTTCTTTTATGCACTTACTTTTAGCCCTCCCATCTCAAACAAAACAAAAGTTGTGTCATCTCCCATGCCGTCGCTTCCTTGGTAGTTTTTGTGCTTCATAACCTGGTTAATACGTGTAGAGGGAAGTTGTTTCCGTTTTACTACCTGTTCTTTGGATGAATTGTGCAGCACAAACAAACAATTGTCTGTAAAATGAATGAATTTTCTTTTGTATTGTTCATCATCATCATCATGTTGATTCTTTCCGTGTCCGTGTTTCAGAAAATGGTGATCCAGACCAAGAGCGTGGAGTACATGCCCCTGTTCCTGTCCGTGGCCTCGCTCGTCAATGGCATCTGCTGGACTGCCTACGCCCTCATCAAGTTCGACCTCTACATCACCGTAAGCCTTCTAAACTTTCACACACAGTAATACTAGTAACCATTAGCTAGCAGTATACTGATTGCTGGTGTGAGATGAGGATGGCTTCCACTTGAGCGCGCTTGCTACCCTGAGTAGCCAGCACAGAACCTGGGCAATGCCCGTCTAATTAAAGTAAGCAGCGCCGGAAGTAAACATGGGTGACTTGCTAAGTTCTGCCAAGGCAAGTGGATGATGGCAGGGCCGGGTGTATAAATTTAGGAGGTGCATCTGATCTGGTTAGGTACCAAACCATATTTGGATTGGTTCAGGCGAACCACCCAACCCAAATGAATGCAGCCTTGCAACTAGGACGATGTTGAGCTTGCCTTCTCACAACAAGTTGCGTGCACCCCCCGCGGACACAAGTAACCGGGGCCCTTTCTTTGCTTCCCTGCGATCTGCATGCACGTTCATGGGACTAGCTACGGTGTACATGCACGTTTTTGTGCTGGGAGGGCCGTTTTCATCTTTCATTTGGGCAAAGATAAGATTGGGTTGCTGGCTAGCTAGCGTCGTTATTAGTAGGACCAAGCCTCCATGGGCCATCTAGCAGCATGCAGTTTTTAGGCTGGCCACGGGCGCGTCCGATGGGCCGGAATATCGGACCAGGCGGCGGCGTTGCTTTCAAGCCTCGGGTCCTACTTTTGCACGGTGGCATGGCTCGGCGGACATCGTCGTGAGACCAAAAGGTCAAGCCAGTGTCGTCACGACTGGCCTTGCGGACCGGATCGTCTCCGTTGTCGGTTACCTGTTCGGACTTGGAATTGTCACACTAACAGCACACACCTGTCCGCCTGTCCCACTCCGATGAATAATTACTGTTGGCGTCAGCTGTGTGTCGGGATGGCAAAAACATGTTTTTTTCGTTGAAATTCCAAGAGAAAAAAAACAGGTTTTCGTTCAAAGGGAGGTCGTGTTGTCAACTGGAGGCGTCAAATCGGGGGGGCTCAGCCGCTGATCCCGACCTGTGAGGTGTAGCTTGTGCGGTGTGTATGGCACGAGAGGAAGACGGCGAGGTAGATACTGCCACCGCCCACGTCCGCATTGGCATCGCACTGCGTTCACCTCCCAATCAATGCGTGTGGCCTTTGGGATCTATCCGTCCGCTCCTGACCGCTGATGCACGGTCGGTCGGTGGTACACCACAACACAAGGTTACGTCATGTGCTATTCTAGTTGCCCTTTGTCCGCGGCCACGGCATGCAACGCATCACCTACTGTGCTGACGGCTGACCCTTGGCTCAGACTATAACACATTTCTTTCTTGGATTATGATTTGTTTTTCTGGTTACAAACTTGTGTTCTCCGTTACTCTCGGCTGTGGGTTAAATTGGTATTCTTTGCTGTTGGATGCAGATCCCCAACGGGCTGGGCGTGATGTTCGCTGTGGGGCAGATCATCCTGTACGCCATCTACTACAAGTCGACGCAGCAGATCCTGGAGGCCCGCAAGCGCAAGGCCGACCAGGTGCCCATGACCGAGGTCGTCGTCGACGGCAAGAGCGGCAGCGCCACCAACTCAGGCGCCGCCAACGGCCACTACTAGAAGCAATACCACTATTAACTCCCGATTGAAGCGCCTTCATAAATCGTCACCTTAGCTAATTCTCCCATGAATCATGTACGTACGCTGTGTGCCCAGGGCCCCTGTGCACCACTGTCGCGTCTTCTTGTGCGCTCTACCACCCTTGAAGATTTGTTTCGTCTTGTCTCCATTATGCCTAGTACTGCGTACGGCCGCTACTGTCAATCAGACGGCTAACCGCGACCCTGGTTGGCGGATCATTGGTGTTCTTGGTTTTCTGGAAGAACTATGACAGTCCAAAGGGGACGGCGTGTTGAGTTTTTCTTATACATGTTGTTGTTATGCTACTGCTGTTTCTGTTTTTGTTTTGGCCGGGAAGGCGGGAATACTACTACTGTTTTGTTGTTGCAGTTGTCTATCTCTATCAATCTGATTTACTCAGAGGGGTGCAACCGTGCAAGCACGGCACGAGTCCGCGTGAACCCGTATGCAAGCATAGTAAAAGTCGACCTAGGATTGACTTTCACTTTAGTACATGCATGTGGGTTCACAGGATGCCCGCCTGGATCCTTAGTTTGTAAAATAACAGTGTGCTAAATGTACCCAATCTGAGGGGCCGACGTGCATGATTTCACAATTTATGTTCAGAGAAGCTAAATAAATCAATTGTGGAACGAAACCACCATAACCATGAACTTGTGGCACCCGAATTTGATTGTGGAGGAACACTGAGCTTCCACACAGCGTTAGGGCATCTCCAACGTGATCTCCAAAACGGACATCATATTTGTTTGTGGAATCAGTCTTTATGCAAAACGGACACCGGATTCTATACTTTGATGATGAAATCAGTCTTTATGCAAAACCATTAGCTTATAGACTCCCAAGGCATTTTGGACTTGGCCAAAACTCGAACCAAGAACACTATTAGCTTTTGCGCATCGTGAATTTCTCTACTCGAAAATTCCGAGTACTTATTAGGACATTGGCTTTCGAGAAAAATTTCATGAGATTGACCAAATTCCGATGGATTTTATTTTTTCCAAAGAGAAGAAACAAGCACTCCCTCGCGTCGCCCCCGCCCTGGGCGACTCGGGGGCCTCCAACCCTTGCGCACCGCCGCCGCCCTCTCCTTCTTCCCTCCTCGCGCCGCCGCCGGGTGACGCCGCCGGATGAAACCCGCGTGGCAGACGGCGGCAGCGGGGGGACTCCCTCTCCCAACTCCCCTTCTTCCGCGGGCGGCGGATCTAGGCAGCAGGCGGCGGTGTCCTGCGGCGGCAGGCCTCGGCGAGCGGTGGCGGGGCGCGGAGCACGCGGCGGCGAGCCTCGGCAGGCGGTGACGACTGCGCGCGGGGCTGACTTCGGGGCAGCGGCGCGGGCTTGGATCCATCGCGGATCTGACCTGTGGGCGCGGCCTCGGCCTTCCCTACTCGGTCGGTGGGTCTCGGTGGGGGGCTTCTCCGTGCTGAGATCTGGCAAGCGGGATCATCCAGATCTCGGCAAGGACGGCGGCGACCCGTGCACGAGAGATGGAGATCTTCGATCAGATCTGGGTGAAAACCTACTATTGGCTATTGCCAAGGCCGGCGATGGCGACGTTGTCTGCGTCGTTCCCTTCCTGAAGGCGTCGCCGTGGAGATGTTCAAGGCCACTCTCTGCTACCTCCGGAGGAAACCCTAGATCAGTAGATCGGATGACGGCGGCTCTCTGGTGTCGTTTCCCCCCTGGGGGCGTCATTCTTGGAGGTGCACACGGACTCGAGAGACTAGAGGACGGCGACTTTGGTGGAGCGGTGCTTCATCTTACACATTGATGGTGGCAGATCTCGACGGCATGGTGCTGTGGAGACTCGGCGTCTGATGCGCGGAGATGGACTCGTGCAGGAGGAGGAAGCTGTCTGGCGTCATGGGGGCGTCGATGGCAGAGTGGCCAGACAAGGTAGAAGCTTCAATATGATCTGAAGACGGACCTGTGGAAGATGGCGGCGACGACACACGAGTGCGTCTGACCGGATTATGCCCCAGACCCGGTATGTGGCTCGGCTGGGGCTTCCGGCTTTATATGTTAGGCTTAGGTGAGTGGTTTGGTTAGTGGCCCAGCTAGCACCCCTTCATCATATGGATAAAAGTAATGGCATATGTTGCCAAGATGATGGATTCAGGTATATTGTTTGTAATACTTTGTAAGGTCCTTGAGAATAATCAATAAAGTGGCCGTATGCATCTCCCAGATGCAGAGGCCGGAGATCATCCTCCTTTTCTAAAAAAAATGAAAAGATGCACACAATCTTCTTTATTAAATTATTCAACAAAGGTCTGATAAAAACATATATCAAACAATCCGAAGTCACAATGTCACACCTACAAACTCGACAATGGGGATGCCATTGCAACGCCCTACTAGCTATATCTAGGGTCATCACCGAGTCGCCCGCATGGCGTACTCGGAGCACACATCCAGTTCAGCAGACTGCATCACATGCACATGCTTCAGAAACCACTGCCACCATCGAATTGTTGACCCGTCTTCAAAGCCGAGATTCACATGATCCTTGTCAGACCAGTTGTCAACGCCATCACGACGTCAAACCGGTGGACGGTGATCTTCGGTAATGACCAATAACTTTTGGGCTCCATGAGTTTTGACTTAGCCAAATTGCACAAGTGGACACCGGTCTTCTAGGAGGCTCGTGGGCACCAAACTTCTAGAAGGCTGGTTGGTATCTGGTTTTTGTGCTTTTTTCTTGCAAATGAAGATTTGACATGTCCCTCTTGTCTGAAGAAGACAGCCTGAGCATCAGTAAGTTTTTCAATCATCAAGCCAATATGGTGACGCATGAGATTGGGAAATTTTCGTTTTGTAATAGGTTGGATGATGTTTTTCTTAATAGTGTTTCGCCCTGTATGGTGTATTTGTAGAAACCTTTTAATTAATTAGTAATTGCGTATGTGAAATGCATGTTAATATTAGAGAGAAAATTAATTGTATGTTAATATCAGGTAGGATATCAATTACTCTCTCTGTCCAAAAATACTTGTCATCAAAATGGAAAAAAAGGATGTATTTAGAAGTAAAATACATCTAGATACATCCCCTTTTATTCACCTGATGACAAGTATTTCTGGACGGAGAAACTAATACACATTAATTATATAAGTAGCAGAGCCATTGATATTTGATATGATATTAATTGTGCGTTAAACATATTGAGCGCTCCTCATTGAAACAATCTAGGTCGTTGGATTGACATGATTTGACGGTCGAGATTAATTGCATATGGCTTTTGGGTTTTTTTATATTGGTATATATAGATATATAGATTACTATACGGGGAGGGTTTTTTGTAAAAGAAAAGTTCACCACAACATTTCCTTCACTCCATTGGCCCACACACCACCATTATGGTCATGCACTGCCTCTTTCTTTTGCGGGAAATCGTCATGCACTGCCTCACCGGTGATTTTGTCCGAGGAGATCATGACAGCTCGGCTAGTAGAACTTTTCAAGGGAGACCGTGATGTGTTGTGTTCAGTTACCGTATTTCAACTCTTGTTCCAACTTTGCCCGACCGAATTAATCTGTGAGGTCGAAATGGTCAATTGGTCTTTTTTTTAATTTAAAACAATACTTTATTCATTTGAAATAATCGGTACATCATTTGTAAGGATCGTTACAATTTCATTGATAGGCTCCTTAAACCAATTCGAAGTCACATAAAATCTAGCTAATCTAGCGAGTTCATGAGCTACTTTGTTTGCCTCTCTATTACAATGTTCAAATCTAGTTACGACAAAGTCACATGCATAGTGAAAACAGTCGTCAAAGATTGTCGCCGCCGCACCCGTTGGTTGTCCTCCATCTTGCATGGTCTCAATCACCTCCATATTGTCTGAGTTGATGATTAGGCGGTTATATCCCGCCCTTTGTGCCAAAGTTAAGCCAAATTTCAGGGCTAAAGCTTCTGTCATCAGAACATCCGTACAATATTTGATTTTTTTATTTCCTCCCGCAATAGACCTATTTTTGTCATCTCTCAAGACTACCCCCATTGTCCACGTTAGCATGTCATGATCAAAAGACGCGTCAACATTTAGTTTTACGAAGGCCCTAGGAGGGCAGTACCAACCACCCTCTCTTATGGACGCTCTTGGAGATGAAGCATTCACAAAATTTGCTGCAAGGGCCGTGATCCCCATTGATAAATGAGTTGCATTCTAAGTTAATTCCTTATGCACTATGTATTTTGTCACCATGAGGAGACAATAAAACATTTATTCTTTCAATACAAATTGGCTCGTTCTATATGGTCAGTCATCCAAATAGCTTCTAGCTTGTATCCTCCCTGTAGTGTTGCTAATGTACTTGGCAACTGGTTACATGGGATTGATCACAGGTTTAGAACTCTTCTCAGGATGGGAGCGCTTGCGTTATTTGGTCGCTTTGGCTATGTAGAAATGATAAGGTTTTTAACGATAAAAGTACTTCTCTGTTGCAGGTTATCTACAGATGTATCGGGACTCTTAGTTTATGGTCCTATCTATAACGCGTGGAGAATCGAGGCTTGTTTACGGAGGTGTGTACACGATTGGAGGCTACGGCGAGGGATACTTTTACCCAACATGGGTGGCAGCATGATCTAAGGATTGACCCCCCCTCCACATTAGGCGTTATACGGACTCTACATGTTTCGTTGTAATTCGCCATTTTATTTTTATTTTGTGTGAGAGGATCTTATTTGGCTGTGTGCATCTTAGTTATGCAGAGGCCGGGTGTAATGCTTAAAATCTTTTAAGTAATAAAGCGCCCTTTTTTGAAAAAAATGCACCAATTTCCGTCTTTCCTACCATAAATACCAAGCTGATATAACTATCATTTCTCGTACATTTTGGAAACCCGTGATTCTCAAATCTTGATCTAGGAGAAGTAAAAGATATTCCAATATCGCCTCTCCAGCACGATCAACCTCGCAGGCTTTGTTAATAATCTCGTCCATCCCAAGCTTCTTCCAAACCTCCCTTGCTTTACTACATAGGAACAACATGTGTTTCGTGTCTTCTAGACCCTGAGAGCAAGTAGGGCATATGAGCGAGACCTTCATGTGTCTATTGGCAAGTGTTACTCGACATGGGAGGGTACCATGTAAAGTACGCCATATAATTTTTTTGTCTTTTGTCGGGCAAGCTAACTTCCATATCTGACACCATATAGGGTTAGGGGTAGTTCATCCCATCCCAATAGAATATGTTAGTTTGCTTCCATACTGATAATTCCACTCCGCATAATAAGCAGATCGTACCGAAAACAACCCACTTTTTGTATTACTCCAGGCAATGAAATCTGCCATATCATGTTGCGGAAGTGGGATTGAAAGAATACGTTGTACATCAATGGGCCACATAGTTTGTCTAATCAGGTCCTCATCCCATTTACTGGAGACAGTGTCAATCAAGTCAACCACTTTTGATAACAATTGTCCCCCCTTAGGGGTCACAACTTTCCTGATGACACAATTTGGGATCCAGGTATCTTCCCAGATATTGATATTTTTTTCCATTTCCCACTCGCCAAATATAGCCACGTTTCAGAGTGCTAATGCCCGCCATAATGCTTTGCCAGGTGAAAGAAGCTTCATGCTTTGGCTTGAAATTCAGCAAATCACCATCAGGGTAATACTTTGCTCTTAGAATAGTGGCACACAGTGAGTCAGTGTTATCAAGTAGACGCCATGCCTGCTTAGCGAGTAAAGCCAGATTGAAACAGTGAATATCACGGAATCTCATTCCTCCATGGTTCTTTGGTACACACATTTTCCACCAGGCCATTCAGTGCATCCTCCTCTGGTTCTCCTCATCACCCCACTAGAAATGCGCTAGCGCGTCATTGATTCCTTTACAGATTTTTTTAGGAATTTTAAAGATCGACATTGCATAGGTAGGTATGGCTTGGATCACAGCCTTAAGCAGGATCTCCTTCCCCCCGGCAGATAGAAGTTTTTCCTTCCAACCATTGATTTTCTTAATGATACATTCAATAAGGAACATAAAACAGTCTGTTTTATTAACCCCACATTTGCTGGCAGACCCAAATATTTATCATTCAGAGCCTCTGTCATTATATTCAAAGTTGTAACAATTGTTCTCTGATCTCTACCTCTGTATTAGGGCGAAAATACTGAATTTTTCCACGCTAATCAGCTGTCCCGACGCCGCACAATATAAATCTAGTGCTGATTTCAGAGCCACCGCATTCTGTTGGTTGGCTTTCATCCGCAAAGATGGTCAATTGGTCATGGTCGTGGTCATTTGTCCCTTTTTTATGACGAGGGGTGTGGTCGTCGCCAATTGGTACCGTATTTTCACGAAGCCGGGGCGTTTCGGCCCATCCAATGAATGTAATTGGGCTTTGATTTCTTTGGTTTCCTGGCCTTAACCTGCTTATAACAGGAGCCCCGAGCCCTGTTATACTCTCTGTCATGCCTATTCCAATAAGCCCAAGATGGCCTAATATTGGCCCGACCATAGCATCTGCTCCAGCCGCGGCGACGGCTTAGACTCAAAAACAAAAAACACGGCGACGATTACCTCTTCTTCCTGATCGGCTACCCCGCGACGGGGAGGCTCCCGTGCTACTCTTCTCCTCGCCTCGACCTGCCGCGGCTGCCCAACTCCTTTCCTTTCTCCACCGCCAGTACGCGACGACGAATTCTCATCTTCCATTGGTGCTCCGCTGTGTATACGAGTACAATACTTATCATATTTGATTCCAAAAATGTTTCAAAGACCTTTTTTTGCAATTACTAAATTATTTTGCGTATATAGGGTTGGCTGGCAGCCTGGCACCCGGTGCACCAAGTCCCCTTCCCTACAACATTGCAGTAGATTGTCTGGATGAAGAAAAATTGTGCCATCGTGTTTTTTTGACCCCCAACTGTAGGAATTTGTTCCCACCGAATTTTTATTTTTTTATAAAATATATAAATGTACAGGTAAGGAAAAGAAAATCTATCTATCTATGTAGCTATACAGGAAAAGAACTGTAAAAAGCCAAGCAAGGGAGGGTGAGAGCAGCATCCAAACAAGGCGCTTAGAAAGCAAAACTTATCTCCTCCCTCAAAGGCCACCTGCCTATCTGAAAGACTGCACCCATCGATATGAAATTTTGGAGCCTTTGCCCATGAAAAAATCAATTTGCACCATGAATTGAAGGATCACATTGTCATTAACATGACACCTTGCTAAAACCCACTTACTACTGAAACAGCTTAGAGAGCTACTCCCTCCGTCCCACAATGTAATGTAACATGTTTTTTGACACTACGGGACGGAGGGAGTATATATGTTTGAGCAAGGGCAGCGTCGCCTGGTACTTTTGTTCAGGACGATGGTTGTACCCATGCTGCTAAAAATGAAGCCTCTAAACAAGCACTCAACAAATCTCAAAGAACTGCACAAAATTCAAGGCCATGACAGAGTATATCCAGACAATCTTTTCTTTCAACCAAATACAACTTTTACCAGGACATTGTGAAGGCAGAGTAATCGAGTACCTACCCGGTGACTCAGGTTCACGACACAGCAATGCCCTTCCATCTGTAAGGCTACAAGAGATTGACTGCTGCTCCCATTTTAGAGAAACCAAGCAGCCGCAGGTTAGACTAAAATTTGGACTTCTCATCATACATATAGTTTTCAAACGAAACTGAACACAAATTGAGCTGGCAAAATAGCTTGCTTCTGATAAATCTGTGACGCTCCACCGATGCAGCTTGACTTTAATTAGTTCCAGCTGCTGAGCGCCGCTGCCAGGCCCGTTTGAGCATCTACCGCACGACGCAGATCTTCGAGGAAGTTCATCTATACTTCCAGTCATTACAGGAGAGCAATCAGCGTATAGAAAGAAAAAAAGGCGTAAGAGGAAAACCAAAATAACAACAATAATTTGTTGGTTTAGTTCATACCTGATGAGGAAGCTTCATGTGACCTTGACCCCATGACGATCCGCCAGATCCAGCGTACATCACTGGTTTATCTGCTCAACCATTGAGATAACATAGTTAGCAACTTAGCATTATTATAGGAGGGCACTCTGCTTTGTTGTTTGAGATTGGCAGCATTGACATGAGGTTAAGGTAGTATAGCTGAATATGATCTTTATGAGACATCTATTATTCATAAAAACGTTTGAAGTGCACAGCAGCATGCACTATCCTAGTGACACTGATAGGTCCACATGATCCTAAGAACATTTTTGTCTTTCCCCTTGACTGTGCCACTACTGCTACCAACACTTCAGATTCACGTGCATTCTTTCTTGTCAATGATTAAAGGCTAACAAAATTACACATTAAAAGGCCGTTAGAGCATCTTTGATCCTTATTTCTAAAATTTGGGTCATACACCAATTACTTGTGCTTAGAACTCCATCCAAAATTCACTCTTATCAATGCAGTAAATCTCCCCCATATGTGTTGCCTGAAGTTGCTAGACGCAAGAATCTTAGGGAAATTGAACATTTCATGTTAACATTTTTTACCATAGCACCACCAGGAGGGTTAGAACAGGACAGCGAATGTCAAAAGATCAGGCTAGCAAAATATACACATGACTAGCTGATATGATTCTTCAGACTTGCTGCTAGGATACCGTTACATTATGGTTATGCAGACTAGATATGATGTGCTATAGTCCAATTTGCATCATTAATTTTCACTTTCAGGAAAGTTTAAACTGGACCAGCTACTGTAAAACCGCTTATTCAACACTCGTCGAAACTAGCACAATTTTCACCCTAGCCATGCTTGCTTATGTGAAATCCAACAGGGTTTGATTCGCCAAGTCAGTAAGCCAATGAACCATGTCAACAAGACACCTCACACTTTAATGTACTAGCATGATGCTGACTGGGATACAACAGAAGCAATCGACATATCAAAACTGCTTTTAAAATGAAAATCAATGGGTGATGTGTACCAGAGTACCAGTCCTTGTTAAGGGGATTAAATAGCTTGCACTGCAGTCCAATATAGACTTACCTGATAGTAGAGGGAGCTAATTTGACTTTTTGTACTCCCTCCGTCCCAAAATAAGTGACTCGACTTTGTACTAAAGCTAGTATAAAGTTGAATCACTTATTTTGGGACGGAGGGAGTATGTGGTAACATCGTAAGAATGTAACCATCAAGTTGGTATAGCATGAACCAACACACAAGAACCAATTAAACTGCCAATAGATGAAAGCTAATTCGAATTTCAAATTGTGTGTGGTGGTTCTTGAATATTAAGGAGCTATGCTTGCTTTAACACCTCCAATGGAGCAACGTGAAACTAATTGCAATATGTGTGCTCACCAGGGGAATCATTTGGGTCATTATACATGTTCATTGCAGCAGCCCAACCTACAGAGAAACAGTATGGAGGGTTATTATCACAAGGTGAAATGTAGCAAAATAAGTTAATGCAGATTTAGTACAACAGCTGCAGCTTGTAGGATGAAATAACAGTGCGTGTCTGAGAAGACCAGACCGTAAGTAATTAAACTTGCCTAAGCTCTGGTGATTTGTAAGTGCAATTGTCATAAAACGAACAGTTGAGCATATGATTAATAAAGGAAAAGAAGAGATCACATTATCAGCAATAGGTATCCAAGCTGGATCATTGGATGTTCTTACAACCAAGACTAACAAGTATATAATTGGAAATAAAGTGCAAAAGGTGTTCCATGCTTACACATTGTAATTTGAGTAAGTGGATATTGAATTGTTAGCATGCATAAGCTCAAAACAGAAATAGACCACACACACTTTCTTATCATGTTATTGTAGATTTTATGTGACACGGCAATAATATGTAGCAACTTTCAGTATTCAAAAGAAAATAACTTCTAGACAGATATTCTACAAGCCACTGAAAGGGCAGTATGGGCATGCAGTCTTTCTGATAAACATACGTTCACTGAGAAGCTGTGAAGCCTCACTGGCAGAACATCCTTCCAATGGTACTAATCTTGCATGACTGTAATCATTTTGAGCATTGCTGACAAAAGCATCATGATGGATAATTGGAGGAAGGTTCTTTAGTGAAGGAACATGGCTCTTCTCTCCATCAATGTTGTATGAATAGTTGGCTTTCTCAGCCCTATCTGCTTGATGAAATAGCAAAAGTCTCCCAAATGTTAGCTAAACTTAAACATACAGATTGAGCATAGGAAAATACGTACAAGGAAAATACTAGCCATCAAAAGTTTATTACAGATGGATAAAACGGAAGTGCAAACATATCTACGAAAGGAGATTCTGAGAAGCTATAAGAGATGACCATGTAAGTAAAAAGAACAGCAAAGTCATTTTTTACTTCTGAAATGGCTAATTATAGAGATTAGCAGCATATGGTTACAATTTGCAGGTGACCTACATTAGATGTGCGATATTTTAAACCCATGCAATGGTGCATAGAGTGTTCATACAGAGATGTTGGTGTACTAAAGATCTTATTGTTACTAATGGTATCACTCATTGTCTCAAAGAACCACATTAATTGGAGTATGTAGACAAGACATCTAAAAGCACTCCTAGAAAAAATTTGGGACACAATGAGTGATACCATATAACACCAAGCAACTACGTCAGATCATATTGAGTTATTGACTATTGGTGGGACCATGCGCATCATACTGAGCGTAGTGACCAAACACACAATAAAAGGAAAACATAACATAGCAAGTATCTATGAAGTCTAACTAATCGCATCCAAATGAGATGTACCTCCAGCCTTGCGGCGATTGTTTGCACGATTCCTGAAGCATAATGAGAGTAAAGACAGACATCAGCAAGCAGGTCATATGCACAAATACGTAGCAACATAAAAAGCTAACAATGCAGTCAGCGCAAAAACATCTTTCAAGTACTAACTAGGTTTTTAAACATCATACACATACTGAGAACTGCAGATATCTAAGTATTAGGTCAGAAATACTAGAAACATAACTAAGAACAACTGACCAAATCAACGATATTGTCAACTGAACACACAAGATTGCTCCAACAAATCTACTTTCTGTTCATGCTGAACTAAATTTGTTAATGTGAGTCGTAAGTGACTACAGAACAATTACAGCATTTGAATAACAGAAATCTAAAACATGCAGAGCCAGATAATATAGACAAGAGACCTTTAAGCCAATTATATACACTACTTCAAACTGATCATCGGCTTTATCCAAGCTGGACGACTGCATGGGTAAGAGTGGCTGAGCAAGGTTGCGTTAAGTTGAATAATCCACACTAGAGTCACCCTTCATCTCGGAATGAAGCCATGATGCTTGACCAAAGCTAAACAAACACCCTTTAGGCAAAAAGTTAGCTTTCAAGAGTGTCCTTTTTCCATATACTCACTGATAAACTAGATCAGCGTGCCAAAAGACCACCCCAGGACCAACAATGGTAGCTTGCTAGTGATGAAGATATATGTGTCAAGAACCGCTTTCATTATGCCCTCTATTAGCTAGCAGAAATAGCGAAAAGAAAAAAAAGCAAGGCTAGATTCGCCGATTCGGTGACATCATAGGCTATTACATGTTCTCAGGCTCTACCTCAAATCACACGCATTAAGCAGCTATAGAAAACGACGTAGCAGCCAAATCTAAGAAGGGCAATGAGAAGGTCACACCGTCAACCTTCCAGCTAATCCCAACCAAACCACCACATGAATGCCCCGAAGCGTAATAGTAGTACCAAAATCCCAGGAAATGACCGAATCCAAGGCAGGCAGCTCCCAGCCTCCGCGCCACAGGTGCCCCAGATCACCAAGAAGCCACCCCTTCTCGCAAAGGATTCGACCAGGCCGGGGTCCAATCCCACACTCGGAATGCGATTCTCGGTAAGCGCGGCCCGAATCGAAAATGGCAAGAAGCTGCACGAGCGTCCTGGAAAGAAAGGCGAATGCGGGAGGGGTTGACCTGTGCACGGGAGGCGTGTATCTCTTGATGCTGTCCGGGTTGCTATCCGCCATGGCAGCAGCTCGGGCCCTGGGAGGCGTGGAGAGGGGAGGAAGAAGAAGCGGGTGGTGGGTGGGGTTGCTTCCTTCCTCCTCCTGCCCAGCACGGCTGCCGCCCTGTTTCTTCCACCCTCCGTGCCCTGCCCCGGCGAGAGATGCAAAAGAGGGAGGAACAAAGGGGCGAAGATGGGGGCCCGGGCCGGGGGTGTGGGTGGGGAAAGCGGGAGTGCTTTGCGCAGTAATGTCTCGATTCCGGGAAACTGCTGCCACTGACGAGTGGGCCGTAGAATTGCGCCGTGCCACGATTGGAAGTCCCAAAACAAGAGATCCATAAGTTTCTCCTTTTTTTTTAACATCAGCACAGCCTTAAGCGCTCGTACTTACGCGCATACACTCACCCATATGAACGCATATGAGCACCTTCGAAAGACTGATCCGGCATGTCATCTACCATGACTTGAAACCTGGTGGGCTGTCGATATCACTGTCTCTCTAATCATCTAACTACAGGTTGGTTCACACAAGTTTTTTTCTTTTGAGTGCTATATAAGAGCATCTACACCCGGGCGTCCCATACCCGCCTCAGACGCCCGGGCGGACGGCCCGGTAACTGACTGGTCACAAAAAATCGACCTAGATGGGCACCTCAAACCCCCCGGCTGACCGGCACTCCTCGTATCCAGCCTAAATATAGGATGGATATGGGCCGCTCGGACGCGCCCGCCACTCAGACCCGACAACCCTACCCCACCTCAAATTGCACCAAATCTACCCCTTGCCCTACCGGATCCATTTGCTCTCTCCTCTCTTCTTCCTTTTCCGCGGCATCCGTCTCGTAGCTCTGCTGCCACGCGCGGTCCGCAGCTGTTCCGAGCCTCTGCGCCGCCACCATCGGCACATCACTCCTCTCTCCCGTCCTCGCCATCGAAGACGTCGTCGCCGGCCCGGACGCCATTGCAGTACGTCTGGCAACTCATGGGCTCCCCTTCATGCACTATGTGTTCGACCTAATTTTTGTGATTTTTTAGGGAAAACGATGAATTCCGATGCTTCGTAGGACGACGAGTATGAGTCGACGGAGCTTGACCAAATGATTTAAGATGAGTTCTTTGATTCGTCGGATTCAGACGGAAAAGTGGACATGATTAAGAGAAAATGGACCGACAGGTGGAGCATATGTGGACTCACAATGAAAACCAAAGAGTTGATGTTTGAGTTATGCACTTAAAATAAATCTTTTGATGAAAGTGGATTTGGAGAGGTCATGACTTTATTTTGTGATGAATCCACTATTTCGGAAGAGGTTCCAATTGATTATGAGAACAAAGTTGCTATCTATGATGATTATTGTGATGACTTATATGCTATAAAGAATAATGATATCCATGAAACTTGTCATCTTGATTTCAATTTTCAATCCCATGATAGTTATTTTGTTGAGTTTGCTCCCACTACTATTCATGAGAAGAAATTTGCTTATGTGGAGAGTGATAAAAATTCTATGCTTATGCATCATGAAAAGAATGATTTATGTGATAGTTATATTGTTGAATTCATTCATGATGCTACTGAAAATTATTATGAGGGAGGAATATATGCTTGTAGGAGTTGCAATAATATGAAGTTTCCGCTCTATGTGCTTAAAATCTTAAAGTTTTGCTTGCTTTACCTTCCTATGCTAGTTGATTATTGTTCCATGAGTTGTTTGCTCACAAAATCCCTATGCATAGGAAGTGGGTTAGACTTAAATGTGCTAGTCATATTCTTCATGATGCTCTCTTTATGTTTCAATTCTTACCTTTTATGTGAGCATCATTGAAATCATCATGCCTAGTTAGGGGCGTTGAACGATAGCGCTTGTTGGAAGGCAACCCAACTTTATTTTTGTTCCTTGCTCTTTGTTCCTGTTTAGTAATAAATAATTCATCTAGCCTATGTTTAGATGTGGTTTTATGATTTTAATTAGTGTTTGTGCCAAGTAGAACCGTTGGGAAGACTTGGGAAAGTCTTGTTGATCTTGCTGTAAAAAACACAAACTTTAGCGCTCACGAGAATTGCTGCCATTTTTTATTGAAGAGTGTTATTTAGTTAATTCTTATTGCAGATGATTAATAGATAAATTGCTCACGTCCAGCAATTTATTTTAGAATTTTTGGGGTTCCAGAAGTTTACGTTAGCTACAGATTACTACAGACTGTTCTGTTTTTGACAAATTCTGTTTTTTATGTGTTGTTTGCTTATTTTGATGAATCTATGGCTAGTAAAAGAGTTTATAAACCATAGAGAAGTTGGAATACAGTAGATATTACACTAATATAAATAAATAATGAGTTCATTACAGTACCTTGAAGTGGTGTTTTGTTTTCTTTCGCTAACGGAGCTTACGAGTTTTCTGTTAAGTTTTGTGTTGTGAAGTTTTCAAGTTTTGGGTAAAGATTCGATGGATTATGGAATAAGTAGTGGCAAGAGCCTAAGCTTGGGGATGCCCAAGGCACCCCAAGTTAATATTCAAGGACAACCAAAAGCCTAGTCTTGGGTATGCCCCGAAAGGCATCCCCTCTTTCGTCTTCGTTCATCGGTAACTTTACTTGGAGCTATATTTTTATTCGCCATATGATATGTGTTTTGCTTGGAGCGTCATTTTATTTTGTTTAGTTTTGCTTGATGTTTGAATAAAATACCAAGATCTGAAATTCTTAAATGTTAGAGAGTTTTCATATAGTTGCATAATTATTCGACTACTCATTGATCTTCACTTATATCTTTCGGAGTAGTTTGTTGTTACTCTAGTGCTTCACTTATATCTCTTTAGAGCATGACAGTGATTTTATTTTGAAGAAATAGATGAACTCGCATGCTTCACTTATATTATTTTGAGAGTCTTTAAACAGCATGGTATTTTGCTTTGGTTATGAATTTAGTCCTAATATGATGGGCATCCAATATTGGTATAATAAAAACTTTCATATAAAGTGCATTGAATACCATGAGAAGTTTGATACTTGATGATTGTTTTGAGATATGAATATGGTAATATTAGAGTCATTCTAGTGAGTAGTTGTGAATTTGAGAGATACTTGTGTCAAAGTTTGTGATTCCCGTAACATGCACGTATGGTGAACCGTTATGAGTTGAAGTCGGAGCATGATTTATTTATTGATTGTCTTCCTTATGAGTGGTGGTCGGGGACGAGCGATGGTCTTTTCCTACCAATCTATCCCCCTAGGAGCATGCGCGTAGTACTTTGTTTCGATAACTAATAGATTTTTGCAATAAGTATGTGAGTTCTTTATGACTAATGTTGAGTCCATGGATTATACACACTCTCACCCTTCCACCATTGCTAGCCTCTCTAGTACCGCGCAACTTTCGCCGGTACCATAAACCCACCATTTACCTTCCTCAAAACAGCCACCATACCTACCTATTATGACATTTCCATAGCCATTCCGAGATATATTGCCATGCAACTTTCCACCGTTCTGTTATTATGACACACATCATTGTCATATTGCTTTGCATGATCATGTAGTTGACATCGTATTTGTGGCAAAGCCACCGTTCATAATTCTTCCATACATGTCACTCTTGAGTCATTGCACATCTCGGTACACCGCCGGGGGCATTCATATAGAGTCATATTTTGTTCTAAGTATCGAGTTGTAATTCTTGAGTTTGTAAGTAAATAAAAGTGTGATGATCATCATTATTAGAGCATTGTCCCAATGAGGAAAGGATGATGGAGACTATGATTTCCCCACAAGTCGGAATGAGACTCCGGGCGAAAAAAGGCCAAAGAAGCCCAAATAATAAAAAATGCCTTAAAAAGGAGAAAAGGCCCAAATAAAAAAATATAAAAAATGAGAGAAAAAGAGAGAAGGGGCAATGCTACTATCCTTTTACCACATTGTGCTTCAAAGTAGCACCATGATCTTCATGATAGAGAGTCTCCTATGTTGTCACTTTCATATACTAGTAGGAATTTTTCATTATAGAACTTGGCTTGTATATTCCAATGATGGGCTTCCTCAAAATGCCCTAGGTTTTCGTGATCAAGCGAGTTGGATGCACACCCACTAGTTTTTTTGTTGAGCTTTCATACACTATTAGCTCTAGTGCATCCGTTGCATGGCAATCCCTACTCACTCACATTGATATCTATTGATGGGCATCTCCATAGCCCGTTGATACGCCTAGTTGATGTGAGACTATCTTCTCCTTTTTGTCTTCTCCACAACCACCGTTCTATTCCACCTATAGTGCTATGTCCATGGCTCACGCTCATGTATTGCGTGAAGATTGAAAAAGTTTGAGAACATCAAAAGTATGAAACAATTGCTTGGCTTGTCATCGGGGTTATGCATGATTTAAATACTTTGTGTGGTGAAGATGGATCATAGCCATACTATATGATTTTTTAGGGATAGCTTCCTTTGGCCATGTTATTTTGAGAAGACATGATTGCTCTATTAGTATGCTTGAAGTATTATTATTTTTATGTCAATATTAAACTTTTGTCTTGAATCTTATGGATCTGAATATTCTTGCCACAATAAAAAGAATTACATGGATAAATATGTTAGGTAGCATTCCACATCAAAAATTCTGTTTTTATCATTTACCTACTCGAGGACGAGTAGGAATTAAGCTTGGGGATGCTGATACGTCTCCAACGTATCTATAATTTTTATTGTTCCATGCTATTATATTATCAACCTTGGATGTTTCATATGCATTTATATGCTATTTTATATGATTTTTGGGACTAACCTATTAACTCATAGCCCAGTGCCAGTTTCTGTTTTTTCCTTGTTTTAGAGTATCGCAGAAAAGGAAAATCAAACGAAGTCCAATTGACTTGAAACTTCATGGAACTTATTTTGGACCATAAGAAGACCACAGAGTATCAGAGATGGACCAGGAGAGTCCCGGGCTGCCCACGAGGGTGGGGGGCGCGCCCACCCCCCTGGGCGCGCCTCCTGCCTCGTGGACAGCTCGGAGGTCCACCGACGTACTTCTTCCTCCCATATATACCCATATACCCTAAAAACTTCGGGGAGCAGAATAGATCAGGAGTTCCGTCACCAGAAGCCTTCGTAGCCACCGAAAACCAATCTAGACCCGTTCCGGCACCCTGACGGAGGGGGAATCCCTCTCCGGTGGCCATCTTCATCATCCCGGCGCTCTCCATGACAAGGAGGGAGTAGTTCACCCTCGGGGCTGAGGGTATGTACCAGTAGCTATGTGTTTGATCTCCCTCTCTCGTGTTCTTGAGGTGGTACGATCTTGATGTATCGCGAGCTTTGCTATTATAGTTGGATCTTATGATGTTTCTCCCCCTCTACTCTCTTGTAATGGATTGAGTTTTCCCTTTGAAGTTATCTTATCAGATTGAGTCTTTAAGGATTTGAGAACACTTGATGTATGTCTTACGTGGGATACCCGTGGTGATAATGGGGTATTCTATTGATCCACTTGATGTATGTTTTGGTGATCAACTTGCGGGTTCCTTCCATGAACCTATGCATAGGGGTTGGCACACGTTTTCGTATTGACTCTCCGGTAGGAACTTTGGGGCACTCTTTGAAGTACTTTGTGTTGGTTTGAATAGATGAATCTGAGATTGTGTGATGCATATCGTATAATCATACCCATGGATACTTGAGGTGACATTGTAGTATCTAGGCGACATTAGGGTTTTGGTTGATTTGTGTCTTAAGGTGTTATTCTAGTACGAACTCTATGATAGATTGAACGGAAAGAATAGCTTCATGTTACTTTACTACGGACTCTTGAATAGATCGATCAGAAAGGATAACTTTGAGGTGGTTTCGTACCCTACCATAATCTCTTCATTTGTTCTTCGCTATTAGTGACTTTGGAATGACTCTTTGTTGCATGTTGAGGGATAGTTATATGATCCAATTATGTTATTATTGTTGAGGGAACTTGCACTAGTGAAAGTATGAACCCTAGGCCTTGTTTCAACGCATTGCAATACCGTTTACGCTCACTTTTATCATTCGTTACCTTGCTGTTTTTATATTTTCAGATTACAAAAACCATTATCTACTATCCATATTGCACTTGTATCACCATCTCTTCGCCGAACTAGTACACCTATACAATTTACCATTGTATTGGGTGTGTTGGGGACACAAGAGACTCTTTGTTATTTGGTTGCAGGGTTGCTTGAGAGAGACCATCTTCATCCTACGCCTCCCACGGATTGATAAATCTTAGGTCATCCACTTGAGGGAAATTTGCTACTGTCCTACAAACCTCTGCACTTGGAGGCCCAACAATGTCTACAAGAAGAAGGTTGTGTAGTAGACATCAGGGGCGGCCTTTGCGCCCATTGTCAGTGTCAAAACCGGCGGATCTCGGGTAGGGGGTCCCGAACTGTGCGTCTAAGGCAGATGGTAACAGAAAGCAGGGGACACGATGTTTTACCCAGGTTCGGGCCCTCTTGATGGAGGTAAAACCCTATGTCCTGCTTGATTAATATTGATGATATGGGTAGACAAGAGTAGATCTACCACGAGATCAGAGAGGCTAAACCCTAGAAGCTAGCCTATGGTATGATTGTATGTTTTTTGTTATATCCTACAGACTAAAACCCTCTGGTTTATATAGACACCGGAGAGGGTTAGGGTTACACAAGGTCGGTTATAAAGGAGGAGATATCCATATCCGTACTGCCTAGCTTGCCTTCCACGCCAAGTAGAGTCCCATCTGGACACGAGACGAAGTCTTCAATCTTGTATCTTCATAGTCCAACAGTCCGACCAAGGGATATAGTCCGGCTGTTCGAAGACCCCCTAATCCAGGACTCCCTCAGTAGCCCCTGAACCAGGCTTCAATGACGATGAGTCCGGCGTGCAGTGTTGTCTTCGGCATTGCAAGGCGGGTTCCTCCTCCGAACACATCACGGAAGAATTTGAATATAAGGATAGTGTCCGACCCTGCAAAATAAGTTTCACATACCACCGTAGAGAGAATAATATTTCCACAAATCTTAATCTGCTGACATGTTTTGGCAACATGACATCATGCCATGGTTCGGTGATTATTCGAACCGTTTTTCTTCAACCAGCTTCACACATAACGCGAGGGGGTTTCTTGACACGTCTTGTCAAAGCAGAGATCGTGTTCCCCTAATTACGGGATTCTCATCAATACGGTCGTGGGTAACCCAACCGTGTCTAGGACTCCTAGATTATAGGCAAGTCCCAAACGGCTACAGAGAGGACGCTTGATATTCATCCTCTTTATAAAGGGACAAGGCTTTTACTTTTTTCCCTCCCGTGCTCAATCGAATCCTTCTCCCGCCTCGAGTTCTAACACCCAAAGCCTAGGTCAGGTGCTTCGGACCTTCAATCATGTCCGGATCTAGCCTTCAAGGCCGGTGGATGCCCTCCTCCGTTACGGAAGAGGCTATCAAGAAGTTGAGGGAGGCCAGATACTTGACCGCCGAGGTTTCACATCGGCTGCCTGCCCGAGGGCAGGTCGTCCCTACTCCTGAACCCAACGAGAACGTTGTGTTCATCTCCCACTTCCTCCGAGGTCTAGGCCTCACCCTGGATCCCTTTGTTAGGGGTTTGATGTTCTATTACGGGCTAGATTTCCACGATCTAGCCCCGGACTCCTTTCTCCACATCTCGGCATTCATTGTCGTGTGTGAGGCCTTCCTCCGCATTACCCCTCACTTCGGCATGTGGCTCAAGACTTTTGACGTGAAGCCGAAGATGGTCGAGGGGCAGTATGCAGCGTGCGGAGGCGCATTAATAAGCAAGATAGCAGGAGCTCTGTGGCCAAAAGGTTCCTTTCCAGAGGTGTCCGGATTATGGCAACGGGAGTGGTTTTACATCACAGCTCCCAGAAGTGCCAAGTGGGTGGCTGCCCCTGCTTTCCGCTCGGGCCCTCCACCACAACTGATGTCATGGATTAGCAGAGGACTGAGCTGGGGTCCAGCCAAGGACGTGCCTATGCTACAGAGCCGCATTCAAGATCTCTTCGAAGGAGATTTCAGTCTGGTTACGGTGGTGCAAGTCATGCTGGTTCGTCGAGTCCAGCCTTGCAAACGCCGGCCCCTTCGCATGTGGGAGTTCAACCCAGAAGGGCCGTGCACCATTCAGAATTTCCTCGGCCTGACGCACGAGGATATGTACAAATCATTCTTCGGACCCCAAATAGAGTGTTCGGATACTACCGAGGACGTGGGCCTGAGCAGCAACCGTACCGCCGACCAAGTAAGTAATCCTTTAGCCGAACACACCGTCTTTCATTTACCATGACGTCATTCTGAGAAATCGCTCTTTGACCAGGACTGGCTAACAAGGGCGAAGATGATTTGGTGTTCGGCCCCCCTTCCTGAGGGTTTGGAGAATCCGGTACTGGAAAAGATGCTCGAGCTAGCACCTTCCCCGGGGCCCTCAAAGGAAGATAAAGGGGGGAATAATGAGGTCGAAAGCGGGCCCCCATCGCTACCAATTCCAACCGAGAGAATGAGCGCCTCCATGAAGGAGGATAACCAAGGGGAAGGATCTGACCTTCTCTCGCTTCGGGGAAGGAAGAGGACTGCCTCTGAAGATCCGGAAACCGAGGCTTCCAAACGAGAGAAGAAGTCTCCACCAGAGAGTCCTACCTTGGAGGGTGCTCTTGCCACACAAAGTCCACGCGAGGATCAGCCCTCCAACGAGCTGTATGTAATCGAAAGGTACTTTAATAGTGGAGATATACTACCTTACCTCTGAGGAAAATAACCGAAGCGTTTATCTTGCAGTTCAGATCTTAGCCCTTCTCAGCAGAGCTCGTCTTCGGGGGATCTTATTCCGGAGATGATGGAGAGCGAAATGCCTCCCCCAGACTCCCCCGCTCAAGAAGCGGGCGACCTTGAAGTGTCGTCACGGAGGGCCTCTCCGGATCCGGTGTCAGGACCCCGATTCCAAGTCACATCAATCTAGCCGGTAACACCTCATATCACATTGCGGCCTCACGCACGGTATCCCCACGGGTGTCGCCTTACCATGGCCCGGGACCATTTGCGCCTTTTGGCTCACGTATATGATAGTGTCGCTAGCATCCATATGACAGAGAACCCGGGCCGACATGGCTAGTCGTGAACCCAAAGCGGCACAGACCTATGGAGACAGGCATACATGAATCACATCGAGCATGTCGGTCATCAGCGAGTGAAATCGGGCTGTAGCACTGGGCTAACAGGACTCCGGGGAACCCGGGCTGTAGCAGGCTAGGCAGGACTCCAGAAGTCACCGCGTGACATTTCCCCGAAGGGACAAACATAGGAACGAAGTGAAAAACATGCCGGCCAGTCAAGTGTCCTGAGCAGTAGTGCTGGGCTAGCAGGACTCCGGTGAACCGGGTTGTAGTGGACTACTATGGCTCAAGGAGCGCTAGACTACATTTCCCCATAAGAGAGACTGCCAAGGATAAACAACTAGACTGTCGGATACCACACATACCAAGCATTTCAATCGTACACACAATATGCTCGATATGTGCAAATACAACATGGCATCACAACAAAACTCTACAACTCAAGTACTTTATTTAAAGGCTCCAGAGAGCCATACATAACATGTTCATACAGGTAGGGGTCACATGACCCGACACTCAAGTCATACAAGCATACAAGCACATGCGGAAGCAAATAGTCTGAGTACAGACACTAGAAAGAAAGAAGGCTTCTCTAAGCCTGTCTATCTACATAGGGCCCTCCATGGCCAGGATCACCACCTGGGTGGCAAGTTACTCATAGACGTCGAGGTCTACATAAAACCCATCGGAGGGGGCGGTGTTGTCGTCTGAAAACAGTAATTAAAGCAAACATGAGTACAAAGGTACTGAGCAAGTCTTACAACAGAACCTACTATACATGCTCATTCTCAAGAAGGTGGTGGAGTTATTGCAGCAAGCCAGCTTTGACTCTTGGCTAAGCTATCCTACGAGACACCACTAGTAAAATAGTTTTCACGCACAAGTCCACTAATCACCAACACAATACTCCACCGGGGATCCTCCCTCGTCATCCTACGAGAGGGCCATCCTCGGTACTCACACTTATCTTGAGTCTTTTAGTAGTAACCATTAACTTGTCTATGAACTGTATAGGCAACCAAGTAGTCCTTTACCACGGACGCGGCTATTCGAATAGATGATGTTAACCCTGCAGGGGTGTACTTCTTCATACACGCTCTCACCACTTACCGTCGTTTACACGACATGTACTCGGCAACCTTCAAGCGGAAGCCCAACGAGGGTGTCGGCCACGGCCTACCTAAACACTCAAGTCTCTAGTCCAGGTTTATCGCCTATCCAGGTTCCATCCGCAGGGAGTCCGGCTGAGGTTTCCACATACGGCCCTGAACGATGTGAACAGGGTTTCGAGACGCCAAACGGGCGCCCGGCATACCCGGCCACGGTGTATCTACCGCAACATAGCCCACCCCTAGGGTTTGCGCTACGCACGGCCGCCAACACATAACCTACAAACACCGAAAACTAATTGCAACTCCTGGACAGAGTACTAGGGTGATTAAGAAGCCGAGAGGGTCCGTTGGTTTCGGGCCCAATGTATGGTAGTAGTTGATTCTTAAATCACACATACAGATCTCAGTTCTTAGGGACGACCTCAATGAAACAACCCACCATGTACTCCTACATGGCCTCTCATCGATACCTTTACCAAAACATGTTCAACACATCCCTCACATTACCGACATAATCATTTCACTCTAGCCCATCACCAAGATGAACCAGACCTGACACAACTCTAAGCATAGCAGGCATAGCAAGGTAGGAAACACATACATGGCTCAATCAACTCCTACACATGCTAGTGGGTTTCATCTAGTTACTGTGGCAATGACAGGTCATGCAGAGGATAAGGGTTCAACTACCGCAGCACACAGCAGTTTTGAAATGTTGTTGTCTTAATGCAAAAAATGAGAGCAGAGGCGAGAACATGGGATTGTATCGATATGATCAATGGGGCTGCTTGCCTGATGGAGTGGTAGTAGGGTACTGCCCTTTAGTTGGATACTCGGAGATATCCTCGGAGGCAGAACCTACCACGAAAGACACCACAGAATATAATCAACACATGGCAATATGCAACAATATGATGCATGCTATGACATGGCAAAATGATGTGTCCTGCCTAATGCAATGTGAAACAAGTTGAAATGGGTCCATTTGAATCAAAGATTCAAATGGAAGCTTAAGTTCTTATGCATAATAAGTGTATTAGCTTGTTTCACCTAAACAGCAAGGTTAACGTGTTTTGTCATGCATGAAACTATTACAGATGGAAAGATTGAATTTTTCTGATCATTTTTCATATATAATTTGTTTGATTTGGAGCTATGGTTGATTTTCTATGATTTTTAGAAGTTTTGGCTATTTTCTGGAATTTCCTATATAAGAATAAATCCAAAAAATGAATAATTGCGTCATCACTGCGTCACTGTGACGTCAACGAGTCAAAGGTGCCAGCCCAGGTCAAACCTGACGGTTGGGACCCACACGTCAGTGAAACAGCTAATTAACAGGGTTAAGTTAATACTAACTAACTGTCGGTGGGGCCTGGGCCCGCATGTCAGTGACCTAAACTAACTAAAATTAGTTAGTGCTAACACTAGGTTAATTAGCAGAGGGGGCCCACTTGTCATAGACTCAGGGGGAGTCAACCTGGGCCCACCCAGTCAAGTCAACGGGTCAAACCTGCCGACGTTGGTCCACGGCTCGATGCCTGCGACGACAGACGCGGCGGAGAGCATCGGGTTTTGCCCACAGTCGACCAAATCGACTACGGTTTGGTCCTACGCGTAGCTGGGGCTCGCACGCATCTGGTAGGCCAAGTGGAAGGAGCTGGGGTGGTCGGAAAAGGCGCCGCCGACGAGTTTGGCGGCGGCCGGAGCTCTGCTTCGTGCGAGCGTGGCGCTAGAGCAAGCAGGCGAGCGTGTAGAGGGGCTAGGCGGCCTCCTGGAGGCACCAGGAGTGCGATGCGGTGCAAGGGCGCGGGTGGTTCGAGCTCGGGTCACGGTGGCGACAAAGCCGGGCGGCGATGGGTTTTGGTCACCGGCGAAGCGGCAGCTACAGCGTGCAAATGAGAAAACGGAGAGGGGGAGGAGCAGCAGCTCACAACGGTTGCAACAGGCGTCGAAGCGGGCTCGGGGAAGCTCGGGAGGCGGCGAATCGTCGGCGACGATCTCCGGTGGCCGACGAGGGGAACGGCAGTGGTGGCGGTGTTGCAGCGCGTCCGAGGCCTCGTGGCTCGTTGAGGAGGTTGAGGGAGATGCGGCGGAGCTCGTGGACACGGTGGGGCGGCACGGGGACGACGGTGGCTACGGCTACGGCGGCAAGACGGCGGCGGCTGCGGCGGCCATGGCTTCGGCGGAGCGAGGGAGAGAGCAGGGGGGAGGAGTGAGGTGTCTAGGGGGTCGAGGCGGTGCCGCAGAGGCGCTTCGAGGCGTCGCGCTGGCACGGGCGATGGCAGGCAGACAGGGAGGTGGCGTGGCGAGCTCGGCGGCGTCGCGGTGTCCCTCCTCTGCCTACTGGCAGAGGTAGGTGATGACTGGCACAGGCCAGATGGGCCGGGCCAGCCAGGTGGGCTGCCAGGTGAGGTAAGCCCAGGTGGGTTTCCCTCTCTCTCTCTCTCTGTTTTCTGTTTTTATTTATTTTCTATTTTTCTATAAGTTTGTGGCTTTATTAAAAATAGTTAGGCACTTACAAAAATCCTGAAAATAATCATAGGCTCCTTTTAGATTATTTCCAACAGCCCACACTTATTTCCAGAATTATTTGAGCATTTAAAATATTTTATAGTATTTAAATGCCCAAATTCAAATGCTTATGATTTAATTCAAAAAATCCAGAATGTCCTAGAAAAGAGTGCACCATTTTTGCCAGGGTTTTAGCCCAATCCAGAAATGATGAACATTTTGTGAAGGGCATTTTGGGTTCATTGAAACCAATTTTAGCAAACCCTAGTTGGTTTAAGGGGGTGCTGGGGGTTCTGTCATCCCCATTTCATCTTTCTGGGAAAATTAAACATGATGCAAGCACTCTAATGCATGAACTAGCTAGGGTGTGACAACTCACCCCCACTCAAAAGAATCTCGTCCCGAGATTTAGGATCTGTTGGGAAGAAGGTGGGGTACTCGAGTCAAAGACGATCCTCCCTTTCCCAAGTGGCTTCCTTTTCGGAATGGTGTGACCATTGAACCTTGAGAAACTTGATATTATGGCGTCGAGTGGTACGCTCAGGTTGATCAAGGATACGAACGGGATATTCCCGATATGAGAGGTTATCTTGTAGATCAAGCGTTTCGTGGTCCACTCCACGGATAGGATCCGCGAAGCAACGCCTGAGTTGAGAAACGTGGAAGACATCGTGAACTCTGTAAAGATGCGGAGGTAGTTCCAATTGGTAGGCAACTTCTCCTCGTTTGGCAAGAATGCGAAAGGGTCCAATGTATCGAGGAGCTAATTTGCCTTTGATACCGAAACGATGGGTTCCCTTTAGCGGAGTAACCCGAAGGTAAGCCTTCTCGCCGACTTCATAAGTCATGAGCTTATGTTTATGAACATATTGGCTCTTTTGACGAGATTGGGCTGTTTTCAATTTCTCATGAATAACGCGAACCTGCTCTTCTGGTTCCTGAATCATATCCGGGCCAAAGAGTTGTCTTTCCCCGGTTTCTAACCAGTTAAGAGGCATTCGACATTTTCGTCCATAGAGAACTTCGAAAGGAGCTTTGCCCAAGCTAGCTTGATAACTATTGTTATAAGCAAACTCCGCGAATGGAAGGCATTTCTCCCAATCCATTCCGAATGAGATGACAGAAGCTCGGAGCATATCTTCTAGAATTTGATTGACTCGCTCTACTTGACCACTTGATTGAGGGTGGAAGGCGGTGCTAAAAGAGAGACGAGTTCCCATAGCATTTTGGAAACTTTCCCAAAATCGAGAGGTGAAGAGACTCTCACAGTCTGAGTTAATTTCCAATGGGACACCATGAAGAGACACTATTCGGGAGATGTATAGGTCAGCTAGCTGGCTAGCGGTGATACTCTCACGAACAGGTAGGAAATGGGCTACTTTGGAAAGACGATCGATTACGACGAAGATATCATTATTACCTCTCTTGGTCCTGGGAAACCCAGTAATGAAATCCATACTGATTTTATCCCATTTCCACTCAGGAATAGCCAAAGGTTGAAGGGTGCCAGCAGGCCGTTGATGCTCTGCTTTAACATGACGATAGACGTCGCAACTAGCAATGTATTGAGCAATTTCTCTCTTCATCCTAGTCCACCAAAACCTCTGGCGTAGGTCTTGGTACATTTTAGTACTACCGGGATGAATGGTGAGAGGGGATTCATGAGCTTCCTTAAGAATCAACTGGCGTAGATGTTGTTTCTTGGGAACCACCAAGCGGTTCTCGAAGAATACAACACCTTGCTCATCCATGGAAAAACACTTAGCAACTCCGCTAGCGATGTTTTCCTTAATCCGGGATATGCCCTTATCACGCTTCTGGGCAGCTATGATTTGATCTGTAAGGTTAGGCTTCGCCACCATGGTGGATAGGAATCCTCGAGGAACAATGTGAAGATTAAGCTTACAAAATTCCTCGTGAAGAAGTGGTTGACTCAGTTGTAACATCAAGTTGTTACAATAAGATTTACGACTTAGCGCGTCAGCCATGACATTGGCTTTGCCCGGGGTGTAAGTTATTCCTAAGTCATAATCCGAGATCAACTCGACCCAACGTCTTTGCCTGAGATTCAAATCCGGTTGGGTGAAGATATATTTCAAACTTTGGTGATCGATGAAGATCTCGCAACGATTGCCGAGAAGGTAATGTCGCCAAGTTTTAAGTGCATGGACTACAGCTGCAAGCTCTAGATCATGTGTGGGATAATTCTCCTCATGTGGGTGTAATTGTCGTGAGGCATAGGCAATTACCTAACGATCTTGCATGAGTATGCAACCTAGTCCTTGTCGCAAGGTGTCGCAATAGATAATAAAGTCCTTGGAGAAATTTGGTGGTACCAGTACGGGAGCAGATGTCAGGCGTCTTTTCAGTTCCTGAAAGCTGAACTCGCACTGTGGGGTCCACTCGAACTTTTTATCTTTCTTGAGGAGTTCAGTTAGAGGTTTAGCAACCTTGGAGAAATTCTCGACGAAGCGGCGGCAATAACTCGCTAAGCCAAGGAAGCTACGAACTTGCTTGACCGTCTCAGGTGGAGTCCAATCAAGGACGGCTTGAACTTGCTCGGGATTGACAGCAATACCCTTACCAGAGATTACATGGCCTAGATAGGTCACTTCTGGCAACCAAAATTCACACTTGGAGAATTTGGCATAAAGGCGATGCTCTCGAAGTTTCGTCAATACCAGCCTTAGATGTTCGGCATGTTCCTCTTCATTCTTGGAGTAGATGAGTATGTCATCGAGGTATACTACGACGAATTTATCCAAATACTCCATGAAGACCGAGTTCATTAACCGAGATAAGGTGGCGGGGGCATTGGTTAAACCGAAGGACATAACGGTGTACTCGTATTGGCCATAGCGAGTAACAAAGGCCGTTTTGGGAATGTCCCTGTTTCTGATTTTGATTTGATGGTAGCCCAACCTCAAATCCATCTTGGAAAAGACTGAGGATCCAGCGAGCTGGTCATACAGATCGTTGATCCTGGGAAGCGGATACTTGTTCTTGATAGTGACCAAGTTGACAGGTCGGTAATCTACGACCATCCGATCCGTTCCATCCTTCTTCTTGACGAAGAGGACGGGGCAAGCCCAAGGAGAGGAACTAGGACGGATGAAACCCTTTTTCAAGGACTCATCGAGTTGGTTCTTAAGCTCGGCTAGTTCTAAGGGTGCCATCTTATAGGGTCTTCTAGAAATTGGAACGGTTCCTGGAACAAGGTCTATCACAAACTCGACATCCCTGTCAGGTGGAACACCTGACAGTTCTTCTGGAAAGACATCCGGGAAGTCTCGGACTACCGGAATATCTTCAAGGTCTGGAAGGGGGTTGGCATTTAGGGAGTAAAGCTGGCGCTTGGCCACTCGAGTTAAGACATTGACTGTCTTGCCCGATGGGTGAGTAAGTTGAACGGTTCTAGTGGCACAATCAATCTTAGCATAATGAGCTGACATCCAGTCCATACCCAAGATGATGTTTATGTCCGAGGACTTGAGAGCTATTAAGGATGCAAGGAAGACAAGTCTATTGACAAGAATTTCATTCCCATGGCTTACTCTGGAGGTTTGCCATCTAGAGCCAGGGGTTTGAATTTCCATGGTAGTGGGCATGTCACAGAATGTCGTGTTATGCAATCGAGCATAGCTCTCAGATATGAATGAATGAGATGCTCCAGTATCGAAAAGAACAGATGCCGGATGGTAATTAACAAGGAGCGTACCAAGGACGATGTTAGGATCCTCATGAGCCTCCCCAGCTGAGACATAGTTGACATGGCCACGTGCAGTGGTGGCTGGCTTGGCGTAGAATGTCTTTCCCGCTGGCTTACCACGACCAACGGACTTTCCAGACTGATTGGGGTTGTTGTTCTGGGGACACTCTCGACTGTAGTGACCCAGCTCTCCACACTTAAAACATGTCACAACATTGGGGCTTGGAGCAGCATTAGCAGCGGGGACACCATAGGGCTTGGACGGTGCAAACTGCTGGTTGGGACGAGGCGCCTCAAAGGATGGCCTCGGGATGAACCTGGGTGGCAGTGCCGTGCTTGGAATCCACACCCGGCGCTTCTGAGATCCCGAGCCGGATGAAGAACCAAAATCACGAGAGTGCTTGCGTGAAGCGTCATAGTCAGACTGGCCTGTCTCAGTACTGATGGCTTTATTGACCAACTTCTGAAAGGAGGTGCACTCGTGCAGACGAAGATCGCGGCGAAGCTCAGGGCTAAGTCCCTTGCGGAACCTTGCCTGCTTCTTAGCGTCGGTGGATACCTCTTCAGGAGCATATCATGCCAGATTCCCAAATTCACGACTATATGCATCCACAGTCAGTCTCCCTTGGGTGAAATTGCAGAACTCTTCCCTCTTGCGATCTATGAGACCTTCCGGGATGTGATGCTCATGGAAAGCCTCACTAAATTCAGCCCAAGTAGTGATTTGGCCAACCGGGTGCATAGCCTCAAAGTTTTCCCACCAAAGGCTAGCAGGGCCTTCGAGGTGATAGGCAGCATAGGTAACCTTATCAGCTTCGGCTACGTTGGCAGAATGTAGCTTGTGTGTGATGCTGCGGAGCCAGTCATCCGCGTCGAGGGGCTCGACGGAATGATTAAACTTTGGTGGGTACAACTTGATAAAGTCATTGATTGACCAAGTCATTTCACTGATGGCGTGCAGTGTTCTGCTCAATCCGCTCCAGCAAGCGGTTAGTCTCACGCTTGTTTCTTTACGCCTCCAGCATAACTTCGGCCAGAGAAGGCGGGTGAGGCAGACTTTCACCCCTAGCTGCACTGGCTTCTCCCTGCTCCGGGGAAGCAGGGTTGCTACGGGTGTTGACCATCCTAGGAGAAAACAAGACAACGGTTTAGATAAGGATGGCACAAACTTAGCAAGGAAGTGCAGAATGTAATGGATAACATGGAATGCTAAGATGTTCATTGCACGACATGGTAATATAGAAATTGCCATATATATACCATTGGTCATACACACCGTACATAGTTTAGTACAAGCCCAGGCTAGAGTACAACTACGGTGAAAGACATTACATCTCATCGGAGGCATTCCAAGCTCCTATACATTATTTTTCTACACCTCCGGAGCGTGATACACACCAACTCGTATCCCACGGGTCACGCAGGACTGTGGAGAATACAACTATTACAGTACTAGTGAAACTACTACTAGCTCAGACGGCTCCATAGTAATCCTCATAAAAGTCACCACCAAAGCCTGGAAGTGGAACATGATCATCTAGGAATAGATGATCCTGCGGAGCCTGCGGACCATAGGGACTCGGATGTGGCCTTGGTCCCACAGGTGGTGGCAGACGGGGACCATGAGGAGGGGTGATGCCTCCTACATCGCGCCACTCCATACAATCTGGCAATCCAGACCGTACAGGGTACAGGTCCCTCAGGTCCATGTATCATGCCTGTACCGCAGGTGCAAACCAAGTCAAAGTGGCCCAATGATCAGCACGAGAGTTGAAAAGCTCCATACGCAAGGCCCGATTTTCGCGGTCCTTATCCTCGAGCATCTCGGCAGTGGTGCGGAGTAGTGACTCCTCATGTGTAGAGTCATAGTACAAAGCCTGATAGTACCCCTGTGCTCCAGGAAGTGAGGCTGGCATGTAACGGAAGTCGGTGTTCTGAAGCAAGGCAATCCTGGCTCGAATGATAGTCATCATTGAATAGGCTGCATCCTGCACAGACATCTCAATAGTGACCCCAAGTCCATAGGAACAGTGAGGGGGCTCAGTGGCTCCAGGATAAGAGGGATATATCTTGACGGTACAAAGGTACTGGCTCTGGTTGAAGTCTCTGAACTGCTCCTCGACGGTATATTCCGGATACCACCGATAACCTGACTCGACCATCACTCGAACCAACATGGCCGTGTGGCCGGGCACATCAAGGCACCGGGTCAGACGAACCACTTGGTTCTGCGAACAGGTGGCCATCTGAAAGCACAGAATAATGCAAAGGCATTAGAATTTTCCCCTGTTCAAGAATTCATCCGATTAACCAGTTAACTTGCTGATTAATCCCTACTCATAGGGTCACCGAGTAGCCGATAAACCAAAAAATCGTCCGATTAATTGATTAAATGGCCGATTAACTTGCCGATTAGCCGATTAATCCCCTACTCGCTAGCCAACCGAGCAGCTACCAGTTAACGATTTCCTCAACAATGGAATTTTCTAGGGGAAATCGGACAGCATAACGGCTGTAAATGCTCAGAAAAAGATTTGAGACATCCACAACAGTTTGCGCCTTTTGGATCACGTATATGATAGTGTCGCTAGCATCCATATGACAAAGAACCCGGGCCGACATGGCTAGTCGTGAACCCAAAGAGGCACAGACCTATGGAGACAGGCATACATGAATCACATCGAGCATGTCGGTATTAGGGAGTGAAACCGGGCTGTAGCACTGGGCTAACAGGACTCCGGGGAACCCGGGCTGTGGCAGGCTAGGAAGGACTCCGGAAGTCACCGCGTGACATTTCCCCGAAGGGACAGACATAGGAACGAAGTGAAACACATGCCGGCCAGTCAAGTGTCCTGAGCAGTAGTGCTGGGCTAGCAGGACTCCGGTGAACCGGGCTGTAGCGGACTACTATGGCTCAAGGAGCGCTAGACTACATTTCCCCATAAGAGAGGCTGCCAAGGATAGACAACTAGATTGTCGGATCCCACACATACCAAGCATTTCAATCATACACACAATATGCTCGATATGTGCAAATACAACATGGCATCACAACAAAACTCTACAACTCAAGTACTTTATTTAAAGGCTCCAGAGAGCCATACATAACATGTTCATACAGGTAGGGGTCACATGACCCGATACTCAAGTCATACAAGCATACAAGCACATGCGGAAGCAAATAGTATGAGTACAGACACTAGAAAGAAAGAAGGCTTCTCGAAGCCTGTCTATCTACATAGGGCCCTCCATGGCCAGGATCACCACCTGGGTGGCAAGTTACTCATAGACGTCGAGGTCTACATAAAACCCATCGGAGGGGGCGGTGTTGTCGTCTGAAAACAGTAATTAAAGCAAACATGAGTACAAAGGTACTCAACAAGTCTTACAACAGAACCCACTATACATGCTCATTCTCAAGAAGGTGGTGGAGTTATTGCAGCAAGCCAGCTTTGACTCTTGGCTAAGCTATCCTACGAGACACCACTAGTAAAATAGTTTTCGCACACGAGTCCACTAATCACCAACACAATACTCCACCGGGGATCCTCCCTCGTCATCCTACGAGAGGGCCACCCTCGGTACTCACACTTATCTTGAGTCTTTTAGTAGTAACCATTAACTTGTCTATGAACTGTATAGGCAACCAAGTAGTCCTTTACCGCGGACGCGGCTATTCGAATAGATGATGTTAACCCTGCAGGGGTGTACTTCTTCATACACGCTCTCACCACTTACCGTCGTTTACACGACATCTACTCGGCAACCTTCAAGCGGAAGCCCAACGAGGGTGTCGGCCACGGCCTACCTAAACACTCAAGTCTCTAGTCCAGGTTTATCGCCTAACCAGGTTCCATCCACAGGGAGTCCGGCCGAGGTTTCCACATACGGCCCAGAACGATGTGAACAGGGTTCCGAGACGCCAAACGGGCGCCCGGCATACCCGGCCACGGTGTATCTACCGCAACATAGCCCACCCCTAGGGTCAGCGCTACGCACGGCCGCCAACACATAACCTACAAACACCAGAAACTAATTGCAACTCCTGGACAGAGTACTAGGGTGATTAAGAAGCCGAGAGGGTCCATTGGTTTCGGGCCCAATGTATGGTAGTAGCTGATTCTTAAATCACACATACAAATCTCAGTTCTTAGGGACGGCCTCAATGTAACAACCCATCATGTACTCCTACATGGCCTCTCATCGATACCTTTACCAAAACATGTTCAACACATCCCTCACATTACCGACATAATCATTTCACTCTAGCCCATCACCCAGATGAACCAGACCTGACACAACTCTAAGCATAGCAGGCATAGCAAGGTAGGAAACACATACATGGCTCCATCAACTCCTACACATGCTACTGGGTTTCATCTAGTGACTGTGGCAATGACAGGTCATGCAGAGGATAAGGGTTCAACTACCGCAGCACACAGCAGTTTTGAAATGTTGTTGTCTTAATGCAAAAAATGAGAGCAGAGGCGAGAACATGGGATTGTAACAATATGATCAATGGGGCTGCTTGCCTGATGGAGTGGTAGTAGGGTACTGCCCTTCAGTTGGATACACGGAGATATCCTTTGAGGTAGAACCTACCACGAAAGACACCACAGAATATAATCAACACATGGCAATATGCAACAATATGATGCATGCTATGACATGGCAAAATGATGTGTCCTGCCTAATGCAATGTGAAACAAGTTGAAATGGGTCCATTTGAATCAAAGATTCAAATGGAAGCTTAAGTTCTTATGCATAATAAGTGTATTAGCTTGTTTCACCTAAACAGCAAGGTTAAAGTGTTTTGTCATGCATGAGACCATTACAGATGGAAAGACTGAATTTTTCTGATCATTTTTCATATATAATTTGTTTGATTTGGAGCCATGGTTGATTTTCTATGATTTTTAGAAGTTTTGGCTATTTTCTGGAATTTCCTATATAAGAATAAATCCAGAAAATGAATAATTGCGTCAGCACTGCGTCACTGTGACGTCAGCGAGTCAAAGGCGCCAGCCCAGGTCAAACCTGACGGCTGGGACCCATACGTCAGTGAAACAGCTAATTAACAAGGTTAAGTTAATACTAACTAACTGTTAGTGGGGCCTGGGCCCGCATGTCAGTGACCTAAACTAACTAAAATTAGTTAGTGCTAACACTAGGTTAATTAGCAGAGGGGGCCCACTTGTCATAGACTCAGGGGGGTCAACCTGGGCCCACCCAGTCAAGTCAACGGGTCAAACCCGCCGACGTTGGTCCACGGCTCGACGCCGGCGATGACAGACGCGGGCGGAGAGCGTCGGGTTTTGCCCACAGTTGACCAAATCGACTGCGGTTTTGTCCTACACGTAGCTGGGGCTCGCGCGCATCTGGTAGGCCAAGCGGGAGGAGCTGGGGTGGTCGGAAAAGGCATCGGCGACGAGTTTGGCAGCGGACGGAGCTCGGCTTCGTGCGAGCGTGGCGCTAGAGCAAGCAGGCGAGCGCGTAGAGGGGCTAGGCGGCCTCCTGGAGGCACCAGGAGTGCGATGCGGTGCAAGGGCGCGGGTGGTTCGAGCTCGGGTCATGGCGGCAACAAAGCCGGGTGGCGGTGGGTTTCGGTCACCGGGAAGCGGCAGCTACGGCGTGCAAACGAGAAAACGGAGAGGGAGAGGAGGAGGAGCAGCTCACAGCGGTTGCAGTAGGCGTCGAAGTGAGCTCGGGGAAGCTTGGGAGGCAGCGAATTGTCGGCGACGATCTCCGGTGGCCGACGAGGGGAACGACAGTGGTGGCGGCGTTGCAGCGCGTCAGAGGCCTCGTGGCTCGTCGAGGAGGTCGAGGGAGATGCGGCGGTGCTCGTGGACACGGTGGGGTGGCACGGGGACGACGGTGGCTACGGCTACGGCGGCAAGACGGCGGCGGCTGCGTCGGCCATGGCTTCGGGGGAGCGAGGGAGAGAGCAGGGGGGGAGTGAGGTGTCCAAGGGGTCGAGGCGGTGCCGCAGAGGCGCTTCGAGGCGTCGCGCTGGCGCGGGCGACGACAGGCAGGCAGGGAGGTGGCGTGGTGAGCTCGGCGGCGTCGCGGTGTCCCTCCTCTGCCTACTGGCAGAGGTAGGTGATGACTGGCACAGGCCAGATGGGCCGGGCCAGCCAGGTGGGCTGCCAGGTGAGGTAAGCCCAGGTGGGTTTCCCTCTCTCTCTCTGTTTTCTGTTTTTATTTATTTTCTATTTTTCTGTAAGTTTGTGGCTTTATTAAAAATAGTTAGGCACTTACAAAAATCCTGAAAATAATCATAGGCTCCTTTTAGATTATTTCCAACAGCCCACACTTATTTCCAGAATTATTTGAGCATTTAAAATATTTTATAGTATTTGAATGCCCAAATTCAAATACTTATGATTTAATTCAAAAAATCCAGAATGTCCTCGAATAGAGTGCACCATTTTTGCCAGGGGTTTTAGCCCAATCCAGAAATGATGAACATTTTGTGAAGGGCATTTTGGGTTCATTGAAACCAATTTTAGTAAACCCTAGTTGGTTTAAGGGGGTGCTAGGGGTTCAGTCATCCCCATTTCATCTTTCTGGGAAAATTAAACATGATGCAGGCACTCTAATGCATGAACTAGCTAGGGTGTGACATCCGGTGAGGCCAGAAGATAATCCTGTAGTCACCCGAAGTCCCCAGCGTCCGACTCTTGAAGAGAGCAAACAAAAGAGTCCGGCATCGTCTGGTATGCGGTCGGACGTACTGAGGGAGCTGTTGGAGCGAGCGGCCATCTCAGAAGAACACCGTACGTTGATGGGTACAGTGATGGAAAGAATTTCGTCCACCGAAAGCGGATTGCATGAAGTTTTTATGAGTCTACTGACGGGCTTTGAGGTACGTGAAATGATATACTTTTTGATAGTACTGCACATTTTTAGGTGTGCCCTGTGTAGATGGTAGCCCCCGAGACTCCGGTTGTCGTCGAGAACGGCGGCGAACAGAGGATCGTAGTCCTAGGTAATAACCAAACTGACTTTATGTGCAGGTGGTGGAAACTCCGGTGGCTAGCCGGACTAATGAGTTTGCCGAGCTAAAGCGGCAACTGGATGCGGCAGATGCCGACATCGAGATTGTTAACAAGCGGCTTGACGAGGCACAGGGTAAGTAATGTTTTCTGGTGAATGTCACATAGTAAGAGCAGCGTAACGCCAGTATCTGTAATATGTTGTGACTGCAGATGGAGCTGCCACCGTGGAGACCCTTCGGGCGGAACTTGCCCGAGCCAAGGAACAAGCAAGAATTAGTAATGCGGCCGCTTTAAAGGCGGCCGAAGAGTTAAGAGCCGAAAAGGCTGCACATCGCGAGAGCAAAGATAAAATGGCCAAGATGGCTGTAAAGTTAAAAGACACTGCCGACCGCTGCCAGCTCCTTGAAGAAGAGAACCGAGAGAAGGCGACGGACCTTGAAAAGGCCGCGGTGGCGACCAAAGACACCCGCTCTGCTATGAGGGCAAACGAGGAAGAGCTGCATGAAGCCGGGGATATTGCGGCTGGGAAGCCCTTTTTGTTGTGGAGGAAGTTCGGAGATCCGCGGTATGCCCCTCTGGATCGGCTGTGGAGTTCGGCAGATGCATATATGGACTTGGCGGCGAGCGCTGTCGATGCCGCCGAATACTTCCAGGATCAAACAGATCGTGAAGTGGACAAGCTGTTCTGGTCGCAGTTTAACGTTCCAGAGCGTCCGCTTCCATTGACTGATCAGCTAGCCGAATGGGCCGAACTCAATAGGTTGTCCGGACTCGCCATGAGGTCCGTCGTAGATCATCTGTGGCCGGAAAAACCAAAGCCAACAGCTATTTCAGCTTAGTGCAACAGTTCCTTGGAGCGGTGCCGCGCATCAATGCGATGAAGAGGTCGGCGTGTATAGAGGGCTTGCGGATGGCCCTTGCCCGTGTCAAAGCATACTGGGCGGAGATGGATGCTACCACTGTTGCGGCGCAGGGTTCGGCCATAGGCCGAGTGGCTGTCGAGCACTATTTCGAAGAAGTTCTCGAGGGCGCTCGTTTGATAGAGGCCCAGTGCTCGAAGAATATTATGTTTGAGTGACATGTATTCCCATTGTAAACACAATGTTTTTATGAAATTTATTAAGGCTGTATTTATACTTTTGCCCGAAAGTAATATGATGCCTCCTGTGCGGCCGTTTATGTATACATGTGTATAACCTGAAAGATTGCAGTCGTCGGCTTCAGCCCCCACGCATATAATGCGGGGGTGTTCGCAGAAGACGCGTATTCACACTTAATCCAACGTCTTGGTCCTAATAAGGAGGTGATGGCGCAGTGAACTAGGCAACCGGACTATAATGCTTTAACACTTTCACTTAGCCATAGGAGTTTGACAGTGGGGCTACTATATAGCCCCTGGTGGCTCCGCACTCTCCCGAATTCGGGGTGCGTACATGCCTGGCCGGGAAACGACCCTTTGTTAAGGCGGAGGAATTCTAACATTCCGATAGGTTATCGAGTGGTTGACCAGTCTCACGCTATATAATGACAGTAAGTTTTCGACTTTCTCTACTAAGGTGCTCGTTCGGATGAACCGCGGCACAATCGCAGTAGTTCTCCTGGTGCCGCCTTAGCCGATAGAGCGGAACGTAAGGCAGAAAAACACAGGAGCCGGGCAAACCCAACATTTGACCAAAGACATGATTCGGAGCTGATGCATATAAGGCCAAACTCGCGACGCCGAACACTCCCTAAGGTATTCGGTCTTTATGGTATAAACTGGGCCTAAACAGTGCCCTTTGTAAGAAGCCCCTGGTGTCCAGGCATGTGCATTATTCTGACGTGGCCACATGCCAAGACGTCAGCATCCTTCTCAATAGTACTAAGAATCCGAGGGATGTGTATCAACAAGAGATAGTAAAAAAGGTTTACGCAGGGTCTTAATCTAAAAAGAATCCTTGGAACGGGTCCCTACTGTACGTCTACGCCTGTGTCTCCGTTGTGCCGTATCCTGGACGGGTGTAGCACGATGGTCATCTGTAAAAGAGAGAAACTTAGGTGAAAAGTTGTCGTGCAAAAAGGTAGGTTTAAAGAAACCATGTATAATTCAAGATGAGTAAAAATTGCCACTTGTCTGCGCGCGTTGAGCCCCTTGTATTTGTAATAGGGGTGTGGCCTATCAAACCTGTGTGAATGACATATAGCTGCGCCGGACTCGTCTAACCATGTCCGTGGTCTTGACGACCTATCAAATGCTTTAGTTGGTGAGGCCGTTTTTAGTGTGCGGCTGCCAAGGCAGTCGCACTCTCTTCGGCGTGCAAGGATCGCTTAATATTTCCATTTACTGTAATGATGCCACATGGACCGGGTATCTTAAGCGTGAGGGAAGCGTAATGCGGTATTGCATTAAAGCGAGCGAAAGCGTCGCGTCCAAGTAATGCTTGATAGCCACTTTGGAATGGAGCAATTTGGAATGTTAAATTTTCGCTACGGAAGTTAACGGGGAAGCTGAATATAACCTCTAGTAGCAGGGAGCCCGTGCAATGAGCCCCTAGGCCTGGCGTTACTCCTTTAAAGGTAGTATTGCTGTGGCAAATTTTCGTTGGGTCTATCCCCATTTTGCGGATTGTGTCCTGATATAGCAGGTTTAGACTGCTGCCACCGTCCATCAGGACTCATGTGAAATGGTATCCGTCAATTATTGGGTCTAATACCAAGGCAGCCCATCCTGCACGCCGGATACTTGCTGAGTAATCCCGATGGTCGAAAGTGATCGGTTGAGACGACCAGTGGCAGGACTCCACGGTGATAGGCCCTTGGGCATATTTCTCTGGGAGTGCCGCTTTGTTTCTCCCCTTGATCACATGTAACACGTTCACTGTTTTGACTTCTGGTGGAAATTTCTTTTGTTCCCCAATGTTTTGCTTGAGAGGCTCATCCTCGTCTTCACTTGGTGTATCCTTCCCCTTGTGTACGGCGTTGAGCTTGCCGGCCTACTTGAAGACCCAACATTCTCTGTGGGTATGGTTAGCGGGTTTACCAGGGGTGCTATGGATCTGACATATTTGGTCCAGAATTTTGTTTAAGATGGACAGTTCGTCTCTGCTGCCTTTAGAGGGCGGCTTTTGCTGACCTGGCCGAGAACTTCTGAATCCGGCGTTTACTGCCGTGCTCTTCGGGCTGTCTTCTTTATTCCGGCGCGTATTATTTTTGCTGCGTCGTGATTTCCCATTTCCATCTCTAACTTCGGATGTACTTGGGTCGCTGGTGCTGCATCTAGCTAGCCAGCTGTCCTCACCCGCGCAAAAGCGGGTCATGAGGCTTGTTAATGCTGCCATTGTTCTCGGCTTTTCTTGGCCGAGGTGTCTGGCAAGCCATTCGTCATGGACGCTATGCTTAAAAGCTGCCAAGGCTTCGGCGTCCGGACAATCGACTATTCGATTCTTTTTAGTAAGAAACCTGTTCCAAGCTTTCAGGATGACTCTCCGGGCTGTTGAGTTATATGACTCAAATCGTCCGCGTCCGGAGGTCGGACATAAGTCCCTTGAAAATTTGCCCGAAAAGCGTCTTCGAGCTCTTCCCAGCTTCCAATGGAGCTTTCGGGGAGGCTTTTAAGCCAGTGCCGAGCTGGCCCTTTGAGTTTGAGGGGTAAATACTTAATGGCGTGTAGATCATCTCCTCGAGCCATATGGATATGGAGGATATAGTCCTCAATCCAGACCCCAGGGTCTGTTGTTCCGTCGTATGCCTCTATGTTTACGGGTTTGAATCCCTCTGGAAATTCATGGTCCAGCACCTCATCGGTGAAACATAGGGGGTGTGCGGCAGCCCTGTATCTGGGTGTACCGTGTTGTTCGGATGTTTGTTGTGTTGCATCATATGCTGGAGCGCGCTTGCGTGGTCCATAGATGGATCTGGTTGCGCTGTCCTTTTGATGCGAGCCCTCACGTGGATCACGTATTGGCTTATGTGCGGCGTTGTTTGCCGTTCTATGTTGGCCGTGAGGTCGTCTATCCGGCCAGATGGCCATTTTAATTTTTGGTTGCGGGGGATCTAAGGCCTCCTCATCGAATTCAGGTAGCAACTTCTGCTTCGGGTAGCTCTTGGTGGGGTGATTACCGCCGTACTTCGCTGCTGTGTTGAGCACTTTACTCCATCTAATTCTGAGTGTGTCTTGCGCAGCCTTGAGCCTTTGCTTCTACTTTTTTAGACTCCTCGCGGTGGCAACGAGCCTTTGATGGGCATTCTGTTGCTCCGGGTGTCTGTCCGGTGTGATGTCGTCTGGACTATTATCTTTGACAGAGTCGGGTTGTTCGGTTTGATTCTCCGTGTTGCCGTGGTCCGGCGATGGTTCACCCTGCTCTAACGCTGGGTCTATATGATCGTTGTTTCTGCCGAGGCGGGATTTGGAGCGGCGCTTACGCTGTCGCTTTGACTGCTTCTCGAGGGGACAACCCTTTGTTGCGTCCTTCCGTTCCTCGTTGTCGTCTTCTTTTGGCGTGTCCACCATGTATATGTCATGTGATGAAGTGGGCGTCCAGTGCCCTGTGGGTAGTGGTTCCTGTTCATCTCCTGCATCGTCGTCCATACCGTAGATGTCTTCGGAGTCGGAGTCGGGCATGTCGGTTAAGTCATCGACAGTGGCTACTAAATGGGTGGTGGGTGGGCGACGAATTTCTTCGTCATCCGCATCCCAATCCTGCCGGACATATTTCGGCCAGGACTCTCCTGATGAGAGAGACTTTAATGAATTCAGTATGTCGCCGAAGGGCGAGTGCTGAAAGATATCCGCGGAGGTAAACTCCATGATCGACGCCAACCGGATTCGATAGGAACGGGCGCAGGCGGTTCGGAGTGCATGGCCGGAGAAGTATCCGGCAGTTCAACAACACGGCTCTCGTGAAGGGTAAGATCGATATTCGGCTCGATCGCCGTTGGGGATGCGGCCTTTATGGCGGGGTCTATCCACCCGTCCATGGGAGGTGCAACTGGCTCCAAATTAAGGGTCGAAGCGGCTGCCGGTGTGATTTCTTGAACACTGTCCGATGGCAGAGCTAAATCGTACTCATCGTAACCGCGTGACGCACAAGGCAGAGGCTCGAATCCGTCGAAGATCAAGTCTCCGCGGATATCGGCCGTGTAGTTTAAGCTTCCAAACCTGACCTGGTGGCCAGGGGCGTAACTTTCGATCTGCTCCAGATGGCCAAGCGAGTTGGCCCGCAGTGCGAAGCCACCGAACACAAAGATCTGTCCGGGGAGAAAAGTCTCACCCTGGACTGCATCGCTATCGATGATAGTAGGAGCCATCAAGCCTAACGGCGACAACACAGAGGAACTCTCAATGAAAGCACCAATGTCGGTGTCAAAACCGGCGGATCTCGGGTAGGGGGTCCCGAACTGTGCGTCTAAGGCGGATGGTAATAGGAAGCAGGGGACATGATGTTTTACCCAGGTTCGGGCCCTCTTGATGGAGGTAAAACCCTACGTCCTGCTTGATTAATATTGATGATATGGGTAGTACAAGAGTAGATCTACCACGAGATCAGAGAGGCTAAACCCTAGAAGCTAGTCTATGGTATGATTGTATGTTTTTTGTTATGTCCTACGGACTAAAACCCTCCAGTTTATATAGACACCGGAGAGGGTTAGGGTTACACAAGGTCGGTTACAAAGGAGGAGATATCCATATCCGTACTGCCTAGATTGCCTTCCACGCCAAGTAGAGTCCCATCCGGACACGAGACGAAGTCTTCAATCTTGTATCTTCATAGTCCAACAGTCTGGCCAAGGGATATAGTCCGGAGACCCCCTAATCTAGGACTCCCAAACCCACCATGGAGCGACATCTGCATGAAATTTTATTGCCACGCAAGGCTCGTCTCTTTTGCTCTACATGTTCAGTTCCATTATGTACAATAACTGACATGCATAGGAATAAAACATAGTGAGATTATGTAAGGAGTGCATGCACAAATCCAGAGTGATGGTGGCAAACTGTGGATAGACCCAAAACCAATGATAGCAGGCAGATAATAGCTTTAGTTAAAAAATACAGATAATGGCTCTTTAATGTTTGTTTGCACCCAACATGAAACTCATAGTAGACACCCGAGATTAACCAAATAGTACTGATTGCTGCCCCAATATGTACCCCACAACCATTTAAAAAATTCAAGTTTCAGCATAAGTTTGGACCTAACTCGGAGTCTAATAGGTGAACACGACGATAAAGTAGCATGTCATCATATTAAGCGATGCATAACGTAAGCAGACACGGAAGAGTGAGACCTCTCTTGCAAACCCGTGTAGTCCTCAAGGTCATCTGCTCAGTTGATGATGGTAATGCAGTTGTCGTGGATGCCAGCGACGGGGAAGAAGATCTGAGGCGGCGAAAGACAGTCTGAAGAGCGGATCCCTACTGTGGTGAACCCTTCCGTCGTTGGAGTAGCTGAGATGGGGTGGAACACAGCACCATAGGAGCAGGACAAACCACACAAGGTTTTCTTTGACACATATCTGTAACAGAAGTAATTGTGTAAGGGCTTGTTTGAATTTGAGGATTCTAACAATGCAGGGATAGGAAATAGACATGAATAGGATAGGAATGCACGTGCAAAATAGAGAATTTAAAAACACAGGATTTCTGCCAATCTGGGTGTTTGGTTCACAAAAATTGGAAGATCACAGGATGCAAAGAAGCATGGTGAGATTAAGTCAAACCACAAGAAAATGTATGGTTATAATGCTATAATGCTACTATCTCTTAGTCTTGTGCTTCATGAATAGGAATTTGAAAAGGAGGACAAGTGGAAATTAAAATTCCTACGGTTTTTCTTTCAAGGAGACACTAAAGGAACAAATCCTACAGTTTTCCTTTGATCCATTCCTTTGCACCAAATTCATGAAAAGTAGTACCATAGGAAACTTTCCAATTCCTATGTTTCTCATCCACTTTTCTTTTCAAGCACTGACGATTCTAGTAGGTAGGCTTGAGCAAGGAAAAGCCTACACTAAAAAAATGTTTTTGTGCTACTTCTATTACTTTGGACCCAGGCCACTACCCTACTAGCTCAACTCCTAGGACCATCGACAAATGCATAGCTCAAACGCACACAGATAAATAATGATGGCGTTCAAGAGAGTCCATCACGAATAGCTAAGTTGCCTGGTACCTCACTGCTTGTCATATAGTAGGATAAAATAATCGTATTTCCCGTTACTCCATGTGCTCAGTGGACAATATATAGAACATGTAGAGTAAAAAAGATATGCAACAAGTGTACAACCTCTTTGGTGAAGCCATGTCGATCTCAGCGTGATTGGGTTGGCCGGTGAGGATGCTCTGGCTGACTTGGCTGTCGGAGGAGGGGAAGAAGATCTTGGGCGTCTGGAGATGGAGCCCGAGGTATTGCTCCGCTGTGATGGAGGGTTTCATCGTTGGAGCAGCTCCAGTGAGTTGTACGACGTCGAGGCTGAAGCAGGACAAGAGAGACAATGTTAACATGAGTGGAATTCTAATAGCATCTCCAATAGATGATGTAAAATACATAACCATAAAGTGCTAGATGTAAAATACATCAGCCGATCATCTCTGAACTTAACTGTCGAAACTGAATTTAACTGTCGAAACTAAACTTGACTGTCAAAACTGAATTTTACCGTCGAAACTGAACGTACTAGAGGTGAGGCTACACGTCAGTCGACTGACTTTTTCATCTCTAGTCAGTCAATTTTGCAGCCATTAGATACGAAATCATGGGCCTGTAGTTCATCTTCAACCTCCATCCCCTGAGCCGCCAGCCACCACTGACCAAACAGCCGCCCGCGGTCGGCGGTGCGCCGCCCCGCCCGCCCCGAAAACACTCCCCACCGTCGGTCCGCCGCCGCCCCGGTCATCCCTCTAGGCCCCACCATTCCAAGATTTTTCTCCGGCGATCCCCACGCAACCGCCCCACCACCGTTGGCGACCACCGCCCCCGCCCTGAACCCTAAGGTCGATAGTGGGGTACCTCTCCGGCAAACCCCCCTCCCCGCTGTGACTGGTTCTTCCTTAACTCCGGCGAGCCCCCCCACCCCCTGAAAATCGACTGACCCAAAAGTCGATTCAATCGACTGAAGTGTAGCTAAATCGGAGCAGCATCGCAAGCAAGAGCAAAAGCGAGAGCAGCAGTGCGAGCAAGAGCAGACAAGGCAGGGGACCGAGAGCAAGAGCAGAGCAGCAGCGTGAGCGAGAGCTAAAGTAGCAGCAGCTCCTACTGATGTGGACGTCGCCGCCGAGGGAGCGACGCCGTGGAGGAAGTGGCCGGCGACGCCGCCGTGGATGGAGCCGCGCCGTATCGGCTCGGGACCGAGCGCTGGCAGCACCGTGAGATCGAATCAAGAAGAAAATGCACCGATTAGTGTACAACCTCTTTGGTGGCGCTGATTAGGCCGCAGCTTCATCCGAGGAAATGGTGATGATGATGCTCTTTCGGTGGTGCAGGTGAATACGACGGTGTGGGAATGGAGGTGGCGCGAAAGACGAGGGGAACGTCGGGGCAGCTCCTTGGAGGTGGAGGACGAGGTGGCTGAACCGGCGGGACGACCAGATCGACGACGGATCCTCATCCGATACGGTAGATGAGGGACGTCGAGGTGTTGCTGTGGACGACGTCGTCGGGGAAGAGGCTCCGGCTGGGTGGCGGACGGAGGAGGGTGTGGGGCTTCGCGGGTTTTCTCGGCCTCGGTGTATGAATGGGTGGGCGGATGGGATGGGAGTGGGGAACCATGGCTTAGGGGCGCGCTTGTCTGAAATATGGGGTAAGTTACGAAAGTACCCCCACCGATTTTAGGCGGTTCTTTCAGTTCAGGGGTATCACGGGCATTTCGCATGTCGGGATTTCACAGGAGGTGGGAGTTTTCGCCCGCGTTGTAATTTTGGAATAGTAAGGCACGGGTTGAGATGTAGGGAGTTGTAGGAGCACAACGAGACAAAGATTTATCTTAAATATTTTGGGGTAACAAGGTGCGGGTTGAAGAGGCGGGAGTTTCGCAGCACGATAGACAGAGACGCTAGCTTGAAATTTTGGCATAACAAGGCGCAGCTTGAAATTTCGGGAGAACAAGCGTAACGTGTACCAAAAAAAAAGACAATTTAGACTAGTATGATATACTACGTACAATGTGTTTAACACACACAACACACACATACACCATTTAGACTAGTAAGGTACACGTGCATTGCACGCATGAGATTTGGCAACCAAATTATGAATAAATACCACATTATAGCATGTAAGCTTTGAGTCATATATGCATGATGTAGATGTTCGTTTAATTCTTATAGTTCATTTCATTCAAAATCATCTAATTTTTATAAGAAAACTATTCTATTTTAAGACTCATGGAATTGTGCGTTGTAAGGCATAAAGTAAAAACAAATAATGTAAAAAAACATTTGGGCAATTCTGATATGGAAGATTCTAGAACAAAGAAGAAGTGTTTGTGTTTTGAGGTTTGTGCATTATGCTTAAGTTCAACCATAAAGTCTTCTAGATTGTACATGTGGCAAAATCTGGTGGAATCTAGATGATATCCAACGGCCAGTAGTGCTCAAATTTGCTAGCTCTGCACCATCCGATTAGCCTCATCCAACGACCATCTTTCAAAGTTAAAGTTATCCGCACATTATATAAAAAATATAAAATATAATATATATATAGGGGTATAGATATAGATATGTGATGCGAAAGCCACCCATCATCTCCAATTAGAATAGTGTGTCAATGCACGGATGCAATGTGGCCAAACGATGTCTGCCATCGGTATCTCAAATTCAAACCAGTCTGACCTTGTTCAATGTGTATACATTACAACATGCTCGTTTCCAAACCACACCACGCAGATCTCCTTTATATTCATGCATGCATGTGTTTCAAACATCATGATCTCTTATTCAAATATTTGAATTCAACTTTACATTGATTATGACCTCACCTAGTCTTTTACACCCACACATTGGTCTTCTCTTGTAGCGACCAGACCTCAAACGGTCCAATCTCTGTGCTTAGGTGTCATCCCTGGATCAGTAATGCTGACACCACACAGTACTTGAAGGATTTATAACAGAGTAGCAATCACACACTTATTACATCAAGTGTCTCAAAAGAGAACTTATTACAATAAATATGGCTTAAGGCCATCTAATAACGATAACAGTGGAATGCTTGGAAGATAAGTGAGTCCATCAACTCCAACGGCATCACTGAGTATAGAACCACGACCTAAAAGCACCTTACTCGTCGTTTGAAAAGTCTGCAACATGAACGTTGCAGCCCGAAACGGGTCAGCACATGGAATATGCTGACAAAGTAACACATAGAGAGTAATGAAACATATAGGCTATACTATATGCATATTTGGCTGGTGGAAAGCTCTATGGTTACAGTTTTGCGTAAAGCCAATTTTTCCCGACTGCAAAGGAATACATTTTATTTAACTAACATGGTGGTTGTTAAACATTGAGAATGGTTGACAACATTCTCAATCCCAATTAAGCATCATCATTAAACAAAACCCAACAAATTAATTAGAGTAACATGATGAGATTCACATGATAATCCAAGTACTAGATACTCAAGCTGTCCATAACCGGGGACACGGCTAACCATGATTAGTTTATACACTCTACAGAGGTTTGCGCACTTTTTCCCACAAGACTCGATCTCCTCTATTGGGATTCTTGCACTACATGATGTTTGAGAAACGGATGACCGAGACATAGTCTTTCAGAAGCGCTAGCACCTTACGATCGGGTAGACCATTACACCTACTTTCCCCTACATCTGCTAGTCTACCACTGTAAGAGTTCGCACAACTTAGTCAACTATGCTAGAGCCCATAGTAGCTTGTGGTTGCACATGGAAGTTTCTAGCATGAATAATCTCATGATCCCTTTGAGCCTGGGTGGCGGTCCAAAAGAAAAACAGGCAATCGCTGGAATACCCAGGTGCCTCAATCCACCCAGATGTGTATTTAAGTTGCCACCTTAGATAAACCGTTAATTTAACAATCTCACATCTGTCATGGATACACTGACCCAATCCACGTCTACTAGCATAGCATAGCATAATAAGCAACATAGAAGTAACTCCCAAAGGTTTGATAATAAGCAGGTAATAGGTACTACCTCAACTACTTCCCAACCCATAATTTAATTAGATCCTAACCATGCAATGTGTGAGGATTGATCTAATGCAATAAAAACTGGGTAATTGGAAGTATGATCAAAGTGTTACTTGCCTTGCTGATGATCCGAAAAACCTAGCGATTTGAAGTAGCAAGCGGCGCACTCCGGGTACTCTATCGCAAACAAACAAGTATACAATAAGTACTCAACTAATGCACAGGTAAAACTCGAATAACAGATCTAACCAGAAAGTTCAAATTAAGAACTCCAGTTGGTAAAAAGAATCAAATCGAACGAAGCAACGAAGGACAAACGGCAAAAGAAATAGGCTTCTTTGACTATTCTGGATCTAGGGTAATTTTTTACAGTGGCAAAAACTTGTTTGAGTTGGTTAAATGGAAAGAGGGTTTCGAGACGAAACTCCAGGCGCTTGAATCGCCTGATTCCGATAAATGAGCGAAAAGTTATACTAGAATGAAAAACGGATCAGAAATTGCGATCAGAAAAATCGCGAATTTAATCCGAGAAAAAGAAACAACGAACAGATTAACGAACGGACGTTCGTTAACTGGATCTAAACGATGAACGCGTTCGTTAAAATGAATGATCGAGCGAACGCTCGCTAAATAAATTAACCGGAAAACCGATCTATTAAAAAAATGAAACTAAAAAAACCAAACAAAACCGACAGAAAACCAATCGGTTTTTTGAAAAAAACCGTCGGCGGCGAGGTCTACCTCCGGCGAGCGGCGGTCCGGCAGGGCGGCAGGGTCGGCGCGGGGCGGCGAGGGGCGGCGGCAGCGCAGCGCGGCACGAGCGGCGGCGGCGCTATGCGGTGGCTGCGCTTTGTGGCGGCGGCAAAGGCGGCGGCGACGGGGCGGCTAAGGCGGCTAGGGTTTGGGGAGGGGGGTCCGGCTGGGTCTCCCCGGCTTATAAAGCTGGCCGGGCCAAGTGTCCGGGTCGGACACGACCCGTTAGGTCGGTTGCGGTTTTTTTTAAATAGTTACGCTCAGAAAAAAACAAAAGGAATGCTAAACGGACTCCAAAAATCCCGAAATAAATTTTCCCCGGCTTCTAAAATCGAGCCGCACAGGATGAACATTTATTTGGGGCCGAAATGCAATTTTGAAAAACGCGCATTTTTCCTAAATTCAAATAAAATAGCAAATAAAACCAAAATAAAATCTTATTTGATTTTTTTATTAAATCCTCAATTTTTCTTTATTTTGGGAAAGTCATTTTATTCCCTTTCTCATATTTTTGTAATAGAAATAATTGAATATAAAATAAATAAAATCAAATGATCCTATTTTCAAAATTTGAGAAAACTCAAATATGAAAATAACGAAATCCCCAACTCTCTCCGAGGGTCCTTGAGTTGCGTAGAATTTTCTAGGATCAACCAAAATACAATAAATATGATATGGAATGATGATCTAGTGTATAACATTCCAAATTGAAAATTTGGGATGTTACAAACCTACCCCCCTTAAGATGAATCTCGCCCTCGAGATTCGGGTTGGCTAGAAAATAGGTGAGGGTGGTCCTTCAGCAAATCTTCCTCTCGCTCTCAGGTGGCTCCACTGAACTTTGCAAAACTTAATAACCTTGCTGCGGGTGACTTGACTGGCATACTCAAGAATCTTGACTGGTTTCTCCTCATAGGTCAAATCACTGTCCAACTGAATTGCTTCCAGTGGCATTGTGTCTCTCGGCGGTATATCAGCCATCTCTGTGTGGCACTTCTTCAACTCGAAACGTGGAACACGTCTTGGACTCCTGACAATCCTTCGGGCAACTCCAACTTGTAGGCTACTTCTCCCATACGCTCCAAAACCTTGTATGGACCTACAAATCGTGGCGCTAACTTTCCCTTAACTCCAAAACGCTTAACTCCTCAAAGTGGAGATACTGGAAGATAAACTCGGTCTCCGACTTCGTAAACTGTCTCCTTGCGTTTAGAATCCACATAGCTCTTCTGCCTGGATTGGGCTACCTTGAGCCTATCACGAATCAATTTCACTTTATGTTCAGACTCCTTAATTAGATCCGGTCCAAACAACTGGCGGTCTCCAACTTCATCCCACGACAATGGGGTCCTGCACCTCCTTCCTGATCTCCGAATCATTAGGCACATAAACACAGTCTTCAAACCATAAGGTATCATGCTCATCCTCACGAAAGCCTTTAGCTTTTCCTTTGCTCATTTTCTCCTTAATAGAAGCGATCCCCTTGTCGGTTTTCTGGGCTTCTCTTATCTTATCCATCAATGTAGACTGAATCTCCAATGCTGCTACATAGCCTCTCGGAACTATCTCCAAACATAGCTCACGAAGATTTTTGGCTAACTCCTTTGGTAAATCTCCCGTCATTAGTGTGTTGACATGGCTTTTACGACTCAGCGCATCGGCTACTATGTTAGCCTTTCCGGGGTGATAATGCAATCTCATGTCATAATCCTTGATGAGCTCAAGCCATCTCCTTTGTCTAAGGTTCAACTCCTTCTGTGTGAAGATATACTTCAAACTCTTGTGATCCGTGCATACCTCACAATGATTTCCAATGAGAAAGTGTCTCCAGGTTTTCAATGCATGCACTACGACTGCTAACTCTAAATCATGCGTAGCATAATTCAACTCATGGGGCTTAAGCTGTCGTGAGGCATATGAAACAACTCTTCCTTCTTGCATAAGCACTGCTCCAAGTCCTCGACGTGAAGCATCGCAATACACCTCATAATCCTTGGTCTGATCTGGCAAAATCAACACAGACGATGTAACCAAACGTTTCTTCAGTTCCTGGAAACTGGCCTCACATTCCTCAGTCCATATGAACTTGGTATCCTTCTTCAACAACTCCGTCATAGGCTTTGCAATCTTTGAGAAATTTTCAATAAATCTCCGGTAGTATCCTGCGAGTCCAAGAAAACTCTGGATCTCTCCAACTATTGTTGGCGCTTCCCAATTTGTCACAGTGTCAACCTTAGTGGGATCTACTGCTATACCTTCTCCGGATATAACGTGTCCGAGAAATCCAACTTCCTTCAACCAAAACTCACATTTGCTAAACTTGGCATATAACTGATGTTCTCTGAGCTTACCAAGTACCAAACGCAAATGCTCCTTATGCTCCTCTTCATTCTTCGAGTAAACCAGGATATCATCGATGAACACTACGACGAACTTATCCAAAAACTCCATAAACACTTTGTTCATCATGTTCATAAAATATGAAGGTGTGTTAGTCAGACCAAATGACATAACGGTATACTCGTACAGCCCATACCTGGTGGTAAAAGCCGTCTTAGGTATATCCTGTTCTCGAATCTTCAACTGGTGGTATCCTGATCGTAGATCGATCTTGGAAAATACCTTAGCTCCTTGCAATTGATCAAACAGATCATTGATCATCGGTAGTGGGTACTTGTTCTTGATGGTTACTTCATTCAATCCTCGATAATCAACAACTATCCTTAACGATCCATCCTTCTTCGCTACTAGAAGTACTGGGGATCCCCAAGGCGAAGAACTTGGGCGAATATAACCTTTATCCAGTAACTCCTTAATCTGCTTCTTAATCTCCACCAAATCCTTTGCGGGCATCCTATATGGTCTCTTAGATATTGGCCTTGTGCCTGGCAAAAGCTCAATCAAAAATTTAATATCTCTATCCGGTGGCATGCCTGGCAACTCTTCTGGAAATACATCAGGGAAATCTTTCACTACTGGTACTTCCTCCTGCACAACTCCTGTTAGACAATTTACTTGAGTCCTCTTCGACACATGCCGGGATACATACTTGATCCTTCTCCCTTCTGGGGTCGTAAGCAAAATTGACTTACTAGCGCAATCGATGTTTTCTCCATACATCGACAGCCAATCCATACCCAAAATTACATCCAAGCCTTGTGATTCCAAAATGATCAAATCTGAGGGAAACACATGCCTACCTATACTCAATGGCACTTGGAAACATCCCTTACTAGCCATATACTCCGCTCCTGGTGAGCTTACTAGCATAGGTGTTCTAAGAACTTTGGTGGGCAGGTTATACTTATCCACAAATTCCCTTGATATGTATGAATGCGATGCACTAGTATCAAAAAGAACGAGTGCAGTAAATGACTTAACCAAAAACTTACCGATTACTGCATCCGGCTGCTCTTCAACCTCCTCCACGTTAACATGGTTCACCTGCCCCCTGTTGAAAGGGTTCGGCTTCTTCCCAGAGCTTCCATTGCCATTTCCATTCTGGGATTCAGGACATTCATTTGCATAATGTCTGGTCTTCTGGCACTTGAAACAAGTGACTTGGCTCAGGTCTCTCTTGGCTGGGGTTGATGGGTTGGTGCGGTTCTGGCCGTTGCTTCCTCCATTCCCATTACCATTCTTGGTGCCATTGTGATTGTGCGAGCTACCTCCTCCATGGGTATGCTGAAAATGTCCTCCCGGTCTAGGGGTAAAATGTGGCTTCTGCTGAGCTCCTGAATTGTACTTCCCTTGTCCATACTTCCTCTTGCGGTTCTCAATCTATTGCTGCTTCCCTTCAATCATGAGAGCACGATCTACCAACTCCTGGTAGTTGTTGAAGGTTGCTACCATCAACTGCATGCTCAACTCATCATTCAGTCCTTCCAGAAACTTCTCCCGCTTAGCTGCATCCATAGCTACGTCATCTGGGGCATAACGTGCTAACTTACTAAAGTCCTCCACATACTGGCCAACTGTCCGTCCTCCTTGGCGCAAGTTGCGAAACTCTCGCTTCTTCATGGCCATAGCTCCTGCTGAAACATGGGCAGTACGGAAAGCCTGCTGAAACTGGTCCCACGTGACAGTGTCGACAGGGAAAGTGGCTGTGAAATTCTCCCACCATGATGCTGCGGGTCCTTCAAGCTGATGTGCGGCAAACTTCACCTTTTTCGCATATGTGCATCCTGCGGTGGTCAACTCGCTTGCTGTCTTGTGGAGCCAATCATCTGCTACTATCGGCTCGGTGCTACTGGAAAACACCGGCGGATTTAGCCTAAGAAAACGGGCTAAGTGATCAACAGGTGGTGGTGGTGGTGGGTTGTTGTTGCTGTTCCCCTGATTCTGATTCTGGACTAGCAACTGCATCAATGTGTTCTGCTGCTGGATCAACTGGGTGAGCTCCGGTGGGAAGGTAAATCCGGGGTCACGTCTCGGAGGCATCTGAGGGTTTAGAAAAGATGAGATTTAAGAATAGAGAGGGGTCTAGAGAGAAAACACTACCCATATGCACATGAGGCAAAGGCAAACAATTCACTTCATTCAATCAATCAAACAAGGGCATACAATCGATCTAACTATCGCAAAGTGCTCGGACTACTATATTTACATGGCGGACTACTATTCTTCGGTTGCGGACTCCATGATATCTGTTCCAGCTTCATCCACATAGTCATCATCGCTATCATCTGGATCCGAGTCGGTGTCGTCGATGATGATGTAGTCTTCCGGGCGAATCTCCTTGGGTTCTTCGTCTTCTTCTACTGGTGTAGGGCCTCCCATGAATATTCCAATCTTCATTGTTAGGTCGGCATTTTTGTCCACTAGTACTTCGATTTCCTCTTCATAATCTTCACGTGTGGCCTTGAGTTCTTCCTCCAGTTCCTTGATTCTTGTCCTCGCCTTCTTTAGATCTATCATGTCGGCGCATATTTGGTTCTCTTGACGTCGAATGTGCTGGTTTAACTCCTGGATAAAAGTAGCAATTGATCTATCCTTCCGGGTGCTGATCATCTCCCAGTGCTCATCTCGGCGCCCACAAGTCAGGTAGATAGTATCCTTGAGATCATTGCGGTAAACTTCTCCAATGCGTCCCATGGTGATGTGAGCTGCCATGCTCTTTCCTAGATTCCAAGTTGGTGCATCAAAAGAAAACTCTATGGACTCAGTGACTGGCATGAACGTCTTTCCTGGAACTTGAACTTGAATCATCCAGCGCTCTTCTTCAGGTAAAGTGGCGTTGTAAGTCCCGGTGAAGCTTGGTACTCCTATGTTCAGATATCTAGTGACTTCCTTCAAGTGACGTCCAAAGGGTGTATCTTCATCCGGTTGCGTGAACTTGTTCCTTGCATCTGCCATCCTAAAAGAGTAGAAAATATGAGAAGTCAGAATGAGAAGAGAGTGAGTAGTGATCTAGGTCTTTTAGCTTAGTGGTCGTGTCCTACAGTAAGCGTGTGCTCTGATACCATCTTGTAGCGACCAGACCTCAAACGGTCCAATCTCTGTGCTCAGGTGTCATCCCTGGATCAGTAATGCTGACACCACACAGTACTTGAAGGATTTATAACAGAGTAGCAATCACACACTTATTACATCAAGTGTCTCAAAAGAGAACTTATTACAATAAATATGGCTTAAGGCCATCTAATAACGATAACAGTGGAATGCTTGGAAGATAAGTGAGTCCATCAACTCCAACGGCATCACTGAGTATAGAACCACGACCTAAAAGCACCTTACTCGTCGTTTGAAAAGTCTGCAACATGAACGTTGCAGCCCGAAACGGGTCAGCACATGGAATATGCTGACAAAGTAACACATAGAGAGTAATGAAACATATAGGCTATACTATATGCATATTTGGCTGGTGGAAAGCTCTATGGTTATTGCGTAAAGCCAATTTTTCCCTACTGCAAAGGAATACATTTTATTTAACTAACATGGTGGTTGTTAAACATTGAGAATGGTTGACAGCATTCTCAACCCAATTAAGCATCATCATTAAACAAAACCCAACAAATTAATTAGAGTAACATGATGAGATTCACATGATAATCCAAGTACTAGATACTCAAGCTGTCCATAACCGGGGACACGGCTAACCATGATTAGTTTATACACTCTGCAGAGATTTGCGCACTTTTTCCCACAAGACTCGATCTCCTCCGTTGGGATTCTCGCACTACATGATGTTTGAGAAGCGGATGACCGAGACATAGTCTTTCAGAAGCGCTAGCACCTTACGATCGGGTAGACCGTTACACCTACTTTCCCCTACATCTGCTAGTCTACCACTGTAAGAGTTCGCACAACTTAGTCAACTATGCTAGAGCCCATAGTAGCTTGTGGCTGCAAACGAAAGTTTCTAGCATGAATAATCTCATGATCCCTTTGAGCCTGGGTGGCGGTCCAAAAGAAAAACAGGCAATTGTTGGAATACCCAGGTGCCTCAATCCACCCAGATGTGTATTTAAGTTGCCACCTTAGATAAACCGTTAATTTAACAATATCACATCTATCATGGATACACTCACCCAATCCACGTCTACTAGCATAGCATAGCATAATAAGCAACGTAGAAGTAACTCCCAAACAAAGAAGCATACAATAAGTACTCAACTAATGCACAGGTAAAACTCGAATAAGAGATCTAACCAGAAAGTTCAAATTAAGAACTCCGATTGGCAAAAAGAATCAAATCGAACGAAGCAACGAAGGACAAACGGCAAAAGAAACAGGCTTCGTTTACTATTCTAGATCTAGGATAATGTTTTATAGTGGCAAAAACTTGTTTGAGTTGGTTAAACGGAAAGAGGGTTTCGAGACGAAACTCCAGGCGCTTGAATCGCCTGATTCCGATAAACGAGCGAAAAGTTATACTAGAACGAAAAATGGATCAGGAATCGCGATCAGAAAAATCGCGGATTTAATCCGAGAAAAAGAAAACGACGAACAGATTAACGAACAGACGTTCGTTAACTGGATCTAAACGATGAACGCGTTCGTTAAAACGAACGACCGAGCAAACACTCGCTAAATAAATAAACCGGAAAACCAATCTATTAAAAAAACGAAATTAAAAAAACCAAACAAAACCGACGAAAAACCGATCGGTTTTTTGAAAAAAAACAGCGGCGGCGAGGTCTACCTCCGGTGAGCGGCAGGGCGGCGGTCCGGCGGGGCGGCGGGGTCGGCGCGGGGCGGCGAGGGGCGGCGGCCGCGGTGGCGGGGCGGCTAAGGCGGCTAGGGTTTGGGGGGGGGGTCCGGCTGGGCCTCCCCGACTTATAAAGCCGGCCGGGCCAAGTGTCCGGGCCGGACACGGCCCGTTAGGTCGGTTGCGTTTTTTTAAATAGTTACGCTCAGAAAAAAAAACAAAAGGAATACTAAACGGACTTCAAAAATTCCGAAATAAATTTTCCCCGGCTTCTAAAATCAAGCCACATAGGATGAACATTTACTTGGGGCCTAAATGCAATTTTGAAAAACGCGCATTTTACCTAAATTCAAATAAAATTGCAAATAAAACCGAAATAAAATCTTATTTGATTTTTTTATTAAATCCTCAATTTTTTTTATTTTGGGAAAGTCATTTTATTCCCTCTCTCATATTTTTGTAATATAAATAATTGAAGATAAAATAAATCAAATCAAATGATCCTGTTTTCAAAATTTGAGAAAACTCAAATATGAAAATAACGAAATCCCCAACTCTCTCCGAGGGTCCTTGAGTTGCGTAGAATTTTCTAGGATCAACCAAAATGCAATAAATATGGTATGCAATGATGTTCTAGTGTATAACATTTCAAATTGAAAATTTGGGATGTTACATCTCTTTATAATTGTACCATTAACTTTCTCTCGTGCACACACTACCCGTCGGCATTATCCATCGCACAGATGCAATCTTTTTTTTCAGGTCGGTCTCCCATGAAGGCACACACACACATCCTCCTTTGCATCATATCGGGCATTCTTTATCTCTCACATGCATGCGTAACGATCGATGTTCCTCTATGTGTGTGTGTATATAGCTAGGTCTTTCATAGTTTTCCACATAAACCGATCAATCTATATATCTAGTGAGGTCTCACCCTCTTTCTCACGTCCAAATAAATCAATCTATACCTCTCTATATAGGATTACATATATAGCTAATACACCCACATTAATTATATATCCAACGCCCCCTCTCATCATCCATGCCTTCCGCTTCATCTCTCAGACGTGCGCACAATGGTGAAGACATGGGGCAGCAAGGGCCCTGCCCCCCTAACATCATTATATATCGAGGCTAATATGAGTGTGATCATTAGACAATTGTTGGTAAAAATGGTTTAAGTTGATGAATTGGCCCTCCTCGTAAAGGATTAGCAATGCTTGCCCCCTAGCTCATGGGACATTTTTCATGGCTCCGCCACTGCGCAACAGTGCATGTTCTAGCCCCCTCTCTAAATATCGATCTCGCAGTTGTGCACTCCTTCATAGTCTCCCTCCACTCGGCCCTTCGCACCATCTTCTAGCCCCCCACTGGATTTTGCCACATGTACAATCTAGCAGACTCCATGGTTGAACTTAAGCATAATGCACAAATCTCAAAACAACAGTGGTTCTCCTTTGTTCTAGAATCTTCCGTATCATAACTGCCCAAACTTTTTTTCTAGTTGAATTGCCATTTTTTACTTTATGCTTTACAACGCATAATTCCATGAATCATAAAATAGATTAAGGGCTTCTTTGATTCAAAGGATTCTCAAAGAAATTTTGGAGGATTCTAATCCTTAGGAATTTTTCCTATCTTGGTTGTTTGATTCGTAGGATTGTAAACCATAGGAATTTTTTCATATGATTCATTTGCACTAGATTTCATAGGAAACATCGCATCCACTCAAACCTCTTTGAAAGAATTCTGCGTTTTTTCTATGCACAATCAAACACTCATACAAACCTGTAGGATTCAAGACGACATTCCACTCTAAATCCCATCTTCTTCCTATTCCCACGTTTTGGAAATCCTACAAATCAAAGAGGCCCTAGGTTTTTTTTACAAAAACTAATTGATTTTGAATGAGATGAACTATAAGAATTAAACGAAGGTCTACATCAGGCATATACGACTCAGAGCTTACATGTTATAGTGTGGTATTTATTCATAATTTGGTTGCAAAATCTGACGCGTGCAATGCACGTGTACCTTACTAGTACTTCGGGTATGTGCAAAACACAATGGCACACTACACAGTGTCTCTCTTATAGTTCATGAAGCCACGTGGCACATGTGGAGGCTGATACGTCTCCAACGTATCTACTTTTCCAAACACTTTTGCCCTTGTTTTGGACTCTAACTTGCATGATTTGAATGGAACTAACCCGGACTGACGCTGTTTTCAGCAGAATTACCATGGTGTTATTTATGTGCAGGAGCAAACGTTCTTGGAATGACCTGAAACTTCACGGAGCCACTTTTCAGAAAATAAGAAAAATACCTGCAAAAGATGAAGGCCAAGGGGCCCACCACCTTGCCACGAGGGTGGGGGCGCGCCCCCAACCTCGTGGGCCCCCTGTTGCCTCTCCGACTCCAACTCCAACTCCATATATTGAGTTTCGGGGAGAAAAAAATCAAAGAGAAGAAATCATCGCGTTTTACGATACAGAGCCGCCGCCAAGCTCTGAAACCTCTCGGGAGGACTGATCTGGAGTCCGTTCGGGGCTCCGGAGAGGGGAATCTGTCGCCATCGTCATCGTCAACCATCCTCCATCACCAATTTCATGATGCTCACCGCCGTGCGTGAGTAATTCCATCATAGGCTTGCTGGACGGTGATGGGTTGGATGGGATCTATCATGTAATCGAGTTAGTTTTGTTAGGGTTTGATCCCTAGTGTCCATTATGTTCTGAGATTGATGTTGCTATGACTTTGCTATGCTTAATGCTTGTCACTAGGGCCCGAGTGCCATGATTTCAGATCTGAACCTATTATGTTTTCATCAATATATGAGTGTTCTTGATCCTATCTTGCAAGTCTATAGTCACCTATTATGTGTTATGATCTGTTAACCCCGAAGTGACAATAATCGGGATACTTACCGGTGATGACCGTAGTTTGAGGAGTTCATGTATTCACTATGTGTTAATGCTTTGTTCCGGTTCTCTATTAAAAGGAGGCCTTAATATCCCTTAGTTTCTGTAAGGACCCCGCTGCCACGGGAGGGTAGGACAAAAGATGGCATGCAAGTTCTTTTCCATAAGCACATATGACTATGTTCGGAATACATGCCTACATTATATCAATGAACTGGAGCTAGTTCTATGTCACCCTAGGTTATGACTGTTACATGATGAACCACATCCGGCATAATTCTCCATCACTGATCCATTGCCTACGAGCTTTCCATATATTGTTCTTCGCTTATTTACTTTCCCGTTGCTATTGTTATCATCACTACAAAATACTAAAAACATTGCTTTTACTACTGTTACCTTTTGCTACCGTTACCACTACTATCGTATTACTTTGCTACTAAATACTTTGTTGCAGATATTAAGTTTCCAGGTGTGGTTGAATTGACAACTCAGCTGCTAATACTTGAGAATATTCTTTGGCTCCCCTTGTGTCGAATCAATAAATTTGAGTTGAATACTCTACCCTCGAAAACTGTTGCGATCCCCTATACTTGTGGGTTATCAAGACTATTTTCTGGCGCCGTTGCCGGGGAGCATAGCTCTATTCTTTGAGTCACTTGGGATATATATCTGCTTCTCATTATGAAGAACTTGAGAGATCCGAAAACCAAGATCTGTCCCTCAACTACGAGGGGAGGTAAGGAACTGCCATCTAGCTCTGCACTTGATTCACCTTCTGTTATGAGTAAGTTTGCAACACCTACACCTGCTTCTACTATTCGTTCTGATATGTCGCATGTTATTGATGATGCCACTTCTACTATGCATGATACTTATGATGAAACTACCTCTATGCCTGATACTACTGTGCCACTTAGTGATTTTCTTGATGAACAAATTGCTAGGGCTAGAGAAATTGAAAATATTGAATCTGATGATACTGATGAAAGTGATGATGAAGAACCACTTGTTATTCCTAAGGGTTATGTTTTTGATCAAGAAGCTTCTTTCGCTATTTTAGCTTGCGAAAATAGAAATGAGCTCAAAAGGTTATTGGCTAAATGGAGTAAGCAATCTCTAAGTGCTAGAATGAAACCTGACCCTACTTTTGCTACTTCACCTATCTGTGTTACCGATAAAGATTATGAATTCTCTGTTGATCCTGATATAATTACTTTGGTTGAATCTGATCCTTTTCATGGTTATGAATCTGAAACTGTTGTGGCACATCTTACTAAATTGAATGATATAGCCACCCTGTTCACTAAAGATGAGAGAACTCGTTACTTTTACATCCTTCAAATATTTCCGTTCTCATTAAAGGGTGATGCTAAGATATGGTTTAATTCTCTTGATCCTGGTTGTGTGCGTAGTCCCCAGGATATGATTTATTACTTCTCTGCTAAATATTTCCCTGCTCATAAGAAACAAGCTGCTTTAAGGGATATATATAATTTTGTACAAATTGAAGAAGAGAGTCTCCCACAAGCTTGGGGGAGGCTTCTCCAATTACTTAATGCTTTGCCTGATCATCCTCTTAAGAAAAATGAAATACTTGATATCTTTTATAATGGACTAACCGATGCCTCCAGAGATTACCTGAATAGTTGTGCTGGTTCTGTTTTCAGGGAAAGAACACCGGATGAAGCTGAAATTTTATTGAATAATATGTTGACAAATGAAAATAATTGGACACCTCCAGAGCCAATTCCTGAGCCTATTCCTAAACCAACTCCGAAGAAGAGGGATATTCTATTTCTCAGTCATGAAGATATGCAAGAGGCAAAGAAATCTATGAAAGAAAAAGGTATTAAAGCTGAAGATGTTAAGAATTTACCTCCTATTGAAGAAATACATGGTCTTAATTTACCGCCTGTTGAAGAAACATATGATCTTAATCCGTTACCTATTGAAGAAACTCATGGTCTTGATAACCCGACACAGGTAGTAAAGGTAAATTCTCTCTATAGATATGATAAAGCTGAAATCTCATTTACTTTGCTAGCCCATGCTTAGATGAGTTTGATAAATTTATGGCTAAGCAAGAAGATTTCAATGCTTATTTTGGTAGAAAATTGAAAAATAATTCAAATATGCTTGAACACTTGGGTGATTATATGGCTAATGTTAAAGGTGAACTTAAACTTATTAGTAAACATGCTTCTATGGTTACCACTCAAGTAGAACAAGTACTTAAAGCTCAAAATGATTTGCTCAATGAATTGAATAGTAAAGATAATGATTATGCTATTAGAGTGGCTACTAGAACTGGTAGAATGACTCAGGAACCTTTGTATCCTGAAGGCCATCCTAAGAGAATTGAGCAAGATTTCCAGAGAAATAATATAGATGCACCTAGTTCTTCTAAAAGGAAGAAAAAGAAAAATGATAGGACTTTGCATGCTTCTAGTGATCCTATTGTTGAAACACCTGAGAATCCAAATGATATTTCTATTTCTGATGTTGAAACACAATCTGGTAATGAACCTGAAACTAGTGGTACTGTTAATGATAATGTTCATAATGATGCTCAACCTAGTAATGATAATGATGTAGAAATTGAACCTGCTATTGATCTTGATAACCCACAATCAAAGAATCAACGTTATGATAAAAAAGACTTTGTTGCTAGGAAACATGGTAAAGAAAGAGAGCCTTGGGTTCAGAAACCCATGCCTTTTCCTCCCAAACCATCCAAGAAAAAGGATGATGAGGATTTTGAGCGCTTTGCTGAAATGATTAGACCTACCTTTTTGCGTATGCGATTAACTGATATGCTCAAAACCAATCCTTATGATAAGTACATGAAAGATATTATTACAAATAAAAGAAAGATACCGGAAGCTGAAATTTCCACCATGCTTGCTAATTATACTTTTAACGGTGGAATACCAAAGAAACTAGGAGACCCCGGTATACCCACTATACCATGCTCCATTAAAAGAAATTATGTTAAAACTGCTTTATGTGATCTTGGAGCCGGTGTTAGTGTTATGCCTCTCTCTTTATATCGTAGACTTGATTTGAATAAGTTGACACCTACTGAAATATCTTTGCAAATGGCTGATAAATCAACTGCTATACATGTCGGTATTTGTGAGGATGTGCCTGTTGTAGTTGCAAATGTTACTATTTTAACGGACTTTATTATTCTTGATATTCCCGAGGACGATAGTATGTCTATTATTTTTGGAAGACCCTTTTTGAATACTGCAGGGGCTGTTATTGATTGCACTAAAGGCAATGTCAATTTTCATGTTAATGGTAATGAGCATACGGTACACTTTCCGAGGAAACAACCTCAAGTTCATAGTATCAACTCTATTGGAAAAATTTCATCGATTATATTTGGAGGTTTTGAATTTCCTCTTCCTACTGTCAAGAAGAAATATGATATACTTTTTATTGGGGATGAGCATATCCCCGTTGAGGTAACATAGTGTTATTCTAAATTTCTCCGGTTCCATGTTATTCGGAATGAGTTCGTTAACAAGACTTGATCAACCTTGTTAGTGGATTCCTTTTGATGATCATGAGATGGATGAAACTAGAAGGCACAACCTTCCGTGCCCCACTTTTACTTTCTGTTATTTATATTAAATAAAATAAAAATAAATATTTTTCTGTCTGTTATCTGATTATCCGTGCAATATAAAAATACCCCGAAAATAAAAGTTCTCCAAATGCCCTGAAATTTATATATGATTTTTTCTAGAATATTTGAGAATATTTGGCACTTAGAACACAGTAGGAGGGTCAACCACCTGCCCACGAGGGTGGAGGGCGCGCCCTACCCCCTGGGTGCGCCCCCTGCCTCATGGGCCCATGGTGGCCCTCCTCCACTCATTCTTTCATCCACACACTCCTTCTTCCTCCCCCAAACACGAATATCCAGCTCAAACCCGAGTTCAAGCTCACTTTTCTGCCATTTTCGATCTCCTTGCTCAAAGCACCTCTCACAAAACTGCTTGGGGAGATTGTTCCTTGGTATGTGACTCCTCCATTGATCCAATTAGTTTTTGTTCTAGTGCTTTATTCATTGTAAATTTTTGCTGCTTAGGTGACCCTGTTCTTGAGCTTGCATGTCAAATTTATATGGTCAAAAGTAGTTTTGATGCATGATATAGGCCCTAGGCACTTGTAGGAGTAGTTGCTATCAATATTATTGAGTTTGGTTTACTTTTATTTTGAAGTTACTAATATTTTTTAGAAATTTCAGAGGAAGAAATATGCTTAGGAAGATGTTCCAAGGTGGTTCTTCAAGGAAGCAAGGACCCAGGCTTGCAATGCGTGATGCTGATGACGAGCCACCAAGAAACGCTCCAGTGCGTCCTTATGAATGGCCTTCTGAGAACTTTATGGATCAAGCGGGAATTAAGGAAGAATTCAACGCATATTTGCGTAACGCTGATCTTGTGAGCTTCGAGGAAGAGAAGTGCAGCCAGTATCACAACCTCACCAGTACCTTTGTGAGGAGGTTTGAATTTTCAATTTCACGTAATTATCCAACTGTCCTGTTTGATCTTTATGATAAATTTTACACTATGGACTTAGAGGATTTTACCACTGCATGCAAACTTCCACAATGAGGTAGTATAAGGGATCCTCGCTGTGATGCCCGGATAATTTAGCTACAGTAACCCTCCACTAATGATGCCAAGTCATCACTACTATGCCCTAAGAAAAACAATTCAGAAATATTTCAAACCAAAATTCAAATTTAAAGTAAAGTCAAACAATAAATATTTTCCAAATGTCAAAACAAAAATGTTCGCGTTATTCTATAAATTCCTCTGATCATTTAAATGTTGAAACCAACTTCATCTGGGTCACAAATAAATTCTTAGGAAATTAATAAGTGGTCCAGCAGCAAATAAAATGGTCTTTTCAAAATAAACGATTATTCATACAATTCAAATTGACCTCAAACTTTGTGAGTCTCTTCAAAATATTGCGTAGAATTTAGGTGCCAATTTGTACCATTTAACAAAAATCACATAGTTGCTAAATTTAATAAAAGTAAAGAATAAAATAGAAAAATAGAAAACAAAACCTAACTACTGTTGGGCTGGACCTCAAGTGTGCAGGAGGAGGCCCAGTCCAACTGGGGTCATCCGCAATCTCGCTACAGGAGCAAGGAGCCGTGGCGGGCATCCATGGCGCCCCAGCCAGGTGCCGGCTATCCCGCGGCTCCCCCTGTTGGTTAAGGGCTCCCCTAGCAGCCTCCGTCCCCTCTGGAACCCTAGCCCCCAAATCCTCCATCACCCTCTCCCTCGCCCACTCTCTTCGCCCCGCGCGAGATCGCCGCGTCACCACCGCTGCATCGTCGTCACCACGACCAACGAGCTCTCCGCCGTGGAGAACCTACCAGGAGCCCCGCGTCGTTCGTCCACACTGTCCTCGCCCGCAAGCTCGAGCCGCGGAGGTCGTCATCGCCCGATCGGGCATCTTCCCCTGTTTCAATTGCCGCCGTCCCGCCGCGTCGTTCAGCTCCTCCGGTCCTCCCTGAGCCTCTCCGGCCTGTCCCCGGCCTTCCCGAGAATACCATCCGCCCCTTGGTGAGCTCCTCTCCCCATCCCCCTCTTTTACTTGCTCGATCCGTCACCGTATCGTCGTCCTCGCGAGCCTGGCCGCCATGGCCGACGCTTTGCGTCCGAGAGCAAGCCCGCCTGCCCATCCCCGCGCCTTTGCTCCTCACAGTGCGCCTATAGCAGCTCCTCGTCGCGCCTTGCCTTGCGCCCGGCTGCACCTCGACGCACGCGTCCGCCCCCGTGTTGCCGTGCTCCCGGCCGCCCCTGCGAGCCGCCGCAACCTGCTCCTGCGCTGCTGCTACTTACTTATCTACTTGCTGTTGCTATACGTTGCTACTAGCACGGCTACTGCATCCTACTACTGCCGCTGCTTACTGTACTTTGTAGTTACTAGCTAGCTTCTCTAGTTTTACAATGACTAACACTTTAGACAGTTCCTAAACGGTGGCTAACCAACTACTAACTTGGGCAAAAATAATATGAGTAGAAAGTTTGCATGAAGAACTCCATTTTATCCCACTGGACCAAATCCCTTCGATGCCTGGATTAAATCCTATCAAAATCGCAAAATGCTCTTTTTTGTTAAAAGGAAACAGAAGTAACTCCTAGCTACGTGCTCTGTGTGTGTATTCTGTAGGTGTGTGTGATGTGTGTACTGCTGTGTAGGTGTGTGTGTGTGTGATATTTGTGCGGCGTGTGAGTGTGTGTGGCCGATGTGCCATGTGTGTGGGGCTGCCCCAAAATTAGTTTAGGTCTAGTTTAATTAGATGGATTAGTTTTAGGATTATTTTTGCTCCTTAGCTAGTTTTATTAGTGCTAAGTTACTCTAGTAGTAGATGACATGTAGGCCCTCTTTTTAAATAAGTTAGGTTTAGAGTCTATGACATGTCGGCCACACATCCCCTTTTGACTAGTCAAATTGACTTAGTCAACCCGAATTAGAATAATATGTTAATTCTAGAAAATAAATTAAACTTTAAAAATCAGTATAAAATAATCCGTAACTCGGATGAAAATACCTTGTACATGAAAGTTGCTGAGAACGACGAGAAAAATCCAAATACGCAGTCTGTTCGTCCGCCACACATCCCTAGCATAGCGAACACGCAACTTTCCCCCTCCGATTCATCTGTCCGAAAACGCGAAACACCAGGGATATTTTCTCAGATGTTCCCCCCCTTCACCGGTATCACCTCATACGGTGTTAGGTCACCCCTAGTACTGCGCATTGCCATGTTATGCTTTGTGTTGCTTTGTTTGCTATGTTATTTATTGTGTTCCCCCTCCGTTACTTCTTTCCGGTAAACTCCGAGACCCCTATCGGTACCCTTGTGATCGACTACATCGACGACGAACCCTTCTTGCCAGAGCAACCAGGCAAGCCTCCCCTTGATCACCAGATATCGCCTACTCTTCTCTATACTGCTTGCATTAGAGTAGTGTAGCATGTTACTGCTTTGTGTTAATCCTATCCTGATGCATAGCCTGTCCTTGCTACTACTGTTGTTACCTTTACCTGCAATCCTAATGCTTAGTATAGGATGCTAGTTTATCATCAGTGGCCCTACATTTTTGTCCGTCTGCCATGCTATACTATCGGGCCGTGATCACTCGGGAGGTGATCACGGCTATATACTATATACTTTATACACGATACATGTGGTGACTAAAGTCGGGTCGGCTTGTGGAACACCCACGAGTGATTAACGGATTGGGGGCTGAAAGGACCTTTGTCCTAACGGCCCTCTGTGTGGATCTTTGTGGTGAAGCGACAGGGCAGGTTGAGACCACCTAGGAGAGAGGTGGGCCTGGCCCTGGTCGGCGTTCGCGGTTATTTCAAGATAACACGTTTAACGAGATCTTGGTATTTGATCTGACTCTGGCCACTGGCATATACGCACTAACCATCTACGCGGGGACATTTATGGGCACTCGACGTCGTGGTATCAGCTGAAGCCTTCGTGAGTCAGCGACTGAGCGGCGCGCGCCAGATTGGACTGGAACACCTGCTAGGCTAGGTCTGCTTCCGGCCGCCCTCGCAACGTGCAGGTGTGCAATGGGCGATGGGCCCAGACCCCTGTGCCATAGGATTTAGACCAGCATGCTGACCTCTCTGTTGTGCCTAGGTAGGGCTGCGACGTGTTGATCTTCCGAGGCCGGGCATGACCCAGGAAAGTGTGTCCGGCCAAATGGGATCGAGCGTGTTGGGTTATGTGGTGCACCCCTGCAGGGAAGTTAATCTATTCGAATAGCCGTGTTCTTCGATAACAAGACGAATTGGAGTTGTACCTTGTCCTTTTGACAACTAGAACCGGATACTTAATAAAACACACCCTTCCAAGTGCCAGATACAACCGGTGATCGCTCTCTCACAGGGCGACGAAGGGAGGATCATCGGTTAGGATGATGATATGCGATGCTACTTGGTGAACTTACCATCTACTCTCTTCTCCTGCTGCAAGATGGAGGTTACCAGAAGCGTAGTCTTCGATAGGACTAGCTGTCCCCCTCTTATTCCGGCATTCTGCAGTTCAGTCCACATATGATACCCTTATGCCATTTGATACCAATGCATACATATGTAGTGTAGCTCCTTGCTTGCGAGTACTTTGGATGAGTACTCACGGTTGCTTTGCTCCCTCTTTTCCCCCTCTCTATACCCGATTGCTGCGACCAGACGTTGGAGCCCATGAGCCAGACGCCACCGTTGACGACGACTACTACTACTCGGGAGGTGCCTACTACTACGTGCAGCCCGCTGACGACGACCAGGAGTAGTTTAGGAGGATCCCAGGCAGGAGGCCTGCGCCTCTTTCGATCTGTATCCTAGTTTGTGCTAGCCTTCTTAAGACAAACTTGTTTAACTTATGTCTGTACTCAGATATTGTTGCTTCCGCTAATTCGTCTATGATCGAGCTCTTGTATTCGAGCCCTTGAGGCCCCTGGCTTATAATATGATGCTTGTATGACTTATCTTATTTGTTGAGTTGTGTTGTGATATCTTCCCTTGAGTCCCTGATCTTGATCATACACGTTTACGTGTATGATTAGTGTACGGTCAAATCGGGGGCGTCACAAGTTGGTATCAGAGCCGACTGCCTATAGGAACCCCCCTTCCACACTCCTTGGCCGAAGTTGAGTCTAGTCGTTACAAAACTTTTACTAACATGGTTGTGCGCCTTACGGGCCCACGTCGCCATTGGGTGGTATTAGGATCTTTTACTCCTTGTCTATACTCTGGGACTCTGATCTCTCTTCTATTCGGGTTAAATGAATTTTGCTAAATCTAACATTAGGAGCTCGTTATCACTTTCACCGGAGAGCCCTTTATTATTGATGATCGTCTGCTGCACGTGAAGACCCTGAAGATACACTTCGCTGTTAACCCGAGAACTTGTGTTCATCGCGTTTGCAATTCCCCTTCCACCGTCAACCCTTACGGATAACTACTTGCAGTTGTTATTCTTACATTCATACCCAGTTGGTCTTGTTATTACAAGATACCCCGAAATACTCGTCGTTGTTTCGATAATCCTTTGAGCTTACTGCCTTGCTGTTCTTTGTCACCTGAATTACCCTATGAATAATTCTCGCACTTATCGAGTATCCACTCACCTCCAGTTGTTCATGTGTTTCACAATGGTCTTTGAAATACTATTCGATCCTCCAAGAATCCTTAGTAGCTTATTGCTCTGCAATACTTGTATGCTTGCATTTTGGATGCTTTCCATATGTCTGGCAATATTCGTTATTATCCTTAGACACCGTAATTTTGATCCTAATGATTCAACATGAGTGCGAATGCATGCAATTATCAATTGATCCTTTTAAATTATCTTTCTGGCTCAGACGTCATTTTTGAACATGAGCTTATTCTCGACCAATCTATTTGCCGTCAATTGTACCCTTAGGTCTATTGAACTTATCCACCCTTGATCAGAGTGTCTGCTTCTGATCCTTCTATTTGGGAATCATAATTCCTTTAATAACTAAGCATCGAATCATTCAGGTGTTCTATAATCTGAGGCCCTTGCATCCTATCTTCAACTGATTGTGTGCCGATGCTCACATCAGCTCCGCTATGGACCGTCAGATCCTTTATTGGTTTATTATTCGACAGTGTCCTCCTTATTCAATAACCTTGTGAGCCTTTCCTCGGATACATAATGCTTTTGGTGAATTTTATCCTCTGTTTTCTCAACCATGCTCTGTTTTCGAGCTGGTGGTATTTACGATTGAAGCTTGTGGTATATGATTCCACGATACCCTGACGGATTGAACCTATGCCTTTCTTAATCTGTGTGAACCCGAAAGTTTTTGACGGGTCATGCTCCTCTAGTAATTCACCGGGTAGGTTTTTGACACTGAAATCATTTTTAACTAGAGCAGTGAATGAAAGTTATTGCATTGAAGGAGTGGGAGTCGACCTTGAACCTTGCGTTCATGCCCATGGACACGATGTAGATCTTATCATTAAAGCTTCTCTTAAATTAATTATTCCTTTGGTATAGGTTCATCTTATATCTGGGATCTGACCTTTTGCAATCGTGGTTCCGACCATGTTCTCCTTTAAATACCATTTCTCGTGCAAGTTTAAGCACTTGTCTTCTGCGGAGTAATACCCCAGTCCAACCTCTACTTTGATTTGTCGTCGAGTATTACCCCCTGGTATCTCAAGATTATCATGGAACTGCATAACTTCTTATGAGTTCTTCATCAAGTGCTACATTCTCATTGATTCCAATTTTTCATGGGTTCTGAGTTGTTAGTCGCTCAAGAACACCGGTAAGTGAACCGATTCCGCACTCTGGTTCGATAACTCTAAGTAATATTCGTTGCTTATGAGTTTAATAATCCTTCAAGTCATTCCAAGCCTGATCGGCTATATCATTATCGTGCTAAATTTTAACTATGCTACCTGGTCCTTAATCCCGGAGCACAACTTTCGATGATGAGCTAAGCTTACGTCGACTTTCCACGTCAGATCTTTTTTCCTTGAACAACAAGTTGGATTCCGAGTTTGTGGCGTACTCGTGGTTCCAATAACTTTTCGCTTCATCATTCCTTTGACTTGATGTCATCGCCGACCGATTACATCTCCATGAAACCTCTCGACGGAATTTGTCATGATCATCATCGCCATTCTTTTCTTGGTCCCCGTGTTGTTTCTAATCGGAATACTGACAAATGGTCTGTGATGTGTAAATTCTAAACTTCTAGCAACCCTATTGCTTTGAAGTTATTGGTCTATAGTTTCATGCTACGTCTATGGCTTATTGAATCATCATTCGAACATTGATCGTGCTACCTAGCCCATATTTCAGGTGCGCATTTCAACTAATGTTTAACTGTGTATGTTTTCCTCGAGCATACATCATTAAGTCATTTGATCTAGCTTATGTCATCTCCTTGTTCACATAGTTGTGGAAATCCATCTTTTTGGAAATCTCAACGGATTGTCGCTGAGTCAATCAGTCACCTCCTCACCTCTCCTTGATTTAATGGTGAAACCTTGTTCGGAACTCGCTTCCATAGTTCATTTCCCGAGAACCTTACAATGTCATCTCGACAATTTGTGTTGCATCTTTCTTCTCAGGCATCCTAAGTCTGAGTTATCCTGACACCAATCAGATCTGAATCTCGGTCAGATATGATGGTTGGAACATATTTCCGGGAGTTATAACATCTTTATATGACCCGGTAAGGTGATGTCATGCCTAGCACACCTGGCCGGAGGACTTATAGTTATAGTTCATCCTTTTTAGCAAGGTTAGCCATTCTTCCCTGAGGAAATTGTAAGGCTTATTCTACAAGTTGTTCCTGATGGATCCCTTGAGTATCCAAAATCCGACCTTTGCCTGTTGACCATGTCCATGCTATCTCGAAGCATGTCTGTGGTACTCTGATTTTCAATAAGAGCATTTTAAGCACAATGCTAAAGTCTCTTTATCAATTATCCAAACACCGTTGTATGGGTAATGTCATGAAATTTCTCTCCCCTTTCCTAAAGGGTTTTCTACGTTATATCCTGTCATGGCTATCATGCTCTGTTTGTCCTTGGGAAGGATATACCCCCTGAAATTTGTGTGTTTACACATTTTCCTTTCCATTGTTCTGTTTAATATGAAGATCACCTTTTCCTTTTCATTGTTTTGTTTACCCCTTCTGATGACCTATATGATCTAAGTAGTAATGTTCTTCTGCTTATGTAAACACCTTGGTGTACAACCGTGTCAGTAAGACCCTGTTGCTTTTGTTGATAGCATTCCGGTAACCACCGATGGACGAGAACTTTGCCTAATGGTCCGCCTCGTTCAACGAGCAGGAAAATGGTTCTCTTCGTCCCTCGCCCTTGGTATCGACATTGTTGCCAACATAACTGATAGGCTACCCTCTGACATGTCTTGCTATCATGACCGTGCAAGATGTCAACGTCCTTCCTACTTTTAACCACATGGTGGGCCCATAACCCACAGTTCCACAGGATCGAAACCTGACTCTCCTGTACATCCATGTTTCGAAGTTATCCCTTGCACTTTGTTTCGTATGTAATTCACGAGCCACCCTCCTACCGATCAATTCTGGTATCGGACATAATACTTATTCCCGTTGCTCTGAACCCCTTTCACACTCTGATTCAGGCAATAAATGATTTCCTATCCGCTCGAAACTTCTTATTGCACCGTCTTACTTGCTCTCGATGTTTTCTTAAGTTGCAATTCGAGAGTTACTTTCCGCCACCTTCCCTCGTGTTATCTACCGGCTAAGCAACCTTGTAGAGGCCTGTTCTTCCGAAGTTACCCCTTAGCATTATCGTAAGTGAGGTGGAGTTCCTTAAGAAAGGACGACAACCTCATCATGATGCATTGATGCATAGGAATGAAGACATCAGCACTATGGATTGACCACTTCGAGAAGAGCAACCAAGATCGAGAAGATCCGTTAGCATTTCGTAACTAGACCTTCCCCCCTTCTCTACCTCTTAAATCTCGGGACGAGATTTCTTGTAGTGGAGGAGAATTGTGACGCCCGGATAATTTAGCTACAGTAACCCTCCACTAATGATGCCAAGTCATCAGTACTATGCCCTAAGAAAAACAATTCAGAAATATTTCAAACCAAAATTCAAATTTAAAGTAAAGTCAAACAATAAATATTTTCCAAATGTCAAAACAAAAATGTTCGCGTTATTCTATAAATTCCTTTGATCATTTAAATGTTGAAACCAACTTCATCTGGGTCACAAATAAATTCTTAGGAAATTAATAAGTGGTCCAGCAGCAAATAAAATGGTCTTTTCAAAATAAACGATTGTTCATACAATTCAAATTGACCTCAAACTTTGTGAGTCTCTTAAAAATATTGCATAGAATTTAGGTGCCAATTTGTAACATTTAACAAAAATCACTTAGTTGCTAAATTTAATAAAAGTAAAGAATAAAATAGAAAAATAGAAAACAAAACCTAACTACTGTTGGGCTGGACCTCAGGTGTGCAGGAGCAGGCCCAGTCCAACTGGGGTCATCCGCAATCTCGCTACAGGAGCAGGGAGTCGTGGCGGGCATCCATGGCGCCCCAGCCAGATGCCGGCTATCCCGCGGCTCCCCCTGTTGGTTAAGGGCGCCCCCAGCCGCCTCCGTCCCCTCTGGAACCCTAGCCCCCAAATCCCCCATCTCCCTCTCCCTCGCCCGCTCTCTTCGCCCCGCGCGAGATCGCCGCGTCACCACCGCTGCATCATCGTCACCACGACCAACGAGCTCTCCGCCGCGGGAGAACCTACCAGGAGCCCCGCGTCGTTCGTCCACACCGTCCTCGCCCGCAAGCTCGAGTCGCGGAGGTCGTCATCGCCCGATCGGGCATCTTCCCCTGTTTCGGTCGCCGCCGTCCCGCCGCGTCGTTCAGCTCCTCCGGTCCTCCCCGAGCCTCTCCAGCCTGTCCCCGGCCTTCCCGAGAATACCATCCACCCCCTGGTGAGCTCCTCTCCCCATCCCCCTCTTTTACTTGCTCGATCCGTCACCGTATCGTCGTCCTCGCGAGCCTGGCCGCCATGGCCAACGCTTTGCGTCCGAGAGCAAGCCCGCCTGCCCATCCCCGCGCCTTTGCTCCTCGCAGTGCGCCCATAGCAGCTCCTCGTCGCGCCTTGCCTTGCGCCCGGCTGCGCCTCGACGCACGCGTCCGCCCCCGTGTTGCCGTGCTCCCGGCCGCCCCTGCGAGCCGCCGCAGCCTGCTCCTGCGCTGCTGCTACTTACTTATCTACTTGCTGTTGCTATCCGTTGCTACTAGCGCGGCTACTGCATCCTATTACTGCCGCTGCTTACTGTACTTTGTAGTTACTAGCTAGCTTCTCTAGTTTTACAATGACTAACACTTTAGACAGTTCCTAAACGGTGGCTAACCAACTACTAACTTGGGCAAAAATAATATGAGTAGAAAGTTTGCATGACGAACTCCATTTTATCCCACTGGACCAAATCCCTTCGATGCCTAGATTAAATCCTATCAAAATCGCAAAATGCTCTTTTTTGTTAAAAGGAAACAGAAGTAACTCCTAGCTACGTGCTCTGTGTGTGTATTCTGTAGGTGTGTGTGATGTGTGTACAGCGTGTGTGTGGCCGGTGTGCCCATGTGTGTAGGGCTGCCCCAAAGCAGCGTGTGTGTGTGCTGTGTAGGTGTGTGTGTGTGTGTGATATTTGTGCAGCGTGTGAGTGTGTCTGGCCGATGTGCCATGTGTGTGGGGCTGCCCCAAAATTAGTTTAGGTCTAGTTTAATTAGATGGATTAGTTTTAGGACTATTTTTGCTCCTTAGCTAGTTTTATTAGTGCTAAGGAGCTAAGTTACTCTAGTAGTAGATGACATGTAGGCCCTCTTTTTAAATAAATTAGGTTTAGAGTCTATGACATGTCGGCCACACATCTCCTTTTGACTAGTCAAATTGACTTAGTCAACCCGAATTAGAATAATACGTTAATTCTAGAAAATAAATTAAACTTTAAAAATCAGTATAAAATAATTCGTAACTCGGATGAAAATATCTTGTACATGAAAGTTGTTGAGAACGACGAGAAAAATCCAAATACGCAGTTTGTTCGTCCGCCACACATCCCTAGCATAGCGAACACGCAACTTTCTCCCTCCGATTCATCTGTCCGAAAACGTGAAACACCGGGGATATTTTCTCGGATGTTCCCCTCCTTCACCGGTATCACCTCATACGGTGTTAGGTCACCCCTAGTACCGCGCATTGCCATGTTATGCTTTGTGTTGCTTTGTTTGCTATGTTATTTATTGTGTTCCCCCTCCATTACTTCTTTCCGGTAAACTCCGAGACCCCTATCGGTACCCTTGTGATCGACTACATCGACGACGAACCCTTCTTGCCAGAGCAACCAGGCAAGCCTCCCCTTGATCACCAGATATCGCCTACTCTTCTCTATACTGCTTGCATTAGAGTAGTGTAGCATGTTACTGCTTTGTGTTAATCCTATCCTGATGCATAGCCTGTCCTTGCTACTACTGTTGTTACCTTTACCTGCAATCCTAATGCTTAGTATAGGATGCTAGTTTATCATTAGTGGCCCTACATTTTTGTTCGTCTGCCATGCTATACTATCGGGCCGTGATCACTCGGGAGGTGATCACGGCTATATACTATATACTTTATACATGATACATGTGGTGACTAAAGTCGGGTCGGCTCGTGGAACACCCACGAGTGATTAACGGATTGGGGGCTGAAAGGACCTTTGTCCTAACGGCCCTCTGTGTGGATCTTTGTGGTGAAGCGACAGGGCAGGTTGAGACCACCTAGGAGAGAGGTGGGCCTGGCCCTGGTCGGCGTTCGCGGTTATTTCAAGATAACACGTTTAACGAGATCTTGGTATTTGATCTGAGTCTAGCCACTGGCCTATACGCACTAACCATCTACGCGGGAACAGTTATGGGCACTCGACGTCGTGGTATCAGCCGAAGCCTTCGTGACATCAGCGACTGAGCGGCACGCGCCGGATTGGACTGGAACGCCTGCTAGGCTAGGTCTGCTTTCGGCCGCCCTCGCAACGTGAAGGTGTGCAATGGGCGATGGGCCTAGGCCCCTGTGCCATAGGATTTAGACCGGCGTGCTGACCTCTCTGTTATGCCTAGGTAGGGCTGCGACGTGTTGATCTTCCGAGGCCGGGCATGACCCAGGAAATTGTGTCCGGTCAAATGGGATCGAGCGTGTTGGGTTATGTGGTGCACCCCTACAGGAAAGTTAATCTATTCGAATAGCCGTGATCTTCGATAACAGGACGACTTGGAGTTGTACCTTGACCTTTTGACAACTAGAACCGGATACTTAATAAAACACACCCTTCCAAGTGCCAGATACAACCGGTGATCGCTCTCTCACAGGGCGACGAAGGGAGAATCATCGGTTAGGATTATGATATGCGATGCTACTTGGTGAACTTACCATCTACTCTCTTCTCCTGCTGCAAGATGGAGGTTACCAGAAGCGTAGTCTTCGATAGGACTAGCTATCCCCCTCTTATTCCGGCATTCTGCAGTTCAGTCCATATATGATACCCTTATTCCATTTGATACCAATGCATACATATGTAGTGTAGCTCCTTGCTTGCGAGTACTTTGGATGAGTACTCACGGTTGCTTTGCTCCCTCTTTTCCCCCTCTCTATACCCGATTGCTGCGACCAGACGTTGGAGCCCATGAGCCAGACGCCATCGTCGACGACGACTACTACTACTCGGAAGGTGCCTACTACTACGTGCAGCCCGCTGACGACGACCAGGAGTAGTTTAGGAGGATCCCAGGCAGGAGGCCTGTGCCTCTTTCGATCTGTATCCTAGTTTGTGCTAGCCTTCTTAAGGCAAACTTGTTTAACTTATGTCTGTACTCAGATATTGTTGCTTCCGCTGACTCGTCTATGATCGAGCTCTTGTATTCGAGCCCTCGAGGCCCCTGGCTTGTAATATGATGCTTGTATGACTTATCTTACTTGTAGAGTTTTGTTGTGATATCTTCCCGCGAGTCCCTGATCTTGATCGTACACGTTTGCGTGTATGATTAGTGTACGGTCAAATCGGGGACATCACACTCGCAAATCTGAATTTAGAGATTTTCTTACTAGCATAACTATGGGAGAATCTAGAGATATTACACAAGCTACCATAGGGAGCATTCACTTTCCTGCTATATATTACTTTGCTCTCTTCATAGGTAGATGCATAAATGGTAAGATGAGGCATGTCACATGTGTGTCCCCGATCTCAGTATTCTTAGAAGTGCTGTGTTAGGAGACCAATCTTATAATTTGTGAGCCATTGTTGCACGTAGGCTGCACCTTAATAGATTTAATGGAGATTTCTTTGGAGGAATTTATGCAACCCGCATAGCTAATTTTCTTGGTATAGACATACGCGAAGATGATATTGAATTACCACCTGCTTACCTAGACTTTAATGCTATGGTTCACCACCAGTTTGTTGAGAGGAATGAATTACCTCTCCAGTATCGACTAATATTTGACAGACGTCTTGCTGTCCGTATTACTCTCCCTGCTCCTGCATTTTTTGATTATCAGGCAAGAGGAAGATATACTATTACCAGAGAGGAGGCAGATGAGTACGAGAGGAGGCCGCTCGTCGCCACGCTGGAGCTCAGCAGGCGATAGCCGCTGCATCGCAGTACGACCCCAACTACTATTATGGATATCCGCCAGGCCAGCCGTGGCCATAGACCAACTTAGGCCAAAAGCCTAAGCTTGGGGGAGTACGTATTTCCCACCGACATTACATTTATGTTCACACACTCATTGCTAGATGTCGGTGTTCATACTTTTTCATTGTATCATCCATGCTAGTTAAATTTCCTTTTTATGCTCTCTTTTTGTGTGTTTAATAAACCTTAAGAAAAACCAAAAAAATTAGTTATAGCTTTTAATTAGTTTAATTTTCATGCTTGTAGTAGTAATTAAAAAGAAAACCCAAAAAGATTTCCTGTTCTTCTTTTGCTTGTTGGAAGCTTTTCCGTGTAAATAGTTTTATTTCTTTTCTTTTCTTTGGGGGTTGATAGGAGAAGACCATAATTAAATTGTTTTTTTACGCAACAAAGACCATAATTAAATTGTTGAAGTGGCTCTTATATGCATAAATGTTGATCTGACAAAAAAGCCCATATTGCCTTGTCTTCTCCTGTTTATTGAATGCTTGCAGATTCCAGCTTAGTCCAATGCACGTGCACTATTATTATTATTCACACTATTCAGTTGTGCAAGTGAAAGGCAATTATGATGATACATGATGAACTGGCTGAGATGAGAAAAGCTGGTATGAACTCGACCTCTTTTGTTTTTGTAAATATGATTAGTTCATCGTTCCTGATTCATCCTATTATGGATAAACATGTTTGCAATGATAATTAGAAATCATAGTTTCTTGTGCCATGCTTGATTAGCTATGAGTTATAATGGTTTACCTTGCGTGCCAACATGCTATTGAGATAGTTATGATGTGGTATGATAGGGTGGTATCCTCCTTTGAATGATTTAAGTGTCTTGACTTGGCGCATGTTCACGCATGTAGTTGAAACAAAATCAACATAGCCTTCACGATATTTATGTTCATGGTGGATTATATCCTACTCATGCTTGCATTCGGTGTTGATTAATTTTAATGCATGTTCATGACTATTGTCACTCTCTAGTTGGTCGCTTCCCAGTCTTTTGCTAGCCTTCACTTGTACTAAGCGCGAATACTGCTTGTGCATCCAAACTCCATAAACCCCAAAGTTATTTCACATGAGTCCACTATACCTACCTATATACGGTATCTACCTGCCGTTCCAAGTAAATTTGTATGTGTCAAACTCTAAACCTTCAAATAAATATGCTATTTTGTATGCTAGAATAGCTCATGTATCAACTAGGGCTGTCTGTATCTTCCATGTTAGGCGGGTTATTCTCAAGAGGAATGGACTCCGCTCCTCACGCACGAGATAAATGGCTGGTCACCGGGATGCCCAGTCCCATGCTTTATGCAAACTAAATCAAAATAATTGCAAACAAAACTCCCCCTGGGACTCTTGTTAGTTGGAGACACTCGTTGTTTCGAGCAAGCCATGGATTGATGCTTGTTGGTGGAAGGGGGAGTATAAACTTTACCATTCTGTTTGGGAACCGCCTATAATGTGTGTAGCATAGAAGATATCGCCATCTCTTGGTTGTTATGTTGACAATGCAAGTATACTGCTCAAAATATTATTCACCTCTGTTTCAAAATCGAGCTCCGGCACCTCTACAAATCCCTGCTTCCCTCTGCGAAGGGCCTATCTATTTACTTTTATGCTGAGTCATCATCCTCTTATTAAAAAGCACCAGTTAGAGAGCACTGCTGTCATTTGCATTCATTACTGTTAGTTTACATTGAGTACTACCTGACTAGATCTCTTTTATCATGAATTCCAATGTCTAGTCAGTCCTTGGCCTTTAAAGGTGCTCTGCATTTATGTTTTGCGGTCTCAGAAAGGGCTAGCGAGATACCATCTTATTATATCACATTATGATTGTTTTGATAAAGTGTTGTCATCCGAAATTTATTATTATGGCTCGCTAGTTAATTATGCTATTGATATGAGTAAACTTGAGGCCTATGCATTATTGTGAATGTGGCTAGTTATAATCTTTGCTGAAAACTTGAAATATGGCTTTACATATTTACAACAATAAGAGCAAATAGAATTTGTAAAAAAATTTCTTTATCACTTTCAGTTTGTCAACTGAATTTCTTGAGGACAAGCAAAGGTTTAAGCTTGGGGGAGTTGATACGTCTCCAACGTATCTATTTTTCCAAACACTTTTGCCCTTGTTTTGGACTCTAACTTGCATGATTTGAATGGAACTAATCCGGACTGACGCTGTTTTCAGCAGAATTACCATGGTGTTATTTATGTGCAGGAGCAAACGTTCTCGGATTGACCTGAAATTTCACGGAGCCACTTTTCAGAAAATAAGAAAAATACCTGCAAAAGATGAAGGCTAGGGGGCCCACCACCTTGCCACGAGGGTGGGGGGGCGCCCCCAACCTCATGGTCCCCCTGTTGCCTCTCCGACTCCAACTCCATATATTGAGTTTCGGGGAGAAAAAAATCAGAGAGAAGAAATCATCGCGTTTTACGATACAGAGCCGCCGCCAAGCCCTAAAACCTCTCGGGAGGGCTGATCTGGAGTCCGTTCGGGGCTCTGGAGAGGGGAATCCGTCGCCATCGTCATCATCAACCATCCTCCATCACCAATTTCATGATGCTCACCGTCGTGCGTGAGTAATTCCATCGTAGGCTTGCTGGACGGTGATGGGTTGGATGGGATCTATCATGTAATCGAGTTAGTTTTGATAGGGTTTGATCCCTAGTGTCCACTATGTTCTGAGATTGATGTTGCTATGACTTTGCTATGCTTAATGCTTGTCACTAGGGCCCGAGTGCCATGATTTCAGATCTGAACCTATTATGTTTTCATCAATATATGAGTGTTCTTGATCCTATCTTGCAAGTCTATAGCCACCTATTATGTGTTATGATCCGTTAACCCTGAAGTGACAATAATCGTGATACTTACCGGTGATGACCGTAGTTTGAGGAGTTCATGTATTCACTATGTGTTAATGCTTTGTTCCGGTTCTCTATTAAAAGGAGGCCTTAATATCCCTTAGTTTCCGTAAGGACCCCGCTGCCACGGGAGGGTAGGACAAAAGATGTTATGCAAGTTCTTTTCCATAAGCACGTATGACTATATTCGGAATACATGCCTACATTATATCAATGAACTGGAGCTAGTTCTGTGTCACCCTAGGTTATGACTGTTACATGATGAACCGCATCCAGCATAATTCTCCATCACTGATCCATTGTCTATGAGCTTTCCATATATTGTTCTTCGCTTATTTACTTTCCCGTTGCTATTGCTATCATCACTACAAAATACCAAAAACATTGCTTTTACTACTGTTACCTTTTGCTACCGTTACCACTACTATCATATTACTTTGCTACTAAATACTTTGCTGCAGATATTAAGTTTTCAGGTGTGGTTGAATTGACAATTCAGCTGCTAATACTTGAGAATATTCTTTGGCTCCCCTTGTGTCGAATCAATAAATTTGGGTTGAATACTCTACCCTCAAAAACTGTTGCGATCCTCTATACTTGTGGGTTATCAGAGGCGTTGTCGCGACATCCTTGTGTGGATTGATCACAGTGACGTCCTGCTGGTTCCAGAAGAATGTACTCGTCCTCCCCGAGCCACACTGGCGGTACATGCACGAAGCGAAGATGTGCACGCACGCCACGCACGCACTCATTTCCTCGCACACACACGCACGTACACGGGTGGACGCAATTTTGTATCAAGATCCACCCCATGTGATAATTTGACGCGTGTAAAGTCCTTCACTTTATTGATGGTCAATTAATACAGTGCATGCAAATTGAGTGGACGTGCGGGCGGAAGAAAGACATTACTACTCCACTCGCGCATGCGAGTAGTTAAATCTGGGTTGCTAGTAGTACTTCCATTGGTCTCCTTCCTATTTTGTGCCAATTTTTGACAGTAACATAATATTTACGCATGTGAGTAGTGTAGTCTACTTGAAATTTATGTTCCATTAAACTCATCGGGAGCCGTTTCGGGCCTCGAAACCAAATCCCATCAATTTATCTTTACCTTGTTCCCATCACATTCGAAAGTACTAGTGCTACAATTAAGTGCAAGCCTGCTCATACCTACTAGTACGTACCAAACCTGAACGTGTTCCCTCTATGCAGGTATTAGTACTAGTGCTAGTACTTAGGTTATAAAAAGGGGAACTACCTAACTGATAATTACTCTACCTTTCCTCCTCATAAGTGCTTCTTCTTCATCCGTCCTTGCCATGTCCGGTGCGCAGAGCTCTAGGTCGAGAACTACTCGTAACAAGGGAGCGGCAACCAAGGCTGCGGAAAAAAAGAGGGCTCGCCGCCACGCAGAGACCTCGAAAGATCTCTCACGGTCTGGCGATGGCTCCTAGGAGCGCCCTAGCCGCGGACGCGAACATGCCGAGCTGGCGGAGCTAGAGTCGTTATCCCTCGACGGCATGCCCGATCAGCTTAATAAGCACCTCAATTAGCAGAAGGAGTTCATCCACAGCTTGGTGGAGCTGTTGAAGGAGAGTCTCGATGACATGCCCGCTGAGCTCAATAAGTAGGGGGACTTGACCGCCGGCTTGGTGATGCTGCTGAAGAAGAGCATGGCCTCGGAGAAGAAGGCGACCGGTGAAATCCTGCAACTTCAGGAGGACAAGGCGAAGCTCTGCCACGAGCTCGACCTGCTGAAGGAGAAGAACGCCGGCTGAAAGAAGCTGCATGAGAGTAGTAGTTCCTCGATGAAGATGCTGCAGGCCCTCGTCATGGAACAGAAGGAGGAGTTGGCGAAGCTCCGCATCGAGCCCCAGCTGCTGTCAGGGTACATAATGCAGCCGTGGAACAGATGATGAAGGCTCGCATCGAGAAATCCCGCGTCATGGACAGAATGAAGAAGATGGCGGAGGAGACGCGCAAGGAGATGAAGGTCGTGGAGGCGATGAAGAAGCAGTTACGACTCCACGACGAATTAGATCATCTGGGGTGATAATCTTCCTTCTTCTTTTGCTCCTGTGTTTCTTCTTTTGCTTCGGGTGTTTCGCCGCACGTGTCACGTTCTCTGCGAGGCATGAATAGAACAATGCTAACAATGAGATGACTAGCAAATTAGATCATTTTTATCGCCACATGGCACTGGGCTGCCGTGTTTCGTGCTCCTTCGTCGTACTAGTACTACTCCAGTGAAAAACTTGAGTATACCGCACGGTTCTTTGCTCCTCCTCAGGTCGTCGGCACATTGATACGAGCAGTCAAATCACAAGGCCTTGCCTTCCAGTAGTAATGAGCTATCAAATCACAAAGGCCCTCGCCTCTCTTGAAAAGGACCAAGCTAGATTGCCCCGCCCTCTAGCCTTTTAAAAAATGTATATATTTGTACAGTAGTAGTATCGATGGATTGCGCCATGGAGCAAAACCAACAAGATTAAATTAAAGAAAAAATGTGGTACATATAGAGAGCGCTCATCGCCAAATTATGCATATACTACATGACACTACCCACTATGAAGGTACTAGTAACATAGACTAGTAACTAGTCTAGTTACTAGTCTATGTTACAGTCTATGTTACTCTCCACTATGACCAGCCAAAGTTGAGGCGCGGATACCAACGAGGGCCTGGTTGTGTCTATACTTGGACAACTCACCCGACTGCATGCGCACCAGGCAGACGAAACTCGTGTCGTGTTGGTGCCGTGTGCGGCCCGCACGTTAACCAAAACCTCGCGCCTCCACCTTAGCCTACGAGTTTCAAACTTCTCAATCTCAAGGCCAAGGAGCAACGTGAAACCTATGATAGAGCCAATCGGATGGTTGAGAACACTACAATTCGTAGCTACAGATGCGTGTGTGAGAGAGGACGAGTGCGTGCGTGCACCTCTTCTCAGAGTACAAGTGTATGTGGGTGGCATCGACCTAGGGAGCAGTGATGGTGCGTGCGAGAAGTCCCGAGAGATAGGTGTAATGCGTCTGGAAAAAAGACTAGTCAATAGCTCGCCACGAGGGTATTCCTCTCGAACGCCAAGCATAAGATATGTATTCGACGGTGCCATGTTTTGCACGTACACAACAGTAGAAAAAGAACTAGTACCATGGCATATGCTACACCACTGCCGAGAAAACGTGCCGACGTTACGCCATCCGGGAATAGTGCCGCACTTCGAAACTGGAACCGTCAATAAATTTTGAGCGCGTCTCGTCACACTCCAAATTACTACTACTACCACACTATATTTAATTGCAAACCTGTTCACACCGTTCACAACCTAAACAGTTTCCCACTTAGGAGCATATTAGTAGTACTCAGTTATAAATACTACTATGCTAAGATGACTGCACATTCCTCCTCAACTCCTCATCCACAAAAAAACAATCAAGTCAATCAAGCCATAGCCAGCGTGAGTTCTGGGTCGCGAGATTTCCACCAGGGAGAGGTGAACATGGAAGAGGAAGCACGAGAGATGTCCCGCCTCGTTGCGAAAGCAGCCGACATGTCCAGCCGCGCAGAAGTAGCAGCACAGAGGTCCCGCCGCGCCGCCAAAGCATCACGGAGGTCCCACCGCGCCGTCGATGTAGCCGACTGGTCCGGCCATGCCGCAGAAGCAGCAGAGATGTCCCGCCGCGCCGCCGAAGCAGCACGGAGGTCCCGCCGCGCTGGGCGGCCTGGGAAAATTTCTCGCGGGCAGGCGAGGACTCTTACAGGCGCATGCATGCGATGGTCCATAGCCAGATGGATCAGATCTCCGGCTGGGCGAGGTTGCAGGACGAGGCTACCAGCGTCATCCGACAACTAGGGGAGGGCAATGCGAAGCTCCGGAGCGAGCACGACCTGCTGAGGGCGAAGATCGCAGGAAGGGTGAAGCAGGAGGAGGAGACCACTGCCTTGTTGCAGAGGACGGGCGTCATCATTAAGAAACTTATGGACGAGAATGCCATGCTCCGCATCGAGCGTAATAGGTTGGTGGAGGAATGCATGGATGCTACCAAGCACCGTATTAAGGACATGAAACTGATGAAAGAGATCGTCGCCCGCCCCGAGAACTAGTCTCCGCGACCTGCAGCGCACAAAGAAAGTAGAGATCAGCGAGCCAGATCGTTGTATGCGTCTTCCTTCTTCTTTTGCCCTTATGTATTTCGGGCATAGCCGCATGTGGCTTTTTTAATTATCTTCCTAATTATGTAAGAAAATTATTATCCACTCTTGTCGTCCTTATATATATTCATCAGTCTTGCTATAAGTGGCAGTAGATGCTATATAGGATCGCCAGATCTTACATCAAGATCCGTGCAAAATTTTCTTTTTTCTCTCTTAAATCTCAGTCGAGTGAGACATTGGCACGCTATTAAACAGAGGCTCGGACGCCATTACTGGAGACCTTGGGAGAGAGGTGGGCGGTAGATGGAGGTCAAAGGGCTCGCACGCCTCCCGTCCTCAAATAGCTACCCTGCACGACGCCTCCTAGCTAATAAAAAAGGGGACGCGCAGCGGCACGTAAATGGTAAATAGAACGCTCATGGTTTCAATAATACTTGTGTTTCCAATTGTAACATGACAACACTTGTTCCAAAATGACTTTGTTGATTGTTAATGTGTGAGCCTTCGCAAATCGGACAGCAAAATTACCACAGCATGTTGGTGCCATGTCATGACAGCAAGCCAAGTTTCATGATTTTTATGCGTGTTTCGGATTCACAGGAATTAAAAAACCAAGTTTCTCAATGTTTCCAACCGAGCCATGACGCCCACATGTTTGAATTTCATTCCCATTTCTGGCATGGGACCTAAAAATTTATCCGAGGACACACATGTGATTTTTCAACCAGCTTTGGTGCACTGGAGCATGTGCTTGTATTTAAAATTTTAATTATGCACACAAAGGTGACACGTTCCCTCTCAGAACCACGAGCCTTCTTGAGAGAAGCTTCGGTTTGCAAGAAACTTATACCAAAACTTGTTCCTATTCTGCAATTTTTTTGCCACAGCATGGTAGTACCATGACATGACACCATGCCAAGTTTCATGATTTTTCAGGCGTGTTTTTGATTTACAAGAATTTTAAAACCAAGCTTCTCAATGTTCTCGGCCAAACCACGATGCCCAGATGTTTGAATTTCATTCTCATTTCTTGCATGGGACCTACAAATTCACCCGAGGACACACATGTGATTTTTCAATTAACTTTGGTGCACGGGAGCATGTGCTTGTAGTTCAAATTTGAATTATGCACATTAAATGACCAGAAACTCAATTAATGTATAAAAAAGGCCAAATGAACCCGAAATAATTCCAAAATTTAACAGGGCACTCATATAGTTCTATGTTGCCTCTGTAAAGAAAACCTGGCGGGAGGCAGCGTATATTGTTTCGCACACAAAGGTATAAAGAAATAAAGAAATAAAGAAATTAGCATACCTATTCAATTATTGGGTTCTTATTATTTATGCCACTAGTTGTGTATCACTACTCAGTTTTACCATTAGAAGTTACAACTACTCAAAAAATGCCATCGATCCGTGAGATGCCTGCTCCAAAATGCAATTAGATATCTAAAAAATGCCATCGTTAAGTTAGATGTTTGCTCAGAAATGCCATTAGACATTGTTATTTTCACGTCAAACCCGTCGACCATGTTACATGACAAAAATAAGCCGATTCTCACAATGATATGTTAATGGTGTCCAACACAACACACCCCTCAAATAAAACTAAGCACCCTGGAATTCTTTGACAAAACTAAGCACCCTCAGATTCTTTGACAACTAAACTGCTGGCTATATGATGTTGGCCATATATATTGTATGTATATAATGTGAAGAAATGAGTGGTAGTACTATACCAACTAAAAGATGAAATGTACGAAATATAACGAGAAGAAACATAACATAGTTCTGCTGGGGGCTCAGCACAACACACCCCTCAGATAAAACTAAGCACACCAGAAATTAAACTAAGCAACTAATCCGGTAGACACTCCATTAGAACCACCATGAGCAACGACACTGCCACCCTACTCGGAGTCCTCGTCCACGTCCTCGACTTCGTCCTTGTCCCTCTTCCTCTTGGGCGATACTTCTTTGCTTGAACCGCACACTTGGCTCTTTCTCTTCATCCAACCCTTGTAGATATTGAAACAAAGGTAGCCATCCATTGCAGCATAGTGGATGTGGTCTATATCTAGTACAGTCCACTGCCATGCATGATGAAACGTGTGTGGAGGTTTGTTCAGTTCACCGTACGAAGGATGAACCATGGCTCCTACTAGGGTCAACATTGAAGGCTGATCAAGGGAGGGCACCAGCCCTTCCTTCTGGAGGTCGAAGGGGTCACCTACAACGAGGCCTATTTGACCCAGGATTTCCTTGTCGTTCCTAAAGTCTATAGTAACGAATTTGACTCGGCCGCCCTTGAGGAACCTCTTAAATTCGTCGCACTCAACGTCGGCATGGCATATGTGGTAGACCAAGCATAAGTCATGCACGCAAACCTGGATCACGACGGGCTTCTTCTTCTCTGCCTCCTTTAGATTCTTCTCGCTTCCCAGGACTGTGGTGTACTCAACATCTAGCCCAGCGACCCACTCATCATTTGAGTTTTTGAACATGCGTCTGAAGCGAGCAAGACATTCTTTCACCTTTGCGGAAGAACGGGTGTAGATGACATAGAACTCATCACCGGTGATGGTTCTAACCTTGTACTCACCGCCGATCATGGAGATTTGGGACGCCATGGATTTGGGAGGAGGGTTAGGATTAGTGGAACTGCCGTAATATGAAAGGACGGGATGACTAGGAGCGGTTTATCGATTGTAAAAATGTCGAGTGGGGGCGCGTGCAAATGGCAGGGTAGTGGCTTGCCTGGTGGATAAATGGATTCATGCACAGTACTATGGGGGCCCAATTAGATGTCATGTCTACTCGACGCCCAATTAAATGGCTTTCGATGTCATGTCAAGCGTCGGGAAAATTACAGGTGATACGAAGCTTTCCATTCTCCCATGATACGGGCTTCCGAGAGCCCTTGGATCTGAGATCGAACGGTTGCATGGCGTGATTCTAGACCTATGGGTGAATATCCTATCCTGGAGGGTTATTCTACAAATTTTTAGCAACTTAGCATGCGACCGTTCGATCTCAGATCCAAGGGCTGCCAGCAGCCCATATCATGGTCGCGCCTACCACGACCGTCGCCTCGCTCGCACGGTCGCGCCCTTGGAGATTTAACAAAGTGCGTTAGGCTATCTGATGTTGGCATGTCATACATAGTCATCACTTAGTCACTCATATAACAAGGTTAGCTATAAGGTTGGCTGTAAGAGTATTTTTTGTTTACTTCTCTCTATCTCTTTCTTCGTAGTATTTATTGCATTTTCCAAGGAGTGACCTCTTCCAATGAAATGGTGCTTAGATGAGGTGCTATGGGCATTAAATGGCTTATCAACTCAAGTCCCCAATGCATAGGTGCTTAGTTTTTTGTTGCTAAGTTTGCTTCATCTAAGTACGCGCTTATCACCGTTTCTTCCTGGGGTCACCAAACTAGTCTCTCTCTTCTTAATTAACTTGCCACATCAGACTTTATGCCTATGTGGCAGGCTTAGCACTTGTAGGATCAAGTACAATAGTGGGCTATAAGCCCGCTTTACATGGCATTTTTGCATATGTGGGGGAAAGAGGCAAGGAAAAGTGGAGGAGTGAGCTCTCAAGCAAGAGCTAGCCTCTACATGGTGGAGCATCGGGAGAGGCACCTATATGGAGGTGGTCAGGAATCGGGAGACTCACGCCGGTCGTAGCACCGTAGTTAAAATGATAATGGAAAGTCAAATCACCGGGCCCCACCTATCCAGCAGTAACTCACTGTCAAATCACATAGCCCTACATTTGCAGCAGCCTACTCCCTCATCTTCTCGCATCTCTGTCCGCGCGGGAAAAGCCCTGCCCTGAATGGAACGCGCGTCATATTGCGTTTGCACACACATGTGGGACCGCAATTGAGAACCGACCATAGGCACACTCCCCGGCCCCGCAAGTCGGGTGAGTTAATAGAAGAGAGAGACGAGCAATAGTACTACTAGAGAAGTGTTGTAGGAGTACATACGTTGGTACCTGGACGATCCCTACAAGACACGGAAGATTAGTTCGTCCATGCATGTGACCAGACTCCAGCAGACACGCCTGGATTGGCTATCGTCTACATATCATGCGGGCTGTGTTGTACAGGGCTGTAGTTCTGGTGAGAAATCTAAAAAAGGTTTCTTGTCATCTTGCAAAATTAGGTGTCATGTGCTTCGGATCACTGCGAGGGTTAAACAGCGACAACTGGAGTTGGGCTAGTCATTGGGGGCACATGCATGAAGACTACTCGGCTGCCATCTAGGTCAAGCCGGCTATGTTAATTAGGACATCTATCGACGAACCCCTTTTCTACGAGTTTATATTTAATTTGAGCTTTGATCCTCATCTAGTTTGTCCGTCAGGATTCATCTTGTCTCCTTTGGGCAGTGAGGTTATGATTTCTTGTCATGTGGCATTTTTTCGTGTTATATGTTATAATCTGGTGCTTCAGATCAAAATGATGACAACTGCGCCTCTGGGGCACGTGCATGAAGACTTCTCGACAGTCATTGCCGAGGTCAAGCCGCTCCGGCCGATAGACAAAAGAAAACTAGTACTCCACTATATAGGCAAGAGCCTCCACGCTTGCTTGCTAGTGTTGCTCTCTTCACACTGTCTCGTCCTTTCCAGATCTAAACACGACAGCGGTGGCCACACTCTCTCTCTCTACTCACCGCTGGTCACAGATCTAGCCGGATCCTCTTTGCTGGGGAAGGTGAGAAGGTGCAACGTTCACGCGGTCATCCTCGGCGACGGCTCTTACCCACTGCTGGCGCGTCCCGATCAGCGTGCCTTGTTGTTCTCTCCCAAGCATCGCTGGCGAGGGAGGGCCTCCCACCCCTTCTTCCTCGCCGCCATAGTGTGGGCAGATCCGGCCTCCCGCCGCCCACCTAGCGACATCCCAGCGACCCTTAGGTATAACTTCCTTCGAAACCGGCCTTGCTCTACTTCCCGAGCTCCTAACGTCGCTGCATTTGTATCTTTTACTATTTCTCAGGCCCCCTCGTAGATAGGATCGATCGGCTGTTCGAAGACCACCTAATTTTTTACTGTTAAGAGGTAAAGCTAGTTCATGCACTCGAATCTAGTAGTACTTGGTTCAAACAAGGAAGAAAAGGGGGTAGGGGTGGGGGAAGATTTGTTACCTGAATCTAGGACTTGGTCGAAAGAGGAAATAATGGGGGCGAAAAGTAGCAGAGACTGGCTATCCAACTGGTCTCTAGGTCTAATAGGGAAATAAAGGGAACGCAGTACAAACTCAATATAAACCCAATCTATTGGTTGAAAAAGGAAAGAAAGGGGGGACAAGTCAACAGAGTAAGTCCAACACTAGATTTGCTAGCCTCACACAGTATAAGGTGGCTATATACCGAACAAAAATGGGACCAACCCAGATATCCTCTTTTGATGTTTGTTGCCCTGAGCCGCTCTTATGTAATGCCACTGGTAAAATGTAGCAGTCACACTGTTAAAAGTAAGGACACGTTAAACCAATGTTGTTTTCAATGTAATGCCTCCAGTAATATGAATCAATGGCACTTTTTTTCATGTCCTGCTAAATTTCCCATTAAGATAAGTTGCTTCTTTTCGTTAGAGATGCAACTGTACCGGTCGTCCTACTCTCCCGTGCCCAAATACCGACTCTGTAGCAGCTGTTAATGTAATGTTGCTGGTAAAATGAAGCAATGGCACCATTAAAGTAATGTCGTATTTAACGGTTGTCATAGTTAATCCTAATGCCCACACTAATATCTAGAAATGCTGCTAGAAATTGCTATTGTCCTTGTACGATTGCCATTCAGATAAGGAACATGTTTTTTTTTCATTTGATGCACGTTTCATCACTTGTTAGTCACCCTCCTTTCCACCTTTTTGTGCAAACAGAGATCATTTCACGCTTGATCTTAGTTGAACTACACAAATGATATCCAAATTATAGTTGAACATTCCAAGAGCTTCACGACCAAGCTTGGTGTTGCTCAATTTTATTGCAACTAATGAAGAAGAAGCTCTGTGGGTTTCGTTTTCTGATGGAAATGGAACCGGAGCTGGAGCCCTTTTCTTGAAAAGAAGAAGAAGAAGCTGCTAGCTCATGGGACATTGCTTCATTTTAGGTGAACTGCACCAAAAGGTCCCATGAATTGAATCATCCATGTTGGTGACTGGTGTCATCCCTTCTACGATGGCGTTGACTGCAGATATGGTTCCCATCACGAGGTATGTTCCTTTTTGGTCTGACCGTTTGCCAAAGATCCTGCATGTTGATCCTGCTCTTGTGCTACTATTTTGGCATTGCCATGAAAGCAGTAATGTTATTATTTTGCACCTTAATCTAGTGGCACTATTAATTTGAGGCAATGTTTTGGCACCGCTAGTGCTACTGCTTTTTTATATATCGAAAGAGGGGGTTCCCTCCGATTTCATTAAAGAAACCCAACCATAGAGAACCATTATCCGACAACATCTTAGCGTAAACGGGCAGTTATGCAACTACTACTAGAACGAACTGAGTACTAGCAGGAGACAAGTTTGCCACATAATCTAGGCAGGTAGGGGGACGCAACACCAGCTCGACCAAGTTTGGATCACAACCCAAATGCTACCACAGAAACATCAGGGGGAAGATAGGGACTGAAAGAGCCAGCTTCATCATCCCAGTCTAAGCACCCCCGTCCTTCATCCTTGCGACGCACGGTACACCTCGTTTGCCACCTGCTCGACCCTAGTGTCACTAATAAAATGAAGTAATAATATAGTTAAAATAGAGCGAGTGTCCTCTCTATTATTTCATTTCCAATGTAGATAAAGAAAGTGCTTCTCTTTATTAATGTATGTTTCATCAACTAGTCCCATTGTAAATGTTTAAGCGTTTCTGCAAACTGGGGTGCTTAATTTTAGTTGATCTGCACAAAAATAGAGATTTGAATGTCTCAAGGCCCCTCCTTGTACTACCGTTGTACACTGATGTTCATCACTGGCAGAAGGTGTATCGGGGAGACTTGGGACGATTTCCAGTATGAGGCGTGGCGTACCGTATGAGGCGTCGCATGGCCCATCTCGCCCTCGCAGCATGGCATACTATGATACTATCACAATATTTTCTTCTATTTATTTTGCATGTTTCATCAACTAGTGCCACTATAATGTAATCACGCTTTTCCATTATCTGTGCAAACAGGGTTATTCAGCTGCATTTTGGTGGAACTGCACAAATGTATGGATGGAATCGACATATATGCAGAGTGTGAGGTGTGCCAAGTAAAAATTGCTGACACCAACCATGCACCATGCACGCATTGGCATCCACCACCACCAGTGGGATGTGTGGCGCTCTCTGTGGACGGATCTTTCTCGGCAGCAAATCCTCTAACCAAATACTAGTAGCTTATATTGGCAGTTTTCTAGGGAGTACTCTTTTCTGAAAGAAGCACCAACCTATTTTTCTTTATTTGTACACAGTGTCACAACTTTGACCCAAAGGTCCAGAGCTATTTAAGGGTGATTGGCGTAGTACTCGGAGACTGATTGTAAGCATGATTTTCATTAGCTGTCACATTGATTGTAAGCATGAGCAAGTGGAAGATTAGGTTAGTGCGAAGCTTACCTTAAACCCTACCGCCGCCGTTGAAACGAGGCGAGCGTCGAGGGAACCATGGAGAATGGTGGGGAAGCGACGTCGCGCCATCCGGCCTCCTCTTGCGGTGGGAGAACGAATTCGCCTGTGGCTGTGGCTGGCTCTGCACCCTCATGAATGACACACCATACTCGATCGATTCGTTATCCTCGGGGTGCTCGACCTTCAACCTGTACGCCCACCACCTCTGCTTGACTTTTGCCTCGGGCGAATGTGTCTGCTCCATCGCCCAGAGGAGATACTCGATGAACTTGAAGGACTGCGGCGTGACTGCCACCGAGGAGTAGATGTACATCACCGCCCTCATCGCCGCCGTCTCGCTCTTTCGCATACATTGCACATGGTCCTCACCGTCCTCGAAATCTCCCACTCATTGTCAAACCAAGTAAGGATCTCCTTCAACCTGGCTAACTTTGCCTAGTCTCTGCCGGCGATCTACCTGATTCGTTGTTGCATCCTCTCCATAAATGTCCTTCTGAGTGGTCCGGTGCTACCTTTGGAAGATGGGAGGAGAGACGGTGGTCTTGCAATAGAGAAGAGGGAGAGGCGAGACAGTGGTTTTGGAATGGAAATGATGGAGAGGAGAGGAGGTGGTTTTGCAATGGAGAAGAGGGAGAGGCGACATGGTGGTTTTGGAATGGAGATGATGGAGAGGAGAGGAGGTGGTTTTGTAATGGAGAAGAGGGAGAGGCGAGACGGTGGTTTTTGAATGGAGATGATGGAGAGGAGCGGAGGTGGTTTTGTGATACGTCTCCAATGTATCTATAATTTTTGATTGTTCCATGCTATTATATTATCTGTTTTGGATGTTAATGGGCTTTATTTTACACTTTTATATTATTTTTGGGACTAACTTATTAACCGAAGGCCCAACCCAAATTGTTGTTTTTTGCCTATTTCAGTGTTTCGTAGAAAAGGATTATCAAACGGAGTCCAAACGGAATGAAACCTTCGAGAATGTGATTTTTGGAACAAACGTGATCCAGAGGACTTGGAGTGGACGTCAAGCAATCAACAAGGTGGCCACGAGGCAGGGGGCGCGCCTACCCCCCTAGGCGCGCCCTCCCCCTCGTGGGCCCCTCGTTGCTCTACCGATGTACTCCTTCCTCCTATATATATCCATATACCCCGCAAACATCCAGGAGAACCACGAAACCCTATTTCCACCACCGCAACATTCTGTACCCAAGAGATCCCATCTTGGGGCCTTTTCCGGAGCTCCGCCAGAGGGGGCATTGATACGTCTCCGTCGTATCTATAATTTTTGATTGTTCCATGCCAATATTCTACAACTTTCATATACTTTTGGCAACTATTTATACTATTTTTGGGACTAACATATTGATCCAGTGCCCAGTGCTAGTTCCTGTTTGTTGCATGTTTTTTGTTTCGTAGAATATCCATATCAAACGGAGTCCAAACGGGATAAAAACTGACGGAGATTATTTTTGGAAAATTTATGATTTTTGGGAAGAAAAATCCATGCGAGACGGTGCCCGAGGTGGGCACGAGGCAGGGGGCGCGCCTACCCCCCTGGGCGCGCCCCTGACCCTCGTGGGCCACCCGTAAGGCGGCTGATGCCGTTCTTTCGCCGCAAGAAAGCTAATATGCGGAAAGAGACCGTGTTAAAATTTCAGCCCAATCGGAGTTACGGATCTCCGGGAATATAAGAAACGGTGAAAGGGAAGAATCTGAGAACGCAGAAACAGAGAGAGACAGAGAGACAGATCCAATCTCGGAGGGGCTCTCGCCCCTCCCGTGCCATGGAGGCCATGGACCAGAGGGGAAACCCTTCTCCCATCTAGGGAGGAGGTCAAGGAAGAAGAAGAAGGAGGGGGGCTCTCTCCCCCTCGCTTCCGGTGGCACCGGAGTGCCACCGGGGGCCATCATCATCACCGCGATCTACACCAACACCTCCGCCATCTTCACCAACATCTCCACCACCTTCCCCCTCTATCTACAACGGTCCACTATCCCGCAACCCGCTGTACCCTCTACTTGAACATGGTGCTTTATGCTTCATATTATTATCCAATGATGTGTTGCCATCCTATGATGTCTGAGTAGATTTTCGTTGTCCTATCGGTGGTTGATGAATTGCTATGATTGATTTAATTTGCTTGTGGTTATGTTGCCGTCCTTTGGTGCCCATCATATGATTGCGCGCGTGGATCACACCCTAGGGTTAGTTGTATGTTGATAGGACTATGTATTGGAGGGCAAGAGTGACAGAAGCTTCAACCTAGCATAGAAATTGATGCATACGGGATTGAAGGGGGGCCCATATACCTTAATGCTATGGTTGGGTTTTACCTTAATGAACATTAGTAGTTTCGGATGGTTGCTAATAGTTCCAATCATAAGTGCATAGAATTCCAAGTCAGGGATGACATGCTAGTAGTGACCTCTCCCACATAATACTTGCTATCAGTCTGGTAAAGTAGTCAATTGCTTAGGGGAAATTTCACAACTCCTACCACTACTTTTCCACACTCGCTATATTTACTTTATTACTTCTTTACTTACAACAACCCATATTTTTTATTTACGTAATCTTTATTATCTTGCAAACCTATCCAACAACACCGACAAAGTACTTCTAGCTTCATACTTGTTCTAGGTAAAGCGAACGTCAAGCGTGCGTAGAGTTGTATTGGTGGTCGATAGAACTTGAGGGAATATTTGTTCTACCTTTAGCTCCTCGTTGGGTTCGACACACTTACTTATCAAAAACTGTTGCGATCCCCTATACTTGTGAGTTATCAAGACCTTTTTCTGGTGCTGTTGCCGGGGAACAATAGCGTGGGGTGAATATTCTCGTGTGTGCTTGTTTTCTTTATCACTAAGTAATTTTTATTTGCCGTTCTTAGTTGTTTTCTATCTTTAGTTATGGGTAGGAAACGCAAAATACCAAAAAAATTAGTTATACCTACTGAACCAATGGTTGAAGAACCACTCAAAATCTATCACACTGCTGAAGCTTATTACTTGGATCATCTTCGATCCCAATGTGCTCGTGCTGAAACCCCAACTAGCTTAGTTGAGGGCAAATCTTTAGATGAGCATGCTTGTTATGTGCGACACTGAATATCTGAAAAAGGGAAAATTTTAATGGGTCAAATTCATCGTTTGCAATGCTATGCTTGGAATTTATGTGAAATATATGATTTTACTTGTTGTTCTGAAAACCCTAAGAAACACCTGCCCTATCAATGTGAGTTTAGTGATAATGGAATCGTATCTTTGTACGCTTAGGGTGTTTATAATTACTACGATGTTCAACAAATTGAAGAATTTGTTGCTTTTAAGGGTGCTTACAAAATTGTGTAGTACCGAAAGTATGTCTAGAGGGGGGGGTGATTAGACTACTTGACCAAATAAAAATCTGGCCTTTCCCCAATTTTAGTTCTTGGCAGATTTTAGCAACTTTGAACAAGTCAAGCAATGTTAACACAATTCAAGCAAGCATGCAAAGAGTATATGAGTAGCGGAAAGTAAATCATGTAACTTGCAAGAATGTAAAGGGACGGGTTTGGAGGATTCAATCGCAATCGCAATTGGAGACACGAATGTTTTTGTCATGGTTCCGATAGGTGGTGCTATCGTACATCCACGTTGATGGAGACTTCAACCCACGAAGGGTAACGGTTGCGCGAGTCCACGGAGGGCTCCACCCACGAAGGGTCCACGAAGAAGCAACCTTGTCTATCCCGCCATGGCCATCGCCCACGAAGGACTTGCCTCACTAGCGGTAGATCTTCACGAAGTAGGCGATCTCCTTGCCCTTACAAACTCCTAGGTTCAACTCCACAATCTTGTCGGAGGCTCCCAAGTGACACCTAGCCAATCTAGGAGACACCACTCTCCAAGAAGTAACAAATGGTGTGTTGATGATGAACTCCTTGCTCTTGTGCTTCAAATGATAGTCTCCCCAACACTCAACTCTCTCTCACAGGATATGGATTTGGTGGAAAGAATATTTGAGTGGAAAGCAACTTGGGGAAGGCTAGAGATCAAGATTCATATGGTAGGAATGGAATATCTTGGTCTCAACACAAGTGTAGGTGGTTCTCTCTCAGAAAATATAGGTTAGAAGTGTAGGTTTGTTATGATGGCTCTCTCCATGAATGAAGAGGTGGTGGAGGGGTATTTATAGCCTCCACACAAAATCTAACCGTTACACATAACTTTCCAAACTCGGTGGGACCGAATGGTTAAACTCGGTCTGACCGATTTAGCAAAGCTAGTGACCGTTAGGGTTTTCGGTGGGACCGACATGCAACTCGGTAGGACCGATATGATTAGGGTTAGGGCATAACGTAATCTCGGTGAGACCGATTACACAAACTCGGTGAGACCGATTTTGGTAATAAGCTAACCAGAGAGTTGGTCAGGTAAACTCGGTGGGACCGACCGCTCATTTCGGTGAGACCGAAACATTACGAAGGGAAAACAGAGAGTTTACATTGCAATCTCGGTGGGACCGATCGCTCATCTCGGTGAGACCGAAATGTTACGAAGGGAAACAGAGAGATTACAACCCCATCTTGGTGAGACCGAGATCCCTATCAGTGAGACCGATTTGCCTAGGGTTTGTGGCAGTGGCTATGACATTTGAAACTCGGTGGCATCGGATAGAAAGAATCGGTGGGGCCGAGTTTGACTTTTGGTTTAGGTCATATGTGGATGTGAGAAATTAGTTGAGGGTTTTGGAGCATATCACTAAGCATTTTGAGCAAGAACCTCATTAAGCAACACCTCATCCCTCCTTGATAGTATTGGCTTTTCCTATAGACTCAATGTGATCTTGGATCACTAAAATAGAAAATGTAGAGTCTTGAGCTTTGAGCTTGAGCCAATCCTTTGTCCTTAGCATTTTGAGGGGTCCACTTTTCTCATCCATGCCATGCCAATCATTGAGCTTTCTTGAGATATTAATCTTGAAATAGCATTAGCTCAATGAGCTATATGTTGTTAGGAATTACCAAAACCACCTAGGGATAGGTTGCACTTTCAATCTCCCCCTTTTTGGTAATTGATGACAACATATAGATCAAAGCTTTGACAAATGATAATAAGAGTGAAAAACATTGTCGCTTTGAGAAGTATGTGAAAAGCAAGAGCTCTCCCTAAGTTTGTGCATAGTTTAAGATTTGCTTTGGACTGCAAATGCACAAAGAGTTAGGATCATGAGTTACTCTTCCATGTCACATACATCTTGGTGGAACGCTCAAAATGATAATAATTAAAATACATGCACTCATCACCAAGCAAAGTGAATGATCATATAAAAGGATAATGTCATCCAACAAGCATTAAGGTAGCATATGATCAAACACATGATCATCCAAGCAAGCACAAAGTATAAAGTATCTCAACCAAGCAAATAAATGAAGTTTAACCACCAAACAAAAAGAGATAATAAAAAGCAACACTCTCTCTTGAAGCCTATGATCTATACATTTTTCTCCCTCTTTGGCAACAAGTTATCAAAAATTTCATAAAAAATGCATAGTGCTAAATCGACACTCAGGCTTGGTCTTCAGGTGGTGGTGTAGACAGAACTCCAAGAACGAAGGCATCCGTCGATCTAGATGGAGCTGGTGGAGTAGGTGCTAGAGCCGGTGGCACTGAAGCTGTAGCTAGTGTAGATGAAGTAGCTCTGGTGTCTGGAATAGGCACTGCAGCAGACCTCTGACCTCTGGGCACTCTAGCAAAATCATCAGTGGTTGTCTTGCCCTTCTTCTCCTGCACTTCATCCTGAAGTTGCTCGACGATTGACTGGATCTCAGTGACCTTCACATGTACGTCATAGAACTTCTGCTCCACGATCCTCTCCAAGCTCTCCTGGTTTTGAGTCAGGGTGGCCAGTCCCTTCTCAATCCTCAGAGTGGAGGCAATCAAGTAGCCAAGCTGATCTTGCTTGCTCTTCAGAAGATACTGAGATGCTTCTTTAGTAGATGGCATCCTTCCAGCATTTGCCTTCTCCTTCTTGGCTTGTGCGTGCACAGAACATGGTTCATTTTCATCCATCACCACAGTGTTGTCCTCAAATTCTGGGTAGATGGGCATGTGCTCCTTGTCCAGCAGATATGTGCCAGTGCCCATCTTGGAGTTAATCGGCTCCTGGATCTGTGGGGCGTACCCACAACTCCTCTTCTGATCTGCAGCTGTCCTGTTTATGGTTTCCACTATTAGGCTCATGACTTTGAACTTCCGTGAGACATCAAAGATGTGAAGCAAGTTAATTGCATGGCCTCTGATCATCTTGTGATCACCTGACTTTGGCAGAGAGTGTGCCTGAGGATCCAGTTGATAGTTGGCAAGCCTGACATAAGGTAATGTACAGATCCAAACTTGTGTGTCTCAAGAACAGCATCTGGGATCTCCTTGTACATGTGTGCCATCGTGTTGTGATCCTTCTTCTTCTTGGCGTAGACATCCAAGTTATCTTCACTCTCTTCTGGGGCATTGATCAACTTAGCCCATTCTGCAACTGTGGACTGGTACCTAGTGCCTTCAGACATCCAGACAATCCTTCCATCTGGGTAGAAGTGAGCTATGGAGTAGAACTGCATGATGAGCTCATCATTCCATTTTGTGAGCTTCTGAGCCACAAACTCATTAACTCCACAAGCCTTGAAGCTGTCATATACACCAGGGAAGTGATCCTCATTTTCCTCAATGAACGACCAATCGACCCATCTCATGTCACACACTATGGGCTTCTTGTCAAGCAAGATAGTCTCATAGAAGTCCTGCTGTTCCTTTGTATGGAACTTGTAGTCCACAACAGTCCTTCTCCTGGTGACATATGGATCAGACTCTCTCCATAGCCTTAGACCAGAGTCCGTCCTGACTTTCATGTTCTCTGCAACTGGATGAGCATCATTGTGGTCTGGAATTTTTGGCTTCAATTTACTCAAGACAACAGAATCATCTTCTTCTTCCATTGCAGCTTCAGGCATTGGGGCCTTGTTCTTCTCTGCTGCTGGGATGTTCCTGGTGCTCCTCTTGGGTGCAGTTTTGGGTTTTGGAGCAGTGGCCTAGGAGTTCCTTTGGGCTTAGATGAAGCAACCCCTGATCTTATGGCATCTCCCATAAGCTTCTGAGCTTTAGGTGCTGGTGCAGCATCCTCTTCCTCTTCCTCATCTTCAGAGTCTTTCATGATTGAAGATCTCCCAAGCACTCTGGCAGTGGTATTCTTGACCCTTTCCTTCCTTTTGTTTTCTGCCACAACCTGCTCTTTGGGTGCAGATCCCAAAGTCTCTTGAGTAGATGTTCTGGCTTTAGACATTGGAGCTCTCTTGGCAGGAACCTTTTGCTTCATCCCTGGCTTGGTGGCAGCAGCTGTGCCATATTCCTTTTTGAGCACTTTCCTCTTTGAGGTGGTTTCTTCATCCTCAGCCACATAGTCCTCATCCTCTGACTCTGAGGTTCTTTTCTTGCTGGGCCTTGTGGCAGCTTTTGGCAGATTGCTGGGTGTGCTCCTGCTTCCATCATCTGAGCTGCTAGAGGGACTAGTGCCCTCACTCAAGTGAACCTGTTCCTCAGACTTGTTCTGACTGTCACTCTGATCTGACATGATGCAAACACTGATAGCAGACCCCGTGAATAGATTATAAATGAGGTAGAGTGGATGAACATCACAAAGTGTAGAGGTTTTTGCAAAAGAATGAATTAAAAACTTAGTTTTAGTTTTCCACAGAAAGCATTTCGGATCTACCGATTTGCAAACTCGGTGATACTGAAGCAGCTTTTGGAACCTAAACTAGTGCACTTGGTTAGACCGAGTCACAGTTCGGTGGCACTGAGACTGCTAGGGTTTCACAAAGTGCTGAACTCGGTCACACCGATTTGCAATTCTCTGTCAGACCGAGAATCACATGTGCAATGGCCTGAGCCAAATCGGTGGAACCGATTTCATCAACTCGGTCGGTCCGAGATGGTTTCGGCGGAAACCTAACCCTAAATTTTCAATTCACGACTAAACTACGGAGTGTTTTTGATGGATAGAATGATCTCAATCGTGGAAAGATACATGGCAAAGCAATGTGCTGGGGAATCGGAGTTAGAACAGCACAAAGTTCAAGTCCATACCCTAGTTTGGCGGTGAACTTGCTATGACGGCAACGACGGAGACGATCCCGTTGACAGCAGCGGAGACCAGCGATAGGAGGCGGCTGGCGACGAGGAGGATGATCCGGAGACCCAAGGAGGCAGAGCAGGCTAAGCATGGGTTAGGAGGTTCGGAAAGTTTTCCAAAATTTGAGCCACGGATATATATAGCCTGACTCTGTCGGTGTGACCGAGTGGAACAACTCGGTGGCACCGAGATTCATAACTGCAAGCAGTTACTGAAACTTGGTGTGGCCGAAAAGTTCAAATCGGTTGCACCGAGATTGAAAACCTAGATCGACTTAGTGATCTTGGTATGACCGAAATGGATGAATTGGTCAGACCGAAACACACAAAGAAGTTTTGGATTTTTAAGTCTATGACGAATCGGGGACTCCGAGTGCTCCTCACACAGAGTGGTTCGAATCTGACTTGATCAAACTTTGTGATGCAGCATGAATAGAGTTTGAGACGAGAAAAGCATAGATAGCTAGAGAAGGTTCTTAGGCATTCTTGTCCATCCACTTGGCCAAAGGAAAAGGAAACCAATCAATCAAAACAACAAGTGGATGTCCTCGAATGAGTAAATTATGCAACCAACATGCTCACACAATAAAATGACAAATGAAATATGTGGCAAAGCATGCACAAACAATTCTAGGATCTATCAAGCAATTGATGATGACCAGGTCATCTATATATGAGTATATTGACTTAGGAGTCAAATGAGAACATTTGATCATAGGTCATACTCATCGTTTAAGCGCAAGTGGGGTTACCACTTTTACATAAAGCGTTGTTGTGTTCACACCATTAGAGTTGCTTTAACTCAATTGTTAGAGCAAAGCTCCCCCTAGATATGAGATCCCCCCTAAGAGGGATGAACTAACCTTGGGTTTTGTCGATGATGACTTCATGTAGGTGTTGAAGATGTGGATGCTTTAAGTTGATGTAGATCATTCGGAGCTATCCTTTGGAGTGAGTTGCAGTTTCAATACCTACACGGGTTAGTCCCACAAGGAACAAACAAGGATATCCATAGACATAGAGTGATGCACACACAAGATGATGTCTATGAGAGCATTAGGTTACCTTGTCCCTTGTCTTACCAACAAGAGGGTTTGTGACTCCTTGAACTAGTGCAAGATGTGGAAGTTGATTGCACTTGTTCTTGCCAAAATGATAAGAGTGAAGTATGTTGGCGGAGTCACCCTCAAGAACTCTCTAGTTCTTCTTCTTCGGTATCCACACCATCTTGATGTGAATCCTCGGAGTTGTAGTTGTACTTGATGAAGTGGAACTTGATATAGTCTTGGGAACCAACTTGACCAAGGCCTTAGGAGCTTCTTCAAATGCATCAGTTTCCTCTTGAAGCTTGTCCTTGCCTTTTTTGCTTGTGGTCTTGTGGTGGAAGATCATCTATAGCTTGTGTCCCTTTGAAAGAAGTAGGATCATACTTCTCTTGTTGAGGAACAAACTTCGTCTTGGGGTATTGATCTTCTTCCCACTCAACTACATTGGCATTGAACTGTCGTTCAAAATCAATGCCTTGATTCTTCCGGTGCCTTCCTTGCTTGCGTACAATTTCCTCGAATTGCTTACTCCTGGCAAGGCTCTTGTAAACACCTTTCTCTATGATTCCCTTCAATAAGCTATTTTCTTGCTCAAGTGTGACTTGGCTAAGAGAATCATTAGTGGAATCAAGGGAACTACTAGAAGCAACAACATTGGATTTAGCATGATTATTGTTACTACTAGAGGAAGAATCCTTCTTGTTCTTGTTACTAGACTTGACTTGAGGCATGTAAGTGGATAAGAGTAAATGCTTGGCAATGTAAGAAGAACTTTTCTTGCGAAGATCATCACTGATTGCCTTTAAGAACTCATGCTCTTGCTCAAGATTGAGCTTCTCAAAACGTAATTTCTCATGAGTCCTTAAAAGTTCTCGATGATCTCCTAAGATAGTTTCATGAGCTAACTTAAGAGTGTTTAATTCTTTAGTTAGAGACTCAATCTTCTCCTTATCATTGTCATCTTGATTAGCATGATTAATTGACGTTTCATCATAGTATTCATCACTAGAGTTGTCAACAAGTAAATCATCATCACCTAACAAGTCATCTTCATCACTATTGAAATCAACATACTCGGGGTGTGATACCTTTGGGCCTTTAGCCATGAAGCATCTTCCAATCCCTTCATTTGGTGAATCAAATATGTTGTAGGAGTTGGTTGACACAAGTGCTAGACCGGCAACACCTTCATCTTGAGTATATTCGGAGTCAGAGTGATAGCTTCTCTTGGAGTGACTGTCGGAGTCGGAGCCGGATACCCATTCACCAACATGAGCTTGATGTCTTCGTTTTGTGTAGCTCCTTGATGACTTGTCCTTCCTTTACGAATCCTTGCTTCCCCAGGAGGGTCTTCGTTCATAACGATCATCCCTACTCCTTCTCTCCCTCGATGGTGATTCTTCTCTTCTACTCCTTCTTTTGGGAGAATCTTCTCTTCTCTTGTGGGGAGCCGTACACTCATTGGAGTAGTGTCCGGGTCTTCCACAATTGTAGCAGTTTCGCTCTCGACTAGAAGATCTTTTGTCATTATAGGACCTTGACTTGGAACTTCTCTCTTTGCTTCTACTCTTGTAGAACTTGTTGAAGTTCTTCACCATTAGGCTCAATTCTTCATTGAATGTTTGTTTCTCACTTGATGATGTGGGAGCTTCACATGAGGCTTTGTAAGCACCACTTGACTTGTTATGGAGCTCCTCCTTATCCTTGAGTGACATCTCATGAGCAACAATTCTTCCAATGACTTCCGTTGGCTTGAGATCTTTGTAATTTGGCATCATTTGGATCAATGTGCATACGGTATCGTATTTCCCATCCAAGGCTCTTAGGATCTTCTTGATGATGAATTTGTCGGTCATCTCTTCACTTCCTAAGCCGGCAATTTCATTTGTGATAAGAGCAAGCCTAGAGTACATTTCAGCGACACCTTCACCATCCTTCATTTTGAACTTGTCAAGTTGACTTTGAAGCACATCCAACTTGGATTCCTTGACGGAGTCGGTACCTTCGTGCATATCAATCAAAGTATCCCAAATTTCTTTTGCATTCTCAAGACGGCTGATTTTGTTGAATTCTTCGGGGCACAATCTGTTGAAGAGGATATCACAAGCTTGAGCATTGTATTGTAGCATCTTCAACTCGTCCGCGGTAGCTTCATGATTCGGTTCTCTCCCATCAAAGAATTCACCTTGCAAGCCAACACACACAATAGCCCAAACGACGGGGTTATGTCCAAGAATATGCATTTTCATCTTATGCTTCCAACTAGCAAAATTAGTGCCATCAAAGTAAGGACCTCTACGGTGGTAATTTCCCTCGCTAGACGCCATACTCTCCTAGGTTGTGAAACCAAGGCTATGACTTCCAAAAGCTATGATAATCAAAGCAAATGGAGACCAAAGCTCTGATACCACTTCTAGGATCGAAAGTATGTCTAGAGGGGGGGTGATTAGACTAATTGACCAAATAAAAATCTAGCCTTTTCCCAATTTTAGTTCTTGGCAGATTTTAGCAACTTTGAACAAATCAAGCAATCTTAACACAATTCAAGCAAGCATGCAAAGAGTATATGAGCAGCGGAAAGTAAATCATGTAACTTGAAAGAATGTAAAGGGAAGGGTTTGGAGGATTCAAACGCAATTGGAGACACGAATGTTTTTGTCGTGGTTCCGATAGGTGGTGATATCGTACATCCACGTTGATGGAGACTTCAACCCACAAAGGGTAACGGTTGCGCGAGTCCACGGAGGTCTCCACCCACGAAGGTCCACGAAGGAGAAACCTTGTCTATCCCACCATGGCCATCGCCCACGAAGGACTTGCCTCACTAGCGGTAGATCTTCACGAAGTAGGCGATCTCCTTGCCCTTACAAACTCCTTGGTTCAACTCCGCAATCTTGTCGGAGGCTCCCAAGTGACACCTAGCCAATCTAGGAGACACCACTCTCCAAGAAGTAACAAATGGTGTGTTGATGATGAACTCCTTGCTCTTGTGCTTCAAATGATAGTCTCCCCAACACTCAACTCTCTCTCACAGGATATGGATTTGGCGGAAAGAAGATTTGAGTGGAAAGCAACTTGGGTAAGGCTAGAGATCAAGATTCATATGGTAGGAATGGAATATCTTGGTCTCAACACAAGTGTAGGTGGTTCTCTCTCAGAAAATATAGGTTGGAAGTGTAGGTTTGTTCTGATGGCTCTCTCCACGAATGAAGAAGTGATGGAGGGGTATTTATAGCTGTCGGTGTCAAAACCGGCAGATCTCGGGTAGGGGGTCCCGAACTGTGCGTCTAGGCCGGATGGTAACAGGAGGCAGGGAACACGATGTTTTACCCAGGTTCGGGCCCTCTTGATGGAGGTAAAACCCTACGTCCTGCTTGATTAATATTGATGATATGGGTAGTACAAGAGTAGATCTACCACGAGATCAAGGAGGCTAAACCCTAGAAGCTAGCCTATGGTATGATTGTTGTGTATATTTTATATCTATCGACTAGCCTGGCCTCGGTTTATATAATGCACCGGAGGCCTAGGATAACAAGAGTCCTAGCCGTATACGCCGGTGGGGAGAAGTCCTTGTCTTGATCGCCAAGTCTTGTGGAATCTTCCTTGTATGCGGCAGCCGTCCGAACTGGCCCATGAGTATACGGCCACGGGGGTCCTCGGCCCAATCTAATAGATCGGGAGACGACGTGGTGAGTACCCCCTAGTCCAGGACACCGTCAGTAGCCCCCTGAACCGGTCTTGAAGTTAGGGACGCTCCTCGATTCTTCCGAACTGTTCTTCATCTTCGGTTGCCGGTCTTGAAAACTGGTTCAACAAATCTTCTTTATCTTCGATCTTGAGGATCGCCGAAATGCATTCGACGAGTTTACACGTCGGGTATCCGAGGAGCCCCTTTAAGTTTCCGGCCTTTATCAATGCCTTGTTTATTTTTATGCCACACCTCGGGTTTGAAGTTGTTCCCGGGAGGCAGGGTCCTCTTGCGTCCGAGCTCCAACGCCGGACTGCATTCGAGGTATCTTTTGCAGCCGAGCACCAACGCCGGACCGCTTCCCAGCCCTAGCGCCGGAATGTATCCGAGCTCCAACGCTGGACTATGTATCCGAGCTCCAACGCCGGACTGTATATCAGAGCTCCAACGCCGAAATATATCCGAGCTCCAACGCCAGACTGTGTCCAGGCTCCAATGCCGGACTATATCCGAGGTGTCATATCACCTTGGTTCAAAAAAGTTGAAGGAGTTTAGCCGAGCTTAATGCCGGAAATGCCCTCTATGGAGCCAGCCACTAGCGCCCGAGCTTTATGCCGGACTGCTTCCGAGGTGGTGCACCACCCCGACTATGGGCCGATTTTTGTCAATATTTTTTATTGGTGCAATTTATTCTCTGCCGAGATATATAGCCAGTAGCCCTCAAGGTGTGTATCGGTCTAAAACCCGAGATGCACCTGAAGGATGACGTAAGACTGCTGATCCCAGTAGCTGCTGAGACTCAGGTTGATTTGCATAATTGGCCTGAGGATCAAGTCCAAGCTCGGCAGAATACTTTGGGACACTAAAAGCGGCGTGCTCAGTCCTCGAGACTCAGGTTGGGTGCGGCCGACCAACCTGAGGATCAAAATATCCTCGGAAACTATATTGCACATAAAATTTTCTGCATTGGACAAGCAATGCAGTAGCCCCCGAGACATTGGTCGGGTGGCAACACCAGATCAGGGGATCGATGTGCCCCTTTAATATTTGTAAATAATAAGCCGAAGCCCAGTAGCCCCCGAGCCTTAATGCGGGCACGGGTGGCCGAATTAAGGATCAATATCCATAGTAAAATCACAAGTTATGTGTAATGAGTCTATGTATCCAAGTACTTTACGTCATTAATGCTCGGATCCGCATTGTACAAAACTTTGTTTGACCGACCATCGGCTTCCACCTCCTCGGCCAATAGCCGAGGAGTGTTTGTCCTACTTTATAAAGTCTTTATGAGGGCAAAGATTTACAACAAACAAGGCAATCTGGCCATACGGTTTTATAAACAAAGGTACGCAGAGAGTTATATCACTGTTTAACAGAAGAAATGTCTTCCAAAGAAAATAGTCCCGCTATCGGTTCCTTTCTTTGGGTTGTCATGCTAAGCATGATCATTAAACCTCAGCTCTAATGTAAGAGCAAAATATTGAGGATTTAGTTTGGGAGGCCAGTTAATAGCCCCCGGTAGTGTTCGGCGACAGTCGGGGTCAAGCCGTAAACACTTCGGCCAATGTTATGAACGGCCCATCATTTAACATAGTCATCGGATCGCTGACCAGTTTACGCTTATTGTGAAAGTCAGTTTTCGGCTTTCTCCACTGAGGTGCTTAACCATGTGAGCTGGAAGCACAATCGCAGTGGTTCTACCTTTGCACGCCTAGCCGAACAAAACGGAACGTAGGAAGCAAGTGCAGGAGCCGGGCAACCCAACTATTGATCGAAGACACAATTCGAAACCGATGCATATATAGCAATATCTGAGAATGTTTTTGTCGAATCCCTAAAGGTGTCCGGCGTTGCACTGCGAGACTAATGCTGGAAAAGCACAAATAGTTTAAAAGTGCCAAAAAGCTTGGAAAACCAAGAAACGTCAGTAAAAACATGACGTCCGAACAAGATCAAGTGTTCGGTGCCAATCCGAAAATTGGTCTTAGAAAAAAGAAGTGCTTCTGTCGTCCTTTAACATGATACATCCTATCTCAAGACTTCGAGCGGGTCAGCCTACGGCTTCAACCTCCTATCCCGAGGGCGGAGTACTTCTCATCAGGCCAGTTTAGCAAACTGAATTCTAGCGGCTTTGAGGGAGAAATTAGGCTCCCCAGCTAGTGACCGCACACTCGTGTCGAAAAAGGAGTGATAAATAATAATAATAGAACTTTGCAACGACTGAGAAGAAGAACACTTATTATAAAACGGCTCAAATAAACTTAAGAGCCCCCAAGTGACTTGGGTAGAAGAATGATTGCATGTACCGAAGTACTTATATCATATCTATGTTCAACCGAACTTTAAACGCGTCTTAACCGACCGTCGGCTTCTCCCTCTTCGGTTAAGGACCGAAAAGTGTTATGTACTCCATCGGTCGAGAATATCGACGGTGTTTCCAATAACCAGGCAATCAGGCCATAAGGCTGTAACAGACAAAGCGCGCTCAGGGGACTTATGCTATATTACTGCGAAGAGTAAGAAGCATCTTCGAAGAAAATAGTAACCCCACCGATACCTTTCTTCGGTGCTCATTGTTATTATGAGACTTGTGCAATAGATTTTTTGTACTCATGAGTTCCGTTGTGTGCCGACCATCATTGAATAACTATAAGAGCGCTAGCTTTCGGCTTCACCAGTCTGAGGTCCGGCTCGGGTGACCCGATCGTGACAATCGCAGAGGTGCTCCCTTTACTCCCTAACCGAACAATCGGGAACGTAGGGGTAAACACAGGAGTGAGGCAACCTAGCTTGTAAATCGCTTAAGTCAATATGGTGCATATTGTGGCGTAATACACGAACAAGGAACGAAGCCGTACAAGTATAATCATATGCAACAGGAAAAGCTTCATAAAGGAAGCCCCCAAGTAAACGGGGTATTTGAATTTATGCGTCACAAACAAAGTTTGGACAAGGAAATTTTTTAGAAGCAACTTTTTTCCAAAAAAGTATAATGCTTGGTCGAACCGAACGCAAGTTAGAAATTAAAGCTTTGAGCATGAAAGCGACTTAGCTGGTTAATGTGTTCGGTATTGATGACGCGGTCCGAGCTTGATGCGGGGCAAGGTTCCATCCCCCAAGCTGGTCCTGAGGTGGCGGAGCGGAGAGCTCGACACGCCAAAGTGGTGACATAGCACGGTCAATGCAGACCGGCAGAGTGACGCCGAAGTCCCCAGATCATTTTCCTGTGCATAAAAAATAGTGCAAACCGGAGATAATAGTAATAATGATAATTAAAAAAATGTGTTGCATAATAAATAATTTATGCAAAGTGAGGAATAAAATAAATATGGCCTGGCGCCGAAGTCAATGTCGATGCAGGGCATCGGCATGATGTAGTAAAGGCGTGGCAAAGCCTGAATTCACAGGTCGGTCCGAGCTTCGGATGCGGCGTTCGCCGGACTATGTACGGAAACTGATCGATCCATCACGCGACCGTCATTAATGCGGTCACCATTTGATAGACCTGTGTACATATCATGGACAAATCAGAGTAATAATTCCTTGGGAAAAATGAACCCAAACAAGTAAAAAATACTGGGATTAATAGCACATGGTTTATTTGTTGTAGCAATCAGAAGGAAGGTGATTCCCAAAATTGGGACTCGCTCCGCACACCCATTGCCTGATGGGCGATAAAACGACGGCATGGCAATGCTGGTAAAGGTTGACTCGCCGAGGCAAAGTCCTCGGTCCAGCTAACGTGACGGAGTTGGTCGGCTAGTGACGCCGAAGTGTCCGGAGTAGGTTGATGAAGAGATGGCGAAGCCCCCGGTCCAGCCGAGATGTCGAAGCCTCGATGTCAGCCGATGAGTCGAAGTAGGTCGGCGTGATGGACACCAGTTTGAAAAAGCAATAGTGCGGCCCTGTCGATGCAGGTTGTGACGTGGTCGATGCCGGCTTGATGAAGCGACCGTGCGGCGATGCCGGTATGCCCGCTCCGTGTAATCCGTGGGGCGGCAATGTTGGTGATGATTTATCCTTCGCGATGCCGGACTCTTGTTCGGCTTGCCGAGATGATGATCCGAAGAAGTTGAGCTCGGCTCAACAAAGTGACGCCGTGTCTAGCGCAGGTTGGCAGCCGTGAAGTAATATTGCCGGACTGGTTTGACACCAGCATGATGTTGAAGATCATGTTCAAAAGATCTTAAAGTTAGTGGGATGTGTTCAGCAACAAAACACAATAACCCATACAAAACTTCCTTCAAAAGGGATGTCCGAAATCCTGTTCATAAAAAAGATGAACTCGGGTCGGATTCGTTTTCGCGCAGAAAACAGATCCGAAAAGTGATGCACTAATCGGAAGGTTCCCGGAGTTTGGACGGTCGGATCAAGCTGAAATTTTGAGAGGTGGTAGATATAGGAATTCCGCAGCCGATCAACGGTTGGATCTTCCAAAGGACGTCCGAGCTAGAAGCTGGAGACCACGCCCTAAACTCATCCAAATTCCCGTCCAGATTTGACAGGGCTCCGGTATATCGTGGATTGCCAGAGATTCCTCCATCGGAACTCGACAAAATTTTCCAGGTTTGTTGTAGACTCAATTCCGCACAATTCCACTAAAGGGATCGTCAAAGTGATGCTCTAAGAGGTGGTGGCAGCGGATACAAGTTCGCTGTTTGGAAAAACAGCACGGTCGCTTGAGGGCAATGTTGACGTTGAGCCCCCGAGCTCCATAGATGATTCCTCCGTGATCTTGATAGAGATCGGAGTTGATGTTTGATGAAGGCCCTCGTCCGAACATGGTGATCCGAACACGGGGCGCAATTCTTGGTCGAGCCAAGGTGACCAGTCGAGCTGGTGACGAAGATGCCGAAGTCGCAGTTGATCTGCAAGCGAGCCATCGATCCTTTTGTCGATCACACAGCGGAACTCTCAATGAAAGCATCAATGTCGGTGTCAAAACCGGCGGATCTCGGGTAGGGGATCCCGAACTGTGCGTCTAGGCCGGATGGTAACAGGAGGCAGGGAACACGATGTTTTACCCAGGTTCAGGCCCTCTTGATGGAGGTAAAACCCTATGTCCTGCTTGATTAATATTGATGATATGGGTAGTACAAGAGTAGATCTACCACGAGATCAAGGAAGCTAAACCCTAGAAGCTAGCCTATGGTATGATTGTTGTGTATATTGTATATCTATCGACTAGCCTGGCCTTGGTTTATATAATGCACCGTAGGCCTAGGATAACAAGAGTCCTAGCCGAATACGCCGGTGGGGAGAAGTCCTTGTCTTGATCGCCAAGTCTTGTGGAATTTTCCTTGTATGCGGCAGCCGTCCGAACTGGCCCATGAGTATACGGCCACGGGGGTCCTCGGCCCAATCTAATAGATCGGGAGACGATGTGGTGAGTACCCCCTAGTCCAGGACACCGTCAATAGCCTCCACACAAAATCTAACCACTACACATAACTTTCCAAACTCGGTGAGACCGAATGGTTAAACTCGGTCTGACCGATTTAGCAAAGCTAGCGACCGTTAGGGTTTTCGGTGGGACCGACATGCAACTCGGTAGGACCGATATGATTAGGGTTAGGGCATAACGTAATCTCGGTAAGACCGATTACACAAACTCGGTGAGACCGATTTTCGTAATAAGCTAACCAGAGAGTTGGTCAGGTAAACTCGGTGGGACCGATCGCTCATTTCGGTGAGACCGAAACATTACGAAGGGAAAACAAAGAGTTTACATTGCAATCTCGGTGGGACCGATCGCTCATCTCGGCGAGACCGAAATGTTACGAAGGGAAACAGAGAGATTACAACACCACCTCGGTGAGACCGAGATCCCTATCGGCGAGACCGGTTTTCCTAGGGTTTGTGGCAGTGGCTATGACATTTGAAACTCGGTGGCGCCGGATAGAAAGAATCAGTGGGGCCGAGTTTGACTTTTGGTTTATGTCATATGTGGATGTGAGAAAGTAGTTGAGGGTTTTGGAGCATATCACTAAGCATTTTGTGCAAGAAGCTCATTAAGCAACACCTCATCCCTCCTTGATAATATTGGTTTTTCCTATAGTCTCAATGTGATCTTGGATCACTAAAATAGAAAATGTAGAGTCTTGAGCTTTGAGCTTGAGCCAATCCTTTGTCCTTAGCATTTTGAGGGGTCCACTTTTCTCATCCATGCCATGCCAATCATTGATCTTTCTTGAGATATTAATCTTGAAATAGCATTAGCTCAATGAGCTATATGTTGTTAGGAATTACCAAAACCATCTAGGGATAGGTGCACTTTCAATTTGCTTCTTTGATTGAAAAGTATGATGCTACTCTTTACAAATCTAAATTTTTTGCCATACTTAAATATTGCTATGATAATTATGCTTCTAATGCCTATGTTGAACCATATATTGAGGACTACTCCGCTGTCCAAGAAGAGACCAATATTTTGCAGGAGTCTATGGAAGAAGAAATTGATGAAACTGTGAGCTCATTGGATGAAAAATATGACAAGGAGAGCGAAGAACAAAAGGAGGAAGAGCGGATTAGCTACCCGTGCCCACCTTCGAATGAGAGTAACTCTTCAACTCATACATTGTTTAATTTCCCTTCGTGCTTACCGAAGGATGATTGCTATGATGATTGGTATGATCCCGTTGATTCTCTTGAAATATCCCTTTTTGATGATGCTTGCTATGCTTGTGGCCAAGATGCCAATATGAATTATTCTTATGGAGATGAACTTGCTATAGTTCCTTATGTTAAACATGAAATTGTTGCTATTGCACCCACACATGATAGTCCTATTATCTTTTTGAATTCTCCCGACTACACTATATCAGAGAAGTTTGCACTTTTAAAGATTATATTGATGGGTTACCTTTTACCGTTACACATGATGATTTTGATAGATATAATATGCATGTGCTTGCTGCTCCTACTTGCAATTATTATGAGAGAGGAACTATATCTCCACCTCTCTATGTTTCCAACACGATAAAATTGCAAGAAACTGTTTATACTATGCATTGGCCTTTACTTTGTGTGCATGAATTGTTCTTTTATGACATTCCGATGCATAGGAAGAGAGTTAGACTTCGTCATTACATGATATATGTTACCTTGTGCTCACCACTAAATTACAAATCATTGTTAATTAAAATTGGCTTTGATATACCTTGGGATCCAGGTGGATCCATTACTTGTGCACTATATGCCTAGCTTAATGGCTTTAAACAAAGCGCTGCCAGGAAGACAACCTGGAAGTTTTAGAGAGTAATTTATTTCTGTTGAGTGCTTTTATATAGTTTAAAAACAACAAAAATAAAGAGGGGAACCCAAAACTTTTTCAAAAAGGAAAGCGAAAGTGAGAAAGACAAGCATTGTTAAAGTGGGAGCTAGCCTTGAACTTTGTTCATGCTCACGGAAACTTTGTGAATCTTGATTACAGAAAATTTTCAATAAAAATAATTATCCCCTTGTACAATTCCTTGTATTATAAAAATAATGTGCCAAGATTTTCCTTTAGGATGTTTACATTTGCTTGATGGTTTGTACGGTGCAGGACAGAAACTTTGGCTGTAGTGCGCGATTTTACATTTTTTGCTGGAATGTCAAATGGTTCTGATTCTTTTTGCACTGTCTTCCAATACAATGTTTTTATTTTTCTTAATTTTGGTAGAATTGTTCAAGTATCAGAAGTATGGTGAATGTTCAGATTATTACAGACTGTTCTGTTTTAGACAGATTCTGTTTTTGATGCATAGTTTGATTGTTTTTGATGAAACTATCGATTCTTATCAGTGGATTAAGCCATGAAAAAGTTATATTAGAGTAGACACAATGCAAAACCAAAATATGAATTGGTTTGCAACAGTATTTAGAGTAGTGATTTGCTTCATTATACTAACGGATCTTACCGAGTTTTCTGTTGAAGTTTTGTGTGGATGAAGTGTTCGATGATCGAGAAGGTCTTGATGTGAGAAGAAGGAAGAGAGGCAAGAGCTCAAGCTTGGAGATGCCCGAGGCACCCCAAGTAAATATTCAAGGAGACTCAAGCGTCTAAGCTGGGGGATGCCCCAGAAGGCATCCCCTCTTTCTTCAACAAGTATCGGTATGTTTTCGGATTCGTTTCGTTCATGCGATATGTGCAATCTTGGAGCGTCTTTTGCAATTAGTTTTCATTTTTCTTTTATGCACCATGCTGGTATGAGATAGTCCTTGGTTGATTTATAGAATGCTCTTTGCACTTCACTTATATCTTTTGAGTATGGCTTTATAGAATGCTTCATGTGCTTCACTTATATCATTTGAAGTTTGGATTGCCTGTTTCTCTTTACATAGAAAACTGCCATTTGTAGAATGCTCTTTTGCTTCACTTAGATTTGTTAGAGCATGGGCATACCTTTTGTAGAAAGAATTAAACTCTCTTGCTTCACTTATATCTATTTAGAGAGATGACATGAATTGGTCATTCACATGGTTAGTCATAAAATCCTACATAAAACTTGTAGATCACTGAATATGATATGTTTGATTCCTTGCAATAGTTTTGCGATATAAAGATGGTGATATTAGAGTCATGCTAGTGGGTAGTTGTGGATTAGTAGAAAAACTTGTGTTGAGGTTTGTGATTCCCGTAGCATGCACATATGGTGAACCGTTATGTAACAAAGTCGGAGCATGATTTATTTATCGATTGTCTTCCTTATGAGTGGCGGTCGGGGACGAGCGATGGTCTTTTCCTACCAATCTATCCCCCTAGGAGCATGCGCGTAGTACTTTGTTTCGATGACTAATAGATTTTTGCAATAAGTATGTGAGTTCTTTATGACTAATGTTGAGTCCATGGATTATACGCACTCTCACCCTTCCACCATTGCTAGCCTTTCTAGTACCGCGCAACTTTTGCCGGTACCATAAACCCACCATACACCTTCCTCAAAACAGCCACCATACCTACCTATCATGGCATTTCCATAGCCATTCCGAGATATTTTGCCATGCAACTTCCGTCATCATCATATACATGACTTGAGCATTCATTGTCATATTGCTTTGCATGATCGTAAGATAGCTAGCATGATGTGATGTCATTGCTACGCTAGATCATTGCACATCCCGGTACACCGCCAGAAGCATCCATATAGAGTCATACTTTGTTCTAGACATTGAGTTGTAATATTGAGTTGTAAGTAAATAAAAGTGTGATGATCATCATTATTAGAGCATTGCCCCAGTGAGGAAAGGATGATGGAGACTATGATTCCCCCATAAGTCAGGATGAGACTCCGGACTTTACAAAAAAATAAAAGGGGCCAAAGAAGCCCAAATAAAAAAAAGAGGCCAAAGAAGCCCACCAAAAAAATAAAAAAAAGAAAAAAATAAGAGAAAAAGAGAGAAGGGGCAGTGCTACTATCCTTTTTCCACACTTGTGCTTCAAAGTAGCACCATGTTCTTCATATTGAGAGTCTCTTGAGTTATCACTTTCATATACTAGTGGGAATTTTCATTATAGAACTTGGCTTGTATATTTCGATGATGGGCTTCCTCAAATGCCCGAGGTCTTCATGAGCAAGCAAGTTGGATGCACACCCACTTAGTATTAGTTGAAGCTTTCTTACACTTATAGCTCTAGTGCATCCGTTGCATGGCAATCCCTACTCACTCACATTGATATCTATTGATGGGCATCTCCATAGCCCGTCGATACGCCTAGTTGATGTGAGACTATCTTCTCCTTTTCGTCTTCTCCACCATCATATTCTATTCCACCTATAGTGCTATGTCCATGGCTCACGCTCATGTATTGCGTGAAAGTGGAAAAGGTTTGAGAATGCCAAAAGTATGAAACAATTGCTTGGCTTGTCATCGGGGTTGTGCATGATGTGAATATTTTGTTTGGTGGAGATGGAGCATAGCCAGACTATATGATTTTGTAGGGATAACTTTCTTTGGCCATGTTATTTTGAAAAGACATGATTGCTTTATTAGTAGGCTTGAAGTATTATTGTTTTTATGTCAAATGATAGACTATTGCTTTGAATCACTCGTATCTTAATATTCATGCCATGATTAGATTACATGATCAAGATTGTGCTAGGTAGCATTCCACATCAAAAATTATTTTTTTATCATTTATCTACTCGAGGACGAGCAGGAATTAAGCTTGGGGATGCTGATACGTCTCCGTCGTATCTATATTTTTTTATTGTTCCATGCCAATATTCTACAACTTTCATATACTTTTGGCATCTTTTTATACTATTTTTGGGACTAACATATTGATCCAGTGCCCAGTGCCAGTTCCTGTTTGTTGCATGTTTTTGTTTCGTAGAATATCCATATCAAACGGAGTCCAAACGGGATAAAAACTGATAGAGATTTTTTTGGAAAATTTATGATTTTTGGGAAGAAAAATCCACGCGAGACGGTGCCCGAGGTGGCCACGAGGCAGGGGGTGCCTGCCCCCTGGGCACGCCCCTGACCCTCGTGGGCCACCCGTAAGGCGGTTGATGCCCTTCTTTCGCTGCAAAAAAGCTAATATCCAGATAGAGATCATGTTAAAATTTCAACCCAATCGGAGTTACGGATCTCCGGAAATATAAGAAACGGTGAAAGGGAAGAATCTGAGAACGTAGAAACACAGAGAGACAGAGAGACAGATCCAATCTCGGAGGGGCTCTCGCCCCTCCCGTGCCACGGAGGCCATGGACCAGAGGGTAAACCCTTCTCCCATCTAGGGAGGAGGTCAAGGAAGAAGAAGAAGGAGGGGGGCTCTCTCCCCCTCGCTTCCGGTGGCACCGGAGTGCCACCGGGGGCCATCATCATCACTGCGATCTACACCAACACCTCCGCCATCTTCACCAACATCTCCATCATCTTCCCCCCTCTATCTACAGCGGTCCATTCTCCCGCAACCCTATGTACCCTCTACTTGAACATGGTGCTTTATGCTTCATATTATTATCCAATGATGTGTTGCCATCCTATGATGTCTGAGTAGATTTTCGTTGTCCTATCGGTGGTTGATGAATTGCTATGATTGATTTAATTTGCTTGTGGTTATGTTGCTGTCCTTTGGTGCCCATCATATGATTGCGCGCGTGTATCACACCCTAGGGTTACTTGTATGTTGATAGGACTATGTATTGGAGGGCAAGAGTGACAGAAGCTTCAACCTAGCATAGAAATTGATGCATGCGGGATTGAAGGGGGACCAATATACCTAAATTCTATGGTTGGGTTTTACCTTAATGAACATTAGTAGTTGCAGATGCTTGCTAATAGTTCCAGCCATAAGTGCATAGAATTCCAAGTCAGGGATGACATCCTAGCAGTGGCCTCTCCCACATAATACTTGCTATCGGTCTAGTAAAGTAGTCAATTGCTTAGGGCAATTTCACAACTCCTACCACTACTTTTCTACACTCGCTATATTTACTTTATTGCTTCTTTACTTACAACAGCCCCTACTTTTATTTACATAATCTTTATTATCTTGCAAACCTATCCAACAACACCTACAAAGTACTTCTAGCTTCATACTTGTTCTAGGTAAAGCGAACGTCTAGCATGCGTAGAGTTGTATCGGTGGTCGATAGAACTTGAGGGAATATTTGTTCTACCTTTAGCTCCTCGTTGGGTTCGACACTCTTACTTATCGAAAACTGTTGCGATCCCCTATAATTGTGGGTTATCAGGCATTGATCACGGAGGGCCTCTACATTAACTCCATGGCCCCTCCAATGATGTGTGAGAAGTTTACCTCAGACCTTCAGGTCCATAGCTAGTAGCTAGATAGCTTCTTCTCTCTCTTTGGATCTCAATACAAAGTTCTCCTCGATTCTCTTGGAGATCTATTCAATGTAATCTTCTTTTGCGGTGTGTTTGTCGAGATCCGATGAATTGTGGGTTTATGATCCAAATTATCTATGAACAATATTTGAATCTTCTCTAAATTCTTTTATGTAGGATTGGTTTATCTTTGCAAGTCTCTTCAAATTATCAGTTTGGTTTGGCCTACTAGATTGATCTTTCTTGCAATGGGAGAAGTGCTTAGCTTTGAGTTCAATGTTGCGGTGCTCGATCCCGGTGACAGAAAGGGAAACGACACGTATTGTATTGTTGCCATCGAGGATAAAAAGATGGGGTTTACATCATATTGCATGAGTTTATCCCTCTACATCATGTCATCTTGCTTAAGGCGTTATCTGTTCTTATGAACTTAATACTCTAGATGCATGCTGGATAGCGGTCGATGTGTGGAGTAATAGTAGTAGATGCAGAATCGTTTTAGTCTACTTGTCTCGGACGTGAGCCTATATACATGATCATACCTAGATATTCTCATAATTATTCGCTTTTCTATCAGTTGCTCGACAGTAATTTGTTCACCCACCGTAGTACTTATGCTATCTTGAGAGAAGCCACTAGTGAAACCTATGGCCCCCGGGTCTATTCTCCATCATACAAGTTTCCAATCTATTTTATTTTGCAATCTTTACTTTCAATCTATATCATAAAAATACCAAAAATGTTTATCTTATTATTATCATCTCTATCAGATCTCACTCTTGCAAGTGGCTGTGAAGGGATTAACAACCCCTTTATCGCGTTGGTTGCGAGGTTCTTATTTGTTTGTGTAGGTACGAGGTGACTTGCGCGTGGTCTCCTACTAGATTGATACCTTGGTTCTCAAAAACTAAGGGAAATACTTACGCTACTTTACTGCATCACCCTTTCCTCTTCAAGGGAAAACCAACGCAGTGCTCAAGATGTAGCAAGAAGGATTTTTGGCGCCGTTGCCGGGGAGATCTACGCCAAGTCAAGACATACGAAGTACCCATCACAACTCTTATCCTTTGCATTACATTATTTGCCATTTGCCTCTCGTTTTCCTCTCCCCCACTTCACCCTTGCCGTTTTATTCGCCCTCTATTTTCCATTAGCCTCTTTTTCGTTTGCCTCTTTTGCCTGTTTCTTGTTTGCTTGTGTGTTGGGTTGCTTGCTTGTCACGATGGCTCAAGATAATACTAAATTGTGTGACTTTGCCAATACCAACAATAATTATTTTATTAGCACTCCGATTGCTCCTCTTACCGATGCTGAATCTTGTGAAAGTAATACTGCTTTGCTGAATCTTGTCATGAAAGATCCGTTTTCTCGCCTTCCTAGTGAAGATGCCACTACCCATCTAAACAACTTTGTTGATTTGTGTGATATGCAAAAGAAGAAAGATGTGGACAACGATATTGTTAAACTTAATCTATTTCCGTTTTCGCTTAGAGATTGTGCTAAAGCTTGGTTTTCCTGTTTTCCTAAAAATAGTATTGATTCATGGAATAAGTGCAAACATGCTTTTATCTCTAAGTATTTTCCTCCCGCTAAGATCATCTCTCTTAGAAATGATATTATGAATTTTAACCAACTTGATCATGAACATGTTGCACAATCTTGAGAGAGGATGAAATTAATGATACGTAATTGCCCTACACATGGTTTGAATTTATGGATGATTATACAATTTTTTTATGCCGAATTGAATTTTGCTTCTAGAAATCTTTTAGATTCGGCCGTGGGAGGTACTTTTATGGAAATCACTTTAGGAGAAGTTACCAAACTCCTAGATAATATTATGGTTAATTAGTCTCAATGGCACACTGAAAGATCTACTAGTAAAAAGGTGCATGCAATTGAAGAGATTAATGTTTTGAGTGGAAAGATGAATGAACTTATGAAATTGTTTGCTAATAAGAGTGCTCCTACTGATCCTAATGATATGCCTTTGTCTACTTTGATTGAGAATACTAATGAATCTATGGATGTGAATTTTGTTGGTAGGAACAATTTTGGTAATAACGAGTATAGAGGTAATTTTAATTCTAGGCCGTTTCCTAGTAATTCCTCTAATAATTATGGTAATTCCTACAACAATTCTTATGGAAATTATAATAATATTCCCTCTGATTTTGAATCTAGTATTAAATAATTTATTACTTGACAAAAGAGTTTCAATGCTTTGATTGAAGAAAAATTGCTTAAGATTGATGAGTTGGCTAGGAACGTGGATAGAATTTCTCTTGATGTTGATTATTTGAAACTTAGATCTATTCCACCTAAGCATGATATCAATGAGTCTCTCAAAGCCATGAGAATTTCCATTGATGAGTGCAAAGAAAGAACCGCTAGGATGCGTGCTAAGAAAGATTGCTTTGTGAAAGCGTGTTCTTCTAGTTTTCATGACAATAAAGGTGAAGATATAAAAGTAATTGATGTGTCCCCTATTAAATCCTTGTTTTTCAATATGAATCTTGATAATGATGGGACTGGAGATGAGTCAACTTTAGTTAGAAGGCGTCCCAAAAATTCGAAGTTTTTAGATCTTGATGCAAAAATTGGTAAAAGTGAGATTGAAGAGGTCAAAACTTTAGATCGCAATGAACCCACTATCTTGGATTTCAAGGAATTTAATTATTATAATTTCTCTTTGATAGATTGTATTTCCTTGTTGCAATCCGTGCTAAATTCTCCTCATGCTTATAGTCAAAATAAAGCTTTTACTAAACATATCATTGATGCTTTGATGCAATCTTACGAAGAAAAACTTGAGTTGGAAGTTTCTATCCCTAGAAAAATTTATGATGAATGGGAACCTACAATTAAAATTAAAATTAAAATTAAAAAGCATGAATGCTATGCTTTGCGTGATTTGGGTGCTAGTGTTTCCATGATTCCAAAAACTTTGTGTGATTTGCTAGGTTTCCGTGAATTTGATGATTGTTCTCTAAACTTGCACCTTGCGGATTCCACCATTAAGAAACCTATGGGAAGAATTAATGATGTTCTTATTGTTGCAAATAGGAACTATGTGCCCGTAGATTTCATTGTTCTTGATATAGATTGCAATCCTTCATGTCCTATTATTCTTGGTACCTTTCCTTAGAACGATAGGTCCAATTATTGATACGAAGGAATGGAATATTAGATTCCAATTTCCGTTAAGGAAGGGCATGGAACACTTTGCTAGAAATAAAATTAAATTACCTTATGAATCTATTATGAGAGCCACTTATGGATTGCATACCAAAGATGACAATACCTAGATCTATCCTTGCTTTTATGCCTAGCTAAGGGCGTTAAACGATAGCGTTTGTTGGGAGGCAACCCAATTTTATTTTATTCCTTGATTTTTGCTCCTGTTTAGTAATAAATAATTTATCTAGCCTCTATTTTTATTGTGTTTTTTGTGTTTAATTAGTGTTTGTGCCAAGTAGAACCGTTGGGAAGACTTGGGGAAAGTCTTTTTGATCCCGCTGTAAAAAACAGAAACTTTAGCGCTCACGAGAATTGATGCCATTTTTTATTGGAGAGTGCTATTTAGTAATTATTTTTTCATATGATTAATAGATAAATTCCTCACCTCCATAAATTTATTTTAGAAGTTTTGGGGTTCCATAAGTGGTCGAAACCTACAGATTACTACTGACTGTTCTGTTTTTGACAGATTCTGTTTTTTGTGTGTTGTTTGCTTATTTTGATGAATCTATGGGTAGTAATAGAGTTTATGTACCATATAAAAGTTGGAATACAGTTGGTTTAACACCAATATAAATCAAGAATGAGTTCATTACAGTACCTTGAAGTGGTGGTTTGTTTTCTTTTACTAACGGAGCTCACGAAGATTTTCTTTTAAGTTTTGTGTTGTGAAGTTTTCAAGTTTTGGGTAAGGATTTGATGGATTATGGAACAAGGAGTGGCAAGAGACTAAGCTTGGGGATGCCCAAGGCACCCCAAGGTAAAATCCAAGGACACCAAAAAGCCTAATCTTGGGTATGCCTCGGAAGGCATCCCTCTTTCGTCTTCGTCTATCGGTAACTTTACTTGGAGCTATATTTTTATTCGCCACATGATATGTGTTTTGCTTGGAGCGTCTTGTATGATTTGAGTCTTTGCTTTCTAGTTTACCACAATAATCCTTGCTGTACACACCTTTTGGGAGAGACACACATGAATTGGAATTTATTAGAATACTCTATGCGCTTCACTTATAGCTTTTGAGCTATATAGTTTTTTTGCTCCAGTGCTTCGCTTATATCTTTTAGAGCACGGCGGTGGTTTTATTTTATAGAAATAATGGATCTCTCATGCTTCACTTATATCATTTTGAGAGTCCTTTAGAACAGCATGGTAATTCACTTTGGTTATAAATTTTAAATGCTAAGAGAAGTTGGATGCTTGATAGATGGTTTTGAGCTATAAAGGTGGTAATATTAGAAGTGTGCTAGTTGAGTAATTGTGAAATTGATGAATACTTGTGTTGAAGTTGGCAAGTCCCATAGCATGCACGTATGGTGAACGTTATGTGACAAATTTGAAGCATGGGGTGTTCTTTGATTGCTTTCCTTATGAGTGGCGGTCGGGGACGAGCGATGGTCTTTTCCTACCAATCTATCCCCCTAGGAGCATGCGCATAGTGCTTGGTTTTGATGACCTATAGATTTTTGCAATAAGTATGTGAGTTCTTTATGACTAATGTTTAGTCCATGGATTATACGCATTCTCACCCTTCCACCATTGCTAGCCTCTTCGGTATCGTGCATTACCCTTTCTGACCTTGAGAGTTGGTGCAAACTTCACCGGTGCATCCAAACCTCGTGATATGATACGTTCTATCACACATAAGCCTCCTTATATCTTCCTCAAAACAGCCACCATACCTACCTATTATGGCATTTCCATAACCATTCCGAGATATAATGCCATGCAACTTTCCACCATTCCATTTATTATGACACGCATCATCATTGTCATATTGCTTTGCATGATCATGTTGTTGACATCGTATTTGTGGCATAACCACCATTCATAATTTTTTCATACATGTCACTCTTGATTCATCGCAATCCTGGTACACCGCTGGAGCATTCACATAGAGTCATATTTTGTTCTAAGTATCGAGTTGTAATTCTTGAATTGTAAGAAAATAAAAGTGTGATGATCATCATTAGAGCATTGTCCCATGTGAGGAAAGGATGATGGAGACTACGATTCCCCCACAAGTCGGGATGAGACTCTGGACGAAAAAAGGAAAAAAAAAGAAAGAAGGCCCAAATAAAAATAAAAATAATAAATAAATGAGAGAAAAAGAGAGAAGGGACAATGTTACTATCCTTTTTCCACACTTGTGCTTCAAAGTAGCACCATGATCTTCATGATAGAGAGTCTCTTATTTTGTCACTTTCATATACTAGTGGGAAATTTTCATTATAGAACTTGGCTTGTATATTCCAATGATGGGCTTCCTCAAATGCCCTAGGATTCGTGAGCAAGCGAGTTGGATGCACACCCACTTAGTTTCTTTAATGAGCTTTCATATATTTATAACTCTAGTGCATCCGTTGCATGGCAATCCCTACTCCTTGCATTGACATCAATCGGTGGGCATCTCCATAGCCCATTGATTATCCGCGTCAATGTGAGACTTTCTCCCTTTTTGTCTTCTCACACAACCTCAATCATCATATTCTATTCCACCCATAGTGCTATGTCCATGGCTCGCGCTCATATATTGCGTAAAAGTTGAAAGAGTTTGAAAAGGCTAAATATGAAACAATTGCTTGGCTTGTCATCGGGGTTGTGCATGATGAGTGCATTTTGTGTGATGAAAATGAAGCATGGCCAAACTATATGACTTTGTAGGGATAAGTTTTCTTTGGCTATGGTATTTTGATAAGACATAATTGCTTGATTAGCATACTCGGAGTATTACTATTTTTTGTCAACAATAAACTTTTGTCTTGAACCTTTCGGATTTGAACATTCATGCCACAATAGAGAAAAATACATTGAAGAATATTCTAGAAAGCATTCCACATCAAAAATTCTGTTTTTATCATTTACCTACTCGAGGACGAGCAGGAATTAAGCTTGGGGATGCTGATACATCTCCAACGTATCTATAATTTTTGATTGTTCCATGCTATTATATTATCTGTTTTGGATGTTAATGGGCTTTATTTTACACTTTTATATTATTTTTGGGACTAACCTATTAACCGGAGGCCCAACCTAAATTGTTGTTTTTTTGCCTATTTCAGTGTTTCGTAGAAAAGGAATATCAAACGGAGTCCAAACAGAATGAAACCTTCGGGAACGTGATTTTTGGAACAAACATGATCCAGAGGACTTGGAGTGGACGTCAAGCAATCAACGAGGCGGCCACGAGGCAGGGGGCGCGCCTACCCCCGTGGGCGCACCCTCCCCCTCGTGGGCCCCTCATTGCTCCACCGGCGTACTCCTTCCTTTTATATATATCCATATACCCCGCAAACATCCAGGAGCACCACGAAACCTTATTTCCACCACCACAACCTTTTGTAGCCAAGAGATCCCATCTTGGGGCCTTTTCTGGAGCTCCGCCGGAGGGGGCATTGATCACGGAGGGCCTCTACATCAACTCCATGGCCCCTCCGATGATGTGTGAGTAGTTTACCTCAGACCTTCGGGTCCATAGCTAGTAGTTAGATGGCTTCTTCTCTCTCTTTGGGTCTCAATACAAAGTTCTCCTTGATTCTCTTGGAGATCTATTCGATGTAATATTCTTTTGCGGTGTGTTTGTTGAGATCCGATGAATTGTGGGTTTATGATCTAGATTATCTACGAACAATATTTGAATCTTCTCTGAATTTTTTTATGTATGATTGGTTTATCTTTGCAAGTCTCTTTGAATTATCAGTTTGGTTTGGCCTACTAGATTGATCTTTCTTGCAATGGGAGAAGTGCTTAGCTTTGGGTTCAATCTTGCGGTGCTCGATCCCAGTGATAGAAAGGGAAACAACACGTATTGTATTGTTGCCATCGAGGATAAAAGATGGGGTTTACATCATATTGCATGAGTTTATCCCTCTACATCATGTCATCTTGCTTAAGGCATCACTCTGTTCTTATGAACTTAATACTCTAGATGCATGCTGGATAGCGGTGGATGTGTAGAGTAATAGTAGTAGATGCAGATTCGTTTCGGTCTACTTGTGTCGGACGTGATGCCTATATACATGATCATACCTAGATATTCTCATAATTATTTGCTTTTCTATCAATTGCTCGATAGTAATTTGTTCACCCACCGTAATACTTATGCTATCTTGAGAGAAGCCACTAGTGAAACCTATGGCCCCCGGGTCTATTTTCCATCATAAAAGTTTCCAATCTATTTTATTTTGCAATCTTTACTTTCAATCTATATCATAAAAATACCAAAAAATATTTATCTTATTATTATCATCTGTATCAGATCTCAGTCTTGCAAGTGGCCGTGAAGGGATTGACAACCCCTTTATCGTGTTGGTTGCGAGGTTATTATTTGTTTGTGTAGGTACGAGGTGACTCACGCGTGGTCTCCTACTGGATTGATACCTTGGTTCTCAAAAACTGAGGGAAATACTTAAGCTGCTTTACTGCGTCACCCTTTCCTCTTCAAGGGAAAACCAACATAGTGCTCAAGAGGTAGCATTTTGCAATGGAGAAGTGGGAGAGGAGCATGCGGCAGTGATTTAGGATTGGAGGAGAGGGACGACGCGCTATGACTAGATCAAAATCAAAATCAATTTACCCTTCAATTAAGAAAGCGACCCCACATTAACTAGTCTCCCTTTTATTCTGGGTCATAATTGACCATGATTTTCGCAAATAAAATATATGTTATACGTTGCAAAAACAATATAATTTGAAAGTACATTCAGATACGAACCAAATGATACAATTTTTGGTGACATGCATTCACATTTTGCTTGTCAAATATAGTACATGGTCAAACTTTGACCCAAAATACGCAAAACAAAAGAAATACTTCCAAGACCAGCGCCGCTCTTCCGCTCTTCTCCTCTTAAACCACCACCGCTCCTCTCCTATTCCAATCTAAATCCAGCGCCGCTCCTCTCCTCTTCCATTTCAAAACCACCGCCCCTCCTCTCCTATTCCAATACAAAACCAACGTCACTCCTCTCCCGTTCTAATCCAAACCAGCGCTGCTCCTCTCCTCTTCCATTCAAAAACCACCACTAGCAAGTGAAGGTGCTGTGGAGAAGTAGATCGATGGAGGAGTACAACCGATACATGAGGATCGCAGACGGCGACCCTGTGAAGCTAGCTAGGATGTTGGAGATACAGTCTTGGTTTGACAACAAGGACCAACTAGCGGCAAAGGCGACATCCATGGCCAAATATCTGCAACAGAGCGAAAAGGCGGTGATACTCCCGGAGGGAGTCGCACGGGAGTACATAGAGCTGCTCCTCTAGGCGATGGAGCAAACAGATTCACTGAATCCGATCGTGAGGGAGCAGTGGTGGGAGTATCGATCGCAGATGGAGCATCCACCAGAGATTGAAGGAGCATCTACAGGGTGCCGTTTGTGAGGGTGTCGTGCCAGAGCGATCCGGTGGAGTCTTCGTCGACCGAACCCAACTGCAAGAGGAGAAATACAGTTGGCCCGGCGATGCTTCCCCGCCATCCTCTCCCTCGCCGTTCACATCGTCTCACGGGGCGGCTGTCTGCCACCGAGGAATAGGAGGGACTGCCCCCCAGCCCAATAGTCAGGCAGGTTGTGAATTGTCAGGAGGAGCTTAGGGTTGTTAGTATTTGCAGGTTGTGAATTGTGTTTTGTGTTGTGTATTTTGAGAGTACTTTCATATATGAATGTCTTTTGAACTTCAGATTTGCAGTATTGAGCATATGAAGTATTTTATGAATTCTAGAGATCTATTTTTAGTACTTAAAAATGTAGTTTCATAGGAGTATAAAAGTGCAGACAATGTGATTTTCAGAGAAGAAACTGCAAGTTTCAGTTTCAGATAAGAAACTCCAAGTTCAGTTTCAGATAAGAAACTGCAACTTTCAGAGGCAGAGCAGTTATATTAACACGGCCTTTTCAAACAGTGTTAACATCATGTTGGAAGTTTTATTCATGGTCAAAACTGGTACTACCAGCCAGTTAACATCATGCTGATCAACATTCATGCATAGCACATCTTCATATGATGCACAGTCAAAAAGATATGATATTTTCAAAATCCCACACAATGTTGAGTGTGAGAAAAATAGAGAAAACGACGAATGAAGTTTTGTCAAGTGTTGGACGTGGTGTGCGTAGATGACAATTGGGACCCACATGTCAATAAAGGCAGAGGCAAAAAATTTGGAGACATTTTCTCTGCACAGGTGGAATCGAACCCGGGCGAAATAGCCGTCAGGTAGTTTCACTCGGCCACTAGGCTAGTTCAGTTGTTTTGTTACTAATAAGGCACTTCCTCTGGTGGTGATCTCCTCCTGCGCCTTTGTGCGCTTGCCGCGACGCCGTTGTCTACCATTGTGAACATGCTGAACAAATGAGAGGAATCTGGAGAGGACTGTACGTGGAGAGGCGGACAGTCGGGACCCACCAGGTCTATGGCCGTATGCAAGCAAGTGCCTCATCAAAAAAGTACTTCCTCCTATTGCTATATTGACGTTGGGGCCCACGGGTTTGTCAACATAGTTACATTTTAGGTGCTTCAATGTAGTTACTATAGGAAATAAATTCACAGCAAAGCCGGGGAGCTGGCAGGTATCATTTATTGTCACTCGGGCATCAAGTCTCAGCTGGGTTTTGGGCTGCCCCGTCTAGGCTTTCTTTTTTAACATGCGCAACCCACGACTGTAACATCCCAAATTTTCAATTTGGAATGTTATACATAGATCATTCATGCATTATCATATTTTATTGCACTTCGTTTCGCGAATCCTCGAAATCCTAAGCAACTCAAGGACCCTCGGAGAGAGTTGGAGATTTCCCTGTTTTCATATTTGAGTTTTATCAAATATTAAAACGAGGATTTTTGGTTTTATTATTTTTCTTCTCTGAAAATATTTCATATTAAAATACATGAGAGGAGATAATATGACTTCTCCAAAATAAATGAAATATAGGAGGAAAAGGATTAAAATCAAATATTTGATTTTTATCCAGAGTTTATTGCTATTTTATTTGAATTAGAAAAATTGCATGTTTTTCAAAGTTGCATTTTAGGGCTAAGAAAATGTTCATCTTGTTCTAAATATTTTATTTAGATGGTGAAAATTTGTTTTGGCATTTTTAGAATTTTTTTATTTTCTTGGATTTTTTTTGTTTCGGCAGAATTATTTTAAAAAAATCGCGCAGTGGCCTACTGGGCCGAAGCCCAGCCGCCGGCCCGCTCCCCCGCGCCGTCGTCTCCCTCCAGGAGACCGATGCCGCCGCCGCCTCGGACCAGGAGTCCCGCCGGGACTCCTCCTCCCTGCCGCCTTGCCCCTCCTCCAAGCCGCAACCCCCCGTCCTTAAATACCCCCCAACCCCGCCGCCACCACCACCCAACCCCGCCGCCGCAGCCGCCCAACCACAGCGCCGTCGCCGCCGCTTTTGCCGTCGCCTCACCGTCGCCGCTGCAGCGCCGCCGCCGGTGCAGCCCCGCCTCGCCGGAGGTAACGCCGCCATTGCCGCCGCAGGTTTTTTTTAAACCGATCCGGTTTTCTTTTAGAACCCTAGTTCGTTTTTTAGACGGTTCACCGGTTTTTCGTGGTTTAGTTACTTTGCGGGCGTTCGTCCGTACATTCGTTTTAACGAACAGAGTTCAGTCGTTAGTAACAGACAACGAACGCCTGTTCGTTAGCCTGTTTGTCAGTTTTCTTTTTCTCGGATTTTCCGCGATTATTTTCAATCATGATTTCTTATCCGATTTTCATTTTAGTTTATCTTTTCGCTTTTGTCAGAATCAGGCGATTCAAGTGCCTAGATCTTTGTCTCGAAACCCTCTTTCCGTTTAACCAACTTGAACAAGCTTTTGCTACTGTAAAATTTGACCTAGGTCTAGATTAGTAAACAGATCTTGTTTCTTTCGAAGTTTGAGTTTCGTTGCTCCATTTGATTTGATTCTTTTCGCAAACCGGAGTTCTTAAGTTGAACTTTCTGGTTAGATCTTCTTATTTGAGATTTACTCGTGTTTCTTTGCTTGATTGCTTATGTATGCTTTTGTTTGTTTGCGATAGAACACCCGGAGTGCGAAGCGTGCTACTACGAATCCCTAGGTTTTGCGGATCATCAGCAAGGCAAGTAACACTTTGATCATACCCCTTTATCACCCAGTTTTTATGCATTAGTTCCAATCCTTAAACATGCATGGTTAGGATGTGATTAACATGTGGGTTGGGAAGTAGTTGATGAGGTAGAACCTATTGCCCTGTTATATTCAAACCCTTGGGAGTTACTTCTACGTATTGCTTATATTGCTATGCTATGCTCGTAGACGTGGTGGGTGAGTGAAATCCATGACAGATGTGAGATTGTTAATTAATGGTTCAACTTAAGGTGGCAACTTCAATACACATCTGGGTGGATTGTTTGTTGGGCACCTGGAGAACCCAGTGTTGTCCTAGGATATCCCGGAGTAACCGTGTGATAATCCTATGGTCCGCCACCCAGGCTCAAAGGGAACTGAGATATTTTCATGCTAGAAACTTACGTGTGCAGCCACAAGCTATTATGGGCTCTAGCATAGTGGAGTAAGTTGCGTGAAGCCCCCGAAGAGGTGGATCAGCAGGTAGTGGGATGTAGGTTTGGTATGGTCTTCCCGGAGTGAGGAGTTAATGCTTCTGAAAAACTGTGTCTCGGTCATCCGTTTCTCAAACACCCTGTAGTGTGAGAAATCCAACGGAGGAGATCGGGTCTTGTGGGGAAAAGTGCGCAAACCTCTGCAGAGTGTATAAACTAATCATGGTTAGCCGTGTCCCGGTTATGGACATCTTGAGTATCTAGTACTTGGAGTATCATAAGTATCTCATCACTCTAAAATAATATTGTTGGGTTGTTAATTACTTTAATTGGGATTGAGTTGGAGGAACCTTCTCAATGATGTTTCAACTACCATGATAGTTAAATAAAATTTATTCCTTTGTTGTAGGGAAAAATTGGCTTTTCGCAAAAACTATAACCATAGAGCTTTCCACCAGCCAAATATGCATGTAGTGATAGCATTATTCTGTTCTTGCTCTACTGTGTTACTTTGCCAGCATATTCCATGTGCTGACCCGTTTTCGGGCTGCAACGTATTATGTTGCATACTTTTCAGACGAGGAGTAAGGTTTGTTAGGTCGTTGCCGTGCAGCTCAGCTATGCCGTTGGAGTTGATGGACTCACTTTATCTTCCAAGCCTTCCGCTGTTATCGTATTAGATGGCCTTAAGCCATATTTATTGTAATAAGTTCTCTTTTGAGACATTTGATGTAATAAGTGTGTGATTGCTACTCTGTTATAAATCCTTAAGTACTGTGTGTGTCAGCATTATCGATCCAGGGATAACACTGAAGCATAGAGACTTGGCCGTTTGAGGTCGGGTCGCTACAAGATGGTATCAGAGCACACGCTGAGTGTAGGACACGACCACTAAGCTAAAGCCCTAGATCACTATTCTCTTCTCATTTCTGACTCCTCTCCATTTTCTACTCTTTAGGATGGCAGACGCAAGGAACAAGTTTGCACAACCGGATGAAGAAGCACCTTTTGGACGACACTTGAAGGAAGTCACTAGGTACCTGAACATTGGAATACCAAGCTTCACCTGGACTTACAACGCCACTTTACCAGAAGAGGAGCGATGGATGATTCAAGTTCAAGTTCCAGGAAGGACATTCACGCCAGTCACTAAGCCCATAGAGTTTTCCTTCGATGCACCAACATGGAGTCTAGGAAAGAGTATGGCAGCTCACATCACCATGGGACGCATTGGAGAAGTTTATCATAAGGAGCTTAAGGATACTATCTATCAGATTTGTGGGTGCCGAGATGAGCAATGGGAGATGATCAACACTAGGAAGGATAGATCAATTGTAGCTTTGATCCAGGAGTTAAACCAACACATTCGTCGCCAGGAGAACCAGATGTGCGCAGGAATGATAGACCTGAAGAAGGCGATGACAAGGATCACGGAACTGGAGGAAGAACTAAAGGCTACTCATGAAGATTATGAGGAGGAAATCGTCGTACTAGTGGAGAAGAATGACAATCTAGAAAGGAAGCTAGAAGTATTTCTGGGAGACCCCGCACCAGGAGGAGAAGACGAAGAACCCAAGGAGATTCGCTCGGAGGACTACATTATCATCGACTACACCGACTCGGACCCCGACAATAGCGATGATGAGTATGAAGAAGAAGCTGGAGCAGACATCATGGAGTCTTCAACTGAAGAATATTTTTAGTAGACCACCACATCAGTAGTAGAATTCCACCATATAAATAGTATAGTCCGAGCACTTTTGTAATGATAGTTAGATCGATTGTATGCCTTTGCTTGATTGATTGAGTGAAATGTTTGTGTTTGTCTCATGTGCATACGGGTAGCGCTTTCTCATTAGACCTCATTCTATTCTAATCTCTTCCCTCTAAACCCATCAGATGCCTCCGAGACGTGACCCCGGATTTACTTTCCCACCAGAGCTCACTCAGTTAATCCAGCAGCAGAATACCCTGATGCAGTTGTTAGTTCAGAACCAAGGCAACAACAATAACAGCAACAACAACCCACCGCCACCGCCACTAGTTGATAACTTAGCCCGCTTTCTAAGGTTGCAGCCGCCGGTGTTTTCCAGTAGCACTGAGCCCATAGTAGCAGATGATTGGCTCCGTAGGATTGGATGGGAGTTAATCACTGCAGGATGTACTGATGCTGAGAAGGTGCATTTTGCCGCACATCTGTTGGATGGACCAGCAGCCTCATGGTGGGTGTCGGTGTCAAAACCAGCGGATCTCGGGTAGGGGGTCCCTAACTGTGCGTCTAAGGCGGATGGTAACAGGAGGCAGGGGACACGATGTTTACCTAGGTTCGGGCCCTCTTGATAGAGGTAACACCCTACGTCCTGCTCGATTATTCTTGATGATATGAGTATTAAAAGAGTTGATCTACCACGAGATCGAAGAGGCTAAACCCTAGAAGCTAGCCTATGGTATGATTGTATGTTGTCCTACGGACTAAAACCCTCCGGTTTATATAGACACCAGAGGGGGCTAGGGTTACACAAGGTCGGTTACAAAGGAGGAGATATACATATCTGTATTGCCTAGCTTGCCTTCCACGCCAAGTAGAGTCCCATCCGGACACGAGACGTAGTCTTCAATCTTGTATCTTCATAGTCCAACAGTCCGGCCAAAGGATATAGTCCGGCTGTTCGGAGACCCCCTAATCCAGGACTCCCTCAGTAGCCCCTGAACCAGGCTTCAATGACGACAAGTACGATGCGCAGTGTTGTCTTCGGCATTGCAAGGCGGGTTCCTCCTACGAATACACCATGGAAGAGTTTGAATACAAAGATAGTGTCCGACCCTGCAAAATAAGTTCCACATACCACTGTAGAGAGAATAATATTTCCACAAATCTAATCTGCTGACACGTTTTGGCAGCATGACATCACGCGACGGCCCGATAATTATTTGAACTGTTTTTCTTTAACCAGCCCCGCACATAATGCGAGGCGGTTTCTTGACACGTCTTGTTAAAGCAGAGATCATGTTCCCCTTATCGCGGGATCCTCATCAATACAAACATGGGTAACCCAACCGTGCCTGTTGGTATGACTCCTAGAGCTTAGGTAAGTCTCGAACGACCACGAGGAGGACGCCTGATATTCATCCCCTTTATAAAGGGGACAAGGCTTTTTCTTTTTCCCTCCTGTGCTCAATCGAATCCTTCCCCCGCCTCGAGTTCTAACACCCAAAGCTCAGGTCAGGTGCTTCGGACCTTCAATCATGTCCAGATCCAACCTTCAAGGCAGGTGGGTGCCTTCCTCCGTCACGGAGGAGGACATCAAGAAGTTGAGGGAGGCCAGATATCTGACCACCGAAATTTCACATAGGCTGCCCGCCCAAGGGCAGGTCGCCCTACTCCCGAACCCAACGAGAGTGTTGTGTTCGTCTCCCACTCCCTCCGAGGACTAGGCCTTGCTCTGGATCCCTTTGTTAGGGGTTTTACGTTCTATTACAGGCTGGATTTTCATGATCTGGCCCCAGATTCCCTTCTTCACATCCCGTCATTTATTGTCGTATGTGAGGCCTTCCTCCGCATTACCCCTCACTTTGTCCTATGGCTCAAGACCTTTGATGTGAATCCGAAGATGGTCGAGGGGCAGTACACAGCGTGCGGAGGTGCTCCATGGCCAAAGGGTTCTTTTCTAGAGGTGTCTGGACTGTGGCAACGGGAGTGGTTTTACGTCACAGCTCCCCGAAGTGCCAAAATGGGTAGCTGCCCCCACCTTTCGCTCGGGCCCCCACCACAACTGATGTCATGGATCAGCAGGGGCTAAGCTGGGGTCCAGCCAAGGACGTGCCAATACTACAGAGCCGTATCCGAGATCTCTTCGAGGGAGATTTCAGTCTAGTTATGGTAATGCAAGTTATGCTGGTTCGTCAAGTCCAGCCTTGCAAACGTCGGCCCCTCCGCATGTGGGAATTCAACCCAGAAGGACCGTGCACTATTCAACATTTCCTTGGCATGACGCACGAGGAGATGTACAAATCATTCTTCGGACCCCAAATAGAGTGTCCGGACACCACCGAGGACGTGGGCCTGAGCTGCAACCGCCCCGCTGCCCAAGTAAGTAATCCCCTAGCCGAACACACTGTCCTTTTATTTATCATGACATCATTCTGAAGAATCCCTCTTTGACCAGGACTGGATAACAAAGGCGAAGATGATCCAGTGTTCGGCCCCCCTTCCTGAAGGCTTGGACAATCCGGTGCTGGAAAAGATGCTCGAGCCAGCACCTTGTCTAGTGCCCTCAAAGGAAGATGAAGGGGGGAATAAAGAGGGCAAAAGCGGCCCTCCATCGCTACCTATTCCAATCGAGGGAATGGGCGCCTCCACGAGGGAGGATAACCAAGGGGAGGAATCTGACATTCCCTCTCCTCAGGGAAGGAAGAGGACTACCTCCGAAGATCCGGAAACTAAGGTTTCCAAACGGGAGAAGAAATCTCCGCCAGAGGGTCCTGCCCCGGAGGGCATTCTTGCCGCACGATGTCCGTGTGGGGATCAGCCCTCTACCGAGCTGTAAGTAATCAAAAAGTACTTAATTGTGAAGATATCCTACCTTACTTCCGAAGACAATGACCCATGCTTGTAAATTGTAGTCCCGATCGCAGCCTTTCTCGACAGACTTCATGTTCAGGGGATCTTCTTCCGAAGATGATGGAGAGCGAAACGCCTCCCCCGGACTCCCCAGCTCAAGAAGCGGGCGACCTTGAAGTGTCGTCGCGAAGGGTACCTCCGGATCCAATATGGCTAGAGGATAACCCTTTGGCTGCCCGGCATCCCTAGTATCCGGCTCCTGAGGAGAGCGAGAGCAAGGGTCCGTACATTGTGCGGTCGAACGCGCTGAAGGATCTTCTGGGGCAAGTTGTCGTCTCAGAAACGCATCGTACGCTAATGGGTACGATAATTGAAAGGATTTCATCCGCCGAAAGTGGTTTGCATGAAGCTTTTATGAGTCTGCTGAAAGGCTTCGAGGTACGTGAAATAATGTATGCCTTTAGCAGTACCGCATACGTTAGGTATGCCCATGTAGATAGTAGCCCCTGAGACTCTGGTTGTCGTCAAGAACGGCGAAAAACAAAGGATCATAGTCCTAGGGAATAACCAGACCGCCTTTATGTGCAGGTGGTTGAAGCTCCGGTGGCTAGCCGGACTGATGGGTTTGCCGAACTAAAGCGGCAACTGGATGCGGCAGATGCCGACATCGTGCTTGTCAACAAGCGGCTTGACGAGGCACAGGGTGAGATATTTTTCTGGTGATCGTCACATAGTAAGAGCAGCATGATGCCAGTATCTTTAATATGGTGTGACTGCAGACGGAGCTGCCACCGTGGAGACCCTTCGGGCAGAGCTTGCCTGAGCCAAGGAGCAAGCGAGGAGTAGCAATGCAGCCGCTTTGAAGGCGATCGAAGAGTTAAGGGCCGAACAGGCCACGCATTGCGAGAGAAAGGAAAAAATAGCCAAGATGGCTGTAGAGTTAAAGGATGCTGCCGACCGTTACCGGCTTCTTGAAGAAGAAGACCGGGCGAAGGCGACGGACCTGGAGAAGGCCCGGGTGGCTGCCAAGGAAGTCCGCTCCAAAATTGGAGCGACGAAGGAGCTGAATCAAGCTGCAGATATCGTGTCTTGGAAGCCCTTCTTATTGCGGACTAAGTTCGGAGATCCGAAGTATGCCCCTCTGGGCCGACTATGGAGTTCTGTGGACGAGTACATGGATTTGGCTGCAAGTGCTGCTGATGCAGCCGAGTAATTCAAGGATCAGAAAGGTCCCGAAGTGGAGAAGCTGTTCTGGTCACAGTTTCATGCTCCAGTCCGTCCGCTCCTACTGAATGAGCGATTGACCGGTTGGGCCAAGCTCCATAGGTTGTCCGGACTTGCCATGAGGTCCGTTGTGGATCACCTGTGGCCGGGAGGGCCAAGGCCGAGTAGCTACTTTAGCTTAGTGCAACAATTCCTTGACGCTGTGCCACACATCGATGCTGTAAAGAGATCAGCGTGCATAGAAGGTGCGCGGATGGCCCTTGCCCATGTCAAAACATACTAGCAGAGATGGAGGCCACCACTATTGCGGCACAGGGTTCGGCCATAGGCCGAGTGGCTGCCGAGCACTACTTTGAAGAAGTCCTTGAAGGCGCTCGTTCGATAGAGGCTCAGTGCTCGAAGAATATTATTTTCCAGTGACATGTAGTCCCATTGTACGAACAATGTTTGTTCTGAATTAATCAAGGTTGTATTTATACTTTTGCCCGAAAGTACTATGATGCCTCATGTGCGGCCGTTTATGTATATATGTATATAACCTGAAATTTTGCAGTCGTCGGCTTCCGCCCCCACGTATATAATGTGGGGGTGTTTGCAAAAGATGCATATCAACACTTGATCCAACGTCTTGGTCCGTTAAGGAGGTGATAGCGTAGCGAACGAGGCAATCAGACTATATTGCTTTAACACTTTCACTTAGCCATATGAGTTTGACAGTGGGGCTACTATATAGCCCCTGGTACATCTGTGCTTGTCCGAATACGGTGCGCGTATGTACATGACCGGGAAACGGTCCTTCGTTAATGCAGAGGAATCCCGAAGATTCCGATTAGTCAACGAGTGGTTGACCAGTCTCTCACTATATCATGACAGTCAGTTTTCGGCTTTCTCTACTGAGGTGCTCATCCGGATGAACCAGGGCATAATCGCAGTAGTTCTCCCAGTGCTACCTTAGCCGATATAACGGAACGTAAGGTACCAAAACGTGGGAGCCGGGCAAACCCAACATTTGACCAAAGACATGATTCGGAGCTGATGCATATAGGGCCAAACTCGCGACGCCGAACACTCCCTAAGGTGTTTGGTCTTTATAACAGATGTCGGGCTAAACAATGTCCTTTATAAGAAACCCCATGTGTCCAGGTACGTGCAAAATCCTGGCGTGGCCACATGCCAATAACGCCGGCATCCTTCTCGGTTGTGTGGAGTATCCGGAGGATGTGAGCAACAAGAGACAGTAAAAAAGGTTTACGCAGGGCCTTAATCTAAAAAGAAACCTTTGGGCGGGTCCCTGCTGCAGGTCTGCGCCTGTGTCTCTGTTGTGCCATGTCCTGGACGGGTGTAGCACGATTGTAACCTGCAAAAGGAAAGAATTTAGGTGAAAGTTGTCGTGCCGAAAATAAGAATGAGTTAGCAGAATTCCAGAGAAGCCTAGTTGAGCAGGCTAGCCCTCATTACACGCGGGAAGCCCCTGGTATCATTTTATGAGGGTTCGAAAACCAATCTCATGCATGTATGATGGAACGCCAGACTCGTCTAACCGTGTCCGTGGTCTTGACGACCTACCATTTTTCTAGTTGGTGAGGCCGCCTAGAGTGCGGCTGTTAGAGCCGCCGCGTCCTCTTCCGTATGTGAAGAACGGTTGGTATTTTCACTAACTGTAATGACGCCTCGTGGACCGGGCATCTTGAGCTTGAGAAAAGCATAATGCGGTATTGCGTTAAAACGAGCGAAAGGCGCCCTTCCGAGTAGTGCTTGAAAATCACTTCGGAATGGAGCGATGTGAAAAGTTAACGTTTCATTTCGGAAGTTATCGGGAGAACTGAATACCACCTCTAGTAGTAGAGAGCCCGTGCAGTGGGCCTCTTGGCCTGGTATTACTCCCTTGAAGGTAGTATTACTGTGGCTTATTTGTGTCGGGTCTATCCCCATTTTGCGGACTGTGTTCTGATATATCAGATTGAGATCACTACCGCCATCCATGAGGACCCTTGTGAAATGGCACCCGTTTATTATTGGGTCTAACACCAAGGCCGTCATTCCTTCACGTCGGATATGTGTATCGTGATCCCTACGATCAAAAGTGATCGGGCAGGCCAACCAGGGGTTGGACCTAGGGGTGACGGGCTCTATGGCGCGTGTGTTCCAGAGTGCGTGATTGGTTATCCTCCTTGTCAAATGGATCACGTTTACTGTTTTAACCTCCGGTGGGAACTTTTTCTGTCCTCCGGCGCTTAGCTGGCGAGGTTCATCCTCGTCTTCGCTTGGTGTCTCTTCCCCTTTGTGTTCGGCGTTTAGCTTACCAGCCTGCTTGAAGACCCAACATTCTCTATGGGTATGATTTGCAGGTTTGTCTGGGGTGCCGTGAATCTGACAGAGTTTGTCAAGAATTTTTTTAGGCCAGATTGTCCTTCTCTGCTGCCTTTGAAAGGCTTTTTCCGCTGACCTAGTCGGGAGCCCCTGAATCCGGCGTTTACCGCTGTATTATCTGGGCTACCTTCTTTATTTTGACGCTTGTTTTTGTTGCATCATGATTTACCATTGCCATCCCTTACTTCGGATGTGCTTGGGTCGCTGGTGCTGCTACGGGCCAACCAGCTGTCCTCGCCCGCACAAAAGCGGGTCATGAGGCTTGTTAGGGCTGCCATTGTTCTCGGTTTTTCTTGATCGAGGTGTCTGGCGAGCCATTCGTCTTAGACGCTGTGTTTAAAAGCTGCTAAGGCTTCGGCGTTCGGACAGTCGACTATTTGGTTCTTCTTGGTGAGGAACATGTTCCTAAGCTTTCGGGCAGACTCTCCAGATTGTTGGATTATATGACTTAAATCGTCTGCATCCGGAGGTCGGACATAAGTCCCGTGAAAATTGGCCCGGAAAGCGTCCTCGAGCTCCTCCCAACTTCCAATTGAGTTTTCGGGGAGGCTTTTCAGCCAGTGCCTAGCTGGCCCTTTAAGCTTGAGGGGCAAGTATTTAATGGCATGGAGATCGTCTCCACGAGCCATATGAATATGGAGGATGAAATCCTCTATCCAGACTCCAGGGTCTGTGGTTCCGTCGTACGCCTCTATGTTCACCGGTTTGAATCCTTCTGGGAATTCATGATCCAACACCTCATCAGTGAAACATAGTGGGTGTGCGGCACCCCTGTATTGGGATGCGCCATAGTGTTCGGACGGTTGTGTACCGTAGCGCGCTTCCTAGATCCATAGATGGATCTGGTCGCGCTGGATTTTTGACGCAAGTTCTCACGTAGAACGTGTGTTGACTTATGCATGACTTTGTTAGCCGCTCTATCGCGTTCACAGGGTGGTGGATCTGGCCGGTTGGCCGTGTCACTTATCGGTTGCATGGGCTCTAAGGCCTCATCGTTAAATTTTGGTAATAGCTTGCGCTTCGGATAGCTATTTGGGTGGTAGCTTCTACCATACTTTGTTACGTTGTTCCACTTGCTGTTGAGTGTATCTTGTGCGACCTTGAGCCTTTGCTTCTGTTTCTTCAGGCTTCTCGCTGTGGCAGTAAGCCTTCTGTAGAGGTTCTCTTGCTCCAAGTGTGTTTCCGGGATGATGGGTGCATATTCGTCTGAACTGTTTTCTTCCCTAGACGGGGATTGATGAGGCTTATCTTCAGCGTCATCGTGTTCGGATCTCGCATCCGTACTATATTTGCAATTTGCTTCTTGATCATTTTCTGCCCCGGGGTGGTGCAGTTGTCGTCTTTTCCAGAGTTGCGTGGACTATTATTATTGTTGTTTTTGCTATGGCGGGACTTAGGGCGGCGCCGCTGACGTTGGCGCTTGGGTTGCTTGTTGGAGGAGTCATCCTCCACTTTCTCGTCGCCATTGGCTTCGTTGGGGGTGTCCACCATGTACACGTCATGTGATGAAGTGGCGGTCCAGCGCCTGTGGGCGGTGGTTCCGGTTCGTCTCCTGCATCGTCGTCCATACCGTTGATGTCTTCGGAGTCGAAGTCGAGCATGTCGGTTAAGTCGTCGGCAGTGGCTACTAAGTAGGTGGTGGGTGGGCAGCGAATTTCTTCGTCGTCCACATCCCATTCTAACCGGACATAGTTCGGCCAGGGTTCTCCTGACAGGGAGAGAGACCTTAATGAATTTAGCACATCTCCAAAAGGTGAGTGCTGAAAGATATCCGCGGAGGTGAACTCCATGATCGGCGCCCAGTCGGACTCGACGAGCACGCATACGAGCGGCTCAGAGTCTGTGGCCAAAGACGAATCCAGTGCTTCAGCAACACGGCTCTCGTAAGGGGTGAAGTCAGTATCCAGCTCTATCGCTGCTGAGAGTGCGGCCTCCATGGCGGGGTCCATCCCTCCGCCCTCGGATGGCGCGACTTGCTCCGGATAAAAGGCCGGAGTAGCTGCGGATGCGATCTCCCGAACGCTGTCCAACGATAGAGTTACGTCTTGCTCGTCGTGACTGTGCGGCGCGTCCGGCATGGGCTCGAATCCGTCGAAGATCAGGTCTCCACGGATATCGGCCGTGTAGTTCAAGTTTCCAAATCTGACCTGATGGCCAGGGGCGTAGCTCTCAATCTGCTCCAGATGGCCAAGCGAATTGGCCCGCAGTGCAAAGCCGCCGAATATGAAGATCTGTCCGGGGAGGAAAGCCTCACCCAAGACCGCATGGCTAGCGATGATCGAAGGAGCCATCGACCCTTATGGTGACGACACAGAGGAACTCTCAATGAAAGCACCAATGTCGGTGTCAAAACCGGCGGATCTCGGGTAGGGGGTCCTGAACTGTGCGTCTAAGGCAGATGGTAATAGGAGGCAGGGGACACGATGTTTACCCAGGTTCGGGCCCTCTTGATAGAGGTAATACCCTACGTCCTGCTCGATTGTTCTTGATGATATGAGTATTACAAGAGTTGATCTACCACGAGATCGGAGAGGCTAAACCCTAGAAGCTAGCCTATGGTATGATTGTATGTTGTCCTACAGACTAAAACCCTCCGGTTTATATAGACACCAGAGGGGGTTATGGTTACACAAGATCGGTAACAAAGGAGGAGATATACATATCCGTATTGCCTAGCTTGCCTTCCACGCCAAGTAGAGTCCCATCCGGACACGAGACGAAGTCTTCAATCTTGTATCTTCATAGTCCATTAGTCCGGCCAAAGGATATAGTCCGGCTGTCCAGAGTCCCCCTAATCCAGGACTCCCTCAGTGGGAGAATTACATAGTCACCTACCCTATAGCCATTGTTACATGGGATCAGTTTCAGCAAGCCTTCCGTACAACCCATTTCTCAACTGGAGCTATGAGTATGAACAAGCGTGAGTTTCGCAACTTACGCCAGGGGAACCGTACTGTGGCTCAGTACGCGGATGGGTTTAGCAAGTTATCTCGTTATACCCCTGATGATGTGGCCACAGATGGCGCAAAGCAGGAGAAGTTTATGGAAGGGCTGAATGATGAGATGAGCATGCATTTGATGGTGGAAACATTCAACAACTACCAGGAGTTGGTAGATAAGGCTCTTATGCTTGAAGGGAAGTAGCAGCAGATTCAGAGCCGTAAGTGGAAGTATGGACAAGGAAGGTATAATTCAGGAGCTCAGCAGAAGCCTTGCCTAACCCCGTACTTGGGAGGACTTGTTCATAACCATGGCGGCCACACCCACAATGGAGGAAGTAACCATAATCATACAGGCCCAAGGAATGGGAATGGGAATGGAGCAAGCAACAATCAGAACCGTTCCAATCCAGCCACACCCGCCAAGAGAGACTTAAGCCACGTTACTTGTTTCAAGTGCGGGAATACTGGACACTATGCCACGGAGTGCCTTGAAGCGAATAATGGAAATGGCAATGGGAGCGCTGGAAAGAAGCCCAATCCATTCAACAAAGGACACGTGAACCACGTCAATGTGGAGGAGGTTGAAGAGCAGCCAGACGCGGTTATTGGTAAGTTTTTGGTTATGTCTTTTACCGCCCATGTTCTTTTTGATACTGGTGCATCACATTCTGTAGGATCGAAAGTATGTCTAGAGGGGGGTGATTAGACTACTTGACCAAATAAAAATCTATCATTTTCCCAATTTTAGTTCTTGGCAGATTTTAGCTACTTTGGACAAGTCAAGCAATCTTAACACAATTCAAGCAAGAATGCAAAGAGTATATGAGTAGTGGAAAGTAAAGCATGCAACTTGCAAGAATGTAAAGGGAAGGGTTTGGAGTATTCAAACGCAATTGGAGACACAGATGTTTTTGTCATGGTTTCGATAGGTGGTGCTATCGTACATCCACGTTGATGGAGACTTCAACCCACGAAGGGTAACAGTTGCGCGAGTCCACGGAGGGCTCCACCCACGAAGGGTCCACAAAGAAGCAACCTTGTCTATCCCACCATGGCCATCGCCCACGAAGGACTTGCCTCACTAGCGGTAGATCTTCACAAAGTAGGCGATCTCCTTGCCCTTACAAACTCCTCGGTTCAACTCCACAATCTTGTCGGAGGCTCCCAAGTGACACCTAGCCAATCTAGGAGACACCACTCTCCAAGAAGTAACAAATGGTGTGTTGATGATGAACTCCTTGCTCTTGTGCTTCAAATGATAGTCTCCCCAACACTCAACTCTCTCTCACAGGATTTGGATTTGGTGGAAAGAAGATTTGAGTGGAAAGCAACTTGGGGAAGGCTAGAGATCAAGATTCATATGGTAGGAATGGAATATCTTGGTCTCAACACAAGTGTAGGTGGTTCTCTCTCAGAAAAATAGGTTGGAAGTGTAGGTTTGTTCTGATGGCTCTCTCCATGAATGAAGAGGAGGTGGAGGGGTATTTATAGCCTCCACACAAAATCTATCCATTACACATAACTTTCCAAACTCGGTGGGACCGAATGGTTAAACTCGGTCTGACCAATTTAGCAAAGCTAGCGACCGTTAGGGTTTTCGGTGGGACCGACATGCAACTCGGTAGGACCGATATGATTAGGGTTAGGGCATAACATAATCATGGTGAGACTGATTACACAAACTCAGTGAGACCGATTTTGGTAATAAGCTAACCAGAGAGTTGGTCAGGTAAACTCGGTGGGACCGATTGCTCATTTCGGTGAGACCGAAACGTTATGAAGGGAAAACACAGAGTTTACATTGCAATCTCGGTGAGACCGAGATCCCTATCGGTGAGACCGATTTGCGTAGGGTTTATGGCAGTCGCTGTGACATTTGAAACTCGGTGGCGCCGGATAGGAAAAATCGGTGGGGCCGAGTTTGACTTTTGATTTAGGTCATATGTGGATGTGAGAAAGTAGTTGAGGGTTTTGGAGCATATCACTAAGCATTTTGAGCAAGAACCTCATTAAGCAACACCTCATCCCTCCTTGATAGTATTGGCTTTTCCTATAGACTCAATGTGATATTGGATCACTAAAATGGAAAATGTAGAGTCTTGAGCTTTGAGCTTGATCCAATCCTTTGTCCTTAGCATTTTGAGGGGTCCGCTTTTCTCATCCATGCCATGCCAATCATTGAGCTTTCTTGAGATATTAATCTTGAAATAGCATTATCTCAATGAGCTAAGAATTACCAAAACCACCTAGGGATAGTTGCACTTTCAATCTCCCCCTTTTTGGTAATTGATGACAACATACAGATCAAAGCTTCAATAAATGATAATAAGAGTGAAAAACATTGTCGCTTTGAGAAGTATGTGAAAAGCAAGAGCTCCCCCTAAATTTGTGCATAGTTTAAGATTTGCTTTGGACTGCAAATGCACAAAGAGTTAGGATCATGGGTTACTCTTCCATGTCACATACATCTTGGTGGAGCGCTCAAAATGATAATAATTAAAATACATGCACTCATAACCAAGCAAAGTGAATGATCATATGGAATATAAAAAGGATAATGTCATCCAACAAGCATTAAGGTAGCATATGATCAAACACATGATCATCCAAGCAACACAAAGTATAAAGTATCTCAACCAAGCAAATAAACGAAGTTTAACCACCAAACAAAAAGAGAGAATAAAAAGCAACGCTCTCTCTTGAAGCCTATGATCTATACATTTTCTCCCCCTTTGGCAACAAGTTACCAAAAAGTTCATAAAAATGCATAGTGCTAGATCGACTCTCAGGCTTGGTCTTCAGGTGGTGGTGTAGACAGAACTCCAAGAAAGAAGGCATCAGTCGATGTAGATGGAGCTGGTGGAGTAGGTGCTGGAGCCGGTGGCACTGAAGCTGTAGCTGTTGTAGATGAAGTAGCTCTGGTGTCTGGAATAAGCACTGCAGCAGACCTCTGACCTCTGGGCACTCTAGCAAAAGCATCAGTGGTTGTCTTGCCCTTCTTCTCCTACACTTCATCCTGAAGTTTCTCAACGACTGACTAGATCTCAGTGACCTTCACATCTAGTTCATAGAACTTCTGCTCCACGATCCGCTCCAAGCTCTCCTGGTTTTGAGTCAGGGTAGCCAGTACCTTCTCAATCCTCAGAGTGGAGGCAATCAAGTAGCCAAGCTGATCTTGCTTGCTCTTTAGAAGATACTGAGATGCTTCTTCAGTAGTTGGCATCCTTGCAGCCTTTTCAGCCTTTGCCTTCTCCTTCTTGGCTTGTGCGTGCACAGAAGATGGTTCATTTTCGTCCATCACCACAGTGTTGTCCTCAAAGTCTGGGTAGATGGGCAGGTGCTGCTTGTCCAGCAGATATGTGTCGGTGCCCATCTTGGAGTTAATCAGCTCCTGGATCTGTGGGGCATATCCACAACTCCTCTTCTGATCTGCAGCTATCCTCTTTATGGTTTCCACAATTAGGCTCATTACTTTGAACTTCTGTGGGACATCAAAGATGTGAATCAAGTTAATTGCATGGCCTCTGATCATCTTGTGATCACCTGACTTTGGCAAGAGAGTGTGCCTGAGGATCCAGTTGATAGTTGGCAAGCCTGATAGAAGGTAATGTACAGATCCAAACTTGTGTGTCTCAAGAGCAGCATCTGGGATCTCCTTGTACATGTGTGCCATCCTATTGCGATCCGTCATCTTCTTGGCATAGACATCCAAGTCATCTTCACTCTCTTCTGGGGCATTGATCAACTTAGCCCATTCTGCAACCGTGGACTGGTACCTAGTACCTTCAGACATCCAGACAATCCTTCCATCTGTGTAGAAGTGAGCTGTGGAGTAGAACTGCATGATGAGCTCATCATTCCATTTTGTGAGCTTCTGAGCCACAAACTCATCAACTCCACAAGCCTTGAAGCTGTCATATACACCAAGGAAGTGATCCTCGTTTTCCTTAATGAATGTCCAATCGACCCATCTCATGTCACACACTATGGGCTTCTTGTCAAGCAAGATAGTCTTATAGAAGTCATGTTGTTCCTTTGTATGGAACCTGTAGTCCACAGCAGTCCTTCTCCTGGTGGCATATGGATCAGACTCTCTCCATAGCCTTAGACTAGAGTCCTTCCTGACTTTCATGTTCTTTGCAACTGGATGAGCATCATTGTGGTCTGGAATTTTTGGCTTCAACTTCCTTAACACGACAGAATCATCTTCTTCAGTTGCAGCTTCAGGCACCGGGGCCTTGTTCTTCTCTGCTGCTGGGATGTTCCTGGTGTTCCTCTTGGGTACAGTTTTGGGTTTTGGAGCAGCTGGCTTAGAAGATCCTTTGGGCTTAGATGGAGCAGCCCCTGATCTTATGGCATCTCCCATAAGCTTCTGAGCTTTGGGTGCTGGGGCTGCATCCTCTTCCTCTTCCTCTTCCTCTTCTTCAGAGTCATTCATGATTGAGGATTTTCCAAGCACTCTGGCAGTGGTCTTCTTGACCCTTTCCTTTCTTTTCTTTTCTGCCACAACCTGCTCTTTGGGTGCAGATCCCAAAGTCTCTTGAGTAGATGTTCTGACTTTTGACATTTGAGCTCTCTTGGCAGGAACCTTTTGCTTCATCCCTGGCTTAGTGGCAGCAGCTATGCCATATTCCTTTTTCAGGACTTTCCTCTTTGAGGTGGTTTCCTCTTCCTCAGCCACATAGTCCTCATCCTCTGACTCCGAGGTTCTTTTCTTGCTGGCCCCGGTGGCAGTCTTTGGCAGATTGCTGGGTGTGCTCCTGCTTCCATCATCTGAGCTGCTAGAGGGACTAGTGCCCTCACTCATCTGAACCTGCTCCTCGGATTTGTTCTGACTGTCACTCTGATATGACATGATGCAAACACTGACATCAGACCCTGTGAATAGATTATAGATGAGGTAGAGTGGATGAGCATCACAAAGTACACAGGTTTTTGCAAAAGAATGAATTAAAAACTTAGTTTTAGTTTTCCACAGAAAGCATTTCGGATCTACCGATTTGCAAATTCAGTGATACCGAAGCAGCTTTTGGAACCTAAACTAGTGAACTCGGTCAGACCGAGTCACAGTTCGGTGGCACCGAGACTGCTAGGGTTTCACAAAGTGCTGAACTCGGTCACACCGATTTGCAATTCTTGGTCAGACCGAGAATCACATGTGCAATGGCCTGAGCCAAATTGGTGGAACCGATTTCATCAACTTGGTCGGTCCGAGATGGTTTCGACGGAAATCTAACCCTAAATTTTCAATTCACGACTAAACTATGGAGTGTTTTCGATGGGTAGATTGATCTCAATCGTGGCAAGATACACGGCAAATCAATGTGCTGGGTAATCGGAGTTAGAATAGCACAAAGTTCAAGTCCATACCCTAGTTCGGCGATGAACTTGCTACGGCGGCAACGGCGGAGACGATACCGTTGACGGCGGCGGAGACTAGCGACAGGAGGCGGCTGGCGACGAGGAGGATGATCCGGAGACCCAGGGAGGCACAGCAGGCTAAGCGCGGGCGAGGAGGTTTGGAAAGTTTTCCAAAATTTGACCCGTGGATATATATAGCCTGACCCTGTCGGTGTGACCGAGTGGAACAACTCGGTGGCACCGAGATTCATAACTGCAAGCAGTTACTGAAACTCGGTGTGACCAAAAAGTTCAAATCGGTTGCGCCGAGATTGAAAACCTAGATCGACTTAGTGATCTCGGTATGACCGAAATGGATGAATCGGTCAGACCGAAACACACAAAGAAGTTTTGGAAGTTTTAAGTCTATGACGAATCGGGGACTCCGAGTGCTCCTCACACAGAGTGGTTCGAATCTGACTTGATCAAACTTTGTGATGCAGCATGAATAGAGTTTGAGATGAGAAAAGCATAGATAGCTAGAGAAGGTTCTTAGGCATTCTTGTCCATCCACTTGGCCAAAGGAAAAGGAAACCAATCAATCAAAACAACAAGTGGATGTCCTCGAATGAGTAAATTATGCAACCAACATGCTCACACAATAAAATGACAAATGAAATATGTGGCAAAGCATGCACAAACAATTCTAGCATCTATCAAGCAATTGGCGATGACTAGGTCATCTATATATGAGTATATTGACTTAGGAGTCAAATGAGAACATTTGATTATAGGTCATACTCATCATTTAAGCACAAGTGGGGTTCCCACTTTTACATAAAGTGTTGTTGTGTTCACACCATTAGAGTTGCTTTAGCTCAATTCTTAGAGTAAAGCTCCCCCTAGATGTGAGATCCCCCCTAAGAGGGATGAACTAACCTTGGGTTTTGTCGATGATGACTTCATGTAGGTGTTGAAGATGTGGATGCTCTAAGTTGATGTAGATCATTTGGAGCTATCCTTTGGACTGAATTGCACTTTCAATACCTATAGGGGTTAGTCCCACAAGGAACAAACAAGGATATCCATAGACATAGAGTGATGCACACACAAGATGATGTCTATGAGAGCATTAGGTTACCTTGTCCCTTGTCTTACCAACAAGAGGGTTTGTGACTCCTTGAACTAGTGCAACATGTGGAAATTGATTGCACATGTTCTTGCCAAAATGATAAGAGTGAAGTATGTTGGCGGAGTCACCCTCAAGAACTCTCTAGTTCTTCTTCTTCGGGATCCACACCATCTTGATGGGAATCCTCGGAGTTGTAGTTGTACTTGATGAAGTGGAACTTGATATAGTCTTGGGAACCCACTTGACCAAGGCCTTAGGAGCTTCTTCAAATGCATCAATTTCCTCTTGAAGCTTGTCCTTGCCTTTTTGCTTGTGGTCTTGTGGCGGAAGATCATCTTGAGCTTGTGTCCCTTTGAAAGAAGTAGGATCATACTTCTCTTGTTGAGGAACAAACTTCGTCTTGGGGTATTGATCTTCTTACCACTCAACTCCATTGGCATTGAACTTTCGTTCAAAACCAATACCTTGATTCTTCCGGTGCCTTCCTTGCTTGCATACAATTTCCTCGAATTGCTTACTTCTGGCAAGGCTCTTGTAAACACATTTCTCTACGATTCCCTTCAATAAGCTATTTTCTTGCTAAAGTGTAACTTGGCTAAGAGAATCATTAGTGGAATCAAGAGAACTACTAGAAGCAACAATATTGGATTTAGCATGATTATTGTTACTACTAGAAGAAGAATCCTTCTTGTTCTTGTTACTAGACTTGACTTGAGGCATGTAAGTGGATAAGAGTAAACGCTTGGCAATGTAATAAGAACTTTTCTTGCAAAGATCATCATTGACTGCCTTTAAGAAATCATGCTCTTGCTCAAGATTGAGCTTCTCAAAACGTAATTTCTCATGAGTCCTTAAAAGTTCTCGATGATCTCCTGAGATAGTTTCATGAGATAACTTAAGAGTGTTTAGTTCTTTAGTTAGAGACTCAATCTTCTCCTTATCATTGTCATTCGTTTCATCTTGACTAGCATGATTAATTGAAGTTTCATCATAGTATTCATCACTAGAGTTGTCAACAAGTAAATCATCATCACCTAACAAGTCATCTTCATCACTATTGAAATCAACATACTCAGGGTGTGATACCTTTGGGCCTTTAGCCATGAAGCATCTTCCAATTCCTTCATTTGGTGAATCAAATATGTCGTAGGAGTTGGTTGACACAAGTGCTAGACCGGCAACACCTTCATCTTGAGTATATTCGGAGTCGGAGTGATAGCTTCTCTCGGAGTGACTTTCGGAGTCGGAGCCGGATACCCATTCACCAACATGAGCTTGATGTCTTTGTTTTGTGTAGCTCCTTGATGACTTGTCCTTCCTTTCCGAATCCTTACTTCTCCAGGAAGGTCTTCGTTCATAACGATCATCCCTACTCCTTCTCTCCCTTGATGGTGATTCTTCTCTTCTACTTATTCTTTTGGGAGAATCTTCTCTTCTCTTATGGGGAGCCGTACACTCATTTGAGTAGTGTCCGGGTCTTCCACAATTGTAGCAGTTTCGCTCTCGACTAGAAGATCTTTTGTCATTGTAGGACCTTGACTTGGAACTTCTCTCTTTGCTTCTATTCTTGTAGAACTTGTTGAAGTTCTTCACCATTAGGCTCAATTCTTCATTGAAGGTTTGTTTCTCACTTGATGATGTGGGAGCTTCACATGAGGCTTTGTAAGCACCACTTGACTTGTTATGGAGCTCCTCCTTATCTTTGAGTGACATCTCATGAGCAACAATTCTTCCAATGACTTCCGTTGGCTTGAGATCTTTGTAATTTAGCATCATTTGGATTAATGTGCGTACGGTATCGTATTTTCCATCCAAGGCTCTTAGGATCTTCTTGATGATGAATTTTTCGGTCATCTCTTCACTTCCTAAGCCGGCAATCTCATTTGTGATAAGAGCAAGCCTAGAGTACATTTAAGCGACACCTTCACCACCTTCATTTTGAACTTGTCAAGTTGACTTTGAAGCAAATCCAACTTGGATTCCTTGACGGACTCGGTACCTTCGTGCATATCAATCAAAGTATCCCAAATTTCCTTTGCATTCTCAAGACGGCTGATTTTGTTGAATTCTTCGGGGCACAATCCGTTGAAGAGGATATCACAAGTTTGAGCATTGTATTGTAGCATCTTCAACTCATCCGCGGTAGCTTAATGATTCAGTTCTCTCCCATCAAAGATTTCACCTTGCAAGCCAACACACACAATAGCCCAAACAGCGGGGTTATGTCCAAGAATATGCATTTTCATCTTATACTTCCAACTAGCAAAATTAGTGCCATCAAAGTAAGGACCTCTACGGAGGTAATTTCCCTTGCTTGACGCCATACTCTCCTAGGTTGTGAAACCAAGGCTATGACTTCCAAAAGCTATGAAAATCAAAGCAAATGGAAACCTGGCTCTGATACCACTTGTAGGATCGAAAGTATGTCTAGAGGGGGGTGATTAGACTACTTGACCAAATAAAAATCTAGCCTTTTGCCAATTTTAGTTCTTGGCAGATTTTAGCTACTTTGGACAAGTCAAGCAATCTTAACACAAGTCAAGCAAGCATGCAAAGAGTATATGAGCAGCGGAAAGTAAAGCATGCAACTTGCACGAATGTAAAGGGAAGGGTTTGGAGGATTCAAACGCAATTGGAGACACGGATGTTTTTGTCGTGGTTCTGATAGGTGATGCTATCGTACATCCACGTTGATGGAGACTTCAACCCACGAAGGGTAACGGTTGCGCGAGTCCACGGAGGGCTCCACCCACGAAGGGTCCACAAAGAAGCAACCTTGTCTATCCCACCATGGCCATCGCCCACGAAGGACTTGGCTCACTAGCGGTATATCTTCACGAAGTAGGCGATCTCCTTGCCCTTACAAACTCCTTGGTTCAACTCCACAATCTTGTCGGAGGCTCCCAAGTGACACCTAGCCAATCTAGGAGACACCACTCTCCAAGAAGTAACAAATGGTGTGTTGATGATGAACTCCTTGCTCTTGTGCTTCAAATGATAGTCTCCCCAACACTCAACTCTCTCTCACCGGATTTGGATTTGGTGGAAAGAAGATTTGAGTGGAAAGCATCTTGGGGAAGGCTAGAGATTAAGATTCATATGGTAGGAATGGAATATCTTGGTCTCAACACAAGTGTAGGTGGTTCTCTCTCAGAAAAATAGGTTGGAAGTGTAGGTTTGTTCTGATGGCTCTCTCCATGAATGAAGAGGAGGTGGAGGGGTATTTATAGCATCCACACAAAATCTAACCATTACACATAACTTCCCAAACTCGGTGGGACCGAATGGTTAAACTCGGTGTGACCGATTTAGCAAAGCTAGTGACCGTTAGGGTTTTCGGTGGGTGATACGTCTCCATCGTATCTATAATTTTTGATTGTTCCATGCCAATATTCTACAACTTTCATATACTTTTGGCGACTTTTTATACTACTTTTGGGACTAACATATTGATCCAGTGCCTAGTGCCAGTTCCTGTTTGTTGCATGTTTTTTGTTTCGCAAAATATCCATATCAAACGGAGTCCAAACGGGATAAAAACTGACAGAGATTTTTTTTGGAATATATATGATTTTTGGGAAGAAAAATCCACGCGAGACGGTGCCCGAGGTGGCCACGAGGCAGGGGGCGCGCCCCTGACCCTCGTGGGCCACCCGTAAGGCGGTTGATGCCCTTCTTTCGCCACAAGAAAGCTAATATCCGGATAGAGATCGTGTCAAAATTTCAGCCCAATCGGAGTTACGGATCTCTGGGAATATAAGAAACGGTGAAAGGGAAGAATCTGAGAAGGCAGAAACGGAGAGAGACAGAGAGACAGATCCAATCTCGGAGGGGCTCTCGCCCCTCCCATGCCATGGAGGCCATGGACCAGAGGGGAAACCCTTCTCCCATCTAGGGAGGAGGTCAAGGAAGAAGAATAAGGAGGGGGATCTCTCCCCCTCGCTTCCGGTGGCACCGGAGTGCCACCGGGGGCCATCATCATCACTGCGATCTACACCAACACCTCCGCCATCTTCACCAACATCTCCATCACCTTCCCCCCTCTATCTGCAGCGGTCCACTCTCCCGCAACCCGCTGTACCCTCTACTTGAACATGGTGCTTTATGCTTCATATTATTATCCAATGATGTGTTGCCATCCTATGATGTCTGAGTAGATTTTCGTTGTCCTATCGGTGGTTGATGAATTGCTATGATTGATTTAATTTGCTTGTGGTTATGTTGCTGTCCTTTGGTGCCCATTATATGATTGCGCGCGTGGATCACACCCTAGGGTTAGTTGTTTGTTGATAGGACTATGTATTGGAGGGCAAGAGTGACAGAAATTTCAACCTAGCATAGAAATTGATGCATACGGGATTGAAGGGGGACCAATATATCTTAATGCTATGGTTGGGTTTTACCTTAATGAACATTAGTAGTTGCAGATGCTTGCTAATAGTTCCAATCATAAGTGCATAGAATTCCAAGTCAGGGATGACAAGCTAGCAGTGGCCTCTCCCAGATAATACTTGCTATCGGTCTAGTAAAGTAGTCAATTGCTTAGGGGCAATTTCGCAACTCCTACCACCACTTTTCCACACTCGCTATGTTTACTTTATTGCTTCTTTACTTACAACAGCCCCTACCTTTTATTTACTTGCTCTTTATTATCTTGCAAACCTATCCAACAACACCTACAAAGTACTTCTAGCTTCATACTTGTTCTAGGTAAAGCGAACGTCAAGCGTGCGTAGAGTTGTACCGGTGGTCGATAGAACTTGAGGGAATATTTGTTCTACCTTTAGCTCCTCCTTGGGTTCTACACTCTTACTTATCGAAAACTGTTGCGATCCCCTATACTTGTGGGTTATCAAGACCTTTTTCTGGCGCCGTTGCCGGGGATCAATAGCGTGGGGTGAATATTCTCGTGTGTGCTTGTTTGCTTTATCACTAAGTAATTTTTATTTGTTGTTCTTAGTTGTTCTCTATCTTTAGTTATGGATATGGAACACGAAATACCAAAAAAATTAGGTGTACTTGCTACTCATGGAGATGGGGAACCTCCTAAAACCCTCGATGCTTAATATGTGAAAAATATTATGTACCACTTTGATAATCCTGAGAAAACCTCATTCAATCTGGTAATGGGAGTAACGTTGGATCAACGTGAATACTTTAGGGATTATAGCTTGACACAAAAAGGGAAACTATTATGGGATCAAATTTATATATTGTATTGGTATGCTAGGCAACTATGCTTGAGATATGATTGTACTTGTTGCTCTAGGATGAAGGCTCCACACCTTCCCTTTTCATGTGAATTTAATGATAATGAAACCTTAGCTTCCTATGCTAATGGCATATATGATTACTATGATGTGGAACAAATAGAAGAATTTGTTGCTTTTAAGGGTGCTTATGAAATTGAATCTTTGTTTGAAAAGTATGAAGCTTTTGATGATGATGTTTATAGGCCTGAAAATTAAGCTATTCTAAAATATTGCTATGATAATTATGAATATAATGCCTATATTAATGCGCTTATCAAGAAAGTCTCCACTGTGCAAGAAGAGACTAATATTTTGCAGGAATCTATGGAAGAAGGAATTGATGAAACTGTGAGCTCATTGGATGAAAAAGATGAGGAGGAGAGCGAAGAACAAAAGGAGGAAGAACGGATTGATCACCCGTGCCCACCTTCTAATGAGACTAACTCTTCAACTCATACATTGTTTAATTTCCCTTCGTGCTTACCGAAGGATGATTGCTATGATGATTGTTATGATCCCGTTGATTCTCTTGAAATATCCCTTTTTGATGATGCTTGCTATGCTTGTGGCCAAGATGCCAATATGAATTATGCTTATGGAGATGAACTTGCTATAGTTCCTTATGTTAAACATGAAATTGTTACTATTGCACCCACACACGATAGTCCTATTATCTTTTTGAATTCTCCCGACTACACTATATCAGAGAAGTTTGCACTTATTAAGGATTATATTGATGGGTTGCCTTTTACCGTTGCACATGATGATTTTGATGAATATAATATGCATGTGCTTGCTGCTCCTACTTGCAATTATTATGAGAGAGGAACTATATCTCCACCTCTCTATGTTTTCAATACGATAAAATTGCAAGGAACTGTTTATACTATGCATTGGCCTTCACTATGTGTCGTGGAATTGTCACGGCAGATATCCTAGTGTAAGGACTTAGTCGCGAGGCCAACACATCTATGTGGTAGCTTAAGAGGGGTTGGTCGGGACGAGAGACGTGAGGTGGATCATCACACAAGACGAGGATTTAGACAGCTTCGGGCCCCGGGAAACATCATCCGGAATAGCCCTACATGCTGTTTGTGGCTAGGTCTCATTATGCTCATGAGGGAGTCACCGCATAAGCCGGCTCCCCATTGTGTCTAGCCCTAGATATTGTTTCTTGTTGCTTGTCCCTCTTTGGGAAGCCCTGCCCCTCCTTATATATATGTTGAAGGGGCGGGTTACATGACTAGTCCTAGTAGGATTAGGATTATTCTATTACAAGTGGAGTCCTAGTCTTGCTTCCTTTGTAAGAGAATATTCCTTATGCTTTCCCCTTAAACCGATCCACCATTAACATGAGCCGGCCTTCTGGGCCTTGGGCCTAGTCCTCCATCTGACCTGCTGTCGGGGCCATCCGTGAGTCGCCAGGCTCGTGAGTCGTCAGACCAGTGAGCCGCCAGACGCGTAAGTCGCCAAACCTCTGGAGGGTTACCAGTAACGCCAAGTCCTAGCTGGGTCATCCATCCGGCCGGGTCATACCGCGGGGTATATCCCCGACATTAGCCTCCAGTTTAATTTGGATTTATCCATATTAAACTGATCCTGCAAAATAACTCAAGAGCAAATTTTACAGGTTGTGCTCCGGATTAAATATTCTTGTAAGCCGGCACCTGAACATCTTTAATTCCTTGTCATTTCCTTGTTGATATAAATATGTCTATAATCTCATAGCAAATCTTTTTTAGCAGATATGTTTCAACTTTGTCAATGCAAAAATCCAGATACTTCTTTTGAAAAGTCTGGGTCAATAGGCCAGCTTTAGAATCAATTTGCTGACATTGGTCTTCTTGTAGAGAAATATAGTAAGAGATAATCCACTTGAGTCGGCCTCCAAAACGTCGGCTTAAAAAATATTGGTCTTGAAATACTCATCTGGCTTTCAACCGGCTTGAAGATGTAACACTTGCCGGTTTATCATTACCAAAACTGCCGGATTATAAAATAGACGATGCCAGATCATATAATTGTTGCTGATGCCGGGTTGAACTTATGATGATGCCGGGTCATAACTGAGAATTTTGAAGATTTCTGTCCCTTGTATCCATATTACCTGTAGCCCCCAAGTCTTGAGTAGAGCAAAGTGATGACTTAAGACTGGCTTCAATATAAATATTACCACTTTGAAGAAATCCATGTTGTTCATCTCAATCACTAGTTAGAACTGAGTATTCCACATATGTAGCCCCCAAGTGCCGGGTTGTCATGCTTGCAGCAACCTGGAACTTGCAATTGCCTTATGCTCATAAAACTTCAACTAGTGTAGCTCCCAAGGGTCGGGTCATTATGCAATAATGAGCAGGGACTTTATAAATATGATCATGTAGATTTGAACAGCAACGTGTAGCCCCCAAGGGCCGGCTCAGTAAGATAATATTGAGCTGGGACTTTATATATACATGTTGGAAAAGAACATCATATGATGTAACCCCCATCATGGGGCTTGAACCCACGTCAACAAGGTTAAGAGCTTTGTGTTTTACCAACTGATTAGTGGACCCTTCAATATAATGGATTAATACTTGTGTACCTTGAATTGTTGATATGAGCAATTGGTAGCCCTAAGGGCCGGCTCATTATAATGTGATGAGCCGGGTCTTCAATAAGTTGAGCTAAAAATAACTTTTACATTAGCCCCCAAGTGTCATGGTGCATGCTGGCAGTGACATGGGACTTGCATATTCGATGTAATCTCAATTTGAATAATGTAGCCCCCAAGTGCCGGGTCATAAGCCTGCAGCGACTCGGGACTATTCCTTTTATTGTAGAATAAATCATATCCATTGATGAAATAATAGCCATTGCACTGAAGCGACTTTGGAAACCTCAGTAATATTAGTTACTGATAACCATAATAAAAATCCAGCCATGTTGGCTATTAAAGATTTGAATAACCCGGTTTATAAATCTCAATCATTCAATATCATAATGAAAATCCAGTCAAGTTTGGCTATTTAAAGATTCAAATACCTTATCTGTTGACAAGTAAATCCGGAGTTTTAAATACCCGGCGGCTCTTGGCCGATGGCGATTTAATACGCCTCCATTGTAAGCTGGAATTTTTGTAACCCGGCGGCTTATAGCCTTTGAGAAAATCAAGAATTTATAACCCTTTTGAGACACTAATTTCAATCTTTGATGATGGGCTGGAACTTAATCATTTATGTAAGTCATAGCTCTGTAAATCCTGCACAGAGTTTAAACAACATATGCACTGGCGACTTAACGTCAAAATCCAGGGCGGATAACCACCCAAATGTAGTCTTTATCCTGCACACAAGTAAATTACAAGATCCCTTGGCGGTTTACCGCAGGGCGGGTCATAATATCCCACATATAACCATTGTGATATTGAATTTGTACTGCCGGTTTACATGACCTGTGCAGTAAGGGTGATAACCCAATCCTTAGAAGCCAATACTTCCAAATATATGATGATTGTCACATACTAGCGACTTATCGTCCAAAGTCAAGCCGGGTTTAAACGAAACCACACTTATATGCTTCAGATATGAGCAAAAAGTATCAAAACCCAAAAGATTGTTTGCAAAAAGTTAAACCAAATAAAAATCAAGGTTTCTGATTCGAATACGATCAATAAACCGTTCCAAAGGGGTTAAGCTAGGATTCGAATATGATCATGTAGCCCCCGGTGGCTTTGGCGTTGCGCCGATCAAGAGGGTACCGACAACTATGTTCTCTTTGGTTTGAATACGACCTATGTTTGAACAGGAAGCCCCCAAATGACCTTGAGAGGTTTTTAACGACCCTGATTCGAATACGATCCAAGTCGGACCCAGAAGGGGTTAAGCTATGATTCGGATACGATCAAGAAGCCCCCTAGTGAGTTTGGCTTTGCGCCGATCAAAAGGGTTACGACAGCTATGTTCTCTTTGGTTCGAATACGACCTATGTTTGAACAGGAAGCCCCCAAGTGACCATATAAGTTTTGGCATTGCGCAGATCAAGAGGGTACCGATAGCTATGCTCGATGAGCAGGAAGCCCCCAAGTGACCATAATAAGATAAGCCGTAAGGCAGGATACCCATGTTTGAACCGCGCATCATGGCAGCAAGTTCTCTCTGGCAACCTTTAATTTTTCTGAGAACTCGAATCTTGCGAGAGATTAATTCTTTTTGAACCAGAACTTTAAACCGGATTTGAAAGCTTCAAAACTTTATGGGATACAGATTGTCCTTGAGCCGGATGTTTGAACCGGATTTGAGAGCTTAAAAGCTTTGTAAGAGACAAATTTACCTTGAGCCGGATGTTTGAACCGGATTTGAGAGCTTCAAAGCTTTGCGGGAGAGAGATGTTTCTTAAACCGGATTTTAAACCGGAATCTTTATTTTGATCCGACAATTTTCTGACGGCCTTTAAATTTTCATCAATATGGCGGTGTCCTCCGGAACCGGGTTATCATTCCCTCCAATGACCCAGAGTTCCCGAGTCATGCCATTGTAGCTCCCGAGTCTTAAGACTACTCGAGAAGTTGGCTTGAGACTCTCCATATTTGACCGTGATATAAACTGGTATGAGTCATTCAACATCTCAGTGATATAACTTGTCCTGCATTGGAGAACTTGCAAGCTAGAGTAATTGCTCTTTTAAAGAAAGCAATATATAATATAAAATATACTGGATGGATTTCACCTGATGCGTCAGGTCAGTAATTATCACCGCGGAGTTGACGATCACCATGGTGAAGCTGAAATCAATCACAGCCGAGTCGGCCGCGGGAGCAGACAGATGAGTCGATCGCGATGTTGTAAGTCGGTGCAGACAAGCAAGTTGTCCTCCTTGTTGTAAGCTGGTGCGGACGCGTGAACCGGCCGCGAGAGCGGACTGGCGAGTCGTCCGTGGCATTGTAAGGTGGCGCGGACGGGCAAGTCGACCGACGTGTTGGTGCAAAATGGACCGCAACACACATGTCCGTGAAGCTGTGCGCACAGCCGAACGTGCATCCGCGGTATAATGGCATAAACAATTGTCCTGTATAAAAATGTTACAGGGCAGAGTAATTGTTCTTAAAGAATTTAATATGTGCAATTAAAATAAACTGAATGAATATCACCTGGCATATTTGTACAGTAGATGGTCTGTACGCAACGTCCATAGATAAACTTGTAATAGTATAGCCCATCCAGTGTAAACATATCACTTTGACGATCAATGGTCTCTTCATATGAGGGCGTCACTTTTCAATATTGTTTGTTGAATGCCTTTTGATCATTATACCAGGAATATCTGTGTTGACCCCCTCCAGGGCCTTGCTGGAGTTTGCGGCAACTCCTTTGCAGACCACCTGAGAATTGCTTTTTAGAGAGAACGAATAATCTTCAGAACGTACTTTTACAACAGAAATAGCTTTATATAATTTCTGCCCATCCTCATCATAATCATCTCCACATTTTTCCTGTAGCAGCGGCTTGAGGGGTCAAGGCGGTTCGCGCGTGACGGGTCACAACGACAGGCCACACGGCGGCTCAGAGCAGAAGCAGCCCAAGGACTGCCCTGTCGTGACGAGGCGGCTGTTGTGGGCGGCTCTCGGCAAAGGAGGCAGGCGGGTCTCAGACGCCACGGGGATAGGCACAAGTCCGGGAAGCTCAAGTGGCCCATTGATAAGGTCACGGCGGAGGCGACCCTGTGAAGCCGCGGGGGTGAGCTTGTAGTAGAAAACGACGAAAGCGGAAACATCTTGGAGCTCCGCAACAGCTGAGGCACGGCCGGTTCAGACTTCAGAGGGACGGCGTTGACTCGGGGCGAGACCGTGGGCGTGGCCGCAGCGGGACGAGATGACCCAGCGAGGCAAACCACGGCAACCGGCTGGTCCGCAGGTCAGCGGAACAGGGGCCGGCCCTCGAGGTGACGCCGGCGGCTCACAGAATGAGACGGCTTGCAACTGTGCGTACATGCGCGGGCGGAACAGCAGAAAATTGCTTGGGGCGGGTCATCTGCTGTTCGCAAACGTAGAGGGTGCATGCAGAGGCGTCGCATGTGGAAAACAACGGTGGCTCGGTGATGAAGAAACAGGGCGGAGGCGTACCGGCTGCTGCTCGACGTGCGGGCCACAGCGGTTTGAAGGTCAGCGGAGGCGACCATAGCGGGTTGTTGATGAGCTGACTTGGTTACGGCAGCTCTGTACTGAATCCATTGAGCCAAAAAATCTATTGAGCCTTGGTTTTCAAATGATAGCTTTGTAGATCTTTAATTCATGTGTGTGTGATGCCTCACACAGCCACAAACATCTGTCCTGATTGCTGAGATGTGATGCGTGGGCGTGCAGCGGTACGGGGCGGACGGCGACTCTCCTATGGTGGCTTGACTCGGGATGGCCTGGCGGCGAAAAGCCAACCGCGACTCATGAGCGACCTGGCGGGCACCCGGGCGGCTCAGGCGACTTCAGCGACTCTCCGGCGGCTTGCCGGGGTGGCTCGGCGTGATGGAAACAAGCCAGCAAGAACAAGGACGGCTTGCGGCAGTAGTAGCTCAGAGGCGGCCCAATGAAAATCGGCCGATCAAGGCCGTCCATTTGTCGACAGATTCACACGAGGCAGGTCAAGGCCGAGACCGAGTTCGTGGGAAACTCTGCTTTCCGAGCCATGAACTGTTTTTCTCTTTTCTTTTCATGAACCAGCTTTGACTTTGCATCTTCCAATTAACATGGACGTGAAAGCAACACTTCCGACTAGGAGGTGAATCCGTAAACCTTTTGGATCCAAAAGCAATCATCATTTACCAAACAGCATAATACTGTAGCTTTTACTCCTGCTGCGAATTTGCTCACAAAACGTCTCTAAATAATCTAGATTTGACGAGTCGCTGGGGCAGCTTGACCCGGTCATGGCAGAGGGGGGATGTCTCGGAGGTAGAAGAGACCAGGAGAGGTGACTCCCTGGCAACGGAGACTGGCGACCGAGGCGGAGAACAGCGGCGTTGGAGGCGTCCGGATTTTATGCTCATAACCACCTCAACTTGACAGCAGAAAACACAGATCGGATCAAAAAAATAGATCGTCCATGGCGGTCAACAATAATATTTCCTTGATCTCAACTGACGAGGATTAGATTTGATGCAAATACTTCCATGATGGCTCTTGCGAAAAATTGCAAACTTCTCGATCCCTGGGATAAATCCCTTCAAGAACTCAACACCACCGTGCGCAGGCCCCACAGTGGGCGCCAACTGTCGTGGAATTGTCACGGTAGATATCCTAGTGTAAGGACTTAGTCGCGAGGCCAACACATCTATGTGGTAGCTTAAGAGGCGTTGGTCGGGACGAGAGACGCGAGACGGATCATCACACAAGATGAGGATTTAGACAGCTTCGGGCCCCGAAAAACATCATCTGGAATAGCCCTACATGCTGTTTGTGGCTAGGTCTCATTATGCTCACGAGGGAGTCGCCGCATAAGCCGGCTCCCCTTTGTGTCTAGCCCTAGATATTGTTTCTTGTTGCTTGTCCCTCTTTGGGGAGCCCTGCCCCTCCTTATATATGTTGAAGGGGTGGGTTACATGACTAGTCCTAGTAGGATTAGGATTATTCTATTACAAGTGGAGTCCTAGTCTTGCTTCCTTTGTAAGAGAATATTCCTTATGCTTCCCCTTAAACCGGTCCACCATTAACATGAGCCGGCCTTCTGGGCCTTGGGCCTAGTCCTCCATCTGACCCGCCGCCGGAGCCATCCGTGAGTCGCCAGGCTCGTGAGTCGTCAGACCAGTGAGCCGCCAGACTCGTAAGTCGCCAAACCTCTAGCGGGTTACCAGTAACGCCAAGCCCCAACCGGGTCATCCATCCGGCCGGGTCATACCGTGGGGTATATCCCCGACATTATGTGTGCATGAATTGTTCTTTTATAACATGCCGATGCATAGGAAAAGAGTTAGACTTCGTTGCTACATGATATATGTTACTTTGTGCTCACTACTAAATTACAAATCATTGTTAATTAAAATTGACTTTGATATACCTTGGGATCCAGGTGGATTCCTTACTTGAGCATTATATGCCTAGCTTAATGGCTTTAAAGAAAGCGCTACCAGGGAGACAACCTGCAAGTTTTAGAGAGTCATTTATTTCTGTTGAGTGCTTTTATACAGTTTAAAAACAAAATAAAATAAAGAGGGGAACCCAAAACTTTTTCAAAAAGAAATGTGAAAGTGAGAAAGAGAAGCATTGTTGAAGTGGGAGAGCTCCTTGAACTTTGTTCATGCTCACAGCAACTTTGTGAATCTTGATTACAGAAACTTTTCAACAAAAATAAGTATACCCTTGTACAATTCCATTGTATTATACAAATGATGTGCCAAGGTTTGCCTTTAGGATGTTTTAGATGCTTGTTGGTTTATACGGTGCAGGACAGAAACTTTGTCTGTAGTGCGCGATTTTACATTTTTAGATGGAACGTCAAATGGTTCTGATTCTTTTTGCACTGTCTTTGTATACAAATTGTTTATTTTTTCTAATTTGGCAGAATTTTTCAAGTAACAGAAGTATGGTAAATGTTCAGATTATTACAGACTGTTCTGTTTTATACAGATTCTGTTTTTGATGCATAGTTTGCTTGTTTTGATGAAATTATCGATTTATATCAGTGGATTAAGCCATGGAAAAGTTATATTACAGTAGACACAATGCAAAAACAAAATATGAATTGGTTTGCAACAGTACTTAGAGTAGTGATTTGCTTTATTATACTAACGGATCTTATCGAGTTTTCTGTTGAAGTTTTGTGTGGATAAAGTGTTCGATGATCGAGAAGGTCTTGATGTGAGAATAAGGAAGAGAGGCAAGAGCTCAAGCTTGGGGATTACCGAGGCACCCCAAGTAAATATTCAAGGAGACTCGAGCGTCTAAGCTTGGGGATGCCCCGGAAGGCATCCCCTCTTTCTTCAACAAGTATCGGTATGTTTTTGGATTCGTTTTGTTCATGCGATATGTGCAATCTTGGAGCGTCTTTTACATTTAGTTTTCATTTTTTTATGCACCATGCTGTTATGAGGTAGTCCTTGGTTTATTTATAGAATGCTCTATGCACTTCACTTATATCTTTTGAGTATGGCTTTATAGAATGCTTCATGCGCTTCACTTATATCATTTGAAGTTTGGATTGTCTGTTTCTCTTTACATAGAAAACTGCCATTTGCAGAATGCTCTTTTGCTTCACTTATATTTGTTAGAGCGTGGGCATATCTTTTGTAGAAAGAATTAAACTCTCTTGCTTCACTTATATCTATTTAGAGAGATGACAGGAACTAGTCATTCACATGGTTAGTCATAAAATCCTACATAAAACTTGTAGATCACTGAATATGATGTGTTTGATTCCTTGCAATAGTTTTGCGATATAAAGATGGTGATATTAGAGTCATGCTAGTGGGTAGTTTTGGATTGTAGAAATACTAGTGTTGAGGTTTGTGATTCCCGTAGCATGCACGTATGGTGAACCGTTATGTAACGAAGTTGGAGCATGAGGTATTTATTGATTGTCTTCCTTACGAGTGGCGGTCAGGGACGAGTGATGGTCTTTTCCTACCAGTCTATCCCCCTAGGGGCATGCGTAGTAGTACTTTGCTTCGAGGGCTAATAAACTTTTCCAATAAGTATGTGAGTTCTTTATGACTAATGTTGAGTCCATGGATTATACGCACTCTCACCCTTCCACCATTGCTAGCCTCTCTAGTACCGCGCAACTTTCGCCGGTACCATAAACCATATACCTTCCTCAAAACAGCCACTATACCTACCTATCATGGCATTTCCATAGCCATTCTGAGATATATTGCCATGAAACTTCCATCATCATCATATACATGACTTGAGCATCATTGTCATATTGCTTTGCATGATCGTAAGATAGCTAGCATGATGTTTTCATGGCTTGTCCATTTTTTGATGTCATTGCTATGCTAGATCATTGCACATCCCGGTACACTGCCGAAGGCATTCATATAGAGTCATACCTTTGTTCTAGTATCGAGTTGTAATATTGAGTTGTAAGTAAATAAAAGTTTGATGATCATCATTAATAGAGCATTGTCCCAAAAAAAGGCCAAAAGAAGGAAAGGCCAAATAAAAAAAAGAAAGGTAAAAAAGGCCAAATAAAAAATAAAAAAGGGGCAATGTTACTATTATTTTACCACACTTGTGCTTCAAAGTAGCACCATGTTCTTCATATAGAGAGTCTCTTAAGTTATCACTTCAATACACTAGTGGGAATTTTCATTATAGAACTTGGCTTGTATATTCCAACGATGGGCTTCCTCAAATGCCTAGGTCTTCATGAGCAAGCAAGTTGGATGCACACCCACTTAGTTTCAGTTTGAGCTTTCATATTCTTATAGCTCTAGTGCATCTGTTGCATGGCAATCCCTACTCACTCACATTGATATCTATTGATGGGCATCTCCATAGCCCGTTGGTACGCCTAGTTGATGTGAGACTATCTTCTCCTTTTTGTCTTCTCCACAACCACCATTCTATTCCACCTATAGTGCTATGTCCATGGCTCACGCTCATGTATTGCGTGAAGGTCGAAAATGCTGAAGCGCGTTAAAAAGTATGAACCAATTGCTCGGCTTGTCATCGGGTTTGTGCATGATGTGAGTATTTTGTGTGGTGAAGATGGAGCATAGCTAGACTATATGATTTTGTAGGGATAACTTTCTTTGGCCTTGGTGTTTTGAAAAGACATGATTGCTTTATTAGTGGGCTTGAAGTATTATTGTTTTTAAGTCAAATGATAGACTATTGCTTTGAATCACTCGTATCTTAATATTCATGCCATGATTAGACATATGATCAAGATTATGCTAGGTAGCATTCCACATTAAAAATTATTTTTTATCATTTACCTACTCGAGGACGAGCAGGAATTAAGCTTGGGGATGCTGATACATCTCCGTCGTATCTATAATTTTTGATTGTTCCATGCCAATATTATACAACTTTCATATACTTTTGGCAACTTTTTATACTATTTTTGGGACTAACATATTGATCCAGTGCCCAGTGCTAGTTCATGTTTGTTGCATGTTTTTTGTTTTGCAGAATATCCACATCAAACGGAGTCCAAACGGGATAAAAACTAACAGAGATTTTTTTTGGAATATATATGATTTTTGGAAGAAAAATCCACGCGAGATGGTGCCCGAGGTGGCCACAAGGCAGAGGGGTGCGCCTGCCCCCCTGGGCGCTCCCCTGACCCTCGTGGGCCACCCGTAAGGCGGTTGATGCCCTTCTTTCGCCGCAAGAAAGCTAATATCCGGATAGAGATCTTGTCAAAATTTCAGTCCAATCGGAGTTACAGATCTCCAGGAATATAAGAAACGGTGAAAGGGAAGAATCTAAGAAGGCAGAAACAGAGAGAGACAGAGAGACAGATCCAATCTCGGAGGGGCTCTCACCTCTCCCACGCCATGGAGGCCATGGACCAGAGGGGAAACCCTTCTCCCATCTAGGGAGGAGGTCAAGGAAGAAGAAGAAGAAGGAGGGGGGCTCTCTCCCCCTCGCTTTCGGTGACACCAGAGTGCCACCGGGGGCCATCATCATCACCGCGATCTACACCAACACCTCCGCCATCTTCATCAACATCTCCATCACCTTCCCCCCTCTATCTACAGCGGTCCACTCTCCCGCAACCCACTGTACCCTCTACTTGAAAATGGTGCTTTATGCTTCATATTATTATCCAATGATGTGTTGCCATCCTATGATGTCTGAGTAGATTTTCGTTATCCTATCGGTGGTTGATGAATTGCTATGATTGATTTAATTTGCTTGTGGTTATGTTGCTGTCCTTTGGTGCCCATCATATGATTGCGCGTGTGGATCACACCCTAGGGTTAGTTGTATGTTGATAGGACTATGTATTGGAGGGCAAGAGTGACAGAAGCTTCAACCTAGCATAGAAACTGATGCATACGGGATTGAAGGGGGACCAATATATCTTAATGCTATGGTTGGGTTTTACCTTAATGAACGTTAGTAGTTGCGGATGCTTGCTAATAGTTCCAATCATAAGTGCATAGAATTCCAAGTCTGGGATGACATGCTAGCAGTGGCCTCTCCCACATAATACTTGCTATCGGTCTAGTAAAGTAGTCAATTGCTTAGGGGCAATTTCGCAACTCCTGCCATCACTTTTCCACACTCGCTATATTTACTTTATTGCTTCTTTACTTACAACAGCCCCTACCTTTTATTTACTTGCTCTTTATTATCTTGCAAACCTATCCAACAACACCTACAAAGTACTTCTAGCTTCATACTTGTTCTAGGTAAAGCGAACGTCAAGCGTGCGTAGAGTTGTATCGGTGGTCGATAGAACTTGAGGGAATATTTGTTCTACCTTTAGCTCCTCGTTGGGTTCGACACTCTTACTTATCGGAAACTGTTGCGATCCCCTATACTTGTGGGTTATCAGTTGGACCGGCATGCAACTCGGTAGGACCGATATGATTAGGGTTAGGGCATAACGTAATCTTGGTGAGACCGATTACACAAACTCGGTGAGACCGATTTTGGTAATAAGCTAACTAGAGAGTTGGTCAGGTAAACTTGGTGGGACCGATCGCTCATTTCGGTGAGACCGAAACGTTACGAGGGGAAAACAGAGAGGTTACATTGCAATCTCGGTGAGACCGATTTGCCTAGGGTTTGTGGAAGTGGCTGTGACATTTGAAACTCGGTGGCGCCGGATAGGAAAAATCAGTGGGGCCGAGTTTGAATTTTGGTTTAGGTCATATGTGGATGTGAGAAAGTAGTTGAGGGTTTTGGAGCATATCACTAAGCATTTTGAGCAAGAACCTCATTAAGCAACACCTCATCCCTCCTTGATAGTATTGGCTTTTCCTATAGACTCAATGTGATCTTGGAACACTAAAATGGAAAATGTAGAGTCTTGAGCTTTGAGCTTGAGCCAATCCTTTGTCCTTAGCATTTTGAGGGGTCCACTTTTCTCATCCATGCCATGCCAATCATTGAGCTTTCCTGAGATATTAATCTTGAAATAGCATTAGCTCAATGAGCTATATGTTGTTAGGAATTACCGAAACTACCCAGGGTAAGTTGCACTTTCACATTCATACATATCAAGGGAATTCGTGGATAAGTTTAAACTACCGACCCAAACCCTTAGGACCCATCTGTTAGTGAGTTCACCTGGAGCAGCGTATATGGCTAGTCGATGGTGGGACCAGATACCCTTAACCATTGGTAGCCATGTTTTTTCGTCCGACCTAATAATTTTGGAGTCACAAGGATTGGATGTGATATTAGGCATGGACTGGATGTCGAAGTATGGAGGAAGCATTGACTGTGTTAGTAAGTCAATGTGTCTCACCACCCCTGAGGGAAAAAGGATCAAGTATGTATCTAGGCATGCGCTAAGAAGTAGCCAAGTGAATACCCTCACGGGAGTTGTTCAGGAGGAAGTGCCTGTTGTGAAGGATTACCTGGATGTTTTTCCAGAAGAGTTACTAGGCATGCCACCGGATCGAGACATCGAGTTTTTGATAGAGCTATTGCTAGGCACCGGGCCTATATCGAAGAGACCATACCGGATGCCCGCAAATGATCTAGAGGAGATTAAGAAACAGATCAAGGAGTTATTGGAGAAAGGTTACATTCGACGAAGATCATCACCATGGGGAGCCCCAGTGCTTTTGGTCGAGAAGAGGGATAAGTCTCTAAGAATGGTTGTTGATTATCGTGCGTTAAATGAGGTGACGATCAAGAATAAATACCCACTGCCGATGATCAATGATTTGTTCGACCAGCTGCAAGGAGCTAAGGTGTTTTCAAAGATCGACCTGCGATCTGGATATCACCAGCTGAAGATACGAGAGAAGGACATACCAAAGACAACATTCACCACACGGTACGGGTTGTATGAATATACGGTCATGTCATTTGGACTGACTAACGCCCCTGCCTACTTCATGAGCATGATGAACAAAGTGTTCATGGAATATTTGGATAAGTTTGTTGTGGTGTTTCATTGATGATATAATGGTATACTCGAAGAACGAGGAGGAGCACGAAGAGCATTTGCGTTTAGTTCTTGAGAAACTCAGGGAACATCAGTTGTATGCCAAGTTCAGCAAATGCGAGTTTTGGCTGAAGGAAGTTGGATTCCTTGGACATGTTATATCAGGAGAAGGTGTAGCAGTAGATCCTACCAAGGTTCAATCAGTCACTGAATGGTTGGCACCCACTTCAGTTAGCGAGATCCACAGTTTTCTTGGACTCACAGGATACTATCGGAGATTCATTGAGAATTTTTCCAAAACTGCGAAGCCAATGATGGAGTTATTGAAGAAGGATACCAAATTTAAATGGAGGAAAGAATGTGAAGCAAGTTTTCAGGAGTTAAAGAAACGTTTGACTACAGCCCCAATGCTGATTCTGCCGGATATACGTAAGGAGTTCCAAGTGTATTACGATGCCTCTCACCAAGGACTTGGAAGTGTGCTTATGCAGGACGGAAGAGTTGTTTTGTATGCCTCGCGACAACTGAAACCGCACGAGTTGTCATAAGGTCAAGGTACAACTCCAAGTCGTCCTGTTACCGAAGATCACGGCTATTCGAATAGATTAACTTCCTTGCAGGGGTGCACCACATAACCCAACACGCTCAATCCCATTTGGCCGGACACACTTTTCTGGGTCATGCCCGGCCTCGGAAGATCAACACGTCGCAGCCCCACCTAGACCAACAGAGAGGTCAGCACGCCGGTCTAAACCTAAGCGCCCAGGGGTCTGGGCCCATCGCCCTTAGCACACCTTCATGTTGCGTGGGCGGCCGGAAGCAGACCTAGCCTAGTAGGCGTTCCAGTCCAATCCAGCATGCGCCGCTCCGTTGCTGACGTCACGAAGGCTTCGGCTGATACCACGACGTCGAGTGCCCATAATTGTCCCCGCGTAGATGGTTAGTGCGTATAGGCCAGTAGCCAGACTCAGATCAAATACCAAGATCTCGTTAAACGTGTTAAGTATCTGCGAATGCTGACCAGGGCCAGGCCCATCTCTCTCCTAGGTGGTCTCAACCTGCCCTGTCGCTCCGCCTCAAAGTAACAGTCGGGGGCCATCGGGAACCCAGGCCCACCTCTACCGGGATGGAGCCACCTGCCCCTTCAGCCCCAACTCCGAACAGTACCACAGGTAATGTAACTGTGTAAAGTATATAGTATATGCCCGTGATCACCTCCCGAAGTGATCATGGCCCAGTAGTATAGCATGGCAGACGGACAAGAGTGTAGGGCCACTGATGGAACACTAGCATCCTATACTAAGCAGTAGGATAGGAGGTAATGGTAACAACAGTAGTAGCAAGGACAGGCTATGCATCAGGATAGGAATAACGAAAAGCAGTAACATGCTACACTACTCTAATGCAAGCAGTATAGAGAAGAGTAGGCGATATCTGGTGATCAAAGGGGGGGTCTTGCCTGATTGCTCTGGCAAGAGAGAGGGGTCGTCAATTCCGTAGTCGTACTGGGTAGCAGCAGCGTCGGTCTCGATGTCTAGCGAGAGAGGAGGGGGGAAGAAACAATAAATATTAAGCAAACAGATGCATGACGATGCATGACAAGACAAAGCGTGATGCTAGGCGTGCCCTAACGCGGTATGAGGTGGTACCGGTGAAAGGGGAAAACATCCGGGAAAGTATTCCCGGCGTTTCGCGTTTTCGGACAGATGAACCGGAGGGGGAAAGTTGCGTGTTCGCTATGCTAGGGATGCGTGGCGGACGAACGGGCTGCGTATTCGAGTTCGTCTCGTCGTTCTGAGCAACTTTCAGGTACAAAGTTTTTCCATTGGAGTTATGGATTATTTTCTATGATTTTTCAAGGTTTTAACAATATTCCAAAGTTATTATTAATTCGAAATAAAAGGGGAAATTGCTATGTGCACCCAGCAGAGTGCACACAGCAGGGCCACCGGAGGCTGACAGTGGGGTCAACAGTGCAGTCAACAGTCAACTGTTGACTGTTGACTGGTCAAAACTGTAGATGGGGCCCAAGTGTCATTCACACATATCTTGCATTTTCTTTTTAGGTGGATATTTAGTGGGGGGTCCACCTGTCATTTGCACTATACCTAACCACTGATTAGACTAACTAGTAGGAATACTAGTTAGCTAACGGAGAGAGTCGACCGGCCACCACACACAGAACACACACGCACACACAATGCCAGGGTTAAGAAAAGATAGCATTTTGTGATTTTTGTAGGAATTAAACCATGCATCAAATGAATTTGGCCCAGTGGAGTATTATGAAGTTTGTCAAGTGTACATTCTACTTATATTTATTTTTGGCCTGTTAGTAGTTGTTTAACCGGAGTTTAGGGGCTACCGAGGGGGTTACTTGATGTAATATTTGTAAAGCTAACCATAGTAGCAGCTACTATAGTTAGTAGTAATAGTAGGTTCAGTATAGCAGCAAACAACCGCAGTAGCAAGTAGCAGAGGCAAGGGCAGCAGCTAGCAGCATCAACAGCAGTCAGCGAGCAGTGGCAGCGAGCGGCACGAGGCCAAGGCGCGCGGGCGCACACGCGGAGGCGCGCGCAGCGCACGCAGGGAGGGCGAGCAGGGTGTGGCCTGGATGCAGGCAGCGCGCGGCAAGGGTCATGGGAGCACAGGCTCCGGCCATGGCAGCCACGAACGACCATGGGGATGGCCGCCAACGAATGGATCAAAGTGAAAAACGGGGGAATCGGGGGAGGGCCTCACAGCGGGGTGCTTGGCGTGCTCGTTGTAGTCGGAGAGGACCGGAGGCGAGCGGATCGACGACGGCGTTGCAACGGCCGAAGGTAGAAGAAGATGAGGATGGCGAGCTTCCGGTGCGGACGTCGTTGGAGGAGCCTCCCGGCTCCGCTCCGCGCCGAAGGAGAGCGAGGGCGAGGCAGCAGGAGCCTCTCGACACAGAGAGGCGGCGAGGGGTGGCCGACGACCACGCCGGCCGTGATGACGGGGTGACGACGGTAGCGATCGGGTGCAGGGCGGCTCTGGGCGAGAGTGAGGGCGACGAGGGAGAGAGGGGGCTAGTGGGCGATTAGGGTTCGCCGGGGAAGGGGGCGCCGGCCTTATAGGCGGGGGGAGTCGGCGGATGGCCTCCACGGCGATGGCCGCGGCCGTGGCACGCATCGGCTCTGTCCACGATCCCCCGTGAACAGAGCGGAGGGGGTAGCGGGAGCAGGTGGGCCGGCCCGCTAGGTAGATGGGTCGGGTGTCCCAATGGAGGGGAGGCTTTGTTTTATCTTTTTATTCTTTGATTCTTTTCTTTTATTTAATTCTCCATTTTTTATTTAAATGCTATAGTAAAAGAACTTAGTTAAACTTGAAATCTGGCTCATAATTCAAGAACAACATTGTGGTGTTGCATAAAAAGTTTTTGAGCCAAAGGAATTGTTCGGGCATTTTTAGAAATTTAATAAGTCATTTAATATGCTATTGGACCACTATATAATTTGGTGAGGGCATTTTTAATAATTCAAATGAGGTTGGTTAACTCATCACATCTTAATACTGAATAAATGCAACACCGCGAACATTTTTGTTTTACAGTTTGAAGAAATAATATTTTGACATGGAATTTAAATTTGAATTCGAACGCTATTTGAATCAACGCGAGTTTAGCAACAGTAATCGTGGTGACGTGGCAACATTAGTGGAGGGTTAAAGTAGCTTAAATATCTGGGCGTCACAATTCTCCTCCACTACAAGAAATCTTGTCTCGAGATTTAAGAGGTAGTGAAAGGGGGGAGGTTTGGTTACGAATCTAGCGGGTCTTCTCATCCCGGCTTGCTCTTCTCGAAGAGGCCGGTCCAATACATTGATGTCTTCATTTCTCTGCTTCAGGTCATCATGATGAAGTCGGCATCCTTTCTTCAGAAACTCCATTGTACTTACGAAAGAATAAAGGGGGTAGTCCGGGAGAACGGACCTCTGCAAGGTCGACTATCTGGTCGATAACATCGAGGAAGGTGGCGGAACTCTTGAACTGAAACTTAAGAAAATACCGAGAGCCAAGTAAGAAGGTACATCATAGAAGTTTCAAGCACATAGGCAATCGTTCGATGCTTGATACGAAATGTGAAAGGGGTTCAGAGCAATGGGAATAAGTATTGCGTTTGATACCAGAATAGATTACTAGGCAGGTGGCCCGTGATTTACATACGAAGTCAAGCTCAAGGAATATCTTTGACAACAAGGGGTACAGGAGAGTCAGGTTCCGATCCTGGGACCTGTGGGTTATGGGCCCACCATGTGGGTTAAAAGTAGGAAGGGGGATGACGTCTTGCATGATCATGTAAGCAAGGCATGTCAGAGGATAGACTATCGATTATGTCGGCAACAACCATTGGTACCAAGGGCGAGGGACGAAGAGAACCATTTTCCTGCTCGTTGAACGAGGCGGGCCAATAGGCAAGGTTCTTGTACATCGGTGGTTACCGGAATGTCATCAACAAAAGTAACAGGGTCTTTCTGACAGAATTGTACATCGAGAAGTTTACATAAGCAGGAGAATATTACTGCTTAGATCATATAGAACACCAGAAAGGTCAAACAAACCAATGGAAAGGAAAATGTGATCATCAGGTTAAACAGAACAATGGAAAGGAAAAATGTGTTTAAACACATATTTCAGGGGTATATCCTTCCCAAGGACAAGCAGAGCATGATATCCATGATAGGATATAACGTAGAAAACCCTTTAGGAAAGGGGAGAGAAATATCATGACATTACCCATACAACGGTGTTTGGGGTAATTGAGCAAGAAACATTTAGCATTGGGCTTCAAGTGTTCTTGTTGAAAATCGGAGTACCACAGACATGCTTCGAGATAGCATTGACATGGTCTTCAAGCAAAGGTCAGACTTTGGATACACAAAGGATCCATCGGGATAAACTTATTAAACAAGGCATTCAATTTCCTCATGGAAAAATGGTTAACCTTGTTAAAAATAAAACTATAACACTTGGTCCTCCGGTCAGGTGTGCATGACATCGCCTTACCGGTCATATGAGGATCAATGTTATAACTCTTGAAAATATGTTCCAACCATCATATCTGACCGAGATTCAGATCTGATTGGTATCAAAATAACATCAGACACGGGATTCCTGAAAAGAAAAGGTGCAACACAAATTGACGAGATGACATTGTAAGATTCTCGGGAAATGGACTATGGAAGCAAGTTCCGAAACAAGAGCCCATCATTAAAACCGAGAAGAGGATGAGGAGGTGGTTGATGGACTTGGTGACAATTCATTGATATTTCCAAAAAGATGGGTGCCCTCAATTATGTGAAAAAGGAGATAACATTTGTCCGATCAAATGATATAATGATGTATGCTTGAGGAAAACATACACAATTTAAACATTGGTTGAACGGTGCACCCGAATTATGGGCTTAGGTAGCAAGATCAATGATAGAAGGGTGATTCGATATCCAATACACAAAGAATGTATCTATCGTTCATTAACTTACAAGCAATAGGGTTGCTAGAAGTTTGGAATTTTTTCACATCACAATCCATTTGTCGGTATTCCGTTGGAACACGGGGGCCATGAAAAGAATGGTGATGGTGAGAGGCATCACTTGCATCAATAATTCATAAGAGGTGGTGAAATTCTCACAACATACTTGACATAAAAGATGGTAATATTCCAAGGTAAATAAGAACAAACGTTGGATAGCAAGGAACTCAAGGTATAACACAAAACACGATCATGTTTGTGTTGGAGGTAAGGCAATAAAGTGGCTGATGATAAGACAAATCATCGAGGGCAAGGATGATATTTCTCATCATGAATTCGATCGATATCCTGGAAGGAGTCAAGATATTGATAATGATCATGAAAATTTTTGTCGAGAGGCTCCTCGAAGAAGCAATCAAACAACGACTACATCAAGCAACATGACCGATGAAGCGAAAGATTATTGGAACCACATATATGACACAAACTCAAAATCAAGATTGTTGTCCAAGGCAAAATGATATGATGAGGAAAATCGACGTAAGCTTAGCTCATCATCAAAAATTGTGCTCCGGGAAGAAGGACTAGGTAGCACAGTTAAAATCGGCACGACAAGGATATAGCCAACCAGGCTAGGAATGATGTTATCGAGTTCAAACTCGTAAGTAATGAAGGTTATCAAGAGTTGTTTAATCGTGGTGCGGACTTGAGTCAGTTATCGGTGTCTTTGAGTGTTCAGTAACTCAGAGCCCATGAAAAATTGGAATCAGTGAGAAGGTAGCACCTGATGAAGAACTCATAAGAGGTTATGAAGTTCCATGATAATCTTGAGATATCGTAGTGTAATACTCGACGGTAGATCAAAGTAAAGGTTGGACAGGTGCAATGATCTGCAGAAGACAAGTGCTTCAACTTGTCCGAGAAATGGTATTAAGGAGAAAATATGGTCGAAACCATGATTGCAAAGGACCAAACATAGATACATGATGAACTTATAACAAGAGGATTATTATCATTTACAAGAAGCTTCGATGATAAGTTCCACATCGGGTCCATGGGCATGAACGCAAAGGCTCAAGGTCAACTCCCACTTCTTCAATGCATAACCTTTCATTTTACTTCTCGCTTTTGATGAAGCTGTAGTGTAGAAATTTTATCTGGCGAAACAACAGAAGAGTATGACTCGCGAAAACTTTCGGGTTCATACGGTTTGCGAAAGGCATAGGTTCAACCCGTCAGGGTATCGTGGAAACATATACCACAAGCTTCAATCGTAAATAACACTAGCTCAGAAACAGAGCATGGTTGAGAAAATAAAGGATACAATTTACCAAAAGCATTATGTATCCGAGGAAAGGCTCACAAGGTTATTGAATAAGGAGGACACTGTCGAATAATAATCCAATAAAGGATCTGACGGTCCATAACGGAGCTGATGTGAGCATCGGCACACAACCAGTTGAAGAAAGGATGCAAGGGCATCAGATTTTAGAACATCTGAATGATTCGATGCTTAGATATCAAAGGAATTATGATTTCCAAAAAGAATGATCAGAAGCAGATGCTCTGATCAAGGGTGGATAAGTTCAATAGACCTAAGGGTACAATTGACGGCAAACAGATTGGTCGAGAACAAGCTCATGTTCACAAATGATGTCTGAGCCACAAAGATAATTGAAAAGGATCAACTGATGATTGTGTGCATTCGCACTCATGTTGAATCAATAGGATCAAAATGACGGTGTCTAAGGATACTAACGAATATTGCCAGACATATGGAAATCATTCATAATGCAAGCAGACAAGTATTACAGAGCAATAAGCTACCGAGGAATTTTGGAGGATCAAATAGTATTTCGAAGACCATTGTGAAACACACGAACAACTGGGGATGATTGGATAGTCGATAAGGGCGAGAAATTATCCGTAGGGGTATTTAGGTGGAAAGGAACTGTAAGGCAGTAGGCACAAAGTATTCTTGGTTCAATAGAGAGAATTTCAAGATATCTTGTAGTGACAAGATCAACTGGGAACAACAGTAAGAACAACATATGTATGTATTTATCCATAGGGATATTTCGGTGGTAGGGAATTGAAAAGGCAACGGACACCAAGTCTCGAGTGAACATCGGAGAGTATCTCGGATTCCTTCGGTGCAGCACGCGATCATCTGTGCTAAGGGCTCTCCGGGACGAAGTGGTTACGAGAACCTAGAGTTGGAGTTAGTAAGTTCATTTTAACCCGAATAGAAGAGAGGGCAGAGTCCCAGAGTATAGGTCGAGGAATAAAAGATCCTAATACCACCCAATGGTGACGTGAGCCCGTAAGGCGCACAGCCATGTTAGTAAAAGTTTTGTAATATCTAGACTCGACTTCGGCCAAGGAGGGTGGAAGGGGGATTCCTACAGGCAGTCGGCTCTGATACCAACTTGTGACGCCCCCGATTTAACCGTACACTAATCATGCACGCAAATGTGTACGACCAAGATCAGGAACTCACGGGAAGATATCACAACACAACTCTAGACACAAATTAAAATAATACAAGCTTTATATTACAAGCCAGGGGCCTCGAGGGCTCGAATACAAGAGCTCAATCATAGACGAGTCAGCGGAAACAACAATATCTGAGTACAGACATAAGTTAAACAAGTTTGCCTTAAGAAGGCTAGCACAAACTGGGATACAGATCGAAAGAGATGCAGGCCTCCTGCCTGGGATCCTTCTAAACTATTCCTGGTCATCGTCAGCGGGCAGCACGTAGTAGTAGGCACCTCCGGTGTAGTAGGAGTCGTCGTCGAAGGTGGCGTCTGGCTCCTGGGCTCCAACATCTGGTTGCGACAACCAGCTAGAAGGGATAGGGGGAAAAGAGGGAGAAAGCAACCGTGAGTACTCATCCAAAGTACTCGCAAGCAAGGAGCTACACCACATATGCATGCATTGGTATCAACTGGAATAAGGCTATCATATGTGGACTGAACTGCAGAATGCCAGAATAAGAGGGGGATAGCTAGTCCTTTCGAAGACTAGCTTCTGGCAGCCTCCGTCTTGCAGCATGTAGAAGAGAATAGACTGAAGTCCTCCAAGTATCATCACGTAGCATAGTCCTAACCGATGATCCTCCCCTCGTCGCCCTGTGAGAGAGCGATCACCGGTTGTATCTGGCACTTGGAAGGGTGTGTTTTATTAAGTATCCGGTTCTAGTTGTCATAAGGTCAAGGTACAACTCCAAGTCGTCCTGTTACCGAAGATCACGGCTATTCGAATAGATTAACTTCCCTGCAGGGGTGCACCACATAACCCAACACGCTCGACCCCATTTGGCCGGGCACACTTTTCTGGGTCATGCCCGGCCTCGGAAGATCAACACGTCGCAGCCCCACCTAGACCAACAGAGAGGTCAGCACGCCGGTCTAAACCTAAGCGCCCAGGGGTCTGGGCCCATCGCCCTTAGCACACCTGCACGTTGCGTGGGCGGCCGGAAGCAGACCTAGCCTAGTAGGCGTTCCAGTCCAATCCAGCGCGCGCCGCTCCGTTGCTGACGTCACGAAGGCTTCGGCTCATACCACGACGTCGAGTGCCCATAACTGTCCCCGCGTAGATGGTTAGTGCGTATAGGCCAGTAGCCAGACTCAGATCAAATACCAAGATCTCGTTAAACGTGTTAAGTATCTGCGAATGCCGACCAGGGCCAGGCCCACCTCTCTCCTAGGTGGTCTCAACCTGCCCTGTCGCTCCGCCTCAAAGTAACAGTCGGGGGCCATCGGGAACCCAGGCCCACCTCTACCGGGATGGAGCCACCTGCCCCTTCAGCCCCCAACGCCGAACAGTACCACGGGTAATGTAACTGTGTAAAGTATATAGTATATGCCCGTGATCACCTCCCGAAGTGATCATGGCCCAGTAGTATAGCATGGCAGACGGACAAGAGTGTAGGGCCACTGATGGAACACTAGCATCCTATACTAAGCAGTAGGATAGCAGGTAATGGTAACAACAGTAGTAGCAAGGACAGGCTATGCATCAGGATAGGAATAACGGAAAGCAGTAACATGCTACACTACTCTAATGCAAGCATTATAGAGAAGAGTAGGCGATATCTGGTGATCAAAGGGGGGGCTTGCCTGATTGCTCTGGCAAGAGAGAGGGGTCGTCAACTCCGTAGTCGTACTGGGTAGCAGCAGCGTCGGTCTCGATGTCTAGCGAGAGAGGAGGGGGGAAGAAACAATAAATATTAAGCAAACAGATGCATGACGATGCATGACAAGACAAAGTGTGATGCTAGGCGTGCCCTAACGCGGTATGAGGTGGTACCGGTGAAAGGGGAAAACATCCGGGAAAGTATTCCCGGCGTTTCGCGTTTTCGGACAGATGAACCGGAGGGGGAAAGTTGCGTGTTTGCTATGCTAGGGATGCGTGGCGGACGAACGAGCTGCGTATTCGAGTTCGTCTGGTCGTTCTGAGCAACTTTCAGGTACAAAGTTTTTCCATCAGAGTTACGGATTATTTTCTATGATTTTTCAAGATTTGAACAATATTCCAAAATTATTATTAATTCAAAATAAAAGGGGAAATTGCTATGTGCACCCAGCAGAGTGCACACAGCAGGGCCACCAGAGGCTGACAGTGGGGTCAACAATGTAGTCAATAGTCAACTGTTGACTGTTGACTGGTCAAAACTGTAGATGGGGCCCAGGTGTCATTCACACATATCTTGCATTTTCTTTTTAGGTGGATATTTAGTGGGGGGTCCACCTGTCATTTGCACTATACCTAACCACTGATTAGACTAACTAGTAGGAATACTAGTTAGCTAACGGAGAGAGCCGGCCGGCCACCACACACAGAACACACACGCACACACAATGCCAGGGTTAAGAAAAGATAGCATTTTGTGATTTTTGTAGGATTTAAACCATGCATCAAATGAATTTGGTCCAATGGAGTATTATGAAGTTTGTCAAGTGTACATTCTACTTATATTTATTTTTGGCCTGTTAGTAGTTGTTTAACCGGAGTTTAGGGGCTGCCGAGGGGGTTACTTGATGTAATTTTGTAAAGCTAACCATAGTAGCAGCTATAGTAGTTAGTAGTAATAGTAGGTTCAGTATAGCAGCAAACAACCGCAGTAGCAAGTAGCAGAGGCAAGGGCAGCAGCTAGCAGCATCAACAGCAGTCAGCGAGCAGTGGCAGCGAGCGGCGCGAGGCCAGGGCACGCGGGCGCACACGCGGAGGCGCGCGCAGCGCACGCAGGGAGGGCGAGCAGGGTGTGGCCCGGATGCAGGCAGCGCGCGGCAAGGGTCATGGGAGCACAGGCTCCGGCCATGGCAGCCACGAACGAGCATGGGGATGGCCGCCAACGAATGGATCGAAGTGAAAAACGGGGGAATCGGGGGAGGGCCTCACAGCGGGGTGCTTGGCGTGCTCGTTGTAGTCGGAGAGGACCGGAGGCGAGCGGATCGATGACGGCGTTACAACGGCCGAATGTAGAAGAAGATGAGGATGGCGAGCTTCCGGTGCGGGCGTTGTTGGAAGAGCCTCCCGGCTCCGCTCCGCGCCGAAGGAGAGCGAGGGCGAGGCGGCAGGAGCCTCTCGACACAGAGAGGCGGCGAGGGGTGGCCGACGGCCACGCCGGCCGTGATGACGGGGTGACGACGGTAGCGATCGGGTGCGGGGCGGCTCTGGGAGAGAGTGAGGGCGACGAGGGAGAGAGGGGGCTAGTGGGCGATTAGGGTTCGCCGGGGAAGGGGGCGCCGGCCTTATAGGCGGGGGGAGTCGGCGGATGGCCTCCACGGCGATGGCCGCGGCCGTGGCATGCATCGGCTCTGTCCACGATCCCCCGTGAACAGAGCGGAGGGGGCAGCGGAAGCAGGTGGGCCGGCCCGCTAGGTAGATGGGCCGGGTGTCCCAATGGAGGGGAGGCTTTGTTTTATCTTTTTATTCTTTGATTCTTTTCTTTTATTTAATTCTCCATTTTTTATTTAAATGCTATAGTAAAAGAACTTAGTTAAACTTGAAATCTGGCTCATAATTCAAGAACAACATTGTGGGGTTGCATAAAAAGTTTTTGAGCCAAAGGAATTGTTCGGGCATTTTTAGAAATTTAATAAGTCATTTAATATGCTATTGGACCACTATATAATTTGGTGAGGGCATTTTTAATAATTCAAATGAGGTTGGTTAACTCATCACATTTTAATACTGAATAAATGCAACACCGCGAACATTTTTGTTTTACAGTTTGAAGAAATAATATTTTGACATGGAATTTAAATTTGAATTCGAACGCTGTTTGAATTAACGCGAGTTTAGCAACAGTAATCGTGGTGACGTGGCAACATTAGTGGAGGGTTAAAGTAGCTTACATATCTGGGCGCCACAGCCCACCACCTATCCACGAGGGTGGGGGGCGCGCCCCCCTACCTTGTGGGCCCCCTGGAGCTCCTCCGACCTCAAGTCCAACTCTATATATTTGCTTTCGGGGAGAAAAATTCAGAGAGAAGGATTCATCACGTTTTACGATACGGAGCCGCCGCCAAGCCCTAAAACCTCTCGGGAGGGCTGATCTGCAGTCTGTTCGGGGCTTCGGAGAGGGGAATCCATCGCCATCGTCATCATCAACCATCGTCCATCACCAATTTCATGATCCTCACTGCCGTGCGTGAGTAATTTCATTGTAGGCTTGCTGGACGGTGATGGGTTGGATGGGATCTATCATGTAATCGAGTTAGTTTTGTTAGGGTTTGATCCCTAGTATCCACTATGTTCTGAGATTGATGTTGCTATGACTTTGCTATGCTTAATGCTTGTCACTAGGGCCCGAGTGCCATGATTTCAGATCTGAACCTATTATGTTTTCATCAATATATGAGAGTTCTTGATCCTATCTTGCAAGTCTATAGTCACCTATTATGTGTTATGATCCGTTAACCCCGAAGTGACAATAATCGGGATACTTACCAGTGATGACCATAGTTTGAGGGGTTCATGTATTCACTATGTGCTAATGCTTTGTTCCAGTACTCTATTAAAAGGAGGCCTTAATATCCCTTAGTTTCCATGAGGACCCCGCTGCCACGGGAGGGTAGGACAAAAGATGTCATGCAAGTTCTTTTCCATAAGCACGTATGACTATATTCGGAATACATGCCTACATTACATTGATGAACTGGAGCTAGTTCTGTGTCACCTTGGTTATGACTTTTACATGATGAATCGCATCCGGCATAATTCTCCATCACTGAACCATTGCCTACGATCTTTCCATATATTGTTCTCCGCTTATTTACTTTTCCGTTGCTATTGCTATCATCACTACAAAATACCAAAAACACTACTTTTGTTACCGTTACCTTTTGCTATCGCTACCACTACTATCATATTACTTTGCTACTAAATACTTTGCTACAGATATTAAGTTTCCAGGTGTGGTTGAATTGACAACTCAGCTGCTAATACTTGAGAATATTCTTTGGCTCCCCTTGTGTCGAATCAATAAATTTGGGTTGAATACTCTACCCTCGAAAACTGTTGCGATCCCCTATACTTGTGGGTTATCAAGACTATTTTCTGGCGCCGTTGCCTGGGAGCATAGCTCTATTCTTTGAGTCACTTGGGATTTATATCTGCTTATCATTATGAAGAACTTGAGAGATCCAAAAACCAAGATTTATCCCTCAACTACGAGGGGAGGTAAGGAACTGCCATCTAGGTCTGCACTTGATTCACCTTCTGTTTTGAGTAAGATTGCGACACCTAAACATGCTTCTGTTATTCGTTCTGATATGTCGCATGTTATTGATGAGGCCACTTCTGCTATGCATGATACTTATGATGAAACTACTTCTATGCTTGATACCACTATGCCACTTGGTGAATTTCTTGATGAACAACTTGCTAGGGTTAGAGAGAGTGAAAATATTGAATCTGATAATACTAATGAAAGTGATGATGAAGACTTGCCTGTTATTCCTAAGGGTTATGTTTTTGATAAAGAAGCTTCCTTAGCTATTTTAGCTTACAAAGATAGATACAAACTCAAGAGGTTATTAGCTAAATGGAAGCAGCAATCTCTTAATGCTAGAATGAAACCTAACCCTGCTTTTGCTACTTCACCTATCTATGTTACCGATAAGGATTATGAATTCTCTGTTGATCCTGATATAATTACGTTGGTTGAATCTGATCATTTTCATGGCTATGAATCTGAAACTGTTGTGGCACATCTTACTAAATTAAATGATATAGCTACCCTGTTCACTAATGATGAGAGAACTCGTTACTTTTATATCCTTAAAACATTTCCATTCTCATTAAAAGGTGATTCTAAGATATGGTTTAATTCTCTTGATCCTGGTTGTGTGCGTAGTCCCCAGGATATGATTTATTACTTCTCTGCTAAATATTTCCTGCTCGGAAGAAACAAACTGCTTTAAGGGATATATATAATTTTGTGCAAATTGAAGAAGAGAGTATCCCACAAGCTTGGGGGAGGCTTCTCAAATTACTTAATGCTTTGCCTGATCATCCTCTTAAGAAAAATGAAATACTTGATATCTTTTATAATGGACTAACCGATGCCTCCAGAGATTACCTGGATAGTTGTGCTGGCTCTGTTTTCACGGAAAGAACACCGGATGAAACTAAAATTCTATTGAATAATATGTTGACAAATGAAAATAATTGGACACTTCCTGAACCAGTTCCTGAACCAACTCCTAAGCCTATTCCTAAACCAACTCCGAAGAAAAGGGGTATTCTATTTCTCAGTCCTGAAGATATGCAAGAGGCAAAGAAATCTATGAAAGAAAAAGGTATTAAAGCCGAAGATGTTAAGAATTTACCTCCTATTGAGGAAATACATGGTCTTAATTTACCGCCTATTGAAGAAACATATGATCTTGATCCATCACCTATTGAAGAAACTCATGGTCTTGATAACCCGACACAGGTAGTAAAGGTAAATTCTCTCTATAGAGATGATAAAGCTGAAATCCCATTTACTAAGTTTTCTAGCCCATGCTTAGATGAGTTTGATAAATTTATGGCTAAGCAAGAAGACTTTAATGCTTATTTTGGTAGACAGTTGAAATACAATTCAAATATGCTTGAACACTTGGGTGATTATATGGCTAATGTTAAAGGTGAACTTAAACTTATTAGTAAACATGCTTCTATGGTTACCACTCAAGTAGAACAAGTACTTAAAGCTCAAAATGATCTCAATGAATTGAATAGTAAGAATAATGATAACGCTGTCAGAGTTATGACTAGAGGTGGTAAAATGACTCAGGAACCTTTGTATCTTGAAGGCCATCCTAAGAGAATTGAGCAAGATTCTCAGAGAAATAATGTAGATGCACCTAGTCCTTCTAATAGGAAGAAAAAGAAAAATGATAGGACTTTGCATGCTTCTAGTAAACCTATCACTGAAACACCTGAGAATCCAAATGATATTTCTATCTCTGATGCTGAAACACAATCTGGTAATGAACCTGAAACTAATGATAATGTTCATGATGATGCTCATCCTAGTAATGATAATGATATAGACATTGAACATGTTGTTGATCTTGATAACCCACAATCAAAGAATCAACGTTATGATAAGAAAGTCTTTGTTGCTAGGAAACATGGTAAAGAAAGAGAACCATGGGTTCAGAAACCCATGCCTTTTCCTCCCAAACCATCCAAGAAAAAGGATGATGAGGATTTTGAGCGCTTTGCTGAAATGATTAGACCTATCTTTTTGAGTATGTGATTAACTGATATGCTTAAAATGAATCCTTATGCTAAATATATGAAAGATATTTTTACTAATAAAATAAAGATACCGGAAGCTGAAATTTCCACCATGCTTGCTAATTATACTTTTAAGGGTGGAATACCAAAGAAACTTGGAGATCCAGGAGTACCCACTATACCATGCTCTATTAAAAGAAACTATGTTAAAACTGCTTTTTGTGATCTTGGAGCCGGTGTTAGTGTTATGCCTCTCTCTTTATATCGTAGACTTGATTTGAATAAGTTGACACCTACTGAAATATCTTTGCAAATGGCTAATAAATCAACTGCTATACCTGTCGATATTTGTGAGGATGTGCCTATTGTAGTTGCAAACGTTACTATTTTAACGGACTTTGTTATTCTTGATATTCCCGAGGACGATGGTATGTCTATTATTCATGGAAGACCCTTTTTGAATACTGCAAGGGTTGTTATTGATTGCACTAAGGGAAATGTCATGTTTCATGTTAATGGTAATGAGCATACGGTACACTTTCCGAGGAAATGACCTCAAGTTCATAGTATCAACTCTATTGGAAAAATTCCATCGATTATAATTGGAGGTTTTGAATTTCCTCTTCCTACTGTCAAGAAGAAATATGATATTCTAATTATTGGGGATGTGCATATCCCCATTGAGGTAACATAGTGTTATTCGAAATTTCTCCAATTCCATGTTATTCAGAATGAGTTCGTTAACAAGACTTGATCAACCTTGTTAGTGGATTCCTTTTAATGAGCATGAGATGGATGAAACTAGAAGGCACAACCTTCTATACCCCACTTTTACTTTCTGTTATTTATATTAAATAAAATAAAAATAAGTATTTTCCGTCTGTTATCTGAATTATCCTTGCAATATAAAAATACCCTGAAAATAAAAGTTCACCAAATGCCCTGAAATTTAAATATGATTTTTTCTGAAATATTTGAGAATATTTGGCACTGAGAACACAGCAGAAGGAGCTGGCACCTGGCCACGAGGGTCAGGGGCACGCCCCCTGCCTCATGGGCCCACGGTGGCCCTCCTCCACTTATCCTTTCACCCACACACTCCTTCTTCCTCCCACAAACACGAATATCCAGCTCAAACCCGAGTCCAAGCTCGTTTTGCTGCCATTTTCGATCTCCTTGCTCAAAGCACCTCTCACAAAACTGCTTGGGGAGATTGTTCCTTAGTATGTGAATCCTCCACTGGTCCAATTAGTTTTTGTTCTAGTGCTTTATTCATTGCAAATTTGTGCTGCCCAAGTGACCATGTTATTGAGCTTGCATGTCAAATTTATATGGTTCCAAGTAGTTTTGATGCATGATATAGGCTCTAGGCACTTGTATGAGTAGTTGCTATCAATATTATTAAGTTTGGCTTACTTTTATTTTTGAAGTTACTAAAAAATTCAGAATTTTTCAGAAAATGATAAAGAGATTTTTGAGGGGCTCATCGAGCCGAAGCTCAAGGGAAAAGCAAAATGAAGAGGCACAGAAGCCCAAATATAATTTGCCTCGCACCACGGAGGTTAGGCCGTGTGAATGGCCCTCCGATGAATTCTTGAGAGCAACCGGGATTTATGAGGATTTTTATGAATTGGCTAAGAATGCAGGCCTCACCGACTTCCTCCACGACCAACATGAACAGTATCTCTTACTCACCAACACTTTTGTGCAAAACTTCTACTCTTATCCTAGGGAATCACCTCCTTCAGTAGAGTTTCATTTATATGATGTGGTTAAGAAGATGTCACTTTATGATTTTTGTCGGGTTTGTTTGATCCCTTTCGAGGGCAAAATAGAGGAACCACATCGTGACGATGTGGATGAGTTTATTGATACCATCACCGTAGGGGAAATGAGGAAGATTTCCGATGCACGAATCACTAGCATACATTTTCCTGTTTTACACTACTTTGCAATATTTGCTAGTCGTTGCTTAATTGGTCGCGGAAACTATGGAAACCTTAGTGTTCCTGATATTATTATTTTGTTCCACGGGTTATTCTGTGATAACTCTATGAGTATGGGCGGTGTTATTGCTAAGCGGTTGAGTCTGAACCGTACAAAGGGCCCCATCTTTGATGGTATCTATGCTTCACGCCTAGCCGCGCATTTTTAACATACCTATTAGGCATTATGAGAAGGAAGAAAAATTGATGCCTCGTGTTTATTTAGATTATAAGAGTATGGTAGCACATGATTTCATTATAAAGAATAGAGAAGGGGAGCTTAAATACAAATTGTTCTTTGATAAACATCATCCGAAGACTATTACCTTGCATGTTCCTTCCTTGTTTGATTTATCTGCAGGCCAGTACCTCGTCTCGCCAAAGGACATTCACGCCTACCGGAACCCTGCACCAGCCACAGAGCCAGAGTCGGAACCACCAGTTGATCCTCCACGACAGTCTAATTACCAGTGGGATCTGGAGATGATTGCCAACCAGTGGCAATCAGAGTCTTCTTCATCGCAGTACGACCCCAACTACTATTATGGATATCCGCCAGGCCAGCCGTGGCCATAGACCAACTTAGGCCAAAAGCCTAAGCTTGGGGGAGTACGTATTTCTCACCGACATTACATTTATGTCCACACACTCATTGCTAGATGTCGATGCTCATACTTTTTTATTGTATCATCCATGCTAGTTTACTTCCTTTTTATGCTTTCTTCTTGTGTGTTTAATAAACCTTAAGAAAAACCAAAAAAATAGTTGTAGTTTCTAATTAGTTTACTTTCCATGCTTGTAGTAGTAATTAAAAAAGGAAAACCCAAAAAGATTTCATGTTCTTCTTTTGCTTGTTGGGAGCTTTCCCGTGTAAATAGTTTTATTTCTTTTCTTTGGGGATCGATAGGAGAAGACCATGATTAAATTGTCGAAGTGGCTCTTATATGCATTATTGTTGATCTGACAAAAGAGCCCACATTGCCTTGTCTTCTCGTGTTTATTGAATGCTTGCAGATTCCAGCTTAGTCCAATGGACGCGCAGTATTATTATTATTCACATCATTCGGTCGTGCAAGTGAAAGGCAATTATGACGATATATGATGGACTGACTGAGATGAGAAAAGCTGGTATGAACTCGACCTCTTTTGTTTTTGTAAATATGATTAGTTTATCGTTCCTGATTCAGCCTATTATAAATAAACATGTCTGCAATGACAACTAGAGATCATAGTTTCTTGTGCCATGCTTGATTAGCTGGGAGCTTATAATGGTTTACCTTGCGTGCCAACATGCTATTAAAATGGTTGTGATGTGGTATGATAGGGTGGTATCCTCCTCTGAATGATTTAAGTGACTTGACTTGGCACATGTTCATGCATGTAGTTGAAACAAAATCAACATAGCCTTCACGATATTTATGTTCATGGTGGATTATATCCTACTCAGGCTTGCATTCGGTGTTGATTAATTTTAATGCATGTTCATGACTATTGTCGCTCTCTGGCTAGTCACTTCCCAGTCTTTTGCTAACCTTCACTTGTACTAAGCGGGAATACTGCTTGTGCATCCAATCCCTTAAACCCCAAAGTTATTCCATATGAGTCCACCATACCTACCTATATACAGTATCTACCTGCCGTTCCAAGTAAATTTGTATGTGCCAAACTCTAAACCTTCAAATAAATATCCTGTTTTGTATGCTCGAATAGCTCATGTATCAACTAGGGCTGTCCATATCTTCCATGTTAGGCGGGTTATTCTCAAGAGGAGTGGACTCCGCTCCTCACTCACGAGAAAGTGGCTGGTCACCGGGATGCCCAGTCCCATGCTTTATGCAAATCAAATCAAAATAATTGCAAACAAAACTCCCCCTGGGACTCTTGTTAGTTGGAGGCACTCGTTGTTTCGAGCAAGCCATGGATTGATGCTTCTTGGTGGAGGGGGAGTATAAACTTTACCATTCGGTTTGGGAACCTCCTATAATGTGTGTAGCATGGAAGATATCGCCATCTCTTGGTTGTTATGTTGACAATGAAAGTATACCGCTCAAAATATTATTCACCTCTATTTCAAAACCGAGCTCTGGCACCTCTACAAATCCATGCTTCCCTCTGCGAAGGGCCTATCTATTTACTTTTATGCTGAGTCATCATCCTCTTATTAAAAAGCACCAGTTGAAGAGCACTGCTGTCATTTGCATTCATTACTGTTAGTTTACATTGAGTATGACTTGACTGGATCTCTTTTACCATGAATTACAATGTCTAGTCAGTCCTTGATCTTTAAAGGTGCTCTGCATTTATGTTTTGTGGTCTCAGAAAGGGCTAGCGAGATACCATCTTGTTATATCATATTATGATTGTTTTGAGAAAGTGTTGTCATCTGAGATTTATTATTATTGCTCGCTAGTTGATTATGCCATTGATATGAGTGAACTTGAGACCTAAGCGTTATTGTGAATGTGGTTAGTCATAATCTTTGCTGAAAACTTGAATGCTGGCTTTACATATTTACAACAACAAGAGCAAACAGAGTTTGTAAAAAAATTTCTTTATCACTTTCAGTTTATCAACTGAATTGCTTGAGGACAAGCAAATGTTTAAGCTTGGGGGAGTTCATACGTCTCTGTCGTATCTACTTTTCCAAACACTTTTGCCCTTGTTTTGGACTCTAACTTGCATGATTTGAATGGAACTAACCCGGACTGACGTTGTTTTCAGCAGAATTGCTATGGTGTTATTTATGTGCAGAAACAAAAGTTCTCGGAATGACCTGAAACTTCACGGAACATCTATTAGGAAAATATAAAAAATCCTTGCAAAAGATGAAGACCAGGGGGCCCACCACCTGTCCATGAGGGTGGGGGCGCCCCTGCCCCCTAGGGCGCGCCCCCCTACCTCATGGGCCCCCTGGAGCTCCTCCGACCTCAAGTCCAACTCTATATATTTGCTTTCGGGAAGAAAAAAACCAGGGAGAAGGATGCATCGCGTTTTACGATACGGAGCCGCCGCCAAGCCCTAAAACCTCTCGGGAGGGCTGATCTGGAGTCCGTTCGGGGCTCCAGAGAGGGGAATCCGTCGCCATCATCATCATCAATCATCCTCCATCACCAATTTCATGATGCTCACCGTCGTACGTGAGTAATTCCATCGTAGGCTTGCCGGACGGTGATGGTTTGGATGGGATCTATCATGTAATCGAGTTAGTTTTGTTAGGGTTTGATCCCTAGTATCCACTATGTTCTGAGATTGATGTTGCTATGACTTTTCTATGCTTAATGCTTCTCACTAGGGCCCGAGTGCCATGATTTCAGATATGAACCTATTATGTTTTCATCAATATATGAGAGTTCTTGATCCTATCTTGCAAGTCTATAGTCACCTATTATGTGTTATGATCCGTTAACCCTAAAGTGACAATAATCGGGATACTTACCAGTGATGACCATAGTTTGAGGGGTTCATGTATTCACTATGTGCTAATGCTTTGTTCCGGTACTCTATTAAAAGGAGGCCTTAATATACCTTAGTTCCCATTAGGACCCCGCTGCCACGGGAGGGTAGGACAAAAGATGTCATGCAAGTTCTTTTCCATAAGCATGTATGACTATATTCGGAATACATGCCTACATTACATTGATGAACTGGAGCTAGTTCTGTGTCACCCTAGGTTATGACTGTTACATGATGAATCGCATCCGGGATAATTCTCCATCACTGATTCATTGCCTATGAGCTTTCCATATATTGTTCTCCGCTTATTTACTTTTCCATTGCTATTGCTATCATCACTACAAAATACCAAAAACACTACTTTTGTTACCGTTACCTTTTTCTATCGCTACCACTACTATCATATTACTTTGCTACTAAATACTTTGCTACAGATATTAAGTTTCCAGGTGTGGTTGAATTGACAACTCAGCTGCTAATACTTGAGAATATTCTTTGGCTCCCCTTGTGTCGAATCAATAAATTTGGGTTGAATACTCTACCCTCGAAAACTGTTGCGATCCCCTATACTTGTGGGTTATCAAACAGCTGATGGAAACGAGGCCTGGCATACCCCAGAACGGAGGAAACGACCGTGTGTTCGACCGGCCATGATCGAAACGGGATCCTGTTCATCGGGAGGGGTCTGGTGTACCGCAAAACGGAGGAAACGGACCTCCTATGGTCGAAACGGGGGTCCTGTTCATCGGGAGGGGTGTGGCGTACCGCAAAATGGAGGAAACAGACTTGTGTTGGGGCGCTACGGTCGTAACGGGGGTCCTGTTCATCGGGAGGGGTGTGGCATACCGCAAAACGGGACTCCACGAGATACTGTTCATCTCCACCTTCAACCCCCTCCAGCCTCCACGGGCTACTGTTCATCCACCGTCGACCTCCTCTAGCCTCCACCTGCGACTGTTCATCCACGGGCTCTTGTTCATCCAGCCTCCACCACGCGCTACTCCACCGGCTACTGTTCAACCAGCCCTATCCACGGGCTCCTGTTCAACCACCCCTCCACGAGCTACTGTTCATCCAGCCCTCCACCGTCTATTGTTCATCCAGCCCTCCACGGGGTCGTCCTGTTCATCCAGCCCTCCATGGGGTCCTATTCATCCAGCCCCAACCGGCTCGATCGATCGAGGTCATGTTCATCCAGAGGCAACACCATGGGGTCCTGTTCATCCACCCCCACCGGGAACTGTTCATCCAAACCCCCCAGCAACGCTCACTGTTCATCCAGAGGCAGCATCGATCGGCTTCAGTTAGCAGCAGTAGCGAAGGAATCACTCGGGTTCAGTAACATAGCTAGTGCAATCGCTCGGGTTCAGTTAGAGCCTAACGCCTCACTCGGGTTCAGTTAGAGCCCAACGCCTCGCACACACGCGCATACGTGTACGAGAGAAACACGCATCGCTCGGCCCCCGACCACCCACCATAACCGGGAACTCCCCAAAATTTTCCTCGCCCTCGCTTCTGCCACGGTTTTTTCTGTCATGGACGGCCTAAAGAATGTCATGCAGCTGCGTCTCCGGCCCGCCCAGGATGAAAAGCCCATTTTTGTCATGATTTTTTGTCATAGAAATAGGAGCCCACCACATCTATGATGATACCGGGTTTTGTCACAATTATCGTCATAGAAGTGTCATAAGCATGACAGGAAAAAATTTCGATCGGCCCAAAATGTCACGGATGTGTCTTTTTTTGTAGTGATGGGTTCTGGACAGTGGCTACAACAATCACATGACTGGTGACAAGAATCTCCTCACCCATGCTCCCCTTGCTCTGTCTCATCTGAAGCATATCACCTATGCTGACAAACGAAAAAAAGCAAGCTATTGGGTCTAGGTAAGGTTGCTATCTCAGAGGATCAACACATGGAAAAGGTGATGCTTTTCGAGTCCCTAAGATAGAACCTCATGCCTGTATCAGTGCTTCGTGATCTTGATATGATTGTCATCTTTGGCAAATATAGATGCATTGTGCTAATGGAATCTGACAAGTCCAAAGTCTTCGAAGGCTTTAGGAGAGGTAATTTGTACATTGTAGATTTCTCTCTAGGTCCTCAACCGGCCACGTGTATACTGGCAAAAGCTTCAGAGTGTTGGCTATGGCATCGATGACTTGGACATGCTGGCATGAGAAATTTGAGCACACTCATCAAGAAGAAGCATATCATTGGTGTCGAGGGCATCAAATTCATCAAAGATCACCTTTGTGGTGCTTGTGAGGATGGAAATATGACTATATCCAAGCACTCCCCAAAGATAATCATGCCCGCTACTCATCCCTTTGAATTACTTCATATGGATCTCTTTGGTCCTACCCATTATGCCACCTAACCAATGCAGCATCACTCTATGGATTCGTCATAGTTGATGATTATTTTCGTTACCTCTGGGTGCATATCATTACCTTCAAGACAGAAGTGCAGGGTGTCTTCAGACGATTTGCAAATCGTGCCATGACGAATTATGACATCAAGATCAAGCATATCAGAAGCGACAATGGCACCGAGTTCAAGAACACATGCATTGATGACTATCTTGACAAACTTGCTATCACTCATGAGCTATCACAAACTTGGTATCACCGAGTTCAAGAACACACTCCTCGGCAGAATGGAATTGCTGAACGCAAGAACATGACTCTCATTGAGGTGGCTCACACTATGCTTGATGAACACAAGACTTCTTGTCGATGGTGGTCTGAAGCAATTGATACCGCTTGTCACATCATCAATTGGGTATATCTTCACAAATTCCTCAAGAAGACCTCTGATACGTCTCCAACGTATCTATAATTTTTTATTGTTCCATGCTATTATATTATCTGTTTTGGATGTTAATGGGCTTTATTTTACACTTCTATATTATTTTTGGGACTAACCTATTAACCGGAGGCCCAGCCCAAATTGTTGATCTTTTTGCCTATTTCAGTGTTTCATAGAAAAGGAATATCAAACGGAGTCCAAACAAAATGAAACCTTTGGGAACGTGACTTTTGGAACAAACGTGATCCAGAGGACTTGGAGTGGACGTCAAGCAATCAAAGAGGCGGCCACGAGGCAGGGGGCGCGCCTACCCCCCTCGGCACGCCCTCCCCCCTCGTGGGCCCCTCGTAGCTCCACCGACCTACTTCTTCCTGCTATATATGTTCACATACCCCGCAAACATCTAGGAGCACCACGAAACCCTATTTCCACAGCCGCAACCTTCTGTACCCAAGAGATCCCATCTTGGGGCCTTTTCCGGAGCTCCGCCGGAGGGGGCATTGATCACGGAGGGCCTCTACATCAACTCCATGGCCCCTCCGATGATGTGTGAGTAGTTTATTTCAGACCTTCGGGTCCATAGCTAGTAGCTAGATGGCTTCTTCTCTCTCTTTGGATCTCAATACAAAGTTCTCTTCGATTCTCTTGGAGATCTATTCGATGTAATCTTCTTTTGCGGTGTGTTTGTCGAGATCCGATGAATTGTGGGTTTATGATCCAGATTATCTATGAACAATATTTGAATCTTCTCTGAATTCTTTTATGTATGATTGGTTTATCTTTGCAAGTCTCTTCGAATTATCAGTTTGGTTTGGCCTACTAGATTGATCTTTCTTGCAATGGAAGAAGTGCTTAGCTTTGGGTTCAATCTTGCGGTGCTCGATCCTAGTGACAGAAAGGGAAACGACACATATTGTATTGTTGCCATCGAGGATAAAAAGATGGGGTTTATATCATATTGCATGAGTTTATCCCTCTACATCATGTCAGCTTGCTTAAGGCATTACTCTGTTCTTATGAACTTAATACTCTAGATGCATGCTGGATAGCGGTCGATGTGTGGAGTAATAGTAGTAGATGCAGAATCGTTTCGGTCTACTTGTCACGGACGTGATGCCTGTATACATGATCATGCCTAGATATTCTCATAATTATTCGCTTTTCTATCAATTGCTCGACAGTAATTTGTTCACCCACCGTAGTACTTATGCTATCTTGAGAGAAGCCACTAGTGAAACCTATGGCCCCCGGGTCTATTCTCCATCATACAAGTTTCCAATCTATTTTATTTTGCAATCTTTACTTTCAATATATATCATAAAAATACCAAAAATATTTATCTTATTATTATCATCTCTATCATATCTCACTCTTGCAAGTGGTCATGAAGGGATTGACAGCCCCTTTATCGCGTTGGTTGCGAGGTTCTTATTTGTGTGTGTAGGTACGAGGTGACTCGCGCGTGGTCTCCTACTGGATTGATACCTTGGTTCTCAAAAACTGAGGGAAATACTTACGCTGCTTTACTGCACCACCCTTTCCTCTTCAAGGGAAAACCAATGCAGTGCTCAAGAGGTTGCAAGAAGGATTTTTGGCGCCGTTGCCGAGGAGATCTACGCCAAGTCAAGACATACCAAGTACCCATCACAACTCTTATCCTTCGCATTGCATTATTTGCCATTTGCCTCTCGTTTTCCTCTCCCCCACTTCACCATTACCGTTTTATTCACCCCCTCTTTTCTGTTTGCCTCTTTTTCGCTTGCCTCTTGTTGCTTGTTGCCCTTATGACTTTACCAAAAGGTGTTGATCCTCACCTTAGAAGGTTGGAAGAAATCGAAAACAACGTCAGAAGTTTTATGTCCTTGCAGTTTGAGCATAATAATTTCTTTAGAAACGAGCTTAAAGAACAAAAAGGTTTTATCGGTTTCATGAATAAAGAGCTCGATGATATGTCTAAGGAATTTTATGGTTTGAAATCTCATTTTGCTCATCTTGAAAAATTAATTGCCCAAATTTCTGATAAGCAGGCCACTTTAGTTAATAAGATGGCCGCTAAACCAGAAGAGTTAGATAATAAAGATGAAGATCTAAAAGTTATTGATGTGTCCCCTATTAAATCCTTGTTTTGCAATATGAATCTTGATAATGATGGTACTGGAGATGAGTCAACTTTAGTTAGAAGGCGTCCAAAAAATTCGGAGTTTTTAGATCTTGATGCAAAAATTGGTAAAAGTGGGATTGAAGAGGTCAAAACTGTAGATAGCAATGAACCCACTATCTTGGATTTCAAGGAATTTAATTATGATAATTGCTCTTTGGTAGATTGTATTTCCTTGTTGCAATCTGTGCTAAATTCTCCTCATGCTTATAGTCAAAATAAAGCTTTTACTAAACATATCGTTGATGCTTTGATGCAATCTTACGAAGAAAAACTTGAGTTGGAAGTTTCTATCCCTAGAAAACTTTATGATGAATGGGAACCTACAATTAAAACTAAAGATCATGAATGCTATGCTTTGTGTGATTTGGGTGCTAGTGTTTCCACGATTCCAAAAACTTTGTGTAATTTCCTAGGTTTCCGTGAATTTGATGATTGTTCTCTAAACTTGCACCTTGCGGATTCCACCATTAAGAAACCTATGGGAAGAATTAATGATGTTCTTATTGTTGCAAATAGGGACTATGTGCCCATAGATTTCATTGTTCTTGATATAGATTGCAATCCTTCATGTCCTATTATTCTTGGTAGACCTTTCCTTAGAACGATTGGTGCTATTATTAATATGAAGGAAGGGAATATTAGATTCCAATTTCTGTTAAGGAAGGGCATGGAACACTTTCCTAGAAAGAAAATTAAATTACCTTATTAATCTATTATGAGAGCCACTTATGGATTGCATACCAAATATGACAATACCTAGATCTATCCTTGCTTTTATGCCTAGCTAAGGGCATTAAACGATAGCGCTTGTTGGGAGGCAACCCAATTTTATTTTTATTCCTTGATTTTTTTCTCCTTTTTAGTAATAAATAATTTATCTAGCCTTTGTTTTGGTTGTGTTTTTTGTGTTTAATTAGTATTTGTTCCAAGTAGAACCGTTGGGAAGACTTGGGGAAAATCTTTTTGATCTTGCTGTAAAAAACAAAAACTTTAGCGCTCACGAGAATTGCTGCCATTTTTTATTGGAGTGATATTTAGTTATTTATTTTTGAAGATGATTAATAGATAAATTCCTCACGTCCATAAATTTATTTTAGAATATTTTGGGTTCCAGAAGTGGTCGAAACCTACAGATTACTACAGACTATTCTGTTTTTGACAGATTCTGTTTTTCATGTGTTGTTTGCTTATTTTGATGAATCTATGGCTAGTAATAGAGTTTATGAACCATATAAAAGTTGGAATACAGTAGGTTTAACACCAGATATAAATCAAGAATGAGTTCATTACAGTACCTTGAAGTGGTGGTTTGTCTTCTTTTACTAACGGAGCTCACGAAGATTTTCTTTTAAGTTTTGTGTTGTGAAGTTTTCAAGTTTTGGGTAAGGATTTGATGGATTATGGAACAAGGAGTGGCAATAGCCTAAGCTTGGGGATGCCCAAGGCACCACAAGGTAAAATCCAAGGACACCAAAAAGCCTAAGCCCAGGGCATCCCCTCTTTCGTCTTCGTCTATTGGTAATTTTACTTGGAGCTATATTTGTATTCGCCACATGATATGTGTTTTGCTTGGAGCATCTTGTATGATTTGAGTCTTTTCTTTTTAGTTTACCACAATCATCCTTGCTGTACACACCTATTGGGAGAGACACACATGAATTGGAATTTATTAGAATACTCTATGTGCTTCACTTATACCTTTTGAGCTATATAGTTTTTTGCTCTAGTGTTTCACTTATATCTTTTAGAGCACGGCGGTGGTTCTATTTTATAGAAATAATTGATCTCTCATGCTTCACTTATATCATTTTGAGAGTCCTTGAGAACAGCATGGTAATTCACTTTGGTTATAAATTTTAAATGCTAAGAGAAGTTGGATGCTTGATAGATGGTTTTGAGATATAAAGGTGGTAATATTAGAAGTGTGCTAGTTGAGTAATTGTGAAATTGGTGAATACTTGTGTTGAAGTCGGAAAGTCCCATAGCATGCACGTATGGTGAATGTTATGTGACAAATTTGAAGCATGGGGTGTTCTTTGATTGCTTTCCTTATGAGTGGCGGTCGGGGATGAGCGATGGTCTTTTCCTACCAATCTATCCCCCTAGGAGCATGCGCGTAGTGCTTGCTTTTGATGACTTGTAGATTTTTGCAATAAGTATGTGAGTTCTTTATGACTAATGTTGAGTCCATGGATTATACCCACTCTCACCCTTCCACCATTGCTAGCCTCTTCGGTACCGTGCATTGCCCTTTCTCACCTTGAGAGTTGGTGCAAACTTCGCCGGTGCATCCAAACCCCGTGATATGATACGCTCTATCACACATAAGTCTCCTTATATCTTCCTCAAAACAACCACCATACCTACCTATTATGTCATTTCCATAGCCATTCTGAGATATATTGCCATGCAATTTTCCACCGTTCCATTTATTATGACACGCATCATCATTGTCATATTGCTTTGCATGATCATGTAGTTGACATCATATTTGTAGCAAAGCCACCATGCTTAATTTTTCATACATGTCACTCTTGATTCATCGCAATCCCGGTACACCGCCGGTGGCATTCACATAGAGTCATATTTTGTTCTAAGTATCGAGTAATTCTTGAGTTGTAAGAAAATAAAAGTGTGATGGTCGTCATTAGAGAATTGTCCCATCTGAGGAAAGGATGATGGAGACTATGATTCCCCCACAAGTCGGGATGAGACTCCGGACGAAAAAAAGAGGCCATAAAAAAGAGAAAAAAAAGTCCCAAATAAAAATATATAAAAAAGAGATAAAAGGAGAGAAGGGACAATGTTACTATCCTTTTTCCACACTTGTGCTTAAAAGTAGCACCATGATCTTCATGATAGAGAGTCTCTTATTTTGTCACTTCCATATACTAGTGGGAATTTTTTATTATAGAACTTGGCTTGTATATTCCAATGATGGGCTTCCTCAAATGCCCTAGGTCTTCGTGAGCAAGAAAGTTGGATGCACACCCACTTAGTTTCTTTGACGAGCTTTCATATATTTATAGCTCTAGTGCATCCGTTGCATGGCAATCCCTACTCCTTGCATTGACATCAATCAGTGGGCATCTCCATAGCCCATTGATTAGCCGCGTCAATGTGAGACTTTCTCCCTTTTTGTCTTCTCGCACAACCTCAATCATCATATTCTATTCCACCCATAGTGCTATGTCCATGGCTCGCGCTCATATATTGCTAAAAGTTGAAAGAGTTTGAAAAGGCTAAGTATGAAACAATTGCTTGGCTTGTCATCAGGGTTGTGCATGATGGGAGAATTTTGTGTGACGAAAATGAAGCATGGCCAAACTATATGACTTTGTAGGGATAAGTTTTCTTTGACTATTTTTATGTCAACAATAAACTTTTATCTTGAATCTTTCGGATCTGAACATTCATGCCACAATAGAGGAAAATACATTGAAGAATATTCTAGAAAGCATTCCACATCAAAAATTCTGTTTTTATCATTTACCTACTCGAGGACGAGTATGAATTAAGCTTGGGGATGCTGATACGTCTCCAACGTATCTATAATTTTTGATTGTTCCATGCTATTATATTATTTGTTTTGGATGTTAATGGGCTTTATTTTACACTTTTATATTATTTTTGGGACTAACCTATTAACCGGAGGCCCGACCCAAATTGTTGTTTTTTTACCTATTTCAGTGTTTCGTAGAAAAGGAATATCAAACGGAGTCCAAACGGAATGAAACCTTCGGGAACGTGATTTTTGGAACAAACGTGATCCAAACTTGGAGTGGACGTCAAGCAATCAACGAGGCGGCCACGAGGCAGGGGGCGCCCCCCCCCCCTCGTTGGCCCCTCGTAGCTCCACCGACCTACTTCTTCCTCCTATATATGTTCACATACCCCGCAAACATCCAGGAGCACCATGAAACCCTATTTCCACTGCCGCAACCTTTTGTACCCAAGAGATCCCATCTTGGGGCCTTTTCCGGAGCTCCGCCGGAGGGGCATTGATCACGGAGGGCCTCTACATCAACTCCATGGCCCCTCCGATGATGTGTGAGTAGTTTATTTCAGACCTTCGAGTCCATAGCTAGTAGCTAGATGGCTTCTTCTCTCTCTTTGGATCTCAATACAAAGTTCTCCTCGATTCTCTTGGAGATCTATTCGATGTAATCTTCTTTTGCGGTGTGTTTGTCAAGATCCGGTGAATTGTGGGTTTATGATCCAGATTATCTATGAACAATATTTGAATCTTCTCTGAATTATTTTATGTATGATTGGTTTATCTTTGCAAGTCTCTTTGAATTATCAGTGTGGTTTGACCTACTAGATTGATCTTTCTTGCAATGGAAGAAGTGCTTAGCTTTGGGTTCAATCTTGCGGTGCTCGATCCTAGTGACACAAAGGGAAACGACACATATTGTATTGTTTCCATCGGGGATAAAAATATGGGGTTTATATCATATTGCATGAGTTTATCCCTCTACATCATGTCATCTTGCTTAAGGTGTTACTCTGTTCTTATGAAGTTAATACTCTAGATGCATGCTGGATAGCGGTCGATGTGTGGAGTAATAGTAGTAGATGCAGAATCGTTTCGGTCTACTTGTCACGGACGTGATGCCTGTATACATGATCATGCCTAGATATTCTCATAATTATTCGCTTTTCTATCAATTGCTCGACAGTAATTTGTTCACCCACCGTAGTACTTATGCTATCTTGAGAGAAGCCACTAGTGAAACCTATGGCCCCCGGGTCTATTCTCCATCATACAAGTTTCCAATCTATTTTATTTTGCAATCTTTACTTTCAATCTATATCATAAAAATACCAAAAATATTTATCTTATTATTATCATCTCTATCAGATCTCACTCTTGCAAGTGGCCGTGAAGGGATTGACAACCCCTTTATCGCTTTGGTTGCGAGGTTCTTATTTGTATGTGTAGGTACGAGGTGACTCGCGCCTGGTCTCCTACTGGATTGATAGCTTGGTTCTCAAAAACTGAGAGAAATACTTACGCTTCTTTACTGCACCACCCTTTCCTCTTCAAGGGAAAACCAACGCAGTGCTCAAGATGTAGCAACCTCATATGAGCTCCTCACTGACATAAAGCCCGATATAAGTTATTTCAAAGTCTTTGATGATAAATTTTGGTTAGAGGTCCACATCACAATTCCGAATTTGAACTGAAAGCACATGAGGGTTTTATGCTTGGTTACGGAAAGGACTCGCAGACCTACAGAGTCTTCAACACCTACCACTGAAGGAAATATGCCTTAGAGGCAATAATAAAGTTGATATTTATATTTCCTTATATCATGATAATGTTTATTATTCATGCTAGAATTGTATTAACCGGAAACTTAGTACGTGTGTGAATACATAGACAAACAATATGTCCCTAGTGTGCCTCTACTAGACTAGCTCGTTAATCAAAGATGGTTAAGTTTCCTGACCATAGAGAATGATGTGATGGACAAGACCCATCCGTTAGCTTAGCATAATGATCATTTAGTTTTATTGCTATTGCTTTCTTCATGACTTATACATGTTCCTCTGATTATGAGATTATGCAACTCCCGAATACCGGAGGAACACCTCCTGTGTTATCAAACGTCACAACGTAACTGGGTGATTATAAAGATGCTCTACAGGTGTCTCCGATGTTGTTTGTTGAGTTGGCATAGATCGAGATTAGGATTTGTCACTCCGTGTATCGGAGAGGTATCTCTGGGCCCTCTCGGTAATGCACATCACCATGAGCCTTGCAAGCAATGTGACTAATGAGTTAGTTGCGGGATGTTGCATTAGGGAACGAGTAAAGAGACTTGTCGGTAACGAGATTGAACTAGGTATGATGATACCGACGATCGAATTTCGGGCAAGTAACATACCAATGACAAAGGGAATGACGCATGTTGTTATGCGGTTTGGCCGATAAAGATCTTCATAGAATATGTAGGAGGCAATATGATCATCCAGGTTCTGCTATTAGTTATTGACCAGAGATGTGTCTCGGTCATGTCTACATAGTTCTCAAACCCGTAGGGTCCGCACGCGTAACGTTCGATGATGATTTGTACTATGAGTTATGTGATTTGATGACCTAAGTTTGTTCGGAGTCCCGGATGAGATCACGGACATGACGAGGAGTCTCGAAATGGTCAAGAGGTAAAGATTCATATATTGTAAGGTTGCATTCGGACATTAGAATGGTTTCGAGTGGTTCAGGCATTTTTCCGGAGTACTGGGAGGTTACCGGAACCCCCCCCCCCCAGGAGAAGTATTGGGCCTATTGGGCCTTATTGGACGACAAGAACATGAGAGGGGCACCCCCCTTGCCCAAACCGAATTGGACTAGGGGAGGGGACGGCCCCCCTCTTTCCTTCTCCCTCTCTCTCCCTTCCCCTTTTCCCTCTCCGGTGGAAGGAAGGAGGGGAGGGGGCGAATTCTTGTTGGACTAGGAGTCCAAGTAGGACTCCCCCCTTATGGCTCGCCCCCTAGGCCGGCCACCTCCTCCCCCTCTTTATATACGGAGGCGGGGGGCACCCAAAAGGCACAACAGACATCTCTTAGTTGTGTGTGGTGCCCCCCTCCACATTTTACCACCTCGGTCATATCGTTGTAGTGCTTAGGCAAAGCCCTGCGCCGGTAACTTCATCATCACCGTCGCCACACCATTGTGCTAATGGAACTCTCCCTCGTCCTCAACTGGATCAAGAGCTCGAGGGACGTCATCGTTCTGAACGTGTGCTGAACACGGAGGTGTCATACGTTCGGTACTTGGATCGGTTGGATCATGAAGGCGTTCGACTACATCAACCGCATTACTAAACGCTTCCTCTTTCGGTCTACGAGGGTAGGTGGACACACTCTCCCCTCTCTTTGCTATGCATCTCCTAGATAGATCTTGCGTGATCGTAGGATTTTTTTTTTTGAAATAGTGTGTTCCCTAACAGTGGCATCCGAGCCAGGTCTATGCGTAGATGATATATGCACGAGTAGAACACAATGAGTTGTGGGCGATAATAGTCATACTGCTTACCACCAACGTCTTACTTTGATTCGGCGGTATTGTTGGATGAAGCGTCCCGGACCGACATTACATGACCGTGTTCGTGAGACTGGTTCTACTGATGTGCTTCGCACACAGGTGGCTAGCGGGTGTCTGTTTCTCCAACTTTAGTTGAATCGAGTTTGACTATGGTCGGTCCTTGTTGAAGGTTAAAATAGCACACTTGACGAAAAATCGTTGTGGTTTTGATGCGTAGGTAAGAACAGTTCTTGCTAGAAGCCCGTAGCAGCCACGTAAAACTTGCAACTACAAAGTAGAGGACGTCTAACTTGTTTTTGTAGGGCATGTTGTGATGTGATATGGTCAAGACATGATGAGATATAAATTGTTGTATGAGATGATCATGTTTTGTAAAAGTTATCGGCAACTGGCAGGAACCTTATGGTCGTCGCTTTATTGTATGAAATGCAATCGCCATGTAATTGCTTTACTTTATCACTAAGCGGTAGCGATAGTCGTAGAAGCAATAGTTGTCGAGACGACAACGATGCTACGATGGAGATCAAGGTGTCACACTGGTGACGATGGAGATCATGACGGTGCTTTGGAGATGGAGATCAAAGGCACAAGATAATGATGGCCATATCATGTCACATATTTTGATTGCATGTGATGTTTATCCTTTATGCATCTTATTTTTCTTAGTACGGCGGTAGCATTATAAGATGATCCCTCACTAAATTTCAAGGTACAAGTGTTTTCCCTGAGTATGCACCGTTGCTACAGTTCGTCGTGCCGAGACACCACATGATGATCGGGTGTGATAAGCTCTACATTCACATACAACTGGTGCAAGCCAGTTTTGCATGTGCAGAATACTCGGGTTAAACTTGACGAGCCTAGCATATGCAGATATGGCCTCGAAACACTGAGACCGAAAGGTTGAACGTGAATCATATAGTAGATATGATCAACATAGTGATGTTCACCATTGAAAACTACTCCATCTCACGTGATGATCGGACATGGTTTAGTTGATATGGATCATGTGATCATTTAGATGACTAGAGGGATGTCTATCTAAGTGGGAGTTCTTAAGTAATATGATTAATTGAACTTTAATTTATCATGAACTTAGTACCTGATAGTATTTGCATGTCTATGTTGTTGTAGATCAATGACCCGTGCTACCGTTCCCTTGAATTTTAATGCGTTCCTAGAGAAAGCTAAGTTGAAAGATGGTAGAAACTACACAGACTGGGTCCGTAACTAGAGGATTATCCTCATTGTTGCATAGAAGAATTACGTCCTGGAAGCACCGCTAGGTGCAAGACCCGCTGCAGGAGCAACTCCGGACGTTATGAACGTCTGGCAGAGCAAAGCTAATGACTACTCGATAGTTTAGTGTGCCATGCTTTACGACTTAGAATCAGGACTTCAAAGACGTTTTGAACGTCATGGAGCATATGAAATGTTTCAGGAGTTGAAGTTAATATTTCAAGGAAATGCCCAAATTGAGAGATATGAAGTCTCCAATAAGTTCTATAGCTGCAAGATGGAGGAGGATAGTTCTGTCAGTGAACATATACTCAGAATGTCTGGGTACCACAACCACTTGACTCAACTGGGAGTTAATGTTTCTGATGATAGTGTCATTGATAGAGTCCTTCAATCACTGCCACCAACCTACAAAAACTTTGTGATGTACTATAATATGCAAGGGATGGATAAGACAATTCCCGAGCTCTTCGCAATGCTAAAGGCTACGGAGGTAGAAATCAAGAAGGAGCATCAAGTGTTGATGGTTAACAAGACCACTAGTTTCAAGAAAAAGAGCAAAGGGAAGAAGGGGAACTTCAAGAAGAATAGCAAGCAAATTGCTGCTCAAGTGAAGAAGCCCAAATCTGGACCTAAGCTTGAGTCTGAGTGCTTCTACTGCAAAGGGACTGGTCACTGGAAGCGGAACTAAACATACGAGAAATGTAAGGAGTAAAACAGTGGGTACAGACTACAAAGGATGCAACGACCTGGTGCGATGCTTTGTTCTTATCAAGTTTGCTCGTGGCCTTGCCCACCTTCCATCTGTGCCTTGATATGCTTTGTGATGGCCTCAGCAAGGCAAGCTAAAGTACTGGTGCTGACAAAGGATGCGATGCCCGTGTGCTCGTCGCCAACTTCATAGTCGATGGTTGATCTTATTGTAGATGTCTAATTTGCATCGCTCACAACCTCAAATCGTACCAAATACTACTTTAGAAATCCTAGTTCGAGGAAACCTCCTTCTACTACCAGTGCCTCCTTGACAAAGTTTTCATTGTCAACCTTGATGAACTTTTCTTTCTGATTTCCAATCCAGGGATTCCTAGCATGGATTATTAATCACCTAAATGAAATTAATTACCGGCCTGAAGCTAAGGGTTGTTGAATGCATATTCTGAGAGGAAAAAGACCTTGTTGGTTGATGTATATGGGCTCAGATTCTAACCAGGTATGACACCACCATCTCCAACCACAAGTTCGACCTTCGAGAGTACGCCAAGAAGCAATTGAGGGATCAACTGGCCAAGAAGGAGGCTTCCATAGACCTCCCACACCTCAGCTGCCGGGAGGCCGGTCTTCCCTCATGGTAGAGGCTCCCTTTCATTGCTTCTAGAGTAATCTTGATTTCCGTGACCTCTGTGTAGCTTGTCAAGGAGTGCGCCAGTGCACATATATAGATTTCATTTAATGTGAAATTGTAGGGTACTGTGTTCTGAGAATCTGTTGCTTGGGATGTCAATCCCAGACCATCATATTACATTTTTATAAATATTGTGTTTATATGATATTGTCAACTACTACTATATGATGTGAACCAACCTATGGTTAGATGGTTAGAGGGACAGTGGTATTCCCAATCCATCGTGGTTCAACTCCTAGTGCTCGCATTATTTTTGAATTTATTTCAGAATTTCCGGCGATGCGTTTTCAGTGGGAGGAGACCCCGTCGACGACTTCATAAATCTTAAGATGATATGTCGACTTGGTCTACTATATGATTATGCCACAACCATAAATACTGCATGGGAATCTTTTTCCAAGGTACACAACCGTATCCCCAGAATTACACACATTACTTCGAGGTGAATCCACCAGAGACCCAGAAAAAATCCAAAAAAAGGAGAGAAAAATATATGTACAGGAGATTGAAGCTTTTCATCCATGTACACAGGAAATAAGTCTGTTATATATGTTTCTGTGCATACTTTCTCACCTTATTCAACCGTGTAGAGACATGGCAAACCGGACAAAGCACACACTATAGAATGAACCTGAGTTATTAGACATGGAATTGTATCATCCCGCTCACAACTCTACTCAGGTAATACATGGATATAGGGATGAAAACGGCGCGGAAATGGACAGAATTGGATGCTACCATATTTGTTTTCATATTTTTTTGCAGAAGCGGAAACGGATACAGAAACCCGGGAAACGAATACGGAACAAATACTACTGGAAACAGACACGGAGCGAATACAGAGCGGACACTGAAACAAAATTGTATATTGACCAGAACTTAAAACCCCCTTAAATTATAGAGAAATACAGACAAAAGCAAACAAATTTATGGAATTGTTAACATGGCTACAAAATAATATGATTGTGTTGGCAACATAGGGTAGTATTGTAATAGTACATGACAATTCCGTATAGGGTATAGTTGAGTACGTGTGTGGTAGTAAAAGTTGGTCCTTAAATGATCCATTCTGCTCATTCTACTCATTGTGTTATTGTGTATTGTTTGATAGTTGGGCCACAAAGGAGCCATAGACCTATAGCAGAAATGGAAATTCCATATTTACGAGAACGGAAAGTTCCGTTTTCCATGTCTGTTCCACCGGAAAACATCGTTTCGTTTTTGTTTCCATTTCCGCATACCATTTCCATTTTGCAAATTTCCGTTTCCGTTTTCATATTTCCTCTCCGTTTCCATTTTTCTCCGGAAAAGTGAAAACTTTCCGCTCCATTTCCATCCCTACATGGATGATCACGAAGCACCATGAAGCCGAATGCCACTGACCCGAAGACCATCACCCTTAGACCAAGGAGGAGACTTCCATAGATCTCCCGCACCTCGGCTGCTGGGAGGCCACTGCTGCGGAGCTACATGTACTTCGGGAAAAATTGTAGAGGCTTAAATTAAGTCGAGGGCATTCATTGTAGGGTAAGGAGTGCGACGATCCACATATATAGATTTCATTTCGTGTGAAATTGTATGATACTGTGTTCTGAGAATCTCTTGGTTGGGATGTCAACCCCAGTCCCAAGACCATCACATTACGTTTTCCTAAATATTGTGTTTATATGATATAGTCAACTATACGATTATACCACAACCATGAAATATTGTGCATGGGAATCTTTTTCCAGGGTACTACCCCTCGGTCCCTGCCAACATGGTGTTTATGTATTTTGAGATTAGCTTTGACCATCAGTTTAACCAGCAAAATATGAGTTATGTGTTGCAAAATTATAACTTGTGTCTATAGTTAAAATAATTTTAATCCATATAATTTTTATGACATATGATGACTCATATGTTACTGCTCAAATCGATTGTCCAAGTATCGTCACAAAATACTGATGCATATATTAGAAGCACAATAGAATGACGTAGGCGGGCTATATGAAATATCACATCAGATTTTTGCCTAGTTTAAGGAGAGAGAAGAGAAGTGAACTATAAACTTACAACCGGTTGTAGCACGTGTCCCAACACTCTTTGCGAGGGAAAAAGATGGCCTAACACATCATACAAATATGACTTACTATTGTATAAGTAGGCAAAGAAGACATGTCAACTTCACATATTTCATTGTGGGTTGTACTAAAAGAGGGAGCCGGATCATTTGACGTACGGTCTCTAACGTTGAGACATTGATGTGTGGGCCCGAGACCACATGTCAGTGGGCGCCATGGCACGCCAGGGGAGCCGCGTCCCTAAAAGAGATGGAGGGAGACGACCACTCCCTGTGGCCTATGCTTTGCTCTTTGTATCATTTCATAACTAAGATAGGAGAGCTTCCATTAATGGAGACAACCTCTTATGTGACGATAGTTTGACCAATGTAGCAAGAGTTATATATCACACACAAAAAATATCAATGGAAACTTCACGTGTTATATTTATTTTCTGGTGGTATATTTTCTGTGGCATACAAATTATATTACATTAGTTAAACCATCAATCTAAGGATACACTTGCGCCTTTTAAACCGGAAAGGAGGGAGAACATGACTAAAGAAACAACGAGAAGAACATTTCTGACAAAGTAACATCACATGAAGTATGAAGTGAGGTTTCAATACTGCTAGGCACGAGGAGAAGATTAACCTTCATGGGCAAGTGGTATCTAGAAGGACACCTTTCAGTATTTGTGATCGATGTTGTCGAAGATGATGATATCAATGAAAATGTGAATCGTTGAATCAAAGTTGGATTGATAAAATGATGCTAAGCTTTTGGTGACAAGAGCACCACAAAAGCTAAAAAGCAAATTCTATATGATGACGATTTAATTGCGATGTTGTATGGTGCACGAGGTTAGCAAACTAAAAGGCGATATGTCCAACAATTAAGTGTAGTAAATATGCGCACGTTGAGATGTGGCCACATAAGAAAGGACTGATGAGGAATGATGATGTGAACTTTGCTTCCGTTACACCCCCTAGAACAGTTTACGGATTTCGGTGCAGATTAAAGTTATAGATGTTAGAAGGTGCCCCTACAATCAAAAGGTACTTCATAGCCCGTGTATCCAGGTTTGATCTGCAAGCTAATATGGTGATAACCTTTTGAAGTATAACTTTAAATTCATGCAAACTTTTAAGGGTTGACCGAAACAAAACCCTAATGATATACATGATAGAGTTGGAAGCTTGTCCAACATTATTGTCTGGGACTGTTCATAAACATATACAATGTAGAACTCCTGAAACGCCTGCGCATAGATAATGTAGAGGCTGTTTGATTTTAGGACTAGCATTGTCATACTTTACCATATATTTTTGCCAAACTTAACTAAGATTAGTTCATCAAAATAAGAGCCACAAGTTGACAAGCCTAAAGGAATCTTGCCACACTTTTTGTGTGTATGCCATGTGGGGTCCAAGTGTGGCTTGCCTAAAATGTGGCTTGAACCAAACACTCACCTAAGTTAGTCAAACTTGCCTAACCTTAGGTGTAGCAATCTTTGATAAAGTTAGTCACAAACCAAACAGCCCCTGAGGTCAGGGTAGACCAAACTTGACACTACCAGTCCGTAGAAAGTTAGTTATCCAAGTGCCAAAACCATGACTAAATTCCGATATCGTATGGGTTTCAACTCTAACCTACCCCAACTTATTTGAAATTGAAAGGCTTTGTTGTCGTTCACATTGCACTAAGCCAAAGGTCAAGTTCCAGTTCACGGTACCATGGGCATGCACCCTTAGCCTCGGCTCAATCTCTATCAATTACGAAGTTAAAAAATGACACAATTGAATCTGTGAATTACCAACTACAGTGACAACATCCATACTAGGGAAGCTTGGTCCAGAAATAAATAAATTATGAGACACTAACTTCCTACATGAAGCCAGAGTGGACTGGTGGCCATTATGTACAATAAACCAAAATACATGATAAAATAGCACGACTTGCAGAATGTGTATCCATTGATGACATATGCACCTTACAAGAATAGGTCAGGCCAAGCCTCGGTACCCGGCAATGTATCAGAGGAATGCCTCCACTCTACAGATCCCACCTTTTCTTCACTCGAAATAGTAAAGAAGGATTGCGAATATTATCCTGGGGAACCTGAAGCATAAGCTGAACCTTCATCTTCATAGGTGCAGTCTTTGCTTTACCCTCTTCTTGCCCAGCCTAACATCCAAAACTATGTGTTCAGGTTCATGGATAGATCAAAAAGGTCGTGCATTTTTTAAACCGAAGACGAATGATTTGACAGTTCAAATGGATATATGATGTGAAGTCAGGCTTTGACTGTTGCAGAGATAAGTGTTAAAACAAAGCTCTGTTACAGTCTTAAAATACTCTCAAACAGCTCTGTTACCACATGCCTCAATGGAATACCAATCATAATTGTCGAATTTTAAACATGCAGTACATGAAATATTGCTGTATCTAATGATCGTTCTCTCAATAACATGTGCTTATGCTATACAAGGATGGTTCAGGTAACAAAAACAACAATCAAACTTAGCAAGCTCGCGTATTCCAGGGTTCAGAATTAGGTAAAAGCTACATATCCAGACAGGCAGACGCGATCCTTATGTCAATGTTAAGAAAAGAAGTATTAGAGCTCTGCTCAATATGACATAGTAAATTGACAAACCCAGCTGAAATATTCAGACGAATCAGGATTTTTAACATGCAACCATTAAGGGATAGCAAAAAGTGAGTTGCTAATTCTGCCTATTTCTAATTCACATACTCCAATAGTAAGTAAGACAGGATGATGAGCAAAACTGAGTTGCCAAAATGTACATACCCAGATGGAAGCCCATCCAACTCGCACCTCTGAATCATAACCAGCTTTCAGTTTATAATTTTTACCAATTGTATGCTTATAAACAGCATTCCATTCATCAGTGTCGAAGTTAAAATGATAGCTGAAAGGAAGAGAGAAATCAGCACAGAAAGATTCACTGGAAAATAAACTAACTTTAAAAAGACACATAAGATGTATGTCCAATACAGATTCTTGCCTACTTGCAGACTATATTTCATACTTTGGTTAAAGTTTTACTTTGGCAACATGTTGTTCAAGTCCTCCTTATAAACTGGAACTATATGTCAAATAATTGTAGGAAATAGACTAACCGAAGTGAATCTCAATATCTGACATTTCTAGAGAGAAGAAAACTACTATACACAATTAATTAAGTATGCCAAAGTTAAGAGCAGTTAACACAATAGCCTTCACTGCTCTATCCCAAAAAAGGCACACGGAACATGTTGCATTTTGCAGTATTAAGATTCATGAGTACCCTGCTGTCCAGGTCATCTTGTTAACATAGGAGCCCCTGAAGTAGGATTATGAACATGCTCGACAATTGCAGAATCTTGATGGATGTTGTGCACAGAATTACATAAAAACGTGGAGAACTCAATTCGCACATGTATTCATAGAAACTTGGAGGATTCAAGACCAGACACATTAATACTGTAGAGATTTCGGGAGAAGAAATGGTCAGTGGATACATATGCTAATGAGCAAAGCAACAAAGACAGTATGCTGACCTTAACTTATCAGAAGAACCAAAACGCCTTTTGAAGTCTAGGGATACTGCATTGGAAGGCAAGGAGACGCTGGGAACTAAAGTTAATTCATTGTCCTGCCATAGAGAATGGACAAATCGAATCAGATAAAACAGAAGGTCCGAAAACTGAACAAAGTACAACATTAGACATAATTCACCTTATAACAATATCTTAGATTCAAATCATTTTCATTGTATTGAGCAGTAAGAACGCCGTCTAAAAAATCAGTTTTCGCAATCCCATACACTGACAACATTTTTTGGTCTTCTTCATTTGTCCTCTCTTCCACTGAAACTTGACCAATTGGAAAGTGGAGTGTTGCTCTTGGCTGCACAGGTATCAGGGTTAACTAAACAGTTGACAGAGTTTTATTCCAAATTCTAGGAAATATGCACAGATTCTTGTTGCTAAGAACATATGTCTACAGCATTCAAAAACATCTTTCAGCTTAGGACACATAGTCTACTGAGTATAAACAAATATAGCAATGAAACAAATAGCACATGATTTCATATAAAACCTTTAAAAACATTATACGACCGCTCAATGTTTTCAATACAATAGCTAATGTTTAAAATCTGAAATAGCACCTAAAGGAGCGACAATCTGGATATAGGCGGCCTCAAAGATCATGCACGCTATACTGCATACATGAGTAGAACAATAGAGTACAGTTGTAAGCTGTAACTTACTAAATAACATGGACTTTCAGACCAACTTTCGCAAACATTTTACGACTATTCAATCTTTTCAATATGCTAGCAAATTATACTACTTTATCTCAAGTGGCATAAATAATTTCTGAGGAATAAAGGAGTGACGACTATAATACATTTTGTGCTAACAATGATCAAATTTGTATTTTAAGGTAGAAAATGAACCTTGTTGGAATTGCTCAACAGCACAATACATTTATTCCAATCACAGAACATAGAAAAAGAAAACATGTAGGAGTATGTGTGTACTCACCAAACCACTGTAAGGCACCAAAGATGATATCTCAAGTCTATAAGACGGATCACCCAACCTAGTTATTACTGAAACTTCTCCTTCTTGCTCCTGGGAATATAACAAGTGCTATTATAACGAAAAAAGAACTATGTAGGTACCAGTAGCAGTTTAAACTCAGAAGACTAAAGGTGTGAAACTTTACCAGTGAGTGAACAGAATAATACAGATACACTTTCCATCGTCAAAAGTAACATAAACGCAGACACAGACATCATAGGTCCGTCAACGAGAATTGTGTAACTAACCAACGTTGAAATGGAGGTGCAATTTCAATATAGAAGCGCTATAATACCTTGACATCGTGCGAGGCGCGAAGCTGGACGGCGCCACCGGGGAGCGAAGCGTTACCACGGAGCAGCGCGTTGCGGCCCTCAACGTCATACATCGCGGAGAAGTGCTTGGTGACGAACGACAGCACCGGCGCCCCGAAGAGCTGCCGCGGGTCCTCTCCGTGGCCCTGCTGGTCGCTCTGGAACGACAGCCGCAGCTTGGCGAGACCCCCCGCGAGCTTGCACGACACCTTGTGCGCAAACAAGGCCTCCTCGCTGTCGTACTCCGTGGTCACCCGCAGCCCCGGCCTCCTGTACCGCTGCGCTGGAGCCACCACCGTCGGCTCCGGGGGCGGGGGTGGTGGGGGCGACGGGGGAGGGGGCGGCGGGGGAGGGGGAGGGGGCGGGCAGAGGAAGGTGAGGGGGCAGCGGAGCCATGGAGGCAGATTGAAAGGGTTAGGGTTCTTGGGGGTGGACGAGGATGAGGAAGTGGTGGCGGTGGCGGCGGCCATGGGCGGAGGAAGCGAGGGAAGCGGCGGGGTGAGCGGTGTGAAGAATCGAATGGAGGAAGAGGGAAGTGGAAATCTTGTGGGACCTCGGGTGCGGACTGCGGAGGGCTTGGAAGTTGGGAATTCTTGGCCATTTATAATTAGAACCTTATTTCTTCTGGCCTATTCTGAAACAAATATGCTTCCTCACTTCCTCATGACGACATTGCAATGGGTGTACATGACAGCAGCACGAATACACTGCACGTTTGATTGCCCGCATAAGGCCCAACCAGATCTGGGTGAGAAGAGTTTGGACTGTTTGGTTGGCCTGAATACACCGTTCAACCTATATCACACGAACTTTAAAGCACTCTCGAGTCAGGCTCGCGAGCTACGCTCGAATCGGTAGTTTCTCGCGAGTCAGACCCGAGCGAGGCATGTGGGCGACGGGGGCTGCATGCGAGGAGCCACCCCAGAAGCTGCGTTGCTTCCCGAAGCGCCGACAGTATTACCCTCACCTTCCCTCATCGCTCGCTCTTCCCTCTCCCCACTCTTACCGACGGCGGCGGTGAAGCAGATCGAAGAACGGCAAGTCGACCTCCGACCACCTTCACTGACAACCGCAGCAGCAGCACTTCGGCAATGGCGGTAAGCTATTTCCCCCCTCCTCGCGCTACTACATCGCATTGATTCGATCCGCGATAGGGGAACCGGGAATCGGGGTAAACACCATAGAAGCGACCATAACATCGTCATGACTTCCGATACATATGTGAGGTTTCAGATCCGGATTGAGTACAATAGTAATGGGGAGTAGGGTTCATCTTACATAGTACGCACGGATCTTAGCCTTGGGCACCCTTGAGGCGATTGGAGCAGCGGGTGGCCTTGGTCTTGGTCTTCTCCTGCACCACCGTCTCTTCTTCCTCGTCGGAGTCCACCTCGATTGGCATGCTTCCGTTTCCTGGCTCCGGCGCCCTCACAATCATCGCCACCGCATCCTCTTCTTCCCCTTCCATAGGCACAATTTTTGTGGTGAAGTACACGCCAACACGATGGTCATGAGGATGCCGGTATTGTCTGTACTTGGCCACTTTGCTCTTTGTCCAGCGTCGTCAGATTCAGCCTGATTCATGGCCTAGCGAAGTATGTCGACTGACATAGCGCCCTTCGCTGGGTCAGGAATCAGTGTCTTCAACTCCTCCGAGGTCACCTTCTTCACCACAACGTCTGACTCTTTGTGCAACTCGTCCATGCTGCTGAAGTTTGAGTACACTTATCCGCAAAAAAAAAGTTTGAGCACACTTCCATGGTGTTCTCAAACTTGGTGTGGTCACCCAGTGAGCACCCTAGGAAGAAAGCCTCCATCCAATGCCCCAAGGGAAGGGGTTGGCATTGGGGTTGGGTTTGGGGTTCATGGCGTTAGGTTGGAGGAAGAGTGGGAGACTGGGTAAGTGGTGACCAACAAGTTGGGTTAATAAAGGGGCACACGAGCATAGGTTTTAATAGCAATGTTGCAACATTCATAATGCAGATGCTAACCCAACATTTGAACCTCTTCATAATGCAGATCGACACAGAGAACAAGGGAAAGGAGGTGGTGCCATCCAAGGAGCAGGACAAGGGCAAGGATGAGGTGCCGCCCTCAAAGGTGACGCACGTCCAAAGCCCGGGCACGGATGACGACATACCGGAGGTGCCCCACCGGCAAGCGTCGGAACTACGGCCACTACCATGAGGTGGGAGGGCCAACCACCTTCTACAAGGTGATCCTGGCCCCCCAGCTTGAGGCCATACCTATGCCGTTGGACTTCACGAGGCACTTCCCGTTCGTGCCGCATGAGTTCAAGCTGAAGACAAATAGCGGCTGCTTCTAGAAGGTCACTGTCCGGCTGTTGAATGGCAGGGTCACCCAAGATCAGGGTTGGGCCACCTTCGCCGCCATCCATCAGATCAAGATAGGCTTCATGGTGACCTTCAAGCTGCTGACACCCGACATGTTGAAGGTCATCGTCTTCAATGACGATGACATTGAAGTGGTGACAAGGTGGGGGAGGCACGACGCCGCCTTCGCCGTGAACGCCTAGGACAGCCCCTCGTATGCTCCAGTTGCGTTAGTTAAATATCGAACTGATTTGCGTTTGAACTTGTCCATTTATGTGTGCCACAATATTTATAACTACTAGTACTACTATGTTTTGTTGTGTCTGTTCTTCCTGATGCCGATGTGTGCAGGTAACCTCACCACCACACTGAAGAGGTTATCAGACAACAGGCGTTGCATGCAACCAAACTTCGGGCTTATGTGTGAGTTCAGATAATGCGGGCTACCAAAAACCGTGTGCTAAGCTAGCCCCTAATGCGTGAGAACTAAATGCCGGCAACCAAACAGGTTGCAGATGTTGGTTTAGAGGCCGCATTTGCTCAGCCAGCCTCATGTGAGCCAGACTTGAGCTAGCCAGGCCCGGTCACTACGGCTGCCAAACACGCCCATACCAAATCTAGCTCCGCGTCGCATGGAGAGTGACCAGTCACATCTAAAATTTCCTCTTCCACAACCGGATACCTCAATTATCCTCTTTCATGATCAGATACTTTAAATTATGAATTCTCAAATCTATACAATTACATGCAGCGTCAAACCTAATAAAAATCTTTGCCGGTGTCATGCATGTGTACAATTACATGTAGCTCAAGTCTGGCGGGCGGCTGAGCCCCTCAGAGTGAAGCTGCGAGGTAGAGTGAGATATGGGACACGGACCGGCTCACAGGACTCGAGGCGCTGCCTGATACGTCTCCGTCGTATCTACTTTCTCAAACTCTTTTGCCCTTATTTTTGACTCTAACTTGCATGATTTGAATGGAACTAACCCAGACTGATGCTATTTTCAGCAAAATTGCCATGGTGTTATTTTTGTGCAGAATAAAAAGTTCTCGGAATGACTTGAAACTTCACGGAGATAAGTTTTGGTATTAATAAAAAATATTGGCGAAAGAATCAAGTGAAGGGGGCCCACACCCTGGCCACAAGGGTGGGGGCGCGCCACCCATCCTTGTGGGCCCCCTGGACCTCCACCGACCTTAACTTCAACTCCATATATTCACGTTCGGGGAGAAAAAAATCAGAGAGAAGGATTTACCGCGTTTTACGATGCGGAGACGCCGCCAAGCCCTGTTCTTCCTTGGGAGGGCAATCTGGAGTCCGTTCGGGGCTCCGAAGAGGGGAAATCGTCATCATCAACCATCCCCCATCACCAATTTCATGATGCTCACCGCCATACGTGAGTAATTCCATCGTAGGCTTGCTGGACCGTGATGGGTTGGATGAGATTTACCATGTAATCGAGTCAGTTTTGTTAGGGTTTGATCCCTAGTATCCACTATGTTCTAAGATTGATGTTGCTATGAGTTTGCTATGCCTAATGCTTGTCACTAGGGCCCGAGTGCTATGGTTTCAGATCTGAACCTATTATGTTTTCATGAATATATTTGTGTTCTTGGTCCAATATTGCAAGTTATAGTCACTTACTATGTGTTATGATCTGGCAACCCCGGAGTGACAATAGTCGGGACCACTCCCGGTGATGACCGTAGTTTGAGGAGCTAATATATTCACTAAGTGCTAATGCTTAATATCCCTTAGTTTCCAATAGGACCCTGCTGTCACGGGAGGGTATGACAAAAGATGTCATGCAAGTTCTTTTCCATAAGCACGTATGACTATATTCGGAATACATCCCTACATTATATTGATGAACTGGAGCTAGTTCTGTGTCACCCTATGTTATAACTGTTGCATGATGAATGCCATTCGAAAAAATTATCCATCATTGATCCATTGCATACGAGCTTTTCACATATTGATCTTTACTTTATTACTTTGCCGTTGCCACTGTTACAATTGCTACAACACTGCTACCGTTACTTCTGCCACTGTTGTCGTTACTTCCATACTACTTTGCTACTAAATATTTTGCTGCAGATATTAAGTCTTTCAGGTGTGGTTGAATTGACAACTCAACTGCTAATACTCAATAATATTCTTTGGCCCCCCTTGTGTCGAATCAATAAATTTGGGTTGAATACTCTACCCTCGAAAACTGTTGCGATCCCCTATACTTGTGGGTTATGAAGACCTTTTTCTGGCGCCGTTGCCGGGGAGCATAGCTCTATTCTCTGCGTCACTTGGGATTTATATCTGTTGAACACTATGAGGAACTTGAAAGATCGAAGAACTAAGATTTTTCCCTCAACTACGAGGGGAGGTAAGGAACTGCCATCTAGCTCTGCACTTGATTCTCCTTCTGTTTTGAGTAAACTTGCGACACCTACATCTGCTATTGATTCTGATATGTCGCATGTTATTGATGATGCCACTTTTGCTATGCATGATGCTTACGATGAAACTACTTCTCTGCTAGATAATACTGTGCCACTAGATGAATTTCTTGATGAACAACTTGATAGGGTTGGAGAGAATGAAATTACTGAAACTGATGATTATGATTCTCCCCTAGATATGAATTGCCTGTTGTACCTTAGGGTTATGTTATGGATGAAGAAACTGCTAGAGACTTCTTTGCTTGCAATGATAGAGAAGATCTCAAGAAACTGTTAGCTAAGCTGAAAGAAAAATCTTTGAATGCTAGAATGAAATATGATCCAATTTTGCTACTTCACCTATCTTTGTTACTGACAAGGATTATGAATTCTCTGTCGATCCTGAGTTAATTACTTTGGTTGAATCTGATCCTTTCTATGGTTATGAATCGGAAATTATTGTGGCACATCTTACGAAATTGAATGATATAGCCACCCTATTTGCCCATGAGAAAAAAAATCGCTATTACTATATTCTTAAATTGTTCCCTTTCTCATTAAAGGGTGATGCTGAGCTATGGTTTAATTCTCTTGCTCTTGGTTGTGTGCGTAGTCCCCATGATATGTGATACGTCCATTTTGCATCATGCTTTTATATCGATATTTATTGCATTACGGGCTGTTATTTCACATTATGTCACAATACTTATGGCTATTCTCTCTTATTTTACAAGGTTTACATAAGGAGGGAGAATGTCGGCTGCTGGAATTTTGGGCTGGAAAAGGAGCAAATATTAGAGACCTATTCTGCACAACTCCAAAAGTCCTGAAACTCCACGGAATACCTTATAATAAATAATGAAAAATCCTCGCCAAAGATGAAGACCAGGGGGCCCACACCCTGTCCATGAGGGTGCCCCCCCTAGGGCGCGCCCCCTACCTCGTGGGCCCCCTGGTGGCTCTCCGATGACCATCTTCTGCTATATGAAGTCTTTCATCGAGAAAAAAATCAGAAGCAACATTTCGGGACGAAACTCCGCCGCCACGAGGCGGAACCAATCTAGGGCTCCGGGAGAGTTGTTCTGCCGGGGAAACTTCCCTCCCGGAGGGGGAAATCATCGCCATCGTCATCACCAACGCTCCTCTCATTGGGAGAGGGAAATCTCCATCAACATCTTCATCAGCACCATCTCATCTCAAAACCCTAGTTCATCTCTTGTATCCAATTCTTGTCTCCAAGTCCGGGATTGGTGCTAGTAGGTTGCTAGTAGTGTTAATTACTCCTTGTAGTTGATACTAGTTGGTTTAATTGGTCGAAGATCATATGTTCAGATCCTTTATGCATATTATTACCCCTCTGATTTTGAACATGAATATGCTTTGTGAGTAGTTACGTTTGTTCTTGAGGACAAGGGAGAAGTCTTGCTATTAGTAGTCATGTGAATGTGGTATTCGTTCAATATTTTGATGAGATGTATGTTGTCTAGCCTCTAGTGGTGTTATGTGAACGTCGACTACATAACACTTCACCATTATTTGGGCCTAGAGGAAGGCATTGGGAAGTAATAAGTAGATGGTGGGTTGCTAGAGTGACAGAAGATTAAACCCTAGTTTATGCGTTGCTTCGTAAGGGGCTGATTTGGATCCATATGTTTCATGCTATGATTAGGTTTACCTTAATACTTTTGTTGTAGTTGCGGATGCTTGCAATAGAGGTTAATCATAAGTGGGATGCTTGTTCAAGTAAGAACAGCACCCAAGCACTGGTCCACCCACATGTCAAATTATCAAAGTACCGAACACGAATCATATGAACGTGATGAAAACTAGCTTGACGATATTCCCATGTGTCCTCGGGAGCGCTTTTCCTTATATAAGAGTTTGTCCAGGCTTGTCCTTTGCTACAAAAAGGATTGGGCCTCCTTGCTGCACTTTATTTACTTTTGTTACTTGTTGCTCATTACAAATTATCTTATCACAAAATTATCTGTTACTGCTTATTTCAGTACTTGCAGAGAATACCTTGCTGAAAACCGCTTATCATTTCCTTCTGCTCCTCATTGGGTTCGACACTTTTACTTATCTAAAGGACTACGATAGATCCCCTATACTTGTGGGTCATCAAGACTCTTTTCTGGCGCCGTTGCCGGGGAGTGAAGCGCCTTTGGTAGGTGGAATTTGGTAAGGAAAAATTTATATAGTGTGCTGAAATTTACTGTCACTTGTTACTATGGAAAGTAATCCTCTGAGGGGCTTGTTCGGGGTATCTTCACCCCGACCAGTAGAGCAAAGAGTTGCTCCTCAACCTACTGAACCTATTGAAAATGAAATTCCTTATGAGTATCCTTCGAGTATGATAGAAAAACTGCTAGCTAATCCTTTTACAGGAGATGGAACAAAGCATCCTGATGAACACCTAATATATGTGGATGAAGTTTGTGGATTATTTAAGCTTGCAGGTATACCCGATGATGTTGCTAAGAAGAAGGTCTTCCCTTTATCTTTGAAGGGAGACACATTGACATGGTATAGGCTATGTGATGATACGAGATCATGGAACTATAGAAGATTGAAATTGGAATTTCATCAAAAGTATTACCCTATGCATCTTATTCATCGTGACCGCAATTATATATATAATTTTTGGCCTCGCGAAGGAGAAAGCATCGCTCAAGCTTGGGGGAGGCTTAAATCAATGTTATATTCATGCCCCAATCATGATCTCCCAAGAGAAACAATCCTTCAAAAAATTTATGCTCAGCTTTCTAAAAATAATCGCACCATGCTCGATACTTCTTGTGCTGGCTCTTTTATGATGAAGACTACTGGATTTAGATGGGATTTATTGGATAGAATTAAACGCAACTCTAAAGATTGGGATCTCGACAAAGGTAAGGAGTCAGGTATGACACCTAAGTTTGATTGTGTTAAATCTTTTATGGATACCGATATTTTCCGTAAGTTTAGCACTAAATATGGACTTGATTCTGAGATAGTAGCTTCTTTCTGTGAATCTTTTGCTACTTATGTTGATCTCCCTAAGGAGAAGTGGTTTAAATATCATCCTCACATAGAAGTAAAAGTAGATGCACCAATTAAATTTGAAGAAAAGACTGTCACTTATAATGATCCTATTGTTCCTACTTGTTATGTTGAGAAACCACCTTTCCCTATTAGGATAAAGGACCATGCTAAAGCTTCAACTGTGGTTCGTAAAATCAATATTAAAACATATACACCTCCTGAGCAAGTTAAAGTAGAACCTAATGTTTCTATTGTTAAAGATCTCTTGTCTGATAATATTGATGGGCATGTTATTCAGTTCTGTGGTGAAACTGCTAGAATTGCTAAACCTTGTGCTAAAGATAAAAATAGACCTGTGGTAGGCGTGCCTGTCATTTCTGTTAAAATAGGAGAACATTGTTATCATGGCTTATGTGATATGGGTGCTAGTGCTAGTGCAATACCTATTGACTTATACAAAGAAATTATGCATGACATTGCACCTGTTGAGTTAGAAGAAATTGATGTTACTATTAAACTTTCTAATAGAGATACTATTTCACCAATGGGAATTGTTAGAGATGTTGAAGTCTTGTGTGGGAAAACTAAATAACCTGCTGATTTTCTTGTTCTTGGTTCCCCACAAGATAGTTTTTGTCCCATTATATTTGGTAGACCCTTCTTAAATACTGTTAATGCTACCATAGATTGCACAAGGGATGTTGTTACTGTCGGCTTAGATGATATGACTCGTGAGTTTAATTTCTCTAAATTTAGTAAACAACACCGTGAAGAAGAATTACCTAGTAAGGATGAAATTATTGGTCTTGCTTCTATTGCCGTACCTCCTAGTGATCCTTTAGAACAATATTTGCTAGACCATGAGAATGATATGTTTATGAATGAAAGAAGGGAAATAGATGAAGTATTCTTTAAACAGGAACCTATTCTGAAACACAATTTGCATGTTGAAGTCCTAGGGGATCCCCCTCCACCTAAGGGCGATCCCGAGTTTGAGCTTAAACCGTTGCCTGATAATCTTAAATATGCTTATCTTGATAAAAGAAGATATGTCCTGTTATTATTAGTGCTAACCTTTCAGAGCATGAAGAAGAAAGATTATTGAAAACTCTGAAGAAGCACCGTGCTGCTATTGGATATACTCTTGATGATCTTAAGGGCATTAGTCCCACTCTATGTCAACATAAAATAAATTTGGAAGCAGATGCCAAACCAGTTCGTGATCCTCAACGACGTCTGAATCCTAAAATGAAAGAAGTGGTAAGAAAAAAATACTAAAGCTTCTGGAGGCAGGTATAATTTACCCCGTTGCTGATAGTCAGTGGGTAAGTCTTGTTCATTGTGTCCCTAAGAAGGAAGGTATTACTGTTGTTCCTAATGATAAAGATGAATTGATTCCACAAAGAATTATTACAGGTTATAGGATGGTAATTGATTTCTGCAAATTAAATAAGGCTACTAAGAAAGATCATTACCCCTTACCTTTTATCGATAAAATGCTAGAAAGATTATGCAAACATACACATTACTGCTTTCTAGATGGTTATTCTGGTTTCTCTCAAATACCTGTGTCGGCTAAAGATCAATCAAAGACTACTTTTACATGCCCTTTTGGTACTTTTGCTTATAGACGTATGCCTTTTGGTTTATGTAATGCACCTGCTACCTTTCAAAGATGCATGATGGCTATATTCTCTGACTTTTGTGAAAAGATTTGTGAGGTTTTCATGGACGACTTTTCCGTCTATGGATCTTCTTTTGATGATTGCTTGAGCAATCTTGATCGAGTTTTGCAGAGATTTGAAGAAACTAATCTTGTCTTGAATTGGGAAAAGTGCCACTTTATGGTTAATGAGGGTATTGTCTTGGGGCTTAAAGTTTCTAAAAGAGGTATTGAAGTTGATAAAGCCAAGGTTGATGGTATTGAAAAGATGCCATGTCCCAAGGACATCAAAGGTATAAGAAGTTTCCTTGGTCACGCCGGATTTTATAGGAGGTTCATTAAGGACTTCTCAAAAATTTCTTGGCCTCTGACTAATTTATTACAAAAAGATATACCATTTGTCTTTGATGATGATTGTGTAGAAGCATTTAAAATACTTAAGAAAGCATTAGTCTCTGCACCTATTGTTCAGCCACCTGATTGGAATTTACCCTTTGAAATTATGTGTGATGCTAGCAATTATGTTGTAGGTGCTGTTTTAGGGCAAAGAGTTGATAAGAAATTAAATGTTATCCATTATGCTAGTAAGACCCTAGACAATGCTCAAAGAAATTATGCTACTACTGAAAAAGAACTTTTAGCGGTTGTATTTGCTTGTGATAAGTTCAGACCTTATATTGTTGATTCTAAAGTAACTATCCACACCGATCATGCTTCTATTAAATATCTTATGGAGAAGAAAGATGCTAAACCTAGACTTATTAGATGGGTTCTCTTGCTACAAGAATTTGATTTACATATTGTTGATAGAAGAGGAGCTGAGAACCCCGTTGCAGACAACTTATCTAGGTTAGAGAATGTTCTTGATGACCCACTACCTATTGATGATAGCTTTCTTGATGAACAATTAAATGTCATAAGTACTTCTTGTAGTACCCCTTGGTATGCTGATTATGCTAATTTCATAGTTGCTAAATTTATACCACCTAGCTTCACATACCAATAAAAGAAAAAGTTCTTTTATGATTTGAGACATTACTTTTGGGATGACCCACATCTTTATAAAGAAGGAGTAGATGGTGTTATTAGACGTTGTGTACCTGAGCATGAATAGGAACAGATCCTACGCAAGTGCCACTCCGAAATTTATGGAGGACACCACGCGGGAGATAGAACTGCACATAAGGTATTGCAATCCGGTTTTTATTGGCCTACTCTCTTCAAGGATGCTCGTAAGTTTGTCCTATCTTGTGATGAATGTCAAAAAATTGGTAATATTAGTAGACATCAAGAAATGCCTATGAATTATTCACTTGTTATTGAACCGTTTGATGTTTGGGGCTTTGATTATATGGGACCTTTTTCTGCCTCTAATGGATATACACATATTTTAGTTGCTGTTGATTACGTTACTAAGTGGGTAGAAGCTATTCCAACTAGTAGTGCTGATCATAACACTTCTATTAAAATGCTTAAAGAAGTTATTTTTCCAAGGTTTGGAGTCCCTAGATATTTAATGATTGATGGTGGTTCACATTTTATTCATGGTGCTTTCCGTAAAATGCTTACTAAATATGACGTCAATCATAGAATTGCATCTCTATATCACCCACAGTCTAGTGGTCAAGTAGAATTGAGTAATAGAGAACTCAAATTAATTTTGCAAAAGACTGTCAATAGGTCTAGAAAGAATTGGTCCAAGAAACTTGATGATGCATTATGGGCCTATAGAACTGCATATAAAAATCCTATGGGTATGTCTCCGTATAAAATGGTATATGGAAAATCATGTCACTTACCTCTCGAACTAGAACATAAGGCATATTGGGCTATTAAAGAGCTCAACTATGATTTCAAACTTGCCGGTGAGAAGAGGTTATTTGATATTAGCTCACTTGATGAATGGAGAACCCAGGCTTATGAAAATGCCAAGTTGTTTAAAGAAAAGGTTAAAAGATGGCATGCCAAAAGGATGCAAAAGCGTGAGTTTAATGTAGGTGATTATGTATTGCTATACAACTCTCGTTTAAGATTTTTTGCAGGAAAACTTCTCTCTAAATGGGAAGGCCCCTATGTTATTGAGGAGGTCTATCGTTCCGGTGCCATAAAAATCAACAACTTCGAAGGCACAAATCCGAAGGTGGTAAACGGTCAGAGAATTAAACATTATATCTCAGGTAATCCCATAAATGTTGAAACCAATATTATTGAAACCGTAACCCCGGAGGAATACATAAGGGACACTTTCCAGAACGTTTAGGACTCCGAAAAGGAATAGGTATGTGGTACGGTAAGTAAACCGATTCCAAAACAGTTTTTAAGGCAATATTTCTCCGTTTTGGAATATTTAGAAAAATAGAAAATTAAGTAGCAGTCCGGGAAGGACACGAGGGCCCCACGAGGGTGGAGGGCGCGCCCCCCTACCTCGTGAGCACCTCGTGTGCCTTCCGGACTCCGTTTTCTTGCACGATACGTATTTTGGTCGGTAAAAAATCACTATATATTCTCCCGAAGGTTTTGACTCCCGTATCACGGAAATATCCTCTGTTCTTGTTTTGGGATGTTCTCTGTCAGGGTTGTCAAGGCCAGGCATCATGGCGTCCCCGTCCTCCAACAACAGTGACAAAGATGCTTGGCTAATGAAGATAGAGCTGAAGAGGGAAGAACCCATGGAGATCAACAAGGATGAAGGGATCAAGAAGGCCACGGAGAACCAAGCTCCGGCAATAGAATACATTCTTCAACTTGATCACAACCTTCTTACCCCAACTGAGATCGAAGCTTTCCAGATGATTGAGTTAACTCATATTCAAAACAAGTATCTCACAAGTGAAAATATTTTGTTGAAGGAGCATATCTTTGTACTCAAGGGCATTATTCGCAAGCTAGAGGACCTCTTACGCTCGATGTGCGACTATCCAACACCTCCACCTTCTTCACCAACCAAGGAGATATAATAACATGGGTATGGGCACTCCCCTTGGCAACCGCCAAGCTTCGGGGAGGTGCCCCGGTATCGTATCACAATCACAACTCCTATCTTTACCGTTTTCCTTAGTTCGATCATGTTAGTAGTATTTTGATCTAGTAGAATAAAGTTTATGGCATGATCTAGTTTTGAGTTTTGCCTTATGATCTCTCTATGTAATCGAGTCCGTGAGCTATATAATAAAGATTAGTGTTGAGTCAAGGGCTTGATTTTATTGCTATGATCTTGGGTGAATAAAAGAAAAGAGAAAAAGAATAAGAAGAAACAAAAGTTCATATTGATCTTATTGATAGTAACGACTTCACATAGAAAGAGTGTGACGATTAAAAGTTGTTGGGAGTTGGTAGACATAGCTTTGGTCATCGTTGCAATTAATAGGAAGTAATAAGGAAAGAGAGGTTTCACATATAAATATACTATTATTGACATCTTTTATGATTGGGAGCACTCATCAAAATATGACATGTTAAAGAGTTGATGTTGGACAAGGAAGACAACGTAATGGGTTATGTTTCCTTATATCTAAGATAAAGTATGTTGTCATGGATCATCCAACATGTTGAGCTTGCCTTTCCCCCTCATGCTAGCCAAATTCTCAGCACCAAGTAGAGATACTACTTGTGCTTCCAAATACCCTTAAACCAGTTTTGCCATGAGAGTCCACCATATCTACCTATGGATTGAATAAGATCCTTCAAGTAAGTTGTCATCGGTGCAAAGCAATAAAAAATGCTCTAAATATGTATGATTAGTGTGGGAGAAATAAGCTTTATACAATCTTGTGATGTGGAAGTAATAAAAGCGACGGACTGCATAATGAAGGTTCATATCACAAGGGGCAATATAAAGTGACGCTCTTTCGCATTAAGATTTTGTGCATCCAACCATAAAAGCGCATGGCAACCTTTGCTTCCCTCTGTGAAGCGCCTATCTTTTATTATTATCTTCTACCTTATGCAAGAGTCATGGTGATCTTCACATTTCCTTTTTACATTTTATCCTTTGGCAAGCACAGTGTGTTGGAAAGATCCTGATAGATATATCTAATTGGATGTAGGGGGGCATGAGTTACTATTGTTGACATTACCCTTGAGGTAAAAGGTTGTGGGGCGAAACTATAAGTCCCTATCTTTCTCTGTGTCCGATTAAAACTCCGTAACCACAAGTATTGCGTGAGTGTTAGCAATTATGAAGGACTAGATGATAGTTGAGTATGTGGACTTGCTTTTTAGCTCTGACATAGACTCTTTCTGATGTTATGATAAATTGCAATTGCTTCAATGACTGAGGTCATAGTTTGTTGGTTCTTAATAAGGTTTCTGATTCATACTTTTGCATTGTGAATAGATCATCACTTGAACATAAGTAATCATATGACAATATCTATATGTGTTGCTATTATGAGAATAATCATGATACCTTCATGTCCGTATTTTATTTTTATCGACGCCTCTACCTCTAAACATGGGGACATATTTATTGCTATCGGCTTTCGCTTGAGGACAAGCGAGGTCTAAGCTTGGGGGAGTTGATACGCCATTTTGCATCATGCTTTTATATCGATATTTATTGCATTATGGGCTGTTATTTCACATTATGTAACAATACTTATGGCTATTCTCTCTTATTTTACAAGGTTTACATAAGGAGGGAGAATGCCGGCAGTTGGAATTCTGGGCTGGAAAAGGAGCAAATATTAGAGACCTATTCTGCACAACTCCAAAAGTCCTGAAACTCCACGGAATACCTTATAATAAATAATGAAAAATCCTCGCCAAAGATGAAGACCAGGGGGCCACACCCTATCCACGAGGGTGGGGGGCGCCCCCCCTAGGGCGCGCCCCTACCTTGTGGGCCCCCTGGTGGCTCTCCGGTGACCATCTTCTTCTATATGAAGTCTTTCGTCGAGAAAAAAATCAGAAGCAACCTTTCGGGACGAAACTCCGCCGCCACGAGGCGGAACCTTGGCGAAACCAATCTAGGGCTCCGGCAGAGTTGTTCTGCCAGGGAAACTTCCCTCTCGGAGGGGGAAATCATCGCCATCGTCATCACCAACGCTCCTCTCATCGGGAGAGGGCAATCTCCATCAACATCTTCATCAGCACCATCTCATCTCAAAACCCTAGTTTATCTCTTGTATCCAATTCTTGTCTCCAAGTCCGGGATTGGTGCTAGTAGGTTGCTAGTAGTGTTAATTACTCCTTGTAGTTGATGCTAGTTGGTTTAATTGGTGGAAGATCATATGTTCAGATCCTTTATGCATATTATTACCCCTCTGATTTTGAACATGAATATGCTTTGTGAGTAGTTACGTTTGTTCCTGAGGACAAGGGAGAAGTCTTGCTATTAGTAGTCATGTGAATTTGGTATTCGTTCGATATTTTGATGAGATGTATGTTGTCTAGCCTCTAGTGGTGTTATGTGAACGTCGACTACATAACACTTCACCATTATTTGGGCCTAGAGGAAGGCATTGGGAAGTAATAAGTAGATGATGGGTTGCTAGAGTGACAGAAGCTTAAACCCTAGTTTATGCGTTGCTTCGTAAGGGGCTGATTTGGATCCATATGTTTCATGCTATGGTTAGGTTTACCTTAATACTTTTGTTGTAGTTGCGGATGCTTGCAATAGAGGTTAATCATAAGTGGGATGCTTGTTCAAGTAAGAACAACACCCAAGCACCGGTCCACCCACATGTCAAATTATCAAAGTACCGAACGCGAATCATATGAACGTGATGAAAACTAGCTTGACGATATTCCCATGTGTCCTCGGGAGCGCTTTTCCTTATATAAGAGTTTGTCCAGGCTTGTCCTTTGCTAAAAAAAGGATTGGGCCACCTTGCTGCACTTTATTTACTTTTGTTACTTGTTGCTCGTTACAACTTATCTTATCACAAAACTATCTGTTACTGCTTATTTTAGTACTTGCAGAGAATACTTTGCCGAAAACCGCTTATCATTTCCTTCTGCTCCTCGTTGGGTTCGACACTTTTACTTATTGAAAGGACTACGATAGATCCCCTATACTTGTGGGTCATCAATATGATTTACTACTTCTCTGAAAATATTTCCCTGCTCATAAGAAACAAGCTGCTTTAAGGGAAATATTTAATTTTGTGCAAATTGAAGAAGAGAGTCTCCCACAAGCTTGGGGAGGCTTCTCCGATTACTCGTGCTTTGCCTGATCATCCTCTCAAGAAAAATGAAATACTTGATATCTTTTATAATGGACTAACCGATGCTTCTAGAAACCACCTGGATATTTGTGCTGGTTGTGTTTTCAGGGAGAGAACTGTTGAGCAAGCTGAATTGCTATTGAATAATATATTGAGTAATGATAATGGTTGGACGCTTCCTGAACCAAATCCGAAGCCAACTCTGAAGAAGAGGGGTATTCTATTTCTCAGTCCTGAAGATATGCAAGAGGCAAAGAAATCTATGAAAGAAAAAGGTATTAAAGTTGAAGATGTTAAGAATCTACCGCCCATTGAAGAAATACACGGTCTTGATAACCCGACACAGGTAGTAGAGGTAAACTCTCTCCGTAGATTTGATGAAGGTGATATTCCTCATAATAAGTCTGTTAGTCAATGCTTGGATGAGTTTGATAATTTTATTGTTAAACAAGAAAATTTCAATGCTTATGTTAGTAGACAATTGAAACGTAATGCTTACATGCTTGACCACTTGGGTGATTATATGAGTAGAACTATTAATGATCTTAAGCTTATTAATTAGTAAACATGCTTCCATGGTTACAACTCAAGTAGAACAAGTACTTAAGGCACGAGATGATTTGCTTAATGAGTTGAATAGTAAGAATAATGATAATGCCATTAGGGTTATGACTAGAGGTGGTAAGATGACCCGGGAACCTTTGTATCTTGAAGGCCATCCTAAGAGAATTGAGCAAGATTCTCAGAGAATTAATACTGATGCATCTAGTCCTAGTAAGAAAAAGAAAAAGAAAACTAATAGGACCTTGCATGCTAGTGAACCTACTATAGACACACCTGAGAATCCCAATAGTATTTCTAATTTTGATGCTAAGTGTCGGTGTCAAAGCCGGCGGATCTCGGGTAGGGGGTCCCGGACTGTGCGTCTAGGCGGATGGTAACAGGAGGCAGGGGACACGAAGTTTTACCCAGGTTTGGGCCCTCTTGATGGAGGTAAAACCCTACGTCCTGCTTGATTAATATTGATGATATGGGTAATACAAGAGTAGATCTACCATGAGATCAGAGAGGCTAAACCCTAGAAGCTAGCCTATGGTATGATTGTCTGTTGTCCTACGGACTAAAACCCTCCGGTTTATATAGACACCGGAGAGGGCTAGGGTTACACAAGGTTGGTTACAAAGAAGGATATATGCATATCCGTATTGCCTGGCTTGCCTTCCACGCCAAGTAGAGTCCCATCTTGACACGAGACAAAGTCTTCAATCTTGTATCTTCATAGTCTAACAGTCCGGCCAAAGAATATAGTCCGGCTGTCCGGAGACCCCCTAATCCAAGACTCCCTCAGTAGCCCCTGAACCAGGCTTCAATGACGATGAGTCCGGCGCGCAGTATTGTCTTCGGCATTGCAAGGCGGGTTCCTCCTCCATATACATCACGGAAGAATTTGAATACAAGGATAGTGTCCAACCCTGCAAAATTACTTCCACATACCACCGTAGAGAGAATAATATTTACACAAATCTAATTTGCTGACTTGTTTTAGCAACACGACCTTATGCCATGGCCCGGTGATTATTCGAACCGTTTCCTTTAACTAGCCCCACACATAAAGCGAGGCAGTTTTTTGACACGTGTTGTCAAAGCAGAGATCGTGTCCCCTTATCACGGGATTCTCATCAATACGGGCGTGGGTAACCCAACCGCGCCATCGATTCCGGCGCTTGGTGGATAAGCGAGTTTTACCAGGCTAGTGGGGGTGCATAGTTTTGGCCGCCCATATAAAGGGATAAAGATTCCCCTTTTCATCCACGCCTTCTTCCTCCTTTGCTCATCCATTTTCGCACACTCGAGCTCCAGCGCCCAAGTCCGCATTTCCCACCTCGACCTTCTCCAACCATGTCCAGAGCGGGAGGCAGGTGGATGGTCTCCTCCGTCACGGAGGGACACATCAAGAAGTTGAGGAGAGCTGGATACCTGCCCAACGACATCGCGCACCGGCTCCCAGATGAGGGGCAGCTCATCCCCACCCCCAGGCCCCATGAGAGGTTAGTGTTCCTTACCCACTTCCTCCGTGGACTGGGATTCCCTCTCCACCCATTCGTCTGGGGGCTCATGTTCTACTACGGCCTGGATTTCCACGATCTGGCCCCGAACTTCATCCTCAACATCTCGGCGTTTATCGTCGTTTGCGAGGCCTTCCTCCGCATCAAGCCCCACTTCGGCTTATGGCTGAAGACATTCAACGTCAAGCCGAAGGTAGTGAGCGGCCGCCAGGCGGAGTGTGGAGGTGCCATGGTGGGCAAGATGCCCAAAGTCACATGGCTCGAGGGCTCCTTCGTGGAGACCATAAAGGGGTGGCAATCGGGGTGGTTCTACATCACCGAGCCGCGTGACCCTAAATGGGCAGTGGCCCCCGAGTTCCGATCTGGCTTCCCCACGCGGCTCACCTCCTCGCAAGAGAAGGGCCTGTCCTGGGGTAGTTCGAGAGAGCTGACTGGACTCCAAACATGTATTCAAAACATGGTGAACAAGAAGCTCAAACTCGTCAACATAGTCCAGGTCATGCTCATCCGCCGGATCCTCCCGTGCCAACAACGGGCTTTCAACTTGTGGGAGTTCGACCCAGCCCAGCACCGAACTCTGAATAGGCTCTTCGACACAACTCACGAAGAAGCCTGGAAGGTGCTATTCAAGAGTGCCGAGGTTCCCCCTCCCACTATCGAGGACCGCGGATTCTTCGCGAAGCACCAAGCCAGTGTGGTAAGCTGTTTTACCTCTCACAGGATACTTGTTTTTCATAGTTTGACTCTATGCGGGATCTAAGCTCCCATACCTTTGACATGACTAGTAGGAGACGGCTGGACAGATCGACTGTCCGGCTCCTTTGCCCGAAGGCCCAGAAGACGCTCTCCTGGCGAAGATGCTGACTCCGGCTCCTTACACGGTGCCGGAGAAGACCAAGAAGGCCAAGGGAACCTGGAAGAGTTCCCGACGCCAGGCGTCATCGGACTCACCATCCGATGACTCTACGGCACACTCCTCCCCCGAAGACGAGGAGGAAGAAGAAGATGCTCCCCCTCCAGGCGGGGGAGACAAGAAAAGGAAGGCCGCCCCAACTGGGGGGGGGGGGCGAAGGGTCCAAGAAGGGAAGGACTCTCCTTCCGGACAGTTCCACCGCCGCCGCCGAAGGCGAAGACGAGTGGTTGCCCAGGGCCAAGCCCCTGGGGAGGTCGTAAGTATTCGGATACCAGAGTAACTCATAGCATTCCTTTGTCGCACTGCTTTCCCTAATGCCGAATATGATTATGCAGGCCGCCAAGAGCCCGTATCAATGTATTGTCGGACGGCTCCCTGGGCTTGTCGGATATGGATAGCGATCCACTTCCGACCGCCACCTCCCCTTGCCCTGCAGAGGACACCGAGGTACTATCTCAAGAGGCACCGGGTCGAGGGGAGACAGTCCCGGAGGCGCCTCAAGGCGACCTTCCGGACTCCGGGAGCAGAGAGGACAAGGCCCCTGAGGGCTCCGAGTTCGGCCCTCAGCCGAACACCGCGCCGGAACCTCCAGTGGTTCCGGACTCGGGCAGACGGCCTCCTTCCAAGAGGGGCGAGATGCCTGTGCCGGTGACCTCTGTCCATCCAGAGGCGCCGGACAATCTGCTGGGAGCGCTTCGTAGCGCTTCCATCGACGAGGAGCACCGTACTATTATGAGTGCGGTGGTCCAGAAGGTTCAGTCCGCCAAGAGCGGATTGACTGAAGCCTGTGCCAGCCTTCTAACAAGCTTTGAGGTAAGTGTTTAAAATATAGGAAAAATATTACCGCATAGACAGTAGCCCCTGATGTTCTGTTCGGTGTTCACAAAGAAAAGCCGAACAGAGGATCAAACAACATCGCAGGAGTCTAATATAAGTATGTTAATACGCATGTGCAGGCTTTGCTGCTGGCATCTGCCGCACTGACTGCGGAGGTCGCCGCACTGAAGTAGGACCTTAAAGTGTCCAAGGATGAGCTCGGCCTTGCCAAGAGGCAGCTTGAGGAGAACAAAGGTAAGTAATACCTAGTTTATGGATATGTATAAAAAGAATGCGATTGCAAAATGACAGGATCATCATGAATTTGCCAGGGGCCACGACTGAAGTGGCGACCCTAAAGCAAGCGCTGTCCGAGGCCAAAGATAAAGCAGCCAAGGAGCGCACCGAGCGGGAAAGGCAAGAGGCTCGGGTGGGCGAGGTGCAGCAAGAGCTCCAGGCACTCGTGACGAAGCACGAGGCGTTGGAGCTTGACTCGAAGACGCGAGAGTCTGAGCTTGCCGCGGCCCTCGAGAGCGCGAAAAGTGCCAAGGCCGAAGCCCAAAAGGCCCTCCAGGAGATTGACACGATAGAAAATAGCGGCGGGTAAGGCATTCTATATGCAAAGCAAGCATGTGAAAGTAAATTACCTATTACTTACCCGAATCCGGAGCTCTCCAGGAGCATTCGCAGATTTGCCCCGCAGCGTGTCGAATGCCGCATAGTTTTACCAGGCCGAGGAGGGAAGCTCAACGAAGAAGCTGTTCTGGTCTCAGTATACTGGGACCGAACACCCGGTGCCTATGAGCGACCAGCTGAAGCAGCTGGTCGAGCTACACAAAGCGGCCGAACAGGCCATGAAGGGCTTTATAGTCCGGCTGTGGCCTGGCGACACCCTTCCGAACAGCTACTTCGGCCTGGTGAGGCGGCTTGTGGACGCCTGCCCACGGATGGAGGTCGTCAAGCGGTCTGTCTGCATCGAAGGTGCACGCCGGGCTTTCGCCCGCGTGAAGGTGCAATGGGCCAAGCTAGACGCCGTGAAACTGATCAAGGAGGGACCGCCGCAGGGCAAGGAGCATTGCACCCTCGAAATTTATTATGAGGGTGTCCTGAAGGGTGCCCGTCTTGTAGCGGACGAATGTTCAAAGGATGTAATATTTGAGTAAACTTGCTCGTGTGATCCTGTATGATGAAAATTTGTTTCATATGCGCTATGCAACGCTTGTTTGAATTTAAAATATTACCTTCTGTTTGGCTGTTTATCCAATCTGAGATATGGCTAGTCCTCGGCTTCTGCCCCCATGCCACGAGTGCTGGGGTGTTCGGGATAAACCTGAGCACTCTTGTTCCCATTTTTGGGTCCTTCGAGGGAGGTGCTCAGCACAACGAACAAGGCAACCGGACTAATAATGCTTTATCACTCTCACTTAGCCATAGAATTCTATAATTTTAAATTTTGGCGAAGCCCCTGGTATTCGGAAGGCCTAATTCGGGGCGCGATACATGCCTTTAAGCCGGACAGGACCGGCTCCTCGCTCTAAGCAACATAAGTGTTTAGGGACTCGAAACCTCGCCGAACAGCGACCAGTCTCTTGCCATATCATGACAGTCAGTTTTAGCTTTCTCTACTGAGGTGCTTAGCCCAGCAGAACCGGGGAACAATCGCAGTAGTTCTCCTAGCGCTACCTTAGCCGATAGAGCGGAACGTAAGGTACCAAAACATAGGAGCCGGGCAAACCCAACATTTGACCAAAGACATGATTCGGAGCTGATGCATATAATGCTATAAGTAGGACTATGTCCCTTCCAAAGAGGTGCGTTAAAGCAGAGTGATACACATAGTGCGATAAGAAAAAAGTAGGACTATGTCCCTTCCAAGGGCAAGCTGAGGAATAGTATTAAAGCAAATATTTCACTCGTTATCGTAATCCACCTGGGAGTTCCGTGGTGTGACGTAGCTTTCTGCCTCTCTTGGTTGCTGCATCATGTGTTCGGCAATCATGCTGCCGGACAAGGTTTCCAGAGATTAAAGTCCTGAAAGATAAAAATAACAAAGCGGGAAGCCCCTAGTGCGGTTTAGGCCGCGTCTTGGAGCATGCCGTAGTCGTGCCCCCCTCCCCACCTGTGCCATGGTATTTTTAATGCGTAATTATGTACGCGTGGCATGAATTTCGCCGTTTGGCTTGGGCCGGGGTGGGGGCCGAATTGCTACGTGATCTCAGACCGTGCTAGGCGGTCTAGTTGCCGATTACTCCGAGCGCGTTTGAAGGTGTCCGGGTCTTGAAACGCCGAACTGGTGGATTGCCTTGAGAGGCTGCTTTGCGCTTTTGCTGCGAGGGCCGCAGTGTGCTCCTCCGTGCGGAGAGAGCGCTCTGTGTTTCCGTTAACTGTGATGACCCGCCGGGGTCCTGGCATCTTGAGCTTGAGGTATGCATAATGCGGTACCGCATTGAATCTCGCAAATGCGGTTCGCCCGAGCAGTGCATGATAGCCACTGCGGAACGGGACTATATCGAAGATTAATTCTTCGCTTCGGAAGTTATCCGGGGATCTGAAGACCACTTCCAGTGTAATTGATCCTGCGCAATGGGCCTCTACACCTGGAATGACGCCTTTAAAGGTCGTTTTTGTGGGTTTGATCCTTGAGGGGTCTATACCCATTTTGCGCACTGTGTCCTGGTAAAGCAGGTTCAGGCTGCTGTCGCCGTCCATAAGGACTCGAGTGAGGTGAAATCCGTCAATGATTGGGTCTAAGACCAGTGCGGCGAATCCGCCGTGACGGATACTAGTGGGGTGGTCCCTGCGATCGAAGGTGATCGGGCAGGAGGACCATGGGTTGAACTTTGGGGCAGCTGGCTCCAACGCATATACGTCCCTGAGCGCACGCTTCCGCTCCCTCTTGGGGATGTGGGTTGCGTATATCATGTTCACCGTCCGCACTTGTGGGGGGAACCTCTTCTGTCCTCCGGTGTTCGGCTGCCGGGGCTCCTCTTCGTCATCGCTGTGTGACCCCTTATCTTTGTCTTCGGCAATTAACTTGCCGGCCTGCTTGAACACCCAGCATTCCCTGTTGGTGTGGTTGGCTGGCTTGTCAGGGGTACCGTGTATTTGACACGAGCGATTGAGTATACGGTCCAAACTGGACGGGCCCGGAGTACTTCTTTTAAATGGTTTTTTCCGCTGACCGGGTTTAGAGCCTTTGAATCCGGCATTGACTGCCGTATCCTCAGTATTATCGCTGTTAATGCGGCGTTTATGTTTTTTGCGATGTGACCTGCTATTGCCGTCCTTGGTATCTGAAGTACCATGGTTTTTTGATATGTTATTACTGTGAGCCAGCCAGTTGTCTTCTCCTGCACAAAAGCGGGTCATGAGTGTCTTGAGGGCTGCCATAGATTTCGGCTTTTCCTGTCCAAGGTGCCGGGCAAGCCACTCGTCGCGGATGTTATGCTTGAAAGCTGCTAGGGCCTCTGCATCCGGACAGTCGACGATTTGATTTTTCTTTGTTAGGAACCGTGTCCAGAATTGCCTGGCCGATTCTTCTGGCTGCTGAATTATGTGGCTCAAGTCATCGGCGTCTGGTGGTCGCACATAAGTGCCCTGAAAGTTGTCGAGGAATGCGGCTTCCAGATCTTCCCAATAGCTAATGGACTCTGCTGGCAAGCTATTAAGCCAATGCCGCGTTGGACCTTTGAGCTTTAGTGGGAGGTATTTGATAGCGTGTAAGTCATCGCCGCGGGCCATGTGGATGTGGAGGAGGAAATCCTCGATCCATACCGCAGGATCTGTTGTGCCGTCGTATGATTCAATATTTACGGGTTTGAAACCCTCTAGGATTTGATGATCCATTACTTCATTTGTGAAGCATAGGGGGTGTGCGGCGCCTATGTATTGGGCTATATCACGACGCATCTCGAACGGGTCTTTGCCCGCTGTGTTCGGCCCGGCCGGATTGACTTTTACTGTATCCAGCGTGACGTTTATCGTCTCGCATAGTGGCGCGCCCTCGTGATCCGTAGATCGATCTTGCATGTTTTGTTTTGTCCTCCAATACGTCTCGTAGGTCAGGCGTATTTCCCCATGCCTTTTTGTTTGAATGGCGTCGGGGTGCAGGCTGAGTTTTTGGCTGGAATGCCTCTCTATCGCGGCCGCGAGGTGGCCGATCAGCCGCATCATACGCTTCTTCCTCGAGTTGGGGTAGCAACCTGCATTTTGGGTAACTCTTGGAGGGGCGCTCGGGTTTATATTCCTCGGCCGCGAGGACTTCAGTCCATCTGTCAGCTAGCAGATCTTGATCAGCTTGAAGCTGTTGCTGCTTTTTCTTAAGGCTATTTGTCGTGGCTATAAGCCGGCGCTTGAAGCGCTCTTGTTCGACGGGATCCTCTGGCACGGTGAATTCATCATCGCCGAGGCTTTGCCTCGTCTTCGGAGGGGGGCATGTAATTATCATCCTCCGCTTCTCCATCTGCCCATCTCTCAGGAGGGCTGGCTCCTCCATCCTCCTGCTCTAAATCTTGCTGGAGGGGATTGTTGTTGTCTTCGGCACTATCTGGAGTGTTATTATCTCCTGTGCCGGTATCACCACTTTTGCTTTGGCTGGACTTAGAGCGGCGCTGCTGACGTTGGCGCTTGGGTTGCTTCTTGGAGGGGTCATCCTCCGTTGTCTCGTCGCCATTGCCTTCTTTGGGTGTGTCCACCATGTATATATCGTATGATGAGGTGGCTGTCCAGTGCCCTGTGGGCAGTGGTTCATCTTTGTCTCCCGCGTCGTCGTCCATACCGTCGATGTCTTCGGAGTCAAAGTCGAGCATGTCAGTTAAGTCATCGACAGTGGCTACTAAGTGGGTGTTGGGCGGGCCGCGAATTTCTTCGTCGTCCGCATCCCAATCCTGCCGGACATAGTTCGGCCAGGATCCTCCTGACAAGGAGAGAGACCTTAACGAGTTCAGTATGTCACCAAAGGGCGAGTGCTGAAAAATATCCACAGAGGTAAACTCCATGATCGAAGCCCAATCGGATTTGCTAGGAACGGGCGTAGGCGGTTCGGAGTCTGTGGCCGGAGAGAGATCCGGAAGTTTGTCAACACGGCTCTCATGCATAGCAAGGTCGATGTTCGGCCCGATCGCCGATGAGGGTAAGGCCTCCGTGGCAGGGTCCATCCACCCGTCCATGGGCGGCGCAACTGGCTCCAAATTGAGGGTCGGAGCGGCTTCCGGTGCAATCTCCTGAACATCGTCTGATGGTAGAGCTAAATCATACTCATCATGACCACGTGATGCACAAGGCAGAGGCTCGAATCCATCGAAGATCAAGTCTCCGCGGATATCGGCCGTGTAGTTTAAGCTTCCAAACCTGACCTGATGGCCAGGGGCGTAGCTTTCAATCTGCTCCAGGTGGCCAAGCGAATTGGCCCGCAGTGCAAAGCCACCGAATACAAAAATCTGTCCGGGGAAAAAATTCTCACCCTGGACTACATCGCTATCGATGATCATAGGAGCCATCAAGCCTAACGGCGACGACACAGAGGAACTCTCAATGAAAGCACCAATGTCGGTGTCAAAACCGGCGGATCTCGGGTAGGGGGTCCCGAACTGTGCGTCTAGGCGGATGGTAACAGGAGGCAGGGGACACGAAGTTTTACCCATGTTCGGGCCCTCTTGATGGAGGTAAAACCCTACGTCCTGCTTGATTAATATTGATGATATGGGTAATACAAGAGTAGATCTACCACGAGATCAGAGAGGCTAAACCCTAGAAGCTAGCCTATGGTATGATTGTCTGTTGTCCTACGGACTAAAACCCTCCGGTTTATATAGACACCGGAGAGGGCTAGGGTTACACAAGGTCGGTTACAAAGGAGGAGATATGCATATTCGTATTGCCTAGCTTGCCTTCCACGCCAAGTAGAGTCCCATCCGGACACGAGACGAAGTCTTCAATCTTGTATCTTCATAGTCTAATAGTCCGGCCAAAGAATATAGTCCGGCTGTCCAGAGACCCCCTAATCCAGGACTCCCTCACTAAGACACAATCTGGTAATGAACATGAACCTAGTGCTAATGTTAATGATGATGTTCATGTTCATGCTCATGTTGGGAAGTAGCATGCAATTTCAAAAAAAATCCTATGATCACGCAAGATCTATCTAGGAGATGCATAGCAACGAGAGGGGGAGAGTGTATCCACGTACCCTCGTAGACCAAAAGCGGAAGCGTTAGTTTAACGCGGTTGATGTAGTCGAACGTCTTCTTGATTCAACCGATCAAGTACCGAACGTACGACACCTCTGAGTTCAGCACACGTTCAGATCGATACTGCCCCTCGAACTCTTGATCCAGCAAAGTGTTGAGGGAGAGTTTCGTCAGCATGACGGTGTGGTGACGGTGATGGTGATGTGATCTGCGCAGGGCTTCGCCTAAGCACTACGACAATATGACCGGAGGAGTAAACGGTGGAGGGGGCACCGTACACGGCTAAAAAATAATTGATGTGCTTTGGGGTGCCCCTTCCCCCATATATAAAGGAGGAGAGGGGAGGAGGCCGGCCCTAGGGGGCGCGCCAAGTGGGGGAAACCCACTAGGACTCCTAGTCCTAGTTGCCCCCTTCCTTCTTTCGGAGGAGGAAAGGGGAAATGAGAGGGAGAGGGAGAAGGAAAGGGGGTCGCACCCCCTCCCTTGTACAATTTGGACTCCCCATGGGGGGCACCCCTTGTGGGCTGCCCTTTCTCTCCCCTATGGCCCATGTGGCCAATTACTTTCCCCTGGGGGTTTCAGTAACCCCTCGGTACTCCGATAAATATCCAAAACACTCTGAAACCATTCTAGTGTCCGAATACTATCGTCCAATATATCAATCTTTACCTCTCGACCATTTCGAGACTCCTCGTCATGTCCGTGATCTCATCTGGGACTCCGAACAATCTTCGGTCACCAAAACACATAACTCATAATACAAATCGTCATCGAACATTAAGCGTGCGGACCCTACAGGTTCGAGAACTATGTAGACATGACCAAGACACATCTCTGATCAATAACCAATAGCGGAACCTAGATGCTCATATTGGTTCCTACATATTCTATGAAGATATTTATCGGTCAAACCGCAATGACAACATACGTCATTCCCTTTGTCACCGGTATGTTACTTGCCCGAGATTCGATCGTCGGTATCTTTATACCTAGTTCAATCTCATTACCAACAAGTCTCTTTACTCATTCTGTAATGCATCATCCTGCAAAAAACTCATTAGTCACATTGCTTGCAAGGCTTATCGTGATGTGCATTACCGAGAGGGCCCAAAGATACCACTCCGATACTCGGAGTGACAAATCCTAATCTCGATCTATGCCAACCCAACAAACAGCTTCGGAGACACCTGTAGAGCATCTTTATAATCACCCAGTTACGTTGTGACGTTTGATAGCACACAAGGTGTTCCTCTAGTATTCGGGAGTTGCATAATCTCATAGTCAAAGGAATATGTATAAGTCATGAAGAAAGCAATAGCAATAAAACTTAAGGATCATTATGCTAAGCTAACGGGTGGGTCTTGTCGACCATATCATTCTCCTAATGATGTCATCCCATTCATTAAATGACAACACATGTCTATGGTCAGGAAACTTAACCATCTATGATTAACGAGCTAGTCAAGTAGAGGCATACTAGGGACACTTTGTTTAGTCTATGTATTCACACATGTATCAAGTTTCCAATTAATACAATTCTAGCATGAATAATAAACATTTATCATGATATAAGGAAATATAAATAACAACTTTATTATTGCCTCTAGGGCATATTTCCTTCAGCTCAACCTAGTAATGATAATGATCTAGATATTGAACCTGCTGTTGATCTTGATAACCCACAATCAAAGAATCAACGTTATGATAAGAGAGACTTTGTTGCTAGGAAACATGGTAAAGAAAGAGAACCATGGGTTCAGAAACCCATGCCCTTTCCTCCCAAGCCATCCAAGAGAAAATGATGATGAGGATTTTGAGCGCTTTGCTGAAATGATTAGACATATCTTTTTGCGTATGCGTTTGACTGATATGCTTAAAATGCCTCCTATTGCTAAGTATATGAAAGATATTGTTACACTAAAAGAAAGATACCTGAAGCTGAGATTTCCACCATGCTTGCTAATTATACTTTTAAGGGTGGAATACCAAAGAAACTTGGAGATCCAGGAATACCAACTATACCATGCTCCATTAAAAGAAACTATGTTAAAACTGCTTTATGTGATCATGGAGCTGGTGTTAATTAGTGTTATGTCTTTCTCTTTATATCGAAGACTTGAATTGAATAAGTTGACACATACTGAAATTTCTTTGCAAATGGCTGATAAATCAAATACTATACCCATCGGTATTTGTGAGGATGTGCCTGTTGTGGTTGCAAATGTTACTATCTTAACGGTCTTTGTTATTCTTGATATTCCAGAGGACGGCAGTATGTCGATCATCCTTGGTAGACCCTTTTTGAATACCGCAAGGGATGTTATTGATTGCAACAAAGGCAATGTCACTTTTCGTGTTAATGGTAATGTGCATACGGTACACTTTCCGAAGAAACAACCTCAAGTTCATAGTATCAATTCTATCGGCAAAGTTTCAACTATTACTATCGGAAGTTTTGAATTTCCTCTTCCTACTATCAAAAAGAAATATGATATTCTTATTGTTGGGGAAATGAATATCCCTATTGAGGTAACCTAGTGTTATTCGAAAATTCTCCGGTTTCATGTCGTTCGGAAGAAGTTTGTTAATAAGACTTCATCAACCTTGTTAATGGATTCCTTTTGATGAGCATGAGATGGATGAATTTAGAAGGCACAACTCTCTGTACCCACTTTTTACTTTCTATTATTTAGTTTAAATAAAGAAAAATTAGTATTTTATATCAGTTTTCTAAATTATCTATGCAATAAAAAATTGTCTCGAAAATAGAAGTTCCCCAAATGCCCTGAAAAATTAGTATGATTTTTTATATAATGTTTTAGAATTTCCGGCACTAAGAACACACCAGGGGGCCTCACCAACTGGCCACAAGGGTGGAGGGCGCACCCCCTGTCCTTGTGGGCCCCACGTGCCCCCGTCCACTTATTCCAGCACCCATCATCTTTCTCTTCCTCCAGAAAAAATCACTCCATAGCTCAAACTCGTGTTCTTGCTCATCTTGCTGTAATTTTCGATCTCCTTGCTCAAAGCTCCATTGACAAAACTGCTTTGGGGGATTGTTCTTTGGTATGTGACTCCTCCAATGGTCTAATTAGTTTTTGTTCTAGTGCTTTGTTTATTGCAAATTTTGGCTGCCTTGGTGACCCTATTCTTGAGCTTGCATGTCAATTTTATATGGTCCAAAGTAGTTTTGATGCATGATATAACTTCTAGGCACTTGTAGGAGTAGTTGCTATCAATCTTGTGGAGTTTGGTTCACTTTTATTTTGAGTCACTAAAAATTTCAGAAATTTTTCAGAGGAAGAAAAATGTCTAGAAAAATGTACCAAGGTGGTTCTTCTAGGAAGCAAGCACCGAGGCATGCGATACGTGAACTGGACCCTGAACCACCAAGGGAAGCTCAAGTGAAGCCGTGTGAATGGCCATCAGATGAATTTATGGTTCGTGCAGGTTTCAGGGGTGAATTCTATGCGTACATACAAAATGTCGGACAAGTTCTTACAATATTATTACCTCACCGATTCCTTTGTGCGGAGGTTTGAGTTTTCATCTAAGCATAATACTCATACTGTTCTATTTGATCTTTATGATGAATCTTATACCATGGACCTAGAAGATTTTTGTGATGCATGCAAAATTCCATAATGGGGCCTTCTTAGTGAGCCTCACAAATCTAAACATAATGATTTCCTTGCTAGCATCACCGTTGAAGACACTAGAAATATCACACAAGCCTCTATGGGGAGCATTCATTTCCCTGCCATATATTTGTTCGCACACGAACACGTCACCGTGTACCCTCGACGCCGGGGGTGATGCACCGCAGCTCACGTCGAAGGAGACCCACCGGAAGCGCGGTACGCAAGACAATCCGGCGGGCGCTTTTGAGGACCCGAAACCCCACACGCCCGGGAGGGACCCTGTCAGGGCGCGCGGTGGCTATGGGCTGCCCTAGGTCGACCTGATCGCCCCTAGGGCCTCGAGGTTCGCCGCCCTGCAAACGAAGAACGAACTAAGAACGAGGAAGAAGAAGAACAAGGGAGAGAGATAAAGATAAAGGTAAAAAGATGATATATTGATAGATCGATTGTGTGTTGTTCAATCGGCCGTCACCCCTTACATATATATGAGGCGGCTGGACTTCCCGTACAAGAAAAGGACTCAAATCACGTCCAAATCATTAAAAGTTACCCTAACTCGAACTACGAGGGCCGGAACTTCCGGTATGGCCCGGAACTTCCGGGCTAAAATTATATCAAGTAGCCCTCTTGCACTGAATCTGCAGGCCGCATACTACTTCGGATGACGATGGTCCCAAAAGCAAAGTTGTAGATCTTGCAATGGAGAAAAACTCTTCAGTTGATCACTTTTTCATCCGAGGTCATCTTGATGTCGAAATCGGCCCCGCAAATCTGCAGACAATGTTAAAATTCCAGTCTTCGGGGCGCACCGCGTGCAAACTTTCGGTTTAGCCTCGAACCTCCCCGGAAGTTTTGCCCGGAACTTTCGGGGCAAACTTATGTAGCACACCGTTTTGGCTCTAACTTTTGCATATGAACTCCGATTTAGACATTTTTTATATCAAAATCGATTGTATCAACGAGACGAAGACAATCCGTGTAGAAACATTTCTTAGATGAGTCCATCTTGGGGGCGTGATCAGCTGAATAGTGTTCTGAATATAAAATCTGAGTACTTCAAACACAACTTCGGCCTTAGAGATGAGACCGGATGGCTATGGCCCCAAATATGAAAGTTTCTCCTTTTGACGATACGGAACTTTCTCACTTTGAGCACTTCTCCATTTGAGGCCATCTTAATTAAGTTCTTGGCCGTGTCAAAATCTGGTGTCAACACATGCCCCCCTGTTTTTCGGCAAACTTGTGTGCCGAAAAATAACTTGCACGATGATTTTTCTAAGGACGATGTCAACACTCCATCGGCCATTTTGCATGTTCTTAGGACGGTAAGTATATATCGGCCATTGCTTGTTTGAACCTCTTGAGGCAAACTTGGGTGAAAACTTCTCAGCTTCTATAACAATCCGGTGATAAGGTTCCATAGACCAAAACCATCCTTCGAACCATATTGTTCTCACTTGCGCTAGGATTTTGCAGATAATCAAGAATGAACTTTCTCCAATCCTTACTTCGCCTGCATAAAAGTTTCATTAGTGGCCGAAGCGGCGGGCTTCGGTTTGGCCTTACCTATATTGACAAGACCTAGCATCGGCTATTGATAGAAATGTAATACACCATGGTTAACATAGTAGCCGGATGCTTGCTGTGCCAACTCTTTCGAATTCTCATGTCTAGATATATGAACAATTTTAAATCAACCCAAGGTAAATCTTGCATCTAGACATACCAAAAGATAAACTATAAGTGATTCGTCAAAACATTGATAACCCTTGGATATTTGTTGCACTACTAATAACGAATCACCGAAAGCCTCAATATGTATAGCACCTATAGCAAGGAAAAGCTCCAATCCAAATAACAATGCATATTCGGCTTTGATCATTTGTGCATAAATATTTCAAGCGGCATGAGGCTTCACAAAATAGCACCATAAGGAGATATATAAACAACACCAACACCTTGGCCATTGCTACAAATTTAACCATCAATATATAATCTCCATGTTACTAGAGAGATCAAGCTAAAATCAATATTATGCATGATGTCAATATGATGCTCAATAATAAAATCAACCATGATTTGGCCTTACGTAAATTCTGAAAACTAATAAGCCAAAGCACACCCGATCAAAATATAAGTTCACTTTACAGTTTTGGTGAATTGGTCTATGCATAATATCTTCAATGGCATCAATTTGACAACTTCCTTTGCAAGCACTTATCTCAATCTCTACTCAAACTAAGGACGATGTTAGAATACCACACCGGCCATTCTTAGATATATTCTCAGGGCGATAGATAGGTATCGGCCATTACCATGAGGTCCATGTAGAATTCACCCACCAAAGTATGTATAGCTGAAATAAACAAACGAAATAGCAATAAAATATTTCAGCCCTTTTGTATTAGCAACAAAAAAATGTAACTAACCAAATGTATAGTGATTTGGTAATACCCTGTCATGATATAGAAAATTATGTTGCATCCATGGAACAAAATAAATCCATGGAGGGTAATTGATCATACCTATGGATGAATTCCATGGCAAATGCATCAATGGCATGGTTGAAGAAAATGAATGATGTGCTAACCGAAGATTTTGATGTTGTGATGCACACCTTCGGATTAATTGTTTGTTGCTTCCATTCTTCTCTTTCCTCACTTTTATTGTACTTTTTGCAATAGAAGCATGCACATCCTTTTTGTTATGATTGATCCTCTTGGGAACCCATGCCATGTTCTTCTGTCTCAGCTCTTGTGCACTAAGATTTTGTAATTACCTCTTTTGCCAATACGATAAACCGAGTGGGCATCTCGGCTATGATTCTGCTTTGACCTTGTGCACCCTCAACTTCTTTTCTTCAGATTTGGCACTTTGACTCTCAATATTGGTTTCTTCGTCTCATTGCCATTAGTAGCCAATGTCAACGCTTTAATTGGCTCTTTTTGATTTGAGATCAAATCTGAAGTTGCACTTTTACGACCATCTCTTTTAACACGATAAACTTGCTTGACCACCTCTTTCTTCTTCCTTGAGCTCTGGACCGATTCCTTACAAGTGAAACAGTCTTTAACATGTGATAGTTCAAGTGTTGATCTTCTCGGAGCTGCATAATATTGATGAGATGGTCTCAAATAAGATGGAGAATGTGACCTTGTATCATACCTGTCCCATGATGGATATGGATCTACATGAGCATAGGGAGGCATCCACGGCATTGGCATTGGGGCCCAAAATAAGGATATGAATATGTTGCATTAAAATTCCTACTTTGCCAATACCGATCCTCACATTTGCGCCTTGGGGGTGATCTTGGTTTCTTTACAAGATTTGGCCGATAAGCATTCTTCTCTTCACTCTTATTTTGATATTTATCCAATAGTTTAGTGAAGGTGATTTTTGATCTCTTACATTTGCGGTTATTTCGGCCTTTGTTTTCTTTTGGTTTGCTTTCATCGATCATTGGATTTCCTTGTTGCCCCTAGTCCTTATTGTCTTCATTGTAGCTTCGATGGAATTGTCACCCTCAAGTTCATGTTCATTGTGATCTTCAACAACTTCTTTACTTGAAAGCTTGATTCCATCACCTGCAGTTTTTACCTTCTCTTTAGATGGATTGGCTTGAAGTAGCCGATGCAAAAACTTTTTGCCATCAAGACCAATCGGAATAGACTGGTCATCCTTTGGTGTTTCAACAAATTTCAATCGTCCTTTTTCAATGGCCAATTTAACTATTTGTCGAAACATGTGGCAGTCCTCAAAATTATGCTTGGACGAATCATGCAACTTACAATACAATCATCCTTGGATAGATGGCTTGACATGGTGATCAAGAATTCTAATGTAATTATTTTTCAATAACAAATCAAAGATTTGATCACACATGTTTGAATCAAAGGTATACCTTTTGTTTTCTAGCTGATCTTGTTGTGAGAATGGCTTTGGAGTTAAGCAAACGAATGGTTCAGATTTGGCATCTTCCCATTCGGCTATGAATTCTCTTTCGCATTCTTCTTCCGATGTCCTTAAATAAGAAACTATACTAGCATCGGTTTTCCCAAAAGATTTTAACCTTGGCTTTAAATTTCTGAAATCAAAGTAGTTAGAACATACACGTCTCAATTGAGACCATGTGTAAGCCAAGTATGAAGCAAGCAAAGCTACCCAATTAGATATGAACTTTAAATAAAGCAATGGGAAAAGCTTTGGCTGCAGTAATAAGTCACTATCGGTCTCTTTGAATGGTACAATATATTGACCGATATGCTTAGTAACAATTTTATTGCTAACACGTAAATTGCCCTTCTTCATTGGTCTTTGAAAATTACTTATTAGAAATTTTTCTAATAGATGCATTAACAATAAAGTTGTGACCAAATCTGAAAATAGGTAAATTACTTGCTAGACATACCTCTTTAAATATGTTGGGAGAGCATGATGATTGCATATGATGAATAATATTGTGCTTTGCTTCTGGATGATTTCCCAATACCATGTCACAATTTTCTACTTGATTTCGTGCATCATAAATTTGAAGATCTTCGTCAACCGAACTTTGTTCGGCTACTTGCTCTTGTCCTTGAAGCTTGTCAACTTCTATGGCACGAAACTCATAGGGCAGGAAGTAGGTTCCATTAATTTCAGAAAAATCTAACATGGTTGTTTTGCTATGCTTGCCATGCCCTTTCTCAATAATGCTTGCCTCTTTGGATTTGATGGATTCAGAATATATACTACTTGATTCGGCTTTTTCAACTGAAGCAATTTTAGTTTCCGAATCATCATTCTTTTTGCCAGTTATATCAATATGCAAGGCTTCTTTTCTTTGAGCCAATTCCCTATCAATTCTCTCTTGGCGAAGTACCTGCACCCTATCGCGCAAAGCTTTAACTCCCCTCTCAATTCCAGCCTGCTCTAGATTAGTTTGCGTCCCAATGCTTTTAGAATCTTTCGGCAATGAAGTGTTAGTGTTGCCGAAATTTTGCAACTGTGTAGGGGGTGTATAATATGTTGCGGTACTAGGTGGAGGTGTATGCACTGCTATATAACCATATGCTCTTTCGCCAATTCTATCAATGCATGTAGTTTCATCTTCTTGCAAAACTCTAGCCTTTATTGCAGCATAATCAGGAAACAACCCCTTTTCATATTGTTCAAGGCAAAGAGCACTAATTTTCTTGTTTTGTGCCAAGCTCTTTTTTAATGCAGCCACAAGCACTTCTGGAAGGGATTGCTCCACAATACTTCCAGATTCTTTCGGCAATGATTCGTGAGTGTTGTCGAAATTCTTGAATTGCGTAGAGTATGCATTATATGCTACATTATTTTATGACGGCACATGTGTTCCTGTAATTTTTTTTACTTATTCGGCTATGACCATGAAGATGCGGGGCCGAATTATGAACATCTACATTTGCATACGGTGCTGAAAATTTACTAAAATAAGGTGTAGCATATGATGGTTGAGAGTAACTGGCCGAATAGCTAGTAGTAGCATGGCCAATTCGCCCATCCATCGGCAAGGTTGGATTCACATACTGCAAATTAGTTGCCGATGAATAAAAAGGTGAAACACTTTCTTCTATGCTATTGGAAATTTTAACATGAGGTGTTTCAAATTGATTAACCGAACCCATCATGTTGTTCATCGGCATATGGATTTGTGGGGTTGCCGATGCATGAGAGTTAGGATACATATGTTGTATGTTACTAGTATCATAAGAAGTTGAAACATGTAAATTACTTTGAATCGGCCTATGCACGTAATTAGATGCCTTATTGAAAAAACTAGGGCTGGCCGATAGAGTATAATCATTGAACGATCTAGTAATATTATATGAATTATTTGCATCTATAGTAGGGAATTGGGTATTCATATTACCTTTGTAGATTGCAAACCCTAGATGACGATCTCTTCGTAGCAAGAACGGGCCGGAGACCGTTCAAAGCTTTGTCCCTAGCGGAGTCATCAAAAAGTGTGTTCGCACACGAACACATCACCGTGTATCCTCGACGCCGGTGGTGATGCACCGCAACTCACCTCGAAGGAGACCCGCCGGAAGCGCGGTACGCAAGACAATCCGGCGGGCGCTTTTGTACACCCGAAACCCCACACGCCCGGGAGGGACCCCGTCAGGGCGCGCGACGGCTATGGGCTGCCCTAGGTCGACCTGACCGCCCCTAGGGCCTCGAGGTTCATTGCCCTGCAACAAGAAGAACGAGCGAAGAACAAGAAGAAGAAGAACAAAGGGAGAAGGTAAAGGTAAAGATAAAAGATGATTGATTGATATGTCGATTGTGTGTTGTTCAATTGGCCGTCACCCCTTACATATATATGAGGCGGCTGGACTTTCCGTACAAGAAAAGGACTCAAATCACGTCCAAATCATCAAAAGTTACCCTAACTCGGACTACGAGGGCTGAAACTTCCGGTCTGGCCCGGAACTTCCGGGCTGAAATTATATCAAGTAGCCCTCTTGCACTGAATCTGCAGGCCGCATACTACTTAGGATGACGATGGTCCCAAAAGCAAAGTTGTAGATCTTGCAATGGAGAAAAACTGTTCAGTTGATCACTTTTTCATCCGAGGTCATCTTGATGTCAAAATTGGCCCCGCAAATCTGCAAACAATGTTAAAATTCCAGTCTTCGGGGCGCACCGCGTGCAAACTTTCGGTTTAGCCCGGAACCTCCCCGGAAGTTTTGCCCGGAACTTCCGGGGCAAACTTATGCTGCACACCGTTTTGGCTCTAACTTTTGCATACGAACTCCTATTTAGACGTTTTTTTATATCAAAATCGATCGTCTCGACGAGACGAAGACAATCCGCGTAGAAACATTTCTCATATGAGTCCATATTGGGGGCGTAATAAGCTGAATAGTGTTCTGAATATAAAATCTGAGTACTTCAAACACAACTTCGGCCTTAGAGATGAGACCGGATGGCTATGGCCCAAATATGAAAGTTTCTCCTTTTGATGATACAGAACTTTCTCACTTTGAGCACTTCTCCATTTGAGGCCATATTAATTAAGTTCTTGGCTATGTCAAAATCTGGTGTCAACAACATTATTTTACTCTATTCATAGGCAGATGCATTAATGGTAAACATGATCATAGCCACCTTTGTGTATCGGATCTGAGTGTCCTCAAGTATGCAGTGTTGGGTGATAAGCATTATAATTTAGGGGCTATTATTGCTAGGAGGTTACACCATAATGCTAAAGACAGAGATTTATTTGGTGGATTTATGCAACTCGTTTAGCTAATTATTTGGGTGTACCCCGTAAGGGGGTATGATATTGAGTTGCCACCTACTTTTCTAGATTATGAGGCTATGGTGCACTACCAGTTTTTTAAGAGGAACGAACAGTTCCTTCGATACCGTCTAATCTTTGATAGATGGCACGCCATCCACGTTACTCTTCCTGCTCCTATTTTCTTTAACTTTCAGGCAAATGGGTGATATTTTATAACTAGAGAGGATGCAAACGAGTATGAGAGAACAGCGGAGGTTGCTCGCCTCCATGCTGCAGCCCTTCAGGAAGTAGCTGATGCATCTCAGTACAACCCCAACTACAACTTTGGATATCCATCAGGCCTGTGGACGTAGACCAACTTAAGCCAAAATCCTAAGCTTGGGGGAGTACGTATTTCTCACAGACATTACATTCATGTTTACACACTCATTTCAGTTGTTGGTGTTCATACTTTTTCATTGTATTATCCATGTTAGTTTATTTCTTTTTCCCGCTTTCTTCTTGTGTGTTTGAAAAATCTTAAGAAAACAAAAAAGTAGTTGTAGTTAGTTTACTTTCTGTCGTGGAATTGTCACGGCAAATGTCCTAGAGCAAGGACTTAGTCGTAGGGCCATCGTACTAGGAAGCTTAAAGAGGTTAATCGGGACAAAGGACACGAGAGAGTTTTATACTAGTTCGGCCCCTTACGATGAAGGTAAAAGCCTACGTCTAGTTGGGTTTGGTATTGTTGGGGTTTCGATCTCCAAGAGGCTCAATTCGCCGGCTTGGTTATCGACTGCTTGTTTCTTGCCCTAAGCCGCCACCGGGTCGTCCCCTTATATACATGGGTTGACGCCTGGTGGCCTACAGAGTCCCAGCCGGCTCATAATCGTGTCCAGCTCGGTGACTTTCTTTACATGCCTTTCTTTACAAGTCTTCCCTTACATATGGTGGTTCATAATATCAGGCCTTAAACCGCCTTCAGGCCCTTGGGCCTTCTATAATACTTAATAAACTACAATCTTGGATGTTTACTGGGCTTCTTGCGTAACCCGCCATTGGGGTTGATCCGGCCCCTCCTGGGCGGGTCTCAACTGATAGTAATATCCCCAACATTAGGCCCCATGTTGACTATGAACTTTGTTCTTTGTCAATCTTCCATACTTAGCAAAAAAATCCATCTTCTTATCTTTACCGAAATTTCCTTGTAACCTGCCGTGACGTCATCTCTTGGAAACGCAAAAAACTTTCATGACGTCATCCTCCAACGGATCTTTTATCTTTAATGTTTCCCGAGAATCGAGGCGCCTGTATAGTTGGATAACCATTTATTCGGCTCTTCCTTGATTTTCGCGCCTGTCTGTTCACCTTTTCCCTTATAAATAGGCTCGCCCCGGCCTTCCTCATTCTTCTCCTTCTCTTTGTCTTCTTCCTCTCGCGACTCTGCTCACTGCTCGAGCTTCGTTGCCGCCGCGCCTCATCTCCGTCGCCGACTCTGGCCGCTGCATCGACCTGAACCGATCCAGAGAAACTCGCGGCGACCTCCGCAGTAGACCTGCAACCGTAAGTTTCCTTTCCTTCGCGTCTCAGATCTTCATTAGGGTTTCCAAGCTCTTGTTTGTTCTTCGTAGTTCATCATAGCTTCTTCGTAGTTCTTCCACTGCCTCCTCTTTTTTGATCCAGAAGAGATGTATGTTTATGCAGTAGTTGTTTGGTGCCTCCTTTTGATACTAGCAGACTCCTTTTTCTGGTACAAGAGCCATATTTAGATCTAATGAACTCATTTGGACTGTATTTTTAGGTCTAGAATTTTTTCATTTTGAACATCCATTTGATCTGAAATAATATCAAGCATTGTGGGAAACTTGTTTGTCCCAACACTTAGCTGAATCCGCTTTCTGAAAGAATCTGTAGTCATGGCGGCTTACCGCACCGGCTTTCTTTTCCTTATATGCCATTAGCCCTTAGTTAAGCCGCCATTACTTGTTTTGCATCTTCATCCTTTAACTGTTAACCTCACCGTAAAACTGAACCGGCATGTTGCTTTTCTTTTCAGTTCCTTGCACATCATGCCGTCAAAGACACCAACCATCTGTAACTGGGTCCCCTCAACCATAACTGAGGAATGTTTAAAAGAGTTCTTCATCATAGGATTTCTGCCATCAAAAGCCGTCATGTCTTATCGTGCCCCTGACCCGGAAGAAGAACGACCCAATCCGAGAGATGGTGAGGTGATCGTTTTTACTAACCACATGAACCGTGGCTTCTCACCGCCCGACTCAAAGTTCTTCAGAGAGGTCCTCCATTTTTTCAAACTCCACCCTCAAGATATCGGGCCCAACTCCATATCTAACATCTGTAACTTCCAAGTGCTCTGTGAGGTATATCTTCAACAAGAGCCGACCGTGGAGTTGTTCAGAGAATACTTTTATCTGAACCTGCAGAATGAGTGCACCAACGGCCTTAGTTTAGAACTTGGGGGTATATCAATCTAGCACCGGCAGGGTGCCGTCTTTCCCCTTATTGTCTTACCATGCCACCCAAAGGACTGGAACCAGACTTGGTTCTATTGCCAGGACACTTCACCAGCAAACGAGAAGCCCCTGCCGGGTTATCGCCCCGATCGCCTTGACTCCAAGTCCGTGCTTCCTGATAAGCTGTCTGTCGCTGAACGCAAGTGGCTGCTTCCATCCATCAAAAGGATCAACGCTCTATTGGGGAACGAGTTAACTGGAGTTGATCTGACCCGCTGCTGGATCTCATGGCGGGTCATCCCCTTGAGCCGCCGGTCAAAGCTGATGTATGAGTATGGTGGAGGCCCGGATGACTCCCTTCGTCACAGCCCCGTTCAATTGACAGAGGAAGATATTGTCTCAATGTCAACTCTTCTGGTGAACGGGAAATATGAAGATTGCAGTGTCGTTGGGTTAAACCCCTTTTGTTAGCTTAACCCGGTTCCAGAAGTAAGGATGCCATTATTTATCTCTTTTGTATTTCTCCAGCCATATTTTTTTAATACTTGCCTGACTCTTTACCTTGTTTTTACCTGTCTGCAGGCCAATTCTGATTTCTGGAAAGTTAAGTATGACCACGAGGCGATGAAGAAAGTGAAAGCCGCCGCCATAAACGCCAAGAAAACGACCCGGAGGTCGAAAAATAAGAAAAAGAGTACTGCTGAAGACCTGATGAAGCTTGATGATGCATCTGACTCGGAGGTAGCCCTTGATTCCCTTGGCCAATTTTTTAACAATCTTATTGACACTGATCATTACCAGGATGACACTGGGGCCAGTCAGGCCGGGGAAGCAGAGGTAACTATCATTTCCTCCGACTCAGAGCCCTTACCAAGACACAAAGTTCGACGAGTGATCCGTAAAGTAAGGTTTTCTAACCCTTTAGCTCACTTGGATCCCAACTTTCGTTTGAAAAAGCAGCAACATGAAAGCCGCCATCAAGCTGGGATTGAAGATGAATCGGCTGTCGTTCTTCAACAAACTCCTCGGAAACGTCCGAATGAGGTTTACTTATTTCTGTCTTTAACTCTGTTTAATGGATCCTTCTCCTTGTATTTCTTTTGACTCTATTTTATCCTTTCAGGAGGTGTCTAGCTCTTCTGGCGACTCATCACAGACGCAATTCCTGGCTTTCAAGACTGCTCCCGGGTAATCAGAAATCCTCCTTTCTTTCGGGTTGTTCAATTGTATCTTTACACTGACAATCCTGCAACATTTTTTTCTTAGTGGCCAAGCTAAATCCAAGAAAGCGAAGGCAGCTAAGCCGGTGGAAGACCCGTCGGTGCTGGCATCTAACCCGGCTAGGCCTTCTTCTCCGTTAACTGACGCTCCAGAAGACCCGCCTGTTGACACTGAAGCAAATCCTCCTGAGCCGTCATTTGACGAAACCACTGTGAACCCTTCCACAACCGGACCATCAAGCTCAGCCAACCCGTCGTCTCCGTCTGCACAAGATCTTCAGATTACCGAGAGCCGCTTTATTGAACCGGGGAACCCAACCGTGCTGGCTCGGTGTACAGCAAAACAAGAGGCGTTGGAGAGGCAGAAAGTTCGCTTTGACGTTGCCAACTATGACCGTCTCAATGCCAATGATATTTTATCCGTCTATCTTAACCATGTACACTCTAGCCGCGACTCTGAGATTGAAATGGTCAAACAACTGCAGTTGAAATATGATGTATGTTTTTCTGGCTTATCTATATTCCTTTAGCCCCCAAGTCTTCAGATTATGAGAGAACCGAAGTGACCTGTAGACTTTAAAATATAGGCCGAGACCTTTACCTTTGAAACTTTTCTTGACTTTAAGAGATCAAAGCTTCACCTGTAGTCCCCAAGGGCCGGTTCATTTTGATAATAAATGAATCGGTACTTTAAATTGTTTGGTTCCGTATTTAAAAGGCTTAATATTCCGACTTAACCTTTGAGAAACTTGTTGAACTGCATACATTAGCCCCCAAGTGCCAAGTGATGTTACTTTGTAAGGTACTTGGGACTTAAATATGTCTGTAGAGTCGTAGAAATTTGATTTGGCATACATTAGCCCCCAAGTGTCAAGTGGTTTTTTGTAAAGTACTTGAGACTTGAATCTTGATTTTTGAATTTGAAACCAAATCTTGACTCATCTGAATGTTTTGCAGAATGCCTTATCTGAATTGAACTCTCAATTGACTGACGCGAAGACCCGGCTAGCGAGTCAGGAGACAGAAATCAAATCCGCTAACTCCAAACTTAAGTCTCTCTCCCATGGAAAATTTAAAAACCAGCTTTGCTACCAAGAAGAAAACTTGGGAAGAGGAAAAAACGCTTCTGACCCAACATGCTGAGATGGCCGAAACAGCTCTGAAAGAGATTTCAACAGAGTTGAACGGGTTAAAGGGTCGGGTGTCTCAAATGGTAGCTGCTATCTTTGGTAAGTTGTCTGACTTTAACTTTTGTGTGCTTTTTGCCGATCCGGAGTATAACCCGCCAACTGACTTTGCGTGTAAAATTTATACAGGTCCTCGAAGCAAAAATCTGAGCCAAGACTCGTTGATTAAACTGAAGGCAGTATATACTTTGGTTGAACAACTGTATATTGCCGCACAGCGGGCTCTGGCCGCCATCTCTCCTACTAATTAAGGACCCAACCGGCTTAGCGACGTCCTAAAGAAACTGTCCATCCTTCCTGCCAGGTTTCAAGAAGTAAAAAGCTCCTGTGCGTGAGCCAGAGCTTTGACTGCCCTGAGCTGCTCCAAGGCTTTGGTGCCAAACATAGACCTGACGGACGTGGCAAGAGGCTATCCCACTGTGAAGGAAGACGGGTCTCCTTTTGATCAGGATGACTTCATGGCTTGCGTGCTCGGAGTCCGGCCTCAGGCAACTACCCTTGGAGATGATACCAATGTTGATAAATATCAGCCGGGTTTTGATAGTGAGAATAAGAAGATGGCCACTCCCTCATACAAGGTAACAGATTTGATCCCACCAGTGAGAGAAGACACATTTGCCCCGAAAGTTGACCCGGTCGGCCTGATCGACGACGAAGCCGAATTTGTCGTCGTGAATGGTTTTGATTGGTCAAAACCCAACTTCCATCCAACAGAAGGTGGTGAACCAGTGAGGGAGGAACAATGATCAACTTCATGGGCTTATTAAGAGTGTGCTCAGCGAGTTCTCTCGGGACACCCGGCATGTCTGAAGGTTTCCATGCAAAGATGTCCCGGTTCTCACGGATGAACTCGGTGAGCGTGCTTTCCTAGTTCGGATCCAAGTTTTCGCTGATGATGAACTATTTGGATGAGTCGCCAGGCACAAAGTCAACCATCTTAGTGTCATCAGCTGATTTGAATTTCAACATCGGCTCATGCTCTGTTGTTGGTTTCTTTAATGACGTCATGTCTGCCGGGTCAACATGATCCTTGTAAAATTTTAACTCCTCTGTTGCACAAACAGATTCAGCATAGGCAGCATCACCTTCTTCACACTCCAAGGCTATCTTCCGGCTCCCATGTATTGTAATGGTGCCCTTATGACCCGGCATCTTGAGCTGTAAATACACGTAACACGGCCGAGCCATGAACTTGGCATAAGTCGGCCACCCAAACAGAGCATGATATGGGCTCTTGATCTTAACCACCTCAAAGGTTAATTTTTCCGCTCTGGAGTCATACCCATCCCCAAAGGCTACTTCCAGCTCAATCTTACCAACTGGGTATGCCGACTTACCAGGTACCACACCGTGAAAAACAGTGTTGGATTATTTAAGATTTTTATCAGTCAATCCCATCCGGCGGAACGTCTCATAATAGAGGATGTTGATGCTGCTGCCTCCATCCATAAGCACCTTAGTGAACTTGTATCCACCGACCTGAGGTGCCACTACCAAGGCCAAGTGACCCAGATTATCAACCCGGGGTGGGTGATCCTCTTTGCTCCACACAATAGGCTGCTCTGACCAACATAGATAACGTGGAACCGCCGGCTCAACGGCATTGACAGCCCTCTTGTGAAGCTTCTGGTCCCTCTTACATAAATAGTGGTAAATACATGGTATTGCCCACTACTCAGCTGCTTCGGATTGCTCTGATAACCGGATTGCTGCTGCTGATTACCTTGGCCGGGTTACTGATTATATCCTCCTTGGTGACCAGGATAATCTTGACCGTGAAAACCTCCTCCGTCTGAACCAGCGCCCGGGCCGTGAAAACCGCCTCCTCCTGAACCGCCACCTGGGCCGTGACCTCCATCAAACGTGTTTGAATTTTTAAACGCCTTCATGATCATACAATCTTTCCACAGGTGGGTGGCTGGCTTCTCCCGAGTGTCGTGCTTTGGACAAGGTTCATTTAACAACTGCTCAAGGGTGGGACCTGACCCGCCTGGCCGAGGGGGCTGTCTACCCTTGCGCCATTGATTACCACCCTGTGCATTAGTGTTAGCAACAAACTCATCAGCCTTACGTTTATTACCTCCCTGATTTGCCGGGTTATGCTGGTGACCCTTGCCGTTGCTGTTCTTCTTTCCCTTCGTTGCCTTTTCTTCATCAGACATCGGGTCCTTGGTAGTATCAGAATCAGCATACTTGACGAGAGCCGCCATCAACGTTCCCATGTCGTTACAGTCATGCTTGAGCCGCCCCAGCTTCTGCTTCAGAGGCTCAAAACGACAATTTTTCTCCAACATTAAAACTGCTGAGCCGGCATCCATTTTATCAGATGAATGTATTATCTCCTTGACCCGGTGCACCCAATGGGTTGTGGATTCACCATCCTATTGCTTGCAATTGGTCAGGTCCACAATCGACATAGGCTGCTTACACATGTCCTTAAAGTTCTAGATGAACCGGGCTTTCAACTCCGCCCATGAGCCAATAGAATTGGGTGGCAATCCTTTCAACCAAGTACGAGCTGTTCGATCTAACATCATGGTGAAATACTTGGCCATTGCAGCATCGCTGACCTCCAATAATTCCATAGCCATCTCGTAACTCTCAATCCAAGCCCCCGGCTGTAGGTCAGCCATGTAATTAGGCACTTTACGAGGCCCCTTGAAGCCGTTTGGCAAACGCTCATTGCGTATGGCCGACACCAAGCAAGGCACGCCTCCGGTTCTTGTGGCCACTCCTGCCTCAACCGAGGTTGCTGGATAAGCCGGAAAGGTTTGATGAACCGCCTGATCTGCTACCATTTGAGCCGCTCGTTCCGCCTCTTGACGAATCCTCTCCTGATCCGCCAAGTTAAGGGCTCCAGCCTGCACCGGCTCATGCCTGTATGGTCGGTTGTGGCGTTGAGCATTGCTTGACATATCTGCGGACTCCATATGCCTACTGTAACTTGGGCTCCGGCTTGGGCGAGGAGTTGAATGGATCCTGTCTCGACTGTAGGAGTACGCATCCTGCTGCGCCAGAGCCGTTTGAAGAAGTTCTCTTACCCTCCGTGTTTCAATTGCTGCTGGTGAGTCGCCTTCCATTGGGAGAGCCGCCAAATGAGCCGATGCTGCAATGAGGTTTTCCAAGGGGTTGGAGAAGTGACCCGGTGGTGTTGGCACGTAATGAGGTGGAGCGGTAATTATACGAGGTGGCTCCGTGGCACGTGGCTGAACCGGTGCGCCGGGTATCTTGATCCGGTTTGCCTCCAGCAGGTTGCTCCCCCCAGCCCCGGGTGTATGGAACAGGTTCCTCGGATCAAGCGTTAGAGGCATACGTGATTGAGTTTTCTGATGCCTCCTCCTCATGACCTCATTTGATGCGTTAAGGTCCATCGAGAGCCGGAAAGTCTCCGCTTGATGTTGTTGAGCACGAGCATCCAAAGCCGCTCGCTCTGCTGCCATCTGGGTTTCCTCTGCGGCTAGATTTTCCTTAGCTTGCACCATATCCTCACGCACGCGTGCCACCTCTGCATCGTGCTGGGCTTTATCTGCCGGCTCTACCACGACGGTTAACAGAGTTGTCAGTTTATCCATGAGGTCCATTAGAATCTGAGCCGGGGGCGCGGGGGGTCTCCTGACCCGGCTGTAGCTGACCCGGTAGCTATTGCTGCTGCTGCGGTAGAGTTTTGCCCGGGTTGTGTCCCTACCATGAAGACTCCGGCCCAATTCGGCGGCTCAAGGGGGTCCGGAATACTGCTGCCATCGGAACAGCTCCCGAGCATGCCGTCTTGTAGCTGGTACAAAGAGTCTGTCTCGCCTGTTGATGATGCAATGTCAGAACAGACGGCCGTCTCACCGCCCTCCACCGATCCTTCAGAGTATTCACCATCGTGGATGCAGCCTACGAAGGCATGCTTCACGACATATTGAACACGGGTTGTCCTTGCGCGCTGAGCCGTTTCAATGAGGTTGGTGTGGACGTCCGGCTCAGGGCCCGACTCGCCGACCCGACCGATGAAAACGTGAATTCCACCAAAGGGGACCCGGTACCCGTACTCGATTGAGATGGCCTCGGGGCCCCAGCCTTCGTCGTCGATGTAGAGCTTGCCGCGACGACTCCTGGTCATCCGGCCCACAGCGTATCCCTTGAGCCCTTCGAAGTTGCCCTTCAAGAACTCAAATCCATCATGCGCTGGCCCCACGGTGGGCGCCAACTGTCATGGAATTGTCACGGCATATGTCCTAGAGTAAGGACTTAGTTGTAGGGCCATCGCACTAGGAAGCTTAAAGAGGTTAATCGGGACAAAGGACACGAGAGAGTTTTATACTAGTTCGGCCCCTTACGATGAAGGTAAAAGCCTACGTCTAGTTGGGTTTGGTATTGCTGGGGTTTCGATCTCCAAGAGGCTCAATTCGCCGGCTTGGTTATCGACTGCTTGTTTCTTGCCCTAAGCCGCCACCGGGTCATCCCCTTATATACATGGGTTGACGCCTGGTGGCCTACAGAGTCCCGGCCGGCTCATAATCGTGTCCAGCTCAGTGACTTTATTTACATGCCTTTCTTTACAAGTCTTTCCTTACATATGGTGGTTCATAATATCAGGCCTTAAACCGCCTTCAGGCCCTTGGGCCTTCTATAATACTTAATAAACTACAATCTTGGATGTTTACTGGGCTTCTTGCGTAACCCGCCATTGGGGTTGATCCGGCCCCTCCTGGGCGGGTCTCAACTGATAGTAATATCCCCAACACTTTCTATGCATGCTTAGTAGTAATATTAATAGAAAACCCCAAAAGATTTCTCGTTCTTCTTTTGTTTGTTGGGAGCTTTCCTGTGTAAATAGTTTTTCTCGTTATTGTTTATCTTTCTATAGAAAAACAAAAACAACGAAAATATTTCAGTGTGTTTCTTTGAAATTCTTTTCTTTTCTTTGGGGGTCGAGAGGAGAAGACCATGATGAAAATGTTGAGTGGCCCTCATATGCATTATTGTTGAACTAACAAAGAGCCCATATTACCTTGTCTTCTCCTTTGAATAAATGTTTGCAGATTCCAGCTTAGTCCAATGCACGTGCACTATTATATTATCCACACCGTTCGGTCGTGCAAGTGAAAGGCAATAATGGCGATATATGATGAAAAGATTGAGATGAGGAAAAGCTGATATGAACTCGACCTATCTTGTTTTTGTAAATATGATTACTTCATCATTCCTGATTTACCCGATTATGAATGAAACATGTTTGCAATGACAATTAGAGATTATAGTTACTCGTGCCATGCTTAATTAGCTAGGAGTTTATAATGGTTTAACTTGCGTGCCAACATGGAAATTAAAATGGTTGTGGTGTAGTATGATAGGATGGTATCCTCCTTTGAATGATTCGAGTGGCTTGACTTGGCACATGTTCGCACATGTAGTTGAAACAAAATCAACATAGCCTCCACGATATTTATGTTCATGATGATTTATATCCTACTCATGCTTGCATCCAATGTTGGTTAATCTCAATGCATGTTTATGAATGATGTCACTCTCTAGTTGGTCGCTTCCCTGTCTCTTTCTAGCCTTCACTTGTACTAAGCGGGAATACTGCTTGTGCATCCACCTCCATAAACCCCAAAGTTGTTCCATATGAGTCCACCATACCTTCCTATATGCGATATTTACCTATAGTTCCAAGTAAATTTGCATGTGCCAAACTCTAAACCTTCAAATAATAATCTGTTTTGTATGCTCAAATCGCTCATGTACCAACTAGGGCTGTCAATATCTTCCATGCTAGGTGGGTTATTCTCATGATGAGTGGACTCCGCTCATCATTCACGAGAAAATGGCTGGTATCTGGGATGCCCAGTCCCATGCTCAAATCAAATCAAAATAATTGCAAACAAAACTCCCCCAAGATTGTTGTTAGTTGGATGGTAACCGTTGTTTTGGACCAGCCGTGGAGTGTGCTTGTTGGTGGTGGGGGGTATAAATTTTACCATTCTATTTGGGAACCGCCTATAATGTATGTAGCATGGAAGATACCAAGATCTCTTGGTTGTTATGTTGATAGTGAAAGCATGTCGCTCAAAATATTATTTATCTCTATTTCAAAACTCGAGCTCCGGCACCTCTGCAAATCCTTGCTTCCCTCTGCGAAGGGCCTATCTATTTACTTTTATTGTTGAGTCATCATCCTCTTACAAAAAGCACCAGTTGGAGAGCACTACTATCATTTGTATGCATTGTTACTAATTTATATTGAGTATGATTGTGACTGGATCTCTTTTACCATGAATTACAATGTCTAGTCAGTCCTTGATCTTCAGGGGTGCTCTGCATTTATGTTTTGCGGTCTCAAAAAGGGCTAGCGAGAAACCATCTTGTTATATCATATCATGAATGTTTTGAAAAAGTGTTGTCATCTGAGATTTATTATTATTGCTCGCTAGTTGATTATGCCATTGATATGAGTAAATGTGAGACCTAAATGTTATTGTGGATATGGTTAGTTCATGATCTTTGCTGAAAACTTGAATGCTGGCTTTACATATTTGCAACAACAAGATCAAATAGAGTTTGTAAAAGTTTTTCTTTATCACTTTCAGTTTGTCAACTGAATTGCTTGAGGACAAGCAATGGGTTAAGCTTGGGGGAGTTGATACATCTCCATCATATCTACTTTTCCAAACTCTTTTGCCCATGTTTTGGACTCTAACTTGCATGATTTGAATGGAACTAACCTAGACTGACGCTGTTTTTAGCAGAATTGCCATGGTGTTATTTTTGTGCAGAATAAAAAGTTCTCGGAATGACCTGAAACTTCACGGAGATAAGTTTTGGAATTAATAAAAAATATTGGCGAAGGAATCAAGTGAAGGGGGCCCATACCCTGGACACAAGGGTGGGGGGCACGCCACCCGTCCTTGTGGGCCCCCTGGACCTCCACCAACCTCAACTCCAACTCCGTATATTCACGTTCGGGGAGAAAAAAATCAGAGAGAAGGATTCATCATGTTTTATGATACGGAGCCACTGCCAAGCCCTGTTCTTCCTCGGGAGGACAGATCTGGAGTTCGTTCGGGGCTCCGGAGAGGGGAAATCATCACCATCGTCATCACCAACCATCCTCCATCACCGATTTCATGATGCTCACTGCCGTGCATGAGTAATTCCATTGTAGGCTTGCTGGACCATGATGGGTTGGATAGGATTTACCATGTAATCGAGTTAGTTTTGTTAGGGTTTGATCCCTAGTATCCACTATGTTCTAAGATTGATGTTGTTGTGACTTTGCTAAGCCTAATGCTTGTCAGTAGGGCCCGAGTGCCATGATTTCAGATCTGAACCTATTATGTTTTCATGAATATATTTGTGTTCTTGGTCCGATATTGCAAGTTATGGTCACTTACTATGTGTTATGATCCGGAAACCCCGGAGTGACAATAGTCGGGACCACTCCCGGTGATGACCATAGTTTGAGGAGTTCATGTATTTACTAAGTGCTAATGCTTTGGTACGGTACTCTATTAAAAGGAAGCCTTAATATCCCTTAGTTTCCAATAGGACCCCGCTGCCATGGGAGGGTAGGACAAAAGATGTCACGCACGTTCTTTTCCAGAAGAACTTATGACTATATTCGGAATACATGCCTACATTATATTGATGAACTGGAGCTAGTTCTGTGTCACCCTATGTTATAACTGTTCCAAGATGAATGTCATCCGACATTATCCATTGCCTATGAGCTTTTCACGTATTAATCTTTGCTTCGTTACTTTGACGTTGCCACTGTTACAATTGCTACAACACTGCTACTATTACTTCTGCCACTATTACCGTTACTTCCATACTACTTTGCTACTAAATACTTTGTTGCAGATATTAAGTCTTTCGGGTGTGGTTGAATTGAAAACTCGGCTTCTAATACTCAAGAATATTCTTTGTCTCCCCTTGTGTCGAATCAATAAATTCGGGTTGAATACTCTACCCTCGAAAACTGTTGCGATCCCCTATACTTGTGGGTTATCACTGCCGTCTCTCATGCCCTACTCTTCCTAATCGGGGCCCATGGCCTACACGTTGCCGGTCAATGTGAGGTCGACGATGGATCTGTTGTGGTCGGAGCCTGACACCTTGATACGTCTCCAACATATCTATAATTTTTTATTGTTCCATGCTATATTATATCCTGTTTTGGACATTATTGGGCTTTATTATACACTTCTATATTATTTTTTGGGACTAACCTATTAACCGGAGGCCCAACCCAGAATTGCTGTTTTTTGCCTATTTCAGAGTTTCACAGAAAAAGAATATCAAACGGAGTCCAAACAGAATGAAACCTTCGGGAACGTGATTTTCGGAACGAACATGATCCAGAGGACTTGGACCCTACGTCAAGACATCAACCAGGAAGGCACGAGGTAGGGGGGCGCGCCTACCCCCCCCCCCCCAGGCGTGCCCTCCACCCTCATGGGGCCCACGTTGCTCCACCGACGTACTTCTTCCTCCTATATGTACCTACATACCCCAAACTACCAGATACGGAGCCAAAACCCTAATTCCACCGCCGTAACTTTCTGTATCCGAGAGATCCCATCTTGGGGCCTTTTCTAGAGCTCAGCCGGAGGGGGCATCGATCACGGAGGGCTTCTACATCAACACCATAGCCTCTCCGATGAAGTGTGAGTAGTTTACTTCAGACCTTCGGGTCCATAGTTATTAGCTAGATGGCTTCTTCTCTCTTTTTGGATCTCAATACAAAGTTCTCCCCCTCTCTTGTGGAAATCTATTCGATGTAATCTTCTTTTGCGGTGTGTTTGTTGAGATCGATGAATTGTGGGTTTATGATCAAGTTTATCTACGAACAATATTTGAATCTTCTCTGAATTGTTTTATGTATGATTGGTTATCTATGCAAGTCTCTTTGAATTATCAGTTTGGTTTGGACTACTAGATTGATCTTTCTTGCAATGGGAGAAGTGCTTAGCTTTGGGTTCAATCTTGCGGTGTCCTTTCCCAATGACAACAGGGGCAGCAAGGCACGTACTGTATTGTTGCCATCGAGGATAACAAGATGGGTTCTATATCATATTGCATGAGTTTATCCCTCTACATCATGTCATCTTGCTTAAAGCGTTACTCTATTCTCTTGAACTTAATACTCTAGATGCATGCTGGATAGAGTCGATGTGTGGAGTAATAGTAGTAGATGCAGGCAGGAGTCGGTCTACTTGTCTCGGACGTGATGCCTATATGCATGATCATACCTAGATATTCTCATAACTATGCTCAATGCTGTCAATTGCTCAACAGTAATTTGTTTACCCACCGTAATACTTATGCTCTTGAGAGAAGCCACTAGTGAAACCTATGGCCCCCGGGTCTATTCTCCATCATATTAATCTACAAGCTATTTCCTTTTCTGTTTATTTTTCTTTCTTTACTTTGCATCTTTATCATAAAAATACCAAAAATATTATCTTATCATATCTATCAGATCTCATTTTCGTAGGTGACCGTGAAGGGATTGACAACCCCTTTATTGCGTTGGTTGCGAGGATTTTATTTGTTTGTGTAGGTGCGAGGGACTCGCGCGTGGCCTCCTACTGGATTGATACCTTGGTTCTCAAAAACTGAGGGAAATACTTACGCTACTTTGTTGCATCACCCTTTCCTCTTTAAGGGAAAACCAACGCAGTGCTCAAGAGGTAGCAAGAAGGATTTCTGGCGCCGTTGCCGGGGAGTCTACGCAAAAGTCAACATACCAAGTACCCATCACAAACCCTTATCTCCCGCATTACATTATTTGCCATTTGCCTCTCGTTTTCCTCTCCCCCACTTCACCCTTGTCGTTTTATTCGCCCTCTCTCTCTCTCCGTCCTCCTTCTCTTTCTCTATTTGCCTCCTTTTGCCTGTCTCTTGTTTGCTCGTGTGTCGGATTGCTTGCTTGTCACGATGGCTCAAGATAATACCAAATTGTGTGACTTTACCAATACCAACAACAATGATTTTATTAGCACTCTGATTGCTCCTCTTACCGATGCTGAATTTTGTGAAATTAATGTTGCTTTGCTGAATCTTGTCATGACAGATCCATTTTCCGGCCGTCCTAGTGAAGATGCCGCTACCCATCTAAACAACTTTGTTGATTTGTGTGATATGCAAAAGAAGAAAGATGTGAACAATGATATTTTTAAATTGAAGCTATTTCCTTTTTCGCTTAGAGATCGTGCTAAAGCTTGGTTTTCGTCTTTGCCTAAAAATAGTATTGATTCGTGGAATAAGTGCAAAGATGCTTTTATCTCTAAGTATTTTCCTCCCGCTAAGATCATCTCTCTTAGAAACGATATCATGAATTTTAAGCAACTTGATCATGAACATGTTGCACAAGCTTGGGAGAGGAGGAAATTAATGATACGTGATTACCCTACACATGGTTTGAATTTGTGGATGATTATACAAAAAATTTATGCCGGATTGAATTTTGCTTCTAGAAATCTTTTAGATTCGGCCGCGGGAGGCACTTTTATGGAAATCACTTTAGGAGAAGCTACTAAACTCCTAAATAATATTATGGTTAATTATTCTCAATGGCACACTGAAAGATCTACTAATAAGAAAGTGCATGCGATAGAAGAAATTAATGTTTTGAGTGGAAAGATGGATGAACTTATGAAATTATTTGCTAATAAAAGTGTTTCTTCTGATCCTAATGATATGCCTTTGTATACTTTAATTGAGAATAGTAATGAACCTATGGATGTGAATTTTGTTGGTAGGAATAATTTTGGTAACAACGCGTATAGAGGAAACTTTAATCCTAGGCCGTATCCTAGTAAGTCCTCTAATAATTATGGTAATTCCTACAACAATTCTTATGGAAATTTTAATAAGATACCCTCTGATTTTGAATCTAATATTAAGGAATTTATTACTTCACAAAAGAATTTCAATGCTTTGATTGAAGAAAAATTGCTTAAGATTGATGAGTTGGCTAGGAACATTGATAGAATTTCTCTTGATATTGATTCTTTGAAACTTAGATCTATTCCACCTAAGCACGATATCAATGAGTCTCTCAAAGCCATGAGAGTTTTCATTGATGAGTGCAAAGAAATAACCGCTAGGATGCGTGCTAAGAAAGATTGCTTTATAAAAGCGTGTTCTTCTAGTTTCCATGATAATAAAGATGAAGATCTAAAAGTTATTGATGTGTCCCCTATTAAATCTTTGTTTTGCAATATGAATCTTGATAATGATGGGACTGAATATGATCCACCTTTACCTAGAAGACATTCCAAAAATTCGGAGTCATTAGATCTTGATGCTAAAACTGTTAAAAGTGGGATTGAAGAAGTCAAAACTTTAAATATCAATGAACCCACTATTTTGGATCTCAAGGATTTTAATTATGATAATTGCTCTTTGATAGATTGTATTTCCTTGTTGCAATCCGTGCTAAGTTCTCCTCATGCTTATAGTCAAAATAAAGCCTTCACCAAACATATCATTGATGCTTTGATGCAATCTTATGAAGAAAAACTTGAGTTGGAAGTTTCTATCCCTAGAAAACTTTATGATGAGTGGGAACCTACTATTAAAATTAAAATTAAAGATCATGAGTGCTATGCTTTGTGTGATTTGGGTGCTAGCGTTTCCATGATTCCAAAGACTTTGTGTGATTTGCTAGGTTTCCGTGATTTTGATGATTGCTCTTTAAACTTGCACCTTGCGGATTCAACTATTAAGAAACCCATGGGAATAATTAATGATGTTCTTATTGTTTCAAACAGGAATTATGTGCCCATAGATTTTATTGTTCTTGATATAGATTGCAATCCTTCATGTCCTATTATTCTTGGTAGACCTTTCCTTAGAACGATTGGTGCAATTATTGACATGAAGGAAGGGAATATTAGATTCCAATTTCCGTTAAGGAAAGGCATGGAACACTTCCCTAGAAAGAAAATTAAATTACCATATGAAACTATTATGAGAGCCATTTATGGATTGCCTACGAAAGATGGCAATACCTAGATCTATCTCCGCTTTTGTGCCTAGCTAGGGGCGTTAAACTATAGCGCTTGTTGGGAGGCAACCCAATTTTATTTTTATTCCTTGATTTTTTCTCCTGTTTAGTAATAAATAATTTATCTAGCCTCTGTTTTGGTTGTGTTTTTTCTATTTAATTAGTGTTTGTTCCAAGTAGAACCGTTGGGAAGACTTGGGGAAAGTCTTTTTAATCTTGCTTTAAAAAACAGAAACTTTAGCGCTCACGAGAATTGTTGACATGTTTATTTGAAAAGTGCTATTTAGTTAATTATTTTTGAAGATGATTAATAGATAAATTCCTCACGTCCAGAAATTTATTTTAGAATTTGTGGGTTTCCAGAACTTGCGTTAGCTACAGATTACTACAGACTGTTCTATTTTTGACAGATTCTGTTTTTCGTGTGTTGTTTGCTTATTTTGATGAATCTATGGCTAGTAAAATAGTTTATAAACCATAGAGAAGTTGGAATACAGTAGGTTTAACACCAATATAAATAAAGAATGATTTCATTTCAGTACTTTGAAGCGGTGTTTTGTTTTCTTTCGCTAACGGAGCTCATGAGATTTTCTACTTTAAGTTTTGTGTTGTGAAGTTTTCAAGTTTTTGGTAAAAGATTTGATGGATTATGGAACAAGGAGTGGCAAGAGCCTAAGATTGGGGATGCCCATGGCACCCCATGATAATCTAAGGACACCTAAAAGCCAAAGCTTGGGGATGCCCGGGAAGGCATCCCCTCTTTCGTGTACTTCCATCGGTAACTTTACTTGGAGCTATATTTTTATTTACCACATGATATGTGTTTTGCTTGGAGCGTCTTGTATTATTTGAGTCTTTATTTGTTAGTTTGCCACAATCATACTTGATGTACACACCTTTTGAGAGAGACACACATGATTCGTAAATTGTTAGAATACCCTATGTGCTTCACTTATATCTTTTGAGTTATATAATTTTTGCTCTAGTGCTTCACTTATATATTTTAGGGCACGGTGGTGGATTTGTTTTATAGAAACTATTGTTCTCTCATGCTTCACTTAGATTATTATGAGAGTCCTACAAAACAGCATGGTAATTTTCTTTAATTATGTTAGCCATTCAAGATTAATAATTTTTTTCTTATGAGTGTATTGAATACTATGAGAAGTTTGATGCTTGGTAATTGTTTTGAGATATGGAGATGGTGATATTAGAGTCATGCTAGTTGAGTAGTTGTGAATTTGAGAAATACTTGTGTTGAAGTTTGTGATTCCCGTAGCATGCACGTATGGTGAACCGTTATGTGATGAAGTCGGAACATGATTTATTTATTAATTGTCTTCCTTATGAGTGGCGGTCGGGGACGAGCGATGGTCTTTTCCTACCAATCTATCCCCCTAGGAGCATGCGCGTAATACTTTGCGTTGATAACTAATAGATTTTTGCAATAAGTATATGAGTTCTTTATGACTAATGTTGAGTCCATGGATCATACACACTTTCTTCCTTCCACCATTGCTAGCCTCTCTAATACCACGCACTTTTCGCCGGTATCATACACCCACCATACACCTTCCTCAAAACAGCCACCATACCTACCTATCATGGCATTTCCATAGCCATTCCAAGATATATTGCCATACAACTTACCACCGTTCTGTTTATTATGACACGCTCCATCATTGTCATATTGCTTTGCATGATCATGTAGTTGACATTGTATTTGTGGCAAAGCCACAGTTCATAATTCTTTCATACATGTCACTCTTGATTCATTGCATATCTCGGTACACCGCCGGAGGCATTCACATAGAGTCATATTTTGTTCTAAGTACTGAGTTGTAATTGTTGAGTTGTAAGTAAATAAAAAAAAGTGTGATGATCATCATTGTTAGAGCATTGTCCCAAGGGAGGAAAGGATGATGGAGACTATGATTCCCCCACAAGTCGGGATGAGACTCCGGACTAAAAAAAGAGGCCATAAAAAAAGAGAAAAGGCCCAAATAAATAAAAAAATGAGAGAAAAAGAGAGAAGGGACAATGCTACTATCCTTTTACCACACTAGTGCTTCAAAGTAGTACCATGATATTCATGATAGAGAGTCTCCTATGTTAGCACTTTCATATACTAGTGGGAATTTTTCATTACAGAACTTGGCTTGTATATTCCAATGATGGGCTTCCTCAAAATGCCCTAGGTCTTCGTGAGCAAGCAAGTTGGATGCACACCCACTTAGTTTTTTTGTTGAGCTTTCATATACTTATAGCTCTAGTGCATCCGTTGCATGGCAATCCCTACTCACTCACATTGATATCTATTAATGGGCATCTCCATAGTCCGTTAATATGCCTAGTTGATGTGAGACTATCTTCTCCCTTTTTGTCTTCTCCACAACCACCATTCTATTCCACATATAGTGCTATGTCGATGGCTCACGCTCATGTATTGCGTTTAGATTGAAAAAGTTTGAGAACACCAAAAGTATGAAACAATTGCTTGGCTTGTCATCGGGGTTGTGCATGATTTAAATACTTTGTGTGGTGAAGATGGAGCATAGCCATACTATATGATTTTGTAGGGATAACTTTCTTTGGCCATGTTATTTTGAGAAGACATAATTGCTTAGTTAGTATGATTGAAGTATTATTATTTCTAGGTCAATATTAAACTTTTGTCTTGAATCTTTCGGATCTGAATATTCATATCACAATTAATAGAATTACATTGAAATTATGCCAAGTAGCATTCCACATCAAAAATTCTGTTTTTATCATTTACCTACTCAAGGACGAGCAGGAACTGAGCTAGGGGATGCTTGATACGTCTCCAATGTATCTATAATTTTTGATTGTTCCATGCTATTATATTATATGTTTTGGATGTTAATGGGCTTTATTTTACACTTTTATATTATTTTTGGGACTAACCTATTAGCCCAAGGCCTAGTACAAATTGCTATTTTTTTGCCTATTTCAGTGTTTCGCAGAAAAGGAATATCAAATGGAGTCCAACCGGAATGAAACCTTCGGGAGCGTGATTTTTTGGAACAAACATGACCCAGAGGACTTGGAGTGGACGTCAAGAAACGGACAAGGAGTCCACGAGGCAGGGGGCGCGCCTACCCCCTGGGCGCGCCCTCCCCCCTCATGGGCCCCTCGTGGCTCAACCGACCTACTTCTTCCTCCTATATATGTTCACATACCCCGAAAACATCCAGGAGCACCACGAAACCCTATTTCCACCGTCGCAACCTTCTGTACCCAAGAGATCCCATGGGGCCTTTTTCGGAGCTCCACTGGAGGGGGCATTGATCACGGAGGGCCTCTACATCAACTCCATGGCCCCTCCGATGATGTGTGAGTAGTTTACTTCAGACCTTCGGGTCCATAGTTATTAGCTAGGTGGTGAAAGATCGTGGATGTCGCATAGAGGGGGGGGTGAATAGGCGCTTTAAAATAATTACGGTTTAGGCTTGAATAAATGTGGAATAAACCTAGCGGTCAATTTGTCAAGCACAAAACCTACAACAACTAGGCTCACCTATGTGCACCAACAACTTATGCTAAGCAAGATAAACTACTAGGTGATAGCAAGATATATGACAAGAAACAATATGGCTATCACAAAGTAAAGTGCATAAGTAAAGAGCTCGGGTAAGAGATAACCGAGGCAGGCGGAGACGACGATTTATCCCGAAGTTCACACCCTTGCGGATGCTAATCTCCGTTTGGAGCGGTGTGGAGGCACAATGCTCCCCAAGAAGCCACTAGGGCCACCGTAATCTCCTCATGCCCTCGCACAATGCAAGATGTCGTGATTCCACTAAGGTACCCTTGAGGGCGGTCATCGAACCCATACAAATGGCAACCCTTGGGGGCGGTTACCAAACCCGTACACTTTGGCAATCCTTGGGGGCGGTCACCGGTACCCGTCAAATTGCTCGGGGCGATCTCCACAACCTAATTGGAGACCCCGACGCTTGCCCGAAGCTTTACACCACAATGATTGAGCTCCGAACACCACCAACCGTCTAGGGCGCCCAAGCACCCAAGAGGAACAAGCTCAAGGGCACCAAGCACCCAAGAGTAATAAGCTTCTCAACATGTAACTTCCACGTATCACCGTGGAGAACTCAAACCGATGCACCAAATGCAATGGCAAGGGCACACGGAGTGCCCGAGTCCTTCTCTCTCAAATCCCACCAAAGCAACTAATGCTAGGGAGGAAAATGAGAGGAAGAACAAGAAGGAGAACACCAAGAACTCCAAGATCTAGATCCAAGGGGTTCCCCTCACATAGAGGAGAAAGTGATTGATGGAAATGTGGATCTAGATCTCCTCTCTCTTTTCCCTCAAAAACTAGCAAGAATCCATGGAGGGATTGGGAGTTAGCAAGCTCGAAGAAGGTCAACAATGGGGGGAAAACACTAGCTCAAGAGATAAGGTTCATTGGGGAATAAGACTCCCTTTTATAGGAGGGAAAAAATCCAACCGTTATGTGCTCAGCCCACACACGAGCGGTACTACCGCTCGAGCGGAAGAAGCAGGGAAAAGGAGCAACACAACATGAACCTTGGGGCGGTAGTACCGCATATGAGCGGTACTACCGCTCACCCCAGCGGTACTACCGCTGGAGGAGCAGAACACGGGACCAAAAGATGCAGGGCAGAGCAGTAATGCAGTAGCGGTACTACCGCCCGACCGGAGCAGTACTAACGTGCCTTACTGCCGTGCAACTACTGCTAAACCCGACACAAAAAGAGCAGGACCCAAAAACGAGGCGGTAGAAGAGCGGCACTACAGAGGTACTACGGCTGAGAGCACCAAGCGGTACTACCGCTTGGGCTCGCGGTACTACCGCTGGGACCAGACAAAATCCACTCTCAAGAAAACAAGAACTGCCATAACTTCTGCATATGAGCTCCGAATTGAGCAAACTCAAGCTTGTTGGAAACAAGATGATGAGTAGCATCAAAACAGCACCTGGTTATAGTAAGAAGAGGCAGGGGAGGTATGCCTAACAAAAAGAGGAGTGAAACCTCCAACCGAGAAGAACCGGGAAAACCTCCAACATCGAAAACATCATAGAAGATGCATGTGAACTCCGTTTTCAATGAACTCAAGCTTGTCATCAAGATGACCATAAGCTCTAAGACTCACAAAGAGAACCAAACAAGAACCAAGAAAGATGATGCAAGGATGAAATGGTTTGAGCTCTCAACAAACGATACGATCAAGCTACTCATCGAGAGCCCCCCTTAATAGTACGACAATCGATCATATAACCCGGCCTCCCAACTACCATCATGAGACCGGTAATATAGAAAACCTATCAAGGGCAAACCTTTGCCTTGCACATGGTCCACTTGAGCTAGATGATGACGATCTTGACTCTCTCAAGTTGGACCACCTTTCTTGATTGTGTTGACTCGATGAAGACTAGTTGATTGCTCCACCATACTCCACTATGGGTGAGCCACTCTTCCGCACATCTTCACAAGTCCATTGTCACCACAAAGGACGGCAAGCTTCAAGCATTTGATCTCTTCGTGATGCTCCACTTGAAATGGCACACCACAACCTAACCCCACAAAGAACTCTCACGAAGACCATGGGTTAGTACACAAAGCGTAATTGACAATGCTTACCATACCATGGGATCACTTGATCCCTCTCGGTACATCTTCTATGCTTTGTGGGTTGATCAACTTGATTCACTCTTTGACTTAGTCTTGATCAACCTCTCACAAGACCAATCTTTAGGTAATTCCTTGAATAGCACCTTGGTCGACACAAACTCCCTTTGAAACCAACACATGTACTCCAAGAAAAGCCTATGGACAAAACCTTCAAATATAACTCAAGGCAACCATTAGTCCATAGAGATTGTCATCAATTACCAAAACCAAACATGGGGGCACCGCATGTTCTTTTAGATGGCCTCTTCTCTCTCTTTGGATCTCAATACAAAGTTCTCCTCGATCTTCTTGGAGATCTATTCGATGTAACTCTTTTTGCGGTGTGTTTGTCGAGATCCGATGAATTGTGGGTTTATGATCAAGTCTATCTATGAACAATATTTGAATCTTCTCTAAAATCTTTTATGCATGATTGGTTATCTTTGCAAGTCTGTTCGAATTATCAGTTTGGTTTGTCCTACTAGATTGATCGTTCTTGCAATGGGAGAAGTGCTTAGCTTTGGGTTCAATCTTGACGTGCTCGATCCGAGTGACAAAAAGGGAAACGACACGTATTGTATTGTTGCCATCGAGGATAAAAAGATGGGGTTTATGTCATATTGCTTGAGTTTATCCCTCTACATCATGTCATCTTACCTAAGGCGTTACTCTGTTCTTATGAACTTAATACTCTAGATGCATGTTGGATAGCGGTCGATGTGTGGAGTAATAGTAGTAGATGCATGCAGGAGTTGGTCTACTTGTCACGGACGTGGTGCCTATATACATGATCATGCCTAGATATTCTCATAATTATTTGCTTTTCTATCAATTGCTCGACAGTAATTCGTTCACCCACCGTAATACTTATGCTATCTTGAGAGAAGCCACTGGTGAAACCTATGGCCCCCGGGTCTATTTTCCATCATATAAGTTTCCAATCTATTTTTACTTTGCAATCTTTACTTTCAATCTATATCATAAAAATACCAAAAATATTTATCTTATCATTATTATCTCTATCAGATCTCACTCTCGTAAGTGGCCGTGAAGGGATTGACAACCCCTTTATCGTGTTGCTTGAGAGGTTCTTATTTGTTTGTGTAGGTACAAGGGACTTGCGTGTGGCCTCCTACTGGATTGATACATTGGTTCTCAAAAACTGAGGGAAATACTTACGCTACTTTGCTGCATCACGCTTTCCTCTTCAAGGGAAAACCAACGCACTGCTCAAGAGGTAGAAGTTGCTCGCTCGATTCCGGAGCCATGTGAGTCTCCGAAATAGTGTTTGACTGGGGGCTGGACTGGTCAGGGCCCCCGTCGTCGGTCTCCATGGGGGTTGCACCCCCATGTTCTCGGCAGCCGAGGCCTCACCCTTAGGCGCCGTATTGGCAGCCTCCCTCACCTCTCCATGGCCCGGAGAGGCCCTTCGGGACAACACCTCGGTGTCATCTGTGGTGGTGAGCGGAGAGACTCGCAGAGGCGTCTCGCTCTCTGCCATCTCACGCGGCAGAGAACTCCCCTCAGATAATGAAGGGTTGGGGAGTTCGCGAGCAGGGCTGAAATACACACAACATAATATGTCGTGGAATTGTCATGACAGATGTCCTAGTGAAAGGACTTAATCGTGGAGCCATCGCAACTAGGAAGCTTAAATGGGTTAAACGGGACAAAGGACACAAGGATTTTATACTGGTTCGGCCCCTTGAGGTGAAGGTAAAAGCCTAATCCAGTTTGAGGTGGTATTGTTAGGGTTTTAATGACCAGGGAGCTAATACGCTTAACCTGGCTCTTGATCTGTTGTTTCTTACCCTAAGCCGCTGTCGGGTCGTCCCCATATATACACGGGTTGACGCCTGATACATCTTCGTCGTATCTACTTTTCCAAACACTTTTGCCCTTGTTTTGGACTCTAACTTGTATGATTTGAATGGAACTAACCCGGACTGACGCTGTTTTTAGCAGAATTGCCATGGTGTTGTTTTATGTGCAAAAAACAAATATTCTCGGAATGACCTGAAACTCCACGGAACATCTTAGAAAAAATAATAAAAAATCCTCGCCAAAGATGAAGACCAGGGGGCCCACACCCTTCTCACGAGGGTGGCCCCCCCCTAGGGTGCGCCCCCCTACCTCGTGGGCCCCCTGGATGCCCTCCAACGCCAACTCCAACTCTATATATTTGCTTTCGGAGAGAAAAAATCAGAGATAAGAAATCATTGCGTTTTACGATACGGAGCCGCCGCCAAGCCCTAAAACCTCTAGGGAGGGCTGATCTGGAGTCCATTCGGGGCTCCGGAGAGGGGGATTCGTCGTCGTCGTCATCATCAACCATCCTCCATCACCAATTTCATGATGTTCACCGCCGTGCGTGAGTAATTCCATCATAGGCTTGTTGGACGGTGATGGGTTGGATGAGATTTATCATGTAACCGAGTTAGTTTTGTTAGGGTTTGATCCCTAGTATCCATTATGTTCTGAGATTAATGTTGCTATGACTTTGCTATGCTTAATGCTTGTCACTAGGGCCCGAGTGCCATGATTTCAGATCTGAACCTATTATGTTTTCATGAATATATGTGAGTTCTTGATCCTATCTTGCAAGTCTATAGTCACCTACTATGTGTTATGATCCGGCAACCCCGAATTGACAATAATCGGGACCACTCCCGGTGATGACCATAGTTTGAGGAGTTCATGTATTCACTATGTGCTAATGCTTTGTTCCGGTTCTCTATTAAAAGGAGGCCTTAATATCCCTTAGTTTCCAATAGGACCCCGCTACCACGGGAAGGTAGGACAAAAGATGTCATGCAAGTTCTTTTCCATAAGCACGTATGACTATATACGGAATACATGCCTACATTACATTGATGAATTGGAGCTAGTTCTGTGTCACCCTATGTTATGACTGTTACATGATGAACCGCATCCGGCATAATTATCCATCACTGATCCAGTGCCTACGAGTTTTCCATATACTGGTTCTCGCTTATTTACTTTCCCGCTGCTACTATTACAATCACTACAAAATACCAAAAACATTACTTTTGTTGTCTTTACTTTTGTTGCCGCTACCACCACTATCATATTACTTTGCTACTAAACACTTTGCTGCAGATACTAAGTTTCCATGTGTGGTTGAATTGACAACTCAGCTGCTAATACTTGAGAATATTCTTTGGCTCCCCTTGTGTCGAATCAATAAATTTGGGTTGAATACTCTACCCTCGAAAGCTGTTGTGATCCCCTATACTTGTGGGTTATCAAGACAAATTTCTGGCGCCGTTGCCGGGGAGCATAGCTCTATTCTTTGAGTCACTTGGGATTTATATCTACTTATCACTATGAAGAACTTGAGATATCCAAAAACCAAGATTTATCCCTCAACCCCGAGGGGAGGTAAGGAACTGACATCTAGCTCTGCACTTGATTCACCTTCTGTTATGAGTAAGTTTGCGACACCTACACCTGCTTCTGCTATTCGTTCTGATATGTCGCATGTTATTGATGATGCCACTTCTGCTATGCATGATACTTATGATGAAACTGCTTCTATGCCTGATACTACTGTGCCCCTTGGTGAATTTTTTGATGAAAAAATTGCTAGGGCTAGAGAAAAAGAAATTATTGAATCTGAATACGATGATGATAGTGATGATGAAAATATGCCTGTTATTCCTAAGGGCTATCTTTTTGATATGGAATCTTCTGCCGCTATTTTAGCTTGTAGGGATAGATATGAGCTTAAGAGGTTATTAGTTAAATGGAACAAATAATCACTTAGAGATAAAATGAAACCCGACTCTGCTTTTGCTACTTTACCTATCTGTGTTCCTGATAAGGATTATGAATTCTCTATTGATCCTGATACAATTACTTTGGTTGAATCTGATCTGTTTTATGGCTATGAATCTGAAACTGTTGTGGCACATCTTACTAAGTTAAATGATATAGCTGCCCTGTTTACTAATGATGAGAGATCACATTACTTTTATATACTCAAAATATTTTCGTTCTCATTAAAGGGTGATGCTAAGATATGGTTTAATTCTCTTGATGTTGGTTGTGTGCGTAGTCCCCAGGATATGATTTATTACTTCTCTGCTAAATATTTCCCTGCTCATAAGAAACAAGCTGCTTTGCGGGAAATATACAATTTCGTGCAAATTAAAGAAGAGAGTCTCCCACAAGATTGGGGGAGGCTTCTCAAGTTACTTAATGCTTTGCCTGATCATCCTCTTAAGAAACCTGAAATCCTTGATATCTTTTATAATGGACTAACGAATGCTTCCAGAGATTACCTGGATAGTTGTGCTGGTTCTCTTTTCAGGGAAAGAACACCGGATGAAGCTGAAATTCTACTGAATAATATGTTGACAAATTAAAATAATTGGGCACCTCCTGAGCCAACTCCTGCTCCAATTACTGAGCCTATTCTTAAACCAACTTCGAAGAAGAGAGGTGTTCTATTCCTCAGTCCTGAAGATATGCAAGAGGCAAAGAAATCTATGAAATAAAAAGGTATTAAAGCTGAAGATGTTAAGAATTTACCTCCTATTGAAGAAATACATGGTCTTAATATACCGCCTATTGAGGAAACATATGATCTCAATTCTTTATTTACTGAAGAACCTCCTGATCTCGATATCCCGACACAGGTAGTAAAGGTAAATTCTCTCTATAGATATGATAAAGCTGAAGTCCCTCCTACTAAAATTGCTGGTCAGTGCTTGGATGAGTTTGATAACTTTATGTTTAAGCAAGACGACTTCAATGCTTATTTTGATAGACAATTAAAAGAAAATGCTTATATGATTAGACGCTTGGGTGATTATATGGCTAATATTAAAGGTGAACTTAAACTTGTTAGCAAACATGCTTCTACGGTTACCACTCAAGTAGAACAAGTACTTAAGGCTAAAAAAGAAGTGCTTAATGAAATGAATAGTAAGAAAAATGATTATGCTGTTAGAGTGGCTACTAGAACTGGTAGAATGAATCAGGAACCTTTGTATCCTGAAGGCCACCCTAAGAGAATCGAGCAAGATTCTCAAAGAAATAATATTGATGTTCCTAGTTCTTCTAAAAAGAAGAAGAAGAAAAATGATAGAATTGTGCAAACTTCTAGTAAACCTATTGCTGAACCACCTGATAATCCAAATGATATATCTATGTCTGATGCTGAAACACAATCTGGTAATGAACATGAACCTAATGAAAATATTAATAATGATGTTCATGATGATGCTCAACCTAGTAATGATAATGATGTAGAAATTGAACCTGCTGTTGATCTTGATAACCCAAAATCAAAGAATCAACGTTATGATAAAAGAGACTTTGTTGCTAGGAAACATGGTAAAGAAAGGGAACCTTGGGTTCAGAAACCCATGCCTTTTCCTCCGAAACCATCCAAGAAAAAGGATGATGAGGATTTTGAGTGCCTTGCTGAAATGATTAGGCCTATCTTTTTGCGTATGAGATTAACTGATATGCTCAAAACAAATCCTTATGCTAAATATATGAAGGATATCATTACTAATAAAAGAAAGATACCGGAAGCTGAAATTTCCACCATGCTTGCTAATTATACTTTTAAGGGTGGAATACCAAAGAAACTTGGAGACCCCGAAGTACCTACTATACCTTGCTCCATTAAAAGAAATTATATTAAAACTGCTTTATGTGATCTTGGAGCCGGTGTTAGTGTTATGCCTCTCTCTTTATATCGTAGACTTGACTTGAATAAGTTGACACCTACTGAAATATCTTCGCAAATGGCTGATAAATCAACTGCTATACCTGTCGGTATTTGTGAGGATGTGCCCGTTGTGGTTGCAAACATTACTATTTTAACAGACTTTGTTATTCTTGATATTCCCGAGGATGATAGTATGTCTATTATTCTTGGAAGACCTTTTCTTAATACTGCAGGGGATGTTATTGATTGCAACAAAGGCAATGTCACTTTTCATGTTAATGGTAATGAGCATACGGTACACTTCCCGAGGAAACAACCTCAAGTTCATAGTATCAACTCTATTGGAAAAATTCCATCGATTATAATTGGAGGTTTTGAATTTCCTCTTCCTACTGTCAAGAAGAAATATGATATACTTATTATTGGGGATGTGCATATCCCCGTTGAGGTAACTTAGTGCTATTCGAAATTTCTCCAGTTTCATGATTATCGGAATGAGTTTGTTAACAAGACTTGATCAACCTTGTTAGTGGATTCTTTTTGATGAGCATGAGATGGATGAAACTAGAAGCACAAACTTCTGTACCCTCTCTATACTTTCTGTTAATTAGTAGAAATAAAGTAAAAATAGTATTTTTCTGTCTGTTTCCTGACTTATCCATGCAACATAAAAATATCCCGAAAATAAAAGTCCTCAGAATGACATGCCAATTTAATATGATTTTTTCGGGAATATTTGAGGATTTACTGTGCAAAAATTACCGCGGGAGGAGCTGCCACCTGGCCACGAGGGTGGTGCCCCCCCCCTCTAGGGCGCGCCCCCTGCCTCGTGGGCCCATGGTGGCCCTCCTCCACTTATCCCAGCACCCATCTTCTTCCTCTGTCTCACACAAACCCGAAAAACCAACTCAAGCACGAGTTCCAGCCACTTTTGCTGTGATTTTCGATCTCCTTGCTCAAAGCACCTCTCGCAAAACTGCTTGGGGAGATTGTTCCTTCGTATGTGACTCCTCCATTGGTCCAATTAGTTTTTGTTCTAGTGCTTTATTCTTTGCAAATTTGTGTTTCATAGGTGACCATGTTCTTGAGCTTGCATGTCAAATTTATATGGTTCCAAGTAGTTCTAATGCTTGATATAGGCTCTAGGCACTTGTAGGAGTAGTTGCTATCAATATTATTGAGTTTGGTTTACTTTTATTTTGAAGTTACTAAAAATTTCAGATTATTTCAGAAAAATAATGAGGAGATTCTTGAGGGGCTCATCGAGCCAAAGCTCGAAGGAAAAGGCACCGAAGCCTAAGTATAATTTGCCGCGCACCGCGGAGATTCGGGCGTGTGAATGGCCTTCTGATGATTTCTTGAGAGCAGTCGGTATCTATGAAGATTTTCATGAATTGGCTCACAATGCAGGCCTCACTGCTTTCCTCCACGACCAATGCGATCAGTATCTCTTACTCACAAATACTTTTGTGCAAAACTTTCATTTTCATTCTAGGAACTCACCACCTACGGTGGAGTTTCATTTATATGATGAGCATAAAGATATGTCACTTTATGATTTCTGTCGGATTTATTTAGTCCCTTTTGAGGACAAGACAAAAGAACCACATTATGATGATGTGGCTAGGTTTATTGATACTATCACTGTAGGAGAAACTAGGAAGGTTTCCGATGCACGAATCACTAGCATACATTTTCCTGTTTTACGTTACTTTGCATTATTTTCTAGTCGTTGTTTAATTGGACGCGGAAACTGTGGAATCCTTAGTATCCCCGATATAATTATTCTGCACCATGGTTTATACAGTGATAACACTTTTAGTATGGGCAGTATTATTGCTAGATGGTTAAGTATGAACCTTACTAAGGGTCCCATCTTTGGAGGCATCTATGCTACACGCCTAGCTGCACATTTAACATACCTATTAGGCATGCTGAAAAGGAAGAAAAGGTGCTGCCCCGTGTTTATCTAGATCATAAAAGTATGGTGGCACATGATTTTATTGTTAAGAATAGGCCAGGAGAGCTTAAATATCAATTGTTCTTTAACAAACATCACCCTGAGACTATTACCCTGCCTGCTCCTTCTTTGTTTGATTTGACTGTAGGCACGTACCTTGTTCCGTTGACGGCTATTCACGCCTACCGGAACCCTGCACCAGCAGAGGAGCCAGAACCGGAACTACAATTTGATCCTTCACGGCAGTCTAACTATCAGTGGGATCCGGAGATGATTGCCAGCCAGTGACAATCGGAGCCTTCTTCTTCCTCATCACAGTACGACCCCAACAACTATTATTATGGATATCCGCCAGGCCAGCCGTGGCCATAGACCAACTTAGGCCAAAAGCCTAAACTTGGGGGAGTACGTATTTCCCACCGACATTACATTTATGTTCACACAGTCATTACTAAATGTCGATGCTCATACTTTTTCACTGTAATATCCATGCTAGTTTATTTTCTTTTTCCTGCTTTCTTCTTGTGTGTTTGTTAAACCTTAAGAAAAACCAAAAAAATTAGTAGTAGTTTATTTTTCTGCTGTAGTAGTAATAATTAAAAAGAAAACCTAAAAATATTTCCCGTTCTTCTTTTGCTTGTTGGGAGCTTTCCCATGTAAATAGTTTTATTTATTTTCTTTTCTTTGGGGGTTAGTAGGAGAAGACCATAATTAAATTGTTGAAGTGGCTCTTATATGCATTATGTTGATTTAACCAAGAGCCCATATTGCCTTGTCTTCTCCTGTTTATTGAATGCTCGCAGATTCCAGCTTAGTCCAATGCACGTGCACTCTTATTATTATTCACACCGTTCGGTCGTGCAAGTGAAAGCCAATTATGATGATATATGATGGACTGACTGAGATGAGAAAAGCTGGTATGAACTCGACCTCTTTTGTTTTTGTAAATATGATGAGTCCCTCGTTGTCGGTGTCAAAACCGGCGGATCTCGGGTAGTGGGTCCCGAACTGTGCGTCTAGGATCGATGGTAACAGGAGGCAGGGGACACGATGTTTTACCCAGGTTCGGGCCCTCTTGATGGAGGTAAAACCCTACGTCCTGCTTGATTAATATTGATGATATGGGTAGTACAAGAGTAGATCTACCACGAGATCAAAGAGGCTAAACCCTAGAAGCTAGCCTATGGTATGATTGTATCTCTCTATCGACTAGCCTGGCCTCGGTTTATATAATGCACCAGAGGCCTAGGATAACAAGAGTCCTAGCCGAATACGCCGATGGGGTGGAGTCCTTGTCTTGATCGCCAAGTCTTGTGGAATCTTCCTTGTATGCGGCAGCTGTCCGAACTGGCCCATGAGTATGCGGCCATGGGGGTCCTCGGCCCAATCCAACTGATCAGGAGACGATATGATGAGTACCCCCTAGTCCAGGACACCGTCAGTAGCCCCCTGAACCGGTCTTCAAGTTAGGGACGCTCCTCGATTCTTCCGAACTGTTCTTCATCTTCGGTTGACGGTCTTGAAAACTGGTTCAACAAATCTTCTCATCTTCGATCTTGAGGATCGCCGAAATGCATTCGGCGAGTTTACACGTCGGGTATCCGAGGAGCCCCTTTAAGTTTCCGGCCTTTATCAATGCCTTATTATTTTTATGCCACACCTTGGGTTTGAAGTTGTTCCCGGGAGGCAGTGTCCTCTTGCGTCCGAGCTCTAACGCCGGACTGTATTCGAGGTATCTTTTGCAGCCGAGCACCAATGTCGGACCGCTTCCCAGCTCTAACGCCGGAATGTATCCAAGCTCCAACGCCGGACTATGTATCCGAGCTCCAACGCCGGACCGTATCCGAGCTCCAACGCCGAACTATATCCGAGGTGTCATATCACCTTGGTTCAAAAAAAGTTTGAAGGAGTTTAGCCGAGCTTAACGCCGGAAATGCCCTCTACGAAGCCAGCCACTAGCGCCCGAGCTTTATGCCGGACTGCTTCCGAGGTGGTGCACCACCCCGAATGTGGGCCGATTTTTGTGAATATTTTTTGTTGGTGCAATTTATTCTCTGTCGAGATATATAGCCAGTAGCCCTCAAGGTGTGTATCGGTCTAAAACCCGAGATGCACCTGAAGGATGACGTAAGACCGCTGATCCTAGTGGCCGCTGAGACTCAGGTTGATTTGCAAAATCGGCCTGAGGATCAAGTCCAAGCTCGGCAGAATACTTTGGGTCACTAAAAGCGGCGTGCTCAGTCCTCGAGACTCAGGTTGGGTGCGGCCGACCAACCTGAGGATCAAAATCTCCTCGGAAACTATATTGCACATAAAATTTTCTGCATTGGACAAGCAATGCAGTAGCCCCCGAGACACTGGTCGGGTGGCAACACCAGATCAGGGGATCGATGTGCCCCTTTAATATTTGTAAATAATAAGCCCGAAGCCCAGTAGCCCCCAAGCCTTAATGCGGGCATGGGTGGCTGAATTAAGGATCAATATCCATAGTAAAATCACAAATTATGTGTAATGACTCTATGTATCCAAGTACTTTATGTCATTAATGCTCAGATCCGCATTGTACAAAACTTTGTTGACCGACCATCGGCTTCCACCTCCTCGGCCAGTAGCCGAGGAGTGTTTGTCCTACTTTATAAAACCTTTATGAGGGCAAAGATTTACAACAAACAAGGCAATCTGGCCATACAGTTTTATAAACAAAGGTATGCAGAGAGTTATATTACTGTTTAATAGAAGAAATGTCTTCCAAAGAAAATAGTCCCGCTATCGGTTCCTTTCTTTGGGTTGTCATGCTAAGCATGATCATTAAACCTCAGCTCTAATGTAAGAGCAAAATATCGAGGATTTAGTTTGGGAGGCCAGTTAATAGCCCCCGGTAGTGTTCGGCGACAGTCGGGGTCAAGCCGTAAACACTTCGGCCAATGTTATGAATGGCCCGTCATAGTCATCGGATCACTGACCAGTTTACGCTTATTGTGACAGTCAGTTTTCGGCTTTCTCCACTAAGGTGCTTAACCATGTGAGCTGGAAGCACAATCGCAGTGGTTCTCCCTTTGCACGCCTAGCCGAACAAAACGGAACGTAGGAAGCAAGTGCAGGAGCCGGGCAACCCAACTATTGACCGAAGACACAATTCGAAACCGATGCATATATAGCAATATCTGAGAATGTTTTTGCCGAATCCCTAAAGGTGTCCGACGTTGCACTGCGAGACTAATGCTGGAAAAGCACAAATAGTTTAAAAGTGCCAAAAAGCTTGGAAAACCAAGAAACGTCAGTAAAAACATGACGTCCGAATAAGATCAAGTGTTCGGTGCCAATCCGAAAATTGGTCTTAGAAAAAAGAAGTGCTTCTGCCGTCCTTTAACATGACACATCCTATCTCAAGACTTCGAGCGGGTCAGCCTACGGCTTCAACCTCCTATCCCGAGGGCGGAGTACTTCTCATTAGGCCAGTTTAGCAAACTAAACTCTAGCGGCTTTGAGAGAGAAATTAGGCTCCCCGGCTAGTGACCGCACACTCGCGTCGAAAAAAGGAGTGATAGATAATAATAGAACTTTGCAACGACTGAGAAGAAGAACACTTATTATAAAATGGCTCAAATAAACTTAAGAGCCCCCAAGTGACTTGGGTAGAAGAATGATTGCATGTACCGAAGTACTTATATCATATCTATGTTCAACCGAACTTTAAACGCGTCTTAACCGACCGTCGGCTTCTCCCTCTTCGGTTAAGGACCGAAAAGTGTTGTGTACTCCATCGGTCGAGAATATCGACGGTGTTTCCAATAACCAGGCAATCAGGCCATAAGGCTGTAACAGACAAAGAGCGCTCAGGGGACTTATGCTATATTATTGCGAAGAGTAAGAAGCATCTTCGAAGAAAATAGTACCCCCACCGATACCTTTCTTCGGTGCTCATTGTTATTATGAGACTTGTGCAATAGATTTTTTGTACTCATGAGTTCCGTTGTGTGCCGACCATCATTGAATAACTATAAGAGCGCTAGCTTTCGGCTTCACCTAGTCTGAGGTCCGGCTCGGGTGACCCTGATCATGACAATCGCAGAGGTGCTCCCTTTACTCCCTAGCCGAACAATCAGGAACGTAGGGGTAAACACAGGAGCGAGGCAACCCAGCTTGCAAATCGCTTAAGTCACTATGGTGCATATTGTGGCGTAATACACGAACAAGGAACGAAGCCGTACAAGTATAATCATATGCAACAGGAAAAGCTTCATAAAGGAAGCCCCCAAGTAAACGAGGTATTTGAATTTATGCGTCACAAACAAAGTTTGGACAAGGAAATTTTTTAGAAGCAAATTTTTTCCAAAAAAGTATAATGCTTGGTCGAACCGAACGCAAGTTAGAAATTAAAGCTTTGAGCATGAAAGCGACTTAGCTGGTTAATGTGTTTGGTATTGATGACGCGGTCCGAGCTTAATGTGGGGCAAGGTTCCATCCCTCAAGCCGGTCCCGAGGTGGCGGAGTGGAGAGCTTGACATGCCGAAGTGGTGACATAGTACGATCAATGCAGACCGGCAGAGTGACGCCGAAGTCTCCGGATCATTTTCCTGTGCACAAAAAATAGTGCAAACCAGAGATAATAGTAATAATGGTAATTAAAAAAATCGTTGCATAATAAATAATTTATGCAAAGTGAGTAATAAAATAAATATGGCCTGGCGCCGAAGTCAATGTCGATGCAGGGCATCGGCATGATGCGGTAAAGGCGTGGCAAAGCCTGAATTCGCAGGTCGGTCCGAGCTCCGAGTGCGGCGTTCGCCGGACTATGTACGGGAACTGACCGAACGACCATGCGACTGTCGTTAATGCGGCCACCATTTGATAGACCTATGTACATATGACGGACAAACCAGAGTAATAATTCCTTGGGAAAAATGAACCCAAACAAGCAAAAAATACTGGGATTAATAGCACCTGGTTTATTTGTTGTAGCAATCCGAAGGAAGGTGATTCCTAAAATTGGGACCCGCTCCGCACATCCATTTCCTGATGGGTGATAAAACGACGGCATGGCAATGCTGGTAAAGGTTGACTCGCCGAGGCAAAGCCCTCGGCCCAGCTAACATGACAGAGCTGGTCGGCTAGTGACGCCGAAGTGTCCGGAGTAGGTTGATGAAGAGATGTCGAAACCCCCGGTCCAGCCGAGATGTCGAAGCCTCGATGTCAACCAATGATTCGAAGTAGGTCAGCGTGATGGACACCAGCTTGAAGAAGCAATAGTGTGGCCCTGTCGATGCAGGTCGTGACGTGGTCGATGCCGGCTTGATAAAGCGACCATGCGGCGATGCCGGTATGCCCGCTCCGTGTAATCCGTGGGGCGGCGATGTTGGTGATGATTTATCCTTCGCGATGCCGGGCTCTTGTTTGGCTTGCCGAGATGATGATCCGAAGAAGTTGAGCTCGGCTCAACAAAGTGACGCCGTGTCTAGCGCAGGTCGGCAGCCGTGGAGTAATATTGCCGGACTGGTTTGACACCAGCATGATGTTGAAGATCATGTTCAAAAGATCTTACAGTTAGTGGGATGTGTTCGGGAACAAAACACAATACCCCATACAAAACTTCCTTCAAAAGGGATGTCCGAAATCCTGTTCATAAAAAAGATGAACTCGGATCGGATTTGTTTTCGCGCAGAAAACAGATCCGAAAAGTGATCCACTAATCGGAAGGTTTCCGGAGTTTGGACGGTTGGATCGAGCCAAAAGTTTGAGAGGTGGTAGATATAGGAATTCCGCAGCTGATCAACGGTTGGATCTTTCAAAGGACGTCCGAGCTAGAAGCTGGACACCACGCCCTAAACTCATCCAAATTCCCGTCCAGATTTGACAGGGCTCCGATATATCGTGGATTGCCAGAGATTCCTCCATCGGAACTCGACGAAATTTTCCAGGGTTGTTGTACACTCAATTCCGCACAATTCCACCAAAGCGATTGTCAAAGCGATACTCGAGGAGGTGGTGGTGGCAGATACGAGTTCGCTGTCCAGAAAAACAGCACGGTCGCTTGAGGGCAATGTTGACGTTGAGTCCCCGAGCTCCATAGATGATTCCTCCGTGATCTTGATAGAGATCGGAGTTGATGTTTGATGAAGGCCCTCATCCGGACATGGTGATCCGAACACGGGGCGTAATTCTTGGTCGAGCCAAGGTGACCGGTCGAGCTGGTGACGAAGATGCCGAAGTCGCAGTTGATCTGCAGGCGAGCCATCGATCCTTTTGTCGATCACACAGCGGAGCTCTCAATGAAAGCACCAATGTCGGTGTCAAAACCGGCGGATCTCGGATAGTGGGTCCCGAACTGTGCGTCTAGGATCGATGGTAACAGGAGGCAGGGGACATGATGTTTTACCCAGGTTCAGGCCCTCTTGATGGAGGTAAAACCCTACGTCCTGCTTGATTAATATTGATGATATGGGTAGTACAAGAGTAGATCTACCACGAGATCAGAGAGGCTAAACCCTAGAAGCTAGCCTATGGTATGATTGTATCTCTCTATCGACTAGCCTGGCCTCGGTTTATATAATGCACCAGAGGCCTAGGATAACAAGAGTCCTAGCCGAATACGCCGGTGGGGTGGAGTCCTTGTCTTGATCGCCAAGTCTTGTGGAATCTTCCTTGTATGCGGCAGCTGTCCGAACTGGCCCATGAGTATGCGGCTATGGGGGTCCTCGGCCCAATCCAACTGACCGGGAGACGATGTGATGAGTACCCCCTAGTCCAGGACACCGTCACTCGTTCTTGATTCAGCTTATTATGAATAAACATGTTTGCAATGACAATTAGAGATCATAGTTGCTTGTGCCATGCTTGATTAGCTATGAGTTATAATGGTTTACCTTGTGTGCCAACATGCTATTGAGATGATTATGATGTGGTATGATGGGGTGGTATCCTCCTTTGAATGATTTAAGTGACTTGACTTGGCACATGTTCACGCATGTAGTTGAAACAAATCAACATAGCCTTCACGATATTTATGTTCATGGTGGATTATATCCTACTCATGCTTGCATCCAATGTTTATTAATTTTAATGCATGTACATGGCTGTTGTCGCTCTCTAGTTGGTCGCTTCCTAGTCTTTTGCTAGCCTTCACCTGTACTAAGCGGGAATACTGCTTGTGCATCCAACCCCTTAAACCCCAAAGTTATTCCAGATGAGTCCACCATACCTTCCTATATGCGGTATCTACCTGCCGTTCCAAGTAAATTTGTACGTGCCAAACTCTAAACCTTCAAATAAACATTCTGTTTTGTATGCTCGAATAGCTCATGTATCAACCAAGGATGTCCTTATCTTCTGTGTTAGGCGGGTTATTCTCAAGAGGAGTGGACTCCGCTCCTCACTTACGAGAAAATGGCTGGTCACCGGGATGCCCAGTCCCATGCTTTATGCAAACTAAATCAAAATTAATTGCAAACAAAACTCTCCCTGGGACCCGATGTATGTTGGAGGCACTCGTTGTTTCGAGAAAGCCATGGATTGATGCTTGTTGGTGGAGGGGGAGTATAAACTTTACCATTCTGTTTGGGAACCGCCTATAATGTGTTTAGCATGGAAGATATCACCATCTCTTAGTTGTTACGTTGACAATGAAAGTATATCGCTCAAAATACAATTTATCTCTATTTCAAAACCGAGCTCTGGCACCTCTACAAATCCCTCCTTCCTTCTGCGAAGGGCCTATCCATTTACTTTTATGTTAAGTCATCACCCTCTTATTAAAAAGCACTAGCTGGAGAGCACAGCCGTCATTTGCATTCATCACTGTTAATTTATATTGGGTGTGACTATGATTGGATCTCTTTTACCATGAATTAAAATGTCTAGTCAGTCCTTGATCTTTAAAGGTGCTCTGCATTTATGTTTTGCGGTCTCAGAAAGGGCTAGCGAGGTACCATCTTGTTATATCATAGTATGATTGTTTCGAGAAAGTGTTGTCATCCGAGATTTATTATTATGACTTGCTAGTTGATTATGCTATTGATATGAGTAATTATGAGACCTGAGAATTATTGCAAATGTGGTTAGTTATGATCTATGCTGAAAACTTGAATGCTAGCTTGACATAGTTGCAACAACAAGAGCAAACAGAGTTTGTAAAAGTTTTTCTTTCTTTCTTTCAGTTTGTCAACTGAATTGCTTGAGGACAAGCAAGGGTTTAAGCTTGGGGGAGTTGATACGTCTCCGTCGTATCTACTTTTCCAAACACTTTTGCCCTTGTTTTGGACTCTAACTTGTATGATTTGAATGGAACTAACCCGGACTGACGTTGTTTTCAGCAGAATTGCCATGGTGTTGTTTTATGTGCAGAAAACAAATATTCTCGGAATGACCTGAAACTCCACGGAACATCTTAGAAAAAATAATAATAAATCCTCGCCAAAGATGAAGACCAGGGGGCCCACACCCTTCTCACGAGGGTGGGGGTGCGCCCCCCCTAGGGCGCACCCCCCTACCTCGTGGGCCCCCTGGATGCCCTCCGACGCCAACTCCAACTCTATATATTTGCTTTCGGAGAGAAAAAATCAGAGAGAAGAAATCATCACGTTTTACGATACGGAGCCGCCGCCAAGCCCTAAAACCTCTCGGGAGGGCTGATATGGAGTCCGTTTGGGGCTCCGGAGAGGGGGATTCGTCGCCGTCGTCATCATCAACCATCCTCCATCACCAATTTCATGATGCTCACCACCGTGCGTGAGTAATTTCATCGTAAGCTTGCTGGACGGTGATGGGTTGGATGAGATTTATCATGTAATCGAGTTAGTTTTGTTAGGGTTTGATCCCTAGTATCCATTATGTTCCGAGATTGATGTTGCTATGACTTTGCTATGCTTAATGCTTGTCACTAGGGCCCGAGTGCCATGATTTCAGATCTGAACCTATTATGTTTTCATGAATATATGTGAGTTCTTGATCCTATCTTGCAAGTCTATAGTCACCGACTATGTGTTATGATCCGGCAACCCCGAAGTGACAATAATCGGGACCACTCCCGGTGATGACCATAGTTTGAGGAGTTCATGTATTCACTATGTGCTAATGCTTTGTTCCGATTCTCTGTTAAAAGGAGGCCTTAATATCCCTTAGTTTCCAATAGGACCCCGCTGCCACGGGAGGGTAGGACAAAAGATGTCATGCAAGTTCTTTTCCATAAGCACGTATGACTATATACGGAATACATGCCTACATTACATTGATGAATTGGAGCTAGTTCTGTGTCACCCTATGTTATGACTGTTACATGATGAACCACATCCGGCATAATTATCCATCACTGATCCGGTGCCTACGAGTTTTCCATATACTGGTTCTCGCTTATTTACTTTCCCGCTGCTACTGTTACAATCACTACAAAATACCAAAAATATTACTTTTGCTGTCTTTACTTTTGTTGCCGCTACCACCACTATCAGGTACTAAGTTATGGCTGCAGGTACTAAGTTTCCAGGTGTGGTTGAATTGACAACTCAGCTGCTAATACTTGAGAATATTCTTTGGCTCCCCTTGTGTCGGATCAATAAATTTGGGTTGAATACTCTACCCTCGAAAGCTGTTGCGATCCCCTATACTTGTGGGTTATCAACGCCCCGCGGCCTACAAAGTCACGGTCGTCTCATACAATGCGTCCGGCTCGATAACGTATCTTACATGCCTTATATTACAAGTCTATTCATACATGGCGGTTTATACTTACGGGCCTTAAGCCGCCTCTGGGCTTGGGCCTCTTATAAGCCTAACTGTGAACCGCCATCTTGTATACTCTTGGGCTTCATACAGGTAAACCGCCATTGTGGTTGACCCGGCCCCTCCTGGGCGGGTCATATCTGGTAGTCATATCCCCAACATTAGGCCCCAGGTTGATTTGAACTTTGTTCATGTCAATCTTCAACACTTAGAAAAAATCCATCTACAACTGCTGTGAAAACCTTGTAACCGCCATGACGTCATCTCCAAGAATTTTGGAAACCCGCTACGACGTCACCTTAACGGATCTTTATCTTAAATGTTTTTCCTAAAATCGAGGTGTCCAATTAGCTGGATAATCATCATTTTGGCCTCCTCGTCTTTCGCTCCTGCCTATTGCCCATTTCCTTATAAATAGGATCTGAAAGCCATCTCACATTTTTCTCCTTCTTCCTTCTTTCTCTCGCAACCCCTCTGCCGCTCGAGCTCCACCGCCGCCACAGAGCACTTCGTCTTCCTCAACCTCGGCCGTTGCATCAATCTGAGTCGATCCAGACCAAGGCGGTGACGCTCCACAGCAGATCTGCAGCTGTAAGTTTCTCCCTTCTCATACCGTAGATCCGCACTAGGGTTTGCAAGCTCCTCCGTGTTCTTCATAGTTCATCGTAGTTCATCGTAGCTCATCTTCCAGGCTGTACTGTGAGCTTCTTTGATCTGAAAATGGTGTTAAACCAATGAGGTAGTTGTTTTATTTCCACTTTCAGTATCAGTAGATCCCCTTTTCTGGAAGAACAATCTCGTGCAAGCTCATGAACTCATCTATACTGGTGTTTAGGTCTAGATTTATTTTTCCTTTCCTGAACAACCTTTGATCCAAAATAGTAGTTGCAGCCTATGAAACTTGTTTATCTTAGTACTTAGCCAACTTTTCAGAGCGGTCTACTCTTGAATATCTTTCTCATGGCGGCTTACCATGCCGGCTTATTTTCCTTCATATACCATTAGCCCTTATTTAAGCCGCCATTATACATCTGTACTGCAATTATTAGCTTGTAATTCCACCACTTAGTTTGAGCCGACAAATTATTTCCTTTTAGATTGTCTTTTCACCATGCCGCCGAAGGCAACGACAGTTTGCAACTGGGTCACTTCCATAGTCACTGAAGATACCCTAAAGGATTTTGTCACTGTCGAATATTTACCAGAGAAGAGCGTCATGTCTTACCGCGCCCCTGACCCGGCCGAAGAAAGACCTCAGCCAAAGGATGGTGAAATCATCGTCTTCACTGATCATATGAACCGGGGCTTTTCGCCGCCCGGCTCAAAATTCTTTAGAGATGTTCTGCACTTTTTCAAGCTTCATCCGCAAGACATTGGACCCAATTCCATATCAAACATCTGTAACTTCCAAGTTTTCTGCAAGGTTTATCTTCAAGAAGAACCTACTGTTGAACTCTTCAGAGAATACTTTTATTTGAACCACCAATGAGTATACCAACGGCCCCAGTTTAGAACTTGGCGGGATTTCGATTCAGCAAAGACGGGATGATGTCTTTCCTCTAGTAGTCTTGCCAAGCCATCCCAAGGACTGGAACCAAACCTGGTTCTATTGCAAATATACGCCGCCGGCTGATGAGAAACCAATGTCGGGTTATCGCGTTCAGCGTCTTGGCGCTAAATATTCACTCCCTGCTAAACTTTCTGCCGCTGAGCGCAAGAAACTTCACCCAACAATCAAAAGGGTTCAAGCCTTGCTGGGAAACGGCTTAACTGAAGTTGACTTGATCCGTTGTTGCATCGCATGGCGGATCATCCCTCTGAGTCGCCGATCTGATTTGATGTGCAACTATACCGGAGGAACAGATGATCCATTACGTCATAGCTCCCTTCGTCTGACCGAAGAAGCCACTATTGAAATGGCGACCACCCTCGTCAACAGCAAATATGAAGACTGCAGCAAAGTAGGGTTGAATCCTTGATAACCCACAAGTATAGGGGATCGCAATAGTTTTCGAGGGTAAAGTATTCAACCCAAATTTATTGATTCGACACAAGGGGAGCTAAAGAATACTCTAAAGTATTAGCAGCTGAGTTGTCAATTCAACCACACCTGGAAACTTAATATCTGCAGCAAAGTGTTTAGTAGCAAAGTAATATGATAGTAGTGATAACGGTAGCAAAAAGGTAACAGTACTAAAAGCAATGTTTTTGGTATTTTGTAGTGATGATAGCAATAGCAACGGGAAAGTAAATAAGCGAAGAACAATATATGGAAAGCTCGTAGGCAATGTATCAGTGATGGAGAATTATGCCAGATGCGGTTCATCATGTAACAGTCATAACCTAGGGTGACACAGAACTAGCTCCAATTTGTTGATATAATGTAGGCATGTATTCCAAACATAGTCATACTTGCTTATGGAAAAGAACTTGCATGACATCTTTTGTCCTACCCTCCCGTGGCAGTGGGGTCCTTACGGAAACTAAGGGATATTAAGGCCTCCTTTTAATAGAGAACCGGAACAAAGCATTAACACATAGTGAATACATGAACTCGTCAAACTACGGTCATCACCGGTAAGTATCCCGATTATTGTCACTTCGGGGTTAACGGATCATAACACATAATAGGTGACTATAGACTTGCAAGATAGGATCAAGAACACTCATATATTGATGAAAACATAATAGGTTCAGATCTGAAAGTATGGCACTCGGGCCCTAGTGACAAGCATTAAGCATAGCAAAGTCATAGCAACATCAATATCAGAACATAGTGGACACTAGGGATCAAACCCTAACAAAACTAACTCGATTACATGATAGATCCCATCCAACCATCACCGTCCAGCAAGCCTACGATGGAATTACTCACGCACGGCGGTGAGCATCATGAAATTGGTGATGGGGGATGGTTGATGATGATGATGATGGCGACGGATTCCCCTCTCCGGAGCCCCGAACGGACTCCAGATCAGCCCTCCCGAGAGGTTTTAGGGCTTGGCGGCGGCTCCGTATCGTAAAACACGATGATTTCTTCTCTTTGATTTTTTTTCTCATCGAAACTCAATATATGGAGGTGGAGTTGGAGTCGGAGAGGCAACAGGGGGCCCACGAGGTAGGGGGCGCGCCCTAGGGGGGCAGGCGCGCCCCCCACCCTCGTGGCAAGGTGTGGGCCCCCTGGCCTTCATCTTTGGCAGGTATTTTTCTTATTTTCTGAAAAGTGGCTCTGTGAGTTTCAGGTCATTCCGAGAACGTTTCCTCCTGCACATAAATAACACCATGGTAATTCTGTTGAAAACAGCGTCAGTCCGGGTTAGTTCCATTCAAATCATGCAAGTTAGAGTCCAAAACAAGGGCAAAAGTGTTTGGAAAAGTAGATACATTGGAGACGTATCAAATCCCCCAAGCTTAAACCTTTGCTTGTCCTCAAGCAATTCAGTTGACAAACTGAAAGTGATAAAGAAAAACTTTTACAAACTCTGTTTGCTCTTTTTGTTGTAAATATGTAAAGCCAGCATTCAAGTTTTCAGCAAAGATTATAACTAACCACATTCACAATAACGCTCAGGTCTCAAGTTTACTTATATCAATAGCATAATCAACTAGCAAGCCATAATAATAAATCTCGGATGACAACACTTTCTCAAAACAATCATAATATGATATAATAAGATGGTATCTCGCTAGCCCTTTCTGAGACCGCAAAACATAAATGCAGAGCACCTTTAAAGACCAAGGACTGACTAGACATTGTAATTCATGGTAAAAGAGATCTAGTCAAGTCATACTCAATGTAAACTAACAATAATGAATGCAAATGACAGTGGTGCTCTCCAACTGGTGCTTTTTAATAAGAGTATGATGACTCAGCATAAAAGTAAATAGATAGGCCCTTCGTAGAGGGAAGCAGAGATTTGTAGAGGTGCTAGAGCTCGGTTTTGAAATAGAGGTGAATAATATTTTGAGCGGTATACTTTCATTGTCAACATAACAACCAAGAGATGGCGATATCTTCCATGCTACACACATTATAGGCGGTTCCCAAACAGAATGGTAAAGTTTATACTCCCCCTTCCACCAACAAGCATCAATCCATGGCTTGCTCGAAACAACGAGTGCCTCCAACTAACAAGAGTCCCGGGGGGAGTTTTGTTTGCAACTATTTTGATTTAGTTTGCATAAAGCATGGGACTGGGCATCCCGGTGACCAGCCATTTATCTCGTGAGTGAGGAGCGGAGTCCACTCCTCTTGAGAATAACCCGCCTAACATGGAAGATACAGACAGCCCTAGTTGATACATGAGCTATTTGAGCATACAAAACAGGATATTTATTTGAAGGTTTATAGTTTGGCACATACAAATTTACTTGGAACGGCAGGTAGATACCGTATATAGGTAGGTATAGTGGACTCATGTGGAATAACTTTGGGGTTTAAGGGATTGGATGCACAAGTAGTATTCCCGCTTAGTACAAGTGAAGGCTAGCAAAAGACTGGGAAGCGACCAGCTAGAGAGCGACAACAGTCACGAACATGCATTAAAATTAATCAACACCGAATGCAAGCATGAGTAGGATATAATCCACCATGAACATAAATATCGTGAAGGCTATGTTGATTTTGTTTCAACTACATGCGTGAACATGTGCCAAGTCAAGTCACTTAAATCATTCAGAGGAGGATACCACCCTATCATACCACATCATAACCATTTCAATAGCATGTTGGCACGCGAGGTAAACCATTATAACTCATAGCTAATCAAGCATGGCATAAGAAACTATGATCTCTAATTGTCATTGCAAACATGTTTATTCATAATAGGCTGAATCAGAAATGATGAACTAATCATATTTACAAAAACAAAAGAGGTCGAGTTCATACCAGCTTTTCTTATCTCAGTCAGTCCATCATATATCGTCATAATTGCCTTTCACTTGCATGACCGAACGATGTGAATAATAATAATAGTACGCGTGCATTGGACTAAGCTGGAATCTGCAAGCATTCAATAAACAGGAGAAGACAATGCAATATGGGCTCTTTTGTCAGATAAACAATAATGCATATAAGAGCCACTTCAACAATTTAATTATGGTCTTCTCCTATCGACCCCCAAAGTAAAGAAAATAAATAAAACTATTTACACGGGAAAGCTCCCAACAAGCAAAAGAAGAACAAGAAATATTTTTGGGTTTTCTTTTTAATTACTACTACAAGCATGGAAATTAAATTGATTAAAAGCTACAACTAATTTTTTTGGTTTTTCTAAAGGTTTATTAAACACACAAGAAGAAAGCATAAAAAGGAAATTAAACTAGCATGGATGATATAATGAAAAAGTATGAGCACCGACATCTAGCAATGAGTGTGTGAACATAAATGTAATGTCGGTGGGAAATACGTACTCCCCCAAGCTTAGGCTTTTGGCCTAAGTTGGTCTATGGCCACGACTGGCCTGGCGGATATCCATAATAGTAGTCGTACTGAGATGCGGCGGCTATCGCCTGCTGAGCTGCAGCGTGGCGACGAGCAGCCTCCTCTCTCTCCTCTCGTACTCATCTGCCTCCTCTCTGGTAATAGTATATCTTCCTCTTGCCTGATAATAAAAGAAGGCAGGAGCAGGGAGAGTAATACAGACAGCACGACGTCTGTCAAAGATTAGTCGATACTGGAGAGGTGATTCGTTCCTCTCGACAAACTGGTGGTGAACCATAGCATTAAAATCTAGATAAGCAGGTGGTAATTCAATATCATCTTCGCGTATATCTATACCAAGAAAATTAGCTATGCAGGTTGCATAAATTCCTCCAAAGAAATCTCCATTATATCTATTAAGGTGCAACCTACGTGCAACAATGGCTCTCAAATTATATGATTGGTCTCCTAACACAGCACTTCTAAGAATACCGAGATCGGGGACACACATGTGACATGCCTCATCTTTACCATTAATGCATCTACCTATGAAGAGAGCAAAATAATGTATAGCAGGAAAGTGAATGCTCCCTATGATAGCTTGTGTAATATCTTAGATTCTTCCACAGTTATGCTAGCAAGAAAATCTCTAAATTCAGATTTGCGAGGATCCCTTATACTACCCCATTGTGGAAGTTTGCATGTAGTGGTGAAATCCTCTAAGTCCATAGTGTAAGATTTATCATAAAGATCAAACATGACAGTTGGAGAATTACGTGAAGTTTAAAATTCAAACCTCCTCACAAAGGAACTAGTGAGATTATGATACTGGCTGCACTTCTCTTCCTCGAAGCTCACAAGATCAGAGTTACGCAAATACGCGTTAAATTCTTCTTTAATTCCCGCTCGATCCATAAAGTTCTCAGAGGGCCATTCACAAGGACGCACTAGAGCGTTTCTTGGTGGCTCTTCGTCAGCATCATGCATTGCAAGCCTGGGTCCTTGCTTCCTTAAGGAACCACCTTGGAACATTTTCCTAAGTATATTTATTCCTCTGAAAAATTCTGAAATTTTTAGTAACTTTAAAATAAAAGTAAACCAAACTCAATAATATTGATAGCAACTACTCCTACAAGTGCCTAGGGCCTATATCATGCATCAAAACTACTTTTGACCATATAAATTTGACATGCAAGCTCAAGAACAGGGTCACCTAAGCAGCAAAAATTTGCAATGAATAAAACACTAGAACAAAAATAATTGGACCAATGGAGGAGTCACATACCAAGGAACAATCCCCCCAAGTAGTTTTGTGAGAGGTGCTTTGAGCAAGGAGATCGAAAATGGCAGCAAGATGAGCTAGAACTCAGGTTTGAGCTGGTTATTCGTGTTTGTGGGAGGAAGATGAAGTGTATAGGTGAAAGAATAAGTGGAGGAGGGCCACCGTGGGCCCACGAGGCAGGGGGCGCGCCCTAGAGGGGTGGGCGCGCCCTCCACCCTCGTGGGCAGGTGGTTGACCCCCCTGGTGTGTTCTCAGTTTCATAAATCCTCAAATATTCTAAAAAATCATATTTAAATTTCAGGGCATTTGGAGAACTTTTATTTTCTAAGTATTTTTATATTGCATGGATAATCAGATAACAGACAGAAAAATATTTATTTTTTATTTTATTTAATATAAATACAAAAAGTAAAAGTGGGGTATAGAAGGTTGTGCTTTCTGGTTTCATCCATCTCATGATCATCAAAATGAATCCTCTAACAAGGTTGATCAAGTCTTGTTAACGAACTCATTCCGAATAACATGGAACCGAAGAAATTTTGAATAACACTATGTTACCTCAACGGGGATATGCACATCCCCAATAATAATAATATCATATTTCTTCTTGACAGTAGGAAGAGGAAATTCAAAACCTCCAAATACAATGGATGGAATTTTTCCAATAGAGTTGATACTATGAACTTGAGGTTGTTTCCTCGGAAAGTGTACCGTGTGCTCATTACCATTAACATGAAAAGTGACATTGCCTTTAGTGCAATCAATAACAGCCCCTGCAGTATTCAAAAAGGGTCTTCCAAGAATAATAGACATACTATCGTCCTCGGGAATATCAAGAATAACAAAGTCCGTTAAAATAGTAACGCTTGCAACTACAACAGGCACATCCTCACAAATACCGACAGGTATAGCAGTTGATTTATCAGCCATTTGCAAAGATATTTCAGTAGGTTTCAACTTATTCAAATCAAGTCTACGATATAAAGAGAGAGGCATAACACTAACACCGGCTCCAAGATCACATAAAGCAGTTTTAGCATAATTTCTTTGAATGGAGCATGGTATAGTTGGTACACCGGGATCTCCAAGTTTCTTTGGTATTCCACCCTTAAAAGTATAATTAGCAAGCATGGTGGAAATTTCAGCTTCCAGTATCTTTCTTTTATTTGTAATAATATCTTTCATGTACTTAGCATAAGGATTGGTTTTGAGCATATCAGTTAATCGCATACGCAAAAAGATGGGTCTAATCATTTCAGCAAAGCGCTCAAAATCCTCATCATCCTTTTTCTTGGATGGTTTGGGAGGAAAAGGCATGGGTTTCTGAACCCAAGGCTCTCTTTCTTTACCATGTTTCCTAGCAAAAAAGTCTTTCTTATCATCACGTTGATTCTTTGATTGTGGGTTATCAAGATCAACAGCAGGTTCAATTTCTACATCATTATCATTACTAGGTTGAGCATCATTATGAACATTATTATTAGCATTATCACTAGTTTCAGATTCGTTACCAGATTGAGTTTCAGCATCAGAAATAGAAATATCATTTGGATTCTTAGGTGTTTCAACAATAGGATCACTAGAAGCATGCAAAGTCCTACCATTTTTCTTTTTCTTCTTTTTAGAAGAACTAGGAACATCTATATTATTTCTCTAAGAATCTTGCTCAATTCTCTTAGGGTGGCCTTCAGGATACAAAGGTTCCTGAGTCATTCTACCAGTTCTAGTAGCCACTCTAACAGCATAATCATTATTTTTACTATTTAATTCATTGAGCAAATCATTTTGAGCTTTAAGTACTTGTTCTACTTGAGTGGTAACCATAGAAGCATGTTTACTAATAAGTTTAAGTTCACCTTTAACATTAGCCATATAATCACCCAAGTGTTCAAGCATATTTGAATTATTTTTCAATTTTCTACCAAAATAAGCATTGAAATCTTCTTGCTTAGCCATAAATTTATCAAACTCATCTAAGCATGGGCTAGCAAAGTAAATGAGATTTCAGCTTTATCATATCTATAGAGAGAATTTACCTTTACTACCTGTGTCGGGTTATCAAGACCATGAGTGTCTTCAATAGGTAATGGATTTGGGGTATATGTTTCTTCAACGGGCGGTAAATTAAGACCATGTATTTCTTCAATAGGAGGGTAATTCTTAACATCTTCAACTTTAATACCTTCTTCTTTCATAGATTTCTTTGCCTCTTGCATATCTTCAGGACTGAGAAATAGAATACCCCTCTTCTTCGGAGTTGGTTTAGGAATAGGCTCAGGAATTGGCTCCGGAGATGTCCAATTATTTTCATTTGTCAACATATTGTTCAATGGAATTTCAGCTTCATCCGGTGTTCTTTCCCTGAAAACAGAACCAGCACAACTATGCAGGTAATCTATGGAGGCATCGGTTAGTCCATTATAAAAGATATCAAGTATTTCATTTTTCTTAAGAGGATGATCATGCAAAGCATTAAGTAATTGGAGAAGCCTCCCCCAAGATTGTGGGAGACTCTCTTCTTCAATTTGCACAAAATTATATATATCCCTTAAAGTAGCTTGTTTCTTATGAGCAGGGAAATATTTAGCAGAGAAGTAATAAATCATATCCTGGGGACTACACACACAACCAGGATCAAGAGAATTAAACCATATCTTAGCATCACCTTTTAATGAGAACGGAAATATTTTAAGAATGTAAAAGTAATGGGTTCTCTCATCTTTAGTGAATAGGGTGGCTATATCATTTAATTTAGTAAGATGTGCCACAACAGTTTCAGATTCATAACCATGAAAAGGATCAGATTCAACCAAAGTAATTATATCAGGATCAACAGAGAATTCATAATCCTTATCAGTAACATAGATAGGTGAAGTAGCAAAAGCAGGGTCAGGTTTCATTCTAGCACTTAGAGATTGCTTACTCCATTTAGCTAATAACCTTTTAAGTTCATTTCTATTTTCGCAAGCTAAGATAGCGAAAGAAGCTTCTTGATCAAAAACATAACCCTTAGGAATAACAAGTGATTCTTCATCATCACTTTCATCGGTATCATCAGATTCAATATTTTCAATTTCTCTAGCCCTAGCAATTTGTTTATCAAGGAAATCACTAAGTGGCACAGTAGTATCAGTCATAGAGGTAGTTTCATCATAAGTATCATGCATAGCCGAAGTGGCATCATCAATAACATGCGACATATCAGAACGAATAGCAGAAGCAGGTGTAGGTGTCGCAAGCTTACTCATAACAGAAGGTGAATCAAGTGCAGAGCTAGATGACAGTTCCTTACCTCCCCACGTAGTTGAGGGATAGATCTTGGTTTTTGGATCTCTTAAGTTCTTCATAATGATAAGCAGATATATATCCCAAGTGACTCAAAGAATAGAGCTACGCTCCCCGGCAACGGCGCCAGAAAATAGTCTTGATAACCCACAAGTATAGGGGATCGCAACAGTTTTCGAGAGTAAAGTATTCAACCCAAATTTATTGATTCGACACAAGGGGTGCCAAAGAATACTCTCAAGTATTAGCAGCTGAGTTGTCAATTCAACCACACCTGGAAACTTAATATCTGCAGCAAAGTGTTTAGTAGCAAAGTAATATGATAGTAGTGATAACGGTAGCAAAAAGGTAACAGTACTAAAAGCAATGTTTTTGGTATTTTGTAGTGATGATAGCAATAGCAACGGGAAAGTAAATAAGCGAAGAACAATATATGGAAAGCTCGTAGGCAATGTATCAGTGATGGAGAATTATGCCAGATGCGGTTCATCATGTAACAGTCATAACCTAGGGTGACACAGAACTAGCTCCAGTTTGTTGATATAATGTAGGCATGTATTCCAAACATAGTCATACTTGCTTATGGAAAAGAACTTGCATGACATCTTTTGTCCTACCCTCCCGTGGCAGTGGGGTCCTTACAGAAACTAAGGGATATTAAGGCCTCCTTTTAATAGAGAACCGGAACAAAGCATTAACACATAGTGAATACATGAACTCGTCAAACTACGGTCATCACCGGTAAGTATCCCGATTATTGTCACTTCGGGGTTAACGGATCATAACACATAATAGGTGACTATAGACTTGCAAGATAGGATCAAGAACACTCATATATTTATGAAAACATAATATGTTCAGATCTGAAATCATGGCACTCGGGCCCTAGTGACAAGCATTAAGCATAGCAAAGTCATAGCAACATCAATCTCAGAACATAGTGGACACTAGGGATCAAACCCTAACAAAACTAACTCGATTACATGATAGATCCCATCCAACCTATCACCGTCCAGCAAGCCTACAATGGAATTACTCACGCACGGAGGTGAGCATCATGAAATTGGTGATGGAGGATGGTTGATGATGACGATGGCGATCGATTCCCCTCTCCGGAGCCCCGAACGGACTCCAGATCAGCCCTCCCGAGAGGTTTTAGGGCTTGGCGGAGGCTCCGTATCATAAAACCCGATGATTTCTTCTCTCTGATTTTTTTCTCATCGAAACTCAATATATGGAGGTGGAGTTGGAGTCGGAGAGGCAACAGGGGGCCCACGAGGTAGGGGGCGTGCCCTAGGGGGGCAGGCGCGCCCGCCCACCCTCGTGGCAAGGTGGTGGGCCCCCTGGCCTTCATCTTTGGTAGGTATTGTTCTTATTTTCTGAAAAGTGGCTCCGTGAAGTTTCAGGTCATTCTGAGAACGTTTGCTCCTGCACATAAATAACACCATGGTAATTCTGCTGAAAACAACGTCAGTCCAGGTTAGTTCCATTCAAAACAAGGGCAAAAGTGTTTGGAGAAGTAGATACGTTGGAGACGTATCAATCCTTTCTGCAAGCTTAACCCGGCATCAGAGGTAAGCCTCTTGACTCCTTTTTCCTCAGCAGTTAAGTATTTGCATGGGTTTCAACATGCTATTTTTCTACAGGCTAAATCTGACTTCTGGAAGGCCAAATATGATCATGAAGCTTCCAAAAAAGCTAGAGCCGCTGCAATAGCCGACAAGAAAACTGCCAGGAAATCTAAGAAGAAAACAACTGCTTCTGACTTATTCAAGTTGGATGACGTCTCTGAGTCGGAGGTAGCCCTTGACTCTCTTGGCCTGCTTTTGAACACCCTTATTGACACTGACTATTATCAGAAGGACACAGGGACCAGCCATGCAGTTGAAGAATAGGTAACTATTATTTCCTCCGACTCAGAACCTTTACCAAGGCAGAAACCTAGGCGGGTGATACGTCTCCAACGTATCTATAATTTTTGATTTCTCCATGCTATATTATCTACTGTTTTGGACATTATTGGTCTTTATTATCCACTTTTATATTATTTTTGGGACTAACCTGTTAACCGGAGGCCCAGCCCAGAATTGCTATTTTTTTGCCTATTTTAGGGTTTCGACATTATTTTGATTAAATATTTTGCCTTCCTGGTTGAGGGATGTGATTGTCATGTAGAGCCGGATACAGCTTTTTCATTCAGAAGATTGCTTTGAAGTATTCGGGAGGAGGAACCCACCTTGCAAAGCCGAAGACAATCTGTGTGCCGAACATATCGTCATTGAAGACTGGTTTAGGGGCTACTGAGGGAGTCCTGGATTAGGGGGTCCTCGGGTGTCCGGGATGTGCGATATGGGCCGGACTGATGGGCCGTGAAGATACAAGGTAGAAGACCTTCCCCCGTGTCTGGATAAGACTCTCCTATGCGTGGATGGCAAGATTGGCGTCTGGATATGTAATTTCCTTCTTTTGCAAACCGACTCTATACAACCCTAGGCCCCTCCGATGTGTATATAAACTGGACGGTTTAGTCCGTAGAGGCTATCAGAATTCATATAGGCTAGACATCTAGGGTTTAGCCATTACGATCTCGAGGTAGATCGACTCTTGTAACCCCTATACTCATCAAATACAATCAAGCATGACGTAGGGTTTTACCTCCATTAAGAGGGCCCGAACCTGGGTAAACATCGTGTTCCCTGTGTCCCTTGTTACCTTCGATCCTCAGACGCACAGTTCGGGACCCCCTACCTGAGATCGGCCGGTTTTGACACCGACAGCCAACGCGCCCGAGCGCACCTAGGCCTCCCCATATCTGGCCTAGATTTGGCTGAATATTACGAGTGTCAGTTGATATGTCCCCATCGTATCTACTTTTCCTAACGCTTTTCCTCTTGCTTTGGACTCTAATTTGCATTATTTGAATGAAACTAACCCGGACTGACGCTGTTTTCAGCAGAACTACCATGGTGTTGTTTTTGTGCAGAAATAAAAGTTCTCAGATTGGAACGGAACTTTTTGGAGAATTATTTCAGAATAAAAGAAAAATACTGGAGTTAAGAACCATCGGAGGGGGGGCCCTGGGTGAGCACAACCCACCAGGGTGCCCCCTCCAGGCGCGCCTAGGTGGGTTGTGCCCACCTAGTGGCCCCACAAACCCTGATCTTGACTCCACAAATACCTATATTTCTAGGAAAAAAATTAGGAAGGAAGAATTATCTCGTTTCACGATACGGAGCCACCGGCACCTCCTGTTCTTCATCGGGAGGCTAGATCTGGAGTCCGTTTTGGGCTCCGGAGAGGAGGATCTTCGATCTTCATCATCACCAACCCTCCTTCATCGCCAATTCCATGATGCTCCCCATCAGGAGTGAGTAATTCCTTCGTAGGCTCGCTGGTCGGTGAGGCGTTGGATGAGATTCATCATGTAATTGAGTTAGTTTTGTTAGGGCTTGATCCCTAATATCCACTATGTTCTGAGATTGATGTTGTTATGACTTTACCATGCATAATGCTTGTCACTTTGGGCCTGGGTGCCATTATTTCAAATTTGAACCGTTTATGCTATCATCATTATATCTATGTTCTAGATCTGATCTTGCAAGTGATATTCACCTATTACGTGTTATGATCCGTAAACCCCGGAGTGACAATAGTCGGGATACTTTCCGATGATGACCGTAGTTTGAGGAGTTCATGTATTCACTATGTGTTAATGCTTTGTTCCAGTTCTCTATTAAAAGGAGGCCGTTATATCCCTTAGTTTCCATATGGACCCCGCTGCCACGGGAGGGTAGGACAAAATATGTCATGCAAGTTCTTTCCATAAGCACGTATGACTATTTACGGAATACATGCCTATATTATATTTATGAACTGGAGCTAGTTTTGTATCGCCCTAGGTCATGACTGTTATATGATGAATATCATCCAACGAATCCACGGATCCAATGTCTATGAATTTCCTATATATTGATCTTGCTAAGTTACTACTGCTACTATTATTGTTACACTTGCTACAATATCATTGCTATCACTTTTACCATTACTATTGTTGTTGCTACTACTATCAAAACTATCATATTGATGTGCTACTAATCGCTTTGCTGCAAATAATTAATCTCCAGGTGTGGTTGAATTGACAACTCAGCAGCTAATACTTGCAAATATTATTTGGCTCCCCTTGTGTCGAATCTATAAATTTGGGTTGAATACTCTACCCTCAAAAACGGTTGCGATCCCCTATACTTGTGGGTTATCAAGACCTTTTTTTGGCGTCGTTGCCGGGGACCATAGTTATATTTGTTGAGTCACTTGGGACTATTATTTATCTATCATTATGAAGAATCTGAAGGATACCGAGACTAAGATTTTTCCCTCTAAAACGAGGGGAGGTAAGAAACTGCCATCTAGCTTTGCACTTGATTCACCTTTTATTTTGAGTAGACTTGCAACACCACCACATGCTATTAATCCTGATATTTCACAAGTTATTGATGATGCTACTTCTATGAATGCTACTCATGATGATGTTAGTACCTTGATTGATGATAATGTGCCACTAGGTGAATTTCTTGATGAACAAATTGCTAGAGCTAAAAATATTGAGAGTGATGAAACTGATGAAGTACTTGAATCTGAAAATCTTCAAACACCTGTTAGACCTAGCTCTCCTAGATATCAATTGCATAAGATACTAGAAGTTTATTTATGGACGAGGAGATAACTAGAGACTTTCTTGCTTGCAATAATAGGGATGATCTTAAGAAATTATTATGCAAACTGAAAGAAAAATCTTTGAATGCTAGAATGAAATGTGATCCTAAGTTTGCTACTTCACCTATCTTTGTTGATGATAAGGATTATGAATTAACTCTGTCGACACAGAGTTAATTACTTTGATTGAATCTGATCCTTTCCATGGTTATGAAAATGAAATTGTTGTGGCACACCTTACTAAGTTGAATGATATAGCCCCCCTTTTTACTCATGATGATAAAATTCACTACTATTATATCCTAAAATTATTTTCGTTCTCATTAAAGGGTGATGCTAAGATATGATACAATAATCTCTCTCCTAGTTGTGTGCGTAGTCCCACGGATATGATTTATTATTTCTCTAAAAAATATTTCCCTGCTCGTAATAAACAAGCTGCCTTACAGGAAATATTTAACTTTGTGCAAATTGAAGAAGAGAGTCTCCCACAAGCTTGGGGGGGGGCTTCTCCAATTGCTTAACACTTTGCCTGGTCATCCTCTTAAGAAAAAATAAAATACTTGATATCTTCTATAATGGACTAACTGATACTTTTAAGGATTTCCTAGATGGTTGTGTTGGTTGTGTTTTCAGGGAACGAACCGTTGAACAAACTAAGGAATTATTGGATAACATATTAAAAAAATTATGATAATTGGACTCTTCCCGAATCACCTCCTAAACCCACTCCGAAGAAGAGGGGTATCTTATATCTTAGTCCAGAAGATATGCAAGAGGCAGCGAAATATATGAAGAAAAAAGGTACTAAAGCTGAAAATGTCAAAAACTTACCTCCTATTGAAGAAATGCATGGATTTGATACACCACCATCTAAGGCGGTAGAGGTAAACACATGCCGTTGTCAATCATAGTGAAGTACACCGGAGACCGTCTGTGATTTGGATGATTCTCATCATGATGCAGCTCCGGGGACACAGCAAGTCAATAGAATTGCCTCAAATGCGTGCAACAACCAAAAAAAGGAGCAATTTACCGTACTTTGAAGTCTTGTTTAGAATTTGAAAACCCATAGCAATATGGTAGTACCCTGATTTGGGATGTAACACATCATTCCTGTTTCTGTGGTGCTTTTTTATCTTATGTTCAGTTTGTATGTCATCACCCCCAAAAAAAGTTTGTATGTCATGACTTCCCTTCAGGACTTGCTTTTTGTTTCGAACAACCAGAACAATTCTTTTTTCGGATGCTGTATATACCACACACACATGAACGAAAAAACATTCATTTTTCAGCTCTCTAGACAGCAAATCACGCAACAGGAGAATGCCATAATCGGAAAGTTTAGCATTCTCTTATCCAAAGATTGTACCACATACAGTTTGAAGGTATGCTGACAGTTTGACAAGATACTCATATAAGGCAAATACATGCTCATCAAGGTTCTTGCCTGGAACAAGGGGAAATGCATGCATTACATAGGGTAAAGCTGAGGCTCAAGTCGTCCGAGTGTGGAGCAGATTGAACACCCTCAGAAACAGTCAAAGTATAGCTCATGCTTCCGCCTCGCATCAGTCACTCTGCATTTGATGGACCTGGAGGTTTCTCCTTGGGATGCTTTGATCCATAGTGATCAATCAACTGCTTCTCGTTGGCCAGTTGAGACTGCACACACATATATAGGTAATATTATTATATACATGAAGTTGACACTGCATCAATCACGAGGAACATGCATCCATGTAAAGCTAATTATACACCAGCTAGCAGGAGTATATCCGGTTATGCTTGCACACAGTTTTCTAACTTGATTCGTACGATCTTATCATGCTGGTTGCAGGATTCAGATCGGCTACTAGCCATCATCTACTCTGCCCCAGAATTACTACTAGCCCAGAAGGGGAACATGACAACGCGCATGGGATCGGATCGGATCGGATGGAGACCCTGACTGGGGCTTCAGATCCGTGCCGTGCCTAGATAGGGATTAGGAAGAAGAAGAAGAGAGCGCGTGCGCTGACCTTGCAGATGGGGCAGACGACCTTGAGGCCGACGGCGCGGGCCTCGAGCTGCGACCCCTTGGACTTCTGGTTCTTCTCCGCGCTCTTCCGCTGCGCGTCGATCTTCTGCTTCCCCCGCGTCATCCCGCCGCCCCGCCTCCGATCGATCGATCGATAGTCCCCAACTCCGTCCAAACAACCACCCTCGCCCCTTCTCGATCCTCCCGTTGCCCTTTTTTCCTTTCTTTTTTTGAGAGAAAGAAAGATCCCCCTGTTGCCTTCCCTTCCGCTGTATGCCGGGTCATCGCGGGCCTATCTACGCGACTCATGTTCCTGTGGGCTGTGGGTGGGCCGTTCCCCCTCCATTCGCCACCATATCCAACCACAGGGCTTACAAATTTTTGGGTTCTCTTCCTCAACTTTTTTAAATGGGTTCTTCGAATGTGAGTAATAGAAGAATTTCGTTATTCCATGACATCCGTCCTAAAATAAGTGTCTCAACTTTGAATTAATTTTAGTACAACTAGCAAATAGGCCCATGCGTTGTCACGGGAGAAAAATAATAAGATTATGCAAATTATGCCAGGATGAGATACGGACTTTTAAAATGTCACTTCACAAAGTACGTCAAAATCATGTCATGATGAGATAAGAGACTTTTTAAAAGTCATTTCAAAAACAAAAAATGTGATGGTCTCATGATGACTTTATTTCCTAAGGCGTCACAATGAAATGTTTTTTGGTTGTGGAAACTGTATTGATAGACCCTGCCTAACGTAGACTGATGAATGATGTGTCTCGCCTTGACCCGGCGTCATGGTGTTTTTCATGACCAGTGAAAATATAGTACCACAATAAATATAGATATGTATGATAGCAAATTAGACATTTAGTCATTTCATATAGCTTACAAAAACAAAACCACTGGAAAATGTGTCAATTGTTTTGGGCTCAATGTTGTAAAGAACACAGAAACCTTTTTTACCCAATGCGCGATGGACTAAATAAAATAATAAAACAACCTCTCCAGATCCCCTCAAAAAGTTTATGTAAGCGATGGTTTGGTTTGTTCGTTATTTACGTATCTGTTTCAATAGATTTGATTGAATTTTTGTGATCCTTTTCGAAAATTTCATGGTCATTTTTTCCAATTCCCGAAAGTGTGTTGAATACACAAGCATTTTCTAAGAATCATGAATATTATTTTATTTTGTGAACATATTTTTTGAAATCGAGAACTTTTTTATGACATGCAAACATTTTTAAAAAAATTGCGAACATTTTGATTTCCCGACCATTTTCTGAATTCATGGAAATTTTATGATTTCTCAAAAAATCAAAACTCACAACCTTTTAAATTTTTGGAATCCCGAATTAATTTAAAGACGAGAAAACAAAAACAGAAATGAGAAAAAGGCAAGAAACGAAATGAAAAACAGGAGTTTTTTTTAAAATCATGAACATTTTATGCTTTCCAGAACATTTTTTGAATTCACAAACGTTTTATATTTCTTTAAAAAACTCGCAACCTTTTGAATTTTTGGAAATCCCTAATAATTAATTTATAGAAGGAAAAACACAAAACAGAAATAAAAAACGAACAAGCAAAATGCAAACTGAAAAAAAACGGACGCACACCCCTCGTAAAAAAGAGAGAAAATGCAGTGGAACAGGCCAAATCCTATTCGGCGCCTTTTGCGCCTGATACTGTTCATTCTACTAACGGGCGCACACCCCTCGTCACGTCTGGGCCGGCCCATTTTTCTGCTTCTAAGAAGCAGAAACAGCGCGAGATCTGTAATTCGATCCCGATACGAGCTGGCTAATGTAAGTCGGGACGACCACCAGACCACTTCACATGTTGTGATTACGTGCATGTTTTGCTTCCTTTTCTTCTTCCTCCTTTTTTTTATTTTTCTGTTCTTTTATTCTTTCTTTTTCTAATTCGAGAAAGTTTCTTTCTTTATGATTTTTTTTCTGCAAAATTGATGAACGTTTTTTTTCAATTTTTGGTGAACTTTTTCAAATTCAATGAGTTGGCTTGTCAAATTCGGTGAACTGTTTTCCAAATTCGATGAACATTTTCAGATTTTGATGAACTTTTTTCCAATTTCGATGAACTTTTTCAGATTTTGATGAACTTTTTTCCAATTGTGGTGAACTATTTTTTATTTTTGATGTTTTTTTTCAATTTTTGATGAACTATTTTAAAATTCCACGAACTTTTATTGAAATTTGATTAACTTTTTTTCAAAAACAATGAAGTTTTCACAAATTTGATGAACTTTTTTCAAATTTGATGAACTTTTTTCAAATTCAATGAACTTTTTCTTAGTCAATGAACTTTTTTTCCAAAAATGATGAACTTTTTCTAAAGTTGATGAATGTTTGTTCAAAATCGATGAACTTTCTCTTAATTTGTGAACTTTTTTGAAAATTGATGAACTTTTCCCAATTTTTACGAACTTTTTGAATTCGTCGATGTTTATTGAATACATGATTTTTTTATATAATTCGTGATGTTTTTTAAAATCTGTGGACATTCAAAATTTGTTCAGATTTTTTTTAAAAGAAATCCCATTTTTCTAAAGAGGGCGGCTAAAATATAGTTGTTAGACCTTTCGCGTTGCAATCTTTTTGGAAGGGCTCTATTGGTCTAGTGGTTAGCCAATCATGCGCATGAGCTTAATGGTGCCGGTTCGAATCCTCACGGGAGCATCATTTGCGTTTGTTTTTTCCTGACATGAATACATTTTTGCACTGCCCCTGCTGTTCATGGGCCGGCTAATTCGTGAGCTGCAGTGCGCGCCAGTTGCGCCAACCAGCGCATAAGGCGCCGAAGAGGAGGTCTCCTTGTTGGAGGACTAAGGCATTAGCCACCGCGGCTACGCCCTTCAGTTGCGTTATATGATGATATACCTATAAGAACCAAATCCGACGGGACTTTGAGAAAAACCGAACCGTTTTATTCACTTATGGGTGGCATGGTGGGTAATTTGTGTCAATTTCGGGGGTAATTTTAATGACGTACGACCAGAAGCACTATTTGCTTTATTATTAGGGGGAAGAAGTTGTACTAGAGTTGAGACACTTATTTTGAGATGAAGAGAATATCTCACAAACAATAAAGCTATTCCGAAATATGTCCATATCTCCCTTCTCACTCATAGATGAATGCCCGCCAAGAAACCAGACTATGAAAATGGATCGATCACTCTATTGTAATGCAATCAAGAAGTCCTCTCTTATTGTGGATGGTTCAGCCTCAAGATACACTGATGCAACTTAACGGAATCATGTTGCAAAAGGTGAATAAAAACAACACGGTCATTATGAAATTATAAACTTTTAAAAGTGACACGTATAGAGGAGATCACACTGAATAGGCACGCAGCCTTATAATTAGTTGAAAACACATACGAGTTAGGGAAAAGGCATGTAAATCACATTGAAAAAACAGTACAAATGTGAATCTTGAGACTTACGCTGCACGTATTCATGTTGCAACTCGCAACTCAGACCAAGCAAGCATGGCAAAACTTAGTTCCTTTTGCATCGCAGGAACTCCAAATGCACATGCATATGAATGCCAATTGGAAGGCAAGATCTAAGTGCTCTTTTTTAGAAGAACAGGGAGGTCTCTCCCCAATTCCATTGGAAGGCAAGATCCAACTCAGAATGTCAATTGGAATACAGTATTCAGCGTTTCCATTACAAACCTAAAAGAGGGAACCCACACTCAACATGTGGGGTTCAGCAAATTTACTAGGTCCAAACGAACTTAAAGAGAAAACTAAAACCCTTTTTTGTACGACACAAGCGTCGGGAGGGGGTGGGATAAAAGGCAGCAAGTAAAACACAGCAACACACATTTTTTGAAAGCTCCATCGCATCATGACCAGGGCTCCAGATCTCCTGAACTTGAAGGGCGGCGCCAAGGTAGCTTGCGGCGACCAGCAAGGCATGAGAGTTGACACTGGGCTGCTTGTGGCGTCCTTGTCCATCGGGTCTCTTTCTTGGCCAGGGATTGGAAGCCGTTGTCCTCCCCCGAGATTCTGAGCTTACTCCAGCGAGAATCGACCTCATTCTTCCTCATTGTCAACCACTCAGGATCCACAGGGGTTGCCGAACGAAGCTTGTCAGAGAGCTCAGGAATTCCTCCAGCTTTGCTCTCCCTGCTTCCGGAGACAGGACAACCCAGAATTTGAGCATTCTGATAATCAAGCCCAAATGGTATTGTTAAAAATTATAGAGTTCCTATATTTCCACAAACACCACAGGACAGCAGAAACTAATGGTATTTAATGCAAAGTTTTTCTTGTTGGAAACCCAGAAATGTACAACAGATTCAAAATTTGTGTCTATCTGTGTTTGGAAGAATTCACCAAGAAAGGACCATATACTCCTGGCTACTATACACTCAAAGAATAAGTGGAAGTTGGTTTCGTTCTCTGCACAATATACAGAGTCTAGAGGCTTAATGATGTGCCTCTTTCTAAGGTTATCTCTAGTCATTAATTTGTGAGGAAAACATGTATTTTGGGTGGCACAACAAGTTTCCACACAGCAGGGATAAAACAGCGGTTACACCCTCCCTAAAGTTTGTTCTCTAATTCTCTTTATTCTCATACAGGCAGCTCAGCGCAAGCTATATAGGTACTGCAAATGGCAAGATCAGGAAACGAGGATCTGGGTTTATCCTGTACAAGGCAGAAATCGAATCCCAGCGATGAGGTCTGGATGTGTGCTCATCTTGAGCTTTGTAATGTCTTCTTCTTCATCAATGAAATGCTGCTGATTTGCTTTTCGTCAAAAAGGTCCATGTGCTTGTATCCAGTCAGCTCCTCGAAATCTTTGTTCCACTGCGGCGCTTGGCTGGCCGTCGGGTAGAGAGAGGGTCAGCCTGGCGAGGAAGGACGACGCTGCGATAGCTGACGGCAGGCATCCGTAGTCGAGGAGGCACTGTCTGGGCGAGGTAACGCGCCAACCGCCGAACCTCCCAAGTCTTGTTCTCCTTTGCTGTACCTGGCAAAGTGGTCCACGAAGGTGTAGGCCGTGCGACTGCCGAGCTCGTACCGGAGCACCGCCAATATCTCGAGCTACATGTCAATAACCTCTTTACTCGTGGCTATCCGACCGAACACGCAGCACCAACAGGCTCAGGAAAATCGGGCGACCACCTTCTTACTCCCGAACCGGCATCAGCAAGGTAGATTACTGCCCTTATTCCTTCAGTACGCGATACACCACAAACGCTTGAAGAGTGCATTTCAACAGATGGTTCCAACTGACAGTTACAGAATTACAAGCAATGCAAGGCAAGGAGGCATGTACTTATTCTGCTTGTTGGTGCAATACATGGGCAAACCTCGACTTGCATCAACCAAGAACAATTTATTCGACAAGTCAACACATTACCAAAGAAGAAACAAGTCGCCTACACATTCTACTCAGCTCAACCAACCAAATGACCTTTCTTACTACAGTGGAAGGGAGTAGCCACGGAGGTACTTGGAATCAACCCTGGATTCACGGATTAGCGCTGCCCGACCTGTTCTCGCAACCTGCCGTGTATCGAACATGACAGAGAGGAAAGCATCCGGTTAGTTTTCAGAAGGAAAAAAAGAAGTGGTTGAACACAAATAAAGCATTCTGCTACATGTGGAACATAAAGATTCATTATCCCAGGGAGCGTAGGATAAATGCATGTCCAGACACTAGTCTTGACATCTAGAATGTTCCCATTGTTTATTTTTATAGAATGTACTACTGTTCTTTCTCTAACTGACACAGAATCGCCTTGAAGTTGTTCCAGGGACCTACAACTGTACCCTGAAATCCTCACACAGGCTGCAGACAAAGCCTAACATCTAGAAATGTTTTCCATTCATTATCTCTACTAATTAAAAAGAACGTAAGGTTCTCATTTCACCTTTCTTCCCACCACCCCTTCGTCCAACCTTCCATGTATATGATAATCAATCACCTTAATTTACTTACCTTCTGAACCAATTCCACTTTAATTTACTTACCAAACTTTTAATCAAAATATAAGGTAATTCACGGTCAAAATTTGATAAACATTTGTTTACACAATCACATTATTATGTCAGATAAATTACAAGCTAACGTATTAGAATATTTATATCCCGTTGCAACGCACGGACATTGTTCTAGTTTTGATAAAACTCCAATTGACTGTTGACTATGTTGACAAACAATACCAAGCATTTATCATGGTAAAAATGCCTGCTCAAATACATGGATTGAAATTATCTGCCAACTTTGCTTCTATCGCATAACAATCGACTTACAAGAATGAAATTGACATTATTTCACATCATCAATAGGACAGCAACAAAACAATACTGAAAAGCTCATCTAGAACTACTTGTTCCCACTCACAAGAAATCAACAACAAAGAGGCAAAAACAATTGACATACCTCACATATGCCATACGGCTCCAACAGTCTTTGTAGTGCAACCATCTTGTCAAGATCCCCAGTAAGCTACATAGTAACAAAAGGTACAATTATGTAGAGTTTTCATCAGTAATTAAATAGCTTTACATAAAGCGGAATAAATAGTTGCGGTCATGTCAAACATTCAATCTTTTTATGCCAACGATTCATCAGGTTACTACTCCCTCCGTCCCATAATGTAAGACGTTTTTCAACACTACACTAGTGTCAAAAAGCATCTTATATTATGGGACGGAGGGAGTAGTTTACTACCAAACTACTATTCATCATAAAAGAGTAAAATGCAGGAATTTCATAGGACTCCCACACAGATAATAATACTTATGGGTTGTTTGTGCACAAGGTGGTACTCTTGAAAATTTTATACCTGATGTGTTTCAATACTTACTGTCCTAGAAACGTTAAGAGTACAGAGAGACACCTAACTATGAAAGAAGATCACCTGTAGCGTAACTGTGTGATCAGAAAGATCCACACATTCTGCCCGGAAGATATTACCAATATCTAGTATCTCCCGCCGAGCAGCGGTGTTTCCAGATACTTTGATAACCATCAGTTCTCTTTCAGCAAAAGGTAAGTCAGTTAAGTCATCAACCTGGGATGGTCACATGTTTTGCATTAGCACAAAGTATTTGCTAGCACAAATGATTAATCTAAAAAATTGCATGCCATTTACCTTATGTACATCGATAAGCTTGTAAAGCTGCTGAACTAACTTCTCAATGGATTCATCAGTTCCAGGAACAACTGTTGTAATACGTGAAATGCCTTCCTTTTCAGCTGGGCCAACAGCAAGGCTCTGGGCAGTAGTATGGTCTCATTGGTAACAAGCCATACATAACAACAATAAACAGAAGTTTTGACAAACCTGTATACTGTACCCCCTACGAGCAAAGACCCCTGTTATAATGTTGAGGACACCAGGACAATCATTCACAAGGATGGAGAGAGTATGTGAGCGAAGCCCATTTGACTGTACCAAACAAAGTCATCATTAGCTTAGAAGCCGCACCATTTATTATCATGTCGATTAAGCACTGTGATGCTTAAAGCTACAGAGGCCTTCGTTTATATTTGACTGTTTGCAAAATAAATGAAGATGCAAAATGAGAACACACTGCAGTCAAAATAGAATTAGATCCAGTTTTGAATAAACAGTGCATGCAGTCTATAGGTCATTTTAATTAAAAAGCAAATGATGTTTCTTTTGCAAAACTGGAATTCTTTGAACTTACATCTTCATCATCAAGAACACCCCAATGGGCATCAAGTACTTGGTTCATGGACAAGCTCTCATAAGGTTCCACAGGATAAACATCACCCTGCACACACAGTTCAGAGTCAAAACAACCACATGCTATAAGAATCAGTAGCAATAGGCATACATACTGTAATAATGTATCTCATATGTTTACTGGAAGTCTGGAAATATTTTACTCAGTTATGTTGCTTCGGTTGCACATTTAGAAGTCTTGTGGTGATTCCAAAGCGTGGTCTTCAGTTTTATATGAATGCAGGTCTCCCCAGTTTCGCTGTATGAACTCTACTTTTCTTTCTATTTTTTGTTTCCTATAACCAGGTATACAAATTATTTTTTCTCTAAAAAGAATCACTTATGGAGCGATGGCTACACTGGGATTTCTACTGGTGGCAAAGAAGTTAAGTTGCATTTGTTTGCATTAAATAACTATCAAAAATATACCAGTTCGCAAGATCTTTCTTTTCTTGCACCTCAAAATCTTTCTTGCATTATCCACACAAAAGAGGCATCTCTCAAGCATAGCTTACCAAGTATTTAATCTGCAAACAGCAGTGTCCTAAAAGGTACTCCTAAAGCCTACACGCTACCTTTTAGAACGGATATAACAGGACAAGAAGAACAAGAGGAAATGGGCAACAAACATGGAGTTAGTTTTATAAGCACAGAAACATACCCCGGCACTGGATGGTTGATCAAAATTGCCATTAACCGTCTTATTCACAGAAGTAAGAGGATTTTTGCGCGATGCTTCTACAAGGTCTGGGTAAGAAGCAGCAGAAAACCCCCAGAAACGAGCAGTTGCTCCGATCTTTTCACGCCTCAAAGCAATCTAAGAATGTTGGGAGACAAGAATTAGGTAATGAAGAAAATATGCCCGTGGATGTAGGCAGCAAATGATTTAGAAAAATATGCCCATGCATGTAGGCAGCAAATGATTCAGAAAATACTTTTCCCGTTCGACAAATTTCTTCGATCCCAAATTTTCTTAGGTTCCTTTGTGCCGCAACGATTTTCCCAGGATCTCCAGTTACCTACAGCATTGAACAAATAAGCATCAAAGGCTTCACCCGGAATAAAACAAGGAACACGTATAGTCATATACCATATGTAGAACTGTTGGAGATCAAGAGTTTTTACCTCCAGAGTTAGGCTGTTCTCAGAAATATCAACAACTTTCGCTCTGAAAACATTAGCTACAAACATGACCTATCAACCATGAGAAGAAACAGCACATTAAGAGTATTGTTGCAACTGTGTATGGAAGTACCAATATACTAATTCAGTGACTATGCAGATACAAGTCAACAGCATATCTTACGTCAGCACGTTGATCTGGTTCAACATTGAGTTTTATAAGCATGAGCTCTCTTTCAACCTGAGGCTCCTTAGATAGATCTTCAACCTGCAATTTATTGGATTCAAATACGATATATATTAACAAACATTTATATGATCACCGAACAACATGCAATAAGAAAAGAAATCTGCAAGCCAGGAACATAACAATGCTTGGGATAAAAAGGAAAACATCACATCAGACTATTTAATTCATCTAGATGGTAGGAACGATAAGCAGACAACAGACAATTATGCAAGGTGGTATGAAATCAGCTTAGATTCGTTAGAATAGCTGTTTTCTTTGGATATCCTGTATGTGCATAATGGCAGAATAAAATTTTCCATCTGTGCGCCCTTTCTTTTTAAGCAGCTTCAGTATAACAATTATGATAAGGTTATTATGGAAACAACTTAATACTCCTGATTCCATGCAACACAGTAATTTTTACCAAACATGCAAACTGCTGATTACTTGGATTATAACCATGTGAATATATGCTCGACATCACTGAAGACAAGGTACAGCAGTGATCAAAGTAACTGTATTCCCTTACATACAAACAAAATTTACAACACACTAAACAACCAGGACACATCTGTATAGACATAAGAGTAAATTTCTCAACTTACACTTTTTGTTGCAAAATTATCAACTGATTACACATTGAAGGGCCCACATGTCCTGGGTACCCTGTGGCGCGTCCGGGCAGCCGGCCTTCAGGGCCTTTTCTCGACCGGGCCAGGAAGAGATTCTTCTCAGTGCAAAGCCGTGGGGGCGGTCTTCCCCCCACCAGTCGAGTTTTTTTTTGTTACACGTTTAAAGACTAATATCACATAATTTTACCTTTTCTTGCACACTGTAAAGGAATACCACTTTTTTCAACTCTCTAATGGTTTTACAACACAGTATCGCAGGGCCTTGTACTACCATGCTATGCCTAGGTTTTTGGTTCAGTAAGCATGTACTCCCTCCGTCCCAAAGTTAGTACAAAATTAAGTCACTTATTTTGGGACGGAGGGAGTATGTGTGTACACCTCAAATCTGAAACAAACACACGAGTGATTGGTTCATTACACCTTGAACCGAAATAACTGGGAAAGTGGCATGGAAATGTTCACTAATCCTTGGACCAACATAACAGGCAAGCAAAGGCTCATTAAACCTAGGTTGAGTCACATGTTAACCGCCTATGTATAACGGGAAACTACAAGACTCTGTGAGACTATGCAGTGGGGCCAGGTTGTAAGATATACAGGAGAGCTAAAAAGAGGTGCCTGTTTGGGGCATCTGTGAGACTCTGTGAGACTATGCACTAACGTTTTTTTTGTCGCTTATAGATGACATCAATGAGGTAATATTTTGCAAGTTTGGGGACATTTTATGTGACTTTATTATTAGGTAGGTATTGATATAGATTTTACATTATATATTAGCGCAAGAAAAGGTGTATAGTTCCATCAAATTAGTCCTAAAAGGTGTAGTTCCTTGATGGTTTTACAACAACAAATGCAGAACATCCACAAAAGAGCTTTTTTCTGACGCATTGAAGCTGTGATTATAACGGAATGGGGTATTACAGCAGAATACGGGTAAGGTGTTTATGACTAATTAGAAACTGCTATGCTCTAGCACTTTATAGTACTGTACTAGTACATTGCTAGAGCTGAAAGAAAATTTTGAAGTCAGTGAAATGTTCTGAAGGCTGTTGAAACCAAGTGGCATGAAATCCGGATGATTTACTTCTCCTAAGGAGTAATAAACTGGTGCAAAATGTGGGACGGCAGGCTCACATTCAAGACGTTGACGAGCTTATTGAGCTGCTCAATGACTTGCTTGAGCACCCTATCCGTCCCGGAGACGACGATGGTGAAGAGGGCCTTGTCCTTGTTAAGCCCCACGGCGAGCGACTCGATGTTGTAGCCTCTCCTGGCGAAGACCCCGGCGATCCTGTTTATCATGCCGCTCTCGTCCCCGACGAAGACCGAAATCGTGTGGCGCCGCACCCTGCAATCCCGGCTAGCAACTCCCATCAAAAGTCAGCTCAAAAGAGTAACGCGCGCAGCGGGGGACACCGGGCGCGGCAAGACGGGACTCAGGCGCGAAATATGAGAAACGGAGACCGCATTGCGGCGGGGGAGAGGCGCTTACGGATCCCTCTTGGCGCTCGCGGTGACCGCCGACACGGCGGCGGTCGCCTCGCCGCCGGCGCTGGCCCCCGCGGCGAGTCCGCGGCGGCGCAGGGGGCGGAAGGAGGCGCGCGCGGCGCATCCGGGGAGGCGGTCGCGGGCCGCCGGTGGCGACGGGCGGAGGTGGTGGGCGGTGGCGACGGACATGGATGGTGGTCGAGGGCGAAGTTGGTGGGCTATCGGGAAGTGCGGGACGGGACAGGACAGGACAGTGTGTTGGTTTAACAGCAAGTAGGGTTTATGAGGGGGGGAATTACGAAGCTGCCCCCCGCCGCGCATGGTGTGCCTGCCAGTGTGATACGATACGCGAGATGTGTCACGGGTGGCCACGTTTTCCGTTGGGCCGGGTGCGCTGGGACCACCCACCAAATTTGGTATATCCTCTCTCTCTCTCTCTCTCTCTCTGCTGATGGTGCTACGGTTTGCATGTGAAAGTGCTGCTACTACAAAACGAGGCGAATCCGCAGTTGTCCGATCTCCGATCGTGGCAAAGGAGCAAAGCCATCTTTGCGCAAGAAAGATACACAAACGCGGCGTGCCGGTTCGTCTTTTCTAGCCACGGCAGGCCGCGCGAGGTAGAGTATTGCCCCGACGAAACATAAAGCCAGCGCAACAGCCAAAAGTTGTTCCCGCGTGTTAGCTTTTGCTCATTGTCGTGTAGTACTTTTTTTTTAGGAAACGCAGGAGAGCTGCGATTTCATTATAAGGCGAAGACGGTGAAAGAACGCCAACTGTACAAAATAGTACTTTTTATTTTTGAGGATCCATTGTCGTGTACTACAACCGTGCAGCGTGGCTGTGCTACTCTTTTTCTATCCTTGGGGGTTTTGTTACGCTTATAGCGTACTAACCGAGGCCACCACGGTGCCGGAGGGGAGCGGCTGAGCTTCACGCTGATCACAGGAGGGTAGAGAGTAGAGAGCACGTCCACAAGAGGGTTGCAAATTAAAAAAGAGAGGATATGATTGGTAATTTTTGTCTCTTCTTTTGGTTGAGAGTTGACCAGGGCTCGTTCATACCCACTAATATAGAATGTAAAATCTACTCCTTCCGTTCCTAAATATTTATCTTTCTAGATATTTCAACAAATGGCTACATACAAAGTAAAATGAATGAATCTACACTCTAAAATATGACCATATTTGTCTTTCTAGATATTTCAACAAATGGCTACATACAAAGTAAAATGAATGAATCTACACTCTAAAATATGACCACATACATCCGTATATTGTAACCATTTGAAATGTCTAGAAAGACAAGTATTTAAGAACGGAGAGTATATCAATACCTACCTAATAATAAAGTCGTTAGTGCTTCCGATGATACGTCACATATAATGTCCCCAAACTTGCAAAATATTACCTCATCAATGTCATCTATAAGCGACAAAAAAAAACGTTTCACGGGGAATAACCCACCTGGGCCAGCCCACAGAGCAGGGACCTCCTACACCGTGCTCTGCGCGCTGAGAGAAAACGCGACGCACCCGTTTATGCCGACCCATGTGTGGCCGCCATGTTTTTATTTTCCCTTTATTTGTCTCTTTTCTTTTCCGTTTTCATTTTTTCTCCTTTAAATAATTTGGTACGTCAAAAATGTTCCAGAAATTAAAAAAGAGAATTTTTAAATAAAATGTTCAATAAATCATAAAATGTTTGTGTATTCAAAAACTGTTCGTAGTTGTTTAAATAATGTTCACATAATAAAAAATCATAATTTTGAAAACAAATGTTTGGGAAATCAAAAAATGTTCATGAGAAAAACTAATGTATTAGAAAATATTAATGAAATTGAATAGAATATTCACCAAAATGTTATCGATGATGCAGCAAAATGTTGTCATGTTCTTTGGATATTATGATTTTTTTTCTCCCGTTGCAACGCACCGGCCCTTTTGCTAGTTAAATTAAAGTCCCAAAAATCCTGAGAAAACAATACATCATGCACACATGCAGCACCTGGAAATTTTCATGCACTTAATTGAGAAACAAACGAGAGTAAGTGTCACACCCTCGATGCGGCTATATCTCCCACGTGTCGAAGCACGACTTAGAGGCATAACCGCATTGAAAGCAATGTCGCAAGTGAGGTAATCTTCACACAACCCATGTAATACATAAGGGAAAGAGATACATCGTTGGCTTACAATCGCCACTTCACATAATTACATAAATAAAGCATTAGACCATCCAAATACAATCAAGGACCGACTACGGAACCAAAATAAAAGAAGAACCCCAAATGCGACAAGGTCCCCGATCGATCCCAACTGGGCTCCACTACTGATCAACTAGAACGAAACAACACAAAAGGACAAGATCTTCATCGAGCTCCTCCTTGAGCTTGGTTGCGTCATCTGCACGGTAACCTCGGCACCTGCAAACTGATTTCGGAAGTATCTGTGAGTCACGGGGACTCAGTAATCTCACACCCTCGCGATCAAGACTATTTAAGCTTATGGGTAAGGTAAAGGTATGAGGTGGAGCTGCAGCAAGCGACTAGCATATTTGGTGACTAACATACGCAAATGAGAGCGAGAAGAGAAGGCAAAGCACGATCGATAAAAGTATGATCAAGAAGTGATCCTATAGCAACCTACGTCAAGCATAACTCCAACACCGTGTTCACTTCCCGGACTCCGCCGGAAAGAGACCATCACGGTAACACACGCGGTTGATGTATTTTAATTAAGGTCAACTTCAGGTTTTCTACAACCGGACGTTAACAAATTCCCATCTGCCCATAACCACGGGCACGGCTTTCGAAAGTTCAAATTCCTGCAGGGGTGTCCCAACTTAGCCCATCACAAGCTCTCACGGTCAACAAAGGATATTCCTTCTAGCGGGAAGACCCGATCAGACTCGGAATCCCGGTTACAAGACATCCTCGACAATGGTAAAACAAGTCCAGCAACACCGCCCGAATGTGCCGATAAATCCTGATAGGAGCTGCACATATCTCGTTCTCAGGGCACACTTAGATGAGACATCCTACGAGTAAAACCAACCCTCAAGTTGCCCCGAGGTGACCCCGCAGTCTACTCGGTCGGACCAACACTCAGAGGAGCACTGGCCCAGGGGGGTTAAAATAAAGATGACCCTTGGGTAGGCCTACCCAAGGGAAAGAAAAGGCTAGGTGGCGAATGGTAACCAATGTTGGGCATTGCTGGAGGAGTTTTATTCAAGGCGAACTGTCAAGGGTTCCCATTATAACCCAACCGCGTAAGGAACGCAAAATCCGGGAACATAACACCGATATGACAGAAACTAGGGCGGCAAGAGTGGAACAAAACACCAGGCATAAGGCCGAGCCTTCCACCGTTTACCAAGTATATAGATGCATTAATTAGATAAGAGATATTGTGATATCCCAACAAGTAAACATGTTCCAACAAGGAACAACATCTCCATATTCCAACAAGGAACAAACTTCAATCTTCACCTGCAACTAACAATGCTATAAGAGGGGTTGAGCAAAGCGGTAACATAGCCAAACAACGGTTTGCTAGGACAAGGTGGTTTAGAGGCTTGGTTCAACAATATGGGAGGCATGATAAGCAAGTGGTAGGTATCGCAGCATAGGCATAGCAAAAGAGCGAGCAACTAGCAAGCAAAGATAGAAGTGATTTCGAGGATATGATCATCTTGCCTGAGATCCCGCAAGGAAGAAGAACGAGTCCATGAAGAAGACAAACTGACGTAGTCGAACGAGTCCTCACAAACATGACATTACCGAAACAACCCGAAGAAGCACACCGGAAAGAAGCAGACAACATAGTAAACAACCACCACATAGACATGGCATGATGCACAAACAATTATGATGCATGTCCAGTTTAATGAAGCATGGCATGGCAAAGTGCAACAAACAACACTACAAATTAAGTGGAGCTCAATATGCCACGGAGTTGCATATTGACGAAACACCCCGACAAGTTATTTAGTTCGATCTTGTTTATGTACCCAACAATATTAAATGTTGTTAAACATGGCAAGAGGTGAAGCATGATGAAACTATCTAATCTAGGCAAGTTTAAATGAGGCCGGTACAACAAAACAAAAAGTCCGGGAACTCCTCATATGCATATATTAGGTTTGGTACTGATCTGCCCTAAACACAATTTTAGGGTTGTTCAACATGCAAAACAAGTACACCATGTTAAACTAGGCATTTTTCTACCCCATTTACATATAAAGTTTATTAAATTCCGAGTTATGGCTATTTAGTTATGAAATAAATCATTTTAGCAAGTTCTTAAGCAAATTTAAACCAACAACATTTTAAAGATTTTAAACATAGATGAAAATTGCATATTATTAAACTAGACAAAATTCTAAGCAACTTTCATATATAATTTGTTTTAATCCGATGCACGGTTGTGGAGATATTAAATGCATGAATAAGAAGGACTTTTCTGTAAAATTGCGTTCTCTGGAACAAATACTAAATTCGCAGGCACTGGAAAAAACATGATATGGGCCGAATCTGAAGGCTGGCCCAACGAACAGAGGAAAAAAACCCAGGGGCTGCTCACCCTGGGCCTTGGGCCATTGGAGGTGATGGGCTGGGGTGCACGGGGCCGGATCTGGCCATCGGCTGGGCCTGGCAAAGTGGAGAGGAGCCGGCTCGAGAGGAGCTAGGCCTTGCGCAGCGGTGGGACGAGCCCGAGTCGGCTGGATCGAGCTCTGTCTGGAGGGACATGGAAGGAGCGGGTACATGGCGCGGTTAACGCGAGGATCAGGGGCGCTGGCTGCGTGCGTCTTCGATTCAGAGGAAGCAGGGCGCGGCGCTGGACTTGGCGAAGGAGAAACCTCTCCGGCGAGGCGAGGACGGGGCAGAGGCACTTGGCGTTCGAATCCCCCGGAGTGAGACGAGGCAAGGGCGGCGCCATGGACTCCTGGAGCTCCTGTTCGTCTGAAGAAACAAAGAGGCCGCGAGGATCTGGTTCGGCGGCGATCTGCAGGTGCGGGCGCAGGAGGAGCGGGAAACGGCGAAGAGCAGGCCGACCGGACTTGGCAGCGCAGCAGACGAGCTGGGGACACCGGGATCCGACGCAGGCTGAAGCAGAAGCGGATCAGGGAGGGTTGGTCGACATGGGCGCCTGACTTGGGTTCGATGCAGAGGAGGTCCTGTAGTGTAGCTCCATGGGGCAGGAGGAACTTGCTCTCGGTGACGACGGAGCTTGATGGCTTGGCGTCCCTGGGCGGCGACGTGGTCTCCTGTTCGAGCAAACGAAGAGGGAGAGATGTGAGGTGAGGGAGGAAGACAGGGAAGGGAGAGGAAGGAGGTGGGGGCAATGAGGGCTTGAGCACCGGCTGTAGTGGAGATCGAGCAAGAGTAGCTGGTGGCGACATGTTCAAGCGAGGGAGGAGCTCGGGTTGGTCTGGTGTTGAAAACGAGAGGGATTTGGGAGGGGATGGATTTGGATCGGGAGGAGATCCCGATGTGGGAGAGGAGTGGCGGCGGGGAGGGACAAGCCTCCTAGGTTTTAGGGTTAGGCTAGATATATATAGCAAAAGGATCAAAGGAGAGGGATTTGGATCATCGGATCGAAATTCGACAGATGAGAATAAAATAGGTAGGGAGTTCAAATAAGAAAACGGTGATGTTTTGTAGACGTTCAGGGATGATTCGGACACAACGGTAGCGACAGCCCGAGTCGGGTCCGAGACAGCTTTCGGGCGCGCGCGCGAGGAGGGTCGCGGGCTGACGAGAGAGGTTAGGTAGGGCCTGGCGGTAGGTAGTGAGTTGTGTAGACGGTCTCGAGCTGAGAGAAGAGAAGAGAGGGAGGCCCGGCGACTGTTTTCGGAGACCGAAAACGTCCGATGTGTGCCCGGCTATAATGCCGCTATAGCTTAATGGTTGGGCTATCAGACGAACTCCGAATGTGATGAAACTTGGCAGGCGACCTACTAACAACAAAACAACACCGCATGCCAACTTTCATCCCATTCCGAGAACATTTTCTGGCCACTTATAAAATAATATATCGGACATGCCGCGGGCGCGTGCAAGTGTGTCTGGGCTCAGAACGGACAACGGACGGGCTGGGGGAACCCGGACGGATGCAAGTTTTGAAAACATGATGATGCAATGCACATGATGACATGACAAGAACCAGCACGCAAGCGAATGACAAGGCAACAACAGCGAATAACTGGAGGACACCTGGCACAACGGTCTCGGGGCGTTACAACACTCCACCACTACGAGAGGATCTCGTCCCGAGATCTAGAATGGCACCGGAGGTACAACGGAAGAGAAAGAGGAGAGGTAAAACTAAGTTGCTTCTTTGACAAACGAGTGAAACCATGAACCTTGATAGGTTAAACAATTTGAAAGGGGAATACAATAGAGATGAGCGAAGTTGAAAACACTCCGTTAGAAAAGAGGAATAAGGAACATTACTAGAACCTTGTACTTTGAAAGACATAAGAGAAGGGGTACAATGGGCAAGAAGTACATGCAAACACTCCGGTAGAAACGAGATGTACAAGGAACAATAAAGATCAATTACGACAACACTCCGGTTGGAAAAAGGAAGGTAAAGAATAAGAAGTTGGCAAAAAGAAGGCACTTGGATGGGAATCCGGCTAAAAGAGGAATGATAGCCACAACACCCCGGTTAAAACAAAATAGAGAAGGAAAAAGAATGATATAATTTGGGCAGCATTCCGACTGAAAATGGAAGGAATTAACAAGAACTTGACAAGATGAGAGGATACTTGAATGGAGGACACAACACTCCGGTTGAAAGGATAAGCAAAAGAAAAGAACACGATCTGGACAAAACAAGAAGATGGGTTGAAGAGAGCAACATCACAATGCCTCCGGAACAAATGTAAGAATAGAATCAAAAGAACGGAGGAGAAAACAACATCTTCTACCTCAAATGAGCTTGGACAACATCTTTAGGAGAAGGGTCGAGCGGAGTTGTTGGAAGACCAATAATGAAAAGAGTGAGCTTGTAGTGGACTTATGGAAAACTTCTCAAATTATGAGGTGACAACCTGCCACTCACGGGAAAAAGAATTGGATTGGTATGAACAAGGAGATGAGAAAGTTATTCACCAGAAGTATAAAAGACGAACTTGGGTCCTTTAAGAGCACCATAAATAGCAACAACCCTTAGGGAAGGCTTTAGGTGAAATATAGCCCAAGATAACTCCAATGACGCGATTGCTGGATTTAAATATGTCATTTCGATAACTTGTGAATCCCGGAGCACGAAGGGAAATTATCAAGAAAGACATAACACCACCTCAAAAGATATGCGTGAAAGAATTGCACTCCAGATTGCAAGATGGAGAAGGCTTGAGCTCCGTTGAAAAGAATCTCAATGAAAACTTGGAGAAGGAATTATTTCCTTGATGAACCAACATGTAGAGCCTCCATGAATAACTCCGGTAAACAAAAGGATAACGAAAAGAAAGAGAAGTTGAAAACACAAGGTGAAACCTCGTAATAATTTAGATGGATCTCCGTGATAAAATAATTGAGAGAGCTTTAAACTCTGGAAAAGAAAGATGAATCAAGTGAAACCGAGAATTTGATGAACCTCCGGAATAATTGAATTTACTCGATGAAACAAGAATAAGAATTACATTATGCTTATCCTTCACCAATTTAAATTGATGACAAGCAACGGATTTGGCATACTACTTATTCTCGTAGAAAGGATTAAGATAGATATAGCATAAACTTGAGAAGGTCTTCAACGAACCACCGGTAGGGTTGAAACAACGGATAAATTGATATGATAACGAAGGAAGAGAAATCTTGAACTAACCACCGTAAGAATTAAAATGACCGAGGAAAAGATAAGGACAACACCGGGAAGAATTAGCAAATGAATGAAGAAGCTTGAGAGAATTTAGATACATGAGAACGAAGCGATCACGAGCTGATAAGAGAATACTTGAATGATGCACCAGTAAGATTTGAGAATGATAACTGAAAGCTGAGAATGAATAAACTTGAATTGATGGACTCCGGATAATCAAACTGAGAAGGCTCTTGAATAGCTCCGGATGGGTGAAAAGAATTTTCGCGATCAAAACAATTACGAGAGGATGGCCTTGAACTAGAACCACGAATCTCTGAGAGAACGGATAAGATATGTTTGTAAACTCTTCTTCGGTCTTCAAATGATGAGAATGACAACGAGAAACACCACCAAGAATTATTGAGGCACACCGGAATAATGAAAAGCGAAGAGATTGAGCCAATGATGAAAAGAATGTGAAAGATCTTGGAGAAAAGCATGTGACTGATGATAAATCATTCTTACGTCAAACTTTAAGATGAATTTGAGGGTAGCTCCGGGAAAATAAGAAGAGTCAGGTAAGATTCTGGGAAAAGACCTGTGGGTTAGGGGCCACTCAAGAGAAACACCATTGAGATGATTTAAAGAGAGAGATTGCACCGGTTGAATTAAAAGACTTGAATGAGATAACAACCTCGAGATATCTTGAGCACTCCGGAACAATTGAATAGCAAACGGGGAATGATTATGAGGTGCACTGACATGTGAATAACATTAGAAACAAAGAAAATAATATGATGAACACTGAAAACTCGAATTGAATCCACCGGAGAAGGAAAATGAGTGAGAAATGATGAACTAGAAGAGCATCTTCATGTGAACCACCGGGTAGAACATTGAAAGAAAAGAATGAAGAGACTTCACAAGAATAAAAGGATGCTTGATTAAGGAATCCGAGTCCTTGAGGAAAAAGGGTGGGTGGGCGGGAAAAACAAAGGCAACTTGGAGATGGATGAAACAAACACCGTTGAGAAGAAGTGATAATTGATCTTGCGGAAGTTGAAATGATCGGATCCACTTGAAGAGAAACATGCCAGTTGAAAAGAAATTGGCATGACAATCTCGATTATCATGAAGGATTGGTATTCACATAGGAGTATGAGAACACCGCTTAGGAACAGATATGGAATCAACATTTGACTTCGAAGCAACTCGAATACCACAACTCAAAAACAAAAACAAAGGATTGGCTTGCGGAATAAGCCGGAACAAACATATGATAGAGATCTCGTCCGAAGTTTTCATGGTGGGGCCTACACGGGCTCGATCGTATAGCACCATCATGTACAAGGCAGTGCACATGACATACGAAGCGTCCCCGAGTCGGCATAGCCAAGGACTCTTTAAGACACAATGAGACCACTGTAAAACCAACCGTGGATAGGTGGACCACTAGACGTCGAACCCCAATTTCATATCATACATCTGTCGGAAAGATATCCTAAGATCTACTTGAATTCCCACTTACAAACTCCCGAAATTTTCCGGTTATGCAATCAGGTGTTGGGGATACAGGGGAAGCATAATATCTCACCCAAATCTAGCAAATCCTACATCCAGCTGTATCCATCCTTCAACACATAACCAAGAAACCTTCGAAAATCGTCTACCTCAACCTTCGAAAAGCATCCGTTATACAAGTTATGGCAATACTCCCGAACTCCCACCCCAGTACTGGGTGGCGTCGAGGTTATCTCACCAACAACTGCATAAAAGAGATTTTCGATGTCGGCGAACTAAACTCAGGTATTCCAGAACTGCAATGATAAAATTGTGACGACAACACCTCGGAGCTCAACTCCCCGGGACACTGCCACAACCCCTAAATGACAGGAGGCACCAAGAACAATGTTCTCGTCACAAATCCATCGGAACGATTCCAAGATACCCGCGTGATCCTAATTTGTTTTGTGAAATTTGAGAAGAGAAGAGTCAAAACTCTACGTCAGGATACCTTACCAGAGCGATGAAGGGAATGGGGAGTAAAAAGAATTCCTAATCTCTCCGATATATAATTCCTAAATGACTCAAAACATTTTTCTAGACTCAACAACGGCTGCTAAAAACGATCAATCAGTGGGGGCTCCTAAGGTCGGGGAAGGCTCTGATACCAACTTGTCACGCCCTTGATGCGGCTATATCTCCCACGTGTCGAAGCATGACTTAGAGGCATAACCGCATTGAAAGCAATGTCGCAAGTGAGGTAATCTTCACACAACCCATGTAATACATAAGGGAAAGAGATACATAGTTGGCTTACAATCGCCACTTCACAAAATTACATGAATAAAGCATTACATCATCCAAATACAATCAAGGTCCGACTATGGAACCAAAATAAAAGAAGAACCCCAAATGCGACAAGGTCCCCGATCGACCCCAACTGGGCTCCACTACTGATCAACTAGAACGAAACAACACAAAAGGACAAGATCTTCATCGAGCTCCTCCTTCAGCTTGGTTGCGTCATCTGCACGGTAACCTCGGCACCTGCAAACTGGTTTTGGAAGTATCTGTGAGTCACGGGGACTCAGCAATCTCACACCCTCGCGATCAAGACTATTTAAGCTTATGGGTAAGGTAAAGGTATGAGGTGGAGCTGCAGCAAGCGACTAGCATATTTGGTGACTAACATACACAAATGAGAGCGAGAAGAGAAGGCAAAGCACGGTCGATAAAAGTATGATCAAGAAGTGATCCTATAGCAACCTACGTCAAGCATAACTCCAACACCGTGTTCACTTCCCGGACTCCGCCGGAAAGAGACCATCACGGTAACACACGCGGTTGATGTATTTTAATTAAGGTCAACTTCAGGTTTTCTACAACCGGACGTTAACAAATTCCCATCTGCCCATAACCGCGGGCACGGCTTTCAAAAGTTCAAATCCCTGCAGGGGTGTCCCAACTTAGCCCATCACAAGCTCTCACGGTCAACGAAGGATATTCCTTCTAGCGGGAAGACCCGATCAGACTCGGAATCCCGGTTACAAGACATCCTCAACAATGGTAAAACAAGTCCAGCAACACCGCTCGAATGTGCCGACAAATCCTGATAGGAGCTGCACATATCTCGTTCTCAGGGCTCACTCAGATGCTACGAGTAAAACCAACCCTCAAGCTGCCCCGAGGTGGCCCCGCAGTCTACTCGGTCGTACCAACACTCAGAGGAGCACTGGCCCAGGGGGGTTAAAATAAAGATGACCCTTGGGTAGGCCTACCCAAGGGAAAGAAAAGGCTAGGTGGCGAATGGTAAAACCAATGTTGGGCATTGCTGGAGGAGTTTTATTCAAGGCGAACTGTCAAGGGGTTCCCATTATAACCCAACCGCGTAAGGAACGCAAAATCCGGGAACATAACACCGATATGAAGGAAACTAGGGCGGCAAGAGTGGAACAAAACACCAGGCATAAGGCCGAGCCTTCCACCCTTTACCAAGTATATAGATGCATTAATTAGATAAGAGATATTGTGATATCCCAACAAGTAAACATGTTCCAACAAGGAACAACATCTCCATATTCCAACAAGGAACAAACTTCAATCTTCACCTGCAACTAACAATGCTATAAGAGGGGCTGAACAAAGCGGTAACATAGCCAAACAACGGTTTGCTAGGACAAGGTGGGTTAGAGGCTTGGTTCAACAATATGGGAGGCATGATAAGCAAGTGGTAGGTATCGCAGCATAGGCATAGCAAAAGAGCGAGCAACTAGCAAGCAAAGATAGAAGTGATTTCGAGGGTATGATCATCTTGCCTGAGATCCCGCAAGGAAGAAGAACGAGTCCATGAAGAAGACAAACGGACGTAGTCGAACGAGTCCTCACAAACACGACGTTACCGAAACAACCCGAAGAAGCACACCGGAAAGAAGCAGACAACATAGTAAACAACCACCACATAGACATGGCATGATGCACAAACAATTATGATGCATGTCCAGTTTAATGAAGCATGGCATGGCAAAGTGCAACAAACAACACTACAAATTAAGTGGAGCTCAATATGCCACGGAGTTGCATATTGACGAAACACCCCGACAAGTTATTTAGTTTGACTTCCTGGGTCTGGCTCGTGGGCCGACGTCGTCTTGTGTTGTAATCGGGGCACGAGTATTCGAAGTAGAAGCGCTAACACTCGTTTATGTACCCAACAATATTAAATGTTGTTAAACATGGCAAGAGGTGAAGCATGATGAAACTATCTAATCTAGGCAAGTTTAAATGAGGCCGGTACAACAAAACAACAAGTCCGGGAACTCCTCATATGCATATATTAGGTTTGGTACTGATCTGCCCTAAACACAATTTTAGGGTTGTTCAACATGCAAAACAAGTACACCATGTTAAACTAGGCATTTTTCTACCCCATTTACATATAAAGTTTATTAAATTCCGAGTTATGGCTATTTAGTTATGAAATAAATCATTTTAGCAAGTTCTTAAGCAAATTTAAACCAACAACATTTTAAACATTTTAAACATAGATGAAAATTGCATATTATTAAACTAGACAAAATTCTAAGCAACTTTCATATATAATTTGTTTTAATCCGATGCACGGTTGTGGAGATATTAAATGCATGAATAAGAAGGACTTTTCTGTAAAATTGCGTTCTCTGGAACAAATACTAAATTCGCAGGCGCTGGAAAAAACATGATATGGGCCGAATCTGAAGGCTGGCCCAACGAACAGAGGAAAAAAACCAGGGGCTGCTCACCCTGGGCCTTGGGCCATTGGAGGTGATGGGCTGGGGTGCACGGGGCCGGATCTGGCCATCGGCTGGGCCTGGCGAAGTGGAGAGGAGCTGGCTCGGGAGGAGCTGGGCCTTGCGCAGCGGTGGGACGAGCCCGAGTCAGCTGGATCGAGCTCTGTCTGGAGGGACATGGAAGGAGCGGGTACATGGCGCGGTCAACGCGAGGATCAGGGGCGCTGGCTGCGTGCGTCTTCGATTCAGAGGAAGCAGGGCGCGGTGCTGGACTTGGCGAAGGAGAAACCTCTACGGCGAGGCGAGGACGGGGCAGAGGCACTTGGCGTTCGAATCCCTCGGAGCGAGATGAGGCAAGGGCGGCGCCATGGACTCCTAGAGCTCCTGTTCGTCTGAAGAAACAGAGAGGTTGCGAGGATCTGGTTCGGCGGCGATCTGCAGGTGCGGGCACAGGAGGAGCGGGAAACGACGAAGAGCAGGCCGACCGGACTTGGCGGTGCAGCAGGCGAGCTGGGGACACCGGGATCCGACGCAGGCCGAAGCAGAAGCGGATCAGCGAGGGTTGGTCGACATGGGCGCCTGACTTGGGTTCGATGTAGAGGAGGTCCTGCAGTGTAGCTCCATGGGGCAGGAGGAACTTGCTCTCGGTGACGACGGAGCTTCATGGCTTGGCGTCCCTGGGCGGTGACGTGGTCTCCTGTTCGAGCAAACGAAGAGGGAGAGATGTGAGGTGAGGGAGAAAGACAGGGAGGGGAGAGGAAGGAGGTGGGGGCGATGAGGGCTTGAGCACCGGCTGTAGTGGAGATCGAGCAAGAGTGGCTGGCGGCATGTTCAAGCGAGGGAGGAGCTCGGGTTGGTCTGGTGTTGAAAATGAGAGGGATTTGGGAGGGGATGGATTTGGATCGAGAGGAGATCCCGATGTGGGAGAGGAGTGGCGGCGGGGAGGGACAAGCCTCCTAGGTTTTAGGGTTAGGCTAGATATATATAGCAAAAGGATTAAAGGAGAGGGATTTGGATCATCGGATCAAAATCCGACGGACAAGAATAAAATAGGTAGGGAGTTCAAATAAGAAAATGGTGATGTTTTGTAGACGTTCGGGGATGATCCGGACACAACGGTAGTGACAGCCGAGTCGGGTCCGGGACAGCTTTCGGGCGCGCGCGCGAGGATGGTCGCGGGCTGACGAGAGAGGTTAGGTAGGGCCTGGCGGTAGGTAGTGAGCTGTGTAGACGGTCTCGAGCTGAGAGAAGAGAAGAGAGGGAGGCCCGGCGACTGTTTTCAGAGACCGAAAACGTCCGACGTGTGCCCGGCTATAATGCCACTATAGTTTAATGGTTGGGCTATCAGACGAACTCCGAATGTGATGAAACTTGGCAGGCAACCTACTAACAACAAAACAACACCGCATGCCAACTTTCATCCCATTCCGAGAACATTTTCCGGCCACTTATAAAATAATATATCGGACATGCCGCGGGCGCTTGCAAGTGTGTCTGGGCTCAGAACGGACAACGGACGGGCTGGGGGAACCCGGACGGATGCAAGTTTTAAAACATGATGATGCAATGCACATGATGACATGGCAAGACGCAACACGCAAGCGAATGACAAGGCAACAACAGCGAATAACTGGAGGGCACCTGGCACAACGGTCTCGGGGCGTTACAGTAAGTGATTATGACAACATTTTTTTGTGCATTTTCAACCTCCCTTCCAAAGATTTTTTAATTTTTTTTCATACTGGCGGAGTCAATATGAGTTTCTAATCACTCCATAGGCTAGAGTTTGGAAAGGATTTGGTACAAAATTAAGTAGATGAGGATGGATTGGGTTCACGAGGAAGAGGTCACTCCAGAGGGGGTCAATGCAATCAACACACCAAAAATCAGGCTAACTACTTGATAAAGGAGGGGTGGGGAGGTCGTATCACAAACTGATATTTGGCCAGACCGATCAGAGAAGGAAATCAAATCTTCCCAAAAGCCCAGGGGCGTTATAGGAATTGAAGCCATGTATGAGATCTTTAAAAGGTCAAATCAAGGATGTGCTCAAAACCCAAAGCCTTCATCCCACCACAGTCAACACCAAGTTCTCAGTCATGGCAGCTCATCAAGCCAAAAAGAACAAGGCGTCGATGCACTCAAAGGAGGAGGTAGCCTCAAATGGAGGCGGCTTGGCTAACAACCGTTAACCCCCCGTCTCCTCTTTTGCCATGTGGCCTGGATGTGTAGTCTGTAGCTGTCATAAAATTATTCAAACTTAACCAAACCAGTACTCTATTTTTTGTAAAATTTTGGTGCAATACTGGTAGTTATCAGCAAAAAGGTTCATAGAGTTGTGCCTTTTGAAACCCAAACCGCAATTGGTTTGATGTTATTTATTACTCAATATTCCCGCCGTGCAAGGAAATCTTCCATTAATCAACTCGGTCTCCCAAGTACTTCCAACATATTTGACGAGTGTTTCCAAATCGCCTTCCTCAATTTATGACGATCTCACAAGAATGCTCTGGAATTTCTATTGGGTCTCAATCAAGGGTCAACAAAAAGTGCATCGGAGAGCATGGGAGCACTTGCTTTAGCCGAAGAACAAAGGTGGTGCGGATTTCTGGGACTATAGGTTGTTTAACCAGGCTCTCATGGCATGTCAAACGTGGAGACTCGTTATTGAGCCGGATAGTTTATGTGCACAAGTTCTCGAAGCTCGATATTATCCTGATGGCAACCTTGAGGACACTGTCTTTGGGGGGGGGATGCAACATCGTCTTGGCAAGAGACCACTTATGGATTGTACCTCCTAAAGGTGAGGCTCGTCTGGATGGTTGGATAATGGTGTTAGTATCCATGTTTGTCATGAAAACCGGTTACCCTGGTGAAAGCACATTTGCTCCCTTGGTGGTTTTGGTAATTCATGTCCACATACATGTTGTTGGACTAACATTTTCATCCAAAATATTTTAGGAAGATTTCAACCTAGGCTTGTAGATGGATGGAGATGTGGACTGAGGGAGTCCTGGACTAAGGGGTCCTCAGGTGTCCGGCCTGTTATCCATGGGCCGGACTGATGGGCTGTGAAGACATGAAGGCCGAAGACTGTACCCGTGTCCGGATTGGACTCTCCTTGGCGACCGACTATGAAGACTCCTTCTTATGTAACCAACTCTATGTAAACCCTAGATCCCTCCAATGTCTATATAAACCGGAGGGGTTAGTCCGGAAAGGATACATTCATTACCATAGTCATACAGGCTAGGCTTCTAGGGTTTAGCCATTACGATCTCGTGGTAGATCAACTCTTGTAACACTCATATTCATCAAAATCAATCAAGCAGGACGTAGAGTATTACCTCCATAGAGAGGGCCCGAACCTGGGTAAACATCGTGTCCCCCGTCTCCTGTTACCATCGATCCTAGACGCACAGTTTGGGACCCCCTACCCGAGATCCGCCAGTTTTGACACCGACATTGGTGCTTTCATTGAGAGTTCCACTGTGCCGTCAACGAAAGGTTCGATGGCCCCTTCAATCGTCTATAGTGACGCTGTCTAAGGAGAAACCTTCCTCCCCGGACAGATTTTCATGTTCGGTGGCTTCGTACTGCGGGCCAACTCGCTTGGCCATCTGGAGCAGATCGATAGCTACGCCCCTGGCCACCAGGTCAGATTTGGAAGCTTGAACTATGTTGCAGATATCCGTGGAGACTTGATCTTCAATGAATTTGAGACCGCAGCGATCGCTCCCCCTCGCCCCGATGAACATGACTTAACTCTGTCATCGGATCACATCCAAGAGATGGTCCCTGTTGCTGCAACGGCCTTAGAACCGGAGCAGATCGTGCCATCCAAGGCCACAAAGTCCGTGGCGTTGGAGCCGCACACGGACTCGGCACCCCGCAATATCTGCATCAATGGAACTCCGGACTCGTCTTCGGCTATAAGTCCCGGACCGGGTACACCTGCGGACACTGAGCTGGATCAGTTATCGATTCTCGAATTTAGCGCCGCAGACATCTTCCAGCACTCATCTTTGGGTGATGTGCTAAACTCTTTAAAGAACTTGTCCCTGGAGAAGGACTCACAGCCGGACTATGTTCAGTTTGAGACAGAGGCTGATGATGGGAAATTTTGCTCCCCACCCGTCACCCACTTCATAGCCACTATCGATGACTTAACCGACGTGCTTGATTACAACTCCGAAGACATCGATGATATGGACGACGATGCCGACATGGAGCAAGGCCAAGACCCGCCATTCACAGGACATTGGACGGCCACCTCTTCATACGATGTGTACATGGTCGACACACCTAAAAAAGCAAGCGACGATGACAAAGGAGATCCAGTTGCGAATAAACCTTCTGAGACACAGTCCAAGCGCCGGTGCCCTAAATGCCGCTCTAAGCCTCGTCGCTCAAATGATGGCAACACTGGCACCGGAGAAAATAGTACTCCGGGCGACGCCGAAAACAATGAAGACCCTGTCGGGGCTGTATTCGAACAGGAGGAACAAGACAACGAGCAAGATAACCCTGATAAACAGGCCATGCCCAATGACCCAGACGATGATAGTTATCGTCCAGTCTCCGAGGATGATGAGAGCCTCGGCAATGAGGACTTCATCGTGCCTGAGGCACCCCTCGAGCAGGAGCGCTTCAAGCACCAGCTAATAGCCACTTCAAGAAGCCTGAAGAAGAAGCAGCAGCAGCTCCAAGCTGATAAAGACCTGCTCATTGATAGGTGGACTGATGTCCTGGCAGCCGAGGAATACAGCCTCGAGCGCCCAACCAAGAGTTACCCAAAGCGCAGACTGCTACCTCAGTTTGATGAGGAGGCACCAGATCCAATACCTCCCTCACGCAATGCGGACCGACCACCACGTGGTCGGGATAGTGCGGCGGACCGACCACCCTGCGGTCGGGATAAAATGGCAACTCAGGCTGAACAACAGCCCGCCCACCACCTCGCAAAAACAGAGACAAAACAGCTCGGGACCATACATACGACCTTCGGCAGGAGCTGGACAGTAGAGCGGGACAGACCAGATGAATCTACGGATCGCGAGGACGCTTCCCGACTCAAGATGACGGCTACCTATTCGGACATGACAAACCTAGTCACACCCGGGCCGATAACCGCAGATGGACTTCATCAGAGGTGCGCCGTGACGCGGACCGATATAGAGGCGCCGCACACTCTCTCTGTTTCATAGATGAGGTGCTGGATCACGAATTCCCCGAGGGGTTCAAGCCCGTCAATATTGAATCATACGACAGAACAACCAATCCCGCAGTATGGATTGAGGACTTTATTCTCCACATCCACATGGCCCGTGGAGATGACCTCCATGCCATCAAATACCTCCCACTAAAGCTCAAAGGGCCAGCTCGACACTGGCTAAATAGCCCGCCTGAAAATTCCATCGGCGGCTGGGAGGACTTGGAAGAAGCCTTCCTCGACAACTTCCAAGGTACATATGTCTGACCACCCGATGCCGATGACTTATACCACCTAGTTCAACAACCTGGAGAATCAGCCAGAAAATTCTGGACTAGGTTCCTAACCAAAAAGAACCAGATCGTCGACTGTACGGATGCCGAAGCCCTAGAGGCCTTTAAGCATAGCATCCGTGACGAATGGCTCGCCCACCACCTCGGCCAAGAAAAGCCGACGTCCATGGCCGCCCTCACGACACTTATGACCCGCTTTTGCGTGGGAGAGGATAGTTGGCTGGCTCGCAGTACAACCACAGCCAATGAAGCAGGCCCCTTTGAGGCCAAAAACAGCACCAGCAAGCTCCGACGCAATAGACACAAGCACCGAAGCAATGGCTATAACACCGATGACACTACAGTTCACGCCGGATTCAGTAGCTCCAAGTCTAGCCAGCGAAAGAAGCCCTATAAAAGGAATGACGGAGGACCATCCAGCTTGGACCGCGTACTCGATCGTCCGTGCCAGATACATGGCACCCCAAACAAACCGGCCAGCCATACTAACAGAGATTGCTGGGTCTTTAAGAAAGCCAGCAAGGTAAACAGCGGAAACAAGGAAGGGGAATCGCAGAGCGAGGACGAAGACGAGGAGCCCCAGCAGCCAAACACTGGGGGGCAGAAGAAATTCCCACCTCAAGTCAAAACGGTGAACATGATATATGCTACACACATCCCCAAAAGGGAGCGCAAGCGCGCACTCAGGGATGTTTATGCGGTAGAGCCAGTCACCCCAAAATTCAACCCATGGTCGTCATTCCCGATCACCTTTGATCATCGTGATCATCCAACTAGCATCCGTCATGGCGGTTCGGCCGCATTGGTACTCGATCCAATCATCGACAGATTTCACATGACACGAGTCCTAATGGACGGTGGTAGCAGCCTCAACCTGCTTTATCAGGATACAGTACGAAAAATGGGCATTAATCCCTCATGAATCAAGCCCACGATAACTACCTTTAAAGGAGTTATACCAGGCGTAGAGGCCCGTTGTACGGGCTCAATCACGCTGGAGGTGGTCTTCGGTTCCCCAGATAACTTCCAAAGCGAAGAGCTAATCTTCGATATCGTCCCCTTCCGCAGCGGCTACCACGCACTGCTCAGACGAACCGCGTTCGCTAGATTCAACATGGTGTCACATTATGCTTATCTCAAGCTCAAGATGCCCAGTCCATGCGGCGTCATTACAGTAAATGGAAACACAAAACATTCCCTCCGTACAGAGGAGCATACCGCCGCCCTAGCAGTAGAAGTACAGAGCGGCCTGCTCAAGCAGCACCATAATCCGGCTGCCGAGCCCCTGGACATCGTTAAGAAGGTCTGGACTACACTGCAATAGGGCAGCTCGGTTCGTTAAGAGCTGAATTAGTAAATCCGACCTCCGTCCCAGCCCCGATAAGGAAATGGAATCCGTACTGCGCGTACATAACTACGCACTCAAAACCCCACGGGTACCGACGGAGGCATAACTCGCTCGCGATCCACAGTGCGGCTTGACCGGCCCTGGGATTCGCACGCCTTTATTTTTTTCTTTTTATTATGATTTTTTTCTCTTTTCGAGGTCTATGTGGATGACCCGTTTGCAGAACACACCAAGGAGGCAAGGAGCTCTGGCATAAAGGGAATCCCTAGGTGGTCTCTATTAAACGATTGCCATACTTGTTTTACATACCCACACACAGCTCGCCCTTGGTTGCGGCATGTTAAATAGCTTTACTTGCTTATCGCATTACTTGCACAAAGTATGCCTCGACGTACTAATTACATCACAATGGTGAATAACTGGTGGCGTCAGCTTATTACTTATTTTTCCTGTTTCCTCACCTTTGTATGTATTACTTATTGCACATGTACACCATGGTATGTATTACTGCGCCAGGGGCTTCATTACACCCCGCATTACGGCAATAAAAGTCCGAACACTTTTTTAGTATAGTTCGGCACCTCGAACTTATAACATTATATGCATCGGCTCCGAATCATGTCTTTGGTCAATAGTTGGGTTGCCCGGCTCCTGTGCTTACTACCTTACGTTCCGCTACATCGGCTAGGGTAGTAAAGGGAGAACTACTGCGATTGTGTCCCGGTTCTTTCGGACGAGCACCTCAGTAGAGAAAGCCGAAAACTGACTGTCATGATGCGGCGAGAGCTGGTCAGCTATTCGAGAGGTTCCAAATCGTTAGAGATTTTTTCTGCTTCTTGCGAAGAACCGGTTCCTACGATCATGCGTGTATAACGCCCCTAGTTCGGCCTTCTGAATATCAGGGGCTTCGCCAACTTTCTTAATTGTCAAACTCCTATGGCTAAGTGAGGGCAGTAAAGGCCGCATAGTCTGTTTGCCTTGTTCGTTGTGCTAAACACCTCCTTTAAGGATCAGAATGTGGAGTAAAGAGTGTTTAGATTTATCCCGAACACCCCCGTACTATCTATGTGGGGGCAGAAGCCGACGACTGGTCAACCCTCAGATTTCATAAAACGGCCGCACAGGAGGTAAAATGTAAATCGCAAGCATTATAAGGTGGGACCCCTCCAGGATAATACAAATGTTCTCATGGGAATATGACATCCTTCGAACACTGCTCCGCCACAAGACGGGACCCCTCCAGGACGCCATCAAAATAGTGCTCGGGTCGACGATGCTCTTTGCCCTCCGGCGGCCCCTCGGTCATCAGCTTCTTGGCATCCAGCTTTGCCCAATGCGTCTTGACGCGGGCAAATGCCATACGAGCACCTTCAATACAGACCGACCGCTTCACGGCTTCGAGCCACGGACAGGCACTTACAAGCCGCTTAACAAGTCCGAAGTAGCTGCTAGGTATAGGCTCGGCAAGCCACAACCGGACTATCAGATCCTTCATGGCTAGCTCTGCCGACCTATGCAGCTCGACCAACTGCTTCAGCTGGTCGCTAAAGGACAACGGATGTTTGGGTCCAGGATATTGGGACCATAATAGCTTCAACGTAGACATTCCTTCTTCGACTCTATAATGCTCGGCAGCATCTGATATACTGCGTGGCAGATCCGTAAGCGCCCCTGGAAAACCCAAATTCAGATAAGTACAAGGAATGTTTCTTCTACATACTTGCTTTGCATGGTAAAAGAATTACCCGCCGCAATCTCCTTGGCCGCCTGAATTTCCTAGAGGGTATTCTGGGCTTCGGCCTGTGCATCCTGTGTGCTCTGGTGGGCCTTCGCCAGTTCGGATTCTTGCGCCTTACAATCGCACTCCAAGGACTCACATCTCTCGACCGTGCCCTGGAGCTGTTGCTGCGCCTCGCCAATCCGGGTCTCGTGCTTCTCGCACGCGGTGCGTTCCTTGGCCGCTTTGTCCTCGGCCTCGGCTAACGCCTTATTGAGGGATGCCTCCTCGGTCGTGGCCCCTAATAAAGTTTATGACACCTCAGTCCGGACGGACTATTCATTTTTTCTTAAAATGCACCCGTAGGTTACTGCATACCTTGGCTATCCTCCAGCTGCTTCTTCACGAGGCCGAGCTCTTCCTCGGCCCGCTCTAGTTTCCGCTTCAGTCCAGAGACCTCCGCAACATGAGCAGTGGCAGCCTGTAGTGATACCTGCTTATTCACATAGACAACTTATGTTAGACTCCTGCGATATTTCTTCTTGATCCTCTGTTCGGCTTTTTCTTTCCGAACACCAAACAGAGCATCAGGGGCTACTGTCTATACTGTGATATTCTTCCTGCAAACGCATTACTTACCTCAAAGCCCGATAGAAGGCTAGTGTAGGCCTCGATCAGTCCGCTTTTGACGAACTGGACCTTCTCTATTACCGTGCCCATAAGGGCGCGGTGTTCATCCACAACAAAGGCGCCTCGTAGCGCCTCCAGCAGATTATCCGGTGCCTCTGGTTGGATAGAGGTCACCGGCGGAATAGGCACATTCCCTCCTTTTAGGGAATGCCGTTCGCTGGACTCTGGAGCCACGTAGATCTCCGGAATGGTATCTGCCTCAGGTCCGAAGGGAACTCGGCCCCCGTCTCCAGTCCCCATAGGGGCTTTTTTCCCATGTGTCCGACGACTGAGGAATCGTCCTGGGGCGCCACCCCGACGATCTCCGGGAGCTCCCCCCGGTCGGGGAAGGTCTTCTGCGACACCACCTTGTCGTCACCCTTGGGAAAGACGGAATGAGCAAGTGGCGGAGACATGCTAGCCATCTCCTTTGAGTCTAGCGATCCCTCCCTCGAGGATCGCGGGGGGCCATCGCGTGCCTGACTGCAAGGTTTAAGACATATCAATATTACAAACCGGGAAGGCTAGACGTTTTTGGATTCTGGTACTTACAAGGCGGCCCGAGGCTTGGTCCGGCGAGGTCGCTCTGGACTGCTATCAACATCCCATGCGGAGTTATCCGCGAGGGAGCCTTTAACCCTCTTAGGCGCTTTCGCCTTCGGATTCATGGGAGCCGCTCTCTTCGTCCTCCCTACTTCAGGTGGGGAGTCGTTTTCTTCTTCCTCTTCGTCATCGTCGTCAGCGGACAAATAGGAAGTCTTGTCTTTGGACGTGATGTCCGGAGCGCCTTTTTGGCGAGGGCCCTTCTTGGCCCCTTTGGCCGCTTTCTTGGCCATCTTCTCTGGCACCTCATAAGGTGCCGGAAAAGACATTTTCGTCAATAATGGGAATTCTTGGCCTTCGGGCAGCGGAGCCGGACAGTTAGTCCCCTCCGCTATCTTGATCCAGGCCTGAAAACATGGGTAGGAAATCTTAGGCTTTCTCTCAAAATATGCTAGTAAAGGGTACACCTTGAAAACATTAAAAGAACTTACTGGGTTAGCCTGGCGTTTTAAGCTAAGCCCCCGATCTTCGGTCGTGGGCGGTGGCATCTCGCCGGCCTTGAAGAGCACTCTCCAGATTTCTTCGTGCATCGTGCCGAAGAGCTCTAGTAGCGTCTGGTGCTTGGCCGGATCGTACTCCCGTAGATAGCAAGTCCGGCGTTGGCACGGAAGGACCCGACGAATGAGCATGACCTGGACCATGTTGACAAGCTTGATCTTCCTATCTATCATGTTCTGGACGCACGTCTGGAGCCCAGTCAGCTCGTCCGAGGGACCCCAGGTTAGGCCCCTCTCTTGCCAGGGGGTGATCCGCATCGGGATTCCGGATCAAAATTTAGGGGCCACCACCCAGTTGGCATCATGCGGGTCGGTGATATAGAACCACCCCGATTGCCACCCTTTCGCCGTCTCCATGAACGAGCCTTCGGGCCAGGTAACGTTGGGCATCTTCCCACCATGGCGCCTCTGCACTCTGCTTGTTGGCCGCTCACCACCTTCGGCTTCACATTGAAGGTCTTCAGCGGGCCGAAATGAGGCAGGATGCGGAGAAAGGCCTCGCACACGACAGCGAATGCCGTGATGTTGAGGATGAAGTTGGGAGCTAGGTCATGGAAGTCTAGCCCGTAGTAAAACATTAGTCCACGGACGAAGGGGTGAAGAGGGAAACCCGGCCCGCGGACGAAATGTGTGAGAAACATAACCCTCTCATGGGGCTCTGGAGTAGGGATGATCTGTCCCTTATCCGGGAGTCGGTGAGCGATCTCCTTGGCCAGATATCTGGCCTCCCGGAGCACCTTGATATCCTTCTTCTTGACGGAGGAGGCCATCCACTTACCCCCACCTCCGGATCCGGACATCTTTGGAGTGCTTTCTAGGTCGAGGGAAAAGCTAAAAGCTTGGGCGCTGGAGCTCAGGGACGAAAGGACTGAGGAGGAGCTGAGGTGTGGGTGAAGGAAGGGAATCCTTATCCCCTTATAAAGGCCACGAATATCGAGTGTCTCCCCACTCGCCTTAAACTCGCCTATTCCCAAGGGCCGTGCAAATGGCATGGTTGGGTCACCTACGCCCGTATTGATGAGAATCCCGTAATAAGGGGGCATGATCTCTGCTTCGACAAGACGTGCCAATGGCAACCGTGTCTCGAAACATGGAGCGGCAGATGAAAATGGTTCAAAATTATGACCGGACAGACGTGATGTCATATTGTAAAAGCTGTCAGCGGATTAGACTCGTGTAAAAATATATTCTCTCTACGATTATGTATGGTGTGTGTGACAGGTCCGGATACTATCATCGCATCCGAAGACTATCTTGAAGTTCGGATAGAAGGGAACCCGCCTTACAATGCCGAATACAATCTACGCGCCGGACTCCTCGTCATTGAAGCCAGGTTCAGGGGCTACTGAGGGAGTCCTGGACTAAGGGGTCCTCGGGCGTCCGGCCTGTTATCCATGGGCCGGACTGATGGGCTGTGAAGAGATGAAGGCCAAAGACTGTACCCATGTCCGTATTGGACTCTCCTTGGCATGGAAGGCAAGCTTGGCGACCGACTATGAAGATTCCTTCTTATGTAACCGACTCTATAAAAACCCTAGATTCCCCCCGGTGTCTATATAAACCGGAGGGGTTAGTCCGGAAAGGATACATTCATTACCATAGTCATACAGGCTAGGCTTCTAGGGTTTAGCCATTACGATCTCGTGGTAGATCAACTCTTGTAACACTCATATTCGTCAAAATCAATCAAGCAAGACGTAGGGTATTACCTCCATAGAGAGGGCCCGAACCTGGGTAAACATCGTGTCCCCCGTCTCCTGTTACCATCGATCCTAGACGCACAGTTCGGGACCCCCTACCCAAGATCCGCTGGTTTTGACACCGACATAGACTCCTCAAGCCACTAAGGACAAGCATTGGCAAAAGCTTCCAGAATCCACATTTTTGGTTAAGTGATCAGAGATCACATTGAGTCCATAAGAAAGCCAATACTATTAAAAGGGGGTGAGGTTTTGATCACGAGTCATTTTCTCAACTGCTTGAAGATATTGATCCAAAAACCCTCAATCACTTTCTCACATTCTCGGTCCCATCGAAACATACTCATACAGACCCACCAAGATACACTAGACAAAGCCACAACCTAAACCCTAGAAACTCGGTTCCACCGAGATGGCATTTGGTCCCATCGAAGTGCACTGGCAAACTATCTATACCCAATTGAGTTCATTTTGGAATTACCAAGTGAAACTGATTGGAACTACCGAAACGACGCAAGTGCTTAGGTCATCACATATTGGAGTGTAGGATCGAAAGTATGTCTAGAGGGGGGGGGGGGTGATTAGACTACTTGACCAAATAAAAATCTAGCCTTTTCCCAATTTTAAGTCTTGGCAGATTTTAGCAACTTAGCACAAACAAGTAATCAACCTACACATGCAATTCTAAGAGTATAGCAGCGGGATGTAAAACAATTGCACATGAGGGTAAAGGGAGGAGTTTGGAGGGAGCAAACGCAATGTAGACACGGAGATTTTTGGCGTGGTTCCGATAGGTGGTGCTATCGTACATCCAAGTTGATGGAGACTTCAACCCACGAAGGGTAACAGTTGCGCGAGTCCATGGAGGGCTCCACCCACGAAGGGTCCATGAAGAAGCAACCTTGTCTATCCCAACATGGCCATCGCCCATGAAGGACTTGCCTCACTAGGGTAGATCTTCACGAAGTAGGCGATCTCCTTGCCCGTACAAACTCCTTGGTTCAACTCCACAATCTCGACGGAGGCTCCCAAGTGACACCTAACCAATCTAGGAGACACCACTCTCCCAAAGGCTATATATGGTGTGTTGATGATGAACTCCTTGCTCTTGTGCTTCAAATTATAGTCTCCTCAACACTCAACTCTTTATCATAGGATTGGATTTGGTAGAAAGATGATTTGAGTGGAAAGCAACTTGAGGAAGGCTAGAGATAAAGATTTATGTGGTTGGAATGGAATATCCTGACCTCAACACAAGTGTAGGTGGTTCTCTCTCAAAAAATGTGTGTTGGAAGTGTAGGCATATTCTGATGGCTCTCTCCACGAATGAAGAGTGGGTGGAGGGGTATAAATAGCCTCCACACAAAATCTATCCGTTACACACAAATCACCAAACTCGGTGGGACCGAATCATACAACTCGGTCAGACCGATTTAGTTCATAATGTGACCGTTAGGGTTTTCGATGGGACCGACATGTCAATTCTGTGGGACCGATTCCATTAGGGTTAGGGCATAACGTAATCTCGGTGAGACCGATTACACAAACTTGGTGGGACCGATTTTGGTAATAGGCAACCAGAGAGTTGGTCAGGCAAACTCGGCGGGACCGATTCGCTCATCTCGGTTAGACCGAAACGTTACGAAGGGGAAACAGAGAGTTCGCAAGTGGGAGACTGAAGGAAATATGCCCTAGAGGCAATAATAAAGTTATTATTTATTTCCTTATATCATTATAAATTTTTATTATTCATGCTAGAATTGTATTAACCGGAAACATGATACATGTGTGAATACATAGACAAACAGAGTGTCACTAGTATGCCTCTACTTGACTAGCTCGTTAATCAAAGATGGTTATGTTTCCTAGCCAAAGACATGAGTTGTAATTTGATTAACGAGATCACATCATTAGGAGAATGATGTGATTGACTTGACCCATTCCGTTAGCATAGCACTTGATCGTTTAGTATGTTGCTATTGCTTTCTTCATGACTTATACATGTTCCTATGACTATGAGATTATGCAACTCCCGTTTACAAGAGGAACACTTTGTGTGCTACCAAACGTCACAACGTAACTGGGTGATTATAAAGGTGCTCTACAGGTGTCTCCGAAAGTACTTGTTGGAATGGCGTATTTCGAGATTAGGATTTGTTACTCCGATTGTCGGAGAGGTATCTCTGGGCCCACTCGGTAATGCATATCACTATAAGCCTTGCAAGCATTGTAACTAATGAGTTAGTTGTGGTATGATGTATTACAGAACAAGTAAAGAGACTTGCCGATACGAGATTGAACTAGGTATTGAGATACCGACGATCGAATCTCGGGCAAGTAACATACTGATGACAAAGGGAACAACGTATGTTGTTATGCGGTTTGACCGATAAAGATCTTCGTAGAATATGTAGGAGCCAATATGAGCATCTAGGTTCCGCTATTGGTTATTGACCGGAGACATGTCTCGGTCATGTCTACATAGTTCTCGAACCTGTAGGGTCCGCATGCTTAAAGTTTCGGTGATGATTTGTATTATGAGTTTATGTGTTTTGATGTACCGAAGGTAGTTCGGAGTCCTGGATGAGATCGGGGACATGACGAGGAGTCTCGAAATGGTCGGGACGTAAAGATCGATATATTGGATGACTATATTCGAACATCGGAAAGGTTCTGAGTGGTTCGGGTATTTGTCGGAGTACCGGGGAGTTACGGGAATACGGGGGAATAAGTATATGGGCCTTATTGGGCTTTTGGGGAGAGAGAGAGAGGTAGGCCGCGCGCCCCCCTAATGACTAGTCCGAATTGGACTAGGGGGGGGGGGTGCGGCGCCCCCTCCTTCCTTCTCTTCCCTCTTCCCCTTCCTTGTCTCCTACTCCTATGTAACGCCCCGAGACCGTTGCGCCAGGTGTCTTCCAGTTATTCGCTGTTGTTGCCTTGTAATTTGTTTGCGTGTCATGCATTTCATATCATGTCATCATGTGCATCGTATTTGCATACATGTTCGTCTCATGCATCCGAGCATTTTCCCCGTTGTCCGTTTTGCAATCCGGCGCTCCTACGTCCTCCGGCGCCCTCTTTTGTCTCTTTTCGTGAGCGGGTGTTAAACTTCATCGGAATGGACCGAGATTTGCCAAGCGGCCTTGGTACACCACCGGTAGACCGCCTGTCAAGTTTCGTGCCATTTGGAGTTTGTTTGATACTCCAACGGTTAACCGGGGAACCGTAAAGGCCTCGTGTGTGTTTCAGCCCAACACCCCTTCAAAGTGGCCCAATAACCCATCCAAACCCCCTCCATCCTCTAGGTCGTTCGATCACGATCGCGTGGCCGAAAACCGCTCCTCATTTGGACTCTCCTAACTCCCTCTACCTATATATATGTGTCTCCCCCCGAAATTTCGTGGTGCAAACCCTAACCTTCGTCCTCTCCGCGCCGCCAGACAAAACTCCCACCGGCCGGACATGTCCGACGCGCCTAGCCACGTCGCTCCGACCAATCCCGCACCGCCACCTCAGTCCCGCCGCCGCTCTCCTCCAACCCGTGACCGCCACCTGTCCCAGCCGGCACCCCGCCGCACCGGCCCGCCGCGGCCCCAGCCCGCCGGGCCCGGATCCCGCGCGCCGCCGGCCCGCGCCTGCCCCGTCGCCCAGCGCCCCGCCTCCTCGCCGGCGTTCACCGTCCGCGCTGCCCGCTCCCACCTCCGGCGGCCGGAACCCCGCCGGAATCCCGCCGCTCCGCCGCCTGAGCTTCCCCACCACCGAGCTCGCCGTTCGCCGCCGCCCGGTCCCCGCGCGCCTCCCGCGCTGAGGCCGCCGCCCCGTGCCTCGCCGAGCGCCCCTGCCTCGCCGCCTTGGCTCCGGCCACCGCCATTGCGACCTCGCCGGCCGCCGCCCGATCCCCGCCGCCTCGCCGCCTCCAGCCTCGCTAGACCTAGCCTCTCGCCGGAGTCCGCGTCCCCGCGTCGTCCCCGACCAGATCCGGCCGGATCCCGGCCTCCCCGTCTCGCCGGTGTCCACCTCCTCCCATGTCGGCGCCTCCCCGAGCTTCTCCGGCGAGCACCCGCACTGTTTCGGCGATCCTCGGGAACCATGCCCAGATCCCGATCCACTAGGGTTGACCTCTCTCTTTTTCTCTCTAAGTCATTTTTGCATTATTTTCTAGCCCTGTTCATCATGTCATAACTCATCATCCGTAGCTCTATTTTGAGCGTGCCATATATCAAAATGTTCGTTAGGATGTCCTCTTCATTTTTTTCCATTGTGCCATGCTTGTTTGAGTCCATCTTGATGCCCAATTTGTTGTTGCAAGAGTGCTATAAAATGTTAGTTCCTGATTCTTATCAGTTTATGAGCATTTGTCATTTTTGCCATGATTAATGTGTGCTGCATATGGGCATGAGCTCTACATGTGTTTTGTTATATGCCATTCCATCTTTACAGGGGTGTATGCCATGTATTTTTGTGATCAATGTGGTGACTAGAACAAGCATCTAAAGTAGCTCTTGTGATGTTGCTGATTTCAGAGACTTAGAATTTCACTAAGTCTTTGTCTGCTGTTATCTTTATGCCATGTATTCATGTTGCTACAGTGAGATCCATGCTTCTTTTGAGTATGTTCAGTAAGGATGATTTTGACATATGGTTATGCTCTATCCATCCATGTCCTTGTTTGCATTTATGGAGTACCCTAGCATGACTCAATCTTGCTCTACTTTTGCTATAAAATGTTCCTGGCAGATTGTTTACGTGTTCATCAATTTTGCCAAGGTTGTTGTAGTTGATCCATGCATGCTATGATCTTGATCTTGCCATGTTTAGCTTCATGAACGTGTCTTCTTGCTGGTAGTATGTTAGGGAACGTAGTAATTTCAAAAAATTTCCTACGCACACGCAAGATCATGGTGATGCATAGCAACGAGAGGGGAGAGTGTGATCTACGTACCCTTGCAGATCGACAGCGGAAGCGTTAGCACAACGCGGTTGATGTAGTCGTACGTCTTCACGGCCCGACCGATCAAGCACCGAAACTACGGCACCTCCGAGTTCTAGCACACGTTCAGCTCGATGACGATCCCCGGACTCCGATCCAGCAAAGTGTCGGGGAAGAGTTCCGTCAGCACGACGGCGTGGTGACGATCTTGATGTACTACCGTCGCAGGGCTTCGCCTAAGCACCGCTACAATATTATCGAGGATTATGGTGGAAGGGGGCACCGCACACGGCTAAGAATATGATCACGTGGATCAACTTGTCTAGAGGTGCCCCCCTGCCCCCGTATATAAAGGAGAAAGGGAGGAGGAGGCCAGCCCTAGGAGGGGGCGCGCCAAATGTGGAGTCCTACTAGGACTCCCTAGTCCTAGTAGGATTCCGCCTCCCATATGGAATAGGAAAAGAGGAAGGGAAAAGGAGAAGGAAGGAAGGGGGCGCCCCCCTTCCCTAGTCCAATTCGGGCCAGACCAAGGGGAGGGGTGCGTCCACCCTTGAGGCCCTTTTTCTTCTTTCCCGTATGGCCCAATAAGGCCCAATACGTATTCCCGTAACTCTCCGGTACTCCGAAAAATACCCGAATCACTCGGAACCTTTCCGATGTCCGAATATAGTCGTCCAATATATCGATCTTTACGTCTCGACCATTTCGAGACTCCTCGTCATGTCCCCAATCTCATCCGGGACTCCGAACTCCTTCGGTACATCAAAACTCATAAACTCATAATATAACTGTTATTGAAACCTTAAGCGTGCGGACCCCACGGGTTCGAGAACAATGTAGACATGACCGAGACACGTCTCCAGTCAATAACCAATAGCGTAACCTAGATGCTCATATTGGCTCCCACATATTCTACGAAGATCTTGATCGGTCAGACCGCATAACTACATACGTTGTTCCCTTTGTCATCGGTATGTTACTTGCCCGAGATTCGATCGTCGGTATCTTAATACCTAGTTCAATCTCGTTACCGGCAAGTCTCTTTACTCGTTCCGTAATACATCATCTCACAACTAAGTCATTAGTTGCAATGCTTGCAAGGCTTATGTGATGTGCATTACCGAGAGGGCCCAGAGATACCTCTCCGACAATCGGAGTGACAAATCCTAATCTCGAAATACGCCAACCCAACATGTACCTTTGGAGACACCTGTAGAGCTCCTTTATAATCACCCAGTTACGTTGTGATGTTTGGTAGCACACAAAGTGTTCCTCCGGCAAACGGGAGTTGCATAATCTCATAGTCATAGGAACATGTATAAGTCATGAAGAAAGCAATAGCAACATACTAAACGATCGGGTGCTAAGCTAATGGAATGGGTCATGTCAATCACATCATTCTCCTAATGATGTGATCCCGTTAATCAAATAACAACTCTTTTGTTTATGGTTAGGAAACATAACCATCTTCGATTAACGAGCTAGTCAAGTAGAGGCATACTAGTGACACTCTGTTTGTCTATGTATTCACACATGTATTATGTTTCCGGTTAATACAATTCTAGCATGAATAATAAACATTTATCATGATATAAGGAAATAAATAATAACTTCATTATTGCCTCTAGGGCATATTTCCTTCAGTCTCCCACTTGCACTAGAGTCAATAATCTAGTTCACATCGCCATGTGATTCAACACTAAGAGTTCACATCACCATGTGATTAACACCCATAGTTCACATCGTTATGTGACCTTTACCCAAAGGGTTTACTAGAGTCAATAATCTAGTTCACATCATTTATGTTATTAACACCCAAAGAGTACTAAGGTGTGATCATGTTTTGCTTGTGAGATAATTTTAGTCAACGGGTCTGTCACATACAGATCCGTAAGTATTTTGCGAATTCTATGTCTACAATGCTCTGCATGGAGCTACTCTAGATAATTGCTCCCACTTTCAATATGTATCTAGATCGAGACTTAGAGTCATCCAGATCTGTGTCAAAACTTGCATCGACGTAACTTTTTACGACGAACCTTTTGTCACCTCCATAATCGAGAAATATTTCCTTATTCCACTAAGGATAATTTTGACCAATGTCCAGTGATCTACTCTTAGATCACTATTGTACTCCCTTGCTTAACACAGTGTAGGGTATACAATAGATCTGGTACACATCATGGCATACTTTATAGAACCTATGGCTGAGGCATAGGGAATGACTTTCATTCTCTTTCTATCTTCTGCCGTGGTCGGGCTTTGAGTCTTACTCAATTTCATACCTTGTAACACAGCCAAGAACTCTTTCTTTGACTATTCCATTTTTGAACTACTTCAAAATATTGTCAAGGTATGTACTCATTGAAAAAACTTATCAAGCGTCTTGATCTATCTCTATAGATTTTGATGCTTAATATGCAAGCAGCTTGACCGAGGTCTTTCTTTGAAAAACTTCTTTTAAAAACACTCCTTTATGCTTTGCAGAATAATTCTACATTATTTCCAATCAACAACATGTCATTCACATATACTTATCAGAAATGCTGTAGTGCTCCCACTCACTTTCTTGTAAATACAGGCTTCACCGCAAGTCTGTATAAAACTATATGCTTTGATCATACTATCAAAGCGTTTATTCCAACTCCGAGAGGCTTGCACCAGTCCATAAATGGATCGCTGGAGCTTGCATACTTTGTTAGCTCCTTTTGGATCGACAAAACCTTCCGGCTGCATCATATACAACTCTTCTTCCAGAAATCCATTCAGGAATGCAGTTTTGACATCCATTTGCTGGATTTCATAAAATGCAGCAATTGCTAACATGATTCGGACAGACTTAAGCATAGATACGAGTGAGAAACTCTCATCATAGTCAACACCTTGAACTTTGTCGAAAACCTTTTTGCGACAATTCTAGCTTTGTAGATAGTAACACTACTATCAGCGTCCGTCTTCCTCTTGAAGATCCATTTAATCTCAATGGCTCGCCGATCATTGGGCAAGTCAATCAAAGTCCATACCTTGTTCTCATACATGGATCTCATCTCAGATTTCATGGCCTCAAGCCATTTCGCGGAATCTAGGCTCATCATCGCTTCCTCATAGTTCGCAAGTTCATCATGGTCTAGTAACATGACTTCCAGAACAGGATTACCGTACCACTTTGGTGCGGATCTCACTCTGGTTTACCTACGAGATTCGGTATTAACTTGATCTGAAGTTACATGATCATCATCATTAGTCTTCCTCACTAATTGGTGTAGTAGTCATAGGAACAGATTTCTTGTGATGAACTACTTTTCAATAAGGGAGAAGGTACAATTACCTTATCAAGTTCTACTTTCCTCCCACTCACTTCTTTCAAAAGAAACTCCTTATCTAGAAAGGATCCATTCTTAGCAACGAATGTCTTGCCTTCCGATCTGTGATAGAAGGTGTACCCAATAGTCTCCTTTGGGTATCCTATGAAGACATATTTCCCCAATTTGGGTTTGAGCTTATCAGGATGAAACTTTTTCATATAAGCATCACAATCCCAAACTTTAAGAAAGGACAACTTTGGTTTCTTGCCAAACCATAGTTCAGATTGTGTCGTCTCAACGGACTTAGATGGTGCCCTTTTAAACGTGAATGCAGCTGTCTTTAATGCATAACCCCAAAACGATAGTGGTAGATCGGTAAGAGACATCATAGATCGCACCATATCTAATAAAGTACGGTTATGATGTTTGGACACACCATTATGCTGTGGTGTTCCAGGTGGCGTGAGTAGTGAAACTATTTCACATTGTTTTAACTGAAGGCCAGACTCGTAACTCAAATATTTTACCTCTACAATCATATCGTAGAAACTTTTATTTTCTTGTTACGATGATTCTCCACTTCACTCTGAAATTCTTTGAACTTTTCAAATATTTCAGACTTGTGTTTCATTAAGTAGATATAACCATATCTGCTCAAATCATCTGTGAAGGTCAGAAAATAATGATACCCGCCACGAGCCTTAACACTCATCGGATCTCATACATCAGTATCTATTATTTCCAATAAGTCAGTTGCTCACTCCATAGTTCCGGAGAACGGCGTTTTAGTCATCTTGCCCATGAGGCATGGTTCGCAAGCATCAACTGATTCATAATCAAGTGATTCCAAAAACCCATTAGCATGGAGTTTCTTCATGCGCTTTACACCAATATGACCTAAACGGCAGTGCCACAAATAAGTTGCACTATCATTATTAACTTTGCATCTTTTGGTTTCAATATTATGATTATGTGTATCACTACGATCGAGATCCAACGAACTATTTTCATTGGGTGTGTAACCATATAAGGTTTTATTCATGTAAACAGAACAACAATTTATTCTCTTACTTAAATGAATAACCGTATTACAATAAACATGATCAAATCATATTCATGCTCAATGCAAACACCAAATAACACTTATTCAGGTTCAACACTAATCCCGAAAGTATAGGGAGTGTGCGATGATGATCATATCAATCTTGGAACCACTTCCAACACACATCGTCACTTCACCCTTAACTAGTCTCTGTTTATTCTGCAACTCCCGTTTTGAGTTACTAATCTTAGCAACTGAACTAGTATCAAATACTGAGGGGTTGCTATAAACACTAGTAAAGTATACATCAATAACATGTATATCAAATATACTTATGTTCACTTTGCCATCCTTCTTATCTGCCAATCACTTGGGGTAGTTCCGCTTCCAGTGACCAGTCCCTTTGCAGTAGAAACACTTAGTCTCAGGCTTAGGACCAGACTTGGGCTTCTTCACTTGAGCAGCAACTTGCTTGCTGTTCTTCTTGAAGTTCCCCTTCTTCTCTCTGCCCTTTTCTTGAAACTAGTGGTCTTGTATACCATCAACACTTGATGTTTTTCTCAATTTCTACCTTCGTCAATTTCCGCATTACGAAGAGCTTGGGAATCGTTTCCGTTATCCCTTGCATATCGTAGTTCATCATGAAGTTCTACTAACTTGGTGATGGTGACTAGAGAATTCTGTCAATCACTATCTTATCTGGAAGATTAACTCCCACTTGATTCAAGCTATTGTAGTACTCAGACAATCTGAGCACATGCTCACTAGTTGAGCGATTCTCCTCCATCTTTTAGTTATAGAACTTGTTGGAGACTTCATATCTCTCAACTCGGGTATTTGCTTGAAATATTAACTTCAACTCCTGGAACATCTCATATGCTCCATGACGTTCAAAACGTCTTTGAAGTCCCGATTCTAAGCCATTAAGCATGGTGCACTAAACTATCAAGTAGTCATCATATTGAGCTAGCCAAACGTTCATAACGTCTGCATCTGCTCCTGCAATAGGTCCGTCACCTAGCGGTGCATCAAGAACATAATTCTTCTGTGCAGCAATGAGGATAAACCTCATATCACGGATCCAATCCGCATCATTGCTACTAACATCTTTCAACACAATTTTCTTTAGGAACATATCAAAATAAACACAGGGAAGCAACAACGCGAGCTATTGATCTACAACATAATTTGCAAAATACTACCAGGACTAAGTTCATGATAAATTTAAGTTCAATTAATCATATTACTTAAGAACTCCCACTTAGATAGACATCCCTCTAATCCTCTAAGTGATTATGTGATCTAAATCAACTAAACCATGTCCGATCATCACGTGAGATGGAGTAGTTTCATTGGTGAACATCGCTATGTTGATCATAGCTGCTATATGATTCACGCTCGACCTTTCGGTCTCCGTGTTCCGAGGCCATATCTGTATATGCTTGGCTCGTCAAGTATAACCTGAGTATTCTGCGTGTGCAACTGTTTTGCACCCATTGTATTTGAACGTAGAGCCTATCACACCCGATCATCACGTGGTGCCTCAGCACGAAGAACTTTTGCAACGGTGCATACTCAGGGAGAACACTTCTTGATAATTAGTGAGAGATCATCTTATAATGCTACCGTAAATCAAAGCAAGATAAGATGCATAAAAGATAAACATCACATGCAATCAATATAAGTGATATGATATGGCCACCATCATCTTGTGCTTGTGATCTCCATCTTCGAAGCACCGTCATGATCACCATCGTCACCGGCGCGACACCTTGATCTCCATCGTAGCATCGTTGTCGTCTCGCCAATCTTATGCTTCCACGACTATCGCTACCGCTTAGTGATAAAGTAAAGCATTACAGCGCGATTGCATTGCATACAATAAAGCGACAACCATATGGCTCCTGCCAGTTGCCGATAACTCGGTTACAAAACATGATCATCTCATACAATAAAATTTAGCATCATGTCTTGACCATATCACATCACAACATGCCCTGCAAAAACAAGTTAGACGTCCTCTACTTTGTTGTTGCAAGTTTTACGTGGCTGCTACGGGCTTAAGCAAGAACCAATCTTACCTATGCATCAAAACCACAACGATAGTTTGTCAAGTTGGTGCTGTTTTAACCTTCGCAAGGACCGGGCGTAGCCACACTCGGTTCAACTAAAGTTGGAGAAACTGTCACCCGCTAGCCACCTTTGTGCAAAGCACGTCGGGAGAACCGGTCTCGCGTAAGCGTACGCGTAATGTCGGTCCGGGCCGCTTCGTCCAACAATACCGCCGAACCAAAGTATGACATGCTGGTAAGCAGTATGACTTATATCGCCCACAACTCACTTGTGTTCTACTCGTGCATATAACATCAACACATAAAACCTAGGCTCGGATGCCACTGTTAGGGAATGTAGTAATTTCAAAAAATTTCCTACGCACACGCAAGATCATGGTGATGCATAGCAACGAGAGGGGAGAGTGTGATCTACGTACCCTTGTAGATCGACAACGGAAGCATTAGCACAACGCGGTTGATGTAGTCGTACGTCTTCATGGCCCGACCGATCAAGCACCGAAACTACGGCACCTCCGAGTTCTAGCACACGTTCAGCTCGATGACAATCCCCGGACTCCGATCCAGCAAAGTGTCGGGGAAGAGTTCCGTCAGCACGACGACGTGGTGACGATCTTGATGTACTAACGTCGTAGGGCTTCGCCTAAGCACCGCTACAATATTATCGAGGATTATGGTGGAGGGGGCACCGCACACGGCTAAGAATATGATCACGTGGATCAACTTGTCTAGAGGAGCCCCCCTGCCCCCGTATATAAAGGAGCAAGGGAGGAGGAGGCCGGCCCTAGGAGGGGGCGCGCCAAGTGTGGAGTCCTACTAGGACTCCCTAGTCCTAGTAGGATTCCACCTCCCATATGGAATAGGAAAAGAGGAAGGGAAAAGGAGAAGGAAGGAAGGGGGCGCCCCCCTTCCCTAGTCCAATTCGGACCAGACCAAGGGGAGGAGTGCGGCCACCCTTGACGCCCTTTTTCTTCTTTCCCGTATGGCCCAATAAGGCCCAATACTTATTCCCGTAACTCTCGGGTACTCCGAAAAATACCCAAATCACTCGGAACCGTTCCGATGTCCGAATATAGTCGTCCAATATATCGATCTTTACGTCTCGACCATTTCGAGACTCCTCGTCATGTCCCCGATCTCATACGGGACTCCGAACTCCTTCGGTACATCAAAACTCATAAACTCATAATATAACTGTCATTGAAACCTTAAGCGTGCGGACCCTACGGGTTCGAGAACAATGTAGACATGACCGAGACACGTCTCCAGTCAATAACCAATAGCGGAACTTGGATGCTCATATTGGCTCCCACATATTCTACGAAGATCTTTATCGGTCAGACCGCATAATAACATACGTTGTTCCCTTTGTCATCGGTATGTTACTTGCCCGAGATTCGATCGTCGGTATCTTAATACCTAGTTCAATCTCGTTACCGGCAAGTCTCTTTACTCGTTCCGTAATACATCATCTCACAACTAAGTCATTAGTTGCAATGCTTGCAAGGCTTATGTGATGTGCATTACCGAGAGGGCCCAGAGATACCTCTCCGACAATCGGAGTGACAAATCCTAATTTCGAAATACACCAACCCAACATGTACCTTTGGAGACACCTGTAGAGCTCCTTTATAATCACCCAGTTACGTTGTGACGTTTGGTAGCACACAAAGTGTTCCTCTGGCAAATGGGAGTTGCATAATCTCATAGTCATAGGAACATGTATAAGTCATGAAGAAAGCAATAGCAACATACTAAACGATCGGGTGCTAAGCTAATGGAATGGGTCATGTCAATCACATCATTCTCCTAATGATGTGATCCCGTTAATCAAATAACAACTCTTTTGTTTATGGTTAGGAAACATAACCATCTTCGATTAACGAGCTAGTCAAGTAGAGGCATACTAGTGACACTCTGTTTGTCTATGTATTCACACATGTATTATGTTTCCGGTTAATACAATTCTAGCATGAATAATAAACATTTATCATGATATAAGAAAATAAATAATAACTTTATTATTGCCTCTAGGGCATATTTCCTTCATAGTATGCTTAGCTTGTCATGCAATGCTTTGTGTTGAGTGCATCGAGCTCGCAAACATGCCGTCATAACTCTGTTTTTGCCATGTCCAGTTTTCTGCCAAGTCTGAATCTGTTAACGAAACTTGCTATGTTTACATGGATGCAATCATATATTCTGATCCTTTTTGGCTTATGGTCAGTAAGGGACTTTTGTTATATGCTTTGATTAGATTCATGCCATGCCTTGCTTTTCTATGTCTTGTTCCTGTAGCATGTTGTTATCTTGCTCTAAACATGTCTTCCTGATGTTAATTCCTGGCATGTTGTTATTTTCAGTAAGTCCATGAAGCTGATATCTTTTGCACTTTTGCCTTGCTTGTTTGAACCTGCTATTGTGTGATTTAGCCGTAGCTTAGTATTCATCTTTTGTCAAGCATCTTGAGTAGATCACTGCCGTGTGCTTTATTTCTATGTTGGAGTACAGTAGCTTAGTTTCTTGTTGCATTCCAGATGGCATCGTGCTGTTAATCGCAGAATCGTGCCATTATTGTTTTTCTTGCCATTTGCAAACCATGCATCCGATTCCGGTGATATTTATATCGATTTCGACCAAAATCAACTCATCTTTCCAGAGGTGCACTTGGTTTGCCAAGTTGAGGCCTGGTTTAATCTTTCCCTTCCGAAGCACGCATATGCATTGCATATCACATCCCGCATATCATGCCATGTTTTGCATCATGTTGCTTGCGCATTGCACCGTGGTTGATTGTCGTTTCCTTTGCTTGTGTTCTTGCTTTGGGTAGAGCTGGGAGACGAGTTCGTGATCGAGGAACCCATTGAGTACGCTTACGAGGATCAAGCTTATGTCAACTCGGAGAACTTTGCAGGCAAGATGACCATACCCTCGAAATCACTTCTATCTTTGCTTGCTAGTTGCTCGCTCTTTTGCTATGCTGCGATACCTACCACTTGCTATATCATGCCTCCCATATTGTTGAACCAAGCCTCTAACCCACCTTATGCCTGGTGTTTTGTTCCACTCTTGCCGCCCTAGTTTCCGTCATACCGGTGTTATGTTCCTTGATTTTGCGTTCCTTACACGGTTGGGTTATAATGGGAACCCCTTGACAGTTCGCTTTGAATAAAACTCCTCCAGCAAGGCCCAACCTTGGTTTTACATTTGCACTAACAACCTATCACCTTCCCTTGGGTTCTGTAGACTCAAGGGTCATCTTTATTTTAACCCCCCGGGCCAGTGCTTCTCTAAGTGTTGGTCCGAACCGAGTAGACTGCGGGGCCACCTCGGGGCAACTTGAGGTTTGGTTTTACTCATAGGATGTCTCATCCGGTGTTGCCCTGAGAACGAGATATATGCAGCTCCTATTGGGATTGTCGGCACATCGGGCGGCTTTGCTGGTCTTGTTTACCATTGTTGAAATGTCTTGTTACCGGGATTCCGAGTCTGATCGGGTCTTCCTGGGAGAAGGAATATCCTTCGTTGACCGTGAGAGCTTGTGATGGGCTAAGTTGGGACACCCCTGTAGGGTTTTGAACTTTCGAAAGCCGTGCCCGCGGTCATGGGCAGATGGGAATTTGTTAATGTCCGGTTGTAGAAAACTTGACACTTAACTTAATTAAAATGCATCAACCGCGTGTGTAGCCGTGATGGTCTCTTTCCGGCGGAGTGCGGGAAGTGAACACAGTTCTTGTGTTATGTTTGACGTAAGTAGTTTCAGGATTACTTCTTGATCATGATAGTTTATCGACCGTGCTTTGCTTCTCTTCTCGCTCTCATTTGCGTAAGTTAGCCACCATATATGCTAGTGCTTGCTGCAGCTCCACCTCACTACCTTTTCCTACCCATAAGCTTAAATAGTCTTGATCGCGAGGGTGTGAGATTGCTGAGTCCCCGTGACTCACAGATTACTTCCAAAACTAGCTTGCAGGTGCCGATGATACCAGTGCAGATGACGCAGTTGAGCTCAAGTGGGAGCTCGATGAAGATCGTGTTCGTTGGGTTGTTTCGTTTCCTTTCGATCAATAGTGGAGCCCAGTTGGGGCGATCGGGGATCTATGCATTTGGGGTTGTCTTTATTTTGGTTCCGTAGTCGGACCTTGATTGTATCTGGATGATGTAATGCTATATTCATGTATTGTTTGAAGTGGCGATTGTAAGCCAACTCTTTATCCCTTTCTTATTCAGTACATGGGATGTGTAAAGATTACCCCTCTTGCGACATGCCTACTATGCGGTTGATAACCCACAAGTATAGGGGATCGCAACAGCTTTCGAGGGTAGAGTATTCAACCCAAATTTATTGATTCGACACAAGGGGAGCCAAAGAATATTCTCAAGTATTAGCAGCTGAGTTGTCAATTCAACCACACCTGGAAACTTAGTATCTGCAGCAAAGTGTTTAGTAGCAAAGTAATATGATAGTGGTGGTAGCAACAACAAAAGTAAAGACAACAAAAGTAATGTTTTTGTTATTTTTAGTGATTGTAACAGTAGCAGCAGGAAAGTAAATAAGCGTAAACTAGTATATGGAAAACTCGTAGGCACCAGATCAGTGATGGATAATTATGCCGGATGCGGTTCATCATGTAACAGTCATAACATAGGGTGACACAGAACTAGCTCCAATTCATCAATGTAATGTAGGCATGTATTCCGTATATAGTCATACGTGCTTATGGAAAAGAACTTGCATGACATCTTTTGTCCTACCCTCCCGTGGCAGCGGGGTCCTATTGGAAACTAAGGGATATTAAGGCCTCCTTTTAATAGAGAACCGGAACAAAGCATTAGCACATAGTGAATACATGAACTCTTCAAACTAAGGTCATCACCGGGAGTGGTCCCGATTATTGTCACTTCGGGGTTGCTGGATCATAACACACAGTAGGTGACTATAGACTTGCAAGATAGGATCAAGAACTCACATATATTCATGAAAACATAATAGGTTCAGATCTGAAATCATGGCACTCGGGCCCTAGTGACAAGCATTAAGCATAGCAAAGTCATAGCAACATCAATCTCAGAACATAATGGATACTAGGGATCAAACCCTAACAAAACTAACTCGATTACATGATAAATCTCATCCAACCCATCACCGTCCAGCAAGCCTACGATACAATTACTCACGCACGGCGGTGAGCATCATGAAATTGGTGATGGAGGATGGTTGATGATGACGACGGCGACGAATCCCCCTCTCCGGAGCCTCGAACGGACTCCAGATCAGCCCTCCTGAGAGGTTTTAGGGCTTGGCAGCTGCTCCGTATCATAAAACACGATGATTTCCTCTCTCTGATTTTTTCTCTTCGAAAGCAAATATATAGAGTTGGAGTTGGTGTCGGAGGGTTTCCAGGGGGCCCACGAGGTAGGGGGGCGCCCCCCCACCCTCGTGAGAAGGGTGTGGGCCCCCTGGTCTTCATCTTTGGCGAGGATTTTTTATTATATTTTCTAAGATGTTCCGTGGAGTTTCAGGTCATTCCGAGAATATTTGTTTTCTGCACATAAAACAACACCATGGCAATTCTGCTGAAAACAACGTCAGTCCGGGTTAGTTCCATTCAAATCATACAAGTTAGAGTCCAAAACAAGGGCAAAAGTGTTTGGAAAAGTAGATACGACGGAGGCATATCAACTCCCCCAAGCTTAAACCCTTGCTTGTCCTCAAGCAATTTAGTTGACAAACTGAAAGAAAGAAAGAAAGAAAAACTTTTACAAACTTTGTTTGCTCTTGTTGTTGTAACTATGTCAAGCCAGCATTCAAGTTTTCAGCATAGATCATAACTAACCACACTTGCAATAATTCTCAGGTCTCATCATCACTCATATCAATAGCATGATCAAGTAGCAAGTCATAATAATAAATCTCGGATGACAACACTTTCTCAAAACAATCATAATATGGTATAATAAGATGGTATCTCGCTAGCCCTTTCTGAGACCGCAAAAAATAAATGCAGAGCACCTTTAAAGAGCAAGGACTGACTAGACATTGTAATTCATGGTAAAAGAGATCCAATCATAGTCATACCCAATATAAATTAACAGTGATGAATGCAAATGACAGCTGTGCTCTCCAGCTAATGCTTTTTAATAAGAGGGTGATGACTCAACATAAAAGTAAATAGATAGGCCCTTCGCAGAGGGAAGCAGGGATTTGTAGAGGTGCCAGAGCTCGGTTTTGAAATAGAGATAAATTGTATTTTGAGCGGTATACTTTCATTGTCAACGTAACAACTAAGAGATGGCGATATCTTCCATGCTAAACACATTATAGGCGGTTCCCAAACAGAATGGTAAAGTTTATACTCCCCCTCCACCAACAAGCATCAATCCATGGCTTGCTCGAAACAATGAGTGCCTCCAACATACATCAGGTCCCAGGGGGAGTTTTGTTTGCAATTAATTTTGATTTAGTTTGCATAAAGCATGGGACTGGGCATCCCGGTGACCAGCCATTTTCTCGTGAGTGAGGAGCGGAGTCCACTCCTCTTGAGAATAACCCGCCTAACACGGAAGATAAGGACGACCTATGTTGATACATGAGCTATTCGAGCATACAAAACAGAATGTTTATTTGAAGGTTTAGAGTTTGGCACATACAAATTTACTTGGAACGGCAGCTAGATACCGCATATAGGACAGTATAGTGGACTCATCTGGAATAACTTTGGGGTTTAAGGGATTGGATGCACAAGCAGTATTCCCGCTTAGTACAGGTGAAGGCTAGCAAAAGACTGAGAAGTGACCAACTAGAGAGCGACAACAACCATGTACATGCATTAAAATTAATAAACATTGGATGCAAGCATGAGTAGGATATAATCCACCATGAACATAAATATCGTGAAGGCTATGTTGATTTTGTTTCAACTACATGCGTGAACATGTGCCAAATCAAGTCACTTAAATCATTGGAAGGAGGATACCACCCCATCATACCACACCATAATCATCTCAATAGCATGTTGGCACACAAGGTAAATCATTATAACTCATAGCTAATCAAGCATGGCACAAGCAACTATGATCTCTAATTGTCATTGCAAACATGTTTATTCATAATAAGCTGAATCAAGAACGAGGGACTCATCATATTTACAAAAACAAAAGAGGTCGAGTTCATACTAGCTTTTCTCATCTCAGTCAGTCCATCATATATCATCATAATTGCCTTTCACTTGCACGACCGAACAGAGTGAATAATAATAAGAGTGCACGTGCATTGGACTAAGCTGAAATCTACGAGCATTCAATAAACAGGAGAAGACAAGGCAATATGGGCTCTGGGTTAAATCAACAATAATGCATATAAGAGCCACTTCAACAATTTAATTATGGTCTTCTCCTACCGACCCCCAAATAAAATAAAAGAAATACAACTATTTACACGGGAAGCTCCCAACAAGCAAAAGAAGAACGAGAAATATTTTTGGGTTTTCTTTTTAATTATTACTACTACAATAGAAAAATAAACTACTACTAATTTTTTGGTTTTTTTAAGGTTTAACAAACACACAAGAAGAAAGCAGGAAAAAGAAAATAAACTAGCACTAGTAGAAAAAGGGTCAAACGTGAAGCACATTAGTGCCGGTTTGAATTAGAGCCGGCACTAATGTGTACATTAGTGCCGGTTCGTGGCGGCGATCAATAGTACCGGTTCGTGGCGAACCTTTGGTACCGGTTCATGCCACGAACCGGTACTAAAGAGGCTGCATCAGCCTGCGGTCAGGCTATGGCCCCACCATCACCATTTAGTGCCGGTTCTTACCACGAACCGGTACTAATGAGGTTATGGCAAGCTGTTTTTAGTCCCACCTCGCCAAGAGAGAGGCAGTATGAGCGGTTTATAAGCCGCGAGTGCACAGACAATGACGAAGAGTTGCAATGCTCACCTACATGTTGATTAGCTTCAAGCCTTGCGGAATAGCATAGATTGCACTGAGCTATGTGCAGTACAGTCTACACTATTCCGAATGGCTTGAAGCAAATTAACCAGCATTGCACCTCTTTTTTATTTTTAATAACTTATTTAAACTCCAGACTTCTTTTGTGTTCAGTATGCAGCATTTAAAGCGACGTCATCAATTTCCAACATGTTCTGACATCATTTGTTGTTTTTCGGTCATTTACCTAATTGTTTAGAGAGCTAAATGACCGTGAAATTGAAAATCACTACAAAATGAATCCTGAAAATGTTGAAACTTGGCATGGTATCATCATATCACCCGCATAGCATGCGCGAAAGAGTAGAGAGGATCACGGCAAAAACTGGACGCACTTCGTGTACAAACTGGACAAACTCTTTCCGAGTATCAGGGTTTCGGAGTCCGGAGTGGGTACTAATATGTGCATCCCACCAATCAGGAAGAATCACACGGATCGTGTGTTTCTTTCTAGCTCTTGCGAGTCGTTGGATCAAGGGTGTGTTTCTTCCTAGCTCATGTGAGTCGTTGGATCGAAACTACCACAATCACTTTGTGAGCCAGACGACCCTATATATAGCTAGCCCACCTCTCGCCTTCCCTGCATAAGTCTTTCAGTTCATCGACTACATACATCTACCAGTTCATCGACTGCATACATCTACCAGTTCATCGACTGCATACATCTACCAGTTCATCGACTGAATACAAATCATTCGGATTCACCATCATACGTCCAACCGTGCATTTGATATGCATATATATGCATCACGAGCCACGGTTGGGCTGTATGATGGCGATACCGATTGGTTTGTTCTAGATCCGACATAAAAGGTTCGATACAACTTCTTTTTTGTGACATAAGAGCTATCTCTCCTCCTACCTATTTTAGTTACACAACTACCTATTTGTGCCAAATTTTCACTTTTGTTGTTGCTCTTGCATCATAAGCATCCATGTTAACTGGACTTACAAGTAATGCAATTTAACCAAACTATCTTGTGACCTTCGCCAAGAGAGAGGCAGTATGAGCGGTTTATAAGTCGTGAGTGCACAGACAATGACGAAGAGTTGCAATGCTCACCTACATGTTGATTAGCTTCAAGCCTTGCGGAATAGCATAGACTGCACTGAGCTATGTGCAGTGCAGTCTACACTATTCCGAATGGCTTGAAGCAAATTAACCAGCATTGCACCTCTTTTTTATTTTTAATAACTTATTTAAACTCCGGACTTCTTTTGTGTTCAGTATGCAGCATTTAAAGCGGCGTCATCAATTTCCAACATGTTCTGACATCATTTGTTGTTTTTCGGTCATTTACCTAATTGTTTAGAGAGCTAAATGACCGTGAAATTGAAAATCACTACAAAATGAATCCTGAAAATGTTGAAACTTGGCATGGTATCATCATATCACCCGCATAGCATGCGCGAAAGAGTAGAGAGGGTCACGGCAAAAACTGGACGCACTTCGTGTACAAATTGGACAAACTCTTTCCGAGTATCAGGGTTTCGAACTATACAAAAATAAATAATGCAGAAAATAAAAAAACCATACAAAAAAATTACTCAAAAATAAATAGAAGAAAATAAATAATACAGAAAAGAAAAAACTATATAAAAACTACTCAAAAATAAATAAAAGAAAATAAGTAATGCAGAAAAGAAAAAACTATATAGCAAATTTGTTGGCACACTGCCCTGTGGGTCTACCAGACCTAGGGTGTGCAAATGCAGGCCCAGGAGGGCCAGCAGACCCACAAGGCAGCGTGCCCTAATTAATTAGGCCCAGAAGCCTGCTATATAGAGGAGTTCGAAGAGGTAGCCGCGGTTGGGTTTATAAACCAGTGCGGCTGCCCTTCGCCGGGCGAGGTGGGACTAAACTTTGGGGTGGCAGCGCAAGGCCTTTAGTACCGGTTGGTGGCTCCAACCGGTACTAAAAGCCTTCGTTTCCCGCCGCTTGGCCTGGCGAAAATAGGCCTTTAGTACCGGTTGGAGCCACCAACCGGTACTAAAGGCCCATCCTATATATATAGCTCTTACGAAAATTTCAGTTTCATCCCCACTTCGTCTCCAACCTCCGCCGCGCGTGCCGCTCGATCCCGTCGTCGCCGCCCGTCGTCCGTCGTCATCGTCGCTGTCCCCGCCGCCGCCCGTCGTCGTCGTCGTCTCGCGCTGCCGCCCCGAACGCCGCCGCCGTCCGTCGCCATCACCGCGGCCGTACGTCTCTCTCTCGCTCCCGCACACACATACACACACATACATATACACACACACATACACACACACACCGGCGCCCCCGCCCCGTACGCCGGCGCCCCCGCTCGTACGTACGGGGCGGCGGCGTACAGGGCCACACACACACACATATACCACACACACACACGCATACACACACACATACACACATACGTACACACATATACGTATATATACACACACATGCATACACACACACACATACACACACACATTTTTTTTTACTTATTTTCTGTTTTTTAGAAAAGTTAATTAGATGATCGAATGTTAGATTAATGTCGAATGTTAGATGAATTAGCTAGCTAGATAGAAAAATTGTCGAACTAGAGATTAGAACTAGTTGAATAATTAATATAACTAGTTTATTTTTAGTAAGAAAATTTAGGTATATGAGATTAGAACTAGTGGAATAATTAATATAACTAGTTTATTTTTAGTAAGAAAATTTAGGTATATGAGATTAGAACTAGTTGAATAATTAATATAACTAGTTTATTTTAGTAAGAAAATTTAGGTATATGAGATTTGATGATCTAATTAAAATATTATTTGTTAATGAGTTTTTCTGTTTATTTAATTTTTTTATATATTTTGAGTTTATATAAATGTTAGATTAATGTCGAATGTTAGATGAATTAAATAGAAAAGTTAAATATATAGTAATGTCAATTGAATATATAGTTAGATATATTAATGTCAAATGTTAGATGAATATATATTTGGCTAGATATAGGTGTTTAATGTTTCACCTATATGAACATAGGAAATGTCATCTGACGACGAAAAAGATTTTATTTTGTGCGAACACTGTGAAGACCAGCGCGGCCTGTGCGACCAAAATTTCCTTGTTGATGGTAGGCGCTTCAGCATCAAGCTGGATGAGACATTCGAAGTTGATACAGTAAGTCACTTTGTCAATTATTATTTGAATGCAAAACTTATGCTTCATTTGCTTCAACTTATAATTTTAAATTTTCACTATTCTACTATAGCGCATCCCCTGCCATGCAAGAATTTTTGTCTAGGATAAGATAGGTTTTAGTGCTATAGATGATATGGAGGTAAAGAGAGTTTACTTGAAGACGGAGCATGGGTATACTTTCAACGCCAAATTATATAATGGAGACACATACACCCATTTTGAATGCAAAACTTGGGAAGCACTATGCAAGGCTTATGCATTTGAGCCTGATATGGTTATCACCTTTGATATTCGTCCGGAAGATGATATTGAAGGTAATATAGACATCTGGGTCGATGTGCAAACGCCTCCAGTTCTACCATTTGGTGAGTTTTTCTCAACCATGCATGCATATGTTTATGTCTTTCATACAGTTTATTCAAAAATAGTTGACAACTAATTTGTATTGTCAGCTTATTTCGGTTCAAGCAAACATGTCCGGCGCTTGGTAGACAGGACCTACTGCTGCCCCGGGGCTCAACTAAACTGCGAGGAGATAAGTCATTATGTTTCATGGCTTGAGGATCTTAATACTGTCAAGACAATTTTTTTTCCTAAACTTAGAAATGTTAGTACTCAAAACGTGCGACCAATGGTGATCGTATTGAACTACAGTCACATCTATAATCAAAAGATGGTAAGATTTTAAATATTTGTCCTTAATTAGTGCATCTTTTGCATACATTATTTTTGAAGCTAAACTTTCATTGCTTAGTATATTAATTACTATACGATGTTGTTCAACAGGGACTTCCGATGACAGTTGTGCCTCAGTGGATCGAGACAAAAGGTCGCATGTCAATGGTTAGCTTACGACCAAGATTTCCTACATTGCACATGAGTGCATTCAGGATTTCTGAAAGCGAAGAATGCTTAATAGTGAAAGATTGGAGCAAAATTGTTAACGATCGCAGAGAAGTACTAGGGGGCAGTAAGGTGAAGCGCAACCCAAGATTAGGAGACAGATTCATCTGCATGCTCCAGTATGATGAATCAGGAGAGCTATACATGTTCTATGCTATTCTACCTGAGAGGGAGCAGCAGGATCAGTAGCTACTAGTTCATGCTCTTAATTAGTACTTGTCTCATGTCCGTGTCCTGAACTTCGATCTTGGTGACGATTATGTTGAACTTGATGATATCTTTGCTTCTGTTACAAAGTGAATGTTTCCTCTTTAAGCTAACCAGCGTTGATGATGATTAGATAGCTAGCGCGGTAATGACTATGATGATTAAATAGTGGTAATTAGACGACTACGATGATTTTTAGCTAGCTAGAGTTTATTTATTTATTAATATGCGATGATGATGATGATGATGATGATGATGACGACTACAACTCATTATAACGTAAAACAATCCTAAATTAAATTCATAACACAAATTTAATTGAAAAATACAAAATAAAACAAAAACCCACAACCATTTAGTACCGGTTGGTGTTACCAACCGGTACTAAAGGGCTCCCGGACCCCGGAGCTGGCTCGTGCCACGTGGTTCCCCTTTAGCACCGGTTCGTGCTGAACCGGTACTAAAGGGGGGGGGGCTTTAGTGCCGAAACGTTAGTGCCGGTTCCATAACCGGCACTAAAGGCCCTTACAAACCGGTGCTAATGGCCCGTTTTCTACTAGTGTAGCATGGATATTACAGTGAAAAAGTATGAGCACCGACATCTAGCAATGAGTGTGTGTAAGCATAAATGTAATGTCGGTGAGAAATACGTACTCCCCCAAGCTTAGGCTTTTGGCCTAAGTTGGTCTATGGCCACGGCTGGCCTGGCGGATACCCATAATAATAGTTGTTGGGGTCGTACTGTGATGAGGAGGAATAGTTTGGATCATACTGTGATGAAGAAGAAGACTCTGATTGCCACTGGCTGACAGTCATCTCTGGATCCCAAGAATAAATGGATTGTCGTGGAGGCTCATCTTGTGGTTCCTGTTCTGGCTCCTCGACTGGTGCGGGGTTCCGGTAGGCGTGAATAGCCGTCAACAGAACAAGGTACGTGCCTGCAGTCAAATCAAACAAAGAAGGAGCAGGCAAGGTAATAGTCTCAGGATGATGTTTATTAAAGAACAATTGATATTTAAGCTCCCCTGCCCTATTTTTAACAATAAAATCATGTGCCACCATACTTTTATGATCTAGATAAACACAGGGCAGCACCTTTTCTTCCTTATCAGCATGCCTAATAGGTATGTTAAAATGTGCGGCTAGGCGTGTGGCATAGATGCCTCCAAAGATGGGGCCCTTAGTGCGGTTCATATTTAACCGTCTAGCAATAATACCGCCCAAACTAAAAGTGTTATCACTGTATAAACCTTGGAGCAGAATAATTAAATCAGTGATACTAAGGTTTCCAGAATTTCCGCGTCCAATTAAACAACGACTAGCAAATAATGCAAAGTAACGCAAAACAGGAAAATGTATGCTAGTGATTCGTGCGTCGGAAACCTTTCTAGTTTCTCCTACAGTGATATTATCAATAAACCCAGCCACATCATCATGATGTGGTTCTTCTGTCTTGCCCTCAAAAGGCACTAAACAAATCCGACAGAAATCATAAAGTGACATCTCCTTATGCTCATATAAATGAAACTCCACCGTAGGTGGTGAGTTCCTGTTGGGGAACGTAGTAATTTAAAAAAAATCCTACGCACACGCAAGATCATGGTGATGTATAGCAACGAGAGGGGAGAGTGTTGTCCACGTACCCTCGTAGACCGAAAGTAGAAGCGTTAGCACAACGCAGTTGATGTAGTCGTACGTCTTCACGATCCGACCGATCAAGTACCGAACGTACGGCACCTCCGAGTTCTGCACACGTTCAACTCGATGACGTCCCTCGAACTCTGATCCAGCCGAGTGTTGAGGGAGAGTTTCGTTAGCACGACGGCGTGGTGACGATGATGATGTTCTACCGACGCAGGGCTTCGCCTAAGCACCGCTACGATATGATCGAGGTGGATTATGGTGGAGAGGGGCACCGCACACGACTAAGAGATCAAGAGATCAATTGTTGTGTCTTTGGGGTGCCCCCTGCCCCCGTATATAAAGGAGTGGAGGAGGAGGGGGGGCGGCCCTCTCTATGGCGCGCCCTAGGGGACTCATACTCCCACCGGGAGTAGGATTCCCTCTTTCCTAGTAGAACTAGGATCCCTTCCAAGTAGTAGGAGTAGGAGAGAAGGAAAGGGAAGGGAAAAGGAGAAGGAAGGAAGGGGGCGCCCCCCTCCCTAGTCCAATTCGGACCAGCCCATGGGGAGGGGTGCGGCCACCCTTTGAGGCCTTTCTCTCCTTTCCCGTATGGCCCATTAAGGCCCAATACGAATTCTCGTAACTCCCCGGTACTCCCGAAAATACCCGAATCACTCGGAACCTTTCCGATGTCCAAATATAGTTGTCCAATATATCGATCTTTACATCTCGACCATTTCGAGACTCCTCGTCATGTCCCCGATCTCAGCCGGGACTCCGAACTCCTTCAGTACATCAAAACACATAAACTCATAATATAATCGTCATCGAACTTTAAGCGTGCGGACCCTACGGGTTCAAGAACTATGTAGACATGACCGAGACATGTCTTCGGTCAATAACCAATAGCGGAACCTGGATGCTCATATTGGCTCCCACATATTCTACGAAGATCTTTATCGGTCAGACCGCATAACTACATACGTTGTTCCCTTTGTCATCTATATGTTACTTGCCCGAGATTCGATCGTCGGTATCTCAATACCTAGTTCAATCTCGTTACCAGCAAGTCTCTTTACTCGTTCCATAATACATCATCCCGCAACTAACTCATTAGTTGCAATGCTTGCAAGGCTTAAGTGATGTGCATTACCGTGAGGGCCCAGAGATACCTCTCCGACAATCGGAGTGACAAATCCTAATCTCGAAATACGCCAACCCAACAAATACCTTTGGAGACACCTGTAGAGCACCTTTATAATCACCCAGTTACGTTGTGACGTTTGGTAGCACACAAAGTGTTCCTCCGGTAAACGGGAGTTCCATAATCTCATAATCATAGGAACATGTATAAGTCATGAAGAAAGCAATAGCAATAAACTAAACGATCAAGTGCTATGCTAACGAAATGGGTCAAGTCAATCACATCATTCTCCAAATGATGTGATCCCGTTAATCAAATGACAACTCTTTGTCTATGGCTAGGAAACATAACCATCTTTGATCAACGAGCTAGTCAAGTAGAGGCATACTAGTGACATACTGTTTGTCTATGTATTCACACATGTATTATGTTTCCGATTAATACAATTCTAGCATGAATAATAAACATTTTTCATGATATAAGGAAATAAATAATAACTTCATTATTGCCTCTAGGGCATATTTCCTTCAGTCTCCCACTTGCACTAGAGTCAATAATCTAGTTCACATCACCATGTGATTTAATACCAATAGTTCACATCACCATGTGATTAACACCCATAGTTCACATCAACATGTGACCAACACCCAAAGGGTTTACTAGAGTCAATAATCTAGTTCACATCGCTATGTGATTAACACCCAAAGAGTATTAAGGTGTGATCATGTTTTGCTTGTGAGAGAAGTTTAGTCAACGGGTCTGCCACATTCAGATCCATAAGTATTTTGCAAATTTCTATGTCAACAATGCTCTGCACGGAGCTACTCTAGCTAATTGCTCCCACTTTCAATATGTATCCAGATTGAGATTTAGAGTCATCTGGATCAATTTGCATTGACGTAACCCTTTACGATGAACCTTTTGTCACTTCCATAATCGAGAAACATATCCTTATTCCACTAAGGATAATGTTGACTGCTGTCCAGTGATCTACTCCTAGACCACTATTGTACTCCTTTGCCAAACTCAGGCCAGGGTAAACAATAGGTCTGGTACACAGCATGGCATACTTTATAGAAAATATGGCTGAGGCATAGGGAATGACTTCCATTCTCTCTCTATCTTCTGCCGTGGTCGGGTTTTTGAGTCTTACTCAACTTCACACCTTGTAACACAGGCAAGAACTCCTTCTTTGACCTTTCCATTTTGAACTACTTCAAAATCTTGTCAAGGTATGTACTCATTGAAAAACTTATCAAGCGTCTTGATCTATCTCTATAGATCTTGATGCTCAATATGTAAGCAGCTTCATCGAGGTCTTTCTTTGAAAAAACTCCTTTCAAACATTCCTTTATGCTTTGCAGAATAATTCTACATCATCTCCGATCAACAATATGTCATACATATACTTATCAGAAATGCTGTAGTGCTCCCACTCACTTTCTTGTAAATACAGGCTTCACTGCAAGTCTGTATAAAACTATATGCTTTGATCAACTTATCAAAGCGTATATTCCAACTCCGAGATGCTTGCACCAGTCCATAGATGGATCGCTGGAGCTTGCATATTTTGTTAGTACCTTTAGGATTGACAAAACCTTCTGGTTGCATCATATACGACTCTTCTTTAATAAATCCATTAAAGAATGCAGTTTTGTTTATCCATTTGCCAGATTTCATAAAATGCGGCAATTGCTAACATGATTCGGACAGACTTAAGCATAGATACGAGTGAGAAACTCTCATCGTAGTCAACACCTTGAACTTGTCAAAAACCTTTTTGCGACAATTCTAGCTTTGTAGATAGTAACACTACTATCAGCGTCCGTCTTCCTCTTGAAGATCCATTTAATCTCAATGGCTCGCCAATCATTGGGCAAGTCAATCAAAGTCCATACTTTGTTCTCATACATGGATCTCATCTCGGATTTCATGGCCTCAAGCCATTTCGCGGAATCTCGGCTCATCATCGCTTCCTCATATTTCGTAGGCTCGTCATGGTCAAGTAACATGACCTCCAGAACAGGATTACCGTACCACTCTGGTGCGGATCTCACTCTAGTTTACCTACGAGGTTTCGGTAGTAACTTGATCTGAAGTTACATGATCATCATCATTAGCTTCCTCACTAATTGGTGTAGTAGTCACAGGAACATATTTCTATGATGAACTACTTTCCAATAAGGGAGCAGGTATAGTTACCTCATCAAGTTCTACTTTCCTCCCACTCACTTCTTTCGAGAGAAACTCCTTCTCTAGAAAGGATCCATTCTCAGCAACGAATATCTTGCCTTCGGATCTGTGATAGAAGGTGTACCCAACATTTTCTTTTGGGTATCCTATGAAGACGCACTTCTACGATTTGGGTTTGAGCTTATCAGGTTGAAACTTTTCACGTAAGCATTGCAACCTCAAACTTTAAGGAATGACAACTTAGGTTTCTTGCCAAACCATAGTTCATACGGTGTCGTCTCAACAGATTTAGATGGTGCCCTATTTTATGTGAATGTAGCTGTCTCTAATGCATAACCCCAAAACGATAGTGGTAAATCGGTAAGAGACATCATAGATCACACCATATCTAATAAAGTACGGTTACGACGTTCAGACACACCATGTAGGATCGAAAGTATGTCTAGAGGGGGGGGGGTGATTAGACTACTTGACCAAATAAAAACTTAACCTTTTCCCAATTTTAGTTCTTGGCAGATTTTAGCTATTGTAGGACAAGTCAAGCAATCATCACACAATTCAAGCAAGCATGCAAAGAGTATATTGGCAGCGGAAAGTAAAGCATGCAACTTGCAAGAATGTAAAGGGAAGGGTTTGGAGAATTCAAACGCAATTGGAGACACGGATGTTTTTCCCGTGGTTCGGATAGGTGGAGCTATCCTACATCCATGTTGATGGAGACTTCAACCCACGAAGGGTAACGGTTGCGCGAGTCCACGGAGGGCTCCACCCACGAAGGGTAATGGTTGCGCGAGTCCATGGAGGGCTCCACCCACGAAGGGTCCACGAAGAAGTAACCACCCACGAAGGGTCCACGAAGAAGCAACCTTGTCTATCCCACCATGGCCATCGCCCACGAAGGACTTGCCTCACTAGCGGTAGATCTTCACGAAGTAGGCGATCTCCTTGCCCTTACAAACTCCTTGGTTCAACTCCACAATCTTGTCGGAGGCTCCCAAGTAACACCTAGCCAATCTAGGAGACACCACTCTCCAAGAAGTAACAAATGGTGTGTAGGTAATGAACTCCTTGCTCTTGTGCTTCAAATGATAGTCTCCCCAACACTCAACTCTCTCTCATAGGATTTGGATCTGGTGGAAAGATGATTTGAGTGGAAAGACACTTGGGGAAGGCTAGAGATCAAGATTCATATGGTAGGAATGGAATATCTTGGTCTCAACACATGAGTAGGTGGTTCTCTCTCAGAACATATGAGTTGGAATTGTGTATGTGTTCTGATGGCTCTCTCCACGAATGAAGAGGAGGTGGAGGGGTATATATAGCCTCCACACAAAATCCAACCGTTACACACAGTTTTCCAATCTCGGTGGGACCGAATCAACAAACTCGGTCGGACCGAAAAGGTAAACCTAGTGACCGTTAGAGATTTTCGGTGGGACTGACATGCAGCTCGGTAGGACCGATATGGTTAGGGTTTGGGCATAACGTAATCTCGGTGAGACCGATTACACAAACTCGGTGAGACCGATTTTGGTAATTAGCTAACCAGAGAGTTGGTCAGGCAAACTCGGTGGGACCGATTTGCTCTTTCGGTGAGACCGAAAAGTTACAAAAAGGAAACACTGAATTTACATTGCAATCTCGGTGGGACCGATCCGCTCTTTCGGTGAGACCGAAAAGTTACCAAAGGGAAACAGAGAGTTTGCAATCCCATCTCGGTGAGACCAAGATCCCTATCGGTAGAATCCGAATTGCTAGGGTTTGGCAGTGGCTTATGACAAGTGAAACTCGGTGGCGCCGGATAGAAAGAATCGGTAGGACCGAGTTTGGCTTAGGGTTTAGGTCATATGTGGATATGGGAAAGTAGTTGAGGGTTTTGGAGCATATGACTAAGCACATGAAGTAAGAGGCTCATTAAGCAACACCTCATCCCTCCTTGATAGTATTGGCTTTTCCTAAAGACTCAATGTGATCTTGGATCACTAAAATATAAAAATGAAGAGTCTTGAGCTTTTGAGCTTGAGCCAATCCTTTGTCCTTAGCATTTTGAGGGTTCCACTTTCACATCCATGCCATGCCAATCATTGAGCTTTCCTGAAATAATCATCTTGGAATAGCATTAGCTCAATGAGCTATATGTTGTTATGAATTACCAAAACCACCTAGGGATAGTTGCACTTTCAATCTCCCCCTTTTTGGTAATTGATGACAACATATAGATCAAAGCTTCGACAAATGATAATAAGCATGAAATATATCGTCGCTTTGAGAAGTATGTGACAAGTAAGAGCTCCCCCTAAATTTGTGCATATTTAAAATTTGCTTTGGACTGCAAATGCACAAAGAGTTAGAGTCATGGGTTACTCTTCCATGTCACATACATCTTGGTGGAGCGCTTAAAATGATAAGAATGAAATACATGCACTCATCACCAAGAATAGTGAATGATCACATAAGATAGATAAGATAATAGCATTCACCAAGCATTAAGTGTAGCTTATGATCAAACACATGATCATCAATGTCTCACGAGCAATGACATAGTATCTCACACAAAAGCAAACAAAGTTCGAAAAACCACCAAATAAAGCAAGAGAGAAAAAAACAACACTCTCTCTCTCGAAGCCTATGATCTATACATTTTTCTCCCCCTTGGGCAACAAGTTACCAAAAAGTTCCTAGAAAATGCATAGTGCTAGATCGACTCTCAGGCTTGATCTTTTGGTGGTGGTGGAGTCCGGAGCACTCCAAGGACGAAGCCTTCTGTAGACGTGGTCGGAGTCGACGCTGAAGTGGACGCTGGAGCTGGTGGAACTGAAGCTGTAGCTGGTGTAGAAGTGGTGGCTCTGGTGTCAGCAACTGGCACTGCATGTGATCTCTAAGCTCTTGGCACTTTGGCAAATGCATCAGTTGTAGTCTTGTCTCTCCTCTCCTGCATGTCATCCTGGAGTTGCTCCACTGCAGTCTGAATCTCTGTCACTTTGACATCCAAGTCATAGAACTTTTGTTCCATGATCCTCTCTAAGCTTGCCTGGTTCTGAGTTAGGGTGGCTAGTCCTTGCTCAATCCGCAGGGTGGATGCAATCAAGTAACCAAGCTGCTCCTGTTTGGTTTTCAGGAAATATTCAAATGCCTCCTCTTGAGTAGGCATCTTGGCAGCTTTCTCCTTCCCCGCCTTCTCCTTCTTGGCTTGTGGTTGTGCAGACGATGGTTCATTCTCAGCCATAACAACTTGATTATCTTCAAAATCTGGACGGATGGGCAGGTGTTCCTTGTCCAATAAGTATATGCCTGTGCCCATCTTTGAGTTAATGAGCTCCTGAATCTGTGGGGCATATCCACAACTCCTCTTCTGGTCTGCTGCAGTCCTCTTGATTGTTTCTATCATAAGGCTCATCACCTTGAACTTCTATGGCACATCAAAGATATGAAGCAAATTGATTGCATGGCCTCTGATCATCTTGTGATCTCCAGACTTGCGCAATAAGGTGTGCCTCAGTATCCAATTTATGGTTGGCAGCCCTGACAGAAGATAGTGTACTGAGCCAAACTTGAAAGTGTCAAGTGCTTCATTTGGAATCTCCTTGTACATGTTTGACATTGAGTTGTGGTCCATCTTCTTCTTGGCATAATTGTCCAAGTCATCTGCTTGCTCCTCTGGGGCATTAATCAGCTGAGCCCATTCAGTAACTGTAGACTGGTACCTCGTACCCTCTGACATCCATACAATCCTGCCATCTGGATAAAAATGGGCTGTGGAGTAGAACTGCATGATAAGCTCCTCGTTCCACTTTGTGAGCTTCTGCCCAACAAAGTCCTCTACTCCACATGCCTTGAAGCTGTCCTACACTCCAGGGTAGTACTCTTCGTTGTCCTTGATGTATTGCCAATCAACCCATCTCATGTCACAAACTATGGGCTTCTTGTCCAACAAAACTGTCTCATAGAAGTCCTGCTGTTCCTTAGTGTGGAACCTGTAGTCAACAGCAGTTCTTCTCCTTGAAGCATACGGATCTGCTTCTCTCCACTTCCTGAGTCCTGAATCTCTCCTGAGCTTCATGTCCTCAGCCACAGGATGAGCATCATTGTGGTCTGGGATCTTGGGCTTGAGCTTTCTAAGAACTTGCTCTTCATCATCTTCTTCTGCAGCTTCAGGCACTGGGGCCTTGTTCTTCTCAGCAGCTGGGATGCTTCTTGTATTCCTCTTTGGTTTTGGCTTTGGAGCTGGCTTGGCCTTGGAAGCAGCTGCCCCTGATCTTATGGCATCACCCATCAGCTTGGGTGCCTTAGGTACTGGTGCAGCTACCTCTTCTTCTTCCTCCTCATCTTCCATGATGGAAGCCTTGCCAAGCACTCTGGCTACAGTCTTCTTGACTCTTTCCTTTCTTTTCTGGCCTTCAGCAACAACTGTCTCTATGGGAGTGGGCTTCTCAGTTGAAGCTCTGGCCTTTGACATAGGCTGCCTGCCTGCTGGCCTTTTGATCTTTAACCCTGGCTTTGTGCCCTGTGCTGGCTCAACTCTCTTGGAAGTTGCTTCCTCTTCTGCCACATAATCCTCATCTTCTGATTCTGAGGTTCTCTTCTTCCTTTGTCTTGTGGCAGCTTTTGGCAGATTGCTAGGGGTGCTCCTGCTGCCTTCATCTGAAGAACTTGAGGGACTAGTGCCCTCACTCATGTGCACTTGCTGTTCTGACACATTCTGGCTGTCACTCTGATCTGACATGATGAACAAGCTGTCTGCTGACCCTATGAATAGTTTATAGATGAGGTAGAATAGATGAGCATCACAAAATGTAGAGATTTTTGCAAAAGAATGATCCAAAAACTTAGTTTTAGTTTCCCATTGAAATAATCTCGAATCTACCGATTTTTAAACTCGGTGATACTGAAGCAGTTTTGGCACCTAAACTAGTGAACTCGGTCAGACCGAGTCACAGTTCGGTGGCACCGAGACTGCTAGGGTTTCACAGAGTTCCAAAATCGGTCACACCGATAAGTAGTTCTCGGTCAGACCGAGTCTCACTTGTGCAATGGCATAAGCCAAATCGGTGGGACCGAGTTTTTCAACTCGGTGGGTCCGAGATGGTTTAGGCGGAAACCTAACCCTAAAATTTTCGAATCAAACCTAATCTACGAGCGCATTGACTGGATAGGGGTGTTTCAATCGTGGCAAGAATCATGATGATCACAATGTGCTAAGAATCGGATTGGAGAATAGCACAAAGATCGAGTCCATACCCTAGTTCGGCAGAGACTCGCTACGGCGGCAACGACGGGGTAGAATTCCCGTTGACGGCGACGGAGACCAGCGACTGGAGGCGGCTGGCGGCGAGGAGACGATCCGGAGACCACGTTGGCAGAGCAGGCTATCGCGCGGGCGAAGGGGTTCGGAGAAATTTCCAAATTTTTGCCCGTGACTATATATAGCCCGACCCTGTCGGTGTGACCGAGTGGAACGACTCGGTGGCACCGAGATGCAAAACTGTATACAGTTATTGCAACTCGGTGTGACCGAATGGTTTAAATCGGTTGCACCGAGATCGAAAACATAGATCAACTTAATGATCTCGGTAGGACCGAAAGTAGGGTATCGGTCAGACCGAGAATCACAAAGAGGTTTTGGAAGTTTAAGTCTATGACGAATCGGGGACTCCGAGCGCTCCTCACACAGAGTGGTTCGAATCTGACTTGATCAAATTTTGTGATGTAGCTTGAATAGAGTTTGAGACGAGAAAAGCATAGATAGCTAGAGGAGGTTCTTAGGCATTCTTGTCCATCCACTTGGCAAAAGGAAATAAAACCAAACAATCAAAACAACAAGTGGATGTCCTCGAATGAGTAACATATGCAACCAGCATGCTCACACAATAAGATGGCAAATGAAATATGTGACAAGGCATGCACAACCAATTCTAGCATCTATCAAGCAATTTGCGATGACAAGGTCATCTATATATGAGTATATTGACTTAGGAGTCAAGTTAGAACACTTGATCATAGGTCATACTCATCGTTTAAGCTCAAGTGGGGTTACCACTTTTACATAAAGCATTGTTGTGTTCACATCTTTAGAGTTGCTTTAGCTCAATTCTTAGAGTAAAGCTCCCCCTAGATGTGATATCCCCCTTAGAGGGATGAACTAACCTCGGGTTTTGTCGATGATGACTTCATGTAGATGTTGAAGATGTGGATGCTCAATGTTGATGTAGATCACTTGGAGCTATCCATTTGAGTGAATTGCACTTTCAATACCTACATGGGTTAGTCCCACAAGGAACAAACAAGGATATCCATAGACATAGAGTGATGCACACACAAGATGATGTCCATGAAAACTTTTAGGTTACCTTGTCCCTTGTCTTACCAACAAGAGGGTTTGCGACTCCTTGAACTAGTGCAAGATGTGGAAGTTGATTGCACTTGTTCTTGCCAAAATGATAAGAGTGAAGTATGTTGGCGGAGTCACCCTCAAGAACTCTCTAGTTCTTCTTCTTTTGGATCCACACCATCTTGATGGGAATCCTTGGAGTTGTAGTTGTACTTTATGAAGTGGAACTTGAAGTAGTCTTGGGAATCCAATTGACTAAGGTCTTAGGAGCTTCTTCAAATGCATCAATTTCCTCTTGAAGCTTGTCCTTGCCTTTTTGCTTGTAGTCTTGTGGTGGAAGATCATCTTGAGCTTGTGTCCCCTTGAAAGAAGTATCATACTTCTCTTGTTGAGGAACAAACTTTGTCTTGGGGTATTGATCTTCTTCCCACTCAACTCCATTGGCATTGAACTTTCGTTCAAAACCAACACCTTGATTCTTCCGGTGCATTCCTTGCTTGCGCACAATTTCCTCGAATTGCTTACTCCCGGCAAGGCTTTTGTACACTCCTTTCTCTATAATTCCCTTCAATAAGCTATTTTCTTGCTCAAGTGTAACTTGGCTAAGAGAATCATTAGTGGAATCAAGAGAACTACTAGAAGCAACAATATTGGATTTAGCATGATCATTGTTACTGCTAGAGGAAGAATCTTTCTTGTTCTTGTTACTAGACTTGACTTGAGGCATGTAAGTGGATAAGAGTAAACGCTTGGCAATGTAAGAAGAACTTTTCTTGCGGAGATCATCATTGATTGCTTTTAAGAACTCATGCTCTTGCTCAAGATTGAGCTTTTCAAAGCGTAATTTCTCATGAGCTCTTAAAAGTTCTCGACGATCCTCGAAGATAGTTTCATGAGCTAACTTAAGAGTGTTTAGTTCTTTAGTTAGAGCCTCAATCTTCTCCTTATCATTGTCATTCGTTTTATCTTGATTAGCATGATTAATTGACGTTTCATCACTAGAGTTGTCAACAAGCAAATCATCACCTAACAAGTCATCTTCATCACTATTGAAATCAACATACTCGGGGTGTGTTACCTTAGGACCTTTGGCCATGAAGCATCTTCCAATTCCTTCATTTGGTGAGTCAAATATGTCGTAGGAGTTGGTTGACACAAGTGCTATACCGGCAACACCTTCATCTTGAGTATCTTCGGAGTCGGAGTGATAGCTTCTCTCGGAGTGGCTGTCGGAGTCAGAGCCGGATACCCATTCACCAACATGAGCTTGATGTCTTCGTTTTGTGTAGCTCCTTGATGCTTTTTCCTTCCTTTCCGAATCCTTGCTTCTCCGTGAGTATCTTCATTCATAATGATCATCTCTACTCCTTCTCTCTCTTGGTGGTGATTCTTTGCTTCTTCTTTTTGGAGAATCTTCTCTTCTCTTGTAGGGAGCCGTACACTCATTGGAATAGTGTCCGGGTCTTCCACAACTGTAGCAGTTTCGCTCTCGACTAGAAGATCTTTTGTCATTGTAGGACCGTGACTTGAAGCTTCTATCTTTGCTTCTACTCTTGTAGAACTTGTTGAAGTTCTTCACCATTAAGCTCAATTCTTCATTGAAGTTTTGTTTCTCACATGATGATGTAGGGGCTTCACATGAGGCTTTGTAGGCACCACTTGATTTGTTGTGAAGTTCCTCTTTATCCTTAAGTGACATCTCATGAGCAACAATTCTTCCAATCACCTCCGTTGGCTTGAGATATTTGTAATTGGGCATCATTTGGATCAATGTGCACATGCTATCATATTTTCCATCCAAGGCTCTTAGAATCTTCTTGATGATGAATCTATCGGTCATCTCTTCACTTCCTAAGCCGGCAATCTCATTTGTGATGAGAGCAAGCCTAGAGTACATTTCAGCGACACCTTCACCAACCTTCATTTTGAACTTGTCAAGTTGACTTTGAAGCACATCCAACTTGGATTCCTTGACGGAGTCGGTACCTTCATGCATATCAATCAAAGTGTCCCAAATTTCCTTTGCATTCTCAAGACGGCTGATTTTGTTGAATTCTTCGGGGCACAATCCGTTGAAGAGAATATCACAAGCTTGAGCATTGTATTGCAACATCTTCAACTCATCTGCGGTAGCTTCACGGTTTGGTTCTTTCCCATCAAAGAAGTCACCTTGCAAACCAACACACACAATAGCCCAAACGGCGGGGTTATGTCCAAGAATATGCATTTTCATTTTATGCTTCCAACTAGCAAAATTAGTACCATCAAAGTAAGGACCTCTACGGTGATAATTTCCCTCGCTAGATGCCATACTCTCCTAGGTTGTGAAACCAAGGCTATGACCACCAAAAGCTATGGAGATCAAAGCAAATGGAGACCAAAGCTCTGATACCACTTGTAGGATCGAAAGTATGTCTAGAGGGGGGGGTGATTAGACTACTTGACCAAATAAAAACTTAACCTTTTCCCAATTTTAGTTCTTGGCAGATTTTAGCTATTGTAGGACAAGTCAAGCAATCATCACACAATTCAAGCAAGCATGCAAAGAGTATATTGGCAGCGGAAAGTAAAGCATGCAACTTGCAAGAATGTAAAGGGAAGGGTTTGGAGAATTCAAACGCAATTGGAGACACGGATGTTTTTCCCATGGTTCGGATAGGTGGTGCTATCCTACATCCATGTTGATGGAGACTTCAACCCACGAAGAGTAACGGTTGCGCGAGTCCATGGAGGGCTCCACCCACGAAGGGTAATGGTTGCGCGAGTCCATGGAGGGCTCCACCCACGAAGGGTCCACGAAGAAGCAACCACCCACGAAGGGTCCACGAAGAAGCAACCTTGTCTATCCCACCATGGCCATCACCCACGAAGGACTTGCCTCACTAGCGGTAGATCTTCACGAAGTAGGCGATCTCCTTGCCCTTACAAACTCCTTGGTTCAACTCCACAATCTTGTCGGAGGCTCCCAAGTAACACCTAGCCAATCTAGGAGACACCACTCTCCAAGAAGTAACAAATGGTGTGTAGGTAATGAACTCCTTGCTCTTGTGCTTCAAATGATAGTCTCCCCAACACTCAACTCTCTCTCATAGGATTTGGATCTGGTGGAAAGATGATTTGAGTGGAAAGACACTTGGGGAAGGCTAGAGATCAAGATTCATATGGTAGGAATGGAATATCTTGGTCTCAACACATGAGTAGGTGGTTCTCTCTCATAACATATGAGTTGGAATTGTGTATGTGTTCTGATGGCTCTCTCCACGAATGAAGAGGAGGTGGAGGGGTATATATAGCCTCCACACAAAATCCAACCGTTACACACAGTTTTCCAATCTCGGTGGGACCGAATCAACAAACTCGGTCGGACCGAAAAGGTAAACCTAGTGACCGTTAGAGATTTTCGATGGGACTGACATGCAGCTCGGTAGAACCGATATGGTTAGGGTTTGGGCATAACGTAATCTCGGTGAGACCGATTACACAAACTCGGTGAGACCGATTTTGGTAATTAGCTAACCAGAGAGTTGGTCAGGCAAACTCGGTGGGACCGATTTGCTCTTTCGGTGAGACCGAAAAGTTACAAAAAGGAAACACTGAATTTACATTGCAATCTCGGTGGGACCGATCCGCTCTTTCGGTGAGACCGAAAAGTTACCAAAGGGAAACAGAGAGTTTGCAATCCCATCTCGGTGAGACCAAGATCCCTATCGGTAGAATCCGAATTGCTAGGGTTTGGCAGTGGCTTATGACAAGTGAAACTCGGTGGCGCCGGATAGAAAGAATCGGTAGGACCGAGTTTGGCTTAGGGTTTAGGTCATATGTGGATATGGGAAAGTAGTTGAGGGTTTTGGAGCATATGACTAAGCACATGAAGCAAGAGGCTCATTAAGCAACACCTCATCCCTCCTTGATAGTATTGGCTTTTCCTAAAGACTCAATGTGATCTTGGATCACTAAAATATAAAAATGAAGAGTCTTGAGCTTTTGAGCTTGAGCCAATCCTTTGTCCTTAGCATTTTGAGGGTTCCACTTTCACATCCATGCCATGCCAATCATTGAGCTTTCCTGAAATAATCATCTTGGAATAGCATTAGCTCAATGAGCTATATGTTGTTATGAATTACCAAAACCACCTAGGGATAGTTGCACTTTCAATCTCCCCCTTTTTGGTAATTGATGACAACATATAGATCAAAGCTTCGACAAATGATAATAAGCATGAAATATATCGTCGCTTTGAGAAGTATGTGACAAGTAAGAGCTCCCCCTAAATTTGTGCATATTTAAAATTTGCTTTGGACTGCAAATGCACAAAGAGTTAGAGTCATGGGTTACTCTTCCATGTCACATACATCTTGGTGGAGCGCTTAAAATGATAAGAATGAAATACATGCACTCATCACCAAGAATAGTGAATGATCACATAAGATAGATAAGATAATAGCATTCACCAAGCATTAAGTGTAGCTTATGATCAAACACATGATCATCAATGTCTCACGAGCAATGACATAGTATCTCACACAAAATCAAACAAAGTTCGAAAAACCACCAAATAAAGCAAGAGAGAAAAAAACAACACTCTCTCTCTCGAAGCCTATGATCTATACATTTTTCTCCCCCTTGGGCAACAAGTTACCAAAAAGTTCCTAGAAAATGCATAGTGCTAGATCGACTCTCAGGCTTGATCTTTTGGTGGTGGTGGAGTCCGGAGCACTCCAAGGACGAAGCCTTTTGTAGACGTGGTCGGAGTCGAGGCTGAAGTGGACGCTGGAGCTGGTGGAACTGAAGCTGTAGCTGGTGTAGAAGTGGTGGCTCTGGTGTCAGCAACTGGCACTGCATGTGATCTCTAAGCTCTTGGCACTCTGGCAAATGCATCAGTTGTAGTCTTGTCTCTCCTCTCCTGCATGTCATCCTGGAGTTGCTCCACTGCAGTCTGAATCTCTGTCACTTTGACATCCAAGTCATAGAACTTTTGTTCCATGATCCTCTCTAAGCTTGCCTGGTTCTGAGTTAGGGTGGCTAGTCCTTGCTCAATCCGCAGGGTGGATGCAATCAAGTAACCAAGCTTCTCCTGTTTGGTTTTCAGGAAATATTCAAATGCCTCCTCTTGAGTAGGCATCTTGGCAGCTTTCTCCTTCCCCGCCTTCTCCTTCTTGGCTTGTGCTTGTGTAGACGATGGTTCATTCTCAGCCATAACAACTTGATTATCTTCAAAATCTGGACGGATGGGCAGGTGTTCCTTGTCCAATAAGTATATGCCTGTGCCCATCTTTGAGTTAATGAGCTCCTGAATCTGTGGGGCATATCCACAACTCCTCTTCTGGTCTGCTGCAGTCCTCTTGATTGTTTCTATCATAAGGCTCATCACCTTGAACTTCTGTGGCACATCAAAGATATGAAGCAAATTGATTGCATGGCCTCTGATCATCTTGTGATCTCCAGACTTGCGCAATAAGGTGTGCCTCAGTATCCAATTTATGGTTGGCAGCCCTGACAGAAGATAGTGTACTGAGCCAAACTTGAAAGTGTCAAGTGCTTCATTTGGAATCTCCTTGTACATGTTTGACATTGAGTTGTGGTCCATCTTCTTCTTGGCATAATTGTCCAAGTCATCTGCTTGCTCCTCTGGGGAATTAATCAGCTGAGCCCATTCAGTAACTGTAGACTGGTACCTCGTACCCTCTGACATCCATACAATCCTGCCATCTGGATAAAAATGGGCTGTGGAGTAGAACTGCATGATAAGCTCCTCGTTCCACTTTGTGAGCTTCTGCCCAACAAAGTCCTCTACTCCACATGCCTTGAAGCTGTCCTACACTCCAGGGTAGTACTCTTCGTTGTCCTTGATGTATTGCCAATCAACCCATCTCATGTCACAAACTATGGGCTTCTTGTCCAACAAAACTGTCTCATAGAAGTCCTGCTGTTTCTTAGTGTGGAACCTGTAGTCAACAGCAGTTCTTCTCCTTGAAGCATACGGATCTGCTTCTCTCCACTTCCTGAGTCCTGAATCTCTCCTGAGCTTCATGTCCTCAGCCACAGGATGAGCATCATTGTGGTCTGGGATCTTGGGCTTGAGCTTTCTAAGAACTTGCTCTTCATCATCTTCTTCTGCAGCTTCAGGCACTGGGGCCTTGTTCTTCTCAGCAGCTGGGATGCTTCTTGTATTCCTCTTTGGTTTTGGCTTTGGAGCTGGCTTGGCCTTGGAAGCAGCTGCCCCTGATCTTATGGCATCACCCATCAGCTTGGGTGCCTTAGGTGCTGGTGTAGCTACCTCTTCTTCTTCCTCCTCATCTTCCATGATGGAAGCCTTGCCAAGCACTCTGGCTACAGTCTTCTTGACTCTTTCCTTTCTTTTCTTGCCTTCAGCAACTACTGGCTCTATGGGAGTGGGCTTCTCAGTTGAAGCTCTGGCCTTTGACATAGGCTGCCTGCCTGCTGGCCTTTTGATCTTTAACCCTGGCTTTGTGCCCTGTGCTGGCTCAACTCTCTTGGAAGTTGCTTCCTCTTCTGCCACATAATCCTCATCTTCTGATTCTGAGGTTCTCTTCTTCCTTTGTCTTGTGGCAGCTTTTGGCAGATTGCTAGGGGTGCTCCTGCTGCCTTCATCTGAAGAACTTGAGGGACTAGTGCCCTCACTCATGTGCACTTGCTGTTCTGACACATTCTGGCTGTCACTCTGATCTGACATGATGAACAAGTTGTTTGCTGACCCTGTGAATAGTTTATAGATGAGGTAGAATAGATGAGCATCACAAAATGTAGAGATTTTTGCAAAAGAATGATCCAAAAACTTAGTTTTAGTTTCCCATTGAAATAATCTCGAATCTACCGATTTTTAAACTCGGTGATACCGAAGCAGTTTTGGCACCTAAACTAGTGAACTCGGTCAGACCGAGTCACAGTTCGGTGGCACCGAGACTGCTAGGGTTTCACAGAGTTCCAAAATCGGTCACACCAATATGACCTAAACGGCAGTGCCACAAATAAGTTGCACTATCATTATTAACTTTGCATATTTTGGTTTCAATATTATGAATATGTGTATCACTACGATCGAGATCCAACGAACCATTTTCATTGGGTGTGTAACCATATAAGGTTTTATTCATGTAAACAGAACAACAATTTATTCTCTTACTTAAATGAATAACCTTATTGCAATAAACATGATCAAATCATATTCATGCTCAACGCAAACACCAAATAACACTTATTTAGGTTCAACACTAATCCCGAAAGTATAGGGAGTGTGCGATGATGATCATATCAATCTTGGAACCACTTCCAACACACATCGTCACTTCACCCTTAACTAGTCTCTGTTCATTCTGCAACTCCTGTTTCGAGTTACTACTCTTAGCAACTGAACCAATATCAAATACCAAGGGGTTGCTATGAACACTACTAAAATACACATCAATAATATGTATATCAAATATACCTATGTTCACTTTGCCATCCTTCTTATCCGTCAATTACTTGGGGTAGTTCCGCTTCCAATGACCAGCCCCTTTGCAGTAGAAGCACTCAGTTTCAGGCTTAGGTCCAGACTTGGGTTTTTTCACTTGAGCAACAACTTGTTTTCCGTTCTTCTTGAAGTTCTCCTTTCTTCCCTTTGTCCCTTTACTTGAAACTAGTGGTTTTACCATCAACACTTGATGCTTTTCTTGATTTCTACCTTCGTCGATTTCAGCATCACGAAGAGCTTGGGAATCGTTTCCGTTATCCCTTGCATATTATAGTTCATCACGAAGTTCTACTAACTTGGTGATGGTGACTAGAGAATTCTGTCAATCACTATTTTATCTGGAGGATTAACTCCCACTTGATTCAAGCGATTGTAGTACCCAGACAATCTGAGCACATGCTCACTGCTTGAGCTATTCTCCTCCATCTTTTAGCTATAGAACTTGTTGGAGACTTCATATCTCTCAACTCGGGTATTTACTTGAAATATTAACTTCAACTCCTGGAACATCTCATACGGTCCATGACGTTCAAAACGTTTTTGAAATCCCAATTCTAAGCTGTTAAGCATGGTGCACTAAACTATCAAGTAGTCATCATATTGAGCTAGCCAAACATTCATAACGTCTGCATCTGCTCCTGCAATAGGTCAGTCACCTAGCGGTGCATCAAGGACATAATTCTTCTGTGCAGCAATGAGGATAAACCTCAGATCACGGAGCCAGTCCGCATCATTGCTACTGTCATCTTTCAACTTAGTTTTCTCTAGGAACACATATAAAACATAGGGAAGCAATAACGCGAGCTATTGATCTACAACATAGATATGCAAATACTATCAACACTAAGTTCATGATAAATTAAAGTTCAATTAATCATATTACTTAAGAACTCCCACTTAGAAAGACATCCCTCTAATCTTCTAAGTGATCACGTGGTCCAAATCAACTAAACCATAACCGATCATCACGTGAAATGGAGTAGCTTTCAATGGTGAACATCAATATGTTGATCATATCTATTATATGATTCACGCTCGACCTTTCGGTCTCAGTGTTCCGAGGCCATATCTGCATATGCTAGGCTCGTCAAGTTTAATCCGAGTATTCTGCGTGTGCAAAAACTAGCTTGCACCCGTTGTAGATGGACGTAGAGCTTATCACACCCGATCATCACGTGGTGTCTGGGCACGACGAACTTTGGCAACGCTGCATACTCAGGGAGAACACTCTTATCTTGAAATTTAGTGAGAGATCATCTTATAATGCTACCGTCAATCAAAGCAAGATAAGATGCATAAAAGATAAACATCACATGCAATCAATAGAAGTGATATGATATGGCCATCATCATCTTGTGCTTGTGATCTCCATCTCTGAAGCACCGTCATGATCACCATCGTCACCGGCGTGACACCTTGATCACCATCGTAGAATCGTTTTCGTCTCGCCAATCTTATGCTTCCACGACTATCGCTACCGCTTAGTGATAAAGTAAAGCATTACAGCGCAATTGCATTGCATACAATAAAGCGACAACCATATGGCTCCTGCCAGTTGCCGATAACTCAGTTACAAAACATGATCATCTCATACAATAAAATTTAGCATCATGTCTTGACCATATCACATCACAACATGCCCTACAAAAACAAGTTAGACGTCCTCTACTTTGTTGTTGCAAGTTTTACGTGGCTGCTACGGGCTTAGCAAGAATCGTTCTTACCTACGCATCAAAACCACAACGATAGTTTGTCAAGTTGGTGCTGTTTTAACCTTCGCAAGGACCGGGCGTAGCCACACTTGGTTCACCTAAAGTTGGAGAAACTGACACTCGCCAGCCACCTTTGTGCAAAGCACGTCGGTAGAACCAGTCTCACGTAAGCGTACGAGTAATGTCGGTCCGGGCCGCTTCATCCAACAATACCGCAGAACCAAAGTATGACATGCTGGTAAGCAGTATGACTTATATCGCCCACAACTCACTTGTGTTCTACTCGTGCACAACATCAACGCATATAACCTAGGCTCGGATACCACTGTTGTGGAACGTAGTAATTTCAAAAAAATTCCTACGCACACGCAAGATCATGGTGATGTATAGCAACGAGAGGGGAGAGTGTTGTCCACGTACCCTCGTAGACTGAAAGCGGAAGCGTTAGCACAACGTGGTTGATGTAGTCGTACGTCTTCATGATCCGACCGATCAAGTACCGAACGTACGGCACCTCCGAGTTCTGCACACGTTCAACTCGATGACGTCCCTCGAACTCCGATCCAGCCGAGTGTTGAGGGAGAGTTTCATCAGCACGACGGCGTGGTGACGATGATGATGTTCTACCAACGCAGGGCTTCGCCTAAGCACCGTTATGATATGATCGGGGTGGATTATGGTGGAGAGGGGCACCGCACACGGCTAAGAGATCAATTGTTGTGTCTTTGGAGTGCCCCCTTCCCCCGTATATAAAGGAGTGGAGGAGGGGGAGGGCCGGCCCTCTCTATGGCGCGCCCTAGGGGAGTCCTATTCCCACCGGGAGTAGGATTCCCTCTTTTCTAGTAGAATTAGGATCCCTTCCAAGTAGTAGGAGTAGGAGAGAAGGAAAGGGAAGGGAAAAGGAGAAGGAAGGAAGGGGGCGCCCCCTCCCTAGTCCAATTTGGACCAGCCCATGGGGAGGGGTGCGGCCACCCTTTGAGGCCTTTCTCTCCTTTCCCGTATGGCCCATTAAGGCCCAATACTAATTCCCGTAACTCCCCGGTACTCCCGAAAATACCCGAATCACTCGGAACCTTTCCGATGTCCGAATATAGTCGTCCAATATATCGATCTTTACGTCTCGACCATTTTGAGACTCCTCGTCATGTCCCCGATCTCATCCGGGACTCCGAACTCCTTCGGTACATCAAAACACATAAACTCATAATATAACCGTCATCGAACTTTAAGCGCGCGGACCCTACGGGTTCGAGAACTATGTAGACATGATCGAGACATGTCTCCAGTCAATAACCAATAGCGGAACCTGGATGCTCATATTGGCTCCCACATATTCTACGAAGATCTTTATCGGTCAGACTGCATAACTACATACGTTGTTCCCTTTGTCATCGGTATGTTACTTGCCCGAGATTCGATCATCGGTATCTCAATACCTAGTTCAATCTCGTTACCAGCAAGTCTCTTTACTCGTTCTGTAATACATCATCCTGCAACTAACTCATTAGTTGCAATGCTTGCAAGGCTTAAGTGATGTGCATTACCGAGAGGGCCCAGAGATACCTCTCCGACAATCGGAGTGACAAATCCTAATCTCGAAATACGCCAACCCAACAAATACCTTTGGAGACACCTGTAGAGCACCTTTATAATCACCCAGTTACGTTGTGACGTTTGGTAGCACACAAAGTGTTCCTACGGTAAACGGGAGTTGCATAATCTCATAGTCATAGTAACATGTATAAGTCATGAAGAAAGCAATAGCAATAAACTAAACGATCAAGTGCTATGCTAACGGAATGGGTCAAGTCAATCACATCATTCTCCTAATGATGTGATCCCGTTAATCAAATGACAACTCTTTGTCTATGGCTAGGAAACATAACCATCTTTGATCAACGAGCTAGTCAAGTAGAGGCATACTAGTGACATACTGTTTGTCTATGTATTCGCACATATATTATGTTTCCAGTTAATACAATTCTAGCATGAATAATAAACATTTATCATGATATAAGGAAATAAATAATAACTTTATTATTGCCTCTAGGGCATATTTCCTTCAGTTCCTAGAATGAAAATGAAAGTTTTGCACAAAGGTATTTGTGAGTAAGAGATACTGATCGCATTGGTCGTGGAGGAAAGCGGTGAGGCCTGCATTGTGAGCCAATTCATGAAAATCTTCATAGATACCGACTGCTCTCAAGAAATCTTCAGAAGGCCATTCACACGCCCGAATCTCCGCGGTGCGTGGAAAATTATACTTAGGATTCAGTGCCTTTTCCTTCGAGCTTTGGCTCGACGAGCCCCTCAAAAATCTCCTCATTATTTTGCTGAAACAATCTGAAATTTTTAGTAACTTCAAAATAGAAGTAAACCAAACTCAATAATATTGATAGCAACTACTCCTACAAGTGCCTAGAGCCTATATCAAGCATTAGAACTACTTGGAACCATATAAATTTGACATGCAAGCTCAAGAACATGGTCACCTGTGCAGCACAAATTTGCAAAGAATAAAGCACTAGAACAAAAACTAATTGGACCAATGGAGGAGTCACATACCAAGGAAAAATCTCCCCAAGCAGTTTTGCGAGAGGTGCTTTGAGCAAGGAGATCGAAAATCACAGCAAAAGTGGCTGGAACTCGTGCTTGAGTTGGTTTTTCGGGTTTGTGTGAGACAGAGAAAGAAGATGGGTGCTGGGATAAGTGGAGGAGGGCCATCGTGGGCCCACGAGGCAGGGGGGCACGCCCTATGGGGGGGGGGGCGCCCACCACCCTCGTGGCCAGGTGGCAGCTCCTCCCGCGGTAATTTTTGCATAGTAAATCCTCAAATATTCCCGAAAAAATCATATTAAATCGGCATGGCATTCTGAGGACTTTTATTTTCGGGATATTTTTATATTGCATGTATAAGTCAGGAAACAGGCAGAAAATACTATTTTTACTTTATTTAATATAAATAACAGAAAGTATAAAGAGGGTACAGAAGTTTGTGCTTCTAGTTTCATCCATCTCATGCTCATCAAAAAGAATCCACTAACAAGGTTGATCAAGTCTTGTTAACAAACTCATTCCGATAATCATGAAACCGGAGAAATTTCGAATAACACTAAGTTACCTCAACGGGGATATGCACATCCCCTATAATAAGTATATCATATTTGTTTTTGAAAGTAGGAAGAGGAAATTCAAAACCTCCAATTATAATTGATGGAATTTTTCCAATGGAGTTGATACTATGAACTTGAGGTTGTTTCCTCGGAAAGTGTATCGTATGCTCATTACCATTAACATGAAAAGTGACATTGCCTTTGTTGCAATCAATAACAGCCCCTGCAGTATTAAGAAAAGGTCTTCCAAGAATAATAGACATACTATCATCCTTGGGAATATCAAGTATAACAAAGTCCGTTAAAATAGTAACGCTTGCAACCACAACAGGCACATCCTCACAAATACTGACAGGTATAGCAGTTGATTTATCAGCCATTTGCAAAGATATTTTGGTTGGTGTCAGCTTATTCAAGTCAAGTCTACGATATAAAGAGAGAGGCATAACACTAACACCGGCTCCAAGATCACATAAAGCAGTTTTAATATAATTTCTTTTAATGGAGCAAGGTATAGTAGGTACTCCGGGGTCTCCAAGTTTCTTTGGTATTCCACCCTTAAAAGTATAGTTAGCAAGCATGGTGGAAATCTCAGCTTCCGGTATCTTTCTTTTATTAGTAATGATATCCTTCATATATTTAGCATAATGATTTGTTTTGAGCACATCAGTTAATCGCATACGCAAAAAGATAGGCCTAATCGTTTCAGCAAAGCGCTCAAAATCCTCATCATCCTTTTTCTTGGATGGTTTTGGAGGAAAAGGCATGGGTTTCTGAACCCAAGGTTCCCTTTCTTTACCATGTTTCCTAGCAACAAAGTCTCTTTTATCATAACGTTGATTCTTTGATTGTGGGTTATCAAGATCAACAGCAGGTTCAATTTCTACATCATTGTCATTACTAGGTTGAGCATCATCATGAACATCATTATTGATATTTTTACTAGGTTCTTGTTCATTACCAGATTGTTTTTCAGCATCAGACATAGATATATCATTTGGATTATCAGGTGGTTCAGCAATAGGTTCACTAGAAGTTTCCACATTTCTATCATTTTTCTTCTTCTTCTTTTTAGAAGAACTAGGAACATCAATATTATTTCTTTGAGAATCTTGCTTGATTCTCTTAGGGTGGCCTTCAGGATACAAAGGTTCCTGAGTCATTCTACCAGTTCTAGTAGCCACTCTAACAGCATAATCATTTTTCTTACTATTCATTTCATTAAGCACTTCTTTTTGAGCTTTAAGTACTTGTTCTACTTGAGTGCTAACCATAGAAGCATGTTTGCTAACAAGTTTAAGTTCACCTTTAATATCAGCCATATAATTACCCAAGCGTCTAATCATATAAGCATTTTCTTTTAATTGTCTACCAAAATAAGCATTGAAATTTTCTTGTTTGACAATAAAGTTATCAAACTCATCAAAGCATTGCCTAGCAGGCTTATAGTGAGGGATATCACCTTCATCAAATCTATAGAGAGAATTTACCTTTACTACCTGTGTCGGGATATCGGGATCAGGAGGTTCTTCAGTAAATAAATAATTAAGATCATATGTTTCTTCAACAGGCGGTGAATTAAGACCATGTATTTCTTCAATAGGAGGTAAATTCTTAACGTCTTCAGCTTTAATACCTTTTTCTTTCATAGATTTCTTTGCCTCTTGCATATCTTCGGGACTGAGAAATAGAACACCTCTCTTCTTCGGAGTTGGTTTAGGAATAGACTCAGTAATTGGAGCAGGAGATGGCTCAGGAGCTGGCTTAGGAGGTGCCAAATTATTTTCATTTTTCAACATATTATTCAATAGAATTTCATCTTCATCCGGTGTTCTTTCCCTGAAAAGAGAACCAGCACAACTATCCAGGTAATCTCTGGAAGCATCGGTTAGTCCATTATAAAAGATATCAAGTATTTCAGGTTTCTTAAGAGGATGATCAGGCAAAGCATTAAGTAACTTGAGAAGCCTCCCCCAAGCTTGTGGGAGACTCTCTTCTTTAATTTGCACAAAGTTGTATATTTCCCTCAAAGTAGCTTGTTTCTTATGAGCAGGGAAATATTTAGCAGAGAAGTAATAAATCATATCCTGGGGACTACGCACACAACCAGCATCAAGAGAATTAAACCATGTCTTAGCATCACCCTTTAATGAGAACGGAAATATTTTGAGTATATAAAAGTAACGCGATCTCTCATCATTAGTGAACAGGGCAGCTATATCATTTAATTTAGTAAGATGTGCCACAACAGTTTCAGATTCATAGCCATAAAACGGATCAAATTCAACCAAAGTAATTATATCAGGATCAACAAAGAATTCATCATCTTTATTAGGAACACATATAGGTGAAGTAGCAAAAGCAGGGTCGAGTTTCATTCTATCTCTAAGTGATTCTTTGTTCCATTTAATTAATAACCTCTTAAGCTCATATCTATCTCTGCAAGCAAAAATAGCGGCAGAAGGTTCCGCATCAAAAAGATAACCCTCAGGAATAACAGGCATATTTTCATCATCACTATCATCATCGTATTCAGATTCAATAATTTCACTTTCTATAGCCCTAGCAATTTGTTCATCAAGAAATTCACTAAGGGGCACAGTAGTATCAGGCATAGAAGCAATTTCATCATAAATATCATGCATAGCAGAAGTGGCATCATCAATAACATGCGACATATCAGAACGAATAGCAGAAGCAGATGCAGGTGTCGCAAACTTACTCATAACAGAAGGTGAATCAAGTGCAGAGCTAGATGGCAGTTCCTTACATCCCCTCGTAGTTGAGGGATAGATCTTGGTTTTTGGATCTCTTAAGTTCTTCATAGTGTCCAGCAGATATAAATCCCAAGTGACTCAAAGAATAGAGCTATGCTCCCCGGCAACGACGCCAGAAATTAGTCTTGATAACCCACAAGTATAGGGGATCGCAACAGCTTTCAAGGGTAGAGTATTCAACCCAAATTTATTGATTCGACAGAAGGGGAGCCAAAGAATATTCTCAAGTATTAGCAGCTGAGTTGTCAATTCAACCACACATGGAAACTTAGTATCTGCAGCAAAGTGTTTATTAGCAAAGTAATATGATAGTGGTGGTAGCAGCAACAAAAGTAAAGACAACAAAAGTAATGTTTTTGGTATTTTGTAGTGATTGTAACATTAGCAGCAGGAAAGTAAATAAGCGTAAACCAGTATATGGAAAACTCGTAGGCACCGGATCAGTGATGGATAATTATGCCGAATGCGGTTCATCATGTAACAGTCATAACATAGGGTGACACAGAACTAGCTCCAATTCATCAATGTAATGTAGGCATGTATTCCGTATATAGTCATACGTGCTTATGGAAAAGAACTTGCATGACATCTTTTGTCCTACCCTCCCGTGGCAGCGGGGTCCTATTGGAAACTAAGGGATATTAAGGCCTCCTTTTAATAGAGAACCGTAACAAAGCATTAGCACATAGTGAATACATGAACTCCTCAAACTAAGGTCATCACCGGGAGTGGTCCCGATTATTATCACTTCGGGGTTGCCGGATCATAACACATAGTAGGTGACTATAGACTTGCAAGATAGGATCAAGAACTCACATATATTCATGAAAACATAATAGGTTCAGATCTGAAATCATGGCACTCGGGCCCTAGTGACAAGCATTAAGCATAGCAAAGTCATAGCAACATCAATCTCAGAACATAATGGATACTAGGGATCAAACCCTAACAAAACTAACTGGATTACATGATAAATCTCATCCAACCCATCACCGTCCAACAAGCCTATGATGCAATTACTCACGCACGGCGGTGAACATCATGAAATTGGTGATGGAGGATGGTTGATGATGATGATGGCGACGAATCCCCCTCTCCGGAGCCCCGAACGGACTCCAGATCAGCCCTCCCGAGAGGTTTTAGGGCTTGGCGGCGGCTCCGTATCGTAAAACGCGATGATTTCTTCTCTCTAATTTTTTCTCTCCGAAAGCAAATATATAGAGTTGGAGTTGGCGTCGGAGGGTTTCCAGGGGGCCCACGATGTAGGGGGGCGTGCCTTAGGGGGGGGGCGCCCCCCACCCTCGTGAGAAGGGTGTGGGCCCCCTTGTCTTCATCTTTGGTGAGGATTTTTTATTATTTTTTCTAAGATGTTCCATGGAGTTTTAGGTCATTTCGAGAATATTTGTTTTCTGCACATAAAACAACAGCATGGCAATTCTGCTGAAAACATCGTCAGTCCGGGTTAGCTCCATTCAAATCATACAAGTTAGAGTCCAAAACAAGGGCAAAAGTGTTTGGAAAAGTAGATACGACGGAGGCGTATCAGCGGTTATGCCTTTAAGTCGTGCTCCGACACGTGGGAGATATAGCCGCACCGTGGGTGTAACAAGTTGGTAATCAGAGCCTTCCCTGACTTAGGAGCCCCCTGCTTGATCGAATCACTGGCGTTGTTGAGTCTAGAAAAATGTTTTGAGTCTTATAGGATTATATATATCGGAGAGTAGGATTCTTTTTACTCCTCAGTCCCTTCGTCGCTCTGGTGAGGCTTCCTGACGTAGAGTTTTGACTCTTCTCTTCTCAAGTTTCACTAAAAAAAAATTAGGATCACACGGGTATCTTGGAATCGTTCCGATGGTTTTGTGCCGAGAACATTGTTCTTGGTGCCTCCTGACATTTAGGGGTTGTGGCAGTGTCCCGGGGAGTTGAGCTTCAAGGTGTTGTCGTCACAATTTTATCATTGCCGTTCTGGAATACTTGAGTTTCGCCGACATCGAAAATCTCTTTTATGCAGTTGTTGGTGAGATAACCTCAATGCCACCCAGTACTGGGGCGGGAGTTTGGGAGTATTGCCATAACTTGTATAACGGATGCTTTTCGAAGGTTGAGGTAAATGATTTCCGAAGGTTTCTTGGTTATGTGCTGAAGGATGGATACAACTGGATGTAGGATTTGCTAGTTTTGGGTGAGATATTATGCTTCCCCTGTATCCCCAACACCTGATTGCATAACTAGAAAGTTTCGGGAGTTTATAAGTGGGAATTCAAGTATCTCGTAGGATATCTTTCCAATAGACACATGATACGATATGGGGTCAATCTTATGTTTGTTTCCAGCTTATTTTGCAAGCCAATCCTTTGTTTTTCTTTTGGTTTGTGGTATTCGAGTTGCTTCGAAGTCAAATGTTGATTCCATACCTTTTCCTAAGTGGTGTTCTCACATTTCTATGTGAATACTAATCCTTCTCGTTTATCGAGATTGTCTTGTCAATTCTTTCCAACCGGCGTGCTTCTCTTCGAGATGATCGCATCATTCTCCCCATCCGTAAGATCAATTATCAGCTCTTCTCAACGGTGTTTCCTTCATCTGTTTCAAATTGTCTTTGTTTTCCCGCCCTCCCACCCTTTTCCTTCAAGGATTCGAATTTCTTAATAAACTATCATGTTATTGATGAGAAGTCTCTCCATTCTTTTCCGTCAACGTTCTTACCCGGTGGTCCACATGAAGATGCTCTACAAGTTCATCATTCTTCGTTCTTTTTCTTCTCCGGTGGTTTCAATTCAAGCTTTCGTGTTGATCATATCATTTTCCTTGTTTCAAATGCCTTCTCATGCCGGTGCACCTCTTAATCATTCACCTCTCACTTTCAATTGTTCCGGAGTGCTGAAGATATCTCGAAGATTCGTGTTTCCACTCTTCATTCGTTCAAGCTCTTTCAAGATTGGTATCTCATTCAAGCCATTTAATTCAACCGGCGAAATCTCTCTTTTAAATTGTTCAATGGTGTTTATTTTGAGTGGGCCCTAACCCACAGGTCTTTTCCCAGGATCTTACCTGACTCTTCTAATTTTCCCCGGAGCTATTCTCAAATTCTCTCAAAGCTTGATGTAAGAATGAATTGTCATCATTCATATGTATTTCTCCAAGATCGATCAATTTTTTTCATCATTGGCTCAACCTCTTCTCTTTTGATTCTCCCGGAGTGTCTAAACAATTCATGGTGGTGTGTCTCGTCGTCATTCTCGGATTTGAAGACCTAAGAGGAGTTCCTCTTAAATTCTTACCCGTTCTTCCAAAGATTCATGATTCTAGCTTAATGTCATCCTCTCATAATTGTTTTCGATTGTGAGAATTTTCTTTTTCACCCATCCGGAGTATTTCAAGAGTCTTTTCAGTTTGATTCTTCGGACCACATTATCTCAGGATTATTCATTCCATTTTTCAGCTCTCGTTATGCAAATCTTACCGGTGCATCATTCAAGTATTATCTAATTAGCTCGTGATCTCTTTGTTCTCTAATTCTTACTGGTGATTCATCCCTTTACTTCGTTCATTTCCAATTCTTACGGTGGCTTGTTCAAGAATTTCTCTTCCTTGTTTGTCATATCAATTTATTCATTATTTCAAATCCTAACGTTGTTTCGTTGAAGACCTTATCAAGTTATCATCAATTTAAATTGGTGAAGGATAAGCATAATGTAATTCTTATTCTTATGTCATCGAGGATATTCAATTCCTTATTCTGGAGGTTCATCAAAATTCTTGATTTCTTTTGTTCATCTTTCTTTTCCGGAGTTCCAAGTTTTCCGCATTATCTCATTGCGAAGCTCCATCTTAATCATCTTAAGGATTCACCTTGTGTTTCCAACTTCTCTTTCTTTCTACCATCCTTGTTTACCGGAGTTCTTCATGGAGGCTCTACATGATGGTTCATCAAGGATTTAATTCCTTCTCAAAGTGGTCATTGAGATTCTTTTCAGAGGAGCTCAAGCATTCTTCATCTTGCAATCCGGAGTGCAATTGTTCTCCCTTATCTTTTGAGGTGGTAATATATCATTCTTCATTCACAAGAATGAGGTATTTAAACCCATCACTTTCTTCCATGGAGTTATCTTGGTATAAATTTCACCTAAAGCCTTCCATTGGGAATGTTGCTCTTTGTGGTGATTATCTATGATCCAAGTTTTATCCTTATCACCTCGGTGGAAGAAGATTTCTATCTTTTTCTAGCTCCCAATCAAATCTTTTCCGTGAGTGGCAAGTTGTCACCTCATAATTTTGAGATGTTTTCCATAAGCCCATATCAAGCTTATCCTTTCATTGTTGTTAATCCAACAACTTCGTTCTAGCATTTGTGGTAAGCACGCTATCTCAAGATCTTGTTTTCTCCTCCGTTCATTCCATTCCATCCTCTCATTTCTTCCGGAGGCATTGTGATGTTGCTCTCTTCAACCCATCTTCTTGTTTTGTTAAGATCTTTTCCTTTCCTTTGCTTATCCATTTAACCGGAGTGTTGTGCCCTCTGCTCAAGTGCTTTTCATCTTATCAAGTTTCTTATCACTTTTCAACCGGAGTGCTGTCCGAATTTGTTCTTCCTTGTTCCTCTTTTCTAACGAAGAGTTGTCAACTTTGTTCATCTCCGTTGCATTCTTTCTTTAAATTTGTTCAACATCTCAAGGTTCCTTGGTTTCACTCGTTTGTCAAAGAAGCAACTTTGTTTTACCTCTTCATCTTCCGTTTTCCCCTCTGGTGCCATTCTAGATCTCGGGACGAGATCCTCTCGTAGTGGTGGAGTGTTGTAACGCCCCGAGACCGTTGCGCCAGGTGTCTTCCAGTTATTCGCTGTTGTTGCCTTGTCATTTGTTTGTGTGTCATGAATTTCATATCATGTCATCATGTGCATCATATTTGCATACATGTTCGTCTCATGCATCCGAGCATTTTCCCCGTTGTCCGTTTTGCAATCCGGCGCTCCTACGTCCTCCGGCGCCCTCTTTTGTCTCTTTTCGTGAGCGGGTGTTAAACTTTCTCGGAATGGACCGAGATTTGCCAAGCGGCCTTGGTACACCACCGGTAGACCGCCTGTCGAGTTTCATGCCATTTGGAGTTCGTTTGGTACACAAGCGGCCTTGGCACTCCAACGGTTAACCGGGGAACCGTAAAGGCCTCGTGTGTGTTGCAGCCCAACACCCCTTCAAAGTGGCCCAATAACCCATCCAAACCCCCTCCATACTCTCGGTCGTTCAATCACGATCGCGTGGCCAAAAACCGCTCCTCATTTGGACTCTCCTAGCTCCCTCTGCCTATATATATATATATGTGTCTCCCACCGAAATTTCATGGTGCAAACCCTAACCTTCATCCTCTCCGCGCCGCCGGACAAAACTCCCACCGACCGGACATGTATGATGCGCCTGACCATGTCGCTCCGACCAATCGCACGCCGCCACCTCAGTCCTGCCGCTGCTCCTGTCCCAGCCGGCACCCCGCCGCACCGGCCCGCCGCGGCCCAGATCCAGCCCGCCGGGCCCGGATCCCGCGTGCCGCCAGCCCGTGCCCGCCCCATCGCCCAGCGCCCCACCTCCTCACTAGCGTTCGCTGTCCGCGCCGCCCGCGCCCACCTCCGGCGGCCGGAACCCCACCGGAATCCCGCCGCTCCGCCGCCTGAGCTTCCCCGCCACCGAGCTCGCCGTTCGCCGCCGCCCGGTCCCCGCGCGCCTCCCGCGCTGAGGCCGCCGCCCCGTGCCTCGCTGGAGTGCCCCTGCCTCGCCGCCTTGGCTCCGGCCACCGCCACTGCGACCTCGCCGGCTGTTGCCCGATCCCCGCCGCCTCGCCGCCTCTAGCCTCGCCGGACCTCGCCTCTTGCCAGAGTCCGCGTCCCCGCGTCGTCCCCGACCGGATCCGGCCGGATCCCGGCCTCCCCGTCTCGCCGGCGTCCACCTCCTCCCACGCCGGCGAGCTCCCGCACTGTTTCGGCGATCCTCGGGAACCGTGCCCAGATCCCGATCCACTAGGGTTGAACTCTCTCTTTTTCTCTCTAAGTCATTTTTTGCATTATTTTCTAGCCCTGTTCATCATGTCATAACTCATCATCCGTAGCTCCGTTTTGAGCGTGCCATATATCAAAATGTTCGTTAGGATGTCCTCTTCATTTTGTTTCATTTGCCATGCTTGTTTAAGTCGATCTTGATGCCCAAATTGTTGTTGCAAGAGTGCTATAAAATGTTAGTTCCTGATTCTTATCAGTTTATGAGCATTTGTCATTTTTTCCATGATTAATATGTGCTGCATATGGGCATGAGCTCTACATGTGTTTTGTTATATGCCATTCCATCTTTACAGGGGTGTATGCCATGTATTTTTGTGATCAATGTGGTGACTAGAACAAGCATCTAAAGTAGCTCTCGTGATGTTGCTGATTTCAGAGACTTAGAATTTCACTAAGTCTTTGTCTGCTGTTATCTTTATGCCATGTATTCATGTTGCTACAGTGAGATCCATGCTTCTTTTGAGTATGTTCAGTAAGGATGATTTTGACATATGGTTATGCTCTATCCATCCATGTCCTTGTTTGCATTTATTGAGTACCCTAGCATGACTCAATCTTGCTCTACTTTTGCTATAAAATGTTCCTGGCAGATTGTTTACGTGTTAATCAATTTTGCCAAGGTTGTTGTAGTTGATCCATGCATGCTATGATCTTGATCTTGCCATGTTTAGCTTCATGAACATGTCTTCTTGCTGGTAGTATGCTTAGCTTGTCATGCAATGCTTTGTGTTGAGCGCATCGAGCTCGCAAGCATGCCTTCATAACTCTGTTTTTGCCATGTCCAGTTTTCTGCTAAGTCTGAATCTGTTAACGAAACTTGCTATGTTTACATGGGTGCAATCATATTTTCTGATCCTTTTTGGCTTATGGTCAGTAAGGGAATTTTGTTATATGCTTTGATTAGATTCGTGCCATGCCTTGCTTTTCTATGTCCTGTTCCTGCAGCATGTTGTTATCTTGCTCTAAACATGTCTTCCTGATGTTAATTCCTGGCATGTTGTTATTTTCACTAAGTCCGTGAAGCTGATATCTTTTGCACCTTTTCCATGCTTGTTTGAACCTGCTATTGTGTGATTTAGCCATAGCTCAGTGTTCATCTTTTGTCAAGCATCTTGAGCAGATCACTGCCGTGTGCTTTGTTTCTATGTTGGAGTGCAGTAGCTTAGTTTCTTGTTGCATTCTAGATGGCATCGTGCTGTTAATCACATAATCGTGCCATTATTGTTTTGCTTGCCATTTGCAAACCGTGCATCCGATTCCGGTGATCTTTATATCGATTTCGACCGAAATCAACTCATCTTTCCAGAGGAGCACTTGGTTTGCCAAGTTGAGTCCTGGTTCAATCTTTCCCTTCCGAAGCACGCATATGCATTGCATATCACATCCCGCATATCATGCCATGTTTTGCATCATGTTGCTTGCGCATCGCACCGTGGTTGATTGTCGTTTCCTTTGCTTGTGTTCTTGCTTTCAGTAGAGCCGGGAGACGAGTTCATGATCGAGGAACCCATTGAGTACGCTTAGGAGGATCAAGCTTACGTCAACTCGGAGAACTTTGCAAGCAAGATGACCATACCCTCGAAATCACTTCTATCTTTGCTTGCTAGTTGCTCACTCTTTTGCTACGCTGCGATACCTACCACTTGCTATATCATGCCTGCCATATTGCCATGTCAAGCCTCTAACCCACCTTGTCCTAGCAAACCGTTGTTTGGCTATGTTACCGCTTTGCTCAGCCCCTCTTATAGCGTCGCTAGTTGCAGGTGAAGATGGAGTTTGTTCCATGTTGGAACATGGATATTTGTTGGGATATCACAATATCTCTTATTTATATTAATGCATCTATACACTTGGTAAAGGGTGGAAGGCTCGGCCTTATGCCGGATGTTTTGTTCCACTCTTGCTGCCCTAGTTTCCATCATACCGGTGTTATGTTCCTTTATTTTGCGTTCCTTACGTGGTTGGGTTATAATGGAACCCCTTGACAGTTCGCTTTGAATAAAACTCCTCCAGCAAGGCCCAACCTTGGTTTTACATTTGCACTAACAACCTAACACCTTCCCTTGGGTTCTGTAGACTCAAGGGTCATCTTTATTTTAACCCCCCGGGCCAGTGCTTCTCTAAGTGTTGGTCCGAACCGAGTAGACTGCGGGGCCACCTCGGGGCAACTTGAGGTTTGGTTTTACTCATAGGATGTCTCATCCGGTGTTGCCCTGAGAACAAGATATATGTAGCTCCTATTGGGATTGTCGGCACATCGGGCGGCTTTGCTGGTCTTGTTTTACCATTATCGAAATGTCTTGTAACCGGGATTCCGAGTCTGATCGGGTCTTCCTGGGAGAAGCTTGTGATGGGCTAAGTTGGGACACCCCTGCAGGGTTTTAAACTTTCGAAAGCCGTGCCCGCGGTTATGGGCAGATGGGAATTTGTTAATGTCCAGTTGTAGAAAACTTGACTCTTAACTTAATTAAAATGCATCAACCGCGTGTGTAGCCGTGATGGTCTCTTTCCGGCGGAGTGCGGGAAGTGAACACGGTTCTTGTGTTATGTTTGACGTAAGTAGTTTCAGGACCACTTCTTGATCATGATAGTTTATCGACCGTGCTTTGCTTCTCTTCTCGCTCTCATTTGCGTAAGTTAGCCACCATATATGCTAGTGCTTGCTGCAGCTCCACCTCACTACCTTTTCCTACTCATAAGCTTAAATAGTCTTGATCGCGAGGGTGTGAGATTGTGAGTCCCCGTGACTCACAGATTACTTCCAAAACCAGCTTGCAGGTGCCGATGATACCAGTGCAGATGACGCAGTTGAGCTCAAGTGGGAGTTCGATGAAGATTATGTTCGTTGGGTTGTTTCGTTTCATTTCGATTAGTAGTGGAGCCCAGTTGGGGCGATCGGGGATCTATGCATTTGGGGTTGTCTTTATTTTGGTTCCGTAGTTGGACCTTGATTGTATCTGGATGATGTAATGCTATATTCATGTATTGTTTGAAGTGGCGATTATAAGCCAACTCTTTATCCCTTTCTTATTCAGTACATGGGATGTGTAAAGATTACCCCTCTTGCGACATGCCTACTATGTGGTTATGCCTCTAGGTCGTGCTCCGACACGTGGGAGATATAGCCGCATCGTGGGTGTAACATCCTACTACTTGGAAGGGGAGGAATGCTACTCCTGGTGGGAGTAGGACTCCTCCAGGGCGCGCCATAGGGGCTGGCCCGCTCCCCCTCCACTCCTTTATATACATGGCCAGGGGCACCCCATAGAGACACAAGTTGATCTGTTGATCTATTCCAGCCGTGTGCGGTGCCCCCTCCACCATATTCCACCTCGTTCATATCATAGCGGTGCTTAGGCGAAGCCCTGCGTCGGTAGCAACATCATCACCGTGATCACGCTGGCGTGCTGATGAAACTCTCCCGTGAAGCTCTGCTGGATCAGAGTTCGCGAGACGTCATTGAGCTGAACGTGTGCTGAACTCGGAGGTGCCGTACGTTCGGTACTTGGATCGGTCGGATCGTGAAGACGTACGATCACATCAACTGCGTTGTGCTAACGCTTCCGCTTTCGGTCTATGAGGGTACATAGACAACACTCTCCCCTCTCATTTCTATGCATCACCATGATCCTGTTTGTGCGTAGGATTTTTTTAAAATTACTATGTTTCCCAACAGTGGCATCCGAGCCTGGTTTTATGCGTAGATGTTATATGCACGAGTAGATCACAAGTGAGTTGTGGGCGATACAAGTCATACTGCTCACCAGCATGTCATACTTTGGTTCGGCGGTATTGTTGGATGAAGTGGCCCGGACCGGCATTACGTGTACGCTTACGCGAGACTAGTTCTACCGATGTGCTTCGCACACAGGTGGCTGGCGGGTGTCAGTTTCTCCAACTTTAGTTGAACCGAGTGTGGCTACGCCCGGTCCTTGAGAAGGTTAAAACAACACTAACTTGACGAACTATCGTTATGGTTTTGATGCGTAGGTAAGAACGGTTCTTGCTCAGCCCGTAGCAGCCACGTAAAACTTACAACAACAAAGTAGAGGACGTCTAACTTGTTTTTGCAGGGCAAGTTGTGATGTGATATGGTCAAGGCATGATGCTAAATTTTATTGTATGAGATGATCATGTTTTGTAACCGAGTTATCTGCAACTGGCAGGAGCCATATGGTTGTCGCTTTATTGTATACAATGCAATCGCCCTGTAATTGCTTTACTTTATCACTAAGCGGTAGCGATAGTCGTAGAAGCAATAGTTGGCAAGATGACAACGATGCTACGATGGAGATCAAGGTGTCGCGCCGGTGACGATGGTGATCATGACGGTGCTTCGGAGATGGAGATCACAAGCACAAGATGATGATGGCCATATCATATCACTTATATTGATTGCATGTGATGTTTATCTTTTATGCATCTTATTTTGCTTAGATCGACGGTAGCATTATAAGATGATCTCTCACTGAATTTCAAGGTATAAGTGTTCTCCCTGAGTATGCACCGTTGCAAAAGTTCTTCGTGCTGAGACACCATGTGATGATCGGGTGTGAGAAGCTCTACGTTGAAATACAATGGGTGCAAAACAGTTGCACACGCGGAATACTCAGGTTAAACTTGACGAGCCTAGCATATGCAGATATGGCCTCGGAACACTAAGACCGAAAGGTCGAGCATGAATCATATAGTAGATATGACCAACATAGTGATGTTCACCATTGAAAACTACTCCATCTCACATGATGATCGGACATGGTTTAGTTGATTTGGATCACGTGATCACTTAGATGATTAGAGGGATGTCTATCTAAGTGGGAGTTCTTAAGTAATATGATTAAACTGAACTTTAATTTATCATGAACTTAGTCCTAATAGTATTAGCATATCTATGTTGTAGATCAATAGCTCGCGTTTAGCTCCCCTGTTTTATTTTTGATATGTTCCTAGAGAAAATTAGTTGAAAGATGTTAGTAGCAATGATGCGGATTGGATCCGTGATCTGAGGATTATCCTCATTGCTGCAAGAAGAATTATGTTCTTGATGCACCGCTAGGTGACGAACCTATTGCAGGAGCAGATGCACATGTTATGAATGTTTTTGACAAAAGCTCGGTATGATGACTACTTGATAGTTTAGTGCACCATGCTTTATGGCTTAAAATCGGGACTTGAAAAATGTTTTGAACGCCACGGAGCATATCCGATGTTCCAAGAGTTGAAACTTGTATTTCATACTCATGCCCGTGACGAGAGGTATGAGACCTCTGACAGTACTTTGCCTACAAGATGGAGGAGAATAGCTCAACCAGTGAGCATGTACTTAGATTGTCTGGGTACTACAATTGCTTGAATCAAGTGGGAGTTAATCTTCCAGATAAGATAGTAATTGACAAAATTCTCTAGTCACTATCACCAAGTTACTAGAACTTCGTGATGAACTATAATATGCAAGGGATAACAAAAATGATACCCAAGCTCTTCGTGATGCTGAAATCGATGAAGGTAGAAATCAAGAAAAGCATCAAGTGTTGATGGTTGACAAGACCACTAGTTTCCAGAAAAGGGCAAAGGGAAGAAGTGGAACTTCAAGAAGAACGACATGGAAGTTGCTGCTCATGAGAAGAAGCCCAAGTCTAGACCTAAGCCTGAGACTAAGTGCTTCTACTGCAAAGGAAATGGTCACTGGAAGTGGAACTGCCCTAGATACTTGGCGGATAAGAAGGATGGAAAAGTAAACAAAGGTATATTGGATATACATGATATTGATGTGTACTTTACTAGTGTTTATATCAATCCCTCGGTATTTGATACTAGTTCAGTTGCTAAGAGTAGTAACTTGAAACGGGAGTTGTAGAATAAATAGAGACTAGTTGAGAGTGAAGTGACGATGTGTGTTGGAAGTGGTTCCAAGATTGATATGATCATCATCGCACACTCCCTATACTTTCGGGATTAGTGTTGAACCTAAATAAGTGTTATTTGGTGTTTGCATTGAGCATGAATATGATTTTATCATGTTTATTGCAATACGGTTATTCATTTAAGTTAGAGAATAATTGTTGTTCTGTTTACATGAATAAATCATTCTATGGTCATACACCCAATGAAAATGGTTTGTTGGATCTCGATCGTAGTGATACACAATATTGAAGCCAAAAGATGCAAAGTTAATAATGATAGTGCAACTTATTTGTGGCACTGTCGTTTAGGTCATATTGGTGTAAAGCGCATGAAGAAACTCCATGCTGATGGGCTTTTGGAATCACTTGATTATGAATCACTTGATGCTTGCGAACCATGCCTCATGGGCAAGATGACTAAGACTCCGTTCTCCGGAACAATGGAGCGAGCAACTGACTTATTGGAAATAATACATACTGATGTATGCAATCCGATGAGTCTTGAGGCTCGCGGCGGGTATTGTTATTTTCTCACTTTCACAGATGATTTGAGCAGATATGGATATATCTACTTAATGAAACGTAAGTCTGAAACATTTGAAAAGTTCAAAGAATTTCAGAGTGAAGTGGAAAATCATCATAACAAGAAAATAAAGTTTCTATGATCTGATCATGGAGGAGAATATTTGAGTTACGAGTTTGGTCTTCATTTGAAACAATGCGGAATAGTTTCGCAACTCACGCCACCTGGAACACCACTGCGTAATGGTGCGTCCGAACATCGTAACCGTACTTTATTAGATATGGTGCGGTCTATGATGTCTCTTACCGATCTATCACTATCGTTTTGGGGTTATACATTAGGGGCAGCTGCATTCATGTTAAAAAGGGGCACCATCTAAATCCGTTGAGACGACACCGTATGAACTATGGTTTAGCATGAAACCTAAGATGTCATTTCTTAAAGTTTTGGGTTGCAATGCTTATATGAAAAATGTTTCATCCTAATAAGCTCAAGCCCAAAACAGAGAAATGTGTCTTCATAGGATACCCAATGGAGACAGTCGGGTACATCTTCTATCACAGATTCGAAGGCAAGACATTCGTTGCTGAGAATGGATCCTTTCTAGAGAAGGAGTTTCTCTCGAAATAAGTGAGTGGGAGGAAAGTAGAACTTGATGAGGTAACTGTACCTACTCCCATATTGGAAAGTAGTTCATCACAGAAATTTTTTCCTGTGACTCCTACACCAATTAGTGAGGAAGCTAATGATGATGATCATGTAACTTCAGATCAAGTTACTACCGAACCTCGTAGGTAAACCAGAGTGAGATTCGCACCAGAGTGGTACGGTAATCCTGTTCTGGAGGTCATGTAACTTGACCATGACGAACCTACGAACTATGAGGAAGCGATGATGAGCCCAGATTCCGCGAAATGGCTTGAGGCCATGAAATCTGAGATGGGATCCATGTATGAGAACAAAGTGTGGTCTTTGGTTGACTTGCCCGATGATCGGCAAGCCATAGAAAATAAATGGATCTTCAAGAGGAAGACGGACACTGATAGTAGTGTTACTATCTACAAAGCTAGACTTGTCGAAAAAGGTTTTGACAAAGTTCAAGGTGTTGAATACGATGAGATTTTATCACTCGTAGCGATGCTTAAGTCTGTCCGAATCATGTTAGCAAATTGCCACATTTTATGAAATCTGGCAAATGGATGTCAAAACTACATTCCTTAATGGATTTCTTAAAGAAGATTTGTATATGATGCAACCAGAACGTTTTGTCGATCCTAAAGGTACTAACAAAATGTGCAAGCTCCAGCGATCCATCTATGGACTGGTGCAAGCATCTCAGAGTTGGAATATACGCTTTGATGAGTTGATCAAAGCATATAGTTTTATACAGATTTGTGGTGAAGCCTGTATTTACAAGAAAATGAGTGGGAGCACTACAACATTTCTGATAAATATATGTGAATGACATATTGTTGATCAGAAATAATGTAGAATTTTCTGGAAAGCATAAAGGAGTATTTGAAAGGAGTTTTTTTTTCAAATAAAGACCTCGATGAAGCTACTTACATATTGAGCATCAAGATCTATAGAGATAGATCAAGACGCTTGATAAGTTTTTTCAATGAGTACATACCTTGACAAGATTTTGAAGTAGTTCAAAATGGAACAGTCAAAGAAAGAGTTCTTACCTGTGTTACAAGGTGTGAAATTGAGTAAGACTCAAAGCCCGAACACGGCAGAAGATAGAAAGAGAATGAAAGTCATTCCCTATGCCTCAGCCATAGTTTCTATAAAGTATGTCATGTTGTGTACCAGCTCTATTGTATACCCTACACTGAGTTTAGCAAGGGAGTACAATAGTGATCTAGGAGTAGATCACTGGACAGCGGTCAAAATTATCCTTAGTGGAATAAGGATATGTTTCTCGATTATGGAGGTGACAAAAGGTTCGTCGTAAAGGGTTATGTCGATGTAAATTTTGACACTGATCTAGATGCCTCTAAGTCTCAATCTGGATACATTTTTAAAGTGGTAGCAATTAGCTAGAGTAGCTCCGTGGAGAGCATTGTTGACATAGAAATTTGCAAATACATACAGATCTGAATGTGGCAGACCCATAGACTAAACTTCTCTCACAAGCAAAACATGATCACACCTTAGTACTCTTTGGGTGTTAATCACATAGCGATGTGAACTAGATTATTGACTCTAGTAAACCCTTTGGGTGTTTGTTGAGGATATAACCACTAAGGGTAAATCGCCCAGGAGGGGCCGGTTCACCTTCACCTATTCTGAAGCTCAAGGTAACCCAGAAGATGGCGCTTTACGGATGAGGCTTAGAGGCCCAGAGCCCGCAGGCGATTTAGGGCCCATGGTAGTAAACCGCTATGATTGTATAAACTTGGATTGTAAGATAGGAAAGAGGAGACCGAGGCGGACACTTGTATAAGCCAGCCTCGGGACTCTGCAGACCGGCCGGGGTCCTCCTGAGTATATAAAGGGGTGGTTCAAGGACAGAAAACAACTCGAGAGCCAGACAAAGCGGATTCGCTCCCTGGCCTTCGAACCCCTAGCAATACCAATCACAACTAGACGTAGGCTTTTACCTTCATCGAAGGGGCCGAACTAGTATAAAATCCCGTGTCCCCTTGTCCGGTTTAACCCCTTTAAGCTAACCCGTTGCGATGGCTCCACGACTAAGTCCTTTCACGAGGACATCTGCCGTGACAAACCCACGACAATTGGCGCCCACCGTGGGGCTATCGCACGGTGGTTTTGAGTTCTTGAAGGGCAGCTTCGATGGACTCAAGGGATACGCTGTGGGCCGGATGACGAAGAGTCGCCGCGGAAAGCTCTACATCGACAACGCAGGATGGGGTCCCGAGGCCAATTCAATCGAATACGGGTACTGGGTGCCCTTTGGTGGGATTCACGTCTTCATCGTCAAGATCGGCGAACCGGCCCCCGAGCCGGACATCTGCACCGACATCATCAAAATGGCTCGGCATGCAAGTTCTTCGTCGGTTCAGCCCGAGGCAAGGCATGTTTTCGTAGGTGTCGTCCATGGATCGGGGTACGAGGACGGACCGGTCTTCGATGGAGAAACCGTAGTCTGCTCTGATGACGAGTCTTCTGGACAAACCGAATCGCTTTACCAGTTACAGGACGGCCGGATTGAGGGAGGATCCGAGGGCAACAGTATTCCGGATTCGCTCGGTCTGCCAAACCGGGCCGCCATCTTCATGACCAGCACACGATCGGCGCCTCATTCATCTACCGCCGCAGCAATGCTCTCCGGTTCAACGACGGCCAAACTGGCAGGGGCAGGAAGCTCGCGCCGCCTCCAGCCCAAGTCTTATCTGATTTGTTCGACGCTCTGGCGGCATTGATGTCTGCGGAGGTAGACGCGGCAGCCAGGGATCAACACGATGCGGAGATTCTAAAAGTGAAAGATCAGATAGCCCAGGCTAAAGCGGACCTGGCAGCAGAGAACGCCAGGATGGCTACGGAGTGGGCCGAGTTGGAAGCACATGCTTACCCGATTAGACTGGATCAAAATGCTTCGGAGGAAGTCATGAGAAGAAGGTACCGATCACGTCTCTCGTCGGTTTATGAGCCGCAGAATCTTTTCAACATGCCAGGTGCAGGAGCTGGTAACCAACCCACGCTAAACCGGGCGGGGGCGCCGGGAGCAGGAGCGCCGGTTCAGCCGCGCACGACGGACCTGCCTCGCCAGAACAACGTTGTACCATCAACGCCGCTCGGGCATTATTCCAACCCGTTGGACAACATTGTGGCCGCCGCTTCGCGTCTGGCGGCCCTCCCAACCGACGACGAGTCACCAGTTGTAATGGAAGCGCGTCGGGCCAGGGATCTCCTTCAAACAGCACTAAATCAACATCAAGCATATTCACACAGCCGTGAGAGGATTCATTCCACTCCCCGTCCAAGCTGGAGTTATAGAAGACACGTGGAAGACGAACCGGCCGTGTCCAGTAGTGCACGCCGCCGAAATTTGCCACGAGGGAACAACCCGGCCAGGGGAGGTTGAAAGTGCAACTATCCCTAGGTGGTTTTGGTAATTCATAACAACATATAGCTCATTGAGCTAATGCTATTCCAAGATGATTATTTCAGGAAAGCTCAATGATTGGCATGGCATGGATATGAAAGTGGAACCCTCAAAATGCTAAGGACAATGGATTGGCTCAAGCTCAAAAGCTCAAGACTCTTCATTTTATATTTTAGTGATCCAAGATCACATTGAGTCCATAGGAAAAGCCAATACTATCAAGGAGGGATGAGGTGTTGCTTAATGAGCCTCTTGCTTCATGTGCTTAGTGATATGCTCCAAAACCCTCAACTACTTTCCCATATCCACATATGACCTAAACTCTAAGCCAAACTCGGTCCTACCGATTTTTCCTATCCGGCGCCACCGAGTTTCACTTGTCATTAGCCACTGCCAAACCCTAGCAATTCGGTCCTACCAATAAGGATCTCGGTCTCACCGAGATGGGGTTGCAAACTTTCTGTTTCCCTTTCGTAACTTTTCGGTCCCACCGAAAGAGCGAATCGGTCCCACCGAGATTGCAGTGTAAACTTAGTGTTTCCCCTTTGTAACTTTTCGGTCTCACCGAGTTCCACTTGGTCCCACCGAAAGAGCAAATCGGTCCCACCGAGTTTGCCTGACCAACTCTCTGGTTAGCTAATTACCAAATTCGGTCTCACCGAGTTTGTGTAATCGGTCTCACCGAGAATACGTTATGCCCAAACCCTAACCGAATCGGTCCTACCGAGTTGCATGTCAGTCCCACCGAAATTCCTAACGGTCACTAGGTTTACATTTTCGGTCCGACCGAGTTTTATGATTCGGTCCCACCGAGATTGGAAAACTGTGTAACGGTTGGATTTTGTGTGGAGGCTATATATACCCCTCCACCTCTTTCTCATTAAGTGAGAGAGCCATCAGAACACACACATCATTCCAACTCATTTGTTCTGAGAGAGAACCACCTACTCATGTGTTGAGACCAAGACATTCCATTCCTATCATATGAATCTTGATCTCTAGCCTTCCCAAGTTGATTTCCATTCTTCTTTCCACCAAATCCAAATCCTATGAGAGAGAGTTAAGTGTTGGGGAGACTATCATTTGAAGCACAAGAGCAAGGAGTTCATTACCTACACACCATTTGTTACTTCTTGGAGAATGGTGTCTCCTAGATTGGCTAGGTGTCACTTGGGAGCCTCCGACAAGATTGTGGAGTTGAACCAAGGAGTTTGTAAGGGCAAGGAGATCGCCTACTTCGTGAAGATCTACCACTAGTGAGGCAAGTCCTTCGTGGGCGATGGCCATGGTGGGATAGACAAGGTTGCTACTTCGTGGACCCTTTGTGGGTGGTTGCTTCTTCGTGGACTCTTCGTGGGTGGAGCCCTTCGTGGACTCGCGCAACCGTTGCCCTTGGGTGGAGCCCTGTGTGGACTCGCGCAACCGTTACCCTTCGTGGGTTGAAGTCTCCATCAACGTGGATGTAGGATAGCACCACCTATCCGAACCACAGGAAAAACATCCGTGTCTCCAATAGTGTTTGAAATCTCCAAACCCTTCCCTTTACTTTCTTGCAAGTTGCATGCTTTACTTTCCGCTGCCAATATACTCTTAGCATGCTTGCTTGAATTGTGTGATGATTGCTTGACTTGTCCTAAAATAGCTAAAATCTGCCAAGAACTAAAATTGGGAAAAGGTTAAGTTTTTATTTGGTCAAGTAGTCTAATCACCCCCCCTCTAGACATACTTTCGATCCCACAGAGGTGCTAATGCGCAAGATGTTGTGGACCATGGCCGCGCACGTCGAGAGGCCGAGTTGACAGCTCGACATGAAGCACGACAGCATACTCCGGTTCACCCTACTGCCTCCGTGGAGCCAGGGGCGATGGTCAGTTCCTTAGGGGTACCGTGTTTAACTCCCGCGTTGCGTAATGTGCGACTACCCAAGGATTTCAAGGGACCTCGTAAGGTACCAAATTACATCGCCGATTTGCAGCCAGAGGCATGGGTGGAGAGCTATGAGATGGCAATGGTGATGTTAGATGTGGATGAGGCGGTGTGTGCTAAATATTTCACCATGATGTTGGAAGGAACCGCTCGCACTTGGTTGAAGAGCTTGCCGACCAACTCTATTGGATCATGGGCCGAACTGAAGCACCGGTTTATCCAGAACTTCAAGGATACGTGTAAGCAGCCAATGTCAATTGTAGATCTGGCCGCTTGTGTCCAAGAGGAAGGAGAGTCCACGACCCATTGGGTCAAACGGGTCTCGGCGATTTTGCATTCATCAGAACGTATCAATGCAGACACCGCAGTGTTAACGTTAGAGGGCAATTGCCGTTTCAAACCGTTGAAACAGAAGTTGGGAAGGCTCAAATGTCACTGTAACGACATGTCAACACTCATGGGCGCTTTGGTTAAATATGCCGATTCAGATAATACCAAGGATCCGGATTCAGAGGAGGACAAATCGGAGAAGGGAAAGAAGAACGACGGTGCAAAAGGGCAGCACCACAACCAAGGAGGCCATGGGAATAATGGTAAGCGTAAAGCGGATAGTTCAGACTTTGTGGCTAACACAAATATGCAGCGTCGCAAAGGTAAACCGCCCCAGCGTGGTGGAGGGATGAATCTGGAGCGTTTGTTAAACCAGCCCTGCCCGAAGCATGGAACCAAGGAGGCCCCTTCCACACATCTTTGGAAGGATTGTCACATAATGAGGGAGTTCAAAAACTCTGATCTATACCGGTACGATCAGGGTCCGCCGGGCGGTTCAGGTCCAGGTTTCCATGGGGGCGGCGGTTCAAGCTCTGGATTTCAGAATAACCAGGGCCATCAGAACAACTATGGTAATAACCAGCAGAATAACCAAGGGAATCAGCAACAGTCAGGTTACCAAAGTCACCCCAAGCAGTTGAACAATGGACAGTATCATGTGTTCACTACTAGCCTGTGCAAGCGGGATCAGAAGCTTCACAAGAGGGCAGTTAATACTGTTGAACCGGCCGTGCCACGTTATCTACGATGGTCAGAGCAGCCCATTGTGTGGAGCAGAGAGGATCACCCGCCCCGGGTTGACAATCCGGGTTAACTAGCCTTGGTGGTGGCACCTCAGGTGGGGGGCTATAAGTTTACCAAAGTTCTGATGGATGGAGGTTGCAGTATCAACATCCTGTATTATGAGACTTTCCGTCGCATGGGGTTGACAGATAAGAATCTTAAACCGTCAAACACTGTTTTTCATGGTGTAGTACCAGGTAAATCGGCATACCCTGTTGGAAAGATCACTTTGGAAGTCGTGTTTGGAGATGAGCATGATTCCAGGTCTGAAACATTGACCTTTGAGGTGGTGAAAATCCAGAGCCCATATCACGTGCTATTTGGACGGCCGGCTTATGCGAAATTCATGGCGAGACCCTGTTATGTCTATTTACAGCTCAAAATGCCGGGTTATAAGGGGACAATCACAGTACATGGAAGTCGAAAGATTGCTTTGGATTGCGAGGAAGGTGAAGCGGCCTATGCTGAATCGGTTTGTGCTACAAAGGAGCTGAAGTTCTATAAGGACAATGTTGATCCGGCGGACATGACCCCTCTGAAGAAGCCCACAACTGACCATGACCCGGCCCTGACGTTCAGACCGGCTAATGAGACTAAACTCGTTGACTTCGTCCCTGGTGATTCATCCAAGCAGTTTAGTATCAGTGCCAATCTGGATCCGAAATAGGAAAGCGCGCTCATCGAGTTCATCCATGAGAATCGGGACATCTTTGCATGGAAGCCTTCTGACATGCCAGGTGTACCGAGGGAACTCGCTGAGCACACTCTCAATATTGATCCTAAGTTTAAACCGGTCAAGCAGTTCCTTCGCCGTTTTAACGAAGAAAGGCGCAAGGCCATTGGTGAAGAGGTAGCCCAGCTACTGGCAGCTGGGTTTATCGTCGAAGTGTTTCATCCCGAGTGGTTGGCTAATCTGGTGCTTGTCCTTAAGAAAAACGGCACTTGGCGTATGTGTGTGGACTACACTGATTTAAACAAGGCCTGCCTGGCAGATCCTTTCGCTCTCCCGCGTATTGATCAGATCATTGATGCGACGGCGGGTTGTGAGCACCTGAGTTTCCTGGATGCTTATCCAGGTTATCATCAGATTAAAATGGCAGTTAAGGACCAGGAGAAGACAACCTTCATCACTCCCTTTGGAGCCTTCTGCTATGTTTCTACACCCTTTGGGCTCAAGAGTGCCCAAGCAACCTACCAGCGTTGTGTGCAAAATTGTCTTCACAAGCAGATCGGGCGTAATGTTCATGCCTATGTGGATGATATTGTGGTGAAGTCCAGGAAGAAGGAAACCTTGATAGATGATCTCAAGGAGACGTTCGACAATCTTCGAGTTTACAAAAATGATGCTCAACCCAGACAAATGCATTTTTGGTGTTCCGGCAGGCAAGCTCTTGGGCTTTCTTGTGTCCAACAGAGGTATTGAGGCCAAACCGGAAAAAATCAAAGCGATCACATCCTTGGCTAAACCGGCGTGTATCAATGATGTTCAGCGTCTGGCGGGCCGGATTGCAGCCCTCAGCTGGTTTATCAGCCGTTTGGGAGAAAAGGCGATTCCCCTGTATCAGATGTTGACGAAGACAGATAAATTCGTCTGGAGTAACGCGCCAATGCGGCATTTGAGGATTTGAAGCGGCAGCTGGCTGAACCGCCAGTCCTTGCTGCTCCGATTGATAATGAGCCTCTATTGTTGTACGTGGCTGCCAATGCCCGAGTGGTCAGTGTGGCGATTGTGGTTGAGCGTAAGGAGGCTGGAAAAGAATATCCGGTTCAACGACTAGTTTATTATATAAGTGAGGTACTGATCGAATCAAAGGAAAGATTTCCGCATTGGCAGAAGCTAGTGTATGGAGTTTTTATGGCAAGTTGGAAGCTCAAGCAATACTTTCAAGGCCATCCTATCACAGTGGTTAGTTCTGCTCCTTTGGGCGATATAATCCAGAATAGAGAAGCAACTGGCCGGGTTGCGAAGTGGGCAGTTGAGCTTGGTCCCCATGGTTTGAAGTATACGCCCCGAACAACCATCAAATCTCAGGCGCTTGTTGACTTCATCAATGATTGGACCGAGTTACAGGTACCAGAGGACAAACCGGATAATACATACTAGACCATTCACTTTGATGGGTCCAGGCAGTTGGAAGGCTCGGGGGCTGGGGTTGTCCTCACTTCCCCTCGAGGTGATAAGATTTGTTACGTTCTCCGCTTAATGTTTCCTTGTACTAACAATGCACAGAGTACGAGGCCTTACTCCACGGCCTTCGTGTGGCTAAGGAAATGAACTTAAGCCGGGTTCGATGCTTTGGAGATTCTGATCTGGTGGCTCAGCAAGTTTCTGGTACTTGGGATTCTAAGGACCCACTCATGGCGGCTTATATGCGCGAGGTGGATATTGTAGCAGGTCACTTTAAGGGTTATCAGGTGGAACACATCGACCGGTGCAAGAATGAAGCGGCAGATGCTCTAAGCCGGCTAGGATCTCAGCGTAAACCGGTACCACCCAATACCTTTCTAGATATCTTGCATAACCCGTCTATAAAGTTGCCTACAGAGGAGGATTTAGCTGTTCCTAATCCGGAGGCCCAGTTGGTAGCCACTTTACATGCCACTCCGGATTGGACGGTTCCATATTTGGCGTATCTGAACCGGGGCGAATTACCAGATGACGAGCTTTTCGCCAGACAGATAGTCCGGCAGTCCAAGTCTATGGTTGTTCACAATGGCGAGTTACACCGTTCTAGCGTTTCAGGTGTATTCCAACATTGTGTTTCTCCTGAAGAAGGACAAGAGATTCTACGTGAAATCCATGAAGGGGATTGCGGTCACCATGCCAGTTCAAAATCCTTGGTGGCTAAAGCTTTCCGACATGGGTTCTACTGGTTGATAGCTCATTCTGATGCGGAAGACTTGGTAAAGTGGTGTGACGCTTGTCAGAAATTTTCACGTCGAGCTCATGTTCCGGCTCAAGAGTTACGCATGATTCCCATCACTTGGCCGTTTGCTACTTGGGGGCTTGATATGGTTGGACCCTTTAAGCGCTCCAAGGACAAGAAGACCCACTTGTTGGTGGCGGTTGACAAGTTCACCAAATGGGTTGAAGCGGAGCCCATCAGTAAATGTGATGCAGCCACGGCGGTTCAATTTCTCAAAAAGATTATTTTCCGTTTTGGCTTTCCACACAGCATCATCACAGATAATGGTATGAACCTTTCCAAAGGTGAGATGGAGGTGTTTTGCCAACGAGAGCACATCCGGCTTGATGTAGCGTCCGTGGCTCACCCCTAGTCTAATGGTCAAGCTGAGAGGGCGAATCAAGAGATCCTGAAGGGTATCAAGCCTCGGCTTATGGTCCCTTTGAAGCGGATGCCGGGTTGTTGGGTGGAAGAATTACCATCTGTGTTATGGAGTATAAATACCACCCCAAACCGATCTACGGGTTACACACCTTTTTTCATGGTTTACGGGGCTGAGCCTGTCCTCCCAAGTTGTTGTGGTTTTGTCACGGCAGATGTCCTAGAGAAAGGACTTAGTCGTGGAGCCATCGTGACGGGTTAGCTTGAAGGGGTTAAAGCGAACACAGGGACGCAAGATAGTTTATACTAGTTCGGCCCCTTCGATGAAGGTAAAAGCCTACGTCTAGTTGTGATGGAATTGATGGGGTTTCGATGACCAGGGAGCAAACAAGCTTTGCCTATGTCTCGAGTTGTTGTCTGTTGTTCTTGAACCGCCGCCGGGTCGTCCCCTTATATACATGGGTGACGCCCGTCGGTTCACAGAGTCCCAATACCGGCTCATAGATGTGTCCGGTTTGGTCTCTACTTATTCCTAACTTACAATACAAGTTAAATACCAACGCCGGTTTACGGCTACAGGCCTTGAACCGACTATGGGCCTTGAGCCCTCATCTGCCTTTTTGGGCTTTAACATACTTAACTACTGACGAAGTTAACCCGGCCCAGATAGGCCGGTTTACGCCCAGTAGTGATATCCCCAACATTAGGCCCCAGATTGATTTGAACATGTTCATGTCAATCCTTTAGCAAAAATCTTCATCTTCAATATCTTCTTGTAGTTTGTTGAACCGCCATGATGTCATCTTCTCTGGTCGTTGTAAACCGGCGTGACGTCACCTGTTATAAAGGACCTTAATAGGTCTGCGACAATTAAGGCGACATCTTCATTTCCAAACCCACGGTCCCTTGATTTTCGCGCCTGACTCCTGTCCCTTGCCTTATAAATAGGACCGAAGGGTTATTTCTTTTTCCCCACCATCAACCTCTGCATCAACCTTGGCCGCTGCATCAACCTGGGCGCACCAGAGCACCGCGGCAACCTTCCGCGTCTTTCTCATCTCCAGTAAGTCTTCTGTTCTTTTCAACATAGATCTGCTCTAGGGTTTCATGTTCTTCTAGTGTTCATCGCCTGTTTCGTGTTCATATGATAACTCCTAGATGCATCTGTGAATCCTTACTCTGTGTAGCGGTAGTTTTTAGGATCCGCCTTCAGTTTCATGCCTCAAGACCATAGATCTATATGTATCTCTGCCCATTGATTCAGTACTGTTCTTTTTTGAACCTTGAATATTTTCCTTATTTTCTGAACTTGCTTCAGATCCATCGCTGTAGAGAAGTCTTATGAAATCTGTTTCTGTAAACTTACTCATCTGCTTCAATGTTTAGACCAGGCGGTTTAACTTTATAGAAAAAATTGCCAAACCGGTATATACCATTAGTCCCCTTGTTGAACCACCAGATGTTGTTGCTTCATAAAACTCCGGTTTAGATAGATCTGTCTCGGTTTAACATTGCACATACCAATGTACCTTAATCAATGCATTTTTGAACTGGGATCATCTACCTTGTAGATTTCATCATGGCCAAGCAAGTATATGAGTGCAACTGGGTTCCTTCTCGCGTCACAGAAGCTCAACTGGACGATTTAGTCCTGATCGGCGCCTTAGGCAGCAAAGATACCATCCATTGGAGGGCTCCTGGCAAAGAATGCCCTCCCACACCTCAAGAAGGAGAGGTCGTCGTTTTCGTAGATCACTTAGCCCGGGGCTTTAAGCTGCCCGGTTCTAAATTTTACCGAGACGTTTTAGCCGATTTTCAACTCCACCCACAAGACACTGGTCCCAACTCTGTTACAAACATGTGTCACTTCTAAGTGCTCTGTGAGGCGTTCTTTCAAGAGGAGCCCACAGTGGAGTTGTTCAGAGACTGTTTCCATCTAAACCGCCGTAATGAGTTTTCTGATGGTTCCAATACGGAATTGGGCGGTGTGGCGATTCAGAAAAGGAAAGAGGTCACATACCCTCATGCCAAGCTGCATGGCCACCCCAAAGAGTGGAATCAAACATGGTTCTATTGCAAAGACACCTCCCCTGCTGGTGAAAATCCTTTGCCTGGCTTTCGTCCAGAGTGGCTTAGCAATACACACCCCTTTCCGCAAAGGTTGACTACCAAAGAGAGAAGCAAATACGCTCCTCAACTGTCCAAGCTCAGAGCCTTTATGGCCAACGGTTTAATAGGGGTTGATCTCGCTCACTGTTGGATATCATGGAGCATACTACCCCTTAGTCAGCGCTTTGGTTTGATGTGCAAATATACTGGCAGTGTTGATGACCCACTGCGACATGCTAACATCCAGCTCACCGAAGAAGAAATCACAGAGGCTGTGAACAAGATGCTGAATGAACCGGAACACATCTGTGCTAAAACCGGCCTGCTTCCCTTCTGTGCCACCAGCAAACCACCAACTGTAAGAGTTTGATTTTTTTTTGCTGAAGCTGTTATTGATATATCTGGTCATTGTTTAATATCAGTGTCTGTGTAACCAGGGAAATGATCCGTTTTGGAGCAAGAAACTGCCACAGGAGAAACCAGAAAAACCAGACAAACCGGAAAGATCAACCCGACAAAAGACTAAAGCTGTGAAGAAGACTGCCCATAGGAAAAGAACCACTGCATCCTCTAATCCGGCCCCTAATGATGATGTGGATAATCCGGACCTTGAGGTAGGCCTTGACTCACTTGGCTTATTTTTCATGCATCTTATTGATGGTGATATTTGTCAGGATGATACCGAAGCCAGCCATGCTGATGTTGCAGAGGTAATTATTCTCTCTTCCGATTCAGAACCTTTGCCTTCACTAAAAATCCATCAGGTAAACCGGAAAGTTAAATTTTCTCATCCTCTTGCTTACTTGGATCCCAAATTTATTATGAAGACCCAACAGCATGAAGCTCGCCGCACAACCCGGCACAACGGCCAGGTAGTTACCTCCACCGGTTTACCGAACAGTCCGGTTCAGAAACGCCGTTCAGAGGTCTCTAATTTGCTTGTCAGTGCTTGTCCTAAAGCGGGCTGTTTTCGTCAACCTCTTAATCCATCTGACTCTGATTATCAGGTTACTTCCCACTCATCTTCTGGCGAGTCATCGGCTACTCAGCTGCCACCGCTCAAAATGGTGCTTGGGTAAGCCATACTTATCTTAATATGTCCGGTACATCACCTTGGAACATATGCTGTATTTGATTTTGTTATTCCTTTCAGGGCCAAGCCTAGGCCGAGCAAAAAAGCTCGCCTAGATAAAGTGGCCGAGGAGGATGCCGTCCCTGAACCGGGCAAAACACCAGATCTTGAAGCAGCTATTCCTGAAGACATACCCAATGATCCACCGCAGCGAGATGACGATCTTATTGCTGAAGAGAGGCCTATTGATACCTCAAGTCCTGTCAACCAGCCCACAAGCCCCATCCGGATTGAGAAATCCACCAATCCAACAAAGCCTACTAATAAGCCAACGACCCCAGTTCAAACCGGTGATGCCAAGGATGATGAGGTTGTCATTACTGGCATTGGTCGCACAGAGCCAGGCAATCCTGTCGCTTTGTCTAAACATACTTCCAAGGAAGAATTTGCTGCCTTTGGCAAAGGAAAGTGGAATGTTGATCTGGCGACTTACGCTGCTCTGAACGCCCAAAACATCCATTTCGGCTATCTGAACCGGCTGTATACCAGTCGTGACTATGAAGCCGGTCTGGTTAACATGATGAAAGATAAATATGAGGTAACTTCCATATGCTCTTTCCTGCTTGTATGCTTCAATTCTTGCTGACTCTCCTAGCCCCCAAGGGCCGGTTTGTAATCTTCTTTCGAACCGGGACTTACTAATATAAATCTTAATGCCTCGAAATTCGCTGATGTAGCCCCCAAGGGCTGGTTCAACTTAGTGTAGTTAAACCGGGACTTAAGTAATTAATATCTCCGCATCAGAACTTTTTTGAACAAATAGCCATTAGCCCCCAAGTGCCAAGTTGAATACTTGTATTGAGCTTGGGACTTTTTAATCAATTTAAAGATGACGATCAAATAGGCATTAGCCCCCAAGCACCAAGTGCATAACTTGTTATGTGGTTGGTGCTTCAATTCTTGCACTGCTTGCTGAATCATATAACTGTCTGTATGCAGGCTGAGCTGAAGACAAAAGAGACCCAAATCGCCGATCTCCAAGAAAATCTGAAGTCCCAACAGACTGAAACCTCAAAAGCAAAAGAGGAGTTGATCAGCGCCTTAAGCGTCATGGAACAGCTTAAGAAGGATTTCAAGAAGGAGCGGGCGGATTGGGCTACTGAAAAATCCGCTTTAACCAAACGAGCAGAAACGCCGAGGCTGCACTAAAACCGGTGGTGGATGAACTGACCAGCATAAAGCGGCACGTGCATGCCATGACCGCCGCTATCTTTGGTAAGCCGGTTTGATTTTTGAATTGATTCTGCCATCTTACAGAGCTACCGGTTTGTTAACCCTTGGTGATATTTCAGGGACACGCATTGGTCACTTGGGGTCAGATGTGCGAAAGAAATTGAAAGCCGCCTACACATTGATCGAACAACTGTACACTGGTGCACAACGGATCATCTGTACTGCATCCCACAACAAGCCGGCACCCACTTTGATTCAGGACACTCTGATGAAACTATCGGTCCTTCCTGCCCGGGTTGAAGAGCTGAAGAAATCTGCTGCTCGAACCGGTGCGATCAATGCCTTAATCCGGGCAAAAGCTTGGGTGCCGGATTTTGACCCTATTGAAGCGGCTCAGGGCTATCCCAGCTTGAAGGAAGACAGGCCAGAGTTTAGTGAAGCGGATCTGCGAGCAATAAACCGGGAGGTGCGTCCGCTAGCTTGTCAATTGGCTGAAGAAGCAGACTTGTCTCATTATCAAGCCCAATATGACAATCAAAACAAGCGAGTAGCTGTACCAATTCATGAAGCGGAAAATCTTATCCCTCCAATCCGTAAGCATACTTACGCTCCCGATATTGACCCGTCGTTGCTGATCCATGATGAAGCTGTCTTTCAAGAATTAATGGGAATCGACTGGACAACTGTTGATTTCTAGCCGCTGGGTAGAGAAACTGAAGCTGAAGCGGCGCGGGATGACCCACAACCATCAGGCCGGGCTGGTGACCGAGCGTGAACCGGAAGCCAGTTTAAAACTGCTTCTCCCTTGCGAAAAACAATGATCTTATTGTGGGCACCGTGTTGCCTTGTAATAGGCTAGCTGATACTTGTGATGTTGATATGCCTTCGTGCATAATTACTGCAACTTGCTCTTCCTTTGGGTGATGAACTTTCCAAAGTACTTTCTGCAATAAAAATCTAAAGTGCCACCGCGGTTGTACCGTCAGGCGGAATATGATGTCTGCATACATGAAATCAAAACATCCGATTTTTTTAAGTATATGACCAAATTTTGAGATACATAATACCTGCCATCATTGGACGTGAAGTTGGCTTGGCCAATCTTGAAGCGGAGTTTTATAAACCCACACCGTTGGAGGAGATAGTAGCTCCTGTATATATATGACGCCGGTTTACCATGTAAACCGTGCCGGGTTATAATAAACACCGTGTTACTCCGTAATAGGATGTTAACAAAAAATCAAACCGAGCAAATAGTCTCCAGATTAAAATGGACCGTGTTCCGTCAATTGACAGTTTGAATCGGCTTAAAACTTTGTCGGTTTAAAAAACGCAACAAAAAGAAAGAAATATCTTTCAAAGAAAAGTGTGAAGCAAAGGCAATGACAAAACCGTTTGCAAAAAGAGGCTTATTTGAGCTGATCAGATGGCGTTACCATGGTCGAACACGACCAAGCTCCCGATAGGTGTAGCTATGGTTCAAGTCAGCCAGGTCCCCAAATGAAACCGTGGCATTTATGCCGATCAAGTGGCATGGCAATGGTTCGGGTTCGACCAAGCCCCCAAGTGATTCTGTGGCCTTAGGCCGATCAAGAGGATGACTGGTTCAGACGTGACCAAGTCCCCAAGTGATCTGGTGGCTCTCGCCTATCAAGAGGTATTGCATTGGTTCGGACACGACCAAGCCCCCAAGTGATATAACATGATGCTTTTGAAAAGCTAACTCAAGGGGTAAACCGGAGGCCGCTTTAGAACAACTCCGTGTAACCACACATGATGTAAAAGAACAGATACCCCGCTTTAGCTGAGGTTCCGGTTTATTATATTCAATCAGAATATATAAATCATCGTAATATGTACATAAGTAGAGCCAATGGCTCAGGTATAGTAAGGCCGAAGATGAGCTATGTTCCACGGCCTGTTGGTCTCCTCCTCTGATGTACGTGAGTCTTTATGCTCTCGAATATCGATCAGATAGTATGACCCGTTGTGCAGATTCTTGCTGACCACGAAAGGCCCCTCCCAAGGTGGGGATAGCTTATGCATATCAGTCTGATCTTGGATGAGCCGAAGCACCAAATCTCCTTCCTGAAAGGTTCTGGTTCTGACTCAGCGACTGTGATAACGACGAAGATCCTGTTGGTAAATCGCCGATCGGGCGGCTGCTATGTCACGCTCTTCATCCAACCGGTCCAAAGCATCTTGCCGTGCTGTCTCATTGTCCGCTTCAACATAAGCCATCACACAAGGTGAATCATGACGGATATCACTGGGGAGAACCGCCTCCGCTCCGTAAACCATGAAGAACGGTGTGTATCCTGTTGATCTGTTGGGTGTGGTATTGATGCTCCATAACACATATGGTAATTCTTCTACCCAACAACCCGGCGTTCTCTGCAAAGGAACCATGAGCCGGGGCTTGATGCCTCTCAAGATCTCTTGATTAGCCCTTTCTGCTTGACCATTGGACTGTGGGTGTGCCACTGATGAAACGTCAAGCCGGATATGCTCCCGTTCGCAGAACTCCTTCATGGTACCCTTGGACAAATTGGTACCATTATCTGTGATGATACTGTGTGGAAAGCCAAACTGGAAAATCACTTTTTTGATGAACTGAACCGCCGTGGCTGCGTCACACTTGCTAACAGGTTCTGCCTCCACCCACTTTGTAAACTTTTCAACCGCCATCAAGAGGTGAGTCTTCTTATCTTTGGACCTTTTGAAAGGCCCAACCATATCCAGCCCCCAAGTCGCAAACGGCCAAGTAATTGGAATCATTTTCAATTCTTGAGCCGGCACATGAGCACGTCTTGAAAACTTTTGGCAACCGTCACATCATCTGACCATATCCTCCGCATCAGCATGGGCAGTTAACCAATAGATGCCATGGCGAAATGCTTTAGCTACCAAAGATTTTGAACCGGCGTGGTGACCACAATCTCCTTCGTGGATCTCACGCAAAATTTCACAGCCTTCTTCAGGAGACACACAACGTTGAAACGCCCCTGATACACTGCAATGATGCAACTCGCCATTGACAATAGTCATGGACTTGGACCGCCGGATTATCTGTCGAGCCATAGTCTCATCCTCTGGTAACTCGCCCCGGTTCATGTACGCCAGGTAAGGAAGTGTCCAATCCGGAATGACATGAAGAGTTGCCACCAATTGAGCCTCCGGATCAGGAATAGCCAAATCCGCTTCACCAGGGAGCTTGACCGACGGGTTGTGCAGCACATCCAGAAAAACGTTGGGCGGGACCAGTTTGCGCTGAGAGCCCAGCCGGCTTAAAGCGTCCGCCGCTTCATTCTTCCGTTGATCCACGTGGTCCACCTGATAGCCTGTAAAGTGACCTGCAACAATATCCACCTCACGACGATATGCTGCCATGAGTGGGTCCTTGGAGTCCCAAGTGCCAGATACTTGTTGAGCCACAAGGTCCAAGTCACCGAAGCACTTAACTCGACTTAGATTCATCTCCTTAGACATCCGGAGACCATGGAGAAAGGCTTCATACTCAGCTGCATTGTTAGTACAAGGGAACATTAAGCGGATAACGTAACAAAACTTATCACCTCGTGGGGAAGTTAATATGACTCCAGCCCCCGAGCCTTCCAATTGCCTGGATTCGTCAAAATGGATGGTCCAATATGTGTGATCCGGCTTTTCTTCAGGTGCTTGCAGTTCCGTCCAATCATTGATGAAATCAACAAGTGCTTGAGACTTAACCGCCGTCCGAGGCACATACTTCAATCCGTGCGGCCCAAGCTCTATAGCCCACTTGGCAATCCGGCCAGTTGCTTCCCGGTTCTGGATGATATCCCCCAAAGGAGCAGAACTAACCACCGTAATTGGGTGCCCTTGGAAGTATTGCTTAAGCTTCCGGCTTGCCATAAAAACTCCGTACACCAGCTTCTGCCAATGCGGATACCTTTGCTTGGACTCAATGAGTACCTCACTGATATAATAGACCGGACATTGAACCGGATGCTCCTTACCTGCCTCCTTTCGCTCCACCACAATAACCACGCTGACCGCACGAGCATTAGCAGCAACATATAGCAGTAACGGCTCCTTGTCAATAGGAGCGGTGAGCACAGGCGGATTGGCCAATTGCCACTTTAAGTCCTCAAATGCTTCATTAGCAGCGGAACTCCAGACGAAATGATCCGTCTTCTTCAACATCTGATACAAAGGGATTTCCTTCTTCCCAAGGCGGCTGATAAACCGGCTTAACGCGGCAATCCGGCCTGCCAGGCGTTGAACATCATTGATACACTTCGATTTAGCCAGGGAGGTGATGGCTGTGATCTTCTCCGGATTAGCCTCAATTCCCCTGTTGGACACCAGACAACCCAACAACTTGCCTGCCGGTACACCAAAGACACACTTGGCCGGATTAAGCATTATCTTGTACGTCCTTAGGTTATCAAAGGTTTCCTTCAAATCGTCAACCAGAGTCTCCTTTTCCCTGGACTTAACCACGATATCATCCACATAAGCATGCACATTACGGCCAATCTGCTTGTGAAGACAATTTTGTACACACCGTTGATAAGTTGCCTGGGCACTCTTGAGCCCAAAGGGCATAGACACATAACAGAAGGCTCCAAAGGGAGTTATGAATGCCGTCTTCTCCTGGTCCTTAACTGCCATTTTGATCTGATGATAGCCAGAATATGCATCCAAAAAACTTAAACGCTCACAACCCGCCGTAGCATCAATAATTTGATCAATATGGGGGAGGGCAAAAGGATCTGCTGGACAAGCCTTATTAAGATCTGTGTAATCCACACACATGCGCTAGGTGCCGTTTTTCTTAAGGACCAGCACCAGATTGGCAAGCCACTCAGGGTGAAAAACTTCAACAATAAAGCCAGCTGCTAAGAGCCTGGCTACCTCTTCTCGAATCGCCTTGCGTCTTTCTTCGTTAAACCGGCGGAGGAACTATTTCACTGGTTTGTATTTAGGATCCACATTAAGGGTGTGCTCAGCGAGTTGCCTCGGTACACCTGGCATGTCAGAGGGCTTCCATGCAAAAATGTCCCGATTCTCATGGATGAACTCGATGAGCGCGCTTTCCTATTTCGGATCCAAGTTGGCGCTGATGCTGAACTGCTTGGACGAATCGCCAGGTACAAAGTCAACAAGCTTAGTTTCTGCTGCCGATTTGAACTTCAGGGCCGGATCATGCTCTGTAGTTGGCTTCTTTAATGGAGTCATGTCCGCCGGATCAACATTGTCCTTATAATACTTCAGCTCCTCGGTGGCACAAACCGACTCTGCGTAGGCCGCATCTCCTTCCTCGCACTCCAAAGCAATTTTACGGCTTCCGTGAACCGTTATTGTCCCCTTGTGACCCGGCATCTTGAGCTACAAATACACATAACAGGGCCGTGACATAAACTTGGCGTAGGCCGGTCGCCCAAACAGGGCGTGATATGGACTTTGGATTTTCACCACTTCAAACGTCAATGTTTCCGACCTGGAATCATGATCATCTCCAAAGGCCACTTCCAGAGCTATCTTACCAACAGGATATGCTGACTTGCCAGGTACTACCCCGTGGAACACCGTATTAGACGGTTTGAGATTTTTATCTGTTAGTCCCATACGACGGAAGGTCTCATAGTACAAGATATTAATGCTGCTCCCTCCATCCATGAGCACTTTGGTGAACTTGTAACCTCCCACCTGAGGCGCCACCACCAGAGCCAACTGACCCGGATTATCAACCTGGGGAGGGTGATCCTCTCTGCTCCATATGATTGGCTGTTCATACCAGTGTAGATAATGGGGCATGACCGGTTCAACAGAGTTGACTGCCCGCCTCTGAACCTTCCGTCTCACTTGTCCAAGCTAGTGGTAAAGACATGGTACTGCCCACTATTCAATTGCTTTGGGTTGCTCTGGTAACCTGACTATTGCTGCTGCTAGTTGTAACCACCCTGGTTGTTCTGATTATTTTGACTGTTATGTCCGCCCGGATTACCGTTAAATCCTGAACCGGAATTTCCTCCACCGTAACCCGGCCCGGATCCTGAGCCACCGCCGGAGCCGTGATCATACCGAAAAGCATTAGAATTCTTGAACTCCTGCATAATGAAGCAATCCTTCCAAAGGTGGTTTGCTGGCACCTCCTTCGTCCCATGTCTTGGACAGGGCTGGCTCAGTAGATAATTTAGGCGGTCCGGGTTAGGGTTGGGTGCCCCACTGCGATTTTTTGGTTTACCCTTGCGTCGCTGGCCATTGTCCTGTGTGTTGGTATTAGCCACAAAGTCCATGTTACCATCCGCTTTACGCTTGCCTCCACCACCATTGCCTGCCCAGTGATGCTGCTGACCTTTGGGGTTGTTGTTCCTCTTTCCCTTCCCTGCCTTGTCATCATCAGATTTGGGATCCTTGGTACTATCAGAATCAACATACTTTACCAAAGCAACCATGAGGGTCCCCATGTCAGTGCAATGGCGCTTCATCCGTCCCAACTTCAGCTTTAGGGGCCCAAACCGGCAGTTGCCTTCTAGGGTTAAGACTGCGGTGTCAGCGTTGATGCGGTCTGATGAATGCAACACTTGTGAGACCCGGCGCACCCAATGAGTCGTCGATTCTCCTTCGTCCTGGACACAGGCAGCTAAGTCTACTATCGACATGGGCTGCTTACATGTATCCTTGAAATTATTGATAAACCGGGTTCGTAATTGGGCCCATGAACTGATAGAATTGGCCGGTAAGCTTTTTAACCAAGTGCGGGCCGTTCCTTCAAGCATCATGGTGAAGTATTTCGCACATGCCGCATCATCCACATCCAGCATCTCCATGGCCATCTCATAGCTCTACACCCATGTCTCTGGGGGTTGATCCGCCGTGTAATTTGGTACCTTGCGTGGGCCCTTGAAATCCTTGGGCAGGCGCACATTGCATAAAGCGGGGACAAGGCAAGGCACCCCCAAAGAGCTAGAAGTAACACCGGGTTCGATCGAAATAGTTGGACGAACCAGCGTAAGCTGCCGAGCCTGATATTGTGCGGCTAACTCGGCCTCCCTGCGTGCTCGGGCCCGGTCCACCACTTCCTGAGCGTTATCAGCACCACCCGCCGGGTTGTTGCCGTGGGGTGCTGCACGTCGTTCATTACTTGACACTGCCGGTTCCTCATACGCCTGCTATAGCTCCAGCTTGGGCGAGGGGTCGAGTGGATCCGGTCGCGGCTATACGAGTATGCTTCCTGTTGGTCCAAAGCTGTCCTAAGAAGCTCCTTGACCCGTCGCGTCTCTATCGCCTGCGGTGAGTCACCTTCAATTGGAATGGCCTCCAGCCGTGCAGCAGCGGCGACGAGATTGTCCATTGGGTTGGAGTAGTGACCCGGAGGTGTTGAAATAGCCTGAGGTATAACGGTGTTTTGACGAGGCGGATCCATCCGACGAGGCTGAACTGGCGCACCGGTCCCAGGAGCTTCCGCCCGGTTTCCCTCCAGTGGATTACTGGTTCCTGCTCCCGGGGTGTTGAAAAGGTCTCTGGCCTTGAAAACCGGAGGCAAACGGGATCGGTACTTCCTCCTCATGACTTCATGCGACGCGTTCTGGTCCAACATGAGCCTGTAGGCTTGTGCGTCTAGAGCGGCCCGCTCTGTGGCCATCCTGGTATCCTCAGCTACCAAGTCCGCCTTGGCCTGGGTGATCCGTTCCCTTACCTTTGCAATCTCCGCGTTGTGGACGTCCTGATCCGCCGGATTAGCTTCCGCCATAAGCACAGCCAATGTATCAAATAGCTCTGATAAAACTTGAGCCGGCGGGCGCATAGGGCCTCCTGCCCCGGCAGCCGTCGCCGCTGCTGAACCGGAGGTTGTTGCCGCAACGGTCAAAGAATGAAGCGCTGCTTGTGTGCCGGCCATGAATATTCCAACTCGGTTGGGCAGATCAGAGGGGTCCGGAATACTGTCGCCGTCGGAACAGCCCCCAATCCGGCCATCTTGTAGATGATATAGAGATTCGGTTTCTCCGGTTGATGACTCATCGCCGGAGTAAATGACGGTCTCGCCGCCAGATCCCGATCCATCATCATGACCTCCTCCATGGATGACTCCCACGAAGGCATGCTTCATGGCCGGTTTAACCCGGGCAGATCGCGCACGCTGAGCCGTTTCGACGAGGTCGGTGCAGATATCCGGCTCAGGGCCCGGTTCTCCGATCTTGTCGATGAAAACGTGTATGCCACCAAAGGGGACCCGGTACCCGTACTCAACTGAGCCGGCCTCGGGGCCCCAGCCTGCATCGTCGATGTAAAGCTTGCCGCGACGACTCTTAGTCATCCGGCCTACGGCGTAGCCCTCGAGTCCTTCAAAGCGGCCCTCCAAGAACTTGAAACCATCGTGCGATAGCCCCACGGTGGGCGCCAACTGTCGTGGTTTTGTCACGGCAGATGTCGTAGAGAAAGGACTTAGTCGTGGAGCCATCACGACGGGTTAGCTTGAAGGGGTTAAAGCGGAACAGGGACGCAAGAGAGTTTATACTAGTTCGGCCCCTTCGATGAAGGTAAAAGCCTACGTCTAGTTGTGATGGAATTGATGGGGTTTCGATGACCAGGGAGCAAACAAGCTTCGCCTATGTCTCGAGTTGTTATCTTTTGTTCTTGAACCGCCGCCGGGTCGTGCCCTTATATACACGGGTGACGCCCGTCGGTTCACAGAGTCCCAATACCGGCTCATAGATGTGTCCGGTTTGGTCTCTAGTTATTCCTAACTTACAATACAAGTTAAATACCAACGCCGGTTTACGGCTACAGGCCTTGAACCAACTATGGTCCTTGAGCCCTCATCTGCCTTTTTGGGCTTTAACATACTTAACTACTGACGAAGTTAACCCGGCCTAGATAGGCCGGTTTACGCCCAGTAGTGATATCCCCAACACAAGTGATATTCGTCACGACTCGCCCCGGGTTGCGAATTATGTTGAAGCGGACAACGAGCAAGCACGCTAAGAGGCACTGGACCTGTTAGATGAGAAATGGGACATGGCTTTGGCTCGGTCGGCGGTTTATCAACAAGACCTACGGCGTTATCACAGCCGCTGGGTTAAGACAAGAACCTTTCAAGAAGGCGATTTGGTACTTCGGCTCATTCAAGACCAGACTGATATGCACAAGTTATCCCCACCTTGGGAAGGGCCCTTTGTGGTTAGCAAAGATCTGCATAATGGATCATACTACCTCATTGACGTTCGAGAAGACTCACGTAGCTCTGAGGAGGAGACCCGGCGGCCATGGAACATAGCTCTCCTACGACCTTATTACACTTGAAGCCACATGCTTTTCTTATGTACATATTTCAACAATGTATATATTATGATCAATATAATAAACTGGCATCCTTGCTATTAAGCAGGGTCTCTGCCGTTTTTATTCAAATATCTGATAACTAGGGGGCTTCGGCTAATAAAGCGAAGTACTACCTGTTAACCCGGCTACCATGCCACCACCTAGCTTGGGAGCTTCACACCCAAGGGGCCAAAGAGAGTTTCATTGCTCAAAGCACGACTCAAACATAGGCACCCATTGAGCACAGCTCACAAAGTTACTTGGGGGCTCTTTGTGTCAAATACCAAAGAGTTTGAAAGGACCCTTGTAGCCGGGTATCGACCCATGGCTTGGAAGCCTGGTGTATTCACCTAAAACCCCGGGTTAACCTGCCTTCATCAAGTAAGCCACTCCTATCCAGGTAATCCTGGCACGACCCATCGAACGTTTGACAGTTACTCTCATTGAGACCCTGAACTTGTCAAAGTTAAAACGGTGATTGGTTAGTTGGAGGGCCATCTTAAAAGGCTTTGTCAAAATGGTTTAACTCAGTGGCCTGGCAGCCCATGAAAAGCCTCAATTTGGGCCTGGCAGCCCTTGAAAAGCCTTGACCATGGTTTTTTTGTTTGCTTCTTGCCAAGTTTTTGTTTTTTCGTAAGGTTTATGTTAAACCGGTGTTTCTTAACCCGGTATGGCTTACGGATCTTCTATTAAAGCATACAATTAAAGGTAACCTGACATCCTTCAAACCGGTCTGGCTTTGACACCTTGTCTCCAGCAATCGTCCGGTGTTCATCACAACCCGGTTGTATATCATATATACCAGCATGGCATGGTGGAAGTTGGGTTTTCACCCTTCTTAAAAAAACAATTGGTAAACCAACAACAATGTTTCGTATCATAGGTATGATTTATTATTGCTGCAACCATAGTTGCTTACCAAGTTGTGTTGGGTATTTTGACCCGTCCGGTGGTAAACCGCCCGGACAGATTTTTCTTATGCAGACACAGGGATTGCATAATATTGCGAAAATACATAAGCCAGTACTGAAATTATCATGACGGATCAACGCAAAGTATGTCCCAGTGCACGATGGCAACGGATTAAAGTATTTTCACTAGCCTATTACAAGGCGCTTGAAGGCCCAAAGTATGGTGTTTCCAACAGAACAAAGTTTATGGAGCATCACTCTGATTGCCGGATCAAGCCTCGTTACCATGTTGATGTGAAGTTGATGGGTCATTTGGCGTCGGATCAGCCTCCTCCTCCCACCTAGTGGCTGGAAGTTTGTGGTGGTCCAGTCAATCCGGGTTAAGGCCTGAAAGATAGCTTCTTCACTAATAAGTTCCGACGGATCAATGTCAGGGGCATAAGTGTGCTTACGAATTGGCGGAATAAGATTTTGCACTTCCGGCATGACCGCATTAACCCGTTTGTTGTTGGTATCATAATAAGACCGGTGAACAGTCAAGTTAGCATCTTCTGCCAGTTGACTCGCCAGAGGATGCATTTCCCTTGTAACTTTTTTAAGGGCTTCATCATCAAAATCTGCCCCATTTTCTTGTGTGCTTGGAAAGCCTTTGGCAAGATCAACCGGATCCAAGTCGGCTATCCACGCTTTGGCTCGGGTGAGTGCCAACAAAGCGCCAGCCCTGGCAGCGGATCACTTTACCTCTTCTATCTGTGCTAGTGCCATGGATAGCCTTGCCAGAGTGTCCTTGATCAGTGTTGGGGCCGGATTGTCGTAGGATGTTGCGCAGATAACCCGTTGGGCACCAGCGTATAGTTGTTCAAGCAGAGTATATGCTGCTTTCAGCTTCATCCGTACATCTAAGCCCAGATGAGTAATGCGGCTACCTGCAACGGTTTAAGAATTTCATATTTCAACCGGCACCTTACAAGATGGATATTTCAGATGCCTTGCTAGGAGTACTTACCAAATACTGCGGAGGTCATGGCGTTCACTTGACGCTTCAACCCAGAAAGCTCTTCTGCCACCGGTTTAAGAGCGGACTCGGCGTCTTCAGCCCGTTTCAGCAATGTATCCTTCTCAGTGTCCCAATTGGCACGTTCAGTATTGAATTCTTCCTTAAGTTGTTCCATGGAAGTTAAAGCGGCTCGAAGCTCATCTTTGGCCTTAAAAGATTCTTCTTGATAGGATTTGATGCTCTCTTGAAGATCAGCAATTTGCGTGCGTTGATGGTTTATATTAGCCTGCCACAATCAGAGGAGCATATCAATATTTTAACAAAAGTCCAAAGCATACAACTGGTTCTACACTTGGAACTTGGGGGCTAATGCGGATTGCTTCTTTCCCACTGCTTGTTCAAAGTCCCGAGGATTAATACAAGTTTCAATCCTGGCACTTGGGGGCTAATGTATATTTGTTCAAGAACTTAAAAGTCAACAATGTGCAGTATGGAAGGTCAAAAGTCCCGGTTTGTCTTTACAAGCTAAACCGGCCCTTGGGGGCTACAAGATATAAGGCAGTGAAAATACAAAGATAAGGATGAAAATGTTCACCTCATAGCATTCCTTCATCAGATTTACCAAATCAGCTTCATTATCTCGGCTTGTATAAAGCCGGTTCAAGAATCCGGAATGAAGATCATGGGCAGAAAGATTAGCATATTTTGACAAGTCAGCTTCCATCTTCCCCTTGCCCATAGAAGTAAACTCATCCTTGGCGGTATGTTTTGCCAAGATAACTGGATTGCCCGGAGCGGTATAAGCAGTGCCAGTAACAATAACGTCATCATCTTTGTCTGGGTTAGGAGTGGTAGCAGGGCTTGGCGGATTAGCAGTTGAGCTCAGTGGATCAACAACCGGACTTGCAGGTGTAGCATGTGGACTTGAGGTACCCTCATGTGTGGCCGGATCAGCTTCCGGCAGATCAACGTTGGTAGCTGGCTCCGGCGGGATAGAATCATCCATGATATTATCAAGATTTTTATCAGGATTTTTAGGAGTTTCCTCCAGTTCAACTTCGCCGGTAGGGGCACTGGTCTTAGCCTTCTTACTCAGACGAGCTTTGGCACTAATATTAAAACAAGGATTAGCATGATTAACTGAATTATGAAGGAGAATGGAGGGCTGCATGCTTACCCAGGGACGATTTTCAGTGGAGGCAGCTGAGTGGTCGATGAACCGCCAGACGAATTAGAAGACACCTGGTAATTTGAATCAGATGAATTGAGAGGGCATCGGAAGAAACCTTTCAAAGGATAAAGTTTTTCAGGAGAACAAGCAACCTCTGGACGACGTTTCCGGTTTGGTGTATGAGGTAAACCGGAAGAAGTGACCTATTGACCACTGTGCCGGGTTGTGCGTCGCCCTTCAGTTTGCTGTGTCTTCAAAGAAAGTTTTTGATCCAAATGAGCAAGAGGGTGAGAGCATTTCACTTACCGAACTGCACGGCGAAATCGTTGAACCGGCACAAGTTCTGAGTCAGAAAGACAAATTACCTCAACGTAATCTGCACGGCTGGCCTCCGCATCATCCTGGGAGTAATCATTATCAGTAAAATATATGAAATAGAAGTCAAGGGAGTCAAATTTTACCTCTTCAGCCGAGTCACCGACATCCTCTGGCGGTTCCGAAGACTCAGCAGTTTTCTTTTTGGCAGCTCTCTTGATGACCTTGGTCTTAACACAAGGAGCCTTAGCCGCTTTGTCTTGAGATTTCCTTTTCCAGAAGAAGCTACTGGCCTGCGAGATTGCACAAAGGGTTATTATAGGAGTGTTAAAGCGGAGAAGGATCAGGAAAAGTACAAGGTTAAAGTTTTTACTGCTGGCGGTTTGTTGGAGGCATAAAAAGGGCGCATACCAGTTTGAGTACATACGGCGAGCGGTTCGTCAAGTATTTTCTTTACACTTTCAGTGACTTCATCATCAGTCAGTTCTATTTCATTAAACCGTTGTGCATCATTGGTGTTGCCGGTATATTCAAACATCAATCCGGGGCGGCGGCTTAAAGGTAGAATGCACCATGAAATCCAACAGCAGACGAGATCAACACCAGTTAAACCGTTGGCAAGGAAAGCCCGGAGTTTGGCGAGTTGAGGTGCATAGGCTTGTCGATCTTTGGCAGACAATCTCTGAGGTAAAGGGTGGCTATTGCTGAGCGGGTGCGGACCGTAGCCCGACAAAGGATTCTCTTCAGCAGGGGCAGTATTCTGACAGTAGAACCAAGTTTGGTTCCAGTCTTTTGGATGGCTGTGAAGTTTGGCGTGAGGAAATTCAACCTCTTTCCTCTTTTGGATCGACACACCACCAAGTTCAGTATTGGGTCCGTCAGAAAATTTAGTCCGGCGGTTTAAGTGGAAGAGATCTTGAAAGAGATCGACAGTTGGTTCTTCTTGCAGGTAAACCTCGCAGAATACTTGGAAATCGCATATTGTCGGTGATATACCCCGCGGCGTAAACCGGCCGGAAGTATAACCCGGCCGGACTTGGCGGTTTATTTGAAGACCCCGCTGACACTTGGTGATTTACTGGCGACCCGACCTGACCAGGCGGTTTACAAATAACCCGCCTAGTCATTATGACTCACTGGTGACCCGGCGGGCGGGTCAGACGGATGACAAGGCCCAAGGCCCAGAAGGCCGATTCATACTATGGTGGGCCGGTTTAAGAGGAAAGGCGTGAGGAATATTTCCCTTACAAGGAGTCAAGACCCGGACTTGTATCCGGTTTATATTAGAAGGTAGACTAGTCCTAATCCTAATAGGACTCCACATGTAATCCGTCCCTCTAACTTATATAAGGAGGGGCAGGGCTCCCCAAAGAGGGACAAGAAAGAAGAAACAATCTCTAGGGCTAGACACAAAGAGCCGGTTTACGGCAACTCCCTCGTGATGATAATGAGACCTAGCCACAAACAGCATGTAGGGCTATTACCGGATGATGTTTCCCGGGGCCTGAAGCTGTCTAAATCCTTGTCTTGTGTGTTGATCCGCCCTGCGTCTTTCGTCCCACTCAACCCCTCTCAAGCTACCACATAGATGCGTTGGCCTCGCGACTAAGTCCTGACACTAAAGACATCTGCCGTGACAAAACCACGACAGTTGGCGCCCACCGTGGGGCCTGCGCACGGTGGCGTTGAGTTCTTGGAGGGATTTTCTTCAGAGATCGAGAAGTTCGCAAATTTTCGAATGAAGGAGAATCAGTTGGAAGGATCTGTATCAACTCCCGAGAGAATTGAATCATTACTGCTGCTGCACTCACAGAAGTGATGGTCAAGTACTAGTAGTTGCATGGTTTACGAGATCTGATGGATTTTGGAATAGTACCATGTGCTACTTCTAGTACGTGAGTTCTAATGTGAGGAAGTTTTGACTAAATCAACTCCGATGCATCACGCGAAGACTCAAGAAGCATCAGGGAGAGATTCCAGAATAACAATATGGTACAAGCCGGGCTCGAACTTGATCCGGACTCGGACTCGCTGGCCGTGCGCCCGTCTCCCGAGTTGCCGGGCGGCTCCACCTCGGGTCTGACCTGAGTCGTCGTCATCCTTATTGCCGGGCTGCCCTGGTCTCAACTTCAGGCCATCGCTCGTCCGAGCACACCCATCAAGATTATAGAAAAGAGATTAACGTGTGTTGCACGTTGACCAAAGCAAACCAGCAAACATCAAATCGTGAACTAGTAGAACACGGAGCAAAAAGTGGATTTAATATCCTGCACCATCAAGTTCCGTGGCATCTTAGCAATACATTGCTGACTACATGGCTGAGAAACCAAAGGAAAAATACTAGTACTAGTACTCAGTTACCACTTCTGACAAAGACATGCGACCAGAAGCATCAATGCAAGCCGAGTAAGGCATCCACAGTCGCAGCACCTGCCGCCTGTCACATCTGAGTCGCCACCCCGGCCTGACCGTGCCTCGCAACAGCAGCACCACACCTTTGCCAGGTCAACGGCTCCGCTCCGACTCAACCCTGGCCGAACCGCCTCCGTTAGTCCGTTCTGCTGTTGTGCCATGCAGGCCACCTTGGGCCCTCCGCCATCGTGGACGAATTGCCTCGCAGGATCTGCCTATACCTGGCCATGGGAAGTCCGGCCCGGTCCGAAAAAGCCCGACCCGGCCTGGCCCGATGTTGCCCCCGGGCTGGGCTCGGGCCTAGATTTTGAGCCCGGAGGCCGGGCCGGGCCGGGCCCGGGCTCGTCGTTTTTGCATTTCTCTGAAGGTCGGGCCGGGCCGGCCCGAAGCCCGACGGGCTTTTACGTGTTCGGGCCGGGCTTGGGCCTGGGTTTTTTTTCGTCGGGCTTGGCTAGGCCCGGCCCGGCCCGAGGTATGGCCAGGTATAGATCTGCCCCACGCGGCCGCACGGAATTGGTTATAGTCGCGCCTCTCCAACCTGCCGTTGCGGCGGACGCACTGTGTTGAGCCGCCGGAGTGCCCTTATTACAGCTTCCGAACCGGCCTCACCTCTGAGCCTGTGAGTCGCCCCATAGCTGCATGGTTGAATCGCCCGAGCCAATCTGGCCTTAGTCGCCGCCTTGATTCAGTACTGCTGCTCCTCGCGCGCCGGTTCACCACTGTAGTCAGCTGCTGTCGTCTGCTCGCACCGGTTTACCGCCCACGCCCGCGCCCTTGTTCCTCTTCTGTCGGGACCGGTCTTAAGTCGCCAATGCGCTACCTCCATCCCCATTGACCCGCACGGCTTACCGCGCCTCGAGTCGCCCCTGCCGTTTTGCCTCTGAGCCGTTGCCCCCAGGCATGCTCTCCTGCTGGTTGCCGCTTGAAGAAAAAGAAAGGTGGGGGGATGATTGGACGTGGATTAAGTCATCGTTCATGTTGCTGTTGGATTCCATATCTCTACTCTTATAAAAAACCGAGTTGGTGATGATGGTGTGCCTGCCATCTTCCAATATAGACCGTTCGATCTATATCTGACGGATAGAAAGCAAACTATGGTAATTTTGCAAAAAGATATTTCTCGCTTATATCCATATTACCTGTAGCCCCCAAGTCTTGAGCAGAACAAAGTGATGGTTTAAGACTTGCTTCAATATAAATACTGCCACTTCTGAAGAAATCCATGTTCTAAAAAGATACTCGCACCTCTCTTCACATGTGCAGATAAGGCCTCCCCTCGTTCATCCTTATCTCCCATAACCTCATTGTTGTGCAATTAAAAAAATGAAGCCTCTCGAACAATCCGGCATGGTTGCCGCTGCCAGTGTCGTCCATCCCCATGTCTCCTCCTCACCTTATCTTGCCTCTTTCTTGAGATATCATTAGTTTTTACACATGGGTTTACTCCCGCATGGGTCAATCACAAAACATGTTTTGTAAAAAAAATGCACCTTGATGTTCCGTGCAATGCACGTGCATCTTGCTAGTCCCAGCTAAATTATGGACGTGCAAAGATCATTTGTCATCCCAATGCATCAGGTGATATCTTGCTCTTTATTTTATTAGCAGGTTAATTATTTTTAGAACAATTACTTGGGCATGTAATATTGTTTCGCAGGACAATTGTTCATTTCAAATTGGAGGCATTATACTGCGGGTATGGAGCACACACCGGTAACGTTCTGCAGCAACGTTTTCGTCCGCGCCACACTACCCGAAGAACGGATGTGAGCAAGTTGCCGCCTCTGTGGCCCGGTCTACACTAACTCGCCCGTCCGAGCGGATTACCGCGCTTGCGATTACTCGCCCGCCCACACGGCTTGCCGTGCCTGCGGTTGACTCACCCGTCCGCATCGGTTTACAACGCCGCAGCCGATTCATCCATCTCCTCGCATGGCCGACTCGCCCGTGATTGATTTCAGTTTCACCGTGGCGATCATGAACTCCGTGGTGGATATTTTCTAGCTAACATATCAGGTGAAATCCATCCATTATATTTTCATATTATATATTGCTTTCTTTAAAAAAAGCAATTACTCTGGCTTGCAAGTTTTCCAATGCAGGACAAATTGTTTATTGTAAAAAGGGATTATTATATTGCTGAGCTATTGGATAACCCATGCCGGTTTATATCGCGATCCAATCTGCATTAACTCGTCAGGACCGTGCGAATTACCCAATAAAGCGTGCACAGGCCGTCGTCCCCCGCAGTCCGGTCTACATTAACATATGGTCGATTTACGCGTCCGCACTGGCTTACAATGTCTCGGCAGATTCATTTATCTGTGCCGCCTCTCATGTCGCGGTCGTCCTTATCGTCCGTCTCTCGCGGCCTGGTCTACATCAGCATACCGGGTCGCACCTGTCTGCATGAGCTGTTTATTGGGTATGAGCAAGTCACAGCTTGGGTAGCCCGGTTTTCTTTCAAATTGGAGGCAAATTATTATCAACCGCCGTTTGCACTGGATGGCTCAATGGGCAAGCACACAAGTCGCCGCCACTACAGTTTTGGTTAACTTCAAATCACCAGTTGGAAGGAACCATTGGCCGAGTTGCTGACACGACTCATACGGGATCATTTATAACCCGCCGCAGTCACCTCAACTTTCTGTGGATTCACATCGCGTTATCAACATCAATGATATACACCTTCTGCTATGGTCAAACACGGATAATCTCAAGCCAACTCCTCGAGTCACCTTGCCACTCGGGGGCTACAATGATATGATTCAGCTATATGCCAGTTTTTAGTGAAGTTAAGAACCCCAGGACGTTGGAGGGAAAGATAACCCGGTCCCAGAGGCTACTACCATATTGATGACAATTTGAAGGCCGTCAGAAAATTTCCGGTTCAAAATAAGAATGCCGATTTAAAATCCGGTTCAAGGGAAATCTGTTCTCCCACAAAGCTCTGAAGCTCTCAAATCCGGTTTAAGAATTTCTGGTTCAAGAGGAATTAATCTCTCGCAAGTTCGAGCTGAAAGGCCGTCAGAAAATTTCCGGCTGAAAATGAAGGTTCCAGTTTAAAATCCGGTTCAAGGGAAAGATGTCTCCCATAAAACGTTGGAGCTCTCAATATCCGGTTCAAAATCTCGGTTCAAGAAGAATTTATCTCTTGCAAAAAGTTAAAGGTAGCCGAAGAGGACCTGTTGCCATGATGCACCGGTTCAAACATGGGTATCCTGCCTTATTGGCATGTCATATTATTGATCACATGTGGGCTTCTGCTTATAAAGCAGCGTCCGATTTACCCCTTGATTCAGCTTATCAAAGCTTTCTACAATATCACCTGGGGGCTTCGTCGTATCCGAACCATAGCTACACCTCTTGATCAGCGCAATGCCACAACATCACTTGGGGGCTTGGTCGTCTCCGAACCATAGTCACACCTCTTGATCGGCTCAAAGCCAAATTACTCCGGGGCCAAAGAGAGTGTTGTAAAACAACAACTCAAACATAGGCACCCACTGAGCACAGCTCAAAATATTACTTGGTGATTCTTTGCTGTCGCAATGAACAAATAATCTGCACTTGTAATAGGCTATCAAGCCATGGCTTGGAAGCCTGGTGTATACACCTAAAACCCCGGGTTAGCCTGCCTATTTAAGTAAGTCACTCCGCCCAGGTAAACCTGGTATGACCCTTCGAACTTTGACAAGTTACTCCAACAAAGGACCCTAAACTTGTCAAGTTAAAATGATGATTGGTTAAGGATTGAGGACCATCTTAAAAGGCTTTGTAAAATGGTTTAACTCAGTGGCCTGGCAGCCCATGAAAAGCCTCGAATTTGGGGCCTGGCAACCCGTGAAAAGCCTTGACTACAAGGGTTTCATTTGCTTTTATTTGCTAAGTTTTTCTCCTTGGATGAGATTTCTACTGTTTTGATATAAACCGGCGTTCATTAACCCGGCTTGACTTTCAACTACAAGTTGTCAGTATATGATCAGTCATAATCTGGCGCTTATTAACCCAGTCTGGTTTGACTACAAGTCGCCAGTATTATATATGGTTAATCTGGTGTTTATCACAACCCGACACGGTTTTATCATAAACCGGCACAATATGGAAGGAGTTATCAGTACTCAAGATTGGGGTTATCACCTTTACTACAATAAAGTTGGCCAACCAATGATGTGATTTAATGTCATAGGTATGATATATTTCATATTTGATTATTCTTAAGTGTAGCCTTGGTTATCAACCTAGGTTATATGTTGGGCATTATGACCCGTCCGGCGGTAAACCGCCGGGACACTTTAAACTTGCTGTATGCAGAAACAGGTTGAATAAAGCATAATTATAAATCACCGGTGTTTATTAACCCGGCCTGGCTTTAAGACGATAAGTCGCCAGTGTATGATAAGAAATTATTTGGTGTTTGTTAACCCGGCCTGGCTTTGGACTATAAGTCGCTAGTACATATTTGGATTGCGCCATTGGAATCATGCGCTTATAAATCATTGGGTTATATTATTCAAATAGCCAACATGGCTGGATTTTTATTATGGTTATCAATATTATGATTGAGGTTTTCAAAGTCGCTTTAGCACAATGGATATTATTTTATCGATGAATATGATTTATTCTGCAATGGAAGGAATAGTCCCGAGTTGCTGCAGGCTTACAACCCGGCACTTGGGGGCTACATTATTCAAAGTTGAGATTATATCAAATATGCAAGTCTCATGTCGCTGCAGGCATGCACCATGACACTTGGGGGATAATGCAAAGTCATTTTTTTTCTCATCTTATTGAAGACTCAAGACTCGACTCATCATATCATAATGGGCCGGCCCTTGGGGGCTACCAATTGCTCCTATCAAAATTCAAGGCCTACGATGGAGGCTACATTATAAGATGTTAGTTTCATTGAAGTATATATCAAGTCCCAGTTCAATATTACCTTAATGAGCCGGCCCTTGGGGGCTACACATCACTACTCAAATCTACATGATTATATTTACAAAGTCCCTGCTCATTATTGCATAATGGCCTGGCCCTTGGGGGCTACACTGGTTGAAGTTTTTATGAGCATAAGGCAATTTCAAGTCCCAGGTTGCTGCAAGCAAGACAACCCGGCACTTGGGGGCTTCATAATATGGAGTATTTAGTTTTTACTAAGTGATTGGGATAAACAACATGGATTTCTTCAAAAGTGGCAGTATTTCTATCGAAGCAAGTCTTAAACCATCACTTTGTTCTGCTCAAGACTTGGGGGCTACAGGTAATATGGATATAAGCGAGAAATATCTTTCAATTTTCAGTTTTGAGCAAACCAGATTGACCCGGTGTCTGCAACAATCATGACCCGGCGTTACCAACAATCATGACTCGGCGTCACCAATAACTATGACCCGGCGTCGGCAACAATTATGACCCGGTGCCATTAATATTTATAAACCGGCAATTTTGGCAATGATAAACCGGCAAGTTCTACATTTTCAAACCGGCTGATATTAGTTGAATATTAGAAGACCAATATTTTTTCAAATCAGAGCATTGAATGCCGATTCAAATGGATTCTTTATTTACAAAATATCTTCTACAAGCAAATCGATTATGAAGCTGGTCTATTGACTCGGATTTTTCAGACGGAGGAAATGACAAAGACTTAAGGATGATTAGATGCCGGTTTACAAGAATTCTTAACCTGGAGCATAATCTGTCAAATTTGTTCTTGTATTTGTTTTACATGATCAGTTTAACATGGATAAATCCAAATTAAACTGGGGGCTAATGTCGGTGATATACCCCGCGGCGTAAACCAGCCGGAAGTATAACCCTGCCGGACTTGGCGGTTTATTTGAAGACCCCGCTGACACTTGGTGATTTACTGGCGACCCGCCCTAACCTGGTGGTTTACAAGTAACCCGCCTGGTCATTATGACTCACTGGTGACCCGGCGGGCGGGTCAGACGGATGACAAGGCCCAAGGCCCAGAAGGCCGATTCATACTATGGTGGGCCGGTTTAATAGGAAAGGCGTGAGGAATATTTCCCTTAAAAGGAGTCAAGACCCGGACTTGTATCCGGTTTATATTAGAAGGTAGACTAGTCCTAATCCTAATAGGACTCCACATGTAACCCGCCCCTCTAACTTATTTAAGGAGGGGCAGGGCTCCCCAAAGAGGGACAAGAAAGAAGAAACAATCTCTAGGGCTAGACACAAAGAGCCGGTTTACGGCGACTCCCTCGTGATGATAATGAGACCTAGCCACAAGCAGCATGTAGGGCTATTACCGGATGATGTTTCCCGGGGCCCGAAGCTATCTAAATCCTTGTCTTGTGTGTTGATCTGCCCTGCATCTCTCTTCCCACTCAACCCCTCTCAAGCTACCACATAGATGCGTTGGCCTCGCGACTAAGTCCTGACACTAAGGACATCTGCCGTGACAAAACCACGACACATATGTTGGACATAGAATTTGGTCCAATATCTTGAGGATGGAGTTGGAAGCTGGCAAGAACATCCCGGAATTTTTTTGATCCGGGAGGACTGAAATCTCGAGCTAAATGTTGCATGAACACAATCACTTCTCCATCTTGAGGCTCAGGAGGGCACTCAGGGCCTGGAACTCGCCAATGGAGGACATTTTTTGAAGCTAAAGCGCCTGTGGTGACATATCCATTGGTTTGCGTTTCTATGATCTGAGATGGAACCCAGTTGCAAGCAACAAATTGCTTTGTCATCTTACAAAGTCTGTAAAAGGAAAATGGACGGTTTACGATTTATGGTTCATGTGTGTTTGTCAATGTTAAACCGGCAATTCAAGGTGTACATATGAAGTGAACCAGGCATTGCTATTCAAGTCTAGATGGCGGATTAAGAGAGGGCTAATGACATATGACGGATTATCAATTACTAAAGGTTAAACCACCCTTGGGAGGCAGAACCCAATCTGAAAATCTGATAGGTGTTGCAGAAACAAGTTTCACAAGATGGTGATATAATTTTGGATCTACCGTTGTTCAAAAACAATTTTTTCTGAGCCTTACAATGGTGTTAAACAGAACAGAGAAGGTTCAGATAAGGATCTATACAGGAACAGTAAGATGCTGTAGTACGACAGAGTAAAGCTACAGATCTAGCCGCAAGGGGAACTATCAGGCCTAGCTAGATTCAGTAAGATGCTAAAGGAAAAGCAGAAAAAGTACTGATGAACACTGACGAACATCGAAGAAATTTCGAAACCCTAATATAGATCTAACAAGTAAAGGAAAGGAGTATTTACCAGGGACATGCAACATCGGAGTATCTCAAGAGATCTGGTACGAACAGGGTGATGCAGCGGCCTAGTTGGTGCAGTCTGGAAGATTGACGACGGCGGCGGCGGCGATGCTTGAGGTCTTCGGGTCGCGAGGAGGAAGACGATGCGAATAGGAAAGGGGGAAATGGAAGGCGCCCCGGTCTTATTTATAAGGGAAGTGGGATAAAACAGCAGGTGCGAAAATCGAGGAGTCGGAAGCGGCAAAAGAGGATGCAGCTGTCGCCTCGATCTTCGGGAATTAATTAAAGAGAAGGGAATCTTCATAAATCTTTTTATACAGGGATTTCGTCACAATGATTTACTGCAGTGACAGAAGATGACGTCATGACGGTTCACCAAAGTTCATAGGGAGAAGACAATATGGCGGTTTACGAGAATTGTCAGAAATTCAGGTAGTTTTTCTAAGGATTGAAGATTGACATGAACAGGTTCAAATCAATCTGGGGCCTAATGTTGAGGATATAACCACTAAGGGTAAACCGCCCGGGAGGGGCCGGTTCACCTTCACCTATACTGAAGCTGAAGGAAACCCAGAAGATGGCGCTTTACGGATGAGGCTTAGAGGCCCAGAGCCCGCAGGCGATTTAGGGCCCATGGTAGTAAACCGCTATGATTGTATAAACTTGCATTGTAAGATATGAAAGAGGAGACCGAGGCGGACACTTGTATAAGCCAACCTCGGGACTCTGTAGACCGGCCGGGGTCCTCCTGAGTATATAAAGGGGTGACCCGGCGGCGGTTCAAGGACAAACAACAACTCGAGAGCCAGACAAAGCGGATTCGCTCCCTGGCCTTCGAACCCCTAGCAATACCAATCACAACTAGACGTAGGCTTTTACCTTCATCGAAGGGGCCGAACTAGTATAAAATCCCGTGTCCCCTTATCCGGTTTAACCCCTTTAAGCTAACTCGTTGCGATGGCTCCACAACTAACTCCTTTCACAAGGACATCTGCCGTGACAAACCCACGACAGTGTTGGTCACATGACAATGTGAACCATGGGTGTTAATCACATGGTGATGTGAACTATTGGTGTTAAATCACATGGCGATGTGAACTAGATTATTGACTCTAATGAAAGTGGGAGACTGAAGGAAATATGCCCTAGAGGCAATAATAAAGTTATTATTTATTTCCTTATATCATGATAAATGTTTATTATTCATGCTAGAATTGTATTAACCAGAAACATGATACATGTGTGAATACATAGACAAATAGTGTCACTAGTATGCCTCTACTTGACTAGCTCGTTAATCAAAGATGGTTATGTTTCCTAGCTATAGACATGAGTTGTAATTTTATTAATGGGATCACATCATTAGGAGAATGATATGATTGACTTGACCCATTCCGTTAGCTTAGCACTTGATCATTTAGTATGTTGCTATTGCTTTCTTCATGACTTATACATGTTCCTATGACTATGAGATTATGCAACTCCCATTTACCGGAGGAACACTTTGTGTGCTACCTAACGTCACAACATAACTGGGTGATTATAAAGGTGCTCTACAGGTGTCTCCGAAGGTACTTGTTGGGTTGGCGCATTTTGAGATTAGGATTTGTCACTCCGATTGTCGGAGAGGTATCTCTGGGCCCACTCACTAATGCACATCACTATAAGCCTTTCAAGCATTGTAACTAATGATTTAGTTGCGGTATGATGTATTATGGAATGAGTAAAGAGACTTGCTGGTAACGAGATTGAACTAGGTATTGAGATACCGACGATCGAATCTCGGGCAAGTAACATACCGATGACAAAGGGAACAATGTATGTTGTTATGCGGTTTGACCGATAAAGATCTTCGTAGAATATGTAGGAGCCAATATGAGCATCCAGGTTCCGCTATTGGTTATTGGCCGGAGACATGTCTCGGTCATGTATACATAGTTCTCGAACCCGTAGGGTCCGCACGCTTAAAGTTTCGATGACGATTTGTATTATGAGTTTATGTGTTTTGATGTACCGAATGTAGTTAGGAGTACCGGATGAGATCTGGGACATGACGAGGAGTCTCGAAATGGTTGAGACGTAAAGATCGATATGTTAGACGACTATATTCGGACATTGGAAAGGTTCCGAGTGGTTCGGGTATTTTCGGAGTACCGGGGAGTTACGGTAATACGGGGGAAGAAGTATATGGTCCTTATTGGGCTTTAGGGGAGAGAGAGAGGCAGGCCGCGCACCCCCCAATGACTAGTCCGAATTGGACTAGGGGGAGGGGCGGCGCCCCCTCCTTTCTTCTCTTCTCTCTTCCCCTTCCTTGTCTCCTACTCCTACTACTTGGAAGGGGAGGAATCCTACTCCCGGTGGGAGTAGGACTCCTCCAGGGCGCGCCAAAGGGGCCGGCCCTCTCCCCCCTCCACTCCTTTATATACGTGGCCATGGGGCACCCCATAGAGACACAAGTTGATATGTTGATCTATTACAGCCGTGTGCGGTGCCCCCCTCCACCATATTCCACCTCGGTCATATCGTAGCAGTGCTTAGGCGAAGCCCTGCATCGGTAGCAACATCATCACCGTCATCACGCCGTCGTGCTGACGAAACTCTCCCGTGAAGCTCTGCTGGATCAGAGTTCACGGGACGTCATCGAGCTGAATGTGTGCTGAACTCGGAGGTGCCGTACATTCGGTACTTGGATCGGGCGGATTGTGAAGACGTACGACTACATCAACTGCGTTGTGCTAACGCTTCCGCTTTCGATCTATGAGGGTACGTAGACAACACTCTCCCCTCTCGTTGCTATGCATCACCATGATCCTATTTGTGCATAGGATTTTTTTTGAAATTACTACGTTTCCCAACAACCTTCAGATCAAGATCATAGAATTTGGCTCCACAATCCTCTCCAGGCTCTCCTGATTCTGAGTCAGGGTGGCCAAGCCCTTCTCAATCCTTAGTGTAGCTTGAATCAGATAGCCTAACTGATCTTGTTTGCTCTTCAGGAAGACTCGAGATGCCTCTTCAACACTTGGCATCTGGGCAGCTTTCTCAGCCTTTTCCTTGGCTCTCTTCTCCTGGACTTGAGCTGATGATGGTTCCTCATTCATTACAACAGTGTTGTCTTCAAATTCAGGATATAGAGGTAGATGCTCCTTGTCCAGCAAATAAGTCCCTGTGCCCATCTTAGAATTGATGTGCTCCTGAATATGTGGAGCATATCCACAACTCCTCTTTTGTTCAGCGGCAGTCCTCTTGATCGTTTCGACAATCAAACTCATAACTTTGAACTTTTGGGGAACATAAAAAATTTGTAGCATGTTGATGGAGTGTCCTCGGATCATCTTGTGATCTCCCGACTTGGGTAGCAATGTGTTCCTTAAGATCCAGTTGATCGTAGGCAGACCAGACAACAAGAAATGCACAGATCCAAGCTTGTGAGTTTCCAAAGCCTTATCAGGGATCTCCTTGTACATGTTTGCCATTGAGTTTTGATCTTTCTTCTTGGTGGCATACACATCCAAGTCATCTTCATGTTCTTTGGGGGCATTGATTAGCTTGGCCCATTCTTCAACTGTGGACTGGTACCTGGTACCCTCAGAGATTCAAACTATCCTTCCATCTGGATAGAAGTGGGCAGTGGAGTAGAACTGCATGATCAATTCATCATTCCACTTGGTGAGCTTTTGTCCAACGAATTCATCAAGTCCACATGCCTTAAAGTTGTCATACACTCCAGGGAAGTGATCTTCATTTTCCCGGATGAACTCCCAATCTACCCATTTCATGGCACACACTATGGGCTTTTGTCAAGCAAAATTGTCTCATAGAAATCTTGTTGTTCCTTTGTATGGAACCTGTAGTCAACTGCAGTCCTCCTCCTAACAACATAGGGATCAGACTGTCTCCATAATCTCAATCCTGCATCTTTCTTGATGTGCATGTCCTTAGCGACTGGATGAGCATCATTGTGGTCAGGAATTTTGGGCTTTAACTTCCTCAAAACATGATAATCATCTTCCTCTTCTCCAGCTTTAGGCACTGGGGCCTTGTTCTTCTCCTCAGTAGTATACTCCTGGTGTTCCTCTTGGGCTTTGGGGGTTTCTGAGCAGTAGCCTTGCGAGCAGATTTGGGCTTAGATGGAGCAGCCCCTGACTTGATTGCATCTCCCGTAAGCTTCTGAGCCTTAGGAGCTGGTGCAACATCCTCTTCCTCCTCCTCTTCTTCTGGATCTCTCATAATGGAGGATCTTCCAAGCACTCTGGCAGTGGTCTTCTTGACCCTTTCCTTCCTTTTCTTTCCTTCTCCAACAACCTCTTCAATTGGCTTGGAGGTTTCAACAGTTGAGGCTCTCACCTTTAAGGTTGGCACCATCTTGGCAGGGGCCTTCTTGTGCAAGCCAGGCTTAGTTGATGCAACCATGCCATACTCCTTCTTCAACACTTTCTTCTTGGAGCTGACTTCCTCCTCAACAGCCACATAGTCCTCATCTTTAGAGTCTACGGTTTTCTTCTTCCTTGTCCTTGTGGCTCCCTTGGGCAAGTTGCTTGGTGTGCTCCTGCTGCCATCATCAGAAGTGCTGGAGGGACTAGTTCCCTCACTCAATTGTACATGTTCCTCTGACTTGTTATGGCTATTGCTCTGGTCAGACATTTCTGCAAACTTACTGACAGTAGACCCTGTCAATAGATATGTATGAGGTAGAGTGGATGAGCATCACAAAGTGCAGAGTTTTTGCAAAAAGAATGACTTAAAAAACTTAGTTTTAGTTCTTCACAGAAAGCATTTCGGAGCTACCGATTTGTAAACTCGGTGATACGAAGCAGCTTTTGGAACCTAAACTAGTGAACTTGGTCAAACCGAGTCACTGTTCGGTGGCACCGAGACTGCTAGGGTTTCACAAAGAATCGAACTCAGTCACACCGATTTGCAGTTTTCGGTCAGACCAAAAGTGCAACTGCAATGGCCTAAGCCAAGTCAGTGAGACCGATTTCTACAATTCGGTCGGTCCGAGATGAGTCCGGCGGAGACCTAACCCTAAATTTTCAAATCAAGCCTAACCTAAGGGATGTTTTTAGTGGATAGATTGATTGCATACATGGTCATGATCATGGCAAAGTAATGTGCTATGAATCGGAGTTAAAGGAATATCACAAAAGATCGAACTCATACCCTAATTCGGCGGAGTTCGCTACGGCGGCAACAGAGGGGCAGAAATCCATTGACGACGATGGAAACCAACGGTGGGAGGTCGCTGGCGGCGAGAGGACGATCCGAAGACCCGAGGCGGCAGAGCAGGACACACGCGGGATGAGAGGTTTTGAAGAGTTTTCCAAAATATCACCCGTGGGTATATATATCCCGACCCTGTCGGTGTGACCGAGTGGAACAACTTGGTGGTACCGAGATGCAGAACTGCAAGCGGTTACTGCAACTTGGTGTGACCGAAAAGTTCTTGTCGGTTGCATCGAGATTGAAAACCTAGATCAAATTAGTGATCTCGGTGTGACCAAAGTGGATGACTCGGTCATACCGAAATGCACAAAGAGGTTTTGGAAGTTTAAGCCTATGACGAATCGGGGACTCCAAGTGCTCCTCACACAGAGTGGTTCGAATCTGATTTGATCAAACTTTGTGATGTAGCATGAATAGAGTTTGAGACGAGAAAAGCATAGATAGCTAGAGGGAGTTCTTAGGCATTCTTGTCCATCCATTTGGCAAAAGAGAAAAAGACAAATAATCAAAGCAACAAATGGATGTCCTCGAATGAGTAAAATATGCATCCAACATGCTCACACAATAAAATTACAAATGAAATATGTGACAAAGCATGCACAATCACTCTAGCATCTATCAAGCAATTTGGTGATGACTAGGTCATCTATATATGAGTATATTGACTTAGGAGTCAAATGAGAACATTTGATCACAAGTCATACTCATCGTTTAAGCACAAGTGGGGTTGCCACTTTTACATAAAGCATTGTTGTGCTCACATCATTAGAGTTGCTTTAGCTCAATTGATTAGAGTAAAGCTCCCCCTAGATGTGATATCCCCCCTAAGAGGGATGAACTGACCTTGGGTTTTTGTCGATGATGACTTCATGTAGGTGTTGAAGATGTAGATGCTCAATGTTGATGTAGATCATTCGGAGCAATCTTTTGGAGCGAGTTGCACTTTCAATACCTACACGGGTTAGTCCCACAAGGAACAAACAAGGATATCCATAGACATAGAGTGAAGTTCACATTGGATGATGTCCATGAAAGCATTAGGTTACCTTGTCCCTTGTCTTACCGCAAGAGGGTTTGTGACTCCTTGAACTAGTGCAAGATGTGGAATTTGTTTGCACTTGTCCTTACCAAAATGATATGAGTGAAGCATGTTGGCGGAGTCACCCTCAAGAGCTCTCTAGTTCTTTATCTCAGGGATCCACACCGTCTTGATGGGAATCCTTGGAGTTGTAGTCATACTTGATGAAGTGGAACTTGATGTAGTCTTGGGAACCCACTTGACCAAGGCCTTAAGTGCTTCTTCAAATGCATCAATTTCCTCTTGAAGCTTGTCCTTGCCTTTTAATTTGTGGTCTTGTGGTGGAAGATCATATTGAGCTTGTGTTCCTTGGAAAGAAGTAGGATCATACTTCTCTTGTTGAGGAACGAACTTTGTCTTGGGGTATTGATCTTCTTCCCACTCAACACCATTTGCATTGAACTTTCATTCAAAACCAACACCTTGATTCTTCCGGTGTCTTCCTTGCTTGCGTACAATTTCCTCAAATTGCTTACTTCCGGCAAGGCTCTTGTAAGCACCTTTCTCTATAATTCCCTTCAATAAGCTATTTTCTTGCTCAAGTGTAACTTGGCTAAGAGAATCATTAGTGGAATCAAGAGAACTACGTACTAGAAGCAACAACATTGGATTTAGCATGATTATTGTTACTACTAGAAGAAGAATCTTTCTTGTTCTTGTTGCTAGATTTAACTTGTGGAATGTAAGTAGACAAGAGTAAATGCTTGGCAATGTAAGAAGAACTTTTCTTGCAAAGATCATCATTGATTTCTTTTAAGAACTCATGCTCTTGCTCAAGGTTGAGCTTTTCAAAACGTAGCTTCTCATGAGTCTTTAAAAGTTCTCTATGATCTTCCAAGGTAGTTTCATGAGCTAACTTAAGAGTTTTTTGTTCTTTAGTTAGACTCTCAATCTCCTTCTTATCGTTGTCATTCGTTTTATCTTGATTAGCATGATTAATAGAAAGTTCATAGTTTTCATAACTAGAGTTGTCAACAAGTAAATCATCATCACCTAGCAAATCATCTTCATCACTATTGAAATCAACATACTCGGGGTGTGATACCTTTGGGCCTTTAGCCATGAAGCATCTTCCAATTCCTTCATTTGGTGACTCAAATATGTCGTAGGAGTTGGTTGACACAAGTGCTAGACCGGCAACACCTTCATCTTGAGTATATTCGGAGTCGGAGTGATAACTTCTCTCGGAGTGATCGTTGGAGTCGGAGCCGGATACCCACTCACCAACATGAGCTTGATGTATTTGTTTTGTGTAGCTCTTTGATGTCTTGACCTTCCTTTCCAAATCCTTGCTTCTCCGTGATGTTCTTCGTTCATAACGGTCATCTCCACTCCTTCTCTCTCTTGGTGGTGATTCTTCTCTTCTACTTCTTATTTTGTAGGGAGAATCTTCTCTTCTTTTGCAGGGAGCCGTACACTCATTGGAACAGTGTCCGGGTCTTCAACAATTGTAGCAATTGCGCTCACGACTAGAAGATCTTTTTTCATTGTAGGACCTTGTCTTGGAACTTCTTTCCTTGCTTCTACTCTTGTAAAACTTGTTGAAGTTCTTCACCATTAGGCTCAATTCTTCGTTGAAGGTTTGTTTCTCACTTGATGATGTGGGAGCATGATGTCTACTACACAACCTTCTTCTTGTAGACGTTGTTGGGCCTCCAAGTGCAGAGGTTTGTAGGACAGTAGCAAATTTCCCTCAAGTGGATGACCTAAGGTTTATCAATCGGTAGGAGGCATAGGATAAAGATGGTCTCTCTCAAGAAACCCTTCAACCAAATAACAAAGAGTATCTTGTGTCCCCAACACACCCAATACAATGGTAAATTGTATAGGTGCACTAGTTCGGCGAAGAGATGGTGATACAAGTGGTATATGGATGGTAGATAAAGGTTTTTGTAATCTGAAAATATAAAAACAGCAAGGTAACTAATGATAAAAGTGAGCACAAACGGTATTGCAATGCGTTGAAACAAGGCCTAGGGTTCATACTTTCAATAGTGCAAGTCCTCTCAACAATAATAACATAATAGGACCACATAACTATCCCTCAACATGCAACAAAGAGTCACTCCAAAGTCACTAATAGTAGAGAACAAACGAAGAGATTATGGCAGGGTACGAAACCACCTCAAAGTTATTCTTTCCAATCAATCCGTTGGGCTATTCCTATAAGTGTCACAAACAACCCTAGAGTTTGTACTAGAATAACAACTTAAGACACAAATCAACCAAAACCCTAATGTCACCTAGATACTCCAATGTCACCTCAAGTATCCGTGGGTATGATTATACGATATGCATCACACAATCTCAGATTCATCTATTCAACCAGCACATAGAACCTCAAAGAGTGCCCCAAAGTTCCTACCGGAGAATCACGACGAAAACGTGTGCCAACCACTATACATAGGTTCATGGGTGGAACCCGCAAGTTGATCACCAAAACATACATCAAGTGAATCACGTGGTATCCCATTGTCACCACAGATACACACGATAAGACATACGTCAAGTGTTCTCAAATCTTTAAAGACTCAATCCGATAAGATAACTTCAAAGGGAAAACTCAATCCATTACAAGAGAGTAGAGGGGGGAGAAAACATCATAGGATCCAAATATAATAGCAAAGCTCGCGATACATCAAGATCGTACCACCTGAAGAACACGAGAGAGAGAGATCAAACACATAACTACTGGTACATACCCTCAGCCCCGAGGGAGAACTACTCCCTCCTCGTTATGGAGAGCACCGGGATGATGAAGATGGCCACCGGAGAGGGATTGCCCCCTCCGGCAGGGTGCCGGAATGGGTCAAGATTGGTTTTCGGTGGCTACGGAGGCTTCTGGCGGCAGAACTCCCGATCTATTATGCTCCCCAATCGTTTTAGGGTATATGGATATATATAGGTAGAAGAAATACGTCAGGGGAGCCACGAGGGGCCCACGAGGGTGGAGGGCGCGCCCAGGGAGGTGGGCGCCCCCCTTGCCTCGTGGCTTCCTCATTGCTTCCCTTACGTGGACTCCAAGTCTCCCGGGTTGCTTTCCTTCCAAAAATAAGTTTCATGAAGTTTCACGTCAATTGGACTCCGTTTGATTTTCCTTTTCTGCGATACTCTAAAACAAGGAAAAAACAGAAACTGGCACTGGGCTCTAGGTCAATAGGTTAGTCCCAAAAATAATATAAAAGTGTATAATAAAGCCCATAAACATCCAAAATAGATAATATAATATCATGGAACAATCAAAAATTATAGATACGTTGGAGACGTATCAGAGCATCACATGAGGCTTTGTAAGCACCACTTGACTTGTTGTGAGGCTCTTCCTTATCCTTGAGTGACATCTCATGAGCAACAATCCTTCCGATGACTTCTGTTCGCTTGAGATCTTAGTAATTTGGCATCATTTGGATCAATGTGCACACGGTATCATATTTTCCATCCAAGGCTCTTATGATCTTCTTGATGATGAATCTATTGGTCATCTCTTCACTTCCTAAGCTGTCAATCTCATTTGTGATGAGAGCAAGCCTGGAGTACATTTCAGCGACACCTTCACAATCCTTCATTTTGAACTTGTCAAGTTGACTTTGAAGCACATCCAATTTGGATTCCTTGACGGAGTCGGTACCTTCGTGCATATCAATCAAAGTATCCAAAATTTCCTTTGCATTCTCAAGATGGCTGATTTTGTTGAATTCTTCGGGGCACAATCCGTTGAAGAGAATATCACAAGCTTGAGCATTGTATTGCAGCATTTTCAACTCTTCCGCGCTAGCTTCACGGTTCGGTTCTCTCCCATCAAATAATTCACCTTGCAAGCCAATACACACAATATCCCAAACGGCGGGGTTATGTCCAAGAATATGCATTTTCATCTTATGCTTCCAACTAGCAAAATTAGTACCATCAAAGTAAGGACCTCTACGGTGGTAATTTCCCTCACTAGACGCCATACTCTCCTAGCTTGAGAAACCAATGCTATGATCACCAAAAGCTATGGAAATCAAGGCAAATGGAGACCAAAGCTCTGATACCACCTGTAGGATCGAAAGTATGTATAGAGGGGGGTGATTAGACTACTTGACCAAATAAATATCTAGCCTTTTCCCAATTTTAAGTCTTGGCAGATTTTAGCAACTTAGCACAAACAAGTAATCAACCTACACATGCAATTCTAAGAGTATAGCAGCGGAATGTAAAACAATTGCATATGAGGGTAAAGGGAGGAGTTTGGAGGGAGCAAACACAATGTAGACACGGAGATTTTTGGCATGGTTCCGATAGGTGGTGCTACCGTACACCCACATTGATGGAGACTTCAACCCACGAAGCGTAACGGTTGCGCGAGTTTACGGAGGGCTCCACCCACGAAGGGTCCACGAAGAAGCAACCTTGTCTATCCCACCATGGCCATCGCCCACGAAGGACTTGCCTCGCTAGGGTAGATCTTCACAAAGTAGGCGATCTCCTTGCCCATACAAACTCCTTGGTTCAACTCCACAATCTTGACGGAGGCTCCCAAGTGATACCTAACCAATCTAGGAGACACCACTCTCCAAAAGGTAATAGATGGTGTGTTGATGATGAACTCCTTGCTCTTGTGCTTCAAATGATAGTCTCCTCAACACTCAACTCTCTCTCATAGGATTCGATTTGGTAGAAAGATGATTTGAGTGGAAAGCAACTTGAGGAAGGCTAGAGATCAAGATTTATGTGGTTGGAATGGAATATCTTGACCTCAACACAAGTGTAGGTGGTTCTCTCTCAGAAAATGTGTGTTGGAAGTGTAGGCATATTCTGGTGGCTCTCTCCACGAATGAAGAGTGGGTGGAGGGGTATAAATAGCCTCCACACAAAATCTAACCGTTACACACAAATCACCAAACTCGGTGGGACCGAATCATACAACTCGGTTAGACCGATTTAGTTCATAATGTGACCATTAGGGTTTTTGGTGGGACCGACATGTCAACTCGGTGGGACCGATTCCATTAGGGTTAGGGCATAACGTAATCTCGGTGAGACCGATTACACAAACTTGGTGGGACCGATTTTGGTAATAGGTAACCAGAGAGTTGGTCAGGCAAACTCGGCGCGACCGATTCGCTCATCTCGGTTAGACCGAAACGTTACGAAGGGGAAATAGAGAGTTCGCATTGCAATCTCGGTGGGACCGATCGCTCATTTCGGTTGGACCGAAACATTATGAAGGAAAACAGCGAGTTTGCAATCCCTTCTCGGTGAGACTGAGATCCCTATCGGTGAGACCGAATTGATTAGGGTTTATGGCATTGCTTATGTCAAATGAACTCGGTGGCGCCGGATAGGAAATTTCGGTGGGGCCGAGTTTGACTTTTGGTTTGGGACATATGTGGATATGAGAAAGTAGTTGAGGGTTTTTGGAGCATATCACTAAGCATTTTGAGCAAGTAACTCATTAAGCAACACCTCACCCCTTTTAATAGTATTGGATTTTCCTATGGACTCAATGTGATCTTGGATCACTAAAAGTAAAATGTAGAGTCTTGTGCTTTGAGCTTGAGCCAATCTTTGTCCTTAGCATTTTGAGGGGTCCACTTTATAATCCATGCCATGCCAATCATTGAGCTTTCCTGAAATATTTATCTTCAAATAGCATTAGCTCAATGAGCTATATGTTGTTAAGAATTACCAAAACCACCCAGGGATAGTTGCACATTCATGGAGCCACCGAGTGGATTCATCCGATCTCACCGAAACACCTAACGTACGGATCTTTTACATTGGTCGGTCTCAGCGAGATTTACTTTTGGTGTCACTGAGTTGTGCATAAAGTTTGCAACGGCTAGATCTTTAGTGTTGTGTATATATACCCCACCCACACCATCTATGGAGTCATCTAGCAACGAGGGAGAGAGGAGTGCATCTACATACCCTTGTAGATCGCGTGCGGAAGCGTTCAAGAGAACAGGGTTGATGGAGTCGTACTCGACGTGATCCAAATCACCGATGACCAAGTGTCGAACGGACAGCACCTCCGCGTTCAACACACGTACGGTTGGGAGACGTCTCCTCCTTCTTGATCCAGCAAGGGGGAAGGAGAGGTTGATGAAGATCCAGTAGCACGACGGCGTGGTGGTGGATGCAGTAGGATCCCGGCAGGGCTTCGCCAAGCGCAAGCGGGGAGGAGAGGTGTTACGGAGGGAGAGGGAGGCACCAAGAGCAAGGGGTTCCAGCTGCCCTCCCTCCCCCCTCTTTATATAGGGGCCTTGGGGGGGGCGTTGGCCCTAGGAGATGGATCTCCAAGGGGGGCGGCGGCCAAGGGGTGGCTTCCCCCCAAGCAAAGTGGGGGGCGCCCCCACCCCTAGGGTTTCCCAACCCTAGGCGCAGGGGAGGCCCAAGGGGGGCGCACCATCCCACTAGGGGCTGGTTCCCTTCCCAATTCAGCCCATGGGGCCCTCCGGGATGGGTGGCCCCACCCGGTGGACCCCCGGGACCCTTCCGGTGGTCCTGGTACAATACCGGTGACCCCCGAAACCTTCCCGATGGCCGAAACTGGACTTCCTATATATAAATCTTTACCTCTGGACCATTCCGGAACTCCTAGTGACGTCCGGGATCTCATCCGGGACTCCGAACAACTTTCGGGTTACTGCATACTAATATCTCTACAACCCTAGCGTCACCGAACCTTAAGTGTGTAGACCCTACGGGTTCGGGAGACATGCAGACATGACTGAGACCCCTCTCCGGTCAATAACCAACAGCGGGATCTGGATGCCCATGTTGGCTCCCACATGCTCCACGATGATCTCATCGGATGAACCACGATGTCGAGGATTCAATCAATCCGTATACAATTCCCTTTGTCAATCGGTATGTTACTTGCCCGAGACTCGATCGTTGGTATCCCAATACCTCGTTCAATCTCGTTACCAGCAAGTCACTTTACTCGTACCGTAATGCATGATCCCGTGATCAACCACTTGGTCACATTGAGCTCATTATGATGATGCATTACCGAGTGGGCCCAAAGATACCTCTCCATCATACGGAGTGACAAATCCCAGTCTCGATTCGTGCCAACCCAACAGATACTTTTGGAGATACCTGTAGTGTACCTTTATAGTCACCCAGTTACGTTGTGACGTTTGGCACACCCAAGGCACTCCTACGGTATCCGGGAGTTGCACAATCTCATGGTCTAAGGAAATGATACTTGACATTCGGAAAAGCTACAGCAAACGAACTACACGATCTTTGAGCTATGCTTAGGATTGGGTCTTGTCCATCACATCATTCTCCTAATGATGTGATCCCGTTATCAATGACATCCAATGTCCATAGTCAGGAAACCATGACTATCTATTGATCAACGAGCTAGTCAACTAGAGGCTCACTAGGGACATGTTGTGGTCTATGTATTCACACATGTATTACGATTTCCGGATAACACAATTATAGCATGAACAATAGACAATTATCATGAACAAAGAAATATAATAATAACCATTTTGTTATTGCCTCTAGGGCATATTTCCAACACTACTCCTAGAGAGAGCAACCAAGACAGCAACCAAGACGAATCTACACTTCCCATAACCATTTTCTGAGAGAGAACCACCTACACTTGTGTTGAGATCAAGGCATTCCACTCCAACCATTTGATCCTTGATTTATAGCTCCCTCAAGTTGATTTCCACTTAAATTCTTCTCCCAATTTGCCTTTCTCAATTTGTGATGGTCTAACAAGAATGCTCTGAAATTTCTATTGGGGTTCAATCAAGGGTCAACAGAAAGCGGATTGGCGAGCATGGGAGCACTTGCTTCAACCGGAGAACAAAGGTGGTGCGGCTTTCCGGGACTATAGGTTGCTTAACCAGGCTCTCCTAGCATGTCAAACATGGGTACTCGTTATTGAGCTGGATAGTTTGTGTGCACGAGTTCTCAAAGCTTGGTATTATCCTTACGGTGACCTTGAGGAGACTATTTTTTGCGCGCACATGGGGGGGATGCAACATCATCTTGGCAATCGTCCACTTAAGGATTGTACGACTCGTCTGGACGGTTGGATAATGGTGCTAGTATCCGTATGTCATGACAACTGGTTACCCCGGTGAAAGCACATTTGCTCCCTCGGTGGTTTTGACAATTCATGTCAACATACATGTTGTTGGACTAACATTTCCATCCAAAATATTTCAGGAAGAGTTCAACCTAGGCTTGTAGATGGATGGAGATGTGGACCCCTCAAGCCACTAAGGACAAGCATTGGCAAAATATTCAAGACTCTAAATTCTCGATTATGTGATCGGAGATCACATTGAGTTCATAAGAAAGCCAATACTATTAAAAGGGGGTGAGGTTTTGATCACGAGTCATTCTGCTCAAGTGATTGAAGATATTGATCCAAAAACCCTCAACCACTTTCTCACATTCTCCGTCCCACCGAAAGATATTCATCTGGACCCACTAAGATACACTAGACAAAGCCATAACCTAAACCCTAGAAACTTGGTTCCACCGAGATGGCATTTGGTCCCACCGAAGTGCACTGGCAAACTTTCTGTACCCAATCGAGTTCATTTCAGAATTACCAAGTGAAACCAATCGGAATTACCGAAACGATGCAAGTGCTTAGGTCATCACATATCAAAGCCACCGAGTGGATTCATGTGGTCTCACCAAAATGTCTAACGTACAAATCTTTTACACTGGTCGGTCTCACAGAGATTTACTTTTTGGTGTGACCGAGTTGCGCATAAATTTTGTAATGGCTAGATCTTTAGTGGTGGCTATATATACCCCACCCATACCACCTACTCCCAAATAGAGCAACCAAGACAAAACTACACTCCCCACATCCATTTTCTGAGAGAGAACCATCTACATCTGTGTTGAGATCAAGGCATTCCACTCCAACCATTTGATCCTTGATTTCTAGCCCCCTCAAGTTGCTTTCCACTTAAATTCTTCTCCCGCCTCCATGCCAAATCTGTGAGATAGTGATTGAGTGTTGAGGAGACTAACTTTTGAAGCACAAGAGCAAGGAGTTCATCAGCGACAAAAACAACATTTGTTACCTTTTGGAGAGTGGTGTCTCCTACATTGGTTAGGTGTCACTTGGGAGCCTCCAAAGCTTGTGGGGTTGAACCAAGGAGTTTGTAAGGGCAAGGAGATCGCCTACTTCGTGAAGATCTACCTCGAGTGAGGCTAGTCCTTTATGGGCGTAAGTCATGATGGCATGGACAAGGTTTCTTGTTCGTGGACCCTTCGTGGGTGGTTGCATACTTGGATAAATAGACATAAGAGAGGTTTGGAGCTGTCGAAACCCTATCCATTTTGTATTTTGTTGAACCATAGGACAACTTTATCCTCTATGTCGCTGTCAGTATGGAGGACAATGCCTGAAGCCCAGATACTACCGGTGTTGGATGAGGTTAGAAATATTGGGAAGGAATGGTGAAAGAATATGCGGTGCCCCCATGTTTGGTTTTGGTTATTGATGACAATCTCTATGGACTAATGGTTGCCTTGAGCTATATTTGAAGGGTTTGTCCATAGGATTTTCCTATAGCCATTGTGCTGGTTTCAAGGAGTTTATGAGATGACCAAGGTGCTATTCAAGGAATTATCCAAAGATTGGTCATGTAGAAGACATGATACAAGGTTGATAAAGACTAAGCCAAAGAGTGAATCAAGTTGATCAACACCCAAAGCATACAAGGTGTACCGAGAGGGATCAAGTTATCCCATGGTATGGTAAGCATTGTCCATTACGCTTTCTGTACTAACCCATGGTCTACGTGAGAGTTCTATGTGCACTACAAAAAAAGACACTTCCGTGATGATACGTGTTTGTCACAGTAGGTCACGTTTTCTGTCATGCATGTACACACATGACGATTTTATGACAGAATCAAGATAGTCATACATGTGCTATCGTAGAAGTGTTCCATGACATTACCAAGATTATCATCATGGAAGTGTTCACTTCCATGACGACAAATGCCGCGTCATGGAAGTGCTTTCGTCAAGGGTGACCGACACGTGGCATCCACCGTAACGGGTCGCCGTTAAGCTATCGGGTCCGGTTTTGGATCCGATAACCCGCTAACAGCCCGGATCAATGAGGATTTTCCACGTGTAAAATTATCATTGGCCAGAGGAAACACGTGTTGGCTCACCGTTGGGACAGATGTCATCCATTCATTGGACAGGAGGCGCCTATGATACGATGACACGTGGACCAGCCCAATAGTGGCCCATTCAGGTTAAAAGGCCGGGCCTATCAAAATAAGCAGGCCAGCCCATTAGCGGCCTACTTGAGTCAGGCCCATTTACAAGCACGACCCATACAAGTTACACAGAATCGGCCCATCAAAGGCCCATTCCGCATTTGACAATTTCCAGCCCATTGTCAGTTTTAGCCCGTTAATGGCCCGCTACATCTTTGGGCCCAATTGCGGCCTGAGCTTCTTTCGGCCTGTTAGCAGCCCATCGTCGGTTCCATCCCGTTAATGGCCCGCAACGTCTTTCGGCCTTTTCTCGGCCCATTCTACAGTTGGGCCAAATCTAGCCCGTCGTGACATTAGGCGTGTAAATGGCCCATTCGGTAAATGGGCCAACTCCTAGCCCATTTTGTCTCTCGGCCTGCTAACGGCCCGCACAACAGTTGGGCCTTTGACTTTAGGTCCATTAGGGGCCCATGTTCCATAGGGCATCATTCCAGCCCTGCGCGACTTTCGGCCTGTTAAAAGCCTAGTTTGCAAATTGGGCCTCCTCTGCCCCATAACACTTTCGGCCTCTTACTGGCACGTAAAGTAAAAGGGTCGAGACAAAATTGACATCTATTTCCGCCTGCTAGAGGCCCGCGGGCCATTTTCATTTATACGGCCCTATCGAGCTTTTGGTTTGTTAACGGCCTGCTAAGAGCCGTTGTTACGGTGGGCCACATCATTTGGGATCCACTTAATATTATTTTGACCAGCCCAATTAAGGCCTGCTTTGACTACACATGTTTGTTCATTTGTATGGCATCCAGGAAATGTTTGGGCGTGTGGGCCCCCGTTTCAACGATATAGCATATTCAAGAATTATCCTACTGTATACTATCGCCTCTAAAAACATACACAATACAATAAAAAGACTAAGGCATAGATACGTACAATAATCCTACATTATACAATAAAGAAATTACAGCCGAATATATCCATTGGGAATTATAGTTCGGCACCAGTGATAATAAAGCGTACACAAACAGCAAATTACATACACTGGACAAATAAAGCTCATACATCATGGACACGCATCAATAGAACTTACCATTTGAACTATAATCTCTTCAGAAAATAGGATTGGTCGGATTTAGATAGCACAAATTTCAGTCTGCAAAATCTACAATTACTTTGTGGTTACCTCAGTGTCTTGTTTCATTTTTTGACTCCTGCATCTAATACCTGCATGTCTAGTCTCAACTTGTTGATTGTACGTTGAGAATCATGTACACGTTGTCTTGCCACCTCTAGTTGATACTCGAGAACATCAGCACATTCCAATTCCAATCCATAATCATTCGGTAATGGCCATGCCGCACTACTCGCAAATCTTTGTGTTGATGTCACTTCATCCTGAAATGTTTCTATAAGTACACATGACTAGGGAAAAGATATAGTTACAACAGTGAAGCGAGCAAGACAGACTATTTTGTACATGGCAAAGCATGTGATATTTTAAAAATTATAAAAATGGTAGTTTGTGCAGCTTGCATACAGAAATCTCTCTTAGCTCACCAGAGAGCATGATGTTGGGGCCAAATCCAAAACACAGACAGGTTACAAATTTAGACAATACATTGCGTATAAGTAAGCAAGCAGTTGACCATTATGTAGCTCAATTAAAGTCTTAGGCAGCATAATGAACAACAGAGGGATTCATACAAACCTACTACAACAAGCAAAGCTATGCAATCATTAGCCTAGTATAAACTAGATTGTGAGCCTCATGCAGTAATAGTTGGTTAGTAGACTTCAAAGCTCCAGGCACACTTCGCCAGAGTAATTAAATGGTAAGGCCTTTAATTATGTCAACTAATAGTTATACAAGTACCCAACATCAGACATCATTGTTTGTGCATCTCATTAACTGAGGAAAAATAAAGCAATTAAAAATAGAAAATTAACTATGCTTGAAACAAACAAGGAATTAAACTATTGAGTTGGATACAGTGACTTACCTTAACTGTTTGAACAGGCTCAGCACTGCTCCTACTTCTCTTGCAACACTCCTTCCTAACATCTTGTACTTGTAAATCCTCAATCTTATCTTCATTGCACCCCCTCTGCAAGGTGACACAAACTAGTTACTCGTCTCCTTGGAAGATAATTATGCATACTTTTCAGTCTGTGAACAACACAAAAGGATGAGATTATAACAAAACAACACCACATAATGAAACATGCCACATCTCTTGCACTTGCACACAATGAAATGAACATTTACTATGTGTGCACTATGTAAAAACTAGGCATACCTTCGAACTAGATCTCCAGGTACTCTTGGAGAGCCTACTTTAGTGTACAACCAAACCTTTATGTCACCTACGAGCTAGACAAGCCCCCACTACAGCAGCTCATAGTGTTCAACTCGTTCACAAGCTATGTTAGAGTGTTAGGTCAAGAATAACAAGTAATCAAAGCAAATAGTTCTGGTATGGCTGGCTGATGCAAACAAGCAATTGAACAGATGTATCAAGAAAAGAAGCAAAGAAGGAGGCTTAAAGACCATCACTTGACTGACCATATTTAAGGGGCATTTAAACATCATGTGCAACGTATGAACTAACATAAACATTGCATATTCCAGATTCTACAATAGAATGCACATGTATTAGGTTATGCCATGTATGATGATTCCTAAATGTACGCTATAGCAGGCAGGAGTGATTCATTATTGCACGCACAATTGAATTGCAGGTTAAGGGCCAATTCTATTCCGCCTTTTCAGAGCTTATTGTCAAAATAAGCCATAAAAGATGTAAAGAAGTCATTTTTGAGTTATGGGCTTGGGGAGTGGACGAAGCGTCTCCGGTGGGGAGTACGAATGATCTGCTGCAGATGCGCTGCGGTTGACAAGAGTACCGGCGAAGCAGATCCGACATTGTGGACAAGGCCGTCACTGAATGGGCTGTGGTACAGTGGTGGATGAGCAGTCTACTTGTTTCTAGTGGAGGCAGGAGAGGTAGATGCGGCCGCAGAAGCATATCCGGCGAGGTGGATGCCGCTGGGACTGAATGGGCTGTGGTACGCTGGTGGATGAGCAGTCTAGGGTTTCGAGAGGGGAGGGGAAGAAAGGCCGATGAAGTATGTACGACATGATGTAAGATGCTCTAGTGCTGTGGAGTTAGTCGTTTTTGTGGGAGGGGGAGAGGAAATGGGGGTGCCGTGTGGTGGGGGAACCGGAAGTTACCAAAGTAGCCCTGACCTATTATGTAGATGAGGGCGGTATTGTTACTGTTGTTCTCCATGCACCAAGGACAAAAGGGAATTTCGCATGCTAAAGACTAGGTGGCCAAAATTTTAGAAGGAGGCGGGAGATTTTGCCGCTGTAGGATCGAAAGTATGTATAGAGGGGGGGGGTGATTAGACTACTTGACAAAATAAAAATCTAGCCTTTTCCCAATTTTAGTTCTTGGCAGATTTTAGCTATCTTAGCACAAGTCAAGCAATCTCCACACAATTCAAGCAAGCATGCAAAAGAGTATATGAGCAGCGGAAAGTAAAGCATGCAACTTGCAAGAATGTAAAGGGAAGGGTTTGGAGGATTCAAACGCAATTGGAGACACGGATGTTTTTGTCGTGGTTCCGATAGGTGGTGCTATCGTACATCCACGTTGATGGAGACTTCAACCCACGGAGGGTAATGGTTGCGCGAGTCCACGGAGGGTTCCACCCACGAAGGGTCCAAGAAGAAGCAACCTTGTCTATTCCATCATGGCCGTCGCCCATGAAGGACTTGCCTCACTAGCGGTAGATCTTCATGAAGTAGGCGATCTCCTTGCCCTTACAAACTCCTTGGTTCAACTCCACAATCTTGTCGGAGGCTCCCAAGTGACACCTAGCCAATCTAGGAGACACCACTCTCCAAGAAGTAACAAATGGTGTGTTGATGATGAACTCCTTGCTCTTGTGCTTCAAATGATAGTCTCCCCAACACTCAACTCTCTCTCACAGGATTTGGATTTGGTGGAAATAAGATTTGAGTGGAAAGTAACTTGGGGAAGGCTAGAGATCAAGATTCATATGGTTGGAATGGAATATCTTGTCCTCAACACAAGTGTAGGTGGTTCTCTCTCAGAAAATGTGTATTGGAAGTGTAGGTATGTTCTGACGGCTCTCTCTCCATGAATGAAGAGTGGGTGGAGGGGTGTATATAGCCTCCACACAGAATCTAACCGTTACACACAATTTGCCAAACTCGGTGGGACCGAATGGTTAAACTCGGTCGGACCGATTCAGCAAACCTAGTGACCGTTAGGATTTTCGGTGGGACTGAGATGCAACTCGGTAGGACCGATATGGTTAGGGTTAGGGCATAATGTAATCTCGGTGTGACCGATTACACAAACTCGGTGGGACCGATTTTGGTAATAAGCTAACCAGAGAGTTGGTCAGGTAAACTCCGTGGGACCAATTTGCTCATCTCGGTGAGACCGAAATGTTACAAAAGGGAAACAGAGAGTTTACATTGCAATCTCGGTGGGACCGATCGCTCATCTCGGTAAGACCGAAACGTTACGAAGGGAAACAGAGAGATTACAATCCCATCTCGGTGAGACCGAGATCCCTATCGGTCAGACCGATTTGCCTAGGGTTTGTGGCAGTGGCTATGACATTTAAAACTCGGTGGCGCCGGATAGATAGAATCGGTGGGGCCGAGTTTGACTTTTGGTTTAGGTCATATGTGGATGTGGGAAGGTAGTTGAGGATTTTGGAGCATGTCACTAAGGAATTTGAGAAAGCAAGCCATTAAGCAACACCTCATCCCTCCTTGATAGTATTGGCTTTTCCTATAGACTCAATGTGATCTTGGATCAGTAAAATATAAAATGTAGAGTCTTGATCTTGAAGCTTGAGCCAAACTTTTTGTCCTTAGAATTTTGAGGGATCCACTTTCCTCATCCATGCCATGCCATTCATTGAGCTTTTCCTGAAATATTAATCTTGGAATAATGTTAGCTCAATGAGCTATATGTTGTTAGGAATTACCAAAACCACCCAGGGATAGTTGCACTTTCAGCCGCCCGCGGGATCGTTCGTATCCAGTTTCAACTAATTTTGGACCGTGCTAGTGGAAAGGTCATGCGAGACTGTGTACACGGGACACGCGTCAGTAGATAATAACTAGTGCGAACTACACCCCAGAAAAAAGACAATAACTCGGGATGATGTGTCGATAACTTGGACGTTCACACAGGCGCGACCAATCGTACGGGTGTAGAGGCACGTTCACAAAAAGGGATCAAACGCTCAGCCTATGTATTTCTCGTGTAAAGATAATTTAGTGCCATTGGTTATTTACTTTAAACATAATGCATTGACGTGTTAGTGTAGAGGCGCACAAAAAGAAATGGATATTGTAGTCCCACAAAACAAAGGGATATTGCAGTCCGCTACTTAAAAGTGTTACCTCATATGATTACATAGCCTCCATTTCATAAATTGCATACCCGTTGAATTCATATATGAATATTACATATATTACTTCATAATAGAACCTTAAATCATCCAAGACTAATGAATTTGAATCCAATAGTAAAAATGGTGCATGTACATGATAGTTACATTGGTTGTTTGAAGAAACATCACTGTAACTTTGGCATGCACAATTGAAAAGGTTTATTGAGATAGAAAAAAATGTGATATTTCAGTGTCCAATATTTATAGCGTTGAATCGATATTGTACCTTTGGCCATGATACGAAGTAGATATTGATTTATGTTCAAGCGATGCACGTCCACGATCGCTAAATAGTGATACATGAATGAATTGTGCAATCTCTCTCACACACATACATATCTCATTTCCCCGTGGGCATCAGAATCACACACGCGCACTTCGTGTATTTCTCTCCCTTCGTCAAGGTTAGAATTCATCTTTCTACCCTGTCCTACAAGTCTCTCACACAGAAACACACACGCTCTCTCTGTCGAACACGCCCACCCCTTTAATTCCGCCCACCCACAACCACTAATGTCTCAAAGGATAATTATGTCTCTCACACATATGCCTAAGGTTAACTCGAGTTTCGGAACCACATGAATACATACAATGGGATTCCAGTAGAGCACCTTTTGTTTTGAGATTTCTCTCTCTCTCTCACACACACACACACACTCACTCACACACACACACACACGTTCTTAGACATTGTTTATCGCTTCATTTTTTCGTCACTTGCATGCACACCGTTTGTTTATCTCCATGATGCTTTAAGTATGCCTCACACACATCCTATCTACCTATCCCTTAATATAGATATGTGTCACACAAACTCCTTCTCCCTACTAGCAAGATGCCCAAGCGTTGCACGAAACATCAAGATGCATTTGTATGAGTAGTTTATCTTGTGGGAGAAAAGGATGAAGATGGAATGCCTTATTTGCAAATGTGGAGAGGGGTGTGAGTATATTTTTGCAAAATTGCCATAGTTTCCTTCCTATCCGTCAGATATAAATCGGATGGCCTATATTGCAGGATGGCAGGAACACCATCATCACCAACTCAGTTTTTTTATAAGAGTAGAGATATGTAAGTGTCACTGCCCCCCACCCACCCACACACACACACTTCCCGACACCAAAGGAGTAGGGTGACACCTCAATCTTGATACTAATCCATCTACTGGCTTCTCTCTCAAACACACACACACATAGACACACTACCCGACACCGAAGGAGTAGGGTGGCACCTCGATCTTGATAGTAATCTATCTACTCCTCTTTCAAACACACACACACACACACTAGTTGTGCCTCTGTGCATACGACGCACACTCGATACGTCTTTCTCTCCCTCCCCCTCCCCACCCCACCCCAACCCAAACAATGACAGCAGAAGGGTGACAACTCGATCTAATCTTAATCTGTCAATTACTTTCTCTCTCAAACATTGTGTCTCTGTGCCTCGCTCAGACACACTCGATATGTCTTTTTCTCCGTAGCGCCCTCGATATGTAGACTTCTCGCGCGCGAACAGCTGTAGTGATGATGACGCTGAACCCAATGTGCTTTGTTTTTACCGGCCTCATGTGATAGTTTTCACCCTGTTTTCTGTTAATTAACAAGACAAACTTTTCTTTGTTACTACTAGTGAATCTGAAATAATTCGGGGCAAACATAAAATATATCACTTCAACCCAATTATCACACTAACTATTTTAAAATAAACTAGCTAGATGCCCGTGCATTGCACGGAACATCAAGATGCATTTGTATCAGTAGTTTATCTTGTGAGAGACTAGCAATATGCCCATGCGTTGCACGGAACATCAAGATGCATTTATATGAGTAGTTTATCTTGTGAGAGAAAAGGATGAACGAGGGAAGGCCTTATTTGCAAATGTGGAGAGGGGTGTGCGTATGTTTTTGCAAAATTGCCATAGTTTCCTTCCTATCCGTCAGATATAAATCGGATGGACCATATTGTAGGATGGCAGACACACCATCATCACCAACTCTGTTTTTATCTCTACTCCTATAAAAGACTCAGTTGGTGATGATGGTGTGTCTGCCGTTTGTCATTTCCGACCATCAGATCTCCATCTAACGACTATGATGTAAGTCGTGGCTTTTTGCAGCAAGACCCTGATGACGCACAAGTATATTGGGTCTATCGTAGTCCTTTCGATAAGTAAGAGTGTCGAACCCAACGTGGAGCAGAAGGAAATGATAAGTAGTTTTTAGTAAGGTATTGTCTGCAAGCACTGAAATTATCGGTAACAGATAGTTTTGTGATAAGGTAATTTGCAACGGGTAACAAGTAACAAAAGTAAATAAGGTGCAACAAGATGGCCCAATCCTTTTTGTAGCAAAGGACAAGCCTAGACAAACTCTTATATATAGGAAAAAGCTCCGAGGACACATGGGAATTATCATCAAGCTAGTTTTCATCATGCTCATATGATTCACGTTCGGTACTTTGATAATTTGATATGTGGGTGGACCGGTGCTTGGGTACTTCCCTTCCTTGGACAAGCATCCCACTTATGATTAACCCCTCTTGCAAGCATCCCCAACTACAAAAGAAGTATTAAGGTAAAGCTAACCATAGCATGAAACATATGGATCCAAATCATCCCTTTACGAAGCAATGCATAAACTAGGGTTTAAGCTTCTGTCACTCTAGCAACCCATCATCTACTTATTACATCCCAATGCCTTCCCCTAGGCACAAACAATGGTGAAGTTTCATGTAGTCGACGTTCACATGACACCACTAGAGGAAAGACAACATACATCTCATCAAAATATCGAACGGATACCAAATTCACATGACTACTTATAGCAAGTTCTCCCATGTCCTCAGGAACAAATGTAACTACTCACAAATCATATTCATGTTCATAATCAGGGGGGTATTAATATGCATAAAGGATCTGAACATATGATCTTCCACCAAATAAACCAACTAGCATCAACTACAAGGAGTAATCAACACTACTAGCAACCCACAGGTACCAATCTGAGGTTTTGGGACAAAGATTGGATACAAGAGATGAACTAGGGTTTGAGATGACATGGTGCTGGTGAAGATGTTGATGGAGATTGACCCCCTCTATCGGATCACGGGTCCCGGCAAACCCTTGACGTACGAACTCTGGGGTGCACACGAAGTTCTTTCCCTCCTACCGATCTACGCCCTAGCTCACTAAGGTCTTGCGGACGAACTCGACGCACTCGCAACACAAGGACACTAGGTTTATACTGGCTCGGGCCACCGTTGCGGTGTAATACCCTACTCCAGTGTGGTGGTGGTGGATTGCCTCTTGGGCTGATGAAGAACAATACAAGGGGAAGAACAACCTCCTAAGGTTGAGGTGCTCTTGTGCTTGCTGTGGCTAAGGGTTGGCCTTTTTTTATCAGATCTCATCCCTCTTGGTGGTGGCTAGTCCTACTTATATAGGCCATGGTACTCTCCCCAAATATTGAGCGGGAAGGGAGAAAACAACGGCGGCCAATTTGAAAGGGGGCAGCTAGTACAAGCTATCCTGACAAAAGGTGGTCTTCGTGTGCCAAAGGTTCTGGTGGTGAAGCCGTCCTGGGCTCCATGGTGACCTCCGTCCTGCCGTCCTTTTGGTCTTGGTCTCGTTGCACTGATATGGAAACCTTTGCCTGATGCCTCGGTACTCTACGCCTACGCTTTCCCCCTTGGTACCAAAGAGGAAACAAGGATGCTACGTGCGCTGGCACCCACCTGGCGCCCGCCTGGTGTCGATCGTCATTGGCTCACGTCACGAGAGCCTCGTGAGGTTCGCCTCGCCTTGATATCTCCGCTCCTCGCGAGGCAGCCTCGTGAGGCCGCTCCTGAGGAGGTCTTAAGTCGTCCGCCTCGCGAGGCTTGGCCCCTCGCGAGGGTCTTGAATGCCTTGTTGATGATGATGGGCCATACAGACCTACCAGCACAGCCACGCCATGGGCCGTAGGCAGGCAAGTCTGGGGTCCCTCGTTCCCAGAACGCCGACAGTATCTCCCGGGCCCAAGGCACACTCGGGCTTGGCTTCGAGGCGAAGACAAAGGATCAAGTGCGGAGCGCCGCGGGCCCCAAAAGCCTGCGGCCTCGGTTGACGCGTGGCGGTTGATTGGTCGTGGGCGTCTTCGCTTCCCCATGCTTCCTCGGCAACTGCTCGACTTGACAAGTCCCTGTGACATGCATGGAAAATCATCATTACCTATGATCGCAGGAGGCACCGGTTGGCCTTCTTCCGCTATAAATGGGGAGGGGACGGAGCCCCCGTCGCCCATCTCTTCTTGGTTCACTTGCTTCTTCCTCCTTGCTCCACCGCTTGCAACAATGGCACCCATCTGAAGGTTTTCCACCGAAGAGAAAGGAAAGGCACCCCGCGATGATCCAGAGTCGCTTCCGCCGAAGAAGAGGTAAGTTCACCATCGCGACGAAGCGGCGATGTAGGTGGTGATGAGGCCCTGGTGTGAGTGGCCTCCTCCAGGGTATTCGCTTCCCTTGTACGCCTGAGACGAGGGCTCAGGAGGGCGGAGCGACGAGCGGCGCCGCCCGCGCCGCGGTCGTGGTCGCCGCGCCGCGGGGACACACGTCGTCGCCCCAGGGGTCCATGCCACGGACTTGTCGCGTAAGTTCATGCTGTGGGCGGCGATGCCGCCTAGCACCTGGATACACCTCCCACCGTTCTTCGCCACCGAGGTGCCGCCGAGGGGCATTCGCGAACTTTGGCTGTAGCATGCTAACTGCAACGCCCCAGCAACGGAGCGGAGATTGGAACGGTCGCCTCCGGGAAGATCTTCATGACCCGAAGCTGGGGTGAGATTGCCCGGGTCTGCCGTGCGGAGGGCGCCCTCGCGATCCACTTCGAGTACGACGGCGCCTTCGTTCTGTTCTTCAAGGTCTTCGATGAGGAAGGCTACCGCCTGGAGTGATGCCCTGAAGGAGGTCACCAGGGCGATGTCGCGGCGGGCGCGGGGCCCTCCATTGGTCTTGCCTGCAGCTCCTCCAACGACAACGGCGACTCATGGTGGTCCAGCGACTCTCCTGAGCCCTTGAAGTCTCCGGAGAGGAGCGCCGATAGCTACGTGCCGCCAAGCTCCCGCCGAGCTCGGAGCAGAACCGCGGCGTCCAGCCGCCGCCGCCGCTGATCTGGATGGGGTCGGCGCCGGCCTCCTGTGGCCCACTGTTGATGATGGCGTCTGCCACGGGAGGGTGTAGATAGGATTCCTCTTAGTTCTCATTCTGGTTCCCTGCAAAGGATCATGAAGTATCCCATGTGGGTGTGTAAAGGGTCTGTAATGTCTTTTGCGTATATATGGTCCTTGTTATGGAATTGCGTGGGCGCATATCCTGCCTAGGCTCGACCTCCCCTTTCCAATCCTGCAGTGGCTTGATGCTCTACGCTGACAGGTCCCAGTCCCCAGGCATGCTGCAGCCATCGCTGGTATGCCAGGTCGCGATGACGTGGTCAAGGCCAGGAGGTGAGCGGCCCGAAGTCCAGTAAGAGCTCCTGAGGCGCGATGCTCAGGAGGTCCCCTTTAGCGCTCAAGCGGCTGCCTTAGAATGGGAAAGGAAGAGAGTATCACCACAGCAGGGCAGCGGAAGGAGCAAGGCCCGCTTTGGCTCAGTCTCCCCTTTCTATCCTCATGACGGCTTGATGCTCTACGCTGACAGGTCCCGGTCCCTGGGCAGGCTGCAGCCGGCGCTGGTATGCCAGGTCGCGATGCCGTGGTCAAGGCCAGGAGGTGAGCGGCCCGAAGTCCGGTAAGAGCTCCCGAGGCGCGATGCTCAGGAGGCCCCCCTTAGCGCCCAAGCAACCGTGAAGAGGCAAGAAAGGGAGGCGACATTGCCGCAACGGAGCCGCTGCGAAGGTCTCGTGTCGTGGCGATAGGTGGGTTCCGTGTGTGAACTTATCTAGTTTGTCTGGGGTCTACTCCCCGTGGCACGCCCGAGCTCATGCATTGGTCGCTGTAGCGTAGCCATGCCAGGCCCGTGCAGGTTTCCCCCTCCCCTCCATGCTCTTCTTGGTGCTCTGCATCCTCACGTCCCGGCCCTCGAGCAAGCTCAGCCACCGCTGGTATGCTAGGTCGCGATGTCATGGTCAAGGCCAGGGGGTGAGGGCTAGAGAGCTAGTAAGAGCTCCTGAGACGCGATGCTCAGGAGCCCCCCTTTTAACGCGCAAGCGAATTGCATGAGAGAAGAAGGAGAGTCCGTGGTACCGCCCGCCACGATCCTCAGGGATCCCCTGCAAGTTAACGCGAAGAAGGGCGCCGGACCACTGGTTTGCTTCTGGAGCAGGCGAGGGACTCCCTGCTGCGAAGAGCCCCCGGGGCGTGTACAGCCCCACCCTGACACGTGGCTGGCACGGTAGGGTCTGGCGAGGTGTGCCTGGGCACTCATGAGCCAGCGCGGGACTCGCGAGGTCCTACCTCAAGGCGGCTTGCACCTGGTCTCGGCCCTTGTTTATTGTCTTGGTCCTGCGAGATGGTCAGACAACGCAAAAGGGGCCCTGAAGAAGGGTGCCGACGCGTGGCCCCCGTAGTGGGCAACAATCAAGCAAGTGATAGTCATAGGTAGGTTAAGCATGGAAGGCAAATCAGCTTTGGTAAATGGAGAAAGATACATGCCACCGGGTCAGGCCCAAGCGGCTTGGGGATGATGCAGCTCGAGGGGCGCCCCAACAGGGTAAACTAAAGGCATAAGCAAAAGGGGATACATGCCACAGGGACGGACCCACGTGGCCTAGGAATAATGCAGCCCGAGGGGCGCTCCCAGCTAAACGAACTTGGAAAATGTCACCTGATTCTATCGACGAAGGAGAGTTGGCGCAGCTAAATGCACGCGGCGAAGGAATGGCTCCTCACGAGCCACCGGGGCCCTGAGCCTCGGGAGGCTCTGGGGGCTCAGGTGGTTCCCTGAGGACCATCTCCATCTCCGCCAGGACGGCATGGTGTCTGGCCTCCTGAGCCGCGAGGACACGCTGCAGGTTGCGCTGACAGGCTGGCAACACGCTCGGCAAGCCGAAGGGCATGCGAACGTATCTATGTGGTGGACCCTCGCAACGGCCCATGCGCGAAGGCCAGAAAGGCTCCTGAGATGCGGCCCTGTTGAGCCGTGGTACGTCGATGCAGACGCGCAGCCCGACATCCTCGCCTGGATGGGGAGCTGCGCCTCATGAGCGGCGGTCGCCGCACATGGCCCTTGCGTCTTGCAGTTCCTGAGTGGTCTTGGTGATGAACTCCTGAGCGGTGGGCGCTCTTTGCCCTGTGTTCTCCTAAGGGAAACGTGCCGCGAAGCACACCTCCAAGTGATGCCCGAGCGCCTCCCTCATGGTGTTGGCAAGGTCTGAGGCCCTCCAGAAGAGAGCCCCGAGCCTTGCCCGAGGAGGGCGCTGGGCGTGCCTTCCTATGCGATGGAGGCAGGCGCCCCTGGAGCGGGCGCTGATCCTGACGAGGTTCCAGCCGTGACGCCACCCTCCTGAGGTCCGGCACGGCGCAGCTGTTTCTTCTTCTTGGGGATGGCCTTGAGAGGATCCTCTCTCTTACTGTCGGGGTCGTCGATTGCGGCAGCTTGAAAGGCACGCTCGAGGGAGCACACCGCATCCCTCTCTTCGCACGGGACCGTGATGATTCCGCCGCTCCTGGCATCTTGAGGACATTATAACCGTGGTGTGTCGCCACCATGAACTTGGCCAGGGCTGGATACCCGAGGATGGCGTTGTATGGCAGACGGATGTGCGGGACATCAAAGTCGATGAGCTCGGTGCGGTAGTTATTGCGTTCCCCAAAGGTGACAGGGAGGCGAACCTGCCCTATCGTTGTGGGGGAACTGTCGGTTACTCCTGAGAAAGGCTTGGTAGGCTGAAGCTGCTCATATGGCACTTGGAGGTTGTCGAACGTGTCGACGGATAGGACGTTGAGCCCTGCGCTGCCGTCGATGAGGGTCTTGGTAACTTGCACATTGCTGATGACTGGTGAACAAAGCATCAGAAGGGCACCAGCGGTGGCTGCGCATTTGAGCTGATCTGCCGAGCTGAAGGTGTTGGCGCATTGGGACCACTTGAGCGGGCGCGTGGCCTCGAGCTTGGGGAGGACTGCATTCACCTCACAAGCGAACTGCTTGAAGCTACACTGCGAGGCTGGGGCCTGTGCGCCGCCCAAGATGCAGGCGATTGTGCGCGGCTCTTGGAAGGCCCCAGCCCCCTCGTCTTGATGGTGGTCGTCATTCCTTCTTGGTGGTGGCGGCAGCGGGGGAAGACCGGCGTTGCCCTGAGGGCGATCGTCACGAAGCTGGTCCCTCCAGGCGCCCTCGCGAGGATGATCCTGCCAGCGGTCCTCACGAGGCCTGTCGCACCACTCCTGGCACGGGCCACGGTCGTCCCAGCGTCCGCCTCCACGTCCTCCTCCTCGGCCGTAGCCCTGGTCGCTGCGCTCGGGGCATCGACCGAAGTGTCCTTTGTGAATGGCTCTGAATTCTTGACAGTCACTGGTGTTGTGGGTGTTCAGGTTGTGGAAGGCGAAGAACGGTCGGCTGCCCTGGGATGACTCGGGCTGGTCCCTGCCTCGCTTGGTGTCCGGCTCCGCTGCGAGCACAATTTCTTCCTTGCGCTTCACGTCCTTGGCCTTGGCCTTCTTCTCCTCTGAGCCCGCAGCTGGCAGCTCGAGGAGGGAGAGGTGCCCCTCCTCAGCTCTTGCGCACTTGGTTGCCAGCTTGAACAACCCCTGAGATGTGCACAACTCCTCGTGGATAGCGAGCTCCTCCTTCATCTTAATGTCGCGGACGCCGTCAGAGAACACGGAGATGATGGCCTCGTCCGTGACCTGGGGATCTTGAGGTGAGTGTTGTTGAAGCGCTGGATGTACTTCTGGAGGGTCTCTCCTGGTTGTTGCTTGATGTGGCACAGGTCACCCGCGCCCGGCGGGCGGTCACAAGTGCCCTAGAAGTTGGCGAGGAAGTGGTCGCGCATCTCGTCCCAGGAGGAGATCGAGCCTTGCGGCAGGTTCAGGAGCCAGGAGCGGAGCACCATCCTTGAGAGCCATGGGAAACCAGTTCGCCATGACTTTCTCGTCGCCGTTGGCTGCTTCGATGCTCAGCTCGTAGAGCTGCAGGAACTCCGCGGGATCGGGGGTGCCATCATAGCGAGGAGGCAGATCCGGCTTGAACTTGCCTGGCCAGGCGACGCTACGCAGCTCGGGGGTGAAGGCGCGGCAGCCGGCCGTGGTCGTTGGGGCCCGTCTCGGAGGTGGAGCTTGGACTTGATGAGGCCCGCGCGCCACCACCGCGGGTAGCGCAAGGTCTTGGCGAGGCGGCGCGGGGAGCACAGGTGCAGCTTCTCATGGACGACGAATCTCTTGGCAGCTTCTCTCTTCATGCGCGGGCATCGGGCGTGGCGGATCACACCGTGGGGCCACGTGCCTTGGCGCCAATGCACCGTCTTGGTGGCAGGAGTGGTGGAGGCGCTCCACGAGCCACGTCGCCTGTGGCTGGAGGAGGGCGAGGCAGAGCGGGGGATGGCACCGGGGAGCCCCTACGGTGCGGATGAGCTCGGCGACGCGGTCGAGCCAGTCCTCGTAGAGGTCGTCAATCGGGCGGTAGCGCAGGAGCTCGTACTTCATGAGGAGCGCGGCCTGCGCGTCCACGGGAGCGTGATGTGCGTGGGACAAGGAACCGGCCGGGGTCAGCGATGGGGTGGTGGTGCGGCCGTCCTGCCGCACCGATGAGTGCAGCAAGGAACCGGCCGGGGAACGACGAGGTGGCTCGCGGACGGGAGCTGTCTAAGCAACGCGGGCAGTGAGGGCAGCCCGGCGCTTAGCTCGAGCGCGGTGAGCGTCCGCCATAGAGACGATGGAGCGGCAGAGCGACGGAGCGCCGATCGACGAAAGGGAAGCTACGGCGCACCCCTACCTAGTGCGCCAAATGTGGAATCACGGGTTCCGGCAAACCCTTGAGGTTTGAACTCTGGGGTGCGTGCGAAGTTCTTTCCCTCCGACCGATCTACGCCCTAGATCACTAAGGTCTTGCGGACGAACTCGATGCACTCGCAACACAAGGACACTAGGTTTATACTGGTTCGGGCCACCGTTGCGGTGTAATACCCTACTCCAGTGCGGTGGTGGTGGATTGCCTCTTGGGCTGATGAAGAACAGTACAAGGGGAAGAACAGCCTCCGGAGGTTGAGGTGCTCTTGTGCTTGGTGTGGCTAAGGGTTGGCCTTTTCTATCAGATCTCATCCCTCTTGGTGGTGGCTAGTCCTACTTATATAGGCCCTGGTCCTCTCCCCAAATATTGAGCGGGAAGGGAGCCAACAATGGCGGCCAATTTGAAAGGGGACAACTAGTACAAGCTATCCTGACAAAAGGTGGTCTTCGCCTGCCAAAGGTTCTGGTGGTGACGCCGTCCTGGGCTCCATGGTGACCTCCATCCTGCCGTCCTTCTGGTCTTGGTCTCATTGCAATAATATGGAAACCTTTTCCTGATTCCTCGGTACTCCACGCATGCGCTTGCCCCCTAGGCACCAAAGAGGAAACAAGGACGCTGCGCGCACTGGCGCCCGCCTGGTGTCGATCGTCATGGCTCACGTCACGAGAGCCTCGCGAGGTTCGCCCCGCCTTGATATCTCCGCTCCTCGGGAGGCAGCATGGTGAGGCCGCTCCTGAGGAGGTCTTGCGTCACCCGCCTCGCGAGGCTTGGCCCCTCACGAGTGTCTTGAATGCCTTGTTGATGATGATGGGCCGTACAGACCAGCCAGCACAACCACGCCATGGGCTGTAGGAAGGCAAGTCTGGGGACCCCTGTTCCCAGAACACCGACAACCTCCCGATGAGAGGACCGATGGTGATGACGATGGTGATGATTTCCCCCTCCCGGAGGGATGTTTCCTCGGCAGAACAGCTCCGCTGGAGCCCTAGATTGGTTCCGCCAAGGTTCCGCCTCGTGGCGGCGGAGTTTCATCTCGAGATCTTGCTTATGGTTGTTCCAGGGCAAAAAATTTCATATAGCCAAATATGGGCACCGGAGGCCTACCAGGGGGCCCACGAGACAAGGGGGCGCGCCTAGGGGGGTAGGGCGTGCCCCCCACCCTCGTGGATGGTGGGTGACCCCCCTCTGGTGCTTCCTTCTCCCAATATTATATATATATATATATTCTAAAAATAACTCCCGTGGAGTTTCAGGACTTTTGGAGTTGTGCAGAATAGGTCTCTAATATTTGCTCCTTTTCCAGCCCAGAATTCCAGCTGCCCGCATTCTCCCTCTTCATGTAAACCTTGTAAAATAAGAGAGAATAGGCATAAGTATTGTGACATAATGTGTAATAACATCCCATAATGCAATAAATATCGATATAAAAGCATGATGCAAAATGGACGTATCAACTCCCCCAAGCTTAGACCTCGCTTGTCCTCAAGCGGAAGCCGATATCGAAAAATATGTCCACATGTTTAGAGATAGAGGTGTTGATAAAATAAAATACGGACATGAGGGCATCATGATTTCTTATGCTAAAGTAACAATTCATTCACAATTTCAAGTATGAATCAGAAACTTCATTGAAAACTAACAAACTAAAATCTCAGTCATTGAAGCAATTGCAATTTATCATAACATCAGAAAGAGTCAATATAAGAGCTTTTCAACAAGTCCACATACTCAACTATCATTTAGTCTTTCACAATTGCTAACATTCACGCAATACTTATGGGTATGAAGTTTTAATCGGACACAAAGAAAGATAGGGGCTTACAGTTTTGCCTCCCAACCTTTTACCTCAAGGGTAATGTCAACAATAATGGTTCATGAAAACTCACATCCAATTAGCTATACATATCAGGATCTTTCCAACACACCGTGCTTGCTAGAGGATAAAATGTAAAAAGGAAAAGGTGAAGATCACCATGACTCTTATATGGAGTATAAGACAAGAATAAAAGATAGGCCCTTCACAGAGGGAAGCAGAGGTTGTCATGTGCTTTTATGGTTGGATGCACGAAATCTTAATGCAAAAGAACATCACTTTATATTGCCACTTGTGATATGGACCTTTATTATGCAGTCCGTCGCTTTTATTTCTTCCACATCACAAGATCGTATAAAGCTTATTTTCTCCATACATATTTAGAGAGCAATTTTTGTTGCTTGCAACAATGACAACTTACTTGAAGGATCTTACTCAATCCATAGGTAGATATGGTGGATTCTCATGGAAAAACTGGGTTTAAGGATATTTGGAAGCACAAGTAGTATCTCTACTTGGTGCAAAGAATTTGGCTAGCATGAGGGGGAAAGGCAAGCTCAACATGTTGGATGGTCCATGACAATATAATTTATTTCGGATGTAAGAAAGCATAACCTCTCGGATCACGGGTTCCGGCAAAACCCTCAAGGTTCGAACACTGGGGTGCGCGCGAAGATCTCCCCTCTACCGATCCACGTCCTAGCTTTACTAAGATCTTACGGGCTAGCTCGACGAACCCGCAACCCAAAGGACACAAGATTTATACTGATTCGGGCCACCGTTGTGGTGTAATACCCTACTCCAGTGTGGTGGTGGATAGCCTCGTGGGCTTGAGGATGGACAGTACAAGGGGAAGAACAACCTCCTGAGGAGAGGTGTTCTTGTGCTTGGAGAACTCGTGGTTGTTCTGGTGTCTCTCGATCTCCCCCTAGCTATGGTGGTGCCTAGTCCTATTTATAGAGGCCCTGGTCCTCTCCCCAAATATTGAGCGTGAAGGGAGCCAAAAACGGCCAATTAGAAAGCGGACAACTAGTACAACTTATCCTGATGAAAGCAGTCTTCGCCTGCAAAAGGCTCTGGTGGTGACGCTGTCTTGGGCTCCATAGTGACCTCCGTCGTGCCGTCCTTCTGGTCTTATTCTTGTTGCATTGATATGGAAACCTTTTCTTGACGCCTCGGTACTCCACGCCTGCGCCTGCTTCCTTAGCACCAAAGAGGAAACAAGGACACTGTGCGCGCTGGTGCCCGCCTGGCCTTGGTCGTCATGGCTCACGTCACTAGAACCTCGCGAGGTTCACCTGGCCTTGAACTCTCCGCCCCTCGCGAGCCAGCCTGGTGAGGCCTCTCCTGCGGAGGTCTTGTGTCTTCTGCCTCGCGAGGGTCTTGAGTCCTTGCTGGTGAAGATGGGCCGTACGGGCCCGCTCGCAGAGCCATGCCATGGGCCGCATGCAGGCAAGTCTGGGGACCCCCGTTCCCAGAACGCCGACATAACCCATTATGTTGTCTTCCTTGTCCAACATCAACTTTTTAGCATGTCATATTTTAATGAGTGCTCACAATCATAAAAGATGTCCAAGATAGTATATTTATATGTGAAAACCTCTCTTTGTTTATTACTTCCTATTAATTGCAATGATGACCAAAACTATGCTTGTCAACTCTCAACAAGTTTTATTCATCATACTTTTTATATGTGAAGTCATTACTCTCCATAAGATCAATATGATCTCTTTATTTCTTTTTGTTCTTACTTTTATTCCCTCAAGATCATAGCAAGATGGCAAGGCCCTTCACTCAACACTAATCTTTATTATATATGGCTCACGAACTTGATTACATAGAAGGATCATAAAGCAAAACTCAAAACTAAATCATACTAAAACTTTATTCTACTAGACCAAGATATTACCAAAAGGATCGAACTAAGAAAAACGGTAAAGATAAAAGTGTGATGGTGATATGATACCGGGGCACTCCCCCAAACTTGACAGTTGCCAAGGGGAGTGCCCATACCCGATACTCAGTTCTCCTTTGGTGGTAGTGATGATGGAGTTTTTGATGATGTAGGCTTGTCGTCCATCTTCCAAGGCATAGGCTCACCCTCGTAGAAAGATGATCGAGTCTCTGGGATCCTCGAATCTGTAGCCAAACTCATCCTCTTGAATCTATATTCATAATCACAGTTTTGGTTTTGCAGGTCGTAGATCTGGGCTTGGAGGTGCTCGATTTTCTCATGAAGCTTGAAGATTGTCTCCCCAATGTCCTTGGTATCCAGCTTGTGCTTGTTGGTGAACTCCGCGATCATCATGTGGTTGGCATCGAGTCCGCGTTCCACCATCCCCTGGCACTTGAAAACTTGTTGCTCCATTGCTCCGAGTCTTGTGTCCACGCTTCCGGCCCTCCTTGGTCCCTCAACATCGCAGATGTGCAACACCCCCTCACGCAACTCAATGGTTTGAGGGTGTTGAGCACCTCCGTGAGGTAGGGGTTGATGACCCTCTCGAAAAACTTGTCCTTGGGGCGCTTGAAGACGTGATGGTGATCTAGATCTATCAGAAAAACAGCTCGAAACAAAAACAGGAGATATTTGCATGGTACGGTGGTCAAAACGTTCGAGAGATTATATAATGATTTTTTACTGACCAAAAGAAGTATTGTGCAAGAAAACGGGGTCCGGAGGGCACACGAGGTGCCCACGAGGCAGGGGGCGCGCCCTCCACCCTCGTGGATGCCCCGTGTCCTTTCCAGACTGCTTCTTATTTTCCTATTTTCTTAAATATTCCAAAACAGACAAAATTGCTATTGGAACTATTTTGGAGTCAGTTTACTTACCGTACCACATACCTATTCCTTTTCGGAGGTTGAAACGTTCTGGAAGGTGTCCGTTATATACTCCTCTGGGGTTACGGCTTCAATAACATTAGTTTCGACATTTATAGGGTTACCTGAGATATAATGTTTGATTCTTTGACCGTACACCACCCTCGGATTTGTGCCTTAGAAGTTGTTGATTTTTATGGCACCGGAATGATAAACCTGCTCGATGACGTAAGGACCTTCCCATTTAGAGAGGAGTTTTCCTGCAAAAAATCTTAAACGAGAGTTGTATAACAATGCATAATCACCTACATTAAACTCACCTTTTTGTATCCTTTTGTCATGCCATCTTTTAACCTTTTCTTTAAACAGTTTGGCATTCTCATAGGCCTGGGTTCTCCACTCATCAAGTGAGCTAATGTCAAATAGTCTCTTCTCACCGGTAAGTTTGAAATCATAATTGAGCTCTTTAATGGCCCAATATGCCTTATGTTCTCGTTCGAGAGGTAAGTGACATGCTTTTCCATAAACCATTTTATATGGAGACATACCCATAGGATTTTTGTATGCAGTTCTATAGCCCATAATGCATCATCAAGTTTCTTGGACCAATTCTTTCTATATATATTAACAGTCTTTTGCAAAATTAATTTAAGCTCTCTATTACTCAGTTCTACTTGACCACTAGACTATGGATGATATGGAGATGCAATTCTATGATTAAGATCATACTTGGCAAGCATTTTACGAGAAGCACCATGAATAAAATGTGAACCACCACCAATTATTAAATATTTAGGGACTCAAACCTTCGAAAAAATAACTTCTTTAAGCATCTTAATAGAGGTGTTATGATCAGCACTACTAGTTGGAATAGCTTCTACCCACTTAGTAACGTAATCAACAGTAACTAAAATATGTGTATACCCATTAGAGGAAGGAAACGGTCCCATATAATCCAAGCCCCAAACATCAAATGGTTCAATAACATGTGAATAATTCATAGGCATTTCTTGACGTCTACTAATATTACCAATTCTTTGACATTCATCACAAGACAAGACAAACTTACAGGCATCCTTGAAGAGAGTAGGCCAATAAAAACCGGATTGCAATACATTATGTGCAGTTATATCTCTAGCATGGTGTCCTCCATAAGCCTCGGAGTGACACTTGCGTAGGATCTGTTCCTGTTCATGCTCAGGTACACAACGTCTAATAACCCCATATACTCCTTTATAAAGGTGTGGGTCATCCCAGTAGTAATGTCTTAAATCATAGAAAACCTTTTCTTTTGTTGGTATGTGAAACTAGGTGGTATAAATTTGGCAACAATGTAATTATCATAATCAGCATACCATGGAGCAGTACGAGAAGCATTTATGACAGCTAATTTTTCATCAGGAAAGCTATCATCAATAGGTAGTGGGTAATCAAGAACATTCTCTAACCTAGACAATTTGTCTGGAACGGGGTTGTCAGCTCCTTTCTATCGATAATATGCAAATCAAATTCTTGTAGTAGGAGAACCCGTCTAATAAGTCTAGGTTTAGCATCTTTCTTTTCCATAAGGTATTTAATAGCAGCATGATCAGTGTGAACAGTTACTTTAGAATCAACAATATAAGGTCTGAACTTATCACAAGCAAATACAACTGCTAAAAATTCTTTTTCAGTAGTAGCATAATTTCTTTGGGCATTGTCTAGAGTTTTACTAGCATATTGGATAACATTTAATTTCTTATCAACTCTTTGTCCTAGGACAGCACCTACAGCATAATCACTAGCATCACACATAATTTCAAAGAATAAATTCCAATCAGGAGGTTGAACAATAGGTGTAGAAATCAAGGCTTTCTTAAGTATTTCAAATGCTTCTACAAAATCATCATCAAAGACAAAAGGAACATCTTTTTGTAAGAGGTTAGTCAGAGGCCTAGAAATTTTTGAGAAGTCTTTAATGAACCTCCTATAAAAACCGGCATGACCAAGGAAACTTCTTATACCTTTAATGTCCTTTAGACACGACATCTTTTCAATAGCATCAACTTTATCTTTATCAACTTCAATGCCTCTTTTAGAAATTTTATGCCCCAAGACAATGCCTTCATTAACCATAAAGTGACACTTCTCCCAATTCAAGACAAGATTAGTTTCGTCACATCTCTGCAAAACTCGATCAAGGTTGCTTAAGCAATCATCAAAAGAAGTTCCATATACAGAAAAATCATCCATGAATACCTCAACAATCTTTTCACAAAAGTCAGAGAATATAGCAGTCATGCATCTTTGAAAGGTAGCAAGTGCATTACATAAACCAAAAGGCATACATCTATAATCAAAGTTACCAAAAGGGCAAGTAAAGGTGGTCTTTTCTTGATCCTCTTTTGACACAAGTATTTGAGAGAAACCAGAATAATCATCTAGAAAGCAAAAGTGTGTATGTTTAGATAATCTTTCTAGCATTTGATCAATAAAAGGCAAAGGGTAATGATCCTTTTTAGTAGCTTTATTTAGTTTGTGGAAATCAATTACCATTCTATAACCTGTAACAATTCTTTGTGGGATCAATTTGTTTTTATCATTAGGAACAACAGTAATACCTCCCTTCTTAGGGACACAATGGACAGGACTTACTGAAAGTGCTAGTGATCGACTAGAGGGGGGGGGGGGTGAATAGGCGATTTTTATGGAAGTCTTCAAAACATGGAGGTTTCAAAGACAATCGATAGAAATGAACCTATTAACATGCAGCAGAAGGTAGACTACACTAGGCAAGCCATAGTCAAGTATTCAATGAAGTGAAAGCACAAAGACTAATAGCAGCTAGGCGGTATGGATCAGGATGGAAGACAGTATGAAGCCAATCAGAACAAGCAGTCACATAGTGAAGACAAATAGATAATGCAAACAGGCAATGACTTCACAAGGACCAACTGTAAATAAAGAGATGGAAATGATAGAACCAGTTTCTCGTTGAAGACAATGATTTGTTGGACCAGTTCCAGTTGCCGTGACAACTGTATGTCTGGTTAGGGAGGTTGAGATTTAACTCAGAAGACCGTGTCTTCACCTTATCCCCCTTGAGCTAAGGACACCCAGTCCTCGCCCAATCACTCTGGTAAGTCTTCAAGGGAGAGTTCCAAACCTTCACAGACTTCGTTCACCGGTGATCCACAATGACTCTTGGATGCTCAGAATGCGATGCCTAACCGACTGGAGGATTCACAGTCCTCAAGTGTAACAAGTCTTCAGATCACACAGACATGAAGACTTCAGTGATGCCTAACACTCTTTGGCTCTAGGTGGTTAGGGCTTTGTCCTCACAAGGATTTCTTTCTCAAAGGCTTCGAGGTGGGTTGCTCTCGAACGATAAAAGCCGTGCACTAACTCTGAGCAGCCAACCAATTTATGGTGTAGGGGGTGGGCTATTTATATCCACTAGGTAACCCGACCTGATTTGTCCGAAATGACCCTGGGTCACTAAGGAACTGACACGTGTTCCAACGGTCAGATTTCAAACACACGCGGCAACTTTACTTGGGCTACAAGTAAAGCTGAATCATCCAGCTCTGGATAAGATTTGCTCTCATTGTCTTCGCTCGAAGACATAGGATTTTGGTTAAGCATCACTTCAGTCACTCTGACTTTGTTCACTGGGACCCCACTTAACAGTACGGTGGTTCCTATGACTCAACAAAGAAGAAAAGGAAACGACGAAACAGCTAAGTCTTCGCGCTCCATAGTCTTCACTCAATGTCTTCTCTTGTCATAGTCTTCAATGTGAATATCTTCACATACCACCTTTGTCTTCAATGTCTTAATACATTTTTAGGGGTCATCTCCGGTAGGAAAACCGACTCAATGAGGGACTACTACCTGTGTTATCCTGCAATTCTCACAAACACATTAGTCCCTCAACCAGGTTGGTCGTCAATACTCCAAAACCAACTAGGGGTGGCACTAGATGCACTTACAATCTCCCCCTTTTTGGTGATTGATGACAAACTGGTTGAAGTTTTCAACGGGGATAAAAGTATGTGAAATTGTAAAGGATTTAGGTATTGTCTTCGTAAGTAACAGAAAGGCCCCCCCTGAAGATGTGCATGTAAATATTTTGCTTTTGAATGAAAATGCACATGGCAGGTTGTACTTGCGGAGCTCCTCTTCTACTTATGAAGACAATTCATCATGCATGAAAGGATATAACGAAGATAATGACATGCATAATGAAAAATGGAGGTTTGCAAAATGACTTCGTGCGGAATTTATCGTCGCACATGCGGAATTTACCATCGCATCACATAGTGTCGAAAACGGTAGCAGACGACCATCAAGTTTAAGTGTTACAAGTCAAAATAAACCAAATGTATCAAAAGCGAGAGTTGTAAGCACTTGACAAATGTAGCAAAAGTGAAGCAACCACCCATATGGACCCGCTTGAAGACTATCAACTCATATGCTTCTCCCCCTTTTGTCAGTAATGACCAAAAAGGTTTGAAGACATAGAGCTTCTACTCATTCCCATGAGGAGTAGGTGAAGAAGCAGGGTCGTCGTTGAGGTCCGGTGGTGCAGAAGAACTTGGTGCAGTGTCAATACGCGCTGAAGTTGGAGGTGGTGAAGTAGCATCATCTTGATCATCTATGACTCTGGCATTAACTGTTGCAGCTGAGGAAGAATAGTCAGAGTCTTCAAGTGAGGGAGTCCGACGCAAGTGAGCATTCCTTGGAGGAGTTGAGTCAAACTTGAATCTTTCTGTGAAGCCATCGTCTTGAAGATCAGCTTTAGCACTCAGCAATGTCAAACTCCTCCAAGACCTCCGACAGGTTTCATGAGTAACAAAGGCATTCTTGGTGGCAAGATTTCGAATGCGATTGACGTCCACCAAGAGGCTTTCCATCTGACGCTTAAGCCAGTCATGATGCTGATCCTGTTTTTGATGTAGAGCGACGAGAAGCTCTTGGTCATTGAGAACACGAGATCTCTTCCGAGGCCTTTGGGCAATTGTACTTGAAGTGGCGTCAGTTTGGGTGCGAGGAGCACGTGTATTGCCAGCCAAGGGATAAACACGAGAAACGGCATGAACTCCTTCAATGGGCTGGGTGAAGCTTTGACGATCGACATTGTGAAGATAAATTGGCTCCTTTGCAGGCTCTGGGTAAATGGCTTCAACAGACAGATCAACCTCTGGCAAGAATACGAGATGATTGCGCGTAGACAACTGATAGTTGAAGGCAGAGTGAAGCTTGATGAGGCGCATGACCCATGGAGCATAGAACTTCAGACCAAAGATGTCGGAGCCAGATGTAGCCAACTGCCTGATGAAGAAGTCTTGAGCATTGAAGCTGATGGCATTGAAGATATAGAAAACCAAAGTCTTCATTGCTCCTTCAAGCTTCACTGCAGATGAATGTCCTTTGATAGGCCATAGAGTTTTCCTGATGATATGATAGATGGTTCGGGGCAGATACTCTAGGTCTTCGACAAAGAATTCCGTTGGGTATTCAGCGTCGCGTGGCAGAGGCTTCATCATGCTCAGCATTTGGCTCATGTTAGGCTCTGGCTTCTGGAAAATACTCTCCAAAGCATTCTGGTGTTGCTAACAACCTAGTTCATAATATTCGCCAGCAGTGGGCAGGGCTGTAAGCTCAATGATGTCTTGGGCTTTAGCTTCATGATGTACATCGCCTGTCATCCACTCAAGGATCCAAGTCTTCGGATCCCCGTTGTATCCACGAATGTGGAGGGTAGCATAGAATTGTAGCAGAAGTTCTTCATTCCAATGTTCCTTGGCAGTCACAAAGTTGAGCAGACCCGCATCACAGAAGCAGTCAAGAGCTTCTTCAAGGAAAGGCAATCCAGCAATGGCTTCACAGTCTAGACGCATATGAGGGAAAATGCGCCCCTGATTGTATAAGATGCAAGAATAGTAGCCGCGTTGCTGATAACTCCAGAATCAATCTGAGGAGATTCTTGGCCTTGTGTAGGGGTTCTTGTCACTGTCAAAGAATGTGTTGTGTGCCTTGAATCCATTCAGATTAAACGTTCCTGGTGACATTGCAGTACCTGGAAACCGTGGTAGCCTTGGCTTTGGCTTATGGACCTGAGGCCTGTGCTCCACATGATAGTCAAATTGAGGTCTGGGAGCAGGCGGAGGAACCAGAATTGGCCAGCGGACGGTAACAAGCTGTCCACGATCATATGCTTGCTCGATGGTGTGTGGCCTTGGAGGAGGTACAGGAGCAGAGGCATTGGCTTCAGGCAGCGGATTTGCTTCAGGTGCTGCATTGGCTTCAGGTGCATTCACTTCGGGCACCACATTAGCTTCAGGCACCACATTAGCTTCAGCCATGACAACGTCATTGGCTTCAGTGTTGATTTTAGTGGTCGCCTCAGTATTGATAACCTCCACTTCAGGAGCTGGAGGGTCGGACACGTTCTCCTCGAGAATAACTTCAGGGTTGGACGGGGTTGTAGCAACTCTTTCTTCATCTCTTGGTTCTTATTCTTGGTCATCGACTGATGCAGCCGGAATATCTTCAACCGTTTTGGCTTCAGATTCAGGGATGTTCGCAGTAGGAGAGGCTTCAGGAAAGACTTCGCCTGAAACGGATTGGCGCTCTTCTCCTTCTGGAACACTTGACAAAGTGACCTGTGGCCTTGGTCCTTTGCGAAGCCTGCAAAACACTGGCGATGCCTGTGGAGATGGAGTTGGTTGGGCCTCAAGGTCTTCATTGTCAATCACCGGAGTGGTGACCTGGGTTGGGGGAGTAACTGGTGTTTCTTCATCATGAGGGGATTCTTGAGGGTGATCAGCCCATGAGACATCCTGAGCAATTAGCGTCAATGGATGACCAATGCTGATGAGTTCGCTGTTCGTGAGAATAGGCGATGATACCACATTGTGTTCGATATGAGGAAGGACTTCATCATCTTCAACATTGTCTTGATGACCAATGTCTTCAGCTGTGGTGGGGTCAACAGCTGGAATGTATTCAACTACTGGAGCCTCTGTGGAAGCAGGCTCATGAACTACCAAACATTGTTCTTGGTGTGCAGAGGGAGGACGAGCAACATAAATTGGCTCGACAACATGGGGCTCTGGAGGAGCAGCCCGGTCTCTTTTCTTTGTCTTTCGCTTCTTGATCGGTGGAGCGTCGTCAGTGGTGTGCTTGTTCTTGCGCTTGCGGGCTTCGGCTTCAGCTGCCCTTGTTTTCTTGAGTTCCGAAGCCACTGTGGGGACCTTAGGCTTTGAGCCTGTCATACTGGCCGGGAAGATAATGCGAGGTTCTTCCTGCCTTGATGCTTCTGGTTGGGCCACAGCAGGCTTCTTCTTCTTCTTGGCAGCCATTCTGGGGTCGATGCCTGGTCGCCCCAAAGCCTTGCGCTTTTCAGCTTCATTGTAGCCTTGAACTCATTTGGCAGCAAGATTCTTCATGCGCTCACGAGAACCTTTTGCTTCTTCTCGTTTCTTGTGAAACACCTCCTTGAGCTCATGCATCATGACCTTGAAGTTCTGAATGTTGTCGTGGTATTTCTCACGGGGGACAAATGCCACAAGGGCTTAGTGTGTGGGTAAGACTGCTGCTGATAGGCCCGGGAGTGGGTATGCGAGTAGCACGCGGTGGTTTACCCAGCTTCAGAGCTCTCCGGAGAGATAATACTCCTACTGCTGCATGTCTGAGTGTATCTATCTGGGGTGTACATCGGGCAATACAAAGTGCTCCTGGAGTTATATCTGGGATCAGTTCCAGGTGCATCTGATCTGGTATATGCCTATGTGAGGCATGCTAGTGGCCGGCCGTGCTCATGGCCGTGAGCATATGAGTGCTCATGCGTGAGTGTGTGTGAGTCCATGTGTGTATGAATGGATGGATGGATGGATGTGGGCGTGAGCTAGCTAGCCTTCTTGCTAGCTAGCATGCATGCGTGGGAGTGAACGGCCAAGAGGCCATAGTGGCCCATGGCCGTGAGCCTCCCCTGGTGCTCCTTATAAAAGGGAGCCCAGGGGACAAGGGATGGCCCATGTGACCAACTTCACTATTTGGGAGACAACGATGTGACATCTCACACCTGCTACAGTGTATCACTATTGCTCAGCAGTGTCCGGGTACAGCCGTCTTGTCCGCGGTATGGCCATCGTGTCAGGGTCTTGTCGGTGTCGGGTCGTGCTGCAGTCGGCAGCCGGCTGGTTGACGCAGTCGGCGGCCGGCTGGTTGGCGCAGTCGGCAGCCGGCAGTCGGCCGGGCAGAGCAGTCGGACGGGAAGCCGGCAGGAGCGGCTGGACAGTCGGACTGAGGGGCTTTGCTAGCCCCGATGTCTTGAAATATCGTCTTGCCGTCCTCGGGGTACCCGTGGTCGATTACTCCGATAGTAGCCCCCAAGCCTCCGGGCAACTTGGCAAAGTTGGGCGGAGGTTTTTTGGCGAGTGTCCATGGAAATGATCATGAAAAAAAGACAAAGTTAGTCCATGCGGATAAATCAAATGTTTGCCTTTAGCATTGCAAGTTTTATACGGAGGGTGCCGACTCGGTTTCGTCCGAGCCCGCTTAATCTTTTTCGTGTTCCCTCCGCTTTTTGGCTTGTGCTCTTGCTTGCCGGACAGCCGCTCTGCGGTCTGTGGCTAAGAGTGGGCCGTGAAGTGGAGTGTACAGTACTCAGAGTCTAGGAGCAGATTCAACCGAGTAGATACTTGTAAAGGAAATGGCCGGATCGCCTGATCCGTTTTTCTTCCCAGACGTTTTTCGCGTGGGTGGCCTCCAGCGTTCACTCTTGCTAGTCGGACAGCCGCTCTGCGGTCTGTGACTGGGAGTGGGCCTTTGGTACTGCGCACGGTACTAAGCCGTCTGCGGGAACTAACGTCTCAGGCCAAGCGGCCAGCCCCCGGGCCAACTCTGGCTGGCGCCGGGGCGAACAGTGATGCTACTATCATAAAAAATGCGGAGATAGCACCCGAGCATCGCTCGGGGTTATCCGTGCTTGCATGATGCAAAAATATGCAGGCGAGGAGCTCACATTGATTTTTGTGTAGTCGCGGTCGTCGAAAACAGCCGGTGCGACTCGGCGCTCGCGGAGCGCGTCGGCGCACCCGCTGGGTGTAGCCTTCGAGCCCCCGGGTGCTCGAAGTGGGGTTCCGGCCGGTCAGGCTCGACCGGCCAGGTGGCGAGGCGTCTTGCAACGTCCTTTTTCTTCTTTTTCTCTTCTGCCGACTGCTGACAGCCGGACAAAACTCTTCTTTTCTCTGCAATCCTTGCGGGGGCGCGCCAGCGCACCCATTGGGTGTAGCCCCCAAGATTCAGGCCGACTGCTGAGCAGTCGGGTCGGATCTCCCGGCAACTACTTTGTCTTCTTCTTCGCGGGGGCGCGTTAGCGCACCCGCTGGGTGTAGCCCACGAGATTCAGGCCGACTGCTGAATAGTCGGGCCGGATCTCCCAGCAACTACTATGTCTTCTTCCTTTTTCTCACGGGGGCGCGTCAGTGCACCCGCTGGGTGTAGCCCCCGAGATTCGGGCCGACTGCTGAGCAGTCGGGCCAAATCTCCCGGCGACTACTTTGTCTTCTTCCTCGCGGGGGCGCGTCAGCGCACCCGCTGGATGTATCGCCCAAGATTCGGGCGCTCGAGGAGGTCCCGGCCGGTCGGGCTTGATTGGCAGGGGGCGAGCGGGACGCGGCCGAGCCGGCGCTCTTGCCGGCTAGACGTTGAAGCTGGTAGGCAGGCTGGGTCGCGTCTAGCCGTCCGAGTGGCGAAGCAGGCGGGCGGATAGACACACGTTTTTTCTTCGGATACATTTTTTTCCTAAGTCGACTTGAGCAGTCGGCCACATTTCTTTTTCTCTCGATGGGTTGGGCAGTCGGCCCTTCTTCTGCACGAGCAGCCGGCTGCATGCCTCTCTATATTCTTCTCTCTCTCTTTTTTTTCACATCTAGCTTGACCAGCCGGGTTCTTTATCTAGCCGGCATCTCTCTTTTTCTTTTCTTTGTTCTTTTTCAGGCAAGCCGGCCCTCTGACTTTTCTTTGGCCGGGTCCAACCCCACTGCTTCTTTTCCTTCGAGCACCCGGCCGAAGCGAAGCCGGCCAGGGCGGGTCGGGCGGAGCCGGCTGGGCGGGCGCGGCAGGCGGGACACGGCCAAGCGCAGGGGAGCACGGGCGCATGGCGGCGATGCGGACGGGACGCCGAAGGCGGAGCCGGCGTGAGGCGCGTGACCCGGCCGGCGCACGGGGGCCGGGTCGCGGGCGCAAGCCTGCGGAGACGACGGGGTGCGGGGACCCGACGCTGGGGCCCGCTGAGATGGTGAGGCAGCCGCGGGGGACCCGACAGGCGCGGAGGAGTGGAGCTGGCCGGGTTGCGGGGGAAGCCGACACAGGCGAAGTCGGCAGGCGTGGACGGGGCAGAGCCGGCGGCCGACGCAGGAGGCCGGCGCAGCACCGTTGCAGGGCAGACGGCGGAGCCGGCGAGTAGGCAGGAGCCGACCTAGGCCAGCGGGAGGCGGCGACCCGGCCAGGCGGCAGAGGCCGGCCGGGACAGCGGGATGAGGCCGAACGCGGCTAGGCAGCGGGTGCGGGCGGCTGTGGCCTTGCGAGCAGAGGGGCCGGGGCGGCGCGGGTGCGGCAGCCGGAGCCGGGGGCGGAGCCGTCGCAGGACGCGCGACCCGGCCAGTGGCTCGGGAACTCGGCAGAGCGGCACGGGCGGCAGCGCAGCGGACTGCTATAGCAGCCAACGGAGCAGCAGAGCAGCGCACAAGAAAGGGACGTGGCCGGACGGTGCGGCGAGGAGAAGGCCGTGGCAGGCAAGAACGCGTCGAGGGCCGGGACGCAGCAGCGTGCGGAGCAGGGCGAAGGGAGCTGGAGGAGGACGCCATGGCCGCGACGGAGCTCGCGAGGGTAGAGCAGCCGGCCGGAGAGAGCCCCTGCATGGCCGGTGGCCGGGCAGCGCCCGACTTGCATCCGGGAAAAGTACAAGGAGACTATGGCCATTATCTGTATTTGCATATGCGTAGTGTACAAGGGATGTCTGGCCGGTGTATGGGATGATGTATGACTATGGTTTTGGCTTGTGTCTGGCTTGACTACGAGCAGTAACCAAGCAGTGTATGTGTAATGTATGGCCTGCATCTCGGGGGTATTTTGCTAGTGTATGGTAGGCGTATGACCACGATCGACTTGCATCTAGCTAGCCTGCGTAGATGAAATATGGAGGAGCCACCGCGCGTTTCGGCCGGAACAAGGCGCAGCGCAGGCGTGCAGGGCGCGCGGCCGCGCGTGCAGTGCAATGCGGGCGAAGCCAGCGTGGAGTGGCGACGTGAAGCGCACGTTGCGAAGTGCTAGGGCGGCGCACGTGCGTGGAGACCACGCGGCCGCGCGTGCAGTGCAATGCGGGCGAAGCCAGCATGGAGTGGCGACGTGAAGCGCACGTTGCGAAGTGCTAGGGCGGCGCACGTGCGTGGAGACCACGCGGCCGGCGACGCAGAAGTGAGATAGCACGTACATAATACGCACGTGGAGCTAGCTAGCTACAGAATTGATCAAACTGACAAGGTGTTTGTTTGCTCGCTAGCTTCACACACTCATGTTGTAGTGGCTGTTGGATAGTGTATTGGCAGTGTTTGGCTCTGGCTAGCGTATGACTATGGTTGACTAGCATCTAGCTAGTTCGCAAAGATGGCATGTGGAGAAGCTAATGCGCGTTCTGGCTAGAGCAAGGTGTAGCACGGAGAGGAGCAAACGTGAGCGGCGCGTGGGTGGCCACGGCCGACCAAAACGAGGCCCGCGCGCGGCATGCGCGCGGACGGACGGTCGGCGTTGCGGTGGTGGTGATGACGAAGGCGGCGAGGCCGACGACGAGGACGCGCCACCCCTCAGGGCCGCTGCGGGGGCGGGTCGATGTCGAGCCCCCGAGCGCTACCGGAGAGACAGTGCGACGCCGTGGCGGACGCGATGAAGAAAAAAAGGTCCCGCCCAGACAGCGAAACCAGCAGCAGCGCGGTAGCATAGTAGTAGTATCGCCCCACGGTGGGCGCCAACTGTCGTGGTATTTCTCACGGGGGGCTTGCGAGTCGACAAATGCCACAAGGGCTTAGTGTGTGGGTAAGACTGCTGCTGATAGGCCCGGGAGCAGGTATGCGAGTAGCACGCGGTTGTTTACCCAGCTTCGGAGCTCTCCGGAGAGATAATACTCCTACTGCTGCATGTCTGAGTGTATCTATCTGGGGTGTACATCGGGCAATACAAAGTGCTCCTGGAGCAGTATCTGGGATCAGTGCCAAGTGCATCTGATCTGGTATATGCCAATGTGAGGCATGCTAGTGGCCGGCCATGCTCATGGCCGTGAGCATATGAGTGCTCATGCGTGAGTGTGTGTGAGTCCATGTGTGTATGAATGGATGGATGGATGGATGTGGGCGTGAGCTAGCTAGCCTTCTTGCTAGCTAGCATGCATGCGTGGGAGTGAACGGCCAAGAGAACATAGTGGCCCGTGGCCGTGAGCCTCCCCTGGTGCTCCTTATAAAGGGGAGCCCAGGGGACAAGGGATGGCCCATGTGACCAACTTCACTATTTGGGAGACAACGATGTGACATCTCACACCTGCTACAGTGTATCACTATTGCTCAGCAGTGTCCGGGTACAACCATCTTGTCCGCGGTATGGCCATCGTGTCAGGGTCTTGTCGGTGTCGGGTCATGCTGTAGTCGGCAGCCGGCTGGTTGACGCAGTCGGCAGCCGCCTGGTTGGCGCAGTCGGCAGCCGGCAGTCGGCCGGGCAGAGCAGTCGGACGGGAAGCCGGCAGGAGCGGCTGGACAGTCGGACTGAGGGGCTTTGCTAGCCCCGATGTCTTCAAATATCGTCTTGCCGTCCTCGGGGTACCCGTGGTCGATTAGTCTGACAAATGTCTTCAACATTGAGCTTGGCCATGTGCTTCTTGAACTGAGCCTTTTTAGAATCAATCTTGTGCTTTAGCTCAACAATCTTCTATGCAAGAGCCAGCTCAGGAGCAATGGCTCCATGGAAAGAGACGCTGAGGCCAATTGGGAGCTGAAGATCATCAAAACTGAGATCTAGGCTGTCAAACCACTCATTAATAAACTTTTACAGGATCTCCACATCAAAGAGGGGAACATTATTGAAGATTTCCGCCTCTTGCTTGCTGTTTATCAATTGCTCAAGAGCATCATCGCCAAGATCGTCGTCGCTAGACAGATGAATGGCGTCATTCTCATTTCTCAAAACAGCAGCAGGGGTCAATGCTTGACCAGTTGGTTGCATGGGCTTCTTCAACTTTTCAGACTTGGAGATGCGAGAGAGATCTTCAGACTACACACTGGCTTCAGGAGGTGCAGTGTCCAGAGGCTTCGCCCATGAGACCTTTGGTGCGGAGGAGGGCTTTGAAGCCTTTGGTTTCTTTTGCTTCACAGGCTTCGGTGGTGCAGGCGCTTCGTCAGAATCAGTGTCATCTGCAGAGTGATCCACGGCTGCCCCTTGAACCTGAATGTGAGTGATGAGTCCTTCTAAGTTGTAGAAGGTCCCAACAAGATTGGGTTCAGCATCGCATGTGCTGTCGGCACAAGGAGCAGAGGTACCGGGGTTGAAGTCTAACCCTAGTGACTTCTTGTTCTCTTTGGCAGAAGTTTTGGCAAACTGGAAATTGCACTTAAAGCGATTATCTTCACGACACCATAACAGAGAGGATGGGTCGGCATTAGCAGGCTGAGGTCCACGAATCATACAGGGGTAGAAGCCTTGAGGAATAGCTTCGGACTTCGACTTGGGCTGAAGACCTTTATATATAATATCTCCCCAGGGGCCCTTGATGGCATTCTTTTCAGCATATTCGTCGGTGACAAATCGTTACTTGAACCATTCCTCTGCCCAATGTCTTTGAATCCATTGGATTTGGTTCTTGCGTTCTCCATAGGTCTCTTCTGGATCTGACTTGTATAACTCATAGAGATCCGGTGGCAGATCCTTAGCAGTGTTTTCACGGTGCTGTCTGCCACCCTTCCTGACTGATTTCTCTGTTCCCATGAAGTATAGACTGAAAGTCTTCAACACTGTCAAAGTCTTCCGTCTGCTGGTCAGAATGGAACTGGCTTCGGGAGAATTTATGTGATGCTGTAAGAACTCTGCAAATGAATGCCGACTATGAGAACCAAGGGAGTCTCCCACGGACATGTGCCTATGACAGCATTAGATATGCGAGGAACTGCTAGACGGAGTAGGAGATGAGGCCGAGCAGTTCGATCTTCCGTGCCCTAACTTGGCGACGGAGGACACCTACGGCGACGGTGGAGAAGATGATGTCCACGGCCGGCGTGATGACAGCGTCCGTGAGGTCGCGGGAGCTAAGCGCTTCATCGTCGGCGTCGTCGAGGGCTAGCGGTGGCGCTAGGGTTTGTGCGAGGAAGAGAAGTGGAAGAAGAGATAATGACTGGGGTGTGGTGAGTATTTATAAGGATAGGGACGGCGCAACGTTATTACGCAGGTGCCCCTGGCGGTTCACATCAGAAGGACACGTGGCGATCATGCAACTTATTGGAGGTTGTTCCACGTTCCCACGTACGCCTGGGTTGTCGGGTGGTCGTTCCCGCTTCTCCGAGTTTCAGGCAAAAAGGATTGAGCATTTAAAACAGATTTAATATTTGTCTCTGTATCTTCTGCTGACACGGACGCAGCGAAGACATTCGACAGTTTCAATAGAATGCATATGGTTTGGATAGATAGATTTAAGACGGGAGCATAGAAAGGTTAGGGTCCGATCACATTCACTTAGTTCAAAAGATCCGATGAGAAGACATAGCTATAAGTGAATGCTGTAGAGGACAGAACGCAAATATATGAAGATATCCGAATAGGACCAAATCAATATAGTGAAGATAAACATGAAACCATGTTAATATTGAAGACAAACCAAATGCAAAGACTTTGCAAATGTAACGCCAACAGAAAATACTCCAAGCAAAAGTTTGGTGGTGGCGTTACCCACCGTATAGGAAGTATTAGACCCAGACACGGTGCACAATTATCATGGTGCTCCAAAGTCAAATCCCGCGTTAATGTCTTCACACTTAGAGTGTAAGTCTTCATTATTTGAAGATATACGTTACTTCGTGTGTTGCACATCTAACTCATCAATATGCATAAGTGTTAGGATGTGTGCATGATCACAGGACATTTGAGGATTCCAATATATTTAGCTCACACTGCAACTTGCAAAACCTTTCTCATCCAAGGGCTTTGTGAAGATATCTGCCAGTTGCTCTTCAGTGTTGACGTGAATGATATCAATATCTTCCTTCATGACATGATCTCTGAGAAAGTGATGACGGATCTGAATGTGCTTTGTCTTCGAGTGCTGAACTGGGTTGTTGGCGATCTTGATGGAGCTTTCATTGTCGCAGTAGAGTGACACTTGCTTCAGATGAATGCCATAGTCTTTGAGTGTTTGCTTCATCCATAGAAGTTGAGCGCAGCAAGATCCAGCAGCAATATATTCAGATTCAGCTGTGGAGAGAGGTACACAGTTCTGCTTCTTTGAAGACCAACACACAAGTGATCGTCCCAGAAAGTGACATGTGCCTGATGTAGACTTGCGATCCACTTTGTCACCAGCATAATCAGCATCTGAGAATCCAACTAGATCAAACTCTGAGCCCTTTGGATACCATAATCCTAGTGTTGGGGTGTAAGCCAAATATCGAAGAATTCGCTTCACAGCTAAGTGATGTGATTCCTTTGGTGCCGCTTGGAATCGGGCACCCATGCAAACACTAAGCATGATATCTGGCCTAGATGCACATAAATAAAGCAAAGAACTAATCATGGAGCTGTATACCTTTTGATCGAACTCTTTACCATTGGCGTCAGAATCCAGATGACTTGTAGGCATTGGCGTCGTATAACCTTTGCAGTCTTGCATTCCAAACTTCTTCAGGCAATCTTTGAGGTATTTTTCTTGAGATATGAAGATGCTGTTGCGTTGTTGCCGTATTTGAAGACTAAGGAAGAACTTCAGCTCACCCATCACGGACATCTGATATTGCTCTTGCATCATGTATCCAAACTCATCACTGTATTTCTGATTAGTGCAGCCGAAGATAATGTCATCCACATATATTTGGCATACAAACAGTTCACCGTGACATGTCTTCGTGAAGAGTGTGGGATCCAGGGAATCAAGTTTGAAGCCTTTGCTCTTCAGGAAGTCTTTGAGTGTGTCATACCAAGCACGAGGGGCTTGTTTGAGACCATACAGTGCCTTGTTGAGCTTGTAAACCATGTCAGGATGTTTTGGATCTTCAAAGCCAGGAGGTTGTGCAACATACACTTCTTCCTCAATCTTGCCATTGAGAAAGGCGCTCTTCACATCCATTTGATATAGAAGGGTGTTATGATGATTTGCATAGGTTAGCAGTATGTGTATAGCTTCAAGCCTAGCCACAGGAGCAAATGTTTCATCGAAGTCAATTCCTTCAACTTGAGTGTATCCTTGAGCAACGAGACGAGCCTTGTTTCTGACAACTTGACCATGCTCATCTTGCTTGTTGCGATATATCCATTTAGTGCCTATGATATTGTGTTTACGAGGATCAGGACGCTTGACCAGTTCCCATACATTATTTAGCTCGAACTGTTGAAGCTCTTCTTGCATAGCTTGAATCCATTTAGGTTCCATGAAGGCTTCATCAACTTCATTGGGTTCAGACATTGAGACGAATGCAAAGTGCCCACAGAAATTTGCTAGTCGTGTTGCCCTTGAACGAGTGAGTGGACCAGGTGCATTGATGCTATCAAATATCTTCTCAATCTGTACTTCATTTGCAACACGAGGATGAACTGGACGAAGATTTTGCTCCTGCTGATCATTGTCATCGTTTGAAGGATTGTCTTCAGGCTGAGGATTGTCTTCAGGTTGATTAGGTGCATAGATGATAAGTTCCTCTTCAGTTTGTACTTCAGACGGTATGATTTCTCCAGTTCCCATAAGCTTGATAGATTCACTGGGTGGAATTTCATCTAGCACATTTGGCAGGTGCTCTCTTTGCAAGCCGTTAGTCTCATCGAACCGCACATCCACAGTTTCAACCACTTCATAGTGAAAGAGGTTGAAGCCTCTTTAGGAGTGCGAATCCTTTTCGTAACCAAGCATAAAACCTTCATGTGCTTTCGGTGCAAATTTTGAAGTGTGATGTGGATCCTTGATCCAACACCTAGCACCAAATACTCTGAAGTAACTGACATTTGGCTTCTTACCAGTGAGGAGTTCATAGGATGTTTTATTCAGAAGCTTGTGAAGATAAACACGGTTGATGGCATGGCATGCAGTATCAATAGCTTCAGGCTAGAACTTTCTTGGTGTCTTGTATTCATCGAGCATCGTCCGAGCCATCTCAATGGGTGTTCTATTCTTGCGTTCCACGATGCCATTCTGCTGTGGCGTGTACGGAGCTAAGAACTCATGAGTGATGCCCAATGTATCGAGGTAAGTATCGAGGTCGGTGTTCTTGAATTCAGTGCCATTGTCACTTCTGATGTGCTTGATCTTGACGCCATAGTTATTCATGGCTCGATTGGCGAAGCATCTGAAGACATCCTGCACTTCAGTCTTGTAGAGGATTATATGCACCCATGTATATCTTGAATAATCATCAACAATGACGAAGCCATAGAGACAAGCAGTAGTAGTAAGGGTAGAGTAGTGAGTAGGGCCGAAGAGGTCCATGTGTAGCAGTTCGAAGGGTTGAGTCATTGTCATGATTGTCTTCGAGGGATGCTTGGCCCTCGTCATCTTTCCAGCTTCGTAGGCACCGCATAAGTGATCCTTCTTGAACTTGACGCCCTCGATGCCTATGACGTGTTTCTTCTTTGCAAGAGTATGTAGGTTTCTCATGCCAGCATGCCCTAGCCTCCGATGCCAGAGCCAGCATTCTGAAGCTTTTGCAAGAAGACATACGGCAAGCTGTGGTCCTACTGAGAAATCTACCATGTACAGATCATCTTTCCGATACCCTTCAAAGACTAGAGACTTGTCAGATTCCATTAGAACAAGGCAACGATATTTTCCAAATATCACAATCATGTTCAAATTGCAAAGCATTGAGACATACATTAAGTTGAAACCAAGGGATTCAACAAGCATCACTTTATTCATGTGCTGATCCTTTGAGATTGCAACTCTACCTAGACCCAATACCTTGCTTTTACCAGTATCAGCAAATGTGATGTGACTTTTGTCATATGGATGTAGGGTTGCCCAGTCATGTGATTAGTACATCCACTATCAATAATCCATTCTGAAGCAGTGGTGTCATACCCTACAGTGCAGTTAGGGGTATAGACTTCACGAAGAGCATTGTGAAGCATAAACATTTGATGAGCAAGAGGATTATTAAAGCTTAGATCGAGGTTAGGACTGATAGGACAAGTAGCAAGCGACTCAGGAAGAAAATATATAATAAGACCATTTGGGCATTTGATCTTGCACCCTACAAGATGTTTTAGGTCCCCAACAATAGCTTCAGACGCATTTGATTTTCGGATGGAGACCTTTCCCTGCAAAAGAGAGTTAAGCTTTCTTAGCCACCCACATCTTCAAGGGTGGCTTCGAAGCAATGAGTCTAAGTGCAGCATTTGAGAACTTTGGCTTTGGAGCCCTAACAAATAGTCTTGCAGGTGGAGAATAGTACTTATAAGAATAATCAGAGTAGTTCTGGGTCATATGAACATGGCGGTTTGATGAAACACGCTCATATTCATAGGCCTGAGTATGGTTTCCCTGCAAAACATTTGTGTTGGTGCGACTCAGGTGAGTCCTCTGTCCGTATGAAGCCTTTGAACCATATGAAGCCTGTGGTCTGGGGTTTGTCTTCTTCCCTTGTGGTGTCATGATGACATTCACAGGAAGATTCTCCAGACACCTTTTCGGCACCCAGACTTTCTTGATAGGTGGCCCATTCCTGCAGTTAGTACCGATATACCTGGCAAACACTTCACCATTCTGATTCTTAAACAGTTTATTGTTTGCATCAAAGGATTCATCAATAACGATGGGATTAGCACAAGTGAAGCCAGATAGAGTGGATGGATCCACTGAAGGTTCCTTTGCAGCAACCCATGTGGTTTTGGGGTACTGCTCAGGTGTAACACCCCGTATGTAACTTTCCCAATTTGTACTCCAACTCTTGCCGTTTCGGTGTTAAGTTATTTTATTTTCTCGGGTTCGGGTCTTTGTCTCCGTGTGTTGTTGTCGTGTCATGCATCTCATATCATGTCATCATGTGCATTGCATTTACGTACGTGTTCAACTCATGCATTCGAGCATTTTCCCCGTTGTCCGTTTTGCATTCCGGCGCTTCGTTCTCCTCCGGTGGTCATTTCTACCTTTTCTTTCATGTGTGGGGATTAAACATTTCCGGATTGGACCGAGACTTGCCAAGCGGCCTTGGTTTACTACCGGTAGACCGCCTGTCAAGTTTCATACCATTTGGACTTCGTTTGATACTCCAACGGTCAACCGAGGGACCGAAAAGGCCTCGTGTGTGTTGCAGCCCAACACCCCTCCAATTTGGCCCAAAACCCACCTAAACCCTCTCCATCATCTAGAGCGTTCGATCATGATCGCGTGGCCGAAAACCGCACCTCACTTGGACTCTCCTAGCTCCCTCTATGCCTATATAAAGGTCTCCCCCCGAAATTCCCCTTCTCCTCCCCCCGAAACCCTAGTCTCCCTCCATCCGGCGCGCCGGACACGTCCGGGCCGCACCGGACAAACCGCCGCTGCCGCCCGCAGCCAACCGCGGCTTGCCACGTGTCGCGCCGCCGCACCCTCCGCCGCCGGCCCGCCAGGCCCGCGTGGGGCCCTCCCCGGCCCGCGCGCCGCCGCCGCCGCCTGCCTCCTCGCCCCCAGCGCAGATCCGCGCCAGGCGCCACTCCGCCGCATGCCGGCGTCGCCACCTTGCCGGCGTGAGCTCGCCCGACGCCACCACCGGCCGCGCCGCCCCGCCGTGCCCGGAGCCCGCGCCGGCTACCACCCCGGCCATCTCCTCCTCCACGCCAAGGCCCCGGCCGCCGCCGTCTTCGTCATCTCCGGTGAGCAGCGCCGCCTCGTTTTGCGTGCTCGGGTCAAACCCTAGATCCGGAGGTCGAAATTCTACCAAGTCTCCGATTTTTCCAGTTTCAAGTGCCTATGTTTATCTTGCCGTAACTTTGCATTCGTAGCTCCGATTTGGGTATATAGCATATAAAAATGTTCATCTCAGAGAGTGCATCATTCCATTCCATTGCATCATTTTCATTTGAGTTCATCTTGATGCCCGAAATGCTGTTAGAAGAGGGCTACTTGAGATAATTGTCAGATCTGCTGCTCCATTTAGCTTTTTGTCATTTTTGCCATGATTTTTGTGTGCATGATATGCCCTGATGCTCTACATATGTTTTGTTAAGGGTTTTGTCATCTTTCCAGAGGTGCAACCCATGTATTTTTGTGATGTGTGTGGTGACTAGCACGAGCTTGCAAAGTCGTGCACTTGGTAATTCTGTTTTCAGGGACTTAGCATTTCCACTAAGTCCTTGAGCTGTTTATCTCATGTGGCCATATGTTCATGTTGTTTCCTAGTGATCCGTGCCTCTTTTGAGGATGATCAGTAAGGATGTTTTGTTAATCTTGTAGTGCTCCTATCCATCAATGTCTTTGTTTGCAATTATGGAGCACCCTAGCTTGAGTCAATCGAGCTCTCCTTTTGCTACTTTGTGAATCTGGGCAGAGTGTCAACTTGTTTCCAGTTTTGCCGATGATGTTGTAGTTGATCCGTGCATGCTATGTTATTGTTCTTGCCATGTCTAGCTTGCATTTTGTGTATTCTTGATGGGTGTATGCTTAGCTTTTCATGACTTGCTCCGTACTGAGTGCATCGAGCTCGTAAACATGCCTACTTGAGTTATGTTTCGGCATGTGCCAGTTTTCACCAAGTCTGAAAACTGATTATGTTTTTGCTATGTTCACATGCTTGCAATTGTATTTTCTGATCCCTTTTGGCTCAAGGTCACTAAGGGACTTTTGTTGAGCTCTTTGAGTAGCTCCATGCCATGCTTTACTTTGCCATGTTCAGGTCCTGTAGCATGTAGTTTTGATGCTCCGAAGAGTGCTACCTGATCTGAAATTCCAGACAAATGTTAATTTCACTAAGTCTGAAATCTGTTTGCCATATGCATTTTTGCCGTGCTTGTTTGAACCTGTTAATGGATGAATTGGCCGTAGCTCAGTGCTAGACTTTTGTTAAGCATCGTGTATGCATCCCTGCCATGTATTTTGTTGTCATGATTGGGTGCTGTAGCATGTTCATTTCATTGCATTTAAATGGCTACTTGCTGTAAATCGCAGACCGATGTCATATTTGAATCGCTTGCCATTTCCAAACCGTAACTCCGATTCCGGCGTTCTTTATATCGTTTTCAAGCGATTTCATCTCATATTTCCAGTGGCACACTTGGATTCCCAAGTTGAGGCCAGGTTCTTGCATTTCCTGTCACATCTTACATATGCATCCCGCATCGCATCCCGCATAGCATACCATCTTTGCATCATATTATTTGATCCTTGCACGTGGTTGATTGTGTTTCGTTTGCTTGTTCGTCTTGTTTGGGTAGAGCCGGGAGACGAGTTCGCTAACGAGGAGCCCGTTGATTTTGCTTTCGAGGATCCAGCAACTCTGACTACTTTGCAGGCAAGATGATCAAACCCTCGAAATCACTACTATCTTTGCTTTGCTAGATTGCTCGCTCTTTTGCTATGCCAATGCTACGATGCCTACCACTTGCTTTCAAGCCTCCCAAATTTCCATGTCAAACCTCTAACCCACCTTGTCCTAGCAAACCGTTGATTGGCTATGTTACCGCTTTGCTCAGCCCCTCTTATAGCGTTGCTAGTTGCAGGTGAAGATTGGAGGCTGTTCCTTGTTGGAACATTTATTTACTTGTTGGGATACCATTATTATTATCTTGTTATCTTAAATGCATCTATATACTTGGTTAAGGGTGGAAGGCTCGGCCTCTCGCCTGGTGTTTTGTTCCACTCTTGCCGCCCTAGTTTCCGTCATATCGGTGTTATGTTCCCGGATTTTGCGTTCCTTACGCGGTTGGGTTATAATGGGAACCCCTTGATAGTTCGCCTTGATTAAAGCTTTTCCAGCAATGCCCAACCTTGGTTTTACCATTTGCCTCCTCGCCTCTTTTCCCTTGGGTTTCCGGAGCCCGAGGGTCATCTTATTTAAACCCCCCTGGGCCAGTGCTCCTCTGAGTGTTGGTCCGAACTGGGCAGCCTGCGGGGCCACCTCGGGGCAACTTGAGGGTTGGTTTTACTCGTAGCTTGACCTATCTGAGTGTGCCCTGAGAATGAGATTTGTGCAGCTCCTATCGGGATTTGTCGGCACATTCGGGCGGTGTTGCTGGTCTTGTTTTAGCCTGTCAAAGTGTCTTGAAGAACCGAGAAACCGAGTCTGATCGGGAGGAGGTCTATTCCTTCGTTTACCGTGAGAGCTTGTCATGGGCTAAGTTGGGACTCCCCTGCAGGGATTTGAACTTTCGAAAGCCGTGCCCGCGGTTATGGGCAGATGGGAATTTGTTAATGTCCGGTTGTAGATAACTTGAACCTTAATTTAATTAAAATGAATCAACCGAGTGTGTTACCGTGATGGCCTTTTCTCGGCGGAGTCCGGGAAGTGGACACGGTGTTGGAGTAATGTTTGCGCAGGTTGTCCTCTAGTTTCTCGCTCGCGCCTTGCCTCCTCTTCTCGGTCTCTTTTGCGAACCGGATAGCCACCATACTTGCTAGTCGCTTGCTGCAGCTCCACATATATATTTTACCTTGCCTTACCTATAAGCTTAAATAGTCTTGATCGCGAGGGTGCGAGATTGCTGAGTCCCTGTGGCTCACAGATTACTATTACACCAGATGCAGGGCCTGATGATTCCGCTCCAGGTGACGCGCTTGAGCTCAAGTGGGAGTTCGACGAAGACTCTCAACGTTACTATGTTTCATTTCCTGATGATCAGTAGTGGTGCCCAGTTGGGGGTGATCGGGACTGTGTCGCATGTTGGGTTCTCTTTTATTTTGGCGCCGTAGTCGGGCCATGAGTGTTTGGATGATGTAATGTTATTTATGTACTTGATTGACGTGGCGAGTGTAAGCCAACTATGTTATCTCCCCTTTTATTATCTATATTACATGGGATGTTGTGAAGATTGCCTAACTTGCGACATATGCCTTCAATGCGATTATGCCTCTAAGTCATGCCTCGACACGTGGGAGATATAGTCGCATCGAGGGTGTTACATCAGGTTTCCAGTAAGAGCCATCAGCATTCATTTTCCTTTCGAACCCAACACCCTCTTTCCTAGGGTTTTGGTTCAGGATCTGCCTTTTGAGGACATCACATAGTGTCTGATGCCCTTTGAGATTTTTGTACATCCCTGTTTCAAGCAATGTCTTCAACCTAGCATTCTCATCAACAATAGCAGTGGCATCCTCAGCAGAGGGGTTAGTTACCACATCAACAGTTGAAGATATTGCAATTGTAGCAGCAGTAGAACATCCAGCAACAGAAGTAGCGTTATCACACTCAAGGCATTTAAGACATGGTGGTTCAAATCCTTCCTGAGCGGGACTGATCTGTTCGGCGTGAAGTGACTCGTTTTCCTTTTGAAGATCTTCATGAGCCGCTCTCAATTTCTCAAGTTCTTGCTTCCTTTGAAGATAATCATAGGAAAGCTTTTCATGAGTTGTTGAGAGCGTTTCATGATGACTTTCAAGTTCCTCATACTTAACATGAAGATTTTTTATGTCTTCAATTAAGGACTGAGATCGAGTCATTTCAGCGTCCAACAGGTCATCGCTTTTGTCTAACAGTTTTTGAATATGTTCCATAGCTTTCTATTGTTCAGTTGCAATTTTAGCAAGTGTTTTGTAGCTGGGTTTGGAATTATAGTCAGAGTCATCTTCACTGGATGTTTGATAGTGAGTATTGCGTGAGTTTACCTTGGCACCGCGTGCCATGAAGCAATAGGTGGGAGCGGAGTTGTCCTTGTCATTAGCATCGATGTCGGTGACGAAGTCATTGTCTTTAGTGTTGAAGATGGACTTGGCAACGTAGGGTGTAGCCAGACTTGCAACGCCAGAATCGGACTCCTCCTCAGACTCCACCTCTGCCTCCTCAGAAGCAGACTCCTACTCTGGATCAATTTCCTTGCCAACAAACGCACGTGCCTTGCCAGATGATCTCTTCTTGTGTGATGAAGACTTTGAGGAAGACTTGGAAGAAGACTTTGAGTATTTCTTCTTCTTCTTCTTGTCGTCAGAATCATATTCCTTGCTCTTCTTCTTCTTGTTCTCATTGTCCCACTTCGGACACTCAGAGATGTAGTGACCAAGTTTCTTGCACTTGTGGCATGTTCTCTTCGTGTAGTCATGAGCAGAAGCTTCATCATTCCTTGAGCTGGATCATGAAGACTTTCTGAAGCCTTTCTTCTTGGTGAATTTTTGGAACTTCTTCACAAGCATAGCAAGCTCCCTTCCAATGTCTTCAGGATCATCAGAACTGTAGTCAGATTCTTCTTCATATGAGGAAACAGCTTTTGCCTTCAAGGCATGAGTTCGGCCATAGTTGGGACCATAGATATCTCTTTTCTCAGAAAGCTGAATCTCATGTGTGTTTAGCCTTTCATGTATGTCAGACGGACTGAGTCTCTTGAAGTCAGGGTGTTCCTGAATCATCAGGGCTAGGGTGTCAAATGAGCTGTCAAGTGATCTCAGGAGTGTCTTGACGATTTCATGCTTGGTGATCTCAGTAGCGCCGAGAGGTTGGAGCTCATTTGGGATGTTAGTGAGGCGATCAAACATGAGCTGAACATTCTCATTGTCGTTTCTCTTGAAGCGGTTGAAGAGGTTGCGAAGGACACTGATCCTTTGATCTCTCTGGGTTGAGACGCCTTCGTTGACCTTGGAGAGCCAGTCCCAGACTAGCTTAGATGTTTCTAGAGCACTCACACGGCCATACTGCCCTTTGGTCAGATGACCACATATGATATTGTTGGCAGTGGAATCCAGTTGAACGAACTTCTTGACATCAGCAGCGGTGACACCTTCACCAGCCTTCGGGACGCCATTCTTGACGACATACCAGAGGTCAACATCAATGGCTTCAAGATGCATGCGCATCTTATTCTTCCAGTAGGGATATTCAGTTCCATCAAAGACAGCGCACGCAGCGGAGACTTTGATTATCCCTACAGTCTACATACCTAAACTCCAGGTGGTTAAACCGAATCACACAGAATAAGGGAGTACCTTGCTCTGATACCAATTGAAAGTGCTAGTGATCGACTAGAGGGGGGGGGTGAATAGGCGATTTTTATGAAAGTCTTCAAAACATGGAAATTTCAAAGACAATCGACAAAAATGAACCTATTAACATGCAGCGGAAGGTAGACTACACTAGGAAAGCCATAGTCAAGTATTCAATGAAGTGAAAGCAAAAAGACTAATAGCAGCTAGGCAGTATGGATCAGGATGGAAGACAATATGAAGCCAACTAGAACAAGCAGTCACACAGTGAACACAAATAGATAATGCAAACATGCAATGACTTCACCAGGACCAACTGTAAATAAAGAGATGGAAAGGATAGAACCAGTTTCTCGTTGAAGACAATGATTTGTTGGACCAGTTCCAGTTGATGTGACAACTGTACGTCTGGTTAGGGAGGCTGAGATTTAACTCAGAAGACCGTGTCTTCACCTTATTCCCCTTGAGCTAAGGACACCCAGTCCTCGCCCAATCACTCTGGTAAGTCTTCAAGGGAGACTTCCAAACCTTCACAGACTTCGTTCACCGGCGATCCACAATGACTATTGGATGCTCAGAATGCGAAGCCTAACCGGCAGGAGGATTCACAGTCCTCAAGTGTAACAAGTCTCCAGATCACACAGACATGAAGACTTCAGTGATGCCTAACACTCTTTGGCTCTAGGTGGTTAGGGCTTTGTCCTCGCAAGGATTTCTCTCTCAAAGGCTTCGAGGTGGGTTGCTCTCAAACGATAAAAGCCGTGCACTAACTCTGAGCAGCCAACCAATTTATGGTGTAGGGGGTGGGCTATTTATATCCACTAGGTAACCCGACCTGATTTGTCCGAAATGACCCTGGGTCACTAAGGAACTGACACATGTTCCAACGGTCAGATTTCAAACACACGCGGCAACTTTACTTGGGCTACAAGTAAAGCTGAATCATCCAGCTCTGGATAAGATTTGCTCTCATTGTCTTCTGTAACATCCCAAATTTTCAATTTGGAATGTTATACATTATATCATCATTGCATATCATATTTTTGCATTTTGGTTGATCCTACAAAATTCTACGCAACTCAAGGACCCATGGAGAGAGTTAGGGATTTCATTATTTTCATATTTGAGTTTTCTCCAATTTTGAGAATAGGATCATTTGATTTTATTTATTTTATCATCAATTATTTCTATTACAAAAATATGAGAGATGGAATAAAATGACTTTCCCAAAATAGAGAAATATTGAGGATGTAATAATAAAATCAAACAAGATTTTATTTCGGAGTTTTTCGGTGTTTTATTTGAATTTAGGAAAAATGTGCGTTTTTCAAAATTGCATTTAGGCCCCAAATAAATGTTCACTTTATCGGGCTTGATTTTAGAAGCCCGGGAAAATTTATTTCAGGATTTTTGGAGTCCGTTTAGTATTTCTTTTTATTTTTTTTCCGAGCGGAAATAAATTAAAAAAACGAACCGACCTAACGGGCCGTGTCCGACTAGGACTCTGGCCCGACTAGGCTTTATAAGCCGAGGCCCAGCCCCGGGGAACCCTAGCTGCCCCAGCCCCAACCCTAGCCGCCGCCACTGCCCGCCGCCGCCCGCCCGCGCCGCCGCCATGGTTCGCCGCCGCGCCTCGTTTTTCATGCCTTCAGTTAAAAAAACACCGATAGGTTTTCATCGGTTTAATAGATTCGGTTTTTTTAAAATAGATCGGTTTTTCCGGTTTATTTATTTTAGCGAGCGTTCGTCGCTTTTCTTTTTCTCGGATTAAATCCGCGATTTTTCTGATCGCGATTCCTGATCTGATTTTCGTTTTAGTTTAATTTTTTGCTCGTTTATCGGAATCAGGCGATTCAAGCGCCTAGAGTTTTGTCTCGAAACCCTCTATCCGTTTAACCAACTTAAACAAGATTTTTCTACCGTTAAATTTGCCCTAGATCCAGATTAATTGAACGAAGTTGTTTTCTTCCGCCGTTTGACTTCCGTTGCTTCGTTCGATTTGATTCTTTTTGCCAACCGGAGTTCTTAAGTTGAACCTTATGGTTAGATCTCTTATTTGAGTTTTACCTGTGCATTAGTTGAGTACTTATTGTATGCTTGTTTGTTTGTCTGCGATAGAGTATCCGGAGTGCGCCGCTTGTTACTTCGAATCGCTAGGTTTCCCGGATCATCAGCAATGCAAGTAACACGTTGATCATACCTTTTCTACTACCCAGTTTTATTGCATTAGATCAATCCTCGCACATTGCATGATTAGGATCTAATTAAATTGTGGGATGGGAAGTAGATGAGGTAGTACCTATTACCTATTTATTATCAAACCTTTGGGAGTTACTTCTACGTTTGCTTATTATGCCATGCTATGCTAGTAGACGTGGATTGGGTGAGTGATATCCATGACAGATGTGAGATTGATAATTAATGGTTTATCTAAGGTGGCAACTTAAACACACATCTGGGTGGATTGAGGCACCTGGGTATTCTAGGACTTGCCTGTTTTCTTTTGGACCGCCACCCAGGCTCAAAGGGATCATGAGACTATTCATACTAGAAACTTCCGTGTGCAGCCACAAGCTATTATGGGCTCTAGCATAGTTGACTAAGTTGTGCGAACTCTTACAGTGGTAGACTAGCAGATGTAGGGGATGTAGGTGGTACGGTCTACCCGATCGTAAGGTGCTAGCGCTTCTGAAAGACTATGTCTCGGTCATCCGTCTTCTCAAATACCATGTAGTGCGAGAAAACAAACGGAGGCGATCGAGTCTTGTGGGGAAAAGTGCGCAAACCTCTGCAGAGTGTAACAAACTAATCATGGTTAGCCGTGTCCCCGGTTATGGACATCTTGAGTATCTAGTACTTGGATTATCATGTGAATCTCAACATGTTACTCTAAATTAATTTTGTTGGGTTATGTTTAATGATGATGCTTAATTGGGATTGAGAATGTTGTCAACCATTCTCAATGTTTAACAACCACCTTGATAGTAATTAAAATTTTATTCCTTTGAAGTAGGGAAAAATTGGCTTTACGCAAAACTGTAACCATAGAGCTTTCCACCAGCCAAATATGCATATAGTATAGCTGTTTCATTCCATTACTCTCTATGTGTTACCTTGCCAGCATATTCCATGTGCTGACCCGTTTTCAGGCTGCAACGTTAATGTTGCAGACTTTTCAGATGACAATTAAGGAGTTTTTAGGTCGTGGTTCTATACTCAGTGATGCCGTTGGAGTTGATGGACTCACTTATCTTCCAAGCCTTCCACTGTTATCATTATTAGATGGCCTTAAGCCATATTTATTGTAATAAGTTCTCTCTTGAGACATTCGATGTAATAAGTGTGTGCTTGCTACTCTGCTATAAATACTCCGAGTACTGTGTGGTGTCAGCATTACTGATCCAGGGATGACACCGGAGCACAGAGATCAGACTGTTTGAGGTCTGGTCGCTACATCTTCGCTCGAAGACATAGGATTTTGGTTAAGCATCACTTCAGTCACTCTGACTTTGTTCACGGGGACCCCACTTAACAGTACGGTGGTTCCTATGACTCAACAAAGAAGAAAAGGAAACGACGAAACAACTAAGTCTTCGCGCTCCATAGTCTTCACTCAATGTCTTCTCTTGTCATAGTCTTCAATGTGAATATCTTCACATACCACCTTTGTCTTCAATGTCTTCATACATTTTTATGGGTCATCTCCGGTAGGAAAACTGACTCAATGAGGGACTACTACCTGTGTTATCCTGCAATTCTCACAAACACATTAGTCCCTCAACCAGGTTGGTCGTCAATACTCCAAAACCAACTAGGGGTGGCACTAGATGCACTTACAATCTCCCCCTTTTTGGTGATTGATGACAAACTGGTTGAAGTTTTCAACGGGGATAAAAGTATGTGAAATTGTAAAGGATTTAGGTATTGTCTTCGTAAGTAACAGAAAGGCCCCCCCTGAAGATGTGCATGTAAATATTTTGCTTTTGAATGAAAATGCACATGGCAGGTTGTACTTGCGGAGCTCCTCTTCTACTTATGAAGACAATTCATCATGCATGAAAGGACATAACGAAGATAATGACATGCATAATGAAAAATGGACGTCCGCAAAATGACTTCGTGCGGAATTTATCGTCGCACATGCGGAATTTATCGTCGCATCACATAGTGTCGAAAAAGGTAGGAGGCGACCATCAAGTTTAAGTGTTACAACTCAAAACAAACCAAATGTATCAAAAGCGAGAGTTGTAAGCACTTGGCAAATGTAGCAAAAGTAAGGCAACCACCCATATGGACCCGCTTGAAGACTATCAACTCATATGCTTCTCCCCCTTTTGTCAGTAATGACCAAAAAGGTTTGAAGACATAGAGCTTCTACTCATTCCCATGAGGAGTAGGTGAAGCAGCAGGGTCGTCGTTGAGGTTCGGTGGTGCAGAAGAACTTGGTGCAGTGTCAATACGCGCTAAAGTTGGAGGTGGTGAAGTAGCATCATCTTGATCATCTATGACTCTGGCATTAACTGTTGCAGCTGAGGAAGAATAGTCAGAGTCTCCAAGTCAGGGAGTCCGACGCAAGTGAGCATTCCTTGGAGGAGTTGAGTCAAACTTGAATCTTTCTGTGAAGCCATCATCTTGAAGATCAGCTTCAGCACTCAACAATGTCAAACTCTTCCAAGACCTCCGACAGGTTTCATGAGTAACAAAGGCATTCTTGGTGGCAAGATTTTGAATGCGATTGATGTCCACCAAGAGGCTTTGCATCTGACGCTTAAGCCAGACATGATGTTGATCTTGTTTCTGATGTAGAGCGATGAGAAGCTCTTGGTCATTGAGAACACGAGATCGCTTCCGAGGCCTTTGGGCAATGGTACTTGCAGTGGCGTCAGTTTGGGTGCGAGGAGCACGTGTATTGCCAGCCAAGGGATAAACACGAGAAATGGCATGAACTCCTTCAATGGGCTGGGTGAAGCTTTGACGATCGACATTGTGAAGATAAATTGGCTCGTTTGCAGGCTCTGGGTAAATGGCTTCAACAGACAGATCAACCTCTGGCAAGAATACGAGATGATTGCGCGCAGACGACTGATAGTTGAAGGCAGAGTGAAGCTTGATGAGGCGCATGACCCATGGAGCATAGAACTTCAGACCAAAGATGTCGGAGCCAGATGCAGCCAGCTGCCTGATGAAGAAGTCTTGAGCATTGAAGTTGATTCCATTGAAGATATAGAAAACCAAAGTCTTCATTGCTCATTCAAGCTTCACTGCAGATGAATGTCCTTTGACAGGCCATAGAGTTTTCCTGATGATATGATATATGGTGCGGGGCAGATACTCTAGGTCTTCGACAAAGAATTCCGTTGGGTATTCAGCGTCGTGTGGCAGAGGCTTCATCATGCTCAACATTTGGCTCATGTTAGGCTCTGGCTTCTGGAAAATACTCTCCAAAGCATTCTGGTGTTGCTGACAACCTAGTTCATAATATTCGCCAGGAGTGGGCAGGGCTGTAAGCTCAATGATGTCTTGGGCTTTAGCTTCATGATGTACATCGCCTGTCATCCACTCAAGGATCCAAGTCTTCGGATCCCTGTTGTATCCACGAATGTGGAGGGTAGCATAGAATTGTAGCAGAAGTTCTTCATTCCAATGTTCCTTGGCAGTCACAAAGTTGAGCAGACCCGCATCACAGAAGCAGTCAAGAGCTTCTTCAAGGAAAGGCAATCCAGCAATGGCTTCGCAGTCTAGACGCATATGAGGGAAAATGCGCCCCTGATTGTATAAGATGCAAGAATAGTAGCCGCGTTGCTGATAACTCCAGAATCAATCTGAGGAGATTCTTGGCCTTGTGTAGGGGTTCTTGTCACTGTCAAAGAATCTGTTGTGTGCCTTGAATCTATTCAGATTAAACGTTCCTGGTGACATTGCAGTACCTGGAAACCGTGGTAGCCTTGGCTTTGGCTTATGGACCTGAGGCCTGTGCTCCACATGATAGTCAAATTGAGGTCTGGGAGCAGGCGGAGGAACCAGAATTGGCCAGCGGACGGTAACAAGCTGTCCACGATCATATGCTTGCTCGATGGTGTGTGGCCTTGGAGGAGGTACAGGAGCAGAGGCATTGGCTTCAGGCAGCGGATTTGCTTCAGATGCTGCATTGGCTTCAGGTGCATTCACTTTGGGCACCACATTAGCTTCAGGCACCACATTAGCTTCAGCCATGACAACGTCATTGGCTTCAGTGTTGATTTTAGTGGTCGCCTCAGTATTGATAACCTCCACTTCAGGAGCTGGAGGGTCGGACACGTTCTCCTCGAGAATAACTTCAGGGTTGGACGGGGTTGTAGCAACTCTTTCTTCATCTCTTGGTTCTTCTTCTTGGTCATCGGCTGATGCAGCCGGAATATCTTCAACCGTTTTGGCTTCAGATTCAGGGATGTTCGCAGTAGGAGAGGCTTCAGGAAAGACTTCGCCTGAAACGGATTGGCGCTCTTCTCCTTCTGGAACACTTGACAAAGTGACCTGTGGCCTTGGTCCTTTGCGAAGCCTGCAAAACACTGGCGATGCCTATGGAGATGGAGTTGGTTGGGCCTCAAGGTCTTCATTGTCAATCACTGTAGTGGTGACCTGGGTTGGAGGAGTAACTGGTGTTTCTTCATCATGAGGGGATTCTTGAGGGTTATCAGCCCATGAGACATCCTGAGCAATTGGCGTCAATGGATGACCAATGCTGATGAGTTCGCTGTTCGTGGGAATAGGCGATGATACCACATTTTGTTCGATATGAGGAAGGACTTCATCATCTTCAACATTGTCTTGATGACCAATGTCTTCAGCTGTGGTGGGGTCAACAGCTGGAATGTATTCAACTACTGGAGCCTTTGTGGAAGTAGGCTCATGAACTACCAAACGACATTCTTGGTGTGCAGAGGGAGGACGAGCAATAGAAATTGGCTCGACAACAAGGGGCTCTGGAGGAGCAGCCCGGTCTCTTTTCTTTGTCTTTCGCTTCTTGATCGGTGGAGCGTCGTCAGTGGTGTGCTTGGTCTTGCACTTGCGGGCTTCGGCTTCAGCTGCCCTTGTTTTCTTGAGTTCCGAAGCCACTGTGGGGACCTTAGGCTTCGAGCCTGTCATATTGGCCAGGAAGACAATGCGAGGTTCTTCCTGCCTTGATGCTTCTGGTTGGGCCACAGCAGGCTTCTTCTTCTTCTTGGCAGCCATTCTGGGGTCGATGCCTGGTCGCCCCAAAGCCTTGCGCTTTTCAGCTTCATTGTAGCCTTGAACACATTTGGCAGCAAGATTCTTCATGCGCTCACGAGAACCTTTTGCTTCTTCTTGTTTCTTGTGAAACGCCTCCTTGAGCTCATGCATCATGACCTTGAAGTTTTGAATGTCTTCAACATTGAGCTTGTCCATGTGCTTCTTGAACTGAGCCTTTTCATAATCAATCTTGTGCTTCAGCTCAACAATCTTCTATGCAAGAGCCAGCTCAGGAGCAATGGCTCCATGGAAAGAGACGCTCAGGCCAATTGGGAGCTGAAGATCATCAAAACTGAGATCTAGGCTGTCAAACCACTCATCAATAAACTTGTATAGGATCTCCACATCAAAGAGGGGAACATCATTGAAGATTTCCGCCTCTTGCTTGCTCTTTATCAATTGCTCAAGAGCATCATCGCCAAGATCGTCGTCGCTAGACAGATGAATGGCGTCATTCTCGTTTCTCAAAACAGCAGCAGGGGTCAATGCTTGACCAGTTGGTTGCATGGGCTTCTTCAACTTGTCAGACTTGGAGATGCGAGAGAGATCTTCAGACTGCACACTGGCTTCAGGAGGTGCAGTGGCCAGAGGCTTCGCCCATGAGACCTTTGGTGTAGAGGAGTGCTTTGAAGCCTTTGGTGCGGGGCCCTCGGGCGCTTGCAAACGGCGCCGATCTGGCGAAAGAACGGCTTGACGTGACGATCTGAGGGTGGTGCTTGTGAGCTGCCAAGGAGGGCTGCAACCGCGTGGTGCGCCGGTGCCCCGTAGCACGCCACGAAGAGGCCGCGCAACTCCTCCTAGGACACCATCATGGATCCGGGGAGGTTGAGCAGCCAGGCGCGTGGTGCGCCAGTGAGGGCATGGGAAGCTAGTTGGCCATGACCTTGTCATCGCCCCCGGCCTTAAGGACGGCTTCCTCATATGCCAACAGGAAAACCGATGGGTCCGTCGCGCCGTCGTAGCGCGGCGACATCTCCGGCTTGAACTTGGGTGGCCACTTCACCTACCGCAGGGCAGGATCAAGGGCTCGAAGCCCCCGAGCGCTACTGTAGGCAGCCGTAGATCCAGCCGACGAAGCGGCGCCATCCATGAAGAATGGGCGCGAAGATGGTGGAGCGTGAATCGACGGAAGAAAAACTCCGGCACACCCCTACCTGGCGCGCCAAATGTCGGATCATGGGTTCCGGCAAAACCCTCAAGGTTCGAACACTTGGGTGCGCGTGAAGATCTCCCCTCTACCGATCCATGTCCTAGCTTTACTAAGATTTTACAGGCTAACTCCACGAACCCGCAACACAAAGGACACAAGGTTTATAGTGGTTCGGGCCACCATTGTGGGGTAATACCCTACTCTGGTGTGGTGGTGGATAGCCTCGTGGGCTTGAGGATGGACAATACAAGGGGAAGAACACCTCCTGAGGAGAGGTGTTCTTGTGCTTGTAGAACTCGTGGTTGTTCTGGTCTCTCTCGATCTCCCCCTAGCTATGGTGGTGGCTAGTCCTATTTATAGAGGCCCTGGTCCTCTCCCCAAATATTGAGCGTGAAGGGAGCCAACAACGACCAATTAGCAAGCGGACAACTAGTACAACTTATCCTCACGAAAGCAGTCTTCGCCTGCAAAAGGCTCTGGTGGTGACGCCGTCTTGGGCTCCACAGTGACCTCCATCTTGCCGTCCTTCTGGTCTTGGTCTTGTTGCACTGATATGGAAACCTTTGCTTGACGCCTCGGCACTCCGCGCCTACGCCTGCTTCCTTAGCACCAAAGAGGAAACAAGGACACTGTGCGCGCTGGCGCCCGCCTGGCCTTGGTCGTCATGGCTCACGTCACTAGAACCTCGCGAGGTTCACCTGGCCTTGAACTCTCCGCCCCTCGCGAGCCAGCCTGGTGAGGCCTCTCCTGAGGAGGTCTTGTGTCTTCTGCCTCGCGAGGGTCTTGAGTCCTTGCTGGTGAAGATGGGCCGTACGGGCCCGCTCGCAGAGCCATGCCGTGGGCCGCATGCAGGCAAGTCTGGGGACCCCCGTTCCCAGAACGCCGACATAACCCATTATGTTTTCTTCCTTGTCCAACATCAACTTTTTAGCATGTCATGTTTTAATGAGTGCTCACAATCATAAAAGATGTCCAAGATAGTATATTTATATGTGAAAACCTCTCTTTCTTTATTACTTCCTATTAATTGCAACGATGATGAAAACTATGCTTGTCAACTCTCAACAACTTTTATTCATCATACTCTTTATATGTGAAGTCATTACTCTCCATAAGATCAATATGATCTCTTTATTTCTTTTTATTCTTACTTTTATCCCCTCAAGATCATAGCAAGATGGCAAAGCCCTTCACTCAACACTAATCTTTATTACATATGGCTCACGAACTCGATTACATAGAAGGATCATAAAGCAAAACTCAAAACTAAATCATACTAAAACTTTATTCTACTAGACCAAGATATTACCAAAAGGATCGAACTAAGAAAAACGGTAAAGATAAATTTGTGATGGTGATACGATACCGGGGCACACCCCCAAGCTTGACAGTTTCCAAGGGGAGTGCCCATACCCGATACTCAGTTCTCCTTTAGTGGTAGTGATGATGGAGTTTTTGATGATGTAGGCTTGTCGTCTGTCTTCCAAGGCATAGGCTCACCCTCGTAGAAAGATGATCGAGTCTCTGGGATTCTCGAATCTGCAGCCAAACTCATCCTCTTGAATCTATATTCATACTCACAGTTTTGGTTTTGCAGGTCATAGATCTGGGCTTGGAGGTGCTCAATTTTCTCATGAAGCTTGAAGATGGTCTCCCCAATGTCCTTGGCATCCAGCTTGTGCTTGTTGGTGAACTCCGCGATCATCATGTGGTTGGCATCGAGTCTGCGTTCCACCATCCCCTGGCACTTGAAAACTTGTTGCTCCATTGCTCCGAGTCTTGTCTCCATGCTTCCGGCCCTCCTTGGTCCCTCAACATCGCAGATGTGCAACACCCCCTCACGCAACTCAACGGTTTGAGGGTGTTGCAGCACCTCCGCGAGGTAGGGGTTGATGACCCTCTCGAAAAACTTGTCCTTGGGGGCGCTTGAAGACATGATGGTGATCTAGATCTGTCAGAAAAATAGCTCGAAACAAACAGGAGATATTTGCGTGGTACGGTGGTCAAAATGTTCGGGAGATTATATAATGATTTTTTACCGACCAAAAGAAGTATTGTGCAAGAAAACGGGGTCCGGAGGGCACACGAGGTGCCCACGAGGCAGGGGGCGCGCCCTCCACCCTCGTGGATGCCCCGTGTCCTTTTCGGACTGCTTCTTATTTTCCTATTTTCTTAAATATTCCAAAATAGAGAAAATTGCTATTAGAACTATTTTGGAGTTGGTTTACTTACCGTACCACATACCTATTCCTTTTCGGAGGTTGAAACGTTCTGGAAGGTGTCCCTTATATACTCCTCTGGGGTTACGGTTTCAATAACATTAGTTTCAACATTTATAGGGTTACCTGAGATATAATGCTTGATTCTGTGACCGTTCACCACCCTCGGATTTGTGCCTTAGAAGTTGTTGATTTTTATGGCACCGGAACGATAAACCTGCTCGATGACGTAAGGACCTTCCCATTTAGAGAGGAGTTTTCCTGCAAAAAATCTTAAACGTGAGTTGTATAACAATGCATAATCACCTACATTAAACTCACCTTTTTGTATCCTTTTGTCATGCCATCTTTTAACCTTTTCTTTAAACAGTTTGGCATTCTCATAGGCCTGGGTTCTCCACTCATCAAGTGAGCTAATGTCAAATAGTCTCTTCTCACCGGTAAGTTTGAAATCATAATTGAGCTCTTTAATGGCCCAATATGCCTTATGTTCTAGTTCGAGAGGTAAGTGACATGCTTTTCCATAAACCATTTTATATGGAGACATACCCATAGGATTTTTGTATGCAGTTCTATAGCCCATAATGCATCATCAAGTTTCTTGGACCAATTCTTTCTATATATATTAACATTCTTTTGCAAAATTAATTTAAGCTCTCTATTACTCAGTTCTACTTGACCACTAGACTATGGATGATATGGTGATGCAATTCTATGATTAACATCATACTTAGCAAGCATTTTACGAGAAGCACCATGAATAAAATGTGAACCACCACCAGTCATTAAATATCTAGGGACTCAAACCTTCAAAAAAAATAACTTCTTTAAGCATCTTAATAGAGGTGTTATGATCAGCATTACTAGTTGGAATAGCTTCTACCCACTTAGTAACGTAATCAACAGTAACTGAAATATGTGTATACCCATTAGAGGAAGGAAACGGTCCCATATAATCCAAGCCCCAAACATCAAATGGTTCAATAACATGTGAATAATTCATAGGCATTTCTTGACGTCTACTAATATTACCAATTCTTTGACATTCATCACAAGACAAGACAAACTTACAGGCATCCTTGAAGAGAGTAGGCCAATAAAAACCGGATTGCAATACATTATGTGCAGTTCTATCTCCAGCATGGTGTCCTCCATAAGCCTCGGAGTGACACTTGCGTAGGATCTGTTCCTGTTCATGCTCAGGTACACATCATCTAATAACCCAATCTACTCCTTTATAAAGGTGTGTGTCATCCCAGAAGTAATGTCTTAAATCATAGAAAACCTTTTCTTTTGTTGGTATGTGAAACTAGGTGGTATAAATTTGGCAACAATGTAATTATCATAATCAGCATACCATGGAGCAGTACGAGAAGCATTTATGACAGCTAATTTTTCATCAGGAAAGCTATCATCAATAGGTAGTGGGTAATCAAGAACATTCTCTAACCTAGACAATTTGTCTGCAACGGGGTTCTCAACTCCTTTTTATCGATAATATGCAAATCAAATTCTTGTAGTAGGAGAACCCATCTAATAAGTCTAGGTTTAGCATCTTTCTTTTCCATAAGGTATTTAATAGAAGCATGATCAGTGTGAACAGTTACTTTAGAATCAACAATATAAGGTCTGAACTTATCACAAGCAAATACAACTGCTAAAAATTCTTTTTCAGTAGTAGAATAATTTCTTTGGGCACTGTCTAGAGTTTTACTAGCATATTGGATAACATTTAATTTCTTATCAAATCTTTGTCCTAGGATAGCACCTACAACATAATCACTAGCATCACACATAATTTCAAAGGGTAAATTCCAATCAGGAGGCTGAACAATAGGTGTAGAAATCAAGGCTTTCTTAAGTATTTCAAATGCTTCTACAAAATCATCATCAAAGACAAAAGGAACATCTTTTTGTAAGAGGTTAGTCAGAGGCCTAGAAATTTTTGAGAAGTCTTTAATGAACCTCCTATAAAAAACGGCATGACCAAGGAAACTTCTTATACCTTTAATGTCCTTTAGACGCGACATCTTTTCAATAGCATCAACTTTATCTTTATCAACTTCAATGCCTCTTTTAGAAATTTTATGCCCTAAGACAATGCCTTCATTAACCATAAAGTGACACTTCTCCCAATTCAAGACAAGATTAGTTTCGTCACATCTCTGCAAAACTCGATCAAGGTTGCTTAAGCAATCATCAAAAGAAGTTCCATATATAGAAAAATCATCCATGAATACCTCAACAATCTTTTCACAAAAGTCAGAGAATATAGCAGTCATGCATCTTTGAAAGGTAGCAAGTGCATTACATAAACCAAAAGGCATACATCTATAATCAAAGTTACCAAAAGGGCAAGTCAAGGTGGTCTTTTCTTGATCCTCTTTTGACACAGGTATTTGAGAGAAACCAGAATAATCATCTAGAAAGCAAAAATGTGTATGTTTAGATAATCTTTCTAGCATTTGATCAATAAAAGGTAAAGGGTAATGATCCTTTTTAGTAGCTTTATTTAGTTTGTGGAAATCAATTACCATTCTATAACCTGTAACAATTCTTTGTGGGATCAATTTGTCTTTATCATTAGGAACAACAGTAATACCTCCCTTCTTAGAGACACAATGGACAGGGCTTACTGAAAGTGCTAGTGATCAACTAGAGGGGGGGGGGGTGAATAGGCGATTTTTTTGAAAGTCTTCAAAACATGGAAGTTTCAAAGACAATCGATAGAAATGAACCTATTAACATGCAGCGGAAGGTAGACTACACTAGGCAAGCCATAGTCAAGTATTCAATGAAGTGAAAGCACAAAGACTAATAGCAGCTAGGCAGTATGGATCAGGATGGAAGACAGTATGAAGCCAATCAGAACAAGCAGTCACATAGTGAAGACAAATAGATAATGCAAACAGGCAATGACTTCACAAGGACCAACTGTAAATAAAGAGATGGAAATGATAGAACCAGTTTCTCGTTGAAGACAATGATTTGTTGGACCAGTTCCAGTTGATGTGACAACTGTACGTCTGGTTAGGGAGGCTGAGATTTAACTCAGAAGACCGTGTCTTCACCTTATCCCCCTTGAGCTAAGGACACCCAGTCCTCGCCCAATCACTCTGGTAAGTCTTCAAGGGAGACTTCCAAACCTTCACAGACTTCGTTCACCGGTGATCCACAATGACTCTTGGATGCTCAGAACGCGATGCCTAACCGACTGGAGGATTCACAGTCCTCAAGTGTAACAAGTCTTTAGATCACACAGACATGAAGACTTCAGTGATTCCTAACACTCTTTGGCTCTGGGTGGTTAGGGCTTTGTCCTCGCAAGGATTTTTCTCTCAAAGGCTTCGAGGTGGGTTGCTCTCAAACGATAAAAGCCGTGCACTAACTCTGAGCAGCCAACCAATTTATGGTGTAGGGGGTGGGCTATTTATATCCACTAGGCAACCCGACCTGATTTGTCCGAAATGACCCTGGGTCACTAAGGAACTGACACGTCTTCCAACGGTCTTATTTCAAACACATGTGGCAACTTTACTTGGGCTACAAGTAAAGCTGACTCATCCAGCTCTGGATAAGATTTGCTCTCATTGTCTTCGCTCGAAGACATAGGATTTTCATTAAGCATCACTTCAGTCACTCTAACTTTGTTCACTGGGACCCCAGTTAATAGTACGGTGGTTCCTATGACTCAACAAAGAAGAAAAGGAAACGACTAAATAACTAAGCCTTCGCGCTCCATAGTCTTCACTGAATGTCTTCTCTTGCCATAGTCTTCAATGTGAATATCTTCACATACCACCTTTGTCTTCAATGTCTTCATACATTTTTACGGTTCATCTCCATTACGAAAACTGAATCAATGAGGGACTACTACCGGTGTTATCCTGCAATTCTCACAAACACGTTAGTCCCTCGACCAGGTTTGTCGTCAATACTCCAAAACCAACTAGGGGTGGCACTAGATGCACTTACACTTACCCACTGACTATCAGCAATGGGGTAAATTATACCTTCCTCTAGAAGCTTTAGTATTTCTTTTCTTACCACTTCTTTCATCTTAGGATTTAACCGTCGTTGGTGATCAACAACCGGTTTAGTGTCTTTCTCCAATTTTATTTTGTGCTGGCATAGAGTAGGACTAATGCCCTTAAGATCATCAAGAGTATATCCAATAGCAGCACGATGCTTTTTCAGAGTTTTCAATAATTTCTCCTCTTCTTGCTCTAAAAGGTTAGCACTAATAATAACAGGATATATCTTCTTTTCATCAATATAAGCATATTTAAGAGTATCAGGTAATGGTTTAAGCTCAAACACGGGATCACCCTTGGGTGGAGGAGGATCCCCTAGAATTTCAACAGGCAAGTTGTGTTTCAAAATAGGTCCCTGTTTAAAGAATACTTCATATCTTTCCCTTCTTTCATTCATAAACATATCATTTTCATGGTCTAGCAAATATTGTTCTAAAGGATCATTAGGAGGCACGGCAATAGAAGCAAGACCAACAATTTCATCTTTACTAGGCAATTATTTATCATGGGGTTGTCTACGAAAGTTAGCAAAATTAAAATCATGAGACATATCCCCTAAACCAACAGAAACAATATCCTTTTTGCAGTCTATCTTAGCATTAACAGTATTCAAGAAGGGTCTACCAAATATAATGGGACAAAAGTCATCTTGTGGGGAACCAAGAACAAGAAAATCAATAGGATATTTAACTTTCCCACACAAGACTTCAACATCACTAACAATCCCAATCGGTGAAATAGTATCTCTATTGGCAAGCTTAATTGTAACATCAATACCTTCTATCTCAGCAGGTGCAATATCATGCATAATTTCTTCATATAAATAATGAGGTATTGCACTCGCACTAGCACCCATATCACATAAGCCATGATAGAAATGATCTCCTATTTTAACAGAAATAACAGGCCTGCCTACAACAGGTCTATGTTTATTTTTAGTATCGGGTCTAGCAATTCTAGCAGTTTCATCACAAAAGTAAATAACATGCCCATCAATATTATCGGACAAGAGATCCTTAACCATAGAAATACTAGGTTCAACTTTAGTTTGCTCAGAGGGTGTAGGTGTTCTAGTATTACTCTTACGAACCATAGTTGAAGCTTTAGCATGATCCTTTATTCTAGTAGGGAAAGGTGGTTTCTCAATATAAGCGTTAGGAACAATAGGATCAACATTATAAGTGATAGTCTTTTCATCAACTTTAATAGGTTCAACTACTTTTACTTCAATGTGAGGATGATATTTAATCCACTTCTCCTTAGGTAGATCAACATGAGTAGCTAATGATTCACAGAAAGAAGCTACTATCTCAGAGTCAAGTCCATATTTAGTGCTAAATTCATGAAAAGCATCGGTATCCATAAAAGATTTAACACAATCAAACTTAGGTGTTATACCTGACTCATTACCTTCTTCGAGTTCCCAATCTTCAGAGTTGCGTTTAATTCTTTCGAATAAATCCCATTTGAATTCAATAGTCTTCATCATAAAAGATCCAGTACAAGAAGTATCGAGCATGGAGCGATTATTGAGAGAAAGTCGAGCATAAATTTTTTGAATAATAATTTCTCTTGAGAGCTCATGATTGGGGCATGAATATAACATTGACTTAAGCCTCCCCCAAGCTTGAGCGATACTTTCTCCTTGGCGAAGCTAGAAATTATATATATAATTACGATCACGATGAACCAAATGCATAGGAGAAAACTTCTGATGAAATTCCAATTTCAATCAGTTGTAGTTCCATGATCCAATATCATCACATAGCCTAAACCATGTCTATGCCTTTCCCTTCAAAGATAAAGGGAAGACCTTCTTATTGATAACATCCTCGGGCATACCCGCAAGCTTAAATAATCCACAAACTTCATCCCCATAGATTAGGTGCAAATCGGGATGCAATGTTCCATCTCTTGTAAAAGGATTAGCTAGCAGTTTCTCTATCATACACGATGGAATTTCAAAGTAAAATTTTTCACTAGGTTCAGTAGGTTGAGGAGAAACTCTTTGCTCTACTGGTCGGGGTGAAGATACCCCGAACAAGCCGCTCAAAGGATTACTTTCCATAGTAACAAGTGATAGTAGATTTCAGTGCACTATACAAATCTTTCCTTACCAAAGGCGCTTCACTCCCCGACAACGGCGCCAGAAAAGAGTCTTGATGACCCACAAGTATAGGAGATCTATCGTAGTCCTTTCGATAAGTAAGAGTGTCAAACCCAACGAGGAGCAGAAGGAAATGATAAGTAGTTTTCAGTAAGGTATTCTCTGCAAGCACTGAAATTATCGATAACAGATAGTTTTGTGATAAGGTAATTTGTAACGGGTAACAAGTAACAAAAGTAAATAAGGTGCAGCAAGATGGCCCAATACTTTTTGTATCAAAGGAAAAGCCTAGACAAACTCTTATATAAAGGAAAACGCTCCCGAGGACACATGAGAATTATCGTCAAGCTAGTTTTCATCACGCTCATATGATTCATGTTCGGTACTTTGATAATTTGATATGTGGGTGGACCGGTGCTTGGGTAATGCCTTCCTTGGACAAGCATCCCACTTATGATTAACCCCTCTTGCAAGCATCCACAACTACAAAAGAAGTATTAAGGTAAACCTAACCATAGCATGAAACATATGGATCCAAATCAGCCCCTTACGAAGCAACGGATAAACTAGGGTTTAAGCTTCTGTCACTCTAGCAACCCATCATCTACTTATTACTTCCCAATGCCTTCCCCTAGGCCCAAACATTGGTGAAGTTTCATGTAGTCGACGTTCACATGACACTACTAGAGGAAAGACAACATACATCTCATCAAAATATCGAACAAATACCAAAATCACATGACTACTTATAGCAAGACTTCTCCCATGTCCTCAGGAAAAAACGTAACTACTCACAAATCATATTCATGTTCATAATCAGAGGGGTATTAATATGCATAAAGGATCTGAACATATGATCTCCCACCAAATAAACCAACTAGCATCAACTACATGGAGTAATCAACACTACTAGCAACCCACAGGTACCAATCTGTGGTTTTGGGACAAAGATTGGATACAAGAGATGAACAAGAGTTTGCGATGAGATTGTGCTGGTGAAGATGTTGATGGACATTGACCCCCTTCCGATGAGAGGATCGATGGTGATGATGATGGTGATGATTTCCCCCTCCCAGAGGGATGTTTCCCCGGTAGAACAGCTCCACCGGAGCCCTAGATTGGTTCCGCCAAGGTTCCACCTCGTGGCGGCGGAGTTTCTTCCCAAGAGCTTGCTTATGATTTTTTCCAGGGAAAAAGACTTCATATAGCCAAAGATGGCCACCGGAGGCCTGCCAGGGGGCCCACGAGACAGGGGGGCGCGCCCAGGGGGGTAGGGCGCGCCCCCACCCTCGTGGATGGTGGGTGGCCCCCCTCTGGTGCTTCCTTCGCCCAATATTTTTTTTATATTCCAAAAATGACTCCCGTGGAGTTTCAGGACTTTTGGAGTTGTGCAGAATAGGTCTCTAATATTTGCTCCTTTTCCAGCCCAGAATTCCAGCTGCCGGCATTCTCCCTCTTGGTGTAAACCTTGCAAAATAAGAGAGAATAGGCATAAGTATTGTGACATAATGTGTAATAACAACCCATAATGCAGTAAATATAGATATAAAGGCATGATGCAAAATGGACGTATCAGACCCCACTTCCTTGCCCCAATTTACAGAAACTCCTTAGTATATTGAAACCAACCACATCCCTCCCCCACCTCATAAAAACAACCACAAGGAATATATTTTGAGTGAAACCTAATACGAGTATATTTTTAGTGATATATACACCAAACTAGAGTGTTTTTCTTTCAAGTTTGTGAACATGTATTATTATATTTTGGATCCGTTGCAACGCATGGGCACATTGCTAGTAAGAGTAGAGAAAAGGATGAATGAGGGAAGGCCTTATTTGCAAAAATGGAGAGGGGTGTGGTATATTTTTGCAAAATTTCCATAGTTTCCTTCATATCCATTAGATATAAATCCGACGGCCTATATTGCAGGATGGCACACACACCATCATCACCAACTCTGTTTTCTACTCCCTCCGTTCCTAAATATTTGTCTTTTTTAGAGATTTCAATAAGTGACTACATATAGAGCAAAATGAGTGAATCTACACTCTAAAATATGTCTACATACACATCCGTATGTGGTAGTACATTTGAAATCGGAAAAAGACAAATATTTAGGAACGAATGGAGTATAAGAGTACACATGGAGATATATCTCCAGCATGGCCTACAACAAAAATGTGCTGGATTGGTTAGCGCCGGATGCTCGCAACGCGGTGACGTGAGTTCGGATTCTGTCTTTAACTTTAGATTTTTATATATTATATCTACATTACTTATTTAATATACACTTCTTTCGCTACTGTACAGACAGTGGAACCCACAGAGTACTTAGAATACAAGATTAAGGATGGACTTGTTTCTTTTTAACTTTCTGTATGAAGCTGTAGTGACATTGCAAGTCACATGTACACTGTACAGGCAATTAACCTTTTATAGAGGGAGAATCATACACGCAATTAACTCAAATGGATTGGATGTGACTCTATTCTTTCCAGCATAAGAGCATCTCCAACGGTAGCCGGCAAATTTCCTCCTGCTTCCTTCCGCAGAGGACGACATCAAACGCCAGCGGCATACATTTTCACAACTGTAACCACCCAGATGAAATTCGTGCAAACACGGACTATTTTCATATAAGCATGCATGATTTCATATAAAAAAGCCGGATCTTCATATAAACATGATGGATTTCATTACATTTACATGAACTAAGCAGTGCTAATCCGGCTCTCTTGGTATAATTAATAGTCCCTCCGTCCAGAAATACTTGTCCTAAAAATGGATGTATCTAGACTTATTTTAGTTATAGATACATCCAATTTATCCATTCTTAGAACAAATATTTCCCGCCAGCCGAAGAGGGAGTACCTAATCTAAAAGCCTGCCCACGGATCCCTTTGTCTTCCTCATGTCCGGCAGACACTTGCGGGGTCGATGAAGGTCCTCGAAAGAGACGAAGCAGCAAAGAAACCACGTGAATGCGCAGTCGTCGCCTCGGCGGTGGCCTTCATGGGACCCAAGTGGCGGCGGCCTCCTATGTTCTACTTCTCCACGATGATGGCGGCGGACACGGAGAAGCTGGCCACCGACTCGTCGCTCTCCATGCACCCGGCTTCTGTCTCTGCCTGCATGGCATTGCCGCAGGCACGGGAGGTGCGCCCACAGACACGGGAGGTGCAGCCACCGCAGACACTGGTGGCGCAGTACGACGCGTCAGCAACGACGCCTGTACCGGGGTGCTCACCGCCGTACCGGCGTGGAGCAACTCGCCCCTCCTCATCGAGCTGAACTGGAGCGGCGAGTTGCTGAACCACGCGCCGGATTGGGGCGACAACTGGCTCCGTCGGGCCAAGCAAGGTTGATGAAGCACCGAGCAGCCTCGCCCGTATCCGGAGGGATCCGCAGGCCACCCAGCTGGGTAGTATGCCGGAGAACGGATCCTCGGAAGCCATCGGAAGAGTGGAGAAAATGGTGAAGGAGGAGATGGGGGAACGACGGAGGGGTGCGATTCTTGCCGCTGTCTGTCTGGCCTTGTTTAAATAGAGTGTGGACGGTAAGAGCTTGGCCGGCGTCTGGCCTCGTTTAAACTGAGGGCAGACGGGAGGAGCTTGGCCAGTGTTGCGTTTAATTCCAGCCCGCTCATGAACGGACGTGTGGCCTCAGTAGGTTTCTTAGTTTGCATGCGGGTTTAACGGAGGGGTTTGATGGAGGCGAGGAGGCATGTTCAGCCGGGCGTGCAGCGGTCGGCGTAATACTATTCAATTTGACAACGGGCGGCACAGTTCCCGATATGACTTTAATGTAGACGAGGGAAGGGTAGCGGTTCCCGAAATGTTGAACGACCAATGATGCATCCTCCTTCAATTAGCATCGTGCATGCATGAGGGAAGTAATGGGAGGAGGACTGGGAAAAGAGGCTGCACGATATGAATGCAACGCAGTATGCACTCATATAAAGGCGCCCCTCCATTCCAATGCATCTACCACATCGTACGCACCTAAGCATTTTCCTAAGAACCTACACTAAGCACAAAAGTGCTCACTCCAGACCCATGGCGGCGATGCGCGCAAGCAGCAAGCGGCTATGCGAGATGGTCCATGACGCTAGCCTGCAGCATGGTGCCGAGGATCGTCTCCAGACGGTGTTCGCGACCGGCTGGTGGATGGCCACCGTCGACGTCAACTACGACTCTCAATTGGACCAGATGATCGTTGGCACCACCAACAAGTTCACCATCCTCAAGAAGTTCGGGGACGACATCGCCGTACTCCTCTAGCCCACGCGCCCGGGCTCCTCATTGCCTGCCACCCTAATCATCCTCCATGGCCGGAACCTCTTTCATGCACTGGTGGCCCTGTGACTGCCCGTCGATGCCACGAAGAATGTCCACCTGGAGGTCGCGCTCGCCACGAGGCGCCTCGCCCTGCAAGAATTCGTCGACCTACACATCCACATGTACGAGCAAATCGTGTACATAGGTATCTACAAGGCCATTGAGGATGCTACGATGTTGACCTTCCTCAACCGACTGGAAGCCTTGGATGCCTTTGTGGAGAAGCACCTTGACCTCGCCACAAAAGCCGCCGCTCCTTAGCCATCGGTCGGTGGCCCGATGCACTAAGTTGAGGAGGAGGAGGAGGAGGTCGTACGTTCATGGATACATCTTTCTTCTTGCCTCCTGTAATAGCCCTGCTTATCTGGCGGAAATAGCCCTGCCCTAGCATTTCCAATCGTTATTTATATCTTTTTTTTGAAAGTAATCCTTATTTCTATCTATCGATCGTGCCAAGGAGCATAACCAAATGTTACAATTTATACATTTTTCTCTACTCCTACTCCTATAAAAGACTCAGTTGGTGATGGTGGTGTGTCTGCCATCCGTCGTTTCTGACCATTAGATCTGCATCTAACGGCTGTGAGGTAAGTTGGGGCATTTTTGCAACAATAGCCCACATCTCTACTCCAATTTGCAGAAAACCCCTTTATTATCTTGAAAGCAACCACATCCTTCCCTCACCTCATCAAAACAGCCTAAGAAATACATTTTGAGTGAAAAGTAATATATTAGGAGTATATCAAAACAAGAGTGATTTCTTTCAAGTTTGTGAACAAGTACTACTATTCTACTACTTTGGATCCGTCGCAAGGCACGGGCACATTGCCAGTAAAAGGAAAAGGCCTGCCGCGTTCGCTTCAAACCCCCACACGCCCGGGAATTGGGAGTACTCCACGGCCCGTCCGGCACGCCACATAGCTTGGGAAGGCGTGTTGCCTAGCACTTTCACTTCCATGTGGGACCGCCGTTGAGCAAACTGACTATTGGCAAACCGCACCCCGCCCGCCGCCAGGTTGGAAAATAGAAACGAGGGGAACATCTAGCTATAGCACGGAAGCCAAGAAATTTGGTGTCTGATGGGGCTCGTTGATAGAGTGTGTATGTATTTATTCATAACTAGCAATATGCCCATGCGTTGCACGGAAAATCAAGACGCATTTGTATGAGTAGTTTATGTTGTGGGAGAAAAGGATGAACAAGCACTACTACAGGATGCTGCTAATGTGACACTACGACCAGTGACCCTTCGAGAAACTGTGTGCGATGCAATAATCGCAAACGGTGTTGTATGAAAACTGTCTCAAATGTATAAAACGTTTGCGATGATGGATGCATCAAACACGGTTCAGGTTTTAGTTGCGTGTGCGATGAAGGGCATACGATTCAGTTCAATTAACTGTTTGCGATGAGGAGGAACAAAATAAACGGGTAGCCAGATGAAGGCGTGTGCGATACACAGCATACGGTTCACTTGGATGAACTGTTTGTGATTAGGCAACACAAAATAAACGGTACCCAGATCAAGGTGTGTGTGATTGAGGGCATATGCTTCAGAAGGAGTAACTGTTTGCGATTAGGCAACAGAACAGAAACAGGTCAGCCAGATCAAAGTGTCTGTGATTGATGGCATACACTTCACATGGATGAACTATTTGCGATTAGCCACAACAAACTGAAACAGTTAGATAGATCAACGTGTGTGCGCTAGACGGGCACACACATTCTAATTAAAAGAACCATGCGTGATGGTGCTGACATTGCCTATTGCGGTGCACCCTATTGTGCAAACGCCACGTACACGGCCAAGAAGGCGTACGTGCCCACGTTACGCCTTCCGGGAATAGTGTCACACTTATAACCGTCAGTAAATTTTGAGCATGCGTCCCGTCACATTCCAAATTGCAAACTGTTCACAGCGATCAAGACCTAAACGGTTTCCCATTTAGGAGCATATTACTACTCGGTTATAAATACTACTACTCCAAGATGACTGCACATTCCCTCAACTCCTCATCCACAAAAAAAACAAGTCATTCATCATCATTCCCTTGCGTCTGCCATGGCCAGCGTGAGTTATGGGTCGAGAGATTGCCACCAGGGAGAGGCGAACCTGGAGGCGGAAGCACGAGAGATGTCCCGCCTCGCCGCGAAAGCAGCCAACATGTCCCGCCACGCGGCTGTAGCAACAGAGAGGTCCCGCCACGCCGCCGAAGCATCACAGAGGTCCCGCCATGCCGTCGATGCAACAGACTAGTCCGACCGCACCGCGGAGGCAGAAGAGATGTCCCGCCGCGCTGCGAATGCAGCAGAGATGTCCTCCCGCGCTATGGCGGCCTAGGAAAATGTCTCGCGGGCAGGCGAGGACTCTTACAGGCGCATGCTTGCCCTCGTCCTTAGGCAGATGGATCAGATCTCCAGGTGGGCGAGGTTGCAGGATGACCTGAAAGCCTCGTTTGAACAGTCTATTGGCATCATGCGACAACTAAATGAGAGCAATGCGAAGCTCCAGGCCCAGCACAACCTGCTAAGTGCGAAGATCGTCGGATGTGTGGGGCAGCAGGAGCAGACCACTGCCTTGTTGGAGAGGACTGGTGTCATCGTCGAGAAACTTATGGACGAGAATGCCATGCCACGCATCGAGCGCAGAAGGCTGGTGGAGGAATCCGTGGATGCTCTCAAGCAGCATCTTGAGGACAAGAAAGTGCTCATCGCCGCTCGCCGCAGAGACTAGTTCCTGCGGCTTGCAGCAATGCATCAACAAAGTAGAGATCAGTGAGCCAGATCGTTGTCTTCCTTCTTCTTTTTCCCTTGTGTATTGTAACGCCCTCGATGCGGCTATATCTCCTAGGTGCCGAAGCACGACTTAGAGGCATAACCGCATTGAAAGCAATGTCGCAAGTAAGGTAATCTTCACAACAACCCATGTAAATAAATAAAAGGGGAAATGATACATAGCTGGCTTACACTCGCCACGTCACACAAATACATGAATAACATTACAATCATCCAATACACTCATGGTTCAACTACGGTACCAAAATAAAGATCAACCCCCACATGCGACAAAGTCCCCGATCGCCCCAACTAGGCACCACTACTGATCATCTGGGAAAGATACATAGTAACGGCGAGAGTCTTCATCGAACTCCAACTTGAGCTCAAGCGCATCGTCTGGAGCAGTATCATCGGTCCCTGCATCTGGTTTTGGAAGTAAACTGTGAGTCACGGGGACTCAGCAATCTCGCACCCTCGCGATCAAGACTATTTAAGCTTATAGGTAAGGCAAAGGTATGATGTGGAGCTGCAGCAAGCGACTAGCATATGGTGGCTAACCTATTCGCAAAAGAGAGCGAGAAGAGAAGGAAAAAGCACGGACAAACAACTATGATCAAGAAGTGATCCTAGAACAACCTACGCCAAGCATTACTCCAACACCGTGTTCACTTCCCAGACTCCACCGAGAAGAGACCATCACGGTTACACACTCGGTTGATTCATTTTAATTAAGTTAAGTTTCATGTTATCTACAACCGGACATTAACAAATTCCCATCTACCCATAACCGCGGGCACGGCTTTTGAAAGTTCAAAACCCTGCAGGGGAGTCCCAACTTAGCCCATCACAAGCTCTCACGGTCAACGAAGGATATTCCTTCTCCCGAGACATTCCGATCAGACTCGGCATCCCGGTTACAAGACATCCTCGACAATGGTAAAACAAGTCCAGCAACACCGCCTGAATGTGCCGACAAATCCCGATAGGAGCTGCACATATCTTGTTCTCAGGGCACACTCAGATAAGCAATCCGTACAACTAAAACCAACCCTCGAGTTTCCCCGAGGTAGCGCTGCAAGGGGCTCTAGTTTGGACCAACACTCAGAGGAGCACTGGCCCCGGGGGGTTTAAATAAAGATGACCCTTGGGCTCCGGAAACCCAAGGGAAAAAGAGGCTAGGTGGCAAATGGTACAACCAAGGTTGGGCATTTCTGGAGGAGTTTTATTCAAGGCAAACTGTCAAGGGCTTCCCATTATAACCCAACCGCGTAAGGAACGCAAAATCCGGGAACATAACACCGATATGACGGAAAACTAGGTCGGCAAGAGTGGAAGAAAACACTAGGCAAAAGGCCGAGCCTTCAACCCTTTACCAAGTATATAGATGCATTAAGATAAACAAGATAATATGGTGATATCCCAACAATAAACAATGTTCCAACAAGGAACGATCTCCAATCTTCACCTGCAACTAGCAACGCTATAAGAGGGGCTGAGCAAAGCGGTAACATTGCCAAACAACGGTTTGCTAGGAGATGGTGGGTTAGAGGTTTGACATGGCAATTTGGGAGGCATGATAAGCAAGTGGTAGGTATCGTAGCATAGGCATATGAAAAGAGCGAGCATCTAGCAAGCAAAGATAGAAGTGATTTCGAGGGTATGATCAACTTGCCTGCAAAGTTGTCAGAGTTGACTTGATCCTCGTAAGCGAACTCAACGGGTTCCTCGTTCACGAACTCGTCTCCCGGCTCAACCCAAACAAGAACAACAAGCAAACGGAAGACAATCAACCACGTGCAATGCTCAAACAACATGATGCAGACATGGTATGATATGCGGAATGCGGTATGTGATGCATATGCAAGATTTGACAAGAAATGATTGAACCTGGCCTCAACTTGGAAATCCAAGAGTGCCACTGAAAAGGTGAGGTGATTTCATTTGAAATCAGCATAAAGATCACCGGAATCGGATGCACGGTTTGCAAATGGCAAGCAAAACAAATATGGCACCGGTCTGCGATAATCAGCAAGTGACCAACTAAATGCAACAAGCTAAATATGCTACAACACTCAAACGTGGCAACAAAATACATGGCAGGGATCCACTCATGAAGCTTGACAAAAGATAAACACTAAGCTATGACTAATTCATCCATTAACAGGTTCAAACAAGCATGGCAAAAGTCCATGAAATCAGCATTACCGATTACGCTACTTTGCAAGCTTGTGCTAGTCACCACAAATATGAAAAAAATACATGGCAAGCACCTCTCTAAAGATGGCATGGCATATAACAAAACACATGCAGAGCTCGGGATCATAACATGCACACATTAATCATGGCAAAAATGACAAAATGCTATTTGCTGAAACAGATCTGACAAATTCATCACATAGCCCTCTTCCAACAGCATTTCGGGCATCAAGATGAGCTCAAATGAAAATCATGCAATGAGATGAAATGATGTACTCGTCGAGGCAAACATTTTGATATGCTACACGCATAAATCGGATCTACGATGAGAGAGTTATGACATGCCAAAGATTGCAAATAATTAGGGCTAGAGGGGAAGAAGTCAACCGGATCCCTCAGATCCAGATCCAGATCCGGGGTGCACGTGACCCGAGGTTCGCCGAGGATCCCTGTAGTGGCCGGAGAGAAGTCGTCGGCGGCCGGAAGGAGGGAGTTCGCCGGAGGGGTCGTCGGAGGGCGGCGGAGCTCGTCGGGGTCCGGTGAGCTGCGGGTGGCGGCAGCGTTGAGGCGACGGGGCAGCGGCCGGCGCCGGACGAGGTCGGAGGTGGCCGGTGGCGGTGGCGCTTCTGCGGCAGCGGGTGGAGCGGCAGTAGCTGCCAGCGTCGGGAGGCGGAGAAGGTGGCGGCTCGGCTCCCCAGGCGCGCATGGGGAGAGAGATGGCCGGCCCGGTGGCATGCAGAGGAGGGCCGTGGCTGGGCCTTGCGGGCCGGCGCGGTCGGCGGTGATGTGGCACCTGCCCCGGGACACGTGTCAGTGGCTGGTTGGTGCGGCGGGGTGGAGCGGACGTGTCCGGCCGTCTGGATTTCGTCCGGCGGCTGGAGGAGAAGGGGGGCTAGGGTTTGATCCGCGAATTGAAATGGGGGGGGTTCTTTATATAGGCGTAGAGGGAGCTAGGAAGCTCCAAATGGAGTGCGGTTTTTGGCCACGCGGTCGTGATCGAACGACCGAGACGATGGAGATGGTTTAGGTGGGTTTTGGCCAAATTGTAAGGGTGTTGGGCTGCAACACAAACGAGGCCTTTACGGTCCCTCGGTTAAGCGTTGGAGTATCAAACGAAGTCCAAATGGCGCGAAACTTGACAGGCTGTCTACCAGTAGTGAACCAAGGCCGCATGGAAAGTCTCGGTCCAATCCAGAAATTTTTAACCCCCACACATGAAAAGAGGTAGAAAGGGGCACCGGAGGAGATAGGAGTGCCGGAATGCAAAACGGACAACGGGCAAAATGCTCGGATGCATGAGACAAACACGTATGCAAATGCAATGCACATGATGACATGATATGAGATGCATGACAAAGGAAACAACACACGGAGACAAAAACCCGACACCGAGGAAAATAAAATAACTTAGGCCAGAAACGGCAAGAGTTTGAGTACAGATAAGGTAAATTACATCCGGGGTGTTACAACACTCCACCACTACGAAAGGATCTCGTCCCGAGATCTAGGACTAGAAAAACACCGGGTACTCAGAACGGAGGTGATCCTCGCGTTCCCAGGTGGCTTCACGGTCGGAATGGTGTGATCACTTGACTTTGAGGAATTTGATTGACTTATTGCGAGTCTTGCGCTCAGTTTCTTCAAGGATAGCAACGGGGTGCTCACGATAAGAAAGGTCTTCTTGGAGATCAATGTCTTCGAAGTTGACGGTGCGGTCAGGAGCCTTGAAGCACTTGCGGAGCTGAGAGACATGGAACACGTCGTGCACATTTGCAAAGTTGGAGGGAAGCTCGAGTTGATAGGCGAGATCGCCTCTCTTGTTGACGATCTTGAAAGGACCCACGTATCTAGGGGCAAGCTTCCCTTTAATACGGAAGCGACGAGTTCCTTTCATTGGAGAGACGCGGAGGTAAACATGGTCTCCGATCTCGAAAGCCAAATCACGATGCCTACTATCATAGTAGCTCTTCTGGCATGATTGCGCTGCTTTGAGGTTATCACGAATGACTTTGCACATCTCTTCTGCCTCCGTGATCAAGTCATTTCCAAGAAGTTGATGTTCACCGGTCTCTGACCAGTTAAGAGGAGTACGGCACTTCCTGCCATAGAGAATTTCAAATGGGGCCTTGCCCGAACTCGCTTGAAAACAGTTGTTGTAGGAAAACTCGGCATATGGAAGACAATCTTCCCACTTCATACCGAAAGAGATAACGCAAGCCCTGAGCATATCTTCAAGAATCCGATTGACACAATCGACTTGGCCGCTAGTTTGAGGATGAAAAGTTGTGCTGAAACGGATGTTGGTGCCCATGGCCTTCTAAAAAGAATTCCAAAACTTGGAGGTAAAGATGCTGCCACGGTCTGAAGAGAACAACTGCGAAATGCCGTGCAGAGAGACAATCCGAGAGGTATAAAGCTCTGCCAATTGAGCTGCTGTGATAGACTCTTTGATAGGCAGGAAATGAGCCACTTTAGTGAGTTTGTCGATGACAACGAAGATAGCATCATTGCCACGCTTGGACTTTGGAAATCCCGTCACGAAGTCCATCTCAATGTGGTCAAACTTCCATTCTGGAATGGCAAGAGGTTGGAGGAGACCAGCTGGTCGTTGGTGCTCTGCCTTCACTCTTCTGCAGACATCACATTCATTTACGAACTGAGCAATCTCACGCTTCATTCGAGTCCACCAATACGCCTGCTTGAGGTCCTGGTACATCTTTGTGCTCCCAGGGTGGATGGAGAGGAGTGAATTGTGAGCCTCATTCATAATGACTTTACGAAGGTCACCATTAGGCACAACAATGTGATCCTCGAAGAAGAGAGTATCCTTGTCATCAAGGCGATAGCACTTGTACTTGGATTGACTCTTGGCAATCCCAATCTTCACCTTCTTCACCATAGCATCAAGAAGTTGAGCCTCGCGAATCTGATCTTCCAAAGTAGGAGAGACTTGGAGGTTGGCGAGGAAACCTTGAGGAACAACTTGCAGATTGAGTTTGCGAAAAGCTTCACAAAGCTCGGGTTGGTAAGGCTTGAGAATCAGACTGTTGTAGTAAGCCTTCCTGCTGAATGCGTCAGCAATTACATTGGCTTTGCCTGGAGTATATCCGATACTCGGATTATACTCTTGAATCATTTCGACCCAACGAGTCTGCCTGAGGTTGAGATTAGGCTGAGTGAAGATGTACTTGAGACTCTTGTGGTCAGTGAGGATGTCCACTTTTCTTCCCAATAAGAGATGTCTCCAAGTCAAAAGAGCATGCACAACTGCCGCCAACTCGAGGTCGTGAGTGGGGTAGTTCTTCTCGTTGGGCTTCAACTGGCGAGAGGTATAGGCCACAACTTTCTTCTCTTGCATCAACACTGCACCAAGACCTTGAAGAGAGGCATCGCAGAAGACCTCGAACGGTTTGGATTCATCAGGAGGAGTCAGAACTGGAGCAGTGACTAATTTCTCTTTCAGGGTGTTGAAAGAGATGTCACATTCAGGAGACCAAACGTACTTGACATACTTCTGGAGAAGGTTGGAAAGCGGTTTCGCGGTCTTTGAGAAGTTCTCAATGAACCTTCGACGATAGCTTGCGAGACCAAGGAAGCTGCGGAGTTGCTTCATGTTCTGAGGTGGTTCCCAATTCACAATTGCAGACACCTTCTCAGGATTCACCGCTATGCCCTTGATAGAGATGATATGCCCAAGGTAGAGAACCTCATCGAGCCAAAACTCGCACTTTGAAAACTTGGCGTAGAACTGATGTTCTCTGAGCTTATCCAGCACCAAACGCAAGTGCTTGGCATGATCTTCCTTGTTCTTGGAAAAGACGAAAATATCATCGAGGTAGACCAAGACTAAGCCACTTGTGTAGGGATTGAAGATGAAGTTCATCATGTGAGAGAAAGTCGGAGGAGCGTTGACGAGGCCAAAAGACATGACAGTGTATTCATATGAACCATAGCTTGTTCTGAATGCCGTCTTGGGGATATCTTGCTCACGAATTCGGATCTGGTGATAGCCCATACGGAGATCGAGCTTGGAGAATACTTGAGCACCTTTGAGTTGTTCAAACAGTTCGTTGATGTTGGGAAGTGGGTACTTGTTCTTTATAGTCTTCTTGTTCAATGGACGGTGGTCAACAAAAAGTCGGTCCGTTCCATCCTTCTTCTTCACAAAAAGAACTCCACAACCCCACGGAGAAGAACTAGGTCGGATGAGACCCATACGCTCTTGCTCATCGTGTTGTTTCTTCAGCTCCTTCAACTCTTTGGGTCCCAGCTTGTAAGGACGTTTGCAAACAGGTTCTGTGCCAGGCTCAAGATCGATGACGAATTCAACTGGCCAGTGCGGAGGCATTCTTGGAAGCTCTTCTGGAAAGACGTCTTGATATTCGCAAATGACTGGAATTTGAGAGATGGCATCCAGTTCATCCTTCTCATTGAGAGAAAATAGACGGATGGTATCATCCCTTGCGGCAAAGACAATTACATCCTCAGACGAACGAGTCAATTGAATCTGCCTGGCAGCACAATCAAGCTGAGCCTTGTGCTTAGAAAGCCAATCCATTCCGAGAATAAGATCAATATCCGAGTCACCAAGAACATTTGGAGAAGACAAGAACTTATAGTCACCCAAAGTGATTGAAACATCCGGAACGCATACTCGAGAAGTCATTTGACGGGCCAGAGATACAATAGCCAACGGTTTCGGCAACACTTGAGTAACAAAATCATGCTTAGATGCAAAAGGTCTCGAGATGAAACAATGTGATGCACCAGTGTCAAAAAGAACTCTTGCAGGAATATCGTTAACAGGAAGGTTACCCATGATGACATCTGACGAGTCCTCTGCCTGAGCTGCATTCACCATGTTGACCTTGGCGTACTTGGGTTTATGCTTGACCACAGCTGTACTTGCCGATCTCACAGGAGGAGGAGGAGGGAGACGCCTCTGATTGAAGCATTTATTGGCATAGTGACCCTTTTGTTGGCACTTGTTGCACGTGACCTCCGAGAGCGGATGGTGATACGGAGCACTTGACCTTGGAGCTTGAGATGAAGTCTTGTTCTGAAAGCCAGGGTTGGGTGGGTGGGAAGATCCACTGCCACCTTTGCTCTTCTGCTGATAAGGCTGACGAAACGGAGGAGGAGGAAGCCAATACTTTTGATTCTTAGCCACTTGTGTTGAGGAAGAAGGAGTTGCATCTCTGACTCGCTTCTTGGAAGCATCGCACTTCAGTTGAGCAGTCTCTTGCTTCATTGCCATGTTGTAAAACTCATCGTACCTCTTGGGCTCAAAGAGGACGAGAGCTAGTTGGATTTCTTCTCTGAGACCCCCCTGAACTGGTAAATCATGCTCTTCTCGTCAGGGACATCTTGCTTAGCAAAACAAGCGAGCTTCTGAAACATTTTGTTGTACTGGTAAACAGACATAGTGCCTCGCTTCAGGTTGCAGAATTCCTCACGCTTGCTTTCAACCATGCTCTGAGGAATATGATGAGCTTTGAAGTCTTGACAGAATTCATCCCAGGTAATCACACGGCCTCCTCTGGAATCTTTGTACTGCTGAAACCATTCTGCAGCTTGGTATTTGAGTTTGAAAGAGGCGAACTTGACAAAGTCCTTAGGCCTAACGTTACTGCACTCGAAATGCTTGCATATGTCCACGAGCCAATCATCAGCATCTGTTGCCTCAACACAATTGCTGAAGGACTTTGGCTGGTTAGCAAGGAACTGGTTGAGTGTAGCAAACTGATTCTGATTATTGCCCTGGCCCTGGTTCCCTTGGTTGCGCTCTTGAAGAAGTTGCATGATCAGCTGCATGTTTGCATTGGCAGCGGCCATCACAGCTTTCCATGCCTCCGGAGGTGGAGGTGGTGGTGGCGGATCAGGATTTGGAGTCGTGCGCGTTGGAGGAGCCATCCTGAAGAGGTTGACATCTGTTAGCAACTTGACAGACAAATATTGAAGCTGAATCAAACGGATTGAAATTGCAACATAAAGTCTTCACATCCGAACAAAATGAACGAATGCATTCCAATTGAAATGGTCACATTTCCATAGATTGAGAAGCCACTTAGAATTGAGGTAGAAGAAAAACAACAAGGTATGGACAAGAATGAATACTTGGTGAGGATTACCCAGTCCCAAACCAAATATCCGCGGAAGAAGAACTAGAGCTACAAGAATTCCCACCTATGAAACTCCTGAACCTTTCCGGTTATGCAATCAGGTGTTGGGGATATAGGGGAAGCATAATATCTCACCCAAATCTAGCAAATCCTACATCCAGCTGTATCCATCCTTCAACACATAACCGAGAAACCTTCGGAAATCATTTACCTCAACCTTCGAAAAGCATCCGTTATACGAGTTACGGCAATACTCCCGAACTCCCGCCCCAGTACTGGGTGGCGTCGAGGTTATCTCACCAACAACTGCATAAAAGAGATTTGCGATGTCGGCGAAACTCAGGTATTCCAGAATCTCAACGATAAAATTGTGACGACAACACCTCGGAGCTCAACTCCTCGGGACACTGCCACAACCCGTAAATGACAGGAGGCACCAAAAACAATGTTCTCGTCACAAATTGATCGGAACGATTCCAAGATACCCGCGTGATCCTAAATTTTTTTAGTGAAATTTGAGAAGAGAATAGTCAAAACTCTACGTCAAGATGCCTCACCAGAGTGATGAAGGGACTGGGGAGTAAAAAGAATTCCTAACTCTCTGATATATAATTCCTAAATGACTCAAAACATTTTTCTAGACTCAACAACGCCAACGATTCGATCAAGCAGGGGGCTCCTAAGGTCGGGGAAGGCTCTGATTACCAGCTTGTAACGCCCTCGATGCGGCTATATCTCCTACGTGTCGAAGCACGCCTTAGAGGCATAACCGCATTGAAAGCAATGTCGCAAGTAAGGTAATCTTCACAACAACCCATGTAAAAAAATAAAAGGGGAAATGATACATAGTTGGCTTACACTCGCCACGTCACACAAATACATGAATAACATTACAATCATCCAATACACTCATGGTCCGACTATGGTACCAAAATAAAGATCAACCCCCACATGCGACAAAGTCCCCGATCGCCCTAACTGGGCACCACTACTGATCATCTGGGAAAGATACATAGTAACGGCGAGAGTCTTCATCAAACTCCCACTTGAGCTCAAGCGCATCGTCTGGAGCGGTATCATCGGTCCCTGCATTTGGTTTTGGAAGTAAACTATGAGTCACGGGGACTCAGCAATCTCGCACCCTCGCGATCAAGACTATTTAAGCTTATAGGTAAGGCAAAGGTATGATGTGGAGATGCAGCAAGCGACTAGCATATGGTGGCTAACCTATTCGCAAAAGAGAGCGAGAAGAGAAGGAAAAAGCACGGACGAACAACTATGATCAAGAAGTGATCCTAGAACAACCTACGCCAAGCATTACTCCAACACCGTGTTCACATCCCGGACTCCGCCGAGAAGAGACCATCACGGTTACACACTCGGTTGATTCATTTTAATTAAGTTAAGTTTCATGTTATCTACAACCGGACATTAACAAATTCCCATCTGCCCATAACCGCGGGCACGGCTTTCAAAAGTTCAAAACCCTGCAGGGGAGTCCCAACTTAGCCCATCACAAGCTCTGACGGTCAACGAAGGATATTCCTTCTCCCGAGACATTCCGATCAGACTCGGCATCCCGGTTACAAGACATCCTCAACAATGGTAAAACAAGTCCAGCAACACCGCCCGAATGTGCCGACAAATCCCGATAGGAGCTGCACATATCTCGTTCTCAGGGCACACTCAGATAAGCAATCCGTACAACTAAAACCAACCCTCTAGTTTCCCCGAGGTGGCGCTGCAAGGGGCTCTAGTTTGGACCAACACTCAGAGGAGCACTGGCCCGGGGGGTTTAAATAAAGATGACCCTTGGGCTCCGGAAACCCAAGGGAAAAAGAGGCTAGGTGGCAAATGGTACAACCAAGGTTGGGCATTGCTGGAGGAGTTTTATTCAAGGCGAACTGTCAAAGGGTTCCCATTATAACCCAACCGTGTAAGGAACGCAAAATCCGGGAACATAACACCGATATGACGGAAAACTAGGGCAGCAAGAGTGGAACAAAACACTAGGCAAAAGGCTGAGCCTTCAACCCTTTACCAAGTATATAGATGCATTAAGATAAACAAGATAATATGGTGATATCCCAACAATAAACAATGTTCCAACAAGGAACGATCTCCAATCTTCACCTGCAACTAGCAACGCTATAAGAGGAGCTGAGCAAAGCGGTAACATAGACAAACAACGGTTTGCTAGGACATGGTGGGTTAGAGGTTTGACATGGCAATTTGGGAGGCATGATAAGAAAATGGTAGGTATCGTAGCATAGGCATAGCAAAAGAGCGAGCATCTAGCAAGCAAAGATAGAAGTGATTTCGAGGGTATGATCATCTTGCCTGCAAAGTTGTCAGAGTTGACTTGATCCTTGTAAGTGAACTCAACGGGCTCCTCATTCACGAACTCGTCTCCCGACTCTACCCAAACAAGAACAACATGCAAACGGAACACAATCAACCACATGCAATGCTCAAACAACATGATGCAAACATGGTATGATATGCGGAATGCGGTATGTGATGCATATGCAAGATTTGACAAGGAATGATTGAACCTGGCCTCAACTTGGAAATCTAAGAGTGCCACTGGAATGGTTAGGTGATTTCGTTTGAAATTGACATAAAGATCACCGGAATCGGATGCACGGTTTGGAAATGGCAAGCAAAACAAATATGGCACCGGTCTGCGATAATCAGCAAGTGACCAACTAAATGCAACAAGATAAATATGCTACATCACTCAAACATGGAAACAAAATACATGGCAGGGATCCACTCATGAAGCTTGACAAAATATGAACACTGAGCCACGACTAATTCATCCACTAACAGGTTCAAACAAGCATGGCAAAAGTGCAAATGATAACAAGTTTCACACACTTAGTGAAATTAACACAAGTCTGGAATTTATCATCAGGAATCACACTTTATAGCATGAAAACTATATACTACAGGAACTTAACATGGGAAACCAAGGCATGGCATGAAGCTACTCAAAGCACTTAACAAAAGTCCCTTAGTGACCTTGAGCCAAAAGGGGTCATAAAATACAATTGCAAGCATGTGAACATGGCAAAAACATAAACAGATTCAGACTTGGAGAAAAACTGGAGCATGCAAAACAGTTAACGAGTAGGCATGTTTATGAGCTCGATGCACTCACTACCGAGCATGGCATGACAAACTAAGCATACACTCATCAAGAAGACATAGCATGGAAGCTAGACATGGAAAGAACAACATCATAGCATGCACGGATCAATAGCAACGACCTCGGCAAAATCACTAAACATGTCAACAATCTGCCAGGATTCACTTTATAGCAAAAGTAGAGCTCAATTGACTCAAGCTAGGTTGCTCCATAAATGCAAACAAAGACATGGATAGATAGAGCACCACAATGTTAACAAAACATCATTACTGATCATCCTCAAAAGAGGCACGGATCACTAGGAAACAACATCAACATATGGCATAACAACAAAATCAGGACAAGGACTTGGTGAAATTCCAAGTCCCTGAAATCAGCATTACCGATTACGCTACTTTGCAAGCTTGTGCTAGTCACCACAAATATTACAAAAATACATGGGAAGCACCTCTGTAAAGATGGCATGGCATATAACAAAACACATGCAGAGCTCAGGATCACAATATGCACACATTAATCATGGCAAAAATGACAAAATGCAATTTGCTGAAACAGATCTGACAAATTCATCACATAGCCCTCTTCCAGCAGCATTTCGGGCATCCAGATGAGCTCCAATGAAAATTATGCAATGAGATTAAATGATTTACTCATCGAGGCGAACATTTTGATATGCTACACGCACAAATCGGATCTACGATGAGAGAGTTATGACATGCCAAAGATTGCAAATAATTAGGGCTAGAGGGGAAGAAGTCAACCGGATCCCTCAGATCCAGATCCAGATCCGGGGTGCACGTGACCCGAGGTTCGCCGGGGATCCCTGTAGCGGCCGGAGAGAAGTCGTCGGCGGCCGGAAGGAGGGAGTTCACCGGAGGGGTCGTCGGAGGGCGGTGGAGCTCGTCGGTGTCCGGTGAGCTGCGGGCGGCGGCAACGTTGAGGCGGCGAGGCGGCGGCCGGCGCCAGACGAGGTCGGAGGTGGCCGGTGGCGGTGACGCGCCGGCGTCAGCGGCGGTAGCGGCGGTCGCCGCCGGCGTCGGGAGGCGGAGAAGGCGGCGGCTCGGCTCCCCAGGCGCGCGGGGAGAGAGAAGGCCGGCCCGGTGGCGCGCAGAGGAGGGCCGCGGCTGGGCCTTGCGGGCCGGCGCAGTCGGCGACGATGTGGCGCCCGCCCCGGGACACGTGTCAGCGGCTGGTTGGTGCGGCGGGGTGGAGCGGACGTGTCCGGCCATCCAGATTTCGTCCGGCGGCTGGAGGAGAAGGGGGGCTAGGGTTTTATCCGCGAATTGAAATGGGGGGGGGGGTTTCTTTATATAGGCATAGAGGGAGCTAGGAAGCTCCAAGTGGAGTGTGGTTTTCGGCCACGCGATCATGATCGAACGATTGAGACGATGGAGATGGTTTAGGTGGGTTTTGGCCAAATTGGAAGGGTGTTGGGCTGCAACACAAACGAGGCCTTTACGGTCCCTCGGTTATCCGTTGGAGTATCAAACGAAGTCCAAATGGCGCAAAACTTGACAGACGGTCTACCGGTAGTAAACCAAGGCCACATGGCAAGTCTCGGTCCAATCTGGAAATGTTTAACCCCCACACACGAAAATAGGTAGAAAGGGGCACCGGAGGAGATAGGAGCGCCGGAATGCAAAACGAACAACGGGGAAAATGCTCGGATGCATGAGACGAACATGTATGCAAATGCAATGCACATGATGACATGATATGTGATGCATGACAAAGGCAACAACACACGGAGACAAAAACCCGACACCGAGGAAAATAAAATAACTTAGGGTGGAAACGGCAACAGTTGGAGTATAGATAAGGTAAATTACATCCGGGGTGTTACATGTATTTCGGGCGTTGTCGCATGTGGCTTTTTTAATTATGTTCCTAAATATGTAAGACAATTATTATCCACTGTCATCATCCTTATATTCGTCATGATTTTTATAAGTCACAGTCAATGCTATATAGGTCCGTCGGATCTTACATCAAGATCTGTGCAAAACTTTCTTTTTAGATTTTCATTTTTCTTTCTTAAATCTTAGTCCAGTGAGACATATAGCCACATCGTAGAACAGGTGCTCGGGCGCCATTAATGGGGACGTTGGGAGGGAGGTGCACGGCGGGTAGCGGTGAAAGGGCTCTCCTCCCGATGAGCACGCGCATGGGTCTGATCGCACGCCCCCCGTACTCAAATAGCTACCCCGCACGACACCTCCTAGCCAATAAAAAAGGGACACATGGCGACACGTAATTGGTAAGTAGAATGCCCACGGTTTCAATAATACTTGTGTTTCCGATTTCTAATGTGACATCACTTGTTCCAAAATGACTTTGTTGATTGTTAATGTGTGCACCTTAGCAAATCGGACAGAAAAATTACCACAGCATGTTGGTGCCATGTCATGACACCATGCCAAGTTTCATGATTTTCAGGCGTGTTTTGAATTTACGGGAATTAAAAAACCATGTTTCTCAATCTTTCCGGCCAAGCCACGATGCCCAGATGTTTGAATTTCATTCCCATCTCTTGCATAGGACCTAGAAATTCACCCAAGGACACACATGTGGTTTTTCAAACAACTTTGGTGCACTGAAGCCTGTGCTTGTAGTTCAAATTTGAATTATGCACATTAAATGCACATAAACTCAATTAATGCATAGAAATGCCAAACGAACCCGGAATAATTCCAAAATTTAGCACGATACTTATATTTGGTCTAATCTGCCTGTGTAAAAAAATTAAGGCGGGAGAAGGCAATGTACGTATGTCGTTTCACACACGGAGGTGGCACGTTCCCTCTCGGAACCACGAGCCTTCTTGACGGAAGCTCCGGTTTGCAAGAAGCTTACACAAAGCTTGTCCCAATTCGGCCAAAAAAATTACCGTAGCATGTTGGTGCCATGTCATGACACCATGCCATATTTCATGATTTTCATGCGTGTTTTGGATTTACAAGAATTAAAAAACCAAGTTTCTCAATCTTTCCGGGTGAGGCACGATGCCTAGATGTTTGAATTTCATTTCCATCTCTTGCATGGGACCTAGAAATTCACCCAAGGACACACATCGGGTTTTCAAAAAAACCTTGGTGCATTATAGCCTGTGCTTGTAGTTCAAATTTGAATTATGCACATTAAATGCGTGTAAACTCAATTAATGCATAAAAATGCCAAACAGACCCAGAATAATTCCAAAATTGAGCACGATACTTATATTTGGTCTAATCTGCCTGTGTAAAAAATTAAGGCAGAAGAAGGCAGTGTGCGTATGTCGTTTCACACACGGAGGTGGCACGTTCCCTCTCGGAACCACGAGCCTTCTTGGCGGAAGCTCCAGTTTGTAAGAAGCTTACACCAAAGCTTGTCCCAATTCGGCCAAAAAAATTACCGCAGCATGTTGGTGCCATGTCATGACACCATGCCAAGTTTCATGATTTTTCAGGCGTGTTTTGGATTTACAGGAATTAAAAAACCAAGTTTCTCAATCTTTCCGGGCGAGCCACGACGCCCAGATGTTTGAATTTCATTCCCATCTCTTGCATGGGACCTAGGAATTCACCCAAGGACACACATGTGGTTTTTCAAACAAGTTTGGTGCACTGGAGCATGTGCTTGTAGTTCAAATTTGAATTATGCACATTAAATGCCTAGAAACTCAATTAATGCATAAAAATGCCAAACGAATCCGGAATAATTCCAAAGTTTAGCACGATACTTCTATTTGGTCTAATCTGCTAGTGTAAAAAATCAAGGTGGGAGAAGCCAATGTACGTATGTCGTTTCGCACACGGAGGTGGCACGTCCCCTCTCGGAACCACGAGCCTTCTTGACAGAAGCTCCGGATTGCAAGAAGCTTACACCAAAGCTTGTCCCAATTCGGCCAAAAAAATTACTCAAACATGTTGGTTCCATGTCATGACACCATGCCAAGTTCATGATTTTCAGCCATGTTTTGGATTTACAGGAATTAAGAAACCAAGTTCCTCAATCATTCCGGCCGAGCCACGACGCCCATATGTTTGAATTTCATTCCCATTTCTTGCATGGGACCTATAAATTCACCCAAAGACACACATGTGATTTTTCAACAAATTTTGGTGCATTGGAGAAGGTTCTTGTAGTTCAAACTTGAATTATGCACATTAAATTCCTAGAAACTCAAGTAATGCATAAAGATGCCAAACGAACCCGGAATAATTCCAAATTTAGACACGACACTCATGTACTAGTTGCATGTTCACTGCATGTAAATGTTCTAGCAATTCAAGCACCATCCTTTCCCTTCGTAACACCATTTTGTCTTTAAAAACATAATGAAAAATCAGGTATACCACAAACAGTTACTAGAAAGAATCGTGTGGGGTGCGATATAAAATATCTTGGCGCACTGTCTTGTCTGCCTTACGCAGGAAGCTTCGTAGTCTACAGTTGATACGTCTCCAACGTATCTATAATTTTTTATTGCTCCATGCTATTATATTATCTATTTTGGATGTTAATGGGCTTATTTTTACACTTTTATATTATTTTTGGGACTAACCTATTAACCGGAGGCCCAGCCTAAATTGCTTTTTTTTGCCTATTTTAGAGTTTCACCGAAAAGGAATATCAAACGGAGTCCAAACGGAATGAAACCTTAGGGAGTGTGATTTTTGGAACAAACGTGATCCAGGGGACTTGGAGTGGAAGTCAAGCAATCAACAAGGCGGCCATGAGGCAGGGGGCGCACCCACCCCCCTGGGCGCACCCTTCACCCTCGTGGGCCCCTTGTTGCCCCTCGTTACCATATGGAACAAGGAGTGGTAAGAGACTAAGCTTGCGGATGCCTATGGCACCCCAAGGTAAAATACAAGGACACCAAAAATCCTAAGCTTGGGGATGCCCCGGAAGGCATCCCCTCTTTTGCCTTCATTCATCGATATCTTTACTTGGAGCTATATTTTTATTCGCCACATGATATGTGTTTTTCCTGGAGCGTCTTGTATGATTTGAGTCTTTGCTTTTTAGTTTACTACAATCATCCTTGCTGTACACACCCTTGAGAGAGACACACATGAATTAGAATTTATTAGAATACTCTATGTGCTTCACTTATATCTTTTGAGCTATATAGTTTTTGCTCTAGTGCTTCACTTATATCTTTTAGAGCACGGTGGTGGTTTTATTTTATAGAAATAATTGATCTCTCATGCTTCACTTATATTATTTTGAGAGTCCTTTAGAACAACATGGCAATTTGCTTTTAGGCATAATAAAGGTTTCATATAAGTGCATTGAATACTAAGAAAAGTTTGATACTTAATGATTGTTTTGAGATATGGAGATGGTGATATTAGAGTCATGCTAGTTGAGTAGTTGTGAATTTGATAAATACTTGTGTTGAAGTTTGTGATTCCCGTAACATGCACGCATGGTGAACCGTTATGTGATGAAGTCAGAGCATGATTTATTTATTGATTGCCTTCCTTATGAGTGGCGGTCGGGGACGAGCGATGGTATTTTCCTACCAATCTATCCCCCTAGGAGCATGCGCGTAGTACTTTGTTTTGATAACTAATATTTTTTTACAATAAGTATGTGAGTTCTTTATGACTAATGTTGAGTCCATGGATTATACGCACCCTCACCCTTCCATATTTGCTAGCCTCTCTAGTACCGCGCAACTTTCGCCGGTACCATAAACCAACCATATACCTTCCTCAAAACAGCCACCATACCTACCTATTATGGCGTTTCCATAGCCATTCCGAGATATATTGCCATGTAACTTTCCACCGTTCCATTGTTATGACACGCTTAATCATTGTCATATTGTCATGCATGATCATGTAGTTGACATTGTATTTGTGGCAAAGCCAACGTTCATAATTTTTTCATACATGTCACTCTTGATTCATTGCATATCCCGGTACACCGCTGGAGGCATTCACATAGTCATATTTTGTTCTAAGTATTGAGTTGTAATTTTTGAGCTGTAAGTAAAAAGAAGTGTGATGATCATCATTATTAGAGCATTGTCCCAGTGAGGAAAGGATGACGGATACTATGATTCCCCCACAAGTCGGGATGAGACTCCGGACGAAAAAAAAGGAGAGAAAAGATGCCAAAAAGAAAAGAAAAAAGAAAGAAGGCCCAAATAAAAAAATGAGAGAAAAAGAGAGAAGGGACAATGTTACTATCCTTTTCCACAATTGTGCTTCAAAGTAGCACCATGATCTTCATGATAGAGAGTCTCCTATGTTGTCAGTTTCATAAACTAGTGGGATTTTACATTATAGAACTTGGCTTGTATATTCCAATGATGGGCTTCCTCAAATTGCCCTAGGTCTTCGTGAGCAAGCAAGTTGGATGCACACCCACTTAGTTTCTTTTGTTGAGCTTTCATACACTTATAGCTCTAGTGCATCCGTTGCATGGCAATCCCTACTCACTCACATTGATGTCTATTAATGAGCATCTCCATAGCCCGTTGATATGCCTAGTTGATGTGAGACTATCTTCTCCTTTTTTTGTCTTCTCCACAACCACCATTCTATTCCACCATAGTGCTATATCCATGGCTCATGCTCATATATTACGTGAAGATTGAAAAAGTTTGAGAACATCAAAAGTATGAAACAATTGCTTGGCTTGTCATCGGGGTTGTGCATGATTTAATATTTTGTGTGATGAAGATAGAGCATAGCCAGACTATATGATTTTGTAGGGACATGTTATTTTTAGAAGACATGATTGCATAGTTAGTATACTTGAAGTATTATTATTTCTATGTCAATATTAAACTTTTATCTTGAATCTTTCGGATCTAAACATTCATAACACAATAAATAAAAATTACATTGAGAAATATGTTAGGAAGCATTCCACATTAAAAATTCTATTTTTATCATTTACCTACTCGTGGACGAGCAGGAATTAAGCTTGGGGATGCTTGATACGTCTCCAACGTATCTATAATTTTTTATTGCTCCATGCTATTATATTATCTATTTTGGATGTTAATGGGCTTATTTTTACACTTTTATATTATTTTTGGGACTAACCTATTAACCGGAGGCCCAGTCCAAATTGTTTTTTGGCCTATTTTAGAGTTTTGCCGAGAAGGAATATCAAACAGAGTCCAAACGGAATGAAACCTTCGGGAGCGTGATTTTTGGAACAAATGTGATCCAGGGGACTTGGAGTGGACGTCAAGCAATCAACGAGGCGGCCACGAGGCAGGGGGGCGCCCACCTGCCTAGGCGTGCCCTCCACCCTTGTGGGCCCCTCGTTGGTCCACCGACCTACTTCTTTCTCCTATATATATATTGAAGGAAATATGCCCTAGAGGCAATAATAAAGTTATTATTTATTTCCTTATATCATGATAAAAGTTTATTATTCATGCTAGAATTGTATTAACCGGAAACATAATACATGTGTGAATACATAGACAAACAGAGTGTCACTAGTATGCCTCTACTTGACTAGCTCGTTAATCAAAGATGGTTATGTTTCCTAACCATGGACAAAGAGTTGTTATTTGATCAACGGGATAACATCATTAGTTGAATGATCTGATTTACATGACCCATTCCATTAGCTTAGCACCCGATCGTTTAGTATGTTGCTATTGCTTTCTTCATGACTTATACATGTTCCTATGACTATGAGATTATGCAACTCCCGTTTGCCAGAGGAACACTTTGTGTGCTACCAAACGTCACAACGTAACTGGGTGATTATAAAGGAGCTCTACAGGTGTCTCCAAAGGTACATGTTGGGTTGGCGTATTTCGAGATTAGGATTTGTCACTCCGATTATCGGAGAGGTATCTCTGGGCCCTCTCGGTAATGCACATCACTTAAGCCTTGCAAGCATTGCAACTAATGAGTTAGTTGCGGGATGACGTATTACAAAACGAGTAAAGAGACTTGCCGGTAACGAGATTGAACTAGGTATTGAGATACCGACGATCGAATCTCGGGTAAGTAACATGCCGATGACAAAGGGAACGACGTATGTTGTTATGCGGTCTGACCGATAAAGATCTTCGTAGAATATGTAGGAGCCAATATGAGCATCCAGGTTCCGCTATTGGTTATTGACCGGAGACGTGTCTCGGTCATGTCTACATTGTTCTCGAACCCGTAGGGTCCGCACGCTTAAGGTTTCGATGACAGTTATATCATGAGTTTATGAGTTTTGATGTACCGAAGTTAGTTCGGAGTCCCGAATGTGATCACGGACATGACGAGGAGTCTCAAAATGGTCGAGACATAAAGATTGATATATTGGACGGCTATATTCGGACACCGGAAGTGTTCCGAGTGATTTCGGAGAAAACCGGAGAGCCGGAGGGTTACCGGAACCCCCCCGGGAGAAGTAATGGGCCATATGGGCCTTAGTGGAGAGAGAGAGGGGCAGCCAAAGGTGGGCCGCGCGCCTCCTCCCCCCTTGGTCAGAATTGGACTAGGAGAGGGGGGGGGGCCCTTTCCCTCTCCCTCCCCACTTCCTTCCCCCTCCTAGTAGGAGTCCTACTCCTACTAGGAGGAGGACTCCTCCTTGGCGCGCCTATAGGGCCGGCCGGCCTCCTCCCCTTGCTCCTTTATATATGGGGGTAGGGGGCACCCCTAGACACACAAGTTGATCCACGTGATCATATTCTTAGCCGTGTGCGGTGCCCCCTTCCACCATAGTCCTTGATAATATTGTAGTGGTGCTTAGGCGAAGCCCTGCGACGGTAGTACATCAATATCGTCACCACGACGTCGTGCTGACGGAACTCTTCCCCGACACTTTGCTAGATCGGAGTCCGGGGATCGTCATCGAGCTGAACGTGTGCTAGAACTCGGAGGTGCCGTGGTTTCGGTGCTTGATCGGTCGGGCCGTGGAGACGTACGACTACATCAACCAAGTTAACGCTTCCGTTGTCGATCTACAAGGGTACGTAGATCACACTCTCCCCCTCTCGTTGCTATGCATCACCATGATCTTGCGTGTGCGTAGGAAATTTTTTAAATTACTACGTTCCCCAACAGTGGTATCAGAGCCTAGGTTTTATATGTTGATGTTATATGCACGAGTAGAACACAAGTGAGTTGTGGGTGATATTGTTGGACGGTATTGTTGGACGAAACGGCCCGAACCGACATTACGTGTACGCTTACGCGAGACCGGTTCTCCCGACGTGCTTTGCACATAGGTGGCTTGCGGGTGACAGTTTCTCCAACTTTAGTTGAACCGAGTGTGGCTATGCCCGGTCCTTGCGAAGGTTAAAACAGCACCAACTTGACAAACTATCATTGTGGTTTTGATGCGTAGGTAAGATTGGTTCTTGCTTAAGCCCGTAGCAGCCACGTAAAACTTGCAACAACAAAGTAGAGGACGTCTAACTTGTTTTTGCAGGGCATGTTGTGATGTGATATGGTCAAGACATGATGCTAAATTTTATTGTATGAGATGATCATGTTTTGTAACCGAGTTATCGGCAACTGGCAGGAGCCATATGGTTGTCGCTTTATTGTATGCAATGCAATCGCGCTGTAATGCTTTACTTTATCACTAAGCGGTAGCGATAGTCATGGAAGCATAAGATTGGCGAGACGACAACGATACTACGATGGAGATCAAGGTGTCGCGCCGGTGACGATGGTGATCAGGACGGTGCTTCGAAGATGGAGATCACAAGCACAAGATGATGATGGCCATGTCATATCACTTATATTGATTGCATGTGATGTTTATCTTTTATGCATCTTATCTTGCTTTGATTGACGGTAGCATTATAAGATGATCTCTCACTAAATTATCAAGAAGTGTTCTCCCTGAGTATGCACCGTTGCGAAAGTTCTTCGTGCTGAGACACCACGTGATGATCGGGTGTGATAGGCTCTACGTTCAAATACAACGGGTGCAAAACAGTTGCACACGCGGAATACTCAGGTTATACTTGACGAGCCAAGCATATACAGATATGGCCTCGGAACACGGAGACCGGAAGGTCAAGCGTGAATCATATAGTAGATATGATCAACATAGTGATGCTCACCAATGAAACTACTCCATCTCACGTGATGATCGGACATGGTTTAGTTGATTTGGATCACGTAATCACTTAGAGGATTAGAGGGATGTCTATCTAAGTGGGAGTTCTTTAAGTAATATGATTAAATGAACCTAAATTTATCATGAATTTAGTACCTGATAGTATCTTGCTTGTTTATGTATGATTGTAGATAAATGGCCCGTGCTGTTGTTCCGTTGAATTTTAATGCGTTCCTTGAGAAAGCAAAGTTGAAAGATGATGGTAGCAATTACACGGACTGGGTCCGTAACTTGAGGATTATCCTCATTGCTGCACAGAAGAATTACGTCCTGGAAGCACCGCTGGGGGCCAGGCCTGCTGCTGGAGCAACACCAAATGTTGTGAACGTCTGGCAGAGCAAAGCTGATGACTACTCGATAGTTCAGTCTGCCATGCTTTACGGCTTAGAACCGGGACTTCAACGACGTTTTGAACGTCATGGAGCATATGAGATGTTCCAGGAGTTGAAGTTAATATTTCAAGCAAATGCCCGGATTGAGAGATATGAAGTCTCCAATAACTTCTATAGCTGCAAGATGGAGGAGAACAGTTTTGTCATGAGCATATACTCAAAATGTCTGGGTATAATAATCACTTGATTCAAATGGGAGTTAATCTTCCAGATGATTGCGTCATTGATAGAATTCTCCAATCACTGCCACCAAGCTACAAGAGCTTCGTGATGAACTATAATATGCAAGGGATGAATAAGACTATTCCCGAGCTCTTCGCAATGCTGAAAGCTGCGGAGGTAGAAATCAAAAAGGAGCATCAAGTGTTGATGGTCAACAAGACCACTAGTTTCAAGAAAAAGGGCAAAGGGAAGAAGAAGGGGAACTTCAAGAAGAACAGCAAGCAAGTTGCTGCTCAAGAGAAGAAACCCAAGTCTGGACCTAAGCCTGAAACTGAGTGCTTCTACTGCAAGCAGACTGGTCACTAGAAGCGGAACTGCCCCAAGTATTTGGCGGATAAGAAGGATGGCAAGGTGAACAAAGGTATATGTGATATACATGTTATTGATGTGTACCTTACTAATGCTCGCAGTAGCACCTGGGTATTTGATACTGGTTCTGTTGCTAATATTTGCAACTCGAAACAGGGACTACAAATTAAGCGAAGATTGGCTAAGGACGAGGTGACGATGCGCGTGGGAAATGGTTCCAAAGTCGATGTGATCGCGGTCGGCACGCTACCTCTACATCTACCTTCGGGATTAATATTAGACCTAAATAATTGTTATTTGGTGCCAGCGTTAAGCATGAACATTATATCTGGATCTTGTTTGATGCGAGACGGTTATTCATTTAAATCAGAGAATAATGGTTGTTCTATTTATATGAGTAATATCTTTTATGGTCATGCACCTTTAAAGAGTGGTCTATTCTTATTGAATCTCGATAGTAGTAACGCACATATTCATAATGTTGAAGCCAAAAGATGCAGAGTTGATAATGATAGTGCAACTTATTTGTGGCACTGCCGTTTAGGTCATATCGGTGTAAAGTGCATGAAGAAACTCCATACTGATGGACTTTTGGAACCACTTGATTATGAATCACTTGGTACTTGCGAACCGTGCCTCATGGGCAAGATGACTAAAACTCCGTTCTCCGGTACTATGGAGAGAGCAACAGATTTGTTGGAAATCATACATACAGATGTATGTGGTCTGATGAATATTGAGGCTCGTGGCGGATATCGTTATTTTCTCACCTTCACAGATGACTTAAGCAGATATGGGTATATCTACTTAATGAAACATAAGTCTGAAACGTTTGAAAAGTTCAAAGAATTTCAGAGTGAAGTTGAAAATCATCGTAACAAGAAAATAAAGTTTCTACGATATGATCGTGGAGGAGAATATTTGAGTTACGAGTTTGGTGTACACTTGAAACAATGCGGAATAGTTTCGCAACTCACGCCACCCGGAACACCACAGCGTAATGGTGCGTCCGAACGTCGTAATCGTACTTTACTAGATATGGTGCGATCTATGATGTCTCTTACTGATTTACCGCTATCGTTTTGGGGTTATGCTCTAGAGACGGCCGCATTCACGTTAAATAGGGCACCATCAAAATCCGTTGAGACGACGCCTTATGAACTATGGTTTGGCAAGAAACCAAAGTTGTCATTTCTGAAAGTTTGGGGCTGCGATGCTTATGTGAAAAAGCTTCAACCTGATAAGCTTGAACCCAAATCGGAGAAATGTGTCTTCATAGGATATCCAAAGGAGACTATTGGATACGCCTTCTATCACAGATCCGAAGGCAAGACTTTTGTTGCTAAGTTCGGAAACTTTCTAGAGAAGGAGTTTCTCTCGAAAGAAGTGAGTGGGAGGAAAGTAGAACTTGACGAGGTAACTGTACCTGCTCCCTTATTGGAAAGTAGTGCATCACAGAAAACTGTTTCTGTGACGCCTACACCAATTAGTGAGGAAGCTAATGATAATGATCATGAAACTTCAGAACAAGATACTACTGAACCTCGTAGATCAACCAGAGTGAGATCCGCGCCAGAGCGGTACGGTAATCCAGTTCTGGAAGTCATGCTACTAGATCATGATGAACCTATGAACTATGAAGAAGCGATGGTGAGCCCAGATTCCGCAAAATGGCTTGAAGCCATGAAATCTGAGATGGGATCCATGTATGAGAACAAAGTGTGGACTTTGGTTGACTTGCCCAATGATCGGCAAGCAATTGAGAATAAATGGATCTTCAAGAAGAAGACTGACGCCGACGGTAATATTACTGTCTACAAAGCTCGACTTGTCGCAAAAGGGTTTCGGCAAGTTCAAGGGGTTGACTACGATGAGACCTTCTCACCCGTAGCGATGCTTAAGTCTGTCCGAATCATGTTAGCAATTGCCGCATTTTATGATTATGAAATTTGGCAGATGGATGTCAAAACTGCATTCCTGAATGGATTCCTAGAAGAAGAGTTGTATATGATGCAACCAGAAGGTTTTGTCGATCCAAAGGGAGCTAACAAAGTGTGCAAGCTCCAGCGATCCATTTATGGACTGGTGCAAGCCTCTCGGAGTTGGAATAAACGCTTTGATAGTGTGATCAAAGCATTTGGTTTTATACAGACTTTTGGAGAAGCCTGTATTTACAAGAAAGTGAGTGGGAGCTCTGTAGCATTTCTGATATTATATGTGGATGACACATTACTGATCGGAAATGATATAGAATTTCTGGATAGCATAAAAGGATACTTGAATAAGAGTTTTTCAATGAAAGACCTCGGCGAAGCTGCTTACATATTAGGCATAAAGATCTATAGAGATAGATCAAGACGTTTAATTGGACTTTCACAAAGCACATACCTTGACAAGATTTTGAAGAAGTTCAAAATGGATCAAGCAAAGAAAGGGTTCTTGCCTGTGTTACAAGGTGTGAAGTTGAGTCAGACTCAATGCCCGACCACTGCAGAAGATAGAGAGAAAATGAAAGATGTTCCCTATGCTTCAGCCATAGGCTCTATCATGTATGCAATGCTGTGTACCAGACCTGATGTGTGCCTTGCTATAAGTCTAGCAGGGAGGTACCAAAGTAATCCAGGAGTGGATCACTGGACAGCGGTCAAGAACATCCTGAAGTACCTGAAAAGGACTAAGGATATGTTTCTCGTATATGGAGGTGACAAAGAGCTCATCGTAAACGGTTACGTTGATGCAAGCTTTGACACTGATCCGGACGATTCTAAATCGCAAACCGGATACGTGTTTACATTAAACGGTGGAGCTGTCAGTTGGTGCAGTTCTAAACAAAGCGTCGTGGCGGGATCTACGTGTGAAGCGGAATACACAGCTGCTTCGGAAGCAGCAAATGAAGGAATCTGGATGAAGGAGTTCATATCTGATCTAGGTGTCATACCTAGTGCATCGGGTCCAATGAAAATCTTTTGTGACAATACTGGTGCAATTGCCTTGGCGAAGGAATCCAGATTTCACAAGAGAACCAAGCACATCAAGAGACGCTTCAATTCCATCCGGGATCTAGTCCAGGTGGGAGACATAGAAATTTGCAAGATACATACGGATCTAAATGTTGCAGACCCCGTTGACTAAGCCTCTTCCACGAGCAAAACATGATAAGCACCAAGGCTCCATGGGTGTTAGAATCATTACTGTGTAGTCTAGATTATTGACTCTAGTGCAAGTGGGAGACTGAAGGAAATATGCCCTAGAGGCAATAATAAAGTTATTATTTATTTCCTTATATCATGATAAAAGTTTATTATTCATGCTAGAATTGTATTAACCGGAAACATAATACATGTGTGAATACATAGACAAACAGAGTGTCACTAGTATGCCTCTACTTGACTAGCTCGTTAATCAAAGATGGTTATGTTTCCTAACCATGGACAAAGAGTTGTTATTTGATTAACGGGATCACATCATTAGTTGAATGATCTGATTGACATGACCCATTCCATTAGCTTAGCACCCGATCGTTTAGTATGTTGCTATTGCTTTCTTCATGACTTATACATGTTCCTATGACTATGAGATTATGCAACTCCCGTTTGCCAGAGGGACACTTTGTGTGCTACCAAACGTCACAACGTAACTGGGTGATTATAAAGGAGCTCTATAGGTGTCTCCAAAGGTACATGTTGGGCTGGCGTATTTCGAGATTAGGATTTGTCACTCCGATTGTCGGAGAGGTATCTCTGGGCCCTCTCGGTAATGCACATCACTTAAGCCTTGCAAGCATTGCAACTAATGAGTTAATTGCGGGATGACGTATTATAGAACGAGTAAAGAGACTTGCCGGTAACGAGATTGAACTAGGTATTGAGATACCGACGATCGTATCTCGGGCAAGTAACATACCGATGACAAAGGGAACGACGTATGTTATTATGCGGTCTGACCGATAAAGATCTTCGTAGAATATGTAGGAGCCAATATGAGCATCCAGGTTCCGCTATTGGTTATTGACCGGAGACGTGTCTTGGTCATGTCTACATTGTTCTCGAACCCGTATGGTCCGCACGCTTAAGGTTTTGATGACAGTTATATCATGAGTTTATGAGTTTTGATGTACCGAAGTTAGTTCGGAGTCCCGGATGTGATCACGGACATGAAGAGGAGTCTCGAAATGGTCGAGACATAAAGATTGATATATTAGACGGCTATATTCGGACACCGGAAGTGTTCCGGGTGATTTCGGAGAAAACCGGAGAGCCGGAGGGTTACTGGAACCCCCCGGGAGAAGTAATGGGCCATATGGGCCTTAGTGGAGAGAGAGAGGGGTAGCCAAAGGTGGGCCGCGCGCCTCCTCCCCCCTTGGTCAGAATTGGACTAGGAGAGGGGGGGGGCGGCGCCCCCTTTCCCTCTCCCTCCCCACTTCCTTCCCCCTCCTAGTAGGAGTCCTACTCCTACTAGGAGGAGGACTCCTCCTTGGCGCGCCTATAGGGCCGGCCGGCCTCCTCCCCTTGCTCCTTTATATATGGGGGTAGGGGGCACCCCTAGACACACAAGTTGATCCACGTGATCATATTCTTAGCCGTGTGCGGTGCCCCCTTCCACCATAGTCCTCGATAATATTGTAGCGGTGCTTAGGCGAAGCCCTGCGACGATAGTACATCAAGATCGTCACCACGCCGTCGTGCTGATGGAACTCTTCCCCGACACTTTGCTGGATCGGAGTCTGGGGATCGTCATCGAGCTGTACGTGTGCTAGAACTCAGAGGTGCCGTGGTTTCGGTGCTTGATCGGTCGGGCCGTGGAGACGTACGACTACATCAACCATGTTAACGCTTCCGTTGTCGATCTACAAGGGTACAAAGATCACACTCTCCCCCTCTCGTTGCTATGCATCACCATGATCTTGCGTGTGCGTAGGAAATTTTTTAAATTACTACGTTCCCCAACATATATATATATATATATATATATATCCATATACCCCGCAGACATCCAGGAGCACCATGAAACCCTATTTCCACCACCGCAACCTTCTGTACCCAAGAGATCCCATCTTGGGGCATTTTCTGGAGCTCCGCCGGAGGGGGCATTGATCACGGAGGGCCTCTACATCAACTCCATGGCCCCTCCGATGATGCGTGAGTAGTTTACTTCAGACCTTCGGGTCCATAGCTAGTAGCTAGATGGCTTCTTCTCTCTCTTTGGATCTCAATACAAAGTTCTCCTTGATTCTCTTGGAGATCTATTCGATGTAATCTTCTTTTGCGGTGTGTTTGTCGAGATCCGATGAATTGTGGGTTTATGATCAAGTCTATCTATGAAAAATATTTGATTCTTCTCTGAATTCTTTCATGTATGATTTGTTTATCTTTGCAAGTCTCTTCGAATTATCAGTTTGGTTTGGCCTACTAGATTGATCTTCCTTGCAATGGGAGAAGTGCTTAGCTTTGGGTTCAATCTTGCGGTGCTCGATCCCAGTGACAGAAAGGGAACCGACACATATTTTATTGTTGCCATCGTGGATAAAAAGATTGGGTTTACATCATATTGCATGAGTTTATCCCTCTACATCATGTCATCTTGCTTAAGGCATTACTCTGCTCTTATGAACTTAATACTCTAGATGCATGCTGCAGAGCGGTCGATGTGTGGAGTAATAGTAGTAGATGCAGAATCGCTTCGGTCTACTTGTCTCAGACATGATGCCTATATACATGATCATGCCTAGATATTCTCATAATTATTCGCTTTTCTATCAATTGCTCGACAGTAATTTGTTCACCCACCGTAATACTTATGCTATCTTGAGAGAAGCCACTAGTGAAACCTATGGCCCCCGGGTCTATTCTCTATCATACAAGTTTCCAATCTATTTTATTTTGCAATCTTTACTTTCAATATATATCATAAAAATACCAAAAATATTTATCTTATTATTATTATCTCTATCAGATCTCAGTCTTGCAAGTGGCCGTGAAGGGATTGACAACCCCTTTATCGCGTTGGTTGCGAGGTTCTTATTTGTTTGTGTAGGTAGGAGGTGACTCACATGTGGTCTCCTACTGGATTGATTCCTTGGGTCTCAAAAACTAAGGGAAATACTTACGCTGCTTTACTACATCACCCTTTCCTCTTCAAGGGAAAACCAATGCAGCGCTCAAGAGGTAGCAACAGTCCACCGCCCCCGCTTGAACCACACTTGCGCGCCAGTTTCTTGCGGCACCGAGCGAATTTTTTTTGCCACCGCGGAAATATCAATCTCCCCGCCCCTCCCTCCTACCAAAAGTCACATTTCCACTGTTCCTCCTTGCTTTCCAAGTTCAAACCTTCACTGTTGCTTACTGGCAGCTCAGCCTCCTCGCCGGCGACCCTTCTTCTTGCAGCGCCACCTCCTCGCCGGCTACCCTTCTTCTTGCAGCGCCGCCTCCTCGCCGGCTACCCTTCTTCTTGCAGCGCCCCCTCCTTGCCGGCGACCCTTCTTCTTGCAGAGCCGCCTCCTCGCCGGTGACCCTTCTTCTTGTTGCGCGGCCTCCTCGCCGCCGACCTTTCTTCTTACTGCGCGGCCTCGTCGATATGGTCAGGTGAAAGCACAAGTGCTCCCTGGGCGGTTTTGGTAATTAATGTCAACATATCTCTTGTTGGACTAACACTTTTACCTAGTATGTTTCAGATAAGTTCAACAATGGAGTGGCATGGACTAGAGGATGTGGAACCCCTTCAAGATGCTAAGGACAAAGGATTGGCTCAAGCTTCAAGATCAAGACTCTACATTTTCTATTTTAGTGATCCAAGATCACATTGAGTCTATAGGAAAAGCCAATACTATCAAGAGGGGATGAGGTGTTGCTTAATGGCTTGCTTGCTCAAAGTGCTTAGTGATATGCTCCAAAACCCTCAACTACCTTCCCACATCCACATATGACCTAAACCAAAAGTCAAACTCGGCCCCACCGATTCTATCTATCCGGCGCCACCGAGTTTCAGATGTCATAGCCATTGCCACAAACCCTAGCAAATCGGTTTCACCGATAGGGATCTAGGTCTCACCGAGATGGGATTGTAGTCTCTGTGTGTTTGTCCATTACCAAAATTGGTCTCACCGAGTTTGAGCAATTGGTACTACCGAGATTACAATGCAAACCCTCTGGTTAGCTTATTACCAAAATCGGTCCCACCGAGTTTGTGTAATCGGTCCCACCGAGTTTGCCTGACCAACTCTCTGGTTAGCTTATTACCAAAATCGGTCCCATCGAGTTTGTGTAATCGGTCACACCGAGATTACGTTATGCCCTAACCCTAACCATATCGGTCCTACCGAGTTGCATCTCAGTCCCACCGAAAATCCTAACGGTCACTAGGTTCGCTGAATCGATCCGACCGAGTTTAATCATTCGGTCCCACCGAGTTTGGCAAATTGTGTGTAACGGTTAGATTTTGTGTGGAGGCTATATATACCCCTCCACCCACTCTTCATTCGTGGAGAGAGCCATCAGAACATACCTACACTTCCAATACACATTTTCTGAGAGAGAACCACCTACACTTGTGTTGAGGTCAAGATATTCCATTCCAACCATATGAATCTTGATCTCTAGCCTTTCCCAAGTTGCTTTCCACTCAAATCTTCTTTCCACCAAATCCAAATCCTGTGAGAGAGAGTTGAGTGTTGGGGAGACTATCATTTGAAGCACAAGAGCAAGGAGTTCATCATCAACACACCATTTGTTACTTCTTGGAGAGTGGTGTCTCCTAGATTGGCTAGGTGTCACTTGGGAGCCTCCAACAAGATTGTGGAGTTGAACCAAGGAGTTTGTAAGGGCAAGGAGATCGCCTACTTTGTGAAGATCTACCGCTAGTGAGGCAAGTCCTTCGTGGGCGACGACCGTGATGGAATAGAAAAGGTTGCTTCTTCGTGGACCCTTCGTGGGTGGAGCCCTCTGTGGACTCGCGCAACCGTTACCCTCCATGGGTTGAAGTCTCCATCAACGTGGATGTACGATAGCACCACCTATCGGAACCACGACAAAAACATCCGTGTCTCCAATTGCGTTTGAATACTCTAAACCCTTCTCTTTACATTCTTGCAAGTTGCATGCTTTACTTTCCGCTGCTCATATACTCATTGCATGCTTGCTTCATATGTATTGTGTTTGTTAAACTTGTGCTTAAACTCCACTTAAACTTAAGAATATTAATAACTGCAACTTTTGGCACTTAGCGTCTAATCACCCCCCTCTAGACACCTCTTCTCGATCCTTTCAATTGGTATCCGAGCTTTGGTCTCCATTGCCTTGGTTTAAACACCATTGGAGGAAGATGGATGTGTCTACTTTGGGGAGTCTTAGACATAGAGTGCCTATTCTTGATGGAGAGTATTTTCATGAGTGGAAATATGAAATGCTTGAGATTTTCAATGAATATCAGTTGAACAAGTACATTACTAGCCCTTGTGGACCTCATGTTGATCCTTTGCACCCTACCCTAGATGAAGATATTGACATGATTTGCAATCTTAGAACTGTTGAGCTCATCATTAGAGGCTTGCCTAGAAACCTGATTAGATGTTTGCCTACTATCAAGTGTGCCTACACCATATGGAGATTTCTTGAGGAACGATTTCTAGATTATTCCTTGAAAAATTTAGACGAAATTCTCCATAAGTCTATTGCCTTGAGTAAGATGAATTCTAGTGATCCTAGCTTTGGTGATTGTCTATTTGAGCTAACCAATCTCATGCGTGCTAAAGGAAATGTTGGAATCATTAGCGATATCATATCCGAAGCTATTAGAATTCATAAAGGTAACCATTGTGATCATCATTTATCTAATGAATTACCCTCTCTAGGAATTGATCAACCACAAGATGATGCTGAACATGGATACTATGATGAAGATGATGATAGTGACTATGATCTTGATGATGCAATGAGGCATTTTGGTCTTATGGCAAATCTTCGCGGCTACATGGCTGGAGGAAAGGAATGGGTCCTTGATAGTGGATGTACTGATCATATGACCGGAGATAAAGATATGTTCCGTGAGCTTGCTGAAAACGACGGCCCTCGAAAATATGTCACTTTTGGTGATAATTCAAAGGGTAAGGTGGTTGGCCTTGGTAAGGTGGCCATCTCACATGATAGCTCCATACAAAATGTCATGCTCATTGAATCCCTTGGATACAATTTACTTTCAGTTTCTAGACTTGCGGATTTCGATTTCAATGTCTTATTCACTGAAGTAGATTGCCAAGTGTTTCGTAGAGACAATCATAAAATGGTCTTTACCGGTATACATAGAGGAGATCTTTACATTGTTGATTTCACTAAAAAGGCTCAACCTAGAACTTGCTTAATTACCAAATCTTCTAAAGGCTGGTTGTGGCATAGAAGACTAGGTCATGTTGGTATGCGAAATCTTGATAAGCTTATTAAAGGTGATCATATCCTTGGAATAGAAGATGTCATATTTGACAAGGATAGACTTTGTAGTGCTTGTCAAGCAGGGAAACAACTTGGAGGAAGTCACCGCGCGAAGAACATCATGACCACAAGAAGACCACTCGAGCTACTTCACATGGATCTCTTTGGTCCAAATGCCTACAAGAGTCTCGGTGGTAACTCATTTGGTCTAGTCATAGTTGATGATTTTTCAAGATTTACGTGGGTGTTCTTTCTTGATGACAAATCGCAGGTCCAAAAGATCTTCAAAAACTTCGCTAGGAAGGCCCAAAATCAGTTTGACGTGAAGATCAAGAAGGTTCAGAGCGACAATGGAACGGAGTTCAAGAACGCAAATGTGGACACCTTTCTTGACGAAGAAGGGATTTCACACGAGTTCTCGGCTATGTACACACCTCAACAAAATGGAGTTGTTGAAAGGAAGAACTGGACTCTTATCGAGATAGCAAGAACGATGCTTGATGAGTACAAAACGCCAAAGCACTTTTGGGCGGAAGCAGTTGAGACAGCTTGTCATGCAACAAATCACTTGTATCTTCACAAGCTACTCGGCAAGACGGCATACGAGCTCCTCACCGGTAACGAACCCCAAGTTGGATACTTTCAAGTATTCGGCTCAAAGTGCTACATTCTTGATAAGCATCGTCGTTCTAAATTTTCTCCTAAATCTCATGAAGGTTTCCTACTTGGTTATGGCTCAAACTCTCACACTTACCATGTCTACAACAATTTCACCTGAAAGGTTGAAGAGACGGTAGATGTGAAGTTTGATGAATCTAATGGCTTGCAAGTAGAGCAATTGCTAATTGATGTAGGAGACAAAGACCCTTCGGAAGCAATTCAAGACTTGTCCATTGGCAAGATTCGTCCAACGGAAGTGAAGGAGAGTACCTCGTCCGTCCAAGTGGAAGCTTCTACCTGACGACAAGGTGAACCAGGAGTTGATACGGAAGCATCCACAAGTGGGACACACCAAGATGAAGAAAATGAGGAAGCGCACCAAGATGAACATCAACAACCTCCTTCTCCACCACAACAAGAGAACGACAACTTCAACAATGAAGAAGGCCAAGAAGAAGCACAAGATGAAGAGGATGTTCCACCCTGACCCAAGCAAAAGCTTTCACGAGTTCGAGCAAAAATTGCTAAGGATCATCCCGTCGAGCAAATCTACAATGATATCCAAACCGAGAGAATCACTCCCTCTAAAACTCATTTAGCTAACTTTTGTGAACATTACTCATTCATCTCTAGCATTGAACCTATGAAGGTTGAAGAAGCATTGGAGGATCCGGACTGGATAAATGCTATGCATGAAGAGCTACACAACTTTGAGAGAAATCAAGTGTGGACATTGGTGGAGAAGCCCGACAACAACCACAACATCATTGGTACCAAATGGGTGTTTCGCAACAAGCAAGATGAAGATGGACAAGTGGTTCGCAACAAAGCACGTCTCATCGCCCAAGGCTACACACAAGTTGAAGGTATGGACTATGGTGAGACATATGCTCCTATTGCTAGACTTGAGTCCATTCGCATCTTACTTGCTTATGCTAATAACCATGATATCACCTTGTACCAAATGGACATTAAAAGTGCTTTTCTAAATGGCAAAATTGAGGAAGAAGTTTATGTTAAGCAACCACCCGGCTTCGTCAATCCTAAGAAACCTAATCATGTTTACAAACTTCACAAAGCCCTTTATGGTCTTAAACAAGCTCCTAGAGCATGGTATAAATGCTTGACCAAGTTCCTTATTGAAAAAGTCTTTGAAATTGGTAAAATTGATTCCACTCTTTTTACTAAAAGGGTTAATGGAGAACTATGTGCCAAATTTATGTTGATGATATCATATTTGGTTCAACTAACCCTCATTTTAGTGAGAAGTTTGGAAAGCTAATGTCGGAGAAGTTTGAGATGTCTATGATGAGTGAGCTCAAATTCTTTCTAGGTTTGCAAATCAAGCAAACTAAGGAAGGTACCTTTGTCTCTCAAACGAAGTACACCAAAGGACTTATTCAAGAAGTTCAATATGCAAGAATGCAAAGGTATGACTACACCCATGCCTACTAGTGGACATCTTGATTTGCCCAAAGATGGTGAACCGGTTGATCAAAAGGTTTATCGCTCTATGATTGGTTCATTGTTATATCTATGTGCCTCTCGTCCCGATATTATGCTAAGTGTGTGCATATGTGCACGATATCAAGCTGCTCCTAAAGAGTGTCATCTTCAGGCTGTGAAAAGGATAGTGAGATACCTAATCCATACACCAAATCTTGGCATTTGGTATCCCAATAGGTCCTCTTTTGATCTTGCTGGCTACTCCGATTCGGACTATGCCAGAGACAAGGTTGATAGAAAATCTAATTCGGGTACTTGTCAATTCCTTGGTAGATCTCTTGTGTCTTGGTCTTCCAAGAAACAAAACTCGGTATCCTTATCCACCGCCGAAGCGGAATACATTGCGGCTGGTTCATGTTGTGCTCAATTACTTTGGATGACCCAAACTCTTAAAGATTATGGGATATATGTGAAACATGTTTCATTGCTATCTGACAATGAAAGTGCTATTAAGAATGCTCACAATCCCGTGCAACATTCTCGAACTAAGCATATTGAAGTTCGTCATCATTTCATTCGAGATCATGTTACAAAAGGGGACATTAACCTTAAGCATGTTTGCACCGATAAGCAATTGGCGGATATATTCACTAAACCACTTGATGAGAAAGTGTTTTTCAGGTTGAGAGGTAAATTGAACATCATTGATGCTTCAAACTTGGAGTAGGAACTCCATTTGATACATGCGGGCCATGAGCCTATGACTAATCCTCGATATTTCTCTTATGATGCTATTCATATGTCTTGGATATATTTGTACCTTGCATGGTATCTAACCTGTGTAGGTACTTGGATGAATCTAAATCTATGAGATTGCCACAGACTCACATCTTGAGCAATTTCTACATCACCAAGTCTCTACACAATGGTGGTTGAAGACAAGGAAGCACGGAACTATTCAAACATATCCTTTGGCAAATTCTATGTTGAGTCTCATGATTGTCATTTTGGATACACAAGTGCTCTTCCTTGCAAAGCTAACCCATGTAGGTAGATGAACTCAAACTCCAAGTGGTGCTCCCAACTCTTGAGGAACTACATCAACCTTGAGCAACCCACACAAGTTCAACTACATGATCAAGATCAACACCACCACCCAAGGTATGTTATTCCATCTTAGAGAAGCTTTACTCCAAGTCATGAGCCAAAGCAACTCGACAAGATGTGAATACATCAAGATGCTTAAACGAAAAATGGTAACCCCATTTTGAGCTTAAACGATGAGTATGACCTATGATCAAGTGCTCTCACTTGACTCCTAAGTCAATATACTCTAACATAGGTGACTTTGTCACCGACCGTTTCTAGATGAAGTTCTCTAGTGTTTCTCCGTGCTTTTGCATTTGCATATTTGTTTCCCCTTTCACTTCATCTAGAACTTTTAGTTTCTTTTCTTTCCTTTTTGTTCTACATTTTCTGCATCCAATTCATTGCAAATCTTTCAGTAAATTCCTTGCATATCCTTGTGAGATCTTACTTGTCTAGTGAGCTGAGGTGACAAGTGGTTTCACTCTGATGAACTCGGTCACACCGGTTTGTTCTCTTCGGCCCAACCGAAATCTTTCGGTGCAACCGAAGCACACAACTCAGAGTCACCGATTCCATCACAGGAAACCCAACTTGCCACTTATTCCTGATTACTGTTTGCTCCTGCTCCACTCAATGATTCTTGTCCTCTACCAACATCATATTGGACATGCTGCTTTGCTCTGTGACTCAAGGACCAACCCATTTGTATCACATGTCCAGAAGAGCCCTTCCTGGAAATTGATGTCAAAGGGGGAGAGAGAGATCACATCAAAGCTTAATCCTTCCTATAGGGGGAGAAAGAGAGAATACTCAGGGGGAGAGAGTTTCTCAACTAGGAGAAAGTAAAATCATCGAAGACCCCAGGTGCTTGGTGTTCAAGAGGAGATATGTCACATGTCTTTAAGAGGGGAAAGACATGTTTGGTTGCTTGCTTTAGCTCAAGATCTGTTGTTTCCTTTTTTGTTGCTCTGATTTTCTGTTCCCTATCTTCTCCCAATATCCTATGCAGATTCAGGGGGAGCAAGACATCTAAGGGAAGGAAATCTCCGATTTTATTGCATATCTTTACCTTTGGGGACATGTCTATATCCAATGTGGTACTTAGTACTCACTCTACATGTCATCCCAGTCTTGGTTCTCTCATGGTTTCTCTTGCTTGCTCTAGTCAGTAGGTGTATCTGTGTTATTTAACCTTGTTTGCGCAGGTTCATCCCATCCTAAGCCAACTCAAGACCAGAAGGTAAGTATATGCATCACAGTCATGTGAATGAGAAGTTCTTGCTGATGTACATACTGTTTGCAAGAAGGACTCATGAGCATGAAGGTACATTTCTCACAATCACATCATTTTCTCTGATGCATATAGCCAAGATACATGTAACACATTGCTTACTTTGTCATGTTTACGCATTCACATGCTCCTATATTCAATATTCACATGATTGCATACATGTAGGGGGAGCCTATGTATGTTACATGTCTTTTCAAAGCTTTACTTGCTATTCTCTATATCTTTATCTAAAGCTTTGATGTATGTTGTCATCAATTACCAAAAAGGGGGAGATTGAAAGCACAAGTGCTCCCTGGGCGGTTTTGGTAATTAATGTCAACATATCTCTTGTTGGACTAACACTTTTACCTAGTATGTTTCAGATAAGTTCAACAATGGAGTGGCATGGACTAGAGGATGTGGAACCCCTTCAAGATGCTAAGGACAAAGGATTGGCTCAAGCTTCAAGATCAAGACTCTACATTTTCTATTTTAGTGATCCAAGATCACATTGAGTCTATAGGAAAAGCCAATACTATCAAGAGGGGATGAGGTGTTGCTTAATGGCTTGCTTGCTCAAAGTGCTTAGTGATATGCTCCAAAACCCTCAACTACCTTCCCACATCCACATATGACCTAAACCAAAAGTCAAACTCGGCCCCACCGATTCTATCTATCCGGCGCCACCGAGTTTCAGATGTCATAGCCATTGCCACAAACCCTAGCAAATCGGTTTCACCGATAGGGATCTAGGTCTCACCGAGATGGGATTGTAGTCTCTGTGTGTATGTCCATTACCAAAATTGGTCTCACCGAGTTTGAGCAATCGGTACTACCGAGATTACAATGCAAACCCTCTGGTTAGCTTATTACCAAAATCGGTCCCACCGAGTTTGTGTAATCGGTCCCACCGAGTTTGCCTGACCAACTCTCTGGTTAGCTTATTACCAAAATCGGTCCCACCGAGTTTGTGTAATCGGTCACACCGAGATTACGTTATGCCCTAACCCTAACCATATCGGTCCTACCGAGTTGCATCTCAGTCCCACCGAAAATCCTAACGGTCACTAGGTTCGCTGAATCGATCCGACCGAGTTTAATCATTCGGTCCCACCGAGTTTGGCAAATTGTGTGTAACGGTTAGATTTTGTGTGGAGGCTATATATACCCCTCCACCCACTCTTCATTCGTGGAGAGAGCCATCAGAACATACCTACACTTCCAATACACATTTTCTGAGAGAGAACCACCTACACTTGTGTTGAGGTCAAGATATTCCATTCCAACCATATGAATCTTGATCTCTAGCCTTTCCCAAGTTGCTTTCCACTCAAATCTTCTTTCCACCAAATCCAAATCCTGTGAGAGAGAGTTGAGTGTTGGGGAGACTATCATTTGAAGCACAAGAGCAAGGAGTTCATCATCAACACACCATTTGTTACTTCTTGGAGAGTGGTGTCTCCTAGATTGGCTAGGTGTCACTTGGGAGCCTCCAACAAGATTGTGGAGTTGAACCAAGGAGTTTGTAAGGGCAAGGAGATCACCTACTTCGTGAAGATCTACCGCTAGTGAGGCAAGTCCTTCGTGGGCGACGGCCGTGATGGAATAGACAAGGTTGCTTTTTCGTGGACCCTTCGTGGGTGGAGCCCTCCGTGGACTCGCGCAACCGTTACCCTCCGTGGGTTGAAGTCTCCATCAACGTGGATGTACGATAGCACCACCTATCGGAACCACGATAAAAACATCCGTGTCTCCAATTGTGTTTGAATACTCCAAACCCTTCTCTTTACATTCTTGCAAGTTGCATGCTTTACTTTCCGCTGCTCATATACTCATTGCATGCTTGCTTGATATGTATTGTGTTTGTTAAACTTGTGCTTAAACTCCACTTAAACTTAAGAATATTAATAACTGCAACTTTTGGCACTTAGTGTCTAATCACCCCCCCTCTAGACACCTCTTCTCGATCCTTTCATCAGGTAATCCACACCCCACCTAGACCATCCTCCCACTTTCCCGTCCCACATGCCCCGACTGACGGAGCGACACCTTTCACCAAAATCACTGCCCCCCTACTCCAATTAAGTGCCGCCCACAGCCATTTTGCACGCAATATAACGTGTAGCTCAGGCGCATGCGGCCGCACGCGCGAACGAGGTCACTATGGCTGCCATGCATGTCGTCGTAAGTGAATGAAGGTGACTCATCGTAACTGATTGATGCAGGATACAGAAGAGAGGTAGTTTCATGTAAGAACAAGGTTAACACATAGATGTAGTGTGTACCAAAAATAGGAAGGCATGTCATATTCACAGGTATAGTGTGTAAACTAAGCAGATGCAATTTACCCTAATTAGAAGCATTACAAGCTAGACACCGTATGCAACATGCAACCACATATCACACTGCGAAGTTAGAGCAAGCATCTGTGATGGTGGTGTAGGGGAAGTGCGGTCTTCAGGTACAGAGCTACGTTCAATATATTCATTTAGGTTTGCTATTTCTTGAGAATCATGTGGAGAGGATGAAATTGCTTTCTTTATAAGAGTATTGCGCCTCATATTAACCCACGCGCGTGACTGTCTCATCATAAGCGATAGACGCAGGATACACAAGAATAGTAGTTTGATGTAAGAACATGGTGTGATAGGCAGATGTAGTATGTACCAAAAACAAGAAGGCGTGTCATATTCACATGTATAATGTGTAAGCTAAGGAGATGCAATTTAACAAATTAGGAGCATTTATGAGGGATACACAAGAAAAGTAGTTTGATGTAAGAACATGGTTAATAGAAAGACGTAGTATGTACCAAAAACAGGAAGGCATGTCATATTCACAGGTATAATGTGTTAACTAAGCAGATGCAATTTACCCTAACTAGAAGCATTACAAGGTAGACACCATATGCAACATGCAACCACATATCACACTGCCAAGTAAGAGCAAGCACCATCGATGGTGGTGTGGGGGAATTGCGGTGATCAACTAGAGAGCTACGTTGACTATCTTCATTTAGCCTTGCTGTTTCTTGAGAATCATGTGGGGAGGATGACACTGCACTCTTTAAACGAGTAGGGCGTCTCACAGTAACCCACTCGGGTGACTGTCTCATCAGAAGTGATTGACGAGGGATACAAAAGAGCATTAGTTTGATGTACGAACATGGTTAATAGACATATGTAGTATGTATCAAAAATAGGAAGGCATGACATTATCAAAGGTATAATGTGTAAAGTAAGCAGATGCAATTTAACCAATTGGAAGCAATACAAGCTAGACACCATATGCAACATGCAACCACATTTGACAGCGCGAAGTTAAAGCAAGCACCTGGGATGGTTGTGTGTGGCAATTGAGATCATCAACTATAGAGCTACGTTTACTGTCTCCAACTACTAACACTGCACCCATTAGAGCGCTGAAACGCTTAGTGCTTATCTTTGAATTACACTAGAGCAACTTCTGTCTTTTCTTTTCTGCATTCATCGACACCGCGTCAGAGTCTGAAATACCCATGCATAAAAAACAATAGTGTGAGTATGGGTGAAGTGTGTGCACAATTAGTATATTGTAAAGGTAGCAGATAGTAGGTCGGTGAGAAATAAATGACGGGAGACATATGATAGCTCTACAACATGCATGGCACACTAAATTACTACAGGATTCTATGAAAATAACAGTCGACTGAAAGCAAATAGGTCAGTCCATTTTTTCTGCACCTTCCGATGTACAAAGAATGGGCAAATCGCCTTCATCTACCTCCAGCCAGTCAGTGTTGACGATCTTCCTCGAAACGCCAGCGACCACCGGCCCAGTATTCCTCCCCTGCCTGCGCCCTCCCCTCCACCTCACCGCACCGCCATGCTTGGCACCGCCCCCTGGACATCCATTCAAGCCCCGCCGACCTCCAGATCGGGCGCAAGCAGCTCCTGCGCCCCACACCCCTATGATAGACACCGATGCGCCGCTTCCCCAGGGAACAGGCGGACTAGGTGCTCTGCGCGCCTAAGCGGGTGCTGCTTCTTTTAATTGCGGTTCGACTGACCATGAATTGAAATCCAGGCGGGCCACTGACGTCTAGCAAAGGAGAAATAGTAAAAGGGAGGAAACCTTGTGCATTTAGTATCACGAAGAAGATGCAGTAAGAAGCGCTCAACTAGTTTCTTTCGTGGGATGAATACGTGTGAGCGGAGACGTAAGATTTGCACGAATAAGGGAAGAGGCGTACCTCTTTCTGCTGGCAGTGTTGTGTCCTCCTTCTATTTTTCTGACGATCTTCTTGTTGTTTGCCGGAAACCAGAAGTTGTGGAGGATGGTGCAGGCTTGGACGAACCCATGGCCAAGTTGTTGAGTGTGGTGCGGTGGCCGTCTGTCAGCGGCGGGGAAGCAGATCCGAGGCGGCGAACAACGGTGTAGCGGGAACAGCTCCGGTGCGGTGGACGGTTGCGATAGTGGAGCCGCAGCAGTGACGCGCAGGACGGCGTGGTCGGAGTGGTTCTGGTACGGCGCATGTCTGTGTCGGCGTCATGGTGGCAGCTCTACCTCGGCTTCAGCTGCTAAGTCCTTGAGGGCGTTGCGGTTGCGGTTGCGTTGGACGACGACGTCGGGGTACCGGCTCCGGCGTGATGGAGGAGGGCGGCGGTGGATTGGCCGCTATGGGGTGGAGGACGGAGGAGGCTGGGGTTTCGCGGCTGGTGGAGAGGGCGTATTCGCGCCCATGGAGTATGAATGGGGAAACGGCGGGAGGCGGGGAACTAAGGGGGAACAATGTTTCGGTTGGAGACGCGCTTGTTTGAAATTTGGGGAAAGTTACAAACTTTGCCCCCATCTAAAATTTCGGACATATTGCGGGTTGGGGGTAGGACAGTCATGTCAGGTGTCCCAAATGTGGGCGAGATAGATTTCGGCCGAGCGCATGGGTAGGTGCCCATGGCGTATGAATGCTTCTCGGAGGCGGTTGAGACTGGCGTCTTGGTGAAGTTACAAACCTACCCCGGTTTAGACCTTTGGACATCGGGCTGATAGGCTACACGGGCCAGAGTCAGGACAGTAATTTCCTACCACCAAAACATTAGTCTCGCGCGGTTTCGGGTGACCAGAGGCCTACTTGGCGCTTCGTTCAATATTTGGGAGCAGAAGCATTAACATTTTCGGTTCTCTTGAATTGAACTTTCAGGATTTGTCAAACTTCACAAATCTTTACTCTTGAAAATCCTAACGCTACGATTATTTTGGAATGGAGGGGGTACATTTCAATATACATTGTACACGAGTATATATTAAAAAAATATGCAACTTACCTCAGTTCATGCATGGTTCCAGATATAATCTCTTTGGTTGAAAAAAAAAGTTAGATATGCGTATGAATATATATAGCATGTTCAAACTCACAACAAAGATTGATGCCCCCTTTTACATCTGATTTACAAATGCCATTATCTCGGGTTCAAATAGATGAATGCACTTCCTATGAATTCGAATCTTTGAAACCCCCTTTATGTTGAATTCGACATGTATTCTATTTCATAGCTAGCAATTCGGAATGTATCCATGCAAGTGACAAATGTATAAAGTGCTTCACACTAACAACATGGAGTGCACTAATTAATGTTTATATATGAATTGCAAAAGCATCCATTGCCTGTATTTCAAACCTCTCTCACTCTATGGATCGATAATATGAAATAAACAAATGCACATGCTAGAATTCAATAGAGTATGGGTGTCTGATAGACCGATTTTCGTCCATACGCAATTTGCAAAATTCATGATCTCATCCAAAAATAATAATGCCATTTATATTTTAATTTAATGTGTAGAACTGCATTTTACACGTAGATGCACTATGCCTCGCCCCGTTCTCACAAACACGTTATATATCTCTCTATCTAACGCATAAGTGCACACACTTTATATGCATCGGCATTTCTCTTTCACACATGCTCACAATCTCCCTCAGGGTGTCGGGGTGTCTCACGCACATGCTCTCTCTGTTTCTCTCTCTCTTTCTGACTACCATGTACCACTCTTTTTACTAATCTCAGTTGGAAAACACTATTTCTCTCACATGCATATATACACATGCACGGTCTCTACTAGCCCTCTATACGCACATATATGTGCCTACGTGTCTCCCGCACGCACATTATCTTTAGGCCTCTCTCGCACACATTGCCCCCCCAGACACACCTCTCTCTTAGTAGTTGGCAGATATGATTTCATCATATCATTCGGTAGGATATCCTTGGCTGTTAGGCTGGATGGTAATACGAGGCAAAGTTTTGCCCTAGTTCGGATGAGACCCTTGCAGTTGAAGAAAGAGCCTACTCCTGGTACTGTATATTAGTGATAGGGGTGTGTACAAAGTACACGTGAATACCTGGCATTGTGCGTGTGTGTATACTATCGACGAACTAGCCCCCAAGCTTGTATAACATACTAAGGGCCTAGGGTTACAAATCATATATAGTCGGCTTATCACCAGTGGGGATAGAGTCCTCCGTGACTCTGGTAGCTTCGTGTTGTACGCCGAGTCCTCCACATGGGTCTTCGTATAACACGTCTCGGTCCAACCTATATGTGGCGCAGGATGGAACTGACCCATGAGTCTTCATGTTGACCCACCACAACTAGAAATGATGTGCCCACCACACCACACACGCAATCGTCCACTAAGAAAATAAGCATATACAATAGTACAACGGTATCTAGCTCACGATACGTCTCCATATTTTGTTGATGACACTGACGGACTTTGCATTTGATGCGTGCTCCGTATTTTGTTGACGGCACCTATGGTCATTGTATTTGAAGCGGAAGCATGATATGGTCACTGGACTTCAGAATAAGCTCATCACAGTCACCACATACATTTTGTCATGCTAACCAACATGTGGTTGGATGGTTAGAGGACAGTGGTTTCTCGAGCCCACCAAGGTTAAAGTCCCGGTGCTCGCATCTATCTTGTGTTAATTTCAGTATTTTCCGGCGATGTATGTTCGGTGGGAGGAGACGTTCCACTCAACTACGAGGCACCTATGGTGACTTCATAAAATCTCAAGATCATATATGCTGGCCCACTCTCTCGAAGGTGCTCATAGGGGTAGGCTTCGCGTGTGTGCGCTTATAGCGGTGAGTGTTTGCGCGTATATATGAGCCCTTGCGTCTGTACCGTGTTAAAAAAATACATATCATGATTATACAGTCACTGGCTCACCCGTACAACTCCGTATTTTGTTGATGACACAATCAATTGACCAGTCAAACGTTCCACGCGGCGCAACTAGTGTTGCACCATCGGGGCGCGTAGCCGTGGGGCCCACCTGTCAGCCCGTATATGAAAGAAAGAGATGGTAATTTGAGTCTGTACTGTGTTAATAAAATAGGAGTACATTTTAGGGTGATCATACGGTCACTGGCTTACCATACAGCTCCGTAGTTTGTTGATAACACGATCAATTGACCAGTCAAACGGTCCACATTCTGCAGCGCACATTACCATAGGGCCCACTCATCAGCGCATATATGAAGGACAAAAATGGTAATACATTAGTGGTCGGTGGGTATTCGAAGTCATGAGACCTCTGTTTGGCAGTCACCGGCGATTGGGGGGGCGTTCATTGGGCGGTGGGGTGGGGATCCCCGGAGAAAAAGTTCGGCGGGTTGGGGGGGGGCTAGAGGGATGGCCGGTGCGGCGGCGGACCGGCGGTGGGGAGTGGTTTCAGGGAGGGCGGGCCGGCCGCGGTCGGCGGGGGCTGGCGGTTCGGCCGGTGGTGGCTGGCGGCTCAGGGGGGGGTGGAGTTTGATGATAAACTAGAGGCCCTTGATTTCGTATCCAACGGCTGGAAAATCTAATGACCAGAGATGAAAAAGTCAGTCGACTGACGTGTAGCCTCACCCCGCATGTACACATGTACGCATGCAAGACACGCACGCATGTAGACGTGCAACACTGACACGTACACACGCATGCATGCTGGCGTGCAACACTGACGCGTACACATGCACTCATGAACACACGCACGTACGCACCCATGCATGCAACACTGAAACGTACCCTTGCACGAACGCAACACTCGCACGCCTGCATGCACACCGCACACGACGCAAGACACACGCTCAACCTATACATGCATGCACCCTTTGTTAAGGACATGGATTGTTACGGGTATTAATCAATCTTATCTGTGATAAGCAGAACATTGATGTTTGCAGCGGTCTTTACGAATCACAACGTATCGAACGGGCTATCAACATAGTAGGCCTATCTACATGAAAAAGATGACATCACACTCAAGGAACAATCATCGGTTTATGAAATGCCCGCTTCTGACCGCCCTGGCCCACCAAAGGTTCCTCTGTTGTGCGCTGTCTGCGTTGGGTCACTGACATGCAGGCCATGCACCCAAAGAGCCCACACGTCAGTGGAAGAACGGCGCGGTGTCCTAGGTCAGAGTCGAGGGCCCCACTCACGGCACGCCTGGCCGAACATGCCTCCATGCCGCATTCAAACGCCTCCATGAAACCCGCCCGTGTGGAAGCCGAGAAACCCACTCTGGACACGCGTCCGTTCATGACAGGGCCAGCGTTAAATGCAACGCCGGCCGAGCTCCTCCCGTCCGCTGTCTATTTAATCTCCTATTTAAACGAGGCCAAACGCAGGCCAAGAATCACACACCTTCGCCGCTCCCCTATCTCCTCCACCATTTTGTCCACTCTTACAATGGCTTACGAAGAGTAGTTATTCCGCATCCAAGACGGCTGGGTAGCCCACCGGATAAGAGCTATGCAGCTCGCTGATCCACCTCCCTCCCCTCGTCCGACGGAGCCAGTTGCCGCCCCAAGCCGGCGCGTGGTTCAGCAACTCGCCAATCCAGGCCAGCTCGACGAGGAGCGGCGCACGGGCATCGTTGCTGCCGTCCACGCCGCCGCCTCATACCGCGTCTCCCGTTTCTGTGGCCGAGACTCCCATGCCGGCGGCCGCGGCACGCAAGCAGCGACAGAAGCCGAGTGCGTGGAGAGCGACGAGTCGGTGGCCAGCGCCTCCGCGTCCGCCGCCATCATCGAGGAGAAGTAGAACACGGGAGGCCGCCGCCGCTTGGGTCCCATGAAGGCCACTGTGGAGGCGACACCGGCGTACACAACAGGTGTCTTGCCGGATCCTTTTGTTGCGAGGACCTTCGTCGACCCCGCATGGGCTCCACGGAAGAGGCGAATGTTAGGATGAACTCGAGCCGGTGCCGACCATGGAAAAGTAGTGGCCGGTGATGAACTCGAACCGGTGCCGGCCACCATCATCTTCGGGACCAGCCAATGATATTAGTTGGGCAGTGGGGAAGTGAGCCGTCCTTTGCGCTGAAGCATATACCTCCGGGGCTCCCGGCAGTCCGGTGATCGTGCTGCCGGACATGAGGAACACAAATCAATCGGCAGGCGACCATTTAGGCCAGGTATTATATACCTGTGCTGTCTAGAACTAGCACCGCTTAGTTCATTTGAATGTAATGAAATCCGTCATGTTTGTATGAAAATCCGGTATTTTATATGATTTTCGTCGTTGTTTATATGAAATATCAGTTTGTCTACGTGTTTGCGTGAATTTCGCCCGGTTGGTTGAGTTGCTATCATAATGTGTGCGGCTATGGTTGGATGTCGTAATTTGCGGGTCGCCAGTCAGTCTGCAGGCGGCTCGGGCGGCGTTGCGGGACAAAAAAACACAGCTCGTGCGAGCTCGTCTCCAACGTGCGCGTTGGAGGATGCATGACAGCATGAGCACCCGAGCCATTCCTCGTTCATCGGTGGTGAAGGCACCGGTGGACAAAAGGGTTGCCAATATTTTGGCTACCCCGGGCAAGATCCAAACAACCCCTCCCAACAGATTCAAATCCCTTGTTCATCGTGGAATTTTGCCATGTGTTGTTTTCATGGACTAGCAAGATGCTCGTGCATTGCACGAAACATCAAGATGCATTTTTTACAAACTCCCGCATGCATGCAAGGGATAATTAATGTCCTCCTTTGATAGTACCACGAGGCAAACACCATTAATATTGCATCGATTAGTGTTAGTGGCCTTGTATGTCTGCAAATTGTAATTTTGATAGTGGCCCCTTGTATATAAAAATGGAGGGAGAAAGATGAGAGATAAGGTGAGGAGGAGTGGGGCGTGGTGGTGACTGGTGGTCGGACTGGGCGGAGGCATGGGCATGGACGACGCATTATGTCTAGGTTTGTATCTCTCTCACACACACCCACGTAGGTGGGGGACGTGCACGAAGAGAAGAGGTGCACGCATGGCGCACGTACTCCCGTCTCTTTCCCAACCACACCGGCGCGAGTAAACGGTGGAGCTCATTTCTGTACGAAAAAGGCGACCCACGTGGTAATTTGGCACGTGTACTGGTTGTCCACTTGGTGGAGGGAGGATTGTCTACCACGGGCGAACAAACAAATTGCGACTTGACACGTTATGTTAAATTAAAAAAAGAGGCAAACCATGTGGGGCCTACCTTAGAGCCAAGGCTCTATACACTGGAGTACTTTTGATGTGTCCCGTCAACTCGCAGAACGAGGAGAAGCTTGCTTAGTACGCCGTCTCCCCCGCCCACGGGCGCTGTGGCTCGCAGGATTAGGTGAAGCTTGCTTACGAGTAGTAGTAGTAGTAGTAGTAGTAGTAGTACTGTATGCCTTTACGCCCGCTCCCTCGCCCACGCACGCGGTGGCTCGCAGCACGAGGAGAAAATTTTACTACTCCCTCCGTTTACTCCTCGTCCCTACTACGTACTTTGGTTAGTACTCCCTCCATTTACTTATACAAGGCCACTATAAAAAAATACATTTTGCATCTATACAAGGCCACAAATAGTAATCGAGACAAAAGTTACTACTCCCTCCTTTCCAGTTTATGGCTCAATTTCAAAATCTCTCCAACCAAGGTAGACGGTGAGTGGTCGAATTAATTTCGTAGTTTGCACAAGTAATTAGTACGCTTGTTTTTCTCAAGAAGTTATGTTTACTGAGGCATTAATTAATACGAATGCATGAATGACCACTAAATTTCCATGAACTTGTACATGCATTGGTTAGTTTATTCTTGACACTGCTTGCGTCGGGTGATCTAACGCACCTCGAAATCCAACATGTAATGGTACTACTACTAGTATAGTAGAATTGAGACTTATCAAACGGAAAAGCGAATGATTTTTAGATGAGCCCTATAAACCCTAGTGGGTATGTACTCCGTAAAAACAGATTTTTCCAAAACTAAGTCGCTCCCTTTCAGGAATTCTATAGTATACTCCTCCGTCGACGCTCCCTTTAATGAATTCTGTACTTCCTATCGCTGACATGTGGGACATATAGCAACCGGGTCGACGTGTCAAGCACCAAATAACAATGCAGAACAGCAGGGGGACGCACCCCACTCGTACCGGCCCAGTAGTAGTAATGAGCAATGAGATGTCAAATCACAATGCCGCACCTCCCAGACGGATGAAGCAACCATTATTTCACACTTCGGTTTGCCATCATCTCAAACCACGTAGTATTGCTTCTGCCTCAAGAGGGACACGCGCATCGCCTTGGTACATCATGACACGTGGGACCGCATGACAGGCCATGCTCCCCCGTCGATCGCTCGGTGAAATCACCTCATTTTTACTATACTTCCTCCGGATCGGTTTACTACATGGCATGCATGTCGTTCTAGGTTGAGAATTTAACTGGCTATATATGTGATGAACAGTACTCTAGCCTTTTAAAAAATGTATACTTTTGTACAGTAGTACTATCGATGGATTGCGCCATGGAGCAAAAATTGAAATTAAAAAAAGGTGGTACATATAGAGAGCGCTCGTCGCCAAATTATGCATATAGTACTATTAAAAAAGCTAGTACATGCTTAATTGGTGTGCTAAATTCTATAAAAGAAATACTAGTAGCATGTACATACTGAAGAGTTAAAGTAACGAGAAGAAACATAACATAGTTCTGCTGGGGGCTCAGCACAACACACCCCTCAAATTAAACTAAGCACACCTGAAATTAAACTATGCAACTAATCCGGTAGACACTGCATTAGAAGTTTAGAACCACCATGAGCAACGACACTGCCACCTTACTCGGAGTCCTCATCCACGTCCTCGACTTCGTCCTTGTCCCTCTTCCTCTTGGCCGATACTTCTTTTCCTGAACCGCACACTTGGTTGTTGCTCTTCATCCAACCCTTGTAGATATTGAAACAAAGGTAGCCATCCATTGCAACATAGTGGATGTGGTCTATATCTAGTACATTCCGCTGCCATGCATGCCGATGAAACGTGTAATGAGGTTTCTCCAGTATACGGTACAAAGGATGAACCATCGCTCCTACCAGGGTCAGCATTGAAGGCTGACGAGAGGGCACCAGCCAATTCTTCTGGAGGTCGAAGGGGTTGCCTACAATGAGGCCTATCCGACCCAGGACTTCTTTGTCGTTCTTAAAGTCCATAGTAAGGAATTTCACTGTTTTGTCCTTGAGTAAGTTCTTAAAATCCTGGCACTCACGTCGGTAGACCAAGCAAACATTATGTACACAAACCTGGATCACGGTGGGCTTCTTCCTCTCTTCGTCCTTTAGATCCTTCTCTCGTCCCAGGACTGTGGTGTACTCAACATCTAGCCCAGCGACCCACTCATCATCTGAGTTTTTGAACATGCGTCTGAAGCGAGAAAGGCATCCTTTCACCGTCGTGGAAGAACGGGTGATGGTTCTAACCTTGTACTCACCGCCGATCGTGGATATTCGGGAGGCCATGGATTTTGGAGGAGGATTAGGATTAGTGGAACTGCGGTAATGCGAATGGACGGGATGACTAGGAGCGAACCGCCGTAGTATTGAAGGACGTGCGGGGATGAGTAGGAGCGAACTGCCAGCGTGAGAACGGTAGGGTAGTGGCTTTCCATTCTCCCATGATATGGGCTTCCGAGAGCCCCTGGATCTGAGATCGAACAGTTGCATGGCGTGATTCTAGACCTATGGTGAATATCCTATCCTGGAGGGTTATTCTGCAAATTTTCAGCAACTTAGCATGCGACCGTTTGATCTCAGATCCAAGGGCTGCCAGCAGCCCGTATCATGGTCGTGCCTACCACGACCATCGCGTCGCTCGCGCGGTCGCGCCCTTGGAGATTTAACACGGTGCGTTAGGCTATCTGATGTTGGCATGTCATACATAGTCATCACTTAGTCACTCATACTACAACAAGGTTGGCTATAAGGTTGGCTATAAGTGTATTTTTTTACTCCTCTCTATCTCTTTCTTCGTACTCCCTCCGTCCCATAATATATGAACGTTTTTGACACTAGTGTAGTGCCAAAAACGTTCTTAAATTATGGGACACAGGGAGTACTAGTATTTATTGCATTTGCCAAGGAGTGACCTCTTCCAATGAAATGGTGTTGCCAAGTTTGCTTCATTTAATTAGCTATAGACTCAAAATTGTCTTTTCACCTAGGTACACGCACTTAGCACCGTTTCTTCCTTGGGTCACCAAACTAGTCTCTCTCTTCTTGATTAACTTGCCACATCAGACTTTATGCCTATGTGTCAAGCTTAAGCACCTGTAGGAGCAAGTAAAAGTAAGTACAATAGTGCGCTTTACATGGCATTTTTGCATATGTGGAGGAAAGAGAGGCAAGGAAAAAGTGGAGAAGTGGTCTCTCATGCAAGAGCCAGCCTCAACTACATGGTGGAGCATTGGGCGAGGCACCTGTATGGAGGTGGTCAGGAATCGGGAGACTCACGCCGGTCGTAGCGCCGTAGTTAAAATGATAATGGCAAGTCAAATCACGGGGCTCCACCTATCCAGCAATAACTCGCTGTCAAATCACACATCCCTACGTTTGCAGCAGCCTACTCCCTCGTCTTCTCGCGTCTCTGTCGAACCGACTAGGCGAAACTGCCTCGCCTACCGCACAGGAAAAGCCCCGCCCTCGACTTTTAAATACAACTACATCCGCTTAAGAATCCAATGATGTACTTTTTGTGACATAGTAACTCATATTTAATTAGTCAAATGGATGACCTAGAACTATGTGCATGCCCTATAAACCGAGACGCCTAAAAATAAAAAAAACCAAGACGGAGAGGGTAGTTCAGCATGTATCTTTTTAGATCAATATAGTCGGGATTCACCAAGGAGCAAAACCAAGTGGTAGGCTTCTCCTGTCGTGTTGGCGTAGCAACTCAAGCAGGGTCAGTCCGCACACGAAATGGCGACACACTTAACAGGACCCCTTTGGCCGACATGTGGCTCATCCACCATCTTGTTCCACGTGCGATGCACCAAATTATAGTTCAGAGCAGCGGTTGGAATTGGAGGCACCCCGGTCGTAGCGCCGCAGTAGTTGAAAATGAGCGATGAGGGGTCAAATCACAAAGCCCCACCTTTCCCGCATTAAGATGGACGGACGAAGCAACCATCATTTCACTCTAGGGCGCAAGAGCATAAAGAAAAGAGAAAACAATGATGCGTGCGGCAGCTACCTAGGGCACCCTAGGGTAGGGGTCTCCACTACAGATCCTTTTTTTGAAAGTGCCTCCACTACAAATCGTCTTCTCCCTCGTCCTCTTGAAGAAAACCGATGATGAGTGCAGCGGTAGGGTTTGTAGGAGTACTACGGTGTGCGGGGCCACGTCGTAGTAAACGGGTTCGAGTCGACACCTTACATATGTGTGGGCCTCTTGGTTTTACGGGAACGAGGCAACATTTCGGGTTCGGGGACCAGTGGAGATATAGTACGTACAAAAAATTGTGGACGTAGGTTTGACCAAAAGGCAATGATGCATGGGCCCTACATTTTGATATACCCGGGGCCACGTGAAATTTGCTACTCTACTCAAAACTAGTAAGGTACACATGTATTTAACGCATGAGATTTTGAAACCTAATTATGAATAAATACACACTATAGCATGCAAAGCTTTGAGTCATATATGCATGATGTTGATGTTCGTTTAGTTCTTATAGTTCATCTCATTCAAAATCAATTATTTTTATAAAAATGTTATGATTCATGGGGTTGTGCATTGTAAACTTAATGTAAAAAACAAATAATGGCAATTCATTTAGAAAAAAATAATCAATTATGATACAGAAGATTCTAGAACAAAGGAGAAGTGCTTGTGTTTTGAGGTTTGTGCATTATGCTTAAGTTCAACCATGGAGTCTTCTAAATTGTACATGTGGCAGATCTGGTGGAATGTTGATGATATCCAACGGCTAGTAGTGCTCGGATTTGCCTATCTCTGCACTGTCGGGTTAGCTTCATCCAGCGACCATCTTTCAAAGTTATTGGCACACTATATAGTTCTTGTGCCATAGTTGCGTGTTTTGGAAAAAAGCTACTAGTGGGTTGTACTATCTATTTAGGAATAGAAGATGTATACATGGAAGTTGTAGGGAAAGAGATGACATGGAGCATCTCAATTCCTATTAGTAGGGATTGGAAAAGAGATATCATTTGGTTCACATCATAGGAACTTTTCTATTGAATCTAGAGATGACATGTATCTCAATTCCTATGAGGAGGGATTAGAAAAGAGATGTAATTTGGTTCATATCATAGGAACTTTTCTATTGAATATACGCTAATGTTTATTTTCCTTTGAAATAAAGGGAGTATAGGAATCCATTCATATGAACCAAGTGGCTCTAAAGCTATAGAAATGATATCATGTTTATTTCCTTTGAAATGTGGAGTATATGAATCTATTCCTATGAACCAATTGGCTCTAAAGGAAAAATTCCTATAAAAATCATATCATATAGAGTTCCTATGATATTCCTCGACACTAAAGGATGCTTGAAATTGCTGCGGGTGATACGATGGTCTTTCTTTGTAGACTCCTCACCCATCTTTATAGTTACCTCTCGAAGATGAATGAAATGATATATACATGGTATTCTACATGTGCAATTTGGTACACGAAAACTCGATAAAAGTTTGCGAGGTTCGAATTTTCGATAAAGCTATATGCACTGCATTTCGGAATGGAGTGAGCATATGGCAGTTGCTAACACTCACGTGGAAGATTTTTCGGATAATGATTTACGGACACATGCATTGCATTGTACGTGCCCCCCTCTCTCACGCACACGCACCCTCATGAGTCACGACTCTCCCGAGTCCTCTCGCAGACTCGCACGTCGCACCCACCATCTATCTGCAGGTAGACGTCACGCACATATGTGCTCTTCACACCCTACCCTCAGAACTTCTGAAAAACAAAAGATGACGCGCACATTTTATTTTAGCTCACACGTCACACACTTATACTATTACTCTTGCGGCGAACGTTCTTTGGGCATAGTATATTGTACTCTCACGAAGAGAAGCGGTGCACGCACTAGTTCTCTCACACCCACTCGAGGGTACACGTAGGAGCACATTTTTTGAAGCTGGTACAACAAAATCACTCCACTATATATAAAAGCAGGAGCCTTAGCGCTTGCTTTACTAGGGTTCCTCTCGTTCACTCTCTCATGCTCTCCAGATCTAAGCAACACATACGTGGCCACTCTCTCTCTCAACTCATGGCTGGTCACAAATCCGGCCGGACAACCTCGACCGGGGCAGGGGTGTAGGTGCATCGTTCACGCTGTCATCGGCGGCAAGGGAGGAGACCAACGGCTGCCTGCGCGTCCTGATCGGTGGTCGTGCCGTTCTCTTCGAGAGAGCGCCGGCTCGGGAGGGCCTCTGACCCCTTCTTCCTCCCTGCGGTATTGTGGCCAAGATGCGGCCTCCCGACACCGTCTTTGCCACATGCCGACGACCCTCAGGTATATATTCCTTCGAAACCTGCCTTGCTCTACTTCCCCAGCTCCCTTCATGTGGATCCTTTTCTACTTCCGTCCGCTGTTCCAAATCCACCTAGACTTCTACTATTATTAGAAGTAAAGCTAGTTCATACAGTCGACTCAAAGCGTTGGTTCAAACAGGGAAGAAAGTGGGAAAGTTGTAGCATGAATCTAGGACTTAGTTCTAAGAGGAAACAGGGGAAAGTAGTAATATCTGTCACTGTTTAAATAACCGTATTTTGTATTTGCGCAAGCAGGGATGTCTGTCTCCATATCGTTTCGGGATGTCTATCTCCGTATCGTTTCTATCCGCGCAATCAAAAGCACACACCTTAGTTTTAGTACAACTGCACAAAATGAGATGGCTATCCCTCGTTGCCGTCGTCTAACCTCCCGTCTTCAAGGTATCCCTACATTGGTAGTAACTAAGGTAGAATGACTGTCGGTGTCAAAACCGGCGGATCTCGGGTAGGGGGTCACGAACTGTGCGTCTAGGCCGGATGGTAACAGGATGTTTTACCCAGGTTCAGGCCCTCTTGATGGAGGTAAAACCCTACGTCCTGCTTGATTAATATTGATGATATGGGCAGTACAAGAGTAGATCTACCACGAGATCAGAGAGGCTAAACCCTAGAAGCTATCCTATGGTATGATTGTTGTTCGTCCTACGGACTAAAACTCTCCGGTTTATATAATCACCGGAGAGGGCTAGGGTTACACAGAGTCAGTTACAATGGTAGGAGATCTACATATCCGTATCGCCAAGCTTGCCTTCCACGCCAAGGAAAGTCCCTACCGGACACGGGACGAAGTCTTCAATCTTGTATCTTCATAGTCCAAGAGTCCGGCCGAAGGTATAGTCCGGCCATCCGGACACTCCCTAATCCAAGACTCCCTCAGTAGCCCCTGAACTAGGCTTCAATGACGACGAGTCCGGCGCGCAGATTGTCTTCGGCATTGCAAGGCGGGTTCCTCCTCCAAATACTTCATAGAAGTTTTTGAACACAAAGGTAGTGTCCGGCTCTACAAAATAAGTTTCCACATATTCCCATAGAGAGAATAATATTTACACAAATCTAATCTGCTGACGTATTCCGTAGCGTGACATCACACCACGGCCAAGTCTTTATTCGAATCGTTTTACTGTCCCACCTCAGCGCATTTAGCGAGGCGGTTTCCTTGGCATGTCTTGTTAAAGCAGAGATCGTGTCCCGTTACTCCAGGATTCTCATCAATACGGGTGTGGGTAACCCAACCGTACCCATCGGTATATTTTCTCGATCAAAGGCGAGTCCCAAACGGTCACAGGGAAGGCCCTTGGTATTCAACCTCTTATAAAGAGATCAAGGCCTTACTCCTTTCTTTCAATCTCAAACGAGTTTGCCCTTCGCCTCGAGTTCCAACACCCAAGGCTCCAGATTTCAGGCGCTTCGCACCTTCGACAATGTCTGGTTCCGACCTTCGAGGCCGATGGATGCCCTCCTCCCTCACGGAGGAGGACGTGCTGAAGTTGAGAGAGGCCAGGTTCTTGACCGGCGAAATCTCGCATAGGCTGCCTGCTCAAGGGCAGGTCATTCCCACTCCCAAGCCTGGTGAGAGTGTGGTGTTCATGTCTCACTTCCTTCAGGGGCTAGGCTTCCCGACGGATCCCTTCGTGAGGGGGCTCATGTATTATTATGGGCTAGAATTTCACGACTTAGCCCCGGAGTCCATCCTCCATATTTCCTCATTCATCGTCGTGTGTGAAGCCTTCCTCCGTATCACTCCTCACTTCGGACTATGGCTCAAGACCTTCAAAGCAGAGCTGAAGATGATCGAGGGATGGCACATGGAGTGCGGAGGTGCTTTTATAAGCAAGAATGCTAGTACTCCATGGCCCGAGGGCTCTTTTCAAGAGGAGTCCAGCTTATGGCAATGAGAGTGGTTTTATATCACCGCTCCCAGGGCCCCTAAGTGGGTGACGCCACCTGCCTTTCGCTCGGGTCCCCCGCCACAACTGGCGTCATGGGTCAATACGGGGCTGGACTGGGGGCCGACAAAGGATGTGCCCCTGTTGCAGGGCCACATCCGAGATCTCCTAGAAAGAGACATCAGTCCGGTCGTGGTGACGCAGGTTATGTTAATTCGCCGAGTTCTTCCCTGCAAACGTCGCCCCCTCCGCCTGTGGGAGTTCAACCCGGAGGGACCACGAGTTCTTCAACATTTTCTTGGCATGACGCCCGTGGAGATGTACAAATTGTTCTTCAGACCACAAGTAGTGTGTCCGGATTCTACAGAGGACGCAGGTCTGAGCTGCAATCGTCCGGATACTCAAGTAAGTAGCCTTGTGCCCGGACTCGCTATCCGTATATTTATCATAAAATTGCCCCTAAAAGATCCGTCCTTTAAACATGAGTGGATAGCGAAAGCAAAGCTAATCAGGTGTCCGGCCCCCCTCCCCGAGACCACGCCGGGTCCCATGCTAGTTAGGATGTTGGAGGTTGTGCCTTCAAAGGGAAGCAAGGGAGGGGACAAGGAAGCTATAGCCTCCTCAAAGGAGGTTGTCCGGAAGGGAGGAATCGAAAATTCCTCTCCTCAGGGGAAGAAGAGTACCGCCTCTGAAGACCCGGAGACCATGGCCTTAAAGCGGGGGAAGAAATCTTCGTCAGAGGGTCCTGTGATGGGGGATACTTCGGCCGAATTATGCCCTCAAGGGGATCAGCCCTCCACCGAGCCATAAGTAGAGAGGAGTTTTCTTTTTAAGAAACGAGAGAAATCCCTGCTTTATATCTGAGAAAAGTAATCGAAAATGTACCTTGTAGCTCAGACCTTAGCCCTTCTCAGCAGAGCTCGTCTTCGGGGGATCTTCTTCCAGAGATGATGGAGAGAGGAACGCCTCCCCCTGCCGTACCGCCTTGCGAGGCGGGCGACCCTAAGGTATCGTCGCGGAGGGTTTCTCTGAATCCGGCGAGGCCGGAAGGTAGTCATATGGTCCCCCAAAGCCCTCCGCGTCCGGCCTTCGAAAAGGGCCATCGGACGAGTCCGGCGCCGTCTGGTGCGCGGTCGGAGGAGCTGAAGGATCTGCTAGGGCGAGCATCTATCTCAGAGGAGCACCGTGCATTAATGGGTACGGTGATTGAGAGGATTTCATCCGCGGAGAGCGGATTGCACAAGGCCGTCAGGAGTTTACTGACAGGTTTTGAGGTACACGAAATAATGTACCCTTTTTGGACAGTTGCGCATAAATAAGATGCGCCCTGTGTAGATAGTAGCCCCTGAGACTCTGTGTGTTGTCAAAAGTGACTGCGCACAGAGGATCATAATCCCAGGTCTAATATGCCGCCTTTATACAAAGGTGGCGAAGTTTTCGGTGGCCAGCCGGAGTGATGGATTTGCCGAGCTAAAGCGGCAACTTGACGTGGTAGATGCCGACATCGCGCATGTCAACAAGCGGCTTGACGAGGCACAAGGTATGTAATTCCTTCGGCGGCTCTTGGTAAGAGGAGCTTTATGCTAGTATCTTACAATGTGTGCGCTTGATGCAGATGGTGCTGCTGCCATGGAGATTCTTCGGGCGGAACTTGCCCGAGCCAAGGAGCAAGCCAGGAAAAGTGATGCGGCTGCCAGAAAGGCAATTGAAGAGCTGAAAGCCGAACATGCTGCTCACTAGTGAAGCAAGAAGGAAATGGCCGAGATGGCCGTGAGGCTGAAGAACGCTGCTGACCGTTGCAAGCTTCTTGAAAAAGAAGATCGGGCGGAACAGACAGACCTGAAGAAGGCCGTTGCGGATGCCAAGGATGCTCGCTCTGCAATGAGAGCTATGAAGGAGGAGCTGCGTCAGGCCGGAGAGATCGCGACTGGGAAACCCTTTATGCTGCGAAGGAAGTTCTGTGATCCTAAACATGCTCCGTTAGACCAGATGTGGAGTACGGCGGACACCTATCTGGATTTAGCAGCGAGAGCCGCAGATGCGGCCAAACACTTCCGAGATCAAGAAGATCGCGAAGTGGAAAAGCTCTTCTGGTCGCAGTTCCACAATCCAGAGCATCCACTTTCATTAGCCGATCGTTTGGCCGAATGGGCCGAGCTCAATAGGTTGTCCAGACTCGCCATGAAGTATGTCACGAGTCATCTGTGGCCAGAGAGGCCAGAGCCGAAAAGTTATTTCAACTTGGTGCAGCAGTTCCTTGGTGCGGTGCCGCATATCAATGCGATGAAGAGGTCAGCGTGCATAGAGGGTGCGCGGATGGCTCTTGCCCGTGTCAAGACATATTGGGCGGAAATGGAAGCCACCGCTGTTGCATCCCCAGACTCGGATGGAAGCCGAGTACCTGCCGAGCACTATTTTCAGGAAGTTCTGCAAGGCGCTCATTTAATAGAGATGCAGTGCTCGAAGGATACTATATTCGAATAGCATATATTATTTGTAAAACAATATTTTGATAAATTGTAGAAGCTTTTTATACTTGTGCCTGCAAGTATTATGATACCTCCTGTGCGGCCGTTTAACATATATATATATATAATCTGAAAGATGGCAGTCGTCGGCTTCAGCCCCCACGCACATAATGTGGGGGTGTTCGCAGAAGGCGCATTTTCACACTTGACCCAACGTCTTGGTCCTACAAAGGAGGTGATAGCGCAGCGAACTAGGCAATCGGACTATGATGCTTTATCACTTTCACATAGCCATAGGAGTTTGACAGTGAGGCTACTTATATAGCCCCTGGTGGCGCCAGCGCTCGCCCGAACTCGGGGCGCGTATGTGCTTGGCCGGGAAACGGACCTTCGTTAATGCGGAGGAATCCTAAAGATTCTGGTAAGTCATCGAGTGGTTGACCAGTCTCACGCTATATCATGACAGTCAGTTTTCGGCTTTCTCTACTGAGGTGCTCGCCTGGCTGAGCCGGGGCACAATCGCAGTAGTTCTCCTGGTGCCGCCTTAGCCGATAGAGCGGAACATAAGGCAGCAAAACACAGGAGCCGGGCAAACCCAACATTTGACCAAAGACATGATTCAGAGCCGATGCATATAAGGCCAAACTCGCGACGCCGAACACTCCCTAAGGTATTCGGTCTTTATGAGGGCGGGTAGGATAACGCCCTTAGTAATAAGCCCCTAGTGTCCAGGTACGCGCAAAATTCTGACGTGGCCACATGCCAAAACGCCAGCCTCCTCCTTGGTTATATCAAGAAACCGAGGGATGTGTATCAACAAGAGACAGTAAAAAAGATTTACGCAGGGTCTTAATCTGAAAAGAATCCTTGAAACGGGTCCCTTCTGCACGTCTGCGCCTGTGTCTCCGTTGTGCCGTATCCTGGACGGGCGTAGCACGGTGTTCATCTGTAAAAGAGAGGAACTTAGTTAAAGAAAGATCGTGCCGAACATAAGTTATACTAAATAAACGAAGTATAAATCGAAATGTGTAAAATTGAGCTTTATTGTCTCTTGTTTTATATGCGCGGAGCCCCTAGTACAAGGGTATACGGCTATTAAGCCTTTACCAATTGTATGTTTATGACGGACTCGTCTAGCCGTGTCTGTGGTCTTGACGACCTGTTTAGATGCTTTGGCTGGTGAAGCCACTTTATTGTGGGGCTGTCAAGGCAGCCGCACTGTTTTCCGCGCGGGGGGAACACTCAATGTTTTCCCTTTAACGAGATGATGCTTCGTGGACCGGGCATCGTAAGCGTAAGAGATGCATAATGCGGTATTGCGTTAAAGCGGGCGAAAGCTTTGCGTCCCAGCAGTGCTTGATAGCTACTTGAGAATGGGGCGATGTGGAAAGTTAGCTGTTCACGATGGAAGTTATCGGGGGAGCCGAACATAACTTCTAGCCGGAGAGAACCCATACAGCGGGCATCCGGGCCTGGCTTTACCCCTTGAAAGGCGGTTTTGCTATGGCGAATTTTTTGGGGGTCTATCCCCATGTTGCGGATTGTGTCTTGGTATAACAGGTTTAGACCACTGCCGCCGTCCATCAGGACATTTGTAAAGCGGAGTTCATTGATTATTGGATCTAATACCAAGGCAGTCCACCCTGCGTTCTGGATACTTCTGGAGTAATCCTGATGGTCGAAGGTAATTTGTTTTAACAACCATTGGCGAGACTCCTTTGGGATAGGCCGTATGGTGCGTATCTCTGGTGGCGTCGTTCTGTTCGTTACGTGAAGTAAGTTTACTATTTTAACTTGTTGTGGGAAATCCTTTTGTTTCCTGGTGCCCTGCTTGTGGGGTTCATAATCGTCCTCACCTGATGTGTCGAGCCCCTTGTGTTCGGCGTTGAGCTTGCCGGCATGCTTGAAAACCCAACGATCTCTGTGGGTATGGTTTGCAGGCTTCCCAGGAGTACTATGTATTTGACATATCTTGTCCAAGATTTTGTTTAAGTTGGATAGCTCATCCCTGTTATCCTTGAGGGGCGGCTTTCTCTGATTCTGCCGCGAGCTTTTGAATCCAGCGTTGACCGCCGTGCTCTTTGGGCTATTTCCCTTATTCCGGCTCTGGTCCTTGCTGCGTCGGGGTTTTTCCGTTTCCATCTCTAACTTCGTGTACTTGGGTTGCTGGTCCTACATCTTGCCAGCCAGCTGTCCCCTCCTGCGCAAAAGCGGGTCATGAGGCTTGTTAATGCGGCCATTGTTCTTGGCTTTTCTTGGCCGAGGTGTCTGGCGAGCCATTCGTCTTGAACGTTGTGCTTAAAAGCCGCTAGGGCTTCGGCGTCCGGACAGTCGACTATTTGATTCTTTTTAGTAAGAAATCTGTTCCAGAATTTTCGGGCTGACTCTCCAGGCTGTTGAGTTATGTGACTGAGATCGTCTGCATCCGGAGGGCGGACATAGGTCCCTTGAAAATTTGCCCAGAAAGCATCCTCAAGCTCTTCCCAACTTCCAATGGTGTTTTCGGGAAGGCTTTTGAGCCAATGCCGGGCTGGCCCTTTAAGCTTGAGGGGTAAGTATTTTATGGCGTGGAGGTCATCTCCTCTGGCCATGTGTATGTGGAGGATATAATCCTCAATCCAGACCCCAACGTCTGTTGTTCCGTCGTACGCCTCTATGTTTACGGGCTTGAATCCCGCTGGAAATTCATGGTCCAGCACCTCATCGGTGAAACATAGGGGGTGTGCGGCACCCCTGTATTTGGGTGTGCCGTGATGTTCGGATTTTTGGTTGTGTTGCATTGCTTACTAGAGCTTGCTTTCTTGGCCCGTATATAGGTCTGGCTGGGCCGTCTTTTTGATGCGGATCCTTTGGTGGATCGCGTGCCGACTTGTGTGCGGCGCCACTTGCCGCTCCATGCTGGCCATGCGGTCGTCCATCCGACCGGATGGCTTTCCTATTTTTTGACTGCGGGGGCTCTAAGGCCTCCTCGTCAAATTCAGGCAGTAGCTTTCGCTTTGGATAGCTTTTTGTGCGGCCACTGCCGGCATATTTGTCTGCGGTGTTGCGTACTTTGCTCCATCTGATTCTGGGTGCATCTTCCGCAGTTTTTAGCTTCCGCTTCTGCATTTTCAGGCTATGCGTAGTGGCGACGAGCCTTTTGTGGAGGCTCTTCTGCTCCATGAGTTTATCCGGCGTAAGGTCGTCCGGACTATTGTTTTCGCCGGGGATGGGGTGTTCGGTTTGTTTATCCAAGTTGCCCTGTTCGGACGCTTGCTCGAAGGATGTTCGTCGTCTGCCGGCTCATCCTACTCTATGGCTGGGTCTGTATGGCTGCTGTCTCTATCGAGGCGGGGCTTGGAGCGGCGCTTACGTCGCCGCTTTGATTGCTTTTCGAGTGAACGATTCCTCGTTGCATCCCTGTGTTCCTCATTGTCACTTCCTTTGGGTGTGTCCACCATGTATACATCATGAGATGAGGTGGCTGTCCAGCGCCTTATAGGCGTTGGTTCATGTTCGTCTCCTACATCGTCGTCCATACCGTCGATGTCTTCGGAGTCAAAGTCGAGCACGTCGTTTAAATTATCGAAAGTGGCTACGAAGTGGGTGGTGGGTGGGCATCGAATTTCTTCGTCGTCTACATCCCAATCCTGCCGGTCATAGTCCGGCCAGGGCTCTCCTGATAAAGAGAGAGACTTTAGTGAATTCAGAATATCGCCGAAGGGCAAGTGCTGAAAGATGTCCGCGGCGGTGAACTCCATGATTGGCGCCCAATCGGATTCGATCGGTAGGGGCATAGAGGGCTCGGAGTCAGGAGAGGAGTCCGGCTCCTTGGAGTCACAGGCTTCGCAGAGAATAGGGCTGGTGTTCGGCTCGATCACCGTAGAGATTGCAGCCCCCGAGGCGGTGTCTAACCACCCATCCTCAATTGGTGTGATCGGCTCTGAGCTAGGGGTCGGAGCGGACACAGGTGCGGCCTCCAGGGCACTGTTCGGCGGTAGAGCTAAATCGTGCCTATCGTGACAGTGCGGCGCGCTCGGCTGTGGCTCGAATCCGTCGAAGATCAAGTCTCCACGGATGTCGGCCGTGTAGTTCAAACTTCCAAATCTGACCTGATGGCCAGGGGCGTAGCTTTCGATCTGCTCCAGATGACCAAGCGAATTGGCCGGCAGTGCAAAGCCGCCGAATACGAAGATCTGTCCCGGGAGAAAAGTCTCACCCTGGATTGCATCGCTGTTGATGATCGGAGAAGCCATTGGGCCTAAAAGTGACGACACAAAGGAACTCTCAATGAAAGCACCAATGTCGGTGTCAAAACCGGCGGATCTCGGGTAGGGGTTCCCGAACTGTGCGTCTAGGCCGGATGGTAACAGGAGGCAGGGGACACGATGTTTTACCCAGGTTCGGGCCCTCTTGAAGGAGGTAAAACCCTACGTCCTGCTTGATTAATATTGATGATATGGGTAGTACAAGAGTAGATCTACCACGAGATCAGAGAGGCTAAACCCTAGAAGCTAGCCTATGGTATGATTTTTGTTCGTCCTATGAACTAAAACTCTCCGGTTTATATAGACACCGGAGAGGGCTAGTGAGGGAGTCCTGGATTAGGGGGTGTTCGGGTAGCCGGACTATACCTTCAGCCGGACTCCTGTACTATGAAGATACAAGATTGAAGACTTCGTCCCGTGTACGGATGGGACTTTCCTTGGTGTGGAAGGCAAGCTTGGCGATGCGGATATTCAAGATCTCCTACCATTGTAACCGACTCTATGTAACCCTAACCCTATCCGGTGTCTATATAAACCAGAGGGTTGTAGTTCGTAGGCAATCAACTCCATATACAACAATCATACCATAGGCTAGCTTCTAGGGTTTAGCCTCGTTGATATCGTGGTAGATCTACTCTTGTACTACCCATATCATCAATATTAATCAAGCAGGACGTAGGGTTTTACGTCCATCAAGAGGGCCCGAACCTGGGTAAAACATCGTGTTCCCTGCCTCCTGTTACCATCCGGCCTAGACGCACAGTTCGGGACCCCCTACCTGAGATCCGTCGGTTTTGACACCGACATTGGTGCTTTCATTGAGAGTTCCTCTGTGCCGTCACAATCAGGAAGGATGCCTCCTCCCGTCTTTAAATACGGCGCCGTTGCTAAGGGAGCCTTGGCTGTCGGCCAAATCCTCCGGCTAAATGGTTTCCTCATGACCGCCTGTTTGGCTGTTGCACCGACGGTGACCTCTCGGGTCATCAAAAGCAACCTACACGTCAGCTCGGAGCTCGTCGAGCAGCTATATCCAATGGAGCTCTCTTCCGTAAATGAGCTCTTGGATCGCATCGCCGCCCTGGGGGTCGCTACGGATTACGACCAGGTTGGGCTTAAACCCGATCCAAGAGAAATTAACTCTCTCCAAGTCACCCACCACGTTGCCGTGGTAGAGACGCTGTGCGGCCACCCTTCATCTATTTTAAGGACTAGCTACGTCCGAATTCCCGACCCCTCCAAGCCAGATACCCGCGGAGGGGGAGATATAACTCAAGACCTGAGCTTAGGATCAGGCAACGGGCCAGATTCACTGGACAACATCCAAGAATCCGAACTTCACACCAACGGGTACACACCATTTTTTATGGTGTACGGTGCAGAAGCAGTTCTGCCCTGCGAAATAATTCATGACTCACCTAGAGTGCGCATGTACGAAGAAAGAGAAGCCGAGCTCGATTGGCAGGACAACTTGGACGCCTTGGAGGAGGAGCGCGATGTGGCAAAAGCCCGTTCCGCATTTTATCAACAGCAGGCCCGAAGATATCAAAGCAGAGAAGTACGGGCCAAAAATTACAATGTTGGCGAACTAGTTCTACGCCTGCTGGATAAGAAAAAGGACAAACTCAAGCCCAAGTGGGAAGGTCCATTCATAATCGACCAAGTCCTGACTGGTGGGGCGTACCGCCTGCGAGATGCATCGAACAACCGACTCGAGCCGAACCCGTGGAACGCCACCCGTCTCCGAAGATTCTATGCCTAGCGCTAGACTCTGTGTTCGTCTCCTTCCTCTGTCCATCCCTTTTTGTATTTTTCTGTCTTACATTTCTCTCCTTCCCATTTTTTTCTTTCATAGCCCTTAAAGGCTCATCTAGTGACGCGCCACTCGCGCTCATTAAACCTGGGGGCTTCTTTAACAGAAGCTTATTTATACGGGCTTCACGCCCAACACATGCGTCAAACTTCCGCATGTACCTTTTTTCTTCACCATTATATGCATCGATATGACTTATGTATTGGCCAAGCTGGGTTGCCTGGCTCCTGTGCTTACCCCTACGTTCCCAATTGTTCGGCTAGGCGGTAAAGGGAGCACCTCTGCGATTGTTACTGCCCGGTCAGCCGGATGTGTACCTCAGACTGGGTGAAGCCGAAAGCTAGCGTTCTTAAGGGAATATTCGGTTGGTGAAATAAAAGATGATCTTTTTACTCATTTTATGCGCCCCCAGATGCCTTTTTTTCTACGTCTCTTCACACAGTCCGGACATGCACCTTAGGGCATGCCTCCCAGCGAAAGGAACCCTTAACGGAACTATTCTCTCTGGAAGATGTTTCTTACTAACCATGTAATATAACATAACTAGTTGGGCACTTGTCTGATAAAGCACTGATGACCCCTACGCCTGGTCTCCACGCATACCCCGGTTCTTATATAACCGCTAGGGTATTCGGACACACTCCGGACCGTCAAGTCCTGAGGTTGAAGCGAAAAGCTCGGCAAAGACAAACGATCTACAATCCGGCTAGAAGGCATTACACATGTCAATTCAAAATTACACAGTCATTCTGACTGATTGTATTCCTCTTCTATACCAGCTGTCTAATTTACAGTCCTGCTGGGAATACTTCGCGGCCAACTCTACTTGGCCGTATACTAAGCTTACAGGGATCTCCTTCCCGTCAGGCCCCACTGGTCCGACCTCGGCCATGTGGTTTGGGTCAGACTTCATAAAACGGGTCTTCACCATGGCCCAGGCCTCCCTAGCACCTTGTCGGCAGGCCGATATCTTCCACAACCGGAAGCGCCGCCAAGCTCCCTTCAGCTTCTCCGCAAGCTCTCCAAGGTCCTCGGGCACGGAGTGGGCAGGCCATAAGGCTTGGGCAATATCCCGCATCGCCTGCCGAATTCGCTTGTGCAGTTGCAAGAGTTCGGGAAGAAGGTCACTCGTAGAACCGGGCATCTCCTCTGTAGGAAGACCTGTGAGCATACCTACAAACATTACTCTGTTAGTCGACTTCCTCGTCAAACTCTTTTTTTCCAATTCATTCAAGCACTTACTAAAAATGCCGCGTCGAAGCCGCTGATTCTCCTTCATGGAGTCTGACAGCTGGCCACGAACATCTTTAAGTTCGACGTCCAGCTTGGTGTTGGCATCCTGAAGATCATTCTTCTCTCGCCTCACCTTTATCAACATACTCTCACCGGCCTTTAGCCGGCGTAAGAGTTGTTGCTTTTCCGGATCGAGTCCGGCGCCATCTGCAATATGATTTGTCAGATTTGCACCCACACCGCACAATACTAATCTTTCGAAGTGTATCTTACCTGAGGGGGTCTCTTTGGGCTCCCCTGCTGTGGCTAGTGTGGCCTCTAGTTGGGCCTTGCACTTTTCCAGCTCCTGGGACAGTACGATATTCTTCTCTGTAAGAAGTTGCATATTAAATGATCCTTAAATCAGTTGCTCTAACTGCTTCAAGTCTCGGGGGCTACTGGCATATATATATATATATATTTAACCAAAATTTTCTTACCCGTATGTCTTTTACATACTGCTCCGTGGCTCTGGCTAAACCATTTTGAGCGGCACGGAGGTACGCATCTCCCGAATTAAAGGCATCTAAAGCCTCTTGGGAGAAACAAGCATCGCGTAGAATTGTCCGGCAACGCCTGTGGTTCATGGCACTCTCCACTTCAGAATTTGTGGCAGACAGCCTGTCCGCATCCTCTGTCGGAGGAGCTTCCGGTGCGCGCCTTGTGCTCGCCTCCGCTTCCTGGCCAGACATTGGAGCCTGGCTGGTGGAGGCGCGATTGGCAACCTCTCCGGATGTAGTCCGGCAAGGTCTCTTCGTTCTGAATATAGCACGAACGTTAATCTGCCCTGACAGAATAACTCCAGGGAAACAGAGGGTGCACTATACCTTTGCGCCGGCATCTCAGTCCGGACTTCATTCCTTTTTGCCCCACGGGGCCCTACGGCCCCTCGTTGGCTAGCCGCCGCAAGTTCGGCCTCCTGCCTCGGAAATCTCCCCTGCAAAACATGGCTGTCGTCAGAAACACCGGGCTACGTGAGGGTGGAATCTCTTTCAAGGGAATAAGACCCCGGTTTCTGTCACCTGGGAGGCCGGGATTAACCCTGGGTAATCCGCTGTAATGGCTACCAAGGTATTGTCCTTGCTTAGCTGATGGAACACCCCGTCGATAAGCTCCACCGATATGTCTGGATCCTCTTCGGAGTCCGGATTGAGGGACCGTTCTGGGTCCTCGGGCTGTGGAGGGCGGCTGCTTATATCCTTTACCTCCTGTCGCAGTTCCTGCATTGAAGTCGTTAGACTGCCTGTCTAACCATGGGAGTATAAAACAAATGGGCAAGCGCAATTGTTCACTTACCCAACTTGGAGGATCGTACATACTGAATCCGGCCCGCGGTTTGACGCGGAGGAATTCCTCCTTTTCTCCCTTGTACAAAGAGGGTAAGATCTTTACTAAGGCGGCGGCTGAGGCCGGCCCCTTACGACCATAACGTGTGGCGTCATCCTCCCCGTTGAAATCCCACATGGGGTGGCCTCTATATTGAAGTGGCTGCACCCCCCGCATAATGCATGCGGCCATGACTCCAATCATAGTTAGTCCAGAATGAGCCAACAGTCTTATCCGGCCCATTAGGTAAAGCACGTCTCTGTCGCTTTCTCTCTGAGAGCTCCGCGGACGCCAGCTCAAGCGTTTCTTCAATGGAGCACTGTTGAACTCAGGGAGACCGACCCAGATAGGGTCCGGTAGCGGGACGTCATCTATATAAAACCATTCCGAAGGCCAGTCCTTGGACGCCTTCTTTGGAGTTCCGGATAGGTATCTGGTCCCGGCGATGCACCATACTTCGGCTCCGCCCACTTGGTATATAGACCCCTCTTGAGAATGGGGCACCAGGCAGAATAACCTCTTCCACAGCGTGAAATGAGCCTCAACTCCTAAAAATAGCTCGCAAAGGGTGACGAAACCCGCAATATGCAATACGGAGGCGGGCATGAGATTGTGTAGCTGGAGGCCGTAGAACTCCAGAAGCCCGCGGAGAAATGGATGAATTGGAAATCCCAGTCCCCTTATTAGATAGGGGACGAGGAACACCCGCTCTCCTTTAGAAGGATTGGGGGTGCTCTCTGCTTGTTTTCCACCATTGTAGGTGGCGAGACCGGCTCGGACCGGGACCATGTATGCCTGAGGGAGAAATCCCTTGGCCTGAAGCGACACTAACTCGCTATGCGGGATGCTGCAACTCTCCCAGTCCCGGGTTTGGGACCGGAGGGGCGAGGGGAGGAGCTGTGACGACTGGTCATGTTGGAATGGACCTTTGCTGGAAGCGCTCTGATGATAACTCGCGGAAAGGAGAAGATGTGGTTTGGACCTAAATCCCCGTCTCGTTAAACAGGTGGCTCGTTTATACGGCTAGGGGTGTGGATATAAAAACGCCCCGGCTTTTCGCATTCGTTTGACACGTGGAAGACGGCCATTATTGGGCGTGGAAGCCGAGGAGCACTACATTACAAAAATCGGACATTATTCCTACAGGTACACAAGATTTGGAGAAGAACCCGCCTTGCAATGCCGAACAATCTGCGCGCCGGACTCGTCGTCATTGAAGCCTGGTTCAGGGGCTACTGAGGGAGTCCTGGATTAGGGGGTGTTCGGGTAGCCGGACTATACCTTCAGCCGGACTCCTGGACTATGAAGATACAAGATTGAAGACTTCGTCCCGTATCCGGATGGGACTTTCCTTGGCGTGGAAGGCAAGCTTGGCGATGCGGATATTCAAGATCTCCTACCATTGTAACCGACTCTATGTAACCCTAACCCTATCCGGTGTCTATATAAACCGGAGGGTTGTAGTCCATAGGCAATCAACTCCATATACAATAATCATACCATAGGCTAGCTTCTAGGGTTTAGCCTCCTTGATCTCATGGTAGATCTACTCTTGTACTACCCATATCATCAATATTAATCAAGCAGGACGTAGGGTTTTACCTCCATCAACAGGGCCCGAACCTGGGTAAAACATTGTGTTCCCTGCCTCCTGTTACCATTCAGCCTAGATGCACAGTTCGGGACCGCCTACCCGAGATCCGCCGGTTTTGACACCGACAGCTAGGGTTACACAGAGTCGGTTACAATGGTAGGAGATCTACATATCCGTATCGCCAAGCTTGCCTTCCACGCCAAGGAAAGTCCCTTCCAGACACGGGACGAAGTCTTCAATCTTGTATCTTCATAGTCCTGGAGTCCGGCCGAAGGTATAGTCCGGCCATCCGCACACCCCCTAATCCAGGACTCCCTCAATGACCAACGCAATCTAAAAGAAGCTGATTTGTACGTTTTACTTCCTGATTGTAATGCAGGGACGAGCGAAAACAACTGCATCCTAGTCCGGAATGCACTTTCTACCAGTTCATCCATGGACCGAGGACTAGCTGGCACAGCTGCATGGCGGTTTTTTGGACAGGTGCGCGGATAAGAGGCATTGTGGTTTGCTTATTTCTGCAAATAGCGGTGCTTAAATTTAGTGGAATGCACAAGCATTTCAGCTGGTTAGTACACTGCATGGTTCAGTTCAGCATTCCAGATGAGACCACAATTATAATTGGTTATTCTGGAATGAGAGAACCTAACCCTGGATGGTGGCAACAAGAAAAAACCAGAGTGAACTCCAGGAAATTTAAGCCTGCCGGGAGGCCCTTTGCTCAGAGAAGCCTTGCTTGTTTTTTCTTGATTTGTAAACCTTCTCACAACTTTGTCTTTTGCTGTGAACTAGTATATGCTTGTTATGTTCTATGAATCATTGAGATGTATAAAATTGCTTAACTTGTGCTTTTCAAGTTTTTTATGAAGATGAGTTTAATGTGAGTGTTCCACATGAGCGCTGGACTAGCGTGTGAACGTTTGGAATTTATTACATTGTGGCCTCAATTAACTGCATGAACCACTGTAACAAGATACATAGTTGCTTATATGTCAGACAGCAGATTGTTGATTGTTAGCTGGTGGATAGCCCAGTGTTGAAGCGAGTTGAGCCAATGTGCCGTGTTTTGCACAACTGCTTACAAGTGGGGTAGCACCAACAGTGTTTACAAGTACTTATGTATACGTCAGCGCATGGTTCTCAAACGAGTACTCTATTTCATCAAAACACACACTGCTCGTATGATAAACCGTGACAACTTATGTCTTACCATGACATATTCATGAAAAAACTAGTGAGGACGCATCTGTCTCGGCAACAATTATGATGGTTCTCACATGATTCAGGGGACACAAAAGTAGCAGCAGTTCCCATAGATGGATTCAAACAGAGTACTAGCCCAGAGGGGTCGATAACAAGCAAGGTTCGGATAATTCGACACAATCCAAACTACTATTAAACACTAGATGGGGCAACTATTTCATGACTCGATCTAATTTGGGCTGGACACAAGACGGACCTTGCCATGAACATCATCGAGGACGTCCCGCAGCAGCTCAATCCTGTGAACCTTCATGAAGACAACCTTGTGGCCTTGCCACTGACAAATTTGTTTGTGGAGGCATGCCACGTCATCTTCCTGCGTAAGCTTGACAAGAACAGTATGCCTCACAAACGAAGGAGTAGCTTTGAACTTCTTGTGCTTCAGTACACCCTGGACAACATGCTTGACAACAGTGAGGCTGGAATACAACTCTTCATTGGTATAACCGAAAATGGCTTCCAGGATCCAACTGCCTAAGAACTCTGTTTTCCCAGTGCGTATATTCAGGTCGTCCGCCTCATAGCGAGTGACCTGTACAACCACACAATCCTTGTCTGCATCAGGGCTCTAATGGAAATAGAAACAAATTCTGAATTACTTTTCAGTATAAGAAACACAAGTTAATTAAACCACTATGTATAGCATGGCATCGAAGCTAATAAAATTTTATATTATTTTTGGGACTAACCTATTAACCGGAGGCCCAGCCCAGAATTGCTGTTTTTTGCCTGTTTTAGGGTTTCAAAGAAAAGGACTATCAAACGGAGTCCAAACGGAATGAAACCTTTGGGAACGTGATTTTCTCAACAGATAAGACCCGGGAGACTTGGACCCTACGCCAAGGCACGTAACAGGAGGCCATGAGGTAGGGGGGCGCGCCCGACCCTACCAGGCGTGCCCGACATACTTCTTCCTCCTATATATATCCACGTACCCCCAAACAATCAAAATAGGAGCCAAAACCCTAATTCCACCGCCGTAACTTTCTATATCGACGAGATCCCATCTTGGGGCCTGTTCCGGAGCTCCGCCGGAGGGGGCATCGATCATGGAGGGCTTCTACATCAACACCATAACCCCTTCGATGAAGTGTGAGTAGTTTATCTCAGACCTACGGGTCCATAGTTAGTAGCTAGATGGCTTCTTCTCTCTTTTTGGATCTCAATACAATGTTCTCCCCCTCTCTTGTGGAGATCTATTCGATGTAATCTTCTTTTTGCGGTGTGTTTTTTGAGACCGATGAATTGTGGGTTTATGATCAAGTCTATCTATGAATAATATTTGAATCTTCTCTGAATTATTTTATGTATGATTGGTTATCTTTGCAAGTCTCTTCGAATTATCAGTTTGGTTTGGCCTACTAGATTGATCTTTCTTGGAATGGGAGAAGTGCTTAGCTTTGGGTTCAATCTTACGGTGTCCTTTCCCGGTGATAGTAAGGGCAGCAAGGCACATATTGTATTGTTGCCATCGAGGATAACAAGATGGGGTTTTCTTCATATTGCATGAGACTATCCCTCTACATCATGTCATCTTGCTTAAGGCGTTACTCTATTTTTAACTTAATACTCTTGATGCATGTTGGATAGCGGTCGATGAGTGGAGTAATAGTAGTAGATGCAGGCAGGAGTCGGTCTACTTGTCTCGGACGTGATGCCTATATACATGATCGTGCCTAGATATTCTCATAATTATGCTCAATTCTGTCAATTGCTCAACAGTAATTTGTTCACCCACCGTAGAATACTTCTACTCTCGAGAGAAGCCACTAGTGAAACCTATGGCCCCCGGGTCTATCTTCATCATATTGTTCTCCTACTACTTTGCTATTTAGTTTGCCTTTATTTTACTTTGCATCTTTATCATAAAAGTACCAAAAATATTATCTTTATCATATCTATCAGGTCTCACTTTTGCAAGTGGTTGTGAAGGGACTGACAACCCCTTTATCGCGTTGGTTGCAAGGTTCTTGATTGTTTGTGCAGGTACGAGGGACTTGCGTGTAGTCTCCTACTGGATTGATACCTTGGTTCTCAAAAACTGAGGGAAATACTTAAGCTACTTTGCTGCATCATCCCTTCCTCTTCGTGGAAAACCAACGCAGTGCTCAAGAGGTATCAAGAAGGATTTTTGGCGCCGTTGTCGGGGAGGTCTTCGCAAAAGTCAACATACCAAGTACCCTCACATACCCTTATCTCCCGCATTAAATTATTTGCCATTTTCCTATCGTTTTCCTCTCCCCCACTTCACCCCTTCCGTTTTATTCGCCCTCTCTCTCTATCCTCCCTCTCTTTCTCTATTTGCCTCTTTTTGCCCGTTTGCCTCTTTGTTTGCTTGTGTGTTAGTTTTCTTGCTTGTCACGATGGCTCAAGATAATACTAAATTGTGTGACTTCACCAATACCAACAACAATGATTTTATTAGCACTCCGATTGCTCCTCTTACCGATGATGAATCTTGTGAAATTAATACTGCTTTGCTGAATCTTGTCATGAAAGATCCGTTTTCTGGCCTTCCTAGTGAAGATGCCGCTACCCATCATAATAGCTTCGTTGATTTGTGTGACATGCAAAATAAGAAAGATGTGGATAATTATATTGTTAAATTGAAGCTATTTCCTTTTTCGCTTAGAGATCGTGCTAAAGCTTGGTTTTCGTCTTTGCCTAAAAATAGTATTGATTCATGGAACAAGTGCAAAGATGCTTTTATCTCTAAGTATTTTCCTCCCGCTACGATCATCTCTCTTAGAAACGATATTGTTAACTTTAAGCAACTTGATCATGAACATGTTGCACAAGCTTGGGAGAGAATGACATTAATGATACGTAATTGCCTTACTCATGGTTTAAATTTGTGGATGATTGTTCAAAACTTTTATGCCGGATTGAATTTTTCTTCTAGATATCTTTTAGATTCGGCCGCGGGAGGCACTTTTATGGAAATCACTTTAGGAGAAGCTACTAAACTCCTAGATAATATTATGCTTAATTATTCTCAATGGCACACTAAAAGATCTACTAATAAAAAGGTGCATGCGATAGAAGAAATTAATGTTTTGAGTGGAAAGATGGATGAACTTATGAAATTATTTGCTAATAAGAGTGTTTCTTCTGATCCTAATGATATGCCCTTGTCTACTTTGATTGAAAATAATAATGAATCTATGGATGTGAATTTTGTTGGTAGGAACAATTTTGGTAACAACGCGTATAGAGGAAATTTTAATCCTAGGCCTTATCCTAGTAATTCCTCTAATAATTATGGTAATTCCTACCACAATTCCTATGGAAATTATAGTAAGATGACCTCTGATTTTGAATCTAATATTAAAGAATTTATTACTTCGCAAAAGAATTTTAATGCTATGATTGAAGAAAAAATGCTTAAGATTGATCACTTGGCTAGGAACGTTGATAGAATTTCTCTTGATATTGATTCTTTGAAACTTATATCTATTCCACCTAAGCATGATATCAATGAGTCTCTCAAAGCCATGAGAATTTCCATTGATGAGTGCAAAGAAAGAACCGCCAGGATGCGTGCTAAGAAAGATGCCTTTATAAGAGCGTGTTCTTCTAGTTCCTATGAAAATAACGATGAAGATCTAAAAGTTATTGATGTGTCCCATATTAAATCTTTGTTTTGCAATATTAATCTTGATAATGATGGGACTGAATATGATCCACCTTTACCTAGAAGGCGTTCTAAGAATTCGGAATCTATTGATCTTGATGCTAAATTTGATAAAAGTGGGATTGAAGAAACTAAAACCCTAGATGTTGCTAAACCCACTATTATGGATTTCAAGTAATTTAACTATGAAAATTGCTCTTTGATTGATTGTATTTCCTTGTTGCAATCTGTGCTAAATTCTCCTCACACTTATAGTGAAAATAAAGCATTTACTAAACATATCATTGATGCCTTGATGCAATCTTATGAAGAAAAACTTGAATTGGAAGTTTCTATCCCTAGAAAACTTTATGATGAGTGGGAACCAACTATTAAAATTAAAATTAAAGATCATGAATGCTATGCTTTATGTGATTTGGGTGCTAGTTTTTCCACGATCCCAAAGACTTTGTGTGATTTGTTAGGTTTCCGTGATTTTGATGATTGCTCTCTAAACTTGCACCTCGCGGATTCCACTATTAAGAAACCTATGGGAAGAATTAATGATGTTCTTATTGTTGCAAATAGGAATTATGTGCCCGTAGATTTTATTGTTCTTGACATAGATTGCAATCCTTCATGTCCTATTATTCTTGGTAGACCTTTCCTTAGAACGATTGGTGCAATTATTGATATGAAGGAAGGAAATATTAGATTCCAATTTTCATGAAGGAAAGACATGGAACACTTTCCTAGAAATAAAATTAAATTAGCTTATGAATCTATTATGAGATCCACTTATGGATTGCCTACCAAAGATGGCAATACCTAGATCTATTCTTGCTTGTTATGCCTAGCTAGGGGAGTTAAACGATAACGCTTGTTGGGAGGCAACCCAATTTTATTTTTATTCCTTGCTTTTTTATCCTGTTTAGTAATAAATAAATTATCTGGCCTCTGTTTTGGTTGTGTTTTTTTGTGTTTAATTAGTGTTTGTGTCAAGTAGAACTGTTGGGAAGACTTGGGGAAAGTCTTGTTGAACTTGCTGTAAAAAACAGAAACTTTAGCGCTCACGAGAACTGATGTATTTTTTATTTGGAGAGTGATATTTAGTTAATTCTTTTTGCATATGATTAATAGATAAATTACTCACGTCCATAAATTTATTTTACAATTTTTGGGGTTCCATATCTTTCGCTAGCTACAGATTACTACAGACTGTTCTGTTTTTGACAGATACTGTTTTTCGTGTGTTGTTTGCTTATTTTGATGAATCTATGGCTAGTAAAATAGTTTATAAACCATAGAGAAGTTGGAATACAGTAGGTATAACACCAATATAAATAAAGAATTATTTAATTACAGTACCTTGATGTGGTCTTTTGTTTTCTTTCGCTAACGGAGCTCACGAGATTTTCTACTTTAAGTTTTGTGTTGTGAAGTTTTCAAGTTTTGGGTAAAGATTTGATGGATTATGGAACAAGGAGTGCAATAGCCTAAGCTTGGGGATGCCCATGGCACCCCCAAGATAATCTAAGGACACCTAAAAGCCAAAGCTTGGGGATGCCCCGGAAGGCATCCCTCTTTCGTCTACTTCTATCGGTAACTTTACCTGGAGCTATATTATTATTCGCCACATGATATGTGTTTTGCTTGGAGCGTCTTGTATTATTTGAGTCTTTATTTTTTAGTTTACCACACTCATCCTTGCTGTACACACCTTTTGAGAGAGCCATACATAATTTGGAATTTGTTAGAATACTCTATGTGCTTCACTTATATCTTTTGAGTCATATAATTTTGCTCTAGTGCTTCACTTATATCTTTTAGAGCACGGTGGTGGATTTGTTTTATAGAAACTATTGATCTCTCATGCTTCACTTATATTATTTTGAGAGTCTTAATAGCATGGTAATTTGCTTAAAATCCTAATATGCTTGGTATACAAGATTAATAATAAAACTTTCTTCTGAGTGTGTTGAATACAATGATAAGTTTGATGCTTGATAATTGTTTTGAGATATGAAGATGGTGATATTAATGTTGTGCTAGTTGAGTAGTTGTGAATTTCAGAAATACTCTTGTTGAGGTTTGTGATTCCCGTAGCATGCACGTATGGTGAACCGTTATGTGATGAAGTCGGGGCATGATTTATTTTTTGATTGTCTTCCTTATGAGTGGCGGTCGGGGACGAGCGATGGTATTTTCCTACCAATCTATCCCCCTAGGAGCATGCGCATAATACTTTGCTTTGATAACTTGTAGATTTTTGCAATAAATATATGAGTTCTTTATGACTAATGTTGAGTCCATGGATCATACGCACTCTCACCCTTCCACCTTTGCTAGCCTCTCTAATATCGCGCACTTTTCACCGGTATCATACACCCACCATATACCTTCCTCAAAACAGCCACCATACCTACCTATTATGGCATTTCCATAGCCATTCCAAGATATATTGCCCTTCAACTTTCCACTGTTCCGTTTATTATGACACACTCCATCATTGTCATATTGCTTAGCATGATCGTGTAGTTGACATCGTATTTGTGGCAAAGCCACCGTTCATAATTCTTTCATACATGTCACTCATGCATCATTGCATATCCCGGTACACCGCCGGAGGCATTCATATAGAGTCATATTTTGTTCTAAGAATCGAGTTGTAATTCTTGAGTTGTAAGAAAAATAAAAGTGTGATGATCATCATTATTAGAGCATTGTCCCAGTGAGGAAAGGATGATGGAGACTATGATTCCCCCACAAGTCGGGATGAGACTCCGGACGAAAAAAAAGAAGAAAGAAAAGAGGCCATAAAAAGTAGAAAAGGCCCAAATAAAAAAATGAGAGAAAAAGAGAGAAGGGGCAATGCTACTATCCTTTTACCACACTTGTTCTTCAAAGTAGCACCATGATCTTCATAGTAGAGAGTCTCTCATGTTATCAGTTTCATATACTAGTGGGAATTTTCATTATAGAACTTGGCTTGTATATTCCAATGATGGGCTTCCTCAAATTTCCCTAGGTCTTCATGAGCAAGCAAGTTGGATGCACACGCACTTAGTTTCTTTTTGAGCTTTCATATACTTATAGCTCTAGTGCATCCGTTGCATGGCAATCCCTACTCACTCACATTGATATCTATTGATGGGCATCTCCATAGCCCGTTGATACACCTAGTTGATGTGATACTATCTTCTCCCTTTTTGTCTTCTCCACAACCACCACTCTATTCCACCTATAGTTCTATGTCCATGGCTCACGCTCATGGATTGCGTGAAAATTGAAAACGTTTTGAGAATGTCAAAAGTATGAAACAATTGCTTGGCTTGTCATCGGGGTTGTGCATGATTTAAATATTTTGTGTGGTGAAGATGGAGTATAGCCATACTATATGATTTTATAGGGATAACTTTCTTTGGCCATGTTATTTTGAGAAGACATAATTGCTTAGTTAGTATGCTTGAAGTATTATTATTTTTATGTCAATATGAACTTTTTTCTAGAATCTTTCGGATCTGAATATTCATACCACAATTAAGAAGAATTACATTAAAATTATGCCAAGTAGCACTCCGCATCAAAAATTCTGTTTTTGTCATTTACCTACTCGAGGACGAGCAGGAATTAAGGTTGGGGATGCTTGATACGTCTGCAACGTATCAATAATTTTCGATTGCTCCATGCTATATTATCTATTGTTTTAGACATTATTGGGCTTTATTATCCACTTTTATATTATTTTTGGGACTAACCTATTAACCGGAGGCCCAGCCCAGAATTGCTGTTTTTTGCCTGTTTTAGGGTTTCGAAGAAAAGGAATATCAAACGGAGTCCAAACGGAATGAAACCTTTGGGAACGTGATTTTCTCAACAGATAAGACCTGGGAGACTTGGACCCTACGCCAAGGCACGTAACAGGAGGCCACGAGGTAGGGGGCGCCCCCTACTCTGTCAGGCGCGCCGCCCACCCTCGTGGGCCCCCTGTTGCTCCACCGACGTACTTCTTCCTCCTATATATATCCACGAACCCCCAAATGATCATAACGGGAGCCAAAACCCTAATTCCACCACCGTAACTTTCTGTATCCATGAGATCCCATCTTGGGGTCTGTTCCGGAGCTCCGCCGGAGGGGGCATCGATCAAGGAGGGCTTCTACATAAACACCATAGCCCCTCCGATGAAGTGTGAGTAGTTTATCTCAGACCTACGGGTCCATAGTTAGTAGCTAGATGACTTCTTCTCTCTTTTTGGATCTCAACACAATGTTCTCCCCCTCTCTTGTGGAGATCTATTCGATGTAATCTTCTTTTTGCGATGTGTTTGTTGAGACCGATGAATTGTGTGTTTATGATCAAGTCCATCTATGAATAATATTTGAATCTTCTCTGAATTATTTTATGTATGATTGGTTATCCTTGCAAGTCTCTTCGGATTATCAGTTTGGTTTGGCCTACTAGATTGATCTTTCTTGCAATGGGAGAAGTGCTTAGCTTTGGGTTCAATCTTGCGGTGTCCTTTCCTGGTGACAGTAAGGGCGGCAAGGCACGTATTGTATTGTTGCCATCGATGATAACAAGATGGGGTTTTCTTCATATTGCATGAGTCTATCCCTCTACATCATGTCATCTTCCTTAAGGCGTTACTCTGTTTTTAACTTAATACTCTAGATGCATGCTGGATAGCGGTCGATGATTGGAGTAATGGTAGTAGATGCAGGCAGTAGTCGGTTTACTTGTCTCGGATGTGATGCCTATATACATGATCATGCCTAGATATTCTCATAATTATGCTCAATTATGTCAATTGCTCAACAGTAATTTGTTCACCCACCGTAGAATACTTATGCTCTCGAGAGAAGCCACTAGTGAAACCTATGGCCCCCAGGTCTATCTTCATCATATTGTTCTCCTACTACTTTCCTATTTACTTTGCCTTTATTTTACTTTGCATCTTTATCATAAAAATACCAAAAATATTATCTTTATCATATCTATCAAATCTCACTCTCGTAAGTGGCCTCATAGGGATTGGCAACCCCTATTTGCGTTGGTTGCGAGGATTTATTTGTCTTGTGCAGGTACGAGGGACTTGTGTGTAGCCTCCTACTGGATTGATACCTCGGTTCTCAAAAACTGAGGGAAATACTTATGCTACTTTGCTGCATCATCCCTTCCTCTTCGGGGAAAACCAACACAGTGCTCAAGAGGTAGCATACGACGGCTCGTTACTGCCGCGCTATGACCGGAGTGACTCTCCGCCTGCATACTGCCTTCTAATTTGGTGGATGGCATTTGGGCCCGCGCGTTGCATGGCCCGCATGTCGGTGAACAAAAGTATAATGACATTCAGTAGAGGGAGACGTTTCAATGACCTAGGAGGAGCCAGAAGCGGTAGCGGGTCTCCACTGTACTACTAGTAATTGTTTTTCTGGGTAGCTGTAGAGTGTCTCCACTATACAAGTAGTAATTGTTTCTCTGGGCCCAAGACAAAACAGCCGATACACACTAGTAAATAGTAAAATCAATTCAAAAGCCCATATATTTACTGAATTGATGGATGGGTATGTCGAAGACCAAACAAAGGAGTTTCAGGTGGGCAAAAGAGCTTCTGAACGTGTCGGGCTTCTATTTACAACATATTGTGGTCATAATCCAATAAATTTTACGACCCAGGATGTTCATTCTATGGACCTGACCGATCCATTTGACTGTGACTGCCGAAAACAGTGTTGGAGTTAGATGTTGTTGCCCTTTTCAATCTGGTTTTTTTGTAAACCTGATGAACAATTAACCCTCGTGCTTTTGTCCAGTTTGTAAGTTGGAGTTAGATGTTCCTGCCCTTTTCAACTTGGCTGTGACTGTCATATTTTCTTTGAAACAAGGCAAATGGCTTGCCATTTTTTTAATTTTGAGTGAAATATTGTAACAAATCTCAACCAAGGGAAATAACATCACTCTCGCCGGCTGCTTGAGCTCACTGTGCATTGCAGAAGCCAAGTGACTAGCCCCCACCAGCACCCACAAACTTATTTCGAACCAGCACATCAAATGGGCCATAAATTTTCATAGGAAAGGCTGCATGGCCGTGACAGATTTGGATTCTGACATTTGGGACCCACGAGGAAATAGCCTATCCAAGGTGGTGTCGACTTACTAGCCAGTCAACAAACGATTCTGCCTACCAGCTGTTGGACTGACATCCAACATCTGTCGTGTATCTTCTATCTCTTGTCTTCTTCTTCCTCCAGCCGCCCAAACCAAACCACCCCGTCGGCTCCGCTTGCTCCCGCCTCCCATGGCTGGCTGCGCCTCTGCCGCCCTACCGTATGTACCCTCCAACGTTGGCCAGTCCCTCCCTCTATTCCCCCACACGTCCTGTTATTCTCCAGCGACGTCAGCCCCAACACGCACTCGCTCCCGAACCAGTCAACCCTCATACTCCCCTCCGCCTGCGACTGGACCGGCGCATCTTCGACGGCTCCTGTTCGTTCCGTCCGAGGCCTCGCCGTCGTCCTCCACCTTGCGGCCTTGGTTCGCTCGCCGTGCGCGGTGTGCCGCCCTCTTGCGTTGTCTACGTCATCAACAACCGAGAGGAAAAAGGAGATGACTGTACGTGGAGAGGATGACAGTAGGGACCCACCAGTGTCATGGCAGTACGCAAGCAAGTGCCTCTATAGTACAAGCCCAAAAATATGGTTCCTCCTAATGGTTGGACATCTGGGGCTCACGCCATTGTCAACGTAGTCAATAAACGAGAGAATTACACTACGAGCGGCTGACACCAAGGACCCAGGAAGTCACGCAATTTTTTTGAGGAACAAGCAGGTGTTATTTATGCTAGTTTTAGCGACGGCTGAGGGTAACAACGGGGCTGTGCGGGGGCTGTGGCCCGTCTCGCCAGGGTTTTATTTATGTTTACCACATCATGAGCCCAGTTGTGTTTTTTTCTTGCTGAAAATGGCTAGCCCACTTCTATTTTTTTAAAGAAATACCCAAACAAGGCCTACTTGCTTTATCGGCCCTGCTGGGCTACAAATCTTTCAAGACGAGGAGAGTTTCATTCGGTTTGCCCAGAAATGGGCTGTACATTTTTAAAACACATCAAACCGGGAATTAGTTTCAATTTTTTTTCATTATAACATCTTAAATTCCATTGATTTTTATGCGTGGACAATTATTTGGATTTTATATTTATATAAATTATTTTTCTAGTTTGAATGTGAATCGATATTTCTGAATTAAAAACAGTTGACCGCACCGAAATATGCAAAATTTCGTATAATTTTTAACCGTGGACACAATATGGGGTGTAATGCTAACAAATAGAAGATGGGCTCCAAAAAATTCTTAAGAATTAGCAAATAGGATGTACATTATTAGAAATAATGGCAGATGGGCTGTATGCTGTTTTCCACAGATTTGATGCTGACTTGTGCGCCTACTACAGTTTGACGCGTATGCTTTCATATAAAAAAGGTTAACGCACACGCAATGCCCTGTCAACTTAGTCAACACACGAGAGCAGTGACTGTTGGATGTCCATCCAACGGTTGTCGTGCTTCTTCAATCTCTGCTCTTCATGCTCCAGCCACTCAAACAAGCGCCGGCGGGACTGCCTGCTCCCTCCTCCCGTGGCCGGCTATGCTGCCGCGCAGGCCTCACGGCCCCACCTTACTCCCATCGCTGGCCTAGCCAGCCCTCTACTCACCCACACATGCTGTTATTCTCCAGCGACGGCAGACGAACTAGTAAACCCTCGTACTCCTCCGCGTGGGAAACAACTGCCGAGTATTCCCTGGCTCCGTGTCGTTCCCTTCCTAGGCCTTGCCAACGTCCACCGCCCTGGTGCTCTCGGCGCGGCCTGGTCAACGTGGTCAATGAACGACATCCATCGGAAGTGGACTGTACGTGGAGAGGCTGACAGCTGGGTCCACGGCCGCACGCAAGGAAATGCCTCCTTATTACATGCAAAATAATGATTCCTCCACTTGCACTAGTAGAAAAAGGGTCAAACGTGAAGCACATTAGTGCCGGTTTGAATTTGAGCCGGGACTAATGTGTGCGTTAGTGCCGGTTCCAACGGCTATGCATTAATGCCGGTTCGTGTTGAACCTTTAGTACCGGTTTGTGCCACGAACCGGTACTAAAGGGGTGATGGCAGGCTGGCGTCAGGCCGGGGCCCCACGATCACCTTTAGTACCGGTTCGTGTCACAAACCGGTACTAAAGGGCTAACCTTTAGTACCAGTTTGTGCCACGAACCGGTACTAAAGGGGTTTGACCTATAGTACCGGTTTGTGACACAAACCGGCACTATAGGGCAATTTTCAAACTCTACCCCCCCCCCCCCCCCGTGTGTCGCCATTTCAGTTCTGAAAAAATCAAAAGAAAATGATAAAAACTTCAGAAAATAAAATCCTTCGAGAGATAGTTATATTACTACATCTACTAGTTAGGAAAACTTAAAAACTTAAATTTGGACATGTTTTGCAAAAAGTGTAGGGAAAATGTAAAACGGCTATAAGTTCTGCATACGATTTCGGAAAAAACGTATAATATATCAAAAAATTCAGCACGAAAATCCGCATCCGATGGAGACCGCCTACGGCTTGTTTGCAATTTTTTAGAATCCTCAAATTCCAAAACGAAAAAAAGATATGGTCAAATTTCAGTTTTTTTAAAAAAAATGGTTAAATCTGGTCAAACTACTTATTCAAGAAGTATTAATGTTACTACATAATTATTCAAGAATATTAGTGTTACTAAACAATTATTTCAATTTTTTATATTTTTGTCAAATCCGGTCAAACTATGGTCAAACTTATTGAAGAAATATTAGTGTTACTAAATAATTACTGTTTTTTAGAATAATAGTTTCAAACTCAAACAGTGAAATGTGTGACTTCATGCTCAAGTTAAACTCTTGAGGGTTAATAGGACTGACATCTTACTATTGTTAGAAAAACAACAAGTGCAGACTTGGAAACGAAGGAGAATAGAACCCGAAAGTTAACCGTGCTCGGGCTGGAGTAGTGAGAGGGATGGGTGACCGGTCGGGAAGTTAGATGATTTGGAATGAGTGATCCACACTTGAGCAGTTAAGAGAGGTGATTAGTGACTAAATCACCAAATAATTCAGAAAAATTAAAAATCGAAAAAAAATCAAAAAAAAAATTCCAAAATTTTCAAAAAAATTTTCAAAAAAAACCTTTAGTACCGGTTGGTAACACCAACCGGTACTAAAGGTCCCCCATACCAGGGCGCGAGCTCACGCCACGTGGTGGCACTTTAGCACCGGTTCGTGCCGAACCGGTTCGTGCCGAACCGGTACTAAAGGGGGGGGGCTTTAGTGCCCACCAATTAGTGGCGGTTATGGAACCGGCACTAAAGGCCCTTACGAACCGGTTTTAAAGCTCCGTTTTCTACTAGTGTTGACAGCTAGGACCCACAGGAAGGGCCTCTGTATTTCGCGAAAAAATGTTCCCCCCACTAACTGGTCGGACCCACCAGCTATATCTTCGCACGCAAGGAAGTGCCTCCTTATTATGCCCAAAAAATTGAATACCCCCTGCTAGCTGGGACCCACCATATTGTTGGGCTGACTTGTGGGCCTACTAAGTTGACAGGGACGGAGGGCATTGTCAACTTAGTCAATACTCCAATGACCGTATGATGTCCATCAAACGGCCATAGTGCTTCTTCAACCTCTGGTCTTCTTGCTCCAGCCGCCCAAAGCAGCGCCGGTTGTGCCGCCTGCACCTGCCTCCCGTGGCTGGCTGTGCTACCGCAGAGGCCTCTCCGCCCCCATACTACTCCCATCACTGGCCAGGCCATCCCTCCACTCACCCACACCCCCTGTTATTCTGCGGCGACGGCAGCCTCACACCGCAGCTGAACCAGTGAACACTCGTACTCCTCTCCACGTGGGCATCCACTCCCGCGTCTTGCCCGGCTTCGCGTCGTCCCCTTCCTAGGCCTCGCCGTCGTCCATCTCCGTGGTGCTCTCGGCGCGGCGTGGTCAAGGTGGTCAACGACCGACTTCCATCGGAAGAGTACTGTACGTGGAGAAGCTGACAACTGGGTCCACGGCAGCCGCAAGGAAGTGCCTCCTTATTATGCGGAAAATAATTATTCCTCCACCTGATAGCAGGGACCCACCGGACGGGCCACCAGTATTTTGCGAAGAAAATCGTTTCCCCCTGACTGCTAGGACCCACCGGACGGGCCATCATATTTCGCGAAAAAAACGTTCCCCCGCTGTCAGCTCGGACCCACCGGAAGTGCCTCCTTATTACGCACAAAAAATGAATACTCCCCCGGCTAGCTGGGACCCACCTTGGTGGGAGGCTGACTTGTGGGCCTATTAAGTTGACGGGGACAAAGGGCTTTGTCAACTTAGTCAATATGAACGATTCTAGCTCTAGTGACCATACAGTGTCCATCCAACGGCCGTAGTGCTTCTTCAACCTCTGGTCTTCTTGCTCCAACCGCCCAAAGCAGCGCCGGTCGTGTCACATGCTCCTGCCTCCCGTGGCCGGCTGTGCTGCCGCAGAGGCCTCACCGCCCCCTACTATTCCCACCGCTGGCCAGGCCCTGCGACAACGGCAGCCTCACACCGCAGCCGAACCAGTGAACCCTCGTACTCCTCTCCACGCGGGCTTCCACTGCCGCGTCTTCCCCGGCTCCGCGCCGTCCCCTTCCTAGGCCTCGACGTCGTCCACCGCCGTGGTGCTCTCCGCGAGGCGTGGTCAACATGGTCAAGGAACAACTTCCATCGGAAGAGTACTGTACGTGGAGAGGCTGACAGCTGGCTCCACAGCCACAGCCCAGTTTTTTTGTGATTTGCCAAGTAAGTCGCTTTGTCAGGCCTGTTGGGCTGCAAATCTTTCAAGACGAGGAGAGATTTCATTCGGCTGCCCGAGAAAATGGCCCATCAGTAATGAGAAATGGGATGTACATTTTTAAAACACGTCAAACCGGCAATTAGTTTCAAATATCTTTTTTTCATTTCAAGATTTTAAATTACATTAATTTTTATGCGTGGAGAATTTGTTGGATTTTATATTGATATACATTTATTTTTAAAATCTGTTTGAATGTGAGTCGAAATTTCAGGATTAAAAACAGTTCGGACCGCAATGAAATATGCAAAATTTCGTATAATTTTTTAACTGTGGCCACAATATGGGCTGTAATACTAACAAAAAGAATATAGGCTCCAGAAAAACCTTAAGAATTAGCAAATGGGCTGTAAATTATTAGAAATAATGGCAGATGGCCTGTATGCTGTTTTCCACAGATTTGAGGCTTTCCTAAAAAAAGGTTGACGCACAAGCACTGACTGTTGGATGTCCATCCAACGGCCGTCGTGCTTCTTCAATCTCTGCTCTTCCTGCTCCAGCCGCTCAAACAAGCGCCGGCGGGACTGCCTGCTCCCTCCTCCCCGCGGCCGACTGTGCTGCCACGCAGGACTCACCGCCCCACCGTACTCCCATCGCTGGCCTAGCCATCCCTCTACTCACCCACACCTGCTGTTATTCTCCGGAGACGGCAGACGAACCAGCAAACCCTCGTACAGTCGTACTCCCCTTCGCGTGGGAAACAACTGTCGAGTCTTCCCTACCTCTGTGTCGTCCCCTTCCTAGGCCTTGCTGTCGTCCACCGCCGTGGTGCTCTCAGCGCGGCGTGGTCAATGTGGTCAACGACCGACTTCCATCGGAAGAGTACTATGCGTGGAGACGCTGACAGCTGGGTCCACGGCCACAGCAAGGAAGTGCCTCCTTATTACGCGCAAAATAATTATTCCTCCACCTGACAGTGGGGACCCACCGGACGGGCCACCGTATTTCGCGAAAAAAACATTTCCCCCCTGACTGCTGGGACCTACCAGCTACACCTTTTCACGCAAGGAAGTGCGTCCGGGCAAAAAAAAAAGATTTGCCCCCTAACTACTGGGACCCACCAGCTACATCTTCGCACGCAAGGAAGTGCCTGACAGTCGGGACCCACCTGGTCGAAGCGTACTTAATGTTGTCATTCTGGTCGCGAACGTGTACGTACATATATACTGGTGGATGTAGAGGCGCGCACGTGTCATAGTAGAGGCGCGCACGTAGCATGTACACGTACGTACAGCGGCCAGGGTGCAAGAAAGAAAATACGGCCACGTATGTGTACATACAGGCGGGGTCTCGAACGCCTACTCGCGCATACATATGGCGAGGTCTCGTTGACATGGCTTGGTCGGAACAGAGAAACAGCATCGTCATCGTGTTCATGGGAAGGCAACGGAATGCATCGTGTTCATCAAGAGGCAACGGAATGCATGGGAGCCAACTGGCTGGGTCGGAACGGAATGCGTGGTCGTGTTCATCGGGAGGGCTTGGACGGAATAGGCGATGGAAATGAGGCCTGGCGTACCGCAAAACGGAGGAAACGGCCTTGTGTTCGACCAGCCACATTCAAAACGGGATCCTATTCATCGGGAGGGGTCTGGCGTACCGCAAAACGGACGAAACGCATGCGGGCCCTGTTGATCGGGAGGGGTGTGGCGTACTGCAAAACGGACGAAATGGACCTCCTACGGTCGAAACAGGGGTCATGTTCATCAGGAGGGGTGTGGCGTACCGCAAAACGGGACTCCACGGGATACTGTTCATCTCCACAGTCGACCTCCTCTAGCCTCCACGGGCTACCGTCGACCTCCTCCAGCCTCCACGGGCTACCGTCGACCTCCTCCAGCCACCACGGGCTCCTGTTCATCCAGCCTCCATCGCGCGCTACTCCACCGGCTATTGTTCAACCACCCCTCCACGGGCACCCCTCCACCGTCTACTGTTCAACCAGCCCTCCACACCACAGGGTCCTGTTCAACCACCCCTCCACGGGCACCCCTCCACCATCTACTGTTCATCCAACCCTCCACACCACGGGGTCGTGTTCATCCAGAGGCAACGCCACCGCTCACTGTTCATCCACCTCCCCCCTGCAACGCTCACTGTTCATCCCAAAGGCAGCATTGATCGGCTTCAGTTAGCAGCAGTAGCGAAGGAATTGCTCGATCGGGTTCAGTTAACATCCATCGATCGATCGCTCGGGTTCAGTAATGCGTAGCCTGCAGTGCAATCGCTCGGGTTCAGTTAGAGCCCAATGGCTCGCTCGGGTTCAGTTAGAGCCAACGCCTCGCACACACACGCGTACGTGTATGAGAGAAACGCGCATCGCTCGGCCCCCAACCTCCCACAGTAACCGGGAACTCCCCGAAATTTTCGTCGCCCTCGCTTCTACCTCGGTTTTTTCCGTCATGGACGGCCCAAAGAATGTCATGCAGCTGCGTCTCCGGCCCGCCCAGGACGAAAAGCCCATTTTCTGTCATGATTTTTTTTCATAGAAGTAGGAGCCCACCACATCTATGATGATACTGGGTTTTGTCATAATTATTGTCATAGAAGTGTCATATGTATGACAGAAAATTTTCGTTCGGCCCAAAATGTCACAGATGTGTCTTTTTTTGTAGTGAGTATCGCTTGTGCATGACCTGTGCAGATAACGGTTGGATTTGGGGAGGCCTATTTAAGGGGGGCTTCTTCCCCAATGGTCTCTATCCTTCTAGCTCGCGTTCTTCCCCCATTGTTGACCTTCTTCGAGCTTGCTATCTCTCAATCCCTCCATGGATTCTTACTAGTTTTGGGAGGAAAGAGAGAGGATATCTAGATCCACATTTCCACCAATCACTTTCTCCTCTATGTGAGGGGAACCCCTTGGATCTAGATCTTGGAGTTCTTGGTGTTGTCCTTCTTGTTATTCCTCTCATTTTCCTCCATAGTTGTCATTGCTTTGGTGGGATTTGAGGGTGGGGGACTTGGGCATGCCGTGCGCCCTTGACATTGCATTTGGTGCATAGATTGAGTTCTCCACGGTGCTATGTGGAAGTGAAAGTTGAGATGCTTATTACTCTTGGGTGCTTTGTGTAAGTGCATCTAGTGCCCGTTAGTGATTTTGGTGTATTGAAGACTTATAGGTTAAGAGACTGATGCGTTTGTGAGTGTACATAGGTCTATAAGTCTATGAGGAGTTCGATATTACAGAGAAAGTCGACCACTAAAAATGAATGTATTCATTTGAAGGCTTTGGATTTCTAAAGACTTCCTGAAGACTTTGAAAGTGAAGAAATTGGTGTGACCGTGGAGACTTGATATTCATGCGAGGAACATGAAGCGTGAAGACTTTTGTTTTCATAGTTTCATTTTCTCTTTCTTGAGTCATAGAAAACACCGTACTGTTAAAGGGGGTCGAGGTAAAACTAAGGAAAAGTTTACAGGTGATGCTCATATCAAAATCCTACACCTACCAATCCCTTCGAGTGAAGCCATTGGAAATCTCATATAGTTCAGTCAATTTCTTCAGTGACAGAGATGAAGTTCTTCTGGTCTCTGAGGAATTTGTCCTGATTGAGGAGTTAGGAATTCGCCAGTGCGAAATTCCTACAAGTGAGGAACATGATAGCCCTGAGGAATTTGAACCTCAAATTTCCGACCGTTGTTGTGCTATGCGCCAGCTGTTGCAAAATATCTTATCCACCTAACAGTCATATCATTGAAGGGCATTCATGTCTTATCATGTCAGGCTGCTCCCTAGGCTATAAATAGCCGCCCCCTACAACCACTAGCTGGTTGGCTGCTCTGCGAGAAACTGACACTTGTCATTGAGAGCATCCCATCCTTCGAGGACTTTGAGCAAAAATCATCAAGTGAGGAAAAAACCCCAAACCCCAAACTAGACACCTAAGAACCCAAGTGATTGAGCATCACTGAAGAGATTGTTCCTGTGTTGAAACGACGCTTGTTACCTTTGAGGATTGTGCATCCTCCAGACGGTTAGGTGTCATGGTCTAGAGCATCCAAGAGGAAATTGTGGATCGCTGGGTGACCAAGTTTGTGAAGGTTTGGAAGTCACCTGAAGACTTACCACGACTGATTGGATGAGGTCTATGTGACCTTAGTTCAAGGAGAATACGGTGAGGACTGTGTGTCCGGGACTGTGTGGCCTCAGGTTTAAATACCTAGCCACTCTAACCAGACGTACAACTGTCACAGCAGTTAGAACTGGTCTACCAAATCTTTGTCTTCACCGAGCTAACTGGTTCTATTTCCTCAACCCTTTCATTTCTTCATCACTGTGTTGTGTACCTGTTCATATCTGTTTGAAGACTATGATTGAAGACATTCTCAATTTCTCAGTTCAATTTCTTCAGTCTGTTTTTCTTCATTCTGTTTTATCCTGTGCTTACATTTTCCGTACTCCGTGTTTGTTTCCAATTCATCATGATGTCCGTGCTTATGTTATGTCATGTCTGCATCTGAGTTCTTATTCTGTTGCAAGTAGTTATTTGCATAGGAATTTCCTCACCCTGAAATTCCTCAGTGAAGCATTCATAAAAATTGCCTATTCAGCCCCCGTCTAGTCGACTTAACGCACTTTCATTTAGTATCAAAGCAAGGTACTCCCTTGTTCTGTGTGATTTTGGTTTAACCACATGGAGTTTTAGTTTTGTCGACCGCATGAATGAAGACATCGACATGCCCCATCTTTGATGGTCATTACTATCCCAAGTGGAAGGCCATGATGAATAAGCGCCTCATGGCGATGAACAGCGAACTCTGGACCGTCACCGAGATTGGTCTTACTGACCTATGCAAGAAGGTGGAGGATGATGATATTCTCAAGTACACTCTACTTAACCTCACGGCGAAAGACATCATATGCTCTGACTTGTCGCAAAATTAGTTCAGGAATGTTATGCATCTCTGCCATGCGAAGCTCATCTGGGACCGTCTATCTGAGGTCTATGAAGGTCATCGAACTCATCAAGATCCCTGGTTTGGGGAATTCATGGAATCACGCAAGGCTATGACTTTCAATCCGGAATCATCATCCTCTTCACCATGCCTTATGGCAAAACGTGCCAAGGTAACTGAATGCTATCTATCTGAGTCCAGTGATGATGAATCTGGTGATGAATTTGGACCCAGCTATACCAAACTTGCTTCCCTTGCCACTAAACAACAAAGAGCTTTGGAAAAATTTCAAAACATGCTATATAAGAGCGATGATATGTTGGGTGAAGAAATGGATCAGTCGAAAGCTTTGGCTGAAAGTCTTCAGAGACTTCAGACTAAGTTTGATAATCTTCAGAGTCATCATAACACTCTCTTATCTTATCATGGGAAGCTTTCTTATGAATTTATTCAAAGAAAGCAAGATCTTGAGAAGTTAAGAGTGGGTTATGAAGATCTTCAGAAGGAGCATGATTCATTACTTGCTCAATAGATCAGCGCTACTCAGGAAGAATTTATTCCTCCATGTTTGAAGTGCATTGAACGTGAATCTGCTAATTCTTCACCTGAAAGTTCAAATGCTTCTATTGCTGCAAATTCTTCACCAGTCTATGCTATCACAAATGACCATGCAGGGCTGAAGGAATTGTATGTGACAGGCATGTACAAAAGCCTGAAAGGGCATCAGGCTCTTTGTGATGTGCTTAAGAAGCAGATCCTCAACATGAACCCTAGAAAAGAGGGAATTGCCTTTGAGAGGAAACTCAATGCTGATGGGACCTACTGGAAGCCTTAGCAGTATCCTAAAACCTCATGGGTTGCTGCAAAGGGACTGCTACCTCTTGAGCATGTGTTGTTTTCCCTTGAAGAGGAAAGGGTGGTGCATCAAAGCAGCGTAAGTATTTCCCTCAGTTTTTGAGAACCAAGGTATCAATCCAGTAGGAGACTACACGCAAGTCCCTCGTACCTGCACAAACAATCAAGAACCTTGCAACCAACGCGATAAAGGGGTTGTCTGTCCCTTCATGACCACTTGGAAAAGTGAGATCTGATAAAGATAATAAGATAAATATTTTTGGTATTTTTGTTGTATAGATTGAAAAGTAAAGATTACAAAATAAACGGTGACAGAAATAACTAGTTGACGGGAAAATAATATAATGGAGAATAGACTTGGGGCCATAGGTTTCACTAGTGGCTTCTCTCAAGATAGCATAATCTACGGTGGGTGAACAAATTACTATCGAGAAATTGATAGAAAATCGAATAGTTATGAGAATATCTAGGCATGATCATGTATATAGGCATCACGTTTGTGACAAGTAGACCGAAACGATTCTGCATCTACTACTATTACTCCACACATCGACAGCTATCCAGCATGCATCTAGAGTATTAAGTTCATAAGAACAGAGTGACGCATTAGGCAAGATGACATGATGTAGAGGGATAAACTCAAGCAATATGATATAAACCCCATCTTTTTATCCTCGATGGCAATAATACAATACTCCCTTGCTGCCCCTGCTGTCACTGGGAAAGGACACCACAAGATTGAACCCAAAGCTAAGCACTTCTCCCATTGCAATAAAGATCAATCTAGTAGGCCAAACACAAACTGATAATTCGAAGGGACTTGCAAAGATATTTAAATCATGCATGTAAGAATTCAGAGAAGAACCAAATATTGTTCATCGATAAGCTTGATCATAAACCCACAATTCATCGGATCTCGAGAAACACACCGCAAAAAAGAATTACATCAAATAGATCTCTAAGAGAATCGAGGAGACCTTTGTATTGAGATCCAAAGATAGAGAAGAAGCCATCTAGCTAATAACTATGGACCAGAAGGTCTATGTAAACTACTCACACATGATCGGAGAGGCTATGGTGTTGAGGTAGAAGCCCTCCGTGATCGATTCCCCCTCCGGCGGAGCGCCGAAAAAGGCCCCAAGATGGGATCTCACAGGTACAGAAGGATGCGGCGGTGGAAATAGGGTTTTCATGGTGCTCCTGGATGTTTTCAGGGTATATGAGTATATATAGGCGAAAGAAGTAGGTCGGTGGAGCTGCGAGGGGCCCACAAGGGTGGGGGGCACACCTGCCCCCTAGGCGCGCCCTCCTACCTCGTGGCCGCCTCGCTACTTCCTTGACGTCCACTCCAAGTCTCCTGGATCACGTTTGTTCCAAAAAAGATCCTCGCGAAGGTTTCATTCCATTTGGATTCCATTTGATATTCCTTTTCTGCGAAACACTGAAATAGGCAAAAAAAACATCAATTTGCACTGGGCCTTCGGTTAATAGGTTAGTCCCAAAAATAATATGAAAGCGCATAATAAAGCCCATTAAACAACCAAAATAGATAATATAATAGCATGGAACAATAAAAAATTATAGATACGTTGGAGACGTATCAAGCATCCCCAACCCTAACTCCTGCTCGTCCTCGAGTAGGTAAATGAAAAAAAACAGAATTTTTGATGTGGAATGCTTCCTAACATAATTTTCAAAGTAATTTTCTTTATTTTGGCATGAATGTTCAGATCCGAAAGATTAAAGATAAAAGTTTAATATTGACATAAAAATAATAATACTTCAAGCATACTAACTAAGCAATTATGTCTTCTCAAAATAACATGGCCAAAGAAAGTTATCCCTACAAAATCATATAGTCTGGCTATGCTCTATCTTCACCACACAAAATATTTAAATCATGCACAACCCCAATGACAAGCCAAGCAATTGTTTCATACTTTTGACGTTCTCAAACTTTTTCAATCTTCACGCAATACATGAGCGTGAGCCATGGACATAGCACTATAGGTGGAATAGAATGGTGGGTGTGGAGAAGACAAAAAGGAGAAGATAGTCTCACATCAACTAGGCGTATAAACGGGCTATGGAGATGCCCATCAATATATATCAATGTGAGTGAGTAGGGATTGCCATGCAACGGATGCACTAGAGCTATAAGTGTATAAAAGCTCAAAAATAAACTAAGTGGGTGTGCATCCAACTTGCTTGCTCATGAAGACCTACGGCATTTTGAGGAAGCCCATCATTGGAATATACAAGCCAACTTCTATAATGAAAAATTCCCACTAGTATATGAAAGTGACAACATAGGAGACTCTCTATCACAAAGATCATGGTGCTTGTCGGTGTCAAAACCGGTGGATCTCGGGTAGGGGGTCCCGAACTGTGCGTCTAAGGCGGATGGTAACAGGAGGCAGGGGACACGATGTTTACCCAGGTTCGGGCCCTCTTGATGGAGGTATTACCCTACGTCCTGCTTGATTGTTCTTGATGATATGAGTATTACAAGAGTTGATCTACCACGAGATCGTAGAGGCTAAACCCTATAAGCTAGCCTATGGTATGATTGTATGTTGTCCTATGGACTAAACCCTCCAATTTATATAGACACCGGAGGGGGCTAGGGTTACACAAGGTCGGTTACAAGGGAGGAGATTTACATATCTGTATTGCCTAGCTTGCCTTCCATGCCAAGGAGAGTCCCATCCGAACACGGGACGAAGTCTTCAATCTTGTATTTTCATAGTCCAACAGTCTGGCCAAAGGATATAGTCCGGCTGTCCGGAGACCCCCTAATCCAGGACTCCCTCAGTAGCCCCTGAACCAAGCTTCAGTGGCGACGAGTCCGACGCGCAGTATTGTATTCGGTATTGCAAGGCGGGTTCTTCTCCAAATACTTCATGGAAGATTTTTGAACACAAGGATAGTGTCCGGTTCTGCAAAACAAGTTCCACCCCCACCGTAGAGAGAATAATATTTCCATGAATCTAATCTACTGACATATTTCGGCAGCACAACATCACGTCACGACCCGGTCCTTATCTGAACTGTTTTCTCAACCAGCGATGCGCATATTGCGGGGCGGTTTTTCTGTCACGTCTTGTCAAAGCAGAGATCGTGCCCCCCTTATTACGGGATTCTCATCAATACGAACATGGGTAACCCAACCGTGCCAGTTGATATGACTCCTAGATCTTAGGCAAGTCCAAAACGGCCACGAGGAGGACGCTTGATATTCACCCTCTTTATAAAGAGGACGAGGCTTTTTCTTTTTTCCCTCTCGTGCTCAATCGAATCCTTCCCCCGCCTCGAGTTCTAACACCCAAAGCTTAGGTCAGGCACTTCGGACCTTCAACTATGTCCGGATCGAACCTTCAAGGTCAGTGGATGCCTTCCTCTGTCACAGAGGAGGACATCAAGAAGCTGAGAGAGGCCAGATATCTGACCGCCAAAATTTCGCATAGGCTGCCTACCCGAGGGCAGGTCATCCCTACTCCCGAACCCACCGAGAGTGTCATCATCTCCCACTTCCTCCGAGGACTAGGCCTCGCTCTGGATCCCTTAGTTAGGGGTCTTATGTTGTATTATGGGCTGGATTTCCATGATCTGACCTCGGATTCCCTTCATCACATCTCGTCATATATTGTATATGTGAGGCCTAATTCCTCCGCATTACCCCTCACTTCGGCCTGTGGCTCAACACCTTCGATGTGAAGTCTAAGATGATCGAGGGGCGGCACACAAAGTGCGGATGTGCTTTAATAAGCAAAATCGTTGATGCTCCATGGCCAGAGGGTTCCTTCCCAGAGGTGTCCAGGTTGTGGCAGCGGGAGTGGTTTTACATCACAGCTCCCCGAAGTGCCCAGTGGGTAGCCGCCCCCACCTTTCGCTCGGGCCCCCCATCGCAACTGATGTCATGGATCAGCAGGGGGCTGAGCTGGGGTCCAGCAAAGGACGTGCCAATATTGCAGAGTTGTATCCGAGATCTCTTTGAGAGAGGTTTGATTCTGGTTATGGTAATCCAAGTTATGCTAGTTCGTCGAGTCCAGCCTTGCAAACGTCGGCCCCTCCGTATGTGGGAATTCAACCCGGAAGGACCGCGAGCTATTCAGCATTTCCTCGGCATGACGCACGAAGAGATGTACAAATCGTTCTTCGGACCCCAAATAGAGTGTCCGGACACCACCGAGGATGTGGGTTTGAGCTACAACCGCCCTGCTACCCAAGTAAGTAATCCCATGGCCGAACACACTGTCCTTTTATTTATCATGACATCATTCTAAAAAGTCACTCTTTGACCAGGACTGGATAACAAAGGCGAAGATGATCAGGTGTCAGGCCCCCCTTCCTGAAGGCTTGGACAATCCGGTACTGGACAAAATGCTCGAGCCGGCGTCTTATCAAGTGCCCTCAAAGGAAGATGAAGGGGGGAATAAAGAGGCCGATAGAGGGCCTCACTCGCTACTCGTCCCAACCGAGGGGATGAGCGCCTCCGCGAGGGAGGATAACCAGGGGGAAGAATCTGACATTCTTTCTCCCCGGGGAAGGAAGAGGACTACCTCTGAAGATCCGGAAACTAAGGTTTCCAAACGGGAGAAGAATTCTCCGCCAGAGGGTCCTGCCTCGGAGGGTATTCTTGCCGCACAATGTCCGCGTGGGGATCAGCCCTCTACCGACCTGTAAGTAATCAAAAAGTACTTAATAGTGAAAATATCCTACCATACTTCCGAAGACAATAACCGATGCTTATAAATTGTAGTCTGGATCGTAGCCCTTCTCGACAGAGTTCGTCTTCGAGGGATCTTCTTCCGGAGATGATGGCGAGCGAAACGCCTCCCCCTGTCACCCCGCCTCATGAGGCGGATGACCCTGAAGTGTCGTCGCGGAGGGTGTCTCCGGATCCGCCAAGGCCAGAGGATAACCCTTTGGCTACCCGGAATCCCCAGTATCCGGCTCCTAAGGAGAGCGGCAACAAGAATCCGGAACCATACAGTGTGCGGTCAGACGCACTGAAGGATCTTCTGGGGCAAGCGGCCGTCTCGGAAGTGCATCATACGCTGATGGGAATGGTAATTGAAAGGATTTCATCCGCTGAAAACGGATTGCACGAAGCCTTTATGAGTCTGCTGAAAGGCTTTGAGGTACGTGAAATAGTGTATGTTTTTGGTAGTACCACACACATTAGGTGTGCCCTATGCAGATAGTAGCCCCTGAGACTCTGGTTGTCGTCGAGAATGGCGGCAACCCGACGATCATATTCCCAGGTAATAACCCGACTGCCTTTATGTGCAGGCGGCTGAGGCTCCGATGGCTAGCCGAACTGATCGTTTTGCCAAGCTAAAGCGGCAACTTGATGCGGCCATGCCGATATCGTGCTTGTCAACCAGCGGCTTGACGAGGCACAGGGTAAGTGATTTCTTTGGTGATCGTCACATAATAAGAGGAGCATGATGCCAGTATCTTTAATATGTTGTGACTGCAGATGGAGCTGCCACCGTGGAGACCCTTCTGGCGGAGCTTGCCCAAGCCAAGGAATAAGCAAGGAGTAGCAATGCGGCCACTCTAAAGGCGGCCGAAGAGTTGAGGGCCGAACAGGCCGCACATTGCGAGAGCAAGGAAAGAATGGCCAAAATGGCTGTAGAGTTAAAAGATGCCGCTGACCGTTACCAGCTTCTTGAAGAAGAAAGCCGAGCGAGGGCGATAGACCTAGAGAAGGCCCTGGTAGCTGCCAAGGAAGCCCACTCCAAAATTAGAGCGACGAAGGAGGAGCTGCATCAAGCTGCAGATATCGTGTCTGGGAAGCCGTTCTTGTTGCGGACTAAATTCGGAGATCCGAAGTATGCTCCTCTTGACCGACTATGGAGTTCTGCGGACGCCTACGTGGCTTTGGCTGCAAGTGCTGCTGATGCAGCCGAATACTTCAAGGATCAGGAAGATCGCGAAGTGGAAAAGCTGTTCTAGTCATAGTTTCATGCTCCAGTCCGTCCGCTGCTGTTGAATGAGCGTATGGCTGAGTGGGCCGAGCTCCATAGGTTGTCCGGACTTGCCATGAGGTCCGTTGTGGATCATCTGTGGCTGAGAGGGCCAAGGCCGAATAGCTATTTTAGTTTAGTGCAACAATTCCTTGGTGCTGTGCTGCGCATCGATGCTATGAACAGATCGGCGTGCATAGAGGGTGCGCGGATGGCCTTTGCCCGTGTCAAGACATACTGGGCGGAGATGGAGGCCACTAATATTGCGACACAGGGTTCGGCCGTAGGCCAAGTGGCTGCTGAGCACTACTTTGAAGAAGTTCTTGAAGGCGCTCGTTTGATAGAGGCTCAGTGCTCGAACAATATTATGTTCTAGTGACATGTACTTCCATTGTAAAAACAATGTTTTATTGAGTTATCAAGGCTGTATTTATACTTTTTCCCGAAAGTACTATGATGCCTCTTGTGCGGTTGTTTATGTATATATGTATATAACCTGAAAGTTTGCAGTCGTCGGCTTCCGCCCCCATGCATATTATGCGGGGGTGTTCGCAGAGAACGCGAATCCACACTTGATCCAACGTCTTGGTCCATTAAGGAGGTGGTAGCGCAGCGAACGAGGCAATCAGACTATATTGCTTTAACACTTTCACTTAGCCATAGGAGTTTGACGGTGGGGCTACTATACAGCCCCTGGTACTTCTGCGCTCGTCCGAATACGGGGCACGTATGTACATGACCAGGAAACGGCCCTTCGTTAATGCGGAGGAATCCCAAAGATTCTACTGAGTCATCGAGTGGTTGACCAGTCTCTCGCTATATCATGATAGTCAGTTTTCAGCTTTCTCTACTGAGGTGCTCATCCGGACGAACCAGGGCACAATCGCAGTAGTTCTCCTAGTGCTACCTTAGCCGATATAATGGAACATAAGGTACCAAAACGTGAGAGCCGGGTAAACCCAACATTTGACCGAAGACATGATTCGGAGCTGATGCATATAGGGCCAAACTCGCGACGCCAAACACTCCCTTAGGTGTTCGTTCTTTATAACATATACTAGGCTAAACAATGCCCTTAATGATAAACCCCATGTGTCCAGGTACGTGCAATATCCTGATGTGGCCACATGCCTATAACGTCAGCATCCTTCTCGGTTGTGTGGAGTATCCGGAGGATGTGAGCAACAAGAGACAGTAAAAAAGGTTTATGCAGGGTCTTAATCTAAAAAGAAACCTTTGGGCGGGTCCCTGCTGCACGTCTGCGGCTGTGTCTCCGTTGTGCCGTGTCCTGGACGGGTGTAGCACGATTGTCATCTGTAAAAGGAAAGAATTTAGGTGAAAGTTGCCGTGCCAAAAAAAGGAAGAATTGGTTATTATCAATGAACTATCAAAATTCAAGAGAAGTCAAGTTGAGCCGGGCTGGCCCTGATTACGCGCGGGAAGCCCCTGGTATCGTCTATGAGGGTTTGATCATTAAACCAATCTCATGTATATGTGGTGAAACGCCGGACTCGTCTAACCGTGTCCGTGGTCTTGACGACCTGTCACGTTTCCTGGTTGGTGAGGCCGTCTAGTTCGCGGTTGTTAACGCCGCCACATCCTCTTCCGCATGTAAAAAACGTTTAGTATTTCCGCTAACTGTGATGATGCCACGTGGACCGGGCATCTTAAGCTTGAGAAAAGCATAATGTGGTATGCATTAAAACGAGCGAAAGCCATTCTTCCGAGTAGTGCTTGATAACCACTTTAGAATGGAGCGACGTGGAAAGTTAACCTTTTGCTTCGGAAGTTATCGGGAGAACCGAATACGACCTCTAGCAGTAGAGAGCCCGTACAGCGGGCCTCTTGGCCTGGTATTACTCCCTTGAAGGTAGTATTACTGTGGCTTATTTGTGTCGGGTCTATCCCCATTTTGCGGACTGTGTCCTGATATATCAGGTTTAGATCACTGCCGCCGTCCATGAGGACTCGTGTGAAATGGTACCCGTTTATTATTGGGTCTAACACCAAGGCCGCCAGTCCTTCCTGCCGGATACTTGTTGCGTGATCCCTACGATCAAAAGTGACCGGGCAGGCCAACCAGGGGTTGAACCTAGGGGTGACGGGCTCTATGGCGCGTGTATCTCGGAGTGGATGCTTGCTTCTCCTCTTCGTCACATGGATCATGTTTACCGTTTTAACCTCTGGTGGGAACTTTTTCTGTCCTCCGGTGCTTTGCTGGCGAGGTTCATCCTCGTCTTCGTTTGGTGTCTCTTCCCCTTTGTGTTTGGTGTTTAGCTTACCGGCCTGCTTGAAGACCCAACATTGTCGGTGTTCTGGGAACGGGGGTCCCCAGACTTGCCTGCCTGCGGCCTGCGGCGTGGCTCAAAGGGGGGCCCAGCATAGGCCATCTTCATCAACACAGACCCAAGACCCTCGCGAGGGGGCAAGCCTCGCGGGGCGGACAACACGGAGCTTCCTCAGGCACGGCCTCACCAGGCTGGCTCGCGAGGAGACGGAGAGATCAAGGCGGGGTACCTCACGAGGTGCCTATGACGCAAGCCATGACGACCAAGGGCGCCAGGCGGGCGCCAGCCCGCGCAGTGTCCTCCTTTCTCCTTTGGTGCAAAGGGGGCAAGCGCAGCCGCGGAGTACCGAGGCATCAGGCAAAGGTTGCCGTTTCAGTGCAACAAGACCAAGACCAGGAGGACCGCAAGACGGAGGTCATCGTGGAGCCCAAGACGGCGTCACCACCAGAGCTTTGTGCAGGCGAGGACCAACTTTAGTCAGGATAAGTGTACTAGATGTTCCCCTTCAAAATGGCCAATTGTTGGCACCCTTCCCGCTCAATATTTGGGAAGAGGCCCAGGGCCATTGCCTATAAATAGGACCAGCCACCCACAAGGATCGGGGTTCGGATGTTCAGGTTCGAGGTAAAAGGAAGGTTAGAGACAGAGATCGAGGATCAAGGATCGGATCGAAATCAGAGAGAGAGAGAGAGAAGGGTGACTGAACTCCTCCTAGCAGTTCGTCCCCCCCAGCAAAGAACAGACCCTCGCGAGGCTGTTCTTCCTTGTATTGTTCATCATCATCAGCCCAAGAGGCAATCCACCACACCACACACTGGAGTAGGGTATTACACCACAACGGTGGCCCGAACCAGTATAAACCCTGCGTGTCTTGTGTCGTTCTTCCCTTAGCTTAGATCTTAGCGAGGCGGAGGGGTGCAGGTAGGTAGGAGGCGAAATCTCTGCGCGCACCCCAGTGTTCAAACCTCAAGGGTCTGCCGGAACCCGAAATCCGACATTTGGCACGCCAGGTAGGGGTGCGCCGGAATTCATCTTCCACCACCCCGTTCTCCTCCGACCATCGCGCCCATGTCTGATGCTCGTCGGGCCCGCGCCGAGCGCCGGGCCGCTCTCGCTTCCCGCGTCGCCCAGACGGCTCCTGTCGGCGGGCGTCCTCGCCGTTCCCCGTCACATGCTGTCAACGCCGCCACCGGCCCGGCGGGGGACGAGAAGCAAGCATTGTCTCAGCATCCGTCAGCGCGGCAAGACGGCCGCACCGCTACTCCCTCGCTCACCCCAGCTGGTTCTTCGTCCCGCGCGCTCCGCGCACCCATGGAGGCTCGAGCTACGCTCATCGCGGCAAACGAGCTCCTGCGCTACCGTCCCGTCGACGACGTCTACGAAGAATGGCTTGACCGCGTCGCCGAGCTCGTCCGCACCGCAGGGGGCTCTCTTGCGCCGTCCGTTCCGCTGCACCGCACCCCGCCCCGCGCGAGCGACGAGGCTCCGGCGGCGCCCCGGCCGCCTCCTCAAGAAGGCGCCATGGCTCCAAGGCGCGTGGCCCCTGGGCAGAACCCGCTCCGTCAGGTGCCAGCGCGGAAAGAGGAGAGCTGCCAAGAAGTCCCTCGCCCGTGAGAAGCTGCCCGGGCGCTCCCTGCTCCAGCACGTCGCGACCATGCTCCTGCTCCCGCACGCCAAGACCCCGCGCTGCTCCCAGCTGCAGCGCGTGGGGACATGCAAGACCAAGCTCTCCATCACCCAAGGCCTCCCGTGGCCACAGCAGGCTGCCGTGCCTTCACCACCGAGCAACGCAGCGTCGCGTGGCCCGGCAAGTTCAAGCCAGACCTGCCTCCTTGTTACGACGGCACGGCCGGCCCTGCGGAGTTCCTCCAGCTCTATGAGCTGGGCATCGAAGCTGCCAACGGAGACGAGAAGGTCATGGCGAACTGGTTTCCCATGGCGCTCAAGGACGGGGCCCACACCTGGCTCCTGAACCTGGCCCCAGGCACGATCTCCTCCTGGGACGAGATGCGCACCCGCTTCATCGCCAACTTCCAAGGTACTCGCGACCGGCCACCCGCCATGAGCGACATGCGCCGCATCAAGCAACAGCCCGGGGAGACCCTGCAAAAGTACATCCAGCGCTTCAACAACGCATGCCTCAAGATTCCCAAGGTGACCGAGGAGGCCATCATCTCAGCCTTCTCCGACGGCGTGCGCGATGTCAAGATGAAGGAGGAGCTGGCGATGCATGAAGACCTGTGCACTTCCTTGGAGCTGTTCAACTTGGCAACCAAGCGCACCAGGGCCGAGGAAGGGCGTCTCTCCCTCCTCGAGCTGCCTGCCGCAGACCTAGAAGAGAAGAAGCCCAAGGCCAAGGATGTGAAGCGCAAGGGGGCTGCCATGCTCGCGGCAGAACCAGACACCAAGCGGGGCAGAGATCTACCCGAACCTCCCAAGGGCTTTCGATACTGTGTGTACCACGAGCTCCACACCCACAACACCAACGAATGTCAAGAGCTCCGAGCCGTGCGAGAAGGAAGGATCGGCCGTCGCCCCGACCGCGGTGACCGGGGCTACGGTCGAGGAGGAGGAAGGAATGCAGGACGCTGGGAAGACCGTGGCCCACGCCAAGGGTGGCATGATCAACCTCGCGAGGATTGCTGGCAAGATCCGCCTCACGAGGGAGACTGGAGGGATTAGCCTCGCGAGGATCGCCCGCAAGGCAACGCAGGCCTCCCTTCGCTGCCGCTGCAGCCAAGGAGGAACGAGGACCGCCACCAGGACGAGGGGGTTGGGGGCTTCCAGGAGCCGCGCGCGATCGCCTGCATCCTGGGCGGGGCTCAAGCCCCAGCCTCTCAACGCATCTTCAAGCAGTTCGCCCGCGAAGTGAATGCAGTCCTCCCCAAGCTCGAAGCCACGCGCCCTCTCAGGTGGTCGGCGTGCGCCATCACGTTCAGCTCAGGAGATCAGCTCAAGTGTGCGGCTACAGCTGGAGTCCTCCCGATGCTTTGTTCCCCAATCATCAGCAACGTGGTGGTCACCAGGACCCTCATCGATGGCGGGGCAGGGCTCAACGTCCTGTCCGTGGAAACATTCAACAATCTCCAAGTGCCCTACAGCCAGCTTCAGCCAACCAAGCCTTTCTCCGGAGTCACCGACGGCTCCACGGTCCCGATTGGGCAAGTCCGCCTCCCTGTCACCTTCGGGGCACGCGACAACTACCGCACCGACCTCATCGACTTCGACGTCGCTCACATTCGCCTGCCGTACAACGCCATCCTTGGGTACCCAGCGCCGGCCAAGTTTATGGCCGTAACTCACCATGGCTACAACGTCCTCAAGATGCCAGGAAGTGGCGGAGTCATCACGGTGCCCTGTGAAGAGAAGGACGCGGTGTGTTCCCTGGAGCGAGCCTTCCAAGCCGCGTCACTGGAAGACCTGGATCGCGGAAGCAGGAGGCTTCCCGAGACCGCCCCCAAGAAGAAGACATCGTCCGACCCGGACCCTCAGGAGGCAGGCCCCTCTGGGCCCGCGCCTGCCCAGGGGAAACCTCCTTCCATCGCATAGGAAAGCGCGCTTGGCACCCTCCTCAGGCAGGGCTCGGGGCTCTCCCTTGGAGGGCCACCGACCTGGCTAGGGTCACGAGGGAGGCGCTTGGGCACCACATGAAGGCATGTTACGAAGCATGTTTCCCTCAAGAAGGAGTAAGGCAAGGAGGGCCAGACCCTCAGGAGTTCGTCAGCAAGGCCATTCAGGAGCTACAGGAGTCAAGAGTCATGAAAGGCGGCCACCGCCTACCAGCAGTGGCCCCCCATCCAGGCGAGGATGGTGGGCTGCGCATCTGCATCGACATACCAGGGCTCAATCGAGTCGCCTCTCTGGAGCGCCTCTGGCCCTCGCGAGTGGGGCGCTGCGGAGGTCCACCCCACAGCTACGTTCGCATACCTTACGGCTTACCGAACGCGGCTGCCATGTACCAGCGCCTCATGAGGGGCATCATGGAGGCACAAGAGGCCAGGCGCTCCGCAGCCTTGGCGGAGATGGAGATGGTCCGCGAGGAGCCACCAGCGCCTCCGGAGCCTCCCGAGGCCCCTAGGCCTGGGGGCTTGTGAGGGTCGGCTTCCGCAGCCCACCGAGTCTGCTGCACCAACAGTCCTTCATCCTCAACATCATCAGGTGACATCTTACAAGTTTCATTTCCAGCTGGGAGCGCCCCCCCAGGGCTGCATTATTCCCAGGCCGCGTGGGTCCGTCCCTGCGGCATGTATCACTTTCATTTCATGTTGTTAGCTTACCTTGTTGGGGGCGCCCCTCGGGCTGCATCATCCCCAAGTCGCTCGGGCCAGACCCAGCGGCATGTATCCCTTTTGCGTTTATTTCCGGTTATGCATTTGACCCGCCATGCTTGATTATTTGATGCCGGTCCACGGCACCTCTTCTTCTCCATGCCGACCACTTGCACGTTAAAGGGGGGGTACCTGAGCATCGCGACTCAGGGCTCTTACTGGCTCTCCAGCCCTCACCCTCTGGCCTTATCCACGGCATCGCGACCTGGCATACCAGCGACGGCTGAGACCAGCTCGAGGGCCAGGACCCGAGGACGTAGAGTGCCGGCATCTAACCAAATTTGCAGGGACACATCACAAGATAGGGCCCAGTGCGAGGCGCAACCCGCCTAGAGGTAGGGCCCCGTGAGTCCCGCGCTGGCTCACGGGTGCCCAGATACACCTCGCCGGGCCCTACCGTGCCAGCCACGTGTCAGGGCGGGGCTGTACACGCCCCGGGGGCTCCTCCCAGAGGGCCCCCCCTCCCACGTACCAGTGGAAGCACCATGCTCTGCGCTGGCTGACGACACTGCCGAGGAGCGGCTATGCCCGTACACATACGGAAGCGCTATGCTCCGCGCTGGTGATAAACAACTGAGGGTGGCCCCCAGGCCGCATCAACCTCAGGGAGCCCAGAGCTTAGTGTATAGCCTCATCGTAACGCCTCCCCTCGGGAGTGCCGCGCGAGGGGGCTGGGCACGGGGGCTGCGCCTGGGTCACGCCCAGACGCACGTCGGCCAGCCAGCCCCCCCCCCCCGGGCTTGGTTCGTCGTGCGTCTCTCCCCGAGCGGAGCCAAGGTACGAAGGCCATTTGAGCGTCAAGGGGGACTCCTGAGCATCGCGACTTAGGAGCCTAATTGGTCACGTAGCCCCTCACTCCTTAGTTCTGAAAGGCTAACGGTGGTTGAGGTATGTGCGCGGCCGGGCTCTGCAGACGTAGAATGGTAGATCCACCCACATCATACCTCCTTACTTGTTGTTCATGCGCCAAGGGGGACTCCTGAGCATCGCGACTCGGGAGCCTAACTTGTCACGTAGCCCCTCACTCCTTGGTCCCGTCCTGGTTTCCGGTCGGGGCTAATGGCGGCTGAGGTATGCGCGGGGCTGGGCTCTGCCGGCGTAGAACATAAGCAAGTAGGAAGGAAAAGCGTAAATCTCAAGGAATTCCAAAGCAAATATTACAGTCCACACTGTTATCTCAATTCCAAACGCAAGTTTAAAGGCCTCCCCGAGGGATGATACATGTGCAGGAATTAAAGGCAGGACAGGAGCCACAACGGAGTCACTTGTCGGCGGTGGAGCAGCGCGGAGTGGGTTCGCCTCATGGAGCAGTGGGGTCGGCAGCACCTTGCTTCGGCTTGGTGCTGAAGGCCCGGAACTTCCCTAGCAGAGCCTCTGGACGACCCTTCACGGCCTCGGCAGCGGCAGCGGCACGCTCGCCGCTTACTGGCTCCAGCAGGCTGTCGAGGTTGACGCCGGGATCGCGAAGGTAGATGTGGGTGAGGACCCGCGTCAGCGCTGCAGAAGACAGGACACGCGCCTCGGCCTCGGCCGTGGGGCCAAGGCCAAGGGCGACATCTTCAAGAGCACGAAACAGGAAGGGAAGCAGCTTGGCGGGGCCGTCCTCGGCGCCAGCCAGCGGGCTCTCCAGGCCGCTGTTGTAAAGCGTCCTCAGCGAGGAGCGAGCCTTCGCCTCCATCTCCGTGAAGGCCACGCGGTCCTCGGCAAGAACCAGAGCCTTGTCGTCCAGCTCGGCCTTCCTCGCCCCCAACTCCTGCTCCAGCGCGCCTAGGCGGTCGCGGCGCTTCCTGAGCTTGACCTCCCTCTCCTTGACAGCCGCCTCGCGAGCCTTCACGCCTTCTTCCTGCTCTTGCGAAGGCGGACCTCTTTCGCGAGCTGGTCCCGCAGGCCTTGCAGCTCGTCCTCCAGTGCCTTGCAGCGACCACGAACGTCGACCACGTCCCCCAGGGCTGCGTCACGAGCAGCCTTCGCCTCAAGGACAGCCTGCTTCTCCTCATCGCAAGCCTTCGAGGCCTGGACCAGCGCCGCCCGAATCAAACCGTCGGATCAAATCCATCCTGAAGCCAGCTCCAAGCGCCCGGCCACCAAGCGAGGGTCGGCGCCAAGAAGATCCTACCGCATCCGGTCCAGCTTAGCAGCACCACGATCCAGAACGGCAGGAGGAGTCGGAGAAACAACAGTCGGTGGAGTAGAAGGAGAAGGCGGCAGCGCGGCCACAGCATCCTGAGGCGGAGTCTGCTGCGCCCCAACGGCTGTAGTGGCGGCAGCAAGCAAAGGCACCTCGGGAGTCACTTGGGCCATGGGGGCTGAGCTCGCCCCCGCCGGCTCAGCCAGGCCTCGCGAGGACGACTGGGCAAGAGAAGCCCGTGCGTCGCGGTCACCCTCCTTCGCGGGCAGAGGCGCTGCCACGGATGGAACCTCAGGAGCTCCCTTCGGCTTCTTCGCTGCGGGCGCCAGCCTATCCAAGAGATGCGAATGTCAAGACTCAGAAGCAGAACAAGAAATAAAGACAAGAATCAAACGCTTACGGGTCGTCGCCAGTGAGCTCAAGCGGCCTCCGCCAAATTTGAAGCCCGAAAGCCGGCTAGAAGGGTCAACCTCGGGAAGCCTGGAAGCAGAAGGTGCGTCTGCGGTCCGCCTCGGGGCCGGGGCAGACCCGCGGGAGATCAGCCCGGTCCTGTCCTTCTTCGGGATCGGGGGCAAGCCCCCGCCGTCCTGCTCGTCATCATCCTCGTCGTCATCGCTCGGAGAGAGGCGGAGAACGCGGGACCTACGCCGGGGGAGGGGAGCCCTCGACTCTCCGTCAGTCGCGTCGGCATCAGGCCCTTTTTCCCGCTCCCCTCCTTCCTCCTCTTCGTTGGAGTCGTCAGAGGGCACGTCCACCGGTTTCTCGGGAGTTTCCATGGGCACGGGCCCGTCCCCGTTGAAGACGGGCATGGACTCCACTACCTGCTCCCAGTCGTCGCGGAGGAACAAGGGCGTCGGAGCGCCCTCCAACCTCGCCACATCGCCCCCGACGAGAGATTGGAGGACCGCAGCCAGATCTCCGTCGGCCAAGGCCACGGGGCTTGGATGGGGCCTCCACATCGGAAGCGAGTACTGCCGAAGCGGAGCCAGCTGGTGCTCCAGGAATTCCCTCAGCAGCGACGCGCCGGTCAGCTTCGCCGCCGCCATGTTGGCCGGCCTCAGATCCGCGTCTATCTTCTCCAACACCAGCTTCGCACGGGGGTCCGCGAGCTCTGCTCGACCCCAATCGCCGGAGCTCATGGGTTGCTCCATGGGCAAGATCAGCCAAGGGTGGATGCGCCCAGCATCCGCCAAGACCCACTTGCTCCTGAAGCCCTCAATCCTTTTCCCAGTGTTCGAAATGGCAATGGCACCACCGTACGCGATGAAGCTCGCACACGCGGAAGTAGGACCGCGAGAGGTCCGGAGGTAGAAGTAGTGGCGCGGCAAGGCCACTGAGGGCTGCACCCCTATATGAGCCTCGAAGTAATAGGCGAAGATCGCCAGGAGAAGGATGGAGTTGAGGTGGAGATGCAGAGCCTGTAGCTTATAATGGCGGAGGACAGAGAAGAAGAACTCGGAGAAGGGAGGCACCAGGCCAGCAGCAATGGCGCTTACGAAGAACGGATAGAAGATGCTCCCTTGACCCTCAGGGGTGGCGGAGCCAGCCTTGAACACCTTCGCCCTGTCAATGCCCCGCGCCGCCGCCATCCGGCGCAACCGGGCGAGGCTCGCCTCCGACACGTTCGGCGAGTCAAGGGCAGACGAGTACCAAGCTATGGCCGGGGACTGACGAGGCGCCATGACTTCCTAGGTCACGCGGTCGGAGTGGATCTGGAAATTTTGGTGGAAGGAAGGAGAGGCGCAAGAAAGGGGATCTGAGCAGCAACCGGAGAAAGCAAAAAGCAAAGCCTAGGCAGATGCCGCTCCTTTATCAACTCGCGCGGTTGCTAAGGCGCTCACGTCCAATCAACCGCCACGCGGCGCCCAAGACCGCAGGCTGTTAGGGCCGGCGGCGCTTCGCTCTTGCCCTTCCGCCTCCCTGCACAGCCATGTCCGGGCGCGCCTTGGGCACGGGGGCTACTGTCGGCGTTCTGGGAATGGGGGTCCCCAGACTTGCCTGCCTGCGGCCTGCGGCGTGGCTCAAAGTGGGGCCCAGCACGGCCCATCTTCATCAACACAGACCCAAGACCCTCGCGAGGGGCCAAGCCTTGCGGGGCGGACGACACGGAGCTTCCTCAGGCACGGCCTCACCAGGCTGGCTCGCAAGGAGGCGGAGAGATCAAGGCGGGGTACCTCACGAGGTGCCCGTGAGGCAAGCCATAACGACCAAGGGCGCCAGGCGGGTGCCAGCTCGCGCAGTGTCCTCCTTTCTCCTTTGGTGCAAAGGGGGCAAGCGCAGCCGCGGAGTACCGAGGCATCAGGAAAAGGTTGCCGTTTCGGTGCAACAAGACCAAGACCAGGAGGACCGCAAGACGGAGGTCATCGTGGAGCCCAAGACGGCGTCACCACCAGAGCTTTGTGCAGGCGAGGACCAACTTTAGTTAGGATAAGTGTACTAGATGTTCCCCTTCAAAATGGCCAATTGTTGGCGCCCTTCCCGCTCAATATTTGGGAAGAGGCCAAGGGCCATTGCCTATAAATAGGACCAGCCACCCACAAGGATCGGGGTTCGGAGGTTCGGGTTCGAGGTAAAAGGAAGGTTAGAGACAGAGATCGAGGATCAAGGATCGGATCGAAATCAGAGAGAGAGAGAAGGGTGACTGAACTCCTCCTAGCAGTTCATCCCCCCCTAGCAAAGAACAGACCCTCGCGAGGCTGTTCTTCCTTGTATTGTTCATCATCATCAGCCCAAGAGGCAATCCAGCACACCACACACTGGAGTAGGGTATTACACCACAACGGTGGCCCAAACCAGTATAGACCATGCGTCTCTTGTGTCGTTCTTCCCTTAGCTTAGATCTTAGCGAGGCGGAGGGGTGCAGGTAGGTAGGAGGCGAAATCTCCGCGCGCACCCCAGTGTTCGAACCTCAAGGGTCTGCCGGAACCCGAAATCCGACAAACATTCTCTGTGGGTGTGATTTGCAGGTTTGTCGGGGGTGACGTGAATCTGATAGAGCTTGTCAAGAATTTTGTTTAGGCCGGATGGTCCTTCTCTACTGCCTTTGAAAGGCTTTTTCCACTGACCAGGTAGAGAGCCCCTGAATCCGGCATTTACTGCCATATTATCTAGGCTACCTTCTTTATTTTGACGCTTGTTTTTGTTGCGTCGTGGTTTTCCATTGCCATCCCTAACTTCGGATGTGCTTGGGTCGCTGGTGCTGCTGCGGGCCAACCAGCTATATTCGCCCACGCAAAAGCGGGTCATGAGGCTTGTTAGGGCTGCCATTGTTCTCGGTTTTTCTTGGCCGAGGTGTCTAGTGAACCATTCGTCTTAGACACTGTGTTTAAAAGCTGCTAAGGCTTCGGCGTCCGAGCAGTGGACGATTTGGTTCTTCTTGGTGAGGAACCTATTCCAAAGCTTTCAGGCGGACTCTCCGGACAGTTGGATTATATGACTTAAATCGTCTGCATCCGGAGGTCGGACATAAGTCCCTTGAAAATTAGCCTGAAAAGCGTCCTCGAGGTCCTCCCAACTTCCAATTGAGTTTTCGGGGAGGCTTTTCAGCCAGTGCCGAGCTGGCCCTTTAAGCTTGAGGGGCAAGTATTTAATGGCATGGAGATCATCTCCGCGAGCCATATGAATAAGGAGGATAAAGTCGTCGATCCAGACTCCAGGATCTGTGGACCCGTCGTATGCCTCTATGTTCACTAGTTTGAATCCTTCTGGGAATTCGTGATCTAGCACCTCATCGGTTAAACATAGGGGGTGTGCGGCACCCCTGTATTGGGATATGCCATGGTGTTCGGATGGTTGTAGTATTCGGTTTTGATTTTGTGCCAGAGCGCGCTTTCTAGATCCATAGATGGATCTGGTCGCACCGGATTTTTGGCGCAAGTTCTCACGTAGATCGTGTGTTGACTTATGTGCGACTTTGTTAGCCCCTCTATCTCGGTCACAAGGTGGTGCATCCGGCCGGTTGGCCGTATCATTTTTCGGCTGTGTGGGCTCTAAGGCCTCATCGTCGAATTCAGGTAACAACTTGCGCTTTGGATAGCTATTTGTGTGGTAACTTCCACCATACTTTGTTTCGTTGTCGAGCACTTTGTTCCACCCGTTGTTGAGCGTATCTTGTGCGGCCTTAAGCCTTTGCTTCTGCTTCTTCAGGCTCCTCGTTGTGGCAATAAGCCTTTTGCGGAGGTTCTCCTGCTCCAAGTGCGTTTCCGGGATGATGTGTGCATATTCGTCCAGACTGTTTTCCTCCCCAAATGGGGTTTGATGAGGTTTATCCTTGGCATCACCGTTTGCGTCTTGATAGTGCTCTGCCAGCGGGGCAGCGCAGTCGTCGTTTCTTCTAGAGTCGACTGGACTGCTATTTCCTCTTGCGCTGTTGTCACTGTTTTTGCTATGGGGGGACTTAGAGCGGCGCCGCTGACGTCGGCCCTTGGGTTGCTTGGAGGGGGCATCCTTCGCTGGCTCTTCGCCATTGCCCTCTTTGGGTGCATCCACCATGTATATGTCATGTGATGAAGTGGTTGTCCGGCGCCCTATGGGCGTTGGTTCCTGTTCGTCTCCTGCATCTTCATTCATGCCGTCGATGTCTTCGGAGTCGAAGTTAAGCATGTCAGTTATGTCGTCGACAGTGGCTACCAAGTGGGTGGTGGGTGGGTAGCGAATTTCTTCGTCGTCCGCATCCCATTCTAGCCGAACATAGTTCGGCCAAGGTTCTCCTGACAGGGAGAGAGACCTTAATGAATTTAGCACATCGCCGAAAGGCGAGTGCTGAAAGATATCCGCGGAGGTGAACTCCATGATCGGCGCCCAGTCAGGTTCAACGGGCACGGATATAAGCGGCTTGGAGTCCGAGGCCGGGGGTGAATCCAGTGGTTCGGCAACACGGCTCTCGTAAGGGGAGAAGTCAGCGTCTGGCTCTATCGCCGCTGGGAGCGCGGCCTCCGTGGCGGGGTCTATCCCTCCGCTCTTGGATGGCGCGATTTGCTCCGGATTGACAGCCGGAGTAGTTGCAGATGCGATCTCCCGCATACTGTCCGACGATAGAGTTATGTCATGCCCATCGTGACTGTGTGGCACACCTGACATGGGCTCGAATCCGTCGAAGATTAAGTCTCCACGAATATCGGCCGCGTAGTTCAAGTTTTCGAATCTGACCTGATGGCCAGGGGCATAGCTCTCGATCTTCTCCAGATGGCCAAGCGAATTGGCCCGCAGTGTGAAGCCGCCGAATACAAAGATCTGTTCAGGGAGGAAAACCTCACCCTGGACCGCATCGTTACCGATGATCGAAGGAGCCATCAAACCTTATGGCGACGGCACAGTGGAACTCTCAATGAAAGCACCAATGTCGGTGTCAAAACCGGCGGATCTCGGGTAGGGGTCCCGAACTGTCCGTCTAAGGCGGATGGTAACATGAGGCACGGGACACGATGTTTACCCAGGTTCGGGCCCTCTTGATGGAGGTAATACCCTACGTCCTCCTTGATTGTTCTTGATGATATGAGTATTACAAGAGTTCATCTACCACGAGATCGTAGAGGCTAAACCCTAGAAGCTATCCTATGGCATGATTGTATGTTGTCCTACGGACTAAACCCTCCAGTTTATATAGACACCTGAGGGGGCTAGGGTTGCACAAGGTCGGTTACAAGGGAGGAGATTTACATATCCGTATTGCCTAGCTTGCCTTCCACGCCAAGGAGAGTCCCATCCGGACATGGGACGAACTCTTCAATCTTGTATCTTCATAGTCCAATAGTCCGGCCAAAGGATATAGTCTGGCTATACGAAGACCCCCTAATCCAGGACTCCCTCAGTGCTACTTTGAAGCATAAGTGTGGTAAAAGGATGGTAGCATTGCCCCTTCTCTCTTTTTCTCTCTCTTTTTTATTTGGGACTTTTCTCCCCCTTTTTTATGGCCTCTTTTTTTCGTCCGGAGTCTCATCCCGACTTGTGGGGGAATCATAGTCTCCATCATCCTTTCGTCACTGGTACAATGCTCTAATAATGATGATCATCACACTTTTATTTACTTACAACTCAAGAATTACAACTTGATACTAGAAAAAAAAGACTATGTGAATGCCTCTGGCAGTGTACCGGGATATGCGATGAATCAAGAGTGACATGTATGAAAGAATTATGAATGCTGGCTTTGCCACAAATACGATGTCAACTACATGATCATGCAAAGCAATATGACAATGATGAAGCGTGTCATAATAAACGGAATGGTGGAAAGTTGCATGGCAATATATCTCGGAATGGCTATGGAAATGACATAATAGGTAGGTATGATGGATATTTTGAGGAAGATATATGGTGGGTTTATGGTACCGGCGAAAGTTGTGCGGTACTAGAGAGGCTAGCAATGGTGGAAGGGTGAGAGTGCGTATAATCCATGGATTCAACATTAGTCATAAAGAACTCACATACTTATTGCAAAAATCTATTAGTTATCGAAACAAAGTACTACGCGTATGCTACTAGGGGTATAGATTGGTAGGAAAACACCATCGCTCGTCCCCGTCCGCCACTCATAAGGAAGACAATCAATAAATAAATCATGCACCGACTTCATCACATAACGGTTCACCATACGTGCATGCTACGAGAATCACAAACTTTAACACAAGTATCTCTCAAATTCACAACTACTCAAATAGCATGACTCTAATACTACCACCTTCATATCTCAAAACAATCATCAAGTATCAAACTTCTCATAGTATTCAATGCACTTTATATGAAAGTTTTTATTATACCCATCCTGGATGCCTATCATATTAAGACTAATTTTATGGCCAAAGAAAATTACCATGATGTTCTAAAAGGCTCTCAAAATGATATAAGTGAAGCATGAGAGATATATAATTTCTATAAAATAAGACCACCACCGTGCTCCTAAAAAGATCAAAGTGAAGCACTAGAGCAAAATTATCTAGCTCAAAAGATATAAGTGAAGCACATAGAGTATTCTAATAAATTCCGATTCATGTGTGTCTCTCCAAAAGGTGTGTACAGCCAGGATGATCGTGATAAACTAAAAGGAAAAGACTCAAATCATACAAGACTGTCCAAGCAAAACACATATCATGTGGTGAATAAAAATATAGCCTGAAGTAAAGTTACCGATGAACGAAGATGAAAGAAGGGATGCCTTCCGGGGCATCCCCAAGCTTAGGCTTTTGGTTGTCCTTGAATTTTACCTTGGGGTGCCATGGTCATATCCAAGCTTAGGCTCTTGCCACACCTTATTCCAAAATTCATCAAATCTTTACCCAAAACTTGAAAACTTCACAACACAAAACTCAACAGAAAATCTCAAGAGCTCCGTTAGTATAAGAAAACAAACCACCACTTCAAGGTACTGTAATGAACTCATTCTTTATTTATATTGGTGTTAAACCTATTGTATTCCAACTTCTCTATGGTTCATACCCCCCGATACTAGCCATAGATTCATCAACATAAGCAAACAACACACAAAAAACAGAATCTGTCAAAAACAGAACAGTCTGTAGTAATCTGTAGGTTTCGAATACTTCTGTAACTCCAAAAATTCTACCAAATTAGGAAGACCTAAATAATTTTTATATTGATCTACTGCAATTAGAATCAGTATTTTATACCTCTCTGGTTAAAAATTAAAATTATTCTCGTGAGCACATACTTTCTGTTTTTTTTCAGAAAGATCAAACAACAATCATCCAAGAAGATCCTAAAGCTTTACTTGGCACAAACACTAACTAAAACATAAAAAATACAATAATAACAGAGGATAGATGATTTATTTATTACTAAACAGGAAGAAAAAGCAAGGAACAACAATAAAATTGGGTTGCCTCCCAACTAGTGCTATCGTTTAACGCCCCTAGCTAGGCATTGATAATTTCAATGATGCTCACATGAAAGACAAGAATTGAAGCACAATAGAGAGCATCATAAAACACGTTACAAACACATCTAAGTCTAACATACTTCCTATGCATAGGCATCTTATAGGCAAACAAATTATCACAGCAAGCAAAAGCTAGCATATGCGAGGAAGCGGAAAGAAGCAATAGCAATCTCAACATAACAAGAGGTAATTTAGTAACATGAAAATTTCTACAATCATATTTTTCTCTCTCATAATAATTACATGTGGGATCATAAGAAAATTCAAAAAAATAGCTATCACATAAAATATTTTCAACACGATCCACATGCATGCGAAGTTGACACTCTTCCAAAATAGTGGGATTAACATTAGCTAAAGTCATGACCTCTCCAAAACCACTTTTATCAAAAATTTCATAAGATTGAACATTCTCAAAATATGTGGGATCTAAAGTTGACACTCTTCCAAACCCACTTTCAATATTATTTCAAACATTATTATCAATCTCATATTCATCATGGGGCTTAAATAAATTTTCAAGATCATAAGAAGAATCACCCCAATCATGATCATTGCAACAAGTAGAGGACATAGAAAAACTAGAGTCCCCAAGCTTAGGGTTTTTCACATTATTAGCACAATTTACATCAATAGAATTTATAATAAAATCATTGCAATCATGCTTTTAATTCAAGGGGCTATCGTGAATCACTTTATAATTTTCTTCTTTCAACACTTCATAATTGGATCATCATAAATATAATCTAGGGACATTCATCCCAATCATGATCATTGCAATATAATCTATCGTGAATCACTTTATAATTTTCTTCTTTCAACACTCCAAAGTTTCCAGATTAATGAATTTCAAGCAAAACCTCATAAATATAATCCAGGGCACTCAATTCACTAGAAATTGGTTCATCATAATTGGATCTTTTAAAAATATTAGCAAGTGGATGAGGATCCATATCAAAAGATTTTTAGCAAGCGAAGATGCAAGCAAATAGAAGGCACATGGTAACACGAGCAAACAGAAGGACGAATGGAAGAGGGCGAATAAAACGGCAAAGGTGAAGTGGGGGAGAGGAAAACGAGAGGCAAATGGAAAATTATGTAATGCGAGGGATAAGAGTTTGTGATGTGTACTTTGTATGTCTTGACTTGGCGTAGATCTCCCCGGCAGCGGCGCCAGAAATCCTTCTTGCTACCTCTTGAGCATGCGTTGGTTTTCCCTTGAAGAGGAAAGGGTGATGCAGCAAAGTAGCGTAAGTATTTCCCTCAGTTTTTGAGAACCAAGGTATCAATCTAGTAGGAGACTACACGCAAGTCCCTCGTACCTGCACAAACAATCAAGAACCTTGCAACCAACGCGATAAAGGGGTTGTCAGTCCCTTCACGGCCACTTGCAAAAGTGGTATCTGATAAAGATAATAAGATAAATATTTTTGGTATTTTTGTTGCATAGATTGAAAAGTAAAGATTGCAAAATAAACGGTGACAGAAATAACTAGTTGGCGGGAAAATAATATAATGGAGAATAGACCCGGGGGCCATAGGTTTCACTAGTGGCTTCTCTCAAGATAGCATAATCTACGGTGGGTGAACAAATGACTGTCGAGCAATTGATATAAAAGCGAATAGTTATGAGAATATCTAGGCATGATCATGTATATAGGCATCATGTCCGTGACAAGTAGACCGAAACGATTCTGCATCTACTACTATTACTCCACACATCAACCGCTATATAGCATGCATCTAGAGTATTAAGTTCGTAAGAACAGAGTAATGCATTAGGCAAGATGACGTGATGTAGTGGGATAAACTCAAGCAATATGACATAAACCCCATCTTTTTATCCTCGATGGCAACAATACAATACGTGCCTTGCTGCCCCTGCTGTCACTGGGAAAGGACACCGCAAGATTGAACCCAAAGCTAAACACTTCTCCCATTGCAAGAAAGACCAATCTAGTAGGCCAAACCAAACTGATAATTCAAAGAGACTTGCAAAGATATTTAAATCATGCATATAAGAATTCAGAGAAGAACCAAATATTGTTCATAGATAATCTTGATCATAAACCCACAATTCATCGGATCTCGACAAACACACCGCAAAAAGAATTACATCGAATAGATCTCCAAGAGAATCAAGGAGAACTTTGTATTGAGATCCAAAGAGAGAGAAGAAGCCATCTAGCTAATAACTATGGACTCGAAGGTCTATGGTAAACTACTCACAAATCATCAGAGAGGCTATGGTGTTGATGTAGAAGCCCTCCGTGATCGATTCCCCCTCCGGCGGAGTGCCGACAAAGGCCCCAAGATGGGACCTCATGGGTACAGAAGGTTGCGGCGGTGGAAATAGGGTTTTCGTGGTGCTCCTGGATGTTTTCAGGGTATATGAGTATATATAGGCGAAAGAAGCAGGTCGGTGGAGCTGCGAGGGGCCCACGAGGGTGGGGGGGCGCGCCTGGCCCCCCTGGGCGCGCCCTCCTACCTCATGGCCGCCTCGCTGCTTCCTTGATGTCCACTCCAAGTCTCCTAGATCACATTTGTTCCAAAAAAGATCCTCGTGAAGGTTTGGATTCTGTTTGGATTCCGTTTGATATTCCTTTTCTGCGAAACACTGAAATAGGAAAAAACAATAATTTGCACTGGGCCTTCGGTTAATAGGTTAGTCCCAAAAGTAATATAAAAGTGCATAATAAAGCCCATTAAACATCGAAAACAGATAATATAATAGCATGGAACAATCAAAAATTATAGATATGTTGGAGACTTTCAGGGACCTTAAGTGGATCCATCTACTTTATCTTGCTTTACATGTGAATCTTCATATTCTTCTGATGATTCATTTGACTACAACTATAAGCTGTTCAAAAATCAGAATGGTGAAGTATTTGCTAGATATGTTGGCACTAACTCAAGGAATGGTCCTCCTATGAAGAAAATCTGGGTTCCCAAAAGGTGTCTTGAAAGTCTTCAGGTGAATGTCATCATGATACCACATGTGAAGAATAGGAACCCCAGATCAAATTCTTCATATGGACCAAAGTCTTCATACGGATCCAAGTCCTCATACGGACCAAATTCCTCACATGGATCAAATTCCTCAAAAGGATCAAAGTCCTCATATGAACATCATCGTGCTAACACCTCTGTTTCGCAGGGAAAGGCTAAGGGTTATGGATATGTGCATTACTCCTCAAATCATTATGTTCATAAATCCTCGAAGAATTTCTCTACTTACTCATATGCTTACCCTAACCCCATCTTATGTGAAACGAAGTGGATTGGAATCTATGCCACCTTTCTCTTTTGGAGCTCGCAGAATGATGAACTCATTACCACCCCTTCAGATGTGGGTGGTGAACAAAAAGAACTAATCTCTTATGCAGGGTCAGGTCTCCAGACGAACCTAAACGTCTGAAGAATTTGCTTGAGACCTGAATATACTTGAAAGGACGCAAGCTAATCATGAAGAAATGAATTTTCATTTCTCACTCCTCATACTACTTTACCTGTTCTATCGCTTGATGAAATTGATTTGATGAATTTGATATCATATTCTTCACTGATGAAGTATATGAGTTCGTAAGCTGCACTAATTCATCTGCAGGATGATCAACGCAAAGCCACTAAGTGGGTCCTCAACAGTGGATGTACAAATCACATGACTGGTGATAGGAGCTTATTCATGGATATTGCTCTATCTCCATAGCATTTGAAGCATATCACGTACGCTGACAAAGGCAAAAGCAAGGTATTGGGTCTAGGTAAGGTTGCAATCTCAAAGGATCGACACATGGACAAAGTCATGCTTGTCGAGTCCTAGGGATTCAACCTCATATCGGTCTCAATGCTTTGTGATCTTGATATGGTTGTTTTCTTTGGCAAGTATCGTTGTGTTGTGATCATGGAAGCTGAAAATTCCAAAGTCTTCGAAGGCTTTAGGAGAGGAGATTTGTATATTGTAGATTCCAAAGTCTTCGAAGCTGAAAATGGCCCGAAAGAAAATGCTGAGCAAATTCCTCATCGTCAACCAGCTCATCCTCGTATTGCTAATGAAGTGCAGACTGAGAGAATCATCAACGACATCAAAGCACCAGGTCCTCTCACACGCTCAAAAGCTTCACATTTGTCTAACTTTTGTGGGCACTTTGCTTTCGTCTCTATCATAGAGCCCACTAAGGTAGATGAAGCATTTCTAGAGCGTGAGTGGATTCAAGCTATGCAAGAAGAATTACATCAGTTCGAGCTCACCAATGTCTGGGAACTTGTCAAGTGACCAGACCCTCGCAAGCACAATATCATTGGCCAAAAATGGATCTACCGCAACAAGCAAGATGAAAATGGCCTTGTGGTGAGGAATAAGGCACGACTTGTAGCTCAAGGCTACACACAGGTTGAAGGAATTGATTTCGGTGAAACTTTTGCACCTGTTGCTAGACTTGAGGCTATTAGCATATTACTTGCTTATGTTAACCATCATAATATCATATTATATCAAATGGATGTGAAAAGTGCATTCCTCAATGGTATGCTTGAGGAAGAAGTATATGTTGCTCAACCCCCAGGTTTTGAGGATCCAGAGCATCCTAACAAATGCTTCAGACTCAATAAGGTCCTCTATGGCCTCAAGCAGGCCCCTCGGGCATGGTATGATACCTTGAAGGAATTTCTCATGAAGAAAGGCTTCAAACCCGGTTCACTTGACCCAACTCTCTTCACCAAAGCTGATGATGATGAATTATTCGTGTGCCAAATATATGTTGATGATATCATCTTTGGCTGTATGGACCAACGTTACCGTGATGAATTTGCCTATATGATGAGTGAAGAATATCAAATGTCTATGATGGGAGAATTTAAATTCTTCTTAGGTCTTCAGATTCGTCAACAATGAAATGTCATCTTCATATCTTAGGAGAAATACCTTAAGGATTGTCGGCGTTCTGGGAACGGGGGTCCCCAGAGTTGCCTGCCTGTGGCCCGCGGCGCGGCTGAGCCAACAGGCTGTATGGACCATCTTCACCAACAAAGCACCCAAGACCCTCGCGAGGGGCCAAGCCTCGCGAGGCGGGCGACGCAAGACCTCCTCTAGAGAGGCCTAGCTAGGCAGGCTCACAAGGAGCGGAGATATCAAGGCGAGGCGAACCACACGAGGCTCTCGTGACGTGAGCTGTGACGATCGACACCAGGCGGGTGCCAGGCGGGCGCCAGCGCGCACATCGTCCTTTTTTCCTCTTTGGTGCAAAGGGGGCAAGCGCAGCCGCGAAGTACCAAGGCTTCAGGCAAAGGTTGCCATTTCGGTGCAACAAGACCAAGACCATGGACTGCAAGACGGAGGTCACCATGGAGCCCAGAGCAGCGTCACCACCAGATCTTTGTGCGGGCGAAGACTACTTTTGTCAGGATAGCTTGTACTAGCAGTCCCCCTTCAAATTAGCCTGCCATTATTGGCTCCCTTCCCGCTCGATATTTGGGAAGAGGGCCAGGGCCTCTATAAATAGGACTAGCCACCATAGTCGGGGCACGGACTCATCAGGCCCAGAGACACACACAGGTTCATACGCACAAGAACACCTCAACCTTAGGAGGCCGTTCTCCCCTTGTATTGTTCATCATCAGCCCAAGAGGCAATCCACCACCACACTGGAGTAGGGTATTACACCACAACGGTGGCCCGAACCAGTATAAACCATGTGTCCTTCTGTGTTGTGAGTTGATCGAGTTCGTCCACAAGATTCTAGCGAGCTAGAGCGTAGATCGGTTGGAGGGAAAGCCTTTGCGCGCACCGCAGTGTTCGAACCTTAAGGGTTTGCTAGGACCCTATACCCCGACATTTGGCACACCAGGCAGGGGCGCGCCGGAGCTTTTCTCCATCGACCAGCGCCCCGTACCGCCGCGCCATGCTCCCATGGCAGGTGCCTCGCCACCGATCCCCACGGCCGGCGCCAGCAGCAGGGAGTCTGGGTATCGAGCCCTGGCCCCCGCTCTCCGGCGGGTGCAGTGGCCGGTCAAGTTTAGGCCGGAGATGCCGCCGCGTTACGACGGCGCGGCAGACTCGGCGCTCTTCTTGCTAGCGTACGAGGAGGCCATCCTCGAAGTCGGAGGTGACGACAAGATCATGGCAAACTTGTTCCCCCTGTCCCTAGCCGGCGAGCCGCACGCCTGGCTGCTCGGCCTCCCGGGATCCATGGTGACGTCCTAGGGGGAACTCCGTGACCTCTTCACCGCGCGCTACGCGGCACCGGCACACCACGCAGTCGCGACACTACTGGGCGGCTCCCAAGCACCTCCTTCAGATCGCCATGTCAAGCCTTTCTTCCGCCAGATTGGGGCCACCTGCAAGCGCCCGGGGGCTCTGCTGGGTTGGGCCGCGCCGGAAGCCGACCTCACCTTCGACTCGGAAGACCACCCCAGCTCCACCGCCTGCTCAGGGATGCTTCCGATTCTCTGCACGCCCACCATCTGCAACATGGCCGTCACCAAGACCCTCATCGACGACGGCGCTGGTCTCAACCTGCTCTCCGTGGAAGCTTTCAGCCTTCTTCATGTGCTGCTCGAGCGGCTCGGCCTCAACAAGCCCTTCATAGGGGTGGATGGAGGAGCTGCTCACCCCTTGGGGCAGATCCGCCTCCCTGTCACCTTTGGCACACGGGATAGCGATCACACCGAGCTGGTGGACTTCGACGTCGCCCGCATCAGTCTCCCGTAAAATGCCATCCTCGGGTACCCAGCCCTCGCTCAGTTCATGGCGGAAAATCACCCGAGCTACAACCTCATGAAGATTGTCGGAGTAATGGGCCACGGGTAGGCCAACCAAAGCCCCAGAACCTTTCAAGACATCGGGGCAGGCTGCGCCCCTCAAGACCCCAGGACGAAGAGCCGCCTTCTAAGAAGTCGGCGGCAAGATGGACGACTGCCCACTCACGGTCGAGTCCCAGAGACGGCTTCAGGATAAGCCGACTCCTGACTGGCGACTTCCAGAGAAGCCGGCTTCGGGGAGTCGGCCCGCGACTCCAACGAACCCCATGACCTCATCGGGAGGGACAGGACCGGGGAGTGGCTACAGTAAAGCTTGCTCCCGCCCCTCACCAAGGGCAGGCATGGCCGCAGCACGCCGTACCCGGGGAGATCTCCGTGCGGCGTGGCACTGTTGCCGTGCCAGCCCTGACATCAGCGCCGAAGGACCGAATCCTACGCCAACGACGGCTTATCTATACGACCCTAGGGTGGCGGGTCCCACCAGTCAGTGGGACCCGAGGAGACGGCAAGTGCACCACCAGTCGGCCCCCGGAGTCGGCCAGACCCTTCCCCGGGGCCCACGCGCCATTAATCAGATGTGACGAACAGTGGCAATAGTGATCGCCCGCCAAGCGGCGGGGCTGTTGCCACGACTCCATGATCAAGCCCGCATCATCAGAAGCACGGCTACAGTAATCAGTAGCCGGCAAGACCCGCCCGCAGTGGACGCGGCCTGCTGGCTCCGTACCTGGCCAGTCGACGAGGCCCACCAGTCGGCAGGCCCCAACAGTCGGCGGAGAAGACGGAGGCCAGAAGCACTGACGGCTGGGCCCGCGTCCGGCCGGATTACCATTGTACCCTTGGGGGGGTAGGCCTATATAAACCCCCCAGGGCACCCATGCAACGAGTTGGAATCCATTAGCTCTAGACCAGATCATATAGGAGGGAGAGAGCTAGCCTTTCCCTCTCCTACCTCTAGGAAACAGCTCAAGGAGCAATCGTGTAAACACTTTGCCATAGTGATCATGCGGAGACCCCGCAGAGCAGCAGTAGGGGTGTTATCTCCCCAGAGAGCCCTGAAGCTGGGTAAGATTCGTCGGCGTGCATGTCGACGCCTCATCCCGTTTCCAGGCACCGGCGACGTTCTACTCGCCCCCACCATGATAAGCCATCCTTTGGCATATGTCGCACCCAACCCCCGACATTTGGCGCCCACCGTGGGGCCTGGTGGACCGCCGTCCGAAGACTTGTTCTGGACGGGAACCCTTTTCCTCCCTGGCGAGCGCAGCCAGCCAGGCACGCCAGACGGAGTTTGCGCCGACGCACTGCACGGCGTTGAGATCGCCTGCGCAGCTAGCTGCCTCGCCGAACTTGTCGGCGAGGTTCGCCTCTCCGACGAACCTGCATCCAACGCGGGCACGGGCAGCTCGGAGAGCCTCCTCGCGGGCCTCCTCGATCAACTCCACGTTCCCGGCGAGCCTGCCGTGGACTTGGAGTCTATAGGCTCCACCGACCCGATGCTGGTCGACTCCGACACCGCGTCGCTCGACGCGTTCCCCACTAATGTGGTGGTCTATGACGAACCTCTCCCTCGCGCGGAGAGCGACGGAAGCACCGTCACCGAGGTGCTCGTCATCAGTCATGACGAGCTCCCCGGCGGAGGAGCGCATGATCCGCTCGACGCGGCACTACAAGACCAGACTTCGCCCATTTCGGAAGACACTGACGCGGAGACGTTGTAGGCGCGCCGCCTTCAGCTCATCGAAGGCGCGAAGAAGCTGGCCAGCATGAGACGCTTGTCGGAAGCCTACCAGCGAGAGATGGATCACGCTGTTGGCGGCTTGCCGGCCCCAGCGGGGCCCAACCGCCTTGGCGCGATCCAGTAGCGCGGCGTAGCCATCCTGACTTGTTCGGGGCAAGCCGCCCCATGTACGCTACACCAGCGGAGAACATCCGAGCCGCCCAGGCGGCGGCGGACGAGCTGGACAATTTCGAGGGCGAAGAACGCCGCCTGATGATGGAGCGAGTCCAGCGGCTCCTCGACGCGGCTGCCGCGCAGAACGAGGCCGGCTGCCACACGGAGGCGCCGCAGCGACAAAACGACGACCTGCGCCGAGATCAACGCGCGACGTCTCGGACGCCGACTGGCGGTGCCCGAGGAAGAAGAGACAAGGATCCGGCTGTCAGCCACAGTCAGACTCACATTACCATAGAGCGCGACCGAGACGGCCGCCCGAGAGAAGTGGAACGATGGGACGACTGTCTGCCTCCTCCTCCTCGCAAAGAGAGGCGAGTCGCCCCGCTGCCTATTGACCATCCGACTCTCGGCGACTGCCTTGGCCGCCGAGAGGGAGTCAGAGAAAATGACGCCCGCCACCGGATCGACCGACTTCACTGATCCCTGGCGCTGGAAGAAGAAGATGAGTTGGGTCCGCCTTGTTTCGGGCCCCGCATTCGAGACGAGCCCTTTCCCAAAGGGTTCACGCTCCCAAGGGACACGCCCAAATATACCGGCTCCGTGAAGCTGGAAGACTGGCTAGTCGACTACTCTACGGCTGTCAGCATAGAGAACGACAACAAGCGTGTCGCCGTAAAGTACGTTCCGTTCATGCTCCAGGGCACGGCGCAGACATGGCTGAACAGCCTGAAGCTCCACAGCATCAATAGCTGGGTCGACTTCACCGAAGCATTCGTCCGCAACTTCATCAGCACGTACAAGCGTCCTCCCAAGCCTCGTCAGCTCTCCTTGTGCATGCAAGGTCCCGACGAGTCAACTCGCGACTACCTCACGCATTGGGCTGAGCTTCGGAACTCCTGCGAGGGCATGCACGAGGTGCAGGCTATCGAGTACTTCACCTCCGGGTGCAGAGAAGGCACCCTCCTCAAGCACAAGCTCCTCTGCGACGAGCCAGAAACCCTCGACGAGCTGCTGATCATAGCAGACAAGTACGCCACGGCCGACTCCTCCATGAAGGCGGAGATTCAAGTCAGAGCAACTGGCAAAGTGGCAAAGTGGCCCCTCAAGCTCCAAGAACTCCGGCGGGAGACACCAGTCGGCGGCAACAGCAGAGCGATCACAAGCGCAAAGCCCCGCAGCCGGCTTCGAGCAGCCGGCAGGTCGCGACAGTTGACGCCCCGCAGCTGGATGGGCAGCCTCTGCCGAAGCGACATAAAGGCGGCAAGCCCAACTGGTTGCCGACCTTCTCCTACGAGCAGACTCTGGATGGACCTTGCAAGTTCCATAGCGGCGCAAAGCCGTTGAATCACACCACCCGGAAGTGCCACTGGCTCACCAGGATCGCCAAGGGAGACGGCCTCCTACCTCCCCCGCCTGCTGGGCAGCCGCCTCCGCCTCCGCCCCAGCAGCCGGCTGTCAGGCCAGTCGACGCAGTACAAGACGAATACCCTGAAGAACACAGAGCCTACGTGGTGTTTACCAGTATGGCTGATGATCAACGCAGCAAGCGGCTGCAGCGACAAGAGGTGAATGCAGTAGCATCAGAGATGCCAGAGTTCATGCACTGGTTTGAGAAGCCAATCAGCTGGAGTAGGGCTGACCACCCAGAGGTGATGCCAAGTCCGGGCTCCTATGCCTTGGTCTTGGATGCCACCTTTGCTACGGATAGACGAGCCGTGCGTTTCTCGCGAGTTCTGATAGACGGAGGCAGCAACATCAACATCCTGTACAAAGACACCATGGAGAAGTTAGGAATCAAGCAAAGACAGCTTCAGAACAGCCGGAGTGTGTTCCACGGCATTGTTCCTGGGCTTTCCTGCTCACCAATCGGCAAGATCCTGATGGACGTCCTCTTTGCAGACAAAGATCATTTCCGCTGAGAGTCAGTTTGGTTTGAGGTGCTGGACCTCAAGAGCCCATACCATGCACTACTTGGCCGACCCGCCTTGGCCAAGTTCATGGCGGTCCCCCACTACGCCTACCTCAAAATGAAGATGCCCAGCTCTAGGGGGATTCTGACTGTAGCCGGCGACTACCGGAAGTCGTCTGCCTGTGCGGCTGAGAGTAGTCGGCAAGCTGAGTCCCTGGTGATCGCAGCCGAGAAGCGGCTCCTTGAGCGAGTTGTGGCGATGGCCAGCAAGCAGCCAGAGGTATCGCCCAACCCAAAGGAGTCGGAGGCTGAGGGTTCTTTCAAACCGGCCAAAGAGACAAAGAAGATACCCTTGGATCCAGAGCACCCGGAGAGGTACGCTGTCGTAGGCACAAACCTCGACAGCAAATAGGAAGGCGAGCTCGTCGATTTCCTCCGTGAGAATCGGGACATCTTCGCATGGTCCCCCAAAGACATGCCAGGTGTACCGACGGAATTCGCCGAGCACAAGTTACATGTCCGATCTGATCAAAGCCGGTCAGGCAGCCCCTGCGCCACCTATCAGAAGAGAAGAGAAGAGTTGTCGGAGAAGAGATAGCCCGACTCCTAGCAGCCGGCTTCATTATGGAAGTGTTCTTTCCAGAATGGCTAGCAAATCCGGTCCTGGTACTGAAGAAGAACAAGCTGTGGCGAATGTGTATTGACTATACGAGCCTCAACAAGGCCTGCCCCAAGGACCCGTTTGCTCTACCAAGAATTGATCAGGTGATAGACTCCACAGCCGGATGCGAGCTATTGAGTTTTTTGGATGCATACTCAGGATATCACCAGATCAAGCTGAATCCGACTAACAGACTGAAGACCGCCTTCATCACGCTGTTTGGAGCCTTCTGCTACCTCACCATGATGTTCGGCTTGAGGAATGCCGGTGCCACCTTTCAGCGTTGCATGTAGAAGGGTCTCCTCAAGCAGCTCGGCAGGAACACCCACGTCTACGTGGATGACGTGGTGGTGAAGACGGAAAAGCATGGAACACTGCTGGGAGACCTCAAGGAGACCTTTGAGAACCTGCGCCGATTCCAGATCAAGCTCAACCCCGAGAAGTGTGTCTTCGGAGTACCAGCCGGCCAGCTCCTTGGCTTCCTGGTCTCTGAACGCGGCATAGAATGCAACCCTGTAAAGATCAAGGCCATTGAGAGAATGGAGGTACCAGCCGACTGCTGGATGTGCAAAAATTCACTAGCTGCTTGGCGTCCATCAGCCGATTCATCAGTCGGCTGGGCGAGAAAGCTCTCCCCTTATACCAACTCATGAAGAAGACCACTTTTTTCGAGTGGAACCACAAGGCGGACGAAGCTTTTCTCCAGTTGAAAAAGATGCTGACTACTCCACCCGTTCTGGCGGCTCCGACTCCTAAGGAACCTATGCTCCTGCACATCGCCGCCACCAGCCGGGTAGTCAGCATGGTCATTGTAGTGGAACGCAAGGAGGAAGGCAAGGCGCTACCTGTCCAGAGACCAGTATATTACCTGAGCGAAGTACTATCGACCTCCAAGCAGAACTACCCCCACTACCAGAAGATGTGCTATGGCGTACACTTTACCGCCAAGAAATTGAAGCCTTACTTTCAAGAGCATCCAATCACTATGGTCTGCACGGCCCCACTTGCTAAGATCATCGGAAGCCGAGATGCTTCTGGCCGAGTGGCCAAGTGGGCCATAGAGCTGGCTCCTTATACCATCCACTACCAGCCCCGCACCGCCATCAAGTCACAAGCACTGGCCGACTTTCTCATCAACTGGGCCGAGACCCAGTACCTGCCTCCAGCGCCCGACTCCACCCGTTGGCGGATGCATTTCGACGGCTCCAAGATGCGCACCGGCTTGGGAGCCGGCGTCGTCCTCACTTCCCCTAAAGGCGACAAGCTCAAATACGCACTGCAAATCCATTTTGCCGCCTCCAACAACATCGCCGAGTACGAGGCGCTCATTCACGGGCTCCGGCTTGCCAAAGAACTTGGCATTCGCCAGATCTTGTGTTATGGCGACTCAGACTTAGTGGTCCAACAATCATCTGGCGACTAGGACGCCAAAGGTGCAACATGGCGAGTTACCGTTTCCTCGTGCAGCAACTCAGCGGGTATTTCGAGGGGTGCGTTCCTCCATGTGCCAAGAAACGACAACGACCAAGCAGACGCCTTGGCACGAATCGGCTCTACCCGCCAAGAAATACCATCCGGCGTCGCCCTTCAACGCCTCCTCAAGCCGTCTGTCAAGTCTTCACCAGAATCAGACTCCATCTTTGTGCCGGCTCCTCCTGAAGAAGTCGGATACGACTCCAGAGCCCCGGCAGACGGTACGGGGATTTTGGCAGATGGCTCCAAAGCCGGCACAGTCAAGGCCGGCCCAGGGATTGCAGTACCCGGCCCGGGGACTACGGCGGCGGACTCGAAGACTCTAGAACTCGGCCCAAGAACCGCACCAGTCGGCCTGGGGACTTCATTAACCCAGCAAGCGGTTGTTGATTCCAACCCACCGCCTCCCAGTCCAACCGCCCTCATCCAAGTCGCAGTTCTGGCAGTCGAAGAAATAGCAGCACCCTCATGGGCCCAGCCCATCCTCAAATTCCTGGTGAGCAAAGAGCTGCCGACTGATGAGACCTCAGCTCGGCAAGTACAATGCCGAGCGGCAGCCTACACCATGGTCAACAGAGAGATGGTCAGGCGCAGCGTCACTGGTGTCTACCAGCGCTGCGTAGAGCCAGAGCAAGGCCAAGCAATTCTCAAAGACATCCATCAAGGCGAGTGCGGCCACCATGCGGCTTCAAGAGCACTCGTCGCCAAAGCCTTTCGACACGGTTTCTTCTGGCCGACTGCCTTAGAAGAGGCCAAGGAATTGGCAAAAATGCAAAGGGTGCCAGAAGTTCAGCTCCAAGCCGCACCAGCCGGCTTCTGCACTCAAGACCATCCCCATTGCCTGGCCTTTGGCAGTTTGGGGTCTAGACATGGTGGGACCATTCAAGACAGCACAAGGTGGCTTTACTCCGTTACTTGTCGCAGTGGACAAGTTCACCAAGTGGATAGAAGCGAAGCCAATCAAGAAACTGAACGGTCCGACTGCCATGACTTTCATCTCCGATATCACAATTCGGTACGACATACCACACAACATCATCACCGCCAACGGCACAAATTTTTCCAAAGGCGCCTTCGCCGTTTTTGCGCAACACAGGGCATCCGATTGGACCTAGCATCCATCGCCCATCCACGGTCAAACGGCCAGGTGGAGCGAGCAACCAGCTCATCCTGTCCGGCATCAAGCCCCGGCTGATCAAGCCTCTGGAGCGCTCGGCCGGCTGCTGGCTCGACGAGCTACAAGCCGTCCTCTGGAGTCTATGCATGACTCCAAACAAGTCAACTGGCTTCACGCCTTTCTTCCTCGTCTATGGTGCCGAAGCCGTCATCCCAACGGACATAGAGTTTAACTCCCCACGAGTCACCATGTACACCGAGGAGGAAGCAGAAGAAGCACGTCAAGACGGCGTCAATCTGCTGGAAGAGGGCCGGCTGTTGGCACTCTGCCGGTCCAGCATCTACCAGCAGAGCCTGCGCCGATACCACAACAGGAAGGTCAAGCCAAGATCTTTCCAATAAGGCGACCTTGTGCTCCAGCTGATCCAGCGAATAGCCGGCCAGCACAAGCTTCATCATCAACAAAGTGCTGGGCAACGACTCCTACTAACTGATTGATGCTCAGAAGCCACGAGCACGCAAGAGGGACAACTCCGGCAAGGAGACAGAGTGGCCATGGAATGCAAAACTCCTCCGAAGATTTTACAGTTGATGCAGTATGTACCACGCTACCTTTTGTATTAAAGTACCAAGACTTCGGGCCCCCCCCGAGACGAGCTCGGGGACTGCCCTCTTTTGTCTGTATGATAAAAATTATGCCTATAAGTATGTTACTCTTTGTTATGCCGCTTGGCACCGGGCTCGACAAGTCAGCTCGAGGACTTGCCGCCTTGCACTATGAAATGCTTCCTACAGCCGGAAAAATAGTGTGTAACGCCTAAACCGTCTCCTGTCAGAAGCCGCAGCTCGCACAGCGAATGTACCGTGGGCAGGAGTAAGGTAGAATGGGCGTTCGCATGAAAAATGGCTAAGGACTCAAAGCATAAAACATAGCTCAAGACGGCTTCCAGCCTTTTTTCGCAAACCGACTGTTGAATAGTCGGATTGCCGCCTTCTATTCAACTTGCTCAAAAAACTCTCAAAAACGGCTAAGTACTTGCCTTCCCAAAGTAGCCAAGCATTTGATCCAACGGCAGTCCGCAGAGTGGCTGTTCGATTGGCAAGGCAGGCAACTAAGGGAAAGCGGAAAAGGAAAAAAGCCAAAAGAGCAATGAGCAAGAAAAGATAGAATTCGGATAAATATTTACATAACTTAGGCCCTCGGCCGAATCTTCGAGCAGAAGTTCAAAATACACCCCGCGGGTGGAATTGTGCAAATTAACAAGTTCTTCAAAGACTACTAAAGCAGATAAAATAAAGATAAGGCGGCAACTTAGGAAGCAGCAGACGGATTCGGAGGGTTGGAGGAGGCGGCTGCGTCAGGCGTTGGGGCGGTCGGCTCGGACGCACGCGGCTCGTTGCTGGAGGCGCGGTCGAGCTGAGGCTGGCCGTCCATTCCGTCTTCTGGCGCTTCCGTCTCGCCTCCACCGAGTCCTTGCCATCTTCAGACCGCTCGGGGATGAAGATGCTGGTGTCGGTGTACTCAACGATCGTCGTGGCATGCTTGACGAGGGCGTCTTCCGCGGCTGCCAGCTCCGGCTGGGCCTCTGACCGGAGGGTGGCCAGCCGGTCTAGATCCAGCCCCGGATACCACGCCTTGACGAACTTCAAGGCCTGGCGCACTCCAGCTCGGGCCGAGGAACCCTTCCAGGCCTCAAGACGACCAGCCGTGACCTCTAGCCAGTCGGCAGTCAGGCTAGGGGTGCGCGGAGCCTGCATGTCTGGCCATAGGGCGGTAATCGCCTAGGCGCCGACATGTTGAAGCCGGCGCAGCATCCGGTGAGTCAGCCAAAGGCGAGCCTCGATGCTCAGGATATGCTCATCAAGGGTTCGGGGGGCGTCGGCAGCGATCTCTGCACCTTCCGCTCTCCGACCATCACGGTCAGCCTCAATGGCTTGGATGGTGGCCTGCGAGTGCCCAGGGAAGAAGTCTGCCAAGACGAAAGAAACGAAGAGGCAAGTCAAAAACCAGGAGTTGGCACGACTTATAATCGGCAGCTTGAAGAAAGAAAGTAAAGAAACTCACCATCAACGATGTCTTCAATCTCATGGAAGCCGGAGGCCAGCATCGCCTCCTTGTCAGTCCAGGAGGAGCGCTCGCTCGCGAACTCGGCCAGGAGGGCGGTTTCCGCCTACTCCGCCTCCTTCTGCCTCTTCGCAAGCAGCCCCCTCTGCTCTGCCAATTGAGTGGCCAGCAGATCGCGCTCTGTGGCGAGCTTGCTGCACTCCTCCCCCTTGGCGCGCAACGCGGAGTCGGCGTCGCTCAGCTGCTGTTGAAGAATAGCATTGGCTTCTGAAGAGAAGGAAGAAAGAAGGCGTTAAGTCATCAATAAAGAAGGTTGCCGGGGAGATCCGGCCCGACTGCTCAGCAGTTGGCCCGAATCTCGGGGACTACAGCCCGTGGGTGCGCCAGCGCGCCCCCGCAAAGAAGAAAAAAGGACTTACTCTGGCTCTCCGACAAGTCGGCGGTCCGCTTGCCCAGCTCTTCAACGTTACGGTTGAGGGCAGTAACGCGGAGGTCGTGGTAGTCCTGCGACAAGTGTTTCAGACAAAAGTTAGTACCCGGAGCACACCAATTGGAGTTCCGGGATGCCTGCTCAGCAGTCGGCCCGAAACTCGGGGACTACACCCAGTGGGTGCGCTGGCGCGACCCCACAGAGAGGAACAAGAAAACAAGGACCAAAGCAAAAACATACCCGGACGGCTGCTCGCGATGCCAGGTATGCCTTGGTGCAGTTCTGGAGGGCGCCGCCCTCAGCTCGAAGCTTCGCCTGGATGTCCAGAAGCGCCTGGTTAAGCGTCCCTATGCCGCCTCCTCGCACCCACCCAATGGGCGCGGCGCTCGACGCTTCGGTGTCTGGGATCGCCGAGCTGGCGGTGCCGGCCTCCAGGGGGCGGGGTGCCGAAGTCGCCTTCTCAAGACGGCGGCGCATTGGCGAGCCGACTTGAAGGAGTAGCCTCGCCACTGCCTCATCTTCAGTCAGCGACACCGGAGGGTCCGCTGGCTGTTTGCCCTGCGTGCTCCCAGACGGTGGCGGAGGCGGTGGCAGAACGATCACGTCCGGCGTAGAGGAGTTGCCGCCTTCGCTCTCCATGACGGGGTTCTCGCCGCCGGCTCCCCCAGTCTGCCCCGTGAACTCCGGAGGTGGCGGCACAGAGTTCAGCGGGGGGACGAACACCGCCGATTGGCTGCGCGTGGCCTCCTCAGCCTGCCGCTTCGTCGCGGCGACGGCTTTGGCCTCCACCAGTTTCTTCTTGGCGGAAGCCTCCGCCTTATCGGCCTCCGCCTTCTCCAAGCGGGCGGCCTCTTCCTCATTGCGCTTCTCCTGCTCATTCCGCTCCGTCGCCTCCCGGAGGTCAGCAGCGGGGTCAATCCGCCGAGTGGTGGCGGACGTCTCCGCTGACCCCATGACGGAGGCGGTGGCAACCCTCTCAAGAGTGAGGGGAGCCCTGAAGCAAGGGAAGCAAGTAAAAGACTCAGACAAAGCCACAAAGAAAGAATAAAGCATGGAGACAGAATACTCACGAGGAGACCAGTGGCGGCTTCTTCATTTCCTTACGGAAGCAGATGGCCTTCGCAGCCGCTTCGTCCCGCCGGGTCGCCGCAGCCGAACCCTTGGGCTTCTTCGGCCGACTGCCGAACATGGTCGGCATGGCCCTACGCTTCTTCCCGCCGCCTGGAGCACCCGGTGCGGCAGAAGAGCCCGCGCCAGGCTGGCTGGCTCCTGGCCATTGGCGGGGAGCGACTTCTCCCTCGGCCTCGTCGTCAGGCCAGTCGGCAAAAGTGGTCGAAGGCCTGGAGCCGCCTGCTGCTCCTCCTCCTCCCTCCACGTCATCTTCCAAAGCCGCCGCTCCTAGTATCAGGGTCGTCGATGTCGCTCTCTGCCCGGTCGGCAAGGAACTCACAGGCTGGCCCCGACGTGCCGGCTGGTGGACGGAGGAGGGGATTCTGACCAAGGCCGACTGGTCAGGTCGCACAAAACAGACTTGGCAAGAAAGAAGACAATCCAAAGAAAGAAAAGGCAACTCACTACGGGCGGGGGGTTGGCGCGGGAGTACGGCTCCTTGCCGAACCGCCAATCCTCGAGGAGCTTGTTGTCCGAGAGGTAGTTCACCATGTAGGCCACCTCCTCATGAGGCATGTCCTTGGTGCACATCCGACTCGGGTCACGGTGCCCGCTCATTTGGCATATCATGTGGGGGCGACCTTGGAGCGGGAGAACTCGGCGCGCCACGAAGGCGACCAGCAGGTCTGGACCAGTCAAGCCCTCCGACTGCGTCAGCACTCGGAGTCACGTGACGGCGTCGGCTCCCGCAGGCATCAGCGAGTTGGCCCGGTACGACCAATTGGGCAGTCTCCCAGCCGGCGGGCCAGCTTCGAAAGCCGGCAGGTTGACCCAGTCGCCCCTCGCGGAGACGCTCCTGACGTAGAAGTACGAGCGCTGCCACATCTTCACCGACTTTATCAGCGAGATGGCGGGGAAGGGGTTGTCAGCCCCCGACCTTCGCACGGCGATGAAAGTGCCGCATTGAGCCGGCACGCCTACAACCTGGGTGCCGAGCTTGGAGAAGAAGAACTCCCCCAAAGCTCGAGGGTGGGGAGGACTCTGAGGAAGCCTTCGCACAAGGCCACGAAGGCAGACAGCAGCACCACCGTGTTGGGCGTGAGGTGGTGCGGTTGGAGGCCGTAGAACTCCAGAAAAGAGCGGAAGAAGCTGCTCGCTGGCAGCCCCAACCCGCGCAGGCAGAGCGAGCGGAAGATGACCCGCTCGCCCTCCTGCGGCGCGGGGGAAATCTCCCCCCTCGGCGCAAGACGCACCCACACATAATCTTCGCCGGGGAGCCGACGAGTCTTGCGGAGGAACGCGATGTGGTCGTCGTGAACTTCTGAGCCGTCCCAGGTGCCGGAGCGCACCGGGGGAGGCGCGGCGGCAGAAGAAGAACTCATCGCGAGCTGATCACCGCGGCGTTCGTCGAAGCTTGGGCGCGCGGCGGAGCGAACAAGAAGAAGAAGGAGAAGAGCAAGGAGTAGTGACAAGGAGGGGCGCGTGTGCTCTGCCGCGCCCCCCTCTTTCCCCTACTTATAGCCTCATGGGCTGCGAAGCCGAGGGGGCGGTCATGGGATTTACTGCGCCCATGACCCCACGACCCCCACGTTTCCATGACAAAGTTACTGCGCGCAGTAACTTCACAAGAATCCCAACCGTCCGCTCGGGCCACAGCGGATCCGCTCGAGTGCCGAGGCACGGTAATGGCGCCCCCCTACGGGCCTGTCCCATCACGCACGTAGGCTGGCAGACTGGCCCGGCCACGCGTTGCCACATGACAGGCCCGGAATAGGCGGCAGCCTGGAAGCTTAGCCAGCACGCTTCTTGGATCCCTCCATGACGTTTGAAATACTGTGCAAGCCAGAGTTGGGCGGGTCCGACTCCTTCTAGTCGGCCCGGCGGGAGTCAAGCAAGAACCATGTGTCGAGCACCCGGAAAGAGAAACTGCTGAGGCTTCTCGGCCGATCGTCCGTGGCGCCTCACCAGCTTCGGGGACTACTGTCAGAGTAATGGGCCACGGGTAGGCCAACCCGAGCCCTAGAACCTTTCAAGACATCGGGGCAGGCTGCTCCCCTGAAGACCCCAGGACGAAGAGCCGCCTTCTGAGAAGTCGGCGGCAAGACGGCCGACTACCCACTCGCGGCTGAGTCCCAGAGACGGCTTCAGGATAAGCCGACTCTTGACTGGCGACTTCTAGAGAAGCCGGCTTCGGGGAGTCGGCCCGCGACTCCAACGAACCCCATGACCTCATCAGGAGGGACATGACCGGTGAGTGGCTACAGTAAAGCCCGCTCCCACCCCTCACCAAGGGCTGGCATGGCCACAGCACGCCGTACCCGGGGAGATCTCCATGCGGCGTGGCACTGTTGCCGTGCCGGCCCTGACATCAGCGCCGAAGGACCGAATCCTGCACCCATGACGGCTTGTCTGTACGACCCTGGGGCGGCGGGTCCCACCAGTCAGTGGGACCCCAGGAGACGGCAAGTGCACCACCAGTCGGCCCCCGGAGTCGGCCAGACCCTTCCCCGGGGCCCACGCGCCATTAATCAGATGTGATGGAGAGTGGCAATAGTGATCGCCCGCCAAGCGGCGGGGCTGTTGCCACGACTCCATGATCAAGCCCGCGTCATCAGAAGCACAACTACAGTAATCTGTAGCCGGCAAGACCCGCCCGCGGCGGACGTAGCCTGTCGGCTCCGTACCTGGCCAGTCGGCGGGGCCCACCAGTCAGCGGGGCCCACCAGTCGGCGGAGAAGACGGAGGCTAGAGGCACTGACGGCTGGGCCCGCGTCCGGCCGGATTACCATTGTACCCCTGGGGGGTAGGCCTATATAAACCCCCCAGGGCACCCATGCAACGGGTTGGAATCCATTAGCTCTAGACCAGATCATATAGGATGGAGAGAGCTAGCCTTGCCCTCTCCTACCTCTAGAAAACAGCTCAAGAATTAATCGTGTAAACACTTTGCCATAGTGATCATGCGGAGACCCCGCAGAGCAGCAGTAAGGGTGTTATCTCCCCGGAGAGCCTTGAAGCTGGGTAAGATTCGCCAGTGTGCATGTCTATGCCTCATCCCATTTCCAGGCACCGGCGACGTTCTACTCGCCCCCTCCATGATAAGCCATCCTTTGGCATATGTCGCACCCAACCCCCGACAAAGATGCCAGGGAGCAAGGGCGTCCTCACCATCCAAGGGGATGCTAAAGAGGCCATGATGGCGCTCAGGCTCGCCTTCAAGACCGCGGCAGCAGCGCAGCCAGCCGGCGCCGGTGCGCCGGAGGCCAAGGAGGCCGTGCCCACCAAGAAAAAGCAGCTATTCACCCAAGACAAGGCAGATACCAAGCAGGTGCCGGTCAATGAGGATGGGTCTTTAGGAGCCACCTTCACCATAGGAACCGGCCTTAACCCGCGGCAGGAAGAAGCTTTGGTGAGGTTTCTGCGCGCGAACAAGGAGATATTTGCGTGGGAGCCCGATCAACTGGTAGGGGTCCCGAGAGAGGTAATCCAGCATCATCTGAAGGTGTGACCCAACGTACGCCCCGTGAAGCAGCGAGAAAGACGGCAGTCCACTAAGAAGAAGGCCTTCATCGTCCAGGAGACACACAAGCTGGAGGCAGCGGGTACAATCCGGGAAGTTCGATACCCCGAATGGCTGGCGAACCCCGTTGTAGTGCTGAAGAAAGGCGGGAAGGAATGGATGTCCGTCGACTTCACCAACCTCAACAAAGCCTTCCCCCAAGACCCGTTCCCCCTTCCGCACATCGATCAAATCGTCCACTCCACCGCTGAGTGCGACCTGCTGTGTTTCTTGGATGCGTTCTCTGGATACCATCAGATCAAGATGGCGGTGGAGGATATGGAGAAGACGACCTTCTTGACACCATGTGGGGTGTACTGCTACACCTGCATGCCTTTCGGCCTTCGCAACGCGGGCGCAACCTTTTAGTGGCTGATGCACATCGCCTTGGGGTGGCAACTCGGCAGGAACACAGAGGCCTACATTAATGACATAGTGGTTAAATCTCGCAAGGCAGGGACGTTGAATCAAGACTTGGAGGAGACCTTCGAGAGCTTGTGCCAAGTGAACTTGAGGCTTAACCCAGAAAAGTGTGTGTTTGGCGTCCCGTCCGGCAAGTTGCTAGGGTTTCTCGTATCCCACAGAGGGATCGAGGCAAACCCGGAAAAGATCAAGGCCATCGAAGACATGAGCACACCACAGACCCTCAAGGAGATGCAAAAACTGGCAGGACGGGTGACCGCGTTAGGGCATTTCATCTCTAAGCTAGGCGAGCGTGCCTTGCCCTTCTTTAAGCTCAGGAAGAAGAAAGGCCCCTTTGAGTGGACCCCAGAGGCCGACCAGGCTTTCCAAGACCTCAAGAAATACCTCACCAGCCCCCCGGTGATGGTGGCATTGGTGGCGGTTCAGTAAGAGCATCAAGATAAGGGTAGACCTGATACAGCACCCGGCCGGAGAGGTGCAGCGAATCCATCAGCGGCGGAAGACCTAGCTCAGCAGAGCAACATCACGAAGGCTCCCGAGGGCGGTCAGGTCTCAGGAGACCAATCGCCTCAGGACATGCCGAAATCCACATGGGACCCGAGACTCAATGGTGTACCGGCCCTCGTCGAGCACCCAGTGTACTTCGTCAGCACTGTACTGCGGGATGCGAGGGTGCGCTACCCCATGCCGCAGAAGCTCCTGCTCGCACTTTTGGTGGCCTCGCGCAAGCTGCGGCACTACTTCCAAGGGCACCCCATCAAGGTCGTCTCGTCTTACCCGTTGGAGAGGATACTCAGGAGCCCGAACTCAGCCGAAAGGGTCGCTGAATGGAACATCGAGCTGCAAGCATTTCAGCTGGAGTTTAGCACCACTAGGGTCATCAAGGGAGCCGCACTTGTCGATTTTGTGGCAAAATGGACAGATACCCCGGCTCTTGAGGAAGGAGAAGACCATTCCACTTCCCAAGGAAGCGAGGCGCCAGACGGCTGGGTCATGTATTTTGATGGCGCCTTTGCACACCAGGGCGCGGGGGCTGGAGCAGTGCTCATCTCGCCCACTCAGGACAAGCTTTGCCACGCCGTGCAACTCTGCTTTCAGCACGGTGAGAAGGTCTCTAACAATATCGCAGAATACAAGGGCCTCATAGCCGGCCTGAAGGCTGCAGCGGCTATGGGGGTAAGATGCCTTACCGTCAAGGGTGACTCGCAACTCCTCATCAACTTCTCCAACAAAGTGTACGAGCCAAAGGACGAGCACATGGAGGCGTACCTTGCTGAGGTGCGCAAAATGGAAAAGCAGTTGGTAGGCTTGGAGCTGCAGCACGTGCCCCGGGGCACCAACAAGGAAGCCGACGACATCGCCAAGAGAGCATCCAAGCGGAAACCGCAGGAGCCCGGCGTCTTCGAAGAGCGGCTCTTCAAGCCATCAGCTACGCCGCCTCTTTCAAGCATGACTTAGCCTCGGGAGGAGCTCCCTCAGCCCCCGGCCTCGGGAGCCCATGATTGCAGCCCAACCTCAGGAGTTCGGCTGCTCTTGGTGCTCGAGCCCAGGAGGAGTGCTGGACTAAGGAGTTTAGGGAGTACCTGATGCACGGGACACTACCGGAGAAAGAAGAGGACGCGGAGCGCGTGTCCCGACAGGCCACGGCATACTGCATTCAAGACGAGGACTTGTACAGGAAACGTCCGAACGACGTCACGCTGCGCTGCATCTCTAGTGATCAAGGGAGGGAGCTGCTGACTGACATACACGTCGGAGACTGTGGGCATCACTCGTCATCACGGACCCTCATCGGCAAGGCCTTCCACAGTGGATTCTATTGGCCTATGGCACTTAATGATGCAGCCGAGCTGGTGAAGTCCTGCGAAGCTTGCCAATTCCACGCCAAGCAAATCCATCAGCCTGCTCAGGGCCTCCAAACCATCCCGCTCACGTGTCGCTCGCGGACTGGGGGCTGGACATCCTAGGCCTGTTCCCGCGAGCGCCAGGGGGCTACCGCTCTCTCTACGTCGCCGTCGATAAGTTCACTAAGTGGGCAGAGGTGGAAGCCGTCCGAGCCATTCTAGTCGGCTCTTCCATTAAGTTCATCAAGGGCCTCGTCAGCCGATTCGGGGTCCCCAACGGCATCATCACAGATAACGGCTCGCAGTTCACTAGTAACCTCTTTAAAACCCACTATGCTAACCTTTGGACGCAGATCTGCTACGCTTCAGTAGCCCACCCCAGGAGCAATGGTGAGGCCGAGCGCGCCAACGCTGAGGTCCTGAGGGGCCTCAAGACCATGACCTTCAAGAAGAAGCTGGAGGCCTGCGGCAGGGGCTGGCACGATGAGCTCCAGTCTGTGCTGTGGTCCATCCGCACCACCGCCACCAAGCCAACGGGCGAGACTCCGTTCTTCCTCGTCTATGGAGCTGAAGCAGTCCTCCCTCACGAGGTCAGGCATCGCTCCACACGGGTCCTGGCATTCTACAAAACACAGCAGGACGCCATGCAGGGGATGGATCTCGTGCTGGGGAAGGAACGATGTCGTGAAGCTGCATTAAGGGCGGCAAGGTACTAGCAAGCGCTGCGACGCTACCACTGCCGCAACATTCGCTCCAGGACGCTCGAGACGGGTGACTTGGTCCTGAGGAGGGTTCTCTCCAGGGAAGGATTGCACAAGCTCTCACGCATGTGGGAGGGCCCGTTCAGGGTCGTTCACATCGCCAGGCCTGGCACCGTGCGCTTAGAGACGCAAGAGGGGACGCCCATCCAAAATGCCTGGAACATTCAGCACCTCCGGAAGTTCTACCCATGAAGCAAGGCCCAGAGCTTAAGAAGCAAGACCCAGAGCCTAAGAAGCAAGGCCTAGGGCCTGAGAAGCAAGGCCCAGTGCCTATGACGCAAGGCCCGGTGCCTATGAAGAATCGCCGCCCGTGACACTCTCACGTAATAATGAGTTGGGGTTGTACACGCCCCGGAGTCTCAGGAGCGCCAGCCTCAGGCCCTGGGGCTCCCTCCCATGCCTAGTGGACATCACTTAGCTCCGCGCTGGTGAGAAGACTCGAAGACTAGATTAGGTGCCGGACGCAGCTTTTCATTTGCTTTCCGTAGTTGGCTTGCTTTCCCTTAATCGAGTTGGCCTTTGGTGTTCCTTGCTGATTCGGTTCCTTCGCCTTTTACCGCGTTTTTGGCTCTGGTTTACCCGTGATATCTCTCTCACATACCTCATGAGGGGGCTAGGCAGGTGCCCTCGCGAGCTTTTCCTTTTCTCTGCCTTCTCGCAAGTCACCCTCGTTCGAGCCTGGAAGCTGGCGCAACTCTCCTAAATCCACGCCCACAGGTACCGCGATGCAAAACGCCAAGTCAAGGTTTGAGCGAACAGCAAAATCCTCTAGCACACCCCCTAACAAATTCTTGCAGTTCCTGAGAAAACACAGATGTCTCATGAAGGAAGGAGCGTGCCAAACATGCCAGGTTAGGTTATCTCTGCGCAAAATAGCAGCATGGCATGGGAATTACACACACGTTGCATTAACCAAGAACCATAGTTCGATACACGCCCCTCTAGGCCCATACTGGTTTCATTTTCTGGTGCAGGGAAAGAAAGGAAAAAACCAAACAAGCGGCATTTCAGCAATCTGCGGGGGCAGGCCCTAGCGACGCCCAGGCCTAGCTAGACCCCTCCTCGCTCTTCATGGAGGCGCGGCGACGAGATGACCCGCTGCCTCCTTCGAAGAGAGCATGGCGGCGCGGCGGCTGATCGTAGCCACTGCTGTTGGAGCTGTCGCAGGAGGGAGAGCCGCCGTGGCTGGAAGAGATGCGGCCATCGCTGAGGGCAGGCTCACCCTCACCCTTGTCACGACCGTCGCCAAGGCCGAGCACCTCATCGTCGTCGTTCGTCTCGGGGCAGCACCCGGCGCGGCGGCCATTTTTCCTGAACACCTTCACGTAGAGGGTGGACCCACCGTCATACTTGAAGTGGAGCGTGCACCGCCTGCTCAGGCCGCGCGCGCGGGCGAACGTCTACCAGCCATGGGCCAGGGCTATGTTGCCCGCGACAGAAGTCTCGACCGCGACCCAGGAGGCGTTGCTGCAGCAACCGTGAGCCTGCAACCAGAGCCCCCTGGACCAGGGGCCAACAACTCATCGACAAAGAAGCGCGGAAGCTGGAGCCAGTTGCCGGCCGGGTTTTCCGACCAAACAACGAACTTCGGCAACGCCTCCGCCGAGTGGAAGCGCGTGTGCGGAGGCCTTGCCATTGTCGTGCACCTCCCCCGTCAACTGGACCACCATTGTTGGGACAGCCCCCTCCACGAACCGTGGCGCCACCTCGACGGTGGACCACGGCGGGGGTCACAGCGTGCTTGCGCGGGCGGCCGCGACCGCGCATGGGCACCGGGGAACCAGGGCCCTCGCGAGGGGCCTTTCCCTTCTCGGCGACAGAGAACTTCCTTTGAGGCGCCATCGGAGGCACTTCAAGCAATGGAGCAGGAAGGAGGAAGCAAGCAAGGAAGAGATGGACAATGGGGGCTCCGCCCCCCTCCCCATTTATAGCAAGAGAAGGCCGACCGGCGTCTCCCACGATCACAGGTAATGATGGTTTCCCTTGTATGTCGCAAGGACTTGTCAAGTCGTGCAGTCGCCGAAGCGCACAGCGTGGGGAAGCAGAGACGCCCACGTCCAATCAACCGCCATGCGTCAACCGAGGCCGCAGGCTTTGGGGGCCCGCGGCGCTTCGAGCTTGACCCTTGGCTTCGCCGCGAAGCCAAGCCCGTGCGCACCTTGGGCCCGGGGGCTACTGTTGGCGTTCTGGGAACGGGGGTCCCCAGACTTGCCTTCCTGCGGCCCGCAGCGTGGCTGAGCCAGCAGGCCGTACGGCCCATCTTCACCAACAAAGCACCCAAGACCCTTGCGAGGGTCCAAGCCTCGTGAGGTGGGTGACGCAAGAACTCCTCTGGAGAGGCCTAGCTAGGCAGGCTCACGAGGAGTGGAGACATCAAGGCGAGCCGAACCTCATGAGGCTCTCGTGACGTGAGCCGTGACGATCGACACTAGGCGGGCGCTAGGCGGGCGCCAGCACGCACAGTGTCCTTGTTTCCTCTTTGGTGCAAAGGGGGCAGGCGCAGCCGCGGAGTACCAAGGCTTCAGGAAAAGGTTGCCATTTCGGTGCAACAAGACCAAGACTATGGACTGCAAGACAGAGGTCACCATGGCCAGAGCAGCGTCACCACCAAAACTTTGTTCGGGCGAAGACTACTTTTGTCAGGATAGCTTGTACTAGCTGCCCCCTTCAAATTAGCCTGCCATTTTTGGCTCCCTTCCCGCTCGATATTTTGGAAGAGGGCCAGGGCCTCTATAAATAGGACTAGCCACCATAGTAGGGGCACGGACTCATCAGGCCCAAAGACACACACAAGTTCATACGCACAAGAACACCTTAACCTTAGGAGGCCGTTCTCCCCTTGTATTGTTCATCATCAGCCCAAGAGGCAATCCACCACCACACTGGAGTAGGGTATTACACCACAACGGTGGCCCGAACCAGTATAAACCCTGTGTCCTTCTATGTTGTGAGTTGATCAAGTTTGTCCGCAAGATTCTAGCGAGCTAGAGCATAGATAAGTTGCAGGGAAAGACTTTGCGCGCACCACAGTGTTCGAACCTTAAGGGTTTGTCGGGACCCCATACACCGACAAGGATGTATTGAGGAAATTCGGCATGCAAGATTGCAAAGGCGTCAAAAACCCTATGCCCACAAATGGCCATCTATCCACTAATGAAAATGGCATTGACTTTGATCAAAAGGTATAACGCTCCATGATTCGCTCTTTATTGTACTTATGTGCATCTAGGCCAGATATTACGCTTAGTGTTTGCATGTGTGTCCGTTTTCAATCGACACCGAAGGAACCACACCATAAGGCTGTGAAGCATATTCTTCGATATCTAGCTCACACTCCAACACATGGATTATGGTATCCCAAGGGCTCGGCTTTTGATCTCATTGGATTTTCAGATTCTGACTATGCTGGTGATCATGTGGACCGCATGTCAACATCAGGCACATGCCATTTCCTCGGATGATCCTTGGTCTGTTGGTCTTTGAAGAAAAAGAATCGCGTATCACTTTCTACTGCTGAAGCTGAGTACATTGCGGCTGGTTCGTGCTGTGCTCAATTTCTATGGATGAAGCAAACTCTCAAGGACTACGGCATCAATGTGAAGAATGTGCCACTCTATTGTGACAATGAGAGTGCTATCAAGATTGCTCATAACCCTGTTCAGCACTCGAAGGCAAAGCACATTCAGATTCGTCATCATTTTCTTTGTGATCATGTGTTGAAGGGAAATATCTCCATCGAGCATGTGAAGACCGAAGAACAGCTAGCCGATATCTTCACAAAGCCCTTGCATGAGAAGAGATTTAGCAAGTTGCGGTGAGAGCTAAATATCTTAGAATCTTCGAATGTCCTTTGAAAAGGACACACATCCTAACACTTATGCTAAATTGATGACTTAGATGTGCAACACACGAAGTAACGTTTTTCTTCAATCAATGAAGATTAACCCTCTAAGTGTGAATAAATTAATGAAGAATTTAATTCTCAGAGCCCTACGACAATTGTACGCGGTGTCTGAAATCAGCATTCTTATATGGTGGGTTACCCCACCAACAAAAGTTGAAAATCTTAAATTTGAGTTTTTCTTTAGTCTTGAAATTAATTAGTTGTTTTTTAACCTTGCAATGTCTTCACTCTCTCCATCGTTTTTCTTCATTGAATATATATTATATATGACTTTATGTCCTCTACAGCATTCACTTATAGCTATTTCTTCAAGTTGCATTTTCTTGCTAAGTGAATGTGATCGGACCCTTCCCCCTCTATGCCATACTCAACCCCGTCTGTTGACAAATTCTTCATGTGCGTTTTATTTGAAACTCGTTCAAAATCTTCACCGTGTCCTTGTCAGCTGAAGAATCTGCGAATGTAACTTTAAAATATTCTAATATGAATTTTCGGTTGTTGCCCCCTAAACCATGCCACATCCCATGATAACACTTATCTATTCACCCACAATCTCTCATGATCTCCAACTCTCTGTATGTGGGTGACACATGTCACAAGGATGAGAAAGGTTAGGGGCACGTTCGTCCATTTTCCTCAGGCGAGCAGTTTTTCACCGTGGCTATAAATACACCTTCCCTTCCTCAGTCAGTTTTTACTCCGCTCGACCTCACTCCCTCGGCCGAGGAAGAGCTACACTGCCTTGACCTCGTCGCCGTCGTACTCGCGCCGGCCGCAGATTTCTCCACTCCGCCACTGCCATAGCCGTCTTCCTCAGCCAAGTTAGGGCGTGGAAGATCTGAACCGATGAGCTTCAAATCTACTATTCTCAGTTCTTCGTGTTCTTCATCAAGGGTAATTAAAAGTTACTTTTACTGCCCTTATTGATTCCAGTGATTTCTTCAAAATCTTCAAAAGGTGTTTATTCTTCAACCTACACACTCTAAACACCTCACACAACATCTGTTCTTGATCTGTTTCCCTAAGCCATGTTTTTCTTCAAGATTCCTCAGTTGTGTAGATTTTCAATCTATACAACTCTGGAACCTAAGACAAAGAACGCTTAGTGAAATTCCTCAAGACACATCAGGCCCAATTCCTCAAACTTGTTCTTATTTCAAAAACTTCTGAGAACGCATATGACCTCTCCAAATTCTTCGCACCTATACTCTGTTCACAGGTACTCATGTCCGCTGCTGAATCACTAGGTTCTCATCAACTCAACTCATTTGCAGCGTTCCTTGAAGAAAAACTGCATATCTCTCCAGAGAACTCAATAGTTCAAAATCCTTAGCTGAAGATAATGGCAAACGGTAAGAAATCTCAGAAAGGAGGCAAAAGACTGGAAGTCAACACAACATTTGAGATACCCGAGGACATTTATGAAGACTATTGTACTCCTGATGAGGACAAATATGGCAAGGAGAACAAAAATCAGCGCAAGGTGCGCATACAAAGGATAGAGATGAGATGGGCATGGGAATGGAGGGAGTACATGTATGTTACTCCTAAGTACATGAAGAAATTCGCTCTTCACCCTCCTTGCCCAAGACCTCCACTAGCACCTGGCCAAGAAGCTGATCCCACTAGCCTCAAGCGCGGTGAGGACTATCCCGATGAATGGGCAAGGCGGCAAGCGAAGCTAGCCAAAATGGCTAAAGAAGCAGTGAGAAAATTCAATGAAGACTCTGCTGTTGCTTCTGCTACCACTGCTGAGGCCTCTGCTAGCAAGCCCAAGAAGGCCATGCCAAAGAAGCCTGCACATAAGCCCAGTGCTTCTTCTTCAATGCCCTCATAGCCAAGCTCCTCAGCAATGCCCTCACGGCCCAGTTCTTCAAAGGCATCACAGAAAATTCCTCAAGCTGCCCCAGTTCCTCAAGTTCCAAAGTCCTCAGCTCCTCCGGCAAAGTCCTCTGCACTTGTGCATCTTGCCTCGTGTCAAAGGACCACAAGAAAATCAATTTCCTCAGGAGCCTCAGGAAGTTCTCCAGCTCCTCCGCAAGCCTCAACAGGCCCCACTCTGCTAAAGACTAAGGCCACTACTAGACGAGGCACTAGACCAAGTCCTCATAAGAAGCATGTCGCCTTCCAAATACCGTCCAGCGATGACAAAGCTAATGGTGAGGAACTCGCCGAAATCATTAGAGACAGACGACAAAGGGCTGCTAGAGCCAAAGGCACTAATTTGCCATTGATGCTGGATCCATAGTTGATCCTCGATTTCATTGACCTCTGGCACAAGGATCCCAACACTCCTATGCCTGACTTTGACCTCACTCCTGGCCAAAGTCACATGCTGACCGCCTTCATTGGTGAAGAAAAGTGGAAATTTGAGAAGGCCAGGAAGTTGAAGAAAGCACAGTACAAGAAGGAGTGCTATCTGAAGAAAAACGTTGTCAAGATGACAACTGATGAACTTGTGGCTGTTCAATCTGAAATCAAAAACCTCAGTGATGAATTTGACACGTACCGTGTTGATTGGCTAGGAGCCAAAGTCAGATTCATCAAGTTGGCTGAAGGCTTCACCACCAATATTACAGCCCCAACGCAACATGAATCTCCTCAGGATGAAGCTTCTGCTTAGCCGACTAAAGAACATGCCAGCACCGCTGATGAAACTGCTAGTACCAGGGCTGATGACTCCATTCCAGCCGCTGATGACAATGCCAGGGCAACCACTAGTGTTGCACCTGAGGAACAAGCCAGGCCAGCTGAAGCATCCGTCGTTGCGCTTGAAGAAACTGATAATGCCAGGGCAACTGCATCAGTTGCACCTGACGTTACTGAACCAATTTCCTCTGCCCCTCCTACGCCAACGCCAAGTCCAGTTCTTCCTTCTGCATCAGAAGCGAAGAAAACCAAGGCTGCGGAGTGAGCAGCAGTGAAGAAAAGGAAAGCATCTGCTTCATCAGATTCTTCAGCATCGAAGAAGATGAAGAAATTGACAAGCTCTTTTAAGAATCCAATTGATGCTATTCTAGTTTCAAGCATGCCATCAAAGGAACTCGTTCCCTTTGGTGAGGATTATGTGATCCCTAGCGGATCTGATGAAGATATTCCTTCTGCTGCTTCTTCAGAGTAGTTGGATGAAGAAATTGAAGTGGATAATATCCGTTCAACCCCAGTCATCTCATCGCCTATGCCTCAGTTCATAGCTGAAGAGGCAAGCGTTGAAGAATTGAATGAAGAAGAAGAAGACATGGACATTGAGTGCTCCACTCCAGTGCTGAATGATGACTATTGGGATAGTCAGCACCCCAACTCTCCACTCTTCACCCCACTGCAACAAATTCTTCAGTCCCCAGTGCACACTAAAGTTCAAATGGGTTCTGAAGATCATCACTCCACTCCTTCCATCCATGAAGTCCAGCCACTAGTACTGATGTCAATGTTGATGAAGAATTGAAGACCCAGGCTGCCAATGAAGCAGAAACTGAAATTCCTTAGCATGTGGTTCCTGAAAATGTGATTCCTGAGGTTGTGATGACTTTGACTGACACTACTTAGCCCAAGCCAAAGAATCCCTTCTCCAAGAAGCAAAAATTCAAGGCTGATGACTTCTTCCATGAGCATGTATTCTTCATAGATTACAATTCGTATGACTCTGCTCGTCTAAGAAGGAAGCATTCTGGACCGCAAGCCAAGCGAACTTCTATTCTTCACTGCTTTTTGATAAGGACAAAGTATTTCATCATGCACATATTCCTCATGTTGACATGGAATCACTACCTTGCTTCACACTAGTCCTCAGTGTTCTTCATGAAGCTGGGCTGCTCAACTTCTACACCGACATCATAGATTGGAATGAAGAACTAATTCTTCAGTTCTACGCGTCGCTACACATCACAGGAAATGCTGAAGATGTGAATTCTTGGGTGTTGGACTGGATGACCGATAACACTCACTTCAAAGCACCAACCTCTGAATTGCTTCATCCCCTGCGTGTCAGTCCTCCCCTTGAAGGTGCGCAGCTGATCTATCATGAACCTGACCTAACTCACTATTACATGAAAGTGCTGATGAAACCGCTGAAGCTCGGACAAGCTCCAATGACCAAATTCCTTGTGAAGGAATTGTTGTATGTGCCATGGACTGTCTATCGCATTCTGACCAAGATGTTGAGTCCAATCTAAGGCCGCGACTCGAATGAAGAAGAGGTCGTTGGCATCATGAAGAATATGCTTTTCAATATCATGCATGGAGTTCCAATCAACTACCATGATTTCTTCATGAGGACTCTAGCAAATGTTGCATTATCGCCTTTTGACACTACAAAAAAAGACACATCCATGACATTTTGGGCCGAACGAAATTTTTTTCTATCATACATATGACACTTCTATGACGATAATTGTGACAAAACCTGGTATCATCATAGATGTGGTGGGCTCCTACTTCTATGACAAAAAATCATGACAGAAATGGGCTTTTCGTCCTGGGCGGGCCGGAGACGCAGCTGCATGACATTCTTTGGGCCGTCCATGACGGAAAAAACCGTGGTAGAAGCGAGGGGGAGGAAAATTTCGGGGAGTTCCCGGTTACGGTGGGAGGTCGGGGGCCGAGCGATGCGCGTTTCTCTCATACATGTACGCGCGTGTGTGCGAGGCATTGGCTCTAACTGAACCCGAGCGAGGCGTTGGGCTCTAACTGAACCCGAGCGATTGCACTGCAGGCTACGTGTTACTAAACCCGAGCGATCGATCAATGGCTGTTAACTGAACCCGATCGAGCGATTCCTTCGCTACTGCTGCTAACTGAAGCCGATCGATAGGATGAACAGTGAGCATTGTGGGGGGGGGGGGTTGGATGAACAGTGAGAGATGGCGTTGCCTCTGGATGAACAGGACCCCGTGGTGTGGTGGAGGGCTAGATGAACAGTAGACGGTGGAGGGGTGCCCGTGGAGGGGTGGATGAACAGGACCCCATGGTGTGGAGGGCTGGATGAACAGTAGACGGTGGAGGGGTGGTTGAATAGTAGCCGGTGGAGTAGCGCGCGGTGGAGACTGGATGAACAGGAGCCTGTGGATGAACAGTCGCAGGTGGAGGCTGGAGGAGGTCGACGGTGGATGAACAGTAGCTCGTGGAGGCTGGAGGGGGTCGACGGTGGAGATGAACAGTATCCCGTGGAGTCCCGTTTTGTGGTACGCCACACCCCTCCCGATGAATAGGACCCCCGTTTCGACCGTAGTGCTCCAACACAAGTCCGTTTCCTCCGTTTTGCGGTACGCCACACCCCTCCCGATCAACAGGACCCCAGTTTCGACCGTAGGAGGTCCGTTTCCTCCGTTTTGCGGTACGCTAGATCCCTCCCGATGAACAGGATCCCGTTTCGAATGTGGCCGGTCGAACACAAGGCCGTTTCCTCCGTTCTGCGGTACGCCAGGCCTCGTTTCCATCGCCTGTTCCGTCCAAGCCCTCTCGATGAACACGACGCATTCCTTTGCCTCCCCATGAACACGACGATGACGCTGTTTCTCTGTTCCGACCCAGCCATGTACACGAGCCCTGGCCGTACGTATGCGCGAGTAGGCGTTCGAGACCCCGCCCGTATGTACACATACATGGCCGTATTTTCTTTCTTGCACCCTGGCCGTTGGACGTACGTGTACATGCTATGTGCGCGCCTCTACTACGACACGTGCGTGCCTCTACTACGACATGTGCGCGCCTCTACATCGACCAGTATGTACGTACACGTTCGCGACCAGAATGACAACGCTACGTACGCTCCGACCAGGTGGGTCCCGACTGTCAGGCACTTCCTTGCCTGCGAAGATGTAGCTGGTAGGTCCCAACAGTCAGGGGGCGAATCGTTTTTTTTGCCCGGACGCACTTCCTTTTGTGCGAAGATGTAGCTGGTGGGTCCCAGCAGTCAGGGGGAAATGTTTTTTTTCATGAAATACGGTGGCCCGTCCGGTGGGTCCCACTGTCATGTGGAGGAATAATTATTTTGCACGTAATAAGGAGGCACTTCCTTGCTGCGGCCGTGGACCCAACTGTCAGCCTCGCCACTTACAGTCCATGTCCGGTGGAAGTCGTTCCTTGACCACGTTGACCACGCCGCGCCGAGAGCACCAGGGCGGTGGACGACGGCGAGGCCTAGGAAGGGGACGACACGGAGGCAGGGAAGACTCGACAGTGGATGCCCATGCAGAGGGGAGTACGACTATACGAGGGTTTACTGGTTCGTCTCCCGTCGCCGGAGAATAACAATAGGTGTGGGTGAGTAGAGGGATGGCTAGGCCAACGATGGGAGTACGGTCGGGCAGTGAGGCCTGCGCGGTAGCACAACCGGCCGCGAGGAGGAGGGAGCAGGCAGAACCGCCAACGCTTGTTTGAGCGGCTGGAGCAGGAAGAGCAGAGATTGAAGAAGCACGACGGTCGTTGGATGGACATCCAACAGTCAGTGCTTGTGCGTCAACCTTTTTTTTTAGGAAAGCCTCAAATCTGTGGAAAACGGCATACAGCCCATTTGCTAATTCTTAAGGTTTTTTCGAGCCCATATTCTTTTTGTTAGCATTACAGCCCATATTATGGCAATGGTTAAAAAATTATACAAAATTTTGCATATTACGGTGCGGTCCGAACTGTTTTTAATCCCGAAATTTCGACTCACATTCAAACTGATTTCAAAATAAATGTATATCAATATAAAATCCAACAAATTTTTTCAATAAAGTTTTGATCTGCTGTGGGGGTTTTGCCCTACAGTTCACAGTCAAAAAAAATATATAATCCAACAAATTCTCCACGCATAAAAATTAATGTAATTTAAAATCTTGAAATGAGAAAAAAGATATTTGAAACTAATTGCCGGTTTGATGTGTTTTAAAAACGTACAACCCATTGTTCATTACTGATGGGCCATTTTCTCGGCCAGCCAAATGAAAGCTCTCCTCGTCTTGAAAGATTTGCAGCCCAAAAGGCCTGACAAAGCGACTTACTTGGCAAATCACAAAAAAAACTGGGCTGTGGCCGTGGACCCAACTGTCAGCCTCTCCACGTACAGTACTCTTCCGATGGAAGTCGTTCCTTGACCACGTTGAGCACGCCGCACGGAGAGCACCACGGCGGTGGACGACGGCGAGGCCTAGGAAGGGGACGACGCGACAGTGGAAGCCCGTGCAGAGAGGACTACGAGGGTTCACTGGTTCGGCTGCGGTGTGAGGCTGCCGTCGCCGCAGCGCCTGGCCAGCGGTGGGAATAGTAGGGGCGGTGAGGCCTCTGCGGCAGCACAGCCGGCCTCGGGAGGCAGGAGCATGTGGCACGACCGGCGCTGCTTTGGGCGGCTGGAGCAAGAAGACCAGAGGTTGAAGAAGCACTACGGCCGTTGGATGGACATCGTACGGTCACTTGAGCTAGAATCGTTCATATTGACTAAGTTGACAAAGCCCTTCGTCCCCGTCAACTTAGTAGGCCCACAAGTCAGTCTCCCAGCAAGGTGGTCCCAGCTAGCCGGGGGAGTATTCATTTTTTTGTGTAATAAGGAGGCACTTCCGGTGGGTTCAGCTGCGGTGTGAGGCTGCTGTCGCTGCAGAATAACAGGGGGTGTGGGTGAGTAGAGGGATGGCCTGGCCAGCGGTGGGAGTAGTAGGGGGCGGTGAGGCCTTCGCGGCATCATAGCTGGCCATGGGAGGCAGGAGCACGCGGCATGACCGACGCTGGTTTGGGCGGCTGGAGCAAGAAGACTAGAGGTTGAATAAGCACTACGGCCGTTGGATGAATATCGTACGGTAACAGGAGCTAGAATCGTTCATATTGACAAAGTTGACAAAGCCTCCGTCCCCGTCAACTTGGTAGGCCCACAAGTCAGCCTCCCACTATGCTGGTTTCCGGCTGGCAGGGGGAATATTCATTTTTTATGCGTAATAAGGAGGCACTTCCTTGCGTGCGAAGATAGCTGGTGGGTCCGACATGTCAGCGGGGGGCACTTTATTTCGTGAAATACAAAGGCCCTTTTGGTGGGTCCCAGATGTCAGGTGGAGGAATCATTATTTTGCGTGTAATAAGGAGGCATTTCCTTGTGTGCGGCTGTGGACCCAGCTGTCAGCCTCTCCATGCACATTCTACTTCTGATGGTGTCGTTCGTTGACCATGTTGACCACGCCGCGTCGAGCGCATCCAAGGTGGTAGACGACGGCGAGGCCCCGGACAGCAACGAGCCGGAGATGGGAAGACGCAGGAGTAGAGTCGCAGACAGAGAGGTGTACGAGGGTTAACTGGTTCTAGAGCGGTGTGGTTCGGTAGTCGGTGGAGAAGAACAGGAGGTGTGGAGGGGTGGAGGGATGGCCTGGCCAACGGTGGAGTAGCGCTTCATAGCGAAGCTTGCAAAGCAGAGCTGCTAGGAGCAGGAGGCGGGAGGTGGTCCCGGCAGCGCTAGAGGAAGAAGACGAGAGATTGAAGATGGATGCTGGTCGTTGGATGTAAATCCAACGGCTAACATGTCGGAATCATTTGTTGACTAAATTGACAACGGCTTGCATTGGCTTCGACCTATTGGCCCACATTTCAGCCTCCAAAAATGTGGCACGTATTCAACCCATTTTTTCAGAATTTACAGTCTTTTTTTTGCGCGGTAGAATTTACAGTCAATTTGATCTCTTTTTTTGGAATTACAGCCATTAGCTGGGCTGGGTGAACAAATAATGTAGCGTCCATGCTGCCCGTTTATTTTATTTCCTAAAAAATTACAGCCCATTTGCACTTTCTCGAAATACACGATTCTGCTGGGCTGATTCTAATTATAATGTTGGGTTGGGCCAGCAATGTTATCAAAAAATAAAAAGGGGCTGAGCATTTTGTTATAAATATATTTAAATAATAAGTGATATTATTACATTCGTCCTTAAATTTACAGTCTTACCAAGCTTTATATAATAACATATAAAATAATTTTTTTTTAGAAAAATAGGGAGCATCTCCCCGGTTCCATTGCTGAGAACGAAACCACAACATATTCCGATACAGCAGCTCAAAGAGCAGCTCGAAAGCAAAGGTAGAAAAGCTACAAACTAGGGGGGTGGATGAGCAAGTTCTTTGAATAACACAAATCACCCGAGCAGTGCCAAAGGCAGAGCGGATAGAGCACTCAAATGACACAACGAGGGTCCAGCGAAGCCTTCATGGTCTTCAGCCGAGGGGCCGTGTCAGCCTGCGGCGACCAGTAAGCAAGCGGAGACACCGGGCTGGACGGCGTAACATGGTGGATGTCCCTCTTTTTCGGCGCCAGGTGCCCATCATCTTCATCAGAGATCTTGAGACGAGCACACGGGTCCAGCCCCAGAGCAGGTCGAGCCTTGTTCAGCCACAAGTGATCGCCAACGGTTTCTAGAGGGATCTTGTTATGGTTTCCACGAAGCTCATCAACTTGTCCTTGTCCGATCCGGAGGAGAGAATCGCCCAGTTCCTCACCATGTTCTTGATCAACCTCAAGACCCGCGGAATGGAAATCCAGGAGGTGTTACTGGAAATCATAGCATTTCTATATTTCCATAGGCACCAAAGGACGGCTGAGCTAAAAGTGTTTAAAACTGAGCACTTTTTGGTAGCAATCCAGAATCTGGCGACAGATTCAAAGGATGAGCCAATCTGACTAGAGAAATATTCCTCATTGTGGGCCCAGAGATGTTTAGCAACTATACATTCAAAAAATAGGTGAGAACAAGACTCTTGTTCCAAGCAGTAAACACAATCAAGGGATTTGATGATGTGTCTCTTCCTAAGGTTATCCCTAGTCTTCAGTTTGTTTTTGGAGAGAAGCCAGAGAAATACATGAATTTTAGGGGGAACTCTCAATTTCCAGACAGCAGGGATAAACACGGGTTGAACCCCTCTAAAGTTGATAACATGATAGAGGGAGCTGGAGGAATACTTCCCCTTATTGTCTAGCTGCCAAATCTGGGCATTCGGCTCGGCAGTAAAGGTAATGCTTTTGGCAATTTCCTCCAACTAGAACCATTGTTCCATGAGACTATCACTAAAGTTCCTTCTAAAAGAGAGTTTTAGGCAGTTACCGTCCCAAACTTCATTGACACTTTTGTTAAGCTCATTGCGGACAGAGTAAATAGGCCAAAATTGGACTGCTAGGGGGGATGTGCCAAACCAAGTATCTTCCCAGAACCTGGTTCTGCTCCCATCCCCTATGTTCCATCTGTAGCCAAATTTCACAGCATGCATAATAGATTTTAATCCTTTCCAGAATCTAGAGGTCTTAGGTTGGAGGAAGGGACAAAAATATTAGGTTTATTTCCTAGGTATTTATGGGCAATAAGAAGCTTCCAGGGTTTTAGGTCTTCCTCATAGAATCTTTTAATCCAAGACCCTAGAAGACAGATGTTAATTTCTTGGAGGTTAGGTATGCCTAGGCCTCCAAAATCTTTTTTCATAGAGACTAGGGACCAATTAGCAAGGTGTAGCTTCCTATTTCCCTCAAAATCATTCCACAAGCAATGAGACATCTGAGAATTGATGAGGTTCACTGCCCATTTTGGGAACTTGAAGAAGGAGAGGAGATACACTGGAATGCTAGCCAAACAAGCTTGTATGAGGATCAATCTACCTCTCTAAGAGAGAAGTTTGCCCCTCCACCCAGCAATCCTTTTAATGATTTTATCCAGAAGGGGTTGAATATCCTCTCTCCTCAATTTATCATAGTGGAGAGGGATACCTAGGTACTTAATGGGGAAGTTACCTTTATTACAGACTAGAATAGAGAGGAAGTCAGCTAACTCCTGATCATCCATGTTGATAGGGATGATTTCGCTTTGAGAGTAGTTGATTCTCATGCCTGAGACTTGTTCAAACCAGGTTAGAACAGTTTTCAAATTGCTAGCATGTGTGGAGTCATTGTCTAAGAAAAGGATGGTATCATCTGCATATTGAAGGCAGATGATGCCACCAGGGCAGACCTGGGAACAGAGCCCTGCAATCAGACTATGATCAGCAGCTTTGCTCAGCATTTTAGTAAGAACGTCCACTACTAAATTAAACAAAAGTGGGGAGATGGGGTCACCTTGCCTAAGGCCTTTACCAGCAAGGAAAAAATCACTTTCACAGTTATTTAACTTGACCCCAATAGACCCCCCATGAGTAAGTTGCTGGATCCAACTCTCCTCTATGGAAGGCTTGGAAAAGATCTAAGAGATCATTTTTCACCAAGTCCCAAAAATGCTGGTAAAACAAGAAGGGAATCCCATCAGGACCAGGAGCCCCATCAGGATAAGAGCTAAAAATGGCTTCCTTCACCTCTGTCTCTGAAAAAGGGGCTTCTAGCAGCTCATTTTCAGCGGGAGAGACTTTTTCAGAAGCAGAGAAAAAAAATTTGTAGAGAGAACCTAGAAGGGTTTTCTTTCTTAAACAGGTCTTTGTAGAAGTCACTAGCCACTTTCAACATCTCATCTATCTCAGTAACAGGGCCATTAGGGCCATCAAGGGAGTGAATGAGGGTTTTCCTCCTCCTCTGGTTAGCTACTGCATGGAAGTAAGCAGTATTTCTATCACCCTCCTTAATGTTCCTATCTCTAGACCTTTGTTTGTCTTTGATTTCTTCTTGAAGCCAAATTTTCTTAAGCTCTCCATGGACAAAGTTTAATCTATTAGTCTCAGCCTCAAAGAGGTCAATGGTTTCTGCCTTAATATCTAGGGAATCAAACTCAAGGAGGAGAAGCCTTTTGTATCTTCTAAGATTAGCTTCCTCATTGGAGTTCCACCCTTTGGTAGTTCTTCTAAATCTCCTGATTTTGATCTGCCAATTTTTTAGGGGGCAGCTGCTCCCAGTAGGCTCATCCAGATTTTCCTGACTAGCTCAGTAAAATCTTCTCTAAGCAACCACCACTTTTAGAATTTAAAACTATTTCTCTTTGGAGTTTGGTTAAGACCAGAGTCCCGGAGCAAAGGAGTGTGGTCACTACCACATCTGGGCAGAGCTCTACATCTAGAAAGGGGAAGGAACTATCTAATTCTGTGTCACAGAAAATTCTGTCAATGGTGGACATAATTCTGGAGCAGCACTTCCAACATATCTAGCAGAACTGTGGGTTTTCCTTCTGACAGGGCAATTCTCAACTTTATGGGTAACCATTTTGCAGATAAAACAACTCTTGGACTTGACACATTTATCCAAATGATGCCCTAGTTCCCATAGTTGTAACAGATCACCTCAGAGTATGCCATAAGGCCCGAAGCAGGGGCAGGAGTAGTTTTCTGGATGTCCTGTCTCTTCTTTTGTTGATTCTTGCCTTGAGATTTCCCACTGATCTAAGAGTCAGAACCACCAGCAGATTGATCTTGGGCAATTACAGGAGCCTGCCCAGATTGTGCCCCCATTTGGGGCGGAGGTGGGCCGCACCACTGCCCAACCGGCGTTCCCCCCAATTTTGATAGGGGAAATTCATCGAAGTTCCTGGTTCCTTCTCATCCTCCAGCCAGCTGTTGTCTCTCAGGAAGCAGAAATAACCACCAGACAGCTCAATTGAAGCAGATTGCAAGCCTAGTTTTAATCTTCTGCAGGTTTGGGGGAGAGGTAAGGTAGGGGATCCACTTGCTCCGGCTCCGGTGGCGTGCTGGTGGGCAGGAGTCCAGTCAAGCGTTCCCATCTCGTAGCACGGCGTGGATCTCCTGAATTCACTTCTCCTTTCGCCCATCGAACGAACGCAATCGGCAGCTCACTGGGGTGGGGCATCCTGTGCTTCTCCGAGAAATCTCCTTCGAAGTAGATCCGCAGGGCTAGATTCAGCAGCTCCCAATCCACATGATCCTTGCACATCCGAGCATACATGCGCGAGTGAGAGAACGGATTCGGTCCCTCCTTGGCTTCCTCCCTCACAGCTTCCTCCTCTGCTTCCCTCCATTCGTGTGTGCACTGGGTCCAGGAGAGAGCGTCGTCGCAGATCCGCATTGCCCGCTCCCTCCATCTCCTCCCTCGAGTCTCCCGTAGCACCACCACCGCGACGGAGTCGAGCGGCTGGAGCATCCGCGGGAAGGCTTTGTAGACATGTGGGAGATGCATCTTGTACATCTGCCTGTCTTCCAGCCATTCCCTCGTGGATATGGCCGGCGACTCAATGGGGCGCGCGAGCGGACTTACTGAGGGGGGCAGGCGCGCCCGGAGTCAGGAGGCGGGGGTGGCGGCGAGATCTATGGCGGCGGCGAGGGTGGAGGTAGTGGCGGGGGCGGTGGCGAGGATGGAGGTGGTGGCGGGGGCGAAGGGGATCGCGAGAGCGGTCATCTATTTGCCAATTATGTGAACTAAACAGTCAACATATAAAATAATTTAAATATATACAATATAGTTAGAAGGGAAACATAAGTTGGACCTAGCGTTCCTATTCTTATATAAAAATAGAACATACCTCTGTGTTTTCTTCAAAAAAATACATAAATTGGGCTGCCAAAAATAAAACCTCGGATGGGAGGTCCATAGGCCGGTCGATACATGACGGCCCTAAGAAAATACAAACAAGCCTATGGACCTCCCATCCGAGGACGTGGGCTGCGCATGTTAAAAATGAAAGCCTAGACGGGGCAGCCCAAAACCACGTCCAACACTTGCCAAAACTTCGTCCCTCATTTTCTCTGTGTTTCGCACACTCGACATTGTGTGGGCATTTTGACTGTGCATCATATGAAGATGTGCTATGCATGAATGTTGATCAGCATGATGTTAACTAGCTGGTAGTTCCATTTTCGACCATGAATAAAACTTCCAACATGATGTTAACCCTGTTTGAAAAGGCCGTGTTAATATAAATGCTCTACCTCTAAAAGTTGCAGTTTCTTATCTAAAACTGAACTTGCAGTTTCTTATCTGAAACTAAAACTTGCAGTTTCTTCTCTGAGAATCACATTGTCTGCACTTTTATACTCCTATGAAACTACATGTTTTTAGGTGCTAAAAATAGATATCTAGAATTCATAAAATACTTCATATGCTCAATACTGCAAATCTGAAAGTCAAAAGACATTCATATTTGAAAGTACTCTCAAAATACACAACACAAAACACAATTCACAACCTGCAAATACTGACAACCCTAAGCTCCTCCTGACAATTCACAACCTTCCCGACTATTGGGCTGGGGGGCAGCCCCCTCCTATTCCTCGGCAGCAGACAGCCGCCCCATGAGACGATGTGAACGGCGAGGGAGACGATGGCAGGGAAGCGTTGTCGGGCCAACTGCTTTTCTCCTCTTGCAGTTGGGTTCGGTCGACGAAGACTCCACCGGCTCGCTCTGGCAGGACACCCTCAGAAAATGGCACCCTGTAGATGCTCGATCCTTCAATCTCTGGTGGATGCTCCATTTGGTATCGATACTCCCACTACCGCTCCCTCACGATCGGATTCGGTGAATCTGTTTGCTCCATGGCCCAGAGGAGCAGCTCTATGTACTTCGGCGCGACGACCTTCGGGAGTATCGCCGCCTTTTCGCTCTGTTGCAGATATTTGGCCATGGATGTCGCCGCCGCTAGTTGGTCCTTGTTGTCAAACCAAGACTGTATCTCCAACATCCTAGCTAGCTTCACAGGGTCGCCGTCTGCGATCCTCACGTATCGGTTGTACTCCTCCATCGATCTACTTCTCCACAGCACCTTCACTCGCCGGCGGTGGTTTTTGAATGGAAGAGGAGAGGAGCAGCGCTGGTTTTGAATTAGAACAGGAGAGGATCGACGCTAGTTTTGGACTAGAATAGGAGAGGAGGGGCGGTGGTTTTGAAATGGAAGAGGAGAGGACTGGCACTGCATTTAGATTGGAACAGGAGAGGAGCGGCGGTGGTTTAAGAGGAGAAGAGCGGAAGAGCGGCGCTGGTCTTGGAAGTATTTTTTTTGTTGTTTCGCGTATTTTGGGTCAAAGTTTGACCACGTACTATATTTGACAAGCAAAATGTGAATGCATGTCACCAAATTGATTTTGATTTTGATCCAGTCAGAGCGCGCCAGCCCTCTCGTCCAATCCTAAATCGCTTCCGCACACTCCTCTCCCTCTTCTCCATTGCAAAACCACCTCCTCTCCTCTCCATCATCTCCATTCCAAAACAACCGTCTCGCGTCTCCCTCTTCTCTATTGCAAGACCACCGTCTCTCCTCCGTTTTCTAGACGCTTTGCTCCATGGCGCGGGCGCAATCCATGGATACAAAATTAGTATATTGTATACTATTTAAAAGTCGAGGGCGGGGCTTTTCCTACGCGGTAGGCGGCGGGGTAGTTCCGCCTAGTCGGTTCGACAGAGATGCGAGAAGACGACGGAGTAATGCTGCTGCAAACATAGGGTTGTGTGATTTGACAGCGAGTTACTGCTGGACAGGTGGGCCCCCGTGATTTGACTTGCCATTATCATTTAACTGCGGCGCTACGACCCGGCGTGAGTCTCCCAGATTCCTGACCACCTCCATACAAGTGCCTCTCCCAATGCTCCACCATGTAGTAGAGGCTGGCTCTTGCATGAGAGCCCACTTCTCCACTTTTTCCTTGCCTCTGTTACTTCCACATATGCAAAAATGCCATGTAATACTTTTACTTGCTCCTACAGGTGCTTAAGCTTGCCACATAAGCATAAAGTCTGGTGTGGCAAGTTAATCAAGAAGAGAGAGACTAGTTTGGTGACCCAAGGAAGAAACGGTGCTAAATGCGTGTACCTAGGTGAAAAGATAATTTTGAGTCTATAGCTAATTAAATGAAGCAAACTTAGCAACACCATTTCATTAGAAGAGGTCACTCCTTGGAAAATGCAATAAATACACGTGCTTAGCACCGTTTCTTCCTTGAGTACGAAGAAAGAGATAGAGAGGAGTAAAAAAATACACTTATAGCCAACCTTGTTGTAGTATGAGTGACTAAGTGATGACTATGTATGACATGCCAACATCAGATAGACTAACGCACCGTGTTAAATCTCCAAGGGCGCAACCGCGTGAGCGATGCGACAGTTGTGGTAGGCGCGACCATGATACGGGCTGCTGGCAGCCCTTGGATCTGAGATCAAACGGCCGCATGCTAAGTTGCGGAAAATTTGCAGAATAACCCTCCAGGATAGGATATTCACCCATAGGTCTAGAATCACGCCATGTAGCCGTTCGATATCAGATCCACGGGCTCTCGGAAGCCCGTATCATGGGAGAATGGAAAGCCACTACCCTACCGTTCGCACGCTGGCAGTTCGCTCCTACTCGTCCACGCACATCCTTCAATACTACGGCGGTTCGCTCCTAGTCATCCCGTCCATTCACATTACGGCAATTCCAGTAATCCTAACCCTCCTCCCAAATCCATGGCGTCCCTAATCTCCACAATCGGCGGTGAATACAAGGTTAGAACCATCACCGGCGATGAGTTCGACGTCATCTACACCCGTTCTTCCGCGAGGTGAAAGGATGCCTTTCTTGCTTCAGACGCATGTTCGAAGACTCAGATGATGAGTGGGTCGCTTGCTAGATGTTGAGTACACCACAGTCCTGGGATGAGAGAAGGATCTAAAGGACGAAGAGAGGAAGAAGCCGGCCGTGATCCAGGTTTGCATGCATGACTTATGCTTGGTCTACCACATATGCCATGCCGACGTTGAGTGCCAGGATTTCAAGGACTTCCTCGAGAGCAACCTAGTCAAATTCGTTACTGTAGACTTTGGTAACGACAAAGACGTCCCGCATCAGATAGGCCTCATTGTAGGCAACACCTTTGACCTCTAGAAGAATCGGCTGGTGTCCGCTCGTCAGCCTTCAATGCTGACCCTGGTAGGAGCCATGGTTCATCCTTCGTACGGTAAACTGGAGAAACCTCCATACACGTTTCATTGTCATGCATGACAGCGGAATGTACAAGATATAGACCACATCCACTATGCTGCAATGGATGGCTACCTTTGCTTCAATATCTACAAGGGTTGGATGAAGAGCAACAGCCAAGTGTGCGGTTCAAGCAAAGAAGTATCGGCCAAGAGGAAGAGGGACAAGGACGAAGTCGAGGACGTGGACGAGGACTCCGAGTAAGGTGGCAGTGTCGTTGCTCATGGTGGTTCTAATGAAGTGTCTACCGGAATAGTTGCAAAGTTTAATTTCAGTTGTGCTTAATTTAATTTGAGGGGTGTGTTGTGCTGAGCCCCCAGAAGAACTATGTTATGTTTCTTCTCGTTACTTTAACTCTTCAGTACGTACATACTAGTATTTCTTACATTTCATCTTTTAGTTGGTATAGTACTACCACTCGTTTCTTCACATTATATACGTACAATATATATGGCCAACATCATATAGCCAGCAGTTTAGTTGTCAAAGAATTTCAGGGTGCTTAGTTTTGTCAAAGAATTCCAGGATGCTTAGAGGGTGCTTGGATCCAAGGGACTTATTTTAGTCTGACTAAAAATAGTCTCTTTAAGAGGCTAAAGTTCCAATCACCCCTGACTAAAGAGGGGCTTAAACTAGTCTTGAGACTAAAAAAATTTAGTCAGGGGTACCCCTACTAAAATGTGGTTTAGTCCTCTCTCTACTCATTTAACTCCTCTCCTTTAACACAGGCGAGTTCTGGATTGGAGGGTTTGGAGGATAATAAATGCTCATTAACTTGATTTTAGCCTTTTTATTATTTGGATCCAAGCATGGGTGAGGCTAGCATGTTTTAGTCCCACTACTTTTAGTCATGGGACTAAAACGTATCCAAGCACCCTCTTAGTTTTATTTGAGGGGTGGGTTGTGCTGGACACCATTATTCTGACTAGCCTTTTTAATAGTACTATATGCATAATTTGGCGACGAGCGCTCTCTATACGTACCACCTTTTTTTTAATTTCAAGTTTTGCTCCATGGCGCAATCCATCGATACTACTGCTGTACAAAAGTATACATTTTTAAAAGGCTAGAGGGCGGGGCAGTCTAGCTTGGTCGGTTTCACGAGAGGCGAGAGCCTTTGTGATTTCACGGCTCATTACTGCTGGAAGGCGGGGCCTTGTGATTTGACTGCTCGTATAAATGCGCGGACGACCTAATCGAGGAGGAGCAAAGAACCATGCGGTATACTCAAGTTTTCCACTGGAGTAGTACTGCGACGGAGGAGCACGAAACACGCAGCCCAGTGCCATATGGCGATAAAAAATGATCTAATTTGCTAGTCATCTCATTGTTAGCATTGTTCTATTCATTCCCTCAAATAAACATTGTTCTATTCATGCCTCGCAGAGAACGTGACACATGCGGCGAAACACCCGAAGCAAAAGATGAAACACAGGAGCAAAAGAAGAAGGAAGATTATCACCCCAAATGATCTAATTCGCCGCGGAGTCGTAACTGCTTCTTCATTGCCTCCACGACCTCCATCTCCTTGCGCATCTCCTCCGCCATCTTTATCATTGTGTCCATGACGCGGCATTTCTCGACGTGAGCCTTCATCATCTGTTCCACGGCCATATTACGTACCTTGACAGCAGCCGGGTGCTCGATGCGGAGCTTCGCCAACTCTTCCTTCTGTTCCATGGCGAGGGCCTGCGGCATCTTCATCGAGGAACTACTATCCTCATGCAGCTTCTTCCAGCCGGCGTTCTTCTCCTTCAATAGGTCGATCTCGTGGCAGAGCTTCACATTGTCCTCCCGAAGTTGCAGGATTTCGCCGGTCGCCTTCTTCTCTGAGGCAATGCTCTTCTTCAGCAGCATCACCAAGCCGGCGGTCAACTCCCCCTGCTGATTGAGCTCAGCGGGCATGTCGTCGAGGCTCTCCTTCAGCAACTCCATCAAGCCTTGGATGAACTCCTTCTGCTTATTGAGCTGATCGGGCATGCCATCGAGGGATAACGACTCCAGCTCCACTGGCTCGGCATGTTCGCCTCCGCGGCTAGGGCACTCCTGGGAGCCATCGCCTTCCCGTGAGAGATCTTTCGAGGTCTCTGCGTGGCGGTGAGCCCTCTCTTTTTTTCCGCAGCCTTGGTTGCCGCTCCCTTGTTACGAGTAGTTCTCGACCTAGAGCTCTGCTCACCGGCCATGGCAAAGACAGACGAAGAAGAAGCACTTATGAGGAGGAAAGGTAGAGTGATTTTCGGTTAGGTAGTTCCCCTTTTTATAACCTAAGTACTAGCACTAGTACCAATACCTGCATAGTGGGAACACGTTCAGGTTTGGTACGTACTACTAGTAGGTGTGAGCAGGCTTTCGAATGTGATGGGAGCAAGGTAAAGATTAATTGATGGCTTTGGTTTCGAGGCCTGAAACGGCTCCCGATGAGTTTAGCGGAACATAAATTCCAAGTACTACTACACTGCTCAAATGTGTAAATATTATGTTACTGTCAAAAATTGGCACAAAATACGAAGGAGACCAATGGAAGTACTACTAGCAACCCACGATTTAACTACTCGCATGCGCGAAGTGGAGTAATAATGTCTTTCTTCCGCCCTCACGTCCACTCAATTTGCATGCGCTGTATTAATTGACCATCAATGAAGTGAACGACTTTACACGCGTCAAATTATCACATGGGGTGGATCTTTGTACAAAGTTGCGTCCGCCCGTGTACCCGCATGTGCGTGCAAGGAATGAGTGCGTGCATGGCGTGCGTGCACAACTTCGCTTCGTGCATGTACTGCCAGTATGACTCAGGGAGGACGAGTACAATCTTCTGGAAGTAGCAGCACGTCACTGTGATCAATCCACGCAAGGAGGTCGCGACAATGCCTACACATGTGCCACGTGGCTTCATGAACTGAAAGAGAGACACTGTGTAGCGTGCCATTGGTATTCTAATTTACGTGTGTTGCACATACTCGAAGTACTAGTAAGGTACACGTGCATTGCACGCATCAGATTTTGCAACCAAATTATGAATAAATACCACACTATAGCATGTAAGCTCTGAGTCATATATGCCTGATGTAGCCCTTCGCTTAATTCTTATAGTTCATCTCATTCAGAATCAATTAGTTTTTATAAAAAAGCTAAGAACGCGGGAATAGGAAAAACATGGAATTATAGTGGAATGTCGTCTTGAATCCTATAGGATTGTATGAGTGTTTGATTGTGCATAGAAAAAACACAGAATTCTTTCAAAGAGATTTGAGTGGATGGGATGTTTCCTATGAAATCTAGTGCAAATGAATCATATCGAAAAATTCCTATGGTTTAGAATCCTACAAATCAAACAACCAAGATAGGAAAAATTCCTAATGATTAGAATCCTCTAAAATTCCTTTGAGAATCCTTTGAATCAAAGAAGCTCTTAATCTATTTTATGATTCATAGAATTGTGCATTGTAAAGCATAAAGTAAAAACAAATAATGGCAATTCAACTAGAAAAAAGTTTGGGTAGTTATGATACGGAAGATTCTAGAACAAAAGAGAACCACTATTGTTTGAGGTTTGTGCATTATGCTTAAGTTCAACCATGGAATCTGCTAGATTGTACATGTGGCAGAATCCGGTGGGGGGCTAGAAGATGGTGCGAGGGGTTGAGTGGAGGGAGACTATGAAGGAATGCACAAGTGCGAGATCGATATTTAGAGAGAGAGGGCGAACACGTGCGCTGATGCGCGCAGTGGCGGAGCCATGAAAAATAAATGAGCTAGGGGGCCAAGCATTGGTAATCCTTTACGAGGAGAGTCAATTCATGAACTCAAACCATTTTTAGCAGCAATTGTCTAATGTTCACATTCATATTAGCCTTCATATATAGTGATGTTAGGGGGGAGGGGCAGGGCCCTTACTGCCCCCTGTCTTCGCCATTGTGCACGCGTCTGAGAGATGAAGCGGAAGGCATGGATGATGAGAGGGGGACGTTGGATACATAATTAATGTGGGTGTATTAGCTATATATGTTAATCCTATATAGAGAGGTATAGATTGATCGATGTTGACGTGGGAAAGAGGGTGAGACCTCACTGGATATATCGATTGATCGGTTTGTGTGGAAAACTATGAAAGACCTAGCTATATACACACATACATAGAGGAACATCGATCGTTGCGCATGCACGCGTGAGAGATAAAGAATGCCCGATATGATGGAGAGGGGATGTGTGTTGGTGTGTGCCTTCATGGGAGACCGACCTGAAGAAAAAGATTGCATGCGTGCGATGGATAATGCCGACTGGTAGTGTGTGTGCATGCATGCATGAGAGAAGGTTAGTGGTACAATTATAAAGAGAAGACTACTGTGTGGCTGTAAAAGAATAGCTGAATAGGTGAGGTCACAATCAATGTAAAGTTGAATTCAAATATTTGAATAAGAGATCCTGATGTTTGAAACCCATGCATGCATGAATATAACGGAGATCTGCGCGGTGTGGTTTGGAAACGAGCATGTTGTAATGTATACACATTGAACAAGGTCAGACTGATTTGAATTTGAGATACCGATGGCAGACATCATTTGGCCACGTCGCATCCGTGCATGGACACACTATTCTAATTGGAGATGATGGGCGGCTTTTGCATCACATATCTATATCTATACCCATATATATATATATATTATATTTTTTATATTTTTTATATTGTGTGCGGGTAACTTTAACTTTGAAAGATGGTCGTTGGATGAGGCGAATCCAATAGTCCAAAGATGGCAAATTGGAGCACTACTGGTCGTTGGATGTCATCTAGATTCCACCCGATTTCGCCACATGTATAATCTAGAAGACTCCATGGTTGAACTTAAGCATAATGCACAAGCATCAAAACACAAGCACTTCTTATTTGTTCTAGAATCTTCCATATCAGAATTGCCCAAATGTTTTTCTACATGATTTGGCATTATTTGTTTTTACTTTATGTCTTACGATGCACAATTCCATGAATCTTAAAATAGATTAGCTTTCTTATAAAAACTAGATGATTTTGAATGAAATGAACTATAAGAATTAAACAAAAATCTACATCATGCATATATGACTCAAATCTTGCATGCTATAATGTGGTATTTATTCATAATTTGGTTGCCAAATCTCATGCGTGCAATGCACGTGTACCTTACTCTAGTATAAATGGTGTTTGTGTGTGTTTTGTGCGTGTTGAGGTGCAAATTGTCTTTTTTTGGTACACATTAAGCTTATTCTTCCGAAATTTCAAGCCGCGCCTTGTTATGCCGAAAATTCAAGCTAGCGTCTTTGTCTATCATGCTGGGAAACTCCCGCCGCTTCAACCCACGCCTTGTTAGCCCGAAATATTTAAGATATATATTTGTCTCGTTGTGCTCCGACAACTCCCTCCATCTCAACCCGCGCCTTGCTATTCCGAAATTACAACGCGCGTGAAAACTCCCACCTCCTGTGAAATCCCACCTCCTGTGAAAGAACCGCCTCAAATCGGTGGGGGTACTTTCATAACTTACCCCACATTTCGGACAAGCGCGTCTCTAAGCCATGGTTCCCCACTGCCATCCCATCCACCCACCCATTCGTACACCGAGGCCGTGAAAACCCGCGACGAAACCCCACACTCTGCTCCGTCCACCACCCAGCCGGAGCCTCTTCCCCGACGACGTCGTCCACAGCAACATCTCGACGTCCCTCATCCACCATACCGGATGAGGATCCGTCGTCGATCTCATCATCCCGCCGGTTCAGCCACACCGTCCTCCACCTCCAAGGAGCCGCCCCGACATTTCCCTCGTCTTTCACGCCACCTCCATTCCCACAACGCCGCCTTCACCTGCACCACCGGAAGAGCATCATCATCACCGTTTCCTCGGATGAAGCTGCGGCCTAATCGGCACCACCAAAGAGGTTGTACACTAATCGCCGCATTTTCTTCTTGATTCGATCTCACGGTGCTGCCGGCGCTCGGTCCCGAGCCGACACGGCGCGGCTCCATCCACGGCGGCATCGCCGGCCACTTCCTCCATGGCGTCGCTCCCTTGGTGGCGACGTCCACATCTGTAGGACTTGCTGCTGCTTTAGCTCTCGCTCGCGATGCTGCTCTGCTCTTGCTCTCGGTCCCCTGCCTGGTCTGCTCTTGCTATTGCTCTTGAATGCCCTGCTGCTCTCGCTCTTGCTCTTGCTTGCGATGCTGCTCCGATTTAGCTACACTTCACTCTGATGCTGCCGGGGTGAAGGAAGAACCAGCCGCAGTGGGGAGGGTGGTGCTACCTCTTGAGCTTGCATTGGATTTCCCCGAAGAGGAAGGGATGATGAAACAGAGTAGCGTAAGTATTTCCCTCAGTTTTTGAGAACCAAGGTATCAATCCAGTAGTAGGCCACGCTCAAGTCCCTCGTACCTGCACAAAACGATAGCTACTCGCAACCAACGCGATTAGGGGTTGTCAATCCCTTCACGATCACTTACGAGAGTGAGATCTGATAGATATAATATTTTTGGTATTTTTGGTATAGAGGTGCAAAGTAAAAAGTAAAGACAAAGTAAAAAAGCAAAGAAAGATTAAAGTGATGGAGATTAATATGATGAGAATAGACCCGGGGGCCATAGGTTTCACTAGTGGCTTCTCTCAAGAGCATAAGTATTCTACGGCGGGTGAACAAATTACTGTTGAGCAATTGACAAAATTGAGCATAGTTATGAGAATATCTAGGCATGATCATGTATATAGGCATCACATCCGTGACAAGTAGACCGAAACAATTCTGCATCTACTACAATTACTCCACTCATCGACCGCTATCCAGCATGCATCTAGAGTATTAAGTTAAAAACAGAGTAACGCTTTAAGCAAGATGACATGATGTAGAGAGATAAATTCATGCAATATGAAATAAACCCCATATTGTTATCCTCGATGGCAACGATACAATACGTGCCTTGCTGCCCCTTATGTCACTGGGAAAGGACACCGCAAGATCGAACCCAAAGCTAAGCACTTCTCCCATGGCAAGAACTACCAATCTAGTTGGCCAAACCAAACGGATAATTCGAAGAGACTTGCAAAGATAACCAATCATACATAAAAGAATTCCGAGAAGATTCAAATATTATTCATAGATAGACTTGATCATAAACCCACAATTCATCGATCTCAACAAACACACCGCAAAAAGAAGAAGATTACATCGAATAGATCTCCACAAGAGAGGGGGAGAACTTTGTATTGAGATCCAAAAAGAGAGAAGAAGCCATCTAGCTACTAACTATGGACCCAAAGGTCTGAGGTAAACTACTCACACTTCATCGAAGAGGCTATGATGATGTAGAAGCCCTCCGTGATGACGGCCCTCTCCGGCGGAGCTCCGGAACAGGCCCCAAGATGGGATCTCGTGGATACAGAAAGTTGCGGCGGTGGAATTAGGTTTTTGGCTCCTTTTCTGATCATTTGGGGGTACGTAGGTATATATAGGAGGAAGGAGTACGTCGGTGGAGCACCGAGGGGCCCACGTGGTAGGGGGCGCGCCCTAGGGGGGTGCGCCCCCCACCCTCGTGACCGCCTCTCTGATGCCTTGGCGTAGGGTCCAAGTCTCTTGGATCACGTTTGGTGAGAAAATCACGTTCCCGAAGGTTTTATTCCATTTGGACTCCATTTGATATTCTGTTTCTCCGAAATACTGAAATAGGCAAAAGAACAACAATTCTGGGCTGGGCCTCCGGTTAATAGGTTAGTCCCAAAAATAATATGGAAGTGGAAAATAAAGCCCAATATAGTCCAAAACAGTAGATAATATATCATGGAGCAATAAAAAATTATAGATACGTTGGAGACGTATCAGGCATCCCCAAGCTTAATTCCTGCTCGTCCTCGAGTAGGTAAATGATAAAAAGAGAGTTTTTTATGCGGAGTGCTACTTGGCATAATTTGAATGTAAATCTTCTTAATTGTGATATGAATATTCAGATTCGAAAGATTCAAGACAAAAGTTTATATTGACATAAAAATAATAATACTTCAAGCATACTAACAAAGAGATTATGTCTTCTCAAAATATCATGGCCCAAGAAAGTTATCCCTACAAAATCATATAGTCTGGCTATGCTCTATCTTCACCACAAAAAGTATTTAAATCATGCACGACCCCGATGACAAGCCAAGCAATTGTTTCATACTCTAACTTTTTCAAAACTTTTTCAATCTTCACGCAATACATGAGCGTGAGCCATGGATATAGCACTATAGGTGGAATAGAATGGTGGTTGTGGAGAAGACAAAAAGAGGGGAAGATAGTCTCACATCAACTAGGCGTATCAACGGGCTATGGAGATGCCCATCAATAGATATCAATGTGAGTGAGTAAGGATTGCCATGCAACGGATGCACTAGAGCTATAAGTATATGAAAGCTCAAAAAGAAACTAAGTGGGTGTGCATCCAACTTGCTTGCTCATGAAGACCTAGGGCAATTTGAGGAAGCCCATCATTGGAATATACAAGCCAAGTTCTATAATGAAAGATTCCCACTAGTATATGAAAGTGATAACATGAGAGACTCTCTATTATGAAGATCATGGTGCTACTTTGAAGCACAAGTGTGGTAAACATTGTCCCTTCTCTCTTTTTCTCTCTTTTTTTGTTTGGGCCTTTTCTATTTTTTATGTTCTCTTTTTATTTGGGCTTGTTTGGTCTCTTTTATTTATTTTTCGTCCGGAGTCTCATCCCGACTTATGGGGGAATCATAGTCTCCATCATTCTTTCCTCACTTGGGACAATGCTCTAAAAATGATGATCATCACACTTTTATTTTTCTTACAACTCGATACTTAGAACAAAATATGACTCTATATGAATGCCTCCGGCGGTGTACCGGGATATGCAATATGACAATGATGAATGTGTCATGATAAACGGAACGGTGGAAAGTTGCATGGCAATATATCTCGGAATGGCTATGGAAATGCCATGATAGGTAGGTATGGTGGCTGTTTTCAGGAAGGTATATGGTGGGTGTATGATACCGGCAAAAGGTGCGCGGTATTAGAGAGGCTAGCAAAGGTGGAAGGGTGAGAGTGTGTATAATCCATGGACTCAACATTAGTCATAAAGAACTCATATACTTATTGCAAAAATATGAAGTTATCAAAGCAAAGTATTACGCGCATGCTCCTAGGGGGATAGATTGGTAGGAAAAGACCATCACTCGTCCCCGACCGCCACTCATAAGGAAGACAATCAATAAATAGATCATGCTCCGACTTCATCACATAATGATTCACCATATGTGCATGCTACGGGAATCACAAACTTTAACACAAGTATTCTTCAAATTCACAACTACTAAACTAGCATGACTTTAATATTATCACCTCCATATCTCAAAACAATTATCATGCTTCAATCTTTTCTTAGTATTCAACACACTCAAAAGGAAGTTTCACAAATCTTGAATACCAAGCATATTATTATTAAGAAAATTACCATGCTATTAAGAGACTCTCAAAATAATTTAAGTGAAGCATGAGAGATCAATATTTTCTTTAAAAAATCCACCACCGTGCTCTAAAAGATCTAAGTGAAGCACATAGAGAAAAATTATAACGCTCAAAAGATATAAGTGAAGCACATAGAGCAAAACTACATAGCTCAAAAGATATAAGTGAAGCACATAGAGTATTATATCAAATTTTAATTCATGTATGGCTATCTCAAAAGGTGTGTACAAAAAGGATGATTGTGGCATACTAAAACACAAAGACACAAATAATACAAGACGCTCCAAGCAAAACACATATCATGTTGGTGAATAAAAATATAGCTCCAAGTAAATTACCGATGGAAGTGGACGAAAGAGGGGATGCCTTCCGGGGCATCCCCAAGCTTTGACCTTTTGGTGTCCTTGGATTATCTTGGGGGTGCCATGGGCATCCCCAAGCTTAGGATCTTTCCACTCCTTGTTCCATAATCCATCAAAAGAATTCACCAAAACTTGAAAACTTCACAACACAAAACTTAAAGTAGAAAACTCATAAGCTCCGTTAGCGAAAGAAAACAAAAAACCACTTCAAGGTAATGTAATGAACTCATTCGTTATTTATATTGGTGTTAAACCTACTGTATTCCAAATTCTCTATGGATTATAAACTATTTTACTCGCCATAGATTCATCAAAATAAGCAAACAACACACGAAAAACAGAATCTGTCAAAAACAGAACAGTCTGTAGTAATCTGTAGCTAGTGCAAGATATGGAACCCCAAAAATTCTAAAATAAATTGCTGGACGTGAGGAATTTATCTATTAATCATCTGAAAAAATAATTAACTAAATATCACTCTTCATATAAAAATGACAGAAGTCCTCGTGAGCGCTAAAGTTTCTGTTTTTTACAGCAAGTTCAACAAGACTTTCCCCAAGTCTTCCCAGCGGTTCTACTTTGCACAAACACTAATTAAACACAAAAAACACAACCAAAACAGAGGCTAAATAAATTATTTATTGAATAACAGGAAGGATAAATATTGGGTTGTCTCCCAACAAGCACTTTTCTTTAAATCCTTAAAGCTAGGCATTGATAATTTTAATGATGCGCACATGAAAGACAAGAATTGAAGCACAAAGAGAGCATCATAAAACAGGTGACAAACAGATCTAAGTCTAACATACTTCCTATGCATAGGCATTTTATAGGCAAAAAAATTGTCAAGGCAAGCAAAAACTAGCATATGCAAGGAAGCGGAAAGAAACAATAGCAATCTCAACATAACGAAAGGTAATTTAGTAACATGAAAATTTCTACCACCATATTTTCCTCTCTCATAATAATTGCATGAGGGATCATAAGAAAATTCAACAAAATAGCTATCACACAAAATATTTTCAACAAGATCCATATGCATGCAAAGTTTACACTCTTCCAAAATAGTGGGATTAACATTAACTAAAGTCGTGACCTTTCCAAACCCACTTTTATCAAAAATTTCATAAGATTGAACATTCTCCAAATATGTGGGATCTAAAGTTGACACTCTTCCAAACCCACTTTCAATAATATTTCAAACACTATTATCAATCTCATATTCATCATGGGGCTTAAATAAATTTTCAATATCACAAGAAGAATCACCCCAATCATGATCATTACAACAAGTGGTAGACATAGCAAAACTAGCATCCCCAAGCTTAGGGTTTTGCATATTATTAGCACAATTGACATCAAGAGAATTTATAGTAAAATCATTGCAATCATGCTTTTTATTCAAAGATCTATCATGAGTCGCTTCATAAAGTAATTCATCACACTTTGCAGATTCACGAATTTCAAGCAAAACTTCATAAAGATAATCTAGTGCACAAAACTCACTAGCAATTGGTTCATCATAATTGGATCTCTTAAAAAGATTAGCAAGTGGATGAGGATCCATAGATCTTAGGTTCTTTGTTTAGTAATAAATAAACAACTATTCCAACCATACGAGCAAACAAGAAATGGGCAAAAGGAGGCAAATAGATAGGGAGGATGGAGAGAGAGAGAGAGAGGGCGAATATAGCGGCAAGGGTGAAGTGGGGGGAGAGGAAAACGAGAGGAAAATGGCAAATAATGTAATGCGAGAGATAGGGATTGTGATGGGTACTTGGTATGTTGACTTTTTGCTTTGACTCCCTGGCAAATAATGTAATCCGTTCAAGGTCACTTACGAGAGTGAGATCTGATAGATAAAATATTTTTGGTATAGAGATGCAAAGTAAAAAGTAAAGGCAAAGTAAAAAAGAAAAGCAAGATTAAAGTGATGGAGATTAATATGATGAGAATAGACCCGAGGGCCATAGGTTTCACTAGTGGCCTCTCTCAAGAGCATAAGTATTCTACGGTGGGTGAACAAATTACTATTGAGCAATTGACAGAATTGAGCATAGTTATGAGAATATCTAGGCATGATCATGTATATAGGCATCACGTCCGTGACAAGTAGACCGAAACGATTCTGCATGTACTACTATTACTCCACTCATCGACCGCTATCCAGCATGCATCTAGAGTATTAAGTTAAAAACAGAGTAACGCTTTAAGCAAGATGACATGATGTAGAGAGATAAATTCATGCAATATGAAATAAACCCCATCTTGTTATCCTCGATGGCAACGATACAATACGTGCCTTGCTGCCCCTTATGTCACTGGGAAAGGACACCGCAAGATTGAACCCAAAGCTAAGCACTTCTCCCATGGCAAGAACTACCAATCTAGTTGGCCAAACCAAACGAATAATTCGAAGAGACTTGCAAAGATAACCAATCATACATAGAAGAATTCAGAGAAGATTCAAATATTATTCATAGATAGACTTGATCATAAACCCACAATTCATCGGTCTCAACAAACACACCGCAAAAAGAAGGAAGATTACATCGAATAGATCTCCACAAGAGAGGGGGAGAACTTTGTCTTGAGATCCAAAAAGAGAGAAGAAGCCATCTAGCTACTAACTATGGACCCGAAGGTCTGAGGTAAACTACTCACACTTCATCGGAGAGGATATGATGATGTAGAAGCCCTCCGTGATGACGGCCCTCTCCGGCGGAGCTCCAGAACAGGCCCCAAGATGGGATCTCATGAATACAGAAAGTTGCGGTGGTGGAATTAGGTTTTTGGCTCCTGTTCTGATCGTTTGGGGGTACGTAGGTATATATAGGAGGAAGGAGTACGTCGGTGGAGCACCGAGGGGCCCACGAGGTAGGGGGCGCACCCTAGGGTGGGCGGCCCCCACCCTTGTGACCGCCACTCTGATGCCTTGGCGTAGGGTCCAAGTCTCCTGGATGACGTTCGGTGAGAAAATCACGTTCCCGAAGGTTTTATTCTGTTTGGACTCCGTTTGATATTCTATTTCTCCGAAATACTGAAATAGGCAAAAACAACAATTCAGGGCTGGGCCTCCGGTTAATAGGTTAGTCCCAAAAATAATATAAAACTGGAAAATAAAGCCCAATATAGTCCAAAACAGTAGATAATATAGCATGGAGCAATCAAAAATTATAGATACATTGGAGATATATCAAGGGGCTCGCCGGAGAGGTACCCCACTATCTATCTTAGGGTTCAGGATGGGGACGGTGGTCGCCGGCGGTGGCGGGGCGTTGGCGGGGCGGTGGCGTGGGGATCACCGGAGAAAAAGCTCGGCACGGGGGGGGGGGCCTAGAGGGATGGCCGGGGCGGCGGCGGACCGGCGGTGGGGAGTGTTTTGGGGGCGGGCGGGGCGGCGGGGGGCTGCTGTTTGGGCGGCTCAGGGGGTGGAGGTTGAAGATGAACCGCAGGCCCTTGATTTCGTATCCAACGGCTGCAAAATCGACTGACCAGAGATGAAAAAGTCAGTCGACCGACCTGTAGCCTCACCTTGCTAGTGCGTTCAATTTCGACAGCAAAATTCAGTTTCGACAGCAAAATTCAGTTTCGACAGTTAAGTTCAGTTTCGACAGTTAAGTTCAGTTTCGACAGTTAAATTCAGTTTCGACAGTTAAGTTCAGAGATGAGTGGCTGATGTATTTTACATCTAGCACTTTGTGTTTATGTATTTTACGTCATGTATTGGAGATGCTATTAGAATTCCACTCAGGTTAATGTTGTTCGTTGTCTCTCTTGTCCTGCTTCAGCCTCGACGTTGTACAACTCACCAGAGCTGCTCCAACAACGAAACCCTCCATCACAGCGGAGCAGTACCTCGGGCTCCATCTCCAGATGCCTAAGATCTTCTTCCCCTCCTCCGACAGCCAAGTTAGCCGGAGCATCCTCACCAGCCAACCCAATCACGCTGAGATCGACATGGCTTCGCCAAAGAGGTTGTACACTTGTTGCATCTCTTTTTTACTCTACATGTTATATATATTGTCCACTGAGCACTCGTAGTGACGGGAAATACGATTATTTTATCCTACTATATGACAAGTAGTGAGGTACCAGGCAACTTAGCTATCCGTGATGGACTCTCTTGAACGCCATCATTATTTATCTCTGCGCGTTTGAGCTGTGCATTTGTCAATGGGCCTGGGAGTTGAGCTAGTATGGCAGTGGCCTATGTCCAAAGTAATAGAAGTAGCACAAAAACATTTTTTTAGTGTAGGATTCTCCTTGTTCAAGCCTGCCTACTAGAATCGCCAGTGCTTGAAAGGAAAAGTGAATGAAAAACATCGGAATTGGAAAGTTTCCTATGGTACTACTTTTCATGAATTTGGTGCAAAGGAATGGAGCAAAGGAAAACTGTAGGATTTGTTCCTTTAGTGTCTCCTTGAAAGAAAAACCGTAGTAATTCTAATTTCCACTTCTCCTCCTTTTCATATTCCTATTCATCAAGCACAAGACTAAGAGATAGTAGCATAATAGCATTATAACCGTACATTTTCTTGTGGTTTGACTTAATCTCACCATGCTTTTTTGCATCCTGTGATCTTCCAATTGTTATGAATCAAACACCCAGATTGGCAGAAATCCTGTGTTTTTAAATTCTCTGTTTTGCACGTGCATTCCTATCCTATTCCTGTCTATTTCCTATCCCTGCATTGTTAGATTCCTCAAATTCAAACAAGCCCTTACTCAATTACTTCTGTTACAGATATGTGTCAAAGAAAACCTTGTGTGGTTTGTCCTACTCCTGCGGCACCGTGTTCCACCCCAGCTCAGCTGCTCCAACGACGGAAGGGTTCACCACAGTAGGGATCCGCTCTCCAGACTGTCTTTCGCCGCCTCAGATCTTCTTCCCCGCCGTCGGCAGCCACGGCAACTGCATTACCATCATCAACTGAGCAGATGACCTTGAGGACTACACGGGTCTGCAAGAGAGGTCGCACTCTTCCGTGTCTGCTTACGTTATGCATCGCTTAATATGATGAGATGCTACATTATCGTCGTGTTCACCTATTAGACTCCGATTCAGGTCCAAACTAATGCTGAAACTTGAGTTTTTAAATGGTTGCGGGGTACATATTGGGGCAGCAATCAGTACTATCTGTCTATACTCTGGTTAATCTCCGGTGTCTACTATGAGTTTCATGTTGGGTGCAAACAAACATTAAAGGAGCCATTATCTGTATTTTTTAACTAAAGCTATTATCTGCCTCTATCATTGGTTTTGGGTCTATCCACAGTTTGCTACCATCACTCTGGATTTGTGCATGCACTCCTTACATAATCTCACTATGTTTTATTCCTATGCATGCCAGTTATTGTACACAATGGAACTGATCATGTAGAGCAAAAGAGACGAACCTTGCGTGGCAATAAAATTTCATGCAGACGTCGTTCCATGGTGGGCGCAAAGGCAGCCCCCCTCCACCCATTTCAGATCGTAATCAAGAGGAAGATAACTGTTATGAGGGGGATTCAGAAGGAGAAGACCACTCCTATTTACCCCATGAGGTCTTCGCTCTAACTTAGCATGCTGATGTTGGTAATATCATGCATATGGTGCCTTGCATTGCTTACTGTATACATTAAAGATGTCATTTGCTTAGTTTAGACATGCTTTGTGTCAATGCCATCTATCTAGTTTCTTTATCGTATATGTGAATCATGCAATGCCATCTTGTCTAGCCAGGCATCATATATGTGAATTTTGCAATGCCACCCTGGTTAGCCAGTCATCTTATATGTGAATTATATCATGCCATGATTTTTTATTACGTGTTAAATTTGTCAACAATTTTAGTACATTCAATTACTCTTCCTTTGCATCAGCCATTTGGCACGGTCATGGAAAAATCTAGAGTGGAAACAAGGTCCTCAGAGCAGACAATGCTATCTGATGAAGCGCATGTCTTGCTGGTTACCGATAGCTCCTCAAAGGAGGATTCAGAGACAGATGACCAGTCATATTTCCCCCCGAGGTGCATGCCCTAACTTGGCAGGGTTATGTTGCTCATATCATGCATATGGTATCTTGCATTGCTATGTCATTTGCTTAGTTTAGACATGCTTTGTGTGAATGCTACATGTTTAGTGTCTAATTACCATATATGTGAATTATGCAATGACATCTTGTTGCAAGACATTATATATGTGAATTATGTAATGTTATCTTGTTGCAAGGCATTATGTATGTGAATTATGCAATGCCATGTTGTTTAGGCAAGCGTCATATATGTGAATTATATCATGCCGTCCTTTTTTGTATTTCTCATTGCTTTTGTCGACAATGTTTGTATATTCAACTGCTCTTCCTATGCATCAGCCATTTGAATTGGTGATGGAGAAATCTGGAGTGAAAACAAGGTCTTCAGAGCAGACAATGCTACCTGCTAAAGCAGATATCTTGCTGGTTACAGATAGCTCTTTAGAGGAGGATTCAGAGGCAGATGACCAGTCCTATTATCCCCCTGAGGTGTATGCTCAAACTTAGCAGGGTTATATTACTCATATAATGCATATGTTGTATTGCAATGCTTAGTTTTTACATCATATACACAATATTGAATGCCATCTCCTTAGTTGACACATCATATATGCGATTGCCCTCTGCTCACTTCCTTAGTATATAAATCATATATTTGAATTATGTCATGCCATGATGTTTACATAGACAGCATGTATCTGAATTATGGCATGCCAACCCATTTTATAAAGACATAATATAGTTATATCATCTCATCCTGTTTACATAGTCATCATATTTAAATTATGTCATTCTATCCGTGAATTATATCATGCCAACATGTTTCCAACGACGGCATATTCGTGATTTATGGCATGCCAAGCACTTTAATAGACACATCGTATAGTTATATCATGTCATCCTGTTTACATAGTCATCATATTTTGAAGTATGTCATTCTATCCTGTTTAGTTAGCCATCATACATGTGAAATTGTGTCATGCTATCCTGTTTAATTAGCCATCATATATGTGAAATTATGTCCCGCTATTCTGTTTGCTTAGACAACATAAATGTGAATTATTTCATGCCTTGTTTTCTTCCCTACTATCCATTGCACCTGTCTATCTTACAATGTCTGTACATTCAATTACTTTTCTTGTTTATCAGCCATTTCAATTGGAAGGAGTGATGGCAGTATCTATAGGAGTAAAAACACGGTCTTCAGAAAAGATCGTGCTACCTGTTGATGCAGATAAAACCACGGTTGTACTCGCCCAAGAACCAGCCCCACCACACATAACCCACACTCATGCAGATTGTACCCCTACCCAGTTGGATAGAGAACCAGCTACACCCCTTCTAACCCCAACCCCAGCAGATAGACACCCAGTTCCCGTTGACACAGCACCGTCTCCACCACAGAGCACCCAAACACGAGCAGTTAGTAAGGCAACTGCAGTGCCCAAATCACGAGGACCACCACTCCGAACCCGAAGTCAACGCTTAAAGCAGAAGAAGAATTGTTCTCAGGTCAGGTTCCGTAGCTATGTTCATACTACTTTGCTCTTGCATCACTGTATTTACTGATACCAACTAATTTCAAATTTGAAGGATGCAATTGAAACTCCAATGGCGCAACAGTTATGTTTTAAACCTGTTTCTTCAATGTGTTTGGCTGTTTGCTGTTGTAACTTGCTCTATGTTGATTTCAGTTTCAATTGAATAAACAATTATGTTCTCATGCCATGCACATTACAAGTGTTGTTATTGTTGTGTAGTTTCCCACACTTATATTCTGTCTATGTTGCTTTGTGTTAAATAGATATGATTCGAACTGTATCTATCTTGATTTGGCAACATAAACTAGAATGATATAGACCATACAGTGACCATACTACATAGATATATGTTTGTTTCATGCTATTATCCTGTCCACCTTACTACTGAACTGGTTTACCAAAATGAGTTTCATATACTACATTGTAAACCTGAGATGTGTTTGTTTGTTTCTCTTTTAGAACGTGGATAAAATATTGGAGAAGAGTACCCTGTTATGCAATGGTAAAGGAAGTGATGTAGATAAGGTTCAAGATAGTGAGACATCCCTGTTGGTCTCCAAGAAAGCTGATAAAAACTATATTGAAGACACTGCGACAACCCCAAAGTCCTGTCTTGATGTAGTGTTCGAGTTACTGGCTACCACTGCTGGCACCAGCTCTTCGAACTCATTGCCTGAATCAGTTCGGCTTCTTGAGTCTCAACTTCATGTTGAAAGACATCAAGCAGATGTTATGCGACAGGAAGCCAAAGGACTGAGGAAGTCCCTGCAGAATTCAGATGCATAGTTTCTGGTGCAACAGCAAGCGCTGGAGGACTTAAGCGCCAAACAAGAGAAACTTAATAAGCTTGCTAAGCATCTTGATAGCATTATGGGTACCCAGGATATTGTTTCTTGAGCTCTTCTGAAGTGGTTTCAGTTCTAGACTTGTTTTGCTGCGGCGTTTATATGTTGCTGTGTTCCCTATATTTGCACTGGTGGCGAACTTTGATGCCCAGTGGATGTAATATGTGTAATAGCCGTGATAGCCTAGTGTAAGTTGCTTGCTTATTTATTTCCTTGTTGTCTTGTTTATTTGTTTGCTTGTAGTCAGTGCAGTTCTTTTTCTGCGGTTTGCTAGTGGCTGCAATAGCCTATTTTTTTAAACTAGGCCACAATAACCATGGGCTAATATTTACTGTAGTGACACTGGGCCTCCAACAGGCCGTAGAAACAGTGGGCCTTCTATGGGCCGTAGAAACAGTGGGCCTTCTACGGGCCGTTGAAACAATGGGCCTTCTACGGGCCGTATCATCAATGGGCCTTCTACGGGCCGTATCATCAATGGGCCTTATACGGGCCGTATGATCGATTGGCCAAACATGGGCCAAACAGATCGCATTCTGGCCGTAAACGGGCTAGAGTTGGAATCGTCCGTTCATGGGCCGACCATAACAGGCCATCGTTAATAGGCCGTATTTGATGACGCTATGAAAATGGCCCAACGTATTAACGGACCACAAACGGGCCGACTGTAACCACGGGCTGAATTTGGCCCACAAGCAGAAAATGACGGTAGCGAGCCGTAAGTAAACAAATGCTGGAAATGAGCCCAAGAATAAATGGGATCTGAGAAGGCCGAAAGATAACATGGGCTGGAGATGGCCCAACGGAATAACGGGCCGTTAATGGTTATAAAGTGATACACTGTTCATTACGGGCCAGTTTCACCACGGGCCGTTAATGGGTGTAAAGTGATACACTGTTCATTACGGGCCAGTTTCAGCACGGGCCGCTAATGGGCCAAGAGTTACAAAGGGCCTCATATGGGCCGAAAGACGTCATGGGCCATAAGTGAAAACGGGTTGGAATCTATTGGACGGCCTAGATGACGCTACTGGGCCTAATTTGGATAGGGCGTAACGGGCCTTGGGTTAGCGGGCTGTAAATGGGCTATATGCGAACAGGCTGTTAACAGGCTTTCCATGGGCCAGCCCGCCAGCTTTTGACCAAGTCAAATGGGCCGGCCTTTTCAAAGGAATGGGCCACTGTTGGGCCGTGCCACGTGTCGACGTATCATAGGCGCCTTCTATCCAGTGAGTGGATGACATCTGTCCCAACGATGAGCCGACACGTGTTTCCTCTAGCCAATGATGATTTTACACGTGGAAAATCCCCATTGGTCGGGGCTGTTAACGGTCTATCAGATCCAAAACCCGACCCGATAGCTTAACGGCGTTCCGTTACGGTGGATGCCACGTGTCGGTCACCCTTGACGAAAGCACATCTGTGACACGCGATTTATTGTCATGGAAGTGGACACTTCCGTGATGATAATTTTGGTAATGTCATGGAACACTTCTACGACAGCACAGGTATGACTATCTTGATTCTGTCATAAATTTGTCATGGATGTACATGCATGACAAAAAAGCGACCTACTGTGACAAACACATATCATCACGGAAGTGTATTTTTTTGTAGTGTGAATTGAAGCCTTACGCTCCTTGGATTATGAGATTCCTCAGATCTAGGTCTTCAATCAATTACAAGGCTGATTTGCAGAATCACGTAAGCTATTTGCCCCCAATTGAAGTCTTCAAGCGATCTATTTCCTCATCTGATGAGAACGGCAAGGCACCTGCTGTTATTGATGAAGGCATTCGTCCATTGGATGGTTAGTTCTGCAAAGCTGCATCTTAGTCCACCAATGATGACTCTGCCACTCATGACTCTGCTACCAATGCTTCAAAGCAAAATCCTCAAGCCACAGCTCCAAGGGTGTTGACTGATCGTGAGCTTCTCCTCAGTCTTCATCAGAAGGTCGATCGCAACCACAAATGGGTCAAGCCTCAGTTTGGTTCAATTCTTCAGAACATGACCATCACTCAGAATTCAGTGAAGAAGAACCACTACTATCTCCATGAAGTATTTGATCGCACCTGGCTTTTCTATATCATCTCTATGGTGAAGATGATCTCAACAAGATGGGCTTCAAGTAGGACTTTGACTGGTCTTAGACACCTTCGAAGAAATTCAAGAAGGTCAAAGTTCCTCACTTGGTGGCCAGCTTCTATTCTTCATCACGCGAGACGGATGAGCATGAAGATGTGGATGACACTGCGGCAGGCCCTACTTCAACAAGCAACCCCACGAACGCTGGAGCTCCTCCATCGACTTCGTGATATTCTTAAGGGGCGTTAGCTCTCACTTTTCATCCCTTTTGGCCATTCAATGGAAAGGGGGAGAAATTTTGAGTTAGTCTTCAAGAGGGTCTATTTATATGCGCGTTTTTTTGCTAAGTTACAACTCTCGTTCTTCTGAAGATTTGTTGGATCGAGTTGTAATCTTAAACCCGATGGTGGTCTGATACTTTTGCTATGTTCTTCTGTATGCTATTTCCTCATGTATGATAATGCACGCATGTTGAATTACATCAGTCACCATATTTCATCATGCATTTCAAATTCTTCATATCATATGTTAATTGCGTGTATGAACTACAAGATATAGGGGGAGATCTCCATGATTCGACTCTTCATGATATGTTGCATGTTATTGATGATGCCACTTCTGCTTTGCATGATACTTATGATGAAACTTCTTCTATGCTTGATACTACTATGCCAGTTGGTGAATTTCTTGATGAACAACTTGCTAGGGCTAGAGAGAATGAAATTATTGAAACTGATAATATTGATGAAAGTGATGATGAAGATTCTCCCCCTAGACATGAATTGCCTGTTGTGCCTGAGGGTTATGTTATGGATGAAGAAACTGCTAGAGACTTTCTTGCTTGCAATGATAGAAGTGAGCTTAAGAAATTATTAGCTAAGCTTAAAGAAAAGTCTTTGAATGCTAGAATGAAATATGATCATGCTTATGCTACTTCACCTATCATTATTCCTGATAAGGATTATGATTTCTCTATTGATCCCGAGTTAATTACTTTGGTTGAATCTGATCCTTTCTATGGCTATGAATCTGAAACTGTTGTGGCACATCTTACTAAATTAAATGATATAGATACCCTGTTTACTAATGATGAGAAAACTCGCTATTACTTTATCCTGAAGTTGTTTCCGTTCTCATTAAAGGGTGATGCTAAGATATGGTTTAATTCTCTTGATCCTAGTTGTGTGCGTAGTCCCCAGGATATGATTTACTACTTCTCTCCTAAATATTTCCACACTCATAAGAAACAAGTTGCTTTAAGGGAAATATATAATTTTGTGCAAATTGAAGGGAGTCTCCCACAAGCTCGGGGGAGGCTTCTCCAATTACTTAATGCTTTTCCTGATCATCCTCTCAAGAAAAATGAAATACTTGATATCTTTTATAATGGACTAACGGATGCTTCCAGAGATTACCTGGATAGTTGTGCTTGTTGTGTTTTCAGGGATAGAACAGTTGATCAAGATGAAATTCTATTGAATAATATGTTGACCAATGAAAATAATTGGACACTTCCTGAACCAACTCCTAAGCCAACTCCGAAGAAAAGGGGTATTCCATTTCTCAGTCCCGAAGATATGCAAGAGGCAAATAAATTTATGAAATAAAAAGGTATAAAAGCTGAAGATGTTAAGAATTTACCTCATGTTGAAGAAATACATGGTCTTAATTCATCACCTATTGAAGAAACACTCGGTCTCGATAACTCGACACAGGTAGTAAAGGTAAACTCTCTCTATAGATACGATAAAGCTGAAATCCCTCCTACTAAGTTTGCTAGCCAATGCTTGGATGAATTTGATAACTTTATGGTTAAGCAAGAAGATTTTAATGCTTATTTTGGTAGACAACTGAAACATAATGCTTATATGATTGAACACTTGAGTGATTATATGGCTAGTGTTAAAGGTGAACTTAAACTTATTAGTAAATATGCTTCTATGGTTACCACTCAAGTAGAACAAGTACTTAAAGCTCAAAATGATTTTCTCAATGAATTAAACAATAAGAAAAATGATAATGTTGTTAGAGTTATGACTAGAGGTGGTAAAATGACTCAGCAACCTTTGTATCCTGAGGGCCACCCTAAAAGAATTGAGCAAGATTCTCAGAGAACTACTATAGATGCACCTAGTCCTTCTAAAAGAAAGAGAAAGAAAAATGATAGGACTTTGCATGCTTCTAGTGAACCTATTGTTGACACACCTGAGAATCCCAATGATATTTCTATTTCTGATGCTAAAACACAATCTGGTAATGAACATGCAACTATTGATAATGTTAATGATGATGTTCATGTTGATGCTCAACCTAGCAATAATAATGATGTAGAAATTGAACCTGTTGTTGATCTTGATAACCCACAATCAAAGAATCAACATTATGATAAGAGAGACTTTGTTACTAATAAAAGAAAGAGAACCATGGGTTCAGAAAACCATGCCTTTTCCTCCTAAACCATACAAGAAAAAGGATGATGAGGATTTTGAGCACTTTGCTGAAATGATTAGACCTATCTTTTTGCGTATGCGTTTGACTGGTATGCTTAAAATGAATCCTTATGCTAAGTATATGAAGGAAATTGTTACTAATAAAAGAAAGATACCGGAAGCTGAAATTTCCACCATGCTTGCTAATTATACTTTTAAGGGTGGAATACCAAAGAAACTTGGAGATCCAGGAGTACCAACTATACCATGCTCCATTAAAAGAAACTATGTTAAAACTGCTTTATGTTATCTGGGAGCTGGTGTTAGTGTTATGCCTCTCTCTTTATATCGTAGACTTGATTTGAATAAGTTAACACCTAGTGAAATATCTTTGCAAATGGCTGATAAATCAACTGTTATACCTGTCGGTATTCATGAGGATGTGCCTGTTGTGGTTGCAAACGTTACTATTTTAAAGGACTTTGTTATTCTTGATATTCCCAAGGACGATAGTATGTCTATTATTCTTGGAAGACCCATTTTGAATACTGCAGGGGCTGTTATTGATTGTAGCAAAGGCAGTATCACTTTTCATGTTAATGGTAATGAGCATACGATACACTTTCCGAGGAAACAACCTCAAGTCCACAGTATCAATTCTATTGGAAAAATTTCAACAATTACTATTGGAGGTTTTGAATTTCCTCTTCCTACTGTCAAGAATAAATATGATATTCTTATTGTTGGGGACATGCATATCTCCATTGAGGTAACCTAGTGTTATTCGAAAATTCTCCGGTTTCATGTTATTCGAAATGAGTTTGTTAACAAGACCTGATCAACCTTGTTAGTGGATTCCTTTTGATGAGCATGAGATGGATGAATTTAGAAAACACAACTCTCTGTACCCTCTTTTTAATTTCTGTTATTTATATTAAATAAAGAAAAAAAATAGTATTTTTCTATCTGTTTTCTGAATTATCCATGCATTGAAAAATACCCCGAAAATAAAAGTTCTCCAAATGCCCTGAAAATTAAATATGATTTTTTCTGGAATATTTGAGAATATCTGGCACTGAGAACACACCAGGGGGATCAAGCACCTGGCCATGAGGGTCCAGGGTGTGCCCACCCCCCTGGGCGCGCCCCTGCCTCGTGGGCCCATGCTGGCTCCCCTCCACTTATTCTAGCTACCATACACTCCTTCCTCCCAAAAAATCACCAACTATGTCAAACCCGAGTTCTAGCTCATCTTGCTGCCATTTTTGATCTCCTAGCTCAAAGCTCCATTCACAAAACTGCTTTGGGGGATTGTTCTTTGGTATGTGACTCCTCTAATGGTCAAATTAGTTTTTGTTCTAGTGCTTTATTCATTGCAAATTTTTGCTGCCTAGGTGACCCTGTTCTTGAGCTTGCATGTCAAATTTATATGGTCAAAAGTAGTTTTAATGCATGATATTGCCTCTAGGCACTTGTAGGAGTAGTTGCTATCAATATTGTTGAGTTTGGTTCACTTTTATTTTTTGAGTTGCTAAAAATTTCAGAAAAAGATGAAGAGATTCTTGAGGGGCTCATCGAGCCGAAGCTCGAAGGATAAACAAAGTGAAGAGAACAAGAAGCCCAAGTATAATCTCCCTCGCATCGCGGAGGTTCGGCCGTGTGAATGGCCTTGTGATGATTTCTTGACAGCAGCTGGGATTTATGATGATTTTTATGAATTGGCTGAGAATGCAGGCCTCACCACCTTCCTCCACGACCAATGCGAACAGTATCTCTTACTCACCAATATCTTTGTGCAAAACTTTCATTTCCATGCTAGGAGCTCACCACATACGGTGGAATTTTATTAATATGATGAGCATAAGGAGATGTCACTTCATGATTTTTGTCGGGTTTGTTTGATCCATTTTAAGGGCAGTGTAGAGGAACCACATCGTGATGATGTGGAAGGGTTTATTGATACAATTGTTGTAGGGGAAACGAGAAAAGTTTCCGATGCAAGAATTACTAGCATACATTTTCCTATTTTACGTTACTTTGCAATATTTGCTAGTAGATGCTTAATTGGTCGCGAAAACTGTGGCAACCTTAGTGCCCCCGATATTTTTATTTTTTGCCATGCCTTGTTCCTTGATGACACATTTAGTATGGGTGCTATTGTTGCAAAGTGGTTAAACCTTAACCGTACTAAGGGCCCCATCTTGGGAGGTATCTTTGCCTCGCGCCTCGCTGCACATTTTAACATACCTATTAGGCATTATGAGAAGGAAGAGAAGTTGCTACCTCCTTTTTTCTAGACTATAAGAGTATGGTAGCACATGATTTTATCGTTAATAATAAGGAAAAGATGCTTAAGTACAAGCTGATATTTGATAAAATCATCCTGAGACTATTACTTTGCCCGCTCCTTCCTTGTTTGACTTATCTGCAAGCAAGTACCTTGTTCCATCGGAGGCCATTCATGCCTACCAAAACCCCACACCAGCTACAGAGCCAGAGCCGGAACCACAATTTGATCCTCACCAGTAGTCTGTTTATCAGTGGAATCCGGAAGAGATCGCCAACCAGTCGCACCAGGGGGGTCCTTCTCAGTACGACCCCAACCATAACTTTGGATATCCGCCAGGCCAGTCGTGGCCATAGACCAACTTAGGCCAAAAGCCTAAGCTTGGGGGAGTACGTATTTCTCACCGACATTACATTCATGTTCACACACTCATGCTAGTTGTCGGTGCTCATACTTTTTCATTGTAATATCCATGCTAGTTTATTTTCCTTTTTATGCTTTCTTGTTGTGTGTTTGATAAACCTTAAGAGAAAAACCAAAAAATAATTAGTTGTAGCTTTTAGCTTGTTTACTTTTCATGCCTGTAGTAGTAATAATTAAAAAGAAAACCCCAAAAGATTTCTCGTTCTTCTTTTGCTTGTTGGGAGCTTTCCCATGTAAATAGTTTTATTTCTTTTCTAGTTCTTTGGGGGTCTAGAGGAGAAGACCATAACGAAAATGTTGAGTGGCTCGCACATGCATTATTGTTGATCTAACAAAGAGCCCATATTACGTTGTCTCCTCTCTTGAATTGAATGCTTGCAGATTCCAGCTTAGTCCAATGCACATGCACTATTATTATCCACACTATTTGGTCGTGCAAGTGAAAGGCAATAATGATGATTATATGATGAACTTATTGAGATGAGAAAAGCTGGTATGAACTCGACCTCTCTTGTTTTTTGTAAATATGATTAGTTTATCGGTCCTCATTCAGCCTATTATGGAAGAAACATGTTTGCAATGGCAATTAGAGATTGTAGTTGCTTATGCCATGCTTAATTAGCTAGGAGCTTATAATGGTTTACCTTGCGTGCCAACATGCTATTAAAATGGTTGTGATGTGGTATGATAGGGTTGTATCCTCGTTTGAACGATTCGAGTGGCTTGACTTGGCACATGTTCACGCATGTAGTTGAAACAAAATCAACATAGCCTCTACGATATTTATGTTCATGGCACATTATATCCTACTCATGCTTGCATTCGGTGTTGATTAATTTTAATGCATGTTCATGACTATTGTCTCTCTCTAGCTGGTCGCTTCCCAGTCTTTTTCTAGCCTTCACTTGTACTAAGAAGGAATACTGCTTGTGCATCCAATTCCATAAACCCCAAAGTTGTTCCATATGAGTCCACCATACCTACCTATATACGGTATCTACCTGCCGTTCCAAGTAAACTTGTATGTGCCACACTCTAAACCTTCAAATAAACATTTTGTTTTGTATGCTCGAATAGCTCATGTATCAACTAGGGTTGTCTGTATCTTCTATGCTAGGCGGGTTATTCTCAAGAGGAGTGGACTCCGCTCCTCACTCACGAGAATATGGCTGGTCACCGGGATGTCCAGTCCCATGCTTTATGCAAATCAAATCAAAATAACTACAAACAAAACTCCCCCGGGACTCTTGTTAATTGGAGGCACTCGTTATTTCGAGAAAGCCATGGATTGATGCTTGTTGCTGGAGGGGGAGTATAAACTTTACCATTCTATTTGGGAACCGCCTATAATGTGTGTAGCATGGAAGATATCGAGATCTCTCGGTTGTTATGTTGACAATGAAGGTATACCTCTCAAAATATTATTCATATTTATTTCAAAACCGAGCTCTGGCACCTCTACAAATCCCTGCTTCCCTCTGCGAAGGGACTATCTATTTAATTTTATTTTGAGTCATCATCCTCTTATTAAAAAGCACCAGTTGGAGAGCACCGTTGTCATTTGCATCCATTACTATTAGTTTACATTCAGTATGACTTGACTGGATCTCTTTTACCATGAATTACAATGTATAGTCAGTCCTTGATCTTTAAAGGTGCTTTGCATTTATGTTTTGCGGTCTCATAAAGGGCTAGCGAGATACCATCTTGCTATATCATATCATGATTGTTTTGAGAAAGTGTTGTCATCCAAGATTTATTATTATTGCTCGCTAGTTGATTATGCCATTGATATGAGTAAACATGAGACCTAAGTGTTATTGTGAATATGGTTAGTTCATAATCTTTGGTGAAAACTTGAATGTTGGCTTTACATATTTACAACAACAAGAGCAAACAAAGTTTGTAAAAGTTTTTCTTTATCACTTTCAGTTTATCAACTGAATTGCTTGAGGACACGCAAAGGTTTAAGCTTGGGGGGGGGTTGCTATGTCTCCATCGTATCTACTTTTCCAAACACTTTTGCCCTTGTTTTGGACTCTAACTTGCATGATTTGAATGGAACTAACCCGGACCGACGCTGCTTTCAGCAGAATTGCCATGGTTTATTTTTGTGCAGAAATAAAAGTTCTCAGAATGACCTGAAAATCAACGGAGAATTATTTTGGAATATATAAAAAATACTGGAAGAAAGATCCACGTCAGGGGCCCCACACCCTGTCCACAAGGGTGGGGGGCGCGCCCTACCCCCTTGGGCATGCCCCTGCCTCGTGGGCCCCCTGACGCTCCACCGACCTCAACCTTGACTCCATATATTCACTTTCGGGGAGAAAAACATGGGGGAGAAGGATTCATCGCGTTTTACGATACGGAGCCGCCACCAAGCCCTAAACTCTCTCGAGAGGGCTGATCTGGAGTCCGTTCGGTGCTCCGGAGAGGGGAATCCGTCCCCATCGTCATCATCAACCTTCCTCCATCACCAATTTCATGATTCTCACCTCGGTGCGTGAGTAATTCCATCGTAGGCTTGCTGGATGATGATGGGTTGGATGAGATTTATCATCTAATCGAGTTAGTTTTGTTGGGTTTGATCCCTAGTATCCACTATGTTCTGAGATTGATGTTGCTGTAAGTGCATCTAGTGCGACCCCTAGTTGGTTTTGGAGTATTGACGACAAACCTAGTTGAGGGACTAATGTGTTTGTGAGAATTGCAGGATAACACAGGTAGAAGTCCCTCATTGATTCGGTTTTCCTACCAGAGATGACCCCTAAAAATGTATGAAGACATTGATGTCAACGGTGGTATATGAAGATATTCTCATTGAAGACTATGACAAGAGAAGACATCGCATGAAGCCTATGGAGCTCAAAGACTTAGATCTATCATAGTTCTTTTTCTTCTTTGTTGAGTCATAGGAACCACCGTACTGTTAAGTGGGGTCCAAGAGAACCAGTCAGAATGACTGAAGTGATGCTTAACCAAAACCTATGTCTTCGAGTGAAGACTATGAGAGCGAATCTTGTCTAGAGTCGGACAAGTCAGCTTTGTTTGTAGCCCAAGTAAAGTTGCCGTGTGTGTTTGAAATCTGAACGTTGGAACACGTGTCAGTTCCTTAGTGACCTAGGGTCATTTCGGACAAATCAGGTCGGGTTGCCTAGTGGCTATAAATAGCCCACCCCCTACAACCATAAACGGTTGGCTGCTCAGAGTTAGAGTACGGCTTTTGTCGTTTGAGAGCAACCCACCTCGAAGCCTTTGAGAGAGAATTCCTTGCGAGGATAAAGCCCTAACCACCCAGAGCCAAAGAGTGTTAGGCATCACTTAAGTCTTCTTGTCTGTGTGATCTGAACACTTATTACACTTGAGGACTGTGAATCCTCCAGCCGGTTAGGCGTCGCGTTCTGAGCATCCAAGAGACATTGTGGATCACCGGTGAACGAAGTCTGTGAAGGTTTGGGAGTCTACCTTGAAGACTTACTAGAGTGATTGGGCAAGGTCTATGTGACCTTAGCTAAAGGGGAATACGGTGAGGACTGGGTGTCCTGAGTTGCGTGTTCAGGACTGGGTGTCCGGGACTGTGTGTCCTCAGGTTTAAATACCTAGCCGCCCTAACCAGATGCACAGTTGTCACAGCAACTGGAACTGGTCCAACAAATCATTGTCTTCAACGAGTCACTGGTTTCATCCTTCCCTTCCCTTTACTTACTGTTGGTCCTTGTGAAGTCATTATATGATTGCACTATCTTTTGTCTTCACTGAGTGACTGCGTGTTCTGTTTGGCTTCATAATATCTCCCTACCTGATCCTTACTACATTGCTGCTATTAGTCATTGTGCTTTCACTTCATTGAATACTTGACTATAGTTTGCCTAGTGTAGTCTACCTTCCGCTGCATGGTAATAGGTTTATTTCTATCGTTTCTCTTCGAAACTTCCACGTTTTGAAGACTTTCATAAAAATCGCCTATTCACCTCCCCTCTAGTCGATATAACGCACTTTCAATTGGTATCAGAGCAAGGTACTCCCTTGTTCTGTGTGATTCGGTTTAACCACCTGGAGTTTTAGCTATGTCGACTGCAGGGATAATTAAAGTCTCTGCTGCATGCCCCGTCTTTGATGGAACTGAATATCCCTACTGGAAGAATAAGATGCGCATGCATCTTGAAGCCATTGACGTCGACCTATGGTATGTCGTCAAGAACGACGTTCCCAAGGCTGGAGAAGGTGTCAGTGCTGCTGATGTCAAGAAGTTCATTCAACTGGACTCTACTGCCAAGAATATCATCTGTGGTCATCTGTCCAAAGGACAGTATGGCCGCGTGAGTGCTTTGGAAACATCTAAGCTAGTCTGGGACTGGCTCTCCAAGGTCAACGAAGACGTCTCAACCCAGAGAGATCAGAGAATCAGTGTCCTTCGCAACCTCTTCAACCGCTACAAGGGAAGTGACAACGAGAATGTCCAGCTCACGTTTGATCGACTCACTGACATCACAAATGAGCTTCAAGCCATCGGCGCTACTGAGATCACCAAGCATAAAGTCGTCAAGACACTCCTGAGATCACTTGACAGTTCGTTTGACACCCTAGCCCTGATGATTCAAGAACGTCCTGATTTCAAGACACTCGATCCGTCTGACATACTTGAGAGGCTCAATACACATGAGTTTTAGCTTTCTGAGAAAAGAGATATCTACGGTCCCAACTATGGGCGAACTCGTGCCTTGAAGGAAAAAGCTGTCTCCTCATCTGAAGAAGAATCTGACAGCAGTTCTGATGATCCTGAAGACATTGGAAAGGAACTTGCTATGCTTGTGAAGAAGTTACAAAAATTCACCAAGAAGAAAGGCTTCAGAAAGTCTTCACGATCAAGCTCAAGGAATGATGAAGCTTCTGCACATGACTACAAGAAGAAAACATGTCACAAGTGCAAGAAACCTGGCCACTACATCTCTGAGTGTCCGCAGTGGGACATTGAGAACAAGAAGAAAAAGAAGAGCAAGGAGTATGATTCTGATGACAAGAAGAAGAAGAAATACTCAAAGTCTTCTTCCAAGTCTTCCTCAAAGTCTTCATCACACAAGAAGAGCTCATCTGGCAAGGCACATGCGTTTGTTGGCAAGGAAATGGATTCAGAGGAGGAGTCCGCTTCTGAGGAGGCGGAGGAGGAGTCTGAGGAAGAGTCCGATTCTGGCATTGCGAGTCTGGCTATAGCATACGTTGCCAAGTCCATCTTCAACACTGAAGACATTGACTCCATCACCGACACCTATGCAAATGACAAAGACTACTCCACTCCTACCTACTGCTTCATGGCACGCGGTGCCAAGGTAAACACACGCACTACTCACTATCAAACATCTAGTGACGATGACTCTGATTGTGGTTCCAAACCCAGTTACAAAACACTCGCTAAAATTGCAGCTGAACAACAGAAAACCATGGAACACATTCAAAAACTGTTAGACAAAAGCGATGATCTGTTAGACACTGAAATGACTCGATCTCAGTCCTTAATTGAAGACATAAAAAATCTTCACGTTAAGTATGAGGAACTTGAAAGTCGTCATGAAACGCTCTCAACAGCTCATGAAAGGCTTTCCTATGATTATCTTCAAAGGAAGCAAGATCTTGAGAAATTGAGAGCGGCTCATGAAGATCTTCAGAAAGAAAACGAGTCACTTCGCGCCAAACAGACCAGTTCAGCTCAGGAAGGATTTGAACCACCATGTCTTAAATGCATTGAGCGTGATAATGCTACTTCTGTTGCTGAATGTTCTACTACTGCTACTGTTGCAATATCTTCAACTGTTGATGTGGGAACTAACCCCTCTGCTGAGGATACCACTGCTATTGCTGATGAGAATGCTACGTTGAAGACATTGCTTGAAACAGGGATGTACAAAAGTCTTAAAGGGCATCATACACTATGTGATGTCCTCAAAAGGCAGATCCTGAACCGAAACCCGAGGAAAGAGGGTGTTGGGTTTGTAAGGAAAATGAATGCTGATGGCTCTTACTAGAAACCTGAGCAGTACCCCAAAACCACATGGGTTGCTGCAAAGGAACCTTCAGCAGATCCATCGACTCTATCTGGCTTCACTTGTGCTAACCCCATTGTCATTGATGAATCCTTTGATGCAAACTATAAACTGTTTAAGAATCAGAATGGTGAAGTGTTTGCCAGGTACATTGGTACTAACTTCAGGAATGGACTGCCTATGAAGAAGATCTGGGTGCTGAAAAAGTGTTTGGAGAATCTTCCTGTGAATGTCATCATGACACCACAGGTGAAGAAGACAAACCCCAGACCACAGGCTTCATACGGTCCAAAGGCTTCATACAGACAGAGGACTCACCTGAGTCGCACTAACGCAAATCTTTTGCAGCGAAACCATACTCAGGCCTATGAATATGAGCGCGGTTCATCAAACCGCCATGTTCATAAGACCAAGAACTATTCTGCTTATTCTTATGAGTACTATTGTCCGCCTGCAAGACTGTTTGCTAGGGCTCCAAAGCCAAAGTTCTCAGATGCTGCACTTAGACTTATTGCTTCTAAGCCACCCTTGAAGATGTGGGTGGCTAAGAAAGCTTAACTCTCTTTTGCAGGGAAGGGTCTCCAGCAGAAAACCAAAATCGTCTAACGCTATTGCTGGGGACCTTAAACATCTTGTAGGGCGCAAGATCAAATGCCCGAATGGTCTTATTATGTACTTCGTTCCTGAATCGCTTGCTACTCTCCCTATAGTCCTAATCTGGATCTAAGCTTTCATAATCCACTGGTTCGTCAAATGTTTTTGCTTCACAATTTTCTTCGTGAAGCCTATCCCCCTAACTGCACTATAGGGTACGACACCAGCGTCTTCAGAATGGATTATTGATAGTGGGTGTACCAATCACATGACTGGCAAAAGAAGCCTTCTTATGGACTCAACCTTACGTCCATCCGACAAGAGTCACATCACATTTGCTGACACTGGTAAAAGTAAGGTATTGGGTCTAGGTAGAGTTGCAATCTCAAAGGATCAACACATGGATAAAGTCATGCTTGTTGAATCCCTTGGCTTCAACTTAATGTCTGTCTCGATGCTTTGCAATTTAAATATGATCGTAATGTTTGGAAAATATCGTTGCCTTGTTCTAATGGAATCTAACAAGTCTCTAGTGTTTGAAGGGTATAGGAAGGATGATTTGTATGTGGTAGATTTCTCAGTAGGACCACAGCTTGCCGTATGTCTTCTAGCAAAAGCTTCAGAATGCTGGCTCTGGCATCGGAGGCTAGGGCATTCTGGCATGAGGAACCTCCACACCCTTGCAAAGAAGAAGCATGTCATAGGCATCGAGGGCGTCAAGTTCAAGAAAGATCACTTATGCGGTGCCTGTGAAGCAGGAAAGATGACGAGGGCCAACCATCCCTCGAAGACAATCATGACAACTACTCGACCCTTCGAACTGCTCCACATGGATCTTATCGGTCCTACTCATTACTCAACTCTTACTACTACTGCTTGTCTCTATGGCTTTGTCATTGTTGATGATTATTCTATATATACTTGGGTGCACATAATCCTCTACAAGACTGAAGTGCAGGATGTCTTCAGACGCTTCGCCAATCAAGCAATGAACAACTATGACACCAAGATAAAGCACATCAGAAGTGACAATGGCACTGAATTCAAGAACACTGGCCTTGATACATCTCTTAATACTTTGGGCATCACACATGAATTCTCAGCTCCGTACACGCCACAGCAGAATGGTGTCGTCGAATGCAAGAGAGAACACTCATTGAGATGGCCCAAACGATGCTAGATGAATACAAGACTCCAAGAAAATTCTGGCCTGAAGCTATTGATACTGCATGTCATACAATCAATCGTGTTTATCTTCACAAGCTTCTGAACAAGACATCTTATGAGCTCCTTACTGGCAAGAAACCAAATGTCAGTAACTTCAGAGTATTTGGCGCTAGGTGCTAGATCAAGGATCCACATCACACTTCGAAATTTGCACCAAAAGCACATGAGGGTTTTATGCTTGGATATGGAAAGGATTTGCACTCCTACAGAGTCTTCAATCTCTTTCATTATAAAGTGGTTGAAACAGTGGATGTGCAGTTCGATGAGACTAACGGTTCACAAAGAGAGCACCTGCCAAATGTGCTAGATGAAGTTCCATCCAGTGAATCAATCAAACTAATGGGAACTGGAGAAATCATACCCTCTGAAGCTCAACCAGAAGAGGAACTTATCATCTATGCACCTGATCAACCTGAAGACAATGCTCAGCCTGAAGACAATCCCTCTAACAATGACAATGATCAGCAAGAGCAAAATCTTCGCCCTGTACATCCTCGTGTTGCCAATGAAGTGCAGATTGAGAGAATAATTGATAGCATCAATGCACCCGGTCCGCTCACTCGTTCAAGGGCAACACAGCTAGCAAATTTCTGTGGGCACTTCGCATTCGTCTCAATAACAGAACCCAAGAAAGTTGAAGAAGCCTTCATGGAACCTAAATGGATTCAAGCCATGCAAGAAGAGCTTCAACAATTTGAGCTGAATAATGTATGGGAACTGGTTAAGCGTCCTGATCCTCGGAAGCATAATATAATAGGCAGCAAATGGATATACCGCAACAAGCAAGATGAGCATGGTCAAGTTGTCAGAAACAAAGCTCGTCTCGTTGCTCAAGGATATACTCAAGTGGAAGGGATTGACTTCGACGAAACATTTGCTCCTGTGGCTCGACTTGAAGCCATACGCATACTGCTGGCCTATGCAAATCATCATAACATACTTCTATATCAAATGGATGTGAAGAGCACTTTTCTCAATGGCAAGATTGAAGAAGAAGTGTATGTTGCACAACTGCCTGGCTTTGAAGATCCAAAACATCCTGACATGGTATACAAGCTCAACAAGGCACTGTATGGCCTCAAACAAGCCCCTCGGGCTTGGTATGACACACTCAAATACTTCCTGAAGAGCAAAGGCTTCATACCTGGTTCCCTCAACCCCACTCTCTTCACGAAGACATATGATGGTGAACTGTTTGTGTGCCAAATATATGTGGATGACATTATCTTCGGCTGCACCTATCAGAAGTACAATGAAGAGTTTGGATATATGATGCAAGAGCAATATCAGATGTCCATGATGGGAGAGCTGAAGTTCTTCCTCGGTCTTCAAATACGTCAGCAACGCAAAGGCATCTTCATATCTCAAGAGAAGTATCTCAAAGATTGCCTGAAGAAGTTCGGTATGCAAGACTGCAAAGGCTTCACGACGCCAATGCCAGCCAAACATCATCTGGGTCCCGACGACAATGGTAAAGAGTTCGATCAAAAGGTATACCGCTCCATGATTGGTTCTTTACTTTATCTATGTGCATCTAGGCCAAATATTATGCTTAGTGTTTGCATGTGTGCTCGATTCCAAGCGGCACCAAAGGAGTCGCATCACTTAGCTGTGAAGCGAATTCTTGATATTTGGCTCACACCCCAACTCTAGGATTATGGTATCCAAAGGGCTCAGAGTTTGATCTGGTTGGATTCTCGGATGCTGATTATGCTGGTGACAAGGTGGATCGCAAGTCGACATCAGGCACATGTCATTTTCTGGGACGATCACTTGTATGTTGGTCTCCAAAGAAGCAGAACTGTGTATCTCTCTCCACTGCTGAATCTGAATACATTGCTGCTGGATCTTGCTAATCTCAGTTTCTGTGGATGAAGCAAACACTCAAAGACTATGGCATTCATCTGAAGCAAGTGCCACTCTACTACGACAACGAAAGCGCCATCAAGATTGCCAACAATCCAGTTCAGCACTCGAAGACAAAGAACATTGAAATTCGTCATCACTTTCTCAGAGATCATGTTGTGAAGGAAGATATTGATATCATACACGTCAACAGTGAAGAGAAATTGGCAGATATCTTCACCAAGCCCTTGGATGAGAAGAGATTTTGCAAGTTACGGTGTGAGCTAAATATCTTGGAATCCTCAAATGTCCTGTGATCAGGCACACATCCTAACACTTATGCATATTGATGACTTAGATATGCAACACACGAAGTAAAGTATATCTTCAATCAATGAAGACATACATTCTAAGTGTGAATACATTAATGTGGAATTTGACTTCGGAGCGCCACGATAATTGTGCGCCATGTCTGGGTCTAATACTTCCTATACGGTGGGTAACGCCACCACCAAAGGTTCTGTTTAAAATGTTTCACTCATGGCGTTACATTTGCTATGTCATCACATTTGGTTTGGCTTCAATTTCAACATGTCTTCATGATTATCTTCACTATATTGATTATATATATACTAGTGTTCTGTCCTCTACAGCATTCACTTATAGCTATGTCTTCTTGTTGAATCTTTTGAACTAAGTGAATGTGATCGGACCCTAACCTCTCTATGCTTTCTATCTCAAACTCTATCTCTCCAAATCATATGCATTCTATTGAAACTATCGAATGTCTTCTTTGCGTCCTTGTCAGCAGAAGATACAGAGACAAACATTAAGTCCGTTTTCAATGCTCATTCCTTCACCTGAAACCCGGAGAAATGGGAACGACCACCCGACAATCCAGGCGTGCGTGGGACGTGGAACAACCCCCGATATGCTGCATGATGGCCACGTGTTCCTCAAATGTGAATCGGCAGGGGCACTTGTGCAATAACACTGAGCCGACCCTGTCCCTATAAATACACGCCTCACCACAGTCATTATCTCTTCTTCCACTCTCGCACGAACCCTAGCGCCACCGCTAGCTCTCGACGACGCCAGCGACGAAGCGCTTCGCTGCCGCAACCTCTCCGACGCCGTCTTCACGCCGACCGCGGACATCGTCCTCTCCGCCGTCGCCGTAGGTGTCCTCCGTCGCCGTAGGTGTCCTCCATCGCCAAGTTAGGGCACGGACGATCGAACTGCTCGGCCTCCTCTTCCACTCCGTCTAGCAGTTCCTTGTGTGGTAAATAAAACTTCCTTTTTACGGCCCCTTTTGATCCTACAGATTTGTCACTTTCTACCACAAGTAGTTTCTGTTCACACATGTTGGATCCACTTCATACTGCATCTCATATTATGCCTAGTATGTTTACTTATGCTTCACAAAGCAGCTAGATTCCTCACTTGTACTGATCTCTGAATTCGTACAAATCTAGAACCAACTCCTTATCTATGAGTGAATGTCTTCGCACGATGAGGTCAATGTCTTCTAAACTGATTTATCTTCAAAATCTTCTGAGAATGCATATGACCTCTTCCCCTTCCCTCGCACCTTAATCCTGTCACAGGTACATGTCCATGGGAGAATCCTTTGGTTCTCATAGTCTGCATTCATTTGCAGAATTCTTACAGCATCATATAAATTCTCCCAAAGCCAGTTCCTGTTTGTCCAGCAAGCGAAAGCCTCTGAAGCCTTTGAACGTGTTGAAGCCATTCAATTTAAAGTTCATGGCTACAGAGAAATCTGCAAGGAAGGGAGGCAGACAGCTTCATGGGGGAACATCAAGAGATTTGCCTGATGACCTCTCAGAGCTTTACAAGACAGATCTTGAAGAGGATTATAATCAGCGCAAGACCCGAATCCAGTGGATTCGAAGATATTGGGCAGAACAGTGGTACAAATACAGATTCGTGACCAAGGAATATGCTGAGAAGAGTGCTATCAAAAGTCCTTGGGGTGATATTCTCTTCCGAGGCCTTCCACCCAAGAACAGAGCTGAAGCTATTGCTCAGGGTTTCTATCCGTGTATGGTCCGTGGACCTCAGCCTGAAGATGCCGACCCATCATCATTGCTATGGTGTCGAGACGATAATCTCTTCAAGCGCAACTTCCAGCACGCAAAGGCATCGGCCAAGGAAAACAAGAAGTCATTGGGACTAGACTTCAACCCTGGTCCTTCTGCTCCCCGGGCTGACGGCACACGCGATGCAGAACCCAATGTCATCGGTCCTTTCTACAACCTTGATGGCCTCATCACTCACATATCAGTTCAAGGTGCCAAAGTAGATCATTCTGATGGTGATGCTGACACTAATGAAGCCCCAGCTCCTACTCCAAAGCCGCAGAAGCCAAAGAAGGCTAAGGCTTCAAGATCAGCTGCTCCACCAAAAATCTCACGGGCGAAGCCACTGGCTACTGCACCTCCTGAAGACAGTGTGCAGTCTGAAGATCTGTCACGCATCTTCAAGCCCCAGAAAGTCAAGATGCCTCTACCACACACCAGCCAAGAACTGACTGCTGCTGCTATTATGCGCAACGATGCCATTGATCTGTCTAGTGATGAAGATCTTGCAGATGACGCTCTTGAGCAACTGATCAAGAGCAAAGAAGAAGCAGAAATCTTCAACAATTTGCCTCTCTTTGACGTGGAAATCATCCACGACTTCATCGATGAGTGGTTTGAAATGCCCAACCTCAGCTTTGAAGACCTGCAACTTCCCATTGGTCTGAGTGTCGCCTTCCATGGCGCCATTGCTTCAGAGCTAGCTCTAGCTCAGTGCATCGTCGAACTGAAGCAGAAGATTGACTTTGAGAAAGCTCAGTTCAAGAAGCATATGGCCAAGCTCAGCGTGCAAGAGGTCAAGAACTTCAAGATCATGCTGCACGATCTTAAAGAAGCCTTTCTCAAGAAGTGTGAAGAAGCTCAAGGTTCTCGTGAGCGCATGAAGAGCCTGGCTGCCAAGTGTGTGCAAGCCTACAATGAGGCTGAGAAGCGCAAGGCCCTTGGGCGTCCTGGCATCGACCCCAAAATGGCTGCAAAGAAGAAGAAGAAGAAGAAGCCCGCTATTGCCGAACCCGACGCACCAAGGAAGGAAGCAGATCCCATTGTCTTCCCAACTAGCATGACTGGCTTGAAGCCAAAGGCCAGGTAAACCGCTTCGAAACTGAAGAAGACGAGGACTGCTAAGGCTGAAGCCAGAAAGAGGAAACATCCTGAAGCCTTTGCTACTGCTCCCTCCAAGAAGAAGCGGAAGACCAAGAAGGAACGGGCTGCTCCCACAGAGCCCTTAATTGTTGAACCCATCTCCATGGTTCGCCCTGACGCTGAACATCAAGAGCGCCAACTGACTGTCCATGAGCCTGCTTTCACAGAGGCTCATGAAGCTGAAGACTTTCCAGCCGCTGATACCACCGCTGCTGAAGACATTGGTCACCATGACCATGTTGAAGATGATGCAGTTCTTCCTCAGATCGAGCACCAACAGGTATCATCGCCTGTGCTAACGCACAGCGAACTCATCAGCATTGGTCATCCTCTGGCGCCAATTGCTCAAGATGCATCATGGGCTGATCACCCACAAGCACAAGAGGAAGATGACTTTGAGGCCCAGCCAACTCCAACTCCACAGGCGTCGCCAGCGTTATGCAGGCTTCGCAAAGGACCAAGGCCTCCAGTCTCTGAGTCTGAAACTAAAGCTACTAAAGATATTCCGGTTGCATCAGCCAATGAAGAAGAAACCCCAAAAGCTGCTACTCCCCCGTCTCACCAAGAAGCTGTTCTCGAGGAGAACGTGACTGTGACCGACCCTCCATCTCGTCAAGTGGAGATTGAGAATCGTGAGGCTGCCACCACCAACACCAATGAAGCCACTGACGCTGTCATGGCTGAAGCCAATGTGGAGCCTACACCAACCAAAGCACCAGAAGTCAGCGAAGCCAATGATACTACTGCTTCTGTTCCTGCGCCTACTGCTGGTCCTCAATTTGACTATCATGTTGAGCACAGGCCTCAGGTACAGAAGCCAATCCCAAGATTGCCCAGGTTTCCAGGTCCTACATCAGCACCTGGATCCTTTAATGTTAATGGCTTCAAAGCAGACAACACCTTCTTCAATAGCTCCAAGAACCCCTACTCAAGGGAAAGAATATCTTCTGATCGGTTCTGGAGCTATCCGCGGCGAAGCTATTACTCCTGCATTCTGTACAATCAAGGTCGCATCTTCCCACATAAGCGTCTTGACATCGAAGCAATAGCTGGTCTGCCCTGTCTGGAAGAAGCTTTGGATTGCTTCAAAGAGGTTGGATTGCTGCCATTTGTCACTGACCAAGAGCACTGGAATGAAGAGTTGCTGCTTCAATTCTATGCCACACTTCACATCCGTGGGTACAACAGAGATATGAAGACTTGGGTCCTGGAGTGGATGACAGGAAATGTTCATCATGAAGCCAAAGCTTTTGATATCATTGAGCTCACTGGTCTGCCCACTCCTGGCGATCTCTACGAACCTGGCTGTCAGCTTCACAGTGAAGCTATGGAGAGCATCTTTCAGAAGCCTGAACCAAACATGAGTCAGATGCTCAGTATGATGAAGTCATTGCCCCAAGATGCTGCATATCCCAAGGAGTTCTTTGTTGAAGACCTTGAGTATCTGCCAAGGACTATTTATCACATCATAAGGCAAACTCTCTGGACCATCAAAGGACATTCTCCACATGCCAAGCTGGAAGGTGCAATGAAGACTTTGGTCTTCTATATTCTTCATGGCAAATGCTTCAATGCACAGGACTTCTTCATCCGCCAACTTGCTGCATCAGGCTCTGATCTTTTTTTCTTGAAGTTCTACGCTCCATGGATAATGCGGCTGATTAAACTCCACTCCGCTATCTCATATCAGCCATCTGCTCGCAATCATCGGATCTTTCTACCTGATGTGGATATGTCCGTTGAAGCCATTTATCCTGAGCCTGCCAAGGAGCCTCTTAGTCTTCAGAATCCGGAGCATCAAAGTTTTTCTCAGAACATTGAAGGAGTTGAAGCAGTCACTCGTGTTTATCCTTTGGCTGGAACTACACGTGCACCACATCCTACCCTTACTGAAGCCACCGATAGCACAATTGCCCAACGACCCAAGAAGCGCACTCGTGTTCTCAATGATCGAGAGCTTCTGGTGGCTCTTCATCAGAAACAGGATAGGAATCATGACTGGCTGAAGCGCCAAATGCAAAGCCTCTTGGTGGATGTCAACCGCATTCGCAATCTTGCCACCAAGAATGCCTTTGTTGCCCATGAAACCTCTCGACGCACATGGAAAGGGCTGACGCTTATGTGCTCTAAAGACGATCTTCAAGAGGATGGCTTCTCTGAACGCTTCAAGTTTGTCTCCACACCTCCTCGAAGGGCAGTGCTGCGACAAACTCCATCTCTTGAAGACTCTGAGTTCTCTTCCTCTGCTGCAACTGTGAATGCCAGAGTGATCGAGGACGAAGACGATGCTACTTCACCGCCACCTCCTTCAGCACGCTTCGACACTGCTCCAAGTTCTTCTGCACCGCCAAACACCACCGACGACCCTGCTGCTTCACCTACTCTTCATGGGAACGCGTAGATGCTCTATGCCTTCAAACCTTTTTGGTCTTTACTGACAAAAGGGGGAGAAGCAAATGAGTTTGATAGTCTTCAAGCGGGTCCACATGGGCGGTTGCTTTATATTTTGCCTCATGTTTACAACTCTCGTTTTGATACTTTTGGTTCTTTGAGTTGTAACACCTGAACTCGATGGTCGTCTGCTACTTATTTGCTACTTCATGATGCGACGATAAATTCCGCACGTGCGACGATAAATTACACACTTAGATCATTTTGTAGACGTCCACTTTCCATTATGCATGTCATTATCTTCACATACCTTCTCATGCATAATGAATTGTCATCATAAGTTGAAGAGGATCTCCACGAGTACAACCTGCCATGTGCATTTGCATTCCAAAAGCAAATTACTTATATGCACATCTTCAGGGGGAGCCCTTGCAACTAATGAAGACAATTCCTTATCCTTTACAATTTCACATATTATATTCCCCGTTGAAAACTTCAACTAGTTTGTCATCAATCACCAAAAAGGGGGACATTGTAAGTACATCTAGTGCCACCCCTAGTTGGTTTTGGAGTACTGACGACAAACCTAGTTGAGGGACTAATGTGTTTGTGAGAACTGTAGGATAACAGAGGTAGAAGTCCCTCATTGATTTGGTTTTCCTACCAGAGATGACCCCTAAAAATGTATGAAGACATTGATGTCAACGGTGGTATATGAAGATATTCTCATTGAAGACTATGACAAGAGAAGACATCGCATGAAGCCTATGGAGCTCGAAGACTTAGATCTATCGTAGTTCTTTTTCCTCTTTGTTGAGTCATAGGAACCACCGTGCTGTTAAGTGGGGTCCAAGAGAACCAGTCAGAATGACTGAAGTGATGCTTAACCAAAACCTATGTCTTCGAGTGAAGACTATGAGAGCGAATCTTGTCCAGAGTCGGACAAGTCAACTTTGCTTGTAGCCCAAGTAAAGTTGCCGTGTGTGTTTGAAATCTGACCGTTGGAACACGTGTCAGTTCCTTAGTGACCCAGGGTCATTTCGGAAAAATCAGGTCGGGTTGCCTAGTGGCTATAAATAGCCCACCCCCTAAAACCATAAACGGTTGGCTGCTCAGAGTTAGAGTACGGCTTTTTTCGTTTGAGAGCAACCCACCTCGAAGCCTTTGAGAGAGAATTCCTTGCGAGGATAAAGCCCTAACCACCCAGAGCCAAAGAGTGTTAGGCATCACTTAAGTCTTCTTGTCTGTGTGATCTGAAGACTTATTACACTTGAGGACTGTGAATCCTCCAGCCGGTTAGGCATCGCGTTCTGAGCATCCAAGAGACATTGTGGATCGCCGGTGAACGAAGTCTGTGAAGGTTTGGGAGTCTAACTTGAAGACCTACCAGAGTGATTGGGCGAGGTCTGTGTGACCTTAGCTCAAGGGGAATACGGTGAGGACTGGGTGTCCTGAGCTGCGTGTTCAAGAATGGGTGTCCGGGACTATGTGTCCGCAGGTTTAAATACCTAGCCGCCCTAACCAGACGTACAGTTGTCACAGCAACTGGAACTGGTCCAACAAATCATTGTCTTCAACGAGTCACTGGTTTCATCCTTCCCTTCCCTTTACTTACTGTTGGTCCTTGTGAAGTCATTGTATGATTGCACTATCTTTTGTCTTCACTGAGTGACTGTGTGTTCTGTTTGGCTGCATAATATCTTCCTACCTGATCCTTACTACATTGCTGCTATTAGTCATTGTGCTTTCACTTCATTGAATACTTGACTATAGTTTGCCTAGTGTAGTCTACCTTCCGCTGCATGGTAATAGGTTTATTTCTATCGTTTGTCTTCGAAACTTCCACGTTTTGAAGACTTTCATAAAAATCGCCTATTCACCCCCCTCTAGTCGATATAACGCACTTTTCAGTTGCTATGACTTTGCTATGCATAATGCTTGTCACTAGGGCCCAAGTGCCATGATTTCTGATCTGAATCTATTATGTTTTCATAAATATATGAGAGTTCTTGATCCTATCTTGCAAGTCTATAGTCACCTATTATGTGTTATGATCCGTTAACCCCGAAGTGACAATAATCGGGATATTTAACGATGATGACCGTAGTTTGAGGAGTTCATGTATTCACTATGTGTTAATGCTTTGGTCCAGTACTCTATTAAAAGGAGGCCTTAATATCCCTTAGTTTCCAATAGGACCCCGCTGCCACGGGAGGGTAGGACAAAAGATGTCATGCAAGTTCTTTTCCATAAGCACGTATGACTATATTCAGAATACATGCCTACATACATGTCCAGTACTGTTGCATGATCGATCGCATCCGGCATAATTCTCCATCACCGATCCAATGCCTACGAGCTTTCCATATATTGTTCTTCGCTTATTTACTTTTCCGCTGCTACTGTTACAATCACTACAAAACCCAAAAATACTACTTTTTCTACCGTTACCTTTTGCCACCGTTACCACTACTATCATATTACTTTGCTACTAAATACCTTGCTACAGATATATTAAGTTTCCAGGTGTGGTTGAATTGACAACTCAGCTGCTAATACTTGAGAATATTCTTTGGCTCCCCTTGTGTCGAATCAATAAATTTGGGTTGAATACTCTACCCTCGAAAACTGTTGCGATCCCCTATACTTGTAGGTTATCAGGGTATCGGAGAGGTATGTCTGGGCCCTCTCGATAATGCACATCACTATAAGCCTTGCAAGCAATGTGACTAATGAGTTAGTTGCAGGATGATGCATTACAGAACGAGTAAAGAGACTTGACGGTAACGATATTGAACTAGGTATGATGATACCCACGATCGAATCTCGGGCAAGTAACATACCGATGACAAAGGGAATAACGTTTGTTGTTATTGCGATTTGACCGATAAAGATCTTCGTAGAATATGTAGGAACCAATATGAGCATCCAGGTTCCGCTGTTGGTTATTTACCGGAGATGTGTCTCGGTCATGTCTACATAGTTCTCGAACCCGTAGGGTCTGCATGCTTAACGTTCAATGACGATTCGTATTATGAGTTATGTGTTTTGGTGACCGAAGTTTGTTTAGAGTCCTGGATGAGATCATGGACATGAAGAGGAGTCTCGAAATGGTTGAGAGGTAAAGATTCATATATTGGAAGGTAGTATTCGGACATCAGAATGGTTTCGAGTGGTTCGGGTATTTTACTAGAGTGCCGAGGGGTTACTGGAACCCCCCGAGGAAGTATTGGGCCTTAGGGGAGAGAGATGGAAGCCCGCGAGTGGTGGCGCGCGCCTCCCTCCAAGGGAGTCCGAATAGGACAAGGAGGGGGGCGCGGCCCCCCTTTCCCTCTCCCTCTCCCTCGTCTTCATTTCTCCTCCGGTAGGAAAGGAAAAGGGGGGAGAGAGAATCCTACTAAGAATGGAGTCCTAGTAGGACCCCCCCCCATGGCGTGCCCCTCCTGGCCGGCCGCGTCCTCCTCCCCTCGTTTATATACGGGGGCAAGCGGCACCCCAAGGCACATCAATTGTTCTCTTAGCCGTGTGCGGTGCCCCCCTCAACAGTTTACTCCTCCAGTCATAGCGTTGTAGTGCTTAGGCAAAGCCCTGCGCGGATCACATCACCATCATTGTCACCACATTGTCGTGCTGACAAAACTCTCCCTCGAACCTCTTCTGGATCAAGAGTTCAAGGGACGTCATTGAGCTGAACGTGAGCTGAACTCGGAGGTGACGTACGTTCGGTACTTGATCCGTTGGATCGCGAAGACGTTCGACTACATCAACCGTGTTAACCTAATGCTTCCGCTTCCAGTCTATGAGGGTACGTGGACACACTGTCCCCCTCTAGTTTCTATGCATCTCCTAGATAGATCTTGCGTGATCGTAGGAATTTTTTTGAAATTGCATGCTATGTTCCCCAATAGTGGCATCCGAGCCAGGTCTATGCGTAGATGATATGCACGAGTAGAACACAAAGAGTTGTGGGCGATAATAGTCATACTTCTTACCACCAACGTCTTACTTTGATTCGGTGGTAGTGTTGGATGAAGCGGCCTGGACCAACCTTACATGACCATGTTCATGAGACCGATTCCACCAACAGACATGCAACTTGTTTTGCATAAAGGTGGCTGGCGGGTGTCTGTTTCTCCAACTTTAGTTGAATCGAGTTTGACTACAGCCGGTCCTTGTTGAAGGTTAAAACAACACACTTGACAAAAAATAATTGTGGTTTTGATGCGTAGGTAAGAACGGTTCTTGCTAGAAGCTCGTAGCAGCCACGTAAAACTTGCAACAACAAAGTAGAGGACGTCTAACTTGTTTTTGCAGGGCATGTTGTGATGTGATATGGTCAAGACATGATGTGATATAAGTTATTGTAGGAGATGATCATGTTTTGTAAAAGTTATCGGCAATTGGCAGGAGCCTTATGGTTGTCGCTTTATTGTATGAAATGCAATTGCCATGCAATTGCTTTACTTTATCACCATGCGGTTGCGATAGTCGTAGAAGAAATAGTTGGCGAGACGACAACGATGCTACGATGGAGATCAAGGTGTCAAGCCGGTGACAATGGAGATCATGACGGTGCTTTGGAGATGGAGATCAAAGGCACATTATGATGATGGCCATATCATGTCACATATTTTGGTTGCATGTGATGTTTATCTTTTATGCATCTTATTTTGCTTAGTACGACGGTAGCATTATAAGATGACCCCTCACTAAAATTTCAAGGTATAAGTGTTCTCCCTGAGTATGCACCATTGCTACAGTTTGTCGTGCCGAGACACCACATGATGATCGAGTGTGATAAGCTCTACGTTCACATACAATGGGTGAAAGCCAGTTTTGCACGTGCAGAATACTCGGGTTAAACTTGACGAGCCTAGCATATGCAAATATGGCCTCAGAACATTGAGACTGAAAGGTCGAATGTGAATCATATAGTAGATATGATCAACATAGTGGTGTTCACCATTGAAAACTACTCCATCTCACGTGATGATCGGACATGGTTTAGTTGATATGGATCACATGATCATTTAGATGACTAGAGTGATATCAATCCAAGTGGGAGTTTTTAAGTAATATAATTAATTGAACTTAAATTTATCATGAACTTAGTCCTGATAGTTTTTGCATATCTATGTTGTTGTAGATCAATGGCTCGTGCTATTGTTCCCTTGAATTTTAACGCGTTCCTAGAGAAAGCTAAGTTGAAAGATGATGGTAGAAACTACGCGGAGTGGGTCCATAGCTTGAGGATTATCCTCATTGCCGCACAAAAGAATTACGTCCTGGAAGCACCGCTAGGTGCAAGACCCATTGTAGGAGCAACTCCGGACGTTATGAACGTACGGCTTAGAATTGGGACTTCAAAGACGTTTTGAACGTCATGGAGCATATGAGATGTTCCAAGAGTTGAAGTTAATATTTCAGGCAAATGCCCGAGTTGAGAGATATGAAGTCTCCAACAAGTTCTATAGCTGCAAGATGGAGGAGAACAGTTCTGTCAGTGAACACATACTCAGAATGTCTGGGTACCATAACCACTTGACTCAGCTGGGAGTTAATCTTCCTATTGATAGAGTTCTTCAATCACTGCCACCAAGCTATAAAGGCTTCGTTATGAACTATAACATGCAAGGGATGGAAAAGACAATTCCCGAGCTCTTTGCGATGCTTAAAGCTGCGGAGGTAGATATCAAGAAGTAGCATCAAGTGTTGATGGTTAACAAAACCACTAGTTTCAAGAGAAAGGGCAAAGGGAAGAAGGGGAACTTCAAGAAGAATAGCAAGCAAGTTGCTGCTCCCGGGAAGAAGCCCAAGTTTGGACCTAAGCCTGAAACTGAGCTTTTACTGCAAAGGGACTGGTCACTGGAAGCGGAACTGCCCCAAGCATTTGGCGGATAAGAAGGATGGCAAAGTGAAAGGTATATTTGATATACATGTTATTGATGTGTACCTTACTAATGCTCGTAGTAACGCCTGGGTATTTGATACTGGTTCTGTTGCTCATATTTGCAACTCGAAATAGGGGCTATGGATTAAACGAAGAATGGCTAAGGACGAGGTGACGATGCACACCGGAAATGGTTCCAAGGTCGATATGATCGTCGTCGGCACGCTACCTCTACATCTACCTTCGGTATTAGTTTTATACCTGAATAATTGTTATTTGTTGCCAGCGTTGATCATGAACATTATATCTGGATCTTGTTTGATGCGAGACGGTTATTCATTTAAATCAGAGAATAATTGTTGTTCTATTTATGTGAGTAATATCTTTTATGGCCATGCACCCTTGACGAGTGGCCTATTTTTGTTGAATATCGATCGTAGTGATACACATATTCATAATATTGAAGCCAAAAGATACAAAGTTAATAATGATAGTGCAACTTATTTGTGGCACTGCCGTTTAGGTCATATTGGTGTAAAGCACATGAAGAAACTCCATGCTAATGGGCTTTTGGAATCACTTGATTATGAATCACTTGATACTTGCGAACCATGCCTCAAGGGCAAGATGACTAAGACTACGTTCTCTGGAACAATGGAGCGAGCCACTGACTTATTGGAAAAATACATATTGCTATATGTGGTCCGATGAGTGTTGAGGCTCGCAGCGGGTATCGTTATTTTCCGACCTTCACAAATGATTTGAGTAGATATGGGTATATCTACTTAATGAAACATAAGTCCGAAACATATGAAAAGTTCAAAGAATTTCAGAGTGAAGTGGAAAATCATCGTAACAAGAAAATAAAGTTTCTACGATTTGATCGGGGAGGCGAATATTTGAGTTACGAGTTTGGTCTTCAGTTGAAACAATGTGGAATTGTTTCGCAACTCATGCCACCTGGAAGACCACGGCATAATGGTGTGTCGGAATGTCGTAATCATACTTTATTAGATATGGTGCGATCTATGATGTCTCTTACCAATTTACCACTATTGGTTTGGGGTTATGCTTTAGAGACGGCTGCATTCATGTTAAATAGGGCACCATCTAAATCTGTTGAGACGACACCATATGAACTATGGTTTGGCAAGAAACCTAAGTTGTCATTTCTTAAAGTTTGGGGCTGCGATGCTTATGTGCAAAAGCTTCAACTTGATAGGCTTGAACCCAAATGGAGAAATGCATCTTCATAGGATACCCATAGGAAACTGTTGGGTACAACTTCTATCACAGATCCAAAGGCAAGATATTCGTTGCTAAGAATGGATCCTTTCTAGAGAATTAGTTTCTCTCGAAAGAAGTGAGTGGGAGGAAAGTAGAACTTGATGAGGTAATTGTACATTCTCCTGAATTGGAAAGTAGTTCATCACAGAAATCAGTTCCAGTGATTCCTACACCAATTACTGAGGAAGCTAATGATGATGATCATGAAACTTTAGATCAAGTTACTACCGAACCTTGTAGGTCAATGAGAGTACGGTCCGCACCAGAGTGGTACGGTAATCCCGTTCTAGAAGTCATGTTACTAGACCATGCCAAACCTACGAACTATGAGGAAGCGATGATGAGCCTAGATTCCGTGAAATGGCTTGAGGTCATGAAATCTCAGATGGGATCAATGTATGAGAACAAAGTGTGGACTTTGGTTGATTTGCCCGATGATCGGCAAGCCATAGAGAATAAATGGATCTTCAAGAAAAAGACTGACGCTGACGGTAATGTTACTATCTACAAAGCTCGACTTGTTGCAAAAGGTTTTGGACAAGTTCAAGGAGTTTACTATGCTGAGACCTTCTCACCCGTAGCGATGCTTAAGTCTGTCCGAATCATGTTAGCAATTGCCGCATTTTATGATTATGAAACTTGGCAAATAGATGTCAAAACCGCATTCCTTAATGGATTTGTTAAAGAAGAGTTGTATATGTTGTAACCAGAAGGTTTTGTCGATTCAAAAGGTGCTAACAAAGTGTGCAAGCTCCTGTGATCCATTTATGGACTGGTGCAAGCATCTCAGAGTTGGAATATATGCTTTGATAGTGTGATCAAAGCATATGGTTTTATACAGACTTATGGAGAAACCTGTATTTACAAGAAAGTGAGTGGGAGCTATGTAGCATTTCTAATATTATATGTGGATGACATATCGTTGATTGGAAATAATACAAAATTTCTGGATAGCATAAAAGGATACTTGAATAAGAATTTTTCAATGAAAGACCTCGGTGAAGCTTCTTATATATTAGGCATCAAGATCTATAGAGATAGATCAAGATGCTTAATTGAACTTTCACAAAGCACATACCTTGATAAAGTTTTGAAGAAGTTAAAAATGGATCAGTCAAAGAAAGGGTTCTTTCCTGTGTTACAAGGTGTGAAGTTGAGTCAGACTCAATGCCCGACCACTGCAGAAGATAGAAAGAAAATGAAACTCATTCCCTATGCCTCAGCCATAGGTTCTATCATGTATGCAATGATGTGTACCAGACCTGATGTGTGCCTTGCTATATGTTTAGCAGTCGTGGAATTGTCACGATAGATGTCCTAGTAAAAGGACTTAATCATGGAGCCATCGCAACTAGGAAGCTTAAAGGGGTTAATGGGGACAAAGGACACGAGGAGTTTATACTGGTTCGGCCCCTTGTGGTGAAGGTGAAAGACTAATCCAGTTTGAGGTGGTATTGCTAGGGTTTCGATGACTAGGGAGCTAATACGCTTAACCCGGCTCTTGATCTGTTGTTTCTTACCCTAAGCCGCTGTCGGGTCGTCCCCTTATATACACGGGTTGATGCCCCGTGGCCTACAAAGTCCCGACCGGCTCATACAACGCGTCCGGCTTGGTATCGTATCTCACATGCCTTATATTACAAGTCTATTCATACATGGCGGTTTATACTTACGGGCCTTTGGGCTTGGGCCTCTTATAAGCCTAACTGTGAACCGCCATCTTGTATTCTCTTGGGCTTCATACAGGTAAACTGCCAGTGTGGTTGACCCGACCCCTCTTGGGCGGGTCATATCTGGTAGTCATATCCCCAACATTAGGACCCAGGTTGATTTGAACTTTGTTCATGTCAATCTTCAACACTTAGAAAAAATCCATCTACAACTGCTGTGAAAACCTTGTAACCCACCATGACATCATCTCCGAGAATTTTGGAAACCTGCCACGGCGTCACCTTAACGGATCTTTATCTTAAATGTCTTTCCAAAAATCGAGGCGTCCAATTAGCTGGATAATCATCATTTTGGCCTCCTTGTCTTTCGCGCCCAACTATTGCCCCTTTCCTTATATATAGGATCCGAAAGCCATCTCACATTTTTATCCTTCTTCCTTCTTTCTCTCAAAACCCCTCTGCCGCTCGAGCTCCACCGCCGCGCAGAGCACTTCGTCTTCCTCAACCTTGGCCTCGACATCAACCTGAGTCGATCCAGATAACGGCGGCGACCCTCCACAGCAGATCTGCAGCTGTAAGTTCTGCCTTCTCATACCTTAGATCCACACTAGGGTTTGCGAGCTTCTCTGTGTTCTTCATAGTTTGTCGTAGTTCATCTTCCAGGCTATACTGTGAGCTTCTTTGATCTGAAAATGGCGTTAAACCAATGCGGTAGTTGTTTTATTTCCACTTTCAGTATCAGTAGATCCCCTTTCCTGGAAGAACAATCTCATGAACTCATCTATACTGGTTTTTAGGTCTAGATTTATTTTTCCTTTCCTGAACAACCTTTGATCCAAAATAGTAGCTACAACATGTGAAACTTGTTTATCTTAGTACTTAGCCAACTTTTCGTTGCGGGCAACTCTTAAATATCTTTCTCATGGCGGCTTATCATGCCAACTTATTTTCCTTCATATACCATTAGCCCTTATTTAAGCCGCCATTATACATCTGTATTGCAATTATTAGCTTGTAATTCCACCAATTAGTTTTAGCTGGCAAATTACTTCCTTTTAGATTGTCATTTCGCCATGCCGCCGAAGACGACGACGGTGCAACTGGGTCACTTTCATAGTCACTGAAGATACCCTAAAGGATTTTGTCACTGTCGGATATTTACCAGAGAAGAGTGTCATGTCTTACCGCGCCCCTAACCCGGCCGAAGAAATACCTCAGCCAAAGGATGGTGAAATCATCGTCTTCACTGATCATATGAACCGGGGCTTTTCGCCGCCCGACTCAAAATTCTTTAGAGATGTTCTGCACTTTTTCAAGCTTCATCAGCAATACATTGGACCCAATTCCATATCAAACATCTGGAACTTCCAAGTTTTTGGCGAGGTTTATCTTCAAGAAGAACCTACTATTGAACTCTTTAGAGAATAATTCTATTTGAACCGCCAGAATGAGTATACCAACGGCCCCAGTTTAGAACTTGGCGGGATTTTGATTTAGCGCGGACGGGATGCTGTCTTTCCTCTAGTAGTCTTGCCAAGCCATCCCAAGGACTGGAACCAAACTTGGTTCTATTGCAAAGATACGTCGCCGGCTGATGAGAAACCAATGCCGAGTTATCGCGCTGAGCGTCTTGACGCTAAATATTCACTCCCTCATAAACTTTCTGCCGCTGAATGCAAGAAACTTCACCCAATAATCAAAAGGGTTCAAGCCTTGCTGGGAAACGGCTTAACTGGAGTTGACTTGATCTGCTGTTGGATCGGATGGCGGATCATCCCTCTGAGCCGCCGATCTGATTTGATGTGCAACTATACTGGAGGAACAGACGATCCATTACGTCATAGCTCCCTTCGTCTGACCGAAGAAGCCATTGTTGAAATGGCGACCACCCTCGTCAACAGCATATATGAAGACTGCAACAAATTAGGGTTGAATCCTTTTTGCAAGCTTAACCCGGCACCAGAGGTAAGCCTCTTGACTACTTTTTCCTCAGCAGTTAAGTATTTGCATGGGTTTCAACATGCTATTTTTCTACAGGCTAAATCTGACTTTTGGAAGGCCAAATATGATCATGAAGCTGCCAAAAAAGCTAGAGCCGCTGCAATAGCCGCCAAGAAAACTGCGAGGAAATCTAAGAAGAAAAAAACTGCTTCCGACTTATTCAAGTTGGATGACGTCTCTGAGTCAGAGGTAGCCCTTGACTCTCTTGGCCTGCTTTTTAACACCCTTATTGACATTGACTATTATCAGAGGACACAGGGACCAGCCAGGTAGTTGAAGAAGAGGTAACTATTATTTCCTCCGACTCAGAACCTTTACCAAGGTAGAAACCTCAGTGGGTAACCCGGAAAGTAAGGTTTTCACACCCCTTGGCTTATTTACATCCTCATTTTCTTTTGAAAAAACAGCAACATGAGAGCCGCCGTTAGACCCGGACTAGTGGAGACGATGAGTTACCCTCCGGCTTACCGAAAACTCCTCGGAAACGCCAGAATGAGGTTCTTTTACATCTTAACTATGATGAACGAGCCACTTTTATAAGTCACTCAACCATAATTCCATTTTTGTAAGAGATTGCTCATTCCTCCTCTAGTGATTCTTCACAAACTCAGCTGCCGGCTTTCAAGACCGCCCCCGGGTAAAGATAATTATCCTTCTTCTGCACCTTTATGCCTGTATTGTTATACTGACTCATCAAATTCTTCTTAGTGGTCAAGAAAAGCCCAAGAAAGTAAAGGTGGCAAAACCAGCTGAGGATCCAAAAGCCGCTGAACCGGCGCAGCCGACTCTTGCCCTGGAACAAACTGAGGCACTGGAAGACCCTGCTATCTATGTTCAATCAGATCTTCCTGAGCCGTCTATTGACGAAACCGTTCTTAATCCATCCACTGCTGAACTGTCAAGCTCAGCTAACCCGCCGGATACTTATGGCAATGATGTTTTAGTCACTGGTAGCAGATTCGTTGAATTGGGCAATCCAACTGTGCTGAAAAGACACTCCGCAAAGCAAGAAGTCATGGAGAGGCAGAAAGTGAGGTTTGATGTCTCCCACTACACCCATCTGAGTATTGGTGAAGTATTGTCTGGCTATCTTAGCCAAGTCAACTCCAGCCGTGACTCAAAGATTGAAATGGTTAAACAGATGTATCAGAAATATGAGGTATGTTCTCTAGTTTATATAAGTTATATACCCTGGCAACCCCCAAGTCTGCGGAGTATGATAAGAGTGAATGATCTGCAGACTTTTAGTAGACTTATAAGCTTTTTCCTTAGACTCCTTTCAATTCCCGGTTTACAACCAAACCGGATGCTGATAGTTTGTCAATTTGCATGTGTAGTCCCCAAGGGCCGGTTTAATCAGTATGAATGAGCCGGTCCTACTAGCCAATATTTAAGAGACAAATACTTTGACCAGATATCCTTATGAACCAGCTGAGGCTATCAATAACATAACTGGCTTACCTTTGGTAGGAAAATTAGCAAAATGCATTAGCCCCCAAGTGCTAAGTGATCTTGCTTGCAAACACTTAGGACTTATGGAAAAAATCCAATTTCTTCGACAATAAAATTTGCGCTGACAGACATTAGCCCCCAAGTGACAAGTGTTATTGCTTGCAAAGCACTTGGGACATGTTTTTATAATCCGCCATGCAACTAAACAACCTTATTCTGTATACAAGCTGCCACCACAGAAATGGAATCCCAATTGTCTGAAGCCAAGACCCGGCTGTCGACTCAGGAGACTGAAACAAAGAAAACTGAATCCAAACTCCAATTGAGTGTATTTGAAGCTGAAAAACCGAAGACCAGTTTTAGTGCAGAGAAAAAGACTTGGGCCGATGAGAAGACTGCCCTGACGCAGCGTGCTGAAACAGCCGAGGCGGCTCTGAAAGAAATTACCGCTGAACTCACCGGTTTAAAGTACCGTGTGTCTTAGATGGTTTCTGCAATCTTCGGTAAGTCACCTTATTATTTACTCAAAGTCTATATTTGTCAGCATAATGTAAGCCGCCTACTTAACTAATTGGAAACACTTCACAGGTCCCCGGAGCAGCAATCTGAGTCAAGATAGTCTGATAAAGCTCAAGGCGGTTTACACTCTTGTGGAGCAATTGTACACTGGAGCTCAGCAGGCTCTTGCCATTATCTCCCCAGCGAACCAAGGAGCAAACTTATTGAGTGATGTCTTGAAGAAACTGTCCATCTTACCCGCCAGGTTTCAGGAAGTCAAGCGTTCCTGTGCGAGAGCCGGAGCCGTAACTGCTTTGAGCCACTCCAAAGCCTGGGTACCGAAGTTAGACCTGGCGGACGTAGCCAAGGGGTACCCCAGCTTTAAGGAAGATGGAAGTCCCTTCGATCAAGAAGACTTTGCTGCCTGTGTGAAAGAGATTCGTCCTCATGCCACCATCATTCCTGAAGAAACCAGTCTCACCAAGTATCAGCCGGGTTTTGATGCAGAAAATAAGAAGATGGCCACTCCTTCATATAAAGTGACTGACTTAATCCCGCCGGTTCGGCCGCACACTTTTGCCCCGAAAATTGACCCGTCTGGTCTGATTGATGATGAGGCTGAGTTCGTCGCCCTTCATGGCTTTGACTATTCCAACCCCCATTTCCAGATGGTGGAGGAGGACGAACTGGCAAGGGATGAGCCGCAACTATCCATTCAACCCGGCCATGATTCATGAACTGGCTCCAGTTTATCATCTGCTATGTGTGAGAGTAAAAGTAGTATTATCCTTTTGGGCTCCAAGCGCCTTGTAATAGGCTAGCTTAAAACTTCATGTTCTGCTTATGCCATCGTGCATATTGTGCTGCGTACAACACTTTTGTCCATCATATGAAGATATGCTTTACATCCCTTAGAATATCAATAGTGTTGAATATGTTCCTGCATGCAATATATAAAAATTGTCCTGGCGGTTTATCGCCGTACGGATCACAACGCCTAATACACAACCATGGAAACCAACATAACTGTATAATTAAGGCCAGATGTAAGAATTATTAAGGCTAGAAAGCCTCTGATTGAAGAGACACATATTAGCATGTTTATGAATTTTAACTTTGAAACACAATGACAATATCATACCTGTGATCTTGAATTTGAACTGTCGGTTTATGTGACCCGAACAGTAAGGGTGATAACCCAATCTTTTAGAAGCCAACACTTCCATATGTATGATGACTGTCATATACTGGCGATTTATCGTCAAAAAACAAGCCGGGTTAAATTGAAACCATATGTATACTTAGATCTAGACGAAAAACCACAGAATAAAAAACAAAGATTGTCTTTCAAAAATCGTAAATCAAACACAAAGAAAAATTTGGAGGCTTCTGATTCGAATACGATCAATAAACTAGGCCAAAGGGGTTAAGCTAGGGTTTGAATACGATCATGTAGCCCCAGTGGCTTTGGCGTTGCGCTGATCAAGATGGTACCGACATCTATGTTCTGTTTGGTTCGAATACGACCTATGTTTGAACAGGAAGCCCCCAAATGACCTTGAGAATTTTTTAACGACTCTGATTCAAATATGATCAAAGTCGGACCCAAGAGGGGTTAAGCTATGATTCGAATACGATCAAGAAGCCCCCTAGTGAGTTTGGCATTGCGCCGATCAAGAGGGTATCGACAGCTATGTTCTCTTTGGTTCGAATACGACCTATGTTTGAATGGGAAGCCCCCTAGTGACTATATGGTTTAATGGCTAGATTCGAATACGATCATGAGCCAGACCAAAGAGTTAAGCTAGATTTGAACACAATCAGCCCCCAATTGGTAATTTTGAAATTATCATGAGGAAGACATGTGATTATTGAGGATGAAAAGGACAGAGGTCCTGCTTTATTACTTATCATAATATATACAACGTCAAAGTATGTACATCATGAGAGCCGGTGGCTCAAGTATAGTAAGGCCGAAGATGATCGATATTCCACGGCCGGCGGGTCTCTTCCTCCGACTTATGTGAGTCTTTGTGCTCTCGAACATCGATAAGGTAGTATAACCCGTTGTTCAAGTTCCTGCTGACCACAAAATGTCCTTCCCAAGGTGGGGATAATTTGTGTGCATCAGTTTGATCCTGGATGAGCCAAAGCACCAAGTCACCTTTTTGAAAGGTTCTGGACTTAACTCGGCGACTGTGATAACGACGCAGGTCCTGTTGGTAAATCGTCGAGCGGGCTGCTGCTAAGTCACGCTCTTCATCTAACAGGTCAAGTTCTTTCTAACATGCTTGTTCGTTATCAGCTTCAACGTAAACCTCCACGCGGGGTGAGTCATGACGGATGTCACTAGGCAACACAGCCTCTGCTCCGTAAACCATGAAGAAAGGCGTATAACCCGTAGACCTGTTAGGGGTAGTATTGATGCTCCATATCACAGAGGGTAACTCCTCCACCCAACAACCCGGCATCCATTGTAAAGAAACCATAAGCCGGGGCTTGAGACCTTTCAATATTTCCTGATTGGCTCTTTCAGCTTGACCATTGGATTGGGGGTGAGCTACTGTTGAAACATCAAGACAGATATGCTCACGTTGGCAGAATTCCTCCATAGCACCCTTGGATAGATTAGTACCATTGTCAGTTATAATGTTGTGTGGAGAGCCAAAATGAAAGATCACCTTTTTCATGAATTGAACCGCCATGGCTGCATCACACTTACTAACCGGCTCTGCCTCAAACCACTTTGTAAATTTGTCAACTACCACCAAAAGGGGTGTCTTTTTATCTTTGGATCTTTTGAAAGGTCCAACCATGTCGAGCCCCCAGACTGCAAACGGCCAAGTAATTGGAATCATACGCAATTCTTGAGCCGGCACGTGTGCCCGTCGTGAGAATTTCTGATAACCATCGCACCTACTGACCAAATCCTCCGCATCAGCATGAGCCGTCGGCCAGTAAAAACCATGACGGAAGGCTTTGGCTACAAGGGACTTTGAACCGGCATGATGGCCACAATCTCCTTCATGGATTTCACGGAGAATTTCTTTACCTTCCTCAGGAGAGACACAACGTTGAAACGCCCCTGTGACACTGCGATGATGCATCTCACCATTGGCAATTGTCATTGATTTAGACCACCGGGTTATCTGTCTAGCCAAGGTCTCATCCTCAGGCAACTCGCCCTGGGTCATATAAGCCAAATATGACACTGTCCAATCTGGGATGACGTGAAGAGCCGCCACCAATTGTGCTTCCGGGTCTGGAACAACCAAGTCTTCCTCTGTAGGCAACTGATACGTCTCCAACGTATCTATAATTTTTGATTGTTCCATGCTATTATATTATCTGTTTTGGATGTTAATGGGCGTATTTTTACACTTTTATATTATTTTTGGGGCTAACCTATTAATCGGAGGCCCAGCCCAAATTGCTGTTTTTTTTGCCTATTTTAGTGTTTTGCCGAAAAGGAATATCTAATGGAGTCCAAACGGAATGAAACCTTCGGGAGCGTTATTTTTGGAACAAACGTGATCCAGGGGACTTGGAGTGGACGTCAAGAAACAATCGAGGAGGCTACGAGGCAGGGGGCGCGCCCACCCCCTACGAGCGCCCTCCACCCTCATGGGCCCCTCATTGCTCCACCGACCTACTTCTTCCTCCTATATATATCCATATACCCCGAGAGCATCCAGGAGCACCACGAAACCCTATTTCCACCGTCGCAACCTTCTGTACCCAAGATATCCCATCTTGGGGCCTTTTCCGGAGCTCCACCGGAGGGGGCATTGATCACGGAGGGCCTCTACATCAACTCAATGTCCCCTCCGATAATGTGTGAGTAGTTTACTTCAGACCTTCGGGTCCATAGCTAGTAGCTAGATGGCTTCTTATCTCTCTTTGGATCTCAATACAAAGTTCTCCTCGATTCTATTAGAGATCTATTCGATGTAATCTTCTTTTGCGGTGTGTTTATCAAGATCCAATAAATTGTGGGTTTATGATCAAGTCTATCTATGAACAATATTTGAATCTTCTCTGAATTATTTTATGTATGATTGGTTTATCTTTGCAAGTCTCTTCGAATTATCAGTTTGGTTTGGCCTACTAGATTGATCTTTCTTGCAATGGTAGAAGTGCTTAGCTTTGGGTTCAATCTTGCGGTGCTCGATCCCAGTGACAGAAAGGGAAACGAACACGTATTTTATTGTTGCCATCGAGGATAAAAGGATGGGGTTTACATCATATTGCATTAGTTTATCCCTCTACATCACGTCATCTTGCTTAAGGTGATACTCTGTTCTTATGAACTTAATACTCTAGATGCATGCTGGATAGCGGTCGATGTGTGGAGTAATAGTAGTAGATGCAGAATCGTTTCGGTCTACTTGTCACGGACGTGATGCCTATATACATGATCATACCTAGATATTCTCATAATTATTCACTTTTCTATCAATTGCTCGACAGTAATTTGTTCACCTACCATAATACTTATGCTATCTTGAGAGAAGCCACTAGTGAAACCTATGGCCCCCGGGTCTATTCTCCATCATACAAGTTTTCAATCTATTTTATTTTGCAATCTTTACTTTCAATCTATATCATAAAAATACCAAAAATATTTATCTTATTATTATCATCTCTATCATATCTCACTCTTCCAAGTGGCCGTGAAGGGATTGACAACCCCTTTATCGTGTTGGTTGCGAGGTTCTTATTTGTTTGTGTAGGTACGAGGAGACTCGCGCGTGGTCTCCTACTGGATTGATACCTTGGTTCTAAAAAACTGAGGGAAATACTTACACTGCTTTACTACATCACCCTTTCCTCTTCAAGGGAAAACCAACGCAGTGCTCAAGAGGTAGCAAGAAGGATTTCTGGCACCGTTTCCGAGGATATCTACGCCAAGTCAAGACATACCAAGTACCCATCACAACTCTTATCCTTCGAATTACATTACTTGCCATTTGTCTATAGTTTTCCTCTCCCCCACTTCACCCTTGCCGTTTTATTCGCCCTCTTTTCCGTTCGCCCCTTTTCTTCTTGCTTCGTCGTTATGGCTAGTCCTTTATCTACTCCTTTGTTTCCCGAGAATGAAGTTCTTAATTTTAAACAAAGGGAGGGAGAAAATCTAAAAGATGCTTGGTACAGAATTTGCAATGCGCAAAATAGATCTACTAGGAAGCAATCTACTTCCGTTCTTCTTCACATTTTTTATGTAGGCATCACTCCTTGGAATAGATATATTCTTGATACCATTACTAGAGGAAATTTCTTGGGTAGCCATACTTTTGATTCTTATAATGCTATGATAGATTTGTTTGGTCCACCACCTCTTTTGGTTAACGGAACTATCTTAACTTTGGAACATGTTATGCAACGGCTTGAACTTATTGAAAATAAAGTTTCCATCATAGAGTTAACTGAAATTTTGGATAGAAAGATCCATAACCAAATTACCCAATATGGATCTAAGGTAGGAGTTGCTCTTACATTTTCTAAAGAAAAGGGACCTATGATTAATGAAAAGATAGATCAAGATTCCACTAAAATTGATAAAATTCAGGATATTATTACCAACCTTGGGTCTGCCTTTTCTACCGTGAAAAACACTCCTCCTAATGCTAAGATTTCTAAATTGATGTATGTTCCTAAAAATAAGGGTGAAACTTCTAGTAAGGAAAATGCGGACCTCAAATCCATAAGTGTTCACCCCAACTTTCTCACTATCCTTAAGGAACCTTTTGCTACAAATGACTTTCTCGATTTCGTTCCTAGGATTTTGATATTTAATAAAAAAGAAACTCCTAGGAGTTATAGGTGTCTTATTGAAGAATTGCCTACCAAAGATGGCAGTACCTAGATCTATCTTCGCTTTTATGCCTAGCTACGGGCGTTAAATGATAGCGCTGTTTGGGAGGCAACCCAATTTTATTTTTATTCCTTGCTTTTTTCTCGTTTTGAGTAATAAAAAAATTATCTATACTATGTTTTGGTTGTGTTTTTGTGTTTAATTAGTGTTTGTGCCAAGTAGAACCATTGGGAAGACTTGGGGAAAGTCTTTTTAATCTTGCTGTAAAATACAGAAACTTTAGAGCTCACGAGAATTGCTGCCATTTTTTATTGGAGAGTGCTATTTAGTTAATTCGTTTTGCAGATGATTAATAGATAAATTCCCCACGTCCAGAAATTTATTTTAGAATTTTTGGGGTTCCAGAAGTTTGCGTTAGTTACAGATTACTACAGACTGTTCTGTTTTTCGACAGATTCTGTTTTTCGTGTGTTGTTTGCTTATTTTGATGAATCTATGGCTAGTAATAGAGTTTATAAACCATAGAGAAGTTGGAATACAGTAGGTTTAACACCAATATAAATAAATAATGAGTTCATTACAGTACCTTGAAGTGGTGTTTTGTTTTCTTTCGCTAACGGAGCTCACGAGATTTTTTGTTAAGTTTTGTGTTGTGAAGTTTTCAAGTTTTGGGTAAAGATTTGATGGATTATGGAACAAGGAGTGGCAAGAGCCTAAGCTTGGGGATGCCCATGGCACCCCAAGGTAAAATCCAAGGACACCCAAAAGCCTAAGCTTGGGGATGCCCTGGAAGGCATCACCTCTTTTGTCTTCGTTCATCGGTAACTTTACTTGGAGCTATATTTTTATTCACCACATGATATGTGTTTTGCTTGGAGCGTCTTGTACGGTTTGAGTCTTTGCTTTTTGGTTTACCAAAATCATCCTTGCTGTACACACCTTTTGAGAGAGACACACATGAATTGGAATTTATTAGAATACTATATGTGCTTCACTTATATCTTTTGAGCTATATAGTTTTTGCTCTAGTGCTTCACTTATATCTTTTGAGCTATATAGTTTTTGCTCTAGTGCTTCACTTATATCTTTTAGAGCACGGTGATGGTTTTATTTTGTAGAAATAATTGATCTCTCATGCTTCATTTATATTATTTTGGGAGTACTTTAGAACAACATGGCAATTTGCTTTTAGGCATTACAAAAACTTTCATATAACTGCATTGAATACTAAGGGAAGTTTGATACTTCATGATTGTTTTGAGATATGGATGGTGATATTAGAGTCATGCTAGTTGAGTAGTTGTGAATTTGAGAAATACTTGTGTTGAAGTTTGTGATTCCCGTAGCATTCACGTATGGTGAACCGTTATGTGATGAAGTCGGAGCATGATTTATTTATTGATTGCCTTCCTTATGAGTGGCAGTCGGGGACGAGCGATGGTATTTTCCTACCAATCTATCCCCCTAGGAGCATGCGCATAGTACTTTGCTTCGATAACTAATAGATTTTTTCAATAAGTATGCGAGTTCTTTATGACTAATGTTGAGTCCATGGATTATACACCCCCTCACCTTTCCACATTTGTTAGCCTCTCTAATACCGCGAAACTTTCGCCGGTACCATAAACCCACCATATACCTTCCTCAAAACAGCCACCGTACCTACCTATTATGGCATTTCCATAGCCATTCCGAGATATATTGCCATGCAACTTTCTACCATTCCATTTGTTATGATACGCTTCATGATTGTCATATTGCCATGCATGATCATGTAGTTGACATCGTATTTGTGGCAAAGCCACCATTCATAATTTTTTCATACATGTCACCCTTGATTCATTGCATATCCCGGTACACCGCCGCAGGCATTCACATAGAGTCATATTTTGTTCTAAGTATTGAGTTGTATTTCTTGAGTTGTAAGTAAAAAAGAAGTGTTATGATCATCATTATTAGAGCATTGTCCCGTTGAGGAAAGGATAATGGAGACTATGATTCCCCCTCAAGTCGGGATGAGACTCTGGACGAAAAAAAGAAAAGAGGCCAAAAGAAAAAAGAAGAAGACCCAAATAAAAAAATGAGAGAAAATGAGAGAAGGGACAATGTTACTATCCTTTTTCCACACTTATGCTTCAAAGTAGCACCATGATCTTCATGATAGAGAGTCTCCTATGTTGTCACTTTCATAAACTAGTGGGAATTTTACATTATAGAACTTGGCTTGTACATTCCAATGATGGGCTTCCTCAAATTGCCCTAGATCTTCGTGAGAAAGCAAGTTGGATGCACACCCACTTAGTTTCTTTTGTTGAGCTTTCATACACTTCTAGCTCTAGTGCATCCATTGCATGGAAATCCCTACTCACTCACATTGATATCTATTAATGGGCATCTCCATAGCCTGTTGATATGCCTAGTTGATGTGAGACCATCTTCTCCTTTTTGTCTTCTCCACAACCACCATTCTATTCCACCATAGTGCTATATCCATGGCTCACGCTCATATATTGTGTGAAGATTGAAAAAGTTTGAGAACATCAAAAGTATGAAACAATTGCTTGGCTTGTCATCGGGGTTGTGCATGATTTAATATTTTGTGTGATGAAGATAGAGCATAGCCAGACTATATGATTTTGTAGGGATAACTTTCTTTGTCCATGTTATTTTGAGAAGACATGATTGCTTAGTTAGTATTCTTGAAGTATTACTATTTCTATGTCAATATTAAACTTTTATCTTGAATCTTTCGGATCTGAACATTCATGCCACAATAAAGAAAAATTACATTGAGAAATATGTTAGGAAGCATTCCACATCAAATTTTTTGTTTTTATCATTTACCTACTCGAGGACGAGCAGGAATTAAGCTTGGGGATGCTTGATACGTCTCCAACATATCTATAATTTTTGATTGATCCATGCTATTATATTATCTGTTTTGGATGTTAATGGGCTTATTTATACACTTTTATATTATTTTTGGGACTAACCTATTAACCGGAGGCCCAACCCAAATTGCTATTTTCGCCTATTTTAGTGTTTCACCGAAAAGGAATATCTAACCGAGTCCTAACGGAATGAAACCTTCAGGAGCGTTGTTTTTGGAACAAACGTGATCCCGGGGGAATTGGAGTGGACGTCAAGAAACAATCGAGGAGGCCACGAGGCAGGGGGGCGTGCCCACCCCCTAGGAGCACCCTCTACCCTCATGGGCCCCTTGTTGCTCCACCGACCTACTTCTTCCTCCTATATATATCCATATACCCCGAGAGCATCCAGGAGCACCACGAAACCCTATTTCCACCGCCGCAACCTTCTGTACCCAAGAGATCCCATCTTGGGGCCTTTTCCAGAGCTCTGCCGGAGGGGGCATTGATCACGGAGGGCCTCTACATCAACTCCATGTCCCCTCTGATAATGTGTGAGTAGTTTACTTCAGACCTCCGATAATGCTAGATGGCTTCTTCTCTCTCTTTGGATCTCAATACAAAGTTCTACTCGATTCTCTTGGAGATCTATTCGATGTAATCTTCTTTTGCGGTGTGTTTGTCGAGATCCGATGAATTGTGGATTTATAATCAAGTCTATCTATGAACAATATTTGAATCTTCTCTGAATTCTTTTATGTATGATTGGTTTATCTTTGCAAGTCTCTTCGAATTATCAGTATGGTTTGGCCTACTAGATTGTTCTTTCTTGCAACGGGAGAAGTGCTTAGCTTTGGGTTCAATCTTGAAGTGCTCGATCCCAGTGACAGAAATGGAAACAACACGTATTGTATTATTGCCATCGAGGATAAAAATATGGGGTTTCCATCATATTGCATGAGTTTATCCCTCTACATCATGTCATCTTGCTTAAGGCGTTACTCTGTTCTTATGAACTTAATACTATAGATGCATGCTGGATAGCAGTCGATATGTGGAGTAATAGTAGTAGATGCAGAATCGTTTCGGTCTACTTGTCACGGACGTGATGCCTATATACATGATCATACCTAGATATTCTCATAATTATTCGCTTTTCTATCAATTTCTCGACAGTAATTTGTTCACCCACTGTAATACTTATGCTATCTTGAGAGAAGCCACTAGTGAAACCTATGGCCCCCGGGTTTATTCTCCATCATGCAAGTTTTCAATCTATTTTATTTTGCAATCTTTACTTTCAATCTATATCATAAAAATACCAAAAATATTTATCTTATTATTATTATCTCTATCAGATCTCACTCTTGCAAGTGGCCGTGAAGGGATTGACAACCCATTTATTGCGTTGGTTGCGAGGTTCTTATTTGTTTGTGTAGGTACGAGGTGACTCACGTGTGGTCTCCTACTGGATTGATACCTTGGTTCTCAAAAACCGAGGGAAATACATACGCTGCTTTACTGCATCACCCTTTCCTCTTTGAGGGAAAACCAACGCAGTGCTGAAGAGGTAGCAACAACTTGACAGAAGGGTTATGCAGAACATCTAAGAAAGTGTTAGGTGGCACCGGCTTACGCTGAAACCCTAGCCGGCTTAAAGCATCAGCCGCTTCATTCTTTCTGCGATCAATGTGTTCCACTTGGTAACCCTTGAAGTGTCCAGCAATGGCATCAACTTCACGGCGATAAGCCGCCATGAGAGGATCTTTGGAATCCCACTTGCCTAATACTTGTTGAGCCACCAAATCGGAGTCACCAAAGAACCTTACCCGGCTCAAGCTCATCTCCTTAGCCATCCGAAGACCATGGAGCAAGGCCTCATACTCAGCTGCATTGTTAGTACAGGGAAACATCAACCGTAGCACATAACAAAATATGTCACCTCGAAGGGAAGCTAAAACAACTCCAGCCCCGAGCCCTCTAATTACCTGGACCCATCAAAATGAATAGTCCAATATGTGTTGTGCATCTTCTCTTCAGGCATCTGCAGCTCTGTTGATGAAATCTACCAGTGCTTGAGACTTGGTAGAAGTGCGTGGCACATATTTAAAGCCATAAGGCCCAAGCTCAATGGCCCACTTGGCGACTCGTCCTGTGGCTTCTCTATTTTGAATGATATATCCTAAAGGAGTAGAACTAACCACAGTGATTGGATGACCTTGAAAATATTGCTTAAGCTTCCGGCTCGCCATGAACACCCCATAAACAAGTTTCTGCCAATGTGGATATCTTTGTTTGGACTCAGTAAGCACCTCACTGACGTAATAAACCGGCTGTTGAACCGGATATTCCTTGCTAGCCTCTTGCGCTATACTACAATGGCCACACTGACAACACGTGTGTTAGCAACCACATATAACAATAATGGCTCCTTATCAATAGGCGCAACAAGGACCGGCAGCTTAGCGAGCTGTCTCTTCAGATCATCCAAGGCGGTGTTAGCAGCGTCACTCCAGAAAAAATCATCTGTCTTTTTCATTATTTGATACAGCAGTATGGCCTTCTCCCCTAACCGGCTTATGAACTGTCTTAAAGCAGCAATACGACCCGCCAAACGCTGAACGTCATTGATGCATGCTGGCTTAGCTAAAGATGTGATTGCTTTGATATTCTCCGGGTTAGCCTCGATGCCTCTATTAGAAACCAGAAAACCCAAAAGCTTGCCCACTGGTACTCCAAAAACACACTTGGCCTAGTTAAGCATCATCTTGTAGACCCTAAGGTTATCAAAGGTTTCCTTCAGATCATCTATCATGGTCTCCTTCTCTCTGGATTTCACCACAATATCATCCACATACGCATGAACATTGCGCCCAATCTGATTGTGAAGACAGTTCTGCACACATCGCTGATAAGTCGCCTGGGCACTCTTAAGCCCAAAAGGCACAGACACATAGCAGAAGGCTCCAAATGGAGTAATAAAAGCCGTATTCTCCTAGTCCTTAACTGCCATCTTGATCTGATGATAACCAGAATAAGCATCCAAAAAGCTCAAACGCTCACAAACCGCCGTAGCATCAATGATTTGATTAATATGAGGGAGAGCGAAAGGATCAGCTGGACAAGCTTTGTTTAAGTCCGTGTAATCCACACACATACGCCAGGTGCCGTTCTTTTTAAGCACGAGCACCGGGTTAGCCAACCACTCTAGATGAAAAACTTCAATAATGAACCCGACCACCAAGAGCCAGGCCACTTCTTCACCAATGGCCTTGCGCCTCTCCTCATTGAGCCGCCAAAGAAATTGATTGACCGGCTTAAATTTTGGATCAATATTGAGAGTGTGCTCATCGAGTTGTCTCAGTACACTCGGCATGTCAGAAGGTTTCCATGCAAAGATGTCCCATCTCTCACGGATGAACTCCATGAGCGAGCTTTCCTATTTGGGATCCAGATTAGCACTGATACTAAACTGCTTAGATGAGTCACCAGGAACAAAATCGGCAAGCTTGGTGTCATCAGCCGACTTAAACTTCAGGACCGGCTCATGTTCCGTAGTTGGCTTTTTCAAAGACGTCATGTTCGCCGAGTCAACATTGTCCATGTAAAACTTTAATTCCTTTGTTGCACAAACAGATTCAGCATAAGCAGCATCGCCTTCCTCACATTCCAAGGCTATCTTCTGACTCCCATGCACTGTGATGGTGCCCTTATGACCCGACATTTTAAGCTGCAAATAAACATAACATGGCCGTGCCATGAAATTGGCATAAGCCGGTCGTCCAAACAGGGCGTGATACGGGCTCTTGATTTTGACCACCTCAAAAGTTAACTTCTCAGCCCTAGAATCATGCTCATCTCCAAAGGCTACTTCCAGTTCAATCTTGCCCACTGGGTACCGCCGACTTACCAGGCACCACTCCATGGAAAACAGTGTTGGACGTCTTAAGATTTTTGTGAGTCAACCCCATGCGACAGAAAGTCTCATAATAGAGGATGTTGATGCTACTTCCTCCGTCCATGAGTACTTTAATGAATTTATATCCACCAAGTTGAGGTGCCACCACCAAGGCCAGGTGACCCAGATTTTCAACCCCCGGGGGGGGGGGGTGATCTTCCATACTCCATAGAATAGGCTGCTCAGACCATCTCAAATAACGAGGGACTACCGGCTCAACAGCATTCACAGCCCTCTTATGAAGCTTCTGGTCCCGTCTGCACAAAATGGTGGTGACCACATGATACTATCCACTATTCAACTGCTTTGGACTGCTCTGGTATCCAGATTGCTGCTGCTGCTGACCTCCTTGGCCAGATGGCTGATTATAGCCACCTTGATTTCCTTGAGAGCCTTGAAAATTGGAATTTGAACCGCTGCCTGGACCATGAAAACCGCCACCACCTGAGCCGCCACCCGGCCCATGATTGCTATCGAACATGTTAGAGTTCTTGAAAGCCTTCATGATTGTACAGTCCTTCCACAGGTGAGTGGCCAGTTTATGCTGAGTACCGTGCCTTGGACAGGGCTCATTTAACAACTGCTCAAGAGTGGGACCTGACCCGCCAGACCGAGGAGGTGGCCTCCCCTTACGTCGCTGATTTCTACCCTGTGCATTAGTGTTAGCCACAAACTCCGAGCTACCGTCAGCCTTACGCTTATTATTCCCTCCTTGATTTGCTGGGTTATGCTGATGACCCTTGGCATTTGTCGTGGAATTGTCACGGCGGATATCCTAGAGAAAGGACTTAGTCGTAGGTCCATCGCAACTAGGAAGCTTAAAGGGGTTAATCGGGAAAAAGGACACGAGAGGTTTTATACTAGTTCGGCCCCTTGCGATGAAGGTAATAGCCTACGTCTAGTTGTGTTTGTATTGATGGGGGTTCGATCACCAAGAGGCTTAACTCGCCGGCTTGGTTACCGATATCTTGTTTCTTGCCTTAAGCCGCCACCGGGTCGTCCCCTTATATACACGGGTTGACGCCTGGTGGTCTACAGAGTCCATGGCCGGCTCATAATCGTGTCCGGCTCGGTGACTTCTTTTACATGCCTTTCTTTACAAGTCTTTCCTTACATACGGCAGTTCACAATACCGGGCCTTAAGCCGCCTCCAGGCCTTTGGTCCTTCTATAAGATTTGACAAACTATCGTCTTTAAGGTTTAATGGGCTTCTTGCGTAACCCGCCATTGGGGCTGACCCGGCCCCTCCTGGGCGGGTCATAACTGATAGTTATATCCACAACATTAGGCCCCTGGTTGACTTTGAACTTCGTTCTTTGTCAATCTTCAACACTTAAACAAAATCCATCTTCTTATCCCCGCAGAAGTTCTTGTAACCCGCCATGACATCATCTCTTGAAAACGCAAAAAACTTTTATGACGTCATCTCCCAACGGATCTTCATCTTTAATGTCTCCGAGAATCGAGGCGTTTGTGTAGTTGGATAACCATTATTCGGCTATCCCTCGATTTTCACGCCCGTCTGATCACATTTTCCTTATAAATAGGCACGCTTTGACCTTCCTCATTTCTTCTCTCTCTCTGTCTTCTTCCTCTCGCAACACTCCTGCTGCTCGAGCCTCACCGCCGTCGCGCTTCTCCTTCGTCTCCGTCGACCTTGGCCGCTACATCAACCCGAATCGGTCCAGAGAAACGGCGGCGACCTCCGCAGAAGACCTGCGACGGTAAGTGTTCTTCCTTTCGTTTCTCAAATCTGCATTAGGGTTTCCAGGCTCCTGCGTGTTCTTCATGGTTCATCGTAGTTCTTCGCAGTTCTTCCACCGCAGTTCTTCTTGATTCCAAAAGATATGTATGCTTGTGCGGTAGTGGTTTTGTGCCTACTCTTGATACCCACAGATCTCTTTCTCTGGTTCAAAGACCTCATTAGAACTTACGGACTCCTCTGCACCAAACTTTTTAGGTCTAGAATTTTTTTGGATTTTGAATAACCATTTGATCTGGAATAATATCAAGCAATTTAGGAAACTTGTTTGTCTCAAGACTTAGCTAAATTTGTAGCTAGATTTGCTTTCTTCAAATATCTGCAGTCATGGCGGCTTACTATGCCGGCTTACTTTTCCTTATATGACATTAGCCCTTAATTAAGCCGCCATTACTTATTTGCATCATCATCACTTAACTGTTAATATCACCATTGAATTGAACAGGCATGTTGTCTTTGTTTTTAGTTCGTCTTTGAACATCATGCCGTCAAAAGCACCAACCATCTGTAACTGGGTTCCTTTAACCGTAACTCAGGAACGTTTGAAAGAGTTATTCACCATAGGATTTCTGCCAGGAAAATACGTCATGTCTTACCGTGCCCCTAACCTGGACAAAGAATGGCCCAATCCAAGGGCAGGTGAGGTGATTGTTTTTACAGACCATATGAACCGTGGCTTCTCACCGCCTGGCTCAAAGTTCTTCAGAGAGGTCCTCCAGTTTTTCAAACTCCACCCTCAAGATATTGGGCCCAATTCCATATCTAACATCTGTAACTTCTAAGTGCTCTGTGAGGTGTATCTTCAACAAGAGCCAACCGTGGAGCTATTTAGAGAATACTTTTATCTGAATCAGCAAAATGAGTGCACCAACGGCCTTAGCTTAGATATTGGAGGCATCTCAATTCAACGCCGGCAGGGCGCTATCTTCCCCCTCATAGTCTTTCCGAGTCATCCAAAAGACTAGAATCAGACTTGGTTTTACTGCCAAGACATTTCACCGGCAAACGAGAGGCCACTGCCGGGTTATCACCCCGATCGTCTTGACTCCAAGTTCGCACTTCCTGACAAGCTCACTGCCGCTGAACGCAGAAAGCTGATACCATCCATCAAAAGGATTAATTCTCTATTAGGGAACGGGTTAACTGGAGTTGATCTGACCCGCTGCTGGATCTCATGGCAGGTCATCCCTCTAAGTCGTCGGTCGAAGCTGATGTATGAGTATGGTGGAGGCCCGAATGACTCTCTTCGTCACAGCCCAGCTCAATTAACAGAAGAAGATATTGTTTCAATGTCAACCCTTCTAGTGAACGGGAATTACGAAGATTGTAGTATTGTCGGGTTAAACCCCTTCTGCAAGCTAAACCCGGTGCCAGAAGTAAGGATATTCCGATCTCTTCTCCTTTATATTTTCCCATCCGTATTGTTTAATACTTGCCTGACCTTTTCATCGTGTTTTTACCTGTCTGCAGGACAACTCTGACTTTTGGAAAGTTAAATATGACCACGAGGCTGCCAAGAAAGCAAGAGCCGCAGCCATAAACGCCAAGAAGACGACCCGAAGGTCAAAAAAGAAGAAGAACACTGCTGAAGATTGGATGAAGCTTGACGATACATCTAAGTCGGAGGTAGCCCTTGATTCCCTTGGCCAATTTTTTAATAATCTTATTAACACTGATCATTACCAGGATGACACTGGGCCAGTCAGGCCGTGGAAGAAGAGGTAACTATCATTTCCTCTGACTCAGAGCCCTTGCCAAGCGAAAAAATTCGACGAGTGATCCATAAAGTAAGGTTTTCTAACCCTTTAGCTCACTTGGATCCCAACTTTATTTTGAAAAAGCAACAACATGTGAGCTGCCGTCAAGCCCGGACCGAAGACGAACCGGCTGTTGTTCTTCAACAAACTCCTCAGAAGCGCCAGAATGAGGTTTACTTCTTTTGTCCTTAACTCTGTTTAATGGATCCTTTCCCTTGCATTACTTTAACTTTATTTTATATTTTTAGGAGGTGTCTCGCTCTTCTAGCGACTCATCACAGACTCAATTTCTAGCCTTCAAGACTGCCCCTAGGTAATGAAAAATCCTTTTTTTCGGGTTGTTCAAATTGTATTTTTATACTGACAGTCCTGCAACATTTCTCTTAGTGGCCAAGCTAAGTCCAAGAAGGCAAAGGCAGCTAAACTGGCGGAAGACCCGCCAATGCTTGCATCTGACCCGGTCAGGCCATTTTCTCCTCCATTAACTGATGCTCCAGAAGACCCGCCTGTCGATCCAGAAGCAAATCCTCCCGAGCCTTCGTTTGATGAGACCACTGTGAACCCATCCGCAACTGGACCATCAAGCTCAGCCAACCCGCCATCACCGTCTACACAAGATGTTTTGATCACCGGGAGCCGTTTTATTGAGCCGGGGAATCCAACCGTGCTGGCACGCCACATGACGAAACAAGAGGCATTGGAGAGGCAGAAAGTGCGCTTTGTCATTGCCAATTATGATCATCTAAATGCCAACGATATTTTATCCGGCTATCTCAGCCATGTGCTCTCCAGTCACGACTCTGAGATCGAAATGGTCAAACAGTTGCAGTTGAAATACGAGGTATGTTCTTTCGGCTTATCTATATTCCTCCAGCCCCCAATTCTTCAGATTATGAGAGAACCGGAATGATCTGTAGACTTTATAATATAGGCCAAGACCTTTACCTTTGAAACTTTTCTTGAATTCACTAAAATAGAACAAAGCTTCTCCTGTAGTCCCCAAGGGCCGGTTCCTTTTGATCATAAATGAGCCGGTACTTTAAATTATTTTGTACCATATTCAAAGGACTTAATACTCCGGCTTAACCTTGAGAAACTTGCTGAACTGCATACATTAGCCCCCAAGTGCCAAGTGCTGTTACTTTGTAAAGTACTTGGGACTTAAAGTATGTCTTTAGAGTCATAAAAATTTGTTTTGGCATACATTAGCCCCCAAGTGTCAAGTGGTTTTTTATAAAGTACTTGAGACTTGAATCTTAATTTTTTAACTTTAAGCAAAATCTTGACTCATCGGAGTGTTTTTGCAGAATGCCTTATCTGAACTAAACTCGCAATTGACTGATGCAAAGACCCGGCTAGCGAGTCAGGAGGCAGAAATCAAATCTGCTAACTCCAAACTGCAAATAAATCTCTCTGAGACGGAAAATTTAAAGACCAGCTTCACCGCCAAGAATAAAACCTGGGCAGAGGAAAAAACGCTTCTGACACAACGTGCCGAAAAGGCCGAAGTAGCCCTTGAAGATGTTTTAACAGAACTGAACGGTTTAAAGGGCCGGGTGTCTCAAATGGTGGCCGCCATCTTTGCTAAGCCGTCTGTCTTTAATCTTGTGTACTTTTTACTGATCCGGAATATGAGCCGCCAACTGACTTTGTGTATAAAATATGTGCAGGCCCACGAAGCAAAAACCTGAGCCAAGATCCTTTGATTAAACTGAAGGCAGTGTATACCTTAGTAGAACAACTGTATATTGCGCACAACAGGACTTGCCGCCATCTCTCCTGCCAATCAAGGACCCAACCGGCTCAGTGACGTCTTGAAGAAAATGTCAATCCTGCCTGCCAGATTTCAAGAAGTGAAGCGCACCTGTGCGCGAGCCGGAACTTTTACTGCCCTGAGCCGCTCCAAGGCTTGGGTGCTAGACCTAGACCCGGAGGACGTGGCCAGAGGCTATCCCACCGTGAAGGAAGACGGATCTCCCTTTGAGCAGGATGACTTCATGGCTTGCGTGCGCAGGGTCCGACCTCAGGCAACTACCCTTGGAGATGACACCAACATCGACAAATACCAGCCAGGTTTTGATATTGAAAATAAGAAGATGGCGACTCCCTCATACAAGGTGATAGATTTGATCCCGCCTGTAAGAGAAAATACATTTTCCCCGAAAGTTGACCCAGCCGGCTTGATCGACGAAGAAGTCGAATTTGTCTCCGTGAATGGTTTTGACTGGTCAAAACCCAGCTTCCAGCCAACAGAGGGCAGTGAACCGGTGAGGGAGGAGCAATAATCATCTTCACGGGTTTATAAAAACATTGTAATACTTTAGCTGTGAAAACACTGTGCTTTGCTTATGCCCTCGCGCATAAAACACTTATATGTGATTTCGTGTTTCCTGATGTCAATATGTGCATCATACTTATGGTTGTCCCTGTAATATTTCAGCTATGTTCCTGTAGATACAAGGGAAAAGACTGGCTTGGCGGCTTAGTACCGAACGGGTTAGAACACTTGGCTTACAGCCAATATGTTTACCATAATAAAAAAACAGAAACAGAAAAAAGAGAACAAGGCTGAAACTAACACGTTGGTTAATGTAGCAGGCAATTGCGTATAAACAATAACCATACGTGTACCTTTGATCCTTAGACCACCAGTTTAAATGACCCGGGTAATGAAGTTGATAACTCAATTTTTTTTAGAATTCAATGCTTCTAAATACTCAATGATCATCATACCTTGGTGGCTTTGTTGTCAAATAGTCCAGCCGGCGAAGAAGACGAGGCTAATTATTTGTGATATTGAGACAACAAAAAATTAAAAGGCAAACAACAGATAATAAGTATAATTTAACCTTGTATTGAAAAGGTTGGGGCTTCTGATTCGAATATGATCAGTAAACCGGACCAAAGGGGTTAAGCTAAGGTTCGAATACGACCATATAGCCCCCTGTGGCTTTGGCGTTGCGCAGATCAAGAGGGCACCGACATCTATGTTCTCTTTGGTTCGAATACGACCTATGTTTGAACAGGAGGCCCCCAAATGACCTTGAGAGGTTTTTAACGACCTTGATTCGAATACGATCCAAGTCGGACCCAAAAGGGGTTAAGCTATGATTCGGATACGATCAAGAAGCCCCCCATGTGAGTTTGGCCTTGAGCCGATCAAGAGGGTTACGACAGCTATGTTCTCTTTGGTTCGAATACGACCTACGTTTGAACAGGAAGCCCCCAAGTGACCATGATATTGCAGCTAGATTCGAATACGATCATAAGCTAGATCAAAAAAGGTTAGACTTGATTCAAATATGATCAGCTCCTCAATAGTCAATTGAAAATAAAACATAACAAAGATACATAATATTTTGAAAATAAAATAGACTGATGGTCCTGCTTTATTACTTGTCATGCTATATACAATGTTAAAGTATGTACATGATGAGAGTCGGTGGCTCAGGTGTAGTATGGCCGAAGTTGAGCAATGTTCCATGGCCGGCGGGTCTCCTGTAACGCCCCGAGACCGATGTGCCAGGTATCGTCCAGTTATTCGCTGTTGTTGCCTTGTCTTTGCTTGCGTGTCATGCATTGCATATCATGTCATCATGTGCATTTCATTTGCATACATGTTCGTCTCATGCATCCGAGCATTTTCCCCGTTGTCCGTTTTGCATTCCAGCGCTCCGTTTTCCTCCGGTGGTCATTTCTACCTTTCTTTCATGTGTGGGGATTAAACATTTCCGGATTGGACCGAGACTTGCCAAGCGGCCTTGTTTTACTACCGGCAGACCGCCTGTCAAGTTTCGTACCATTTGGACTTCGTTTGATGCTCCAACGGTTAACCGAGGGACCGAAAAGGCCTCGTGTGTGTTGCAGCCCAACACCCCTCCATTTTGGCCCAAAACCCACCAAAACCTGTTCCATCATCTCGGTCGTTCGATCACGATCGCATGGCCGAAAACCGCACCTTATTTGGACTCTCCTAGCTACCTCTACCTATAAATATGTCCTCCCCCGTCCATTTTCGCGGACGAAACCCTAGATCTCTCCCACTCCTCGCGCGCCGGACAAAAACATCGCCGGCGGACATGTCTGTTTCAACCTCCGCCGCCCCCCGCGCCCAATCAAAGCTTGCCACGTGTACCCGGCCGGCCCCCTCCGCCGCGGCCCGCTCGGGCCCGCGTCCGGCCCTCCCCGCCACCATTTCGGGCCGCGCCGTCTCACCAACCGCGCCATCGTCTTCCTGCCGGCCGGCCACCGCCGCCACCGCCTCCCCTTACCGGACGTCGCCGGAAAGGCGCCGCCGCACCGCGCCTCCTGCGCGGGCTCTCCGCCGCCCCACCTTACTCCCTGCCCGGGGGCCCTCCGACCAGATCCGCCACGGATCGGGCCAGATCCGGCGGCTCCCGTCCGCCGCCTTTTCCCAGGATCGCCGCCGGCCGTCGTCGCCATGGATCTCCGCCTCGCCCTGCCTCCCCGATCCGATCGGGAGGAATCGATGCCCTGTTGACCGCGCGCCGCGTGGGCCGCGCCCGAGTCCGGCCCAGCGCGCCGCTCCCACCTCGGCCTGCCTCCTCCTCCTTCATGGGACGAAGCCCAGGGTGAGCCAGCCTCTATCTCGCGCCCGGTGCGGTGTTTAGTTTCCATCACTCACTCTGTTTTTTTACCAAGTCCCCGAGATTTCCATGTTTCATATGGACATGTTCATCGTGCTGTAACTTTGCATCCATAGCTCCAATTCATGCATATAGCATATCAAAATGTTCGTCTCAGAGAGTACATCATTTCATTCCATTGCATCATTTTCATTTGAGTTCATCTTGATGCCCGAAATGCTGTTAGAAGAGTGCTACTTGAGATAATTGTCAGATCTGCTACTCCATTTAGCTATTTGTCATTTTTGCCATGATTATTGTGTGCATGATATGACCTGGAGCTCTACATATGTTTTGTTAAGGGTTTTGCCATCTTTCCAGAGGTGCAACCCATGTATTTTTGTGATGTGTGTGGTGACTAGCACAAGCTTGCAAAGTGAGGCACTTGGTAATGCTGATTTCAGGGACTTAGCATTTCCACTAAGTCCTTGAGCTGGTTATCTCATATGGCCATATGTTCATGTTGTTTCATAGTGATCCGTGCCTCTTTTGAGGATGATCAGTAAGGATGTTTTGTTAATCTTGTAGTGCTCTATCCATCCATGTCCCTGTTTGCAATTATGGAGCACCCTAGCTTGAGTCAATCGAGCTCTACTTTTGTCATTTCGTGAATCTGGGCAGATTGTCTACTTGTTAGCGATTTTGTCGAGGATGTTGTAGTTGATCCGTGCATGCTATGTTATTGTTCTTGCCATGTCTAGCTTGTATTTTGTGTATTCTTGATGGATGTATGCTTAGTTTGTCATGACTTGCTCTGTAGTGAGTGCATCGAGCTCGTAAACATGCCTACTTGATATTTGTTTCAGCATGCTCTAGTTTTCACTAAGTCTGTGATCTGATTATGTTTTTGCCATGTTCACATGCTTGCAATTGTATTTTCTGATCCCTTTTGGCTCAAGGTCACTAAGGGACTTTTGTTAAGATCTTTGAGTAGCTCCATGACATGCTTTACTTTGCTATGTTGAGGTCCTGCAGCATATAGTTTTGTTGCTCCGAAGATTGCTATCTGATCTGAAATTCCAGACAAGTGTTAATTTCACTAAGTCTGAAATCTGTTTGCCATATGCATTTTTGCCATGCTTGTTTGAACGTGTTAATGGATGAATTGGCCGTATCTCAGTGCTAGACTTTTTTTAAGAATCATGAATGCATCCCTGCCATGTATTTTGTTGCCATGTTTGGGTGCTGTAGCATGCTCATCTTGTTGCATTTAGATGGCTACTTGCTGTAAATCGCAGATAGTGGTCATATTTGAATTGCTTGCCATTTCCATACCGTAACTCCGATTCCGGTGATCTTTATATCGTTTTCAAGCGATTTCATCTCATATTCCCAGTGGCACACTTGGATTTCCAAGTTGAGGCCAGGTTCATGCATTCCTTGTCAAATCATGCATATGCATCGCTTACCGCATCCCGCATATCATACCTTGTTCATGTGTTGGTTGTTTACTATGTTGTGTGCTTCTTTCCGGTGTTTGCTTCTTTGGGTTGGTTCCGGTTACGTCGCGTTTGTGAGGACTCGTTCGTCTACGTCCGTTTGTCTTCTTCATGGACTCATTCTTCTTCCTTGCGGGATTTTAGGCAAGATGATCATACCCTCGAAATCACTACTATCTTTGCTTTGCTAGATGCTCGCTCTTTTGCTATGCCTATGCTGCGATACCTACCACTGGCTTATCATGCCTCTCATATTGTTGAACCAAGACTCTAACCCACCTTGTCCTAGCAAACCGTTGTTTGGCTATGTTACCGCTTTGCTCAGCCCCTCTTATAGCGTTGTTAGTTGCAGGTGAAGATTGAAGGTTGTTCCTGCTTGGAACACGGAGATGTTTTTCCTTATTGGAACATGTTTACTTGTTGGGATATCACAATATATCTTATTTAATTAATGCATCCATATACTTGGTAAAGGGTGGAAGGCTCGGCCTTATGCCTAGTGTTTTGTTCCACTCTTGCCGCCCTAGTTTCCGTCATATCGATATTATGTTCCCGGATTTTGCGTTCCTTACGCGGTTGGGATATTATGGGAACCCCTTGACAGTTCGCCTTGAGTAAAACTCCTCCAGCAATGCCCAACATTGGTTTTACCTTTTGCCACCTAGCCTTTTCTTTTCCCTTGGGAGTCGCGCTCCTGAGGGTCATCATTATTTTACCCCCCCCCCCCCCGGGCCAGTGCTCCTCTGAGTGTTGGTCCAACTGAGCGATGTCCGAGGCTACCGGGGGAAACTCTGGGCTGGCTTTCCCGACGTCTTGCTCATCCGGTGTGCCCTGAGAACAAGATATGTGCAGCTCCTATCGGGATTTGTCGGCACATCTGGGTGGTGTTGCTGTTTTAGTTTTACCCTGTCGAAATGTCTTGTAGAACCGGGATACCGAGTCTGATCGGAATGTCTCGGGAGGAGGTCTATTCCTTCGTTGACCGTGAGAGCTTGTGATGGGCTAAGTTGGGACACCCCTGCAGGGATTTGAACTTTCGAAAGCCGTGCCCACGGTTATGGGCAGATGGGAATTTGTTAGTGTCCGGTTGTAGATAACTTGAACCTTAACTTAATTAAAGTACATCAACCGCGTGTGTAACCGTGATGGTCTCTTCTCGGCGGAGTCCAGGAAGTGAACACGGTGTTGGAGTTATGCTTGACGTAGGTCGTTCTAGGATCATTTCTTGATCATAGTTTCTCGACCGTGCTTTGCCTTCTCTTCTCGCTCTCTTTTGCGTATGTTAGCCACCATATACGCTAGTCGCTTGCTGCAGCTCCACCTCATATCTTTACCTTACCCATAAGCTTAAATAGTCTTGATCGCGAGGGTGTGAGATTGCTGAGTCCCTGTGGCTCACAGATACTTCCAAAACCAGCTTGCAGGTGCGATGAGTCCCTGCAGATGACACAACCAAGCCCAGGAGGAGCTCGATGAAGATCTTGTCCTTTGTGTTGTTTCGTTCTAGTTGATCAGTAGTGCAGCCCAGTTGGGGTCGATCGGCGACCTTTGTCGCTTTTGGGGTTCTTCTTTTATTTTGGTTCCGTAGTCGGACCATGAGTGTATTTGGATGATGTAATGTTTTATTCATGTAATTGTGTGAAGTGGCGATTGTAAGCCAAGTATGTAACTTCTACCCCTATTTTATTACATGGGTTGTGTGAAGATTACCTCACTTGCGACATTGCTTTCAATGCGGTTATGCCTCTAAGTCGTGCTTCGACACGTGGGAGATATAGCCGCATCAAGGGTGTTACATCTCCTCCTCCGACTTACGTGAGTCTTTGTGCTCTCAAACGTCAATGAGGTAATATGACCCGTTGTTTAAGTTCTTACTGACCACAAAGGGTCCTTCGCAAGGTGGGGATAACTTGTGTGCATCTGACAGATCCTGGATGAGCTGGAGCACCAGGTCGCCTTCCTGAAAAATTCTGGACTTAACCCGGTGGCTGTGATAATGGCGCAGGTCCTGTTGATAAATTGATGATCGAGCCGCTGCTAAGTCTCTTTCTTCATCTAACAAGTCGAGTGCATCCTGTCTGGCTTGTTCATTATTAGCTTCAACATAAGCCGTCGCGCGGGGCGAGTCATGACGGATGTCACTAGGCAACACTGCTTCTGCTCCATACACCATGAAAAAAGGTGTGTAACCTGTAGACCTGTTGGGTGTGGTGTTGATACTCCACAGCACCAAGGGTAATTCCTCTACCCAACAACCCGGTGTTCGCTGTAAAGGAACTATAAGCCGGGGTTTGAGTCCTTTTAAAATTTCCTGATTTGCTCTCTCAGCTTGACCATTAGATTGAGGATGAGCTACGGAAGAAACATCAAGCCGAATATGTTCACGTTGACAAAACTCCACCATAGCCCCTTGGGATAAATTAGTGCCATTGTCCGTGATAATGCTGTGTGGAAAACCAAAACGGAAGATCACCTTTTTCATGAACTGAACCGCCGTGGCCGCGTGACACTTACTTACTGGCTCCGCCTCAACCCACTTAGTGAATTTATCAACTGCCACCAAGAGATGTGTCTTTTTATCCTTAGACCTTTTGAAAGGTCCCACCATGTCAAGCCCCCAAACCGCAAACGACCAAGTGATTGGAATCATCCGGAGCTCTTGAGCGGGCACATGTGCTCGTCGTGCGAACTTTTGACATCCATCACATCTGCTGACCAAATCCTCTACATCAGTGTGAGCCGTCAACGAGTAAAAACCATGACGAAAAGCCTTGTCCACCAGAGATTTTGACCTAGCATGATGACCACAATCGCCTTCATGGATCTCACGAAGTATTTCTTGGCCTTCTTCGGGGGAAACACACCACTGAAACGCTCCAGAGACGCTGCGATGGTATAGTTCTCCATCTGAAATCGTCATTGACTTAGACCGCCGGGTTATCTGTCGAGCCAGAGTCTCATCCGCTGGCAACTCTCCCCGGGTCCTGTAAGCCAAGAACGGCACTATCCAATCTGGGATGACATGATGAGCCGCCACCAACTACGCCTCCGGGTCAGGAACGGCTAAATCTTCTTCTGTGGGCAACTTGATAGACGGGTTATGCAAAACATCCAAAAAGGTGTTAGGTGGTACCGGCTTACGCTGAGACCCCAACCGGCTTAAAGCATCAGCCGCTTCATTCTTCCTACGGTCAATGTGCTCCACTTGATAACCTTTAAAATGCCCTGCAACAACATCAACCTCTCGGCGGTAAGCCGCCGTGAGAGGATCCTTAGAATCCCACTTGCCTGACACCTGTTGAGCCACTAAATCTAAGTCGCCAAGACATCTAACCCGGCTCAAACTCATCTCTTTTGCCACTCGAAGACCATGGAGCAAGGCTTCATACTCCGCTGCATTATTAGTGCAAGGAAACATCAGCCGTAACACATAACAAAATTTGTCACCTCGAGGAGAGGTTAAAACAACTCCAGCCCCCGAGCCTTCCAACTATCTGGACCCATCAAAATGAATAGTCCAGTATGTGTTGTCTGGTTTCTCTTCTGGCATCTACATCTCTGTCCAATCATTAATGAAGTCAACCAGTGCTTGAGATTTGATCGCAGTACATGGTACATACTTCAACCCATGAGACCCAAGCTCAATGGCCCACTTGGCGACTCGTCCAGTGGCTTCTCTATTTTGAATGATGTCTCCCAAAGGAGCAGAGCTGACCACAGTGATTGGATGACCCTGAAAATAATGTTTAAGCTTCCGTCTTGCCATAAACACCCCATATACGAGCTTCTGCCAATGTGGATATCGTTGCTTGGATTCAATTAACACCTCACTGACGTAGTAAACCGGCCGTTGAACCGGATGTTCCTTGCCAGCCTCCTTGCGTTCCACCATAATAGCCAGACTAACAGCTCGTGAGTTGGTGGCTACGTATAACAACAGCGGATCTTTCTCAACTAGAGCAGCAAGGACCGGCAGCTCAGCAAGCCGTGTGTTCAGATCTTCAAAAGCAGAGTTTGCAGCATCGCTCCAAACAAAATCATCTGTTTTCTTCATCATCTGATACAAAGGCATTGCCTTCTCCCCTAACCGGCTTATGAACCGGCTCAAAGCAGCAACACGACCTACCAGCCGTTGAACGTCATTGATGCATGTTGGTTTGGCTAGGGATGTAATTGCCTTGATTTTCTCCGGGTTAGCTTCAATACCTCGGTTGGACACCAAAACACCCAAGAGCTTGCCGGCTGGGAATCCAAAAACACACTTAGCTGGGTTAAGCATCATTTTGTAAACCCGGAGATTATCAAGGGTCTCTTTCAGATCCGCAACCAAGGTTTCCTCTTTCCTGGATTTTACTACTATATCATCCACATAGGCATGAACATTACGTCCAATCTGATTATGAAGACAATTCTGCACACATCGTTGATAAGTCGCCTTGGCACTCTTAAGCCCAAAAGGCATAGATACATAGCAGAAAGCTCCAAAGGGAGTGATAAAAGCCGTCTTCTCCTGATCTTTGACCGCCATCTTGATCTGATGGTAACCTGAACAAGCATCTAAAAAACTCAAACATGCGCAACCCGCCGTAGCATCGATGATCTGATCAATACGGGGGAGGGCAAAAGGATCAGCCGGAGAAGCCTTGTTCAGATCGGTGTAATCCACACACATACGCCTGGTGCCATTCTTTTTTAGTACAAGCACTGGGTTGGCTAACCACTCTGGGTGAAAGACTTCTACGATGAACCCGGCCGCCAAGAGCCGGGCCACCTCTTCTCCAATGGCCTTGCGCCTTTCTTCATTGAACCGTTGGAGAAACTGTCTGACAGGTTTAAACTTTGGATCAATATTGAGAGTGTGTTCAGCGAGTTCCCTCGAGACACCCGGCATGTCTGAAGGTTTCCATGCAAAGATGTCCCGGATCTCACGGATGAACTCGATGAGCACGCTTTCCTATTTTGGATCCAAGTTTGCACTGATGATGAACTGCTTGGATGAGTCGCCAGGCACAAAGTCAACCATCTTGGTGTCATCAGCTAATTTGAATTTCAACACCGGCTCATGCTCTGTTGTTGGTTTCTTTAATGACGTCATGTCTGCTAGGTCAACATGATCCTTGTAAAACTTTAACGCCTCTGTTGCACAAACAGATTCAGCATAGGCAGCATCACCTTCTTCACACTCCAAAGCTATTTTCCGGCTCCCATGTAATGTGATGGTGCCCTTATAGCCCGGCATCTTGAGCTGAAAATATACATAACACGGCCGAGCCATGAACTTGTCTTAAGCCGGCCGTCCAAACAGAGCATGATATGGGCTTTTGATCTTCACCACCTCAAAGGTTAATTTTTCTGCTCTGGAATCATACTCATCCCCAAAGGCTACTTCCAGTTCAATCTTACCCACTGGGTACGCCGACTTGCCAGGAACCACACCATGAAAAACAGTGTTGGATTGTTTAAGACTCTTATCAGTCAACCCCATCCAACGGAACGTCTCATAGTAGAGGATGTTGATGCTGCTGCCTCCATCCATGAGTACCTTAGTGAATTTGTATCCACCAACCTGAGGCACAACTACCAAAGCCAAGTGACCCGGATTATCAACCCGGGGTGGGTGATCCTCTCTGCTCCACACAATAGGCTGCTCTGACCAACGTAAGTAACGTGGAATCGCCGGCTCAACGGCATTGAAAGCCCTATTGTGAAGCTTCTGGTCCCTCTTACATAAACTAGTGGTGAATACATGGTATTGCCCACTATTTAATTGTTTTGGGTTGCTCTGATATCCGGACTGTGGATTATATCCTCCTTGGTTACCAGGATGGCCCTGACAGTGGAATCCTCCTCCACCTGAACCGGCGCCCGGGCCTTGGAAACTGCCTCCACCTGAACCGCCACCTGGGCCGTGACCTCCATCAAACGCGTTTGAATTTTTAAACACCTTCATGATCGTACAATCTTTCCACAGGTGGGTGGCTGGCTTCTCCCGGGTGTCGTGCCTTGGACAAGGTTCATTCAATAGTTGCTCAAGGGTGGGACCTGACCCGCCCGACCGAGGGGGTTGTCTGCCCTTGCGCCGTTGATTTCCACCTTGTGCACTGGTGTTAGCAACAAACTCATCAGCCTTATGTTTATTACCTCCTTGATTTACCGGGTTATGCTGGTGACCCTTGCCGTTGCCGTTCTTCTTTCCCTTCGCTGTCTTTTCTTCGTCAGACACCGGGTCTTTGGTAGTATCAGAATCAGCATACTTGACGAGAGCCGCCATCAACTGGCCCATGTCATTACAGTCACGCTTGAGCCGCCCCAACTTCTGCTTCAGAGGTTCAAAACGGCAATTTTTCTCCAACATCAAAACTGTTGAGCCGGCATCCATCTTATCAGATGAATGTATTATCTCCTTGACCCGGTGCACCCAATGGGTTGTAGACTCACCATCCTCTTGCTTACAATTAGTTAGGTCCACAATCGACATAGGCTGCTTACACGTGTCTTTGAAGTTCTGGATGAACTGGGCCTTTAACTCCGCCCATGAGCCGATGGAATTAGGCGGCAACCCCTTCAACCAAGTACGAGCTGTCCCATCCAACATCATAGTGAAATACTTGGCCATTGCTGCGTCGCTGACCTCCAACAACTCCAAAGCCATCTCATAACTCTCAATCCAAGCCCCGGGCTGTAAGTCGGCCATGTAATTAGGCACCTTACGAGGCCCCTTAAAGTCCTTTGGCAAACGCTCATTACGTATGGCCGACACCAAGCAAGGGACGCCTCCGGTTCTTGTGGACACTCCTGCCTCGACCGAGGTTGCTGGATAAGCCGGAAAAGTTTGATGAACCGCTTGATCTGCTGCTAGTTGAACTGCTCGTTCTGCCTCTTGTCGAATCCTCTCCTGATCCGCCAAGTTAAGGGCTCCGGCCCGCACCGGGTCATGCCTGTGTGGCCGGTTGCGGCGTTGAGCATTGCTTGACATGTCTGCGGATTCCATATGCCTACTGTAGCTCGGGCTCCGGCTTGCACGAGGAGTTGAATGGATCATGCCTCGACTGTAGGAGTACACATCCTGCTGTGCTAGAGCTGTTTGAAGAATTTCTCTTACCCTTCATGTTTCGACCACCACCGGTGGGTCACCTTCCATTGGGAGAGCCGCCAAACGAGCCGACGCTACGATGAGGTTTAACAAGGGGTTGGAGAAGTGACCCGGCGGTGTTGGTACGTAGTGAGGCAGAGCGGTAATGATACGAGGTGATTCCATGGCACGCGGCTGGACCGGCGCGCCGGGTGTCGTGATCCGGTGTGCCTCCGGCGGGTTGCTTCCCCCAGCTCCAGGTGTATGGAATAGGTTCCTATCTAGGATCAAGCGTCAGAGGTAGACATGACCAAGTTTTCTGATGCCTTCTCCTCATGACCTCGTTTGACGCGTTCAGATCCACCGAGAGTCGGAAGGTCTCTGCTTGAAGCTGTTGAGCACGAATGTCCAGAGCCGCCCGTTCCGCTGCCATCCAAACTTCCTCTGCGGCCAGATTTTCATTAGCTTGCACCATCTCTTCACGTACGCGTGCCACCTCTGCTTCATGTTGGGCCTTATCCGCCGGCTCTACCACAACAGTCAACAGAGTCGTCAGATTATCCGTGAGGTCCATTAGAATCTAAGCCGGGGGCGCGCGGGGTCTCCTGACCCGGCTGCGGCCGACCCGGTAGCTGTCGCCGCTGTTGCTGTGGAGTTCTGCCTGGGTCGTGTCCCTGCCATGAAGACTCCGATCCAATTCGGTGGCTCAAGGGGGTCCGGAATACTGCTGCCATCGGAACAGCCCCCGAGCATGCCATCCTGCAGCTGGTACAAAGAGTCTGTCTCGCCCGTTGATGATGCTGTGTCAGAACAGATGGCCGTCTCACCGCCCTCCACTGATCCTTCAGAGTATTCACCGCCGTGGATGCAGCCTGCGAAGGCATGCTTCACGACAGATTAAACTTGGGTGGTCCTTGTGCGCTGAGCCGTTTCGATGAGGTTGGTGTGGACATCCGGCTCAGGGCCTGACTCGCCGATCCGGCCGATAAAGACGTGAATTCCGCCGAAGGGGACCCGGTACCCGTAGTCAATCGAGCCGGCCTCGGGGCCCTAGCCTTCATCGTCGATGTAGAGCTTGCCGCGACGACTCTTGGTCATCCGGCCCACAGCGTATCCCTTGAGCCCTTCGAAGTTGCCCTTCAAGAACTCAAATCCACCGTGCGCTGGCCCCATGGTGGGCGCCAACTGTCGTGGAATTGTCACGGCAGATGTCCTAGAGAAAGGACTTAGTCGTAGGGCCATCTCAACTAGGAAGCTTAAAGGGGTTAATCGGGAGAAAGGACGCGAGAGGTTTTATACTAGTTCGGCCCCTTACGATGAAGGTAAAAGCCTACGTCTAGTTGTGTTGGTATTGCTGGGGGTTCGATCACCAAGAGGCTTAACTCACCGGCTTGGTTATCAATCTCTTGATTCTTGCCCTAAGCCGCCACCGGGTCGTCCCCTTATATACACGGGTTGACGCCTGGTGGTCTTCAAAGTCCCTGGCCGGCTCATAATCATGTCCGGCTCGGTGACTTCTTTTACATGCCTTTCTTTACAAGTCTTTCCTTACATACGGCGGTTCACAATATCGGGCCTTAAGCCGCCACCAGGCCTTTGGGCCTTCTATAAGATTTGACAAACTGTCGTCTTTAAGGTTTACTGGGCTTCTTGTGTAACCCGCCGTTGGGGCTGACCCGGCCCAGCCGTTCTTCTTCACCTTCCCTGTCTTCTCATCGTTAGACTCGGGATCCTTGGTACTATCAGAGTCGACGTACTTGACTAGATCCGCCATCAGCTGACCCATGTCATTACAATCGCGCTTGAACTGCCCCAGCTTCTATTTCAGCGGTGTAAAACGACAATTTTTCTCCAACATTAAGACTGCAGAGCCAGCATCCATCTTATCAGATGAATGTATTATGGCTTTGACCCGGTGCACCCAATGGGTCGTGGACTCACCTTCCTCTTGTTTAGAATTAGTCAAATCCACAATTGACATGGGCTGCTTGCAGGTGTCTTTGAAATTCTGAATAAACCGGGCTTTTAATTCTGCCCATGAACTGATAGAATTGGGTGGCAGCCCTTTCAACCAAGTGCGGGCCATTCCATCCAACATCATGGTGAAGTACTTGGCCATTGCCGCATCACTGACCTCCAGTAGTTCCATGGCCATCTCATAGCTTTCAATCCATGCCCCTGGCTGTAAATCGGCCGTGTTATTAGGCACCTTTCGGTGCCCCATGAAATCCTTGGGCAAACAGTCATTACGCAGAGCCGGTACCAAGCAAGGGACACCTCCAGTCCTTGTGGTCACGCCTGCCTCAATAGAGGTCGCCGGATGAACCGGGAAAGACTGGTGAGCCGCCCGCTGAGCCGCCTGCTCAGCTGCTTGTTGAGCCGCTCGCTCAACCTCTTGGCGAATCTGATCCTGATCAATCAAGTTAAGAGCTCCATCACATGCCGGGTCATGCCCGCACGGTTGGTCACGGCGTCGGGCGTTGCTTGAAATGGCTGTTGAATCTATGTGCCTGCTATAACTCGGGCTCGGTCTTGGGCGAGGGGTCGAATGAATCCTGTCTCGACTACAAGAATATGGCTCTTGCCGTGCCAGAGCTGTCTGAAGAAGTTCTCTGACCCTTCGGGTTTCAATCCCGTCGAAGAGTCACCCTCTGCTGGGAGAGCCGCCAATCGCACTGCCGCAGCGACCATGTTCTCCAAAGGGTTAGAATAATGACCCGGTGGTGTTGGTACATAAGGAGGCAGAACAGTATTCATGCGAGGAGGTTCCATCACCCGTGGCTGAACCGGCGCCCCAACCCCGGGCGTTGCCACCCGGTTTACCTCCGGCAAGTTACTGGGGCCTGCACCAGGTGTGCGGAAGAGGTTTCTAGGATCATAAGTCAAAGGCAGACGGGATTGAGCCTTTTGGTGTCTTCTCCTCATGACCTCATTTGATGCGTTTAGATCCATCATGAGTTGGAAAGCTTCAGATTGATTCTTCTGAGCTCGAGCATCCAAAGCCGCGCGCTTCGCGGCCATCCTGACATCTTCTGCTACTAGGTTTTCCTTGGCTTGTGCTACCTCCTCACATAACCGTGCCACTTCTGCATCGTGCTGAGCCTAATCCGCCGGGTTAACCACGACAGTTAACAGGGCTGTCATCCTATCCAAGAGATCCGTCAGTACCTGAGCCGGCGGGCGCGCAGGGCCTCCTGCCCCGGCCGCCGCTGACCTGGAGGTTATCGCGGCCGCAGCCGTAGAGTTTTGAACAGTTTGCATGCTAGTCATGAAGATCCCTGCCCTGCTTAGTGGAACAAAGGGATCCGAAATACTGCTGCCATTGGAATAGCCCCCAAGCCCACCGTCTTGCAATTGATACAATGAATCCGTCTCACCTGTGGATGATCCACCATCAGAGCAGATGGCTGCCTCACCGCCAGACACCGATCCTTCAAAGAACTCTCCTCCATGGATGCATCCCATGAAGGCACGCTTCATGGTGGGCTGAGTCCGGGCGGGTCTCATGCGCTGAGCTGTCTTGACGATGTCGGTGTAGATGTCCGGCTCAGGGCCCGGCTCGCCGATCTGGCCGATGAAGACGTGGATTCCGTCGAAGGGGACCCGGTACCCATACTCAATTGAGCCGGCGTCGGGGCCCCAGCCAGCGTCGTCGATGTAGAGCTTGCCGCGATGACTCTTGGTCATCCGGTCCACAACGTATCCCTTGAGCCCTTCGGAGTTGCCCTTCAAGAACTCAAATCCATCGTGCGCAGGCCCCACGGTGGGCGCCAACTGTCATGGAATTGTCACGGCAGATGTCCTAGTGAAAGGACTTAATCGTGGAGCCATCGCAACTAGGAAGCTTAAAGGGGTTAATCGGGACAAAGGACACGAGGAGTTTATACTGGTTCGGCCCCTTGCGGTGAAGGTGAAAACCTAATATAGTTTGAGGTGGTACTGCTAGGGTTTCGATGACCAGGGAGCTAATACACTTAACATGGCTCTCGATCTGTTGTTTCTTACCCTAAGCCGCTGTCGGGTCGTCCCCTTATATACACGGGTTGACGCCCCGCGGCTTACAAAGTCCCGGCCGGCTCATACAACGCGTCCGGCTCGGTATCTTATCTTACATGCATACCTTATATTACAAGTCTATTCATACATGGAGGTTTATACTGACGAGCCTGAAGCCACCTCTGGAATTGGGCCTCTTATAAGCCTAACTGTGAACCGCCATCTTGTATACTCTTGGGCTTCATACAGGTAAACCGCCATTGTGGTTGACCCGGCCTCTCTTGGGTGGGTCATATCTGGTAGTCATATCCCCAGCAGGTACCAAATTAATCCATGAGTGGATCATTGGATAGCAGTCAAGAACATCCTGAAATACCTGAAAAGGACTAAGGATATGTTTCTCGTTTATGGAGGTGACAAAGATCTTGTCGTAAATGGTTATGTCGATGCAAGCTTTGACACTGATCCGGATGACTCAAATCGCAAACCAGATACATATTTATATTGAATGGTGGAGCTGTAATTTGTGCGGTTCCAAGCAGAGCGTCATGGCGGGATCTACGTGTGAAGCGGAGTACATAGCTGCTTCAGAAGCAGCAAATGTAGGAGTCTGGATGAAGGAGTTCATATCCGATCTAGGTGTAATACTAGTGCATCGGGTCCAATGAAAATCTTTTGTGACAATACTGGAACAGTTGCCTTAGCGAAGAAATCCAGATTTCACAAGAAAACCAAACACATCAAGAGACGCTTCAATTCTGTAAGTGCATCTAGTGCCCCTTAGTGATTTTGGTGTATTGAAGACTTATAGGTTAAGGGACTAATGCGTTTTTGAGTGTACATAGGTCTATAAGTCTATGAGGAGTTTGATATTTACAGAGAAAGTCAACCCCTAAAAATGAATGTCTTCAACTGAAGACTTTGGCTTTCTGAAGATTTTGAAAATGAAGAATTTGGTGTGATCCTGAAGACTTGATATTCATGCGAGGAATATGAAGCGTGAAGACTCTTGTTTTCGTAGTTTCGTTTTTCTCTTTCTTGAGTCATAGGAAACACTCTATTGTTAAAGGGGGTCGAGATAAAACTAAGGAAAAGTTTCCAAGTGATGCTCATCTCAAAATCCTACACCTACCAATCCTTTGGAGTGAAGCCATTGGAAATCTCATATAGTTCAGTCAATTTTAGTGACAGGGACGAAGATCTTCTGTTCTCCGAGGAATTTGTTCTGACCGAGGAGTTAGGAATTCGCCAGTGCGGATTGCCTACAAGTGAGGAACACGATAGCCCTCAGGAATTTGATACTCAAATTTCCGATTGTTGTTGTGCTATGCGCCAGCTGTCCCAAAATATCTACCCACCTAACAGTCATATCATTGAAGGGCACTTATGTCTTATCATGTCGGGCTGCTCCCTAGGCTATAAATAGCCGCCCTCTACAAGCACTAGTTGGTTGGCCGCTCCGAAGAAACCAACACTTGTCATTGAGAGCATCCCATCCTCCGAGGACTTTGAGCGAAAATCATCAGTGAGGAAAACCCAAACCCAAACACCTAAAACCCAAAGTGATTGAGCATCACTGAAGAGATTGCTCCTGTGTGGAATCGACGCTTGTTACCTTTGAGGACTGTGCATCCTCCAGACGGTTAGGCGTCATGGTCTAGAGCATCCAAGAGGAATTGTGGATCGCCAAGTGACCGGGTCTGTGAAGGTTTGTAAGTCACCTGAACACTTACCACGAGTGATTGGGCGAGGTCTGTGTGACCTTAGCTCAAGGAGAATACGGTGAGGACTGTGTGTACTCCGGTTTAAATACCTAGCCACTCCAACTAGATGTACAACTGTCACAATAGTTGGAACTGGTCTACAAATCACTGTCTTCATCGAGCTACTGGTTCTATTTCCTCAACCCTTTCATTTCCTCATTCATGTGTTGATGAACTTGATCGTTACTATTTGAAGACTTTGACTAAAGACTTTCTTAATTTCCTCAATCCTATTTCTTCAGTCATCTTATCTTCAGCCTGCTTATCCTGTTTACATGCTACCTGTGCTCTGTGCTTGTTTCATATCATCATGATGACTGTGCTACTGCCATGTTATGCTTGCACATGAGTACTTATTCCTCTGCTAAGTAGTTCATTGCCTAGGAATTTCCTCACCCTGAAATTGCTTAGTGACAAATTTGTAAAAATCGCCTATTCACCCCCTCTAGTCGATATAACGCACTTTCAATTGGTATCAGAGCAAGGTACTCCCTTGTTCTGTGCAATTTTGGTTTAACCGCCTGGAGTTTTAGTTATGTCGGCTACAGGTATGATCAAGGTCTCTGTTGGGTGTCCTAGCTTCGATGGGACGGACTACCCCTATAGGAAGATTAAGATGCGAATGCATCTAGAGGCAATTGACAATGATCTTTAGTACATTGTGGAAAATGGTGTTCCCTCCATCACTCCTTCCATTAACACTGTTGATGTGAAGAGATTCAAGCAACTCGACTCTCAAGCGAAGAACATAATATGTGGCCATCTGAGCAAAGGGAAGTATGGCAGAGTCAGTGCTTTGGAGACAGCTAAGCTTATCTGGGATAGGCTATCCATGGTCAACGAAGGAGTCTCAACACAGCGTGACTCTCGAGTTGATGTTCTTCGCAATTTCTTCAACCGCTTCAAAAGACTCGACAATGAAAATGTTCAGCAAACCTTCGATCGCCTCAGTGACATTTCAAATGAGCTTCAAGCACTTGGTGCCACTGACATCACCGACCATGAGGTGGTGAAGAAATTGCTTAGATTGCTTGATTCCTCATTTGACACTCTGGCACTGATGATACAAGAATGTGGAGACAACAAGTCACTTGATCCCGCTGATATCCTCGAGAGGCTAAACACTCATGAGTTCCAACTTGCTGAGAAGAGAGATCTCTATGGACCGAGCTATGGCAGATCACATGCACTAAAGGCCAAGACAATCTCTAAATCTAAAGGTGAGGACTCTGATAGCAGCCTTGGTGACCCAGAAGAACTGAGCCAGGAGCTAGCAATGCTCGTGAGGAAATTCCAAAAGTTCTCAAGACGTGATCGTTTTAGTAAATCATCAAGAAGTGATTACATGAGATCAGATTCCTCATCCCGTGACTACAAGAAAAGGACTTGCCACAAATGCAAGAAACCCGGTCACTACATCACTGATTGTCCTCAATGGGAGAAGGAATCAAAGAAGAAGAAATACAAGGATTACAGTTCTGATGACTCGAAGAAGAAGAAGAAATCTTCAAAGTCCTCATCATCAAAATCTTCCAAGTCTTCATCTCACAAGAAGAGTAGCTCCAAAAAGGCTCAGGTATTCATTGGCATGGAAATGGACTCTGAAGCTGAATATCAGGAAAATGAGGAAGAGGAGGCATCTGACGAGTCAGACTCTGGTGTGGCGAGCCTAGCCCTCGCTACTGCTTTCGTCAGCAAGTCCATATTCAACTCTGAGGAAAATGACTTTCCCAGCACTGCTGACGGCGGCGATGATGACTATGCTCCCACCTATCACTTCATGGCAAAAGCTTCCAAGGTACTCAAATACCATTCCTCTGAATCAAGTGAGGATAAATCTGATGAAAATATCAAGCCTAGCTATTCTAAACTTGCTAAGATTTCTATGAAACAACAAAATGCTTTTGAAAAAGTTCAAAATATGCTAGACAAAAGCGATGACTTGTTGGGTGAAGAAATGGATCGTACTCAAACTTTGACTGAAAATCTTCAGAGACTTCAGACTAAGTTTGACAACCTTCAAAGTCATCATAACACTCTCTTATCTGATCATGAGAAGCTTTGTTATGAACTTATTAAAAGAAAGCAAGATCTTGAGCAGCTAAGGGTGAGTTATGAAGATCTTTAGAAGGAACGTGATTCATTGCTTGCTCAACAGATCAGTGCCGCTCGGGAAGAATTCATTCCACCATGTTTGAAATGCATTGAACGTGAATCTTCTCATTCTTCACCTGAATGTTCGAATGCTTCTATTGCTGCAAATTCTTCAACTATCTCTGCTATCACAAATTCGTCATCTAAGGATGCTACTAGTATCACTGACCATGCAGGGCTGAAGGAATTGTATGTGACAGGCATGTACAAAAGCCTCAAAGGACATCATGGTCTTTGTGATGTGTTTAAGAAACAGATCCTCAATAGGAACCCTAGGAAAGAGGGTATTGCCTTTGAGAGGAAACTCAATGCTGATGGGACCTAGTGGAAACCTGAGGAGTATCCCAAAACCTCATGGGTTGTTGCGAAGGGACCTCCAGTAGATCCATCTACTTTATCTGGCTATACATGTGAATCTTCATATTCTTCTGATGAGTCATTTGACTCCAACTATAAACTGTTCAAAAATCAGAATGGTGAAGTATTTGCTAGATATGTTGGCACTAACTGCAGGAACGGTCCCCCTATGAAGAAAGTCTGGGTTCCCAAAAGGTGTGTTGAAAGTCTTCAGGTGAATGTCATCATGACACCACCTGTGAAGAATAGGAACCCCAGATCAAATTCTTCATATGGACCAAAGTATTCATATGGATCCAAGTCCTCATATGGACCAGATTCCTCACGAGGATCAAATTCTTCATATGGATCCAGATCCTCATATGAACATCATCATGCTAACACTTCTGTTTCGCAGGGAAGATCTAAGGGTTATGAATATGTGCATTATTCTTCAAATCATTATGTTCATAAGTCCTCAAAGAATAACTCTTCTTATTCATATGCTTACTCTAACCCCTCTTCTGTGAAATGAAGTGGACTAGCTTCTATGCCACCTTTCTCTTATGGAGCTCGCAGAATGATGAACTCTTTGCCACCCCTCCAGATGTTGGTGGTGAAGAAAAAGAACTAATCTCTTATGCAGGGTTAGGTATCCAGATGAACTTAAACGTCTGAAGAATTTGCTGGAGACCTGAATATGCTTGAAAGGACGCAAGATAATCATGAAGAAATGAATTTTCATTTCTCACATCCTCATACTGCTATATCTGTTCTATTGCTTGATGAAATTGATCTAATGAATTTGATGTCATATTCTTCACTGTTGAAGTATGTGAGTTCGTAAGATGCACTATTTATCTGCAGGATGATCAACCCAAAGCCACTGAGTGGGTCCTTGATAGTGGATGTATAAATCACATGACTGGTGACAGGAACTTATTGATGGACACTGCTCTATCTCCATAGCATCTGAAGCATATCACCTACGCTGACATAGGCAAAAGCAAGGTATTGGGTCTAGGTAAGGTTGCGATCTCAAAGGATCGACACATGGACAAAGTCATGCTTGTCGAGTCCTTAGGGTTCAATCTCATGTCTGTCTCAATGCTTTGTGATCTTGATATGGTTGTCATCTTTGGCAATTATCATTGTGTTGTGATCATGGAAGCTGACAATTCCAAAGTCTTCAAAGGCTTTAGGAGAGGAGACTTATATATTGTTGATTTCTCTACAAGAACACAACCTTCTACATGTCTACTTGCAAAAGCTTCAGAAGGCTGGCTATGTCATCGACAACTTGGTCATGCTGGCATGAGGAACTTGCACACGCTCGCGAAGAAGAAGCATACCATTGGCATCGAGGGTGTCAAATTCCTCAAGGATCATCCGTGTGGTGCTTGTGAAGCTTGAAAAATGACCAATGCCAAGCATCCCTCAAAGACCATCATGACTACCACTCGTCCATTTGAATTGCTTCACATGGATATCTTTGGCCCTACTCATTATGCCACATTCACTAATGCTGCATCTTTATATGGCTTTGTCATTGTTGACAACTATTCTCCTTACACATGGGTGCATATCATCACTTACAAAACTGAAGTGCAGGAAGTCTTCAAACGATTTTTCTCGAGGGCTTCAACCAACTTTGGTGTGAAGGTCAAGCACATCAGAAGTGACAATGGGAACGAGTTCAGGAATACTAGTGTCGATGACTATCTTGATGAACTTGGTATTACTCATGAGTTATCTTCTCCTTATACTCCTCAGCAGAATGGCGTCATGGAGCGCAAGAACAAGACTCTTGTTGAGATGGCTCACACTATGCTTGATGAATACAAGGCGCCTCCTCGCTTCTGGCCTGAGGCAATTGATACTGCGTGCCACATCATCAACAGGGTACATTTTCACAAATTCTTCAAAAAGAATTCATATGAACTCCTCACTGACAAGAAACACAATGTGAGTTATTTCAATGTCTTCGGTGCTAAATGTTGGATTAGAGATGCTCATCACAATTCTAAATTTGCACAGAAAGCACATGAAGGCTTTGTGCTTGGTTACGGAAAGGACTCGCACACCTACATAGTCTTCAACACCTATCACCACAAGGTCGTTGAAACTGTAGATGTGCAGTTCGATGAAACTAAAGGCTCGCAAAGAGAGCACCCACCTCCTATGCTAGATGAAATGTCAGCTGAGGAATACATTAAGTTCAAGGCTACTGAGGATGTCAATCCTACCAATGAATCTTCTAAAGAAGTCATTCTAGAACGTGAAGAACATCATGCTGGTGCACCTGAGGAAAATGGCTCTAAAGAAAATGTTGAGCCCACTCAATATCATAAACCCGCTCATCCTCGCGTTGCTAATGAAGTGCAGATTGAGAGAATCATCAACGACATCAAAGCACCAAATCCTCTCACACGCCCAAAAGTTTCACATTTTTGTAACTTTGGTGGGCACTTTGCTTTTGTCTCTATCACAGAGCCCACCGAAGTAGATGAGGCATTTCTGGAGCCTGAGTGGATTCAAGCGATGCAAGAGGAATTACATCAATTCGAGCTCAACAATGTCTAGGAACTTGTCAAGCGACCAGACCCACGCAAGCACAATATCATCAGCACCAAATGGATCTACCGCAACAAGCAAGATGAAAATGGCCTTGTGGTGAGGAATAAGGCACGACTTGTAGCTCACACTACTAGGAAAAGGGCTATAGATAGGATTGACACTAATGGCGCACCAGGGAAGTAGTGCGCCACTACTATATACTAATGGCGCACCAGTTGGTGATGCGCCATTAGTGTGGAAGACACTAATGGCGCACCAGAAAATAGGTGCGCCACTAGTGATAATTTTTTTTTCATTTTTACATACATACTAATGGCGCATCCTACCGAAGTGCGCCATTACTAGTTCTAACTAGTAATGGCGCACCAGACAGGGAGTGCGCCAGTACTGAATTTTTTTTATTCTTTTTTTTGCAAAACTACTAATGGCGCACCGCATCACAATGAGCCATTACTAGTTTAAACTACTAATGGCACACCCTGTAAAAGTGCACCATTAGTATATTTTTTTTACTTTTCTGCAAAACTACTAATGGCGCACCACCTGCAGGTGCGCCATTAGTAACCAGGGTTACTAATGGCGCATTTGCAGGTGGTGCGCCATTAGTAACCTGGGACCCCAACAAGATATTTTGGACAGCCACACCTACCCACTCACTTTCCCCACTTCATTCCCTCCACCTCCTTCTCCAAGCTTTCGGCTGCCTCCTCCTCCTCACCTCATTTCCACCATAGATTCATCAAAATTAAGTGGTGAAATTACCTTTTTTGATAGGTAAGTAAGGGGAAAGCTATCTTCATGATGTAGATCTACTTTTTTTCTCCCTAGCTTATTCCAACAACGTGCACATGCACTTTTTGTGGCCTAGCTAGATCTATGTATGTTTGTGGTGTTGCATGTGTTTGTGATGTTGCATGTGTTTGTGGTGTTGCATATATGTTTGTGTTTGCAGGTACCGGTATTTGAAATGCGATAGGTGCCAATATTTTGCCGGAATGTTGATTCATTTCCGTTTCGGCGAGAATTTTGGCACTATGCATTCTTTTTGGTCCTATTTTTAGGGAAGGTCATGCCAAAATTTTTCTTGGTTCTAAAATATCGTTTTGCTCTACCCCGCAGGCGACTATGGTCCGCACAATGACCGAAGGCATTGTGAATAGGTTTTTGAGATCTGCGAAGGCCGAGATGCTTCAAAAGAACGAGACGGAGATAAGATGTCCGTGTCGAAGATGCAAGCTGAAGAGCCTTATTGCGGACCCGGATTCCGGGCAGGTGCGGGACCACCTGCTCTTGCGTGGTTTCATGGATGGCTATCGGTGGCAAGGTGATGAAGATGACTATGAAGTCGTCCATGGGGGTCGGGCAAGAAATGAGGAAGGGCAACAAGACAAGTACCACCGCGGCGAGGGCGGGCGAGAAGACGAAGAATCTCTAGGACATGATCACGACGGTGATGCTGTACACAGTCATCATGTAGAAGATGTCGTACATGATGATGAGGAAGATCAAGACGAAGGGCATGATCATGAAGATGAAGATGCCGGAGCAGATGATGATGGAGGTTGGGTGCAGGACCCTCATATTCAAGAGCTGCTTCTCAAGCAGACGGATAACGCAAGTGCTGCCACCCGAGAGAAAGCCAGGCTGGGTCAACTGGAGATAGATGCGGTTACTCCATTGTATGAAGGATGCAGGCCCGAGGATACCCGCCTGAAAGTAACGCTCATGGCTCTGGAGATGAAGGTAAAACACAAAATGACCGACGCATGCTTCGACGAGAACATGTCATTCTAGCACGAACGTCTTCCCAAGGGGAACAAGTGCCCGACCACTTTCGAGGAGGCGAAGAAAATCATGTGTCCTCTGGATTTACCGCACGTGAAATACCATGTGTGCAGGAACAATTGCATCATTTATTGGGACGAGCACGCGGAGTCTACCATATGTCCGGTGTGCGGCGTCACTCGATACAAGAAGAGGAAGAAAGCTCCTCGAAAATCGGTGTGGTACTTTCCGATGACTCCTCGTCTGCAGTGGTATTTCGCGGACCCTAAGGTAGCAAAGCTCCTACGTTGGCACGCGGATAGGGAGGAGAAGAAGTGGGAAGATGACAGAAATGATCTGGAGATAAATAAAAAAGACAAGATGCCGAGTCACCCTAAGGATGCGAGCCAGTGGCAAGCGTTGAACTTCGAATACCCAGAATTTGGGAAGGATCCAAGGAACATCGTGCTGGGCGCGAGCACCGATGGAGTCAATCCGTTTGGCAGCCAGAGAAGCACACATAGCACCTAGCCTGTGTTTGTGTGGATGTACAACCTTCCCCCCTGGTTGTGCATGAAGAGGAAGTACATTCACATGAGTATGCTAATTGAAGGGCCGAAACAACCAGGGAACGACATCAATCTGTATCTGGGGCTGCTGAAAGAGGAGCTAGACACGCTGTGGAAAACGCCAGCCAATACGTGGGACGCCGCAGAGAAAGAATATTTCCCTATGAGAGCCGCACTGCTCACGACGGTGCACGACTATCTCGGTTACGGATATCTCGCGGGGCAGGTAGTCCATGGATTTTCTGGATCCGTAAGGTGCATCGATGACACAACGTATCTCCAGCTAGACAGAGATCCCGGGTCTTCGAAAACCGTGTTCATGGGACATCGAAGGTGGCTTCACGACGATGACTCGTGGAGGAAACGCAAGGATCTGTTCGATGGTGAAACCGAACCCCGAAAACGCCCGCATACGAGGAGCGGCGAGGAAATGGACGAGCTGTTGAAAAATTGGAAAGATTGCCCACTGCCGGGAAAGAAGAAAAAGGCGCCAGAGCCGGGAAAGAAGCGAAAGGCGCCAGAGCCGCTGCTGAAGGTATGGAAAACGAGGTCTGTTTTCTGGGACTTGCCATACTGGAAGATCCACCGTGTGCCTCACAGCCTTGATTCCATGCATATCACGAAGAACATGTGCGGGAGTCTACTTGGTACCCTGCTCAACATGCCAGAGAGGACCAAAGATGGGCCGAAAGCAAGGGCAGACTTAAAATCAATGGGCATCAGGCAGGAGCTTCACGCTAATGATGATGATGATGATGATGATGAGGCGAAGCAGGACACGGAAACTCGTCGCAAAGGCAAAAAGGCCAAGAAGACCGGAAGTGACTACCCTCCCGCGTGCTTCACTCTAAGTCAGGAGGATATCGAGCAGTTTTTCACCTGCCTCGTATGAGTAAAACTTCCTTACGGTTACGCGGGGAAGATAAGCAGATACCTAGACCCAGCGAAGCAGAAGTTCAGCGCGATGAAGTCTCACGACTGTCACGTGCTGATGACGCAGATACTTCCAGTTGCAATCCATGGGATCATGGACGCGCACGTCCGTGAAATGCTATTTGGCCTATGCAACTTTTTTGACGTCATCTCTCAGAAGTCGATTGGCGTGAGGCAACTCAGAAGGCTACAGGAAGAGATCATGGTGATACTATGCGAGCTTGAGATGTACTTCCCGCCCGCATTCTTCGACGTTATGGTGCATCTGCTGGTCCATATCGTGCAGGATATCATCCAACTCGGGCCGACGTTCCTGCACAGCATGATGCCGTTCGAAAGGATGAATGGTGTCATCAAAGGATACGTTCGCAACATGTCACGTCCAGAGGGAAGTATAGCCAGGGGCTTTCTGACCGAAGAGTGCATCTCCTACTGCACGAATTATCTAGGCATCGAGAACCCCGTTGGTCTGCCCGTCAACAGGCACCTCGGCAGGCTCGCTGGATGGGGTCACCGTGAGGGTCACCGCGAAATGCATGTCGACTTCGAGGGTCGACTCGCCGACTTTGAAAGAGCAAACCTAGTCGCGCTACAACACATAGACGTGGTCGATCCTTGGGTGGTAGAGCACAAAACCTTTATTGAGAAGACGTACAATGACCGAGGCCAACAGAGGACAGACGGAGATATAATCAAAGAGCACAACTCATGTTTCACGCGTTGGTTCAAGCAGAAGCTTCTGTCGTACCCTTCACATGAGGATTCTTCCGCGGAAGAACAACTCATATTTGCCTTGTCACAGGGAGCCCAGCACAACCTGATGACCTATGAGGCGTATGATATCAACGACTACACATTCTACACCAAGAACAAGGACATGAAGAGCGATGGTTATCAGAACTCCGGGGTAACGATGGAATCCTACACCGGTAACGACAAGGACAGATACTACGGAAGGATCGAGGAGATCTGGGAGCTGAGCTACGCTGGAGAGAAGGTCCCGATGTTCTGTGTCAGATGGGCCAAGAGTGTCCTAAAAGAAGACCGGTATTTCACCACCATGGTTATACCCGAAGCCAAATCCAAGACCGTGGGCGCAAACGTCACCGCGAAAAATGAGCCATGGGTACTGGCTTCCCAAGTGGACCAATGCTTCTTCATTACCGACCCGTCAAAGCCCAGTCATGTTGTTGTGAGGAGAGGCAAAAGGAAGATCATCGGAATGGATGGAGTAGCCGATGAGCAAGACTTCGACAAGTACGGCGACCCGAAGATCGAACATGACGACGACGATGAAGTAGCAGCACACACCACAAGAAGAAGCAGGACCACCCTACCTAAAGGACGTCCGTTCCACAGAAGAACTCCATTTGCGAAAAAGAAGGGCAAGAAGATTGTGAACAGATAGCTAGCTAAGATCGATTGTATTTAAATCGTAGTCTTCATTTCTCGGTTGTATTTCATGGGCACTTTTTGATATCATGAATATTTTTAAATTTCACAGGCACTTTTTGAATTCATGAGGACACTCGATCTCGATCCCCCTCCACCACCACCGACGAGCACCCGGCCCCCCGCACCCTCCCCTGCTCCACCGCCGCCAACGGGCACCCCCCGCACCCTCCCCCGCTCCACCGCAGCCGCCGATGATATTTTCAAGTAACAAATTTGAACATATTTTTAAAAAAATTATTACTGTTTTTATAAAAAAAATATTATTGTTATGATTTAAACAAGTTTGAACATATTTAAACACACATAAATATCAAACAGCATTTAAAATGCAAAAAAAATATTGCAGAGCCTGGGAATCGAACACAGGACCTCCTGGTGTGTGTGCTGCGTGCTGACCAGTCGGGCTAGTGGGCGGGTTCTGATGTGGATTGGGTTAGGTGCAATATAACCTGTGCTCGAACTGTAATAAAAAACATTCTAATGGCGCACCGCTGCGGGGTGCGCCATTGCTATCTAAAAAAAGATTTCTAATGGCGCAGCGCTGCGGGGTGCGCCATTGCTATCTAAAAAAAAGATTTCTAATGGTGCACCGAGGTGTGGTGCGCCATTAGTAAGCTTCCCCCTAGCTATCCTCCCTCTCCCTCGCCAGATCCCCTTCGACCCTCTCTCCCTCGCCACCAGATCCACCCACGTGCTGCCGCGACCCACGACGCCGCCGCCTCGACCCTCACCGGACTCCACCCCCGCCGCCCCCGCGCCCCCACCCCCGCCGCCCCGACCCTCACCAGACTCCACACCCCCGCCGCCTCTAGAGAGACCACCCCTCGCCCGATTCCCCCTCTTTCCCCATCGAGCCGCCTCCTCCTCGGCTCGTACTCAAGCGCGAGAGCTCGTGCGGTGACCGCGCTCGCCGTCGTCATTGTCGTGGCCACCGTTGTCCCCACACCAAGATAGTGTGTCCCCCGGATTCCCCGTCATCTTCCATGTCGTCTACAAGTCCAGATCGAGCCAGGGCACCGCCGAACGACGGGATCGAGATCGTCTTCTTCCTTCTGCCGTCGTCGATTTCGCCTTGATCCGCACTGCCTCGACCGCTCCCGATCTTGCCGAGTTCGCCTACGCCCCCCCTGTGAGCCCATCCATCGATCCCCTTCTTCCTTCGCGTGGATCCATCGCCGTAGACGCTGCTGCCCGCCTGACCCGAGCTCGCTCCGCCCCCGCGCCCTCTGGCCGCTTCGCCCGCGTCCTCCTGCAGTCACCTGCGCCCGTCACCGCTGCTGCTCTATTGCCGCAGCCTGTTGCTAGCTGCACCGCGGCCGCTGCTTGCTAATGTTGCTAGCGCTGCAGCTACTGGGGGTCATGGCCATGGCCATGGCCGTGTGCTTTGTGTAGGATTTCGAGTTGGACTACTACTGCTAGGACTTGCTCCAGATTTTAGTTGCCATGGCCATGTGCTATGTGCTTTGTGTGCTTTGTGTGCTTTGTGTAGGATTTCTAGTTGCCATGGCCATAGGAGTAGTAGTGGTGGCCATCTAGTTGGACTACTACTGCTAGGACTTGCTCCAGATTTTAGGATTTTTTTTTCATTTCCTACTATCCTACTATCCTTATCCTAATTATCTTAAATTGTTATGATGTGTGTAACAGGATTAGATCTTGGATTTGCTAGTGGACTTTGGGAGTTTCTTAGCCAGCTTGGTGACTCCATATTTTTCACTATTTCAGCAAGTCTTTTGTAAGCATTAAACTTTCAGCACTACATTTCTATCTTATGTGTACATCTGTTTGCTTCCAATTGCTATATATGTATTGTTGTTACTAAAAATGATGAAGCTCCTGTCAATTGCTATACATATATATGTGTATGATGATCCTCCTTTCCTGCAGTAGTATAACTAGGATATAAAGCACATTGAACTAACAATCTTGTATGGTGCCTAAACTACAATGATTCAGGAACATCAGATGACATAGCATGTGGATATTGACATAGGATGAGTAGATTAATAAGTGAGCCAAAAGTGATGGACAAACCTCATGCTAGGAATTCTCGAGGGTTGCAGTACATGGAATGCATTTGCAAATGCAGCCAAAACCTGATATATACCAAAAAAATTGTATAGAAATATGCTGAATTTTCTGCTCTGATTGTTGCTCAAAGAAATTTAGAAAAAATGGGGTCCTGGGAGACGCCGCTGCTGCTTGAGGCCCTTGAGAGGCCCTTCGTGTCGTGATGATTTTGTAGGTACCCCGAGAGGCCCTTGAGTTTGCCGGAATGTCGATTAACTTCCGTTCCGGCAAATTCGGGTACTCCATATGTCCTATTTTCAGCAAAGGTCATGCTGAAATTTTCCGTGAATTTTAGCATGACTTTGCTAAAAATCGGACATATGAGGTACTTGCTACTAATGCCTGGGCCGGGGTATCTTAGTACTTAATTAAGTAGGATCAACTGCCCCTTTATTCTTGCTGCATTAAACCATAGGTGGCAATAGAGCCAAGTGATTAGGCCCAACTTAGAAATTCTCCTCAGCATCGATAAACCCTAGATGATAAACCCAACATAGGTGGCAATAGAGCCAACTGATTAGTGCCAAGTGATTAGGCCCAACCTAGGGTGCCTCGGCATCGATAAACCCTGCATGATGAAAACTTAGCATTTAGGGTGTCTCGGCGTCGACAAACCCTAAATGATGAAACCTTGGCTTTTAGGGTGCCTCGGTGTCGATGAGAACCTAAATGATGTACGCTTAGGCTTTTAGGGTGCCTCGGTGTCGACAAACCCTAAATGATAAAAGGTTAGCTTTTAGGATGCCTCGGTGTCGACAAACCCTAAATGATGAGACCATGATCTTGTTCCTTGACAATAAACAACTTTTTGACCAAACTTTTTCCTATTTAGAGAGAAACATGGCCCACAACGATGAGGCCGGCGGTTCGGGCGGCAAGCAATTCTGGGAGCTGTCCCAGGAGTTGGAGGAAGAGCCTCACCGCTATGAGGACGCCGCGGAAGACACCGATCCTGACTACACAACCCCTAGTGGCATCGGGGATGACACCACTGATGATGGTGCCGCGGATGCCACCACTGATGATGGCGGTGCACGCACAGATGGCAGCCAACCGAAGAGGCAACGGAAGGACCGGCGCCCGAACGTGCTCGGCACCGTCAGCGAGGAATTTACTGAAGTGAACTCCGACGGGCATCCGATGGCGCCCAAACACGTAGTCAAGGGGTACTCGATTCAGCTCAGGTGCATTCTCCGGAGCACCGCCTCGATCAACACCGAGAACCTAAGGCATAAGGACCGAGGGAATTTGCGCAGCCTCCTCTTCACGAAGCTGCACGAACGATACAAGTTCCCCACTGAGTTTGCAAACACACGCCTCTCGGGTAATAAAGTGAACGGTGCCGCCCTCACGACGATGAGCACGGCCCTGCCTACTTGGAAAAGCACGGTGAAGGCAATGATTGACAAAGGTGATAGTTATGAGAAGATCAAGGCGAAATATCCTTTGATGAGTGAAGATGACTACAAGGAGTTCAAGATCAAGTGCGAGAGCCCCGCAACCTCCGAATCAAGTAAGTGGGGGAAAGAAATGTGGCAGTTGAACATAGGGGTCCACCAACTCGGTCCCGGCGGTTACAGAGTGGCGGAGCCTGTATGGGACAAGGAGGACGCGGAGCGTGCCGAGCAAGGCCTACCGCCCCGCTTCGAGAAATACAGTGACAAGCAGACCAGGAACTTTCTCAGGGCCCGGTACAAGGAGGACCCGGTAACAAAGGAGCTTACCACGGATCCAAAGACCAAGGAGCTTGAGCTTGTTCCGGTAAGGAATACACCCCCGCGTAATTAGCTCCATATGGTTGCATTCTAATTAATCCCCAATATTTCTAAATGGTTCACGTTCCTTCCGCAGGACAAAGAAAGCAGTAGCACGGGGTCGTCTCAGAGCTCCCCTTTCGACACCCCTTTGAATAGGGCATTGAACGTAATGAAAAACAGGGATAAGCTCAATAAGCCGACGTCAGCTGGTCGTGTGGCCGGCAAAGGCTTGTCCACAAAATGGTCGTCATACTATGGCGCTGGTGGGCGAAAGGAGAAAAAGACCAGCTCGGAAAGCCAGTCGCGCGAGGTTGAAGCACTCCAGGCGCAAGTGGCGCAGATTCCGGAGATGGTCCAAGAGCAAGTGCAACAACAACTGGGATCGACGCTTACCGACATTATGCCTACCTTGATTCATGGGATAACAGCGTGGATTGCGGGTGGCCAACAGGGGCCGCCCCCGATTCCCAGCTTCACGGCCAGCAACTCACACAACGCGCAGGCAGCGCCATTGGTGTGTCCGGCGGCGGTGCTATTGGTGTCTACGGCGGCGGCGGTATTGGTGTCTCCGACGTCGGCATTGGAGCTTAATGCACCCAGGTGTACGCCGGCCGGCACCTCGCTAGCAAGCGGCCCCTCCGTCAGTTGCACGACCGCCGTTGGCGGTGCCTCGACATTAGCCGAGCTCAACGGCATCACGGTAACTAAGCCTCTCGGCCAAGGACTTCATCTCCTTGCCTTTGACTGGGCATCCCTGACGCCCTACATGTTTTCGCAGGGCGCCGCCAACGTTCCTTGCACTCTCCTGCACTTCGTGGGTGGCGAGTTGGTCGATGTCGCTAAGGGCAGAATCATTCAACCGGGCAACCCCGTGTTCCACGGTAATCCGATGCCAACCACAATGTATAGGGTTGAAGTGGTTCGGGTGCTGCCAGGCTGCGACGAGCTGTTACCTCCGATTCGACCCGCTGGGGCCGACGAAGAAGATGAGATGACCCTCAGCTCCTGCGTAAGCTGGCCCCTACTTTCACCGAAGAGCCAGATTCGTTTGGGGGCGGGGGACACCACCCCACAGACAAGACCGCCAGTCGTGCCAGCGCCAAGCCATGGAAAGAACGCCGCAACGCTACCGGACATGCCGGACATCCCTATGGCACAGGATCCGGACGACGACGACAACGACGATGGTACATTTACCAACGTCGATAAGTACTTTGCCGAACATGGGTACGGTGACGAGTTCTGCGGGCCTCCTTCTCAAGAACCCAAACAAGATGACCGCGATCTAGCTGGTATGGCGGAGAAACCCAATTGCAACAGGCGCCGTTTGGCGTTCAGTTCTCAGGAGACGCCTCCAGCTGCCGCCTTCACCGAGCCTCAGATAGCGGAGGTGCCAAATATTATCAGCCCCAACACGCTCAAGAAGGCGGTCTGTGAGCAGAACTCGGTCCCATTACAGCAGATCAAGAAGAAGGGCCGGAAACGACCGACTAAAAAGGCCGCCGGTGCGAGCCAGCCGGCACCAAGTACGATCCGTGCTCAGGACAGGCCACCTTCACCTAAGGATATCTCGAGGAGGGTGCATGTGGCGGGTAGGGTGATGCTACCGACAAATATGCTCAATGCTGCAACCGGTGCTATGCGGAGTCTGCACGACAGTGTTCTTTCTTTGGAGAAGCGGCCTCTCAGAGAGAATGATGTGGCATACCCGGTTTTCGTGGCCAAGGTGCCAGAGGGCAAGGGCTTTATGGATGGCGACATCGGGGGTACGATCATCCTGCGGTTTGATGACATCTTTGCTATGTTTAACCTTCATCCGCTGCACTACACCTTCGTTCGGCTGTTTTCGTTGAGTATGGAGATGCGGATCATTAGAGACAAGACCCCGGACATCGTGATCGTCGACCCCTTCTACATGCGTGCCAAGCTCTTGAGCAGCGCTGGGGACCGCAAAGTCGCAAGTTCACACCTCGAAGACGTCATTCTGGCAAACCCAGATAAGGATAACTTCCTTATGGCTTACTTTCCCGAGTAAGTCATCCCTTAACCGCCCCATAACATATGATTTCTTAGATTTCGATCGTTCTTTTTTTTCTAACATTCCATGTTCTGTGCAGTGACACACATTGCACACTCATCCTCTTAAGCCTGAAATATTCCATGGCCACGTATTTCAACCCGAACCGTAACTCCAAGATAGACTACACAAATATCAAGAAAGTTCTTGATGATGTTCTCCCCAGCTACGCCAAATCTGGAGGCACCTTCACCAGGGCAGTTCGTAAGTACGGCAAGCACGTGTTCGCCCACAATACGACGTTCTGCTGCGTCAAGCAGCCGCCTGGCGGTCAGAAGGATGCCTACTACGCCCTCCATCACATGCGGGCGATCGTAAGGGACCATCATCACCTTCTGCTACCAAATAATCTCAAAGATTGGGCGGCGAGCTTGTCGGCAATCCAGGACGCGTACATCAGACAAGAATTCTTTCGCATCCAGTCGGAGTTTGCGGACATCATCCATCAAGATGTCCTTCATACCTCGGGGCAGTTCTTCCTCAGATATCAACCGTCCAACATTGAGATAGACGGAATGCTACAAATGCAGGCTGACAACGCCCGCGATTTCATGACCATCACGACAGACGGCGGCTTCATCCACGCTCCTGTCCATGAGTCGAGTCGAAAGTAGTGATGTGTAGTTCTGAAACATTGATTGGCTCATGTCTTAATTAAACTTTAATGAATTGTATGTCTCTTTGGTTTGGATAGTCGTTCAACTTAGATGTAATCGAGGCTATTTATTAGTAGGACCATGAATCGTGCTATTAATGTCTTGCTTTTCTCTTCCGATCCTTTTGTTGCATACTTATATATTGCTTATGTATGTATTGTCTGTTGTTTGGCTTGTGCATAGAGATGCGGTCGTATGTCGTGTACAAGGGTAAGGTTCCCGGTGTCTACGACGACTGGGAGGAGTGTCGGAGACAGGTTCATCGTTTCAGCGGTAACAGTTACAAAGGGTACACCACTAGGGCGGAGGCGGAATCTAGATACGCCCGCTATCTAGCGGGAGAGAGGAGGGAGCGTTGGAGGAACCGGATGAAGACCAGTTTCATCGCGATGATGCTCATCGTGATGACCGCAGCTCTCTTCTATGTGATGGTAGTTTAGATGATCGATATCAACTTGTAATGTGAAGACAAACTCGATACTCGCGGTCTCGAGACTTGTAATTTTTTTATCTTTGTTCGGTCTTTTGAATTCGGAGACTAATATGATGAATTGTATTCGGAGACTAATCTTCTATTGTATTCGATGAATCTGCTATTGCTGTGTGCTACTGTCTATATTCTGTCAAATAATATATTTTGTAACCTGTGCAAAAATCAGAAAAGTAAAAAAAACCTAATATTCATACTAATGGCGCATCACTACAGAGTGCGCCATTAGTATGCCAAAGTATACTAATGGCGCATCACCAAACAGTGCGCCATTAGTATGCCAAGTATACTAATGGCGCATCCATCCGCAGTGCGCCATTAGTGTGCCAAAGCACATGGTTAAATATGGCCCCTGGGAGGCATACTAATGGCGCATGGTGTTATATACTAATGGCGCACTGCGTGGTGCGCCATTAGTATACCAGATACTAATGGCGCACCAGTGATGCGCCATTAGTAATAAATACTAGTGGCGTGATACTAATGGTGCACCAGTGATGCGCCATTAGTAGGCAAAATTGGTGTGCCATTAGTAGGCCTTTTCCTAGTAGTGTCAAGGCTACACACAGGTTGAAGGAATTGATTTCGATGAAACTTTTGCACCTGTTGCTAGACTTGAGGTTATTTGCATATTGCTTGCTTATGCTAACCATCATAATATCATCTTATATCAAATGGATGTGAAAAGTGCATTCCTGAATGGTAAGCTTGAGGTAGAAGTATATGTTGCTCAACCCCCAGGTTTTGAAGATCCAAAGCATCCTGACAAAGTCTTCAGACTCAATAAGTCCCTCTATGGCCTCAAGTAGGCTCCTTGGGCGTGGTATGATACTTTGAAGGAATTCCTCATGAAGAAAGGCTTCGAACCCGGTTCACTTGACCCAACTCTTTTCACCAAAACATATGATGATGAATTAATCATGTGCCAAATCTATGTTGATGATATTATCTTTGGCTGTACTAACCAACTTTACACTGATGAATTTGCCTATATGATGAGTGATGAATATCAAATGTCTATGATGGGAGAATTGAAATTCTTCTTAGGTCTTCAAATTTGTCAACAACGCAATGGAATCTTCATATCTCAGGAGAAATACCTCAAGGATGTGTTGAGGAAATTCGGCATGCAAGATTGCAAAGACGTCAAAATTCCTATGCCCACAAATGGCCATCTATGCACTGATGAAAATGGTATAGACTTCCATCAAAAGGTATATCGCTCCATGATTGGCTCTTTATTGTATCTATGTGCATCTAGGCCAGATATTATGCTTAGGGTTTGCATGTGTGCCCGATTTCAAGCTACACCGAAGGAATCACACCATAAGGCTGTGAAGCATATTCTTCGATATCTAGCTCACACCCCAAGACTTGGACTATGGTATCCCAAGGGCTCAGCTTTTGATCTCATTGGATATTCTGACTCTGACTATGCTAGTGATTGTGTGGACCGCAAGTCAACATCAGGCACATGCCATTTCCTCGGACGATCCTAAGTATGTTGGTCCTCGAAGAAGCAGAATTGCGTATCACTCTCTACTTCTGAAGCTGACTACATTGTTGCTAGTTCGTGTTGTGCTCAATTGCTATGGATGAAGCAAACCCTCAAGGACTACGACATCAATGTGAAGAATGTGCCACTCTACTGTGACAATGAGAGTGCCATCAAGATTGCTCATAACCCAGTTCAGCACTCGAAGACACATCACATCCAGATTCGTCATAATTTTCTTCAAGATCATGTGTTGAAGGGCGACATCTCTATCGAGCACGTGAAGACTGAAGAACAGCTAGCCGATAACTTCACAAAGCCCTTGGATGAGAAGAGATTTAGGAAGTTGTGGTGTAAGCTAAATATCTTTGAATCTTCAAATGTTCTTTTAAAAGGACACACATCCTAACACTTATGCAAACTTGATGACTTAGATGTGCAACACACGAAGTAACATTTTTCTTCAATCAATGAAGACTAACCCTCTAAGTGTGAAGAAATTAACAAAGAATTTGATTCTCAGAGCCCTACGACAATTGTACGCGACATCTGAAATCGTCATTCTTATACGGCGGGTCACGCCACCAACAAAAGCTAAAAATCTGCAATTTGAGTTTTCCTTCAGTTTTGAAATTCCTCAATTGTTCAAATTCTTCAACTTTGTAAAGTCTTCACTCATTCCAATTGTGTTCTTCATTGGCTATATATATATTTCAGTTTTCAGTCCTCTACAGTATTCACTTATTGCTAATTCTTCAAGTTGACTTTTCTGCTAAGTGAATGTGATCGGACCCTTCCCCCTCTATGCTAAACTCAACCCAGTCTGTTCACAAATTCTTCATGTGCGTTCTATTTGAAACCCACTCAAAATCTTCACCATGTCCTTGTCAGCTGAGAATTTGCGAACGAAACTTTAAAATATTCTTATCTCAATTTTCGGCTTTTGCCGCTCAAACCGTTTCACATCCCACGATATGATTATTCTAGTCACCCACGATCTCACACGATCTCCACCTCACTATTGGTGGGTGATACATGTCGCTAGGACGAGAAGGGTCAGGGGCACGTTCCTCCTATTTCCTCGGGCGGGCGGTTTTCACCTTAGCTATAAATACACCTCATCCTCCTTAGACTACATTTACCCCGCTGGACCTCATTCCCCTCGCTCGAGCTCTCAGACCTAGTGCCGCCGCTACTTCCATCATCGCTGGTGAGGAAGAGCTTCACTGCCTTGACCTCGTCCCCGTCGTACTCGCGCCGACCGCGGAAATCTTCACTCTGCCGCCAAGTTAGGGTGTGGAAGATCTGAACAGACGAACTTCCCATCTACGCCTCCCAGTTTGTCATGTTCTTCGTCAAGGTTAAATAAAATATATTTTTACTGCCCTTATTGATTCTGATGATTTTCACAAAATCTTCAAAAGGTGTTTATTCTTCGACTTCCTACTCGTTAAACACCTCACATGCATCTGTTCTTGATCTACTTCTCTAAGCAATGTTTTTCTTCAAGATTCCTCAATTGTGTGGATTTTCAATCTATACAACTCTGGAACCTAAGTCAAAGACCGCTTAGTGAAATTCCTCAAGACACTCCTGGTCAAATTCCTCAAACTTGTTCATTTTGAAAAACTTCTGAGAACGCATGTGACCTCTCCAAATTCTTCGCACGTATACTCTATTCACAGGTACACATGTCCGCTGCTGAATCACTAGGTTCTCATCAACTTACCTCATTTGCAGCGTTCCTCGAAGACAAATTGCATACCTCTTCAGAGAATTCTGTTGTTCAAATTCCTCGACTGAAGAAAATGACTGATGGCAAGAAACCTCAGAATGGAGGGAAGAAATTGGAAGTAAACACTACGTTTGAGATCCCTAATGACATTTATGAGGAATATTGCACTCCTGATGAAGCCAAACATTGCAAGGAGAACAAGAATCTGTGCAAGGTGCGCATACATAGGATAGAGAGGAGATGGTCACGGGAATGGAGGGAGTACAGATATGTCACTCCTAAGTACATGAGGAAATTCACTTTACACCCTCCTTACCCAAGACCTCCGTTGGCACCTGGCCAAATTGCTGACCCCACTAGCCTCTAGCGCGGTGAGGACTATCCAGATGAATGGGCAAAACGACAAGCCAAGTTGGCCAAAATGGCCAAGGAAGCTATGAGGAAATTCAATGAAGACTCTGCTACTGCCGCTGCTGAGGCCTCTGCTAGGAAGTCTAAGAAGGCTATGCCCAAGAAGCCTACGCACAAGCCCAGTTCCGCAGCTGCAATGCCCTCACGGCCAAGCTCATGAAAGCCCTCACGACATATTCCTCAAGCAGCTCCAGTCCCCATAGTTACAAAACCATCAGCTGCTGCTGCAAAGTCCTTAGCACCTGCGCACCTCGCATCGTCCCAAAGGACAATTGGTATCTCACTTGCTTCAGGAGCATCTGCAAGTTCTTCAGCTCCTACGGAGTCCTCTACAGGCCCAACTTTGCCGAAGACAAAGGCCACTGCTGGACGAGGCACTCGGCCAAGTCCTCACAAGAATAGGTTGCCTTCCAAGTGTTGTCTAGTGAAGAGGAAGCTGATGATGAGGAATTAGAAGTAAGCATCAAAGACAGATAGCAACGGGCTGCTATAGCCAAAGGCACCAATGTGCCTCTTCTGCTGGATCCCAAGTTGATCCTAGACTTCATTAATCTCTGGCACAAGGACCCCAACACTCCTATGCCTGATTTCAATCTTACACCTGGCCAAAGTCACATGTTGACTGCCTTCATAGGCGAAGAAAAATGGAAGTTTGAAAAGGCCAGGCAACTGAAGAAAACTCAGTATAAGAAGGAGCGTTTTCTGAAGAAGCACATTGTTAAAATGACAACTGATGAACTTGTGGCCATGCAAGCTGAGATCAAAGCACTCAGTGATGAATTTGATGCATATCATGCAGATTGGCTAGGAGCCAAAGTCAGATTCATGAAGATGGCGAAGGGATTCACCTCAAAAGTTGCAGGCTCAATGCAACATGAGAATCCTCAGGCTGAAGTATCTACTCAGCCTACTGAAGAACATGCCAGCACCGCTAATGAAAATCAGGATGCTGAAGAAAATGAGAGCACCAGGGCTGATGAAGATATTCCAGCTGCTGAAGAAACTGCCAGGGCAACCTCTAGTGTTGTGCCTGAAGAACAAGCCAGGCCTGCTGAAACATCTGCTATAGCGCCTGAAGAAACTGACCAAGCCAGGACAACTGCATCAGTTGTGCTTAAAGAAACTGAACCAATTTCCTCTGCTCCTCCGGCACCAACAACTAGCATCAACCTTCCTTCTGCATCAGAAGCGAAGAAAGTGAAGGCTGCGGAGCGAGCAGCTGTGAAGAAAAGGAAAGCATCTACTTCCTTAGAGTCTTTAGCCCCGAAGAAAATGAATAATTTCACAAGCTCCTATGCAAATCCCATAGATGTTGTTCCTGTATCAAGCATGCCATCAAAGGAGATTGTTCCCTTTGGTGAGGAATATGTGATTCCAAATGAATCAGATGAAGAAGATCCTTCTGCTACTACGTCAGAGAAGATTGATGAAGAAATTGAAGTGGACAACATCAGTTAAACTCCACTGGTTTCATCGGCCATGCCTCAGTTCACAGCTGAAGAGGCCGGCGTTGAAGAAATAGATGAAGAATATGAAGATGTGGACATTGGGTGTACCACTCCAATTCTAAATGATGACTACTGGGAAAGTCATCACCCCAATTCACCACTGTTCACACCTCTACAACAGATTCCTCAGTCCCCTGTCCAGACTGAAGAAATTCACATGGGCCCTGAAGAACAGCAGCCATCTCTCCTCACAATTCCTGAAGAAGTTCCAGCCACTAGAGCTGATAAAAATGTTGTTGTAGAGATGGAGGCCAAGGCCGCTGAAGAAATTGCCACTGAATTTCCTCAGCATGTAGCTCCAGAGACTGTGATTCAAGAGGCTGTGAAGACTTCAACAGTTAATCTTCAGCCCAAGCCTCAGAATCCTCACTCCAAGAAGCAGAAGTTCAAGGCTGATGACTTCTTTACTGAGCACATTTTCTTCACGGGTTACAATCCATACGACTCTGCAAGACTTAGACGCAAGCGCTTTTGGATAGCAAGTCAAATGAACTTCTATTCCTCACCGCCATTTGATAAAGACAAGATCTTTGACCATGAGCAAATTCCTCATGTGGATATGGAGACGCTGCCCTGCATCACCCCAGTCCTCAGCGTTCTTCATGATGCGGGGCTGCTCAACCTCTGCACTGACATCTGCGACTGGAATGAAGAAATCATTCTTCAGTTCTATGCCACGTTGCACATCACTAGCAACGTTGAAGATGTGAACTCATGGGTGCGGGACTGGATGACAGAAAACACTCACTACAAAACACGAGCCTCTGAATTGCTTCACGCCATCCTAGTCAGTCCACCAACTAAAGGTGCAAGGTGCATCTATGATGAACCTGAGCTCTCCAATCATCTGATGCAAGTGCTGATGAAGCTTTTGAAGCCAGGTCAAGCTCCGAGAACCAAATTCCTCGTCAAGGAACTGCTCTATGTGCCAAGGACAATATACAGGATATTGACCAAAACCCTTAGTCCAATCAAGGGCCACAACTCTGATGATGAAGAAGTTGTTGGCATCATGAAGAATCTGCTTTTCAACATCATACATGGTATTCCTATCAACTACCACGATTTCTTCATGAGGACTTTGGCCAATGTTGCTCTATCACCATTTGAATTGAAGCCTTATGCTCCCTGGATCATCAGATTCCTCATATCAAGGTCTTCAATTCATTACAAGGATGATTTTCAAAATCACCTCGGCTATTTGCCGCCAATTGAAGTCCTCAAACGGACTGTTTCCTCAGCTGATGAGAAGGGCAAGGCTGCTGTTATCGATGAAGGCACTCGTCCTTTGGATGGACAGTTTCGCAAAGCTGCATCCTACTCCACCAATGATGACTCTGCCACACATGACACTGCCGCAAATGCTTCAAAGCAATTTCATCAAGCCACTGCTCCAAGGGTGATGACTGATCGTGAGCTTCTCATCAATCTTCATCAGAAGGTCGATCGCAACCACAAATGGGTCAAGTGATAGTTTGGTTCAATTCTTTAGAATATGGCAATCATGCAAAACACTGTGAAGAAGAACCATTACTATCTGCATGAAGTGTTTATTCGCACCTGGGCTATACTGTCTCACCTCTATGGTGATGAAGATCTCATGTAGATGCGCTTCAAGCAGGACTTTGACTGGTCTCAGCCTCCTTCAAAGAAATTCAAGAAGGTCAAAGTTCCTCACTTGGTGGCATATTCTTCATCGCGCGAGACTGATGAGCATGAAGATTTGAACGACACTGCGGCAGGCCCTCCATCAACGGACGACCCCAACAACGCTGGCGCTCCTCCATCTACTTCATGATGATATTCTTCAGGGGCGTTAGTCCTCATTTTCCGTCCCTTTTGGTCATTCGATGAAAAAGGGGGGAGAAATTTGAGTTAGTCTTCAAGCGGGTCTACATTATATGGCCGTTTTTTGCTAAGTTACAACTCTTGTTCTTCTGAAGTATATGTTGGATTAAGTTGTAAACTTAAGTCCGATGGTGGTCTGATACTCTTGCTATGTTTTTTCTGCATGCTATTTCCTCATATATGTTAATGCACACATGCTGAATTACATCAGTCACCATATTTCATCATGCATTTCAAATTCTTCATATCATATGTTAAATGCGTGTATGAATTACAAGATATAGGGGGATATCTCCATGATTCTACTCTACAATGTGCATCTGCTTCAAAGAAAATTCCTCACATATGCACATCTTCAGGGGGACTTCTTCTATATCTTGTAATCAAATTGCTCAATATCAGTATTTACACTTCATATGTTTATCCCCGTTGAAAACTTAACCTGTATTGTCATCAATCACCAAAAAGGGGGATATTGTAAGTGCATCTAGTGCCCCTTAGTGATTTTGGTGTATTGAAGACTTATAGGTTAAGGGACTAATGCGTTTGTGAGTGTACACAGGTCTATGAGTCTATGAGGAGTTTGATATTTACAGAGAAAGTCGACCCCTAAAAATGAATGTCTTCACCTGAAGACTTTGGCTTTCTGAAGACTTTGAAAATGAAGAATTTGGTGTGATCCTAAAGACTTGATATTCATGCGAGGAATATGAATCATGAAGACTTTTGTTTTTGTAGTTTCATTTTTCTCTTTCTTGAGTCATAGGAAACACCATACTGTTAAAGGGGGTCGAGGTTAAACTAAGGAAAAGTTTCCAAGTGATGCTCATCTCAAAATCCTACACCTACCAATACTTTCGAGTGAAGCCATTGGAAATCTCATATAGTTCAGTCAATTTCTTCAGTGAAAGAGACGAAGACCTTCCGTTCTCTAAGGAATTTTTTTTGACTAAGGAGTTAAAAATTCGCTAGTGTTGATTGCCTACAAGTGAGGAACATGATAGCCCTTAGGAATTTGATACTCAAATTTCTGACCGTTGTTGTGCTATGCGCCAGCTGTCCCAAAATATCTACCCACCTAACGGTCATATCATTGAAGGTCATTTATGTCTTATCTTGTCGGGCTGCTCCCTAGGCTATAAATAGCCGCCCCCTACAACCACTAGCTGGTTGGCTGCTCCGCAAGAAACTGACACTTGTCATTGAGAGCATCCCATCCTCCAAGGACTTTGAGAAAAAATCATCAAGTGAGGAAAACCCAAACCCGAACACCTACAAACCCAAAGTGATTGAGCATCACTGAAGACTATGCATCCTCCAGACGGTTAGGCATCATGGTCTGAGCATCCAAGAGGAAATTGTGGATCGCCTAGTGACCGAGTCTGTGAATGTTTGTGTAACACCCCGGATATAACTTTCCCAATTTGTACTCCAACTCTTGCCGTTTCCGGCGTTAAGTTATTTTATTTTCTCGTGTTCGGGTCTTTGTCTCCGTGTGTTGTTATCATTGTCATGCATCTCATATCATGTCATCATGTGCATTGCATTTGCATACGTGTTCATCTCATGCATTCGAGCAATTTCCCCGTTGTCCGTTTTGCATTCCGGCGCTTCGTTCTCCTCCGGTGGTCATTTCTACCTTTCTTTCGTGTGTGGGGATTAAACATTTCCGGATTGGACCGAGACTTGCCAAGCGGCCTTGGTTTACTACCGGTAGACCGCCTGTCAAGTTTCGTATCATTTGGACTTCGTTTGATACTCCAACGGTTAACCGAGGGACCGAAAAGGCCTCGTGTGTCTTGCAGCCCAACACCCCTCCAATTTTGCCCAAAACCCACATAAGCCTTCTCCATCATCTAGAGCGTTCGATCATGATCGCGTGGCCGAAAACCGCACCTCATTTGGACTCTCCTAGCTCCCTCTATGCCTATTTATATCCCCTCCCTGAAAATTCCGGATCCAAACCACCCTAACCCTAGCCTCCGTCTTCCTCCGCGCGCTGGACAACGTCCGCCGGCGCCGGACGTGTCCGACTTCCGCACCGCCGCCACGTGGCGTGCCCCTATTCGCCGCCACCTCACCGCCGCTCCGGCCCGGGAGGCCCGTGGCCGGCCCCCGAGGCCCACATCGCCTCGCCACGCCACCCGGTTGCGCCGGCCGCCCGCGCCTCCATCTTCCCCGGCCGCGGCAGCCCGGCGCTGCCTCGCCTCCTTCTCCGGACGGCGCCGCCACCGCCCGGCTTGCCGCACCCGGCCGCCGCTTCGCCGGAAGCCGCCGCCGCCGCCAAGTCCGGCGACCGCTGTCGCCGCTCCGCCCTCCGCTCGCTGGGATCCGGCTCCGGCGACCCTGCCGCCCTCCGTCGTCCTCCTCGTCGACTCCGGCGAGCTCCAAGTCTGGCGAGCACTGTTCCGGCGATCCTCGGGATCCATGCCGACAAGCTCCAGATCTGGATCTGAAAATATCTCGGGTTGATTTTTTTCTCCCGAAACCCTAGCCCATATGCTCATGTTCATAGCCTCGTAACTTTGCATCCGTAGCTCCGTTTTTGGCATATAGCATATCAAAATGTTCATCTCAGAGAGTACATCATTTCATTCCATTGCATCATTTTCATTGGAGTTAATCTTGATTCCCTAAATGCTGTTAGAAGAGGGCTACTTGAGATAATTGTCAGATCTGCTGCTCCATTTAGCTTTTTGTCATTTTTGCCATGATTAATGTGTGCATCATATGCCCCTGAGCTCTACATATGTTTTGTTAAGGGCTTTCTCATCTTTCCAGAGGTGCAACCCATGTATTTTTGTGATGTGTGTGGTGACTAGCACAAGTTTGCAAAGTGGTGCACTTGTTAGTGCTGATTTCAGGGACTTAGCATTTCCACTAAGTCCTTGAGTTGTTTATCTCATGTTGTCATATGATCATATTGTTTCCTAGTGATCTGTGCCTCTTTTGGGGATGATCAATAAGGATGTTTTGTTAATCTTGTAGTGCTCTATCCATCCATGTCTTTGTTTGCAATTATGGAGCACCCTAGCTTGAGTCAATCGAGTTCTACTTTTGCTACTTCGTGATTCTGGGCAGATTGTCAACTTGTTTGCAATTTTGCCGATGATGTTGTAGTTGATCCGTGCATGCTATGCCATTTTTCTTGACATGTCTAGCTTGAATTTTGTGTTTTCTTGATAGAAGTATGCTTAGCTTGTCATGACTTGCTCCGTAGTGAGTACATCGAGCTCGTAAACATGCCTACTTGATATCTGTTTTCAGCATGCTCCAGTTTTCACTAAGTCTGAGAACTGATTATGTTTTTTCCGTTCACATGCTTGCAAATGTATTTTCTGATCCCTTTTGGCTCAAGGTCACTAAGGGAATTTTGTTAAGCTCTTTGAGTAGCTCCATGCCATGCTTTACTTTGCCATGTTCAGGTCCTATAGCATATAGTTTTGTTGCTCCGAAGAGTGCTATCTGATCTGAAATTCCAAACAAGTGTTAATTTCACTAAGTCTAAGATCTGTTTACCATATGCATTTTTGCCATGCTTGTTTGAACCTGTTAATGGATGAATTGGCCGTAGCTAAGTGCTAGACTTTTGTTAAGCATCTTGAATGCATCCCTACCATGTATTTTGTTGTCATGATTGGGTGTTGTAGCATTTTCATTTCGTTGCATTTAGATGGCTACTTGCTGTAAATTGCAGACCGGTGTCATATTTGAATCGCTTGCCATTTCCAAACCGTAACTCCGATTCCGGTGTTCTTTATATCGTTTTCAAGAGATTTCATCTCATCTTTCCAGTGGCACACTTGGTTTTCCATGTTGAAGCCAGGTTCACACTTTCCTTGTCACATCTTGCATATGCATCCCGCATCGCATCCCGCATAGCATATCATCTTTGCATCATCTTGTTTGGTCCTTGCACGTGGTTGATTGTGTCCTTGTTGCTTGTTTGTATTGTTTGGGTAGAGCCGGGAGACGAGTTCACTAATGAGGAGCCTGTTGAGTTTGCTTTCGAGGATCCAGTCAACTCTGACAACTTTGCAGGCAAGTTGATCATACCCTCGAAATCACTACTATCTTTGCTATGCTAGTTTGCTCGCTCTTTTGCTATGCCAATGCTACGATGCCTACCACTTGCTTTCAAGCCTCCCAAATTTCCATGTCAAACCTCTAACCCACCTTGTCCTAGCAAACCGTTGATTGGCTATGTTACCGCTTTGCTCAGCCCCTCTTACAGCGTTGCTAGTTGCAGGTGAAGATTGGAGGCCGTTCCTTGTTGGAACATTTATTTACTTGTTGGGATATCATTATATTATCTTTTTATCTTAATGCATCTATATACTTGGTAAAGGGTGTAAGGCTCGGCCTCTCGCCTAGTGTTTTGTTCCACTCTTGCCGCCCTAGTTTCCGTCATATCGGTGTTATGTTCCCGGATTTTGCGTTCCTTACGCGGTTGGGTTATAATGGGAACCCATTGATAGTTCACCTTGATTAAAGCTTTTCCAGCAATGCCCAACCTTGGTTTTACCATTTGCCACCTAGCCTCTTTTTCCCTTGGGTTTCCGGAGCCCGAGGGTCATCTTATTTTAAACCCCCCCCCAGGCTAGTGCTCCTCTGAGTGTTGGTCCAAACTAGAGTCCTGTGCAGCGCCCCCTCGGGGAAACTCGAGGTTTGGTTTTAGTTGTATGGAGCGCTCATCTTACTGTGCCCTTAGAACGAGATATGTGCAGCTCCTATCGGGATTTGTCGGCACATTCGGGCGGTGTTGCTGGTCTTGTTTTAACCTGTCGAAGTGTCTTGAAGAACCGAGATAACGAGTCTGATCGGAACGTCTTGGGAGGAGGTCTATTCCTTCGTTGACCATGAGAGCTTGTCATGGGCTAAGTTGGGACTTCCCTGCAGGGATTTGAACTTTCGAAAGCCGTGCCCGCGGTTATGGGCAGATGGGAATTTGTTAATGTCCGGTTGTAGATAACTTGAACGTTAACTTAATTGAAATGAATCAACTGAGTGTGTTACCGTGATGGCCTCTTCTCGGCGGAGTCCGGGAAGTGGACACAGTGTTGGAGTAATGCTTGCGCAGGTTGTCCTCTAGTTTCTCGCTCGCGCTTTGCCTCCTCTTCTCGTTCTCTTTTGCGAATAAGTTAGCCACCATATATGCTAGTCGCTTGCTGCAGCTCCACATATTTTTTTACCTTGCCTTACCTATAAGCTTAAATAGTCTTGATCGCGAGGGTGCGAGATTGCTGAGTCCCTGTGGCTCACAAATTACTATTACACCAGATGCAGGGCCTGATGATTCCGCTCTAGGGGACGCACTTGAGCTCAAGTGGGAGTTCGACGAGGACTCTCAACGTTACTATGTTTCCTTTCCTGAGGATCAGTAGTGGTGCCCAGTTGGGGGTGATCGGGACCGTTTCGCATGTTGGGTTATCTTCTATTTTGGCGCCGTAGTCGGGCCATGAGTGTTTGGTTGATGTAATTTTTTTTTGTACTTGATTGACGTGGCGGGTGTAAGCCAACTATGTTATCTTCCCCTTTATTATCTATATTACATGGGATGTTGTGAAGATTGCCTAATTTGCAACATATGCCTTCAATGCGATTATGCCTCTAAGTCGTGCCTCGACACGTGGGAGATATAGTCGCATCGATGGTGTTACAAGTTGGTATCAGAGCCTTCCCCAACCTTAGGAGCCCCATTGTTTGATCGTTATTAGCGACCAAGTTGTGTCTAGAAAAATGTTTTGAGTCTTTTAGGAATTATATATCGGAGAGTTTAGGAATTCTTTTTACTTCCCAGTCTCTTCATCGCTCTGGTAAGGCATCCTGACATAGAGTTTTGACTCTTCTCTTCTCAAATTTCACTAAAAAAAATTTAGGATCACGCGGGTATCTTGGAATCATTCCGATGGTTTTATGGTGAGAACATTGTCTTGGTGCCTCCTGTCAGGGGTTTTGTGGAAGTGTCCCAGGGAGTTGAGCTCTGAGGTGTTGTCATCATAATTTTATCGTTGCAGTTCTAGAATACCTGAGTTTAGTACGCCGACATCGAAAATCTCTTTTATGCAGTTCGTTGGTGAGATAACCTCGACGCCACCCAGTACTGGGGTGGGAGTTCGGGAGTATCGCCATAACTTGTATAACGGATGCTTTTCGAAGGTTGAGGTAGCTGGTTTCCGAAGTTTTTCTTGGTTATGTGTTGAAGGATGGATACAGCTGGATGTAGGATTTGCTAGATTTGGGTGAGATATTATGCTTCCCCTGTATCCCCAACACATGATTGCATAACCGGAAAGGTTTGGGAGTTTCATAGGTGGGAATTCTAGTAGCTCTAGTTCTTCTTCCAGGGATATTGGTTTGAGATTAGGATTTCTTACCGATTATTCGTTCTTGATTCATACCTTGATGATTTATTTCTCTACCTTAATTCTAAGTGGCTTCTCAATTTATGGATATGTGACCATTTCAAGAGGAATGCATTCGTTCATTTTGTTCGGATGTGAAGACTATATGTTGCAATTTTCATTCCGTTGGATTCAGCTTCAATATTTGTCTATCAATGTGCTAATGGATGTCAACCTCTTCAGGATGGCTCCTCCAACGCACATGACTCTGAATCCTGATCCGCCACCACCTCCACCTCCTCCGGAGGCATGGCAAGCTGTGATGGCCGCAACCAATGCAAACACACAGTTGATCATGCAAATTCTTCAAGAGCGCAATCAAGGCAACCAAGGGAACCAAGGAAACAATCAGAATCACTTTGCTACACTCAACCAGTTCCTTGCTAACGGGCCAAAGACTTTCAGCAATTGTGTTGAGGCAACCGATGCTGACGATTGGCTTGTGGATCTGTGCAAGCATTTCGAGTGCAGTAACATCAGGCCTGAGGACTTTGTCAAGTTCGCTTCCTTCCAACTCAAAGATCAAGCTGCAGAATGGTTCCAGCAGTACAAGGACTCCAGAGGTGGACGTGTTATCACCTGGGATGAATTCCGTCAAGATTTCCGAGCTCATCATATCCCTCAGAGTGTGGTTGAAAGCAAGCGTGAGGAATTCCGCAACCTCAAGCAAGGCTATTTGTCTGTCTATGACTACAACAAGTTGTTCCAGAAGCTCGCCCGCTTTGCTAAGCAAGACGTACCTGATGAGAAGAGCATGATATACCAGTTCAGGGGTGGTCTCAGAGAAGAAATTCAGCTAGCTCTTGTTCTCTTTGAGCCCTTGAGGTACGATGAGTTCTACAACATGGCATTGAAGCAAGAGGCTGCTCAGTTGAGGTGTGATGCTTCCAAGAAGCGAGTTAGAGATGCTACTCCTTCTTCCTCTACTCAAGTGGCCAAGCAGCAGAAGTATTGGCTTCCTCCTCCTCCGTCCCGTCAGCCGTATCAGCAGAAAAGCAAAGGTGGCAGTGGTTCTTCCCACCCACCCAACCCTGGCTTTCAGAACAAGACTTCGTCTCAAGCTCCAAGATCGAGTGCTCCGTATCACCGTCCGCTTTCAGAGGTCATGTGCAACAAGTGCCAAGAGAAGGGTCACTATGCCAACAAGTATTTCAACTAGAGGCGTCTTCCTCCTCCTCCTGTGAGATCGGCAAGTACAACTATGGTCAAGCATAACCCTAAGCACGCCAAGGTCAACTTGATGAATGCAGCTCAGGCAGATGACTCGTCAGATGTCATCATGGGTAACCTTCCTGTTAACGATATTCCTGCAAAAGTTCTTTTTGACATGGGTGCATCGCATTGTTTCATTTCCAAACCTTTTTCATCAAAGTATGAGTGCGATTATCAGTATCTGCAAAGTTCCTTGCAAATTGTGTCACCGGGCAAGCAGATGACAGCTAACACCTGCGTCCCGGAGATTACTATCACTTTGGGCGACTACAAGTTCCTTTCTTCCCCAATTGTTCTTGGTAACTCGGATATTGTTCTTATTCTCGGAATGGATTGGCTTTCTAAGCACAAGGCACATCTTGATTGTGCTGCCAGGCAGATTCAATTGTGATGAATGACGGATCCTCATCCGGGGAGGTGGATGAGGGACGTCGAGTTGTTGTGGGGGGACGACGTCGTCGCGGAAGAGGCTCCGGATGGGCAGCGGTGAGGTGGCGGATGGAGGAGGGTGGGGTTTCGCGGCTGGAGCGGAGAGGTTATGGCGGCCTGGGATTTCGAATGGCGAAAAGGAGTGATAACCCACAAGTATCTACAGCGGTCCACTCTCCCGCAACCCGCTGTACCATCTAGTTGAGCATGGTGATTTATGCTTCATATTATTATCCAATGTTGTGTTGCCATCCTATGATGTCTGAGTAGATTTTCGTTGTCCTATCGGTGGTTGATGAATTGCTATGATTGATTTAATTTGCCTGCGGTTATGTTGCTGTCCTTTGGTGCCCATCATATGAGCGCGCGTGTGGATCACACCATAGGGCTAGTTGTATGTTGGTGCATACGGGATTGATGGGGGACCAATATATCTTAATGCTATGGTTGGGTTTTACCTTAATGAACGTTAGTAGTTGCGGATGCTTGCTAATAGTTCCAATCATAAGTGCATAGAATTCCAAGTCAGGATGACATGCTAGCAGTGGCCTCTCCCACATAAAACTTGCTATCGGTCTAGTAAAGTAGTCAATTGCTTAGGGACAAATTTTGCAACTCCTACCACCACTTTTCCACACTCACTATATTAACTTTATTGTGTATTTATCTAAACAGCCCCTACTTTTTATTTACGTGCTCTTTATATTCTTGCAAACCTATCCAACAACACCTACAAAGTAATTCTAGTGTTATACTTTTCTAGGTAAAGCGAACGTCAAGCGCGCGTAGAGTTGTATCAGTGGTCGATAGAACTTGAGGGAATATTTATTCTACCTTTAGCTCCTTGTTGGGTTCGACACTCTTACTTATCGAAAGAGGCTACAATTGATCCCCTATACTTGTGGGTTATCAAGTCTCCGGAGACGAGCGATGACAGCTACGTGCCCCCGAGCTCCCGCCGAGCTCGGAGCAGGGCTGCGGCGTCCAGCCGTCGTCGCCGCTGATCTGGATGGGGTTGGCGCCGGCCTCACGTGGCCCACTGTTGATGATGGCATCATCGACATCTGGTGCATGTAGATAGAACTCCTAGGAATTCCTTCCCTTTTGTTCCCTGCGAGGAATCAAGAAATGAACCCCGTGGGGCGTGTAAAGCGTCTCTAATGCTTTTTGTCAATATAGCCCTCATTATGAAGATTTACGTGCTCATATCCTACCGAGGCTCGGCCTCCCCTTTCCAATCCTGAGGCAGCTTGGTGCTCTACGCTGATAGGTCCTGGTCCCCAGGCAGGCTGCAGCCATCGCTGGTATGCCAGGTCGCGTGTCGTGGTCAAGGCCAGGAGGTGAGCGGCCCGAGGTCCAGTAAGAGCTCCTGAGGCGCGATGCTCAAGAGGTCCCCTTTAGCGCGCAAGCAGCTGTCTTAGGATGGGAAAGGAAGAAAACATTGCCGCAGAAGGGCAGCGAAAGGGAGTAAGCGAGGGTCTCGTGCCGCAGGCGACTGGTGGATCCAGAGCGAGAACTTATCTTGGTTGTCTGGGGTCGGCTCCTCGAGGCGCGCCGGACCCGCACGTCGGTCGCTGTAGTGTAGTTAGGTCTGGCCCATGTGGGCCTCCCCCTCCCCTCCATCTTCTTATTGGTGCTCTGCGTCCTCAGGTCCCGGCCTCGAGCGAGCTCAGCCGCCGCTGGTATGCCAGGTCGCGTGCCGTGGTCAAGGCCAGGGGGTGAGGACTGGAGAGCCAGTAAGAGCTCTGAGGCGCGATGCTCAGGAGCCCCCCTTTTAACGCGTAAGCGAATCGCATGAGAGAAGAGACAGAGTCCGCGGTACCGCCTGCTGTGGCCCTCAGGAAGTTCCTGCAAGTTAGCACGAGGAAGGGCACCGGTCGCCGTGGTTATTGCTGGTTTGCTTCTGGCGCGTGAGAGGGGACTCCCTACTGCGGAGAGCCCCTGGGGCGTGTACATCCCCGCTCTGACAAGTGGCTTGCATGGTAGGGCTAGACGAGGTGTGTCCGGACACTCGCGAGACAGTGCGGGACTTACGAGGCCGTACCTCAAGGGGGGTTGCGCCTGGTCTTGGTTCTTGTTCGCTGTCTTGGTCCTGCGAGATGGTTAGACAACGCGAAGGGTCCTGAAGAAAGACAGCTGACGCGCGGCTCCCATGGTGTGTGGCGATCAAGAAGGTGATAGTCATAGATAGATTAAGCATGAAAGGAAACCTAGCTCAGGTAAATGCATAACGATACGCGCCACTGGGTCCTGCCCGAGCGGCTTGGGGATGATGCAGCCCAAGGGGCACCCCCAACAAGGTAAGTTAAAGACATAAAAGGAAAGACACATGCCACAGGGATGGACCCATGCGGCCTGGGAATGATGCAGCCCTGGGGGCGCTCCTAGCTGAATGAACTTGGAAAATGTCACCTAGTTCTGTTGATGAAGGAGAGTTGGGGCAGCTGAAGGTATGCGGCTAAGTGGCTGGTCCTCATGAGCCACCGAGGCCCTGAGCCTCGGGAGGCTCTAGGGGTCCAGGGGGTTCCTTGAGGCCCGTCTTCATCTTCGTGAGCACAGCATGGTGCCTGGCCTCCTGAGCCGCCAGGACGCTCCGCAGGTTGCACTGATAGGCGGTCGCCACGCTCGGCAGGCCAAAAGGCATGCGAACGTAGCTGTGAGGTGGGCCCTCACAGCGTCCCATGCCCGAAGGCCAGAAAAGCTCCTGAGAGGTGGCCCGGTTGAGTCCTAGGACGTCAATGCGGACGCGCAGCCCGGCATCCTAGCCTGGATGGGGAGCTGCGCCTGGTGAGAGGCGGCCGCCGCGCATGGCCCTTGCGCCTTGAAGTTCCTGAGTGGTCTCAGTGATGAACTCCTGAATTGTGGGCACTCCTTGCCTTGTGTTCTCCTAAGGGAAACGTTCCGCGAAGCACGCCTCCAAGTGGTGCTCAAGCGCCTCCCTCGTGATGTTGGCAAAGTCTGAGGCCCTCCAGAAAAGAGCCCCCGAGCCCTGCCCGAGAGGGGCGCTGGGCGTGCTTTCCTATGCGATGGAGGGAGGCGCCCCAGGCGCGGGTGCCGATCCTGACGAGGCACCGCTTGCCTGAGGCCCTGCGTGGCACAACTGCTTCTTCCTCATGGGGGTGGATTCAAGAGGGCGCTCACCCTGGCTGTCGGGGTCGTCGATTGCTGCAGCTTGGAAGGCACGCTCGAGGGAGCACACCGTGTCTCTTTCCTCGCACGGGACTGTGATGATTCCGCCGCTTCCTGGCATCTTGAGGACATTATAGCTGTGGTGGGTCACCGCCATGAACTTGGCCAGGGCTGGGTACCCGAGGATGGCGTTGTATGGCAGGCGGATGTAGGCGACGTCGAAGTCGATGAGTTCGGTGCGGTAGTTGTTGCGTTCTCCGAAGGTAACAGGGAGGCGGACCTGCCCGATCGAGGTAGTAGAGCCGTCGGTCACTCCTCAGAAAGGCTTGGTAGGCTGAAGCTAGTCGTATGGCACTTGGAGGCTGTCGAACGTGTCGACGGACAGGACGTTGAGCCCTGCGCCACCGTTGATGAGGGTCTTGGTAACTTGCACGTTGCTGATGACTGGTGAACAAAGCATTGGGAGGATGCCTGCAGTAGCTGTGCACTTGAGTTGATCTGCCGAACTGAACGTGATGGGGCACCTGGACCATCTGAGCGGGCTTGTGGTCTCGAGCTTGGGGAGAACAGCATTCACTTCGCGAGCAAACTGTTTGAAGATACGCTGCGAGGCTGGGGCTTCAGCTCCGCCCAAGAAGCAAGCGATAGCGCGCGGCTCCTGGAACCCCCAGCCCCCTCGTCTTGATGGTGGTCATCATTCCTTCTGGGTGGTGGCGGTAGTGGAGGAAGGCCAGCGTTGCCTTGAGGACAAGCCTCACGAGGCTGGTCCCTCCAGGCGCCCTCGCGAGGCTGATCTTGCCAGCGGTCCTCACGAGGCCGGTCACGCCACTCCTGGCGCAGGCCATGGTCATCCCAGCGTCCGCCGCCACGTCCTCCTCCCCGGCCGTAGCCCCGGTCGCTGCGCTCGGGGCATTGACCGAAGTGTCCTTCTTGAATAGATCTGAGCACTTGGCAGTCGTTGGTGTTGTGGGTATGCAGGTTATGGAAGGGGCAGAACGGACGGCTGCTCTTGGATGACTCGGGCTAGTCTCTACCGCGCTTGGTGTCTGGTTCTGCCGCAAGCATGGCTGTTCCCTTGCGCTTCACGTCCTTTGCCTTGGTCTTCTTCTCCTCTGGGTCCGCAGCAGGGAGCTCGAGAAGGGAGAGGCGCCCCTCCTCAGCTCTTCCACACTTGGTCATGATGTTGAACAGCTCCAAGGTCATGCACAGCTCCTCATGGATGGCGAGCTCCTCCTTCATCTTGAGGTCGCGAAAGCCGTCGGAGAACGCTGAGACGATGGCCTCGTCGGTCACCTTGGGGATCTTGATTCACACGCTGTTGAAGCGCTAGATGTACTTCTGCAGGGTCTCTCCTGGTTGTTGCTTGATGCGGCGTAGGTCACCCGCGACCGGGGGGGGGGGGGGGGGGGGGACGGTCGCGAGTGCTCTGGAAGTTGGCGATGAAGTGGTTGCGCATCTCGTCCCAGGAGGAAATCGAGCCTGGAGGCAGGTTCAGGAGCCAGGAGCGGGGGCCATCCTTGAGGGCCATGGGAAACCAGTTCGCCATGACTTTCTCGTCGCTGTTGGCCGCCTCGTTGCTCGGCTTGTAGAGCTGTAGGAACTACACGGGGTCAGGGGTGCCGTCGTAGCGAGAAGGCAGATCTGGCTTGAACTTTCCTGGCCAGGCGACGCTACGCAGCTCGGGGGTGAAGGCACGGCAGCCGACCGTGGTCACCGGGGCCCGCCTTGGAGGTGGAGCTTGGTTTTGGCGCCCGCGCACCGCTGCGGCAAGCGACGCGGGGCCTTGCCGCAGCAAACGATCCTGGCGCAGCGGTGCGAGGAGTGGCGGAGCATTCTCTTGCGGTCGAGGGACTTCTTGGCAGCTTCTTTCTTCATGCGCGTGCGCCAGACGCGGTGGGTCGCGCCATGGAGCCGTGTGCCTTGGCGCTAGGGCGCCGTCTTGGTGCAGAGGTGGTGGAGGTGCTTCGTGAGCTGCGTCGCCCGTGGCCGGCGGAGGGCGAGGCAGAGAGTGGGACGGCGCAGTGGAGCTCCCTGTGGTGCGGACAAGCTCGGCGATGCGGTCAAGCCAGTCCTTGTTCAGGTCGTTGACTGGGTGGTAGCGCAGGAGCTCGTGCGCCATGAGGAGCGCGGCCTGTGCGTCCGTGGGAACGCGATGAGCGTGAGATGACGAACCAGCAGGAGTCAGTGATGGAGTGGTGGTGCGGCCGTCCTGTCGCACCGAAGGGTGCAGCAAGGATGCTTGCTGCTCATTCCGCGCCGGGTCAGTGGTGGCGTTGGCGGCAGGAGACGGAGAGCGACGCGGTGGCCCGCCGACAGGGGCCGTCTAAGCAACGCGGGTGGCGAGGGAAGCTCGGCGCTTGGCGCGGGCGCGACGTGCGTCTGCCATGGAGACGATGAAGCGGTGAGACACAGAGCGATGGAAGGGAAGCTTCGGCGCACCCCTACCTGGTGCGCCAAATGTTGGATCATGGGTTCTGGCAAAACCCTTAAGGTTCGAACACTGGGGTGCACGCGAAGATTTCCCCCCTACCGATCCACATCCTAACTCAGCTGAGATCTTGCAAACTAACTCGACGAACTCGCAACACAGAGGACACAAGATTTATACTGGTTTGGGCCACCGTTGTGCTGTAAACCCTACTCCAGTGTGGTGGTGGTGGATTGCCTCTAGGGCTGATGATGAACAGTACAAGGGGAAGAACAGCCTCCTGAGGTTGAGGTGTTCTTGTGCTTGGTGAACTTGTGTGTGTGAGGATCCGGTCCCAGATGATCTCTCTCTCTACGGTGGTGGCTAGTCCTATTTATAGAGGCCCTGGTCCTTTCCCCAAATATTGAGCAGGAAGGGAGCCAACAACGGCCAATTTGAAAGGGACAGCTAGTACAGCTTATCCTGACAAAAGTAGTCTTCGCCTGCCAAAAGCTCTGGGGGTGACGCCGCCTTAGGCTCCATGGTGACCTTCGTCTTGCCGTCCTTCTGGTCTTGGTCTCGTTGCACCAATATGGGAACATTTCCTTGATGCCTCGGTACTCTGCGCCTGCGCTTTCCCCCTTAGCACCAAAGAGGAAACAAGGACGTTGCGTGCGCTAGCGCCGGCCTGGCGCCCGCCTGGTCTCGATTGTCATGGCTCACATCACGAGAACCTCGCGAGGTTTGCCTGGTCTTGAACTCTCCGCCCCTCAAGAGCCAGCATGGCATGGCCACTCCTGAGGAGGTCTTGCGTTGTTCGCCTCGCGAGTCTTGGCCCCTCGTGAGGGTCTTGAATGCCTTGTTGATGAAGATGGGCCGTACAGGCCTGCTAGCAAAGCCACGCCGTGGGCTGCAGGCAGGCAAGTCTGGGGACCCCCATTCCTAGAACGCCGACAATTATGAATCGTCTGTTTCACATAATTAGATGCATGATTGACAAAACTATGTTAACACTAGAAATTTTTTGAAAGCAATAAGAGGCAACGGATATCGTCCCATCACCAAAGGTGGTACATTCCTTATCGAAACCATCATGCTTGTTGTGAGAAGCTCTGGTTTGTGAGAAGCTTATACCTGAACCTGCCCCAAATGGGACAAAATTTTCACCACGGCATGTTGATGCCACTCCATGATAGCATGCCAAGTTTCATGAATTTCAGACGAGTTTTGGATTTACTAGAATTTAAAAACCAGGTATCTCAACGTTTTGCCGGCAATCAACAGTGCCCTGGTGTTTGAATTTCATTCCCATCTCTTGCATGGGACCTAGAAATTCACCCAAGGACACACATGTGATTTTTCAACCAACTTTGGTGCATTGAAGCATGTGCTTGTAGTTCAAATTTGAATTATGCACATAAAATGCCTAGAAAACGCAGTTAATGTATAAAAATGCCAAACGAACCCCAAAAAATTCCAAGATTGAACACAACACTCCTGTTGTTCTATGTTGACACTAGAATTTTTTTGAAAGCAATAAGAGGCAACGAATATCGCCCTGTCCCCAAAGGTGGTGCGTTCCCTATCGAAACCATCATGCTTGTTATGAGAAGCTCTGGTTTGTGAGAAGCTTTATACCCGAACCTGCCCCAAATGGGACAAAATTTTCACCACGACATGTTGATGCCGCTCCATGATAGCATGCCAAGTTTCATGAATTTCATACAAGTTTTGGATTTACTAGAATTTAAAAACCAGGCATCTCAACATTTTGCCAGCAATCAACAGTGCCCTAGTGTTTGAATTTCATTCCCTTCTCTTGCATGGGACCTAGAAATTCACCCAAGGACACACATTTGATTTTTCAACCAACTTTGGTGCATTGGAGCATGTGCTTGTAGTTTAAATTTGAATTATGCACATAAATGCCTAGAAAACCTAGTTAATGTATAATAAAGGCCAAACGAACTCCGAAAATTCCAAGATTGAACACAACACTCATGTTGTTCTATGTTGACACTAGAATTTTTTTGAAAGCAATAAGAGGCAAAGGTGGTACGTTCCCTATGAAACCATCATGCTTGTTGTGAGAAGCTCTGGTTTGTGAGAAGCTTATACCGAACCTGCCCCAAATGGGACAAAATTTTCACCACGGCATGTTGATGCCGCTCCATGATAGCATGCCAAGTTTCATGAATTTCAGACGAGTTTTAGATTTAATAGAATTTAAAAACTAGGCATCTCAATGTTTTGCCGGCAATCAACAGTGCCATGGTGTTTGAATTTCATCCCCATCTATTGCATGGGACCTACAAATTCACCCAAGGACACACATGTGATTTTTCAACCAACTTTGGTGCATTGGAGCATGTGCTTGTAGTTCAAATTTGAATTATGCGCATAAAATGCCTTGAAAACCCAGTTAATGTATAAAAAAGGCTAAACGAACCCCAAAAAATTCATTCCCGTTTCTTCCATGGGACCTAAGCATGCACTGAAGGACACATATTTGGTTTTTCAACAAATTTGTATGCACCGGAGCATGTGCATGTAGTTTAATTTTGAATTGTGCACCTGAAATGGCTATAAAATCAGTTTAATGTATGAAATGTCCGAACGAACCCTGAATAATTCCAATTCTTTTACGACACACATACAGTTGCATGTTCACTGCATATAAAAGGTCTAGCAATTCAAACACCGTCCATTGCCGCCGTGACCCCATTTTGTAATTCAAATCAAGTATTTCCCACATAGTTTATTCTCACCAACCGTGTGAGATGTAGTACAAAATATCTTGGAGCACCGTCGGTGTATAGTACGCCTATGGCCTACGCGAAAAGGTGCGTCGGCTACAGTCCACAACCGGCGTGTCAAGCACACTAGCTCGCTCCCCCAAAACTCCCGCCTCTGCATCCCTTGCAATCTCGAAAATATCTACCGTGTGGAAGGTCTTAATGTGTGATAGCACACAATTAGTATGTGCGGACCGTGTGTGATGTCTGTTACTCCCGCTCTGCTTCAGTCCCTTGATTCAAATTTTTAGTAGCCCCGGCATTTTACTCCCGCCCTGCATCCCTCGCAATCTCAAAACTATCTGCTCTCCCTTGATCCAAATTTTCATTAGCCCTGCCTTGTTACTCCCGCCTAGTAAAATTTTCAGTTGCCGCATTATTTCCTCAAACACAACCTCCGCTCACACAGACACACACACCCCTCGAAACCATTGGTTGGTCGCCGCCATCACCGGCCCCTCCATCCTCAACCTCTGCATGTGTGCCACGGAGCTCGAGTAGCCAATGGCCAAAAAGAGGTTTATCGTGGCCTTTTCGCCCGACGCAGGCGAGGTGGCCACCAAGGTGTCCCCGTCGTCCTCTGCGGGCCTGATCTGTTGTCGCCGGTCCCCCAATCCGCCCACTGCCGTGCCCATACGCCGGTTCGAGGACTTCCCCATCCTCCCCGGGACCCGGCAGCCGACGAAGTCCTACCTCGGGGCCCGGCAGCGGCGGTGGGCGACGTGGGTCCCCAAGATTACAGATCGAGAGACCCACACCCGCCGGAGCCACCTCGTTTCGCCGGAGCCAGGGGTGGTGAGCTAGGCTATGGCACGGAAGGACCACGAGGCGTGGGAGCGTCTCGAGGCCGAGGCCGCCGACGAGGCCTACATGCAAGAGCTCCGCCGGCAACACCCAGATCTCGTGGAGGCGGAGCGGGCGATCTTTGTCGGCGTGGAGGGAGGTGAGGTTATCGCGCTCTTCTCCGATAACGAGGTCGAAGGCGGCGAGGACGGCGGCGCAGAGGGCGGTGAGGTTATCGCGCTCTCCTCTGATGACAGGTCAAAGGCGGCGGCGCGGAGGGCATCATGGTGGGCCCTGAGGACGAGGAGATCGACGTCGACGAGTGGAGGAGTGCCTTCCCCAATGACCTCGACGATGGCACTGGCCCGGACCCGGCTCGCGGCACACCGTACATGACGAGGAAGGATTGGCTCGACCTCTACTTCGACCGAAAGTAGTTTAGCTTAGTTTAAATTTATGGTTTATTTTTGGTTATGCAAAACTACCTATGTTTATGTTTGAATGCATGCTACTTTCGGTTGAACCTTCTTTGAACTTGATCAAATTAAAGTTTACAACCTTAAGTTTAGGGGATCGACTAGAAAAGGCCAAAAATTGCTGGAGTATATATATCCACTAAGGGTTTTAGCCCTTTAACTTTTTAAGGATCGCCTAGAGATGTCCTTATGACTTGTTTATTTCAGTTCTTCACATTGTGATTCTCTATATGTGCAACTATTTGCTATGCAGTTCAATTTCATCAATAACAGTTTCAACAATACCACTATGAATTACGATATTTGGTTGCTATTAAGGATATTGCAGTTAACATGCCTTTTTGGTTTTCAGTTGTTGTTTAGCAACATGCATTGTACTGAATGACTAAATATGCAATCCCAGGCTACATAGCAACAAGGAAGAGTGTTACCTTATTGTTCTGATGATATCTAGATATACATGTAATAAAATCTTATATAATGGAATGGATGGAGTGTTCTACTACATCATTTTTCAATTGTTGTTTAGCTTCTAATATTAACTTGGTCCTTTTAGGTACATATATCATTGCCAAAGATCCACACTTCGACCGGGGCAATGAGATATTCATGAACCAACATCAAGTGAGGAAACTGATAAAGATTGTTACTAAAATGGGTCAAAAGATGTCAATCAAACTATTTGTTTACACTTTATGCAAGACAACAGTGAACTGCAGGATGGTAAGTAAGAACCCTGTAGCCTTCTTTTTACTGCCCGTAATGAGTTGTGTTAGATGACAATATCTGAATCTTTTTTCTTTTGAAGTGGATGCTGAAGTAGTTTACTCAAGATTACCTCTCAAACTACATGATTGGCGACAGGCCATCACAAGGGGTTGGACTAGAGTCCTACATGCCTTCTGCATCCAAGAGAGCATAATAGGGCCATTCCGCTTCACCTTGTTCAGCAACTGGAATGTTTGTCGGATTTCGGGTTCCGGCAAAACCCTTGAGGTTCGAACACTGGGGTGTGCACGAAGATCTCTCCCCCTCTCTAGCTCGCACACACCATGATCTCACGGCCTAGCTCGATGAACCCAAAGAACACGAGACATAAGAGTTTATACTGGTTCGGGCCACCAATGTGGTGTAATACCCTACTCTGGTATGGTGTGGTGGATTGCCTCTTGGGCTGAGGATGAACAGTTACAAGGGAAGAACAGCCTCCTGAGGAGAGGTGCTCTTGTGCTTGGTGAGTGTGGTGGCTTGGTGGAATGGATCCGGTCCAAGATGGGATGAGCCAGATTAGGTCAGATCCTATCAGATGCCTCCCTAAGGTGGTGGCTAGTCCTATATATAGAGGCCCGGGTCCTCTTCCCAAATATTAGATGGGAAGGGATCCCAATGGTCAATTTGGAGGGGGACAACTAGTACAAGCTATCCTGACAAAAGTAGTCTTCGCCTGCCAAAGGCTCTGGTGGTGACACCGTCTTGGGCTCCACGGTGACCTCCGTCCTGCTGTCCTGCTGGTCTTGGTCTTGTTGCACCGATATGGAAACCTTTGCCTGATGCCTCGGGACTCCTCGTCTGCGCTTGCCTCTTTAGCACCAAAGAGGAAACGAGGACACTACGCGCGCTGACGCCCGCCTGGCTCAAGTCGTCATGGCTTGCGTCACAGGAACCTCGTGAGGTGTCCCTTGCCTTGATCTCTCCGCCCCTCGCGAGCCAGCCTGGTGAGGCCGCCCCCGAGAAGGTCTTGTGTCGTCTGCCTCATGAGGCCTGGCCCCTCGCGAGGGTGTTGAGTTTTTGCTAGTGAAGATGGGCCGTACAGGGCCGCTGGTGGAGCCACGCCACGGGCCGCAGGTAGGCAAGTCTGGGGACCCCGTTCCCGGAACGCCGACAATGTCTGTCGCCTCTTTCTTTACCATCTGTAATAGTACAAGTATAGAACCCTGGTACATCATTCTTTATTTGGTGCTTCTGTAATTCTTAAACATATGTACCTATGAATCGAATAATGCATTGGTTGTTTGAACATGATGGATATGAATAAAGCTATAGCCTACTTTCAAGTTTAAATTAGGTACAATTTTAAATAGCAGTAATTAAATTAGGGCGAAATTACGTTGTGCAGGTCATTACGGCACACACGGTTAGTAAAACACAAACATTTGCGATATACACCATAATCCGAGACAGTTCATAGAGAGGAAACGTGTGCAAGCATGCACACAGTTGCTGTTTGCAGAGCATGTGTGATGTCTAGAATCATGAACTATTTGTGATGTGCCAGGCATCGTAAATCTCCCGTGCCTAGAATCTTCCTAGAAAACTATCGTGCCTGGAATCTGCCTAGTTTTTGGCAGAACCACAAAACTCTGACTGCGATGGCAATGCGAGCACAAACGAGTGGCAAGGATGAAGTGTTTGGGATATTCGAGATATCGGAAACGACTATATAGGGACAACTATATGCATCAAGGCTCCCAATCCCCGACGGTTTCTGGGTCATGTGGGAAGGACCCCCCTATCGCCCACACTCACTTGGAGACAGTTCCATATGCCGTCGCGGAAAGGGGTTAAAAACCGTTTGTTTAGGACCGACGCGCACCAGTGACTACTTCCGCCGTTGAAGCGGTGCACCGATCGAGGGCACCGCCCGCTGCATGCCCGGAATTTCAGACTACTCACAGTGGAGAGTAACTTCAGAGCAAGTACTACAATTAGGTGACATAGGCAGGCTATAAGGATTTAAATATAGTATTTGTGCTTAGGATGGTTGTAATGGGGAGTATCATATACTAGTATCATGCATATGATAGTAGTGTATGATACTATCTCCCTAATGCATAGTATCATATATTAGTATCATGTAGTACTCTATTTATTGCATTGCATGACACATAGTAGCATAGCATTTATTATGATATGGTATCATGATATGATACTCGACCCTCTCTTTCTTCATTTAATTATATGGCACCTCATCAAAATTGCCTAGTTGGCATGCATGATACTAGCTATCATACTACCATTACGACCAGCCTTAGTTGAAGGAGAGAGAAGAGGAGAGAGAAGAGAAGCAGGTTGTAAACTTGTAGCTGGTTGTAGCATGAGCTCCAACATACTTTGTGAGACAAAAGGTGGGGCCATGGGACTGTTTAGTTCGTGACTAACTTCACCACCACTAAGCTTAGGCAAAGTGTGGCTAACAAAATGACCACCACAAGTGGCAAGATTTGGCAAAAGATTGAGCCACATGTGGACCGTGTTTCTAGAAAAGTGTGGCTATGAACCAAACACCTAAGATGTTGTGGCTCGACTAAGGTTAGGCGTGGGAACCTTAGGCTGTAAAAAAACAGGCCCCATGTATTAATAATATAGTATTATACTAAACGAACTAACTATTGTATTAGCAGGCTATTAGGTTGGCTCTATATGGTGTGTCAACTTCATATAGCCGGATATTGGCTATACTATTAACCATGCTCTAAGTGTGGTGTGAGTGGGACTAAAGTTTAGTCCCATACTGCTAGGTGAGCGTGAGTTGCATTGATATGTCTCCATCGTATCTACTTTTCCAAACACTTTTGCCCTTGTTTTGGACTCTAACTTGCATGATTTGAATGGAACCAACCCGGACTGACATTGTTTTCAGCAGAATTTCCATGGTGTTATTTTTGTGCAGAAATAAAAGTTCTCGGAATGACCTGAAAATCAACGGAGAATATTTTTGGAATATATAAAAAATACTGGCGAAAGAATCAAGGCTAGGGCCCCACACCTTGTCCACAAGGTTGGGGGCACGCCCCCTGCCTCGTCGGCCCCCTGGTGCTCCACCGACCTCAACTCCAACTCTATATATTCACGTTCGGGGAGAAAAAAAATAGGAGAGAAGGATTCATCACGTTTTACGATATGGAGCCGTAGCCAAGCCCTAATCTTTCTCGGGAGGGCTGATCTGGAGTCCGTTCGGGGCTCCAGAGAGGGCAATCCGTCGCCATCGAAATCATCAACCTTCCTCCATCGCCAATTTCATGATGCTCACCGCCGTGCGTGAGTAATTCCATCGTAGGCTTGCTGGACGGTGATGGGTTGGATGAGATTTATCATGTAATCGAGTTAGTTTTGTTAGGGTTTGATCTCTAGTATCCATTATGTTCTGAGATTGATGTTGCTATGAGTTTGCTATGCTTAATGCTTGTCACTAGGGCCCGAGTGCCATGATTTCAGATCTGAGCCTATTATGTTTTCATGAATATATGTGAGTTCTTGATCCTATCTTCCAAGTCTATAGTCACCTATTATGTGTTTTGATCCGTTAACCCCGAAGTGACAATAATGGGGATACTTACCGGTGATGACCGTAGTTTGAGGAGTTCATGTATTCACTAAGTGTTAATGCTTTGTTCTGGTACTCTATTAAAAGGAGGCCTTAATATCCCTTAGTTTCCAATAGGACCCCCCTGCCACGGGAGGGTAGGACAAAAGATGTCATGCATGTTCTTTTCCATAAGCACGTATGACTATATTCAGGATACATGCCTACATTACATTGATGAACTGGAGCTAGTTCTGTGTCACCCAATGTTATAACCATTGCATGAGGAATTGCATCTGACATAATTATCCAGCACTGATCCAATGCCTACGAGCTTTTCGCATATTGAGCTTTGCTTAGTTACTTTTCCGTTGCCACTCTTATAATCACTACAAAACTTCTATTGTTACTTTTGCCACCGTTACCGTTACTTCCATATTACTTTGCTACTAAATACTTTGTTGCAGATATTACGTCTTTCAGGTGTGGTTGAATTGACAACTCAACTGTTAATGCTTCAGAATATTCTTTGGCTCCCTGCTACCTCTTGAGCACTGCGTTGGTTTTCCCTTGAAGAGGAAAGGGTGGTGCAGTAAAGCAGCGTAAGTATTTCCCTCAGTTTTTGAGAACCAAGGTATCAATCCAGTAGGAGACCACGCGCGAGTCACCTCGTACCTACACAAACAAATAAGAACCTCGCAACCAATGCGATAAAGGGGTTGTCAATCCCTTCATGGCCACTTGCAAGAGTGAGATCTGATAGAGATGATAATAATAAGATAAGTATTTTTGGTATTTTTATGATATAGATTGAAAGTAAAGATTGTAAAATAAAATAGATTGGAAACTTGTATGATGGAAAATTGACCCAGGGGCCATAGGTTTCACTAGTGGCTTCTCTCAAGATAGCATAAGTATTACAGTGGGTGAACAAATTACTGTCGAGCAATTGATAGAAAAGCGAATAATTATGAGAATATCTAGGCGTGATCATGTATATAGGCATCACGTCCGTGACAAGTAGACCGACTCCTGCCTGCATCTACTACTATTACTCCACACATCGACCGCCATACAGCATGCATCTAGAGTATTAAGTTCATAAGAACAGAGTAAGGCCTTAAGCAACATGACATGATGTAGACGGATAAACTCATGCAATATGATGTAAACCCCATCTTTTTATCCTCGATGGCAACAATACAATACGTGTCGTTTCCCATTCTGTCACTGGGATCGAGCACCGCAAAATTCAACCCAAAGCTAAGCACTTCTCCCATTGCAAGAAAGATCAATCTAGTAGGACAAACCAAACTCATAATTCGAAGAGACTTGCAAAGATAAACCAGTCATACATAAAAGAATTCAGAGAAGATTCAAATATTGTTCATAGATAATCTAGATCATAAACCCAAAATTCATCGGATCTCGAAAAACACACCGCAAAAGAAGATTACATCAAATAGATCTCCAAGAGAATCGAGGAGAACTTTGTATTGAGATCCAAAGAGAGAGAACAAGCCATCTAGCTACTAGCTATGGACCTGAAGGTCTGAGGTAAACTACTCACACATCATCGGAGGGGCCATGGAGTTGATGTAGAGGCCCTCCGTGATCGATGCCCCCTCCGGTGGAGCTCCGAAAAAGGCCCCAAGATGGGATCTCTTGGGTACAAAAGGTTGTGGCAGTGGAAATAGGGTTTGGTGGTCCTCCTGGATGTTTGCGGGGTATATGAATATATATAGGGGGAAGAAGTAGGTCGGTGGAGCAACGAGGGGCCCACGAGGGTGGAAGGCGCACCCAGTGGGGTAGGCGTGCCCCCTGCCTCATGGCCTCCTCGTTGATTGTTTGATGTCCACTCCAAGTCCTCTGGATCACATTTTCTCCAAAAATCATGCTCCCGAAGGTTTCATTCCGTTTGGACTCCGTTTGATAATCCTTTTCTGCGAAACACTGAAATAGGCAAAAAACAACAATTTGGGCTGGGCCTCTGGTTAATAGGTTAGTCCCAAAAATAATATTAAAGTGTAAAATAAAGCCCGTTATCATCCAAAACAGATAATATAATAGCATGAAACAATCAAAAAGTATAGATATGTTGGAGACGTATCAAGCATCCCCAAGCTTAATTCCTTCTCGTCCTCGAGTAGGTAAATGATAAAAATAGAATTCTTGATGTGGAATGCTTCCTAACATATTTCTCAATGTAATTTTCTTTATTGTGGCATGAATGTTCAGATCCAAAAGATTCAAGATAAAAGTTTAATATTGACATAAAAATAATAATAGTTCAAGCACACTAACTAAGAACTCATGTCTTCTCAAAATAACATGGCCAAAGAAAGTTCATCCCTACAAAATCATATAGTTTGGTCATGCTCCATTTTCATCACACAAGAATGCTCTCATCATGCACAACCCCGATGACAAGCAAAGCAATTGTTTCATACTTTAGTAATCTCAAACTTTTTTCAACTTTCACGCAATACATGAGTGTGAGCCATGGATATAGCACTATGGGTGGAATAGAATATAATGAAGGGGGTTATGTGGAGAAGACAAAAAAGGAGAAAGTCTCACATCGACGCGGCTAATCAATGGGCTAGGGAGATGCCCATCAATTGATGTAAATTCAAGGAGTAGGAATTGCCATGCAACGGATGCACTAGATCTGTAAGTGTATGAAAGCTCAACAAAAGAAACTAAGTGGGTGCGCATCCAACTTTCTTGCTCACGAAGACCTAGGGCACTTGAGGAGGCCCATTGTTGGAATATACAAGCCAAGTTCTATAATGAAAAATTCCCACTAGTATATGAAAATGACAAAACAAGAGACTCTCTATCATAAAGATCATGGTGCTACTTTGAAGCACAAGTGTGGAAAAAGGATAGTAGAATTGCCCCCTTTTTTGGGTCTTTTTTTAGTTGGCCTTTTTCTATGGGACAATGCTCTATTATTGATGATCATCACACTTCTATTTATTTACAACTCAATGATTACAACTCAATACTAGAACAAGATATGACTATATGAATGCCTCCGGCGGTGTACCAGGATGTGCAATGAGTCCTGAGTGACATGTATGAAAGAATTATGAATGGTGGCTTTGCCACAAATACGATGTCAACTACATGATCATGCAAGGCAATATGACAATGATGATGCGTGTCATAATAAATGGAACGGTGGAAAGTTGCATGGCAATATATCTCGGAATGGCTATGGAAATGCCATAATAGGTAGGTATGGTGGCTGTTTTGAGGAAGATATAAGGAGGTTTATGTGTGATAGAGCGTATCGTATTGCGGTGTTTGGATGCACCGGCGAAATTTGCACCAACTCTCAAGGTGAGAAAGGGCAATGCACGGTACCGAAGAGGCTAGCAATGGTGGAAGGGTGAGAGTGCGTATAATCCATGGACTCAACATTAGTCATAAAGAACTCACATACTTATTGCAAAAATCTACAAGTCATCAAAAACCAAGTATTACGCGCATGCTCCTAGGGGATAGATTGGTAGGAAAAGACAATCTCTCGTCCCCGACCGCCACACATAAGGAAGACAATCAAATAACACCTCATGTTTCAAATTTTGTACACAACGTCTACCATACGTGCATGCTACGAGACTTGCAAACTTCAACACAAGTATTCCTCAAATTCACAACTACTCAACTAGCACAACTTAGATATCACTATCTCCATATCTCAAAACAATCATAAAGTATCAAACTTCTCTTAGTATTCAATGCACTTATATGAAAGTTTTTATTATGCCTAAAAGCAAATTGCCATGTTGTTCTAAAGGACTCTCAAAATAATATAAGTGAAGCATGAGAGATAAATTATTTCTATAAAATAAAACCACCACCGTGCTCTAAAAGATATAAGTGAAGTACTAGAGCAAAAACTATATAGCTCAAAAGATATAAGTGAAGCACATAGAGTATTCTAATAAATTCCAATTCATGTGTGTCTCTCTCAAAAGGTGTGTACAGAAAGGATGATTGTGGTAAACTAAAAATCAAAGACTCAAATCATACAAGATGCTCCAAGCAAAACACATATCATGTGGCGAATAAAAATATAGCTCCAAGTACAGTTACCGGTAGAGGAAGACGAAAGAGGGGATGCCTTCCGGGGCATCCCCAAGCTTAGCCTTTTTGGTGTCCTTGGATTTTACCTTGGGGTGCCTTGGGCATCCCCAAGCTTAGGCTCTTTCCACTCCTTGTTCCATAATCCATCAAATCCTTACCCAAAACTTGAAAACTTCACAACACAAAAATTAAAAGAAAATCTTCGTGAGCTCCGTTAGTAAAACAAAACAAACCACCACTTCAAGGTACTGTAAAGAACTCATTCTTTATTTATATTGGTGTTAAACCTACTGTATTCCAACTTCTCTATGTTTCATAAACTCTATTACTATCCATAGATTCATCAAAATAAGTAAACAACACACGAAAAACAGAATCTGTCAAAAACAGAACAGTTTGTAGTAATCTGCAGCTAACGCAAACTTCTGGAACCCCAAAAATTCAAAAATTAATTTCTGGACGTGAGAAATTTATCTATTAATCATCTGAAAAAATAATTAACTAAATAGCACTTCCCAGTAAAAAATGGCAGCAATTCTCACGAGCGCTAAAGTTTCTGTTTTTTACAGCAAGATCAAAAAGACTTTCCCCAAGTCTTTCCAACGGTTCTACTTGGCACAAACACTAATTAAACACAAAAAACACAACCAAAACAGAGGCTAGATAAATTATTTATTACTAAACAGGAGCAAAAAGCAAGGAATAAAAACAAAATTGGGTTGCCTCCCAACAAGCGCTATCGTTTAACGCCCTTAGCTAGGCATAAAAGCAAGGATAGATCTAGGTATTGTCATCTTTGGTATGATATACATATGTGGCTCTCATAATAGATTCATAAGGTAATTTAATTTTATTTCTAGGAAAGTGTTCCATGCCCCTCCTTAATGGAAATTGGAATCTAATATTCCCTTCCTTCATATCAATAATTGTACCAATCGTTCTAAGGAAAGGTCTACCAAGAATAATTGGACATGAAGGATTGCAATCTATATCGAGAACAATTAAATCTATGGGCACGTAGTTCCTATTTGCAACAATAAGAACATCATTAATTCTTCCCATAGGTTTCTAAATGGTATAATCCGCAAGGTGCAAGTTTAGAGAACAATCATCAAATTCACAGAAACCTAGCAAATCACACAAAGTTTTTGGAATCGTGGAAACACTTGCACCCAAATCACACAAAGCATAGACTCCATGATCTTTAATTTTAATTTTTTTGTAGCGACCCGACCTCGGATGGTCAAGTCTCTGTGCTTCAGTGTCATCCATGGATCGGTAATGCTGACACACACAGTACTCGAAGGATTTATAACAGAGTAGCAATCACACACTATTACATCGAATGTCTCCAAAGAGAACTTATTACAATAATATGGCTTAAGGCCATCCAATGCGATAACAGCGGAAGGCTTAGAAGATAAGGTGAGTCCATCAACTCCAACGGCATAGCTGAGCTGCACGGCAACGACCTAACGAACCTTACTCCTCGTCTGAAAAGTCTGCAACATAATACGTTGCAGCCCGAAAATGGGTCAGCACATGGAATATGTTGGCAATATAACACAGTAAAGCAGAAACAGAATAATGCTATCACTGCATGCATATATGGCTGGTGGAAAGCTCTATGGTTACAGTTTTTTTGCGAAAAGCCAATTTTTCCCTACAACAAAGGAATAGATTTTTATTTAACTATCATGGTGGTTGAAACATCATTGAGAAGGTACCCCCAACTCAATCCCAATTAAAGTGATTAACAACCCAATAGTATTAATTAAACATGGTGAGATACATGTGATAACCCAAATACTAGATACTCAAGAATTGTCCATAACCGGGGACACGGCTAACCATGATTAGATTGTACACTCTGCAGAGGTTTGCGCACTTTTCCCCACAAGACTCGATCACCTCCGTTGGATTTCTCGCACTACATGGTGTTTGAGAAACGGATGACCGAGACACAGTCTTTCAGAAACGTTAACTCTGTACTCCGGGTAGACCATACCAAACCTACAAAACCCACTACCTGCTGATCTACCTCTTCAAGAGCTTCACGTAACTTACTTAACTATGCTAGAGCCCATAATAGCTTGTGGCTGCACACGGAAGTTTCTAGCATGAATCATCTCAGTTCCCTTTGATCCTGGGTGGCGGTGCATAGGAAGATCACACGGGTTCCCCGGGATTTCCAAAAAAATACAGACAACACTGGGTTCCCCAGGTGCCTCAATCCACCCAGTTGTTTGATTAAGTTGCCACCTTAAGTTGAACCATTAATTAACAATCTCACATCTGTCATGAATTTCACTCAAACCCAAACCACGTCTACGAGCATAGCATAGTGATATAAGCAATACCTAGAAGTAACTCCCAAGGGTTTGAATATGACAGGGCAATAGGTTCTACCTCAGCAACTACTTCCCAAACCACAAGTTAATGACATCCTAATCACGCAATGTTTGAGGATTGGAACTAATGCATAAAAACTGGGTAATAATGGGATATGATCAAAGTGTTACTTGCCTTGCTGACGATCCGCGAATCCTAGAGACTCGTAGTAACACGCTTCGCACTCCGGGAATTCTATCGCAAGCAAACAATAACATACATAAGTAACAAGCAACGATGCACAACCAAAACTCAAATAAGAGAGGTTGACCAGAAAGTTCAACTTAAGAACTCCGGTGCGCAAAAAGAATCAAATCAAACGAAGCAACGAAAGTCAAACGGCAAAAGAAAACCACTTCGTTTACTAATCTGAAACTAGGTCAAATTTTACAGTAACAAAATTTGTTTGAGTTGATTAACCGGAAAGAGGGTTTCGAGACGAAACTCCAGGCGCTTGAATCGCCTGATTCCAATAAACGAGCGAAAAGATAAACAGAAATTAAGATTTAATCAGAAATCGCGATCAAAAAATCGCGGAATAAATCCGAGAAAAGAAAAATGACAAACAGATTAACGAACGAACGTTCATTATCCGGATCTAAACGAAGAACGCTTTCGTTAAAACGAACGAACGAGCGAACACTTGCTAAATAAATAAATTGAAGAAAAACCGATCTAGGGTTTTGAAAAAAAATAAAACCAAACGGTTTTTTTTTGAAAAACCGGCGGTTGGAACTGGCGGCTACCTCCGGTGAGGGGCTCCGGCGAGGGCTTGGGCTTGGCAGCGGCTCACGGGGTGGTGTGGTGCGGCGGCGACGCGGGGTGCGGCGGTGGGGCGGGCGGCGGCGGCGCGCTGCAGCGGCGGCGGCGGGAGGCGCGGCGCGGCTCGGGGCGGGGTGCGGCGGCGGTGGTGGTGTGGTGGTGGGGGCCGGGACGGCACGTATATATAGGAGGGGCGGCGTCTTGGAGTAGGGGGCAAGGTGCGGCGGCGGAGGCGGAGTCCGGCTCGGGCTCTGTCCGAGTCGGCAACGACGCGGCGCGTGCGCGCAGGAGGCGGCGGCGGCGGCCTGGCACGGTTGGGCCTTAGGCCCAGTCGGCGCAGGAACCCTTTTTTTTATAATTCCGCCGACAGAAGAAAAATCCTAGAAAAATAAATAAAAATCTAAAAATGCCAAAACAAATTTTCGCCGTCCAAATACAATATTTAGGACGAGTTGAACATTTTCTTGGCCCTAAAATTCAATTTTTGGAAACGTGCAATTTTTCTAATGCAAATAAAATCCGAATAAAACCAAATAAAATCCAATAAATGATTTTAATATTTTTCCTCCAATATTTCAATTATTTTGGAGAAGTCCTATTATCTCCACTCATTTGATTTAATATGAAATATTTTTCGGAGAGAAAAATTATTAAAATCAAAATCCTCGTTTCATTATTTGATAAAAATCAAATATGAGAACCGGAAAATCCCCAACTCTCTCCGTGGGTCCTTGAGTTGCTTAGGATTTTGAGGATTGCGGAATGGAAATGCACTAAATCATGATATGCATGGATGATCTATGTATAACATTCCAAATTGAAAATTTGGGATGTTACAAACCTACCCCCCTTAAGATGAATCTCGCCCTTGAGATTCGGGTTGGCTAGAAAATAGGTATGGGTGGTCCTTGCGGAGATCATCCTCTCGTTCCCAGGTGGGTTCATCCTCGGTATGGTGGCTCCACTGAACTTTGCAAAACTTGATAACCTTACTGCGGGTGACTCTGCTGGCAAACTCAAGAATTGTAACTGGTTTCTCCTCGTAAGTCAAATCACTGTCCAACTGAATCACCTCTAAGGGTACTGTATCTCTTAATGGTATATCAGCCATCTCGGCATGACACTTCTTTAGCTGTGAAACGTGGAACACATCGTGGACTCCTGACAATCCCTCAGGTAACTCCAACTTGTAGGAAACTTCTCTCATCCGTTCCAAAATGCGACTCGGTCCTACAAATCTCGGGGCTAACTTTCCCTTAACTCCAAAACGTTTCACTCCTCGCAAGGGCGATACTCGCAGATATGCTCTAGCTCCAATTTCGTAGGTTACCTCCTTGCGTTTTGAGTCTGCATAACTCTTCTGCCTGGACTGATCAATCTTCAGTCGGTCTTGGATCAGTTTTACCTTCTCCTCAGATTCTTTAATCAAGTCTGGTCCAAACAACTGTCGGTCTCCTACCTCATCCCACATCAACGGTGTTCTGCACATGCGTCCATACAAGGCATCAAATGGTGCCATCTTCAAACTTTCTTGGTAGCTATTGTTGTATGAGAACTCTGCATACAGAAAATTGTCATCCCAACTAGATCCATAATCTAGCGCACAGGCTCTCAACATGTCCTCCAAAATTTGATTTACTCTCTCAGTCTGTCCATCTGTCTGCGGGTGAAACGTTGTACTGAACTCCAATCTTGTTCCCAAAGTCTGGTGTAACTGATGCCAAAACTTTGAAGTAAACTGTGTTCCTCGATCCGATACGATGGTCCTTGGAACTCCATGCAGGCATACGATCCTAGACATATAGATCTTGGCCAACTTTGCACTTGTATAGGTGGTTTTCACTGGGATGAAGTGAGCTACTTTGGTCAAACGATCAACTACTACCCATATGGAATCATATCCTGCTATAGTCCTGGGTAATCCGGTGATAAAGTCCATGCCAAGTTTATCCCACTTCCATTCGGGTATCGGCATAGGCTGTAACAGTCCTGCTGGCTTCTGATGTTCTGCCTTAACTCTCTGACATACATCACATACGGCTACATACTCAGCAATATCCTTCTTCATACCAGTCCACCAGAAATGTTCCTTCAAGTCCAAATACATCTTGGTGTTTCCGGGGTGTATTGAGTATGGTGAGTCATGCGCCTCTTGAAGTATTAACTTTCTGATCTCCTGGTTGTTGGGCACATAAAATCGGTCCTCATACCATAGGGTATCGTGCTCATCCTCACGAAAACCTTTGGCCTTTCCTTTGCCCATCTTCTCCTTTATCTCGACAATCTCTTTATCATCTTTCTGAGCTTCCCGAATCTTTTCCAGCAATGTCGACTGAACCTCCATTGTGGCAATGAACCTTCTAGGTACAATCTCTAATCGAAGTTCCATGATGTCCTTTGCTAATTCCTTCGGCAGTCCTTTACTTTCAAGGATATTAGCATAACTCTTCCGGCTCAATGCGTCTGCTACGACATTGGCCTTTCCTGGATGATAGTGTAGCTTCATGTCATAATCCTTTATAAGCTCCAACCATCTCCTCTGCCTAAGGTTCAGCTCCTTCTGGGTGAAGATGTACTTCAAACTCTTGTGATCCGTGTACACATCACAACGGTTTCCAATAAGGTAATGTCTCCAAGTCTTCAACACGTGCACTATGACTGCTAGCTCCAAATCATGCGTAGCATAATTCAACTCATGAGGTTTTAGTTGTCGTGAGGCATACGAAACAACTCTTTCGTCCTGCATAAGCACACATCCAAGTCCTAAGCGAGAGGCGTCGCAATACACTTGGAATTCCTTATGTATATCTGACAGTACTAGCACTGGGCTGTAGTCAAACGTTTCTTCAACTCCTGGAAACTTGCTTCACAATCTTCTGTCCATTTAAACTTGGTATCCTTCTTCAATAGTTCAGTCATTGGTTTTGCAATCTTGGAAAAATTCTCAATGAATCTCCGGTAGTATCCTGTGAGTCCAAGAAAACTGCGGATCTCGCTAACTGAGGTGGGTGCCAACCATTCAGTGACTGACTGAACCTTGCTGGGGTCTACTGCTATACCTTCTCCTGATATAACATGTCCAAGGAATCCAACTTCCTTCAGCCAAAACTCGCATTTGCTAAACTTAGCATACAACTGGTGTTCCCTGAGCTTCTCGAGAACTAAACGCAAATGCTCTTTGTGCTCATCCTCATTCTTCGAGTATACCATGATATCATCAATAAACACCACAACAAACTTGTCCAAATACTCCATGAACACCTTGTTCATCATGCTCATGAAATAGGCAGGGGCGTTAGTCAGTCCAAACGACATGATCGTGTACTCGTATAATCCATATCGCGTTGTGAACGCCATCATTGGTATGTCCTTCTCTCGTATCTTCAACTGATGATACCCTGATCGTAAATCGATCTTTGAGAACACTTTAGCTCCTTGCAACTGATCAAACAGATCGTTGATCATCGGCAGTGGGTACTTGTTCTTTATCGTCACTTCATTCAAGGCTCGATAATCAACAACCATCCTTAGGGATTTATCTTTCTTCTCAACCAAAAGTACTGTGGCTCCCCAAGGTGATGAACTCCTTCGGATGTATCCTTTCTCCAATAACTCCTTGATCTATTTCTTAATTTCCTCCAGATCATTCGCGGGCATCCGATAGGGTCTCTTGGATATTGGTCCTGTTCCTGGTAACAGCACTATCAAAAACTCAATATGTCTGTCCGGTGGCATGCCTGGTAACTCCTCTGGGAAAACATCCGGGTAATCCTTTACTACCGACACTTCCTCCTGAACAACTCCCGTAAGGGCATTCACTTGGCTCCTTTTAGGCACATGTCTAGACACGTACTTAATCCTTTTTCCCTCCGGGGTGGTGAGATAAATCGACTTACTCGCACAGTCAATGCTTCCTCCATAATTTGACATCCAGTCCATACCCATTATCACATCCAATCCTTGCGACTCCAAGATAATTAGGTCGGACGGAAACACACGTGTGCCAATGGTTAAGGGTATCTGGTCACACCATCGGCTAGCCATACATTCTGCTCCGGGTGAACTCACTAAAAGAGGGGTCCTAAGGGTTTGGGTTGGTAGTTTAAACTTATCCACGAATCCCCTTGATATGTATGAATGCGATGCACCAGTATCAAAAAGAACAAGAGTGGTAAATGACTTAACCAAAAACTTACCTATTACCGCGTCCGGCTGCTCTTCAACCTCCTCCACGTTAACGTGGTTCACTTGTCCTTTATTGAATGGATTGGGCTTCTTCCCAGCGCTTCCATTTTCGTTTCCATTCCTTCGCTTGGGGCAATCATTGGCATAGTGCACTGTCTTCCCGCACTTAAAACAGGTAGCCTGACTTAATTCTCTTTTGGCGGGGCTGGACGGGTTGGAGCCGTCCAAATACAATATTTAGGACGAGTTGAACATTTTCTTGGCCCTAAAATTCAATTTTTGGAAACGTGCAATTTTCTAATGCAAATGAAATCTGAATAAAACCAAATAAAATCCAATAAATGATTTTAATATTTTTCCTCCAATATTTCAATTGTTTTGGAGAAGTCCTATTATCTCCACTCATTTGATTTAATATGAGCACTGCGTTGGTTTTCCCTTGAAGAGGAAAGGGTGGTGCAGTAAAGCAGTGTAAGTATTTCGCTCGGTTTTTGAGAACCAAGGTATCAATCCAGTAGGAGACCACGCGCGAGTCACCTCGTACCTACACAAACAAATAAGAACCTCGCAACCAACGCGATAAAGGGGTTGTCAATCCCTTCACGGCCACTTGCAAGAGTGAGATCTCATAGAGATGATAATAATAAGATAAGTATTTTTGGTATTTTTATGATGCAGATTGAAAGTAAAGATTGCAAAATAAAATAGATTAGAAACTTGTATGATGGAAAATAGACCCGGGGGCCATAGGTTTCACTAGTGGCTTCTGTCAAGATAGCATAAGTATTACGGTGGGTGAACAAATTACTGTCAAGCAATTGATAGAAAAGTGAATAATTATGAGAATATCTAGCCATGATCATGTATATAGGCATCACGTCTGTGACAAGTAGACCGACTCCTGCCTGCATCTACTACTATTACTCCACACATCGACCGCCATCCAGCATGCACCTAGAGTATTAAGTTCATAAGAACAGAGTAACACCTTAAGAAACATGACATGATGTAGATGGATAAACTCATCTTTTTATCCTCGATGGCAACAATACAATACGTGTCGTTTCCCTTTCTGTCACTGGGATCGAGCACCGCAAAATTGAACCCAAAGCTAAGCACTTCTCCCATTGCAAGAAAGATCAATCTAGTAGGCCAAACCAAACTCATAATTCGAAGAGACTTGCAAAGATAAACCAATCATAGATAAAAGAATTCAGAGAAGATTCAAATATTGTTCATAGATAATCTAGATCATAAACCCACAATTCATCGGATCTCGACAAACACACCGCAAAAGAAGATTACATCAAATATATCTCCAAGAGAATCGAGGAGAACTTTGTATTGAGATCCAAAGAGAGAGAAGAAGCCATCTAGCTACTAGCTATGGACCCGTAGGTCTGGGGTAAACAACTCACACATAATCGGAGGGCCATGGAGTTGATGTAGAGGCCCTCCGTGATCGATGCCATGGAGTTTGGACTCCGTTTGATAATCCTTTTCTGCGAAACACTGAAATAGGCAAAAAACAACAATTTGGGCTGGGCATCCGGTTAATAGGTTAGTCCCAAAAATAATATAAAAGTGTAAACTAAAGCCTGTTATCATCCAAAACTGATAATATAATAGCATGTTACAATCAAAAATTATAGATACGTTGGAGACGTATCACTCCCCTTGTGTCGAATCAATAAATTTGGGTTGAATACTCTACCCTCGGAAACTGTTGTGATCCCCTATACTTGTGGGTTATCAAGCAAGGTTGTTAGAATCGCGATTCTGTTATACGTTTCTACGACTTTACGATCCAAACTTACCCATCTGATTCTATGATTTTAGTTCATGGAATCAACGTTTCTACGATCCTGGTAGTGAATATTCTACAATTTACGATTCTACTATCAGAGCTCTGATCCAATTCAAAATCACGATTCTGACAACCTTGTTATCAAGACTATTTTCTGGGGCCGTTGCCGGGGAGCATAGCTCTATTCTTTGAGTCACTTGGGATTTATATCTGCTGATCACTATGAAGAACTTGAAAGATAAAAGAACCAAGATTTTCCCTCAAATATGAGGGGTGGTAAGGAAATGTCATCTTGCTCTACACTTGATTCACTTTCTGTTTTGAGTAAACTTGTGACACCTACACCTGCTATTCATTCTGATATGTCGCATGTTATTGATGATGCCACTTCTGCTTTGCATGATACTTATGATGAAACTACATCTATGCTTGATAATACTGTGCCACTAGGTGAATTTCTTGATGAACAACTTTCTAGGGTTAGAGAGAATGAAATTATTGAAACTGATAATATTGATGAAAGTGATGATGAAGATTCTCCCCTAGATATGAATTGCCTGTTGTGTGTTGTGCCTGAGGGTTATGTTATGGATGAAGAAACTGCTAGAGACTTTTTAGCTTGCAATGATAGATATGATCTTAAGAAATTATTAGCTAAGCTTAACGAAAAATCTTTGAATGCTAGAATGAAATATGACCCTGCTTTTGCTACTTCACCTATCTGTACTTCCGATAAGGATTGTGATTTCTTTGTCGACCCTGAGTTAATTACTTTGGTTGAATCTGATCCTTTTTATGGCTATGAATCTGAAACTGTTGTGGCACATCTTACTAAATTAAATGATATAGCCACCCTGTTCATTAATGATGAGAAAACTCGCTATTAGTTTATCCTTAAGTTGTTTCCATTCTCATTAAAGGGAGATGCTAAAACATGGTTTAATTCTCTTCATCTTGGTTGTGTGCGTAGTCCCCAGGATATGATTTATTACTTCTCTGCTAAATATTTCCCCGCTCATAAGAAACAAGCTGCCTTAAGGGAAATATATAATTTTGTGCAAATTGAAGAAGAGAGTCCCCCACAAGCTTGGGGAGGCTTCTCAAATTACTTAATGCTTTGCCTGATCATCCTCTCAAGAAAAATGAAATACTTGATATCTTTTATAATGGACTAACCGATGCTTCCAGAGACCACCTGGATAGTTGTGTTGGTTGTGTTTTCTGGGAAAGAACTGTTGATCAAGCTGAATTGCTATTGAATAATATGTTTAGTAATGAAAATGATTGGACACTTCCTGAACCAACTCCTAAGCCAACTCCGAAGAAAAGGGGTATTCTATTTCTCGGTCCTGAAGATATGCAAGAGGCAAAGAAATCTATGAAAGAAAATGGTACTAAAGCTGAAGATGTTAAGAATTTACCACCTATTGAAGAAATACATGGTCTTGATAACCCGACACAGGTAGTAAAGGTAAATTCTCTCTATAGATTTGATGAAGGTGATATTCCTCGTTATAAGTCTGCTAGCCAATGCTTAGATGAGTTTGTTAATTTTATTGTTAAACAAGAATACTTCAATACTTATGTTAGAGTTAAAGGTGAACTTAAACTTATTAGTAAACATGCTTCTATCGTTACCACTCAAGTAGAACAAGTACTCAAAGCTCAGAATGATTTGCTCAATGAATTAAATAATAAGAAAAATGATAATGATGTTAGAGTTATGACTAGAGGGGGTAAAATGACTCAGGAATCTTTGTATCCTGAGGGCCACCCTAAGAGAATTGAGCAAGATTCTCAGAGAACTAATGTTGATGCGCCTAGTTCTTCTAAGAAGAAGAAAAAGAAAAATGATAGGACTTTGCATGCTTCTAGTGAACCTGTTGTTGACACACCCGAGAATCCCAATGATATTTCTATTTCTGATGCTGAAACACAATCTGGTAATTAACATGAACCTAGTGATAATATTAATGATGATGTTCATGTTGATGCTCAACCTAGTAATAACAATGATGTAGAGATTGAACCTGCTGTTGATCTTGATAACCCACAATCAAAGAATCAACATTATGATAAGAGAGACTTTGTTGCTAGGAAGCACGGTAAAGAAAGAGAACCATGGGTTCAGAAACCCATGCCTTTTCCTCCTGAACCATCCAAGAAAAAGGATGATGAGGATTTTGAGCGCTTTGCTAAAATGATTAGACTTATCTTTTTTCATATGCGTTTGACTGATATGCTTAAAATAAATCCTTATGCTAAGTACATGAAAGATATTGTTACTAATAAAAGAAAGATATCGGAAGCTGAAATTTCCACCATGCTTGCTAATTAAACTTTTGAAGGTGGAATACCAAAGAAACTAGGAGATCCCGGAGTACCAACTATACCATGCTCCATTAAAAGAAACTATGTTAAAACTGCTTTATGTGATCTTGGAGCCGGTGTTAGTGTTGTACCTCTCTCTTTATATCGTAGACTTGATTTGAATAAGTTGACACCTACTGAAATATCTTTGCAAATGGCTGATAAATCAACTGCTATTCCTGTCGGTATTTGTGAGGATGTGCCTGTTGTGGTTGCAAACGTTACTATTTTAACAGACTTTGTTATTCTTGATATTCCCAAGGACGATAGTATGTCTATTATTCTTGGTAGACCCTTTTTGAATACTACCGGGGCTGTTATTGATTGCAACAAAGCAATGTCACTTTTCATGTTAATGGTAATGAGCATACGATACAGTTTCCAAGGAAACAACCTCAAGTCCAAAGTATTAATTCTATTGGAAAATTTTCAACGATTACTATTGGAGGTTTTGAATTCCCTCTTCCTACTGTCAAGAAGAAAGATGATATTCTTATTGTTGGGGATGTGCATATCCCCGTTGAGGTAACCTAGTGTTATTCGAAAATTCTCCGGTTTCATGCAATTCGGAAAGAGTTTGTTAACAAGACTTGATCAACCTTATTAGTTGATTCCTTTTGATGAGCATGAGATGGATGAACTTAGAAAGCACAACTTTCTGTACCCTCTTCTTACTTTCTATTATTTAGATCAAATAAAGTAAAAAAAAGTATTTTCTGTCTGTTTTCTGAATTATCCTTGCAATAAAAAATACCTCGAAAATAAAAGTTCTCCAAATGCCCTGAAAATTTAATTTGATTTTTTTCTAGAATATTTAAGAATTATTGGCACTGAGAACACACCAGGGGGCCTCACCATGTGCCCATGAGGGTGGAGGGCGTGCCCACCCCCTGGGCGCGCCCCCTGCCTCGTGGACCCCACGTGGGCCCTCTCCACTTATTCTTGCACCCACACACTTCGTCTTCCTCCAAAAAAAATCATCCACCGGCTCAAACCCAAGTTCTAGCTCATCTTGCTGCCATTTTCGATCTCCTTGCTCAAAGCTCCATTCACAAAACTGCTTTGGGGGATTGTTCTTCGGTATGTGACTCCTCCAATGGTCCAATTAGTTTTTGTTCTAGTGCTTTATTTATTGCAAAATTTTTCTGCTTAGGTGACCCTGTTCTTGAGCTTGCATGTCAGATTTATGTGGTCAAAAGTAGTCTTAATGCATGATAGAGCCTCTAGGCACTTGTAGAAGTAGTCGCCATCAATTTTGTTGTGTTTGGTTCACTTTTATTTTGAGTTACTAAAAATTTCAGAAATTTTTCAGAGGAAGAAATATGTTTAGGAAAATGTACCAAGGTGGTTCCTCAAGGAAGCAAGGACCCAGGCTCGCGATACATGAGCCAGACTATGAACTATCAAGAGAAGCTCAAGTGCGGCCTTGTGAATGGTCGTCAGAAGATATTATGGTCCAAGCAGGAATTAAGGACGAATTTGACGCGTATTTGCGTAATGCTGAACTTGAGGGCTTCGTGTCAGATAAGTGCCCCCAATATTATCACCTAACTGATTCCTTTATGAGAAGGTTCAAATTTACATCATCACGCAATTCTCACACTGTCCTATTTGATCTCTATGATAAATCTTATACCATGGACTTAATTAGAAGATTTTAATACTACTTGTAAACTCCCGCAGTGGGGTAATGTTAGTGAAGCTCACAAATCTGAATGTAAAGACTTTCTTGCTAGTATTACTATGGGGGAAACTAGGGAGATTACACAAGCTACCATAGGGAGCATTCATTTTCCTGCCATACATTATTTTGCTCTCTTTATAGCTAGATGCATTAACGGTAAAGATGAGGCATGCCACATGTGCGTTCTAGATCTTAGTGTCCTCAAGAGTGCGGTATTGGGTGATAAACAATACAACTTGGGGGCTATTGTTGCACGTAGGTTTCATCTTAATAGTTTAACTGGAGACTTGTTTGGTGGAATTTATGTAACTTGTGTAGCTAATTTTCTTGAGATACCCATACATGATAATGATATTGAATTGCCTCCTGCTTATCTAGATTATAATGCTATGGTTCGTCATCAGTTTGTTGAGAGGAACGATCAGTTCCTCCAGTACTGACTAATCTTTGACAGAAGGCGCAGCGTCCATGTTGGTCTCACTGCTCCTGCTTTCTTTGACTTTCAGGCAAAAAGGAGATATGTTATAACCAGGGATGTGGCGAACAGGTACACGAGGAGGACGGAGGCAGCTCGCCTCCAGGCTGCAGCTCTTTAGGCAGTAGCTGCTGCATCTCAGTACGATCCCAGCTTCAACTTTGGATATCCACCAGGCCATCCATGGGCATAGACCAACTTAGGCCAACAGCCTAAACTTGGGGGAGTACGTATTTCTCACCGACATTACATTCATGTTCACACACTCATGCTAGTTGTCGGTGCTCATACTTTTTCATTGTATCATCCATGCTAGTTTAATTTCTTTTTAAGCTTTCTTCTTGTGTGTTTGAAAAACCTTAAGAAAAACAAAAAATTAGTTCTAGCTTTTAGCTAGTTTACTTTCCATGCCTGTAGCAGTAGTAATTAAAAAGAAAACCCAAAAAGATTTCTCAATCTTCTTTTGCTTGTTGGGAGCTTTCCCGTGTAAATAGTTTTGCTTCTTTTCTTTGGGGGTCGAGAGGAGAAGACCTTGATGAAAACGTTGAGTGGCTCTCATATGCTTTATTGTTGATCTAACAAAGAGCCCATATTACCTTGTCTTCTCCCTTGAATTGAATGCTTGAAGATTCCAGCTTAGTCCAATGCACGTGCACTATTATTATTATCCTCACTATTCGGTTGTGCAAGTGAAAGGCAATAATGATGATATATGATGGACTAATTGAGATGAGAGAAGCTGGTATGAACTCGACCTCTTTTTTGTAAATATGATTAGTTCATCGTTCCTGATTCAGCCTATTATGAATGAAACATGTTTGCAATGACAATTAGAGATTATAGTTGCTCATGCCATGCTTAATTTGCTAGGAGTTTATAATGGTTTACCTTGCATGCCAACATGCTATTAAAATGGTTGTGATGTGGTATGATAGGGTGGTATCCTCCTTTGAACGATTCGAGTGGCTTCACTTGGCACATGTTCACGCATGTAATTGATACAAAATCAACATGGCCGCCACAATATTTATGTTCATGGTGAATAATATCCTACTCATGCTTGCATTCAGTTTTGATTAATTTTAATGCATGTTCATGATTGTTGTCGCTCTCTAGCTGGTCGCTTCCCAGTCTCTTTCTAGCCTTCACTTGTACTAAGCGGGAATACTGCTTGTGCATCCAACTCCGTAAACCCCAAAAGTTATTCCATATGAGTCCACCATACCTTCCTGTATGCGGTATCTACATGCCGTTCCAGGCAAATTTGTATGTGCCAAACTCTAAACCTTCAAATGAAATTCTGTTTTGTATGCTCGAATAGCTCATGTATCAACTAGGGCTATCTATATCTTCCATGCTACACAGGTTATTCTCAAGAGGAGTGGACTCCGCTCCTCACTCACGAGAAAATGGCTGGTAACCGGGATGCCGAGTCCCATGATCAAATCAAATCAAAATAATTGCAAACAAAACTCCCCCAGGATTGTTGTTAGTTGGAGGCACCTATTTTTTCGGACAAGCCATGGATTGATGTTTATTGGTGGTAGGGGGTATGAACTTTACCATTCTTCTTGGGAACTGCCTATAATGTGTGTAGCATGGAAGATATCGGGATCTCTTGGTTGTTATGTTGACAATGAAAGTATACCGCTCAAAATATTATTCATCTCTATTTCAAAATCGAGCCCTAGCACCTCTACAAATCCATGCTTCCCTCTGAGAAGGGCCTATCTATTTACATTCATGTTGAGTCATCATCTCCTTATTAAAAAGCACCAGTTGGAGAGCACCGTTGTCATTTTTATGCATTACTATTAGTTTACATTGAGTATGACTGTGACTGGATCTCTTTTACCATGAATTAGAATTTCCAGTCAGTCCTTGATCTTCAGAGGTGCTCTGCATTTATGTTTTGCGGTCTCAGAAAGGGCTAGCGAGATACCATCTTGTTATATCATATTATGATTGTTTTGAGAAAGTGCTGTCATCCGAGATTTATTATTATTGCTCGCTAGTTGATTATGCCATTGATATGAGTAAACATGAGACCTAAGTATTATTGTGAATATGGTTAGTTCATAATCTTTGCTGAAAACTTGAATGCTGGCTTTACATATTTACAACAACAAGAGCAAACAGAGTTTGTAGAAGTTTTTCTTTATAACTTTCAGTTTGTCAACTGAATTGCTTGAGGACAAGCAAAGGTTTAAGCTTGGGGGAGTTGATACGTCTCCATCATATCTACTTTTCCAAACACTTTTGCCCTTGTTTTGGACTCTAACTTGCATGATTTGAATGGAACTAACCCGGACTGACGCTGTTTTCAGCAGAATTTCCATGGTGTTATTTTTGTGCAGAAATAAAAGTTCTCGGAATGACCTGAAAATCAACGGAGAATATTTTTGGAATATATAAAAAATACTGGCGAAAGAATCAAGGCCAGGGGCACACACCCTGTCCAGGAGGGTGGGGGCGCGCCTACCCCCCTGGGCGCGCCCCCTGCCTCATGGGTCCCCTGGTGCTCCACCGACCTCAACTCTAACTCTATATATTCACGTTCGGGGAGAAAAAAATCAGAGAGAAGGATTCATCGTGTTTTACGATACGGAGCCGCCGCCAAGCCCTAATCTTTCTCGGGAGGGCTGATCTGGAGTCCGTTTGGGGCTCCGGAGAGGGGAATTCATCGCCATCGTCATCATCAACCTTCCTCCATCACCAATTTCATGATGCTCACCGCCGTGCGTGAGTAATTCCATTGTAGGCTTGCTGGACGGTGATGGTTGGATGAGATTTATCATGTAATCGAGTTAGTTTGTTAGGGTTTGATCCCTAGTATCCATTATGTTCTGAGATTGATGTTGCTATGACTTTGCTATGCTTAATGCTTGTCACTAGGGCCTGAGTGCCATGATTTCAAATCTGAACCTATTATGTTTTCATGAATATATTTCAGTTCTTGATCCTATCTTGCAAGTCTATAGTCACCTATTATGTGTTATGATCTGTTAACCCCGAAGTGACAATAATCGGGATACTTACCGGTGATGACCATAGTTTGAGGAGTTCATGTATTCACTAAGTGCTAATGCTTTGTTCCGGTACTCTATTAAAAGGAGGCCTTAATATCCCTTAGTTTCCAATAGGACCCCGCTGCCACGGGAGGGTAGGATAAAATATGTCATGCAAGTTCTTTTCCATAAGCACGTATGACTATATTCGGGATACATGCCTACATTACATTGATGAACTGGAGCTAGTTCTGTGTCACCCTATGTTATAACCATTGCATGAGGAATCGCATCCGACATAATTATCCATCACTGATCCAATGCCTACGAGCTTTTCACATATTGATCTTTGCTTAGTTACTTTTCCGTTGCCACTGTTATAATCACTACAAAACTGCTACTGTTACTTTTGCCACCATTACCGTTACTTCCATATTACTTTGCTACTAAATACTTTGCTGCAGATATTAAGTCTTTCAGGTGCGGTTCAATTGACAACTCAACTGTTAATACTTGAGAATATTCTCTAGCTCCCCTTGTGTTGAATCAATAAATTTGGATTGAATACTCTACCCTCGAAAACTATTGCAATCCCCTATACTTGTGGGTTATCATGCACCACTTTATAATGTGATCTATTCTAGCATTTGCATGAACATGATAATAGGAAACCTACACGTGCGCTTTTCGGGAATGAGCCTGTCCAAGGACAAAAACTATGCATGTGGTCTATATTTTTGTTGGCCGAAAAAATTATTAAGTCATTAATTAATAATTAACGAACGCCTTAATTACTTAGCTATTTCTGATTCTTTTGTATAGTGGGGCTATTATTGACTTGAATGTGGGGTTTGGGCCAAAGGCCTACTATTATACTTGGTCTTACTCGCACGACCGACCTGACAGGCTCTACCCTAGCCACCGCTATATCATATGGTTTCGCACTATTCCAGATCATAGAGCCACCACGCAATTATTCTCCATCCCTCCTTCCGGCATGCACCGCGAGAAGGGATAGCAGTCGTTTGTACCCCGCCTTTCGTGATCTTGTACGGGAGAGGGGCGATCAGGTTTTTGGGGAGCACACTCCTGCGACGGCTGCCAACGACGACTTCCTTAACGACAGCCCTCTTCCCCGACCTCACTAACCTCTTCATTAACGACATGAGGGACAACATCAACCACAGCGGTTCTGCTCCCATTGTACAGTATGTGAGTCTGTCATCCTGGTTTAGTCCGCATCATTACTTTGATCTTTGCAATTGTCATCATGATCTATTTACTATTGATTCGGATTAAATCTCATAGTAAATTGCTCATATATTCAACAATCCAATCCAAAAACCCAATTATAGGCAATTTACTCCGTGTGGTTTTGCTGCACTTTTGAAGCCACCTACCTTTAAGGGGGTGCAATATAAAAGGTGGCGCACAAGAGCAGTATATTGGTTTCAGATCATGTGCTGCTATGACGCCACTAAGGGTAAACCTGAGGGCGATCTTAATCCTACACAACAGAAAGCTTTTGAGAACATGGATACCCAGACTTGCCTTCCTGCGACCCACGACGTGGCTCCATTAGCGGCCTTGTATGGCCCAGTTTCAGTAGCAACGAATCAAGACCCTCGCGAGGGGCCAAGCCTCGTGAGGCGGACAACGCTAAGACCTCCCTCGGGGCAGCCTCACTAGGTTGGCTCCCGAGGAGCTGAGATATCAAGGCAAGGTGCACCTCGCGAGGTTCACATGACATGAGCCATGACGACCAAGGCCAGGCGGGCGCCAGCGGGCGCAGCATACCAGTTTCCCCTTTGGTGCCAAGGGGGCAAGTGTAGGCGCGGAGTCCCGAGGAATCAGGCAAAGGTTTCCATATTGGCGCAACAAGACCAAGACCACCAGGACGACAGGACGGAGGTCATCGCGGAGCCCACGACAACGTCACCACCAGAGCCTTTGTAGGCGAAGACTACTTTTGTCAGGATAACTTGTACTAGTTGTCTCCCTTCGAATTGGGCCATTGTGGGATCCCTTCCTGTCAACATTTGGGAAGAGGACCAAGGCCACTATAAATGGTACCCAGCCACCACTTTAGAACGGACGGATCATTCAGATCATCATTTCATACACCAGCTCATCGAGCTCAAGAACACCTCACCCCCTGAGGCTGTTCCAACACTTTACTAGTTCATCCTCAGCCCCTCAAGGCAATCCACCACAAAGCTGGAGTAGGGTATTACACCGCAAGGTGGCCCGAACCAGGATAAACTGTTGTGTCTCTTGTCCCTTGGGTTCGTCGAGCTAGGCTGTGGAATCGTTGGGCCGGCAGGTTGGGGAAAAGGAGTTCATCATACGCACCCAGTGTCCGAACCTCTCAAGGGTCCGTGGAGCCCTGAATCCGACAAAAGCCGCACTATTGAGTGTTCTTGATGATTCCATTGTGGATTCATATATGTCATTTGACAGTGGCAAAGACATGTGGGTTGCGCTCGAGGCCATGTTTGGGGCCTCGGGCGCTGGCAACGAGTTGTACGTCATGGAGCAATTTTGTGACTACAAGATGACTGATGAGCACTCTGTTGTTCAGTAGACTCATGAGATACAGTCACTCGCTAAGGAACTTGAGTACTTTAAGTGTGTGTTGCCAGACAAATTTGTTGCTGGGACTGTCGTGGTTTTGTCACAGCACATGTCCTAGAGAAAGGACTTAATCGTAGAGCCATCACGACGGGTTAGCTTAAAGGGGTTAAAGAGGAAAAGGGACACAAGGAATTATACTGGTTTGGCCCCTTACGATGAAGGTAAATGCCTACTCCAGTTGTGATGGAATTGCTAGGGTTTCGATGACCAGGGAGTGAATCCGCTTTGCCTGGCTCTCGAGTTATTGTTTGTTGTCCCTAAACCACCGCCGGGTCGTCCCTTTATATACACAGGTTGACGCCCGGCGGTTTACAGAATCCCGAGGCCGGCTCATAAACGTGCCCGGCTGGGTTTCTACCTTTCCTTGCCTTACAACATAAGTTACATATCATATGGCGGTTTATGTCTACGGGCCCTAATCCGCCTTTGGGCCCTGGGCCTTCATGTTAGGTCTCCTCTATAAAGCGCCATACTTCTTGTCTTCATGGGCTTCAAACATGACTAACTCATTGTGGGCATAACCCGGCCCCTCATGGCCGGTTTATACTTAGTAGTAATATCCCCAATATTAGGCCCCAAATTGATTTGAACTTGTTCATGTCAATCTTCAACACTTAGAAAAATTCCTCCTTGAGCACCTTCGCATAAATCTTGTAAACCGCCATGACGTCATCTTCCAGGTTCGTAATAAACCACCATGACGTCACCTGTTATTAAAAATTGGATATATCTCACCTTCATTAATGAGCCTCCAACAATCGAGTCGACAGCTCTGTCACATATCCAACTTTTGGGCTCCAACTTTTGAGCCCCCCTTTTAACGCGTAAGCGAATCGCATGAGAGAAGAGACAGAGTCCGCGGTACCGCCTGCTGTGGCCCTCAGGAAGTTCCTGCAAGTTAGCACGAGGAAGGGCACCGGTCGCCGTGGTTATTGCTGGTTTGCTTCTGGCGCGTGAGAGGGGACTCCCTACTGCGGAGAGCCCCCGGGGCGTGTACATCCCCACCCTGACAAGTGGCTTGCATGGTAGGGCTAGACGAGGTGTGTCCGGACACTCGCGAGACAGTGCAGGACTTACGAGGCCGTACCTCAAGGGGGGTTGCGCCTGGTCTTGGTTCTTGTTCGCTGTCTTGGTCCTGCGAGATGGTTAGACAACGCGAAGGGTCCTGAAGAAAGACAGCCAACGCGCGGCTCCCATGGTGTGTGGCGATCAAGCAGGTGATAGTCATAGATAGATTAAGCACGAAAGGCAACCTAGCTCAGGTAAATGCATAACGATACGCGCCACTGGGTCCTGCCCGAGCGGCTTGGGGATGATGCAGCTCAAGGGGCACCCCCAACAAGGTAAGTTAAAGACATAAAAGGAAAGACACATGCCACAGGGATGGACCCATGCGGCCTGGGAATGATGCAGCCCTGGGGGCGCTCCCAGCTGAATGAACTTGGAAAATGTCACCTGGTTCTGTTGATGAAGGAGAGTTGGGGCAGCTGAAGGTATGCGGCTAAGGGGCTGGTCCTCATGAGCCACCGAGGCCCTGAGCCTCGGGAGGCTCTAGGGGTCCAGGGGGTTCCTTGAGGCCCGTCTTCATCTTCGTGAGCACAGCATGGTGCCTGGCCTCCTGAGCCGCCAGGACGCTCCGCAGGTTGCACTGATAGGCGGTCGCCACGCTCGGCAGGCCAAAAGGCATGCGAACGTAGCTGTGAGGTGGGCCCTCACAGCGTCCCATGCCCGAAGGCCAGAAAAGCTCCTGAGAGGCGGCCCGGTTGAGTCCTGGGACGTCAATGTGTATGCGCAGCCCGGCATCCTAGCCTGGATGGGGAGCTGCGCCTGGTGAGAGGCGGTCGCCGCGCATGGCCCTTGCGCCTTGAAGTTCCTGAGTGGTCTCAGTGATGAACTCCTGAATTGTGGGCACTCCTTGCCTTGTGTTCTCCTAAGGGAAACGTTCCGCGAAGCACGCCTCCAAGTGGTGCTCAAGCGCCTCCCTCGTGATGTTGGCAAAGTCTGAGGCCCTCCAGAAAAGAGCCCCCGAGCCCTGCCCGAGAGGGGCGCTGGGCGCGCTTTCCTATGCGATGGAGGGAGGCGCCCCAGGCGCGGGTGCCGATCCTGACGAGGCGCCGCTTGCCTGAGGCCCTGCGTGGCGCAACTGCTTCTTCTTCATGGGGGTGGATTCAGGAGGGCGCTCACCCTGGCTGTCGGGGTCGTCGATTGCTGCAGCTTGGAAGGCACGCTCGAGGGAGCACACCGTGTCTCTTTCCTCGCACGGGACTGTGATGATTCCGCCGCTTCCTGGCATCTTGAGGACATTGTAGCTGTGGTGGGTCACCGCCATGAACTTGGCCAGGGCTGGGTACCCGAGGATGACGTTGTATGGCAGGCGGATGTAGGCGACGTCGAAGTCGATGAGTTCGGTGCGGTAGTTGTTGCGTTCTCTGAAGGTAACTGGGAGGCGGACCTGCCCGATCGAGGTAGTAGAGCCGTCGGTCACTCCTCAGAAAGGCTTGGTAGGCTGAAGCTAGTCGTATGGCACTTGGAGGCTGTCGAACGTGTCGACGGACAGGACGTTGAGCCCTGCGCCACCGTTGATGAGGGTCTTGGTAACTTGCACGTTGCTGATGACTGGTGAACAAAGCATTGGGAGGATGCCTGCAGTAGCTGTGCACTTGAGTTGATCTGCCGAACTGAACGTGATGGGGCACCTGGACCATCTGAGCGGGCTTGTGGTCTCGAGCTTGGGGAGAACAGCATTCACTTCGCGAGCAAACTGTTTGAAGATACGCTGCGAGGCTGGGGCTTCAGCTCCGCCCAAGAAGCAAGCGATAGCGCGCGGCTCCTGGAACCCCCAGCCCCCTCGTCTTGATGGTGGTCATCATTCCTTCTGGGTGGTGGCGGTAGTGGAGGAAGGCCAGCGTTGCCTTGAGGACAAGCCTCACGAGGCTGGTCCCTCCAGGCGCCCTCGCGAGGCTGATCTTGCCAGCGGTCCTCACGAGGCCGGTCGCGCCACTCCTGGCGCAGGCCATGGTCATCCCAGCGTCCGCCGCCATGTCCTCCTCCCCGGCCGTAGCCCCGGTCGCTGCGCTCGGGGCATTGACCGAAGTGTCCTTCTTGAATAGATCTGAGCACTTGGCAGTCGTTGGTGTTGTGGGTATGCAGGTTATGGAAGGGGCAGAATGGACGGCTGCTCTTGGATGACTCGGGCTAGTCTCTACCGCGCTTGGTGTCTGGTTCTGCCGCAAGCATGGCTGTTCCCTTGCGCTTCACGTCCTTTGCCTTGGTCTTCTTCTCCTCTGGGTCCGCAGCAGGGAGCTCGAGAAGGGAGAGGCGCCCCTCCTCAGCTCTTCCACACTTGGTCATGATGTTGAACAGCTCCAAGATCATGCACAGCTCCTCATGGATGGCGAGCTCCTCCTTCATCTTGACGTCGCGAAAGCCGTCGGAGAACGCTGAGACGATGGCCTCGTCGGTCACCTTGGGGATCTTGATTCACACGCTGTTGAAGAGCTAGATGTACTTCTGCAGGGTCTCTCCTGGTTGTTGCTTGATGCGGCGTAGGTCACCTGCGACCGGGGGGGGGGGGCGGTCGCGAGTGCTCTGGAAGTTGGCGATGAAGTGGTTGCGCATCTCGTCCCAGGAGGAAATCGAGCCTGGAGGCAGGTTCAGGAGCCAGGAGCGGGGGCCATCCTTGAGGGCCATGGGAAACCAGTTCGCCATGACTTTCTCGTCGCTGTTGGCCGCCTCGTTGCTCGGCTTGTAGAGCTGTAGGAACTACGCGGGGTCAAGGGTGCCGTCATAGCGAGAAGGCAGATCTGGCTTGAACTTGCCTGGCCAGGCGACGCTACGCAGCTCGGGGGTGAAGGCACGGCAGCCGACCATGGTCACCGGGGCCCGCCTTGGAGGTGGAGCTTGGTTTTGGCGCCCGCGCACTGCTGCGGCAAGCGGCACGGGGCCTTGCCGCAGCAAACGATCCTGGCGTAGCGGTACGAGGAATGGCGGAGCATTCTCTTGCGGTCGAGGGACTTCTTGGCAGCTTCTTTCTTCCTGCGTGTGCGCCAGACGCGGTGGGTCGCGCCATGGAGCCGTGTGCCTTGGCGCTAGGGCGCCGTCTTGGTGCAGAGGTGGTGGAGGTGCTTTGTGAGCTACGTCGCCCGTGGCCGGCGGAGGGCGAGGCAGAGAGTGGGACGGCGCAGTGGAGCTCCCTGTGGTGCGGACAAGCTCGGCGATGCGGTCAAGCCAGTCCTTGTTCAGGTCGTTGACTGGGTGGTAGCACAGGAGCTCGTGCGCCATGAGGAGCGCGGCCTGTGCGTCCATGGGAATGCGATGAGCGTGAGATGACGAACCAGCGGGATTCAGTGATGGAGTGGTGGTGCGGCCGTCCTGTCGCACCGAAGGGTGCAGCAAGGATGCTTGCTGCTCGTTCCGCGCCGGGTCGGTGGTGGCGTTGGCGGCAGGAGACGGAGAGCGACGCGGTGGCCCGTCGACAGGGGCCGTCTAAGCAACGCGGGTGGCGAGGGAAGCCCGGCGCTTGGCGCGGGCGCGACGTGCGTCTGCCATGGAGACGATGAAGCGGTGAGACACAGAGCGATGGAAGGGAAGCTTCGGCGCACCCCTACCTGGTGCGCCAAATGTTGGATCATGGGTTCCGGCAAAACCCTTAAGGTTCGAACACTGGGGTGCGCGCGAAGATTTCCCCCCTACCGATCCACGTCCTAACTCAGCTGAGATCTTGCAAACTAACTCGACGAACTCGCAACACAGAGGACACAAGATTTATACTGGTTTGGGCCACCGTTGTGCTGTAAACCCTACTCCAGTGTGGTGGTGGTGGATTGCCTCTGGTGCTGATGATGAACAGTACAAGGGGAAGAACAGCCTCCTGAGGTTGAGGTGTTCTTGTGCTTGGTGAACTTGTGTGTGTGAGGATCCGGTCCCAGATGATCTCTCTCTCTACGGTGGTGGCTAGTCCTATTTATAGAGGCCCTGGTCCTCTCCCCAAATATTGAGCAGGAAGGGAGCCAACAACGGCCAATTTGAAAGGGACAGCTAGTACAGCTTATCCTGACAAAAGTAGTCTTCGCCTGCCAAAAGCTCTGGGAGTGACGCTGCCTTGGGCTCCATGGTGACCTTCGTCTTGCCGTCCTTCTGGTCTTGGTCTCGTTGCACCAATATGGGAACATTTCCTTGATGCCTCAGTACTCTGCGCCTGCGCTTTCCCCCTTAGCACCAAAGAGGAAACAAGGACGTTGCGCGCGCTAGCGCCGGCCTGGCGCCCGCCTAGTCTCGATTGTCATGGCTCACATCACGAGAACCTCGTGAGGTTTGCCTGGTCTTGAACTCCCCGCCCCTCATGAGCCAGCATGGCATGGCCACTCCTGAGGAGGTCTTGCGTTGTTCGCCTCGCGAGTCTTCGCCCCTCATGAGGGTCTTGAATGCATTGTTAATGAAGATGGGCCGTACAGGCCTGCTAGCAAAGCCACACCGTGGGCTGCAGGCAGGCAAGTCTGGGGACCCCTGTTCCTAGAACGCCGACAATTATGAATCGTCTGTTTCACATAATTAGATGCATGATTGACAAAACTATGTTAACACTAGAAATTTTTTGAAAGCAATAAGAGGCAACGGATATCGTCCCATCACCAAAGGTGGTACATTCCTTATCGAAACCATCATGCTTGTTGTGAGAAGCTCTGGTTTGTGAGAAGCTTATACCTGAACCTGCCCCAAATGGGACAAAATTTTCACCACGGCATGTTGATGCCACTCCATGATAGCATGCCAAGTTTCATGAATTTCAGACGAGTTTTGGATTTACTAGAATTTAAAAACCAGGTATCTCAACGTTTTGCCGGCAATCAACAGTGCCCTGGTGTTTGAATTTCATTCCCATCTCTTGCATGGGACCTAGAAATTCACCCAAGGACACACATGTGATTTTTCAACCAACTTTGGTGCATTGAAGCATGTGCTTGTAGTTCAAATTTGAATTATGCACATAAAATGCCTAGAAAACGCAGTTAATGTATAAAAATGCCAAACGAACCCCAAAAAATTCCAAGATTGAACACAACACTCCTGTTGTTCTATGTTGACACTAGAATTTTTTTGAAAGCAATAAGAGGCAACGAATATCGCCCTGTCCCCAAAGGTGGTGCGTTCCCTATCGAAACCATCATGCTTGGTATGAGAAGCTCTGGTTTGTGAGAAGCTTTATACCCGAACCTGCCCCAAATGGGACAAAATTTTCACCACGACATGTTGATGCCGCTCCATGATAGCATGCCAAGTTTCATGAATTTCATACAAGTTTTGGATTTACTAGAATTTAAAAACCAGGCATCTCAACATTTTGCCAGCAATCAACAGTGCCCTGGTGTTTGAATTTCATTCCCTTCTCTTGCATGGGACCTAGAAATTCACCCAAGGACACACATTTGATTTTTCAACCAACTTTGGTGCATTGGAGCATGTGCTTGTAGTTCAAATTTGAATTATGCACATAAATGCCTAGAAAACCTAGTTAATGTATAATAAAGGCCAAACGAACTCCGAAAATTCCAAGATTGAACACAACACTCATGTTGTTCTATGTTGACACTAGAAATTTTTTGAAAGCAATAAGAGGCAAAGGTGGTACGTTCCCTATGAAACCATCATGCTTGCTGTGAGAAGCTCTGGTTTGTGACAAGCTTATACCGAACCTGCCCCAAATGGGACAAAATTTTCACCACGGCATGTTGATGCCGCTCCATGATAGCATGCCAAGTTTCATGAATTTCAGACGAGTTTTAGATTTAATAGAATTTAAAAACTAGGCATCTCAATGTTTTGCCGGCAATCAACAGTGCCATGGTGTTTTAATTTCATCCCCATCTATTGCATGGGACCTACAAATTCACCCAAGGACACACATGTGATTTTTCAACCAACTTTGGTGCATTGGAGCATGTGCTTGTAGTTCAAATTTGAATTATGCGCATAAAATGCCTTGAAAACCCAGTTAATGTATAAAAAAGGCTAAACGAACCCCAAAAAATTCATTCCCGTTTCTTCCATGGGATCTAAGAATGCACTGAAGGACACATATTTGGTTTTTCAACAAATTTGTATGCACCGGAGCATGTGCATGTAGTTTAATTTTGAATTGTGCACCTGAAATGGCTATAAAATCAGTTTAATGTATGAAATGTCCGAACGAACCCTGAATAATTCCAATTCTTTTATGACACACATACAGTTGCATGTTCACTGCATATAAAAGGTCTAGCAATTCAAACACCGTCCATTGCCGCCGTGACCCCATTTTGTAATTCAAATCAAGTATTTCCCACATAGTTTATTCTCACCAGCCGTGTGAGATGTAGTACAAAATATCTTGGAGCACCGTCGGTGTATAGTACGCCTATGGCCTACGCGAAAAGGTGCGTCGGCTACAGTCCACAACCGGCGTGTCAAGCACACTAGCTCGCTCCCCCAAAACTCCTGCCTCTGCATCCCTTGCAATCTCGAAAATATCTACCGTGTGGAAGGTCTTAATGTTTGATAGCACACAATTAGTATGTGCGGACCGTGTGTGATGTCTGTTACTCCCGCTCTGCTTCAGTCCCTTGATTCAAATTTTTAGTAGCCCCGGCATTTTACTCCCGCCCTGCATCCCTCGCAATCTCAAAACTATCTGCTCTCCCTTGATCCAAATTTTCATTAGCCCTGCCTTGTTACTCCCGCCTAGTAAAATTTTCAGTTGCCGCATTATTTCCTCAAACACAACCTCCGCTCACACAGACACACACACCCCTCGAAACCATTGGTTGGTCGCCGCCATCACCGGCCCCTCCATCCTCAACCTCTGCATGTGTGCCACGGAGCTCGAGTAGCCAATGGCCAAAAAGAGGTTTATCGTGGCCTTTTCGCCCGACGCAGGCGAGGTGGCCACCAAGGTGTCCCCGTCGTCCTCTGCGGGCCTGATCTGTTGTCGCCGGTCCCCCAATCCGCCCACTGCCGTGCCCATACGCCGGTTCGAGGACTTCCCCATCCTCCCCGGGACCCGGCAGCCGACGAAGTCCTACCTCGGGGCCCGGCAGCGGCGGTGGGCGACGTGGGTCCCCAAGATTACAGATCGAGAGACCCACACCCGCCGGTGGCTCGGTAGCTTCCACACGGCCGAGCTCGAGGCCATGGAGTACGACCGCTGGCAGGTCCGCTACCACAACGTGGCGGCTAGGCTCAATTTCCCCTTAGGCACATGTCCGTTCCACCTCGTTTCGCCGGAGCCAGGGGTGGTGAGCTAGGCTATGGCACGAGAGGACCGCGAGGCGTGGGAGCGTCTCGAGGCCGAGGCCGCTGACGAGGCCTACATGCAAGAGCTCCGCCGGCAACACCCAGAGCTCGTGGAGGCGGAGCGGGCGATCTTTGTCAGCGTGGAGGGAGGTGAGGTTATCGCGCTCTTCTCCGATGACGAGGTCGAAGGCGGGGAGGACGGCGGCGCAGAGGGCAGTGAGGTTATCGCGCTCTCCTCTGATGACAAGGTCAAAGGCGGCGGCGCGGAGGGCGTCAAGGTGGGCCCTGAGGACGAGGAGATCGACGTCGACGAGTGGAGGAGTGCCTTCCCCAATGGCCTCGACGATGGTACTGGCCCGGACCCGGCTCGCGGCACACCGTACATGACGAGGAAGGATTGGCTCGACCTCTACTTCGACCGAAAGTAGTTTAGCTTAGTTTAAATTTATGGTTTATTTTTGGTTATGCAAAACTACCTATGTTTATGTTTGAATGCATGCTACTTTCGGTTGAACCTTCTTTGAAATTGATCAAATTAAAGTTTACAACCTTAAGTTTAGGGGATCGACTAGAAAAGGCCAAAAATTGCTGGAGTATATATATCCACTAAGGGTTTTAGCCCTTTAACTTTTTAAGGATCGCCTAGAGATGTCCTTATGACTTGTTTATTTCAGTTCTTCACAATGTGATTCTCTATATGTGCAACTATTTGCTGTGCAGTTCAATTTCATCAATAACAGTTTCAACAATACCACTATGAATTACGATATTTGGTTGCTGTTAAGGATATTGCAGTTAACATGCCTTTTCGGTTTTCAGTTGTTGTTTAGCAACATGCATTGTACTGAATGACTAAATATGCAATCCCAGGCTACATAGCAACAAGGAAGAGTGTTACCTTATTGTTCTGATGATATCTAGATATACATGTAATAAAATCTGATATAATGGAATGGATGGAGTGTTCTACTACATCATTTTTCAATTGTTGTTTAGCTTCTAATATTAACTTGGTGCTTTTAGGTACATATATCATTGCCAAAGATCCACACTTCGACCCTTTTTGGGTATGGGGCAATGAGATATTCATGAACCAACATCAAGTGAGGAAACTGATAAAGATTGTTACTAAAATGGGTCAAAAGATGTCAATCAAACTATTTGTTTACACTTTATGCAAGACAACAGTGAACTGCAGGATGGTAAGTAAGAACCCTGTAGCCTTCTTTTTACTGCCCGTAATGAGTTGTGTTAGATGACAATATCTGAATCTTTTTTCTTTTGAAGCGGATGCTGAAGTAGTTTACTCAAGATTACCTCTCAAACTACATGATTGGCGACCGGCCATCACAAGGGGTTGGACTAGAGTCCTGCATGCCTTCTGCATCCAAGAGAGCATAATAGGGCCATTCCGCTTCACCTTGTTCAGCAACTGGAATGTTTGTCGGATTTCGGGTTCCAGCAAAACCCTTGAGGTTCGAACACTGGGGTGTGCACGAAGATCTCTCCCCCTCTCTAGCTCGCACACACCATGATCTCACGGCCTAGCTCGATGAACCCAAAGAACACGAGACACAAGAGTTTATACTGGTTCGGGCCACCAATGTGGTGTAATACCCTACTCCGGTATGGTGTGGTGGATTGCCTCTTGGGCTGAGGATGAACAGTTACAAGGGAAGAACAGCCTCCTGAGGAGAGGTGCTCTTGTGCTTGGTGAGTGTGGTGGCTTGGTGGAATGGATCCGGTCCAAGATGGGATGAGCCAGATTAGGTCAGATCCTATCAGATGCCTCCCTAAGGTGGTGGCTAGTCCTATATATAGAGGCCCGGGTCCTCTTCCCAAATATTAGATGGGAAGGGATCCCAATGGTCAATTTGGAGGGGGACAACTAGTACAAGCTATCCTGACAAAAGTAGTCTTCGCCTGCCAAAGGCTCTGGTGGTGACACCGTCTTGGGCTCCACGGTGACCTCCGTCCTGCTGTCTTGCTGGTCTTGGTCTTGTTGCACCGATATGGAAACCTTTGCCTGATGCCTCGGGACTCCTCGTCTGCGCTTGCCTCTTTAGCACCAAAGAGGAAACGAGGACACTACGCGCGCTGACGCCCGCCTGGCTCCAGTCGTCATGGCTTGCGTCACAGGAACCTCATGAGGTGTCCCTTGCCTTGATCTCTCCGCCCCTCACGAGCCAGCCTGGTGAGGCCGCCCCCGAGAAGGTCTTGTGTCGTCTGCCTCATGAGGCCTGGCCCCTCGCGAGGGTGTTGAGTGTTTGCTAGTGAAGATGGGTCGTACAGGGCCGCTGGTGCAGCCACGCCGCGGGCCGCAAGTAGGCAAGTCTGGGGACCCCGTTCCCGGAACGCAGACAATGTCTGTCGCTTCTTTCTTTACCATCTGTAATAGTACAAGTATAGAACCCTGGTACATCATTCTTTATTTGGTGCTTCTGTAATTCTTAAACATATGTACCTATGAATCGAATAATGCATTGGTTGTTTGAACATGATGGATATGAATAAAGCTATAGCCTACTTTCAAGTTTAAATTAGGTACAATTTTAAATAGCAGTAATTAAATTAGGGCGAAATTACGTTGTGCAGGTCATTACGGCACACACGGTTAGTAAAACACAAACATTTGCGATATACACCATAATCCGAGACAGTTCATAGAGAGGAAACGTGTGCAAGCATGCACACAGTTGCCGTTTGCAGAGCATGTGTGATGTCTAGAATCATGAACTATTTGTGATGTGCCAGGCATCGTAAATCTCCCGTGCCTAGAATCTTCCTAGAAAACTGTCGTGCCTGGAATCTGCCTAGTTTTTGGCAGAACCACAAAACTCTGACTGCGATGGCAATGCGAGCACAAACGAGTGGCAAGGATGAAGTGTTTGGGATATTCGAGATATCGGAAACGACTATATAGGGACAACTATATGCATCAAGGCTCCCAATCCCCGACGGTTTCTGGGTCATGTGGGAAGGACCCCCCTATCGCCCACACTCACTTGGAGACGGTTCCATATGCCGTCGCGGAAAGGGGTTAAAAACCGTTTGTTTAGGACCGACGCGCACCAGTGACTGCTTCCGCCGTTGAAGCGGTGCACCGACCGAGGGCACCGCCCGCTGCATGCCCGGAATTTCAGACTACTCACAGTGGAGAGTAACTTCAGAGCAAGTACTACAATTAGGTGACATAGGCAGGCTATAAGGATTTAAATATAGTATTTGTGCTTAGGATGGTTGTAATGGGGAGTATCATATACTAGTATCATGCATATGATAGTAGTGTATGATACTATCTCCCTAATGCATAGTATCATATATTAGTATCATGTAGTACTCTATTTATTGCATTGCATGACACATAGTAGCATAGCATTTATTATGATATGGTATCATGATATGATACTCGACCCTCTCTTTCTTCATTTAATTATATGGCACCTCATCAAAATTGCCTAGTTGGCATGCATGATACTAGCTATCATACTACCATTACGACCAGCCTTAGTTGAAGGAGAGAGAAGAGGAGAGAGAAGAGAAGCGGGTTGTAAACTTGTAGCTGGTTGTAGCAGGAGCTCCAACATACTTTGTGAGACAAAAGGTGGGGCCATGGGACTGTTTAGTTCGTGACTAACTTCACCACCACTAAGCTTAGGCAAAGTGTGGCTAACAAAATGACCACCACAAGTGGCAAGATTTGGCAAAAGATTGAGCCACATGTGGACCATGTTTCTAGAAAAGTGTGGCTATGAACCAAACACCTAAGATGTTGTGGCTCGACTAAGGTTAGGCGTGGGAACCTTAGGCTGTAAAAAAACAGGCCCCATGTATTAATAATATAGTATTATACTAAACGAACTAACTATTGTATTAGCAGGCTATTAGGTTGGCTCTATATGGTGTGTCAACTTCATATAGCCGGATATTGGCTATACTATTAACCATGCTCTAAGTGTGGTGTGAGTGGGACTAAAGTTTAGTCCCATACTGCTAGGTGAGCGTGAGTTGCATTGATATGTCTCCATCGTATCTACTTTTCCAAACACTTTTGCCCTTGTTTTGGACTCTAACTTGCATGATTTGAATGGAACTAACCCGGACTGACATTATTTTCAGCAGAATTTCCATGGTGTTATTTTTGTGCAGAAATAAAAGTTCTCGGAATGATCTGAAAATCAACGGAGAATATTTTTGGAATATATAAAAAATACTGGCGAAAGAATCAAGGCTAGGGGCCCACACCCTGTCCACAAGGTTGGGGGCACGCCCCCCTGCCTCGTTGGCCCCCTGGTGCTCCACCGACCTCAACTCCAACTCTATATATTCACGTTCGGGGAGAAAAAAATAGGAGAGAAGGATTCATCACGTTTTACGATATGGAGCCGTAGCCAAGCCCTAATCTTTCTCGGGAGGGCTGATCTGGAGTCCGTTCGGGGCTCCAGAGAGGGCAATCCGTCGCCATCGAAATCATCAACCTTCCTCCATCGCCAATTTCATGATGCTCACCGCCGTGCGTGAGTAATTCCATCGTAGGCTTGCTGGACGGTGATGGGTTGGATGAGATTTATCATGTAATCGAGTTAGTTTTGTTAGGGTTTGATCCCTAGTATCCATTATGTTCTGAGATTGATGTTGCTATGAGTTTGCTATGCTTAATGCTTGTCACTAGGGCCCGAGTGCCATGATTTCAGATCTGAGCCTATTATGTTTTCATGAATATATGTGAGTTCTTGATCCTATCTTCCAAGTCTATAGTCACCTATTATGTGTTATGATCCGTTAACCCCGAAGTGACAATAATCGGGATACTTACCGGTGATGACCGTAGTTTGAGGAGTTCATGTATTCACTAAGTGTTAATGCTTTGTTCTGGTACTCTATTAAAAGGAGGCCTTAATATCCCTTAGTTTCCAATAGGACCCCCCTGCCATGGGAGGGTAGGATAAAAGATGTCATGCAAGTTCTTTTCCATAAGCACGTATGACTATATTCAGGATACATGCCTACATTACATTGATGAACTGGAGCTAGTTCTGTGTCACCCAATGTTATAACCATTGCATGAGGAATTGCATCTGACATAATTATCCAGCACTGATCCAATGCCTACGAGCTTTTCGCATATTGAGCTTTGCTTAGTTACTTTTCCGTTGCCACTCTTATAATCACTACAAAACTTCTATTGTTACTTTTGCCACCGTTACCGTTACTTCCATATTACTTTGCTACTAAATACTTTGTTGCAGATATTACGTCTTTCAGGTGTGGTTGAATTGACAACTCAACTGTTAATGCTTCAGAATATTCTTTGGCTCCCTGCTACCTCTTGAGCACTGCGTTGGTTTTCCCTTGAAGAGGAAAGGGTGGTGCAGTAAAGCAGCGTAAGTATTTCCCTCAGTTTTTGAGAACCAAGGTATCAATCCAGTAGGAGACCACGCGCGAGTCACCTCGTACCTACACAAACAAATAAGAACCTCGCAACCAATGCGATAAAGGGGTTGTCAATCCCTTCATGGCCACTTGCAAGAGTGAGATCTGATAGAGATGATAATAATAAGATAAGTATTTTTGGTATTTTTATGATATAGATTGAAAGTAAATATTGCAAAATAAAATAGATTGGAAACTTGTATGATGGAAAATTGACCCAGGGGCCATAGGTTTCACTAGTGGCTTCTCTCAAGATAGCATAAGTATTACAGTGGGTGAACAAATTACTGTCGAGCAATTGATAGAAAAGCGAATAATTATGAGAATATCTAGGCGTGATCATGTATATAGGCATCACGTCCGTGACAAGTAGACCGACTCCTGCCTGCATCTACTACTATTACTCCACACATCGACCGCCATACAGCATGCATCTAGAGTATTAAGTTCATAAGAACAGAGTAAAGCCTTAAGCAACATGACATGATGTAGACGGATAAACTCATGCAATATGATGTAAACCCCATCTTTTTATCCTCGATGGCAACAATACAATACGTGTCGTTTCCCATTCTGTCACTGGGATCGAGCACCGCAAAATTGAACCCAAAGCTAAGCACTTCTCCCATTGCAAGAAAGATCAATCTAGTAGGACAAACCAAACTCATAATTCGAAGAGACTTGCAAAGATAAACCAGTCATACATAAAAGAATTCAGAGAAGATTCAAATATTGTTCATAGATAATCTAGATCATAAACCCAAAATTCATCGGATCTCGAAAAACACACCGCAAAAGAAGATTACATCAAATAGATCTCCAAGAGAATCGAGGAGAACTTTTTATTGAGATCCAAAGAGAGAGAAGAATCCATATAGCTACTAGCTATGGACCTGAAGGTCTGAGGTAAACTACTCACACATCATCGGAGGGGCCATGGAGTTGATGTAGAGGCCCTCCGTGATCGATGCCCCCTCCGGTGGAGCTCCGAAAAAGGCCCCAAGATGGGATCTCTTGGGTACAAAAGGTTGCGGCAGTGGAAATAGGGTTTGGTGGTCCTCCTGGATGTTTGCGGGGTATATGAATATATATAGGGGGAAGAAGTAGGTCGGTGGAGCAACGAGGGGCCCACGAGGGTGGAAGGCGCACCCAGTGGGGTAGGCGTGCCCCCTGCCTCATGGCCTCCTCGTTGATTGTTTGATGTCCACTCCAAGTCCTCTGGATCACATTTTCTCCAAAAATCATGCTCCCGAAGGTTTCATTCCGTTCGGACTCCGTTTGATAATCCTTTTCTGCGAAACACTGAAATAGGCAAAAAACAACAATTTGGGCTGGGCCTCTGGTTAATAGGTTAGTCCCAAAAATAATATTAAAGTGTAAAATAAAGCCCGTTATCATCCAAAACAGATAATATAATAGCATGAAACAATCAAAAAGTATAGATATGTTGGAGACGTATCAAGCATCCCCAAGCTTAATTCCTTCTCGTCCTCGAGTAGGTAAATGATAAAAATAGAATTCTTGATGTGGAATGCTTCCTAACATATTTCTCAATGTAATTTTCTTTATTGTGGCATGAATGTTCAGATCCAAAAGATTCAAGATAAAATTTTAATATTGACATAAAAATAATAATAGTTCAAGCACACTAACTAAGAACTCATGTCTTCTCAAAATAACATGGCCAAAGAAAGTTCATCCCTACAAAATCATATAGTTTGGTCATGCTCCATTTTCATCACACAAGAATGCTCTCATCATGCACAACCCCGATGACAAGCAAAGCAATTGTTTCATACTTTAGTAATCTCAAACTTTTTTCAACTTTCACGCAATACATGAGTGTGAGCCATGGATATAGCACTATGGGTGGAATAGAATATAATGAAGGGGGTTATGTGGAGAAGACAAAAAAGGAGAAAGTCTCACATCGACGCGGCTAATCAATGGGCTAGGGAGATGCCCATCAATTGATGTAAATGCAAGGAGTAGGAATTGCCATGCAACGGATGCACTAGATCTGTAAGTGTATGAAAGCTCAACAAAAGAAACTAAGTGGGTGCGCATCCAACTTTCTTGCTCACGAAGACCTAGGGCACTTGAGGAGGCCCATTGTTGGAATATACAAGCCAAGTTCTATAATGAAAAATTCCCACTAGTATATGAAAATGACAAAACAAGAGACTCTCTATCATAAAGATCATGGTGCTACTTTGAAGCACAAGTGTGGAAAAAGGATAGTAGAATTGCCCCCTTTTTTGGGTCTTTTTTTAGTTGGCCTTTTTCTATGGGACAATGCTCTATTACTGATGATCATCACACTTCTATTTATTTACAACTCAATGATTACAACTCAATACTAGAACAAGATATGACTATATGAATGCCTCCGGCGGTGTACCAGGATGTGCAATGAGTCCTGAGTGACATGTATGAAAGAATTATGAATGGTGGCTTTGCCACAAATACGATGTCAACTACATGATCATGCAAGGCAATATGACAATGATGATGCGTGTCATAATAAATGGAACGGTGGAAAGTTGCATGGCAATATATCTCGGAATGGCTATGGAAATGCCATAATAGGTAGGTATGGTGGCTGTTTTGAGGAAGATATAAGGAGGTTTATGTGTGATAGAGCGTATCGTATTGCGGTGTTTGGATGCACCGGCGAAATTTGCACCAACTCTCAAGGTGAGAAAGGGCAATGCACGGTACCGAAGAGGCTAGCAATGGTGGAAGGGTGAGAGTGCGTATAATCCATGGACTCAACATTAGTCATAAAGAACTCACATACTTATTGCAAAAATCTACAAGTCATCAAAAACCAAGTATTACGCGCATGCTCCTAGGGGATAGATTGGTAGGAAAAGACAATCTCTCGTCCCCGACCGCCACACATAAGGAAGACAATCAAATAACACCTCATGTTTAGCCTTTTTGGTGTCCTTGGATTTTACCTTGGGGTGCCTTGGGCATCCCCAAGATTAGGCTCTTTCCACTCCTTGTTCCATAATCCATCAAATCCTTACCCAAAACTTGAAAACTTCACAACACAAAAATTAAAAGAAAATCTTCGTGAGCTCCGTTAGTAAAACAAAACAAACCACCACTTCAAGGTACTGTAAAGAACTCATTCTTTATTTATATTGGTGTTAAACCTACTGTATTCCAACTTTTCTATGTTTCATAAACTCTATTACTATCCATAGATTCATCAAAATAAGTAAACAACACACGAAAAACAGAATCTGTCAAAAACAGAACAGTTTGTAGTAATCTGCAGCTAACGCAAACTTCTGGAACCCCAAAAATTCAAAAATTAATTTCTGGAAGTAAGGAATTTATCTATTAATCATATGAAAAAATAATTAACTAAATAGCTCTCCCCAGTAAAAAATGGCAGCAATTCTCACGAGCGCTAAAGTTTCTGTTTTTTACAGCAAGATCAAAAAGACTTTCCCCAAGTCTTTCCAACGGTTCTACTTGGCACAAACACTAATTAAACACAAAAAACACAACCAAAACAGAGGCTAGATAAATTATTTATTACTAAACAGGAGCAAAAAGCAAGGAATAAAAACAAAATTGGGTTGCCTCCCAACAAGCGCTATCGTTTAACGCCCTTAGCTAGGCATAAAAGCAAGGATAGATCTAGGTATTGTCATCTTTGGTATGAAATACATATGTGGCTCTCATAATAGATTCATAAGGTAATTTAATTTTCTTTCTAGGAAAGTGTTCCATGCCCTTCCTTAATGGAAATTGTAATCTAATATTCCCTTCCTTCATATCAATAATTGTACCAATCGTTCTAAGGAAAGGTCTACCAAGAATAATTGGACATGAAGGATTGCAATCTATATCGAGAACAATTAAATCTACGGGCACATAGTTCCTATTTGCAACAATAAGAACATCATTAATTCTTCCCATAGGTTTCTTAATGGTATAATCCGCAAGATGCAAGTTTAGAGAACAATCATCAAATTCACAGAAACCTAGCAAATCACACAAAGTTTTTGGAATCGTGGAAACACTTGCACCCAAATCACACAAAGCATAGACTCCATGATCTTTAATTTTAATTTTTTTGTAGCGACCCGGCCTCGGATGGTCAAGTCTCTGTGCTTCAGTGTCATCCATGGATCGGTAATGCTGACACACACAGTACTCGAAGGATTTATAACAGAGTAGCAATCACACACTATTACATCGAATGTCTCCAAAGAGAACTTATTACAATAATATGGCTTAAGGCCATCTAATGCGATAACAGCGGAAGGCTTAGAAGATAAGGTGAGTCCATCAACTCCAACGGCATAGCTGAGCTGCACGGCAACGACCTAACGAACCTTACTCCTCGTCTGAGAAGTCTGCAACATAATACGTTGCAGCCCGAAAACGGGTCAGCACATGGAATATGTTGGCAATATAACACAGTAAAGCAGAAACAGAATAATGCTATCACTGCATGCATATATGGCTGGTGGAAAGCTCTATGGTTACAGTTTTTTTGCGAAAAGCCAATTTTTCCCTACAACAAAGGAATAGATTTTTATTTAACTATCATGGTGGTTGAAACATCATTGAGAAGGTACCCCCAACTCAATCCCAATTAAAGTGATTAACAACCCAATAGTATTAATTAAACATGGTGAGATACATGTGATAACCCAAATACTAGATACTCAAGAATTGTCCATAACCGGGGACACGGCTAACCATGATTAGATTGTACACTCTGAAGAGGTTTGCGCACTTTTCCCCACAAGACTCGATCACCTCCGTTGGATTTCTTGCACTACATGGTGTTTGAGAAACGGATGACCGAGACACAGTCTTTCAGAAACGTTAACTCTGTACTCCGGGTAGACCATACCAAACCTACAAAACCCACTACCTGCTGATCTACCTCTTCAAGAGCTTCACGTAACTTACTTAACTATGCTAGAGCCCATAATATCTTGTGGCTGCACACGGAAGTTTCTAGCATGAATCATCTCAGTTCCCTTTGATCCTGGGTGGCGGTGCATAGGAAGATCACACGGGTACCCCGGGATTTCCAAAAAAATACAGACAACACTGGGTTCCCCAGGTGCCTCAATCCACCCAGTTGTTTGATTAAGTTGCCACCTTAAGTTGAACCATTAATTAACAATCTCACATCTGTCATGAATTTCACTCAAACCCAAACCACGTCTACGAGCATAGCATAGTGATATAAGCAATGCGTAGAAGTAACTCCCAAGGGTTTGAATATGACAGGGCAATAGGTTCTACCTCAGCAACTACTTCCCAAACCACAAGTTAACGACATCCTAATCACGCAATGTTTGAGGATTGGAACTAATGCATAAAAACTGGGTAATAATGGGATATGATCAAAGTGTTACTTGCCTTGCTGACGATCCGCGAATCCTAGAGACTCGTAGTAACACGCTTCGCACTCCGGGAATTCTATCGCAAGCAAACAATAACATACATAAGTAACAAGCAACGATGCACAATCAAAACTCAAATAAGAGAGGTTGACCAGAAAGTTCAACTTAAGAACTCCGGTGCGCAAAAAGAATCAAATCAAACGAAGCAACGAAAGTCAAACGGCGAAAGAAAACCACTTCGTTTACTAATCTGAAACTAGGTCAAATTTTATAGTAACAAAATTTGTTTGAGTTGATTAACCAGAAAGAGGGTTTCGAGACGAAACTCCAGGCGCTTGAATCGCCTGATTCCAATAAACGAGCGAAAAGATAAACAGAAATTAAGATTTGATCAGAAATCGCGATTAGAAAGAATCGCGGAATAAATCCGAGAAAAGAAAAACGACGAACAGATTAACGAACGAACGTTCATTATCCGGATCTAAACGAAGAACGCTTTCGTTAAAACGAACGAACGAGCGAACACTTGCTAAATAAATAAATTGAAGAAAAACCGATCTAGGGTTTTGAAAAAAAATAAAACCAAACGGTTTTTTTTTGAAAAACTGGCGGTTGGAACCGGCGGCTACCTCCGGTGAGGGGCTCCGGCGAGGGCTTGGGCTTGGCGGCGGCTCACGGGGTGGCGGGGTGCGGCGGCGGCGCGGGGTGCGGCGGTGGGGCGGGCGGCGGCTGCGCGCTGCAGCGGCGGCGGCGGGAGGCGCGGCGCGGCTCGGGGCGGGGTGCGGCGGCGGTGGTGGTGTGGTGGTGGGGCCGGGGACGGCACGTATATATAGGAGGGGCGGCGTCTTGGAGTAGGGGGCAAGGCGCGGCGGCGGAGGCGGAGTCCGGCTCGGACTCTGTCCGAGTCGGCAACGGCGCGGCGCGCAGGAGGCGGCGGCGGCGGCCTGGCGCGGCTGGGCCTTAGGCCCAGTCGGCGCAGGAACACTTTTTTTTATAATTCCGCCGACAGAAGAAAAATCCTAGAAAAATAAATAAAAATCTAAAAATGCCAAAACAAAGTTTCACCGTCCAAATACAATATTTAGGACGAGTTGAACATTTTCTTGGCCCTAAAATTCAATTTTTGGAAACGTGCAATTTTTCTAATGCAAATAGAATCCGAATAAAACCAAATAAAATCCAATAAATGATTTTAATATTTTTCCTCCAATATTTCAATTATTTTGGAGAAGTCCTATTATCTCCACTCATTTGATTTAATATGAAATATTTTTCGGAGAGAAAAATTATTAAAATCAAAATCCTCGTTTCATTATTTGATAAAAGTCAAATATGAGAACCGGAAAATCCCCAACTCTCTCCGTGGGTCCTTGAGTTGCTTAGGATTTCGAGGATTGCGGAACGGAAATGCACTAAATCATGATATGCATGGATGATCTATGTATAACATTCCAAATTGAAAATGTGGGATGTTACAAACCTACCCCCCTTAAGATGAATCTCGCCCTCGAGATTCGGGTTGGCTAGAAAATAGGTATGGGTGGTCCTTGCGGAGATCATCCTCTCATTCCCAGGTGGGTTCATCCTCGGTATGGTGGCTCCACTGAACTTTGCAAAACTTGATAACCTTACTGCGGGTGACTCTGCTGGCAAACTCAAGAATCGTAACTGGGTTCTCCTCGTAAGTCAAATCACTATCCAACTGAATCACCTCTAAGGGTACTGTATCTCTTAATGGTATATCAGCCATCTCGGCATGACACTTCTTTAGCTGTGAAACGTGGAACACATCGTGGACTCCTGACAATCCCTCAGGTAACTCCAACTTGTAGGAAACATCTCTCATCCATTCCAAAATGCGATTCGGTCCTACAAATCTCGGGGCTAACTTTCCCTTAACTCCAAAACGTTTCACTCCTCGCAAGGGCGATACTCGCAGATATGCTCTAGCTCCAATTTCGTAGGTTACCTCCTTGCGTTTTGAGTCTGCATAACTCTTCTGCCTGGACTGATCAATCTTCAGTCGGTCTTGGATCAGTTTTACCTTCTCCTCAGATTCTTTAATCAAGTCTGGTCCAAACAACTGTCGGTCTCCTACCTCATCCCACATCAACGGTGTTCTGCACATGCGTCCATACAGGGCATCAAATGGTGCCATCTTCAAACTGTCTTGGTAGCTATTGTTGTATGAGAACTCTGCATACAGAAAATTGTCATCCCAACTAGATCCATAATCTAGCGCACAGGCTCTCAACATGTCCTCCAAAATTTGATTTACTCTCTCAGTCTGTCCATCTGTCTGCGGGTGAAACGTTGTACTGAACTCCAATCTTGTTCCCAAAGTCTGGTGTAACTGATGCCAAAACTTTGAAGTAAACTGTGTTCCTCGATCCGATACGATGGTCCTTGGAACTCCATGTAGGCATACGATCCTAGACATATAGATCTTGGCCAACTTTGCACTTGTATAGGTGGTTTTCACTGGGATGAAGTGAGCTACTTTGGTCAAACGATCAACTACTACCCATATGGAATCATATCCTGCTATAGTCCTGGGTAATCCGGTGATAAAGTCCATGCCAAGTTTATCCCACTTCCATTCAGGTATCGGCATAGGCTGTAACAGTCCTGCTGGCTTCTGATGTTCTGCCTTAACTCTCTGACATACATCACATACGGCTACATACTCAGCAATATCCTTCTTCATACCAGTCCACCAGAAACGTTCCTTCAAGTCCAAATACATCTTGGTGTTTCCGGGGTGTATCGAGTATGGTGAGTCATGCGCCTCTTGAAGTATTAACTTTCTGATCTCCTGGTTGTTGGGCACATAAAATCGGTCCTCAAACCATAGGGTATCGTGCTCATCCTCACGAAAACCTTTGGCCTTTCCTTTGCCCATCTTCTCCTTTATCTCGGCAATCTCTTTATCATCTTTCTGAGCTTCCCGAATCTTTTCCAGCAATGTCGACTGAACCTCCATTGTGGCAATGAACCTTCTAGGTACAATCTCTAATCGAAGTTCCATGATGTCCTTTGCTAATTCCTTCGGCAGTCCTTTACTTTCAAGGATATTAGCATAACTCTTCCGGCTCAATGCGTCTGCTACGACATTGGCCTTTCCTGGATGATAGTGTAGCTTCATGTCATAATCCTTTATAAGCTCCAACCATCTCCTCTGCCTAAGGTTCAACTCCTTCTGGGTGAAGATGTACTTCAAACTCTTGTGATCCGTGTACACATCACAACGGTTTCCAATAAGGTAATGTCTCCAAGTCTTCAACGCATGCACTATGACTGCTAGCTCCAAATCATGCGTAGCATAATTCAACTCATGAGGTTTTAGTTGTCGTGAGGCATACGAAACAACTCTTCCTTCCTGCATAAGCACACATCCAAGTCCTAAGCGAGAGGCGTCGCAATACACTTGGAATTCCTTATGTATATCTGACAGTACTAGCACTGGGCTGTAGTCAAACGTTTCTTCAACTCCTGGAAACTTGCTTCACAATCTTCTGTCCATTTAAACTTGGTATCCTTCTTCAATAGTTCAGTCATTGGTTTTGCAATCTTGGAAAAATTCTCAATGAATCTCCGGTAGTATCCTGTGAGTCCAAGAAAACTGCGGATCTCGCTAACTGAGGTGGGTGCCAACCATTCAGTGACTGACTGAACCTTGCTGGGGTCTACTGTTATACCTTCTCCTGATATAACATGTCCAAGGAATCCAACTTCCTTCAGCCAAAACTCGCATTTGCTAAACTTAGCATACAACTGGTGTTCCCTGAGCTTCTCGAGAACTAAACGCAAATGCTCTTTGTGCTCATCCTCATTCTTCGAGTATACCATGATATCATCAATAAACACCACAACAAACTTGTCCAAATACTCCATGAACACCTTGTTCATCATGCTCATGAAATAGGCAGGGGCGTTAGTCAGTCCAAACGACATGATCGTGTACTCGTATAATCCATATCGCGTTGTGAACGCCATCATTGGTATGTCCTTCTCTCGTATCTTCAACTGATGATACCCTGATCGTAAATCGATCTTTGAGAACACTTTAGCTCCTTGCAACTGATCAAACAGATCGTTGATCATCGGCAGTGGGTACTTGTTCTTTATCGTCACTTCATTCAAGGCTCGATAATCAACAACCATCCTTAGGGATTTATCTTTCTTCTCAACCAAAAGTACTGTGGCTCCCCAAGGTGATGAACTCCTTCGGATGTATCCTTTCTCCAATAACTCCTTGATCTGTTTCTTAATTTCCTCCAGATCATTCGCGGGCATCCGATAGGGTCTCTTGGATATTGGTCCTGTTCCTGGTAACAGCTCTATCAAAAACTCAATATCTCTGTCTGGTGGCATGCCTGGTAACTCCTCTGGGAAAACATCCGGGTAATCCTTTACTACTGACACTTCCTCCTGAACAACTCCCGTAAGGGCATTCACTTGGCTCCTTTTAGGCACATGTCTAGACACGTACTTTATCCTTTTTCCCTCCGGGGTGGTGAGATAAATCGACTTACTCACACAGTCAATGCTTCCTCCATAATTTGACATCCAGTCCATACCCATTATCACATCCAATCCTTGCGACTCCAAGATAATTAGGTCGGACGGAAACACATGTGTGCCAATGGTTAAGGGTATCTGGTCACACCATCGGCTAGCCATACATTTTGCTCCGGGTGAACTCACTAAAAGAGGGGTCCTAAGGGTTTGGGTTGGTAGTTTAAACTTATCCACGAATCCCCTTGATATGTATGAATGCGATGCACCAATATCGAAAAGAACAAGAGTGGTAAATGACTTAACTAAAAACTTACCTATTACCGCGTCCGGCTGCTCTTCAACCTCCTCCACGTTAACGTGGTTCACTTGTCCATTGTTGAATGGATTGGGCTTCTTCCCAGCGCTTCCATTTTCGTTTCCATTCCTTCCCTCGGGGCAATCATTGGCATAGTGCCCTGTCTTCCCGCACTTAAAACAGGTAACCTGACTTAAGTCTCTTTTGGCGGGGGTGGACGGGTTGGAGCGGTTCTGATTGTTGTTAGCTCCGTTCCCATTCCCATTCTTAGCACCACTGTGGTTATGTGATCCTCCTCCAGTGTTGTTGTGACCTCCATGGTTATGAACCAGTCCTCTCGAGTTTGGGGTTAGGCGAGGCTTCTGCTGAGCTCCTAAGTTATACTTCCCTTGTCCATACTTTCTCTTGCGGCTCTCAATCTGCTGTTGTTTCCCTTCAATCATAAGAGCCTTATCTACCAACTCCTGGTAGTTGTTGAAGGTTGCTACCATCAACTGCATGCTCATCTCATCATTCAGCCCTTGCATAAACTTCTCCTGCTTCGCGGCATCTGTGGCCACATCATCAGGGGCGTAGCGAGATAACTTGCTAAACGCATCCACGTACTGAGCCACAGTACGGTTCCCCTGGCGTAAGTTGCGGAACTCCCGCTTCTTCATTTGCATAGATCCAGTGGAGACATGAGCTGTGCGGAAAGCTTGCTGAAACTGGTCCCAAGTGACATTGGCTATAGGAAAAGTGGCTGTGTAATTCTCCCACCATGAGGCTGCTGGTCCATCCGATTGATGTGCGGCAAAGCACACCTTCTCAGCATTTGTGCAACCTGCAGTGTTCAACTCCCTCCCAATTCGGCGTAGCCAATCATCAGCAACTATAGGCTCGGTGCTACTGGAAAACACCGGCAGCTGTAACCTTAGAAAACAGGCTAGGTTCTCCATTGGCGGTGGGTTGTTGTTGTTGTTGCCCTGGTTCTGAACTAGTAATTGCATCAAGGTATTCTGCTGCTGGATCAACTGGGTGAGCTCCGGCGGAAAGGCAAAACCGGTGTCACGTCTCGGAGGCATCTGATGGGTTTAGATGGAAGAGATTAGAATAGAAAAGGGGTCTAATGAGAAAGCACTACCCATGTGCACATGAGACAAACATAATCATTTCACTCAATCAATCAAGCAAGGGCATACAAACGGTCTAGAACTATCACAAAAGTGCTCACTACTACTATATACATGGGGGAAATACTACTAATAGTTGGTGGTCATCTAGAAATTTTTATCGGTGGAAGACTCCATGATGTCTGCTCCAGCTTCGTCTTCAAAGTCATCATCACTACGGTCGGAGTCGGTGTCGTCGATGATGATGTAGTCCTCAGGGCGTATTTCCTTGGGTTCTTCTTCTTCTTCTATTGGTGCTGGTCCTCCCATGAATACTTCGATCTTCTTGACTAAGTCGCCATTCTTCTCCAGTAGTGTCTTGATTTCCTCCTCATATCCATCGCGGGTAAACTTGAGTTCTTCCTCCAGCTCAATGATCCTAGTCTTTGCCTTCTTCAAGTCCATCATGTCCACACACATCTGGTTCTCCTGACGTCGAATGTGCTGGTTTAACTCCTGGATGAAAGCTGCAATGGATCTATCCTTCTTAGTGCTGATTACTTCCCATTGTTCGTCTCAGCGCCCACATATTTGTTAAATAGTGTCCTTAAGCTCCCTGTTGTAAACTTCTCCAATGCGTCCCATGGTGATGTGAGCTGCCATACTCTTTCCTAAACTCCAGGTTGGTGCGTCGAAGGAAAATTTTATGGGTTTAGAAGTTGGCGAGAACGTCCTTCCTAGAACTTGTACTTGAATCATCCAGCACTCCTCTTCAGGTAAAGCGGCATTGTACGTCCCGGTGAAGCTTGGTATTCCAATGTTCAAGTACCTAGTGACTTCCTTCAAGTGGCATCCAAAAGGTGTGTCTTCATCCGGTTGTAAAAACTTGTTCTTCATCTCCGTCATCCTAAAGAGTAGAAAATGGAGAGGAGTCAGAAATGAGAAGAGAAGTGTGACCTAGGGTTTATCTTAGTGGTCGTGTCCTACACTCAGCGTGTGCTCTGATACCATCTTGTAGCGACCCGACCTCAGATGGTCAAGGTTCTGTGCTTCACTGTCATCCCTGGATCGGTAATGCTGACACACACAGTACTCGAAGGATTTATAACAGAGTAGCAATCACACACTATTACATCGAATGTCTCCAAAGAGAACTTATTACAATAATATGGCTTAAGGCCATCTAATGCGATAACAGCGGAAGGCTTAGAAGATAAGGTGAGTCCATCAACTCCAACGGCATAGCTGAGCTGCACGGCAACGACCTAACGAACCTTACTCCTCGTCTGAAAAGTCTGCAACATAATACGTTGCAGCCCGAAAACGGGTCATCACATGGAATATGCTGGCAATATAACACAGTAAAGCAGAAACAGAATAATGCTATCACTGCATGCATATATGGCTGGTGGAAAGCTCTATGGTTACAGTTTTTTTTGCGAAAAGCCAATTTTTCCCTACAACAAAGGAATAGATTTTTATTTAACTATCATGGTGGTTGAAACATCATTGAGAAGGTACCCCCAACTCAATCCCAATTAAAGTGATTAACAACCCAACAGTATTAATTAAACATGGTGAGATACATGTGATAACCCAAATACTAGATACTCAAGAATTGTCCATAACCGGGGACACGGCTAACCATGATTAGATTGTACACTCTGAAGAGGTTTGCGCACTTTTCCCCACAAGACTCGATCACCTCCGTTGGATTTCTCGCACTACATGGTGTTTGAGAAACGGATGACCGAGACACAGTCTTTTAGAAACGTTAACTCTCTACTCCGGGTAGACCGTACCAAACCTACAAAACCCACTACCTGCTGATCTACCTCTTCAAGAGCTTCACGTAACTTACTCAACTATGCTAGAGCCCATAATATCTTGTGGCTGAACACGGAAGTTTCTAGCATGAATCATCTCAGTTCCCTTTGAGCCTGGGTGGCGGTCCATAGGAAGATCACACGGGTACCCCGGGATTTCCAAAAAAATACAGACAACACTGGGTTCCCCAGGTGCCTCAATCCACCCAGCTTTTTGATTAAGTTGCCACCTTAAGTTGAACCATTAATTAACAATCTCACATCTGTCATGAATTTCACTCAAACCAAAACCACGTCTACGAGCATAGCATGGCGATATAAGCAATACCTAGAAGTAACTCCCAAGGGTTTGAATATGACAGGGCAATAGGTTCTACCTCAGCAACTACTTCCCAACCCACAAGTTAATGACATCCTAATCATGCAATGTTTGAGGATTGGAACTAATGCATAAAAACTTGGTAATAATGGGATATGATCAAAGTGTTACTTGCCTTGCTGAGGATCCGCGAATCCTAGAGACTTGTAGTAACACGCTTCGCACTCCGGGAATTCTATCGCAAGCAAACAATAACATACATAAGTAACAAGCAACGATGCACAAGCAAAACTCAAATAAGAGAGGTTGACCAAAAAGTTCAACTTAAGAACTCCGGTGCACAAAAAGAATCAAATCAAACGAAGCAATGAAAGTCAAACGACGAAAGAAAACCACTTTGTTTACTAATCTGAAACTAGGTCAAATTTTATATTAACAAAACTTGTTTGAGTTGATTAACCGGAAAGAGGGTTTCGAGACGAAACTCCAGGCGCTTGAATCACCTGATTCTGATAAACGAGCGAAAATATAAACAGAAATTAAGATCGGATCAGAAATCGTGATCAGAAAAATCGTGGAATAAATCTGAGAAAATAAAAACGATGAACAGATTAACGAACGAACGTTCGTTATCCGGATCTAAACGAAGAACGTGTTCGTTAAAACGAACGAACAAGCGAACACTCGCTAAATAAATAAACCGGAGAAAAACCGATCTAGGGTTTTGAAAAAAATATAACCGAACGGTTTTTTTTTTAAAAACCGGCGGTTGGAACCGGCGGCTACCTCCGGCGAGGGCTTGGGCGGCGGGGTGCGGCGGCGGAGGCGGAGTCCGGCTCGGACTCTGTCCGAGTCGGCGGCGGCGCGGCGCGCGCGCAGGAGGTGGCGGCGGCCTGGCGCGGCTGTGCCTTAGGCCCAGTCGGCGCGGGAACCCCTTTTTTATAATTCCGCCGACAGAAGAAAAATCCTAGAAAAATAACTTTTATCAACTTTTGCATTAAGATCTAAAAACTCCGAATTTTTGGGACGCCTCCTAACTAAAGTTGACTCATCTCCAGTCCCATCATTATCAAGATTCATATTGCAAAACAAAGATTTAATAGGGGACACATCAATTACTTTTAGATCTTCATCTTTATTGTCATGAAAACTATCCGGTTTAGCGACCATCTTATGAACTAAGGTGGTCTGCTTATCTGAGATTGTAGCAATTAATTTTTCCAGATGAGCAAGCTGAGATTTTAAACCATAAAATTCCATAGACATATCATTGAGCTCTTTGTTCATGAAACCGATAAAACTTTTTTGTTCTTTAAGCTCGTTTCCAAAGAAATTATTATGCTCAAAGTGCAAGGACATAAAACTTCTAACGTTCTTTTCGATTTCTTCCAACCTTCTAAGGTGAGGGTCAAATCCTTTTGGTAAAGCCATAAGGGCAACAAGAAACAAGAGGCAAGCGAAAAAGAGGCGAACGGAAAAAGAGGGCGAATAAAACGGCAAGGGTGAAGTGGGGGAGACGAAAACGAGAGGCAAATGGCAAATAATGTAATGCGAAGGATAAGAATGGTGATGGGTACTTGGTATCTCTTGACTTGGTGTAGATCTCCCCGGCAACGGCGCCAGAAATCCTTCTTGCTACCTCTTGAGCACTGCGTTGGTTTTCCCTTGAAGAGGAAAGGGTGGTGCAGTAAAGCAGTGTAAGTATTTCGCTCGGTTTTTGAGAACCAAGGTATCAATCCAGTAGGAGACCACGCGCGAGTCACCTCGTACCTACACAAACAAATAAGAACCTCGCAACCAACGCGATAAAGGGGTTGTCAATCCCTTCACGGCCACTTGCAAGAGTGAGATCTCATAGAGATGATAATAATAAGATAAGTATTTTTGGTATTTTTATGATGCAGATTGAAAGTAAAGATTGCAAAATAAAATAGATTAGAAACTTGTATGATGGAAAATAGACCCGGGGGCCATAGGTTTCACTAGTGGCTTCTGTCAAGATAGCATAAGTATTACGGTGGGTGAACAAATTACTGTCAAGCAATTGATAGAAAAGTGAATAATTATGAGAATATCTAGCCATGATCATGTATATAGGCATCACGTCTGTGACAAGTAGACCGACTCCTGCCTGCATCTACTACTATTACTCCACACATCGACCGCCATCCAGCATGCACCTAGAGTATTAAGTTCATAAGAACAGAGTAACACCTTAAGAAACATGACATGATGTAGACGGATAAACTCATCTTTTTATCCTCGATGGCAACAATACAATACGTGTCGTTTCCCTTTCTGTCACTGGGATCGAGCACCGCAAAATTGAACCCAAAGCTAAGCACTTCTCCCATTGCAAGAAAGATCAATCTAGTAGGCCAAACCAAACTCATAATTCGAAGAGACTTGCAAAGATAAACCAATCATACATAAAAGAATTCAGAGAAGATTCAAATATTGTTCATAGATAATCTAGATCATAAACCCACAATTCATCGGATCTCGACAAACACACCGCAAAAGAAGATTACATCAAATAGATCTCCAAGAGAATCGAGGAGAACTTTGTATTGAGATCCAAAGAGAGAGAAGAAGCCATCTAGCTACTAGCTATGGACCCGTAGGTCTGGGGTAAACAACTCACACATAATCGGAGGGCCATGGAGTTGATGTAGAGGCCCTCCGTGATCGATGCCATGGAGTTTGGACTCCGTTTGATAATCCTTTTCTGCGAAACACTGAAATAGGCAAAAAACAACAATTTGGGATGGGCCTCCGGTTAATAGGTCAGTCCCAAAAATAATATAAAAGTGTAAAATAAAGCCCGTTATCATCCAAAACTGATAATATAATAGCATGTTACAATCAAAAATTATAGATACGTTGGAGACGTATCACTCCCCTTGTGTCGAATCAATAAATTTGGGTTGAATACTCTACCCTCGGAAACTGTTGTGATCCCCTATACTTGTGGGTTATCAAGCAAGGTTGTTAGAATCGCGATTCTGTTATACGTTTCTACGACTTTACGATCCAAACTTACCCATCTGATTCTATGATTTTAGTTCATAGAATCAACGTTTCTACGATCCTGGTCGTGAATATTCTACAATTTACGATTCTACTATCAGAGCTCCGATCCAATTCAAAATCACGATTCTGACAACCTTGTTATCAAGACTATTTTCTGGGGCCGTTGCCGGGGAGCATAGCTCTATTCTTTGAGTCACTTGGGATTTATATCTGCTGATCACTATGAAGAACTTGAAAGATAAAAGAACCAAGATTTTCCCTCAAATATGAGGGGTGGTAAGGAAATGTCATCTTGCTCTACACTTGATTCACTTTCTGTTTTGAGTAAACTTGTGACACCTACACCTGCTATTCATTCTGATATGTCGCATGTTATTGATGATGCCACTTCTGCTTTGCATGATACTTATGATGAAACTACATCTATGCTTGATAATACTGTGCCACTAGGTGAATTTCTTGATGAACAACTTTCTAGGGTTAGAGAGAATGAAATTATTGAAACTGATAATATTGATGAAAGTGATGATGAAGATTCTCCCCTAGATATGAATTGCCTGTTGTGTGTTGTGCCTGAGGGTTATGTTATGGATGAAGAAACTGCTAGAGACTTTTTAGCTTGCAATGATAGATATGATCTTAAGAAATTATTAGCTAAGCTTAACGAAAAATCTTTGAATGCTAGAATGAAATATGACCCTGCTTTTGCTACTTCACCTATCTGTACTTCCGATAAGGATTGTGATTTCTTTGTCGACCCTGAGTTAATTACTTTGGTTGAATCTGATCCTTTTTATGGCTATGAATCTGAAACTGTTGTGGCACATCTTACTAAATTAAATGATATAGCCACCCTGTTCATTAATGATGAGAAAACTCGCTATTAGTTTATCCTTAAGTTGTTTCCATTCTCATTAAAGGGAGATGCTAAAACATGGTTTAATTCTCTTCATCTTGGTTGTGTGCGTAGTCCCCAGGATATGATTTATTACTTCTCTGCTAAATATTTCCCCGCTCATAAGAAACAAGCTGCCTTAAGGGAAATATATAATTTTGTGCAAATTGAAGAAGAGAGTCCCCCACAAGCTTGGGGAGGCTTCTCAAATTACTTAATGCTTTGCCTGATCATCCTCTCAAGAAAAATGAAATACTTGATATCTTTTATAATGGACTAACCGATGCTTCCAGAGACCACCTGGATAGTTGTGTTGGTTGTGTTTTCAGGGAAAGAACTGTTGATCAAGCTGAATTGCTATTGAATAATATGTTTAGTAATGAAAATGATTGGACACTTCCTGAACCAACTCCTAAGCCAACTCCGAAGAAAAGGGGTATTCTCTTTCTCGGTCCTGAAGATATGCAAGAGGCAAAGAAATCTATGAAAGAAAACGGTACTAAAGCTGAAGATGTTAAGAATTTACCACCTATTGAAGAAATACATGGTCTTGATAACCCGACGCAGGTAGTAAAGGTAAATTCTCTCTATAGATTTGATGAAGGTGATATTCCTCGTTATAAGTCTGCTAGCCAATGCTTAGATGAGTTTGTTAATTTTATTGTTAAACAAGAATACTTCAATACTTATGTTAGAGTTAAAGGTGAACTTAAACTTATTAGTAAACATGCTTCTATTGTTACCACTCAAGTAGAACAAGTACTCAAAGCTCAGAATGATTTGCTCAATGAATTAAATAATAAGAAAAATGATAATGATGTTAGAGTTATGACTAGAGGGGGTAAAATGACTCAGGAATCTTTGTATCCTGAGGGCCACCCTAAGAGAATTGAGCAAGATTCTCAGAGAACTAATGTTGATGCGCCTAGTTCTTCTAAGAAGAATAAAAAGAAAAATGATAGGACTTTGCATGCTTCTAGTGAACCTGTTGTTGACACACCCAAGAATCCCAATGATATTTCTATTTCTGATGCTGAAACACAATATGGTAATTAACATGAACCTAGTGATAATATTAATGATGATGTTCATGTTGATGCTCAACCTAGTAATAACAATGATGTAGAGATTGAACCTGCTGTTGATCTTGATAACCCAAAATCAAACAATCAACATTATGATAAGAGAGACTTTGTTGCTAGGAAGCACGGTAAAGAAAGAGAACCATGGGTTCAGAAACCCATGACTTTTCCTCCTAAACCATCCAAGAAAAAGGATGATGAGGATTTTGAGCGCTTTGCTAAAATGATTAGACTTATCTTTTTGCATATGCGTTTGACTGATATGCTTAAAATAAATCCTTATGCTAAGTACATGAAAGATATTGTTACTAATAAAAGAAAGATATCGGAAGCTGAAATTTCCACCATGCTTGCTAATTAAACTTTTGAAGGTGGAATACCAAAGAAACTAGGAGATCCCGGAGTACCAACTATACCATGCTCCATTAAAAGAAACTATGTTAAAACTGCTTTATGTGATCTTGGAGCCGGTGTTAGTGTTGTGCCTCTCTCTTTATATCGTAGACTTGATTTGAATAAGTTGACACCTACTGAAATATCTTTACAAATGGCTGATAAATCAACTGCTATTCCTGTCGGTATTTGTGAGGATGTGCCTGCTGTGGTTGCAAACGTTACTATTTTAACAGACTTTGTTATTCTTGATATTCCCAAGGACGATAGTATGTCTATTATTCTTGGTAGACCCTTTTTGAATACTACCGGGGCTGTTATTGATTGCAACAAAGCAATGTCACTTTTCATGTTAATGGTAATGAGCATACGATACACTTTCCAAGGAAACAACCTCAAGTCCAAAGTATTAATTCTATTGGAAAATTTTCAACGATTACTATTGGAGGTTTTGAATTCCCTCTTCCTACTGTCAAGAAGAAGGATGATATTCTTATTGTTGGGGATGTGCATATCCCCGTTGAGGTAACCTAGTGTTATTCGAAAATTCTCCGGTTTCATGCAATTCGGAAAGAGTTTGTTAACAAGACTTGATCAACCTTATTAGTTGATTCCTTTTGATGAGCATGAGATGGATGAACTTAGAAAGCACAACTTTCTGTACCCTCTTCTTACTTTCTATTATTTAGATCAAATAAAGTAAAAAAAAGTATTTTCTGTCTGTTTTCTGAATTATCCTTGCAATAAAAAATACCCCGAAAATAAAAGTTCTCCAAATGCCCTGAAAATTTAATTTGATTTTTTTCTAGAATATTTAAGAATTATTGGCACTGAGAACACACCAGGGGGCCTCACCATGTGCCCATGAGGGTGGAGGGCGTGCCCACCCCCTGGGCGCGCCCCCTGCCTCGTGGACCCCACGTGGGCCCTCTCCACTTATTCTTGCACCCACACACTTCGTCTTCCTCCAGAAAAAATCATCCACCGGCTCAAACCCAAGTTCTAGCTCATCTTGCTGCCATTTTCGATCTCCTTGCTCAAAGCTCCATTCACAAAACTGCTTTGGGGGATTGTTCTTCGGCTCCTCCAATGGTCCAATTAGTTTTTGTTATAGTGCTTTATTTATTGCAAATTTTTTCTGCTTAGGTGACCCTGTTCTTGAGCTTGCATGTCAGATTTATGTGGTCAAAAGTAGTCTTAATGCATGATAGAGCCTCTAGGCACTTGTAGAAGTAGTCGCTATCAATTTTGTTGTGTTTGGTTCACTTTTATTTTGAGTTACTAAAAATTTCAGAAATTTTTCAGAGGAAGAAATATGTTTAGGAAAATGTACCAAGGTGGTTCCTCAAGGAAGCAAGGACCCAGGCTCGCAATACATGAGCCAGACTATGAACTACCAAGAGAAGCTCAAGTGCGGCCTTGTGAATGGTCGTCAGAAGATATTATGGACCAAGCAGGAATTAAGGACGAATTTGACGCGTATTTGCGTAATGCTGAACTTGAGGGCTTCGTGTCAGATAAGTGCCCCCAATATTATCACCTAACTGATTCCTTTATGAGAAGGTTCAAATTTACATCATCACGCAATTCTCACACTGTCCTATTTGATCTCTATGATAAATCTTATACCATGGACTTAATTAGAAGATTTTAATACTACTTGTAAACTCCCGCAGTGGGATAATGTTAGTGAACCTCACAAATCTGAATGTAAAGACTTTCTTGCTAGTATTACTGTGGGGGAAACTAGGGAGATTACACAAGCTACCATAGGGAGCATTCATTTTCCTGCCATACATTATTTTGCTCTCTTTATAGCTAGATGCATTAACGGTAAAGATGAGGCATGCCACATGTGCGTTCTAGATCTTAGTGTCCTCAAGAGTGCGGTATTGGGTGATAAACAATACAACTTGGGGGCTATTGTTGCACGTAGGTTTCATCTTAATAGTTTAACTGGAGACTTGTTTGGTGGAATTTATGTAACTTGTGTAGCTAATTTTCTTGAGATACCCATACATGATAATGATATTGAATTGCCTCCTGCTTATCTAGATTATAATGCTATGGTTCGTCATCAGTTTGTTGAGAGGAACGATCAGTTCCTCCAGTACTGACTAATCTTTGACAGAAGGCGCAGCGTCCATGTTGGTCTCACTGCTCCTGCTTTCTTTGACTTTCAGGCAAAAAGGAGATATGTTATAACCAGGGATGTGGCGAACAGGTACACGAGGAGGACGGAGGCAGCTCGCCTCCAGGCTGCAGCTCTTTAGGCAGTAGCTGCTGCATCTCAGTACGATCCCAGCTTCAACTTTGGATATCCACCAGGCCATCCATGGGCATAGACCAACTTAGGCCAACAGCCTAAACTTGGGGGAGTACGTATTTCTCACCGACATTACATTCATGTTCACACACTCATGCTTGTTGTCGGTGCTCATACTTTTTCATTGTATCATCCATGCTAGTTTAATTTCTTTTTAAGCTTTCTTCTTGTGTGTTTGAAAAACCTTAAGAAAAACAAAAAATTAGTTCTAGCTTTTAGCTAGTTTACTTTCCATGCCTGTAGCAGTAGTAATTAAAAAGAAAACCCAAAAAGATTTCTCATTCTTCTTTTGCTTGTTGGGAGCTTTCCCGTGTAAATAGTTTTGCTTCTTTTCTTTGGGGGTCGAGAGGAGAAGACCTTGATGAAAATGTTGACTGGCTCTCATATGCTTTATTGTTGATCTAACAAAGAGCCCATATTACCTTGTCTTCTCCCTTGAATTGAATGCTTGAAGATTCCAGCTTAGTCCAATGCACGTGCACTATTATTATTATCCTCACTATTCGGTTGTGCAAGTGAAAGGCAATAATGATGATATATGATGGACTAATTGAGATGAGAGAAGCTGGTATGAACTCGACCTCTTTTTTGTAAATATGATTAGTTCATCGTTCCTGATTCAGCCTATTATGAATGAAACATGTTTGCAATGACAATTAGAGATTATAGTTGGTCATGCCATGCTTAATTTGCTAGGAGTTTATAATGGTTTACCTTGCGTGCCAACATGCTATTAAAATGGTTGTGATGTGGTATGATAGGGTGGTATCGTCCTTTGAACGATTCGAGTGGCTTCACTTGGCACATGTTCACGCATGTAATTGATACAAAATCAACATAGCCGCCACAATATTTATGTTCATGGTGAATTATATCCTACTCATGCTTGCATTCAGTTTTGATTAATTTTAATGCATGTTCATGATTGTTGTCGCTCTCTAGCTGGTCGCTTCCCAATCTCTTTATAGCCTTCACTTGTACTAAGCGGGAATACTGCTTGTGCATCCAACTCCGTAAACCCCAAAAGTTATTCCATATGAGTCCACCATACCTTCCTATATGCGGTATCTACCTGCCGTTCCAGGCAAATTTGTATGTGCCAAACTCTAAACCTTCAAATGAAATTCTGTTTTGTATGCTCGAATAGCTCATGTATCAACTAGGGCTATCTATATCTTCCATGCTACACAGGTTATTCTCAAGAGGAGTGGACTCCGCTCCTCACTCACGAGAAAATGGCTGGTAACCGGGATGCCCAGTCCCATGATCAAATCAAATCAAAATAATTGCAAATAAAACTCCCCCAGGATTGTTGTTAGTTGGAGGCACCTGTTGTTTCGGACAAGCCATGGATTGATGTTTATTAGTGGTAGGGGGTATGAACTTTACCATTCTGCTTGGGAACTGCCTATAATGTGTGTAGCATGGAAGATACCGGGATCTCTTGGTTGTTATGTTGACAATGAAAGTATACCGCTCAAAATATTATTCATCTCTATTTCAAAATCGAGCCCTAGCACCTCTACAAATCCCTGCTTCCCTCTGAGAAGGGCCTATCTATTTACGTTTATGTTGAGTCATCATCTCCTTATTAAAAAGCACCAGTTGGAGAGCACCGTTGTCATTTGTATGCATTACTATTAGTTTACATTGAGTATGACTGTGACTGGATCTCTTTTACCATGAATTAGAATTTCCAGTCAGTCCTTGATCTTCAGAGGTGCTCTGCAATTATGTTTTGCGGTCTCAGAAAGGGCTAGCGAGATACCATCTTGTTATATCATATTATGATTGTTTTGAGAAAGTGTTGTCATCCGAGATTTATTATTATTGCTCGCTAGTTGATTATGCCATTGATATGAGTAAACATGAGACCTAAGTATTATTGTGAATATGGTTAGTTCATAATCTTTGCTGAAAACTTGAATGCTGGCTTTACATATTTACAACAACAAGAGCAAACAGAGTTTGTAGAAGTTTTTCTTTATAACTTTCAGTTTGTCAACTAAATTGCTTGAGGACAAGCAAAGGTTTAAGCTTGGGGGAGTTGATACGTCTCCATCGTATCTACTTTTCCAAACACTTTTGCCCTTGTTTTGGACTCTAACTTGCATGATTTGAATGGAACTAACCCGGACTGACGCTGTTTTCAGCAGAATTTCCATGGTGTTATTTTTGTGCAGAAATAAAAGTTCTCGGAATGACCTGAAAATCAACGGAGAATATTTTTGGAATATATAAAAATACTGGCGAAAGAATCAAGGCCAGGGGCCCACACCCTATCCAGGAGGGTGGGGGCGCGCCTACCCCCCTGGGCGCGCCCCCTGCCTCATGGGTCCCCTGGTGCTCCACCGACCTCAACTCCGACTCTATATATTCATGTTCGGGGAGAAAAAAATCAGAGAGAAGGATTCATCGTGTTTTACGATACGGAGCCGCCGCCAAGCCCTAATCTTTCTCGGGAGGGCTGATCTGGAGTCCGTTTGGGGCTCCGGAGAGGGGAATTCATCGCCATCGTCATCATCAACCTTCCTCCATCACCAATTTCATGATGCTCACCGCCGTGCGTGAGTAATTCCATTGTAGGCTTGCTGGACGGTGATGGTTGGATGAGATTTATCATGTAATCGAGTTAGTTTGTTAGGGTTTGATCCCTAGTATCCATTATGTTCTGAGATTGATGTTGCTATGACTTTGCTATGCTTAATGCTTGTCACTAGGGCCTGAGTGCCATGATTTCAAATCTGAACCTATTATGTTTTCATGAATATATTTCAGTTCTTGATCCTATCTTGCAAGTCTATAGTCACCTATTATGTGTTATGATCTGTTAACCCCGAAGTGACAATAATCGGGATACTTACCGGTGATGACCGTAGTTTGAGGAGTTCATGTATTCACTAAGTGCTAATGCTTTGTTTCGGTACTCTATTAAAAGGAGGCCTTAATATCCCTTAGTTTCCAATAGGACCCCGCTGCCACGGGAGGGTAGGATAAAATATGTCATGCAAGTTCTTTTCCATAAGCACGTATGACTATATTCGGGATACATGCCTACATTACATTGATGAACTGGAGCTAGTTCTGTGTCACCCTATGTTATAACCATTGCATGAGGAATCACATCCGACATAATTATCCATCACTTATCCAATGCCTACGAGCTTTTCACATATTGATCTTTGCTTAGTTACTTTTTCATTGCCACTGTTATAATCACTACAAAACTGCTACTGTTACTTTTGCCACCATTACCGTTACTTCCATATTACTTTGCTACTAAATACTTTGCTGCAGATATTAAGTCTTTCAGGTGCGGTTCAATTGACAACTCAACTGTTAATACTTGAGAATATTCTCTAGCTCCCCTTGTGTTGAATCAATAAATTTGGATTGAATACTCTACCCTCGAAAACTATTGCAATCCCCTATACTTGTGGGTTATCATGCACCACTTTATAATGTGATCTATTCTAGCATTTGCATGAACATGATAATAGGAAACCTACACGTGCGCTTTTCGGGAATGAGCCTGTCCAAGGACAAAAACTGTGCATGTGGTCTATATTTTTGTTGGCCGAAAAAATTATTAAGTCATTAATTAATAATTAACGGACGCCTTAATTACTTAGCTATTTCTGATTCTTTTGTATAGTGGGGCTATTATTGACTTGAATGTGGGGTTTGGGCCAAAGGCCTACTATTATACTTGGTCTTACTCGCACGACCGACCTGACAGGCTCTACCCTAGCCACCGCTTTATCATATGGTTTCGCACTATTCCAGATCATAGAGCCGCCACGCAATTCTTCTCCATCCCTCCTTCCGGCATGCACCGCGAGAAGGGATAGCAGTCCTCCGTACCCCGCCTTTCGTGATCTTGTACGGGAGAGGGGCGATCAGGTTTTTGGGGAGCACACTCCTGCGACGGCTGCCAACGACGACTTCCTTAACGACAGCCCTCTTCCCCGACCTCGCTAACCTCTTCATCAACGACATGAGGGACAACATCAACCACAGCGGTTCTGCTCCCATTGTATAGTATGTGAGTCTGTCATCCTGGTTTAGTCCGCATCATTACTTTGATCTTTGCAATTGTCATCATGATCTATTTACTATTGATTCGGATTAAATCTCATAGTAAATTGCTCATATATTCAACAATCCAATCCAAAAACCCAATTATAGGCAATTTACTCTGTGTGGTTTTGCTGCACTTTTGAAGCCGCCTACCTTTAAGGGGGTGCAATATAAAAGGTGGCGCACAAGAGCAGTATATTGGTTTCAGATCATGTGCTGCTATGACGCCACTAAGGGTAAACCTGAGGGCGATCTTAATCCTACACAGCAGAAAGCTTTTGAGAACATGGATACCCAGACTTGCCTTCCTGCGACCCACGACCTGGCTCCATTAGCGGCCTTGTATGGCCCAGTTTCAGTAGCAACGAATCAAGACCCTCGCGAGGGGCCAAGCCTCGTGAGGCGGACAACGCTAAGACCTCCCTCAGGGCAGCCTCACTAGGTTGGCTCCCGAGGAGCTGAGATATCAAGGCAAGGTGCACCTCGCGAGGTTCACATGACATGAGCCATGACAACCAAGGCCAGGCGGGCGCCAGCGGGCGCAGCATACCAGTTTCCCCTTTGGTGCCAAGGGGGCAAGTGTAGGCGCGGAGTCCCGAGGAATCAGGCAAAGGTTTCCATATTGGCGCAACAAGACCAAGACCACCAGGACGACAGGACGGAGGTCATCGCGGAGCCCACGACAACGTCACCACCAGAGCCTTTGTAGGCGAAGACTACTTTTGTCAGGATAACTTGTACTAGTTGTCTCCCTTCGAATTGGGCCATTGTGGGATCCCTTCCTGCCAACATTTGGGAAGAGGACCAAGGCCACTATAAATGGTACCCAGCCACCACTTTAGAACGGACGGATCATTTAGATCATCATTTCATACACCAGCTCATCGAGCTCAAGAACACCTCACCCCCTGAGGCTGTTCCAACACTTTACTAGTTCATCCTCAGCCCCTCAAGGCAATCCACCACATAGCTGGAGTAGGGTATTACACCGCAAGGTGGCCTGAACCAGGATAAACTGTTGTGTCTCTTGTCCCTTGGGTTCGTCGAGCTAGGCTGTGGAATCGTTGGGCTGGCAGGTTGGGGAAAAGGAGTTCTTCATACGCACCCAGTGTTCGAACCTCTCAAGGGTCCGTGGAGCCCTGAATCCGACAAAAGCCGCACTATTGAGTGTTCTTGATGATTCCATTGTGGATTCATATATGTCATTTGACAGTGGCAAAGACATGTGGGTTGCGCTCGAGGCCATGTTTGGGGCCTCGGGCGCTGGCAACGAGTTGTACGTCATGGAGCAATTTTGTGACTACAAGATGACTGATGAGCACTCTGTTGTTCAGTAGATTCATGAGATACAGTCACTCGCTAAGGAACTTGAGTACTTTAAGTGTGTGTTGCCAGACAAATTTGTTGCTGGGACTGTCGTGGTTTTGTCACAGCACATGTCCTAGAGAAAGGACTTAATCATAGAGCCATCGCGACGGGTTAGCTTAAAGGGGTTAAAGAGGAAAAGGGACACAAGGAATTATACTGGTTTGGCCCCTTACGATGAAGGTAAAAGCCTACTCCAGTTGTGATGGAATTGCTAGGGTTTCGATGACCAGGGAGTGAATCCGCTTTGCCTGGCTCTCGAGTTATTGTTTGTTGTCCCTAAACCACCGCCGGGTCGTCCCTTTATATACACAGGTTGACGCCCGGCGGTTTACAGAATCCCGAGGCCGGCTCATAAACGTGCCCGGCTGGGTTTCTACCTTTCCTTGCCTTACAACATAAGTTACATATCATATGGCGGTTTATGTCTACGGGCCCTAATCCGCCTTTGGGCCCTGGGCCTTCATGTTAGGTCTCCTCTATAAAGCGCCATACTTCTTGTCTTCATGGGCTTCAAACATGACTAACTCATTGTGGGCATAACCCGGCCCCTCATGGCCGGTTTATACTTAGTAGTAATATCCCCAATATTAGGCCCCAAATTGATTTGAACTTGTTCATGTCAATCTTCAACACTTAGAAAAATTCCTCCTTGAGCACCTTCGCATAAATCTTGTAAACCGCCATGATGTCATCTTCCAGGTTCATAATAAACCACCATGACGTCACCTGTTATTAAAAATTGGATATATCTCACCTTCATTAATGAGCCTCCGACAATCGAGGCGACAGCTCTGTCACATATCCAACTTTTGGGCTCCTCGATTTTCGCGTCTGTCACTTATCCCTTCACCTTATAAATAAGACCGGGGGGTCCTTTTCATTTTCCCCCCTCTTGCATCCTCGCTTCTTCTTCCTTGTGCCGACCTGACCCTCACGCGCAGCCGTCGTCGTCAAGCTCCGCCCTCGTCTTCATCTCCTGCCGCTGCATCAACCTGAAAGTTCCAGAGAAACGCGGCGTGCCTCTGCTGTTTCAACAGCTTCGGTAAGTTCCTCTTCTTTTCCTCTCTAGATCCGCTAGGATTCTCGCGAGTTCATAGAAGCTTCATGGTTTTCTACCCTTGTTCTTCATTAGATCCTATATGACGGACTTCAAACTTGATGTACTTCCGTGCGGTAGCAATGACAGTCCTTATTTTTCCTATCAAACCATGCCTTTTGTGTATAAAAACCGATCTAGAACTTCGCGAACTGCTCAAGCACCATCTTTTAGGTCTAAATCTTTTCCTTTTCCTGACATGTGGTAGATCGAAAATTCCAATGTGAAACTTGTTTTTCCTCACTTAGTCATCTTTTTTTGCTTCAGATCTGTACTTTCATTGTCTGCGTAGGCAGTTTATCCTTTAGAAAATAATCTGCAATATACCATTAGTCCCCTTGTAAACCACCAATCGCTTTACGATTTATAATAGCATCAACCTCCGGTTTAACAATCTTGCATGCTTAAATACCTTTTCCTTAACCTGCTACGCTTTATGCTTGCCAACCATGAGTCTTAAACCGGCATTAATCTTTTTCCAGCTCTTCGTTCGAAATGGACAAACAATTTTATGCTTGTAACTGGGCCTCTTCCCGGGTTATTGAAGAGCAACTAGATGGATGCGTCAGAACTGGCGCTTTACCAAAACGAAGCAAAATCCACTGGCGAGTTCCCGGTCCAGAAAATCCTCCTACCCCCAAGGACGGTGAGGTAGTGTTATTTGTTGATCATATGAGCTGTGGTTTTAAACCGCCCGGATCCAAGTTTTTTCGTGATGTGCTTGCCAGCTTCCAGATCCACCCTCAAGATATTGGACCTAACTCTGTGTCCAATATTTGCAACTTTCAAGTTTTTTGTGAGGCCTATCTGCAAGAAGAGCCGACCGTTGAATTGTTCAGGGATTTTTTCTACATGAACCGTCGTACTGAATTTGTAGACGGGCCCAACATTGAACTTGGTGGTGTTTCCATTCAGAAAAGGAAGGACGTCATCTTCCCTCACGCCAAACTTCATAGTCATCCTAAGGATTGGAACCAGACTTGGTTCTACTGTAAGGATACTTCCCCTGATGATGAGAACCTTGTGCCGGGTTCTCGTGCTCACTGGCTAACCAACACACATCCATTTCCGCAATGGCTGACTGCCAAGGAACGGGCCACATATGCACCACAACTCGCCAAGCTCAGAGCTTTTATGGCTAATGGTTTGACAGGAGTTCACTTTGTTCGTTGCTAGATATCTTGGAGTATTTTACCGTTAAGCCGTCGCCCCGGTATAATGTGTGAGTACATAGGGGACTCAAAAGATCCTCAATGACATATTGATATTCAGCTAACAGAGGCTGAAGTTACCGAGTCTGTTAAGAAAACATGGAATGAATCGGAGGCTGTCTACAGCAAGACCGGGTTAAGTCCCTTCTATACTTTGAATAAACCACCAGTTGTAAGAATTGCCTCACTCCTGCTTGTACTTGATATTCTTAACTGTGTAACCCTTTTTTTATAACCTCTGTCAACCTTTTGTTTTGTCTTAATCCCTTTGAATATTCTCTCAAAATTTTGTCCCTCTTTGAAAGGGTGATGATCCCTTCTGGAAGAGGAAACCATAGGACAAACCGGCCAAGACACCTTACCCTAAGACCAAGGATACTAAAAGAATTGCCAAGAAGAAAACCGCTGAACCCTCTGAACCGAATGTTGATGATGACCCGGATAACCCGGATTCAGAGGTAGAACTTGACTCTCTTGGTTTGTTTTTCATACACCTCATTGACAACGATTATTATCAGGATGACGCTAAAGGCAGCCAAGATGATGACGCATAGGTAATTATCCTTTCCTCCAATTCTGACCCTCTTCCAACACGAAAAATCCGCCAACCAATCCGGAAAGTAAGATTTTCTCACCCCCTAGCTCACTTGGACCCACAATTTCTTTTGAATAAGTAGCAACACGAAGCTCGCCGCACAACCCGGCACAGCGGCCAAGTAGTCACTTCAGCCGGTTTACTGAACACTCCGGTTCGGAAACGTCAATCTGAGGTCTCACACACTTCCGATACTTCTTACCCCAAGGCAGGTTATTTCCGACAACCTCTTAATCCGTCCGATCCAAATTATCAGGGAACGCCTCATTCATCATCTGGCGAGTCAACGGCCACACAACTCTGTCCTCTTAAGATTCTTCCTAGGTAAACACTTTAAACTTAATCTTTTGACGCTTTATACTTGCGTGTTATACTGACCTTTATATCTTTTCCTTTCAGAGCCAAGGCTAGACCTAGCAAGAAAGCTCGGGTAAATAAACCGTCTGATGACCATGTGGTTATTAAACCGGAGAGAACTCCAGAACCGGAAGGAACAAATGCTGACGCCGCGCTTGATGATCCGCCACCTCAAGATCATGACTTTTTTTTGAACAAGTAGACATTGACACAATAGGCCATGCTGATAAATCATCCAGCCTAGTCCGAACTGATAAACCGTCCAGTCTGGCTAAAGCTACTGATAAATCGTCAACTCCAGTAAAAGCTGCTGGTGACAAGGAAGATGACATTATGATTACTGGCGTTTGCCACACCACCCCTGGCAATCCCGTTGTGTTATCAAAGCATAGTGCCAAGGAAGAACTTTCTGCTATGGGCAAAGGCAAGTGGAACACAGACTTGTCAAGCTACGCCCACCTCAACGCCCAAGAACTTCATTCTGGATTTTTAAACCGTCTGTACACAAACCGCGACTACGAAGCCGGTTTAGTGAATCTGATGAAGGAGCGATATGAGGTAACTACATAACTGTTTCTCTCTTATGTCCAATTTCAAATACCAACTCCAGTAGCCCCCAAGGGCCGATTTATGATGCCAATCTAAACTGGGACTTTGCAATATCTCAAGTTTGCATGCTTAGCCTCCAAGGGACGGTTGAGCATTTTAAGATGAACCGGTACTTTAGAATTGTAATGTTTGAACTTTCACCTGTGTAGTCCCCAAGGGCTGGTTTATCTTTCCAAGCTGAACCGGGACTTTGACCAATGTTACTTTGAGCAAATGTACATTAGCCCCCAAGTGCCAATAATAATACTTGTATTGCGCTTGGGAATTGTAAAAAATTTCTGATAATCAAGCAAATAGGCATTAGCCCCCAAGTGCCAAGTATATAACTTGTTATGTGCTTGGTACTTTAAATATGTACTGCCAACTCATGATATGTTTGTCTCGTATAGGCTGATATGAGCAAAAAGGAGGCCCAAACCGCTGACCTTCAAGAAAATATCAAATCCCAGCAAGCAGAAACCTCCAAAGTCAAAGAGGAACTGACCAGTGCCTTAGCAGCCATGGAGAAGCTGAAGGAAACTTTTAAGAAGGAACGGGCAGATTGGGGCATAGAGAAAACCGCATTGCAAAAGAGAGCTGAAGACACAGAAGCAGCCTTTAAACCGGTGGCCGAAGAGCTGACCGGTTTAAAGCGGCAGATAAATGCTATGACCGCTGCTGTGTTTGGTAAGTATCCTCACCTGAAGTTTTTCAACATACATTATCTCATCAGTTACCGGTTTACTGATGCTCGCAATGACACAGGAACTTGAATTACCCATCTGGGCTCTGACATGCGGATGAAGCTAAAGGCCGCCTATACTATTATAGAGAAGTTATATTCCGGAGCCCAACGGGCCATTTGCACTGCTGCTCATAAGAAACCGCCTCTGACTTTGATAAAGGAAACCCTTGAGAAGCTGTCAATGCTGCCTGCCCGGTTGGACGAGTTAAAAAGATCAGCTGCAAGGTCAAGTGCGCTGACTGCGCCCATCCGGGCTAAGGCATGGATACCAGATCTTGACTCGTCGGACATAGGCAGCGGCTATCCTGGCATAAAGGAGGACGGTTCATAGTTTAACAATGATGATCTTCGAAGGTTGACAAAGGAAATGCACCCCTTAGCGAGCAAATTGGCTGAAGAACCAAATCTCTCTCACTATCAGCCGGTTTATGATTATGGTCATAAAAGACTTCCTGCGCCAACACATGATGTAGAAGATCTTATTCCACCAATCCGTAAGCACCCTATGCCCCTGATGTTGACCCCACGGTGGGCGCCAATGTCGTGGTTTTGTCACGGAAGATGTCCTAGTGAAAGGACTTAGCCGTGGAGCCATCACGGCGGGTTATCTTAAAGGGGTTAAAGCGGACAAGGGACACAAGGAATTATACTAGTTCGGCCCCTTACGATGAAGGTAAAAGCCTACTCCAGTTGTGATGGAATTGCTAGGGTTTCGATGACCAGGGAGCGAATCCGCGTTGCCTGGCTCTCGAGTTATTGTTGTCCCTAAACCGCCGTCGGGTCGTCTCTTTATATACACAGGTTGATGCCCGGCAGTTTACAGAATCCCGAGGCCGGCTCATAAACGTGCCCGGCTCGGTTTCTACCTTTCCTTGCCTTACAACATAAGTTACATATCATATGGTGGTTTATGTCTATGGGCCCTAATCCGCCTTTGGGCCCTCGGCCTTCATGTTATATCTCCTCTGTAAAGCGCCATACTTCTTGTCTTCATGGGCTTCAAACATGACTAACTCATTGTGGGCATAACCCAGCCCCTCATGGCCGGTTTATACTTAGTAGTAATATCCCCAATAGGGACCATCATTGCCAAGCTTCCACCTTCGTGGAACAATTTTGCTACTTCTCTGAAAAACAAGAGACATGAGTTTTCCGTTTCAGATCTCATTAGCACTCTTGATTTTGAAGAGAAGGCGAGAGCAAAAGACACACGTGCTCGAGTCGCTGAGGGAGCTTCTAGTGCCCACATGGTACATGAGAAGAACTTCTAGCCCAACAAGCCCCACAACAACAAGAACAAATCTCAGGGGAAAGGCAAGTTTGATGCAAAGAACAAGCCATCACATTCTACCAACTTCAAGAAGAATTCTCATAACAGGAAGGGACACAAACCTCAATTTTGGTAGCACCGCACAAAATTATATGGATGCATCTACCTGCTGTCAGCTAACCTCATGGTGCTCCAGGTATTCCTACATTTGTAACTAGGTACAATGACCACCGCAAGATGAGACAAGCTTATTCGTAAGTTGACTTGCTGATTGCAGTGCGGAATGATCTTGTCATGTGTGGAGGAGCAAACAAGCAGTGCAGCCGAAGGTGGAAATCAACTAAGGACTTATGAAATTATATATAATCTTCCTCAGGAAGGTCAGTATCCCCTTCGTCCAGATGACCATGTTTTGTCATGCCGAGCTATTGATATGTGCTACTATTTTGCAACACCATTTAAGTATAGCTATTGCTTTCCTATCTTTTCAGATTCAGGACAATGAAGATGATTTCAGGGGACTGCACAATATGGACTGATGTTGAGTCATCTCTATTGCCTCATGTGTTTGCTGCAAATGTGTCAGCATCAATTGCAAGATGAGGCAGCCAGCTAGTTGTGGAGTTGCCAACATGCTCAAAGTGCTCGCAACATTGAGAAGAAACAAGCATGCCCAGGAAATTAATGTGTGCGCAGGGAGGCCCTTTGCTCAGAGAAGCATCAACTGATTTTCTTTATTTCCACTCCTTCTCATAGCTTTGTATTGGTTATAGTATGGTGAATCATTGAGATGCATAAACATGCCGAACTTCTGTTCTTCTGAATGTTAGTACGCATATCGTATCTTCTGAAGCTTAGTTTCATGTGAATGTTGACTAGCCTATGAACCTTCACAATCTAGTAAGTATATTGTAGGTCTGTTATTTGACACCTCACTTTGCCGCACCACGCGACTAGTGTGAGTGTCTGTATCCAGTACCGCATCCTCTAATTTGGTGGATGCCAAGTTGAAAAAGGTTACCGATGAGTAGCCATAAGCTAGAGGCGTCTCCTTTTTTCTTTCGAATGGGCAATAAGTTGGAGAGTGTCTCAGGCTGCCTCTAGCACAAGGCCCTCCAGTACGAAACACGGGCAGCCGACTGGGCCGATGCAAAAGCCTATCCATCTTAAAGCCCATTTGTTTTTTGCGAGGAGAAGCCCAAATTTCTTGAAGAGGGGGCGATCCCAGAAAAACCCTTCTTCCTCCTCGCTTCCACTTATACTGCAGCTTGATGGACTCTCCCGCTTCCATCTCCCCCCAAATCCCGCCGCTCCCCATCTTCCTCACTTCTCCAGAAAACCCCCGCTCACCTTCTTCCTCACTCGTACAGAAAACGCATGCTCCACTTCTTTCACTCATAGAGAAAACCTCATCCCTCCTTCTTCCCCACTCGCACTGCCACTACGCTCGTCTCTGGCTACTCTTCTCAAACCCGTGAGCTCGGCATGACGCTCGCAAGGAAAATGGAGTCGGCTGGCCCCAGCACCAAGAAGATGAGGCTCCCGCCAGCTGCGACGTGATGTATACTACATAACCTTCTTCTTGTAGATGTTGTTGGGCCTCCGAGTGCAGAGGTTTGTAGGACAGTAGCAAATTTCCCTCAAGTGGATGACCTAAGGTTTATAAATCTGTAGGAGGCATAGGATAAAGATGGTCTCTCTCAAGCAACCCTACAACCAAATAACAAAGAGTCTCTTATGTCCCCAACACACCCAATACAATGGTAAATTGTATAAGTGCACTAGTTCAGCGAAGAGATGGTGATACAAGTGGTATATGGATGGTAGATAAAGGTTTTTGTAATCTGAAAATATAAAAACAGCAAGGGAACTAATGATAAAAGTGAGCACAAACGGTATTGCAATGCATTGAAACAAGGCCTAGGGTTCATACTTTCACTAGTGCAAGTTCCCTCAACAATAATAACATAATTGGATCATACAACTTTCCCTCAACATGAAACAAAGAGTCACTCCAAAATCACTAATAGCGGAGAACAAACGACGAGATTATGGTAGGGTACGAAACCACCTCAAAGTTATCCTTTCTGATCGATCTATCCAAGAGTCCGTAGTAAAATAACACGAAGCTATTCTTTCTGTTCAATCTATCCTAGAGTTCGTACTAGAATAACACCTTAAGACACAAATCAACCAAAACCCTAATGTCACCTAGATACTCCAATGTCACCTCAAGTATCCGTGGGTATGATTATACAATACGCATCACACAATCTCAGATTCATCTATTCAAACCACCACAAAGTACTTCAAAGAGTGCCCCAAAGTTTCTACCGGAGAGTCAAGACGAAAATGTGTGCCAACCCCTATGCATAGGTTCATGGGCGGAACTCGCAAGTTGATCACCAAAATATACATCAAGTGGATCAATAGAATACCCCATTGTCACCACGGGTATCCCACGCAATACATACATCAAGTGTTCTCAAATCCTTAAAGACTCAATCCGATAAGATAACTTCAAAGGGAAAACTCAATCCATTACAAGAGAGTAGAGGGGGAGAAACATCATATGATCAAACTATAATAGCAAAGCTCACAATACATCAAGATCGTGCCACCTCAAGAACACGAGAGAGAGAGAGAGACAGAGATCAAACACATAGCTACTGGTACATACCCTCAGCCTCGAGGGAGAACTACTCCCTCCTCGTCATGGAGAGCACCGGGATGATGAAGATGGCCACCGGAGAGGGATTGCCCCCTCCGGTAGGGTGCCGGAACGGGTCTAGATTGGTTTTCGGTGGCTACGGAGGCTTCTGGCGGCGGAACTCCCGATCTATTGTGCTCCCTGAAGTTTTTAGGGTATATGGATATATATAGGAGGAAGAAGTATGTCAGTGGACCTCCGGGTTGTCCACAAGACAGGGGCGTGGGTGCGCCCCCACCCTCGTGGGTAGCCCGGGACTCTTCTGGTCCATCTCCGATACTCCGTGGGCTTCTTCTGGTCCAAAAATAAGTTCCATGAAGTTTCAGGTCAACTGGATTCCGTTTGATTTTCCTTTTCTACGATACTCTAAAACAAGGAAAAAACAGAAACTGGAACTGGGCTCTAGGTTAATATGTTAGTCCCAAAAATCATATAAAATAGCATATAAAACATCCAAGGTTGATAATATAATAGCATGGAACAATCAAAAATTATAGATACGTTGGAGACGTATCAGCATCCCCAAGCTTAATTCCTGCTCGTCCTCGAGTAGGTAAATGATAAAAACGGAATTTTTGATGTTGATTGCTACCTAACATATTTATCCATGTAATTCTCTTTATTGTGGTGAGAATATTCAGATCCATAAGATTCAAGACAAAAGTTTAATATTGACATAAAAATAATAATACTTCGACCATACTAGCGAAGCAATTATGTCTTCTCAAAATAACATGGCCAAAGAAAGCTATCCCTACAAAATCATATAGTCTGGCTATGCTCCATCTACACCACACAAAGTATTTAAGTCATGCACAACCCCGATGACAAGCCAAGCAATTGTTTCATACTTTTGGTGTTCTCAAACTTTTTCAATCTTCGCGCAATACATGAGCGTGAGCCATGGACATAGCACTATAGGTGGAATAGAATGGTGGATGTGGAGAAGACAAAAAGGAGAAGATAGTCTCACATCAACTAGGCATATCAATGGGCTATGGATATGCCCATCAATAGATATCAATGTGAGTGAGTAGGGATTGCCATGCAACGGATGCACTAGAGCTATAAGTGTATGAAAGCTCAAAAAGAAACTAAGTGGGTGTGCATCCAACTTGCTTGCTCACGAAGACCTAGGGCATTTTGAGGAAGCCCATCATTGGAATATACAAGCCAAGTTCTATAATGAAAGATTCCCACTAGTATGTGAAAGTGTCAACATAGGAGACTCTCTATCATGAAGATCATGGTGCTACTTTCAAGCACAAGTGTGGTAAAAGGATAGTAGCATTGCCCCTTCTCTCTTTTTCTCTCATTTTCTCTCATTTTTTATTTTTTTTATTTGGGTCTTTTCTCCTTTTTATGGCCTCTTTTTTTATACCCCTTCTTTTATTTTTCGTCCGGATTCTCATCCCGACTTATGGGGGAATCATAGTCTCAATCATCCGGACAATGCTCTAATAATGATGATCATCACACTTTTATTTTCTTACAACTCAAGAATTACAACTCGATACTTAGAACAAAATATGACTCTATATGAATGCCTCCGGCGGTGTACCGGGATGTGCAATGACTCATGAGTGACGTGTATGAAAGAATTATGAACGGTGGCTTTGCCACAAATACAATGTCAACTACATGATCATGCAAAGCAATATGACAATGATGGAGCGTGTCATAATAACGGAACGGTGGAAAGTTGCATGGCATTATATCTCGGGATGGCTATGGAAATGCCATAATAGGTAGGTATGGTGGCTTTTTTGAGGAAGATATATGGTGGGTTTTTGGTACCGGCGAAAGTTGCGCGGTAATAGAGAGGCTAGCAATGGTGGCAGGGTGCAAGTGCGCATAATCCATGGACTCAACATTAGTCATTAAGAACTCACATACTTATTGCAAAAATCTATTAGTTATCAAAACAAAGTACTACGTGCATGCTCCTAGGGGGGTAGATTGGTAGGAAAAGACCATCGCTCATCCCCGACCGCCACTCATAAGGAAGACAATAAATAAATAAATCATGCTCCGACTTCATCACATAACGGTTCACCATACGTGCATGCTAGGGGAATCACAAACTTTAACACAAGTATTTCTCAAATTCACAACTACTAAACTAGCATGACTCTAATACTACCATCCTCATATCTCAAAACAATCATCAAGTATCAAACTTCTCATAGTATTCAATGCACTTTATATGAAAGTTTTTATTATATCCCTCTTGGATGCCCATCATATTAGGACTAAATTCATAACCAAAGCAAATTACGATGCTGTTTAGGACTCTCAAAATAATATAAGTGAAGCATGAGAGATCAATTATTTCTATAGAATAAAACCACCACCGTGCTCTAAAAGATATAAGTGAAGCACTAGAGCAAATGACAAACTACTCCAAAAGATATAAGTGAAGATCAATGAGTAGTTGAATAATTATACAACTATGTGAAGACTCTCCCATTTAATAATTTCAGATCTTGATATTTTATTCAAACAGCAAGCAAAACAAAGTAAAATTACATTCTAAGAATGGCAAACGTCATGTAAAGAAGCAAAAACTTAGGATCAACCGAAACTAACCGATAGTTGTTGAAGAAGAAAGGTGGGATGCCAACCGGGGCATCCCCAAGCTTAGACTCTTGAGACTTCTTGAAATATTATCTTGGGATGCCTTGGGCATCCCCAAGCTTCAGATTTTGTGTCTCCTTAATTCCTCTCATATCACGGTCTCCCTAAATCTCAAAAGCTTCATCCACACAAAACTCAACAAGGACTCGTGAGATAAGTTAGTATAAACCAATGCAAAAACCTTATCATACTCTACTGTAGCAAATCACTAAAATTATTATTCAACATTGCATACTAAATGCCTCTGCATATTTAATATTCCTATCCTCAAATACAATCATTAAAGAAGCAAACATATGCAAACATAACAGCAATCTGCCTAAACAGGACAGTTTGTAAAGAGTGCAGCAAGATCTATACTTCCCTACCTCCAAAAATTATAAAATAAAATTCCCACTGTAGTAAATTTATCAGATTTTATTATGCAAAAGGTTTCAACATTTTATCCCATTATGACTTTTCTAGGGAATTTTTGTAACAGCGGTAAACTTTCTGTTTTCAAACAGCAACATGTGGACTAGTAAAATAGGCATAGTAAAGGCTATCAATGCCACTTTTATTGAAATAAAAGATGCCAAACATTTTTCTAAATAACAGCAAGCAAATCCTAACAAAATAAATTGATGCTCCAAGCAAAACACATATCATGTGGTGAATAAAAATATAGCTCCAAGTAAAGTTACCGATGAACGAAGACAAAAGAGGGGATGCCTTCCGGGGCATCCCCAAGCTTGGGCTTTTGGTTGTCCTTGAATATTACCTTGGGTTGCCTTGGTAATCCCCAATCTTAGTATCTTGCCACACCTTGTTCCATAATCCATCAAATCTTTACCCAAAACTTGAAAACTTCACAACACAAAACTTAACAGAAAACTCATAAGCTCCGTTAGCGAAAGAAAAGAAAACACCACTTCAATGTACTGTAATGAACTCATTATTTATTTATATTGGTTTTAAACCTACTGTATTCCAACTTCTCTATGGTTTATAAACTATTTTACTAGCCATAGATTCATCAAAATAAGCAAACAACACACGAAAAACAGAATCTGTCAAAAACAGAACAGTCTGTAGTAATCTATAGCTAACGCAAGATCTGGAACCAAAAAAATTCTAAAATAAATTTCTGGACGTGAGGAATTTATCTATTAATCATATGCAAAAATAATTAACTAAATATCACTTTGTAAATAAAAATGGCAGCAATTATCGTGAGCGCTAAAGTTTCTGTTTTTTACAGCAAGATCAAAAAGACTTTCTGCAAGTCTTCCCAACGTTTCTACTTGACACAAACACTAATTAAACATTTAAAACACATATAAAAAGAGTCTAGATGAATTATTTATTACTAAACAGGATCAAAAAGCAAGGAACAAAAATAAAATTGGGTTGCCTCCCAACAAGCGCTATTGTTTAACGCACCTAGCTAGGCATGATGATTTCAATGATGCTCACATAAAAGATAAGAATTGTTACATAAAGAGAGCATCATGAAGAGTATGACTAGAACATTTAAGTCTAACCCACTTCCTATGCATAGGGATTTTGTGATAAAACAATTGATGGGAACAAGAATCAACTTGCATAGGAAGGTAAAACAAGCATAACTTCAAAATTTTAAGCACATAGAGGGGAAACTTGATATTATAGCAATTCGTACAAGCATATATTCCTCCCTCATAATAATTTTCAGTAGCATCATGAATGAATTCAACAATATAACCATCACATAAAGCATTCTTTTCATGATCTACAAGCATAGAAATTTTATTACTCTCCACATAAGCAAGATTCTTCTCATGAATAATAGTGGGAGCAAAATCAACAAAATAATTATCAAATGAGGCATAATCCAATTGAAAACTAAAATCATGATGACAAGTTTCGTGGATATCATTATTCTTTACATCATACAAGTCATCACAATAATCATCATAGGTAGCAACTTTGTTCTCATAATCAATTGGAATCTCTTCTGAAATAGTGGATTCATCACAAAATAAAGTCATGACCTCTCCAAATCCACTTTCATCTATATAATCATCATAAATAGGAGGCATGCTTTCATCATAATAAATTTTGTCATTGAAACTTGGGGGACAAAAAAATATCATCTTCATCAAACATAGTTCCCCAAGCTTGTGGCTTTGAATATCATTAGCATCATGGATATTCAAGGAATTCATACTAACAACATTGCAATCATGCTCATCATTCAAATATTTAGTGCCAAACATTATAATGCATTCTTCTTCTAGCACTTGAGCACAATTATCGGAATCCTTATTTTCACGATAGATATTAAAAAGATGAAGCATACAAGGTACCCTTAATTCCATATATATTTTTGTAATTTTCTTTTATAATCTAAACTAGTGATAAAACAAGAAACTAAAAGATTCGATTGCAAGATCTAAAGATATACCTTCAAGCGCTAACCTCCCCGGCAATGGCGCCAGAAAAGAGCTTGAAGTCTACAACACAACCTTCTTCTTGTAGACGTTGTTGGGCCTCCAAGTGCAGAGGTTTGTAGGACAGTAGAAAATTTCCCTCAAGTGGATGACCTAAGGTTTATCAATCCGTAGGAGGCATAGGATGAAGATGGTCTCTCTCAAGCAACCCTGCAACCAAATAACAAAGAGTCTCTTGTGTCCCTAACACACCCAATACAATGGTAAATTGTATAGGTGCACTAGTTCGGCGAAGAGATGGTGATACAAGTGGTATATGGATGGTAGATAAAGGTCTTTGTAATATGAAAATATAAAAACAGCAAGGTAACTAATGATAAAAGTGAGCACAAACGGTATTGCAATGCGTTGAAATAAGGCCTAGGGTTCATACTTTCACTAGTGCAAATTCCCTCAATAATAATAACATAATTGGATCATATAAATTTCCCTCAACATGCAACAAAGAGTCACTCCAAAGTCACTAATAGTGGAGAACAAATGAAGAGATTATGGTAGGGTACGAAACCACCTCAAAGTTATCCTTTCTGATCGATCTATTCAAGAGTCCGTAGTAAAATAAAACGAAGCTATTATTTCCGTTCAATCTATCCTAGAGTTCGTACTAGAATAACACCTTAAGACACAAATCAACCAAAACCCTAATGTCACCTAGATACTCAAATATCACCTTAAGTATCCGTGGGTACGATTATACGATATGCATCACACAATCTCAGATTCATTTATTCAAACCACCACAAAGTACTTCAAATAGTGACCCAAAGTTTCTACCGGAGAGTCAAGACGAAAACGTGTGCCAGCCCCCATGCATAGGTTCATGGGCGGAACCCGCAAGTTGATCACCAAAACATACATCAAGTGGATCAATAGAATACCCCATTGTCACCACGGGTATCCCACGCAAGACATACCTCAAGTGTTCTCAAATCCTTAAAGACTCAATCTGATAAGATAACTTCAAAGGGAAAACTCAATCCATTATAAGAGAGTAGAGGGGGAGAAACATCATAAGATCCAACTATAATAGCAAAGCTCGCGATACATCAAGATCGTGCCACCTCAAGAACACACGAGAGAGAGATCAAACACATAGCTACTGGTACATACCCTCAGCCCCGAGGGAGAACTACTCCCTCCTCATCATGGAGAGCACCGGGATGATGAAGATGACCACCGGAGAGGGATTGCCCCCTCCGGCAGGGTGTGTGATGCCCTCGATTCAATCGTACACTAATCATACATGCAAATGTGTACGGCCAAAATCAAGGACTCACGAGAAGATATCACAACACAACTCTAGACAAAAATTAAAATAATACAAGATTTATATTACAAGCCAAGGGCCTCGAGGGCTCGAATACATAAGCTCGAATACACAAGAGTCAGCGGAAGCAACAATATCTGACTACAGACATAAGTTAGACAAGTCTGCCTTAAGAAGGCTAGCACAAAAGCAACAACGATCGAAAAGGAAAGGCCTCCTGCTTGGGAGCCTCCTAACTACTCCAGGTCGTCAGCGGCCATCACGTAGTAGTAGGAACCCTCGGTGTAGTAGTAGTCATGAGTGGTGTCGTCTGGCTCCTGGGATCCGTCATCTGATCGCAACAATCGGGTATATGGGAAAAAGAGGTAGCAAAGCAACCATGAGTACTCATCCAAAGTACTCGCAAGACTTACATCGGATCTAAACTAAGTATGCATCTGTATCAACGCAAACGGGCTGTATCTATGGACTAAACTGCAGAATGCCAGAAGAGAAGGGGAAAACCTAGCCTATCAAAGACTAACATCTTCAAGCATCTTCAAGCATCTTGCAGCATATAGAAGAGTACAGATCAACATAATGTAAAGTAGTAGTAGTGTTATCAACCTTGGCCAGAGATCCTTTGTCGACTCCCAGCGAGAAAGCAATCCCAGAGCCATACTATCCATTTCTCATATCCATTCATTTCTCATCACAAGTATCCAGTTCTAGTTGTATCGATCGGGATACAACTCCAAGTGTCCGTTAACATAGGACAGGCTATCGATAGATGTTTTCTTCCCTGCAGGGGTGCACCAACTTACCCACCACGCTCGATTAACTCCGGCCGGACACACTTTCCTGGGTCATGCCCGGCCTCGGCCAAACAATATGCCGCAACCCGACCTAGGCTTAATAGAGAGGTCAACATGCCGGACTAAACCTATGCCCCCAGGGGTCATGGGCCATCTCCTCGAGAACTCCTGCACGTTGCGTACGCGGCCGGTGAGCAGACCTAGCTACCTCCTTCAAAAGGCAGGTGCTTACCAGTCCAACCCAGCGCGCGCCGCTCAGTCGCTGACGTCTATCAAGCTTCGGCTGATGTATACAACGCAGGACTCCCATACTATGCCCATGTGATGGTTAGTGCTATCAGGCCAGAGGCCCCTCGGATCAAATATCCAAATAGTAGTGGATTACGAGCACGCGGTAACGAGCAGAGACTCACGTGCGATGTGACCCCGTCGCCCCGTCTCGAGTAATTGCGGCAAGGGCTAAGAATGCCCGGCCACGCCTCATAAGTATCTCGCGGGCACCTTCCAGGTCAACCCGTCTCCACATCACCCACTATTAAGCTCGCGCGGGTACCCCTCGGGGCCGACCCTTCTTTAGTAACATGATTCAGTGTAAAGTCATAGTAACCATAGTAATTTTGTGTCTAACACCAAGGGGAAAAGTCGAGGAATCACCCCCGGTGAATTCCACTCGATGTTATCATCAAGGTGAACGTAAGAGGATCCGCCCTCGAGGTTCACACTTGAGGGGTTGCACGACAGAGCCATAACGGAAGTGGTTAAGGAGGAAATTACCCTCGATGACCACGAACAGATAGCTACACAATAGAGATCTCATCAGGAGTGATGTATGAGGTTCACCCTCGGCACTCGATAGTAACTCTGTAGTGTCGTACAACTAGGGGGTGATGTGCGGTGTCGGGGCCTGGACGTCTGAAAGCACAAGTGCTCCCTAGGTGGTTTTGATAATTGATGACAACATATCTCTTGTTGGACTAACACTTCTATCTAGCATGTTTCAGATAAGTTCAACAATGGAGTGGCATGGACTAAAGGTTGTGGGAACCCTCAAGATGCTAAGGACAAGGGATTGGCTAAAGCTTCAAGCTCAAGACTCTTCACTTTTATATTTTAGTGATCCAAGATCACATTGAGTCCATAGGAAAAGCCAATACTATTAAGGAGGGATGAGGTGTTGCTTAATGAGCCTCTTGCTTCATGTGCTTAGTGATATGCTCCAAAACTCTCAACTACTTTCCCATATCCACATATGACCTAAACCCTAAGCCAAACTCGGTCCTACCAATTTTTCTTATCCGGCGCCACCGAGTTTCACTTGTCATTACCACTGCCAAACCCTAGCAATTCGGTTCTACTGATAGGGATCTCGGTCTCACCGAGATGGGATTGCAAACTCTCTGTTACCTATTGCAATATTCTCGGTCCCACCGAGATATGCAATCGGTCCCACCGAGATTGCAATGTAAACTCAGTGTTTCCCCTTTGTAACTTTTCGGTCTCACCGAGTTCCACTCGGTCCCACCGAAAGAGCAAATCGGTCCCACCGAGTTTGCCTGACCAACTCTCTGGTTAGCTAATTACCAAACTCGGTCTCACCGAGTTTGTGTAATCGGTCTCACCGAGATTACGCTATGCCCAAACCCTAACCGAATCGGTCCTACCGAGTTGCATGTCAGTCCCACCGAAATTCCTAACGGTCACTAGGTTTACATTTTCGGTCCGACCGAGTTTTATGATTCGGTCCCACCGAGATTGGAAAACTGTGTAACGGTTGGATTTTGTGTGGAGGCTATATATACCCCTCCACCTCTTTCTCATTCCATGAGAGAGCCATCAGAACACACCATCATTCCAACTCATTTGTTCTGAGAGAGAACCACCTACTCATGTGTTGAGATCAAGACATTCCATTCCTACCATATGAATCTTGATCTCTAGCCTTCCCAAGTTGCTTTCCACTCAAATCTTCTTTCCACCAAATCCAAATCCTATGAGAGAGAGTTGAGTGTTGGGGAGACTATCATTTGAAGCACAAGAGCAAGGAGTTCATTACCTACACACCATTTGTTACTTCTTGGAGAGTGGTGTCTCCTAGATTGGCTAGGTGTCACTTGGGAGCCTCCGACAAGATTGTGGAGTTGAACCAAGGAGTTTGTAAGGGCAAGGAGATCGCCTACTTCGTGAAGATCTACCGCTAGTGAGGCAAGTCCTTCGTGGGCGATGGCCATGGTGGGATAGACAAGGTTGCTACTTCATGGACCCTTTGTGGGTGGTTGCTTCTTCGTGGACCCTTCGTGGGTGGAGCCCTTCGTGGACTCGCGCAACCGTTGCCCTTGGGTGGAGCCCTGTGTGGACTCGCGCAACCGTTACCCTTCGTGGGTTGAAGTCTCCATCAACGTGGATGTAGGATAGCACCACCTATCCGAACCACGGGAAAAACATCCGTGTCTCCAATTGCGTTTGAAATCTCCAAACCCTTTCCTTTACATTCTTGCAAGTTGCATGCTTTACATTCCGCTGCTCATATACTCTTTGCATGCTTGCTTGATATGTATTGTGCATGTTGAATTTGTTCCTAAACTCCACTTAAACTGAAAGAGATTAAAAATTGCAACTTTAGCACTAAGTGTCTAATCACCCCCCTCTAGACACATCTACTTCTAGTTCCTACAAGTGGTATCAGAGCTTTGGTCTCCATTGCCTTTGTTTAATCACCATTGGAGGAAGATGGATGTGTCTACTTTAGGGAGTCTTAGACATAGAGTGCCCATTTTTGATGGAAAGTATTTTCATGAGTGGAAAAATGAGATGCTTGTAATCTTCAATCAATATCATTTGAACAAGTATATTGCTAGCCCTTGTGCACCCCATATTGATCCCTTGCATCCTACCCTAGATGAAGATATTGACATGATTCGCAATCTTAGAACTATTGAGCTCATCATTAGAGGATTGCCCAAAAATCTGATTGCTTGTTTGCCTACTCAAGATTGTGCCTATACTATATGGAAATTTCTTGAGGAACAATTTCCAAATCATTCCTTGAAAACTTTGGATGAAGTTCTCCATAAATCTATTGCCTTGAGTAAGATGAACTCTAGTGATCCTAGTTTTGGTAAATGTCTTCATGAACTTGCAAATCTTAAGCATGCTAAAGGAGATGTTGGAATTATTAATGATATCATACTCAAAGCTATAAGAATTCATAAAAGTAACCACTTTGATCATTTATCTAATGAATTACCCTCTCTAGGAAATGATGAGTCACAAGATCATGACGAACCTGAATATTATGATGATGATGATGATGATAGTGACTCCGATCTTGATAATGCAATGAGACATTTTGGTCTTATGGCAAATCTTCGGGGATATGAATCAGGAGGAAAGGAATGGGTTCTTGATAGTGGATGCACTGATCATATGACCGGAGATGAAGAGATGTTCCGTGAGCTTGCTGAAAACAACGGCCCTCGAAAATATGTCACCTTTGGTGATAATTCAAAGGGTAAAGTGCTTGGCCTTGGTAAGGTGGCCATCTCACATGATAGCTCCATTCAAAATGTCATGCTCGTTGAATCTCTTGACTATAACTTACTTTCTGTATCTAGACTTGCTGATTTCGGGTTGAACGTCCTATTTACTGAGTAGATTGCCAAGTATTTCGTAGAGACAATCATAAAATGGTCTTTACGGGTATGCGTAGAGGTGATCTTTACATCGTCGATTTCTCTAAAAAGGCACAACCTAAAACTTGCTTTGTTGCTAAATCCTCAAAAGGTTGGTTGTGGCATAGACGACTAGGTCACGTTGGCATGAGAAACCTTGACAAGCTTATTAAAGGAAATCATATCCTTGGAGTTAACGATGTCATATTTGATAAGGATAGACTTTGCAGTGCTTGTCAAGCAGGTAAACAGGTTGGAGGAAGACATCTTGTGAAGAAAATTATGACCACAAGGAGGCCACTCGAGCTGCTTCACATGGATCTTTTTGGTCCCAATGCCTACAAGAGTCTCGGTGGAAATTCCTTTGGTCTAGTTATAGTTGATGATTTTTCAAGATTTACGTGGGTGTTTTTCCTCGATGACAAATCGCAGGTCCAGAAGATCTTCAGAAACTTCGCCAGGAAAGCTCAAAATCAGTTTGATGTGAAGATCAAGAAGGTTCGGAGTGATAACGGAACGGAGTTCAAGAACGCAAATGTGGACACCTTTCTTGACGAAGAAGGGATTTCACATGAGTTCTCGGCTACATACACACCTCAACAAAATGGAGTTGTTGAGAGGAAGAACCGGACGCTCATCGAAATGGCAAGGACAATGCTTGCTGAATACAAGACGCCAAAGCACTTTTGGGCAGAAGCGGTTGAGACAGCTTGTCACACAACAAATCGCTTATATCTTCACAAGCTACTCGGCAAGACGGCATACGAGCTCCTCACCGGTAACAAGCCTCAAGTTGGATACTTTCGAGTATTCGGCTCAAAGTGCTACATTCTTGATAAGCATCGTCGTTCAAAGTTTGCTCCTAAATCTCATGAAGGTTTTCTACTTGGTTATGGGTCAAACTCTCACACTTACCGTGTCTACAACAATTTCACCCGAAAGGTTGAAGAGACGGTAGATGTGAAGTTTGATGAATCTAATGGCTCGCAAGTAGAGCAATTGCCAATTGATGTAGGAGACAAAGACCCTTCAGAAGCAATTCAAGATTTGCCCATTCGCAAAATTCGTCCAACGGAGGTGAAGGAGAGTACTTCATCTGTCCAAGTGGAAGCTTCTATTTCACAACAAGGTGAACCAAGAATCGACACGGAAGCATCCACAAGTGGACCACACCAAGATGAAGAAAACGAGGAAGTACGTCAAGATGAACATCAACAACCTCCTTCTCCACCACGACAAGAGAACGACGACGTCAACAATGAAGAAGGCCAAGAAGAAGAACAAGATGAAGAATATGCTCAACAAAGACCCAAGCAAAATCTCTCACGAGTTCGAGCAAGAATTGCCAAAGAACATCCCATCGAGCAAATCCTCAATGATATACAAACCGGGAGAATCACTCGCTCAAAAACTCGTTTAGCTAACTTTTGTGAAAACTATTCATTCATCTCTAGCATTGAACCAATGAAGGTTGAAGAAGCATTGGAAGATCCGGATTGGATAAACGCTATGCATGAAGAGCTACATAACTTTGAGAGGAACCAAGTTTGGACATTGGTTGAGAAGCCCGACAACAACCACAACATCATTGGTACCAAATGGGTGTTTCGCAACAAGCAAGATGAAGATGGACAAGTGGTCCGCAACAAAGCACGTCTCGTCGCCCAAGGATACACACAAGTCGAAGGTATGGACTATGGTGAGACGTACGCTCCCGTTGCTAGACTTGAGTCCATTCGCATCTTACTTGCCTATGCTAATCACCATAATATCACCTTGTACCAAATGGACATTAAAAGTGCTTTTCTAAATGGAGAAATAGAGGAGGAAGTTTATGTCAAACAACCTCCCGGCTTTGTCAATCCTAAGAAACCAAATCATGTTTACAAACTTCACAAAGCTCTTTATGGTCTTAAACAAGCTCCTAGAGCATGGTATAAATGCTTGACCAAGTTCCTTACTACAAGTGGTTTTGAAATTGGTAAAATTGATTCTACTCTTTTCACTAAAAAGGTTAATGGAGAACTATTTGTATGCCAAATTTATGTTGATGACATCATATTTGGTTCAACTAACCCTCTCTTTAGTGAAAAGTTTGGAAAGCTAATGTCAGAGAAGTTTGAGATGTCTATGATGAGTGAACTCAAATTCTATCTCGGGTTGCAAATCAAGCAAACTAAGGAAGGTACATTTGTCTCTCAAACAAAGTACACCAAGGACTTATTCAAGAAGTTCAATATGCAAGAATGCAAAGGTATGTCTACACCCATGCCTACTAGTGGACATAATGATTTGACCAAAGATGGTGAACCTGTTGATCAAAAGGTTTACCGCTCTATGATTGGTTCATTGTTATACCTATGTGCTTCACGTCCCAATATTATGCTAAGTGTGTGCATGTGTGCTCGATATCAAGCTGCTCCTAAAGATTGTCATCTTAAGGCTGTGAAAAGGATAGTGAGATATTTAATCCATACACCAAATTTTGGCATTTGGTATCCTAAGAGGTCTTCTTTTGATCTTGTTGGCTATTCCGACTCAGATTATGCCGGAGACAAGGTTGATAGAAAGTCCACTTCGGGTACTTGTCAATTTCTTGGTAGATCTCTTGTGTCTTGGTCTTCCAAGAAACAAAACTCGGTATCCTTATCCACCGCCGAAGCGGAATACATTGCCGCTGGTTCATGTTGTGCTCAATTACTTTGGATGACCCAAACTCTTAAAGATTATGGGATTTATGTGAGACATGTTCCACTGCTTTGTGACAATGAAAGTGCTATCAAAATTGGTCATAATCTTGTACAACATTCTCGAACTAAGCATATTGAAGTTCATCATCATTTCATTCGAGATCATGTTGCTAAGGGTGACATCAATCTTAAGCATGTTCGCACCGATAAGCAATTAGCGGATATATTCACTAAACCGCTTGATGAGAAAGTGTTTTGCAGGTTGAGAGGAGAATTGAACATCATTGATGCCTCGAACTTGGAGTAGAGACTCCATTGGACACATGCAAGACATGAGCTTATGACTAATCCATGATGTATCTCTTATGATGACTATCTTATGTCTTGGATATATTTGCACCTTGCATGTTGTCTAACCCATGTAGGTGCTTGGTTGAATCTAATTCCATGAGTTTGCGACTCACTCATATCTTGAGCAATCTCTACATCACCAAGACTCTACACAATAGTTGTTGAAGACAAGGAAGCACAAAACCATTCAAACATATCCTTTGACAAATTCTATGTTAAGCTTCATGATTGTCATTTTTGGATACATAAGTGCTCTTCCTTGCAAGAACTAACCCATGTAGGTAGATGAACTCAAACTCCAAGTGGTGCTCCCAACTCTTGATGAACTACATCAACCTTGAGCACCCACACAAGTTCAACTACATGAGCAAGAACCACATCACCACCCAAGGTATGTTATTTCATCTTAGAGAAGCTTTACTCCAAGACATGAGTCAAAGAAACTCAACAAGATGTGAATACATCAAGATGCTTAAACGAAAAATGGTAACCCCATTTTGAGCTTAAACGATGAGTATGACCTATGATCAAGTGTTCTCACTTGACTCCTAAGTCAATATACTCTAACATAGGTGACTATGTCACCGCCCAACTCTAGATGAAGTTCTCCTGTGTTCTTTTCTGTGTCATTGCATTTGTCTCATGCATGTTTGGTTTCTTTCTCTTTTTCAAACAAAAAAAACAAAAAAAACTTCATCTAGATCTTTCAGTTTCTTCTCTTTTCTCTTTGTTTTCTTCTGCATATTTCTGCATCAAATTCCTTGCAAATCCTTCAGCTAATTCATTGCAAATCTGTGTGAAATCTTACTTGACTAGTGAGCTGAGGTGACAAGTGTTTTTCTCTGTGTAAACCCGGTTTCACCGACTTGCAAATTTCTGTCCAACCGAATATTTTCGGTACCACCGAAATGTGCCACTCGGTGCCACCGACTTTGCAATCAGAAAAACAGTTTGCCACTTGTTCTACATTTCTTATGATCCAGCTCCACTCAATGCATCTTGTCCTTCACAAGCATCACAATTTTATCCTCTGCTTGTGCTGAATCTCAAGGACCAAACCCATTCGACGGATTCCAGGAAAAACCTTCTTGGGAATTGATGTCAAAGGGGGAGAGAGAGATCACATCAAAGCTTGTAAGAAAAAGAGATCACATCAAGAGAGAAAAAGTATTAAGGGGGAGAGAAAGTCTCAAGGATCCCAGATGTTGTTAAGGGGGAGAGAGAGATCTCCAGGGAGAGAAAAATACTCAAGGATCCCAGATGCTTGATGTTCAAGAGGAGAGATGCCACATGTCTTTTTGGGGGAAAGACATGTTCATAGTTCATATGAACTCATTTGAATTAAGTTTTATTCAGCTCTGATTTTCTGTTTCCTATCTTCTCCCAATATCCCATGTAAGATTCAGGGGGAGCAAGACACCTAAGGGAAAAGAAATCAGCCAAATTCATTGCATATCTTTATTCTTGGGGACATGCTGAATCCAATGTGGTACCTTGTACTCACTCTCTACATGTCATCCCAGTCTTGGCATTCTTGTGGTTTCTTTTGTTTGCTCTGGCTAGTGGACGTACCTGTGTTATCTAACCTTGTTTGCAGGTTCATTCCATCCTAAGCCCACTCGAGACCACAAGGTAAGTATATGCATCAAAATCATGAGTATGAGGAGTTCTTGCTTATGTACATACTGTTTGCAAGAAGGACTCATGAGCATGAAGGTATTTTCCTTAATAATCTTTTGCTCTGATGCATATGGCCAAGATACATGTAACACATTGCCTACTATGTCATGATTATGCTCTCACATGCCTCTATATTTCATATTTACATGAGTGCATACATGTAGGGGGAGCCTATGCTTGCTACATGTTCCTCCAAAGCTTTACTTGTTGTTCTTTATATCTTTATTTAAAGCTTTGATGTATGTTGCCATCAATTACCAAAAAGGGGGAGATTGAAAGCACAAGTGCTCCCTAGGTGGTTTTGATAATTGATGACAACATATCTCTTGTTGGACTAACACTTCTATCTAGCATGTTTCAGATAAGTTCAACAATGGAGTGGCATGGACTAAAGGTTGTGGGAACCCTCAAGATGCTAAGGACAAGGGATTGGCTAAAGCTTCAAGCTCAAGACTCTTCACTTTTATATTTTAGTGATCCAAGATCACATTGAGTCCATAGGAAAAGCCAATACTATTAAGGAGGGATGAGGTGTTGCTTAATGAGCCTCTTGCTTCATGTGCTTAGTGATATGCTCCAAAACTCTCAACTACTTTCCCATATCCACATATGACCTAAACCCTAAGCCAAACTCGGTCCTACCAATTTTTCTTATCCGGCGCCACCGAGTTTCACTTGTCATTAGCCACTGCCAAACCCTAGCAATTCGGTTCTACCGATCGGGATCTCGGTCTCACCGAGATGGGATTGCAAACTCTCTGTTACCTATTGCAATATTCTCGGTCCCAACGAGATATGCAATCGGTCCCACCGATATTGCAATGTAAACTCAGTGTTTCCCCTTTATAACTTTTCGGTCTCACCGAGTTCCACTCGGTCCCACCGAAAGAGCAAATCGGTCCCACCGAGTTTGCCTGACCAACTCTCTGGTTAGCTAATTACCAAACTCGGTCTCACCGAGTTTGTGTAATCGGTCTCACCGAGATTACGTTATGCCCAAACCCTAACCGAATCGGTCCTACCGAGTTGCATGTCAGTCCCACCGAAATTCCTAACGGTCACTAGGTTTACATTTTCGGTCCGACCGAGTTTTATGATTCGGTCCCACCGAGATTGGAAAACTGTGTAACGGTTGGATTTTGTGTGGAGGCTATATATACCCCTCCACCTCTTTCTCATTCCATGAGAGAGCCATCAGAACACACACATCATTCCAACTCATTTGTTCTGAGAGAGAACCACCTACTCATGTGTTGAGATCAAGACATTCCATTCCTACCATATGAATCTTGATCTCTAGCCTTCCCAAGTTGCTTTCCACTCAAATCTTCTTTCCACCAAATCCAAATCCTATGAGAGAGAGTTGAGTGTTGGGGAGACTATCATTTGAAGCACAAGAGCAAGGAGTTCATTACCTACACACCATTTGTTACTTCTTGGAGAGTGGTGTCTCCTAGATTGGCTAGGTGTCACTTGGGAGCCTCCGACAAGATTGTGGAGTTGAACCAAGGAGTTTGTAAGGGCAAGGAGATCGCCTACTTCGTGAAGATCTACCGCTAGTTAGGCAAGTCCTTCGTGGGCGATGGCCATGGTGGGATAGACAAGGTTGCTACTTCGTGGACCCTTTGTGGGTGGTTGCTTCTTCGTGGACCCTTCGTGGGTGGAGCCCTTCGTGGACTCGCGCAACCGTTGCCCTTGGGTGGATCCCTATGTGGACTCGCGCAACCGTTACCCTTCGTGGGTTGAAGTCTCCATCAACGTGGATGTAGGATATCACCACCTATCCGAACCACGGGAAAAACATCCGTGTCTCCAATTGCGTTTGAAATCTCCAAACCCTTCCCTTTACATTCTTGCAAGTTGCATGCTTTACATTCCGCTGCTCATATACTCTTTGCATGCTTGCTTGATATGTATTGTGCATGTTGAATTTGTGCCTAAACTCCACTTAAACCGAAAGAGATTAAAAATTGCAACTTTAGCACTAAGTGTCTAATCACCCCCCTCTAGACACATCTACTTCTAGTTCCTACAACGTCGATCACGTTGATCGAGTCATCGAACATAAAGCGAGGCAACTGGGACAAGGTGGGGTCACTGATGGATCACTAACCAACCTATACTAAGCAGTCTAGGATAAGCAGGTAAGGTATGAAAGTAGGTAACAACAACAGGCTATGCATTTGAGCAGGATCATACAGAAAGCAGTAGTAGTTCTAATCCAAGCATGAGCGGGAAAGAAATGGGCGATATCGGAATGCTCAAGGGGGGGGGGGTTGCTTGCCTGGTTGCTCTGGCAAGGAGGGGTCGTCGGGGATGTAGTCATACTCAGTCACATCAACGTCGGTCTCGGCATCTACCGGAGAAGAAGAGGGGGGAGAAACAGTAAATATGAGGCAAACAAGCATCACAAAAATATAACAAGGCAAAAAGCAGTGCCAGGGGTGACCTAACGCAGTACTAGGCAATACTGGCCAAGGGGGAAAACATCTGGGAAAGTTTTCCCGGAGTTAGGCATTTTCGGACAGATGAAACGGAGGGGGAAAGGTTCGATGTTCGCTATGCTAGGGGCATGTGACAGATGAACGGAGAGCGTATTCCGATTCGACTCGTCGTTCTGAGCAACTTTCATGTATAAAACATTTTCATCCGAGCTACGGTTTATTTTATATGAATTTCTAAAGTTTTAACCAATATCCTAGAAATCCCTGAAATTTTGCTAAGTCTGAGAATTCGACAGTTTTTTAAGCATCACTTGGCTGTTTTCCGAAGGCAATAACTAATGTTATGTAGTTCTAATGAATACACTACATATAAGTGTTTTACTCTACATCAACAGCACTACAAGGCCATGCCATTAGATAGTCTGAACAGCTCCTGTAATAGGTCCATTTACAGCTCTGAAGTAGTTAAGACAGTAAATCTATTTTTCAGTTTTCTCTCTTAACAGAACATAGACTTTTGTCATTTTTATAAGAATTAATCCATGTTGTATTTGAATTTGGTCCAATGGAATAATTTGGAGGTTGTCATGTGTACTCCCAACACAAATTAATTTCAAGGAAGTTAGACTTTGTTTGACCATAGTTTTGTTGCCATCCAGAGAGCTAAGAAGGTAGAAATAGCAAAAGCTAGCCAGCGCTACAGTAACATTCAGTTACTCTAGTAGCAGCAACAGAGCAGCGAAGCACAGTGGCAAGCGCGGGCGGGCATCTGTGAGCGCTGCACGCGCGCGGACGGACAAGGGAGGCCACGGCGGTCAGGCACAGCGGCGTAGCAGGCGGGAGTAGCAGCAATAAGAAGCAGAGCAAGGCAGAAGCAGCATCGGCTCACAAGGACAAGCAGAGGCGCGGCCAGCGCGGCACGGCTGTGGGCGCGGTCGGGCGCGGGGCCGGACAAGGCCCGGGCGTGGCCTAGCGCGGTAGGGAGGCGAGGCGAGGCGCAGACACGGGGTGGCCATGACGCGGGGGTTCGGGCAGACGCGAGTTGCGCGGACACTGGCCATGACGGACAACGGCAATGGCTACGAGCGGGAGACGCACTCCGGCGATGGATCGAGACCAGGGTGAGGGGGAAAAAGGGAAGGAGCTCACGGCGAATCTGTAGAGGAGGGCAGCGGGCTCGGGGAAGGGTTGTAGGCAGTGGGTCGAGCGGAGAGCGACGACGTCCACGGTGGAGAAGGGCGCCGATGGCGATGGTTTGAAGGCATCCCGACTTGGGGTGGTCCCCGGGACGGATGTAGCCACCCGCCGCGGACCTCCTGGATGTGCTCCCGCATGCCGGAGACAACGGCGGTCGCGACGCTTCACGGCGACATGCTTCGATGCGCCATGGCTATCTCTAATCAGAGAAGGGAGAGGGTGAGGGAGGGAAGGTGGTTTGAGCTAGGGTTTCGGGGGGGAGGAATCCTGGCGTCTTATAGTGCGTCGAGGAGGGCGGGATGGCCGCCACGTAGCCGAGGGCGCGGCCATGGCGTGCAGATGACTGCCAAGACCGCCCCTCTGCTTCTGTAGCAAAGAGGGAGACAAGTGGGAGGGGGAGTGGGCTGGGCCTCCCTGTACTTTGCATTTGGGCCCAAGCGTACAATGCATGTTCTATCTCTTTTCTTTTACCCTTTTATTTATTTAACACACTCAGTCTTTTATCAAACTTAGCAACTAAATGACTTTTGGTTAAATGTGTAAATTGTCACATAAATAATAGGCAAAATAATGGAGAGGCTACAAAGTTTGAGATCAATTTGGAAAGTATACATTTTAGTTTATTTTGAAAAGACCATTTTATTTGTTGTTGGAGCATTTATTAATTTCCTAAGATTGTTTGGTGAGTCAAATGATGTTAGCCATAACATGAAAATGATCAGGGGGAATTATAGAATAGTTTGAACATTTTATTTTTGACATTTGAAAACTTTTAAAGTTGGACTTGATTTTAAATTTTGAATTTGAACGGAGTTTGAATTGACGCGAGTTTAACAACAGTAATCGTGGTGACATGGCATCATTAGCAGAGGGTTACTGTAGCTTAATTATCCGGGCATCACAATTCTCCTCCACTACCAGAAATCTCGTCCCGAGATTTAAGGGTTGAAATAATGGGGAAAGTTCTGGTTAAGAAATTCTAATGGATCATCTCGTTATTGGTTGCTCTTCTCGAAGAAGTTGATCCCTTCCATTGATGTTTTCATTCCTCTGCATCAATGCATCATAATGAAGTTGTCGTTCTTTCTTACGATGGGACAGGGGTTAACTATGGAAGAACGGACCTATCAAGGTTGAATAAATGGTAGATAGCTCAGGGAAAGTGGCAGGAAGTAACTCTCGAATTGAATTAAGAAAATATCAAGAGCGATGTAAGGAGGTATCATGGGAAGTTTCGAGCAGGCAGGCAATCGTTCGATGCCTGAACATGGCGTGGAAGGGTTCAAAGCAATGAGAATTAGTTTTGTGTCTGATACTAGAATTGATTACTGGGCAGGGGGCATATGTATTACATACGAAGTCAAGCTCAAGGAATATCTTGGGTAATAGGGTCTATAGGATAGTTAGGTTTCGATTCTGTGGAACTGTGGATTATGGGCCCACCATGTGGGTTAAAGGTAGAAAGGGCGCTGGCATCTTGCACGATCATGTAAGCAAGGTAGGTCAGAGGATAGCCTGTCAGTTATGTCGGCAACAACATCGGTACCAAGGGCGAGGGACGAAGAGAACCATTTTCCTGCTCGTTGAACGAGGCGGGCCATTAGGCAAAGTTCTCGTCCATTGGTGGCTACCGGAATGTCATCAACAATAGTAACAGGGTCTTACTGACATAGAGATACAATGAGGTGTTGATATAAGAAGGGAAATATTACTGCTTATATAATATAGATCACAATAAGGTTTAAACAAACCAATGGAAAGGAAAATGTAATTGTCAGATTAAACAGAACAATGGAAAGGAAAATGTGTTTAAACACATATTTCAGGGGTATATCCTTCCCAAGGACAAGCAGAGCATGATATCCATGACAGGAAAGAAGTATGGAACCATTTAGGTAAGGGGGAAGAAAATTCCTGACATTATGCATACAATGGTGTTTGGATAATTGATAAAGAAAATTTAGTATCGTGCTTCAAATGTTCTCATTGGAGATCGAATTACCACAAACATGCTTCGAGATAGCATTGACATGGTTTCAAGCAAAGGTCAGACTTTGGATACACCAAGGATCCATCGGAAACAACTTAGAAAATAATTCATACAATTTTAGTAGGGAAAAGATAAGAGTGTGGCCGACGAACTCAACCACAATCCATCGACATGCCAAAAAGGATGTATTTCCAAAATTATATGAACAAGTTTGTGTTGGGGAAGGCAAGAATGTTGTCAATGATAACATAAATCATCAAGGGGAAGGATTGTATTTCTCCTCGTGAATTTGATTGATATCCTGAAAAAGCTCAGAATGTTGATGATGATCACGACACATTTGTCGAGAGATTTCATGAAGATGTAATCGATTGGCGATGACATCCAGTCAAAGGAATGATGAAGCGAAAGGTTATTGGAACCATGGGTACGACACAAACTCAAAATTAAGCTTGCTGTTCAAGGCGAAATGATAAGATGAGGAATATCGATGTAAGCTTAGCTCATCGTCAGAAGTTGCTCCGGGCATAAGGACCAGGTAGCATAGTTAAAAAGTTGACATGATAAAAAAATAGCCGATCAGGCTAGGAATGATGCGATGGGGTATAAAGCTTCCCAATATCAAGTACTAGGTGTAATGCCAGAAGGTAAATTGGAGTAGAGGCTGGACGGGGGAATGATTTGCAGAGGATAAGTAATTGTAACTTACCCAGTAAATGGGATCAAGGAGGAAATATGGTCGGGACCATAACTACAAGGGATCCAATTCACGATATCGGAAGAATTATTCAAATGATTAAATATCCTTGCCAGAAGCTTTCATGATAAGTCCTACACCGTGTCCGTGGGCATGAACACAAGGTTCAGGGTCGACTCCCACTTCTACAATGCATAACCTTTCATTTTACTCCTCGCTCTTGGTGAAGTTGTAGTACTGAAAATTTATATGACGATAGCCAGTAGAGTATAATCCGCATAACTTTCAAGTTCACACAGATTAGGGAAGGCATAGGTTCAATCCATCGGGGCATCTTAGGAACATATATCATAAATTTCAAGAATAATAACACAAGCTCGGTAGTAGAGCATGCTTGAGAAAGCGGAGGATACAATTTACCAAAAGCATTATGTATCCGAGGAAAGGCTCACAAGCTTTATTGAATATGAAGGACGTTGTCGGATAAAATCCGAAAAAGGGGGGTCTGGTGGTCCATAAGGGATTTGATGTGAGCATCAGTATTCAACCAGAGGAAGAGAGAATGTAAGGAGATCAGATTATAGAAACAACTGACTAACTCAAGGCTCAATTGCAAAGGAATTATGAATTCAAAGACAAGGGATCAGAAGCAATGCTCTGATTAGGGATGGATAGGTAGAATAGCCATAGGGGTACAATCGATGGCGATTTGATTGGTCGAGATCCAGCACATGTTAAAATGACGTCTGAGTCGGAAGGATGAATTCTAGGATCTGATTGAGGATTGCTAGCATTCGCAACATATTGTATCAACGGACTCAAAATGATAATGAGAAAGGATGACAATAAGATTACTAGACTTATGGTATTAACCATAATGCAAGCAAGCAAGAAATTCAAGAACAATAGGCTGTTGAGGATTTTCACAAGAATGAATGGTGTTGCGAAGTTTTTTTGTGAAGTACATGAACCAACTGAGGATGAGCGGATACTCGGTAGGTGCACAAAGTTATCCGTAGGGGTATTCGGTGACAAGGAACTGCAAGGCAGTAAGCTCAAAGGATTCTCAGAAAAAGGAGAGCAGTTCAAGGCATCTTGTAATAACAAGATCAATGGGATAGAATGTAAGATTGGCAAGTGTGTATAGTTATCCATAAGGATAATTCGGTGGTAGGGAATTGCAAAGGCAATAGGCACAAAGTCTCAAGAGATATTGTAGAGTATCTTCTGAATCTTATGATGCAGTAGGCGATCATCTGAAATAAGGGGCTCTCTGGGTGGATGTGATCACGAGATCCTAATGTTCGAGTTAGTAAATCCATTTAACTCGAATAGGAGAGAGATCAGAGTCCCAGAGTATAGACAAGGAGTAAAAGATCCTAATACCACCCAATGGCGACGTGGGCCCGTAAGACACACAGCCATGTTAATAAAAGTTTTTCAGTGACTAGACTCAACTTCGGCCAAAGTGTTGAAAAGGGGGCTACCTACAAGCAGTCGGCTCTGATACCAACTTGTGACGCACTCAATTCAATAGTACACTAATCATACATGCAAATGTGTACGATCAAAATCAAGGACTCACGAGAAGATATCACAACACAACTCTAGACACAAATTAAAATAATACAAGCTTTATATTACAAGCCAGGGGCCTCGAGGGCTCGAATACATAAGCTCGAATACACAAGAGTCAGCGGAAGCAACAATATCTGACTACAGACATAAGTTAGACAAGTCTGCCTTAAGAAGGCTAGCACAAAAGCAACAATGATCGAAAAGGCAAGGCCTCCTACCTTGGAGCCTCCTAACTACTCTAGGTCGTCAGCGGCCATCACGTAGTAGTAGGAACCCTCAGGGTAGTAGTAGTCATCAGTGGTGTCGTCTGGCTCCTGGTATCCGTCATCTGGTCGCAACAATCGGGTATATGCGAAAAAGAGGTAGCAAAGCAACCGTGAGTACTCATCCAAAGTAATCGCAAGACTTACATCGGATCTAAACTAAGTATGCATCTGTATCAAAGGAAATGGGCTGTATCTGTGGACTAAACTGCAGAATGCCAGAAGAGAAGGGGAAAACCTAGCCTATCGAAGACTAGCATCTTCAAGTATCTTCAAGCATCTTGCAGCATATAGAAGAGTACAGATCAACATAAGGTAAAGTAGTAGTAGTATTATCAACCTTGGCCAGAGATCCTTTCTCGAGTCCCAGCGAGAAAGCAATCCATAGCCATACTATCCATTTCTCATATCCATTCATTTCTCATCACAAGTATCCAGTTCTAGTTGTATCGATCGGGATACAACTCCAAGTGTCCGTTACTGTAGGACAGGCTATCGATAGATGTTTTCTTCCCTGCAGGGGTGCACCAACTTACCCACCACGCTCGATTAACTCCGGCTGGACACACTTTCCTGGGTCATGCCCGGCCTCAGCCAAACAATACGTCGCAACCCAACCTAGGCTTAATAGAGAGGTCAACATGCCAGACTAAACCTATGCCCCCAGGGGTCATGGGCCATCTCCTCGAGAACTCCTGTATGTTGTGTACGCGGCCGGTGAGCAGACCTAGCTACCTCCTTCAAAAGGCAGGTGCTTACCAGTCCAACCCGGCGTGCGCCGCTCAGTCACTGACGTCTATTAAGCTTCGGCTGATGTATACGACGCAGAACGCCTATACTATGCCCACGTGATGGTTAGTGCTATCAGGCCAGAGGCTACTCGGAACAAATATCCAAATCGTAGTGGATTAGGAGCACGCGGTAACGAGCAGAGACTCACGATCAATGTGACCCCGTCACCCCGTCTCGAGTACTTGCGGCAAGGGCTAAGAATGCCCGGCCACGCCTCGTAAGTATCTCATGGGTACCTTCCAGGTCAACCCGTCTCCACATCACTCGCTATTAAGCTCGTGCGGGTACCCCTCGGGGCCGACCCGTCTTTAGTAACATGATTCAGTGTAAAGTCATAGTAACCATAGTAACTGTGTGTCTAACACCAAGGGGAAAACCCGAGGAATCACCCCCGGTGAATTCCACTCGATGTTATCATCAAGGTGAACGTAAGAGGATCCACCCTCGAAGTTCGCACTTGAGGGGTTGCACGACAGAGCCGTAACGGAAGTGGTTAAGGTGGAAATCACCCTCGATGACCACGACCGGGTAGCTACACTACAGAGATCTCATCAGGAGTGATGTATGAGGTTCACCCTCGGCACTCGATAGTAACTCTATAGTGACGCACAACTAGCTGGGGTGATGTGCGGTGTCGGGGCCTGGACGTCGATCACGTTGATCGAGTCATCGAACATAAAGCGAGGCAAATGGGACAAGGTGGGGTCACTGATGGATCACTAACCAACCTATACTAAGCAGGTAAGGTATGAAAGCAGGTAACAACAACAGGCTATGCATTAGAGTAGGATCATACAGAAAGCAGTAGTAGTTCTAATGCAAGCATGAGAGGGAAAGAAATGGGCGATATCAGAATGCTCAAGGGGGGGGGGGGGTTTGCTTGCCTGGTTGCTCTGGCAAGGAGGGGTCATCGGGGATGTAGTCGTACTCAGTCGCATCAACGTCGGTCTCAGGGTCTACCGGAGAAGAAGAGGGGGGAGAAACAGTAAATACAGGGCAAACAAGCATCAAAAAAATATAACAAGGCAAAACGCGGTGCCAGGGGTGACCTAACGCAGTACTAGGCGATACTGGCCAAGGGGGAAAACATCTGGGAACGTTTTCCTGGAGTTAGGCTTTTCCGGACAGATGAAACGGAGGGAGAAAGGTTCGATGTTCCCTATTCTAGGGGCGTGTGACAGATGAACAGACAGCGTATTCCGATTCGTCTCGTCGTTCTGAGAAACTTTCATGTATAAAACATTTTCATCCGAGCTACGGTTTATTTTATATGAATTTCTAAAGTTTTAACCAATATCCTAGAAATCCCTGAAATTTTGATAAGTCTGAGAATTTGACAGTTTTTTAAACATCACTGGGCTTTTTTCCGAAGGCTATAACTAATGTTATGTAGTTCTAATGAAGACACTACATATAAGTATTTTACTCTACATCAACAACACTACAAGGCCATGCCATTAGATAGTCTGAACAGCTCCTGTAACAGGTCCATTTACAGCTCTGAAGTAGTTAAGACAGTAAATCTGTTTTTCAGTTTTCTCTCTTAACAGAACATAGAATTTTGTCATTTTTATAAGAATTAATCCATGCTGTATTTGAATTTGGTCCAATGGAAAATTTGGAGGTTGTCATGTGTACTCCCAACACAAATTAATTTCAACAAAGTTAGACTTTGTTTGACCATAGTTTTGTTGCCATCCAGAGAGCTAAGAAGGTAGAAATAGAAAAAGCTACCATCGCTACAGTAACATTCAGTTACTGTAGCAGCAACAGTAGAGCAGCGAAACGCAGCGGCAAGAGCGAGCGGGCATCTACGAGCGCGGGAACGCGCGCGGACGGACAAGGGAGACCACGGCAGTCAGGCACAGCGGCGTAGTAGGCGGGAGTAGCAGCAATAAGAAGCAGAGCAAGGCAGAAGCAGCATCGGCTCACAGGGACAAGCAGAGGCGTGGCCAGCACGGGATGGCTGTGGGCACGGACGGGCGCGGGGACGGACAAGGCCTGGGCGTGGCCTAGCGCGGCAGGGAGGCGAGGCGAGGCGCGGACACGGGGTGGCCACGACGCAGGGGTTTGGGCAGACGTGAGTTGCGCAGCTGGCCGTGACGGACGACGGCTATGGCTACGAGCAGGAGACGCACTCCGGCGATGGATCGAGACCGGGGCGAGGGGGAAACAGGGGAGGAGCTCACGGAGAATCTGTAGAGGAGGGTAGCGAGCTCGGGGAAGGGTTGTAGGCAGTGGGTCGAGCGGAGAGGCAACGACATCCGCGGCGGAGAAGGTCGCTGATGGCGACGGTTCGAAGGCGTCCCGGCTTGGGGTGGTCCCCGGAACGGACGTAGCCACTCGCCGCGGACCTCCTGGACGTGCTCCCGCACGCCGGATACAACGGCGGTCGCGACGCTTCACGACGACGTGCTTCGATGCGCCATGGCTATCTCTAATCAGAGAAGGGAGAGGGTGGGGGAGTGAAGGTGGTTCAAGCTAGGGTTTCGGGGGGGAGGAATCCTGGCATCTTATAGGGCGTCGAGGATGGCGGGATGGCCGCCACGCAGCCGAGGGCGCGGCCATGGCGTGCAGATGACTGCCACGACCGCCCCTCTGCTTCTGTAGCAAAGAGGGAGACAAGTGGGAGGGGAGTGGGTTGGGCCTCCCTGTACTTTGCATTTGGGCTCAAGCGTACAGTGCATGTTCTATCTCTTTTCTTTTACCCTTTTATTTATTTAACACACTCGGTCTTTTATCAAACTTAGCAACTAAATGACTTTTGGTTAAATGTGTAAATTGGCACATAAATAATAGGCAAAATAATGGAGAGGCTACAAAGTTTGAGATCAATTTGGAAAGTATACATTTTAGTTTATTTTGAAAAGACCAATTTATTTGTTGTTGGAGCATTTATTAATTTCCTAAGATTGTTTGGTGAGTCAAATGATGTTAGCCACAACATGACAATGATCAGGGGGAATTATAGAATAGTTTGAACATTTTATTTTTGACATTTGAAAACCTTTAAAGTTGGACTTGATTTTAAATTTTGAATTTGAACGGAGTTTGAATCGACGCGAGTTTAACAAGAGTAATCGTGGTGACGTGGCATCATTACCAGAGGGTTACTATAGCTTAATTATCCGGGCGTCACATGGTGCCGGAACGGGTCTAGATTGGTTTTCGGTGGCTACGGAGGCTTCTGGCGGCGGAACTCCCAATCTATTATGCTCCCTGAAGTTTTTAGGGTATATGGATATATATATATGAGGAAGAAGTACGTCGGTGGACCTCCGGGCTGTCCACGAGGCAGGGGGCGCGCCCCCCACCCTCGTGGGCAGACCGGGACTCTTCTGGTCCATCTCCGATACTCCGTGGGCTTCTTCTGGTCCAAAAATAAGTTCCGTGAAGTTTCAGGTCAATTGGACTATGTTTGATTTTCCTTTTCTGCGATACTCTAAAACAAGGACAAAACAAAAACTGGCACTAGGATCTAGGTTAATAGGTTAGTCCCAAAAATCATATAAAATAGCATATAAAACATCCAAGTTTGATAATATAATAGCATGGAACAATCAAAAATTATAGATACGTTGGAGACGTATCACGACGCCGGATGTAGATCCTGCACCCGGCAGCACAGGGAGAAGCGGCGAGCACCCCCCCCCCCCCACCCCCACCCGGATCTGAGGAACCGATAGAATCTCCGATGGACCGCATTGGCGATCTCCCGGACGTCATCCTTGAGGAGATCATCTCGCTTCTCCCCACCAAGGATTGCTTCCACACACAAGTCCTCTCAACTCGGTGGTGCCCTCTATGGCGCATCGCGCCCCTCAATCTCGATTGTCGTCAGATATCTGTCCTTCCTGAATTTGATCTCCTCAGAGCCATCATCTCCTCTCACCAACAGGGCCCCGTTCAATGCTTCTGCATCCCGACACCCTACCTGTTGTCCATACCCGGCACGGTGAATGCTTGGCTGACATCCCCTGAATTCAAAAAACTCCAGCAGTTTGAGTTATATGATTACGACGAATCCTAACACCAAGAATTTTTGCCCACACCACTGTTGTCCATCTCGTGCTTTTCCTCCTCTCTCCAGACCGCCACCTTCGCCAAGTGCCATCTACCAGACGATCTAGTACAAATGCTTCGACTCCCATTGCTAAAAAAAACTTTTGCTTGTGTTGGTTTATCTATCGGAGGCTTCATTGCACAGCATCATCCACTCCAGTTGCCCTACCCTGGAGCGCTTGCTGATTGTTTTGGGAGTAGAAATCCCAATTAGTTGCCTCCAAATAAAGTCGCCTCACCTTAAAAGCATTGGAATTGCTTTTGAAGGACAACAGCTCATCATCGAAGATGCCCCTTCACTTCAAAGGTTGCTCCTTGATTATTGTTATAAACCTTGGCAAATAACTGTCGTCTTTGCGCCCAAACTGGAGACCTTGGGTTTAATTCATGGTCCGTTTAATGATCACAATAAGTTGGTGTTTGGCTCCTCACCTTTTCAGGTACCGTATATTATCATCTACACATTTGTAATCATAATCTGCATTTTTTCATTTGTGCGCATTTTTTCATTTTTTCATCTAATATTATGTTATATGCTCAATGAAGAGTTCATCCATGGATAGCCAATCAATGTTGCTGGATTCTGTCAAGATCTTATATATCATAATGTTTATTTATGATATGAATATAATTACAGGCTTGCTGTGATGCTTTCGGTCTCTGGAGAATTTATATATAAAAGTGATGATTTCATGCACACTGGAAGACCGTATATATTGTACTAGAATTAACCATTCAGATGTTGCTCTTTCGATATATTGTTTTTTCAGACCTTAACTATTTTCAAATCTTCATGTCTAATTAGGCACTGCAACCACATGGAGAAAAATGTATAACCAATCGGTGGCATAATAAGCACCAGGATTTTCTCAGTTCTCATGACATTCGTTTGAGGACAATAATGATGGAAGGATATGCATCCAACCAGGCAAACAGAAGCTTTGTCACATTCTTCCTGTTGAATGCGAGGTTACTATTGTCCATGAGGCTTAAGTTTTACAGCAAGAGATTTCTCACGGACGGACACGTTGAACAACAAAAAAAGAAGTTTCAGGTGGACAAATGGCTTCTAAACGTGCTCGGCTTCTATTTACAAAAAATTGTAGTCATCCTAATTTTTTTTGCACAGGATGTTGATTTTATAGATCAGACTGATCCATTTGTTTGTGACTGCGAAAAAGAGTGGTTGGGTTAGATGTTACTTCCATGTTCAATCTGGGTTTTGTCTAAATTTGATGAACAATTAATCCTTGGGCTTTTTGTACCGTTTGTAAGCTTGAGTTGCATGTTGTTGCCCTCGTACTCCCCTCCACATGCCACTACACTGCTGCATCTTCCACGGGTGCTGTTCATTCCCGCCTGAGGCCTCGCTGTCATTCTCCGCCTTGGTTCGCTCGCTGTGCCCGCTGCCGCCTGGCGTTGTTGTGACGCCCCAAGACCGGAGCTTCAGATGCCTTCCAGGGTTTCCGGGTTTCGTTGTGTGTTTTGTCTCGTCTGTTGCATTCATCTTTGCATCATGTGCATTGCATCATGTCATCATGCCATCATGTCATTTCTTTTCTTAACTCAACTAAATAAATTGCATGGATCTTCGGTCCATTTAAACCGAGGGAAATGGACATGGTGATTTCTCTTTAAAACATATCCAAAGTCTCCTACCATTTTTAGGGAGCTATTTTAAATATCCCATTAACTTGGAATCACCCATCACACAATTGCATTACTCTTCAACTCTTCTTTTATCCGACTTAACTTCATATATTTTTCCTTGCATCTCTCTTAAGCCATACCCATGCATCATCCCTCCCACTTCCTTCGTTTTTCATGTCTTTGCAAGCAACCTTATTCCTCCTCCATTAATGTTCATCTTTTCCCTATAAATCTTGCCTTTTTCCGACACCCTCTCTGTCAGATTTCATCCCATTCGAAGTTGTTTTGTTCAGGTTCAAACATGATTGAAGTTTGAGAATAATTCAAACTCTAATTATTTTTCTACCTTCTAAAAATGCCAGAGCAATTTATTCAAACCCTACATAAATCCAGGGTTCTAGATATATTTTTATATATCTCATATTCCTAACCAAAAACCCTTGGATTTTCCCCTTTGTTGGTTGTTTATATTCTTATATAAACAATAGATTAAGAAAGGGAAGATTTTGGAAAGGAGAGGGAGCCCAGCAGCCGCACCAGTTGGCCAAGGCCCAGCTGGCGCCCTTCCCACTGGGCAGGCTCCAAGGCCCAGCCGCCCCCACCAGTTCCATAACCCTAGCCCGATCCCCTCGCTCGCTAGCCCTCTCTCTCTCTCGATCCCTTGCCTCTCCCTCGACTCCCTCCTGCGCCGCCGCACGCATCGAGTACCAGGAGAGCGCTCGCGCCTCCCGATCCATGGCCCTCCTCCCTCTACTACCCAGATCTTGCACCTGGCTCCTCTCAAGTACCTCATCCCCGGTGCCGTCCATCCATGCCGCGCCCGGTTTCCATGGCCATCTCCCTCTCGTCCCGATCGAGATCGTCCTCGATCCCCTCTGCCTGCTCCGAGCTTCTCCGCCCTCGACGTCCCCTTCGCCGGATCCCCTCCTCGCGCCTCTACTCTCTCACATGTGGCTCCGCCGCCCCATCTCTTGAAGGAAATATGCCCTAGAGGCAATAATAAAGTTATTATTTATTTCCTTATAATCATGATAAAGGTTTATTATTCATGCTAGAATTGTATTAATCGGAAACATAATACATGTGTGAATACATAGACAAACAAAGTGTCACTAGTATGCCTCTACTTGACTAGCTCGTTAATCAAAGATGGTTATGTTTCCTAACCATGAACAATGAGTTGTTATTTGATTAACTGGATCACATCATTAAGAGAATGATCTGATTGACATGACCCATTCCATTAGCTTAGCACCCGATCATTTAGTATGTTGCTATTGCTTTCTTCATGACTTATACATGTTCCTATAACTATGAGATTATGCAACTCCCGTTTACCGGAGGAACACTTTGGGTACTACCAAACGTCACAACGTAACTAGGTGATTATAAAGGAGTACTACAGGTGTCTCCAAAGGTACATGTTGGGTTGGCGTATTTCGAGATTAGGTTTTGTCACTCCGATTGTCGGAGAGGTATCTCTAGGCCCTCTCGGTAATGCACATCACATAAGCCTTGCAAGCATTGCAACTAATGAGTTAGTTGCGGGCTGATGTATTACAGAACGAGTAAAGAGACTTGCCGGTAACGAGATTGAACTAGGTATTGGATACCGACGATCGAATCTCGGGCAAGTAACATACCGATGACAAAGGGAACAACGTATGTTGTTATGCGGTTTGACCGATAAAGATCTTCGTAGAATATGTAGGAGCCAATATGGGCATCCAGGTCCCACTATTGGTTATTGACCGGAGACGTGTCTCGGTCATGTCTACATTGTTCTCGAACCCGTAGGGTCCGCACGCTTAAGGTTACGATGACAGTTATATTATGAGTTTATGCATTTTGATGTACCGAAGGTTGTTCACAGTCCTGGATGTGATCACGGACATGACGAGGAGTCTCGAAATGGTCGAGACATAAAGATTGATATATTGGAAGCCTATATTTGGACATCGGAAGTGTTCCGGGTGAAATCGGTATTTTACCGGAGTACAGGGAGGTTACCGGAACCCCCCGGGAGCTATATGGGCCTTAGTGGGCTTTAGTGGAAAGGAGAAAGGGGCAGCCCAAGGTGGCTGTGCGCCTCCCCCCTTCCCCTAGTCCTATTAGGACTAGGAGAGGTGGCCTGTCCCCTCTCTCTCTTCCCCCCCCTCAAGGAGTCCTATTCCAACTAGGATTGGGGGGGGGGGGAATCCTACTCCCAGAGGGAGTAGGACTCTCCTGGCGCGCCACACTTGGCCGGCCAGCCTCCCCCCCTCTAGTCCTTTATATACGGAGGCAGGGGCACCCCAGAAACACACAAGTTGATCCACGTGATCTATTCCTTAGCTGTGTGCGGTGCCCCCAGCCACCATAGTCCTCGATAATACTGTAGCGGAGTTTAGGCGAAGCCCTCCTGCTGTAGTACATCAAGATCGTCACCACGCCGTCGTGCTGACGGAACTCTTCCCTGACACTTTGCTGGATCGGAGTCCGAGGATCGTCATCGAGCTAAACGTGTGCTCGAACTCGGAGGTGCCGTAGTTTCGGTGCTTGATCGGTTGGATCGTGAAGACGTACGACTACTTCCTCTACGTTGTGTCAACGCTTCTGCAGTCGGTCTGCGTGGGTACATAGACAATACTCTCCCCTCTCATTGCTATGCATCATATGATCTTGTGTGTGCGTAGGAAATTTTTTGAAATTACTACGAAACCCATCAGTGGCATCCGAGCCTAGGTTATTTTGTTGATGTTATATGCACGAGAAGAACACAAGTGAGTTGTGGGCGATATAAGTCATACTGCCTACCAGCATGTCATACTTTGGTTCGGCGGCATTGTTGGACGAGACGACCCGGACCAACATTACGCGTACGCTTACGCGAGACCGGTTTCCCCGACGTGCTTTGCACATAGGTGGCTTGCGGGCGACTATCTCTCCAACTTTAGTTGAACCAAGTATGGCTACGCCCGGTCCTTGCGAAGGTTAAAACGGAGTCTATTTGACAAACTATCGTTGTGGTTTTGATGCGTAGGTGAGATTGGTTCTTGCTTAAGCCCGTAGCAGCCACGTAAAACTTGCAACAACAAAGTAGAGGACGTCTAACTTGTTTTTGCAGGGCATGTTGTGATGTGATATGGTCAAGACATGATGCTGAATTTTATTGTATGAGATGATCATGTTTTGTAACCGAGTTATCGGCAACTGGCAGGAGCCTTATGGTTGTCGTTTTATTGTATGCAATGCAATCGCGATGTGATGCTTTACTTTTATCACTAAGCGGTAGCGATAGTCGTAGAAGCACAAGCTTGACGAGACGACAACGATGCTATGATGGAGATCAAGGTGTCACGCCGGTGACGATGGTGATCACGACGGTGCTTCGGAGATGGAGATCACAAGCACAAGATGAGGATGGCCATATCATATCACTTATATTGATTGCATGTGATGTTTATCCTTTTATGCATCTTATCTTGCTTTGATTGACGGTAGCATTATAAGATGATCTCTCACTAAATTATCAAGAAGTGTTCTCCCTGAGTATGCATCGTTGCGAAAGTTCTTCGTGCTGAGACATCACGTGATGATCGGGTGTGATAGGTTCTACGTTCAAATACAACGGGTGCAAAACAGTTGCACACGCGGAATACTCAGGTTATACTTGACGAGCCAAGCATATACAGATATGGCCTCGGAACACGGAGACCGAAAGGTCGAGCGTGAATCATATAGTAGATATGATCAACATAACGATGTTCACCATTGAAAACTACTCCATCTCACGTGATGGTCGGTTATGGTTTAGTTGATTTGGATCACGTAATCACTTAGAGGATTAGAGGGATGTCTATCTAAGAGGGAGTTCTTTAATTAATTTGATTAACTGAACTTAAATTTATCATGAAACTTAGTACCTGATTAGTATCTTGCTTGTTTATGTTTGATTGTAGATAGATGGCTCGTGCTGTTGTTCCGTTGAATTTTAATGCGTTCCTTGAGAAAGCAAAGTTGAAAGATGATGGTAGCAATTACACGGACTGGGTCCGTAACTTGAGGATTATCCTCATTGCTGCACAGAAGAATTACATCCTGGAAGCACCGCTGGGTGCCAGGCCTGCTGCAGGAGCAATGCCGGATGTTATGAACGTCTGGCAGAGCAAAGCTGATGACTACTCGATAGTTCAGTGTGCCATGCTTTACGGCTTAGAATCGGGACTTCAACGACGTTTTGAACGTCATGGAGCATATGAGATGTTTCAGGAGTTGAAGTTAATATTTCAAGCAAATGCCCGGATTGAGAGATATGAAGTCTCCAATAAGTTCTATAGCTGCAAGATGGAGGAGAACAGTTCTGTCAGTGAGCATATACTCAAAATGTCTGGGTATAATAATCACTTGATTCAATTGGGAGTTAATCTCCCAGATGATTGCGTCATTGACAGAATTCTTCAATCACTGCCACCAAGCTACAAGAGCTTCGTGATGAACTATAATATGCAAGGGATGAACAAGACTATTCCCGAGCTCTTCGCGATGCTGAAAGCTGCGGAGGTAGAAATCAAGAAGGAGCATCAAGTGTTGATGGTCAACAAGACCACTAGTTTCAAGAAAAAGGGCAAAGGGAAGAAGAAGGGGAACTTCAAAAAGAACGGCAAGCAAGTTGCTACTCAACAGAAGAAACCCAAACCTGGACCTAAGCCTAAAACTGAGTGCTTCTATTGCAAGCAGACTGGTCACTGGAAGCGGAACTGCCCCAAGTATTTGGCGGATAAGAAGGATGGCAAGGTGAACAAAGGTATATGTGATATACATGTTATTGATGTGTACCTTACTAATGCTCGCAGTAGCACCTGGGTATTTGATACTGGTTCTGTTGCTAATATTTGCAACTCGAAACAGGGACTACAGATCAAGCGAAGATTGGTTAAGGACGAGGTGACGATGCGCGTGGGAAACGGTTCCAAAGTCGATGTGATCGCAGTCGGCATGCTACCTCTACATCTACCTTCGGGATTAGTATTAGACCTAAATAATTGTTATTTGGTGCCAGCGTTGAGCATGAACATTATATCTGGATCTTGTTTGATGCGAGACAGTTATTCATTTAAATCAGAGAATAATGGTTGTTCTATTTATATGAGTAATATCTTTTATGGTCATGCACCCTTTAAGAGTGGTCTATTCTTGTTGAATCTCGATAGTAGTAACACACATATTCATAATGTTGAAGCCAAAAGATGTAGAGTTGATAATGAGAGTGCAACTTATTTGTGGCACTGCCGTTTAGGTCATATCGGTGTAAAGCGCATGAAGAAACTCCATTCTGATGGACTTTTGGAACCACTTGATTGTGAATCACTTTGTACTTGCGAACCGTGCCTCATGGGCAAGATGACCAAAACGCCGTTCTCCGGTACTATGGAGAGAGCAACAGATTTGTTGGAAATCATACATACAGATGTACGTGGTCCGATGAATATTGAGGCTCGTGGCGGATATCGTTATTTTCTCACCTTCACAGATGATTTAAGCAGATATGGGTATATCTACTTAATGAAACATAAGTCTGAAACATTTGAAAAGTTCAAGGAATTTTAGAGTGAAGTTGAAAATCATCGTAACAAGAAAATAAAGTTTCTACGATCTGATCGTGGAGGAGAATATTTGAGTTACGAGTTTGGTGTACATTTGAAAAATTGTGGAGTATTTTCGCAACTCACGCCACCCGAAACACCACAGCGTAATGGTGTGTCCGAACGTCGTAATCGTACTTTAGTAGATATGGTGCGATCTATGATGTCTCTTACTGATTTACTGTTATTGTTTTGGGGATACGCTCTAGAGACGGCCGCATTCACGTTAAATAGGGCACCATCAAAATCCGTTGAGACGACGCCTTATGAACTATGGTTTGGCAAGAAACCAAAGTTGTCGTTTCTGAAAGTTTGGGGCTGCGATGCTTATGTGAAAAAGCTTCAACCTGATAAGCTCGAACCCAGATCGGAGAAATGTGTCTTCATAGGATATCCAAAGGAAACTATTGGATACACCTTCTATCACAGATCCGAAGGCAAGACTTTTGTTGCTAAATTCGGAAACTTTCTAGAGAAGGAGTTTCTCTCGAAAGAAGTGAGTGGGAGGAAAGTAGAACTTGACGAGGTAACTGTACCTGCTCCCTTACTGGAAAGTAGTACATCACAGAAAACTGTTCCAGTGACACCTACACCAGTTAGTGAGGAAGCTAATGATAATGATCATGAAACTTCAGATCAAGATACTACTGAACCTCGTAGATCAACCAGAGTAAGATCCGCGCCAGAGTGGTACGGTAATCTTGTTCTGGAAGTCATGCTACTAGATCAAGATGAACCTACGAACTATGAAGAAGCGATGGTGAGCCCAGATTCCGCAAAATGGCTTGAAGCCATGAAATCTGAGATGGGATCCATGTATGAGAACAAAGTATGGACTTTGGTTGACTTGCCCGATGATCGGCAAGCAATTCAGAATAAATGAATATTCAAGAAGAAGACTGACGCTGATGGTAATGTTACTGTCTACAAAGCTCGACTTGTCGCAAAAGGTTTTCGACAAGTTCAAGGGGTTGACTACGATGAGACCTTCTCACCCGTAGCGATGCTTAAGTCTGTCCGAATCATGTTAGCAATTTCCGCATTTTATGATTATGAAATTTGGCAAATGGATGTCAAAACTGCATTCCTGAATGGATTTCTGGAAGAAGAGTTGTATATGATGCAACCAGAAGGTTTTGTCGGTCCAAAGGGAGCTAACAAAGTGTGCAAGCTCCAGCGATCCATTTATGGACTGGTGCAAGCCTCTCGGAGTTGGAATAAACGCTTTGATAGTGTGATCAAAGCATTTGGTTTTATACAGACTTTCGGAGAAGCCTTTATTTACAAGAAAGTGAGTGGGAGCTCTGTAGCATTTCTGATATTATATGTGGATGACATATTACTAATTGGAAATGATATAGAATTTCTGGATAGCATAAAGGGATACTTGAATAAGAGTTTTTCAATGAAAGACCTCGGTGAAGCTGCTTATATATTAGGCATAAAGATCTATAGAGATAGATCAAGACGCTTAATTGGACTTTCACAAAGCACATACCTTGACAAGATTTTGAAGAAGTTCAAAATGGATCAAGCAAAGAAAGGATTCTTGCCTGTGTTACAAGGTGTGAAGTTGAGTAAGACTCATTGCCCGACCACTGCAGAAGATAGAGAGAATATGAAAGATGTTCCTTATGCATCAGCCATAGGATCTATCATGTATGCAATGCTGTGTACCAGACCCGATGTGTGCCTTGCTATAAGTATAGCAGGGAGGTACCAAAGTAATCCAGGAGTGGATCACTGGACAGCGGTCAAGAACATCCTGAAATACCTGAAAAGGACTAAGGATATGTTTCTCGTATATGGAGGTGACAAAGAGCTCGTCGTAAATGGTTACGTTGATGCAAGCTTTGACACTGATCCGGACGATTCTAAATCGCAAACCGGATACGTGTTTACATTAAACGGTGGAGCTGTCAGTTGGTGCAGTTCTAAATAAAGCGTCGTAGCGGGATCTACATGTGAAGCGGAGTACATAGCCGCTTCGGAAGCAGCGAACGAAGGAGTCTGGATGAAGGAGTTCATATCCGATCTAGGTGTCATACCTAGTGCATCAGGTCCAATGAAAATCTTTTGTGACAATACTGGTGCAATTGCCTTGGCAAAGGAATCCAGATTTCACAAGAGAACCAAGCACATCAAGAGATGCTTCAATTCCATCCGGGATCTAGTCCAGGTGGGAGACATAGAGATTTGCAAGATACATACAGATCTGAATGTTGCAGACCCGTTGACTAAGCCTCTACCACGAGCAAAACATGATCAGCACCAAGGCTCCATGGGTGTTAGAATCATTACGGTGTAATCTAGATTATTGACTCTAGTGCAAGTGGGAGACTGAAGGAAATATGCCCTAGAGGCAATAATAAAGTTATTATTTATTTCCTTATAATCATGATAAAGGTTTATTATTCATGCTAGAATTGTATTAACCGGAAACATAATACATGTGTGAATACATAGACAAACAAAGTGTCACTAGTATGCCTCTACTTGACTAGCTCGTTAATCAAAGATGGTTATGTTTCCTAACCATGAACAATGAGTTGTTATTTGATTAACCGGATCACATCATTAAGAGAATGATCTGATTGACATGACCCATTCCATTAGCTTAGCACCCGATCGTTTAGTATGTTGCTATTGCTTTCTTCATGACTTATACATGTTCCTATAACTATGAGATTATGCAACTCCCGTTTACCGGAGGAACACTTTGGGTACTACCAAATGTCACAACGTAACTGGGTGATTATAAAGGAGTACTACAGGTGTCTCCAAAGGTACATGTTGGGTTGGCGTATTTCGAGATTAGGTTTTGTCACTCCGATTGTCGGAGAGGTATCTCTGGGCCCTCTCGGTAATGCACATCACATAAGCCTTGCAAGCATTGCAACTAATGAGTTAGTTGCGAGATGATGTATTACAGAACGAGTAAAGAGACTTGCCGGTAACGAGATAGAACTAGGTATTGGATACCGACGATCGAATCTCGGGCAAGTAACATACCGATGACAAAGGGAACAACGTATGTTGTTATGCGGTTTGACCGATAAAGATCTTCGTAGAATATGTAGGAGCCAATATGGGCATCCAGGTCCCACTATTGGTTATTGACCGGAGACGTGTCTCGATCATGTCTACATTGTTCTCGAACCCATAGGGTCCGCACGCTTAAGGTTACGATGACAGTTATATTATGAGTTTATGCATTTTGATGTACCGAAGGTTGTTCGGAGTCCCGGATGTGATCACGGACATGACAAGGAGTCTCGAAATGGTCGAGACATAAAGATTGATATATTGGAAGCCTATATTTGGACATCGGAAGTGTTCCGGGTGAAATCGGGATTTTACCGGAGTACCGGGAGGTTACCGGAACCCCCCGGGAGCTATATGGGCCATAGTGGGCTTTAGTGGAAAGGAGAAAGGGGCAGCCCAAGGTGGCTGTGCGCCTCCCCCCTTCCCCTAGTCCTATTAGGACTAGGAGAGGTGGTCGGCCCCCTCTCTCTCTTTCCCCCCCTCAAGGAGTCCTATTCCAACTAGGATTTGGGGGGGGGGGAATCCTACTCCCAGAGGGAGTAGGACTCTCCTGGCGCGCCACACTTGGCCGGCCAGCCTCCCCCCTCTAGTCCTTTATATACGGAGGCAGGGGCACCCCAGAAACACACAAGTTGATCCACGTGATCTATTCCTTAGCCGTGTGCGGTGCCCCCAGCCACCATAGTCCTCGATAATACTGTAGCGGAGTTTAGGCGAAGCCCTGCTGCTGTAGTACATCAAGATCGTCACCACGCCGTCGTGCTGACGGAACTCTTCCCCGACACTTTGCTGGATCGGAGTCCAGAGATCGTCATCGAGCTGAACGTGTGCTCGAACTCGAAGGTGCCGTAGTTTCGGTGCTTGATCGGTTGGATCGTGAAGACGTACGACTACTTCCTCTACGTTGTGTCAACGCTTCCGCAGTCGGTCTGTGTGGGTACGTAGACAATACTCTCCCCTCTCGTTGCTATGCATCACATGATCTTGCGTGTGCCTAGGAAATTTTTTGAAATTACTACGAAACCCATCATCTCCACCTCACCGGACCGCCCCAACCTCGTTGCCATTCAGGTGACCTGGCAGGAGACCGCCACCGCGCCGCTCATCTCCTGCCGTAGGAGCCCTGCACCGCCCGCGCCCTCAAGTGACCGCAGGCCAGCGATGCCACCGCCTCTCTTTGTTGCCGCCTACAGGAGCTCCAAGCGCCTGACCTCCTCCTTCCGGTGGCCTCAGCCTCGTGCGACGCGCCATACGGGAGAGGAGCTCCCCGCAGCAGCGCTCGAACCCATCCAGCCGCAGCGACCGAACATCCCTGCCACGCCGGAGGCCTGCCGTTCCTGCGCCTCCAGTGTTCCCCTATTCCAGCGAAGCTGCTATCGACCGCGTCACTGCTCGTTGCTTGCCAAGAACGTCTCTGTGGATTTTTGCCAAGTACCACTACCGCCAAGTTCCGCTCCGTACGTGTACGACTACACCAGGTGATGCGACAAGCCCTGACAATGTGTACATCTACTCCGTCAAGACCGGACCGACAAGTACCCCAACGTCATGTGTACAATGACCGTCGCCGAAGACCCGGGTAGCAAAATGTCAAGTACCTATGACCGAAGAACGCCATGTACCTCTCCAAAAGACGAACATGTACCACTACCGTCGCCGAGATCGCGAGTACCACTACCGCCGTCCCGAGAACGTATACTTCCTCTACTTGGCACCGAACAAGAACCGGCCCGTTTGCACACTTCGAAGGTAACCATCGAGACGATGCCCGTGAACGAATGCATGTGTGATGTTTGAGTTGCTCGTGTTTGCACCGTGTCCAATTGGTCACTCGTTTCCTTGTCGCCAACTCATGGGACACCCAGTATCCGGGAGTGCCCCATCATCTTTTGCACGCATCCGTACTTTTCTCCTTTGCATCGGTATCTCACTCGAGTTACCGGAACCGGAACATTGCCGTGGTACCGTTTCGTTATCGTCGCCGTGGCACCCCTTTTGTTTCTGCCATGATGACAAATGCCTCATCTCTTATCATGTCAACTTTTAATAAAACTTGCATAAATTTGTTCATGTCATCCGCATCATGATAACAACAATTAAAATGTTTAAATTGTTGTTGCACCAAATTGATAAATGCATATGGGTTTTTACCATATTCGTTATTTGTTATGTCCGACCCCATTTAAATTGTTTAGATGGTGTAGTTTTGTTATGCTTCACCTCTTACCATGTTTAACAACATTTAATATTGTTGGGTACATAAACAAGATCGAACTTAATAAGTCACGTGGTGTTTCGTCAATATGCAACGGAGTTGCATATTGAGCTCCACTTAATTTGTAGTATTGCTTGTGCATTTTGCCATGCCATTTATCATTAAACCGGACATGCATCATACTTGTTTGCGCATCGTGCCATGCTTATGTGATGTTTGTTCACCATGATTGTTTGCTTCTTTCCAGTGTTGCTTCTTCGGGTTGGTTCCGATAACGTCGTGTTTGTGAGGACCCGTTCGACTACGTCTGTTTATCTTCTTCATGGACTCGTTCTTCTTCCTTGCGGGATTTCAGGCAAGATTATCATACCCTCGAAATCACTTCTATCTTTGCTTGCTAGTTGCTCGCTCTTTTGCTATGCCTATGCTGCGATACCTACCACTTGCTTATAATGCCTCCTATATTGTTGAACTAAGCCTCTAACCCATCTTGTCCTAGCAAACCGTTGATTGGGTATGTTACCGCTTTGCTCAGCCCCTCTTATAGCGTTGTTAGTTGCAGGTGAAGATCGAAGTTTGTTTCTTGTTGGACCATGGAGATGTTGTTCCTTGTTGGAACACGTTTACTTGTTGGGATATCACTATATATCTTATTTAATTAATGCATCTATATACTTGGTAAAGGGTGGAAGGCTCGGCCTTATGCCTGGTGTTTTGTTCCACTCTTCCCGCCCTAGTTTCCGTCATATCGGTGTTATGTTCCCGGATTTTGCGTTCCTTACGCGGTTGGGTTATAATGGGAACCCCTTGACAGTTCGCTTTGAATAAAACTCCTCCAGCAAGGCCCAACCTTGGTTTTACCATTTGCCACCTAGCCTTTTTCCCTTGGGAGTCGCGCATCCCGAGGGTCATCTTATTTTAACCCCCCCAGACCAGTGCTTGTCTAAGTGTTGGTCCGAAATGGGCAGCCTGCGGGGCCACCTCGGGGAAACTTGAGAGCTGGTTTTACTAGTAGGTTGACCTATCCAGTGTTTCCCTGAGAACGAGATATGTGCAGCTCCCATCAGGATATCAGCACATCGGGCGGCTTTGCTGGATTTGTTTTACCATTGTCGAGGATGTCTTGGAGTACCGGGATACCGAGTCTTATCGAAATGTCTCGGGAGGAGGTCTATTCCTTCGTTGACCGTGAGAGCTTGTCATGGGCTAAGTTGGGACACCCCTGCAGGGATTTGAACTTTCGAAAGCCGTTCCCGTGGTTATGGGCAGATGGGAATTTGTTAATGTCCGGTTGTAGAAAACCTAAACTTGACCTTAATTAAAATGAATCAACAGCGTGTGTTACCGTGATGATCTCTTTCCGGTGGAGTCCGGGAAGTGAACACGGTGTTGGAGTTATGCTTGACGTAGGTTGTTTAGGATCACTTCTTGATCATACTTTTATCGACCGTGCTTTGCCTTCTCTTCTCGCTCCCATTTGCGTATGTTAGCCACCATATATGCTAGTCGCTTGCTGCAGCTCCACCTCATACCTTTTACCTTACCCATAAGCTTAAATAGTCTTGATCGCGAGGGTGTGAGATTGCTGAGTCCCTGTGACTCACAGTTACTTCCAAAACCAGCTTGCAGGTGCCGTTGAACCGTGCAATTGACGCAACCAAGCTCAAGGAGGAGCTCGATGAAGATCTTGTCCTTTGTGTTGTTCCGTTCTAGTCGATCAGTAGTGGAGCCTAGTTGGGGTCGATCGGGGACCTTGTCGCATTTGGGGTTCTTCTTTTATTTTGGTTCCGTAGTCGGACCTTGATTGTATCTGGATGATGTAATGCTTTATTCATGTAATTGTGTGAAGTGGCATAAGCCAACTATGTATCTTTTTCCCTTATGTATTACATGGGTTGTGAGAAGAATACCTCACTTGTGACATTGCTTTCAATGCGGTTATGCCTCTAAGTCGTGCTTCGACACGTGGGAGATATAGCCGCATCGAGGGCGTTCCAAGTTGGTAATCAGAGCCTTCCCCGACCTTAGGAGCCCCATTGCTTGATCGTTTTTAGCAGCCGTTGTTGAGTCTAGAAAAATGTTTTGAGTCATTTAGGAATTATATATCGGAGAGTTTAGGAATTCTTTTTACTTCCCAGTCTCCTCATCGCTCTGGTAAGGCATCCTGACGTAGAGTTTTGACTATTCTCTTCTCAAATTTCACTAAAAAAATTTAGGATCACGCGGGTATCTTGGAATCGTTCCGATGGTTTTGTGACGAGAACATTGTCTTGGTGCCTCCTGGCAGGGGTTTTGTGGAAGTGTCCCGGGGAGTTGAGCTCTGAGGTTTGTCGTCATAATTTTATCGTTGCAGTTCTGGAATACCTGAGTTTAGTACGCCGACATCGAAAATCTCTTTTATGCAGTTCGTTGGTGAGATAACCTCGACGCCACCCAGTACTGGGGCGGGAGTTCGGGAGTATTGCCATAACTTGTATAACGGATGCTTTTCGAAGGTTGAGGTAGATGATTTCCGAAGGTTTCTTGGTTATGTGTTGAAGGATGGATACAGCTGGATGTAGGATTTGCTAGTTTGGGTGAGATATTATGCTTCCCCTGTATCCCCAACACCTGATTGCATAACCAGAAAATTTCGGGAGTTTCATAAGTGGGAATTCAAGTAACTCTTAGGATATATTTCCGACAGATGTATGATATGAAATTGGGGTTCGACGTCTAGTGGTCCGCCTATTCACGGTTGGTTTTACAGTGGTCTCGTTGTGTCTTAAAGAGTCCTTGGCTATGCCGACTCGGGGATGCTTCGTATGTCATGTGCACTGCCTTGTACATGATGGTGTTGTACGATCGAGCCCGTGTAGGCCCCACCACGAAAACTTCGGACGAAATCTCTATCATATGTTTGTTCCGGCTTATTCTGCAAGCCAACCCTTTGTTTTTGTTTTGAGTTGTGGTATTCGAGTTGCTTCGAAGTCAAGTGTTGATTCCATACCTTCCCCAAATGGTGTTCTCATACTCCGAGGTGAATACCAATCCTTCATGTTAATGGAGATTGTTATGTCTATCCTTTTCAACCGGTGTGCTTCTCTTCTAGTGGATCCGACCATTTCAACTTCCGCAAGATCAATTATCACTTCTTCTCAACGGTGTTTGTTTCATCCGTCTCCAAGTTGTCTTTGTTTTTCCCGCCCTCCCACCCTTTTTCTTCAAGGACTCGGAATTCTTAATCAAGTATCCTTTTATTCATATGAAGTCTCTCCATTCTTTTCCATCAATGTTCTTATCCGGTGATTCTTAGGAAGATGCTAACGGAGCTTCTAGTTCATCATTCTTCGTTCTCTTTTATCTGATGAATTCAATTCAAGCTTTGCCAATTATATCCTTTCCTCGTTGCAAATACCTTCTCATGCATGTGCTCCTCATATTCATTCATTTCTCGCTATTCATTTATTCCGGAGTGCTCAAGTTATCTCGAAGATTCGTGCTTACACTCTGCTTTCGTTCAAGTTCTTTCAAAGATGCTCTCTCATTCAAGCCTTTTAATTCAACCGGTGCATTCTCTCTTTTAAATCCTTCAACGGTGTTTCTTTTGAGTGGGCCCTAACCCACAGGTCTTTTCCCAGGATCTTACCTGACTCTTCTTATTTTCCCGGAGGTATTCTCAAATTCCTTTTGAAGTTTGACGTAAGAATGATTTATCATCAGTCAAATGTCTTCTTCAAGATCTGTCAATTTTTTTTCATCATTGGCTCTACCTTTTCTATTATTCATTCCGAAGTGTCTATTTCCATCGTAATTCCCAGATTTTGAAGACGGAAGAAGATTTTCCCTCCAAATCATATCCGTTCTCTCAAGATTCATGGTGCTAGCTTGTTGCCATCCTCTCATAATTATTTTCGTTTGTGAGAATCCTTTTTCACCCATCAGGAGATATTCAAGGGTATTTTCAGTTTGATTATCCGGAGCCCATCTTCGAAGATTTATTCATTCCAGCTTTCATCTCTCATACTCCAAATCTTATGGGTGCATCATTCAAGTATTCTCTTATCAGCTCGTGATCGGTTCGTTCTCATGTATCTAAATCCTCTCAATCTCTGTTCATTTTATAATTCTTCCCGGTGTTTCTTTATCTTTTCTTCGTTCATTTTAATTCTTACGGTGGTTCGTTCAAGATTTCTCTTCCTCATCAATTCATTCGTGTCTTCAAATTCTACCGGTGGATCGTTGAAGACTTTCTCAAGTTTGCGCTACATCTATCTTAATCTTTCTATGAGGATAAGTAGTATGTCAAATCCGTTGCTTGTCATCAATCTAAATTGATGAAGGATACGCATAACGTAATCCTTATTATTGTTTCATCCAAGGGATTAATTCTTTATTCCGGAGTGGTTCATCATACCACATTCTTGGTTTGAGATGCTTTGTCTTTCCTTCCGGAGTTCCAAGCTTCCACTTTATCTCGTCGCAAAGCTTCATCTAATCATTGCAAGGCTTTTCTTTTCGATTGATCATTCCTTTTGTTTTACCGGAGTTCTTCATGAAGGTTTTACATGATGGTTCATCAAGGATTAATTCCTTCTCGAAGTGTTCATCAAGATTCTTTTCCGAGGAGCTCAAGTTTTCTTCATCTTGCTAACCGGAGTGCAATTCTTCCGTCCGTATCAATAGAGGTGGTATTATGTCATTCTTGATAATTTGAGTTCTTGTTTTCATGATTCACAAGTTATCAAGTATGAGATATTTTAAACCCATCACCTTCTTCCTTGGAGTTATCTTGGATTATACTTCACCAAAAGCCTTCCCTAAGGATTGTTGTTTTATGGTGCTTATAATTGACCCAAGTTCTTCATCTACCCCCCGGTGAAATAAGCTTCTCGTCTCCTTGTTGTTATCAATCTAATATATCGTTTCCGTTAGTGGCACAATTTCACCTCATAGTTTGAGATGTTCTCCATAAGCCCACTACAACCTTGTTCTCTTCGTTGTTGGTTTTTCCAACAACTCCGTTCTAGCATTTGTTGTAAGCGTGCTCTCTCAAGATCGTGTTTCCCTTCTTTCATTCCATTCCATTCTTACTTTTGTTCCGGAGGCATTGTGATGTTGCTCTCTTCAACCCATCTTGTTTTGTCAAGATCATGTTCTTTTCATGCCTACCCATTTAACCGGAGTGTGGTGCCATTTTGCTCAAGTTCTTTTCGCCTTATCAAGCCTTGCATCTCTTTTCAACCGGAGTGCTGTCTGAGATCTTTCTTACCCCTTGCTCCATTCATTCAATAGTTTCGGAGACAGTGTGTTGTGATTTCTTCAAGTATCTTCTCATCTTATCAAGTTATTATTCAATTCCTTTTCTTTTCAATCGGAGTGTTGTCCGAATTTGTTCTTCCTTGTTCCTCTTTCCTAACGGAGTGCTTTCAACTTCATTCATCTCCATTGTATTCTTTTCTCGAGATGGCTTAACCTTTTCAAGGTTCTTTGGTTTTCACTCGTTTGTCAAAGAAGCAACTTAGTCTTACCTCTTCTCTTTATCTTCCGTTTTCCCTCCGGGGCCATTCTAGATCTCGGGACGATATCCTCTCGTAGTGGTGGTGTGTTGTGACGCCCCAAGACCGGAGCTTCAGATGCCTTCTAGGGTTTCTGGGTTTTGTTGTGTGTTTTCTTTCGTCTGTTGCATTCATCTTTGCATCATGTGCATTGCATCATGTCATCATGCCATCATGTCATTTCTTTTCCTAACTCAACTAAATAAATTGCATGGATCTTCGGTCCATTTAAACCGAGGGAAATGCACATGGTGATTTCTCTTTAATACATATCCAAAGTCTACTACTATTTTTAGGGAGCTATTTTAAATATCCCATTAACTTGGAATCACCCATCACACAATTGCATTACTCTTCAACTCTTCTTGTATCCGACTTAACTTCGTATATTTTTCCTTGTCATCTCTCTTAAGCCATACCCATGCATCATCCCTCCCACTTCCTTCGTTTTTCATGTCTTTGCAAGCGACCTTATTCCTCCTCCATTAATGTTCATCTTTTCCCTATAAATCTTGCCTTTTTCCGACACCCTCTCTGTCAGATTTCATCCCATCCGAAGTTGTTTTGGTCAGGTTCAAACACGATTGAAGTTTGAGAATAATTCAAACTCTAATTATTTTTCTACCTTCTAAAAATGCCAGAGCAATTTATTCAAACCCTACATAAATCCAGGGTTCTAGATATATTTTTATATATCTCATATTCCTAACCAAAAACCCTTGGATTTTCCCCTTTGTTGGTTGTTTATATTCTTATATAAACAATAGATTAAGAAAGGGAAGATTTTGGAAAGGAGAGGGAGCCCAGCAGCCGCACCAGTTGGCCAAGGCCCAGCATCGAGTACCAGGAGAGCGCCCGCGCCTCCCGATCCATGGCCCTCCTCCCTCTACTGCCCAGATCTTGCGCCTGGCCGATTCCCATGCCCGAGCGCCTCTCCTCTCAAGTACCTCATCCCCGGCGCCGTCCGTCCACGCCGCGCCCGGTTCCCACGGCCATCTCCCTCTCGTCCCGATCGGGATCGTCCTCGATCCCCTCTGCCTGCTCCGAGCTTCTCCGCCCTCAACGTCCCATTCGCCGGATCCCCTCCTCGCGCCTCTACTCTCTCACATGCGGCTCCGCCGCCCCATCTCCACCTCACCGGACCGCCCCAACCTCGTTGCCATTCAGGTGACCTAGCAGGAGACCACCACCGCGCCGCTCATCTCCTGCCACAGGAGCCCTGCACCGCCCGCGCCCTCAAGTGCCCGCAGGCCAGCGACGCCACCGCCTCTCTTTGTTGCCGCCTACAGGAGCTCCAAGCGCCTGACCTCCTCCTTCCGGTGGCCTCAGCCTCGCGTGACGCGCCATACGGGAGAGGAGCTCCCCGCAGCAGCGCTCGAACCCATCCAGCTGCAGCGACCGAAGATCCCTGCCATGCCGGAGGCCCGCCGTTCCTGCGCCTCCAGTGTTCCCCTGTTCCAGTGAAGCTGCTATCGACCGCGTCACTGCTTGTTGCCTACCAAGAACGTCTCCGTGGATTTGCGCCAAGTACCACTACCGCCAAGTTCCGCTCCGTACATGTACGACTACACCGGGTGATGCGACAAGCCCTGACAATGTGTACATCTACTCCGTCAAGACCTGACCGACAAGTACCCCAACCTCATGTGTACAATGACCGTCGCCGAAGACCCGGGTAGCAAAACGTCAAGTACCTATGACCGAAGAACGCCATGTACCTCTCCAAAAGACGAACATGTACCACTACCATCGCCGAGATCGCGAGTACCACTACCGTCATCCCGAGAATGTATACTTCCTCTACTTGGCACCGAAGGAGAACCGACCCGTTTGCACACTTCGAAGGTAACCATCGAGACGATGCCCGTGAATGAATGCATGTGTGATGTTTGAGTTGCTCGTGTTTGCACCGTGTCCAATTGGTCACTCGTTTCCTTGTCGCCAACTCATGGGACACCCGGTATCCGGGAGTGCCCCATCATCTTTTGCACGCATCCGTACTTTTCTCCTTTGCATCGGTATCTCACTCGAGTTACCGGAACTGGAACGTTGCCGTGGTACCGTTTCGTTATCGTCGCCGTGGCACCCCTTTTGTTTCTGCCATGATGACAAATGCCTCATCTCTTATCATGTCAACTTTTAATAAAACTTGCATAAACTTGTTCATGTCATCCGCATCATGATAACAACAATTAAAATGTTTAAATTGTTGTTGCACCAAATTGATAAATGCATATGGGGTTTTACCGGATTCGTTATTTGTTATGTCCGGCCCCATTTAAATTGTTTAGATGGTGTAGTTTTGTTATGCTTCACCTCTTACCATGTTTAACAACATTTAATATTGTTGGGTACATAAACAAGATCGAACTTAATAAGTCACGTGGTGTTTCGTCAATATGCAACAGAGTTGCATATTGAGCTCCACTTAATTTGTAGTATTGCTTGTGCATTTTGCCATGCCATTTATCATTAAACCGGACATGCATCATACTTGTTTGCGCATCGTGCCATGCTTATGTGATGTTTGTTCACCATGATTGTTTGCTTCTTTCCGGTGTTGCTTCTTCGGGTTGGTTCCAATAACGTCGTGTTTGTGAGGACCCGTTCGAATACGTCCATTTGTCTTCTTCATGGACTCGTTCTTCTTCCTTGCGGGATTTCAGGCAAGATGATCATACCCTCGAAATCACTTCTATCTTTGCTTGCTAGTTGCTCGCTCTTTTGCTATGCCTATGCTGCGATACCTACCACTTGCTTATCATGCCTCCTATATTGTTGAACCAAGCCTCTCACCCATCTTGTCCTAGCAAACCGTTGATTGGCTATGTTACCGCTTTGCTCAGCCCCTCTTATAGCGTTGTTAGTTGCAGGTGAAGATCGAAGTTTGTTTCTTGTTGGACCATGGAGATGTTGTTCCTTGTTGGAACATGTTTACTTGTTGGGATATCACTATATATCTTATTTAATTAATGCATCTATATACTTGGTAAAGGGTGGAAGGCTCGGCCTTATGCCTGGTGTTTTGTTCCACTCTTGCCGCCCTAGTTTCCGTCATATCGGTGTTATGTTCCCGGATTTCGCGTTCCTTACGCGGTTGGGTTATAATGGGAACCCCTTGACAGTTTGCTTTGAATAAAACTCCTCCAGCAAGGCCCAACCTTGGTTTTACCATTTGCCACCTAGCCTTTTTCCCTTGGGAGTCGCGCATCCCGAGGGTCATCTTATTTTAACCCCCCCAGGCCAGTGCTTGTCTAAGTGTTGGTCCGAAATGGGCAACCTGCGGGGCCACCTCGGGGAAACTTGAGGGCTGGTTTTACTCGTAGCTTGACCTATCCGGTGTTTCCCTGAGAACGAGATATGTGCAGCTCCCATCAGGATGTCGGCACATCGGGCGGCTTTGCTGGATTTGTTTTACCATTGTCGAGGATGTCTTGGAGTACCGGGATACCGAGTCTTATCGAAATGTCTAGGTAGGAGGTCTATTCCTTCGTTGATCGTGAGAGCTTGTCATGGGCTAAGTTGGGACACCCCTGCAGGGATTTGAACTTTCGAAAGTCGTGCCCGCGGTTATGGGCAGATGGGAATTTGTTAATGTCCGGTTGTAGAAAACCTAAACTTGACCTTAATTAAAATGAATCAACAGCGTGTGTTACCGTGATGGTCTCTTTCCGGCGGAGTCCGGGAAGTGAACACGGTGTTGGAGTTATGCTTGACGTAGGTTGTTTAGGATCACTTCTTGATCATACTTTTATCGACCGTGCTTTGCCTTCTCTTCTCGCTCTCATTTGCGTATGTTAGCCACCATATATGCTAGTCGCTTGCTGCAGCTCCACCTCATACCTTTTACCTTACCCATAAGCTTAAATAGTCTTGATCGCGAGGGTGTGAGATTGCTGAGTCCCCGTGACTCACAGATACTTCCAAAACCAGCTTGCAGGTGCCGTTGAACCGTGCAATTGACGCAACCAGGCTCAAGGAGGAGCTCGATGAAGATCTTGTCCTTTGTGTTGTTCCGTTCTAGTCGATCAGTAGTGGAGCCCAGTTGGGGTCGATCGGGGACCTTGTCGCATTTGGGGTTCTTCTTTTATTTTGGTTTCGTAGTCGGACCTTGATTGTATCTGGATGATGTAATGCTTTATTCATGTAATTGTGTGAAGTGGCGATTGTAAGCCAACTATGTATCTTTTTCCCTTATGTATTACATGGGTTGTGAGAAGATTACCTCACTTGTGACATTGCTTTCAATGTGGTTATGCCTCTAAGTCGTGCTTCGACACGTGGGAGATATAGCCGCATTGAGGGCGTTCCAGTTGTCAACATGGTCAACAACTGAGAGGAATCAGGAGATGACTATACATGGAGAGGCTGACAGTAGGGACCCACCAGGGTCATTGCATTACGCAAGCAGGTGCCTCGTTATTACAAGCCAAAAAAACTTCCTCCTAATTGTTTGACAACTAGGCCCCACACCATTGTCAATGTAGTCAATAAACGAGAAAATTACACAACGAGCGGATAACACAAGGGACCTAGCAGCTCGCCCAGTTGTTTTTTAGTTTCAGAGACGGAGCTCAACTGTGCGCTGTGCGGGGGCTGTGGCCCATCTAGCCCATGCTTACACTTTTGTTTAAGCACATGACGAGTCCACTGATATCTTTTTTCTTTCTAAAAATGGCTATCCCAGTTATTTTTTTGGAGAATACCAAAACCGAGGCCTACTTGCTTTTCTCAGCCCTGCTGGGCTACAAATCTTCCAAGACGAGGAGGGATGTAAGTAGTAAGAAATGGGCTTCCCCGAAAAATGGGCTATAATTTGTAAGAAATGGGCTGTAAATTTTTAAACCAAAGCCAATCGACAATTACATTCAAATAATGTTTTTCTGGATTTCTCTACTCTTATAAAAAGCAGAGTTGGTGATGATGGTGTACCTGCCATCCTGCAATATAGGTCGTCCGATCTATATCTAACGGATAGGAAGGAAACTATGAAAATTTACCCGCACTCCTCTCCACATTTGCAGATATAGCCTTCCCTCGTTCATCCTTTTCTCCCACAAGATAAACTACTCATACAAATGCATCTTCATGTTCCGTGCAAAGCACGGGTGATGTCTACTACACAGCCTTCTTCTTGTAGACATTGTTGGGCCTCCAAGTGCATAGGTTTGTAGGACAGTAGAAAATTTCCCTCAAGTGGATGACCTAAGGTTTATCAATTCGTAGGAGGCGTAGGATGAAGATGGTCTCTCTCAAGCAACCCTGCAACCAAATAACAAAGAGTCTCTTGTGTCCCCAACACACCCAATACAATGCTAAATTGTATAGGTGCGCTAGTTCGGCGAAGAGATGGTGATACAAGTGGTATATGGATAGTAGATAAAGGTTTTTGTAATCTGAAAATATAAAAACAGCAAGGTAACTAATGATAAAAGTGAGCGTAAACGGTATTGCAATGATAGGAAACAAGGCCTAGGGTTAATACTTTCACCAGTGCAAGTTCTCCCAACAATAATAACATAAATGGATCACATAACTATCCCTCAACATGCAACAAAGAATCACTCCAAAGTCACTAATAGAGGAGAACAAACGAAGACATTATGGTAGGGTATGAAACCACCTCAAAGTTATTCTTTCCAATCAATCCATTGGGCTATTCCTATAAGTGCCACAAACAGCCCTAGAGTTCGTACTAGAATAACACCTTAAGACACAAATCAACCAAAACCCTAATGTCACCTGGATACTCCAATGTCACCTCAAGTATCCATGGGTATGATTATACGATATGCATCACACAATCTCAGATTCATCTATTCAACCAACACATAGAACCTCAAAGAGTGCCCCAAAGTTTCTACCAGAGAATCACGACGAAAACGTGTGCCAAACCCTATGCATAGGTTCATGGGAAGAACCCGCAAATTGATCACCAAAACATACATCAAGTGAATCACGTGATATCCCATTGTCACCACAGATACGCACGGCAAGATATACATCAAGTGTTCTCAAATATTTAAAGACTCAATCCGATAAGATAACTTCAAAGGGGAAACTCAATCCATTACAAGAGAGTAGAGGGGGGAGAAAACATCATAAGATCCAACTATAATAGCAAAGCTCACGATACATCAAGATCGTGCCACCTCAAGAACACGAGAGAGAGGTCAAACACATAGCTACTGGTACATACCCTCAGCCCCGAGGGAGAACTACTCCCTCCTCGTCATGGAGAGCACCGAGATGATGAAGATGGCCACTGAAGAGGGATTGCCCCCTCCGGCAGGGTGCCGGAACAGGTCTAGATTGGCTTTTGGTGGCTACGGAGGCTTCTGGCGGCGGAACTCCCGATCTATTGTGCTCTCGGATGTTTTTAGGGTATATGGAGATATATAGGCGGAAGAAATACGTTGGGGGGGCACGAGGGGCCCACGAGGGCGGAGGGCGCGCCTAGGGGTTGGGCGCGCCCCCCTACCTCGTGGCTTCCTCGTAGATCCCCTGACGTGCACTCCAAGTCTTCTCGGCTTCTTCTGATCCAAAAATAAGTTCCGTGAAGTTTCCGGTCAATTGGACTCCGTTTGGTTTTCCTTTTCTGCGATATTCTAAAACAAGGTAAAAACAGAAACTGGCACTCGGCTCTGGGTTAATAGGTTAGTCCCAAAAGTGATATAGAAGTGTATAATAAATCCCATAAACATCCAAAACAGTAGATAATATAGCATGGAGCAATCAAAAATTATAGATACGTTGGAGACTTATCAACGGGCATCTTGCTATTAAATATTTTGAATTTCATTCATTTTTTGCGGAGATTTTTTTTTTGAATTTTTTTTTATATAATTTTTTAAAAATTATTTTGAACGTGACTCGAAATTTCGTGATTAAAAGAGTTTGGACCCCACCAAAATGTGCAAAATTTCATTGAATTTGTTAGAAGTGCCAAGAATATATGGTTTGCAATGCTAATAAAAAGAATATGGGCTTCAAAATATCCTTAAGAATTAGAAAATGGGTTGTAAATTATTGAAAATAATGGCTAATGGGGTGTATGTTGTTTTCCACAGATTTGGAGGCAGACTTCTGGGCCTACTAGGTTGATGATGACGCTCTACTAAAAAAAGGTTGATGATGACGCTGACCTAAAAAAAGTTTGACGCGTACGCAAGGCTTTGTCAACTTAGTCAACACAGAGTAGTGACTGTTGGATGTCCATCCAACGACGGCGTGCTTCTTCAATCTCTGATCTTCCTGTTCCAGCTGCCCAAACCAGTGCCGGCGGGACTGCCTACTCCCTCCTCCCGTGGCCGGCTGTGCTGCCGCCAGGCCATCCCTCTAACCACCCGCACACCCTATTATTTTCCGGCAACGTCAGCCTCACCCCGCAGCCGACCAGTCAGTGCTCGTACTCCCATCGGCGTGGGCATCCACTGCCGCGTCTTCCCCGGCTCCTCGTCGTCCCCTTCCTAGGCCTCACCGTCGTCCACCGCCCTGGTGCTCTCAGCGTGACATGGTCAATGAACGACATCCATTAGAAGTGGACTGTACGTGGAGAGGCTGACAGCTCGGTCCACAGCCGCACACAAGGAAATGCCTCCTTATTATACGCAAAATAATGATTCCTCCACCTGACAGCAGGGACCACCGGACGGGCCACCGTATTTCATGAAAAAAATGTTTCTTCGTGACTACTGGCACCCACCAGCTACATCAAGTGTGCCTCCTTATCCTCCCTGACAATCGGGACCTAGCTGGTCGAAGCGTACGTAGCGTTGTCATCCTCGTCGCGAACATGTACGTACATACGATCAGTCTGTCTGTAGGCTGTAGCGATGAACCGTGGCCGAGTAAGGAAGGGCACATGTCGTAGTATAGGCGCGCATGTGTCGTAGTAGAGGTGCACACGTAGCATGTCACACAGTCCCGTTAATATCATGCACACGTACGTACAACCAGGGTGCCAGAAAGTAAATACGGCCATGTACGTACATACAGACGGGGTCTCGAACGCCTACTCGTCCATCGGTACGGCCAGGGCTCGTGTACATGGAGAGGTAGTGACGGCGTCCTATTCATCGGCAGCCAACCGGCTGGGTCGGAACGGAGAAACTGCGTCGTGTTCATCGGGAGCCAACCGGTTTGGACGGAACAGCCGATCGAAACGAGGCCTGGCGTACCGCAGAATGGCGGAAGCGGCCTTCTGTTCGACCGACCACGATCGAAACGGGGTCCTGTTCATCAGGAGGGGTCGGGTGAACTGCAAAATGGAGGAAACGGACTTGTGTTCAAGTGCCTATAGTCGAAACAGGGTCTTGCTGATCGGGAGGGGTGTGGCGTACCGCAAAACGGAGAAAACGGACTTGTGTTGGAGCACTACGGTCGAAATGGAGGTCCTGTTCATCGGGAGGGGTGTGGCGTATCGCAAAACGGGACTCCACGGGCTACTGTTCATCTCCACCATCGACTACTTCCAGGCTACTGTTCATCCACTGTCGACCTCCTCCGGCCTCCACCTGCGACTATTCATCCACAGCGTCTCCCCTCCTGCCTCCACCAGCCACTGTTCATCCACGGGCTCCTGTTCATCCAACCTCCACTGCTCCTCCGCCGTCTACTGTTCAACCATCCCTCTCCACGGGGTCCTATTCAACCACCCCTCCATGGGCTACTTTCATTGAGTCCTCCACCGGCTACTGTTCAACCAGCCCTCCATGGGGTCTTGTTCATCTAGCCCTCCATAGGGTCCTGTTCATCCACCCCCAACCGGCTCGATCAATCGGGGTCCTGTTCATCCAGCGGCAACGGCCTCTACTACCACGGGGTCCTGTTCATCCAACCCCCACCGGGAACTATTCATCCAACCCCCCCCCCCAACAATGCTCATTGTTCATCAAGAGGCAATAGGTTCGATCGCCTTTAGTTAACAGCAGTAGCGAAGGAATCGCTCGATCAGGTTCAGTTAACAGCCAGACCGATCGATCGCTCGGGTTCAGTAATGTCTCGGGTTCAGTAACGTGTAGCCTGCAGTGCAATCGCTCGGGTTCAGTTAGAGCCCAACGCCTCGCACCCACGCACGTACGTGTACGAGAGAAACATGCATCGCTCGGCCCCCGACCACCCACCGTAACCGGGAACTCCTCGATATTTTCCTCACCCTCACTTCTGCCACGGTTTTTTTCCATCATGGACGACCCAAAGAATGTCATCCAGCTGCATCTCCGACCCGCCTAGGAATAAAAGCCCATTTTTCGTCATGATATTTTGTCATAGAAGTAGGAGCCCACCACATCTATGATGATATCGGGTTTTGTCACAATTATCGTCATAGAAGTGTCATAAGCATGTCAAAAAAATCGTTTGGCCCAAAATGTCATGGATGTGTCTTTTTTTGCAGTGTTTGTTTATTCGATGGAAGATCGTATGTTCAGATCCTTAATGCTATTTAATACCCCTCTGACTATGAACATGGATATGCTTTTTCAGAAGTTACATTTGTTCCTGAGGTCATGGGAGAAGTCTTGTTATAAGTAATCATGTGAATTTGGTATTCGTTTGATATTTTGATGAGATGTATGTTGTCTTTCCTCTAGTGGTGTTATGTGAACGTCGACTACATGACACTTCACCATGATTTGGGCCTAGGGGAAGGCATTGGGAAGTAATACGTAGATAATGGGTTGCTAGAGTGACAAAAGCTTAAACCCTAGTTTATGCGTTCTTCGTAAGGGGCTGATTTGGATCCACATGTTTCATGCTATGGTTAGATTTATCTTAATTCTTCTTTCGTAGTTGCAGATGCTTGCGAGAGGGGTTAATCATAAGTGGGAGACTTGTCCAAGTAAGGACAACACCCAAGCACCGGTCCACCCACATATCAAATTATCAAAGTAACGAATACGAATCATATGAGTGATGAAAACTAACTTGACAACAATTCCCAAGTGTCCTCGGGAGCGCTTTGATTTATATAAGAGTTCGTCCAGGCTTGTCCTTTGCTACAAAAAGGATTGGGCCACCATGCTGCACCTTAGTTACTTTTGTTACTTGTTACCCATTACGAATTATCTTATCACACAACTATCTGTTACCGATAATTCAGTGCTTGCGGAGAATACCTTGCTGAAAACCGCTTTTCATTTCCTTTTGCTCCTCGTTGGGTTCAACACTCTTACTTATCTAAAGGACTATGATAGACCCCCTATACTTGTGGGTCATCGAGACTCTTTTCTGGTGCCATTGTCGGGGAGTGAAGCATCTTTGGTGAGGAAACATTTATATTACGTGCTGAAAGTTACTGTCACTTGTCAGTATGGAAAATAATCCTTTGAGGGGCTTGTTCAGGGTAACTTCACTTCGTCCGGTAGAGCAAGAAGTTGCTCCTCAACCTACTGAAAATATTTATTATGAAATTCCTTCGGATATGATAGAGAAACTGTTAGCTAATCCTTATGCAGGAGATGGAACACTACATCCTGATATGCATCTAATCTATGTGGATGAAGTTTGCCGATTATTTAAGCTTGAAGGTTTGCCCGACACTGGTGCAACGAGGTGCTATACAAACGGTTTTTAACCCCTTTCCGCAACGGCATTCTGGACCGTCGCCTAGTGAATGACTGTGATAGAGGGGGTCCTTCCCACACGACCCAGAAACCGTCGGGGATATGCCCTCCTGGCACACACGCTCGGCAAAATGTGGTCGTGTGCGACCGGCGAGCAATCAAATACGGTTATACGTATAGTAATGCTAAAAAATTACAATTATGCAGGCGAAATCGTTTCTGGTCGTAAGTACATCCCACACAGTCAGTCACCGCTAAATGTTCAAGTTTGCATGTACACTCCACACAGTCAATCCAAGGAATATGTTTCCGTTAGTATGTACATCCCACATAGTTAATCCAAGAAGTATGTTTCCGTTCGTATATACATCCAACACAATCGCACCAAGGAAAACGTTTCCGTTCGCAGGTACATCATACACAATTTCCCCATTAAATCGTTTGTGATAACATTGCCATTGCACATGATATTGACGATTTTATCGTTTGCGTTATTGAATGCATCACACACGGTGCATAGAAGAAACTGTGTGGCAAATGTTGTCCATCACACACACTTTTTATCTGATAAACGTTTGCGCAAGGTGGCCTAACGCAAACAGTTTTCAAGAGGATGTCGTGTGTGATTGTTCATTGATCCAACACGGTTTATTCCTAGAAACTTTGTGCGTTGTCTAAGGTCATCACCCACGTTGTTTTCTCAATAACCGTTTGCAATAGAAAACCCAATTAGTAGGCTAATTGCCCTGTTGTTAATAATCCATTTATTAATCTAATTTACATTTCATATTAAGCACACAATATATTTCATTTCCATATTAAGGAAGCATGATTTCATAATTGAAATACATCAGAGTACAACATCATATAGCTTCAACACTCAGCTACCCCATTACACAACTGCACTAGCACCAAGTTTCACATGAAACATCTACAACATTTCAAAATTAGCATCATAGACTATACATTGACAGATGCATCTCATTTGGAAAACTGCTGAAGAGGAAGGCAAATATTGAGCATTCATTGATGTTGAAGGTCTTTGCAACTTTAGGCCAGTGCATGTGGATGATTGACCATCCATCCTTCGTCCTCTTTAGGAACACTTCAATATTGAACCGTGGTTGTTGTATGAAAACCTTCCTCACCTCCTGACCATAGAGGTGGTTTGAGAGGTAATCATCAGTGAACTTCTTTGGAAGGGCCTGAAAACAAGGATGTGCATAAATATCTTCTCTATATTGGAAATGAGGCAAAGGAATCAAAAAAGGCAAGGTATAATAGTTAATACCATCTTGTAGTGAACTGATGTCTTCTTCATTGTGCAGATAAAGATCTTGTTGTTTTTTGTCACTAATTTCTTTATCCTAACAATCTTTCTGAGTTTCTCGGCTTGACTGATATTCATGGACAACTCATTTCCCCATATGCAAAAAGGGTCAAACAGTGGGTCAAAACCTCTGACAGGAGGACCTACACGTGAAACACGAAATTGTTAAAAACCTAAATATTAGAATGGTTCCTGCAATTGCACAATAATGTGCTATTAGACAAAGGACCATGCATGTGCTAACCTCAATTGTAAACCTCAGTGCTTCCCATTGTTTCCCTGCAACACATATAAGGTATTTAGTCATCAGGTTAAGTGAGTGTTCGCATGCTATCAGTAAAATATGTTGATGAAAAATAAGCACATTGCAGATTCATCAGATTAATTCAAGCCACTTGGAAAACCCATTTATCCAAATGAAGCATGATCAAGAACTAGGAAATATAGCAGTTGTATATGTTTCTCATGTATTAAGTGCAGCCAAATTCGATTTATTCCTCACATGCACAATAATACAAAATTCTACCCACGATAATTGGACATCGCATTGCAGAATTGAACCAAGTAGTTAACTAAACACCACAACAAATGAACCAAACATTAACTGAGAACCACATTGCACAATATAACATACTCCTAATAGAAGATCAGATAGTTAATCAAACCAAGCATGCTTAACAACTTGGAAATATAGCAATTGAATTTTTTGTCATGTATTTAGTACAGCCAAATTCAATTTATTTCTCACATGGTATACAATAATTGAATGCACCCGCAACAATTGAATATCGCATTGCAGAATTGAACCAAACAGTTAACTAAACACCACAACAAATGAACCAAACATTAACTGAGCACCACATTGCACAATATAACATACTCCTAGTAGAAGATCAGACAGTTAACCAACCCAAGCATGCTTAACAACTCGGAAATATAGCAATTGTATTTGTTTCTCATGCATTTAGTACAGCCAAATTTGATTTATTTCTCACATGGTATACAATAACAGAATGCACCAACAACAATTGAACATCAATTGCATAATTGAACCAAACAGTTAACTAAACACCACAACAAATGAACCAAACGTTAACTGAGCACCACATTGCACAATGTATAACATACTAGAAGATCAGACAGTTAACCGAACCAAGCATGCTTGAAAACTTGGAAATATAGCAATTGCATTCGTTTCTCATGTATTTTGTAAAGATAAATTTGATTTATTTCTCACATGGAAGACAATACAGAATTGCAGCCTGAAGAATTGAACATCACATTTGTAGAATTGAACCAAACAGTTAACTGAAGACGACAACTAATTAACAAAACAGTTAATAAGTGAGCACCACATTGCACTACATATAAAACATATACACTAGAGCAACATATTGCATGGTAAAACTAGATAGCACAATTCAGTAGAATTTGTTAAGGAAAGGCAGGAGCAGCACACACAACGGGTAAACCGAGCATGCTTAACCGGCGTAGCTAGCAAACTGAACATGGGTCCTCATAGTGAGCTAATAAGACAAGCTACTCCTCATCGTTGGAAATATCGATGATGATTTGTTCCTTGGACATGGAAGAGGGTGAGGCCTCCACATCGAGGGTGCCCTCGTCGTAGTGGTGAGTTTCGTAAGCTGCTCCGGGCACCAACCAACTGGCTCTCGAGTTCAGGTAAGCACGTGCACGCTGAGAAAACACCTTGTAGTCTTCGTCGAAGGCACCGAGGGTGGCCTCGAAAAAACACCATGAACTATCGTTTAAAGCAGCCAAACGCATCGCAGCGTCGGAGCATGAGGCGTCGACGGTGGCCTCGACATCGAGGTGCTCCTCCAAGATCTGGGGGTCGGCATGAATGGCAGCCATCGCGACCTCATCCGCGTGTGCGGACGCGATTTGCTTCTCCGCTGTCAAATGCTCCTTGAGCTCCTGCCTATACTGCATGCACCACGGCTTAGGGTGGCGCTTATTTGGTGGAGGGGTTGGTGATTTGGGTGGCAGGCGTCGCGCCGGTGGTTGGGCATGTGGGATGTGGAAGGAGGAGGAGGAGGAGGATGGCGGTCGGGTGTGGATTACCTACCTGGATAGACGAGGGCGACCACCGTGAAGGGGGTCGCCGGCGAGGAGGCAGCGCTGCAAGCAAGGAGTGAAGGTTTCAACTTGGAAAGGAAGGAGGAAATAGGGGAAATTTGGCTTTTGGTGAGGGGGAGGGGGCGGGGAGGTAGATATTTCCACGGAAGCCAAATTTTTTGAATCGGTGCAGTGAAAAAACTGGCGCGCAAAGTGTTATCAGACACGATCCCTTATTCAGAACTGTGTACCATATGTTCACATCATAAACGATTCAGATACCTTATCCCGTGTGTGATGAGTTTGAACGTCAAAAATTTTGGTTCGAAGTTGCCTGGTTATAGTGGTCATCCACGTCAGTGCATAATTTGGGTACACAAAGGAGACTATAACACACCCACACTTCTTAATCGAGCAAGTTCAGCAATTAAACAGAGCTAGCTGACCTAAACATTACTCTAACAAATTAAAGACCGGCGCTCTTAATTAAACAAAACAAAGAGTACTACTATGGTTGGTGCTCGTCGATCTCCGCCGCCTCCTCCATGTCCAGCTCGCGCCCGACGGTCTCCTAGGGAGGGGGCTCCATGGCATCCATTGCACCATACTCGGCAAGCATCTCGCCATCTGTGTACACCATCTATTTGGAAAAGGCCACCACGAGCTGGGCGTGGGCGGCCGTGATCTGGGCTTGGACGGGCTTCGTCGTGGCAAGGTATGTGGCGGAGCAACGGACGGCTACTCAAACGCTCTCGGCGATTGCCAACTCTTCAGCAATCGGTAGCCGACCGTTGTCGGAGAAGCGTCGTTTGATTTGTGTGGTGACCGCCATGAGCTGGGTGTCGGCGGCCTCGACATGGTCATAGGTGGTCTCCATCAGGGCTAAGGCCGTCGCCGCCGAATGGAGAGCTGTTGTGCCGCTCTCTGCTACCTCTTGAGCACTGCGTTGGTTTTCCCTTGAAGAGGAAAGAGTGATGCAGCAAAGTAGCGTAAGTACTTCCCTCAGTTTTGAGAACCAAGGTATCAATCCAGTAGGAGACTACACGCAAGTCCCTCGTACGTACACAAACAAATAAGAACCTCGCAACCAACGCGATAAAGGGGTAGTCAATCCCTTCACGGTCACTTACGAGAGTGAGATCTGATAGATATAATAAGATAAATATTTTTGGTATTTTTATGATATAGATTGAAAGTAAAGATTAAAAAGTAAAATAGATTGGAACTTGTATGATAAAAGATAGACCCAGGGGCCATAGATTTCACTAGTGGGTTCTCTCAAGATAGCATAAGTATTACGGTGGGTGAACAAATTACTGTCGAGCAATCGATAGAAAAGTGCATAATTATGAGAATATCTAGGCATGATCATGTATATAGGCATCACGTCTGCGACAAGTAGACCGAAACGATTCTGCATCTACTACTATTACTCCACACATCGACCGCTATCCAACATGCATCTAGAGTATTAAGTTCATAAGAACAAATTAACGCATTAGGCAAGATGACATGATGTAGAGGGATAAACTCAAGCAATATGATATAAACCCCATATTTTTATCCTCGATGGCAACAATACAATACGTGCCTTGCTTCCCCTGCTGTCACTGGGAAAGGACACCGAAGATTGAACCCAAAGCTAAGCACTTCTCCCATTGCAAGACAGATCAATCTAGTAGGCCAAACCAAACTGATAATTCAAAGAGACTTGCAAAGATAACCAATCATACATAAAAGATTTCAGATAAGAATAAAATATTGTTCATAGATAAACTTGATCATAAACCCACAATTCATCGGATCTTGACAAACACACCGCAAAAAGAATTACACTGAATAGATCTCCAAGAAGATCGAGGAGAACTTTGTATTGAGATCCAAAGAGAGAGAACAAGCCATCTAGCTACTAGCTATGGACCCGAAGGTCTGAAGTAAACTACTCACACATCATCGGAGGGGCCATGGAGTTGATGTAGAGGCCCTCCGTGATCAATGCCCCCTCCGGCGGAGCTCCAGAAAAGACCCCAAGATGGGACCTCTTGGGTACAGAAGGTTGCGGCAGTGGAAATAGGGTTTCGTGGTGCTCCTGGATGTTTTCGGGATATGTGTGTGTGTGTGTGTATAGGAGAAAGAAGTAGGTCGGTGGAGCTGCGAGGGGCCCACGAGGGTGGGGGTGCGCCCAGGGGGGCAGGCACGCCTCCCTGCCACGTGGCCGCCTCGCTTCTTTCTTGACGTCTACTCCAAGTCCCCTGGACCATGATTGTTGCAAAAATGACTCTCCCAAAGGTTTCATTCCGTTTGGATTCCATTTGATATTCCTTTTCTGCGACACACTGAAATAGGCAAAAAAAATAGCAATTTGCACTAGGCCTTGGGTTAGTAGGTTAGTCCCAAAAATAATATAGAAGTGTATAATAAAGCCCATTAAACATCCAAAACAGATAATATAATAGCATGGAACAATCAAAAATTATAGATACGTTGGAGACGTATCAAGCATCCCCAAGCTTAATTCCTGCTCGTCCTCGAGTAGGTAAATGATAAAAACAAATTTTTTGATGTGGAATGCTACCTAGCATAATTCTCAATGTAATTTTATTTATTGTGGCATGAATATTCAGATCCGAGAGATTCAAGACAAAAGTTTAATATTGACATAAAAATAATAATACTTCAAGCATACTAACTAAGCAATCATGTCTTCTCAAAATAATATGGCAAAAGAAAGTTCATCCCTACAAAATCATATAGTTTGATCATGCTCCATTTTCGTCACACAAGAATGCTCACATCATGCATAACCCCGATGACAAGCCAAGCAATTGTTTCGTACTTTAGTAATCTCAAACTTTTTTCAATTTTCACGCAATACATGAGTTGAATAGAATATGATGATGGGGGTTATGTGGAGAAGACAAAAAAGGAGAAAGTCTCACATCGATGCGACTAATCAATGGGCTAGGGAGATGCCCATCAATTGATGTCAATGCAAGGAGTAGGGATTGCCATGCAACGAATGCACTAGAGCTATAAATGTATGAAATCTCAACAAAAGAAACTAAGTGGGTGTGGATCCAACTTGCTTGCTCACGAAGACCTAGGGCATTTGAGGAAGCCCATTGTTGGAATATACAAGCCAAGTTCTATAATGAAAAATTGCCACTAGTATATGAAAGTGACAAAACAAGAGACTCTCTATCATAAAGATCATGGTGCTACTTTGAAGCAAAAGTGTGGAAAAAAGGATAGTAGCATTGTCCCTTTTTATTTCTTTTTTTGGCCTTTCCTTTTTTTATTTGGCCTTTCTCCCTTTTTTTATTTGGGACAATGCTCTATTAATGATGATCATCACACTTCTATTTATTTACAACTCAATGATTACAACTCGATACTAGAACAAAATATGACTCTATATGAATGCCTCCGGCGGTGTACCGGGAAAGGTAATGAATCAAGAGTGACATGTATGATAAATTATGCATGGTGGCTTTGCCATAAATACGATGTCAACTACATGATCATGCAAGGCAATATGACAATGATGAAGCGTGTCATAAATGAAATGGTGGAAAGTTCCATGGCAATATATCTCGGAATGGCTATGGAAATGCCATAATAGGTAGGTATGGTGTCTGTTTTGAGGAAGATATAAGGAGGTTTATGTGTGATAGAGCGTATCATATCACGGGGTTTGGATGCACCGGCGAAGTTTGCACCAACTCTCAAGGTGAGAAAGGTAATGCACGGTACTAAAGAGGCTAGAAATGATGGAAAGGTGAGAGTGCATATAATCCATGGACTTAACATTAGTCATAAAGAACTCACATACTTATTGCAAAAATCTACAAGTCATCAAAAACCAAGCATTATGTGCATGCTCCTAGGGGGATAGATTGGTAGGAAAAGACCATCGCTTGTCCCCGACCGCCACTCACAAAGAAGACAATCAAATAACACCTCATGTTTCAAATTTGTTACAAAACGGTTACCATACGTGCATGCTACAGGACTTGCAATCTTCAACACAAGTATTTCTCAAATTCACAACTAATCAACTAGCACGCTCTAATATCACCACCTTTATATCTCAAAACAATTATCAAGCATCCAACTTCTCATAGTATTCAATACACTTTTTATAAAAAAAATTATTATACCAATCTTGGATGCCTATCATATTAGGACTAATTTCATAACCAAAGCAAATTACCATGCTGTTATAAAGGACTCTCAAAATAATATAAGTGAAGCATGAGAGATCAATAATTTCTATAAAATAAAACCACCACCGTGCTCTAAAATATATAAGTGAAACACTGGAGCAAACTTATCTAGCTCAAAAGATATAAGTGAAGCACATAGAGTATTCTAATAAATTCCAATTCATGTGTGTCTCTCCCAAAAGGTGTGTACAGCAAGGATTATTGTGGTAAAATAAAAGGCAAAGACTCAAATCATACAAGACGCTCCAAGCAAAACACATATCATGTGGTGAATAAAAATATAGCCTCAAGTAAAGTTACCGATGAACGAAGAGGAAAGAGGGGATGCCATCCGGGGCATCCCCAAGCTTAGGATTTTGGTTGTACTTGAATTTTACCTTGAGGTGCCTTGGGAATCCCCAAGCTTAGGCTCTTTCCACTCCTTATTCCATAATCCATCAAATCTTTACCCAAAACTTGAAAACTTTACAACACAAAACTCAACAGAAAATCTCATGAGCTCCGTTAGTATAAGAAAAAAACCCACCGCTTAAGGTACTGTAATGAACTCATTCTTTATTATATTGGTGTTAAACCTACTGTATTCCAACTTCTCTATGGTTCATGCCCTCCGATACTAGCCATACATTCATCAAAATAAGCAAACAACACACGAAAAACAGAATCTGTCAAAAACAAAACAATCTGTAGTAATCTGTATGTTTCGAATACTTCTGTAAGCACAAAAATTCTTAAATAAATAGGTGGACGTGAGGAATTTGTCTATTAATCATCTTCAAAAAGAATCAACCTAATCTCACTCTCCAGTAAAAAATGGCAGCAAATCTCGTGAGCACTAAAGTTTTGTTTTTTACAGCAAGATCGCAAAAACTACCCCCCAAGTCTTCCCAAAGGTTCTACTTGGCACAAACACTAATTAAAAGCATAAAAACAGATCTAAACAGAGGCTATATGAATTATTTATTACTAAACAGAACCAAAAAGCTAGACACAAAAATAAAATTGGGTTGCCTCCCAACAAGCGCTATCGTTTAACGCCCCTAGCTAGGCATAAAAACAAGAATAGATCTAGGTATTATCATCTTTGGTATGCAATCCATAAGTGGCTCTCATAATAGATTCATAAGGTAATTTAATTTTCTTTATAGGAAAGTGTTCCTTGCCCTTCCTTAACGGAAATTGGAAACTAATATTCCCTTCTTTCATATCAATAATTGCACCAATCGTTTTAAGGAAAGGTCTAGCAAGAATAATGGGACATGTAGGATTGCAATCAATATCAAGAACAATGAAATCTATGGGCACATAATTCCTATTTGAAAAAATAAGAACATCATTAATCCTTCCCATAGGTTTCTTAATAGTGGAATCCACGAGGTGCAAATTTAAAGAACAATCATCAAATTCAGGGAAACCTAACACATCACACAAAGTTTTTGGAATCGTGGAAACACTAGCACCCAAATCACATAAAGCATAGCATTAATTATCTTTAATTTTAATTTTAATAGTAGGTTCCCACTTATCATGAAGTATTCTAGTAATAGATACTTCTAATTCAAGTTTTTCTTCATAAGATTGCATTAAAGCATCAATGATATGTTTGGTAAAAGCTTTATTTTGACTATAAGCATGCGGAGAATTTAGGACGGATTGCAACAAGGAAATACAATCTATCAAAGAGCAATTATCATAATTAAATTCCTTGAAATCCAAAATAATGGCTTCATTGCTATGTAAAGTTTTGACCTCTCCAATCCCACTTTTAAGAATTTTTTCATCAAGATCTAAAAACTCCGAATCATTGGGACGCCTTTTAACTAAAGTTGACTCATCTCCAGTCCCATCATTATCAAGATTCATATTGCAAAACATAGATTTAATAGGAGACACATTAATCACTTTTAGATCTTTGTCCTTGTTATCATCAAAACTAGAAGAACACGATTTTATAAAGCAATCTTTTTTAGCACGCATCCTAGCAGTTCTTTCTTTGCACTCATAAATGGAAATTCTCATGGCTTTGAGAGACTCATTGATATCATGCTTAGGTGGAATATATCTAAGTTTCAAAGAATCAACATCAAGAGAAATTCTATCCACGTTCCTAGCCAACTCATCAATCTTAGACAATTTTTCTTCAATCAAAGCATTGAAACTCTTTTGCAAACTAATAAATTCTTTAATACTAGATTCAAAATCAGAGGGCATCTTATTATAATTTCCATAAGAATTGTTGTAGGAATTACCATTATTATTATAGGAATTACTAGGATATGACCTAGGATTAAAGTTTCCTCTATATGCGTTGTTACCAAAATTGTTCCTACCAACAAAATTCACATCCATAGATTCAATATTATTCTCAATCAAAGTAGACAAAGGCATATCACTAGGATCAGAAGAAACACTCTTATTAGCAAAAAATTTCATAAGTTCATCCAACTTTCCACTCAAAACATTAATTTCTTCTATAGCATGAACCTTTTTACTAGTAGATCTTTCGGTGTTCCATTGAGAATAATTAACCATAATATTATCTAGGAGTTTGGTCGCTTCTCCTAAAGTGATTTCCATAAAAGTGCCTCCCGCGGCCGAATCTAAAAGATTTCTAGAAGCAAAATTCAATCCAGCATAAAATTGTTGTATGATCATCTACAAATTCAAACCATGAGTAGGGCAATTATGAATCATTAATTTCATCCTCTCCCAAGATTGTGCAACATGCTCATGATCTAGTTGCTTAAAGTTCATAATATCGTTTCTAAGAGAGATGATCTTAGTGGGAGGAAAATACTTAGAGATAAAAGCATCTTAGCACTTATTCCAAGAATCAATACTATTTTTAGGCAAAGAAGAAAACCAAGTTTTAGCACGGTCTCTAAGCGAAAATGGGAATAGCTTCAATTTAACACGGTCTCCACATCATTCTTATTTTGCATATCACACAAATCAACAAAGCTATTTAGATGGGTAGCGGCATCTTCACTAGGAAGGCCAGAAAACGGATCTTTCATGACAAGATTCAGCAAAGCAGTATTAATCTCACAAAATTCAGCATCGGTAAGAGGAGCAATCGGAGTGCTAATAAAATCATTATTGTTGGTATTGGAAAAATCACACAATTTAGTATTATCTTGAGCCATCGTGACAAACAATCCAACACACAAGCACACAAGAAGCGAGCGAAAAAGTGGCGAACGGAAAAAGAGGGCGAATAAAACGGCAAGGGTGAAGTGGGGTTGAGGAAAACGAGAGGAAAACGAGAGGAAAATGGCAAATAATGTAATGCGATGGATAAGAGTTTGTGATGGGTACTTGGTATGTCTTGACTTGTGCGTAGATCTCCCCAGCAACGGTGCCAGAAATCCTTCTTGCTACCTCTTGAGCACCGCGTTGGTTTTCCCTTGAAGAGGAAAGGGTGATGCAGCAAAGTAGCGTAAGTATTTCCCTCAATTTTGAGAACCAATGTATCGATCCAGTAGGAGACTACACGCATGTCCCTCGTACCTACACAAACAAATAAGAACCTCGCAACCAACCCGATAAAGGGGTTGCCAATCCCTTCACGGTCACTTACGAGAGTGATATCTGATAGATATAATAAGATAAATATTTTTGGTATTTTTATGATATAGATTGAAAGTAAAGATTACAAAGTAAAATAGATTGGAAACTTGTATGATAAAAGATAGACCCGGGGGCCATAGGTTTCACTAGTGGCTTCTCTCAAGATAGCATAAGTATTACAGTGGGTGAACAAATTGCTGTCGAGCAATTGATAGAAAAGTGCATAATTATGAGAATATCTAGGCATGATCATGTATATAGGCATCACATCCACGACAAGTAGACCGAAACGATTCTGCCTCTACTACTATTACTCCACACATCGACCGCTATCCAGCATGCATCTAGAGTATTAAGTTGATAAGAACAGAGTAACGCATTAGGCAAGATGACATGATGTAGAGGGATAAACTCAAGCAATATGATATAAACCCCATATTTTTATCCTCGATGGCAACAATACAATACGTGCCTTGCTGCCCCTACTGTCACTGGGAAAGGACACCACAAGATTGAACCCAATGCTAAGCACTTCTCCCATTGCAAGACAGATCAATCTAGTAGGCCAAACCAAACTGATTATTCGAATAGACTTGCAAAGATAACCGATCATACATAAAAGATTTCAAAGAAGAATCAAATATTGTTCATAGATAAACTTGATCATAAACCCGCAATTCATCGGATCTCGACAAACACACCGCAAAAAGAATTACATCGAATAGATCTCCAAGAAGATCAAGGAGAACTTTGTATTGAGATCCAAAGATAGAGAAGAAGCCATCTAGCTAATAACTATGGACCCGAAGGTCTATGGTAAACTACTCACACATCATCGGAGAGGCTATGGTGTTGATGCAGAAGCCCTCTGTGATCAATTCCCCCTCCGGCGGACCTCCGAAAAAGGCCCCAAGATGGGATCTCTTGGGTACATAAGGTTGCGGCGGTGGAAATAGGGTTTCGTGGTGCTCCTGCATGTTTTCTGGGTATATATATATATATATATATATATATATATATATATATATATATATATATATATGAGGACTAAGTAGGTCGGTGGAGCTGCGCGGGGCCCACGAGGGTGGGGGTGCGCCCAGGGGGGCAGGCGCACCTCCCTGCCTCGTGGCTGCCTCTCTTCTTTCTTGACGTCTACTCCAAGTCCCCTCGATCATGTTTCTTCCAAAAATAACTCTCCTGAAGGTTTTCATTCCGTTTGGATTCCGTTTGATATTCCTTTTCTGCGAAACACTGAAATAGGCAAAAAAACAGCAATTTGCACTGGGCCTTGGGTTAGTAGTTTAGTCCCAAAAATAATATAAAAGTGTATAATAAATCCCATTAAACATCCAAAACAGATAATATAATAGCATGGAACAATCAAAAATTATAGATATGTTGGAGACGAATCACTCTCGCCAGTTGTTATCCCCGAGGCAGATGTTGCTACTACCACCTTGTCGGCGTTCTGGGAACGGGGGTCCCCAGACTTGCCTACCTACGGCCTGCGGCGTGGCTCAAAGGGGGGCCCAGCGCGGCCCATCTTCACCTACACAAACCTAAGACCCTCGCGAGGGGCCAAGCCTCGCGGGGCGGATGACGCAGAGCTTCCTCAGGCGCGGCCTCGTTACGCTGGCTCACGAGGAGGCGGAGAAATCAAGGCGGGGTACCTCACGAGGTGCCCATGATGCAAGCCATGACGACCGGGGGTGCCAGGCGGGTGCCAGCCCGCGCAGTGTCCTCCCTTCCTCTTTGGTGCAAAGGGGGCAAGCGCAGCCGCAGAGTACCGAGGCATCAGGCAAAGGTTGCCATTTCGGTGCAACGAGACCAAGACCAGGAGGACTACGAGATGGAGGTCACCGTGGAGCCCAAGACGGCGTCATCACCAGAGCTTTGTGCAGGCGAAGACTACTTTTGTCAGGATAGCTAGTACTAGCTGTCCCCCTTCAAATTAGCCCGCCATTGTTGGCTCCCTTCCCGCTCGATATTTGGGAAGAGGACCAGGGCCTCTATAAATAGGACCAGCCACCCACAGAGCAAAGAGAGCTAGGAGGTGGGAAGAAAAGAGAGGGATCGAAGGATAGAGAAGATCAGTTAGAGAGAGAGAGAAGGGTGACTGAGCTCCTCCCAGCAGTTCATCACCCCAGCCAAGAACAGACCCTCGCGAGGCTGTTCTTCCTTGTATTGTTCATCATCATCGGCCCAAGAGGCAATCCACCACACCACACACTAGAGTAGGGTATTACACCACAACGGTGGCCCGAACCAGTATAAACCTTGTGTCTCTTGTGTTGTTCTTTCCATAGTTTAGATCTTAGCAAGGCGGAGGGGTGCAGGTAGGTAGGAGGCGAAATCTCTGCACGCACCCCAGTGTTCGAACCTCAAGGGTCTGCCGGAACCCGAAATCTGACATTTGGCGCGCCAGGTAGGGGTGCGCCGGGATTCGTCTTCCATCACCCCGTTCTCCTCCGACCATCACGCCCATGTCTGACGCCCGTCGGGCCCGCGCCGAGCGCCGGGCCACGCTCGCTTCCCGCGTCGCCCAGACGGCTCCTGTCGGCGGGCGTCCTCGCCGTTCCCCGTCACCTGCTATCAACGCCGCCACCGGCCCGACGGGAGACGAGCAGCAAGCATCGTCCCAGCATCCGTCCGTGCGGCAAGACGGCCGCACCGCGACTCCCTCGCTCACCCCAGCTGGTTCTTCGTCCCGCGCGCTCCGCGCGCCCATGGAGGCTCGACCTGCACTCACGCGGCGAACGAGCTCCTGCGCTACCGTCCCGTCGACGACGTCTACAAAGAATGGCTCGACCGCGCCGCAGGGGGCTCTCCTGCGCCGTCCGTTCCGCTGCACCGCACCCCGCCCCGCACGGGCAATGAAGCTCCGGTGGCGCCCCGGCCGCCTCCTCCTCAGGAAGGCGCCATGGCTCCAAGGCGCGTGGCCCCTGGGCGGAACCCGCTCCGTCAGGCGCCAGCGCAGCAAGAGAAGAGCTGTCAGGAAGTCCCTCGCCCGCAAGAAGCTGCCCGGGCGCTCCCTGCTCCAGCACGTCGCGACCATGCTCCTGCTCCCGCGCGTCAGGACCCCGCGCTGCTCCCAACTGCAGCGCGTGGGGACATGCAAGACCAAGCTCCCCGTCATCCAAGGCCTCCTGTGGCCACAGCAGGCTGCCGCGCCTTCACCGCCGAGCTACGCAGTGTCGCGTGGCCCGGTAAGTTCAAGCCAGACTTGCCTCCTCGCTACGACGGCACGACTGAGCCTGCAGATTTCCTCCAGCTCTACGAGCTGGGCATCGAAGCTGCCAACGGAGACGAGAAGGTCATGGCGAACTGGTTCCCCATGGCACTCAAGGACGGGGCCCGCACCTGGCTCCTGAACCTGCCTCCAGGAACAATCTCCTCCTGGGATGAGATGCGCACCCGCTTCATCGCCAACTTCCAAGGCACTCGCGACCGGCCACCCGCCGTGAGCAACATGCGCCGCATCAAGCAACAGCCCGGGGAGACCCTGCAGAAGTACATCCAGTGCTTCAACAACGCGTGCCTGAAGATTCCCAAGGTGACTGAGGAGGCCATCATCTCGGCCTTCTCCGACGACGTGCGCGACATCAAGATGAAGGAGGAGCTGGCGATGCATGAAGACCTGTGCACTTCCCTGGAGCTGTTCAACCTGGCAACCAAGTGCGCCAGGGCCGAGGAAGGGCGTCTCTCCCTCCTCGAGCTGCCTGCCGTAGACCCAGAAGAGAAGAAGCCCAAGGCCAAGGATGTGAAGCGCAAGGGGGTTGCCGTGCTCACGGCAGAACCAGACACCAAGCGAGGCAGAGATCAGCCCGAACCTTCCAAGGGCAGCTGGTACTGTGTGTACCACGACCTCCACACCCACAACACCAACGAGTGTCAAGAGCTCCGAGCCGTGGAGAAGGAAGGATCGGTCGTCGCCCTGACCGCAGTGACCGGGGCTACGGCCGAGGAGGAGGAAGGAATGCGGGGCGCTGGGAAGACCGTGGCCCGCGCCAAGGGTGGCGCGATCAACCTCGCGAGGATCGCTGGCAAGACCCGCCTCGCGAGGGAGGCTGGAGGGATCAGCCTCGCGAGGAAGACTGGAGGGATCAGCCTCGCGAGGATCGCCCGCAAGGCAAAGCAGGCCTCCCACCGCTGCCGCCGCAGCCAAGGAGAAACGAGGACCGCCACCAGGACGAGGGGGCTGGGGGCTTCCAGGAGCCACGCGCGATGGCCTGCATCCTGGGCGAGGCATAAGCCCCAGCCTCTCAGCGCACCTTAAAGCAGTTCGCCCGCGAAGTGAACGCAGTCCTCCCCAGGCTCGAAGCCACGCGCCCTCTCAGGTGGTCGGCGTGCACCATCACGTTCAGCTCAGTAGATCAGCTCAAGTGTGCGGCTACAGCCGGAGTCCTCCCGATGCTTTGTTCCCCAATCATCAGCAACGTGGTGGTCACCAAGACCCTCATCGATGGTGGGGCAGGGCTCAACGTCCTGTCCGTGGAAACATTCAACAACCTCCAAGTGCCCTACAGCCAGCTTCAGCCAACCAAGCCTTTCTCCGGTGTCACCGACGGCTCCACGGTCCCGATTGGGAAGGTCCGCCTCCCTGTCACCTTCGGGGCACGCGACAAATACCGCATCGAGCTCATCAACTTCGACGTCGCTCACATTCGCCTGCCGTACAATGCCATCCTTGGGTACCCAGCGCTGGCCAAGTTCATGGCCGTAACTCACCACGGCTACAACATCCTCAAGATGCCAGGAAGCGGCGGAGTCATCACGGTGCCCTGTGAAGAGAAGGACGCGGTGTGTTCCCTGGAACGAGCCTTTCAGGCTGTGTCACTGGAAGACCCGGATCATGGAAGCAGGAGGCCTCCCGAGACTGCCCCTAAGAAGAAGAAGACATCATCCGGCCCGACCACTCAGGAGGCAGGCCCCTCTGGGCCCGCGCCTGCCTAGGAGGAACCTCCTTCCATCGCATAGGAAAGCGCGCCCAGCGCCCTTCTCAGGCAGGGCTCGGGGGCTCTCCCCTGGAGGGCCACCGACCTAGCTAGGGTCATGAGGGAGGCGCTTGGGCACCACATGGAGGCGTGTTTCGAAGCACGTTTCCCTCAAGAAGGAGCAAGGCAAGGAGATCCAGACCCTCAGGAGTTCGTCAGCAAGGCCATTCAGGAGCTACAGGAGTCAAGAGTCATGAAAGGCGGCCGCCGCCTACCAGCAGTGGCTCCCCATCCAGGCGAGGATGGTGGGCTACGCGTCTGCATCGACATACCAGGGCTCAACCGAGTCGCCTCTCTAGAGCGCCTCTGTCCCTCGCGAGTGGGGCGCTGCGGAGGCCCACCCCACAGCTATGTTCGAATGCCTTACGGCTTGCCGAAAGCGGCTGACACGTACCATCGCCTCATGAGGGGCATCACGGAGGCATGAGAGGCCAGGCGTTCCGCAGCCCTGGCAGGGATGGAGATGGCCCGTGAGGAGCCGCCAGCGCCTTCGGAGCCTCCCGAGGCCCCTGGGCCTGGGGGCTCGTGAGGATCGGCTCCCGCAGCCCACCGAGCCTGCTACATCAATGCTCCTTCGTCCTCAACATCATTAGGTGACATCTTTCGAGTTTTATTTCCAGCTGGGAGCGCCCCCCCAGGGCTGCATTATTCCCAGGCTGCGTGGGTCCGTCCCTGCGGCGTGTATCCCTTTTTTATTCCATGTTGCTAGCTTACCTTGTTGGGGGCGCCCCTCGGGCTGCACGATCCCCGAGCTGCTCAGGCCAGGCCAAGCGGCATGTATCCCATTTGCGTTTATTTCCGATCATGCGTTAGACCCACCATGCTTGATTATTTGATGTCGGTCCACGGCACCTCTTCTTCTCCATGCCGACCACTTGCATGTTAAAGGGGGGGTACCTGAGCATCGCGACTTAGGGCTCTAACTGGCTCTCCAGCCCTCACCCTCTGGCCTTGTCCATGGCATCGCGACCTGGCATACCAGCGACGGCTGAGACCAGCTCGAGGGACGGGACCTGAGGACATAGAGTGCCGACATCTAACCAAATTTGCAGGGACACATCACAAGATAAGGCCCAGTGCCAGGCGCAACCCGCCTAGAGGTAGGGCCCCGTGAGTCCCGCGCTAGCTCACGGGTGCCCAGATACACCTCGCCAGGCCCTACCGTGCCAGCCACGTGTCAGGGCGGGGCTGTACACGCCCTGGGGGGCCCTCCCGGAGGGGGCCCCCTCCCACGTACCAGTGGAAGCACCATGCTCCGCGCTGGCTGACAACACTGCCGAGGAGCGGCTATGCCCGTACACATACGGTACCGCTATGCTCCGCGCTGGTGATAAACAACTGAGGGTGGCCCCCAGGCCGCACCAACCTCAGGGAGCCCAGAGCTCAGTATCTAGCCTCATCATAACGCCTCCCCTCGGGAGTGCTGCGCGAGGGGGCTGGGCACGGGGGCTGCGCTTGGGTCACACCCAGACGCACGCCGCCTAGCCAGGTCCCCCGGGCCTGGTTCGTCGCGCGTCTCTCCCCGAGCGGAGCCAAGGTACGAAGGCCGTTTGAGCGTCAAGGGGGACTCCTGAGCATCGCGACTCAGGAGCCTAACTGGTCACGTAGCCCCTCACTCCGTGGCCCCGTCCTGGTTTCCGATCGGGACCAACGCTGGGTGAGGTACGCGCGCGGCCGGGCTCTGCAGACGTAGAACGGTAGATCCACCCGCATCACACCTCCCTACTTGCTGTTCGTGCGCCAAGGGGGACTCCTGAGCATCGCGACTCAGGATCCTAACTGGTCATGTAGCCCCTCACTCTGTGGCCCCGTCCTGGTTTCCGGTCGGGACCAACGCTGGGTGAGGTACGCGCGTGGCCGGGCTCTGCAGACGTAGAACGGTAGATCCACCCGCATCACACCTCCCTACTTGCTGTTCGTGCGCCAAGGGGGACTCCTGAGCATCGTGACTCAGGAGCCTAACTTTTCACATGGCCCCTCACTCCTTGGCCCCGTCCTAGTTTCCGGTCGGGACCAACGCTGGGTGAGGCATGCACGGGGCCGGGCTCTGCCGGCGTAGAACATAAGCAAGTAGGAAGGAAAGGCGCAAATTTCAAGGAACTCAAAAGCAAATATTACAATCCACACTGTTATCTCAATGCCAAACGCAAGTTTAAACACCTCCCCGAGGCATGATACATGTGCAGGAATTAAAGGCAGGACAGGAGCCGCGACGGAGTCACTTGTCGGCGGTGGAGTAGCGCGGATTGGGTACGCCTCACGGAGCGGTGGAGTCGGCAGCGCCTTGCTTCAGCTTGGTGCTGAAGGCCCGGAACCTCCCCAGCAGGGCCTCTGCGCGACCCTTCACGGCCTCGGCAGCGGCAGCGGCACGCTCGCCGCTCACTGGCTCCAGCAGGCTATCGAGGTCGACACCGGGATCGCGAAGGTAGATGTGGGTGAGGACCCGCGTCAGTGCTACAGAAGACAGGACACACGCCTCGGCCTCGGCCGTGGGGCCAAGGCCAAGGGTGACATCTTCAAGAGCGTGAACCAGGAAGGGAAGCAGCTTGGCGGGGCCGTCCTCGGCGCCAGCTAGTGGGCTCTCCAGGCCGCTGTCGTAAAGCGTCCTCAGTGAGGAGCGAGCCCTCGCCTCCATCTCCGTGAAGGCCATGCGGTCCTCGGCAAGAACCAGGGCCTCGTCGTCCAGCTTGGCCTTCCTCGCCCCCAACTCCTGCTCCAGCGCTCCTAGGCGGTCGCGGCGTTTCTTAAGCTTGACCTCCCTCTCCTTAAGAGCCGCCTCGCGAGCCTTCACGCCTTCTTCCTGCTCTTGGCGAAGGCGGACCTCGTTCGCGAGTTGGTCCCGCAAATCTTGCAGTTCGCCCTCCAGCGCCTTGCAACGTCCACGGACGTCGACCACCTCCCCCAGGGCTGCGTCACGAGCAGCCTTCGCCTCAAGGACGGCCTGCTTCTCCTCGTAGCATGCCGTCGAGGCCTGGACCAGCGCCGCCCGAATCGAAGCGTCGGAGCGAACCCATCCTGAAGCCAGCTCCAAGCGCCCGGCCACCAAGCGGGGGTCGGCGCCAAGAAGATCCTGACGCAGTCGTTCCAGCTCAGCAACAGCACGATCCAGAACGGCAGAAGGAGTCAGAGAGACAGCAGCCGGTGGAGTAGGAGGAGAAGGCGGCAGCGTGGCCACAGCATCCTGAGGCGGAGTCTGGCGCGCCCTGACAGCTGTAGTGGCGGCGGCAGGCAAGAGCACATCGGGAACCACTTGGGCCGTGGGGGCTGAGCTCGCCCCAGCTGGCTCAGCCAGGCCTCGCGAGGACAACCGGGCAGGAGAAGCCTGTGCGTCGCGGTCACCCTCCTTCGCGGGCAGAAGCGCTGCCACGGATGGAACCTCGGGAGTCCCCTTCGGCTTCTTTGCTGCGGGCGCCAGCCTATCCAAGAAATGCGGACGTCAAGCCTCAGAAGCAGAGCAAGAAATAAAGACAAGAATCGAATGCTTACGGGTCGTCGCCAGTGAGCTCAAGCAGCCTCCGGCCAAATTTGAAGCCTGAAAGCCGGCTAGAAGGGCGCGCGCTGTTCCGTACTTATGGCCGGCGAAGGCCAACCGCCTACTTCCATGATTGCAGGTAATCATGACCCACTTTGCATGCAGGGACTTGTCCAATCCGTGCAGTTGCTGAGGCGCCATGGGGAAGTGGAGACGCCCACGTCCAACCAACCGCCACGCGGCTCCCAAGGCCGCAGGCTGTTAGGGCCCGCGGCGCTTCGCTCTTGCCTTCCGCCTCCCTTCACGGCCAAGTTCGGGCGCGCCTTGGGCCCGGGGGCTACTGTCGGCGTTCTGGGAACGGGGGTCCCCAGACTTTCCTGCCTGCGGCCTGTAGCGTGGCTCAAAGGGGGGGCCAGTGCGGCCCATCTTCACCTACACAAACCCAAGACCCTCGCGAGGGTCCAAGCCTCGCGGGACGGACGACGCGGAGCTTCCTCAGGTGCGGCCTCGTCAGGCTAGCTCAGGAGGAGGCAGATAAATCAAGGCGGGGTACCTCACGAGGTGCCCGTGACGCAAGCCATGACGACCGGGGGTGCCAGGCGGGTGCCAGCCCGCGCAGTGTCCTCCCTTCCTCTTTGGTGCAAAGGGGGCAAGCGCAGCCGCGGAGTACCGAGGCATCAGGCAAAGGTTGCCATTTCGGTGCAACGAGACCAAGACCAGGAGGACTACGAGACGGAGGTCACCGTGGAGCCCAAGACGGCGTCATCACCAGAGCTTTGTGCAGGCGAAGACTACTTTTGTCAGGATAGCTAGTACTAGCTGTCCCCCTTCAAATTAGCCCGCCATTGTTGGCTCCCTTCCCGCTCGATATTTGGGAAGAGGACTAGGGCCTCTATAAATAGGACCAGCCACCCACAGAGCAAAGAGAGCTGGGAGGTGGGAAGAAAAGAGAGGGAACGAAGGATAGAGAAGATCAGTTAGAGAGAGAGAAGGGTGACTGAGCTCCTCCCAGCAGTTCATCGCCCCAGCCAAGAACAGACCCTCGCGAGGCTGTTCTTCCTTGTATTGTTCATCATCATCAGCCCAAGAGGCAATCCACCACACCACACACTGGAGTAGGGTATTACACCACAACGGTGGCCCGAACCAGTATAAACCTTGTGTCTCTTGTGTTGTTCTTTCCATAGTTTAGATCTTAGCAAGGCGGAGGGGTGCAGGTAGGTAGGAGGCGAAATCTCCACGCGCACCCCAGTGTTCGAACCTCAAGGGTCTGCCGGAACCCGAAATCCGACACACCTGAGAATCAACAGTGACCGTTTGGGCTGCCTTGGCCACCCGGTCGCAGATTGCGGCCGCGCTCATGCACCTTGTTAGCACGTGCATGGCGGCTGTGGGCGCGCTGTCGCCGGAGTGGCCCGTCGAAGTTACCCTCATGACGTGGGTCCACGTCCCCATCTTTCACCGGCGACAATTGAATAGTGAAATGATATTTGGGGAGCGAGCTAGTGTGCTTGACACGCCGGCTGTGGACTATAGCCGACGCACCTTCTCGCGTTAGCCATAGGCGTACTATACTCTGACGGTGCTCCTAGATATTTTGTACTGCATCTCACAAGGTTGGTGATAATAAACTGTGTGTGATCTACTTGATTTTTCATCTTGATTTGAATTACATAATGGGGTCACTGCGGCAATGGAGGGTGTTTGAATTGCTAGAACTTTTATCTGCAGTGAACATGCAACTATATGTGTGTTGTAAAAAAATTGGAATTATTCAGGGTTCGTTTGGACATTTTATGCATTACATTGGTTTTCTAGCCATTTCAGGTGCACAATTCAAAATTAAACTACATGCACATGCTCCAATGCACCGACATGGGTTGTAAAATCATATATGTGTCCATGCGTTTATGCATATGTCCCATGCAATAAATGGGGCTGAATTTCGAACACCACGACACCGTGGCTCTCCGACAAACGTTGAGGTACTTGCTTTTGTAATTCAAGTAAATCCAAAACCCATCCGAAATTCATGAACCTTGGCATGCTATCATGGAATGGCATCAACATGCTGGGGTAAAAATATTATCCCATTTGGGGCAGGTAATGGTATAAGCTTCTCACAAACCAGAGCTTCTCACAAGAAGTCACATGGTCCCGTTAGGGAAACGTGTCACCTTTGTGGACAAAATGATATTCGTCGCCTCTTCTTTCTTTAAATTTTTCCCTGGTGTCAACATAGAACAACAGGAGTGTTGTGTTAAATTTTGGAATTTTTCGAGGATCGTTTGGACATTTTTATACGTTAACTGAGTTTTATGTGCATAATTCAAAATTGAACTACATGCACATTCTCCAGTCCATAAAAACATGTTGCAAAATCAAATGTGTGTCCTTGGTTGCAAGCTTAGGTCACATGCAAGAAATGAGAATGACTGTCAAACACCTTGACACCGTTGCTCGGCCGCTAACATTGAGATACATGATTTTAAAATTCTAGTAAATCGAAAACTCATCTAAAATTCATGAAACTTGACACGATATCATGGAACGGCATCAACATGCCGTGTTAAAAATATTGTCCCATTTGGGGCAGGTTTGGGTATAAGCTTCTCGCAAACCAGAGCTTCTCAAAACAAGCCTGATGGTTTCGGTAGGGAACATGCCACCTTGGGGGATGAAACAATATCCGCTGCCTCTTCTTGCTTTCAACTTTTTCTAGTGTCAACATAGAACAACATGAGTGTTGTGTAAATTTTTGGGATTTTTCGGGGTTCGCTTGGACATTTTTATACATTAATTGGGTTTTCTAGGCACTTTTTGTGCGTAATTCAAATTTGAACTACATGCACATGCTCCAGTGCAAAAAAATGGGTTGACATATGAAATGTGTGTCCTTGAGTGCATGCTTAGGTCCCATGCAAGAAATAGGAATGAATTTCAAACACCACGACATTGTTGATTGCCCGCAAAACGTTGAGATACTTTGTTTTTAAAATTCTAGTAAATCCAAAACTCGTCTGAAATTCTTGAAACTTGGCATGCTATCATGGAATGGCACCCGACATGTTGTGGAATTTTTCATATCCATTTTGAGAGAAGGCGCACTCGAGTAATAGCCAAGAAAGGCATTTTGAAAAAATAGCTGCCAGTTTAACATCTCAAATGTTTGTATAATTTAAATCGTGTCCTTTCTATTAACCATTCACATGACGCCGCGTGTTTTACTTTTAATGGCTATAGGAGGTGCCATGCGGGCAACTCCTTGACTGAATGGGAGGCATGCGAGCGCAGTCCGGTGTTTAATACGGGAAAATCACTGGGAAGCGAGCTCTTTGACTTCCATGGCCACCCACCTTGCTCGCATCCTCTCCATTAAGGGCGCCCGAGCCACTGTTTAATATGGGCGGCCTTACTGTTCGCCTCCCATTCCCCTCCCTCCCGCAGACCTCCACCAACGCCATGGCGCAGAAGGATCATCAGCCAGTAGTCTTCAAGTTTTGTGAAGTCGACTCCGAGTCGAAGGAGATAGAAAATAAGGAGGAATGAGGCCTCATGGACATGGCCCTGAACGAGCTGGCCGCGGTAGTTGCTGCCCTCGCGCCCATCCCAGCTCCCATCCCTGCGCTCGCACCAGCAACCATCCCCATAGCATTGACGAGCTGGTCACCAAGCACTATCGCAGAGCTGCAAGCCGCGGGCATCAGCGAGGTCTCCGCGGACCCACGCGAGCTCGTGTACATGCCAGCGCTAGCGCCCGTGCCCGTGCCTCTGCATGCCCCTCCACCCACCGTGGTCCCGGTCCCCATGCGTTTGCCTGCACCTGCCGCGCCCATGCCCGTGCGCGCGCCCCCTCAGCCGCATGGGACGCCGCCGTCGACCGCTACCTCACAACACCGCTAGTTGCCGTCCTCTCGCGCCCCGCCCATCGATGCGCTGCCTTGAAGACTTCAAGAACGGCGTCCCGGAGGACGACAACGCTGGCACGGCATGCCGCCTTCGCTGCCGCCGGAAATAGTTTTTTTGGGTTTAATACTGTATCTCGATCATATGAATATAAATTAGTTGTGTGACTGAATGAAAGATATGGTTTGAGACGAACTTGCATTTCTCTCTCTTAATTTACAGACTTATCAAACGATTTTATTTTGAAAAAACGTCATTGGTTTTTAAATATAAAACACTCATCGCAAACATTTTAGTTAGAATACCTGTATGCAAATGATGGCTTCCCTAGGAAGCCAAGGGAAAATGTGTCGAGCAAGATTTGTGCAGCTCTCGATCGTAAACGTTTTATATAGAACACCAGTATGCAAAGTGAGAGCTATGGTCTTCCCCCATAAGTCAAGGGAAAAATTACAACGCGGGATTTGTGCATCTCTTCAACACAAATGGTTCAGATTGAATACGGTATGCAAAGCCAGACTTCAGCGCTAAGCCAAGAGAAAATGTGCCGAGCAGGATTTGTACACCCCTTCAACGCAAACGGTTGTTTTGGATGACCCGTGTGCAACCACGTATAGACAATTTGGTAAGATTTGCATAAGTCATATTGGGTATATTGCCATTCATCAAACTGGAAAGATTGACAATTGTTGATCTAGTAACATTGTCATTTGTCAACCTTGTAACACTGCATTTGTCAAAATATGTAGCTAAAAATCACTAGCACTATCTAATTTTTGCAACCAAAATTCAGTAATTAAGAATATTATTTCATTCATAGATTAAGCAGCCGTTATTTATACAAACAGTTCAACTCGACAGCTGAACCGACCAAACTTTTCCCCAATTTTTGCAAACCACATACTGAAATAGCTAGTTCAACTATATATACTAGCTAATTTTAAGTACGTTGTACATTTTCACCACATCTATAGTCAGATGAATTGAACAAAATAGCCCCTAAATACTACTATTACGAAGGGGCTTTGTACTACTTCCGATAGCCTATCCTATGCCGAGCGAGTTCAGTAAGAGGCAGAGGAGGAGGAGCCTACCGACGAGCTGGACAACTGCAATACGGTGCCTGCCGCTGCTGCACCTTCAGCGACACTCACCTCGAACACCCTCTGCCACTCCAGACGACCCCTCTCGAAGTAGTGGTTCTCCTCATAGATCTCCTGCTTCCTCGCCTCTGCGGCGGCGTGTGTTGTGGCCACATCGGCGGTAAGGCTCTTTGCATCCTCGACAAGGCACTCCTCCTCCTCCCGTAGGAACTCGGTGTACCATGCAACGTCACTGACGCACGTGCAAGCCTCCACCTCCGCCTCCCGCCTTCGGACGGCAGTGGCAGAGCGGGTAATGACCCCAGCGGTCGACGGTGGACTGGCGACCACGGCGGCTGATGATGGGGTGGCAGCCACGACCACAACCTCCCGCCTTTGGGACACGGCGGAGGAGCGGGTGATGGCCACGGTGGCCGGCAGTGTGGTGCCAGCCACGAGGGCCACCTCCCGCCTTCGGGCCACGGTGGCGGAGTGGGTGATGGCCCTGGCTTTCGACAGTGGTGTGACGGCCACGGCGGCAGACGGTGGGGTGGCGGCAACGGCAACCGGCAACAGCTGTTGACGGGTAGCAGCGGGGGAGCGTGTGGTGGGTTGCTACCTCTTGAGCACTGCGTTGGTTTTCCCTTGAAGAGGAAAGGGTGGTGCAGTAAAGCAGCGTAAGTATTTCCCTCAGTTTTTGAGAACCAAGGTATCAATCCAGTAGGAGATCACGCGCGAGTCACCTCGTACCTACACAAACAAATAAGAACCTCGCAACCAACGCAATAAAGGGGTTGTCAATCCCTTCACGGCCACTTGCAAGAGTGAGATCTAATAGAGATGATAATAATAAGATAAATATTTTTGGTATTTTTATGATATAGATTGAAAGTAAAGATTGCAAAATAAAATAGATTGGAAGCTTGTATGATGGAAAATAGACCCGGCGGCCATAGGTTTCACTAGTGGCTTCTCTCAAGATAGCATAAGTATTAGGGTGGGTGAACAAATTACTGTCGAGCAATTGATAGAAAAGCGAATAATTATGAGAATATTTAGGTATGATCATGTATATAGGCATCATGTCCGCGACAAGTAGACCGACTCCTGCCTGCATCTACTACTATTACTCCACACATCGACCACTATCCAGCATGCATCTAGAGTAATAAGTTCATAAGAACAGAGTAATGCCTTAAGCAAGATGACATGATGTAGAGGGATAAACTCATGCAATATGATGTAAACCCCATCTTTTTATCCTCAATGGCAACAATACAATACGTGTCGTTTCCCTTTCTGTCACTAGGATCGAGCACCGCAAGATTGAACCTAAAGCTAAGCACTTCTCCCATTGCAAGAAAGATCAATCTAGTAGGCCAAACCAAACTGATAATTCAAAGAGACTTGCAAAGATAAACCAATCATACATAAAAGAATTCAGGGAAGATTCAAATATTGTTCATAGATAATCTGGATCATAAACCCACAGTTCATCGGATCTCGACAAACACACCGCAAAAGAAGATTACATCGAATATATCTCCAAGAGAATCGAGGAGAACTTTGTATTGACATCCAAAGAGAGAGAAGAAGCCATCTAGCTACTAGCTATGGACCCGAAGGTCTGAAGTAAACTACTCACACATCATCAGAGGAGCCATGGAGTTGATGTAGAGGCCCTCCGTGATCAATGCCCCCTCTGACGGAGCTCCGGAGAAGGCCCTAAGATGGGATCTCTTGGGTACAGAAGGTTGCGGCGGTGGAAATAGGTTTCGTGGTGCTCCTGGATGTTTGCGGGGTATGTGAACATATATAGGAGGAAGAAGTAGGTCGATGGAGCTACGAGGGCCCACGAGGGGGGAGGGCGTGCCCAGGGGGTAGGCACCCCCCTGCCTCGTGGCCGCCTCGTTGATTGCTTCACGTCCACTCCAAGTCCTCTGGATCATGTTTGTTCCAAAAATCACATTCCCGAAGGTTTCATTCCGTTTGGACTCCGTTTGATATTCCTTTTCTACGAAACACTGAAATAGGCAAAACAACAACAATTTGGGCTGGGCCTCCGGTTAATAGGGTAGTCCCAAAAATAATATAAAAGTTTAAGATAAATCCCATTAACATCCAAAATAGATAATATAATAGCATGGAACAATAAAAAATTATAGATACATTGGAGACGTATCAGCATCCCCAAGCTTAATTCCTGCTCGTCCTCGAGTAGGTAAATGATAAAACAGAATTTTTGAGGTGGAATGCTTTCTAGAATATTCTTTAATGTATTTTTCTCTATTGTGGCATGAATGTTTAGATCCGAAAGATTCAAGATAAAATTTTATTTTTGACATAAAAATAGTAGTACGCCAAGTATGCTAATCAAGCAATTATGACTTATCAAAATACCATAGCCAAAGAAAACTTATCCCTACAAAGTCATATAGTTTGGCCAAGCTTCATTTTCGTCACACAAAATGCTCTCATCATGCACAACCCCGATGACAAGCCAAGCAATTGTTTCATACTTAGCTTTTTCAAACTCTTTCAACTTTTACGCAATATATAAGCGCGAGCCATGGACATAGCACTATGGGTGAAATAGAATATGATGATTGAGGTTGTGTGAGAAGACAAAAGGGAGAAAGTCTCACATTGACGCGGATAATCAATGGGCTATGGAGATGCCCACCGATTGATGTCAATGCAAGGAGTGGGGATTGCCATGCAACAGATGCACTAGAGCTATAAATATATGAAAGCTCATCAAAGAAACTAAGGGGGTGTGCATCCAACTCGCTTGCTCACGAAGACCTAGGGCATTTGAGGAAGCCCATCATTGGAATATACAAGCCAAGTTCTATAATGAAAAATTTGCCACTAGTATATGAAAGTGCCAAAATAAGAGACTCTCTATCATGAAGATCATGGTGCTACTTTGAAGCACAAGTGTGGAAAAGGATAGTAACATTGTCCCTTCTCTCTTTTTCTCTCATTTTATTATTATTATTTTATTTGGGCCTTCTTTTTTTTCTATTGGCCTCTTTTATTTCTTTTTTTTCTTTTTTTCGTCCGGAGTCTCATCTCGACTTGTGGGGGAATCATAGTCTCCATCATCCTTTCCTCACATGGGACAATGCTCTAATGATGATCATCACACTTTTATTTTCTTACAACCCAAGAATTACAAATCGATACTTAGAACAAAATATGACTCTATGTGAATGACTCCGGCGGTGTACCGGGATTGGATGAATCAAGAGTGACATGTATGAAAAAACTATGAACTATGGTTTTGCCACAAATACGATGTCAACTACATGATCATGCAAGGCAATATCACAATGATGATGCGTGTCATAATAAACGGAACGGTGGAAAGTTGCATGGCAATATATCTCGGAATGGCTATGGAAATGCCATAATAGGTAGGTATGGTGGATTTTTTTAGGAAGATATAAGGAGGATTATGTGTGATAGAGCGTATCATATCACGGGGTTTGGATGCACCGGCGAAGTTTACACTAACTCTCAAGGTGAGAAAGGGCAATGCACGGTACCAAAGAGGCTAGCAATGGTGGATGGGTGAGAGTGCATATAATCCATGGACTCAACATTAGTCATAAAGAACTCACATACTTTTTGCAAAAATATACAAGTCATCAAAACCAAGCACTACGCGCATGCTCCTAGGGGGATAGATTGGTAGGAAAAGACCATCGCTCGTCCCCGACCGCCACTCATAAGGAAAGCAATCAAAGAACACCCCGTGCTTCAAATTTGTCACATAATGTTCACCATACGTGCATGCTATGGGACTTGCCAACTTCAACACAAGTATTCATCAATTTCACAATTACTCAACTAGCACACTTCTAATATTACCACCTTTATATCTCAAAACCATCTATCAAGCATCCAACTTCTCTTAGCATCTAAAATTTATAACCAAAGTGAATTACCATACTGTTCTAAAGGACACTCCAAATTATATAAGTGAATCATGAGAGATCAATTATTTCTATAAAGAAGAACCACCACAATGCTCTAAAAGATAAAAGTGAAGCACTAGAGCAAAAACTATATAGCTAAAAAGATATAAGTGAAGCACATAGAGTATTCTAATAAATTCCAATTCATGTGTGTCTCTCCCAAAAGGTGTGTACAGAAAGGATGATTGTGGTAAACTAGAAATCAAAGACTCAAATCATACAAGACTCTCCAAGCAAAACACATATCATGTGGCGAATAAAAATATAGCTCCAAGTAAAGTTACCGATAGACGAAGACGAAAGAGGGGATGCCTTCCGGGGCATCCCCAAGCTTAGGATTTTTGGTCTCCTTGGATTTTACCATGGGGTGCCTTGGGCATCCCCAAGCTTAGGATCTTGCCACTCCTTGTTCCATAATCCATCAAATCCTTACCCAAAACTTGAAAACTTCACAACACAAAACTTAAAAGAAAATCTTCGTGTGCTCCGTTAGTAAAAGAAAACAAACCACCACTTCAAGGTACTGTAATGAACTCATTCTTGATTTATATTGGTGTTAAACCTACTTTATTCCAACTTTTCTATGGTTCATAAACTCTATTACTAGCCATAGATTCATCAAAATAAGCAAACAATACACGAAAAACAGAATCTGTCAAAACCAGAACAGTCTGTAGTAATCTGTAGGTTTAGAATACTTATGGAACCCCAAAAATTATAAAATAAATTTCTGGACGTGAGAAATTTATCTATTAATCATATTCAAAAAGAATTAAGTAAATAGAACTCTCCAATAAACAATGGCATCAATTCTCGCGAGCGCTAAAGTTTCTGTTTTTTACAGCAGGATCAAAAAGACTTTCCCCAAGTCTTCCCAACGGTTCTACTTGGCACAAACACTAATTAAACACAAAAAACACAATAGAAACAGAGTATAGATAAGTTATTTATTACTAAATAGGAGAAAAAAAGCAAGGAATAAAAAAAATTGGTTGCCTCCCAACAAGCGCTATCGTTTAACGCCCTTAGCTAGGCATAAAAGCAAGGATAGATCTAAGTATTGCCATCTTTGGTAGGCAATTCTTCAATAAGACACCTATAACCCCTAGGAGTCTCTTTATTTTTATTAATTATCAAACTCGTAGGCATGAAATCAAGAAAATCATTTGTAGCAAAAGGTTCCTTAAGGATAGCAAGAAAGTTGGGGTGAACACTTATGGATTTGAGGTCCGCATTTCCCTTACTAGAAGTTTCACCCTTAATTTTAGGAACATACATCAATTTGGAAATTTTAGCATTAGAAGGAGTGTTTTTCACGGAAGAAAAGGCAGATCCTAGTTTGGTAATAATATCCTCAATTTTATCAATTCTAGTGGAATCTTGATCAATCTTTTCATTAACCATAGGTTCCTTTTCTTTAAAAAATTTAAGAGCCACTCCTACCTTAGATCCATATTGGGTAACTTGGTTGTGGATCTTTCTATACAAATTTTCAATCAACTCTATGGTAGCAACTTTATTTTCAATAATTTCAAGCCTTTGCATCACATGTTCCAAAGTTAAAGTAGTTCCATTAACCAAAAGAGGTGGTGGGCCAAACAAATCTACCATAGCATTATAAGAATCAAAAGTATGGCTACCCAAGAAATTTCCTTCGGTAATGGTATCAAGAATATATCTATTCCAAGGCATGATGCCTACATAAAAATTGCGAAGAAGAACGGAAGTAGATTGCTTCCTAGTAGATCTATTTTGCGCATTGCAAATTCTGTACCAAGGATCTTTTAGATTTTCTCCCTCCCTTTGTTTAAAATTAAGAACTTCATTCTCGGGAGACAAGGGAGTAGATAAAGGACTAGCCATAACGACAAGACAAGCGAAAAAGAGGCGAACGGAAAAGAGAGGGCGAATAAAACGACAAGGGTGAAGTGGGGGAGAGGAAAACGAGAGGCAAATGTCAAATAATGTAATGCGAAGGATAAGAGTTGTGATGGGTACTTGGTATATCTTGACTTGGCATAGATCCCCCAGGCAACGGCACCAGAAATCCTTCTTGCTACCTCTTGAGCACTGCATTGGTTTTCCCTTGAAGAGGAAAGGGTGGTGCCGTAAAGCAGCGTAAGTATTTCCCTCAGTTTTTGAGAACCAAGGTATCAATCCAGTAGGAGACCATGCGCGAGTCACCTCGTACCTACACAAACAAATAAGAACCTCGCAACCAACGCGATAAAGGGTTTGTCAATCCCTTCACGGCCACTTGCAAGAGTGGGATCTGATAGAGATGATAATAATAAGATAAATATTTTTGGTATTTTTATGATATAGATTGAAAGTAAAGATTGCAAAATAAAATAGATTGGAAGCTTGTATGATGGAAAATAGACCCGGGGGCATAGGTTTCACTAGTGGATTCTCTCAAGATAGCATAAGTATTACGGTGGGTGAACAAATTATTGTCGAGAAATTGATAGAAAAGCGAATAATTATGAGAATATCTAGGTATGATCATGTATATAGGCATCACTTCCATGACAAGTAGACCGACTCCTGCCTGCATCTACTACTATTACTCCACACATCGACCGCTATCCAGCATGCATCTAGAGTAATAAGTTCATAAGAACAGAGTAACGCCTTAAGCAAGATGACATGATGTAGAGGGATAAACTCATGCAATATGATGTAATCCCCATCTTTTTATCCTCGATGTCAACAATACAATACGTGTCGTTTCCATTTCTGTCACAGGGATCGAGCACTGCAAGATTGAACCCAAATCTAAGCACTTCTCCCATTGCAAGAAAGATCAATCTAGTAGGCCAAACCAAACTGATAATTCGAAGAGACTTGCAAAGATAAACCAATCATACATAAAAGAATTCAGAGAAGATTCAAATATTGTTTTGGATCATAAATCCACAATTCATCGAATCTCGACAAACACACCGCAAAAGAAGATTACATCGAATAGATCTCCAAGGGAATCGAGGAGAACTTTGTATTGAGATCCAAAGAGAGAGAAGAAGCCATCTAGCTACTAGCTATGGACCCAAAGGTCTGTAGTAAACTACTCACACATCATTGGAGGGGCCATGGAGTTGATGTAGAGGCCCACCGTGATCAATGCCCCCTTCGGCGGAGCTCCGGAAAAGACCCCAAGATGGGATCTCTTGGGTACAGAAGGTTGCAGTGGTGGAAATAGGGTTTCGTGGTGCTCTTGGATGTTTGCGGGGTATGTGAACATATATAGGAAGAAGAAGTAGGTCGGTGGAGCTATGAGGGGCCCATGAGGGGGTAGGGCTTGCCCAGGGGGGTAGGCGTGCCCCCTGCCTCGTGGCCATCTCGTTGATTGCTTGACGTCCACTCCAAGTCCTCTAGATCACATTTGTTCCAAATATCACGTTCCCAAAGGTTTCATTCCGTTTGGACTCTGTTTGATATTCCTTTTCTACGAAACACTGAAATAGGCAACAGAACAGCAATTTGGGCTGGGCCTACGGTTAATAGGTTAGTCCCAAAAATAATATAAAATTGTAAAATAAAGCCCATTAACATCCAAAACAGATAATATAATAGCATGGAACAATCAAAAATTGTAGATACGTTGGAGACGTATCATGGGTGTTCCGCGCACACCCAACAGGGACACCATGCGCACTACACTACGCCGGGGACTGCGTCGCCGCCGCGGTGTAGACTCATAGCTGGAGCTGTCCTCTGATGACGGTGGAGTGGCTGAGCGGCAACGACGAACTGGTGCCATTGGCGATTGTAGGAGAAGTAGACGAGATAAGCTACAGGGGGAGGGGAAAATGCGACACACGACTCGCCGGCTGTGAGGGTTTATATAGCAGGCCGGAAAGTATTGGGATTTTGGGGGATTTCACCGACTCAAGTGGGAAGCTTGCGCGGGAACCTGCGCGGTTGCGTGGGAACGGGCTCACCATCGTATGGCCAAAAGAACGCCCCCGTGCGCTGCTCAAGCTTGCGCTCTAACCCGTTTGCAACAGCGGGGTGACAAGACGTGCGAGAGGAGGACGAAAGGACACATACACATATGGTTAATATAATAAAAACGTTTGCGATTAAACTACCTACTACCCGTGTCTTGGTTTATAAGTCGTCTATGTATTTTTGTGCCAAATTTTGACTATAGATTTAACTAATAAAATATGAATGCATGTCGCCAGAGATTATATCGTTGGATTCGTATTTGGACATAGTTTCTAATTATATAATTTTTGTAACATGCATTAACATTTTGTGGGTTAAATTTAAGGTCAAAATATGACACAGAATATAAAGGGGACTAATAGACCAAGACGGCAGTAGTAGCACACGGCCGCTCTCTACGCAGTGACGCAACTGTCGGCCTGCTTCTAGACGACCATTTCCTGCATGTTCAACTGCTTTATGCGTGTGGTTGCTTACGGTTGAGGAGGCTGCGGCACGCTCTTCTCGCGTCCCACTGCGTGCACTCTGCTCTCGCGTCCCTCCGGGCGCTCTGCCCTCGTCCCTGCATGCGCACTGCTAGTGTTTGGAGCCAGCGCACGATCACGCACGCTCGTGTGCATGCGGTTGCGCCTGGCGCGGCGTGACGATGCAGTTACCCACTTCAAAAACTGCCATGCGGACGCGCTGATAATCCAGGCCGCCCGGCTCCCATTTATTCCTACGGCCATTTACCTTCATCTCTTGTGCCACATGACACAATAAGCACACCCACGACAACACATACAGAAAGGACATCCAGCGGTTCCAATGGCGCTCCATGTGGCTCCAATGGCGCTCCGAGTGGCCGACGACGACAACGGCGGGCAGTTCACCACGCATCACGTAGTGGACACCACATGAGGGGGAAGGCCCTCTCCGTGGTGTACACGAACGAGCCGGTCTCGATGGAGAGCTCCATCGAAACTATGGAGCAGTTGCTTGCCAAGGACAAGTACCAAGTGGTCGGCTTCCACCTCGAGTACACCATTGGTCGTGCCGGGCACGATCAGAAGGTTGTCGTCACCCAGTTCTGCATGCGACATGACATCCTCTTCTACCACTACCACCTGGCCACAAGGCCTTGCGAGCGTTTCTCCAGGTTTATCAACACCTTCGACTATAGTTTCGCAACGGTGGACACCACCAACGATCTAAAAGCGCTCAAGGTTTCGGGCTTGAAATGTCGGAATCTTGTCAACATCTAGGACCACTACAAGGTCTGGGGCAGCGACAACAACAAACAGAACTCCCAGGTTGACCTCACCTCAGCAATCATTGACCCCTGCTACATGAAGATGAAGGATGAGAGCAAGAAGGACAAGAACGCCTGGCACAGTGTCTGGCATGAGATACTGGATGAACAACACGTCAAGTATGCGGCCAAGGACGTGTACACAAGCTACTAGATGTACATGCGGATCGTTGACATGAGGGAGTGTCTTCTTCCTACCCTAGACGAGGGATCGAGCCATAGAATAGTGGCGGGAGCGTCACAAGAAGTAGATGGCTAGACGGTCGTTTCTCCTAGTTTAGAATGCATACAATTGTTTATTGAGGTGTGTGCGAATGATCTGTATAGTCACTTATGTAATTGGATGTTTATTTTAGTTATATATATGTGTGTGTGTGTTATTATTCTATAGACAGAGCAAATCACATGGCTTATTAGCAGCAATCGTCTATGTTAGTATTGGTCTTCGCAAACATTTCTAATTATGGACATGTTTGCCGAGTATCACACACATCTTGTTCAGTTGAACCATTTCTATTGTTTTGCGTAATCACACACAGTTCATTCTAGTGAACTGTATGCCGTATATCGCACACACCCGCATTTGGCTGCCCGTTTCTGTTGTTCTGCATCACCGCGAACAGTTCTTCTAGATTAACCGTTTGCCATCCATCACACACGCAACTCCAATATGAACCGTGTTTGATGTCACCTCCATCGCAAATGTTTTCCATGTTTTTTGACGGTTTTATTACATCACTGTTTGTGATTTATGCATCGCACATAGTTTCGTCAAAGGGTCTCTGATTCGACTGTCGCGTTTGGACCATCCTGCTGTAGTGTGAGGATGATGTCAAGAAGAAGGTCTTCTGTTTATCTTTGAAGGGAAAGGCATTGACATGGTATAGTGAAAGTGAGTTATATCGACTAGAGGGGGGTGAATAGGTGATTTTTACAAATTCATCATTGAGGAAATACAACTTGAGGAATTTGCTAAGTGACGAACTACTAGCAGCGGAATAAGTAATCATGTGCAAGCATAACATGGCAGTAACACAGTCATCATGATGATATGAAACAAGCACAGAGCACAGGTAGCGTGTAAATAGGATAAGCAGGCTGAAGATAAGATGACTGAAGAAATAGGATTGAGGAAATTGAGAAAGTCATCAGTCCAAGTCTTCAAACCGTAACTATCAAGTTCATCAACACATGAATGAGGAAATGAAAGGGTTGAGGAAATAGAACCAGTAGCTCAGTGAAGACAGTGATTTGGTAGACCAGTTCCAACTGATGTGACAGTTGTACGTCTGGTTGGAGTGGCTAGTGTCGGTGTCAAAACCGGCGGATCTCGGGTAGGGGGTCCCGAACTATGCGTCTAAGGTCGATGGTAACAGGAGATAGGGGACACAATGTTTTACCCAGGTTCGGGCCCTCTCTATGGAGGTAATACCCTACATCCTGCTTGATTGATCTTGATGAATATGAGTATTACAAGAGTTGATCTACCACGAGATTGTAATGGCTAAACCCTAGAGGCCTAGCTTGTATGGTTATGATAATGTATATATCTCCCTCCGGACTAAGTCCTCCGGTTTATATAGACACCGAGAGGATCTAGGGTTACACAAGGTCGGTTACAAAGAAAGGAATCTACATATTTGGTCGCCAAGCTTGCCTTCCACGCCAAGGAGAGTCCCATCCGGACTCGGGTGCAGTCTTTGGTCTTCGTATCTTCACAGCCCATCAGTCCGGCCCATGGCTAACAGGCCAGATGCCCGAGGACCCCTTAGTCCAGGACTCCCTCAGTAGCCCCTGAACCTGACTTCAATGACAACGTATCCGACGCGTAGATCTGTCTTCGACATTGCAAGGCGGGTTCCTCCCTCCAAACTCCAAGATAGTCTTCGGACGTATTTGAACGTGTCCGGACCTGTAAAACAACACCACACACAACCGTAGAGAGAATATAATATTCCATGAGTCCCATCCGCTGACAACTTTTTTACAACATGACATCACGTCTACCCGGTCACTATATCGAACCGTTTTGTCTGCCATCCCGTGTTTCGAGATGCTCCATTGGCACGTCTTGTAAAAACAGAGATCGTGTCCCCTTCTTGCGGGATCCTCATCAATACGGGCATGGGTAACCCATCCGTGCCGTTTATACAGCCCTTCGGAGTAGGCTAATTTCAAGGCGAGTGGGGAGGCATTCAATATTCACTGGCTTTATAAGGAGATAAGAATCTCTTTTCTGCACCCACGCCTCTTCTCTTCCTCTGCCCTTCCACTCTTGAGCTCCAGCGCCAAAGTTCTCATATGTTTCCCACTAAAGCAAGCACTCAACCATGTCTGGATCCGGAGGTCAAGGAAAGTGGATAGCCTCCTTCGTCAAGGAGGAGGATGTCGCCGAGCTTCGGGCGGCCGGGTATCCGGTGAAGGGAATCGCCCACCGCCTTCCATCCCAGGGACAAATCGGTCCCACGCCGAAGCCCAACAAGAGGGTAGTATTCATACCTCATTTCCTCCACGGGTTAGGGTTTCCACTCCACCCGTTCATCCGCGGGCTGATGTTCTACTATGGGATAGACTTCCATGACCTATCCTCGAACTCCTTTCTTAGTATCTCGGCATTCATCATCATGTGTGAAGCCTTCCTCCGCATCCAACCCCACTTCGGGTTGTGGCTCAAAATCTTCAATGTGAAGCCGAATGTGGTGGATGGCCAACACACGGAGTGCGGAGGCGCCATGGTGAACAAGCTGGCCAACGTCTCCTGGCCAAAAGGCACTTTCGGGGAGTCTGTCAAGGAATGGTAGAAACAATGGTTCTACATTACAGAACCCCGCGATGCCACCTGGGCCGCGGTTGCCGAATTCAACTCCGGAGCTCCCATGCGACTCACCTCCTGGGTTGAGAAGATCCCGAACTGGTGTTCGTCAGACGGGCTGACAGCGCTGCAAACGCGCATTCAAAGCATGGTGGACAAGGATGTCAAACTTGTTGATGTAATCCAGGTGATGCTAGTTCACCAAATTCTCCCCTACCAAGGCCGAAGTCACTCTCTATGGGAGTTCAATCCGAAGAAGCACCAAACCCTAGAGAGGCTCTTCGAAACAACCCACGAAGATGCCTGGAAGTTTCTTTTCAAGGGCAACGAGACACCGCCGGCCACAACCTCGGACTGCGGGTACAGCATTAATCACTCCGCCAGCAAGGTAAATCTTTACCGCATCCTTTACTTGCTTGTTTCAAGGATGATATCTAATCTTTTATTATCATGGCTTCTTCAGGAGTGGATGGAGAAGGAGAAGCAGATCCAATGTCCAGCTCCGCTGCCTGAAGAACCAGTAATCCCGCATTTAGCAAAGATGCTGGTGCCAACGCCCTATAAGGCGCCGGAGAAGAAGGCCGTAGGGAAGGCCAAGGGGGTCCGGAGTGGCCCCTGCCGCAAGGGCGCTTCGGACGCGACGTCTGAAGATAAGACCCGCTCCACCACCACCGAAGACGACGACGATGAGGAGGAGGAGGAGGAGAACAACCCTCCTTGTCGGTGTCAAAACCGGCGGATCTCGGGTAGGGGGCCCCGAACTGTGCGTCTAGGCCGGATGGTAACAGGAGGCAGGGGACACGATGTTTTACCCAGGTCCGGGCCCTCTTGATGGAGGTAAAACCCTACGTCATGCTTCATTAATATTGATGATATGGGTAGTACAAGAGTAGATCTACCACGAGACCAGAGAGGCTAAACCCTAGAAGCTAGCCTATGGTATGATTGTTGTTCGTCCAATGGACTAAAACCCTCCGGTTTATATAGACACCGGAGAGGGCCAGGGTTACATAGAGTCGGTTACAATGGTAGGAGATCTACATATCCGTATCACCAAGCTTGCCTTCCACGCCAAGGAAAGTCCCTTCCGTACACGGGACGAAGTCTTCAATCTTGTATCTTCATAGTCCAGGAGTCCGGCCGAAGGTATAGTCCAGCTATCCGGATACCCCCTAATCCAGGACTCCCTTAGTAGCCCCTGAACCAGGCTTCAATGACGACGAGTCCGGCGCGCAAATTGTCTTCAGCATTGCAAGATGGGTTCTTCTCCAAATTCCGTGTACCTGTTGAACAGTGTCCGGTTTCTTGTAAATGCAGTGCTCCTTGGCTTCTACGCCCAATAATGGCCATTTTCCACGTGTCAAACGAATACGAAAAGTCAGGGTGTTTTTTATATTTACACCCCTAGCCGCGTGAATGAACCGCCTATTTAAGGGGACAAGGATTTAGATCCAAACCACACCTTCTCCCTTCCGCGAGTATTCATCAGAGCGTATCCGACAGAGGTCCATTCCATCATGGCCGGCCGCCGCAGCTCCTCCTCTCGCCCTTCCAGCCCTCAGCCTGGAGATTGGAAGAAGTGCTCCATCCCGCACAGCGAGCTAGTGACGCTCCAGACCAAGGTATTTCTCCCCCGGCCTATATGGTCCCGGTTCGAGCCAGACTTGCCACCTATAATGGCGGAGAGCAAGCGGAGAGCGCCCCCAATCCCTCCAAAGGAGAGCAGGTACGCCTTGCCCCTTACTTAATAAGAGGGCTCGGATTTCCAATTCATCCTTTTCTCCGGGGGCTTCTGGAGTTCTATGGCCTCCAGCTGCACAACCTCATGCCTGCCTCCATATTGCATATCGCGGGCTTCGTAGCCCTTTGCGAGCTGTTCTTGGGCTGCGAGGCTCATTTCGCGCTATGGAAAAGGCTATTCTGCCTTGTGCCCCACTCTAAGGAGGGGTAAATATATCAGGTGGGCGGAGCCGAAGTGTGGCGCATCGCCGGGACCAGATATCTATCCGGAACCCCAAAGAAGGCGTCCGAGGAGTGGCCTTCGGAATGGTTTTATATAGAGGACGTCCCGCTGCCGGATCCTGTCTGGATCGGCCTCCCTGAGTTCGACAGTGCTCCCCTAAAGAAGTGCCTAAGCTGGCGTCCACGGAGCCCTCAGAGGGAAAGTGACAGGGACGTTATTTACCTGATGGGCCGGATAAGGTTGTTAGCTCATTCCGGACTGACCATGATCGGGGTCATGGCCGCATGCATCATGCGAGGGGTGCAACCGCTTCAGTATAGAGGTCGCCCCATGTGGGACTTCAACGGGGAGGACGACGCCACCCGCTACGGTCGTAAGGGGCCTGATTCGGCTGCCGCTCTAATAAAGACCTTGTCCGCTTTGTACAACGGAGAAGAGGAGGAATTTCTCCGCGTCAACCCACAGGGTGGATTTTCTATGTACAATCCCCCAAGTTGGGTAAGTGGACACTTCTACTTGCCCATCCGTTTTATATTCCCATTGTTAAATTTTCAGTCTAACGACTTCAACGCAGGAACTGCGCCAAGCTGTTAAAGAAATAAACAGCCCTCCTCCACAACCCGAGGATCCGGGACGGTCCCTTGACTCGGCCTCTCAAGAGGATCCGGACTTATCTGTGGAGCTGATTGATGGAGTGTTTCATCAATTGAGCAAGGACAACGCCTTGGTGGCCATTACGGCCGATTATCCAGGGCTACTCCCAGCCTCACAGGTAACTATGACCGGAGTCCCAGCACTTTGAAAAAGGGATCTGTCCTCGCGTGTTTTCTATTGCCGTATGACAGCCGTGTTTTGCAGGGTAGGTCCTTGAGACGGGAGGCCGAGCCTGCGGCGACTAGCCAACGAGGGGCGGCAAGGCCCCGCGAGCTGAAAAGAAGTGCGGTCCGGACTGAGGCACAGGCGCAAAGGTATAGCGCGCCACCTTATTCCCATGTGTTATTCCTTCGAGGCATATTAACGCTCGTGCTCTCTTCAGGACGAAGAGACCTCGCCGGACTATATCCGGAGAGGTTGCCAATCGCGCCTCCACCAGCCAGGCTCCAAAGCCTGGTCTGGAAGCGGAGGTGAACACGAGGCGCGCACCGGACGCTCCTCCGACGGAGGATGCGGACAGGCTATCTTCCACCAATTCCGAGGTGGAGAGTGCCATGAACCACAGGCGTCGCCGGACAGTTCTTCGCGACGCTTGTTTCTCCCAAGAGGCATTGGATGCCTTCAATTCGGGAGACACGTACCTCTGTGCCGCTCAAAATGGTCTAGCCAGAGCCACGGAGCAGTATGTGAAAGACATACAGGTAAGAAAATTTTGGTAATTATATATATGTACCAGTAGCCCTCGAGACTTGAAACAGTTAGAATAACTGATTTAAGGATCATCTGTTATGCAGGTTCTTACAGAAAAGAATACCCTGCTATCCCAGGAGCTGGAAGAGTGCAAAGCCCAACTTGAGGCCGCACTAGCCGCGGCAGGGGAGCCCAAGGAGACCCCCTCTGGTAATATACGCTTCGAAAGATAAGTATTTTGCAAAGTGCGGAGTGGGTGCAAATCTGACAAATGAAATTGCATATGGCGCCGGATTAAATCTGGAAGTGCAACAACTCTGACGCCAGCTGAAGGCTGGTGAGAGCGTGCTGACAAAGGTGAGGCGGGAGAAGAACGATCTCCAAGATGCCAACACCAAGCTGGGCGTTGAACTGAAGGACGTTCGTGCCCAGCTGTTGGACTCCGTGAAGGAGAATCAGCGGCTTCGACGCGGCATATATAGTAAGTGCTTAAACGAACTTTGAAAAAAGAGTTCGGCGAGGAAGTCGACTAACCGAGTAATGTCTGTAGGTATGCTAACAGGTCGTCCTGGAGAGGAAATGCCCGGTTCTATGGGTCACCTTCTTCCCGAGCTCTCACAACTGCACGAGCGAGTTCGGCAGGTGATGCAAGGCGTTGCCCAGGCTTTGTGGCCATCCGTCTCCATGCCCGAAGGCCTTGGAGAGCTTGTAGAGAAGCTGAAGGGAGCGCAGCGGCGCTTCCGATTGTGGAAGATGTCGATCTATCGTCAAGGCGCCAGGGAGGCCTGGGCCATGGTGAAGACGCGGTACACGAAGGCTGACCCAAACCACATGGCCGAGGTCGGACCCGTAGGGCCTGATGGGAAGGAGATCCATGTGAGCTTAGTATACGGCCAAGTAGAGTTGGCCGCAAAGTATTCCCAACAGGACTGTAAACTAGATAGCCTGTTAGATGGTATTGAAGAGGAATACAATCAGTCAGATTGACTATGTAATTTTAATTGACATGTGTAATGCCTTCTAGCCGGATTGTAGATCGTTTGTCATGGCCGACCTTTTCGCTTCAACCTCGGGACCTGACGGTCCGGAGTGTGTCCGAATACCACTACTAGGGAAAAGCCTATACACAGAATCTTACCAGCAGCGCGCTTTAAAATCAGGCGCTGCTGCTAAGTAGCAGTAGCGCGGGCCATGGAAACTCGCTGCTGAAACAAGTTTATCACTAGCACGTGCACTCCAAGAAGAGCTACTGCTAAAGTTCCCACGACGCCGCCGCGAGGCCAGTTATAGCAGCAGCGCGTTAAAATAAACAGCGCTACTGCTACGCGCATTCAGGCAATAATCGCTACTGCTAAATCAATGAGCATTCAGCGCATTCAGCATAACATAGCAGCAGCATATTTTTTATGTCTATGTCTATTTTAACATACTAACACATAGCAGTAGCGCGTTCAGGCCGAAAGGCGCTACTGATAAGTAGTTTAGCAGTAGCGCGTTTACCTATAGCGCGCTACTGCTATTCCATTCCATCTTCCCCCACTCACTAGCCTCATCCACAGATCACACTCACACACACTCACGGTCTCCTCCTCACCCCCCACGCCGCCGGTCCTCCCCCGTCGCCCCTCCCCTGATCTACGCCGCTGTCGCCTCATCCTCCTCGCTGGACTCGGTACCGGCCTCCTCCTCCGTCCTCCCTCCACTCGCCGTTGGCCGCCCCCTCCTCGCTCCGCCTTCCTCCTCGATCTGTCCTCCCTCCACTCGCCGCCGGTCGGCCCCTCCTCGCTCCGCCTTCCTCCTCCGTCCTACTATATTCTCCCTCCTCGAGTCGCCCCTCCTTGTCCCTCCTCCCTGATACATTTTGATTTAGTAGGCTTTCATATGTAACATTTTGATTTAGTTGATATGATTCAGTTGATTTAGTAGGCTAGTTGATTTAGTTGATTTAGAACATTTTGATTTAGTTTATTTAGTAGGCTAGTTGATTTAGTTGATTTAGTAGGCTAGTTGATTTAGAACATTTTGATTTAGTTGATTTAGTATGCTAGTGGATTTAGTATGCTAGTTGATTTAGTTGATTTAGTATGCTTGATTTAGTTTTTTTGTAATAAGTTATTTTTTGGCAAAATGTAGGTGCCAATTTAGTTAAATTTTCCACTTGTTTCCTGTGAAGTGAATCGTTAATCTTTTGCTCATATTGCTTTAGGAAAATGGCGCCACCACCAGCACCACTATGTCGACTGTGCAAGTCAAGGTGCGCCAGCAGCCTTGCAACTGGCAAGCTGTTCGGCATCTACTTCCATCTGAGTTTTCGTCATGCGGCGGTAAGAAATTAGATGAAATGTAACAACTATTTTATTTTTAGTGTTGGCATTACTGCATTGTGTCATTTTGCTTTTCTTACATAGATCGTCCCATGCAATGTGAGGTTGAAATTCAACAAGCTGACAGGAGACACTGTGACATTTGAGGCTCCTGGGGGGCCGTACACTTTGGAGGTCGAGAAAGGACGCAATATGTCGCAGATTGGAGGAGATGGATGGGCCCGTTTCCTCGCTCGCATGCGTCTTACTGGTGGTGAGTTGATCGATTCTCCTTCAGAGCAGAAAGACCCAAGTTGGTTGTCATTTATATCAACCTGGTGGAAGATGATGAAGATGACGAAGATGATGAAGATAATGAGGACCCACTCAATGAAGATGATGAGAAGCCACTTCATGAAGCCATCATAGCTCAGAGAATGAGGCTGAGCGAGGAGGAGGTGTGCAACCTATGGGACATAATTCCGCCACGTGATGACTTTGTCGGGGTGCCATTCATAACCCGCCTGACAAGTACCATGGTCGATCGGCATGAAATGGTATGTTATACATACTGCATGTAGTAATTTGATGATATATATATGCTTTATTGTTATACTTACAAATGCAAATTATCCGATTATATGCTTAGTGAATCCGATGATATGCTTAGTGTAGAGTCCAATGATATGCTTTGTGGAATCTAGTCGATGATATACTTTAGTGTAGAGTCTGATCACATGCTTATTAGTGTAGAATCCAAGGAACTATTAATAGTGTAGATAATCCATATATATACTTATTAGTAGAATTCATGATTAATTAGTACAAATGCGTAGTACTGTGTCTTTTGATAGTTTAGAAATCTAGACTTAATAGAAATATATTTGCAAGAGTATGTGTGAGGCTATTTATTAATTGATATGTTTTTCTTATTCAGAGATTGCCAAAGAACCTATCTATGAGTTGTGGTATCGAGCCTGACGAAGAAGGCTCAGTTGGACTACGCCTTACCGCAAGGGGCTCCGTCACCACATGTACTTACCGCATGGGCACAGATGGTCGCACACACTTGAACTCGGTTGGGTGGAAGAGATTCCTTGTTGGCAAGAATCTTCGTGCTGGACAGGCCATCCTAATTACTATCAGGAACACCCACCGCCCAGGCTTGAGGATGATGATCGTCGTCGATATCATCTAGAACTACATATGTGTGTGTGGCTATATCATCTAGAACTACATATGATGATCGTCGTCGATATCATGTAGAACTACATATGATGATCGTCGTCGATATCATCTAGAACTAAATATGATGATTGTCGTCGATGTCACCTTGTACTGCTTGAGGATGCATGTTGAGTATATATGAAATTGTTATCTAGTACTCCCTCGGTTCCAAATTACTCATCGTGGTTTGAGTTCAAATTTGAACTAAAACCACGAAGAGTAATTTCGAACCGAGGGAGTACTACCTAGTACCTATAATGCTTTATGAAATTGATATCTAGTAGTACCTAGTATCTAGAAATTGCAGTTTATCGAAGCTGGAATGGGAAATGGTGAAATATATAACAGTAGCGCTGGACCGGGAAATCGCTACAGCTAAGTAATAGCAGCGCGTTCCTAAAAAGCGTTGCTACTATAGTCAATAGTGGTAGCGCGGGTACAGGCAGCGCTACTACTAAGAGTTAGCTGCAGCGCCTTATTGGTAGCGCGGGCACCCGCGCTGCTGATAGGCCTAAAACCCGCGCTGCTGCTAGCCTTTTCCCTAGTAGTGTACCCTCGCGGTTATATAAGAACCGGGGTATGCATGGAGACTAGGCGTAGGGGTCATTAGTGCTTGAACAGACAAGTGCCCAACTAGTTATGTTATATTACATGGTTAGTAAGAAACATCTTCTAGGGAGAATAGTTCCGTTAGGGGTTCCTTTCCTTGGGAGGCATGCCCTAAAGTGCATGTCCATTTTGCGAAAAGAGGCGCAGGAAAAACATCTGGGGGTGTATAGATAAAAAAAGATCATCTTTAGTTCACCGACCGAATATTCCCTTAAGAATGCTAGCTTTCGGCTTCACCCAGTCTGAGGTACACATCCGGCTGACCCGGTAGTAACAATCGCAGAGGTGCTCCCTTTACCACCTAGCCGAACAATCGGGAACATAGGGGCAAGCATAGGAACCAGGCAACCCAGCTTGGCCAAAACTTAAGTCATATCGATGCATATCATGGCGAATAAAAGGTACATGCAGAAGTGTGACACATGTGTTGGGCATGAAGCCCGTATAAATAAGCTTCTGTTTAAAGAAGCCCCCAGGTTTAATGAACGCGGATAGCGCGTCATTTTATGAGCCTTTAAAGGCTATAAGAGAGAGAGAGGAGAAGGAGAGAAATGTAAGACAGAAAGTATGTAAAAATGGACAGAGGAAGGAGACGAACACAGAGTCCGGCGCTAGGCATAGAATCTTCGGAGACGGGCTGCGTTCCATGGGTTCGGCTCGAGTCGGTTATCCGATGCATCTCGCAGGCGGTACGCTCCACCAGTCAGGACTTGGTCAATTATGAAGGGACCTTCCCACTTGGGCTTGAGTTTGTCCTTTTTCTTGTCCGGCAGGCGTAGAACTAATTCGCCAACGTTGTAATTTTTGGCCCGTACTTCTCTGCTTTGGTATCTTCGAGCCTGCTGTTGATAGAATGCGGAACGGGCTTTTGCCACGTCTCGCTCTTCCTCCAAGGCGTCCAAACTGTCCTGCCAATCGAGCTCGGCTTCTCTTTCTTCGTACATGCGCACTCGAGGTGAGTCATGAATTATGTCGCAGGGCAAAACTGCCTCTGCGCCGTATACCAGGAAGAATGGTGTGTATACGGTGGTGCGATTCGGCGTGGTCCGCAGCCCCCAGAGTACGGAGTCGAGCTCCTCTACCCAGTGCGTATTAGATTCCTTGAGGGACCGCACTAATCTGGGTTTGATGCCGCTCATGATAAGACCATTTGCATGTTCGACCTAGTCGTTGGTTTGTGGGTGATAGACGGAAGCATAATCGAGCTTGATGCCCATGTTTTTGCACCAGAGTTTTACCTCATCGGCCGTAAAGTTCGTGCCGTTATCAGTGATGATGCTGTGGGAGACGCCGTAACGGTGTACAACCCCGGATATAAAGTCTATCACCGGTCCGGATTCGGCCGTCTTAACAGGCTTGGCTTCTATCCATTTTGGTGAACTTATCCACCATGACCAGTAAGTATTTTTTCTTGTGGGTTCCGCCTTTAAGGGGTCCAACCATGTCAAGCCCCCAGACCGCGAAGGTCCAGGTGATGGGGATAGTTTGGAGGGCGATGGGTGGCATATGGCTTTGGTTTGCAAAAAGCTGGCAACCGACGCATCGTTGGACTAAGTCCTGGGCGTCTGCCCGGGCCGTCGGCCAATAAAAGCCTGTACGGAAGGCCTTGCTTACAAGGGACCGAGCTGTAGCGTGATGTCCACCGAGTCCGGCATGAATTTCAGCCAGGAGGTTCCGCCCTTCCTCTTCGGAGATGCACCTTTGAAGGACTCCGGTAGTGCTTTTCTTATAAAGCTCTCCCTCATGGACTTTATAGGCTTTAGATCGCCGCACGATGCAGCGTGCCTCATTTTGGTCCTCAGGGAGTTCCTGCCTGGTAACGTAGGCGAGGAATGGTTCTGTCCACGGGGCGATGACGGCCATTATTACGTGGGCTGAAGGTGTTATTTCATTGGCAGAGCCTCCAATTATGTCAGAGTGTTTGGTGTCGGGCAGTGCGGTTGGGTCCGGGCTGTTATTGCCAGGTTCCCCTTCCCATACTATGGCCGGCTTGAACAGCCTTTCCAAGAAGATGTTGGGGGGACTACATCGCATTTTGCACCGATCCGTGCCAGGACATCTGCCGCCTGATTATTTTCCCGGGCTATATGGTGAAATTCGAGGCCTTCGAACTGAGATGACATTTTTAGGACGGCGTTGCGATAAGCTGCCATTTTTGGATCCTTGGCATCAAAGTATCCATTTATTTGGGATATTGTGAGGTTCGAGTCCCTGCGCACCTCTAGGCGTTGAATGCCCATGGATACTGCCATCCGGAGACCATGTAAAAGGGCCTCATATTCGGCTGCGTTGTTGGAGTCTGTGTACATTATCTGGAGTACATATTGAACTATGTCTCCTGTGGGGGACGTCAAAACGACGCCAGCCCCTAGACCGGCCAACATTTTGGAGCCGTCGAAGTGCATGACCCAGTTTGAATATGTGTCGTACTCTTTAGGGAGTTCGGCCTCCGTCCATTCTGCGACGAAGTCGGCCAAAACTTGTGACTTGATAGCTCGCCGTGGCTTGTAAGTTATATCGAACGGGAGGAGCTCAATCTCCCATTTTGCAATCCGGCCCGTTGCGTCGCGGTTGTTTATAATATCGTTAAGTGGCACTTCCGAGGCTACTGTTATTGAACACTCTTGAAAGTAGTGTCACAGCTTCTGGGATGCCATAAATACCGCGTACGCAATCTTTTGATAATGCGGGTACCGTGACTTGCACGGAGTAAGGACAGTGACACATAATAGACCGGCTTTTGAAGGGGGGATTTGTGTCCGTCCGTTTCTCGTTCGACGACGAGCACTGCGCTTACGACCTGATGGGTTACTGCAATGTATAATAGCATTGGTTCGCCAATGTTTGGCGCGGCCAGGACTGGGTTTGTTGCCAAGATGGCTTTTATTTCATCGAGTACGGCCGTGGCTGCATCCGTCCACTCGAAGTGTTCGGTGCGCCGAAGGAGGCGGTAAAGGGGTAGGGCCTTTTCTCCTAAGCGGGAGATAAAGCGGCTTAGAGCCGCCACACATCTGGTTAATTTTTGTATTTGTTTGAGGTCCTTCGGGATATCCAATTGTGACAGAGCTCGGATCTTGGCTGGATTTGTTCAATTCCTCTACCGGATACAATGAAGCCCAAGAGCTTTCCGGCTGGAACGCCGAAAACGCATTTTTCCGGGTTGAGCTTGATGTCGTATGTTTGGAGGTTATCGAATGTTAGCCTCAAGTCGTCTACTAGAGATTCGACATGTCTTGTTTTAACGACCACATCATCTACGTATGCCTCCACTGTTTTGCCGATCTAGTTTGCCAGACATGTCTGAATCATGCGCTGATATGTTGCGCCGGCGTTTTTGAGCCCGAAGTGCATTGTCTTGAAGCAGAATGGGCCGTATGGTGTGATGAATGCCATTGCGGCTTGGTCTGACTCTGCCATCTTTATTTGATGGTAGCCAGAGTATGCGTCGAGGAAACACAACGAATCGTGTCCTGCGGTAGCGTCGATAATTTGATCGATGCGGGGGAGAGGGAAGGGATCCTTTGGGCAAGCATTGTTAAGGTCTTTGAAATCAACGCACAGGCACCAGGATTTGTCCTTCTTTGGTACCATCACCAGGTTTGCTAGCCAGTTCGGATGTTTTATATCTTCGATAAATCCGGCCTCCAATAGCTTGGCTAGTTCCTCTCCCAAGGCATGTCTCTTAGGTTCGGAAAAACGCCGAAGAGCCTGTTTGACTGGCTTGAATCCTTTTAGGATATTTAAGCTGTGTTCGGCCAGCCTGCGTGGGATTCCTGGCATGCCTGAAGGGTGCCAGGCGAAAATGTCCCAGTTCTCTCATAGGAACTCTCGCAGTGCGGCGTCTACATCAGGGTTTAACTGTGCCCCGATGGAAGCTGTTTTATTGGGGTCCGTTGGATGGACCTGGAATTTGACTATTTCGTCCGCCGATTTAAAGGAGGTGGACTTGGATCTTTTATCGATTATCACATCGTCCCTATTCACCATGGAGCGCAGCGCAGTCAGTTCGTCAGCCGCTAGGGCTTCGGATAGCGCCTCGAGGGCCAGTGCGGCTGTCTTGTTTTCGGCGCGGAGTGCTATGTCCGAATCACTAACGAGAGTGATGATTCCGTTAGGCCCGGGCATCTTGAGCTTCATGTACCCGTAATGGGGTATTGCTTGGAAGACTGTAAACCCTTCCCGCCCTAGCAGAGCATGATATCCGCTACTGAACGGGGCCACCTGGAACGTGACCTCTTCAGACCTGTAATTATCCGGTGTGCCGAACACCACATCTAGTGTGATTTTTCCTATACAGCGCGCTTCCCAACTGGGGATTATTCCTCTAAAGGTTGTGTTGCTTCGCTCAATGCGGTTCCAGTCTATTTCCATTTTTTGAAGGGTTTCCTCATAAATGAGGTTCAATCCGCTGCCGCCATCCATGAGTACCTTGGTAAGACGAAAGTCGTCCACTATTGGACTGAGGACCAATGCGGCCGGTGCTTGTGCTGTTCAGAATTTAGGTTCATCACTGGCGTTAAAAGTAATAGCTGTGTCACTCCATGGGTTTATTGTTGCTACTTGGTAGACTTCGGCAAGGCCGCGGAGTGTTCTTTTTCACATATTATTTGATGCGAAAGTCTTGAAGACTATTAATACCGTACTGGTTTCTCTGGGGTGGCTTTCTGTGGCTTCTGGAATTAGAAGATCTTCGCCAATTTTTGCCACCTGCCGGAGTATCCAACATGCTCTAAGGCTGTGAGTTGGTGTGGCGCCCTCTGCACTGTGAATTTTACAGGGTCCATCAAGCCATCCTTCCAGTACGGTTCCGTGCCCTGTAGAGGGCTTTTGCTTTTTGGTATTGAACCCGGGTGTCTGACGATGATGCACCCTTTTATTTTGGACCGGGTTTGTATTCAAGGCCGGATTGTCCCAAAATTTTGTTTCGGTTTTCCAGGCGCTTTCCATCGCACAGTACTTTCGTACTATGGACGCCAATTCAGCAAAGCGTGTAATATCACGACGACTTATGGCGTTGAGGGTTCCCTTGTCCGTGCAATTATTGCAGAAGAATGAAATTGCGTCTTCCTCGCGGCAGTCCTTTATCCTGTTCATAATCAGGAGGAATCTGGCCCAGTAATGATGTACTGTTTCTTCGGGCTCTTGCCTAATTTGGGATAGATCGCTTATGTACGGGTGGGTGGGCGGAATCAAATCCGAAACCTCACCCAATCTGAGACCCAGGGGCCAAGGAGTTTCCGAACTCGGAAGTTTGGATTCTTGGATGCTGTCCAATGAATCTAGCCCATCACCTGACTTTAAGTTCAGGTCTTGAGTGATGTCCTCCCCTCCATGGGTATCCGTCTTGGAGGGAACGGGAATCCGGACATATCTAGTCCTTAAGATAGATGAAGGGTCGCCGCACTGTCCCTCTACCACGGCAACGTGATGGGTGACCTGGGGGGAGTTAATCTCTCTCAGATCGGGTTTAGACCCAATCTGGTCGTAATCCGTAGCGACTCCTAGGGCGGCGAAGCGATCCAAGAGCTCGTTTAGGGAAGAGAGCTCCATTGGATCTAGCTGCTCGGCGAATTCCGAGCTTACGTGAAGATTGCTTTTGATGACCCGAGAGGTCATCATCGGCGCAGCAGCCGAACAAGTGGTCATAAGGAAACCACCTAGCCTGAGAGTCTGGACGACAGCCAAAGCTCCCTTAGCAACGGTGCCGTCTTTAAAGACGGGATGAGGCATCCTTCCTGATGATGACGACACATAGGAACTCTCAATGAAAGCACCAATGTCGGTGTCAAAACCGGCGGATCTCGGGTAGGGGGTCCCGAACTGTGCATCTAGGCCGGATGGTAACAGGAGGCAGGGGACACGATGTTTTACCTAGGTTCGGGCCCTCTTGATGGAGGTAAAACCCTACGTCCTGCTTGATTAATATTGATGATATGGGTAGTACAAGAGTAGATCTACCACGAGATCAGAGAGGCTAAACCCTAGAAGCTAGCCTATGGTATGATTGTTGTTCGTCCTATGGACTAAAACCCTCCGGTTTATATAGACACTGGAGAGGGCTAGGGTTACACAGAGTCGGTTACAATGGTAGGAGATCTAAATATCCGTATCGCCAAGCTTGCCTTCCACGCCAAGGAAAGTCCCTTCCGGACACAGGACGAAGTCTTCAATCTTGTATCTTCATAGTCCAGGAGTCCGACCGAAGGTATAGTCCGGCTATCCGGACACCCCCTAATCCAAGACTCCCTCACTCCTCCTGATGGGGGGAGGAAGAAGAGGGTCGCTTCCTCGAATCTGGAGGCGGAGACGTCCAAGAAAGGGAAGACCTCCCTTGCGGATAACTCTACGTGGGACGTCGATAGCAGTCCGGAGAGAGGCCCCCGCACTAAGCCTCGGGCCGCATCGTAAGTGGTAAAACCCATATCCGCCCATAAACCAAGTCTTTCCTCTTCGTTGTATTGATATAATTAGTTATGCTATTGCAGTCCAGCCCACGACAGCTCCCAGCGATCCTCATCATGAGGTTCGCTGGACTCAAAGGTGATGGCCAGCGATTCACCGCAGGCCGCTCACTCCCCCAAGGCCAAGGACGATGCAGAGGTGTTGTCCCAAAGGACTGTTCCAGACGGGGGAGAGGCTCAGGAGGCGCAAGAAGTCGAAACCCCCATCGTCGGACACCAGGGGGAGTCAATCCCCATGGAGACTGGTGGGGAGGGCCATATTCAGTTCAGCCCTCAGCCGGACTCAATTCCGGAGACCGATGCAGCTCCGGAATCTGGCACGCAACCTTCTTCGAAAGAAGGGGGATGCCTATTCCGCTGGTGACCCCTGTCCAACCAGGGGCACCGGACAATCTGCTGGAAGCGCTGCGAGCCGCTTCCATTGTGGATGAGCACCGTGTCCTTATGGGAACGGTAATTGAAAGGGTTCAGTCCGCCAAGAGCGGACTAACCGAAGCCTGCAGCAGCCTGCTGGCAGGTTTTGAGGTAAGCGGAGCAAAAAGGAGAAAATCCCAATGTAGACAGTAGCCCCTGAGACACAGTCCGGTGTTCAGAAAGAAAAAGCCGGACAGAGGATCAATCTCCTATTGCAGGAAACTAACTAAATTTTTCTGAAATGTGAACATAGGTGTCGCTGATGGCTGCAGCCTCGCATACTGCCTAAGTCCTCGAACTGAAGCAGAAACTGGCGGAGGCCAAGGAGGAGCTGGGCCAGGTGAAGAGGCAGCTCCAGGAAAAACAAGGTAAGTAATAACCTGTTAAGGTAAAATTATATGCAGTGACCAAAATGCCATGATGTGTACAGAGGCGGCGACCGACGTCGAGGCCCTGAAAAAGGCCTTGGCCGAAGCAGAGGGGAAGGCTATCAAGGAGCATGCCGCCCGTAAAAAGCTCAAGGCCCAGGTTAACAAGGTTCAATAGGAGCTCCAAGACGCGGTGCGGAAGTGCGAGACCTTGGAGCGTGATGCATCGGCTCAAGAAGCCGAACTCGCCAAGGCTTGTCAAAGTGCGGAGGCAGCCCGAAATGAGGCCCAGACCGCCCTCCAGGAAATCCAGGAGGCCAGGAAGATCACGGCGGGTAAGGCATTCAATATGCAAAGCAAGAGTGTGAAGATGAAATATCGTTTACTAACCCGGATTCGGAACTCTCCAGGGGCTTTTATTGTTCTGCCACGCACTGTCACTGACGCCGGGGAGTTCTTCCGAGCCGAAGAAGGGAGTTCCACGGAGAAGCTGTTCTGGTTGCAATATCTCGCGCTAGAACATCCGATGCCCTTTGGCGATCAGCTGAAACAGCTGGTCGAACTGCACAAGGTGGCCGAACTGGCCATGAAGAACATGATAATCCGGATGTGGCCAGCCGAAGTTATACCTAGCAGCTATTTCGGCCTCGTGAAGAAGCTGGTTGATGCCTGTCCATGGCTGGATGTCATCAAGCGGTCCGTCTGCATCGAGGGCGCGCGTCTGGCCTTCTCCTATTGCAAGGTTTGGTGGGCGAAGCTGGACGCTGTCAAGTTAGCGACCGAGGGGCCGCCAGAGGGCAAGGAGCACCGCACACCTGAGCGATACTTTGGCGATGTCTTGGAGGGGTCCCGCATTGTTGCGGATCATTGTGCGAAAGACACTATCTTTGAGTGAATGTATTCGAGCTCCCTCTACCTTGTATGATAAAACAAAGTGATTATGCAATATAATGCTTGTTATGTTTTTAAATTTTTACTTCCTGTGCGGCCGTGTTGTATGAAATCTGAGGGTTAACCAGTCGTCGGCTTCTGCCCCCATGTAGGTAGTACGGGGGTGTTCTGGATGGAATCTAAACAATCTTGATCCAATTAGATGGTCCTTGAAGGAGTTGTTTAGCGCAACTAACCAGGCAACCAGACTATGCGTATGTAACGCCCTCACTTAGCCATAGGAGTTCGACAATAAAAACATGGTTGGAGCTCCTAGTATCCGAGCTAGAGTGCTATAAGCGTCTGATCGGGAAGTACCAATCCTTCGCGTAATGCGGAAGAAATCTCCAACGATTTGTAACCTCCGAACAGCTGACTGGCGCCACATCATGACAGTCAGTTTTCGGCTTTCTCTACTGAGGTGCTCCTTTGGGTAAACCAAGGCACAATCGCAGTAGTTCTCCCTTTACTACCTTAGACGATATATCGGAACGTAAGGTAGCAAGCACAGGAGCCGGGCAACCCAACTATTGACCAAAGACATGATTCGGAGCCAAAGCATATAATGCTAAATTCGGGGTGTCGAACTATACTTATAAAAAGTGTTCGGACTTTTGTTGCCGTAATTTGGGGTGCTATGAAGCCCCTGGCAAACATCAAACGTACCAAAGTGTACGTGCGCTACCTGATAGGGTTATCCATAGGGGAGCTAAGAGAAAAAAGAGAAAGAAAACAGAAAAGGTGCAAAGGTAAAAAGCTAGGGTCCTAAAGCTCCAGCCGCAAACTATTCTCATTGTAATTTAATTAGTACGTCAATGCGCATTGATACAGGTAGTGCAATAAGCAATAGGCTATTTGACATGCCGAAACCAAGGGAGAGCTGCATGTGGGTCCTGAAAAACAGGTAGAGTTATCGTTAACGGAATCACCTAACAAGTCCCCCATATGTCTGCGTTTCTCGTCATCTTGGTGTGTTTATCCTTCAAGAGGACTGATGACCAGACCACCAGATGGGGCCTGTGGGATTGAGACCTAAAAAAGAAACAAGTAAAAGTGAAAGTATGTGTGTATCCGATGTCGGTTGAGTCGTACTATGGACCACAAGCTAGCTATGCCTCCGTCGATGCCCATGGGATTTTGAGTCGTAGTTATGTACGTGCGGCACGAATGCCACCACTTGATCGGGACTGAGACGGAGGCCGGATTGCTAGTAGAGCTCCTGATGAGCCGAGCTCTCCTGCTGCAGAGTAGTTCAGACCCTCTTAACGGTGTATGTGGGCTCGGCAGCCGAACTAAGGTTCTGCTTGAGAAGGCCGCTCTGTATTTCTGCTGCTAAGGCAGCTATGTGCTCTTCTGGACGGAGGGAGCATTCCGTATTTCCATTGACTGTTATGACGCCGCATGGACCGGGCATCTTGAGCTTGAGATAAGCATAATGTGGTACTGCATTGAATCGAGCAAACGCAGTTCGTCCGAGCAGTGCGTGATAGCCGCTGCGGAAGGGGACGATATCGAAGATTAACTCCTCACTTCGAAAGTTGTCTGGAGATCCGAAGACAACCTCTAGTGTGATTGAGCCCGTACAACGGGCCTCTACACCTGGTATGACTCCTTTGAACGTAGTCCTGGTGGGCTTGATCCGTGATGGGTTAATGCCCATTTTTCGCGTTGTATCCTGATACAGCAGATTGAGGCTGCTACCTCCGTCCATAAGGATGCGAGTCAGGTGGAACCCATCAATTATTGGGTCTAGGACTAGTGCGGCTGAACCACCATGACAGATACTAGTCGGATGATCCCGGCGATCAAAAGTGATCGGGCATGACAAACATGGATTAAATTTTGCGGCGACTGGCTCTATCCCGTAGACGTCCCTGAGCGCACGCTTGCGCTCCCTCTTGGGGATGTGGGTAGCGTATATCGTGTTCACCGTTTTGACCTGAGGGGGAAACTTCTTCTGTCCCCCTGTGTTTGGTTGCCGGGGCTCTTCGTCATCGTCCTCGCTTTGCGATCCCTTTTCCCTGTTCTCGGCATTTAATTTGCCGGCCTGTTTAAAAACCCAGCAATCTCTATTTGTATGATTGGGTGGTTTGTCCGGGGTGCCATGAATCTGACACGGACAATCAAGTATGTGGTCCAAGCAGGATGGGCCTGAATTGTTCTTTTGGAATGGCTTCTTCCGTTGACCGGACTTAGAGCCACTGAATCCGGCATTGACCGCCGTATCCTCGGTGTTGTCGTTGTTGTTTCGACGCTTGTATCTGTTGCATCGAGACTTGTCTTTGTTATTTTTAACCTCAGGGGTGCTGGTGTCGCTTGCATCGTTTTTGCTACGGGCCAACCAACTGTCCTCGCCCGCACAAAAGCGGGTCATGAGTGCCGTGAGGGCCGCCATGGATTTTGGCTTTTCTTGGCCGATGTGGCGAGCGAGCCATACGTCGCAGATGCTATGTCTGAAAGCTGCTAGGGCTTCAGCATCCAGACAGTCGACGATTTGGTTCTTTTTAGTTAAGAACCTAGTCCAGAATTTCCTGGCGGACTCTCCAGGCTGTTGAACTATATGGCTTAAGTCATCAGCGTCCGGAGGTCGAACATATGTACCTTGGGAGTTATCGAGGAAGGCCTCTTCCAAGTCCTCCCAGCTGCCAATAGAATTTTTAGGCAGACTGTTTAGCCAATGTCGACCTGGCCCCTTGAGTTTTAAAGGGGGGTATTTGATGGCGTGGACGTCATCGCCGCGGGCCATATGAATGTGGAGAATGAAGTCTTCGATCCACATCGCGGGGTCCGTGGTTCCATCATATGATTCTATATTCACGGGTTTAAACCCTTCTGGGAATTCATGATCCATGACCTCATCAGTGAAGCAATGAGGGTGTGCAACGCCTCTATATCGGGCCATATCGCGACATAGCTCTGATGGAGTCCGTCTGCGGTTTTCAACCCGCGCATGCCTAGGTTTGTCATGTCCGAATAGGTGGCCATCGTCGCGTCTCGAGCCACGTCCTCGTGATCCATAGATTGATCTGGTATGTCCTGCTTTATTGTTCGGGTTTTGCCGGAGGTCATATGTGTGGCCGTGGGTTAATTTACTTCTACCTGTGCGATGAGGCGGGACAAGCTGGTGTTCGGCATGAGTTGCCATTTTGTCCTGACCACGTGGTGGTCGGTCAGCCGCATTGTCGATGGTGGTATGTATTCCGGCGCCTCCTCATAAAACTGAGGTAGCAATTTGCGCTTTGTGAAAGTGCTAGTGATTGACTAGAGGGGGGGTGAATAGGCGATTTTTATGAAAGTCTTCAAAACATGGAAGTTTCGAAGACAAACGATAGAAATAAACCTATTACCATGCAGCGGAATGTAGACTACACTAAGCAAGCCATAGTCAAGTATTCAATGAAGTGAAAGCACAATGACTAATAGCAGCTAGGCAGTATAGATCAGGTAGGAAGATAGTGTGAAGCTAATCAGAACAATCAGTTACTCAGTGAAGACAAAAGATAATGCAATGATACAATGACTTCACCAGGGCCAACAGTAAGTAAAGGAATGGGAAGGACAAAACCAGTGACTCGTTGAAGACAATGATTTGTTGGACCAGTTCCAGTTGCTGTGACAACTGTACGTCTGGTTAGGGAGGCTGAGATTCAACTCAGAAGACCGCGTCTTCACCTTATCCCCCTTGAGCTAAGGACACCCAGTCCTCGCCCAATCACTCTGGTAAGTCTTCAAGGTAGACTCCCAAACCTTCACAGACTTTGTTCACCGGCGATCCACAATGACTCTTGGATGCTCAGAACGCGACGCCTAACCGGCTGGAGGATTCACAGTCCTCAAGTGTAATAAATCTTCAGATAACACAGACAGGAAGACTTCAGGGATGCCTAACACTCTTTGGCTCTGGGTGGTTAGGGCTTTACCCTCGCAAGGAATTCTCTCTCAAAGGCTTCGAGGTGGGTTGCTCTCAAACGACAAAAGCCGTACACTAACTCTGAGCAGCCAACCGTTTATGGTTGTAGGGGGTGGGCTATTTATAGCCACTAGGCAACCCGACCTGATTTGTCCGAAATGACCCTGGGTCACTAAGGAACTGACATGTGTTCCAACGGTCAGATTTCAAACACACGCGGCAACTTTACTTGGGCTACAAGCAAAGCTAACTCATCCAGCTCTGGATAAGATTTGCTCTCATTGTCTTTGCTCGAAGACATAGGATTTTGGTTGAGCATCACTTCAGTCACTCTGACTTTGTTCACTTGGACCCCACTTAACAGTACGGTGGTTCCTATGACGCAACAAAGAAGAAAAGGAGACAATGAAACAACTAAGTCTTCGCGCCCCATAGTCTTCACGCAATGTCTTCTCTTGTCATAGTCTTCAATGTGAATATCTTCACATACCACTATTGTCTTCAATCTCTTCATACATTTCTAGGGATCATCTCCGGTAGATAAACCGAATCAATGAGGGACTACTACCTGTGTTATCCTGTAATTCTCACAAACACATTAGTCCCTCAACCAGGTTTGTCATCAATACTCCAAAACCAACTAGGGGTGGCACTAGATGCACTTACAATCTCCCTCTTTTTGGTGATTGATGACAAACTGGTTGAAGTTTTCAACGGGGATAAAAGTATGTGAAATGTAAAGGATTTAGGTATTGTCTTCATAAGTAGCAAAGGCTCCCCCTGAAGATGTGCATATAAGTAATTTGCTTTTGGAATGCAAATGCACATGGTAGGTTGTACTTGTGGAGATCCTCTTCAACTTATGACGACAATTCATCATGCATGAAAAGTATGTGAAGATAATGACATGCATAATGAAAAATGGACGTCTGCAGAATGACCTAAGTGCGAAAGTTATCATCGCACATGCGGAATTTATCATCGCATCACAGAATAGCAAATAAGTAGCAGACGACCATCGAGTTTAAGTGTTACAACTCAAAGAACCAAATGTATCAAAAAGCAAGAGTTGTAAACACTAGGCAAAATATAAAACCACCTCCCATATGGACCCGCTTGAAGACTATCAAACTCATATGCTTCTCCCCCTTTTGTCAGTAAGTACCAAAAAGGTTTGAAGACATAGAGCACCTACTCGTTCCCATGAGGAGTTGGTGAAGCAGCAGGGTCGTCGGTGTTGGTTGGCGGTGCAGACGAACTTGGTGCAGTGTCGATTCGCGCTGAAGGTGGTGAAGTAGCATCGTCTTCATCATCGATGACACGTGCATTCACTGTTGCAGCAGAGGAGGAGAACTCAGAGTCTTCAAGAGACGGAGTACGCCGCAGCATAGTCCTTCTCGGAGGTGTTGAGTCAAACTTGAAGCATTCAGAGAAGCCATCATCTTGAAGATCATCTTCAGAACACATAAGCGTCATCCCTTTCCATGTACGCCGACAAGTTTCATGGGCGACAAAGGCATTCTTGGTGGCAAGGTTGTGAATCCTGTTTATGTCCACCAAGAGGCTTTTCATTTGGCACTTCAGCCAGTCATGATGCTTATCCTGTTTCTGATGAAGGGAAAACAGAAGCTCTCGGTCATTTAGAACACGAGATCTCTTCTTAGGCCGTTGTGCAATGGTGCTTTCAGTGGCTTCAGTGAGGGCACGATGAGGTGCACGGGTAGTACCAGCCAGAGGATAAACATGAGTGACTGCTGGGACTCCTTCAATGTGTTGTGAGAAGCTTTGATTGTCAGCATTTTGAAGACTAAGGGGCTCCTTGGCAGGCTCTGGATAGATGGCTTCAACTGACATATCGACGTCAGGCAGAAAAATCAGATGATTGCGAGCAGAGGGCTGATAGGTGACAGCTGAGTGTTGTTTGATCAGACGCATAATCCATGGAGCGTAAAACTTCAAGCCAAAGAGATCAGATCCTGATGCAGCAAGTTGGTGGATGAAGAAGTCTTGTGCATTGAAGCTTTTGCCGTGAAGAATATGGAAGACCAAAGTCTTCATCGCACCTTCAAGCTTTGCATGTGGAGAATGTCCTTTGATGGGCCAGAGAGTTCGTCTTATAATATGATAGATAGTATGTGGCAGATACTCAGGGTCGTCAACAAATAACTCCTTAGGATATTCAGCGTTGGGAGGCAAAGGCTTCATCATGCTAAGCATCTGACTCATGTTGGGTTTAGGCTTGTGAAAAATGCTTTCCATAGCAGCACCTTGAAGCTGACAACCAGGTTCATAAAGATCACCTGGAGTGGGCAGGCTAGTGAGCTCAATGACATCAAAGGCTTTGGCTTCATGATGAACATTGCCTGTCATCTACTCAAGGACCCAAGTCTTCGGATCCCTATTGTAGCCACGAATATGAAGAGTGGCATAGAATTGGAGTAGCAATTCTTCGTTCCAGTGCTCCTTGTCAGTGATGAACTGCAACAAGCCAGACTCTCTGAAGCAATCCGGCGCTTCTTCCAAACAGGGCAGACCAGTTATGGCTTCAATGTGAAGACGCATATGTGGAAAAATGCGACCTTGATTGTATAAGATGCATGAGTAATAACTGCGCTGCTGATAGCTCTAGAACCGATCAGAAGATATTCTTGCCTTAGAGTAGGGGTTCTTGGCGCTATTAAAGAAGGTGTTGTGTGCTTTGAAGCCATTGATATTGAATGATCCAGGTGCAGATGCAGTGCCTGGAAACCTAGGCAGCCTTGGCATTGGCTTCTGAACCTGAGGCCTGCGCTCGACGTGATAGTCAAATTGGGGACCAGCAGCAGGTGGAGGAACAAGAAGAGGCCATTTGACAGTGATAAGCTGGCCATAGTTGTATGCTTGCTTGATAGTATGTGGCCTTGGTGGCGGAACAGGAGCAGTGATATCAACAGAGGCGTTAGGCTGCACATCTGTTGCAGGTGCATCATTGGCTTCTGGCACAATGTTTGGTGCAGGCTCCACATTGTCTTCAGCCATGACCACGTCATTGGCTTTAGTGGTGTTAGTGGTGGCAGCCTCAGGATTCTCAACCTCCACTTGAGGAGCTAGAGGGTCGGGCACCGACACGTTCACTTTAGGAACAGCTTCTTCAGTGATGGGGGGAGTAGGGACACATTCTTCTGCTTGTTTTTCTTCGGCTGATGCAGCCGGATTGTCTTCAGCAACTTTAGCTTTAGACTCGGAGACATTCATAGTAGGAGTGGCTTCTAGGAACACCTGACGTGCAACAGATTGGTGGTGCACTTCTCCTTCTGGAATGCTCGAAAGAGGGACTTGGGGCCTTGGTCCTTTGTGAAGTCTGCGTAACGCTGGCGACACCTGTGGAGATGGAGTTGGCTGGGCCTCAAAGTCATCTTCTTCTTCTTGCACTGGTGGGGTGACTTGTTGTTGGGGAGTACTCGGGGTGTCTTGTTGTTGTGGGTGATCAGCCCATGATGCATCCTGAGCAATTGGCGTTAGAGGACGACCAATGCTGATGAGTTCGTTGTTCGTGAGAACAGGCGATGATACCAAGTTGTGCTCGATCTGAGGAAGAACTACATCATCTTCAACATTGTCATGGTGACCAATGTCTTCAGCAGCGGTGGGATCAACTGCTGGAATGTCTTCAGCTTCAAGAGCCTCTATGGAAGCAGGCTCATGAACTATCATCCGTCGTTCTTGATGCGAAGAGTCAGGACGAGCAACCGAGATGGGCTCGACAACAAGGGGCTCTGTGGGAGCAGACCGATCTTTCTTGGTTTTGCGCTTATTCTTGGAGGGAGCAACATCAGAAGCTTCAGGATTTTTCCTCTTTTTGGCTTCAGCCTCGGCAGCCCTTGTCTTCTTCAGTTCTGAAGCGGTTGACTTGACCTTTGGCTTCGAGCCGGTCATGCTGCTTGGGAAGATAATGCGAGGTTCTTCCCGCCTTGAAGGTGCAGATTTGTCAGTCGATGGCTTCTTCTTCTTTGCAGCCATTCTGGGGTCGATGCCAGGACGCCCAAGAGCCTTGCGCTTCTCAGCTTCATTGTAGGCTTGCACGCACTTGTCAGCCAGACTCTTCATCCACTCACGAGAACCTTTAGCTTCTTCTCGTTTCTTGAGAAAAGCTTCCTTGAGCTCGTGCAGCATAACCTGGAAGTTTTTGACATCTTGCACGCTGAGTTTTGCCATGTGCTTCTTGAACTGAGCTTTCTCATAGTCGATCTTGTGCTTCAGTTCAACGATGCGCTGAGCTAGAGCTAGCTCAGAAGCAATGGCGCCAGTGAAAGAGATGCTAAGGCCAATTGGAAGTTGCAGATCTTCAAAGCTGAGATTGGGGGTTTCAAACCACTCATCAATGAAGTTGTGAATGATTTCCATGTCAAAGAGAGGCAAATCATTGAAGATTTCTGCTTCTTCCTTGCTCTTAATCAGTTGCTCAAGAGCGTCATCTGCAAGATCTTCATCACTGTACAGATCAATGTGTTTGTCTCGCGGAATGGCAGCAAGGGTCAATGCCTGATCAGTATTCATTTTTATCTCCGTCTTCTTGGAAATACATGATAGATCTTCAGACTGCACACTGTCTTCAGGAGGTGCAGTAGCCAATGGCTTCGCACGTGAAGCTTTTGGAGGAGGAGCTGACTTCGAAGCTTTAGCCTTCTTTTGCTTCTACGGCTTTGGAGTAGGAGCTGGGGGTTCATCAGTGTCGGCATCATCATCAGAATGATCCACTTTGGCACCTTGAACAGAAATGTGAGTGATAAGGCCATCAAGGTTGTAGAAAGGTCCGATGATATTGGGTTCAGCATCACGTGTGCCGTCAGCCCGGGGAGCAGAAGGACCAGGGTTGAAGTCTAGTCCCAATGACTTCTTGTTTTCCTTGGCCGATGCCTTTGCGTGCTAGAAGTTGCGCTTGAAGAGATTATCGTCACGACACCAGAGCAGTGATGATGGGTCGGCATTTTCAGGCTGTGGTCCTCGGACCATATAGGGATAGAAACCCTGAGCAATAGCTTCAACTCTGGTCTTGGTGGAAGGCTTCGGAAGAGAATATCACCCCAAGGACTCTTGATGGCATTCTTCTCAGCATACTCCTGGGTCACAAACTTGTATTTAAACCATTGTTCGGCCCAATATCTTCGAATCCATTGGATTCGTGTCTTGCGCTGATTGTAATCCCCTTCTGGATTTGTCTTGTATAGCTCTGAGAGGAAATCAGGCAGATCTCTTGATGTTCCCCCTCGACGCTGTCTGCCACCCTTCCTTGCTAATTTCTCTATAGCCATGAACTTCAAACTAAATGGCTTCAACACGTTCAAAGGCTTCCGCTTGCTGGTCAAACAGGAACTGGCTTCGGGAGAGTTAATGTGATGCTGTAAGAATTCTGCAAATGAATGCAGACTATGAGAACCAAGGGATTCTCCCACGGACATGTACTTGTGACAGCATTAGAGATGCGAGGGAAGGGGAGAGATCATATGCATTCTCAGAAGATTTTGAAGATAAATCAGTTTGAAGACTTTGACCTCATGGTGCGAAGACATTCACTTATGTGTTTGAAGTTGGTTCCAGATTTGTACGAATCCAGGAATAGGTACAAGTGAGGAATCTAACTCGTTATGAAGCTTAAGTGAATATACTAGGCATTATATGAGATGCGGACAGGATAGATCTAACATTGAGTAGGCAGAAACCACCTTCGGTAAACAGGATGAATCTTTTAGGATCAAAAAGATGGTAAAAAGAGAGTTTTATTTACCACACGATGAACTGCTAGATGGGAAGAGTAGGAGACCGAGCAGTTCAATCCACCGTGCCCTAACTTGGCGACGAAGGACACCTACGGCGGCGGCGGAGAGGACGATGACCGCGGCCGGCGTGAGGACGGCGTCGGTGAAGTCGCGGCAGCTAAGCGCTTCGTCGTCGGCGTCGACGAGAGCTAGCGGTGGCGCTAGGGTTTTGACGAGGTGGAGAGGTGGAAGAAGGTTTTCTTGACCGCAGGGGACATGTATTTATAAGGAAGTATGCGGCACAGCGTAATTATGCAGGTGCCCCTGCGCTTCACATCTGAGGGACACGTGGCAAGCATGCAACATACTCAGAGTTGTCCCATGTTCCCACGCCCGCCCGAACTGTCCGATGGTCGTTCCGGCTTCTCTGGATTTCAGGCAATAAGGATAGAGCATTTAAAACAGACTTAATGTTTGTCTCTGTATCTTCTGTTGACAAGGACGCAGAGAAGACATTCGACAGTTTCAATAGAATGCATATGATTTGGATAGATAGAGTTTGAGATAGAAAGCATAGAGAGAGATTAGGGTCCGATCACATTCACTTAGTTCAAAAGATTCAACAAGGAAGACGTAGCTATAAGTGAATGTTGTAGAGGACAGAACACTAATATGTATATATCAGAAGACAATCAAATCAACATAGTGAAGATAATCATGAAGACAAGTTGAAATTGAAGACGAACCAAATGTGAAGACATAGCAAATGTAACGCCATGAATAAAACACTTCAAATAGAAGAATTTGGTGGTGGCGTTACCCATCGTATAGGAAGTATTAGACCCAGACACGGCACACAATTATCATGGCGCTCCGAAGTCAAATTCCATGTTAATGTATTTACACTCAAATTGTAAGTCTTCATTGATTGAAGATATACTTTACTTCGTGTGTTGCACATCTATGTCATCAACATGCTTAAGTGTTAGGATGTGTGCTTGATCACAGGACATTTGAGGATTCCAAGATATTTAGCTCACACCGTAACTTGCAAAACCTCTTCTCATCCAAGGGCTTGGTGAAGATATCTGCCAATTTCTCTTCAGTGTTGACGTGTATGATATCAATATCTTCCTTCATAACATGATCTCTGAGAAAGCGATGACGAATTTCAATGTTCTTTGTCTTCGAGTGCTGAACTGGGTTGTTGGCAATCTTGATGGCGCTTTCGTTGTCGCAGTAGAGTGGCACTTGCTTCAGATGAATGCCATAGTCTTTGAGTGTTTGCTTCATCCATAGAAGCTGAGCGCAGCAAGATCCAGCAGCAATGTATTCAGATTCAGCAGTGGAGAGAGATACACAGTTCTGCTTCATTGAAGACCAACATACAAGTGATCGTCCCAGAAAATGACATGTGCCTGATGTAGACTTGCGATCCACCTTGTCACCAGCATAATCAGCATCCGAGAATCCAACTAGATCAAACTCTAAGCCCTTTGGATACCATAATCCTAGTGTTGGGGTGTGAGCCAAATATCTGAGAATTCGCTTCACAGCAAAGTGATGCGATTCCTTTGGTGTCGCTTGGAACCGGGCACACATGCAAACACTAAGCATGATATCAGGCCTAGATGCATATAAATAAAGCAAGGAACCAATCATGGAGCGGTATACCTTTTGATCGAACTCTTTACCATTGTCGTCGGGACCCAGATGATGTTTGGCCGGCATTGGCGTCGTGAAGCCTTTGCAATCTTGCATCCCAAAATTTTTCAGGCAATCTTTGAGGTATTTCTCTTGAGATATAAAGATGCCATTGCGTTGCTGACGTATTTGAAGACCAAGGAAGAACTTCAGCTCACCCATCATGGACATATGATATTGCTCTTGCATCATATATCCAAACTCATCACTGTATTTCTGATTGGTGCAGCCGAAGATAATGTCATCCACATATATTTGGCACACAAACAGTTCACCATCATATGTCTTCGTGAAGAGAGTGGGGTCGAGGGAACCAGGTTTGAAGCCTTTGCTCTTCAGGAAGTCTTTGAGTGTGTCATACCAAGCCCGAGGGGCTTGTTTGAGGCCATATAGTGCCTTGTTGAGCTTGTACACCATGTCAGGATGTTTTGGATCTTCAAAGCCAGGCAGTTGTGCAACATACACTTCTTCTTCAATCTTGCCATTGAGAAAAGCGCTCTTCACATCCATTTGATATAGAAGAATGTTATGATGATTTGCATAGGCCAGCAGTATGTGTATGGCTTCAAGCCTAGCCACAGGAGCAAATGTTTCATCGAAGTCAATCCCTTCAACTTCAGTGTATCCTTGAGCAACGAGACGAGCTTTGTTTCTGACAACTTGACCATGCTCATCTTTCTTGTTGCGATATATCCATTTAGTGCCTATTATATTGTGCTTACGAGGATCAGGACGCTTAACCAGTTCCCATACATTATTTAGCTCAAACTGTTGAAGCTCTTCTTGCATAGCTTGAATCCATTCAGGTTCCATGAAGGCTTCATCAACTTTCTTGCGTTCAGATATTGAGACGAATGCGAAGTGCCCACAGAAATTTGCTAGCTGTGTTGCCCTTGGAAGAGTGAGTGGACCTGGTGCATTGATGCTATCAATTATTCTCTCAATATGTACTTCATTTGCAACACGAAGATGTACAGGACGAAGATTTTGCTCTTGCTGATCATTATCATCGTTAGAAGGATTGTCTTCAGGCTGAGCATTGTCTTCAGGTTGATCATGTGCGGAGATGATAAGTTCCTCTTCAGGCTGAGCTTCAGATGGCATGATTTCTCCAGTTCCCATAAGTTTGATTGATTCACTGGATGGAACTTCATCTAGCACATTTGGCAGGTGCTCTCTTTGCGAGCCGTTAGTCTCATCGAACCGCACATCCACAGTTTCAACCACTTTATAGTGAAAGAAATTGAAGACTCTGTAGGAGTGTGAATCCTTTCCATATCCAAGCATAAAACCTTCATGTGCTTTCGGTGCAAATTTTGAAGTGTGATGTGGATCCTTGATCCAGCACCTGGCGCCAAATACTCTGAAGTAACTGACATTTGGCTTCCTGCCAGTAAGGAGCTCATAGGATGTCTTGTTGAGAATCTTGTGAAGATAAACACGGTTGATGATATGGCATGCAGTATCAATGGCTTCGGGCCAGAATTTTCTTGGAGTCTTGTATTCATCAAGCATCGTCCGGGCCATCTCAATAAGTGTTTTGTTCTTGCGTTCCACGACGCCATTTTGCTGCGGCGTGTACGGAGCTGATAATTCATGTGTGATGCCCAAAGTATCAAGATACGTATCTAGGCCAGTGTTCTTGAATTCAGTGCCATTGTCACTTCTGATGTGCTTTATCTTGACGCCATAGTTGTTCATGGCTCGATTGGTGAAGCGTCTGAAGACATCCTGCACTTCGGTCTTGTAGAGGATTATATGTACCCAAGTATATCTTGAATAATCATCAACAATGACAAAGCCATAGAGACAAGCAGTAGTAGTAAGAGTTGAGTAATGAGTGGGACCGAAAAGGTCCATGTGGAGCAGTTCGAAGGGTTGAGTCGTTGTCATGATTGTCTTCGAGGGATGCTTGGCCCTCGTCATCTTTCCTGCTTCACAGGCACCGCATAAGTGATCCTTCTTGAACTTGACGCCCTCGATGCCTATGACATGCTTCTTTCTTGCAAGAGTGTGCAAGTTCCTCATGCCAGCATGCCCTAGCCTCTGATGCCAGAGCCAGCATTCTGAAGCTTTTGCTAGAAGACATACGGCAAGTTGTGGACCTGCTGAGAAATCTACCATATACAAATCATCTTTCCGATACCCTTCGAAAACTAGAGACTTGTCAGATTCCATTAGAACAAGGCAACGATATTTTCCAAACATCACAATCATGTTTAAATCGCAAAGCATTGAGACAGACATTAAGTTGAAACCAAGGGATTCAACAAGCATGACTTTATCCATGTGTTGATCCCTTGAGATTGCAACTCTACCTAGACCCAATACCTTGCTTTTACCAGTGTCAGCAAATGTGATGTGACTTTTGTCAGATGGATGTAAGGTTGAGTCCATAAGAAGACTTCGCTTGCCAGTCATGTGATTAGTACACCCACTATAAATAATCCATTCTGAAGCAGCTGGTGTCATACCCTATAGTGCAGTTAGGGGGATAGGCTTCACGAAGAGAATTGTGAAGCATAAACATTTGATGAGCAAGTGGATTATGAAAGCTTAGATCAAGGTTAGAACTGATAGGGCAAGTAGCAAGCGACTCAGGAACAAAATACATAATAAGACCATTTGGGCATTTGATCTTGCACCCTACAAGATGTTTAAGGTCCCCAGCAATAGCTTCAGACAATTTTGGTTTTCGGCTGGAGACCTTTCCCTGCAAAAAGAGAGTTAAGATTTCTTAGCCACCCACATCTTCAAGGGTGGCTTCGAAGCAATGAGTCTAAGTGCAGCATCTGAGAACTTTGGCTTTGGAGACCTAGCAAAAAGTCTTGCAGGTAGACAATAGTACTCATAAGAATAAGCAGAGTAGTTCTTGGTCTTATGAACATGGCAGTTTGATGAAACACGCTCATATTCATAGGCCTGAGTAAGGTTTCCCTGCAAAACATTTGTGTTAGTGCGACTCAGGTGAGTCCTCTGTATGAGGCCTTTGGACCGTATGAAGCATGTGGTCTGGGGTTTGTCTTCTTCATGTGTGGTGTCATGACGACATTCATAGGAAGATTCTCCAAACATCTTTTCGGCACCCAGACTTTCTTCATAGGCGGCCCATTCCTGCAGTTAGTACCAATATACCTGGCAAACACTTCACCATTCTGATTCCTAAATAGTTTATAGTTTGCATCAAAGGATTCATCAATAACAATGGGATTAGCACAAGTAGATAGGGTGGATGGATCCACTGAAGGTTCCTTTGCAGCAACTCATGTGGTTTTGGGGTACTGCTCAGGTTTCCAGTAAGAGCCATCAGCATTCATTTTCCTTTCGAACCCAACACCCTCTTTCCTAGGGTTTCGGTTCAGGATCTTCCTTTTGAGAACATCACATAGTATCTGATGCCCTTTGAGACTTTTGAACATCCCTGTTTCAAGCAATGTCTTCAAATAGCATTCTCATCAGCAATAGCAGTGGCATCCTCAGCAGAGGGGTTAGTTACCACATCAGCAGTTGAAGATATTGCAACAGTAGCAGCAATAGAACATTCAGCAACAGAAGTAGCGTTATCACGCTCAATGCATTTAAAACATGGTGGTTCAAATCCTTCCTGAGCGGAACTAATCTATTTGGCGCGAAGTGACTCGTTTTCCTTTTGAAGATCTTCATGAGCCGCTCTCAATTTCTCAAGATCTTGCTTCCTTTGAAGATAATCATAGGAAAGCTTTTCATGAGTTGTTGAGAGTGTTTCATGACGACTTTCAAGTTCCTCATACTTCACATGAAGATTTTTTATGTCTTCAATTAAGGACTGAGATCGAGTCATTTCAGCGTCTAACAGGTCATCACTTTTGTCTAATAGTTTTTGAATATGTTCCATAGCTTTCTGTTGTTCAGTTGCAATTTCAGCAAGTGTTTTGTAGCTGGGTTTGGAACCACAATCAGAGTCATCTTCACTTGATGTTTGATAGTGAGTGGCGCATGAGTTTACCTTGGCACCGCATGCCATGAAGCAGTAGGTGGGATTGGAGTTGTCCTTGTCATTAGCATCGGCGTTGGTGACGGAGTCATTGTCTTCGGTGTTGAAGATGGACTTGGCAACGTAGGCTGTAGCCAGACTTGCAACGCCAGAATCAGACTCCTCCTCAGACTCCACCTCTGCCTCCTCAGAAGCAGACTCCTCCTCTGAATCCATTTCCTTGCCGACAAACGCGCGGGCCTTGCCAGATGAGCTCTTCTTGTGTGATGAAGACTTTGAGGAAGACTTGGAAGAAGACTTTGAGTATTTCTTCTTCTTCTTGTCGTCAGAATCATACTCCTTGCTCTTCTTCTTCTTCTTGTTCTCATTGTCCCACTGCGGACACTCAGAGATGTAGTGACCAGGTTTCTTGCACTTGTGGCATGTTCTCTTCTTGTAGTCATGAGCAGAAGCTTCATCATTTCTTGAGCTGGATCGTGAAGACTTTCTGAAGTCTTTCTTCTTGGTGAATCTCTGCAACTTCTTCACAAGCATAGCAAGCTCCCTTCCAATGTCTTCAGGATCATCAGAACTGCAGTCAGATTCTTCATCAGATGAGGAAACAGCTTTTGCCTTCAAGGCGTGAGTTCGCCCATAGTTGGGACCGTAGATGTCTCTTTTCTCAGAGAGCTGAAACTCATGTGTGTTGAGCCTTTCAAGTATGTCAGACGGATCGAGTGTCTTGAAGTCAGGACGTTCTTGAATCATCAAGGCTAGGGTGTCAAACGAGGTGTCAAGTGATCTCAGGAGTGTCTTGACGATCTCATGCTTGGTGATCTCAGTAGCGCCGAGAGCTCGAAGCTCATTTGTGATGCCAGTGAGGCGGTCAAACGTGAGTTGGACATTCTCATTGTCGTTTCTCTTGAAGCGGTTGAAGAGGTTGCGAAGGACACTGATTCTTTGACCTCTCTGGGTTGAGACGCCTTCGTTGACCTTGGAAAGCCAATCCTAGACTTGCTTGGATGTTTCCAGAGAACTCACACGGCCATACTGTCCTTTGGTCAGATGACCACAAATGATGTTCTTGGCAGTGGAATCTAGTTGAACGAACTTCTTGACATCAGCAGCGGTGACACCTTCACCAGCCTTGGGAACGCCATTCTTGATGACATACCAGAGGTCGACATCAATGGCTTCAAGATGCATGCGCATCTTATTCTTCCAGTAGGGATATTCAGTTCCATCGAAGACGGGGCACGCAGCGGAGACTTTATTTATCCCTACAGTCGACATATCTAAAACTCCAGGTGGTTAAACCGAATCACACAGAACAAGGGAGTACCTTGCTCTAATACCAATTGAAAGTGCTAGTGATCGACTAGAGGGGGGTGAATAGGCGATTTTTATGAAAGTCTTCAAAATATGGAAGTTTCGAAGACAAACGATAGAAATAAACCTATTACCAAGCAGCGGAAGGTAGACTACGCTAAGCAAGCCATAGTCAAGTATTCAATGAAGTGAAAGCACAATGACTAATAGTAGCTAGGCAGTATAGATCAGGTAGGAAGATAGTGTGAAGCCAATCAGAACAATCAGTTACTCAGTGAAGACAAAAGATAATGCAATCATACAATGACTTCACCATGGCCAACAGTAAGTAAAGGAATGGGAAGGACGAAACCAGTGACTCGTTGAAGACAATGATTTGTTGGACCAGTTCCAGTTGCTGTGACAACTATATGTCTGGTTAGGGAGGCTGACATTCAACTCAGAAGACCGCGTCTTCACCTTATTCCCCTTGAGCTAAGGACACCCATTCCTCGCCCAATCACTCTGGTAAGTCTTCAAGGTAGACTCCCAAACCTTCACAGACTTCGTTCACCGGCGATCCACGGTGACTCTTGGATGCTCAGAACGCGACGCCTAACCGGCTGGAGGATTCACAGTCCTCAAGTGTAATAAGTCTTCAGATCACGCAGACAGGAATACTTCAGTGATGCCTAACACTCTTTGGCTCTGGGTGGTTAGGGCTTTATCCTCGCAAGGAATTCTCTCTCAAAGGCTTCGAGGTGGGTTGCTCTCAAACGACAAAAGCCGTACACTAACTCTGAGCAGCCAACCGTTTATGGTTGTAGGGGTGGGCTATTTATAGCCACTAGGAAACCCGACCTGATTTATCCGAAATGACCCTGGGTCACTAAGGAACTGACACGTGTTCCAACGGTCAGATTTCAAACACACGCAGCAACTTTACTTGGGGTACAAGCAAAGCTGACTCATCCAGCTTTGGATAAGATTTTCTCTCATTGTCTTCGCTCGAAGACATAGGATTTTGGTTGAGCATCACTTCAGTCACTCTGAATTTGTTCACTTGGACCCCACTTAACAATACGGTGGTTCCTATGACTCAACAAAGAAGAAAAGGAGACAGCGAAACAACTAGGTCTTCGCGCCCCATAGTCTTCACGCAATGTCTTCTCTTGTCATAGTCTTCAATGGGAATATCTTCACATACCACCATTGTCTTCAATGTCTTCATACATTTTTAGGGGTCATCTCCGGTAGATAAACCGAATCAATGAGGGACTACTACCTGTGTTATCCTGTAATTCTCACAAACACATTAGTCCCTCAACCAGGTTTGTCGTCAATACTCCAAAACCAACTAGGGGTGGCACTAGATGCACTTACACTTTGGGTAGCTTTTGGTTGGGCGCTTGAGGCCGTATTCTTTGGCTACTAGGACATCGGTCAATTTATTATTGAGCAGATCTTGGTCAGCTTGAAGTTGTTGCTGCTTCTTTTTCAGGCTCCTTCCAGTGGCTATTAGCTGGCGCTTGAAGCACTCTTGCTCTAGAGGTTCCTCAAGGACGATGAAATCCTCGCTGCCGAGGCTCAACTCATCCTCGGAGAGCGGAAGATAATTATCGTCCTCTGAATCTTCGTGTGTGCCATGTTTACCAGGGCTAACCTGCCCATCTTCCCATTCATCTTGTTCATTAGCTGCATCAATGGGGTCTTCGTTGTCTTCGGCACCTTTTGGAGTGTTATCTTCTCCTGTGTCGGTGTTGCTGTCTTTTCTGTGGCATGACTTATAGCGGCGCCGCTGACGCTGGCGCTTTGATTGTATTTCGGAAGGTTTATCCTCAGTTGGGTCTTCCTTGTCATCGCCGTTGTTCTCCTTTGGTGCATCCACCATGTATACATCATACGAGGAATTGGCCGTCTGGCGTCTGGTGAACGGCGGGTTCTAGGCCTCTTCTTCTCCGGCATCGTCGTCCATACCGTCGATGTCCTCGGAGTCGTAATCAAGTGTGTCAGTCAAATCCTCGACCGTGGCTATGAAGTGGGTGGCGGGTGGGAAGCAAAATTCTTCACCGTCAGCCCCTAGTTCGGACTGGATATAGTTTGGCTATGAGTCCTCCGTCAAGGCCAGGTTTTTTAATGAGTTTAGCATGCCGCCCAAAGGCGAGTGCTGGAAGATGTCTGCGGCGCTGAATTCGAAGATCGATAAACGATCAAGTTCGGCACCCGCGGGCTCAAATGGTTCGGAACGTACGGCCGAAGACGAGTCCGGAGCTCTGATGGCACAGGTATCGTGTGAGATTAAGTCTATGTGCGGCTCCAATGCTGGGGAATCCGTGGCCTCCGTGGCAGGGTTGAGCCTCCCGTCCTTGGATGGCATAGTCTGCTCCGGATATAAGGCCGGAGCGGTTACGGGAGCTGTCTCCTAGATGCAGTCCGATGACAGATTTAGGTCATGTCTCTCGGGGTGACCAGGAGTGGTAGCCGCGGTCTCGAATCCGGCGAGGATCAAGTCTCCACGGATGTCTGCAGCATAGTTCAATCTCCCAAGTATGACCTGATGGCCAGGGGCGTAGCTTTCGATCTGCTCTAGATGGCCAAACGAATTGGCCCGTAGTGCGAAGCCGCCGAACACAAAGATTTGTCCCGGGAGGAAAGTTTCTCCTTGGACAACATCATTATTGACGGTTGAAGGGGCCATCAAACCTTTTGGCGACAGCACAGTGGAACTCTCAATGAAAGAACCAATGTCGGTGTCAAAACTGGTGGATCTCGGGTAGGGGGTCCCAAACTGTGCGTCTAAGGTCGATGGTAATAGGAGACAGGGGACATAATGTTTTACCCAGGTTCGGGCCCTCTCTATGGAGGTAATACCCTACGTCCTGCTTGATTGATCTTGATGAATATGAGTATTACAAGAGTTGATCTACCACTAGATCGTAATGGCTAAACCCTAGAGGCCTAGCTTGTATGGTTATGATAATGTATATCTCTCCCTCCGGACTAAGTCCTCCGGTTTATATAGACACCGAGAGGATCTAGGGTTACACAAGGTCGGTTAAAAAGAAAGGAATCTACATATTTGGTCACCAAGCTTGCCTTCCACGCCAAGGAGAGTCCCATCCAGACACGGGTGCAGTCTTCGGTCTTCGTATCTTCACAGCCCATCAGTCTGGCCCATGGCTAACAGGCCGGACGCCTGAGGACCCCTTAGTCTAGGACTCCCTCAACTAGGTATTTAAACCGGAGGGCACACAGTCCGGACACAAATTCCTCACCGTATTCTCCTTGAGCTAAGGTCACACAGACCTCGCCCAATCACTCGTGGTAAGTGTTCAAGTGACTTCCAAACCTTCACAGACTCGGTCACTCGGCGATCCACAATTCCTCTTGGATGCTATAGACCATGACGCCTAACCGTCTAGAGGATGCATAGTCCTCAAAGGTAACAAGCATCGGTTCCACACAGGAACAATCTCTTCAGTGATGCTCAATCACTTTGGGTTTTAGGTGTTTGGGTTTGGATTTTCCTCACTGATGATTTTCGCTCAAAGTCCTCGGAGGATGGGATGCTCTCAATGACAAGAGTCAGTTTCTCGCGGAGTAGCCAACCAACTAGTGGTTGTAGGGGGCGGCTATTTATAGCCTAGGGAGTAGCCCGACATGATAAGACATAAATGCCCTTCAATGATATGACCGTTAGGTGGGTAGATATTTTGGGACAGTTGTCGCATAGCACAACAACGGTCGGAAATTTGAGTATCAAATTCCTCAGGGCTATCATGTTCCTCACTTGTAGGCAATCCGCACTGGCGAATTCCTAACTCCTCAGTCAGAACAAATTCCTCACAAAACAGAAGATCTTCATCTCTGTCACTGAAGAAATTAACTAAACTGTATGAGATTTCCAATGGCTTCACTCGAAAGGATTGGTATGTGTAGGATTTTGAGATGAGCATCACTTGGAAACTTTTCCTTAGTTTTACCTCGACCCCCTTTAACAGTACGATGTTTCCTATGACTCAAGAAAGAGAAAAATGAAACTATGAAAACAAAAGTCTTCACGCTTCATATTCCTCGCATGAATATCAAGTCTTTAGGATCACACCGAATTCTTCATTTTCAAAGTCTTCAGAAAGCCAAAGTCTCCAGTTGAAGACATTCATTTTTTGGGGTCGACTTTCTCTGTAAATATCAAACTCCTCATAGACTTATAGACCTGTGTAGACTCACAAACACATTAGTCCCTTGACCTATAAGTCTTCAATACACCAAAATCACTAAGGGGCACTAGATGCACTTACAATCTCCCCCTTTTTGGTGATTGATGACAAATAGATTAAGTTTTCAACAGGATAAACATATGAAGTGTAAATACTGATGTTGAGGAATTTGATTGCAAGATATAGAAGAACTCCCCCTGAAGATGTGCATATTTGAGGAATTTGCTTTGGATTGCAAATGCACATTGTAGAGTAATATCATGGAGATATCCCCCTATATCTTGTAATTCATACACGCATTTAACATATGATATGAAGAATTTGTAATGCATGATGAAATATGGTGTGTGACGAAATTCAGCATGCGTGCATTAAGGTACTTCAGGAAATAAGAATGCAGAAAGCAGTTCAAAAGTGTCAGACCACCATCGTTCTTAATTTTTCAATTCATCAGAGCAAACACCTCAGAAGAGCAAGAGTTGTAACTTAACAAAAAAACCATATATAAGACCCGCTTGAAGACTAACTCAAATTTCTCCCCCTCTGTCATCGAATGAGCAAAAGGGACAAAAAATGAGGACTAACGCCCTTTAAGAATATCATCATGATGTCTATGGAGGAGCGCCAACATTGTTGGGGTTGTCCATTGAAGTAGGGCCTACCGCAGTGTCGTTCAGATCTTCTGCTTCATCCATCTCACGTGATGAGGAATATGAACTTGTAACCAGCTGAGGAATTTTGACCTTCTTGAATTTCTTCGAAGGAGGCTGAGACCAGTCAAAGTCTTTTTGAAATCCCATCTGCTTGAGGTCTTCATCATCGTAAAGGTGAGACAATATGGCCCAAGTGCGATCGAAGATTTCATGTGCATAGTAGTGATTCTTCTTCAAAGTGTTTTGCCTGACAAACATATTCTGGAGAATTGAGCCAAATTGACACTTGACCCACTTCTAATTGCGATCGACCTTCTGATGAAGACTTAGAAGAAGCTCACAATCAGTCTTCACTCGTGGAGTAGTGGCTTGATGAGTTGGCTTTGAAGCTTTTGCAGCAAAGTCTTGAGTTGCAGAGTCATCATTGGTGGAGTAAGGTGCAGCTTCGCGGAAGTGGCCATCCAATGGACGAGTGCCTTCATCAATAACAACAGCTTTGCCTTTTTCATCAACTAAAGAAATGGTCCGCTTGAGGACTTCAATAGGAGGCAAATAGCTGAGGTGATTCTACCAATCTGCCTTGTAGTGAACTGAAGACCTGGTTTTGATGAATTTCATAATCCAAGGAGCATAAGGATTCAACTCAAACGGTGACAGTGCAACATTCGCCAAAGTCATCATGAAGAAATCGTGATAATTAATGGGAATCCCATGGATGATGTTGAACAACAGATTCCTGATGATGCCAACAACTTCCTCTTCTTCAAAGTTGTGGCCTTCGATCGAACTGAGGGTTTTGGTCAAAATGTGATAGATGGTCCTAGGCACATAAAGCAAATCCTTCACTAGGAAGGTGGTCCTTGGAGCTTGGCCAGCCTTCAAAGGCTTCATCAGTACTTGCATCAGATGATTTTGAAGCTCGGATTCCTCATACATGAGCCTTACATCTTCAACAGGTGGACTGACTGGTATGGCATGAATTAATTCAGAGGTCGGGGCTTTGTAGTGTGTGTTCTCAGTCATTCAGTCAAGCACCCATGAATTCACATCAGCCACATTTCCAGTGAGGTGCAGAGTGGCATAGAATTGAAGAATTAGCTTTTCGTTCCAATCGCAGATGTCAGTGCAGAAATTCAAGAGCCCAGCTTCGTGAAGAACATTTAAGACCGGCTGGAAGCAAGGAATGGACTCCATGTCAACATGAGGAATTTTATGGTGCTCAAATACTTTATATTTGTCAAACATGAGTGATGAATAGAAGTTCATTTGGCTTGTAGTCCAGAACCGCTTGTGTCTTAGTCTTGCTGAGTCATATGGATTGAAGTCAGTGAAGAAATGATGCTCAACAAAGAAATCATCAGCCTTGAATTTCAGCCTTTTTGCATGTGGGTTTTGCTGCTTGGGCTGAAGATTAGCAGTTGATGGCCTCACAGGCTCTTGGGTCAGAATCTCTGGAGCTGCTGACTGAGGAATTGAGGGTTCAGGTTCTTCAGCAACAATTTGAGTCTCCATTTCTTTAGCGGTAGTAGCTGGAATTTCCTTAGGAATGGAAAGGAGAGATATTTGATGTCCTCCAAATCCCAATTGAATTTCTTCAGTTTGCACGGGGACTGGGGAATTTGATGCAGAGGAGTGGTCAATGGTGAATTGGGATGAAGTCTTTCCCAATAGTCATCATACACAACAGGTGTTGTAGAACCAATGTACACATCTTCTTCCATTTCCTCAACGCCCGCCTCTTCATCTATAAACTGAGGCATAGGCGATGATACCAGTGGTGTGGAGATGACATCTTCCACTTCAATTTCTTCATCCAACTGCTTTGAACAAGCAGCAGAAGGATTTTCCTCATCTATGTCATCTGGAATGAAATAGTCTTCACCAAATGGGACAATTTCCTTTGATGGCACTATCAAAATTGGAACAACATAAATTGGGTTGTTGAAAGAGCTCGTTAAAGTCCTCACTTTCTTGGGAGCTGAGGACTCTACAGAGGTTGATGCTTTCCTCTTCTTTACAGCTGCCTTCTCTGCAGCCTTGGTTTTCTTCACTTCTGATGCAGAAGGAAGATTGATGTATTTCATCTTTGGAGACTTTGCAGGAGAGGCAGATGGAGTTGGTTCAATTTCTTCAGGCATGACTGATGCAGCCGCCCTGGCATTCTCAATTTCTTTAGGCACATCAAATGCTTCAGCTGGCCTGGGTTGTTCTTCAAGCGCAACATTGGTGGTTGCCTTGGCATGTTCTTCATGAGCTGGAATTTCTTCATCAGCTCTGGTACTCTCAGTATCTTTAGCAGCCTGATTTTCATCAATTGCGCTCGCAATTTCTTCAATTTGCTGAGCAGATACTTCAGCCTGGGAAATTTCTTGTTGCGATTGAGTTGCAACATTAGTTTTGAGGTTATTTGCAAGCTTGACAAATCGGACTTTGGAACCTAGCCAATTTGCATGATAAGTGTCAAATTCATCACTGAGATCTTTAATCTCCTTTGGCATATTCACAAGTTCTTCAGGAGACATGTTCACAACATTGTTCTTCAGAAAACGCTCCTTCTTGTACTGAGCCTTCTTGGCCTGCCTGGCCTTCTGAAATTTCCATTTCTCTTAATCGATGAAGGCATTCAACATGTGACATTGGCCAGGTGTGAGGTTCAAGTTAGGAAGTGGAGTGTTGGGAACTTTGTGCCATAAATCAATGAAATATAGGATCTTCCTTGGATCTAGCATGAGAGGCACAGAACTGCCTTTGGCTCTAGCGGCCTTTCTTGCATGTCCTTGATGATTTCAACGATTTCTTCATCATCAACTTCATTGTCATCAGACGGAACTTGGAAAGCAACTTGTTTCTTATGAGGAGTTGGCCTCGATCCACGACCAGCAGTGGTTTTGACCTTCAGCAAGGTTGGACCTGATGAGGACATAGGTGGAGCTGAGGAACTTGCAGATGCTCCTGAAGCAATGGAAAATCCTTCGGTCCGTTGGCACGTGGCAAGATGACAGGTGTTGATGACTTTGCAACAACAGTTGAGGATTTTGAGGCAACAGAGGGAATTGGCACTACCCTTAAAGAAGTTGCCTGAGGAATTTGCCTTGAGGGCTTTGACGTTGAAGTATTTGGCCATGAGGGCATTGCTATTGAGGAACTCGGCTTCACAGATGATTTCTTCGGCATAGCCTTCTTAGGCTCACTGGCAGAGGCCTCAGCAGTAGCAACAGCAGTATCTTCATTGAATTTCTTCATTGCTTCTTTTGCCACTTCAGCCAATTTGGCTTGATGCTTGGCCCATTCTTTGGGAAATTCCTCACCGCGCCTAATGCTTGAGGGACCAGCCTTTTGGCTAGGAGCCAATGGAGGTCTTGGACATGGAGGGTGTACAGCAAATTTCTTCATGTACTTGGGAGTGACATGGCGATATTCCCTCCATTCCTTGGACCATCTTCTCTCAATCCTCTATATACGCACTTTGTGCTGATTCTTGTTCTCTTTACCATGAGTTGCTTCATTAGGAGTACAGTACCCAGCATATATATCCTTAGGGATCTCAAAAGCAGTGTTGGACTCTGGTCTCTTTCCTCCCTTCTGAGGTCTTTTACCATCAGCCATTTTCTTCACTTGAGGAGTTTGAACAATGGATGTTTTTGAGGAAGTGTGCAACTTATCTTCGAGGAACGCTCCAAATGAGTTAAGTTGATGAGAACCTAGTGATTCAGCAGCAGACATTTTGTTACTGTGAACAGAGTATAGGTGCGAAGAATTTGGAGAGGTCATATGCGTTCTCGGATTTTTTTTTCAAAAGTATCAAGTTTGAGGAATTTGAAAATGGGTGTCTTGAGGAATTTCACTAAGAATTCTTGACTTAGGTTCCAGAGTTATATAGATTTGAAAATCCACACAGTTGAGGAATCTTGAAGAAAAACACAACTTAGAGAAACAAATCAAGGTACTCATGCGGCTGGGTGTTTAAGGAATGGGAAGTTGAAGAATAAACACCTTTTGAAGATTTTGTGGAAATCATAATAATCAAAGTAGGGCAGTAAAATCAGATTTTAATTACCCTGGACGAAGAACATGACGCACTAGGAGTGGAGTTGGAGAAGTTCATCAGTTCAGATCTCCCACGCCCTAACTCAGCGGCGAGAGACAGCTACGGCAGCGGAGGAGTGAAGATTTCCGCGGCCAGCGCGAGTACGACGACGACGAGGTCGAGGCAGCGAAGCTCTTCCTCACCGGTGACGATGGAGTGTAGCTGTGGTGCTAGGTCTGAGAGCTCAAGTGAGGAGAGTAGCAGTCAAGCGGAGTAAATGAGGTATGAGTAAGGGGAGGGGTATTTATAGCCACGGTGAAAAACTGCTCGTCCAAAGAATTTGGATGAACATGCCCCTGACCCTTACTCTTCTAATGACATGTGTCACCCACGTAGAGAGAGGTCGATTTCATTGGGGGTCATGGGTGAGTTGTTTAATCCATCGTGGGATGCGGTACGGTTTGCGCGGCAACAGCCAAAAATTTGAAAGGAATATTTAAAGTTTCGTTCGCAAATTCTTCAGTTGTCAAGGACACAGTGAAGATTTTGAACATGTTTCAAATAGAACGCACATGAAGTATTTGTGAACAGATTGGGTTGAGTTTATCATATAGGAGGAACGGGTCCGATCACATTCACTTAGAAGAAAATCAACTTCAAGAATTGCAAAAAGTGAATGTTGTTGAGGACATGAAAAATCAAAAATATATATATATAGGCGATGAAGAACGCTAGAAAAGTTGAAGAAATTGAAAAGTTGAAGAATTTGCAAAATGAAGAAAACTCAAATTGAAGATTTTCAACTTTTATTGGTGGCGTGACCCACCGTATAAGAATGCTGATTTCAGATGCCGCGTACAATTGTCATAGGGCTCTGAGAATCAAATTCTTTATTAATTTCTTCACACTTAGAGGGTTAGTCTTCATTGACTGAAGAAAAATGTTACTTCATGTGTTTCACATCTAAGTCATCAATTTTGCATAAGTGATAGGATGTGTGTCCTTTCAGAGAACATTCGAAGATTCTAAGATATTTAGCTCACACCACAACTTGCTAAATCGCTTCTCATCTGAGGGCTTTGTGAAGATATCCGCTAGCTGCTCTTCAGTCTTCACGTGGTCGATGGAGATGTCGCCCTTAACACATGATCACAAAGAAAATGGTGACAAATCTGGATGTGCTTAGTCTTCGAGTGCTGGACTGGGTTATGAGAAATCTTGATGGCACTCTTGTTGTCGCGGTAGAGTGGCACATTCTTCATATTGATGCCATAGTCCTTGAGGGTTTGCTTGATCCATAGCAATTGATCACAACAAGAACCAGCAGCATTGTACTCAGCTTCATCAGTAGAGAGTGATACGCAGTTCTGCTTCTTCGCGGACCAACATACTAAGGATCGTCTGAGGAAATGGCATGTGCCTGATGTTGACTTGCGATCCACTCAATCACCAGCATAGTTAGAGTCAGAATATCCAATGAGATCAAAAGACGAGCCCTTGGGATACCATAATCCAAGTGTTGGAGTGTGAGCTAGATATCGAGGAATATGTTTCACAACCTTATGGTGTGATTCCTTTGGTGTAGCTTGAAAAGAGGCACACATGCAAAGACTAAGCATAATATCTGGCCTAGATGGATATACATACAATAAATAGCCAATCATGGAGCGGTATACCTTTTGATTGAAGTCTTTACCATTTTCATCAGTGCATAGATGGCCATTAGTGGGCATAGGTATTTTGACGCCTTTGCAATCTTGCATGCCGAATTTACTTAGCACATCCTTGAGGTATTTCTCATGAGATATGAAGATGCCATTGCGTTGTTGACGAATTTGAAGACCTAAGAAGAATTTCAGTTATCCCATCATAGACATTTGATATTCCTCACTTATCATATAGGCAAATTCATCACTGTAACGTTGGTTAGTACAACCAAAGATAATATCATCAACATATATTTGGCATACGAATAATTCATCATCATAAGTTTTGGTGAAGAGAGTTGGGTCAAGTGAACTGGGTTTGAAGCCTTTCTTCATGAGGAATTCCTTCAAAGTATCATACCACACCCGGGCCTGCTTGAGGCCATAGAGGGCCTTATTGAGTCTAAAGACTTTGTCAGGATGCTTAGGATCTTCAAAACATGGTGGTTCAGCAACATATACTTCTTCCTCAAGCTTACCATTTAGGAATGCACTTTTCACATCCATTTGATATAAGATGACATTATGATGGTTATCAAAAGAAAGCTATATGCGAATAGCCTCAAGTCTAGCAACGGGTGCAAAAGTTTCATTGAAATCAATTCCTTCAACATGTGTGCCTTGAGCTACAAGACAAGCTAGCCTTGCTCCTCACTACTAGGCCATTTTCGTCTTGTTTGTTGCGGTAGATCCATTTGGTACCGATGATATTGTGCTTGCGTGGGTCTGGTCGCTTGACAAGCTCCCAGACATTGTTGAGCTCGAATTGATGCAATTCCTCTTGTATAGCTTGAATCCACTCAGGCTCCAAATATGCCTCATCAACTTTGGTGGGCTCTGTGATAGAGACAAAAGCGAAGTGCCCACAAAATTTAGACAAATGTGAAGCTTTTGAGCGTGTGAGAGGACATGGTGCATTGATATCGTCGATGAATCTCTCAATCTGTACTTCATTTGCGACGCGAGGATGATCAGGTTGACGACTTTGATTGGGCTCAGCATTTTCTTCAGAGCCATTTTCCTCAGATGCACCAGCATGATTTTCTTCATGTTCTGGGATGACTTCTTCACCAGATTCTTCAGTGGGTATGACATCCTCAGTAGCCTTGAACTTGATGGATTCCTCAGGTGACATTTCATCTAGCACAGGATGTAGGTTCTCTCTTTGCGAGCCGTTAGTTTCATCGAACCGCACATCTACAGTTTCAACAACCTTGTGGTGATAGGTGTTGAAGACTCTGTACGTGTGCGAGTCCTTTTCGTAACCAAGCATAAAACCTTCATGTGCTTTCCATGAAAATTTGGAATTGTGATGACGATCTCTAATCCAACATTTAGCACCAAAGACTTTGAAATAAGTCACATTGGGTTTCTTTTCAGTGAGGAGTTCATATGAGGTCTTCTTGAAGAATTTGTGAAGATGTACCCTGTTGATGATGGGGCACGCAGTATCAATAGCCTCGGGCCAGAAGTGACGAGGCGTCTTGTATTCATCAAGCATGGTGCGAGCCATCTCAACAAGAGTCATGTTCTTGCGCTCCACGACACCATTCTGTTGAGGAGTGTATGGGGCAGATAAATCGTGAGTAATACCAAGTTCATCAAGATAGTCATCAAGACTAGTATTCTTGAACTCGGTCCCATTGTCACTCCTGATGTGCTTGATCTTCACACCAAAATTCGACGAGGCCCTTGAGGAAAATTGTTTGAAGACTTCATGCACTTCAGTTTTCTAAGTGATGATATGCACCCAGGTGTAACAAGAAAAGTCATCAACAATAACAAATCCATATATAGATGCAGCATTTTTTAGTGTGGCATAATGAGTAGGGCCAAAGTGATCCATGTAAAGCAATTCAAAAGGACGAGTGGTAGTCATGATAGTCTTTGAGGGGTGCTTGGACTTCGTCATCTTTCCAGCCTCACAAGCCTCGCAAAGATGGTCTTTGAGGAATTTGAAACCCTCAATGCCAATGATGTGCTTCTTCTTCATGAGTGTATGTAAGTTCCTCATGCCAGCATGACCTACTCGTCGATGCCATAACCCGCCTTCTGAAGCTTTTGCAAGTGGACATGTGACATGATGTGGTCCTGCAGAGAAATCAACAATATACAAGTCTCCTCTCCTAAAGCCTTCGAAGACTTTGGAATTGTCAGATTCCATGAGCACAATGCAATGATATTTTCCAAAGACGACAACCATATCAAGATCACAAAGCATTGAGAGAGACATCAAGTTGAATCCTAGGGACTCGACAAGCATGACTTTGTCCATGTGTCGATCCTTTGAGATCGCAACCCTACCTAGACCCAATACCTTGCTTTTGCCTTTGCCAGCGTAGGTGATATGCTTCAGATGCGATGGAGATAAAGTAGTGTCCATCAATAAGTTCTTGTCACCAGTCATGTGATTTGTACATCCACTGTCGAGGACCCACTCAGTAGCTTTGGGTTGATCATCCTGAAGATGAATTAGTGTATCTTACGGACTCATATACTTCATCAGTGAAGAATATGACATCAAATTCATCATATAGAATTTCATCAAGCAGTACAACAGATATAGAAGTAAAAGGATGTGAGAAATGAGTAATCAATTGTTCATGATTAGCTTGCGTCCTTTCAAGCATATTCAGGTCTCCAGGAAATTCTTCGGATGTTTAAGTTCGTCTGGAGACCTGACCCTGCATAAGAGATTAGTTCTTTTTCTTCACCACCCACATCTAGAGGGGTGGCAAAGAGTTCATCATTCTTCGAGCTCCATAAGAAAATGGTGGCATTGAAGCCAGTGCACTTCGTTTTATAGAAGACGGGTTAGAATATGCATATGAATAAGCAGAGAAATTCTTCAAGGACTTATGAACATAATGATTTGAAGAATAATGCACATATTCATAGTTCTTAGATTTTCCCTGTGAAACAGAAGCGTTAGCACGATGATGTTCATACGAGGATTTGGATCCATGTGAGGAATTTGATCCATATGAGGACTTTGGTCCGTATGAGGACTTGGATCCATTTGAAGACTTTGGTCCATATGAAGAATTTGATCTGGGGTTCCTATTCTTCACAGGCGGTGTCATGAGGACGTTCACCTGAAGACTTTCAAGGCACCTTTTGGGAACCCATATTTACTTCATAGGAGGACCATTCTTGCAGTTAGTTCCAACATATCTAGCAAATACGTCAACATTCTAATTTTTGAACAGTTTATAGTTGGATTCAAATGACTCATCAGATGAATATGAGGATTCACATGTAAAGCCAGATAAAGTGGATGGATCTACGAGAGGTCCTTTCGCAGCAACCCATGAGGTTTCGGGATACTGCTCAGGTTTCCAATAGGTCTCATCAGCATTGAGTTTCCTCTCAAAGGCAATACCCTCTTTCCTAGGGTTCCTGTTGAGGATCTACTTTTTAAGCACATCACAAAGAGCCCGATGCCCTTCGAGGCTTTTGTACATGCCTATCACATACAATTCCTTCAACCCTGCATTAACTTCAGTGATACTTGTGGTATCCTTAGATGCGGAATTTTTGACCACAGAGATAGTTGAAGAATTTGCAGCAATAGAAGCATTTGAAATTTTAGGTGAAGAATTAGAAAATTCATGTTCAATGCATTTCAAACATGGTGGAATGAATTGTTCCTGAGCGGAACTGATCTGTTGAGAAAGCAATGAATCATTTTCCTTCTGAAGATCTTCATGACTCACCCTTAGCTTCTCAAGATCTTGCTTTCTTTGAAGAAATTCATAAGAAAGCTTCTCATGATTAGCTATGAGAGTTTCATGACGATCTTGAAGGTTATAAAACTTAGACCATAGTCACTAAAGATTAGCAGTTTGATCCATTTCCTCACCCAACAAGTCATCGGTTTTGTCTAGTAGATTTTGAACCATTTCAAAAGCCTTTTGTTGCTTGACGGCAATCTTAGCAAGTTTGGAATAGCTAGGTTTGAGATTTTCATCAGATTCATCCTCACTAGATTCAGAGGAGGGATATTTGAGTACATTGGCACCTTTTGCCATGAAGCAATAGAACGAGCATGAATTAAGCTTGGGGATGCTGATACCTCTCCAATGTATCTATAATTTTTGATTGTTCCATGCTGTTATATTATCATTCTTGGATGTTTTACAATCATTTTATATCATTTTTTGGTACTAACCTATTGACATAGTGCCCAGTGCCAGTTGTTGTTTTCTACATGTTTTTTACATCGCGGGAAATCAATACCAAACGGAGTCCAAATGCAGCAAAACTTTTTGTGGAATTCTTATAGACCAGAAGACACCAAATGGGCCGGAGAAGCACCTAGGGTGCCCTGAGGGGGGCAAAAGCTACCAGGGCGCGCCTGGCCCCCTAGGCACTCCCAGGTGGGTTATGCCCACCTCGGTGGCCTCCCGCGCCGCCTCTTTGCTCTATAAATACCCCAATATTCCAGAAACCCTAGGGGAGTGGACGAAAGTCAATTCCAGCTGCCGCAAGTTCCGGAACCACCAGATCCAATCTAGACACCATCACAGAGGGGTTCATCATCCTCATTGGTGCCTCTCCGATGATGCGTGAGTAGTCTTTTGTAGACCTACGGGTCCGTAGTTAGTAGCTAGATGGCTTCCTCTCTCTCTCTCTCTCTTGATTCTCGATACAATGGTTTCTTGGAGATCCATATGATGTAAATCTTTTTGCGGTGTGTTTGTTGGGATCCGATGAACTTTGAGTTTATGATCAGATCTATATTTTTATCCATGAAAGTTATTTGAGTCTTCTTTAATCACTTATATGCATGATTTCTTATAGCCTCGTATTTCTTCTCCAATATGTGGGTTTTGTTTGGCCAACTTGATCTATTTATCTTGCAACGGGAAGAGGTGCTTTGCAATGGGTTTGATCTTACGGTGCTTGATCCCAATGACAAAAGGGGAATCGACACGTATGTATCGTTGCTATTAACGGTAACAAGATGGGGTCTATTTCTACGTAAATAGATCTTGTCTACATCATGTCATCGTTCTTATTGCATTACTCCATTTCTCCATGAACTTAATACACTAGATGCATGCTGGATATAGGTCGATGTGTGGAGTAATAGTAGTAGATGCAGGCAGGAGTCGGTCTACTAATCTTGTACATGATGCCTATATAATGATCATTGTCTGGGTATCATCATGATTATTTGAAGTTCTATCAATTGCCCAACAGTAATTTGTTTACCCACCATTTGCTATTTTTCTCGAGAGAAGCCGCTAGTGAAATCTACGGCACCGGGTCTCTTCTTTATTATATTTTCCTTCTCGATCTATTTTTATTTGCTTTTATTTTCAGATCTATTAAACCAAAAATACAAAAAACCTTGCTGCAATTTTTATCTATTTATTTTATCTCGCGTTCCCATGAGATCTATTTATCCAATCTACTATAATTTTATCTATCTTTTTATCCGTGAGGGATTGACAACCCCTCTCTTACGTCGGGTTGCGAGTATTTGTTATTTGTGTGTAGGAGCTATTTACGTGGTGTTGCGTGGTTCTCCTACTGGTTCGATAACCTTGGTCTCATCACTAAGGGAAATACCTACTGTTGTTGTGCTGCATCATCCCTTCCTCTTTGGGAAATACCGGCGTAGTTCAAGCAAACATTAGAGTGTTGAATGACGAACCAAGTGATCTAAGCAATTTCTTCACCACCTCATGGTCGGTGATGTCAGCGGCACCAAGTGCTTGAAGCTCATTTGATATGTTAGTGAGGCGATCGAAGGTTTGCTGAACATTTTCGTTGTCGAGTCTTTTGAAGCGGTTGAAGAGATTTCGAAGAACGAGAACTCGAGAGTCACGTTGAGTTGAGACTCCTTCGTTGACCTTGGACAGCCTATCCCAGATAAGCTTTGCCATCTCCAAAGCACTCACTCTATTGTACTTTCCTTTGCTCAGATGGCCACATATGATATTCTTCGCTTGGGAGTCGAGTTGCTTGAATATCTTCACATCAGCAGTGTTCATGGAAGGAGTGATGGAGGGAACACCATTTTCCACAACTACCAAATATCGTTGTCAATTGCCTCAAGATGCATGCGCATCTTATTCTTCTAGTAGGGGTAGTCCATCTCATCGAAGGTAGGACACCCAACCGAGACCTTGATCATGCCTGTAGTCGACATAACAAAAACTCTAGGTGGCTAAACAAAAATCACACAGAGCAAGGGAGTACCTTGCTCTGATACCAATTGAAAGCGCGTTATATCGACTAGAGGGGGTGATTAGGCGATTTTTAAAAATTAGTCACTGAGGAAATACAACTTGAGGAATTTGCTAAGTGACGAACTACTAGCAGCGGAATAAGTACTCAGGTGTAAGCATAACATGCCAGTAACACAGTCATCATGATGATATGAAACAAGCACAGAGCACAGGTAGCGTGTAAATAGGATAAGCAGGCTGAAGATAAGATGACTGAAGAAATAGGATTGAGGAAATTGAGAAAGTCTTCAGTCAAAGTCTTCAAAGAATAACGATCAAGTTCATCAACACATAAATGAGGAAATGAAAGGGCTGAGGAAATAGAACCAGTAGCTCGGTGAAGACAGTGATTTGGTAGACCAGTTCCAACTGATGTGACAGTTGTACGTCTGGTTGGAGCAGCTAGGTATTTAAACCTGAGGACACATAGTCCCAGACACACGGTCCTCACCGTATTCTGCTTGAGCTAATGTCACACAGACCTCGCCCAATCACTCGTGGTAAGTGTTCAGGTGACTTCCCAACCTTCACACACTCAGTCAATCGGCGATCCACAATTCCTCTTGGACGCTCTAGACCATGACGCCTAACCGTCTAGAGGATGCACAGTGCTCAAAGGTAACAAGCGTCGGTTCCACACTGGAAACAATCTCTTCAGTGATGCTCAATCACTTTGGGTTTTAGGTGTTTGGGTTTGGGTTTTCCTCACTGATGATTTTCGCTCAAAGTCCTCGGAGGTAGGGATGCTCTCAGTAAAAAGTGTCAGTTTATCTCGAAGCAGCCAACCATCTAGTGGTTGTAGGGGGTCTATTTATAGCTAGGGAGCAGCCTGACATGATAAGACATAAATGCCTTTCAATGATATGACCATTTGGTGGATAAGATATTTTGGGATAGCTGGCGCATAGCACAGCAACAGACTGAAATTTGAGCTCTCAAATTCCTCAGGGCTATCATGTTCCTCACTTGTAGGCATTCCGCTCTAGCGAATTCCTAACTCCTTAGTCAGAACAAATTCCTCAGAGAACAAAAGATCTTCGTCTCTATCACTGAAGAAATTGACTGAACTGTATGAGATTTCCAATGGCTTCACTCGAAAGGATTGGGTAGGTGTAGGATTTGAGATGAGCATCACTTGGAAAGTGTTTCCTTAGTTTTACCTCGACCCTCTTTAACAGTACGGTGTTTCCTATGACTCAAGAAAGAGAAAATGAAACTACCAAAACAAAAGTCTTCACGCTTCAAAATCCTCGCATCAATATCGAAGTCTCCAAGGTCACACCAATTTCCTCACTTTCAAAGTCTTCAAGAAAACCAAAGTCTTCAAATGAGGATATTCATTTTTATGGGTCGACTTTCTTCATAAATATCAAACTCCTCATAGACTTATAGAACCTGTGTACACTCACAAACACATTAGTCCCTTAACATATAAGTATTCAGTACACGAAAATCACTAAGGGGCACTAGCTGCACTTACATATAGGCTATGTGATGATATTGGATCTTGGAACTACAACAGACTGAAATTGGAATTTCATCAGAAGTTTTATCCTGTGCATTTGGTTCATCGTGATCAGAATTATATTTATAATTTTTGGCCTCGTGAAGGAGAAAGTATCGCTCAGGATTGGGGGAGGCTTAATCCAATGTTATATTCATGCCCCAATCATGAGCTCTTAAGAGAAATTATTATTCAGAATTTTTATGCTTGGCTTTCTCATAATGATCAATCCATGCTCGATACTTCTTATACTGGTTCTTTTATGAAGAAGACTATTGAATTCAAATGGGATTTATTGGAAAGAATGAAACGCAACTCCGAAGATTAGGAACTCGACGAAGGTAATGAGTTAAGTGTAAACCTTCAGTTTGATTGTGTTAAACCTTTCATGGATACCGATGTTTTTCGTGAATTTAGCACTAAATATGGACTTGATTCTGAGATAATAGCTTCTTTCTGTGAATATTTTGCTACTCATGTTGATCTCCCTAAGGAGAAGTGGTTTAAATATCATCCACCCATTGAAGTGAAAGTAGTAGAACCTATTAAAGTTGAAGAAGAAACTATTATTTATAATGTTGATCATGTTATTCCTACTACTTACTTTGACAAACCACCTTTCCCTGTTAGGATAAAGGATCGTGCTAAAGCTTTAGCTGTGGTTTGTAAGAGTTATACTAGAACACCTACACCCCATGAATATATTAAAGTTGAACCTAGTATTGCTATGGTTAAAGATCTCTTGGTTGATAATATTGATGGGCATGTTATTTATTTCTATGATGAAGCTGCTAGAATTGCTAGACCTGATACTAAAGATGAACATAGACCTATTGTTGGCATGCATGTTGTTTCTGTTAAAATAGGAGATCATTGTTATCATGGCTTATGTGATGTGGGTGCTAGTGTGAGTGCAATTCCCTTTACATTATATCAAGAAATTATGAATGATATTGCACCAGCTGAGATAGAAGATATTGATGTTACTATTAAGCTTACTAATAGAGATACTATATCACCAATTGGGATTGTTAGGGATGTTGAAGTCTTGTGTGGGAAAATAAAATAGCCTACTGATTTTCTTGTTCTTGGTTCCCCACAAGATGATTTTTGTCCCATTATATTTGGTAGACCTTTCTTGAACAATGTTAATGCTAAGATAGATTGCGAGAAAGAAATTGTTACTGTGAGTTTTGGGGATATATGTCTCATGATTTTAATTTCTCTAAATTTTGTAGACACCCCCATCATAAATAATTGCCTAGTAAGGATTAAATTATTGGTCTTGCTTCTATTGTCGTGCCTCCTACCGGTCCTTTAGAACAATATTTGCTAGACCATGAAAATGATATGTTTATGAATGAAAGGAGGGAACTAGATGAAATATTCTTTGACCAAATGCCTGTTTTGAAATACAACTTGCCTGTTGAGATTCTTGGGGATCCTCCTCCACCCAAGGGTCGCCCGTGTTTGAGCTTAAACAATTACTTGATACTTTTAAATATGCTTATCTTGATGAAAATAAGATATATCCAGTTATTATTAGTGCTAACCTTTCAGAGCATGAAGAAAAGAAATTATTGAAAACTCTGAAGAAGCACCGTGCCGCTATTGGATATACTGTTGATGATCTTAAGGGCATTAGTCCCACTCTATGTCAGCACAAAATTAATATGGAGCCTGATGCTAAACCAGTTGTTGATCACCAATGACGGTTAAATCCTACGATGAAAGAAGTGGTAAGAAATGAAATACTAAATCTTCTGGAGGCAGGTATAATTTATCCTATTACTGATAGTAGATGCGTAAGTCATGTTCATTGTGTCCCCAAGAAGGGAGGTATTACTGTTGTTCCTAATGATAAGAATGAATTGATTCCACAAAGAATTATTACATGTTATAGGACGGTAATTGATTTTCGCAAATTAAACAAAGCTACTAGAAAAGATCATGATCCTCTACCTTTTATTGATCAAATGCTAGAAAGACTATCCAAACATACATATTTTTCCTTTCTAGATGGTTATTCTGGTTTTTCCCAAATACCTTTGTAGAAGAGGATCAAGAAAAAACTACTTTTACATGCCCTTTTGGTACTTTTACTTATAGACGTATACCTTTTGGTTTATGCAATGCACCTGCTACCTTTCAATGATGTATGACTGCTATATTCTCTGACTTTTGTGAAAAGATTTTTGAGGTTTTCATGGATGATTTCTCCCTTTATGGAAATTCTTTTGATGATTACTTAAGCAACATTTATCGAGTTTTGCAGAGATGTGAAGAAACTAATCTTGTCTTTAATTGGGAGAAGTGCCACTTTATGGTTAATGAAGGTATTGTCTTGGGTCATAAAATTTTTGAAAGAGGTATTGAAGTTGATAAAGCTAAAGTAGATGCTATTGAAAAGATGCCTTGTCCTAAAGAAATCAAAGGTATAAGAAGTTTCCTTGGTCATGCTGGTTTCCATAGGAGGTTTATTAAAGACTTCTCTTAAATTTCTAGGCCTCTCAATAATTTCTTGCAAAAAGATGTCCCTTTTGTTTTTGATGATGATTGTGTAGAAGCATTTGAAATACTTAAGAAAGCCTTGATTTCTGCGCCTATTGTTCAACCACCTGATTGGAACCTTCCCTTTGGAATTACGAGTGATGCTCGTGATTATGCTGTTGGTGTTGTTCTAGGACAAAGAGTTGATAATAAATTGAATGTTATCCATTATGCTAGTAAAACTCTAGACAGTGCCCAGAGAAACTATGCTACTACTGAAAATGAATTTTTAGCAGTTGTCTTTTCTTGTGATAAGTTTAGATCTTATATTGTTGATTCCAATGTAACTGTTCACACCGACCATGCTGCTATTAAATATCTTATGGAAAAGGAAGATGCTAAACCTAGACTTATTAGATAGGTTATCTTGTTACAAGAATTTGATTTGCATATTATTGATAGAAATGATGCTGAGAACCCCGTAGCAGATACCTTGTCTAGGTTAGAGAATGTTCTTGATGACCCACTACCTATTGATGATAGCTTTCCTGATGAACAATTAGTTTTCATAAATGCTTCTCGTAGTGCTCCGTGGTATGCTGATTATGCCAATTACATTGTTGCTTATACCACCTAGTTTCACTTATCAGCAAAAGAAAAAGGTTTTCTATGATTTAAGACATTACTTTTGGGATGACCCACACCTTTATAAAGAATGAGTAGATGGTGTTATTAGACGTTGTGCACCTGAGCATGAACAGGAACAGATCTTACGCAAGTGTCACTTCGAGGCCTACGGAGGACACCATGTTGGAGATAGAACTGCACACAAGGTATTACAATCTAGTTTTTATTGGCCTACTCTCTTCAAAGATGCTCGTAAGTATGTCTTGTCTTGTGATGAATGTCAAAGAATTGGCAATATTATTAGACGTCAGGAAATGCCTATGAATTATTCACTTGTTATCGAACCATTTGATGTTTGGGGCTTTGATTATATGGGACCTTTTCCTTCCTCTAACGGGTATACACATATTTTAGTTGTTGTTGATTATGTTACTAAGTGGGTAGAAGCTATTTCAACTAGTAGTATTGATCATAACACTTCTATTAAAATGCTTAAAGAAGTTATTTTTCTGAGGTTTGGAGTCCCTAGATATTTGATGATTGATGGTGGTTCACACTTTATTCATGGTGATTTCCGTAAAATGCTTGCTAAATATGATGTCAACCATAGAATTGCATCTCCTTACCATCCTCAGTCTAGTGGTCAAGTAGAATTGAGCAATAGAGAAATTAAATTGATTTTGCAAAAGATTGTTAATAGATCTAGAAAGAATTGGTCCAAGAAACTTGATGATGCATTGTGGGCTTATAGAACTGCTTATAAAAACCCTATGGGCATGTCTCCGTATAAAGTGGTTTATGGAAAAGCAGGTCACCTACCTCTCAAACCAGAACATAAAGCTTATTGTGCAATCAAAGAGCTCAACTATGATTACAAACATGCCGGTGAAAAGAGGTTATTTGCCATAAGCTCACTTGATGAATGGAGAACCCAAGCTTATGAGAATGCTAAGTTGTTTAAAGAAAAGGTTAAAAGGTGGCATGACAAAAGGATACAAAAGCGTGAATTTAATGTAGGTGATCATGTCTTACTATACAACTCTCATTTAAGATTTTTTGCAGGAAAGCTTCTCTCTAAATAGGAAGGTCCTTACATTATCGAGGAGGTTTATCATTCCAGAGCCATCAAAATCAACAACACCGAAGGCACCAAGCCGAAAGTGGTAAACGGGCAAAGAATTAAACATTATATTTCAGGTACTCCCATAAATGTTGAAACCAATATCATTAGTACCATAACACTGGAGGAGTACATAAGGGAGACTTTCTAGAACGTTTCAGACTCCGAAAAGGAATAGGTATGTGGTACGATAAGTAAACTGACTCCGAAACGTTTCCAATGGCAATTTTTCTCCGTTTTGGAATATTTAAAAAATTAGGAAAATTAAAAGTAGTCCGAAGAGTGCACAAGGAGGCGGCAAGGCAGGGGGCGCGCCCTACCCCCTGGGCACGCCCCTGTGCCTTGTGGCCACCTTGTGTGCCCTCTGGACTCCGTTTTCTTGCACAATACTTCTTTTGGTTGGTAAAAATTCATTATATAATCTCCCGAAGGTTTTGACCACCGTACCACGACGAAATCCTCTGTTCTTGTTTCGAGCTGTTTTTCTGATAGATCTAGATCACCATGACGTCTCCAAGCGCCCCCAAGGACACGTTTTTCGAGAAGGTCATCAACCCCTACCTTGCGGAGGTGCTACAACACCCTCAAACCATCGAGATGCATGAGGGGGTGCTGCACATCCGTGATGTTCAAGGGCAAAAGAAGACCGGAAGCGTGGAGACAAGGCTCGAAGCAATGGAGCAACAAGTCTTCAAGTGCGAAGGGATGGTGGAACGCAGACTCAACGCCAATCACTCCATCGGAGAGGCCATCTTCAAGCTTCACGAGAAAATCGAGCATCTCCAAGCCTAGATTTATGACCTGCAAATCTAAAACTGTGAGTATGAATACAAATTTAAGAGGATGAGTTTGGCTGCAGATTTGAGGATCCCGGAGACTCGTTCATATTTCTATGATGGTGAGCCTATGCCCTGGAAGATGGAGGACAAGCCTAGATCATCAACAACTTCATCATCATCACTCTGAAGAAAGGGATCTAAATACATGGGTATGGTCACTCCGCTTGGCAACTTCCAAGCTTGGGGGAGGTGCCCCAGTATCGTATCACCATCACACCTTTATCTTTATCGTTTTGTTAGTTTGATCATTTTGGTTATATCTTGATCTAGTAGATTAAAAGTTTTTAGTATGATCTAGCTTTGAGTTTTGTTTTGAGATCTACCTATATAATCGAGTCCATGAGTTATATAATAAAGAGTAGTTTTGAGTTGAGGGCTTTGCTGTCTTGCTATGATCTTGAGGAAACAAAATAAAAGAAAGAATAAAAACAAATAAAAATATCATATAATGATCTTATGGAGAGTGATGACTTCGCATATAAATAGTATGATGAGTAAAAGTTGTTGAGAGTTAACAAACATAGTTTTGGCCATTGTTGTAGTTAATAGGAAGTAATAAAGAGAGGTTTCACATATAAATACACTATCTTGGACATTTTTTGAGATTGTGATCACTCATTAAAATATTACATGCCAAAAGGTTGATGTTGGACAAGGAAGACAACATAATGGGTTATGTTTTCTTATATCCGAATAGAAATTATATTATCATGGATCCTCCAACATGTTGATCTTGCCTTCCCTCTTATGCTAGCCAAATCTTTTGCACCAAGTAGATATAATACTTGTGCTTCCAAACATCCCATAAACCAGTTTTGCCATGAGAGTCCACCATACCTACCTATGGATTGAGTAAGATCCTTCAAGTAAGTTGTCATTGGTGCAAGCAATAAAAAATTGCTCTCTCAATATGTATGATCTTTTAGCGTGGAGAAAATAAGCTTTATACGAACTTGTGATATGGAATAAATAAAAGCGATGGACTGCATAATAAAGTTCTTTATCAGAAGCAGCAATATAAAGTGACGTTTTTTTGCATTAAGATTTTATGCATCCAACCATAAAAGTGCATGACAACCTCTGCTTCTCTCTGCAAAGGGTCTATCTTTTACTTTTATCTTCTACCCTTATACAAGAGTCATGGTGATCTTCACCTTTATTTTTTATACTTTTCCCTTTTGGCAAGCACTTTGTGTTGGGGAAAGATCGAGATATATATCCACTCGGATGTAGGTTATCATAAAATATTATTGTTGACATTACCCTTAAGGTAAAAGGTTAGAAGGCGAAACTATAAGCCCCTATCTTTCTCTGTGTCCGATTTAGACTTTAAACTCATTAGTATCACGTGAGTATTACCAATTATGAAAGACTAAAAGATATTTGAGTATGTGAACTTGCTATAAAGCTCTTATATTGACTCTTTCCTATATTATGATAAACTAGTAGGTGTACCCGCGCATTTGCGCGGCTAGAATTTTTTCCGTATAATTCCTAGAGAATTGTCACGTACTGTTGTTTTTAGGGATGATAATGTAAAAAATATGATGTCAGACTTTTAACCACAAGAATTTAAACATTTTCTATGGAATTATGTTATAGCGACAACTTAATTTGCCATAAAAGATGTTTTTTCCATACTAAAAAATCAGACAGGAGCGAAATCCTAGATCTATTTTCTTTCTTGGAAACAAATTTCTTTTGACATTCTATAGATTATAAAATACTCCCTTCGTTTTTAAATATAAATCTTTTTAGAGATTTCAATAGAGACTATATACTTTGAAATGTATATTCTAAAATATGTTTATATACATCAGTATATGGTTCATATTGAAATGTAAAAGTACTTATATTTAAAAACGAAGGGAGTACTCATTTATAGGCACCAAATATGCTTGGTACGGTATAGGTATTCTCATCATTTCCTTCTAGTACGTGTAGTTTGCTCAACCATCCATTTTTGCCACTTGATACATGCTCCTGGTCGTGTTCAAATAAAAAAGATACATGCTGCTGGTCGCATCAGATCAAATATCTCGCAAACTGACGGTTCAATGTAACAGTATGAATGGAAAACTCTGGACTATACTGGCCACCGTTGTACCCCAAGCACCCAGGCATGGAAAAAATCCCCTTTCTCTTACTGCTCTTTGGATCGAGGTCTGGCCGAGGCAGGGATGGCGCAAAGCTTCTGGCCGCGGATCTAGCGCTGCTCGCCTTCCCATGATGCGGCATCTCATCTCTGCTGAACTAGAGAGGCAGATGTCAGGTCAGAGAGCTGGGTCGTCGCGTTTGACGACCATCTCCTCCAAAGTTTTCCTCGTCGATCTCGTATTCTCCAATCACCCAGGTCTGGCTTTAGCATGTCTGTTAATTTTCACCATTTTACTTTCATTTTTAAATTGCCAATAATATATTTTTCTGCTTCAAACGGGATGTGATTTATTTCAATTATTGGATCTGTGACACAGGATAGAGGTGAGCATGCCTGGTATGGTCAATGCGCCACATCTATGCATCGTTCCTACTTCCTCCATAGCACCCAATTCTTCACAGGTTTGTTTCCCCTTCTAATTGGATTAAAAAGTATATAATTTTCTATTTGCTGTAACAACATATTAGCAAGTTATGTAACTCATACGTTTATTGTTTATTTAAGACAAAGTAAAAATCTTGCATGTTTTAACTAAAATTTGCTTCATATGCTTTAATTAACATGCACCCAATTCTCGATTGGCTTAATGGGTTTAGGCCATACTTGTGATGCCTCTAGGTGAATCGACACATAAATACCTAATGTCGATCTTTGCTTCTAGTGGAAAATTTGGCCTGCAGAGTTATTTGTACGAATTAGCACTGTGTGAGTTATTGTTCCGTGTGCATTCATAGGATCCTTGCTTATTCTTGCAGCCTCCCTCACAAGGTTAGTAGTCATGATTCTCACACTCACTGATATCTGCATTATTTATCAACTATAACCATCAGAACAAACTATTTGTACTGACCATACATGCATACATTGAGGCCCTCGGGCTAGTTTTCTGCGAGTAATTAGATTTGTTTGTCCAGTTTTCTTTTCCGTCTTTGTTCTTTCCCTGCTGGTAGCAGCATGTACAGTTAACACCCCTCTAAATGAATTAGTAGAGCTCCTGCCGTTACCCGTCAAAAAATAGGGGAAATTAATATTTTTCAATCCAACTTTTGACTGAGAAAATAAGCTTGGTCACTACAATCCAAAACCTAATTCAACCTCACCATTAGATGCTGGTAGAGCGAGCATATGAGTCTTCATCTTTAAACATTGTACTTGTGATTTGCTTTGACGGGTTTCTTGTTCTTGAGGACTTCTTTTGTGTGCTTATAAGTATATAACAATGGTCTTTCTTTTGTCATCATGGAGTTCGTGTGATGATAATATTTTGTTTCCATACTCATATTCATTTACCATAGTCCCATTAGTACCATGTGGTTCCTCTGTCACAGACATCAGTCCACATTACTTTTGCCTAGTTGAATCTTTATTATTCTGTGACTGCAAAATACAAATAAATTTTAAAAATTAGACATATCTTTAAAAATGCAAAAGTATATAGTGCAAAAACCAATTATTCTTATAGCCGGCATGTTCTTCTTTCCTTATTTGAAGATGGTGTCCACTTCATCATTCATCAAATCCTATGTGGCACGCAAGATGTATCACTGAAGAAAAATAGAAACACAATACTTAATTTTTAAAGAACATATCGTTAAAGTACAACATATCAAGCCCATCATCGGGTATGTATGTTCATTTTACTGCATTGTTTTGCATGCCAAAGCGAAAGATAAATCTTCTTCCATATAACTTTTGTATAATCTTTGGCGCTGCTTTAGATTTCCTTCCCATCCAATGAATTTAGCAAATTCGAGACAAATGTATTAAGCAACTTTTCTTCCTCGTCAAATAAAGTGCAACTTGTAGTAATTCTATAGTGCTAATTTGGAGTTGAATATGGCACATACCATACCATTGTTATTAGTGCAAAGTAAATACTCCCTTCGTTCCTAAATATAAGCCTTTTCAGAGATTCCAATATGGACTACATATGGAGCAAAATGAGTGAATCTACACTCTAAAATATGTCTATATACATCTGTATGTAGTCCATATTGAAATCTCTAAAAGGACTTGTATTTAGGAACGGAGCAAGTATAATAGAAACATTCCTGTTTGAATTAGTAGATTTCTCAAATCAATGAACACATAGTCCTAAAAATTACCAAGAAAATCAAAGTTCACATTTTGAAGAAATTGTTAGACATATATAAGTCAAGTAAGAATGTAAGATGATGTTATAACATATATGACTAAATTGTGACTACCTGATCTGTCTAGTTTTTTTTTTGCCTCATCTAAGGAAGTTCTTGTAACGCCCTTGCGTAAAACATTTGCTCTTCTAGTGTGCGTTGTAGTACTTCTATCAATATCGATCATTTTTGGTAAAGATTCTTCCGCTGGGTGCCTATATATATGGAGTGACATTTAGTCATAGTTAATTAGTCAATAAATTAGAATAGCTGGTGTTTCATACCAGTTAAGAAGTTCCCGATGTTTGGGTATATCGAGATCGGTATATACTCCTGTGGCACTGCTTGACTATAGGCACAAACGTATCAAGTAGAAATCTGTTAAATATTTTCTTTTTGTAAATAACATATCAGGTTTTAAAATTGTTGAACTTACCATTGAATTTTTGCACTATTGTTGAGGTCACAGCAGACACTTTGGTTATCGATGAATATGTATAACATAAACCTGCTCATACATATAGATCACATCAAGGCTAATAAGTTCATCGATTGGAGGATTATTGTATCCCATGTTCCCATTAGTTTCACTTAAACATCCCAGTTTTGGTCTCTTGTTAAAGTCTCTCAGTTTCTTGTGTTCCCATTGCTTCAAAAGGATTGAAAATGTACTTGTCAATTGATAATGTTCATATGAAGATTTTTGCTGAAGAAATTGAGTTCATAGTAATAATACTTACTAACCTTGTTGATTCAGGTGAGAAGGAAACTCGGATGGTTGGGTGTGACTTATGTAGAAAAGAGTTGCATGCCACTTCATAATTTGGGCCGCCTTTGATATTTATTGCCTGAGAGCCAAGTCTGAACATCTCGCATCATAGAGAGTTCGCTTCAATTGTCCTGGTGGTGGGATCGTCGAGTCATGGCGTCGTAGAGTTGGTTGGCTTCAATTTTCCTGGTCATGGTGTTGAGTCGTGACTTGCTGTGTGTCTTAGATTTCTAGGCGGATGGTGGGCGTGTGTTGGCTGCTGGGTGCGGCCGGCTGTGTATTTTGATGGATGAGTTCTGGCTGTGCCCTTATGGAGTCCTTGTATGTTTATTTTTTCTTCCAGTTAAAGCCTATATGTGACAATAGGCTGATGGATGCGGCCAATTTTGTATTTTTATGGGGACTCTGTCCGTAAGCACTCTTTGTATGTGTTTACGTGTCCTTGGCTTACCGAGTGTCCGAGTTATGTATGTGTCCTTTAGAGTCCCGATTAGGAATTGCACGTGACAATAGTTGGACATGTAACGCCTTTATCTAATCTAATATATTAGTGGAAGAGATAAATTGTTTTGTGTTTTTTTGGCTTCCTTCTACGATTATGTTGATAAGCCTTATGTGTGCGTCTCCATATAGACGTGACAGTTCAATTTATTGATCTGTACATATTAACTTATTACGTAAAATCTTTTAATCTGAGCCATTGTTATTCTGATCAAACGGTGGTGATAATATTAGTCTGTGTGGATTAACGTGGTGTCTTATTTGTCTTCTATTTTAATTATATAATATATAATAGATTGCAATTACTTCAATGACTGAGATCATAGTTTGTTGGTTTTCAATAAAGTTTTGTGATTCATACTTTACCTTGTGAACAAATTGTCACTTTAGCATAAGAAATTATATGATAATATATGTTGCTATTCTAAAGATGATCATGATGCTCTCATGTCTGTATTTTATTTTATCGACACCTCTATCTCTAAACACGTGGATATATTTATTGATTTCGGCTTTCGCTTGAGGACAAGCGAGGTCTAAGCTTGGGGGAGTTGATACGTCCATTTTGCATCATGCTTTTATATTGATATTTATTGCACTATGGGCTATTATTACATGTTTTGATACAACACTTATGCCTTTTCTCTCTTATTTTACAAGGTTTTACACAAAGGGGGAGAATGCCAACAGCTGGAATTCTGGACTAGAAAAGGAGCAAACCCGAGAGACCCATTCTGCACAACTCCAAAAGTCCTAAAAATATACGGAGAGTTATTGAATATACAAAAAATACTGGGCAAAGAAAATACCAGAGGGGACCCACCAGATGGCCACAAGGGTGGGGGCGCTCCCTACCACCATGGGTGCGCCCCTATCTTGTGGGCCCCCTGACAAGCCCCCGGTGCCCATCTTCTGCTATATGATGTGTCTTGACCTGGAAAAAATTAGAAGGAAGCTTTCGGGATAAAGCGCCACCGTCTCGAGGCGGAACCTGGGCAGAAGCAATCTAGGGCTCCGCCGGAGCTGTTCTGCCGGGGAAACTTTCCTCCCGAAGGGGGAATCGAAGCCATCGTCATCACCAACGGTCCTCTCATCAAGAGGGGGTCAATCTCCATCAACATCTTCACCAGCACCATCTCCTCTCAAACCTTAGTTTATCTCTTGTATCCGATCTTTGTCTCAAAACCTTAGATTGGTACCTGTGGGTTGCTAGTAGTGTTGATTACTCCTTGTAGTTGATGCTAGTTGTTTATTCGGTGGAAGATCATATATATGTTCAAATCCTTAATGCTATTTAATACCCCTCTGACTATGAACATGAATATGCTTTGTGAGTAGCTACGTTTGTTCCTGAGGACATGGGAGAAGTCTTGTTATAAGTAATCATGTGAATTTGGTATTCGTTCGATATTTTGATGAGATGTATGTTGTCTTTCCTCTAGTGGTGTTATGTGAACGTCGACTACATGACACTTCACCATGATTTGGGAATAGGGAAAGGCATTGGGAAGTAATAAGTAGATTATGGGTTGCTAGAGTGACAGAAGCTTGAACCCTAGTTTATACGTTGCTTCGTAAGGGGCTAATTTGGGTCCTCATGTTTCATGCTATGGTCAGATTTATCTTAATTCTTCTTTCGTAGTTGCGGATGCTTATGAGTGGGGTTATGAAGGAAATATACCCTAGAGGAAATAATAAAGTTATTATTTATTTCCTTATTTCATGATAAATGTTTATTATTCATGCTAGAATTGTATTAACCGGAAACATAATACATGTGTGAATACATAGACAAACAGAGTGTCACTAGTATGCCTCTACTTGACTAGCTCGTTGATCGAAGATGGTTATGTTTCCTAGCCATAGACATGAGTTGTCATTTGATTAACGGGATCACATCATTAGAAGAATGATGTGATTGACTTGACCCATTCCATTAGCTTAGCACTTGATCGTTTAGTTTGTTGCTATTGCTTTCTTCATAACTTATACATGTTCCTATGACTATGAGATTATGCAACTCCCGTTTACCGAAGGAACACTTTGTGTGCTACCAAACGTCACAACGTAACTGGGTGATTATAAAGGTGCTCTACAGGTGTCTCCGAAGGTACTTGTTGGGTTGGCGTATTTCGAGATTAGGATTTGTCACTCCGATTATCGGAGAGGTATCTCTGGGCCCTCTCGGTAATGCGCATCACTTAAGCCTTGCAAGCATTGCAACTAATAAGTTAGTTGCAGGATGATGTATTACGGAATGAGTAAAGAGACTTGCCGGTAACGAGATTGAACTAGGTATTGAGATACCGACGATCGAATCTCGGGCAAGTAACATACCGATGACAAAGGGAACAACGTATGTTGTTATGCGGTTTGACCGATAAAGATCTTCGTAGAATATGTGGGAGCCAATATGAGCATCCAGGTTCCGCTATTGGTTATTGACCGGAGACGTGTCTCGGTCATGTCTACATAGTTCTCGAACACATAGGGTCCGCACGCTTAAGGTTTCGATGACAGTTATATTATGAGTATATGATTTTGATGTACCGAAGGAGTTCGGAGTCCCGGATGAGATCGGGGACATGACGAGGAGTCTCGAAATGGTCGAGATGTAAAGATCGATATATTGGACAACTATATTCGGACATCGGAAAGGTTCTGAGTGATTTGGGTATTTTTCGGAGTACCGGAGAGTTACGGGAATTCGCCGGGGAGTATATGGGCCTTATTGGGCCATACGGGAATAGAGGAGAGAGGCCAAAAGGAAGGAGGCGCCCCCCCTTCTGGTCCAAATTGGACAAGGGGTGCAGCCCACTTTTCCTTGTTCCTCTCCCCCTCTTTCCTTCTCTCCTACTCTAACAAGGGAAGGAGGAGTCCTACTCCCGGTGGGAGTAGGACTCCCCCCTTGGCGCGCCCTCCTCCTAGGCCGGCCGCCTCCCTCCCTTGCTCCTTTATATACGGGGGCAGGGGCACCCCATAGACACAACAGTTGATCATTGATCTCTTAGCCGTGTGCGGTGCCCCCCTCCACCATAGTCCTCGATAATATTGTAATGGTGCTTAGGCGAAGCCCTGCGACAGTAGAACATCAAGATCGTCACCACGCCGTCGTGCTGACGGAATTCTTCCCCGACATTCTGCTAGATCGGAGTTCGGGGATCGTCATCGAGCTGAACGTGTGCTAGAACTCGGAGTTGCCGTAGTTTCGGTGCTTGATCGGTCGGGCCATGAAGACGTACGACTACATCAACCGCTTGTGCTAACGCTTCCGCTTTTGGTCTATGAGGGTACGTGGACAACACTCTCCCCTCTCGTTGCTATGCATCACCATGATCTTGCGTGTGCCTAGAATTTTTTTTGAAATTACTACGTTACCCAACAGTGGCATCCGATCCTAGGTTTTATGCGTTGATGTTGTGCACGATTAGAACACAAGTGAGTTGTGGGCGATATAAGTCATACTGCTTACCAGCATGTCATACTTTGGTTCGGCGGTATTGTTGGATGAAGCGGCCCGGACCGACATTACGCGTACGCTTACGCGAGACTGGTTCTACCAACGTGCTTTGCACACAGGTGGCTGGCGGGTGTCAGTTTCTCCAACTTTAGTTGAACCGAGTGTGACTACGCCCGGTCCTTGTGAAGGTTAAAACAGCACCAACTTGACAAACTATCATTGTGGTTCTGATGCGTAGGTAAGAACGGTTCTTGCTAAGCCCGTAGCAGCCACGTAAAACTTGCAACAACAAAGTAGAGGACGTCTAACTTGTTTTTGCAGGGCATGTTGTGATGTGATATGGTCAAGACATGATGCTAAATTTTATTGTATGAGATGATCATGTTTTGTAACCGAGTTATCGGCAACTGGCAGGAGCCATATGGTTGTCGCTTTATTGTATGCAATGCAATTGCGCTGTAATGCTTTACTTTGTCACTAAGCGGTAGTGATAGTCGTGGAAGCATAAGATTGGCGAGACGACAACGATGCTACGATGGAGATCAAGGTGTTGCGCCGGTGACGATGGTGATCATGACGGTGCTTCGGAGATGGAGATCACAAGCGCAAGATGATGATGGCCATATCATATCACTTATATTGATTGCATGTGATGTTTATCTTTTATGCATCTTATCTTGCTTTGATTGACGGTAGCATTATAAGATGATCTCTCACTAAATTTCAAGATAAAAGTGTTCTCCCTGAGTATGCACCGTTGCCAAAGTTCGTCGTGCCCAGACACCACGTGATGATCGGGTGTGATAAGCTCTACGTCCATCTACAACAGGTGCAAGCCAGTTTTGCACACGCAGAATACTCAGGTTAAACTTGACGAGCCTAGCATATGCAGATATGGCCTCGGAACACTGAGACCGAAAGGTCGAGCGTGAATCATATAGTAGATATGATCAACATAGTGATGTTCACCATTGAAAACTACTCCATTTCACGTGATGATCGGTTATGGTTTAGTTGATTTGGATCACGTGATCACTTGGAAGATTAGAGGGATGTCTTTCGAAGTGGGAGTTCTTAAGTAATATGATTAATTGAACTTTAATTTATCATGAACTTAGTCCTGATAGTATTTGCATATCTATGTTGTAGATCAATAGCTCGCGTTATTGCTTCCCTATGTTTTATATGTGTTCCTAGTGAAAACTAAGTTGAAAGATGATAGTAGCAATGATGCAGACTGGGTCCGTGATCTGAGGTTTATCCTCATTGCTGCACAGAAGAATTATGTCTTTGATGCACCGCTAGGTGACTGACCTCTTGCAGGAGCAGATGCAGACGTTATGAACGTTTGGCTAGCTCAATATGATGACTACTTGATAGTTTAGTGCACCATGCTTAACAGCTTAGAATCGGGATTCCAAAGACGTTTTGAACATCATGGACCATATGAGATGTTTCAGGAGTTGAAGTTAATATTTCAAGTAAATACCCGAGTTGAGAGATATGAAGTCTCCAACAAGTTCTATAGCTAAAAGATGGAGGAGAATAGCTCAAGCAGTGAGCATGTGCTCAGATTGTCTGGGTACTACAATCACTTGAATCAAGTGGGAGTTAATCTTCCAGAGAAAATAGTGATTGACAGAATTCTCTAGTCACCATCACCAAGTTAGTAGAACTTCGTGATGAACTATAATATGCAAGGGATAACGGAAACGATTCCCAAGCTCTTCGTGATGCTGAAATCGATGAAGGTAGAAATCAAGAAAAGCATCAAGTGTTGATGGTAAACAAAATCACTAGTTTCAAGTAAAGGGACAAAGGGAAGGGGAACTTCAAGAAGAACAGCAAGCAAGTTGTTGCTCAAGTGAAAAAATCCAAGTTTGGACCTAAGCCTGAAACTGAGTGCTTCTACTGCAAATGGACTGGTCACTGGAAGCGGAACTACCCCAAGTAATTGATCTACACTTATTTGATATACAGATTATTGATGTGTATATTACTAGTGTTCGTAGCAACCCCTCGGTATTTGATACTGGTTCAGTTGCTAAGAGTAGTAACACGAAACGAGAGTTGCAGAATGAACAGAGACTAGTTAAGGGTGAAGTGATGATGTGTGTTGGAAGTAGTTCCAAGATTGATATGATCATCATCGCACACTCCCTATACTTTCGAGATTAGTGTTGAACCTAAATAAGTGTTATTTGGTGTTTGCGTTGAGCATGAATATGATTTGATCATGTTTATTGCAATACGGTTATTCATGTAAGTTAGAGAATAATTGTTGTTCTGTTTACATGAATAAAACCTTCTATGGTCATACACCCAATGAAAATGGTTTGTTGGATCTCGATCGTGGTGATACACATTTTTATTGAAGCCAAAAGATGCAAAGTTAATAATGATAGTGCAACTTATTTGTGGCACTGCCGGTTAGGTTATATTGGTGTAAAGCGCATGAAGAAAATCCATGCTGATGGGCTTTTGGAATCACTTGATTATGAATCAATTGATGCTTGCGAACCATGCCTCATGGGCAAGATGACTAAGACTCCGTTCTCCGGAACAATGGAGCGAGCAACAGATTTGTTGGAAATCATACATACTGATGTATGTGGTCCGATGAATATTGAGGCTCGTGGCAGGTATCATTATTTTCGGATCTTCATTGATGATTTGAGCAGATATGAGTATATCTACTTGATGAAACACAAGTCTGAAACATTTGAAAAGTTCAAAGAATTTCAGAGTGAAGTGGAGAATCATCGTAACAAAAATAAAAGTATCTACGATATGATCGCAGAAGTAAAATATTTGAGTTACGAGTTTGGCCTTCAGTTAAAACAATGTGAAATAGTTTCACTACTCACGCCACCTGGAACACCATTACAGTGTAATGGTGTGTCCAAACATCGTAACCGTACTTTATTAGATATGGTGCGATCTATGATGTCTCTTACCGATTGACCACTATCGTTTTGGGGTTATGCATTAGAGACACTACATTCACGTTAAATAGGGCACCATCTAAATCCGTTGAGACGACACCGTATGAACTATGGTTTGGCAAGAAACCTAAGCTGTCGTTTCTTAAAGTTTGAGGTTGCAATGCTTATGTGAAAAAGTTTCAACCTGATAAGCTCAAACCCAAATCGGAGTAGTGCATCTTCATAGGATACCCAATAGAAAATGTTGGGTACACCTTCTATCACAGATCCGGAGGAAAGATATTCATTGCTGAGAATGGATCCTTTCTAGAGAAGGAGTTTCTCTCGAAAGAAGTGAGTGGGAGGAAAGTAGAACTTGATGAGGTAATTGTACCTGCTCCCTTATTGGAAAGTAGTTCATCACAGAAATCTATTCCTGTGACTACTACACCAATTAGTGAGGAAGCTAATGATGATGATCATGTAACTTCAGATCAAGTTACTAGAGAACCTTGTAGGTAAACCAAAGTGAGATCCGCACCAGAGTGGTACGGTAATCCTGTTCTGGAGGTCATGTTACTTGACCATGACGAGCCTATGAACTATGAGGAAGCGATGATGAGCCCAGATTCCGCGAAATGGCTTGAGGCCATAAAATCTGAGATGGGATCCATGTATGAGAACAAAGTGTGGACTTTGGTTGACTTGCCCGATGATCAGCAAGCCATAAAAAAATAAATGGATCTTCAAGAGGAAGACGGACGGTGATAGTAGTGTTACTATCTACAAAGCTAGAATTGTCGCAAAAGGTTTTCGACAAGTTCAAGGTGTTGACTATGATGAGAGTTTCTCAGTCGTATCTATGCTTAAGTCTGTCCGAATCATGTTAGCAATTGCCGCATTTTATGAAATCTGGCAAATGGATAAACAAAACTGCATTCCTTAATGGATTTATTAAAGAAGAGTTGTATATGATGCAACCAGAAGGTTTTGTCAATCCTAAAGGTGCTAACAAAATATGCAAGCTCCAGCGGTCCATCTATGGACTGGTGCAAGCATCTTAGAGTTGGAATATACGCTTTGATAAGTTGATCAAAGCATATAGTTTTATATAGACTTGCGGTGAAGCCTGTATTTACAAGAAAGTGAGTGGGAGCACTACATCATTTCTGTTAAGTATATGTGAATGACATATTGTTGATCGGAGATAATGTAGAATTATTCTGCAAAGCATAAAGGAATTTTTGAAAGGAGTTTTTCAAAGAAAGACCTCGGTGAAGCTGCTTACATATTGAGCATCAAGATCTATAGAGATAGATCAAGACGCTTGATAAGTTTTTAAATGAGTACATACCTTGACAAGATTTTGAAGTAGTTCAAAATGGAACAGTCAAAGAAGGAGTTATTGCCTGTGTTACAAGGTGTGAAGTTGAGTAAGACTCAAAACCCGACCACGGCAGAAGATAGAGAGAGAATGAAAGTCATTCCCTATGCCTCAGCCATAGGTTCTATAAAGTATGCCATGCTGTGTACCAGACCTATTGTATACGCTGCCCTGAGTTTGGCAAGGGAGGACAATAGTGATCTAGGAGTAGATCACTTGACATTGGTCAAAATTATCCTTAGTGGAATAAGGATATGTTTCTCGATTATGGAGGTGACAAAAGGTTCATCGTAAAGGGTTACGTCGATGCAAGTTTTGACACTGATCCAGATGACTCAAAGTCTCAATCTGGATACATATTGAAAGTGGGAGCAATTAGCTAGAGTAGCTTAGTGCAGAGCATTGTTGACATAGAAACTTGCAAAATACTTACGGATCTGAATGTGGCAGACCTGTTGACTAAACTTCTCTCACAAGCAAAACATGATCACACCCTAGTACTCTTTGGGCGTTAATCACATAGCGATGAGAACTAGATAGATTATTGAATCTAGTAAACCCTTTGGGTGTTGGTCACATGACGATGTGAACTATGGGTGTTAATCACATGGTGATGTGAACTATTGATGTTAAATCACATGGCAATGTGAACTAGATTATTGACTCTAGTGCAAGTGGGAGACTGAAGCAAATATGCCCTAGAGGCAATAATAAAGTTATTATTTATTTCCTTATTTCATGATAAATGTTTATTATTCATGCTAGAATTGTATTAACCGGAAACATAATACATGTGTGAATACATAGACAAACAGAGTGTCACTAGTATGCCTCTACTTGACTAGCTTGTTGATCGAAGATGGTTATGTTTCCAAGCCATAGACATGAGTTGTCATTTGATTAATGGGATCACATCATTAGGAGAATGATGTGATTGACTTGACCCATTCCATTAGCTTAGCACTTGATCGTTTAGTTTGTTGCTATTGCTTTCTTCATAACTTATACATGTTCCTATGACTATGAGATTATGCAACTCCCATTTACCGGAGGAACACTTTGTGTGCTACCAAACGTCACAACGTAACTGGGTGATTATAAAGGTGCTCTACAAGTGTCTCCGAAGGTACTTGTTGGGTTGGCGTATTTTGAGATTAGGATTTGTCACTCCGATTATCGGAGAGGTATCTCTGGGCCCTCTCGGTAATGCACATCACTTAAGCCTTGCAAGCATTGCAACTAATAAGTTAGTTGCGGGATGATGTATTACGGAACGAGTAAAGAGACTTGTCGGTAACGAGATTGAACTAGGTATTGAGATACCGACGATCGAATCTCGGGCAAGTAACATACCGATGACAAAGGGAACAACGTATGTTGTTATGCGGTTTGACCGATAAAGATCTTCGTAGAATATGTGGGAGCCAATATGAGCATCTAGGTTCCGCTATTGGTTATTGACCGGAGACGTGTCTCGGTCATGTCTACATAGTTCTCGAACACATAGGGTCCGCACGCTTAAGGTTTTGATGACAATTATATTATGAGTTTATGAGTTTTGATGTACCGAAGGAGTTCGGAGTCCCGGATGAGATCGGGGACATGACGAGGAGTCTCGAAATGGTCGAGACGTAAAGATCGATATATTGGACGACTATATTCGGACATCGAAAAGGTTCCGAGTGATTCGGGTATTTTTCGGAGTACCGGAGAATTACGGGAATTCGCCGGGGAGTATATGGGCTTTATTGGGCCATACGGGAATAGAGGAGAGAGGCCAAAAGGAAGGAGGCGCGCGCCCCCGCTCTGGTCCGAATTGGACAAGGGGTGCAGCCCACGTTTCCTTGTTCCTCTTCCCCTCTTTCCTTCTCTCCTACTCCAACAAGGGAAGGAGGAGTCCTACTCCCGGTGGGAGTAGGACTCCCCCCTTGGCGCGCCCTCCTCCTAGGCTGGCCGCCTCCCTCCCTTGCTCCTTTATATACGGGGGCAAGGGTGCACCCCATAGACACAACAGTTGATCATTGATCTCTTAGCCGTGTGCGGTGCCCCCCTCCACCATAGTCCTCTATAATATTGTAGTGGTTCTTAGGCGAAGCCCTGTGACAGTAGAACATCAAGATCGTCACCACGCCGTCGTGCTGACGGAACTCTTCCCCGACATTCTGCTGGATCGGAGTCCAGGGATCGTCATCGAGCTGAATGTGTGCTAGAACTCAGAGGTGTCGTAGTTTCGGTGCTTGATCGGTCGGGCCGTGAAGACGTACGACTACATCAACCGCGTTGTGCTAACGCTTCCGCTTTCGGTCTACGAGGGTACGTGGACAACACTCTCCCCTCTCGTTGCTATGCATCACCATGATCTTGCGTGTGCGTAGGATTTTTTTTGAAATTACTACGTTACCCAACAGGTTAATCATAAGTGGGAGGCTTGTCCAAGTAAGTACAGCACCCAAGCACCGGTCCACCCACATATCAAATTATCAAAGTAACGAACACGATTCATATGAGCATGATGAAAACTAACTTGACAACAATTCCCATGTGTCCTCGGGGGCGCTTTGCTTTATATAAGAGTTCATCCAGGCTTGTCCTTTGCTACAAAAAGGATTGGGCCACCTTGTTGCACCTTAGTTACTTTTGTTACTTGTTACCCATTATGAATTATCTTATCACACAACTAACTGTTACTGATAATTTTAGTGCTTGCGGAGAATACCTTGCTGAAAACCGCTTTTCATTTCCTTCTGCTTCTTGTTGGGTTCGACACTCTTACTTATCGAAAGGACTATGATAGATCCGCTATACTTGTGGGTCATCAGTCTCTGGGTGGAAGATTGGTCCTCATAAATTATGTACTAAGTAATATGGTACTATATATGATTTCCTTCTTCTTCCAGTTGCTGCAAGGAGTTTTACATAGATTGGATTACTTCCGATCAAGATTCTTTTGGCAAGGAGATAGCGAGAGAAAGGAATATCGACTGGCTAAATGGAGTGTGGTTTGCTCTCCCAAAGATCAAGGCGGGTTGGACATTCACGAGCTTGAGGTTAAGAATAGAGCCCTTCTCGGCAAATGGTTGTTTAAATTATTAAAGGAAGATGGTGTATGGCAAACCCTCCTAAGTAGGAAATATACGGGTTCCAAGGAGGTATCCCAAGTATACTGGAAGCCCGGGGATTCCGACTTTTGGGCGGGTCTAATGGCCACGAAGAAATATTTCTTCTGCTATGGATCCTTCTCGATTAAGGATGGTTCAGTAATTAGATTCTAGGAGGACAAGTGGCCAGGAAATGCCATACTCCGGGAACAATATCCGGCTCTATACAACATTGTGCGCCACAAGGTTGATACTATCGCCACGGTAAATGGAATCATTTCTGCCAAATGTGACGTTCGGAAGAGATTTAATTGGACCCAGACTACAATCGTGGAACATCCTGCTACATTGATTGTCCACGGTGCAATTGTCACACGGGTCTGATGTATTTTGATGGAACCTCCATGGGAATGGATAATTCTCAGTGGAGTCTATGTATAGAGCATTAATCCAGTCTGATGTGCCAGTTGATAATAATAAGAAGATATGGAAGATGAAGATACCTCTTAAGAATAAAATCTTTGCATGGTATCTTCGTCGCGGAGTCATTCTTATTAAAGATAACCTTATTAAGAGGAATTGACATGGAAGTTCACAATGTGTCTTTTGTCACCATGATGAGACAATAAAGCATTTATTCTTCCAGTGCAAATTGGCTCGTTCTATATGGTCAGTCATCCAAATAGCTTCTGGCTTGTATCCTCCCTATAGTGTTGCTAATGTATTTGGCAACTGGTTACATGGGATTGATCACAGGTTTAGAACTCTTCTCAAGGTGGGAGCGCTTGCCATTATTTGGTCGCTTTGGCTATGTAGAAGTGATAAGGTTTTTAACGATAAAAGTACTTCTCTGTTACAGGTTATCTACAGATGTACTCAGACTCTTCGTTTATGGTCCTCTCAACAACGCGTGGAGAATCGAGACCTGTTTATGGAGGTTTGTACATGATTGGAGGCTACAGCGAGGGATACTTTTACCCAACATGGGTGGCAACATGATCTTAGGATTGGGCCCCCTCCACTTTAGGCTTTATACAAACTCTACATGTTTCTTTGTATTTCACCTTTTTATTTTTCATTTATGTGAGAGGACCTTGTTTAACTGTGTGCATCTTAGTTATGCAGAGGCCTGGTGTAATACTTTTATAAGTAATAAGGCACCCCTTTTTGAAAAATAAAATAAAAGTCAATGTCGTTATCTGATCTGTTAAGTTTGACATGGGTTGCCTTCTTCTCCAGCCGGCCTCTCCCCCGTTCCCCAACCGGTTGTGAGACCATGCATGAAGGACCTCGTGTTTCCTCCGGCTACTTACCCATGCATGGTCGTGTTCTCCCTGACCGCTCCCCATGCTCTACCATGAACCAGGCAGGCGACGGGCTCCCTCCGGCCGCTCTCCGTGCCCGATCATGCTCCAGACGACCACACGCCCCTCCACCTTCCTCTATCCACGTCGTCCCAGCGAGCCACGTCTGGACAGTCTGCTATAGACGAGCTCGGCCATCTGGGCGAGCAAGTACCTGGATACGACATGGTGGAGGTTGGGTGTGGAACGATACCGCTACAACTCCTGCAACGAGCTCCGGCGAGGCCCTCGTCTCAGCACTAAAGGCCGGCCGACGCCCACAGGTGCCCTTCGTCGGCTCCATCGATGGGCTCGCCGGCGACGGGCTAAGCATTGGTGTGTTCCAATTTTGCAGGGAACTGATTGGTTTTTTCCAGGGACATGTGTGCCTTTAAAAATATACCGGGCCCTGATTGCTTTTAACTTTTTTTAGGGACCCGATATTTAAAAAATATTTGGGCCCCACGCCCCCACCCTTCACAACCTATCAATGTCAACCTAACGGTAAGAGGTTCTAGGAAGGTTTGGAAAAACTATAGTTTTTCACAACCCGAGCCCAAATTTTGGTAGTTTTGTGTTATTCACTCGTATTACTCATGTTAATCGGAACTAGAATAAGGTTAACGTTGGCCTAGAAAATTTTGTTAGAACGAAAGGTAGAACCATGACTTGGCTTTGTTCTGGCTATTAGACGTAGATTTCTTTTGGTGAATCGCACAACCCTCTAGGGGTGGCGTGAGTTGTATATATATTGGTGGTACATAGGTACAAAGTACAAATCCTAACCATACATGGTTAGGTATACAGAAGCTATATGTAATACAATTACATAGTCTAACACCCTCCCTCAATATTAATTGTAGCCTAAAGTACAAAACAAATTAAGATTGTGCCTACAACTTTCAAACTGAGGTTGTGGAAGTGGCTTCGTGAAGATGTCAGCAAGTTGATCTTTGGAGGAGATGAACTTGATATGAAGAAGCTTCTATGCAACACGTTCCCTCAAAAATGATAGTTAACTTCGATGTGCCTGGTACGAGCATGAAATACCGGGTTAGATGAAAGGTATGTCGCACCAATGTTATCACACCAAAGAACTGGTGGCTGCCCTTGAGAGACTCTCAACTCTCTCAACTGAGACTGTACCCAAATGAGCTCAGTCGTGACATTGGCAACAACCTTGTACTCTGCTTTAGTGCTACTCTGAGATATCGTGGCCTGCTTACGCGCACTCCAGGCGATCAAGTTGTGACCTAAGAAGACAACGTAGCCCCACGTTGATCGACGGTTAGCCAGGCTCCCAGCCCAATCTGCATCAGAGAACGCAGAGAGAACACTTGAGGAGGTATACCGAAGATGCAAGCCATAGGTGACAGTATGAGAGAGATAACGCAGTATATGCTTCAAAGCTGACCAGTGTGAAGTCCGAGGAGCATGAAGATACTGGCACACACGGTTAACCACATAGGAGATATCCGGCCGTGTGATAGTCAAGTACTACAAACCACCAACAACACTGCGGTAGTCTGTAGCATCATCTAAAGGAAGCAAGGCACCATCCAAGGCTGATAACTGATCTGTCACAGACATAGGGGTGGTAGCATGCTTGCAATGCAACATACTAGCACGTCGCAGTAGGTCCAAGGAGTACTTATGCTGAGGGAGAGTTAGGCCAGCAGGAGACCGTGAAACCTCCAGACCAAGAAAGTAATGGAGAGCACCCAGATCCTTGACAGCAAAATGACCACCCAGAGCAGACAACAGACGATTAGTGGCGGGAGGAGCTGATAAGAATAATGCCTGAAGGAAATATGCCCTAGAGGAAATAATAATGTTATTATTTTATTTCCTTATATCATGATAAATGTTTATTATTCATGCTAGAATTGTATTATCCGGAAACATAATACTTGTGTGAATACATAGACAAACTAAATGTCACTAGTATGCCTCTACTTGACTAGCTCATTAATCAAAGATGGTTATGTTTCCTAACCATAGACATGTGTTGTCATTTGATTAACGGGATCACATTATTAGGAGAATGATGTGATTGACATGACCCATTCCATTAGCTTAGCACCCGATCGTTTAGTATGTTGCTATTGCTTTCTTCATGACTTATACATGTTCCTATGACTATGAGATTATGAAACCCCCGTTTGCCGGAGGAACACTTTGTGTGCTACCAAACGTCACAACGTAACTGGGTGATCATAAAGGAGCTCTACAGGTGTCTCCAAAGGTAAATGTTGGGTTGGCGTATTTCGAGATTAGGATTTGTCACTCCGATTGTCGGAGAGGTATCTCTGGGCCCTCTCGGTAATGCACATCACACAAGCCTTGCAAGCATTGCAACTAATGAGTTAGTTGCGAGATGATGTATTACGTAACGAGTAAAGAGACTTGCCGGTAACGAGATTGAACTAGGTATTGAGATACTGACGATCGAATCTCGGGCAAGTAACATACCGATGACAAAGGGAACAACGTATGTTGTTATGCGGTCTGACCGATAAAGATCTTCATAGAATATGTGGGAGCCAATATGAGCATCCAGGTTCCGCTATTGGTTATTGACCGGAGACGTGTCTCGGTCATGTCTACATAGTTCTCGAACACATAGGGTCCGCACGCTTAAGGTTTCGATGACAGTTATATGAGTTAATGAGTTTTTGATGTATCGAAGTTAGTTCGGAGTCCCGGATGTGATCACGGACATGACGAGGAGTCTCGAAATGGTCGATACATAGAGATTGATATATTGGACGGCTATATTCGGACACCAGAAGTGTTTCGGGTGATTTCGGAGAAAACCGGAGAGCCGGAGGGTTACCGGAACCCTTCCGGGAGAAGTAATGGGCCATATGGGCCTTAGTGGAGAGAGAGGGGCAGCTAGGGTGGGCCGCGCGCCTCCTCCCCCTGGTCCAAATTGGACTAGGAGAGGGGGGCGGCGCCCCCCTTTCCTTCTCCCTCCCCACTTCCTTTCCCCCCTTCTAGTAGGAGTCCTACTCCTACTAGGAGGAGGACTCCTCCTTGGTGCGCCAATAGGGTCGGCCGGCCTCCTCCCCTTGCTCCTTTATATACGGGGGCAGGGGCACCCCTAGAACACACAAGTTGATCCACGTGATCGTTTTCTTAGCCGTGTGCGGTGCCCCCTTCCACCATAATCCTCGATAATATTGTAGCGGTGCTTAGGTGAAGCCCTGCGACGGTAGAACATCAAGATCGTCACCACGCCGTCGTGCTGACGGAACTCTTCCCCGACACTTTGTTGGATCGGAGTCCGGGGATCGTCATCGAGCTGAACGTGTGCTAAAACTCGGAGGTGCCGTAGTTTCGGTGCTTGATCGGTCGGGCCGTGAAGACGTATGACTACATCAACCGCGTTGTGCTAACGCTTCCGCTGTCGCTCTACAAGGGTACGTAGATAACACTCTCCCCTCTCGTTGCTATGCATCACCATGATCTTGCGTGTGCGTAGGATTTTTTTTGAAATTACTACGTTCCCCAACAGTGGCATCCGAGCCTAGGTTTTATGTGTTGATGTTATATGCATGAGTAGAACACAAGTGAGTTGTGGGCGATATAAGTCATACTGCTTACCAGCATGTCATACTTTGGTTCGGCGGTATTGTTGGACGAAGCGGCCCGGACCGACATTACGCGTACGCTTACGCGAGACCGGTTCTCCCGACGTGCTTTGCACAAAGGTGGCTAGCGGGTGTTAGTTTCTCCAACTTTAGTTGAACCGAGTGTGGCTACGCCCGGTCCTTGCGAAGGTTAAAATAGCACCAACTTGAAAAACTATCGTTGTGGTTTTGATGCGTAGGTAAGATTGGTTCTTACTTAAGCCCGTAGCAGCCACGTAAAACTTGCAACAACAAAGTAGAGGACGTCTAACTTGTTTTTGCAAGGCATGTTGTGATGTGATATGGTCAAGACATGATGCTAAATTTTATTGTATGAGATGATCATGTTTTGTAACCAAGTTATCGGCAACTGGCAGGAGCCATATGGTTGTTGCTTTATTGTATGCAATGCAATTGCGCTGTAATGCTTTACTTTATCACTAAGCGGTAGCGATAGTCGTGGAAGCATAAGATTGGCGAGACGACAACAATGCTACGATGGTGATCAAGGTGTCGCGCCGGTGAAGATGGTGATCATGACGGTGTTTCGAAGATGGAGATCACAAGCACAGGATGATGATGGCCATATCATATCACTTATATTGATTGCATGTGATGTTTATCTTTTATGCATCTTATCTTGCTTTGTTTGACGGTAGCATTTTAAGATGATCTCTCACTAATTATCAAGAAGTGTTCTCCCTGAGTATGCACCGTTGCGAAAGTTCTTCGTGCTGAGACACCACGTGATGATCGGGTGTGATAGGCTCTACGTTCAAATACAACGGGTGCAAAACAGTTGCACACACGGAATACTTAGGTTATACTTGACGAGCCAAGCATATACAGATATGGCCTCGGAACATAGAGACCGAAAGGTCGAGCGTGAATCATATAGTAGATATGATCAACATAGTGATGTTCACCAATGAAACTACTCCATCTCACGTGATGATCGGACATGGTTTAGTTGATTTGGATCATGTAATCACTTAGAGGATTAGATGGATGTCTATCTAAGTGGGAGTTCTTTAGTAATATGATTAATTGAACCTAAATTTATCATGAACTTAGTACCTGATAGTATCTTGCTTGTTTATGTTTGATTGTAGATAGATGGCCCGTGCTGTTGTTCCATTGAATTTTAATGTGTTCCTTGAGAAAGCAAAGTTGAAAGATGATGGTAGCAATTACACGGACTGGGTCCGTAACTTGAGGATTATCCTCATTGCTGCACAGAAGAATTACGTCCTGGAAGCACCGCTGGGTGCCAGGCCTGCTGCTGGAGCAACACCAGATGTTATGAACGTCTCGCAGAGCAAAGCTGATGACTACTCGATAGTTCAGTGTGCCATGCTTTACGGCTTAGAATCGGGACTTCAACGGCGTTTTGAACGTCATGGAGCATATGAGATGTTCCAGGAGTTGAAGTTAATATTTCAAGCAAATGCCCGGATTGAGAGATATGAAGTCTCCAATAAAGTTTTATAGCTGCAAGATGGAGGAGAACAGTTCTGTCAGTGAGCATATACTCAAAATGTCTGGGTATAATAATCACTTGATTCAATTGGGAGTTAATCTTCCAGATGATTGCGTCATTGACAGAATTCTCCAATCACTGCCACCAAGCTACAGGAGCTTCGTGATGAACTATAATATGCAAGGGATGAATAAGACTATTCCCGAGCTCTTCGCAATGCTGAAAGCTGCGGAGGTAGAAATCAAGAAGGAGCATCAAGTGTTGATGGTCAACAAGACCACTAGTTTCAAGAAAAAGGGCAAAGGGAAGAAGAAGGGGAACTTCAAAAAGAACAGCAAGCAAGTTGGTACTCAAGAGAAGAAACCCAAACCAGGACCTAAGCCTGAAACTGAGTGCTTCTACTGCAAGCAGACTGGTCACTGGAAGCGGAACTGCCCCAAGTATTTGGCGGATAAGAAGGATGGCAAGGTGAACAAAGGTATATGTGATACACATGTTATTGATGTGTACCTTACTAATGCTCGCAGTAGCACCTGGGTATTTGATACTGGTTCTGTTGCTAACATTTGCAACTCGAAACAGGAACTACGGATTAAGCGAAGATTGGCTAAGGACGAGGTGACGATGCGCGTGGGAAATGGTTCCAAAGTCGATGTGATCGCGGTCGGCACGCTACCTCTACATCTACCTTCGGGATTAGTATTAGACCTAAATAATTGTTATTTGGTGCCAGCGTTAAGCATGAACATTATATCTGGATCTTGTTTGATGCGAGACGGTTATTCATTTAAATCAGAGAATAATGGTTGTTCTATTTATATGAGTAATATCTTTTATGGCCATGCACCCTTAAAGAGTGGTCTATTCTTATTAAATCTCGATAGTAGTGACACACATATTCATAATGTTGAAGCCAAAAGATGCAGAGTTGATAATGATAGTGCAACTTATTTGTGGCACTGCCGTTTGGGTCATATCGGTGTAAAGCGCATGAAGAAACTCCATACTGGTGGACTTTTGGAACCACTTGATTATGAATCGCTTGGTACTTGCGAACCGTTCCTTATGGGTAAGATGACAAAAACACCGTTCTCCGGTACTATGGAGAGAGCAACAGATTTGTTGGAAATCATACATACAGATGTATGTGGTCCGATAAATGTTGAGGCTCGTGGCGGATATCGTTATTTTCTCACCTTCACAGATGACTTAAGCAGATATGGGTATATCTACTTAATGAAACATAAGTCTGAAACGTTAGAAAAGTTCAAAGAGTTTCAGAGTGAAGTTGAAAATCATCGTAACAAGAAAATAAAATTCCTACGATCTGATCGTGGAGGAGAATATTTGAGTTACGAGTTTGGTGTACATTTGAAACAATGCGGAATAGTTTCGCAACTCACGCCACCTGGAACACCACAGCGTAATGGCGTGTCCGAACGTCGTAATTGTACTTTACTTGATATGGTGCGATCTATGATGTCTCTTACTGATTTACCGCTATCGTTTTGGGGTTATGCTCTAGAGACGGCTGCATTCACGTTAAATAGGGCACCATCCAAATCCGTTGAGACGACGCCTTATGAACTGTGGTTTGGCAAGAAACCGAAGTTGTCGTTTCTGAAAGTTTGGGGTTGCGATGCTTATGTGAAAAAGCTTCAACCTGATAAGCTCGAACCCAAAACAGAGAAATGTGTCTTCATAGGATATCCAAAGGAAACTATTGGATACACCTTCTATCATAGATCCGAAGGCAAAACTTTTGTTGCTAAATTCGGAAACTTTCTAGAGAAGGAGTTTCTCTTGAAAGAAGTGAGTGGGAGGAAAGTAGAACTTGATGAGGTAACTGTACCTGCTCCCTTATTGGAAAGTAGTACATCACAGAAACTAGTTTCTGTGACACCTACACCAATTAGTGAGGAAGCTAATGATGATGATCATGAAACTTCAGAACAAGATACTACTGAACCTCGTAGATCAACCAGAGTAAGATCCGCACCAGAGTGGTATGGTAATCCTGTTCTGGAAGTCATGCTACTAGATCATGATGAACCTACGAACTATGGAGAAGCGATGGTGGGCCCAAATTCCGCAAAATGGCTTGAAGCCATGAAATCTGAGATGGGATCCATGTATGAGAACAAAGTATGGACTTTGGTTGACTTGCCCAATGATCGGCAAGCAATTGAGAATAAATGGATCTTTAAGAAGAAGACTGACGCTGACGGTAATGTTACTGTCTACAATGATCGACTTGTCACAAAAGGTTTTCGACAAGTTCAAGGGATTGACTACGATGAGACCTTCTCACCCGTAGCGATGCTTAAGTCTGTCCGAATTATGTTAGCAATTGCCGCATTTTATGATTATGAAATTTGGCATATGGATGTCAAAACTACATTCCTGAATGGATTTCTGGAAGAAGAGTTCTATATGATGCAGCCAGAAGGTTTTGTCGATCCAAAGGGAGCTAACAAAGTGTGCAAGCTCCAGCGATCCATTTATGGACTGGTGCAAGCCTCTCGGAGTTGGAATAAACACTTTGATAGTGTGATCAAAGCATTTGGTTTTGTACAGACTTTTGGAGAAGCCTGTATTTACAAGAAAGTGAGTGGGAGCTCTGTAGCATTTCTGATATTATATGTAGATGACATATTACTAATCGGAAATGATATAGAATTTCTGGATAGCATAAAGGGATACTTGAATAAGAGTTTTTCAATGAAAGACCTCGGTGAAGCTGCTTACATATTGGGCATCAAGATCTATAGAGACAGATCAAGACGCTTAATTGAACTTTCACAAAGCACATACCTTGACAAAGTTTTGAAAAAGTTCAAAATGGATCAAGCAAAGAAATGATTCTTGCCTGTGTTACAAGGTGTGAAATTGAGTAAGACTCAATGCCCGACCAATGCAGAAGATAGAGAGAAAATGAAAGATGTTCCCTATGCTTCAGCCATAGGCTCTATCATGTATGCAATGCTGTGTACTAGACCTGATGTGTGTCTTGCTATAAGTCTAGCAGGGAGGTACCAAAGTAATCCAGGAGTGGATCACTGGACAACGGTCAAGAACATCCTGAAATACCTGAAAAGGACTAAGGATATGTTTCTCATATATGGAGGTGACAAAGAGCTCATCGTAAATGGTTACTTTGATGCAAGCTTTGACACTGATCCGGACGATTCAAAATCGCAAACCGGATACGTGTTTACATTAAACGGTGGAGCTGTCAGTTGGTGCAGTTCTAAACAAAGCGTTGTGGCGGGATCTACATGTGAAGCGGAGTACATAGCTGCTTCGGAAGCAGCAAACGAAGGAGTCTGGATGAAGGAGTTCATATCCGATCTAGGTGTCATACCTAGTGCATCGGGTCCAATGAAAATCTTTTGTGACAATACTGGTGCAATTGCCTTAGCAAAGGAATCCAGATTTCACAAGAGAACCAAGCACATCAAGAGACGCTTCAATTCCATCCGGGATCTAGTCCAGGTGGGAGACATAGAGATTTGCGAGATACATACGGATCTAAATGTTGCAGACCCATTGACTAAGCCTCTTCCACGAGGAAAACATGATCAGCACCAACGCTCCATGGGTGTTAGAATCATTACCGTGTAATCTAGATTATTGACTAGTGCAAGTGGGAGACTGAAGGAAATATGCCCTAGAGGCAATAATAATGTTATTATTTTATTTCCTTATATCATGATAAATGTTTATTATTCATGCTAGAATTGTATTATCCGGAAACATAATACTTGTGTGAATACATAGACAAACTAAATGTCACTAGTATGCCTCTACTTGACTAGCTCGTTAATCAAAGATGGTTATGTTTCCTAACCATAGACATGTGTTGTCATTTGATTAACAGGATCACATTATTAGGAAAATGATGTGATTGACATGACCCATTCCATTAGCTTAGCACCCGATCGTTTAGTATGTTGCTATTGCTTTCTTCATGACTTATACATGTTCCTATGACTATGAGATTATGAAACTCCCGTTTGCCGGAGGAACACTTTGTGTGCTACCAAACGTCACAACGTAACTGGGTGATCATAAAGGAGCTCTATAGGTGTCTCCAAAGGTAAATGTTGGGTTGGCGTATTTCGAGATTAGGATTTGTCACTCCGATTGTCGGAGAGGTATCTCTGGGCCCTCTCGGTAATGCACATCACACAAGCCTTGCAAGCATTGCAACTAATGAGTTAGTTGCGAGATGATGTATTACGTAACGAGTAAAGAGACTTGCCGGTAACGAGATTGAACTAGGTATTGAGATACCGACGATCGAATCTCGGGCAAGTAACATACCGATGACAAAGGGAACAACGTATGTTGTTATGCGGTCTGACCGATAAAGATCTTTGTAGAATATGTGGGAGCCAATATGAGCATCCAAGTTCCGCTATTGGTTATTGACTGGAGACATGTCTCGGTCATGTCTACATTGTTCTCGAACCCGTAGGGTCCGCACGCTTAAGGTTTCGATGACAGTTATATGAGTTTATGAGTTTTTGATGTACCGAAGTTAGTTCGGAGTCCCGGATGTGATCACGGACATGACGAGGAGTCTCGAAATGGTCGAGACATAAAGATTGATATATTGGACGGCTATATTCGGATACCGGAAGTGTTCCTGGTGATTTCGGAGAAAACCGGAGAGCCGGAGGGTTACTGGAACCCTTCCGAGAGAAGTAATGGGCCATATGGGCCTTAGTGGACAGAGAGAGGGGCAGCCAGGGTGGGCCGCGCGCCTCCTCCCCACCTGGTCCGAATTGGACTAGGAGAGGGGGGGGGGCGCCCCCCTTTCCTTCTCCCTCCCCACTTCCTTTCCCCCTCCTAGTAGGAGTCCTACTCCTACTAGGAGAGGACTCCTCCTTGGCGCGCCAATAGGGCCGGCCGGCCTCCTCCCCTTGCTCCTTTATATACGGGGGCAGGAGGCACCCCTAGAACACACAAGTTGATCCACGTGATCGTTTTCTTAGCCGTGTGTGGTGCCCCCTTCCACCATAATCCTCGATAATATTGTAGCGGTGCTTAGGCGAAGCCCTGCGACGGTAGAACATCAAGATCATCACCACACCGTCGTGCTGACGGAACTCTTTCCCGACACTTTGCTGGATCGGAGTCCGGGGATCGTCATCGAGCTGAACGTGTGCTAAAACTCGGAGGTGCCGTAGTTTCGGTGCTTGATCGGTCGGGCCGTGAAGACGTACGACTACATCAACCGCGTTGTGCTAACGCTTCCGCTGTCGGTCTACAAGGGTACGTAGATCACACTCTCCCCTCTTGTTGCTATGCATCACCATGATTTTGCGTGTGCGTAGGAATTTTTTTGAAATTACTACGTTCCCCAACAATGCCATCAACATAGACCAGCAGATACATAGTAACCTCAGGACGATGTAGCAGAAACAGAGACATGTCAGCAGTGGATGGAACAAAGCCAAGACGTTGAAGCACTGAGCCAAGTCGTGCATACCATGCATGTGGTGCCTGTTTAAGTCCATAGAGTGCCTTAACAAGACGGCACAGATGATTTGGACGAGCAGGATCGACAAAACCTGGAGGTTGCCGCATGTACACCTCTTCCTCCAAGACCCCATGAAGAAAAGCGTTCTGAACATCAAGCTGACGCAGAGACCACCCTTTGGTAACAACCAAGGACAGAAGCAGACGAATAGTGGTAGGTTTGACAACTGGGCTGAATGTATCCTCGTAATCAAGACCATACCTTTGCTTGAAGCCTTTCGCCACAAGCCGCACCTTGTAGCACTCGATAGACCCATCTGCATGCTTCTTGACCTTGAACACCCACTTGGAGTCAATAATGTTGACACCAGACACGGGAGGAACAAGGCGCCAAATATCATTTCGCTAAAGAGCCTGAAACCCCTGTTCCGTGGCAGTACGCCAGTGAGGAATCCGAAGAGCCGCCTGAAAATGTCAAGGCTCGGTAGTGGGGTCAGCATCTGTCTGCGCCACACATGCCGCAATCCACACAACCGTGCCATCTGTGCGCTCTTTTGGGCGAAAAATACCACTCTGACTGCGTGTATGAGCACGCCGAGCAGCGGTAGGTGGCGGAGGTGGTGGCGGAGGTGGTGTCAGTGACGCCTGGATAATTAAGCAATAGTAATCTCCCACTAATGGTGCCATGTCATCATGTTTGACTAAGCCAAATTGCCCCTTAATAAATCAAAGCCAAATTCAAAGAATAAGTAAAGGCAATAAATAATTTCTTCTAGCAGTAGAACAAAAATGTTCATAATATTGCAAGAATTCCCAAAGCTATTGTAAAAATGAAACGAACATTATTTGAGACTCCAAAATGCCCCTAGCTATTTTTGAATGACCCAATAGCCCCCTTCCGTCACAATTAATTTCAAACCAAAAATGATATGTTCTCAAATGAGGTTCAAACTTTTTGTGACAGTGCCAATTAATGCAATTTACATTATGTGGCAAGTTGCTTATTTTACAAAAGTCATTTGGTGCTCCATTTAAATGTAACACAGAGTTGAAAAAAACACACAAAAAATAGAAAAAGAGAAACCCCTCTTGGCCTCTTGGCCCATTTGGCTGAAAGGTCCAGCCCAGCTAGCTCACCCCCTCCTCTCGCTACAGGAGCGCGGGGGGGGGGGGGGGGGGGGGGGGGGGGGGGGGGGGGAGGGGGGGGGGGGGGAGCGTGCCGGGCCATCCACCGACCTCCCCTCGCCAACATAAGCTGCACCGGCCTCCCCCGCGTGACCTAGCCACCCATTGTCCCACTCCTCGCGCCGCTTACTTCCACCTCACTCAGAGCCGAATCACTGCCGCCATGGTCCTCGTCGTTCCCGCCGCCACCGGGCACCCGAGCTGCGTCAAAGTAGTTCTGGAGACCCGCCGGCCTTTCCTACGTCGTCTCCGCCCTCTGGTCCAAGTCGTGAGGCCCCGAATCTCCGCCATCGCCATTCCCCTTCGACGCCATCCGCCACGGCCACCGCCGCCCCCGATGCTCTGACGGCTCCCATCCCTCACCGACCTCGCCTTCGTGTTCGCGGTGAGCACCAACCCCGATTTCCCCGTTTCCCCTCTCCGTTTTGGCGTCGTAGACCTACGCCCGATTGTCACCGCCATGGCCGAACCGCCGGAGCTCCGCTCTCGAGCGTGCTTGTCTACTCCCGCCGCAGCCTTGACCACTCCGCATGAGCGCCTGCTCCCGCCCAGACCGGTCGTCGCCTGCGCCGCCATCTCTCCGCTGCCGCACACACCCGCCCGTGCTTGCACCGCCCGCGCATCCACGCTTGCGCCCTAGCCCCGACCCCTTCTGCTGCAGCCCGCCGCAGCAGCCCGCGTGCACTGCCTCTGCCTCGCCGACCAGCTGCACGCCCGCAAGGCCTCTCCTTCCCGGGGCCGTGCCTTGTTCCCCCTCCCCGGCGCGCTGTATGCTGGCCGCCGGTGCTCCTCAGTGAGCGACCGCGCGTGCCTGGCTTCCTGCCCGGCCGTGGCCGGCCTGGGCCACTACTAGGTGGGCCCCAACCTCTAACTACGTTGGTTAGGAGTAAACTAACCCCTAATTGACCCCACTGACCCACTGACATGAGGGCCCCGCTAGAATAATGTTTCTAGCAGTAGAACAAAAATGTTCATAATATTGCAAGAATTCCCAAAGCTATTGTAAAAATGAAACCAACATTATTTGAGACTCCAAAATGCCCCTAGCTATTTTTGAATGACCCAACAACCCCCTTCCATCACAATTAATTTCAAACCAAAAATGATATGTTTTCAAACGAGGTTCAAACCTTTTGTGACAGTGCCAATTAATGCAATTTACATTATGTGGCAAGTTGCTTGTTTTACAAAAGTCATTTGGTGCTCCATTTAAATGCAACACAGAGTTGAAAAAAACATAAAAAAACTAGAAAAAGAGAAACCCCTCTCGGCCTCTTGGCCCATTTGGCCGAAAGGTCCAGCCCAGCTAATTCACCCCCTCCTCTCACTACAGGAGCGGGGGGGGGGGGGGGGGGGGGGGGGAGGACGTGGCGGTCATCCATCCCCCTCCCCGACACGTTGTACGCTGGCCGCCGGTGCTCCTCGGTGAGCGACCGCACGTGCCTGGCTTCCTGCCCAGCCGTGGCCGGCCTGGACCGCCGCTAGGTGGGTCCCAACCACTAACTACGTTGGTTAGGAGTAAATTAACCCCTAATTGACCCCACTGACCCACTGACATGAGGGCCTCGTGTAACACCCTCGATGCGGCTATATCTCCCACGTGTCGAGGCACGACTTAGAGGCATAACCGCATTGAAAGCAATGTCGTAAGTTAGGCAATCTTCACAACATCCCATGTAATATATATATATATATATATATATATATATATATATATATATATATATATAATAAAAGGGGAGATACATAGTTGGCTTACACTCGCCACGTCAATCAGAGTACATAAATAGCATTACATCATTCAAACACTCATGGCCCGACTACGGCGCCAAAATGAAAGATCAACCCAACATGCGACACGGTCCCGATCGTCCCAACTGGGCACCACTACTGATCATCAGGGAAAGACACATAGTAACGGCGTGAGTCCTCGTCGAACTCCCACTTGAGCTCAAGCGCGTCATCTGGAAGGGAGTCATTAGACCCTGCATCTGGTTTGGAAGTAATCTGTGAGCCACAGGGACTCAGCAATCTCGCACCCTCGCGATCAAGACTATTTAAGCTTATAGGTAAGGCAAGGTAAATATGTGGAGCTGCAGCAAGCGACTAGCATATATGGTGGCTAACTTGTTCGCAAAAGAGAGCGGGCAGGGCTTTCGAAAGTTCAAATCCCTGCAGGGGAGTCCCAACTTAGCCCATGACAAGCTCTCACGGTCAACGAAGGAATAGACCTTCTCCCGAGACATTCCGATCAGACTCGATATCCCGGTTCTACAAGACACTTCGACAAGTTAAAACAAATCCAGCAACACCGCCCGAATGTGCCGACAAATCCCGATAGGAGCTGCACATATCTCGTTCTCAGGGCACACTCAGATGAGCGCTCCATACAACTAAAACCAAACCTCGAGTTTCCCCGAGGGGGCGTTGCACAGGACTCTAGTTTGGACCAACACTCAGAGGAGCACTGGCCCGGGGTGGGGGGGTGGGGTGGGGGTTTAAATAAGATGACCCTCGGGCTCCGGAAACCCAATGGAAAAAGTGAAGGAAATATGCCCTAGAGGCAATAATAAAGTTATTATTTATTTCCTTATTTCATGATAAATGTTTATTATTCATGCTAGAATTGTATTAACCGGAAACATAATACATGTGTGAATACATAGACAAACAGAATGTCACTAGTATGCCTCTACTTGACTAGCTCGTTGATCAAAGATGGTTATGTTTCCTAACCATAGACATGTGTTGTCATTTGATTAACGGGATCACATTATTAGGAAAATGATGTGATTGACATGACCCATTCCATTAGCTTAGCACCCGATCGTTTAGTATGTTGCTATTGCTTTCTTCATGACTTATACATGTTCGTATGACTATGAGATTATGAAACTCCCGTTTGCCGGAGGAACACTTTGTGTGCTACCAAACGTCACAACGTAACTGGGTGATCATAAAGGAGCTCTAGAGGTGTCTCCAAAGGTAAATGTTGGGTTGGCGTATTTCGAGATTAGGATTTGTCACTCCAATTGTCGGAGAGGTATCTCTGGGCCCTCTCGGTAATGCACATCACACAAGCCTTGCAAGCATTGCAACTAATGAGTTAGTTGCGAGATGATGTATTACGTAACGAGTAAAGAGACTTGCCGGTAACGAGATTGAACTAGGTATTGAGATACCGACGATCGAATCTCGGGCAAGTAACATACCGATGACAAAGGGAACAACGTATGTTGTTATGCGGTCTGACCGATAAAGATCTTTGTAGAATATGTGGGAGCCAATATGAGCATCCAAGTTCCGCTATTGGTTATTGACTGGAGACATGTCTCGGTCATGTCTACATTGTTCTCGAACCCGTAGGGTCCGCACGCTTAAGGTTTCGATGACAGTTATATGAGTTTATGAGTTTTTGATGTACCGAAGTTAGTTCGCAGTCCCGGATGTGATCACGGACATGACGAGGAGTCTCGAAATGGTCGAGACGTAAAGATCGATATATTGGATGACTATATTCGGACATCGGAAATGTTCCGAGTGATTCGGATATTTTTCGGAGTACCGGGTAGTTACGGGAGAAGCAATGGGCCTTGATGGGCTTTAGTGGGAAGAGGAGAAAGGGCCAAGGGGCTGCTGCGCCCCCCTCCCCTTTGGTCCGAATTGGACTAGGGAAAAGGGGGCCGGCCACCTCTCCTTCTCCTGCACTTCCTTCTCCCTTCCTCCCCTCTTGGTGGACTCCTACTAGGACTTGGAGTCCTAGTAGGACTCCACATCCTGGCCGCACCAATTGCCTTGGCCGGCCTCCTCCTCCTCCATCCTTTATATACTGAGGCAAGGGGCACTCCATAGACACAACTTGATCCACGTGATCTTATTCTTAGCCGTGTGCGGCGCCCCCAGCCACCATAGTCCTCGATAATATTGTAGCGGTGCTTAGGCGAAGCCCTGCAGCATTAGTACATCAAGATCGTCACCACGCCGTCGTGCTGACGGAACTCTTCCCCGACACTTTGCTGGATCGGAGTCCGGGGATCGTCATCGAGCTGAACGTGTGCTAAAACTCGGAGGTGCCGTAGTTTCGGTGCTTGATCGGTCGGGCCGTGAAGATGTACGACTACATCAACCAAACGCTTCCGTTGTCGATCTACAAAGGGTACGTAGATCACACTCCCCTCTCGTTGCTATGCATCACCATGATCTTGCGTGTGCGTAGGAAATTTTTTGAAATTACTACGTTCCCCAACAAAAAGAGGCTAGGTGGAAAATGGTAAATCCAAGGTTGGGCATTGCTGGAAAAGCTTTAATCAAGGCGAACTATCAAGGGGTTCCCATTATCACCCAACTGCGTAAGGAACGCAAAATCCGGGAACATAACACCGATATGACGGAAACTAGGGCGGCAAGAGTGGAACAAAACACTAGGCGAGAGGCCGAGCCTTCCATCCTTTACCAAGTATATAGATGCATTAAGATAACAAGATAATATAATGATATCCCAACAAGTAAATAATGTTCCAACAAGGAACGGTCTCCAATCCTCACCTGCAACTAGCAACGCTATAAGAGGGGCTGAGCAGAGCGGTAACATAGCCAATCAACGGTTTGCTAAGACATAGTGGGTTAGAGGTTTGACATGGAAATTTGGGAGGCATGATAAGAAAGTGGTAGGTATCGTAGCATAGGCATAGCAAAAGAGCGAGCATCTAGCAAAGCAAAGATAGTAGTGATTTCGAGGGTATGATCATCTTGCCTGCAAAGTTGTCAGAGTTGACTGGATCCTCGAAAGCAAACTCAACGGGCTCCTCGTTAGCGAACTCGTCTCCCGGCTCTACCCAAACAAGACAAACAAGCAACAAGGACACAATCAACCACGTGCAAAACTCAAACAACATGATGCAAACATGGTATGCTATGCGGGATGCGACATGTGATGCATATGCAAGATTTGACAAGGAATGAATGAACCTGGACTCAACTTGGAAATCCAAGGGTGCCACTGGAAAGGTGAGATGAAATCGCTTGAAAACGATATAAAGAACTCCGGAATCGGAGTCACGGTTTGGAAATGGCAAGCAATTCAAATATGGCACCGGTCTGCGATATACAACAAGTAGCCATCTAAATGCAACAAGATGAACATGCTACGGCACTCAAACATGGCAACAAAATACATGGCAGGGATCCATTCATGAAGCTTAACAAAAGATGAACACTAATCTACGGCCAAATCATCCATTAACAGGTTCAAACAAGCATGGCAAAAATGCATTTGGTAAACAGATTTCAGACTTTGTGAAATTAACACTTGTCTGGAATTTCAGATCAGGTAGCACACTTTGGAGCATGAAAACTATATGCTACAGGACCTTAACATGGAAAACTAAAGCATGTCATGGAGCTACTCAAAGAGCTTAACGAAAGTCCCTTGGTGACCTTGAGCCAAAAGATATCAGAAAATACAATTGCAAGCATGTGAACATGGCAAAAACATAATCAGTTCTCAGACTTAGTGAAAAACTGGAGCATGCAAAATCAGATATCAAGTAGGCATGTTTACGGGCTCGATGCACTCACTACAGAGAAAGTAATGATAATCTAAGCATACACCCATCAAGAATACACATTATACAAGCTAGACATGGCAAGAACAATAGCATAGCATGCACGAATCAACTACAACATCCTCGGCAAAATCGCTAACAAGTAGACAATCTGCCCATATTCACGAAATGACAAAAGTAGAGCTCAACTGACTCAAGCTAGGGTGCTCCATAATTGCAAACAAAGACATGGATGGATAGAGCACTACAAGATTAACAAAACATTCTTACTGATCATCCTCAAAAGAGGCACGAATCACTAGGAAACAACATGAACACATGGCATATTAAGATAAACAGATCAAGGACTTAGTGGAATTGCTAAGTCCCTGAAATCAACATTAGCGAATGCACCACTTTGCAAGCTTGTGCTAGTCACCACACACATCACAAAAATACATGGATTGCACCTCTGGATAGATGGAAAAACATATAACAAAACTCATGTAGAGCTCAGGGGCATATCATGCACACAATAATCATGGAAAAAATGACAAATATCTAAATGGAGCAGCAGATCTGACAATTATCCCAAATAGCACTCTTCCAACAGAATTTCGGGCATCAAGATGAACTCAAATGAAAATGATGCAATGAGATGAAATTATGTGCTCTCTGAGACGAACATTTTGATATGCTATATGCCCAAAACAGAGCTACGGATGCGGAGATGTAGCAGTTCAAAGTATGCAAAATAATCTGGGAACTTAGTGAAAAAGGTCAACCCCTAGGGTTTTTCAGATCTGGATCAGATCTCGCCGGAGCACGCAAAATGAGGTTCGCCGGAGGGGACTTGGAGGATGCCGGAGCTCGAAGGAGGCACGCCGGCCGGACTTGCCGGTCTTGGGGGCGGCGCGGACGACGGCGGGCGGCACTCTGCGGCCAGGTGGCGGCGAGTTTGGCGGCGGGGCCCTGCTGGAGCGCGGTGCCGAGCCTCGCCGGGGTACGGGCGGTGCGGCGGAGGAGCGGCCGGCGAGGTGGCCGGCCTCGGGGAAGAGGCGGCGCGCCGCGAGGTGGAGGCGGCGGGGCGAAGTGGGCCTCGGGGGCCCCGAGCGGGCCTGGCGGGCCCGCGGCGCGGGAGGCGGCGATGTGGTCACGGGGGCGCCACGTGGCAACTGCTCGTTGGACGGCGGCGGCGGGCGGATGCGTCCGGCGCCATCCGGACGTGTTCGGCGGCGGCGGAGACGAATGGATCTAGGGTTAGGGGAGACTGGAACCGCGAATTTCGAAGGGTGGTCTTTATATAGAGGTAGAGGGAGCTAGGCGTGTCCAAATGAGGTGCGGTTTTCGGCCACGCGATCGTGATCGAACGCTCTAGATGATGGAGAAGGTTTTGGTCCAACTTGGAGGGGTGTTGGGCTGCAACACACACGAGGCCTTTTCGGTCCCTTGGTTAACCGTTGGAGTATCAAACGAAGTCCAAATGGTACGAAACTTGACAGGCGGTCTACCGGTAGTAAACCAAGTCCGCTTGGCAAGTCTCGGTCCAATCCGGAAATGTTTAATCCCCACACACGAAAGAAAGGTAGAAATGACCACCGGAGGAGAACGGAGCGCCGGAATGCAAAACAGACAACGGGGAAAATGCTCGGATGCATGAGACGAACACGTACGCAATGCAATGCACATGATAACATGATGTGAGATGCATGACAACGATAACAACACACGGAGACAAAAACCCGAACCCGATAAAATAAAATAACTTAACGCCGGAACTGCAAGAGTTGGATTACATATTAGGTAAATCATATCCGGGGTGTTACAACACTCCACCACTACGAAAGGATCTCGTCCCGAGATCTAGGACTGAAAGAACGCCGGGTATTCAGAATGGAGGTGATCCTCGCGTTCCCAGGTAGTTTCACGGTCGGATGGTGTGACCACTTGACTTTGAGGAATTTGATTGACTTGTTGCGAGTCTTGCGTTCAGTCTCTTCAAGAATAGCAACGGGGTGCTCACGATAAGAGAGATCTTCTTGGAGCTCAATGTCCTCGAAGTTGACGGTGTGGTCAGGGGTCTTGAAGCACTTTCGGAGCTGAGAGACATGGAACACGTCATGCACATTTGCAAAGTTTGAAGGAAGCTCGAGTTGATAGGCGAGATCGCCTCTCTTGCTGACAATCTTGAAAGGTCCCACGTATCTAGGGGCAAGCTTCCCTTTGATACCGAAGCGACGAGTACCTTTCATTGGAGAGACGCGGAGGTAAACATGATCTCCGATCTCGAAAGCCAAATCACGGTGCTTACTATCATAGTAGCTCTTCTGGCGGGATTGGGCTGCTTTGAGGTTATCTCGAATGACTTTGCACATTTCCTCTGCCTCTGTGATTAAGTCATTTCCTAGAAGTTGACGTTCACCGGTTTCAGACCAGTTGAGAGGGGTACGACACTTCCTGCCATACAGAATTTCAAATGGGGCCTTGCCCGAACTTGCTTGAAAATTGTTGTTGTAGGAGAATTCAGCATATGGAAGACAATCCTCCCACTTCATGCCGAAGGAGATCACACAAGCCCTGAGCATCTCTTCAAGAATCTGGTTGACACGCTCGACTTGACTGCTAGTTTGAGGATGGAAAGCTGTGCTGAAGCGGATGTTGGTGCCCATGGCCTTTTGAAAAGAATCCCCAAACTTGGAGGTAAAGATGCTGCCACGGTGTGAAGAGATCACTTGTGGAATACCGTGCAGAGAGACAATTCGAGAGGTATAGAGCTCCGTCAATTGAGCTGCAGTGATTGACTCTTTGATAGGCAGAAAGTGAGCCACTTTAGTGAGTTTGTCGATGACAACGAATATAGCATCATTTCCATGCTTGGACTTTGGAAACCCAGTCACGAAGTCCATCTCAATGTGGTCAAACTTCCATTCTGGAATGGCAAGAGGTTGAAGGAGACCAGCTGGCCTTTGGTGTTCTGCCTTCACTCTTCTGCAGACATCACATTCATTCACGAACTGAGCAATCTCGCGCTTCATTCGAGTCCACCAATAAGCCTGCTTGAGGTCCTGGTACATCTTCGTGCTCCCAGGGTGGATGGAGAGGAGAGAATTGTGAGCCTCATTCATGATCACTTTACGAAGGTCACCTTTGGGCACAACAATACGATCCTCGAAGAAGAGAGTGTCCTTGTCATCAAGGCGGTAGCACTTGTACTTGGGTTGACTCTTGGCAATCCCAATCTTCACCTTTTTCACCATAGCATCAAGAAGCTGAGCTTGGCGAATCTGGTCTTCCAAGGTAGGAGAGACTTGAAGGTTGGCGAGGAAACCTTGAGGAACAACTTGCAGATTAAGTTTGCGGAAAGCTTCACAAAGCTCGGGTTGATAAGGCTTGAGAATCAGACTGTTGCAATAAGCCTTCCTGCTCAATGCGTCGGCAATCACATTGGCCTTGCTTGGAGTATACTCGATACTCAGATTATACTCTTGAATCATTTCGACCCATCGAGTTTGCCTGAGGTTGAGATTAGGCTGAGTGAAGATGTACTTGAGACTCTTGTGGTCAGTGAAAATGTCCACTTTTCTTCCCAATAAGAGATGTCTCCAAGTCAAAAGAGCATGCACAACTGCCACCAACTCGAGGTCATGAGTGGGGTAGTTCTTCTTGTTGGGCTTCAACTGGCGAGAGGTATAAGCCACAACTTTCTTTTCTTGCATCAACATTGCACCGAGACCTTGGAGAGAGGCATCGCAAAAGACCTTGTACAGTTTGGATTCATCAGGAGGAGTCAGAACTGGAGCAGTGACCAATTTCTCTTTCAAAGTGTTGAAAGCAATGTCACACTCTGGAGACCAAACGTACTTGACGTGCTTCTGGAGAAGATTTGAGAGAGGCTTCACGATCTTAGAGAAGTTTTCAACGAATCTTCGACAATAGCTTGCGAGACCGAGGAAGCTACGGAGTTGCTTCATGTTCTGAGGTGGTTCCCAATTCACAATTGCAGACACCTTCTCAGGATTCACCACAATGCCCTTGGCAGAGATGATATGACCAAGATAAAGAACCTCATCGAGCCAAAATTCGCACTTGCAGAACTTGGCGTAGAACTTGTGTTCCCTGAGCTTATCGAGTACCAAACGCAAGTGATTGGTATGATCTTCCTTGTTCTTCGAAAAGACCAGAATGTCGTCAAGAGAGACCAAAACGAAGTCATTGGTGTAGGCGTTGAAGATGAAGTTCATCATGCGAGAGAAAGTCAGAGGAGCGTTGATGAGGCCAAAAGACATGATAGTGTATTCATATGAACCAAAGCTTGTCCTGAAAGCCGTCTTGGGAATATCTTGCTCACAGATTCGAATCTGGTGATAACCCATACGGAGATCAAGCTTGGAGAATACTTGGGCACCTTTGAGTTGTTCGAACAGCTCGTTGATGTTGGGAAGTGGGTATTTGTTCTTGATGGTATTCTTGTTCAATGGACGGTAATCAACACAAAGTCGGTCCGTTCCATCCTTCTTCTTCACAAAAAGAACACCACAACCCCACGGAGAAGAACTAGGTAGGATGAGACCCATTCTCTCTTGAATATCGAGTTGCTTCTTCAGCTCCTTCAACTCTTCAGGTCCGAGCTTGTAAGGACGTTTGCACACCGGTTCCGTGCCAGGCTCGAGATCGATGACGAATTCAACTGGCCGGTGCGGAGGCATTCCTGGAAGCTCTTCTGGAAAGACGTCTTGATATACGCAAACGACTGGAATCTGCGAGATAGCATCCAGTTCACCCTTCTCATTGAGAGAAAACAGACGGATGGTATCATCACGAGCGGCAAAGACAATTACATCCTCAGAAGAATGAGTCAATTGAATCTGCCTGGCTGCACAATCAAGATGCGCCTTGTGCTTAGAAAGCCAATCCATCCCGAGAATAAGATCAATATCCGAGTCGCCCAGAACAATAGGAGAAGCTAGAAATTTGTAGTCGCCCAACGTGATAGTAACATCCGAGACGCAGGTTTTAGCTGTCATTTGCTTGCCCGGTGACACGATTTGCAAGGAACTTTGCAGATACTAATAATCGCACTCATACTTAGATGCAAAAGGTTTGGAAATGAAACAATGCGATGCACCAGTGTCAAAAAGAACTTTTGTAGGGATATCGTTAACAGGAAGGTTACCCATGATGACATCTGACGAATCCTCTGCCTGAGCTGCATTCACCATATTAACCTTGGCGTACTTGGGGTTATGCTTGACCATAGCTGTACTTGCCGATCTCATAGGAGGAGGAGGGGGAAGACGCCTCTGATTGAAGCACTTGTTGGCATAGTGACCCTTCTGTTGGCACTTGTTGCACGTGACCTCTGAAAGCGGACGGTGATACGGAGCACTCGATCTTGGAGCTTGAGACGAAGTCTTGCTCTGAAAGCCAGGGTTGGGTGGGTGGGAAGATCCACTGCCACCTTTGCTCTTCTGATACGGCTGACGGAACGGAGGAGGAGGAAGCCAATACTTCTACTGGTTGGCCACTTGACTAGAGGAAGAAGGAGTAGCATCTCTGACTCGCTTCTTGGAAGCATCACACCTCAGTTGAGCGGCCTCTTGCTTCAATGCCATGTTGTAGAACTCATCGTACCTCAAGGGCTCAAAGAGAACAAGAGCTAGCTGAATTTCTTCTTTGAGACCACCCCTAAACTGGTATATCATGCTCTTCTCATCAGGGACGTCCTGCTTAGCAAAGCGGGCGAGCTTCTGAAACAACTTGTTGTAGTCATAGACAGACAAAGAGCCTTGCTTCAGGTTGCGGAATTCCTCACGCTTGCTTTCAACCACACTCTGAGGAATATGATGAGCTTTGAAGTCTTGACGGAATTCATCCCAGGTAATCACACGGCCTCCTCTTGAATCCTTGTACTGCTGGAACCATTCCGCAGCTTGGTCTTTGAGCTGGAAGGAAGCGAACTTGACGAAGTCCTCAGGCCTGACGTTACTGCACTCGAAATGCTTGCACAGATCCACGAGCCAATCGTCAGCATCAGTTGCCTCAACACAATTGCTGAAAGTCTTTGGCCCGTTAGCAAGGAACTGGTTGAGTGTAGCAAAGTGATTCTGATTGTTGCCTTGGTTGCCTTGGTTCGCTTGATTGCGCTCTTGAAGAATTTGCATGATCAACTGTGTGTTTGCATTGGTTGCGGCCATCACAGCTTGCCATGCCTCCGGAGGAGGAGGAGGTGGTGGCGGATCCTGATTCTGATTCTGGTTGCTGCTCTTAGCGGGAGCCATCCTAAAGAGGGTGACAACCATTAGCACATCGACAGATGAAATGAAGCTGAATCAAACGGGTTGAAATTGCAACATATAGTCTTCACATCCGAACAAAATGAACGAATGCATTCCACTTGAAATGGTCACATATCCATAAATTGAGAAGCCACTTAGAATTTAGGTAGAGGAATAAATCAACAAGGTATGGATCAAGAATGGATACTCGATAAGAAATCCCAATCTCAAACCAAATATCCGTGGAAGAAGAACTAGAGCTACAAGAATTCCCACCTATGAAACTCCCGAACCTTTCCGGTTATGCAATCAGGTGTTGGGGATACAGGGGAAGCATAATATCTCACCCAAATCTAGCAATTCCTACATCCAGCTGTATCCATCCTTCAACACATAACCGAGAAAAACTTCGGAAACCTATACCTCAACCTTCGAAAAGCATCCGTTATACAAGTTATGGAATACTCCTGAACTCCCGCCCCAGTACTTGGTGGCGTCGAGGTTATCTCACCAACGAACTGCATAAAAGAGATTTTTGATGTCGGCGTACTAAACTCAGGTATTCCAGAACTGCAACGATAAAATTGTGACGACAACACCTCGGAGCTCAACTCCCCGGGACACTGCCACAACCCCTAAAGACAGGAGGCACCAAGAACAATGTTCTCGTCACAAAACCATCGGAACGATTCCAAGATACCCGGGTGATCCAAAAAAAATAGTGAAATTTGAGAAGGGAATAGTCAAAACTGTACGTCAGGATGCCTTACAAGAGCGATGAGGAGACTGGGGAGTAAAAAGAATTCCTAAACTCTCTGATATATAATTCCTAAATGACTCAAAACATTTTTTTCTAGACTCAACTCGGCCGCTAATAACGATCAAGCAATGGGGGTTCCTAAGGTCGGGGAAGGCTCTGATACCAACATGTAACGCCCTCGATGCGGCTATATCTCCCACGTGTCGAGGCACGACTTAGAGGCATAACCGCATTGAAAGTAATGTCGCAAGTTAGGCAATCTTCACAACATCCCATGTAATATACATATATATATATATAATAAAAGGGGAGATACATAGTTGGCTTACACTCGCCACGTCAATCAGAGTACATAAATAGCATTACATCATTCAAACACTCATGGCCCGACTACGGCGCCAAAATGAAAGATCAACCCAACATGCGACACGGTCCCGATCGTCCCAACTGGGCACCACTACTGATCATCAGGGAAAGACACATAGTAACGGCGTGAGTCCTCGTCGAACTCCCACTTGAGCTCAAGCGCGTCATCTGGAAGGGAGTCATTAGGCCCTGCATCTGGTTTGGAAGTAATCTTTGAGCCACAGGGACTCAGCAATCTCGCACCCTCGCGATCAAGACTATTTAAGCTTATAGGTAAGGCAAGGTAAATATGTGGAGCTGCAGCAAGCGACTAACATATATGGTGGCTAACCTGTTCGCAAAAGAGAGCAAGAAGAGAAGGCAAAGCGCGAACGAATAACTAGAGAACAACCTGCGGCAAGCATTACTCCAACACCGTGTTCACTTCCCGGACTCCGCCGAGAAGAGACCATCACGGTAACTCACAAAGTTGATTCATTTTAATTAAGTGACAGAGGCATCCCGGTGAGATCGGGATCGAGGGAAAGAGAGCGTGCGAGGGGGGAAGATATTTGAGCCGACCAGGGCATTGACGCTGGCGCCCTTATCCTCCCTGCGGCGACTGTAGCGGTGCGGTGGCTGGCAGGGTGTGGCTAGGACGGCGCCCTGGCTCGGTCGCCATTGCCAACTGGAGGAGGGAGGTAGGGCGACCTGGGAGCGGGCTGGGCCATGCACTGTGGCCATTAGGGCCCAGTGGCTTTTAGTTCTCTTCTATTATCTTTTATGTTCTTTACCTCTTGATTGCTTGCATTTTACTTTGGCTCCAAAAGAGTTTTGTTCAACATGAAACTTGTCACATAAATTGTAGGCAATGTTTTGAGCTAGCACAAAGATTTTAAGTGTTTTGTAAATACTTAAACATTTGTTTATTTTGAAAACGGCTATTCTAGTTGACGTTGGGGTCACTTTATGATTTCCTAGGGGTTTATCCGTGAGTCAAATGAAGTTGGTTCCATCATGACAAAGGTTAGGAGAATTTATTGAATAATGCGAACATGTTAGTTTTACTTTTTGAAAACCTTTGATGTTTGCCTCGATTTTGAATTTGAATTTGAATCGGTTTTGAACTAACGCGAGATTAGCAACAGTAATCGAGGTGACATGGCATCATTAGCAGAGGTTATTGTAGCTTGATTATCCGGGCGTCACACGGCATCTACAATTTGAACTGGCAAAGGTAAAGTAGAGTTCTCAGGTGCAGTGGGAGTGGTGGAGGTGACCGGAAGTGCAGAAAAAGGAAAAACATTCTCATCAAACACCACATCAGAAGAGATGTAGACACGGTTAGAGGGAACATGAAGACACTTGTGCCCTTTATGAAGAGAACTATAACCAAGAAGCATGCATTGTTTAGACCGAAACTCCTACTTTCGTTGGTTATATGGCCGAAGATGAGGCCAACACGCACACCCAAAGACCTTGAGAAAAGTATAATCAGGAGTTTCATTCAGCAAGAGTCCAAGTGGTGTTTTCATCTGACAGAGTCATGTAGGAAGTCTATTAATAAGAAAGCATGCAGTGGAAAACACATCACTCCAAAAACCGGAAAGGAACGGAGGCATGGGCAAGCAAAGCAAGACCAGTCTCAACTATATGGTGATGCTTACGCTCGGCTACACCATTTTGCTGATATGTATGAGGACAAGACACACGATGTGTGATTCCAAGCTTATTAAAGAATGCATTGAGGTTGTGATACCCCTCCCCCAATCCGATTGCACATGAATGATTTTGTGATTGAGCAGACGCTGAACATGTGCTTGGAATTGCAAGAAAACATTAGACACATCAGATTTGCGTTTAAGAAGATAAAGCCAAGTGAACCGACTGTAAGCATCAATTAAACTGACATGGTAATTATGGACACTAATAGAGGTTTGAGCATGGCCCCATACATCCTAAAACACAAGTTCAAGCGGTTTATGGACTACACGACTCGACTCGGAAAAAGGAAGCTGATGACTCTTTCCTTGCTGATAGGCATCACAAACTGCATCAACATGTTTATTGAACACAACGGGAAGCTCATGACGATGAAGTACATGGCGAATGGTGGGAGTGGCAGGATGACCAAGGCATGCATGCCAATGTGATGGAGACACATGAAGACCACTGAAGGCACTGGGAGTTGGTGGCACATCAAGCGCATAAAGACCATTATTGCATAGTCGACCTCTAAGAAGTACGTCCCTCGTGTCCCGATCCTTAACAAAAAAATGAAAAGGATGAAATTCAGCAAGAACATTATTATCACGAGTAAGTTTAGGAACTGAAAGCAAACTATCTGAAACAGAGGGAACATGAAGGACATTAAGAAGACATAATTGTTTGGATTGATGTGTAAGAAGTGATGCCTGACCAATGTGTGAGATGTGCATACCTTCCCCTTTAGCGGTGCGAACCTGATCGTGTCCACAGTACGGCTCATGTGTAGAGAGCTTGCCCATCTCACTCGTTAGGTAATTGGTAGCCCCGTTAACCATGTACCAAGATGCATCAACTGGGTAAGAAGGAGTATGCCCCTGCTCATGAGTCGCCAGTATAGCCTCCTTCTCATTGCCCTTGCCATTGTTCCCAAGCCCCAAGAAATCCTACTTGAAGCGACAATGGCAATGAGAGGCAAGGTGACCATCAAACCCACATAGCTGGTAGGGAATTGGAGCACCACATGAAGGGCAATAGGCACAGACTCGACCTCCTGTCGAGGTAGTGGTGTTCTGCGAAATAGGTGTGGACGGTGGAGGCTTGCCACCAGTTGGTGGCTTGGAAGGCTTGCCCTTCCCACGCGTTGCAGCGTTGGCGGAAGGGAAACTCGACGTGGACCGACGAGCCTGGATGCGCTGCTCCATAGTAAGGAGACGTGCGTACAATTCACGTGGCTGGATGAGAGTGTCACGACCATTGATATTCTCCACCAAATTATCATAGTCGTCGCTCAGTCCGTTGACTACATAGGAAGTGAACTCCTCTAGACCAAGCGCCTTGCCAATGGAGGCAAGTGTGTCATCCATACCCGTCACCTTGTTGAAGTAGTCGGTGACGGTGAGATCATGAAGTTTCACCTCCCCAAGCACAGAGCGAATGGCATGAGCCCGCTCCTGAGACTGCGAAGCAAAACTGGGGTGAAGAGCCGTCCACGTGTCCCGAGACGTAGCGGTGAAGATGACCAGTGACGAGACCCTCTCTGTAAGAGAGGACTGGATGGCGGAGAGGATGGCCTGATCCTGAGCCCCCCACGCATGATGCCCCGGATGGTATGGCGGCGGGCACGTCAGGGTGCCATCAACAAACCCCTCCAAGTAACGATTGCAGAGAAGTGGTAAGACCTGAGCACGGCATGACAGATAGTTATCTGTCGCCAACTTCATCGGGATGAGATGCGCAAAGTAGAACGGTGCATGAGATACACCATAATCCGAAGGTGGCGGCGGCACATAAAAACCCGGGGGTGAAGGAAAACTCGGCACCACAGACGAAGCCACCAGCTCCGTCGATGCACCGCCGTAGGGCACTCCGTATGAAGCGGGCGCACCGCAAGGAGACGCAGGCACCGAGGTTGGCGGGTAGGCATAGTCCAATGGGGAGAGACTAGGCAACACATTATACGTCAACACTCCCCCTCACGTGTGGCTTCCTCGAGCCTAAACATGGACCGAAAGGAAGCAGCAATTTAATTGCGCCAGCCGGGTCTTGAACTCAAGACGTCTTGATTCTAATACCATATTAGACGTAGATTTCTTTTGGTGAATCGCACAACCCTTTAGGGGTGGCGTGAGTTGTATATATATAGGTGGTACATAGGTACAAAGTACAAATCCTAACCATACACGGTTAGGTATACAGAAGCTATACGTAATACAATTACATAGTCTAACACTTGCCCTCCTGTTGTTGTGGAGCTAGCTTTAACTTTTTCTTTTATTTTTTTTAGAAAACGAGGAGGACCCCCGGCCTCTACATCTGGATGATGCATGCAGCCATTTTATTAATTATTCACACAAGACCTTACAAAGTCATACAACAGTAAGACTAAAGTCGGCGTCTAGGTAACATCTGTCGCTACTCCTATCTAGTTGATGTAGTGATGATGATAGTCCGGATCTAATACCAAACAGACCTCGCAGTCAAACCTAACATCTAAGACCTAAGGTCCCAACCAGGACGCCTGCCGGGTATGGGGCACCCACCAGTCCAGCGCACTCCTTAACTAGGATGCCTGTCGGGTATGAGGCCACTGCAGCCACCTGCCACCAATCCATCTTCAGTGATGTACTATTGCATCTACCTTGCCTGGTCTAGCTGCCATCGACGCCACCACTACACTAGACAACGCCACCAACCTGCGCTCGTCCATCATCACACGCCCACCGGCGAGACCCCGCTGCTCCATGCCGCCGAGACCCGCCATCATCGACGCGAGAGAAGGCACGCCACACCACCTCATGCCTCTTCCATCCAGTGCCGCTCCACAAATGATGCCCCCAATAGGGAACATGACACCGCAGCACCGCCATCGTCCGATCCAGTGATCTTAGGATTTCTTCCAGAGCGGCACGAGCAGTTTGACGATAGTTGCTTGATGAGGGCTTCATCAAGGTAACGACGTAGACGCCGCCATCACCCGCCATGACCGGAGTCGGCTCGGTTTTCACCGGCGACTATGTCTCCCCAACTCGCCGCCGGTGCTAATAGTGGGATTCAAGATCCGTCACTACCAGTTTGGCCAACCGCCTTCGGTGGAGAAGGCAGCCACCACTGAGGGAGTCCTGGATTAAGGGGTCCTCGGGCGTCCGGCCTGTGTGACATGGGCTGGGCTAATGGGCTATGAAGATACAAGACAGAAGACTCTCTCCCGTGTCCGGATGGGACTCTCCTTGGCGTGGATGGCAAGCCTGGCGTTCGGATATGAAGATTCCTTTCTCTGTAACCGACTTTGTACAACCCTAGTCCCCTCCGGTGTCTATATAAACTGGAGGGTTTAGTCCGTAGAGGCAATCATAATCATACAGGCTAGACTTCTAGGGTTTTAGCCATTATGATCTCATGGTAGATCAACTCTTGTAACCCTCATACTCATCAATATCAATCAAGCAGGACGTAGGGTATTACTTCCATCAAGAGGGCCCGAACCTGGGTAAAACTTCGTGTCCCATGTCTCCTGTTACCATCAACCTTAGACGCACAGTTCGGGACCCCCTACCCGAGATTTGCCGGTTTTGACACCGACATTGGTGCTTTCATTGGGAGTTCCTCTGTGACATCGAAGACAGGATTGATGGCTCGCCTTATTATCAAGGACAGTATCACCTCCGGAGGAGCCCTGGCCTCAGGCCAAACCCTCCGGTTCGGCGGCTTTACCATGACCGCCCGTCCGGCCGTTAACCCGACGATGACTTCTCGGGTCATCGAAAATCGCCTTCGTGTTGACCACGAATACTCCAAACGGATGGATCCGACAAAATTGTCATCTTTAAAAGAGCTCCTGGATCACATCGCCGCCTTGGGGGTCGCTACAAACTACGATCGGATTGGGCTTAAACCCGATCAGAGAGAAATCAAATCTCTACCGATCACCCATCAGATAGCGGTAGTAGAGGAGCAAATCAACAACTCTTCCTCTATATTGAGGACGAACTATGTTCGGATTTCCGAGCTCGAAGAGCCGGATGCCCATCCGCGGAACAACACGCCCCGTCCTCCGAACCTAGAATCAGACGGCGGACCTGAAAAATCGGTTGATATCCCAGAGCCCAAACTATTAAGCTAGGAAGTTCCTCAAACTCCGGATCCCAAATTGGGTCAGGGTTCGGATCTAAAGCCACCCACCCACCCAGATATGCGCGATCTCATGTGCATATGACAGCAGTCTCAGGAAACAATCCATCACTTTTGGGCCTGATTCCTCCTTGACAAAGACAAGATTAAAGATTGCCACGACGAAGACACGATCTCAGTATTCTGCAATAATAGCTCGGATGAAGGAATCCTCAACGCCATCAACCGCCGTCACGTATTACACTTCGCTGACTTGGCAACCATAGTACAAAAGTACTGCGTAATGGAAAGCGCCTGGAAAGCTCAGGCAGCTCGCTGGGAACCACCGGTTTCCACTCAACCCCTCGTCCGGGCAAAAAGCATGCACCCTCGCAGGGCGCCTGACCCAATAGTAAAGCAATCTAAGCCCATCACAGGGCGCGGAACCGTTCTGGAGGGATGGCTCGATAGGCCATGCAAAATACACACAACACCGTATACCATACCAACCCACAGCCTTAGAGCATGTTGGATACTCCGGCAAGTGGCCAAGAGTGGCTAGGATATCCTCACCAAAAACAGCGCGGAGCAACTCCCCCCGGAACACGACGACCATAGAGTATTGATAGTCTTCGAGACTTTCGCTTCAAACAATCGGTGCAAAAGTGCACTCTGTGACCTCGCCGAAGTCTGCCAAGTCGCAACAATAAATCCTTGGAATGACACGGCCATAACTTTCAACGCCAGTGACGAACCAAAAATCCGGTCAGTCCGGGCACCAGCCGCCTTGGTCCTCAACCCAATTGTGGATGGATTTCGGCTCACTAAAGTGCTCATGGACGATGGCAACGGACTAAACCTCATCTACGAGGACACACTGAATAAAATGGAAATAGACTGGAGCCGCATCGAGCATAGTAATACAACCTTCCGAGGTGTCGGTGTACAAAAAGAGGGGTACACTTTTATACCACTATAACTGTGCACGCGCAGTCTGAGCCACGGGCACCACCACACCAGGCAAGGCAAGGGAGGTGAGCCAGGGTAAGACCGAAGCTCAAGAGAACTAGAACAACGCCAAGGCCAAGAGCACGAAGAGCAAACGGGACGAAGCGGACTCCCCCGGCAAGATCCTTGCCGGGAGACGGTTCTAGCAGCCCCGGCAAGACCCTTTCCGCGGTGACTCGTCCCGCGCCTACGGAGCAAATCACCCTTGAGTCCACTGCCCCCCAAAGGGCAAGGATTCGAGAGACATCCCCGTGGCGGCATGCAGATCTTCGTGAAGACATTCAAGATCAGATACACACTAAGGAGACGACAACCCTTGGCAGGATCCCAGCCGAGGAAGACCACAAGGCCCCCGGCAAGCGCCTTGCCGGGGATGACAGCAGGCGCCTCGGCAAGACCCTTGCCGGGGCCCCGGCAAGGCCCTTACCAAGGACACCCGCGGGGCCACCATCAGGCCCACACCGACTAAACCTCCACCACGGCATGCATGCAGCTGCCGACCCAACCAGCTGGGCAGGCACCTGCGTGGCGGCATGCAGCTCTTCGTGAAGACCCACCACTGCGCCACCTCAGCTGCCTGCCTACCTACGTGGCATCACAGGCGTCGCTGGCCAGGGCGCGTGTCGACACAAGAAGGAGCGGCGATGAACGAGACAGGTTTCTCCCCCGTCCCCGATAAAGCAAGGACACCTAAGCAAGACGCATTAAATGCGCCTTGTCATGTAATGCGAGGGATAACCTTGCATCACTGTACCCTTTCCACCTCCTGTGTGCCACTGTGGCAACCCCTTTTTCTATAAAAGGAGGCCCGAGGCGACCAGGAGAAGGATTCGGCTTTTTGGAGCTCCTCACGCCCCATAGCTAGCTCAAGAACACAGATATACAATCCACCAAAGCAGGAGTAGGGTTTTACGCATCCTCGCGGCCCGAACCTGGATAAACGAACCGTGTGCTACCTGTTAGATCCGCTCTTCTCACGACCCCGCGCCCCACCAACCGTAGTAGGGATTCTTGTGATCCCATAGGTGTCGTTCCCGCTGACATCTCTGGCGCGCCAGGTAGGGGGCGCAGTTGTGAGAATCGGCCTTACCAGTTAGTTCGGCGCTTTTTCATCATCATGGCGCCCAAGAAGCAGACGACGGTGGTGGTTGGCTAGTCGGAAGCCGGACAGCCCGTCCCGACGCGGGCGAGCAGCGGACCGGTCGCAGAGAGGACCCGGGGCGCTGCTCGCGAACACCAACACCATCCCAGCAGCCGGAGTTTGGGAGGCGATGATGTTTGTGCGCCTGGTAATAGGCCACACGTCGCCAAATCCAAAGGCAGAGCCAAGTCCTTCACGGGTGGAGCGGGGCCTTCCAAGGTCATCGCCGCCCCGCCCGAAGGCGACGCGAGGGCCTCCAAGACTCCCGCGCCGGCATCAACAGTGCGCTCCTCCCAGGCAGCGCGCGACGAACGGCATAATCACGCCGAAGATCCCGGGCGTCGCCGCGGGAAGAGCCCTGAGCACCACTCCCGGGACATAGAAGACCTGCCCACCCGCCGAGGCACTGGTGAAAACAGCATGCGACCGCGGGGTCGTGATAGAGCTCCTTCTGACATGGTCAGAAGTCGAAGCGCGTCGCGATCCGTGCAGGTTTCGCTGCCACCAACGCCAGCAGAGGCCCTGGCGCGCGCGCGGTTGCTCCTCGACTTTCCTCCCACCGCGGGGAAACTCGACGAATGGAGAGCCACTATCCGAATCCTTCTTGTGGTGGCCAACAAAGACGAACCAAGTCCGGTGGGGCCCCCGGGTCGACGCTTCGATGGAGTCCCGCGGACCAGTGGCGGAAAAGCCGGTGGCGCCATGACCACGGTGCATTCACCTCTTCCCCATCCGGTACCGCGGATGCCGGCTCGTCGCGACGTCGCGGGCGACGCCATCTCCATAGCATCGTATGACCCGCGGACCCACTGTGACCAGCGCCAAGTTCTTCGGGAACGAGCCCATGAAGACGCTCGAACCACTATCGAGCACCGGCGCGGAGCGCGCCACCAGTCAGACAGGCGAGCAGGGCCTGCGGTGAACCACCCGGCCCCGGAGAGCCCTGGAGGCCTACCTTACAAGATAGGCTGTCCAGCTTTTACCCGTGAGCTGCGGCAGTTCCAGTGGCCCACTCACCGCACCTTCAAACCTGACGTTGGCGAAAAGTACATCGGCAAGACTCACCCGTCTGAGTTCCTCAGCATCTACACCATCGCGATGCAAGCCGCCGGAGCCTGCGACGATAAGGTGCTTGCGAATTACTTTCCATTGGCTCTTAAACCCAACGCCATGTCGTGGTTGATGCACTTGCCGGTAGACTCTATTTCCTCCTGGTCGGATTTGTGCCATGAGTTTGTGGGCGCCTTTACTGGGGGTCACCAAGCCCATGGCCAAGCAAGCGACCTGCATGTCATTCCCCAGAAGGGAGGCGAGAGTCTGCGCAAGTATATACAGAGGTTCAGCCGGGTACAGTACAATATCCCTGATGTTTACCCTGCCGCCATCATCAGCGCGTTCCATCAGAACGTGCGTAACCGCAAGATGCATGAAGAACTGGCGATGAACAAGGTGAAAGATGTGGTAGAACTCTATGTTCTTGCTGACAAATGTGCCCGAGCTGAAGAGGGAAGGAAGTACCCCGGCGAAGATGCCGACGTGGAAACCGACTCCTCAGATGAGGATACTGCCGCCCTGGTGAAGAAAGGCCGGCGCCGCAACAGGAAGCGCAAAGGTAAAGCCGTGCTTGCCATCGAGGGATCTGGCGACTCCGGCTCCGCCAAGAAAACCAAGGCAGATGACCCCGGCAAGGAAATTGCCGTATGTGTCGCCTGCCGGGCCTTGGCGGCTACCGAGAAGCCAGGAAACTCCGACATGCAATACTGCAAGATCCATCGCACCAAAGGCCATGATCTCCAGAACTGCCGACAGGTTGAGCTCCTTGCTGAGAAGCAGAGGGCTGAATATGAGAGGCGGGACAAGGAGAAAGGCCAGGACGGTGCTGAGGGGTCCGGCAAGAAGCGTGACGACCAGGCGGGCCGTCGCGGCAAAGATAAACAGCGGGAGAGGCCCGCCCGGGGCCGTGACAAAAAGCCAGAAGACGATGATCACGAAGAGGACGATGAGTCTGGTGACCAAGGATTTCAGAAAGCTACAAAGGCCATGTGCGTCGATGGTGGCACCTCGCTGCATACCTCTCACCGCCAGCTTAAACAGTGGGCGCGTGAGATTACAGCGGCGGAACCGTCGTTTGATGCCCAAAGGCCGCTGAAGTGGTCCAGCACACCTATCATTTTTGGCACTGAGGATCACCCTGATCGCACTACTACAGTCGGGTGCTTGCCATTGTTGGTTTCACCAACAATACGCAACGTCAAGGTGACAAAGATGCTAGTCGATGGCGGGGCCGGTCTGAACTTAATCTCGCCTGCCGTGATCGAGAAATTCCAGATTCCTGATGAAGACCTCGAAGAGACGGGCACGTTTCAGGGGGTCAACCCGGGAAGAAGTCAACCTAAGGGAAAGGTCACGTTGCCTGTGACTTTTGGGAGTGATCTGATGTAACACCCTGGATGTAATTTTCCCAATTTGTACTCCAACTCTTGCCGTTTCCAGCGTTAAGTTATTTTATTTTCTCGGGTTCGGGTCTTTGTCTCCGTGTGTTGTTATCATTGTCATGCATCTCATATCATGTCATCATGTGCATTGCATTTGCATACGTGTTCATCTCATGCATTCGAGCATTTTCCCCGTTGTCCGTTTTGCATTCCGGCGCTTCGTTCTCCTCCGGTGGTCATTTCTACCTTTCTTTCGTGTGTGGGGATTAAACATTTCCGGATTGGACCGAGACTTGCCAAGCGGCCTTGGTTTACTACCGGTAGACCGCCTGTCAAGTTTCGTATCATTTGGACTTCGTTTGATACTCCAACGGTTAACCGAGGGACCAAAAAGGCCTCGTGTGTGTTGCAGTCCAACACCCTTCCAATTTGACCCAAAACCCACCTAAACCCTCTCCATCATCTAGAGCGTTCGATCACGATCGCGTGGCTGAAAACCGCACCTCATTTGGACTCTCCTAGCTCCTCATATGCCTATATATAGACCCCCTCCTTCAAATTCGCGGATCCCCTCTCCGAAACCCTAAAATCCACCCTCTTCGCGCGCCGCCGGACAAATCGCCACCGACGGACATTGTCCGGATCCACCCCGCCGCCGCCACGTGTCGCCTCCTCACTCGCCCGCCGCCTCACCCCACTTTGCTGGCCCGGGAGGCCCAGGGAGGGCCCCCGAGGCCCGTTGCCTCCCGAGCCGCACCACGCCCGACCCCGTCGCCGCGTTCGCCCCGCCGCCTCCTTCCGCCCCGGGGACCGGAGCCGCCGCGCCGCTCGACGCCGGCCGGCCGGAGCCGCGCCTCGCCGCCCGGAGCCGCGCCCCGCCGCCTTCCCTCGTCGCCTCGCCGCCTCGCCGCCTGGCCTCCTCTCCTCGCCGGCCTGCCTCCCCGACGAGCTCGTCGGACTTGCCTCGGTCAGCGTGCGCCAGATCCAGATCCGAGCTAAGGGTTGACCTCGATTTTTTTCCTAGGTCCTGAGATTTCAGATTCATGTGCTCCTGTTCATCGTGTCGTATCTCCGTGTCCGTAACTCCGTTTTTGGCATATAGCATATCAAAATGTTCATCTCAAAGAGTACATCATTTCATTCCATTGCATCATTTTCATTTGAGTTCATCTTGATGCCCGAAATGCTGTTAGAAGAGGGCTACTTGAGATAATTGTCAGATCTGCTGCTCCATTTAGCTTTTTGTCATTTTTGCCATGATTATTGTGTGCATGATATGCCCATGAGCTCTACATATGTTTTGTTAAGGGTTTTGCCATCTCTCCAGAGGTGCAACCCATGTATTTTTGTGATGTGTGTGGTGACTAGCACAAGCTTGCAAAGTGGTGCACTTGGTAATTCTGATTTCAGGGACTTAGCATTTCCACTAAGTCTTTAATCTGTTTATCTCACGTTGCCATATGTTCATGTTGTTTCCTAGTGATCTGTGCCTCTTTTGAGGATGATCAGTAAGGATGTTTTGTTAATCTTGTAAGTGCTCTATCCATCCATGTCTTTGTTTGCAATTATGGAGCACCCTAGCTTGAGTCAATCGAGCTCTACTTTTGCTACTTTGTGAATCTGGGCAGATTGTCAACTTGTTTGCGATTTTGCTGAGGATGTTGTAGTTGATCCGTGCATGCTATGCTATTGTTCTTGCCATGTCTAACTTGTATTTTGTGTATTCTTGATGGGTGTATTCTTAGATTATCATGACTTGCTCCGTAGTGAGTGCATCGAGCTCGTAAACATGCCTACTTGAGATATGTTTCAGCATGCTCCAGTTTTCACTAAGTCTGAAAACTGATTATGTTTTTGCTTTGTTCACATGCTTGCAATTGTATTTTCCGATCCCTTTTGGCTCAAGGTCACTAAGGGACTTTTTTTAAGCTCTTTGAGTAACTCCATTCCATGTTTTACTTTGCCATGTTCAGGTCCTGTAGCATGTAGTTTTGTTGCTCCGAAGAGTGCTACCTGATCTGAGATTCCAGACAAGTGTTAATTTCACTAAGTCTGAAATCTGTTTACCATATGCATTTTTGCCATGCTTGTTTGAACCTGTTAATGGATGAATTGGCCGTAGCTCAGTGCTAGACTTTTGTTAAGCATCTTGAATGCATACCTTCCATGTATTTTGTTGTCATGTTTGGGTGCTGTAGCATGTTCATCTTGTTGCATTTAGATGGCTACTTGCTGTAAATCGCAGACCGGTGTCATAATTGAATCGCTTGCCATTTCCAAACCGTAACTCCGATTCCGGCGTTCTTTATATAGTTTTCAAGCGATTTCATCTCACCTTTCCAGTGGCACACTTGGATTTCCAAGCTGAGGCCAGCTTCATGCATTTTCCTGTCACATCTTGCATATGCATCCCGCATCGCATCCCGCATAGCATACCATCTTCGCATCATCTTGTTTGATCCTTGCACATGGTTGATTGTGTCCTTGTTGCTTGTTTGTCTTGTTTGGGTAGAGCCGGGAGACGAGTTCGCTAACGAGGAGCCCGTTGAGTTTGCTTTCGAGGATCCAGTCAACTCTGACAACTGTGCAGGCAAGATGATCATACCCTCGAAATCACTACTATCTTTGGTATGCTAGTTTGCTCGCTCTTTTGCTATGCCAATGCTACGATGCCTACCACTTGCTTTCAAGCCTCCCAAATTGCCATGTCAAACCTCTAACCCACCTTGTCCTAGCAAACCGTTGATTGGCTATGTTACCGCTTTGCTCAGCCCCTCTTATAGCGTTGCTAGTTGCAGGTGAAGATTGGAGGCCTTTCCTTGTTGGAACCTTTGTTTACTTGTTGGGATATCATTATATTATCTTGTTATCTTAATGCATCTATATACTGGGTAAAGGGTGGAAGGCTCGGCCTCTCGCCTAGTATTTTGTTCCACTCTTGCCGCCCTAGTTTCCGTCATATCGGTGTTATGTTCCCGGATTTTGCGTTCCTTACGCGGTTGGGTTATAATGGGAACCCCTTGATAGTTCGCCTTGATTAAAGCTTTTCCAGCAATGCCCAACCTTGGTTTTACCTTTTGCCACCTAGCCCTCTTATTCCCTTGGGTTTCCGGAGCCCGAGGGTCATCTTATTTTAAACCCCCCGAGCCAATGCTCCTCTGAGTGTTGGTCCACCTGTCAGCTGCCGGTGGCCACCAGGGCAACTTTGGGCTGGCCTACCCGTACCTAAGACAATCTGAGTGTGCCCTGAGAAAGAGATATGTGCAGCTCCTATCGGGATTTGTCGGCACATTCGGGCGGTGTTGCTGGTCTTGTTTTAACCTGTCGAAGTGTCTTGAAGAACCGAGATACCGAGTCTGATCAGAACGTCTTGGGAGGAGGTCTATTCCTTCGTTGACCATGAGAGCTTGTCATGGGCTAAGTTGGGACTCCCCTGCAGGGATTTGAACTTTCGAAAGTCGTGCCCGCGGTTATGGGCAGATGGGAATTTGTTAATGTCCGGTTGCAGATAACTTGAACCTTAACTTAACTAAAATGAATCAACTGAGTGTGTTACCGTGATGGCCTCTTCTCGGCGGTGTCCGGGAAGCGGACACGGTGTTGGAGTAATGTTTGCGCAGGTTGTTCTCTAGTTTCTCGCTCGCGCTTTCCTCCTCTTCTCGCTCTCTTTTGCGAATAAGTTAGCCACCATATATGCTAGCCGCTTGCTGCAGCTCCACATATATTTTTACCTTGCCTTACCTATAAGCTTAAATAGTCTTGATCGCGAGGGTGCGAGATTGCTGAGTCCCTGTGGCTCACAGATTACTATTACACCAGATGCAGGGCCTGATGATTCCGCTCCAGGTGACGCGCTTGAGCTCAAGTGGGAGTTCGATGAGGACGCTCAATGATACTACGTTTCTTTTCCTGATGATCAATAGTGGTGCCCAGTTGGGGGTGATCGGGACCGTGTCGCATGTTGGGTTATCTTTTATTTTGGTGTCGTAGTCGGGCCATGAGTGTTTGGGTGATGTAATGTTATTTATGTACTTGATTGACGTGGCGAGTGTAAGCCAACTATGTTATCTCCCCTTTTATTATATATATATATATTACATGGGATGTTGTGAAGATTGCCTAACTTGCGACATATGCCTTCAATGCGATTATGCCTCTAAGTCATGCCTCGACACGTGGGAGATATAGTTGCATCGAGGGTGTTACATCTAAACTTCAGGACAGAAAGGGTTGTGTTCGACGTTGCCAAGATCCCCTTGCCTTACAATGGGATCCTTGGCCACCCAGCGCTGGCCAAGTTCATGGCGGCGTCACATTACGCCTACAACACCCTGAAGATGCCGGGGCCTGTGACGATCATCACCGTCCCATCGGACAAGAAGGATGCGCTAATTTGCACTGACCAACTCTACCAACAAGCAGTTGCAGCAGCCGCCACTGCTAAGGCGCTTGCTCCTGCCGCTGGAGCCCCGGGAAGGCAAAAGAATAAGACCGGTGAGACCTCAGGCACCCACTCCGGCAATTGCACCTCCTCGGAGTGTAGCACTCCCGTCGAGGACGTGCCAGAGAGCTCCGCCGACAAAAACAAGAAGTCCAGGGCCACACCGCCGCGAACCAAGAAGGTTTTCTGTCAAGGAGGACGGCACGGGAGGAGCTTTTACCATAAGCTCCGCCCTTGACGACAAATAGGAAGACACGCTCGTCACCTTCCTGCGGGCGAATGTCGATGTGTTTGCATGGCAAGCATCCGACATCCCCGGCGTTCCCAGGAAGGTGATTGAGCACCACCTTGCTGTCTATCCTCATGCACAGCCCGTCAAGCAGAAGGTCAGAAAGCAAGCTTTGGAACGACAAGAGTTCATCACAGAGGAGATCCGGAAACTGGAAGCAGCGGGTTTGGTAAGAGGAGTGCTCCATCCAACGTGGTTGGCCAATCCGGTGGTAGTGCGTAAGGCAAATGGGAAGTGGAGGCTATGTATTGATTACACAGATATTAATAAGGCTTGTCCCAAGGACCCCTTCCCGTTGCCGCGCATCGACCAGATTGTTGACTCCACAGCTGGGTGTGATCTGTTGTCATTCCTTGATGCCTACTCCGGCTACCACCAGATCTTCATGACAAGGGAAGATGAAGAGAAAATGGCATTCATCACCCCATGTGGTACGTATTGCTTTATACGGATGCCTTTCGGGTTGAAGAGTGCTGGTTCAATGTTTGCAAGGGCGGTCCAGATTGGTTTTGAACCCCAGCTCCATAGAAATATGGCAGCTTATATGGATGATATAGTGGTCAAAACCAAGAACAGGGCAACCCTCATATCAGATTTACAAGAAACATTTGCAAACCTACGCAAGATCAATATCAAGCTGAACCCTGAGAAGTGCGTCTTCGGCGTCCCGTCTGGCAAGCTTATCGGGTTCTTTGTGTCACAGCGTGGGATAGAGGCCAATCCGGATGAGATCAAAGATATAGAGCAGATTGAAGCGCCCAAGCGAGTCAAGGATGTGCCTCGGCTTGCTGGTTGCGTTGCCGCCATGAGCAGGTTCATTTCCAAGTCCGCCGAGCGCGCCCTTCCCTTTTTCAAGATTTTGAAAAAGGCGGGCCCGATGGAGTGGACGCTAGAAGCCGAAGCTGCATTGCAAGATTTGAAGAGGTACCTCTCCTCCGCGCCAATACTAGTTGCGCCTAGGCCACAGGAACCATTACTGCTGTACCTGGCGGCAACGAACCAGGTGGTCAGCGCCGCACTAGTGGCATAGAGAGAAATTGATGATGAGGTAATAGCAGCGACAGAGCCCGACGCCACCGATGCCGAGGCGACGCAGCCGGTTGGAGTGCCGCCAAGGAAGAAGATGATGCAGCACCCGGTCTACTTTGTTAGCTCCCTTCTACAGGGGGTTAGATCAAGGTACTCCGGTGTGCAGAAACTGCTCTTTGGCCTTCTTATGGCCTCGAGGAAGCCGCGTCACTACTTCCAGGCGCACGAAATCACTGTCGTCACTCGCCTCCCTCTGCAACGGATATTGCACAATCCAGACGCAACGGGAAGGATCGTAGAGTGGGCACTAGAACTGTCCAGCTTTGGCCTCAAGTTTGAGAGTACCTCGACGATTCAAAGCCGAGTCCTGGCGGAGTTCGTTGCAGAATGGACCGCGACGCCTGACGAAGAAACTCAAGAGACTGCTCTCCCCGGCAAGGAGGCAAGTTGCGATTGGATCATGTACTTTGATGGAGCTTTCTCCTTATAGGGCGCCGGGGCTGGCGTACTGCTTGTCGCGCCCACCGGAGAGCACCTCAAGTACGTGATCCAGATGCACTTCCCCAGGGAGGTGTCAACAAACAATACTGCTGAATACGAGGGGCTGCTTGCTGGTCTAAGGATCGCGGCGGACCTCGGAATCAAGAAACTCATCGTCAGGGGTGACTCGCAACTTGTCGTCAAACAAGTCAACAAAGATTACAAGAGCCCGTTGATGAAGGCCTACGTCGATGAAGTGAGAAAGCTGGAAGAGCGTTTTGATGGTATACAGGCGGAGCACGTTCCCCGAGCAGAGAACGACATCGCCGATTACCTGTCAAAGCGCGCTGCCCTCAAGCTACCTATGGAACCAGGTACCTTTGTGCTTCAGCTAACTCAACCATCCGTTGATCCATCAACAGAGCAAAACAAGAGAAGGAAATCAGGGCCCGGCAAGTACTTTCCCGCCGAGCTCCCTGGAGCCGCCGGCAAGGATGTTGCCGGAGATACTGAGCCCGCCACGGGACGGCTAGCTCCGGCGGAGCATCAAGCTCTTACCGTCGAGACAGCCGCTCCTGTAGCGGAGGAAATGCCTTTAATCCTCACCGTCGAGCCCCAGGCTCCAGTGTGGGCACAACATACCGTCCGATTCCTCCAAACAAGGGAACTTCTTGAGGAGCAGGAAGAAGTGGAAAAAGTAGCCCGTCGCTCTACTATGTACCAGTTCGTCGATGACGTCCTGTACATAAAGAGGCCGAACGGCGTGAAATTGAAGTGTATCCCTCGAGAGCAAGGACTGGGGCTGCTGGCGGAGATACATGGAGGCATATGAGGATCCCACATAGGGTCAAGAGCCCTTGCCGGCAAGGCATTTCGGCAAGGCTTCTTCTGGCCCACTACCCTCCAGGATGCGACGACACTAGTCACCAGGTGTGAAGCGTGTCAATTCCATTCAAAGAAACTTCATCAGCCAGCTCAAGCCCTTCAAACCATTCCTCTCTCCTGGCGCTTCTCGGTCTGGGGGCTCGACATACTAGGCCCTTTCCCCCGCGCTGTCGGGGGCTTTGAGTACTTGTACGTCGCAATCGACAAATTCACAAAGTGGCCAGTGGTGGAAGCAGTGAGGAAGGTCACAGCTCAGTCAGCCGTCAAATTCTTCAAGGGACTAGTGTGCCGTTTTGGTGTACCCAACAGGGTCATCACCGACAACGGCACACAGTTCACAAGCCACACCTTCATGCAATATACCCAAGACCTCGGCAGCAAAGTCTCTTTCGCTTCCGTTGCTCACCCACGAAGCAATGGTCAAGCTGAGAGGGCAAACGCTAAAGTACTGCGAGGCTTAAGGACAAAGACCTTTGACAGGCTGCGCAAGAGTGGAAGGCGCTGGATTGATGAATTGTTGGGGGTTCTTTGGTCAATCAGAACAACGCCAAATCGAGCCACCGGCCAGACACCCTTTGCCCTGGTATACGGGGCAGAAGCAGTTCTCCCCACTGAACCCATATACGGGTCACCTCGAGTACTCGCTTATGATGAGCTTGAGCAAGAGCAACTGCGCCAAGATGAAGCAACGCTCCTTGAGGAAGATCGTCTTCGGGCGGCTATGAGAGCAGCGCGCTACCAGCAAGCCTTGCGCCGCTACCATAGCCGCAAGGTTCATGCCCTAAGCCTTGAGGAAGGCGACCTTGTTCTTCGGCGCGTTCAATCGGCCAAGAATTCCAACAAGTTGACGCCAAAGTGGGAAGGCCCTTATCGGGTAATACGAGTCACCAGGCCCGGCGCAGTCCGCCTAGAGACCGAAGATGCCGTTCCGGTGAGTAACTCCTAGAACATTGAGCATCTTCGCAAGTTTTACCCGTGAGGCGCGGCTTGCCGGGCCCCCTGGCAAGCCACCTTTTGTACGAGCCTTGCCGATGACGCATGTAACCCTCTGTACAAAGCTAGACGCAGACCCTGAGCATAAGTAAATGAAGTGCTGGCGCCCTAAGTTATATCATGCATGCTAGGTCGAGTCTCGTCCTTGGTTAGGGTTGATAGTGCTTAGCGGCGACTAACCCCTAGCTTAGAGTTCGAGTGTGCATCTCTTTGTCTTTCTTTTGTCTTCTTTGGTTCACAGGACACACAGATATCCATGCCGAACCACTTGGGAGAAAAAAGAGAGGAACAGATAAGCATCTAGCCCCCGGCAAGCCAGTATTGCCGGGGGCTGCAAGAGCAAAGATTCACCCACGGCGAACCAGGGTTGCCGGGGACTGCAGCTTCAGATAAGTTCTTCATCCCTTATCATGCATTCCATTATGGACTGAGGTATGTGAAACCTCATTTTTGCCTAAGCTACCGTGCTCCCCTAACTCTAGGCCCTAGGGCTCGTTCCTGGGGCCAAGTTGGGTCGTAGTCACGGCAGCGAAAGGATGAAACAAGGAGCCTGAACCCGCCTGAAAGCACAAGTGCTCCCTAGGTGGTTTTGATAATTGATGACAACATATCTCTTGTTGGACTAAAATTTCGATCTAGCATGTTTCAGATAAGTTCAACAATGGAGTGGCATGGACTAAAGGTTGTGGGAACTCCTTCAAGATGCTAAGGACAAAGGATTGGCTAAAGCTTCAAGCTCAAGACTCTTCATTTTATATTTCAGTGATCCAAGATCACATTGATCGTCGTTCAAAGTTTGCTCCTAAATCTCATGAAGGTTTTCTACTTGGTTATGGCTCAAACTCTCACACTTACCGTGTCTACAACAATTTCACCCGAAAGGTTGAAGAGACGGTAGATGTGAAGTTTGATGAATCTAATGGCTCGCAAGTAGAGCAATTGCCAATTGATGTAGGAGACAAAGACCCTTCAGAAGCAATTCAAGACTTGTCCATTGGCAAAATTCGTCCAACGGAGGTGAAGGAGAGTACTTCATCCGTCCAAGTGGAAGCTTCTACTTCACGACAAGGTGAACCAAGAATCGACACGGAAGCATCCACAAGTGGGACACATCAAGATGAAGAAAACGAGGAAGTACGTCAAGATGAACATCAACAACCTCCTTCTCCACCACGACAAGAGAACGACGATGTCAACAATGAAGAAGGCCAAGAAGAAGAACAAGATGAAGAAGATGTTCAACGAAGACCCAAGCAAAAGCTCTCACGAGTTCGAGCAAGAATTGCCAAAGATCATCTCGTCGAGCAAATCCTCAATGATATACAAACCGGGAGAATCACTCGCTCAAAAACTCGTTTAGCTAACTTTTGTGAAAACTATTCATTCATCTCTAGCATTGAACCTATGAAGGTTGAAGAAGCATTGGAAGATCCGGATTGGATAAATGCTATGCATGAAGAGCTACATAATTTTGAGAGAAACCAAGTTTGGACATTGGTTGAGAAGCCCGACAACAACCACAACATCATTGGTACCAAATGGGTGTTTCGCAACAAGCAAGATGAAGATGGACAAGTGGTTCGCAACAAAGCACGTCTCGTCGCCCAAGGGTACACACAAGTCAAAGGTATGGACTATGGTGAGACGTATGCTCCCGTTGCTAGACTTGAGTCCATTCGCATCTTGCTTGCCTATGCTAATCACCATAATATCACCTTGTACCAAATGGACATTAAAAGTGCTTTTCTAAATGGTGAAATAGAGGAGGAAGTTTATGTCAAACAACCTCCCGGCTTTGTCAATCCTAAGAAACCAAATCATGTTTACAAACTTCACAAAGCTCTTTATGGTCTTAAACAAGCTCCTAGAGCATGGTATAAATGCTTGACCAAGTTCCTTACTACAAGTGGTTTTGAAATTGGTAAAATTTATTCTACTCTTTTTACTAAAAGGGTTAATGGAGAACTATTTGTATGCCAAATTTATGTTGATGATATCATATTTGGTTCAACTAACCCTCTCTTTAGTGAAAAGTTTGGAAAGCTAATGTCAGAGAAGTTTGAGATGTCTATGATGAGTGAACTCAAATTCTTTCTCGGGTTGCAAATCAAGCAAACTAAGGAAGGTACATTTGTCTCTCAAACAAAGTACACCAAGGACTTATTCAAGAAGTTCAATATGCAAGAATGCAAAGGTATGTATACACCCATGCCTACTAGTGGACATAATGATTTCACCAAAGATGGTGAACCTGTTGATCAAAAGGTTTATCACTCTATGATTGGTTCATTGTTATACCTATGTGCTTCACGTCCCGATATTATGCTAAGTGTGTGCTTGTGTGCACGATATCAAGTTGCTCCTAAAGATTGTCATCTTAAGGCTGTGAAAAGGATAGGGAGATATTTAATCCATACACCAAATTTTGGCATTTGGTATCCTAAGAGGTCTTCTTTTGATCTTGTTGGCTATTCCGACTCGGATTATGCCGGAGACAAGGTTGATAGAAAGTCCACTTCAGGTACTTGTCAATTTCTTGGCAGATCTCTTGTGTCTTGGTCTTCCAAGAAACAAAACTCGGTATACTTATCCACCGCCGAAGCGGAATACATTGCCACTGGTTCATGTTGTGCTCAATTACTTTGGATGACCCAAACTCTTAAAGATTATGGGATTTATGTGAGACATGTTCCACTGCTTTGTGACAATCAAAGTGCTATCAAAATTGGTCATAATCCTGTACAACATTCTCGAACTAAGCATATTGAAGTTCGTCATCATTTCATTCGAGATCATGTTGCTAAGGGTGACATCAATCTTAAGCATGTTCACACTAATAAGCAATTAGCGGATATATTCACTAAACCACTTGATGAGAAAGTGTTTTGCAGGTTGAGAGGAGAATTGAACATCATTGATGCTTCGAACTTGGAGTAGAAACTCCATTGGATACATGCAAGACATGAGCTTATGACTAATCCATGATATATCTCTTATGATAACTATCTTATGTCTTGGATATATTTGCACCTTGCATGTTGTCTAACCCATGTAGGTGCTTGGTTGAATCTAATTCCATGAGATTGCGACTCACTCATATCTTGAGCAATCTCTACATCACCAAGACTCTACACAATAGTGGTTGAAGACAAGGAAGCACAAAACCACTCAAACATATCCTTTGACAAATTCTATGTTAAGCTTCATGATTGTCATTTTTGGATACACAAGTGCTCTTCCTTGCAAGAACTAACCCATGTAGGTAGATGAACTCAAACTCCAAGTGGTGCTCCCAACTCTTGATGAACTACATCAACCTTGAGCACCCACACAAGTTCAACTACATGAGCAAGAACCACACCACCACCCAAGGTATGTTATTCCATCTTAGAGAAGCTTTACTCCAAGACATGAGTCAAAGCAACTCAACAAGATGTGAATACATCAAGATGCTTAAACGAAAGATGGTAACCCCATTTTGAGCTTAAACGATGAGTATGACCTATGATCAAGTGTTCTCACTTGACTCCTAAGTCAATATACTCTAACATAGGTGACTATGTCACCGCCCAATTCTAGATGAAGATCTCTTGTGTTCTTTTCTGAGTTATTGCATTTGTCCCTTGCATATTCGTTTCTTTCTTTTTCAATCAAAAAAAAACTTCATCTAGAAACTTTCACTCTTTTCTTTTTGGTTTTTGTTCTGCATATTTCTGCATCACGTTCCTTGCAAATCTTTCAGCTAATTCATTGCAAATCTTTGTGAGATCTTACTTGACTAGTGAGCTGAGGTGACAAGTGTTTTTCTCTGTGATGAACTCGGTTTCACCGAATTGCCATTTTCGGTCCAACCGAATCCCTTCGGTACTACCGAAACATGCCACTCGGTGCCACCGATTTCGCAACAGGAAAAACAGCTTGCCACATACTCTATATTTCCTCTCATCCAGCTCCACTCAATGAATCTTGTCCTCTACAAGCATCACAGTTTTATTCACTGCTTTATGCTGAATCTCAAGGACCAAACCTATTCGACGGATTCCAGGAAAAACCTTCTTGGAAATTGATGTCAAAGGGGGAGAGAGAGATCACATCAAAGCTTATCATCAGGGGGAGAGAATACTCAAGGATCCCATATATTAAGGGGGAGAAAGAAATCTCCAAGGGGGAGAGAATACTCAAGGATCCCATATATTAAGGGGGAGAAAGAAATCTCCAAGGGGGAGAGAATACTCAAGGATCCCAGATGCTTGATGTTCAAGAGGAGAGATGCCACATGTCTTTTTGGGGGAAAGACATGTTCATATGAACTCATTTGAATTAAGTTCTATTCATATCTTTCAGCTCTGATTCTCTGTTTCCTATCTTCTCCCAATATCCCATGTACGATTCAGGGGGAGCAAGACACCTAAGGGAAAGAAATCAGTCAAATTCATTGCATATCTTTATTCTTGGGGACATGTTGAATTCAATGTGGTACCTTGTACTCACTCTCTACATGTCATCCCAGTCTTGGTATTCTTGTGGTTTCTTTTGTTTGCTCTGGCTAGTGGACGTACCTGTGTTATCTAACCTTGTTTGTGCAGGTTCATTCCATCCTAAGCCAACTCAAGACCACAAGGTAAGTATATGCATCGAAATCATGAGTATGAGGAGTTCTTGCTTATGTACATACTGTTTGCAAGAAGGACTCATGAGCATGAAGGTATTTTCCTTGATAATCTTTTGCTCTGATGCATATGGCCAAGATGCATGTAACACATTGCCTACTCTGTCATGGTTATGCTCTCTCACATGTCTCTATATTTCATATTTACATGAGCGCATACATGTAGGGGGAGTCTATGCTTGTTACATGTTCTTCCAAAGCTTTACTTGCTGTTCTTTATATCTTTATCTAAAGCTTTGATGTATGTTGCCATCAATTACCAAAAAGGGGGAGATTGAAAGCACAAGTGCTCCCTAGGTGGTTTTGATAATTGATGACAACATATCTCTTGTTGGACTAACATTTCGATCTAGCATGTTTCAGATAAGTTCAACAATGGAGTGGCATGGACTAAAGGTTGTGGGAACTCCTTCAAGATGCTAAGGACAAAGGATTGGCTAAAGCTTCAAGCTCAAGACTCTTCATTTTATATTTTAGTGATCCAAGATCACATTGAGTCTTTAGGAAAAGCCAATACTATTAAGGAGGGATGAGGTGTTGCTTAATGAGCCTCTTGCTTCATGTGCTTAATGATATGCTCCAAAATCCTCAGCTACTTTCCCACTTCCACATATGACCTAAACCCTAAGCCAAAATCGGTCCTACCGGTTCTTCCTATCCGGCGCCACCGAGTTTCACTTGTCATTAGCCACTGCCAAACCCTAGCAATTCGGTTCTACCGATAAGGATCTCGGTCTCACCGAGATGGGGTTGCAAACTCTCTGTTTCCCTTTCATAACTTTTCGGTCTCACCGAAAGAGCGAATCGGTCCCACCGAGATTGCAATGTAAACTCAGTGTTTCCCCTTTGTAACTTTTCGGTCTCACCGAGTTCCGCTCGGTCTCACCGAAAGAGCAAATCGGTCCCACCGAGTTTGCCTGACCAACTCTCTGGTTAGCTAATTACCAAATTCGGTCTCACCGAGTTTGTGTAATCGGTCTCACCGAGATTACGTTATGCCCAAACCCTAACCATATCGGTCCAACCGAGTTGCATGTCAGTCCCACCGAAAATCACTAACGGTCACGAGGTTTACATTTTTGGTCCGACCGAGCTTATTGATTCGGTCCCACCGAGATTGGAAAACTGTGTAACGGTCGGATTTTGTGTGGAGGCTATATATACCCCTCCACCTCCTCCTCATTCGATGAGAGAGCCATCAGAACACACACACCATTCCAACTCATATGTTCTGAGAGAGAACCACCTACTCATGTGTTGAGACCAAGATATTCCATTCCTACCATATGAATCTTGATCTCTAGCCTTCCCAAGTTGCTTTCCACTCAAACCTTCTTTCCACCAAATCCAAATCCTATGAGAGAGAGTTGAGTGTTGGGGAGACTATCATTTGAAGCACAAGAGCAAGGAGTTCATTACCTACACACCATTTGTTACTTCTTGGAGAGTGGTGTCTCCTAGATTGGCTAGGTGTCACTTGGGAGCCTCCGACAAGATTGTGGAGTTGAACCAAGGAGTTTGTAAGGGCAAGGAGATCGCCTACTTCGTGAAGATCTACCGCTAGTGAGGCAAGTCCTGTGTGGGCGATGGCCATGGTGGGATAGACAAGGTTGCTTCTTCGTGGACCCTTTGTGGGTGGTTGCTTCTTCGTGGACCCTTCGTGGGTGGAGCCCTGTGTGGACTCGCGCAACCGTTACCCTTGGGTGGAGCCCTGTGTGGACTCGCGCAACCGTTACCCTTCATGGGTTGAAGTCTTCATCAACGTGGATGTAGGATAGCACCACCTACCCGAACCACGGTAAAAACATCCGTGTCTCCAATTGCATTTGATCTCTCCAAACCCTTCCCTTTACATTCTTGCAAGTTGCATGCTTTACATTCCGCTGCTCATATATTCTTTGCATGCTTGTTTGATATATATTGAGTGTGTTGAAATTGTGCCTAAACTCCACTTAAACCGAAAAGCTTAAAAATTGCAACTTGGGCATTATGTGTCTAATCACCCCCTCTAGACACATCTACTTCTAGATCCTACACCGCCTCATCCCTGCCTCCGTCAAAGGCGTGAGGAAGGTCGAGCGAAGTGGGAAGACGACAAGGCCTGTTGCCGGGCAAGGAAATGTTTATCTTGAAGATATCAAGGATTTACTCCTTGTCGTGGGTTCCACCCACAAACAAATGACCCGGCAAGCATCCCTTTTTCATTAAAAACATTACACTCAGGTACAGTCCATAGGGAATGAAAAACATGAATGATGGGATTACAAGTTTTTAATTCAGCAAAGGCCCGAAGGCTTACAAACTAAAAAGAGATAAGGTGCCCGTAATCCCTTTCTTGTCCCTCTCCTCAGGAGGCAGGTCAAGGAGGCAAAAAGGACAAAAGGAGCGCCTAGGCGAGCTACGGGTGGCAGAAGGCACCAAGAGAACATCTTGGTGGTCGTCCAAAGGCTGGATGGTGATGGCGGCGCCGGAAGCAGAGCTCGAAGACGAGGCGGCAGGACGTCAGCACGCGTCGAAGGCATCGGTGCCCGCGTACTCTGACTTGACGGCCTTGCCGCCCGCCCTCTTTCTCTTCCGCAGCCTCCCAACGCCAGCCGCCCAAGGAGACGACCCCGAGAAGTTCAGGGAGCCGGCGACACGGATGATGGGGTCGCCGGAGCCGCACGGAGCGGCACCCGACACCTAATCAGACCCGTCATCCTGCCGCCTACTACCCTCGTTGTCGCTGCCGCTGTCCTCCTTGTCACTCCCGCCCGAGGAGGAGTCTTCACTGTCAGAAGAGCTCTCCACGCAGCACCTTGCATGGGTCCCAAAGCACCCGAAGACCTTGACGGAGAGAAGGCCACCCTCCATCAGCTTAAAATGGAGAGTGAGCCACTCCGTCAAGCGGTGGATATGAGCAAACTTCTTCCATCCCTGACAAAGATACATCACGTGAGGGGTGGGGAAGTCAACGCGGACCCGCGTGTCACTGATCCCGCAGCCCCTCATGTGCAGCCGCAACGATTCCGGTGGATCCAGCTCCATCTCCCGCGCAAATGGAGTCGCGAGACGAAGGCGACGGCGCGGCGGCCGGCGAAGCCTGACGAAGAACTCACAAGGGTCATCCCCAACATGGCCCTCCATTGGAGGAGGAGCTGTTGGCTGAGGCGAGGCCGGTGCGCCGCCCCGTCCTCCTCCACCGTTTGGAAGGCGCAGGGAGCCAGGACCGACCCGCCGCCCCAACCAGCGACGGCCCGGTTTCCCGCCTCCACCGTTTGCCACCCCAGACGCATGGGAGACACGTGGCGGACGTGCAGAACCAAGGGGACGGGTGAGACGACCACTCCCAAGCCCGTGATCGTGGGGAGTGGACGCCTTGAAGACCGCGCCTCAGCCCCATTCAGTAAATGGGCCGCGCCTCCATGCCTCCCTCCGTTTATGGGGAAGGCGCGAACCGCCCCTTTACTACGATGTGACGCATGCCTGCGGGAACCAACCCCACGCATGCCGCCCACATCACATGCGCCTCCCCACAGCGCGCCATGCGCGGGAGTCATGGGAAGTGCAGCGCACGAAGAACCTTACCGCGGTAAAAACCGCCCCGCCTGCCCGCGCACTGTTTTTGGGCCTAGCCCAACAACGCGTTGCGCTTATGTGTGGCCCAGGCCCGGGGGCTCCTATCGGTGTACAAAAAGAGGGGTACACTTTTTGTACCCCTATAACTGTGCACGGGCAGTCTGAGCCACGGGCACCACCACACCAGGCAAGGCAAGGGAGGTGAGCCAGGGTAAGACCGAAGCTCAAGAGAACTAGAACAACACCAAGGCCAAGACCACGAAGAGCAAAGGGGACGAAGCGGACTCCCCCAGCAAGATCCTTGCCAGGAGATGGTTCTAGCAGCCCCGGCAAGACCCTTGCCGCGGCGACTCGTCCCACGCCTACGGAGCAAATCACACTTGAGTCCACTGCCCCCAAAGGGCAAGGATTCGGGAGACATCCCCGTGGCGGCATGCAGATCTTCGTGAAGACATTCAAGATCAGATACACACTAAGGAGACGACAACCCTTGGCGGGATCCCAGCCGAGGAAGACCACAAGGCCCCCGGCAAGCGCCTTGCCGGGGATGACAGCAGGCGCCTCGGCAAGACCCTTGTCGGGGCCCCGGCAAGGCCCTTACCGAGGACACCCGCGGGGCCACCATCAGGCCCACGCCGACTAAACCTCCACCACCGCATGCATGCAGCTGCCGACCCAACCAGCTGGGCAGGCACCTGCGTGGCGGTATGCAGATCTTCGTGAAGACCCACCACTGTGCCACCTTAGCTGCCTGCCTACCTACGTGGCATCACAGGCGTCACTGGCCAGGGCGCGTGTCGACACAAGAAGGAGCAGCGACGGACGAGACAGGTTTCTCCCCCGTCCCCGATAAAGCAAGGACACCTAAGCAAGACGCATTAAATGCGTCTTGTCATGTAATGCGAGGGATAACCTCACATCACTGTACCCTTTCCACCTCCTGTGTGCCACTGTGGCAACCCCTTTTTCTATAAAAGGAGGCCCGAGGCGACCAGGAGAAGGATTCGGCTTTTTGGAGCTCCTCACGCCCCATAGCTAGCTCAAGAACATAGATATACAATCCACCAAAGCAGGAGTAGGGTTTTACGCATCCTCGCGGCCCAAACCTGGATAAACGAACCGTGTGCTACCTGTTAGATCCGCTCTTCTCACGACCCCGCGCCCCGCCAACCATAGTAGGGATTCTTGTGATCCCATAGGTGTCATTCCCGCCGACACGAGGGATCATTCCCACCCGGAAGGCACAATGCGCGGGCAAAATTACACTTGATGTGGTATTCGGCACGCCGGAGAACTATCGGTCCGAAGAGATAACCTTCCAAGTGGCCCCTTTCAACAGTGGATAGCATGCCCTGTTGGGGCGAGATTCATTCACACGCTTTCACGCTATACCTCATTACGGGTACATGAAGCTCAAGATGCCCAGGCCCAACGGTATTATCACTCTTGCTAGTGATCCGGACATAGCCCTCCGCGCCGAAAACAAAACAGCATCCCTAGCCCTCGAGGCACTGTTTGAGGCTGTCGCGGCCGAAGAGTTAACCGCACTATGCTCTACGGTGGATAGGGACGACGTAATCCTTGATAAGCATCCCAAATCCACCTCCTTCAAACCAGTAGACGAAATAGTCAAATTTCAAGTCCACCCGACGAACCCCAAGAAGACAGCTTCCATCGGGGCACAGCTGGACCCAATGGTTGACGCCGCACTACGAGCGTTCCTGCGCAAGAACTGGGATATATTCGCCTGGCACCCTTCTGATATGCCAGGAATCCCACGCAGGCTGGCCGAACACAGCCTCAATATATTGAAGGGATATAAGCCGGTCAAGCAAACACTGCGGCGCTTTTCCGAACCTAAACGACAAGCCATGGGGGAGGAGCTAGCCAAGTTAATCGAGGCCGGATTCATCAGAGAAATAAAACACCCGGGCTGGCTAGCAAACCAGGTGATGGTACCAAACAAGGAAAAATCCTGGCGCCTGTGCGTCGACTTCAAAGACCTCAATATGGCTTGCCCTAAGGATCCCTTCCCCCTCCCCTGCATCGATCAGATTATTGATGCCTCGCCAGGACCGAAGACGGGATTTCTAAACCCGCCGGACTATTTGTGGCCACTAGGCCCAATACGGGAGAGCCGGAGGAAATAGTTTCGCCGGCAACCATCAAAAAGCCGGACCCTTCCCCAGATACTGGCTCCAAACTCTCGGAGTCAGCATCGTGTGAGCTCGGCCAAGGAATTCCCTCCCCGCCATACTCCACGGGTTCTTTTCTCCCTCAACAAACCTCGCCTTTAATCGAGGCTCTGGACTTGATGCGATCCCTCGTGATTACAGAGGAGCAACGTCTGAACTATGCCCAGCCCGAACTAGGGGCTGAGAGCGGGGAATTTTACGTCCCACCCACCACCCATTTCATCGCCACAGTCGAGGACTTAACTAACATGCTCGATTACGGCTCCAGAGACATCGACAGTATGGACGACAATGCCGGAGAGGAGCAAGCCGAAAACCCGCCATTTACCGGATGCTGGACGGCCACCTCTTCATATGACGTGTACATGGTGGATACACCCAAGGAAGGTGACAGCGATAATGAGAAAAACCCAGTCAAGGATAAACCTCCAGAGATACAACCAAAGCGCCAACGGCGCCGCTCTAAATAACGCCGCAGCAAAGACAGCAATACCGGCACGAGAGAAAACAACACTCCGAATGATGCCGAAGACCAAGAAAACCCCATCGAGCAAAACTCTGAACAAGACGATCGGGAGGATGGGCAAGTAAGCCCTGATGAACAGGCCTCGAAGGACAGTAATTACCTTCCACCCTCCGAGGATGAGGTGAGCCTCGGCGACGAAGACTTTATCATGCCCGAGGAACCTCTCGAGCAGGAGCGCTTTAGGCAAAGGCTAATAGCCAGTGCAAGGAGCCTGAAAAAGAAGCAGCAGCAGCTTCAAGCTGATCAAGATCTGCTCAACGATAGATGGACTAATGTCCTGGCAGCAGAGGAATACGGCCTCGAGCACCAGCTACCTCCTGAGCACTGCGTTGGTTTTCCCTTGAAGAGGAAAGGGTGGTGTGATACGTCCATTTTGCATCATGCTTTTACATCGATATTTATTGCATTATGGGCTTTTATTACACATTATGTCACAATACTTATTCCTATTCTCTCTTATTTTACAAGGTTTACATAAAGAGGGAGAATGCCGGCAGCTGGAATTCTGGGCTGGAAAAGGAGCAAATATTAGAGACCTATTCTGCACAGCTCCAAAAGTCCTGAAACTTCACGGAAGTCATTTTCAGAATATATAAAAAATAATGAGCGCAAGAAGTTCCAGAGGGGGGCCACACCCTGCCCACGAGGGTGGGGGCGCGCCCTACCCCCGTGGGCGCGCCCCCTGCCTCGTGGGTCCCCTGGTGGCCCTCCGATGCCCATCTTCTGCTATATGGAGTCTTTCGATGAGGAAAAAATCATAAGCCAGCTTTCGGGACGAGACTCCGCCGCCACGAGGCGGAACCTTGGCGGAACCAATCTAGGGCTCCGGCGGAGCTGTTCTGCCGGGGAAACTTCCCTTCGGGAGGGGGAAATCATCGCCATCATCATCACCAACGATCCTCTCATCGGGAGCGGGTCAATCTCCATCAAAATCTTCACCAGCACCATCTCCTCTCAAACCCTAGTTCATCTCTTGTATCCAATTCTTGTCGCCAAGTCCGGGATTGGTACCTGTGGCTTGCTAGTAGTGTTAATTACTCCTTGTAGTTGATGCTAGTTGGTTTATTTGGTGGAAGATCATATGTTTAGATCATTTATGCATATTAATACCCCTCTGATTATGAACATGAGTATGCTTTGTGAGTAGTTACGTTTGTTCCTGAGGACATGGGAGAAGTCTTGCTATTAATAGTCATGTGAATTTGGTATTCGTTCGATATTTTGATGAGATGTATGTTGTCTCTCCTCTAGTGGTGTTATGTGAACGTCGACTACATGACACTTCACCATTATTTGGGCCTATAGGAAGGCATTGGGAAGTAATAAGTAGATGATGGGTTGCTAGAGTGACAGAAACTTAAACCCTAGTTTATGCGTTGCTTCGTAAGGGGCTGATTTGGATCCATATGTTTCATGCTATGGTTAGGTTTACCTTCATACTTTTGTTGTAGTTGCGGATGCTTGCAATAGAGGTTAATCATAAGTGGGATGCTTGCCAAAGTAAGGACAGCACCCAAGCACCAGTCCACCCACATATCAAATTATCAAAGTACCGAACGCGAATCATATGAACGTGATGAAAACTAGCTTGACGATAATTCTCATGTGTCCTCGGGAGAGCTTTTCTCTATATAAGAATTTGTCCGAGCTTGTCCTTTGCTACAAAAAGGATTGGGCCATCTTGCTGCACTTTATTTACTTTTTTTACTTGTTGCTCGTTACAAATTATCTTATCACAAAACTATCTATTACCTATAATTTCAGTGCTTGCAGAGAATACCTTGCTGAAACCGCTTATCATTTCCTTCTGCTCCTCGTTGGGTTCGACACTCTTACTTATCCAAAGGACTACGATATATCGCCTATACTTGTGGGTCATCAAGACACTTTTCTAGCGCCGTTTCCGGGGAGTGAAGCTTCCTTGGTAGGTAGAATTTGGTAAGGAAAAATTTAGATAGTGTGCTGAAATTTACTGTCACTTGTTACTATGGAAAGTAATCCTCTAAGGGGCTTGTTCGGGGTATCTTCACCCCGACCAGTAGAGCAAAGAGTTGCTCCTCAACCTACTGAACCTACTTAAAATGAAAATGTCTGCTTTGAAATTCCTTCGGGTATGATAGAAGAACTGCTAGCTAAACCTTTTGTAGGAGATGGAACATTACATCCCGATGAGCACCTAATATATGTGGATGAAGTTTGTGGATTATTTAAGCTTGCAGGTGTGCCCGATGATGTTATTAAGAAGAAGGTCTTCCCTTTATCTTTGAAGGGAGATGCATTGACATGGTATAGGCTATGTGATGATACAGGGTCATGGAACTACAAACGATTGAAATTGGAATTTCATCAGAAGTTTTATCCTATGCATCTCGTTCATCGTGATTGCAATTATATATATAATTTCTGGCCTCGCGAAGGAGAAAGCATCGCTCAAGCTTGGTGGAGGCTTAAATCAATGTTATATTCATGACCCAATCATGAGCTCTCAAGAGAAATGATTATTCAATTTTTTATGCTCGGCTTTCTGATAACAATCGCACCATGCTTGATACTTCTTGTGCTAGCTCTTTTATGATGAAGACTATTGAATTCAAATGGGATTTACTGGAAAGAATTAAATGCAAATCTGAAGATTGGGACCTCGACGAAGGTAAGGAGTCAGGTATGACACCTAAGTATGATTGTGTTAAATCTTTTATGCATACCGATGCTTTCCGTAAATTTAGCACTAAATATGGACTTGACTCTGAGATAGTAGTCTCTTTCTGTGAATCTTTTGCTGCTCATATCGATCTCCCTAAGGAGAAGTGGTTTAAATATCACCCTCCCATAGAAGTAAAAGTAGGTGCACCTATTAAAGTTGAAGAAAAGACTATCACTTATAATGATCCTATTGTTCCTACTTCTTATGTTGAGAAACCACCTTTCCCTGTTAGGATAAAGGATCATGCTAAAGCTTCAACTGTGGTTCGTAAAAGCAATATTAGAACTTATACACCTCCTGAGAAAATTAAAGTTGAACCTAATATTGCTATTGTTAAAGATCTCTTGGCTGATAATATTGATGGGCATGTTATTCATTTCTGTAATGAAACCGCTAGAATTGCCAAACCTTGTGCTAAAGATAAACATAGACCTGTGGTAGGCATGCATGTTATTTCTGTTAAAATAGGAGATCCTTGTTATCATGGCTTATGTGATATGGGTGCTAGTGCTAGTGCAATACCTTATGACTTATACAAAGAAATTATGCATGACATTGCACCCACTGAGTTAGAAGATATTGATGTCACAATTAAACTTGCCAATAGAGATACTATTTCACCAATGAGAATTGTTAGAGATATTGAAGTCTTGTGTGGGAAAACTAAATATCCTACTGATTTTCTTGTTCTTGGCTCCCCACAAGATAGCTTTTGTCCCATTATTTTCGGTAGACCCTTCTTGAACACTGCTAATGCTAAGATAGACTGCGAAAAGGATGTTGTTACTATTGGTTTGGGTGATATGTCTCATGAGTTCAACTTTTCTAAATTTCGTAGACAACACCATGAAGAGGAATTGCCTAGTAAAGATGAAATTATTGGTCTTGCTTCTATTGTCGTACCTCCTAGTGGTCCTTTAGAACAATATTTGCTAGACCATGAAAATTATATGTTTATGAATGAAAGAAGGGAAATAGATGAAGTATTCTTTAAACAGGAACCCATCCTGAAACACAATTTGCCTATTGAATTCCTAGGGGATCCTCCTCCACCCAAGGGTGATCCCGTGTTTGAGCTTAAACCGTTACCTGATACTCTTAAATATGCGTATCTTGATGAAAAGAAGATATATCATGTTATTATTAGTGCTGACCTTTCAGAGCATGAAGAAGAGAGATTATTGAAAACTCTGAGGAAGCACCGCGCTGCTATTGGATATACTCTTGATGATCTTAAGGGCATTAGTCCCACTCTATGTCAACATAAAATAAATTTGGAGAAAGATGCCAAACCAGTTTGTGATCACCAACGATGGCTGAATCCTAAGATGAAAGAAGTGGTAAGAAAGGAAACACTAAAGCTTCTGGAGGCAGGTATTATTTATCCCGTTGCTGATAGTCAGTGGGTAAGTCATGTTCATTGTGTCCCTAAAAAGGGAGGTATTACTGTCGTTCCTAATGATAAAGATGAATTGATTCCGCAAAGAATTATTATAGGTTATAGGATGGTAATTGATTTCCGCAAATTAAATAAGGCTACTAAAAAGGATCATTACCCCTTACCTTTTTTATTGATCAAATGCTAGAAATATTATCCAAACATACACATTTTTGCTTTCTAGATGGTTATTCTGGTTTCTCTCAAATACCTGTGTCAGCTGATGATCAATCTAAGACCACTTTTACTTGCCCGTTCAGTACTTTTGCTTATAGACGTATGCCTTTTGGTTTATGTAATGCACCTGCTACCTTCCAAAGATGCATGATGACTATATTCTCTGACTTTTGTGAAAAGATTTGTGAGGTTTTCATGGACGATTTCTCCGTCTATGGATCCTCTTTTCATGATTGCTTGAGCAACCTTGATCGAGTTTTGCAGAGATGTGAAGAAACCAATCTTGTCTTGAATTGGGAAAAGTGCCACTTTATGATTAATGAAGGTATTGTCTTGGGGCATAAAGTTTCTGAAAGAGGTGTTGAAGTTGATAAATCCAAGGTTGATGCTATTGAAAAGATGCCATGTCCCAAGGACATCAAAGGTATAAGAAGTTTCCTTGGTCATGCCGGTTTTTATAGGAGGTTCATTAAGGACTTCTCAAAAATTTCTCGGCCTCTGACTAATTTATTACCAAAAGATATACCATTTGTCTTTAATGATGATTGTGTAGAAGCATTTGAAATACTTAAGAAAGCATTGATCTCTGCACTGATTGTTCAGCCACCTGATTGGAATTTACCCTTTGAAATTATGTGTGATGCTAGTGATTATGTTGTAGGTGTTGTTCTAGGGCAAAGAGTTGATAAGAAATTAAATGTTATTCAATATGCAAGTAAAACTCTAGACAATGCTCAGTGAAATTATGCTACTACTGAAAAGGAATTCCTAGCAGTTGTATTTGCTTGTGATAAGTTTAGACCATATATTGTTGATTCTAAAGTAACTATTCACACGGATCATGCTGCTATTAAATACCTTATGGAAAAGAAATATGCTAAACCTAGACTTATTAGATGGGTTCTCCTGCTACAAGAATTTGATTTGCATAGTGTTGATAGAAAGGGAGCTAAGAACCCTGTTGCAGACAACTTGTCTAGGTTAGAAAATGTGCTTGATGACCCACTACCTATTGATGATAGCTTTCCCGATGAACAATTAAATGTCATAAATGCTTCTCATACTACTCCATGGTATGCTGATTATGCTAATTATATTGTTGCTAAATTTATAACACCTAGTTTCACATACCAACAAAAGAAAAAGTTTTTCTATGATTTGAGGCATTACTTTTGGGATGACCCACACCTTTATAAAGAAGGAGTAGATGGTTTTATTAGACGTTGTGTACCTAAGCATGAACAGGAACAGATCCTATGCAAGTGTCATTCCGAGGCTTATGGAGGACACCACGCTGGAGATAGAACTGCACATAAGGTATTGCAATCCGGTTTTTATTGGCCTACTCTCTTCAAGGATGCCCGTAAGTTTGTTTTATCTTGTGATGAATGTCAAAGAATTGGTAATATTAGTAGACGTCAAAAAATGCCTATGAATTATTCACTTGTTATTGAACCATTTGATGTTTGGGGCTTCGATTATATGGGACCTTTTCCTGCCTCTAACGGTTACACACATATTTTAGTCGTTGTTGATTACGTTACTAAGTGGGTAGAAGCTATTCCAACTAGTAGTGCTGATCATAACACTTCTATTATGTGCTTAAAGAAGTTATTTTTTCGAGCTTTGGAGTCCCTAGATATTTAATGACTGATGGTGGTTCACATTTTATTCACGGTGCTTTCTGTAAAATGCTTGCTAAGTATGATGTTAATCATAGAATTGCATCTCCTTATCACCCTCAGTCTAGTGGTCAAGTAGAATTGAGTAATAGAGAGCTCAAATTAATTTTGCAGAAGACTGTCAATAGATCTAGAAAAAATTGGTCCAAGAAACTTGATGATGCATTATGGGCCTATAGAACTGCATATAAAAATCCTATGGGTATGTCTCTGTATAAAATGGTTTATGGAAAAGCATGTCACTTACCTCTCGAACTAGAACATAAGGCTTATTGGGCTATTAAAGAGCTCAACTATGATTTCAAACTTGCCGGTGAGAAGAGGTTATTTGACATTAGCTCACTTGACGAATGGAGAACCCAAGCCTATGAAAATGCCAAGTTGTTTAAAGAAAAAGTCAAAAGATGGCATGACAAAAGAATACAAAAGTGTGAGTTTAATGTAGGTGATTATGTATTATTATACAACTCTCGTTTAAGATTTTTTGCAGGAAAACGTCTCTCTAAATGGGAAGGTCCTTACGTTATCGAGGAGGTCTATCATTCCGTTGCCATAAAAATCAACAACTTCGAAGGCACAAATCCGAAGGTGGTGAACGGTCAAAGAATTAAACATTATATCTCAGGTAATCCTATAAATGTTGAAACCAATGTTATTGAAATAGTAACCCCGGAGGAATAAAATAAGGGACACTTTTCGGAACGTTTCAGACTCCGAAAAGGAATAGGTATGTGGTACGGTAAGTAAACCGACTCCAAAACAGTTCTAATGGCAATTTTCTTCCGTTTTGGAATATTTAGAAAAATAGAAAAATAAGAAGCAGTCATGGAAGGACACGAGGGCTCCACAAGGGTGGAGGGCACGCCCTACCCCCTGGGCGCCCCCCTACCTCGTGGGCACCTCATGTGCTCTCCGGACTCCGTTTTCTTGCACGTTACGTATTTTGGTCGAAAAATTCATTATATAATCTCCCGAAGGTTTTAACTCCCGTATCACGCAAATATCGTCTGTCTTTGTTTCGAGCTATTTTTCTGACAGATCCAGGTCGTCATGTCGTCTTCAAGTGCCCCCACGGACCAGTTCTTCGAGAAGGTCATCAACCCCTACCTCACGGAAGTGCTGCAACACCCTCAAACCATTGAGATGCGTGAGGGGTTGTTGCACATCCACGATGTTGAGGGACCAAGGAAGACCGGAAGCACAGAGGCAAGGCTCGAGGCATTGGAGCAACAAGTTTTCAAGTGTGAGGAGATGATGGAGCGTGGACTCGATTCCAATCACATTATGATCATGGAGTTCACCAACAACCACAAGCTTCATGAGAAAATCGAGCACCTCCAAGCCCAGATCTATGACCTGCAAAATCAAAACTATGAGTATGAATATAGATTCAAGAGGATGAGTTTGGCTGCAGATTTGAGGTTTCAGGAGACTCGATCATCCTTCTATGATGGTGAGCCTATGCCTTGGAAGAGGGACGACAAGCCTACGCCATCAACAAAACCATCAACTCCTTCACCGGCAAAAGAGATATAATCACATGGGTATGGGCACTCCCCTTGGCAACTGCCAAGCTTGGGGGAGTGCCCCGGTATCATATCACCATCACTTCTATCTTTACCATTTTTCTTAGTTCTATCCTTTAGGTAATATCTTGATCTAGTAGAATAAAGTTTTAGTATGATCTAGTTGTGAGTTTTGCTTTATGATCCTTCTATGTAATCGAGTCCGTGAGCTATATATAGTAAAGATTAGTGTTGAGTCAAGGGCTTGATTATTTTGCCATGATCTGGAGTGAATAAAAGAAAAGAGAAAGAATAAAAAGGAAATAAAAGAGACCATATAGATCTTATGGAGAGTAATGAGCTCACATATAAAAAGTATGATGAATAAAAGTTATTGAGAGTTGACAAACATAGTTTTGGTCATCGTTGCAATTAATGGGAAGTAATAAAGTAAGAGAGGTATTCACATATAAATATACTATCTTGAACATATTTTATGATTGCGAGCACTCATTAAAATATGACATGCTAAAGAGTTGATGTTGGACAAGGAAGACAACGTAATGGGTTATGTTTTCTTACATCTGAGATAAATTATATTGTCATGGATCACCCAACATGATTGAGCTTGCCTTTCCCTCTCATTCTAGCCAATTCTTTGCACCAAGTAGAGATACTACTTGTGCTTCCAAATATCCCTAAACCCAGTTTTGCCATGAGAGTCCACCATATCTACCTATGGATTGAGTAAGATCCTTCAAGTAAGTTGTCATCGGTGCAAGCAATAAAAATTTCTCTCTAAATATGTATGACTTATTAGTGTGGGAGAAAATAAGCTTTATACGATCATGTGATATGGAAGAAATAAAAGCGATGGACTGCATAATAAAGGTCCATATCACAAGTGGCAATATAAAGTGACGTTCTTTCGCATTAAGATTTTGTGCATCCAACCATAAAAGCGCATGACAACCTCTGCTTCCCTCTGCGAAGAGCCTATCTTTTACTTTTATCTCTTGCCTTACATAAGAGTCATGGTGATCTTCACCCTTCCTTTTTAAATTTTATATTTTGGCAAGCACAATATGTTGGAAAGATCCTGGTATATATGGCTAACTGGATGTGAGTTTTCATGAACTATTATTGTTGACATTACCCTTGAGGTAAAACGTTGGGAGGCAAAACTATACGCCCCTATCTTTCTTTGTGTCCAATTAAAACTACATACCCATAAGTATTACATGAGTGTTAGCAATTGTGAAAGACTATATGATAGTTGAGTATGCGGACTTGCTGAAAAGCTCTTATATATTGACTCTTTCCTATGTTATGATAAATTGCAATTGCTCCAATGACTGAGATTATAGTTTGTTAGTTTTCAATGAAGTTTATGATGCATACTTGAAATTGTGATTGAATTGTTACTCTAGCATAAGAGATCATATGACAAGAATTATATAAGTTGTTGTTCTAAGAATGATCATGATGCCCTCATGTCCGTATTTTATTTTTATCGACACCTCTATCTCTAAACATGTGGACATATTTTTCGATTTCGACTTTCGCTTGAGGACAAGCGAGGTCTAAGCTTGGGGGAGTTGATACGTCCATTTTGCATCATGCTTTTATATCGATATTTATTGCATTATGGGATGTTATTACACATTATGTCACAATACTTATGCTTATTCTCTCTTATTTTACAAGGTTTACATAAAGAGGGAGAATGCCGGCAGCTGGAATTCTGGGCTGGAAAAGGAGCAAATATTAGAGACCTATTCTGCACACCTCCAAAAGTCCTGAAACTTCACGGAAGTCATTTTTAGAATATATAAAAAATAATGAGTGCAAGAAGTTCCAGAGGGGGGCCACACCCTACCCACGAGGGTGGGGGCGCGCCCTACCCCCTAGGAGCGCCCCCCTGCCTCGTGGGTCCCCTGGTGGCCCTCCGATGCCCATTTTCTGCTATATGAAGTCTTTCGATGAGGAAAAAATCATAAGCCAGCTTTTGGGACAGGACTCCGCCGCCACGAGGCGGAACCTTGGCGGAACCAATCTAGGGCTCCGGCGGAGCTGTTCTGTCAGGGAAACTTCCCTCCGGGAGGGGGAAATCATCGCCATCGTCATCACCAACGATCCTCTCATCGAGAGGGGGTCAATCTCCATCAACATCTTCACCAGCACCATCTCCTCTCAAACCCTAGTTCATCTCTTGTATCCAATTCTTGTCTCCAAGTCCGGGATTGGTACCTGTGGCTTGCTAGTAGTGTTAATTACTACTTGTAGTTGATGCTAGTTGGTTTATTTGGTGGAAGATCATATGTTCAGATCCTTTATGCATATTAATACCCCTCTGATTATGAACATGAATATGCTTTTTGAGTAGTTACGTTTGTTCCTGAGGACATGGGAGAAGTCTTGCTATTAATAGTCATGCGAATTTGGTATTCCTTCGATATTTTGATGAGATGTATGTTGTCTCTCCTCTAGTGGTGTTATGTGAACGTCGACTACATGACACTTCACCATTATTTGGGCCTGGAGGAAGGCATTGGGAAGTAATAAGTATATGATGGGTTGCTAGAGTGACAGAAGCTTAAACCCTAGTTTATGTGTTGCTTCGTAAGGGGCTGATTTGGATCCATATGTTTCATGCTAGGGTTAGGTTTACCTTAATACTTTTGTTGTAGTTGCGGATGCTTGCAATAAGGTTAATCATAAGTGGGATGCTTGCCCATGTAAGGACAGCACCCAAGTACCGGTCCACCCATATATCGGATTATCAAAGTACCGAACGCGAATCATATGAACATGATGAAAACTAGCTTGACGATAATTCCCATGTGTCCTCGGGAGCGCTTTTCTCTATATAAGAATTTGTCCAGGCTTGTCCTTTGCTACAAAAAGGATTGGGCCATCTTGCTGCACTTTATTTACTTTTGTTACTTGTTTCTCGTTACAAATTATCTTATCACAAAACTATCTATTACCTATAATTTCAGTGCTTCCAGAGAATACCTTGCTGAAAATCGCTTATCATTTCCTTCTGCTCCTCGTTGGGTTCGACACTCTTACTTATCGTAAGGACTACGATAGATCCCCTATACTTGTGGGTCATCATGATGCAGCAAAGTAGCGTAAGTATTTCCCTTAGTTTTTTAGAACCAAGGTATCAATCCAGTAGGAGACTACATGCAAGTCCCTCATACCTACCCAAACAAATAAGAACCTCGCAACCAACGCGATAAAGGGGTTGTCAATCCCTTCACGGTCAATTACAAGAGTGAGATCTAATAGAGATGATAATAATAATAAGATAAATATTTTTGGTATTTTTATGATATAGATTGGAAAATAAAGATTGTGAAATAAAATAGATTGGAAACTTATGATAAAAGATAGACCCCGGGGCCATAGGTTTCACTAGTGGCTTCTCTCAAGATAGCATAAGTATTACGGTGGGTGAACAAATTACTGTCGAGCAATTGATAGAAAATTGCATAATTATGAGAATATCTAGGCACGATCATGTATATAGGCATCACGTCCGCGACAAGTAGATCGAAACGATTATGCATCTACTACTATTACTCCACACATCGACCGCTATCCAGCATGCATCTAGAGTATTAAGTTCATAAGAACAGAGTGACGCATTAGGCAAGATGACATGATGTAGAGGGATAAACTCAAGCAATATGATATAAAACCCATCTTTTTATCCTCGATGGCAACAATACAATACGTGCCTTGCTGCCCCTGCTGTCACTGGGAAAGGACACCGCAAGATTGAACCCAAAGCTAAGCACTTCTCCCATTGCAAGAAAGATCAATCTAGTAGGCCAAACCAAACTGATAATTCGAAGAGCCTTGCAAAGATAACCAATCATACATAAAAGATTTCAGAGAAGAATCAAATATTGTTCATAGATAAACTTGATCGTAAACCCACAATTCATCGGATCTCGACAAACACACCCCAAAAAGAGTTACATCAAATAGATGTCCAAGAAGATCGAGGAGAACATTGTATTGAGATCCAAAGAGAGGGAAGAAGCCATCTAGCTAATAACTATGGACCCGAAGGTCTGAGGTAAACTACTCACACATCATCGGAGAGGCTATGGTGTTGATGTAGAAGCCCTCCGTGATCGATTCCCCCTCCAGCGGAGCTCCGAAAAAGGCCCCAATATGGATCTCTAGGGTACAAAAGGTTGCGGCGGTGGAAATAGGGTTTTGTGGTGCCCCTGGATGTTTTTGGGGTATATGGATATATATATAGGAGGAAGAAGTAGGTCGGTGGAGCCACGAGGGGCCCATGAGGGTGGAGGGCGCGCCCAGGGGGGTAGGCATGTCCCCCTGCATCGTGGCCTCCTCGTTGGTTACTTGACGTCCACTCCAAGTCCCCTGGATCACGTTCGTTCCAAAAGTAACTCTCCTGAAGGTTTTTTTCCATTTGGATTCCGTTTGATATTCCTTTTCTGCAAAACACTGAAATAGGCAAAAAACAATAATTCTCACTGGGCCTTGGGTTAGTAGGTTAGTCCCAAAAATAATATAAAAGTGTATAAATAATCCCATTAACATCCAAAAAAGATAATATAATAGCATGGAACAATAAAAAATTATAGATACGTTGGAGACGTATCAAGCATCCCCAAACTCAATTCCTGCTCGTCCTTGAGTAGGTAAATGATAAAAACAGAATTTTTGATGTGGAATGCTACCTAGCATAATTCTCAATGTAATTTTCTTTATTGTGGCATGAATATTCAGATCCGAGAGATTCAAGACAAAAGTTTAATATTGACATAAAAATAATGATACTTCAAGCATACTAACTAAGCAATCTTGTCATCTCAAAATAACATGGCAAAAGAAAGTTCATCCCTACAAAATCATATAATTTGGTCATGCTCCATTTTTGTCACACAAGAATGCTCCCATCTTGCAAAACCCCGATGACAAGCCAAGCAATTGTTTCATACTTTAGCAAGCTCAAACTTTTTTCAACTTTCACGCAATACATGAGCGTGAGCCATGGATATAGCACTATGGGTGGAATAGAATAATGATAGGGGGTTATGTGGAGAAGACAAAAAAGGAGAAATGCTCACATCGACGAGGCTAATCAACGGGCTAGGGAGATACCCATCAATTGATGTCAATGCAAGGTGTAGGGATTGCCATGCAACGGATGCACTAGAGCTATAAATGTATGAAAGCTCAACAAAAGAAACTAAGTGGGTGTGCATCCAACTTGCTTGCTCACGAAGACCTAGGGCATTTGAGGAAGCACATTGTTGGAATATACAAGCCAAGTTCTATAATGAAAAATTCCCACTAGTATATGAAAGTGAGAAAACAAAGACTCTCTATCATAAAGACATGGTGCTACTTTGAAGCACAAGTGTGGAAAAAAGGGATAGTAGCATTGCCCTTTTTATTTCTTTTCTTTTCTTTTTTTGGTCCCTTCTTTCTTTTTATTTGGCCTTTCTATTTTTTTATTTGGGACAATGCTCTATTAATTATGATCATCACACTCCTATTTATTTACAACTCAATGATTACAACTCGATACTTAGAACAAAATATGACTCTATATGAATGCTTCCGGCGGTGTACCAGGAAGGGCAATGAATCAAGAGTGACATGTATGATAAATTATGCATGGTGGATTTGCCACAAATACGATGTCAACTACATGATCATGCAAAGCAACATGACAATGATGAAGCGTGTCATGAATGAAACAGTGGAAAGTTGCATGGCAATATATCTCGGAATGGCTATGGAAATGCCATAATAGGTAGGTATGGTGGCTATTTTGAGGAAGATATAAGGAGGTTTATGTGTGATAGAGCATATCATATCATGGGGTTTGGATGCACCGGCGAAGTTTGCGCCAACTCTTAAGGTGAGAAAGGGCAATGCACGGTACCGAAGAGGCTAGCAATGACGGAAGGTGAGAGTGCGTATAATCCATGGACTCAACATTAGTCATAAAGAACTCACATACTTATTGCAAAAATCTACAAGTCATCAAAAACCAAGCACTATGCACATGCTCCTAGGGGGATAGATTGGTAGGAAAATACCATCACTCGTCCCCGACCGCCACTCATAAGGAAGACAATCAAAGAACACCTCATGTTTCAAATTTGTTACACAATAGTTACCATACGTGCATGCTACGGGACTTGCAAACTTCAACACAAGTATTTATAAAATTCACAACTACTCAAGTAGCACACTCTAATATCACCACCTTTATATCTCAAAACAATTATCAAGTATCAAACTTCTCATGGTATTCAATGCACTTTCTATGATAGTTTTTGTTATACCCATCTTGGATGCCTATCATATTAGGACTAGTTTCATAACCAAAGAAAATTATCATGCTGTTGTAAAGGACTCTCAAAATGATATAAGTGAAGCATGAGAGATCAATAATTTCTATAAAATAAAACCACCACCGTGCTCTAAAAGATATAAGTGAAGCACTAGAGCAAAATTATCTAGCTCAAAAGGTATAAGTGAAGCACATAGAGTATTCTAATAAATTCCAATTCATGTCTGTCTCTACAAAAAGGTGTGTATAGCAAGGATGATTGTGGTAAACTAAAAATCAAAGACTCAAATCATACAAGACGCTCCAAGCAAAACACATATCATGTGGTGAATAAAAAAATAGCCTCAAGTAAAGTTACCGATAGAAGAAGACGAAAGAGGGGATGCCTTCCGGGGCATCCCCAAGATTAGGCTTTTGGTTGTCCTTGAATTTTACCATGTTTTGCTTTGGGCATCCCCAATCTTAGGCTCTTGCCATTCATTATTCCATAATCCATCAAATCTTTACCCAAAACTTGAAAACTTCACAACACAAAACTTAAACAGAAAATCTCATGAGCTCCGTTAGTATAAGAAAACAAACCACGACCTAAGGTACTGTAATGAACTCATTCTTTATTTATATTGGTATTAAACCTAATGTATTCCAACTTCTCTATGGTTCATAACCTCCGATACTAGCCATAGATGCATCAAAATAAGCAAACAACACGCGAAAAACAGAATCTGTCAAAAATAGAACAGTCTGTAGTAATCTGTAGGTTTCGAATACTTATGTAACCCCAAAAATTCTAAAATAAATTTCTGGACGTGAGGAATTGACATATTAAGCATCTTAAAAAAGAATCAACCTAATCTCACTCCCAGTAAAAAATGACAGCAAATCTCGTGAGAGCTAAAGTTTCTGTTTTTACAGCAAGATCGCAAAGACTTTCCCCAAGTCTTCCCAAAGGTTCTACTTGGCACAAACACTAATTAAAAGCATAAAACCACATCTAGAGAGAGGCTAGATGAATTATTTATTACTAAACATAACCAAAAAGCAAGAAACAAAAATAAAATTGGGTTGCCTCCCAACAAGCGCTATCGTTTAACGCCCCTAGCTAGGCATAAAAGCAAGAATAGATCTAGGTATTATCATCTTTGGTATGCAATCCATAAGTGGCTCTCATAATAGATTCATAAGGTAATTTAATTTTATTTCTAGGAAAGTGTTCCATGCCTTCCCTTAATGAAGATTGGAATCTAATATTCCCTTCTTTCATGTCAATAATTGCACCAATCGTTCTAAGGAAAGGTCTACCAAGAATAATGGGACATGAAGGATTGCAATCTATATCAAGAAAAATGAAATCTACGGGCACAAAATTCCTATTTTCAACAACAATAACATCATTAATTATTCCCATAAGTTTCTTAATAGTGGAATCCGCGAGGTGCAAATTTAAAGAACAATCATCAAATTCACGGAAACCTAACACATCACACAAAGTTTTTGGAATCGTGGAAACGCTAGCACCCAAATCACATAAAGCATAGCATTCATGATCTTTAATTTTAATTTTAATAGTAGGTTCCCACTCATCATAAAGTTTTCTAGGGATAGAAACTTCCAAATCAAGCTTTTCTTCATAAGATTGCATTAAAGCATCAACGATATGTTTGGTAAAAGCTTTATATTGACTATAAGCATGCGGAGAATTTAGCACGGATTGCAACAAGGAAATACAATCTATCAAAGAGCAATTACCATAATTAAATTCCTTGAAATCCAAAATAGTGGGTGATACGTCTCCAACGTATCTATAATTTTTGATTGCTCAATGCTATTATATTATCTATTTTAGATGTTAATGGGCTTATTTTTACACTTTTATATTATTTTTGGGACTAACCTATTAACCGGAGGCCCAGCCCAAATTGCTGTTTTTTGCCTATTTTAGAGTTTCGCCGAAAAGGAATATCAAACGGAGTCCAAACGGAATGAAACCTTCGGGAGCGTGATTTTTGGAACAAACGTGATCCAGGGGACTTGGAGTGGACGTCAAGCAATCAACGAGGCGGCCACGAGGGAGGGGGCGCGCCCACCCCCCTAGGCACGCCCTCCACCCTCGTAGGCCCCTCGTTGCTCCACCGACCTACTTCTTCCTCCTATATATATATCCATACACCCCGCAAACATCCAGGAGCACCACGAAACCCTATTTCCACCGCCGCAACCTTCTGTACCCAAGAGATCCCATCTTGGGGCCTTTTCTGGAGCTCCGTCGGAGGGGGCATTGATCACGGAGGGCCTCTACATCAACTCCATGGCCCCTCCGATGATGTGTGAGTAGTTTACTTCAGACCTTCGGGTCCATAGCTAGTAGCTAGATGGCTTATTCTCTCTCTTTGGATCTCAATACAAAGTTCTCCTCGATTCTCTTGGAGATCTATTCAATGTAATCTTCTTTTGTGGTGTGTTTGTCGAGATCCGATGAATTGTGGGTTTATGATCAAGTCTATCTATGAACAATATTTGATTCTTCTCTGAATTGTTTTATGTATGATTGGTTTATCTTTGCAAGTCTATTTGAATTATCAGTTTGGTTTGGCCTACTAGATTGATCTTTCTTACAATGGGAGAAGTGCTTAGCTTTGGGTTCAATCTTGCGGTGTCCTTTCCCAGTGACAGCAGGGGCAGCAAGGCACATATTGTATTGTTGCCATCGTGGATAAAAAGATGGGGTTAACATCATATTGCATGAGTTTATCCCTCTACATCATGTCATCTTGTTTAAGGCGTTACTCTGTTCTTATGAACTTAATACTCTAGATGCATGCTGGATAGCGGTTGATGTGTGGAGTAATAGTAGTAGATGCAGGCAGGAGTCGGTCTACTTGTCGCGGACGTGATGCCTATATACATGGTCATGCCTAGATATTCTCATAATTATTCGCTTTTCTATCAATTGCTCAATAGTAATTTGTTCACCCATCGTAATACTTATGCTATCTTGAGAGAAGCCACTAGTGAAACCTATGGCCCCCGGGTCTATTCTCCACCATACAAGTTTCCAATCTATTTTATTTTGCAATATTTACTTTCAATCTACATCATAAAAATACCAAAAATATTTATCTTATTATTATCATCTCTATCAGATCTCACTCTTACAAGTGGTCGTGAAGGGATTGACAACCCCTTTATCGCGTTGGTTGTGAGGTTCTTATTTGTTTGTGTAGGTACGAGGTGACTTGTGCGTGGTCCCCTACTGGATTGATACCTTGGTTCTCAAAAACTGAGGTAAATACTTACACTGCTTTACTGCATCACCCTTTCCTCTTCAAGGGAAAACCAAGGCAGTGCTCAAGAGGTAGCAGTGGGTTCATTGCTATGTAAAGTTTTCACCTCTCCAATCCCATTTTTATTAGTTTTTGCATCAAGATCTAAAAACTCGGAATCATTGGGACGCCTTTTAACTAAAGTTGACTCATCTCCAGTCCCATCATTATTAAGATTCATATTGCAAAACAAAGATTTAATAGGATACACATCAATCACTTTTACATCTTCATCCTTATTATCATCAAAACTAGAAAACACGCTTTCACAAAGCAATCGTTTTTAGCACGCATCCTAGCGCTTCTTTCTTTGCACTCATCAATGGAAATTCTCATAGCTTTGAGTGACTCATTGATATCATGCTTAGGTGTAATAGATCTATGTTTCAAAGAATCAACATCAAGAGGAATTCTATCCACGTTCCTAGCCAACTCATCAATCTTAGACAGTTTTTCTTCAATCAAAGCATTGAAACTCTTTTGTGAACTAATAAATTCTTTAATATTAGATTCAAAATCAGAGGGCATATTATTATAATTTCCATAAGAATTGTTGTAGGAATTACCATAATTATTAGAGGAATTACTAGGAAACGGCCTAGGATTAAAATTACCTCTATACGCGTTATTACCAAAATTGTTCCTACCAACAAAATTTACATCCATAGGTTCATTATTATTATCAATCAAAGTAGACAAAGTCATATCATTAGGATCAGAAGAAACAGTCGTATTAGCAAACAATTTCATAAGTTCATTCATCTTTCCACTCAAAACATTGATTTCTTCTATTGCATGCACCTTTTTACTAGTAGATCTTTCAGTGTGCCATTGAGAATAATTAACCATAATATTATCTAGGAGTTTAGTAGCTTGTCCTAAAGTGATTTCCATAAAAGTGCCTCTCGCGACCGAATCTAAAAGATTTCTAGAAGAAAAATTCAATCCGGCATAAATTTTTTGTATAATCATCCAAAGATTCAAACCATGTGTAGGGCAATTACGTATCATTAATTTCATCCTCTCCCATGCTTGTGCAACATGTTCATGATCAAGTTGCTTAAAATTCATAATATCGTTTCTAAGGGAGATGATCTTAGCGGGAGGAAAATACTTAGAGATAAAAGCATCTTTGCACTTATTCCATGAATCGATACTATTTTTAGGTAAAGACGAAAACCAAGTTTTAGCACGATCTCTAAGAGAAAAACGGGAATAGCTTCAATTTAACAATATCATTATCCACATCTTTCTTCTTTTGCATATCACACAAATCAACAAAGTTGTTTAGATGGGTAGCGGCATCTTCACTAGGAAGGCCGGAAAACGGATATTTCATGACAAGATTCAGCAAAGCAGCATTAATTTCACCAGATTCAGCATCGGTAAGAGGAGCAATCGGAGTGCTAATAAAATCATTATTGTTGGTATTGGAAAAATCAAACAATTTAGTATTATCTTGAGCCATCGTGATAAACAATCCAACACACAAGCAAGAAAGAGGCAAACAAAAAGAGACAAACTAGAAAAGAGAAGGGAAACGGAAAAAGAGGGCGAATAAAACGACAAGGGTGAAGTGGGGGAGAGGAAAACGAGAGGCAAATGGCAAATAATGTAATGCGAGGGATAAGAGTTTGTGATGGGTACTTGGTATGTCTTGACTTATGCGTAGATCTCCTCGGCAACGGTGCCAGAAATCCTTCTTGCTACCTCTTGAGCACTGCGTTGGTATTCCCTTGAAGAGGAAAGGGTGATGCAGCAAAGTAGCATAAGTATTTCCCTCAGTTTTTTAGAACCAAGGTATCAATCCAGTAGGAGACTACACGCAAGTCCCTCGTACCTACAGAAACAAATAAGAACCTCGCAACCAATTCGATAAAGGGGTTGTCAATCCCTTCACGGTCACTTACGAGAGTGAGATCTGATAGAGATAATAATAGTAAGATACATATTTTTGGTATTTTTATGATATAGATTGGAAAATAAAGATTGTGAAATAAAATAGATTGGAAACTTATATGATAAAAGATAGACCCGGGGGCCATAGGTTTCACTAGTGGCTTCTCTCAAGATAGCATAAGTATTATGGTGGGTGAACAAATTATTGTCGAGCAATTGATAGAAAAGTGCATAATTATGAGAATATCTAGGCATGATCATGTATACAGGCATCACGTCCGCGACAAGTAGACCGAAGCGATTTTGCATCTAGAGTATTAAGTTCATAAGAACAAAGTAATGCATTAGGCAAGATGACATGATGTAGAGGGATAAACTCAAGCAATATGATATAAACCCCACATTTTTATCCTCGATGGCAACAATACAATACGTGCCTTGCTGCCCCTACTGTCACTGGGAAAGGACGCCGCAAGATTGAACCCAAAGCTAAGCACTTCTCCCATTGCAAGAAAGATCAATCTAGTAGGCCAAACCAAACTGATAATTCAAAGAGACTTGCAAAGATAACCAATTATACATAAAAGATTTCAGAGAAGAATCAAATATTGTTCATAGATAAACTTGATCATAAACCCACAATTCATCGGATCTCGAAAAACACACCGCAAAAAGAGTTACATCAAATAGATCTCCAAGAAGATCGAGGAGAACATTGTATTGAGATCCAAAGAGAGAGAAGAAGCCATCTAGCTAATAACTATGGACCCGAAGGTCTGAGGTAAACTACTCACACATCATCGGAGAGGCTATGGTATTGATGTAGAAGCCCTCCGTGATCGATTCCCCCTCCGACGAACCTCCAGAAAAGGCCCCAAGATGGGATCTCTTGGGTACAGAAGGTTGCGGCGGTGGAAATAGGGTTTCGTGGTGCCCCTGGATGTTTTCGGGGTATATGGATATATATAGGAGGAAGAAGTAGGTCGGTGGAGCCACGAGGGGCCCACGTGGGTGGAGGGCGCTCCCAGGGGGGTAGGCGCACCCCCTGCCTCGTGGCCTCCTCGTTGGTTACTTGACGTCCACTCCAAGTCCCCTGGATCATGTTTGTTCCAAAAATAACTCTCCCAAAGGTTTTATTCCGTTTGAATTCCATTTGATATTCCTTTTCTACGAAACACTGAAATAGGCAAAAAAACAACAATTTGCTCTGGGCCTTGGGTTAATAGGTTAGTCCCAAAAATAATATTAAAGTGTATAAATAAACCCATTAACATCCAAAACAGATAATATAATAGCATGGAACAATCAAAAATTATAGATACGTTGGAGACGTATCAGCGCCCAACCAAAAGTTACCCGAAGCGTAAATTGCTACCTCAATTCAATGACGAGGCACTTGAGCCCGTAACATCAGCGCGTAATGCGGCTGATCGACCACCACGTGGCCGGGACAAAACGGCAACTCAAGCCGAACACCAGCCCGTCCTATCTCGCCGCAAAGGCAGAGATAAAACAGCTCGGGGATATACATATGACCTGCGGCAGGACCTGAAGAATAAAGCAGGTCCAGCCAAATCGGTCTACAGATCGAGGGGGCGTGCCCCGACGTGCGACGATGGCTATCAAGTCGATCACGACAAGGACAATCACGTCCGGGCCGAAAACCATAGACGTACTCCATCCGAACTACGTCACGACTTGGCCCGATATAGAGGCGCCGCACACCCCTCTACTTCACCGATGAAGTAATGGAATATGAATTCCTAGAAGGGTTCAAACCCGTGAATATCGAATCATACGATGGAACCACAGATCCCGTGGTATGGATTGAAGACTTTATTCTCCATATTCATATGGCCCGCGGCGATGATCATCATGCCATCAAATACCTCCCCCTAAAACTCAAGGGGCCAGCCCGACACTGGCTAAACCGCCTGCCTGAAAACTCTATTGGCAGCTGGGAAGACCTAGAAGACGCCTTTCGCGACAACTTCCAAAGCACATACGTCAGACCTCCAGATGCCGATGAATTAAGTCACATAGTCCAATAGCTGGAGAGTCCGCGAGGAAATTCTGGACTAGGTTCTTAACTAAAAAGAACTAGATCGTCGACTGTCCAGATGTCGAAGACCTAGCAGCCTTTAAACACAGCATCTGCGACGAATGGCTTGCCCGACACCTCGGCCAGGAAAAGCCGAAGTCCATGTCATCCCTCACGGCACTCATGACCCTCTTTTGCGCGGGCGAAGATAGCTGGCTAGCCTGTAGCAATAACAATATAAGCGAACCTGGCACCTCTGAAGCCAGAAATAGCAACGACAAGCCCCAACGCAACAGACACAAGCGTTGAAGCAACGATAACAATACCGATGACACAACGGTCAACACCGGATCCAATGGCTCCAAGCCCGGTCAGTGGAAGAAGCCATATAAAAGGAACAATTCGGGCTCTTCTAGCCTGGACCGCATACTCGATCGTCCATGTCATATCCATGGCACCCCTGATGAACCAGCCAATCATACCCACCGGAGTTGTTGGGTCTTCAAACAAGCCGGCAAGTTAAATGACGAAGACAAGGAGAAGGGTTCGCAAAGCGAGAATGACGATGAGGAGCCCCGTCCACTGAACACAGGGGGACAGAAGAAGTTTCCCCCTCAGGTCAAAACGGTGAACATGATATACGCTACACATATCCCCAAGAGGGAGCACAAGCGCGCGCTCAGGGACGTCTATGCGATAGAGCCAGTCGCCCCAAAATTCAACCCATGGTCGTCCTACCCGATCACCTTTGATCGCAGGCACCATCCGGCCAGTATCTGTCATGGCGGTTCAGCCGCACTGGTTCTCGACCCAATAATTGATGGATTCCACTTCACACGAGTCCTCATGGACGGTGGCAGCAGCCTGAACCTGCTCTATCAGGATACAGTGCGCAAAATGGGCATCGATTCGTCAAGAATCAAGCCCACAAAAACTACCTTTAAAGGAGTAATACCAGGTGTAGAGGCCCGCTACACAGGCTCAATTACATTGGAAGTCGTCTTCGGATCTCCGAACAACTTCCGAAGCGAGGACTTGATCTCCGATAGCGTCCCCTTCCGCAGTGGCTATCACACACTGCTCGGACGAACCACGTTTGCTCGATTAAATGCGGTGCCGCACTATGCTTATCTCAAGCTCAAGATGCCCGGACCACGCGGTGTCATAACAGTCAATGGAAACACGGAGCGCTCCCTCCGTACCGAGGAGCACACCGCGGCCCTGGCAGCGGAAGTACAGAGCGGCCTTTTAAGGCAGAACTTCAATTCAGCGGCCAAACTCTCGGACACTGTCAAACGAGTCCGGACTACTCCGCAGCATAACGGTCTGGCTCGTCAGGAGTTAGACTAGCAATTCGACCTCCGTCTCAGTCCTGACCAAGTGGCGGCATACGTACCGTGCGTACATAACTACGCACTAAAAATACCATGGGCAGAGACGGAGGCATAACCAGACTGTGGTCCACAATACGGCTCGACCTTCCCGGGACACACATATTTTTACTTTTATTTTTATCCTTTTCAGGTTTCTTTTCACAGGCCCCTCTCGAGGCCTGATAATCGGTCCTTTCGAAGGACAGATATACCAAGGTGGCAAGTAGCACAGACGTGTGGGGGAATCTCTAGATGTTCTTCTTAACGATCATTCTACCTGTTTTCAGGACCCGTACGCAGCTCCGCCTTGGTCTTGACATGTTAAATAGCCACTGTTGCTTATCGCACTATTTGTATGAATACGCTTTGATGTATTAATCAAAATTATAATGGAAACAGTTTGCGGCCCAACTTATGTGGCACTAGCTTACTACTTCATTTTATTTCGCTATTCTTACCGATTGCACCCGTACACTTTGGTACGCTGTAGTTCGCCAGTGGCTTTATTGCGCTCCATTCTACGGCAACAAGTCCGAACACTTCTACAGTATAGTTCGGCCTCCGAATTTAGCATTATATGCATTGGCTCTGAATCATGTCTTTGGTCAATAGTTGGGTTGCCCGGCTCTTGTGCTTACTACCTTTAGGGGTGGACTAACGAGCAGCTCGGCTCGTTAAGCTCGTGCTCGTTAAGGCTCGGCTCGTTAAGCTCGTTAAGATTAACGAGCAGAAAACCCTGCTCGGCTCGGCTCGTTTGAAATTCGTTAAGCTCGTGAGCGCTCGTTAACAGATTATAATGTTTTATGATATACAGGATGAATGTGTAGGTGTGGTTTTCAAGACGAAATATGATGACTATAAAAAGAAATGTAGTAGTTTGTTGTCTCATAGGTCGATTAGATTGAATAGATGGGCTAAGGTGCTATAAAAGTTTGTCACGTAAAATGAAAATATGTGTTGTGTTGTTACTAACGAGCTACTCGTGAAACTCGTTAGCTCGCTCGTTAAGCTCGTTAAGCTTAACGAGTTAAAATCAATGACTGGCTCTATTCATTAAGAAGCGAGCTACGAGCTTAACGAGCCGAACTATCGAGCGCTCATTAAGCTCGCGAGTTATGAGCTTTTGGTCCAGCCCTAACTACCTTACGTTCCGCTCTATCGGCTAAGGTAGTAAAGGGATAACTACTGCGATTGTGTCCTGGTTTATCTGGATGAGCACCTCAGTAGAGAAAGCCGAAAACTGACTGTCATGATGCGGCGTGAGCCGGTCACCTCTTCGGAGGTTAAAATCTTTTGCGATTTTTTCCGCATTATGCGATAAATCGGCCTTCATCCAATCAGGTGTTTACAACATCCTAGTCCAGATTAAATGCTAACTAGGGGTTGCGCCTACATTTTTATTGTCAAACTCCTATGGCTAAGTGAGGGTGATAAAGCAACATAGTCCAATTGCCTAGTTCGTTGCGCTAAACACCTCCTTCAAGGACCAAATTCTTGGATCAAGAGTGTTTAGATTCCATCCCAAACACCCCCGTACTACCTACGTGGGGGCTGAAGCCAACGACTGGCCAACTCTAAGATTTAATAAAAACGGCCGCATAGGAGGAAACTTTTAAATAAATAAGCATTATATTACATAATGGCTTTGTTTCATCATACAGGACAAGATAACATGAATGTATTCATTCGAAGATAATGTCTTTTGAACACTGGCCCTCTACAATGCGGGACCCCTTGAGGACATTGTCAAAATATCGCTCCGGCGTGCAGTGCTCCTTGCCAGCGGGCGGTCCCTCAGTCGCGAGCTTGACGGCGTCCATCTTCGCCCACTGTACCTTAACACGGGCGAAGGCCATCCATGCACCCTCGATGCAGACTGACCGCTCGATGATATCAAGCCGGGGGCAGGCATTGACCAGCTGCTTCACGGGCCCGAAGTAGCTGCTGGGGATGACTTCGGCAGGCCATAGCCGGATTATTAAATCCTTCATGGCTAGTTCAGCCATCCTATGCAGTTCGACCAGCTATTTTAGCTGATCGCTAAAGGGCACCGGATGTTCTGGCGCAAGGTATTGCGACCAGAGCAGCTTCTCCGTTGAGCTCCCCTCTTCGGCTCGGAAGAACTCCGCAGCATCAGCAACACTGCATGGTAAATCCGCAAACGCCCCTAGAGAACTCCAAATCTGGGTCAGTAAGAGGAACATTTTCTTCACATACTTGCTCTGCATAATAAAGTCCTTACCCGCCGCGATTTTTCTGGCCTCCTGGATTTCCTGGAGGGCACCCTGGCTTCAATCCGGGCATCGTGTGCGCTTTGGCGAGCCTTGCCGAGTTCGGTGTCTTGATCCGCAATATTGCGCTCCAAGGATTCACATTTCTTCACGGCGTCCTGGAGCTCCTGCTGGACCTCACCAACTCTGGCCTCGTGTTTTTCACGGGCGGCTTGCTCCTCTACCGCTTTCTTTTTGGCCTCGGACAGCGCCTACTTGAGGGCTTCCACCTCGGTCACCGCTCCTAGAAAATATCATGGCATTATGGTCAGCACAAATCACTCATCCTTTCCGGATATACAAAAGGTCATTGCATACCTTGCTTGTCTTCTAGCTGCTTTTTTACACGACCGAGCTCTTCCTCGGCCTGCTCCAGACTCTGATTTAGTCCGAAGACCTCAGCAGCATGAGAGGTCGCAGCCAGCAACGATGCCTACTTATTCACATAAGACATATTTGGTTAGTCTCCTGCGAAAATTACTTGATCCTCTGTCTAGCTTTTCTTTCCGAACACCGGACAAAGTCTCAGGGGCTACTGTCTATACTATGACGTTCTTTTTATTGCGTCGCTTACCTCAAAGCCGGTTAGAAGGCTTCTGCAGGCTTCGGCCAGTCCGCTCTTTGCGGACTGAATCCTCTCAACCACCATACCCATGAGGGTATAGTGTTCCTCAACAATGGAAGCACTTCCCAGCGCTTCCAGTAGAGTATCCGGTGCCTCTGGATGGACAGAGGTCACCAGTGGAATCGGTGCACCTCCTTCTTTCGAAGGAGGCCGCTTGCCGGATTCCGGAGCCGTATAGGTCTCCGGGGTCATATTCGGCTGGGGGCCGAATTGGATATGGCCCCCATTGCCAGTCTCCATGGGGATCTGCTCCCCCATGTGTTCGGCAGCCGAGGTATCATCCTTTGGCGCACCCGTGACAGCCTCCTGAGCCGGGAAGGTCCTTCGAGACAGCACTTCAGCGTCCTCCGTAGTCTTGGGAGAGGAGGCTGTCGGAAGGGACCCGCTATCCATCACCTTCGGATCCAGCGAATTTCCTGAAGATGAGGATCGCTCGAGGTCGGAACGAGCTGGACTGCAAGTGCATGATTTGACATGTTAAAATTATGAAGTAAAGAGGCTGGGTATTTGTGTGCGTCTTTGAGTACTTACGATTCGGCCAGGGTCTTATCCCTGGGGCGCCACTCGGAGCTGCTATCAATCTCCCACGCGGAGTTGTCCGCGGTGGAGGCCTTCCCCTTGTTGGATGCCTCTGCCTCCAGATGCGTGGAGGCCTTCCCCTTCTTGGACGCCTCTGCCTCCAGATGCGTGGAGGCTTCCCTTTTCTTCCTTCCCCTCAGGGGGAGAATTGCTTTCCTCCTCTTCCTCGTCATCGGTGGCAGGAGGGGAGTGGGTTTCAGCGTCTTTGGACGTCATGTCCGAAGTGCCCTTATGGCGGAGGCCACCTCTGGTCCCCTTGGCCTTCTTCTTGGCATTCTTCTCCGGTGCTTGATAGGGCGCCGGAACCAGCATCTTCGTCAGAAGCGGGATAGCTGGTTCTTCGGGCAGCGGAACCGGACACCGAATCCGCTTCGCCTTCTTTGTCCAGCCCTGAAAAAACAAATAGGGAAGCTTAGACATCTTCCTTGAGTAAGCAAGTAAAGGATACACCTTGAAATACGGAAAACTTACCGCACTAGTGGGATGGGCCAGGTCGTGCCCGTGGTCCTCGGTCTTCGTCGGCCACATCTCGTTGGCCTTGAAGAGCACCTTCCGGATGTCTTCGTATGTAGTGTCGAAGAACTGTTGCAAGGTCTGGTGCTTGGCCAGATCGAACTCCCACAAGTGGCAAGTCTGGCTTTGGCACGGAAGGATCCGGCGAGCGAGCATCACCTGGATCACATTGACAAGCTTGACGTTCTTGTCCACCATGCTCCTGATGCGCGTCTGTAGCGTTGTCAGCTCGTCCAATGAAGACCAGTCCAGGCCCTTCTCTAGCCAGGAGGTGAGCTGCATCGGGGTGCCGGACTGGAATTCAGGAGCCGCGGCCCAGGTGGTGTCGCGAGGCTCTGTGATGTAGAACCATTGTTGTTGCCATCCTTTGATGGTCTCCATGAAGGTACCTTTGGGCCATGTGACATTGGGCAGCTTGCTCACCATGGCGCCTCCGCACTCTGCATGTTGGCCATCCACCACCTTCGGCTTCACGTTGAAGATCTTCAACCATAATCCGAAGTGGGGTGGTATACGGAGGAAGGCCTCGCACACGACAATAAATGCTGAGATATTGAGGAAGGAGTTGGGGCCAGATCGTGGAAACCCAGCCCGTGGTAGAACATGATTCCGCGGACAAATGGGTGGAGAGGAAATCCCAACCCGCGAACGAAGTGAGGGATGAACACGACCCTCTCATGGAGCTCCGGAGTGGGGACAATCTGTCCCTTGGCCGGAAGCCGGTGGGAGATTTCCTTGGCTAAGTACCCGGCCTCCCGGAGCTTGGTGATGTCCTTCTCCTTGATGGAGGATACCATCCACTTGCCTTGCGCTCCAGATCCGGACATGGCTGGAGTGCTTTTTTGAGGTTGAAAGGGTGGAAGCTTGGGCGCTGGAGCTCGAGAACGGATGGGCAGAGAGAAGGAAGGCGTGGGTGAAAGAGGTGAATCCTTATCCCTTTATAAAGGCAGTGAATATCAAGCGCCTCCCCACTCGCCTTAAAACTCGCCTATTCCCCAAGGGTCGTGCAGGCGGCGCGGTTGGATTACCCACGCCCGTATTGATGAGAATCCGCAATAAGGGGACATGATCTTTGCTTTGACAAGACGTGCCAATAAAACCGCATCTTGAAACATGGAGCGGGAGGTTAAAAACGGTTCAAAATAATGACCGGACTGTGACGTGATGTCACGCTACAAAAGTTTTCAGTCGATTGGACTAATAAAATATTGTACTCTCTATGTGTGTGGTACTCGTTTTGCAGAGCCGGACACGTTTTCTGTGTTCAAAGGCTGTTTTGGGGTATTCGGAGAAGGAACCCGCCTTGCAATGCCAAAGACAATCTGCACGCTAGACACCTCATCATTGAAGTCTGGTTCAGGGGCTACTGAGGGAGTCCTGGATTAAGGGGTTGTCGGTGTCAAAACCGGCGGATCTCGGGTAGGGGGTCCCGAACTATGCGTCTAGGCCGGATGGTAACAGGAGGCAAGGGACACGAAGTTTTACCCAGGTTCGGGCCCTCTTAATGGAGGTAAAACCCTATGTCCTGCTTGATTAATATTGATGATATGGGTAGTACAAGAGTAGATCTACCACAAGATCAGAGAGGCTAAACCCTAGAAGCTAGCCGATGGTATGATTGTTGTTCTATATGTTGTCCTACGGACTAAAACCCTCCGGTTTATATAGACACCGGAGAGGGTTAGGGTTACACAAAGTCGGTTACAATGGTAGGAGATCTATATATCCGTATCGCCAAGCTTGCCTTCCACGCCAAGGAAAGTCCCTTCCAGACACGGGACGAAGTCTTCAATCTTGTATCTTCATAGTCCAGGAGTCCGGCTGAAGGTATAGTACGGCCATACGGACACCCCCTAATCCAGGACTCCCTCAATAGCCCTTGAACCAGGCTTCAATGACGACGAGTCCGGCGTGCAGATTGTCTTCGGCATTGCAAGGCGGGTTCCACCTCCAAGTACTTCATAGAAGATTTTGAACACAAAGATAGTGTCTGGCTCTACAAAATAAGTTTCCACATATTGCCATAGAGAGAATAATATCTACACAAATCTAATATGCTGACATATTCCGTAGTGTGACATCGCACCACGGCCAAGCCTTTATTCGTTTTATTATCCCACCTCAGCGTGTCATGCGAGGCGGTTTATTTGGCATGTCTTGTTAAAGCAGAGATCGTGTCCCCTTATTCCGGGATTCTCATCAATACGGGCGTGAGTAACCCAACCGCTTCTAGGGCTCCTAGACTATAGGCAAGTCCAAACGGCCACGGAGAGGACGCTTGATATTCACCCTCTTTATAAAGGGACAAGGCTTTTATTTTTTCCCTCCCGTGCTCAATCGAATCCTTCCCCCACCTCAAGCTCAAACACCCAAAGTTCGGGTCAGGTGCTCCGAACCTTCAATCATGTCCGGATCTAGCCTTCAAGGCCGATGGGTGCCTTCCTCCGTCACGGAAGAAGACATCAAAAAGTTGAGGGAGGCCAGATATCTGACCGCCGAGATTTTGCATCGGCTGCCCGCCCGAGGGCAGGCCGTCCCCTCCCCCGAACCCAACGAGAACGTCGTGTTCGTCTCCCACTTCCTCCGAGGTCTAGGCCTTGCTCTGGATCCTGTCATCAGGGGTTTGATGTTTTATTACGGGCTAGATTTCCATGATCTAGCTCCGGACTCCTTTCTTCATATCACAACATTTATTGTCGTGTGTGAGGCCTTCCTCCGGGTTACCCCTCACTTTGGCCTGTGGCTCAAGACCTTTGAAGTAAAGCCGAAGATGATCGAGGGGCAACATGCAGCGTGTGGAGGTGCCTCAATATGCAAGATGACGGGAGCTCCATGGCCAAAGGTTCCATTCCAGAGGTGTCTGAATTGTGGCAACAGGAGTGGTTCTACATCATGGCTCCTAGAAGTGCCAAGTGGGCGGCCGCCCCTGTTTTCCGCTCGGGCCCTCCACCACAACTGAAGTCATGGATCAGCAGAGGTCTGAGCTGGGGTCCAGCCAAGGACGTGCCTATACTGCAAAGCCGCATTCGAGATCTCTTCAATGGAGATTTTAGTTTGGTTGCGGTAATAGAAGTTATGCTGGTTCGTCAAGTCCAGCCTTGCAAACGCCAGCCCCTTCGCTTGTGGGAGTTCAATCCCGAGGGACCGCGTGTCATTCAAAATTTCCTCAGCCTGACGCACGAGGAGATGTACAAGTCATTCTTCGAACCTCAGGTAGAGTGTTCGGAAATCACCGAGGACGTGGGCCTGAGCAGTAACCGCGCCATCGAACAGGTAAGGAATCTTCCGGCCGAACATACTATCTCTCATCTGTTACGAAGTTATTTTTGAGAGTTCGCTTTTTGACCAGGACTGGCTAACAAAGGCGAAGTTGATTCGGTGTTCGGCCCCCCTCCCTGAGGGTTTGGACAATCCGGTATTGGAAAAGATGCTCCAGGTCGCACCTTGCCCGGAGCCCTTGAAGGAAGATACTGGGGAGGATAATACGGGCGGACGCGGGCCCCCAACGCTTCCCGTTCTAACCGAGGAAGCGAGCGTCTCCATGAAGGAAGACGACCGGAGGAGGAAAAGGACTGCGCCCGGGGATTCGGAAACCGAAGCTTCCAAACGGGAGAAGAAGTCTCCCACAGAGGGTCCTACCTTGGGGGTGCTTTTGCCGCACAAAGTCTGCGGGGGGATCAATTCTCCAGCGAGTCGTAAGTGACTCGAAATACTTTAATAGTACAGGTATGCCATCTTTTTCTTCTGAGAAAATAACCACCACATATATCTTTGCAGTTCGGGCCTTAGCCCCTCTCAAATGAGCTCGTCTTCGCGGGATCTTCTTCTAGAGATGATGGAGAGTGAAACGCCTCCTCCGGACTCCTCCGCTCCGGAAGCGGGCGACCCCGAAGTGTCGTCGCGGAGGGCCTCTCCGAGTCCGGTGAGGCCAGAAGATAATCCCATTGACCCCCGAAGCTCCTAGTGTCCGGCTCCCGGAGAGAGCGGACAAAAGAGTCCGGCACCGTCTGGTGTGCGATCGGATGTTCTGAGGGAGTTGGTGGGGCGAGCGGCCATCTCAGATGAACACCGTGTGCTGATGAATACGGTGATGGAGAGAATCTCGTTCGCCGAAAGCGGATTGCATGAAGCTTTTATGAGTCTACTGACAGGCTTTGAGGTATGTAAAATAATGTATGATAGTCCTGCACATGCTAGGTGTGCTCTGTGTAGATAGTAGCCCCTAAGACTCTGGTTGTCATCGGAAACGACGACGAACAGAGGATCGTATTCCCAGGTAATAACCATACTGCCTCTATGTGCAGGTGATGGAAGCTCCGGTGGCTAGCCGGACTGGCGAGTTTGCCCATTTAAAACGGCAGTTGGATGCGGCAGACGCCGACATCGAGCTTGTTAACAAAAGGCTTGACGAGGCACAGGGTAAGTGTCATTATCTGGTAAACGCCACATAGTAAGAGCAGCATGATGCCAGTATCTTTAATATGTTGCGACTGCAGATGGAGCTTCCACTGTTGAAGCCTTGCGGGCAGAACTTGCCCGAGCCAAGGAACAAGCGAGGTTTAGTAATGCGGCTGCTTTGAAGGCGGCCGAAGAGTTGAAAGCCGAGAAGGCCGCGCATGGCGAGAGCCGAGATAAGATGGCCAAGATGGCCATAGAATTAAAAGCCACCGCCGACCGTTGCCGGGTTCTTGAAAAGGAAAACCTAGTGAAGGCATTGGACCTTGAGAAGGCTGCTGCAACGAGAAAAGACATCTGCTCTGCTATGAGGGCGGAGAAGGAGGAGCTGCGGGAAGCCGGGGATATTGTAGCTGGGAAATCCTTTATGTTGCGGAGGAAGTTCGGAGATCCACGGTATGCCTCTCCGGATCGGCTGTGGAGTTCGGAGGATGTGTACATGGATTTGGCGGCGAGCGCTGCCGATGCGGCCAAGTACTTCCAGGGTCAGACGGACCATGAAGTGGACCATCTGTTTTGGACACAATTCCATTCTCCCGAGCGTCCGCTTTCATTGACTGACCAATTAGCCGAATGGGCCGAACTGAATAGGTTGTCCGGACTCGCCATGAGGTCTGTTGTGGATCAGCTATGGTCGGAAAGGACAAAACCGAACAACTATTTCATCTTGGTGCAGCAGTTCCTTGATGTGGTGACGCGCATTAATGCGATGAAGAGGTCGGCGTGCATAGAGGGCTCACGGATGGCCTTTGCCCGTGTTAAAGCATACTGGGCGGAGATGGATGCTACCACTGTTGCAGCGCGGGATTCGGCCATAGGTCGAATGGCTGCTGAGCACTACTTTGAAGAAGTTCTTGAGGGTGCTCATTTGATAGAGACCCAGTGCTCAAAAGATATTATGTTTGAGTGATATGTAATCTCATTGTAAGCGAAATGCTTTTATAAATTTTTATAAGGCTATTTTTATACTTTTGCCTGAAAGTAATATGATGCCTCCTGGGCGGCCGTTTATGTATACATGTGTATAACCTAAAAGATTGCAGCCGTCGGCTTCAACCCCCACGCATATAATGCAGAGGTGCTCGCAAAAAACACGCATTCACACTTAACCCAACGTCTTGGTCCAATAAAGGAGGTGATAGCGGAGCGAGCAAGGCAACCGGACTATAATGCTTTAGCACTTTCACTTAGCCATGGGAGTTTGACAGTGGGGCTACTAAATAGCCCCTGGTGGCTCCGCACTCTCCCGATCCCGGGGTGCGTACATGCCTGGCCGGAAAACGGCCCTTCGTTAAGGCGGAGGAATTCTAACATTCCAACAGGTCATCGAGTGGTTGACCAGTCTCACGCTATATCATGACAGTCAGTTTTCGGCTTTCTCTACTGAGGTGCTCGTCCAGATGAACCAGGGCACAATCGCAGTAGTTCTCCTGGTGCTACCTTAGCCGGTAAAGTGGAACGTAAGGCACCAAAACACAGGAGCAAACCCAACATTTGACCAAAGACAATGATTCGGAGCTGATGCATATAGGGCCAAACTCGCGACGCCGAACACTCCCTAAGGTATTCGGTCTTTGTGGTATAAATCGGGCCTAAATAATGGCCTTTGTAAGAATCCCCTTGTGTCCAGGTACGTGCATTGTTCTGGCGTGGCCACATGCCAAGACATCAGCATCCTTCTCAATGGTGGATATGTATCGACAAGAGACAGTAAAAAAGGTTTACGCAGGGTCTTAATCTAAAAAGAATCCTTGGAGCGGATCCCTGCTGCACGTCTGCGCCTGTGTCTCCGTTGTGCCGTATCCTGGACGGGTGTAGCACGATGATCGTCTGTAAAAGAGAGGAATTTAGGTGAAAAGTTGTCATCCAAAAAGATAGTTTTTAAAGAAACCATGTATAATTCAAGATGAGAAGAAATTGCCCCTTGTCTGCGCGCGTTGAGCCCCTTGCACTGACAAATAGGGGTGTGAACATTTATTCGGTATAAATAGCGGTTCCGGACTCAATTAGTTGTGTCTGAGGTCTTGACGACCTATTGGATGCTTTCGCTGGTCCGGGCGCCTTTAGTGTGCGGCTGCCAAGGCAGCCGCACTCTCTTCGGCCCGCAGAGATCGCTTGATATTTCCGTTCACTGAAATGATGCCACGTGGACCGGGCATCTTGAGTGTGAGGGAGGCGTAGTGTGGTATTGCATTAAAGCGAGCGAAAGCTTCGCGTCCGAGCAGTGCTTGATAGCCACTTTGGAATGGAGCGATGTGGAAGGTTAAATGCTCCCGACGAAAGTTATCGGGGGAGCCGAATATAACTTGTAGTAGGAGGGAGCCCGTACAATGAGCCCCTGGGCCTGGCGTTACTCCTTTAAAGGTAGTATTGCTATGGCGAATTTTTGTTGGGCTAACCCCATCCCGTGGATTGTATCCTGATATATTAGGTTTATATTGCTGCCACCGTCCATCAAGACTCGTGTGAAGTGATATCCGCCAATTACTGGGTCTAATACCAGGGCAGCCCATCCTGCGCGTCGGATACTTGCTGAGTAATCGCGATGGTCGAAAGTGATCGGTTGAGACGACCAGTGGCAGGACTTCGCGGTGACAGGCACTTGGGTATATTTCCCTGGGAGTGCCGCGTTGTTTTTTCCCTTGATCACGTGTAACACGTTTACTGTTTTGACTTCTGGTGGAAATTTCTTTTGTTCCCCAGTGTCTTGCTTGGGAGGCTCGTCCTCGTCTTCACTTGGTGTATCCTCCCCCTTGTGTATGGCATTTAGCTTGCCGGACTGCTTGAAGACCCAACATTCTCTGTGGGTATGATTAGCAGGTTTACCAGGGGTACTATGGATCTGATATACTTGGTCCAAAATTTTGTTGAGGCTGGACAGTTCATCCCTGGTGCCTTTAGAGGGCGGCTTTTGACCTGGCCGAGAGCTTTTGAATCCGGCGTTTACTGCCGTGCCCTTCGTGTTGTCTTCTTTATTCCGGCGTTTGTTATTGCTATTGCGCCGTGATTTCCTGTTTCCATCTCTAACTTCAGATGTACTGGGGTCGCTGGTGCTGCATCTGGCTAGCCAGCTGTCCTCACCCGCGCAAAAGCGGGTCATGAGGCTTGTTAATGTGGCCATCGTTCTCGGCTTATTTTGGCCGAGGTGTCTGGCGAGCCATTCGTCACGGACGCTATGCTTAAAAGCTGCCAAGGCTTCGGCGTCCGGACAGTCGACAATCTGGTTCTTTTTAGTAAGAAACGTGTTCCAAAGCTTTCGGGCTGACTCTCCGGGCTGTTGAGTTGTATGACTCAAATCGTCCGCATCCGGAGGTCGGACATAAGTCCCTTGAAAATTTGCCCGAAAGGCATCTTCGAGCTCTTCCCAACTTCCAATGGAGCTTTCGGGGAGGCCTTTAAGCCAGTGACGAGCTGGCCCTTTGAGCTTGAGGGGTAAGTACTTGATGGCGTGGAGATCATCTCCTCGATCCATATGTATATGAAGGATGTAGTCCTCAGTCTAGACCCCAGGGTCTGTTGTTCCGTCGTATGTCTCTATGTTTACGGGTTTGAATCCCTCTGGAAATTCATGGTCCAGCACCTCATCGGTGAAACATAGGGGGTGTGCGGCACCCCTGTAGCTGGGTGTACCGCATTGTTCGGATGTTTGTTGTGTTGCATTGTATGCTGGGGCGTGCTTGCGTGGTCCATAGATGGATCTTGTTGCGCCGTCCTTTGGGTGCGAGCCCTCGCATGGGTCGCGTGTTGTATTGTGAGTGGCGTTGTATGCCGCTCTGTGTTGGTAGAGGGGTCATCTATCCGGCCAGGCGGCTGCTTTGATATTTGGTTGTGGGGGTCTGAGGCCTCCTCATCGAATTCAGGTAGCAGCTTCCCCTTTGGGTAGCTCTTGGAGGGGCGATTGTCGCTGTACCTCGCTGCTGTGTTGAGTATTTTACTCCATCTGATTTGGAGTGTGTCTTGCGCAGCCTTGAGCCTTTGCTTCTGCTTTTTAAGACTCCTCGCGGTGGCAACAAGCCTTTTACGGGCATTCTGCTGCTCCGGGTGCCTGTCCGGCATTATGTCGTCCGGACCATTATCCTTGATAGAATTGGTTTGTTCGGTTTGATTATCCGGATTGCCGTTGTCCGGCAGCGGTTCGCCCTGCTCCAGCGTTGGGTTTGTGTGATCGTTATTTCTGTCGAGGCGGGATTTGGGGCGGCGCTTGCGTCGCCGCTTTGACTGCTTCTCGAGGGAACAAGTCTTCGGTGCGTCCTTCCGCTCCTCGTCGACATCTTTTGCTGCGTCCACCATGTATACGTCATATGATGAGGTGGCTTTCCAGGGCCCAATAGGCGCTGGTTCTTCATCGTCTCCTTCATCGGCGTCCATACCGTCGATGTCTTCGGAGTCGAAGTCGAGCATGTCGGTTAAATCGTCGACAGTGGCTACAAAGTGGGTGGTGGGCGGGCTTTGAATTTCTTCATCGTCCGTATCCCAACCTTGCTGACCGTAGTCCGGCCAAGGCTCTCCTGATAAAGAGAGAGACTTTAGTGTCTTCAGAATATCGCCGAAAGGCGAGTGCTGAAAGTTGTCCGCGGCAGTAAACTCCATGATCAGCGCCCAATCGGATTCGATCGGCAAGGGCGCGGAGGGTTCGGAGTCCGGAGAGGAGTCCGGCTCCTTGGAGTCACAAGTCTCACGGAGTGCGGGGCTGGTGTTCGGCTCGATCGCCGTTGGGATCGCAGCCCCCGAGGCGGCGTCCAACCACCCATCCTCGATCGGCGCAGTTGGCTCCAAATTAAGGGTCGAATCCAATGCGGGTGCGGCCTCCAGGGCACTGTTCGGCGGCAGAGCTAGATCATGCTCGTCGCGACAGTGCGGCGCGCTCGGCAGTGGCTCGAATCCGTCGAAGATCAAGTCCCCACGGATGTCAGTCGTGTAATTTAAACTTCCAAATCTGACCTGACGGCCAGGGGCATAGCTTTCGATCTGCTCTAGATGGCCAAGTGAATTGGCCCGCAGTGCGAAGCCGCCAAAGATGAAGATCTGTCCGGGGAGGAAGGTCTCTCCCTGGACTGCATCGCTATTGATGATCATAGGAGCCATCAAGCCTAACGGCGACGACACAAAGGAACTCTCAATGGAAGCACCAATGTCGGTGTCAAAACCGGCGGATCTCGGGTAGGGGGTCCCGAACTATGCGTCTAGGCCGGATGGTAACAGGAGGCAAGGGACACGAAGCTTTACCCAGGTTCGGGCCCTCTTGATGGAGGTAAAACCCTACGTCCTGCTTGATTAATATTGATGATATGGGTAGTACAAGAGTAGATCTACCACGAGATCAGAGAGGCTAAACCTTAGAAGCTAGCCTATGGTATGATTGTTGTTCTGTATGTTGTCCTACAGACTAAAACTCTCCGGTTTATATAGACACCGGAGAGGGTTAGGGTTACACAAAGTCGGTTACAATGGTAGGAGATCTATATATCCGTATCGCCAAGCTTGCCTTCCACGCCAAGGAAAGTCCCTTCCGGACACGGGACAAAGTCTTCAATCTTGTGTCTTCATAGTCCAGGAGTCCGGCTGAAGGTATAGTCCGGCCATCCGGACACCCCCTAATCCAGGACTCCCTCAGGGGTCATCGGGCGTCCGGCTTGTGTGACATGGGCCAGACTAATGGGCTATGAAGATACAAGACATAAGACTCTCTCCCGTGTCTGGATGGGACTCTCCTTGGCGTGGATGGCAAGCCTGGCATTCGGATATGAAGATTTCTTTCTCTGTAACCGACTTTGTACAACCGTAGTCCCCTCCGGTGTCTATATAAACCGAAGGGTTTAGTCCGTAGAGGCAATCATAATCATACAGGCTGGACTTCTAGGGTTTTAGCCATTATGATCTCGTGGTAGATCAACTCTTGTAACCCTCATACTCATCAATATCAATCAAGCAGGACGTAGGGTATTACCTCCATCAAGAGGGCCCAAACCTGGGTAAAACTTCGTGTCCCCTGTCTCCTGTTACCATCAACCTTAGACGCACAGTTCGGGGCCCCCTATCCGAGATCTGCCGGTTTTGACACCGACAACCACAACCATGCTCGGGCCAAGAGACCCGGACGTCCTCGTGCCGCGAAGACTACCCAGGAGGATCTCCTCTTGCCGTTGTCGAGACTAGACGCAGCCGCAGTGGATCTCGATCTAAACCCCTCGGGCCCAGATCAGATCTCATCGCAGCCAAAATCTCATCCGCTAAAAGGCCGCCGGAGATCTCCTGGCCACCGCCAACCCGCTGCGCACTGTCGTTGGAGGAGGAGGGAGAAGGACGCCGCAGCACCCACGCGTTACCGCCGGCCGAGGACTGCGCTGCCGCTGCCGCCTCACACAGGGGCATCGCCCCGCGGCATCCTCAACGACGGCGGCGGTAGCGGGAGGCGATGGAGGGGAAGGACTGAGGGCGGTGTGGACGGGGACTGCCTGAGGGTGGCGCGGCGCCGCCGCCTCGGGGGAGAGAGGTCGGGGGAGAGGTGCATGGGACTGTGCGAGGTGGATGAAGTGGTCTGGGCTGTCGTACACGCAAGTGTTCTAGGTTTAACGAATTGTAGTTTTACTGTCATTGAGTATAAGTTTTCACCAAAAAAATCTTCTGTCTTTTGCCTTTTTTCTAAAAGAAATCCATCTTTTGGCTTAACAGTGTACACAACACAACCATGCGATTAGAGATTAAATTAAATAAGGAGAAAGCGACGGAATACCAACCGCGACTGGGCTGGAGTGGTCCCCACTCCCCATCGAGCAGCGATTTGATGTGATAGTATAGTTAGGCCAACTTCACTGCGCGACCCTATCCGCCCTTGTCCGTTTGGAGTAAAACGGACAAATGAGGCGGCCCAGCGCGCGGGAGCAAACGGACTTTTGTCCGTTTTGTGTCCGTTTTCGACCCATCTGCGGCCCAAGTTTGCGCCGCTTTTGGGGTGAAACGAACACAACGCGGACGCGCGAGCCGTCTGCGCGTGTTCTCCCCTGGCCCGCCCGTCGATGGCATAGGGCGGGCCTTTTTCTATCCGCCCCCTCCCTCCTTCCGGCCGAACCCCCCTCCACTCTTCCCCTCGCTGCCGCCGCCGCTGCCATTGCAGCCTTGCAGTTCGGACGCGCGCTCGCCCAGCCCCTTCCCCTCGGCGCCGCCGAGGTACCCAACCACGGCCACCTGGTTTGCGCACCCGCCGACCGGATTCGGGGCGGATCCGGCCGGTCTTGAGCTCGCCCGGCTGTGGGAGGCCGGGCCGCGCCATGGACTGGCCCGGCACCTCGCCGGAAGGCCCTGGCAGGGCAGCAAGGCCACATGCAGGGCAGTGGCTGCTCCTCTAGCCGCTCGTATCTGCCCCGTCGGTGGTCCGCCGGCAGATACACGAATGGCGGTCCGCCGGGCTCGGTGCTTGCCCAAAAGCTCGCCGGTGCACCGTTGCCACTCATTAAGTGCGACCACTGCCCAAAGATGGTCGTGCGCCGCGTGCCTACAACGCCGGAACATCCCGGATGGGTATTCATCAAGTGCTTAAACGATGGGGTATGTGCTCTTTTTAGCTTCGATTTGTGCTCTAGTTTTGACTAGTTGTGCTAACTACAAATTTTATTGTGTAGCATGGATGCAAGTTTTGGTATTAGAAAGAAGAGTACATCGATATATTGATAGAGCGAAATTTAGTACATGTTCGTGCACTTTTAGCTAGCATAGAGGCTGTAGATAAGAAAAGTGCACTTGTTGCTAGATTAGAGGCTAGACACGAGACTAGGTGTGAGGAAACAATATCTATATCTGGCTTGAAGAAGAAAGGAAGATGCCAGATCAAGCCTCCTCCACAGATCAACAATGAGTGCATCGAGAAGGCCCTAACCCAACTCAAAGGGGCAGTTATTGAAGTTGGGTATCTTCTAAAATGTAATTCTTGTTGTCCTTATTTTCTTTGGTCTTGTTTTACTAGTCAAAATGTGACGATGTATTTTTATGTATCGAAAATGAATGATAAAAAGAAGTTAAGGACTTACAAAGAAAAATGTACGCGGACAGGATGCGGCCGGGATGCGGCCGCGCGCTGGGCGCACGGCCACCGCATCACAGGATAGGCCCGGACACGACCCCATCGCTCTATCCAAACAGATAGAATCTGAACAAAACAGACATCCGTTTGGGATCGTGCGATGAAGTTGGCCTTAGAAAAACAAACACACACGCGCGCTCTACTTGAAAGGGCTGGCACTTCGGCGCCAGGAGCCCAGTCGCGACGGGCGGGCGGGCATGGTAAGTGGAGGAGCACTCGCTGTCGCTGTGGGCAGCGACGCCGATGCCGATGCCGACGCCCGCGTCCGACATGGCCGCGCGGAGGAATCCGTCCAGACGCCGACGTCTTGCCGTCGTGAAATCCACAAGCACGCGCGACGTGGACTAATAACGCAGACACGGTGTTGACGTACGGCCATGGCAAGGAAGCTGTCGCTCGCCGCGGAGCCACCCATACCATAGATTGTGTATATGCATCTCTCTCTCTCACTCTCTCCCTCTCTCTCGTCGACCGACTTTTCTTAATAGGAGTATTTTTTTTCCCACGCACATAAGATCCGTCTGCCCCGCTATGGGTTTTCGTGGTGAGTGCGACTGAAGTCTAGTAGCAGCAGCAGCTAAGCGGGGAACAAGTCTGGTCTGATCCACTCTCGGGAACTGAGGCCCCCGAATGGACATGAACCAACCAAACTGATCCACTCCCTCAACAAAAAGCACGCACTCCGCAACAATCGCCGTCCAAACATGGAGACCACTGTTTGTATTGAGGCGCTAGCTGCAAGAGGAAGAATCTCAGAAAGAGATCAATAGCATAAGCACACGATTCCACATGCATTGCGTGCTGCCTCACCTTTAAGCTTTGCACGCATGGGCAAAGCCCGGAGCGGCTCTTGTTTTCTATAAGTACTAATAAGATAACGTGTTGCTCGATCCATGAAGCCGCTGGAGCTTAAAGGTTAAGCGACGAGATTTTGATAGTATTATCTAATATATGAACCATGAACTGTATTAATAAGTGATGGCAATCAGATCAACCCTCTGCTTTTTCACCACACCGTAATAATAGGATAGTACTCCCTCTGTAAAGAAATATAAAATTATTTAAATCACTAAATTCCTATTTGTCATTGGAAAGAACGAAAGAGCATTGTATACCCCTCCTAGGAAATAATACAAAAGGTCAAAATAAGAACGGAGAAGATTCGTTGATACGGAGTTGGTCCATTTTACAAGCAATCCACTATTCTGCATCCTGAAAATCATAGAACAACAAAAATCGGTAACGTTCTTATGTTTCTTTATTTATAGAGGGAGTAGTACTATAATAACTCCACTGCTATGAATTACTGCATCAAATGTGGACTAATGGACTTGCATCCAGTGATACCAAGACTTAGATGCTCCCATGATACGAGCTTCTTGTCAGTTGGATCTCAGATCCAACGGCTCGTAGGTGGTTTTGAAGGCTGCAATACTTGTTCGCAATTTTTAGACTTTAAAAGGTCTTTTTTGCAAAAATGTTCAAAGCCTTTCGGAACTGTTGGATTTGAGATCCAACGGTTCCTAGAAGCTCGTATCATGGGAGCATCTAAGGCTCCGTATCACCTGATACTTTTCCTGCATCTAGTATCCCAAAGTAAACAAGAGTATATTTAGCAGCCTATGGACTGGCAGACCAAAGGAAAATCCAACTGGCAACAAGACTTCGCAGCCCCGCCCGCTAGTTATTCAGCTAGACGAAGGCGAATAATTCCGACTTGCAGGAAGGAAAAAAAAAACAGAAAGTCGTCGGCAAGTGTTCCCACGAAGCGACAAAAGCACGCAAAACCCCTTGGACTCCCGCACCACCGCCCCCCGACACACTGACCCCACAACTTCCCGCCCCCGGCAGTCAGTGACTCTAACCTTTTAAACTCAGGTCGAGTCCGAGCTGTACCCGCGATGCTCCCCCCTCACCGGCGGTTATTCCCTGTCGATCGGCGTCCTCCCCTCCCTTGCTCTGCTTCCCACTACGCTGATAGTACCAACAACTCCCGCTCCGCTGCCACTAGTCACCATCTCGAGTCTCCGCCCGATTTTTATTACTACGGAGCACCATCATCGCCCACGCCCAATCATCGTTCGTCTCTAATCCCCAGAAGCACCCACCTCCGCGCGAGATCCCACGCACCAAAAACCGCGCGCGGATTCTCGCCGGCCTCGATCTCGCGCCGCGCCTGCTGCTTGGGGGGCCGTACGTCGGCTGTGGGAGGCGATGGCCGCGGCGGCGAAGCTGACGCGGAGCTTCTCTCGGCAGCTGTCGTCGGGGGCGGCGCGGGTGTGGCGCCAGCTGTCGCTGGAGCCGCACACCCCGCGCCGGGGCGCGGCCGCGGCGACGGGGGCCGTGGCGGCGGCGGGGCCGACCAGGTTCGGCCTCGCGAGGCAGTCGTCGCTCGACCCGACGCCGGCGCCCGACGACGGGGCGGTGCTGGCCATGCCGGAGAACCTGGACGCCACCATGCGGCTGCTGTACGCGGCGTGCCAGGGGGACGCGGCCGGCGTGGAGGAGCTCCTCGGGGAAGGGGTGGACGTCGACAGCATTGACTTCGACGGCCGCACGGCGCTGCACATCGCCGCCTGCGAGGGCCGGGGGGAGGTGGTGCGCCTGCTGCTCGGCTGGAAGGCCAACATCAACGCCCGCGACCGATGGGGGAGCACGGTGCGCCCTTCGCCCAACTTTCTTCTCTCGCCACCCCGCTATGCGTCACCTGAATTTCGCTACGCCCCGCACTTTGCATACTTCCGATCACAAGCACCTCTCGTCATTTCGTTTGTGCAATTATATCGTACTACTAAGAGTACAGGGTCTGCCACATTGGAGCAATGACCAATCTGATGCATTCGGAGATAGCGATAATATAGGCGCATGGCACGTGCGACTACTTATCTAGCCGAAGCTGATTCCAGCTTGTATTTCTATGCATGCAATTTCAGCCAGCAGCGGATGCTAAACATTACGGCCACTTTGAAGTGTACAACCTTCTCAGAGCAAGAGGAGCAAAACTTCCGGTAATGCATTTCTTATTTTCGTAATTCAAAATTCCCGGAACTCTTCTTAACTCTTGCTATTGCTATGATATGGAAAATATTTTCTTATACATTTGTTATTCTCCTCTACCAGAAAACCAAGAAGACTCCAATGACTGTGTCAAATCCTAAAGAAGTTCCAGAGTATGAACTGAACCCTCTTGAACTCGAGTTCCGAAGAGGAGAGGAGGTTACAAAGGCATGTCTCAATAAACTCCCTCCTTTTGTTTTCTCTTTTTGCACGGTGTCTTTCTTCATGTATTTGAGTTACTTGGATAAGAGTGCTAACAATTTTCCACAGTGGACTTATTGATGATTAAAAGTGTTAAGGTTGAAAACGTGATTCTTATGTCGATTTCCATGATAATTTAAGCCCTACTATTAGTACTCAAAAACAAGAAAATCATATCTTCTACTGTAGGTTCATCTAAATTTGCATTTGCTGATTTTATTGGTTTGACATAATTATGACCGCCTTACCTGTCATACAATTTGTACAGGGTTACTATGTAGCCAAATGGTATGGCTCCAAAGTTTTCGTGAAGATACTTGACAAAGATAGCTTCTCAGACGGAGATAGCATGTATGAGCTGCCTCCTTGAACTTTTACATCAGTTGACCTTTTTTATCTGATAATCATGAAGTTGCACACAGAAGTTTAGTAGTGTATCTAAGACAATTATCATGATGAATTGGGTCTATTATAATCATATAACGCTCAATTGTAGTATAGTTTGTTGAGATATTGTGCCAGACAATCCTACAACTCACCTTGGCGTCCTCTCTGTTCATTGAACCTGAATAATAATTTCTCTTTTTATAAACAAGTTACAGGGAAAATATTATTACTACACCCCAGCTTGGTGCACCCACGCAAGAAAACATAGCAAAACATTTTGAAAATATCTGAAACTTTGTGGGAAGGATTATGAACAAATGTTATAGGTGCTTGCAAAGTTTGGTGGTCAAATGGCATTCGAGGAGCTCTGTACAAAAAAAAAAAACTCAAAATGTACGTGCACTGTTTGAGCAAAATTTCTAGTTTTGCTTTTTTGTACACACCTCCTCGGATGTCATTTGACCACCAAACTTTGCAAGCATCTGCAACATTTGTTCATAATCATTTTCACAAAGTTTCAGATTTTTTCGAAATGTTTTGCTATATTTTCTTGCGTGAGTGTAGAGTGGGTGCACCGAGCTGGGGTTCAGCCACTACTTTCCCTTATGGAGTTATCACAGTGTTTATTATCGTATAATTAGTTTGACAAACTAACTTGATACAGTTTCAGTCTAAACAGTTTTCTTCAGTTCATAGTCGTGAACTTTTTATTTTGATTTTGGGCTTTGCTTATCATGTTTCATTCAATACTGCTAAGTTCTGTCGTCATATCAACTCAGAGATGCATTCAAACACGAGCTTACTTTACTGGAGAAAGCGCGGCATCCCAATTTGGTCCAATTTGTGGGAGCTGTTACACAAAATGTACCACTGATGATTGTTTCAGAATACCACCAAAAAGTGAGTAGTTGTGCTTGATTCAACAGAACAAATGCATGTATTCACTTTTGATCATTTCGGAAAAGCAACCCTCCAACTAGCAGGGTTTCTTCACATAAATTTATGGAGTACTATGCACTTAACTCACCTGAACATTATTTTGTGTTGTTATTAGAACAGTAGAAAGTAATCCTATTGGATTTACCTGAACAATATTACTCTTCTATCATCGATGACTGGATCTGTGTTCCCTCATTAGGGTGATCTAGCGAGCTATCTTGAGACAAAAGGTCGCGTGCAATCTTACAAAGCGATCAGGTTTGCCCTTGACATTGCAAGGTATGTTAGGATTCATGACATATGTATTTCGTTTTCCTTCAAAGCTGTATCTACCATTTGAACTGTTGACTGGAACTGCTCGTGTCAGTGCATCATTTTGTAGTCACGTGACAATAAGTTTATTTTCTTTATTTTTAGACAGGAAAAACAAGAAAATTAATTTGATTCATCTAATTGAAATGGTTTTCAATTTTCAGTTATGTGTTATTTCAATGAAACAAAATGAAATCACAAATGATTTATGAAGTTCATGCGCTAGTTTGTATTCTGTTCTTCTACCACCAGAACAGAGGAAAAAATATTCTGCATTAATTCCTTCTTCTTATTTAGGGGACTAAATTATCTTCACGAGTGCAAGCCAGAGCCAATCATCCACGGTGATCTGTCACCAAAGTAAGCTTATCCAAATATATTTCGTCACTAAACCAGTGCACTGTACTAAATTCAAGTGGTTTATTCTATGTGGACTGTACGTTATGATACTTTTGTAAGGTTTCAGAAATATTGTGCGGGACGATGAAGGAAAACTTAAGGTGGCAGGCTTTGGATCACTTGATCTGACAAAAGTCTCCCAAGATAAACTACAGATGGTTCAGCCAGTGTCAAATTTTGACAGTACGTTACATTTACCTATTTAATGACAGCATGCTGCATCGTACATTATTTCTATGTAATGGTTCTATACCAGTGACCATTTCAAATTAGTACTAGTGCCACAGTTATGACTTATAACTACTACTATTAAATATGTTCATGTGCGTAGGTGTATACATTGCTCCTGAAATGTACAGAAACGAAGCATTTGACAGAAGTGTGGATACATTTGCGTTCGGTCTCATTCTTTACGAGGTATGTAATCTGTCACACTTCTTAATTTGGAAGCGCCAATGAATTCACACTAACTGTTTGTTGCAGCTGTCGCCAGTACGTAATTCAAATGAGCACATATCTTTAGCTAAGCATCGCACGCGTACATTATCTTATATTTATTGTTCAGATGATTGAAGGATCTCCTGCATTTCACCCAAAGCCTCAAGAGGAAGCGGCCAAGATGATTTGTTCAGAGGGTTTGAGACCATTATTCAAGAATAAACCCAAATCATATCCTGAGGGTGTGAAAGAGTAAGTGAATCTTATGCCGTGCCCCGTTCATATCCCTCTTTACTCGTAGTCATATGTTTGTGAGTAGCTTTTGCATTCTATTCATACATGTCTATATAATACTGTATTAATAATTTCTCAAGGAGCTCTGCTTTCACGTATCCATGTTTCCCTGCATTGTCCAGCCACAGCCATCACTGATTGTTTGCTCGTAGGCAGGTCGTCCTTGCTTAATTTCGCTATCTGCTGCTCATAGTAGTTGTTTGCATATCACAGGCTAATACAAGAGTGCTGGGATCCAACACCTTCCGTCAGGCCAACGTTCTCGGATATAATTGAACGCCTGAACAAGATATCTGCAAGTTGTTCCAAGCAAACTCGCTGGAGAGACAACTTCAAGCTACCGTGGTACAGTTCTCACTGATCTAACTGCAAAAACTTGGACTATCAAACTCCTTTCTAAATCATTTTGAACTTTTCTATAACAATCTAGAACAGATATCAGTCGGTATCCTAAGGTAATTAATTTGATGGTCTGTTGCCTTATTGGTAATACACCATGGCTTATAATTGAAATTGCTTCAGTTCATTTCAGTAACTCTGGGAAACTTGAGCGTTGTTTTATAATTGATCTACCATCAAAATCCATTGTATCATGGGTCTCACTCTCATGTTTCATCTCCTCAGGAAACAAGCTGTGCACAAATAGTTCTGATCTTCCACGAGACTGTCGATGAGATTCCCCCCCTTTTTTGCATATCTTAGTAAACACGGTGAAAATTATATTGGTATACGGGACAGAAGTTGTTCCTTTACAAGGTTTTTGTATGTCCAGTTATAATTTCTTTCTTTTTATACCTCTGGTTAAGTGTATTTCGAGTTATGTTCATCCGAATGGGAAGAATGTATTAAGTTCCTGAATGTTGCAAATATGCTCATACCATATGCCTCCGAAAGTCAATGACATATTTTTATGTTTTTCCAAACACCAAAATGTAGCGACTGTACCTAATTTGTTGGTTTGTTTGCATAAAATGTTGCAAAAGTTTAGGTATTCTTTCCTCAGATTTTGGAAGAAAAAACCTTGTTTCTGCATCATTTGCAGCAGGACAACTTGTGCTTATTGTGGTGACAAATGACGCATTGTATGTGCGACACTTGTCACAACAAGAGATTTTTGTGCTCTTTTCCTAGATTCATTTTCCAAAACGTTTTATCTTTTGAACCATGCGTCCAAATCACGAACCATTTTCATTGTTGTGTTTCTCGCCTCAAAATATTTTAAACTAGATGTCATGTTAATAAGTTTGGAGCACCTCCCCGAAAGTGCGTTATATCGACTAGAAGGAGGGTGAATAGGCAATTTTTATGAATTCGACACTGAGGAAATTCCTAATTCTAAGTGAGGAATTTCCTAAGTGATGAACTACAAGCAGCGGAATAAGTACTCAGGTGCAAGTATAACATGGGAGTAACACAATCATCATGATGATATGAAATAAGCACGGGGTACAGGTAGCGTGTAAATAGGATAAGCAGGTTGAAGATAAGATGACTGAAGAAATAGGATTGAGGAAATTGAGAAAGTCTTTTGCCAAAGTCTTCAAACAGTAACGGTCAATTTCATCAACATATGAATGAAGAAATGAAAGGGTTGAGGAAATAGAACCAGTAGCTCGGTGAAGACAACGATTTGGACCAGTTCCAACTGTTGTGGCAGTTGCACGTCTGGTTGGGGCGGCTAGATATTTAAACCTGAGGACACACATTCCTCACCATATTCTCCTTGAGCTAAGGTCACACAGACCTCGCCCAATCACTCGTGGTAAGTCTTCCAAACCTTCACAGATTCGGTCACTCGGCGATCCACAATTCCTCTTGGATGCTCTAGACCATGACGCCTAACCGTCTGGAGGATGCACAATCCTCAAAGGTAACAAGCGTTGGTTCCACACAGGAACAATCTCTTCAGTAATACTCAGTCACTTTGTGTTGTAGGTGTTTGGGTTTGGGTTTTTTTCTCACTTGATGATTTTCACTCAAAGTCCTCGGAGGATGGGATGCTCTCAATGACAAGTGTCAGTTTCTCTCAGAGCAGCCAACCAACTAGTGGTTGTAGGGGGCGGCTATTTATAGCCGGGGAGCATCCCGACATGATAAGACATAAATGCCCTTCAATGATATGACCGTTAGGTGGATAAGATATTTTGGGACAGCTGGTGCATAGCAAAGCAACGGTCGAAAATTTGAGCTCTCAAATTCCTAAAGGCTATCATGTTCCTCACTTGTAGGCAATCCGCACTAGCGAATTCCTAACTCCTCAGTCAGAACAAATTCCTCAGAGAACAGAAGAACTTCGTCTCTGTCACTGAAGAAATTGACTGAACTGTATGAGATTTCCAATGGCTTCACTTGAAAGGATTGGGTAGGTGTAGGATTTGAGATGAGGATCACTTTGAAACTTTTCCTTAGTTTTACCTCGACCCCCTTTAACAGTATGGTGTTTCCTATGACTTAAGAAAGAGAAAATGAAAGTACGAAAACAAAAGTCTTCACGCTTCATAATCTTCGCTTCAATATCATACACACATTTGACATATAGTATGAAGAATTTGAAATGCATGATGAGATATGGTGTCTGACAAAATTTAGCATGCGTGCATTAAGGTACTTGAGGAAATAAGCATGCAGAAAGCAATTCAAAAGTATCAGAGCACCATAGGACTTAAGTTTACAACTCGATCAACAAACACTTTAGAAGAGCGAGAATTGTAACTTAACAAAAAAACAACCCATATATAAGACCCGCTTGAAGACTAACTCAAATTTCTTCCCCTTTGTCATTAAATGACCAAAAGGGACGAAAAATGAGGACTAACGCCCCTAAAGAATATCATCATGATGTTGATGGAGGAACGCCAACGTTGTTGGGGTCGTCCGTTGAGGTAGGGCCTGCCGCAGTGTCGTTCAAATCTTCAGCTTGCACAGGGGACTGATGAATTGGATGCAAAGGTGTGGTCAATGGTGAATTGGATGAAGTCTTTCCCAATAGTCATCATTTAGCACGGGAGTTGTTGAACCAATATCCACATCTTCTTCTTCCATTTCTTCAACACCCACCTCTTCAGCTGTGAACTGGGGCATGGGCGATGATACCAGAGGTGTGGAAACAACATCTTCAACATCAATTTCTTCATCCAACTGCTCTGAAGAAGCAGTAGAAGGATTTTCTTCACCTGGAATGACATGTTCTTCACCAAATGGGACAATTTCCTTTGATGGCACAACAGAGATTGGAACAACATCAATTGGGTTAGTGAAGGAACTTGTCAAAGTCGTCACCCATTTAGGAGCTGAGGACTCTGTAGAAGTTGATGCTTTTCACTTCTTCACAGCTACCTTCTCTGCAGCCTTGGTTTTCTTCACTTCTGATGTAGAAGGAAGGTTGATATTCTTCATCTCTGATTATCTTGCAGGAGGAGCAGATGAAGTAGGTTCAGGTTCTTCAGGCACAACTGATGCAGTTGCCCTGGCATTCTCAGTTTCTTCAGGCGCAGCAGATTCTTCAGCTGGCCTTGGTTGATCTTCAGGCGCAACATTGGAGGTTGCCCTGTCAATTTCCTTAGGAGCTGGAAATTCTTCAGCAGCCCTGGTACTTTTAGTTTCTTCAGAAGCATGATTTTCATCAATTGCGCTTACATTTTCTTCAATGGGTTGAGCAGATGCTTCAACCTGAGGAATTTCTTGTTGCGATGGAGTTGCAACATTGAGCTTGAGGTTCTTGGAGAGATTAACGAATCTGACTTTAGCACCGACCCAGTCTGCATGATATGTGTCAAATTCATCACTGAGGCCTTTGATCTCCTTTTGCATGTTGACAAGTTCTTCAGGAGACATATTCAGAGCATTTTTCTTCAAAAATCGCTCCTTCTTGTACTGAGCCTTCTTGACTTGTCTGGCCTTCTCATATTTCCATTTTTCTTCACTTATGAAGGCCGTCAACATGTGAATTTCACCATAAGTGAGGTTCAAGTTAGGCAGTGGTGTGTTGGGATCCTTGTGCCAAAGGTCAATGAGGCTGAGGATCTTCTTCGGATCTAGCATGAGAGGCACAGTACTGCCTTTGGCTCTAGCGGCCCTTTCTTGCTTGTCCCTGATGATTTCTGCGAGTTCTTCATCATCAGCTTCATCGTCATCAGATGGAATTTGGAAAGCCACTTGCTTCTTATGAGGACTTGGCCTCGATCCTCGTCTAGTAGCAGCTTTGACTTTCAGCAAGGTTGGACCAGTTGAGGATTGTGGTGGAGCTGAGGAACTTGCAGATTCTCCTGAAGCAATGGAAAAACCTGCAGTCCTTTGGCACGTGGCAAGATGCATAGGTGTTGAGGACTTTGCAACAGCAGTTGAGGATTTCGTGGCAACAGAGGGAATTGGAGCTGCCCTTAAAGAAGTTGCCTGAGGAATTTGCCGTGAGGGCTTTGAACTTGGCCGTGAAGGCATTGACTTTGAAGAACTTGGCCGTGAGGGCATTGCTGTTGAGGAACTCGGCTTCACAGCTAATTTCTTTGGCAAAGCCTTCTTAGGCTTACTTGTAGAGGCCTCAGCAGCAGTAGCAGCAGAATCTTCATTGAATTTCTTCACTGCTTCTTTTGCCACTTTAGCCAATTTGGCTTGACGCTTGGCCCATTCTTTGGGAAATTCCTCACCGCGTCTGATGCTTGAGGGTCCTTGGCCCATCTCTTTTCAATCCTATGGATGCGCACTTTGCGCTGATTCTTGGTTTCTTTCCCATGAGTAGCTTCATCTGGTGTGCAATATTCTTCATATATAGGATTTCAAAAGCAGGGTTGGACTCTGGTCTCTTTCCTCCCTTCTGAGGTCTCTTCCCATCAACCATTTTCTTCACTTGAGGATTTTGAACAATGGATGTTTCTGAGGAAGTATGCAATTTATCTTCAAGGAACGGTGCAAATGAGTTAAGTTTATGATAACCTAGTGATTCAGTAGTGGACATTTTGTACCTGTGAGCAGAGTATATGTACGAAGAATTTGGAGAGGTCATATGTGTTCTCAAATTTTTTTCAAAAAGAATCAAGTTTGAGGAATTTGACCATGGGTTTCTTAAGGAATTTCATTAGGCGTTCTTGACTTAGGTTCCAGAGTTGTATAGATTTGAATATCACACAATTGAGGAATCTTGAAGAAAAACACAGCTTAGAGAAACAAATCAAGGTACATATGCAGCTGGGTGTTTAAGGATTGGGAAGTTGTAGAATAAACACCTTTTGAAGATTTTGTGGAAATCATAAGAATCAAAGTAGGGTAGTAAAATCAGATTTTAATTACCCTGGACGAAAAACATGACGAACTAGGAGTGGAGTTGGAGAAGTTCGTCATTTCAAATCTCCCACGCCCTAACTTGGCGGCGAGAGACAGCTACGGCGACGGCGGAGTGAAGATATCTGCGGTCGGCGCGAGTACGACGGCGACGAGGTCGAGACAGTGAAGCTTTTCCTCACCGGCGACGATGTAACACCCCCAGTGTCATGCTACAGTAATCCCCTGTTAATGGTGCCATGTCATCATGTTACTGTTGCTAATCTTCACTTGATCCAAATCACGGTTCAAATTTCAAATTCAAATTAAACTCCAAAACTCAAAGTTTTCAAACATGAAAACTAAAATGTTAAAAGTGTGGCAAATAATCTCTGGTTATTTGTCATGTTGGAACCAACCTCTTTTGGATTCCCAAGTTCCCCTGGGAATTTATTTAGTGGTCTGCCAACATTTAAAATTGGCCTTTTCAATTTTTAAAAATAGTTAGACAACTCCTTTTGACCTCAAACTTTTTGTGACTCCTAGAAATAATGTGTTTCAGTTATGTGCCAAGTTTCTTGTTCGACAAAAATCATTTGCTATTTTAACTAAATGCAAACTGAGAAAATTGTTTGGCAGAATAGATTAAAGAGAAAAGTCCCCCACTGGGCCAGACGAACCAACCAGCCCATCTGGCCCTAACCGGCCCAACCACCCCTCCATAACCCCCTCACCCGTAACCCTAGCCCAACCACCCCCACACGATCCCCCCCACTCTCCCTCGTCTGCCCCCCACCTCTCGATCCCGATCTGGATCGGGAAGGGGGGATCGAACCCGGCTCCGCCCCTTCACCCTTCACCGTCCACCGTCGCCCGGAGCGCAGCCTTGACCACGCCACCCCGCCTCTGACGCCGCTGACCACATCGCCGACGCCAAAGTGCCACCCCCACCCGGACCTTGCCGTCGTCCTCCCCTGCGTTGCGACGTCCCCGACTTCCTCCCCGCGCTCCATTGCCCTTTCCCTGCACCCCGCCGTGAGCTCCCCTCTCCTCCTCTCTCCCTCGCGCGCCTGCGGCCTCCTCACCGCGGCTCCGCTGGCCACCATTGCGTCCGGCGCTCGCCCGCCACTGCTGCTGCTCGCGACCACCGCGCCGACCACCCGCGCCCGCCCGCGCACTGCGCTCGCTGCCTGCCCACGCGCCGGGTTCGTGCCCACCAGCTTGCACGCGCTCCGGCCGCGGCCGCGCTCACCGCGGCCCTGCTGCGCCCGCGCCTCCCTCGCCCTGCTCCGTCTGCTGCTCTGATGTCGCGGCTCTGCTCCGCTCCACCAGCGCCGCCGCCGCCCGTGTAGCCGCCCGCCTGCGCCGCGCCAAGCGCCGCCGACCGTCTGCGCTGCCACCTCCCTCGATCGCAGCCTTCCCTTGCTGCCTTCACCTCCGCCTGCCCTGCCGTGGCCGCCGACCAGCCCGCGCGCTGCTGCCGCTGTTCGCCGGCTGCGCCCGCGCTGCCGCCTACCCCCTCCGGCCTTCCCTGTACGCCCGCTCCGTTACCCCTGCGACCGCCGCCACACCTGCCGTCCTGCCCCGCCGTGGCCTCGCCGGCGCCGCGCCGGCGCCCGCACCCGCGTCCCCTTGATTCGGGCGGTTACGCCCGCCCAGATGCGCCCTTGCGCCCGATCCGCTAGGGCCCCCGGGGCCAATGACAAGTGGGGCTCAGCCCCAGAACGTTTAAAAAAAGGTTTTAATAAATAAATAAATAATAATTAATTAACTTAACTAACTTAATTAATCCTGTTAATCAATCTAATTAAGCATAATTAATTAACCTAATCACTTTAATTAAATTAACTAATCTTGTTTAATTAACTAAGTCAATGTCTAATGGGACCCACACGTCAGCGACCCAGTCAACACCCCTGATGACTGCTGACGTCATGCCGACGTCAGCAAGCACTATTCTGGATAGTGTTGAATTAAAATAATTAAATAAATCCTAAAAATGTTTTAAATATTTTAAATTTAATATAAAATAAACCGTAACTCGGATGGAAAAACTTTGTACATGAAAGTTGCTCAGAACAACGAGACGAATCCGGATACGCAGCCCATTCGTCTGCCACGCATCCATAGCATAGCGATCACGCAACTTTCCCCCTCTAGTTCATTTGTCCGAAAACGCGAAACACCGGGGATACTTTCCTGGATGTTTTCCCCCTTCGCCGGTATCACCTCCTACCGCGTTAGGTCACACCCGGCACATCTTATTGCCATGTTATGCTTTGTGGTGCTATGTTTGCTTTATATTTACTGTTTATTCCCCCTCTTCTCTCCGGTAGACCCCGAGACCGATGCTGCCCTTGTGATCGACTACGTCGACGACGACCCCCCTCCTTGCCAGAGCAACCAGGCAAGCAAACCCCCCTTGAGCATTCCGATATCGCCCATTTCTTTCCCTCTTATGCTTGCATTAGAAACTGCTACTGCTTTATGTATGACCCTATTCTGATGCATAGCCTGTTTTTGTTACCTGCTTTCATACCTTACCTGCTTATCCTAAACTGCTTAGTATATGTTGGTTAGAGATCCATTAGAGACCCCCACCTTGTCCCAATTGCCCCGCTTTATGTTCGATGACTCAATCAACGTGATCGACGTCCAGGCCCCGACACCGCACATCACTTTCCCCTTTTGTTGCTCGAGTCTGCAGAGTTACCATCGAGTGCCGAGGGTGGAACCTCATACATCACTCCTGATGAGATCTCTGTAGTCTAGCTATCCGGTCGTGGTCATCGAGGGTGATTTCCTCCTTAACCACTTCCGTTACGGCTCTGTCATGCAACCCCTCAAGTGTGAACCTCGAGGGTGGATCCTCTTACGTTCACCTTGATGATAACATCGAGTGGAATTCACCGGGGGTGATTCCTCGGGTTTCCCCTTGGTGTTAGACACACAATTACTATGGTTACTATGACTTTGCACTGAGCCATGTTACTAAAGACGGGTCGGCTCTGAGGGGTACCCGCGCGAGCTTAATAGCGAGTGATGTGGAGTCGGGTTGACCTGGAAGGTGCCCGCGAGATACTTACGAGGCGTGGCCGGACATTCTTAGCCCTTGTCGCAAGTACTCGAGACGGGGCGACGGGGTCACATCGATCATGAGTCTTTGCTCGTTACCGCGCATTCCTAATTCACTACGATTTGGATATTTGATCCGAGGGGCCTCTGGCCTGATATCACTAACCATCATGTGGGCATAGTATGGGCGTTCTGCGTCATATACATCAGCCGAAGCTTAATAGACGTCAGCGACTGAGCGGCGCATGCCGGGTTGGACTGCGTAAGCGCCTGCCTTGTTGAAGGAGGTAGCTAGGTCTGCTCACCGGCCGCCCACGCAACGTGCAGGAGTTCCCAGGGAGATGGCCCATGACCCCTGGGGGCATAGGTTTAGTCCGGCGTGCTGGCCTCTCTATTAAGCCTAGGTCAGGTTGCGGTGTATTGTTTGACCGAGGCCGGGCATGACCCAGGAAAGTGTGTCCGGCTGAAGTTAATCGAGCGTGGTGGGTAAGTTGGTGCACCCCTGCAGGGAAGAAAACATCTATCGATAGCCTGTCCTTCGGTAATGGACACTTGGAGTTGTATCCCGATCGATACAACTAGAACTGGATACTTGTGATGAGAAATGGATTGTGATGAGACTTGGATATGAGATGATAACTGGATAGTATGGCTCTAGGATTGCTTTGTCGCAGGGAGTCGAGAAAGGATCTCTGGCCGAGGTTGATAACACTTCTACTACTTTACTTTATGCTACTCTACTCCCTCCTGTTGCTGCAAGATGGTGGTTTCCAGAAGATGCTAGTCTTCGATAGGTTAGGCTTTCCCCTTCCCTTCTGGCATTTCTGCAGTTTAGTCCACAGATACAAACCATTCCTTTGATACAGATGCATACTTAGTTTAGATCTGATGTAAGTCTTGCGAGTACTTTGGATGAGTACTCACGGTTGCTTTGCTACTTCTTGTTCCCCCATACCCGATTGTTGCGACCAGATGACGGATCCCAGGAGCCAGACGACGCCACTGATGACTACTACTACCCGGAGCATGCCTACTACTACGTGATGACCGCTGATGACTTGGAGTAGTTAGGAGGCTCCCAGGCAGGAGGCCTTGCCTTTTCGATCGTTGTTGCTTTTGTGCTAGCCTTCTTAAGGCACACTTGTCTAACTTATGTTTGTACACAAATTTTGTTGCTTCCGCTGACTCTTGTGTTTTTGAGCTTATGTATTCGAGCCCTCGAGGCCCCTGGCTTGTAATATAAAGCTTGTATTATTTTAATTTGTGTCTAGAGTTGTGTTGTGATATCTTCCCGTGAGTCCTTGATCTTGATCGTACACATTTGCATGTATGATTAGTGTACGATTGAATCGAGTGCATCACAAGTTGGTATCAGAGCCGACTGCCTGTAGGTAGCCCTCTTTCCAACTCCTTGGCCGAAGTTGAGTCTAGTCGTCCAAAACTATTTTACTAACTTGGCTGTGTGGCTTACGGGCTCACGTCGCCATTGGGTGGTATTAGGATCTTTTTATTCCTCGTCTATACTCTGGGACTCTGATCTCTCGTCTATTCAGGTTAAAGATTTTACTAACTCTGACTCTAGGATCTCGTAACCACTTCCTCCCGGAGAGCCCCTTCATTCCAGATGATGGCTTGATTCAACAGAAGACCCCGAAGATACTCTTCAATGTTATCCCGATAAATTGTGCTCATCGCAATGGAAATTCCCTTCCACTGTCAAGCCCTATGGATAACTACATACACTTGCCATTCTTACATTCGTCCCCAGCTGCTCTTGTTATTACAAGATTCCCCGAAATACTCGTCGTTCTTTCGAGAATCCTTTGTGCTCACTGCCTTGTAGTTCCTTGTCGCCTGAATACACCTACAAACTAATCCCCCCACATATCGAGGATTTGTTTTTCCCAGTTGTTCATGTGTTTCACAAAAGTCTTCGAAATACTATTCGATCTTTCAAGAACCCTCTACAACCTATTGCTTTGGAAAGTCTTGCTTGCCTGCATTATGATTAACCCCATAAGTCCGGTAATCTTATTGGCATTCAGTATCATTATCATTCTAAGTCTGTTGATTCTATATGTTGTGATTTCTCGCAATCCTCAACCAGATCCTAGAATTCATCCTTTCGGCTCAGGCGTCATTTTGAACATGAGCTGGTCCTCGACCAATCAAGTTGTCATCGAATGCACTCCTAAGTCTATTCAACTTATCCATTCTTAATCAGAGTACTTGATTCTGATCCCTTGATTTTGAAATCATAACTCCTTTACATTTGAGCTCTGAGTTAGTCAGTTGTTTCTATAATCTGATATCCTCGCATTCTTTCTTCTTCTGGTTGAGTACTAATGCTCACATCAGATCCCTTGTGAACCACCAGATCCTTTGTTGGGTTTTATCCGACATCGTCCTTCATATTCAATCACCTTGTGAGCCTTTCCTTGGATACATAATGCCATTGGTAAATTGTATCCTCTGCTTCCTCAACCATGCTCTACTTTCGAGCTTGAGTTATTTACTCGTGAAGTTTGTGGTATATGTTCATAAGATGCCCCAGTGACCTGAACCTATGCCTTCCCTAATCTGTGTGAACTCAAAAGTTATGCGGGTTATACTCTACTGGCTTTTCATCAGATAAAACTTCAATACTACAACTTCATCAAGAGCGAGAAGTAAAATGAAAGGTTATGCATTGTAGAAGTGGGAGTCGACCCTGAACCTTGTGTTCATGCCCACGGACACGGTGTGGGACTTATCATGAAAGCTTCTTGCAAGGATATTTAATCATTTGAATAATTCTTCCGGTATCATAAATTGGACCCCTTGCAGTTATGGTCCTGACCATATTTCCTCCTTGATCCCATTTACTGGGTAAGTTAAAATTACTTATCCTCTGCAAATCATTCCCCCGTCCAACCTCTACTCCGATTTACCTTCTGGCATTACACCTAGTACTTTATACTGGGAAGCTTTATATCCCATCACATCATTCCTAGCCTGATCGGCTATACTGTTATCATGATAACCTTTTAACTGTGCTACCTGGTCCTTATGCCCGGAGCAACTACCGACGATGAGCTAAGCTTACGTCGATCTTCCTCATCTTATCATTTCACCTCGAACAACAAGCTTGACTTTGAGCTTGTTTCGAATCCGTGGTTCTCATAGCCTTCACTTCTTCCTTCCTTTTATGCTTGGTGACATCTTCATGAAATCTCTCAACAAATGTGTCATGATCATCAACAACATTCTGAGCTTTTCCAAGATATCAATCGAATTCATGATGAGAAATACCATCCTTGCCTCTCGATGGTTTGTGTCAGCACCAATAACATTCTTGTCTTCCCCCAACACAAACTTGTTCATATAATTCTAGAAATACATCCTTTTTTTGGCATGTCGGTGGATTGTGGCTGAGCCCGTCGGCCGCACCCTCATATTTTCCTTGCTAAAATTGTATGACTTATTTTCTAAGATTGTTTCCGATGGATCCTTGGTGTATCCATAGTCTGACCTTTGCTTGAAACCATGTCAATGCTATCTCGTAGCATGTCTGTGGTAATTCGATCTGCAATAAGAACATTTGAAGTACGATACTAAATTTTCTTTATCAATTATCCAAACACCGTTGTATGGGTAATGTCATGAAATTCTTTCCCTTTAACTAATTGGTTATCTACTTACTATCCTGTCATGGATATCATCCTCTGCTTGTCCTTGGGAAGGATATACTCCTGATAATTGTGTTTAAACACATTTTCCTTTCCATTGTTCTGATTAATATACTAATCATATTTTTCCTTTCCATTCTTTTGTTTAACCTTTTCGGTAAACTAACTTATCTCAGTAGAGATAATTTCTTGCTTAGGTAAGCACCTCAATGTACAACTCTGTCAGTAAAGACCCTGTTATTATTGCTGTTGACATTCCGGTAGCCACCGATGGACGAGAACTTTGCCTAATGGCCCGCCTCGTTCAACGAGCAGGAAAATGGTTCTCTTCGCCCTCGCCCTTGGTACCAACGTTGTTGCCGACATAACTGACATGCTACACTCTGACATGCCTTGCTATCATAACCGTGTAACATGTCACCGCTCTTTCTACTTTTAACCCACATGGTGGGCCCATAACCCACAGTTCCACATGATCAAAACCTGACTCTCATGTATACCCATGTTTCTAAAAGTTTTTCCTCATGCTTGGCTTCATATGTAATTCATGAGCCACCTTCCGAGAGATCACCAATTCTGCTATCAAACAAAATACTTATTCCCGTCGCTCTGAAACCCCTTTCACACTCTGTATCAGGCAACGAACGATTGCCTACCCGATTGAAGCTTCTTGCTGCAATTCTTACCTTGCTCTCGATGACTTTCTTGAATTTCAACTCGAGTGATGCCTCTTTGCCATGTTCACTGAGATAGTCCCCAACTAACTATCTTGTGTTGAGTTCCGTCCTTCCCGAGTCTTACCCCCTTACTCCACCCCTTAAATCTCGGGACGAGATTTCTTGTAGTGGAGGAGATTTGTAACACCCATAGTGTCATGCTACAATAATCCCCTGTTAATGGTGCCATGTCATCATGTTAATGTTGCTAATCTTCACTTGATCCAAATCACGGTTCAAATTTCAAATTCAAATTAAAGTCCAAAACTCAAAGTTTTCAAACATGAAAACTAAAATGTTAAAAGTGTGGCAAATAATCTCCGGTTATTTGTCATGTTGGAACCAACCTATTTTGGATTCCCAAGTGCCCCTGGGAATTTATTTAGTGGTCTGCCAACATTTAAAATTGGCCTTTTCAATTTTTAAAAATGGTTAGGCAACTCCTTTTGACCTCAAACTTTTTGTGACTCCTAGAAATAATGTGCTTCAGTTATGTGCCAAGTTTCTTGTTCAACAAAAATCATTTGCTATTTTAACTAAATGAAAACTGAGACAATGGTTTGACAGAATAGGTTAAAGAGAAAAGTCCCCCACTGGGCCAGACGAACCAACCAGCCCATCTGGCCCTATCCGGCCCAGCCACCCCTCCATAACCCCCTCACCCATAACCCTAGCCCAACCACCCCCACACGATCCCCCCACTCTTCCTCGTCTGCCCCCCACCTCTCGATCCCGATCTGGATTGGGAAGGGGGGATCAAACCCGGCTCCGCCCCCTCGCCCTTCGCCGTCCACTATCGCCCGGAGCGCAGCGTCGACCACGCCGCCCCGCCTCTCACGCCGCTGGACCACATCGCCGACGCCAGAGCGCCACCCCTGCTCGGACCTCGCCGTCGTCCTCCCCTGCATCGCGACGTCCCCGGCTTCCTCCCCGCGCTGCATTGCCCTTTCCCTGCACCCCGCCGTGAGCTCCCCTCTCCTCCTCTCTCCCTCGCGCGCCCACGACCTCCTCACCGCGGCTCCGCTGGCCACCGCTGCATCCGGCGCTTGCCCGCCACTGCTGCTGCTCGCGACCACCGCGCCGACCACCCGCGCCCGCCCGCGCGCTGCGCTCGCTGCCTGCCCACGCGCCGGGCTCGCGCCCACTAGCTTGCACGCGCTCCGGCCGCGGCCGCGCTCACCGCGGCCCTGCCGCGCCCGCGCCTCCCTCGCCCTGCTCCGTCGTGCTGCTCTGCTGCCGCGGCTCTGCTCCGCTCCACCAGTGCCTCCGCCGCCCGTGCAGCCGCCCGCCTGTGCCGCGCCAAGCGCCGCCGACCATCTGCGCTGCCGCCTCCCTCGACCGCAGCCTTCCCCTGCTGCCTTCACCTCCGCCTGCCCTGCCGTGGCCGCCGACCAGCCCGCGCGCTGCTGCCGCTGTTCGCCGGTCGCGCCCGCGCTGCCGCCTACCCCCTCCGGCCTCCCTTGCACGCCCGCTCCGTTACCCCTGCGGCCGCCGCCGCACCGGCCGTCCCGCCCCGCCGTAGCCTCGTCGGCGCCGCGCCGGCGCCCGCACCCGCGTCCTCTCGATTCGGGCGGTTACGCCCGCCCAGATGCGCCCCTGCACCCGATCCACTAGGGCCCCCGGGGCCAATGACAAGCGGGGCTCAGCCCCAGAACGTTTTAAAAAAGGTTTTATTAAATAAATAATAAATAATAATAAATTAACTTAATTAATCCTGTCAATTAATCTAATTAAGCCTAATTAATTAACCTAATCACTTCAATTAAATTAACTAATCTTGTTTAATTAACTAAGTCAATGTCCAGTGGGACCCACACGTTAGTGACCCAGTCAACACCCCTGATGACTGCTGACGTCATGCTGACGTCAGCAAGCACTATTCTGGATAATGTTGAATTAAAATAATTAAATAAATCCTAAATATGTTTTAAATCTTTTAAATTTAATATAAAATAAACCATAACTCGGATGGAAAAACTTTGTACATGAAAGTTGCTCATAACGACGAGACGAATCCAGATACGCAACCCGTTCGTCCACCACGCATCCCTAGCATAGCGATCACGCAACTTTCCCCCTCCGGTTCATCTGTCCAAAAACGCGAAACACCGGGGATACTTTCCTGGATGTTTTCCCCCATCGCCGGTATCACCTCCTACCGTGTTAGGTCACACCCGGCACATCTTATTGCCATGTTATGCTTTGTGGTGCTATGTTTGCTTTATATTTACTGTTTCTTCCCCCTCTTCTCTCCGGTAGACCCAGAGACCAATTCTGCCCTTGTGATCGACTACGTGGACGACGACCCCCTCCTTGCCAGAGCAACCAGGCAAGCAAACCCCCTTGAGATTCCGATATCGCCCATTTCTTTCCCTCTTATGCTTGCATTAGAAACTGCTACTGCTTTATGTATGACCCTATTCGGATGCATAGCCTGTTTTTGTTACCTGCTTTCATACCTTACCTGCTTATCCTAAACTGCTTAGTATATGTTGGTTAGAGATCCATCAGAGACCATCACCTTGTCCCAGTTGCCCCGCTTTATGTTCGATGACTCGATCAACGTGATCAACGTCCAGGCCCCGACACCGCACATCACTTTCCCCTTTTGTTGCTCGACTCTGCAGAGTTACCATTGAGTGCCGAGGGTGGAACCTCATACATCACTCCTGATGAGATCTCTGTAGTCTAGCTATCCGGTCGTGGTCATCGAGGGTGATTTCCTCCTTAACCACTTCCGCTACGGCTCTGTCATGCAACCCCTCAAGTGTGAACCTCGAGGGTGGATCCTCTTACGTTCACCTTGATGATAACATCGAGTGGAATTCACCGGGGGTGATTCCTCGGGTTTCCCCTTGGTGTTAGACACACAGTTACTATGGTTACTATGACTTTGCACTGAGCCATGTTACTAAAGATGGGTCAGCCCTGAGGGGTACCCGCGCAAGCTTAATAGCGAGTGATGTGGAGTCGGGTTGACCTGGAAGGTGCCCGCGAGATACTTACGAGGCATGGCCGGGCATTCTTAGCCCTTGTCGCAAGTACTCGAGACAAGGCGACGGGGTCACATCGATCGTGAGTCTCTGCTCGTTACCGTGCGTTCCTAATCCACTATGATTTGGATATTTGATCCGAGGGGCCTCTGGCCTGATAGCACTAACCATCATGTGGGCATAGTATGGCTGTTCTGCGTCGTATACATCAGCCGAAGCTTAATAGACGTCAGCGACTGAGAGGCGCACGCCGGGTTGGACTGCGTAAGCGCCTGCCTTGTTGAAGGAGGTAGCTAGGTCTACTCACCGGCCGCCCACGCAACGTGCAGGAGTTCCCGGGGAGATGGCCCATGACCCCTGGGGGCATAGGTTTAGTCCGGCGTGCTGGCCTCTCTATTAATCCTAGGTCGGGTTGCGGCGTATTGTTTGACCGAGGCCGGGAATGACCCAGGAAAGTGTGTCCGGCCGGAGTTAATCGAGCACGGTGGGTAAGTTGGTGCACCCCTGCAGGGAAGAAAAGATCTATCGATAGCCTGTCCTACGGTAACGGACACTTGGAGTTGTATCCCGATCGATACAACTAGAACTGGATACTTGTGATGAGAAATGGATTGTGATGAGACTTGGATATGAGATGATAACTGGATAGTATGGCTCTGGGATTGCTTTGTCGCAAGGAGTCGAGAAAGGATCTCTGGCCGAGGTTGATAACACTTCTACTACTTTACTTTATGCTACTCTACTCCCTCCTGTTGTTGCAAGATGGTGGTTTCCAGAAGATGCTAGTCTTTGATAGGCTAGGCTTTCCCCTTCCCTTCTGGCATTTCTGCAGTTTAGTCCACAGATACAACCCATTCCTTTGATACAGATGCATACTTAGTTTAGATCTGATGTAAGTCTTGCGAGTACTTTGGATGAGTACTCACGGTTGCTTTGCTACTTCTTGTTCCCCCATACCCGATTGTTGCGACCAGATGACGGATCCCAGGAGCCAGACAACGCCACTAATGACTACTACTACCCGAAGGATGCCTACTACTACGTGACGGCCGCTGACAACTTGGAGTAGTTAGGAGGCCTTGCCTTTTCGATCGTTGTTGCTTTTGTGCTAGCCTTCTTAAGGCAAACTTGTCTAACTTATGTCTATACACAGATTTTGTTGCTTCCGCTGACTCTTGTGTTTTCGAGCTTATGTATTCGAGCCCTCGAGGCCCCTGGCTTCTAATATAAAGCTTGTATTATTTTAATTTGTGTCTAGAGTTGTGTTGTGATATATTCCCGTGAGTCCTTGATCTTGATCGTACACATTTGCACGTATGATTAGTGTACGATTGAATCGAGGGCGTCACAGATGATGGAGAGTAGCGGCGGTGCTAGGTCTGAGAGCTCGAGCGAGTTGAGGTCGAGCAGAGTAAATGAAGTATGAGGAAGGGAGGGGGTATTTTTAGCCACGGTGAAAAACTGCTCGTTCGAAGAATTTGGACGAATGTGTCCCTGACCCTTGCAATCCTAGCGACATGTGTCACCCATGTACAAAGAGGTGGAGGTCGTGGTAGATTGTGGGTGAGTAGTTCAATCCATCGTGGGATGCGGAACGGTTTGAGTGGCAAAAGCCAAAAATTCAGATATGAAAATTTTAACGTTTCATTCGCAAATTCTTCAGCTGAGAAGGACGCAGTGAAGATTTTAAACGGGTTTCAAATATAATGCACATGAGGAATTTGTGAACAGACTGGGTTGAGTTTAACATAGAGGGGGAACGGGTTCAATCACATTCACTTAGAAGAAAATCAACTTGAAGAATTAGCCATAAGTGAATGTTGTTGAGGACATGAAAACTCAAATATTATATATATATAGTGTTACTATTCATCACCCAGGGTGTATAATAAGTTATTATTCACCCGAGGTAATCTTACAATCGCTTCCCAAATAAATTACGTTTATAATATAAATAGTTACATGCATATTGATTCAATATGTAAAATTTGGTATAAAAACAAAAATATAGGTTATAAGACCATAAAAATCACATTTTATGTTTGTTTTACACTATGTTTTCACATTCGTAATTTTACGTAACATAAAATAATTTTTATGGTGAGTACATACTTTCTTACGTTCTCTTTTTATGTATGAAATACGACAAAATTTATGAAATATAAAAATACGGTGTATTGATGTCAAAATAGGGAGGGGGTGAAGAATAACTATTCCTCGCCCAAGGTGACGAATAGCGCGACCCTATATATATAGTCAATGAAGAACACTAGTCGAAAAGATGAAGACTTTGCAAAGTTGAAGAATTTGCAAAAAAGAAGAAAAACTCAAATTGAAGATTTTCAACTTTTGTTGGTGGCGTGACCCACCGTATAAAAACGATGATTTTAGAAGCCGCGTACAATTTGTCGTAGGGCTATGAGAATCAAATTCTTCATTAATTTCTTCACACTTAGAGGGTTAGTCTTCATTAATTGAAGAAAAACGTTACTTCGTGTGTCGCACATCTAAGTCATCAATTTTGCATAAGTGTTAGGATGTGTGTCCTTTTAAAGAACATTAGAAGATTCTAAGATATTTAGCTCACATCACAACTTGCTAAATCTCTTCTCATCCAAGGGTTTTGTGAAGATATTCGCTAGCTGTTCTTCAGTCTCCACGTGGTCGATGGAGATGTCGCCCTTCAACACATGATCTCGAAGAAAATGATGACGAATCTGGATGTGCTTGGTCTTCGAGTGATGAACTGGTCTGTGAGCAATCTTGATGGCACTCTCGTTGTCATGGTAGAGAGGTACGTCCTTCATGTTGATGTCGTAGTCCTTGAGGGTTTGCTTCATCCATAGAAATTGAGCACAACAAGAACCAGCAACAATGTACTCAGCTTCAGCAATAGAGAGTGATACGCAGTTCTGCTTCTTCGAGGACCAACATACTAAGGATCGTCCGAGGAATGGCATGTGCTTGATGTTGACTTGCGATCCACTCGATCACCAGCATAGTTGAGTCAGAATATCCAATGAGATAAAAAACTGAGCCCCTGGGTGAAGGAAATATGACCTCGAGGCAATAATAAAGTTGTTATTTATATTTCCTTATATCATGATAAATGTTTATTATTCATGCTAGAATTGTATTAACCGGAAACTTAGTACATGTGTGAATACATAGACAAACAGAGTGTCCCTAGTATGCTGTATGCCTCTACTTGACTAGCTCGTTAATCAAAGATGGTTAAGTTTCCTAACCATGGACATGTGTTGTCATTTGATGAATGGGGTCACATCATTAGAGAATGATCTGATGGACTAGACCGATCCGTTAGCTTAGCACTATGATCGTCTAGTTTATTGCTATTGCTTTCTTCATGACTTATACATGTTTCTATGACTATGATATTATGGAACTCCCGAATACCGTAGGAACACTTAGTGTGCTATCAAACGTCACAACATAACTGGGTGATTATAAACATGCTCTACAGGTGTCTCCGATGGTGTTTGTTGTGTTCGCATAGATTAAGATTAGGATTTTTCACTCCGATTGTCGGAGAGGTATCTCTGGGCCCTCTCGGTAATGCACATCACTATAAGCCTTGCAAGCAATGTAGCTAATGAGTTAGTTGCGGGATGATGCATTACAGAACGAGTAAAGAGACTTGCCGGTAACGAGATTGAACTAGGTATGATGATACCGATGATCGAATCTCGGGCAAGTAACATACCGATGACAAAGGGAACAACATATGTTGTTGTGGGGTTTGACCGATAAAAATCTTCGTAGAATATGTAGGAGCCAATATGAGCATCCAGGTTCCGCTATTAGTTATTGACCGGAGATATGTCTCGGTCATGTCTACATAGTTCTCGAACCCGTAGAGTCCGCACGCTTAACGTTCGATGACGATTTGTATTATGAGTTATGTGATTTGATGACCGAAGTTTGTTCGGAGTCCCGGATGAGATCACGAACATGATGAGGAGTATCTAAATGGTCGAGACGTAAAGATCGATATAACTATATTCAGACATCGGAAAGGTTCTGAGTGGTTCGGGTATTTTTCGGAGTACCGGAGAGATATGGGAATTCGCCGGGGGAAGTATTGGGCCTTCATGGGCCTAGTAGCGGAAGAGAGGATGCAGGCCAAAGTGGGGCACCCGCTAGCCCAAACCGAATTGGATTAGGGGGGCGGTCCCCCTTTCCTTCTCTTCTTCCTCTCCTTCCTTTCTCTCCTACTTGTGTTGTCATTTTATGAACAGGGTCACATCATTAGAGAATGATGTGATGGACAAGACCCATCCGTTAGCTTAGCATAATGATCATTTAGTTTTATTGCTATTGCTTCTTCATGACTTATACATGTTCCTCTGACTATGAGATTATGCGACTCCGAAATACCGGAGGAACACCTTGTGTGCTATCAAACGTCACAATGTAACTGGGTGATTATAAAGATGCTCTACAGGTGTCTCTGATGGTATTTGTTGAGTTGGCATAGATTGAGATTAGGATTTGTTACTCCGTGTATTGGAGAGGTATCTCTGGGCCCTCTCGGTAATGCACACAACTATGAGCCTTGCAAGCAATGTGACTAATGAGTTAGTTACGTGATGATGCATTACGGAACAAGTAAAGAGATTTGCCAGTAACGAGATTGAACTAGGTATGAAGATACCGACGATCAAATCTCGGGAAAGTGACATACTGATGACAAAGGGAACAACGTATGTTGTAATGCAGTTTGACCGATAAAGATCTTCGTAGAATATGTAGGAACCAATATGAGCATCCAGGTTCCGCTATTGGTTATTGACTAGAGATGTGTCTCGGTCATGTCTACATAGTTCTCGAACCCGTAGGGTCCACACGCTTAACATTCAATGACGATTTGTATTATGAGTTATGTGATTTGATGACCGAAGCTCGTTCGGAGTCCCGAATGAGATCACGGACATGACGAGGAGTCTCAAAATGGTCGATAGGTAAAGATCGATATATTGGAAGGTTATATTCGGACACCGGAATGGTTCCGAAGTGTTTCGGGTATTTTTCGGAGTACCGAGAGGTTACCGGAACCCCCTGGGGAAGTAGTGGGCCTTAATGGGCTTTAGTGGAAAGGCGAGAAGGGCCGCAAAGGGTGGACACCCCCCCATGGCTGGTCCGAATTGGACTATGAGGGGGCGGCGCCCCCCTCTTTCCTTCTCCCTCTCTTCCTCCTTCCCTCTCTCTCCCTCTTGGAAAAGGAAGGGGACTCCAACTAGGATTGGGAATCCTAGTTGGACTCCCCTATGGTGCCGCTCCTCCTAGGCCGGCCTCCTCCTCCCCCCTCCTTTATATACGTGGGCAAGGGGGCACCCGAAAGTACAACAGACAATCCCTTAGCCATGTGCGGTGCCCCCCTCCATAGTTTACCACCTCGATCATATCGTCATAGTGCTTAGGCGAAGCCCTGCGCCGGTAACTTCATCATCACCGTCGCCATGCCGTCGTGCCAATGGAACTCTCCCTCGTTCTCTACTGGATCAAGAGCTCGAGGGATGTCATCATGCTGAACGTGTGTAGAACACGAAGGTGTCATACGTTCGGTACTTTGATCGGTTGGATCGTGAAGACGTTCGACTACATCAACCGCGTTACTAAATGCTTCCGCTTTCGGTCTACGAGGGTACGTAGACACACTCTCTCCGTCTCATTGCTATTCATATCCTAGATAGATCTTGCGTGATTGTAGGAAATGTTTTGAAATACTGCGTTCCCCAACATTGGGATACCATAATCCAAGTGTTGGAGTGTGAGCTAGATATCGAAGAACATGTTTCACAACCTTATGGCGTGATTCCTTCGGTGTAGCTTGAAAACGGGCACACATGCAAACACTAAGCATAATATCTAGCCTAGATGCACATAGATACAATAAAGAGCCAATCATGGAGCGGTATACCTTTTGATTGAAGTCTTTACCATTTTCATCGATGCATAGATGGTCATTAGTGGGCATAGGGATTTTGACGCCTTGGCAATCTTGCATGCCGAACTTACTCAACACATCTTCGAGGTATTTCTCTTGAGATATGAAGATGTCATTGCGTTGTTGACGAATTTGAATACCTAAGAAGAATTTATATTCTCCCATCATAGACATTTGATATTCCTCACTCATCATATAGGCAAATTCGTCACTGTAGCGTTGGTTAGTACAGTCAAAGATAATATCATCATATATATTTGGCACACTAATAATTCATCATAATAAGTTTTGGTGAAAAGAGTTGGGTCAAGTGAACCGGGTTTGAAGCCTTTCTTGATGAGGAATTCCTTCAAAGTATCATACCACGCCCGAGGGGCCTGCTTGAGGCCATAGATGGCCTTATTGAGTCTGAAGACTTTGTCAAGATGCTTAGAAAACCTGGTGGTTGAGCAACATATACTTCTTCTTCAAGCTTACCATTGAGGAATACACTTTTCACATCCATTTGATATAAGATGATATTATGATGGTTAGCATAAGCAAGGAATATGCGAATAGCCTCAAGTCTAGCAACAGGTGTGAAAGTTTCATCGAAATCAGTTCCTTCAACCTGTGTGTAGCCTTGAGCTACAAGACGAGCCTTATTCCTCAGGTAGGTGCTCTCTTTGCAAGCCATTAGTTTCATCAAACCGCACATCTACAGTTTCAACAACCTTGTGGTGATAGGTGTTGAAGACTCTCTAGGTGTGCGAGTCCATCCCATAACCAAGCATAAAACCCTCCTGTGCTTTCGGTGCAAATTTAGAATTGTGATGAGGATCTCTAATCCATCATTTTGCACCCAAGACTTTGAAATAACTCACATTGGTTTTCTTGTCAGTGAGGAGTTCATATGAGGTCTTGTTGAAAAATTTGTGAAGATATACCCTATTGATGATGTGGCACGTAATGTCAATTGCCTCGGGCCAAAAGCAAGGAGGTGTCTTGTATTCATCAATCATAGTGCGAGCCATCTCAACAAGAGTCTTGTTATTGCGCTCTACGACGCCATTCTGCTGAGGAGTGTATGGGACAAATAACTCATGAGTAATGCCAAGTTCATCAAGATAGTCATCAAGACCAGTATTCTTGAACTCGGTCCCATTTTCACTCCTGATGTGCTTGATCTTCACACCGAAATTCGTCAATGCCCTTGAGGAAAATCATTTGAAGACTTCTTGCACTTCAGTTTTGTAAGTGATGATATGCACCCAGGTGTAATGAGAATAGTCATCAAAAAATAACGAAGCCATATAGTGATGCTGCATTTGTTAGTGTGGTATAATGAGTAGGGCCAAAGAGATCCACGTGAAGCAATTCAAAAGGACGAGTGGTAGTCATGATAGTCGTTAAGGGATGCTTGGACTTGGTCATCTTTCCAGCCACACAAGCCCCACAAAGATGATCTTTGAGGAATTTGACACCCTCGATGCCAATGACATGCTTCTTCTTCGCGAGGGTATGTAAGTTCCTCATGCCAGCATGACCTAGTCGTGGATGCCATAACCAGCCTTCTGAAGCTTTTGCAAGTAGACATGTGGCAGGTTGTGATCATGTAGAGAAATCAACAATATAGAAGTCTCCTATCCTAAAGCCTCCGAAGACTTTGGAATTGTCAGATTCCATGAGCACAATGCAACGATATTTGCCAAAGACGACAACCATATCAAGATCACAAAGCATTGAGACAGACATGAGGTTGAATCCTAGGGACTCGACAAGCATGACTTTGCCCATGTGTCGATCCTTTGAGATCTCAACCCTACCTAGACCCAATACCTTGCTTTTGCCTTTGTCAGCGTAGGTGATATGCTTCAGATGCGACGGAGATAAAGCAGTGTCCATCAATAAGTTATTTTCACATGTCATGTGATTTGTACATCCACTGTCGAGGACCCACTCAGTAGCTTTGGGTTGATCATCCTGCAGATGAATTAGTGCATCTTACAAACTCATATACTTCGTCGGTGAAGAATATGACATCAAATTCATCAGATAGAATTTCATCAAGCAGTACAACAGATATAACAGTATGAGGACGTGAGAAATGAGTAATTCATTTCTTCATGATTAGCTTGCGTCCTTTCAAGCATATTCAGGTCTCTACCAAATTCTTCAGACGTTCAAGTTCTTCTGGAGACCTGACCCTGCATAAGAGATTAGTTCTTTTTCTTCACCACCCACATCTAGAGGGGTGGCAAAGAGTTCATCATTCTGCGAGCTCCATAAGAGAATTGTGGCATTGAAGCCAGTGCAGTACATTCACAGAAGAGGGGTTATAGTATGCATATGAATAAGAAGAGAAATTCTTCGAGGACTTATGAACATAATGATTTGAAGAATAATGCACATATTCTTAGCTCCTAGATTTTCCCTACGAAACAGAAGTGTTAGCACGATGATGTTCATATGAGGATTTCAATCCACGTGAGGAATTTGAACCATATGAGGAATTTGGTCCGTATGAGGACTTGGATCCATATGAAGCCTTTGGTCCATATGAAGAATTTGATCCGAGATTCCTATTCTTCACAGGTGGTGTCATGAGGACATTCACCTGAAGACTTTCAAGGCACCTTTTGGGAACCCAGATTTTCTTCATAGGGGGACCGTTCCTGCAGTTAGTTCCAACATATCTAGCAAATACTTCACCATTCTGATATTTGAACAATTTATAGTTGGAGTCAAATAACTCACCGGATGAATATGAAGATTCACATGTAAAGCCAGATAAAGTGGATGGATCTACGAGAGGTCCTTTCGCAGCAACCCATGAGGTTTTGGGATACTACTCAGGTTTCTAGTATGTCCCATCAGCATCGAGTTTCCTCTCAAAGGCAATACCCTCTTTCCTAGGGTTTCTATTGAGGATCTGCTTTTTCAGCACATCACAAAGAGCCTGATTCCCTTTGAGGCTTTTGTACATGCCCGCCACATACAATTCCTTCAACCCTGCATTATCGTCAGTGATACTTGTGGTATCCTTACATGAGGAATTTGTGACCATAGAGACAATTGAAGAATTTGCAGCAATAGAAGCATTTGAACTTTCAGGTGAAGAATTAGTAGATTCATGTTCAATGCATTTCAAACATGGTGGAATAAATTCTTGCTGAGCGGAACTGATCTGTTGAGCAAGCAATGAATCATTTTCCTTCTAAAGATCTTCATAACTCACCCCTAGCTTCTCAAGATCTTGCTTTCTTTGAAGCAATTCATAAGAAAGCTTCTCATGATCGGCTAGGAGAGTGTGATGATGACTTTGAAGGTTATCAAATTTAGACTATAGTCGCTGAAGATCATTAGTCATAGTTTGAGTTCGATCCATTTCTTCACCCCAACAGGTCATCACTTTTGTCTAGCAGATTTTGAACCCTTTCCAAAGCTTTTTGTTGTTTAGTGGAAATAGTAGCAAGCTTGGAATAGCTAGGTCCAAAATCATCATCAGATTCATCATCACTAGATTTAGATGAGGAATATTTGGGTACCTTTGCACCTTTTGCCATCAGGCATGGTGCTAAAGATGATGGTTCAGGTTTGAAAGTCATCGTTTTGAGTCAGTCCTTGAACTCATCAAACCAGGGATCATGACAAGTTCGATGACCTTCATAGACGTCAGAGATTTGATCCCAGGTAATCTTCGCATTGCAGATATGCATAATGAGCCTGGACAGATTTCTGGATAGGCAGGAGCAGATGATGTCCTTCGCCATAGTGTCCAACCGTGTGTACTTGGAAATGCCATCAGCATGCGCTATCTTGTATAGATCGGTAAGACCAATCTCAATTACGGTCCACATCTTGCTGTTCATCGCCATGAGGCGCTTCCTCATCATAAATGATCACGTGATCCATATCAACTAAACCATGTACGATCATCACGTGAGATGGAGTAGTTTTCAATGGTGAACATCACTATGTTGATCATATCTACTATATGATTCACGCTCGACCTTTCGGTCTCAGTGTTCCGAGGCCATATCTGCATATTCTAGGCTTGTCAAGTTTAACCCGAGTATTCTGCATGTGCAAAACTGGCTTGCAATTGTTGTATGTGAACGTAGAGCTTATCACACCTGATCATCACGTGGTGTCTCAGCACGAAGAACTATCGCAACGGTGCATACTCAGGGAGAACACTTATACCTTGAAATTTTAGTAAGGGATCATCTCATAATGCTACCGCCGTACTAAGAAAAATAAGATGCATAAAAGATAAACATCATATGAAATCAAAATATGTGACATGATATGGCCATTATCATCTTGTGCCTTTGATCTCCATCTCCAAAGTACTGTCATGATCTCCATCATCACCTGCATGACACCATGATCTCCATCATCTTGATCTTTATCAATGTGTCGTCACATGGTCGTCTTGCCAACTATTGCTTTTGTAACTATTGCTATCGCATAGTGATAAAGTAAAGCAATTGTATGGTGCTTGCATCTTATGCAATAAAGAGACAACCATAAGGCTCCTGCTAGTTGCCGATAACTTTAACAAAACATGATCATCTCATACAACAATTTATATCTCATCACATCTTGACCATATCACATCACAACATGCCCTGCAAAAACAAGTTAGACATCCTCTACTTTGTTGTTGTTAGTTATATGTGGCTGCTACGGGCTTCTAGCAAGAACCGTTCTTACCTACGCATCAAAACCACAACGATTTTTCATCAAATGTGTTGTTTTAACCTTCAACAAGGACTGGGCGTAGTCACACTCAATTCAACTAAAGTTGGAGAAACAGACACCCACTAGCCACCTGTGTGCAAAGCATGGCAGTAGAACCAGTCTCATGAATGCATTCATGTAATGTCGGTCTGGGCCGCTTCATCCAACAATACCGCCGAATCAAAGTATGATATGCTGGTAAGCAGTATGACTATTATCGCCCACAACTCTTTGTGTTCTACTCGTGCATATAACATCTACGAATAGACCTGGCTCGGATGCCACTGTTGGGGAACGCAGTATTTCAAAAAAAAATCCTATGATCACAAAAGATCTATCTAGGAGATGCATAGCAATGAGAGGGGAGAGTGTGTCTACGTACCCTCATAGACCGAAAGCGGAAGCGTTTAGTAACGCGGTTGATGTAGTCGAACATTTTCGCGATCCAACCGATCAAGTACCGAACACACGGCACCACCGCGATCTGCACACGTTCAGCTTGGTGACATCCCTTGAACTCTAGATCTAGCTGAGGCTGAGGGAGAGTTTCGTTAGCACGACGGCGTGGTGACGGTGATGATGAAGTTACCGACGCAGGGCTTTGCCTAAGCACTACGATAATATGACCGAGGTGGAAATCTGTGGAGGAGGGCACCGCACATGGCTAAGAAATCAACTTGTGTGTCTATGGGGTGCCCCCTCCCCTGTATATAAAGGAGGGGAGGAGGAGGAGGGTCGACCACAAGGGGCGCGCCCTAAGGGGGTATTCCTACTCCCAGTAGGAGTAGGTTCCCCCCTTTCCTAGTCCAAGTAGGAGAGAAAGGAAGGATAGGAAGAAGAGAAGGAAAGGGGGACCGACCCCCCTAATCTAATTCGGTTTGGGCTAGGGGGCACGCGCCCCACTTTGGCCTGCCTCCTCTCTTCCACTACTAGGCCCATCAAGGCCCAATACTTCCCCCGACGAATTCCCGTAACTCTCCGATATTCTGAAAAATACCCGAACACTCTCCGATATTCTGAAAAATACCCGAACCACTCAGAACCTTTCCGATGTCCGAATATAGCCTTCCAATATATCTATCTTTACGTCTCGACCATTTCGAGACTCCTCGTCATGTCTGTGATCTCATCCGGGACTCCGAACAAACATCGGTCATCAAATCACATAACTCATAATAAAAATCGTCATCAAACGTTAAGCGTGCGGACCCTATGGGTTCGAGAACTATGTAGACATGACCGAGACATATCTCCAGTCATTAACCAATAGCGGAACCTGGATGCTCATATTGGCTCCTACATATTCTACCAAGATTTTTATCGATCAAACCACACAACAACATACGTTGTTCCCTTTGTCATCGGTATGTTACTTGCCCGAGATTCGATCGCCGGTATCATCATACCTAGTTCAATCTCGTTACTGGCAAGTCTCTTTACTCATTCCGTAATGCATCATCCCGCAACTAACTCATTAGCTACATTGCTTGCAAGGCTTATAGTGATGTGCATTACCGAGAGGGCCCAGAGATACCTCTCCGACAATCGGAGTGACAAATCCTAATCTTAATCTATGCAACTCAACAAACACCATCGGAGACACCTGTAGAGAATCTTTATAATCACCCAGTTACATTGTGACGTTTGATAGCACACTAAGTGTTCCTTCGGTATTCGGGAGTTGCATAATCTCATAGTCATAGGAACATGTATAATTCATGAAGAAAGCAATAGCAATAAACTAAATGATCATAGTGCTAAGCTAACGGATGGGTCTTGTCCATCACATCATTCTCTAATGATGTGATCCTGTTCATCAAATGACAACACATGTCAATGACCAGGAAACTTAACCATCTTTGATTAATGAGCTAGTCTAGTAGAGGCATACTAGGGACACTCTATTTGTCTATGTATTCACACATATACTAAGTTTCCGATTAATACGATTCTAGCATGAATAATATACATTTATCATGATATAAGGAAATATAAATAACAACTTTATTATTGCCTCTAGGGCATATTTCCTTCAGTATCCCACTTGCACTAGAGTCAATAATCTAGTTCACATCGTCATGTGATTTAACACCAATAGTTCACATATTTATGTGATCAGTTCACATCTCCATGTGACTAATACCCAAAGGGTTTTCTAGAGTCAATAATCTAGTTCACAGATCTATGTGATTCACACCCAAAGAGTGATCATGTTTTGCTTGCGAGAGAAATTTAGTCAACGGGTCTGCCACATTCAGAGCCGTATGTATTTTGCAAATTTTCTATGTCTACAATGCTCTGCACGGAGCTACTCTAGGTAATTGCTCCCACTTTCAATATGTATCCAGATTGATACTCAGAGTCATCCGGATCGGTGTAAAAGCTTGCATCGGCGTAACTCTTTACGACGAACTCTTTATCACCTTCATAATCGAGAAATATCTCCTTAGTCTTCTAAGGATATTTTTAACCGCCGTCAAGTGATCCACTCCTGTATCATTATTGTACCCTCTTGCCAAACTCTTGGTGAGGTACACAATAGGCCTGGTACATAGCAAAGCATACTTTATAGAACCTATGGTTGAGGCATAGGGAATGAATTTTCTTCTCTTTCTATTTTCTGCCATGGTCGGGTTTTGAGTCTTTACTCAACTTCACACCTTGCAACACAGGCAAGAACTCCTTCTTTGACTGTTCCATTTTGAACTACTTCAAAATCTTGTCAAGGTATGTACTCATTGAAAAAACTTATCAAGCGTCTTGATCTATCTCTATAGATCTTGATGCTCAATATGTAAGAAGCTTCACTGAGGTCTTTCTTTGAAAACCTCCTTTCAAATACTCCTTTATGCTTTCCATAAAATTCTACATTATTTCCGATCAACAATATGTCATTCACATATACTTATCAGAAAAGCTGTAGTGCTCCCACTCACTTTCTTGTAAATACAGGCTTCTCCAAAAGTCTGTATAAAACCATATGCTTTGATCACAATCAAAGCGTATATTCCAACTCCGAGAGGCTTGCACCAGTTCATAAATGGATCGCTGGAGCTTCCACACTTTGTTAGTACCTTTGGGATCGACAAAACCTTCTGGTTGCATCACATACAACTCTTCTTTAAGATATCCATTAAGGAATGCAGTTTTGACATCCATTTGCCAAATTTCATAATCATAAAATGTGGAAATTGCTAACATGATTCGGACGGACTTAAGCATCACTACGAGTCATAAAATCTTATCGTAGTCAACACCTTGAACTTGTCGAAAACTTTTTTCAACAATTCGAGCTTTATAGATAGTAACACTACTATTAGCGTCCATCTTCCTCTTGAAGATCCATTTATTCTCAATGGCTCTCTGATTATCGAGAAAGTTAATCAAAGTCCGTACTTTGTTCTCATACATGGATCCCATCTCAGATTTCATGGCCTGAAGCCATTTCACGGAATCTGGGCTCATCATTGCTTCCTCATAGTTCGTAGGTTAGTCATGGTCAAGTAACATGACCTCCAGAACAGGATTACCGTACCACTCTGGTGCGGATCTTACTCTGGTTGACCTACAAGGTTCGGTAGTAACTTGATCCGAAGTTTCATGATCATCATCACTAGCTTCCTCACTAATTGGTGTAGGAATCAATGGAAATGATTTCTGTGATGAACCACTTTCCAATAAGGGAGCAGGTACAGTTACCTCATCAAGTTCTACTTTCCTCCCACTCACTTCTTTCAAGAGAAACTCCTTCTCTAGAAAGTATCTATTCTTAGCAATAAATATCTTGCCTTTGGATCTATGATAGAAGGTATACCCAATAGTTTCCTTTGGGTATCCTATAAAGACACATTTCTCGGATTTGGGTTTGAGCTTATCAGGCTGAAACTTTTTCACATAAGCATCGCAACTCCAAACTTTAAGAAACGACAACTTAGGTTTCTTGATAAACCACAGTTCATGCAGTGTCGTCTCAACGGATTTTTAGACGGTGCCTTATTTAACGTGAATGCAGCTGTCTCTAATGCATAACCCCAAAATGATAGTGGTAAATCGATAAGAGACATCATAGATTGCACCATATCTAATAAAGTACAGTTACGATGTTCGGACACACCATTACGGTGTGGTGTTCCAGGTGGTGTGAGTTGCGAAACTATTCCACATTGTTTCAAATAAAGGCCAAACTCATAACTCAAATATTCGCCTCTGCGATTAGATCGTAGAAACTTTATTTTCTTGTTATGATGATTCTCAACTTCACTCTGAAATTCTTTGAACTTTTCAAATGTTTCAGACTTATGTTTCATTAATTAGATATACCCATATCTGCTTAAATCATATATGAGGTCTGAAAATAACGATACCCGCCGCGAGCCTCAACACTCATCGCACCGCATACATCGGTATGTATTATTTCCAATAAGTCAGTGGTTCGCTCCATTGTTTCGGAGAACGGAGTCTTAGTCATCTTGCCCATGAGGCATGGTTCGCAAGCATCAAGTGATTCATAATCAAGTGATTCCAAAAGCCCATCAGCATGGATTTTCTTCATGCGCTTTACACCAATATGACCTAAACGACAGTGCCACAAATATGTTGTACTATCATTATCAACTTTGAATCTTTTGGTATCAATATTATGAATATCTGTATCACTACAATTGAGATTCAATAAACCCTTTACATTGGGTGTATGACCATAGAAGGTTTTATTCATGTAAACAAAACAATAATTATTCTCGGACTTAAATGAATAACCGTATTGCAATACACATGATCCAATCATATTCATGCTCAACGCAAACACCAAATAACATTTATTTTAGGTTCAACACTAATCCTGAAGGTAAAGGGAGTGTGGGACGGTGATCTTATCAACCTTGGAATCACTTCCAACACACATCATCACTTCACCCTTAACTAGTCTCTGTTTATTTTGCAACTCCTGTTTCGAGTTACTACTCTTAGCAACTGAACCAGTATCAAATACCGAGGGGTTCTATAAACACTAGTAAAGTACACATCAATAACATGTATATCAAATTTACCTTTTTTCACCTTTGCCATCCTTCTTATCCACCAAGTATCTAGGGTAGTTCCACTTCTGATGACCATTTCCTTTGCAGTAGAAGCACTCAGTTTCAGGCTTGGGTCTAGCTTTGGGCTTCTTCATGGGAGTGGCAACTTGCTTGCCATTCTTCTTGAAGTTCCCTTTCTTTCCCTTGCCCTTTTACTTGAAACTAGTGGTCTTGTCAACCATCATCACTTGATGCTTTTCTTGATTTCTACCTTCGCCGATTTCAGCATCGCGAAGAGCTCGGGGAATCGTTTTCATCATCCCTTGCATATTATAGTTCATCACGAAATTCCGGTAACTTGGTGATAGTGACTAGAGAACTCTATCAATCACTATCTTATCTGTAAGATTAACTCCCACTTGATTCAAGCGATTGTAGTACTCAGACATTCTGAGCACATGCTCACTGGTTGAGCTATTCTCCTCCATCTTGTAGGGAAAATAGTTTTTTTTGACTATGGACTGTGGGGCAAAACCCCCACAGCAGATCAAAACTTTATTGAAATAAATAACAGATAGACCAAGTTGATTACAAGGAGTAACCAGAGGTCTCATACCTCTCGACACGGGCATGAGTATGAAATACCAATTTCAACTCTTAGAACATCTTATATGTTCCGTGGCGTTCGAAATGTTTTTGAAGTCCTGGTTCTAAGCCGTAAAGCATGGTGCAGTAAACTATTAAGTAGTCATCATATCGAGCTTTGTCAAATGTTCATAACATGTGCATCTGCTCCTGCAATAGGTCTGTCACCTAGCGGTGCAACAAGGACATAATTCTTCTGTGCAACAATGAGGATAATCCTCATATCACGGACATAGTCCGCATCATTGCTACTATTATCTTTCAACTTCTTTTTCTCTAGGAACATATCATAAATAAAGCGGGGAAGTTATACGCGAGCTATTGATCTACAACATAGATATGCAAATACTATCACGACTAAGTTCATGATAAATTTAAGTTCAGTTAATCATGTTACTTAAGAACTCACACTTAGATAAACATCCCTCGAGTCATCTAAATGACCGCGTGATTCATATCAACTAAACCATGTCCGATCATCACGTGAGATGGAGTAGTTTTCAATGGTGAACATCACTATGTTGATCATATCTACTATATGATTCACGCTCGACCTTTCGGTCTCAGTGTTCCGAGGCCATATCTGCATATGCTAGGCTCATCAAGTTTAACCCGAGTATTCTGCATGTGCAAAACTGTCTTGCACCCGTTGTATGTGAACGTAGAGCTTATCACACCCGATCATCACGTGGTGTCTCAGCACAAAGAACGGTCGCAACAGTGCATACTCAGGGAGAACACTTATACCTTGAAAGTAAGGGATCATCTCATAATGCTACCGCCGTACTAAGCAAAATAAGATGCATAAAAGAAAAACATCATATGCAATCAAAATATGTGACATGATATGGCCATTATCATCTTGTGCCTTTGATCTCCATCTCCAAAGTACTGTCATGATCTCCATCGTCACCGGCATGACACCATGATCTCCATCATCTTGATCTTTATCAATGTGTCGTCACATGGTCGTCTCGTTAACTATTGCTTTTGCAACTATTGCTATCGCATAGCGATAAAGTAAAGCAATTATATGGTGCTTGCATCTTATGCAACAAAGAGACAACCATAAGGCTCATGCCAGTTGCCGATAACTTTAAGAAAACATGATCATCTCATACAAAAATTTATATCTCATCACGTCTTGACCATATCACATCACAACATGCCCTTCAGAAACAAGTTAGACGTCCTCTACTTTGTTGTTGCAAGTTTTACGTGGCTGCTACGGGCTTCTAGCAAGAACCGTTCTTACCTACGCATCAGAACCACAACGATTTTTCATCAGGTGTGTTGTTTTAACCTTCAACAAGGACTGGGTGTAGTCACATTCAATTCAACTAAAGTTGGAGAAACAGACACCCATTAGCCACCTGTGTGCAAAGCACGGTGGTAGAACCAGTCTCATGAACGCGGTCATGTAATGTCGGTCTGGGCCGCTTCATCCAACAATACCACCGAATCAAAGTATGACATGCTGGTAAGCAGCAATGACTATTATCGCCCACAACTCTTTGTGTTCTACTCGTGCATATAACATCTATGCATAGACCTGGCTCGGATGCCACTGTTGGGGAACACAGTATTTCAAAAAAATTCCTACGATCACGCAAGATCTATCTAGGAGATGCATAGCAAAGAGAGGGGAGAGTGTGTCTACGTACCCTTGTAGACCGAAAGCGGAAGCGTTTTGTAACACAGTTGATGTAGTCGAACGTCTTCGCGATCCAACCGATCATGTACTGAACGCACGGCACCTCCGCGATCTGCACACGTTCAGCTCGGTGACGTCCCTCGAACTATAGATCCAGCTGAGGCCGAGGGAGAGTTTCGTCAGCACGACGGCGTGGTGACAATGATGATGAAGTTACCGACGCAGGGCTTCGCCTAAGCACTACGACAATATGACCGAGGTGGAAATCTGCGGAGGGGGGCACCAAAGACGGCTAAGAAATCAACTTGTGTGTCTATGGGGTGCCCCCTCCCCCGTATATAAAGGAGGGGAGGAGGAGGAGGGCCGGCCACAAGGGGCGTGCCCTAAGGGGGGATTCCTACTCCTAGTAGGAGTAGGTTTCCCCCTTTCCTAGTCCAAGTAGGAGAGAAAGGAAGGAGAGGAAGAGGAGAAGGAAAGGGGGGTCGGCCCCCCTAGTCCAATTCGGTTTGGGCTAGGGGGGCGCGCGCCCCAATTTGGTCTGCCTCCTCTCTTCCACTACTAGGCCCATGAAGGCCCAATACTTCCCCCGGCGAATTCCCGTAACTCTCCGGTACTCCGAAAAATACCCGAACCACTCAGAACCTTTCCAATGTCTGAATATAGCCTTCCAAAATATCAATCTTTACGTCTTGACCATTTCGAGACTCCTTGTCATGTCCGTGATCTCATCCGGAACTCCAAACAAACTTCGGTCATCAAATCACATAACTCATAATACAAATCGTCATCGAACGTTAAGCGTGCGGACCCTACTGGTTCGAGAACTATGTATACATGACCGAGACAATACTCCGGTCAATAACCGATAGCGGAACCTAGATGCTCATATTGGCTCCTACACATTTTACGAAGATTTTTATCGGTCAAACCGCACAACAACATAGGTTGTTCCCTTTGTCATCGGTATGTTACTTGCCCAAGATTTGATCGTCGGTATCATCATACCTAGTTCAATCTCGTTACCGGCAAGTCTCTTTACTCGTTCCGTAATGCATCATCCCGCAAATAACTCATTAGCTACATTACTTGCAAGGCTTATAGTGATGTGCATTACCCATAGGGCCCAGAGATACCTCTCCGACAATCGGAGTGACAAATCATAATCTTGATCTATGCCAACTCAACAAATACCATCGGAGACACCTGTAGAGCATCTTTATAACCACCCAATTACGTTGTAACATTTGATAGCACCCTAAGTGTTCCTCCGGTATTCGGAAGTTGCATAATCTCATAGTCATAGGAACATGTATAAGAAGAAAGCAATAGAAATAAACTAAAAGATCATAGTGCTAAGCTAACGGATGGGTCTTGTCCATCACATCATTCTCTAATGATGTGATCCCGTTCATCAAATGACAAGACATGTCAATGGCTAGGAAACTTAACCATCTTCGATTAACGGGCTAGTCTAGTAGAGGCATACTAGGGACACTCTGTTTGTATATGTATTCACACATGTACTAAGTTTCCGATTAATACAATTCTAGCATGAATAATAAACATTTATCATGATATAAGGAAATATGAATAGCTACTTTATTATTGTCTCTAGGGCATATTTCCTTGAATAACGAGCTCAATGTGACTATGGAGTTAGCCACGGGATCATGCGTTACGGAACGAGTAAAGAGACTTGCCGGTAACGAGATTGAACGAGGTATAGAGATACCGACGATCGAATCTCGGGCAAGTAACATACCGATAGACAAAGGGAATTGTATACGAGATTGATTGAATCCTCGAAATCATGGTTCATCCGATGAGATCATCGTGGAACATGAGTGAGCCAACATGGGTTCCAGATCCCGTTGCTGGTTATTGGCCGGAGAGATGTCTCGGTCATGTTTGCATGGTTCTCGAACCCGTAGGGTCTACACACTTAAGGTTCGGTGGCGCTAGAGTTGTTATGGGAAATAGTATGTGGTTACCAAAGGTTGTTCGGAGTCTCAGATGAGATCCCGAATGTCACAAGGAGTTCCAGAATGGTCCGGAGGAGAAGATTTATATATGGAAAGTCCAATTTCAGACGCCAGAATGATTTCGGGGGTTATCGGTATTGTAACGGGACCACTGAAAGGTGTCCGTGGGTCCACCGGGTGGGGCCACCTGCCCCGGTGGGCCAAGTGGGCTGAAAAATGGTGGGAACCAGCCCCTGATTTGCGGGTGCGCCCCCCAAGGGCCCAAGGCACCGAGGGTTGAAAACCCTAGGAGGTGGGGGCGCCTCCTACCTAACTTGGGGGGCAAGTCCCCCCTTGGCCGCCACCCCCCTATCTAGATGCATCTAGGGGGGGCGGCCCCCTCTCCCTTCACCCTATAAATAGAGGGGTGGTGGGAGGGCAGCCGCACCCCTTCCCTGGCGCAGCCCTCCCCCTCTCCAACACCTCCTCCTCCTCCGTAGTGCTTGGCGAAGCCCTGCTGGAGAACTGGAAGCTCCACCACCACACCATCGTGCTGCCAGAGCTCTCCCTCAACTTCTCCTCTCCCCTTGCTAGATCAAGAAGGAGGAGATGTCCCCGGGTTGTACGTGTGTTGATCACGGAGGCGCCGTCCATTCGGTGCTAGATCGGATCTTCCGTGATTTGAATCGCCCCGAGTACGACTCCATCATCCGCGTTCCTTGTAACGCTTCCGCTTAGCGATCTTCAAGGGTATGAAGATGCACTCCCTCTCTCTCGTTGCTAGCGTCTCCTAGTTGATCTTGGTGACACGTAGGAAAATTTTGAATTATTGCTACGTTCCCAAACAGTGGCATCATGAGCTAGGTATATGTGTAGATTCTATGCATGAGTAGAACACAAAGTAGTTGTGGGCGATAATTTGTTCAATTTGCTTACCATTACTAGTCTTATCTTGATTCGGTGGCATTGTGGGATGAACCGGCCCGGACCGACCTTACACGTACGCTTACGTGAGACTGGTTCCACCGACTGACATGCACTTGATGCATAAGGTGGTTAGCGGGTGTCTGTCTCTCCCACTTTAGTCGGATCGGATTCGATGAAAAGGGTCCTTATGAAGGGTAAATAGCAATTGGCATATCACCGTTGTGGATTTTGCGTAGGTAAGAAGTGTTGTCGGTGTTAAAACCAGCGGATCTCGGGTAGGGGGTCCGAACTGTGCGTCTAAGGCGGATGGTAACAGGAGGCTGGGGACACGATGTTTACCCAGGTTCGGGCCCTCTTGATGGAGGTAATACCCTACGTCCTGCTTGATTGTTCTTGATGATATGAGTATTACAAGAGTTGATCTACCACGAGATCAAAGAGGCTAAACCCTAGAAGCTAGCCTATGGTATGATTGTATGTTGTCCTACGGACTAAAACCCTCCGGTTTATATAGACACCGGAGGGGGCTAGGGTTACACAAGGTCGGTTACAAAGGAGGAGATATACATATCCGTATTGCCTAGCTTGCCTTCCACGCCAAGTAGAATCCCATCCAGACACGGGACAAAGTCTTCAATCTTGTATCTTCATAGTCCAACAGTCCGGCCAAAGGATATAGTCCGGCTGTCCGGAGACCCCCTAATCCAGGACTCCCTCAGTAGCCCCTGAACCAGGCTTCAATGACGATGAGTCCGCCGCGCAGTGTTGTCTTCGGCATTGCAAGGCGGGTTCCTCCCCCGAATACACCATGGAAGAGTTTGAATACAAGGATAGTGTCCCACCCTGCAAATAAGTTCCACATACCACAGTAGAGAGAATAATATTTCCACGAATCTAATCTGCTGACACGTTTTGACAGCATGACATCACGCCATGGCCCGGTCATTATTAGAACCGTTTTTCTTAACCAGCTCCGCACATAACGCAAGGCGGTTTCCTTGACACATCTTGTCAAAGCAGAGATCGTGTTCCCCTTATCACGGGATTCTCATCAATACAAACATGGGTAACCCAACCATGCCTGTTGGTATGACTCCTAGATCTTAGGTAAGTCTCAAACGGCCACGAGGAGGACGCCTCATATTCACTGTCATGGTATTCTCATGGGGGGCTTTGCGAGTCGACAGATGCCACAAGGGCTTAGTGTGAGGGTAAGACTGCTACTGATAGGCCCGGGAGCAGGTATGCGAGTAGCACGCTCTAGTTTACCCAGCTTCGGAGCTCTCCGTAGAGATAATACTCCTACTGCTGCATGTCTGAGTATATATCTAGGGTGTACATCGGGCAGTACAAAGTGCTTCTAGAGCTGTATCTGGGATCAGTGCCAAGTGCATTTGATCTAGTATATGCAGGCGTATGGCTGGATCTAGTGGCCGTGTATGGCCATGAGTGGCCTTGTGGCCATATGAATGTGGCCGTGGGAGTCCATCCTCCATGGATGGATGGATATGTGCCTCTTTATATAGGAGAGGGTAGCTTACGATGTAAGCTTGGTAGTGGGCATGGGTAAGGCATGGTGCATGTCATCCTTGTCCCCAGGGTCACTTCATAAATAGTGCCAGGGGACAAGTGACACTATACAAGATGGCTGAGATAACACGTGAATAGTGCTCTGGTACGATCGTCTCGTCGGTGTCTTGTCGATGTCGCTTCGGGCTGCAGTCGGCAGCCGGCTGGCTGGCGCAGTCGGACTGAGGGGCTTTGCTAGCCCCGATGTCTTGAAATATCGTCTTGCCGTCCTCGGGGTACCCGTGGTCGATTACTCCGACAGTAGCCCCCAAGCCTCTGGGCAACTTGGCAAAGTTGGGCGGAGGTTTTTTGGCGAGTGTTCATGGAAATGATCATGAAAAAAGACAAAGTTAGTCCATGCGGATATATCAAATGTTTGCTTTTAGCATTGCAAGTTTTATGCAGAGGGTGCCGACCCGGTTTCGTCCGAGCCCCCTTAATCTTTTTCGTGTTCCCTCCGCTTTTTGGCTTGTGCTCTTGCTTGCCGGACAGCCGCTCTGCGGTCTGTGGCTAAGAGTGGGCCGCGAAGTGGAGTGTACAGTACTCAGAATCTAGGAGCAGATTTAACCGAGTAGATACTTGTAAAGGAAAACGGCCGGGTCACCCAAACCGTTTTTCTTCCCGGACGTTTTTTGCGTGGGTGGCCTCCAGCATTCACCCTTGCTAGCCGGACAACCGCTCTGCGGTCCGTGACTAAGAGTGAGCCTTTGATACTGCGCACGCTACTAAGCCATCTGTGGGAACTAACGTCTCAGGCCAAGCGGCCAGCCCCCGGGCCAACTCTGGCTGGCGCCGGGGCGAACAGTGATGCAACTATAATCAAAAATGCGGAGATAGCACCCGAGCATCGCTCGGGGTTATCCGTGCTTGCGTGATGCAAAAATATGCGGGTGAGGAGCTCACATTGATTTTTGTGTAGTCACGGTCGTCGGAAACAGCCGGTTCGACTCGGCGCTCGCGGAGCGCGTCGGCGCACCCACTGGGTGTAGCCTTCGAGCCCCCGGGTGCTCGAAGGGGGGTTCCGGCCGGTCAGGCTCGACCGGCCAGGCGGCGAGGCGTCTTGCAACGTCCTTTTTCTTCTTTTCTGCCGGCTGGGGGAGCCGGACAGAACTCTTCTCTTGTTTGCAATCTTCGCGGGGGCACGCCAGCGCACCCGCTGGGTGTAGCCCCCGAGATTCGGGTCGACTGCTGAGCAGTCGGGCCGGATCTCCCGGCAACTACTTTGTCTTCTTCTTCGCGGGGGCGCGTCAGCGCACCCGCTGGGTGTAGCCCCCGAGATTTGGGCCGACTGCTGAGCAGTCGGGTCGGATCTTCCGGCAGCTACTTTGTCTTCATCTTCGCGGGAGCGCGTTAGCGCACCCGCTGGGTGTAACCCCGAGATTCGGGTCGACTGCTGAGCAGTCAGGCCGGATCTCCCGGCAACTACTTTGTCTTCTTCGTCGCGGGGGCGCGTCAGCGCACCCGCTGGGTGTAGCCTCCGAGATTCGGGCGCTCGAGGAGGTCTTGACGGCTGGGCCGGCTTGGCGCAGCCGGCGTCGAGGCAGACGAGCAAACAGGTCGGGCCCCTAGCCGGCCAGGCGTCGAAGTCGGCAGGCGAACTGGGCGGCCAGGTGGCTCGACTTTTCTTTTTTCTTTATTCTTTCTCAGCCGGCTTGGGCACATTTTTTTTCTTGCCTTCCCTTTCTCAGCCGGCAACAACTGCCGAGCAGCGGAAACCGGCCCAGACACGCACGAAGGCGGCAGGCGGCAGGGCCGACCGTGTTGCGGCCGACGGAGCCGGCCCGGGCGAAGCCGGCAGGCCGGGTCGCGAGTGGAGGAGCCATCGTGGGCAAAGCCGGCAGGCCGGGTCGCCGTGTTGGCGAAAAGAGCCGCGGCCGGGTGGCGGAAGCCGGCCAAGGCGCGCGGAAGCCGGGAGCCGGCGGCTGGGTGGCGGAGCCGGCCAGGGGAGGCGGTGCCGGGTGGATGAGTGGAGACGAGGCGTCGGTGACCCGACGGCCGGGCGCTGGCGAAGCCGGCCGAGGGGTCGAGCAAAGGACCGACGCAGGCGGCGCGGGGCGAGGCGAGCCCGAGCAGCCGGCCAGCGGGTACGCGGCGACCCGGGATCCGGGCGCAGCCGGGTGGGAGGGGCCACACGAGCTGGAGCGGCGCGTGGATAGACGCCGGCGACCCGACGGCCGGGTGCTGCGGGAGTCGGCCGGCGGATGGGTGCAGCGTTGGACACGGCCGGGAGTTGCGTGGAGGTGGCCGCTTGACGCGGGGGCGCAGACGCGCGGAGTCTGGGCCGTGGGACGGCGCACCCGACGAGCGGGCGGACCGGCTTGCGGCGAGCCGGAGCTGAGGACCCGGCGCACAGTCAGCCGGGGAGGAGGACCCGACGCGTGCTGGAGCCGGTGCAGAGGACTCGGCCAGCGACGAGTCGGACAGGCGCGGCGACGGCGAGCCAGCGGGCGCGCGGGGGCTGCAGGCGGCGAGGAAGCAGGCGCCGGGCCCGCGCATGACTACGCGGCCGAGGAGGCCCGGAACGGGTGCCGGGTTGGCGCGAAGGCGGCCGAGGCGAGGTGAAGCCGGCCTGCGGGGGCCGGTCAAGCGGGCGGGAGCTGGCAGGCACAGGGGGAGGCCGGGCCCGGGGGCGCGGTTCAGAGCGGCGACGAGGCGGACGGGCAGCCGGTCGAGGTAGGTCCGTGCAGGCGATCTTGGGTGTCTTGGCGGCCAAAGCAGGGGAGCCAACCCGTGTCGGGGCACACATGGATGTGCGGGGAGACGGCGTGGGGCGGAGCGGGAGAGCGCCCCAGGTGCAGCCGGCGAGGGCGTGCTCGCGAGAGGAGCGAACACAGTGAGTGGGATGCCAGAGCCGGTGGGCAGAGGAGCCGCCCGGCGTTGGTGTGGCGAGGCACGCCATGGACTGCAGCAGCAGCAGCATGACGAGGCGAAGATGGCGAGGAGGGCGCTTGGGGCCATGGCGTTGACCGTTGAGGTAGCCACGACCATGGTCGTGGAGCAGCGTACGGGGCGGCCGGGGGAGCCGCAGCCCGGAGACGAGCGAGGGAGGCCGAACGCGGTGGAGGCCGCCGGCGCGAGCATCTGTTGAGCGTGCTAGCTGCAGAGTGCAGACCAAGCCATTGTCTGGGTAGTATACATGCTATGTCCGACTTGCATCCGAGGGATTTTTGGGTAGTGTACATGCGATGTATATCATGTATCTGGGATGCGTATGACTAGTGCATGACCATAGTCTGATTTGTATCTGGGAGGTTTTCAGGCTTGTGCATGGCCAATGGTTTGACCATTATATGACTTGCATCTAGCTAGCTTATAGAGATGACATATAGAGGAGTGAAGGCGTGTTCCGGCTAGAGCAAGGTGCAGCGCGGAGAGGAGCCGACGCGGGCGGCGCGTGGATGGACACGGCCGACCGAAGCGAGGCCCCACGCATGGCACGCGCGCGGACGGACGGCCGGCGTTGCGGTAGTGGTGAAGAAGGCAAGGCCGACGGCGAGGACGCGCCGCCCCTCGCGGCCATTCCGGGGGCATGCCGATGTCGAGCCCCAGACCGCTATCGGAGAGACGGCACGATGCCGCGGTGGTGAAGACGAAGAGGCCGACGGCGAGGACGCGCCACCCCTCACGGTCGCTCCGGGGGCGGGTCGATGGCAAGGACGCGCCACCCCTCGCGGCCGCTCCGGGGGCACGTCGATGTCGAGCCCCCGAGCGCTACCGGAGAGACGGTGCGACGCGGCGGCGGAGGCGATGAAGAAAAAAGGGTCCCGCCCGGACTGCGAAACCAGCAGCAGTGTGGTAGCATAGTAGTAGTACCACACCACAGTGGGCGCCAACTGTCGTGGTATTCTCACGGGGGGCTTTGCGAGTCGACAAATGCCACAAGGGCTTAGTGTGAGGGTAAGACTGCTGCTGATAGGCCCGGGAGCGGGTATGTGAGTAGCATGCTCTAGTTTACCCAGCTTCGGAGCTTTCCGTAGAGAGAATACTCCTACTGCTGCATGTCTGAGTATATATCTGGGGTGTACATCGGGCAGTACAAAGTGCTCCTAGAGCTGTATCTGGGATCAGTGCCAAGTGAATCTGATCTAGTATATGCAGGCATATGGCCGGCTCTAGTGGCCGTGTATGGCCATGAGTGGCCTTGTGGCCATATGAATGTGGCCGTGGGAGTCCATCCTCCATGGATGGATGGATGTGTGCCTCTTTATATAGGAGAGGGTAGCTTAGGATGTAAGCTTGGTAGTGGGCATGGGTAAGGCATGGTGCATGTCATCCTTGTCCCCAGGGTCACTTCATAAATAGTGCCAGGGGACAAGTGACACTATACAAGATGGCTGAGATGACACGTGAATAGTGCTCCGGTACGATCGTCTCGTCGGTGTCTTGTCAATGTCGCTTCGGGCTACAGCCGGCTGGTTGGCGCAGTCGGCAGCCGGCTGGCTGGCGCAGTCGGACTGAGGGGCTTTGCTAGCCCTGATGTCTTGAAATATCGTCTTGCCGTCCTCGGGGTACCCGTGGTCGATTACTCCGACATTCACCCTCTTTATAAAGGGGACAAGGCTTTTTCTTTTTCCCTCCCGCGCTCAATTGAATCCTTGCCCCGCCTAGAGTTCTAACACCCAAAGCTCAGGTCAGGTGCTTCGGACCTTCAACTATGTCCGGATCCAACCTTCAAGGTCGGTGGATGCCTTCCTCCGTCATAGAGGAGGACATCAAGAAGTTGAGAGAAGCCAGATATCTGACCGCCGAAATTTCGCATAGGCTGCCTGCCCGAGGGCAGGTCGTCCCTACTCCCGAACCCAACGAGAGCGTTGTGTTCATCTCCCACTTCCTCTGAGGAATAGGCCTCGCTCTGGATCCTTTTGTTAGGGGTCTTATGTTCTATTACGGGCTGGATTTTCATGATCTGGCCCCGGATTCCCTTCTTCACATCTCGTCATTTATTGTCGTATGTGAGGCCTTCCTCCGCATTACCCCTCACTCCGGCCTGCGGCTCAAGATCTTCAATGTGAAGTCGAAGACGGTCGAGGGGCAGTACGCAGCGTGCGGAGGTGCTTTAATAAGCAAAATTGCTGACGCTCCATGGCCAAAGGGTTCCTTTCTAGAGGTGTCCGGATTGTGGCAGCGGGAGTGGTTTTACGTCACAGCTCCCTGAAGTGCCAAGTGGGTAGCTGCCCCCACCTTTCGCTCGGGCCCCCACCACAACCAATGTCATGGATCAGCAGGGGGCTGAGCTGGGGTCCAGCCAAGGAGGTGCCAATACTGCAGAGCCGTATCCGAGATCTCTTCGAGGGAGATTTTAGTCTGGTTATGGTAATGCAAGTTATGCTGGTTCGTCGAGTCCAGCCTTGCAAACATCGCCCCCTCCACATGTGGGAATTCAACCCGGAAGGACCGCGTGCTATTCAACATTTCCTCCGCATGACGGACGAAGAGATGTACAAATCGTTCTTCGGACCCCAAATAGAGTGTCCGGACACCACCGAGGACGTGGGCCTGAGCTACAACCGCCCCGCTGCCCAAGTAAGTAGTCCCATGCCGAACCTGCTGTCCTTTTATTTATCATGGTATCATTCTAAAGAGCCGCCTTTTGACTAGGATTGGATAACAAAGGCAATGATGATTAGATGTTAGCGACCCCTTCCTGAGGGCTTGGACAATCCGGTATTGGACAAGATGCTCGAGCCGGTGCCTTATCCAATGTCCTCAAAGGAAGATGATGGGGGGAATAAAGAGGGCAAAAGCGGGCCTCACTCTCTACTTATTCCAGCCGGGGGAATGAGCACCTCCGCGAGGGAGGACAATCATAGGGAAGAATCTGACATCCTCTCTCCCAGGGGAAGGAAGAGGACTACCTCTGAAGATCCGGAAACCAAGGTTTCCAAACGGGAGAAAAAATCTTCATCAGAGGGTCCTGCCTCGGAGGGTATTCTTGCCGCATAATGTCCGCGCGGGGATCAGCCCTCTATCGAGCTGTAAGTAATCGAAAAGTACTTAATAGTGAAAACATCCTACCTTACTTCTGAAGACAATAACCGAGGCTTATAAATTGTAGTCCGGATCACAGTCCTTCTCGACAGAGTTCATCTTTGGGGGATCTTCTTCCGGAGATGATGGAGAGCGAAACGCCTCCCCCGGACACCCCGACTCAAGAAGCGAGCGACCTTGAAGTGTCGTCGCGAAGGGTATCTATGGATCCACTAGGGCCAGAGGATAACCCTTTGGCTGCCCGGAGTCCCCAGTATCCGGCTCCTAAGGAGAGTGACAGCAAGGGTCCGTACAGTGTGCGCTCGGACGCGTTGAAGGATCTTCTAGGGCAAGCTGCCGTCTCGGAAGCGCATCATACGCTAATGGGTACGGTAATTGAAAGGATTTCATCCACTGAAAGCGGTTTGCATGAAGCCTTTATGAGTCTGCTGAAAGGCTTCGAGGTACGTGAAATAATGTATGTTTTTAACAGTACATCATACGTTAGATATGCCCTATGCAGATAGTAGCCCCTAAGACTCTGGTTGTCGTCGAAAACGGCGGCGAACAGAGGATCATAGTCCCAGGTAATAACCAGACCGCCCTTATGTGTAGGTCGCTGAAGCTCCGGTGGCTATCCAGACTGATGGGTTTGCCGAGCTAAAGCGGCAACTTGATGCGGCAGATGCCGACATCATGCTTGTCAACAAGCCGCTTGATGAGGCACAGGGTGAGTGATGTTTCTGGTGATCGTCACATAATAAGAGTAGCATGATGCCAGTATCTTTAATATGTTGTGACTGCAGATGGAGCTGCCACCATGGAGACCCTTCGGGCGGAGTTTGCCCGAGCCAAGGAGCAAGCCAGGAGTAGCAATGCGGCCACTTTAAAGGCGGCCGAAGAGTTAAGGGCCGAACAGGCCGCGCATTGCGAGAGCAAGGAAAAAAATAGCCAAGATGGATGTAGAGTTAAAAGATGCCACTGACTGTTACCAGCTTCTTGAAGAAGAAAACCGGGCGAAGGCGACGGACCTGGAGAAGGCCCGGGTGGCTGCTAAGGAAGCCCGCTCCAAAATTAGAGCGACGAAGGAGGAGCTGAATCAAGCTGCAGATATCGTGTCTGGGAAGCCCTTCTTGTTGTGGACTAAGTTTGGAGATCCGAAGTATGCTCCTCTGGACTGGCTATGGAGTTCTGCAGACGCGTACATGGATTTGGCTGCAAGTGCTGCTGATGCGGCCGAGTACTTCAAGGATCAGAAAGGTCCCGAAGTGGAGAAGCTATTTTGGTCATAGTTCCACGCTCCAGTCCGTCCGCTGCTGTTGAATGAGCGATTGGCCGAGTGGGCCGAGCTCCATAGGTTGTCCGGACTTGCCATGAGGTCCGTTGTGGATCACCTATGGCCGGGAGGGCCAAGGCCGAATAGCTACTTTAGCTTAGTGCAACAGTTCCTTGGTGCTGTGCCACACATCGATGTTGTAAAGAGATCGGCGTGCATAGAGGGTGCGCGGATGGCCTTTGCCCATGTCAAGACATACTGGGCGGAGATGGAGGCCGCCACTGTTGCGACACAGGGTTCGGCCGTAGGCCGAGTGGCTGCCGAGCACTACTTTGAAGAAGTTCTTGAAGGTGCTCGTTCGATAGAGGCTCAGTGCTCTAAGAATGTTATGTTCAAGTGACATGTATTCCCATTGTAAAAACAATGTTTTATGGAATTATCAAGGTTGTATTTATACTTTTGCCCGAAAGTACTATGGTGCCTCCTGTGCGGCCGTTTATGTATATATGTGTATAACCTGAAAGTTTGCAGTCGTTGGCTTCCGCCCCCATGCATATAATGTGGGGGTGTTCGCAAAAGATGCATATCCAAGCTTGATCCAATGTCTTGGTCCGTTAAGGAGGTGATAGCACAGCGAACGAGGCAATCGGACTATATTGCTTTAACACTTTCACTTAGCCATAGGAGTTTGACAGTGGGGCTACTATATAGCCCCTGGCACTTCTGTGCTCTCCCTAATATGGGGCGCGTGCGTACATGACCGGGAAACGACCCTTCGTTAATGCGGAGGAATCCTGAAGATTCCGATGAGTCATCGAGTGGTTGACCAGTCTCTCGCTATATCATGACAGTCAGTTTTCAGCTTTCTCTACTGAGGTGCTCATCCGGATGAACCAGGGTACAATCGCAGTAGTTCTCCTAGTGCTACCTTAGCCGATATAACGGAACGTAAGGTACCAAAACGTGGGAGCTGGGCAAACCCAACATTTTACCAAAGACATGATTCGGAGCTGATGCATATAGGGCCAAACTCGCGACGCCGAACACTCCCTAAGGTGTTCGGTCTTTATAACATATACCGAGCTAAACAATGCCCTTAATAAGAAACCCCATGTGTCCAGGTACGTGCAAAATTCTGGCGTGGCCACATGCCAATAACACCAGCATCCTTCTCGGTTTTGTGGACTATCCGGAGGATGTGGGCAACAAGAGACAGTACAAAAGGTTTACGTAGGGTCTTAATCTAAAAAGAAACCTTTGGGCGGGTCCCTGCTGCACGTCTGCACATGTGTCTCCGTTGTGCCGTGTACTGGACGGGTGTAGCACGATTGTCATCTACAAAAGGAAAGAACTTAAGTGAAAGTTGCCGTGCCAAAAAGAAGAATTGGTTATTATCAATGAACTATCAAAATTCAAGAGAAGCCGAATTGAGCCGGGCTGGCCCTGGTTATACGCGGGAAGCCCCTGGTATCGTTTATGAGGGTTTGAAAACCAATCTCATGCATATATGATGGAACGTAGGACTCGTTTGACCATGTCCATGGTCTTGACGACCTGCCATTTTTCTGGTTGGTGAGGCCGTCTAGTGTGCGGCTGTTAGAGCCGCCGCGTCCTCTTCCGCGCGTAGAAAACGTTTGTATTTCTGCTGACTGTGATGATGCCACGTGGACCGGGCATCTTGAGCTTGAGAAAAGCATAATGCGGTATTGCGTTAAAACGAGCGAAAGCCGCCCTTCCTAGTAGTGCTTGATAATCACTTCGGAATGGAGCGATGTGAAAAGTTAATGTTTCGCTTCGGAAGTTATCGGGAGAACCGAATACCACCTCTAGTAGTAGAGAGCCCATACAGCGGGCCTCTTGGCCTGGTATTACTCCCTTGAAGGTAGTATTACTTTGGCCTATTTGTGTCGGGTCTATCCCCATTTTGCGGACTGTGTCCTGATATATCAGATTTAGATCACTGCCGCCGTCCATGAGGACCCGTGTGAAATGGTACCCATTTATTATTGGATCTAACACCAAGGCCATCAGTCCTTCGCGCTGGATATTTTTAACGTGATCCCTATGATCAAAAGTGATCGGGCAGGCCAACCAGGGGTTGAACCTAGGGGTGACGGGCTCTATGGTGCGTGTGCATCGGAGTGCATGATTGCTTCTCCTCTTTGTCACATGGATCACGTTAACTGTTTTAACCTCTGGTGGGAACTTTTTCTGTCCTCCGGCGTTTCGCTGGCGAGATTCATCCTCGTCTTCGCTTGGTGTTTCTTCCCCTTTGTGTTCGACGTTTAGCTTACCGGCCTGCTTGAAGACCCAGCATTCTCGGTGGGTATGATTTGCAGGTTTGTCTGGGGTGCCGTGAATCTGACAGAGTTTGTCAAGAATTTTGTTTAGGCCATATTGTCCTTCTCTGCTGTCTTTGAAAGGCTTTTTCCGCTGACCTGGTCGGGAGCCCCTGAATCCGGCGTTTACCGCCGTGTTATCTGGGCTACCTTCTTTATTTCGACGCTTGTTTTTGTTGCGTCGTGGTTTTCCATTGCCATCCCTGACTTCGGATGTGCTTGGGTCGCTGGTGCTGCTATGGGCCAACCAGCTGTCCTCACCTGCACAAAAGCGGGTCATGAGGCTTGTTAGGGCTGCCATTGTTCTCGGTTTTTCTTGACCGAGGTGTCTGGTGAGCCATTCATCTTAGACGCTGTGTTTAAAAGCTGCTAAGGCTTCGGCGTCCGGACTGTCGACAATTTGGTTCTTCTTGGTGAGGAACCTGTTCCAAAGCTTTTGGGCGGACTCTCCGGACTGTTGGATTATATGACTTAAATCGTCTGCATCCGGAGGTCAGACATAAGTCCCTTGAAAATTGGCCCGAAAAGCATCCTCGAGCTCCTCCCAACTTCCAATTGAGTGTTCGGGGAGGCTTTTCAGCCAGTGTCGAGCTGGCCCTTTAAGCTTGAGGGGCAAGTATTTAATGGCATGGAGATCATCTCCATGAGCCATATGAATGTGGAGGATGAAGTCCTCTATCCAGACTCCAGGGTATGTGGTTCCGTCGTACGCCTCTATGTTCACCGGTTTGAATCCCTTTGGGAATTCATGATCCAACACCTCATCAGTGAAACATAAGGGGTGTGCGTCACCCCTATATTGGGATGCGCCATGGTGTTCGGACGGTTGTATTATTTGGTGTTGGTTGTGTACTGTAGTGCGCTTCCTAGATCCGTAGATGGATCTGGTGGCGCCGGATTTTTGGTGCAAGTTCTCACGTAAATCGTGTGTTGACTTGTTGCGACCTTGTTAGCCTCTCTATCGCACTCACAAGGTGGTGGATCCGGCCGGTTGGCCGTATCACTTTTCGGCTGTATGGGCTCTAAGGCCTCATCATCGAATTCCGGTAATAGCTTGCGCTTTGGATAGCTATTTTTATGGTAACTTCCACCATACTTTGTTACTTTGTTCCACTTGCTGTTGAGCGTATCTTGTGCGACCTTGAGCCTTTGCTTCTGTTTCTTCAGGCTCCTTGCTGTGGCAATAAGCCTTCTGCGGAGGTTCTCTTGCTCCAAGTGTGTTTCCGGGATGATGCGTGCATCTTCGTCCGGACTGTTTTCTTCCCTAGACGGGGATTGATGAGGCTTATCTTTGGCGTCATTGTGTTCGGACGTCGGATCCGTACTATGTTTGTGGCTTGCATATTGATCGTGTTCTGCCACCGGGGTGGTGCAGTTGTCGTTTCTTCCGGAGTCGCGCGGACTATTATTTCCTCTTGCGCTATTATCTCTGCTTTTTCTATGGTGGGACTTAGAGCGGCACCGCTGACGTCGGCGCTTGGGTTGCTTGGAGGGTGCATCCTCCACTGTCTCTTCGCCATTGCCCTCTCTGGGTGTATCCACCATGTATACGTCATGTGATGAAGTAGCGGTCCAGCTCCCTGTGGGCGGTGGTTCCTGTTTGTCCCTTGCATTGTCGTCCATGTATTCGGAGTTGAAGTCGAGCATGTCGGTTAAGTCGTCGATAGTGGCTACTAAGTGGGTGGTGGGTGGGAAGCGAATTTCTTCGTCGTCCGCATCCCATTCTAGCCGGACATAGTTCGGCCAAGGTTCTCCTGACATGGAGAGAGACCTTAATGAATTTAGCACAACTCCGAAAGGTGAGTACTGAAAGATATCTGCGGAGGTGAACTCCATGATCGGCGCCCGTCGAATTCGACGGGCACGGATGTAGGCGGCTCGAAGTCCGTGGCCGGAGATGAATCCAGTGGTTCGGTGACACGGCTCTCGTAAGGGGTGAAGTCAGTATCTGGCTCTATCACCACTGAGAGTGCGGCCTCTATGGCGGGGTCTATCCCTCTGCTCTCAGACGGCACGATTTGCCCTGGATTAAAGGCCAGAGTAGATGCAGATGCGATCTCCCGAACACTATCCGACGGCAGAGTTACGTCTTTCTCGTCACGACTGTGTGGCGCATCCGGCATGGGCTCGAATCCGGTGAAGATCAAGTCTCCGTGGATGTCGGCCGTGTAGTTCAAGTTTCCAAATCTGACCTGAAGGCCAGGGGCGTAGCTTTCGATCTGCTCCAGATGGCCAAGCGAATTGGCCAGCAGTGCGAAGCCGCCGAATACGAAGATCTGTCCGGGGAGGAAAGCCTCACCCTGGACCGCATCGCTAGCGATGACCGAAGGAGCCATCAAGCCTTATGGTGACGACACAGTGGAACTCTCAATGAAAGCACCAATGTCGGTGTCAAAACCGGCGGATCTCGGGTAGGGGGTCCCGAACTGTCCGTCTAAGGCGGATGGTAACAGGAGGCTGGGGACACGATGTTTACCCAGGTTCGGGCCCTCTTGATGGAGGTAATATGCTACGCCCTGCTTGATTGTTCTTGATGATATGAGTATTACAAGAGTTGATCTACCATGAGATCAAAGAGGCTAAATCCTAGAAGCTAGCCTATGGTATGATTGTATGTTGTCCTATGGACTAAAACCCTCCGGTTTATATAGACACCGGAAGGGGCTAGGGTTACACAAGGTCGGTTACAAAGGAGGAGATATACATATCCGTATTGCCTAGCTTGCCTTCCACGCCAATTAGAGTCCCATCCGGACACGGGACGAAGTCTTCAATCTTGTATCTTCATAGTCCAACAGTCCAGCCAAAGGATATAGTCCGGCTGTCCGGAGACCCCCTAATCCAGGACTCCCTCAAGCGTTCTTGCCAGAAACCCATAGCAGCCACGTAAAACATGCAACAACAATTAGGGGACGTCTAACTTGTTTTTGCAGGGTATGCTATGCGATGTGATATGGCCAAAAGGATGTGATGAATGCTATATGTGATGTATGAGATTGATCATGTTCTTGTATTAGGAATCACGACTTGCATGTTGATGAGTATGACAACCGACAGGAGCCATAGGAGTTGTCTTAATTTTTTGTATGACCAGCATGTCAATGAAAATGCCATGTAATTACTTTACTTTATCGCTAACCGTTAGCCATAGTAGTAGGAGTAATAGTTGGCGAGACAACTTCATGAAGACATGATGATGGAGATCATAATGATGGAGATCATTGTGTCATGCCAGTGACGATGGTGATCATGCCGCGCCTCGAAGATGGAGACCAAAGGCGCAAGATGATATTGGCCATATCATTCACTTTATGATTTGCATGTGATGTTTGTCATGTTTACATCTTATTTGCTTAGAACGATGGTAGCATAAATAAGATGAACCCTCACTAAAATTTCAAGAAAATTCTTCCCCCTAACTGTGCACCGTTGCGAAGGTTCGTTGTTTCGAAGCACCACGTGATGATCGGGTGTGATAGATTCTAACATTCGCATACAACGGGTGTAAGCCAGATTTACACATGCAAAACACTTAGGTTGACTTGACGAGCCTAGCATGTACAGACATGGCCTCGGAACATGAGAGACCGAAAGGTCGAACATGAGTCATATAGTAGATGCGATCAACATGAAGATGTTCACTGTTGATGACTAGTCCGTCTCGCGTGATGATCGGACATGGCCTAGTTGATACGGATCATGTATCACTTAGATGACTAGAGGGATGTCTATCTGAGTGGGAGTTCATTAAATAATTTGATTAGATGAACTTAGTCTAAAATGTGTTTACAATATGTCTTGTAGATCAAATGGCCCACACTAATGTTGCCCTCAACTTCAACGCGTTCCTAGAGAAAACCAAGCTGAAAGACGATGGTAGCAACTATACGGATTGGGTCCGTAACTTGAGGTTCATCTTCATAGCTGCCAAGAAAGTATATGTCCTTGAAGCACCGCTAGGTGACGCACCCATTTTCCCAGCAACTCAAGACGTTATGAACGCCTGGTAGTCGCGTAGTGATGATTACTCCCTGGTTCAGTGCGGCATGCTTTATAGCTTAGAACCGGGGCTCCAAAAGCGTTTTGAGCAGCACGGAGCATATGAGATGTTCCAAGAGCTGAAAATGGTTTTCCAAGCTCATGCCCGGGTCGAGAGATATGAAGTCTCCGACAAGTTCTATAGTTGTAAGATGGAGGAAAACAGTTCTATCAATGAGCATATACTCAAAATGTCTGGGTTGCACAACCGCTTGTCTCAGCTTGGAGTTAATCTTCTAGATGACTCGGTGATACGTCTCCAATGTATCTATAATTTTTGATTGCTCCATGCTATTATATTATCTGTTTTGGATCTTAATGGGCTTTATTTTACACTTTTATACCATTTTTGGGACTAACCTATTAACCGGAGGCCCAGCCCAAATTGTTGTTTTTTTGCCTATTTCAGTGTTTCGCAGAAAAGGAATATCAAACGAATTCCAAACGGAATGAAACCTTCGGGAACGTGATTTTCTCAACAAACGTGATCCAGGAGACTTGGAGTGGGCATCAAGAAACAATCGAGGAAGCCACGAGGCAGGGGGGCGCACCTATCCCCCTGGGCGCGCCCTCCACCCTCATGGACCCCTCGTTGCTCCACCGACCTACTTCTTCCTCCTATATAAGTCCACGTATCCCGCAAATATCCAGGAGCACCACTGTTGGTGTCAAAACCGGCGGATCTCGGGTAGGGGGTCCCGAACTGTGCGTCTAGGGCGGATGGTAACAGGAGGCAGGGGACATGATGTTTTACCTAGGTTCGGGCCCTCTTGATGGAGGTAAAACCCTACGTACTACTTGATTAATATTGATGATATGGGTAGTACAAGAGTAGATCTACCACGAGATCAGAGAGGCTAAACCCTAGAAGCTAGCCTATGGTATGATTGTATGTTGTCCTACGGACTAAAACCCTTCGGTTTATATAGACACCGGAGGGGGCTAGGGTTACACAAGGTCGGTTACAAAGGAGGAGATATACATATCCGTATTGCCTAGCTTGCCTTCCACGCCAAGTAGAGTCCCATCCGGACACGAGACAAAGTCTTCAATCTTGTATCTTCATAGTCCAACAGTCCGGCCAAAGGATATAGTCCAGCTGTCCGGAGACCCCCTAATCCAGGACTCCCTCAGTAGCCCCTGAACCAGGCTTTCAATGACGATGAGTCCGGCGCGCAGTATTGTCTTCGGCATTGCAAGGCGGGTTCCTCCTCCGAATACACCACAGAAGAATTTGAATACAAGGATAGCGTCCGACCCTACAAAATAAGTTCCACATACCACTGTAGAGAGAATAATATTTCCACAAATCGAATTTGCTGACTTGTTTTGGCAACATGACATTACGCCATGGCCTGGTGATTATTCAAACCGTTTCCTTTAACTAGCCCCGCACATAACGCGAGGCAGTTTTTGACACGTCTTGTCAAAGCAGAGATCGTGTCCCCCTTATTACGGGATTCTCATCAATACGGGCGTGGGTAACCCCAACCGCGCCATCGATTATGACGCTTGCGGGATAAGCGAGTTTTACCAGGCTAGTGGGGACACATAGTTTCGTCCGCCCATATAAAGGGATAAGGATTCACCTCTTCATCCATGCCTTCTTCCTCCTTTGCTCATCCATTTTCGCGCACTCGAGTTCCAGTGCCCAAGTCCGCACTTCCCACCTCAACCTTCTCCAACCATGTCCGGAGCGGGAGGCAGGTGGATGGTCTCCTCCGTCACGGAGGGACACATCAAGAAGCTGAGGAGAGCCGGATACCTGCCCGACGACATCGCGCACCGGCTCCCAGATGAGGGGCAGCTCATTCCCACCCCCAGGCCCCATGAGAGGGTAGTGTTCCTTACCCATTTCCTCCGCGGACTGGGATTCCCTCTCCACCCATTAGTCCCGGGGCTCATGTTCTACTACGGCCTGGATTTCCACGATTTGGCCCCGAACTTCATCCTCAACATCTCGGCGTTTATCATCATGTGCGAGGCCTTCCTCTGCATCAAGCCCCACTTTGGCTTATGGCTGAAGACCTTCAATGTCAAGTCGAAGGTAGTGAGCGGCCGCCAGGCAGAGTGCGGAGGCGCCATGGTGGGCAAGATGCCTAATGTCACATGGCTCGAGGGCTCCTTCGTGGAGACCATAACGGGGTGGCAATCGGGGTGGTTCTACATCATCGAGCCGCGTGACCCTAAATGGGCAGCGGCCCCCGAGTTCCGATCTGGCATCCCCACGCGGCTCACCTCCTGGCAAGAGAAGGGCCTGTCCTGGGGTAGTTCGGGAGAGCTGACCGGACTCCAAACATGTATTCAAAACATGGTGAACAAGAAGCTCAAACTCGTCAACGTAGTCCAGGTCATGCTCATCCGTTGGATCCTCCCGTGCCAACAACGGGCTTTCAACTTGTGGGAGTTCGACCCGGCCCAGCACCGAACTCTGAACAGGCTCTTCGACACAACTCACGAGGATGCCTGGAAGGTGCTATTCAAGGGTGCCGAGGTTCCCCCTCCCACTACCGAGGATCGCGGATTCTGCGCGAAGCGCCAAGCCAGCGCGGTAAGCTGTTTTACCTCTCACAGGATAGTTGTTTTTCATAGTTTAACTCTGCGCGGGATCTAAGCTCCCGTACCTTTGACAGGACTGGAAGGAGACGTCCGGATAGATCGACTGTCCGACTCCTTTGCCTGAAGGCCCAGCAGACGCTCTCCTGACGAAGATGCTGACTCCGGCTCCTTACAAGGTGCCGAAGAAGACCAAGAAGGCCAAGGGAACCCGAAAGAGTTCCCGACACCAAGCGTCATCGGACTCATCGTTCGATAACTCTGTGACACACTCCTCCCCCAAAGACGAGGAGGAAGGAGAAGATGCTCCCCCTTCAGTTGGCGGAGACAAGAAAATGAAGGCTGCCCCAACTGGGGAGGCCAAAGGGTCCAAGAAGGGAAGGACTCTCCTTCCGGACAGTTCCACCATCGCCGCCGAAGGCGGAGACGAGTGGCTGCTCAGGGCCAAGCCCCTGGCGAAGTCATAAGTATTCGGATACCAGAGTAACTCATAGCATTCCTTTGTCGCACTGCTTCCCCTAACGCCGAATATGATTATGCAGGCCGCCACGAGCCCGTATCGATGTATCGTCGGACGGCTCCCTGGGCTCATCGGATATGGATAGCGATCCACTTCCAACCGCCACCTCCCCTTGCCCTGCGGACGACGCCGAGGTATTGTCTCAAGAGGCACCGGGTCGAGGGGAGACAGTCCCGGAGGCGCCTCAAGGCGACCTTCCGGACTCCGGGAGCAGAGGGAGCAAGGCTCCCGAGTTCTCCGAGTTCGGCCCTCAGCCGAACACCGCGCCGGAACCCCCAGCGGTTCCGGACTCGGGCAGGCGGCCTCCCTATAAAAGGGGCAAGACGCCAGTGCTGGTGACCTCTGTCCATCCAGAGGCACCGGACAATCTGCTGGGAGCGCTTCGCAGCGCTTCCATCGACGAGGAGCACCGCACCATTATGAGTGCGGTGGTCCAGAAGGTTCAGTCCGCCAAGAGCGGATTGACTGAAGCCTGTGCCAGTCTTCTAACAGGCTTTGAGGTAAGTGTTTGAAATATAGGAAAAATATTACCGCATAGACAGTAGCCCCTGATGCTCTGTTCGGTGTTCAAAAAGAAAAGCCGAATAGAGGATCAAATAATACTGCAGGAGTCTAACATAATTATGTCTATATGCGTATGCAGGCTTCGCTGCTGGCCTCAGCCGCACTGACTGCGGAGGTCGCCACACTGAAGCAGGACCTCAAGGGGTCCAAGAAAGAGCTCGGCCTTGCCAAGAGGCAGCTCGAGGAGAACAAGGGTAAGTAATACCCTGTCTATAGATATGTATATATAAAAGAAGACGCGATTGCAAAATGACAGGATCATCTTATATTTTCCAGGGGCCACGACCAAGGTGGCGACCCTGAAGCAAGCGCTATCCAAGGCCGAAGACAAAGCGGCCAAGGAGCGCACCGAGCGGGAAAGGCAAGAGGCACGGGTGGGCGAGGTGCAGCAAGAGCTCCAAGCTCTCGTGTTGAAGCATGAGGCGTTGGGGCGTGACTCGAAGACGCGAGAGTCCGAGCTTGCCGCCACCTGTGAAAGTGCAAAGAGTGCCAAGGCTGAAGCCCAAAAATCCCTCCAGGAGATTGACGTGATGAAGAAAATAGCGGCGGGTAAGGCATTCTATATGCAAATCAAGCATGTGAAAGTAAATTACCTATTACTTACCCGAATCTGGAGCTCTCCAGGAGCATTCGCAGATTTGCCCCGCAGCGTGTTGGATGCCGCACAGTTTTACCAGGCCGAGGAGGGAAGCTCAACGGAGAAGCTGTTCTGGTCTCAGTATACTGGGACCGAACACCCGATGCCTCTGAGCGACCAGCTAAAGCAGCTGGTCGAGCTACACAAGGCGTCCGAACAGGCCATGAAGGGCTTTATAGTCTAGCTGTGGCCTGGCGACGCCCTTCCGAATAGCTACTTCATCCTGGTGAGGCGGCTTGTGGATGCCTGCCCACGGCTGGAAGTCGTCAAGTGGTCCATCTGCATTGAAGGTGCACGCCGGGCTTTCGCCCGTGTGAAGGTGCAATGGGACAAGCTAGACGCCGTGAAGCTGATCAAGGAAGGACCGCCACAGGGCAAGGAGCATCGCACCCCTGAAATTTATTATGAGGGTGTCCTGAAGGGTGCCCATCTTGTAGCGGACGAATGTCCAAAGGATGTAATATTTGAGTAAACTTGCTCGTGTGATCCTGTATGATGAAAACTTGTTTCATATGCGCTATGCAACGCTTGTTTGAATTTAAAATATTACCTTGTGTTTGGCTGTTTATCCAATCTGAGAGATGGCTAGTCCTCGGCTTCTGCCCCCATGCCGCGAGTGCTGGGGTGTTCGGGATAATCCTGAGCACTCTTGTTCCCATTTTTGGGTCCTCCGAGGGAGGTGCTCAGCACAGCGAACAAGGCAACCAGACTAATAATGCTTTATCACTCTCACTTAGCCATAGAATTCTATAATTTTAAATTTCGGCGAAGCCCCTAGTATTCGGAAGGCCGAATTCGGGGTGCGATACACGCCTTTAAGCCCGAGAGGACCGGCTCCTCGCTCTAAGCGGCATAAGTCTTTAGGGACTCAAAACCTCGCCGAACAGCGACCAGTCTCTCGCCTTATCATGACAGTCAGTTTTAGCTTTCTCTACTGAGGTGCTTAGCCCAGTAGAACCAGGGCACAATCGCAGTAGTTCTCCTAGTGCTACCTTAGCCGATAGAGCGGAACGTAAGGTACCAAAACATAGGAGCCGGGCAAACCCAACATTTGACCAAAGACATGATTCCGAGCTGATGCATATAATGCTATAAGTTCGGGGTGCCGCACTTGTGAAAGTGTTCGGACTTCTCACACCATATTGTGGGGTACTTAAGCCCCTGGTGTATTGGTCGTACCAAAGTGTACAGTTGCAAGGCGTCGTTAATGAACACACATATATATAACAGGAATGCAATAATAGTCGTAATGTTATGCATTGTTTATTCAAAAAGGTGCGTTAAAGTAGAATGATACAGATAGTGCGATAAGCAAAAAGTAGGACTATGTCCCTTCCAAGGGCAAGCTGAGGAATATAGTATTAAAGCAAATATTTCACTCGTCATCGTAATCCACCTGGGAGTTCCGTGGTGTGACGTAGCTTTCTGCCTCCTTGGTTGCTGCATCATGTGTTCGGCAATCATGCTGCCGGACAGGGTTTCGAGAGATTAAAGTCCTGAAAGAGAAAAATAACAAAGCGGGAAGCCCCTAGTGCGGTTTAAGCCATTTATTGGGGCGTGCCGTAGTTGTGCCCCCCTCCCCTCCTGTGCCCATGGTATTTTTAATGCGTAATTATGTACGTGTGCCCATGGTATTTTTAATGCGTAATTATGTACGCGTGTGTCAGGACCCCGATTCCAGATCACATCGATCTAGCATGTAACACCTCATATCGCTTTGCGGCCTCACGCATGGTATTCCCACGGGTGTCGCCTTACTATGGCCCGGGACCGTTTGCGTCTTTTGGCCCACGTATATGATAGTGTCGCTAGCATCCATATGATAGAGAACCCGGGCCGACATGACTAGTCATGAACCCAAAGTGGCACTAACTTACGGGGACAGGCATACATGAATCAACATCGAGCATGTCGGTCAGCAGCGTGCGAATCTGGGCTGTAGCACTGGGCTAATAGGACTCCGGTGAACCGGGCTGTAGCAGGCTAGGCAGGACTCCGGATGTCACCGCGTGACATTTCCCCGAAGGGACAGACACAAGAACGAAGTGAATAACATGCCGACCAGTCAAGTGTTCCGGAGCAGTAGTGCTGGGCTAGAAGGACTCCGGTGAACCGGGCTGTAGCGGACTACTATGGCTCATGGAAGCACAAGACTACATTTCCCCATAAGAGAGGCTACCAAGGATAAACAACTAGGTAGTCGGATCCCACACATACCAAGCATTTCAATCATACACACAATATGCTCAATATGTGTAATACAACATGGCATCACAACAAGACTCTATGACTCAGAGGATTTATTCATTAGGCTCCGAGGAGCGAGATATTACAAGCATGGGTCTCATGACCCAACATACAGATCATACAAGCAACAAGCACATGCAGAAGCTTAACATGTCTGAGTACAAACATCTACAAATGAAAAAGGCTGAGAAGCCTGACTATCTACAAGACCCTCCCAAGGGTACATGATCGTAGCTGAGGTAACAAGCTAAACGTCGAAGTCCACGTGAAACTACTAGCGAGACTGAAGTCTCTCTGCGAAACATAAATTAAGCAAACGCGAGTACAAATGTACCCAGCAAGACTTACATCAGAACTATCTACATATGCATCGGTATCAACAAAGGGGTGGTGGAGTTTAACTGCAGCAAGCCAGCTTTGACTCGGTGGCTATCCTGAACTACGACTGCAAGTAACTCTTTTGAGGTGGCGCACACGAGTCCACATATTCACCATACCAATACACCACTATGGATCCGCTCCCGTCTCCCTACGAGAACACCATCCATAGCACTCACGCTTATCTTGCGCATTTTAGAGTATCCACTTTCACTTGTCTATGAACTATGCAAGGGGTCCAAGTTTCCATATCCGAGGAATCCGGCTATTCGAATAGATAATGATAACCCTGCAGGGGTGTACTTCTTCACACACGCTTTCGCCACTTATCGCCCCATACACGTCATGTACCTTGGCAACCTTCAAGCGGAAGCCGGGCGAGGGAGTCGGCCACGACCTGACTAACCAACAAGTCTCTAGTCCAGGTTTATCGCCTATTCGGGTTCCATCCGCAAGGAGATCCGGCCGGGGTGTCGCTCACGGCCCCAAACAATGTGAGCAGGGTTCCCAAGCCAACCATCCGGGTGCCACTTGGTACACCGTGCCACTGTGCCTAGTCTGTCCCAAGCCCACCTGTACCGGGTGCCACTTGGTAGACTACTAACACTACCTACAAACACCAGAAACTAGTTGTAACTCATGGACAGAGATCGAGTTGATTAATAAGCCGAGAGGGGCCGAGTTACCGGAACCCAATGTGTGGTAGTAACTGTTCATGGATCACAAACACAAAACTCAATTCCTGAGGACGGATGCAATGAGACAACCCACCATGTACTCATACATGGCCTCTCACCGCTACCTTTACCAAATCGTGTTCACACACTTAGCTCACACACACAGTAGGACATGTTTATCACCATTCCAATTCATTCCCGATGAATCAGACCTGACTCAACTCTAAGCAATAGCAGGCATGACAAACAAGCATGAATGAGTAGGCACACCAGGGCTCAAACAACTCCTACTCATGCTAGTGGGTTTCATCTATTTACTATGGCAATGACAGGTCAGGCAGAGGAAAGGGGTTCGGCTACCGTAGCTTGTAACAGTTGAATCGCTGTTGTCCTAATGTAGTAAAAGAGAGCAGGAGCGAGAGAGTGGGATTATATCAGAATGATCAAGGGGGGTTTTGCTTGCCTGACACTTCTGAAGATAGTATAGTTCTTCATCAGTGTCATCAAACTCATCGTCAGGATACGCCTACCGAGAGGGGACAAGCACCGGCAATAGAGAAGAACACAGTCAATGCAAATGCGACAATATGATGCATGATCATGGCAAGTATATGTGATGTTGTTGGTGCTAATGCAAACAGCAACAAGTTCAACGGAGCTCATTTGAATCAAGGATTCAAATGCAACTCCAAACTTAAGCATTTTAAATGCCCTTTATGTGTTTTCATCTATACAGCAGGTTTAGGTTGGTTTGTCATGCATGAAACTAGTACAGATGGATAGATTGAATTTCTGATAATTTTTCATATATAAATTATTTCATTTGGAGTTACGGTTGAATTTCTATGTTTTTTGAAGTTTAGGACATTTTCTGGAATTTCTGAATTATTATAAATCCAGAAAATGACTTATTGCGTCAGCACTGCGTCACTGTGACGTCAGCTGGTCAACAGACTGGGTCCAGGTCAAACCTAACGTGTGGGGTTCACACGTCAGTGTCATAGGGTTAAACAGGGGTGTGTTTAGCCTAATTACTAAATTAGTGGGTGCTGGGGCCCATCTGTCAGCATATGTGGGTGATCTAGCTGGCGGTGGTTAGCGCTAATGACGCGCCACGTCAGCACTCGCCAGAGCACGGCCGGCGACGACCATAACACGTGGCGGAGGCTCACTGGAGTGGCTTGGGACGGTGCTATAGAGGGTGGTTTGTGACGGGGTTTGGCTCTACGGGGAGCTGGAGGAGTGGCGCATCCACTGGTGGCAGCGACTAGATCTGGGGTGGCTTGTAGCGGTGGCGGCAGTGAGTTGGGCGGCGGCCGGAGTTCGGCCGGCAATGGTTTGGGCGATGCCGAGCAAGGAGGAGCCGTGGTTAGTCGTGTTCGACTCACGGAAGTGCGGTGAGTGCAACGGTGAGCTCGAACGCGAGGTTGCACGGCCATAGCTACGATGGCGACATGGCCGGCGGCGGGGAGCTTCGGGCTCGATCGAAAGACGGGGCTAGGGAATGGGAACGGAGGGGGAGAGAGAGGGGGAAACAACAGGAGCTCATAGGGAGGTTGAAGAGCAGTTCAGCGGCCTCGGGGACGCGTCGGAGACGACGAATCGGTCGGTGAAGTCCGGCAAGGAGATGCGGCGGTGACGAGCTCGAAGATGACGGCGTGGTGATCCTTGGCTTGCGTGGCTCGGCGAAGAGGAAGAGGAAGTCGTGTCGGACCTTCCAGACACGGGGGAGGGGCGAGGAGGTGGTTGTGGCTGCAGTGAGCGGTGTCGGCGGCGACGACCTCCGCTCGGTGGTGCTCGGGAAGAGAGAGCAGAGGAGGGGAGAGAGGGCGACGAGTGAGGGAGAAGAGAGGGAGAGGGAGCCAGGGTGTCGTGGCGTCGTCTGGGCGCGTCGGGGCAGCGGTGGGAAGCAGGAGGTGGCGGGGCGCGTGCTCGCGCGCGGTGGCCATGCTCCTCTCATCCTCCTAGCAGGAGGTTGAGGGTGACTGGCACGGCGCTGTGGGCTGGGCCGCACAGTAGCAGGCCGGCCAGGCTGGACAGGTAAGCGCCTGGTAGGTCTTCTGCTCTTTTTTTAATTTTTCTTCTATTTTGTTTTATTTAATTGCCACTGAATTCAAATTCAAATGAATTTGAAAACAGTGCCAAAACTCCCCTGGATAATTTTATGTCACTTAAGGTCTACTCCTCATATACATAAAATATCTCAGGGCATTTGAAAATATATTCATTATATATTATGAATATAACTCCAAATTCAAATAGAATATTGATTTAAATCAGAGCCCAAATAATTCCTTAGAAATGTTCCAAAATTTTGGTTTGATTTATAACTCTTGCCAAAATTGTCAGAGCTATTTCTAGGGCATTTTGGATTTACTGATTGCAATTTTAGGGTTTCTTTCCCTTTTATTAAAATGATTTTCGAGGCTTTCAATTTCCTCATTTCAACTTTCGGAATATAGACATGATGCACACATGAAGATAGCCTAGAGCATTACCAGAAGCTAGGGATGTGACAGCTCACCCCTACTAAACAAGAATCTCGTCCCGAGATTCAAGCGTAGGGTAAGATGATGGGGGAACGCAACTATCGCAATCTTCACGATCCAGGTTGCACTTCAAATGAACGTTGATTCAATCACCATCTTTGTCTCAATGTCTTGCCCCGAGAACTCCAAATAACATGACAATGAGAGGAGAAGGAAAACTCGAGAGGGATTGATCTTATCGAAGGTCGAACAACTCAGGATCAACTCACGGAGTGAGACATTGAAACATCTCTCGAGCTGAGACACAAAACATACATCAGGAGGGATGGAGTGGAACAGAGAACGAGGATTCAAGTTGATAAGCACAATTCCATGCTGAATAAGATGGTGCATGGCTTCAAAGTAGCAAGGAGTTAATTGCCATGACTCCATAACGGGGCACCTTAGGGAAGGTGGCTCGTAGAATTATTCCCTTAAGTGGCAAAAAGAATTAGTTTTGACACATTGATCATTGAAAATCTTCATAGCAGCCCAAGGCAATTTGCAATCGATTACTTGAAGGGGTTCGGAAGAATGGCATATTCTGACTAGAATGGATGATGTGGACTACCTGGTTGAAGACAACGCAATGGATGATTTTGCTTGCGCGCGCTCTCAAGAACTTGAGCATTTCCGTATTCATCAAGGTTCTACCAACATCCGCGCCGAGGATCCTGGCAACACATCCTACTACCATGATGAATAGTGATGGTCAATGCAGATACAAAGGAGGACAACACTTTCTCAGATTTCACCTTAGCGATGCCAAGGAAACGAAATCTGGATGTTCGACCGAGAGACATTTAGCACTCCGCTTCTAATGTTCTCCTTGATGTGGCAGCGTAACCCATTTATAGATATGGTTTGGTATCTAGAACATCAAGTAAAAGGTCGGACTTCAGGAGCACAAGAATCCATAAGGAATAACTACTGGAGTAAATCCTACGAAATCCTTATGGGGAGGTGGCCAACTTCCTCAATCAAGATACTATAATGATAGGTCTTCCGGCTGGGTGTGTTGGCCACGACATCCACCTTACCGGTTTAGAAAGACCAACATTATAATTCCTGGGAAAAGGTCCAACCATCATATTTGCCTGAGATTCAGATCTGGTTGGTGTCAGGATATTCCAGACTCATCAAGTCCAGAGAGAAAACCGAAAGTTTGCAACACAAGTCGACGAGATGACATTGCAGGATTCTCGTGAAATGGACTACGGTGGTAAGCTCCAAAACATGAGCTGGTTCTGCTACAAACATGTGAACACGCTGTCCCAGACAAGCATGAACATGTAGTAGTCTTACAATGAAACACTACCGAGTTCAGGTGGGGAACCATCATTGCGGATAACGAAGTCCTTGATTAAGCCCGGGTTAGCTCTTAAAAAGGAACTTCTTCTCCTTGAACAAATCAATCAGTGGCTTGGTGTGCTAGGAACACATATGGAGTGGAGGTAATTAATCTACCAAACCATAGAATACTTCGCACGTATGCATGACTGATTTGGGATGATTCCAAGGGAAACAAAACAATCCTTTCTCAAATTCATGGCGGCAACTTACACCTAATGCACGTGAACTTAGAGAAAGTCACTTCTTTCATCCGAACATATGCTTCATGAACGGATCACGAAAGTATTGCTCACAAATTTCCAACACTAGCTGGATGTTCAACATAATCATGGAGAAGATAACGATGTTGTCGATGGGCTCAACAACAATTCATCCAGATTGCCATATAGATGGAATTCTGTAATTAGGTGAACACGGTGATATCATTGGTCAGACCAAAGGATGTAATGGTTTATGCCCAAGGGATCAAACACGAGTAAGACATCATTACGAACATCGTTGGTTCTGATTTGATTTGAGGATAGCCCACACTCAAATCAAAGTTTCGACAAGATAATAGATCCAACAACTGATCACGAGGACCAATTGATGAAGATATCATCCTTCTTCGACACACACACACAAAGATATCCCTTAACATAAATTAGGTCAGACAAGCTCTTATCTTCCAACTCTCCAAGTTATTGTTTAGCTTAACCAACTAGCTCAGGGGTATCCACCATAGGTTCTTGGAGAAAAGGCGTGGCTACAAGGAACCAACTTGATCACGAACTCAACATAGCGGTCAGGTGACAACCTGGTAACACTTCCGAGAAGATATTCGGAAAATCACGAACCACCGGTATGTTACTAAGCTCGAGAACAATCTTGCTTTTCAGGGCAAGAAGATATGGTCAAATAAGCAAGGGATTCAATCCTCGCTCAAGATCGAAGGGTACACCAGGAAAATGGTCTAGGTAGCACAATCTTAGAATGGTAGTTCAATAACCAACACGCTAAGAATGAGAATATTGTCCATTTACTACCAAGCAACGAGTTGCTCGGAGTATTGATTTCACACATCATGATTCACTTGTCGGCATTCCGGTTACAACAACACGGGACCGAGAAATGAATAATGATGGAGAGAAGTATCACTGCGTCAAGAGTTCATAGGAGGCGGTGCAATTCTCATGACATTTCTGACATAAAGATGGTAACACTCCAAGGTAGAACAGAGCAAAAGCTGGATTGGCATTTTGATCTGCAAAATACAACTACTTTGACCCAATCCTGGATATGGATGAGGTACTGGAGTTTGTTTCTCCTAGTCATTCTGAAATAGAACGGCTCGACGGACCAGAAGAATAATAGGCACCGATGAACGAATGCTCACATACTCTTAACTATCAATTGATAGATGAAAGGTCGGAATATAACTGAAGGGGGACAACTCAAAGGAACATATAACTTTCTGAGTTGTGGATGCATAGATTAGTATGTCAAATGAGTTCAACATATTTCTTCCGGATAACCCATGCAGAAAGGTAGAGCTGGCAGAATCACAATTATGAATGGAGAACTCCTCAGGAGTACTCTAATGGTGATCTTTTGGTTCAAAGAACTTCTGCCTTAATGGTTCATGGTATTTGGAAGAAGGAAATACCATGGACCTCGAGGACTATCACAAAGGTTACTAATATCCTAAAGGAACTAGCAACAATATCAACACGAAGTGAATAGAGTGATTCTTGGGTCAAGGACACAGGAGTAGAATACCTACTACTAAATGGCATCACAGGATGCTTTCAAGAATGATGGCCAGAATCATCACACGGGGAACACAAAACATAGCTAGATTACTAGGTAATCTTCTGAGACACCTAGGATCGTAATAATAACTCCAACATATATGTTGAGGTAATAAATTACCTCAACGCATCGGATAGGATGGTTAGACTGGCCCAAAAGACATCGAACACAGGAGAAAGGGATTTGCAAATGCATCAGATTGTTTAGAAACCTGGGATGACTCGGACAACATAACGGCTGTAAATGCTCAAAAAGATTTGAGATATCCTGCAAAATGGTGGCATAACCACTCAATATCACAATATTAAGGTTCTGAGGCCAGCTATGAACATATGGAAGTAGTAGGAGCTGAACTGAGGCTTAAACCCAACAATCCTAGGCAACTACGGTTTAGTAACATGTCATCCTGAGAGATAGAAGAGAAGCCTAGTTCTTAACCCCGTAGAAAAGAAGAGGTTGACTCAGATCAGAAGGGCATAAGGTAAAGGAGTAAAAAGAGCCTTACGTTCCCTTCCACAATCAATTCCCTTATATAACTAAAGCATTTCTAGACTCAACTTCGACCAGTATGGCTTGGTAATCCTACAGGCAGTCAGGCTCTGATACCAAAGCTGTCAGGACCCCGATTCCAGATCACATCGATCTAGCATGTAACACCTCATATCGCTTTGCGGCCTCACGCACGGTATTCCCACGGGTGTCGCCTTACTATGGCCCGGGACCGTTTGCGTCTTTTGGCTCACGTATATGATAGTGTCGCTAGCATCCATATGACAGAGAACCCAGGCCGACATGACTAGTCGTGAACCCAAAGTGGCACTAACTTACAGGGACAGGCATACATGAATCAACATCGAGCATGTCGGTCAGCAGCGTGCGAATCCGGGCTGTAGCACTAGGCTAACAGGACTCCGGTGAACCGGGCTGTAGCAGGCTAGGCAGGACTCCGGATGTCACCGCGTGACATTTCCCCGAAGGGACAGACACAGGAATGAAGTGAATCACATGCCGGCTAGTCAAGTGTTCCGGAGTAGTAGTGCTGGGCTAGCAGGACTCCGGTGAACCGGGCTATAGCGGACTACTATGGCTCATGGAAGCACAAGACTACATTTCCCCATAAGAGAGGCTACCAAGGATAAACAACTAGGTTGTCGGATCCCACACATACCAAGCATTTCAATCATACACACAATATGCTCAATATGTGTAATACAACATGGCATCACAACAAGACTCTATGACTCAGAGGATTTATTCATTAGGCTCCGAGGAGCGAGATATTACAAGCATGGGTCTCATGACCCAACATACAGAGCATACAAGCAACAAGCACATGCGGAAGCTTAACATGTCTGAGTACAGACATCTAGAAATGAAAAAGGCTGAGAAGCCTGACTATCTACAAGACCCTCCCAAGGGTACAGGATCGTAGCTGAGGTAACAAGCTAAATGTTGAAGTCCACGTGGAACTACTAGCGAGACTGAAGTCTCTCTGCAAAACATAAATTAAGCAAATGTGAGTACAAATGTACCCAACAAGACTTACATCAGAACTATCTACATATGCATCGGTATCAACAAAGGGGTGGTGGAGTTTAACTACAGCAAGCCAGCTTTGACTCGGTGGCTATCCTGAACTACGACTGCAAGTAACTCTTTTGAGGTGGCGCACACGAGTCCACATATTCACCATACCTGTCGGCGTTCTGGGAACAGGGGTCCCCAGACTTGCCTGCCTGCGGCCTGCGGCATGGCTCAAAGGGGGGCCCAGCGCGGCCCATCTTCACCAACACAAACCCAAGACCCTCGCGAGGGGCCAAGCCTCGCGGGGCGGATGACGCGGAGCTTCCTCAGGCGCGGCCCCGTCAGGCTGGCTCATGAGGAGGCGGAGAGATCAAGGCGGGGTACCTCACGAGGTGCCCGTGACGCAAGCCATGACGACCGGGGGCGCCAGGCGGGTGCCAGCCCGCGCAGTGTCCTCCCTTCCTCTTTGGTGCAAAGGGGGCAAGCGCAGCCGCAGAGTACCGACGCGTCAGGCAAAGGTTGCCATTTCGGTGCAATGAGACCAAGACCAGGAGGACTATGAGACGGAGGTCATCGTGGAGCCCAAGACGGCTTCATCACCAGAGCTTTGCGCAGGCGAAGACTACTTTTGTTAGGATAGCTGATACTAGCTGTCCCCCTTCAAATTAGCCCGCCATTGTTGGCTCCCTTCCCGCTCGATATTTGGGAAGAGGACCAGGGCCTCTATAAATAGGACCAGCCACCCACAGGGCCGGGAGAGGGGAGATTGGAAGAAAGAAGGCCGGGGGGTTGTTCTTCCTTGTATTGTTCATCAGAAAGAGAGAGAGAGAGAAAGAAAGGTGTCTGAGCTCCTCCCAGCACTTCATCGCCCCAGCCAAGAACAGACCCTCGCGAGGCAGTTCTTCCTTGTATTGTTCATCATCATCAGCCCAAGAGGCAATCCACCACACCACACACTGGAGTAGGGTATTACACCACAACGGTGGCCCGAACCAGTATAAACCCTGCGTCTCTTGTGTTGTTCTTTCCTTAGTTTAGATCCTAGCAAGGCGGAGGAGTGCAGGAAGGTAGGAGGCAAAATCTCCGCGCGCACCCCAGTGTTCAAACCTCAAGGGTCTGCTGGAACCCGGAATCCGACATTTGGCGCGCCAGGTAGGGGTGCGCCGAGATTCGTCTTCCACCACCCCGTTCTCCTCCGACCATCACGCCCATGTCTGACGCTCGTCGGTCCCGCGCTGAGCGCCGGGCCGCGCTCGCTTCCCGCGTCGCCCAGACGGCCCCTGTCGGCGGGCGTCCTCGCCGTTCCCCATGACCTGCCGTCAACGCCGCCACCGGCCCAGCGGGGGATGAGCAGCAAGCATCGTCCCAGCATCCGTCCGTGCGGCAAGACGGCCACACCGCAACTCCCTCGCTCACCCCAGCTGGTTCTTCGTCCTGCGTGCTCCGCGCGCCCGTGGAAGCTCGGGCTGCACTCATCGCGGCGAATGAGCTCCTGCGCTACCGTCCCGTCGACAATGTCTACGAAGAATGGCTCGACCGCGTCACCGAGCTCGTCCGTGCCGCAGGGGGCTCGCCTGCGCCGTCCATTCCGCTGCACCGCACCCCGCCCCGCGCGGGCAATGAAGCTCCGGCGGCGCCCCGGCCGCCTCCTCCTCAGGAAGGCGCCATGGCTCCAAGGCGCGTGGCCCCTGGGCGGAACCCGCTCCGTCAGGCGCTAGCGCAGCAAGAACAGAGCTGTCAAGAAGTCCCTCGCCCGCAGGAAGCTGCCCGGGCGCTCCCTGCTCCAGCACGTCGCGACCATGCTCCTGCTCCCGCGCGTCAAGACCCCGCGCTGCTCCTAGCTGCAGCGTGTGGGGACATGCAAGACCAAGTTCCCCGTCATCCAAGGCCTCCCGTGGACACAGCAGGCTGCCGCGCCTTCACCGCCGAGCTACGCAACGTTGCGTGGCCCGGCAAGTTCAAGCCAGACTTGCCTCATCGCTACGACGGCACGGCTGACCCTGCGGAGTTCCTCCAGCTCTACGAGCTGGGCATCGAAGCTGCCAACGGAGATGAGAAGGTCATGGCGAACTGGTTCCCCATGGCACTCAGGGACGGGGCCCGCACCTGGCTCCTGAACCTGGCTCCAGGCACAATCTCCTCCTGGGACGAGATGCGCACCCGCTTCATCGCCAACTTCCAAGGCACTCGCGACCGGCCACCCGCCGTGAGCGACATGCGCCGCATCAAGCAACAACCCGGGGAGACCCTGCAGAAGTACATCCAACGCTTCAACAACGCGCGCCTCAAGATTCCCAAGGTGACTAAGGAGGCCATCATTTCGGCCTTCTCCAACGGCGTGCGTGACGTCAAGATGAAGGAGGAGCTGGCGATGCATGAAGACCTGTGCACTTCCTTGGAACTGTTCAACCTGGCAACCAAGTGCGCCAGGGCCGAGGAAGGGCGCCTCTCCCTCCTCGAGCTGCCTGCCACAGACCCAGAAGAGAAGAAGCCCAAGGCCAATGATGTGAAGCGCAAGGGAGCTACCGTGCTCGCGGCAGAACCAGACACCAAGCGAGGCAGAGATCAGCCCGAACCTTCCAAGGGCAGCCGGTACTGTGTGTACCACGACCTCCACACCCACAACACCAAGGAATGTCAAGAGCTCCGAGCTGTGCGAGAAGGAAGGATCGGCCGTCGCCCTGACCGCAGTGACCGGGGCTACGGCCGAGGAGGAGGAAGGAACGCAGGACGCTAGGAAGACCGTGGCCCGCGCCAAGGGTGGCGCGATCAACCTCGCGAGGATCGCTGGCAAGACCCGCCTCGTGAGGGAGGCTGGAGGGATCAGCCTCGCGAGGGAGACTGGAGGGATCAGCCTCGCGAGGATCGCCCGCAAGGCAACGCAGGCCTCCCACCGCTGCTGTCGCAGCCAAGGAGAAACGAGGACCGCCACCAGGACGAGGGGGCTGGGGGCTTCCAGGAGCCGCGCGCGATCGCCTGCATCCTGGGCGGGGTACAAGCCCTAGCCTCTCAGCGCATCTTCAAGCAGTTCGCCCGTGAAGTGAACGCAGTCCTCCCCAGGCTCGAAGCCACGCGCCCTCTCAGGTGGTCGGCGTGCGCCATCACGTTCAGCTCAGCAGATCAGCTCAAGTGTGCGGCTACAGCCGGAGTTCTCCTGATGCTTTGCTCCCCGATCATCAGCAACGTGGTGGTCACCAAGACCCTCATCGATGGCGGGGCAGGGCTCAACGTCCTGTCCGTGGAAACATTCAACAACCTCCAAGTGCCCTACAGCCAGCTTCAGCTAACCAAGCCTTTCTCCGGTATCACCGACGGCTCCACGGTCCCGATTGGGCAGATCCGCCTCCCTGTCACCTTCAGGGCACGCGACAACTACCGCACCGAGCTTATCGACTTCGACGTCGCTCACATTCGTCTGCCGTACAATGCCATCCTTGGGTACCCAGCACTGGCCAAGTTCATGGTCGTAACTCACCACGGCTACAATGTCCTCAAGATGCCAGGAAGCGGCGGAGTCATCACGGTGCCATGTGAAGAGAAGGACGCGGTGTGTTCCCTGGAACGAGCCTTTCAGGCCGCATCACTGGAAGACCCGGATCGTGGAAGCAGGAGGCCTCCCGAGACCGCCCCTAAGAAGAAGAAGACATCGTTCGGCCCGACCACTTAGGAGGCAGGCCCCTCTGGGCCCGCGCCTTCCCAGGGGGAACCTCCTTCCATCGCATAGGAAAGTGTGCCCGGCGCCCTCCTCAGGTAGGGCTCGGGGGCTCTCCCCTGGAGGGCCACCGACCTAGCTAGGGTCACGAGGGAGGCGCTTGGGCACCACATGGAGGCGTCTTTCGAAGCACGTTTCCCTTAAGAAGGAGCAAGGCAAGGAGACCCAGACCCTCAGGAGTTCGTCAGCAAGGCCATTCAGGAGCTACAGGAGTCAGGAGTCATGAAATGTGGCCGCCGCCTACCAGCAGTGGCTCCCCATCCAGGCGAGGATGGTGGGCTGCGCGTCTGCATCGACATACCAGGGCTCAACCGAGTCGCCTCTGGCCCTCGCGAGTGGGGCGCTGCGGAGGCCCACCCCACAGCTACGTTCGCATGCCTTACGGCTTGCCGAACGCGGCTGACACGTACCGACGCCTCACGAGGGGCATCACAGAGGCACGAGAGGCAGGGCGTTCTGCAGCCCTGGCAGGGATGGAGATGGCCCGTGAGGAGCCGCCAGCGCCTCCGGAGCCTCCCGAGGCCCCTGGGCCTGGGGGCTCATGAGGATCGGCTCCCGCAGCCCACCGAGCCTGCTACACCAACGCTCCTTCGTCCTCAACATCATCAGGTGACATCTTTCGAGTTTTATTTCCAGCTGGGAGCGCCCCCTAGGGCTGCATTATTCCCAGGCTGCGTGGGTCCGTCCCTGCGGCGTGTATCCCTTTTTATTCCATGTTGTTAGCTTACCCTATTGGGGGCGCCCCTCGGGCTGCATGATCCCCAAGCCGCTCGGGCCAGGCCCAGCGGCATGTATCCCATTTGCGTTTATTTACGATCATGCATTAGACCCACCGTGCTTGATTATTTGATGCCGGTCCACGACACCTCTTCTTCTCCATGCCTACCACTTGCACGTTAAAGGGGGGGTACCTGAGCATCGCGACTCAGGGCTCTTACTGGCTCTCCAGCCCTCACCCTCTGGCCTTGTCCATGGCATCGCGACCTGGCATACCAGCGACGGCTGAGACCAGCTCGAGGGCCGGGACCCGAGGACGTAGAGTGCCGACATCTAACCAAATTTGCAGGGACACAAAACAAGATAAGGCCCAGTGCCAGGCGCAACCCGACTAGAGGTAGGGCCCCGTGAGTCCCGCGCTGGCTCACGGGTGCCCAGATACACCTCGCCAAGCCCTACTGTGCCAGCCACGTGTCAGGGCGGGGCTGTACACGCCCCGGGGGCTCCTCCCGGAGGGGGGCCCCCTCCCACGTACCAGTGGAAGCACCATGCTCAGCGCTGGCTGACGACACTGCCGAGGAGCGGCTATGCTCGTACACATACGGTAGCGCTATGCTCCGCGCTGGTGATAAACAACTGAGGGTGGCCCCCGGGCCGCACCAACCTCAGGGAGCCCAGAGCTCAGTGTCTAGCCTCATTGTAACGCCTGCCCTCGGGAGTGCCGCGCGAGGGGGCTGGGCACGGGGGCTGCGCCTGGGTCACACCCAGACGCACGCCGCTCAGCCAGGTCCCCCCGGGCCTGGTTCGTCACGCGTCTCTCCCCGAGCGGAGCCAAGGTACGAAGGCCGTTTGAGCGTCAAGGGGGACTCCTGAGCATCGCGAGTCAGGAGCCTAACTGGTCACGTAGCCCCTCACTCCATGGCCCCGTCCTGGTTTCCGGTCGGGACCAACGCTGGGTGAGGTACGTGCGCGGCCGGGCTCTGCAGACGTAGAACGGTAGATCCACCCTCATCACGCCTCCCTACTTGCTGTTCGTGCGTCAAGGGGGACTCCTGAGCATCGCGACTCAGGAGCCTAACTGGTCACATAGCCCCTCACTCCGTGGCCCCGTCCTGGTTTCCGGTCGGGACCAACGCTGGGTGAGGTACGCGCGCGGCCGGGCTCTGCAGACGTAGAACGGTAGATCCACCCGCATCAAACCTCCCTACTTGCTGTTCGTGCGCCAAGGGGGACTCCTGAGCATCGCGACTCAGGAGCCTAACTTGTCACGTGGCCCCTCACTCCTTGGCCCCGTCCTGGTTTCCGGTCGGGACCAACGCTGGGTGAGGCATGCGCGGGGCCGGGCTCTGCCGGCGTAGAACATAAGCAAGTAGGAAGGAAAGGCACAAATTTCAAGGAATTCAAAAGCAAATATTACAGTCCACACTGTTATCTCAATGCCAAACGCAAGTTTAAACGCCTCCCCGAGGCATGATACATGTGCAGGAATTAAAGGCAGGACATGAGCCGCGACGGAGTCACTTCTCGGCGATGGAGCAGCGCGGATTGGGTACGCCTCACGAAGCGGTGGGGTCAGCAGCGCCTTGCTTCGGCTTGGTGCTGAAGGCCCGGAACTTCCCCAACAGGGCCTCTGCGCGACCCTTCACGGCCTCAGCACCGGCAGCGGCACGCTCGCCGCTCACTGGCTCCAGCAGGCTGTCGAGGTCGACACCGGGATCGCGAAGGTAGATGTGGGTGAGGACCCGCGTCATTGCTGCAGAAGACAGGACACGCGCCTCGGCCTTGGCTGCGGGGCCAAGGCCAAGGGCGACATCTTCAAGAGCGTGAACCACGAAGGGAAGCAGCTTGATGGGGCCGTCCTCGGCGCCAGCCAGTGGGCTCTCCAGGCCGCTGTCGTAAAGCGTCCTCAGTGAGGAGCGAACCCTCACCTCCATCTCCGCGAAGGCCACGCGGTCCTCGGCAAGAACCAGGTCCTCGTCGTCCAGCTTGGCCTTCCTCGCCCCGAACTCCTGCTCCAGCGCGCCTAGGTGGTCGCGGCGTTTCTTGAGCTTGACCTCCCTCTCCTTGAGAGCCGCCTCGCGAGCCTTCACGCCTTCATCCTGCTCTTGGCGAAGGCGGACCTCGTTCGCGAGCTGGTCCCACAGACCTTGCAGTTCGCCCTCCAGCGCCTTGCAACGACCACGGACGTCGAACACCTCCCCCAGGGCTGCATCACGAGCAGCCTTCGCCTCAAGGACGGCCTGCTTCTCCTCGTCGCATGTCGTCGAGGCTTGGACCAGCGCCACCCGAATCGAAGCATCGGAGCGAACCCATCCTGAAGCCAGCTCCAAGTGCCCGGCCACCAAGCGGGGGTCGGCGCCAAGAAGATCCTGACGCAGTCGGTCCAGCTCAGCAACAGTACGATCCAGAACGACAGAAGGAGTCGAAGAGACAAAAGCCGGTGGAGTAGGAGGAGAAGACGGCAGCGCGACCACAGCATCCTGAGGCGGAGTCTGCCGCGCCCCGACAGCTGAAGTGGCGGCGGTAGGCAAGACTACCTCGGGAGCCACTTGGGCCGTGGGGGCTGAGCTCGCCCCAGCCGGCTCAGCCAGGCCTCGCGAGGACGACCGGGCACGAGAAGCCTGTGCATCGCGGTCACCCTCCTTCGCGGGCAGAAGCGCTGCCATGGATGGAACCTCGGGAGCCCCCTTTGGCTTCTTTGCGGCGGGCGCCAGCCTAACCAAGGGATGCGGACCTCAAGCCTCAGAAGTAGAGCAAGAGATAAAGACAAGAATTGAATGCTTACGGGTCGTCGCCAGTGAGCTCAAGCGGCCTCCGGCCAAATTTGAAGCCTGAAAGCCGGCTGGAAGGGTCAACCTCGGGAAGCTTGGAGGCGGAAGGCGCATCTGCGGTCCGCCCCAGGGCCGAGGCGGCCCGCGGGAGATCAGCCCGGTCCTGTCCTTCTTCGGGATCGGGGGCGAGCTCCCGCCGTCCTGCTCGTCGTTGTCCTCGTCGTCGTCTTCGTCGTCATCCTTGTCGTCATCGCTCGGAGAGATGCGGAGAACGCGGGACCTGTGCTGGGGGAGGGGAGCCCCCGACTCTCCGTCAGTCGCCTCGGAGTCAGGCCCCTTTCCCCGCTCCCCTCCTTCCTCCTCTTCGCTAGAGTCGTCGGAGGGCACGTCCACCGGTTCCTCGGGAGTTTCCACGGGCACGGGCCCATCCCCATTGAAGACAGGCATGGACTCCACTACCTTCTCCCAGTCGTCGCGGAGGAACAAGGGTGTAGGAGCGCCCGCCAACCTCGCCACATCGCCCCCGACAGAGATTGGAGGACCGCAGCCAGATCTCCGTCGGCTAAGGACGTGGGGCTCGGACGGGGCCTCCACATCGGAAGTGAGTACTGCCGAAGCGGAGCCAGCTGGTGCTCCAGGAATTCCCTCAGCAGTGACGCGCCGGTCAGCTTCGCCGCCACCGTATTGGCCGGCCTCAGATCCGCGTCCATCTTCTCCAACATCAGCTTCGCGCGGGGGTCCGTGAGCTCCGCTCGACCCCAATCACTGGAGCTCGTGGGCTGCTCCGTGGGCAAGATCAGCCGAGGGTGGATGCGCCCAGCATCCACCAAGACCCACTTGCTCCTGAAGCCCTCAATCCTTTTCCCGGGGTTCGAAATGGCAATGGCGCCACCATACGCGACGAAGCTCGCGCACGCGAAAGCAGTACCACGAGAGGTCCGGAGGTAGAAGTAGTGGCGCAGCAAGGCCACTAAGGGCTGCACCCCTATGTGAGACTCGCAGTAATAGGCGAAGATTTCCAGGAGGAGGACGGAGTTGGGGTGGAGATGCAGGGCTTGTAGCTTATAGTGGTGGAGGACAGAGAAGAAGAACTCGGAGAAGGGAGGCACCAGGCCAGCAGCAATGGCACTTACGAAGAGCGGATAGAAGGTGCTCCCTTGACCCTCAGGGGTGGCGGAGCCGGCTTTAAACACCTTCGCCCCGTTGATGCCCCGCGCCGTCGCCATCCGGCGCAACCGGGCAAGGCTCGCCTCCGACACGTTCGGCGGGTCCAGGGCAGACGAGTACCAAGCTACGGCCGGGGGCTGACGAGGCGCCATGGCTTCCTAGGTCACACGGTCGGAGTGGATCTGGAAATTTTGGAGGAAGGAGAGGCGCAGGAAAGGGGATCTGAGCAGCAACCGGGGAAAGCAAGAAGCGAAGCCTAGGTGGACGCCGCTCCTTTATCAACTCGCGCGGTTGCTAGGGCGCCCACATCCAACCAACCGCCACGCGGCGCCCAGGGCCGCAGGCTGTTAGGACCCGCGGCGCTTCGCTCCTGCCCTTCCGCCTCCCTGCATGGTCAAGTCCGGACGCGCCTTGGGCCCGGGGGCTACTGTCGGCATTCTAGGAACGGGGGTCCCCAGACTTGCCTGCCTGCGGCATGCGGCGTGGCTCAAAGGGGGGCCCAGCGCGGCCCATCTTCACCAGCACAAACCCAAGAGCCTCGCGAGGGGCCAAGCCTCACGGGGCGGACGACGTGGAGCTTCCTCAGGCACGGCCTCGTCAGGCTGGCTCACGAGGAGGCAGAGAGATCAAGGTGGGGTACCTCACGAGGTGCCCGTGACGCAAGCCATGATGACCGGGGGCGCCAGGCGGGTGCCAGCCCGCGCAGTGTCCTCCCATCCTCTTTGGTGCAAAGGGGGCAAGCGCAGCCACGGAGTACTGAGGCGTCAGGCAAAGGTTGCCATTTCGGTGCAACGAGACCAAGACCAAGAGGACTACGAGATGGAGGTCACCGTGGAGCCCAAGACGGCGTCATCACCAGAGCTTTGCGCAGGCGAAGACTACTTTTATCAGGATAGCTGATACTAGCTGTCCCCCTTCAAATTAGCCCGCCATTGTTGGCTCCCTTCCCGCTCGATATTTGGGAAGAGGACCAGGGCCTCTATAAATAGGACCAGCCACCCACAGGGCCGGGAGAGGGGAGATTGGAAGAAAGAAGGCCGGGGGGTTGAAAGGATAGAGAAGATCAGAAAGAGAGAGAGAGAGAGAGAGAGAGAGAAAGGTGACTGAGCTCCTCCCAGCACTTCATCGCCCCAGCCAAGAACAGACCCTCGCGAGGCTGTTCTTCCTTGTATTGTTCATCATCATCAGCCCAAGAGGCAATCCACCACACCACACACTGGAGTAGGGTATTACACCACAACGGTGGCCTGAACCAGTATAAACCCTGCGTCTCTTGTGTTGTTCTTTCCTTAGTTTAGATCCTAGCAAGGCAGAGGAGTGCAGGAAGGTAGGAGGCGAAATCTCCGCGCGCACCCCAGTGTTCGAACCTCAAGGGTCTGCCGGAACCCGGAATCCGACAATACCAATACACCACTATGGATCCGCTCCCGTCTCCCTACGAGAACGCCATCCATAGCACTCACGCTTATCTTGCGCATTTTAGAGTATCCACTTTCACTTGTCTATGAACTATGATAGGGGTCCAAGTTTCCATATCTGAGGAATCCGGCTATTCGAATAGATAATGATAACCCTGCAGGGCTGTACTTCTTCACACACGCTCTCGTCACTTATCGCCCTGTACACGTCATGTACCTCGGCAACCTTCAAGCGGAAGTCGGGCGAGGGAGTCGGCCATGACCTGACTGACCAACAAGTCTCTAGTCCAGGTTTATCGCCTATTCGGGATCCATCCGCATGGAGATCCGGCCGGGGTGTCGCTCACGGCCCCAAACGATGTGAGCAGGGTTCCCAAGCCCACCATCCGGGTGCCACTATGCCTAGTCTGTCCCAAGCCCACCTGTACCGGGTGCGACTTGGTGGACTACTAACACTACCTACGAACACCAAAAGCTAGTTGCAACTCCTGTACAGATATCGAGTTGATTAATAAGCCAAGAGGGGCCGAGTTACCGGAACCCAATGTGTGGTAGTAACTGTTCATGGATCACAAACACAGAACTCAGTTCCTGAGGACGGCTGCAATGAGACAACCCACCATGTACTCCTACATGGCCTCTCACCGCTACCTTTACCAAATCGTGTTCACACACTTAGCTCACACACACACAGTAGGACATGTTTATCACCATTCCAATTAATTCCTGATGAATCAAACCTGACTCAACTCTAAGCAATAGCAGGCATGACAAACAAGCATGAATGAGTAGGCACACCAGGGCTCAAACAACTCCTACTCATGCTAGTGGGTTTCATCTATTTACTATGGCAATGACAGGTCAGGCACAGGAAAGGAGTTCAGCTACCGTAGCTTGTAACAGTTGAATCGCTGTTGTCCTAATGCAGTAAAAGAGAGCAGGAGTGAGAGAGTGGGATTATATCGGAATGATCAAGGGGGGTTTTGCTTGCCTGGCACTTCTGAAGATAGTATAGTTCTTCATCGGTGTCATCGAACTCATCGTCGGGATACGCCTACCGAGAGGGGACAAGCATCGGCAATAGAGAAGAACACAATCAATGCAAATGCGACAATATGATGCATGATCATGGCATGTATATGTGATGTTGTTGGTGCTAATGCAAACAACAACAAGTTCAACGGAGCTCATTTGAATCAAGGATTCAAATGCAACTCCAAACTTAAGCATTTTAAATGCCCTTTATGTGTTTTCATATATACAGCAGGTTTAGGTTGGTTTGTCATGCATGAAACTAGTACAGATGGATAGATTGAATTTTTTGATAACTTTTCATATATAAATTATTTCATTTGGAGTTACGGTTGAATTTCTATGATTTTTTGAAGTTTAGGACATTTTCTGGAATTTCTGAATTATTTTAAATCCAGAAAATGACTTATTGCGTCAGCACTGCGTCACTGTGACGTCAACTGGTCAACAGACCGGGTCCAGGTCAAACCTGCCATGTGGGGTTCACACGTCAGTGTCATAGGGTTAAACAGGGGTGTGTTTAGCCTAATTACAAAATTAGTGGGCGCTGGGGCCCATCTGTCAGCGTATGTGGGTGATCTAGCTGGCGGTGGTTAGCGCTAATGACACGCCACGTCGGCACTCGCCGAAGCATGGCCGGCGACGACCATAACATGCGGCGGAGGCTCACCGGAGTGGCTCGGGACGGCGCTACAGAGGGTGGTTTGCGACGGGGTTTGGATCTATGGGGAGCTGGAGGAGTGGCGCATCCACTAGGTGCAGCGACTAGAGGTAGGGTGGCCTGTAGCAGCGGTGAGAGCGAGTTGGGCGGCGGCCGGAGTTCGGCCGACAATGGTTTGGGCGATGCCGAGCAAGGGAGGAGCCGTGGTTAGTCGTGTTCGACTCACGGAAGTGCGGTGAGTGCAACGGTGAGCTCGAACGCGAGGCTGCGCGGCCGTAGCTACGGTGGCGACATGGCCGGCGGCGGGGAGCTTCGGGCTCGATCAGAAGACGGGGCTAGGGAACAGGAACGGAGGGGGAGAGCGAGGGGGAAACAACAGGAGCTCACAGGGAGGTCGAAGAGCAGTTCAGCGGCCTCGGGGACGCGTCGGAGACGGCGAATCGGTCGGTGAAGTCCGGCAAGCAGATGCGGCGGCGAAGAGCTCGAAGACGACGGCGTGGCGATCCTTGGCTTGCGTGGCTCGGCGAAGAGGAAGAGGAAGTCACGCAGGACCTTCCAGACGCGGGGGAGGGGCGAGGAGGTGGTTGTGGCCGCGGTGAGCGGTGTCGGCGGCGACGACCTCCGCTCGGTGGTGCTCGAGAAGAGAGAGGAGAGAAGGGGAGAGAGGGCGATGAGTGAGGGAGAAGAGAGAGAGGGGGGGAGCCAGGGTGTCGTGGCGTCGTCTGGGCGCGTCGGGGCAGTGGTGGGAAGCAGGAGGTGGCGGGGCGCGTGCTCGTGCGCGGTGGCCACGCTCCTCTCATCCTCCTGGCAGGAGGTTGAGGGTGACTAGCACGACGCTGTGGGCTGGGCCGCACAGTAGCAGGCCGGCCAGGTTGGATAGGTAAGCGCCTGGTATGTCTTCTGCTCTTTTTTTAATTTTTCTTCTATTTTGTTTTATTTAATTGCCACTGAATTCAAATTCAAACAAATTTGAAAACAGTGCCAAAACTCCCCTGGATAATTTTATGTCACTTAAGGTCTACTCCTCATATACATAAAATATCTCAGGGCATTTGAAAATATATTCATTATATATTATGAATATAACTCCAAATTCAAATAGAATATTGATTTAAAATCAGAGCCCAAATAATTCCTTAGAAATGTTCCAAAATTTTGGTTTGATTTATAACTCTTGGCAAAATTGTCAGAGCTATTTCTAAGGCATTTTGGATTTACTGATTGCAATTTTAGGGTTTCTTGCCCTTTTACTAAAATGATTTCCGAGGCTTTCAATTTCCTCATTTCAACTTCCGGAATATAGACATGATGCACACATGAAGCTAGCCTAGAGCATTACCAGAAGCTAGGGATGTGACAGCGTGGCACGAATTTCGCCGTTTGCCTTGGGCCGGGGTGGGGGCCGCATTGCTACGCGAGCTCAGATCGTGCCAGTCGGTGTAGTTGCCGATTACTCCGAGCGCGCTTGAAGGTGTCCAGGTCTTGAAATGCCGAACTGGTGGATTGCCTTGAGAGGCTGCTTTGCACTTCTGCTGTGAGGGCCGCAGTGTGCTCCTCCGTGCGGAGAGAGCGCTCTGTGTTTCCATTAACTGTGATGACCCTACGAGGTCCTGGCATCTTGAGCTTGAGGTATGCATAATGCGGTACCGCATTGAATCTCGCAAATGTGGTTCTCCCGAGCAGTGCATGATAGCCACTGCGGAACGGGACTATATCGAAGATTAATTCTTCGCTTCGGAAGTTATCCGGGGATCCGAAGACCACTTCCAGTGTAATTGAGCCTGTGCAATGGGCCTCTACACCTGGAATGACGCCTTTAAAGGTCGTTTTTGTGGGTTTGATCCTTGAGGGGTCTATACCCATTTTGCGCACTGTTTCCTGATAAAGCAGGTTCAGGCTGCTGCCGCCATCCATAAGGACTCGAGTGAGGTGAAACCCGTCAATGATTGGGTCTAGGACCAGTGCGGCGAATCCGCCATGACGGATACTAGTGGGGTGGTCCCTGTGATCGAAGGTGATCGGACAGGAGGACCATGGGTTCAACTTTGGGGCGACTGGCTCCAACGCATATAAGTCCCTAAGCGCACGCTTCCGCTCCCTCTTGGGGATGTGGGTTGTGTATATCATGTTCACCGTCCGCACTTGTGGGGGGAACCTCTTCTATCCTCCGGTGTTCGGCTGCCGGGGCTCCTCTTCGTCATCGCTATGTGACCCTTATCTTTGTCTTCGGCAATTAACTTGTCGGCCTGCTTGAACACCCAACAATCCTTGTTGGTCTGGTTGGCTGGCTTGTCGGGGTACCGTGTATTTGACACGAGCGGTCGAGTATACGGTCCAAACTGGACGGGCCCGGAGTGCTTCTTTTGAATGCCTTTTTCCATTGACTGGGTTTAGAGCCTTTGAATCCGACATTAGCCGTCGTATCCTTGGTATTGTCGCTGTTAATGCGGCGCTTATGTTTGTTGCGACGTGACCTGCTATTGCCGTCCTTGGTATCCGAAGTACCATGGTTCTTTGATATGTTATTGCTGCGAGCCAGCCAGCTGTCTTCTCCCACACAAAAGCGGGTCATGAGCTGCTGAATTATGTGGCTCAAGTCATCGGCATCTGGTGGTGGCACATAAGTGCCCTGAAAGTTGTCGAGGAATGCGGCCTCCAGATCTTCCCAACAGCTAATGGACTCTGCTGGCAAGCTGTTAAGCCAATGTCGCGCTGGTCCTTGAGCTTTAGTGGTAGGTATTTGATGGCGTGTAAGTCATCACCGCGGACCATGTGGATGTGGAGGAGGAAATCCTCGATCCATACCGCAGGATCTGTTGTGCCGTCGTATGATTCAATATTTACGGGTTTGAAACCCTCTGGGATTTGATGATCCATGACTTCGTCTGTGAAGCATAAGGGGTGTGCGGCGCCTTTGTATTGGGCCATTTGCGCAACGCAGCTCGAATGGGTTTTGCCCGCTGTGTTTGGCCCGGCCAGATTTACTTTTACTGTATCCGGCGTGACGTTTATCGTCTTGCATAGTGGCGCGCCCTCATGATCCGTAGATTGATGTTGCATGTTTTGCTTTGTCCTCCAATACGTCTCGCAGGTCTGGCGTATTTCCCCATGCTTTTTTATTTGAATGGCGTCGGGGTGCGGGCTGAGTTTTTGGCTGGAATGCCTCTCTATCGCGGCCATGAGGTGGCCAATCAGCCGCGTCATACGTTTCTTCCTCCAGTCGGGGTAGCAACCTGCATTTTGGGTTACTCTTGGAGGGGCGCTCGAGTTTATATTCCTCGGCCGCGAGGACTCCAATCAATCTGTCAGCTAGCAGATCTTGGTCAGCTTGAAGCTGCTGCTGCTTTTTCTTAAGGCTATTTGCCGTGGCTATAAGCCGGCGCTTGAAGCGCTCTTGGTCGACGGGATCCTCTGGCACGACGAATTCGTCATCATCGAGGCTTGCCTCGTCTTCGGAGGGGGGCATGTACTTATTATCCTCCACCTCTCCATCTGCCGCTCTCTATGGAGGGCTGGCTCCTCCATCCTCCTGCTCGAAATCTTGCTGGAGGGGATTGTTGCCATCTTCGGCACTATCCGGAGTGTTATTGTCTCCTGTGCCGGTATCAACACTTTTGCTTTGGCGGGACTTAGAGCGGTGCCGCTGACGTCGGCGCTTGGGTTGCTTCTTGGAGGGGTCATCCTCCGCTGTCTCGTCGCCATTACCCTCTTTGGGTGTATCCACCATGTATATATCGTATGATGAGGTGGCTGTCCAATGCCCTGTGGGCAGTGGTTCCTCTTCATCTCCCGCATCGTCTTCCATACCGTCGATGTCTTTGGAGTTGAAGTCAAGCATGTCGGTTAAGTCGTCGATAGTGGCTACTAAGTGGGTGGTGGGCGGGAAGCGAATTTCTTCGTCATCCGCATCCCAATCCTGCCGGACATAGTTCGGCCAGGATCCTCCTGACAAGGAGAGAGACCTTAATGAGTTTAGTATGTCGCCAAAAGGCGAGTGCTGAAAAATATCCGCGGAGGTAGACTCCATGATTGGCGCCCAATTGGATTCGCTAGGAACGGCCGCAGGCGGCTCGGAGTCCGTGGCCGGAGAAGGTGTCGGCGTTCTGGGAACGGGGGTCCCCAGACTTGCCTGCCTGCGGCCTGCGGTGTGGCTCAAAGGGGGCCCAGCACGGCCCATCTTCATCAACACAGACCCAAGACCCTCGCGAGGGGCCAAGCCTCGCGGGGCGGACGACACGGAGCTTCCTCAGGCACGGCCTCATCAGGCTGGCTCGCGAGGAGGCGGAGAGATCAAGGCGGGGTACCTCACGAGGTGCCCGTGACGCAAGCCATGACGACCAAAGGCGCCAGGCGGGCGCCAGCCGCGCAGTGTCCTCCTTTCCTCTTTGGTGCAAAGGGAGCAAGTGCAGGCGAGAGCATCAAGCAAAGGCACCCATTTCGGTGCAACGAGACCAAGACCAGTCCAACGACAGGGAGGAAGTCATTGTGGAGCCCAAGCCAGCGTCACCACCAGAGCCTTTGGCAGGCGAGGACCAACTTTAGTCAGGATAAGTGTACCAGATGTTCCCCTTCAAAATGGCCAATTGTTGGCTCCCTTCCCGCTCAATATTTGGGAAGAGCCCCAGTGCCTTTGCCTATAAATAGGACTAGCCACCCCCAGGGTAGAGGGGATCGAGAATCAGCCAACCTAGAAACAAGCTGGGATCGGATCGAGTAGCATCACACACACACAGAGAGAGAGAAGGGTGATTGAACTCCTCCCAGCAGTTCATCCCCACAGCCAAGAACAGACCCTCGTGAGGCTGTTCTTCCTTGTATTGGTCATCATCAGCCCAAGAGGCAATCCACCACACCACACACTGGAGTAGGGTATTACACCACAACGGTGGCCTGAACCAGTATAAACCCTGTGTCTCTTGTGCTGTTCTTTCCATAGCTTAGATCTTAGCGTGGCGGTGGGGTGCAGGTAGGTAGAAGGCGAAATCTCCGCGCGCACCCCAGTGCTCGAACCTCAAGGGTCTGCCGGAACCCGAAATCCGACATTGGGCGCGCCAGGTAGGGGTGCACTGGAATTCGTCTTCCACCACCGCGTTCTCCTCCGACCATTGCGTCCATGTCTGACGCTCGTCGGGCCCGCGCCTAGCGCCAGGCCGCTCTCGCTTCCCACGTCACCCAGACGGCTCCTGTCGGCGGGCGTCCTCGCCGTTCCCCATCACCTGCCATCAACGCCGCCACCGTCCCGGCGGGGGACGAGCAGCAAGCGTCGTCTCGGCATCCGTTCATGCGGCAAGACGGCCGCACCACTACTCCCTCGCTCACCCCAGCTGGTTTTTCGTCCCGCGCGCTCCGCGCACCCATGGAGGCTCGAGCTGCGCTCATCGCGGCAAATGAGCTCCTGCGCTACCGTCCCATCGACGACATCTACGAAGAATGGCTCGACCGCGTCGCCGAGCTCGTCCGTGCCGCAGGGGGCTCCCTGCGCCGTTCGTTCTGCTGCACCGCACCCCGCCCCGCGCGGGTGATGAAGCTCCGGGGGCGCCCCAGCCGCCTCCTCCTCAAGAAGGCGCCATGGCTCCAAGGCGCGTGGCCCCTGGGCGGAACCCGCTCTGTCAGGTGCCAGCGCGGCAAGAGCAGAGCTGCCAAGAAGTCCCTCGCCCGCAAGAAGCTGCCCGGGCGCTCCCTGCTCTAGCACGTCGCGACCATGTTCCTGCTCCCGCATGTCAAGACCCCACGCTGCTCCCAGCTGCAGCGCGTGGGGACATGCAAGACCAAGCTCTCCGTCACCCAAGGCCTCCCGTGGCCACAGCAGGCTCCCGTGCCTTCACCACCGAGCTACGCAGCGTCGCATGGCCCGGCAAGTTCAAGCCAGACCTGCCTCCTCGTTACGACGGCACGATCGACCCTGCGGAGTTCCTCCAGCTCTATGAGCTGGGCATCGAAGCTGCCAACAGAGACGAGAAGGTCATGGCGAACTGGCTTCCCATGGCGCTCAAGGACAGGGCCCGCACCTGGCTCCTGAACCTGGCTCTAGGCACGATCTCCTCCTGGGACGAGATGCGCACCCGCTTCATCGCCAACTTCCAAGGTACTCGCGACCGGCCACCCGCCGTGAGCGACATGCGCCGCATCAAGCAACAACCCGGAGAGACCCTGCAGAAGTACATCCAGCGCTTCAACAACGCACGCCTCAAGATTCCCAAGGTGACCGAAGAGGCCATCATCTCAGCCTTCTCCGACGGCTTGCGCGATGTCAAGATGAAGGAGGAGCTGGCAATGCATGAAGACCTGTGCACTTCCTTGGAGTTGTTCAACTTGGCAACCAAGTGCGCTAGGGCTGAGGAAGGGCGTCTCTCCCTCCTCAAGCTGCCTGCCGCAGACCCAGAAGAGAAGAAGCCCAAGGCCAAGGATGTGAAGCGCAAGGGGGCTGCCGTGCTTGCGGCAGAACCAGACACCAAGCGGGGCAGAGATCAGCCCGAACCTTGCAAGGGCAGTCGGTACTGTGTGTACCACGACCTCCACACCCACAACACCAACGAATCTCAAGAGCTCCGAGCCGTGCAAGAAGGAAGGATCAGCTGTCGCCCCGACCGCGGTGACCGGGGCTACGGTCGAGGAGGAGGAGGAAGGAACGCAGGACGCTGGGAAGACCGCTGCCCGCGCCAAGGGTGGCGCGGTCAACCTCGCGAGGATCGCTGGCAAGACCCGCCTCGCGAGGGAGACTAGAGGGATCAACCTCACGAGGATCGCCCGCAAGGCAACACAGTTCTCCCTCCGCTGCCGCCGCAGCCAAGGAGAAATGAGGACCGCCATCAAGACGACGGGCTGGGGGCTTCTAGAAGCCGCGCGCGGACGTTTGCATCCTGGGCGGGGCTCAAGCCCCAGCCTCTCAACGCATCTTCTAGTAGTTCGCCCGTGAAGTGAATGCAGTCCTCCCCAAGCTCGAAGCCACGCGCCCTCTCAGGTGGTCGGCGTGCGCCATCACGTTCAGCTCAGCAGATTAGCTCAAGTGTGCGGCTACAGCCGGAGTCCTCCCAATGCTTTGTTCCCCAATCATCAGCAACGTGGTGGTCACCAGGACCCTCATTGATGACGGGGCAGGGCTCAACGTCCTGTCCATGGAAACATTCGACAATCTCCAAGTGCCCTACAACCAGCTTCAGCCAACCAAGCCTTTCTTCGGAGTCACCGACGGCTCCACGGTCCCGATTGGGTAGGTCCGCCTCCCTGTCACCTTCGGGGCACGCGACAACTACTGCACCGAGCTCATCGACTTCGACATCGCTCACATTCGCCTGCCGTACAACGCCATCCTTGGGTACCCAGCGCTAGCCAAGTTCATGGCCGTAACTCACCATGGCTACAACGTCCTCAAGATGCCAGGAAGTGGCGGAGTCATCACGGTGCCCTGTGAAGAGAAGGACGCGGTGTGTTCCCTGGAACAAGCCATCCAGGCCGCCACTGGAAGACCCGGATCGCGGAAGCAGGAGGCTTCCCGAGACCGCCCCCAATAAGAAGAAGACATCGTCCGGCCCGTCCCCTCAGGAGGCAGGCCCCTCAGGGCCCGCGCCTGCCTAGGGGGAACCTCCTTCCATCGCATAGGAAAGCGCGCCCGGTGCCCTCCTCAGGCCGGGCTCGGGGGCTCTCCCCTGGAGGGCCACCGACCTGGCTAAGGTCACAAGGGAGGCAATTGGGCACCACATGGAGGCGTGTTTCAAAGCATGTTTCCCTCAAGAAGGAGTAAGGCAAGGAGAGCCAGACCCTCAGGAGTTTGTCAGCAAGGCCATTCAGGAGCTACAGGAGTCAAGAATCATGAAAGGCGGCCACCGCCTACCAGCTATGGCTCCCCATCCAGGCGAGGATGGTGGGCTACGCGTCTGCATCGACATACCAGGGCTCAATCGAGTCGCCTCTCTGAAGCGCCTCTGGCCCTTGCGAGTGGGGCGCTGCGAAGGTCCACCCCACAGCTACGTTCGCATGCCTTACGGCTTGCCGAACGCGGCTGCCACGTACCAGCGCCTCATGAGGGGCATCATGGAGGCTCAAGAGGCCAGGCATTCCACAGCCCTGGCGGAGATGGAGATGGTCCGCGAGGAGCCACCAGCGCCTCCCGAGGCCCCTGGGCCTGGGGGCTCGTGAGGATCGGCTTCCGCAGCCCACCGAGTCTGCTACACCAACACTCCTTCGTCCTCAACATCATCAGGTGACATCTTTCAAGTTTCATTTCCAGCTGGGAGCGCCCCCCAGGGCTGCATTATTCCCAGGCCGCGTGGGTCCGTCCCTGCGGCATGTATCCCTTTTATTTCATGTTGTTAGCTTACTTTGTTGGGGGTGCCCCATGGGCTGCATCATCCCCAAGTCGCTCGGGCCTGACCCAGTGATGTCCGCCTTCCCAGCATCTATTTGAATGAATCCACTCCTTCGCGGCTAATGTGTTTGACCTAGTTGCCCGCTCAACTGACGCCAACTGACGGAGCTGCTCCCAAACGGCATTACGCTTGCGCATGGGTCCGTCCCTGCAACGCCAACAAACCTGAATTGCTGAGCTCTGGCCGCGGCAGCCCCGCATGGCACCACCTCGTCAAGCCTTCAGTGCCTCATCGCCCCTCGGAAGCAACCAACGGCTGACTGTCAATTGTCATGGCAACCCCTCGTTCTTTCTATGATGGGTCTACAGGATCTCCTAAAGGAGCTGCGTCAAGCGAGGCCCTTGCGGTGTCTCCTTCACTATCATCCGCGTGAACCGCTTGCACGTTAAATGGGGGGTGCCTGAGCATCGCGACTCAGGGCTCCTACTGGCTCTCCAGCCCTCACCCTCTGGCCTTGTCCACGGCATTGCGACCTGGCATACCAGCGACGGCTGAGACTCGCCCGAGGGCCGTGACCCGAGGACGTAGAGCAGAAAGGGGAGCAAAGGCGAGAGGGGAGGGACACACGAGGACCTCGCTGAGCAACCTCACGCCTGCCGGTGCACGGACCCGGCGACACACCAGAGAGCGGCCCCTGATTCTCGAGATAAGTCACCACCCGGAAGCACCAGCTACCGTGGCACCATCCCCGCACCTAATGCAATCCCGTGTTAGCGACGCCGCTCTCCTTTCTCACCGAATGACGGCTACTTGAGCGCCAAAGGGGACCTCCTGAGCATCGCGACTCAGGGGCTCTTACCGGACCCCGGGTCGCTCACCTCCTGGCCTTGACCACGGCATCGCGACCTGGCATACCAGCGACGACTGAAGCCGCCTTGGGACTGGGACCCGTCGGCGCAGAGCACCAAGCCCTCGTGAGGTTCAAAAGGGAGAACTGAGCTAAGACGGAATGAGCAACTCGCACAGTTCTACGACAAGGGTTATATTAACAAAACAGGATCACAGGCACCTTACAAGCCCCCACGGGACGCGTCTTTGATTCCTCACAGGGAACAGATCCTATAAGGACGATAACTACATGCGCCCCTGCAAAAGACGCCATCATCAACAGTGGGCCGTCAAGCACCGGCGCCAACCCCATCCAGATCAGAGTCGGCGACGGCCTGACGAGCCCGCCCTACTCCAGGAGCAGTGCCGGCTCGGGGGCTCGTAGCTGTCGTCGCTCGTCTCCGGAGTCGCGAAGAGCTCGCCGGAGTTGCTGGAACCTCCGATGACTCCGCTGCTTGAGCAGCCGCCAAGGGAGCTATCGGCGGGCCCAGTCCTCGCCGTAGCAGGGTCCCGACCACCTCTCCCGGGGCAGCACTCCAGCCAGCGCCCGTTCGCATCGAAGACCTTGAAGAACATCACCGAAGCACCGTCGTACTCCAAGTGGATCGCGAAGGCGCCTCTTGTCCCACAAACCCGGGCGATTTCGCTCCAGCCTCGAGTCATGAAGACCTCGCCCAGGGCAACAACCGCGACCTCTGCCTCGGTCGCGAGGGCGCTGCAGCCGGCGTGCTGCAGTCAAAGCTCCAGGAGCTCTCCATGCGGGATGATGGAGGCGAAGAAGGGAGGAAGGCGAATCCAGGACTGAGGAGGCATGGCAGCATGGAGCACGAACTCTCGGGAGGAGCCCTCGGTGTGGACCCCAGGGGGACGACCCACACCTTCGTGACCCGTCGACGCCGACGGTGGCGCCGCCCATGGCGATCGGCATCGACTCCTTCAGAGCCCTCGATGTGGGCGTACAAGGGAAGCGGGAACCCCGGCGGTGGCCGCTCGCACCAGGGCCTCGACACCACCTGATGGGCCCCCTCGTCCCGGCTGCGGAGGGCGAGCCGTTTCTTCGGCGGGAGTGGGTCTGGATCCTCTCGGGGAGCCTTTCCCTTCTCTGCCATCGAGAACTGGCGGATCGAAGCCATTGCAGCAAGACGGAGCAAGGACCGGGAAGAAGGAGAAGCAAGAAGGGATGGACTGGAAGGGCGCGTGCCGTTCCGTACTTATGGCCGGCGAAGGCCAACCGCCGACCTCCACGATCGCAGGTAATCATGACCAGCTTTGCATGCAGGGACTTGTCCAATCCGTGCAGTTGCCGAGGCACCGTGGGGAAGTGGAGACGCCCACGTCCAATCAACCGCCACGCGGCGCCCAAGGCCGCAGGCTGTTAGGGCCCGCGACGCTTCGCTCTTTCCCTTTCGCCTCCCTGCACGGCCAAGTCCGGGCGCGCCTTGGGCCCGAGGGCTACTGTCGGCGTTCTGGGAACGGGGGTCCCCAGACTTGCCTGCCTGTGGCCTGCGGCGTGGATCAAAGGGGGCCCAGCACGGCCCATCTTCATCAACACAGACCCAAGACCCTCGCGAGGGGCCAAGCCTCGTGGGGTGGACGACACGGAGCTTCCTCAGGCACGGCCTCATCAGGCTGGCTCGCGAGGAGGCGGAGAGATCAAGGCGGGGTACCTCACGAGGTGCCCGTGACGCAAGCCATGACGACCAAAGGCGCCAGGCGGGCGCCAGCCGCGCAGTATCCTCCTTTCCTCTTTGGTGCAAAGGGAGCAAGTGCAGGCGAGAGCATCAAGCAAAGGCACCCGTTTCGGTGCAATGAGACCAAGACCAGTCCAACGGCGGGGAGGAAGTCATTGTGGAGCCCAAGCCAGCGTCACCACCAGAGCCTTTGGCAGGCGAGGACCAACTTTAGTCAGGATAAGTGTACCAGATGTTCCCCTTCAAAATGGCCAATTGTTGGCGCCCTTCCCGCTCAATATTTGGGAAGAGGCCCAGGGCCTTTGCCTATAAATAGGACTAGCCACCCCCAGGGTAGAGGGGATCGAGAATCGGCCAACCCAGAAACAAGCTAGGATCGGATCGAGTGGCATCACACACACAGAGAGAGAAGGGTGATTGAACTCCTCCCAGCAGTTCATCCCCACAGCCAAGAACAGACCCTCGTGAGGCTGTTCTTCCTTGTATTGCTCATCATCATCAGCCCAAGAGGCAATCCACCACACCACACACTGGATTAGGGTATTACACCACAACGGTGGCCCAAACCAATATAAACCCTGTGTCTCTTGTGTTGTTCTTTCCATAGCTTAGATCTTAGCGTGGCGGTGGGGCGCAGGTAGGTAGAAGGCGAAATCTCTGCGCGCACCCCAGTGTTCAAACCTCAAGGGTCTGCCGGAACCCGAAATCCGACAGAAGGATCCGGCAGTCTGACAACACGGCTCTTGTGCAGGGTAAGGTCGATGTTCGGCTCGATCGTTGCTGAGGGTAAGGCCTCCGTGGCGGGGTCCATCCACCCGTCCATGGACGGCGCAACTGGCTCTGAATTGAGGGTCGGAGCGGCTGCCGCTGCGATCTCTTGAACACTGCCTGATGGTAGAGCTAAATCGTAGTCATCGTGACTGCATGGCGCACAAGGCAGAGGCTCGAATCCGTCGAAGATCAAGTCTCCGCGAATATCGGCCATGTAGTTTAAGCTTCCAAATCTGACCTGGTGGCCAGGGGCGTAACTTTCGATCTGCTCCAGATGGCCAAGCGAGTTGGCCCGCAGTGCGAAGCCGCCGAACACAAAGATCTTTCCAGGGGGAAAAGTCTCACCCTGGACTACATCGCTATCGATGATTGTAGGAGCCATCAAGCCTAACGACGACGACACAGAGGAACTCTCAATGAAAGCACCAATGTCGGTGTCAAAACCGGCGGATCTCGGGTAGGGGGTCCCGAACTGTGCATCTAAGGCGGATGGTAACAGGAGGTAGGGGACACGATGTTTTACCCAGGTTCGGGCCCTCTTGATGGAGGTAAAACCCTACGTCCTTCTTGATTAATATTGATGATATGGGTAGTACAAGAGTAGATCTACCACGAGATCAGAGAGGCTAAACCCTAGAAGCTAGCCTATGGTATGATTGTATGTTGTCCTACGGACTAAAACCCTCCGGTTTATATAGACACCGGAGGGGGCTAGGGTTGCACAAGGTCGGTTACAAAGGAGGAGATATACATATCCGTATTGCCTAGCTTGCCTTCCACGCCAAGTAGAGTCCCATCCGGACACGAGATGAAGTCTTCAATCTTGTATCTTCATAGTCCAATAGTCCGGCCAAAGGATATAGTCCGGCTGTCCGGAGACCCCCTAATCCAGGACTCCCTCAACCACGAAAACCTAATTCCACCGCCACAACTTTCTGTACCCGAGAGATCCCATCTTGGGGCCTTTTCCGGAGCTCCACCGGAGGGGGCATTGATCAGGGAGGGCCTCTACATCAACTCCATGGCCTCTCCGGTGATCTGTGAGTAGTTTGCTTCAGACCTTCGGGTCCATAGCTAGTAGCTAGATGGCTTCTTCTCTCTCTTTGGATCTCAATACATAGTTCTCCTTGATTCTCTTGGAGATCTATTCGATCTAATATTCTTTTGCGGTGTGTTTGTCAAGATCTGATGAATTGTGGGTTTATGATCCAGATTATCTATGAACAATATTTGATTCTTCTCTGAATTCTTTTATGTATGATTGGTTTATCTTTGCAAGTCTCTTCAAATTATCAGTTTGGTTTGGCCTACTAGATTGATCTTTCTTGCAATGGGAGAAGTGCTTAGCTTTGGGTTCAATCTTGCGGTGCTCGAACCCAGTGACAGTAGGGGAAACGACACGTATTGTATTGTTGCCATTGAGGATAAAAGGATGGGGTTTATATCATATTGCATGAGTTTAACCCTCTACATCATGTCATCTTGCTTAAGACGTTACTCTGTTCTTATGAACTTAATACTCTAGATGCATGCTGGATAGCGGTCGATGTGTGGAGTAATAGTAGTAGATGCAAGCAGGAGTCGGTCTACTTGTTGCGGACGTGATGCCTACATACATGATCATGCCTAGATTTTCTTATAATTATTCGCTTTTCTATCAATTGCTCAATAGTAATTTGTTCACCCACCGTAATACTTATGCTATCTTGAGAGAAGCCACTAGTGAAACCTATGGCCCCCGGGTCTATTTTCCATCATACACATTTCCAATCTATTTTATTTTGCAATCTTTACTTTCAATCTATATCATAAAAATACCAAAAATATCTATCTTATTATTATTATCTCTATCAGATCTCACTCTTGCAAGTGCCCGTGAAGGGATTGACAACCCCTTTATTGCGTTGGTTGCGAGGTTCTTATTTGTTTGTGTAGGTACAAGGTGAATCGCGTGTGGTCTCCTACTGGATTGATAACTTGGTTCTCAAAAACTGAGGGAAAAACTTACACTGCTCTACTGCATCACCCTTTCCTCTTCAAGGGAAAATCAACACAGTGCTCAAGAGGTAGCAAGAAGGATTTCTGGCGCCGTTGCCGGGGAGGCTCACGCCAAGTCAAGTCAAAATTTAATCTCCCGTCAACGAGCCATTTCTGGCGTCATTGCTGGGGAGATCTACGCCAAGTGAAGACATACCAAGTACCCATCACAACTCTTATCCCTCGCATTACATTATTTGCCATTTGCCTCTCGTTTTCCTCTCCCCCACTTCACCCTTGCCATTTTATTCGCCCTCTTTTTCCGTTCCCCTTCTCATTTTCTATTTGCCTTTTTGCCTGTTTCTTGTTTGCTTGTGTGTTGGATTGCTTGCTTGTCACGATGGCTCAAGATAATACTAAATTGTGTGACTTTGCCAATACCAACAATAATGATTTTATTAGCACTCGGATTGCTCCTCTTACCGATGCTGAATCTTGTGAAATTAATACTGCTTTGCTGAATCTTATCATGCAAGATCTATTTTCTGGCCTTCCTAGTGAAGATGTCGCTACCCATCTAAACAACTTTGTTGATTTGTGTGATATGCAAAAGAAGAAAGATGTGGATAATGATATTGTTAAACATAAGCTATTTACGTGTTCGCCTAGAGATCGTGCTAAAGCTTGGTTTTCCTCTTTGCCTAATAATAGTATTGATTCATGGAATTAGTGCAAAGATGCTTTTATCTCTAAGTATTTTCCTCCCGCTAAGATCATCTCTCTTAGAAATGATATTATGAATTTTAAGCAACTTGATCATGAACATGTTGCACAATCTTGTGAAAGGATGAAATTAATGATACGTAATTGCCCTACACATGGTTTGAATTTATGGATGATTATACAGAATTTTTATGCCAGATTGAATTTTGCTTCTAGAAATCTTTTAGATTCGGTCGCGGGAGGCACTTTTATGGAAATCACTTTAGGAGAAGCTACCAAACTCGTAGATAATATTATGGTTAATTATTCTCAATGGCACACTGAAAGATCTACTAGTAAAAAAGTGCATGCAATTGAAGAGATTAATGTTTTGAGTGGAAAGATGGATGAACTTATGAAATTGTTTGCTAATAAGAGTGCTCCTACTGATCATAATGATATGCCTTTGTCTACTTTTATTGAGAATAATAATGAATCTATGGATGTGAATTTTGTTGGTAGGAACAATTTTGGTAATAACGCGTATAGAGGTAATTTTAATTCTAGGCCATTTCCTAGTAATTCCTCTAATAATTATGGTAATTCCTACAACAATTCTTATGGAAATTATAATAAGATGCCCTCTGATTTTGAATCTAGTATTAAAGAATTTATTACTTCGCAAAAGAGTTTCAATGCTTTGATTGAAGAAAAATTGCTTAAGATTGATGAGTTGGATAGGAACGTGGATAGAATTTATCTTGATGTTGATTATTTGAAACTTAGATCTATTCCACCTAAGCATGATATAAATGATTCTCTCAAAGCCATGAGAATTTCCATTGATGAGTGCAAAGAAAGAACTGCTAGGATGCGTGCTAAGAAAGATTGCTCTGTGAAAGCGTGTTCTTCTAGTTTTCATGATAATAAGGATGAAGATCTAAAAGTTATTGATGTGTCCCCTATTAAATCTTTGGTTTGCAATATGAATATTGATAATGATGGGACTGGAGATGAGTCAACTTTAGTTAGAAGGTGTCCCAAAAATTCGGAGTTTCTAGATCTTGATGCAAAAATAGTTAAAAGTGGGATTCAAGAGGTTAAAACTTTAAATAGAAATGAACCCACTATCTTGGATTTCAAGGAATTTAATTATGATAATTGCTCTTTGATAGATTGTATCTCCTTGTTGCAATCCGTGCTAAATTCTCCTCATGCTTATAGTCAAAATAAAGCTTTTACTAAACATATCGTTGATACTTTGATGCAATCTTATGAAGAAAAACTTGAGTTGGAAGTTTCTATCCCTAGAAAACTTTATGATGAGTGGGAACCTACTATAAAAATAAAAATTAAAGATCATGAGTGTTATGCTTTGTGTGATTTGGGTGCTAGTGTTTCCACGATTCCAAAAACTTTGTGTGATTTGCTAGGTTTCCGTGATTTTTGATGATTGTTCTTTAAACTTGCATCTTGCGGATTCCACCATTAAGAAACCTATGGGAAGAATTAATGATGTTCTCATTGTTGCAAATAGGAACTATGTGCTCGTAGATTTCATTATTTGATATAGATTGCAATCCTTCATGTCCTATTATTCTTGGTAGACCTTTCCTTAGAACGATTGGTGCAATTATTGATATGAAGGAAGGGAATATTAAATTCCAATTTCCATTAAGGAAAGGCATGGAACACATCCCTAGAAATAAATTTAAATTACCATATGAATCTATTATGAGAGCCACTTATGGATTGCCTACCAAAGATGGCAATACCTAGATCTATCCTTGCTTTTATGCCTAGCTAGGGGCGTTAAATGATAGCGCTTGTTGGGAGGCAACCCAATTTTATTTTTATTCCTTGCTTTTTTCTCCTGTTTAGTAATAAATAATTTATATAGACTCTTTTTTGGTTGTGTTTTTTGTGTTTAATTAGTGTTTGTGCCAAGTAGAACTGTTGGGAAGACTTGGGGAAAGTCTTTTCGATCTTGCTGTAAAAAACAGAAACTTTAGCGCTCACGAGAATTGCTGCCATTTTTATTTGGAAAGTGATATTTAGTTAATTATTTTTGCAGATGACTAATAGATAAATTCCTCACGTCCATAAATTTATTTTTTAATTTTTGGGGTTCCAGAAGTTTGCGTTAGCTGCAGATTACTACAGACTGTTCTGTTTTTGACAGATTCTGTTTTTCGTGTGTTGTTTGCTTATTTTGATGAATCTATGGCTAGTAAAAGAGTTTATAAACCATAGAGAAGTTGTAATACAGTAGGTTTAACACCAATATAAATCAAGAATGAGTTCATTACATTACCTTGGAGTGGTGTTTGTTTTCTTTCGCTAACAGAGCTCACGAGATTTTCTATTTTGAGTTTTGTGTTGTGAAGTTTTCAAGTTTTGGGTAAAGATTTGATGGATCATGGATCAAGGAGTGGAAAGAGCCTAAGCATGGGGATTCCCATGGCACCCAAAGGTAAAATACAAGGACACCAAAAATCCTAAGCTTGGGGATGCCCCGGAAGGCATCCCCTCTTTGGTCTTCGTCTATCGGTAACTTTACTTCGAGCTATATTTTTATTCACCACATGATATGTGTTTTGCTTGGAGCGTCTTGTATGATTTGAGTCTTTGCTTTTTAGTTTACCACAATCATCCTTGCTGTACACAACTTTTGATAGAGACTCACATGAATTAGAATTTATTAGAATACTCTATGTGCTTCACTTATATCTTGTGAGCTATATAGTTTTTGCTCTAGTTCTTCACTTATATCTTTTAGAGCACGGCGGTGGTTTTATTTTATAGATATAATTGATCTCTCATCCTTCACTTATATTATTTTGAGATTCCTTTAGCACATTATGGAAATTTTCTTTTAGGAATAATATAAAAACTTTCATAGAAGTGCATTGAATACTATGAGAAGTTTGATACTTGATAATTGTTTTGAGATATGGAGATGGTGATATTACAGTCATGCTAGTTGAGTAGTTGTGAATTTGAGAAATAATTGTGTTGAAGTTTGTGATTCCCGTAGCATGCACGTATGGTGAATCGTTATGTGATGAAGTCGGAGCATTACTTATTTATTGTTTGTCTTCCTTATAAGTGGCGGTCGGGAACGAGCGATGGTCTTTTCCTACCAATCTATCCCCCTAGGAGCATGTGCATAATACTTTGTTTCGATAACTAATAGATTTTTGCAATAAGTATGTGAGTTCTTTATGACTAATGTTGTGTTCATGGATTATACGCACTCTCACCCTTCCACCATTGCTAGCCTCTCTAGTATCACGCCAACTTTCACCGGTACCATAAACCCACCATATACCTTCCTCAAAACAGCCACCATACCTACCTATTATGGCACTTCCATAGCCATTTCGAGATATATTGTCATGCAACTTTCCACTGTTCCGTTATTATGACACGCTTCATCATTGTCATATTGCTTGCATGATCATGTAGTTGACATCGTATTTGTGGCAAAGCCACCGCTCATAATTCTTCATACTTGTCACGCATGCATCATTGCACATCCCGGTACACTGCCGGAGGCATTCACATAGAGTCATATTTTGTTCTAAGTATTGAGTTGTAATTCTTGAGTTGTAAGTAAATTAAAGTGTGATGATCATCATTATTAGAGCATTGTCCCAGTGACGAAAGGATGATGGAGACTATGATTCCCCCACAAGTCGGGATGAGACTCCGGATGAAAAAAAAAAGAGGCCAAAAAGAAAAGAAAAAAGAAAGAAGGCCCAAATAAAAAAATGATGAGAGAAAAAGAGAGAAGGGACAATGTTACTATCCCTTTTCCACACTTGTGCTTCAAAGTAGCACCATGATCTTCATGATAGAGAGTCTCCTATGTTATCACTTTTATATACTAGTGGGAATTTTACATTATAGAACTTGGCTTGCATATTCCAATGATGGGCTTCCTCAAAATTGCCCTAGGTCTTCATGAGCAAGCAAGTTGGATGCACACCCACTTAGTTCTTTTGTTGAGCTTTCATACACTAATAGCTCTGGTGCATCCGTTGCATGGAAATCCCTACTCACTCACATTGATATCTATTGATGGGCATCTCCATAGCCCGTTGATACGCCTAGTTGATGTTAGACTATCTTCTCCTTTTTGTCTTCTCCACAACCACCATTTTATTCCACATATATTGTTGTATCCATGGCTCACGCTCATATATTGCGTGAAGATTGAAAAAGTTTGAGAACATCAAAAGTATGAAACAATTGCTTGGCTTGTCATTGGGGTTGTGCATGATTTAAATATTTTGTGTGGTGAAGATAGAGCATAGCCAGACTATATGATTTTGTAGGGATAACTTTCTTTGGCCATGTTATTTTGAGAAGACATGATTGCTTAGTTAGTATACTTGAAGTATTATTATTTTTATGTCAATATTAAACTTTTATCTTGTATCTTTCGGATCTGAACATTCATGGCACAATAAAGAAAAAATTACATTGAGAAATATGTTAGAAAGCATTCCACATCAAAAATTCTTTTTTATCATTTACCTACTCGAGGACGAGCAGGAATTAATCTTGGGGATGCTTGATACATCTCCAACGTATCTATAATTTTTGATTGCTCCATGCTACTATATTATCTGATTTGGATGTTAATGGGCTCTATTTTACACTATTATATCATTTTGGGACTAACCTATTAATCGAAGGCCCGACCCAAATTGCTGTTTTTTTGCCTATTTCAGTGCTTCACAGAAAATGAATATCAAACAAAGTCCAAATGGAATGAAACCTTCGGGAATGTGATTTTTTCAACAAACGTGATCCAAGAGACTTGGAGTGGGCGTCAAGAAACAGTCGAGGAAGCCACGAGGCAGGGGGCGCGCCAACCCCCCTGGGTGCGCTCTCCACCCTCGTGGGCCCCTCGTTGCTCCACCGACCTACTTCATCCTCCTATATAAGTCCACGTACCCCGCAAACATCCAGGAGCACCACGAAAACCTAATTCCACCACCGCAACCTTCTGTACCCAAGAGATCCCATCTTGGGGCCTTTTCCAGAGCTCCGCCAGAGGGGGCATTGATCACGGAGGGCCTCTACATCAACTCCATGGCCTCTCCGGTGATGTGTGAGTAGTTTACTTCAGACCTTCGGGTCCATAGCTAGTAGCTAGATGGCTTCTTCTCTCTCTTTGGATCTCAATACAAAGTTCTCCTCGATTCTCTTGGATATCTATTCGATGTAATCTTCTTTTGCAGTGTGTTCGTCAAGATCCGATGAATTGTGGGTTTATGATCCAGATTATCTATGAACAATATTTGATTCTTCTCTGAATTCTTTTATGTATGATTGGTTTATCTTTGCAAGTCTCTTCGAATTATCAGTTTGGTTTGGCCTACTAGATTGATCTTTCTTGCAATGGGAGAAGTGCTTAGCTTTGGGTTCAATCTGGCGGTGCTCGATCCCAGTGACAGCAGGGGAAACGTGTGACGCCCCGAGACCGTCACGCCAGGTGTCTTCCAGTTATTCGCTGTCGTTGCCATGTCATTCGCTTGCGTGTTGCATCTTGGCATGTCATCATGTGCATTACATCATCATGTTTTTCAAAACTTGCATCCGTCCGGATCTCCCGGTTCTTTCTGTTGTCCGTTCTAAGCCCACACACACTTGCACGTGCCCGCGGCATGTCTGAAATATTATTTTATAAGTGGCCGGAAAATGTTCTCGGAATGGGTTGAAAGTTGGCATGCGGTCTTGTTATGTTGTAGGTAGGCTGCCTGCCAAGTTTCATCACATTCGGAGTTCTTTTGTTGGCCCAACCGTTAAACTATAGCGACATTATAGTCGGTCAAACGTCGGACGTTTTTGGTCTTCGAAAACAGTTGCCGGGATGCACTCCTTCCCTCTCATCTCATCCCAACCTCCTCTTCACAACCCACAAGGCCAAACCTACCCCCCCCTCTTTGCACAGTGCATCGATCCCTCGCGCGTGCCCGAAGTTGTCCCGAACCCGAACCCAGCAGTCGTCACCGTTGGATTCGGTTCATCCTCAAACATCCCGAAAACATCACCGTTTTCTTATTTGGACTCCCTAGCCTTTTTTTCCCTGACCGTCCGATTTTGATCGGAGGGACTAGATCGCCCCTAATCTAACCCGAATGCTATGTATATATATAGGTCCAAAACCTAGTCTAGGCGTCCCATCCATCCAATCCCTCACCCGCCGCGGCCACTCTCAATCTTGGGATCCTCCCAGATCCCATCCTCACCAACCCACGTACATCCAGCCCTCCCCAGATCCACCAATCATCCACCCATCTGGAGCCATCAGATCGGCATCCAATGGCTCATGTGCCCCCAGTTCATCCGATCGAGCAGCCTCGATCCAGCCTCCCAGTAGCCGCGCTCGAGTGCTCCCGAGGCCGAGCTCCTCCAACCTCCAACGCCGCGCCGCCCCGGCGAGCCTGCCAGCCGGCAACCTCGACCTCAAGCCGGCCCGTCGCGCCACCTCTTCCTTTCCCGGCTCCCTCTGGTTCACTCCCTCGCTTCTCATGCCACCCCCTTGTTGTTCCAGGAGGAAACCAGGAGCCGCCATGGTTGGCCGCAGCTCCCTCATCGCCGGGAACGAATCCCTCCGCCCCGGCTCCTCCCGAGACCAGTCGCCACAGAGCTTCAGCAGCAGTCCCGAGCGCCTGGATCCCTGACTCCTCGCGCCCTGCCGTCCAGGGAGTAGCAGCACCGCTCGACATGGTCACCAGGCCACGACCGCGCATCTCCTCCCGTCCCTCGTCCCCAACGCCCGTGCTGCCTGCCGAAGAACCTTGCTGGACCCAGTCGGCTGCCATACCAGCAACAAGCGTGCCGCCCTCCGGGTCAACCTTGGCGCCCTACCATCTCCTTCTTCCTCTCGTGCCCTCTCTCCATTCATCTGGTTTCTCTCTCTCTCTCTTATCTTCCCTCTCTCCAGGACCGCAAAGGGGCCATGGACAGCCTCCTCGCCGCCCGTCGTCTTTTAAATTGTTCAACGGTGTATCTTTTGAGTGGGCCCATAACCTGCAGGTCTTTTCCCAGGATCTTACCTGACTCCTCTATTTTCCCAGAGCTATCCTCAAATTCTTTTCGAAGTTTGACCTAAGAATGATTTGTCATCGGTCAAATGTATTTCTCCAAGATCTTTCAAATTCTTTTCATCTTTGGTTCAACCTTTCTATTCTTTATTATTCCGGAGTGTCTCAATAATTCATGGTGGTGTTTCTCATCGTCATTCTCAGATTTTGAAGACCAAAGAAGAGTTTTTCCTCCAAATCTTATCTGTTCTCTCAAAGAATCATGATTCTAGCTTGGTGCCATCCTCTGTCGACCGTGAGAATTCTTTTCACCCATCCGATGCATTTCAGGAGTTGCGTTCCTTTCTCGATTATCCAGATCCGATCATCTCATAATTATTCATTCTCAGCTTTCACCTATTGTTCTCCAAAATTTTACCGGTGCATCATTCAAGTATTCATAATCAGCTCGGGATCTCTTCGTTCACTTGCATCTAAATCCCCTCAAGTATCTTCGTTCATTTTCTAATTCTTCCCGGTGTTTCGTTATCTTTTCTTTGTTTGTTTTTTAAAAATCCTACCGGTGGTTCATTGAAGACTTCCTCAAGATTATGTTATATCTCTCCTTAATCCTTTTCAATGAGAATAAGTAGTATGCCAAATCAGTTGCTTGTCATCAATCTAAATTGGTGAAGGATGCGCATAATGTAATTCTTATTATTGTTTCATCCAAGTGATCTAATTTCTTCTTTCCGGAGTTGTTCATCATATCTCATTCTCGGTTGCAATTGATTCATCTTTTCTTTTCCGGAGTTTCAAGTTTTCCGCATTATATTGTCGGAAGATCCATCCAAATCATTACAAGGCTTCACCTTGTGTTTTCAACTTCTCTTTCCTTTCGTTTGGTCATCCTTTTATTACCGGAGTTCTTCATGGAGGTTCTACATGATAGTTCAGCAAGGATTTAATTCTTTCTCGAAGTGCTCATCAAGATTCTTTTCGGAGGAGCAAGTATTCATCTTCTTGCATTCTGAAGTGCAATTCTTTCTACCTTATCATTTGAGGTGGTGTTATGTCATTCTTGATTATTTTCCTTCGTGTTTCATGATTCACATGTTGTCAAGAATGAGATATTTTAAATCCATCAATCTCTTCGTTGGAGTTACCTTGGCAAAGATTTCACCTAAAGCCTTCCCTAAGGAATGTTTCTATTGTGGTGCTTCTCAATGACCCAAGTTCTTCATTTATCCTCCTGGTGAAATAAATTTCTCGTCTCCTTGTTGATATCAATCCAATCTATTGTTTCCATTAGTGGCAGAATTTCACCTCATAATTTCGAGATGTTTTCCATAAGCCCACAACAAGCTTACTCTCTTCGTTGTTGGTTTTCCAACAACTCCGTTCGACCCTTCTCCTAAAGATGCTTTTTCAAGTTCATTTGAGGTAGAAGATGTTGTTTTCTCCTCCATTCTTTTGATTCCATTCTTACATTTGTTTCGGAGGCATTGTGATGTTTCCCTCTTCGACCAATCATCTCGTCTTCTCAAGATCATGTTCTTTCCTTTGCTTATCCATTCAACCGGAGTGTCGTGTCCTTCATTCAAGTTCTTCCCATTCTGTCAAGTTTTGCCTCCCTTCTCAACCGAAGTGCTGTGCGAAATCTCTCTTATCCCTTGTGCCATTCTTTCAATAGTTCCAGAGGCAGTGTGTTGTTGATCTCATAAAGTATCCTCTCATCTTGTCAAGATCATGTTCAAATCCTGCCATTTACAATCGGAGTGCTGCCCAAATTATATCATTCTTTTTTCCCTCTCTATCTTGTTTTAACCAGAGTGTTGTCGTAATTGATCCTTATCGTTCCTTGTACATCTCGTTTCTACCCGAGTGCTTGCTTGTACTTATTGTCCATTGTAACACTTATCTTATGTCCTTCGACCTACAAGGTTCTAGTAATGTTCCTTGTTCCTCTTTCCTAACAGAGTGTTTTCCACTTCGTTCATCTTCATTGTATTCTTTCTTTCAATTTGTTCAACCTCGCAAGGTTCTTTGGTTTCACTCATTGGTCAAAGAAGCAACTTAGTTTTACTTCTTTTCTTCCTCTTTCATTTCTCTCCGGTGCCATCCTAGATCTCGGGACGAGATCCTCTCGTAGTGGTGGAGTGTTGTGACGCCCCGAGACCATTGCGCCAGGTGTCTTCCAGTTATTCGTTGTCGTTGCCATGTCATTCGCTTGCGTATTGCATCTTGGCATGTCATCATGTGCATTGCATCATCATGTTTTTCAAAACTTGCATCCTTCCGGATCTCTCAGTTCTTTCTGTTGTCCGTTCTGAGCCCACACACACTTGCACGCGCCCACAACATGTCCGAAATATTATTTTATAAGTGGTAGAAAATGTTCTCAGAATGGGTTGAAAGTTGGCATGCGGTCTTGTTATGTTGTAGGTAGGCCGCATGCCAAGTTTCATCACATTTGGAGTTCGTTTGTTAGCCCAACCGTTAAACTATAGAGACATTATAGTCGGTCAAACCTCGGACGTTTTCGGTCTTCGAAAACAGTTGCCGGGCTGCACTCCTTCCCTCTCATCTCAGCCCAACCTCCTCTTCATATCCCACAAGGCCAAACCTACCCCCCCCCCTCTTTGCACAGTGCATCGGCCCCTCGCGCGTGCCCGAAGTTGTCCCGAACCCGAACCCAGCAGTCGTCACCGTTGGATTCGGTTCATCCTCAAACATCCCGAAAACATCACCGTTTTCTTATTTGGACTCCCTAGCTTTTTTCCCTGACCGTCCGATTTCGATCGGAGGGACTAGATCGCCCCTAATCTAACCCGATACTATGTATATATATAGGTCCAAAACCTAGTCTAGGCATCCCATCCATCCAATCCCTCACCCGCCACGGCCACTCTCAATCTTGGGATCCTCCCAGATCCCCTCCTCACCAACCCACGCACATCCAACCCTCCCCAGATCCACCAATCATCCACCCATCTGGAGCCGTCAGATCAGCATCTAATGGCTCATGTGCCCCCAGTTCATCCGATCGAGCAGCCTCGATCCAGCCTCCCAGCAGCCGCGCTCGAGCTCTCCCGAGACCGAGCTCCGCCAACCTCCAACGCCACGCTGCCCCGGCGAGCCTGCCAGCCGGCGACCTCGACCTCAGGCCGGCCCGTCGTGCCACCTCTTCCTTTCCCTCCTCCCTCTGGTTCACTCCGTCGCTTCTCATGCCTCCCCCTCGCTGTTCCAGGAGGAAACCAGGAGCCACCATGGTTGGTCGCAGCTGCCTGCTACGTCTTGAGCTTGCGTTGGTTTTCCCCGAAGAGGAAGGGATTTTGCAGCAGAGTAGCGTAAGTATTGCCCTCAGTTTTTGAGAACCAAGGTATCAATCCAGTAGGAGCCCACGCTCAAGTCCCTCGTACCTGCACAAAGCGATAGCTACTCGCAACCAACGCGATTAGGGGTTGTCAAGCCCTTCACGGTCACTTACGAGAGTGAGATCTGATAGATAGAATATTTTTGGTATTTTTGATATAAAGATGCAAAGTAAAAAGTAAAATCAAAGTAAATAGCAAAACAATATAAAAGTGATGGAGATTGATATGATGAGAATAGACCCGGGGGCCATAGGTTTCACTAGTGGCTTCTCTCAAGAGCATAAGTATTCTATGGTGGGTGAACAAATTACTGTTGAGCAATTGATAGAATTGAGCATAATTATGAGAATATCTAGGCATGATCATGTATATATGCATCATGTCCGTGACAAGTAGATCGAAACGATTCTGCATCTACTACTATTACTCCACTCATCGACCGTTATCCATCATGCATCTAGAGTATTAAGTTAAAAACGGAGTAACGCCTTAAGCAAGATGACATGATGTAGAGAGATAAATTCATGCAACATGAAATAAACCCCATCTAATTATCCTCGATGGCAACGATACAATATGTGCCTTGCTGCCCCTTCTGTCACTGGGTAAGGACACCGCAAGATCAAACCCAAAGCTAAGCACTTCTCCCATGGCAAGAACTACCAATCTAGTTGGCCAAACCAAACGGATAATTAGAAGAGACTTGCAAAGATAACCAATCATGCATAAAAGAATTCAGAGAAGATTCAAATATTATTCATAGATAGACTTGATCATAAACCCACAATTCATCGGTCTCAACAAACACACCGCAAAAAGAAGATTACATCGAATAGATCTCCACAAGAGAGGGGAGAACTTTGTATTGAGATTCAAAGAGAGAGAAGAAACCATCTAGCTACTAACTATGGACCCGAAGGTCTGAGGTAAACTACTCACACTTCATCGGAGGGGCTAGGATGATGTAGAAGCCCTCCGTGATGACGGCCCTCTTCCGGCGGAGCTCCGGAACAGGCCCCAAGATGGGATCTCATGGATACAGAAAGTTTCGGCGGTGGAATCAGGTTGTTGGCTCATGTTCTGATCGTTTGGGGGTACGTGTGTATATATAGGAGGAAGGAGTATGTCGGTGGAGCACCGAGGGGCCCACGAGGCAGGGGGGCGCACCCTAGGGGGGTGTAACATCCCAAATTTCCAATTTGGAATGTTATACATTAGATCATCAATGCATATCATATTTTATTTTGCATTTTGGTTGATCCTAGAAATTCTACTCAACTCAATGACCCACGGAGAGAGTTGGGGATTTCGTTATTTTCATATTTGAGTTTTCTCAAATTTTGAGAATAGGATCATTTGATTTTATTTATTTTATCATCAATTATTTCTATTACAAAAATATGAGAGAGGGAATAAAATGACTTTCCCAAAATAAAGAAATATTGAGGATTTAATAATAAAATCAAATAAGATTTCATTTCGGAGTTTTTCGGTGTTTTATTTGAATTTAGGAAAAATGTGTGAATTTCAAAATTGCATTTAGGTCCCAAATAAATGTTAACCTTGTGAGGCTTGATTTTAGAAGCCCATGAAAATTTATTTCGGAATTTTTGGAGTCCGTTTAGTATTTCTTTTTATTTTTCTTCCGAGCGGAATAATTTAAAAAAAAAACTAACCGACCTAGGGGCCGTGTCCGACCCGGACTCCCGGCCCACTAGGCTTTATAAGCCGGGGGGGGGAGCCAGCCGAGGCCCAGCCACCCGCGCCCCAAACCCTAGCAGCCCGAGCGCCGCTGCCGCCGCCCGACGTCGCCCCGCGCCGCCATCGCCGAACGCCGCCGCCGCTGCCGCCGCCGAGGTTCGCCACCGCCTCGTTTTCCGTGCCAACGTTTTTATATAAAAAAATCGGTTCGTCGGTTTTTTTAGATTTCAGTTTTTTTAAATAGATCGGTTTTTCCAGTTTATTTAATTAGCGAGCGTTCGTTCGTTCTAGTGAGCGTTCGTGGTTTTTTTTTCTCGGATTAAATCCGTGATTTTTCTGATCGCGATTCCTGATCTGATTTTCGTTTTAGTATAACTTTTCGCTCGTTTATCGGAATTAGGCAATTCAAGCGCCTAGAGTTTCGTCTCGAAACCCTCTGTCCGTTTAACCAACTTAAACAAGATTTTGCTACTGTAAAATTTGCTTTAGAACCATAGTACTAGAACGAAGTTGTTTCTTTCGCCGTTTGACTTTCGTTGCTTCGTTCGATTTGATTTTTTTTGCCGACCAGAGTTCTTAAGATGAACCTTCTGGTTAGATCTCTTATTTGAGTTTTACCTGTGCATTAGATGAGTACTTATTGTATGGTTGTTTGTTTGTCTGCGATAGAATACCCGGAGTGCGCCGCCTGTTACTTCGAATCTCTAGGTTTCGCGGATCATCAGCAAGGCAAGTAACACTTTGATCATACCTTTTCTACTACCCAGTTTTATTGCATTAGATCAATCCTCACACATTGCATGGTTAGGATCTAATGAAATTATGGGATGGGAAGTAGATGAGGTAGTACCTATTACCTGTTATTATCAAACCTTTGGGAGTTACTTCTGGGTTTGCTTATTATGCCATGCTATGCTAGTAGACGTGGATTGGGTGAGTGATATCCATGACAGATGTGAGATTGTTAATTAATGGTTTATCTAAGGTGGCAACTTAAACACACATCTGGGTGGATTGAGGCACCTGGGTATTCCAGGACTTGCCTGTTTTCTTTTGGACCGCCACCTAGGCTCAAAGGGATCATGAGACTATTCATACTAGAAACTTCCGTGTGCAGCAACAAGCTATTATGGGCTCTACCATAGTTGACTAAGTCATGTGAACTCTTACAGTGGTAGACTAGCAGATGTAGGGGATGTAGGTGGTACGGTCTACCCGATCGTAAGTTGCTAGCGCTTTTGAAAGACTATGTCTCGGTCATCCGTCTTCTCAAACACCATGTAGTGTGAGAAACCAAACGGAGGCGATCGAGTCTTGTGGGGAAAAGTGCGCAAACCTCTGCAGAGTGTAATAAACTAATCATGGTTAGCCGTGTCCCCGGTTATGGACATCTTGAGTATCTAGTACCTGGATTATCATGTGAATCTCAACATGTTACTCTAAATTAATTTTGTTGGGTTATGTTCAATTGGGATTGAGGATGCTGTCAACCATTCTCAATGTTTAACAACTACTATGATAGTTAAATAAATTTATTCCTTTGTAGTAGGGAAAAATTGGCTTTACGCAAAACTGTAACCATAGAGCTTTCCACCAGCCAAATATGCATATAGTATAGCTGTTTCATTCCATTACTCTCTATGTGTTACATTGCCAGCATATTCCATGTGCTGACCCGTTTCGGGCTGCAACATTAATGTTGCAGACTTTTAAGACGATGATTAAGGAGTTTTTAGGTCGTGGTTCTATACTCAGTGATGCTGTTGGAGTTGATGGACTCACTTATCTTCCAAGCCTTCCGCTGTTATCGTTATTAGATGGCCTTAAGCCATATTTATTGTAATAAGTTCTCTTATGAGACACTCGATGTAATAAGTGTGTGATTGCTACTCTGCTATAAATCCTTCGAGTACTGTGTGGTGTCAGCATTACTGATCCAGGGATGACACCGGAGCACAGAGATCAGACCGTTTGAGGTCTGGTCGCTACAGAGATGGGATCAGAGCACACGCTGACTGTAGGACACGACCACTAAGCACAAGACCTAGATCACTATTCACTCTCTTATCTTCTGACCTCTCATCTTTTCTACTCTTTAGGATGGCGGGTGCAAGGAACAAGTTCACACAACCGGATGAAGATACACCCTTTGGACATCACTTGAAGGAAGTCACTAGATACCTGAACATAGGAGTACCAAGCTTCACAGGAACCTACAACGCCACTTTACCTGAAGAAGAGCGTTGGATGATTCAAGTTCAAGTTCCAGGAAGGACGTTCATGCCAGTCAGTGAGCCCATAGAGTTTTCTTTTGATGCACCAACATGGAGTCTAGGAAAGAGCATGGCAGCACACATCGCCATGGGACGCATTGGAGAAGTCTACCGCAAGGATCTCAAGGATACTATCTACCAGATTTGTGGGCGCCGAGATGAGCACTGGGAGATGATCAGCACTAGGAAAGGATAGATCAATCGCATCTTTTATCCAGGAGCTAAACCAGCACATTCGACGACAGGAGAACCAGATGTGCGCCGACATGATAGATCTGAAGAAGGCTAAGACAAGAATCAAGGAACTGGAGGAAGAACTCAAGGCTACACGTGAAGATTATGAAGAGGAAGTTGAAGTATTGGTGGAGAAGAATGACGACCTGATCAAGAAGATTGGAATATTTATGGGAGGCCCTACGCCAATAGATGAAGACGAAGAACCCAAGGAAATTAGCCCGAAAGACTACATCATCATCGACGGCACCGACTCGGAACCAGATAGTAGCGATGATGACTATATTGATGAAGCTGGAGCAGATATCATGGAGTCTGCAACCGAAGAATATTTCTAGTAGACCACCTCATCAGTAGTAGTAGTCCACCATGTAAATATAGTAGTCCGAGCACTTTTGCGATAGTTAGATCGATTGTATGCCTTTGTTTGATTGATTGAAGTGAATTGTTTGTTTTTGCCTCATGTGCATATGGGTAGTGTTTTCTCTTTAGACCCCCTCTATTCTTATATCTCATCTTTTCTAAACCCTCAGATGCCTCCGAGACGTGACCCCGGATTTGCCTTCCCACCGGAGCTCACCCAGTTGATCCAGCAGCAGAACACGTTGATGCAGTTGCTAGTCCAGAATCAGAATCAGGGGAACAACAACAACAACCCACCACCACCACCACCTGTTAACCACTTAGCCCGTTTTCTTAGGCTGAATCCGCCGGTGTTTTCCAGTAGCACCGAGCCGATAGTAGCAGTTGATTGGCTCTGCAAGACAGCTAGGGAGTTGACCACAGCAGGATGCACAGATGCGGAGAAGGTGAAGTTTGCCGCACATCAGCTAGTAGGACCCGCAGCATCATGGTGGGAGAATTTCACAGCCACTTTCCCTGTCGACACTGTCACATGGGACCAGTTTCAGCAGGCTTTTCGTACTGCACATGTTTCAGCAGGAGCTATGGCCATGAAGAAGCGTGAGTTTCGCAACTTGCGCCAAGGAGGACGGACAGTTGGCCAGTATGTGGAGGAATTTAGTAAGCTAGCACATTATGCCCCAGATGACGTCGCTACGGATGCAGCTAAGCAGGAGCAGTTTTTGGAAGGACTGAATGATGAGTTGAGCATGCAGTTGATGGTAGCAACCTTCAACAACTACCAGTAGTTGGTAGATCGTGCTCTTATGATTGAAGGGAAGCAGCAGCAAATTGAGAATCGCAAGAGGAAGTATGGACAAGGAAAGTACAATTCAGGAGCTCAGCAGAAGCCACGTTTTACCCCTAGACCGGGAGGACATTTTCAGCATACCCATGGAGTAGGTAGCTCGCACAATCACAATGGCACCAAGAATGGAAATGGCAACGGAGGAAGCAACGGCCAGAATCGCACCAACCCATCAACCCCAGCCAAGAAGGACCTAAGCCAAGTCACTTGTTTTAAGTGTCAGAAGACCGAACATTATGCCAATGATTGTCCTGAAGGCCAAAATGGCAACGGAAGTTCTGGGAAGAAGCCGAACCCTTTCAACAGGGGACAAGTGAACCACGTTAGCGTGGAGGAGGTTGAAGCTCAGCCTGATGCAGTAATAGGTAAGTTTTTGGTTAAGTCATTTACTGCACTCGTTCTTTTTGATACTGGTGCATCGCATTCATACATCTCAAGGGGATTTGTGGATAAGTATAACCTACCAACCCAAGCCCTTAGGTCACCCATGTTAGTAACCTCGCCCGGAGCAGAGTATGTGGCTAGTCTATGGTGTGATCGGTTACCATTAAGGATTGGTAACTATGTTTTTCCCTCAGACCTAATAGTATTGGAATCTCAAGGATTGGATGTGATATTAGGCATGGATTGGTTATCAAAGTATGAAGGGAATATTGAGTGTGCTAGCAAGTCAATTTTGCTTACCACCCCAGAAGGGAGAAGGATCAAGTATGTATCCCGACATGTGCCAAAGAGGACTCAAGTAAATTGCTTAACAGGAGTTGTGCAGGAGGAAGTACCAGTGGTAAGGGATTTCCCTAATGTATTTCCAGAGGAGTTACCAGGCATGCCACCGGATAGAGATATTGAGTTTTTGATTGAGCTATTGCCAGGCACAGGGCCAATATCAAAGAGACCATATAGGATGCCAGCAAAGGATTTGGTGGAAATTAAGAAGCAGATTAAGGAGTTACTGGATAAGGGATATATTCGCCAAGTTCTTCGCCTTGGGGATCGCCAGTACTTCTAGTGGAGAAGAAGGATGGATCGTTAAGGATGGTTGTTGATTATCGAGGATTGAATGAAGTAACGATCAAGAACAAGTACCCACTACCAATGATCAATGATCTGTTTGATCGATTGCAAGGAGCTAAGGTATTTTCCAAGATCGATCTGCGATCAGGATACCACCAGTTGAAGATTCGAGAACAGGATATCCCAAAGACAGCTTTTACTACCAGATATGGGCTGTATGAGTACACTGTTATGTCATTTGGTCTGACTAACGCACCTGCCTATTTTATGAACATGATGAACAAAGTGTTTATGGAGTTTTTGGATAAGTTCGTCGTAGTGTTCACTGATGATATCCTGGTTTATTCGAAGAATGAAGAGGAACATAAGGAGCATTTGCGTTTGGTACTTGGAAAGCTCAGAGAACATCAATTATATGCCAAGTTCAGCAAATGTGAGTTTTGGTTGAAGGAAGTAGGATTCCTCGGACATGTTATATCTGGAGAAGGTACAGCAGTAGATCCCGCTAAAGTTGAAACCGTGACCAAGTGGGAAGCCCCAACAACAGTTGGAGAGATCCGGAGTTTTCTTGGACTCGCAGGATACTACCGGAGATTTATTGAGAATTTCTCAAAGATTGCGAAGCCTATGACGGAGTTATTAAAGAAAGATACCAAGTTCATATGGACGGAGGAGTGTGAGGCTAGTTTCCAGGAGTTGAAGAAACGCTTAGTTACCTCACCAGTGTTGATTTTGCCAGACCAGACCAAGGATTATGAGGTGTATTACGACGCTTCACGTCAAGGACTTGGGGCAGTGCTTATGCAGGAAGGGAGAGTTGTTTCATATGCCTCAAGACAACTGAAGCCTCATGAGTTGAATTATGCTACGCATGATTTGGAGTTAGCAGCCGTAGTGCATGCTTTGAAAACATGGAGACATTTTCTCATTGGAAATCATTGTGAGGTGTACACGGATCATAAGAGTTTGAAGTACATTTTCACACAGAAGGAGTTAAATCTCAGACAAAGGAGATGGTTGGAGCTTATCAAGGATTATGATATGAAATTGCATCATCATCCCGTGAAGGCTAATGTAGTAGCTGACGCATTAAGCCGTAAGAGCCATGTCAATACGTTAATGACGGGAGAAATAACCAAGGAGTTAGCAGAAAATCTTCATGAACTATGTTTGGAAATAGTTCCGAGAGGCTATGTAGCAGCATTGGAGATTCAGTCAACTTTGATGGATAGAATCAGAGAAGCTCAGAAAGCTGACAAAGAGATTGCCGCTATAAAGGAGAAACTGAGCAAAGGAAAAGCTAAAGGATTTTGTGAGGATGAGCACGACACCCTATGGTTTGAATACCGCGTTTATGTGCCCAATGACCCGGAGATCAGGAAGTTGATTTTGCAAGAGGCACACGATTCACCATATTCGATTCACCCAGGTAATACCAAGATGTATTTGGATTTGAAGGATATTTTCTGGTGGACCGGAATGAAGAAGGATATTGCAGAGTATGTAGCAGTTTGTGATGTATGTTAGAGAGTAAAGGCAGAGCATCAGAAGCCAGCAGGATTGTTACAACCATTGCCGATACCCGAATGGAAGTGGGATAAGCTAGGCATGGATTTTATCATGGGATTGCCCAGGACTCGTTCAGGCTATGACTCAATTTGGGTCGTAGTTGATCGATTGACGAAAGTAGCTCATTTCATCCCAGTAAAGACCACTTACACCAGTGCTAAGTTGGCAAAGATATACATGACCAGGATCGTATGTCTGCATGGAGTTCCAAGGAGTATCGTATCAGATAGAGGAACCCAGTTTACCTCAAAGTTCTGGAAGCAGTTGCATGAAACTTTGGGTACCAGGTTAGAATTCAGTACAGCTTTTCATCCATAGACAGATGGACAGACCGAGAGAGTCAATCAGATTTTGGAGGATATGCTGAGAGCTTGTGCGCTAGATTACGGATCTAGTTGGGACGATAATTTGCCATATGCAGAGTTCTCTTACAACAACAGTTATCAAACCAGTTTAAAGATGGCCCCTTTCGAAGCTTTGTATGGAAGGAGGTGCAGGATACCGTTGTCGTGGGACGAAGTTGGAGACCGCTAGTTGTTTGGTCCTGACTTGATTAAAGAGTCTGAACAGAAGGTGAAGTTGATTCGCGATAGGCTCAAGGTAGCCCAGTCCAGACAGAAAAGTTATGCAGATTCTAAACGCAAGGAGACAGTTTACGAAGTCGGAGATAGAGCTTATCTTCGAGTATCTCCACTTCGACGAACAAAGCGTTTTGGAGTTAAAGGGAAGTTAGCGCCACGATTTGTAGGACCATATCGAGTTTTGGAGCGTATGGGAGAAGTGGCCTAGAAGTTGGAATTGCCTGAAGGATTGTCAGGAGTTCATGATGTGTTCCACGTCTCTCAGTTAAAGAAATGTCACGCGGAGATGGCTGACATACCGTTGAGAGATACAGTGCCTTTGGAAACTATTCAGTTGGATAACGGTTTGACCTACGAGGAGAAACCAGTCAAGATTCTTGAGTTTGCCAACCGAGTTACCCACAGCAAGGTTATCAAGTTTTGCAAAGTTCAGTGGAGCCACCACACAGAGGATGAAGCCACCTGGGAGCGAGAGGAAGATTTACTCAAGGACCACCCTCACCTATTTTCTAGCCAACCCGAATCTCGAGGGCGAGATTCATCTTAAGGGGGGTAGGTTTGTAACATCCCAAATTTCCAATTTGGAATATTATACATTAGATCATCAATGCATATCATATTTTATTTTGCATTTTGGTTGATCCTAGAAATTATACGCAACTCAATGACCCACGGAGAGAGTTGGGGATTTCGTTATTTTCATATTTGAGTTTTCTCAAATTTTGAGAATGGGATAATTTGATTTTATTTATTTTATCATCAATTATTTCTATTACAAAAATATGAGAGAGGGAATAAAATGACTTTCCCAAAATAAAGAAATATTGAGGATTTAATAATAAAATCAAATAAGATTTATTTTGGAGTTTTTTGGTGTTTTATTTGAATTTAGGAAAAATGTGCATTTTTCAAATTTGCATTTAGGTCCCAAATAAATGTTCACCTTGTGCGGCTTGATTTTAGAAGCCCGTGAAAATTTATTTCGGAATTTTTGGAGTCTGTTTAGTATTTCTTTTTATTTTTCTTCCGAGCAGAATAATTTAAAAAAAACGAACCGACCTAGGGGCCGTGTCCGACCCGGACTCCCGGCCCACTAGGCTTTATAAGCCGGGGGGAGCCAGCCGAGGCCCAGCCACCCGCACCCCAAACCCTAGCCGCCCGAGCGCCGTCGCCAACGCTGCCCCGCGCCGCCGTCGCCGACGCCGTCCCGCGCCGCCGTCGCCGGACGCCACCGCCGCTGCCCCCGCCGATGTTCGTCGCCGCCTCGTTTTCCGTGCCAACGTTTTTATTAAAAAAATCGGTTCGTCGGTTTTTTTAGATTTTTGTTTTTTTAAATAAATCGGTTTTTCCGGTTTATTTAATTAGCGAGCGTTTGTCCGTTCGTTCGTTCTAGCGAGCGTTCGTCGTTTTTCTTTTTCTCGGATTAAATCCGTGATTTTTCTGATCGCGATTCCTGATCCGATTTTCGTTTTAGTATAACTTTTCGCTCGTTTATCGGAATCAGGCGATTCAAGCGCCTAGAGTTTCGTCTCGAAACCCTCTGTCCGTTTAACCACCTTAAACAAGATTTTGCTACTGTAAAATTTTCTTTAGAACCAGAGTACTAGAACGAAGTTGTTTCTTTTGCCATTTGACTTTCGTTGCTTCGTTCAATTTGATTTTTTTGCCGACCAGAGTTCTTAAGATGAACCTTCTGGTTAGATCTCTTATTTGAGTTTTACCTGTGCATTAGATGAGTACTTATTGTATGGTTGTTTGTTTGTCTGCGATAGAATACCTGGAGTGCGCCGCCTGTTACTTCGAATCTCTAGGTTTCGCGGATCATCAGCAAGGCAAGTAACACTTTGATCATACCTTTTCTACTACCCAGTTTTATTGCATTAGATCAATCCTCACACATTGCATGATTAGGATCTAATTAAATTGTGGGATGGGAAGTAGATGAGGTAGTACCTATTACCTGTTATTATCAAACCTTTGGGAGTTACTTCTGCGTTTGCTTATTATGCCATGCTATGCTAGTAGACGTGGATTGGGTGTGTGATATCCATGACAGATGTGAGATTGTTAATTAATGGTTTATCTAAGGTGGCAACTTAAACACACATCTGGGTGGATTGAGGCACCTGGGTATTCCAGGACTTGCCTGTTTTCTTTTGGACCGCCACCCAGGTTCAAAGGGATCATGAGACTATTCATACTAGAAACTTCCGTGTCCAGCCACAAGCTATTATGGGCTCTAGCATAGTTGACTAAGTCGTGCGAACTCTTACAGTGGTAGACTAGCAGATGTAGGTGATGTAGGTGGTACGGTCTACCCGATCGTAAGGTGCTAGCGCTTCTAAAAGACTATGTCTCGGTCATCCGTCTTCTCAAACACCATGTAGTGCGAGAAACCAAACGGAGGCGATCGAGTCTTGTGGGGAAAAGTGCGCAAACCTCTGCAGAGAGTAATAAACTAATCATGGTTAGCCGTGTCCCCGGTTATGGGCATCTTGAGTATCTAGTACCTGGATTATCATGTGAATCTCAACATGTTACTCTAAATTAATTTTGTTGGGTTATGTTTAATGATGATGTTTAATTGGGATTGAGGATGCTATCAACCATTCTCAATGTTTAACAACTACTATGATAGTTAAATAAATTTATTCCTTTGTAGTAGGGAAAAATTGGCTTTACGCATAACTGTAACCATAGAGCTTTCCACCAGCCAAATATGCATATAGTGTAGCTGTTTCATTCCATTACTCTCTATGTGTTACATTGCCAGCATATTCCATGTGCTGACCCGTTTCGGGCTGCAATGTTAATGTTGCAGACTTTTCAGACGATGATTAAGGAGTTTTTAGGTCGTGGTTCTATACTCAGTGATGCCGTTGGAGTCGATGGACTCACTTATCTTCCAAGCCTTCCGCTGTTATCGTTATTAGATGGCCTTAAGCCATATTTATTGTAATAAGTTCTCTTATGAGACACTCGATGTAATAAGTGTGTGATTGCTACTCTGCTCTAAATCCTCCGAGTACTGTGTGGTGTCAGTATTACTGACCCAGGGATGACACCGGAGCACAGAGATCAGACCATTTGAGGTCTGGTCGCTACAGGGGGGGGGGCGCCCCCCATCCTCGTGACCACCTCTTTGATCCCTTGCAGTAGGGTCCAAGTCTCCTGGATCACGTTCGGTGAGAAAATCACGTTTCCGAAGATTTTATTCCGTTTGGACTCCGTTTGATATTCTGTTTATCCGAAGCACTGAAATAGGCAAAAAACAGCAATTCTGGGCTGGGCCTCCGGTTAATAGGTTTGTCCCAAAAATAATATAAAAGTGGAAAATAAAACCCAATATGGTCCAAAACAGTATATAATATAGCATGGAGCAATGAAAAATTATAGATACGTTGGAGACGTATCAGGCATCCCCAAGCTTAATTCCTGCTCGTCCTCGAGTAGGTAAATGATAAAAAGAGAATTTTTGATGCGGAGTGCTACTTGGCATAATTTCAATGCAAATCTTCTTAATTGTGGTATGAATATTCAGATTAGAAAGATTCAAGACAAAAGTTTATATTGACATAGAAAATAATAATACTTCAAGCATACTAACAAAACAATTATGTCTTCTCAAAATAACATGGCCAAAGAAAGTTATCCCTACAAAATCATATAGTCTGGCTATGCTCCATCTTCCCCACACAAAGTATTTAAATCATGCACAACCCCGATGACAAGCCAAGCAATTGTTTCATACTCTAACTTTTTCATAACTTTTTCAATCTTCACGCAATACATGAGCGTGAGCCATGGATATAGCACTATAGGTGGAATAGAATGGTGGTTGTGGAGAAGACAAAAAGGAGAAGATAGTCTCACATCGACTAGGCGTATCAACGGGCTATGGAGATGCCCATCAATAGATATCAATGTGAGTGAGTAGGGATTGCCATGCAACGGATGCACTAGAGCTATAAATGTATGAAAGCTCAACAAAAGATACTAGTGGGTGTGCATCCAACTTGCTTGCTCACGAAGACCTAGGGCAATTTGTGGAAGCCCATCATTGGAATATACAAGCCAAGTTCTATAACGTAAAGTTCCCACTAGTATATGAAAGCGACAACATATGAGACTCTCTATATGAAGAACATGGTGCTACTTTGAAGCACAATATAGGAGACTCGCTATATCATGGTGCTACTTTGAAGCAGAAGTGTGAAAAAAAGGATAGTAGCATTGCCCTTTATTTTTTTTGGGGCCTTCTTTTTTTTCTTTGGCCATTCCCCTTTTTTTGGGACAATGCTCTATTGAATGATGATCATCACACTTCTATTTATTTACAACTCAATGATTACAACTTGATACTAAAACAAAGTATGACTCTATATGAATGCCTCCAGCGGTGTACCGGGGTATGCAATGAATCACAAGTGACAAGTATGAAAGAATTATGAACGGTGGCTTTGCCACAAATACTATGTCAACTACATGATCATGCTAAGCAATATGACAATGATGGATGTGTCATGAGGAACTAGATGGTGGAAAGTTGCATGGCAATATATCTCGGAATGGCTATGGAAATGCCATAATAGGTAGGTATGGTGGCTGTTTTGAGGAAGGTATATGGTAGGTGTATGATACCGGCGAAAGTTGCGCGGTATTAGAGAGGCTAGCAAGGCTGGAAGGGTGGGAGTGCGTATAATCCATGGACTCAAGATTAGTCATAAAGAACTCATATACTTATTGCAAAAATTTAGAAGTTATCAAAGCAAAGTATTACACGCATGCTCCTAGGGGGATAGATTGGTAGGAAAAGACCATCGCTCGTCCCCGACCGCCACTCATAAGGAAGAAAATCAATAAATAAATCATGCTCCGACTTCATCACATAACGGTTCACCATACGTGCATGCTACGGGAATCACAAACTTCAACACAAGTATTCTTTAAATTCACAACTACTCAACTAGCATGACTTTAATATTATCACCTCCATATCTCAAAACAATTATCATGCCTCAATCTTTTCTTAGTATTCAACACACTCAAAAGAAAGTTTCACAAATCTTGAATACCAAGCATATTATTATTAGGCAAATTACCATGCTATTAAGAGACTCTCAAATTAATTTAAGTGAAGCATGAGAGATCAATATTTTCTTTAAAACATATCCACCACCGTGCTCTAAAAGATCTAAGTGAAGCACATAGAGCAAAATTATCTAGCTCAAAAGATATAAGTGAAGAACATAGAGCAAAATTATCTAGCTCAAAAGATATAAGTGAAGCACATAGAGCAAAATTATCTAGCTCAAAAGATATAAGTGAAGCACATAGAGCATTCTATCAAATTTTAATTCATGTATGGCTCTCTAAAAAGGTGTGTACAGAAAGGATGATTGTGGCATACTAAGAAACAAAGACACAAATAATACAAGACGCTCCAAGCAAAACACATATCATGTTGGTGAATAAAAATATAGCTCCAAGTAAATTACCGATGGAAGTGGACGAAAGAGGGGATGCCTTCCGGGGCATCCCCAAGCTTTGACTTTTTGGTGTCCTTGGATTATCTTGGGGATGCCATGGGAATCCCCAAGCTTAGGCTCTTGCCACTCCTTGTTCCATGATCCATCAAAAGAATTCACCCAAAACTTGAAAACTTCACAACACAAAACTCAAAATAGAAAACTCGTGAGCTCCGTTAGCGAAAGAAAAAAAAAGACCACTTCAAGGTACTGTAATGAACTCATTATTTATTTATATTGGTGTTAAACCTACTTTATTCCAACTTCTCTATGGATTATAAACTATTTTACTAGCCATAGATTCATCAAAATAAGCAAACAACACATGAAAAATAGAATCTGTCAAAAACAGAACAGTCTGTAGTAATCTGTAGCTAGCGCAAGATCTGGAACCCCAAAAATTCTAAAATAAATTGATGGACGTGAGAAATTTGTCTATTAATCATCATCAAAAAGAATTAACTAAATAGCACTCTTCAAATAAAAATGACAGCAGTTCTAGTGAGCGCTAAAGTTTCTGTTTTTTACAGCAAGTTCAACAAGACTTTCCCCAAGTCTTCCCAACGGTTCTACTTGGCACAAACACTAATTAAACACAAAAAACACAACCAAAAAAGAGGCTAAATAATTTATTTATTACTAAACAGGAGCAAAAATGAAGGAATAAAAATAAAATTGGGTTGCCTCCCCACAAGCACTATTGTTTAACGCCCCTAGCTAGGCATAACAAGCAAGGATAGATCTAGGTATTGCCATCTTTGGTAGGTAATTCTTCAATTAGGCATCTACCATCTTTAGGAATTTCTTTCTTTTTATTAATTATCAAACTTTTAGGCACAAGATCGAAAAAATCATTTGTAATAAATGGTTCTTTAATGATAGCAAAAAGATTGGGATGAATACTTATAGATTTAAGATCAGCAGTTTCCTTACTAGAAGATTCACCCTTATTTTTAGGAACATACATGAGCTTAGCAATTTTAGTAGGAGGACTAGGAGTATTCTTTACGGAAGAAAAAGTGGTTCCCAAATTTGTAATGATACCCTCAAGTTTATCAATTCTAATAGAATCTAAGTTCATCTTCTCATTAACTATGGGTTCCTTTTCCATAATATTTTTCAAAGTCATTCCTACCTTAGATCCATATTGAGTGATTTGATTGTGGATCTTTTTATCTAGATTTTCAATTGATTCAATAGTAGCAACTTTATTTTCAATAATTTCAAGTCTTTGCATAACATGCTCCAAAGTTAACATGGTTCCATTAACCAAAAGAGGTGGTGAGCCAAATAAATCTAACATAGCATTATAAGAATCAAAAGTATGGCTACCCAAGAAGTTCCCTCCGGTAATGGTATCGAGGATATATTTATTCCAAGGATTAATACCTACATAAAAATTGCGGAGAAGAACTAAGGTAGATTGTTTCCTGGTAGATCTATTTTGAGCATTGCAAATCCTATACCAAGCATCTTTTATATTTTCTCCCTCCCCTTGTTTAAAACTTAGAACTTCACTCTCGGGAGACAACGGAGAAGATATGAGACTAGCCATGATGACAAGGAAACAAAGAGCCAAACAGAGAGGGAGGATAGAGAGAGAGGGCGAATAAAACGGCAAGGGTGAATTGGGGGAGAGGAAAACGAGAGGCAAATGGCAAATAATGTAATGCGAGAGATAGGGATTGTGATGGCTACTTGGTATGTTGACTTTTTGCGTAGACTCCCCGGCAACGGCGCCAGAAATCCTTCTTGCTACGTCTTGAGCTTGCGTTGGTTTTCCCCGAAGAGGAAGGGATTATGCAGCAGAGTAGCGTAAGTATTTCCCTCAGTTTTGAGAACCAAGGTATCAATCCAGTAGGAGCCCACGCTCAAGTCCCTCGTACCTGCACAAAGCGATAGCTACTCGCAACCAACGCGATTAGGGGTTGTCAAGCCCTTCACAGTCACTTATGAGAGTGAGATCTGATAGATAGAATATTTTTGGTATTTTTGATATAAATATGCAAAGTAAAAATTAAAAGCAAAGTAAATAGCAAAACAATATAAAAGTGATGGAGATTGATATGATGAGAATAGACCCGGGGGCCATAGGTTTCACTAGTGGCTTCTCTCAAGAGCATAAGTATTCTACGGTGGGTGAACAAATTACTGTTGAGCAATTGATAGAATTGAGCATAATTATGAGAATATCTAGGCATGATCATGTATATAGGCATCACGTCTGTGACAAGTAGATCGAAACGATTCTGCATCTACTACTATTACTCCACTCATCGACCGCTATCCAGCATGCATCTAGAGTATTAAGTTAAAAATAGAGTAACGCCTTAAGCAAGATGACATGATGTAGAGAGATAAATTCATGCAATATGAAATAAACCCCATCTTCTTATCCTCGATGGCAACGATACGATATGTCCCTTACTGCCCCTTCTGTCACTGGGTAAGGACACCGCAAGATCGAACCCAAAGCTAAGCACTTCTCCCATGGCAAGAGCTACCAATCTAGTTGGCCAAACCAAACGGATAATTAGAAGAGACTTGCAAAGATAACCAATCATGCATAAAAGAATTCAGAGAAGATTCAAATATTATTCATAGATAGACTTGATCATAAACCCACAATTCATCGGTCTCAACAAACACACCGCAAAAAGAAGATTACATCGAATAGATCTCCACAAGAGAGGGGGAGAACTTTGTATTGAGATTGAAAGAGAGAGAAGAAGCTATCTAGCTACTAACTATGGACCCGAAGGTCTGAGGTAAACTACTCACACTTCATCGGAGGGGCTAGGATGATGTAGAAGCCCTCCGTGATGACAGCCCTCTTCCGGCGGAGCTCCGGAACAGGCCCCAAGATGGGATCTCATGCATACAGAAAGTTGCGGCGGTGGAATTAGGTTTTTGGCTCCTGTTCTGATCGTTTGGGGGTACGTGTGTATATATAGGAGGAAGGAGTACGTCGGTGGAGCACCGAGGGGCCCACGAGGCATGGGGGCGCGCCCTAGGGGGGGGGGCGCCCCCCACCCTCGTGACCACCTCTTTGATCCCTTGCAGTATGGTCCAAGTCTCTTAGATCACGTTCGGTGAGAAAATCACGTTTTCGAAGATTTTGCCGTTTGGACTCCCTTTGATATTCTGTTTATCCAAACACTGAAATAGGCAAAAAAACGGCAATTCTGGGCTGGGCCTCCGATTAATAGGTTAGTCCCAAAAATAATATAAAAGTGGAAAATAAAGCCCAATATAGTCCAAAACAGTAGATAATATAGCATGGATCAATCAAAAATTATAGATATGTTGGAGACGTATCAGGCATCCCCAAGCTTAATTCCTGCTAAGTAAAATAAAGGCAAAGCAAATAGCAAACTAAATAACTAAGTAGTAGGAGATTGATATGATAAAGATAGACTCGGGGGCCATAGGTTTCACTAGTGGCTTCTCTCGAGAGCATAATTATTCTACGGTGGGTGAACAAATTACTGTTAAGCAATTGACAGAATTGAGCATAGTTATGAGAATATATAGGTATGATCATGTATATAGGCATCACGTTCGAGACAAGTAGACCGACTCCTGCCTGCATCCACTACTATTACTCCACTCATCGACCGCTATCCAGCATGCATCTAGAGTATTAAGTTGAAAACAGAGTAACGCCTTAAGCAAGATGACATGATGTAGAGGGATAGACTCATGCAATATGAAGAAAACCCCATCTTGTTTCCTCGATGGCAACAATACAATACGTGCCTTGCTGCCCTTACTGTCACCGAGAAAGGACACCGCAAGATTGAACCCAAAGCTAAGCACTTCTCCCATTGCAAGAAAGATCAATCTAGTAGGCCAAACCAAACTGATAATTCGAAGAGACTTGCAAAGATAACCAATCATACATAAAAGAATTCAGAGAAGATTCAAATATTATTCATAGATAGACTTGATCATAAACCCACAATTCATCGGTCTCAACAAACATACCGCAAAAAGAAGATTACATCGAATAGATCTCCACAAGAGAGGGGGAGAACATTGTATTGAGATCCAAAAAGAGAGAAGAAGCCATCTAGCTACTAACTATGGACCCATAGGTCTGAAGTAAACTACTCACACTTCATCGGAAGGGCTATGGTGTTGATGTAGAAGCCCTCCGTGATCGATGCCCCCTCCGGCGGAGCTCCGGAACAGGCCCCAAGATGGGATCTCGTGGATACAGAAAGTTGCGGTGGTGGAATTAGGTTTTTGGCTCCGTATCTGATCGTTTGGGGGTACGTGGGTATATATAGGAGGAAGAAGTACGTCGGTGGAGCAACAGGGGGCCCACGAGGGTGGAGGGCGCGCCTGGGGGGTAGGCGCGTCCCCTACCTCGTGGCCTCCTGTTACGTGGCTTGACGTAGGGTCCAAGTCTCCTGAGTTGTATTCGAGGAGAAAATCACATTCCCGAAGGTTTCATTCCGTTTGGACTCCGTTTGATATTCCTTTTCTTTGAAACCCTAAAACACACAAAAAAACAACAATTCTGGTCTGGGCCTCCAGTTAATAGGTTAGTCCCAAAAATAATATAAAAAGTGGATAATAAAGCCCAATAATGTCCAAAACAGTAGATAATATAGCATGTAGCAATCAAAAATTATAGATACGTTGGAGACGTATCAAGCATCCCCAAGTTTAATTCCTGCTCGTCCTTGAGTAGGTAAATGATAAAAACAGAATTTTTGATGCGGAGTGCTAGTTGGCATAATTTTAATGTAATTCTTCTTAATTGTGGTATGAATATTCAGATCCGAAAGATTCAAGACAAAAGTTCATATTGACATACAAAATAATAATACTTCAAGCATACTAACAAAGCAATTATGTCTTCTCAAAATAACATGGCTAAAGAAAGTTATCCCTACAAAATCATATAGTCTGGCTATGCTCTATCTTCACCACACAAAATATTTAAATCATGCACAACCCCGATGACAAGCCAAGCAATTGTTTCATACTTTGACATTCTCAAAAAATTTCAATCTTCACGCAATACATGAGCATGAGCCATGGATATAGCACTATAAATGGAATAGAGTGGTGGTTGTGGAGAAGACAAAAAGGGAGAAGATAGTCTCACATCAACTAGGTGTATCAACGGGCTATGGAGATGCCTATCAATAGATATCAATGTGAGTGAGTAGGGATTTCCATGCAACGGATGCACTAGAGCTATAAGTATATGAAAGCTCAAAAAGAAACTAAGTGGGTGTGCATCCAACTTTCTTGCTCATGAAGACCTAGGGCAATTTGAGGAAGCCCATCACTAGAATACACAAGCCAAGTTCTATAATGAAAGATTCCCACTAGTACATGAAAGTGATAAAAAGAGAGACTCTCTACTATGAAGATCATGGTGCTACTTTGAAGCACAAGTCTGGTAAAAGGATAGTAACATTGTCCCTTCTCTCTTTTTCTCTCATTTTTTATGTGGGCCTTTTCTCTTTTTTATGGCCTCTTTTCTTTCTCTTTTTTTATTTTACATCCGTAATCTCATCCCGACTTGTGGGGGAATCATAGTCTCCATCATTCTTTCCTCACTGGGACAATGCTCTAATAATGATGATCATCCCACTTTTATTTTTCTTACAACTCAACAATTACAACTCGATACTTAGAACAAAATATGACTCTATATGAATGCCTCCGACGGTGTACCGGGATATGCAATGACGCATGAGTGACATGTATGAAAGAATTATGAATGGTGGCTTAGCCACAAATACGATGTCAACTACATGATCATGCTAAGCAATATGACAATGTGGGAGTGTGTCATAAACGGAATGGTGGAAAGTTGCATGGCAATATATCTCGGAATGGCTATGGGAATGCCATAATAGGTAGGTATGGTGGCTGTTTTGAGGAAGGTATATGGTGGGTGTATGATATCGCGAAAGGTGCGCGGTATTAGAGAGGCTAGCAAAGGTGGAAGGGTGAGAGTGTGTATAATCCATGGACTCAACATTAGTCATAAAGAACTCATATACTTATTGCAAAAATCTACAAGTTATCAAAGCAAAGTATTACGCGCATGCTCCTAGGGGGGGTAGATTGGTAGGAAAAGACCATCGCTCTTCCCCGACCGCCACTCATAAGGAAGATAATCAATAAATAAATCATGCTCCGACTTCATCACATAACGGTTCACCATACGTGCATGCTACGAGAATCACAAGATTCAACACAAGTATTTCTCAAATTCACAACTACTCATCTAGCATGACTTTAATATCACCATCTCCATATCTCAAAACAATTATCAAGTATCAAACTTATCATAGTATTCAACACACTCATAAGAGAGTTTTATTATTAATCTTGCATACCAAGCATATTAGGATTTTAAGCAAATTACCATGCTATTAAGACTCTCAAAATAATATAAGTGAAGCATGAGAGATCAATAGTTTATATAAAAAAAATCCACCACCGTGCTCTAAAAGATATAAGTGAAGCACTAGAGCAAAATTATATAACTCAAAAGATATGAGCGAAGCACATAGAGTATTCTAACAAATTCCAAATCATATATGGCTCTCTCAAAAGGTGTCTACAGCAAGGATGATTGTGATAAACTAACAAACAAAGACACAAATAATACAATACGCTCCAAGCAAAACACATATCATGTGGTAAATAAAAAATATAGCTCCAAGTAAAGTTACCGATAGAAGTAGACGAAAGAGGGGATGCCTTCCGGGGCATCCCCAAGCTTTGGCATTTAGGTGTCCTTAGATTATATTGGGGGTTCCATGGACATCCCAAAGCTTAGGCTCTTTCCACTCCTTGTTCCATAATCCATCAAATCTTTACCCAAAACTTGAAAACTTCACAACACAAAACTTAAAGTAGAAAATCTCGTGAGCTCCGTTAGCGAAAGAAAACAAAAGACCACTTCAAGGTACTATAATGAACTCATTATTTATTTATATGGCTCTTATACCTACTGTATTCCAACTTCTCTATGGTTTATAAACTATTTTACTAGCCATAGATTCATCAAAATAAGCAAACAACACACGAAAAACAGAATCTGTCAAAAACAGAACAGTCTGTAGTAATCTGTAGCTAGCGCAAGATATGGAACACCAAAAATTCTAAAATAAATTGCAGGAAGTGAGAAATTTATCTATTAATCATATGAAAAAAGAATTAACTAAATATCACTTTCCAAATAAAAATGACAGCAGTTCTCGTGAGCGCTAAAGTTTCTGTTTTTTACAGCAAGTTCAAGAAGACTTTCCCCAAGTCTTCCCAACGGTTCTACTTGGCACAAACACTAATTAAACACAAAAAACACAACCAAAACATAGTTTAGATAATTTATTTATTACTAAACAGAATCAAAAAGCAAGGAAAAAAATAAAATTGGGTTGCCTCCCAACAAGCGCTATCGTTTAACGCCCCTAGCTAGGCATAACAATCAAGAATAGATCTAGGTATTGCCATCTTTGGTAGGCAATTCTTCGATGAGGCATCTACCATCTTTAGGAATTCATTTCTTTTTATTAATTATCAAGCTTTTAGGCACAAGATTGAAAAATTCATTTGTAACAAAAGGTTCCTTAATGATAGCAAAAAGATTGGGATGAACACTTATAGATTTGAGATCCGTATTTTCCTTACTAGATGATTCACCCTTATTTTTAGGAACGTACATAAGTTTGGCAACTTTAGTGGAGGGACTCGGAGTATTTTTTACGGATGAAAAAGCGGTTCCCATGTTGGTAATAATATTCTCAAGTTTATCGATCCTAACGGAATCGTGATTTATTTTCTCATTAACTATGGGTTCCTTTTCTTTAATATCTTTCAAAGTAACTCCTACTTTAGATCCATATTGAGAGATTCGGCTGTGGATCTTTTTATCCAAATTTTCAATTAACTCTACGGTAGCAACCTTATTTTCAATAATCTCAAGCCTTTGCATTAGATGCTCCAGAGTTAATATAGTTCCATTAACCAAGAGAGGGGGTGAGCCAAATAAATCTAACATAGCATTATAAGAATCAAAAGTATGGCTACCCAAAAAGTTCCCTCCGGTAATAGTATGAAGAACATAATGGTGCCAAGTAGTAATGCCTACATAAAAATTGTGAAGGAGAATGGTAGTAGATTGCTTCCTAGTAGATTTATTTTGAGCATTGCAAATTCTATACCAAGCATCTTTTAGATTTTCACCCTCCCTTTGCTTAAAATTTAGAATTTCATTCTCAGGAGACAACGGAGAAGATAAGGGACTAGCCATAACGACAAGCAAGCAAACTAACACACAAGCAAACAAAAAGCAAGCGGATAAAAAGAGGCAAATAGAGAAAGAGAAGGAGGATAGAGAGAGAGGGCGAATAAAACGCCAAGGGTGAAGTGGGGGAGAGGAAAACGAGAGGCAAATGGCAAATAATGTAATGCGGGAGATGAGGGTATGTGATGGGTACTTGGTATGTTGACTTTTACGAAGACCTCCCTGGCAACGGTGCCTGAAATGGCTTGTTGTCGGGAGTCAAATCTTGACTTGCGCGAACCTCCCCGGCAACGGCGCCAGAAATCCTTCTTGCTACCTCTTTTAGCACTGCGTTGGTTTTCCCCGAAGAGGAAGGGATGATGCAGCAAAGTAGTGTAAGTATTTCCCTCAGTTTTTGAGAACCAAGGTATCAATCCAGTAGGAGGCTACGTGCGAGTCCCTCTCACCTGCACAAAACAAATAAATCCTCGCAACCAACGCAAATAGGGGTTGTCAATCCCTATAGGGCCACTTACGAGAGTGAGATCTGATAGATATGATAAGATAATATTTTTGGTATTTTTATAATAAAGATGAAAAGTAAAATAAAGGCAAAGTAAATAACTAAGTAGTAGGAGATTTATATGATAAAGATAGACCCGGGGGCCATAGGTTTCACTTATGGCTTCTCTCGAGAGCATAAGTATTCTACGGTGGGTGAACAAATTACTGTTGAGGAATTAACAGAATTGAGCATATTTATGAGAATATCTAGGTATGATCATGTATATAGGCATCACGTCCGAGACAAGTAGACCGACTCCTGCCTGCATGTACTACTATTACTCCACTCATCGACCGCTATCCAGCATGCATCTAGAGTATTAAGTTAAAAACAGAGTAACGCCTTAAGCAAGATGACATGATGTAGAGGGATAGACTCATGCAATATGAAGAAAACCACATCTTGTTATCCTCGATGGCAACAATACAATACATGCCTTGCTGCCCTTACTGTCACCGGGAAAGGACACCGCAAGATTGAATCCAAAGCTAAGCACTTCTCCCATTGCAAGAAAGATCAATCTAGTAGGCCAAACCAAAGTGATAATTTGAAGAGACTTGCAAAGATAACCAATCATACATAAAAGAATTTAGAGAAGATTCAAATATTATTCATAGATAAACTTGATCATAAACCCACAATTCATCGGTCTTAACAAACACACCACAAAAAGAAGATTACATCGAATAGATTTCCACAAGAGAGGGGGAGAACATTGTATTGAGATCCAAAAAGAGAGAAGAAGCCATCTAGCTACTAACTATGGACCCGTAGGTCTGAAGTAAACTACTCACACTTCATCAGAAGGGCTATGGTGTTGATGTAGGCACTACAAAATAAGACACATCCGTGACATTTTGGGTCGAACGAATTTTTTTCTGTCATACATATGACACTTCTATGACGATAATTGTGACAAAACTCGGTATCATCATAGATGTGGTGGGCTCCTACTTCTATGACAAAAAATCGTGACAGAAAATGGGCTTTTGTCCTGGGCGGGCCGGAGACGCAGCTGCATGACATTCTTTGGGCCGTCCATGACGGAAAAAACCGTGGTAGAAGCGAGGGGGAGGAAAATTTCAGGGAGTTCCCGGTTACGGTGGGAGGTCGGGGGCCGAGCGATGCGCGTTTCTCTCGTACACGTATGCGCGTGTGTGCGAGGCGTTGGGCTCTAACTGAACCCGAGTGATTGCACTGCTGGCTACGCGTTACTGAACCCGAGCGATCGATCGATGGCTGTTAATTGAACCCGATCGAGCAATTCCTTCGCTACTGCTGCTAACTGAAGCCGATCGATGCTGCCTCTGGATGAACAGTGAGCGTTGCGGGGGGGGGGGTGGATGAACAGTTCCCGGTGGGGGTGGATGAACAGGACCCCGTGGTGTTGCCTCTGGATGAACAGGACCCCGATCGATCGAGCCGGTTGGGGCTGGATGAACAGGACCCCGTGGAGGGCTGGATGAACAGGACCACCCAGTGGAGGGCTGGATGAACAGGACCACCCCGTGGAGGGCAGGATGAACAGTAGCCCGTGGAGGGGTGGTTGAACAGGAGCCCGTGGAGAGGGGTGGTTGAACAGTAGCCGGTGGAGTAGCGCGCGGTGGAGGCTGGATGAACAGGAGCCCGTGGATGAACAGTCGCAGGTGGAGGCTGGAGGAGGTTGACGGTGGATGAACAGTAGCTCGTGGAGGCTGGAGGGGGTCGACGGTGGAGATAAACAGTATCCTGTGGAGTCCTGTTTTGCAGTACGCCACACCCCTCCCGATGAACATGACCCCCGTTTCGACCGTAGCGCTCCAACACAAGTCCGTTTCGTCCGTTTTGCGGTACGCCACACCCCTCACGATCAATAGGACCCCCGTTTCGACCGTAGGAGGTCCGTTTCCTCCGTTTTGCGGTACGCCAGACCCCTCCCGTTTCAAACGTGGCCGATCAAACACAAGGCCGTTTCCTCCATTCTGCGGTACGCCAGGCCTCGTTTCCATCGCCTGTTCCATCCAAGGCCTCCCGATGAACACGACGCATTCCGTTGCCTCCCCATGTACATGACAACGACACTGTTTCTCCGTTCCGACCCAGCCATGTACACGAGCCCTCGCCGTACGTATGCGCGAGTAGGCGTTTGAGACCCCGCCCGTATGTACACATACGTGGCCGTATTTTCTTTCTTGCACCCTGGCCGTTGTACGTACATGTACATGCTACATGCGCGCCTCTACTACGACACATGCATGCCTCTACATCCACCAGTATATATGTACGCACACGTTCACGACCAGAATGACAATGCTACGTACGCATCGACCAGGTGGGTCCCGACTGTCAAGCACTTCCTTGCGTGCGAAGATGTAGCTGGTGGGTCCCAGTAGTCAGGAGCAAACGTTTTTTCACGAAATACGGTGGCCCGTCCGGTGGGTCCCCGCTGTCAGGTGGAGAAACACAGTACTCTTCCGATGGAAGTCAGTCGTTGACCACATTGACCACACCGCGCCGAGAGCACCACGGCGGTGGACGACGGCGAGTCCTAGGAAGGGGACGACGTGGAGCCGGGGAAGACGCGGCAGTGGAAGCCCGCGCGGAGAGGAGTACGAGGGTTCACTGCTTCGGTTGCGGTGTGAGACTGCCGTCGCCGCAGGGCCTAGCCAGTGGTGGGAATTGTAGGGGGCGGTGAGGCCTCCGAGGCAGCACAGCCGGCCACGGGAGGCAGGAGCATGCGGCACGACCGGCGCTGCTTTGGGCGGCTGGAGCAAGAAGACCAGAGGTTGAAGAAGCACTACGGCCGTTTGATGGACATCATACGGTCACTGGAGCTAGAATCGTTCATATTGACTAAGTTGACAAAGCCCTTCATCCCCATCAACTTAGTAGGCCCACAAGTCAGCCTCCCACCAAGGTGGGTCCCAGCTAGGCGGGGGAGTATTCGTTTTTTTGTGCGTAATAAGGAGGCACTTCCGGTGGGTCCGAGCTAACAGCGGGGGGAACGTTTTTTTTTGCGAAATACGATGGCCCATCCGGTGGGTCCCAGCAGTCAAGGGGAAACGATTTTTTTCGCAAAATACTGGTGACCCGTCTGGTGGGTCCCCGCTGTCAGGTGGAGGAATAATTATTTTGCGCGTAATAAGGAGGCACTTCCTTGCGGCTGCCGTGGACCCAGCTGTCAGCCACTCCACGTACAATACTGTTCCGATGGAAGTCAGTCGTTGAGCACATTGACCACGCCACGCCGAGAGCACCACGGCGGTGGACGACGGCAAGGCATAGGAAGGGGATGATGCGGAGCCGGGGAAGACGCGGCAGTGGATGCCCACGCGGAGAGGAGTACGGGCGTTCACTGGTTCGGCTGCGGTGTGAGGCTGCCGTCGCTGCAGAATAACATGGGGGTGTGCGTGAGTAGAGGGATGCCCTGGCCAGCAGTGGGAGTAGTAGGGGGCGCTGAGGCCTGCGCGGCAGCACAGCCGGCCACGGGAGGCGGGAGTAGGCGGTCCCGCCGGCGCTGCTTTGGTGGCTGGAGCAAGAAGATCAGAGATTGAAGAAACACGATGGTCGTTGGATTGACATCCAACGGTTACGTCTGCTAGAATGGTTTGTTGACGTATATAATAACTAAATTTTTTTTGCATACGCGTCAACTAAACAGGCCCACAAGTCAGACCACTCCCTCTTTTTTAATAATTTATATATAGCTCATGGCAACTTCTTATGCAATTTATTGCAGTCGTTTTTTTTGGTTGGCCAGGGACAATTTCGCATATTTCTGTGGGTTCCAAACTATTTTTAATACTGAAATGTCCAGCCAGATTTAAAGTACTTTGAAGATATATTTAAATTAGGTTAATGCCGAGTGAAATAGGAATCTGAAAATGTAATAAAATTCAGAAATTATAAAGTAATTGCCAATTTGTCATCTGTTTTTATATTTACAACCCATTTCATATTACTTTCAAGATTTGCAAGCATCTTGAAAGAGTTGCAGCCCATCAGGGCGAAGAAAAATAAGTAGGCCTGGATTGGGTATTCTTCAGAAAAAATAAACTGGGCTCATTTTCACAAAGAAAAAATAGCTGGGCTGGTCACATGGTGAACATAAAATATAAGCCTGGGCTAGACGGGCCACAACCCAGTTCAAACCCTGCTCCGTCTCAACAATACCAAACAAAAAAATACTGCTCGAGTAGCTACGTCCCAGGTGTCAGCCGATCTTGTGCTGTTCTCTTGTCTATTGACTATATACGCTCCCAATGTCGTGGGTCCCAGATGTCAGGAAAACACTAGGAGGAAGCATTTTATTTTTCCATATGCTGACGTGGTGGGCCCCTACTGTCATCCTCTCCACGTACTTCTACCGATTCCTGTTGTTTGTTGACCATGTTGACAATGCGAGAGGGCGGCGCCACGGCGAGCGCACCAAAGCGCGCGGAGGATGTCGGCGTTAATGATTTAGGAGACGGTGGGGTGGCGATGCGTGCGCTGAGGCGCAGCCAGCCGTGGGAGGCGGAAGCAGGCGGCCCCGCTGGTGCTGGTTTGGTTTTGGCGGCTGGAGGAAGACATGACTGAAGAAACACGACAGACTATAGTACTTAACAACCTTAACTGAAACCAGCAGGGGCACTTAACAACCAAAGCTGAAAGCAGTACGAGTACTTATACAGGTTCAACCGTACAAGGCACGCCTCGAACAGTGCTACTTCTCCTACAGTTAACCAAGGGTGAGGCCGCCAAGCCCCAGGACAAGGCCCAGGCGCCACCCCGCGCATCCACAACCTTCTGAAAGCGGCTTCATCTCGCAACGTGGTCAATAAACAGGATATTCGCTTTAGAGCCATGGAAAAGCATGAACATAATCTTCTGTCCTATTCTCCAAGATGGACGGGCCTTCATTATTTGAGACCACCCATGAATAAGTATCTTTTCACCTCCAAGGGGAATTGAGTAGGTCGACATAAACATCATGTTGTGACCAAGCGCAAGTCTGACCCGACCATGGTCAGGCATCTGTATAGGAACAATAGAACTCGGCAGTTCCTGTTTCAAGAAGATCACAACTGTAAAACTGTGTATAAGCAATAGTTTATGAACAACATATATAACAGAAAACAGCTCGTACCATAAGTTTCTCGACACAGTTGGACCTGTTCAACGAGTGCAGCAGTGGCACACATATCCCACGTGGCCTTCCACCATTGAAACGCCCCACAAGGACCTCAAGACGATCAATAAAGTGTAGGAACTTGTGGATGTCGATCCAGTCAACTTCAGTGCCATTAGTAACAGCCGAGTTATTACAGAGTAACAAACGAGCAGACTGCTTTACTATGAAAAAACCTACACGTGCCACCAATTATAAGAAAATATTAGTTAGAAGTAGCATCTTCGTGAGAGATTTGTTGCTACTTCTAAAGTTAAATTGTGATTAGTTAGACAGAATAGGTGGATTAAGAAGTAATCGATGCAACAAGCCAGAACCAGATACAAAACTAACATGGATGAACAATTGGAACGACGTCGGGGTGGAAGATCACAGTGAAGATGAGACCAGGTTCTGCTATTTCCATCAACATTCGTGCGCCAACTTTCAGTCCGTAACACTTGAGAAAGTTTATCCAAGTTCGGCCATAAAAAAAGCAGCGATCTTCTTGGTTCATGAACCCAACTTGGAACTTATATCCATGGCTTGTCTTCACTGTGACCATTAAACTAGTGTATTCAATTATGGCAAGGCCGAGCATCTTGAGTACATGTGTTCTAGCAGAGCAAATAATACACTGCAGGAAAATTAATATGAGAACACAGCATGTTCAAAAAACCCCCACCCTCCCGGATAGAAAAGAGGATTCTAGGAACATACTGTGCGCGTTTCAAAATGCTGTGTTAGGATGAGAAGGAACAAGTGTGGCGTCTTGCCGAGGGCGCAGAAACCTGTAGGGTACTCGCACTTTGGGCACTGCAAATGAAACACACTAGATTCAGTAGGAAGAAAAATGCATCAGCGGCGGCGGCTGCCATCCTAGGATTACCTGCGACCAAGGGACTTGGGTTTATCGGGGATGGATGAAGAATTCGTACCTGGTTCTCCATGAGAAAAACCTATGCAATCGCCGAGAGGGGGTTTTCTCTGAACAAGCAGACGAGGGAGAAAGGGATTCAGGCCCAGTGAAATATTGCCGCTTCGTCCGTCCAGCTTACTACTAAAGCTAGAAAGGGGGGGTTGTGATTTGACGGCTCATTGGGCATTACTGCGGCGCTACGACTGGGGTGTGTCTACCGTGAAGTTGTGCACTCTAATTTGTGCATATGGCACGTGGACCCTGTTGCCAGTTGCCCTACATATCAGCAAAAGGAAGTAGAAAGACAGGAGTAACTAGTTACACATAAATATATTTTTTGACAGAGAGATACTCCCTCTGTAAAGAAATATACAAATCTTTTATATTACAGGCTCACCTTGCCGAGAAAAATACTCCCTTTGCAACACACAGGCATTATGGGGGTTCAGCTGAGAATATAATACTCAGATGTTTTTTTTGAGGGATAAAAGCTGCTTTATTGAAGATTAACAGTCATAGGTATACAAATAATTTTGGGGGTTCCTGTGATCAATGATGGCGTCCACAGGGCAAAGAAGTAGCAGCTTTTGCGAGCACATGCGCTTCAACATTACACTCGCGTTTTTCATGTATGATCTCCATGGTTTGGAACATATTCTTCTTCATCTTGATCTCGTCCATAATAACTTTGTTGGGCCCCAAGTATGCCTCTCCGATATGCTTGACTGTTGCTGAACAATCGGTGCTAATCTGAACTTGTTGCAGGTTTAAGTCAAGAGCCAGAGATAGCCCCTCGCAGCATGCCATTGCCTCTAGGATCTCTGGATCAGTAACACTTTCGCACACCAGTGCCGATGCTCCAAGGAAGAAGCCTGTATGATCCCGGCTCACAACTGCCAGGGCTCCCCTTTCACCATTGCGAGATAACGCAACATCAACATTCATCTTCGCCCAACCCACAGCAGGAGGAGGACGCCACTTCTGCACTGAGCTAGTTCTTCTCAAAACCAGGTTCTGGACTTTGGGCCGCAGGCCGACCCTACATGTTTGGGGGATGTGTTCTACCTCAGCGCTTTTCATATTGCAAGCGATTGGTACGGCGCTGGTTTTAGATGCTGTCGCAAGGCGAATACACAAAATTGAATAAAGCACGACAACTGTTGGAATGAAATTGAACGACAGTTCCTAACCAGCAATCAGAGTTGCAATTCTATCAACGATATACCATGTGATAAATAATACTATCGTACTACTTATACACACAGGACACTTGTTTCACCATGCCAGATTATTACATCAAAATCTCTCGGAGGATAGATCAGTTAGGCAGTTGCGTGCTGCTACTGAAGAATTTCAAAGTTGATTTGGACCAGCTCTCCTTGCCGAGAAAGTTCGATTTTGACATCATCCCCTACCGCAAGATATGATTTAGATTTGAACCTTGACCATCCTTTAGCATCAATCATCATGCGACCATCCTTTGTACTTACGATATATTGAGTAGGTTCATTCACACCAAGGTTGCGCATGGTAAGAGAAACTTGGCCGCGGTCACCCGGATTGTTGAACGACTCCCTCGTTGCTCTAGGAATTCTTTGTTTGCAAACAAGAAGATATACCCAAACAGTTAGATGAACACAGTGAATCATGTGAAACAACATGGAAAGAAAAAAGAACGAAGCACTTGGGCGGCCAATGCTTACCAAGAAGGTGGACTTGTCGGTTTTTGTAAGGACTTTGGTATATGAAGTGCGAACTGCAGCCCAGTCTGTTGCCGGTGCAACTGCACGGGCCGGAGCAGATGCAAGTGCAAGTGTTGGTGCAGGTGCCGAAGCCGCTGCTGCTGCCGGAGATGGTGCTCCTTGTAGAGCTGGTGCCGGTGTCGGATCAGGTGCCGGTGTCGATGCCCGATCCTCTGGTAGATCAGACTGATCCGCTGACGTGGTCGGTGCCCAATCCTCAGCTGGATCAGACTGAGCTACTGCCGCTGTCGGTGCTCGATCTGTGCGAGACAGCGGCGATCGTGTCTGGTCTGCTATGATCAGCTTTCTAACTTGACTAGGATCTATGACCGTGATCCAGTCTTTTTCTTCATTTCTTTTAAACACGAGAAGGACTAATTGTGGCATTTTTGTTAAACCAAACTGCAGTTCATCATAGGGATTCAGCTTGTACTCAGACAACAGACTGATCCAAATTTTTCCAGTAATATAAGTGATGGACAGTGCCTCCATTACTGACACGACATATAAGTGAAACCTGCAAAAATAGCCATCGTAGAGCAAACCAAACGGTTTATTCTGTGATGAATGTCACATGGCAAAACCTGCATCGTAAAATTGCAGGAAAAGAAAGAAAACGTGCCATTAAATCAATAAGATTTAGAAAGTAAATCAACAAGATTTACTTGATGTGACACGAGTGAATCCTTACCAGGAAATCACTATGTTGAAGTACTAAACAGAAGATTGATCGTTCAACTACGCGTGGCATGCAGGGGCCCCGCCTACTCCCACAAGCAGGACAGTCCAAAGGTCGTGACAAATCGTATGGACCGAACATCCATGGGGCTGGAACTCCCGGTGGGTGCGATAAACCCTGCAATGCATACAGATATTGGAGTGTAACCATAATTGATAGACCGTCCTCACAAAAAATATGATATGGATACTTCAAAATATACAGACTGAATTGAGTGGACAGACATTAACATAGACCGTTCTCAGGACTGACCACACACCAAAAGCGGCAGTACTAATAAACAATACATGGTTCACAAACACAAATCAAGTACTGAACAATAGTACTTACTACAGACAAGCAAAGTTGCACTAACTAAACTCTGCAGAGTATTTTTTGCCACTGACCTACAGGATGAACCCCGCATAACTGACTAGGCCATGGACTTCGTGTGAGATGTCTACATGCACCATCACCATCTTGTCAACCTTGGAGAACCTAACATAGTGGTCTTTCCACTCATAAACATGATGATGAAGACAGGCCGCATCAGATTTGTTGGGAAGCTTTACAAGAACCACACCCTTCGTAATTGAAGGCACAGCCAGGAAATTGTTGTGGTCAAGTACAGCCTCGAGAACACGCCTGACAACAATGCTACAGGAAAACACTAGTTCAGGGCACGTGGCGACAAGGACACAGCAGCTGGATAGTTCAGCAGTAGAACTCATCATCAGGTCTTCCAGTTCACATGGCATGACTTTGAGAACTTCATCTCCACCGCGGACCTGGTTCTAATTCAAACAGAAACCATATTTTATTACTACCTCCGTTCAGAAATATAAGATAATTTTTGATATTATACTCCATATATGACTACATATACGCACAGAAATGAGTGAACAAAGACACTAGAACATGTCTTCAAAGGCATGAGAGCAGAGGGATTACATGCAATATCCATAACACAAGTTACTGAGGCAAATATACGCTCTTAAAAGGTAGCATTGATGTTCATAAAGTACTCCCTCCGTCCCAAAATTCTTGTCTTAGATTTGTCTAGATAAGGATGTATCAAGTCACATTTTAGTATTAGATGCATCCGTATCTAGAAAAATCTAAGACAAGAAATTTGGGACAAAGGGAGTACTTGAAAGTAATCTATAAGAAATCAGTGCCAACCTCTCGCATGTTTTGGTCAAAGGAGGAATTTAGAACCGTCATTTGGCACACAAAAATCACATGCAAGATCACCCAGAAAGTTGCACTACTATTACTAGTACTGCGTGTTAGATGAAAAAACATGATCAAGATCGAGAAAAAGATCGTCAAGAAGAGATATTACATGGACTTGCTTAATGAGGGATCCCGGAGAGGGGGGCTTGGACAGGGCGATGGCTTTGAGCTTGTCTGCGGTAGTATCGGCGGGGTGCTTGCGCTTCTTTGTACCATGAGCCTCGATGGTTTTGGCCGGAGCCATAGACATCACTTCGGCCGGTGCTCCAGCGTCCATCAAGAAACTGTCAAATAGAAATAAAAGAAAAGAAACCATAATCACAAACCCAAAAGAAGAAAAGAGAGGGAGTTATAGGATCAGTCTCGGGGTTGCAAGACCGGGCCTTGGCCAGAATCAACACCATTGATGCGCTCACCTTTCCTTCTTTGGGAGAGAAGAACAATGGCAGAAGCAGATCGGGGTTTTCTTGAAGAAATGAGGAAAAAGATGAGGCAGAAGCGAGGGTTGGGTAGAGACGAAGCTGAGAGAGAAGAGTGAAATGATGGTTGCTTCGTCCGTCCAACTAACTGCTGGAAAGGAGAGGGTTTTGTGATTTGACGGCTCATTGGGCATTACTGCAGTGCTTCGATCGGGGTAGTCTACCGTCACTCTACTACGGAGTAATTTAGTGCATGGCTGGTGGACCCCGATGCTGGCTGTCCCACACGTCGGCGAAAGTGAGTAATTTAGTGCATAGCTGGAGGAGGATCCGCACAGTAGAGCGTGTCCACTGTTTTTCAGAAGAAAAAAATGATTACAGCAAGCGTTTCCACTCTTACGACGGAGGAGTGCGAAACACGACAGCCACTTGAACATACACTATGCTCCTACTACTAAGCATGTGCAGTGTTTCATACGTCAGTACTACACAATCTTGTTGCTAGTGTAGTAAGATATGACGATAACAAATGATGTTGTGCGCATGTCAACTACTCCTATATGTAACATAGTACCGCTTTTTGACTGTCCGGTCGAGAATGGACGGTGAGATCAATGTTAACAGAACTAGGTCCACAGCACACGGAGAGTACGGTGCTACAGTACTCCATGAAACATGAACCACATGAAGCACGAATAGTGTTAGGCAGGGCGTATGAAGGGTGCACGGGATGGGAGCAAAAGTTCCCTTCTCGACCCACTTTTGGGTGTTTGGCAGAGTGCATGAAGGGTGCATGAGTCCACACTAGTAGGTTGACAAAAATACATGAAGAGGAAACAACTATATTGAGATGAGAATGCAACCAAACACACCCACACGCTTTGTGCTACAGTGACTGATCTGCACCGTCTGAGTTTGATCCAACGGTCATGTTGCGCCGAGACATGGACATGCCCATGCAGAGGGTTTAGCCCAACGACCGGCATTGTCACGCTGGCACGACGGTAGGCATCATGCAGCCGCAACACGTGTGTGGCAACTTGGTTCACCAAGTGGCTGAGGCGATCCTAGACCTCATCACGGTCGGCCCGCTCGCGCTCCAGCCGGCTCCCCTGACGGCCTATCGTATCTCCCGCTTTCTACAGCAACGCCGCCGACGCCTCGAGCATCTTTGTGGTGGACGCCTGCCGCTTTTGAAGCTCCGTGAACTCCCGCACATAACGGAGGAGCATGGCACTCCTCTCCTCCTTGAGCTCACGGAGCTCCACGTCCTTGGCCCTGAGCTCCACATCCTTGGCATGGAGCTCCTGTGTCAGGAGCCTCACCTCGGACTCCGTGATCTACTACGCCGCCATGGCACCAGGTAGAAGCAATGGGGAGAGGAAGCAAAGGGGGCGAAACGGCTGAAAGGCAATGCAATCTACGGGAAGGCGGAGGGAGCGGGGAATCTTTTGGTTTTCACCATGGTAAAACACCAGTCGACGACTTCTCACATCAGGGAGCAGTGGGTATAGGCAGAGTCATCGTGACTAATTGCTACCGCGCCTGCTCCCGTCAATCAAAAAATTAAAAATCCTGCCGCGCCTGCTCCCATCAATCAAAAAATTAAAAATCCTGCCGCACCCAAACACCAGAGCAACGCTGCGGTGGATATTTAAATTTACCTGCCGGCAAGTAGATAAAAAAAGGGGTGAAAAAACAAATGTGGCGGCGGCCTAGCTAATCGGTCGAACTAGCCCAACTAGCTAGCCACCGTGCTTCACTGATGTACTCGGCGAGAAAGGTGGTCTTTCGTGATTTGACGACTCATTTACTTGCTTCGGTGCTACGACCGAGGAGGACCCAGAAAACGCGCGGTAGGGCGTCCCACGTCAGGAAGAATATATGCGTGCACCACCCGGGAGGACCCCGAAACCGCGCGGTAGGGTGTGCCACGTCTCGGCACGGAGGAAAAATGTGCGTGTAAAAATATACTGTATCAGACGTAGTAGAGTACCTATGGTTCGACCTCGGGACCTAGCCAGTCAGTTGAAAACACCCCACTAGCCACACAGCTTCATCATGCAAACGTGGCACGGAGGATAGATGTGGTTAGCTCCGTCTCGACCAGCCACAACGTCTCTTGTTCTAGGCGATTCTTCTATTTTCCAAGATTTTTTTAGTTGTAATAACACCATGGCAAGCTAACGCCGCTCTTCGTGTGTGCCCGTGCAAAGGTTAGACAATGGAGAGAAGAGAGATTGAGATCGCAGACCTGGGACCCACCAATAAGTGAGATAACGGTCATGCACGTGTTGACGAGGCACTCCCTCTACTCTACTCAACGCAAGTACTGTATAAAATCAAGTTATGGGACAAAGCCAACAACCGTTCGTTTTTTCAGGCTATCGACTTACGCTTTGTAGTCCAGGTTGCCAGTTCGAATCTCGTCTTTTAGGTATGTTAGTTTTAGGTCCAAATTTGATTAATGACAAGTGGGACCCCCGTGTGTTGTTCCGATATTTCAGTGTAGGATGGTTTTTTTGAACAAACACTTTGCGCGGTTAGACAAGTAACAGCACGAGTTACACGTTTTTTGCAAGTTTACGAACAAAAATGACAGCGGCATAGAATATCACATCCACCCCGCAGCTTAGATACTATGGTGATACGAGTTTTTACACCGTTGGAAGTGAGATCCAATGGCTTGGGAGTAGTCTTTGTAATTATGCGCAATTTCCTAACTCTCCAAAGGTTTTTTTGCAAATAAAACATTCAGGCCTCGTGTGTGCCGCTGCATCTTCGATCCAACGGCTCCCCGGTGCTCATATTAGGTGCTCCCCGTAGCTTAATTACCCGCTACGGTGATTGGAGTAGTTGTGGGTCGAATGCTATGAAAATATAATCTAAACCGACCGGAATAAATGCCTACACAAATTAATCCAAGGTTGGAGTGCCCCTCACAATGTAAATAGCTCCGGCTTTGCGAGGGATGGAGAGGTAGTAGCTTCAATGCGTGGAAGATAAGGTGTGAGAAAGCGAGGTCAATCGAGAGACATATAGATAGAGAGACAAAGTGAGTGTGGTCCGACATTCATTGAACAAATATATATGCTCTGGAGAGATATTGTCCGATTGAGCTTTTTGGCAAGGGTGAGGGCTGTAAGATAGAGCTTGAGAGATGATCCAGTCATAGACATGTAGATATATTTTGTGCGTGAGAGGAAGCAAGGTCAACCGATCACATAGGGTCGTCGTGCGATCGAAAGAGTGAGACGGGTTGGAGAGAGTGACCTAGATAGACGATGTGCGTGAGAGAGTATACAATGTGAATAGGTCGAATTGGGCTCAACATGGTGATATATCGTTTTTGTCCGAGAAAGAGCGAGGTCAATCGAGACATACGGAGAGAGAGAGAGAGATTGAGTGAGCGTGGCTCACCATGACGTCGAAAGAGTGGTGGCGGCTTGGATGGACTGACCTACATAGACAATCTGCGTGAGAGAGTATAGAGTATGTCGATCAAGGCCCGAACAGGGAGATATATCATTTGTGTGTGAAAGAAAACGAGGTTAAACAAGACTCAGATAAAGAGAGCGAGATTGAGCGAGTGTGGCCCGCCGTGTGGAAGAAAGAGTGAGACAGTCTCGAGGGAGTGACCTAGATATACAACGTGCGTGCGTGCGCATGCACGAGAGGTTGGGGGGCTAGATAGGCAATGCATGTATTTAGCGCGAGAGGGTGAGAGGGAGAGGGAGAGAGAGAGAGCTCGGCATGGGGTGCAATGGCAGGTGTGTGAGGTAAATACATTTGGTAACAGAGTGGAAAAAGGGGTTGTGTAGTTGAGAGACTAAGAGATCGAAACATGGAGAGAAAGAATGAACGTGTGTTGGAAACCGATAGCTTCCTAAGGTGGTTAGGAGAGGAAGATTGACCGATACAGGAAGTATGTAGGGTTTGTGCGGGGGGGGGGGGGGGTAAAAACAACATTTGAATGTACATAGTACGAGACTTAATATCGATGTTTCAATTCGGTGTACATTATAAGATTTGAACCGAGGACCAGGCATACGGGTAATTATTTCGAATTCGTGCCATACTAAGTTTCGAAAAGTTGACATTGACTTAGTTTGTTGTGCTATTTTGTAGGTCATATGTTTGAATCCATCCAAAAGTTTTATCACTACCATGGTGTTCATCATATACATATGAATTTGTATTAAAAAAGTAGCATGGATACAGTGAAATGCGAAATCCACGTTAGAATTGGAGAACGCTATGTGACACACACTCTAATTCAAATAACTAACTACGTGACACACACTCTAATTCAAATAACTAATTATGTGATACACACTCTAATCCACGTTAGCGTGGGTACCATTTCGAATTTTTTTCAAATAACTCCCCATTAATTAATTTATAGTACTCCCTCTGTTCACTTTTATAAGACCTTGAAGACATTTCAGACAATGTGCAAAACAGTTCATTTTAAGTTGTCTGAAATGACTTACAAAAGTGAACGGATGGAGTATCTCATTTCGAATGACTAATTATTGCAAGGAAAACACGGGCATGGTAATACATACAGATTCGTTTGCAAATGAAAGAAGATTCGTTTGCATTCTCAAATGTAGGCGCACCAGGCAAACCAGGGTCGTGTCGGGGTGGACGCTACTTCAGTGCCTTAAAGGCAACTGCCTTTGGGTCACTGACATGTGGGCTAGCCACCTGTTGGGCCCATATGCCATGGACACAAAGGCAGGTGCCTTAAGGCACCGAAGCATAGTCCTGCCGGGGTGGTCGCGTGTGTCGGACGAACGCGTAGCACCCAGCCACCCACCCCCTCCCCCCCCCAAAAAGGACGACGACAATATAAGTTCGCGCTTCCACGTTTTGGATTGAAATATCTGGCGGCCCCAATTCCAGCCCTTTAAAATCTCTCTTCTCCACCGTCCCCTTCCGCACCCAGATTGCTCAAATCCCTAATTCGCTGCCAACCCTCGAATCGCCCCTCGTCTCGTCTATTTCCACATCGTTCCCCACCTCTATGCCGGACGACAACGACGAAGACGACGGTCGCGCTTCACCACCGCACCAGAGCTACCTCATCTACGCCCTCGTCCACCGCACCGGGTGGTCCACCGACAACGTCGGCCGCCGCAACCGACGTCCCTCACAGACACCGAGTTCCACCGCATCAGGTGCGCTTCACTGACGCTGTCTCCCAGCTCACCGGGGCTACTTCACCGAGCACATCGTCGTACCTCCGCCCCTCGAGGCCGTTGGGGCTTCACCAACGGTCTCGTGCACCGCATCGGAGCGCTCCGCTACCACTCAAGATCTGCATCTGTGCGCGGCCAGCCAACGCCAGCGCATCACCCTCAACGGCTCTGAAGTGACCCGCACTCTAGCTAGGCGAGCATGCCCAAACGCCGGCCCGAACTAGGTATCCACACATCACTCCCTTGTGCACTGTTCCGACGATGTTTGGATATCCTTTCACTGCTCTCTTAGCTTACCTGCCTATGCAACTCTGACCTTAACTCTTATTTCTTCTAGAGATATCATCTGAAACAAGCAAATCCATATTTTAGCGAAGCATGACGGCGCTACGGGATCTAGTACACATCCCGCACACCCGTATAACCTTGTAAGTATCTGTCCTCCGGTACAACATCAAGGTCGATTCCTCTTATTTGATCAACCATTCGCCGTGTCAAAAATGCAGAGGGGGATGCAAGGAGCACAAGGCCTGCACATCCAAGCAAGTGGTAACATGGACTTGTACATGGAACATCCCAAGCGCAAGCAGAGCTGCAGTGAGCCTGTACAACGAGCTAGCGTAAGTCCCTGCATTTCATTTAATTCGTACTGGCATTCGTGTATGATTTGTGTGTAGTGGCTGATCCATGAATTCAAGTTACCAGGGGCGAACATTTAACTTAAAAAATACGAAGGCACTTGCACTCCAGAAATCAACATAACTTGAGAAATGTGAAGCTACATGCACTTTGAAAACTAGCTAATGATCCAAAGTAGTTTAGATTATAAACACTAAATGATCCAAGCACCAAAAAACACAAAATGCAACATGGTGTACAAGGACTACAAACATGGTCTGTACCTGCTTGAATTATTCGTTCTCTGGCTAAAAATATCGAAGTGTAATTGCACGTATAACCAGTGCGCAAACTGCATATCAATATATCTATCCTGCACAAGTATGCCAATAGTTTCAAACAATAGATTAGAAAGTATTTATGATATGCTGTCATGATACGGGGACTTTCTGGTAGATGGCCTCGACGTTTCCTCAAGCTATGAAAATGCACTATAATTTGCTTGTCATCATTGCCTGCAAATCTCTGTCTCTCTCAACATAGTAGATCATCATTAGACACTAAATCCTTCAATGAGCTTGCAAAATGCTTGCATCAGATCCCTCATTAGACACTATATGTTCATCACCAGGAGCATGTAAAATGTTTGCATCAAATCCTTCATTAGCAGTCTGTTCATTAGACACTTCAGGCTCAAGAACAACATGAGCTTGTATATTTGCACCAGAAACTTGATTAGATACATCAGATTCAGTCAGTTCAGTATTGATTGGGGGAGTTATAAATTAAGTAGAAATTGGTTTCATTTTCTCATGGATTCCCTACATACAAGCAGTTTTACAACACCGTCAGGTTTAACTATTGGCCAGAAATTGAAGAGTTGAATTAGATATAATCAGGGATGTGATGTACCTGCTCGTTGCGCATGCTACTCTTGCAAGCTGCGACTGTCCGTTTGCGCAAGCTCGATGCCATGCCCGTGTTGCCGCCGCTGCCTCCCACGCAGTCTACACCTAGGGTTGGATCTTCATATTCTTGTCCTTCCGTTCGCTTGAAGCCCGGCGACCACCCTCCAACGAGGGCGCGAGGAAGTGTTGTGTCGGTCTGTCCAGCGGCGGCTAGGTTAGGAGCGAACCAGACTGGTGGCTGGAGCGAATAAATTGGGATTTTTCCTGCTGTCGATCAATATGGGAGGCGCTCGTTTGGGCCGCGAGCCTGCTATAGGGCCTGCCTTGCACTTATGTTATTGGCCCATCCAAATTGAAACATTTTTCTTCATTTTTTACATTGCCTGCTCCTGCGTTGGGACGAACAAAACTAGCATGGGCCAACCCAGACGACTCAAACTAGGTGCACACTTTCCAGCCACCTGAGGCGGCCTCCCATACCAGCCCCTATGGTGGCGTCGCCCCTTTTTGTGTGTATGATTGGATAGTGAAAAATATTCCAGTGGCGCTTTTGATTTACCCACAGAATGGTTGAACTGCTTGTTTCTATGAACTGAGTTCGCCAATAATTTGAAGGATGCCAGTCTTTTCATCCTATTGTAGATTGCTTAGATCTCGATATGCCAAAAGTAATCGCATGAAATATACAGTAAAAGCCAGTGTGATGTGTTTGGCTATAACTAGTCTGACTACACGTCCTCATATAACATATCAAGGACGCACCATCTTACCAGATTAACCATTCGACTTACCCATGCAGTGTGGGAAGAAAGAAGTATTGGGACTGCGTATCCAAGCAATTGATGCCATGGACTCCTTCGTACAACCTTGTAAGCAAAAAAGAAGTTGCAGTGTGCCTGTACAAAGAACTAGCGTAAGTTCAGTTACCTGCTTCTCGGAATTTAGTTAGCCACTTATTGCAAAATTGTTCAATTACGTTGCTTGGCTTAATTTAGTTTGCTACTGATTACATAATGGCACAACCTGTTAATCATATTGTAGACTGCGCCTATCTATGTGTTTATACTTACTGTTAAGAATTACCTGTTTGCCTTAACTTAAATATCTAATTGTTTGTTTAACTGCTTTGCTGCTGCAACAGCGGGTTACAATGATGTTAATAACTACTTTTCAGCATCCAATTGAAACTCTTTAATTCCTTGTTTGTTTAACTGGTTTGCTGTTATAACTCCCAGTTGAGATGTTTTGCTAACTTCAACTTTTCTGAATCCAATCGGAATTTTAATGGTAAAACAGGTTAGCCCAAGATCAAAAAGCGAGGTCCCCGTGGACGTTGCATCATCCCACAGCAGTGGCACCGGCCCAATCATGAATTATGAATTGCCAACTGATGATGCTCTAGAGGCTAAACTAGTGGTAGAAAGAGATTCTGCTTCTGCACTTAGAGATGAAGTTGACATGTTGAGGAAGCAAACAGCACAATCACAAGCAGTACTCAAGACAACCATTAAATATTTGGTGGATTTCAAAACAAAGCAAGCTAAGACTGACCAGATTGTTAAGGTCCTGAAGGAAAAAAGGAAATTAAATTCCTACTTGGTAAATCAAAGGTGAAATGTTCTTTCCATAGTTGAATAACCTTTGTGTTGTCTGTTCAAGTAATCAATCAAATCATTTGTTTTAGAGATCATGTAATAATTGTTTTTTTTGTTTGTAATTTTATTTGAGCACAAGTCTGTATTAATTGATAAGACTCGGAGACATTTCATTTGGATTGCTGTGCCAGACCTACAAATATGCCAATCGGGATGAATGTGCATTCAGCAATAGTAATATAGATGGACCATAAGTGGCATGCATCAGAAAGGTCCAAGATGCTGGCTAAAAAAAGGATGTTGTTGTAGCCAAAAAAAGTACAGTGGCCTGGCTTATGTATGTTAGTTGATATTATTGATCCATATACTCTATAAGTGTTTATATGTCTGTTAGTTCCGTACATTCTTGGTTGATTGACTCGGTATTTGAATCTTGATGCATCGCTTGTGTACATATCTAAATGGGAGTACACATTATGCTGCGTGTGACATTTGAGTTGGACATGAAGTGTTCCAAATATTCGAATTCACCTTAAACTGGATTCTAGTTTCTGAATTTGAGTATCGGCATTTGTAAACCATATTCATATATGATAGTGGAATACATCTTTGTCGTCCTTTTGAAGATATATAAAAACACATAGAATGATTTATAAAGATTCATATAGGAATACAAAATGGATTTGAATTTAGTTGCCAGGGTAAACGTGGATGCTTATTGTCCCAAAATTTGAAAGAAACAGCAAAATGTCCATTCCCACATTGGCTGCCCGAAGCCAAGTGTTTAGGAGATGGAAATTACTGTCTACCCATTACATGGACAATCCATCGGCCCGATTTCCACTGCTCTAAATAGGGGTAGGTTAGTAACTTCAATTAGACATGACACGACCGCCTTTGAGCCCATTCCGACACGGTGGGTGTCAAACATGGGCGGCAAAACTCATTCGATTCAAGCTCATCCGAAAGACCTATATTTCTCCCTCCATTCCCCATTCATACACGGTGGGCAGCAAAACACCGTCTCCTCGTCCGAAATAGATGTAGGCTAATACTTTAAATAGGGGCGGATGTGTAACTTCCATCAGACGTGACACAACCGCCCTACCTGTCAGCCCCGTTCATACACCGTGGGCGCCAACCGTGGGCGGCAAAACACCCTCTCCTCGCCCGAAATAGTTACCGGCAAATATTTGGGAGATGCGAGATTAACGTCCTATCCCCAACCGACGAGACATCCAAATTTGAAACGGGGGATAAGTTCGTAACTTTCCCATATTTCAGACACGCGCGTCCCAAAAACATGGTTCCCCGTACCTCTCCCTCCATTTTCCCATTCATACACCGTCCGTGCTAGAACACCCCATTCCCACACCAGCCTTCGTCCGCCACCCCATCCATCGCCGCTGTCGTCCACCACATCCATCGCCACCGTCCTCCACCATGCCGGAGCGCCTACCAGGACCGCGTCGTCCACTGCTAGAGATGGACGTTTCTCATCCATGGCGACGGACCAATAGCCTTGCATCGCGTCCTCTCGCTTCATCGGCGCCGTTGTCCTCTTTGCCGGGGCCGCTCACACGACCTTCTCTTCTACTGCAACGGGACTTATCCCTCGATGCACCCGTCTACCGTCGCAAATCTGCTTCAACGCCACCGATAGCCATCGCACCCCCGATGCCTACACGGCGCCGCAAGAGAGGTGGTACTTCATATCTCCTCAACTTTTTGATCTCAACCAGAAAATAGATCTTAACTTGGTTACTCTACTTTCTTTTCAGCTCTTAGAATTTAGTTCTTAGTTCGAAGCAAACAATGGATGCTAAATATCATTTCTCCAGTTTGCAGCTTCAAATTTGCCATGGCACAGCCATAATATGGTTTAACTGATCATGCTTAGGGTTTAATTGATCATGTTGGTTCCGTGGTGGTTTCTTTAATTGAAATCAGAGGGGAAACCCTCTTTTGCTAAAAAATACATGCTTAGAGTTTCCCCCTTTTATGATCACTATATGATCAAAATACATGCTTTGTGTCATAATAACACTGCTCCACCCATCAAGCTAAACAAGCTTAGTTGTTCAAATACGAATCTGATATTATTAAAACAGAGTTGTTTAATTGGTCAGCTAAATGTTCCTAAATTAGTTTCGAAAATGCATGTTCGCCGCTCGGGTGTGTATCTCTGTGTGTGGTCTGGTCAGCACAGTTGGGGAGGTGAACTTTGCATATGCAGGGGTTTATAGGGAGACACTCTCCGAGTTGAAACCGCAATGCATTCCATAGATAATCTGACTACTTTTTATGTTTTCATGAATCTCAGATTTTGAACAGCATCATAATGATTATGAGCTGGCGTGCATGAAAAGAATAAAGCAGAACAATGCCATGGCTGTCAAACTTGGCATTAAGGGACTGAAATCAAGTCTGGATGCAATGCAATGCAAACACTCTCCACCTACAGATTCATGCTCAGAATATGATCCTAACAGTGATTCTGAGCTAGAGGGAGACCTAAGTCAATGTAGCTCCCTAGTGGAGGAGTCATAGGAAGATGCCCTATCTTATTCACCCATCAAGGTACTTGCTCTAACTTTCCAAGGTTATATTGCTCGCACATATCTTGCAACTGATGCTTTGCATTGCTTCTACTTTTTTGAACTGCCATTAGCTTAGTTTACACATCGTGTATGTGAATACGCCCTGCCTATCCATTTTCAGTACATATTCCATCTGTCATCATACCATATTTATCCATTCAAATGTTGTTCTTGTGTATCAGACGTTCAAAAGGAAGAGGGCGATTGCTGATCGTGGAGGAGCACAAGCAAAGTATTTGGAAAAGGTAGTGGCACCTGATAAATCAAATAGCCCATTAGGTGTAGTTGCAATAATACCTGACCCACAAAATACCCCAACTCTAGCAGACTCTAGCCCTACTACACTAGTCATTTCTGATGCCCCAACTCAGCAGATCCCAATTGCAGAAAACGGTACAATTATGCCAGTTGACATAGCACCAGCTGTACGACGCAAAACCCCCATTCCAGCAAAGAGTACACCAAATCCAGTTGCCAAATCCCTTTTCGAACCAGAGAGAGCCCCAATTGCAGCAAATAGGACCCCTGTTCCATTTCTTCCCAGTTTAGAAGACGAAGCTTATGTTGTTGTCAGGAACTTTGTGCGCATCTTTCCTTCATGGAAAGATTATACCGCAGACACAGAACAATTTCCAGTCTTCCTCCACAACTTACGCGTAAGTAATGTACTAACGTTATTCATGGTCATTATTGCATATGTTTCTGCTGACAGAAGACACAAGATTTCATTCTTTTTAATAGGCGAGGTGCAAACTGGATTGTGATGACGAGCAAGGGTTGGTTGCGCTTTTCAAGCACTCATTGATGAAGTATCGTTCCTACCTGAGGCAAGCGCACTTCGATGGCAAGCCTCTGAACGAAATTTCTCTAAAGTCTCTGGTGCTACATTTATCCGACGGTGACTGGAATAATCTTGTTACACATTGGTCTCAGCTGCAGCGTAAGGTACTGTCTATGATATCACATCACAATTTGAACTACATTTCTGTATTTGCCTTAATGTCTCACTTGTATGAAAACTGTTAGCAGAAGAACATTCATTCTCAAGGGACCACAGAATCTCACAACTATACTGCACACTGCATTGCTCTTGTGAGTACCTCTTGCCCTGTATGACCATACTTACTTTCATAGCTGTTTGATTATGTATCATCACTGCACATGTTAGCCTCGTAATCGTCCATTTGGTGGACATTATAAGATCTGTATGGACTCTTACATAAATTTAGAATCAATCCAATGCTTTTGAAGAGGTTTAGCTCTGCAGTCCTCTTGTAAGGACTGAACGTGGTCTATCACTGTACTTAAATTAACAGCTACTCCCTCCGTCCCATAATATAAGAACGTTTTGTATAGTACACCAGTGTTCAAAACACTCTTGTATTATGGGAAGAGGGATTGGTTCATTTTGTAGGATTCTGCATATTATCTCCCTCTCCCACCATTTACTAAAAAAGATCAGATCTATATTTAATCTTACCAACAAGTAGAATACACAGACAATGCCAGTGCAGAAGTGTAGCCCATTGCTCTTATCACTACATTTTGTCCTGTAACGTTTGTACTTCCAGGGATTGGTAGTTGATTATGTAGCATCAATCTGCATCTTATCTTCATTATCCTCTATCCCTTCCAGTATTATCATATCTATAATTACTCTCTACAAAATGTAGAGTATAGGCAATGCTTATGAAGAAGATTCTGTGCTGAAATTCTTGAGTTATCATTCCCTTGCCATGGAGAAGGGCATTATAAAGCCGGTGTTAACTGTTAATGTAAGTCAGTCCTTCTAAAGCCTTTATCCTCAACTGCTGTTTAATTTGCTCATACTCCCTATCGTTTATTGCTGTTTAGTTTGCTGTTTCTACCAAAATGCATGTTCGTAAGAACCGTAAGTTCTAAGTTTTACTTGTAAAACCAAATTCCTTATTCATACCATGCACAGTACTTAATACTCCCTATATGTATGCTTGTTTTGTGGATCTATAATCCAGTGTGTGGTGAAGCAGCCCATGTTTGCACCTTGTCATCTCCTGTTTTATCTTACTGATGTGGCTGATGATATGAACAACATGCCATGCACATTATCCAAAATAGATACAATGATTTTATTTGCCCTTCATCTATGCTTGTTATGTTGACATGGTAATCCAGTAGTGTGGTGAAGCTCCCCGCATTATGAACAATGCCAAATTATGCTATTGATATTTTGAACATACTCTTTATTTTGTAATTTGAAATTGGATAGAATTGACAGAACAGTTATCATCTTTGTTTATACACGTGCAAAACCTGTCATCTCTCTGCTTTGTTTCAGGGTGATATGCCTGATGGCATGCACAAGTCTGCTGAAGGCTGTGAGACAAACCCAACATATATTGCAGCAAAGAAGGCAAAACATCTTGAAGATAGCGAGACAACCCCAAAGTCTTGTCTTGATGCAGTGTTCAAGTTACTTGAGACTAACAGTCAGACAAGATCACAGAATTCGTTGTCTGAATCAGTTCGACTTCTTCAGTCCCAAGTTCTAGCAGAAAGGCATTCTGCAACTCAACTTCGACTTGAAGTCCTATCTCTAAGAAAGATTGCGGAGAACACCAATGAGAACCTCATCGCTAAATAGCTACACCTGGAAGCTATGACCTACATGCTAGGACGGTCTCATAGCCTTGCTCAGCAGCTTGCGCAGCAGTTCCCCCGCAAGGCTAACCTTTCTTGAACTGTCTTGGAAGTGGTCTCGGTTCAGTATTATTTTGTTACACTGCAATGGTGCCCAGTTTTTGGAATCTGCTTCTTTGTTGTGCTTTATGGTCACTGGTGGCGAACTTTGATGCCCAGTGGATGTAATATACCTTAAGTCCTTTATTGTGTAGTGTAGGTTTATTCTTAGTTACTATACCGTAATTTCTTTATTGTATAGAGTAGGTTTGTTCTTAATTCCTACTAGTTACGCAGCAGCCCGAAATGAACCCCAACCCATGATTGTGCGAATCAAAGCACGGGCTTTTAACAGGCCAAAATTGTCTGGGTCCTTGTTTGGCCCAATCAGATATCGGCTGCGAGCAGGCTGGATGCAAACCGGGCCGTAGTTAGGCCCAACTATATGACGGGCTTTTAACAAGACGAATTTAATATGGGGCCGAAATGTTAAACAGGCCCTTAACAGGCCAAAACTAATATCAGGCTGAATTACTAAGTGGGCCTTTAGCAAGTGGGCCCAAAAGCATAGTGTCCAGTTGACGGGCCGAATCTGATATGGGCCATAATTGAGCCCAAAGCCTCTTAAAGGGCCGGACATGATCTGGGCCGTAATTTGGCCCAGAACGTGGTAGGCTTTTAACGGGCCGGATCTCATATGGGCCACTATTAGGCCCGGAGCATGGCAGGCCATTAATGGACCGGATCAAATATGGGCCGGCATTTGTCCCAAAACATGGCAGCCAGTTAATGGGCCGGCCTACTAGGGTCCTCAAAATCTTGTGGGCCTATAGCTGGGCCGGCCCATTAATATCGGTGAAATCTCGTGGGCCTTTAGCTGGGCCGGCCCATTATGACCCGCAAGAATCTTGTGGGCCTTTACCTGGGCTGACCCATTATGGCCCGCAAAATCTCATGGGCCTTTACCTGGGCCAGCCCATTATGGTCCGCAAAATTTCATGGGCCTTTAGCTCGGCCGGCCCATTATGGTCCGCAAAATCTTGTGGGCCTCTAGTTGGGCCGGCCCATTTAAACTTGTTGGGCCGTGCCACGTGTCGACGTATCATAGGTGCCTTCTGTCCAGTGAGTGGATGACATCTGTCCCGACGATGAGCCAACACGTGTTTCCTCTAGCCAATGATGATTTTACACGTGGAAAATCCCCATTGGTCGGGGCTGTTAACGGGTTATCGGATCCAAAACCCCGACCCGATAGCTTAACGGTGTTCCGTTATGGTGGATGCCACGTGTCGGTCACCCTTGACGAAAGCACTTCTGTGACGCGCGATTTATCGTCATGGAAGTGGACACTTCCGTGATGATAATTTTGGTAATGTCATGGAACACTTCTACGACAACACATGTATGACTATCTTGATTCTGTCATAAATTTGTCATGGATGTACATGCATGACAAAAAAAGCGATCTACTGTGACAAACACGTATCATCACGGAAGTGTATTTTTTTGTAGTGAGAAGCCCTCCGTGATCGATGCCAAGATGGGATCTCGTGGATACAGAAAGTTGCGGCGGTGGAATTAGGTTTTTGGCTCCGTATCTGATCCTTTGGGGGTACGTGGGTATATATAGGAGGAAGAAGTACGTCGGTGGAGCAACAGGGGGCCCACAAGGGTGGAGGGCGCGCCTGGGGGGTAGGCGCGCCCCCTACCTCGTGGCCTCTTGTTACGTGGCTTGACGTAGGGTCCAAGTCTCCTGAGGTGTATTCGATGAGAAAACCACGTTCCCGAAGGTTTCATTCCGTTTGGACTCCGTTTGATATTCCTTTTCTTCGAAACCCTAAAACAGGCAAAAAACAGCAATTCTGGGCTGGGCCTCCGGTTAATAGGTTAGTCCCAAAAATAATATAAAAGTGGATAATAAAGCCCAATAATGTCCAAAACAGTAGATAATATAGCATGGAGCAATCAAAAATTATAGATACGTTGGAGACGTATCACCCCCCTTGTCGATCGATCCAGCTAGGAGCAGCCCTGCATCCCCTGGCCCAGCTCCAGTGACCGCGTGGGCCTCCCCAGCATCCTCCCCACCGAACTGGGCCAAGCCCATGGTGAGGCCACCCAGCGCCTTTTTTCTTTCTGGTGGTCTAGCAGATTCGGCCCGCTTCTATTTTTTCCCTAGCAGCGAATTTGTCTATTTTTTTCAGAGAGCCCTGTGTTGCAGAAAACCCCTTCTAGTTCATGCATTTAATAACTCTCAAACCGTGCATCCAAATTAAACAAACCTTATACGAAAAATGACTAGAATTTAATCTAGTTTCATAATATGCCACTTTCATGCATGTTAACAATGTTTAATATGATGTTTGCTTATATTTTGCCTATTGCCATGCTAAAATGCTTTATTTCATAATTAAATAACCGTAGCTCCAAACTTAATAAACTTTATATGTAAATGGGGTAGAAAAATGCCTAGTTTAACTTGGTGCACTCATCTTGCATGTTTAACAACTCTAAAATATGCTTTAGGGCAGAACAGTACCAAACCTAAAAGATGCACATTAGGAGTTTCCAGAGTCGTTGTTCGTTGTTTCCGGCCTCATTTAAACTTGCCTAGATAGGTAGCTTTGTCATGTTTCACCTCTTGCCATGCTAACCAACATTTAATATTGTTGAGTACATAAATGAGAGAGAACTAAATAATTGTTGTGGTTTCGTCAATATGCAACTCGTTGCATATTGAGCTCCACTTAACTTGTAGTTTTGCTTGTGCACTTTGCCATGCCATGCTTCATTAAACCGGACATGCATCATACTTGGTTGTGCATCATGCCATGATTATGTGATGGTTGTTTACTATGTTGTTTGCTTCTTTCCGGTGTTGGTTCTTCGGGTTGGTTCCGATAACGTCGCATTTGTGAGGATTCGTTCGACTACGTCCGTTTGTCTTCTTCATGGACTCATTCTTCTTCCTTGCGGGATCTCAGGCTAGATGATCATACCCTCGAAATCACTTCTATCTTTGCTTGCTAGTTGTTCACTCTATTGCTATGCCGCGATACCTACCACTTGCTATATCATGCCTCCCATATTGCTATGCCAAGCCTCTAACCCATCTTTCCTAGCAAACCGTTGTTTGGCTATGTTACCGCTTTGCTCAGCCCCTCTTATAGCGTTGCTAGTTGCAGGTGAAGATGAAGTTTGTTCCATGTTGGAACATGGATATTGTTGGGATATCATTATTATATCTTGTTTACTTTAATGCATCTTTATACTTGGTAAAGGGTGGAAGGCTCGACCTTATGCCTGGTGTTTTGTTCCACTCTTGCCGCCCTAGTTTCCGTCATACCGGTGTTATGTTCCTTGATTTTGCGTTCCTTACACAGTTGGTGTTATGGGGACCCCTTGACAGTTCGCTTTGAATACAACTCCTCCAAAAAGGCCCGACCTTGGTTTTACCATTTGCCTCACCACCACCTACTTTTCCCTTGGGAGTCACGCTCCCAAGGGTCATCTTTATTTTAAGACCCCCGGGCCAGTGCTTGTCTAAGTGTTGGTCCGAACCGAGCCGCCTGCGGGGCCACCTCGGGGAAACTCGAGGTCTGGTTTTACTCGTAGCTTTTCTCATCCCGTGTTGCCCTGAGAACGAGATATGTGCAGCTCCTATCGGGATGTCGGCGCATCGGGCGGTCTTGCTGGTCTTGTTTTACCATTGTTGAAATGTCTTGTAACCGGGATTCCGAGTCTGATCGGGTCTTCCTGGGAGAAGGAATATCCTTCGTTGACCATGAGAGCTTGTGATGGGCTAAGTTGGGACACCCCTACAGGATTTTGAACTTTCGAAAGCCGTGCCTGCGGTTATGGGTAGATGGGAATTTGTTAATATCCGGTTGTAGAGAACTTGACACTTAACTTAACTAAAATGAATCAACCGCGTGTTTAGCCGTGATGGTCTCTTTTTGGCGGAGTCTGGGAAGTGAACACGGTTCTTGTGTTATGCTTGAACGTAAGTAGTTTCAGGATCACTCTTGATCACTTCTAGCTTCTCGACCGTTGCTTTGCTTCTCTCCTCGCTCTTATTTGCGTATGTTAGCCACCATATATGCTTAGTGCTTGCTGCAGCTCCACCTCACTACCCTTTCATACCCATAAGCTTAAATAGTCTTGATCTCGCGGGTGTGAGATTGCTGAGTCCTCGTGGCTCACAGATACTTCCAAACAGTTGCATGTGCTGATGATACCAGTGCAGGTGATGCAACTGAGCTCAAGTGGGAGCTCGATGAAGATCGTGTTCGTTGTGTTGTTTTGTTTCCTGATGATCAGTAGTGGAGCCCAGTTGGGTCGATCGGGGATCTAGCATTTGGGGTTGTCTTCTTTTACTTTGGTTCCATAGTCGGACCTTGATTGTATTCTGGATGATGTATGTATAACTTGTATTTGTGTGAAGTGGCGATTGTAAGCCAACTCTTTATCCCATCCTTATTCAGTACATGGGATTGTGTGAATATTACCCCTCTTGCGACAAATCTACCATGTGGCTATGCCTCTAAGTCGTGCCCCGACACGTGGGAGATATAGCTGCATCATGGGTGTTACAAAACGACACGTATTGTATTGTTGCCATCGAGGATAAAAAGATGGGGTTTATATCGTATTGCATGAGTTTATCCCTCTACATCATGTCATCTTGCTTAAGGCGTTACTCTGTTCTTATGAACTTAATACTCTAGATGCAAGATGGATAGCGGTCGATGTGTGGAATATTAGTAGTAGATGCAGGCAGGAGTCGGTCTACTTGTCGCGGACGTGATGCCACATGATCATGCCTAGATATTCTCATAATTATTCGCTTTTCTATCAATTGCTCAACAGTAATTTGTTCACCCACCGTAATACTTATGCTATCTTGAGAGAAGCCACTAGTGAAACCTATGGCCCCCGGGTCTATTTTCCATCATACAAGTTTCCAGTCTATTTTATTTTGCAATCTTTACTTCAATCTATATCATAAAAATACCAAAAATATTTATCTTATTATTATTATCTTTATCAGATCTCTCTCTTGCAAGTGGCCGTGAAGGGATTGACAACCCCTTTATCGCGTTGGTTGCGAGGTTCTTATTTGTTTGTGTAGGTACGAGGTGACTCGCGCGTGGTCTCCTACTGGATGGATACCTTGGTTCTCAAAAACTGAGGGAAATACTTACGCTGCTCTACTGCATCACCCTTTCCTCTTCAAGGGAAAACCAATGCAGTGCTCAAGAGGTAGCACTCGGTTAATGACATGATCCTCCAGTCGCTTCCACCTAGCTACAAGAGCTTTGTGATGAACTACAATATGCAAGGGATGGTGAAGTCCATTCCTGAGTTACAAGGTAGTCAGAATCCCGACTCGACTCCTAGAATCCTACGACTTCACGACCCTACGGAACCATGTCGATCCAAGTCCCACTATGAATCCGCATCAGGTAGAATCCATGTTGAGTCACGATCCAAATCATAGAATCATGTACAAAACTGTAGAATCCAGACTATGGTATGGACTGTGTCCGATTCTACTAATTTATCTAAGTCGTTCTTTTAGTTGTAGCAGAATAGTATGCCATCATCCAAACCATTTTCACATGCCTCATGGCCCTTTATTCCCCTCCCAAGCCCAAATGCTCAGGCACCGACCTTTGATCTGGCTCTCAAAACCTAGATCAAAATTGAGGATCAGACTTGTCGACAAATGGAATTGGCGTGGGAAGCAGGATGCATCAAGATTAATCGGAGAAGGAGAGCAAGACCCTTCGAGGTTAATTAAGCACTAAAGGGTGGATATACAAGTGATCGACTATTCACGTATTCTAAAAAACTCGTAAGTAAATTTCGTGCGTTGAAGATTTCAATGTTCTATATATTGGCCTCTCATATATGTTACATACATCCAAGCTAATAGTAGGTTAGCCATAAAAAGAAGTGGAATAGAACTAGCATTGATGTGTACGTCTTTGCTCTATATTTAGTGTCAAAACTCTATAGAACCCATATAAATTTATTCCATGGATACAAAATATCTTATTTGAGTAAATCTAGTAGAATCCCCGATTCCACGACTCGATACTATGACTCGATTCTGTCTAACGAAAATCGATCCGACTCCGAATCCCGAGTCTGACAACCTTGCTGAGTTATATTCAATGCTGAAATCAGCGGAGGTGGAAATCAAAAAGGAACATCAAGTGTTGATGGTGAATAAAACCACTAGTTTCAAGAAAGGCAAGGGTAAGAAGAACTTCAAGAAGGAAGGCAAGGGAGTTGCCGCACCCGGTAAATCAGTTGCCGGGAAGAAGCCAAAGAGTGGACCCAAGCCTGAGACTCAGTGCTTTTATTGCAAGGGAAATGGTCACAGGAAGCGGAACTGCCCCAAGTACTTAGCGGATAAGAAGGCCGGCAACGCCAAAGGTATATGTGATATACATGTTATTGATGTGTACCTTACCAGCACTTGTAGTAGCTCCTGGGTATTTGATACCGGTGCGGTTGCTCATATTTGTAACTCAAAATAGGAGTTGCGGAATAAGCGGAGACTGGCGAAGGACGATGTGACGATGCACGTCGGGAATGGTTCCAAGGTAGATGTGATCGCCGTCGGCATACTACCTCTACATCTAACTACGAGATTAGTTTTAAACCTCAATAATTGTTATTTAGTGCCAGCTTTGAGCATGAACATTGTATCCGGATCTCGTTTAATGCGAGATGGCTACTCATTTAAATCGGAGAATAATGGTTGTTCCATTTATATGAGAGATATGTTTTATGGCAATGCCCCGCTGGTCAATGGTTTATTTTTGTTTAATCTCAAACATGATGTTACACATATTCATAGTGTGAATGCCAAAAGATGTAAGGTTGATAATGGTAGTCCCACATACTTGTGGCATTGCCGCCTTGGTCACATTGGTGTCAAACGCATGAAGAAACTCCATGCAGATGGACTTTTGGAGTCTCATGATTATGAATCATTTGACATGTGCGAACCATGCCTCATGGGAAAAATGACCAAGACTCTGTTCTCTGGAACAATGGAGCGACCAACCAACTTATTGGAAATCATACATACTGATGTGTGCGGTCCAATGAGCATTGAGGCTCGCTGTGGCTATCGTTATGTTCTCACCTCACTGATGACTGAAGTACATATGGGTATGTCTACTTAATGAAACACAAATCTGAGACCTTTGAAAAGTTGAAGGAATTTCAGAGTGAGGTAGAGAATCAACGTGACAGAAAAATAAAGTTCTTACGATCAAATCGTGGAGGGGAATATTTGAGTCACGACTTTGGCACGCACTTAAGGAAATGTGGAGTTGTTTCACAACTCACGCCGCCTGGAACACCTCAGTGTAATGGTGTGTCTGAACATCGTAATCGCACTCTATTGGATATGGTGCGATCTATGATGTCTCTTACCGATCTACCGCTATCATTTTGGGGTTATGCTTTAGAGACTACCGCATTCACTCTAAATAGGGCTCCGTCAAAATCCGTTGAGACGACACCGTATGAACTATGGTTTGGAAAGAAACTGAAAGTGCATTATATCGACTAGAGGGGGGGTGAATAGGCGATTTTTATGAAAGTCTTCAAAACGTGGAAGTTATGAAGACAAACAGCAGAGATATGCCTATTACTATGCAGCGGAAGGTAGACTACACTAGGCAAGCCATGGTCAAGTATCAACAGAGTGAAAGCACAGTGACAAATAGCTGCAGTGTAATAAGGATCAGGTAGGAAGATATTATGAAGCCAAACAGATCATACACTCAGGGTGTGAAGACAAAAGATAGAACAGACATGCAATGACTTCACAATGAGTGATCAGTAAGTAAAAGGAAGTGAAGATGAAACCAGTGACTCGTTGAAGACAATGATGTGTTGGACCAGTTCCAGTTGCTGTGACAACTATACTTCTGGTTGGAGCGGCTAGGTATTTAAACCTTAGGACACACAGTCCCGGACACCCAGTCCTGAACACGCAGCTCAGGACACCAAGTCCTCACCGTATTCTCCTTGAGCTAAGGTCACATAGTCCTCGCCCAATCACTCTGGTAAGTCTTCAAGGTAGACTCCCAAACCTTCACAGACTTCATTCACTAGCAATCCACAATGTCTCTTGGATGCTCAGAACGCGACGCATAACCGTCTGGAGGATGCACAGTCCTCTAGTGTAATAAGTCTTCAGATCACTTAGACAAGAAGACTTAAGTGATGCCCAATTTACTCTGGCTCTGGGTGGTTAGGGCTTTCTCCTCGCTAGGAATTTTCTCTCAAAGGCTTCGAGGTGGGTTGCTCTCAAATGACAAAAGCCATGCACTGAAACTGAGCAGCCAACCGTTTATGGTTGTAGGGGGTGGACTATTTATAGCCACTGGGCAACCCGACCTGATTTGTCCGAAATGACCCTGGGTCACTAAGGAACTGACACGTGTCCCAACGGTCAGATTTCAAACTCACACGACAACTTTACTTGGGCTACAAGCAAAGTTGACTTGTCTGACTCTGGACAAGATTAGCTCTCATTGTCTTCACTCGAAGACATAGGTTTTTGGTTTACGCATCACTTCAGTCATTCTGACTGGTTCTCTTAGACCCCACTTAGCAGTACGGTGGTTCCTATGACTCAACACAAATGAAAGAGAACTATGAGAGATCTAAGTCTTCGAGTTCCATAGGCTTCATGCGGTGTCTTCTCTTGTCATAGTCTTCAATATGAATATCTTCATATACCACCATTGACTTCAATGTCTTCGTACATTTTTAGGGGTCATCTCTGGTAGTAAAACCGAATCAATGAGGGACTTCTACCTGGGTTATCCTGCAATTCTCACAAACACATTAGTCCCTCAACTAGGTTTGTCGTCAATACTCCAAAACCAACTAGGGGTGGCACTAGATGCACTTACAATCTCCCCCTTTTTGGTGATTGATGACAAACTAGTTGAAGTTTTCAACGGGGAATATAATCTGTGAATTTATAAAGGATAAGGTATTGTCTTCATAAGTTGCAAGGGCTCCCCCTGAAGATGTGCATATAAGTTAGTTTGCTTTTGGAATGCAAATGCACATGGCAGGTTGTACTTGTGGAGATCCACTTCAGCTTATGATGACAATCCACTATGCATGTGAAAGTATATGAAGATAATGACATGCATAATGGAAAATGGACGTCTGCAGAATGAGCTAAGTGCGGAATTTATCTTCGCAAAACAAGGTGGCAAACGAGTAGCAGACGACCATCTGGTTTAAGTGTTACAACTCATAAGAACCAATTGTAGCAAAAACGAGAGTTGTAAGCACGAAGCAAAATATAAGGCACCCGCCCATATGAACCCGCTTGAAGACTATCAATATCTCATATGCTGCTCCCCCTTTTGTCAGTAATGACCAAAAAGGTTTGAAGACATAGAGTCTCTACTCGTTCCCATGAGGAGTAGGTGAAGTAGCAGGATTGTTGATGTTGTTTGGCGGTGCAGAAGAGCTTGGAGGTGCTGAAGCAGGTGGCGGTGAAGTAGCATCGTCTTCTTCCTCAATAATTCTGGCAGTGACTGTGGCAGTAGAGGAAGAGAACTCAAAATCTTCAAGGGATGGAGTTCCTAGCAGCACAGCTCTTCGAGGAGGTGTGGAGTCAAACTTGAATCTCTCTTTGAAGCCATCCTCTTGAAGATCAGCTTCAGAAAGCATCATCGTTAGCCCTTTCCATGAGCGGCGACAGGTTTCATGGGTAACGAAAGCGTTCTTGGTGGCAAGATTTCGGATGCGATTTACATCCACCAAGAGGCTTTTCATCTGTCTCTTCAACCAGTCATGATGCCTATCCTGCTTTTGATGAAGGGTCACAAGAAGCTCTCGGTTGTTGAGAACACGAGTGCGCTTCTTGGGTCTTGAAGCAGTGGCACTGTCAGTGGCTTCAGTTGAAGCAGGGTGTGGTGCACGTGTAGTGCCAGCCAAAGGATACACCCTGGAGATGGCTTCAACACCTTCAACATTTTGAGTGAGGCTCTGGTGTTCTGCATTCTGAAGACTCAGAGGTTGCTTGGCAGGTTCAGGAAAGATGGCTTCAGCAGAGGTATCCACATCAGGCAAGAAGATCCGATGGTTGCGGGCTGAGGGATGATACGAGATGGCAGAGTGAAGTTTGATCAGCCTCATTACCCAAGGAGCATAGAACTTTAAACCAAACAGATCAGAGCCTGATGCAGCTAGTTGGCGTATGAAGAAATCCTGTGCGTTGAAGCATATGCCATGAAGGATACAGAATATCAGAGTCTTCATTGCACCCTCGATCTTGGCATTTGGAGAGTGTCCTTTAATGGGCCAGAGAGTCCGCCGGATGATGTGATAGATGGTCCTGGGCAGGTACTCAAGGTCTTCAACGAAGAACTCTATGGGATAAGGAGCATCGTGGGGCAATGGCTTCATCATGGAGAGCATCTGACTCATATTCGCTCAGGCCTCTGAAATATGCTCTCAATAGCTTCAGTGTGTAGCCGACAGCCTTGCTCGAAGAATTCGCCTGGAGTGGGCAGGCCAGTGAGCTCAATGATATCAAATGCATTGGCTTCGTGATGAACGTTGCTGGTCATCCACTCCAGGACCCAAGTCTTCGGATCTCTGTTGTATCCTTTGATGTGCAGTGTGGCATAGAATTGTAGCAGGAGCTCTTCGTTCCAATGCTCTTCATCAGTAATAAACTGTAGCAGACCCACTTGTTTGAAGAAATCCAACGCTTCCTCTAGACAGGGCAAACCAGCAATAGCTTCAACATCAAGGCGCTTGTGCGGGAAAATGCGACCTTGGTTGTACAGTATGCAAGAGTAGTAGCTGCGCTGAGGATAGCTCCAGAACCTATCTAATGAAATCCTTTCCCTTGAATAGGGGTTCTTGGAGCTATTGAAGAAAGTATTATCTGCCCTGAAGCTATTGACGTTGAAGGAACCAGGTGCTGATGCAGGACCTGGGAACCTTGGCATTCTTGGGATTGGCTTCTGAACCTGAGGCCTGTGCTGAACATGGTAGTTGAATTGTGGACCGGCAGCAGACTCAGGAACAGAAGTGTCAGGATCAGTAGGTTCGCTGTCTTCTGAAGCTTTTGGTGGGGAGGGCTCCACATTAGCTTCAATGTTAGTTGTGGCAGCCTCACGATTTCCATCCTCCACTTAACGAGCTGGAGGGTCGGACACAAGCACGTTCTCCTGGAGAACTGCTTCTTGTTGGAGCAGAGGAGTGGGCTCTTGTGGTACTTCTTCTTCTACGGCTGATGCATCCGGAATGTCTTCAGCATAGACTTGAGGCCTTGGACCTTTGCGAAGCCTGCGGAACGCAGACGACGCCTGTGGGGTTGGAGTGGGCTGGGCCTCATAGTCTTCTTCCTCTTGAGGGCGATCCACCCATGAAGCATCTTGTGCAATTGGCGTCAGTGGACGACCAACGCTGATGAGTTCGCTGTGTTCTAACTGAGGAAGGGCTGCAACATCTTCTACATTGTCACGATGACCAATGTCTTCAGCAGCGATGGGATCCGCTGCTGGAATGTCTTCAGCTTCAGGAGCCCCTGTGGAAGCAGGCTCATGAACCGTCAGTTGACATTCTGCGTCAGGGTGAACCATAGAAATGGGTTCAACTATCAAGGGCTCTGTGGGAGCAGCCCGAGCTTTCTTGGTCTTTCGCTTTTTCTGAGTGGGGGCAGAAGGAGAGGCTTCAGAGTGTTTCCTCTTCCGGGCTTCAGCCTCTGCAGTTCTCGTCTTCTTGAGCTCGGAAGCGGTTGACCGGCTCTTTGGCTTCGAGCCAGTCGTTGCAGTTGGGAAGACAAGCGGAACTGCTTCCTGCCTTGGTGCCTCTGGTTCAGCTGGAACAGTCTTCTTCTTTTTCTTTGCGTCCATCTTGGGGTCGATGCCAGGACGCCCAAGTGCCTTGCGCTTCTCAGCCTCATTGTAGGCTTGCACACATCTGTCAGCCAGAGTCTTCATCCGCTCACGTGAACCCTGAGCTTCTGCACGCTTCTTCAGAAAGTTTTCCTTTAGCTCATGCAACATGATCTTGAAGCTCTTCACTTGTTGCACGCTGAGCTTGGCCATATGCTTCTTGAACTGAGCCTTTTCATGATCAATTTTCTGCTTCAGTTCAACAATGTGCAGGGCAATAGCAAGTTCTGAAGCAATAGCGCCTTGGAAGGCGACGCTGAGGCCAACGGGCAGCTGTAGATCTTCAAAGCTGATGTTTGGTGTGGCAAACCACTCATCAATGAAGTTGTGGATGATGGCGACATCAAAGAGAGGCGGATTGTTGAAGATTTCTGCTTCTTCTTTGCTCTTGATGAGTTGCTCAAGAGCGTCATCTCCAAGATCTTCATCACTTGACAGATCAATGGCTTCACTACGCAGGATGGCAGCAGCTGTGAGCTCTTTGCCAGTGTGAGACAGAGGCATCTTGGCCTTCTGGTGCCTTGAGACGCGTGATAGGTCTTCAGACTGCACACTATCTTCAGGAGGTGCAGTTGCCAATGGCTTCGCCCTTGAGATTTTTGGTGAAGGGGCCGGCTTTGAAGCTTTTGACTTCTTCGACAGCTTTGGCTTTGGTACTGCAGGCACTGCAGGCGCTTCATCAGACTCAGTATCAGCTGCAGGCTCATTCACTGCAGTCCCTTGAACCAAGATGTAGGTGATGAGGCCTTCAAGGTTGGCATACGGACCGATGGCATTGGATTCTGCTTCTCGTGTGCCATCTGCCCTTGGTGCTGAGGGACCAGGGTTGAAGTCTAACCCAAATTTCTTCTTGTTCTGCTTCGCTGAGTTTTGGGCAAACTGGTAGTTGCGCTTGAACAGATTGTCGTCACGACACCAGAGTAGTGACGACGGATGTGCATCATCAGGCTGTGGCCCACGGACCATGCATGGATAGAAGCTTTGGGCAATAGCTTCATCTTTGGACCTGGGTACAAGATTCTTGTATAAGATGTCTCCCCACGGTCTTTTTATGGCACTTTTCTCAGCATACTCTTGGGTTGTGAAGCGGTATTTGAACCATTGTTCTGCCCAATAGCGTCGAATCCATTGGATTCGGGTCTTGCGCTGACCATAATTCTCTTCAGGATCTGTTTTATACATTTCTGCCAGTTCATCAGGCAGATCTTTGGATGTTCCTCCACGTCGCTGTCTGTCCCCCTTCCTTGCTACTGTTTCTGAAGCCATAAACCTTAACTTGGAAGGCTTCAAGACGTTCAAAGGCTTCAAAGGCTTTCTTTTGCTGGACCAACAGGAACTGGCTTCAGGAGAATTTATGTGATGCTGTAAGAATTCTGCAAATGAATGCAGACTATGAGAGCCAAAGGATTCTCCCACGGACATGTACCTGTGACAGCATTAAGGTGCGAGGGAAGGGGAAGAGGTCATATGCATTCTCAGAAGATTTTGAAGATAAATCAGTTTAGAAGACATTGACCTCATCGTGCGAAGACATTCACTCATAGATAAGAAGTTGGTTCCAGATTTGTACGAATCCACAGATCAGTACAAGTGAGGAATCTAACTACTTTGTGAAGCTCAAGTGAATATACTAGGCATGTTATGAGATGCTGTTTGAGAGAGATCTAGCTTGTGTGAACAGAAACTGCTTGTGGTAGAAAGTGACAGATCAATAGGATCAACGGTGCTGTAAAAAAGGGAGTTTTATTTACCACACTGAGAACTGCTAGACGGAGTGGGAGATGAGGCCGAGCAGTTCACTCATCCGTGCCCTAACTTGGCGACGGAGGAGACCTACGGCGACGGTGGAGAGGACGATGTCCGCGGTCGGTGTGAAGACGGCGTCGGAGAGGTTGCGGCAGCGAAGCGCTTCGTCGCCGGCGTCGTCGAGAGCTAGCGGTGGCGCTAGGGTTCGTGCGAGGGTGGAAGAAGAGATAATTACCGCTGTGAGTGTGTATTTATAGGCACAGGGGCGGCACTGCGCTATTACACAGGTGCCCCTGGCGATTCGCATTTGAGTAATACGTGGCCATCATGCGGTATTTTGGGGGCAGTTCCACCTCCCACGCACGCCTGGATTGTCGGGTGGTCGTTCCTACTTCTCCGGATTTCATGTGGATAAATGAGCATTGAAAATGGACTTAAATGTTGTCTCTATGTCTTCTGCTGACAAGGACGTAGAGAAGACATTCGACAGCTTCAATAGAATGCATATGACTTGGAGAGATAGAATTTTGAGATAGAGAGCATAGAGAGGTTAGGGTCCGATCACATTCACTTAGTTCAAAAGATTCAAACAAGAAGACATAGCTATAAGTGAATGCTGTAGAGGACAGAACACTAGTATATATATGTCTATATAATCAATGTAGTGAAGATAATCATGAAGACATGTTGAGATTGAAGCCAAACCAAATATGAAGACATTGCAAGGTAACGCCATGAGTGAAACACTTCAAAATAGAACGTTTGGTGGTGGCGTTACCCACCGTATAGGAAGTATTAGACCCAGACACGGAGCACAATTATCGTGGCGCTCTGAAGTCAAATTCCACATTAATGTATTCACACTTAGAATGTATGTCTTCATTGTTTGAAGATATACTTTACTTCGTGTGTTGCACATCTAAGTCATCAATATGCATAAGGGTTAGGATGTGTGCCTGATCACAGGACATTTGAGGATTCTAGGATATTTAGCTCACACCGTAACTTGCAAAACCTCTTCTCATCCAAGGGCTTGGTGAAGATATCTGCCAATTGCTCTTCGGTGTTGACGTGTATGATATCAATGTCTTCCTTCACAACATGATCTCTGAGAAAGTGATGACGAATTTCAATGTGCTTTGTCTTCGAGTGCTGAACTGGGTTGTTGGCAATCTTGATGGCGCTTTCGTTGTCGTACTAAGTGGCACTTGCTTCAGATGAATGCCATAGTCCTTGAGTGTTTGCTTCATCCACAGAAGCTGAGCGCAGCAAGATCCAGCAGCAATGTATTCAGATTCAGCAGTGGAGAGAGATACACAGTTCTGCTTCTTTGAAGACCAACATACAAGTGATCGTCCCAGAATGTGACATGTGCCTGATGTAGACTTGCGATCAACTTTGTCACCAGCATAATCAGCATCCGAGAATCCAACCAAATCAAACTCTGAGCCCTTTGGATACCATAATCCTAGAGTTGGGGTGTGAGCCAAATATCGAAGAATTCGCTTCACAGCTAAGTGATGCGACTCCTTTGGTGCCGCTTGAAATCGAGCACACATGCAAACACTAAGCATAATATCTGGCCTAGATGCACATAAATAAAGCAAAGAACCAATCATGGAGCGGTATACCTTTTGATCGAACTCTTTACCATTGTCGTCGGGACCCAGATGATGTTTGGCTGGTATTGGTGTTGTGAAGCCTTTGCAGTCTTGCATACCAAACTTCTTCAGGCACTCTTTGAGATATTTCTCTTGAGATATGAAGATGCCGTTGCGTTGTTGTCATATTTGAAGACCAAGGAAGAACTTTAGCTCCCCCATCATGGACATCTGATATTGCTCTTGCATCATATAGCCAAACTCTTCACTGTACTTCTGATTGGTGCAGCCGAAGATAATGTCATCCACATATATTTGGCACACAAACAGTTCACCATCATATGTCTTCGTGAAGAGAGTGGGATCTAGGGAACCAGGTATGAAGCCTTTGCTCTTCAGGAAGTATTTGAGTGTGTCATACCAGGCCCTAGGGGCTTGTTTGAGGCCATACAGTGCCTTGTTGAGCTTGTATACCATGTCAGGATGTTTTGGATTTTCAAAGCCAGGCGGTTGTGCCACATACACTTCTTCTTCAATCTTGACATTGAGAAAGGCACTCTTCACATCCATTTGATATAGAAGTATGTTATGATGATTTGCATAGGTCAGCAGTATGCGTATGGCTTCAAGCCTATCCACAGGAGCAAATGTTTCATCGAAGTCAATGCCTTCCACTTGAGTATATCCTTGAGCAACGAGGAGAGCTTTGTTTCTGACGATTTGACCATGCTCATCTTGCTTGTTGCGGTATATCCATTTGGTGCCTATTATGTTATGCTTCCATGGATCAGGACGCTTAACCAGTTCACATACATTGTTCAGCTCAAACTGTTGAAGCTCTTCTTGCATTGCTTGAATCCATTCAGGTTCCATAATGGCTTCTTCAACTTTCTTGGGTTCTGATATTGAGACGAATGCGAAGTGCCCACAAAAATTTGCCAGCTGAGTTGCCCTTGAACGAGTGAGTGGACCTGGTGCATTGATGTTGTCAATTATTCTATCAATATGCACTTCATTGGCAACACGAGGATGTATAGGGTGAAGACTTTGCTCTTGCTGATCTGTATTGTCGTTGGGAGGAATGTCTTCAGGCTGAGCATTGTCTTCATGTGGATCAGGTGCTGAGATGATAAGTTCTTCTTCAGGATGAGCTTCAGAGGGTATTATCTCTCCAGTTCCCATAAGCTTGATTGATTCACTAGCTGGAACTTCATCTAGCACATTTGGCAGTTGCTCTCTTTGTGAACCATTGGTCTCATCGAACCACACATCCACTGTTTCAACCACTTTGTAATGAAAGAGATTGAAGACTCTGTAGGAGTGCGAATCCTTTCCATATCCAAGCATAAAACCCTCATGTGCTTTTGGTGCAAACTTTGAGGTATGGTGTGGGTCCTTGATCCAGCATCTTGCGCCAAATACTCTCAAGTAACTGACATTTGGCTTTTTGCCAGTAAGGAGCTCATAAGATGTCTTGTTCAGTAGCTTGTGAAGATAAACACGATTGATTGTATGGCATGCAGTATCAATAGCTTCGGGCCAGAATTTTCTTGGGGTCTTGTATTCATCTAGCATCGTTCTGGCCATCTCAATTAGTGTTCTGTTCTTGCGTTCGACGACGCCATTCTGCTGTGGCGTGTACGGGGCTGAGAATTCATGTGTGATGCCCAAGGTATCAAGATATGTATCAAGTCCAGTGTTCTTGAATTCAGTGCCATTGTCACTTCTGATGTGCTTTATCTTGGCGCCAAAATTGTTCATAGCACGATTGGCGAAGCATCTGAAGACATCCTGCACTTCAGTCTTGTTAAGGATTATGTGCACCCAAGTATATCTAGAGTAATCATCAACAATGACAAAGCCATAGAGGCAAGCAGTAGTGGAAAAAGTTGAGTAGTGAGTGGGACCAAAAAGATCCATGTGAAGCAGTTCGAAGGGTTGAGTAGTAGTCATGATTGTCTTCAAGGGATGTTTGGCCCTCGTCATCTTCCCTTCTTCACAGGCACTGCATAAGTGATCTTTCTTGAACTTGACGCCCTCGATGCCTATGACATGCTTCTTCTTCGCAAGGGTGTGGAGGTTCCTCATGCCAGCATGCCCAAGCCTCCGATGCCAAAGCCAGCATTCTGAAGCTTTTGCAAGAAGACATACTGCAAGTTGTGGCCCTGCTGAGAAATCTACCACATACAAATCATCTTTCCGATACCCTTCAAACACTAGAGACTTGTCAGATTCCATTAGTACCAGGCAACGATATTTTCCAAATATTACGACCATGTTCAAATCGCAAAGCATTGAGACAGACATTAAGTTGAAGCCAAGGGATTCAACAAGCATGACTTTATCCATGTGTTGATCCTTTGAGATTGCAACTCTACCTAGACCCAATGCCTTACTTTTACCAGTGTCAGCAAATGTGATGTGGCTCTTGTCGGATGGACGTAAGGTTGAGTCCATAAGAAGGCTTCTTTTGCCAGTCATGTGATTTGTACACCCACTGTCAATAATCCATTCTGAAGACTCTAAAGACGCTGGTGTCATACCCTACAGTGCAGTTAGGGGGATAGGCTTCACGAAGAGAATTGTGAAGCAAAAACATTTGACGAACCAGTGGGTTATGAAAACTTAGATCCAGATTAGGACTAATAGGGAGAGTAGCATGCGATTCAGGAACGAAGTACATAATGATGCCATTCGGGCATTTTATCTTGCGCCCTACAAGATTTTTAAGGTCCCCAGCAATAGCGTCAGAAGATTTTGGTTTTCTGCTGGAGACCTTTCCCTGCAAAAGAGAGTTAAGCTTCTTTAACCACCCACATCTTCAAGGGTGGCTTAGAAGCAATAAGTCTAAGTGCAGCATCTGAGAATTTTGGCTTTGGAGCCCTAGCAAACAGTCTAGCAGGCGGACAATAGTACTCATAAGAATAGGCAGAATAGTTCTTGGTCATATGAACATGACGGTTTGATGAACGGCTCTCATATTCATATGCCTGAGTATGGTTTCCCTACAAAACATTTGCGTTAGTGCGACTCAGGTGAGTCCTCTGTCTGTATGAAGCCTTTGGACCGTATGATGCCTTTGGTCTGAGGTTTGTCTTCTTCATGTGAGGTGTCATGAAGACATTCACAGGAAGATTTTCCAGACACGTTTTCGGAACCCGGATCTTCTTCATAGGCGGTCCATTCCCGCAGTTAGTACCAATGTACCTGGCAAACACTTCACCATTCTGATTCTTAAACAATTTATAGTTTGCATCAAAGGATTCATCAATGATAATGGGGTTAGCACAAGTGAAGCCAGATAAATTGGATGGATCTGCTGAAGGTTCCTTTGCAGCAACCCATGTGGTTTTGGGGTACTGCTCAGGTTTCCAGTAAGAGCCATCTGCATTTATTTTCCTTACGAACCCAACCCCCTCCTTCCTAGGGTTTCGGTTCAGAATCTGCTTCTTGAGGACATCACATAGTGTCTGATGTCCTTTAAGACTTTTGTACATCCCTGTTTCAAGCAATGTCTTCAACCTAGCATTCTCATCAGCAATAGCAGTGGTATCCTCAGCAGAGGGGTTAGTTACCACATCAACAGTTGAAGATATTGCAACAGCAGTAGCAGTGGAACATTCAGCAACAGAAGTAGCATTATCATGCTCAATGCATTTAAGACATGGTGGTTCAAATCCTTCCTGAGTGGAACTGATCTGTTTGGCGCGAAGTGACTTGTTTTCCTTTTGAAGATCTTCATGAGCCGCTCTCAATTTCTCAAGTTCTTGCTTCCTTTGAAGATAATCATAGGACAGCTTTTCATGAGTTGTTGAGAGAGTATCAAGACGATCTTCAAGTTCCTGATACTTAACGTGAAGATTTTTTATGTCTTCAATTAAGGATTCAGATCGAGTCATTTCAGCACCCAACAGATCATCGCTTCTGTCTAACAGTTTTTGAATATGTTCCATGGCCTTTTGTTGTTCAGTTGCAATTTTAGCAAGTGTTTTGTAGCTGGGTTTTGAATCACAATCAGAGTCATCATCACTGGATGTTTGATAGCGAGTAGTGCGTGTGTTTACCTTGGCACCGCGTGCCATGAAGCAGTAGGTAGGAGTGGAGTCGTCCTTGTCATTTGCATCGGTGTCGGTGATGAAGTCATTGTCTTCAGTGTTGAAGATGGACTTGGCGACGTATGCTGTAGCCAGACTTGCAATGCCAGAATCAGACTCCTCCTCAGACTCCATGTCTGCCTCCTCAGAAGCGGACTCCTCCTCAGAATCCATTTCCTTGCCAACAAACGCACGTGCCTTGCCAGATGAGCTCTTCTTGTGAAGTGATGCCTACTGAAGACATAGGTTTGTTGGCAAGATGAGCTCATCTGGCAAGGCACGTGCGTTTGTTGGCAAGGAAATGGATTCTGAGGAGGAGTCCGCTTCTGAGGAGGCAGAGATGGAGTCTGAGGAGGAGTCTGATTCTGGCATTGCAAGTCTGGCTACAGCATACGTCGCCAAGTCCATCTTCAACACTGAAGACAATGACTTCATCACCGACACCGATGCAAATGACAAGGACGACTCCACTCCTACCTACTGCTTCATGGCACGCGGTGCCAAGGTAAACACACGCACTACTCGCTATCAAACATCCAGTGACGATGACTCTGATTGTGATTCAAAACCCAGCTACAAAACACTTGCTAAAATTGCAACTGAACAACAAAAGGCCATGGAACATATTCAAAAACTGTTAGACAGAAGCGATGATCTGTTGGGTGCTGAAATGACTCGATCTGAATCCTTAATTGAAGACATAAAAAATCTTCACGTTAAGTATCAGGAACTTGAAGATCGTCTTGATACTCTCTCAACAACTCATGAAAAGCTGTCCTATGATTATCTTCAAAGGAAGCAAGAACTTGAGAAATTGAGAGCGGCTCATGAAGATCTTCAAAAGGAAAACGAGTCACTTCGCGCCAAACAGATCAGTTCCACTCAGGAAGGATTTGAACCACCATGTCTTAAATGCATTGAGCGTGATAATGCTACTTCTGTTGCTGAATGTTCCACTGCTACTGCTGTTGCAATATCTTCAACTGTTGATGTGGTAACTAACACCTCTGCCGAGGATACCACTGCTATTGCTGATGAGAATGCTAGGTTGAAGACATTGCTTGAAACAGGGATGTACAAAAGTCTTAAAGGACATCAGACACTATGTGATGTCCTCAAGAAGCAGATTCTGAACCGAAACCCTAGGAAGGAGGGGGTTGGGTTCGTAAGGAAAATAAATGCAGATGGCTCTTACTGGAAACCTGAGCAGTACCCCAAAACCACATGGGTTGCTGCAAAGGAACCTTCAGCAGATCCATCCAATTTATCTAGCTTCACTTGTGCTAACCCCATTATCATTGATGAATCCTTTGATGCAAACTATAAACTGTTTAAGAATCAGAATGGTGAAGTGTTTGCCAGGTACATTGGTACTAACTGCAGGAATGGACCGCCTATGAAGAAGATCCGGGTTCCGAAAACGTGTCTGGAAAATCTTCCTGTGAATGTCTTCATGACACCTCACATGAAGAAGACAAACCTCAGACCAAAGGCAGCATACGGTCCAAAGGCTTCATACAGACAGAGGACTCACCTGAGTCGCACTAACGCAAATGTTTTGCAGGGAAACCATACTCAGGCATATGAATATGAGAGCTGTTCATCAAACCGTCATGTTCATATGACCAAGAACTATTTTGCCTATTCTTATGAGTATTATTGTCCGCCTGCTAGACTGTTTGCTAGGGCTCCAAAGCCAAAATTCTCAGATGCTGCACTTAGACTTATTGCTTCTAAGCCACCCTTGAAGATGTGGGTGGTTAAAGAAGCTTAACTCTCTTTTGCAGGGAAAGGTCTCCAGCAGAAAACCAAAATCTTCTGACGCTATTGCTGGGGACCTTAAAAATCTTGTAGGGCGCAAGATAAAATGCCTGAATGGCATCATTATGTACTTCGTTCCTGAATCGGATGCTACTCTCCCTATTAGTCCTAATCTGGATCTAAGTTTTCATAACCCACTGGTTCGTCAAATTTTTTTGCTTCACAATTCTCTTCGTGAAGCCTATCCCCCTAACTGCATTGTAGGGTACGACACCAGCGTCTTCAGAGTCTTCAGAATGGATTATTGACAGTGGGTGTACAAATCACATGACTGGCAAAAGAAGCCTTCTTATGGACTCAACCTTACGTCCATCCGACAAGAGCCACATCACATTTGCTGACACCGGTAAAAGTAAGGCATTGGGTCTAGGTAGAGTTGCAATCTCAAAGGATCAACACATGGATAAAGTCATGCTTGTTGAATCCCTTGGCTTCAACTTAATGTCTGTCTCAATGCTTTGCGATTTGAACATGGTCGTAATATTTGGAAAATATCGTTGCCTGGTACTAATGGAATATGACAAGTCTCTAGTGTTTGAAGGGTATCGGAAAGATGATTTGTATGTGGTAGATTTCTCAGCAGGGCCACAGCTTGCAGTATGTCTTCTTGCAAAAGCTTCAGAATGCTGGCTTTGGCATCGGAGGCTTGGGCATGCTGGCATGAGGAACCTCCACACCCTTGCAAAGAAGAAGCATGTCATAGGCATCGAGGGCGTCAAGTTCAAGAAAGATCACTTATGCAGTGCCTGTGAAGCAGGGAAGATGACGAGGGCCAAACATCCCTTGAAGACAATCATGACTACTACTCAACCCTTCGAACTGCTTCACATGGATCTTTTTGGTCCCACTCACTACTCAACTTTTTCCACTACTGCTTGCCTCTATGGCTTTGTCATTGTTGATGATTACTCTAGATATACTTGGGTGCACATAATCCTTCACAAGACTGAAGTGCAGGATGTCTTCAGACGCTTCGCCAATCGTGCTATGAACAATTTTGGCGCCAAGATAAAGCACATCAGAAGTGACAATGGCACTGAATTCAAGAACACTGGACTTGATACATATCTTGATACCTTGGGCATCACACATGAATTCTCAGCCCCGTACACGCCACAGCAGAATGGCGTCGTCGAACGCAAGAACAGAACACTAATTGAGATGGCCAGAACGATGCTAGATGAATACAAGACCCCAAGAAAATTCTGGCCCGAAGCTATTGATACTGCATGCCATACAATCAATCGTGTTTATCTTCACAAGCTACTGAACAAGACATCTTATGAGCTCCTTACTGGCAAAAAGCCAAATGTCAGTTACTTGAGAGTATTTGGCGCAAGATGCTGGATCAAGGACCCACACCATACCTCAAAGTTTGAACCAAAAGCACATGAGGGTTTTATGCTTGGATATGGAAAGCATTCGCACTCCTACAGAGTCTTCAATCTCTTTCATTACAAAGTGGTTGAAACAGTGGATGTGTGGTTCGATGAGACCAATGGTTCACAAAGAGAGCAACTGCCAAATGTGCTAGATGAAGTTCCAGCTAGTGAATCAATCAAGCTTATGGGAACTGGAGAGATAATACCCTCTGAAGCTCATCCTGAAGAAGAACTTATCATCTCAGCACCTGATCTACATGAAGACAATGCTCACCCTGAAGACATTCCTCCCAACGACAATACAGATCAGCAAGAGCAAAGTCTTCACCCTATACATCCTCGTGTTGCCAATGAAGTGCATATTGATAGAATAATTGACAGCATCAATGCACCAGGTCCACTCACTCGTTCAAGGGCAACTCAGCTGGCAAATTTCTGTGGGCACTTCGCATTCGTCTCAATATCAGAACCCAAGAAAGTTGAAGAAGCCATTATGGAACCTGAATGGATTCAAGCAATGCAAGAAGAGCTTCAACAGTTTGAGCTGAACAATGTATGTGAACTGGTTAAGCGTCCTGATCCACGGAAGCATAACATAATAGGCACCAAATGGATATACCGCAACAAGCAAGATGAGCATGGTCAAATCGTCAGAAACAAAGCTCGCCTCGTTGCTCAAGGATATACTCAAGTGGAAGGCATTGACTTCGATGAAACATTTGCTCTTGTGGATAGGCTTGAAGCCATACGCATACTGCTGGCCTATGCAAATCATCATAACATACTTCTATATCAAATGGATGTGAAGAGTGCCTTTCTCAATGGCAAGATTGAAGAAGAAGTGTATCTTGCACAACCGCCTGGCTTTGAAAATCCAAAACATCCTGACATGGTATACAAGCTCAACAAGGCACTGTATGGCCTCAAACAAGCCCCTAGGGCCTGGTATGACACACTCAAATACTTCCTGAAGAGCAAAGGCTTCATACCTGGTTCCCTAGATCCCACTCTCTACATGAAGACATATGATGGTGAACTGTTTGTGTGCCAAATATATGTGGATGCCATTATCTTCGGCTGCACCAATTAGAAGTACAGTGAAGAGTTTGGCTATATGATGCAAGAGCAATATCAGATGTCCATGATGGGGGAGCTGAAGTTCTTCCTTGGTCTTCAAATACGACAACAACGCAACAGCATCTTCATATCTCAAGAGAAATATCTCAAAGAGTGCCTGAAGAAGTTTGGTATGCAAGACTGCAAAGGCTTCACAACACCAATGCCAGCCAAACATCATCTGGGTCCCGACGACAATGGTAAAGAGTTCGATCAAAAGGTATACCGCTCCATGATTGGTTCTTTGCTTTATTTATGTGCATCTAAGCCAGATATTATGCTTAGTGTTTGCATGTGTGCTTGATTTCAAGCGGCACCAAAGGAGTCGCATCACTTAGCTGTGAAGCGAATTCTTCGATATTTGGCTCACACCCCAACTCTAGGATTATGGTATCCAAAGGGCTCAGAGTTTGATTTGGTTGGATTCTCGAATGCTGATTATGCTGGTGACAAAGTTGATCGCAAGTCTACATCAGGCACATGTCACATTCTGGGACGATCACTTGTATGTTGGTCTTCAAAGAAGCAGAACTGTGTATCTCTCTCCACTGCTGAATCTGAATACATTGCTGCTGGATCTTGCTGCGCTCAGCTTCTGTGGATGAAGCAAACACTCAAGGACTATGGCATTCATCTGAAGCAAGTGCCACTTAGTACGACAACGAAAGCGCCATCAAGATTGCCAACAACCCAGTTCAGCACTCGAAGACAAAGCACATTGAAATTCGTCATCACTTTCTCAGAGATCATGTTGTGAAGGAAGACATTGATATCATACACGTCAACACCGAAGAGCAATTGGCAGATATCTTCACCAAGCCCTTGGATGAGAAGAGGTTTTGCAAGTTACGGTGTGAGCTAAATATCCTAGAATCCTCAAATGTCCTGTGATCAGGCACACATCCTAACCCTTATGCATATTGATGACTTAGATGTGCAACACACGAAGTAAAGTATATCTTCAAACAATGAAGACATACATTCTAAGTGTGAATACATTAATGTGGAATTTGACTTCGGAGCGCCACGATAATTGTGCTCCGTGTCTGGGTCTAATACTTCCTATACGGTGGGTAACGCCACCACCAAACGTTCTATTTTGAAGTGTTTCACTCATGGCGTTACCTTGCAATGTCTTCATATTTGGTTTGGCTTCAATCTCAACATGTCTTCATGATTATCTTCACTACGTTGATTATATAGACATATATATACTAGTGTTCTGTCCTCTACAGCATTCACTTATAGCTATGTCTTCTTGTTTGAATCTTTTGAACTAAGTGAATGTGATCGGACCCTAACCTCTCTATGCTCTCTATCTCAAAATTCTATCTCTCCAAGTCATATGCATTCTATTAAAGCTGTCGAATGTCTTCTCTACGTCCTTGTCAGCAGAAGACACAGAGACAACATTTAAGTCCGTTTTCTATGCTCATTTATCCACATGAAATCCGGAGAAGTAGGAACGACCACCCGACAATCCAGGCGTGCCTGGGAGGTGGAACTGCCCCCAAAATACCGCATGATGGCCGCGTATTACTCAAATGCGAATCGCCAGGGGCACCTGTGTAATAGCGCAGTGCCGCCCCTGTGCCTATAAATACACACTCACAGCGGTAACTATCTCTTCTTCCACCCTCGCACGAACCCTAGCGCCACCGCTAGCTCTCGACGACGCCGGCGACGAAGCGCTTCGCTGCCGCAACCTCTCCGACGCCGTCTTCACGCCGACCGCGGACATCGTCCTCTCCACCGTCGCCGTAGGTCTCCTCCGTCGCCAAGTTAGGGCACGGATGAGTGAACTGCTCGGCCTCATCTCCCACTCCGTCTAGCAGTTCTCAGTGTGGTAAATAAAACTCCCTTTTTTACAGCACCGTTGATCCTATTGATCTGTCACTTTCTACCACAAGCAGTTTCTGTTCACACAAGCTAGATCTCTCTCAAACAGCATCTCATAACATGCCTAGTATATTCACTTGTGCTTCACAAAGTAGTTAGATTCCTCACTTGTACTGATCTGTGGATTCGTACAAATCTGGAACCAACTTCTTATCTATGAGTGAATGTCTTCGCACGATGAGGTCAATGTCTTCTAAACTGATTTATCTTCAAAATCTTCTGAGAATGCATATGACCTCTTCCCCTTCCCTCGCTCCTTAATGCTGTCACAGGTACATGTCAGTGGGAGAATCCTTTGGTTCTCATAGTCTGCATTCATTTGCAGAATTCTTACAGCATCACATAAATTCTCCTGAAGCCAGTTCCTGTTGGCCAGCAAAAGAAAGCCTTTGAAGCCTTTGAACGTCTTGAAGCCTTCCAAGTTAAGGTTTATGGCTTCAGAAATAGCAGCAAGGAAGGGGGGCAGACAGCGACATGGAGGAACATCCAAAGATCTGCCTGATGAACTGGCAGAAATGTATAAAACAGATCCTGAAGAGAATTATGGTCAGCGCAAGACCCGAATCCAATGGATTCGACGCTATTGGGCAGAATAATGGTTCAAATACCGCTTCACAACCCAAGAGTATGCTGAGAAAAGTGCCATAAAAAGACCGTGGGGAGACATCTTATACAAGAATCTTGTACCCAGGTCCAGATATGAAGCTATTGCCCAAAGCTTCTATCCATGCATGGTCCGTGGGCCACAGCCTGATGATGCACATCCGTCGTCACTACTCTGGTGTCGTGACGACAATCTGTTCAAGCGCAACTACCAGTTTTCCCAAAACTCAGTGAAGCAGAACAAGAAGAAATTTGGGTTAGACTTCAACCCTGGTCCCTCAGCACCAAGGGCAGATGGCACACGAGAAGCAGAACCCAATGTCATCGGTCCGTATGCCAACCTTGAAGGCCTCATCACCTACATCTTGGTTCAAGGGACTGCAGTGAATGAGCCTGCAGCTGATACTGAGTCTGATGAAGCGCCTGCAGTGCCTGCAGTACCAAAGCCAAAGCTGTCGAAGAAGTCAAAAGCTTCAAAGCCGGCCCCTTCACCAAAAATCTCAAGGGCGAAGCCATTGGCAACTGCACCTCCTGAAGACAGTGTGCAGTCTGAAGACCTATCACGCGTCTCAAGGCACCAGAAGGCCAAGATGCCTCTGTCTCACACTGGCAAAGAGCTCACAGTTGCTGCCATCCTGCGCAGTGAAGCCATCGATCTGTCAAGTGATGAAGATCTTGGAGATGACGCTCTTGAGCAACTCATCAAGAGCAAAGAAGAAGCAGAAATCTTCAACAATCTGCCTCTCTTTGATGTCGCCATCATCCACAACTTCATTGACGAGTGGTTTGCCACACCAAACATCAGCTTTGAAGATCTACAGCTGCCCGTTGGCCTCAGCGTCGCCTTCCAAGGCGCTATTGCTTCAGAACTTGCTATTGCCCAGCACATTGTTGAACTGAAGCAGAAAATTGATCATGAAAAGGCTCAGTTCAAGAAGCATATGGCCAAGCTCAGCGTGCAACAAGTGAAGAGCTTCAAGATCATGTTGCATGAGCTAAAGGAAAACTTTCTGAAGAAGCATGCAGAAGCTCAGGGTTCACGTGAGCGGATGAAGACTCTGGCTGACAGATGTGTGCAAGCCTACAATGAGGCTGAGAAGCGCAAGGCACTTGGGCGTCCTGGCATCGACCCCAAGATGGCCGCAAAGAAAAAGAAGAAGACTGTTCCAGCTGAACCAGAGGCACCAAGGCAGGAAGCAGTTCCGCTTGTCTTCCCAACTGCAACGACTGGCTCGAAGCCAAAGAGCCGGTCAACCGCTTCCGAGCTCAAGAAGACGAGAACTGCAGAGGCTGAAGCCCGGAAGAGGAAACACTCTGAAGCCTCTCCTTCTGCCCCCACTCAGAAAAAGCGAAAGACCAAGAAAGCTCGGGCTGCTCCCACAGAGCCCTTGATAGTTGAACCCATTTCTATGGTTCACCCTGACGCAGAATGTCAACTGACGGTTCATGAGCCTGCTTCCACAGGGGCTCCTGAAGCTGAAGACATTCCAGCAGCGGATCCCATCGCTGCTGAAGACATTGGTCATCGTGACAATGTAGAAGATGTTGCAGCCCTTCCTCAGTTAGAACACAGCGAACTCATCAGCGTTGGTCGTCCACTGACGCCAATTGCACAAGATGCTTCATGGGTGGATCGCCCTCAAGAGGAAGAAGACTATGAGGCCCAGCCCACTCCAACCCCACAGGCGTCGTCTGCGTTCCGCAGGCTTCGCAAAGGTCCAAGGCCTCAAGTCTATGCTGAAGACATTCCGGCTGCATCAGCCGTAGAAGAAGAAGTACCACAAGAGCCCACTCCTCTGCTCCACCAAGAAGCAGTTCTCCAGGAGAACGTGCTTGTGTCCGACCCTCCAGCTCGTTAAGTGGAGGATGGAAATCGTGAGGCTGCCACAACTAACATTGAAGCTAATGTGGAGCCCTCCCCACCAAAAGCTTCAGAAGACAGCGAACCTACTGATCCTGACACTTCTGTTCCTGAGTCTGCTGCCGGTCCACAATTCAACTACCATGTTCAGCACAGGCCTCAGGTTCAGAAGCCAATCCCAAGAATGCCAAGGTTCCCAGGTCCTGCATCAGCACCTGGTTCCTTCAACGTCAATAGCTTCAGGGCAGATAATACTTTCTTCAATAGCTCCAAGAACCCCTATTCAAGGGAAAGGATTTCATCAGATAGGTTCTGGAGCTATCCTCAGCACAGCTACTACTCTTGCATACTGTACAACCAAGGTCGCATTTTCCCGCACAAGCGCCTTGATGTTGAAGCTATTGCTGGTTTGCCCTGTCTAGAGGAAGCGTTGGATTTCTTCAAACAAGTGGGTCTGCTACAGTTTGTTACTGATGAAGAGCATTGGAACGAAGAGCTCCTGCTACAATTCTATGCCACACTGCACATCAAAGGATACAACAGAGATCCGAAGACTTGGGTCCTGGAGTGGATGACCGGCAACGTTCATCACGAAGCCAATGCATTTGATATCATTGAGCTCACTGGCCTGCCCACTCCAGGCGAATTCTTCGAGCAAGGCTGTCGGCTACACACTGAAGCTATTGAGAGCATATTTCAGAGGCCTGAGCGAATATGAGTCAGATGCTCTCCATGATGAAGCCATTGCCCCACGATGCTCCTTATCCCATAGAGTTCTTCGTTGAAGACCTTGAGTACCTGCCCAGGACCATCTATCACATCATCCGGCGGACTCTCTGGCCCATTAAAGGACACTCTCCAAATGCCAAGATCGAGGGTGCAATGAAGACTCTGGTATTCTGTATCCTTCATGGCAAATTCTTCAACGCACAGGATTTCTTCATACGCCAACTAGCTGCATCAGGCTCTGATCTGTTTGGTTTAAAGTTCTATGCTCCTTGGGTAATGAGGCTGATCAAACTTCACTCTGCCATCTCGTATCAGCCCTCAGCCCGCAACCATCAGATCTTCTTGCCTGATGTGGATACCTCTGCTGAAGCCATCTATCCTGAACCTGCCAAGCAACCTCTGAGTCTTCAGAATGTAGAACACCAGAGCTTCACTCAAAACATTGAAGGTGTTGAAGCCATCTCCAGGGTGTATCCTTTGGCTGGCACTACACGTGCACCACACCCTGCTTCAACTGAAGCCACTGACAGTGCCACTGCTTCAAGACCCAAGAAGCGCACTCGTGTTCTCAACGACCGAGAGCTTCTTGTGGCCCTTCATCAAAAGCAGGATAGGCATCATGACTGGTTGAAGAGACAGATGAAAAGCCTCTTGGTGGATGTAAATCACATCCGAAATCTTGCAACCAAGAACGCTTTCGTTGCCCATGAAACCTGTCACCGCACATGGAAAGGGCTAACGATGATGCTTTCTGAAGCTGATCTTCAAGAGGATGGCTTCAAAGAGAGATTCAAGTTTGACTCCACACCTCCTCGAAGAGCTGTGCTGCTAGGAACTCCATCCCTTGAAGATTTTGAGTTCTCTTCCTCTACTGCCACAGTCACTGCCAGAATTATTGAGGAAGAAGACGATGCTACTTCACCGCCACCTGCTTCAGCACCTCCAAGCTCTTCTGCACCGCCAAACAACATCAACAATCCTGCTACTTCACCTACTCCTCATGGGAACGAGTAGAGACTCTATGTCTTCAAACCTTTTTGGTCATTACTGACAAAAGGGGGAGAAGCATATGAGATATTGATAGTCTTCAAGTGGGTTCATATGGGCGGGTGCCTTATATTTTGCTTCATGCTTACAACTCTCGTTTTTGCTACAATTGGTTCTTATGAGTTGTAACACTTAAACCAGATGGTCGTCTGCTACTTGTTTGCCACCTTGTTTTGCGAAGATAAATTCCACACTTAGCTCATTCTGCAGACGTCCATTTTCCATTATGCATGTCATTATCTTCATATACTTTCACATGCATAGTGGATTGTCATCATAAGCTGAAGTGGATCTCCACAAGTACAACCTGCCATGTGCATTTGCATTCCAAAAGCAAACTAACTTATATGCACATCTTCAGGGGGAGCCCTTGCAACTTATGAAGACAATACCTTATCCTTTATAAATTCACAGATTATATTCCCCGTTGAAAACTTCAACTAGTTTGTCATCAATCACCAAAAAGGGGGAGATTGTAAGTGCATCTAGTGCCACCCCTAGTTGGTTTTGGAGTATTGATGACAAACCTAGTTGAGGGACTAATGTGTTTGTGACAATTGCAGGATAACCCAGGTAGAAGTCCCTCATTGATTCGGTTTTACTACCAGAGATGACCCCTAAAAATGTACGAAGACATTGAAGTCAATGGTGGTATATGAAGATATTCACATTGAAGACTATGACAAGAGAAGACACCGCATGAAGCCTATGGAACTCGAAGACTTAGATCTCTCGTAGTTCTCTTTCATTTATGTTGAGTCATAGGAACCACCGTACTGCTAAGTGGGGTCTAAGAGAACCAGTCAGAATGACTGAAGTGATGCCTAAACCAAAAACCTATGTCTTCGAGTGAAGACAATGAGAGCGAATCTTGTCCAGAGTCGGACAAGTCAACTTTGCTTGTAGCCCAAGTAAAGTTGTCGTGTGAGTTTGAAATCTGACCGTTGGGACACATGTCAGTTCCTTAGTGACCCAGGGTCATTTCGGACAAATCAGGTCGGGTTGCCCAGTGGCTATAAATAGTCCACCCCCTACAACCATAAACGGTTGGCTGCTCAGATTTCAGTGCACGGCTTTTGTCGTTTGAGAGCAACCCACCTCGAAGCCTTTGAGAGAAAATTCCTAGCGAGGAGAAAGCCCTAACCACCCAGAGCCAGAGTAAATTGGGCATCACTTAAGTCTTCTTGTCTGAGTGATCTGAAGACTTATTACACTTGAGGACTGTGCATCCTCCAGACGGTTAGGCGTCGCGTTCTGAGCATCCAAGAGACATTGTGGATTGCCAGTGAACGAAGTCTGTGAAGGTTTGGGAGTCTACCTTGAAGACTTACCAGAGTGATTGGGCCAGGACTATGTGACCTTAGCTCAAGGAGAATACGGTGAGGACTTGGTGTCCTGAGCTGCGTGTTCAGGACTGGGTGTCCGGGACTGTGTGTCCTAAGGTTTAAATACCTAGCCGCTCCAACCAGAAGTATAGTTGTCACAGCAACTGGAACTGGTCCAACACATCATTGTCTTCAACGAGTCACTGGTTTCATCTTCACTTCCTTTTACTTACTGATCACTCATTGTGAAGTCATTGCATGTCTGTTCTATCTTTTGTCTTCACACCCCGAGTGTATGATCTGTTTGGCTTCATAATATCTTCCTACCTGATCCTTATTACACTGCAGCTATTTGTCACTGTGCTTTCACTCTGTTGATACTTGACCATGGCTTGCCTAGTGTAGTCTACCTTCCGCTGCATAGTAATAGGCATATCTCTGCTGTTTGTCTTCATAACTTCCACGTTTTGAAGACTTTCATAAAAATCGCCTATTCACCCCCCCTCTAGTCGATATAACGCACTTTCATATGTGGATGACATACTATTCATGGGAAATTATATAGAACTCTTGGAAAGCATAAAGGCCTACTTGAATAAGTGTTTTTCAATGAAGGACCTTGGAGAATCTGCTTACATATTAGGCACCAAGATCTATAGAGATAGATCGAGACGCCTCATTGGTCTTCTGCAAAGCACATACCTTGACAAGATATTGAAGAAGTTCAATATGGATCAGTCCAAGAAGGGGTTCTTGCCTGTATTGCAAGGTGTGAAATTGAGCACGGCTCAATGCCCGACCTCGACAGAAGATAGAGAAAAGATGAGTGTCATCCCCTATACCTCAGCCATAGGGTCTATTATGTATGCCATGCTATGTACCAGACCTGATGTTAACCTTGACTTAAGTTTGGTAGGGAGGTACCAAAGTGATCCCGTTATGGAACACTGGACAGCGGTCAAGAATATCCTGAAGTACCTGAAAAGGACTAAGGATATGTTTCTCGTTTATGGAGGTGGTGAAGAGCTCGTCGTAAAGGGTTACTTCGATGCTAGCTTCGACACAGATCTAGATGACTCCAAGTCACAAACCGGATACGTGTATATTTTGAATGGTGGGGTAGTAAGCTGGTGCAGTTGCAAGCAAATCGTCGTGGTGGGATCTACATGTGAAGCGGAGTACATAGTTGCCTCGGAGGCTGCACAGGAAGCAGTCTGGATGAAGGAGTTCATCACCAACCTAGGAGTCATTCCCAATGCGTCGGGCCCGATGACTCTCTTCTGTGACAACACTGGAGCTATAGCCCTTGCCAAGGAGCCCAGGTTTCACAAGAAGACCAGGCATATCAAGCGTCGCTTCAACTCCATTCGTGAATATATTCAAGATGGAGACAAGATATTTGTAAAGTGCATACGGATCTAAATGTCGTAGATCTGTTGACTAAACCTCTTCCGTGAGCAAAACATGATAAACACCAGAACTCTATGGGTGTTCGATTCATCACAATGTAACTAGATTATTGACTCTAGTGCAAGCGGGAGACTGTTGGAAATATGCCCTAGAGACAATAATAAAGTGGTTATTATTATATTTCCATGTTCATGATAATTGTCTATTATTCATGCTATAATTGTATTAATCGGAAACTGTAATACATGTGTGAATACATAGATCGTAATATGTCCCTAGTAAGCCTCTAGTTGACTAGCTCATTGATCAATGGATGGTCATGGTTTCCTGACCATGGACATTGGATGTTGTTGATAACGGGATCACATCATTAGGAGAATGATGTGATGGACAAGACCCAATCCTAAGCATAGCACAAGATTGTGTAGTTCATTTGCTAAAGCTTTTCTAATGTCAAGTATCATTTCCTTAGACCATGAGATTGTGCAACTCCCGAATACCGTAGGAATGCTTTGGGTGTACCAAACGTCACAACATAACTGGGTGGCTATAAAGGTGCACTACAAGTATCTCCGAAAGTATCTGTTGGGTTGGCATGAATCGAGACTAGGATTTGTCACTCCGTATGACGGAGGGGTATCTCTGGGCCCACTCGGTAATGCATCATCATAACAAGCTCAATGCGACTAAGGAGTTAGCCACGGTATCATGCATTATGGAATGAGTAAAGATACTTGCCAGTAACGAGATTGAACGAGGTATAGAGAAACCGAGGATCGAATCTCGGGCAAGTAACATACCGATAGACAAAGGGAATTGTATACGGGATTGATTGAATCCTCGACATCGTGGTTCATCCGACGAGATCATCATGGAACATGTGGAAGCCAACATGGGTATCTAGATTCCGCTGCTGTTTGTTGGCCAGAGAGATGTCTCCGTCATGTCTGCATGGTTCCCGAACCCGTAGGGTCTACACACTTAAGGTTCGGTGACGCTAGAGTTGTTATGAGAAATAGTATGTGGTTACCGAAGGTTGTTCGGAGTCCCGGATGAGATCCCCGACATCACAAGGAGTTCCGGAACGGTCCGGAGGCGAAGATTTATATATGGGAAGTCCAATTTCAGTCGCCAGAATGATTTCGGGGGTTATCGGTATTGTACCGGGACCATCGAAGGGTTTCCGGGGGTCCACCGAGTGGGGCCATGCTACCTCTTGAGCATGTGTTGGTTTTCCCTTGAAGAGGAAAGGGTGATGCAGCAAAGTAGCTTAAGTATTTCCCTCAGTTTTTGAGAACCAAGGTATCAATCCAGTAGGAGACTACACGCAAGTCCCTCATACCTGCACAAACAAATAAGAACCTTGCAACCAACTCGATAAAGGGGTTGTCAATACCTTCACGGCCACTTGCAAAAGTGAGATCTGATAGAGATAATAAGATAAATATTTTTGGTATTTTTATTGTATAGATTGGAAAATAAAGATTGCAAATAAACAACGATAGAAATAGCAAGTAGATAGGAAAATAATATGATGGAAAATAGACCCGGGGGCCATAGGTTTCACTAGTGGCTTCTCTCAAGATAGCAAATTCTACGGTGGGTGAACAAATTACTGTCGAGCAATTGATAGAAAAGCGCATAGTTATGATAATATCTAGGCATGATCATGTATATAGGCATCACGTCCGCGACAAGTAGACCGAAACAATTCTGCATCTACTACTATTACTCCACACATCGACCGCTATCCAGCATGCATCTAGAGTATTAAGTTCATAAGAACAGAGTAACGCATTAGGCAAGATGACATGATGTAGAGGGATAAACTCAAGCAATATGATATAAATCCCATCTTTTTATCCTTGATGGCAACAATACAATACGAATAATTGCAAGAAAGATCAATCTAGTAGGACAAACCAAACTGATAATTCGAAGAGACTTGCAAAGATATTAAATCATGCATAAAATAATTCAGAGAAGAATCAAATATTGTGCATAGATAATCTTGATCATAAACCCACAATTCATCGGATCTCGACAAACACACCGCAAAAAGAATTACATCGAATAGATCTCCAAGAGAATCGAGGAGAACTTTGTATTGAGATCAAAAGAGAGAGAAGAAGCCATCTAGCTAATAACTATGGACCCAAAGGTCTATGGTAAACTACTCACACATCATCGGAGAGGCTATGGTGTTGATGTAGAAGCCCTCCGTGATCGATTCCCCCTCCGGCGGAGCGCTGGAAAAGGCCCCAAGATGGGATCTCACGGGTACAGAAGGTTGCGGCGGTGGAAATAGGGTTTCATGGTGCTCTCGGATGTTTTCGGGGTATATGAGTATATATAGGCGAAAGAAGTAGGTCAGCGGAGCCACGAGGGGCCCACGAGGGTGGGGCACGCCTACCGCCCCCCCCCCCCCCCCCGCCCTGGGGGGTGCGCCCTCCTACCTCGTGGCCGCCTCGTTTCTTCCTTGACGTCCACTCCAAGTCTCCTGGATTGCGTTTGTTCCAAAAATAACTCTCCCGAAAGTTTCATTCCGTTTGGATTCCGTTTGATATTCCTTGTCTGCAAAACACTGAAATAGGCAAAACACAGCAATTTGCACTAGGCCTTTGGTTAGTAGGTTAGTCCCAAAAATAATATAAAAAGGTATATTAAAGACCATTAAACATCCAAAATAGATAATATATAGCATGGAACAATCAAAATTACAGATACGTTGGAGACATATCAAGCATCTCCAAGCTTAATTCCTGCTCGTCCTCGTGTAGGTAAATGATAAAAACAGAATTTTTGATGTGGAATTCTACCTAGCATAATTCTCAATGTAATTTTCTTTATTGTGGCATGAATGTTCAGATCCAAAAGATTCAAGACAAAAGTTTAATATTGACATAAAAATAATAATAGTTGAAGCATACTAATAAAGCAATCATGTCTTCTCAAAATAACATGGCCAAAGAAAGTTATCCCTACAAAATAATATAGTCTGGCTATGGTCTATCTTCATCACACAAAGTATTTAAATCATGCACAACCCCGATGACAAGCCAAGCAATTGTTTCATACTTTTGATGTTCTCAATTTTTTTCAATCTTCACGCAATATATGAGCATGAGCCATGGACATAGCACTATATGTGGAATAGAATGGTGGTTGTGGAGAAGACAAAAAAGGAGAAGATAGTCTCACATCAACTAGGCGTATCAAAGGGCTATGGAGATGCCCATCAATAGATATCAATGTGAGTGAGTAGGGATTGCCATGCAACGGATGCACTAGAGCTATAAGCGTATGAAAGCTCAACAAAAGAAACTAAGTGGGTGTGCATCCAACTCGCTTCCTCACGAAGACCTAGGGCATTTTGAGGATGCCCATCATTGGAATATACAAGCCAAGTTCTATAATGTAAAATTCCCACTAGTATATGAAAGTGACAACATAGGAGACTCTCTATCATGACGATCATGGTGCTACTTTGAAGCACAAGTGTGGTAAAAGGATAGTAACATTTTCCCTTCTCTCTTTTTCTCTCATTTTTTTATTTGGGCCCTTTCCTCTATTTTTTATGGCCTCTTTTTGTCTCCTTTTTTTTTCTTTTCGTCTGGAGTCTCATCTGGACTTGTGGGGGAATCATAGTCTCCGTCATCCTTTCCTCACTTGGGACAACGCTCTAATAATGATGATCATCACACTTTTATTTACTTACAACTTGATACTAGAAAAAAATATGTCTCTATGTGAATGCCTGTGGCGGTGTACCAGGATATGCAATGAATTAAGAGTAACATGTATGAAAGAATTATAAAGGTGGCTTTGCCACAAATATGATGTCAACTACACGATCATGCAAAGAAATATGACAATGATGTAACGTGTCATAACAAACGGAACGGTGGTAAGTTGCATGGCAATATATCTCGGAATGGATATGGAAATGCCATAATAGGTAGGTATGGTGGCTGTTTTTAGGAAGGTATATGGTGGGTGTATGGTACCGGCGAAAGTTGTGCGGTGCTAGAGAGGCTAGCAATGGTGGAAGGGTGAGAGTGCGTATAATCCATGGACCCAACATTAGTCATAAAGAACTCACATACTTATTGCAAAAATCTATTAGTTATCGAAACAAAGTACTACACGCATGCTCCTAGGGGAATAGATTGGTAGGAAAAGACCATCGCTCGTCCCCGACCGCCACTCATAAGGAAGACAATCAATAAATAAATCATGCTCCGATTTCATCACATAACGGTTCACCATACGTGCATGCTACGTGAATCGCAAAATTTAGAACAAGTATTTTTCAAACTCACAACTAATCAACTAGCAGGACTCTAATATCACCATCTTCATATCTCAAAACAATCATCAAGTATCAAACTTCTCATAGTATTCAATGCACTTTTTATGAAAGTTTTTATTATACCCATCTTGGATGCCTATCATATTAGGACTAATTTTATAGCGAAAGCAAATTACCATGCTGGTCTAAAAGACTCTCAAAATAATATAAGTGAAGCATGAGAGATCAATAATTTCTATAAAATAAAACCACCACTGCGCTCTTAAAAAGGTATAAGTGAAGCACTAAAGCAAAATTATCTAGCTCAAAAGATATAAGTGAAGCACATAGAGTATTCTAATAAATTCATATTTATGTGTGTCTCTCAAAAGGTGTGTACAGCAAGGATGATTGTAGTAAACTAAAAAGCAAAGCCTCAAATCATACAATACGCTCCAAGCAAAACACATATCATGTGGTGAATAAAAATATAGCATCAAGTAAAGTTATCGATGGACGAATACGAAAGAGGGGATGCCTTCCGGGGCATCCCCAAGCTTAGGCTTTTGGTTGTCCTTGAATTTTACCTTAGGGTGCCTTGGGTATCCCCAAGCTTAGGCTCTTGCCACGCCTTATTCCAAAATCCATCAAATCTTTACTCAAAACTTGAAAACTTCACAACACAAAACTCACCAGAAAATCTCATGAGCTCCGTTAGTATAAGAAAACAAACCACCACTTCAAGGTACTGTAATGAACTCATTCTTTATTTATATTGGTGTTAAACCTGCTGTATTCCAAATTCTCTATGGTTCATACCCCCCCCCCCCCGATATTAGCCATAAATTCATCAAAATAAGCAAACAACACGCGAAAAACAGAATCTGTCAAAAACAGAACAGTCTGTAGTAATCTGTAGGTTTAGAATACTTTCTGTAACCCCAAAAATTCTGAAATAAATTGGTGGACGTGAGGAATTTGTCTATTAATCATCTGCAAAAATAATCAACCTAATCGCACTCCCCAGTAAAAAATGGCAGCTAATCTCGTGGGCGCTAAAGTTTCTGTTTTTTACAGCAAGATCGCAAAGACTTCCCCCAAGTCTTCCCAAAGGTTCTACTTGGAACAAACACTAATTAAAAACATAAAACCACATCTAAACATAAGCTAGATGCATTATTTATTACTAAATAGGAACAAAAATAAAACTGGATTGCCTCCCAACAAGCACTATCGTTTAACGCCCCTAGCTAGGCATTGATAATTTCAATGATGCTCACATGAAAGACAAGAATTGAAGCACAAAGAGAGAATCATGAAACACATGACAAGCACATCTAAGTCTAACATACTTCCTATGCATAGGCATCTTATAGGCAAACAAATTATCATAGCAAGCAAAAACTAGCATATGCAAGGAAGCGGAAAGAAACAATAGCAATCTCAACATAATGAGAGGTGATTTGGTAACATGAAAATTTCTACAATCATATTTTCCTCTCTCATAATAGTTACATGTGGGATCATAAGCAAATTCAACAAAATAGCTATCACACAAAATATCTTCAACACGATCCACATGCATGCAAAGTTGAAGCTCTTCCAAAATAGTGGGATTAACATTAACTAAAGTCATGACCTCTCCAAACCCACTTTTATCAAAAGTTTCATAAGATTGAACATTCTCCAAATACATGGGATCTAAAGTTGACACTCTTCCAATCCCACTTTCAATAATATTGCAAACACTATTATTAATCTCATATTCATCATGGGGCTTAAATAAATTTTCAAGATCATAATAAGAATCACCCCAATCATGATCATTGCAACAAGTAGTTGACATAGAAAAACTAGCATCCCCAAGCTTAGGGTTTTGCATATTATTAGCACAATTGACATTCATAGAATTTATAATAACATCATTGCAATCATGCTTTTCATCGAAGGAACTATCAAGTATGGGTGCAATAACAACAATCTCATGTTTAACATAAGGAACTATATCAAATTCATCTTCATAAATATTGGCATCATGGCCACAATAATAGCAAGCATCATGTTCGTCAAGGGATATTTCAATCAAATCATCGGAATCATAATTATCTATAGATTCATGCATATCATTATTTTCTTCCAAAGTTGCGGTCATTCTTTCAATAATTTCTTTGACATAGACATTATGAGCATAGTTTTCATAGCAATATGTAAGTATGTCAAAATTTTCAGATTCGTAGAGAGTAACATCATACTTTTCAATCAAAGAAGCAACTTCATAAGCATCCTTAAAAGCAACAAATTCTTCAATTTGTTTGATATCGTAGTAACTACAAACACCCTTTGCATAAGAAGATAAGATTTCATTATCATTAAACTCACATAGGTAGGGGAGGTGTTTTTTAGGGTTCTTAGAGCAACAAGTAAAATCATAAATTTCACAAAGATTCCAAGCATAACACAACAATCTATTTATTTGATCCCATAAGAGTCTCCCTTTTTCAGACAAACGGTGACGCACAAAATGAGCATGCTCACCTAAAGATTTCCCATCAACTACGCTAGTTGGGGTTTCAGTATGAGCGCATAAGGATCGAAGATGATCCAAGTAGAACACTTTAAGTGGATCCTTATCAATAGATTTTTAGCAAGAAAAGATGCAAGCAAATGGAGGGCACATGGAAACACAAACAAAGATACATACGGGAAGAAGGCAAAGAAAAGGCAAAGGTTTTTGAAAATCATTTTAGAAGTGGGGTAAAGGAAAACGAGAGGCAAATGGCAAATAATGTAATGTGAGGGATAAGAGTTTATGATGGGTACTTGGTATGTCTTGACTTGTGCGTAGATCTCCCCGGCAACGGCGCCAGAAATGGCTTGTTGATGGGAGATCAAATCTTGACTTGACTTGGTGCAACCTCCCCGGCAACGGCGCCGGAAATCCTTCTTGCTACCTCTTGAGCATGCGTTGGTTTTCCCTTGAAGAGGAAAGGGTGATGCAGCAAAGTAGCGTAAGTATTTCCCTCAGTTTTTGAGAACCAAGGTATCAATCCAGTAGGAGACTACACGCAAGTCCCTCGTACCTGCACAAACAAATAAGAACCTTGCAACCAACGCGATAAAGGGGTTGTCAATCCCTTCACGACCACTTGGAAAAGTGAGATCTCATATAGATAATAAGATAAATATTTTTGGTATTTTTATTGTACAGATTGGAAAATAAAGATTGCAAAATAAACAAAGATAGAAATAGCAAGTAGATAGGAGAATAATATGATGGAAAATAGACCTGGGGGCCATTGGTTTCACTAGTGGCTTCTCTCAAGATAGCAAATTCTATGGTGGGTGAACAAATTACTGTCGGGCAATTGATAGAAAAGCGCATAGTTATGAGAATATCTAGGCATGATCATGTATATAGGCATCACGTCCACGACAAGAAGACCGAAACGATTCTGCATTTACTACTATTACTCCACACATCGACTGCTATCTAGCATGCATCTAGAGTATTAAGTTCATAAGGATAGAGTAACGCATTAGGCAAGATGACATGATGTAGAGGGATAAACTCAAGCAATATGATATAAACCCCATATTTTTATCCTCAATGGCAACAATACAATACGTGCCTTGATGCCCCTGCTGTCACTGGGAAAGGACACCGCAAGATTGAACCCAAAGCTAAGCAATTCTCCCATTGCAAGAAAGATCAATCTAGTAGGCCAAACCAAACTGATAATTCGAAGAGACTTGCAAAGATATTAAATCATGCATAAAAGAATTCAGAGAAGAATCAAATATTGTTCATAGATAATCTTGATCATAAACCCACAATTCATTGGATCTCGACAAACACACCGCAAAAAGAATTACATTGAATAGATCTCCAAGAGAATCGAGGAGAACTTTGTATTGAGATCCAAAGAGAGAGAAGAAGCCATCTAGCTAATAACTATGGACCTGAAGGTCTATGGTAAACTACTCACACATCATCGAAGAGGCTATGGTGTTGATGTAGAAGCCCTTTGTGATCAATTCCCCCTCCGGTGGAGCGCTAGAAAAGGCCCCAAGATGGGATCTCATGGGTACAGAAGGTTGCGGCGGTGGAAATAGGGTTTCGTGGTCCTCTCGGATGTTTTCGGGGTATATGAGTATATATAGGCGAAAGAAGTAGGTCGGCGGAGCCACGAGGGGCCCACAAGGGTGGGGGGCACGCCTACCCCCCTTGGGCGCGCCCTCCTACCTCGTGGCCACCTCGTCTCCTGGATTGCGTCCGTTCCAAAAATAACTCTCCCGAAGGTTCATTCCGTTTGATATTCCTTTTCTGCGGAACACTGAAATAGGCAAAAAAAACAGCAATTTGCACTAGCCTTTGGTTAGTAGGTTAGTCCCAAAAATAATATAAAAAGGTATATTAAAGCCCATTAAACATCCAAAACAGGTAATATAATAGCATGGAACAATCAAAAATTATAGATACGTTGGAGACGTATCAAGCCACCTGCCCCGGTGGGCGGAACAACGGTAGGAACCAGCCCCTGGTGGGCTGGTGTGCCCCCGCCCAAGGGCCCAAGACTCCTTGGGTTGAAAACCCTAGGGGGTGGGGCGCCTCCCACCTAACTTGGGCGGCAAGTCCCCCCTTGCCCCCTCCTCTAGATGCATCTAGGGGGGCCGACCCCCTCTCCCTTCACCCTATAAATAGAGGGGGTGGGAGGGCAGCCGCACCCCTTCCCTGGCGCATCCCTCCCCCTCTCCAACACCTCCTCCTCCGTAGTGCTGGGCGAAGCCCTGCCGGAGAACTGCAAGCTCCACCACCATGCCGTCATGTTGCCGGAGCTCTCCCTCAACTTCTCCTCTCCCCTTGCTAGATGAAGAAGGAGAAGATGTCCCCGGGCTATACGTGTGTTGAACGCGGAGGCGCCGTCCGTTCGGCGCTAGATTGGATCTTCCGCGATATGAACCGCCGTGAGTACGACTCTACCATCTGAGTTCCTTGTAACGCTTCCGCTTAGCGATCTTCAACGGTATGAAGATGCGCTCCCTCTCCCTCATTGCTAGCATCTCCTAGATTGATCTTGGTGACACGTAGGAACATTTTGAATTATTGCTACGTTCCCCAACAAATCATGACCGCTAAAAATGGGCATGTCACTTTCTTCATACCTGTTGTCGACATAACTAAAACTCCAGGTGGTTAAACCAAAATCACACAGAACAAGGGAGTACCCCACTCTGATACCAATTGAAAGTGCGTTATATTGACTAGAGGGGGTGAATAGGCGATTTTTATGAACTCAACACTGAGGAAATTCTAAGCGAGGAATTTCCTAAGTGACGAACTACAAGCAGCGGAATAAGTACTCAGGTGCAAGCATAACATGGCAGTAACACAGACATCATGATGATATGAAATAAGCACAGAGTACAGGCAGCGTGTAAACATGATAAGAAGGTTGAAGATAAGATGAATGAAGAAATAGGAATGAGGAAATTGAGAAAATCTTTAGTCAAAGTCTTCAAACAGTAATGATCAATTTCATCAACGTATGAATGAGGAAATGAAAGGGTTGAGGAAATAGAACCAGTAGCTCTGTGAAGACAACAATTTGGTTGAGCAGTTTCAACTGTTGTGACAGTTGTACGTCTGGTTGGAACGGCTAGGTATTTAAACCCGAGGACACATAGTCCCGGACACACAGTCCTCACCGTATTCTCCTTGAGCTAAGGTCACATAGACCTCACCCAATCACTCGTGGTAAGTCTTCAGGTGACTTCCAAACCTTCACAGACTCGGTCACTCGGCGATCCGCAATTCCTCTTGGATGCTCTAGACCATGACGCCTAACCATCTGGAGGATGCACAGTCATCAAAGGTAACAAGCGTCGGTTCCACACAGGAATAGTCTCTTCAGTAATGCTCAATCACTTTGGGTTGTAGGTGTTTGGGTTTGGGTTTTTCCTCACTTGATGATTTTCGCTCAAAGTCCTCGGAGGATGGGAAGCTCTCAATGACAAGTGTCAGTTTCTCTTGGAGCAGCCAACCAACTAGTGGTTGTAGGGTGCGGCTATTTATAGCCGGGGAGCAGCCCGACATGATAAGACATAAATGCCCTTCAATGATATGACCGTTAGGTGGATAAGATATTTTGGGACAACTGGCGCATAGCAAAGCAACGGTCAGAAATTTGAGCTCTCAAATTCCTCAAGGCTATCATGTTCCTCACTTGTAGGCAATCCACACTAGCGAATTCTTAGCTCCTCGGTCAGAACAAATTCCTTCGAGAACAGAAGAACTTCGTCTCTGTCACTGAACAAATTGACTAAACTATATGAGATTTCCAATGGCTTCACTTGAAAGGATTGGGTAGGTGTAGGATTTGAGATGAGGATCACTTCAAAACTTTTCCTTAGTTTTACCTGGACCCCTTTAACAGTACGGTGTTTCATATGACTCAAGAAAGAGAAAATGAAAGTACGAAAACAAAAGTCTTCACGCTTCATAATCCTCGCATCAATATCAAAGTCTGCAAGGTCACACCAACTTTCTCATTTTCAAAGTATTCAAGAAAACCAAGGTCTTCAACTGAAGACATTCATTTTTAGGGGTCGACATTCATCGTAAATATCAAACTCCTCATAGACTTATAGAACATGTGTACACTCACAAACACATTAGTCCCTTAACCTATAAGTCTTCAATACACCAAAATCACTAAGGGGCACTAGATGCACTTACAATCTCCCCCTTTTGGTGATAGATAACAAATGTGTTAAGTTTTCAACGGGGATAATTATATGAAGTGTAAATACTAATATTGAGGAATTTGATTGCAAGATATAGAAGAACTCCCCCCGAAGATGTGCATATTTGAGGAATTTGCTTTGGATTGCAAATGCACAATGTAGAGTAATATCATGGAGATCTCCCCCTATATCTTGTAATTCTTACACACATTTGACATATAGTATGAAGAATTTAAAATGCATGATGAGATATGGTGTCTGGCGAAATTTAGCATGCGTGCATTAAGGTACTTGAGGAAATAAGCATGCAGAAAGCAGTTCAAAAGTATCAGAGCACCATAGGACTTCAGTTTACAACTCGATCAACAAACACTTTAGAAGAGCGAGAGTTATAACTTAACAAAAAACAACCCATATATAAGACCAGCTTGAAGACTAACTCAAATTTCTTCCCCTTTGTCATCGAGTGCAAGACAGAGCCAATCATCCACGGTGATCTGTCACCAAAGTAAGTTGATCCAAATATATTTCGTCACTAAACCAGTGCACTGTACTAAATTCAAGTGGTTTATTCTATGTGGACTGTCTGTTATGATACTTTTGTAAGGTTTCGGAAATATTGTGCGGGATGATGAAGGAAAACTTAAGGTGGCAGGCTTTGGATCACTTGATCTGACAAAAGTCTCCCAAGATAAACTACAGATGGTTTAGCCAGTGTCAAATTTTGACAGTACGTTACATTTACCTATTTAATGATAGCATGCTGCATCATATATTCTTTCTATGTAATGGTTCTATACCAGTGACCATTTCAAATTAGTACTAGTGCCCTCAGTTATGACTTATAACTACTACTATTAAATATGTTCATGTGCGTAGGTGTATACATTGCTCCTGAAATGTACAGAAACGAAGCATTTGACAGAAGTGTGGATACATTTGCATTCGGTCTCATTCTTTATGAGGTATGTAATCTATCACACTTCTTAATTTGGAAGAGCCAATGAATTCACACTAACTGTTTGTTGCAGCTGTCGCCAGTACGTAATTCAAATGAGCACATATTTTTAGCTAAGCATCGCATGCGTACATTATCTTATATTTATTGTTCAGATGATTAAAGGATCTCCTGCATTTCACCCAAAGCCACAAGAGGAAGCGGCCAAGCTGATTTGTTCAGAGGGTTTGAGACCATTATTCAAGAATAAACCCAAATCATATCTCGAGGGTGTGAAAGAGTAAGTGAATCTTATGTCGTGCCCCGTTCATATCCCTCTTTACTTGTAGTCATATGTTTGTGAGTAGCTTTTGCATTCTATTCATACATGTCTATATAATACTGTATTAATAATTTCTCAAGGAGCTCTGCTTTCACGTATCCAAGTTTCCCTGCATTGTCCAGCCACAACCATCACTGATTGTTTGCTCGTAGGCAGGTCGTCCTTGCTTAATTTCGCTATCTGCTACTCATAGTAGTTGTTTGCATATCACAGGCTAATACAAGAGTGCTGGGATCCAACACCTTCCGGCAGGCCAACGTTCTCGGATATAATTGAACGCCTGAACAAGATATCTGCAAGTTGTTCCAAGCAAACTCGCTGGAGAGACAACTTCAAGCTACCGTGGTACAGTTCTCACTGATCTAACTGCAAAAACATGGACTATCAAACTCCTTTCTAAATCATTTCGAACTTTTCTATAACAATCTAGAACAGATATCAGTCGGTATCCTAAGGTAATTAATTTGATGGTCTGTTGCCTTATTGGTAATACACCATGGCTTATAATTGAAATTGCTTCAGTTCATTTCAGTAACTCTGGGAAACTTGAGCGTTGTTTTATAATTGATCTACCATCAAAATCCATTGTATCATGGGTCTCATTATGATGTTTCATCTCCTCGGGAAACAAGCTGTGCACAAATAGTTCTGATCTTCCACGAGACTGTCGATGAGATTCCCCCCTTTTTTGCATATCTTAGTAAACACGGTGAAAATTATATTGGTATACGGGACAAAAGTTGTTCCTTTACAAGGTTTTTGTATGTCCAGTTATACTTTGTTTCTTTTTATACCTCTGGTTAAGTGTATTTCGAGTTATGTTCATCTGAATGGGACGAATGTATTAAGTTCCTGAATGTTGCAAATATGCTCATACAATATGCCTCCGAAAGTCAATGACATATTTTTCTGTTTTTCCAAACACCAAAATGTAGCGAGTGTACCTAATTTGTTGGTTTGTTTACATAAAATGTTGCAAAAGTTTAGGTATTCTTTCTTCAGAATTTGGAAGAAAAAACCTTGTTTCTGCATCATTTGTAGCAGGACAACATGTGCTTATTGTGGTGACAAATGTCGCGTTGCATGTGCGACACTTGTCACAACAAGAGATTTTTGTGCTCTTTTCCTAGATTCATTTTCCAAAACGTTTTATCTTTTGAACCATGCGTCCAAATCACGAACCATTTTCACTGTTGTGTTTCTCGCCTCAAAATATTTTAAACTAGATGTCATGTTAATAAGTTTGGGGCACCTCCCCGAAAGTGCGTTATATCGACTAGAAGGAGGGTGAAAAGGCAATTTTTATGAATTCGACACTGAGGAAATTCCTAGTTCTAAGTGAGGAATTTCCTAAGTGATGAACTACAAGCAGCGGAATAAGTACTCAGGTGCAAGTATAACATGGCAGTAACACAGTCATCATGATGATATGAAATAAGCACGGGGTACAGGTAGCGTGTAAATAGGATAAGCAGGTTGAAGATAAGATGACTGAAGAAATAGGATTGAGGAAATTGAGAAAGTCTTCAGCCAAAGTCTTCAAACAGTCACAGTCAATTTCATCAACATATGAATGAAGAAATGAGAGGGTTGAGGAAATAGAACCAGTAGCTCGGTGAAGACAACGATTTGGTAGACCAGTTCCAACTGTTGTGACGGTTGCACGTCTGGTTGGAGCGGCTAGGTATTTAAACCTGAGGACACACAGTCCTCACCATATTTTCCTTGAGCTAAGGTCACACAGACCTCGCCCAATCACTCATGGTAAGTCTTTAGGTGACTTCCAAACCATCACAGACTCGGTCACTCGGCGATCCACAATTCCTCTTGGATGCTCTAGACCATGACGCCTAACTGTCTGGAGGATGCATAGTCCTCAAAGGTAACACGCGTTGGTTCCACACAGGAACAATCTCTTCAGCAATGCTCAATCACTTTGTGTTGTAGGTGTTTGGGTCTGGGTTTTTTCTCACTTGATGATTTTTGCTCAAAGTCCTCGGAGGCTGGGATGCTCTCAATGGCAAGTGTCAGTTTCTCTCGGAGCAGCCAACCAACTAGTGGTTGTAGGGGGCGGCTATTTATAGCCCGGGAGCAGCCCGACATGATAAGACATAAATGCCCTTCAATGATATGACCGTTAGGTGGATAAAATATTTTGAGACAGCTGGCGCATAGCAAAGCAACGGTCGGAAATTTGAGCTCTCAAATTCCTCAAGGCTATCATGTTCCTCACTTGTAGGCAATCCGCACTAGAGAATTCCTAACTCCTCAGTCAGAACAAATTCCTCGGAGAACAGAAGAACTTCGTCTCTGTCACTGAAGAAATTGACTGAACTGTATGTGATTTCCAATGGCTTCACTTGAAAGGATTGGGTAGGTGTAGGATTTGAGATGATGATCACTTCGAAACTTTTCCTTAGTTTTACCTCGACCCCCTTTAACAGTACCGTGTTTTGAGGACTCAAGAAAGAGAAAATGAAAGTACGAAAACAAAAGTCTTCACGCTTCATAATCCTCGCATCAATATCAAAGTCTTCAAGGTCACACCAATTTTCTCATTTTCAAAGTCTTCAAGAAAACCAAGGTCTTCAACTGAAGACATTCATTTTTAGGGGTCGACATTCATCGTAAATATCAAACTCCTCATAGACTTATAGAACCGGTGTACACTCACAAACACATTAGTCCCTTAACCTATAAGTCTTCAATACACCAAAATCACTAAGGGGCACTAGATGCACTGTGGAGAACAGAAGAATTTTGTCTCTATCACTGAAGAAATTGACTGAACTGTATAAGATTTTCAATGGCTTCACTTGAAATGATTGGGTAGGGGTAGGATTTGAGATGACCATCACTTGGAAACTTTTCCTTTGTTTTACCTCGACCCCCTTTAACAGTATGGTGTTTCCTATTACTCAAGAAAGAGAAAATGAAACTACGAAAACAAAAGTCTTCACGTCTCGTAATCCTCACATCAATATCAAAGTCTTCAAGGTCACACCAATTTCCTCATTTTCAAAGGCTTCAAGAAAACCAAGGTCTTCAGAAAACATTCATTTTTAGGGGTCGACGTTCATCGTAAATATCAAACTCCTCGTAGACTTAGAACCTGTGTACACTCACAAACACATTAGTTCCTTAACCTATATGTCTTCAGTACACCAAAATCACTAAGGGGCACTAGATACAACTACACTCCCCCTTCACGACTTTGACACACCAGACGATGCGCCGTGCCGGCCAGTGAATGCAGGCGTACCGGCTGGGCGGCGGCGACACTGGTTGCTCTTTCATGCGAGCCTGATTTGGACTCCACGGTTTGCGCCGGGGGAAGGAGGCTCTTGCTTGACGTGCCGGAGAGGCGGCGATGCCGACTTCTGCTCCTTGACGCGGTGGCGAGGCAGTGATGCATGGTGTGCTTTGACCCTGTTGTGCGACAGCGAGGGTGGCGCTGGACAACGACTCATGTGCAACTACTCAAGGAGGATCACCATGTGCTGCTGATACTCCTCTCCCATCATCACCGCTTCCATGAGGAGGCGTGGATGAGCTCGCCCTTCCCGGAGGAGCCGACCGCCATGGAGGAAGATGACCCCGGGCAGTGACAGCGACAATGCCACGATCTGCCAGATTTGAAGCAGATTCAGTGTGACGCCCAGATAATTAAGCTACAGTAATACCCTTCTAATGGTGCCATGTCACCATGATTACTATTCTTAAACTCGTGTTGGTTCGAAATAGGTTCAAATTCAAATCTAAAACAAAGTCAAAAATAAAAGTTTTTAAATGTGAAAACTAAAATGTTCACAATATTCTATAAATTCCCTGATCATTTTTATGTTGAAACCAACCTCATTTGAATTCCCAAAATGCCCGTGGGATTTAATTTGGTAGTTCAGTAGCAATTAAATTGGCATTTTGATTTCTAAAAAATTGTTAGGCGACTCCTTTTGACCCCAAACTTTGTGTGCCATCTCAAGGTGTTGTGTTAAAATTATGTGCCAAATTTTGTTCAAAGAAAAAAGCATTTGGTGTCCCAACTAAATGCCAAACAGCGGCAGAAATATAAAACAGAAAAGAAATTATAAAAAAGGGGGAGACAAACCTACACTATGCACTTTAGCCCACTTCTACAGTACACGACCAATCCCAACTCCCCCTATTTCTCCTTCCTCTGTTCACAGGGGGCTGGGTGGCCGTCGTGCGCCCGTCCACGCCGTGGATCGACCACGTGCCGGGCATCCATGGCCTCCCCTCACCTACAAAACCCCGGCGCACACCACTTGACCTGACCCTAGCCTCCTTTCTCCCTCCACGCGCCGTCGCTCTCGCACCTGCACCCGCCCGAGCTCCTCCATCGTTGCATCATCATCGATCCTGTGGCCACCAACCACCTCGAGCGCCAGGTTGCCCACGGGCCCCACCTCGTCCTCTTCTTCCTCTACGACGAGCTACAAGGACCCGGGCGCCCCGTGACGCCGCCCCGAGCCCTCCTTCCTCCTCTGCTCCACCGGCCGCCGACGCCAAATCCGGCAACCTCAAGCCCTCCCCAAGCCCACTCACGCACACCTATAGGACCATGGTGAGCCCGCGGTGCCCCCCTCTCTTCCCGTTTTCCACGCGCGTCCGTAGCTCCGTTTCCTTCGCCGTTGCCGAACCTCGCCACCGCCGCTGAGCTTCTCGTTGTTGCTACCGACGCCCACGAGCTCCACCGAACCCCGCGTCGTGTTCAGGGCCTCGCGGAGGAGCCGCCTATACCCTTGGTTTATCATACCGTGCCCCCTGTCACCATGCCCGACCGCGCCCGCCGCCCTTCGACACCATCCGGTGTAGCCCGCTGACCGCACACTGTGCATGCGCCCGCGGCCCTCCTCCTCGGCTTGCTTCCGCGCCCGCTGGCACGCACCCCGCCTGCTGCTCGCGTGGTGCTGCCCCGCGGCGCGCGCTTGCCTGCTTCCTTGACTGTTGTTGCTACGGCGCTCCTGTCTCCAGCAGTTGCCGTTGTTGCCCGCTCTATTGTGTCTGGCTCCCGTCAGTGTAGCTGCAGCTGCTGCTGCCGCTACTCCTCAACCTCACGCTGGCCACCGCGCACGCACCCGCGCTCCTCCCCCTGCTCGCCCCGCGGCCTCCCCTCCAGCCCGCCGGCGCCCCGCCGTCCTCACCCCGCTCGCCACCGCCCGCTCGCGCCGCCCCTGGACGCGCACCCGCCTCCTCGCTGTCGTGCCCCTCCTGGGCTCTCCGCCGCTGCTCCGCCGACGACCGCCCTCGCCGGGGCCAAGCCAGGCCACCTCGGCCCGCCGCTACGCTCTGCTCGCCTGGCCGAGCATGCTCGGGCCCGTGGCCGCATGCCCGCCCCGCGCACCTGTTAGCCCACCCCGGTAGCCCCTGTGTGTATGACATGCCGGGCCAGCCCGTGAATAAGATAAAAAAATAATAATAATTAAATTAATAAATTACTTAATTAACTTAATTAATTTGGATTAGTTAACCTAATTAACTAGATTAGTTAAATTAAAACTGATAGTTTAGTTAGTTTGACCCAGTCAACAGCCCTGTTGACTGCTGACGTCATGCTGATGTCATGATGGCGTCATAAATGTTTTCCTTTTAAATAAATCTGTTAATTCCAAATTTATTTTAAAAACTTTGAAAATTTATATCAAATAATCCGTAACTCGGATGAACAAGTTTTATACATGAAAGTTGCTCAGAACGACGAGACGAATCCGGATACGCTCTCTATTCGTCCGCCACACGTTCCTATCATAGCGAACATGCAATCGTCCCCCTTCGTTCCATCTGCCCGAAAATGCCAAAGTTCGGGAAAACTTTCCCGGATGTTATCCCCTTCGCCGGTATCGTGTAGCATCCGCGTTAGAACATTCCTAGTGTTGCCTTTTGTCTTGTCATGCATAGTATTGCATCTGTTTGCTCTGTATTTACTGTTTCTTCCCCCTCCTCTCTCCGGTAGACCCCGAGGCCATTGCCGATGCTGTTGTGATCGACTACGTCGACGACGACCCTTCTTCCCTTTTAGCGGAGCTTCCAGGCAAGCCCCTCCTTTACTCATCCCGATATCGCCCATTCCATTCTCTCATGCTTGCATTATATTTTGCTACCGTTATTCTTTGCTCCTATTCTGATGCATAGCCTACTTTTGTAACCTGCTCATTGTACCATACCTGCTTATTCTAAACTGCTTAGTATAGGTTGGTTAGTGATCCATCGGTGACCCCCACCTTGTCCTTGTTGCCCCTGCTTCATCATCGACGACTCAATCAACGTGATCGACTACCAGAGCCCGACACCTCACATCACATCACGCCTCTTTTGTTGCTTGACTCTGCAGAGCTACTATCGAGTGCCGAGGGTGATACCTCATAACGCACTCCTGATGATAATTCTGTAGTGTAGCTATTCGGTCATGGTCAATGAGGGTGGTTCCTCCTTCACCATTCCTGATACGGCTCTGTCGTGCAACACCTCAAGTGTGAACCTCGAGGGTGGTTCCTCATATGTTCACCTTGATGATTACATCGAGTGGAATCCATCGAGGTTGATTCCTTGGGTTTTCCCCTTGATGTTTGGACACACGGTTACCTTGACTTTACTTGAGACCATTGTTGAAGTCGGGTTGGCCCTGAGGGGTACCCGCGAGTTGATGTGAAAGTTGGGCGGGCCCGTAGAGCACCCGCAGGTTTCCTATGTGGCACGGCCGGGCATTCTAGGCCCTTGCCGTAAGTCCACGAGATGGGGCAATGGGGTCACATTATCATGAGTCTCTTCTTGTCTCCGCAAGCCCCCAATGCACTAACAGATTTGGGTATTTGTTCTGAGTTGGCCTCTGGCCTTTACGTACTAACCACCACGCGAGAATAGTTATGGGCCTCGATGTCGTAGTATCAGCCGAAGCTTTGTCAGACATCCAGTTCAGCATTGTGGCACAGTCGGATCGTGCTGGCCATCCGAGGTGGTGCTGGTATCCACCCTGCACACAACGATCCGGAGTGCAATGGGCGATGGGCCTGATACGTCTCCAACGTATCTACTTTTTCTCACACTTTTTCCTCTTGTTTTGGACTCTAATTTGCATGATTTGAATGAAACTAACCCCGGACTGACGCTGTTTTCAGCTGAACTACCATGGTGTTGGTTTTGTGCAGAAATAAAAGTTCTCAGAATGGAACGAAACCTTTTGAGGATTTTTATACCAATAATGAGAATTTCTGGAGCCAAGACCCACCGGAGAGGGGCCCCTGGGTGGGCACAACCCACCAGGGCGCGTCCCCCTCTCCTGGCGCGCCCAGGTGGGTTGTACCCACCTGGTGGCCCCACTGATGACCCTCCCTGATACTATAAATTCACATATTTCCAGAAAAAATCAGGGAGAAAGAATTATCGCGATCCACGAGACGGAACCGCCGCCAGGCCATGTTCTTCCTCGGGAGGGCAGACCTGGAGTCCGTTTGGGGCTCCGAAGAGGGGGGTCTTCGTTCTTCGTCATCAACAACCCTTCTCCATCGCCAATTCCATGATGCTCCCCACTGGGAGTGAGTAATTCCTTCGTAGGCTCGCTGGTCGGTGAAGAGTTGGATGAGATTCATCATGTAATCGAGTTAGTTTTGTTAGGGCCTGATCCCTAGTATCCACTATGTTCTCAGATTGATGTTGCTATGACTTTGCCATGCTTAATGCTTATCACTTTGGGCCCGGGTGCCATGATTTTAGATCTGAACCGTTTATGAATTCATCATTATATCCATGTTTTAGATCTGATCTTGCAAGTTATAGTCACCTACTACGGTTATGATCTGGCAACCCTGGAGTGACAACAACCAGGCCCACTCCCGGTGATGATCGTAGTTTGAGGAGTTCATGTATTCACTATGTGTTAATGCTTTGTTCCGGTTCTGTATTAAAAGGAGGCCTTAATATCCCTTAGTTTCCAATATGGACCCCGCTGCCACAGGAGGGTAGGACAAAAGATGTCATGCAAGTTATTTTAATAAAGCACGTATGACTATTTACGGAATACATGCCTACATTATATCGATGAACTGGAGCTAGTTCCATATCACCCTAGGTTATAACTGTCTCATGATGAATATCATCCAACAAGTCACCGATCCAATGCCTACGAGTTTATCTTATATTGTTTCTGCTAAGTTACTACTGCTATCATCCCTGTTACACTTGCTACAAAATATTGCTATCACTGTTACTGTTACTATTGTTGCCGATACTACTATAAAAACTATCAAACTACTTTGCTAATGGTCACTTTGTTACAGATAATTAGTCTCTAGGTGTGGTTGAATTGACAACTCAGCTGCTAATACCTTCAAATATTCTTTGGCTCCCCTTGTGTCGAATCTATAAATTTGGGTTGAATACTCTACCCTCGAAAACTGTTGCGATCCCCTATACTTCTGGGTTATCAAGACCTTTTTCTGGCGCCATTGCCGGGGAGCATAGCTATATTTGTCGAGCCACTTGGGATTATTATCATATTATCACTATGAAGAATCTGAAGGATCCAAAGACTAAGATTTATGCCTCTAAGACTAGGGGAGGTAAGGAACTGCCATCCAGTTCTGCTTTAGATTCACCTTCTATTATGAGTAAACTTGCTACACCCCCACATGCTATCAATTCTAATATGTCGCAAGTTATTGATGATGCTACTTCTACTATGAATGATGCTAGTACCTCGCATGATAATGATGATGTGCCACTTGGTGAATTTCTTGATAAACAAATTGCTAGAGTTATACAACATGATGTTGTTGAATCTGAGGATGATGAGCTTGAAACTGAAACTCCTGAAACACCTACTAGAACTAGCCTTCCTAGATATGAATTGCCTAAGGTACCAGAAGGTTATGTTATGAGTGAAGAAGCAACTAGAGATATTCTTGCTTGTAATGGTAGAGATGATCTAGAGAAATTATTACACAAGTATAAAGAAAAATCTCTGAATGCTAGAATGAAATGTGATCCTAAGTTTGCTACTTCACCTATCTTTATTGATGACAAGGATTATGAATTCCCTGTCGACCCAGAGTTAATTACTTTGGTTGAATCTGATCCTTTCCATGGTTATGAAACTGAAACTGTTGTGGCACATCTTACTAAGTTGAACGATATAGCCACCTTTTTTACTCATGATGAGAAAACTCTCTATTACTTTATTCTCAAATTATTTCCTTTCTCATTAAAGGGTTATGCTAAAGCTTGGTACAATACTCTTTCTCCTGGTTGTGTGCGTAGTCCCCAGGATATGGTTTATTACTTCTCTGAAAAATATTTTACTACTCATATGAAACAAGCTGCCTTACAGGAAATATTTAAATTTGTGCAAACTAAAGAAGAGAGTCTCCCACAAGCTTGGGGGAGGCTTTGCTAGTTAATTAATGCTTTGCCTGATCATCCTCTTAAGAAAAATGAAATACTTGATATCTTTTATAATGGACTAACCGATGCTTCTAGGGACTTCCTAGATAGTTGTGCTGGTTGTTGTAACATCCCAAATTTTCAATTTGGAATGTTATACACTAGATCATCATGCATAACATATTTTCTTGCATCTTGGCCGATCCTAGAAATTCCACGCAACTCAAGGACCTCCGGAGAGAGTTGGAGATTTCATTATTTTCATATTTGAGAGTTTCTCAAATTTTGAAAAGAGGATCGTTTGATTTATTTGTTTTATCTTCAATAAATTTTCCGGTGTCAAAATATGAGAGAGGGAATAATATGACTTTCCCAAAATTTAGGAAAATGAAGATTTAATAAATAGATCAATTTTTGTTTGCCGGAGTTTTATTTGCATTTTATTTGGATAGGGAAAAATGCGTGTTTTCGAAAATTGCATTTAGGTCCGGAGAAAAGTTCATTTTGTTCGGCTCATTTTTAGGAGTCGGGAAAAATTTACATTAGATTTTTCGGAGTTCGTTTAGATCTCTTTTTGTTTTTTTTTCTCTGCGCACTGAACCGTTTATATATAAAAAAAACTGGAGCAGGCCGGCCAGGCCAAGGCCCAGCCGGGCCGAAGGCCCCCGCGCCCCAGGCCACCGCGCGCCTAGCACCAGGCGCCAGGGAGCCGGCGCCGCCGCCTCTTGCTCTACGAATCCTTTTAGGATTCTAGGGTAGCCCTTGCCCCTTTTTCCTCTGTTTCGTTATTCCTAGTCCTACTCCGTATATTCTTTCCTATTCCTAGTCTAATTCCTTGCCCTCTACCCCAAGTAAACCCGTCCCCTCCCCAATATAAATACCCAAGCACCCCCCCCCCTCTAAACATCAAATCAAAGCCCCTCTCCTCCACACCGCACCTTGCCACCCCACGCCGCGCCGCCGCACCACCTCACCCGCGCGCCGCCCTAAGCCACCGCCTCACCCGCGCCGCCGCCGCCCCACGCCCACGCCGCCGGAGCCCCTCACCGGAGACCTCGCCGAGGTTGCCCCGCATCTCTTTTCTCGGATCGTTTTCTTCTAATTGTTCCGATTCTTTTCTTCTCTAAACCGTTCCGGTTTTCTAGATCGGTTTTTCGTTCGGTTTTTTTCTTCTCCGAAACCCTAGATCGGATTCGTTTTCTTCTCCGATTTAGTTGTCTTTGGACCGTTCGACGGACCATTCGTCCTAACGAACGTGATCACCGGATTCTTCTAGGTTAACAAATGCCCGTTCGTTTAACCGTTCTTCTTTTTCTTTTCGTCGGATTTATTCCGCGATCGCGATCTTAGATCCGATCTTCTTTCTAGTCTTTCTTTTCGCTCGTTTATCGGAATCAGGTGATTCAAGCGCCTGGAGTTTCGTATCGAAACCGCCGTTCCGTCTAATCAACTTGAACAAGCTTTTTCCCCGATAAAAATTTGACCTAGTTTCAACTTGCTAGAACCAAGTTGTTTTCTTCCACCGTTTGTTTTCCGTTTCTTTGTTTGGTTCGTTCTTTCTTTGCAACCGGAGTTCTTAAATTGAACTTTCTAGTTCGTTCTCTTGTTCGAGTTTTACCTGTGCATTAGATGAGTACTTATTGTATGCTTGTTGTTTGTCTGTGATAGATTACCCGGATTGCGCCGCTTGTTACTTCGAAACCCTAGGACTCGCGGATCATCAGCAAGGCAAGTAACACTTTGATCATACCTTTTCTACAACCCATGTTTTATTGCATTAGATCAATCCTCACACATTGCATGATTAGGATCTAATTAAATTGTGGGATGGGAAGTAGATGAGGTAGTACCTATTACCTGTATTATTATGAAACCTTTGGGAGTTACTTCTACGTTTGCTTATTATTATGCCATGCTATGCTAGTAGACGTGGATTGGGTGAGTGATATCCATTACAAATGTGAGTTGATAATTTTAAAAGGTTTATCTAAGGTGGCAACTTAAACACATATCTTGGTGGATTGAGGCACCTGATGTCTATCAGGACTTGCCTGTTTTTTTTTGGACCGCCACCCAGGGTCAAAGGGATCATAAGATCTTTCATGCTAGAAACTTCCGTGTGCAGCCACAAGCCATTATGGGCTCTGGCATAGTTGACTAAGTTGTGCGAACTCTTACGGGGTGGACTAGCAGATGTAGGGGTTGTAGGTGGTACGGTCTACCCCACATGTAAGGTGCTAGCGCTTCTGAAAGACTGTGTCTCGGTCATCCGTCTTCTCAAACACCATGTAGTGCGAGAAACCAAACGGAGGCGATCGAGTCTTGTGGGGAAAAGTGCGCAAACCTCTGCAGAGTGTACAAACTAATCATGATTAGCCGTGTCCCCGGTTATGGACAACTTGAGTATCTAGTACTTGAATATCATTGTGAATCTCAACATGATACTTCTAATTAATGTTGTTGGGTTTTAATTATTTTTAATTGGGATTGAGAATGCTGTCAACCATTCTCAATGTTTCACAACCACCATGATAGTTAAATAAATTTATTCCTTTGCATTAGGGAAAAATTGGCTTTACGCAAAACTGTAACCATAGAGCTTTCCACCAGCCATATGTGCATATAGTATAGCTGTTTCATTCCATTATTCTCTATGTGTTACATTGCTAGCATATTCCATGTGCTGACCCGTTTTCGGGCTGCAACGTTAATGTTGCAGACTTTTCAGACGACGATTGAGGTGCATTTAGGTCGTGGCCCTATACTCAGTGATGCCGCTGGAGTTGATGGACCCATTTATCTTCCAAGTCTTCCGCTGTTATTTTTATTATATGGCCTTAAGCCATATTCAGTGTAATAAGTACTTTTTGAGCCATCGATGTAATAAAGTGTGGGATTGCAACTCTGCTATAAAACCTCGATGTACTGTGTGGTGTTAGCATTACTGATCCAGGGATGACACCGTAGCACAGTAGACGTGATCCATTTGGGTCAGGTCGCTACAGAGATGGTATCAGAGCACACGCTGACTGTAGGACACGACCACTAAGTTAAAACCATAGATCACTATTCTCTCCTCATTTTCCAACTCCTCATCTTTTCTACTCTATTAGGATGACGAACGTGAAAGATTAAGTACGCTCAACCGGATGAGGGCACACCATTTGGATTTCACCTGAAGGAAGTCACCAAGTACCTGAACATTGGATTACCAAGCTTCACGGGAACCTTCAACGCCACTCTGCCTGAAGAGGAGCGCTGGAAGATTCAAGCTCACGTTCCGGGAAGGACATTCGCGCCAATCACGAAGCCCATAGATAGTGTTTTCAATGCACCAACCTGGAGTCTGGGAAGGAGCATGGCAGCCCATATCACCATAGGACGCATTGGAGCAGTTTATCAAGAAGACCTCAAGGACACTATCTACCAGATTTGCGGACGCCGAGATGAACAATGGGAGTTAGTCAGCACCAAGAAGGATAGATCCATTGCATCTTTCATCCAGGAGTTAAACCAGCACATTCGACGCCACGAGAACCAGATGTGCAATGATATGATAGAGTTGAAGAATGCGAAGGCAAGGATCATCGAGCTAGAAGGAGAACTGAAGTCTACACGCAAGGACTACATGGACGAGATCGTAGCTCTAGCAAGGCACAATAACGATCTTAAGCAGGAGATTGAAGAACTCAAGAGGAAGTTAGCATCCCAGGAGGAAGACGAGTACGTCGCATGTCCGGACAACTACATCATCATCGACGACACCGATTCGGATCCAAGTGAACCCGACTTTGAAGACGAAGCTGGAGCAGATATCATGGAGTCTTCCACCGGTTCAAATTTCTAGATGACCGCCAGATAGTAGTAGTATTTCCCCCATGTAAAACATTATAGTTGAGCACTTTTGCGATAGATAGACCGTTTGTAAGCCCTTGTTTGATTGAGTGAAGTGATTTTGTGTGCATTTGCCTCATGTGCATATGGGTAGTGTTTTCTCTTTAGACCCCCTCTATTCTTAATTCTCGTCTTTTCTAAACCCTCAGATGCCTCCAAGACGTGACAATGGATTTCCACCGGAGCTCACTCAGTTGATCCAGCAGCAGAATCAATTGATGCAGATGTTAGTTCAGAACCAACAGAACAACAACAACAACCCACCACCACCACCACCACCTGTTGACCACTTAGCCCGTTTTCTTAGGCTGAATCCGCTGGTGTTTTCTAGTAGCACCGAGCCGATAGTAGTAGACGATTGGCTCCGCAAGATAGGAAGGGAGTTGACCACTGCAGGATGCACGGATGGTGAGAAAGTGAAGTTTGCCGCTCACCAGCTAGACGGACCCGCGGCAGCATGGTGGGAGAATTTCACAGCCACTTACCCAGTTGACACTGTCACATGGGATCAGTTTCAGCAAGCTTTCCGCACTGCCCATGTTTCAGCAGGAGCTATGGCCATAAAGAAGCGTGAGTTTCGCAACTTACGCCAAGGAGGAAGGACTGTTGGCCAGTATGTGGAGGAGTTTAGTAAGCTAGCCCGTTATGCCCCAGATGACGTTGCTACGGATGCAGCTAAGCAGGAGAAGTTTCTGGAAGGACTGAATGATGAACTAAGCATGCAGTTGATGGTAGCGAGTTTCAACAACTACCAGGAGTTGGTAGATCGTGCCATCATGATTGAAGGGAAGCAACAGCAGATTGAGAACCGTAAGAGGAAGTATGGACAGGGGAAGTATAACTCTGGAGCCCAGCAAAAGCCCCGTTTTACCCCTAAACCGGGATTTAAGTTTCAGCACACCCATGGAGGAGGTAACACGCACAACCATAATGGCCACAAGAATGGTAATGGGAATGGAGGAAGCAATGGACAGAACCGCACCATCCCATCGACCCCAACCAAGAGAGATCTGAGTAATGTCACTTGTTTCAAGTGTTCGAAGACCGGACATTATGCCAATGAATGTCCTGAAGGCCAGAATGGAAATGGCAATGGAAGCTCTGGGAAGAAGCCGAACCCTTTCAATAGGGGACAGGTGAACCACGTTAATGTGGAGGAGGTTGAAGATCAGCCCGATGCGGTAATCGGTAAGTTTTTGGTTAAGTCATTTACTGCACTCGTTCTTTTTGACACTGGTGCATCGCATTCATACATATCAAGGGGATTTGTGGATAAGTATACCCTGCCAACCCAAGCCCTTAGGTCACCCATGTTAGTAGGCTCACCAGGAGCAGAATTTATGGCTACACGATGGTGTGATCGGTTACCATTAAGGATTGGTAACTATGTGTTTCCCTCAGACCTAATAGTATTGGAATCTCAAGGATTGGATGTGATATTAGGCATGGATTGGTTATCAAAGTATGAAGGGAATATTGAGTGTGCTAGTAAGTCAATTTTGCTTACTACACCAGAAGGGAGAAGGATCAAGTATGTATCCCGGCATGTACCAAAAAGGACACAAGTGAATTGCCTAACAGGAGTTGTGCAAGAAGAAGTACCAGTGGTAAAGGATTTTCCTGATGTATTTCCTGAGGAATTGCCAGGCATGCCACCGGATAGAGACATTGAGTTTTTGATTGAGTTATTGCCAGGCATAGGCCCAATATCGAAGCGACCATATAGGATGCCAGCAAGGGATTTGGTGGAAATTAAGAATCAGATTAAGGAGTTATTGGATAAAGGTTACATTCGCCCAAGTTCTTCACCTTGGGGATCACCCGTACTTCTAGTGGAAAAGAAGGATGGATCATTAAGGATGGTTGTAGATTATCGGGGATTGAATGAAGTAACCATCAAGAACAAGTACCCACTGCCGATGATTAATGATCTGTTTGATCGATTGCAAGGAGCTAAAGTGTTTTCCAAGATCGATTTGCGATCAGGGTACCATCAGTTGAAGATTTGAGAGCAGGACATACCTAAGACAGCATTTACCACGAGATACGGATTGTATGAGTATACTGTTATGTCATTTGGATTGACTAACGCACCTGCCTATTTTATGAACCTGATGAACAAGGTATTTATGGAGTTTTTGGATAAGTTCGTCGTAGTGTTCATTGATGACATCCTGATTTATTCAAAGAATGAAGAGGAACATAAGGAACATTTGCGTTTGGTTTTGGAGAAACTAAGGGAACATCAGTTATATGCCAAATTTAGCAAATGTGAGTTTTGGTTGAAGGAAGTAGGATTCCTCGGACACGTTATATCCGGAGAAGGTATAGCAGTTGACCCCACAAAGGTTGAGACCGTAACCGAATGGGAAGCACCAACAACAGTTGGAGAGATCCGGAGTTTTCTTGGACTCGCAGGATACTACCGGAGATTTATTGAGAATTTCTCAAAGATTGCGAAGCCTATGACGGAATTGTTGAAGAAGGATACTAAGTTCAAATGGACTGAGGAGTGTGAGGCTAGTTTTCAGGAGTTGAAGAAACGATTGGTTACCTCACCACTGTTGATATTGCCAGATCAGACCAAGGATTATGAGGTGTATTGCGACGCTTCACGTCGAGGACTTGGAGCAGTGCTTATGCAGGAAGGAAGAGTTGTTTCGTATGCTTCACGACAACTGAAGCCTCATGAGTTGAATTATGCCACACATGATTTGGAGTTAGTAGCCGTAGTGCATGCGTTGAAAACGTGGAGACATTTCCTCATTGGAAATCATTGTGAGGTGTACACGGATCATAAGAGTTTGAAGTACATTTTCACACAGAAGGAGTTGAACCTCAGACAAAGGAGATGGTTGGATCTCATCAAGGATTATGACATGAGATTGCATTACCATCCCGGAAAGGCTAATGTAGTAGCTGACGCATTGAGCCGTAAGAGCCATGTCAATACCCTAGTGACAGGGAAAATACCCAAGGAGTTAGCAGAAAACCTTCGTGAGCTATGTTTGGAAATAGTTCCGAGAGGCTATGTAGCAGCATTGGAGATTCAGTCAACATTGATGGATAAGATCAGAGAAGCTCAGAAATCTGACAAAGAGATTGCTGCTATAAAGGAGAAACTTAGCAAAGGAAAAGCAAAGGGATTTCGTGAGGATGAGCACGATATCTTATGGTTTGAGGACCGCGTTTATGTGCCCAATGACCCGGAGATCAGGAAGTTGATTTTGCAAGAGGCACATGATTCACCGTATTCGATTCACCCAGGGAATACCAAGATGTATTTGGATTTGAAAGAAACATTCTGGTGGACCGGAATGAAGAAGGATATTGCAGCCTATGTGGCAGTTTGTGACGTATGTCAGAGAGTAAAGGCAGAGCATCAGAAGCCAGCAGGATTGTTACAACCATTGCCGATACCCGAATGGAAGTGGGATAAGATAGGCATGGATTTTATCACAGGACTACCCAGGACGAAAGCAGGGTATGACTCGATATGGGTAGTAGTTGATCGTTTGATGAAGGTAGCACATTTCATTCCAGTTAAGACCACTTACACCAGTGCTAAGTTGGCAAAGATATACATGACTAGAATCGTTTGTTTGCATGGAGTTCCGAGGAGTATCGTATCAGATAACAGTTTCGTTCCATGACAACAGTAACGAAGTTGGAGACCGACAATTCTTTGGACCAGATTTGATTAAGGAGTCTGAACGGAAAGTTAAGTTGATTCGCGATAGGCTCAAGGTAGCCTAGTCCAGGCAGAAGAGCTACGCAGATTCTAAACGCAAGGAGATAGTTTATGAAACCGGAGACAGAGTTTATCTTCGAGTATCCCCACTTCGAGGAGTTAAGCGCTTTGGAGTTAAGGGAAAATTAGCACCGCGTTTCGTTGGACCGTTTAAGATCTTGAAACGTATGGGAGAAGTCGCGTATAAGTTGGAATTACCAGAGGGACTGTCAGGAGTTCATGATGTATTCCATGTTTCTCAGCTGAAGAGATGTCACGCCGAGATGGCGGAGGTACCGCTAAGAGACACCGTGTCGCTTGAAGCGATTTAGTTGAAGGACGACTTAACATATGAGGAGAAGCCAATCAAGATTCTCGATTATGCCAGCAGAGTTACCCGCAGCAAGGTTATCAAGTTTTGCAAAGTTCAGTGGAACCACCATTCAGAGGATGAAGCCACCTGGGAGAGAGAAGAAGATTTGCTCAAAGACCACCCTCACCTATTTTCTAGCCAACCCGAATCTCGAGGGCGAGATTCATCTTAAGGGGGGTAGGTTTGTAACATCCCAAATTTTCAATTTGGAATGTTATACACTAGATCATCATGCATAACATATTTTCTTGCATCTTGGCCGATCCTAGAAATTCCACGCAACTCAAGGACCTCCGGAGAGAGTTGGAGATTTCGTTATTTTCATATTTGAGAGTTTCTCAAATTTTGAAAAGAGGATCGTTTGATTTATTTGTTTTATCTTCAATAAATTTTCCGGTGTCAAAATATGAGAGAGGGAATAATATGACTTTCCCAAAATTTAGGAAAATGAAGATTTAATAAATAGATCAATTTTTGTTTGCCGGAGTTTTATTTGCATTTTATTTGGATAGGGAAAAATGCGCGTTTTCGAAAATTGCATTTAGGTCCGGAGAAAAGTTCATTTTGTTCGGCTCATTTTTAGGAGTCGGGGAAAATTTACTTTAGATTTTTCGGAGTTCGTTTAGATCTCTTTTTGTTTTTTTTTCTCTGCGCGCTGAACCGTTTATATAAAAAAAACTGGAGCAGGCCGGCCAGGCCAAGGCCCAGCCGGGCCGAAGGCCACCGCACCCCAGGCCACCGCGCGCCTAGCGCCAGGCGCCAGGGAGCCGGCGCCGCCGCCTCTTGCTCTACGAATCCTTTTAGGATTCTAGGGTAGCCCTTGCCCCTTTTTCCTTTGTTTCGTTATTCCTAGTCCTACTCCATATATTCTTTCCTATTCCTAGTCTAATTCCTTGCCCTCTACCCCAAGTAAACCCCTCCCCTCCCCAATATAAATACCCAAGCACCCCCCCCTCTAAACATCAAATCAAAGCCCCTCTCCTCCACACCGCACCTTGCCACCCCACGCCGCGCCGCCGCACCACCTCACCCGCGCGCCGCCCTAAGCCACCGCCTCACCCGCGCCGCCGCCGCACCTTGCCGCCGCCGCCCCACGCCCACGCCGCCAGAGCCCCTCACCGGAGACCTCGCCGAGGTTGCCCCGCGTCTCTTTTCTCGGATCGTTTTCTTCTAATCATTCCGATTCTTTTCTTCTCTAAACCGTTCCGGTTTTCTAGATCGGTTTTTCGTTCGGTTTTTTTCTTCTCCGAAACCCTAGATCGGATTCGTTTTCTTCTCCGATTTAGTTGTCTTTGGACCGTTCGCCGGACCGTTCGTCCTAACGAACGTGATCACCGGATTCTTCTAGGTTAACGAACGCCCGTTCGTTTAACCATTCTTCTTTTTCTTTTCGTCGGATTTATTCCGCGATCGCGATCTTAGATCCGATCTTCTTTCTAGTCTTTCTTTTCGCTCGTTTATCGGAATCAGGTGATTCAAGCGCCTGGAGTTTCGTCTCGAAACCGCCGTTCCGTCTAATCAACTTGAACAAGCTTTTGCCCTGATAAAAATTTGACCTAGTTTCAACTTGCTAGAACCAAGTTGTTTTCTTCCGCCGTTTGTTTTCCGTTTCTTTGTTCGGTTCGTTCTTTCTTTGCAACCGGAGTTCTTAAATTGAACTTTCTGGTTCGTTCTCTTGTTCGAGCTTTACCTGTGCATTAGATGAGTACTTATTGTATGCTTGTTGTTTGTCTGCGATAGATTACCCGGATTGCGCCGCTTGTTACTTCGAAACCCTAGGACTCGCGGATCATCAGCAAGGCAAGTAACACTTTGATCATACCTTTTCTACAACCCATGTTTTATTGCATTAGATCAATCCTCACACATTGCATGATTAGGATCTAATTAAATTGTGGGATGGGAAGTAGATGAGGTAGTACCTATTACCTGTATTATTATGAAACCTTTGGGAGTTACTTCTACGTTTGCTTATTATTATGCCATGCTATGCTAGTAGACGTGGATTGGGTGAGTGACATCCATTACAGATGTGAGTTGATAATTTTAAAAGGTTTATCTAAGGTGGCAACTTAAACACATATCTGGGTGGATTGAGGCACCTGATGTCTATCAGGACTTGCCTGTTTTTTTTGGACCGCCACCCAGGCTCAAAGGGATCATAAGATCTTTCATGCTAGAAACTTCCGTGTGCAGCCACAAGCCATTATGGGCTCTGGCATAGTTGACTAAGTTGTGCGAACTCTTACGGGGTGGACTAGCAGATGTAGGGGTTGTAGGTGGTACGGTCTACCCCACATGTAAGGTGCTAGCGCTTCTGAAAGACTGTGTCTCGGTCATCCGTCTTCTCAAACACCATGTAGTGCGAGAAACCAAACGGAGGCAATCGAGTCTTGTGGGGAAAAGTGCGCAAACCTCTGCAGAGTGTACAAACTAATCATGATTAGCCGTGTCCCCGGTTATGGACAACTTGAGTATCTAGTACTTGAATATCATTGTGAATCTCAACATGATACTTCTAATTAATGTTGTTGGGTTTTAATTATTTTTAATTGGGATTGAGAATGCTGTCAACCATTCTCAATGTTTCACAACCACCATGATAGTTAAATAAATTTATTCCTTTGCAGTAGGGAAAAATTGGCTTTATGCAAAACTGTAACCATAGAGCTTTCCACCAGCCATATGTGCATATAGTATAACTGTTTCATTCCATTATTCTCTATGTGTTACATTGCCAGCATATTCCATGTGCTGACCCGTTTTCAGGCTGCAACGTTAATGTTGCAGACTTTTCAGACAATGATTGAGGTGCGTTTAGGTCCTGGCCCTATACTCAGTGATGCCGCTTGAGTTGATGGACCCATTTATCTTCCAAGTCTTCCGCTGTTATTTTTATTATATGGCCTTAAGCCATATTCAATGTAATAAGTTCTTTTTGAGCCATCAATGTAATAAAGTGTGTGATTGCAACTCTGCTATAAAACCTCGATGTACTGTGTGGTGTCAGCATTACTGATCCAGGATGACACCGTAGCACAGTAGACGTGATCCATTCGGGTCAGGTCGCTATAGTTGTGTTTTCAGGGAACGAACTATTGCTCAAGCTGAAGAATTATTGAATAAAATATTGAAAAATTATGATGATTGGTCTATTCCTGAACCACCGCCTAAACCCACTCCGAAGAACAGGAGTATATTATATCTCAGTCTCGAAGATATGCAAGAGGCAAAGAAATCTATGAAGGAAAAAGGTATTAAAGCTGAGGATGTTAAAAATTTACCTCCTATTGAAGAAATACATGGGCTTAATACACCACCAATGACTAAGGTGGTAGAGGTAAATTCTCTTATGAAGTTCAATGATAATGATAATCCTCATAATATGCATCCTAGTCAATGCCTTTATGATTTTGAAAACTACATTAGAAAACAAGATCACTTCAATGCAAATGTTATGAAACAATTGAAATATAATTCTGATATGATTGCTTGCTTGAGTGACTTGTTATTTAGAATATCAAATGATGTTAGAGGTGTTGGACAGCATGCTTCTATGGTTCAAACTCAATTAGAGCAAGTTGCTAAATCTCAAAGGGAATTGCTTGATGAAATGAATCATAATATGCATGACTTTGTTGTTAGAGTTGCAACTAGAGGAGGTAAAATGAATCGGGAACCACTTTATCCTAAGGGACACCCTAAAAGAATCGAACAAGATTCACAAAGAGCTAACACTAGTGCACCTAGTCCTTCCAGGAAGAAAAAAAAAGAAAAATGGTAGGACTTTGCACACTTCTAGTGAACCTGAAATAGAGAAACCTCCTGATAATGAAAATGAAGTTTATATCTCTGATGCTGAAACTCAATCTGGTAATGAACACTCACCTAATGATAAAGAACCAGACAATGATGTTGAGATAGAACCACTTGTTGGTCTTGATAACCCACAACCTAAAAATAAAACATATGACAAAAGAGACTTTGTTGCTAGTAAACACGGTAAAGAAAGAGAACCGTGGGTTCAAAAACCTATGCCTTTTCCACCCAAGTCAACTAAAAATAATGATGATGATGAATTTGAACACTTTGCTGAAATGCTGAGGCCAGTCTTTTTGCGTACTCGCTTGACCTCCTTATGCAAAGTATATGAAAGACATCATTACAAATAAGAGAAAAATACCAGAAGCTGAAATTTCTACTATGCTTGCTAATTATACTTTTAAAGATGGAGTACCTAAAAAACTTGAAGATCCGGGAATACCAACTATACCTTGATCCATCAAAAAGAACTATGTGAAAACTGCTTTGTGTGATTTAGGAGCTGGTGTTAGTGTTATGCCTTTCTCTTTATATAAAAGACTTGACAAGTACTTTGCCTACAAAATGGAGGAGAATAGCTCAGCTAGTGAGCATGTGCTCAGAATGACTGAGTGCTACAATCACTTGAATCAAGTGGGAGTTAATCTTCCAGATAAGATAGTGATAGACAGAATTCTCTAGTCACTATCACCAAGTTACTGGAACTCCGTGATGAACTATAATATGCAAGGGATAACGGAAATGATTCCCAAGCTCTTCGTGAAGCTAAAATCGACGAAGGTAGAAATCAAGAAAAGCATCAAGTGTTGATGGTTGACAAGACCACTAGTTTCAAAAAAGGGCAAAGGGAAGAAGGGGAACTTCAAGAAGAATGGCAAGCAAGTTGTTGCTCAAGTGAAGAAGCTCAAGTCTAGACCTAAGCCTAAGACAAAGTGCTTCTACTGCAAAGGGACTGGTCACTGGAAGCAGAACTGCCCCAAGTATTTGGCGGATAAGAAGGATGGCAAAGTGAACAAAGGTATATTTGATATACATGTTATTGATGTGTACTTTACTAGTGTTTATAGCAACCCCTCGGTATTTGATACTAGTTCGGTTGCGGAGATTAGTAACTCGAAACGGGAGTTGCAGAATGAACAGAGACTAGTTAAGGGTGAAGTGACGATGTATGTTGGAAGTGGTTCCAAGATTGATATGATCATCATCGCACCCTCCCTATACTTTCGGGATTAGTGTTGAACCTAAATAAATGTTATTTGGTGTTTGCGTTAAGCATGAATATGATTTGATCATGTTTATTGCAATACAGTTATTCATTTAAAGTCGGAGAATAATTGTTGTTCTGTTTACATGAATAAAACCTTCAATGGTCATACACCCAAGGTGAATGGTTTATTGAATCTCGATCGTAGTGATACACATATTCATAATATTGAAGCCAAAAGATGCAATGTTAATAATGATAGTGCAACTTATTTGTGGCACTGCCATTTGGGTCATATTGGTGTAAAGCGCATGAAGAAACTCCATGCTGATGGGTTTTTGGAATCACTTGATTATGAATCACTTGATGCTTGCGAACCATGCCTCATGGGCAAGATGACTAAGACTGGATTCTCCGGAACAATGGAGTGAGCAACTGACTTATTGGAAATAATACATACTGATGTATGCGGTCCGATGAGTGTTGAGGCTCGCGGCGGGTATCGTTATTTTCTGACCTTCACAGATGATTTGAGCAGATATGGGTATATCTACTTGATGAAACATTAGTCTGAAACATTTGAAAAGTTCAAAGAATTTCAGAGTGAAGTGGAAAATCATCGTAACAAGAAAATAAAGTTTCTGCGATCTGATCGTGGAGGAGAATATTTGAGTTACGAGTTTGGTCTTCATTTGAAACAATGTGGAATAGTTTCGCAACTCATGCCACCTGGAACACCACAGTGTAATGGTGTGTCCGAACGTCATAACCGTACTTTATTAGATATGGTGCGATCTATGATGTCTCTTACCGATTTATAACTATCATGTTGGGGTTATGCATTAGAGACAGCTGCATTCACGTTAAATAGGGCACCATCTAAATCCGTTGAGATGACACCACATGAACTGTGGTTTGGCTAGAAACCTAAGCTGTCATTTCTTAAAGTTTTGGGCTGCGATGCTTATGTGAAAAAGTTTCAACCTGATAAGCTCGAACCCAAATCAGAGAAATGTGTCTTCATATAATACCCAAAGGAAACTATTGGGTACACCTTCTACCACAGATCCAAAGGCAAGATCTTTGTTGCTAAAAGTGGATCCTTTCTAGAGAAGGAGTTTCTCTCGAAAGAAGTGAGTGGGAGGAATGTAGAACTTGATGGGGTAATTGTACCTTCTCCCGAATTGGAAAGTAATCCATCACAGAAATCAGTTCCAGTGATCTCTACACCAATTAGTAAGGAAGCTAATAATGATCATGAAACTTCAGATCAAGTTACTACCGAACCTCGTAGGACAACCAGAGTATGGTCCACACCAGAGTGGTACGGTAATCCTTTCTGGAAGTCATGTTACTAGACCATGACGAACCTACGAACTATGAGGAAGCGATGATGAGCCCAGATTCCGCGAAATGGCTTAAGGCCATGAAATATGAGATGGGATCCATGTATGAGAACAAAGTATGGACTTTGATTTACTTGCCCGATGATCGGTGAGTCATTAAGAATAAATGGATCTTCAAGAGGAAGACGGACGCTGATAGTAGTATCTACAAAACTCGAATTGTCACAAAAATGTTTTCGACAAGTTCAAGGTGTTGACTACGATGAGAATTTCTCACTCGTATCGATGCTTAAAAGTCTGTCCGGATCATGTTAGCAGTTGCCGCATTTTATGAAATCTGGCAAATGGATATCAAAACTACATTCCTTATTGGATTTATTAAAGAAGAGTTGTATATGATGCAACCAGAAGGTTTTGTCGATCCTAAAGGTGCTAACAAAGTGAGCAAGCTCTAGCGATCCATCTATGGACTGGTGCAAGCATCTTGGAGTTGGAATATATGCTTTGATAAAGAGATCAAAGCATATGGTTTTTATACAGACTTGCGGTGAAGCTTGTATTTACAAGAAAGTGAGTGGGAGCACTACAACATTTCTGATAGGTATATGTGAATGACATATTGTGGATCAGAAATAATGTAGAATTTTTTGGAAAGCATAAAGGAGTGTTTGAAAAGAGTTTTTTCAAAGAAAGACCTCGATGAAGCTGCTTACACATTGAGCATCAAGATCTATAGACATAGATCAAGACGCTTGATAAGTTTTTTCAATGAGTACATATCTTGACAAGATTTTGAAGTAGTTAAAAATGGAACAGTAAAAGAAGGAGTTCTTGCCTGTGTTGCAAGGTGTGAAGTTGAGTAAAGACTCAAAACCTGACCACGGTAGAAAATAGAAAGAGAATGAAAAGTCATTCCCTATGCCTCAGTCATAGGTTCTATAAAGTATGCTATGCTGTTTACCAGTCCTATTGTATACCTTAGCATTTTTCTGGCAAGGGAGTACAATGGTGATATAGGAGTAGATCACTAGACAACGGTCAAAATTATCCTTAGAGGACTAAGGAAATATTTCTCGGTTATGGAGGTGATAAAAGAGTTCATCGTAAAGAGTTACGTCAATGCAAGCTTTTTACATCGATCTAGATGAATCTAAGTCTCGATCTAGATACATATTGAAAGTGGGAGCAATTAGCTAGAGTAGCTCCATGCAGAGCATTGTAGACATAGAAATTTGCAAAATACATACGGATCTAAATGTTGCAGACCCATTGACTAAATTTCTCTCACAAGCAAAACATGATCACTCTTTGGGTGTTAATCACATAGCGATGTGAACTAGATTATTGACTCTAGTAAACCCTTTGGGTGTGTGTCACATGGAGATGTGAACTAATCACATAAAGATGTGAACTATTGGTGTTAAATCACATGACGATGTGAACTAGATTATTGAATCTAGTGCAAGTGGGAGACTGAAGGAAATATGCCCTAGAGGCAATAATAAAGTTGTTATTTATATTTCCTTATATCATGATAAATGTTCATTATTCATGCTATAATTGTATTAACCGGAAACTTAGTACATGTGTGAATACATAGACAAATAGAGTGTCAATAGTTTGCCTCTACTTGACTAGCTCGTTGAATCAATGATTGTTATGTTTCCTAAACATAGACATGAGTTGTCATTTGATTAACGGGATCACATCATTAGAGAATGATGTGATTGACTTGACCCATCTGTTAGCTTAGCGTGATGATAGTTTAGTTTTTTTGCCATTGCTTTCTTCATGACTTATACATGTTCATATGACTATGAGATTATGCAACTCCCGAATACCGGAGGAACACTTTGTGTGCTACCAAACATCACAACATAACTGGGTGATTCTAAAGGTGCTCTACAGGTGTCTTCGATGGTACTTGTTGAGTTGGCATAGATCGAGATTAGGATTTGTCACTCCGATTGTCGGAGAGGTATCTCTGGGCCCTCTCGGTAATGCACATCACTATAAGTCTTGCAAGCAATGCAACTAATGAGTTAGTTAAAGGAAATATGCCCTAGAGGCAATAATAAAGTTATTATTTATTTCCTTATATAATGATAAATTTTTATTATTCATGCTAGAATTGTATTAACTGGAAACATGATACATGTGTGAATACATAGACAAACAGAGTGTCACTAGTATGCCTCTACTTGACTAGCTCGTTGATCAAAGATGGTTATGTTTCCTAGCCATAGACATGAGTTTTCATTTGATTAACGGGATCACATCATTAGGAGAATGATTTGATTGACTTGACCCATTCCGTTAGCATAGCACTTGATCGTTTAGTATGTTGCTATTGCTTTCTTCATGACTTATACATGTTCCTATGACTATGAGATTATGCAACTCCCGTTTACTAGAGGAACACTTTGTGTGCTACCGAACGTCACAACTTAACTGGGTGATTATAAAGGTGCTCTACAGGTGTCTCCGAAGGTACTTGTTGAGTTGGCGTATTTCAAGATTAGGATTTGTCACTCCGATTGTCGGAGAGGTATCTCTGGGCCCACTCGGTAATGCACATCATTATAAGCCTTGCAAGCATTGTAACTAATGAGTTAGTTGCGGGATGATGTATTACGGAACGAGTAAAGAGACTTGCCGGTAACAAGATTGAACTAGGTATTGAGATACCGACGATCGAATCTCGGGCAAGTAACATACCGATGATAAAGGGAACAACGTATGTTGTTATGCGGTTTGACCGATAAGGATATTCATAGAATATGTGGGAGCCAATATGAGCATCCAGGTTCCGCTATTGGTTATTGACCGGAGACGTGTCTCGGTCATGTCTACATAGTTCTCGAACCCATAGGGTCCGCACGCTTAAAGTTCGGTGACGATCGGTATTATGAGTTTTTGTGTTTTGATGTACCGAAGGTAGTTCGGAGTCCCAGATATGATCACGGACATGACGAGGAGTCTCGAAATGGTCGAGATGTAAAGATCGATATATTGGACGACTATGTTCGGACACCGGAAAGGTTCCGGAAGGTTTCGGACATATACCGGAGTACCGGGGGGTTATTGGAACCCCCCGGGGGACTTAATGGGCCTACATGGGCCTTAGTGGAAATAGAGGGCAGCAAGGGGAGTGTGGGGCGCCCCCCCCCCCCAAGGCCCAAACCGAATTGGTTTAGGGCAAGGGGGCGTCCCCCTCTTTCCTTCTCCTCCTCTCCCTTTCCTCCCCTCTCTCCTACTCCTACTAGGAAATGGAGGGGTCCTACTCCTAGTGGGAGTAGGACTCCCTCCTTGGCGTGCCCTCCTTGGCCGGCCGCCTCTCCCCCTTGCTCCTTTATATACGGGGGCAGGGGGCACCTCTAGACACAACAATTGATCATTGATCTCTTAGCCTTGTGCGGTGCCCCCCTCCACCATAATCCACCTCGATCATATCATAGCGGTGCTTAGGCAAAGCCCTGCGTCAGTAGCATCATCATCACCTTCACCATGTCGTCGTGCTGATGAAACTCTCCTGTGAAGCTTTGCTGGATCAGAGCTCGCGGGACATCATCGAGTTGAACGTGTGCAGAACTCGGAGGTGCTGTGCGTTCGGTACTTGGATCGGTCGGATCGTGAAGACGTACGACTACATCAACCACATTGTGCTAACGCTTCCACATTCGGTCTACAAGGGTACATGGACACACTCTCCCCTCTCATTGATATGCATCACCATGATCCTGTGTGTGCGTAGGAATTTTTTTGAAATTACTACATTCCCCAACAGTGGCATCCGAGCAAGGTTATTGCGTAGATGTTATATGCACGAGTAGAACACAAGTGAGTTGTGGGTGAGGGAGTCCTAGATTAGGGGGTCCTCGGACAGCCGAACTATATACTCTGGCCGGACTGTTGGACTATGAAGATACAAGATTGAAGGCTTCGTCCCGTGTCCGGGTGGGACTCTCCTTTGCGTGGAAGGCAAGCTGGGCGATTCGGATATGTAGATCTCCTTCTCTGTAACCAACTCTGTGTAACCCTAGCCCCCTCTGGTGTCTATATAAACCGGAGGGTTTAGTCTATAGGACAACAACAATCATAATCATAGGCTAGCTTCTAGGGTTTAGCCTCTACGATCTCGTGGTAGATCAACTCTTGTAATACTCATATCATCAAGATCAATCAAGCAGGAAGTAGGGTATTACCTCCATCGAGAGGGCCTGAACCTGGGTAAACATTGTGTCCCCCGCCTCCTGTTACCATCGGCCTTAGACGCATAGTTCGGGACCCCCTACCCGAGAACCACCGGTTTTGACACCGACATTGGTGCTTTCATTGAGAGTTCCACTATGCCGTCACGTAAAGGCTTGATGGCTCCTTCGATCATCGGCAACGATGCGATCCAGGGTGAGGTTTTTCTCCCCGGATAGATCGTCGTATTCGGCGGCTTCGTACTGCGGGCCAACTCGCTTGGCCATCTAGAGCAGATCGATAGCTATGCCCCTGGCCATCAGGTCAGATTTGGAAGCTTGAACTACACTGCCGATATCCGCGGAGACTTGATCTTCGATGGATTCGAGCTCATGTCAAGCGCGCCGCACAATCACGATGAGCATGACTTAGCTCTGCCATCGGACGGTGTTCGGGAGATCACACCTGTGGTTACTCCGGCCCTCAATCCAGAGCAGATCGTGCCATCCGAGGATGGGTGGATGGACCCCGCCACGGAGGCCGCACACTCAGCAGCGATAGAGCCGAATACTGACTTCACCTCCTATGAGACCTGTGTTACCGGACCCTTGGATTCGTCCTCGGCCACAGGCTCCAAACTGCCTGCGTCCGTGCCTATCCAATCTGATTGGGCACTGATACGTCTCCAATGTATCTATAATTTTTGATTGCTCCATGCTATATTATCTACTGTTTTGTACTATATTGGGCTTTATTTTCCACTTTTATATTATTTTTGGGACTAACCTATTAACCGGAGGCCCAACCCAGAATTGTTGTTTTTGGCCTATTTTAGTGTTTGGGAGAAACAGAATATCAAATGGAGTCCAAACGGAATAAAATCTTCGGGAACATGATTTTATCACTGAGGGAGTCCTGGATAAGGGGGTGTTCGGATAGCTGGACTATACCTTCAGCCGGACTCCTGGACTATGAAGATACAAGATTGAAGACTCCGTCCCGTGTCCGGGAGGGACTTTCCTTGGCGTGGAAGGCAAGCTTGGCGATACGGATATGCAGATCTCCTACCATTGTAATCGACTCTATGTAACCCTAACCCTATCCAGTGTCTATATAAACCGGAGGGTTTTAGTCCGTAGGACGACATACACAACAACAATCATACCATCGGCTAGCTTCTAGGGTTTAGCCTCTCTGATCTTGTGGTAGATCTACTCTTGTACTACCCATATCATCAATATTAATCAAGCAGGATGTAGGGTTTTACCTCCATCAAGAGGGCCCGAACCTGGGTAAAACTTCGTGTCCCTTGCCTCATGTTACCATCCAGCCTAGACGCATAGTTCGGGACCCCCTACCCGAGATCCGCCAGTTTTGACACCAACACTCACCGAACGTGATCCAAGAGACTTGGACCCTACTCCAGGGAGTCAAAGAGGAGGTCACGAGGGTGGGGGCGCCCCCTAGGGCGCGCCCCTGCCTCGTGGGCCCCTCGGTGCTCCACCGACGTACTCCTTCCTCCTATATATACACACATACCCCCAAACGATCAGAACAGGAGCCAAAAACCTAATTCCACTGCCGCAACTTTCTGTATCCACGAGATCCCATCTTGGGGCCTGTTTTGGAGCTCCGCCGGAAGAGGGCCGTCATCACGGAGGGCTTCTACATCATCCTAGCCCCTCCGATGAAGTGTGAGTAGTTTACCTCAGACCTTCGGGTCCATAGTTAGTAGCTAGATGGCTTCTTCTCTCTCTTTGAATCTCAATACAAAGTTCTCTCCCTCTCTTGTGGAGATCTATTCGATGTAATCTTCTTTTTTGCGGTGTGTTTGTTGAGACCAATGAATTGTGGGTTTATGATCAAGTCTATCTATGAATAATATTTGAATCTTCTCTGAATTCTTTTATGTATGATTGGTTATCTTTGCAAGTCTCTTCGAATTATCCGTTTGGTTTGGCCAACTAGATTGGTAGTTCTTGCCATGGGAGAAGTGCTTAGCTTTGGGTTCGATCTTGCGGTGTCCTTATCCAGTGACAGAAGGGGCAGCAAGGCACGTATTGTATCGTTGCCACCGAGGATAACAAGATGGGGTTTATTTCATATTGCATGAATTTATCTCTCTAGATCATGTCATCTTGCTTAAGGCGTTACTCTGTTTTTAACTTAATACTCTAGATGCATGCTGGATAGCGGTCGATGAGTGGAGTAATAGTAGTAGATGCAGAATCATTTCGGTCTACTTGTCACGGACGTGATGCCTATATACATGATCATGCCTAGACATTCTCATAACTATGCCCAATTCTGTCAATTGCTCAACAGTAATTTGTTCACCCACCGTAGAATACTTATGCTCTTGAGAGAAGCCACTAGTGAAACCTATGGCCCCCGGGTCTATTCTCATCATATCAATCTCCATCACTTTAATCTTGCTTTGCTTTTTACTTTGCTTTTACTTTTTACTTTGCATCTTTGTACCAAAAATACCAAAAATATTATATCTATCAGATCTCACTCTCGTAAGTGACCGTGAAGGGATTGACAACCCCTAATCGCGTTGGTTGTGAGTAGCTATCGTTTTGTGTAGGTACGAGGGACTTGAGCGTGGCCTCCTACTGGATTGATACCTTGGTTCTCAAAAACTGAGGGAAATACTTACGCTACTCTGCTGCAGCATCCCTTCCTCTTCGGGGAAAACCAACGCAAGCTTAAGACGTAGCAAGAAGGATTTCTGGCACTATTGCTGGGGACTTTACGCAAAAAGTCAACATACCAAGTACCCATCGCAATCCCTATCTCTCGCATTACATTATTTGCCATTTGCCTTTCGTTTTCCTCTCCCCCACTTCACCCTTGCCGTTTTATTCGCCCTCTCTCTCTCTATCCTCCCTCTCTATTTGCCTATTTTTGCCCATTTGCTTTTGTTTGCTTGTGTGTTAGATTGCTTGTTTGTCGCGATGGCTCAAGCGAGATTTGGTGATCTCCACCTCAAAAGGTTAGAGGAGATCGAAACCAACGTTAGGAAGTTTATGGTTTTGCAATTTGAGCATAACAATTTCTTTAGAAATGAGCTTAAGGAACAAAAAAGTTTTATGAGTTATATGAATAAAGAGCTAGATGATATGTCCAAAGAATTTGATGGTATAAGATCCCAAATTGCTCGTCTAGAAAAGATGACTGCTGAAATTTTGGATATGCAAGCCACCTTAGTTAATAAGATGGCTGCTAAACCGGTTTCCTATGAAAATTAAGATGAAGATCTAAAAGTTATTGATGTGTCTCCTATTAAATCTTTATTTTGCAATATGAATCTTGATGAAACAGAATATGATCTTCCTTTACCTAGAAGGTGTTCTAAAAATTCGGAGTATTTAGATCTTAATGATGAAATTGATGAAAGTGGGATTGAAAGAAATAAAAATCTAGATGTTGCTAAACCCACTATATTGGATTTCAAGGAATTTAATTATGAAAGTTACTCTTTAATTGATTGTATTTCCTTGTTGCAATCCGTGCTAAATTCTCCACCTGCTTATAGTCAAAATAAAGCCTTCACCGAACATATTGTTGATGCCTTGATGCAATCTTATGAAGAAAAACTTGAGTTGAAAGTTTCTATACCTAGAAAACTCTATGATGAGTGGGAACCAACTATTAAAATTAAAATTAAAGATCATGAGTTTTATTCTTTGTGTAATTTGGGTGCTAGTGTCTCTACTATTCCCAAGACTTTGTGTGATTTGCTAGATTTCCGTAATTTTGATGATTGCTCTCTAAACTTGCATCTTGCGGATTCCACTATTAAGAAACCTATGGGAAGGATTAATGATGTTCTTATTGTTGCAAATAGGAATTATGTGCCCGTAGATTTCATTGTTCTTGATATAGATTGCAATCCTTCTTGCCCTATTATTCTTGGTAGACCTTTCCTTAGAACGGTTGGTGCGATTATTGATATGAAGGAAGGGAATATTAGATTTCAATTTCCATTAAAAAGGGCATGGAACACTTTCCTAGAAAGAAAATAAATTTTCCATATGAAACTATCATGAGAGCCACTTATGGATTACCTACCAAAGATGACAATACCTATATCTATCCTCGCTTTTATGCCTAGCTAGGGGCATTAAACGATAGCGCTTGTTGGGAGGCAACCCAATTTTATTTTTATTCCTTGCTTTTTGCTCATGTTTAGTAATAAATAAATTATTTAGCCTCTGTTTTGGTTGTGTTCTTTGTGTTTAATTAGTGTTTGTGCCAAGTAGAACCGTTGGGAAGACTTGGGGAAAGTCTTGTTGAACTTGCTGTAAAAAACAGAAACTTTGGCGCTCACAAGAACTGCTGTAATTTTTATTTGAAGAGTTCTATTTAGTTAATTCTTTTTGCAGATGATTAATACATAAACTCCTCACGTCTAGCAATTTATTTTATAATTTTTGGGGTTCCAGATCTTGCGCTAGCTACAGATTACTACAGACTGTTCTGTTTTTGACAGATTCTGTTTTTCGTGTGTTGTTTGCTTATTTTGATGAATCTATGGCTAGTGAAATAGTTTATAATCCATAGAGAAGTTGGAATACAGTAGGTTTAACACCAATATAAATAAAGAATTAGTTAATTACAGTACCTTGAAGTGGTCTTTTTTTTCTTTCGCTAACGGAGCTCATGAGTTTTCTATTTTGAGTTTTGTGTTGTGAAGTTTTCAAGTTTTAGGTGAATTCTTTTGATGGATCATGGAACAAGGAGTGGCAAGAGCCTAAGCTTGGGGGTGCCCATGGCACCCCAAGATAATCCAAGGACACTAAAAAGTCAAAGCTTGGGGATGCCCCGGAAGGCATCCCCTCTTTCGTCCACTTCTATCGGTAATTTACTTGGAGCTATATTTTTATACACCAACATGATATGTGTTTTGCTTGGAGCATCTTGTATTATTTGTGTCTTTGTGTCTTAGTATGCCACAATCATCCTTGCTGTACACACCTTTTGAGAGAGCCATACATGAATTAAAATTTGATAGAATACTCTATGTGCTTCACTTATATCTTTTGAGCTAAGTAGTTTTGCTCTATGTGCTTCACTTATATCTTTTGAGCTAGATAATTTTGCTCTATGTGCTTCACTTATATCTTTTGAGCGTTATAATTTTTCTCAATGTGCTTCACTTAGATCTTTTAGAGCACGGTGGTGGATTTGTTTTAAAGAAACTATTGATCTCTCATGCTTCACTTAAATTATTTTGAGAGTCTCTTAATAGCATGGTAATTTGCCTAATAATAATATGCTTGGTATTCAAGATTTGTGAAACTTTCTTTTGAGTGTGTTGAATACTAAGAAAAGATTGAAGCATGATAATTGTTTTGAGATATGGAGGTGATAATATTAAAGTCATGCTAGTTGAGTAGTTGTGAATTTAAAGAATACTTGTGTTAAAGTTTGTGATTCCCGTAGCATGCACGTATGGTGAACCGTTATGTGATGAAGTCGAAGCATGATTTATTTATTGATTGTCTTCCTTATGAGTGGTGGTCGGGGACGAGCGATGGTCTTTTCCTACCAATCTATCCCCCTAGGAGCATGCGCGTAATACTTTGCTTTGATAACTTCTAGATTTTTGCAATAAGTATATGAGTTCTTTATGACTAATGTTGAGTCCATGGATTATACGCACTCTCACCCTTCCACCTTTGCTAGCCTCTCTAATACCGCGCACTTTTCGCTGGTATCATACACCTACCATATACCTTCCTCAAAACAGCCACCATACCTACCTATTATGGCATTTCCATAGCCATTCTGAGATATATTGCCATGCAACTTTCCACCATCTAGTTCATCATGACACATTCATCATTGTCATATTGCTTAGCATGATCATGTAGTTGACGTAGTATTTGTGGCAAAGCCACCGTTCATAATTTTTTCATACTTGTCACTCTTGATTCATTGCATATCCCGGTACATCGCCGGAGGCATCCATATAGAGTCATACTTTGTTTTAGAATCAAGTTGTAATCATTGAGTTGTAAATAAATAAAAGTGTGATGATCATCATTAAATAGAGCATTGTCCCAAAAAAAGAGAAAGGCCAAAGAAAAAAAAGCCCAAAAAAAGGGGGCAATGCTACTATCCTTTTTCCACACTTGTGCTTCAAAGTAGCACCATGATATAGCGAGTCTCATATATTGTGCTTCAAAGTAGCACCATGTTCTTCATATAGAGAGTCTCATATGTTGTCACTTTCATATACTAGTGGGAATTTTACATTATAGAACTTGGCTTGTATATTCCAATGATGGGCCTCCTCAAGTGCCCTAGGTCTTCGTGAGCAAGCAAGTTGGATGCACACCCACTAGTTTCCTTTGTTGAGCTTTCATACATTTATAGCTCTAGTGCATCTGTTGCATGGCAATCCCTACTCACTCACATTGATATCTATTGATGGGCATCTCCATAGCCCGTTGATACGCCTAGTTGATGTGAGACTATCTTCCCCTCCTTTTTGTCTTCTCCACAACCACCATTCTATTCCACCTATAGTGCTATATCCATGGCTCACGCTCATGTATTGCGTGAAGATTGAAATAGTTTTGAAAAAGTTAGAGTATGAAACAATTGCTTGGCTTATCATCGGGGTTGTGCATGATTTAAATACTTTGTGTGGTGAAGATGGAGCATAGCCAGACTATATGATTTTGTAGGGATAACTTTCTTTGGCTGTGTTATTTTGAGAAGACATAATTGCTTTGTTAGTACGCTTGAAGTATTGTTATTTTTATGTCAATATAAACTTTTGTCTTGAATCTTTCTAATCTGAATATTCATACCACAATTAAGAAGATTTGCATTGAAATTATGCCAAGTAGCACTCCGCATCAAAAAATATCTTTTTATCATTTACCTACTCGAGGACGAGCAGGAATTAAGCTTGGGGATGCCTGATACGTCTCCAACGTATCTATAATTTTTGATTGCTCCATGCTATATTATCTACTGTTTTGGACTATATTGGGCTTTATTTTCCACTTTTATATTATTTTTGGGACTAACCTATTAACCGGAGGCCCAACCCAGAATTGTTGTTTTTTGCCTATTTCAGTGTTTCGGAGAAATAGAATATCAAACGGAGTCCAAACGTAATAAAATCTTCGGGAACGTGATTTTCTCACCGAACGTGATCCAGGAGACTTGGACCCTACTCCAGGGAGTCAAAGAGGAGGTCACGAGGGTGGGGGGCGCCCCCCCCCCCCTAGGGCGCGCCCCCCTGCCTCGTGGGCCCCTCGGTGCTCCACCGACGTACTCCTTCCTCCTATATATACACACGTACCCCCAAACGATCAGAACAGGAGCCAAAAACCTAATTCCACCGCTGCAACTTTCTGTATCCACGAGATCCCATCTTGGGGCCTATTCCGGAGATCCGCCGGAAGAGGGCGGTCATCACGGAGGGCTTCTACATCATCCTAGCCCCTCCGATGAAGTGTGAGTAGTTTACCTCAGACCTTCGGGTCCATAGTTAGTAGCTAGATGGCTTCTTCTCTCTCTTTGAATCTCAATACAAAGTTCTCCCCCTCTCTTGTGGAGATCTATTCGATGTAATCTTCTTTTTTGCGGTGTGTTTGTTGAGACCGATGAATTGTGGGTTTATGATCAAGTCTATCTATGAATAATATTTGAATCTTCTCTGAATTCTTTTATGTATGATTGGTTATCTTTGCAAGTCTCTTCGAATTATCCGTTTGGTTTGGCAAACTAGATTGGTAGTTCTTGCCATGGGAGAAGTGCTTAGCTTTGGGTTCGATCTTGCGGTGTCCTTACCCAGTGACAGAAGGGGCAGCAAGGCACGTATTGTATCGTTGCCATCGAGGATAACAAGATGGGGTTTATTTCATATTGCATGAATTTATCTCTCTACATCATGTCATCTTGCTTAAGGCGTTACTCTATTTTTAACTTAATACTCTAGATGCATGCTGGATAGCGGTCGATGAGTGGAGTAATAGTAGTAGATGCAGAATCGTTTCGGTCTACTTTTCACGGACGTGATGCCTATATACATGATCATGCCTAGATATTCTCATAACTAGGCTCAATTCTGTCAATTGCTAAACAGTAATTTGTTCACCCACCATAGAATACTTATGCTCTTGAGAGAAGCCACTAGTGAAACCTATGGCCCCCGGGTCTATTCTCATCATATCAATCTCCATCACTTTAATCTTGCTTTTCTTTTACTTTTTACTTTGCATCTTTATACCAAAAATATTATACCTATCAGATCTCACTCTCGTAAGTGACCGTGAAGGGATTGACAACCCCTAATCGCGTTGGTTGCGAGTAGCTATCATTTTGTGCAGGTACGAGGGACTTGAGCGTGGCCTCCTACTGGATTGATACCTTGGTTCTCAAAAACTGAGGGAAATACTTACGCTACTCTGTTGCATCATCCCTTCCTCTTTGGGGAAAACCAACGCAAGCTCAAGACATAGCAGGCACCGATCATGGAGTTTACCTTCGCGGATATTTTTCAGCACTTGCCCTTGGGCGATGTGCTAGATTTATTGAAGTCTCTCTCCTTGTCAGGAGATCCTCGGTCGAACTATGTCCGGCTCGAGTGGGAAGCGGACGACAAAGGAATTCGTTCCCCACCCACCACCCACTTAATAGCTACTGTCGACGACTTAACCGACATGCTTAATTTCGACTCTGAAGACATCGACGGTATGGACGACGATGCAGGAGAGAAACAGGAACCACCGCCCACAAGGCGCTGGACAGCCACTTCATCACACGATATATACATGGTGGATACACCCAAAGAAAACAACGACGAGGAACGGGAGGATGCAGCGAAGGATAGTCCCCTCGAGAAGCAACCAAAGCGATGACGTAGGCGCCGCTCCAAATCCTGCCTCAGCAAAAACAGCGATAATAGCACAAGAAAGAATAATACCCCGGTCGACTCCAAAGGAAACGACGACCACATTGACCCAGCGATGGAGCAGGATGAGCCAGCGGACAGCAAACATAGTACAGAGCCGCTGTCCGATCATGGCGACGCCGAGGGTAAAGCTCATCAACCTGTCTCCGGAGAGGAGAACAGTCCGAACAACGATGCACATATCATCCCAGAAAGGCACTTGGAATAAGAGAACCTCCATAGAAGGCTTATCGCCACCACGAGGAGCCTGAATAAGCAGAAGCAAAGGCTTAAGGCCGCGCAGAATACGCTCAACAGCAGATGGAACAAAGTTCTTGACACTGAAGAAAAGTACGGCGACAGTCGCCACACAAAGAGCTATCCAAAGCGCAAGCTGCTGCCTGAATTCGACGACGAGGCTTTAGAGCCCATTCAGCCGAAAAATAAAACGGTCGATCAGCCGGATCGACCACCCCGTGGCCGCGACAGGGCGGCTAACAACGTTGCACACAAGTCAACACACGATTTATGTGAAGACCTACACAAAAAAGTCGGTACGGCCAGGTCCATCTACGGATCTAAGAAGCGCGCTCCGGCACAGAATCATGGCCGCCCAAAAGACTATACTGGCGGAATAACAGCTCAGAATCAAAACCAAACGCTACAACCGTCCGAATAATGCCATGACACATCCAAATACAGGGGTGCCGCGCACCCCCTGTGCTTCACCGATAAGGTGCTGGACCATGAATTTCCAGAGGGATTCAAACCCGTGAACATAGAGGCATACGACGGAACGACAGACCCTGGGGTCTCGATTGAGGACTTCATCCTTCACATCCACATGGCTCGCGGAGATGATCTCCACGCCATCAAATACCTGCCCCTCAAGCTGAAAGGACCAGCTCGGCACTGGCTGACAAGCCTCCCCGAAAACTCAATTGGAAGCTGGGAAGAGCTTGAGGATGCTTTTACGGCCAATTTTCAAGGGTCCTATGTCCGACCTCCAGACGCAGACGATTTAAGTCACATAATTCAACAGCCCGAAGAGTCAGCCCGAAAGCTTTGGAACAGATTTCTCATGAAGAATAATCAAATCGTCGACTGCCCGGATGCCAAAGCCTTAGCAGCTTTCAAGCACAGTGTCCGGGACGAATGGCTCGCCAGACACCTCGGCCAGGAAAAACCAAGGACAATGATAGCCCTAACAAGCCTTATGACCCGCTTTTGCGCAGGCGAAGACAGTTGGCTGGCCCATAGCGGCACAAGCAACCCAGGCACATCCGAAGTCAAGGATGGCAACGGGAAACTGTGACGCAATAAAAGCAAGCGTCGAAACAACGAAGACAGCCCAGACAACACAGCGGTAAACGCCGGATTCAGGGGCTCTCGACCCAGTCAACGGAAAAAGCCATTTAAAGGCAGCAGAGATGGACCGTCCAGCCTAAACAAGATTCTAGACAGATTATGTCAGATTCATGGCACCTCCGACAAACCTGCAAATCACACCAACAGAGAATGCTGGGTCTTCAAGCAGGCCGGCAAACTAAATGTCGAACACAAGGGGAGGGAGACACCAAGCGAAGATGAGGATGAGCCTCGCCAGCCGAACACTGGGGGACAGAAAAAATTCCCACCAGAGGTCAAAATAGTGAACAAGATTTACGCAAGTCACATACCGAAGAGGAGGTGCCAGCGCGCACCCCGAGACGTATACGCCATGGAGCCCGTCACCCCCAAGTTCAACCCTTGGTCGGCCTGCCCGATCACTTTTGATTGCAGGGATCACCCGACTAGTATCTGGCACGGAGGATCGGCTGCCTTGGTGCTAGACCCAATAATTGATGGATACCATCTCACCCGAGTCCTTATGGACGGCGGCAGTAGTCTTAATCTGATATATCAGGACACCATCCGCAAAATGGGGATAGACCCGACAAGAATCAGCCAAAGCAATACTACCTTTAAAGGAGCAATACCAGGCCCAGAGGCCCGTTGCACGGGCTCTCTAGTACTAGAGGTTGTATTTGGTTCTCCCAACAACTTCCGAAGCAAAGAATTAACCTTCGACATTGCTCCATTCCGAAGCGGCCATCACGCACTACTCGGAAGAATGGCCTTTGCTCGTTTTAATGCAGTACCGCATTACGCTTATCTTAAGCTTAAGATGCCCGGTCCACGTGGCATCATCATAGTTAGCAGAAACACAGAGCGTTCCTCATGTAGGAAGGAATATGTGGCGACTCTAGCAACCAATCACTAAACGGCCTCTCCAACCAGAAGAAATGATCGGTCGTCAAGACCGCGGACACGGTTAGACGAGTCCGGCGCACCACTAGCTGTAACAGCTCAGATAAACCTGAGATTGGGTCGATAGATATACCCCCCATAGGTGGTTCTAGGGGCTTCCAGCATGTAAAAAGGGCTACAGTTCAGCTTGACCCTATTTAAAATTGCATTTTAATGGTTCATTAAGAATAACCAATTTTTCGCACGAAGACTTTCACCTGGGTTTTTCTCTTTTAGAGATGATCATCGTGCTACACCCTTCCAGAATACGGCACAACGGAGATACAGGCACAGACGTGCAGCAGGGCCCCACTCAAAGGCTTCTTTTTAGATTAAGACCCTGTGTAAACCTTTTTTACTGTCTCTTGTTGCTTCACTCCCTCTGGATAATCAACACAACCGAAAGGGATGCTGGCGTTATTGACATTTCGTCACGTCAGACTAATGCAAGTACCTAGAAATTCAGGGCCCATAATCGAGGGCGTTACTCAGCCCAGTATATGTTGTAAAGTCCGAATACCTTAGGGAGTGTTCAGTGTCGCGAGTTTGGCCTTATATGAATCAGCTTCGAATCATGTCTTTGGTCAATAGTTGGGTTTGCCCGGCTCCCGTCTTTTGCTACCTTATGTTCCGCTCTATCGGCTAAGGTGGCACCGGGAGAACTACTGCAATTGTGCCCTGGTTCATCTAGATGAGCACCTCGGTAGAGAAAGCCGAAAACTGACTGTCAGGATAAAGCGCGAGACTGGTCAACCACTCGATGACTTAGCGGAATCTTCGCGATTCCTCCGCATTAACGAAGGACCAGTTTCCCGGTCATGTATGTACGCGCACCGTGTTCGGAGGAGCGCGGAAGTACCAGGGGCTATATAGTAGCCCCACCATCAAACTCCTATGGCTAAGTGAAAGTGTTAAAGCTATATAGTCCGATTGCCTTGTTCGCCGCGTTGTCACCTCCTTAATGGACCAAGACGTTGGGTCAAGTGTGAATACGCGCTTTTCCGAACACCCCCGCATTATGTGCGTGGGGGCTGAAGCCAACGACTGCAAACTTTCAGGTTATATACATACATAAATGGCCGCATAGGAGGCATCATAATACTTCCAGGCAAAAGTATAAACACAGCCTTTATAATCCAAATAGCATTATTTTTACAATTGGGATACATGTCACTCAAACATGATACTCTTCGAGCACTGAGCCTCTATTAAACGAGCGCCTTCTAGGACTTCTTCAAAATACTGCTCAGCCGGGACCTGGCCTACGGCCGGATCCCGGGTTGCAATAGCGGTGGCCTCCATCTCTGCCTAGTATGTCTTAACACGGGCAAGGGCCATCCGCGCACCCTCTATGCATGCCGACCTATTTACAGCGTCGATATGCGGCACAGCACCAAGGAATCGTTGCACTAAACCAAAATAACTATTCGGCCTTGGTCCCTTCGGCCAAAGATGATCCACGACAGACCTCATGGCAAGTCCGGACAACCTATGGAGCTCGGCCCACTCGGCCATTTGTTCATTTAACAGCAGCGGACGCGTTAGAGCACTGAACTGCGACCAGAACAATCTTTCCACTTCATGATCTTTCTGATCTTTGAAAAACTCAGTCCATAATTGATCCAGAGGGGCATACTTCGGATCTCCGATCTTCGTCCGCAACAAAAAGGGCTTCCCAGCCATGATATCTCCATCTTGACGGAGCTCCTCCTTCACCGCTCTGATTTCAGAGCGGGTTTCCTTGGCTGCTTCCACGGCTTTCTTCAGGTCGGCCGCTTTCGCTTGGCTTTCCTTTTCAAGAAGCTCATATCGGTCGGCGGCATCTTTCAGCTCAACGGCCATCTTGGCTATTTTATCTTCGCTCTGGCGATGAGCAGCCTGTTCGGCCGCATCACTTCTCCTGGCTTGTTCCTTGGCTCGGGCAAGTTCCGCCCGAGGGTCTCCACGGCGGCAGCTCCATCTGCAGTCACAGCATATTATAGATACTAGCATCATGCTCCACTTAATATTTGTTGACCACCCGAAAATACATACCATGTGCCTCGTCAAGCCGCTTGTTCACAAGCGCAATGTCGGCATCTGCCGCGTCAAGTTGTCGCCTCAGTCCGGCCAGCCACCGGACCCTCAGCCGCCTGCACATGAAAGCAGCGCGATCATTACCTGGGACTATGATCCTCTGTTTGCCGCCTCTGGACAGCAACCAGAGTCTCAGGGGCTACTATCTGTATAGAGCACACCTAGCATGTGCGGTACCGTCAAAAAAATTATGTATTACTTTGCATACCTCAAAGCCTCTTAGCAGGTTCGTAAAAGCCTCATGCAACCCACTTTTGGCGGATGAAATCCTCTCAACCACCGTACCCATGAAAGTACAATGCGCCTCTGAGATAGCCGCTTGCTCCAAAAGACCTATCAGTGTGTCCGGTTGTGCACCGGACAATCCCAGACTCTTTCTGTTGCTCTCCTTAGGAACCGAATACTCCGGACTTCGGTTGGCCGAAGGGTTACCTTCTGGCCTTGGCAGATCAGGAGAAATCCTCCGTGATGACACCTCAGGGTCGGCCGCCCCAGGAGGCGGGGATAGAGGGGGAGGCGTTTCGCTCTCCATCATCTCTGGAAGAAGATCCCCTGAAGATGAACTCTGTCGAGAAGGGCTACGAGCCGGACTGCAATATGTGTCCCGGTTATTGTCCTCGGAAATAAAGCAGGATATATTTACCAAAAGTACTCTTGTTCACTTACAGCTCGGTGGAGGGTTGGCCCCCGTGCGGGCACTATGCGGTAAGGACGCCCTCCGGGGGCAGGGCCCCCTGGAGAAGGTTTCTTCCCTCGTTTGGAAACCTTCGTTTCCAAGTCTTCATAGGCGGTCCTCTTCCTTCCTTGGGGAGAGTGGATTCTAGATTCTTCTCCCCGATTATCCTCCTTCGCGGAGACACTAATTCCCCCGGTTTGGATGAGTAATGCGTGAAGCCCGCTTTCGGCTTCTTTATTCCTCCCTTTATCTTCCCCTGATGGCACTTGATAAGGTGCGTGCTCAAGCATCCTGGCTAGTACAGGATCCGGTGAGCCTTCGGGGAGGGGGGTCAAACACCTGATCATCTCCGCCTTTCTTATCCAGTCCTCGCCGAGAGCGATTTTTTCAGAATGATGTTGTGACAAATAAAAAGATAGCATGTTCGGCCGAAGAATTACTTACGTGGGTGTCTAGACGGTTGCAGTTGAGACCCGCATCCTCGGTGGTGTTCGGACAATTTATTCGTGATCCGAAGAACAATTCATACATCTCTTCGAGCGTCGATACGTCTCCAACGTATCTACTTTTCCAAACACTTTTGCCCTTGTTTTGGACTCTAACTTGCATGATTTGAATGGAACTAACCCGGACTGACTCTGTTTTCAGTAGAATTACCATGGTGTTATTTATGTGCAGGAGCAAACGTTCTCGGAATGACCTGAAACTTCACGGAGACAATTTTTAGAAAATAAGAAAAATACCTGACAAAGATGAAGGCCAGGGGGCCCACCGTCTTGCCACGAGGGTGGGGGAGCACCCCCTACCTCATGGGCCCCTATTGCCTCTCCGACTCCAACTCCACCTCCATATATTGAGTTTCGATGAGAAAAAAATCAGAGAGAAGAAATCATCGCGTTTTACGATACGGAGCCGCCGCCAAGCCCTAAAACCTCTCGGGAGGGCTGATCTGGAGTCCGTTCGGGGCTCCGGAGAGGAGAATCTGTCGCCATCGTCATCATCAACCATCCTCCATCACCAATTTCATGATGCTCACCACCGTGCGTGAGTAATTCCATCATAGGCTTGCTGGATGGTGATGGGTTGGATGGGATCTAGCATGTAATCGAGTTAGTTTTGTTAGGGTTTGATCCCTAGTGTCCACTATGTTCTGAGATTGATGTTGCTATGAATTTTCTATGCTTAATGCTTGTCACTAGGGCCCGAGTGCCATGATTTCAGATCTGAACCTATTATGTTTTCATCAATATATGAGTGTTCTTGATCCTATCTTGCAAGTCTATAGTCACCTATTATGTGTTATGATCCGTTAACCCCGAAGTGACAATAATCGGGATACTTATCAGTGATGACCGTAGTTTGAGGAGTTCATGTATTCACTATGTGTTAATGCTTTGTTCCGGTTCTCTATTCAAAGGAGGCCTTAATATCCCTTAGTTTCCGTAAGGACCCCGCTACCACGGGAGGGTGGGACAAAAGATGTCATGCAAGTTCTTTTCCATAAGCACGTATGACTATATATGGAATACATGCCTACATTATATCAACGAACTGGAGCTAGTTCTGTGTCACCCTAGGTTATGACTGTTACATGATGAACCGCATCCGGCATAATTCTCCATCACCGATCCATTGCCTACGAGCTTTCCATATATTGTTCTCCGCTTATTTACTTTTCTGTTGCTATTGCTAGCATCACTACAAAATACCAAAAACATTGCTTTTACTACTGTTACCTTTTGCTACCATTATCACCACTATCATATTACTTTTCTACTAAACACTTTGCTGCAGATATTAAGTTTCCAGGTGTGGTTGAATTGACAACTCAGCTGCTAATACTTGAGAATATTCTTTGGCTCCCCTTGTGTCGAATCAATAAATTTGGGTTGAATACTCTACCCTAGAAAACGGTTGCGATCCCCTATACTTGTGGGTTATCAAGACCTTTTTCTGGCGCCGTTGCCAGGGAGCATAGCTCTATTCTTTGAGTCACTTGGGATATATATTTGCTTATCATTATGAAGAACTTGAGAGATCCAAAAACCAAGATATGTCCCACAACTACGAGGGGAGGTAAGGAACTGTCATCTAGATCTGCACTTGATTCACCTTCTGTTATGAGTAAGTTTGTGACACCTACACCTGCTTCTGCTATTCGTTTTGATATGTTGCATGTTATTGATGATGCCACTTCTGCTATGCATGATACTTATGATGAAACTACCTCTATGCATGATACTACTGCGCCACTTAGTGCTTTTCTTGATGAACAACTTGCTAGGGCTAGAGAAATTGAAAATATTGACTCTGATGATACTGATGAAAGTGATGATGAAGAACCACTTGCTATTCCTAAGGGTTATGTATTTGATCAAGATGCTTCTTTAGCCATTTTAGCTTGCAAAAATAGAACTGGACTTAAAAAATTATTAGCTAAATGGAGTAAGCAATCCCTAAATGATAGAATGAAACCTGACCCTGCTTTGGCTACTTCACCTATCTTTGTTACTGATAAGGATTATGAATTCTCTGTTGATCCTGATATAATTACTTTGGTTGAATCTGATCCTTTTCATGGTTATGAATCTGAAACTGTTGTTGCACATCTTACTAAATTGAATGATATAGCTACCCTGTTTACTAAAGATGAGAGAACTCGCTACTTTTACATCCTCAAAATATTTCCGTTCTCATTAAAGGGTGATGCTAAGATATGGTTTAATTCTCTTGATCCTGGTTGTGTGCGTAGTCCCCAGGATATGATTTATTATTTCTCTGCTAAATATTTCCCTGCTCATAAGAAACAAGCTGCTTTAAGGGATATATACAATTTTGTGCAAATTGAAGAAGAGAGTCTCCCACAAGCTTGGGGAGGCTTCTCCAATTACTTAATACTTTGCCTGATCATCCTCTTAAGAAAAATGAAATACTTGATATCTTTTATAATGGACTAACCGATGCCTCCAGAGATTACCTGGATAGTTGTGCTGGTTCTATTTTCAGGGAAAGAACACAGGATGAAGCTGAAATTCTATTGAATAATATGTTGACAAATGAAAATAATTGGACACCTCCGGAGCCAATTCCTGAGCCTATTCCTAAACCAACTCCGAAGAAGAGGGGTATTCTATTTCTCAGTCCTAAAGATATGCAAGAGGCAAAGAAATCTATGAAAGAAAAGGGTATTAAAGCTGAAGATGTTAAGAATTTACCTCCTATTGAAGAAATACATGGTCTTAATTTACCGCCTGTTGAAGAAACATATAATCTTAATCCTTTACCTATTGAAGAAACTCATGGTCTTGATAACCCGACATAGGTAGTAAAGGTAAATTCTCTCTATAGATATGATAAAGTTGTAATCCCATTTACTAAAATTGCTAGCCCATGCTTAGATGAGTTTGATAAATTTATGGCTAAGCAAGAAGACTTTAATGCTTATTTTGGTAGACAATTAAAATACAATTCAAATATGCTTGGACACTTGGGTGATTATATGGCTAATGTCAAAGGTCAACTTAAACTTATTAGTAAACATGCTTCTATGGTTACCACTCAAGTAGAACAAGTACTTAAAGCTCAAAATGATTTGCTCAATGAATTGAATAGTAAAGATAATGATTATGCTGTTAGAGTGGCTACTAGAACTGGAAGAATGACTCAGGAATCCTTGTATCCTGAAGGCCATCCTAAAATAATTGAGCAAGATTCTCAGAGAAATAATATAGATGCACCTAGCTCTTCTAAAAAGAAGAAAAAGAAAAATGATAGGACTTTGCATGCTTCTAGTGATCCTATTGTTGAAACACCTGAGAAAAATCCAAATGATATTTCTATTTCTGATGCTGAAACTCAATCTGGAAATGAACCTGAAACTAGCAATAAAGTTAATGATAATGTTCATGGTGATGCTCAACCTAGCAATGATAATGATGTAGAAATTGAACCTGCTGTTGATCTTGATAACCCACAATCAAAGAATCAACGTTATGATAAGAAAGACTTTGCTGCTAGGAAACATGGTAAAGAAAGAGAACCATGGGTTCAGAAACCCATGCCTTTTCCTCCCAAACCATCCAACAAAAAGGATGATGAGGATTTTGAGCGCTTTGCTGAAATGATTAGACCTATCTTTTTGCGTATGCGATTAACTAATATGCTCAAAACCAATCCTTATGCTAAGTATATGAAAGATATTATTACAAATAAAAGAAAGATACCGGAAGCTGAAATTTCCACCATGCTTGCTAATTATACTTTTAAGGGTGGAATACCAAAGAAACTTGGAGATCCAGGAGTACCCACTATACCATGTTCCATTAAAAGAAACTATGTTAAAACTGGTTTATGTGATCTTGGAGCCGGTGTTAGTGTTATGCCTCTCTCTTTATATCATAGACTTGATTTGAATAAGTTGACACCTATTGAAATATCTTTGCAAATGGCTGATAAATCAACTGCTATACCTGTCGGTATTTGTGAGAATGTGCCTGTTGTAGTTGCAAACGTTACTATTTTAACGGACTTTGTTATTCTTGATATTCCCGAGGACGATAGTATGTCTATTATTCTTGGAAGACCCTTTTTGAATACTGCAGGGGCTGTTATTGATTGCACTAAAGGCAATGTCACTTTTCATGTTAATGGTAATGAGCATACGGTACACTTTCCGAGGAAACAACCTCAAGTTCATAGTATCAACTCTATTGGAAAAATTCCATCGATTATACTTGGAGGTTTTGAATTTCCTCTTCCTACTATCAAGAAGAAATATGATATTCTTATTATTGGGGATGTGCATATCCCTGTTGAGGTAACATAGTGTTATTCAAAATTTCTCCGGTTCCATGATTATTCGGAATGAGTTCGTTAACAAGACTTGATCAACCTTGTTAGTGGATTCCTTTTGATGATCATGAGATGGATGAAACTAGAAAGCACAACCTTCTGTACCCCACTTTTACTTTCTGTTATTTATATTAAATAAAATAAAAATAAATATTTTCTGTCTGTTATCTGATTATCCGTGCAATATAAAAATACCTCGAAAATAAAATTTCTCCAAATGCCGTGAAAATTAAATATGATTTTTTCTAGAATATTTGAGGATTTATGGAACAAAGAACACACCAGGGAGGCCAGCCACCTTGCCACGAGGGTGGAGGGCGCGCCTACCCCTCTAGGGCGCCCCCTGCCTCATGGGCCCACGGTGGCCCTCCTCCACTTATTCCTGCACCCATACCCTCCTTCTTCCTCCCCCAAACACGAAAAACCAGCTCAAACCCGAGTCCAAGCTCGTTTTGCTGCCATTTTCGATCTCCTTGCTCAAAGCACCTCTCACAAAACTGCTTGGGGAGATTGTCCTTGGTATGTGACTCCTCCATTGGTCCAATTAGTTTTTGTTCTAGTGCTTTATTCATTGCAAATTTTTGCTGCTTAGGTGACCCTGTTCTTGAGCTTGCATGTCAAATTTATATGGTCAAAAGTAGTTTTGATGCATGATATAGGCTCTAGGCACTTGTAGGAGTAGTTACTATCAATATTATTGAGTTTGGTTTACTTTTATTTTGATGTTACTAAAAAAATTCAGAATTTTTCAGAGGAAGAAAAATGGTTAGGAAAATGTTCCAAGGTGGTTCTTCAAAGAAGCAAGGACCCAGGCTTGCAATGCGTGATGTTGACGAAGAGCCACCGAGAGACGCTCCAGTGCGTCCTTGTGAGTGGCCTTCTGAAAATTTTATGGATCAAGCGGGAATAAAAGAAGAATTCAACGCATATTTGCGTAACACTGATCTCGTGAGCTTTGAGGAAGAGAAGTGCAGTCAGTATCATGAGCTCACTAGCTCCTTTGTGAGGAGGTTTGAATTTTCCACTTCACGTAATTCGCCAACTGTCCTGTTTGATCTTTATGATAAATCTTATACCATGGACTTAGAGGATTTTACCACTGCATGCAAACTTCCACAATGGGGTAGTATAAGGGATCCTCGCAAATCTGAATTTAGAGATTTTCTTGCTGATATAACTGTGGGAGAATCTAGAGATATTACACAAGCTACCATAGGGAGCATTCACTTTCCTGCCATACATTATTTTGATCTCTTCATAGGCAGATGCATAAATGGTAAAGATGAAGCATGTCACGTGTGTGTCCCTGACCTCAATATTCTTAGGAGTGCTGTGTTAGGAGACAAATCATATAATTTGGGAGCCATTGTTGCACGTAGGTTGCATCTTAATAGACGTAATGGAGATTTCTTTGGTGGAATTTATGCAACCCGCGTAGCTAATTTTCTGGGTATAGATGTGCGCGAAGATGATATTGAATTACCTCTTGCCTATCTAGATTTTAATGCTATGGTTCACCATCAGTTTGTCGAGAGGAACGAATCACCTCTCCAGTATCGACTAATCTTTGACAGAGGCCGTGCTGTCCGTATTACTCTCCCTGCTCCTGCTTTCTTTGATTATCAGGCAAGAGGAGGATATAATATTACCAGAGAGGAGGAAGATTGGTACGGGAGGAGAGAGGAGGCCGCTCGTCGCCATGCTGCAGCTCAGCAGGCGATAGCTGCTGCATCACAGTACGACCCCAACAACTATTATTATGGATATCCGCCAGGCCAGCCGTGGCCATAGACCAACTTAGGCCAAAAGCCTAAGCTTGGGGGAGTATGTATTTCCCACCGACGTTACATTTATGCTCACACACTCATTGCTAGATGTCGGTGCTCATACTTTTTCATTGTATCATCCATGCTAGTTTATTTTCCTTTTTATGCTTTCTTCTTGTGTGTTTAATAAACCTTAAGAAAAACCAAAAAAAATAGTTGTAGCTTTTAATTAATTTACCTTCCATGCTTGTAGTAGTAATTAAAAAGAAAACCCAAAAATATTTCATGTTCTTCTTTTGATTGTTGGGAGCTTTCCCATGTAAATAGTTTTATTTCTTTTCTTTGGGGTCGATAGGAGAAGACCATAATTAAATTGTTGAGGTGGCTCTTATATGCATTATTGTTGATCTGACAAAACAGCCCATATTGCGTTGTCTTCTCCTATTTATTGAATGCTTGCAGATTCCAGCTTAGTCCAATGCACGTGCACTATTGTTATTATTCACATCGTTCGATCATGCAAGTGAAGGGCAATTATGATGATATATGGTGGACTGGCTGAGATGAGAAAAGCTGGTATGAACTCGACCTCTTTTGTTTTTGTAAATATGATTAGTTCATCATTCCTGATTCAGCCTATTATGCATAAACATGTTTGCAATGACAACTAGAGATCATAGTTTCTTGTGCCATGCTTGATTAGCTATGAGTTATAATGGTTTACCTTGCGTGCCAACATGCTACTAAAATGGTTATGATGTGGTATGATAGGGTGGTATCCTCCTCTGAATGATTTAAGTGACTTGACTTGGCACATGTTCACGCATGTAGTTGAAACAAAATCAACATAGCCTTCACGATATTTATGTTCATGGTGGATTATATCCTACTCATGCATGCATTCGGTGTTGATTACTTTTAATGCATGTTCATGACTGTTGTCGCTCTCTAGCTGGTCGCTTCCCAGTCTTTTGCTAGCCTTCACCTGTACTAAGCGGGGATACTACTTGTGCATCCAAACTCCATAAACCCCAAAGTTATTCCACATGAGTCCACTATAGCTACCTATATACAGTATCTACCTGCCATTCCAAGTAAATTTGTATGTGCCAAACTCTAAACCTTCAAATAAATATCCTGTTTTGTATGCTCGAATAGCTCATGTATCAACTAGGGTTGTCTGTATCTTCCATGTTAGGCAGGTTATTCTCAAGAGGAGTGGACTCCACTCCTCACTCACGAGATAAACGGCTGGTCACCGGGATGCCCAGTCCCATGCTTTATGCAAACTAAATCAAAATAATTGCAAACAAAACTCCCCCTGGGACTCTTGTTAGTTGGAGGCACTCGTTGTTTCGAGCAAGCCATGGATTGAATGCTTGTGGTGGAAGGGGAGTATAAACTTTACCATTCTATTTGGGAACCGCCTATAATGTGTGTAGCATGGAAGATATCACCATCTCCTGGTTGTTATGTTGACAATGAAAGTATACCGCTCAAAATATTATTCACCTCTATTGCAAAACCGAGCTCTGGCACCTCTACAAATCCCTGCTTCCCTCTGCAAAGGGCCTATCTATTTACTTTTATGCTGAGTCATCATCCTCTTATTAAAAAGCACCAGTTGGAGAGCACCGCTGTCATTTGCATTCATTACTGTTAGTTTACATTGAGTATGACTTGACTGGATCTCTTTTACCATGAATTACAATGTCTAGTCAGTCCTTGGTCTTTAAAGGTGATCTGCATTTATGTTTTGCGATCTCAGAAAGGGCTAGCGAGATACCATCCTGTTATATCATATTATGATTGTTTTGAGAAAGTGTTGTCATCCGAGTTTTATTATTATGGCTCACTAGTTGATTATGCTATTGATATGAGTAAACTTGAGACCTATGCATTATTGCAAATGTGGTTAGTTATAATCTTTGCTGAAAACTTGAATGTTGGCTTTACATATTTACAACAACAAGAGCAAACAGAGTTTGTAAAAGTATTTCTTTATCACTTTCAGTTTGTCAACTGAATTGCTTGAGGTCAAGCAAAGGTTTAAGCTTGGGGGAGTTGATACGTCTCCAACGTATCTACTTTTCCAAACACTTTTTCCCTTGTTTCAAACTCTAACTTGCATGATTTGAATGGAACTAACCCGGACTGACGCTGTTTTCAGCAGGATTACCATGGTGTTATTTATGTGCAGGAGCAAACATTCTCGGAATGACTTGAAACTTCACGGAGACACTTTTCAGAAAATAAGAAAAATACCTGCCAAAGATGAAGGCCAGGGGGCCCACCGTCTTGCCACGAGGGTGGGGGCGCGCCTGCCCCCCTAGGGCGTGCCCCCCTACCTCGTGGGCCCCTGTTGCCTCTCCGACTCCAACTCCACCTCCATATATTGTGTTTCGATGAGAAAAAAATCAGAGAGAAGAAATCATCGCGTTTTACGATACAGAGCCGCCGCCAAGCCCTAAAACCTCTCGGGAGGGCTGATCTGGAGTCCGTTCGGGGCTCCGGAGAGGGGAATCCGTCGCCATCGTCATCATCAACCATCCTCCATTACCAATTTCATGATGCTCACCGCCGTGCGTGAGTAATTCCATCATAGGATTGCTGGACGGTGATGGGTTGGATGGGATCTATCATGTAATCGAGTTAGTTTTGTTATGGTTTGATCCCTAGTGTCCACTACGTTCTGAGATTGATGTTGCTATGACTTTGCTATGCTTAATGCTTGTCACTAGGGCCCGAGTGCCATGATTTCAGATCTGAACCTATTATGTTTTCATCAATATATGAGTGTTCTTGATCCTATCTTGCAAGTCTATAGTCACCTATTATGTGTTACGATCCGTTAACCCCGAAGTGACAATAATCGGGATACTTACCGATGATGACCGTAGTTTTAGGAGTTCATGTATTCACTATGTGTTAATGCTTTGTTTCGATTCTCTATTAAAAGGAGGCCTTAATATCCCTTAGTTTCCGTAAGGACCCCGCTGCCACGGGAGGGTAGGACAAAAGATGGCATGCAAGTTCTTTTCCATAAGCACGTATGACTATATACGGAATACATGCCTACATTATATCAGCGAACTGGAGCTAGTTCTATGTCACCCTAGGTTATGACTTTTACATGATGAACCGCATCCGGCATAATTCTCCATCACCGATCCATTGCCTACGAGCTTTCCATATATTGTTCTTCACTTATTTACTTTTCCGTTGCTATTGCTATCATCACTACAAAATACCAAAAACATTGCTTTGACTACTATTACCCTTTGCTATAGTTATCACTGTCGGATTCCGGGTTCCGGCAGACCCTTAAGTTTCGAACACTGGGGTGCGCGTGGAGATTATGCCTTCTACCTCTCCGTCTCGTAAAGATCTAGACTACTGAAAGAACAGCACAAGAGACACGAGGTTTATACTGGTTCGGGCCACCGTTGTGGTGTAATACCCTACTCCAGTGTGTGGTGGGTGGATTGCCTCTAGGGGCTGGAGATGATGAACAATACAAGGAAGAATAGCCTCGCGAGGGTCTGTTCTTGGATGGGGCGATGAACTGCTGGGAGGAGTTCAGCCACCTTTCTCTCTCTCTCTCCCTCTAGCCAATCGACCGAACCGAACCCCCCCCCCTTTGCTATGTGGATGGCTGGTCCTATTTATAGAGGCCCTGGTCCTCTTCCCAAATATTGAGCGGGAAGGGAGCCAACAATGGCGGGCTAATTTGAAGGGGGACAGCAAGTATCAGCTATCCTGACAAAAGCAGTCTTCGCCTGCGCAAAGCTCTGGTGATGACGCCGTCTTGGGCTCCACGGTGACCTCCATCTCGTAGTCCTCCTGGTCTTGGTCTCGTTGCACCGAAATGGCAACCTTTGCCTGATGCCTCGGTACCCCGCGGCTGCGCTTGTCCCCTTTGCACCAAAGAGGAAAGGAGGACGCTGCGCGGGCTGGCACCCGCCTGGCGCCCCGAGTCGTCATTGCTCACGTCACGAGCACCTCGCGAGGCACCCCGCCTTGATCTCTCCGCCTCCTCGCGAGCCAGCCTAATGAGGCCGTGCCTGAGGAAGGTTCGTGTCGTCCGCCCCGCGAGGCTTGGCCCCTCGCGAGGGTCTTGAGTCTTGCGTTGATGAAGATGGGCCGTGCTGGGCCTCCTTTGAGCCACGCCGCAGGCCGCAGGCAGGCAAGTCTGGGGACCCCCGTTCCCAGAACGCCGACAGTAGCCCCCGGGCCCAAGGCGCGCCCGGACTTGGCCGTGCTGAGAGGCGAAAGGGCAAGGGCGAAGCGTCGTGGGCCCTAACAGCCTGCGGCCTTGGGTGCCGCGTGGCGGTTGATGGGACGTGGGCGTCTCCGCTTCCCCACGACGCCTTGGTGATTGCGCGAGTTGGACAGGTCCCTGCATGCAAATCGTGTCATGATTACCTGTGATCGTGGAGGCCGGCGGTTGGCCTTCGCCGGCTATAAGTACGGAACTGTGCGTGCCCTTCCGGTCCATCCCTCCTTGCTTCTCCTTCTTCCCGGTCCTTGCTCCGTCTTGCCGCGATGGCTTCGATTCGCCGGTTCTCTGCGGCGGAGAAGGGAAAGGCTCCTCGAGAGGGACCAGACCCGCTCCCGCCGAAGAAACGGCTTGCCCTCTGCAGCCGGGACGAGGAGGACCGTCAGGTGGCGTTGAGGCCCCGGTGCGAGCGGGCTCCGCCGGGGTTCTCGCTTCCCTTGTATGCCCACGTCGAGGGCCTCGAAGGGTTCGATGCCGATCCCCGTGGTTAGCGCCGTCGCCGGCGCCGACGGGTCACAAAGGTGTGGGTCGTTCCTCCTGGGGCCCATGCAGAGGGCTCCTCCCAAGAGTTCGTGCTCCATGTCGCCATTCCTCTCCAGTCTTGGATCCGTTTTCTTCCCTTCGTCGCCTCCATCATTCCGCCAGGGGAGCCCCTGGAGCTCTGGCTGCAGCACGCCGGCTACAGCACCCTCGCGACCGGGGCAGAGGTCGTGGTCGTTGCCCCGGGCGAGGTCTACATGACTCGTGGCTGGAGGGAGATCGCCCGGGTTTCCAGGGTCAGGGCGTCTTCGCGGTCCACTTGGAGTACGATGGAGCTTCGGTGATGTTCTTCAAGGTCTTCGACGCTGATGGACGCCGGCTGGAGTGTTGCCCCAGGAGAGGTGGCCAGGACCTTGCCATGGTGATGGCTAGGCCCGTCGACCGCTCCCTTGGCGGCTCTGCAGGCGATGGAGGCGCCGGGGGGTCCAGCGACTCCAGCGAGATCTTCGCGACTCGGGAGACGAGCGACAACAGCTACAAGCCCGCGAGCCGGCACCGCTCCTGGAGCAGGGCGGGCTCGTCTGGCCGTCGCCGACTCTGATCTGGATGGGGTTGGCGCTGGCGCTCGACGGCCCACTATTGATGATGGCATCTTTTGCAGGAGCGCGTTTAGTTAGCATCCCTTAGGATCCGTTCCCTGCGAGGAATCAAAATGCGCCCCGTGGGGGCTTGTAAGGTGCATGTAATCTTGTTTGTTAATACAAGACCCTTGCTGTAGAGCTGTGCGAGTTGCTGATTCTGTCTTAGCTCAGTTCTCCCTTTCGAACCTCGCGAGGGCTTGGTGCTCTGCGCCAATAGGTCCCAGTCCCAAGGCGGCGTCAGCCATCGCTGGTATGCCAGGTCGCGATGCCGTGGTCAAGGCCAGGAGGTGAGCGACCCGGGGTCCGGTAAGAGCCCCTGAGTCGCGATGCTCAGGAGGTCCCCTTTGGCGCCCAAGCAGCCGTCGCTCGGTGAGAAAGGAGAGCGGCAGCGCTGACACGGAATTGCATGAGGTGTGGGGGTAGTGCTACGATAGCCGGTGCTCTTGGGCGGTGACTTATCTCATGAGTCGAGGATCGTTCCTGGTGTGTCGTCGAGTCCGCGCGTCGACGGGGGCGGAATCGCTCGGCGAGGTCCTCGCGTGCCCCTTCTCCCCCGCCTTTGCTCCCCTTCCTGGTTCGTGCTCTTGAGGATGTCACCCTTGGCCTTGGCCCTACGGCCGAGGCCGAGGCGCGTGTCCTGTCTTCTGCTGCGCTGACGCGGGTCTTCACCCACATCTACCTTCGCGACCCCAGTGCCAACCTTGACAGCCTGTTGGAGCCAGTAAGCGGCGAGGGTGCTGCCGCCGCTGCCGAGGCCATGAAGGGTCGTGCTGAGGCTCTGCTGGGGAAGTTTCGGGCCTTCAGTACCAAGTCGAAGCAGGACGCTTCCGGCCCTGATGCTCCATGAGGCCGGGCCACCCGCGCTGCTCCGCCGCCGCCAAATGACTACGCTGCTACTCCTGTCCTGCTTTCAATTCCTGCACACGCATCATGCCTCGGGGAGGCGTTTAAACTTGCGTTTGGTGTTGAGATAGTATGGACTGTAATATTTGCTTTTTGAGTTCCTTGAATTTTATTCTTAGCTTCCCTACTTGCTTGTGTTCTACGCCGGCAGATCCCCGCCCCGCGCGTACCTCACCCAGCATTAGCCCCGACCGGAAACCAGGACGGGACTAAAGGAGTGAGGGGCTACGGGGACAGTTAGGCTCCTGAGTCGCGATGCTCAGGAGTCCCCCTTGGCGCACGAACAACAAGTAGGGAGGTGTGATGTAGGTGGATCTTCCGTTCTACGTCTGCAGAGCGCGACTCCGCGCGTACCTCGCCCAGCATTAGCCCCGACCAGAAACCAGGACGGGACTAAAGGAGTGAGGGGCTACGGAGCCAGTTAGGCTCCTGAGTCGCGATGCTCAGGAGTCCCCCTTGACGCGCAAACAGCAAGTGATGAGGCGGGATGCAAGTGGGACCACCGTTCTACGTCTGCAGAGCCCGGCCCCGCGCGTGCCTCACCCAGCGCTAGCCTTTCGGAACTAGGGAGTGAGGGGCTATGGGACCAGTTAGGCCCCTGAGTCGCGATGCTCAGGGGTCCCCCTTGACGCTCAAACGGCCTTCATACCTCGGCTCCGCTCGGGGAGAGACGCGCGGCGAACCAGGCCCGGGGGGCCTGGCTGGGTGGCGTACGTCCGGGCGTGACCCAGGCACAGCCCCCGTGCCCAGCCTCCTCGCGCGGAGCTCCCGAGGGGAGGCGTTGCGATGAGGCTAGACACTGAGCTCTGGGCTCCCTGAGGTTGATGCGGCCCGGGGGCCACCCTCAGTTGTTTATCACCAGCGCGGAGCATAGCGCTTCCATATGTGTACGGGCATAGTCGCTCCTCGGCAGTGTCGTCAGCTAGCGCGGAGCAAGGTGCTTCCACTGGTACGTGGGAGGGGGCTCCCCTCCGGGAGGAGCCCCCGGGGCGTGTACAGCCCCGCCCTGACACGTGGCCGGCACGGTAGGGCTAGGTGAGGTGTATCTGGGCACCCGTGAGCCAGCGCGGGACTCACGGGGCCCTACCTCTAGGCGGGTTGCGCCTGGCACTTGGCCTTATCTTGTGCTGTGCCCCTGCAAGTTTGGTTAGATGCCGGCACTCTACGTCCTCGGGTCCCGGCCCTCGAGCTTGTCTCAGCCGTCGCTGGTATGCCAGGTCGCGATGCCGTGGACATGGCTAGAGGGTGAGGGCTGGAGAGCCAGTAAGAGCCCTAAGTCGCGATGCTCAGGTACCCCCCCCCCTTTAACGTGCAAGTGGTTGACATGGAGAAGAAGAGGTGCCATGGACAGGCATCAAGTAATCAAGCATGATGGGCGAATGCATAGCCGGAAATAAATGTAAGGGAGATACATGTCGCTGGGCCTGGCCCGAGCGACTTGGGGATGATGCAGCCCGAGGGGCGCCCCCAACAAAGTAAGCTAATGGCAGCAAATGAAAGGGATACATACCGCGGGGACAGACCCACGCGGCCTGGGGACGATGCAGCCCTGGGAGGGCGCTCCCAGCTGGAAATGGAACTTGTAAGAGGTCACCTGAGGGTGTCGAGGGCAAAGGGGTGTTGGTGCAGCAGACTCGGTAGGCTTCAGAGGCCGATCCTCACGAGCCCCCAGGCCCAGGGGCCTCGAGAGGCTCCGGAGGCACTGGTAGCTTTTCGTGAATCATCTCCATCTCCGCCAAGGCTGCGGAACGCCTGTCTTCTTGAGCCTCCGTGGTGCCCCTCATGAGGCACTGGCGTGTTGCAACCACACTCGGCAAGCCGTGAGGCATGCGAACATAGCTGTGGGGCGGGCCCCCGCAGCGCCCCACTCGCGAGGGCCAGAGGCGCCCCATCGTGGCGGCTTGGTTGAGCCCTGGTACGTCGATGCAGACGCGCAGCCCACCATCCTCGCCCGGATGGGGGGCCACAGCCGGTAGACGGCGGCAACCTTTCATGATTCTTGATTCCTGTAGTTCTTGAATGGCCTTGTCGACGAACTCCTGCGGGTCTGGATCTCCTTGCCTTGCTCCTTCTTGAGGGAAACATGCTTCGAAGCACGCCTCCACATGGTGCCCAAGCGCCTCCCTCGTGGCCCTGGCCAGGTCGGTGGCCCTCCAGGGGAGAGCCCCCGAGCCCTGCCTGAGGAGGGCACCGGGCGCGCTTTCCTATGCGATGGAAGGAGGTTCCCCCTGGGCGGATGCAGGCCCTGAGGGACCCGCCTCCCGAGGGGCCGGTCCGGACGATGTCTTCTTCTTCTTGGGGGTGGTCTCGGGAAGCCTCCTGCTTCCGCGATCCGGGTCTTCCAGTGTCGCGGCCTGAAAGGCTCGCTCTAGGGTACACACCGCATCCCTCTCTTCACAGGGCACCGTGATGACTCCGCCACTTCCTGGCATCTTGAGGACGTTGTAGCCATGGTGAGTCACGGCCATGAACTTGGCCAGCGCTGGGTACCCGAGGATGGCGTTGTACGGCAGGCGGATGTGGGCGACGTCGAAGTCGATGAGCTCGGTGCGGTAGTTGTCGCGTGCCCCGAAGGTGACAGGGAGGCGGACCTGCCCAATCGGGACCGTGGAGCCTTCGGTGATTCCGGAGAAGAGCTTGGTTGGCTGAAGCCGGTCGTAAGGCACTTGGAGATTGTTGAACGTTTCTACGGACAGGACGTTGAGCCCTGCCCCACCATCGATGAGGGTCTTGGTGACCAGTACATTGCTGATGACTGGGGAGCAAAGCATTGGGAGAACTCCGGCTGTGGCCGCACACTTGAGTTGATCCGCTGAGCTGAATGTGATGGCGCACGCCGACCACCTGAGAGGACGCGTTGCTTCGAGCCTGGGGAGGACTGCGTTCACTTCGCGGGCAAACTGCTTGAAGATGCGTTGGGAGGCTGGGGCTTGAGCGCCGCCCAGGATGCAGGCGATGGCGCGTGGCTCCTGGAAGCCCCCAGCCCCCTCGTCTTGATGGCGGTCCTCGTTTCTCCTTGGCTGAGGCGGCAGTGGAGCGATGCCTGCGTGGCCTTGTGGGCGATCCTCACAAGGTTGATCCCTCCAGTCCCCCTCGCGAGGCAGGTCCCGCCAGCGATCCTCGCGAGGTTGATCGCGCCACCCTTGGCGTGGGCCGCGGTCTTCCCAGCGTCCTGCGTTTCGTCCTCCTCCTCGGCCGTAGCCCATTCGGGGCGACGGCCGATCCTTCCTTCTCGCACGGCGCGGAGTTCTTGGCATTCGTTGGTGTTGTGGGTGTGGAGGTCGTGGTACGCACAGTACCGGCCGCCCCGGGAGGACTCAGGCAGATCTTTGCCCCGCTTGGTGTCTGGTTCTGCCGCGAGCACGGCAGCCCCCTTGCGCTTCACATCCTTGACCTTGGGCTTCTTCTCTTCTGGGTCTGCGGCAGGGAGCTCGAGGAGGGAGAGGCGTCCCTCCTCAGCCCTGGCGCACTTGGTCGCCAAGTTGAACAACTCCAGGGAGGTGCACAGGTCTTCATGCATCGCCAGCTCCTCCTTCATCTTGACGTCGTGCACACCATCGGAGAAGGCCGAGATGATGGCCTCCTCAGACACCTTGGGGATCTTGAGGCGCGCGCTGTTGAAGCGCTAGATGTACTTTTGCAGGGTCTCTCCAGGTTGTTGCTTGATGCAGCGCATGTCACTCACGGCGGGTGGCCGGTCGCGAGTACCCTGGAAGTTGGCGATGAAGCGGGTGCGCATCTGGTCCCAGGAAGAGATCGTGCCTGGAGCCAGATTCAAGAGCCAGGTGCGAGCTCCTTCCTTGAGCGCCATGGGCAACCAGTTCGCCATGACCTTCTCGTCCACGCTGGCAGCTTCGATGCCCAGCTCATAGAGCTGGAGGAACTCTGCAGGGTCAGTCATGCCATCGTAACAAGGAGGCAGGTCCGGCTTGAACTTGCCGGGCCACGTGACGCTACGCAGCTCGGTGGTGTAGGCGCGGCAGCCTGCGGTGGCCACGAAAGGCTTTGGCTAGTGGAGAGCTCGGTCTTAAGGGTCCCCACGCGCCGCAGCTTGGAGCAGCGTGGGGTCTTGGTGTGCTGGAGCCGGGGCAGGGTCACGGCGTGCCAGAGCAGGGAGCGCCCGGGCAGCTCCTTGCGGGCGAGGGACTTCTTGGCAGCTCCGCTCTTGCTGCGCTGGCACCTGGCGGAGCGGGTTCCGCCCAGGGGCCACGCGCCTTGGAGTCATGGCGTCTTCTTGGAGAGGAGGCGGCTGGTACATCTCCGGAGCTTCGTTGCCCGCGCGGGGCGGGGTGTGGCACAGCGGAACGGACGGTGCGGGAGAGCCCCCTGCGGCGCGGACAAGCTCGGCGACGCGGTCGAGCCACTCGTCGTAGACGTCGTCGACGGTACGGTAGCGCAGGAGCTCGTTTGCCGCAAGGAGCGCAGCTCGAGCCTCCAAGGGGGCGCGGAGCGCGCGGGACGAAGAACCAGCCGGTGTGAGCGACGGAGTAGCGGTGCGGCCGTCTTGCCGCACGGATGGATGCTGAGACGATGCTTGCTGCTCGCCCCCCGCCGGGCCGGTGGCGGCGTTGATGGCAGGCTACGGGGAACGACGAGGACGTCCGCCGACGGGCGCTGTCTGGGCGACGCGGGAGGCGATGGCGGCCCGGCGCTCGGCGCGGGCCCGACGAGCGTCAGACATGGATGCGTCGGTCGGAGGAGAACGGGGCGGTGGAAGACGAATTCCGGAGCACCCCTACCTGGCGCACCAAATGTCGGATTTCGGGTTCTGGCAGACCCTTAAGGTTCGAACACTGGGGTGCGCGCGGAGATTACGCCTTCTAGCTCTCCGTCTCGTAAAGATCTAGACTACTGAAAGAACAGCACAAGAGACACGAGGTTTATACTGGTTCGGGCCACCGTTGTGGTGTAATACCCTACTCCAGTGTGTGGTGGGTGGATTGCCTCTAGGGGCTGGAGATGATGAACAATACAAGGAAGAATAGCCTCGCGAGGGTCTGTTCTTGGATGGGGCGATGAACTGCTGGGAGGAGTTCAGCCACCTTTCTCTCTCTCTCTCCCTCTAGCCAATCGACCGAACCGAACCCCCCCCCCCCTTTGCTATGTGGATGGCTGGTCCTATTTATAGAGGCCCTGGTCCTCTTCCCAAATATTGAGCGGGAAGGGAGCCAACAATGGCGGGCTAATTTGAAGGGGGACAGCAAGTATCAGCTATCCTGACAAAAGCAGTCTTCGCCTGCGCAAAGCTCTGGTGATGACGCCATCTTGGGCTCCACGGTGACCTCCATCTCGTAGTCCTCCTGGTCTTGGTCTCGTTGCACCGAAATGGCAACCTTTGCCTGATGCCTCGGTACCCCGCGGCTGCGCTTGTCCCCTTTGCACCAAAGAGGAAAGGAGGACGCTGCGCGGGCTGGCACCCGCCTGGCGCCCTGAGTCGTCATTGCTCGCGTCACGGGCACCTCGCGAGGCACCCCGCCTTGATCTCTCCGCCTCCTCGCGAGCCAGCCTGATGAGGCCGTGCCTGAGGAAGGTCCGTGTCGTCCGCCCCGCGAGGCTTGGCCCCTCACGAGGGTCTTGAGTCTTGCGTTGATGAAGATGGGCCGTGTTGGGCCTCCTTTGAGCCACGCCGCAGGCCGCAGGCAGGCAAGTCTGGGGACCCCCGTTCCCAGAACGCCGACAATCACCACTATCATATTACTTTGCTACTAAACACTTTGTTGCAGATATTAAGTTTCCAGGTGTGGTTGAATTGACAACTCAGCTGCTAATACTTGAGAATATTCTTTGGCTCCCCTTGTGTCGAATCAATAAATTTGGGTTGAATACTCTACCCTCGAAAGCTGTTGCGATCACCTATACTTGTGGGTTATCATGCGTCACACCGAAGAATTGCTGAATAGTTCATGGTCCTTCCGGGTTGAACTCCCACATACGGAGAGATCGACGTTGGCATGTCAGGACCCGACAAACTAGCATAACTTGCATTACCTTGACAAGACTAACATCCCTCTTGAGGAGATCTCGGATGCGACTTTGCAATGTCAGCACGTCATTAACTGGCCCCCAGTCCAGCCCCTTGTTGACCCATGACACCAGTTGCGGCGGGGGGCCCGAGCGGAAGGCGGGGGCAGCTGCCCACTTCGTACTTCGGGGAGCTGTGATGTAAAACCACTCTCGCTGCCATAAGTTGGACACCTCCGGGAAGGAACCCTTTGGCCATAGAGCATCGGTGCCTTTGCCTATTATGGCACCTCCGCATTCTGCATGTCGCCCATCGATCATCTTCGGCTTCACATTGAAGGTCTTGAGCCATAAGACGAAGTGTGGGGTGATGTGGAGGAAGGCCTCACACACGACGATAAACGACGAGATGTGAAGGATGGAATCTGGAGCTAGATCGTGGAAATCGAGCCCGTAATAGAACATAAGCCCTCTAACAAAGGGATCAAGACTAAAGCCTAGCCCTCGGAGGAAGTGGGAAACAAATACGACACTCTTTGGGTTTGGGAGTGGGGATGACCTGCCCTTGAGCAGGCAGCCCGTGCGAGATTTTGGCGGTCAGATATCTGGCTTCCCTTAGCTTCTTGATATCCTCCTCTGTGACAGAGGAGGCCATCCACCGACCTTGAAGGTTGGATCCGAACATAGTTGGAGGTCTGAAGTGCTTAGCCTAAGCCTTGGGTGTTGGAACTCGAGGTGTGGGAGGGGAAGGATCGAGCACGAGAAGAAAAGGACAGGCCTTTGCCCCTTTATAAAGAGGGTGAATATCAAGCGTCCTCCGCGTGGCCGTTTGGAACTTGCCTAAAATCGAGGAGTCATACTAACAGGCACAATTGGGTTACCCACACCCGTATTGATGAGAATCCCGTGATAAGGGGAACACGATCTCTGCTTCGACAAGACGTGCCAATAAAAAAACCGCCTCGCAACACGTGCAGTGGCAGGCTGGAAAAAACGGTTTGTAATGACCGGACCACAGCAGGATGTCATGTTATGAAAAGTTGTTAGCAGATTAGATTTGTGGAATATTATACTCTCTATGGTGGTATGTGGAATTTGTTTTACAGAGCCGGACACAATCCTTGTGTTCAAAATCTTCTATGGAGTATTCGGATAAGGAACCCGGCTTGCAATGCCGAAGACAATCTGCGCGTCGGACTCATCGTCATTGAAGCCTGGTTCAGGGGCTACTGAGGAAGTCCTGGATTAGGGGGTCCTCGGACAGTCAGACTATATACTTTGGCCCGACTGTTGGACTATGAAGATACAAGATTGAAGGCTTCGTCCCGTGTTCGGGTGGGACTCTCCTTTGCGTGGAAGGCAAGCTGGGCGACTCAGATATGTAGATCTCCTTCTCTGTAACCGACTATGTGTAACCCTAGCCCCCTCCGGTGTCTATATAAACCAGAGGGTTTAGTCCATAGGACAACAGCAATCATAATCATAGGCTAGCTTCTAGGGTTTAGCCTCTACAATCTCGTGGTAGATCAACTCTTGTAATACTCATATCATCAAGATCAATCAAGCAGGAAGTAGGGTATTACCTCCATCGAGAGGGCCCGAACCTGGGTAAACATTGTGTCCCCCGCCTCCTGTTACCATCGGCCTTAGACGCACAGTTCGGGACCCCCTACCCGAGATCCGCCGGTTTTGACACCGACAGTGGGCGATACAAGTCATACTGCTTACCAGCATGTCATACTTTGGTTCGGCGGTATTGTTGGATGAAGCGGCCCGGACCGACATTATGCGTACGCTTACGCGAGACTGGTTCTACCAACATGCTTTGCACACAGGTGACTAGCGGGTGTCAGTTTCTCCAACTTTAGTTGAACCGAGTGTGGCTACGCCCGGTCCTTGTGAAGGTTAAAACAGCACTAACTTGACGAACTATCATTGCGGTTTTAATGCATAGGTAAGAACGGTTCTTGCTCAGCCCGTAGCAGCCACATAAAACTTGCAACAACAAAGTAGAGGACGTCTAACTTGTTTTTGCAGGGCATGTTGTGATGTGATATGGTCAAGACATGATGCTATATTTATTGTATGAGATGATCATGTTTTGTAACGGAGTTATCGACAACTAGCAGGAGCCATATGGTTGTCGCTTTATTGTACGCAATGCAATCGCCCTGTAATTGCTTTACTTTATCACTAAGCGGTAGCGATAGTCGTAGAAGCAATAGTTGGCAAGACGACAACGATGCTGCGATTGAGATCAAGGTGTCATGCCGGTGACGATGGTGATCATGACGGTGCTTTGGAGATGGAGATCAAAGGCACAAGATGATGATGGCCATATCATATCACTTATATTGATTGCATGTGATGTTTACCCTTTATGCATCTTATTCTGCTTTGTTTGACGGTAGCATTATAAGATGATCTCTCACTAAATTTCAAGGTAAAAGTGTTCTCCCTGAGTATGCACCGTTGCCAAAGTTCGTCGTGCCGAGACACCACGTGATGATCGGGTGTGATAAGCTCAACGTTCATCTACAACGGGTGTAAGACAGTTTTACACACGCAGAATACTCAAGTTAAACTTGACGAGCCTAGCATATGTAGATATGACCTCGGAACACTGAGACCGAAAGGTCGAGCGTGAATCATATAGTAGATATGATCAACATAGTGATGTTCACCATTGAAAACTACTCCATTTCATGTGATGGTCGGTTATGGTTTAGTTGATATGGATCACGTGATTACTTAGATAATTAGAGGGATGTCTATCTAAGTGGGAGTTCTTAAGTAATATGATTAATTGAACTTAAATTTATCATGAACTTAGTACCTGATAGTATTTTGCTTGTCTATGTTATTGTAGATAGATGGCCTGTGTTGTTGTTCCATTGAATTTTAATGCGTTCCTTGAGAAAGCAAAGTTGAAAGATGATGGTAGCAATTACATGGATTGGGTCCATAACTTGAGGATTATCCTCATTGTTGCACAGAAGAATTACGTCCTAGAAGCACCGCTAGGTGTACCACCCGCGCCGGCAACTACATGTATTGTGAATGCCTGGAAGTCGCATGTTGATGACTACTCGATAGTTCAATGTGCCATGCTTTACGGCTTAGAACCGGGACTTCAACGACGTTTTGAACGTCATGGAGCATATGAGATGTTCCAGGAGTTGAAGTTAATATTTCAAGAAAATGCCCGGATTGAGAGATATGAAGTCTCCAATAAGTTCTACAGCTGCAAGATGGAGGAGAATAGTTCTGTCGGTGAGCATATACTCAGAATGTCTGGGTACTACAATCACTTGATTCAACTAGGAGTTAATCTTCCGGATGATAGTGTTATTGACAGAATTCTTCAATCACTGTCACCAAGCTACAAGAGCTTCGTGATGAACTATAATATTGTAACACCCACAATGCGGCTATATCTCCCACGTGCCGGGGCACGACTTAGAGGCATAGCCGCATGGTAGGTTTGTCGCAAGAGGGGTAATCTTCACACAATCCCATGTACTGAATAGAAAGGGATAAAGAGTTGGCTTACAATCGCCACTTCACACAATACATAAATAATTGATGTCTACTGCACAACCTTCTTCTTGTAGACGTTGTTGGGCCTCCAAGTGCAGAGGTTTGTAGGACAGTAGCAAATTTCCCTCAAGTGGATGACCTAAGGTTTATCAATCCGTAGGAGGCGTAGGATGAAGATGGTCTCTCTCAAGCAACCCTGCAACCAAATAACAAAGAGTCTCTTGTGTCCCAAACACACACAATACAATGGTAAATTGTATAGGTGCACTAGTTCGGCGAAGAGATGGTGATACAAGTGCAATATGGATAGTAGATAATAGTTTTTGTAATCTGAAATAATAAAAACAGCAAGGTAGCAAGTGGTAAAAGAGAGTGTAAACGGTATTGCAATGATGGTAAACAAGGCCTAGGGTTCATACTTTCGCTAGTGTAAGTTCCCTCAACAATACTAACATAATTGGATCATAAAACTATCCCTCGACATGCAATAAAGAGTCACTCCAAAGTCACTAATAGCGGAGAACGGACGAAGAGATTATGGTAGGGTACGAAACCACCTCAAAGTTATTCTTTCCAATCAATCTATTGAGCTATTCCTATAAGTGTCACAAACAGCCCTAGAGTTCGTACTAGAATAACACCTTAAGACATAAATCAACCAAAACCCTAATGTCACCTAGATACTCCATTGTCACCTCAAGTATCCGTGGGTATGATTATAAGATATGCATCACACAATCTCAGATTCATCTATTCAACCAACACAAAGGACCTCAAAGAGTGCCCCAAAGTTCTACCAGAGAATCACGACAAAAACGTGTGCCAACCCCTATGCATAGGTTCATGGGCGGAACCCGCAAGTTGGTCACCAAAACATACATCAAGTGGCACATGGTATCCCATTGTCACCACAGATATCCACGGCAAGACATACATCAAGTGTTCTCAAATCTTTAAAGACTCAATCCGATAAGATTACTTCAAAGGGGAAACTCAATTCATTACAAGAGAGAAGAGGGGGAGGAGAAACATAAGATCCAACTATAATAGCAAAGCTCGCGATACATCAAGATCGTATCATCTCAAGAACACGAGAGAGAGAGAGAGAGAGAGATCAAACACATAGCTACTGGTACATACCCTCAGCCCCGAGGGAGAACTACTCCCTCCTCATCATGGAGAGCACCGGGATGATGAAGATGGCCACCAGTGAGGGTTCCCCCCTCCGGCAGGGTGCCGGAACAGGGTCCCGATTGACTTTTGGTGGCTACGGAGGCTTCTAGCGGCGGAACTCCCGATCTATTCTGCGTTCTGGAAGTTTTAGGGTACGTGGATATATATGGGTGTAGGGAGGACGTCGGAGGAGTCATGGGGGCCCCACGAGACAGGGGGCGCGCCCTAGGGGGGCGCGCCCCCCACCCTCGTGAGCACCTCGTGTCTCCCCTGACGTAGGGTCCAAGTCCATCAGGTGTGTTTCCTTCCAAAAATAACTTCTCTAGTTGATTTCGTTCCGTTTCGACTCCGTCTGATATTCCTTTTCTTTGAAACACTGAAATAGGCATAAAACAGCAAATCTGGGCTAGGCCTCTGGTTAATAGGTTAGTCCCAAAAGTAATATAAAAGTGGATAATAAAGCCCAATATTGCCTAAAACAGTAGATAATATAGCATGGAGCAATCAAAAATTATAGATACGTTGGAGACGTATCAAGCATCCCCAAGCTTAATTCCTGCTAGTCCTCGAGTAGGTAATGATAAAAAGATAATTTTTGATGTGGAATGCTAGTTGGAATAATTTTAATGTAATTCTTCTTACTTGTGATATGAATATTCAGATCCATAAGATTCAAGACAAAAGTTCATATTGACATAGAAATAATAATACTTCAAGCATACTAACTAAGCAATCATGTCTTCTCAAAATAACATGGCCAAAGAAAGTTATCCCTACAAAATCATATAGTCTGGCTATGCTCCATCTTCCCCACACAAAGTATTTAAATCATGCACAACCCCGATGACAAGCCAAGCAATTGTTTCATACTCTAACTTTTTCAAAACTTTTTCAATCTTCACGCAATACATGAGCGTGAGCCATGGATATAGCACTATAGGTGGAATAGAATGGTGGTTGTGGAGAAGACAAAAAGGAGAAGATAGTCTAACATCGACTAGGCGTATCAACGGGCTATGGAGATGCCCATCAATAGATATCAATGTGAGTGAGTAGGGATTGCCATGCAACGGATGCACTAGAGCTATAAATGTATGAAAGCTCAACAAAAGAAACTAGTGGGTGTGCATCCAACTTGCTTGCTCACGAAGACCTAGGGCAATTTGTGGAAGCCCATCATTGGAATTGGAATATACAAGCTAAGTTCTATAACGTAAAATTCCCACTAGTATATGAAAGTGACAACATATGAGACTCTCTATATGAAGAACATGGTGCTACTTTGAAGCACAATATATGAGACTTGCTATATCATGGTGCTACTTTGAAGCACGAGTGTGGAAAAAAGGATAGTAGCATTGCCCCTTTTATTTATTTATTATTTTTTGGCCTTCTTTTTTTTGGCCTTTCTCTCCTTTTTTTTGGGACAATGCTCTATTGAATGATGATCATCACACTTCTATTTATTTACAACTCAATGATTACAACTCGATACTAAAACAAAGTATGACTCTATATGAATGCCTCCGGCGGTGTACCGGGATGTGCAATGAATCAAGAGTGACAAGTATGAAAGAATTATGGATGGTGGCTTTGCCACAAATACTATGTCAACTACATGATCATGCTAAGCAATATGACAATGATGGATGTGTCATGATGAACTAGATGGTGGAAAGTTGCATGGCAATATATCTCGGAATGGCTATGGAAATGCCATAATAGGTAGGTATGTTGGCTGTTTTGAGGAAGGTATATGGTAGGTGTATGATACCGACGAAAGTTGCGCGGTATTAGAGAGGCTAGCAAGGGTGGAAGGGTGGGAGTGCGTATAATCCATGGACTCAACATTAGTCATAGAACTCATATACTTATTGCAAAAAATTAGAAGTTATCAAAGCAAAGTATTACGCGCATGCTCCTAGGGTGATAGATTGGTAGGAAAATACCATCGCTCGTCCCCGACTGCCACTCATAAGGAAGACAATCAATAAATAAATCATGCTCCGACTTCATCACATAACGGTTCACCATACGTGCATGCTACGGGAATCACAAACTTCAACACAAGTATTCTTTAAATTCACAACTACTCAACTAGCATGACTTTAATATTATCACCTCCATCTCTCAAAACAATTATCATGCTTCAATCTTTTCTTAGTATTCAACACACTCAAAAGAAAGTTTCACAAATCTTGAATACCAAGCATATTATTATTAGGCAAATTACCATGCTATTAAGAGACTCTCAAATTAATTTAAGTGAAGCATGAGAGATCAATAGTTTCTTTAAAACATATCCACCACCGTGCTCTAAAAGATCTAAGTGAAGCACATAGAGCAAAATTATCTAGCTCAAAAGATATAAGTGAAGCACATAGAGCAAAATTATCTAGCTCAAAAGATATAAGTGAAGCACATGCAGCAAAATTATCTGGCTCAAAAGATATAAGTGAAGCACATAGAGCATTCTATCAAATTTTAATTCATGTATGGCTCTCTCAAAAGGTGTGTACAGCAAGGATGATTGTGGCATACTAACAAACAAAGACACAAATAATACAAGACGCTCCAAGCAAAATACATATCATGTTGGTGAATAAAAATATAGCTCCAAGTAAATTACCGATGGAAGTGGACGAAAGAGTGGATGCCTTCCGGGGGCATCCCCAAGCTTTGACTTTCTGGTGTCCTTGGATTATCTTGGGGGTGCCATGGGCATACCCAAGCTTAGGCTCTTGCCACTCCTTGTTCCATGATCCATCAAAAGAATTCACCCAAAACTTGAAAACTGCACAACACAAAACTCAAGATAGAAAACTCATGAGCTCCGTTAGCGAAAGAAAACAAAAGACCACTTCAAGGTACTGTAATGAACTCATTATTTATTTATTTTTGTGTTAAAACTAATGTATTCCAACTTCTCTATGGATTATAAACTATTTTACTAGCCATAGATTCATCAAAATAAGCAAACAACACACGAAAAACAGAATCTGTCAAAAAACAGAACAGTCTGTAGTAATATGTAGCTAGCGCAAGATCTGGAACCCCAAAAATTCTAAAATAAATTGATGGACGTGAGGAATTTATATATTAATCATCTTCAAAAAGAATTAACTAAATATCACTCTTCAAATAAAAATTACAGCAGTTCTCGTGAGCGCTAAAGTTTCTGTTTTTTACAGCAAGTTCAACAAGACTTTCCCCAAGTCTTCCCAACGGTTCTACTTGACACAAACACTAATTAAACACAAAAAACACAACCAAAACAGAGGCTAAATAATTTATTTATTACTAAACAGGAGCAAAAATCAAGGAATAAAAATAAAATTGGGTTGCCTCCCAACAAGCGCTATCGTTTAACGCCCCTAGCTAGGCATAACAAGCAAGAATAGATCTAGGTATTGCCATCTTTGGTAGGTAATTCTTCAATTAGGCATCTATTATCTTTAGGAATTTCTTTCTCTTTATTAATTATCAAACTTTTAGGCACAAGATCGAAAAATTCATTTGTAATAAATGGTTCTTTAATGATAGCAAAAAGATTGGGATGAATACTTATAGATTTAAGATCAGCAGTTTCCTTACTAGATGATTCGCCCTTATTTTTAGGAACATACATAAGCTTGGCAATTTTAGTAGGAGGACTAGGAGTATTCTTTACGGAAGAAAAAGCGGTTCCCAAATTTGCAATGATACCCTCAAGTTTATCAATTCTAGTAGAATCTAAGTTCATCTTCTCATTAACTATGGGTTCCTTTTCCTTAATATTTTTCAATGTCATTCCTACCTTAGATCCATATTGAGTAATTTGATTGTGGATCTTTTTATCTAGATTTTCAATTGATTCAATAGTAGCAACTTTATTTTCAATAATTTCAAGTCTTTGCATAACATGCTCCAAAGTTAACATGGTTCCATTAACCAAAAGAGGTGGTGAGCCAAATAAATCTATCATAGCATTATAAGAATCAAAAGTATGGATACCCAAGAAGTTCCCCCCGGTAATGGTATCGAGGATATATCTATACCAAGTATTAACACCTACATAAAAATTGCGAAGAAGAACTAAGGTAGATCGTTTCCTGGTAGATCTATTTTGAGCATTGCAAATTCTATACCAAGCATCTTTTAGATTTCCTCCCTCCCTTTGTTTAAAATTTAGAACTTCACTCTCGGGAGACAACGGAGAATATATGAGACTAGCCATGACGACAAGCAAACAAACTAGCACACGAGCAAACAAAAAGGCAAACAGAGAGGGAGGATAGAGAGAGAGGGCGAATAAAATGGAAAGGGTGAATTGGGGGGAGATGAAAACGAGAGGAAAATGGCAAATAATGTAATGCGAGAGATAGGGATTGTGATGGGTACTTGGTATATTGACTTTGCCGTAGACTCCCCAGCAACGGCGCCAGAAAAGAGCTTGATGTCTACTACACAACCTTCTTCTTGTAGACGTTGTTGGGCCTCCAAGTGCAGAGGTTTGTAGGACAGTAGCAAATTTCCCTCAAGTGGATGACCTAAGGTTTATCAATCCGTAGGAGGCGTAGGATGAAGATGGTCTCTCTCAAGCAACCCTGCAACCAAATAACAAAGAGTCTCTTGTGTCCCCAACTCACCCAATACAATGGTAAATTGTATAGGTGCACTAGTTCGGCGAAGAGATGGTGATACAAGTGCAATATGGATAGTAGATAATAGTTTTTGTAATCTGAAATAATAAAAACAGCAAGGTAGCAAGTGGTAAAAGAGAGCGTAAACGGTATTGCAATGATGGTAAACAAGGCCTAGGGTTCATACTTTTGCTAGTTGAAAGTGCAACTATCCCTAGGTGGTTTTGGTAATTCATAACAACATATAGCTCATTGAGCTAATGTTATTCCAAGATGATTATTTCAGGAAAGCTCAATGATTGGCATGGCATGGATGTGAAAGTGGAACCCTCAAAATGCTAAGGACAAAGGATTGGCTCAAGCTCAAAAGCTCAACACTCTTCATTTTATATTTTAGTGATCCAAGATCACATTGAGTCTTTAGGAAAAGCCAATACTATCAAGGAGGGATGAGGTGTTGCTTAATGAGCCTCTTGCTTCATGTGCTTAGTGATATGCTCCAAAACCCTCAACTACTTTCCCATATCCACATATGACCTAAACCCTAAGCCAAACTCGGTCCTACCGATTCTTTCTATCCGGCGCCACCGAGTTTCACTTGTCATAAGCCACTGCCAAACCCTAGCAATTCGGTTCTACCGTTAGGGATCTTGGTCTCACCGAGATGGGATTGCAAACTCTTTGTTTCCCTTTCATAACTTTTCGGTCTCACCGAAAGAGCGAATCGGTCCCACCGAGATTGCAATGTAAATTCAGTGTTTCCTTTTTGTAACTTTTCGGTCTCACCGAAAGAGCAAATCGGTCCCACCAAGTTTGCCTGACCAACTCTCTGGTTAGCTAATTGCCAAAATTGGTCTCACCGAGTTTGTGTAATCGGTCTCACCGAGATTACTTTATGCCCAAACCCTAACCATATCGGTCCTACCGAGTTGCATGTCAGTCCCACCAAAAATCTCTAACGGTCACTAGGTTTACCTTTTCGGTCCGGCCGAGTTTGTTGATTCGGTCCCATCGAGATTGGAAAACTATGTGTAACGGTTGGATTTTTTGTGGAGGCTATATATACCCCTCCACCTCCTCTTCATTCGTGGAGAGAGCCATCAGAACACATACACAATTCCAACTCATATGTTCTGAGAGAGAACCACCTACTCATGTGTTGAGACCAAGATATTCCATTCCTACCATATGAATCTTGATCTCTAGCCTTCCCCAAGTTGCTTTCCACTCAAATCTTCTTTCCACAAAATCCAAATCCTATGAGAGAGAGTTGAGTGTTGGGGAGACTATCATTTGAAGCACAAGAGCAAGGAGTTCATTACCTACACACCATTTGTTACTTCTTGGAGAGTGGTGTCTCCTAGATTGGCTAGGTGTCACTTGGGAGCCTCCGACAAGATTGTGGAGTTGAACCAAGGAGTTTGTAAGGGCAAGGAGATCGCCTACTTCGTGAAGATCTACCGCTAGTGAGGCAAGTCCTTCGTGGGCGATGGCCATGGTGGGATAGACAAGGTTGCTTCTTCGTGGACCCTTTGTGGGTGCTTGCTTCTTCGTGGACCCTTCGTGGGTGGAGCCCTCCGTGGACTCGCGCAACCGTTACCCTTCGTGGGTGGAGCCCTCCGTGGACTCGCGCAACCGTTACCCTTCGTGGGTTGAAGTATCCATCAACGTGGATGTAGGATAGCACCACCTATCCGAACCACGGGAAAAACATCCGTGTCTCCAATTGCGTTTGAATTCTCCAAACCCTTCCCTTTACATTCTTGCAAGTTGCATGCTTTACTTTCCGCTGCCAATATACTCTTTGCATGCTTGCTTGAATTGTGTGATGATTGTTTGACTTGTCCTACAATAGCTAAAATCTGCCAAGAACTAAAATTGGGAAAAGGTTAAGTTTTTATTTGGTCAAGTAGTCTAATCACCCCCCCCCTCTAGACATACTTTCGATCCTACAAGTGGTATCAGAGCTTTGGTCTCCATTTGCTTTGATCTCCATAGCTTTTGGTGATCATAGCCTTGGTTTCACAACCTAGGAGAGTATGGAGTCTAGCGAGGGAAATTATCACCGTAGAGGTCCTTACTTTGATGGTACTAATTTTGCTAGTTGGAAGCATAAAATGAAAATGCATATTCTTGGACATAACCCCGCCGTTTGGGCTATTGTGTGTGTTGGTTTGCAAGGTGACTTCTTTGATGGGAAAGAACCAAACCGTGAAGCTACCGCAGATGAGTTGAAGATGTTGCAATACAATGCTCAAGCTTGTGATATTCTCTTCAACGGATTGTGCCCCGAAGAATTCAACAAAATCAGCCGTCTTGAGAATGCAAAGGAAATTTGGGACACTTTGATTGATATGCACGAAGGTACCGACTCCGTCAAGGAATCCAAGTTGGATGTGCTTCAAAGTCAACTTGACAAGTTCAAAATGAAGGATGGTGAAGGTGTCGCTGAAATGTACTCTAGGCTTGCTCTCATCACAAATGAGATTGCCGGCTTAGGAAGTGAAGAGATGACCGATAGATTCATCATCAAGAAGATTCTAAGAGCCTTGGATGGAAAATATGATACCGTGTGCACATTGATCCAAATGATGCCCAATTACAAAGATCTCAAGCCAACGGAGGTGATTGGAAGAATTGTTGCTCATGAGATGTCACTTAAGGATAAAGAGGAACTTCACAACAAATCAAGTGGTTCCTACAAAGCCTCATGTGAAGCCCCTACATCATCAAGTGAGAAACAAAACTTCAATGAAGAATTGAGCTTAATGGTGAAGAACTTCAACAAGTTCTACAAGAGTAGAAGCAAAGATAGAAGCTTCAAGTCAAGGTCCTACAATGACAAAAGATCTTCTAGTCGAGAGCGCTACAGTTTTGGAAGACCCGGACACTATTCCAATGAGTGTACGGCTCCCTACAAGAGAAGAGAAGATTCTCCAAAAAGAAGAAGCAAAGAATCACCACCAAGAGAGAGAAGGAGTAGAGATGATCGTTATGAACGAAGATACTCACGGAGAAGCAAGGATTCGAAAAGGAAGGAAAAATCATCAAGGATCTACACAAAACGAAGACATCAAGCTCATGTTGGTGAATGGGTATCCGGCTCCGACTCCGACAGCCACTCCGAGAGAAGTTATCACTCCGACTCCGAAGATACTCAAGATGAAGGTGTTGCCGGTCTAGCACTTGTGTCAACCAACTCCTACGACATATTTGACTCACCAAATGAAGGAATTGGAAGATGCTTTATGGCCAAAGGTCCTAAGGTAACACACCCCGAGTATGTTGATTTCAATAGTGATGAAGATGACTTGTTAGGTGATGATTTGCTTGTTGACAACTCTAGTGATGAATACTATGATGAAACGTCAATTAATCATGCTAATCAAGATAAAACGAATGACAATGATAAGGAGAAGATTGAGGCTCTAACTAAAGAACTAAACACTCTTAAGTTAGCTCATGAAACTATCTTCGAAGATCATCGAGAACTTTTAAGAGCTCATGAGAAATTACGCTTTGAAAAGCTCAATCTTGAGCAAGAGCATGAGTTCTTAAAAGCAATCAATGATGATCTCCACAAGAAAAGTTCTTCTTACATTGCCAAGCGTTTACTCTTATCCACTTACATGCCTCAAGTCAAGTCTAGTAACAAGAACAAGAAAGATTCTTCCTCTAGCAGTAACAATGATCATGCTAAATCCAATATTGTTGCTTCTAGTAGTTCTCTTGATTCCACTAATGATTGTCTTAGCCAAGTTACACTTGAGCAAGAAAATAGCTTATTGAAGGGAATTATAGAGAAAGGAGTGTACAAAAGCCTTACCGGGAGTAAGCAATTCGAGGAAATTGTGCTCAAGCAAGGAATGCACCGGAAGAATCAAGGTGTTGGTTTTGAACGAAAGTTCAATGCCAATGGAGTTGAGTGGGAAGAAGATCAATACCCCAAGACAAAGTTTGTTCCTCAACAAGAGAAGTATGATACTTCTTTCAAGGGGACACAAGCTCAAGATGATCTTCCACCACAAGACTACAAGCAAAAAGGCAAGGACAAGCTTCAAGAGGAAATTGATGCATTTGAAGAAGCTCCTAAGACCTTAGTCAAGTGGATTCCCAAGACTACTTCAAGTTCCACTTCATCAAGTACGACTACAACTCCAAGGATTCCCATCAAGATGGTGTGGATCCAAAAGAAGAAGAACTAGAGAGTTCTTGAGGGTGACTCCGCCAACATACTTCACTCTTATCATTTTGGCAAGAACAAGTGTAATCAACTTCCACATCTTGCACTAGTTCAAGGAGTCATAAACCCTCTTGTTGGTAAGACAAGGGACAAGGTAACCTAAAAGTTTTCATGGACATCATCTTGTGTGTGCATCACTCTATGTCTATGGATATCCTTGTTTGTTCCTTGTGGGACTAACCCATGTAGGTATTGAAAGTGCAATTCACTCAAATGGATAGCTCCAAGTGATCTACATCAACATTGAGCATCCACATCCTCAACATCTACATGAAGTCATCATCGACAAAACCCGAGGTTAGTTCATCCCTCTAAGGGGGGATATCACATCTAGGGGGAGCTTTACTCTAAGACTTGAGCTAAAGCAACTCTAAAGATGTGAACACAACAATGCTTTATGTAAAAGTGGTAACCCCACTTGAGCTTAAACGATGAGTATGACCTATGATCAAGTGTTCTCACTTGACTCCTAAGTCAATATACTCATATATAGATGACCTTGTCATCGCAAATTGCTTGATAGATGCTAGAATTGGTTGTGCATGCCTTGTCACATATTTCATTTGCCATCTTATTGTGTGAGCATGCTGGTTGCATATTTTACTCATTCGAGGACATCCACTTGTTGTTTTGATTATTTGGTTTTATTTCCTTTTGCCAAGTGGATGGACAAGAATGCCTAAGAACCTCCTCTAGCTATCTATGCTTCTCTCGTCTCAAACTCTATTAATGCTACATCACAAAATTTGATCAAGTCAGATTCGAACCACTCTGTGTGAGGAGCGCTCGGAGTCCCCGATTCATCATAGACTTAAACTTCCAAAACCTCTTTATGATTCTCGGTCTGACCGATACCCCACTTTCGGTCCTACCAAGATCATTAAGTTGATCTAGGTTTTCGATCTCGGTGCAACCGATTTGAACCTTTCGGTCACACCGAGTTTCAGTAACTGCTTGCAGTTATGAATCTCGGTGCCACCGAGTTGTTCCACTCGGTCACACCGACAGGGTCGGGCTATATATAGTCACAGGCAAAAATTTGGAAATTTCTTCGAACCCCTTCGCCCGCGCGATAGCCTGCTCTGCCAACTTGGTCTCCGGATCATCTCCTCGCCGCCAGCCGCCTCCAGTCGCTGGTCTCCATCGCCGTCAACAGAATTCTACCCCGCCGTTGCCGCCGTAGCGAGTCTCCGCCGAACTAGGGTATGGACATTGTGCTATTCTCCAATCCGATTCTTAGCACATTGTGATCATCATGATTCTTGCCACGATTGAAACACTCCTATCCAGTCAATGCGCTCGTAGATTAGGTTTGATTCGAAAATTTTAGGGTTAGGTTTCCGCCGAAACCATCTCGGACCCACCGAGTTGAAAAACTCGGTCCCACCGATTTGGCTTATGCCATTGCACAAGTGAGACTCGGTCTGACTGAGAATTACTTATCAGTGTGACCGATTTTGGAACTCTGTGAAACCCTAGCAGTCTCGGTGCCACCGAACTGTGACTCGGTCTGACCGAGTTCACTAGTTTAGGTGCCAAAACTGCTTCGGTATCACCGAGTTTAAAAATCGGTAGATCCGAGATGATTTCAGTGGGAAACTAAAACTAAGTTTTTGGATCATTCTTTTGCAAAAATCTCTGCATTTTGTGATGCTCATCTACTCTATCTCATCTATAACCTATTCACAGGGTCAGCAGTCAGAGTTTGCAACATGTCTGATCAGAGTGACAGCCAGAACATGTCAGAACAGCAAGTGCAGATGAGTGAGGGCACTAGTCCCTCAAGTTCTTCAGATGATGGCAGCAGGAGTACCCCAAGCAATTTGCCAAAAGCTGCCACCAGACAAAGGAAGAAGAGAACCTCATAATCAGAGGATGAGGACTATGTGGCAGAAGAGGAAGCAACTTCCAAGAGAGTTGAGCCAGCACAGGGCACAAAGCCAGGCTTGAAAGTCAAAAGGCCAGCAGGTAGGCAGCCTATGCCAAAGGCCAGAGCTTCAACTCAGATTCCTGAAAAGCCTGCACCCAAAGAGCCAGTTGCTGCTGAAGGAAAGAAAAGGAAGGAAAGAGTCAAGAAGACCATAGCCAGAGTGCTTGGAAAGGCTTACATCATGGAAGAAGAGGAAGAAGAAGAGGTTGCTGCACCAGCACCTAAGGCACCCAAGCTGATGGGTGATGCCATAAGATCAGGGGCAGCTGCTTCCAAGGCCAAGCCAGCTCCAAAGCCAAAACCAAAGAAAAATACGAGGAGCATACCTGCAACTGAGAAGAACAAGGCCCCAGTGCCTGAGACTGTTGTTGAAGAAGATGATGAAGAGCATGTTCTGAGAAAGCTCAAGCCCAAGATCCCAGACCACAATGATGCTCATCATGTGGCTGAGGACATGAAGCTCAAAAGAGACTCAGGGCTGAGGAAGTGGAGAGAAGCAGATCTGTATGCTTCAAGGAGGAGGACTACTGTTGACTACAGATTTCACACCAAGGAACAGCAGGACTTCTATGAGACAGTGTTGCTTGATAAGAAGCCAATAGTCTGTGATATGAGATGGGTTGACTGGCAATACATCAAGGACAACGAAGAGTACTACCCTGGAGTGCAGGACAGCTTCAAGGCATGTGGAGTAGAGGACTTTGTTGGGCAGAAGCTCACAAAGTGGAACGAGGAGCTTATCATGCAATTCTACTCCACAGCACACTTCTACCCAGATGGAAGGATAACATGGATGTCTGAAGGTACAAGGTACCAATCAACAGTTGCTGAGTGGGCATAGCTCATTAATGCCCCAGAGGAGCAGGAAGATGACTTGGATGTCTATTCCAAGAAGAAGATGGATCATAACTCAATGTCAAACATGTACAAGGAAATTCCAAACGAGGCACTTGATACTTTCAAGTTTGGGTCTATGCATTATCTTCTGTCAGGGCTGCCAACCATCAATTGGATACTGAGGCACACCTTGTTGCCCAAGTCAGGTGATCACAAGATGATCAGAGGCCACGCGGTCAACTTGCTACATATCTTTGATGTGCCACAGAAGTTCAAGGTGATGAGCCTCATAGTAGAGACCATTAAGAGGACAACAGCTGATCAGAAGAGGAGCTGTGGATATGCCCCACAAATTCAGGAATTAATCAACTCCAAGATGGGCACGGGCATATACTTATTGGACAAGGAACACCTGCCCATCCGTCCAGATTTTGAAGATAATCAAGTTGTCATGACTGAGAATGAACCATCATCAGTTCAAGCACAAGCAAAGAAGGAGAAGGCAAGGAAGGAGAAAGCTGCCAAGATGCCAACTCAAGAGGAGGCATCTGAGTATTTCTTGAAAACCAAACAAGAGCAGCTTGGTTACTTGATTGCATCCACCCTACGGATTGAGCAAGGACTAGCCACCCTAACTCAGAACCAGGCAAGCTTAGAGAGGATCATGGAACAAAAGTTCTATGACTTGGATGTCAAAGTGACAGAGATTCAGACTGCAGTGGAGCAGCTCCAGGATGACATGCAGGAGAGGAGAGGCAGGACTACAACTGATGCCTTTGCCAGAGTGCCACGAGGTCCGAGGTCGTCTGCAGTGCCAGTTGCTGACAACAGAGCCACCACTTCTGCACCAGCTACAGCCTCAGTTCCACCAGCTCCAGCGTCTACTTCAGCCTCGACTCCGACCACGTCTACAGAAGGCTTCGTCCTTGGAGTGATCCGGACTCCACCACCACCAGAAGATCAAGCCTGAGAGTCGATCTAGCACTATGCATTTTCTAGGAACTTTTTGGTAACTTGTTGCCAAAGGGGGAGAAAAATGTATAGATCATAGGCTTCGAGAGAGAGTGTTGCTTTTTTCTCTCTTGCTTTATTTGGTGGTTTTTCAAACTTTGTTTGCTTTTGAGTGCTTGAGATACTATGTCATTGCTCGTGAGACATTGATGATCATGTGTTTGATCATAAGCTACACTTAATGCTTGCTTAATGCTATTATCTTATCTATCTTATGTGATCATTCACTATTCTTGGTGATGAGTGCATGTATTTCATTCTTATCATTTTAAGCGCTCCACCAAGATGTATGTGACATGGAAGAGTAACCCATGACTCTAACTCCTTGTGCATTTGCAGTCCAAAGCAAATTTTAAATATGCACGAATTTAGGGGGAGCTCTTACTTGTCACATACTTCTCAAAGCAACGATATATTTCATGCTTATTATCATTTGTCGAAGCTTTGATCTATATGTTGTCATCAATTACCAAAAAGGGGGAGATTGAAAGTGCAACTATCCCTAGGTGGTTTTGGTAATTCATAACAACATATAGCTCATTGAGCTAATGCTATTCCAAGATGATTATTTCAGGAAAGCTCAATGATTGGCATGGCATGGATGTGAAAGTGGAACCCTCAAAATGCTAAGGACAAAGGATTGGCTCAAGCTCAAAAGCTCAAGACTCTTCATTTTATATTTTAGTGATCCAAGATCACATTGAGTCTTTAGGAAAAGCCAATACTATCAAGGAGGCATGAGGTGTTGCTTAATGAGCCTCTTGCTTCATGTGCTTAGTGATATGCTCCAAAACCCTCAACTACTTTCCCATATCCACATATGACCTAAACCCTAAGCCAAACTCGGTCCTACCGATTCTTTCTATCTGGCGCCACCGAGTTTCACTTGTCATAAGCCACTGCTAAACCCTAGCAATTTGGTTCTACCGATAGGGATCTCGGTCTTACCGAGATGGGATTGCAAACTCTCTGTTTCCCTTTCGTAACTTTTTGGTCTCACCGAAAGAGCGAATCGGTCCCACCGAGATTGCAATGTAAATTCAGTGTTTCCTTTTTGTAACTTTTCGGTCTCACCGAAAGAGCAAATCGGTCCCACCGAGTTTGCCTGACCAACTCTCTGGTTAGCTAATTACCAAAATCAGTCTCACCGAGTTTGTGTAATCGTTCTCACCGATATTACGTTATGCCCAAACCCTAACCATATCGGTCCTACCGAGTTGCATGTCAGTCCCACCGAAAATCTCTAACGGTCACTAGGTTTACCTTTTTGGTCCGACCGAGTTTGTTGATTCGGTCCCACCGAGATTGGAAAACTGTGTGTAACGGTTGGATTTTTTGTGGAGGCTATATATACCCCTCCACCTCCTCTTCATTCGTGGAGAGAGCCATCAGAACACATACACAATTCCAACTCATATGTTCTGAGAGAGAACCACCTACTCATGTGTTGAGACCAAGATATTCCATTCCTACCATATGAATCTTGATCTCTAGCCTTCCCCAAGTTGCTTTCCACTCAAATCTTCTTTCCACAAAATCCAAATCCTATGAGAGAGAGTTGAGTGTTGGGGAGACTATCATTTGAAGCACAAGAGCAAGGAGTTCATTACCTACACACCATTTGTTACTTCTTGGAGAGTGGTGTCTTCTAGATTGGCTAGGTGTCACTTGGGAGCCTCCGACAAGATTGTGGAGTTGAACCAAGGAGTTTGTAAGGGCAAGGAGATCGCCTAATTCGTGAAGATCTACCGCTAGTGAGGCAAGTCCTTCGTGGGCGATGGCCATGGTGGGATAGACAAGGTTGCTTCTTCGTGGACCCTTCGTGGGTGGAGCCCTCCGTGGACTCACGCAACCGTTACCCTTCGTGGGTGGAGCCCTCTGTGGACTCGCGCAACCGTTACCCTTCGTGGGTTGAAGTCTCCATCAACGTGGATGTAGGATAGCACCACCTATCTGAACCACGGGAAAAACATTCGTGTCTCCAATTGCGTTTGAATTCTCCAAACCCTTCCCTTTACATTCTTGCAAGTTGCATGCTTTACTTTCCGCTGCGAATATACTCTTTGCATGCTTGCTTGAATTGTGTGATGATTGCTTGACTTGTCCTACAATAGCTAAAATCTGCCAAGAACTAAAATTGGGAAAAGGTTAAGTTTTTATTTGGTCAAGTAGTCTAATCACCCCCCCCCCTCTAGACATACTTTCGATCCTACACTAGTGTAAGTTCCCTCAACAATACTAACATAATTGGATCATAAAACTATGCCTCAACATGCAACAAAGAGTCACTCCAAAGTCACTAATAGCGGAGAACGAACGAAGAGATTATGGTAGGGTACGAAACCACCTCAAAGTTATTCTTTCCAATCAATCCGTTGGGCTATTCCTATAAGTGTCACAAACAGCTCTAGAGTTCGTACTAGAATAACACCTTAAGACACAAATCAACCAAAACCCTAATGTCACCTAGATACTCCAATGTCACCTCAAGTATTCGTGGGTATGATTATACGATATGCATCACACAATCTCAGATTCATCTATTCAACCAACACAAAGGACCTCAAAGAGTGCCCCAAAGTTCTACCGGAGAATGACGACGAAAACGTGTGCCAACCCCTATGCATAGGTTCATGGGCGGAACCCTCAAGTTGGTCACCAAAACATACATCAAGTGGCACGTGGTATCCCATTGTCACCACAAATATCCACGGCAAGACATACATCAAGTGTTCTCAAATCTTTAAAGACTCAATCCGATAAGATTACTTCAAAGGGGAAACTCAATTCATTACAAGAGAGAAGAGGGGGAGGAGAAACATAAGATCCAACTATAATATCAAAGCTCGCGATACATCAAGATCGTATCATCTCAAGAACATGAGAGAGAGAGAGATCAAACACATAGCTACTGGTACATACCCTCAGCCCCGAGGGAGAACTACTCCCTCCTCGTCATGGAGAGCACCGGGATGATGAACATGACTACCGGTGAGGGTTCCCTCCTCTGGCAGGGTGCCGGAACAGGGTCCCGATTGACTTTTGGTGGCTACGGAGGCTTCTGGCGGCAGAACTCCCGATCTATTCTGCGTTCTGGAAGTTTTAGGGTACGTGGATATATATGGGTGCAGGGAGGACATCGGAGGAGCCACGGGGGCCCCACGAGACAGGGGGCACGCCCTAGGGGGCGCGCCCCCCACCCTCGTGAGCACCTCGTGTCTCCCCTGACGTAGGGTCCAAGTCCATCAGGTGTGTTTCCTTCCAAAAATAACTTCTCTAGTTGATTTCGTTCCATTTCGACTCCGTCTGATATTCCTTTTCTTCGAAACACTGAAATAGGCATAAAACAGCAAATCTGGGTTGGGCCTCCGGTTAATAGGTTATTCCCAAAAGTAATATAAAAGTGGATAATAAAGCCCAATATTGCCTAAAACAGTAGATAATATAGCATGGAGCAATCAAAAATTATAGATACGTTGGAGACGTATCAATAATCCATACATCATCCAAAGTACAATCAAAGGTCTGACTACGGAACCAAAATAAAGGAAGACAACCCCAAATGCTAGATCCCCGATCGTCCCAACTGGGCTCCACTACTAATCATACGGAAAAGACACAAAGCAATGACCAAGATCTTCATCAAGCTCCCACTTGAGCTCAGTTGCGTCACCTGCACTGGTATCATCGGCAGCTGCAACCGTTTGGAAGTATTTGTGAGCCATGAGGACTCAGCAATCTCACACCCGCGATATCAAGACTATTTAAGCGTATGGGTAGGGGAAGGTAGTGAGGTGGAGCTGCAGCAAGCACTAAGCATATATGGTGGCTAACATACGCAAATAAGAGCGAGAAGAGAAGCAAAGCACGGTCGAGAAGATAGAAGTGATCAAGAAGTGATCCTGAAAGCTACTTACATTCAGGCATAACACAAGAACCGTGCTCACTTCCCGGACTCCGCCGAAAAGAGACCATCATAGTTACACACACGGTTGATGCATTTTAATTAAGTCAAGTGTCAAGTTCTCTACAACCGAACATTAACAAATTCCCATCTGCCACATAACCACGGGCACGTCTTTCGAAAGTTTATACCCTGTAGGGGTGTGCCAACTTAGCCCATCACAAGCTCTCACGGTCAACGAAGGATATTCCTTCTCCCGAGAAGACCCGATCAGTCTCGGAATCCCGGTTACAAGACATTTCAACAATGGTAAAACAAGACCAGCAAAGCCGCCCGAATGTGCCGACAAATCCCAATAGGAGCTGCACATATCTCGTTCTCAGGGCACACCGGATGGGCAAGACGTCGGGTTGGCATAGACCCTGGTTGCCCAGGGGGCGCCGGACATCGCCCAGTTCGGACCAACACTTAGAGAAGCGCTGGCCCGGGGGGTTAAAATAAAGATGACCCTCGGGCTCGCGAAAACCCAAGGGGAGGTTATAGGTTGTTAGGCAAATATAAAACCAAGGTTGGGCCTTGCTGGAGGAGTTTTATTCAAAGCGAACTGCCAAGGGGTTCCCATAACACCCAACCGCGTAAGGAACGCAAAATCAAGAAACATAACACCGGTATGACGGAAACTAGGACGGCAAGAGTGGAACAAAACACCAGGCATAAGGTCGAGCCTTCCATCCTTTACCAAGTATATAGATGCATTAATTAAATAATATATAATAATGATATCCCAACATATCCATGTTCCAACATGGAACAAACTTCAACTTCACCTACAACTAGCAACGCTATAAGAGGGGCTGAGCAAAAGCGGTAACATGGCCAAACAACAGTTTGCTAGGAAGGTGGGGTTAGAGGCTTGACATGGCAATATGGGAGGCATGATATAGCAAGTGGTAGGTAGCGCGACATAGCGATAGAACGAACAACTAGCAAGCAAAAGATAGAAGTGATTTCGAGGGTATGGTCATCTTGCCTGCGATCCCGTAAGAAAGAAGAACGAGTCCATGAAGAAGGCAAACGGACAGAGTCGAACGAATCCTCACAACTCCGGAACGAAACCGAAGCTAACGAGAGAAGCAACCCGGAAAGAAGCAAGCAACATAGTAAACAACCATCACATAAACATGGCATGATGCACAACCAAGTATGATGCATGTCCGGTTTAATGAGGCATGGCATGGCAAAGTGCAACAAACAATACTACAAATTAAGTGGAGTTCAATATGCAACGAGTTGCATATTGACGAAACACCACATGACTTATTTAGTTCTCTCTCGGTTATGTACTCAACAATATTAAATGTTGGTTAGCATGGCAAGGGGTGAAGCATAAGTAAACTAACTATTTAGGCAAGTTTAAATGAGGCCGGAAACAACAAACAACAAGTCCAGAAAAACCCTCATGTGCATATTTTAGATTTGGTATTGTTCTGCCCTGAACACAATTTTAGAGTTGTTAAACATGCAAGAAGAGTGCACCATGTTAAACTAGGCATTTCTCCACCCATTTACATATAAAGTTTGTTAAGTTTGGAGCTACGGTTATTAAGTTATGAAATAAAACATTTTAACATGGCATATGAGCAAATTTAATCAAATAACATTTTAAACATTTTACACATGGATGAAAGTTGCATATTATGAAACTAGACGAAAATCTGAGCATTTATATATAAGTTGTTTAATTCCGATGCATGGGTGAGAAGTTATTAGATGCATGATGTATGAGGGGTTTTCTGAAAAACTGCCGTTCTCTGGATAAAAAGACAAATTCACAGAACAAGGAAAAAACTATACTGGGCTGAAACTGTTGGGTGCCAGATACTAAGCTATGCTAAGGGCATCAAATAGGCAGAAAGGGGGGGGGGGGGGGGGGGTTTGCTCACCCATGGGCCAAGCCTAAGTTCACGAGGAGGGAGGTCAAGGCCGGCTGGCTGGCTTCGATTGGGCCTCGAGGCGCTGCAGCTAAGCGACGACAAGTCAACGCGAGCACTGACGGGGGAAGGAGCGTGCGAGCGGGCACCTCGTCATGTGCTCGTCAGGAAGCAGAGCAGCAGCGGCGACATAGCGATGCGGGGCACGGCAACAGGAACGGCGAAGCAGGGGTCGCGGGCACGGCAGCGGCTACCAGCAAGTAGGCGACAGCGAGGTCGATCCTCCCGGATCGGCACGACGAGGACGAAGACAGGAAGCGGCGCGAGGAGGGACTTGGCGCGGGGCGGCGGTTTTCGTGGCATCGGAGGCCGGCAGACGGCGGGGAAACGGGCGAAGACAGCGGAGCTTGCGCGGATCCAGCTTGGCGGCGCCGGGCTTGGGAGGAGTCCGTCGACCACGGCGTGGAGATCCTCCGTTCGCGGCGCTCGTGCGCGAGCAGGCGCGAGAGAGGCCGTCGAGCGCGTTCGGCTTCGAACGAACGGGCGAAGCAGGGGACTTGGCGAGGAGCGGGCAGCAGACGGCGGAAACGGGGCAGCGACGAGGTGGAGGCGAGGGGAGCTCGAGGCAGCTCGGGTGCAGAGGAGCTCCACGCAGCTGCGGGCTGGAGGTAGCGCTCGATCCACGAGCGCACGGCTGGCTGTGCGACGGTCCTGGCGTTCCTGTGCACGGGAGAGAGAGAGAGATGTGAGTGAGAGATAGGGGAAAGAAGAAGCACGGGAAGAACCAGAGGAGAGGGACGCGATAGTCCTGCAAGTTGCCGGCGAGGAGTGGCTTGGAGGCCTCGGGCACGAGGAGATCGGCGAGTGGTGCCGGTTGGTTGGCTGCAGAACACGAGGTGGATTAGATCGGAAGGGATCTCGAGGGAGATGGTAGAGAGTGGCGGTGGCGGAGGGAGGTGTAACGCCCGGATAATCTTGCTACAGTAATCCTACGCTAATCATGCCACGTCATCCCTATTACTGTTGCTAAACGTCCGTTAGTTCAAACCGCTCAAATTCAAATTTAAAATTAATGTCGGCAATAAAAGTTTTTAAAAATTGAAACAAAAATGTTCGGTGGTTGCCATATATTACAAAGGTAATTATGATGCAACAAACACATTTTTATAAAATGGCTAAATGATTTTAAATGATTTAAACAGAAAAGAAAGAAATAATAAAAGAAAACAGAAAACAAACAAACAAAAAATGAAAGGAGAGAAAGGCCCTACTGGGCTTCGGCCCAGCAGGCCGGCCCTTCCGGCCGCAGGCCCAACCGGCCTCCCCCCACTTCTCCATATCCCCCATGAACCCGAACCCTAACCTAACCACTCCCCCACTCGCTTTCCCCCCCCCCCCCCACTCCCATCGCCTGGATCTGGATCGGGGAATCCCGATCCCCTCGCCCCTCTCCCTCGCGTGCCCGTCGCCGCTTGGACGCGCCGGCGACCGGAGCTCCCTCGCCGGCCTGCTTCCCCTTCCCCACCGGCCTGCACCCGCTCCGCCATATCGTCCCCGGCTGCCTCCTTGTCCCCCATTGCCGCGTGCCCTACTCCCCCTTGTGAGCGCCTCCTTCCTCTCCCTTTCTCCTCGCCACGGTCACCGACGGCCCGTCGCACCTATCATCGCATGCGCCCGCGCCTCCCCGCGCACCCGCGGCCGCTGCCCCCCTGAACCCGCAGCCCTCCCCGCTCCGGCCGTCCTCGCCGACCACGCCCGCGGCCCCTGCTTGCCGGCCAGCGCGAGCCCGCCGCCGGCCCAGCGCACATGGCCACCCCTGCCGACCGCACCCTGGGCGTGCACCCGCGGCCCTCCTCGCCTCGCTCCCGCGCCGTGGCCACCCCCCTTGCTGCGCCTCTACTTTTGCCGCCCCGCCTTTGCCTTGCCGCGTCGCCCGCTCACCGGTGCACCGGCGCCCGCGCCCGCCAGCCGCCCCGTCGGGTGCGCCCCTGCGAGGGTCATCGCCCGTTCGGGCTGCACCCATACCCGCACGCCCGCAAAGGCCCCTAGGGCCTATGACGAACGGAGCCCACGCCCAGAACAAAATTGTAAAAAAATAATAATAATTAACTAATTAATTAATTAATTAATTAATTAAAGAATTAATTAACTTAATTAATTGTGTTTAACTAACCTAATCAATTAACTAACTAATTAAACCTGTTTAGTTAGTCATAGACAATGACAGTAGGACCCACATGTCAGTTTGACTAGGTTAACTGACTAGTTGACCGCTGACACAATAATGACGTCATGCTGACATCACAAGTCACTGTTTTGGATAATTCGGATTTAAAAAAATTAAATTAATTCTAGAAAATAGATAAATCTTTAAAAATTAATATAAAATAAACCGTAACTCGGATTAAATTATTTTCAACATGAAAATTGCTCAGAACGACGAGACGAATCCGCATACGCAACCCGCTCGTCTGCCACGCATCCCTAGCATAGCGAACACGCAACTTTTCCCCTCCGACTCCTCTGCCCAAAAATGCGAAACACCGGGGATAATTTTCCGAATGTTCCTCCCCTTCACCGGTACCACCTCGTAACGCGTTAGGGCACACCTAGCATCACGCTTTGTCATGTCATGCATCGACATGCATTTTTTTGCATTATATTTACTATGTCTTCCCCCTCTTCTCTCGCTAGACACCGAGACCGACGCCGCTGCTACCCAGTACGACTACGGTGTTGACGACCACTCTCTCTTGCCAGAGCAACCAGACAAGCCCCCCCCCTTTTGATCACCAGATATCGCCTACTCATCTCTATGCTGCTTGCATTAGAGTAGTGTAGCATGTTACTGCTTTCCGTTATTCCTATCCTGATGCATAGCATGTCCTTGCTACTACTGTTGTTACCATTACCTGCTATCCTACTGCTTAGTATAGGATGCTAGTGTTCCATCAGTGGCCCTACACTCTTGTCCGTCTGCCATGCTATACTACTGGGCCGTGATCACTTCGGGAGATGATCACGGGCATATAATATATACTTTACACAGTTACATTACCTATGGTACTGTTCGGAGTTGGGGGCTGAAGGGGCATGTGGCTCCATCCCGGTAGAGGTGGGCCTGGGTTCCCGATGGCCCCCGACTGTTACTTTGAGGCGGAGCGACAGGGAAGGTTGAGACCACCTAGGAGAGAGGTGGGCCTGGCCCTGGTCGGCGTTCGCAGATACTTAACACGTTTAACGAGATCTTGGTATTTGATCTGAGTCTGGCTACTGGCCTATACGCACTAACCATCTACGCGGGGACAGTTATGGGCACTCGACGTCGTGGTATCAGCCGAAGCCTTCGTGACGTCAGCAACGGAGTGGCGCGCGCTGGATTGGACTGGAACGCCTACTAGGCTAGGTCTGCTTCCGGCCGCCCACGCAACGTGCAGGTGTGCTAAGGGCGATGGGCCCAGACCCCTGGGCGCTTAGGTTTAGACCGGCGTGCTGACCTCTCTGTTGGTCTAGGTGGGGCTGCAACGTGTTGATCTTCCGAGGCCGGGCATGACCCAGAAAAGTGTGTCCGGCCAAATGGGATCGAGCGTGTTGGGTTATGTGGTGCACCCCTGCAGGGAAGTTAATCTATTCGAATAGCCGTGATCTTCGGTCACAGGACGACTTGGAGTTATACCTTGACCTTATGACAACTAGAACTGGATACTTAATAAAACACACCCTTCCAAGTGCCAGATACAACCGGTGATCGCTCTCTCACAGGGCGACGAGGGGAGGATCATCGGTTAGGATTATGCTACGTGATGATACTTGGAGGACTTCAGTCTATTCTCTTCTACATGCTGCAAGACGGAGGCTGCCAGAAGCGTAGTCTTCGAAAGGACTAGCTATCCCCCCTTATCCCGGCTTTCTGCAGTTCAGTCCACATATAATAGCCTTATTCCAGTTGATACCAATGCATACATATGTAGTGTAGCTCCTTGCTTGCGAGTACTTTGGATGAGTACTCACGGTTGCTTTCTCCTTCCCTTCCCTCTATCCTTTCTACCTGGTTGTCGCAACCAGATGCTGTAGCCCAGGAGCCAGACGCCACCGTCGACGACGACTCCTACTACACCGGAGGTGCCTACTACTACGTGCTGCCCGCTGACGATGACCAGGAGTAGTTAGGAGGATCCCAGGCAGGAGGCATGCGCCTCTTTCGATCTGTATCCCAGTTTGTGCTAGCCTTCTTAAGGCAAACTTGTTTAGCTTATGTCTGTACTCAGATATTGTTGCTTCCGCTGACTCGTCTATGATCGAGCTCTTGTATTCGAGCCCTCGAGGCCCCTGGCTTGTAATATGATGCTTGTATGACTTATTTAAGTTTTAGAGTTGTGGTTGTGATATCTTCCCGTGAGTCCCTGATCTTGATCGTACACATTTGCGTGCATAATTAGTGTACGATTGAATCGGGGGCGTCACAAGTTGGTATCAGAGCCGACTGCCTGTAGGAATCCCCCTTCCACACTCCTTGGCCGAAGTCGAGTCTAGTGATTGCAAAACTTTTACTAACATGACTGTGTGGCTTACGAGCCCACGTCGCCATTGGGTGGTATTAGGGTCTTTTACTCCTCGATCCTTACTCTGGGACTCTGAACTCTCTCCTACTCGGGTTAAATGATTTTACTAACTCTAACGCCAGGATCCCGTGACCACGTTCACCCCAAAGTTGGATAAGCCCTAGTTATTCTTTAGAATTAGTATTTGAACCTTATCCACATTGTCATTTGACTCCTGTGAAAACATCTTTGTTTTCAGATGGAACCCACGAGACAGGTCGTGCGCCACACGACGGCCATTGGTGCCTCAGGATCGCCTGCTGTGTTGGTTGAGATGATGACCTATCTGGGTTATCGCTGGCACCCTGAATACACCGTCTATGGGGAGTACCAGGACTTCAACCAGGAGCAGTACCGTGCCATCGTCCACCTCTAATCTCGAGAGTATGACTCCACTACCGTGCTGCACACTGCTCATGGTGTTGGAGTGACCATCGACATGGCGGTCCATGATGCTGCTTATGCTGCTCTGACACATCTTCGCGGAGAGTATCAGGAGTTGGACACCTCCCCCTTCAGGCACATTGCTATCGCATCTGATGTTGGTGCGGAGGGATACTACACTGCTGCCTACTCCACCGTCACCCGAGAGCCCTTCTACCATCAGAACCTGGTTCTGCATGTTGATGGGCTGGATAGAGCTAACTGAGCTCTTCGCCATGAGTTGTACACCACCCGTCAGCACCTGTACCGTGCTCTGACGCTGTTGCACCCCTTTGTCCGATCTGGTGATCTGTCGCGTTCTGCGATCTACCCTGCCAGGACCGTGATGCCCCAGGGCGTCGGCTGGCCAGATGTGGGAGGCTACTCTCCTGCACTTGGTCCTCTCCTGCCACCTGCGCATCGGGTTCCGCACCAGAGTATCCGCGGACCCCAGGCTGCTCGTGTGGAGGTCTTCCCTTCGCGTCACTACCAGCTGTTAGGCTACACCTACCTCCACAGTTCCTCCTGGGACTGATGAAGGCTTGCTTATTAGTGTTAGATGCATTCGTCGTGAGCCTGCGTGCCGCCTATGATGTATTAGTCTATGTACTGAACTCTGTGTACCGAACTCTATGCATGATCTCTTTTGTAAGATATGCCGACTACTATGTAGTATCTATCATGCTGCTTTCATTGTGCATGTGTTATCATGAATGATTCTTGTCCTTGCAAAATTTCTCGATGCTGAACTACCCCTGTTATATATTAGCAGGATGGTTAGACCAGGTGGTCGTGGACGTGGTGGCAACCTCCCACCACCGCCTAAGTACATGGCTGGTATGATCCAACAGCTTGAGATGAATCGCCAGTTCATGGAGAATATGATGGCTCAGTTTCCTCGCCCCAATATGAACCAGCAGCCAACCCCAGTAACTCTGCAGGATTTCATGCGCCTGAACCCAACTGTGTACCGCAGCTCAACTCAGCCTCTGGATGCTGATGACTGGCTCCGTGACATCACCTATGAGATGGAGTCTGCTGATGTAGCCCCTGCCAGCTATGTCACCTTTGCTTCCTTCTTCCTGAAGGGACCCGCAGCTCAATGGTGGGACAGCCACAGGCGTACTCTGCCAGTTGGAACAATTATCACCTGGCCAGACTTCCAAGCTGCCTTCCGTGCTCGCTTCATTCCTCAGGGAGTCATGGACTGTAAGAAGCGTGAGTTTCGCAACCTCACCCAAGGCAACAAGACTGTTGAAGCTTATCAGCGGGAGTTTCTTGACTTGTCCCGCTATGCTGAAGAGGACATTGCAATTGATGCACGCAGACAGGAGAAGTTCCGTGATGGTCTTCAAGCTGACATCAAGCTCGCACTTCTAGTGCGTGACTTTGCTGATTTCGCCACTCTGGTGAACAAGGCCATCAATGTCGAAACTGGTCTGCAGGAATACCAGAGCTCTCACAGGCGCAACCGTGACACGGGCTCATCTTCGGGCCCGTCCTCGCAGAAGCGCAAGATATGGATTCCCAATAGCATGTACCAGCCGGATGCACCTGCCCCAAGGCAGACCTATGCTGCACCTCGTCTGTCTGCTCCTCCGACTAGGCAGCCAAGACTCCCAGCTCCACCACCACAAGCTCCTGTTCCCACTCCCAATAATGGGTTGTGCTTCAGGTGTGGACAACCAGGGCACCGTGCTAGGGAATGCAACCAGAACCAGAATCAACTGGCCCTTCCAGCAACTGGCCGTGGAAGCAACCATCCCGCAGCAACAATGCCAAGTCTTATGGTCGTGTTCATGCCAACCACGTTGATCTGAGCGAAGCTCAAGACCAGCCTGCTACTGTGATGGGTACCCTCCTCGTAAATTCAGTACCAGCATCCGTTTTATTTGATACAGGTGCATCGCATTCATTCATGTCAGAAGGTTTTGCATGCTTGCACGACATTAAATGTGAGGACATGAATGCTTCACTATTAGTACACACCCCTGCGGGCCAATGTCGAACCTCCATGATTTGCAACGACGTCCCTGTAGAAATCGAAGGACTGGAATTCCTTGTCTCTCCCATCGTACTGAAGTCCTGTAGCATTGATCTCATTCTGGGAATGAATTGGTTAAAAGCGCATACTGCTTCTATAGTTTGCGCCACTAAGACCGTCCATCTGCTACACCCTTCAGACGAAATAGTTACTTACCAAGCTCATCTGGTGCAAAACGCCGAGGCACGGCTTTAAGCCTTGAATGCGTTGAACGCTGCACCACTCGAGGGCATTGAAAACATTCCCGTCATTCGTGAATTCCAAGATGTCTTCCCAGAAGAGCTTCCAGGGATTCCCCCTGCTAGAGCTGTCGAATTCATCATCGACTTGAAACCCGGCACCACCCCTATAGCTAAACGGCCCTACAAGATGCCGCCGCATGAGCTCATTGAGCTTAAGGAGGAAATCGACAAATCTCTTGTCAAAGGTTTCATTCGCCCAAGTTGCTCTCCTTGGGGAGCACCTTCTCTCTTTGTTAAGAAGAAGGATGGGACAAACCGATTAGTCCAAGACTACCGTCCTATAAACCAAGCTACCATTCAGAATAAATACCCTCTTCCTCGGATCAATGATCTTTATGATCAACTGGCTGGCTCATTAGTGTTCTCCAAACTCGACTTGAGGTTGGGTTACCACCAGATCCGTGTTCGTGAAGAGGACATCCCAAAAACCGCCTTCGTGACTCGGTATGGATCATACGAGTACACTGTCATGTCATTCGGCTTAACGAATGCTCCAACCACCTTCTCTCATCTGATGAACTATATATTCATGGATTACCTCGACAAGTTCGTCATGGTTTATTTGGACGATATCCTTGCATTTTCCAAGAACAAGGAAGAACATGCTGAACATCTTTGTCTTGTGCTGGAAAAGCTTCGGGAGCATCAACTGTATGCTAAGTATTCCAAGTGTGAATTCTGGCTCCCCGAAGTAACCTATCTTGGGCATGTCATCTCCAAGGATGGTATTGCCGTCAACCCTGAACGAGTTCAGGCTATTCTCGATTGGACTCCTCCAAAGAATGTGAAGCAAGTCCGAAGTTTCCTCGGTCTCGCCAGCTATTGCCGTCGATTCGTCGAGAACTTCTCCAAGATTGCCAGGCCCCTGACTAATCTGTTGCATAAGGGTGTCAAGTTTGACTGGACAGACAAGTGTCAGGAAAGTTTCCAGGCGCTCAAAGACAAGTTGACTTCTGCCCCCGTGCTTGCCCCACCTGATACTAAGAAGGACTTTGTCATTTACTGCGACGCTTCCCGTCAAGGATTAGGCTGTGTCCTAATGCAGGAGCGCAGAGTGATTGCTTATGCCTCTCGTCAACTGCGCCCTCACGAAGAAAACTACCCAGTTCACGACCTCGAGCTTGCTGCTGTCATTCATGCACTGAAGCAGTGGCGACATTACCTTCTCGGTAATCGTTGCGAGATCTTCACTGACCATCAAAGTCTGAAGTATCTGTTTACTCAGCCAGATCTGAACCTCCGTCAACAGAGATGGATGGAGACCATTGCAGACTTTGACGTGGGTATATCCTATACCCCCGGCAAGGCTAATGTAATGGCTGATGCCTTGAGCTGCAAGTCTTACTGCAACCACCTCCAGGTTCATAAAGTTCAGCCCTCGCTTGTCGAAGAATTTAGAAAGTTGAACCTCCATATTGTTCCTCCTGGAGCACTCGCTCCCCCTCCCCCGGAATTCCGCAAGATGAATCTTCTTGTTATTACTAAGGGTTCTCTAAATACCCTGACTGTCGTACCAGATCTCGTAGCTGGTATAAAGACTATACAAGGTTATGACTCTGAAGTCCATAAGATTAAACGCCATCTAGCAGAAGGAAAGCCCTCATTCTTCACTATCGCCGACGATGGAGCCTTGTATTTCAAAGGCCGCCTAGTGGTACCATGTCCGAAGAAAAACCTGGATAAGACTAAAAGGGTTATGCAAGAAGCTCATGATACGCCTCTGTCCATCCATCCTGGTAGTACAAAGATGTGCCAGGATATTCGTCAAAGATTCTGGTGGTCTAATATGAAGCAGGACATTGCTCGTTATGTTGCTGAGTGTGACGTATGTCGCCGTATCAAAGCAGAGCATCAGAGGCCTGCTGGAACTCTACAACCTATCTCTATTCCTGAATGGAAATGGGACCATGTTGAGATGGACTTCGTCACTGGATTTCCCAAATCGCAGAAAGGCAATGATGCTATTCTTGTCGTCATTGACCGGCTTTCTAAAGTTGCACATTTTCTGGCGGTCAAAGAGACAATCACTGCTAGTCAGCTTGCTACTCTCTACATGGCCAGAATTGTTTCACTTCACGGTATTCCACTGGTTATCAGTTCAGACCGTGGCAGCTTATTCACTTCAAGATTCTGGGCAAGTTTCCAAGAAGCTATGGGGACTCATCTGTCGTTCAGTACTGCGTTTCATCCTCAGTCGCCAGGACAGGTTGAACGTGTCAACCAAGTTCTCGAAGACATGTTTCGAGCTTGTGTAATATCATTCGGCAAGAAATGGGAGGAATCTCTTCCATATGCCGAGTTCTCTTATAATAATAGCTATCAAGCTAGTCTGAAGATGTCCCCCTTCGAAGTGCTATATGGACGAAAGTGTCGAACCCCTCTGAACTGGTCAGAAACGGGGGAACGTCCACTCTTTGGTCCGGATATTATCCAACAGGCCGAAGAACAAGTTCGCATTATTCGCGAGAATCTCAAGACTGCTCAGTCACGTCAGAAAAGTCAGTATGACCGTCATCACCAAGACATGGACTATCAACCTGGCGAAAAGGCTTATCTTCGAGTTACACCAATGAAGGGTGCACACTGCTTCGGGATCAAAGGAAAGCTAGCTCCCCGCTATATTGGTCCTTTCACTATTCTCGAAAGGCGTGGAAAGGTGGCATATCAACTGGAGCTTCCGCCGAACCTTTCTCAGGTTCACGATGTGTTCCACGTGTCACAACTCCGACGCTGCTTCAAGGACCCAATCCGAGCAGTGGATCATGAAGTGCTTGAATTGCAACAGGACCTCTCCTATAAAGAGCATCCGGTCCGCATTCTCGACCAAGCTGAACGCCGCACACGTCAGAAGGCGATCAAGTTCCTCAAGGTCCAGTGGTCGAATCACTCTAAAGACGAAGCCACCTGGGAACGCGAGGATCGTCTTCGTGATGAATACCCCGCACTGTTTCCTTCTACCTCCTAAATCTCGGGACGAGATTTCTTGTAGTGGAGGAGAATTGTAACCCCCGGATAATCTTGCTACAGTAATCCCACGCTAATCATGCCACATCATCCCTATTACTGTTGCTAAACGTCCGTTAGTTCAAACCGCGTCAAATTCAAATTTAAAATTAATGTCGGCAATAAAGTTTTCAAAAATTGAAACAAAAATGTTCGGTGGTTGCCATATATTACAAAGGTAATTATGGTGCAACAAACACATTTTTATAAAATGGTTAAATGGTTTAAAATGATTTAAACAAAAAAGAAAGAAATAATAAAAGAAAACAGAAAACAAACAAACAAAAAATGGAAGGAGAGAAAGGCCCCACTGGGCTTCGGCCCAGCAGGCCGGCCCTTCCGGCCTCCCCCCCACTTCTCCATATCCCCCCACGAACCCGAACCCTAACCTAACCACTCCCCCACTCGCTTCCCCCCCACTCCCATCGCCTGGATCTGGATCGGGGAATCCCGATCCCCTCGCCCCTCTCCCTCGCGCGCCCGTCGCCGCCTGGACGCGCCAGCGACCGGAGCTCCCTCGCCGGCCTGCTTTCCCTTCCCCACGGGCCTGCACCCGCTCCGCCGTATCATCCCCGGCTGCCTCCTTGTCCCCCATTGCTGCGTGCCCTACTCCCCCTTGTGAGTGCCTCCCTCCTCTCCCTTTCACCTCGCCGCGGTCACCGACGGCCCGTCGCGCCTATCACCGCGTGCGCCCGCGCCTCCCCGCGCACCCGCGGCCGCAGCCCTCCCCGCTCCGGCTGTCCTCGCCGACCACGCCCGCGGCCCCTGCTTGCCGGCCAGCACGAGCCCACCGCCGGCCCAGCGCACGCGGCCACCCTTGCCGACCGCACCCTGGGCGTGCACCCGTGGCCCTCCTCGCCTCGCTCCCGCGCCGTGGCCACCTCCCTTGCTGCGCCTCTGCTTTTGCCGCCCCGCCTTTGCCTTGCCGCGTCGCCCGCTCGCCGGTGCACCGGCGCCCGCGCCCGCCAGCCGCCCCGTCGGGTGCGCCCCTGCGAGGGCCATCGCCCGTTCGGGCTGCACCCGATACCCGCACGCCCGCAAAGGCCCCTAGGGCCTATGACAAACGGGACCCACGCCCAGAACAAAATTGTAAAATAATAATAATAATAATAAACTAATTAACTAATTAATTAATTAAAGAATTAATTAACTTAATTAATTGTGTTTAACTAACCTAATCAATTAACTAACTAATTAAACATGTTTAGTTAGTCATAGACAATGACGGTAGGACCCACATGTCAGTTTGACTATGTCAACTGACTAGTTGACCGCTGACACAATAATGACGTCATGCTGACATCACAAGTCACTGTTTTGGATAATTCGGATTTAAAAAAATTAAATTAATTCTAGAAAATAGATAAATCTTTAAAAATTAATATAAAATAAACCGTAACTCGGATTAAATTATTTTCAACATGAAAGTTGCTCAGAACGACGAGACAAATCCGGATACGCAACCCGTTCGTCTGCCACGCATCCCTAGCATAGCGAACACGCAACTTTTCCCCTCCGACTCCTTTGCCCGAAAACGCGAAACACCAGGGATAATTTCCCGAATGTTCCTCCCCTTCACCGGTACCACCTCGTAACGCGTTAGGGCACACCTAGCATCACGCTTTGTCATGTCATGCATCGACATGCATTTGTTTGCATTATATTTATTGTGTCTTCCCCCTCTTCTCTCGCTAGACACCGAGACCGACGCCGCTGCTACCCAGTACGACTACGGTGTTGACGACCACTCTCTCTTGCCAGAGCAACCAGGCAAGCCCCCCCCTTTTGATCACCAGATATCGCCTACTCATCTCTATACTGCTTGCATTAGAGTAGTGTAGCATGTTACTGCTTTCCATTATTCCTATCCTGATGCATAGCCTGTCCTTGCTACTACTGTTGTTACCATTACCTGCTATCCTACTGCTTAGTATAGGATGCTAGTGTTCCATCAGTGGCCCTACACTCTTGTCCGTCTGCCATGCTATACTACTGGGCCGTGATCACTTCGGGAGGTGATCACGGGCATATACTATATACTTTACACAGTTACATTACCTGTGGTACTGTTCGGAGTTGGGGGCTGAATGGGCAGGTGGCTCCATCCCGATAGAGGTGGGCCTGGGTTCCCGATGGCCCCCGACTGTTACTTTGAGGCGGAGTGACAGGGCAGGTTGAGACCACCTAGGAGAGAGGTGGGCCTGGCCCTGGTCGGCGTTCGTAGATACTTAACACGTTTAACGAGATCTTGGTATTTGATCTGAGTCTGGCTACTGTTCTATACGCACTAACCATCTACGCGGGGACAGTTATGGGCACTCGACGTCGTGGTATCAGCCGAAGCCTTCGTGACGTCAGCAACGGAGCGGCGCGTGCTGGATTGGACTGGAACGCCTACGAGGCTAGGTCTGCTTCCGGCCGCCCACGCAACGTGCAGGTGTGCTAAGGGCGATGGGCCCAGACCCCTGGGCGCTTAGGTTTAGACCGGCGTGCTGACCTCTCTGTTGGTCTAGGTGGGGCTGTGACGTGTTGATCTTCCGAGGCCGGGCATGACCCAGAAAAGTGTGTCCGACCAAATGGGATCGAGCGTGTTGGGTTATGTGGTGCACCCCTGCAGGGAAGTTAATCTATTCGAATAGCCGTGATCTTCGATAATAGGACAACTTGGAGTTGTACCTTGACCTTATGACAACTAGAACCGGATACTTAATAAAACACACCCTTCCAAGTGCCAGATACAACCGGTGATCGCTCTCTCACAGGGCGACGAGGGGAGGATCATCGGTTAGGATTATGCTACATGATGATACTTGGAGGACTTCAGTCTATTCTCTTCTACATGCTGCAAGACGGAGGCTGCCAGAAGCGTAGTCATCGAAAGGACTAGCTATCCCCCCTTATCCCGGCTTTCTGCAGTTCAGTCCACATATAATAGCCTTATTCCAGTTGATACCAATGCATACATATGTAGTGTAGCTCCTTGCTTGCGAGTACTTTGGATGAGTACTCACGGTTGCTTTCTCCTTCCCTTCCCTCTATCCTTTCTACCTGGTTGTCGCAACCAGATGCTGGAGCCCAGGAGCCAGACGCCACCGTCGACGATGACTCCTACTACACCGGAGGTGCCTACTACTACGTGCTGCCCGCTGACGACAACCAGGAGTAGTTAGGAGGATCCCAGGCAGGAGGCCTGCGCCTCTTTCGATCTGTATCCCAGTTTGTGCTAGCCTTCTTAAGGCAAACTTGTTTAACTTATGTCTGTACTCAGATATTGTTGCTTCCGCTGACTCGTCTATGATCGAGCTCTTGTATTCGAGCCCTCGAGGCCCCTGGCTTGTAATATGATGCTTGTATGACTTATTTAAGTTTTAGAGTTGTGTTGTGATATCTTCCTGTGAGTCCCTAATCTTGATCGTACACATTTGCGTGCATGATTAGTGTACGATTGAATCGGGGACGTCACAGGAGGATCCCTAGAAATTAGGGATTTGTCTGATGATTTCACTTCTTAAACAGGTAGGTGGGTTAGGAGGGGCAAGTTTTAGACCCTCCGATCGTAATCGGGCGGTCGAGAAAAATAGGCTAGGGAGTCCAAATAAGAAAACGATGATGTTTTATAGATGTTTGGGGATGATCCAGACCCAACGGTAACGATAGTCCGGTTCGGGTTCGGGGAAGTTTCGGACACGGGCGAGGGGTCGATGCACTGTGCTAAGAGACTCCGGTTTAGGCAAGAGGGAAAACGAAGAACAACGTTGGTCTCGGAACGGTTGATAACCCACAAGTATAGGGGATCGCAACAGCTTTCGAGGGTAGAGTATTCAACCCAAATTTATTGATTCGACACAAGGGGAGCCAAAGAATATTCTCAAGTATTAGCAGCTGAGTTGTCAATTCAACCACACCTAGAAACTTAGTATCTGCAGCAAAGTGTTTAGTAGCAAAGTAATATGATAGTGGTGGTAGCGGCAACAAAAGTAAAGACAGCAAAAGTAATATTTTTGGTATTTTGTAGTGATTGTAACAGTAGCAGCGGGAAAGTAAATAAACGTAAACCAGTATATGGAAAACTCGTAGGCACCGGATCAGTGATGGATAATTATGCCGGATGCGGTTCATCATGTATCAGTCATAACATAGGGTGACACAAAACTAGCTCCAATTCATCAATGTAATGTAGGCATGTATTCCGTATATAGTCATACGTGCTTATGGAAAAGAACTTGCATGACATCTTTTGTCCTACCCTCCCGTGGCAGCGGGGTCCTATTGGAAACTAAGGGATATTAAGGCCTCCTTTTAATAGAGAACCGGAACAAAGCATTAGCACATAGTGAATACATGAACTCCTCAAACTATGGTCATCGCCGGGAGTGGTCCCGATTATTGTCACTTCGGGGTTGCCGGATCATAACACATAGTAGGTGACTATAGACTTGCAAGATAGGATCAAGAACGCACATATATTCATGAAAACATAATAGGTTCAGATCTGAAATCATGGCACTCGGGCCCTAGTGACAAGCATTAAGCATAGCAAAGTCATAGCAACATCAATCTCAGAACATAGTGGATACTAGGGGTCAAACCCTAACAAAACTAACTCGATTACATGATAAATCTCATCCAACCCATCACCGTCCAGCAAGCCTATGATGGAATTACTCACGCACGGTGGTGAGCATCATGAAATTGGTGATGGAGGATGGTTGATGATGACGACGGCGACGAATCCCCCTCTCCGGAGCCCCGAACGGACTCCAGATCAGCCCTCCTAAGAGGTTTTAGGGCTTGGCGGCGGCTCCATATCGTAAAACGCGATGATTTCTTCTCTCTGATTTTTTTTCTCTCCGAAAGCAAATATATAGAGTCGGAGTTGGCGTCGGAGGGCATCCAAGGGGCCCACGAGGTAGGGGGGCGCGCCCCCCACCCTCGTGGACAGGGTGTGGGGCCCCTGGTCTTCATCTTTGGCAAGGATTTTTATTATTTTTTCTAAGATGTTCCGTGGAGTTTCAGGTCATTCCGAGAATATTTGTTTTCTGCACATAAAACAACACCATGGCAATTCTGCTGAAAACAGCGTCAGTCCGGGTTAGTTCCATTCAAATCATACAAGTTAGAGTCCAAAACAAGGGCAAAAGTGTTTGGAAAAGTAGATACGACGGAGACATATCAACTCCCCCAAGCTTAAACCCTTGCTTGTCCTCAAGCAATTCAGTTGACAAACTGAAAGAAAGAAAGAAAAACTTTTACAAACTCTGTTTGCTCTTGTTGTTGTAACTATGTCAAGCCAGCATCCAAGTTTTCAGCATAGATCATAACTAACCATATTTGCAATAACTCAGGTCTCATAATTACTCATATCAATAGCATAATCAACTAGCAAGTCATAATAATAAATCTCGGATGACAACACTTTCTCAAAACAATCATAATATTATATAACAAGATGGTATCTCGCTAGCCCTTTCTGAGACCGCAAAACATAAATGCAGAGCACCTTTAAAGATCAAGGACTGACTAGACATTGTAATTTGTGGTAAAAGAGATCCAATCATAGTCACACCCAACCATAGATTAATAGTGATGAATGCAAATGACAGCTGTGCTCTCCGGCTAGTGCTTTTTAATAAGAGGCTGATGACTCATCATAAAAGTAAATGGATAGGCCCTTCACAAAGGGAAGCAGGGATTTGTAGAGGTGCCAGAGCTCGGTTTTGCAATAGAGATAAGTTGTATTTTGAGCGGTATACTTTCATTGTCAACGTAGCAACAAAGAGATGGCGATATCTTCCATGCTAAACACATTATAGGCGGTTCCCAAACAGAATGGTAAAGTTTATACTCTCCCTCCACCAACAAGCATCAATCCATGACTTGCTCGAAACAACGAGTGTCTCCAACATACATCAGGTCCCAGGGGGAGTTTTGTTTGCAATTAATTTTGATTTAGTTTGCATAAAGCATGGGACTGGGCATCCCTGTGACCAGCCATTTTCTCGTGAGTGAGGAGCGGAGTCCGCTCCTCTTGAGAATAACCCGCCTAACACGGAAGATAAGGACGGCCTTGGTTGATACATGAGCTATTCGAGCATACAAAATAGAATGTTTTTGAAGGTTTAGAGTTTGGCACATACAAATTTACTTGGAACGGCAGGTAGATACCGCATATAGAAAGGTATGGTGGACTCATTTGGAATAACTTTGGGGTTTAAGGGATTGGATGCACAAGCAGTATTCCCGCTTAGTACGAGTGAAGGCTAGCAAAAGACTGGGAAGCGACCAACTAGAGAGCGACAACAGCCATGTACATGCATTAAAATTAATAAACATTGGATGCAAGCATGAGTAGGATATAATCCACCATGAACATAAATATCGTGAAGGCTATGTTGATTTGTTTCAACTACATGCGTGAACATGTGCCAAGTCAAGTCACTTAAATCATTCAAAAGAGGATACCACCCCATCATACCACATCATAACCATCTCAATAGCATGTTGGCACACAAGGTAAACCATTATAACTCATAACTAATCAAGCATGGCACAAGCAACTACGATCTCTAATTGTCATTGCAAACATGTTTATTCATAATAAGCTGAATCAAGAACGAGGGACTCATCATATTTAAAAAAACAAAAGAGGTCGAGTTCATACCAGCTTTTCTCATCTCAGTCAGTCCATCATATATCATCATAATTACCTTTCACTTGCACGACCGAACGGTGTGAATAATAATAAGAGTGTACGTGCATTGGACTAAGCTGGAATCTGCGAGCATTCAATAAACAGGAGAAGGCAAGGCAATATGGGCTCTTGGTTAAATCAACAATAATGCATATAAGAGCCACTTCAACAATTTAATTATGGTCTTCTCCTACTGACCCCCAAAGAAAAGAAAAGAAATAAAACTATTTACACGGGAAAGCTCCCAACAAGCAAATGAAGAACGGGAAATATTTTTAGGTTTTCTTTTTAATTATTACTACTACAGCAGAAAAATAAACTACTACTAATTTTTTTGGTTTTTCTTAAGGTTTAACAATCACACAAGAAGAAAGCAGGAAAAAGAAAATAAACTAGCATGGATATTACAGTGAAAGAGTATGAGCACCGACATCTAGCAATGAGTGTGTGTGAACATAAATGTAATGTTGGTGAGAAATATGTACTCCCCCAAGCTTAGGCTTTTGGCCTAAGTTGGTCTATTGCCAGGGATAGCCTAGCGGATACCCATAGGTGTAGCCGGGGTCGTACTGCGACGAAGAATAGTTGGGATCATACTGATGTGCAGCGGTTATCGCCTGCTGAGCTGCAGCGTGGAGTCGAGCTGCCTCCGCTCTCCTCTCATACTCTTCTGCCTCCTCTCTGGTAATAACATATCTTCTTTTTGTCTGTGAATCAAAGAAGGTAGGAGCAGGGAGAGTAATACGGAAAACACGTCGTTTATCAAAAATTAAACGATATAAGAGAGGTGATCCAGGCCTCTCGACAAACTGGTGCGAAGCCATAGAGTTATAATCTAAATATGTAGGAGGCAACTCCGTATCACCCTCACGAATGTCTATCTCAAGAAAATGAGCTAAGCGGGTTGCATAAATTCCTCCAAAGAAATCTCCATTATGTCTATTATGATGCAACCTACAAGCTACAATGGCTCCCATATGATAAGATTGGTCTCCTAACATAGCACTCCTAAGAATGCTAAGATCAGGGACACACATGTGACATGCTTCATCCTTAGCATTTATGCATCTGCCGATGAAGAGAGCAAAATAATGTATAGCAGGAAAGTGAATGCTCCCTATGGTAGCCTGCGTTATATCTCTAGATTCCCCCACAGTTATACTAGCAAGAAAGTTTCTAAATTCAGATTTAGGGGGATCCCTAACACTACCCCATGATGGAAGTTTGCAAGCAGAAGTGAAATCCTCTAAGTCCATGGTATAAGATTTGTCATAGAGATCAAACATGACTGAAGGAGAATTACGCGAAGATGAATACTCAAACCTCCTCACAAATGAACTTGTGAGATCATGATACTGGGGGCATTTGTTAGCCTCAAAATCCTCAAGACCGGCATTGTGCAAATATGCTTTGAATTCTTCTTTAATTCCCGCACGGTCCATAAAATTTTCCGACGGGCATTCGCAAGGCCGTACTGGAGCGTCTCTTGGTGGATCCTCGTCAACATCGCGCATAGCAATCCTGGGTCCTTGCTTCTTAGAGGAACCACCTTGGAACATCTTCCTAAGCATATTGTTTTTCTCTGAAAAATTCTGAAATTTTTAGTAACTTCAAACAAAAGTGAACCAACTTCAATAAAACTGATAGCAACTACTCCTACAAGTGCCTAGAGCCTATATCAAGCATTAGAACTACTTAGAACCATATAAATTTGACATGCATGCTCAAGAACATGGTCACCTATGCAGCACAAATTTGCAAAGAATAAAGCACTAGAAAAAACTAATTGGACCAATGGAGGAGTCACATACCAAGGAACAATCTCCCCAAGCAGTTTTGTGAGAGGTGCTTTGAGCAAGGAGATCAAAAATCACAGCAAAAGTGGCTGGAACTCGTGCTTGAGTTGGCTTTCGGGTTTGTGCGAGACACAGGAAGAAGATGGGTGCTGGGATAAGTGGAGGAGGGCCATCGTGGGCCCACGAGGTAGGGGGGTGCGTCCACCACCCTCGTGGCCAGGTGGCAGCTCCTCCCACGATAATTTTTGCACAGTAAATCCTCAAATATTCCCGAAAAAATCATATTAAATTGGCATGGCATTCTGAGGACTTTTATTTTCGGGATATTTTTGTATTGCACAGATAAGTCAGGAAACAGACAGAAAAATGCTATTTTTACTTTATTTCTACTAATTAATAGAAAATATAGAGAGGGTACAGAAGGTTGTGCTTCTAGTTTCATCCATCTCATGCTCATCAAAAAGAATCCACTAGCATGGTTGATCAAGTCTTGTTAACAAACTCATTCCGATAATCATGAAACCGGAGAAATTTCGAATAACACTAAGTTACCTCAACGGGGATATGCACATCCCCTATAATAAGTATATCATATTTCTTTTTGACAGTACGAAGAGGAAATTTGAAACCTCCAATTATAATCGATGGAATTTTCCAATGGAGTTGATACTATGAACTTGAGGTTGTTTCCTCGGAAAGTGTACCGTATGCTCATTACCATTAACATGAAAAGTGACATTGCCTTTGTTGCAATCAATAACAGCCCCTGCAGTATTAAGAAAAGGTCTTCCAAGAATAATAGACATACTATCATCCTCGGGAATATCAAGTATAACAAAGTCCGTTAAAATAGTAACATTTGCAACCACAACAGGCACATCCTCACAAATACCGACAGGTATAGCAGTTGATTTATCAGCCATTTGCAAAGATATTTCGGTAGGTGTCGGCTTATTCAAGTCAAGTCTATGATATAAAGAGAGAGGCATAACACTAACACCGGCTCCAAGATCACATAAAGCAGTTTTAATATAATTTCTTTTAATGGAGCTAGGTATAGTAGGTACTCCGGGATCTCCAAGTTTCTTTGGTATTCCACCCTTAAAAGTATAATTAGCAAGCATGGTGGAAATCTCAGCTTCCGGTATCTTTCTTTTATTAGTAATGATATCCTTCATATATTTAGCATAAGGATTTGTTTTGAGCACATCAGTTAATCGCATACGCGGAAAGATAGGCCTAATCATTTCAGCAAAGCGCTCAAAATCCTCATCATCCTTTTTCTTGGATGGTTTCGGAGGAAAAGGCATGGGTTTCTGAACCCAAGGTTCCCTTTCTTTACCATGTTTCCTAGCAACAAAGTCTCTTTTATCATAACGTTGATTCTTTGATTGTGGGTTATCAAGATCAACAGCAGGTTCAATTTCTACATCATTATCATTACTAGGTTGAGCATCATCATGAACATCATCATTAATATTTTCATTAGGTTCATGTTCATTACCAGATTGTGTTTCAGCATCACACATAGAGATATCATTTGGATTATCAGATGGTTCATCAATAGGTTCACTAGAAGTTTGCACAGTTCTATCATTTTTCTTTTTCTTCTTTTTAGAAGAACTAGGAACATTAATATTATTTCTCTGAGAATCTTGCTCAATTCTCTTAGGGTGGCCTTCAGTATACAAAGGTTCCTGAGTCATTCTACCAGTTCTAGTAGCCACTTTAACAGCATAATCATTTTTCTTACTATTCATTTCATCAAGCACTTCTTTTTGAGCCTTAAGTACTTGTTCTACTTGAGTGGTAACCATAGAAGCATGTTTGCTAACAAGTTTAAGTTCACCTTTAATATTAGCCATATAATCACCCAAGCGTCTAATCATATAAGCATTTTCTTTTAATTGTCTACCAAAATAAGCATTGAAGTCGTCTTGCTTAAACATAAAGTTATCAAACTCATCCAAGCACTGACTAGCAATTTTAGTAGGAGGGACTTCAGCTTTATCAAATCTATAGAGCGAATTTACCTTTACTACCTGTGTCAGGATATCGGGATCAGGAGGTTCTTCAATAAATAAAGAATTGAGATCATAAGTTTCTTCAATAGGCGGTATATTAAGACCATGTATTTCTTCAATAGGAGGTAAATTCTTAACATCTTCAGCTTTAATACCTTTTTCTTTCATAGATTTCTTTGCCTCTTGCATATCTTCGGGACTGAGGAAAAGAACACCTCTCTTCTTCGGAGTTGGTTTAAGAATAGACTCAGTAATTGGAGCAGGAGCTGGCTCAGGAGGTGCCCAATTATTTTCATTTGTCAACATATTATTCAATAGAATTTCAGCTTCATCCGGTGTTCTTTCCCTGAAAAGAGAACCAGCACAACTATCCAGGTAATCTCTGGAAGCATCGGTTAGTCCATTATAAAAGATATCAAGTATTTCAGGTTTCTTAAGAGGATGATCAGGCAAAGCATTAAGTAACTTGAGAAGCCTCCCCCAAGCTTGTGGGAGACTCTCTTCTTTAATTTACACGAAGTTGTATATTTCCCTCAAAGTAGCTTGTTTCTTATGAGCAGGGAAATATTTAGCAGAGAAGCAATAAATCATATCCTGGGGACTACGCACACAACCAGGATCAAGAGAGTTAAACCATATCTTAGCATCACCCTTTAATGAGAACGGAAATATTTTAAGTATATAGAAGTAACGCTATATCTCATCATTAGTGAACAGGGCAGCTATATCATTTAACTTAGTAAGATGTGCCACAACAGTTTCAGATTAGCCATAAAATGGATCAGATTCAACCAAAGTAATTATAGCAGGATCAATAGAGAATTCATAATCCTTATCAGGAACACATATAGGTGAAGTAGCAAAAGCAGGGTCGGGTTTCATTTTATCTCTAAGTGATTCTTTGTTCCATTTAACTAATAACCTCTTAAGCTCATATCTATCCCTGCAAGCTAAAATAGCGGTAGAAGATTCCATATCAAAAAGATAACCCTCAGGAATAACAGGCATATTTTCATCATCACTATCATCATCGTATTCAGATTCAATAATTTCTTTTTCTCTAGCCCTAGCAATTTGTTCATCAAGAAATTCACCAAGGGGTACAGTAGTATCAGGCATAGAAGCAGTTTCATCATAAGTATCATGCATAGCAGAAGTGGCATCATCAATAACATGCGACATATCGGAACGAATAGCAGAAGCAGGTTTAGGTTTCGCTAGCTTACTCATAACAGAAGGTGAATCAAGTGCAGAGCTAGATGGCAGTTCCTTACCTCCCCTCGTAGTTGAGGGATAAATTGTTGTCTTAGCGTCTTTCAAGTTCTTCATAGTGTCCAGCAGATATAAATCCCAAGTGACTCAAAGAATAGAGCTATGCTCCCTGGCAAAGGCGCCAGAAATTAGTCTTGATAACCCACAAGTATAGGGGATCGCAACAGCTTTCGAGGGTAGAGTATTCAACCCAAATTTATTGATTCGACACAAGGGGAGCCAAAGAATATTCTCAAGTATTAGCAGCTGAGTTGTCAATTCAACCACACCTGGAAACTTAGTATCTGCAGCAAAGTGTTTAGTAGCAAAGTAATATGATAGTGGTGGTAGCGGCAACAAAAGTAAAGACAGCAAAAGTAATATTTTTGGTATTTTGTAGTGATTGTAACAGTAGCAGCGGGAAAGTAAATAAGTGTAAACTAGTATGTGGAAAACTTGTAGGCACCGGATCAGTGATGGATAATTATGCTGGATGTGATTCATCATGTATCAGTCATAACATAGGGTGACACAGAACTAGCTCCAATTCATCAATGTAATGTAGGCATGTATTCCGTATATAGTCATACGTGCTTATGGAAAAGAACTTGCATGACATCTTTTGTCCTACCCTCCCATGGCAGTGGGGTCCTATTGGAAACTAAGGGATATTAAGGCCTCCTTTTAATAGAGAACCGGAACAAAGCATTAGCACATAGTGAATACATGAACTCCTCAAACTATGGTCATCACCGGGAGTGGTCCCGATTATTGTCACTTCGGGGTTGCCGGATCATAACACATAGTAGGTGACTATAGACTTGCAAGATAGGATCAAGAACTCACATATATTCATGAAAACATAATAGGTTCAGATCTGAAATCATGGCACTCGGGCCCTAGTGACAAGCATTAAGCATAGCAAAGTCATAGCAACATCAATCTCAGAACATAGTGGATACTAGGGATCAAACCCTAACAAAACTAACTCGATTACATGATAAATATCATCCAACCCATCACCATCCAGCAAGCCTACGATGGAATTACTCACGCACGGCGGTGAGCATCATGAAATTGGTGATGGAGGATGGTTGATGATGACGACGGCGACGAATCCCCCTCTCTGGAGCCCCGAACGGACTCCAGATCAGCCCTCCCAAGAGGTTTCAGGGCTTGGCGGCGGCTCCGTATCGTAAAACGCGATGATTTCTTCTCTCTGATTTTTTTTCTCTCTGAAAGCAAATATATAGAGTTGGAGTTGGCGTCGGAGGGCATCCAGGGGGCCCACGAGGTAGGGGGCGCGCCCCCACCCTCGTGGACAGGGTGTGGGGCCCCTGGTCTTCATCTTTGGCAAGGATTTTTTTATTATTTTTTCTAAGATGTTCCGTGGAGTTTCAGGTCATTCCAAGAATATTTGTTTTCTGCACATAAAACAACACCATGGCAATTCTGCTGAAAACAGCGTCAGTCCGGGTTAGTTCCATTCAAATCATACAAGTTAGAGTCCAAAACAAGGGCAAAAGTGTTTGGAAAAGTAGATACGATGGAGACGTATCAACGGTCAACGAAATCAAGGGGGCGCGGCAACTACGAGGGGATGCACATTTTGAAAATATGACGGCAACGGAGTGCCGATGCAATGCGAATGATGCGATGATGAATGCAACAAACAATAAGTAAATGACACAACTAACACACAAAACATGGAAGGCGTCTGGAGGGTCGGTCTCGGGGTGTTACAAATATGCAAGGGCTGGATAAGAAAATTCCCGAGCTCTTCGCGATGCTAAAGGCTGCGGAGGTAGAAATCAAAAAGGAGCATCAAGTGTTGATGGTTAACAAAACCACCAGTTTCAAGAAAAAGGGTAAAGGGAAGAAGAAGGGGAACTTCAAGAAGAACGGCAAGCAAGTTGCTACTCAAGAGAAGAAACCCAAATCTGGACCTAAACCTGAGACTGAGTGCTTCTACTGCAAAGGGACTGGTCACTGGAAGTGGAACTGCCCCAAGTATTTGGCGGATAAGAAGGATGGCAAGGTGAACAAAGGTATATGTGATATACATGTTATTGATGTGTACCATACCAGAGCTCGCAGTAGCACCTGGGTATTTGATACTGGTTCTGTTGCTAATATTTGCAACTCGAAACAGGGACTACGGATTAAGCGAAGACTGGCTAAGGACGAGTGACGATGCGCGTGGGAAATAGTTCCAAAGTTGAGGTGATCGCCGTCGGCACGCTACCTCTACATCTACCTTCAGGATTAGTTTTACACCTGAATAATTGTTATTTGGAGCCAGCGTTGAGCATGAACATTATATTTGGATCTTGTTTGATAAGAGACAGTTATTCATTTAAATCTGAGAATAATGGTTGTTCTATTTATATGAGTAATATCTTTTATGGTCATGCACCCTTGAAGAGTGGTCTATTTGTGTTAAATCTCGATAGTAGTGACACACATATTCATAATGTTGAAGCCAAAAGATGCAGAGTTGATAATGATAGTGCAACTTATTTGTGGCACTGCCCTTTGGGTCATATTGGTGTAAAGCGCATGAAGAAACTCCATACTGATGGACTTTTGGAATCACTTGATGCTTGCGAACCATGCCTCATGGGCAAGATGACTAAAATGCCGTTCTCCGGAACAATGGAGCGAGCAACAGATTTGTTGGAAATCATACATACTGATGTATGTGGTCCAATGAATATTGGGGCTCGCGGCGGGTATCATTATTTTCTCACCTTCACAGATGATTTGAGCAGATATGGGTATATCTACTTAATGAAACATAAGTCTGAAACATTTGAAAAGTTCAAAGAATTTCAGAGTGAAGTGGAAAATCATCGTAACAAGAAAATAAAGTTTCTACGATTTGATCGTGGAGGAGAATATTTGAGTTACGAGTTTGGTCTACATTTGAAATAATGCGGAATAGTTTCGCAACTCATGCCACCTGGAACACCACAGCATAATGGTGTGTCCGAACGTCACAATCGTACTTTACTAGATATGGTGTGATCTATGATGTCTCTTACTGATTTACCGCTATCGTTTTGGGGTTATGCTTTAGAGATGGCTGCATTCACGTTAAATAGGGCACCATCAAAATCCGTTGAGACGACGCCCTATGAACTATGGTTTGGCAAGAAACCAAAGTTGTCGTTTCTTAAAGTTTGGGGATGCGATGCTTATGTGAAAAAGCTTCAACCTGATAAGCTCGAACCCAAATCGGAGAAATGTGTCTTCATAGGATACCCAAAGGAAACTGTTGGGTACACCTTCTATCACAGATCTGAAGGCAAGACATTCGTTGCTAAGAATGGATCCTTTCTAGAGAAGGAGTTTCTCTCGAAAGAAGTGAGTGGGAGGAAAGTAGAACTTGATGAGGTAACTGTACCTGCTCCCTTATTGGAAAGTAGTTCATCACAGAAACCGGTTCCTGTGACACCTACACCAATTAGTGAGGAAGCCAATGATGATGATCATGAAACTTCAGATCAAGTTACTAGCGAACCTCGTAGGTCAACCAGAGCAAGATCCGCACCAGAGTGGTACGGTAATCCTGTCCTGGAGGTCATGTTACTTAACCATGACAAACCTACGAACTATGAGGAAGCGATGATGAGCCCAAATTCCGCGAAATGGCTTGAGGCCATGAAATCTGAGATGGGATCCATGTATGAGAACAAAGTGTGGACTTTGGTTGACTTGCCCGATGATCGGCAAGCCATTGATAATAAATGGATCTTCAAGAAGAAGACTGATGCTGACGGTAATGTTACTGTCTATAAAGCTCGACTTGTTGCGAAAGGTTTTCAACAAGTTCAAGGAGTTGACTGCGATGAGACCTTCTCACCTGTAGCAATGCTTAAGTCCATTCGAATCATGTTAGCTATTGCCGCATTTTATGATTATGAAATTAGGCAAATGGATGTAAAAACTGCATTCCTGAATGGATTTCTGGAAGAAGAGTTGTATATGATACAACCTGAAGGTTTTATCGATCCAAAAGGTACTAACAAAGTGTGCAAGCTCCAGCGATCCATTTATGGACTGGTGCAAGCCTCTCGGAGTTGGATTAAATGCTTTGATAGTGTGATCAAAGCATATGGTTTTATATAGACTTTTGGAGAAGCATGTATTTACAAGAAAGTGAGTGGGAGCTCTGTAGCATTTCTAATATTATATGTGGATGACGTATTGTTGATTGGAAATGATATAGAATTTCTGGATAGCATAAAAGGATACTTGAATAAGAGTTTTTCAATGAAATACGTCGGTGAAGCTGCTTACATATTGGGCATCAAGATCTATAGAGATAGATCAAGACGCTTAATTGGACTTTCACAAAGCACATACCTTGACAAAGTTTTGAAGAAGTTCAAAATGGATCAGGAAAAGAAAGGGTTCTTGCCTGTGTTACAAGGTGTGAAGTTGAATAAGACTCAATGCCCGACCACTACAGAAGATAGAGAGAAAATGAAAGATGTTCCCTATGCTTCATACATAGGCTCTATCATGTATGCAATGCTGTGTACCAGACCCGATGTGTGCCTTGCTATTAGTTTAGCAGGGAGGTACCAAAGTAATCCAGGAGTGGATCACTCGACAGCGGTTAAGATCATCCTGAAGTACCTGAAAAGGACTAAGGATATTTTCTCGTTTATGGAGGTGACAAAGAGCTCATCGTAAATGGTTACGTTGATGCAAGCTTTGACATTGATCGGGACGATTCTAAACCGCAAATCGGATACGTGTTTATATTGAATGGTGGAGCTGTAAGTTGGAGCAGTTCTAAACAGAGCGTCGTGGCGGGATCTACATGTGAAGCGGAGTACACTGCTGCTTCGAAAGCAGCGAATGAAGGAGTTCATATCTGATCTAGGTGTCATACCTAGTGCATCGGGTCCAATGAAAATCATCTGTGACAATACCGGTGCAATTGCCTTGGCAAAGGAATTCAGATTTCGCAAGAGAACCAAGCACATCAAGAGACGCTTCAACTCCATCTGGGATCAAGTCCAGGTGGGAGACATAAAGATTTGCAAAACACATGCGGATCTGAATGTTGCAGACCCGTTGACTAAGCCTCTTCCATGAGCAAAACATGATCAGCACCAAGGCTCCATGGGTGTTAGAATTATCACTGTGTAATCTAGATTATTGACTCTAATGCAAGTGGGAGACTGAAGGAAATATGCCCTATAGGAAATAATAAAGTTATTATTTATTTCCTTATATCATGATAAATGTTTATTATTCATGCTAGAATTGTATTAACCGGAAACATGATACATGTGTGAATGCATAGACAAACAGAGTGTCACTAGTATGCCTCTACTTGACTAGCTCGTTGATCAAAGATGGTTATGTTTCCTAGTCATAGACATGAGTTGTCATTTGATTAACGGGATCACATCATTAGGAGAATGATGTGATTGACTTGACCCATTCCGTTAGCTTAGCACTTGATCGTTTAGTATGTTGCTATTGCTTTCTTCATGACTTATACATGTTCCTATGACTATGAGATTATGCAACTCCCATTTACCGGAGGAACACTTTGTGTGCTACCAAACGTCACAACGTAACTGGGTGATTATAAAGGTTCTCTACAGGTGTCTCTGAAGGTACTTGTTGAGTTGGCGTATTTCGAGATTAGGATTTGTCACTCCGATTGTTGGAGAGGTATCTCTGGCCCACTCGGTAATGCACATCACTATAAGCCTTGCAAGCATTGTAACTAATGAGTTAGTTGCTGGATGATGTATTACGGAATGAGTAAAGAGACTTGCCGATAACGAGATTAAACTAGGTATTGAGATACCGACGATCGAATCTCGGGCAAGTAACATACTGATGACAAAGGGAACAACGTATGTTGTTATGCAGTTTGACCAATAAAGATCTTCGTAGAATATGTGGGAGCCAATATGAGCATCTAGGTTCTGCTATTGGTTATTGACCGGAGACGTGTCTCGGTCATGTCTACATAGTTCTCAAACCCGTAGGGTCCACACGCTTAAAGTTCGGTGACGATCGGTATTATGAGTTTTTGTGTTTTGATGTACCGAAGGTAGTTTGGAGTCCCGGATATGATCACGGACATGATGAGGAGTCTCGAAATGGTCGAGATGTAAAGGTTCCGGAAGGTTTCGGACATATACCGGAGTACCAGGGGGTTACCGGAACCCCCCGGGGGACTTAATGGGCCTACATGGGCCTTAGTGGAAATAGAGGGCAGCAATGGGAGTGTGGGGCGTGTTGGGGAACGTAGTAATTTCAAAAAAATTCCTACGCACACGCAAGATCACGGTGATGCATAGCAACGAGAGGGGAGAGTGTTTTCTACGTACCCTCGTAGACCGGCAACGGAAGCGTTGACACAACGTAGAGGAAGTAGTCGTACGTCTTCATGATCCGACCGATCCAAGTACCGAACGTACGGCACCTCCGAGTTCTGCACACGTTCAACTCGGTGACGTCCCTCGAGCTCCGATCCAGCTGAGTGTTGAGGGAGAGTTTCGTCAGCACGACGGCATGATGACGGTGATGATGTTCTACTGACGCAGGGCTTCGCCTAAGCACCGCTACGATATGACCGAGGTGGAATATGGTGGAAGGGGGCACCGCACACGGCTAAGGAACGATCACGAAGATCAACTTGTGTGTCATGGGGTGCCCCCTGCCCCCGTATATAAAGGAGGGAGGGGGAAGGTGCGGCCGGCCCCTAGGGGTGCGCCTGGAAGAGTCCTACTCCCGATGGGAGTAGGACTCCCCCCTCTTGCCTTGTTGGAGAAGGAAAGGGGAAGGGGGAAAGAGGAAAGGGGGGGACGCCCCCCCCCTTCCGTGTCCTATTCGGACTAGGGGGAGGGGGCGCGCGGCCTGCCCTGGCCGGCCCTCCTCTTCTCCCTTAGGGCCCATGTAGGCCCATTAACCCCCGGGGGGTTCCGGTAACCCCCCGGTACTCCGGTAAAATCCCGATTTCACCCGGAACGATTCCGATATCCAAATATAGGCTTCCAATATATCAATCTTTATGTCTCGACCATTTCGAGACTCCTCGTCATGTCCGTGATCACATCTGGGACTCCGAACTACCTTCGTTACATCAAAACACAAAAACCCTAATTACGATCGTCACCGAACTTTAAGCGTGCGGACCCTACGGGTTCGAGAACTATGTAGACATGACCGAGACACGTCTCCGGTCAATAACCAATAGCGGAACCTGGATGCTCATATTGGTTCCTACATATTCTACGAAGATCTTTATTGGTCAAACCGCATAACAACATACGTTGTTCCCTTTGTCATCGGTATGTTACTTGCCCGAGATTCGATCGTCGGTATTCCAATACCTAGTTCAATCCCGTTACCGGCAAGGCTCTTTACTCATTCCGTAATACATCATTCCGCAACTAAATCATTAGTTGCAATGCTTGCAAGACTTAAGTGATGTGCATTACGGAGTGGGCCCAGGGATACCTCTCCGACAATCGGAGTGACAAATCCTAATCTCGAAATACGCCAACCCAACAAGTACCTTCGGAGACACCTGTAGAGCACCTTTATAATCACCCAGTCACGTTGTGACGTTTGGTAGCACACAAAGTGTTCCTCCGGTAAACGGGAGTTGCATAATCTCATAGTCATAGGAACATGTATAAGTTATGAAGAAAGCAATAGCAGCAAACTAAACGATCAAGTGCTAAGCTAACGGAATGGGTCAAGTCAATCACATCATTCTCCTAATGATGTGATCCCGTTAATCAAATGACAACTCATGTCTATGGTTAGGAAACATAACCATCTTCGATCAACGAGCTAGTCAAGTAGAGGCATACTAGTGACACTATGTTTGTCTATGTATTCACACATGTATTATGTTTCCGGTTAATACAATTCTAGCATGAATAATAAACATTTATCATGATATAAGGAAATAAATAATAACTTTATTATTGCCTCTAGGGCATATTTCCTTCAGTCTCCCACTTGCACTAGAGTCAATAATCTAGATTACACAGTAATGATTCTAACACCCATGGAGCCTTGGTGTTGATCATGTTTTGCTCGTGGAAGAGGCTTAGTCAGCGGATCTGCAACATTCAGATCCGTATGTATCTTGCAAATTTCTATATCTCCCACTTGGACTAAATCCTGAATGGAATTGAAGCGTCTCTTGATGTGCTTGGTTCTCTTGTGAAATCTGGATTCCTTCGCCAAGGCAATTGCACCAGTATTATCACAAAAGATTTTCATTGGACCCGATGCACTAGGTATGACACCTAGATCGGATATGAACTCCTTCATCCAGACTCCTTTATTTGATGCTTCCGAAGCAGCTATGTACTCCGCTTCACATGTAGATCCCGCCACGACGCTTTGTTTAGAACTGCACCAACTGACAGCTCCACCGTTCAGTATAAACACGTATCCGGTTTGCGATTTAGAATCATCCGGATCAGTGTCAAAGCTTGCATCAACGTAACCATTTACGACGAGCTCTTTGTCACCTCCATATACGAGAAACATATCCTTAGTCCTTTTCAGGTACTTCAGGATGTTCTTGACCGTTGTCCGGTGATCCACTCCAAGATTACTTTGGTACCTCCCTGCTAGACTTATAGCAAGGCACACATCAGGTCTGGTACACAGCATTGCATACACGATAGAGCGTATGGCTGAAGCATAGGGAACATCTTTCATTTTCTCTCTATCTTCTGCGGTGGTCGGACATTGAGTCTTACTCAACTTCACACCTTGTAACACAGGCAAGAACCCTTTCTTTGCTTGATCCATTTTGAACTTCTTCAAAACTTTGTCAAGGTATGTGCTTTGTGAAAGTCCAATTAAGCGTCTTGATCTATCTCTATAGATCTTAATGCCCAATATGTAAGCAGCTTCACCGAGGTCTTTCATTGAAAAACTCTTATTCAAGTATCCCTTTATGCTATCCAGAAATTCTATATCATTTCCAATTAGTAATATGTCATCCACATATAATATCAGAATTGCTACAAAGCTCCCACTCACTTTCTTGTAAATATAGGCTTCTCCAAAAGTCTGTACAAAACCAAATGCTTTGATCACACTATCAAAGCATTTATTCCAACTCCGAGAGGCTTGCACCAGTCCATAAATGGATCGCTGGAGCTTGCACACTTTGTTAGCTCCCTTTGGATTGACAAAACCTTCTAGTTGCATCATATACAACTCTTCTTCCAGAAATCCATTCAGGAATGCAGTTTTGACATCCATCTGCCAAATTTCATAATCATAAAATGCGGCAATCGCTAACATGATTCAGACAGACTTAAGCATCGCTACGGGTGAGAAGGTCTCATCATAGTCAATCCCTTGAACTTGTCGAAAACCTTTCGCAACAAGTCGAGCTTTGTAGACAGTAACATTACCGTCAGCGTCAGTCTTCTTCTTGAAGATCCATTTATTCCCAATTGCTTGCCGATCAACGGGCAAGTCAACCAAAGTCCATACTTTGTTCTCATACATGGATCCCATCTCAGATTTCATGGCTTCTAGCCATTTTGCGGAATCTGGGCTCACCATCGCTTCTTCATAGTTCATAGGTTCATCATGATCTAGTAGCATGACTTCCAGAACAGGATTACTGTACCACTCTGGTGCGGATCTTACTCTGGTTGATCTACAAGGTGATGACCCACAAGTATAGGGGATCTATCATAGTCCTTTCGATAAGTAAGAGTGTCGAACCCAACGAGGAGCAGAAGGAAATGATAAGCGGTTTTCAGCAAGGTATTCTCTGGAAGTATTGAAATAAGTGGTAACAGATAGTTTTGTAATAAGGTAAATTGTAACGAGCAACAAGTAACAAAAGTAAATAAAGTGCAGCAAGGTGGCCCAATCCTTTTGTAGCAAAGGACAAGCCGGAACAAACTCTTATAATAGGAAAAGCGCTCCCGAGGACACATGGGAATATCGTTAAGCTAGTTTTCATCACGTTCATATGATTCGCGTTTGATACTTTGATAATTTGATATGTGGGTGGACCGGTGCTTGGGTGGTGTTCTTACTTGAACAAGCATCCACTTATGATTAACCTCTATTGCAAGCATCCACAACTACAACAAAAGTATTAAGGTAAACCTAACCATAGCATGAAACATATGGATCCAAATCAGCCCCTTACGAAGCAATGCATAAACTAGGGTTTAAGCTTCTATCACTCTAGCAACCCATCATCTACTTATTACTTCCCAATGCCTTCCTCTAGGCCCAAATAATGGTGAAGTGTTATGTAGTCGACGTTCACATAACACCACTAGAGGCTAGACAACATACATCTTATCAAAATATCAAACGAATACCAAATTCACATGACTACTAATAGCAAGACTTCTCCCTTGTCCTCAGGAACAAACGTAATTACTCACAAAGCATATTCATGTTCATAATCAGAGGGGTAATAATATGCATAAAGGATCTGAACATATGATCTTCCACCAAATAAACCAACTAGCATCAACTACAAGGAGTAATCAACACTACTAGCAACCTACTAGCACCAATCCCGGACTTTGAGACAAGAATTGGATACAAGAGATGAACTAGGGTTTGGAGATGAGATGGTGCTGGTGAAGATGTTGATGGAGATTTCCCTCTCCCGATGAGAGGAGCGTTGGTGATGATGATGGTGATGATTTCCCCCTCCGGAAGGGAAGTTTCCCTGGTAGAACAACTCTGCCGGAGCTCTAGATTGGTTCTGCCTCGGTTCCGCCTCGTGGCAGCGGAGTCTCGTCCCGAAAGGTTCCCTCTTATTTTTTTCTCATCGAAAGACTTCATATAGGAGAAGATGGACGTCGGAGACCCACCAGGGGGCCCACGAGGTAGGGGGCGCGCCCTAGGGGGGGCCACCCTCGTGAGAAGGGTTTGGGCCCCCTGGCCTTCATCTTTGGCATGGATTTTTCTTTATTTCTTTTAAGACGTTCCGTGGAGTTTCAGGACTTTTGGAGTTGCGCAGAATAGGTCTCTAATATTTGCTCCCTTTCCAGCCCAGAATTCCAGCTGTCGGCATTCTCCCTCCTTATGTAAACCTTGTAAAATAAGAGAGAATAGCCATAAATATTGTGATATAAAGTGAAATAACAGTCCATAATGCGATAAATATCGATATAAAAGCATGATGCAAAATGGACGTATCAACTCCCCCAAGCTTAGACCTCGCTTGTCCTCAAGCGAAAAGCTGATAACAATAAATATGTCCTCATGTTTAGAGGTAGAGGCGTTGATAAAAATAAAATACAGACATGCAGGCATCATGATTATTCTTATAACAGCAACATATATAGGTTTTGTCATATGATTACTTATGTTCAAGTGATGATCTATTCACAATGCAAAAGTATAAATCATAAACCTTATTGGGTTCCAACAAACTATAATCTCAGTCACTGAAGCAATTGCAATTTATCATAACATCGGAAAGAGTCTATGTCAGAGCTAAAAAGTAAGTCCACATACTCAACTATCATTTAGTCCTCCATAATTGCTAACACTCACACGATACTTGTGGTTACAGAGTTTTAATCGGACACAGAGAAAGATAGGGGCTTATAGTTTTGCCCCACAACCTTTTACCTCAAGGGTAATGTCAACAATGATGGTTCATGCTCCCCTACATACAATTAGATATATATACCATGTTCTTTCCAACATGCTGAGCTTGCCAAAGGATAAAATGAAAAAGGAAAGGTGAAGATCACCGTGACTCTTGCATAAGGTAGAAGATAATAATAAAGGATAGGCCCTTCGCAGAGGGAAGCAGAGGTTGCCATGCGCTTTTATGGTTGGATGCACAAAATCTCAATGCGAAAGAACGTCACTTTATATTGCCCCTTGTGATGTGAACCTTTATTATGCAGTCCATCGCTTTTATTACTTCCACATCACAAGATCGTATAAAGCTTATTTCTCCCACACCAATCAATCATACATATTTAGAGAAATTTTTATTGCTTTGCACCGATGACAACTTACTTGAAGGATCTTACTCAATCCATAGGTAGATATGGTGGACTCTCATGGCAAAACTGGTTTAAGGGTATTTGGAAGCACAAGTAGTATCTCTACTTAGTGCTGAGAATTTGGCTAGCATGAGGGGGAAAGGCAAGCTCAACAAGTTAGAGGATCCATGACAACATACTTTATCTCAGATATAAGAAAGACATAACTCATTACGTTGTCTTCCTTGTCCAACATCAACTCTTTAGCATGTCATATTTTAATGAGTGCTTCCAATCATAAAAGATGTCAATGATAATATATCTATATGTGAAACCTCTCTTTCCTTATTACTTCCTATTAATTGCAACAATGACCAAAGCTATGTCTGCCAACTCCCAACAACTTTTAATCATCATAATCTTTCTATGTGAAGTCATTACTCTCAATAAGATCAATATGAACTTGTTGTTTCTTTTTATTCTTTTTCTCTTTTCTTTTATTCACCCAAGATCATGGCAAAATAATCAGGCCCTTGACTCAACACTAATCTTTATTATATATAACTCACGGACTCGATTACATAGAGAGATCATAAAACAAAACTCAAAACTAGATCATGCCATAAACTTTATTCTACTAGATCAAGATATTACTAATAGGACTGAACTAAGAAAAACGGTAAAGATAGGAGTTGTGATTGTGATACGATACCGGGGCACCTCCCCCAAGCTTGGCAGTTGCCAAGGGGAGTGCCCATACCCAGATACTCAATTCTTCTTTGTTGGAGGAGACGGTGGACGTGTTGTTGATGATGCGGGCTTGTCATCCATCTTCCAAGGCATAGGTTCACCATCATAGAAAGATGATCGAGTCTCCGGAATCCTCAAATCTGCAGCCAAACTCATTTTTTCGAATCTATATTCATACTCACAGTTTTGGTTTTGAAGGTCATAGACTTGGGCTTGGAGGTGCTCGATCTTCTCATGTAGCTTGAAGATGGCCTCCTCGGTGTTCTTGGCATCCGGCTTGTAGTTGTTGGTGAACTCCGCGAGCATCATGTGGCTAGCGTTGATTCCATGCTCCACCATCCTTTGGCACTTGAAAACTTGTTGCTCCACTGCTTCGAGCCTCATCTCCATGCTTTCGGTCCCCTTTGGTCCCTCTTCATCGCGGATGTGCAGCAACCCATCACACATCTCAATGGTTTGAGGGTGTCGCAGCACCTCCGCGAGGTAAGGGTTGATGACCTTCTCGAAGAAATTGTCCTTGGAGGCGCTTGGGGCCATCATGATAACCTAGATCTGTCAGAAAAACAGCTCGAAACAAAAACAGGAGATTTTTGCGTGATACGGGAGTCAAAACCTTCGGGAGAATATATAATGAATTTTTACCGACCAAAATACGTAACGTGCAAGAAAACGGAGTCCGGAAGGCACACGAGGTGCTCACGAGGTAGGGGCGCGCCCAGGGGGGTAGGGCGCGCCCACCACCCTCGTGGGGCCCTCGTGTCCTTCCCGGACTGCTACTTATTTTTCTATTTTTCTAAATATTCCAAAACGGATAAATATTGCCTTAAAAATTGTTTTAGAGTCGGTTTACTTACCGTACCACATACCTATTCCTTTTCGGAGTCTGAAACATTCTGGGAAGTGTCCCTTATGTATTCCTCCGGGGTTATGGCTTCAATAATATCGGTTTCAACATTTATGGGATTACCTAAGATATAATGTTTGATTCTTTGACCGTTTACCACCTTCGGATTTGTGCCTTCGAAGTTGTTGATTTTTATTGCACCGGAACGATAGACCTCCTCGATAACATAGGGGCCTTCCCATTTAGAGAGAAGTTTTCCTGCAAAAAATCTTAAACGAGAGTTGTATAGCAATACATAATCACCTACATTAAACTCACGCTTTTGTATCCTTTTGTCATGCCATCTTTTAACTTTTTCTTTAAATAACTTGGCATTTTCATATGCTTGGGTTCTCCATTCATCAAGTGAGCTAATATCAAATAACCTCTTCTCACCGGCAAGTTTGAAATCATAGTTGGGCTCCTTAATAGCCCAATATTCCTTATGTTCTAGTTCGAGAGGTAAGTGACACGCTTTTCCGTATACCATTTTATATGGAGACATACCCATAGGATTTTTGTATGCAGTTCTATATGCCCATAATGCATCATCAAGTTTCTTAGACCAATTCTTTCTAGACCTATTAACAGCCTTTTGCAAAATTAATTTGAGCTCTCTATTGCTCAACTCTACTTGACCACTAGACTGTGGGTGATAAGGAGATGCAATTCTATGATTAACATCATATTTTGCAAGCATTTTACGGAAAGCACCATGAATAAAGTGTGAACCACCATCAGTCATTAAATATCTAGGGACACCAAACCTCAGAAAAATAACTTCCTTAAGCATTTTGATAGAAGTGTCATGATCAGCACTACTAGTTGGAATAGCTTCTACCCACTTAGTAACATAATCAACAGCAGCTAAAATATGTGTATAGCCATTAGAGGCAGGAAAAGGTCCCATATAATCAAAGCCCCAAACATCAAATGGTTCAATAACAAGAGAATAATTCATAGGCATTTCTTGATGTCTACTAATATTACCAATTCTTTGACATTCATCACATGACAAGACAAACTTACGGGCATCCTTGAAGAGAGTAGGCCAATAAAAACCAGATTGCAATACCTTATGTGCAGTTCTATCTCCAGCGTGGTGTCCTCCATAAGACTCGGAATGACACTTGCGTAGGATCTGTTCCTGTTCATGCTCAGGTACACAACGTCTAATAACACCATCTACTCCTTATCTATAAAGATGTGGGTCATCCCAAAAGTAATGTCTCAAGTCATAGAAGAATTTTTTCTTTTGCTGGTATGTGAAGCTAGGTGGTATAAACTTAGCAACAATATAATTAGCATAATCAGCATACCATGGAGTACTACGAGAAGTACTTATAACATTTAATTGTTCATTAGGAAAGTCATCATTAATAGGTAGTGGGTCATCAAGAATATTTTCTAACCTAGATAAGTTGTCTGCAACGGGGTTCTCAGCTCCCTTTCTATCAACAATATGCAAATCAAATTCTTGTAGCAAGAGAACCCATCTAATAAGTCTAGGTTTAGCATCTTTCTTTTCCATAAGGTATTTAATAGCAGCATGATCAGTGTGAATAGTTATTTTAGAATCAACAATATAAGGTCTGAACTTATCACAAGCAAATACAACTGCTTAAAGCTCTTTTTCAGTAGTAGCATAATTTCTTTGAGCATTGTCTAGAGTCTTACTAGCATAATGAATAACAATTAATTTATTATCAACTCTTTGCCCTAGAACAGCACCTATAGCATAATCACTAGCATCGCACATAATTTCAAAGGGTAAATTCCAATCAGGTGGCTGAACAACAGGTGCAGAGACTAATGCTTTCTTAAGTATTTCAAATGCTTCTACACAATCATCATCAAAGACAAATGGTGTATCTTTTTGCAATAAATTAGTCAGAGGCCGAGAAATTTTTGAGAAGTCCTTAATGAACCTCCTATAAAATCCAGCGTGACCAAGGAAACTTCTTATACCTTTGACGTCCTTGGGACATGGCATCTTTTCAATAGCATCAACCTTGGATTTATCAACTTCAATACCTCTTTCAGAAACTTTGTGCCCCAAGACAATACCTTCATTAACCATAAAGTGGCACTTTTCCCAATTCAAGACAAGATTAGTTTCTTCACAACTCTGCAAAACTCGATCAAGATTGCTCAAGCAATCGTCACAAGAAGAACCATAGACCGAAAATTCGTCCATGAAAACCTCACAAATCTTTTCACAAAAGTCAGAGAATATAGCCATCATGCATCTTTGAAAGGTAGCAGGTGCATTACATAAACCAAAAGGCATACGTCTATAAGCAAAAGTACCAAAAGGGCATGTAAAAGTAGTCTTTGATTGATCTCTAGCCGACACATGTATTTGAGAGAAACCAAAATAACCATCTAGAAAGCAATAATGTGTATGTTTGCATAATCTTTCTAGCATTTGATCAATAAAAGGTAAGGGGTAATGATCTTTTTTAGTAGCTTTATTTAATTTGCGGAAATCAATTACCATCCTATAACCTGTGATAATTCTTTGTGGAATCAATTCATCTTTATCATTAGGAACAATGGTAATACCTCCCTTCTTAGGGACACAATGGACAGGACTTACCCACTCACTATGAGCAACGGGATAAATTATACCTGCCTCCAGAAGCTTAAGTATTTCTTTTCTTACCACTTCTTTCATTTTAGGATTCAGACGTCGTTGAGGATCACGAACTGCTTTGGCATCTGCTTCCACATTTATTTTATGTTGACATAGAGTGGGACTAATGCCCTTAAGATCATCAAGAGTATATCAAATAGCAGCACGATGCTTCTTCAGAGTTTTTGTAGCGACCCGACCTCAGATGGTCAAGTCTCTGTGCTTCAGTGTCATCCCTGGATCGGTAATGCTGACACACACAGTACTCGAAGGATTTATAACAGAGTAGCAATCACACACTTATTACATCGAATGTCTCAAGAGAGAACTTATTACAATAATATGGCTTAAGGCCATCTAATACGATAACAGCGGAAGGCTTGGAAGATAAAGTGAGTCCATCAACTCCAACGGCATAGCTGAGCTGCACGGCAACGACCTAACGAACCTTACTCCTCGTCTGAAAAGTCTGCAACATAATATGTTGCAGCCTGAAAATGGGTCATCACATGGAATATGCTGGCAATGTAACACAGTAGAGCAAGAACAGAATAATGCTATCACTACATGCATATTTGGCTGGTGGAAAGCTCTATGGTTACAGTTTTGTGAAAAGCCAATTTTTTCCTACAACAAAGGAATAGATTTTATTTAACTATCATGGTAGTTGAAACAACATTGAGAAGGTTCCTCCAACTCAATCCCAATTAAAGTGATTAACAACCCAACAATATTAATTAAGAGTGATGAGATACATGTGATAACCCAAGTACTAGATACTCGAGAATTGTCCATAACCGGGGACACGGCTAACCATGATTAGTTTGTACACTCTACAGAGGTTTGCGCACTTTTCCCCACAAGACTCGATCACCTCCGTTTGATTTCTCGCACTACATGGTGTTTGAGAAACGGATGACCGAGACACAGTCTTTCGGAAACATTAACTCTCTACTCCGGACAGACCATACCAAACCTACATCCCACTACCTGCTGATCTGCCTCTTCAAGAGCTTCATGTAACTTACTCAACTATGCTAGAGCCCATAATAGCTTGTGGCTGCACACGGAAGTTTCTAGCATGAATCATCTCAGTTCCCTTTGAGCCTGGGTGGCGGTCCATAGGAAGATCACACGGGTACTCCGGGATTTCCAAAAAATACAGGCAACACTGGGTACTCTAGGTTCCTCAATCCACCCAGATGTTTGATTAAGTTGCCACCTTAAGTTGAACCATTAATTAACAAGCTCACATATGTCATGTATTTCACTCAAACCCAAACCGCGTCTACGAGCATAGCATAGCATAGTATATATAAGCAACGCGTAGAGTAACTCCCAAGGGTTTGAATGTAACAGGGCAATAGGTTCTACCTCATCGACTACTTCCCAACCCACAAGTTAATAACATCCTAATCATGCAATGTTTGCCGATTGAGACTAATGCATAAAAACTGGGTGATAAAAGGGATATGATCAAAGTGTTACTTGCCTTGCTGATGATCTGCGAAACCTAGGGACTCGTAGTAGCACGCTTCGCACTCCGGGTGTTCTATCGCAAGAAAACAATAGCATACATAAGTAACAGGCAATGATGCACAAGCAAAACTCAAACAAAAGAGGTTGACCGGAAGTTTCAACTTAAGAACTCCGGTTCACAAAAAGAATCAAATCAAATGGAGCAACGAAACTCAAACGGCGAAAGAAAGAAGCTTTGTTTACTAATCTGAAACTAAGTCAAATTTTACAGTAGAGAAAACTTGTTTGAGTTGGTTAAGCGGAAAGAGGGTTTCGAGACGAAACTCCAGGCGCTTGAATCGCCTGATTCCGACTAACGAGCGAAAAGAAAAACAGAAACTAAGATCGGATCAGAAATCACGATCAGAGAAAATCGCGGAATAAATCCGATAAAATAAAACTGACGAATAGACTAACGAACGAGCATTCATTGGCTGTTTCTAATGGGCGAAGAACCGTTCGTTAACCGATCATTCGGACGAACGTCCGCCAAATAGAGAACCGAGAAAAACTGGCGAATCCTAAAAAAAACGGATCTAGGGTTCTAAAAAAACCAGTCGGTCTTTATAAAAAACCAGTGGCGGGGCGCGGCGGCTACCTCCGGCGAGAGGTCCGGCGGGGCGGCGGCTTAGGGGGCGGCGGTGCTCGGCGGCGGAGCGGACTGCGGCGGCGGCGGCAGGCGACGGCGCGGCGGCGGCGGCTTGGCGCGGCGCGGGCGGCGGTGGTGTGGTGGGGTGTTGGGGGCGGGGCGGCGGCGTATATAAGGGCGGGGCGGGGTGGCTTGGAGGAGGGGGCAAGACGCGGCGGCGGAGAGGAGTCCGGCTCGGACTCCTAGTCCGTGTCGGCGGCGGCGGCTTAGGGGGCGGCGGCACGGACTGCGGTGGCGGCGGCAGCAGGCGGTGGCTTGGCGCGGCGCGGGCGGCGGTGGTGTGGTGGGGTGTTGGGGGAGGGGTGGCGGCGTATATAAGGGCAGGGCGGGGCGGCTTGGAGGAGGGGGCAAGACGCGGCGGCGGAGAGGAGTCCGGCTCGGACTCCTAGTCCGAGTCGGCGGCGGCAGCGCGGACTGCGGCGGCGGCGGCGGCAGGCGGCGGCGGCTTGGCGCGGCGCGGGCGGCCGTGGTGTGGTGGGGTGTTGGGGGCGGGGTGGCGGCGTATATAAGGGCGGGGTGGGGCGGCTTGGAGGTGGGGGCAAGACGCGGCGGCGGAGAGGAGTCCGGCTCGGACTCCTAGTCTGAGTCGGCGGCTGCGGCGCTCGCGGGGAAGGCGGCGGCGACCTGGCGCGGCTGGGCCTTAGGCCCAGTCGGCGCGGGAACCTCTTTTTAAAAAAAATCGCCGACCGAAATAAATCCTAAAAAATAAATAAATAAATAAAAATGCCAAAATAAATTTTCACCGTCTAAATAAAATATTTAGAACGAGATGAACATTTTCTTGGCGCTAAAATGCAATTTTGGAAAACGTGCAATTTTTCTAATGCAGACAAAATTGCAATAAAATCCAAATAAAACAATTATTTGGTTTTAATATTTTCCTCCAATATTTCAATTATCTTGGACAAGTCATATTATCTCCTCTCATATATTTTTAGTGTGAAATATATTTTGGAGAGAAAATAATTAAAACCAAAAATCCTCGTTTTCAAGATTTGATAGAGATCAAATTTGAAAACCGGGAAATCCCCAACTCTCTCCGAGGGTCCTTGAGTTGCTTAGGATTTCAAGGATCGCGAGACGAAATGCGAATAAAATATGATATGCATGGATGACTATGTATAACATTCCAAATTGAAAATTTGGGATGTTACAAACCTACCCCCCTTAAGATGAATCTCGCCCTCGAGATTCGGGTTGGCTAGAAAATAGGTGTGGGTGGTCTTTGCGAAGATCATCCTCCCGTTCCCAGGTGACTTCATCCTCGGTATGGTGGCTCCACTGAACTTTACAAAACTTGATAACCTTACTCGGGTGACTCTGCTGGCAAACTCAAGAATCTTAACTGGTTTCTCCTCATATGTCAAATCACTGTCCAACTGAATCGCCTCCAGGGGTATTGTATCTCTTAGCGGTACATCTGCCATCTCAGCATGACACTTCTTCAGTTGTGAAACGTGAAACACGTCATGAACTCCTGGCAATCCCTCGGGTAACTCCAACTTGTAGGCAACTTCTCCCATCCATTCCAAAATACGATACGGTCCTACAAATCTCGGGGCTAACTTTCCCTTAACTCCAAAATGTTTCACTCCTCGCAAGGGTGATACTCGCAGATATGCTCGGTCTCCAATTTCATAGGTTACCTCCTTGCGTTTTGAGTCTGCATAACTCTTCTGCCTGGACTGAGCAATCTTCAGTCTGTCACGAATCAATTTAACCTTCTCCTCAGACTCCTTGATCAAGTCTGGTCCAAACAACTGTCAGTCTCCTACCTCGTCCCACATCAATGGTGTTCTCCACCTTCGTCCATACAGGGCTTCAAATGGGGCCATCTTCAAACTAGCTTGATAGCTATTGTTGTATGAAAAATCTGCGTATGGCAAATTGTCATCCCAACTAGATCCATAATCTAGCGCACAGGCTCTCAACATGTCCTCCAAAATTTGGTTGACTCTCTCTGTTTGTCCATCCGTCTGCGGGTGAGATGCTGTACTAAACTCCAATCTCGTTCCCAAAGTCTGGTGCAACTGGTGCCAAAACTTTGAGGTAAACTGTGTTCCTCGATCTGATATGATGGTCCTCGGAACTCCATGCAGACATACTATCCTGGACATATATATCTTGGCCAACTTTGCACTTGTATAGGTGGTTTTCACTGGGATGAAGTGAGCTACTTTGGTCAAGCGATCAACTACTACCCATATGGAATCATATCCTGCTTTAGTCCTGGGCAATCCGGTGATAAAGTCCATGCCCAGTTTATCCCACTTCCATTCGGGTATCGGCATAGGCTGTAACAGTCCTGCTGGCTTCTGATGTTCTGCCTTCACACGCTGACATACATCACATACGGCGACATACTCGGCAATATCCTTCTTCATACCGGTCCACCAGAAACGTTCCTTCAAATCTAGATACATTTCTGTGTTTTCGGGGTGTATCGAGTAGGGTGAGTCATGGGCCTCGTGAAGTATTAACTTCCTGATCTCCTGGTTATTGGGCACATAAACTCGGTCCTCAAACCATAGGGTATCGTGCTCATCCTCACGAAAACCTTCGGCCTTTCCTTTGCCCATCTTCTCCTTTATCTCGGCAATCTCTTTGTCATCCTTCTGAGCTTCCCGAATTTTGTCCAGCAATGTCGACTGGACCTCCATTGTTGCAATAAATCCTCTAGGAACAATCTCCAATTGAAGTTCCATGATGTCCTCTGCTAATTCCTTCGGCAGTCCCTTGCTTTCAAGGATATTAGCATAACTCTTCCGGCTCAAAGCGTCTGCTACGATGTTGGCCTTTCCTGGATGATAGTGTAGCTTCATGTCATAATCCTTTATAAGTTCCAACCATCTCCTCTGTCGAAGGTTCAGCTCCTTCTAGGTGAAAATGTACTTCAAACTCTTATGGTCCGTGTACACATCACAACGGTTTCCAATAAGGTAATGTCTCCAGGTCTTCAATGCATGTACTACGGCTGCTAGCTCCAAATCATGTGTGGCATAGTTTAACTCATGAGGTTTCAGTTGTCGTGAGCCATACGAAACAACTCTCCCGTCCTGCATAAGCACACATCCAAGTCCTAAGCGTGAGGCATCGTAGTACACTTGGAACTCCTTATGTATATCTGGCAGTGTTAGCACTGGCACTGTAGTCAAGCGTTTCTTCAATTCCTGGAAACTTGCCTCGCAATCTTTTGTCCATTTAAACTTAGTATCCTTCTTCAACAGTTCAGTCATTGGCTTTGCAATCTTGGAAAAATTCTCGATGAATCTCCGGTAGTATCCTGCGAGTCCAAGAAAACTGCGGATCTCGCTAACTGAAGTGGGTGCCAACCATTCAGTGACTGACTGAATTTTGCTGGGGTCTACTGCTATACCTTCTCCTGATATAACATGTCCAAGGAACCCGACTTCCTTCAACCAAAATTTGCATTTGCTGAACTTAGCATACAACTGGTGTTCCTTGAGTTTCTCGAGAACTAAGCGCAAATGCTCCTTGTGCTCCTCCTCGTTCTTCGAGTATACCATAATATCATCAATAAACACCACAACAAACTTTTCCAAATACTCCATGAACACCTTGTTCATCATGCTCATGAAATAGGCAGGGGCGTTAGTTAGTCCAAATGACATGACCGTGTACTCGTATAATCCATATCGTGTTGTGAATGCTGTCTTCAGTATGTCCTTCTCTCGTATCTTCAACTGATGATACCCCGATCGCAAATCGATCTTCGAAAACACTTTAGCTCCCTGCAACTGATCAAACAGATCGTTGATCATCAGCAGTGGGTACTTGTTCTTAATCGTCACTTCATTTAATGCTCGATAATCAACAACCATCCTCAGGGATTTATCCTTATTCTCAACCAAAAGTACTGGGGCTCCCCAAGGTGATGTACTTCTTTGGATGTATCCTTTCTCCAATAACTCCTTGATCTGTTTCTTAATTTCTTCCAGATCATTTGCGGGCATCCGATAGGGTCTCTTGGATATTGGTCCAGTACCTGGCAACAGTTCTATCAAAAACTCAATGTCTCTATCTGGTGGGATGCCTGGTAACTCCTCTGGAAAAACATCCGGGTAATCCTTCACTACAGGCACTTCTGTAGGATCGAAAGTATGTCTAGAGGGGGGTGATTAGACTACTTGACCAAATAAAAATCTAGCCTTTTCCCAATTTTAATTCTTGGCAGATTTTAGCTATCTTAGCACAAGTCAAGCAATCTCCACACAATTCAAGCAAGCATGCAAAAGAGTATATGAGCAGGGAAAGTAAAGCATGCAACTTGCAAGAATGTAAAGGGAAGGGTTTGGAGGATTCAAACGCAATTGGAGACACAGATGTTTTTGTCGTGGTTCCGATAGGTGGTGCTATCGTACATCCACATTGATTGTAACGCCCCAGATACGACTTTCCAATTTGTATCCAACTCTTGCCGTTTACGGCGTTAAGTTATATTTTTTTCCTCGGGTTCGGGTTTTGTCTCCGTGTGTTGTTTTCGTTTTCATGCATCTCATATCATGTCATCACATGCATTGCATTTGCATACGTGTTCGTCTCATGCATCCGAGCATTTTCCCCGTTGTCCGTTTTGCATTCCGGCGCTTCGTTCTCCTCCGGTGGTCATTTCTACCTTTCTTTCGTGTGTGGGGATTAAACATTTCCGGATTGGACCGAGACTTGCCATGCGGCCTTGGTTTACTACCGGTAGACCGCCTGTCAAGTTTCGTATCATTTGGGCTTCGTTTGATACTCCAACGGTTAACCGAGGGACCGAAAAGGCCTCGTGTGTGTTGCAGCCCAACACCCCTCAAATTTGGCCCAAAACCCACCAAACTCTGCTCCATGTCCTAGAGCGTTCGATCATGATCGCGTGGCCGAAAACTGCACCTCATTTGGACTCTCCTAGCTCCACTTATGCCTATATATAGCCCCCCTCCATTTTCGGATCTTCTTCCCCGTCCAAACCCTAAAAAAAAAGTTCCAGATCTGCCGTCGACGGACGTGTCCGGTGCGGACCGGACAACGTCCGCCCCGTCGCGCCCGGCCACTCCCGTCCTGCCATCTGTCCCCAGGCGGTGCCCACATCGCCGCCGCCTCCCACCGACGCGGGCCCGCAGGCCCAGCGCCGGCTCGTCCGCCGCCCGACCGGGCCAGTTCTAGCCGCCGACCGCGCCCGTCTTCTTCCCCGAGTCCGGCGTCCCGCGCCACCGCGCCCGTCTTCAACTCCGGCAGCCGCCGCGCCTCCTCGCCCGGCGCCCGACGCCGCCCCGCGCAGCCGCCAGCCGCGGCGGCCGCCTCGCCGTCCGGCGACCCCGGCCCGGCTAGATCCGGCCGCCGGCCACCGGATCCGGCCGCCGGCCACCACCTCCTCCCGCCGCCTTGCTGCGTTTCTTCTTCCCGACGAACAGCTACAGTGCCCGGCCGCGCCTCGATATCCGTGCAAGCCCTAGATCTGAAAGAGAGGTTGAAATTTCATCTAAGTCCCCAGAATTTTTACTTCATATGCTCCTGTTCGAGGCCCCGTAACTTTGCATCCGTAGCTCCGTTTTGGGCATATAATATATCAAAATGTTCGCCTCGACGAGTACATAATTTCATTCCATTGCATCATTTTCATTTGAGTTCATCTTGATGCCAAAAATGCTGTTAGAAGGAGGCTTCGTGAGTTAATTGTCAGATCTGCTAGTTCATCTTAGACTTTTGTCATTTTTGCCATGATTATTGTGTGCATGCTATGCCTGTGAGTCCTTCACATGTTTTGTTAAGCATTTTGTCTTCTTTCCAGGGTGCAACCCATGCATTTTTAGGATGTGTGTGGAGACTTGCGCAAGCTCGCAAAGAGAGGCACCCGGGAAATCTGTTTTCAGAGACTTAGTTGTTTTCACTAAGTCTGGGATACTTTAGTTCATGATGCCATATGTTCAGCTTGTTTCCTAGTGATCCGTGTCTCTTTTGAGGATGATCAGTAAAGGAGTTTTGTTATTAATGTTATGCTATATCCATCCATGTCTTTTTTTGCAATTATGGAGCACTCTAGCTTGAGTCAATCGAGCTCTACTTTTGCTTCGTGGTGAATCTGGGCAGATCGTCAACTCGTTTGCGATTTTGCCGGCGTTGTTGTAGTTGATCCGTGCATGATATGCCATTGTTCTTGCCATGCCTAGCTTGTATTTTGTGCCTTCTTAATGGATGTATGCTTGCCTTGCTGTGACTTGCACCATGGTGAGTGCATCGAGCTCGTTTACATGCCTTCGTGAGTTATATTTCAGCATGTCTCAGTTTTCACCAAGTCTGAAAACTGATTGTGTTTTAGCTATGTTCGTGTGCCCGTTAATATATTTTGTTAACCCTTTTGGCCCCAGGTCACTTTGGGTCTTTTGTTAAGCTTGTTGAGTAGCTCCATTCCATGTTCTTACTTGTCATGTTCAGGTCATGTATCATGTTGTTTTGCTGCTCCGAAGAGAGCATCGTGATCTGAAATTTCAGACTAGTGTTAATTTCACTAAGTCTGGAATCTGTTTTGCATTTGCGTTTTTGCCATGCTTCTTTGAACCTCTTAATGGATGAATTGGCCGTGGCTCAGTGCTAGTCTTTTGTTAAGCATCTTGTGTGCATCCCTGCCATGTCTTTTGTTGTCATGTTTGGTGGCTGTAGCATGTTCATTTCGTTGCATTTAGATGCCTACTTGCTGTAAATCACAGACCGGTGTCACATCTTAAAACGCTTGCCATTTCCAAACCGTAACTCCGATTCCAATGATCTTTATATCGTTTTCAAGCGATTTCATCCCCTCTATCCAGTGGCACCCTTGGAATTCCAAGTTGAGGCCAGGTTCATGCATTTCCTGTCATATCTTGCATTTTGCATCCCGCATCGCATTCCATATAGCATATCATCATTTCATCATATTGCTTGGTCTTGCACGTGGTTGATTGTATCCTTGTTGCTTGTTTGTCTTGTTGGGTAGAGCCGGGAGACGAGTTCGCTACCGAGGAGCCCGTTGAGTTTGCTTGTGAGGATCCAGTCAACTCTGACAACTGTGCAGGCAAGATGATCATACCCTCGAAATCACTACTATCTTTGCTATGCTAGTTTGCTCGCTCTTGCTATGCCAATGCTACGATACCTACCTTTTGCTTGTCAGCCTCCCAATTGCCATGTCAAACCTCTAACCCACCTTGTCCTAGCAAACCGTTGATTGGCTATGTTACCGCTTTGCTCAGCCCCTCTTATAGCGTTGCTAGTTGCAGGTGAAGTTTGGAGGCCGTTCCTTGTTGGAACATCATTTATTTTTCTTGTTGGGGATATCATTATATTGCTATGTTATCTTAATGCATCTATATACTTGGTAAAGGGTGGAAGGCTCGGCCTCTCGCCTAGTGTTTTGTTCCACTCTTGCCGCCCTAGTTTCCGTCATATCGGTATTATGTTCCCGGATTTGCGTTCCTTACGCGGTTGGGTTATAATGGGAACCCCTTGATAGTTCGCCTTGATTAAAGCTTTTCCAGCAATGCCCAACATTGGTCTTACCATTTTCCACCTAGCCTTTTCTTTCCCTTGGGTTCTGCAGACTCAAGGGTCATCTTATTTTACCCCCCTCGGGCCAGTGCTCCTCTGAGTGTTGGTCCAAACTAGAGCACCGTGCGGGGCCGTCCCTCGGCAACTTGGGTTACGTTGGCTCCCGTACGCTTAGCTTATCCGGTGTGCCCTGAGAACGAGATATGTGCAGCTCCTATCGGGATTTGTCGGCACAGCGGGTGGTGTTGCTGGTCTTGTTTTAACCTGTCGAATTGTCTTGTTGTACCGGGTTACCGAGTCTGATCGGTGTGTCTCGGGTGGAGGTCTATTCCTTCGTTGACCGTGAGAGCTTGTCATGGGCTAAGTTGGGACTCCCCTGCAGGGATTGAACTTTCGAAAGCTGTGCCCGCGGTTATGGGCAGATGGGAATTCGTTAATGTCCGGTTGTAGACAACTTAAACCTTAATTAATTAAAATGAGTCAACTGAGTGTGTTGCCGTGATGGCCTCTTCTCGGCGGAGTCCGGGAAGTGGACACGGTGTTGGAGTTATGTTTGCGCAGGTTGCTCTCTAGTTTTCTCGCTCGCGCTTTGCCTCCTCTTCTCGCTCTCTTTTGCGAATAAGATAGCCACCATATATGCTAGTCGCTTGCTGCAGCTCCACATATATTTGCCTCACCCATTCCTATAATCTTAAATAGTTTTGATCGCGAGGGTGCGAGATTGCTGAGTCCCTGTGGCTCACAGATACTATAACTCCAGATGCAGGTCCAGGTGATTTCGCTCCAGGTGACGAGTACGAGCTCAAGTGGGAGTTCGACGAGGACTCTCAGCGTTATTATGTTTCCTTTCCCGATGATCAGTAGTGGTGCCTAGTTGGGGTTTGATTCAGGGCCTTGTCGCATGTTGGGTTCTTTTCCATTTTGGCGCCGTAGTCGGGCCATGAGTGTTTGTTTGATGGATGTTATTTATGTACTCTGATGTGACGTGGCGAGTGTAAGCCAACTATGTTATCTCCCCCTTTTATTATGTACTACATGGGATGTTGTAATGATTGCCTGACTTGCGACATTGCTTTCAATGCGGTTATGTCTCTAAGTCGTGCCTCGACACGTGGGAGCTATAGCCGCATCGAGGGCGTTACAAGTTGGTAATCAGAGCCTTCCCCGACCTTAGGAGCCCCATTGCTTGATCGTCTTAACAGCCGAGTTGTGTCTAGAAAAATGTTTTGAGTCTTTAGGAATTATATATCAGAGAGCTTAGGAATTCTTTTTACTTCCCAGTCTCCTCATCGCTCTGGTAAGGCATCCTGACGTAGAGTTTTGACTCTTCTCTTCTCAAATTTCACTAAAAAAATGTTTAGGATCACGCGAGTATCTTGGATTTGTTCCGATGGCTTATGATGAGAACACTGTCTTGGTGCCTCCTGTCAGGGGTTTAGTGGAAGTGTCCCGGGGAGTTGAGCTCTGAGGTGTTGTCATCATAATTTTATCGTTGCAATTCTGGAATACTTGAGATATGTTCGCCGATATCGAAAATCTCTTTTATGCAGTTCGTTGGTGAGATAACCTCGACGCCACCCAGTACTGGGGCGCGAGTTCGGGAGTATCGCCATAACTTGTATAACGGATGCTTTTCGAAGGTTGAGGTAGATGGTTTCTGAAGTTTTCTTGGTTATGTGTTGAAGGATGGATACAACTGGATGTAGGATTTGCTAGTTTGGGTGAGATATTATGCTTCCCCTGTATCCCCAACACCTGATTGCATAACCGGAAAGGTTCGGGAGTTTCATAGGTGGGAATTCTAGTAGCTCTAGTTCTTCTTCCACGGATATTGGTTTGAGATTGGGATTTCTTACCGATTAATCGTTCTTGATCCGTACCTTGTTGATTTATTTCTCTACCTTAATTCTACGTGGCTTCTCGATTTATGGATATGTGACCATTTGAAGAGGAATGCATTCGTTCATTTTGTTCGGATGTGAAGACTATATGTTGCAATTTTCATTCCGTTGGATCCAGCTTCAATATTTATCTGTCAATGTGCTAATGGTGGTCAACCTCTTCAGGATGGCTCCTCCAACGCGCACGACTCCGAATCCTGATCCGCCACCGCCTCCACCTCCTCCAGAGGCATGGCAAGCTGTGATGGCCACAACCAATGCAAACACTCAGCTGATCATGCAAATTCTTCAAGAGCGCAATCAAGGCAGTCAAGGGAATCAAGGCAGCAATCAGAGTCACTTTGCTACACTTAACCAGTTCCTTGCTAACGGGCCAAAGACTTTCAGCAATTGTGTTGAGGCAACCGATGCTGACGATTGGCTTGTGGGTCTGTGTAAGAATTTCGAGTGCAATAACGTCAGGCCTGAGGACTTTGTGAAGTTCGCTTTCTTCCAACTCAAAGATCAAGCTGCAGAATGGTTCCAGCAGTACAAGGATTCCAGAGGTGGACGTGTTATCACTTGGAATGATTTCCGTCGAGATTTCCGAGCTCATCACATTCCGCAGAGCGTGGTTGAAAGCAAGCGTGAGGAATTCCGCAGTCTGAAGCAAGGCTCTTTGTCTGTCTATGATTACAACAAATTGTTCCAGAAGCTTGCCCGCTTTGCCAAGCAGGACGTGCCTGATGAGAAGAGTATGATATATCAGTTCAGGGGTGGTCTCAGAGAAGATATTCAGCTCGCTCTTGTCCTCTTCGAGCCCTTGAGATACGATGAGTTCTACAACATGGCACTGAAGCAAGAGGCTGCTCAGTTGAGGTGTGATGCTTCCAGGAAGCGAGTCAGAGATGTTACTCCTTCTTCCTCTACTCAAGTGGCCAAGCAGCAAAAGTTTTGGCTTCCTCCTCCTCCGTTCCGTCAGCCGTATCAGCAGAAGAGCAAAGGTGGCAGTGGTTCTTCCCACCCACCCAACCCAGGCTTTCAGAACAAGGCTTCGTCTCAAGCTCCAAGATCGAGTGCTCCGTATCACCGTCCGCTTTCAGAGGTCACGTGCAACAAGTGCCAACAGAAGGGTCACTATGCCAACAAGTGTTTCAACCAGAGGCGTCTTCCTCCTCCTCCTCCTGTCAGATCGGCAAGTACAGCTGTGGTCAAGCATAACCCCAAGCATGCCAAGGTGAATTTGATGAATGCAGCTCAGGCAGAGGACTCATCAGATGTGATCATGGGTAACTTTCCAGTTAACTCTTTTCTAGCAAAAGTTCTTTTTGACTCTGGTGCATCGCATTGTTTCATGTCAAGATCATTTGTTTCCAAGCATGACTTCGTTTCACAAATGTTGGGTAAACCTATGGGAGTGGTTTCTCCGGCTAAGTCTATGAGGGCTACTTCAATAGTTTCGGATGTTTCTATCATGATGGGTGATTTCAAGTTTCTGGCTTCTCCAATGATTCTTGGCAACTCGGATATTGATCTTATTCTCGGGATGGATTGGCTTTCTAAGCACAAGGCTCAGCTTGATTGTGCTGCCAGGCAGATTCAATTGACTCATTCGTCTGAGGATGTAATTGTCTTTGCCACTCGGGATAATACTATCTGTCTGTTTTCTCTCAATGAGAAGGGTGAATTGGGTGCCATCTCTCAAATTCCAGTCATGTGCGAATATCAAGACGTCTTTCCAGAAGAGCTCCCAGGAATGCCTCCGCACCGGCCAGTTGAATTCGTTATTGAACTTGAGCCTGGCACAGAACCTGTGTGCAAACGTCCTTACAAGCTCGGACCTGAAGAGTTGAAGGAGCTGAAGAAGCAACTCGATGAGCAAGAAAGAATGGGTCTCATCCGGCCTAGTACTTCTCCGTGGGGTTGTGGTGTTCTTTTTGTGAAGAAGAAGGATGGAACGGGCCGACTTTGTGTTGATTACCGTCCAGTGAACAAGAAGACCATCAAGAACAAATACCCACTTCCCAACATTAATGAGCTGTTCGAACAACTCAAAGGTGCCCAAGTATTCTCCAAGCTTGATCTCCGCATGGGTTATCATCAGATTCGCATTCGTGAAGAAGATATTCCCAAGACAGCATTCAGAACAAGCTTTGGTTCATATGAATACACTGTCATGTCTTTTGGCCCTGCCAACGCTCCTCCGACGTTCTCTCGCATGATGAACTTCATCTTCAACGCCTACACCAATGACTTTGTTTTGGTCTATCTCAATGACATTCTGGTTTTCTCCAAGAACAAGGAAGATCATGCCAAGCACTTGCGTTTGGTTCTCGATAAGCTCAGAGAACATCAGTTCTATGCCAAGTTCTCCAAGTGTGAATTTTGGCTCGATGAGGTTCTTTATCTTGGTCATATCATCTCTGCCAAGGGCATTTCCGTGAATCCCGAGAAGGTTTCCGCAATTGTCAATTGGGAACCTCCTCAGAATGTGAAGCAGCTCTGTAGTTTTCTCGGTCTCGCAAGCTATTGTCGAAGATTCATTGAGAACTTTTCCAAGATCGCGAAGCCTCTCTCAAATCTTCTTCAGAAGCACGTCAAGTATGTTTGGTCTCCAGAGTGTGATATTGCTTTCAACACTTTGAAAGAGAAGTTGATCACTGCTCCAGTTCTGACTCCGCCTGATGAATCCAAGCCGTACGAGGTCTTTTGTGATGCCTCTCTCCAAGGTCTTGGCGCAGTTTTGATGCAAGAGAAGAAAGTTGTTGCTTATACATCTCGCCAGTTGAAGCCTAATGAGAAGAACTACCCCACTCATGATCTCGAGTTGGCGGCAGTTGTGCATGCTCTTTTGACTTGGAGACATCTTCTTTTGGGAAGAAAAGTGGACATTTTCACCGATCACAAGAGTCTCAAGTACATCTTCACTCAGCCTAATCTCAACCTAAGACAAACTCGATGGGTCGAAATGATTCAAGAGTATAATCCGAGTATTGAGTATACTCCAGGCAAGGCCAATGTGATTGCTGACGCTTTGAGCAGAAAGGCCTATTGCAACAGTCTGATTCTCAAGCCTTATCAACCCGAGCTTTGTGAAGCTTTCCGCAAGCTGAATCTGCAAGTTGTTCCTCAAGGTTTCCTCGCCAACCTTCAAGTCTCTCCTACCCTAGAAGACCAGATTCGCCAAGCCCAGCTTCTTGATGCTATGGTGAAAAAGGTGAAGATTGGGATTGCCAAGAGTCAGTCCAAGTACAAGTGCTACCGCCTTGATGACAAGGACACTCTCTTCTTCGAGGATCATATTGTTGTGCCCAAAGGTGAACTTCATAAAGTGATCATGAACGAGGCTCACAATTCTCTCCTCTCCATCCACCCTGGGAGCACGAAGATGTATCAGGACCTCAAGCAAGCTTATTGGTGGACTCGAATGAAGCGCGAGATCGCTCAATTCGTGAATGAATGTGATGTCTGCAGAAGAGTGAAGGCAGAACACCAAAGGCCAGCTGGTCTCCTCCAACCTCTTGCCATTCCAGAATGGAAGTTTGACCACATTGAAATGGACTTCGTGACTGGGTTTCCAAAGTCCAAGCGTGGCAATGATGCTATATTTGTTGTCATCGACAAGCTCGCCAAAGTGGCTCACTTTCTGCCTATCAAAGAGTCGATCGCTGCAGCTCAATTGGCGGAACTCTATACCTCTCGCATTGTCTCTCTGCACGGTATTCCTCAAGTGATCTCTTCAGACCGTGGCAGCATCTTTACCTCGAAGTTTTGGGATTCTTTCCAGAAGGCCATGGGCACTAACATCCGCTTCAGCACTGCTTTCCATCCTCAAACAAGCGGTCAAGTCGAGCGTGTCAACCAGATTCTTGAAGATATGCTCAGGGCTTGTGTGATTTCCTTCGGCATGAAGTGGGAGGATTGTCTTCCTTATGCTGAATTCTCATACAACAACAGTTTTCAAGCAAGTTCGGGCAAGGCCCCATTTGAAATTCTGTATGGCAGGAAGTGCCGTACCCCTCTCAACTGGTCTAAAACCGGTGAACGTCAGCTGCTGGGTAATGACTTAATCACAGAAGCAGCAGAAATGTGCAAAGTCATTCGTGATAACCTCAAAGCAGCCCAATCCCGCCAGAAGAGTTAATATGATAGTAAGCACCGTGATTTGGCTTTCGAGATCAGAGATCATGTTTACCTCCGTGTCTCTCCTATGAAAGGTACTCGTCGCTTCGGTATCAAAGGGAAGCTTGCCCCTCGATACGTGGGACCTTTCAAGATTGTCAGCAAGAGAGGCGACCTCGCCTGTCAACTCGAGCTTCCTTCAAACTTTGCAAATGTTCATGATGTGTTCCATGTCTCTCAGCTTCGAAAGTGCTTCAAGACTCCTGACCGCACCGTCAACTTCGAGGACATTGAGCTCCAAGAAGATCTCTCTTATCGTGAGCACCCAGTTGCTATTCTTGAAGAGACTAAACGCAAGACTCGCAACAAGTCAATCAAATTTATCAAAGTCAAGTGGTCTCACCATTCCGACCGTGAAGCTACCTGGGAACGCGAGGATCACCTCCGTTCTGAGTACCTGGAGTTCTTTCAATCCTAGATCTCGGGACGAGATCTTTTCGTAGTGGTGGAGTGTTGTAACGCCCCAGATACGACTTTCCAATTTGTATCCAACTCTTGCCGTTTCCGGCGTTAAGTTATATTTTTTTCCTCGGGTTCGGGTTTTGTCTCCGTGTGTTGTTTTCGTTTTCATGCATCTCATATCATGTCATCATGTGCATTGCATTTGCATACGTGTTCGTCTCATGCATCCGAGCATTTTCCCCGTTGTCCGTTTTGCATTCCGGCGCTTCGTTCTCCTCCGGTGGTCATTTCTACCTTTCTTTCGTGTGTGGGGATTAAACATTTCCGGATTGGACCGAGACTTGCCATGCGGCCTTGGTTTACTACCGGTAGACCGCCTGTCAAGTTTCGTATCATTTGGGCTTCGTTTGATACTCCAACGGTTAACCGAGGGACCGAAAAGGCCTCGTGTGTGTTGCAGCCCAACACCCCTCAAATTTGGCCCAAAACCCACCAAACTCTGCTCCATGTCCTAGAGCGTTCGATCACGATCGCGTGGCCGAAAACCGCACCTCATTTGGACACTCCTAGCTCCACTTATGCCTATATATAGCCCCCCTCCATTTTCGGATCTTCTTCCCCGTCCAAACCCTAAAAAAAAAGGTTCCAGATCTGCCGCCAACGGACGTGTCCGGTGCGGACCGGACAACGTCCGCCCCGTCGCGCCCGGCCACTCCCGTCCTGCCATCTGTCCCCGGGCGGTGCCCACATCGCCGCCGCCTCCCACCGACGCGGGCCCGCAGGCCCAGCGCCGGCCCGTCCGCCGCCCGACCGGGCCAGTTCCAGCCGCCGACCGCGCCCGTCTTCTTCCTCGAGTCCGGCGTCCCGCGCCACCGCGCCCGTCTTCAACTCCGGCAGCCGCCGCGCCTCCTCGCCCGGCGCCCGACGCCGCCCCGCGCAGCCGCCAGCCGCCGCGGCCGCCTCGCCGTCCGGCGACCCCGGCCCGGCTAGATCCGGCCGCCGGCCACCGGATCCGGCCGCCGGCCACCACCTTCTCCCGCCGGCTTGCTGCGTTTCTTCTTCCCGACGAACAGCTACAGTGCCCGGCCGCGCCTCGATATCCGTGCAAGCCCTAGATCTGAAAGAGAGGTTGAAATTTCGTCTAAGTCCCCAGAATTTTTACTTCATATACTCCTGTTCGAGGCCCCGTAACTTTGCATTCGTAGCTCCATTTTGGGCATATAATATATCAAAATGTTCGCCTCGACGAGTACATCATTTCATTCCATTGCATCATTTTCATTTGAGTTCATCTTGATGCCAAAAATGCTGTTAGAAGGAGGCTTCGTGAGTTAATTGTCAGATCTGCTAGTTCATCTTAGACTTTTGTCATTTTTGCCATGATTATTGTGTGCATACTATGCCTGTGAGTCCTTCACATGTTTTGTTAAGCATTTTGTCTTGTTTCCAGGGTGCAACCCATGCATTTTTAGGATGTGTGTGGAGACTTGCGCAAGCTCGCAAAGAGAGGCACCCGGGAAATCTGTTTTCAGAGACTTAGTTGTTTTCACTAAGTCTGGGATACTTTAGTTCATGATGCCATATGTTCAGCTTGTTTCCTAGTGATCCGTGTCTCTTTTGAGGATGATCAGTAAAGGAGTTTTGTTATTAATGTTATGCTATATCCATCCATGTCTTTGTTTGCAATTATGGAGCACTCTAGCTTGAGTCAATCGAGCTCTACTTTTGCTTCGTGGTGAATCTGGGCAGATCGTCAACTCGTTTGCGATTTTGCCGGCGTTGTTGTAGTTGATCCGTGCATGATATGCCATTGTTCTTGCCATGCCTAGCTTGTATTTTGTGCCTTATTAATGTATGTATGCTTGCCTTGCTGTGAATTGCACCATGGTGAGTGCATCGAGCTCGTTTACATGCCTTCGTGAGTTATATTTCAGCATGTCTCAGTTTTCATTAAGTCTGAAAACTGATTGTGTTTTAGCTATGTTCGTGTGCCCGTTAATATATTTTGTTAACCCTTTTGGCCCCAGGTCACTTTGGGTCTTTTGTTAAGCTTGTTGAGTAGCTCCATGCCATGTTCTTACTTGTCATGTTCAGGTCATGTATCATGTTGTTTTGCTGCTCCGAAGAGAGCATCGTGATCTGAAATTTCAGACTAGTGTTAATTTCACTAAGTCTGGAATCTGTTTTGCATTTGCGTTTTTGCCATGCTTCTTTGAACCTCTTAATGGATGAATTGGCCGTGGCTCAGTGCTAGTCTTTTGTTAAGCATCTTGTGTGCATCCCTGCCATGTCTTTTGTTGTCATATTTGGTGGCTGTAGCATGTTCATTTCGTTGCATTTAGATGCCTACTTGCTGTAAATCACAGACCGGTGTCACATCTTAAAACGCTTGCCATTTCCAAACCGTAACTCCGATTCCAATGATCTTTATATCGTTTTCAAGCGATTTCATCCCCTCTATCCAGTGGCACCCTTGGAATTCCAAGTTGAGGCCAGGTTCATGCATTTCCTGTCATATCTTGCATTTTGCATCCCGCATCGCATTCCATATAGCATATCATCATTTCATCATATTGCTTGGTCTTGCACGTGGTTGATTGTATCCTTGTTGCTTGTTTGTCTTGTTGGGTAGAGCCGGGAGACGAGTTCGCTACCGAGGAGCCCGTTGAGTTTGCTTGTGAGGATCCAGTCAACTCTGACAACTGTGCAGGCAAGATGATCATACCCTCGAAATCACTACTATCTTTGCTATGCTAGTTTGCTCGCTCTTGCTATGCCAATGCTACGATACCTACCTTTTGCTTGTCAGCCTCCCAATTGCCATGTCAAACCTCTAACCCACCTTGTCCTAGCAAACCGTTGATTGGCTATGTTACCGCTTTGCTCAGCCCCTCTTATAGCGTTGCTAGTTGCAGGTGAAGTTTGGAGGCCGTTCCTTGTTGGAACATCATTTATTTTTCTTGTTGGGGATATCATTATATTGCTATGTTATCTTAATGCATCTATATACTTGGTAAAGGGTGGAAGGCTCGGCCTCTCGCCTAGTGTTTTGTTCCACTCTTGCCGCCCTAGTTTCCGTCATATCGGTATTATGTTCCCGGATTTGCGTTCCTTACGCGGTTGGGTTATAATGGGAACCCCTTGATAGTTCGCCTTGATTAAAGCTTTTCCAGCAATGCCCAACATTGGTCTTACCATTTTCCACCTAGCCTTTTCTTTCCCTTGGGTTCTGCAGACTCAAGGGTCATCTTATTTTACCCCCCTCGGGCCAGTGCTCCTCTGAGTGTTGGTCCAAACTAGAGCACCGTGCGGGGCCGTCCCTCGGCAACTTGGGTTACGTTGGCTCCCGTACGCTTAGCTTATCCGGTGTGCCCTGAGAACGAGATATGTGCAGCTCCTATCGGGATTTGTCGGCACAGCGGGTGGTGTTGCTGGTCTTGTTTTAACCTGTCGAATTGTCTTGTTGTACCGGGTTACCGAGTCTGATCGGTGTGTCTCGGGTGGAGGTCTATTCCTTCGTTGACCGTGAGAGCTTGTCATGGGCTAAGTTGGGACTCCCCTGCAGGGATTGAACTTTCGAAAGCCGTGCCCGCGGTTATGGGCAGATGGGAATTCGTTAATGTCCGGTTGTAGACAACTTAAACCTTAATTAATTAAAATGAGTCAACTGAGTGTGTTGCCGTGATGGCCTCTTCTCGGCGGAGTCCGGGAAGTGGACACGGTGTTGGAGTTATGTTTGCGCAGGTTGCTCTCTAGTTTTCTCGCTCGCGCTTTGCCTCCTCTTCTCGCTCTCTTTTGCGAATAAGATAGCCACCATATATGCTAGTCGCTTGCTGCAGCTCCACATATATTTGCCTCACCCATTCCTATAATCTTAAATAGTTTTGATCGCGAGGGTGCGAGATTGCTGAGTCCCTGTGGCTCACAGATACTATAACTCCAGATGCAGGTCCAGGTGATTTCGCTCCAGGTGACGAGTACGAGCTCAAGTGGGAGTTCGACGAGGACTCTCAGCGTTATTATGTTTCCTTTCCCGATGATCAGTAGTGGTGCCTAGTTGGGGTTTGATTCAGGGCCTTGTCGCATGTTGGGTTCTTTTCCATTTTGGCGCCGTAGTCGGGCCATGAGTGTTTGTTTGATGGATGTTATTTATGTACTCTGATGTGACGTGGCGAGTGTAAGCCAACTATGTTATCTCCCCCTTTTATTATGTACTACATGGGATGTTGTAATGATTGCCTGACTTGCGACATTGCTTTCAATGCGGTTATGTCTCTAAGTCGTGCCTCGACACGTGGGAGCTATAGCCGCATCGAGGGCGTTACATTGATGGAGACTTCAACCCACGGAGGGTAACGGTTGCGCGAGTCACAGAGGGATCCACCCATGAAGGGTCCACGAAGAAGCAACCTTGTCTATTCCATCATGGCCGTCGCCCACGAAGGACTTGCCTCACTAGCGGTAGATCATCACGAAGCAGGCGATCTCCTTGCCCTTACAAACTCCTTGGTTCAACTCCACAATCTTGTCGGAGGCTCCCAAGTGACACCTAGCCAATCTAGGAGACACCACTCTCCAAGAAGTAACAAATGGTGTGTTGATGATGAACTCCTTGCTCTTGTGCTTCAAATGATAGTCTCCCCAACACTCAACTCTCTCTCACAGGATTTGGATTTGGTGGAAAGAAGATTTGAGTGGGAAGCAACTTGGGGAAGGCTAGAGATCAAGATTCATATGGTTGGAATGGAATATCTTGACCTCAACACAAGTGTAGGTGGTTCTCTCTCAGAAAATGTGTATTGGAAGTGTAGGTATGTTCTGATGGCTTTCTCCACGAATGAAGAGTGGGTGGAGGGGTATATATAGCCTCCACACAAAATCTAACCGTTACACTCAATTTACCAAACTCGGTGAGACCGAAGAGAAAAACTCGGTCGGACCGATTTAGTAAACCTAGTGACCGTTAGGGTTTTCGGTGGGACCGACTAGTTCAACTCGGTGGAACCGATGTGCTAGGGTTAGGGTTAAACGTAATCTCGGTGTGACCGATTACACAAACTCGGTGGGACCGATTTTGGTAATAAGCTAACCAGAGAGTTGGTCAGGTAAACTCGGTGGGACCGATTCGCTCATCTCGGTGAGACCGAAATGTTACAAAAGGGAAACAGAGAGTTTACATTGCAATCTCGATGGGACCGATCGCTTATCTCGGTAAGACCAAAACGTTACGAAGGGAAACAGAGAGATTACAATCCCATCTCGGTGAGACCGAGATCCCTATCGGTGAAACCGATTTGCCTAGGGTTTGTGGCAGTGGCTATGACATTTGAAACTCGGTGGCGCCAGATAGATAGAATCGGTGGGGCCAAGTTTGACTTTTGGTTTAGGTCATATGTGGATGTGGGAAGGTATTTGAGGGTTTTGGAGCATATCACTAAGCACTTTGAGCAAGCAAGCCATTAAGCAACACCTCATCCCTCCTTGATAGTATTGGCTTTTCCTATAGACTCAATGTGATCTTGGATCACTAAAATATAAAATGTAGAGTCTTGATCTTGAAGCTTGAGCCAAACTTTTTGTCCTTAGAATTTTGAGGGATCCACTTTCCTCATCCATGCCATGCCATTCATTGAGCTTTTCCTGAAATATTAATCTTGGAATAATGTTAGCTCAATGAGCTATATGTTGTTAGGAATTACCAAAACCACCCGGGGATAGTTGTACTTTCAATCTCCCCCTTTTTGGTAATTGATGACAACATATAGATCAAAGCTTCGACAAATGATAATAAGAGTGAAAGATATTGTCGCTTTGAGAAGTATGTGAAAAGCAAGAGCTCCCCCTAAATTTGTGCATATCTTAAGATTTGCTTTGGACTGCAAATTCACAATGAGTTAGGATCATGGGTTACTCTTCCATGTCACATACATCTTGGTGGAGCGCTCAAAATGATAAGAATTAAATACATGCACTCATCACCAAGCAAAGTGAATGATCATATAAGGATAAGTAAGATAATATCATCTAACAAGCATAAGTGTAGCTTATGATCAACCACGTGATCATCAATGTCTCACAAATAATAGCATAGTATCTCAAACAATCAAAAGACAAACAAAGTTCAACCACCAAAGCAAGAGAGAATAAAAAGCACGCTCTCTCTCGAAGCCTATGATCTATACATTTTTCTCCCCCCTTGGCAACAAGTTACCAAAAAGTTCATAGAAAATGCATAGCACTAAAACGTCTCTCAGGCTTGGTCTTCAGGTGGTGGTTTCCGGAGAACGACAAGGACGAAGGCTTCAGTCGAAGTAGACGGAGCTGATGGGGTAGGTGCTGGAGCTGGTGGCACTGAAGCTGTAGCTGGTGCAGATGAAGTGGCTCTGGTGTCTGGAATAGGCACTACAGCTGATCTCTGAGCTCGAGGCACTCTGGCAAATGCATTAGTGGTTGTCTTGCCCTTCCTCTCCTGCATGTCATCCTGTAGCTGCTCCACAACAGACTGAATCTCAGTTACTTTGACATCTAAATCATAGAATTTTTGTTCCACGATTCTTTCCAGGCTCTCCTGGTTTTGAGTTAGGGTGGCCAACCCCTTCTCAATCCTCAGAGATGATGCTATCAAGTAACCAAGTTGGTCCTGCTTGCTTTTCAAAAAGTACTCAGATGCCTCCTCTTGAGTTGGCATCTTGGCAGCCTTCTCCATCTTTGCCTTCTCCTTCTTTGCTTGTGCTTGCACTGAGGAGGGTTCATCTTCATTCATCACAACTTGGTTGTCCTCGAAGTCTGGGTAGATAGGCAAGTGTTCCTTATCCAACAAGTATGTGCCTGTGCCCATCTTTGAGTTTATCAACTCCTGGATTTGTGGGGCATATCCACAACTTCTTTTCTGGTCAGCTGTTGTCCTCTTGATAGTCTCAACTATAAGGCTCATGACCTTGAACTTTTGTGGCACATCAAATATATGTAGCAAGTTAATTGCATGCCCTCTGATCATGTTGTGGTCACCTGACTTGGGCAAAAGAGTGTGCCTTAGGATCCAGTTGATCGTTGGCAGTCCTGACAGAAGAAAATGGACCGACCCAAACTTGAAAGTCTCAAGAGCATCTTCAGGAATCTCCTTGTACATCTGTGACATAGAATTGTGATCCATCTTTTTCTTGGCATAAACATCCAAGTCATCTTCACTTTCCTTTGGGGCATTGATCAGATTGGCCCATTCCTCAATAGTTGATTGGTACCTTGTACCTTCAGACATCCATACTATCCTGCCATCTGGATAGAAGTGTGATGTGGAGTAGAATTGCATTATGAGCTCCTCATTCCACTTTGTGAGCTTCTGCCCAACAAACTCTGCAACTCCACAAGCACTGAAGCTGTCAAACACACCAGGATAGTGTTCCTCATTTTCCTTGATATACTTCCAGTCGACCCACCTCATTTCACACACTATAGGCTTCTTGTCCAACAAAATTGTCTCATAGAAATCCTGCTGTTCCTTTGTGTGGAACCTGTAATCAACATCAGTCCTTCTCCGTGTAGCATATGGATCTGTCTCTCTCCATTTCCTCGGTCCTGAATCTCTCCTGAACTTCATGTTCTCAGCCACAGGATGAGCATCATTGTGGTCTGGAATTTTTGGCTTCAATTTTCTCAAAACATGCTCTTCATCTTCTTCTTCAGCAACAGTCTCAGGCACTGGGGCCTTGTTCTTCTCAGCAGCTGGTATGTTTCTGGTATTTCTCTTTGGTGCAGCCTTGGGCTTGGAGGCAGCTTTGGGTGCTTCTTTGGGCTTTGATGATGCATCCCATGTCCTGATAGCATCATCCATAAGCTTTTGTGCCTTGGGTGCTGGTGCAGCAACCTCTTCTTCCTCTTCTTCTTCCATCATGGAAGCCTTTTCGATCACTCTGGCCATGGTCTTCTTGACCCTTTCCTTCCTTTTCTTTCCTTCTGCAGCAGGCTCTTTGGGTTCAGATTCCAAAGATGCTTGAGAGGATGCTCTGCCTTAGACATTGGTTGTCTTCCTGCTGGCCTTTTGATCTTCATTCCTGGCTTAACTGCAGCTGAGATGTACTCCTTAACCACTTTCTTCTTTGATGTGGCCTCATCCTCAGTGGCCACATAGTCTTCATCCTCAGACTCTGAAGTTTTCTTCTTGCTTGCTCTAGTGGCAGCCTTTGGCAAATTGCTTGGGGTGCTCCTGCTACCATCATCTGAACTGCTAGAGGGACTAGTGCCCTCACTCAGGTGAACCTGCTCCTCTGACCTGTTCTGGCTGTCACTCTGGTCAGACATATTGCAAACACTAACTGCAGACCCTGTGAATAGATATAGATGAGATAGAGTGGATGAGCATCACAAAATGCAGAGGTTTTTGCAAAAGAATGAGTCAAAAACTTAGTTTTAGTTTTCCACAGAAAGCATTTCGGATCAACCGATTTGCAAACTCGGTGATACCGAAGCAGCTGTTGGAACCTAAACTAGTGAACTCGGTCAGACCGAGTCAGAGTTCGGTGGCACCGAGACTGCTAGGGTTTCACAAAGTCCTGAACTCGGTCACACTGATTTGCAATTCTCGGTCAGACCGAAAATAACATGTGCAATGGCCTTGGCCGAATCGGTGGAACCGAGTTCTGCAACCCGTTGGGTCCGAGATGGTTTCGGCGGAAACCTAACCCTAAATTTTCGATTCAACTCTAATCTACGGAGTGTTTTGACTGGATAGAAGCGTTTCAATCATGGTAAGAATCATAATGAACACAATGTGCTAGGAATCGGACGGGGATAGCACTATGATCGAGTCCATACCCTAGTTCGGCGATGAACTCACTACGGCGGCAACGGCGGGGAAGAATTCCGTTGACGGCGGCAGAGACCAGTGACAGGAGGCGGCTGGCGACGAGGAAGACGATCCGGAGACCCAGGAGGCAGAGCGAGCTATGAGCGGGCGAAGGGGTTTCGGAGAAATTTCCAAAATTTTGCCCGTGAGTATATATAGCCCGACCCTGTCGGTGTGACCGAGTGGAACAACTCGGTGGCACCGAGATGCATAACTGTTGACAGTTACAGCAACTCGGTGTGACCGAAAAGTTCAAATCGGTTGCACCGAGATTGAAAACCTAGATCGACTTAGTGATCTCGGTATGACCGAGATGGAGGAATCGGTCAGACCGAAGAGCACAAAGAAGTTTTGGAAGTTTAAGTCTATGACGAATCGGGGACTCCGAGTGCTCCTCACACAGAGTGGTTCGAATCTGACTTGATCAAATTTTGTGATGTAGCATGAATAGAGTTTGAGACGAGAAAAGCATAGATATCTAGAGAGGGTTATTAGGCATTCTTGTCCGTCCACTTGGCAAAAGAAAAGAAAACCAATCAATAAAAACAACAAGTGGATGTCCTCGAATGAGTAAAATATGCAATCAACATGCTCACACAATAAAATGGCAATTGAAATATGTGGCAAAGCATGCACAACCAATTCTAGCATCTATCAAACAATTTGTGATGACTAGGTCATCTATATATGAGTATATTGACTTAGGAGTCAAATGAGAACATTTGATCATAGGTCATACTCATCGTTTAAGCACAAGTGGGGTTACCACTTTTACATAAAGCATTGTTGTGTTCACACCATTAGAGTTGCTTTAGCTCAATTTTTAGAGTAAAGCTCCCCCTAGATGTGAGATCCCCCCTAAGAGGGATGAACTAACCTTGGGTTTTGTCGATGATGACTTCATGTAGATGTTGAAGATGTGGATGCTCAATGCTGATGTAGATCATTTGGAGCTATCTATTGGAGTGAGTTGCACTTTCAATACCTACACGAGTTAGTCCCACAAGGAACAAACAAGGATATCCATAGACATAGAGTGATGCACACACAAGATGATGTCTATGAAAGCTTTTAGGTTACCTTGTCCCTTGTCTTACCAACAAGAGGGTTTGTGACTCCTTGAACTAGTGCAAGATGTGGAAGTTGATTGCACTTGTTCTTGCCAAGATAATAAGAGTGAAGTATGTTGGTGGAGTCACCCTCAAGAACTCTCTAGTTCTTCTTCTTCGGGATCCACACCATCTTGATGGGAATCCTCGGTGTTGTAGTTGTACTTGATGAAGTGGAACTTGAAATAGTCTTGGGAACCCACTTGACCAAGGCCTTAGGAGCTTCTTCAAATGCATCAATTTCCTCTTGAAGCTTGTCCTTGCCTTTTTGCTTGTGGTCTTGTGGTGGAAGATCATCTTGAGCTTGTGTCCCTTTGAGAGAAGTAGGATCATACTCCTCTTGTTGGGGAACAAACTTTGTCTTGGGGTATTGATCTTCTTCCCAGTCAACTCCATTGGCATTGAACTTTTGTTCAAAGCCAACACCTTTATTCTTCCGGTGCCTTCCTTGCTTGCGTACAATTTCCTCGAATTGCTTACTTCCGGCAAGGCTCTTGTAAACACCTTTCTCTATAATTCCCTTCAATAAGCTATTTTCTTGCTCAAGTGTAACTTGGCTAAGAGAATCATTAGTGGAATCTAGAGAACTACTAGAAGCAACAATATTGGATTTAGCATGATTATTGTTACTACTAGAGGAAGAATCTGTCTTGTTCTTGTTACTAGACTTGACTTGAGGCATGTAAGTGGATAAGAGTAAACGCTTGGCAATGTAAGAAGAACTTTTCTTGCGAAGATCATCATTGATTGCTTTTAAGAACTCATGCTCTTGCTCAAGGTTGAGCTTTTCAAAGCGCAATTTCTCATGAGTCCTTAAAAGTTCTCGATGATCTCCTAAGATAGTATCTTGAGCTAACTTAAGAGTGTTTAGTTCTTTAGTTAGAGACTCAATCTTCTCCTTATCATTGTCATTCGTTTTATCTTGATTAGCACTAGATCATTGATGGCGCGCATTGCTGCGCCCATCTGTTATGATGGTAGAATGCTAGGAATTTAGTAAATATATCAAAGCATGAAGATAAAAAAATATGTTTATGTCAGTATCAAAAGTAACCATATAAATCTAAAGCAGAAGTATCTACCAAATAGTATTTTAACCAAAATGATAAGAATATAGGGTTTTCATTTCCAGAATAATAATAACATATCATCCCAACTGAAGTGTTATTTACAAAGATGCAATGCATTATCTTGTAGTAGATAATGTTTTCCAAAAAGATCGGAACGTATGCTTCTTTCACTACCTCCACACATTGTATCAAAGTTGTTATTATTTGGACTTCCTGATGGGATTTGGAAGCAGATAGCTTAACTGCACACGTCTAAAAAGACAAACCAAAAGATGAGAAGCCTGGTTATGTGGGATGCATCTTTAAGTAAGAACGAGTGGAAACAATATTGTCACAGAACATCGTGGGATGAAATTTATCCGAAAGTACAAAAAACAAAATGTAGGAAATATCAAAATGGCAATGATTTATCATTCATACTCACATGAAGTAGTCTGACATCTTTAGATGGAAATCATCTGAAAGTACAAGTTAAGACAAGGTATATACAGAAATTTAGTGTACAAAAAATGGAATGTAGAAAATATCGAAATGACAATGATTTATCATTCATACTTATAGGACACCAGGCAGTGGTGATTCTAGAGTTTATTCGTTTTCTCTACTACTCTAATACGTACCCAACAGAAATTTAAAAATGTGCTTCAGATAACCAACTTATTGAAGTGATGTGCTTAGTGGGCAGCCTCATTTAAACTTACGGAATCCACCTGTGCAGCAACAGAGTTGAGGGAACATGGCACATGAACTGATGAAAGAGAGAAAATATTTGTCTTTTAACTTGCGACATCCCCTATATGAGATGAAGCCAGAGAATATTCTGTGTGGGATATTGAAGAATGGGCAAAGTAACAGCACCTCGTTTTCTTGCGCATTTTTTGCTTCATCAAGCCATTTGCACCACCTCACATCATCACAATAAAAGTGGATCGTCACTGTTGCCGCGCGCCTTCACGAAAGTAAACTATCGCATAAGCAATCACATATCCTTAATGCATATATACTAAAACATAAAGGTATGATGCATGACAGTACAGGTGGACTAATTATCTGACCCACGGCCACTGTAGCAACTACACAAAGAAGGACATGTAAATATAAAAGAAATGATAAAATGATAGAAAACGGATGATGATGGTAGTAGCAATTACATTGAGTCAACAATAAGTAACTATATAATGAAGATTCCATTATGAATCTATTGTATGGAAAATATTATCTTCGAAACATCACACAAGTAACCTGTTTACTTTGGTTACTGGTAAGCAATTTTGCAAAAATAGAACATTACTAAACAAAAAAATCTGAGGATAATAGTAAAAAAATCTGAGGATAATAAGGCGCTGACCAACCTTATGCTTTAATTAGTGAGTTGGGAGCTAGATTTATAATTTACAAAGAACAGTGAACCCAGATGGAAAATAATAAATCAGTACCTCTTGTAACTCCAATCCCAAATAAAAAAAGCATGCATCACAGGATTGGACTGTTGTAGACAACGAACTTGAGATGCCTCCTCCATTCAATAGTGCTGCCCATTGTCGCGTCCATAGGCAGTGGAATTATTTCAGTAAATAATATGCATTGAAAATGCCATGATATTGTAGGAATAATAGACACGTATACACAGATTTACACACATACTAACTTGGCCTTTAGGCAATGGAAATCAACAGCATGAGTATACCTTCAGCCAACTGAATAACCAGTCGCCAACCCAACCATTGACACCACTTGAATCAAATTGGAAGAGAAAGAGATCAGCACTAAGAAGAACCCATAACTAATTGTGCAAAAAGGGAAGGTAGCAAGAAGGGGAATCTGCAGCAAGGGGGAGGGAAACTAAGAAGATCCGTGTCGAATCCGTCGACCTAGAGCAGGCGCATCAAGCTGGGAGAAGAAATAACAGCATCAGTAATAATGAATGATGAATTCCATTATGAAGAGTGGCTCAACAATGGCTGCCCAAGACGCCACTGCCGAAGTAAAGAAGGGGTGGGGAAGGAACAGTGTGACTATATGTATACGCCTGGAGTAAAGGAAGAGCCTGAGCGTCATGGTAACCGGCATGCAAACAATGCCATCCGTGAGTGGCGCACTTTGATCGCCATTAGAGGCTGGCACCAATGGTGATTTATTTCCTCAAACTCTGTACTCAATTGAAGGGACGATTCGTTGCCCTCGTCCCATGAATGCCAGACTGGTGAGGTGGGATCATCGTGTGGCGTCGCATCGCATAGCGAGGCCCTCCCCGCCTTGGACCCCATCGCCGCCACGGGGGGAGAAGTAGAACCCAACAAGCCCAAGTCGGCACAACGCAATGGTAAGCTGGCCCAATTAACAAGAAAGGTCGGATTTTGTTACGGGAGCAGCAGCCCAATCCACTTCACTACACCTATGCGGGATTAGAAGTGCATCTCACGGCCAAGAATGTGTAGAGGGAGAGATCCAACGGCTCAAAAGGCTGATGACCTGAAAGGGATGGAAAAGTGCTCAGTTTTAATATCTCTAAGTGATTAATTGACATTTCATCATAGTATTCATCACTAGAGTTGTCAACAAGTAAATCATCATCACCTAACAAGTCATCTTCATCACTATTGAAATCAACATACTCGGGGTGTGATACCTTTGGGCCTTTAGCCATGAAGCATGTTCCAACTCCTTCATTTGGTGAGTCAAATATGTCATAGGAGTTGGTTGTCACAAGTGCTAGATCGGCAACACCTTCATCTTGAGTATATTCGGAGTCGGACTGATAGCTTCTCTCGGAGTGGTTGTCGGAGTTGGAGCCAGATACCCATTCACCAACATGAGCTTGATATCTTCGTTTTGTGTAGCTCCTTGATGACTTGTCCTTTCTTTCTGAATCCTTGCTTCTCCGTGAGGGTCTTCGTTCATAACGATCATCTCTACTCCTTCTTTCTCTAGATGGTGATTCTTCTCTTCTACTTCTTCTCTTGGGAGAATCTTCTCTTCTCTTGTAGGGGGTCGTACACTCATTGGAATAGTGTCCGGGCCTTCCACAATTGTAGCAGTTTCGCTCTCGACTAGAAGATCTTTTGTCATTGTAGGACCTTGATTTGGAGCTTCTCTCTTTGCTTCTACTCTTGTAGAACTTGTTGAAGTTCTTCACCATTAAGCTCAATTCTTCATTGAAGGTTTGTTTCTCACTCGATGATGTGGGGGCTTCACATGAGGCTTTGTAAGCACCACTTGATTTGTTGTGAAGTTCCTCTTTATCCTTGAGTGACATCTCATGAGCAACAATTCTTTCGATAACTTTCGTTGGCTTGAGATCTTCGTAATTGGGAATCATTTGGATCAATGTGCACACGGTATCATATTTTCCATCCAAGGCTCTTAGGATCTTCTTGATGATGAATCTATCGGTCATCTCTTCACTCCCTAAGCCGGCAATCTCATTTGTGATAAGAGCAAGCCTAGAGTACATTTCAGCGACACCTTCACCATCCTTCATTCTGAACTTGTCAAGTTGACTTTGACGCACATCCAACTTGGATTCCTTGACGGAGTCGGTACCTTCATGCATGTCAATCAAAGTATCCCAAATTTCCTTTGCATTCTCAAGACGGCTGATTTTGTTGAATTCTTCTGGGCACAATCCATTGAAGAGGATATCACAAGCTTGAGCATTGTATTGTAGCATCTTCAACTCATCCACGGTAGCTTCACGATTCGGTTCTCTCCCATCAAAGAATTCACCTTGCAAGCCAACACACACAATAGCCCAAACGGCGGTGTTATGTCCAAGAATATGCATTTTCATCTTATGCTTCCAACTAGCAAAATTAGTACCATCAAAGTAAGGACCTCTACGGTGATAATTTCCCTCGCTAGACGCCATACTCTCCTAGGTTGTGAAACCAAGGCTATGACCACCAAAAGCTATGGAAATCAAAGCAAATGGAGACCAAAGCTCTGATACCACTTGTAGGATCGAAAGTATGTCTAGAGGGGGGTGATTAGACTACTTAACCAAATAAAAATCTAGCCTTCTCCCAATTTTAGTTCTTGGCAGATTTTAGCTATCTTAGCACAAGTCAAGCAATCTCCACACAATTCAAGTAAGCATGCAAAAGAGTATATGAGCAGCGGAAAGTAAAGCATGCAACTTGCAAGAATGTAAAGGGAAGGGTTTGGAGGATTCAAACGCAATTGGAGACACGGATGTTTTTGTCGTGGTTCCGATAGGTGGTGCTATCGTACATCCACGTTGATGGAGACTTCAGCCCACGGAGGGTAACGGTTGCGCGATTCCACGGAGGGCTCCACCCACGAAGGGTCCATGAAGAAGCAACCTTGTCTATTCCATCATGGTCGTCACCCACGAAGGACTTGCCTCACTAGCGGTAGATCTTCATGAAGTAGGCGATCTCCTTGCCCTTACAAACTCCTTGGTTCAACTCCACAATCTTGTCGGAGGCTCCCAAGTGACACCTAGCCAATCTAGGAGACACCACTCTCCAAGAAGTAACAAATGGTGTGTTGATGATGAACTCCTTGCTCTTGTGCTTCAAATGATAGTCTCCCCAACACTCAACTCTCTCTCACAGGATTTGGATTTGGTGGAAATAAGATTTGAGTGGAAAGCAACTTGGGGAAGGCTAGAGATCAAGATTCATATGGTTGGAATGGAATATCTTGACCTCAACACAAGTGTAGGTGGTTCTCTCTTAGAAAATGTGTATTGGAAGTGTAGGTATGTTCTGATGGCTTTCTCCACGAATGAAGAGTGGGTGGAGGGGTATATATAGCCTCCACACAAAATCTAACCGTTACACTCAATTTACCAAACTTGGTGAGACCGAAGAGAAAAACTCGGTCGGACCGATTTAGTAAACCTAGTGGCCGTTAGGGTTTTCGGTGGGACCGACTAGTTCAACTCGGTGGAACCGATGTGCTAGGGTTAGGGTAAAACGTAATCTTGGTGTGATCGATTACACAAACTCGGTGGGACCGATTTTGGTAACAAGCTAACCAGAGAGTTGGTCAGGTAAACTCGGTGGGACCGATTCGCCCATCTCGGTGAGACCGAAATGTTACAAAAGGGAAACAGAGAGTTTACATTGCAATCTCAGTGGGACCGATCACTCATCTCGGTAAGACCGAAACGTTACGAAGGGAAACAGAGAGATTACAATCCCATCTCGGTGAGACCGAGATCCCTATCGGTGAAACCGATTTGCCTAGGGTTTGTGGCAGTGGCTATGACATTTGAAACTCGGTGGCGCCAGATAGATAGAATCGGTGGGGCCGAGTTTGACTTTTGGTTTAGGTCATATGTGGATGTGGGAAGGTAGTTGAGGGTTTTGGAGCATATCACTAAGCACTTTGAGCAAGCAAGCCATTAAGCAACACCTCATCCCTCCTTGATAGTATTGGCTTTTCCTATAGACTCAATGTGATCTTGGATCACTAAAATATAAAATGTAGAGTCTTGATCTTGAAGCTTGAGCCAAACTTTTTGTCCTTAGAATTTTGAGGGATCCACTTTCCTCATCCATGCCATGCCATTCATTGAGCTTTTCCTGAAATATTAATCTTGGAATAATGTTAGCTCAATGAGCTATATGTTGTTAGGAATTACCAAAACCACCCGGGGATAGTTGCACTTTCAACTTCCTCCTGAACAACTCCCGTAAGGGCATTCACCTGACTCCTCCTAGGCACATGCCTAGATATATACTTAATCATTTTTTCTTCCGGAGTGGTGAGATAAATTGACTTACTAGCACAGTCAATGCTTCCTCCAAACTTTGACATCCAGTCCATACCCAATATCACATCCAATCCTTGTGACTCCAAGATAATTAGGTCGGACGGAAAAACATGTGTACCAATGGTTAAGGGTATCTGGTCACACCATCGGCTAGCCATAAACTCTGCTCCGGGTGAACTCACTAAAAGAGGGGTCCTAAGGGTCTGGGTTGGTAGCTTAAACTTATCCATGAATCCCCTTGATATGTATGAATGCGATGCACCAGTATCGAAAAGAACAAGAGCAGTAAATGACTTAACCATAAACTTACCTATTACCGCGTCCGGCTGCTCTTCAACCTCCTCCACGTTAACGTGGTTCACTTGTCCTTTGTTGAATGGATTTGGCTTCTTCCCAGCGCTCCCATTTCCATTTCCATTCTTTCCTTCAGGGCACTCCATGGCGTAGTGTCCAGTCTTCCCGCACTTGAAACAAGTAACATGACTTAAGTCCCTTTTGGCGGGTGTGGCTGGGTTGGGGCGGTTATGATTATTGTTGGTTCCATTCCCATTCCCATTCTTAGATCCATTGTGTTTATGCGATCCTCCTCCAGTGTGGTTGTGACCTCCATGGTTATGAACAAGTCCTCCCGAGTTCGGGATTAGGCGAGGCTTCTGCTGAGCTCCAGAGTTATACTTCCCTTGTCCATACTTTCTCTTGTGGTTCTCAATCTGCTGGTGCTTCCCTTCAATCATAAGAGCCTTATCTACCAACTCCTGGTAGTTGTTGAAGGTTGCTACCATCAACTACATACTCATCTCATCATCCAGCCCTTTCATAAACTTCTCCTATTTCGCTGCATCTGTGGCCACATCATCAGGGGCATAGCGAGATAACTTGCTAAACTCATCCACGTACTGAGCCACAGTACGGTTCCCCTGGCGTAAGTTGTGGAACTCCCGCTTCTTCATTTGCATAGCTCCAGTGGAGACATGGGCTGTGCGGAAAGCTTGCTGAAACTGGTCCCAAGTGACATTGGCTATAGGAAAAGTGGCTGTGTAATTCTCCCACCATGAGGCTGCTGGTCCATCCAATTGATGTGCGGCAAAGCGCACTCTCTCAGCAGCTGTGCAACCTGCGGTGATCAACTCCCTTCCAATATGGCGCAGCCAATCGTCCGCAACTATGGGCTCGGTGCTACTGGAAAACACCGGCGACTGTAACCTTAGAAAACAGGCTAGGTTGTCCACGGGCGGCGGGTTGTTGTTGTTGTTGTTGCCCTGATTCTGAACTAGCAATTGCATCAAGGTATTCTGCTGTTGGATTAACTGGGTGAGCTCCGGTGGGAAGGCAAAACCGGTGTCACGTCTCAGAGGCATCTGAGGGTTTAGGTGGAAGAGATTAGAATAGAGAAGGGGGTCTAATGAGAAAACAATACCCATATGCACATGAGACCAACACAATCATTTCACTCAATCAATCAAGCAAGGGCATACAAACGATCTAGAACTATCGCACAAGTGCTCAACTACTGCTAAATACATGGGGGAATACTAGTGATATATGGTAGTCATCTAGAAATTTTGATCGGTGGAAGACTCCATGATGTCTGCTCCAGCTTCGTCTTCAAAGTCATCATTACTAGGATCGGAATCGGCAGCATCGATGATGATGTAGTTGTCGGGGCGTATCTCCTTGGGTTCTTCTTCTTCTTCTATTGGTGCTGGTCCTCCCATGAATACTCCAATCTTCTTGACTAGGTCGTCATTCTTCTCCAGTAGTGTCTTGATTTCCTCCTCATATCCATCGCGTACAAACTTGAGTTCTTCCTCCAGTTCGATGATTCTAGTCTTAGCCTTCTTTAAGTCCATCATGTCCGCGCACATCTGGTTTTCCTGACGTTGGATGTGCTGGTTTAACTCCTGGATGAAAGCTGCAATGGATCTATCCTTCCTGGTGCTGATTACTTCCCATTGCTCGTCTCGGCGCCCACATATTTGGTAAATAGTGTCTTTAAGTTCCCTGTTGTAAACTTCTCCAATGCGTCCAATGGTAATGTGGGCTGCCATGCTCTTGCCTAGACTCTAGGTGGGTGCTTCGAAAGAAAACTCTATGGGTTTAGAAGTTGGCGAGAACGTCCTTCCTGGAACTTGTACTTGTATCCTCCAGCGCTCCTCTTCAGGTAAAGTGGCGTTGTACTGTTGGGGAACGTAGTAATTTCAAAAAAATTCCTACGCACACGCAAGATCATGGTGATTCATAGCAACGAGGGAAGAGTGTGATCTACGTACCCTTGTAGATCGACAATGGAAGCGTTTGGTTGATTTAGTCGTACGTCTTCACGGCCCGACCGATCAAGCACCGAAACAACGGCACCTCCGAGTTTTAGCACACGTTCAGCTCGATGACGATCCCCTGACTCCGATCCAGCAAAGTGTCGGGGAAGAGTTCCGTCAGCACGATGACGTGGTGACGATCTTGATGTACTACTGTCGCAGGGCTTCGCCTAAGCACCGCTACAATATTATCGATGACTATGGTGGCAGGGGGCGCCGCACACGGCTAAGAATAAGATCACGTGGATCAACTTGTGTCTCTGGGGTGCCCCTGCCTCCGTATATAAAGGCTCAAGAGGGGGAGGCCGGCCGGCCATCATAGGGCGCGCCAGGAGGAGTCCTACTCCCTCCGGGAGTAGGACTTCTCCCCCAATCCTAGTTGGAATAGGATTCGCGAGGTGGGAAAAGAGAGAGAGAGAAGGAGGAGAGCGCCGGCCCCCTCTCTCCTTGTCCTATTCGGACTAGGGGGAGGGGTGCGCGGCCCAGCCCTGGCTGCCTCTCCTCTTCTTCCACTAAGGCCCATTAAGGCCCATATAGCTCCCGGGGGGTTCCGGTAACCTCCCGGTACTCCGGTAAAATCCTGATTTCACCCGGAACACTTCCGATATCCAAACATAGGCTTTGAATATATCAATCTTTATGTCTCGACCATTTCGAGACTCCTCGTCATGTCCGTGATCACATCCGGGACTCCGAACAACCTTCGGTACATCAAAATGCATAAACTCATAATATAACTGTCATCGTAACCTTAAGCGTGCGGACCCTACGGGTTCAAGAACAATGTAGACATGACCGAGACACGTCTCCGGTCAATAACCAATAGCGGAACCTGGATGCTCATATTGGCTCCTACATATTCTCCGAAGATCTTTATTGGTCAGACCGCATAACAACATACGTTGTTCCCTTTGTCATCGGTATGTTACTTGCCCGAGATTCGATCGTCGGTATTCCAATACCTAGTTCAATCTCGTTACCGGCAAGTCTCTTTACTCGTTCTGTAATACATCATCCCGCAACTAACTCATTAGTTACAATGCTTGCAAGGCTTAAGTGATGTGCATTACCGAGAGGGCCCAGAGATACCTCTCCGACAATCGGAGTGACAAATCCTAATCTCGAAATACGCCAACCCAACATGTACCTTTGGAGAAACCTGTAGAGCTCCTTTATAATCACCCAGTTACGTTGTGACGTTTGGTAGCACACAAAGTGTTCCTCTGGTAAACGGGAGTTGCATAATCTCATAGTCATAGGAACATGTATAAGTCATGAAGAAAGCAATAGCAACATACTAAACGATCGGGTGCTAAGCTAATGGAATGGGTCATGTCAATCAGATCATTCACTTAATGATGTGATCCCCTTAATCAAATAACAACTCCTTGTTCATGGTTAGGAAACATAACCATCTTTGATTAACGAGCTAGTCAAGTAGAGGCATACTAGTGACACTTTGTTTGTCTATGTATTCACACATGTATTATGTTTCCGGTTAATACAATTCTAGCATGAATAATAAACATTTATCATGATATAAGGAAATAAATAATAACTTTATTATTGCCTCTAGGGCATATTTCCTTCATGTACGTCCAGGTGAAACTTGGTATTCCAATGTTCAGGTACCTAGTGACTTCCTTCAAGTGACGTTCAAAAGGTGTGTCTTCATCCGGTTGGGCAAACTTGTTCTTCATCTTCGCCATCCTAAAGAGTAGAAAATGGAGAGGGTTAGAAATGAGAAGAGAAGGGTGACCTAGGGTTTATCTTAGTGGTCGTGTCCTACACTCAACGTGTGCTCTGATACCATCTTGTAGCGACCCGACCTCAGATGGTCAAGTCTCTGTGCTTCAGTGTCATCCCTGGATCGGTAATGCTGACACACACAGTACTCGAAGGATTTATAACAGTGTAGCAATCACACACTTATTACATCGAATGTCTCAAGAGAGAACTTATAACAATAATATGGCTTAAGGCCATCTAATACGATAACAGTGGAAGGCTTGGAAGATAAAGTGAGTCCATCAACTCCAACGGCATAGCTGAGCTGCACGGCAACGACCTAACGAACCTTAATCCTCATCTGAAAAGTCTGCAACATAATACGTTGCATCCCGAAAACGGGTCAGCACATGGAATATGCTGGCAATGTAACACAATAGAGCAAGAACAAAATAATGCTATCACTACATGCATATTTGGCTGGTGGAAAGCTCTATGGTTACAGTTTTGCGAAAAGCCAATTTTTCCCTACAACAAAGGAATATATTTTATTTAACTATCATGGTAGTTGAAACAACATTGAGAAGGTTCCTCCAACTCAATCCGAATTAAAGTGATTAACAGCCCAACAATATTAATTAAGAGTGATGAGATACATGTGATAACCCCAGTACTAGATACTCGAGAATTGTCCATAACCGGGGACACGGCTAACCATGATTAGTTTGTACACTCTGCAGAGGTTTGCGCACTTTTCCCCACAAGACTCGATCGCCTCCATTTGATTTCTCGCACTACATGGTGTTTGAGAAACGGATGACCGAGACACAGTCTTTCAGAAACATTAACTCTCTACTCCGGACAGACCATACCAAACCTACATCCCACCACCTGTTGATCTGCCTCTTCAAGAGCTTCACGTAACTTACTCAACTATGCTAGAGCCCATAATAGCTTGTGGTTGCACACGGAAGTTTCTAGCATGAATCATCTCGGTTCCCTTTGAGCCTGGGTGGCGGTCCATAGGAAGATCACACGGGTACTCCGGGATTTCCAAAAAATACAGGCAACACTGGGTACTCCAGGTGCCTCAATCCACCCAGATGTTTGATTAAGTTGCCACCTTAAGTTGAACCATCAATTAACAAGCTCACATCTGTCATGTATTTCACTCAAACCCAAACCGCGTCTATGAGCATAGCATAGCATAGTGTATATAAGCAACGCGTAGAGTAACTCCCAAAGGTTTGAATGTAACAGGGCAATAGGTTCTACCTCATCGACTACTTCCCAACCCACAAGTTAATAACATCCTAATCATGCAATGTTTGAGGATTGAGACTAATGCATAAAAACTAGGTGATAAAAGGGATATGACCAAAGTGTTACTTGCCTTGCCGACGATCTGCGAAACCTAGGGACTCGTAGTAGCACGCTTCGCACTTCGGGTGTTCTATCGCAAGCAAACAATAGCATACATAAGTAACAAGCAACGATGCACAAGCAAAACTCAAACAAAAGAGGTTGACCAGAAGTTTCAACTTAAGAACTCCGGTTCACAAAAAGAATCAAATCAAATGGAGCAACGAAACTCAAACGGCGAAAGAAAGAAGCTTCATTTACTAATTTGAAACTAGGTCAAATTTTACAGTAGAGAAAACTTGTTTGAATTGGTTAAGCGGAAAGAGGGTTTCAAGACGAAACTCCAGGCGCTTGAATCGCCTGATTCCGACTAACGAGCGAAAAGAAAAACAGAAACTAAGATCGGATCAGAAATCGCGATCAGAGAAAATCGCGGAATAAGTCCGATAAAAGAAAACTGACGAATAGACTAACGAACGAGCGTTCGTTGGCTGTTTCTAACGGGCGAAGAACCGTTCGTTAAAACGATCGTTCGGACGAACGTCCGCCAAATAGAAGAACCGAGAAAAACCGGCGAATCCTAAAAAACGGATCTAGGGTTCTAAAAAAACAGGTCAGTCTTTATAAAAAACGGCGGCGGGGCGCGGCGGCTACCTCTGGCGAGAGGTCCGGCGGGGCGGCGACGCTCGGCGGCGGCGCGGACTGCGGCGGCGGCAGGCGGCAGGCGGCGGCGCGGTGGCGGTGGCTTGGCTGCGGCGGCGGCGGCTTGGCACGGCGCGGGCGGCGGTGGTGTGGTGGGGTGTTGGGGGCGGGGTGGCGGCGTATATAAGGGTGGGGCGGGGCGGCTTGGAGGAGAGGGCAAGACGCGGCGGCGGAGAGGAGTCCGTCTCGGACTCCTAGTTCGAGTCGGCGGCGGCGCTCGGCGGCGGCGGCGGCGGCAGCAGGCGGCGGCTTGGCGCAGCGCGGGCGGTGGTGGTGTGGTGGGGTGTTGGGGGCGGGGTAGCAGCGTATATAAGGGTGGGGCGGGGCGGCTTGGAGGAGGGGGCAAGACGCGGCGGCGGAGAGGAGTCCGGCTCGGACTCCTAGTCTGAGTCGGCGGCGGCGGCGCTCGCGGGGAAGGCGGTGGCGGCGGCCTGGGGCGGCTGGGCCTTAGGCCCAGTCGGCGCGGGAGCCTCTTTTTTTTAAATAATTTCGCCGACCGAAATAAATCCTAAAAGAAATAAATAAAAATCTAAAAATGCCAAAATAAATTTTCACTGTCTAAATAAAATATTTAGAACGAGGTGAACATTTTCTTGGCCCTAAAATGCAATTTTGGAAAATGTGCAATTTTTCTAATGCAAACAAAATTGTAATAAAATCCAAATAAAACGATTATTTGGTTTTAATATTTTTCCTCCAATATTTCAATTATCTTGGAGAAGTAATATTATCTCATCTCATATATTTTTAGTGTGAAATATTTTTTGGAGAGAAAATAATTAAAACCAAAAATCCTCGTTTTCAAGATTTGATAGAGATCAAATTTGAAAACCGGGAAATCCCCAACTCTCTCCGAGGGTCCTTGAGTTGCTTAGGATTTCGAGGATAGCGAGACGAAATGCGAATAAAATATGATATGCATGGATGACTATGTATAACATTCCAAATTGAAAATTTGGGATGTTACAGTTTTCAATAATCTTTCTTCTTCATGCTCTGAAAGGTTAGCACTAATAATAACATGATATATCTTCTTTTCGTCAAGATAAGCATATTTAAGATTATCAGGCAACGGTTTAAGCTCAAACACGGGATCACCCTTGGGTGGAGGAGGATCTCCTAAAATTTCAACAGGCAAATTGTGTTGCAGAATAGGTTCCTGTTTAAAGAATACTTCATCTATTTCCCTTCTTTCATTCATGAACATATCATTTTCATGGTCTAGCAAATAGTGTTCTAAAGGATGACTAGGAGGTACGGCAATAGAAGCAAGACCAATAATTTCATCCTTACTAGGTAATTCTTCCTCATGATGTTGTTTACTAAATTTAGAGAAATTAAACTCATGAACCATATCATCCAAACCAACAGTAACAATATTCCTAGTGCAGTCTATGGTAGCATTGACAGTATTTAAGAAGGGTCTACCAAATATAATGGGACAAAAGCTATCTTGTGGAGAAGTAAGAACAAGAAAATCAGCAGGATATTTAGTTTTCCCACACAAGACTTCAACATCTCTAACAATTCCAATTGGTGCAATAGTATCTCTATTAGCAAGTTTAATAGTGACATCAATATCTTCTAACTCAACAGGTGCAATTTCATTCTTAATTTCTTTGTATAAATCATGAGGTATAACACTAGCACTAGCACCCATATCACATAAAGCCATGATAACAATGATCTCCTATTTTAACAGAAATAACAGGCACGCCTACCACAGGTCTATCTTTATCCTTATCACACGGTTTAGCAATTCTAGCAGTTTCACCTTCGAACTGAATAACATGCCCGTCAATATTATCAAACAAGAGATCTTTAACAGTAGCAGTATTAGGTTCTACTTTAACTTGCTCAGGAGGTGTATAAGTTCTAATATTGCTTTTACGAACAACAGTTGAAGCTTTAGCATGATCATTTATTCTAACAGGGAAAGGTGGTTTCTCAATATAAGAAGTAGGAACAATAGGATCATTATAAGTGACAGTATTTTCTTCAACTTTAATAGGTGCAGCTACTTTTACTTCTATGGGAGGATGATATTTAAACCACTTCTCCTTAGGGATATCAACATAGGTAGCAAAAGATTCACATAAAGAAGCTACTATCTCAGAATCAAGTCCATATTTAGTGCTAAACTTACGGAAAATATCGGTATCCACAAAAGATTTAACACAATCAAACTTAGGTGTCATACCTGACTCCTTACCTTCGTCGAGGTCCCAATCTTCAGAGTTGCGTTTAATTCTATCCAATAAATTCCATCTGAATTCAATAGTCTTCATCATAAAAGAGCCAGCACAAGAAGTATCAAGCATGGTTTGATTATTATGAGAAAGCCAAGCATAAAAACTTTGCATAATTATTTCTCTTGGGAGCTCATGATTGGGGCATGAATATAACATTGATTTAAGCCTCCCCCAAGCTTGAGCGATGCTTTCTCCTTCGCGAGGCCAGAAATTATATATATAATTGCGATCACGATGAACAAGATGCATAGGGTAATACTTTTGATGAAATTCCAATTTCAATCTTTTATAGTCCCACGATCTCGTATCACATAGCCTATACCATATCAATGCGTCTTCCTTCAAAGATAAAGGGAAGACCTTCTTCTTAGCAACATCATCGGATACACCTGCAAGCTTAAATAATCCACAAACTTCATCCACATATAATAAGTGCTCATCAGGATGCTTTGTTCCATCTCCTGTAAAAGGATTAGCGAGCAATTTTTCCATTATACCCGAAGGAAATATAAAAGGAGTTTCATTTTCAGTAGGTTCAGTAGGTTGAGGAGCAACTCTTTGCTCTACTGGACAGGGTGAAGATACCCCGAACAAGCCCCTCAGAGAATTACCTTCCATAGTAACAAGTGACAGTAAATTTCAGCACACTATATAAATTTTTCCTTACCAAATTCCACTTACCAAAGGCGCTACACTCCCCGGCAACGGCGCCAGAAAAGAGTCTTGATGACCCACAAGTATAGGGGATCTATCGTAGTCCTTTCGATAAGTAAGAGTGTCGAACCCAACGAGGAGCAGAAGGAAATGATAATCGGTTTTCAGCAAGGTATTCTCTGCAAGTATTGAAATAAGTGGTAACAGATAGTTTTGTAATAAGGTAAATTGTAACGAGCAACAAGTAACAAAAGTAAATAAAGTGCAGCAAGGTGGCCCAATCCTTTTGTAGCAAAGGACAAGCCGGAACAAACTCTTATAATAGGAAAAGTGCTCCCGAGGACACATGGGAATATCGTCAAGCTAGTTTTCATCACGTTCATATGATTCGCGTTTGATACTTTGATAATTTGATATGTGGGTGGACCGGTGCTTGGGTGCTGTTCTTACTTGAACAAGCATCCCACTTATGATTAACCTCTATTGCAAGCATCCGCAACTACAACAAAAGTATTAAGGTAAACCTAACCATAGCATGAAACATATGGATCCAAATCAGCCCCTTGCGAAGCAACGCATAAACTAGGGTTTAAGCTTCTGTCACTCTAGCAACCCATCATCTACTTATTACTTCCCAATGCCTTCCTCTAGTCCCAAATAATGGTGAAGTGTTATGTAGTCGACGTTCACATAACACTGAGGCTAGACAACATACATCTTATCAAAATATCAAACGAATACCAAATTCACATGACTACTAATAGCAAGACTTCTCCCTTGTCCTCAGCAACAAACGTAATTACTCACAAAGCATATTCATGTTCATAATCAGAGGGGTAATAATATGCATAAAGGATCTGAACATATGATCTTCCACCAAATAAACCAACTAGCATCAACTACAAGGAGTAATCAACACTACTAGCAACCTACTAGCACCAATCCCGGACTTTGAGACAAGAATTGGATACAAGAGATGAACTAGGGTTTGGAGATGAGATGGTGCTGGTGAAGATGTTGATGGAGATTGCCCTCTCCCGATGAGAGGAGCGTTGGTGATGACGATGGTGATGATTTCCCCCTCCGGGAGGGAAGTTTTCCCGGCAGAACAGCTCTGCCGGAGCTCTAGATTGGTTCCGCCTCGTGGCGGCGGAGTCTCGTCCCGAAAGGTTCCCTCTTATTTTTTTTTCTCATCGAAAGACTTCATATAGGAGAAGATGGACGTCGGAGACCCACCAGGGGGCCCACGAGGTAGGGGGGCGCGCCCTAGGGGGGCGCCCCCCACCCTCGTGAGAAGGGTGTGGGCCCCCTGGCCTTCATCTTTGGCATGAATTTTTCTTTATTTCTTTTAAGACGTTTCGTGGAGTTTCAGGACTTTTGGAGTTGCGCAGAATAGGTCTCTAACATTTGCTCCCTTTCCAGCCCAGAATTCCAGCTGGCGGCATTCTCCCTCCTTATGTAAACCTTGTAAAATAAGAGAGAATAGCCACAAGTATTGTGATATAAAGTGAAATAACAGTCCATAATGCGATAAATATCGATATAAAAGCATGATGCAAAATGAACGTATCACGAGGTTCGGTAGTAACTTGATCTGATGTTTCATGATCATTATCATTAGCTTCCTCACTAATTGGTATAGGTGTCACAGAAACCGGTTTCTATGATGTACTACTTTCCAATAAGGGAGCAGGTACAGTTACCTCATCAAGTTCTACTTTCCTCCCACTCACTTCTTTCGAGAGAAACTCCTTCTCTAGAAAGGATCCATTCTTAGCAACGAATGTCTTGCCTTCGGATCTGTGATAGAAGGTGTACCCAACAGTTTCCTTTGGGTATCCTATGAAGACACATTTCTCCGATTTGGGTTCGAGCTTATCAGGTTGAAGCTTTTTCACATAAGCATCACAGTCCCAAACTTTTAGAAACGACAACTTTGGTTTCTTGCCAAACCACAGTTCATAAGGCGTCGTTTTAACGGATTTCGATGGTGCCCTATTTAACATGAATGCAGCCGTCTCTAAAGCATAACCCCAAAATGATAGCGGTAAATCAGTAAGAGACATCACAGATCGCACCATATCTAATAAAGTACGATTACGATGTTCGGACACACCATTACGCTGTGGTGTTCCAGATGGCGTGAGTTGCGAAACTATTCCGCATTGTTTCAAATGTAGACCAAACTCGTAACTCAAATATTCTCCTCCACGATCAGATCGTAGAAACTTTATTTTCTTGTTACGATGATTTTCAACTTCACTCTGAAATTCTTTGAACTTTTCAAATGTTTCAGACTTATGCTTCATTAAGTAGATATACCCATATCTGCTTAAATCATCTGTGAAGGTGAGAAAATAACGATATCCGCCACGAGCCTGAACATTCATCGGACCACATACATCTGTATATATGGTTTCCAACAAATCTGTTGCTCTCTCCATAGTACCGGAGAACGGCGTTTTAGTCATCTTGCCCATGAGGCACGGTTCGCAAGTACCAAGTGATTCATAATCAAGTGATTCCAAAAGTCCATCAGTATGGAGTTTCTTCATGCGCTTTACACCGATATGACCTAAACGACAGTGCCACAAATAAGTTGCACTATCATTATCAACTCTGCATCTTTTGGCTTCAACATTATGAATATGTGTATCACTACTATCGAGATTCATTAAAAATAGACCACTCTTCAAGGGTGCATGACCATAAAAGATATTACTCATATAAATAGAACAACCATTATTCTCTGATTTAAATGAATAACCATCTCGCATCAAACAAGATCCAGATATAATATTCATGCTCAACGTTGGCACCAAATAACAATTATTTAGGTCTAATATTAATCCCGAAGGTAGATGTAGAGGTAGCGTGCCGACTGCGATCACATCGACTTTGGAACCATTTCCCACGCGCATCGTCACCTCGTCCTTCGCCAGTGTTCGCTTAATCCGTAGTCCCTGTTTCGAGTTGCAAATATTAGCAACAGAACCAGTATCAAATACCCAGGTGCTACTGCGAGCTCTAGTAAGGTACACATCAATAACATGTATATCACATATACCTTTGTTCACCTTGCCATCCTTCTTATCCGCCAAATACTTGGGGCAGTTCCGCTTCCAGTGTCCAGTCTGCTTGCAGTAGAAGCACTCAGTTTCAGGCTTAGGTCCAGATTTGGGTTTCTTCTCTTGAGTAGCAACTTGCTTGCTATTCTTCTTGAAGTTCCCCTTCTTCTTCCCTTTGCCCTTTTTCTTGAAACTAGTGGTCTTGTTGACCATCAACACTTGATGCTCCTTCTTGATTTCTACCTCCGCAGCCTTTAGCATTGCGAAGAGCTCGGGAATCGTCTTATCCATCCCTTGCATGTTATAGTTCATCATGAAGCTCTTGTAGCTTGGTGGTAGTGATTGAAGAACTCTGTCAATGACACTATCAACAGGAAGATTTACTACCAGTTGAGTCAAGTGATTATGATACCCAGACATTTTGAGTACATGTTCACTGACAGAACTATTCTCCTCCATCTTGCAGCTATAGAACTTATTGGAGACTTCATATCTCTCAATCCGGGCATTTTCTTAAAATATTAACTTCAACTCCTGGAACATCTCATATGCTCCATGATGTTCAAAACATCATTGAAGTCCCGATTCTAAGCCGTAAAGCATGGCACACTAAACTATCAAGTAGTCATCAGCTTTGCTCTGCCAGATGTTCATAACATCTGGTGTTGCTCCAGCAGCAGGCCTAGCACCCAGCGGTGCTTCCAGGACGTAATTCTTCTGTGCAGCAATGAGGATAATCCTCAAGTTACGGACCCAGTCCATGTAATTGCTACCATCATCTTTCAATTTTGCTTTCTCAAGGAACACATTAAAATTCAACGGAACAACAGCATGGGCCATCTATCTACAATCAAACATAGACAAGAAAATACTATCAGGTACTAAGTTCATGATAAATTTAAGTTCAATTAATCATATTACTTAAGAACTCCCACTTAGAAAGACATCCCTCTAATCTTCTAAGTGATCACGTGATCCAAATCAACTAAACCATAACCGATCATCACGTGAAATGGAGTAGCTTTCAATGGTGAACATCAATATGTTGATCATATCTACTATATGATTCACGCTCGACCTTTCGGTCTCAGTGTTCCGAGGCCATATCTGCATATACTAGGCTCGTCAAGTTTAACCTGAGTATTCCGCGTGTGCAAAACTGGCTTGCACCCGTTGTAGATGGACGTAGAGCTTATCACACCCGATCATCACGTGGTGTCTGGGCATGACGAACTTTGGCAACGGTGCATACTCAGGGAGAACACTTTTATCTTGTAATTTAGTGAGAGATCATCTTATAATGCTATCGTCAATCAAAGCAAGATAAGATGCATAAAAGATAAACATCACATGCAATCAATATAAGTGATATGATATGGCCATCATCATCTTGTACTTGTGATCTCCATCTCCGGAGTACCGTCATGATCACCACCGTCATCGGCGTGACACCTTGATCTCCATTGTACCATCATTGTCGTCTCGCCAATCTGATGCTTCCACGACTATCGCTACTGCTTAGTGATAAAGTAAAGCATTACAGCGCGATTGCATTGCATACAATAAAGCGACAACCATATGGCTCCTGCCAGTTGCCGATAACTCGGTTACAAAACATGATCATCTCATACAATAAATTTAGCATCATGTCTTGACCATATCACATCACAACATGCCCTGCAAAAACAAGTTAGACGTCCTCTACTTTGTTGTTGCAAGTTTTACGTGGCTGCTACGGGCTTAGCAAGAACCGTTCTTACCTACGCATCAAAACCACAACGATAGTTTGCCAAGTTGGTGTTGTTTTAACCTTCGCAAGGACCGGGCGTAGCCACACTTGGTTCAACTAAAGTTGGAGAAACTGACACCCGCCAGCCACCTGTGTGCAAAGCACGTCGGTAGAACCAGTCTCGCGTAAGCGTACGCGTAATGTCGGTCTGGGCCACTTCATCCAACAATACCGCCGAACCAAAGTATGACATGCTAGTAAGCGGTATGACTTATATCGCCCACAACTCACTTGTGTTCTACTCGCGCATATAACATCAACGAATAAAACCTGGCTCGGATGCCACTGTTGGGGAACGTAGTAATTTCAACAGTTTTCCTACGCACACGCAAGATCATGGTGATGCATAGCAATGAGAGGGGAGAGTGTTGTCTACGTACCCTCGTAGACCGACAACGGAAGCGTTGACACAACGTAGAGGAAGTAGTCGTACGTCTTCCCGATCCGACCGATCCAAGTACCGAACGTACGGCACCTCCGAGTTCTGCACATGTTCAACTCGGTGACGTCCCTCGAGCTCCGATCCAGCCGAGTGTTGAGGGAGAGTTTCGTTAGCACGACGGCGTGATGACGGTGATGATGTTCTACCGACGCAGGGCTTCGCCTAAGCACCGCTACAATATGACCGAGGTGGAATATGGTGGAAGGGGGCACCGCACACGGCTAAGGAATGATCACGAAGATCAACTTGTGTGTCATGGGGTGCCCCCTGCCCCCGTATATAAAGGAGGGAGGGGGAGGTGCGGCCGGCCCCTAGGGGTGCGCCTGGAGGAGTCCTACTCCCACCGGGAGTAGGACTCCCCCCTCTTGCCTTGTTGGAGAAGGAAAGGGGAAGGGGGAAAGAGGAAAGGGGGGCGCCCCCCCCCCTTACTTGTCCTATTCGGACTAGGGGGGAGGGGGGCGCACGGCCTGCCCTGGCCGGCCCTCCTCTTCTCCCTTAGGGCCCATGTAGGCCCATTAACCCCCCCCCCCCGGGGGGGGGGTTCCGGTAACCCCCCGGTACTCCGGTAAAATCCCGATTTCACCCGGAACGATTCCGATATCCAAATATAGGCTTCCAATATATCAATCTTTATGTCTCGACCATTTCGAGACTCCTCGTCATGTCCGTGATCACATCCGGGACTCCGAACTACCTTCGGTACATCAAAACACAAAAACCCTAATTACGATCGTCACCGAACTTTAAGCGTGCGGACCCTACGGGTTCGAGAACTATGTAGACATGACCGAGACACGTCTCCGGTCAATAACCAATAGCGGAACCTGGATGCTCATATTGGTTCCTACATATTCTACGAAGATCTTTATCGGTCAAACCGCATAACAACATACGTTGTTCCCTTTGTCATCGGTATGTTACTTGCCCGAGATTCGATCGTCGGTATTCCAATACCTAGTTCAATCTCGTTACCGGCAAGTCTCTTTACTCGTTCCGTAATACATCATTCCACTACTAACTCATTAGTTGCAATGCTTGCAAGACTTAAGTGATGTGCATTACCAAGTGGGCCTAGAGATACCTCTCCGACAATCGGCGTGACAAATCCTAATCTTGAAATACGCCAACTCAACAAGTACCTTCGGAGACACCTGTAGAGCACCTTTATAATCACCCAGTTACGTTGTGACATTTGGTAGCACACAAAGTGTTCCTCCGGTAAACGGGAGTTGCATAATCTCATAGTCATAGGAACATGTATAAGTTATGAAGAAAGCAATAGCAACAAACTAAACGATCAAGTGCTAAGCTAACGGAATGGGTCAAGTCAATCACATCATTCTCCTAATGATGTGATCCCGTTAATCAAATGACAACTCATGCCTATGGTTAGGAAACATAACCATCTTCGATCAACGAGCTAGTCAAGTAGAGGCATACTAGTGACACTCTGTTTGTCTATGTATTCACACATGTATTATGTTTCCGGTTAATACAATTCTAGCATGAATAATAAACATTTATCATGATATAAGGAAATAAATAATAACTTTATTATTGCCTCTAGGGCATATTTCCTTCAGGGTGCACCCCCCAAGGCCCAAACCGAATTGGTTTAGGGCAAGGGGGTCGGCCCCCTCTTTCCTTCTCCTCCTCTCCCTTTCCTTCCCCCTCTCCTACTCCTGTTAGGAAAAGGAGGAGTCCTACTCCTAGTGGGAGTAGGACTCCCTCCCTTGGCGCGCCCTCCTTGGCCGGCCGCCTCTCCCCCTTGCTCCTTTATATACGGGGACAGGGGGCACCTCTAGACACAACAATTGATCATTGATCTCTTAGCCGAGTGTGGTGCCCCCTCCACCATAATCCACCTCGGTCATATCGTAGAGGTGCTTAGGTAAAGCCCTGCGTCGGTAGCATCATCGTCACCGTCACCACGCCGTCGTGCTGACGAAACTCTCCTGTGAAGCTTTGCTGGATCGAAGCTTGTGGGACGTCATCGAGTTGAACGTGTGCAGAACTCGGAGGTGCCGTGCGTTTGGTACTTGGATCGATCGGATCATGAAGACGTATGACTACATCAACCGCGTTGTGCTAACGCTTCCGCATTTGGTCTACGAGGGTACGTGGACACACTCTCCCCTCTCGTTGCTATGCATCACCATGATCTCGTGTGTGCGTAGGAATTTTTTTGAAATTACTATGTTCCCCAACATTAGTTGTGGGATGATGCATTACGGAAACGAGTAAAGAGACTTGCCGGTAACGAGATTGAACTAGGTATTGAGATACCGACGATCGAATCTCGGGCAAGTAACATACTGATGACAAAGGGAACCAACGTATATTGTTATGCGGTTTGACCAATAAAGATCTTCGTAGAATATGTAGGAGCCAATATGAACATCCAGGTTCCGCTATTGGTTATTGACCGGAGACGTGTCTCGGTCATGTCTACATAGTTCTCGAACCCGTAGGGTCCGCACGCTTAAAGTTCGGTGACGAGTATTATGAGTTTATGTGTTTTGATGTACCGAAGGTAGTTTGGAGTTCCGGATGAGATCGGGGACATGATGAGGAGTCTCGAAATGGTCGAGACGTAAAGATCGATATATTGGACGACTATATTCGGACATCGGAAAGGTTTCGAGTGATTCGGGTATTTTTCGGAGTACCGAGGAGTTACGAGAATACGAGGAAGAAGTAATGGGCCCCATGGGCCAAGTGGTGAAAGTGAGGAGGCAGGGCGCGCGACCCCCTAGCCCAAACCGAATTGGACTAGGGGGACGGCCCCCCTTTCCCCCTTTTCCTCCCTCTCCTTCCTTCTCCTCTTCCCCCTTCCTTTCCTCCTCCTAGTAGGAGTAGGAAAGGGGAGTCCTACTCCTACTGGGAGGAGGACTCCTCCTCCTGGCGCGCCTTACAGGGGCCGGCTGGCCTCCCCCCTTTCTCCTTTATATACGGGGGCAGGGGGCACCCTAGAACACACAAGTTGATCATTGATCCCTTAGCCGTGTGCGGTGCCCCCTCCACCATAATCCACCTCGATCATATCATAGCGGTGCTTAGGCGAAGCCCTGCGTCGGTAGCAACATCATCACCGTCATCACGCTGTCGTGCTGACGAAACTCTCCCGTGAAGCTCTGCTGGATCAGAGTTCGTGGGACACCATCGAGCTGAACGTGTGCTAAACTCGGAGGTGCCGTGCGTTTGGTACTTTGATCGGTCGGATCGTGAAGACGTTCGACTACATCAACCGCGTTCTCATAATGCTTCCGCTTACGGTCTATGAGGGTACGTGGACAATACTCTTCCCTCTCATTGCTATGCATCACCATGATCTTGCGTGTGCGTAGGAAAATTTTGAAATTACTACGTTCCCCAACACTTGCCTCTTTGATCGTTGATGTTTGTGCTAGCCTTCTTAAGGCATCCTTGTTTAACTTATGTCTGTACTCAGATATTGTTGCTTCCGCTGACTCGTTTGTATTCGAGCTTCTGTATTCGAGCCCTCGAGGCCCTTGGCTTGTAATACGAAGCTTGTATTATTTTTTATTTGTGTCTAGAGTTGTGTTGTGATATCTTCCCGTGAGTCCCTGATCTTGATCGTACACATTTGCGTGTATGATTAGTGTACGATCGAATCGGGGGCGTCACATCCAGAGCCGCCACCTGCAGGCGCGGAGAACCACGACTTCGACTTCGTCGAGGATGGTGAGTGGAGACGGAGAGGAGTAGATCGGGGTAGTGCGGAGAGGAGATGGTGTGGACCGCGCCGAAGCTGTGCTTCAATAGCCACATGCAGCGAACGGGCGGGTAACCGACTTCATGCGGCGCACCGGTTGGGGTAGGCTTCTCGGTCGTCATGTCGGCATTGAAGCGGCGCAACCTGCTTGTCCGGTGGCGTCGCTCTGACCGGCATCAATGCCATGGAGTCACGTTTGCAGCGATACTGACCAAGATGAATGGGCGGCAACCGCTTCGCGCGTTTCTTGTGCGGAGAGGTTTTATGGTGGGACTGTAGCGTCGAACATGTACATGGTCGTGGCCTGGACGCCAGCAAAGCTCTCCTGATTTTGCGTCTAGTTTGCGGGATTTTAAACAACCCACACATCCATGGACCGACGGGGTACCGAGTTGGATGCCCTAATCACAATACTAAATTTCACCTTTTAACGTGAGTTATACTGGCGAACCAATCTGTGGTTGGATGGTTAGAGGGACTGTGGTATTCCCAGCCCAGCAGGGTTCAAATCCTGATACTCGCATTTATTTCTTGATTTAATTCAGGATTTGCTTATAAGGGTAGGGTGTGCGTGTGTGCGTTCATAGGGGTGAATGTATGCGCGTGTATATGAGCGCTTGTGTCTGTACTGATATTCAAAAAAACGTGAGTAATATTTTTTAAAAAAGAATTACACTACCACAATAGGATCAATAAAAGGTTTAATTGGATTTATATTATATAATAAGAGACCTAAATTATGATTTTACACCAATCCCTAGGTTTCAATGCACAACAGTGCCTCGACCTGTTTTAAGGAAAAAAAAACCCGCGGACGAGCACAAAAACATGACAGCGAATATATCCAGAATATGCCACGTGTGACATCCAATCATAAGAAACAACATGTCCTGAATATAGTGGGCAGCATATCTTCAAATCAAACCGATTCCGACTCATGTCACTTTCATGGTAGGTGCACGTGCTACGCAGAGACTGCTTCAAGTTTGCAGCAGCTAATTTGAAACAAAACAGTCCCAAAATTTCCCCTTGTAACATTAATTAAATAAAAAAATGGTTCAACATTTCGAACGGATCGAAAAGGAAAAGTAAAAGTAAAATCCGTACATTTTTCATCAGGTGGCTCCGATCCGACGGCCAGCAGCAACCCAACCAGACGGAACGCAGCGGAAAGTGTTCCCCACACAAGACTCACGGTTTGAGCTGCACGTTGCAACAGCCACATTTCTTTCTTTCTTCGCACGTCTGCCCCCGCCCTCCTCTCCGAGTAAAGTAGCCCCCGCTGCTCCTCTTCTCCTTCCATAGTTCCATTCCCCTTCGCTTTTCCCCCTCGCTCCTCCCCTCCCTCCCCCAAAACCCTAAACCCTACCTCGCCGGGATCGGCCGATCGGCGCCGCGTCCCTCGCCGGGTGAGCTCTCCTCCGCCTCTCTCCAGACGCACCTCTGGTTTTTCTTCTTCTGATTTTTTTTTGCCCGGTCGGTCGGTCGACGCATTGGTCGATTTCGCTTCGCTCGCATCGGCGATTCGGTGGGACGGATCGACAGCCAGTGTTCACGTGCGTTGCTGCGATTTTAGTTTTCGGGTGATTTTGTCTGTGGCGAGTGGCGAGTAGTGGATGTTTCTGGGTAGGTGGCAGCCGGAAGGACCGATTTCGCGGTCCTGTTCGAAACTAAAGAAATTATAATTGTTTTGTCCTCGCCCGTTCCTTATAATATCTTGGTCGATCGTTTGCAAATCGTCCGCCCCTGCTATCTGTCTCTTTTACTTGGGAGGATGGATGAATCGGTACGGACTGAACCTGACGCGATTCACACTTTTCGCGGGGTTTCGATTTTCGACAGTCGAGTGGAATTTGTAACTTATATAATCTCGAACTGCTCCTGACGTCAAACTTGTCGAATTAAATTGTCAGTGCCATATGCTGTTAGCTTTTTTGTGTCGATATCTGGATAGGCAAAATGGTTCAACCGAGGAGATGCTCTGCTATTGATTATAATAATCTATCTGTGATTTTTTTCTTCCCTCTATAACTCTTATTTTGGAAATTAAAAGATGGAGTTATATTCCTTAATGCAAGTGTACAAAGCAGGTTTACTACTGACTAATGATTGCTTCAGATTTTTCTTCGTGAACTGTTACAAGTGCCTGTCGTAGTTAAGACTTAAAGTGAGCAATTTGTAAATCTGAGGTGAAGAACATAGTTGATTCTCATGAAATCTCTTACCAGCAACAGTGAAATTATTACTCATAGTATTTATGCATTGTTGGATTGTCAGCTCTTAATCTTGTGATCAATTGGGAGATACACAACTGTTGACTTATTTGTTGTGCTGGCTATGGATTGTAAGTTCTGCATCTTGTGATCATTTGGGAAATACACAACCACACACTTATTTGTTCCGCTGGCTGTTGATTGGACTATTGCTGAGCTTGCTTGTATAGTTGGATCAGAGTTGATTCTCTTACAGCTTTTGCATGCTCACTTTGATTCTCCATATTAGTTGCTACTCATATAAGTTTCTAAGTATTACTCACTGTACTTATGTGTTCTACTGTTATGTTAGAGGAAATCCTAGAGATTTACGGTCCTTTCATTATACCAGAAAACTACAGTTAGTGCCCTTTGAAAAGAATTGACTAGTGCGTGTGGTATATTGGTACTGCGATTGTTCAGCATTATTCTCACCTCTGTTTTTTGTTGTTGTAATGTGCTGTTACTATCCCCTTGTCAATCTTCATTTTTCTTATGGTTTCTGAATTTGATCACTTCAGGTTTTACTTAGAACGGCATGATCCTTGCCTTCCCATTGGGAGGGTGAGAAGCAACCAAGTATGGCTTCAAGGGCGATCATTAGGAGAAGGAAGCATCTTTTGGATAATGTTAACACACCTATCCTGTCATCCTCCTCTACCTTCCAGCATGGGGCATTTGGTTTCAAGGCTCAGCCAAGAATAGCGCAGCAATTTCTCGAGCAAAGCTTAGGGGACTCAAAATCTGACAAGGAGAAAGAGCCGTATAGTGTGAATTTGACAAAGGGTGGTCTGCTAGGTCTTGGTAATGGGTTTCCGCAGCGACCAGCTCATGTGATTTCTCTTCATGGTTATGGAATTGGAAGAAGTAATGAATTTGCATTGCCTTTTGGAGCTAGAGGTTTGTTGCAGTCAGTCCGCAGAGCATCAACTGCAACTGCTGGGCAACCTAAGTTGGATATCGAAGAAGAACAGAGTGAGGATCAGAAGCAGAATAAAAAGAAAAAGGAGGCATCCCCAGAAGAATGTGACCAGGCTGTGGAAGGCCTAAGCACAGCAAAAGCTAAAGCCAAAGCCAAGCAGGTGCAAGAATCTCTAAAGGCTAGCCGATCAATCGTACAAAAATTCTGGGCAAGGCTTCTGGGTATTGGCCCTGCTCTCCGAGCTATTGCTTCAATGAGTAGGTCTGTATCTTCTTCCTTGAACTCAAACTTATGACTTTTGATACAAGATATTGTTTTCTGCCCCATTTTTCCGGTGTTCTAAACATATGCAACCTCTCTCTGTGTAGAGCTGACTGGGCTGTAAAGCTGAAGCATGGGAAGGATGAATTTATTTCTACACTGCAGCATTACTGGTTAGGAACAAAGCTACTTTGGGCAGATGTTAGGATTTCATCAAGATTGCTGGTGAAGCTTGCTGGTGGAAAGAGCCTGTCAAGGAGAGAGAGGCAACAACTCACCCGTACAACAGCTGATATCTTCAGGCTGGTACCTGTTGCTGTGTTTATCGTTGTTCCGTTCATGGAATTCTTATTGCCGGTGTTTCTCAAGTTGTTTCCAAACATGCTGCCATCCACTTTTCAAGACAGGATGAAAGAAGAGGTTTGTGATGCAACAACAATAATTACTTAGTGCACTAGTATGTTTATACTGTTTAGCTATTACATTTCTCAGCATGCTATTATGCCACCATGTATGTCACAACTTATGATGCATGGGTTACCTACCCTGTGTTAATCAGACGTGCATGTGCGTGCAGTACATCATCATTTTGGTTCCATGGTTTGTTGACCCTGCTGTTCACTATCTCCTGATATGACAGATGTCTGTGTATCAATGTTTGAATTGATCTCGTAGTTACATTTCTATATGAACCACAAACATTGTTAAAAATGGATTGGCTCAAGAATGCAGTTCATGTTCCGATGCAGGAAGCGTTGAAAAGGAAACTGAAAGCAAGGATGGAGTATGCAAAGTTTCTGCAAGATACTGCAAAAGAAATGGCAAAGGAAGTCCAAACATCCCGTAGTGGAGAAACTAAACAGACCGCTGAAGATCTGGACGAATTTTTAAACAAGGTATCAGTTATATATAACATCCTTCTGTGAATAGTTTTATACTGTATAGTGTATACTATAAATTCATTTATATGATATTCTCTTGGATAATGTACTTTAAACTGCAATTAGGTTAGGAAAGGTGAACGTGTATCCAATGATGAAATCTTGAACTTCGCGAAGCTGTTTAATGATGAACTGACTTTGGATAACATGAGCAGGTTACATCTTATTTGAATTTTGAACATCCTTGTAATATCACAGTTATACCAGAGCTGATCAATGTTTTTCTGCAGACCACGCTTGGTAAATATGTGCAAATATATGGGTATTCGGCCTTTTGGTACGGACCATTACTTGAGGTTCATGCTTCGCAAAAAACTGCGCGAGTAAGTATTTGGTTTAAAAACGTGAAATATAGTCTGCTATTGTGTGAAGTAGAGGGATATGCATGGAAATATTAAACTTATAATTGTATCGCAGAGCGCTAATTAGCTTGCATCTAATCATTATCTACTATTGCGCGTAATAACAAAAGTGCCAATCTTCGAGATAAGCCCCGTTGTGGAGACATGAGATTAATACAATGTTTATAGAAAACTAACCAAGTAACCAAACAATTGTCCAAATTATAATATCAAGTGTGTATTGTAATCTCTGTTAATATATGTAAGACAAATACAGAGTAGTTTGCTCGATGTTGAAGCTTTGTAGACGTAAGGAATCATGTCTTATTTGATTTATGTTCAAGACTGTTTGAATATGTTTAATATGTTTTGGGTTTCACCTCTAGCCTACCCCAATTTGTTACTGTTTGAATATGTTTAATATGTGCTGGACTCAAAAAGTACCTGATATTCAAGCATCTATGCTCATTTAATGTATATAACTATTTGTGGAATTGGATTTTCTAGTGATTTTGCGACTATATACTTCAATGCAATTTGGCATTTATCTTTATAAGTTATCTGCTCGTTGTTTTAGTAATAGTACTCTTATCTATGCAGCATTAAGAATGATGATAAGGTGATTCAAGCTGAGGGGGTGGAGTCTCTTTCTGAAGAGGAGCTCCGGCAAGCCTGCCGTGAACGCGGCCACCTAGGCCTGCTGTCAACGGAAGAAATGCGTCAACAGGTTTGTTTGCCCTACTCAGATGATATGCACATAATTTAGAGTTTCATAGTCTCCAATACTTTATACTCAGTTACTTGGTGTACTTGTTTAGTTTTCTACCTCTGTTGCATGTTCATCCTAGCCATCTATTCATTTCTTCCACATTGTATGTCATTCCACCCCTTTGAGATAAATTTATGACACTGCATCCAATATCCTGCATATACTGTAATAACATATCCATAGTTAACTATTTCTGATATGCCTATACATCTCAAATAGGGTTAACTTCGGTCAACAGATACCTTACCTAAGTTCTTATGCCAAGAACTGGAATGATTTGTGATATGAGAGGGAGTTTTCATTTTATGTCCCTGTCATAGAATAGGCCAGTGCATCATCAATTTCCATCGCCTGACCTTTTTTTTGGTCTTCAAAAGATGACTTTGTTTCTTTGTTTGTGCTATCTGTAAGTACCTCTATGCCCTACTCGGCACCATGGTACTTATCCTAGTCCATCGTGGTTTATTTATCAGTTGTCCCTTCTGTATGATCTTGTTTCATAGTTTTTGTTCCCAGAGTTATATTACTTTTGTAGTAACTGTAATGTGAAGTCTGATGCTGTTGTAAGCTACATCCATCATTCTGTCTCCACTTAGAGATAAACACAGTTAAAGTTAGATTGTATTGCTTCTAACAACCACAACTTCTTGTGTTAATGTAATTCATTGCAACTTCATTTTCTGTCCAGCTACGAGACTGGTTGGACCTCTCACTCAACCATGCTATGCCATCGTCCCTTCTCATACTTTCAAGGTAAATTCTTTTGATATATTTCTCAGTGGCTACAAAAGTACTGTTTGGGCGCACTCTTACTCATCTTTCTAATGTTGTCAGAGCTTTTATCGTATCTGGGAGAATGAAACCTGAGGAGGCTGTTGTAGCAACATTGTCTTCTCTACCAGATGAAGTTGTGGATACAGTTGGTACAGTATTGCCATCTGAAGATTCAGTTTCTGAGAGAAGGAAAAAACTGGAATTCCTTGAGATGCAGGAAGAACTTATCAAGGTGATGTATATGTCTTCTCCTTATAGAAGTATTACAAATATTAAAAATGGACTATTTTTACATCATCTGCAAATGCAACCATGATATCGTAGATATGAAGTTCACATTTGTCGTACTTCTGGTAAGCTAATAGTGAGTGGGTCTTCTCCTTATAGAAGTATTACAAATATTAAAAATGGACTATTTTTACATCATCTGCAAATGCAACCATGATATCATAGATATGAAGTTCACATTGGTCGAACTTCTGGTAAGCTAATAGTGAGTGGGGCATGTAGTCACTCTTCTTTTACTAATTTATTGTCTTGGCTCAAAAGTCATTCATATTATGGACTTCTTTTGGCTGACACCCCATGTAACATACGCTACTATTACATATCCTGTCATGCGCTTGTTCTGTCATGATTGAAGCTTGATAATCCTTCCTGTTCATGCCCTCATGATCTCATGCATTGGATGGATTGGGAAGCTGTTCATGGTTTATGCTATGAATGATTTTTTTTCTTGAACTCTTGGTATGCCTGCATTTGTGAATTAAGGCAATTCTCTGTAGTCTCAACTGTAAAGCTATCATCTCATCTCGTCTGAGCCACGTCAATGTTCACACTGGACGGGAAAAAGTGTATTAGTTTATCATCTTTTGTATGCTTTAGGGCCATCCATAATAAAATTTGTTTCATGGGATCTGTTAGCCCAGTTTTAGACTTTTAGTTCATAAATACCCGGTAAGTAGGTATTGGGATTTATGATCGTCTGGACCCGATTATTTGTTTTTTCCAACATAATGCTGCGAACATTGTGCTGATATGCTGCTAGTATCAAACTGTTACCCAATTATTCATTTCCAGCACAATGCTGCTTTACTGCTAACACTTAACTGTTGCCTGTTTATTTTATCTTTAGCATACTGCTGCTAATACTGAACTGTAACCCAGTTATTTTATTTTCAGCGTATAATGCTGCTTATACCGAACTGTAGACCATTTATTTTATTTTCAGCGTTATGCTGCTTATACGAACTGTTGTTAACACTTTTGCATACAAAAATATTCAGGAGGAAGAGAAGAAGAAAGAGAAAGAAGAAAAGGCAAAACAAAAGAAGGAAGAGAAGGCAAAGCTCAAAGAACCAGAGGCTGATGAACAAGATTTAGCTTTAAATGAAATGACCGAGCCTACTGCTAGGGAAGAAGAAGAACTGAGAGAAGGAAAACAGCGTGACAAGGAACAACTCTGTAATATCAGTCGAGCCTTGGCTGTGCTAGCATCTGCATCGGTATGATCCTAGTCTATCTGTATTTTATATTAGCACATTAACTACTGATGGTAATAGTCCATGATTACTTATATTGCAGTCTGTTAGCAAGGAGCGTCAAGAGTTCCTGAGCCTTGTCAACCAGGAGGTACAGTGTGGACATGTGAAATGGAACAATTGTCCATACGTCATTCTTCTGTTATGTTGCATATGCATGTACTGTGGAGGTCTAAAAGGACTTTATTGTTGTCGAATGCAGATAGGACTGTATAACTCCATGATTGAAAAAGAAGGCACAGATGGTGAAGAAGCTAAGAGGGCATATATGGCTGCTAGAGAGGAGGCAGACGACGCTGATGAGGTCGCTGCAGAAGAAAAGGTCTCGTCAGCGTTGATTGAGAAGGTAAGGAATCCTTCTATGCATGGAAAGCCATATCTCATCAGTCACATAACTTGAAGACATAAATGCCAGATAATAAGAACATCGATGTATTGAGATGAGAATTGACTGTATGGTTGCATCTTAAATAGTTTTCTCAACATAAGAAAGCTAGTTGGTGATATAAACGAAACAAATGGACTTGTCTGTAGTGCCAGATAGCCAAACTCGCTGCTTCGATAGGCAAGTTTCCCTTGCCATTTGAAATCTAAAAAGTAAGTACATATACATCGATTCATGTATACGACTTTATGATGTGATTTTCAGTTAAGAGCTTGTAGACGGGTGAGTTAATCTGTCCACAAGTGTGTCATTTGTCACATCTGAACTGAACTGAACAGTTAAAAACCTATCCCCCCATTTTCTGATGAGACTTAGTGGTACGGTAACTAGTGCCATTGATTTTTTCAAACGCCAGTAGGCAAATACAACATAAGAAATGTTCAGATCTGAGTCAATGTCGCCAAAAACCAATCGTCATATCCTAAATGAGTCAGCTTTGATATAACTTGTAAACTTCATATCTTTCTTTGTATGTATGGTTGCATTTCTCCCTTCATGTGAATATAGTTCGCCAAAAACTGTATCCTGGATTAGTCAGCTTTGGTAGGATTTATAGCTACTTGATTTGCATTCTCACCTCTGCATGTTAGCTTATTTGGGAATAAATTACCAAGCTGTCATAAACAGGGTTATACTATACCAGCTGGCTATCTGCTAGTCAAATGTCAAACGTACGTATAAGGTGCCGGCACTCACATTTGAAATTCTAGTTTTATCTTTAGTTTATTTATTTATTTTGATTAAATGGTGGCTCCTTATGAATTTGTTTCTTGATTGATTTCTGTATCTACTTTTGTTATTTCCAAATAAAGTCTGTTGTTAGTCGGAGAAGTTTCTCTGGAGGAACTGCCAGTCTGTCACTGGTGTTTATGTTACGTTGGATATCTATATTCGAGATAGAGTTGGGGTAGCACCAATTGAAGAGAAGCTTGTCCAACATCGTCTGAGATGGTTTGGGCATATTCAGCGCAGGCCTCCAGAAGCTCCGGTGCATAGTGGACGGCTAAAGCGTGCGGAGAATGTCAAGAGAGGGCGGGGTAGACCGAATTTGACATAGGAGGAGTCCGTTAAGAGAGACCTGAAGGATTGGAGTATCACCAAAGAGCTAGCTATGGACAGGGGTGCGTGGAAGCTTGCTATCCATGTGCTAGAGCCATGAGTTGGTTGCGAGATCTTATGGGTTTCACCTCTAGCCTAACCCAACTTGTTTGGGACTAAAGGCTTTGTTGTTGTTGTTGTTGTTGTTGTTGTTGGATATCTATAATCTGTGTATTAGTTATTGACATATTTTTGCTGTGTTTAGGTTGATGCTATGCTTCAGGGATTGGAAAAGGAGATAGATGATGTAGATGCACAAATCGGAAACCGCTGGCAACTGCTTGATAGGTATGCCACTTTTTTTTTGCGAGAAATAGGTATGTCACTTGTATGTGAATGAAGCTGATTTTATATTGCATGCTAGTCAACTACTCCTGCTTGATAGGTATGTCATTTGACCATAAGTAGTAGTACATTGTGCTTATGGTCAATATCACTTTGTATTTGAAACTAAACTGGGGCTTGTCGAGTAGGGAGGATTTATAAATGTACTGCAAGTTCCATGTCCAGACAAGTTTTCAGTGGTAGCCTCGTTGTCCAACACCGTTCATTATTCTCTGCTTGTTCATTTATATACTGCCAAGTCTGCCACCCATATAGATACATAAAACATGTACTCCATCTGTCTGATACTTGGACAGGGATTTGCCATTTTCCATGAATTGCTGATGCAATGAATACCCATTTATTCTTTATATATCATGATTTGAACAGAAAAGCTGACCAACAGCTGTAGGGCAAAGTAGCATAATTGTGCACCATAATGTATATGGAGTCAATGAGGTCAGAGAAGAGGTTATAGCATGAGTACGGCTGATCCGTATGGCTCAGTATCACTTGTATATCAGAAAACTCATTCTGGATCAAGTTGCTGATGTTTATCATGGACCAAGACGTTGGGTTGCACTTGGAGCATGCTACATCAACATACTGATTCCATTTGCACCTCAATTTGCAGGGATCATGATGGCAAGGTCACTCCTGAGGAGGTAGCGGCGGCTGCGGCTTATCTCAAGGATACCATTGGGAAGGAAGGTGTCCAAGAGTTCATCAGCAACCTTTCTAAAGACAAAGGTCCTTGCACTCACATGACTTTCCCGTTGTGTTGATGATAGTATTACATTGTTTGCTGACAACTTTTTATGCCACAGAAGGAAAGATCCTTGTGGAAGACATCGTGAAGCTAGCTTCTCAAACTGACGAGAACAATGAAGACCAAGAAGAAGAATCACGGCAGTAGTTGCGAACACACTTGAAAACTTATTTTCCGTGTTGAGATGGACAGCCTATTATTTCAGATCAGGAGTAACCCTTCGAGTATCAGAGCTACGTCATGGCAGTGCCGTGTGTAGATCAAAAGGCAGGATAACCATTTTTTTGTGCCTCTCCGGGCTGACTTGGATGTAACGTTGAGTGGCTGGCAAGGCAAACTTGCTGTAGAGATGATGGGATGCATATAGGTAGGTTCAGTGCTGTGGATTCGGCTGGTAAATGGCAATTGTGATTTCGACAGGTTGCTACGGAAGTGGAAATACAGATCGTTTGAACTTGGATGCATGCTACGTTCCATCCTTGGCTTCGGTTACGTTCGGTTTGTGCTTTGGCTTACATGCGGTTTGTTCTTTCACAGTTAAAATTTTAGTTTGATTCAATAACTATGTAGCCTGCTGGGGTGATCATACACAGTAGCTCATGTGCTTCGAGAAACCTTGGCAAATTTCCCACCACGGTTGTTAGGAAAGTTCTGCAAAACTACCCCACCATGAATGCTCATTACTCAAGACAAAAAACAAAAACAAAATAACCGTAGTGAATTTGTGTAAAGAACGAGGAAAATCAGTGATGCAAAAGTATTCGAAATCATAGAAGCCGCCGTACCACGTAGGACTTCCACAGAATTAGGACTACCATGACACACCCGACATTCTAGGACCCTTTTTTTCCCCTATAAAGTGGAATAAAGAGATGTAAAAAGAAGATCTGCATGTTGTTCTACTAACAGATTGCTTTAGCATATACAATATTGTACAACTACTTGACGATTCAAAGCAACATGATGCACCGGGATCATGACAGGATAGGGCTCATTCAGCAAAATCATTTACATGATCGGTTAAGAAAAATCATTTACATGCCCTCAACAAGAGCCACAGCCACACTCGGCGCAGGAGATTAGATGTTGCTAATGTTGCTGGAATCGACATCAATCAAAAGATAACTGTCTTCTACACATGGCAGGACTGAAGCAGCATGACCCAAATGAAGATGGCATCGGGCCGCACAAATGCTTGAGGGTCACCGCCTGCGATCGTCGAGGTGCGCGCTTCTCACTGCCAGCATGCCTACACAAGATTCCTCTTGGCATCAGGACTCCTCTTTCTCTGCATATTTACCAACTCCTGGGATGTCCCAAAACGCGACCATCAGGCCATTACTGTCAACACCTCAACAAATAATGGCGCAAAGCGAAACAGGAGTCCCAATGAGGAAAAAACCTGTTGTGAATTCTGATTTAAATGGGAAGAGTGCCCTTAGCCAGCTGCAGGTCCTGAGGTTCCATTTGACTGATGAGATGTCTCTGTTGGCTTCTGGGCACGGGGTCGCTTCCTTTTACCGTTTGCTAATGTGTCTTGCGCGGCTCCGTTTGGCTGCTGAGGTATCTACATGCATCCATAACATTGTATACCACACATGAATGGTCCGGCCAAAGTGGGAGAAGAATGCATGAACTTGCTGCTAATACACGTAAACACAAACCTGGAACATCTGCTGGTACATCACTGGCATCAAAACACCATTTCCAAATGCCTGAGGGTCAACGCCACTCTGAAATTTCATATAAGCAAGAGTTAACTTGACGGCACGTGTTTCCAGAAATGATGCACTCAGGAACCATGCATCATGGAGATGGGCAAGTTCCAGAGTAGTATGGGCTATGGAGCCTCTAATGTTGGTGTAAAAAAGGCCATCAGAATATGCTGGAAATCTTTTCTGGTGCTATTGGTACTTGTACAATGTGACATTTTAGCTGATAATAAAGTCACCCATGTTTTGACGTACCGGAACCATGTAAACAATACTTGGGCGCATTGCAGCTTGATTGCCCATGAATTGCTGGACGTTAGCTGGCACACCAATGTAACCAGCAGGAACTACAGCCTTTTCTGCTACTCCCTGCAGTTAAAAGTAAAAAACATTAGGCAGTCAATATACCCACTATGCTATATGTTTCAACTGATGAAGTGGTATTGCACCAAAAGTCCTGATGCTTATTCCAATCTACCTTCTGGATTTGTGATGCTTGCGCTGATGCAGAAGCCTGCGTTTTGCAAAATAAGAATGGTTTCAGATGGTAGCAGTTCAAGTAAACAATTTCCATAAACAATCAAAAGCAAGAATGTATATTGCCAAGAGATTAATTACAGGTTGAACCAGTACCTCTGGTCCTTTGGGCCCACCATTCCCATTGTCAGTAACGACATTCACCAAATTTTGACCAGTCACTGTATTTGGTTTTACTTTAGGAATGCGAGACTTGATCCTTGGCTGTGTATCATCATGTGTATTGCTATTTAATAAGAACTTCTCAACCTCTCTCACCAGCCTCAAAGCAAGGCGATACTTATCTGACAGGACTGCAGAGTCAACAAGCTGCAGGCATCTCATCGACAAATAGTCATATCTATCCACACGATTGTCGGGAACAACATCACTTGAAAGTCGTCCCATCACATGTAACTGTCTAAAATCCTTTTTCCACCTATCAAGAACATACTGTGAAGGAACTTCACGAACCTGTTGAAACTTGAGCACGGAGAGACTATGCCTACATAATATGCCGCTAAATTGGAAACCTCCACATATACAAGTTATATCCTTTTCCTCTGTGTTATAAGTAACTGCAAAAATCTTGCTCATAGTCCTTTTACCATCTTCAAGGAAAATACATTCCTTGACATTAAATGTGGAGATGGGCCCATCACCATTCATCAAAGATACATGGCAGTACATAATGGCTTCAATCTCATCTTGCAACTTCTTGAACATGTTATGGGTGTATACCTTTGAGAGCTGTTCTTCCATATAGAATTTTGAAACAGGTGGACGTTGCTTATGAAATGTCTCAAAATCTGCTTGGGCTTCTTTCTCGTATTTGCTCTGCAAAATCATCTCATACTTACCAAGAAATTGCTTCAAAGAGGTTTTCAAATCAACATACCCTTCAAAGAAAGGAGTGATAGTTTCACTTCTTTGTGTAGCAGACATTCCTGCCCAAAAAGCATCTTTAAGAAAGATAGGAACCCATGAAAATCTGCACTCATAAAGTGATCTTAACCAGTCATGACCCTGAAGCCCATTGTATGTGATCAAAGTACTCCATTCACCTTCAAACTCATCTACTGTTAAAGAATCATATGCAGCCTTTTGCAATGCCTTGCTGATAGCTTTGTACTCTGATAGCCCACTTAATTGCTCTGCCGCCTTCTTCATTATCTGATGCAAGCATATTCTATGGCGAACTCCAGGAACAACCTCAGCAACTGCACTCTGGATGCCCCTGCATTGGTCAGTGATGATAGCCTTTGGAAGGTTGCCAGACATGCATGCTACCCACGCCTTAAACAGCCACGTATAGGTTTCTGCTGTTTCATCAGAGAGCAGGCCACAACCCAACAAGACAGATTGGCCATGATGATTCACCCCAAGAAAAGTCACAAGAGGCATATCATGTTTACTAACCACATAGGAAGTGTCAAGGGTGATAGCGTCATTATAATACTCATACATGGCTCTTGACCATGCATCCGCCCAAAAAACATTCCTGACACAGCCTTCATCATCCAAGTCGATAACATTGAAAAAGTTTGCATTTTTGGCCTGCATTCGGGTAAAGAAAAGTCGAAGTGCTTCTGAATCTCCAGGTTGGAGCTTCAAACGGCCCCTCTCAACAAAACTATGGTTCTTGCTCTCTCCAAACAGAAGTTCCTCGAGTGCACCCAACTTATCAACAGGCATCTTGCTTGGCTCTTCAACTGGCATAGCTCCAGGTCCACCCATACGCAGCCGCCTCTTCGCAGGGCCAGAAAGCTGCTTATAAGAGTTCAAGAACCTTGCCATTGCTGGGCTCACAGGATGATTGTGATCAAGGTTTGCCAACTCTACATGCAACAATTTGTCTCCCCATAACTTCACACGGATCCTTGCTGGGCAATTGGTGGTTGATGAGGCCCGCTTCCTGAACTTAGGCTCATAACGTGGACGCCCTCCTTTACAGCACATCAGCTCGAGATATAAGCAGGTGCCTTCTTGTGAGAACGAGGACCTCCTAACCGAGACACCAAAACCAACACGACGGGCATACCTACGGTAGAATCGGTTGACCTCCATGTGGTTATTGAACACCATGCCAACTTCTGGAATGCCAATGTCCTGTCCATCAGATTCCTCTAAATATGGATCCTGAATAAGAAAACTACCATCAGAACATGTACAACACAAGTGCTTAGCAGGATAAACCAGATTTTTCTAGACACATAGGATAGCATATTGGTGCTTATTTGAAAGGATGTGTGCTTGATTATGTACCAAGAGGTTCTTATGAATTTAATTAGTACTTCTACCGTTCCAAAATCAGAGGGAGTACTTATACTAATTAATAGCATAAAATAAACCATTCAAGCACCTAGAAAGCTGAGCTTAAATATTCTAGAGTAGATGAAAGAGTGTTGCTATACATACGATGTTTTCCATCTGATTTTTATAAGATGCGGCAGATCCGACCATCGATGCACGGGGCAAGGTACAGCAGACTCACTGGATTGACCATCATAGCAAGGTCGGACACCAAGTATTGGACGTGCAGTAGTTCCGTAGATGAATTACATGCTCCAGGTGCTTAATGATGTGGCTATATTCTCTCTCTTCACGCGGTCATTAATAAGCACCTTGCATGTACATGCCCTCAGGAAACCGTTTCAACCGCAAAATTATCTTCTACAGCATCAAAGTGGCATCGGTAACTACAAATACATTCTAAATTTAGGATTTCAGGATAGCATGACACTAGCACTTTGTTTGTCATATCGTAAAATACTCTAGCAATCATCCAAGTACAGTCATCCTAATATTAGTACTCCCTCCATCCCTTTTATAGGTGTTAATTTCTCCTTAGGTGTTAGCTTTGCCTCAGATTTGTCTGGAATTGTTAGGCACAATTTGCCTTATGAGGACCTCTTCCAAATTTGCCCCACTGAAACGCTTCATGGACGCTACAGATTAATGTCCCTTTTTTATGCCAGATGACCTAGCTTTATTTATTCGGTCCACCTAATTGATGGAATTGCAGAACAGTTGACGTGATAATTATTGCCGATAAAAAGGGACTGGGAGAGTAGCTCTGAAGCAAAATTCCAGCTTACTGGAAGAGGGAAATGGTTTCCCAAAACGGAACTCCCAGCCCTCAAGAATGAACAGAATTATGGGTGGAATGTATCGCCCTCTCAAGAAAACTAAAATGCCACGCTGATCCACAAAAATAAAGTCTAATACAAGTCATTGCCAACAGAATAACAAATGATGCTATGAGCTCCAAACTCGACATCCAACTTCTTTGCAGGCGTCTGAACCACCGCAAACTCGGCATCCGTACTCATGTAAAAACCCTAAAACCCCATGAAATCCTAAGCTTTCTTCTCCAGGTGACACCTAAACCCTCAGAAATCACGTAGTAATCCTGGACCCTCTCTCCCGCACTTCCGCACATCAAATTCTCAGGATCACAAGCCGCTAAAAGATATAGAGGAACAGGAAGAGATGGGGTCGATCGGGGAGTACCAGTGCGTTGAGGTCGCGGCGCCGGGGGCGGCGAGGATTCTTGGGCGGGGGGACCGCCCCCTCCGTCTCCATCGTCTGAGAGCCCACCGCCGGCGAGGTCGGCTAGGGTTTGGGAGCGGGTGGGGAAGATGACGGGTGTAAATTTTGGTGACAAATGAATTAGACACGCACCTGAAGAAGGGCCCCGGTGGGCATTGGGTTATGCCTCCGGTTCGGTCGGTTCGGTTTCTCCGTTATTAACCAGCCGAAATAACAACCGGTTCGGGACGAGGCCGCGAGCGACGGCGACCGGAAGAGATGCCAATCCCCGTATCTTCGACTTCGAGTGAGAAAAACCACAAGAGTTATGAAGTTTATAATTCCGGGCTCACATGGGTGAACAGTAAAGTCTTAAAAAATAGTGAAGAATATAAAAATTCCTTTTTTTGCGAGGAAGAATATAAAAATTCCTTTTTTTGCGAGGAAGAAAATAAAAATTCTTAATTTTTTGTGATAAACATTGAGGAATGTTTCGTCTCGTCTGCATGCAAATTTTCATGATGAAATGACATTCGTTGAGGTTAGACAAAAAGGCCGATGCTCTAAAAAGGCTATTTTTAGAAGCATTTTGGAATATCAATTTTGTATTTTTTGTTGACCTCCACAAATGTTGTTTCATCATGAAATTTTGCATTAAGATGAAACACTCATAAATGTTTCTTGTAATTTTTTTTGAATATTTTGATTTTTCTTCAATTTACTTTCAATGGTGTCGTGGAAAATGCGCACGGAGAGCGGTTGCCGTCGTGGGATCGTCGCCGGTTCAATGCATACTCATTGAGAACCCACACACCGCTAGCCAAACAAGCACACTGGTGATCGAGGAGGCGTGAATACATTCATACCCCATTTCACATTCTCGTTTGTTGCCGCGCGGAGAAGAAGAGGACAAAGTTGAATAGACAACAATGACCCGCCACTAATTGGGGGGGGGGGGGGCGGGGTTAGTGATTAAGGAATATCACTGATATGCCAAATCTGACATCTGTGTATGACGACATGTCGACCGTGCAACAGTGAAAGAGGACCTCATCATTGACCGACCAATTGCTCTCGAGTCTGTGTTAACAGTTCCAGCTAACCAACAGTGGCTCATCATAAACACGCCTTTGTTGGCCCGTCGGTGATGAAGCTCATCAGTGACACCTCTGTGGTTGCCGGTCAGTGACGAGGGGTCAGTGCTATCTGGATTTTGTAGTAGTGATCTTCTAATCAAGGTGGTTCTCAACATCTTGAGCGAGTATCCATAAGAATAGTACTAGAAGATATGTCTCTATTTTCTTAGATATAGTGCAAAAACTATTTTGCTACAAGTGATGATTGCATTGGATTTTGTTATATATTCCTATATGTAACCCCGGTTGAAAACCTATCTCTGTTTTACTTTTCTTTGATAGGATTATCGAAAAGTATCAAAGCACCTTACGAGAAATCTTTCTCTTTCCGTATTCGTGTCACCTTGACGTTCCACACTCACGACAATGAGTATTGTTATCATGGTCTCTCCAATACAAAGCACATTAACACTTGCATACATGAATTCATAACCAAGCCTTAAGTCGTTGTATCACCATTCCCAATTCCCTTTTTACAAGGGAAACCAAAAGATCCATATTCCAAGCAATTTTCAGCTATTAACAAAGGACATGCACAAATAAGTTAGCTACAAAAACAATTATTTATTTTTCTATATATTCAAAGAGTGACCCATTCGACAGTAAACTGTCATCGAATATGCCCATGCTTGTGACGCTCAATTGCGTCACCTAAAATCGATCAAATATCAAAGATGTTGAGGGGCTACCTCGGGCAGGCCCAGTTTGTGGCAGTCACTGTCACCGAAAATGATCTAAGGGCATCTCCAATAGCAATCCGCAAATTTTCTCCCGCATCCGTCCGCAAACAGGGAAGGACTAATCCACGGACACAGATGCGGGAAGACGCCATCCAACTGTAGTTGCATATATTTTAAACCTCATTTTAACTAACCAAATGAAATTCATGCATAGCAGCCAATATTCATCAAAGTTTTGGATAGAAAACAACACAAATCATTCATACATAGCATGCAAATTAAGTCCAGTACAAGTCTCTAATTTGACTAGATCCCGGATGTCCAACAAGTTCTTCATGAACGGATCTTGTCGTTCCACACATACTCCCCATTTAGCTTCATCCAATAGTGTGTGCACGTAAATGGTCACCCCCTGTCCTGTGGTACACAACGGCGGCGCGTGCGGGCTACATATAATGTGTAGACCAACAATGAGTGAATTAATCAATCAACAAGTTGAGCAAGGGAAAGTAAAACTTACGATCTCGTCATCTGCCGCGTGTAATGGTCACCTTGCCTCGAGCTGACGAGCCACGTTCCAAAACTTGATGACGCTGATCTGGATAGGGTGCCAACGATACGACAATAATCTCACATTGCGTGGTTGAATGATGTACATGTCGTAGAGCGCAATGTGATTTCATGCGTGAAACTTTTCATGCGCTTGCTCCCAGAAGGGCTCCCCTCTGCTCCTGCCTATGAAATACGCGGATATGGCCGGTGGAACGCCCGAATAATTAAGCTACAGTAAAACTCCGCTAATGATGCCACGTCACCTCGATTACTGTTGATAAACTCGCGTTGATTCGAAACCGATTCAAATTCAAACTCAAAATCGAGTCAAACAATAAAAAATTTCAAACAATAAAACTAAAATGTTCGGATTGTGCCAAATAATGCATAGGTAATTATGGTGAAGAAACCACACTTTTATAAAGTTTTTAAATACTCGAAGATGAATAAAATAATAGCAAAAACAATTTTTGAAATGCCTTTTATAATTGATAAAGTGTTAAAATATTCTATTTATGGGTTAAACTTTTTATGGCACTGAGTTTAGTGGTAGTACTAATTTAGGAATCATTTTTGTACTTTACAAAACTAATAAAGTGAGGAAAAAAATAAAACAAAAAAGAAATAAAATACAAAAAATAAAAGGAAACGAAAAAAATTATAATAAAGAGAAAAGGGCTTCCCCCACTTGGCCACGGCCCAGCAGGCAACCAGGCTGCCAGGCCGGCCCACCAGCCGCGCCCATTTCCCCCCACTACCACGAAACCCTAATCCCTGTCGCCCCACTTCCCCTCTCCCATGTCGCTCCCCCCCTCTCGATCCGATCTGGATCGAGGGAGCGATCCCGAGCCCACCTCGACGCCAACCGCCGTCGACTGGAGGACCACATCGCCGGAGCCTTTCCACCTCGACCACCTCATCCCCATCGTCGCCGTCGTTCCCGCCTCCCCCACCTCAAGCCCCGCTGCCATTGCCCTACGCCCCTCCCCTTCCTCCCCTTTTCACCCGCGCCCGCGCCGTCCCTCCCGTGCGAGCCCACACCCACACCCACTCCGGTCGCCGCCCATCTTGAAGCCGGCGTTGCCGCAGCCATCGCTCCGGCTAACCCCTGCCCGCGCCCGTAGGACCGTCCATTCCCTCGCCCCGCCTGCAACGTGCAAGGCCGTGGCCGCGAACCCACCTGATCCGAGCTCCGGCGGCCGCCTCTACTCGACGCCGTCGCCATTGGTGACTGGCTCCGGCCGCTGCCCGCTCCCCTGCACTGCTGCTGCTCGCGCACGACTGTGATGCGGCGCCTGTTCCCGACGCGCCTCGCCCGCCGCCCCATTTGCTGCTACTGCCGCGACCTGCGCCGCGCGCCCCCGCCACCGTCCGCTAGCATGCTCCCCTACTGCGCTGCTAGCTCCATGACTGGCTGCTGCCGCCGCTGCTTCTGCCTACGCCCATCGCTGGCCACCACCCCGCATGCCTCGCGCTCGCCTCTCCCTCGCCGCGCATCGCTCGCGCGCGCGCGCGCACACACCGCGCCACTCTGGCCACTCCGGTTCCCCCCTCCCGCACATGCCCCGCTCCGCGCCGCGCCTGTCTACTGCCTTCCAGCGCCGCCGCTGCTGGCGCCTCCCGTTGCCGTCGTGCCGACAACACTCCACCCCAGCGCCCGCGCGCGTCGCTCGGGGCAGCGCCCCGCCATGGCCGCGATCGGCGCTCGATCCTGCCCCGACGGGTGTCCCCGCCAGCGCCCAGATGGGCTGGCGCCCGTGGCCCCGCTAGCGCCCGATCCGCTAGGCCCCCTGGGTCAATGACAGGAGGGCCCCGCCTCCAGAACGTTTTTTAAAAAAGAGATAAAAAATACATAATTAAAAAAATAATAATAATTAACTTAATTTAAGCATAATTAGTTAACCTAATCACCTATTTAATTAACTAAACCAATTTAGTTAACCTAAGCGTCAGTTTGACCAAGTCAACTGACTGTTGACCGCTGATGTCATGCTGACATCATAAACTGAATTTTGAATTAAATTAATTCTGTTAATTCCAAAAATGAATTAAAACTTTAAAAATTAATATAAAATAATCCGTAACTCGGATGGAGAAACTTTGTACATGAAAGTTGCTCAGAACGACGAGATGAATTCGGATACGCAGCCCGTTCGTTCGCCACACATCCCTAACATAGCGAACACGCAACTTTCCCGGATGTTTTCCCCCTTCGCCGGTATCACCTCCTACCGCGTTAGGGCACACCTGGCACCGTTACTTGCCATATCATGCATCGTTATGCATCTGTTTGCATTGTATTCATTGTTTCTTCCCCCTCTTCTCTCCGGTAGACTACGAGGCTGACGCCGCTGCTGGTGCCCCGGTCGACTACGTTGTTGACGACCCCTACTTACCAGAGCAACCAGGCAAGCCCCCCCTTGATCACCAGATATCACCTATTCTTCTCTCTACTGCTTGCATCAGAGTAGTGTAGCATGTTACTGCTTTCCGTTAATCCTATTCTGATGCATAGCCTGTCATTGTTGCTATAGTTGTTGATACCTCACCTACAATCCTAAATGCTTAGTATAGGATGCTAGTTTATCATCAGTGGCCCTACATTTTTGTCAGTCTGCCATGCTATACTATCGGGCCGTGGTCACGTCGGGTGTTGATGAAGGAGATATGCCCTAGAGGAAAAAAATAAAGTTATTATTTATTTCCTTATATCATGATAAATGTTTATTATTCATGCTAGAATTGTATTAACCGGAAACTTAGTACATGTGTGAATACATAGACAAACAGAGTGTCACTAGTATGCCTCTACTTGACTAGCTCGTTGAATCAAAGATGGTTAAGTTTCCTAGCCATAGACACGAGTTGTCATTTGATTAACGGGATCACATCATTAGAGAATGATGTGATTGACTTGACCCATTCCGTTAGCTTAGCACGATCATCGTTTAGTTTGTTGCTACTGCTTTCTTCATGACTTATACATGTTCCTGTGACTATGAGATTACGCAACTCCCGAGTATCGGAGGAACACTTTATGTGCTATCAAACATCACAACGTAACTGGGTGATTATAAAGGTGCTCTACAGGTGTCTCCGATGGTGCTTGTTGAGTTGGCATAGATCGAGATTAGGATCTATCACTCCGATTGTCGGAGAGGTATCTCTGGGCCCTCTCGGTAATGCACATCACTATAAGCCTTGCAAGCATTGTGACTAATGAGTTAGTTGCGCGATGATGCAGTACGGAACGAGTAAAGAGACTTGTCGGTAACGAGATTGAACTAGGTATGAGGATACCGACGATCGAATCTCGGGCAAGTAACATACCGATGACAAAGGGAACAATGTATGTTGTTATGCGGTTTGACCGATAAAAATCTTCGTAGAATATGTAGGAGCCAATATGAGCATCCAGGTTCCGCTATTGGTTATTGACCGGAGACGAGTCTCGATCATGTCTACATAGTTCTCGAACCCGTAGGGTCCACACGCTTAACGTTCGGTGACGATCGGTATTATGAGTTTATGTGTTTTGATGTACCGAAGTTAGTTCGGAGTTCCGGATGAGATCGGGAATATGACGGGGAGTCTCGAAATGGTCGATACGTAAAGATCGATATATTGGATGACTATATTCGGACTCGGGTATTTTTTGGAGTACCGAAGAGTTACGAGAATTCACCGGGAGGATCAATGGGCCTTTGTGGGCTTTAGTGGAAATAGAGGGCAGCAAGGAAGTGTGGGGTGTGCCCCCTAGGCCCAAACTGAATTGGTTTAGGGCTTTGGGGGCCGGTCCCCTCTTTCCTTCTCCTCTCCCCCACTTTCCTTCCCCTCCTAGTTGGACTAGGAAAGGGGGAACCTACTCCTAGTAGGAGTAGGATTTCCCCCTTGGGGCGCACCCTATGAGGCCGCCGGCCCCCTCCCCTTGCTCCTTTATATACGTGGCCGGGGGCACCCCATAGACACACGTTGATTGCTCCAAGCCGTGTGCGGTGCCCCCCTCCACCATAATCCACCTCGATCATATCGTAGCGGTGCTTAGGCAAAGACCTGCGTCGGTAGCAACATCATCACCGTCATCACGCCATCATGTTGACGAAACTCTCCTGTGAAGCTCTGCTGGATCGGAGTTCGTGGGACGTCATCGAGTTGAACGTGTGCTGAACTCGGAGGTGCCGTACGTTCAGTACTTGGATCGGTCGGATCATGAAGACGTACGACTACATCAACCGCGTTCTCATAACGCTTCCGCTTATAGTCTACGAGGGTACATGGACGATACTCTTCTCTCTCGTTGCTATGCATCACCATGATCTTGCGTGTGCGTAGGAATTTTTTTTGAAATTATTACGTTCCCCAACAGTGGCATCCGAGCCAGGTTTATGCATAGATGTTATATGCACGAGTAGAACACAAAGGAGTTGTGGGTGTGAGTATATACATATTGCTTGCCGTTACTAGTTGATTCTTAATTTATCATGAACTTAGTCCTAATAGTATTAGCATATTTATGTTGTAAATCAATAGCTCGCGTTTAGCTCCCCTGTTTTATTTTTCATATGTTCCTAGAGAAAACTAAGTTGAAATATGTTAGTAGCAATGATGCAGATTGGATCCGTGATCTAAGGATTATCCTCATTGCTGCATAGAAGAATTATGTCCTTGATGCACCGCTAGGTGACAGACCGATTGCAGGAGCAGATCCATACATTATGAACCTTTGGCGAGCTCGATATGATGACTACTTGATAGTTTAGTGCATCATGATTTACGGCTTACAATCGGGGCTTCAAAGACGTTTTAAACGCCATAGAGCATATGAGATGTTCCAAGAGTTGAAATTAGTATTTCAGACTCATGCCCATGTTGAAAGGTACGAGACCTTTGACAAGCACTTTGCCTACAAGATGGAGGAGAATAGCTCAGCTAGTGAGCATGTGCTCAGAATGTCTGAGTACTACAATCACTTGAATCAAGTGGGAGTTAATCTTCCAGATAAGCTAGTGATTTGACAGAGTTCTCTAGTCACTATCACCAAGTTACTGGAACTTCATGATGAACTATAATATGCAAGGGATAACGGAAACGATTCTCAAGCTCTTCGTGATGCTGAAATCGATGAAGGTAGAAATCAATAAAAGCATCAAGTGTTGATGGTTGACAAGACCACTAGTTTCAAGAAAAGGGCAAAGGTAAGAAGGGGAACTTCAAGAAGAACGGAAAAGCAAGTTGGTGCTCAAGTGAAGAAGCCCAAGTCTAGACCTAAGCCCGAGACTAAGTGCTTCTACTGCAAAGGGACTGGTCACTGGAAATAGAACTGCCCCAAGTATTTGGCGGATAAGAAGGATGGCAAAGTGAACAAAGGTATATTTGATATACATGTTATTGATGTGTACTTTACTAGTGTTTATAGAAACCCCTCAGTATTTGATACTAGTTCAGTTGCTGAGATTAGTAACTTGAAACGGGAGTTGCGGAATGAACAGAGACTAGTTAAGGGTGAAGTGACGATGTGTGTTGGAAGTGGTTCCAAGATTGATATGATCATCATCGCACACTCCCTATACTTTCGGGATTAGTGTTGAACCTAAATAAATGTTATTTGGTGTTTGCGTTAAGCATGAATATGATTTGATCATGTTTATTGTAATATGGTTATTCATTTAAAGTCAGAGAATAATTGTTGTTCTATTTACATGAATAAAACCTTCAATGGTCATACACTCAAGGTGAATGGTTTATTGAATCTCGATCGTAGTGATACACATATTCATAATATTGAAGCCAAAAGATGCAATGTTAATAATGATAGTGCAACTTATTTGTGGCACCGCCGTTTAGGTCATATTGGTGTAAAGCGCATGAAGAAACTCAATGTTGATGGGTTTTTGGAATCACTTGATGCTTGCGAACCATGCCTCATGGGCAAGATGACTAAGACTTCATTCTCCGGAACAATGGAGCGAGCAAATGACTTACTGGAAATAATACATACTGATGTATGCGGCCCGATGAGTGTTGAGGCTCGCGGTGGGTATCGTTATTTTCTGACCTTCACAGATGATTTGAGCAGATATGGGTATATCTACTTGATGAAACATAAGTCTGAAACATTTGAAAAGTTCAAAGAATTTCAGAGTGAAGTGGAAAATCATCGTAACAAGAAAATAAAGTTTCTGCGATCTGATTGTGGAGGAGAATATTTGAGTTACGAGTTTGGTCTTCATTTGAAACAATGCTGAATAGTTTCGCAACTCACGCCACCTAGAACACCACAGCGTAATGGTGTGTCCGAACGTCATAACCGTACTTTACTAGATATGGTGCGATCTATGATGTCTCTTACCGATTTATCACTATCATGTTGGGGTTATGCATTAGAGACAGCTGCATTCACGTTAAATAGGGCACCATCTAAATCCGTTGAGACGACACCATATGAACTGTGGTTTGGCTAGAAACCTGAGCTGTCGTTTCTTAAAGTTTCAGGCTGCAATTCTTATGTGAAAAAGTTTCAACCTGATAAGCTCAAACCCAAATCGGAGAAATGTGTCTTCATAGAATACCCAAAGGAAACTGTTGGGTACACCTTCTATCACAGATCCAAATGCAAGATCTTTGTTGCTAAAAGTGGATCCTTTCTAGAGAAGGAGTTTCTCTCGAAAGAAGTGAGTGGGAGGAATGTAGAACTTGATGAGGTAATTGTACCTTCTCCCGAATTGGAAAGTAGTTCATCACAGAAATCAGTTCTAGTGATCTCTACACCAATTAGTGAGGAAGCTAATGATGATGATCATGTAACTTCAGATCAAGTTACTACCGAACCTCGTAGGACAACCAGAGTATGGTCCGCACCAGAGCGGTACGGTAATCCTTTTTGGAAGTCATGTTACTAGACCATGACGAACCTACGAACTATGAGGAAGCGATGATGAGCCCAGATTCCGCAAAATGGCTTGAGGCCATGAAATCTGAGATGGGATCCATGTATGAGAACAAAGTATGGACTTTGATTGACTTGCCCGATGATCGGTGAGTCATTAAGAATAAATGGATCTTCAAGAGGAAGACGGACGCTGATAGTAGTGTTACTATCTACAAAGCTCGAATTGTCGCAAAATGTTTTCGACAAGTTCAAGGTGTTGACTATGATGATATTTTCTCACTCGCATCGATGCTTAAAATTCTGTCCGAATCATATTAGCAGTTGCTGCATTTTATGAAATCTGGCAAATGGATGTCAAAACTGCATTCCTTAATGGATTTCTTAAAGAAGAGTTGTATATGATGCAATCAGAAGGTTTTGTCGATCCTAAAGGTGTTAACAAAGTGAGCAAGCTCCAACGATCCATCTATGGACCGGTGCAAGAATCTCGGAGTTGGGATGTATGCTTTGGTAAAGTGATCAAAGCATATGGTTTTATACAGACTTGCGGCGAAGCCTGTATTTACAAGAAAGTGAGTGGGAGCACTACAACATTTCTGATAAGTATATGTGAATGACATATTGTTGATCGGAAAGATTGTAGAATTTTCTGGAAAGCATAAAGGAGTATTTGAAAGGAGTTTTTTCAAAGAAAGACCTCGATGAAGCTGCTTACACATTAAGCATCAAGATCTATAGAGATAGATCAAGACGCGTGATAAGTTTTTTCAATGAGTACATACCTTGATAAGATTTTGAAGTAGTTCAAAATGGAACAGTCAAAGAAGGAGTTCTTGCCTATGTTGCAAGGTGTGAAGTTGAGTAAAGACTCAAAACCCGACCACAGCAGAAAATAGAAAGAGAATGAAAAGTCATTCCCTATGCCTCAGTCATAGGTTCTATAAAATATGATATGTTGTTTACCAATCCTATTGTATACCTTAGCATGATTCTGGCAAGGGAGTACAATAGTGATCTAGGAGTAGATCACTGGACAGCGGTCAAAATTATCCTTATAGGACTAAGGAAATATTTCTCGGTTATGGAGGTGATAAAAGAGTTCGTCGTAAAGAGTTACATCGATGCAAGCTTTATACAGCGATCTAGATGACTCTAACTCTCAATCTATATACATATTGAAAGTGGGAGCAATTAGCTAGAGTAGCTCCATGCAGAGCATTGTAGACGTAGAAATTTGGTAAATACATACGGATCTGAATGTTGCAGACCCATATACTAAACTTCTCTCACAAGCAAAACATGATCACTCATTGGGTGTTAATCACATAGCGATGTGAACTAGATTATTGACTCTAGTAAACCCTTTGGGTATTAGTCACATGGAGATGTGAACTAATCATATAAAGATGTGAACTAGATTATTGACTCTATTGCAAGTGGGAGACTGAAGGAAATATGCCCTAGAGGCAAAAATAAAGTTATTATTTATTTCCTTATATCATGATAAATGTTTATTATTCAGGCTAGAATTGTATTAACCGGAAACTTAGTACATGTGTGAATACATAGACAAACAGAGTGTCACTAGTATGCCTCTACTTGACTAGCTCGTTGAATCAAAGATGGTTAAGTTTCCTAACCATAGACATGAGTTGTCATTTGATTAACGGGATCACATCATTAGAGAATGATGTGATTGACTTGACCCATTCCATTAGCTTAGCACAATGATCGTTTAGTTTGTTGCTACTGCTTTCTTCATGATTTATACATGTTCCTATGACTATGAGATTATGCAACTCCCGAGTACCGGACGAACACTTTGTGTGCTACCAAACATCACAACATAACTGGGTGATTATAAAGGTGCTCTACAGGTGTCTCCGATGGTGCTTGTTGAGTTGGCATAGATCGAGATTAGGATTTGTCATTCCGATTATCGGAGAGGTATCTCTGGGCCCTCTCGGTAATGCACATCACTATAAGCCTTGCAAGCATTGTGACTAATGAGTTAGTTGCGGGATGATGCATTATGGAACGAGTAAAGAGACTGGCCGGTAATGAGATTGAACTAGGTATGAGGATACCGACGATTGAATCTCGGGCAAGTAACATATCGATGACATAGGGAACAATGTATGTTGTTATGCGGTTTGACAGATAAATTTTTTCGTAGAATATGTAGGAGCCAATATGAGCATCCAGGTTCCGCTATTGGTTATTGATCGGAGACGAGTCTCAGTCATGTCTACATAGTTCTCGAACCCGTAGGGTCCGCACGCTTAACGTTCGGTGACGATCGGTATTATGAGTTTATGTGTTTTGATGTACCGAAGGTAGTTCGGAGTCTCGGATGAGATCGGGGACATGATGAGGAGTCTCGAAATGGTCGAGACGTAAAGGTCGATATATTGGACGACTATATTCGGACATCGGAAAGGTTCCGAGTGATTCGGGTATTTTTCAGAGTACGGGAGAGTTACGAGAATTCACCGAGAGGGTCAATGGGCCTTCGTGGGCTTTAATGGAAATAGAGGGCAGCAAGGAAGTGTGGGGTGCGCCCCCTAGGCCCAAACCAAATTGGTTTAGGGCTTTGGGGGCCGACCCCCTCTTTCATTCTCCTCTCCTCCTCTTTCCTTCCCCTCCTAGTTGGACTAGGAAAGGGGGAACCTACTCCTAGTAGGAGTATGATTTCCCCCTTGGGGCGCACCCTATGAGGCCGCCACCCCCTCCCCTTGCTCCTTTATATACGTGGCCAGGCCCCCCCATAGACACAAGTTGATTGTTCCAAGCCGTGTGCGGTGCCCCCCTCCACCATAATCCACCTCGATCATATCGTAGCGGTGCTTAGGTGAAGCCCTGCATTGGTAGCAACATCATCATCGTCATCACGTCGTCGTGTTGACGGAACTCTCTTGTGAAGCTCTGCTGGATCGGAGTTCGTGGGACGTCATCGAGCTGAATGTGTGCTGAACTCGAAGGTGCCATACGTTCGGTACTTGAATCGGTCAGATCGTGAAGACGTACGACTACATCAACCGCGTTCTCATAACGCTTCCGCTTACGGTCTACGAGGGTACATGGACGATACTCTGCTCTCTCGTTGCTATGCATCACCATGATCTTGTGTGTGCGTAGGATTTTTTTTGAAATTACTACGTTCCCCAATAGTTGATCACGGGTATATACTATACATATTACACATGGTACATGATGTGACTAAAGTCAGGTCGGCTCGTTGAGTACCCGCGGTTGATTCATGAATGGGGGGCTGAAAGGACATAGTTTCTCGATGGCCCTATGTGTGGATCTTTGTGGCGGAGCGACATGGCAGGTTGGGACCACCCAGGAGAGAGGTGGGCCTGGCCCTGGTCGGCATTCGCGGTTACTTCAAAATAACACGCTTAACGAGATCTTGGTATTTGATCTGAGTCTAGCCACTGGCCTATACGCACTAACCAACTACGCAGGAACAGTTATGGGCACTCGAGGTCATGGTATCAGTTGATGCCTTTGTGACGTCAGCGACTGAGCGGCGCGCGCCTTGTTGGACCGCGTAACGCATCTTCCTTTGTAATGGAGGTTGCTAAGTCTGCTCACCGGCCGCGTACGCAGCGTGCAGGTGTGCAATGGGCCCAGACCCCTGCACGCATAGGATTTAGACCGGCGTGCTGACCTCTCTATTGTGCTTAGGTGGGGCTGTGACGTGTTGATCTTCCAAGGCCGGGCATGACTCAGGAAAGTGTGTCCAGCCAAAGGAGATCAAGCGTGTTGGGAAATGTGGGGCACCCCTACAACGAAGTTTATCTATTTGAATAGTCGTGTCCCTCGGTAAAAGGACGACCCAGAGTTGTACCTTGACCTTATGACAACTAGAAACATATACTTAATAAAACACACTCTTCCAAGTGCCAGATACAACCGGTGATCTCTCTCTCACAAGGCGACAAGGGGAGGATCACCGGGTAGGGTTATGCTATGCGATGTAACTTGGTGAACTTACCATCTACTCTCTTCTACATGCTGCAAGATGGAGGCGGCCAGAAGCGTAGTCTTCGACAGGACTAGCTATCCCCCTCTTATTCCGACATTCTGCAGTTCAGTCCACATATACTACCCCCTTTCATTGATACCAATGCATATGTAGTGTAGCTCCTTGCTTGCGAGTACTTTGGTTGAGTACTCACGGTTGCTTTGCTCCCCCTTTCCCCCCTTTTTATATCCGATTTTTGCGACCAGACGTTGGAGTCCAGGAGCCAGACGCCACCATCGATGACGACTGCTACTACTCTGGAGGTGCCTACTACTACGTGCAAGCCGCTGATGACGATCAGGAGTAGTTCAGGAGGATCCCAGGCAGGAGGCCTACGCCTCTTTCGATCTGTATCCCAGTTTGTGCTAGCCTTCTTAAGGAAAACTTGTTTAACTTATGTCTGTACTCAGATATTGTTGCTTCCGCTGACTCGTCTATGATCGAGCTCTTGTATTCGAGCCCTCGAGGCCCCTGGCTTGTAATATGATGCTTGTATGACTTATTTTATTTGTAGAGTTGTGTTGTGATATCTTCCCGTGAGTCCCTGATCTTGATCGTACACGTTTGCGTGTATGATTAGCATACGATTAAATCGGGGGCGTCACAAGTTGGTATCAAAGCCGACTGCCTGTAGGAATCCCCCTTCCACACTCCTTGGCCGAAGTCGAGTCTAGACATTACAAAACTTTTTACTAACATGGCTGTGTGTTTTATGGGCCCACGTCGCCATTTGGGTGGTATTAGGATCTTTTACTCCTCGACATTTACTCTGGGACTCTGAACTCTCTTCTACTCGGGTTAAATGAATTTACTAACTCTAACATTAGGATCCCATGACCACGTTCACCCCAAAGTTGGATAAGCCCTAGTTATTCCTTAGAGTTGTATATTGAACAATATACACACTGTCATTGACTCCTTTGAAACTTCTTTGTTTTCAGATGGAACCCACGAGGCAGGTCATGCGCCACATGACGGCCATTGGTGTCTCAGGATCACCTGCTGTGTTAGCCGAGATGATGACCTATCTGGGTTATCGCTGGCACCCTGAGTACACCGTGTATGAACAATACCAGGACTTTAACCAGGAGCAGTACCGTGCCATCGTCCACCTCTACTCTCGGGAGTATGACTCCACTACCGTGCTGCACACTGCTCATGGTGTTGGAGTGACTATCGACATGGCAGTCCACGATGCTGCTTATGCTGCTCTGACGCGTCTTCGTGGAGAGTATCGGGAGTTGGACACCTCCCCTTTCAGGAACATTTCTATCGCATCCGATGTTAGTGTGGAGGGATACTACATGTAACACCCCGGATGTAATTTACCTTATATGTATCCCAACTCTTGCCGTTTCCGGCGCTAAGTTATTTTATTTTCCTCGGGTTCAGGTTTTTGTCTCCGTGTGTTGTTGCTTTTGTCATGCATCTCATATCATGTCATCATGTGCATTGCGTTTGCATACGTGTTCGTCTCATGCATCCGAGCTTTTTCCCCGTTGTCCGTTTTGCATTCTGGCGCTCCTATCTCCTCCGGTAGTCCTTTCTACCTCTTTTCGTGTGTGGGGGTTAAACATTTCCGGATTGGACCGAGACTTGTCATGCGGCCTTGGTTTACTACCGGTAGACCGTCTGTCAAGTTTCGTACCATTTGGACTTCGTTTGATACTCCAACGGTTAACCGAGGGACCGAGAAGGCCTCGTTTGTGTTGGAGCCCAACACCTCTCCAAAGTGGCCCAAAACCCACCAAAACCCTTGCCGGGTAACGTAGTAATTTCAAAAAATTTCCTACGCACACACAAGATCATGGTGATGCATAGCAACGAGAGGGGAGAGTGTGATCTACGTACCCTTGTAGATCGACAACGGAAGCGTTAGCACAACGTGGTTGATGTAGTCGTACGTCTTCACGGCCCGACCGATCAAGCACCGAAACTACGACACCTCCGACTTCTAGCACACGTTCAGCTCAATGACGATCCCCGGACTCCGATCCAGCAAAGTGTCGGGGAAGAGTTCCGTCAGCACGACGGCGTGGTGACGATCTTGATGTACTACCGTCGCAGGGCTTCGCCTAAGCACCACTATAATATTATCGAGGACTATGGTGGAAGGGGGCACCACACACGGCTAAGAATATGATCACGTGGATCAACTTGTGTCTCTATGGGGTGCCCCTGCCTCCGTATATAAAGGATCAAGGGGGGGGGGTGCGGCCGGCCAGGAGAGGGCGCGCCAGGAGGAGTCCTACTCCCTCCGGGAGTAGGATTCCCCCCTTTCCTAGTTGGAATAGGATTCAGGAGGGGGGAAAGAGGAGAGAGAGAGAAGGAAGGGGGGCGCCGGCCCCCTCTCCTTGTCCTATTCAGACTAGGGGGGAGGGGCGCGCAGCCCAGCCCTGGCCACGTCTCCTCTCTTCCACTAAAGCCCACTAAGGCCCATATACCTCCCGGGGGGTTCCGGTAACCTCCCGGTACTCCGGTAAAATCCTGATTTCACCTGGAACACTTCCGATATCCAAATATAGGCTTTCAATATATCAATCTTTATGTCTCGACCATTTCGAGACTCCTCGTCATGTCCGTGATCACATCCGGGACTCCGAACAAACTTCGGTACATCAAAATGCATAAACTCATAAAATAACTATCATCAAAACCTTAAGCGTGCGGACCCTACGGGTTCGAGAACAATGTAGACATGACCGAGACACGTCTCCGGTCAATAACCAATAGCGGAACCTGGATGCTCATATTGGCTCCTACATATTCTACGAAGATCTTTTATCGGTCAGACCGCATAACAACATACGTTGTTCCCTTTGTCATCGGTATGTTACTTGCCCGAGATTCGATCGCCGGTATCTCAATACCTAGTTCAATCTTGTTACCGGCAAGTCTCTTTACTCGTTCCGTAATACATCATCTCACAACTAACTCATTAGTTGCAATGCTTGCAAGGCTTATGTGATGTGCATTACCGAGAGGGCCTAGAGATACCTCTCCGACAATCGGAGTGACAAATCCTAATCTCCAAATACGCCAACCCAACATGTACCTTTGGAGACACCTGTAGAGCTCCTTTATAATCACCCAGTTACGTTGTGACATTTGGTAGCACACAAAGTGTTCCTCCGGCAAACGGGAGTTGCATAATCTCATAGTCATAGGAACATGTATAAGTCATGAAGAAAGCAATAGCAACATACTAAACGATCGGGTGCTAAGCTAATGGAATGGGTCATGTCAATCAGATCATTCACCTAATGATGTGATCCCGTTAATCAAATAACAACTCTTTGTCCATGGTTAGGAAACATAACCATCTTTGATTAACGAGCTAGTCAAGTAGAGGCATACTAGTGACACTTTGTTTGTCTATGTATTCACACATGTATTATGTTTCCGGTTAATACAATTCTAGCATGAATAATAAACATTTATCATAATATAAGGAAATAAACAATAACTTTATTATTGCCTCTAGGGCATATTTCCTTCAGTCTCCCACTTGCACTAGAGTCAATAATCTAGTTCACATCGCCATGTGATTCAACACTAAGAGTTCTCATCACCATGTGATTAACACCCATAGTTCACATCGTCATGTGACCTATACCCAAAGGGTTTACTAGAGTCAATAATCTAGTTCACATCATTTATGTGATTAACACCCAAAGAGTACTAAGGTGTGATCATGTTTTGCTTGTGAGATAATTTTAGTCAATGGGTCTGTCACATACAGATCTGTAAGTATTTTGCGAATTCTATGTCTACAATGCTCTGCACGGAGCTACTCTAGCTAATTGCTCCCACTTTCAATATGTATCTAGATCGAGACTTAGAGTCATCCAGATCTGTGTTAAAACTTGCATCAACGTAACTTTTTACGACGAACCTTTTGTCACCTCCATAATCGAGAAATATTTCCTTATTCCACTAAGGATAATTTTGACCAATGTCCAGTGATCTACTCTTAGATCACTATTGTACTCCCTTGCTTAACACAGTGTAGGGTATACAATAGATCTGGTACACATCATGGCATACTTTATAGAACCTATGGCTGAGGCATGGGGAATGACTTTCATTCTCTTTCTATCTTCTGCCGTGGTCGGGCTTTGAGTCTTACTCAATTTCATACCTTGTAACACAGCCAAGAACTCTTTCTTTGACTGTTCCATTTTTGAACTACTTCAAAATATTGTCAAGGTATGTACTCATTGAAAAAACTTATCAAGCGTCTTGATCTATCTCTATAGATTTTGATGCTTAATATGTAAGCAGCTTCACCGAGGTCTTTCTTTGAAAAACTTTTTTAAAAACACTCCTTTATGCTTTGCAGAATAATTCTACATTATTTCCGATCAACAATATGTCATTCACATATACTTATCAGAAATGCTGTAGTGCTCCCACTCACTTTCTTGTAAATACAGGCTTCACCGCAAGTCTATATAAAACTATATGCTTTGATCATACTATCAAAGCGTTTATTCCAACTCCGAGAGGCTTGCACCAGTCCATAAATGGATCGCTGGAGCTTGCACACTTTGTTAGCTCCCTTTGGATCGACAAAACCTTCTGGTTGCATCATATACAACTCTTCTTCCAGAAATCCATTCAGGAATGCAGTTTTAACATCCATCTGCCAAATTTCATAATCATAAAATGCGGCAATTGCTAACATGATTCGGACAGACTTAAGCATCGCTACGGGTGAGAAGGTCTCATCGTAGTCAATCCCTTGAACTTGCCGAAACCTTTTGCGACAAGTCGAGCTTTGTAGACAGTAATATTACCATCAGCGTCAGTCTTCTTCTTGAAGATCCATTTATTCTCAATTGCTTGCCGATCATTGGGCAAGTCAACCAAAGTCCATACTTTGTTCTCATACATGGATCCCATTTCAGATTTCATGGCTTCAAGCCATTTTGCGGAATCTGGGCTCACCATCGCTTCTTCATAGTTCGTAGGTTCATCATGATCTAGTAGCATGACTTCCAGAACAGGATTACCGTACCACTCTGGCATGGATCTTACTCTGGTTGATCTACGAGGTTCAGTAGTATCTTGTTCTGAAGTTTCATGATCATTATCATTAGCTTCCTCACTAATTGGTGTAGGTGTCACAGAAACTGGTTTCTGTGATGTACTACTTTCCAATAAGGGAGCAGGTACAGTTACCTCATCAAGTTCTACTTTCCTCCCACTCACTTCTTTCGAGAGAAACTCCTTCTCTAGAAAGTTTCCGAATTTAGCAACAAAAGTCTTGCCTTCGGATCTGTGATAGAAGGTGTATCCAATAGTTTCCTTTGGATATCCTATGAAGACACATTTTTCCGATTTGGGTTCTAGCTTATCAGGTTGAAGCTTTTTCACATAAGCATTGCAGCCCCAAACTTTTAGAAATGACAACTTTAGTTTCTTGCCAAACCACAGTTCATAAGGCGTCGTCTTAACGGATTTTGATGGTGCCCTATTTAACGTGAATGCGGCTGTCTCTAGAGCATATCCCCAAAACGATAGCGGTAAATTGGTAAGAGACATCATAGATCGCACCATATCTAGTAAAGTACGATTACAACGTTCGGACACACCATTACGCTGTGGTGTTCCGGGTGGCGTGAGTTGCGAAACTATTCCACATTGTTTCAAATGTACACTAAACTCGTAACTCAAATATTCTCCTCCACGATCAGATCGTAGGAATTTTATTTTCTTGTTACGATGATTTTCAACTTCACTCTGAAATTCTTTGAACTTTTCAAACGTCTCAGACTTGTGTTTCATTAAGTAGATATACCCATATCTGCTTAAGTCATCTGTGAAGGTGAGAAAATAACGATATCCGCCACGAGCCTCAATATTCATCGGACCACATACATCAGTGTGTATGATTTCCAACAAATCTGTTGCTCTCTCCATAGTACCGGAGAATGGTGTTTCTGTCATCTTACCCATAAGGCACGGTTCGCAAGTACCAAGTGATTCATAATCAAGTGGTTCCAAAAGCCCATCAGTATGGAGTTTCTTCATGCGCTTTATACCGATATGACCTAAACGACAGTGCCACAAATAAGTTGCACTATCATTATCAACTCTGCATCTTTTGGTTTCAACACTATGAATATGTGTGTCACTACTATCGAGATTTAATAAGAATAGACCACTCTTTAACGGTGCATGACCATAAAAGATATTACTCATGTAAATAGAACAACCATTATTCTCCGATTTAAATGAATAACCGTCTCGCATCAAAAAAGATCCAGATATAATGTTCATGCTTAACGCTGGCACCAAATAACAATTATTTAGGTCTAATATTAATCCCGAAAGTATAGGGAGTGTGCGATGATGATCATATCAATCTTGGAACCACTTCCAACACACATCGTCACTTCACCCTTAACTAGTCTCTGTTTATTCTGCAACTCCCGTTTCGAGTTACTAATCTTAGCAACTGAACTAGTATCAAATACTGAGGGGTTGCTATAAACACTAGTAAAGTACACATCAATAACATGTATATCAAATATACTTATGTTCACTTTGCCATCCTTCTTATCTGCCAATCACTTGGGGTAGTTCCGCTTCCAGTGACCAGTCCCTTTGCAGTAGAAACACTTAGTCTCAGGCTTAGGACCAGACTTGGGCTTCTTCACTTGAGCAGCAACTTGCTTGCTGTTCTTCTTGAAGTTCCCCTTCTTCCCTCTGCCCTTTTCTTGAAACTAGTGGTCTTGTCTACCATCAACACTTGATGTTTTTCTCGATTTCTACCTTCGTCAATTTCCGCATTACGAAGAGCTTGGGAATCGTTTCCGTTATCCCTTGCATATCATAGTTCATCACGAAGTTCTACTAACTTGGTGATGGTGACTAGAGAATTCTGTCAATCACTATCTTATCTGGAAGATTAACTCCCACTTGATTCAAGCGATTGTAGTACTCAGACAATCTGAGCACATGCTCACTAGTTGAGCGATTCTCCTCCATTTTTTAGCTATAGAACTTGTTGGAGACTTCATATCTCTCAACTCGGGTATTTGCTTGAAATATTAACTTCAACTCCTGGAACATCTCATATGCTCCATGACGTTCAAAATGTCTTTGAAGTCCCGATTCTAAGCCATTAAACATGGTGCACTAAACTATCAAGTAGTCATCATATTGAGCTAGCCAAACGTTCATAACGTCTGCATCTGCTCCTGCAATAGGTCCGTCACCTAGCGGTGCATCAAGGACATAATTCTTCTGTGCAGCAATGAGGATAAACCTCAGATCACGGATCCAATCCGCATTATTGCTACTAACATCTTTCAACACAATTTTCTCTAGGAACATATCAAAATAAACACAGGGAAGCAACAACGCGAGCTATTGATCTACAACATAATTTGCAAAATACTACTAGGACTAAGTTCATGATAAATTTAAGTTCAATTAATCATATTACTTAAAGAACTCCCACTTAGATAGACATCCCTCTAATCCTCTAAGTGATTACGTGATCCAAATCAACTAAACCATGTCCGATCATCACGTGAGATGGAGTAGTTTCATTGATGAACATCACTATGTTGATCATATCTACTATATGATTCACGCTCGACCTTTCGATCTCCGTGTTCCGAGGCCATATCTGTATATGCTTGGCTCGTCAAGTATAACCTGAGTATTCCGCGTGTGCAACTGTTTTGCACCCGTTGTATTTGAACGTAGAGCCTATCACACCCGATCATCACGTGGTGTCTCAGCACCAAGAACTTTCGCAACGGTGCATACTCAGGGAGAACACTTCTTGATAATTAGTGAGAGATCATCTTATAATGCTACCGTCAATCAAAGCAAGATAAGATGCATAAAAGATAAACATCACATGCAATCAATATAAGTGATATGATATGGCCATCATCATTTTGTGCTTGTGATCTCCATCTTCGAAGCACCGTCGTGATCACCATCGTCACCGGCGCGACACCTTGATCTCCATCGTAGCATCGTTGTCGTCTCGCCAATCTTATACTTCCACGACTATCGCTACCGCTTAGTGATAAAGTAAAGCATTACAGCGCAATTGCATTGCATACAATAAAGCGACAACCATATGGCTCCTGCCAGTTGCCGATAACTCGGTTACAAAACATGATCATCTCATACAATAAAATTTAGCATCATGTCTTGACCATATCACATCACAACATGCCCTGCAAAAACAAGTTAGACGTCCTCTACTTTGTTGTTGCAAGTTTTACGTGGCTGCTACGGGCTTAAGCAAGAACCAATCTTACCTACGCATCAAAACCACAACGATAGTTTGTCAAGTTGGTTCTGTTTTAACCTTCGCAAGGACCGGGCGTAGCCACACTTGGTTCAAATAAAGTTGGAGAAACTGTCACCCGCTAGCCACCTTTGTGCAAAGCATGTCGGGAGAACCGGTCTCGCGTAAGCGTACGCGTAATGTCGGTCTGGGCCGCTTCGTCCAATCAATACAGCCGAACCAAAGTATGACATGCTGGTAAGCAGTATGACTTATATCGCCCACAACTCACTTGTGTTCTACTCGTGCATATAACATCAACATATAAAACCTAGGCTCGGATGCCACTGTCGGGTAACGTAGTAATTTCAAAAAATTTCCTACGCACACGCAAGATCATGGTGATGCATAGCAACGAGAGGGGAGAGTGTGATCTACGTACCCTCGTAGATCGACAACGGAAGCGTTAGCACAACATGGTTGATGTAGTCGTACGTCTTCACGGCCCGACCGATCAAGCACCGAAACTACGACACCTCCGAGTTCTAGCACACGTTCAGCTCGATGACGATCCCCGGACTCCGATCCAGCAAAGTGTCGGGGAAGAGTTCCGTCAACACGACGACGTGGTGACGATCTTGGTGTACTACCGTCGCAGGGCTTCGCCTAAGCACCGCTATAATATTATCGAGGACTATGGTGGAAGGGGGCACCGCACACGGCTAAGAATATGATCACGTGGATCAACTTGTGTCTCTATGGGGTGCCCCTGCCTCCGTATATAAAGGATCAAGGGGGGGGGTGCGGCCGGCCAGGAGAGGGCGCGCCAGGAGGAGTCCTACTCCCTCCGGGAGTAGGATTCCCCCCTTTCCTAGTTGGAATAGGATTCGGGAGGGGGGAAAGAGGAGAGAGAGAAGGAAGGGGGGTGCCGGCCCCCTCTCCTTGTCCTATTCGGACTAGGGGGGAGGGGCGCGCAGCCCAGCCTTGGCCACCTCTCCTCTCTTCCACTAAAGCCCACTAAGGCCCATATACCTCCCGGGGGCTTCTGGTAACCTCCCGGTACTCCGGTAAAATCCTGATTTCACCCGGAACACTTCCGATATCCAAATATAGGCTTCCAATATATCAATCTTTATGTCTCGACCATTTCGAGACTCCTCGTCATGTCCGTGATCACATCCGGGACTCCGAACAAAATTCGGTACATCAAAATGCATAAACTCATAAAATAACTGTCATCAAAACCTTAAGCGTGCGGACCCTACGGGTTCGAGAACAATGTAGATATGACCGAGACACGTCTCCGGTCAATAACCAATAGCGGAACCTGGATGCTCATATTGGCTCCTACATATTCTACGAAGATCTTTTATCGGTCAGACCGCATAACAACATACGTTGTTCCCTTTGTCATCGGTATGTTACTTGCCCGAGATTCGATCGTCGGTATCTCAATACCTAGTTCAATCTTGTTACCGGCAAGTCTCTTTACTCATTCCGTAATACATCATCTCACAACTAACTCATTAGTTGCAATGCTTGCAAGGCTTATGTGATGTGCATTACCGAGAGGGCCCAGAGATACCTCTGCGACAATCGGAGTGACAAATCCTAATCTCGAAATACGCCAACCCAACATGTACCTTTGGAGACACCTGTAGAGCTCCTTTATAATCACCCAGTTACGTTGTGACGTTTGGTAGCACACAAAGTGTTCCTCCGGCAAACGGGAGTTGCATAATCTCATAGTCATAGGAACATGTATAAGTCATGAAGAAAGCAATAGCAACATACTAAACGATCGGGTGCTAAGCTAATGGAATGGGTCATGTCAATCAGATCATTCACCTAATGATGTGATCCCGTTAATCAAATAACAACTATTTGTCCATGGTTAGGAAACATAACCATCTTTGATTAACGAGCTAGTCAAGTAGAGGCATACTAGTGACACTCTGTTTGTCTATGTATTCACACATGTATTATGTTTCCGGTTAATACAATTCTAGCATGAATAATAAACATTTATCATGATATAAGGAAATAAATAATAACTTTATTATTGCCTCTAGGGCATATTTCCTTCAACACTCTCCATAGTCTCGGTCGTTCGATCACGATCGCGTGGCCGCAAACCGTGCTCAATTTGGAGCCTCCTAGCTCCTCCTACCTATAAAACTAGACCTCCCCCCGAAATCCCGGGTCATTTCAACCCTAAACCTAGTCTCCTTCTACCTCCAGCCGCCGGACGCGTCCGACCAGGCCGAACACGTCCGCCCCGCTCCCCCGGCCAACCACCGCTCGCCACGTGTCCTGCGGGAGCCCCACATCGCCGCCCGACCGCGCCGACCCGCCAGGCCCAGCGCCGGCCCCCGCAGCCCGCTTCGTGCCCGCCGCCGCCCGCTTCCCTGGCTCGCCCGCGCGCCGCCCAGCCGACTCCGCCCCGCTGCCGCACTGTTCGCCACGCCGCCCCGCTCCGCCTCAACGCCGGCAGTCGCCGACTCGCCGTACCGCCGACTGCCGCGCAACGCCCGGAGTTCCCCTCGTCGCCCCGCCGCCTCCTCTTGCCGGCGCCGCCCGGATCCGGCCGGCTCCGCCCACCCCGGCCTCCTCCGGTCACTTCTCCGGCGGAGATCCGGCGAGACCCGCCGCCGCCTCGAAGTCCGTGCCCGATCTGGATCCGGTGCTACAGTAAACCCTAGGGTTGACTTTTGCCTCTCTGTAAGTCCCCAGTTTTTCCATATTTTTAGCATTGTTCATCGCATCGTAACTCCGCATCCGTAGCGCCAATTTGCGCGTGTAGCATATCAAAATGTTCATCTCAGAGTGTATATCATTTCATCTCATTGCATCATTTTCATTTGAGCTCATCTTAATGCCCTAAATGCTGTTGGAAGAGGGCTATATGGTTAAATTGTCAGATCTGTTTCATCAAATAGCTAGTTGTCATTTTTGCCATGATTAATGTGTGCATGATATGCTCCTGAGCTCTACATGAGTTTTGTTATATGCCATGCCATCTTTACAGAGGTGCTTACCATGTATTTTTGTGATATGTGTGGTGACTAGCACAAGCTTGCAAAGTAGTGCATTCGTTAATGCTGATTTCAGGGACTTAGAATTTCTCCAAGTCCTTGTCCTGATTTTGTCATTATGCCATATGTCCATGTTGTTTCCTAGTGATCCGTGCCTCTTTTGAGGATGATCAGTAAGGATGATTTGTTAAAATTATGGTGCTCTATCCATCCATGTCTTTGTTTGCATTTATGGAGCACCGTAGCTTGAGTCAATCGAGCTCTACTTTTGATATTTCGTGAATCCTGGCAGATTGTTGACTTGTTAGCGATTTTGCCGAGGATGTTTTTATTGATCCGTGCATGTTATGTTGTTATTCTTGCCATGTCTAGATTCTATGATATGTATTCTTGATGGGTGTATGCTTAGTTTGTCATGCCATGCTCTGTAGCGAGTGCATCGAGCTCGTGAACATGCCTACTCGTTAATAGATTTGCATGCTCCAGTTTTTCTCTAAGTGTGTAATCTGATTATGCTTTTGCCATGTTCACATGCTTGCAATTGTATTTTCTGATCCCTTTTGGCTCAAGGTCACTAAGGGATTTTTTATAAGTGCTTTGAGTAGCTTCATTTCATGCCTTGCTTTGCCATGTTAAGTTCCTGTAGCATATAGTTTTCATGCTCCAAAGTGTGCTACCTGTTGTTAAATTCCAGACTTGTGTTAAATTTCACTAAGTCTGAAACCTGTTATCATTTGCTCTTTTGCCATGCTTGTTTGAACCTGTTAATGGATGAATTGGCCGTAGCTCAGTGTTCATCTTTTGTCAAGCATCATGATTGGATCCCTGCCTTGTATTTTGTTGTCATGTTTGAGTGTTGTAGCATATTTATCTTGATGCATTTAGATGGCTACTTGCTGTTTATCGCAGACCGGTGCCATATTTGTTTTGCTTGCCATTTCCAAACCGTGCATCCGATTCCGGTGATCTTTATATCGATTTCCACCGAAATCACCTCACCTTTCTAGTGGAACTCTTAGATTTCCATGTTGAGGCTAGGTCGAATCATTCTTTGTCAAATCTTGCATATGCATCACTTATCGCATCCCGCATAGCATACCATGTTCGCATCATATCGTTTGAGCATTGCACGCGGTTGATTGTGTTCCTTTGCTTGTTTGTGTTGTTTGGGTAGAGCCGAGAGACGAGTTCGCTAACGAGGAGCCCGTTGAGTTTGCTTACGAGGATCAAGTCAACTCTGACAACTTTGCAGGCAAGATGATCATACCCTCGAAATCACTTCTATCTTTGCTTGCTAGATGCTCGCTCTTTTGCTATGCCTATGCTACGATACCTACCACTTGCTTATCCTGCCTCCCAAATTGCCATGTCAAACCTCTAACCCACCATATCCTAGCAAACTGTTGATTGGCTATGTTACCGCTTTGCTCAGCCCCTCTTATAGCGTTGCTAGTTGCAGGTGAAGATGGGAGATCGTTCCTTGTTGGAACATTGTTTATTGTTGGGATATCACCATATTATCTTGTTATCTTAATGCATCTATATACTTGGTAAAGGGTGGAAGGCTCGGCCTTTTTCCTAGTGTTCTGTTCCACTCTTGCCGCCCTAGTTTCCGTCATATCGGTGTTATGTTCCCGGATTTTGCGTTCCTTACGCGGTTGGGTTATAATGGGAACCCCTTGACAGTTCGCCTTGAATAAAACTCTTCGAGCAATGCCCAACATTGGTTTTACTATTCGCCACCTAGCCTCTTTTTCCCTTGGGTTTCGCAGACTCAAGGGCCATCTTTATTTTAAACCCCCGGGCCGGTGCTTCTCTAAGTGTTGGTCCAACCCAGAGCACCATGCGGGGCCGTCCCTTGGCAACTTGGGTTACATTGGCTCCCGTACGCTTAGCTTATCCGGTGTGCCCTGAGAACGAGATATGTGCAGCTCCTATCGGGATTTGTCGGCACAGCGGGTGGTCTTGCTGGACTTGTTTTACCTTTGTCGAGGATGTCTTGTAGAACCGGGATACCGAGTCTGATCGGAATGTCTCGGGGAGAAGGAATATCCTTCGTTGACCGTGAGAGCTTGTGATGGGCTAAGTTGGGACTCCCCTGCAGGGATTTGAACTTTCGAAAGCCGTGCCCGCGATTATGGGCAGATGGGAATTTGTTAATGTCCGGTTGTAGATAACTTGAAACTTAACTTAATTAAAATGAATCAACCGCGTGTGTAACCGTGATGGTCTCTTCTCGGCGGAGTCCGGGAAGTGAACACGGTGTTGGAGTAATGCTTGACGTAGGCTGTTCTAGGATCACTTCTTGATCATAGTTCTTCGTTCGTGCTTTGCTTTCTCTTCTCGCTCTCTTTGCGAACAGGTTAGCCACCATATATGCTAGTCGCTTGCTGCAGCTCCACATATTACCTTGCCTTTCCTATAAGCTTAAATAGTCTTGATCGCGAGGGTGCGAGATTGCTGAGTCCCCATGACTCACAGATTACTTCCAAACCAGATGCAGGGACCGATGATTCCGTTCCAGATGATGCGCTTGAGCTCAAGTGGGAGTTCGACGAAGACTCTCGTCGTTACTATGTGTCTTTCCCTGATGATCAGTAGTGGTGCCTAGTTGGGGCGATCGGGACCGTGTCGCATGTTGGGGTTGATCTTTTATTTTGGTACCGTAGTCAGACCATGAGTGTATTGGGTGATTGTAATGTTATTCATGTATTTGTGTGACGTGGCGAGTGTAAGCCAACTATGTACCTTTTCCCCTATTATCTATTTACATGGGTTGTTTGTGAAGATTACCTTACTTGCGACATTGCTTTCAATGCGGTTATGCCTCTAAGTCGTGCTTCGACACGTAGGAGATATAGCCGCATTGAGGGCGTTACAAGTTGGTAATTAGAGCCTTCCCCGACCTCAGGAGCCCCCCTGCTTGATCGATTAGCTGGCGTTGTTGAGTCTAGAAAAATGTTTTGAGTCATTTAGGAATTATATATCGGAGAGTTTAGGAATTCTTTTACTCCCCAGTCCCTTCATCGCTCTGGTAAGGCATCCTGACGTAGAGTTTTGACTCTTCTCTTCTCAAATTTCACTAATTTTTTTTAGGATCACACGGGTATCTTGGAATCGTTCCGATCAATTTGTGACGAGAACATTGTTCTTGGTGCCTCCTGTCATTAATGGTTTTGGCAGTGTCCCGGGGAGTTGAGCTCCAAGGTGTTGTCGTCACAATTTTATCGTTGCAGTTCTGGAATACCTAAGTTTAGGTTCGCCGACATCGAAAATCTCTTTTATGCAGTTGTTGGTGAGATAACCTCGACGCCACCCAGTACTGGGGCAGGAGTTCGGGAGTATTGCCATAACTTGTATAACGAATGCTTTTCAAAGGTTGAGGTAGACAATTTCTGGAGTTTTTCTCGGTTATGTGTTGAAGGATGGATACAGCTGGATGTAGGATTTGCTAGATTTGGGTGAGATATTATGCTTCCCCTGTATCCCCAACACCTGATTGCATAACCGGAAAGGTTCGGGAGTTTCATAGGTGGGAATTCTTGTAGCTCTAGTTCTTCTTCCACGGATATTTGGTTTGAGATTGGGTGATCCTTACCGAGTATTCGTTCTTGCTCCCTTGTTGGTTTTATTCTTCTACATCAATTCTAAGTGGCTTCTCGATTTATGGATATGTGACCATTTCAATTGGAATGCATTCGTTCATTTTATTCGGATGTGAAGACTATATGTTGCAATTTCAACCCGTTTGATTCAGCTTCAATATTTGTCTATCTATGTGCTAATGGATGCCAACCTCTTCAGGATGGCTCCTCCAACGCGCACGACTCCGAATCCTGATCCGCCACCACCACTCCACCTCCGGAGGCATGGCAAGCTGTGATGGCCGCTACCAATGCAAACACGCAGCTGATCATGCAACTTCTTCAAGAGCGCAACCAAGCGAACCAGGGTCAAGGAAACAATCAGAATCACTTTGCTACACTCAACCAGTTCCTTGCTAACCAGCCAAAGACCTTCAGCAACTGTGTTGAGGCAACAGACGTTGATGATTGGCTCATGGACTTATGCAAGCATTTCGAGTGCAGTAATGTCAGTCCTGAGGACTTTGTCAAGTTGGCTTCCTTCCAACTCAAAGACCAAGCTGCAGAATGGTTTCAGTAGTACAAAGATTCCAGAGGAGGCCGTGTGATTACCTGGGATGAATTCCGTCAAGACTTCAAAGCTCATCATATTCCTTAGAGCGTGGTTGAAAGCAAGCATGAGGAATTCCGCAACCTGAAGCAAGGCTCTATGTCTGTCTACGAGTACAACAAGATGTTTTAGAAGCTCGCCCGTTTTGCTAAGCAGGACGTCCCCGACGAGAAGATCATGATATACCAGTTCAGGGGTGGTCTCATAGAAGAAATCCAGCTAGCTCTCGTTCTCTTTGAGCCCAAGAGGTACGATGAGTTTTACAACATGGCAATGAAGCAAGAGACTGCTCAACTGAAGTGCGATGCTTCCAAGAAGCGAGTCAGAGATGCTACTCCTTCTTCCTCAACTCAAGTGGCTAAGCAGCAGAAGTATTGGCTTCCTCCTCCTCTGTTTCGTCAGCCTTATCAGCAGAAGAGCAAAGGTGGCAGTGGATCTTCCCACCCACCCAACCCTGGCTTTCAGAACAAGACTTCGTCTCAAGCTCAAAGATCAAGTGCTCCGTATCACCGTCCGCTTTTAGAGGTCACATGCAACAAGTGCCAACAGAAGGGTCACTATGCCAACAAATGCTTCAATCAGAGGCGTCTCCCTCCTCCTCCTCCTGTGAGATCGGCAAGTACAACTGTGGTCAAGCATAACCCCAAGCACGCCAAGGTCAACTTGCTGAATGCAGCTCAGGCAGAGGACTCGTCAGATGTCATCATGGGTAACTTTCCAGTTAACTCTGTTCCTGCTAAAGTTCTTTCTGACACTGGTGCATCGCATTCATGTCAAGATCATTTGTTTCCAAGCATGACTTCGTTTCGCAAATGTTGGGTAAACCTATGGGAGTGGTTTCTCCGGCTAAGTCTATGAGGGCTACTTCAATAGTTCCGGATGTTTCTATCATGATGGGTGATTTCAAGTTTCTGGCTTCTCCAATGGTTCTTGGTAACTCGGATATTGATCTTATTCTTGGAATGGACTGGCTTTCTAAGCACAAGGCTCAACTTGATTGTGCTGCTAGGCAGATTCAATTGACTCATTCGTCTGAGGATGTAATTGTCTTTGCCGCTAATGACGATACCATCCGTCTGTTTTCTCTCAATGAGAAGGGTGAACTGGATGCCATCTCTCAAATTTCAGTCGTTTGCGAATATCAAGACATCTTTCCAGAAGAGCTTCCAGGAATGCCTCCGCACCGGCTAGTTGAATTCGTCATCGATCTTGAGCCTGGCACGGAACCTGTTTGCAAACGTCCTTACAAGCTTGGACCTGAAGAGTTGAAGGAGCTGAAGAAGCAACTCGATATTCAAGAGCGAATGGGTCTCATCCGACCTAGTTCTTCTCCGTGGGGTTGTGGAGTTCTTTTTGTGAAGAAGAAGGATGGAACGGACCGACTTTGTGTTGACTACCATCCATTGAACAAGAAGACTATAAAGAACAAGTACCCACTTCCCAACATCAATGAGCTGTTCGATCAACTCAAAGGTGCTCAAGTATTCTCCAAGCTTGATCTCCGTATGGACTATCACCAGATTCGAATCCGTGAGCAAGATATTCCCAAGACAGCTTTCAGAACAAGCTATGATTCATATGAATACACTGTCATGTCTTTTGGCCTCGTCAACGCTCCTCCGACTTTCTCTCGCATGATGAACTTCATCTTCAACGCCTACACAAATGACTTCGTTTTGGTCTATCTCGATGACATTCTGGTCTTTTCGAAGAACAAGGAAGATCATGCCAAGCATTTGCGTTTGGTGCTCGATAAGCTCAGAGAACATCAGTTCCACGCAAAGTTCTCAAAGTGTGAGTTTTGGCTCGATGAGGTTCTCTATCTTGGGCATATCATCTCTGCCAAGGGCATAGCGGTGAATCCTGAGAAGGTGTCTGCAATTGTGAATTGGGAACCACCTCAGAACGTGAAGCAACTCCGCAGCTTCCTTGGTCTCGCAAGCTATTGTCGAAGGTTCGTTGAGAACTTTTCAAAGATCGCGAAGCCTCTTTCAAACCTTCTCCAGAAACACGTCAAGTACGTTTGGTCTCTTGAATGTGACATCGCTTTCAACACCCTGAAAGAGAAATTGGCCACTGCTCCAGTTCTGACTCCTCCTAATGAATCCAAACCGTTCGAGGTCTTCTGCGATGCCTCTCTTCAAGGTCTTGGTGTAGTGTTGATGCAAGAGAAGAAAGTTGTGGCTTATACCTCTCGCCAGTTGAAGCCCAACGAGAAGAACTACCCCACTCATGACCTCGAGTTGGCGACAGTTGTGCATGCTCTTTTGACTTGGAGACATCTCTTATTGGGAAGAAAAGTGGACATCTTCACTGACCACAAGAGTCTCAAGTACATCTTCACTCAGCCTAATCTCAACCTCAGGCAGACTCGTTGGGTCGAAATGATTCAAGAGTATAATCCGAGTATCGAATATACTCCAGGCAGGGCCAATGTGATTGCTGACGCATTGAGCAGGAAGGCTTACTGCAACAGTCTGATTATCAAGCCTTACCAATTCGAGATTTGTGAAGCATTCCGCAAACTCAATCTGCAAGTTGTTCCTCAAGGTTTCCTCGCCAACCTTCAAGTCTCTCCTACTTTGGAAGATCAGATTCGTGAGGCTCAACTTCTTGATGCTATGGTGAAGAAGGTGAAGATTGGGATTGCCAAGAGTCAACCCAAGTACAAGTGCTATCGCCTTGATGACAAGGATACTCTCTTCTTAGAGGATCGCATTGTTGTGCCTAAAGGTGACCTTCGTAAAGTCATCATGAACGAGGCTCACAATTCACTCCTCTCCATCCACCCTGGGAGTATGAAGATGTACCAGGACCTCAAGCAGGCTTATTGGTGGACTCGAATGAAGCGCGAGATTGCTCAGTTCATGAATGAATGTGATGTCTGCAGAAGAGTGAAGGCAGAACACCAACGACCAGCTGGTCTCCTCCAACCTCTTGCCATTCCAGAATGGAAGTTTGACCACATTGAGATGGACTTCGTGACTGGGTTTCCAAAGTGCAAGCATGGCAATGATGCTGTATTCGTTGTCATCGACAAACTCACTAAAGTGGCCCACTTTCTGCCTATCAAAGAGTCTATCACTGCAGCTCAATTGGCGGAGCTGTATACCTCTCGAATTGTCTCTCTGCATGGCATTCCATAGTTGATTTCTTCAGACCATGGCAGCATCTTTACCTCCAAGTTTTGGGATTCTTTTCAGAAGGCCATGGGCACCAACATCCGTTTCAGCACAGCTTTTCATCCTCAAACTAGCGGTCAAGTCGAGCGTGTCAATCAGATTCTCGAAGATATGCTCAGGGCTTGCGTTATCTCCTTCGGTATGAAGTGGGAAGATTGTCTTCCATACGCCGAGTTTTCCTACAACAACAGTTTTCAAGCAAGTTCGGGCAAGGCCCCATTTGAAATTCTCTATGGCAGGAAGTGCCGTATTCCTCTTAACTGGTCAGAGACCGGTGAACATCAACTTCTTGGAAATGACTTGATCACAGAGGCAGAGGAAACGTGCAAAGTCATTCGTGATAACCTCAAAGCAACGCAATCGCGCCAGAAGAGCTACTATGATAGTAAGCATCGTGATTTGGCCTTCGAGATCGGAGACCATGTTTACCTCCGCGTCTCTCCAATGAAAGGTACTCGTTGCTTCAGTATCAAAGGGAAGCTTGCCCCTAGATACGTGGGTCCTTTCAAGATCGTCAGCAAGAGAGGCGATCTCGCCTATCAACTCGAGCTTCCTTCAAACTTTGCAAATGTGCATGACGTGTTCCATGTCTCTCAGCTCCGCAAGTGCTTCAAGACCCCTGACCACACCGTCAACTTCGAAGACATTGATCTCCAAGAAGACCTTTCTTATCGTGAGCACCCCGTTGCTATTCTTGAAGAGACTGAATGCAAGACTCGCAATAAGTCAATCAAATTTCTCAAAGTCAAGTGGTCACACCATTCCGACCGTGAAGCTACCTAGGAACGCGAGGATCACCTCCGTTCTGAGTACCCGGCATTTTTCCAGTCCTAGATCTCGGGACGAGATCCTTTCGTAGTGGTGGAGTGTTGTAACACCCCGGATGTAATTTACCTTATATGTATCCCAACTCTTGCCGTTTCCGGCGCTAAGTTATTTTATTTTCCTCGGGTTCGGGTTTTTTTCTCCGTGTGTTGTTGCTTTTGTCATGCATCTCATATCATGTCATCATGTGCATTGCATTTGCATACGTGTTCGTCTCATGCATCCGAGCTTTTTCCCCATTGTCCGTTTTGCATTCTGGCGCTCCTATCTCCTCCGGTGGTCCTTTCTACCTCTTTTCGTGTGTGGGGGTTAAACATTTCCGGATTGGACCTAGACTTGTCATGCGGCCTTGGTTTACTACCGGTAGACCACCTGTCAAGTTTCGTACCATTTGGACTTCGTTTGATACTCCAACGGTTAACCGAGGGACCGAGAAGGCCTCGTTTGTGTTGCAGCCCAACACCTCTCCAAAGTGGCCCAAAACCCACCTAAACCCTCTCCATAGTCTCGGTCGTTCGATCACGATCACGTGGCCGCAAACCGTGCTCAATTTGGAGCCTCCTAGCTCCTCCTACCTATAAAACTAGACCTCCCCCCGAAATCCCGGGTCATTTCAACCCTAAACCTAGTCTCCTTCCACCTCCAGCCGCCAGACGCGTCCGACCAGGCCGGACACGTCCGCCCCGCTCCCCCCGGCCAACCACCGCTCGCCACGTGTCCCGCGGGAGCCCCACATCGCCGCCCGACCGCGCCGGCCCGCCAGGCCCAGCGCCGGCCCCCGCCGCCCGCTCCGCGCCCGCCGCCGCCCGCTTCCCTGGCTCGCCCGCGCGCCGCCCAGCTGACTCTGCCCCGCCACCGCACTGTTCGCCGTGTTGCCCCGCTCCGCCCCGCTCCGCCTCGACGCCGGCGGCCGCCGACTCGCCGTACCGCCGACTGCCGCGCGCCGCCCGTATCCGGCCGGCTCCGCCCACCCCGGCCTCCTCCGGTCACTTCTCCGGCGGAGATCCGGCGAGACCCGTCGCCGCCTCGAAGTCCATGCCCAATCTGGATCCGGTGCTATAGTAAACCCTAGGGTTGACTTTTGCCTCTCTCCAAGTCCCCAGTTTTTCCATATTTTTAGCATTGTTCATCGCATCGTAACTCCGCATTCGTAGCTCCGATTTGCACGTGTAGCATATCAAAATGTTCGTCTCAGAGAGTATATCATTTAATCTCATTGCATCATTTTCATTTGAGCACATCTTGATGCCCGAAATGCTGTTGGAAGAGGGCTATATGGTTAAATTGTCAGATCTGTTTCATCAAATAGCTATTTGTCATTTTTGCCATGATTAATGTGTGCATGATATGCTCTTGAGCTCTACATGAGTTTTGTTATATGCCATGCCATCTTTACAGAGGTTCTTACCATGTATTTTTGTGATATGTGTGGTGACTAGCACAAGCTTGCAAAGTGGTGCATTCGTTAATGCTGATTTCAGGGACTTAGAATTTCTCCAAGTCCTTGTCCTGATTTTGTCATTATGCCATATGTTCATGTTGTTTCCTAGTGATCCGTGCCTCTTTTGAGGATGATCAGTAAGGATGATTTGTTAAAATTATGGTGCTCTATCCATCCATGTCTTTGTTTGCATTTATGGAGCACCGTAGCTTGAGTCAATCGAGCTCTACTTTTGATATTTCGTGAATCCTGGCAGATTGTTGACTTGTTAGCGATTTTGCCGAGGATGTTTTTATTGATCCGTGCATGTTATGTTGTTATTCTTGCCATGTCTAGATTCTATGATATGTATTCTTGATGGGTGTATGCTTAGTTTGTCATGCCATGCTCTGTAGCGAGTGCATCGAGCTCGTGAACATGCCTACTCGTTAACAGATTTGCATGCTCCAGTTTTTCTCTAAGTCTGTAATCTGATTATGCTTTTGCCATGTTCGCATGCTTGCAATTGTATTTTCTGATCCCTTTTGGCTCAAGGTCACTAAGGGTTTTTTATAAGTGCTTTGAGTAGCTTCATTTCATGCCTTGATTTGCCATGTTAAGTTCCTGTAGCATATAGTTTTCATGCTCCAAAGTGTGCTACCTGTTGTTAAATTCCAGACTTGTGTTAAATTTCACTAAGTCTGAAACCTGTTATCATTTGCTCTTTTGCCATGCTTGTTTGAACCTGTTAATGGATGAATTGGCCGTAGCTCAGTGTTCATCTTTTGTCAAGCATCATGATTGGATCCCTGCCTTGTATTTTTTTGTCATGTTTGAGTGTTGTAGCATATTTATCTTGATGCATTTAGATGGCTACTTGCTGTTTATCGCAGACCGGTGCCATATTTGTTTTGCTTGCCATTTCCAAACCGTGCATCCGATTCCGGTGATCTTTATATTGATTTCCACCGAAATCACCTCACCTTTCCAGTGGCACTCTTGGATTTCCATGTTGAGACCAGGTTCAATCATTCTTTGTCAAATCTTGCATATGCATCACTTATCGCATCCCGCATATCATACCATGTTCGCATCATGTTGTTTGAGCATTGCACGCGGTTGATTGTGTTCCTTTACTTGTTTATCTTGTTTGGGTAGAGCCGGGAGACGAGTTCGCTAATGAGGAGCCCGTTGAGTTTGCTTACGAGGATCAAGTCAACTCTGACAACTTTGCAGGCAAGATGATCATACCCTCGAAATCACTTCTATCTTTGCTTGCTAGATGCTCGCTCTTTTGCTATGCCTATGCTACGATACCTACCACTTGCTTATCCTGCCTCCCAAATTGCCATGTCAAACCTCTAACCCACCATGTCCTAGCAAACCATTGATTGGCTATGTTACCGCTTTGCTCAGCCCCTCTTATAGCGTTGCTAGTTGCAGGTGAAGATGGGAGATCGTTCCTTGTTGGAACATTGTTTATTGTTGGGATATCACCATATTATCTTGTTAACTTAATGCATCTATATACTTGGTAAAGGGTGGAAGGCTCGGCCTTTTGCCTAGTGTTTTGTTCCACTCTTGCCGCCCTAGTTTCCGTCATATCGGTGTTATGTTCCCGGATTTTGCGTTCCTTACGCGGTTGGGTTATAATGGGAACCCCTTGACAGTTCGCCTTGAATAAAACTCTTCCAGCAATCCCCAACATTGGTTTTACTATTCGCCACCTAGTCTCTTTTTCCCTTGGGTTTCGTGGACTCAAGGGTCATCTTTATTTTAAACCCCCGGGCCAGTGCTTCTCTAAGTGTTGGTCCAACCCAGAGCACCATGCGGGGCCGTCCCTTGGCAACTTGGGTTATGTTGGCTCCCGTACGCTTAGCTTATCCGGTGTGCCCCGAGAATGAGATATGTGCAGCTCCTATCGGGATTTGTCGGCACAGCGGGTGGTCTTGCTGGACTTGTTTTACCTTTGTCGAGGATGTCTTGTAGAACCGAGATACCGAGTCTGATCGGAATGTCTCAAGAGAAGGAATATCCTTCGTTGACCGTGAGAGTTTGTGATGGGCTAAGTTGGGTCTCCCCTGCAGGGATTTGAACTTTCGAAAGCCGTGCCCGCGGTTATGGGCAGATGGGAATTTGTTAATGTCCGGTTGTAGATAACTTGAAACTTAACTTAATTAATATGAATCAACCGCGTGTGTAACCGTGATGGTCTCTTCTCGGCGGAGTCCGGGAAGTGAACATGGTGTTGGAGTAATGCTTGACGTAGGCTGTTCTAGGATCACTTCTTGATCATAGTTCTTCGTTCGTGCTTTGCTTTCTCTTCTCACTCTCTTTGCGAACAGGTTAGCCACCATATATGCTAGTCTCTTTCTGCAGCTCCACATATTACCTTGCCTTTCCTATAAGCTTAAATAGTCTTGATCGCGAGGGTGCGAGATTGCTGAGTCCTCGTGACTCACAGATTACTTCCAAACCAGATGCAGGGACCGATGATTCCGTTCTAGATGATGCGCTTGAGCTCAAGTGGGAGTTCGACGAAGACTCTCGTCGTTACTATGTGTCTTTCCCTGATGATCAGTAGTGGTGCCCAGTTGGGGCGATCGGGACCGTGTCGCATGTTGGGGTTGATCTTTTATTTTGGTACGGTAGTCGGACCATGAGTGTATTGGGTGATTGTAATGTTATTCATGTATTTGTGTGACGTGGCAAGTGTAAGCCAACTATGTACCTTTTTCCCCTATTATCTATTTACATTGGTTGTTTGTGAAGATTACCTTACTTGCGACATTGCTTTCAATGCGGTTATGCCTCTAAGTCGTGCTTCGACACGTAGGAGATATAGCCGCATCGAGGGCGTTACACTACACTGCTGCCTACTCCACCATCACCCGAGAGCCCTTCTACCATCAGAACCCGGTTCTGCATGTTGATGGGTTGGATAGAGCTAACCGAGCTCTTCGCCACGAGTTGTACACCACCCGTCAGCACCTTTACCGTGCTCTAACGCTGTTGCACCCCCTTGTCCGATCTGGTGATCTGTCACGTTCTATGATCTACCCAGCCAGGACCGTGATGCCCTAGGGTGTCGGCTGGCCAGATGTGGGAGGCTACTCTCCCGCACTTGGTCCTCTTCTACCACCTGAGCGTCGAGTTCTGCACCAGAGTATCCGCGGACCCCAGGCTACTGACATGGAGGACTTCCCGTCGCTTCACTACCAGCTGTCAGGCTACACCTACCTCCACAGTTCATCCTGGGACTGATGTAGTCTTGCTTATTAGTATTAGGTGCCTTCGTCACGAGCCTGCGTGTCGCCTATGATGTCTTTAGTCTATGTACTGAACTCTGTGTACCGAACGCTATGCATGATCCCTTTTGTAAGATATGCCGACTGCTATGTAGTATCTATCGCGCTCCTTGTCATTATGCATGTTTTATCATGAATGGTTCTGTCTTTGCAAATTTTCCCAATGCTGAACTACCCCTGTTATATATTAGCAGGATGGTTAGACCAGGTGGTCGTGGTTGTGGTGGCCACCCCCCCCCCCCACTGCCTGATTACATGGCTGGTATGATGCAATAGTTCGCTAGTTCATGGAGAATATTATGGCTCAGTTTCCTCGCCCCAATATGAACCAGCAGCCAGCCCGGGTGACTCTGCATGATTTCATGCGCCTCAACCCAACTATGTACCGCAGCTCAACTCAGCCTCTGGATGCTGATGACTGGCTCCGTGACATCACCTATGAGATGGAGTCTGCTGATGTAGCCCCTGCCAGCTATGTCACCTTTGCTTCCTTCTTCTTGAAGGGACCCGCTGCTCAATGGTGGGAAAACCACAGGCGTACTCTGCCAGCTGGAACAATCATCACCTGGCCAGATTTCCAAGCCGCTTTTCGTGCCCGCTTCATTCCTCAGGGAGTCATGGACCGGAAGAAGCGCGAGTTCCGCAGCCTCACCTAGGGCAACGAAACTGTCGAAGCTTATCAGCGGGAGTTTCTGGATTCATCCCGCTATGATGAAGAAGACATTTCAACTGATGCACGCAGACAGGAGAAGTTCCGTGATGGCCTTCAAGCTGACATCATGCTCGCACTTCTAGTGCATGACTTTGCTGATTTCGCCACCTTGGTGAACAAGGCCATGAATGTCAAAACTGGTCTGTAGGAACACCAAAGCTCTCACAGGCGCAACCGTGACACGTTCTCATCTTCGGGCCCATCCTCGCAGAAGCGTAGGATATGGATTCCCAACAGCATGTACCAGCCAACTGCACCTGCTCCAAGACAGTCCTATGCTGCACCGCGTCTGCCTCCCCCACCAACTAGGCAGCCAAGACTTCCAGCTCCACCATCCCGAGCTCCTGTTCCCACTTCCAATAATGGTCTGTGCTACAAGTGTGGTCAACCAGGTCACCTCGCCAGGAACTACTTTCAGAACCAGAATCCACTGGCCCTTCCCGCAGCTGGCCGTGGAAGCAACCATCCCCGCAGCACCAATGCCAAGTCTTATGGTCGTGTTCATGCCAACCACGTTGATCTCAATGAAGCTCAAGACCAGCCTGCTACTGTGATGGGTACACTCCTCATAAATTCAGTACCTGCATCTGTTTTATTCGATTCAGGAGCATCGCATTCATTCATGTCAGAAGATTTTGCATACAAGCATGACGTTAGATGTGAGGAGATGAACACTTCGTAGTGGTAAAAACCCCCGTGGGACAATGTCAAACCTCCATGGTTGGCATCGATGTCCCCGTGGAAATCGAAGGGCTGGAATTCTATGCCTCTCCCATTATCCTGAAGTTGTCTAACATCGACCTCATTCTGGGAATGGATTGGTTGAAAGCGCATACTGCTTCTATAGTTTGCGCCACTAAGACCGTCCATTTGCTACACCCTTATGATGAAATAGTTACTTACCAGGCTCTTCTGGTTCAAAATGTTGAGGCACGGCTTTATGCCTTGAATGCATTGAATGCTGCACCACTCGAGGGCATTGAAAAAATTCCTGTCGTTCACGAATTCCAAGACGTCTTTCTGGAAGAACTTCCAGGGATTCCCCCTGCTAGAGCTGTCGAATTCATCATCGACTTGAAACCAGGCACCACCCCTATAGCCAAACGACCCTACAAGATGCCGCCGCATGAACTCATTGAGCTTAAAGAGGAAATCGACAAATCTCTTCGCAAAGGTTTCATTCGCCCTAGTTGCTCTCCTTGGGGAGCACCTTCTCTCTTTGTTAAGAAGAAGGATAGGACAAACCGATTGGTCCAAGATTATTGTCCTATTAACCAAGCCACCATTTAGAACAAATATCCCCTCCCTCGGATCAATGATATGTATGATCAACTGGCTGGTTCATCAGTGTTCTCCAAACTCGACTTGAGGTTGGGTTACCACCAGATCCGTCTTCGTGAAGAGGATATCCCAAAGACCGCCTTCGTGACTCGATATGGATCATACGAGTACACCGTCATGTCTTTCGGCTTAACCAATGCTCCAGCCACCTTCTCTCGCCCGATGAACTATATATTCATGGATTACCTCGACAAGTTCGTCGTGGTTTATCTGGATGATATCCTTGTATTTTCCAAGAACAAAGAAGAACATGCTGAACATCTTCGTCTTGTGCTGGAAAAGCTTCGAGAGCATCAACTCTATGCTAAGTATTCCAAGTGTGAATTATGGCTTCCCGAAGTAACCTATCTCGGGCATGTCATCTCCAAGGATGGTATTGCTGTCAACCCTGAACGAGTCCAGGAAATTCTCGATTGGACTCCTCCGAAGAATGTCAAGCAAGTCAGAATTTTTCTCGGACTCGCCAGCTATTGCCGTCGATTTGTTGAGAACTTCTCCAAGATTACCAGGCCTCTGACTAACCTGTTGCATAAGGGCGTCAGGTTCCGATCGACAGACAAGTGTCAGGAAAGTTTCCAGGCGCTCAAAGACAAGTTGACTTCTGCCCCAGTGCTTGCTCCACCTAATACTAAGAAGGACTTCATCATTTACTGCGACGCTTCCCGTCAAGGATTAGGCTGTGTCCTAATGCAAGAGCGCAGAGTGATTGCTTATGCCTCTCGTCAACTGCGCCCTCACGAAGAAAACTACCCAGTTCATGACCTCGAGCTTGCTGCTATCATTCATGCTCTGAAGCAGTGGCGACATTACCTTCTTGGTAATTGTTGTGAGATTTTCACCGACCACCAAAGTCTGAAGTATCTGTTTAGTCAGCCAGACCTGAACCTCCGCCAGCAGAGATGGATGGAGACTGTTGTAGACTTTGACGTGGGTATATCCTATACCCCAGGCAAGGCTAATGTAATGGCTGATGCCTTGAGCCGCAAGTCTTACTCAACCACCTCCAGGTTCACAAAGTTCAGCCCTCACTTGTTGAAGAATTCAGAAAGCTGAACCTCCATATTGTTCCTCCTGGTGCACTCACTCCCCCTCCTCCTGAGTGTCGCAAGATGAACCTCCACGTTGTTACCCAGGGTTCTCTTAATACCCTGGTTGCTATACCAGATCTCATGAATAGCATCAAAACGATACAGAAGTATGACTCTCAAGCCCACAAGATTATGCGCTACCTCGCCGAAGGCAAGCCCTCATTCTTCACCATTGCTGATGATGGCACCTTATACTTCAAGGGCCGCCTAGTGGTGCCATGTTCAGAGGAAAGCCAGGATATGACATAGGAGGTTATGAAAGAATCTCATGACACGCCTTTGTTTATTCATCCCGGTAGTACAAATATGTACCAGGACATTCATCAAAGATTCTGGTGGTCTAATATGAAGCAAGACATTGCTCGTTATGTTGCTGAGTGTGACGTTTGCAGTCATATCAAAGCAGAACATCAAAGGCCTACTGGAACTCTGCGACCTATCACTATTCCTGAATGGAAATGGGACCATCTTGAAATGGACTTCGTCATTGGGTTTCCCAAATCGTAGAAAGGTAATGATGCTATTCTTGTCGTCATTGACCGGCTTTCTAAAGTTGCACATTTTATGGCGGTCAAAGAAACAATCACTGCCAGTAAGCTTGCAACTCTCTACATGTCCAGAATTGTTTCACTTCACGGTATTCCACTAGTTATCAGTTCAGACCGTGGCAGCTTGTTCACTTCAAGATTCTGGGCAAGTTTCCAAGAAGCTATGGGAGCTCATCTGTCGTTCAGTACTGCGTTTCATCCTCAGTCACAAGGACAAGTTGAACGTGTCAACCAAGTTCTTGAAGATATGCTTCGAGCTTGTGTAATTTCCTTTGGCAAGAAATGGGAGGAATCTCTTCCGTATGTCGAGTTCTCTTATAATAATAGCTATCAAGCTAGTCTGAAGATGGCCCCCTTCGAAGTGTCGTATGGACGAAAGTGTCAAACCCCTCTGAACTGGTCAGAAACTGGGGAACGTCCACTCTTCGGTCCGGATATTATCCAACAGGCCGAAGAACAAGTCCGCATTATTCGTGAGAATCTCAAGACTGCTTAGTCACGTCAGAAAAGTCAGTATGACCGTCATCACAAAGACATGGTCTATCAACCTGGCGAAAAGGCTTATCTTCGAGTTACACCAATGAAGGGTGCTCACCGCTTCGGGATCAAGGGAAAGCTAGCTCCTCACTATATTGGCCCATTCACTATTCTCGAAAGGCGTGGAAAAGTGGCATATCAACTGGAGCTTCCGCCGAACCTTTCGCAGGTTCACGATGTGTTCCATGTGTCACAGCTCCGTCGTTGCTTCAAGGACCCAATCCGAGCAGTGGATCATGAAGTGCTCGAATTGCAACATGACCTCTCCTATAAAGAGCATCCGGTCCGCATTCTCGACCAAGCTGAACTCCGCACACATCAGAAGGCGATCAAGTTCCTCAAGGTCTAGTGGTCGCATCACTCTGAAGATGAAGCCACTTGGGAGCGCGAGGAACGCCTGCGTGATGAATACCCCGTACTGTTTCCCTCTACCTCGAGTTTTGTAACGCCCGGATAATTAAGCTACAGTAAAACTCCGCTAATGATGCCACGTCACCTCGATTACTATTGATAAACTCACGTTGATTTGAAACCGATTCAAATTCAAACTCAAAATTGAGTCAAACAATAAAAAATTTCAAACAATAAAACTAAAATGTTCGGATTGTGCCAAATAATGCATAGGTAATTATGGTGGAGAAACCACACTTTTATAAAATCTTTAAATACTCGAAGATGAATAAAATAGTAGCAAAAATAATTTTTGAAATGCCTTTTATAATTGATAAAGTGTTAAAATATTATATTTATGGGTTAAACTTTTTATGGCAGTGAGTTTAGTGGTAGTACTAATTTAGGGATCATTTTTGTACTTTACAAAACTAATAAAGTGAGGAATAGAATAAAATAGAAAAGAAATAAAATACAAAAAAAATAAAAGGAAACAAAAAATATAATAAAGAGAAAAGGGCTCCCCCCCCACTTGGCCACGGCCCAGCAGGCCACCAGGCTGCCAGGCCGGCCCACCAGTCGCGCCCATTCCCCCCACTACCACGAAACCCTAACCCCTGTCGCCCCACTTCCCCTCTCCCACGTCGCTTTCCCCCCTCTTGATCCGATCTGGATCGAGGGAGCGATCTAGAGCCCACCTCGACGCCAGCCGCCGCCGACTGGAGGACCAAATCGTCGGAGCCTATCCGCCTCGACCACCTCCTCCCCATCGCCGCTGTCGTCCCCGTCCCCCACCTCAAGCCCCGCTGGCATTGCCCTACGCCCCCCCGTGAGCTCCCCCTCTCCCCCCTTTTCACCCGCGCCCGCGCCGTCCCTCTCGTGCGAGCCCACACCGACACCCACTCCGCTCGCCGCCCATCTTGAAGCCGGCATCGCCGCAGCCATCGCTCCGGCTAACCCCTGCCCGTGCCCATAGGGCCATCCATTGCCTCGCCTCGCCTCGCCTGCAACGCGCAAGGCCGTGGCCGTGAACCCACCCGGTCCGATCTCCGGCGGCCGCCTCTACTCGACGTCGTCGCCATTGGTGATCGGCTCCGGCCGCTGCCCGCTTCCCTGCACTGCCGCTGCTCGCCCACGACTACGCTGCGGCGCCCGTTCCCGGCACGCCTCGCCCGCCGCCCCATTTGCTGCTACTTCTGCGACCCGTGCCGCGCGCCCACCGCCGTCTGCTAGCATGCTCCCCTGCCGTGCTACTAGCTCCACCACTGGCTGCTGCCGCCGCTGCTTCTACCTACGCCCATTGCTGGCCACCGCCCCGCATGCCTCGCGCTCGCCTCTCCCTCGCCGCGCATCGCTCGCGGGCGCGCGCGCGCACCGCGCCACTCTGGCCACTCCGGCTCCCCCTCCCGCACATGCCCCGCTCCGCGCCGCGCCCGTCTGCTGCCTTCCAGTGCCGCCGCTGCTGGCGCCTCCCGTTGCCGCCGGTGCCGGCAGCACTCCTCCCCAGCGCCGACGTGTGTCGCTCGAGGCTGCACCCCGCCATGGCCGTGGCCGGCGCTCGATCCCGCCCCGACGGGCGTCCCCGCCAGCGCCCAGACAGGCTGGCGCCCGTGGCCCCGCTAGCGCCCGGTCCACTAGGCCCCCTGGGGTCAATGACAGGAGGGCCCCGCCTCCAAAATGTTTTAAAAAATAGATAAAAACACATAATTAAAAGTATTAATTAATTAAATACTTAATTAATTAACTTAATTTAAGCATAATTAGTTAACCTAATCACCTACTTAATTAACTAAACCAATTTAGTTAACCTAAGACTATGACATATAGGACCCACGCATTAGTTTGACGAAGTCAACCGACTGTTGACTGCTGATGTCATGTCGACGTCATAAACTGAATTTTGAATTAAATTACTTCTGTTAATTCGAAAAATGAATTAAAACTTTAAAAATTAATATAAAATAATTCGTAACTCGGATGGACAAACTTTGTACATGAAAGTTGCTCAGAACGACGAGACGAATTCGGATGCGCAGCCCGTTCATCTGCCACGCATCCCTAGCATAGAGAACACGCAACTTTCCTCCTCTGATTCATCTGTCTGAAAACGCGAAACACTGGGGATACTTTCCCGGATGTTTTCCCCCTTCGCCGGTATTACCTCCTACCGCGTTAGGGCACACCTAGCACCATTACTTGTCATGTCATGCATCGTTATGCATCTGTTTGCATTGTATTCATTGTTTCTTTCCCCTCTTCTCTCCGGTAGACTACGAGGCTGACGCCGCTGCTGGTGCCCCGGGGCGACTACGTTGTTGATGACCCCTACTTGCCAGAGCAACCAGGAAAGCCCCCCTTGATCACCAGATATTGCCTATTCTTCTCTCTACTGCTTGCATTAGAGTAGTGTAGCATGTTACTGCTTTCCATTAATCCTATTCTGATGCATAGCCTGTCATTGTTGCTACAATTGTTGATACCTTACCTGCAATCTTAAATGTTTAGTATATGATGCTAGTTTATCATCAGTGGCCCTACATTCTTGTCAGTCTGCCATGCTATACTATCGGGCCGTGGTCATGTCGGGTGTTGATCACGGGTATATACTATACATATTACACAGGATACATGATGTGACTAAAGTCGGGTCGGCTCGTTGAGTACCCGCGGTTGATTCACGAATGGGGGGCTAAAAGGACATAATTTCCCGACGACCCCCTGTGTGGATCTTTGTGGCGGAGCGACAAGGCAGGTGGAGAACACCCAGGAGAGGGGTGTGCCTGGCCCTGGTCGGTGTTTGCGGTTACTTCAAAATAACACGCTTAACGAGATCGTGGTATTTGATCTGAGTCTGGCCACTGGCCTATACGCACTAACCAACTACGCAGGAACAGTTATGGGCACCCGACGTCGTGGTTTCAGCCGAAGCCTTCGTGACATCGGCGACTGAGCGGCACGCACCGGGTTGGACCGCGTAACGCAACTTCCTTTGTAATGGAGGTTGCTAGGTCTACACACCGGCCGCGTACGCAATGTGCAGGTGTGCAATGGGCGATGGGCCCAGAGCCCTGCACACATAGGATTTAGACCGGTGTGCTGACCTCTCTGTTGTGCCTAGGTGGGGCTGTGACGTGTTGATCTTCCGAGGCCGGGCATGACTCAGGAAAGTGTGTCTGGCCAAAGGAGATCAAGCATGTTGGAAAATATGGTGCACCCCTGCAGGGAAGTTTATCTATTCGAATAGCCGTGTACCTCGGTAAAAGGATGCCCCGGAGTTGTACCTTGACCTTATGACAACTAGAACCGGATACTTAATAAAGCACAACCTTCCAAGTGCCAGATACAACTGGTGATCGCTTTCTCACAGGGCGACGAGGGGAGGATCACCGGGTAGGGTTATGTTATGCGATGTTACTTGGTGAACTTACCATCTACTCTCTTCTACATGCTGCAAGATGGAGGCGGACAGAAGCGTAGTCTTCGACAGGACTAGCTATCCCCCTCTTATTCTGGCATTCTACAGTTCAGTCCACATATACTACCCCCTTTCATTGATACCAATGCATATGTAGTGTAGCTCCTTGCTTGTGAGTACTTTGGATGAGTACTCATGGTTGCTTTGCTCCCCCTTTTCCCCCTTCCTATATCCGATTGTTGTGACCAGACGTTGGAGTCCAGGAGCTAGACGCCACCGTCGATGACGACTGCTACTACTCTGGAGGTGCCTACTACTACGTGCAGGCCGCTGATGACGACCAGGAGTAGTTCAGGAGGATCCCAGGCAGGAGGCCTGCGCCTCTTTCGATCTATATCCCAGTTTGTGCTAGCCTTCTTAAGGCAAACTTGTTTAACTTATGTCTATACTCTGATATTGTTGCTTCCGCTGACTCGTCTATGATCGAGCTCTTGTATTCAAGCACTTGAGGCCCCTGGCTTGTAATATGATGCTTGTATGACTTATTTTATTTGTAGAGTTGTGTTGTGATATCTTCCCATGAGTCCCTGATCTTGATCGTACATGTTTGCGTATATGATTAGTGTACGATTGAATCGGGGGTGTCACAGCTAGGCACGCATCACACAACAAACTCACCCTCCATGGTCGAGTAGCTCACCATCCTTCGTGTTGGGGAACACAGTATTTCAAAATTTTCCTACGATCACGCAAGATCTATCTAGGACATGCATAGCAGCGAGAGGGGTGAGTGTGTCTACGTACCCTCGTAGACTGAAAGCGGAAGCGTTAAGTACTGCGGTTGATGTAGTCGAACGTCTTCAAGATCCAATCGATCAAGTACCGAACGCATGGCACCTCCGCGATCTGCACACGTTCAGCTCGGTGACATCCCTCGTACTCTTGATCCAGCTGAGGCCGAGGGTGAGTTGCGTCAGCACGACGGCGTGTTGACGGTTATGATGAAGTTATCGATGCAGGGCTTCGCCTAAGCACTACGACAATATGACCGAGGTGGTAAACTATGAAGGGCGGCACCGCACATGGCTAAAGATCAACTTGTGTGTCTATGGGGTGCCCCCTCCCCCGTATATAAAGGAGGGGAGGAGGAGGAGGACCGGCCACAAGGGGCGCGCCCAAAGGGGCGATTCCTACTCCTAGTAGGAGTAGGTTTCCCCTTTCCTAGTCCAAGTAGGAGAAGAAGGAAGGAGAGGAGAGGGAGAAGGAAAGAGGGGGGCGCCGCCCCCTCCATAGTCCAATTCGGACCAGCCCATGGGGGGTGCGTGGCCTCCCCTTGTGGCCCTTCTCTCCTTTCCACTTAGGCCCATGAAGGACCAATACTTCCCCCGACGAATTCCCGTAACACTCCGGTACTCCGAAAAATACCCGAACCACTCAGAACCTTTCCGATGTCCGAATATTGCTATCCAATATATTGATCTTTATGTCTCGATCATTTCGAGACTCCTCTTCATGTCCGTGATCTCATCTGGGACTCCGAACAAACTTCGGTCATGAAATCACATAACTCATAATACAAATCGTCATCGAACGTTAAGCGTGCGGACCCTATGGGTTTGAGAACTATGTAGACATGACCGAGACACATCTCCGGTCAATAACCAATAGCGGAACCTGGATGCTCATATTGGCTCCTACATATTCTACGAAGATCTTTATCGGTCAAACCGCACAACAATATACGTTGTTTGTCATCGGTATGTTACTTGCCCGAGATTCGATCATCGGTATCATCATACCTAGTTCAATATCGTTACCGGCAAGTCTCTTTACTCGTTCGTAATGCATCATCCCGCAACTAACTCATTAGTCACGTTGCTTGCAAGGATTATAGTGATGTGCATTACCGAGAGGGCCCAGCCATACCTCTCCGACAATCGGAGTGACAAATCCTAATCTCGATCTATGCCAACTCAACAAACACCATCGGAGACACATGTAGAGCATCTTTATAATCACCCAGTTACGTTGTGACGTTTGATAGCACACTAAGTGTTCCTCCGGTATTCGGGAGTTGCATAATCTCATAGTCATAGGAACATGTATAAGTCATGAAGAAAGAAATAGCAATAAACTAAACGGTCATAGTGATAAGCTAACAGATGGGTCTTGTCCATCACATCATTCTCTAATGATGTGATCCCGTTCATCAAATGACAACACATGTCTATGGCTAGGAAACTTAACCATCTTTGATTAACGAGCTAGTCAAGTAGAGGCATACTAGGGACACTCTGTTTGTCTATATATTCACAAATGTACTAAGTTTCCGGTTAATACAATTCTAGCATGAATAATAAACATTTATCATGATATAATAAAATATAAATAACAACTTTATTATTGCCTCTAGGGCATATTTCCTTCAGTCTCCCACTTGCACTAGAGTCAATAATCTAGTACACATCGTCATGTGATTTGACACCAATAGTTCACATCTTGTTGTGATTAGTTCACATCTTCATGTGACTAATACCCAAAGGATTCACTAGAGTCAATAATCTAGTTCACATCGCTATGTGATTAAAACCCAATGAGTGATCATGTTTTGCTTGTGAGAGAAGTTTAGTCTATGGGTCTGCAACATTCAGATCCATATGTATTTTGCAAACTTCTGTGTCTAAAATACTCTGCATAGAGCTACTCTAGCTAATTTTTCCCACTTTCAATATGTATCTAGATCGAGACTTAGAGTCATCTAGATCGGTGTCAAAAGCTTGCATCGACGTAACTCTTTACGATGAACTCTTTTATCACCTCCATAACCGAGAAATATTTCCTTAGTCCTCTAAGGATAATTTTGACCGCTGCCCAATGATCTACTCCTAGATCACTATTGTACCCCCCTGCCAAAATCATGCTAAGGTATACAATAGGTCTGGTACACAACATAGCATACTTTATAGAACCTATGACTGAGGCATAGGGAATGACTTTTCATTCTCTTTCTATTTTCTACCATGGCTAGGTTTTGAGTCTTTACTCAATTTCACACCTTACAACTCAGGCAATAACTCCTTCTTTGACCGATCCATTTTGAACTCCTTCAAAATCTTATCAAGGTATGTAGTCATCGAAAGTCTTATCAAGCGTCTTGATCTATCTTTATAGATCTTGATGCCCAATATGTATGTAGCTTTATAGGTAATTCTTTCTTTGAAAAACTCCTTTCAAATTCTCCTTTATGCTTTCTAGAAAATTCTACATCATTTCCGATCAACAATATGTCATTCACATATACTTATCAGAAAGGCTGTAGTGCTCCCACTCACTTCCTTGTAAATACAGGCTTCTCCGAAAGTCTGTATAAAACTATGTGCTTTGATCAAATCATCAAATCGTATAGTCCAACTCCGAGATGCTTGCACCAGTCCATAGATGGATCGCTGGAGCTTGCACACTTTGTTAGCACCTGTAGGATTGACAAAACCTTCTAGTTGCATTATATACAACTCTTCTTTAATAAATCCATTAAGGAATGTAGTTTTGATATCCATTTGCCAGATTTCATAAAATGCGGCAACTGCTAACATGATTCGGACAATCTTTTAAGCATCGATACGAGTGAGAAAATCTCATCGTAGTCACCACCTTGAACTTGTTAAAAACCTTTTGCGACAATTCGAGCTTTGTAGATAGTAACACTACTATCAGCGTCCGTCTTCCTCTTGAAGATCCATTTATTCTGAATGGCTCACCGATCATCAGGCAAGTCAATCAAATTCCATACTTTGTTCTCATACATGGATCCCATCTCAGATTTCATGGCCTTAAGCCATTTCGCGGAAACTGGGCTCATCACCGCTTCCTCATAGTTCGTAGGTTCATCATGGTCTAGTAACATGACTTGCAGAACAGGATTACCGTACCACTCTGGTGCGGAATGTACTCTGGTTGACCTATGAGGTTTGGTAGTAACTTGATTCGAAGTTTCATGATCATCATCATTAACTTCCTCACTAATTGGTGTAGGCATCACTGAAACTGATTTTAGTGATGAGCTACTTTCTAATTCAAGAGAAGGTATAATTACCTCATCAAGTTCTACTTTCCTCCCACTCACTTCTTTCGAGAGAAACTCCTTCACTAGAAAGGATCCACTCTTAGCAACAAAGATCTTGCCTTTGGATCTGTGATAGGAGGTGTACCCAATAGTTTCTTTTGGGTATCCTATGAAGATGCACTTATCTGATTTGGGTTTGAGCTTATCAGGCTGAAACTTTTTCACATAAGCATCGCAACCCCAAACTTTAAGAAACGACAGCTTAGGTTTCTTGCCAAACTATAGTTCATACGATGTCGTCTCAATGGATTTAGATGGTGCCCTATTTAACGTGAATGCACCTGTCTCTAATGCATAACCCCAAAACGATAGTGGTAAATCGGTAAGAGACATCATAGATCGCACCATATCTAATAAAGTACGGTTACGATGTTCGGACACACCATTACGCTGTGGTGTTCCAGGTGGCGTGAGTTGCGAAACTATTCCACATTTTTTCAAATGAAGGCCAAACTCGTAACTCAAATATTTCGTCTCCGCGATCGGATCGTAGAAATTTTATTTTCTTGTTACGATGATTCTCCACTTCACTCTGAAATTCTTTGACCTTTTCAAACATTTCAGACTTGTGTTTCATTAAGTAGATATACTCATATATGCTCAAATCGTTTGTGAAGGCCAGAAAATAATGATACCCGCCGCGAGCCTCAACACTCATCGGACCGCATACATCGGTATGTATTATTTCCAATAAGTTAGTGGCTCGCTCCATTGTTCCGGAGAATGGCGTCTTAGTCATCTTGCCCATGAGGCATGGTTCCCAAGCATCAAATGATTCATAATCAAGTGATTCCAAAAGTCCATCCGCATGGAGTTTCTTCATGCGCTTTACACCAATATGACCTAAACGGCAGTGCCACAAGTATGTTGCACTATCATTATCAACTTTGCATCTTTTGGCATCAATATTATGAATATGTGTATCACTACAATCGAGATTCAATAAACCATTTATATTAAGTGTATGACCATAGAAGGTTTTATTCATGTAAACAGAACAACAATTATTCTTTGACTTAAATGAATAACCGTATTGCAATAAACATGATCCAATCATATTCATGCTCAATGCAAACACCAAATAACATTTATTTTAGGTCCAACACTAACCCCGAAGGTAAAAGGAGTGTGCGATGGTGATCTTATCAACCTTGGAATCATTTCCAACACACATCGTCACCTTGCCCTTAACTAGTCTCTGTTCATTTTGCAACTTCTGTTTCGAGTTACTAATCTTAGCAACTGAACCGGTATCAAATACCCTGGGGCTACTATGAACACTAATAAAGTACACATCAATAACATGTATATCATATATACTTTTGTTCACTTTGCTATCCTTCTTATCCGCCAAGTATTTGGGGTAGTTCCGCTTCCAGTGACCATTTCCTTTGCAGTAGAAGCACTCAGTTTCAGGATTGGGTCTAGCTTTGGGCTTCTTCATGGGAGTGCCAACTTGTTTGCCATTCTTCTTGAAGTTCTCTTTCTTTCCTTTGCCCTTTTAATTGAAACTAGTGGTCTTGTCAACCATCAACATTTGATATTTTTGTTGATTTCTACCTTCACCGATTTCAGTATCACGAAGAGCTCGAGAATCGTTTTCGTCATCCCTTGTATATTATAGTTCATTACGAAGTTCTAGTAACTTGGTGACAGTGACTAGAGAACTCTGTCAATCGCTATCTTATCTGGAAGATTAACTCCCACATGATTTAAGCGATTGTAGTACTCACATATTCTGAGCACATGCTCACTGGTTGAGCTATTCTCCTCCATCTTGTAGGAAGTTCTAGTAACTTTGTGACAGTGACTAGAGAACTCTGTCAGTCGCTATCTTATCTACAAGATTAACTCCCACTTGATTCAAGCGATTGTAGTACTTAGACATTCTGAGCACATGCTCACTGGTTGAGCTATTCTCTTCCATCTTGTAGGCAAAATACTTGTTAGAGGTCTCATACCTCTTGACTTGGGCATGAGTCTGAAATACCAATTTCAGCTCTTGGAACATCTTATATGCTCCGTGGCGTTCAAAACGTTTTTGAAGTCCCGGTTCTAAGTCGTAAAGCATGGCGTACTAAACTATCAAGTAGTCATCATACCGAGCTTGCCAAACGTTCATAACATTTGCATCTGCTCTTGCAATAGGTCCGTCACCTAGCGGTGCATCAAGGACATAATTCTTCTGTGCAGCAATGAGGATAATCCTCAGATCACGGAGCTAGTCTGCATCATTGCTACTAACATCTTTCAACAAGTTTTCTCTAGGAACATATCATAAATAAAACGGGGAAGCTATACGTGAGCAATTGATCTACAATATATATATGCAAATGCTATCAGGACTAAGTTCATGATAAATTTAAGTTCAATTAATCATATTACTTAAGAACTCCCACTTAGATAGACGTCCCTCTAGTCATCAAAATGATCACGTGATCCATATCAACTAAACCATGTCCGATCATCACGTGAGATGGAGAAGTTTTCAATGGTGAACATCACTATGTTGATCATATCTACTATATGATTCACGCTCGACCTTTCGGTCTCAGTGTTCCGAGGCCATATCTGCATATGCTAGGCTCGTCAAGTTTAACCCGAGTATTCTGCTTGTGCAAAACTAGCTTGCACCCGTTGTATGTGAACGTAGAGCTTATCACACCCGATCATCACGTGGTGTCTCGGCACGACGAACTATAGCAACAGTGCATACTCAGGGAGAACACTTATACCTTGAAATTTAGTGAGAGATCATCTTATAATGCTACCGACGTACTAAGCAAAATAAGATGCATAAAGGATAAACATCACACACAATCAATATAAGTGATATGATATGGTCATCATCATCTTGTGCCTTTGATCTCCATCTCCAAAGCACCGTCATGATCACCATCGTCACCGGCTTGACACCTTGATCTCCATCGTAGCATCATTGTTGTCTCACCAACTATTGCTTCTACGACTATCGCTACAGCTTAGTGATAAAGTAAAGCAATTACATGGCGATTGCGTTTCATACAATAAAGTGACAACCATATGGCTCCTGCCAGTTGCCGATAACTGTGTTACAAAACATGATCATCTCATACAATAATTTAAATAACCATGTCTTGACCATATCACATCACAACATTCCCTACAAAAGCAAGTTATACATCCTCTACTTTGTTGTTGCAAGTTTTACGTGGCTGCTACGGGCTTAGCAAGAACCGTTCTTACCTACGCATCAAAAACCACAACGCGGTATAGTGATTGCTTTTTGATCTTCAGAAAGAACCCTATTCATTGAATCTGATTCAACTAAAGTTGGAGAAACCGACACCCGCCAGCCACCTGTGTGCAAAGCACGTCGGTAGAACCAGTCTCATGAACACGGTCATGTAATGTCGGTCTGGGCCGCTTCATCCAACAATACCGCCGAATCAAGAAACAACTAGTGACGACAAGCAATAAGTATATACCCACGCCCACAACTCCTTTCTCTTCTACTCGTGCATATAATATCTACGCATAGGCCTGGCTCGGATGCCACTGTTGGGGAACGTAGTATTTCAAAAATTTCCTACGATCACGCAAGATCTATCTAGGAGATGCATAGCAACGAGAGGGGAGAGTGTGTCTACGTACCCTCGTAGACTGAAAGCGGAAGCGTTAAGTAACGCGGTTGATGTAGTCGAACGTCTTCTCGATCTAACCGATCAAGTACCGAACGCACGGCACCTCCGCGATCTGCACACGTTTAGCTCGGTGACGTCCCTCATACTCTTGATCCAGCTGAGGCTGAGGGTGAGTTGTGTCAGCACGACAGCGTGTTGACGGTGATGATGAAGTTACCGACGCAGGGCTTCGCCTAAGCACTACGACAATATGACCGAGGTGGAAAACTATGGAGGGGGCACCGCACACGGCTAAAGATCAACTTGTGTGTCTATGGGGTGCCCCCTCCCCCGTATATAAAGGAGGGGAGGAGGAGGAGGGCCGGCCATAAGGGGCGTGCCCAAAGGGGCGATTCCTACTCCTAGTAGGAGTAGGTTTCCCCCTTTCCTAGTCCAAGTAGGAGAAGAAGGAAGGAGAGGAGAGGGAAAAGGAAAGAGGGGGGCACTGCCCCCTCCCTAGTCCAATTCGAACCAGCCCATGGGGGGCGCGCGGCCTCCCCCTGTGGCCCTTCTCTCCTTTCCACTAAGGCCCATGAAGGCCCAATACTTCCCCCAGCGAATTCCCGTAACTCTCCGGTACTCCGAAAAATACCCGAACCACTCAGAACCTTTCCGATGTCCGAATATAGCCTCCCAATATATCGATCTTTACGTCTCAATCATTTTGAGACTCCTCGTCATGTCCGTGATCTCATCCGGGACTCCGAACAAACTTCGGTCATCAAATCACATAACTCATAATACAAATCGTCATCGAACGTCAAGCGTGTGGACCCTACGGGTTCGAGAACTATGTAGACATGACCGAGACACATCTCCGGTCAATAACCAATAGCAGAACCTGGATGCTCATATTGGCTCCTACATATTCTACGAAGATCTTTATCGGTCAAACCGCATAACAATATACGTTGTTTGTCATCGGTATGTTACTTGCCCGAGATTCGATCGTCGGTATCTCAATACCTAGTTCAATCTCGTTATCGGCAAGTCTCTTTACTCGTTCCGTAATGCACCATCCCGCAGCTAACTCATTAGTCACATTGCTTGCAAGGCTTATAGTGATGTGCATTACCGAGAGGGCCCAGAGATACCTCTCCGACAATCGAAGCGACAAATCCTAATCTCGATTTATGCCAACTCAACAAACACCATCAGAGACACCTATAGAGCATCTTTATAATCACCCAGTTACGTTGTGACGTTTGATAGCACACTAAGTGTTCCTCCTATATTCGGGAGTTGCATAATCTCATAGTCATAGGAACATGTATAAGTCATGAAGAAAGCAATAGCAATAAACTAAACGATCATAGTGCTAAGCTAACGGATGGGTCTTGTCCATCACATCATTCTGTAATGATGTGATCTCGTTCATCAAATGACAACACATGTCTATGGCCAGGAAACTTAACCATCTTTGATTAACGAGCTAGTCAAGTAGAGGCATACTAGGGACACTCTGTTTGTCTATATATTCACACATGTACTAAGTTTCCGGTTAACACAATTCTAGCATGAATAATAAACATTTATCATGATATAAGAAAATATAAATAACAACTTTATTATTGCCTTTAGGGCATATTTCCTTCACTTCGTACTATAAAAATGACATAGCATTTCAAAACAACTCAATGGCATTTGACCAAACACCTGTCGGGCATGGTGTCCGCCATGGAGGTCGTCGATAGGGGTCGGAGTGTACCTGGTTACAAACAGCTCCAGGGTGGGCAGCTTCGTCGTAAATGTCGAGCAGGCACATCTCTGCTGGTTGCGTACTTCCTACAATGCCTATGTGGTGGCCGGAGACGTACAACAACGCCGCCAGAGGTGGAGGGTGCAGATGCAAAGCAAGGGAGAGAAGGGTGGAGTGGAAGGAAATGGATCGGGAGGGGGGTTTGGTGGGTCGGGGGTGTCGGAGTCCTATGTTTCGGGTCTCCGGATTCCTGCAAACCTCCCCCCATTTTATCTCCAATTTGTTGGAGAAATTGCGCCCAAAACGCCCCGCAGACCGATACATGTCGGTGTTGGATGTCTTCCGCAGTCCGTACAACGCGGTTCGGATGGATGCAGACGGTTTGCGGGTCAGCCTTGGAGATGCCCTTAGGTGACGCTTCTTTCCCGGTCACGTGGATTTTCATGACTAACAATCGTGCATTTGTAGTGTCAAGATAGACATTTCTCACATCGTCGTACCCATTTATGACGGCTTTCGGTCTGGCATGTTTCTTCATACCGAAAAACCTACATGGGTCATGATGGGAAGAAAGTTGCTCCTTGAGTCATCTTGGCTAGTGTTGGGTCGCAGGAGGAGATCCGATTGGGACTCATGGGGCGCCAATTCTCGACGAATAATGGTCCGCCGATCTTACAACCTGAAGTTTGTTGTGGAAGACTGTAGAGAGAAGGGTGTTGTCCGAAGTGATCTTGTTGGGCGACGACGAAGGTGACATGGTGGTTTAACCTACGTCTTTATTAATCAACAAAGATGACTAAAATGTTGTTTTCTATCTACCCCACTAGGGTACAAGAAATAGCTTCCATTCCGCCTTTTAGCGGATGTATTTCCCTTATACTTAGTCCCAAGTCAGTCGTTTGGTATCGATCTTCAAGTGATACGATACAATCATGGTCATCCAATCGCGGAGTACAAATATTCCGTGACGGTAGAATTCTTAAAGTAGTGATCTCACCCTTATCCCTTACGAATGCCTGTTCCGATGCATCCGGCATGACTCAACAGCTCTTAGGCACTAAGGCTGATGAACAAACAGAGATGCGTTTGTACCATACCACTCTCGGAGTGGGAATCCCTACTCACCTACACACAGTTTCTTCAAACTGCAGTAATCTAAAACCTTAGTATTCTAGTATTCCAACGTTTGGGCAATTCATAAGTATAAGTTTGTAAAAACTACAATTTTTCTTGGCTTGGTTTAGGAAAGAAAGGATTGAGACATGTTTAAAAAATACTAAGAAATACCGTATTGGAGATACTACGTACATTCATGGATTTTATTGACTCAAAATGAGCATCAAATAAATACAAATACAATGAATGTACACTCTATCTCTGCATAATTATGATGCACATAACCAACAACAACACAAACATAAAAAACACAAGTCATAGAAGCGATCAAAACAACGATTAAACTACAACAACGACCATATCTGCATCAATCATTTTTTGACCACCTCAAGGAGACTGTGATTCTTCGACAACATCTTCCACAAGGAGGGAATGAGGCCAGATACTACATACATATATGTGTATATATTGACACCGATGTAAGTTTCCTGAACTAAAGAACTGGGCTAGCTATGATAGCCTAAATCTTCCATTTCATTCTTACAAGAACTCTGGCAAGATCACGAAGCGAGGATCAGGATTCATCATGTACAAGGACTGAATGCCAAGGATGAGGTCCGTGGGCTTGTACCTTGTCAACTCTGTGAATTCCTTGTTGGTGTGTCTGAAACAACAAGGGGGGAAACCTGAGGAATCACCCTTGATGGATTCCCACTCGATGTAACCATCAAGGTGGACTTGGAGGAATCACCCTCGTTGGTCCACACTTGAGGGGTTGCACGACAGAGTCGTTATCGGGAGTGGTGAAGGAGGAATCACCCTCGATAACCATGACCGAATAGTTACACTACATGGTTAACATCAGAAGTGCTGATGAGGTATCACCCTCAGCACTCGATAGTAACTCTACAGAGTCGTACAACTAGGGGGGGGGTGATGTGCAGTGTCGGGGCCTGGACATCGATCATGTTGATCGCGTCATCGAACATAAAGCATGGGCAACTGGGACAAGGTGGGGGTCACTGATGGATCTCTAACCAACCTATACTAAGCGGTTTTAGAATAAGCAGGTAAGGTATGAAAGCAGGTAACAAAAACAGGCTATGCATCAAAGTAGGATCATACAGAAATAGTAGCAGTTCTAATGCAAGCATGAGAGGGAAATAGATGGGCAATATCGGAATGCTCAATGGGGGGTTTGCTTGCCTAGAAGCTTTGCTGCAAAAGAAAGGTCGTTGGTGACGTGGTCTATCACGGGGGCATCATCGGTCTCGGGGTCTACCGGAGAGAGGAGGGGAGGAAACAGTAAATACAAGCAATCAAGTGCAACACTAAGCATGACATGATGATAAGCATTCTAGGGGCGTTCTATCGCGGTACTACACGTTGCAGACGGAGGGGGAAAACATCCGGAGGGTTTTCCTGTGTTTGGCGTTTTCGGACAAAGGAAAAGAGGGGGAAAGTTCCATGTTCAGCATGCTAGGGGCATGTGACAGATGAACGGACTGCGTATTCGGATTCATTGGATTTTTCTGAGCAACTTTAAAACATTTTCATCTGATACAATATCATGGTTTGACACCGGGGTGCTCATGATTTATATTTATGTGATGAAGGCGGAGTCATGCCATGCATACATAGTCCAATGAGTAGGGATAACATTTTTTAAGCATCGTATATTTTGAAGAGTAATGATTATGTTCAAGTATTCATGAATATTATTATGTTGTTATCAAATACTTCATCATTTCTCAATTCATATCGTAAAAGATTACATGATAGACATGCATGAATTAAGCTTGGGGATGCTGATATGTGTCCAACATATCTACAATTTTTAGTTGTTTCATGCTATTATACTATCAATCTTGAATGCTTTATATGAAATTTATATCATTTTGGGGAACTAACCTACTAACTCAGCACGTGCTACTTGTGAGCTGCGTTGGGATTTCCTCGAAGAGGAGAGGATGACGCAGTACAATAGAGATAAGTATTTCCCTTAGTTAAGAACCAATGTTATCAATCCAGTAGGAGAACCACGCAAGATCTCATGAACAACACCTACACACAAAATAACAAATACTTGCACCAAACACAAACAAGGGGTTGTCAATCCCTTGGCGGTTAATTGCAAGGATCAAATCTCGTAGTGATAGATAGATAAACATGAACACAAAAAAGTAAATAAATTGCAATAAAGTATTTTTGGATTTTATATATGATAAAGATAGACCCGGGGGCCATAGTTTTCACTAGAGGCTTCTCTCTCGAATAAAAAGCATACTATGAGTAAACAAATTATTGTTGGGCAATTGATAGAAAAATGCATAGTTATGATGATATCCAAGGTAATGATCGTGTATATAGGCATGACGTCCGAGACAAGTAGATCGACTCCTAGCTGCATCTACTACTATTACTCCACACATCGACTGCTATTCAGCATGCATCTAGAGTATTAAGTTCATAAAGAACAGAGTAACGCCTTAAGCAATATGACATGATGTAGACAAAGTAAACCCAATTAATATGAATAAACCCCATCTTTTTATGCTTAATGGCAATGATACAAGTACGTGTCATGTCTTTTTCTGTCACTAGGATTGAGCAACGCAAGATCGAATCCATCACAATGCACCTCTCTCGTTGCGAGATAAATCCATCTAGTTGGCCAAACCAAATAGATAGACCAGTGAGAAATACAAAGCTATACCAATCATGCATAAAAGAGTTCAAAGAAGACTCATATAATATTTATGGATAATCTGATCATAAACCCACAATTCATTGGATCCCAACAAGCACACCGCAAAAAAAAGATTACATCACATAGATCTCAAGAACATCGAGGAGAACATTGTATTGAAGATCAAAGAAAGAGAAGCCATCTAGCAACTAGCTATGGGCTCGTAGGTTTGTGGTAAACTACTCACACATCATCGGAAGGGCAACAAGGTTGATGTAGAGGCCCTCGGTGATCGAATCCCCCTCCGGCAGAGTACTGGAAAATGTCTCCAGATGGGATCTCTGAAGAACAGAAACTTGCGGCGGCGGAAAAAGTATTTTGGACGATTCTCTGTGAAATGGTGTTTTCTATCCACCGAACTAGGGTACAAGAAAGAGCTTCCATTTTGCCTTTTAGCGGATGTAGTACCCTTATAATTAGTCCCAAGTCAATCATTTGGTATCTATCTTCAATTGATACAATACTATCATGGTCATCTAGTCATGGGGTACAAATCTTTCGTGACTGTAGAATTCCTAAAGTAGTGATCTCGCCATTATCTCTTACGAATGCCTATTCAGACGCATCGGGCATGACTCGGCAGCTCTTAGGCACTAAGGCCGATGAACAAGCCGAGATGCGTTTGTACCATACCTCTCTCGGAGTGGGTATCCCTACTCACCGACAGACAGTTTTTTGAAACCGCGGTAATCTAAAACCTTAGTATTCTAGTATTCCAACATGTGGGCAATTCATAAGTGTAAGTTTGTAAAAACTACAATTTTTCTTGGCCTGGTTTAGGAAAAAAATATTGAGACATTTTTCAAAAATACTAAGAAATACCGTATTGGAGATACCACGTACATTTATGGATTTTATTGACTCAAAATGAGCATCAAATAAATACAAATACAATGAATGTACACTCGGTCTCTCGGCATAATTATGATGCACACAGCCAACGACAACACAAACATAAAAAACACGAGTAAAGTCATAGAAGACCAAAGCTATGCCTAAGCGAGAAAAAAAGAAAATCCGAGGCGATCAAAACAACGGTTGAACAACAACAACCATATCTGCATCAACCAAATTTTTTTTTGACCACCTCAAAGAGAATGTGATTCTTCAACAACACCTTTGACAAGGAGGGAATGAGGCCAGATACTACATACATATATGTGTATATGTTGACACCGATGTAAGTTTCCTGAACTAAAGAACTGGGCTGGCTATGATAGCCTAAATCTTCCATTTCATTCTTACAAGAACTCTGGCAAGATCACGAAGCGAGGATCGGGATTCATCATGTACAAGGACTGAATGCCAAGGATGAGGTCCGTGGGCTTGTACCCTGTCAGCTCCGTGAATTCCCTGTTCCACTTCTGCACCTGGCTGGCCATTGGGTTCAAGATCAGCCTGGCGAGAAAGACCGCCGACGCCGCCACGGCGGACGGCATGAGCTGCAGGCATCTGTAGTCCACCAGCGATGTTTCGGCGAGCTGATGCGCCAACCTCTGAACCTCCAGCTCGCGCTCTCCGTTGCTGTACCTGGTGAAGTGGTCCACGAACGTGTAGGCCGTTGGTCCGCTGAGCTCGTACCGGAGCGCCGCCAACATCTTGCACTCCATGTCGGTCACCTCCTTGCTGGTGGCGAACCCACAGTCGTCGGCAATTTTCGCGGCGTTCACCTTGAATCTGGTGCCCCGCTCCTCGTATTTGGCGGCGGTGAAGACGGCCGTGGCGCCCAGGAGACGGAGCTCATACTCCATGTCCGTGCGAGCCGTAGACAAGGTTCGCGCCGACAGGACGCGGTCGACGTAGGAGACGGCGCGGTGAAGCGTGCCAGGGGCCAGGTCGTAGTGCCGGGTGAAGTCGTCCATCCAGAAGACGAGGGTGGCACGCATCGATGGGCTCATCCGATCTCCCTGCACCGTGTTCAGGTAGTCCGGCGAAGGCCGCTCCTCGACGTTCTTCTCCATCTCCCAGAGGTTGAAGTCGATGTCAATGTCGTAGTCGGAGAGCCGCGGACGCGTGGCCGAGTTCTTGCAGTCCGGGACGACGCGGTCCGGGAGCAGGGACGATGCGGGCACCTCCAAGGATGGGTGAAAAAGATGGGCGTCGAGTGCGGCGGCGTACAGCTGACACGTCGCCGGGAGCTCCACGGAACATCCGAGTGCGGCGGCGTGATCGGCGGGCGTGGGAGCGAATTCGAAGCCGGACAGATGCGGGCGTGCCGCCGTGTTCTTGGAGTCCGGGACGACGCGGTCCGGAAGCAGGGACGGCAAGGGCACCTCGAACGGCGGGGGAAAAAGATGGGCGTCGACTGCGGCGGCATACAGCGTCGCCGGGAGCTCCACGGAATCTTTGAGCGCGGCGTGGTGGAGGTGGACAGTCGGAAGAGGAGGGAGTGCGCCGATCGCCCGGAGGTAGGCGTCGTCAAACTCCATGCGGTGGTCGGCGGCGCATGAGAAGGCGCCGGGGAGGGAAGGACCCGAAAGTAGGTCGGCGGTGAAGGGATCCATGACAGCCATCGCTTGAGCGAGGGGGAAAAAGGGGTCTCGAACTCTTGGAGGGTGGTACGTGATTGCAAATGATGCAGGGAGGGAGTCCTGCCATTTATACATGACGGCGACTCGTTCGATGGGTTTCCTGAGAGTTGGGAAACCACATCGCTACCGGTCTCGTCTCGTATTGGCGATGATTCGGATTGCAACTTTTGCGACTAACCATGGATGGAAGACACACGCTACTGCTTCCACGCGTAAATAAATTGTTGCCGTCATTGTTTTGGATCGAGTTCGTATGCTGCGCGGAAGAGACGCGCGACTGGCAGTCCGGCAATAGTTTTTTTTTTTTTGAGAATAGTCCGGCAATTGTTAGGACGTACTGTACTAGTATGCATGACCGGTGTCTCCGGCTCAAACAAAGTGCGTTCGATCGTTGTTGCTGATTGGGAAACGGTTCGTGTCGGCCGACCGGCAACGGGTTGCGCCGGTCGCACGCGCGCTGTCAGATCACGCAGGGATTCGTGCGCCACGTCTTCCTCATAGGACCGCATTTTTTCTACTCCTTTATCTTTTCGTAGATGAAACACTGTCGTCCACCCATTTACTGGACAGAATCACTATTCTGACTTTTTTCTTAAAGTTTAACACAATTTGATCTTGTTTCTAAAAGAATCATTTATCTGACCTTTTTCAATGACGCCAATATCCATGGGGTTCTAGTTATATGGTTCATGGCGTCTACCCATGAGCTAAAACATCATGGTTTATGGCGTTTCGTCATTTGTCAAAAACGACAAGTCCCATGGAGAAAGCGCCAGGGAGGAAACACCAAGGACCATGGCGCTTTTTATTGAACCAAAAATGCCATGGATGTTGGCTTCACCAAAAAAGGGTAGATGAGATTTTTCTAGAACGTGGGTCAAATCGTGCTAAACTTTAACAGAAAGGTCAAACCAGTTATCTCGTCCACATTTGCTTGCCAAACCCAACCGCTGGCAACAGTGTGTTGCAACCCGAGGGTGTGGCGGTGCTAAAACCAGCCGGCGCAATGCTACAACATCAGTCGCTTTTTGCTGGAACCGACCATCAATGATGTTGCGCCCAGTGGCCACCAGGTACTGAAATCTATAGCGATGCTGGAATAGATGATGGTTTTTTGCTGCACCGGCCGTGGAGTTTGACCGAACCGGCAGTGTTCTCTCCAGGGGATGGCCGCGCGAGAGGTGCTGGATCCGACGAGGTTTATTTTGCAGGAACCGACTGGTGGATTGTGGAAACAGTGAGGTTGTTTTTGCCGGAACCGACAGGGCTAATTGCTGGAATTCATGATGTTATTTGTGTTCGGAAACGTTGCATGGAAAACAAATTTTTTTCTACGCACATGCAGGATCTATACATGAAGATGCATAGCCATGAGAGGGGAGAGTATGCCTACGTACCCTTGTAGACCGTTAAGCGGAAGCGTTTATCAATGCGATTGATGTAGTCGTACACTTTCACGATGCGTCCCGATCAAGTACCGAACGTATGGCACCTTCGCGTTCAGCACACGTTCAGCTCGATGAAGTCCTCGTTTTCTCGATCCAGCAAGAGAGGCTAAGTAGTAGATGAGTTTCGGCAGCACGATGGCGTGATGACGTTGGTGGTGAACTTGTTCCTGCAGGGCTTCGCCATGCACTGCAGAAATACTTGACGGAGGATGAAACCGGGGAGAGGGGCGCCGCACACGGCTTGGGGATTGTCGTGGTTTTGTGGCGCCCCTCCCTCTCATGTATATATATGTGCTGGTGGTGGGGGGGGGGAGGAGGCAGCTGATACGTCTCCAACGTATCTATAATTTTTGATTGCTCCATGCTATATTATCTACTGTTTTGGACTATATTGGGCTTTATTTTCCACTTTTGTATTATTTTTGGGACTAACCTATTAACCGGAGGCCCAGCCCAGAATTGTTGTTTTTTTGCCTATTTCAGTGTTTCGAAGAAACAGAATATCAAACGGAGTCCAAACAGAAAAATCCTTTTTGGAACGTGATTTTGTTCTCGGATAAGACCCAGGAGACTTGGACCCTACTCCAAGAAGTATCGGAGGCGGTCACGAGGGTAGGGGGCGCGCCCCCCTACAGGGCGCGCCCCCTGCCTCGTGGGCCCCTCGGTGCTCCACCGACGTACTCCTTCCTCCTATATATACCCACGTACCCCCAAACGATCAGAACAGGAGCCAAAAACCTAATTCCACCGCCGCAACTTTTTGTATCCACGAGATCCCATCTTGGGGCCTGTTCCGAAGCTCCGCCGGAGAGGGCCGTCATCACGGAGGGCTTCTACATCATCATAGCCCCTCCGATGAAGTGTGAGTAGTTTACCTCAGACCTTCGGGTCCATAGTTATTAGCTAGATGACTTCTTCTCTCTTTTTGGATCTCAATACAATGTTCTCCCCCTCTCTTGTGGAGATCTATTCGATGTAATCTTCTTCTTTTGCGGTGTGTTTGTTGAGACCGATGAATTGTGGGTTTATGATCAAGTCTATCTATGAACAATATTTGAATCTTCTCTGAATTATTTTATGTATGATTGGTTATCTTTGCAAGTCTCTTTGAATTATCCGTTTGGTTTGGCGAACTAGATTGGTAGTTCTTGCCATGGGAGAAGTGCTTAGCTTTGGGTTCGATCTTGCGGTGTTCTTTCCCAGTGACAGAAGGGGCAGCAAGACACGTATTGTATCGTTGCCATCGAGGATAACAAGATGGGGTTTATTTCATATTGCATGAATTTATCTCTCTACGTCATGTCATCTTGCTTAAAGTGTTACTCTGTTTTTAACTTAATACTCTAGATGCATGCTGGATAGCGGTCGATGAGTGGAGTAATAGTAGTAGATACAGAATCGTTTCGATCTACTTGTCATGGACGTGATGCCTATATACATGATCATGCCTAGATATTCTCATAACTATGCTCAATTCTGTCAATTGCTCAACAGTAATTTGTTCACCCACCGTAGAAAACTTATGCTCTTGAGAGAAGCCACTAGTGAAACCTATGGCCCCCGGGTCTATTCTCATCATATCAATCTCCATCACTTTAATCTTGCTTTGTTTTTACTTTGCCTTTTACTTTTCACTTTGCATCTTTATATCAAAAATACCAAAAAATATTATCTATCAGATCTCACTTCCGTAAGTGACCGTGAAGGGATTGACAACCCCTAATCGCATTGGTTGCGTTGAGCTCTTTGTGTTGTGTAGGTACGAGGGACTTGCGCGTGGCCTCCTACTGGATTGATACCTTGGTTCTCAAAAACTGAGGGAAATACTTATGCTACTCTGCTGCATCATCCTTTCCTCTTCGGGGAAAACCAACGCAAGCTCAAGAGGTAGCAAGAAGAATTTCTAGCACTGTTGCTGGGGAGTCTACGCAAAAAGTCAACATACCAAGTACCCATCACAATTCCTATCTCCCGCATTACATTAGTTGCCATTTGCCTCTCGTTTTCCTCTCCCCCACTTCACCCTTGCCGTTTTATTCGCACTCTCTTTCTCCTTCCCCTTCTCCTTCTCCGTTTGCCTTTTTCTCGCTTGCCTTTTGTTTGCTCGTGTGTTGGATTGCTTGTTTGTCGCGATGGCTCAAGATACTACCAAATTGTGTGACTTCACCAATACCAACAATAATGATTTTATTAGCACTCCGATTGCTCCTCTTGCCAATACTGAATCTTGTGAAATCAATACTGCTTTGTTGAATCTTGTTATGAAAGATCAATTCGCCAACCTTCCCAGTGAAGATGCCGCTACTCATCTGAATAGCTTCGTTGATTTATGTGATATGCAAAAGAAAAAAGATGTCGATAATGACGTCGTTAAATTGAAGCTATTTCCTTTTTCGCTTAGAGATCGTGCTAAAGCTTGGTTTTCGTCTTTGCCTAAAAATAGTATTGATTCTTGGAACAAGTGCAAAGATGCTTTTATCTCTAAGTATTTTCCTCCCGCTAAGATCATCTCTCTTAGAAACGATATTATGAATTTTAAGCAACTTGATCATGAACATGTTGCACAAGCTTGGGAGAGAATGAAATTAATGATACGTAATTGCCCTACTCATGGTTTAAATTTGTGGATGATTATACAAATTTTTTATGCCGGATTGAATTTTGCTTCTAGAAATCTTTTAGATTCGGCCACGGGAGGCACTTTTATGGAAATCAATTTAGGAGATGCTACTAAACTCCTAGATAATATTATGGTTAATTATTCTCAATGGCATACTGAAAGATCTTCTAATAAAAAAGTGCATGCGATAGAAGAAATCAATGTTTTGAGTGGAAAGATGGATGAACTTATGAACTTATTTGCTACTAAGAGTGTTTCTTCTGATCCTAATGATATGCCTTTGTCTACCTTGATTGAGAATAACAATGAATCTATGGATGTGAATTTTGTTGGTAGGAATAATTTTGGTAACAACGCTTATAGAGGGAATTTTAATCGTAGGCCATATCCTAGTAATCCTTCTAATAATTATGGAAATTCCTACAACAACTCTTATGGAAATTATAATAAGATGCCCTCTGAATTTGAGAATAGTGTTAAAGAGTTTATGAATTCACAAAAGAATTTTAATGCTTTGCTTGAAGAGAAAGTGCTTAAAGTTGATGATTTGGCTAGGAACGTTGATAGAATTTCTCTTGAGATTGATTCTTTAAAGCTTAGATCTATTCCTCCTAAGAATGATATCAATGAGTCTCTCAAAGCTATGAGAATTTCCATTGATGAGTGCAAGGAAAGAACCACTAGGATGCGTGCTTCAAAAGATGCCTTTATTAAAGCGTGTTCTGCCAATACCTATGAAAATCAAGATGAAGATCTAAAAGTTATTGATGTGTCCCCTATCAAATCTTTGTTTTGCAATATGAATCTTGATGAAACTGAATATAATATTCCTTTACCTAGAAGGCGTTCCAAAAATTCGGAGTATTTAAATCTTTATGATGAAATTGATGAAAGTGGGATTGAAAGAAATACAAATTTAGATGTTGCTAAACCCACTATATTGGATTTCAAGGAATTTAATTATGAAAGTTGCTCTTTGATTGATTGTATTTCCTTGTTGCAATCCATGCTAAACTCTCCGCATGCTTATAGTCGAAAGAAAGCCTTCACCGAACATATTGTTGATGCCTTGATGCAATCTTATGAAGAAAAACTTGAGTTGAAAGTCTCTATCCCTAGAAAACTCTATGATGAGTGGGAACCAACTATCAAAATTAAAATTAAAGATCATGAGTTTTATGCTTTGTGTGATTTGGGTGCTAGTGTCTCCACTATCCCCAAAACTTTGTGTGATTTGCTAGATTTCCGCGATCTTGATGATTGCTCTTTAAACTTACATCTCACGGATTCTACTATTAAGAAACCTATGGGAAGGATTAACGATGTTCTTATTGTTGCAAATATGAATTATGTGCCCATAGATTTCATTGTTCTTGATATAGATTGCAATCCTTCTTGCCCTATTATTCTTGGTAGACCTTTCTTTAGAACGGTTGGTGCGATTATTGATATGAAGGAAGGGAATATTAGATTCCAATTTCCATTAAAAAGGGGCATGGAACACTTTCCAAGAAACAAAATAAAATTGCCATATGAAACCATCATGAGAGCCACTTATGGATTGCCTTCCAAAGATGGCAATACCTAGATCTATTCTCGCTTTTATGCCTAGCTAGGGGCGTTAAACGATAGCGCTTTTGGGAGGCAACCCAATTTTATTTTTTTGTTTTTTGTGTTTTTCTTCTGTTAGGGAATAAATAACCCATCTACCCTTTGTTTGGATGTGGTTTTGTGTTTTAATTAGTGTTTGTGCCAAGCTAGACCTATTGGATCTTCTTGGATGATAGTTATTTGATCTTGCTGTAATTTCCAGAAACTTTGTGTTCAGTGCCCGAATTACTAAAAATCATCAGAATGCGATAAAACACTGATTCCAATTGCTTCTGATCAATAAACAAATTATCTAGGTCGTCTAATTTTGGTAGATTTTTTGGAGTTCCAGAAGTTTGCTTTAGTTACAGATTACTACAGACTGTTCTGTTTTTCGTGTGTTGTTTGCTTATTTTGATGAATCTATGGTTAGTAAATAGTTTATAATCCATAGAGAAGTTGGAATACAGTAGGTTTAACACTAAAATAAATAAATAATGAGTTCATTACAGTGCCTTGAAGTGGTTTTATGTTTTGTTTCTCTAACGGAGCTCACGAGATTTCTATTGAGTTTTGTGTTGTGAAGTTTTCAAGTTTTGGGTGAGTTCTTTTGATGGATTATGGAACAAGGAGTGGCAAGAGCCTAAGCTTGGGGATGCCCATGGCACCCCCAAGATAATCCAAGGACACCAAAAATTCAAAGCTTGGGGATGCCCCGGAAGGCATCCCCTCTTTCGTCCACTTCCATCGGTAATTTACTTGGAGCTATATTTTTATTCACCAACATGATATGTGTTTTGCTTGGAGCGTCTTGTATTATTTGTGTCTTTGTTTGTTAGTGTGCCACAATCATCCTTGCTGTACACACCTTTTGAGAGAGTCATCTATGAATTAAAATTTGATAGAATACTCTATGTGCTTCACTTATATCTTTTGAGCTATGTAGTTTTGTTCTATGTGCTTCACTTATATCTTTTGAGCGTTGAAATTTTGCTCTATGTGCTTCACTTAGATCTTTTAGAGCACGGTGGTGGTTTGTTTTAAAGAAACTATGATCTCTCATGCTTTACTTAAATTATTTTGAGAGTCGTAATAGCATGGTAATTTGCTTAATAATAACTTGCTTGGTATTCAGGATTTGCGAAACTTTCTTTTGAGTGCGTTGAATACTAAGAGAAGTTGGATGGTTGATAATTGTTTTGAGATATGGAGGTAGTAATATAAAAGTCATGCTAGTAGAGTAATTGTGAATTTGAGAAGTGCTTGAGTTAAAGTTTGCAAGTCCCGTAGCATGCACGTATGGTTAACATTATGCAACAAATTTGAAACATGAGGTGTTATTTGATTGTCCTCCTTATGAGTGGCGGTCGGGGACGAGCGATGGTCTTTTCCTACCAATCTATCCCCCTAGGAGCATGCGCGTAATACTTTGATTTTTGATGGCTTGTAGATTTTTGCAATAAGTATATGAGTTCTTCATGACTAATGTTGAGTCCATGGATTATACGCACTCTCACCCTTCCATAATTGCTAGCCTCTACGGTACCGTACATTACCCTTTCTCACATTGAGAGTTGGTGCAAACTTCACGGTGCATCCAAACCCCGTGATATGATACGCTCTTTCACACATAAACCTCCTTATATCTTCCTCAAAACAGCCACCATACCTACCTATTATGGCATTTCCATAGCCATTCCGAGATATATTGCCATGCAACTTTCCACCATCCAGTTTATCATGACACATTCATCATTGTCATATTGCTTAGCATGATCATGTAGTTGACATAGTATTTGTGGTAAAGCCACCGTTCATAATTTTTACTTGTCACTCTTGATTCATTGCATATCCCGGTACACCGCCGGAGGCATTCATATAGAGTCATACTTTGTTCTAGTATCGAGTTGTAATCATTGAGTTGTAAATAAATAGAAGTGTGATGATCATCATTCAATAGAGCATTGTCCCAAAAAAAAAGAGAAAGGCCAAAGAAAAAAGAAGGCCAAAAAAAAAACAAAAAGGGGCAATGTTACTATCCTTTTTTCCACACTTGTGCTTCAACGTAGCACCATGATATAGCGAGTCTCATATATTGTGCTTCAAAGTAGCACCATGTTCTTCATATAGAGAGTCTCTTGAGTTATCACTTTCATTTACTAGTGGGAATTTTTCATTATAGAACTTGGCTTGTATATTCCAACAATGGGCCTCCTCAAGTGCCCTAGGTCTTCATGAGCAAGCAAGTTGGATGCACACCCACTTAGTTTCTTTTGTTGAGCTTTCATACATTTATAGCTCTAGTGCATCCGTTGAATGGCAATCCCTACTCCTCGCATTAACATCAATCGATGGGCATCTCCCTAGCCCATTGATTAGCCTCGTTGATGTGAGACTTTCTCCTTTTTGTCTTCTCCACACAACCCCCATCATTATATTCTATTCCACCCATAGTGCTATATCCATGGCTCACGCTCATGTATTGCGTGAAAGTTTATGAGTTTGAAATTATTAAGGTATGAAACAATTGCTTGGCTTGTCATCGGGGTTGTGCATGATGAGAGCATTCTTGTGTGAAGAAAATGGAGCATGACTAAACTATATGATTTTGTAGGGATGAACTTTCTTTGGCCATGTTACTTTGAGAAAACATAATTGCTTTGTTAGTTTGCTTGAAGTGTTATTATTCTTTATGTCAATATGAACTTTTGTCTTGAATCTTTCTAATCTGAATATTCATACCACAATTAAGAAATTTTGCATTGAAATTATGCCAAGTAGCATTCCGCATCAAAAATTCTCTTTTTTTCATTTACCTACTCGAGGACGAGCAGGAATTAAGCTTGGGGATGCCTGATACGTCTCCAACGTATCTATAATTTTTGATTGCTCCATGCTATATTATCTACTGTTTTGGACTATATTGGGATTTATTTTCCACTTCTATATTATTTTTGGGACTAACCTATTAACCAGAGGCCCAGCCCAGAATTGCTGTTTTTTGCCTATTTTAGTGTTGCGAAGAAACAGAATATGAAACGGAGTCCAAATAGAAAAATCCTTTTTGGAACGTGATTTTGTTCTCGGATAAGACCCAGGAGACTTGGACCCTACTCCAAGAAGTACCGGAGGCGGTCACGAGGGTAGGGGGCGCGCCCCCTGCCTCGTGGGCCCCTCGGTGCTCCACCGACGTACTCCTTCCTCCTATATATACCCACGTACCCCCAAACGATCAGAACAGGAGCCAAAAACCTAATTCCACCGCCGCAACTTTCTGTATCCACGAGATCCCATCTTGGGGCCTGTTCTGGAGCTCCGCCGGAGAGGGCCGTCATCATGGAGGGCTTCTACATCATCATAGCCCCTCCGATGAAGTGTGAGTAGTTTACCTCAGACCTTCGGGCCCATAGTTATTAGCTAGATGGCTTCTTCTCTCTTTTTGGATCTCAATACAATGTTCTCCCCTCTCTTGTGGAGATCTATTCGATGTAATCTTCTTCTTTTGCGGTGTGTTTGTTGAGACTGATGAATTGTGGGTTTATGATCAAGTCTATCTATGAACAATATTTGAATCTTCTCTGAATTCTTTTATGTATGATTGGTTATCTTTGCAAGTCTCTTCGAATTATCCGTTTGGTTTGGCCAACTAGATTGATAGTTCTTGCCATGGGAGACATGCTTAGCTTTGGGTTCGATCTTGCGGTGTTCTTTACCAGTGACAGAAGGGGCAGCAAGACAAGTATTGTATCGTTGCCATCGAGGATAACAAGACGGTGTTTATTTCATATTGCATGAGTTTATCTCTCTACATCATGTCATCTTGCTTAAAGCGTTACTCTGTTTTTAATTTAATACTCTAGATGCATGCTGCATAGCGGTCGATGAGTGGAGTAATAGTAGTAGATGCAGAATCGTTTCGATCTACTTGTCATGGACGTGATGCCTATATACATGATCATGCCTATATATTCTCATAACTATGCTCAATTCTATCAATTACTCAACAGTAATTTGTTCACCCACCGTAGAAAACTTATGCTCTTGAGAGAAGCCACTAGTGAAACCTATGGCCCCCGGGTCTATTCTCATCATATCAATCTCCATCACTTTAATCTTGCTTTGTTTTTACTTTGCCTTTTACTTTTCACTTTGCATCTTTATATCAAAAATACCAAAAATATTATCTATCGGATCTCACTTCCGTAAGTGACTGTGAAGGGATTGACAACCCCTAATCGCGTTGGTTGCGCTGAGCTCTTTGTGTTGTGTAGGTACGAGGGACTTGCGCGTGGCCTCCTATTGGATTGATACCTTGGTTCTCAAAAATTGAGGGAAATACTTACGCTACTCTGCTGCATCATCCTTTCCTCTTCGGGGAAAACCAACGCAAGCTCAAGAGGTAGCAGCAGCCAGGGTGCGCCCCAAGGGTGGCCGCCAGCCCTCTTTGGGCACCTGCCCTATGGCGCGCCCCCTTCCTTTTCTGGCGCTCGAGAGAAGGCAGGAGGGAGTGGCGCCCCGTTCCCTTTTTATTTTTTTTGCGGGTGAAAAAGACCAGAGGGGCCAACCCTCTCTCTTTCCTTCCCTAGGGCTGATGCCATGAGGTGGAGGCGCACCAGCCCCATGTGGGCTGGTGTGCACTCCCTCATTGGCCCAATAAACTCCCGGAGCCTTCCGAAACCCTTTCCGGTGATTACCCGGTACATTCTGAAACCTTTCCGATGAACAAATAGCATCATCCTATATATCAATCTTTACCCCCAGACCATTCCGGAGCTACTCGTCATGTCGATGATCCATCCGGGACTCTAGACAACATTCAGTCACTGTCGGTGTCAAAACCGGCGGATCTCGGGTAGGGGGTCCCAAACTGTGCGTCTAAGGCGGATGGTAACAGGATGCAGGGGACACGATGTTTTACCTAGGTTCGGGCCCTCTTGATGGAGGTAAAACCCTACGTCTTGCTTGATTTATTCTTGCTGATATGGGTATTACAAGAGTTGATCTACCATGAGATTGAAGAGGCTAAACCCTAGAAGCTAGCCTATGGTATGATTGTATGTTATTGTTATGTCCTACGGACTAAAACCCTCCGGTTTATATAGACACCGGAGAGGGTTAGGGTTACACAAGGTCGGTTACAAAGGAGGAGATATCCATATCCGTACTGCCTAGCTTGCCTTCCACGCCAAGTAGAGTCCCATCCGGACACGAGACGAAGTCTTCAATCTTGTATCTTCATAGTCCAACAGTCCGGCCAAAGGATATAATCCGGCTATCTGGAGACCTCCTAATCCAGGACTCCCTCAGTAGCCCCTGAACTAGGCTTTCAATGACGATGAGTCCGGCGCACAGTATTGTCTTCGGCATTGCAAGGCGGGTTCCTCCTCCGAACACATCACATAAGAATCTGAATACAAGGATAGTGTCCGACCCTGCAAAATAAGTTCCACATACCACCGTAGAGAGAATAATATTTCCACAAATCTTAATCTACTGACACATTTTGGCAACATGACATCATGCCATGGCTCGGTGATTATTCGAACCGTTTTTCTTCAACCAGCTCTACACATAACGCGAGGCGGTTTCCTGACACGTCTTGTCAAAGCAGAGATCGTGTTACCCTAATTACGGGATTCTCATCAATACGGTCGTGGATAACCCAACCGTGTCTAGGACTCCTAGATTATAGGCAAGTCCCAAACGGCTACGGAGAGGACGCTTGATATTCACCCTCTTTATAAAGGGACAAGGCTTTTACTTTTTTCCCTCCTGTGCTCAATCGAATCCTCCCCCCGCCTCAAGTTCTAACACCCAAAGCCCAGGTCAGGTGCTTCGGACCTTCAATCATGTCTGGATCTAGCCTTCAAGGCCAGTGGATGCCATCCTCCATTACGGAAGAGGATATCAAGAAGTTGAGGGAGGCCAGATACCTGACCATCGAAATTTTGCATAGGCTGCCCACCCGAGGGCAGGTCATCCCTACTCCCGAACCCGACGAGAGTGTCGTGTTCGTCTGCCACTTCCTCCGAGGTCTAGGCCTCACTCTTGATCCCTTTGTCAGGGGTTTGATGTTCTATTACGGGCTAGATTTCCACGATCTAGCCCCGGACTCCTTTCTCCACATCTCAGCATTTATTGTCGTATGTGAGGCCTTCCTCCGCATTACCCCTCACTTCGGCCTGTGGCTCAAGACCTTTGACGTGAAGCCGAAGATGGTCGAGGGGCAGCACGTAGCGTGCGGAGGCGCATTAATAAGTAAAATCGCTGGAGCTCCATGGCCAAAGGGTTCCTTTCCAGAGGTGTCCGGATTATGACAGCGGGAGTGGTTTTACATCACAGCTCCCAAAAGTGCCAAGAGGGTGGCCGCCCCTGCTTTCCGCTCGGGCCCTCCACCACAACTGATGTCATGGATTAGCAGAGGGCTGAGCTGGGGTCCAGCCAAGGACGTGCCTATACTGCAAAGCCGCATTCAAGATCTCTTCAACGGAGATTTCAGTCTGGTTACAGTGGTGCAAGTCATGCTGGTTCGTCAAGTACCGCCTTGCAAACGCCGGCCCCTCCGCATGTGGGAGTTCAACCCAGAAGGGCCGCGCACCATTCAGAATTTCCTCGGCCTGACGCACGAGGAGATGTACAAATCATTATTCGGACCCCAAATAGAGTGTCCAGATACTACCGAGGACGTGGGCCTGAGCAGAAACCGTACCGTCGACCAAGTAAGTAATCCTTTAGCCGAACACACTGTCTTTCATTTACCATGACGTCATTCTGAGAAATCGCTCTTTGACCAGGACTGGCTAACAAGGGAGAAGATGATTCGGTGTTCGACCCCCCTTCCTGAGGGTTTGGAGAATCCGGTACTGGAAAAGATGCTCGAGCTAGCACCTCGCCCGGAGCCCTCAAAGGAAGATAAAGGGGGGAATAATGAGGTCGAAAGCGGGCCCCCATCGCTACCAATTCCAACCGAGGGAATGAGCGCCTCCGTGAAGGAGGATAACCAAGGGGAAGAATCTGACCTTCTCTCACTTCGGGGAAGGAAGAGGACTTCCTCTGAAGATCCAGAAACCAAGGCTTCCAAACGGGAGAAGAAGTCTCCACCAGAGGGTTCTGCCTTGGAGGGTGCTCTTGCCGCACAAAGTCCGCGCGAGGATCAGCCCTCCAACGAGCTGTAAGTAATCAAAAAGTACTTTAATAGTAGAGATATACTACCTTACCTCTAAGGAAAATAACCGAAGCGTTTATCTTGCAGTTCGGATCTTAGCCCTTCTCAGCAGAGCTCGTCTTCGGGGGATCTTCTTCCGGAGATGATGGAGAGCGAAACGCCTCCCCCGGACTCCCCCGCTCAAGAAGCGGGCGACCTTGAAGTGTCGTCACGGAGGGCCTCTCCGGATCCGGTGAGGCCAGAAGATAATCCTATAGTCACCCGAAGTCCCCAGCGTCCGGCTCTTGAAGAGAGCAAACAAAAGAGTCCGGCACCGTCTGGTATGCGGTCGGACATACTGAGGGAGCTGTTGGAGCGAGCGGCCATCTCAGAAGAACACCGTACGTTGATGGGTACAGTGATGGAAAGAATTTCGTCTGCCAAAAGCGGATTGCATGAAGCCTTTATGAGTCTACTGACAGGCTTTGAGGTACGTGAAATGATATACTTTTTGATAGTACCGCACATTTTTAGGTGTGCCCTGTGTAGATAGTAGCCCCTGAGACTCTGGTTGTCGTCGAGAATGGCGGCGAACAGAGGATCGTAGTCCCAGGTAATAACCATACTGCTTTATGTGCAGGTGATGGGAGCTCCGGTGGCTGGCCGGACTAATGAGTTTGCCGAACTAAATTGGCAACTGGATGTAGCAGATGCCGACATCGAGCTTGTTAACAAGCGGCTTGACGAGGCACATGGTAAGTGATGTTTTCTGGTGAATGTCACATAGGAAGAGCAGCGTAACGCGAGTATCTTTAATATGTTGTGACTGCAGATGGAGCTGCCACCGTGGAGACCCTTCGGGCGGAACTTGCCCGAGCCAAGGAACAAGTAAGAATTAGTAATGTGGCTGCTTTAAAGGCGGCCGAAGAGTTAAGAGCCGAAAGGCTGCACATTGCGAGAGCAAAGATAAAATGGCCAAGATGGCTGTAAAGTTAAGAGACACTGCCGACCGTTGCCAGTTCCTTGAAGGAGAGAATCGAGCGAAGGCAACAGACCTCGAAATGGCCACGATGGCGGCCAAAGACACCCGCTCTGCCATGAGGGCAAAGAAGGAAGAGCTGCGTGAAGCTGGTGATATTGTGGCTGGGAAGCCCTTTTTGCTACGGAGGAAGTTCGGAGATCCGCGGTATGCCCCTCTGGATCGGCTATGGAGTTCGGCAGACGCATATCTGGATTTGACGGCGAGTGCTGTCGATGCGGCCGAATACTTCCGAGATCAAACTGATCGTGAAGTGGACAAGCTATTCTGGTCGTAGTTTAATGGTCCAGAGCGTCTGCTTCCACTAACTGATCAGCTTGCCGAATGGGCCGAACTCAACAGATTGCCTGGACTTGCCATGAGGTCCGTCGTAGATCATATGTGGCCGGAAAAGCCGAAGCCGAACAACTATTCCAGCTTAGTGCAGCAGTTCCTTGGTGCAGTGCCGCGCATCAATGCGATGAAGAGGTCAGCGTGCATAGAAGGCTCGCGGATGGCCCTTGCCCGTGTCAAAGCATACTGGGCGGAGATGGATGCTACCACTGTTGCGGCGCAGGGTTTGGCCATAGGCCAAGTGGCTGCCGAGCACTATTTTGAAGAAGTTCTTGAGGGTGCTCGTTTGATAGAGGCCCAATGCTCGAAGAATATTATGTTTGAGTGACATGTATTCCCATTGTAAAAAAAATGTTTTTATGAATTTTATTAAGGCTGTATTTATACTTTTGCCCGAAAGTAATATGATGCCTCCTGTGCGGCCGTTTATGTATACATGTGTATAACCTGAAAGATTGCAGTCATCAGCTTCAGCCCCTGACGCATATAATGCGGGGGTGTTCGTAGAAGACGCGTATTCACACTTAATCCAACATCTTGGTCCTAATAAGGAGGTGATGGCGCAGCGAACTAGGCAACCGGACTATAATGCTTTAACACTTTCACTTAGCCATAGGATTTTGACAATGGGACTACTATATAGCCCCTGGTGGCTCCGCACTCATCCGAATTCGGGGTGCGTACATGCCTGGCCGGGAAACGGCCCTTTGTTAAGGCGGAGGAATTCTAACATTCCGATGGGTCATCGAGTGGCTGACCAGTCTCGCGCTATACCATGACAGTCAGTTTTCGGCTTTCTCTACTGAGGTGCTCGTCCGGATGAACCGGGGCACAATCGCAGTAGTTCTCCTGGTGCCACCTTAGCCGATAGAGCGGAACGTAAGGCAGCAAAACACAGGAGCCGGGCAAACCCAACATTTGACCAAAGACATGATTCGGAGCTGATGCATATAAGGCCAAACTCGCGACGCCGAACACTCCCTAAGGTATTCGTTCTTTATGGTGTAAACCGGGCCTAAACAGTGCCCTTTGTAAGAAGCCCCTGGTGTCCAGGTACGTGCATTATTCGGACGTGGCCACATGCCAAGACGTCAGCATCCTTCTCAATTGTACTGAGAATTCGAGGGATGTGTATCAACAAGAGACAGTAAAAAAGGTTTACGCAGGGTCTTAATCTAAAAAGAATCCTTGGAACGGGTCCCTGCTGCACGTCTGCGCCTGTGTCTCCGTTGTGACGTATCCTGGACGGGTGTAGCATGATGGTCATCTGTAAAAAAGAGAGAAACTTAGGTGAAAAGTTGTCGTGCAAAAAGGTAGGTTTAAAGAAACCATGTATAATTCAAGATGAGTAAAAATTGCCACTTGTCTGCGTGCGTTGAGCCCCTTGTATTTGTAATAGGGGTGTGGCCATCAAATCTGTATGAATTATATATAGCTGCGCCGGACTCGTCTAACCGTGTCCGTGGTCTTGACGACCTATCAAATGCTTTAGTTGGCGAGGCCGTTTTTAGTGTGCGGCTGCCAAGGCCGTCGCACTCTCTTCGGCGCGCAAGGATCGCTCAATATTTTCGTTCACTGTAATGATGCCACGTGGACCGGGCATCTTAAGCGTGAGGGAAGCGTCATGCAAAATTGCATTAAAGCGAGCGAAAGCTTCGCGTCCAAGTAGTGCTTGATAGCCACTTTGGAACGGAGCAATGTGGAATGTTAAATTTTCGCTACGGAAGTTATCGGGGAAGCCGAATATAACCTCTAGTAGCAGGGAGCCAGTGCAATGAGCCCCTAGGCCCGGCATTACTCCTTTAAAGGTAGTATTGCTGTGGCAAATTTTCATTGGGTCTATCCCCATTTTGCGGATTGTGTCCTGATATATCAGGTTTAGACTGCTGCCACCGTCCATCAGGGCTCGTGTGAAATGGTATCCGTCAATTATTGGGTCTAATACCAAGGCAGCCCATCCTGCACGCCGGATACTTGCTGAGTAATCCCGATGGTCGAAAGTGATCGGTTGAGACGACCAGTGGCAGGACTCCACGGTGATAGGCCCTTGGGCATGTTTCTCTAGGAGTGCCGCTTTGTTTCTCCCCTTGATCACGTGTAACACATTCACTGTTTTGACTTCTGGTGAAAGTTTCTTTTGTTCCCTAGTGTCTTGCTTGAGAGGCTCATCCTTGTCTTCGCTTGGTGTATCCTCCCCCTTGTGTACGGCGTTGAGCTTGCCGGACTGCTTGAAGACCCAACATTCTCTGTGGGTATGGTTTGCAGGTTTATCGGGGGTGCTATGGATCTGACATATTTGGTCCAGAATTTTGTTTAGACTGGACAATTCATCTCTGGCGCCTTTAGAGGGCGGCTTTTGCTGACCTGGCCGAGAACTTCTAAATCCGGCGTTTACCACCGTGCTCTTCGGGCTGTCTTCTTTATTCTGACGCTTATTATTTTTGCTGCGCCGTGATTTCCCGTTTCCATCTCTAACTTCGGATGTACTGGGGTCGCTGGTGCTGCATCTGGCTAGCCAGCTATCCTCACCCGCGCAAAAGCGGGTCATGAGGCTTGTTAATGCTGCCGTTGTTCTCGGCTTTTCTTGGCCGAGGTGTCTGGCAAGCCATTCGTCGCGGATGCTATGCTTAAAAGCTGCCAAGGCTTCGGCGTCCAGACAGTCGACTATTTGGTTCTTTTTAGTAAGAAACCTGTTCCAAAGCTTTTGGGCTGACTCTCCGGGATGTTGAGTTATATGACTCAAGTCGTCCGCGTCCGGAGGTCGGACATAAGTCCCTTGAAAATTTGCCCGAAAAGCGTCTTCGAGCTCTTTCCAGCTTCCAATGGAGCTTTCGGGGAGGCTTTTAAGCCAGTGCCGAGCTGGCCCTTTGAGTTTGAGGGGTAAATACTTAATGGCGTGGAGATCATCTCCTCGAGCCATATGGATATGGAGGATGTAGTCCTCAATCCAGACCCCAGGGTCTGTTGTTCCATCGTATGCCTCTATGTTTACGGGTTTGAATCCCTCTGGAGATTCATGGTCCACCACCTCATCGGTGAAACATAGGGGGTGTGCAGCACCCCTGTATCTGGGTGTACCGCGTTGTTATGATGTTTGTTGTGTTGCATCGTATGCTGGAGCGCGCTTGCGTGGTCCATAGATGGATCTGGTTGCACCGTCCTTTTGATGCGAGCCCTCGCGTGGATCGCGTATTGGCTTATGTGCGGCGTTGTTTGCCGCTCTATGTTGGCCGTGAGGTCATCTATCCGGCCAGATGGCCGTTTTAATTTTTGGTTGCAGGGGATCTAAGGCCTCCTCATTGAATTCGGGTAGCAACTTCCGCTTCGGGTAGCTCTTGGTGTGGCGATTACCGCCGTAGTTCGCCGCTGAGTTGAGTACTTTACTCCATCTGATTCGGAGTGTGTCTTGCGCAGCCTTGAGCCTTTACTTCTGCTTTTTTAGACTCCTCGCGGTGGCAACAAGCCTTTGACGGGCATTATGTTGCTCCGGGTGTCTGTCTGGTGTGATGTCGTCCGGACTATTATCTTTGACAGAGTCGGGTTGTTCGGTTTGATTCTCCGTGTTGCCGTGGTCCGGCGATGGTTCACCCTGCTCTAACGCTGAGTCTATATGATCATTGTTTCTGCCGAGGCATGATTTGGAGCGGCGCTTACGCCGCCGCTTTGACTGCTTCTCGAGGGGACAACCCTTCATTGCGTCCTTCCGTTCCTCATCGTCGTCGTCTTTTGGTGTGTCCACCATGTATACGTCATGTGATGAAGTGGGCGTCCAGTGCCCTGTGGGTAGTGGTTCCTGTTCATCTCCTGCATCGTCGTCCATACCGTCGATGTCTTCGGAGTCGGAGTCGAGCATGTCGGTTAAGTCGTCGACAGTGGCTACTAAGTGGGTGGTGGGTGGGTGGCGAATTTCTTCGTCATCCACATCCCAATCCTGCCGGACATAGTTCGGCCAGGACTCTCCTGACAAGGAGAGAGACTTTAATGAGTTCAGTATGTCGCCGAAGGGCGAGTGCTGAAAGATATCCACGGAGGTAAACTCCATGATCGGCGCCCAACCGGATTCGATAGGAATGGGCGTAGGCGGTTCGGAGTCCGTGGCCGGAGAAGTATCCGACAGTTTAACAACACGACTCTCGTGAAGGGTAAGATCGATATTCGGCTCGATCGCTGTTGGGGATGCGGCCTCTGTGGCGGGGTCTATCCACCCGTCCATGGGAGGCGCATCTGGCTCCGAATTAAGGGTCGGAGCGGCTGCCGGTACGATCTCTTGAACACTGTCTGATGGTAGAGCTAAATCGTACTCATCGTGACCGCGTGGCGCACAAGGCAGAGGCTCGAATCCGTCGAAGATCAAGTCTCCGTGGATATCGGCCGTGTAGTTTAAGCTTCCAAATCTGACCTGGTGGCCAGGGGCGTAACTTTCGATCTGCTCCAGATGGCCAAGCGAGTTGGCCCGCAGTGCGAAGCCGCCGAACACAAAGATCTGTCCGGGGAGAAAAGTCTCGCCCTGGACTGCATCGCTATCGATGATTGTAGGATCCATCAAGCCTAACGGCGACGACATAGAGGAACTCTCAATGAAAGCACCAATGTCGGTGTCAAAACCGGCGGATCTCGGGTAGGGGGTTCCGAACTGTGCGTCTAAGGCGGATGGTAACAGGATGCAGGGGACACGATGTTTTACCCAGGTTCGGGCCCTCTTGATGGAGGTAAAACCCTACGTCCTGCTTGATTTATTATTGATGATAGGGGTATTACAAGAGTTGATCTACCATGAGATCGAAGAGGCTAAACCCTAGAAGCTAGCATATGGTATGATTGTATGTTATTGTTATGTCCTACGGACTAAAACCCTCCGGTTTATATAGACACCGGAGAGGGTTAGGGTTACACAAGGTTGGTTACAAAGGAGGAGATATCCATATTCGTACTGTCTAGCTTGCCTTCCACGCCAAGTAGTGTCCCATCCGGACACGAGACGAAGTCTTTAATCTTGTATCTTCATAGTCCAACAGTCCGGCCAAAGGATATAATCCGGCTGTCCGGATACCCCCTAATCCAGGACTCCCTCAGTCACCAACTCACATAACTCATATGATACTATATCGTCAATGAACGTTAAACATGCGGACCCTACGGGTTCGAGAATGATGTAGACATGACCGAGATGCCTCTCTAGTCAATAACCAATAGCGGTACCTGGATGCCCATATTGGTTCCTACATATTCTACGAAGATCCAACATATGTAATTCCCTTTGTCTGTCGGTATGTTACTTGCACGAGATTCGATTGTCGGTATCTCCATACCTAGTTCAATCTCGTTACTGGCAAGTCTCTTTACTCGTTCCATAATACATCATCATCTCGTAACTAACCCCTTAGTTACTTTGCTTGCAAGCTTCTTGTGATGCTGTATTACTGAGAGGGCCCAGAGATACCTCTCTGATATACGGAGTGACAAATCCCAATCTCGATCCGTGCCAACTCAACTGACACCTTCGGAGATACCTGTGTAGCATCTTTATGCTCACCCCGTTACGTTGTGACATTTGATAGCACACAAGGTATTCCTCCGGTATCCGGGAGTTGCATGATCTCATCGTCGAAGGAATATGTGTTTGACATTAAGAAAGTGGTAGCAATAAACTGAACGATCATATGCTATGCTAACGGATGGGTCTTGTCCATCACATCATTCTCCTAATGATCTGATCATGTTATCAAGTGACAACACATGTCTATGGCTAGGAAACCTTAACCATCTCTTAATCAACGAGCTAGTCTAGTAGAGGCTTACTAGGGACACGGTATTTGTTTATGTATGCACACATGTATTTAAGGTTCCGGTCAATACAATTCTAGCATGAATAATAAATCTTTATCATGATTAAGGAAATATAATAATAATCACTTTATTATTGTCTCTAGGGCATATTTCCAACAGTCTCCCACTTGTACTAGAGTCAATAATCTAGTTCACATCGCCATGTGATTAACACCCAATGAGTCTTAAGGTGTGATCATGTTTTGCTTGTGAGAGAGAGGCTTTAGTCAACCGGTCTGCAATATTCAGATTCGTGCGTACTTTGCTAATTTCTATGTCCACAATGCTCTGCATGGAGCTACTCTAGCGAACTGCTCCCACGTTCAATACGTATCAAGTTTGAGACTCAAAGACGTCCGGATCAGTGTCAAAGCTTGCATCGACGTAACCCTTTACGATGAACTCTTTATCACCTCCATAACCGAGAAACATTTCCTTAGTCCTCTTTAGGTACCTAAGGGTGACGCCCCCGATTTGACTGTACACTAATCATACATGCAAATGTGTACGATCAAGATCAAGGACTCACGGGAAGATATCACAACACAACTCTGGACACAAATAAAATAATATAAGCTTTATATTACAAGCCAGGGGCCTCGAGGCTCGAATACAAAAGCTTGAAAACAATTGAGTCAGCGGAAGCAAAAATATCTGAGTACAGACACAAGTTAAACAAGGTGCCATAAGATGGCTAGCCCAAACTAGGATACAGATCGAAAGAGGCACATGCCATGCCTCCTGCCTGGGATCCTCATAAACTACTCCTGGTCGTCGACGGCCTGCACGTAGTAGTAGGCACCCTCGGTGCAGTAGGGGTCGTCGTCAACGGTAGCGTTTGGCTCCTGGGCTCCAACATCTGGTTGCGACGTCCGTGAAGAATGGAAAAGGGGGAAAAGAGGGAGCAAAGCAACCGTGAGTACTCATCCAAAGTACTCGCAAGGAAGGATCTACACTACATATGCATCGGTATAAATGAAATGGGTAGTATCCGTGGACTGAACTGCAGAATGCCAGAATAAGAGGGGGGTAGCCAGTCCTATCGAAGACTACACTTCTGGCAGCCTCCATCTTGAAGCATGTAGAAGTGAGTAGCAAGTGCAGCATCAAGTAGCATCGCATAGCATAAACCTACCCGACAATCCTCCCCTCATCGCCCTGTGAGAAAGCGATCACCGGGTTGTCTCTGGAACTTGTAATAGGTGTGTTTTATTAAGTATCTAGTTCTAGTTGTTATAAGGTCAGAATACAACTCCGAGTCATCCTTTTACCGAGGGACACGACTATTCGAATAGATAAACTTACCTGCAGGGGTGCACCACATTACCCAACACGCTCGATCCCTTTGGCCGGACACACTTTCCTGTGTCATGCTCGGCCTCAGAAGATCAACATGTCGCAACCCTACCTAGGCATAATAGAGAGGTCAGCACGCCAGTCTAAATCCTAAGCGCGCAGGGGTCTGGGCCCATCGCCCGTTGCACACCTGCATGTTGCGAACGTGGCCGGTGAGCAGACCTAGCCTCCCTTATACAAGAGCAGGTGTTCCATTCCAACCCGGCGCGCGCCGCTCAGTCGCTGACGTCAAGAAGGCTTCGGCTGATACCACGACGTCGAGTGCCCATAACTGTTCTGGCGTAGTTGGTTAGTGCGTATAGGCTAGTGACCAAACTCAGATCAAATATCCAGATCTCGTTAAGCGTGTTATTTGAAGTATCCGCGGATGCCGACCAGGGACCAGGCCCACCTGTCTCCTAGGTGGTCGCAACCTGCCCTGTCGCTCCGCCACAAAGTAACCATCAAGGGGCTGTCGAGAACCCAGGCCCACCACTACCTGGCTGGAACCACCTGCCCCTTCAGCCCCCATCTCCGAATAGTATCATAGGTAATGTAAAAGTATGTAGTATATGTACCCATGATCACCTCCTGAAGTGATCACGGCCCAGTAGTATAGCATGGCAGATGGACAAGAGTGTAAGGCCACTGATGATAAACTAGTAACCTATACTAAGCATGTAGGATTGCAGTTAAAGGTAACAACAGAAGTAACAAGGACAGGCTATGCAGCAGTATAGGATCAAACCGATGAAACAGTAACACTACTCTAATGCTGAAGGAAATATGCCCTAGAGGCAATAATAAAGTTGTTATTTATATTTCCTTATATCATGACAAATGTTTATTATTCATGCTAGAATTGTATTAACTGAAAAACTTAGTACATGTGTGAATACATAGACAAATAGAGTGTCCCTAGTATGCCTCTACTTGACTAGCTCGTCAATCAAAGATGGTTAAGTTTCCTGACCATAGACATGTGTTGTCATTTGATGAACGGGATCACATCATTAGACAATGATGTGATGGACAAGAGCCATCCGTTAGCTTAGCATAATGATCGTTTAGTTTTATTGCTATTACTTTCTTCATGACTTATACATATTCCTCTGACTATGAGATTATGCAACTCCCGAATACCGGAGGAACACCTTGTGTGCTATCAAACGTCACAACGTAACTGGGTGATTATAAAGATGCTCTACAGGTGTCTCCAAAGGTGTTTGTTGAGTTGGCATAGATCAAGATTAGGATTTGTCACTCCGTGTATCGGAGAGGTATCTCTGGGCCCTCTCGGTAATGCACATCACTATAAGCCTTGCAAGCAATGTGACTAATGAGTTAGTTGCGGGATGATGCATTACAGAACGAGTAAAGAGACTTGCCAGTAACGAGACTGAACTAGGTATGAGGATACCGACGATCGAATCTCGGGCAGGTAACAAACCGATGACAAAGAGAATAATGCATGTTGTTATGCGGTTGATGGTTGATGCAACTACATCGGTAATTCCCTGGAGAGGGAGGGATGATGTAGCACAACGACAATTGGTATTTGCCTCAGTTATGAAACCAAGGTATCGGACCAGTAGGAGAACCAAGCAACACAATGTAAACAACACCTGCAAACAAACAACAACACCTCGCAACCGACGTGTTAAAGGGGTTGTCAATCCCTTCCGGGGTACGACGCCTCAAGATAGGCAAGCAGACGTGAGGTAAATTATAGTAGATTGATAGATCGAACGCCAAATAAAATAAATAAAGATAAAACACAACAAGGTATTTTTGTATTTTTTGGTTTAATAGATCTGAATAAAAATGCAAAGGAAAAGTAGATCGCAAGGCAAATATATGAGAAAGAAGACCCGGGGGCCGTAGGTTTCACTAGTGGCTTCTCTTGAGAAAAATAGCAAACGGTGGGTAAACAAATTACTGTTGGGCAATTGATAGAACTTCAAATTATTATGATGATATCTAGGCAATGATCATTACATAGGCATCATGTCCAAAATTAGTAGACCGACTCCTGCCTGCATCTACTACTATTACTCCACACATCGACCGCTATCCAGCATGCATCTAGTGTATTAAGTTCATGGAAAAATGGAGTAATGCAATAAGAACGATGACATGATATAGACAAGATCCGTTTATCTATATGGCAGTAGATATATATCTCATCTTTTTATCCTTAGTAGCAATGATACATACGTGTCGGTTCCCTTTCTGTCACTGGTGAAAGGATCGAGATGGACCTAGAGGGGGAGGGGTGTGTGAATAGGTACAGTTACAAATTTTAATTGTTACTTAGCAATTTTAGGCAATAATGCGGAATATGAAAGTGAGCCTAACAATTGCAAGTATGATGCTAAGAGCTAAGCAAGATAAACAAGTAACACAAGTATGTAAGTAAGTAATCACAGTATGATATAAGTAAGTGCTAAGAGACAAGTAACCAGAAGTAAGGAGTTAGGATTAGGAATAACCACAACTCTAGGAGACAAGGATGTATGCCGATGTTCACTTCCTTGGAGGGAAGCTACGTCACCGTTAGAGAGGTGGATGTTACCGCGAAGGCACACCAACGCCACGGAGGCTTACCCTATTCTCCCTTTGAGACAACACCACAGAGGAGTTTCTCAACCACTAGTGGTAGACCTTGAGGTGGTCTCCAAACCCTCACAAACTTTTCTGGGGGTAATCACAATGGTCGATTCCTCTCCGAAAGACTCCTACCGCCTAGGAGTCTCCAACCTCCAAGAGTAACAAGAACGAAGGGAAAAAGCTCAAGACTTGCTCAAATCACGAACTCCTTTGGTGAAAAGGAGGGGAAGGAGTGGATCTATCACTTGATCGGACAACTTCTCTCAAATGCTCTCAAATCCCTTGGGGATCTAAGATTTGGTGTGGAGGAGTGAGAGAGAGAGAGAGTGAAATGTGTTCTTAGCAAGCTCAAAGTGAATGGTCAACCTTATCCCGTGGGAGGGAGAATGCTATATATAGTGTGAGTGCAAAATAGACCATTGAGCCACTTAGTGCACAGGGGCTGACGGACGTCCAGTGGGTACCGGACGACCGGTGACTCAGATTGGACCGGACGTCTGGCAGGGCCACCGGTCGTCCGGTCGTTGGAACATCTCCCAGGGGCACAGACGAGGTATGACTATCACAGTCAGCGGACGTCCAGAAGGCGCCGGTCGTCCGGAGTTCGAACGTCCGGTGTGGTCGGAAATCCGCTAATAAACATTTTGTTGAAGTGCACCGGATATCTAGAGGTGAGCGGACGTCCGATGGCCGGACGTCCGGTGGGATCGGACTTCCGCTAATATCTGTTCTGTGGAGATGCACCGGACAACCGGGGAGAGCCGAAAGCCCGGTTGGCTGAGAGAGGCTGGACGTCCGTAGACTTTCGGTCGTCCGGTGATAGTTGAACCCATTATCTTAGAATCAACCAATATTTGTGCATAGGTTTAGAGGAAGAATTTTGAGATGATATGTGCAGGAATTTTGTGTGTTTGAGCAAGTTCTTTCACGAAATCCAACGATCCCCTCTTAATAGTGCGGGATCCCTATACTCAAGAACAAACCGAAAAAGGAGCCGAAGCTTTATGTGTTTGTCTTGTGTCTCTGCTCTTGAGTGATATATGTATATATGTTTATGTCCGTAGTCATGATCCACACACAGACCTTTCGACATAATCCTGAGATATACTTGATAAACATGATTAGTCCCAACATGCATGTTGTCATCAACATCAAAATATGATTAAGTGCATGATTGCACTTTGAGTCTCCTCCTTTTTGGTAGTTGATGACAACATACATGCACTTAAAAAGAACTTTGAATTTTGAAAGATTTGCTATGGAGCTCCCCCTAAACATGTGCAATAAATAAAGAGTAAGCATGAAGAGAGCTCCCCCTCAATATGGTACCAACATAACGAAATCTCATACACAAGATATTCAAGACAACATAAACTCAGAATAGGCTCCATATAGGTTCATCATTCATAGCATAGATCGATAAAACTCATAACATGAGTTCGATACAAGCTAATATCATAGCATCACATAAATAAGTGCCTACTCCCCCTTGGCATCAAATACCCAAAAGGGGTCATAACATCATCAAAGATCAACATCATCGTCATCATCATCATCAACATCATCACCATCATCATCATCATCATCATCATCATCATCATCATCATCATCATCATCATCATCATCATCATGAGCACCACAGCCACCAGCCTCGTCAAAGAAGTCAGCCCACTCAGGACCCAAGGAAAAACCAAAGTCAGAAGGTGGTTCGTCAGGGAGACGTTCATCATCACTCACATCGTAAACTCCGGAGTCTCTCAGACGAGCCTTTATAGCATTCTTGGAAGTGACCATGCGAGTGATAATGTCGTGATTTTTGGAGCAATGAAAGGTAAACACCTTCATCATGGCAGAGTGAGCCTTCCCAAGAAAGCGAGCAATGCGCCCAAAGGATGCAGATCTAGAAGTAGTAGAATGAGAAGTAGGAGGAACACTCGCTGCAGTGTGCTACCTCTTGAGCACTGCGTTGGTTTTCCCTTGAAGAGGAAAGGGTGATGTAGCAAAGCAGCATACGTATTTCCCTCAGTTTTTGAGAACCAAGGTATCAATCCAGTAGGAGACCACGCGCGCGTCACCTCGTACCTACACAAACAAATAAGAACCTCGCAACCAACGCGATAAAGGGGTTGTCAATCCCTTCACAGCCACTTGCAAGAGTGAGATCTGATAGAGATAATAATAATAAGATAAATATTTTTTGGTATTTTTATGATATAGACTGAAAGTAAAGATTGCAAAATAAAATAGATTGGAAACTTGTATGATAGAGAATAGACCCGGGGGCCACAGGTTTCACTAGTGGCTTCTCTCAAGATAGCACAAGTATTACAGTGGGTGAACAAATTACTGTCGAGCAATTGATAGAAAAGCGAATAATTATGAAAATATCTAGGTATGATCATGTATATAGGCATCATGTCCGTGACAAGTAGACCGACTCCTGCCTTGTAGCGACCAGACCTCAAACAGTCTGATCTCTGTGCTCCGGTGTCATCCCTGGATCAGTAATGCTGACACCACACAGTACTCGAAGGATTTATAGCAGAGTAGCAATCACACACTTATTACATCGAGTGTCTCAAAAGAGAACTTATTACAATAAATATGGATTAAGGCCATCTAATAACGATAACAGCGGAAGGCTTGGAAGATAAGTGAGTCCATCAACTCCAACGGCATCACTGAGTATAGAACCACGACCTAAAACTCCTTAATCGTCGTCTGAAAAGTCCGCAACATTAACGTTGCAGCCCGAAAACGGGTCAGCACATGGAATATGCTGGCAAGGTAACACATAGAGAGTAATGGAATGCAACAGCTATACTATATGCATATTTGGCTGGTGGAAAGCTCTATGGTTACAGTTTTTGCGTAAAGCCAATTTTTCCCTACTTCAAAGGAATAAAATTAATTACTATCATGGTGGTTGTTAAACATTGAGAATGGTTGACAGCATTCTCAATCCCAATTAAAGTAACATCATTAAACCCAACAAAATTTACTTTAGAGTAACATGTTGAGATTCACTTGATAATCCATGTACTAGATACTCAAGATGTCCATAACTGGGGACACGGCTAATCATGATTAGTTTATACACTCTGCAGAGGTTTGCGCACTTTTCCCCACAAGACTCGATCGCCTCCGTTGGATTTCTCGCACTACATGGTGTTTGAGAAACGGATGACCGAGACACAGTCTTTCAGAAGCGCTAGCACCTTACGATGGATAGACCGGTACACCTACTTTCCCCTACATCTACTAGTCTACCCTGTAAGAGTTCGCATGACTTACTCAACTATGCCAGAGCCCATAATGACTTGTGGCTGCACACGAAGTTTCTAGTATGAATAATATCATGATCCCTTTGAGCCTGGGTGGCGGTCCAAAATAAAAATAGGCAAGTCCTGGAATACCCAGGTGCCTCAATCCACCCAGATGTGTGTTAGGTTGCCACCTTAGATAAACCATTAATTAACAATCTCACATCTGTCATGGATATCACTCACCCAATCCACGTCTACTAGCATAGCATGGCCTAAAGCAAACGCAGAAGTAACTCCCATAGGTTTGATAATAAACAGGTAATAGGTACTACCTCATCTACTTCCCATCCCACAATTTAATTAGATACTAATCATGCAATGTGTGAGGATGGATCTAATGCAATAAAACTGGGTTGTAGAAAAGGTATGATCAAAGTGTTACTTGCCTTGCTGATGATCCGCGAAACCTAGAGATTCGAAGTAACAGGCGGCGCACTCCGGGTATTCTATCGCAGACAAACAACAATCATACAATAAGTACTCATCTAATGCACAGGTAAAACTCAAATAGAAGATCTAACCAGAAAGTTCAACTTAAGAACCCTAGTTTGCAAAAAGAATCAAATCGAACGAAGCAAAAGAAGTCAAACGGCGAAAGAAAACAACTTCGTTCTAGTAATCTGGATCTAGGGCAAATTTTACAGTAGCAAAAACATGTTTAAGTTGATTATTCAGAAAGAGGGTTTCGAGACGAAACTCCAGACGCTTGAATCGCCTCATTCCGATAAACGAGCGAAAAGTTATACTAAAACGAAAATCGGATCAGAGATCGCGATCAGAACATAACCGCAGAAAATCCGACGAAAAAGAAAAACGACGAACATATTTTTTTTAAACGGCATGGAAGTCGAGGCGGCGGTGAACCTTGGGCGGCGTGCAACTCCGGCGGGTCCGGCGACGGCGGCGGCGGCTATGGGCTAGGGTTTCGGCGCAGGCGCAGCTATGGGCCCGGGGCTCGGGCGCTTCGCTATATAAAGGCGCCCCCAGGCGGAGTCCCGCTCGGGTACGGCCCATAGTCGGTTTCGTTTTTTTAAATAATTACGCTGGGAAGAAAAATAAAAAGAAATACTAAACGGACTCCAAAAATCACGAAATAAATTTTCCCGGGTTTATAAAATCAAGCCCGATAAAGTGAACATTTATATGGGCCCAAACTACAACTTTGAAAAACGCGCATTTTTCCTAAATTCAATTAAAAATACCAAAAAACTCCGAAATAAATCTTATTTGATTTTTTATATTTCTATATTTTGGGAAAGTCATTTTATTCCCTCTCTCATATTTTTGTAATAGAAATAATTGATGATAAAATAAATAAAATCAAATGATCCTGTTTACATAATTTGAGAAAACTCAAATATGTAAATAACGAAATCCCCAACTCTCTCCGTGGGTCCTTGAGTTGCTTAGGATTTTCTAGGATCAAAACCAAAAGCAAAATAAAATATGATATGCATGATGACCTAATGTATAACATGCCAAATTGAAAATTTGGGATGTTACAAACCTACCCCCCTTAAGATGAATCTCGCCCTCGAGATTCGGGTTGGCTAGAAAATAGGTGAGGGTGGTCTTTGAGCAAATCTTCCTCTCGCTCCCAGGTGGCTTCATCCTCCGTGTGGTGGCTCCACTGAACTTTGCAAAACTTGATAACCTTGCTGCGAGTAACTCGGCTGGCAAACTCAAGAATCTTGACTGGTTTCTCCTCATAGGTCAAATTGTTATCTAACTGAATTGCTTCCAATGGCACTGTGTCTCTCAAAGGTATGTCAGCCATCTCCGCGTGACACTTTTTCAACTGAGAAACATGGAACACATCATGAACTCCTGTCAATCCTTCTGGCAATTCCAACTTGTAGGCCACTTCTCCCATACGCTCCAAAACTCGATATGGTCCTACAAATCGTGGCACTAACTTCCCCTTAACTCCAAAGCGCTTAATCCCTCGAAGTGGGGATACTTGAAGATAAGCTCTGCCTCCGACTTCGTAAACTGTCTCTTTGCGTTTAGAATCTACGTAGCTCTTCTGCCTGGACTGGGCTACCTTGAGCCTATCGCGAATCAACTTCACCTTCTGTTCAGACTCTTTAATCAGATCTGGTCCAAACAACTGGCGGTCTCCAACTTCGTCCCATGACAATGGTGTCCTGCACCTCCTTCCGTACAGAGCTTCGAAAGGTGCCATCTTCAAACTGGTTTGGTAACTGTTGTTGTAAGAGAACTCTGCATATGGCAAATTATCGTCCCAACTAGATCCATAATCTAGCGCACAAGCTCTTAGCATATCCTCCAAAATCTGATTGACTCGGTCTGTCCATCTGTCTGCGGATGAAAAGATGTACTAAATTCTAGCCTAGTACCCAAAGTCTCATGCAACTGCTTCCAGAACTTTGAGGTAAAATGGGTTCCTCTATCTGATACGATGCTCCTCGGAACTCCATGCAAACATACGATCCTGGTCATGTATATCTTTGCCAACTTAGCACTGGTGTAAGTGGTCTTTACTGGGATGAAATGTGCTAACTTCGTCAATCGATCAACTACAACCCAAATCGAGTCATAGCCTGAACGAGTCCTTGGTAACCCCGTGATAAAATCCATGCCTAGCTTATCCCACTTCCATTCGGGTATCGGCAATGGTTGCAACAATCTTGCTGGCTTCTGATACTCTGCCTTTACTCTCTGACATACGTCACAAACTGCTACATACTCCGCAATATCCTTCTTCATTCCGGTCCACCAGAAAATATCCTTCAAATCCAAATACATCTTGGTATTTCCTGGGTGAATCGAATACGGTGAATCATGTGCCTCTTGCAGAATCAACTTTCTGATCTCCGGGTCATTGGGTACATAAACACGGTCTTCAAACCATAGGGTGTTGTGCTCATCCTCACGAAATCCTTTAGCTTTTCCTTTGCTCAGTTTCTCCTTTATAGCGGCAATCTCTTTGTCAGTTTTCTGAGCTTCTCTGATTCTATCCATCAAAGTTGACTGAATCTCTAGTGCTGCTACATAGCCTCTCGAAACTATTTCCACACATAGTTCACAAAGATTTTCTGCTAACTCCTTGGGTATTTCTCCCGTCATTAACATATTGACATGGCTCTTGCGGCTTAATGCATCAGCTACTACATTAGCCTTCCCGGGATGATAATGCAATATCATATCATAATCCTTGATGAGCTCCAACCATCTCCTTTGTCTGAGGTTCAACTCCTTCTGCGTGAAAATGTACTTCAAACTCTTGTAATCCGTGTACACCTCACAATGGTTTCCGATGAGGAAATGTCTCCATGTCTTCAATGCATGCACTACGGCTGCTAACTCCAAATCATGCGTGGCATAATTCAATTCGTGAGGCTTCAGTTGTCGTGAAGCATACGAAACAACTCTCCCTTCCTGCATAAGCACTACTCCAAGTCCTCGATGTGAAGCGTCGCAATACACCTCATAATCCTTGGTTTGATCTGGCAAAATCAACACTGGTGAGGTAACGAAGCGTTTCTTCAACTCCTGGAAACTAGCCTCACACTCCTCAGTCCATTTGAACTTAGTATCCTTCTTCAGCAACTCCGTCATAGGCTTCGCAATCTTTGAGAAATTCTCAATAAACCTCCGGTAGTATCCTGTGAGTCCAAGAAAACTACGGATCTCTCCAATTGTTGTTGGGGCTTCCCACTTGGTCACGGTTTCAACTTTAGCGGGATCTACTGCTATACCTTCTCCGGATATAACGTGTCCGAGGAATCCTACTTCCTTCAACTAAAACTCACATTTGCTGAACTTGGCATATAATTGGTGTTCTCTGAGCTTTCCAAGTGCCAAACGCAAATGCTCCTTATGTTCCTCTTCATTCTTTGAATAAACCAGGATATCATCAATGAACACTACGACAAACTTATCCAAAAACTCCATAAACACTTTGTTCATCATGTTCATAAAATAGGCAGGCGCGTTAGTCAGACCAAATGACATAACGGTATACTCATACAGCCCATACCTGGTGGTAAAAGCTGTCTTAGGTATGTCCTGCTCTCGAATCTTCAACTGATGGTACCCTGATCGCAAATCGATCTTGGAAAACACTTTAGCTCCTTGCAATCGATCAAACAGATCATTGATCATTGGTAGCGGGTACTTGTTCTTGATTGTTACTTCATTCAATCCTCGATAGTCAACAACCATCCTTAATGATCCATCCTTCTTCTCTACTAGAAGTACTGGTGATCCCCAAGGTGAAGAACTTGGGCGAATGTAACCTTTATCCAGTAACTCCTTAATCTGCTTCTTAATTTCCACCAAATCTTCTGCGGGCATCCTATATGGTCACTTCGATATTGGCCCAGTGCCTGGCAAAAGTTCAATCAAAAACTCAATATCTCTATCCGGTGGCATGCCTGGCAACTCTTCGGGAAATACATCAGGAAAATCCTTTACCACTGGTACTTCCTCCTGCACAACTCCTGATAAGGAATTTACTTGTGTCCTGTTTGGCGCATGTCGGGATACATACTTGATCCTTCTTCCTTCTGGCGTTGTGAGCAAAATTGTCTTACTGGCGCAATTGATGTTTCCTCCATACATCGACAGCCAATCCATACCAAGAATCACATCCAGACCTTGGGATTCCAAAATAATTAAATCCGTTGGGAAAACATGCCTTCCTATACCTAATGGCACTTGAAAACATCCTTGACTGGCCATGTACTCTGCTCCTGGTGAGCTTACTAGCATAGGTGTTTTGAGAACCCTAGTGGGCAGGCTATACTTTTCCACAAATCCCCTTGATATGTATGAATGTGATGCACCAGTATCAAAAAGAACGAGTGCAGTAAATGTCTTAACCAAAAACTTACCTATTACTGCATCGGGCTGAGCTTCAACCTCCTCCACATTAACGTGGTTCACCTGCCCCTGTTGAAAGGGTTCGGCTTCTTTCCAGAGCTTCCATTGCCGTTTTGGCCTCAGGGCATTCATTGGCATAATGTCCGGTCTTGGAACACTTGAAACAGGTGACTTGACTCAGATCTCTCTTGGCTGGGGTTGATGGGGTGCTGCGGTTCTGGCCATTGTTTCCTCCATTCCCATTACCGTTCCTAGTGCCATTGTGATTATGCGAGCTACCTACTCCATGGGTATGCTGAAAATGTCCTCCCGGTCTAGGGGCAAAACGTGGCTTCTGCTGAGCTCCTGAATTATACTTTCCTTGTCCATACTTCCTCTTGCGGTTCTCAATTTGCTGCTGCTTCCCTTCAATCATAAGAGCACGGTCTACCAACTCCTGGTAGTTGTTGAAGGTGGCTACCATCAACTGCATACTCAACTCATCATTCAGTCCTTCCAGGAACTTCTCCTGCTTAGCTGCATCCGTAGCAACGTCGTCTGGGGCATAACGTGCTAGCTTACTAAACTCCTCCACATATTGGCCAACTGTCCGTCCTCCTTGGCGCAAGTTACGAAACTCACGCTTCTTCATGGCCATTGCTCCTGCTGAAACATGGGCAGTACGAAAAGCCTACTGAAACTGATCCCATGTGACAGTGTCGACTGGGAAGGTGGCTGTGAAATTCTCCCACCAGGATGCTGCGGGTCCTTCTAACTGATGTGCGGCAAACTTCACCTTCTCCGCATCTGTGCATCCTGCTGTGGTCAACTCCCTAGCTGTCTTGCGGAGCCAATCATCTGCTACTATCGGCTCGGTGCTACTGGAAAACACCGGCGGATTCAGCCTAAGAAAACGGGCTAAGTGGTCAACAGGTGGTGGTGGTGGTGGTGGGTTGTTGTTGTTGTTCCCCTGATTCTGATTCTGAACTAGCAACTGCATCAAGGTGTTCTGCTGCTGGATCAACTGGGTGAGCTCCGGCGGAAAGGCAAATCCGGGGTCACGTCTCGGAGGCATCTGAGGGTTTAGAAAAGATGAGATATAAGAATAGAGGGGGTCTAAAGAGAAAACACTACCCATATGCACATGAGGCAAAAGCAAACAATTCACTTCATTCAATCAAACAAAGGCATACAATTGATCTAGCTATCGCAAGAGTGCTCGGACTACTATATTTACATGGTGGACTACTACTACTGATGAGGTGGTCTACTAGAAATATTCTACGGTTGTAGACTCCATGATATCTGCTCCTGCTTCATCAACATAGTCATCATCGCTACTATCTGCTTCCGAGTCGGTGCCGTCGATGATGATGTAGTCTTCCGGGCTAATCTCCTTGGGTTCTTCGTCTTCATCTACTGGTGTCGGGCCTCCCATAAATATGCCAATCTTCTTGATCAGACCGTCATTCTTCTCCACCAATACTTCAATTTCTTCTTCATAATCTTCACGTGTAACCTTGAGTTCTTCCTCCAGTTCCTTGATTCTAGTCTTAGCCTTCTTCAGATCTATCATGTCGGCGCACATCTGATTCACCTGTCGTCGAATGTGCTGATTTAACTCCTGAATAAAAGCGGCAATTGATCTATCTTTCCTGGTGCTGATCATCTCCCAGTATTCATCTCGGCGCCCACAAATCTGGTAGATAGTATCCTTGAGATCCTTGCGGTAGACTTCTCCAATGCGTCCCATGGCGATGTGAGCTGCCATACTCTTTCCTAGACTCCAAGTTGGTGCATCAAAAGAAAAAACTCTATGGGCTCAGTGACTGGAATGAACGTCCTTCCTGGAATTTGAATTTGAATCATCCAGCGCTCTTCTTCAGGTAAAGTGGCGTTGTAGGTTCCCGTGAAGCTTGGTACTCCTATGTTCAGGTATCTAGTGACTTCCTTCAAGTGGCGTCCAAAGGGTGTATCTTCATCTGGTTGGGTGAACTTGTTCCTTGCATCTGCCATCCTAAAGAGTAGAAAAGATGACAGGTCAGAAGAGAAGAGAGTGAGTAGTGATCTAGGTCTTTAGCTTAGTGGTCGTGTCCTACAGTCAGCGTGTGCTCTGATACCATCTCTATAGCGACCAGACCTCAAACAGTCTGATCTCCGTGCTCCGGTGTCATCCCTGGATCAGTAATGCTGACACCACACAGTACTCGAAGGATTTATAGCAAAGTAGCAATCACACACTTATTACATCGAGTGTCTCAAAAGAGAACTTATTACAATAAATATGGCTTAAGGCCATCTAATAACGATAACAGCGGAAGGCTTGGAAGATAAGTGAGTCCATCAACTCCAACAGCATCAATGAGTATAGAACCACGACCTAAAACTCCTTAATCGTCGTCTGAAAAGTCTGCAACATTAACGTTGCAGCCCGAAAACGGGTCAGCACATGGAATATGCTGGCAAGGTAACACATAGAGAGTAATGGAATGCAACAGCTATACTATATGCATATTTGGCTGGTGGAAAGCTCTATGGTTACAGTTTTTGCGTAAAGCCAATTTTTCCTACTTCAAAGGAATAAAATTAATTACTATCATGGTGGTTGTTAAACATTGAGAATGGTTGACAGCATTCTCAATCCCAATTAAAGTAACATCATTAAACCCAACAAAATTTACTTTAGAGTAACATGTTGAGATTCACTTGATAATCCAGGTACTAGATACTCAAGATGTCCATAACCAGGGACACAGCTAATCATGATTAGTTTATACGCTCTGCAGAGGTTTGCGCACTTTTCCCCACAAGACTCGATCGCCTCCGTTGGATTTCTCGCACTACATGGTGTTTGAGAAACGGATGACCGAGACACAGTCTTTCAGAAGCGCTAGCACCTTACGATGGATAGACCGGTACACCTACTTTCCCCTACATCTGCTAGTCTACCCTGTAAGATTTCACACGACTTACTCAACTATGCCAGAGCCCATAATGACTTGTGGCTGCACACGGAAGTTTCTAGTATGAATAATCTCATGATCCCTTTGAGCCTGGGTGGCGGTCCAAAATAAAAACAGGCAAGTCCTGGAATACCCAGGTGCCTCAATCCACCCAGATGTGTGTTAGGTTGCCACCTTAGATAAACCATTAATTAACAATCTCACATCTGTCATGGATATCACTCACCCAATCCACGTCTACTAGCATAGCATGGCCTAAAGCAAACGTAGAAGTAACTCCCAAAGGTTTGATAATAAACAGGTAATAGGTACTACCTCATCTACTTCCCATCCCACAATTTAATTAGATCCTAATCATGCAATGTGTGAGGATGGATCTAATGCAATAAAACTGGGTTGTAGAAAAGGTATGATCAAAGTGTTACTTGCCTTGCTGATGATCCGCGAAACCTAGAGATTCGAAGTAACAGGCGGCGCACTCCGGGTATTCTATCGCAGACAAACAACAAGCATACAATAAGTACTCATCTAATGCACAGGTAAAACTCAAATAGAAGATCTAACCAGAAAGTTCAACTTAAGAACCCTGGTTTGCAAAAAGAATCAAATCGAACGAAGCAAAAGAAGTCAGACGGCGAAAGAAAACAACTTCATTCTAGTAATCTGGATCTAGGGCAAATTTTACAGTAGCAAAAACATGTTTAAGTTGATTATTCGGAAAGAGGGTTTTGAGACGAAACTCCAGGCGCTTGAATCGCCTGATTCCGATAAACGAGCGAAAAGTTATACTAAAACGAAAATCAAATCAGAGATCACGATCAGAAAATAACCACGGAAAATCCGAAGAAAAAGAAAAACGACGAACAGAATTTTTTTAAACGACACGGAAGTCGAGGCGGCGGCGAACCTCGGGCGGCGTGCAACTCCGGCGACTCGGCGGCGGGTCCGGCGACGGCGGCGGCGGCGGCTATGGGCTAGGGTTTCGGCGCAGGCGCGGCTATGGGCCTGGGGCTCGGGCGCTTCGCTATATAAAGGCGCCCCCGGGCGGAGTCCCGCTCGGGTACGGCCCATAGTCGGTTTCGTTTTTTTTAAATAATTATGCTCGGAAGAAAAATAAAAAGAAATACTAAACGGACTCCAAAAATCACGAAATAAATTTTCCCGGGTTTCTAAAATCAAGCCCGATAAAGGGAACATTTATCTGGGCCCAAACTACAACTTTAAAAAATGCGCATTTTTCCTAAATTCAATTAAAAGTACCGAAAAACTCTGAAATAAATCTTATTTGATTTTTTTTATTAAATCCTCAATATTTCTATATTTTGGGAAAGTCATTTTATTACCTCTCTCATATTTTTGTAATAGAAATAATTGATGATAAAATAAATAAAATCAAATGATCCTGTTTACATAATTTGAGAAAACTCAAATATGTAAATAACGAAATCCCCAACTCTCTCCGTGGGTCCTTGAGTTGCTTAGGATTTTCTAGGATCAAAACCAAAAGCAAAATAAAATATGATATGCATGATGACCTAATGTATAACATTCCAAATTGAAAATTTGGGATGTTACATGCCTGCATCTACTACTATTACTCCACACATCGACCGCTATCCAGTATGCATCTAGAGTATTAAGTTCATAAGAATAGAGTAACGCTTTAAGCAAGATGACATGATGTAGAGGGATAAACTCATGCAATATGATATAAACCCCATCTTTTTATCCTCGATGGCAACAATACAATACGTGTCGTTTCCCTTTCTGTCACTGGAATCGAGCACCGCAAGATTGAACCCAAAGCTAAGCACTTCTCCCATTGCAAGAAAGATCAATCTAGTAGGCCAAACCAAACTGATAATTCGAAGAGACCTGCAAAGATAAACCAATCATACATAAAAGAATTCAGAGAAGATTCAAATATTGTTCATAGATAGACTTGATCATAAACCCACAATTCATCGGATCCCGACAAACACACCGCAAAAGAAGATTACATCGAATAGATCTCCAAGAGAATCGAGGAGAACTTTGTACTGAGATCCAAAGAGAGAGAAGAAGCCATCTAGCTACTAGCTATGGACCCGAAGGTCTGAAGTAAACTACTCACACATCATCGGAGGGGCCGTGGAGTTGATGTAGAGGCCCTCCATGATCAATGCCCCCTCCAGCGGAGCTCCGGAAAAGGCCCCAAGATGGGATCTCTTGGGTACAGAAGGTTGCGGCAGTGGAAATAGGGTTTCGTGGTGCTCCTGGATGTTTTCGGGGTGTATGGATATATATAGGAGGAAGAAGTAGGTCGGTGGAGCAACGAGGGGCCCATGAGGGTGGAGGGCGCGCCCACGGGGGTAGGCGCGCCCCCTGCCTTGTGGCCTCCTCGATTGTTTCTTGACATCCACTCCAAGTCCCCTAGATCACGTTTGTTCCAAAAATAACTCTCCCGAAGGTTTCATTCCGTTTGGATTCCGTTTGATATTCCTTTTCTGCGGAACACTGAAATAGGCAAAAAAACAACAATTTGGGCTGGGCCTCCGGTTAATAGGTTAGTCACAAAAATAATATAAAAGTTTAAAATAAAGCCCTTTAACATCCAAAACAGATAATATAATAGCATGGAACTATCAAAAATTATAGATACATTGGAGACGTATCAACCATCCCCAAGCTTAATTCCTGCTCGTCCTCGAGTAGGTAAATGATAAAAACAGAATTTTTGATGTGGAATGCTTCCTAACATATTTCTCAATGTAATTTTTCTTTATTGTGGCATGAATGTTCAGATCCGAAAGATTGAAGGTAAAAGTTTAATATTGACATAGAAATAATAATACTTCAAGCATACTAACTAAGAAATCATGTCTTCTCAAAATAACATGGCTAAATAAAGTTATCCCTACAAAATCATATAGTCTGGCTATGCTCTATCTTCATCACACAAAATATTAAATCATGCACAACCCCGATGACAAGCCAAGCAATTGTTTCATACTTTTGATGTTCTCAAACCTTTTCAACTTTCACGCAATACATGAGCGTGAGCCATGGACATAGCACTATGGGTGGAATAGAATGGTGGTTGTGGAGAAGACAAAAATGAGAAGATAGTCTCACATCAACTAGGCGTATCAACAGGCTATTTAGATGCCCATTAATAGATATCAATGTGAGTGAGTAGGGATTGCCATGCAACGTATTCACTAGAGCTATAAGTGTATGAAAGCTCAACAAAAGAAACTGAGTGGGTGTGCATCCAACTTGCTTGCTCACGAAGACCTAGGGCAATTTGAGGAAGCCCATCATTGGAATTAGACCTGGCCATGGGCAGCCCGGCCCGTCCGGCCCGGCCCAAAAAGCCCGACCCGGCCCGGCTCGACGCTGCTCCCGGGCCGGGCTCAGGCCTAGATTTTGAGCCCGGTGGCCTGGCCGGGCCGGGCCCGGGCCCATCATTTTTGCCGTTTTCTGAAGGGGCCCGGCCCGAGGCCCGAGGCCCGGCGGGCTTTTGCATGTTCGGGCCGGGCTTGGGCCCAAAAACTAGGCCCGATGGCCGGGCCGGGACGGGCTCGGGCCCAGGTTTTTTGGCTCGGGCTTGGCTAGGCCCGGCCCGAAGCCCGGCCCGGCCCGGCCCGAGGTTTGGCCAGGTATAATTGGAATATACAAGCCAAGTTCTATAATGTAAAATTCCCACTAGTTTACGAAAGTAACAACATAGGAGACTCTCTATCATGAAGATCATGGTGCTACTTTGAAGCACAAGTGTGGAAAAAGGATAGTAACACTGTCCCTTCTCTCTTTTTCTCTCATTTTTTATTTTTATTTGGGCCTTTTTCTTTTGGCCTCTTTTTTTTCATCCGGAGTCTCATCCCGACTTGTGGGGGAATCATATTCTCCATCATCCTTTCCTCACTGGGACAATGCTCTAATAATGATGATCATCACACTTCTTTTTACTTACAACTCAAGAATTACAACTCAATACTTAGAACAAAATATGACTCTATGTGAATGCCTCCGGTGGTGTACCGGGATATGGAATTAATCAAGAGTGACATGTATGAAAAAATTATGAACGGTGGCTTTGCCACAAATACGATGTCAACTACATGATCATGCATGGCAATATGACAATGATGAAGCGTGTCATAACAAACGGAACGGTGGAAAGTTGCATGGCAATATATCTCGGAATGGCTATGGAAATGCCATAATAGGTAGGTATGGTGGATGTTTTGAGGAAGGTATATGGTGGGTGTATGATACCGGCGAAAGGTGCACGGTAATAGAGAGGCTAGCAATGGTGGAAGGCTGAGGGTGCGTATAATCCATGGACTTAACATTAGTCATAAAGAACTCACATACTTATTGCAAAAATCTACTAGTTATCGAAACAAAGTACTACGCGCATGCTCCTAGGGGGATAGATTGGTAGGAAAAGACCATCGCTCGTCCCCGACCGCCACTCATAAGGAAGGCAATCAATAAATAAATCATGCTCCGACTTAATCACATAACGGTTCACCATACGTGCATGCTACGGGAATCACAAACTTCAACACAAGTATTTCTCAAATTCACAACTACTCAACTAGCATGACTCTAATATCACCATCTCCATATCTCAAAACAATCATCAAGTATCAAACTTCTCTTAGTATTCAATGCACTTATATGAAAGTTTTTATAATGCCTACAAGAAAATTGCCATGTTGTTCTAAAGGACTCTCAAAATAATATAAGTTAAGAATGAGAGATCAATTATTTCTATAAAATAGAACCACCGCCGTGCTCTAAAAGATATAAGTGAAGCACTAGAGCAAAAACTATATAGCTCAAAAGATATAAGTGAAGCACATAGAGTATTATAATAAATTCCGATTCATGTGTGTCTCTCTCAAAAGGTGTGTACATAAAGTATGATTGTGGTAAAATAAAAATCAAAGACTCAAATCATACAAGGCGTTCCAAGCAAAACACATATCACGTGGTGAATAAAAATATAGGTCCAAGTAAAGTTACCGATGAACGAAGACAAAAGAGGGGATGCCTTCCGGGGCATCCCCAAGCTTAGGATTTTTGGTGTCCTTGGATTTTACCTTGGGGTGCCTTGGGAATCCCCAAGCTTAGGCTCTTGCCACTCCTTGTTCCACAATCCATCAAATCTTTACCCAAAACTTGAAAACTTCACAACACAAAACTTAAAAGAAAATTTTCGTGAGCTCCATTAGTAAAAGAGAACAAACCACCACTTCAAGGCACTGTAATGAACTCATTATTTATTTACATTGGTGTTAAACCTACTGTATTCCAACTTTTATATGGTCCATAAACTCTATTACTAGCCATAGATTCATCAAAATAAGCAAACAACACTCGAAAAACAGAATATGTCAAAAACTGAACAGTCTGTAGTAATCTGTAGATTTCAAATACTTCTGGAACCCCAAAAATTCTAAAATAAATTTTTGGACATGAGTAATTTATCTATTAATCATCTGCAAAAATAACCAACTAAATAGCACTCTCCAGTAAAAAAATGACAGCAATTCTCGTGAGGCCTAAAGTTTCTGTTTTTTACAGCAAGATCAAAAAGACTTTCCCCAAGTCTTCCCAACGGTTCTACTTGGTACAAACACTAATTAAACACAAAAAACACAACCAAAACAGAGGCTAGATAAATTATTTATTGAATAACAGCAAGGAAAAATATTGGGTTGTCTCCCAACAAGCGCTTTTCTTTAAAGCCTTTTAGCTAGGCATTGATAATTTTAATGATGCTCACATGAAAGACAAGAATTGAAGCACAAAGAGAGCATCATGAAACACGTGAAAAATACATCTAAGTCTAACATACTTCCGATGCATATGCATCTTAAAGGCAAACAAATTATCATAGCAAGCAAAAACCAGCATTTGCAAGGAAGCGGAAAGGAACAATAGCAATCTCAACATAACGAGAGGTAATTTAGTAACATGAAAATTTCTACAATCATATTTTCCTATCTCATAATAATTACATGTGGGATCATAAGCAAATTCAACGAAATAGCTATCACATAAAATATTTTCAACATGATCCACATGCATGCAAAGTTGACACTCTTCCAAAATAGTGGGATTAACATTAACTAAAGTCATGACCTCTCCAAACCCACTTTTATCAAAAAATTCATAAGATTGAACATTCTCCAAATATGTGGGATCTAAAGTTGACACTCTTCCAAACCCACTTTCAATAATATTGCAAACACTATTATCAATCTCATATTCATCATGGGGCTTAAATAAATTTTCAAGATGAAAAGAAGAACCACCCCAATCATGATCATTGCAACAAGTAGAGGACATAGCAAAACTAGCATCCCCAAGCTTAGGGTTTTGCATATTATAAGCACAATTGACATTAATAGAATTTATAATATCATCATTGCAATCATCCTTTCTATTCAAAGATCCATCGCGAATCACTCCATAAAGTACTTCATCACAATTTTGAGATTCACGAATTTCAAGCAAAACATCATAAAGATAATCTAGTGCACAAAACTTACTAGCAATTGGTTCTTCATAATTGGATCTCTTAAAAAGATTAGCAAGCGGATGAGGATCCATAGATCTTAGATTCTCTGTTTAGCAATAAATAAACAACTATTCCAACCAACGAGCAAACGAGCCAAGTAAGACATCAAAGCAAACGAAAAGACGAACAGAAGAAGGGTGAATAAAATGGCAAGGGTGAAGTGGGGGAGAGGAAAACGAGAGGAAAATGGCAAATAATGTAATGCGAAGGATAAGAGTTGTGATGGGTACTTGGTATGTCTTGACTTGGCGTAGATTTCCCCGACAACGACGCCATAAATCCTTGTTGCTACCTCTTGAGCACTGTGTTGGTTTTCCCTTGAAGAGGAAAGGGTGATGCAGCAAAGCAGCATAAGTATTTCCCTCAGTTTTTGAGAACCAAGGTATCAATCCAGTAGGAGACCACGCGTGAGTCACCTCGTACCTACACAGACAAATAAGAACCTCACAACCAACGCGATAAAGGGGTTGTTAATCCCTTCACGGCCACTTGGAAGAGTGAGATCTGATAGAGATAATAATAATAAGATAAATATTTTTGGTATTTTTATGATATAGATTGAAAGTAAAGATTGCAAAATAAAATAGATTGGAAACTTGTATGATGGAGAATAGTCCTGGGGGTCATAGGTTTCAATAGTGGCTTCTCTCAAGATAACATAAGTATTACGGTGGGTGAACAAATTATTATCGAGAAATTGATAGAAAAGCGAATAATTATGAGAATATCTAGGTATGATCATGTATATAGGCATCACGTCCGTGACAAGTAGACCGACTCCTGCCTGCATCTACTACTATTACTCCACACATCGACCGCTATCCGGCATGCATCTAGAGTATTAAGTTCATAAGAACAGAGTAACGCTTTAAGAAAGATGACATGATGTAGAGGGATAAACTCATGCAATATGATATAAACCCCATCTTTTTATCCTCGATGGCAACAATACAATACGTGTCGTTTCCCTTTCTGTCACTGGAATCGAGCACCGCAAGATTGAACCCAAAGCTAAGCACTTCTCCCATTGCAAGAAAGATCAATCTAGTAGGCCAAACCAAACTGATAATTCGAAGAGACTTGCAAAGATAAACCAATCATACATAAAAGAATTCAGAGAAGATTCAAATATTGTTCATAGATAGACTTGATCATAAACCCACAATTCATCGGATCTCGACAAACACACCGCAAAAGAAGATTACATCGAATAGATATCCAAGAGAATCAAGGAGAACTTTGTATTGAGATCCAAAGAGAGAGAAGAAGCCATCTAGCTACTAGCTATGGACCCGAAGGTCTGAAGTAAACTACTCACACATCATCAGAGGGGCCATGGAGTTGATGTAGAGGCCCGTCGTGATCAATGCCCACTTCGGCGGAGCTCCGGAAAAGGCCCCAAGATGGGATCTCTTAGGTACAGAAGGTTGCATCGGTGGAAATAGGGTTTCGTGGTGCTCCTGGATGTTTTCGGGGTATATGGATATATATAGGAGGAATAAGTAGGTCGGTGGAGCAACGAGGGGCCCACGAGGGTGGAGGGCGCGCCCAGGGGGTAGGCGCGCCCCTTGCCTCATGGCCTCCTCGATTGTTTCTTGACGTCCACTCCAAGTCCCCTGGATCACGTTTGTTCCAAAAATAACTCTCCCGAAGGTTTCATTCCGTTTGGATTCCGTTTGATATTCCTTTTCTGCGATACACTGAAATAGACAAAAAACAGCAATAGAGCTTGGCCTCCGGTCAATAGGTTAGTCCCAAAAATAATATAATAGTGTAAAATAAAGCCCTTTAACATCCAAAACAGATAATTTAATAGCATGGAACAATCAAAACTTATAGATACGTTGGAGACGTATCACAGTGCGACGAGTAGGAGCAAAAGAGTCCTTGGGGACCCAATCATCCGCCATGCACTACAAAAAAATACACTTCTGTGTCACAGTAGGTCACGTTTTTTGTCATGCATGTACATCCATGACGATTTTATGACAGAATCAAGATAGTCATACTTGTGATGTCGTAGAAGTGTTCCATGTCATTACCAAAATTATCATCACGGAAGTGTCCACTTCCATGACGATAAATCACGCGTCACAGAAGTGCTTTAGTCAAGGATGACTGACACGTGGCATCCACCGTAACGGAACGCTGTTAAGCCATCGGGTCCGGTTTTGGATCCGATAACCCGTTAACAGCCCTGACCAATGGGGATTTTCCACGTGTAAAATCATCATTGGCTGGAGGAAACACGTGTCGTCTCACCATTGGGATAGATGTCATCCACTCATTGGACCCAAGGCACCTATGATACGTCGACACGTGGCACGGCCCCAGGAGAGGCCCATTCCTGTGAAAAGGCCGGCCCGTTTGACATGGTCAAAAGGTGGTGGGCCGGCCCACGGAAGCCCTGTTAACGGTTTGTTCGCATGTAGCCCATTTACAACCCGCTAACCCAGGGCCCATTACGACCTCTCCGAATTAGGCCCAGTACCGTCATCTGGGCCATCCAATATGATTCCAGCCCATTTTAACTTCCGGCCCATGTATGGCCCATGACGTCTTTCGGCCCATATGAGGCCCTTTGTAACTCTTGGCCCATTAACGGCCCGTGGTGAAACTGGCCCGTAATGAATAGTGTATCACTTCATACCCATTAACAGCCCATTATTCCATTGGGCCGTTTCCAGCCCAGGTTATCTTTTGGCCTTCTCAGGGCCCTTTTATTCTTGGGCTCATTTCCAGCATTCGGTTACTTACGGCCCGTTACTGTCATTTTCTGCTTGTGGGCCAAATTCAACCCGTGGTTACAGTCGGCCCGTTTGTGGCCCGTTAATACGTTGGGCCATTTTCATGTCAAAAAAACCCGTTGGGCTGTTTTCATAGAGTTATCAAATACAGCCTATTGACGGCCCGTTATGGTTCACGAATAGTACAGCCCATGATTGGCGAAATGATGATACGCCCCGTAGAAGGCCCATGGATCGTACGTCCCGTAGAAGGCCCATGGATCGTACGGCCCATAGAAGGCCCATGGAACGTACGGGCCGTATAGAAGGCCACTGGATCCTATGGCCCGTAGAAGGCCCATGGATCATACGGCCCGCATGAGGCCCATGGTTACAACAGTCCGTGTGTTGCCATGATTATTTTGGCCTAGTTTCCAAAATAGGTTATTGTGGCCACTAGAAAAACACAGAAAAAGAACTGCAGTGACTACAAGCAAACAACTAAACAAGACAATAAGGAAATAAATAAGCAAGCAATTAATGCTAGCCTATTACCGCTATTACACATATTACATCCACTGGGCATCAAAGTTCGTCACCAGTGCAAATATAGGGAACAAAGAAGCATATTACATACACTGGCCATCAAAATTGGCCACCAGTGCAAATAAACACGGCAGCAAAACAAGAGCATAACTGAAACAACTTCAGAAGAGCTTAAGAAATGTTATCTTGGGTATCCACCATGCTGGCAATAAGCTTAGCAAGCTTATTAGCTTTGTTCTGTTTGGCGCTAAAATCCTCCAACGCTTGCTGTTGCACCAGAAAGTATGCATCTGAATGGTCCAGGTACTTCCGCAGTCCTTCCGCTTCTTGTCACAGCACAGCTGATCGATGTCTTTCAGCTTTTAGTTGAGACTCAAGAAACCGAACTGATTCAGACAGTAAGTTTGAATAGCTTGTGCAAGCGGTAGTGGCTAGTAACTCGAACACTAAACTAAGATAGGACTTTGGGGTTGTCTTACTGTCTTCGAGATAGTCTTCCTTAGCTGTTTTATCAGCTTTGTTGGAGACCAACAAGGATGTGTCACTAACCTGAACCTTATCTGCATTACTTCCTTTACCATTGCTTAATAAGGCACTCTTACCCAATATTCTGTCAGCATTCTAAAAGAAGAAACAAGCAGACACATAACAGGTTTAGCATGTACTAGTATATGAAACTCATTTCGGTGAACCAGTTCATCAGTAAGGTGGACATGATTAAACACCAAGTCTTCTATTGCCAAGTACTAGTACATAATAAAAGCATCAAACAAACATATATCTATGCCCTATGGTCACTGCAATTGTCTTCCCAAATCAAAATAGAGACACGGTTCAAATCATATCAGTTCAAGACAAAGCATCAGTGAAAGAATACAAAGCGTGGGAAACTACACGGCACAACAAGATTTCAGATGGGTACCATGGGTCTACATGTACAACAACACTATTGGCTCTGTTGTGATGCTAGGAATGTGCATGATATGAGAAGTCAACTGTATACACAATTGAAATTGAAATCAAAAGAGCTATTGATAAGAGCAAACCTGTTAAAGAAACATGCGTGAACATACCTGCTGTTCCATTGGAGTTTCGATTGGATCCTTCAATTTAAAAATAAGTTTGTATGAGTAAATACAATGATACAAGAGCAAAGCAGTATGCACGATAGCAATCATAGTTAAAAAAGGCGCGCCTAAGCGAGCGCTTAAGCGCGCCTAGGCTCTAGGCGTTGGCAAAACACATTTCGCATAACTACGCTTAATCTGTGCATAACTGTGCATAAGCATGCGCTTTGGTCAGTAAAGCGTAAGGCGATGGCAAAACGCACAATTAACGCCTAGCGCTTTTTTGAACTATGATAGCAATGGAATCTTAAATTAGAACAGTTGTTCTTCAGGTTTAGGCACTTGTTCTACATGAACAGAGTACAGTAAGACGCAAGAATATAGTACTTAAAAATAGAAAATGAGCTCATAGACCTTACCACATTCTTGGTTCGGGACCAGTATAGAACAAGGCGTTCCCAGTCATCGTCCAATAAATGTGTCTCAGGAGAATGTAAGGGAATTTGATGAGTTTCTTTGCCGATGAAGTACGTTTTCTTCAGGTAATTCCGATACTGCCACCAAGCATTCTTGAAGATAGCAGAGGTATTAGCACATGTTACCTCATCCTGAGTTTCCAAATCGGTTCTTCTCTATAGAGAAAAATGGGAAAATTTGCTGTATTATAACCACCATGGAGGTAGGATGTATGGGACAAAGCAAAGTAATTGCCATGAATAACATTACTTACACATAACTCCTGGACAAACACCTGCAACTAGCATTTTCCTTCATCTTCAGTATAATATTTCCAAGATGGGAAGATACACACATACGATTTAACAACATCAAATGCGATAGATGCTAAACTACGACTAGCTGGTTGTGCTTCCTCCACAGGAATAGGCATACTAACTGGTGGAGTTGGGGTTCGCCATGGTAGTACTGGCCCTTTGGGCACTAGAGCTGCCTTACTAACTACTCTTGTTTGGGAGCTCTGTGGTGGAGATGGTGTTGTGTCAACAAGAACTGGGTTACTATCTGCTGGGGTTGGGGTTAGATTGGGTGAAGCTGGTTCTCTGTCCATCGCAGTAGGGGTACAATCCGCGAGAGTTTGGGTTATGTGTGGTAGGGATGGTTCTCGTGCATGTACAACCGGGGTGCTATATCCACCAAGAGGTAGCACTGTTTTATTTGAAGACCATGTTTTTAGTCTGCTAGATACTGTCATCACCTGCTCCAATTCAAATGGCTGATAAACAGGAAACATAGTTGAATGTATAGACATTGTATGAGAGACAGATGCAATAGATAGTATGGAAAAGAGGGCATGAAATAGTTGACATGTATATTGTTTAACTAAAACGGATAGCATGACATAATTTCACATATATGATGTCTATCTAAATTGGATAGCATAGCATAACATAATTCAAAGATATGATGAATAACTAAACAGGATCCCATGACATAATTCACCTACATGTTATCTAAGTAATCAGGATCGCATCATTTAATTCACATATGTGATTTATATGCTAAACGGAGGGCATTCGATATGATGTCTGAACTAAGAACATGGTGTTGAATATTGTGTATATGATTTCTAAACTATGCAATGCAAGACACCATATGCATGATATGAGCAGTATAGCCGTGCCAAGTTAGAGCATACACCTCGGTGGGGGAATAGGACTGGTCACCTGTCTCTGAATCCATCTCTGAGGAGCTATCGGGACCCAACAAGAGATCTGCTTCGACAGGTTGCACTGTCTGCTCCGAAGGCCTTGTTTTCACTCCAGATTTTCAATCTCCCACCCAAATGGTTGATTCACAGGAAGAGTAGTTTAATGTACAAACATTGTCGACAAATGGAAATGTAATGAAGAAAAGGATGGGCAAGATATCATTCAAATATATGATGCCTGGTTAAACAAGATGGCATTGCACATTTCACATATATTATGGCTGGCTAAAAGACATGAGACTGCATAATTCCCATATATGATATAGAAACTAAACAGGTGGCATTACAGAGCATGTCTAAACTAAGCAGATGACATATATGATGTCAAAAGTAGGCACTGCAAGGCAACATATGCATGATATGACTAACATAATCATGCCAAGGTAGAGCAAACACCTTGGGGGTAAATAGGAGTGGTTAGCGGCGTCTGAATCCGCCTCAGAACAGATATCTTCCTCTGGATTACAATCTGGAGAGGGGTGGGGAGGGTTTTCCATTGAACCCACCATGGAGCGATGTATGCATGCCATTGTATTGCCGCGCAAAACTCTTCTCTTTTTCTCTACATGTTCATCATGACTGTGTACAATATCTGACATGCATACGAAAAAAATATGGTGAGATTATGTAAGGAGAGCATGCAGAAATTTAGAGTGATGGTAACAACCAGTGGATGGATCCAAAAATAATGATAGCAAGCTGATGATTGCTTTAATTTAATAAAAAGACAGATGATGATTGCTTTACTATTTGTTTCCCACCCAAGATGAACAACATAGGCATACCCTAGGTGAACCAGATATTAGACAGAGATACTATTCATTGGTTCCTCGATATGTGCCCACAACTAATTTAGAACTCAAGTTTGAACATTAATTTGGACCTGACTTGGAGTCCAAGAGGTGAACAAGACGTCAAGGCTGAAGCAGCACAAGACAGACATCGTCAATCTCAAGTGGGATTCTAATATCATCTTCAATAGATGATGTAAAATAGATGTAAAATTTACATCACCAAAAACCACCTGACTACAACAGATGAGGTAAAAACTGTTGACTCTGAACTTAACTGTCGAAACTGAAATTTACTATGGAATCTGAATGTTACTGTCAAAACTGAAGGCAATGGTAGCAGAGAGGCACTTGACATAGTTTAGGGAGGGCCTGCAGTTCATCTTCAACCTGCACCCCCTAAGCCGCCAGCCACCACCGGCCTCACCGTCGGCCCCAGCGCCGCCTCACCGCCCTGAAACAACTCCCCACCCCCGGTCCACCGCCGCCCCGGCTAGCCCTCTAGGCCCCCCGCCCCCACCCTAAACCCTAAGATAGATAGTGGGGTACCTCTCTGGCGAGCCCCCGTCCCTGCTGCGGGTGGTTCTTCCTTAACTCCCGTGAGCCCCCCACCCCCTGAAAATCGACTGACCCAAAAGTCGATTCAGTCGATCGAAGTGTAGCTAAATTGGAGCAGAGCAGCAGCACGAGCGAGGGGGAGAGCAGCAGCGGTAGCGCGAGCGAGCGAGAGCCGGAGCAGCAGCAGCTGGGCGAGCGAGCGATCGAGCGAGAGCCGGAGCAGCAGTAGATCCGGCTAGTATGGCCACCGCCGCCGAAGGGGCCTCGCACTAGGGGCGAGCCGCCGTGGAGATGTCGCCCGCGGCACCGGCTTCAAGGTAGCCACTCCATGGGGGTGAGAGATGGAGCACCGTCGGCGCTGGGAGGTCGAGTTAAGGAGAAGGTGCGATGCGATGAGTGTACAACCTCTTTGGTGGCGCCGAGTAGGCCTCGGCTTCGTCCGAGGAGTAGGTGAGGATGCTGTGGTTCCGGTGGAGCAGGTTAAGGCGGCGTTGTGGGGATGGAGCAGCCACGATAGACGAGGCGATCGTAGGAGCAGCTCCTTGGAGGTGGAGGACGGGGTGGCTGAATCGGCGGGACGACGAGATGGACAACGGATCTTCATCCGGGGAGGTGGACGAGGGACGTCGAGGTGTTGTAGTGGACGACATCGTCGGGGAAGAGGCTCTGGCTGGGTAGCGGTGACGTGGCAGACAGAGGAGGGTGGGGTTTTGCAGTTGGAGCGGAGAGGTTATGGCGGCCTGGGATTTCGAATGGCAAAAAGGAGGCGATGGGAGGGGGTGAACCATGACTTAGGGACGCGCTTGTCCAAAATGTAGGGTGTGTTACAAAAGTACCCCCCACTGATTTGAACTAGCGGCCCTTTCGACTCAGGGTTAGAAGGGGGATTTCGCGTGTCGGGATTTGGCAGCTGGAGGGAGTTGTCGCGCGCGTTGTAATTTCGAGATAGCAAGGCGCGGGTTGTGAAGGCGCCGATTTTTGGAGCACGATATCTGAATTTTCGGGATATAACAAGGCACGGGTTAAATTTTAGGGACAATCCTAATGTGTAATATTATACTTGTACGTACCAAATCAATTCGCACTTCCCTCAACCAAAAAGAAAACGAAAAACTAAAACTATTCACACCACACAAAGAGAGAGTCTTGCCCCGTTTTACTATAAAAATTCTATTCAAAGCTACGCCCTCCTTCCATCTATATAGGGCCTAATGCATTTTTTGATGCTAACTTTAACCAAATATTAGAGCAATAATATATGACATGCAACTAACACAAAGCACATCGTTAAATTCGAATATGAAAGGTTCTTTCAGTGATATAATTTTCACATTGTGCATGCCATGTACTATTAATCTTGTCAATAGTCAAAGGCGGTCTTAAAAAACGCATTACGCCCTATATAGATGGAAGAAGGAGGGAGTATGAATCCATGCTATGTCCAATTAATTTTTTCCGCTTGCTGTATGATGCATGTAACCTACTCATACCAACATTTTAGTGCATTCCAAATTTCTATACTACCGCTGCAATTCGAACTGAATTTGAATTCATTTCTCTATTTCAATAAGAATATACAATCATAATTGTTGCCAACTTCAACCATCATGCGTGTATTACCTTAATAACACACCACATGATTACTATAGAGATAGATATGAACTATGTGTACTACATGAACTCGAATTCTATTTTTTGAATACACTTGATGTTGATTCCAAATAATAGTACATTTGATGTACTAACTATATATTCATAATCTAAACCATGTTCCATACGTACACCGTGTTTATAACACATAGTATAGTGCCCCGCCCCCTACATTATGACAAGTATTTAGACCTGAGCTGCAAAAGCCACACAGTATCCCAAATTATGATCAATATTATATATATTATACGTAGTACTAGCAAGGTGCATGCCCATGCGTTCCACAGAACATCAACATGATCAAGGGGAGGCCTAATTCGCAAATATGGAGAGGGGTGTGGGTATATTTTTTTTCAAAATTGCCATAGTTTCCTTCCTATCCGTCAGATATAAATTGGACGGCCTATATTGCAGGATGGCAGGCACACCATCATCAAGAACTCCATTTTTTATAAGAGTAGAGATAAAATATATTATATGTAGTATAACATGTTCATAACCACACCATTTGTATCACCATTATATATATTCACACATGCGTCGGTTTAAAACACTATGATAAATTCTTCAAATATCTGAATTCTCTTTTTATAATGAAGTATGATCTCTATTCGTCTTTTACACCCACAAAATCCTCTTATCTTTGTAGCTAGCGCTAACTTTCTCTCGTGCATGCACATGCCTGCATCCCTCTCACCCTCCCTCAGCATTCTCTAGCTCCATCGCGCAAATTCGTCTTTTCACTTTAGGTCGTGCACCCATGGTGTGTGTAGGCCCAGCTCCTTCTTTACGGCACACATCGATCGATATGCCTCTCTAGCCAGGTGTGCCTAGCACAAACACAAGCTTCCCCTCTTCTCTTATCACCGTCCATGCCTCACTCCCACCACTCTTTTCATCGATCTCGTACTCGCACAATCCTTCCCCCTCGATATAGTATGACTCTCGCACCACCTCCTAGATGCATCCCTCTCTCTATCCTTCTCCCCATGCCTCATTTGCTTCTAACACACACATGCATGTATACCGATCGATCTCCCAACATATACCTAGGTCGAATTTAACTATTCCCCCCCATCGATCGACGTACCTCACAAGTTATGTCTCTCCTTTCTTTGACAAAGGACGATTGATCTTCGTTTGTAGTTACGTCTGCTTACCACAGCCATATCATCCCCCCTCATCATTCGTGCATGTCTCCTGACCCGTCTCTCACACACACGTGCACAGACAGGCAGCCATCCCCTCTCTTATTGATATTGCAGGCGCGCCCTCCGGTTGTCTAGCAAGCCTATCCCACCATTTGTTAGAAGCAACTCCACTACCACCCCCTCCAACACTCTAGCTCTGTCTCTCTCCCGACCTTATTCCTCTCCTACACATATGCATGGATGCCGATTGATCTCCCTTAATACATGAGGTAGATCGATCTCCCTTAATACATGAGGTAGGCCTCTCTCCTCCTCCACACATATACCAGCCATTGTACCTCTATAGTTAACTAGGCCTCCCTCCCCCACCACACACCGATAGTCGAGCGCTGTAGGTATGTATCCATGCCACAGAGACAAACTGCACCTGTCCCCTCTCACATTCCAGTAGGCCACCACTCTATATCTCTGATGTGGGCACACACAAATTCGATGGCAGTCTTTATCGATCGATCGCGCGCGCACACACACACATCATCCCTCTCTTCAATTCTATGGACACCTCAAGCCGATGATACCTCCACTCTCTTCTAGTGGATCGCCCCCTCTATATATATGATATATCCAGGACTCTATTTCACACACATTCCATATGTTACATTTTTTGATTGACCCCCCCAAAAAAACTCTCACGAACCCACACACTATATCTCTCTACGTTTGTATCTCTCTCACACAACCCCACGTAGGTGGTCTACGTATACAAGAAGAGAACAGGTGCACCGTGCACGTACTCACGCTTCATGCCCAGCCACACCCGCGCGGGTACACGGTGTAGCCCATTTCTGTACGAAATGGCAGCCCATGTGTTAATTTGAACGTGTGTAGCAGTTGTTTACCTATGGAGGTCGTGTACCACACGTGCATGAAACAAATTTCGACTTGATGCGTCGGTGCGTTGTTTTTATATAAAGTTATATCGCTCAATGGCACGTACACAGAATATAAAACAATTTTTATGGAGAAAAAGGTAGTCCCCTCCACTATATACAATGGAGCCTGCCTGCCTGGTTTGTCTCTCTTCAGAGTATCTCACGCAAGGTTGTGGTGGCCTCTCTCTCTCTCATTGTTGGTCACTGATCCGGTCGCATCCCGTCCACCGGCGAAAAGGGAGGATGTGCATCGTCTCTCCGTTCGACGGCGCCGAGGCAGCACGTCCCGATCTGCGGTATACGCCGTTCTCTCTGACCAAGCTCCGGCGTGGTAGGTCCTACGCCACCTGCTCGCTGCCGCAGTATGGGCAGATTCCGCCCGTCGCCGCTCACCTAGTTACATCCCGACGACCTCTAGGTATCCCCTCTGGCCTTGCTCCACTGCCTGTCTTCCCACGTCGCTGCATGTGGATCTCCCATACTTCTTTGCCCAAAATGTAGCTCGTCCGGCATACTTTCCATATTGCAATCTTGTCCTCACACTGTTTTAGACAAACACAACCGTGTTGTTATCTTCCCTTAGGACAAGAAATACACTTCTTTTTTGTCGTCGCATGTGTCATCAACTGTTATTGGCCAGTAATTGTTTCCTTTCTACCTCTTTTTTGCAAACAGGGCTACCCATTTCACCTCATTGCTATTGTGACCTTTTTGTGAACTGCACAAATCACTTTTTCTTCTTCTTAAGAGTGTTTTGTGCAGTTGTACTAAAATGTCACACGGGCAATGTCTCTACATTTCAGTGCGACTGCACAAAGGGAGATTGGTTTTGCTCTATCCTCCTCATCCAACTCCGAGCGTAATCTTCTCCAACTAGTTAGTCTTAAGAGAGACTGCAAAGGTGACTGGCTTCTATTTGTGTGTTTATTGTTTCATCAGCAGTTCTCTATTATGGTAATCACACTTAATATCTTTGGAACAGGGACACCCAGCTCTATTTTAGTGGAACTGCACAAAATGATCAGAATGTTGCATGCTCCAGACAGCTACTTTTTCCCCAACATGCCTTGTTGATTTAGACAGAGCTGGGGGGACGTTGCTGCCAATGAAAGCATGGATCAATTTTAATTTAACACCTTCTCACAACTTTTTCTTTAGTTGTGATGTAAATATTAGCTCTGATATGCTAATAAATGAGATGCATTAGCAAGGAAGTTAGTTTTTTATTGTTTTCGAAAGAGCATTGATGGAAAGACACACGAAACAAAAGCTGAAAGCTCACACCATTGTACAATTTCATGTCGCTGGAAAATTATTTGTATAGTACATCAATTATGTAAACAAATGCTGGAAGCTTGATAGCATTGCCAGAAGCCTCTTCGGCATCCAGGTCCATGTGCCATGCACAAAATTATACTCCTTCGTTCCTAAATATTTTTCTTTTTACAAATTTCAAATGGGCATATTTTAGAGTGTAGATTCACTCATTTTGCTTCGTATGTGTACTTGATACGTCTCCAACGTATCTATAATTTTTGATTGCTCCATGCTATATTATCTACTGTTTTGGACATTATTGGGATTTATTATCCACTTTTATTATCACCCTTGCCGTTTTATTCGCCCTCTCTCTCTATCCTCCCTCTCTCTCTCTCTCTCTCTCTCTTTTTGTCTTTTGTTTCCTCGTATGTTAGTTTGCTTGCTTGTTGTTATGTCGAGTCCTTTACCCTCTGTCTCTATGTCTGAAATTGGGGAAATTATTGTTCGTATGGACAATAATAATATCATGAAAAATTCTGATGCTCCTGCTAAAGAACCTACCATCTTTCATACAAAAAAATTCCGTGTTGGTAGTGGTAATATTATTGGAAAGGGAGTTATTCAAGATTTCTTTACTTGTGCCGGTGCTTTACCTTCTATGGGAAGTTCTATCCTTCATAGAACTAGTAGTCTTGAGGATGCTATTGCCATGCTTGTAGTTGAACTTGAAAGACAATTCATGCACATACATCCTTCCATACAAAGGATTTCTCTAGAATTTTCTAATATTAAGCATTCTTCTGTTAAGCGTGCCGCTACTATCTTTTTGGCTCATGAGTTTAGATTCATAATAAAAGAAGTCAAAGAAATCTTTGCACATTATAGGGTGGATGCTTTCCATCCTCCCATAGAGGCTATCCTCTTTGATCAAGAAGAAATAATGTGTTTTCAATCTCTAGACTATGTTGCTTTCAATGAAAATCTTAGAAAAAGGGTTCCTACCAATGTTTTAGTTGATAGAATTTCTGAACTTAATGATGATTTGGCTATTCGAAACAATGAACTAGGATATTCTCTTGAATATAGGCTCACATAGTTCTGTCAAGAGAATGCTTATAATGATGAATTGGTCGTGCATTATGAAGGACCAAAGGAGGAACCTATACCTCCCAAGGTTGATCTTCGGGACTTTTGTCCCGTTAAATTTAGCCCTTTTGATTACTTTTGCTTGCCTCAAAGAAAACTTGCTGCCGAACGTAGAGAATATGAAATGAGTTTTAATAATCTATCTTACTATTATGGCAATACCTAGATCTATTCTTGCTTGTTATGCCTAGCCAGGGGCGTTAAACGATATCGCTTGTTGGGAGGCAACCCAATTTTATTTTTATTCCTTGCTTTTTGCTCCTGTTTAGTAATAAATAAATTATTTAGCCTCTGTTTTGTTTGTGTTTTTTATGTTTAATTAGTGTTTGTGCCAAGTAGAACCGTTGGGAAGACTAGGGGAAAGTCTTGTTGAACTTGCTGTAAAAAACAGAAACTTTAGCGCTCACGATAACTGCTGTCATTTTTATTTGGAGAGTTATATTTAGTTAATTCTTTTTGCAGATGATTAACAGATAAATTCCTCACGTCCAGCAATTTATTTTAGAATTTTTGGGGCTCCAGATCTTGCGCTAGCTACAGATTACTACAGACTGTTCTGTTTTTGATAGATTCTGTTTTTTCGTGTGTTGTTTGCTTATTTTGATGAATCTATGGCTAGTAAAATAGTTTATAATCCATAGAGAAGTTGGAATACAGTAGTTATAACACCCATATAAATAAATAATGAGTTCATTACAGTACCTTGAAGTGGTATTTTGTTTTCTTTCACTAACGGAGCTCACAAGTTTCTACTTTAAGTTTTGTGTTGTGAAGTTTTCAAGTTTTGGGTAAAGATTTGATGGATTATGGAACAAGGAGTGGCAAGAGCCTAAGGTTGGGGATGCCCATGGCACCCCCAGGATAATCTAAGGACACCTAAAAGCGAAAGCTTGGGGATGCCCCGGAAGGCATCCCCTCTTTCGTCTACTTCTATCGGTAACTTTACTTGGAGCTATATTTTTATTCACCACATGATATGTGTTTTGCTTGGAGCGTCTTTTATAATTTTAGTCTTTGCTTTTTAGTCTACCACAATCATCCTTGCTGTACACACCTTTTGAGAGAGCCATACATAATTTGGAATTTGATAGAATACTCTATGTGCTTCACTTATATCTTTTGAGTTATATAATTTTGCTCTAGTGCTTCACTTATATCTTTTAGAGCATGGTGGTGGATTTGTTTTATAGAAACTATTGATCTTTCATGTTTCACTTAGATTATTTTGAGAGTCTTAATAGCATCGTAATTTGCTTAATAATAATATGCTTGGTATTCAAGATTTGTAAAACTTTCTTTTGAGTGCGATAAATACTAAGAAGAAAAAATTGATGCTTGATAATTGTTTTGAGATATGAGGATGGTGATATTAGAGTCATGCTAGTTGAGTAGTTATTAATTTGAGAAATGCTTGTGTTAAAGTTTGTGATTCCCGTAGCATACACGTATGGTGAACCGTTATGTGATGAAGTCGGAGCATGATTTATTTATTGATTGTCTTCCTTATGAGTGGCGGTCGGGGACGAGCGATGGTCTTTTCCTACCAATCTATCCCCCTAGGAGCATGCGCGTAATACTTTTCTTTGATAACTTCTAGATTTTTGCAATAAGTATATGAGTTCTCTATGACTAATGTTGAGTCCATGGATTATACGCACCTTTCCTTCCTTCCACCTTTGCTAGCCTCTCTAATACCGCGCACTTTTTGCCGGTATCATACACCCACCAAATACCTTCCTCAAAACAGCCACCATACCTACCTATCATGGCATTTCCATAGCCATTCCGAGATATATTGCCATGCAACTTTCCACCGTTCCGTTCATTATGACACACTCCATCATTGTCATATTGCTAGCATGATCATGTAGTTGACATCGTATTTGTGGCAAAGCCACCGTTCATAATTCTTTCTTACATGTCACTCTTGATTCATTGCATATCACGGTACACCGCCGGAGGCATTCATATAGAGTCATATCTTGTTCTAAGTATCGAGTTGTAATTGCTGAGTTGTAAGAAAAATAAAAAGTGTGATGATCATCATTTTAGAGCATTGGCCCAAGTGAGGAAAGGATGATGGAGACTATGATTCCCCCACAAGTCGGGATGAGACTCTGGGCAAAAAAAAGGAGGCCATAAAAAAAGAAGGCCCAAAAAAATGAGAGAAAAAGAGAGAAGGGACAATGTTACTATCCTTTTACCACACTTGTGCATCAAAGTAGCACCATGATCTTCATTGTAGAGAGTCTCTCATTCTGTCACTTTCATATACTAGTGGGAATTTTTCATTATAGAACTTGGCTTGTATATTCCAATGATGGGCTTCCTCAAAATGCCCTAGGTCTCCGTGAGCAAGCGAGTTGGATGCACACCCACTTAGTTTCTTTTGCTGAGCTTTCATATACTTATAGCTCTAGTGCATCCGTTGCATGGCAATCCCTACTCACTCACATTGATATCTATTGATGGGCATCTCCATAGCCCGTTGATATGCCTAGTTGGTGTGAGACTATCTTCTCCCTTTTTGTCTTCTCCACAACCACCATTCTATTCCACATATAGTGCTATATCCATGGCTCACGCTCATGTATTGCGTGAAGATCGAAAACATTTTGAAAATGTCAAAATTATGAAACAATTGCTTGGCTTGTGATTGGGGTTGTGCATGATTTAAATACTTTATGTGGTGAAGATAGAGCATAGCCAGACTATATGATTTTGTAGGGATAGCTTTCTTTGGCCATGTTATTTTGAGAAGACATAATTGCTTTGTTAGTATGCTTGAAGTATTATTATTTTTATGTCAACATGAACTTTTGTCTTGAATCTTTTGAATCTGAATATTCATACCACAATTAAGAAGATTTACATTGAAATTATGCCAAGTAGCACTCCACATCAAAAATTCTGTTTTTTTATCATTTACCTACTCGAGGACGAGCGGGAATTAAGCTTGGGGATGCTTGATACGTCTCCAACGTATCTATAATTTTTGATTGCTCCATGCTATATTATCTATTGTTTTGGACATTATTGGGCTTTATTCTCCACTTCTATATTATTTTTGGGACTAACCTATTAACCGGAGGCCCAGCCCAGAATTGTTGTTTTTTTTGCCTGTTTTAGGGTTTCGAAGAAAAGGAATATCAAACGGAGTCCAAACGGAATGAAACCTTCGGAAACGTGATTTTCTCATTAGATAAGATCCAGGAGACTTGGACCCTCCATCAAGAAAGCCACGAGGGTGGAGGGCGCGCCCCCTGCCTCGTGTGCCCCTCGAAGCTTCACCGATGTACTTCTTCCTCCTATATATATCCACGTACCCTCAAACGATCAGATACGGAGCCAAAAACCTAATTCCACCACCGCAACTTTCTATATCCACGAGATCCCATCTTTGGGCCTGTTCCGGAGCTCCGCCGGAGGGGGCATCGATCATGGAGGGATTCTACATCATCATCCAAGCCTCTCTGATGAAGTGTGAGTAGTTTACTTCAGACCTACGGGTCCATAGCTAGTAGCTAGATGGCTTCTTCTCTCTTTTTGGATCTCAATACAATGTTCTCCCCCTCTCTCGTGGAGATCTATTTGATGTAATCTTCTTTTTGCGGTGTGTTTGTTGAGACCGATGAATTGTGGGTTTATGATCAAGTCTATCTATGAATAATATTTGAATCTTCTCTGAATTCTTTTATGTATGATTGGTTATCTTTGCAAGTCTCTTCGAATTATCAGTTTGGTTTGGCCTACTAGATTGGTTGTTCTTGCCATGGGAGAAGTGCTTAGCTTTGGGTTCGATCTTGCGGTGTCCTTTCCCAGTGACAGAAGGGGCAGCAAGGCACATATTGTATCGTTTCCATCGAGGATAACAAGATGGGGTTTATATCATATTGCATGAAACTATCCCTCTACATCATGTCATCTTGCTTAAGGCGTTACCCTGTTTTTAACTTAATACTCTAGATGCATGCTGGATAGCGGTCGATGACTGGAGTAATAGTAGTAGATGCAGAATCGTTTCGGTCTACTTGTCTCAGACGTGATGCCTATATACATGATCATACCTAGATATTCTCATAACTATGCTCAATTCTGTCAATTGCTCAACAGTAATTTGTTCACGCATCGTAGAATACTTATGCTCTTGAGAGAAGCCACTAGTGAAACCTATGGCCCCGGGTCTCTTTCTCATCATATCAATCTCCATCACTTTATTATTGCTTTGCTTTTACTTTGCTTTTACTTTTTACTTTGCATCTCTATACCAAAAATACCAAAAATATTATTTATCATCTCTATCAGATCTCACTTTTGTAAGTGACCGTGAAGGGATTGACAACCCCTAAGCGCGTTGGTTGCGTTGAGCTATTGTTTTTGTGTAGGTACGAGGGACTTGTGCATGGCCTCCTACTGGACTGATACCTTGGTTCTCAAAAACTGAGGGAAATACTTACGCTACTTTGCTGCATCATCCTCTCCTCTTCGGGGAAATCCAACGCAGTGCTCAAGAGGTAGCAGTACTCCCTCCGTTCTTAAATATTGTCTTTCTAGAGATTTCAACAAGTGACTACATACGGAGCAAAATGAGTGAATGTACACTCTAAAATTTGTCTATATACATCGGTACATAGTAGTCCATTTGAATCCCTAAAAATACAAATATTTGAGTAGTCACTCGTTGGAATATCTAGAAAGACAAATACTCCGGAGTATATTTAAGAAACGAGGGGGTAGTGCACAGCCGCATGGGAGACTCAGCCCGGTTGTTGCACCGCATTAATAGTGAGTAATGAGCAGTCAAATCATAAGCCCCACCTTTCCCACTGTAAGTTGCTCGGAAGAAGAAACTATCAATACGCTCTTCTTTGAATCCGCTCATACAACTCCATCCATCACTATTTATAGAGCGCGGTTCAGAAAAAGAAAAAATCTCTGGGACCAAGGCGACTAGCGATCAGCCTGAAAAATAGCATTGGTAGTTATAGCATGGCGTCTATTACTCGAGGAAATAATGCATACACACATGCATGCAGTGCTTCCATCCCGGGTACACACATGCATGCACTTACTCCACTCCGTAGTACATCGAGAGAAAATTGTGGAGTTGATTGCGGTTACCACGCCCTAATTAATTGAGCATTAAACCAAACGCGTCTAAAGTCTCTCTGGTGGTGGAAATGCATTGAGAGAAATGCATCATAATGAAGTGCGCCCTGTAAACTGTGACGGAGGGAGGAGTAGTATGAAGGTGCAAAACCAAGTACGCGTATGGCCAGTCGGTCAACGCACCTCCTCTTGGCATATCATTGACATGTGGGACCGGAGTGTGAGCAAACCGATCTCAATTGACGGCAAAATGGCCAACCCGCCATTCCTTGAGAGAGACGAGGAGCAAGAACACACAGACGGGCTCGAACAGAGGCCAAGATATATTCGAGCATGGTTGATCGATATCATCATTACATGTTGGGCTGCCGTTTTCTGCCCTTCTCTAGAATAAATGTGTACTATATTAGAGATTAAAAAACATAAGAGTACAAACGCTCCACCATGCGGTTTTAGTAGTAGTACTACTCGTACTACTAAACCTTGCGCTTGGCTCTGCGCCTCTTCATGAAGTCGAACAATGATGGTACTCCGCATGTTCGGTACTACACTGTATGCCTCTAGCAATCTGACACCGAATGAACTGATGCATGTCCACTGCCTGGGTGAGGGTAGGTTGCATTAGTCAAAAGGCGTAAGCGAGCTTCACCTTGTCCCGCAAGCTTCTCCTCATTCTGCGAGTTGACAGGACACTCCAAAAAGTAGTGCTAGTCCATACTCCCTCCTTTCCGGTTAATATGGCTTAATCTTTTTTGCGGGTAAATGAGAGAGCTTTATTCATATATAAGCATTCTTAGGACGATCAGCCCAGACACTGGTCACTAGGAAGCAAGGTACCCCACAAAAAAAGAAGTAGGAAGCGAGGTGTTTCATCAAGCCAGCTCTCGGCCACATTCAAAGTGCAGCAAGCAGGGTTCGCACAAAGATGCGCCGGAAGGTTTGCCGACATGTTTACATGCTGAATAACAAAATAATAGGAAATATTACTGAGCGCTCCTATTTGTAACAGGATATGAGCCAGGATTAAGCGAGAATTGTGGCGAGTGTTCCATGCAATCAACTTCCATTATCACATGCGAGAACCCTCGATGAGAACCAAATGTGTTGAAGATTGCTTTATCACATTTTAAAAATATAATAAGAGTGCAGACGCTCCTCCATCCAGTTTCTAGTACTAGTATAGTACATACCTCTATAGACTATAGTAGTAGTATTAATACTAGTAAACTTTGTGCTTGGCTGTTCACCTCTTCGGGAAGTCAAACAATAATAGTACTAGTATAGTGTATGCTTCTGGCAATTTGATACCGAATTAACTGTTGAACATCCACCGCCTGAGCGAGGGAGAGCTTGCATTAGTCAAAAGTTTCTCCTTGTCCTGCGAGCCACCGCGCGCAAACTTCTCCCGTCCTACAAGATTCTCCTTGTTCGGCAAGTTGACGGGACACAACAAAGTAATGCTAGCCCATACTGCCTCCTCTCTGGTTAATATGGCTTTATTTCAAACGAGATAAATACACTGTCTGTCACTGTATATTTGTAAAAATACGGTTAGTGGACTTCATAATACGCTCATTGTGCTCAATATATACATTTTCCAGTGTTTATACGGTTACTAGCTCACCCTGGCTGAGTATGTGTGTGCATGCACATGTAGGTTGAGCACTTGAGCGTGACCGTGTGTGTTCCATCATGTGCTCGGACATGCATGCATTAGGGCGTCACGCGCGTTTTTGCGTCCATGTGTACGTGTGACTGTTGCATACACGTAGGGGGAGTACGTGTAGGGGCCACTAAAGGAACAGTCAAATCACATAGTAAGTTAGTCGGAAGAGGCAACCATCATTTCACTCTTCAATGACATGTACGCAATATAAAATGGTTGTTATGGAGAGAAAAAGAAAACCACTATATATACACTAGCAGGAGCCTAAGCTACAAGCCTGCTAGCTTGGGTTGCTCTCTTCACAAGCATAGAATGATGGTGGCCACACCGTGGTCACATATCCGGCCTGATCCCGCAGCTGGGGGAAGGGAACAATGTTCTGTGTAGACGCGGTCGACATCGGCGAGGGAGAAAATCCACAGTTGGTGCGTCCCAATTGGGGGTCACCACGGTATGGGCTGATGCCGCGTCCCAACCGCCCTTCTAGCTACAGCCCGATGTCCCAGGTCGTCCATCTTCCTTTTGGAGCCGGCTTGCTCCACTGCCACAGCTCCCCACGTAGCTCCATCTCCATGTCGATCTTTCTCCACTTCTACTGGCTTCTACTTTTGATGAGTTTATGTCTCATGAACTAGTGCGAGTACTATTATTCTAATCACACTTCTTCAATATCTTTGTCATCAGGGATGCTCAGCTCGATTTTAGTGGAACTGCGCAAAAGCATCGTATGATCCGATGGCGCCAGCCGTCTTTCCTTCGACAGGTTCTACCTGGCCAGGAAACTAAATCCCGTTTAGGGTTTAGGGTTTAAGTCGTAGTGACCCCATCATTAGTTTTTTTCTGTACATGCTCTCACAACTTTTGTCTTTAGGTGTGAAGTAAATATTGGCTATGATCTGTGAATCATTGAGATGCATCAGCATGCATGTTAGTTTTCCTTTGTATTTGATGGAATGTTGTAATAGGGAAACCTTGGAGTAGGAATGAAAATGGAGTGGAAAGTTTCCGTTTTCCGAGGAAAAAATGGAAACAGAGAGAAACCAACGTTTCGTTTCGTTGGATCGCGCCGTCGAGCAAAACCAACGTTTAAATCATGAAAATTCTAAACTCACGCGCTTTTACAGGGCTCTTTAAATCACGTTTATCGCGTTCGTGTCTCACCATCCTCCACGGCTCGACCCCACACTGTTGCTCGGCATGCCACTCACCGCAAATCGAGTATACGATAACTTTCCCGCCTGCTTGTCGATGGATCGCCCCATGGAGTACTAGTACTACTGGAAGAGATTGACGAGTTGGGGGAGGACAGCTAGTTGTAGCACGGAATCCCAAGAACTTTTTACATGCATGTTGTGGCCGGCTATTGCGAACTTTGAACGCGGAGCAGTCGCCTGCACCAGGAAGCGGTGCGGGCGACGCTCTCTCGGGCCGGAGTGCCGCTTCAATGCCGGCGCCAGTGAGAGGTTGCGTCCGCTCTGGCCGGGCATGAATGCGGCACTGACCGTTTTGGGTGGGAAGCACGCGCGGGTGATGAAGAGGGTTCGGGTTGGTCAGGAGCGACCGTGCCAGCGGTCCGGACACCCGCAAACAAGAGATGTTGTATGTTAATATTGCCGCGTAAATAATTAACAATGTAAATAATGTGCCAGTTGGACAAATATGATTGGAGATGGAGATGAAAATGGAATTTTATGTAAACACGGATATGCATGTCTATGTCTATGTGTGTGTGCGCGACGACTCTCGCGACCTGGAAGCGAGGGCGTGTTTTTGATCGAGCTTTCTTACTTGGTACGTTAAAAAATTGTCCACCAGTTTTCGTTTCTATTTTCTAGGAACGCACGTATTCTATTTAAAACCACTGCTATGGAGGGATTTTTTTACTCCATTATAGCCTCTTGTTTGATAGAGTTTCTGGCGTCTCGCTCTCTCACCCTCTCCATATCAAAACAAGATGACAATGTCCACACTATCTCTCTCCTCACCGGTGGTCACAGATCCGGCTGAATCCCGTCCGCTGCGGGAGGTGAGGAGGTGCAGCGTTGACGTTGTCGCCGTCGACGATGGAGGAAGCCGATGCACACCGTCCTCTCGGAGCCGGTGCTAGCGCGGACGAAGGTCCTCCACGCCATTGTTCGCTGCCATCGTGTGGGTAGATCCCGCCCGCCCGCCTAAGCGACATCTCGCCCACCTGAGGTATAACTTCTTGTACTGGTCCAACTCCCCAGGTCGCTGCATGCGGGTTTTCTTCTATGCGACTACTCCCCAGCTCCCCATGTATAGTAGCTAGGGTTCGTCGGCTGGTCCAACATCACCTACTATTATAGAGGAAATGCCACTCGAAAAGTTGTCCTGATTTATGCCTCGGTGGAGGTATACATGTTGTTTCGACAAAAAGTACATGGTGGTTGTGCGGTCATTGTCCATATGCTCCTATTGCTGCTGCTAATCTAATACTATCACTGGTTAAATGAAGAAATGCTTTTTTTCTGGGGTATCCTAGTTTAGTTCCCATCAAGATAATCATGATGCTTCTGTTTGTTGCTGTACTTTTCATAATTCTTATTGACAATTGAGATGTCGTTGTTAATCTTGTAAAACAAAGTAACAACACTATATCCCTTTTTTATATTTTTGGAAACAGCGATGCGTATCTCCATACCCGGGCATGTCTTCCTCAATTTTAGTGGAAATGCACAAAATTGGATGGCCATTGTTGTTTCGCCTCACTGTCCTCTGTCACGTGGTTCTTCCTTCCTCGAGCTTGATTACTGAGAAGAAACAGACCACATTGAGGATTTGTCGAACTTCATAGGTGCCTCACCCAAACTTGATGCCAAATGGATGATGCATCACCACGATGACCTATCGATGCTCATGGTTGCGTCGGCTGGTGAAGCTGATTAATTTTCAATGAAAAACAAGCTGTCTTCCATCAATGATCTTTGCTTGTTACCCACAAAGATGATATCGTTCGTCAGTTCACCTTGGTTGCGTTGGAGACTGCAGCGACCCGACCTCAGATGGTCAAGTCTCTGTGCTTCAGTGTTATCCCTGGATCGGTAATGCTGACACACACAATACTCGAAGGATTTATAACAGAGTAGAAATCACACACTTATTACATCGAATGTCTCAAGAGAGAACTTATTACATTAATATGGCTTAAGGCCATCTAATACGATAACAGCGGAAGGCTTGGAAGATAAAGTGAGTCCATCAACTCCAACGACATAGCTGAGCTGCACGGCAACGACCTAACGAACCTTACTCCTCGTTTGAAAAGTCTGCAACATAATATGTTGCAGCCCGAAAACAGGTCAGCACATGGAATATGCTGGCAAAGTAACACAGTAGAGCAAGAATAGAATAATGCTATAACTACATGCATATTTGGCTGGTGGAAAGCTCTATGGTTACAGTTTTGCGAAAAGCCAATTTTTCCCTACAACAAAGGAATATATTTTAATTTAACTATCATGGTGGTTGAACAACATTGAGAAGGTTCCTCCAACTCAATCCCAATTAAAGTGATCAACAACCCAACAATATTAGTTAAACATGATGAGATACTTGTGATAACCCAAGTACTAGATACTCAAGAACTGTCCATGACTGGGGACACGTCTAACCATGATTAGATTGTACACTCTGCAGAGGTTTGCGCACTTTTCCCCACAAGACTCGATCGCCTCCGTTGGATTTCTCGTACTACAGGGTGTTTGAGAAACGGATGACCGAGACACAGTCTTTCAGAAACATTAACTCTCTACTCCGGACAGACCATACCAAACCTACATCCCACTACCTGCTGATCTGCCTCTTCAAGAGCTTCACGTAACTTACTCAACTACGCTAGAGCCCATAATAGCTTGTGGCTGCACACGGAAGTTTCTAGCATGAATCATCTCAGTTCCCTTTGAGCCTGGGTGGCGGTCCATAGGAAGATCGCACGGGTACTCCGGGATTTCCAAAAAATACAGGCAAGACTGGGTACTCCAGGTGCCTCAATCCACCTAGTTGTTTGATTAAGTTGCCACCTTAAGTTGAACCGTTAATTTAACAAACTCACATCTGTCATGGATTTCAGTCAAACCCAAACCACGTCTACGGGCATAGCATAGCAATATAAGCAACGCGCAGAGTAACTCCCAAGGGTTTGAATGTAACAGGGCAATAGGTTCTACCTCATCAACTACTTCCCAACCCACAAGTTAATGACATCCTAATCATGGACTGTTTGAGGATTGGAACTAATGCATAAAAACTGGGTGATAAAGGGGAATGATCAAAGTGTTACTTGCCTTGCTGACGATCTGCGAAACCTAGGGACTCGTAGTAGCACGCTTCGCACTCCGGGTGTTCTATCATAAGCAAACAATAGCATACATAAGTAACAAGCAACGATGCACAAGCAAAACTCAAATAAAAGAGGGTTGACCAGAAGTTTCAACTTAAGAACTCCGGTCCGCAAAAAGAATCAAATCAAACGGAGCAACGAAACTCAAACGGCAAAAGAAAGAAGCTTCGTTTACTAATCTGAAACTAGGTCAAATTTTACAGTAGCAAAAACTTGTTTGAGTTGGTTAAATGGAAAGAGGGTTTTGGGACGAAACTCTAGGCGCTTGAATCGCCTGATTCCGACAACGAGCGAAAAGATAAACAGAAACTAAGATCGGATCAGAAATCGCGATCGGAAAAATCACGGAATAAATCCGATAAAAGAAAACTCACGAACAGACTAACGAACGAGCGTTCGTTAGCTGTAACTAACGGGTGAAAACCGTTCGTTAAAACGAACGTACGGACGAACGTCCGCTAACTAGAAGAACCGAGAAAAACCGGCGAATCCAAAAAAACGGATCTAGGGGTTTTAAAAAAACCGAACGGGTTTAAAAAAAACCAGTGGCGGAGTCCGGTGGCTACCTCCGGCGAGGGGGCTCCGGCGAGGGGGGGGGGGGGGCAGTGGCGGGGCGGCGGCTCGCGGGGGCGGCGGCGGCGCGGGGCTGCGGCGGGGCTGGCGGCGGTGGCGGCGTGGTGTTGGGGGCGGGGGTGGCGGCGTATATAAAGGGGGCGGGGGGTGGCGGCTTGGAGGAGGGGGCAAGGCGCGGCGAAGGCGGAGTCCAACTCGGACTCCGGTCTGAGTGGCGGCGGCGGCGCGCGCGCGCGCAGGAGGCGGCGGCGGCTGGGCCGGCCTGGCTCGGCTGGGCCTTAGGCCCAGTCGGGCGCGGGAACTTTTTTTAAATAATTTCGCCGACCGAAATAAAATCCTAGAAAAATAAATAAAAATCTAAAAATGTCAAAATAAATTTTCACCGTCTAAATAAAATATTTAGAACGAGATGAACATTTTCTTGGCCCTAAAATGCAATTTTGAAAAACATGCAATTTTTCTAATGCAAACAAAATTGCAATAAAAACCAAATAAAACAAATATTTGATTTCAATATTTTTCCTCCAATATTTCAATTATCTTGGAGAAGTCATATTATCTCCACTCATATATTTTAGTATGAATTATTTTTGGAGAGAAAATAATTAAAACCAAAAATCCTCGTTTCAAAATTTGATAAAATCAAATTTGAAAACCGGGAAATCCCCAACTCTCTCCGAGGGTCCTTGAGTTGCTTAGGATTTTGAGGATCGCGAGACGAAATGCGAAAAAAATATGATATGCATGGATGACTATGTATAACATTTCAAATTGAAAATTTGAGATGTTACAGAGACGCAGTCGTCTTTCATGTTGGTGCAATTTTATCACACAATTGGCTATGAACCAAATGTTTCCTCGATGAAGGATCGACGTTGGTACTAAGAGCATAAGTTTTGTATTGATTTCTTAGCCTTCTCACAACTTTGTCTCCAGCTCCCCCTGTAATTTTATTTGTCCAGCTATTAACATTGATTAAAAAATGGTGTGGACTAAAAACCCGGATGGACGTAGTAGCCCTCCATTTTTATTTACTCCACATATTAGATTTGACTGAAGTCAAACTTTATAAAGTTTGACCAAGTTTAGGCTGAACACAACAAACCATAATTATTAGAGAGCGCAAATTGTACATACTCTCAAACATTTCCGATAATTGAAATTAAAATTCTTTATTTGTACGCACTCTCACACGTTTCCGATAATTTGGCGCATGTGTGATTGTTCACTTAAGGGAGGGTAGTGTACCGCATGTGAAGGACAGGAAGTGCAACCAGGACGCGTGGATCGTTAGTTCATTGGAAGTACTCCCTCCGTTCCTAAATATTTGTCTTTCAAGTGGTTTGAAATGGACTACCACATACAGATGTATATAGACATTTTTTACAGTGTAGATTCACTCATTTTGCTCCGTATGTAGTCATTTGTTGAAATCTCCAGAAAGACAAATATTTAGGAACAAAGGGAGCAGTAGTTTTCTTCACTGGTACGTTAAATAAAGAGTTTCGTTTCATACTTGCACAATTTAAAACGATTGTTATGGAGAGAATAAGAAAACCACTCCACTATATATTAGTTGTATACACGAGTACTATATGGATGCAGCTTCATTGAATTTAGTGCACCTGCCTTTGGGTTTATGATAGGTGGGCCCAAAATGTGGCTGGCCCACCTGTCATACAGCCAAAAGCAGGTGCAGTTAAGGCACCGGTGCTCAGTCCGTACTACAGTATATATATATATAAGCTGGAGCCTCAATGCTTGTTCACTAGGGTTTGCACTCTCACACTCTCGCCACACTACATATATATATATATATATACACGCTGGAGGCTCAGCGTTCCTTTTCTAGGGTTTGCTATATTCACAGTCTCTCACCCTCTTCACCAGATCTAAACAAGACTGCGTTGTGGCCTCTGTCTCTCTCACCCCCCTCACAGCTGGCGAAGGAGGCGTCCGGATCCCGTCGCACCGGGAAGGGGAGGAGGTGCAACGTTCACTCTATCGCCTTCGGCGAGGGAGGCAATTGATATGTCTCCAACGTATCTATAATTTTTGATTGCTCCATGCTATATTATTTTCTGTTTTGAATGTTTATGGGCTTTATTATACACTTTTATATCATTTTTGGGACTAACCTATTAAGCCAGAGCCCAGTGCCAGTTTTTGTTTTACCCTGTTTTAGGGTTTCGAAGAAAAGGAAAACCAAACGGAGTCCAATTGACCTGAAACTTCACGGAACTCATTTTTGGAAGGAAAGAAGCCTAGAAGACTTGGAGTGCACGTCGGGGGATCTGCGAGGAGGTCATGAGGCATGGGGGCGCGCCCTCCACCCTCGTGAGCCCCTCGTGCTCCCCTGACATACTTCTTCCGCCTATGTATCTCCATATACCCTAAAAACATCGGTGGACACAATAGATCAGGAGTTCCGCCGCCAGAAGCCTCCGTAGCCACCGAAAACCAATCTAGACCCGTTCCGGCACCCTGCCGGAGGGGGCAATCCTTCTCCGGTGGCCATCTTCATCATCCCGGTGCTCTCCATGACGAGGAGGGAGTAGTTCTCCCTCGGGGCTGAGGGTATGTACCAGTAGCTATGTGTTTGATGTATCTCTCTCGTGTTCTTGAGATGATACGATCTTGATGTATCGCGAGCTTTGCTATTATAGTTGGATCCTATGTTTATCCTCCCCCTCTTCTCTCTTGTAATGAATTGAGTTTCCCCTTTGAAGTAATCTTATCGAATTGAGTCTTTAAAGATCTGAGAACACTTGATGTATGTCTTGCCGTGCGTATCTGTGGTGACAATGGGATACTACGTGATTCACTTGATGTATGTTTTGGTGATCAACTTGCTGGTTCCGCCCATGAACCTATGCATAGGGGTTGGCACACGTTTTCGTCGTGATTCTCCGGTAGAACTTTGGGGCACTCTTTGAGGTCCTTTGTGTTGGTTGAATAGATGAATCTGAGATTGTGTGATGCATATCGTATAATCATGCCCACGGATACTTGAGGTGACATTGGAGTATCTAGGTGACATTAGGGTTTTGATTGATTTGTGTCTTAAGGTGTTATTCTAGTACGAACTCTAGGGATGTTTGTGACACCTATAGGAATAGCCCAACGGATTGATTGGAAAGAATAACTTTGAGGTGGTTTCGTACCCTACCATAATCTCTTCGTTCGTTCTCCGCTATTAGTGACTTTGGAGTGACTCTTTGTTGCATGTTGAGGGATAGTTATGTGATCCAATTATGATATCACTGTTGAGGGAACTTACACTAGTGAAAGTATGAACCCTAGGCCTTATTTCCTATCATTGCAATACCGTTTACGCTCACTTTTATCATTAGTTACCTTGCTGTTTTTATAATTTCAGATTACAAATACTATTATCTACTATCGATATACCACTTGTTTCACCATCTCTTCGCCGAACTAGTGCTCCTATACAATTTATCATTGTATTGGGTGTGTTGGGGACACAAGAGACTGTTTGTTATTTGGTTGCAGGGTTGCTTGAGAGAGACCATCTTCATCCTACGCCTCCTACGTATTGATAAACCTTAGGTCATCCACTTGAGGGAAATTTGCTACTGTCCTACAAACCTCTGCACTTGGAGGCCCAACAACGTCTACAAGAAGAAGGTTGTGTAGTAGATGTCAAGCTCTTTTCTGGCGCCGTTGCCGGGGAGGTGAGTGCTTGGAGGTATATCTTTAGATCTTGCAATCGAGTCTTTTAGTTTCTTGTTTTATCACTAGTTTAGTCTATAAAAGAAAACTACAAAAAATGGAATTAAGGTTACCTCATATGCTTCATATTTTTAATATCTACCATGAAAATAAGGATTCCGGTAATTGTGCTCAAGTGCTAGAAGAAGAATGCATTAGAATGTTTGGCACTAAATATTTGAATGATGAGCATGATTGCAATGTTGTTAGTATGAATTCCTTGAATATCCATGATGCTAATTATATGCAAAGCCACAAGCTTGGGGAAGCTATGTTTGATGAAGTTGATATTTTTTGTCCCCCAAGTTTTGATGAGCAAATTTATTATGATGAAAGAATGCCTCCTGTTTATGATGATTATATTGATGAAAGTGGGTTTGGAAGAGTGTCAACTTTAGGAAGTGATGATCCCACTATTTTGGAGGATGTTGAATTTTATTGTGATAATTATGAAAGTGGATTTGGAGAGGTCATGACTTTATTTAGTGATGAATCCACTATTTCAGAAGGGGTTCCAATTGATTATAAGAACAAAGTTGCTATCTATGATGATTATTGTGATGACTTATATGCTATAAAGAATAATGATATCCATGGAACTTGTCATCATGATTTTAGTTTTCAATTGGATTATGCCTCACATGATAGTTATTTTGTTGAGTTTGCTCCCACTACTATTCATGAGAAGAAATTTGCTTATGTGGAGAGTAGTAAATTTTCTATGCTTGTAGATCATGAAAAGAATGCTTTAGGTGCTGGTTATATTGTTTAATTCATTCATGATGCTACTGAAAATTATTATGAGGGAGGAACATATGCTTGTACGAATTGCAATAATATCAAGTTTCCTCTCTATGTGCTTAAAGTTTTGAAGTTATGCTTGTTTTGCCTTCCTATGCTAGTTGATTATTGTTCCCATAAGTTGTTTGCTCACAAAATCCCTATGCATAGGAAGTATGTTAGACTTAAATGTTCTAGTCATATTCTTCATGATGCTCTCTTTATGTTTCAATTCTTATCTTTTATGTGAGCATCGTTGAAATCATCATGCCTAGCTAGGGGCGTTAAACTATAGCGCTTGTTGGGAGGCAACCCAATATTATTTTTGTTACTTGATTTTTGCTCATGTTTAGTAATAAATAATTCATCTAGCCTCTACTTAGATGTGGTTTTATGCTTTTAATTAGTGTTTGTGCCAAGTAGAACCTTTGGGAAGACATTGGGAAAGTCTTGTTGATCATGCTGTAAAAAACAGAAATTTTAGCACTCATGAGAATTGCTTCCATTTTTTTGGAGAGTGATATTTAGTTAATTATTTTTGAAGATGATTAATAGATAAATTCCTCAGGTCCAGCAATTTATTTGAGAATTTTATGAGTTCCATAAGTATACGTTTGATTCAGATTACTACAGACTGTTCTGTTTTTGACAGATTCTGTTTTTCATGTGTTGTTTACTTATTTTGATGAATCTATGGCTAGTAAAATAGTTTATAAACCATAGAGAAGTTGGAATACAGTAGGTTTTACACCAATATGAATTTATAATGAGTTCACAACAGTACCTAAGTAGTGATTTATTTTCTTATACTAACGGAGCTTACGAGTTTTCTGTTAAGTTTTGTGTTGTGAAGTTTTCAAGTTTTGGGTAAGGATTCGATGGACTATGGAATAAGGAGTGGCGAGAGACTAATCTTGGGGATTCCCAAGGCACCCCAAGTTAATATTCAAGGAAAACCAAGAGCCTAAGCTTGGGGATGCCCCGGAAGGCATCCCCTCTTTCGTCTTCGTTCATCGGTAACTTTACTTGGAGCTATATTTTTATTTACCACATGATATGTGTTTTGCTTGGAGCGTCAATTTATTTTGTTAGGATTTGCTTTCTGTTATTTATAACAATGTTTTGCATCTTTTATTTCAATAAAAGTGGCATTGATAGCCTTTACTATGCCTATTTTAGAAGTCCACATGTTGCTGTTTGAAAACAGAAAGTTTACCGCTGTTGCAATAATTCCCTAGAAAAGTCAGAATGTGATAAAATGTTGAAACCTTTTGCATATTAAGCTCTTATAAATTTAATACAGTGGGAATTTTCTTTCATAATTTTTGGATCTAGGGAAGTATGGATGTTTCTGCATTCTTTACAGACCGTCCTGTTTAGGCAGATTGCTGTTATGTTTGCATTGTTTGCATATGATTGCTTCTTTAATGATTCTACTTGAGGATAGGACTATTAAATATGCAGAGGCATTTAGTATGCAATGTTGAATAATAATTTTAGTGATTTGCTACAGTAGATTATGATAAGGTTTTTGCAATGGTTTATACTAACTTATCTCACGAGTCCTTGTTGAGTTTTGTATGGATGAAGCTTTTGAGATTTAGGGAGACTGTGATATGAGAGGAATTAAGGAGACACAAAATATCAAGCTTGGGGATTCCCAAGGCATCCCAAGATAATATTTCAAGAAGTCTCAAGCATCTAAGCTTGGGGATGCCCCGGTTGGCATCCCACCTTTCTTCTTCAACAACTATCGGTTAATATCGGTTGATCCTTAGTTTTTGCTTCTTCACATGATGTTTGCCATTCTTAGAATGTCATTTTATTTTGCTTTGCTTGCTGTTTGAATAGAATACCAAGATCTGAAATTATTAAATGTTAGAGAGTCTTCACATAGTTGCATAACTATTCGACTACTCATGGATCTTCACTTATATCTTTCGGAGTAGTTTGTCATTTGCTCTAGTGCTTCACTTATATCTTTTAGAGCACAATCGTAGATTTGTTTTATGGAAACTATTGATCTCTCATGCTTCACTTATATTATTTTGAGAGTCTTAAATAGCATGGTAATTTGCTCAAATAATCCTAATATGCTAGGTATACAAGAAGAATAATAAAATTCTCTTATGAGTGTGTTGAATACTACGAGAAGTTTGATACTTGATAATTGTTTTGAGATATGGAGATGGTGATATTAGAGTCATGCTAGTTGACTAGTTGTCAATTTGAGAGATACTTGTGTTGAAGTTTGTGATTCCCGTAGCATGCACGTATGGTGAACTGTTATGTGATGAAGTCGGAGCATGATTTATTTATTGATTGTCCTCCTTATGAGTGGCGGTCGGGGACGAGCGATGGTCTTTTCCTACCAATCTACCCCCCTAGGAGAATCCGCGTAATACTTTGCTTTGATAACTTGTAGTTTTAAGCAATAAGTATATGAGTTCTTTATGACTAATGTTGAGTCCATGGATTATACGCACTCTCACCCTTCCACCTTTGCTAGCCTCTCTAGTACCGTGCAACTTTCGCCGGTACCATAAACCCACCATATACCTTCCTCAAAACAGCCACCATACCTACCTATTATGGCATTTCCATAGCCATTCCAAGATATATTGCCATGCAACTTTCCACTGTTCTGTTTGTTATGACATGCTTCATCATTGTCATATTGCTTGCATGATCATGTAGTTGACATCGTATTTGTGGCAAAGCCACCGTTCATAATTCTTCCATACATGTCACTCATGCATCATTGCACATCCCGGTACACCACCGGAGGCATTCATATAGAGTCATATCTTGTTCTAAGTATCGATTTGTAATTCTTGAGTTGTAAGTAAATAAAAGTGTGATGATCATCATTATTAGAGCATTGTCCCAGTGAGGAAAGGATGACGGAGACTATGATTCCCCCACAAATCGGGATGAGACTCCGGACAAAAAATAAATAAAATAGGCCAAAGAAGCCCAAATAAAAAAAGGAAGAAAGAAAAGAGGCCATAAAAAGAAAGAGAAAAGGCCCAAGAAAATGAGAGAAAAAGAGAGAAGGGGCAATGCTACTATCCTTTCACCACACTTGTGCTTCAAAGTAGCACCATGATCTTCATGATAGAGAGTCTCCTATGTTGTCACTTTTATATACTAGCGGGAATCTTTCATTATAGAACTTGGCTTGTATATTCCAATGATGGGCTTCCTCAAAATGCCCTAGGTCTTCGTGAGCAAGCGAGTTGTATGCACACCCACTTAGTTTCTTTTTGGGCTTTCATACACTTATAGCTCTAGTGCATCCATTGCATGGCAATCCCTACTCACTCACATTGATATCTATTGATGGGCATCTCCATAGCCCGTTGATACGCCTAGTTGATGTGAGACTATCTTTCCCTTTTTGTCTTCTCCACAACCACCATTCTATTCCACCTATAGTGCTATATCCATGGCTCACGCTCATGTATTGCGTGAAGATCGAAAAAGTTTTGAAAATGTCAAAAGTATGAAATAATTGCTTGGCTTCTGATCGGGGTTGTGCATGATTTAAATACTTTGTGTGGTGAAGATAGATCATAGCCAGACTATATGCTTTTGTAGGGATAGCTTTCTTTGGCCATGTTATTTTGAGAAGACATAATTGCTTAGTTAGTATGCTTGAAGTATTATCATTTTTATGTCAATATGAACTTTTGTCTTGAATCTTTCGGATCTGAATATTCATGCCAAGTAGCACTCCACATCAAAAATTCTGTTTTTATTATTTACCTACTCGAGGATGAGGAGGAATTAAGCTTGGGGATGCTGATACGTCTCCAACGTATCTATAATTTTTGATTGCTCCATGCTATATTATTTACTGTTTTGAATGTTTATGGGATTTATTATACACTTTTATATCATTTTTGGGACTAACCTATTAACCCAAAGCCCAATGCCAGTTTCTGTTTTTACCTTGTTTTAGGGTTTCGAAGAAAAGGAAAACCAAATGGAGTCCAATTGACCCGAAACTTCACGGAACTCATTTTTGGAAGGGAAGAAGCCCAGAAGACTTGGCGTGCACGTCGGGGGATCTGCGAGGAGGTCACGAGACAGGGGGGCGCGCCCACCCCCTGGACGCGCCCTCCACCCTTGTGAGCCCCTCGTGGCCCCCCCTGACGTACTTCTTCCGCCTATATATCTCCATATACCCTAAAAACATCGGTGGACACAATAGATCGGGAGTTCCGCCGCCAGAAGCCTCCGTAGCCACCGAAAACCAATCTAGACCCGTTCCGGCACCCTGTCGAAGGGGGAAATCCTTCTCCGGTGGACATCTTCATCATCCCGTTGCTCTCCATGATGAGGAGGGAGTAGTTCTCCCTCGGGGCCGAGGGTATGTACCAGTAGCTATGTGTTTGATCTCTCTCTCTCTCTCGCGTTCTTGAGATGATATGATCTTGATGTATCGCGAGCTTTGCTATTATAGTTGGATCCTATGTTTCTCCTCCCCTCTTCTATCTTGTAATGAACTGAGTTTCCCCTTTGAAGTAATCTTATCGGATTGAGTCTTTAAAGATTTGAGAACACTTGATGTATGTCTTGCCGTGCGTATCTGTGGTGACAATGGGATACCATATGATTCACTTGATGTATGTTTTGGTGATCAACTTGCGGGTTCCGCCCATGAACCTACGCACAGGGGTTGGCACATGTTTTCGTCGTGATTCTCCGGTAGAACTTTGGGGCACTCTTTGAGGTCCTTTGTGTTTGTTGAATAGATGAATCTGAGATTGTGTGATGCATATCGTATAATCATGCCCACAGATACTTGAGGTGACATTGGAGTATCTAGGCGACATTAGGGTTTTGATTGATTTGTGTCTTAAGGTGTTATTCTAGTACGAACTCTAGGGCTGTTTGTGACACCTATAGGAATAGCCCAACTGATTGATTGGAAAGAATAACTTTGAGGTGGTTTCGTACCCTACCATAATCTCTCGTTCGTTCTCCGCTATTAATGACTTTGGAGTGACTCTTTTTTGCATGTTGAGGGATAGTTATGTGATCCAATTATGATATCATTGTTGAGGGAACTTACACTAGTGAAAGTACGAACCCTAGGCCTTATTTCCTATCATTGCAATACCGTTTACGCTCACTTTTATCATTAGTTACCTTGCTGTTTTTATAATTTCAGATTACAAATACTATTATCTACTATCCAAATACCACTTGTTTCACCATCTCTTCACCAAAGTAGTGCACCTATACAATTTACCATTGTATTGGGTGTGTTGGGGACACAAGAGACTGTTTGTTATTTGGTTGCAGGGTTGCTTGAGAGATACCATCTTCATCCTACGCCTCCTACGGATTGATAAACCTTAGGTCATCCACTTGAGAGAAATTTGCTACTGTCCTACAAACCTCTGCACTTGGAGGCCCAACAACGTCTACAACAAGAAGGTTGTGCAGTAGACATCAGCAATCCACTGCCGGCTGCGCTTTTCTCTTTCACCCAGCGCCTGTGCGGGAGGGCCACCGACCCCTTCTTCCTCGATGCCATACGTATTGTGGGCAGATCCGACCTCCCTCCGCACGCCTTGCCACATCCCAATGACCCTAAGATATAAGTTTCTTTGAAACTGTCATTGGTCTAGATGCATGCAGATCTTTTTTGATTCTGTAGTTGAATCTAGGTCTTGGTTCAAAGAGGAAAGAAGGGTGCGGTGGGGCGGAGCATGAATCTAGGACGTGGTTCAATGAGGAAAGGAGGGAGGGAAATTAGTATAGACTAGCTATCCATCCGCTTTGTTGGTCTAAAAGGGAAAAAGGGGGTAACCCGGTACACACATCTGTAAGGAACCGAACTCTTTGTTGAAAAGGGAAAGAAACTGGGGGTCGGGTAGTTTGTGCAGGACTAGATTTACTGCCCTCACATAGGAAATAGTTTCAAAGAGAACAAATATGGGACCAACGCAGATATGCTGCTTGGCTACATACTCTGCATCACCCATTTATACGTGTGGACGCACATGGTGCTGGCATGTCCCATGTCCCATCCACATGATCGTGCAGTGTGTTTTGAGATGTTCTGCTACTTGTATTGGTATTGTTTTAAATAAATGTTGAATTGAAGCTATTGTATTGCTCTCTTTTCCCATTAAGTAGTGAACAAAAATGGTACCAACCCAGACATGATGCTTGTTTCTTTGTTACAACAAACTTTGCATCACCCCCTTTAGAAGTAGATGGAAGCACATGGTGTTAGGGATCGGCGGGAGTACCATTTCTGTTAGGGATCGTCCGGAGTACATGTTTAAGAAATGTATTGTTCAGATAATGTCTCTGTTATTATATATATCAGTTATAGTGTTTTACAAATGGTACTATCCTGCTTTGTAGTTCTTTCTACATGTTTAACCAAGGTATTGTTAAGATAATGTCTCTGTTAAAATGAATCAGTCACATTGTTTTAGGAATGATACTTTTCTTATTTGTCGTTCTTTATACATGTTGAAACAAGGCATTGTTAAGATAATGTCTCAGTTAATATGAATGAATCACACTGATTGAGAATTGCTACTCTCCTGCTTTGTTTCCCATTAAGATAAGGTGGATCAGTAGATGTTTTTCTTCTGGGAGTACAAGTCATCAACTGTTATTTCTCAGTAATTGTTTCCCTTATACCTATTGTTGCTTACAGGGATATCAAAATTAAAGCTCGGTTTTATTCTGACTTTGATTTTAGTTGAACTGCACAAAAGGAGCCAATGTGTCTAAGGCAAGCTGCTGCATTAGTGGGTCCAGTTGGTCTTACCACTTTGCAGAAAGAAGCATTCATTGTTTGCGCTACATTACACAAGGAATGATCAAGAAGCTTTACAGAGTACTAGTAGACGCTGGTGACATGACTACTCTGCAGAGAGCATAGGAAACTCTACAACACGTGGAGTGCACTGGGCAAAAAGTGCCCAAACAAGTACAAGAAGCCAGGGTAGGACTCCAAATCTGTCAATGTCATTCTAAGCAACAATGATGGGGCATCTGGGTATGGTAATCTGTTTACCGTACTTTCAGTTTGTTAGTCCACCGACTGGTGGGTTGACACTGGGGCCAATATTCATGTGTGTGCTGCTGTGTCTTTGTTTTCTTGCAGCATATAAATACGATATCCACAGGGATGCTCAGCTGGATTTTAGTGGAACTACACAAAATGTTTGGATGGTTTGTGTCCTCCATAATACTTCATCATGCACAATACATCGAATGGTTCTCTAATCATTCATCGTCACATTGAGCCACTGGACTATCAGATGACAAACTGATGACAAACCCTGCCCGTTCCACAATCATAGGCATTACATATTTTGAATGGGAAAAGCTTGTCAAAGTTGACATTAGTTTAATATATTGGAATTGCAAAACCTTGTCAATTTTTGCTCATTGATGTTAGCCAGAAGACATGCATTTGATATTTTTGAGTGGGACGCCCTTTGCTGTGAGCAACGTCGATCATTTTCTCCTATTCCTGTCTTCAGTTCAGAAGTAAATATTTACTCTACTAAGATGCATAGTCACATGAATGTTGACTTATGTAAGATATTTTAAGAGCTTGTTCTGAATATTGTCTATGTAATGCCAGGCCTTGTGTTTGATTGCAAAGTTGAGCTTGGAATGTTGTGGCATGCGGCATCACGAGCTGTTCACCGTGCCTCCTGAGAATAATGCTTCGTATTGTTTTGCATGTCGATCTAATGCCAGTGATTTGCTTGTTAAGAAGATCATCCTCTTCTGTTGTTTCCGTGCTTAAGAAGTTCATCGTCTTATGTTTCATTCATAGCCTATACGACAAGTTGGGTAGGTTAGACGAGAAACCATATGATCTTCCGACCAATTCATCATCTTAGGCCGTGATTGGATCATCGTTTTCCAACCAAAACTGCTTGTAAAACTGGCGCTTGTAAATAAAAGCAGATGGTCTCGGGCGAAGCATTTGGTTGATCGATTTAGACTAGTAAAATATACACTAGTCTCTCAAATTACACGCGTAACCCGCCGGTTTTACTTACATACCTCGGGCCCTCGGTTTCATTACGCTTGTATTTTACGCGTTGTTTCCGATGACGAGTAAATTACACTTGTATCTTAATACATGTGTGAAATAAACCAGAGCTCCCAAGCGCGTTGTTACCGTTTCATGCCGTCTCAGTCTCTCGAAGGTGCTCATAGGTGTCTGATGATCCTGGCTTCCTGAATGAGCAGCGGGCGCTGTATCAGACCATCCGTAGGGCCCGCGAGGCCCTCTCCATCGTCCTTCGAGTTGTGGCGCTCGCTGTCGGTGTCAAAACCGGCGGATCTCGGGTAGGGGGTCCCGAACTGTGCGTCTAAGGCGGATGGTAACAGGAGGCAGGGGACACGATGTTTTACCCAGGTTTGGGCCCTCTTGATGGAGGTAAAAACCCACGTCCTGCTTGATTATACTTGATAATATGGGTATTACAAGAGTTGATCTACCACGAGATCGGAGAGGCTAAACCCTAGAAGCTAGCCTATGGTATGATTGTATGTTGTCCTACAGACTAAAACCCTCCGGTTTATATAGACACCGGAGGGGGCTAGGGTTACACAAGGTCGGTTACAAAGGAGGAGATATACATATCCGTATTGCCTAGCTTGCCTTCGACGCCAAGTAGAGTCCCATACGGACACGAGACGAAGTCTTCAATCTTGTATCTTCATTGTCCGACAGTCCGGCCAAAGGATATAATCCGGATGCCCGGATACCCCCTAATCCAGGACTCCCTCAGTAGCCCTCGAACTAGGCTTCAATGACGATGAGTCCGGCGCACAGTGTTGTCTTTGACATTGCAAGGCGGGTTCTTCTCCAAATTTCGAACATTTGTTAAGCAGTGTCCAGTCCCATAAATGTTGAACCTCTTGGCTTCTACGCCCAATAAGGGCTATCTTCCACGCGTCGAATGAATGCGAGGCGCCAGGGCACTTTTACATTCGCCCCCTAGCCAGATAAATAAATTTTCTATTAAAGGGATGTGGATTCATAGATCCAATCCATACCATCCTCCCCCAGCGAGAATCCATCGGAGCGTGCTTCGGAAAGATCCACTATAGCATGGCCGACCTCCGCAGCTCCTCCTCCCGCCCCCGTAGCCCTAAGCCCGGTGATTGGGAGAGGTGTTCAGTCCCACACAGTCGATTAGTCAAACTGCAGACTAAGGGATTTCTCCCTCCAGCGTATATGGTGCCCATCCGAGATGGGCTCGCCTCCTACAATGGCGGGGAGCAAGCGGAGAGCTTCCCCAGCCCCTCTACGGGGGAGCGGGTATGCCTTGTCCCTTATTTATTGAGGGGACTCGGATTTCCGATTCATCCAATCCTCCGCGGGCTTCTGGAGTTTTACGGCCTCCAACTGCATAATTTCACCCCTGCTTCCATTTTACACATCGTTGGCTATGTTGCCCTTTGCGAGTTATTCCTGGGCTACGAGGCTCATTTCGAGCTGTGGAAAAGGTTATTTTGCCTCGTCCCTCGCACACAGAAGGGGTCACTTTATCAAGTGGGCGGAGCCGAAATATGGCGCATCACCAAAACCGGATACCTGTCCGGTACTCCGAAGAAGACGTCCGAAGACTGGCCTTCGGAATGGTTTTATATGGAGGACGTCCCCCTTCCGGACCCTGTTCGGCGGGGTCTTCCTGAGTTCAGCAATGCTCCTCTAAAGAAACGCCGAAGTTGGCGCCCACGGAGCCCCCAGGAGGAAGACAATGGAGAAGTCCTTTACCTGATGAACCGGATTAAAGCGCTGGCTCAATCAGGATTGACAGTAATCGAGGTTATGTCAATATGCATAATGCGGGGAGTGCAACCACTTCAATATCGAGGGCACCCCTTGTGGTGTTTTAACGGGGAAGATGACGCCACCCGTTGCGGGCCTAAGGGTCCGGACAACGCTGCCGCTTTATCAAAAATTCTGTCCGAATTGTTCAAGGGAGAGGAAGAGGAGTTCATCCGCATCAAGCCACGGGATGGATTCTCCATGTACAACCCTCCAAGCTGGGTGAGTTATATCTCCTTACTCCCATTCTTCCCGCATTCTTTGTCGTAGGTACTCACCTTGCCATTTTGCGGCAGGAACTGCGAAAAGCCATAAGGGAGGTCAGCAGCCCATCTCCACAACCAGAGGACCCTGACCGGGCCCTCGGTCCCGGACTCGAAGAAGACCCGGACATATTCGTGGAGCTGATAGACCGGCAGTTCTATCAATTAAGTTGTGAGGACGCCATGGTGGCCATTACAGCCGACTATCTCGGACTGCTTCCTGCGTCGCACGTAAGAAAAACCAAAAATCCCAACTCCAAAAACTAGGATCCCCTTTTAGACACTTCACCTACCATATACATATGGTGTTTTTACAGGGAAGGCATTCGGGACGCCATGCCGAACCTACAGCAACTCGCCAACAAGAGGCACCGAGGCCGGGCAGGCCAAAAAGGAAGGCGGTCAGGATGGAGACGCCGGCGCAGAGGTATGACAGAAACCCCGCTCTATGGTTGTCGTCTTTCTTGAAATGTAATGACGTCCATGTTTCTTTAACAGAAACAACGCTCGCCGGAATATGTCCGGTGAGGCTGCCGATCACGCTTCCACCAGTCGGGCTCCAGGACCGGACATAGAGGCGGAAGCCGACATGGGGCGGATGCCGGATACTCCCCCTACAAAGGATGCAGGTAGGCTATCTGCTACAAATTCAGAAGTGGAGAGCGCCATGAATCATAGGCATCGCCGGGCCGTACTCCGCGACGCTTGCTTCTCACCAGAGTCATTTGATGCCTTCAATTCTGGAGAGGCGTACCTCCGTGCTGCTCAAAGTGGTCTAGCCAGAGCCACGGACCAGTATGTAAAGGATATACGGGTAAGCAAATCTAACGATTATATGTATCAGTAGCCCCTGAGACTTGAAACAGTTAGTAGAGCTGATTTAAGGATCATCTTATTGTGCAGGTTCTTACAGAGAAGAATAGTCGACTATCACAGGAGCTGGAGGAATGCAAGACCCAACTTCGAGAAGCTGTTGCCGCATTGAAGGAACCTAAAAAGGCCCCAGCTGGTAACATTTCTTTCAAAGAATGATTGGTACCATATAGCATGCGGCATGGCTGCAGATCTAATAACAGATATTGCAGATGAATCCGGAGAGAATCCGGAGGAGCAGCATGCTGTACGACAGCTAAGGGCTGGCGAACCAGTGCTGACTGAGGTCAGGCGGGAGAAAAACAATCTCCAAGACGCCAATACCAAACTTAGCGTGGAACTGAAAGATGTTCGAGCCCAGCTTCCGGACTCCGAGAAGGAGAATAAGCGGCTTCGACGCGGCATTTTCAGTAAGTGCTTGAACGAACCCTTAATAAAGGGGACGGCGGAGAAGCCGGCTAACAGAGTTATGTCTACAGGTATGCTGACGGGTCATCCCGCGGAGGAGATGCCCGGATCTACGAGTGATCTTCTATCCGAGCTCTGACAACTGCACGAACAAGTTCGGCAGGTGATGCAAGGTATTGCCCAAGCCTTGTGGCCATCCGTCTCCCTGCCAGAAGGCGTTAGAGAGCTTGTGGAGAAGCTCAAGGGAGCACGACGGCGCTTCCGATTATGGAAGATATCTTCCTGCCTTCAAGGTGCCAGGGAAGCCTGGGCAATGGTGAAGACGTGGTATACCAAGGCTGACCCAAATCACATGGCCGAGGTTGGACCTGTGGGGCCCAACGGGAAAGAGATCCCCGTTAGCTTAGTCTATGGGCAAGTAGAATTAGCCGCAAAGTATTCCCAACAGGATTGTAGACTACACCGCCTGCTGGATGGTATAGAAGAGGAATTTAGTCAGTCTACATAACTATGTAATTAAAGTGACATGTATAATGCCTTCTAGCCGAATTGTAGATCATTTGTCATGGCGGACCTTTTCGCTTCAACCTCGGGACCCGATAGTCCGGAGTGCATCCGAATACCCGCTCAGTTATATAAGAACCGGGGTATGCGTGGAGACCAGGCGTAGGGGTCATTAGTGCTTGAAAAGACAAGTGCCCAACTAGTTATGTTATATTACATGGGTAGTAAGAAACATCTTCCAGGGAGAATAGGTCCGTTAAGGGTTCCTTTCCCTGGGTACGCATGCCCTAAAGTGCATGTCCGGACTGTGGGAGGAAACGCAGGAAAAAACATTTGGGGCACATATGGAAAATAAATAAAAATTATCTTTTGTTCACCGACCGAATATTCTCTTAAGAATGCTAGCTTTCAGCTTCACCTAGTCTGAGGTACACATCCGGCTGACCCGGTAGTAACAATCGCAGAGGTGCTCCCCTTATGCCCTAGCCAAATTAACGGGAACGTAGGGCATAAATACAAGAGCCAGGCAACCCAGCTTGGCCAAAACTTAAGTCATATCGATGCATATAATGGCGAAGAAAAGGTACATGTGGAAGAATAACACATGTGCTGGGCATGAAGCCCAGATAGATAATTAAGCTTCTGTGTAAGAAGCCCCCAGGTAAAATGAGCGCGGTTAGCGCATCTATAGTGTGCAAGCGAGGCACAAGTTGGCCCTTGAAGGCCTTGAGAAAGAATAAAAGAAAGAAAGAGAAAAAAGACAGGTAACATATATTCAAAAAATGGATAGAGGAAGGAGACGAACATAGAGTCCGTCGCTAGGCGTAGAATCTTCGGAGCCTGGCTGCGTTCCATGGGTTCGGCTCAAGTCGGTTATTCGATGCATCCCACAGACGGTATGCTCCACCGGTCAGAACTTGGTTGACAATGAAGGGACCTTCCCATTTGGGCTCGAGCTTGGTCTTTTTCTTCTCCGGCAGGCGTAGAACTAACTCATCAACGTTATAAGTTTTGGCCCGTACTTCTCTGCTTTGGTATCTGCGAGCCTGTTGCTGATAGAATGCAGAACGGGCTTTTGCCACATCGCGCTCCTCCTCCAGGGTGTCCAGACTATCCTGCTGATCGAGCTCGGCTTCTCTTTCTTCATACATGCGCACTTGAGGTGAGTCATGAATTATGTCGGAGGGCAGAACTGCCTCTACGCCGTACACCATAAAGAAGGGTGTATATCCGGTACTATGATTCGGCGTGGTCTGCAGCCCCCAGAGTACGGAGTCGAGCTCCTCTACCCAGTGCGTGTTAGACTCCGTTAAGGACCGCACTAATCTAGGTTTAATGCCGCTCATGATAAGACCATTTTCTCTCTCAACTTGGTCATTGGTTTGTGGGTGATAGACGGAAGCATAATCGAGCTTGATGCCCATGTTGCTGCACCACAGTTTTACCTCGTCGGCCGTGAAGTTCGTGCCGTTGTCAGTGATGATACTGTGGGGGACGCCATAACGGTGTACAACCCCGGATATGAAGTCTATCACCGGTCCGGATTCGGCTGTTTTAACAGGTTTGGCTTCTATCCATTTGGTGAATTTATCCACCATGACCAGTAAGTATTTTTTCTTATGGGTTCCCCCTTTAAGGGGTCTAACCATGTCAAGCCCCCAGACCGCGAAAGGCCAGGTAATGGGGATTGTTTGGAGGGCGGTGGGTGGCATATGGCTTTGGTTTGCAAAAAGCTGGCAACCGGCGCAGCGTTGGACCAAGTCTTGTGCGTCTGCCCGGGCCATCTGCCAATAAAAACCTGTATGGAAGGCCTTGCTTACAAGGGCCCGGGCTGCAGTGTGGTGGCCGCCGAGTCCGGCGTGAATTTCTGCCAAAAGCTTCCGCCCTTCCTCTTTAGAGATGCACCTTTGAAGGACTTCGGTAGTGCTTTTCTTATACAGCTCTCCCTCGTGGACCCTGTAGGCTTTAGATCGCCGCACTATGCAGCGTGCCTCATTTTGGTCCTCGGGAAGTTCCTGCCTAGTTAGGTAGGCCGGGAATGGTTCTGTCCACGGGGCGATGACGGCCATTATTACGTGGGCTGAAGGTGTTATTTCGGTGGCAGAGCCTCCGATTATGTCGGAGTGTTCGGTATCGGGCATTTTGGCCGGGTCCGGACTATTGTTTCCGGTGTCCCCTTCCCATACCACCGATGGCTTAAACAACCTCTCCAAAAAGATGTTGGGGGGGGGGGGACCGCGTCCCGTTTTGTGCCGATGCGGGCGAGGATATCCGCCGCCTGATTGTTTTCCTGAGCCACATGGTGAAATTCAAGCCCCTCGAACCGAGCTGACATCTTTAGGACGGCGTTTCGATAGGCCGCCATCTTTGGATCCTTGGCATCGAAGTCTCCATTTATTTGGGATATTGCGAGGTTCGAATCCCCACGCACCTCCAAGCGTTGAATGCCCATGGAGACTGCCATCCGAAGACCATGCAACAGGGCTTCATATTCGGCTGCATTGTTGGAGTCTGTATACAATATCTGCAGTACGTACTGAACGGTATCTCCGGTTGGGGACGTCAGGACGACGCCAGCCCCCAGATCGGCCAGCATTTTTGAGCCGTCGAAATGCATGATCCAATTGGAGTATGCACCGTACTCTTTAGGGAGTTCGGCTTCCGTCCATTCGGCGACAAAGTCGGCCAGTACATGCGATTTAATGGCTCGCCAAGGTTTGTATGTTATGTCGAATGGGAGGAGCTCAATGGCCCATTTGGCAATCCGGCCCGTAGCGTCGCGGTTGTTTATAATATCATTAAGTGGCACTTCCGAGGCTACTGTAATTGAACACTCTTGAAAGTAGTGTCGCAGCTTCCGGGATGCCATGAATACCGCATAGGCTATCTTTTGATAATGTGGGTACCGTGATTTGCATGGAGTGAGGACAGTTGATACATAGTATACCGGCTTTTGAAGAGGGAATTTATGTCCGTCAGCTTCTCGTTCGACGATGAGCACTGCGCTTACAACTTGATGAGTTGCCACAATGTACAACAACATTGGTTTGCCGATGTTTGGCACGGCCAGGATTGGGTTGGTTGCTAGTATGGCTTTTATTTCTTCCAATCCGGCTATGGCAGCGTCCATCCACTCGAAGTGTTCGGTGCGCCGAAGGAGGCAATAAAGGGGTAATGCCTTTTCCCCTAAGTGGGAGATAAAGCGGCTTAGAGCCGCCACACATCCAGTTAGTTTCTAGATTTGTTTGAGGTTCGTTGGGATAGCCAACTATGACAGAGCTCAGATTTTGGCCAGATTAGCTTCAATTCCTCTACTGGAGACAATGAAGCCTAGGAGCTTTCCAGCTGGTATGCCGAAAACGCATTTTTCCGGATTGAGCTTGATGTCGTATGTTCGGAGGTTGTCGAATGTGAGCCTCAAGTCGTCTATTAGAGAGTCGACGTGTTTGGTTTTAACGACCACATCATCTACGTATGCCTCTACTATTTTGCCGATTTGTTTCTCCAGACATGTCTGGATCATGCGCTGATATGTTGCGCCGGCGTTTTTGAGCCCGAAAGGCATTGTGTTAAAACAGAAGGGGCCGTATGGTGTGATAAATGCCATTGCAGCTTGGTCGGACTCCGCCATCTTAATTTGGTGGTAGCCTGAGTATGCGTCGAGGAAACACAATGACTCGTGTCCTGTGGTAGCATCGATAATTTGTTCAATGTGGGGGAGGGGGAAGGGATCCTTTGGGCAAGCCTTGTTGAGGTCCTTGAAATCAACACAAAGGCGCCAGGATTTGTCCTTCTTTGGTACCATCACCAGGTTTGCTAGCCAGTCCCGGTGTTTTATTTCTCTAATGAATCCGACCTCCAATAACTTGGCTAGTTCCTTTCCCATAGCCTGTCTCTTAGGTTCAGAGAAACGCCGAAGAGCCTGCTTGACCGGCTTGAATCCCTTTAGGATATTGAGGCTGTGCTCGGCCAGCCTGCGTGGGATTCCTGGCATGTCTGAGGGGTGCCAGACGCATATGTCCCAATTCTCGCGCAAGAACTCTCGTAGTGCGGCATCCACGATGGGGTTTAACTGTGCCCCGATGGAGGCTGTTTTTGTAGGGTCTGTTGGGTGGACTTGGAATTTGACTATTTCATCCGCTGGTTTAGAAGAGGTGGACTTGGATCTCCTGTCAAGTATCACGTCGTTCCTGTCCACTGTGGAGCGTAGCGCAGTTAATTCCTCGGCCGAAAGGGCTTCGGATAATGCCTCGAGGGCCAATGCGGCTATTTTGTTTTTGGCGCGGAGTGCTGTGTCCGGATCACTAACGAGAGTGCTGATTCCGTTGGGCCCGAGCATTTTGAGCTTCATGTACCCATAATGGGGTATGGCTTGGAAGATCGTGAATGCCTCCTGTCCCAAGAGGGCGTGGTATCCACTACTGAACGGGGCCACTTGGAATGTAATTTCTTCGAACCTATAGTTCTCCGGCGTGCCGAATACCACATCTAGTGTGATTTTCCTAGCACAGCGTGCTTCCTGACTGGGGATGATTCCTCTAAAGGTTGTGCTGCTTTTCTCAATGCGGTTCCAGTCTATTTCCATTTTTTGAAGAGTTTCCTCATAGATGAGGTTTAATCCACTACCGTCGTCCATGAGTACTTTGGTGAGTCGAAAGCCATCCACAATTGGACTGAGGACCAGTGCAGCTGGTGCTCGGGCTGTTCGGAATTTAGGTTCGTCATTGGCATTGAAGGTAATAGCCGTGTCGCTCCATGGATTTATTGCTGGTACGTGGCAGAATTCGGCAATGATGCGGAGTGTTCGCTTGCGCCTATTATTTGATGCGAAGGTCTCAAAGACTGTTAATACCTTATTGTTATCACTGGGATGGTGCTCTGTGGCATATGGGATGAGAAGATCCTCGCCGCTTTTGGCCACCTGCCGGAGTATCCAACGTGGATTAAGGCTGTGTGTTGGTATGGTATTTGTTGTACTATGAATTTTGTAGGGCCCGTTGAGCCATCCCTCCAATACAGTTCCATGCCCTGTAGAGGGTTTTTGCTTCTTTGTAATTAAGTCAGGTGTCTTATGATAGTGCACCCTTTTACCTCGGATTGGGTGTATATTCGGAGCCGGATTATCCCAAAATTTCGTTTCGGTTTTCCAGGCACTTTCCATCGCACAATACTTTCATACTATGGACACCAAGTCGGTGAAGCATGATATGTCATGGCGACTTATGGCGTTAAGGATTTCCTTGTCCGTGCAGTTATTGCATAAAAGTGAGACTGCGTCTTCCTCGCGACAGTCCTTAACCTTGTTCATCACAAGGAGGAATCTGGCCCAATAATGATGTACTGTTTCATGGGGCTCTTGCCTGATGTGGGAAAGATCATTTACGTCTGGATGGGTGGGTGGTTTTGAGTCCGAACCCCTACATGGTCTGAGACCCAGGGGCCGAGGAGTTTCCGATCTTGGAAGTTTGGATTCTGGGATGTTACCTGATGAGTCTGGCCCATTGCCTGACTCTAGGTTCAGGGTTTGGGTGATGTCCTTCTGTAAACGGGTATCCGGCTCGGAAAGCTCAGGAATGCGGACATAGTTAGTCCTCAAGATAGAGGAAAAATCGCCACATTGTTCCTCCACCACCGCAACATGATGGGTGACCGGTGGAGAGTTAATCTTCCTTTGATCGGGTTTAAGCCCAATCCGATCATAGTCCATAGTGACTCCCAAGGCGGCGATGCGATCCAAGAGCTCGTTTAGGGAAGAAAGCTCCATTGGATCCATCTGCTCAGCGTATTCCGAGCCGATGTGGAGGCTGTTTTCGATGACCCGAGAAGTCATCGTCGGTGCAGCAGCCGAACAGGCGGTCATGATGAAACTGCCTAGCCGGAGAGTTTGGCCAACAGCCAGGCCTCCCCCGGCGGTAATGTTGTTTTTAACAACAAGATGAGGCATCCTTCCTTACATCGACGACACAGAGGAACTCTCAATGAAAGCACCAATGTCGGTGTAAAAACCGGCGGATCCCGGGTAGGGGGTCCCGAACTGTGCGTCTAAGGCGGATGGTAACAGGAGGTAGGGGGCACGATGTTTTACCCAGGTTCGGGCCCTCTGGATGGAGGTAAAACCCTACGTCCTGCTTGATTATACTTGATAATATGGGTATTACAAGAGTTGATCTACCACGAGATCGGAGAGGCTAAACCCTAGAAGCTAGCCTATGGTATGATTGTATGTTGTCCTACGGACTAAAACCCTCCGGTTTATATAGACACCGGAGGGGGCTAGGGTTACACAAGGTCGGTTACAAAGGAGGAGATATACATATCCGTATTGCCTAGCTTGCCTTCCACGCCAAGTAGAGTCCCATCCGGACACGGGACGAAGTCTTCAATCTTGTATCTTCATGGTCCAACAGTCCGGCCAAAGGATATAATCCGGATGCCCGGATACCCCCTAATCCAGGACTCCCTCACTCGCCGTGGCGCCGAGCATTGTTAACATGGTCAATGAACATGAGGATACAGGAGATGACTTTATTTTAATTGGATGAAAGTAGGGACCCAATAGGGCCATAGCCGTACGTACGCAAGTGCCTCCTTATTATGTACAACTACATTTTTTTTGCTTCCTCCTGGTTTCCTGACATCACGGTCACACACCATTGTCAACCTATGTAGTCAATATAAACAAGAGAATTGCACAAGGTGTGGCCGACAGCTGGGACCAAGTAGCTCGAGCAATATTTGTGTTTTTGAGGCATGAGCATTGCGGAGTTTTTCTTGGCGATGTTTTCGTTATTGTTCAGAGGAGAGCAGGGTATTAACTGGGCGGGCTGTGGCCCGTCTAGCCCAGGACAGATATCTAGCCTAGATATTAATTTTTTTCAAGATGAAAATTGCTAGCCCAGCTATAATTTTTTTTGAGGAACACCCAGGCAAGGTCAACTTGTTATTCTCTGCCCCACTGGGCTGCAAATCTTTCCTAGGAGCGATGCATTAGGCTTAACAGGAAAATGGGCTTTAAAAAATAATAAATGGGATGTAATTATAAAAACTGGGCAGTAACTATAAAAAAATGCACCAAACATGAAATTAGTTTATAAAATATAATTTATGGATTTTGAAAATCTTAATTTTTAATTATTGCACGCGCAATGTTTTATTGGGTTTTTACGTAATACAAATTTATATTTAATCTGACCAGAAATTTTGGGATAAAAATATTTTGGATCCCATCAAAATGTGGGAAATTTTATTGAATTCTGTCTTGAATGGTTGTTTTTTTGAATAAATCTTGAATAGTTGGTTGAAATTATTAATCGTTGTCCTAGCTAGAAAATGGGTTGTACTTTTAACAAACTGTAAATTGGCTATAGTAAATTCCATTAGAATTTAAAAATGGGTTGTATATTCTTAGAAATCGCAAATGGGCTATAAGTTCTCTCCCACACACTTGTGGGACTACTAAGTTGACGCGTCCCCCTAAAAACAGAAGTTGACGCGTATGCAAGGCTTTGTAAACTTATTATAGTCAACACACGGTTCTAGCAGCAGTGGCCGTTGGATGTCTATCCAACGGATGTCGTGCTTCTTCTTCAATCTCGGATATTCTAGCTTCGGCCACCAAAAAATGATTCCTCCCCCTGACATCTGGGGTGCACCGTTTCGGAGGCTGACCTGTGGACCTACTAAGTTCACGCGTACCAAGGGCTTTGTTAACTTTGTCAATATAAACGATTCTAGCTGCAATAACCGTACGATGTCCATCCAACCGGCATAGTGTTTCTTCAACCTCTGGTCTTCTTGCTCCAGTCGCCCAAAGCAGCACCGGTCATGCCGCCTGCTCCTGCCTCCCGTGGCCGGCTGTGCTGCCGTGGAGGCCTCGCCGCCCCTTACTACTCCCACCACTGGCCAGGCCATCCCTCCACTCACCCACACCCCTATTATTCTACGGCGACGGCAGCGTCACACCGCAGCCGAACTAGTGAACCCTCGTACTCCTCTCCACGCGGGCTTCCACTGCCGCATCTTCCCCGGCTCTGCGTCGTCCCCTACCTAGGCCTCACCATCGTCCACCGCCCTGGTGCTCTCGGCGCGGCGTGGTCAGCGTGGTCAAGGAACGACTTCCATCAGAAGAGTACTGCACGTGGAGAGACTGACAGCTGGGTCCACGGCGGCTGCAAGGAAGTGCCTCCTTATTACGCGCAAAATAATTATTCCTCCACCTGATAGCAGGGACCCACCGGATACGCCACCGTATTTCACGAAAAAACGCCCCCCCTGACTGTTGGGACCCACCGGCTACATCTTCGCACGCAAGGAAGTGCCTCGTTATTACGCACACAAAATGAATACTCCCCCTGCTAGCTGGGACCCAGTATAGTGGGAGGCTGACTTGTGGGCCTACTAAGTTGATGGGGATGGAGGGCTTTGACAACTTAGTCAATATGCACGATTCTAGCTCCAGTGACCATACGATGTCCATCCAACAGCTGTAGTGCTTCTTCAACCTCTGGTCTTCTTGCTCCAGCCGCCCAAACCAGTGTCGTTCGTGCCTCGTGCTCCTGCCTCCCGTGGCCGGCTGCGATGCCGCGGAGGCCTCACCACCCTCTACTACTCCCACTGGTGGCCAGGCCATCCCTCTACTCACCCACACCCCCTGTTATTCTGCGGCGACGGCAGCCTCACACCACAGCGAACCAGTGAACCCTCGTACTCCTCTATGCATGGGCATCTACTGCCGCATCTTCCCCGGCTCCGCATCGTCCCCTTCCTAGGCCTCGCCGTCGTCCACCTCCCTGGTGCTCTCGGCGCGGCATGGTCAACATGGTCAAGAAACGACTTCCATCAGACGTGGACTGTACATGGAGAGGCTGACAGCTGGGTCCATGGCCGCAGCAAGGAAGTGCCTCCTTAGTATGCGAAAAATAATCATTCCTGCACCTGACAGCGGGGACCCACCGGACGGGCCACCGTATTTCACAAAAAAACGTTTCCCCTGACTACTGGGACCCATCAGCTACATCTTCACACGCAAGGAAGTGCGTCCGGGCAAAAAAAACGATTCTCCCCCTGACTGCTGGGACCCACCAGCTACATCTTCGCACGCAAGGAAGTGCCTGACAGTCGGGACCCACCTGGTCAAAGCATACGTAGCGTTATCATTTTGGTCGCGAATGTGTACGCACATACTGGTCCATGTAGAGGCGCGCAATTGTCGTAGTAGAGGCGCGCACGTAGCATGTACATGTATGTACAGCGGCCAGTGTGCAAGAAAGAAAACATGGCCACATACGTACATACGGGCAGGGTTGAAAGTGCGTTATATCGACTAGAGGGGGGGGGGTGAATAGGCGATTTTTATGAAAGTCTTCAAAACATGGGAGTTATGAAGACAAACAGTGAAGACTTTGCCTATTACTATGCAGCGGAAGTTAGATTACACTAGGCAAGCCATGGTCAAGTATTCAATAGAGTGAGAGCACAAAGACAAACAGCTGCAGTGTAATAAGGATCAGGTAGGAAGAAGTTATGACGCCAAACAGATCATACATTCACGTTGTGAAGACAAAAGATAGAGCAAGCATGCAATGGCTTCACAATGAGTAACAGCAAGAAAATGGAAGTGAAGATGAAACCAGTGACTCGTTGAAGACAATGATGTGTTGGACCAGTTCTAGTTGCTGTGACAACTGTACGTCTGGTTGGAGCAGCTAGGTATTTAAACCTTAGGACACACAGTCCCGGACACCCAGTCCTGAACACGCAGCTCAGGACACCAAGTCCTCACCGTATTCTCCTTGAGCTAAGGTCACATAGTCCTCGCCCAATCACTCTGGTAAGTATTCAAGGTAGACTCCCAAACCTTCACAGACTTTGTTCACTGGCAATCCACAATGTCTCTTGGATGCTCTGAACACGACGCCTAACCGTCTGGAGGATTCACAGTCCTCAAGTGTAATAAGTCTTCAGATCACACAGACAAGAAGACTTAAGTGATGCCCAATGTTCTCTAGCTCTGGGTGGTTAGGGCTTTTCTCCTCACTAGGAATTTTCTCTCAAAGGCTTCGAGGTGGGTTGCTCTCAAACGACAAAAGTCGTGCACTGAAATCTGAGCAGCCAACCGTTTATGGTTGTAGGGGGTGGGCTATTTATAGCCACTTGGCAACCCGACCTGATTTGTCTGAAATGACCCTGGGTCACTAAGGAACTGACACGTGTCTCAACATTCAGATTTCAAACTCTCATGGCAACTTTACTTGGGCTACAAGCAAAGCTGACTTGTCCGGCTCTGGACAAGATTCGCTCTCATTGTCTTCACTCGAAGACATAGGTTTTTGGTTTAGGCATCACTTCAGTCATTCTGACTGGTTCTCCTGGACCCCACTTAACAGTACGGTGGTTCCTATGACTCAACACAAAAGAAAAAGAACTACGAAAGATCTAAGTCTTCGAGCTCCATAGGCTTCATAACGTGTCTTCTTTTGTCATAGTCTTCAATGTGAATATCTTCATATACCACCTTTGGCTTCAATGTCTTCATACATTTTTAGGGGTCATCTCTGGTAGTAAAACCGAATCAATGAGGGACTTCTACCTGTGTTATCCTGCAATTCTCACAAACACATTAGTCCCTCAACTAGGTTTGTCGTCAATACTCCAAAACCAACTAGGGGTGGCACTAGATGCACTTAGAATCTCCCCCTTTTTGGTGATTGATGATAAACTAGTTGAAGTTTTCAACGGGGAATATAGTCTGTGAAATTGTAAAGGATAAGGAATTGTCTTCATAAGTTGCAAGGGCTCCCCCTGAAGATGTGCATATAAGTTAATTTGGTTTTGGAATGCAAATGCACATGGCAGGTTGTACTTGTGGAGATCCACTTCAGCTTATGATGACAATCCACTATGCATGTGAAGGTATATGAAGATAATGACATGCATAATGGAATATGGACGTCTGCGGAATGAGATAAGTGCGGAATTTATCGTCGCACATGCGGAATTTATCTTCGCAAAAACAAGTAGCAGACGACCATCGAGTCTTAGTGTTACAACTCAAAGAACCAAATGAAGCAAAAATGAGAGTTGTGAGCACGAAGCAAAATATAGCAAAACATAAAGCACCCGCCCATATGGACCCGCTTGAAGACTATCAACTCATATGCTTCTCCCCCTTTTGTCAGCAAGGACCAAAAAGGTTTGAAGACATAGAGTGTCTATTCGTTCCCAGTAGCAGCAGGGTCGTTGGAGGTGTTTGGCGGTGCAGAAGAGCTTGGAGGTGCTGAAGCAGGTGGCGGTGATGTAGCATCGTCTTCTTCATCAATGATTCTGGCAGTGACTGTGGCAGCAGATGAAGAAAACTCAGAGTCTTCAAGTGATGGTGTGTTTCGCATCACAACCCTTCTAGGAGGTGTGGTGTCAAACTTGAAACGCTCTGTGAAGCCATCCTCTTCAAGTTCAGCTTCAGTACATATCATTGAGAGCCCTTTCCATGTACGACGACAGGTTTCATGAGTGACGAAGGCATTCTTGGTGGCAAGATTTCGAAGACGATTAACATCCACCAAGAGGCTTTTCATCTGACGCTTTAGCCAGTCGTGATGCCTATCTTGTTTTTGATGAAGGGCCACAAGAAGCTGTCGGTCAGTGAGAACACGAGTGCGCTTCTTGGGTCTTGAAGCAGTTGCACTATCAGTGGCTTCAGTTGAAGCAGGGTGTGGCGCACGTGTAGTGCCAGCCAAAGGATACACCCTAGAGATGGCTTCAACACCTTCATCGTTCTGAGTGAAGCTCTGGTGTTCTGCATTCTGAAGACTCAACGGTTGCTTGGCAGGCTCTGGATATATAGCTTCAACTGAGGTATCCACATCTGGCAAGAAGATCCGATGATTTCGGGCTGAGGGCTGATACGAGATCGCAGAGTGCAGTTTGATCAGCCTCATCACCCAAGGAGCATAGAACTTCAAACCAAATAAATCTGAGCCTGACGCTGCAAGTTGGCGTATGAAGAAATCCTGTGCGTTGAAGCATTTGCCATGAAGGATACAGAATATCATAGTCTTCATTGCACCCTCGATCTTGGCATTTGGAGAGTGCCCTTTAATAGGCCAGAGAGTCCGCCGGATGATGTGATATATGGTCTTGGGCAGGAACTCAAAGTCTTCAACGAAGAACTCTGTTGGATAAGGAGCATCGTGAGGCAATGGCTTCATCATTGAGAGCATCTGACTCATATTTGGTTCAGGCCTCTGGAATATGCTCTCAATAGCTTCAGCATGTAGTTGACAGCCTTCCTTAAAGAATTCGCCAGGAGTGGGCAGGCCGGTGAGCTCAATGATATCAAATGCATTGGCTTCATGATGGACATTGCCTGTCATCCACTCCAGGATCCAAGTCTTCGGATCTCTGTTGTATCCTTTAATGTGGAGGGTGGCATAGAACTGAAGCAGAAGCTCTTCATTCCAGTGCTCTTCATCAGTTATAAACGACAGCAGACCCACTTGCTTGAAGCAATCCAGCGCGTCCTCTAAGCAGGGCAGACCAGCAATGGCTTCAACATCAAGGCGCTTGTGCGGGAAGATGCGACCTTGGTTGTATAGGATGCATGAATAGTAGCTGCGCTGAGGATAGCTCCAGAACCTATCTGATGAAATCCTTTCCCTTGAATAGGGGTTCTTGGAGCTGTTGAAAAATGTATTGTCTGCCTTGAAGCTATTGATGTCAAAGGAGCCAGGTGCTGATGCAGGACCTGGGAACCTTGGCAGCCTTGGGACTGGCTTCTGGACATGAGGCCTGTGCTCAACATGGTAATCAAATTGAGGACCTGCAGCAGACTCAGGAACAGAAGTGTCTGGATCAGTAGCTTCGCTGTCTGCTGAAGCTTTTGGTGGGGAGGGCTCCACATTTGCTTCATTATTTGTTGTGGCAGCCTCAACATTTTCCTCCTCCGCTTGACTAGCTGGAGGGTCAGTCACAAGCACGTTCTCCTGGAGAACTGCTTCTTGATGGAGCATTGGAGTGGGCTCTTGTGGTGTTTCTTCTTCGGCTGATGCAGCCGGAATGTCTTCAGCATGGACTTGAGGCCTTGGACCTTTGCGAAGCCTGCGGAACGCAGACGACGCTTGTGGGGTTGGAGTGGGCTGGGCCTCAAATTCTTCTTCCCCTTGAGGGCGATCCGCCCATGACGCATCTTGTGCAATTGGCGTCAGAGGACGACCAATGCTGATGAGTTCACTTTGTTCATTCTGAGGAAGGGCTGCATCATCTTGTGCATTGTCCTTATGACCAATGTCTTCAGCAGCAATGGGGTCGGCTGCTGGTATGTCTTCAGCTTCAGGAGCCTCTGTGGAAGCAGGCTCATGAGCCGTCAATTGACGTTCTGCGTTCGGGTGCACCATAGCAATTGGTTCAACTATCAAGGGCTCTATGGGAGCAGCCCGAGATTTCTTGATCTTTCTCTTCTTCTTGCTGGGGGCAGTAGGAGAGGCGTCAGAGCTTTTCCTCTTTCTTGCTTCAGCCTCAGCAGTTCTTGTCTTCTTAAGCTCTGAAGCTGTTGACCGGCTCTTTGGCTTCGAGCCAGTCGTTGCAGTTGGGAAGACAACTGGAACTGCTTCTTGCCTTGGTGCCTCTGGTTCAGCTGGAACAGTCTTCTTCTTTTTCTTTGCAGCCATCTTGGGGTCGATGCCAGGACGCCCAAGTGCCTTGCGCTTCTCGGCCTCATTGTAGGCCTGCACACATCTGTCTGCCAGAGACTTCATTCGCTCACATGAACCTTGAGCTTCTGCACGCTTCTTCAGAAAGTTTTCCTTAAGTTCATGCAACATGGTCTTGAAGCTCTTCACTTCTTGCACGCTGAGCTTGGCCATATGCTTCTTGAACTGAGCCTTTTCATGATCAATTTTCTGCTTCAGTTCAACTATGCGCTGGGTAATAGCAAGTTCTGAAGCAATAGCGCCTTGGAATGCGACGCTGAGGCCAACAGGCAGCTACAGATCTTCGAAGCTTATGTCTGGTGTGGCAAACCATTCGTCGATGAAGTTGTGGATGATGGCGACATCAAAGAGAGGCAAATTGTTGAAGATTTCAGCTTCTTCTTTGCTTTTGATGAGCTGCTCTAGAGCGTCATCTCCAAGATCTTCATCACTTGATAGATCAATGGCTTCGCTGCACAGAATGGCAGCAGCTGTGAGCTCTTTGCCGGAGTGTGGCTGAGGCACTTTGGCCTTCTAGGGCTTGGAGATGCGGGATATGTCTTCAGACTACACACTGACTTCAGGAGGTGCAGTTGCCAATGGCTTCGCCCTTGAGATTTTTGACGAAGGGGCCGGCTTTGAAGCGTTTGGCTTCTTCGACTGCTTTGGCTTCGGTACAGCAGGAGCTTCATCAGACTCAGAGTCAGCTGGAGGGTCATTCACGGCAGTCCCTTGGACTAGGATGTGGGTGATGAGGCCTTCAAGGTTGGCAAACGGACCGATGATATTGGGTTCGGCGTCGCGTGTGCCATCTGCCCTTGGTGCGGAGGGACCAGGGTTGAAGTCTAACCCAAATTTCTTCTTGTTCAGCTTCGCTGATTGTTGAGCAAACTGGAAGTTGCGCTTGAACAGATTGTCGTCACGACACCAGAGTAGTGACGACGGATGTGCATCATCAGGCTGTGGTCCTCGGACCATGCATGGGTAGAAGCCTTGAGCAATGGCTTCATCTCTGGTCCTGGGTATGAGATTCTTGAAACGGATGTCCCCCCATGGTCTCCTGATGGCACTTTTCTCAGCATACTCCTGGGTGACGAAGCGGTATTTGAACCATTGTTCTGCCCAATAGCGTCGAATCCATTGGATTCGAGTCTTGCGCTGCCCATAGTTCTCTTCAGGATCTGTTTTATACATTTCTGCCAGGTCTTCAGGCAGATCTTTGGAAGTTCCTTCACATCTCTGTCTACCCCCCTTCCTTGCTGCTGCTTCTGCAGCCATAAACTTTAACTTGAAAGGCTTCAAAACTTTCAAGGGTTTTAAAGGCTTTCTTTTGCTGGACCAACAGGAACTGGCTTCAGGAGAGTTTATGTGATGCTGTAGGAATTCTGCAAATGAATGCAGACTATGAGAACCGAAGGATTCTCCCACGGACATGTACCTGTGACAGCATTAAGGTGCGAGGGAAGGGGAAGAGGTCATATGCATTCTCAGAAGGTTTTGAAGATTAATCAGTTTAGAAGACATTGACCTCATCGTGCGAAGACATTCACTCATAGGTAAGAAGTTGGTTCCAGATTTGTACAAACCCACAGATCAGTACAAGTGAGGAATCTAACTACTTCACGAAGCACAAGTGAATATACTAGGCATGTTAGAGATGCAGATTGAGAGATCTAACTTGTGTGAAGATAAACCTTTTATGGTAGAAAGTGACAGAACCATGAGATCAAAAGAGGCTGTAAAAAGAAGTTTTATTTACCACACTTGGAACTGCTAGACGGAAGTGGGAGATGATGCCGAGCAGTTCAGTCCTCCGTGCCCTAACTTGGCGACGGAAGACACCTACGGCGACGGCGGAGAGAACAATGTCCGCAGTCGGCGTGAGGACGGCGTCGGAGAGGTTGCGGCAGCGAAGCGCTTCGTCGCCGGCGTCGCCGAGAGCTAGCGGTGGCGCTAGGGTTCGTGCGAGGGTGGAAGAAGGAGATAATGACCGCGGTAAGTGTGAATTTATAGGCTCAGGAGCGGCACTGTGCTATTACACAGGTGCCCCTGGCTATTCGCATCTGAGGAACGCGTGGCCTGTTTGCGGAAGTTTGGGGTTTGTTCCACGTCCCACGCACGCCTTGATTGTCGGGCGGTCGTTCCTGCTTCTCCGGCTTTTATGTGGAGGAATGAGCATTGAAAACGGACTTTATGGTTGTCTCTATATCTTCTGCTGAAGGACGTAGTGAAGACATTTGACAGTTTCAATAGAATGCATATGACTTGGAGAGATAGAATTTGAGATAGAAAGCATAGAGAGATTAGGGTCCGATCACATTCACTTAGTTCAAAAGATTCAACCAAGAAGACATAGCTATAAGTGAATGCTGTAGAGGACAGAGCACTAGTATGTATATATCTATATAATCAACGTAGTGAAGATAATCATGAAGACATGTTAAGTTCGAAGCCAAACCAAATGTGAAGATATTGCAAGGTAACGCCATGAGTGAAACACTTCAAAATAGAACGTTTGGTGGTGGCGTTACCCACCGTATAGGAAGTATTAGACCCAGACACGGTGCACAATTATCGTGGCGCTCCGAAGTCAAATTCCACATCGATGTATTCACACTTAGAATGTATGTCTTCATTGATTGAAGATATACTTTACTTTGTGTGTTGCACATCTAAGTCATCAATATGCATAAGTGTTAGGATGTGTGCCTGATCACAGGACATTTGAGGATTCCAGGATATTTAGCTCACACCGTAACTTGCAAAATCTCTTCTCATCCAAGGGCTTGGTGAAGATATCTGCCAATTGCTCTACAGTGTTGACGTGTATGATATCAATGTCTTCCATCACAACATGATCTCTGAGAAAGTGATGACGAATTTCAATGTGCTTTGTCTTCGAGTGCTGAACTGGGTTGTTGGCAATCTTGATGGCGCTTTCATTGTCGCAGTAAAGTGGCACTTGCTTCAGATGAATGCCATAGTCCTTGAGTGTTTGCTTCATCCACAGAAGCTGAGCGCAGCAAGATCCAGCAGCAATGTATTCAGATTCAGCAGTGGAGAGAGATACACAGTTCTGCTTCTTTGAAGACCAACATACAAGTGATCGTCCCAGAAAGTGACATGTGCCTGATGTAGACTTGCGATCAACTTTGTCACCAGCATAATCAGCATCCGAAAATCCAACCAAATCAAACTCTGAGCCCTTGGGATACCATAATCCTAGAGTTGGGGTGTGAGCCAAATATCAAAGAATTCGCTTCACAGCTAAGTGATGCGACTCCTTTTGGTGCCGCTTGAAATCGAGCACACATGCAAACACTAAGCATAATATCTGGCCTAGATGCACATAAATAAAGCAAAGAACCAATCATGGAGCGGTATACCTTTTGATCGAACTCTTTACCATTGTCGTCAGGACCTAGATGATGTTTGGCTGGCATTGGTGTTGTGAAGCCTTTGCAGTCTTGCATACCGAACTTCTTCAGGCAATCTTTGAGATACTTCTCTTGAGATATGAATATGCCATTGCGTTGTTGTCGTATTTGAAGACCAAGGAAGAACTTCAGCTCCCCCATCATTGACATCTGATATTGCTCTTGCATCATATATCCAAACTCTTCACTGTACTTCTGATTGGTGCAGCCGAAGATAATGTCATCCACATATATTTGGCACACAAACAATTCACCATCATATGTCTTCATGAAAAGAGTGGGATCCAGGGAACCAGGTATGAAGCCTTTGCTCTTCAGGAAGTATTTGAGTGTGTCATACCAGGCCCTAGGGGCTTGTTTGAGGCCATACAGTGCCTTGTTGAGCTTGTATACCATGTCAGGATGTTTTGGATTTTCAAAGCCAGGTGGTTGTGCAACATACACTTCTTCTTCAATCTTGCCATTGAGAAAGGCACTTTTCACATCCATTTGATATAGAAGTATGTTATGATGATTTGCATAGGCCAGCAGTATGTGTATGGCTTCAAGCCTTGCCACAGGAGCAAATGTTTCATCGAAGTCAATGCCCTCCACTTGAGTATATCCTTGAGCAACGAGACGAGCTTTGTTTCTGACAACTTTACCATGCTCATCTTGCTTGTTGCGGTATATCCATTTGGTGCCTATTATGTTGTGCTTCCGTGGATCAGGACGCTTAACCAGTTCCCATACATTATTCAGCTCAAACTGTTGAAGCTCTTCTTGCATAGCTTGAATCCATTCAGGTTCCATGAAGGCTCCTTCAACTTTCTTGGGTTCTAATATTGAGACGAATGTGAAGTGCCCACAGAAATTTGCTAGCTGAGTTGCCCTTGAACGAGTGAGTGGACCAGGTGCATTGATGCTGTCAATTATTCTGCCAATCTGCACTTCATTTACAACACGAGGATGTACAGGGCGAAGACTTCGCTCTTGCTGATCTGTGTTGTTGTTGGGAGGAATGTCTTCAGGCTGAGCATTGTCTTCATGTTGATCAGGTGCTGAGATGATAAGTTCTTCTTCAGGATGAGCTTCAGAAGGTATAATCTCTCCAGTTCCCATAAGCTTGATTGATTCACTAGCTGGAACTTCATCTAGCACATTTGGCAGTTGCTCTCTTTGTGAACCATTTGTCTCATCGAACCGCACATCCACTATTTCAACAACTTTGTAGTGAAAGAGGTTGAAGACTCTGTAGGAGTGCGAATCCTTTCCATATCCTAGCATAAAGCCCTCATGTGCTTTTGGTGCAAACTTTGAGGTGTGGTGTGGGTCCTTGATCCAGCACCTTGAGCCAAATACTCTGAAGTAACTGAAATTTGGCTTCTTGCCAGTTAGGAGTTCATAAGATGTCTTGTTCAGAAGCTTGTGAAGATAAACACGATTGATTGTATGGCATGCAGTGTCAATGGCTTCAGTCCAGAATTTTCTTGGAGTCTTGTATTCATCTAGCATCGTTCTGGCCATCTCAATGAGTGTTCTGTTCTTGCGTTCGACGACGCCATTCTGCTGTGGCGTGTACGGAGCTGAGAATTCATGTGTGATGCCCAAGGTATCAAGATATGTATCAAGGCCAGTGTTCTTGAATTCAGTGCCATTGTCACTTCTGATGTGCTTTATCTTGGCGCCAAAATTGTTCATAGCTCGATTGGCGAAGCGTCTGAAGACATCCTGCACTTCAGTCTTGTAAAGGATTATGTGCACGCAAGTATATCTAGAGTAATCGTCAACAATCACGAAGCCATAGAGGCAAGCACTAGTAGTAAAAGTTGAGTAGTGAGTGGGACCGAAAAGATCCATGTGGAGCAGTTCGAAGGGTTGAGTAGTAGTCATGATTGTCTTCGAAGGATGATTTGCCCTTGTCATCTTCCCTGCTTCACAGGCACCGCATAAGTGATCTTTCTTGAACTTGACGCCCTCGATGCCTATGACATGCTTCTTCTTCGCAAGGGTGTGGAGGTTCCTCATGCCAGCATGCCCAAGCCTCCGATGCCAAAGCCAGCATTCTGAAGCTTTTGCAAGAAGACACACTGCAAGTTGTGGCCCTGCTGAGAAATCTACCACATACAAATCATCTTTCCGATACCCTTCAAACACTAGAGACTTGTCAGATTCCATTAGTACTAGGCAACGATATTTTCCAAACATTACGATCATGTTCAAATCGCAAAGCATTGAGACAGACATTAAGTTGAAGCCAAGGGATTCAACAAGCATGACTTTATCCATGTGTTGATCCTTTGAGATTGCAACTCTACCTAGACCCAATACCTTACTTTTACCAGTGTCAGCAAATGTGATGTGGCTCTTGTCGGATGGACGTAAGGTTGAGTCCATAAGAAGGCTTCTTTTGCCAGTCATGTGATTTATACATCCACTGTCAATAATCCATTCTGAAGACTTTGAAGACGCTGGTGTCGTACCCTTGGCACCACGTGCCATGAAGCAGTAGGTAGGAGTGGAGTCGTTCTTGTCATTTGCGTCGGTGTCGGTGATGCAGTCATTGTCTTCAGTGTTGAAGATGGACTTGGCGACGTATGCTGTAGCCAGACTCGCAATGCCAGAATCAGACTCCTCCTCAGACTCCACCTTTGCCTCCTCAGAAGCGGAATCCTCCTCTGAATCCATTTCCTTGCCAACAAACACACGTGCTTTGCCAGATGAGCTCTTCTTGTGTGATGAAGACTTTGAGGAAGACTTGGAAGAAGACTTTGAGTATTTCTTCTTCTTCTTGTCGTCAGAATCATATTCCTTGCTCTTCTTCTTCCTTCTGTTCTCATTGTCCCACTGTGGACACTCAGAGATGAAGTGTCCAGTTTTGTTGCACTTGTGACATGTTTTCTTCTTGTAGTCATGAGCAGAAGCTTCATCATTCCTTGAGCTTGATCGTGAAGATTTTCTGAAGCCTTTCTTCTTGGTGAATTTTTGGAACTTCTTCACTAGCATTGCAAGTTCCCTTCCAATGTCTTCAGGATCATCAGAACTGTTGTCAGATTCTTCTTCAGATGAGGAAACAGCTTTTGCTTTCAAGGCATGAGTTCGCCCATAATTTGGACCGTAGATATCTCTTTTCTCAGAAAGCTGAAACTCATGTGTGTTGAGCCTCTCAAGTATGTCAGACGGATCGAGTGTCTTGAAATCAGGACGTTCTTGAATCATCAGGGCTAGGATGTCAAATGAACTATCAAGTGATCTCAGCAGCGTCTTGACGACTTCATGTTTGGTGATCTAAGTGGCGCCGAGGGCTTGAAGCTCATTTGTGATGTCAGTGAGCCAGTCAAATGTGTGCTGGACATTCTCATTGTCATTTCGCTTGAAGCAGTTGAAGAGGTTGCGAAGAACACTGATTCTTTGATCTCTCTGGGTTGAGACGCCTTCATTGACCTTGGAGAGCCAGTCCCATACCAGCTTTGATGTCTTCAAGGCACTCACACGGCCATACTGTCCTTTTGTCAGATGACCACAGATGATATTTTTGGCAGTAGAGTCTAGTTGACTGAACTTCTTGACATCAGCAGCAGTGACACCTTCTCCAGCCTTGGGAACGCCGTTCTCGACGACATACCATAGGTCAACGTCAATGGCTTCAAGATGCATGCGCATCTTATTCTTCCAGAAGGGATATTCAGTTCCATCGAAGACGGGGCACGCAGCGGAGACTTTGATTATCCCTGCAGTCGACATAGCTAAAACTCCAGGTGGTTAAACCGAATCACACAGAACAAGGGAGCACCTTGCTCTGATACCAATTGAAAGTGCGTTATATCGACTAGAGGGGGGGTGAATAGGCGATTTTTCTGAAAGTCTTCAAAACGTGGGAGTTATGAAGACAAACAGTGAAGACTTTTCCTATTACTATGCAGCGGAAGTTAGATTACACTAGGCAAGCCATGGTCAAGTATTCAATAGAGTGAGAGCACAAAGACAAACAGCTGCAGTGTAATAAGGATCAGGTAGGAAGAAGTTATGAAGCCAAACAGATCATACATTCACGTTGTGAAGACAAAAGATAGAGCAAGCATGCAATGGCTTCACAATGAGTAACAGTAAGAAAAAGGAAGTGAAGATGAAACCAGTGACTCGTTGAAGACAATGATGTGTTGGACCAGTTCCAGATGATGTGACAACTGTACGTCTGGTTGGAGCGGCTAGGTATTTAAGCCTTAGGACACACAGTCCCGGACACCCAGTCCTGAACACGCAACTCAGGACACCAAGTCCTCACCGTATTCTCCTTGAGCTAAAGTCACATAGTCCTCGCCCAATCACTCTGGTAAGTCTTCAAGGTAGACTCCCAAACCTTCACAGACTTCGTTCACTGGCAATCCACAATGTCTCTTGGATGCTCTGAACGTGACGCCTAACCGTCTGGAGGATTCACAGTCCTCAAGTGTAATAAGTCTTCAGATCACACAGACAAGAAGACTTAAGTGATTCCCAATGTTCTCTGGCTCTGGGTGGTTAGGGCTTTTCTCCTCGCTAGGAATTTTCTCTCAAAGGCTTCGAGGTGGGTTGCTCTCAAATGACAAAATCCGTGCACTGAAATCTGAGTAGCCAACCGTTTATGGTTGTAGGGGGTGGGCTATTTATAGCCACTTGGCAACCCGACCTGATTTGTCCGAAATGACCCTGGGTCACTAAGGAACTGACACGTGTCTCAACAGTCAGATTTCAAACTCTCATGGCAACTTTACTTGGGCTACAAGCAAAGCTGACTTGTCCGGCTCTGGACAAGATTCGCTCTCATTGTCTTCACTCGAAGACATAGGTTTTTGGTTTAGGCATCACTTCAGTCATTCTGACTGGTTCTCCTGGACCCCACTTAACAGTACGGTGGTTCCTATGACTCAACACAAAAGAAAAAGAACTACGAAAGATCTAAGTCTTCGAGCTCCATAGGCTTCATAACGTGTCTTCTTTTGTCATAGTCTTCAATGTGAATATCTTCATATACCACCTTTGGCTTCAATGTCTTCATACATTTTTAGGGGTCATCTCTGGTAGTAAAACCGAATCAATGAGGGACTTCTACCTGTGTTATCCTGCAATTCTCACAAACACATTAGTCCCTCAACTAGGTTTGTCGTCAATACTCCAAAACCAACTAGGGGTGGCACTAGATGCACTTACAAGGGTCTCGGACGCCTACTCGCGCATACGTACGGCCAGGGCTCGTGTACATGGCTGGGTCAGAACGGAGAAACAACGTCATCGTCGTGTTCATGGGGAGCCAACCGGCTGGGTCGGAACGGAATGCGTCGTCGTGTTCATTGGGAGGGCTTGGATGGAACAGCCGATGGAAATGAGGCCTGACGTACTGCAGAACGGAGGAAACGACCTTGTGTTCGACCGGCCACAGTCGAAACGGGATCCTGTTCATCGGGAGGGGTCTGGCGCACCGCAAAACGGAGGAAACGGACCTCCTACGGTCGAAACGGTGGTCCAGTTCATCGGGAGGGGTGTGGCGTACCGCAAAACGAAGGAAACGGACTTGTGTTGGTGCGCTACGATCAAACGGGGGTCATGTTCATCGGGAGGGGTGTGGTGTACTGCAAAACAGGACTCCACGGTATACTGTTCATCTCCACCGTCGACCCCCTCCAGCCTCCACGAGCTACTGTTCATCCACCGTCGACCTTCTCCAGCCTCCACCTGTGATTGTTCATCCACGGGCTCCTGTTCATCCAGCCTCCACCATGCGCTACTCCACCGGCTACTGTTCAACTAGCCCTCTCCACGGGCTCCTGTTCAATCACCCCTCCACGGGCTACTGTCCATCCAGCCCTCCACCGTCTACTGTTCATCTAGCCCTCCATGGGGTAGTCCTGTTCAGCCAACCCTCCACGGGGTCCTGTTCATCCAGCCCCAATCGGCTCGATCGACCGGGGTCCTGTTCATCTAGAGGCAACACCACGGGGTCCTGTTCATCCACCCCCACCAGGAACTGTTCATCCAAACCCCCAGCAACGCTCACTGTTCATCCAAAGGCAGCATCGATCGGCTTTAGTTAGCAGCAGTAGCGAAGGAATCGCTCGATCGGGTTCAGTTAACAGCCATCGATCGATCGCTCGAGTTCAGTAACATGTAGCCTGCAGTGCAATCACTCGGGTTCAGATAGAGCCCAACGCCTAGCACCCACGCGCATGCGTGTATGAGAGAAACGCGCATCGCTCGGCCCGACCACCCACCGTAACCGGGAACACCCCGATATTTTCCTCCCCCTCGCTTCTACCATGGTTTTTTCCGTCATGGACAGCCCAAAGAATGTCATGCAGCTGCGTCTCCGGCCCGCCCAGGACGAAAAGCCCATTTTCTGTCTTGATTTTTTGTCATAGAAGTAGGAGCCCACCACATCTATGATGATACCGGATTTTGTCACAATTATTGTCATAGAAGTGTCATAAGTATGACATAATTTTTTTTCTTTCGGCCCCAAATATCACGGATGTGTCTTTTTTTTGTAGTGATGTGAGGTGGAATGACCCACTGCTCATGCAAGTGAGTGCGGGCAATGGGAAAAGGAGCAACACTCTCGATAACAGCCTGAAGATAGGGGGCATGAGGAAAGGCCCACTTGTGCTGAAAGCTAGCGAGACGGATCTCATGCCACAGAAAATGAGGAACATTTATCTTCCCCTTTGGAGATGCATAGAGGCAATGTATGAGATCAATGCAGTAGCTGTTGCACGACCCCTTGTCACCCATCTTGGGATAGATGGTACGAATGACACACTGATAGATGATGTAGAAACGTGAGCGCAAAATGGAGACTTGGTTCAGACCCTTTTGTTTCTCATCATTAGTCAAATCTCCTATCGGTTTGAGAAGATCCATACAGACATCAATACCCTTGGGCCTATGGTTGGGGTCATCCTTATGGATTTTGAACCCGGTGTCAGGAAACCCAAGGGTAGCAACAAATTGAGAATAAGATGCCGTGAGCACGGTGTCGGAGGTCATCCAAGTGACGGTGTTATTTGGACCAAAATAACATGTGGCATAGAATTGATGAATGGCAGCTTGGTTAAAGTCATGTTGAAATGCAAATGGAGCAGCAAGATTAGATGACTCAATGAGCTCAATAGCCCTCGGATATTTCTCTGGATGAGCACGAATGTGATCAAGATCAATGCATATGTGGAGAGATAGGCCTTTAGGAATGATGATAGTGGTAAAAATGTCAGCTTGGACATTAGTGCGAAAATGATTGTCCTGAGAGTCATGAGTAACCGTAAATTGATCAACATCATGACGCAACTTAAGATATGAAGCAATGGGAACCTTGTTGAACTCCTTAACATGGTAGACGAGTGGTAAACGAGGTTCAAGAGAGATATGACGAGCATCATCGTGAGGTTGCACCAGAGGGGGAGGAGGCTTGAAGGTGGGACGATGAGTTCCCGGCTTGGGTGCGGAGGTCCGAACAGCAACAAACTTGGGCTGCTCCAAATCATCCAGTTCATCCCCATAGTCAGAGTCCTCCAAAGAGGAGTTGCTAGTAGAGCTGTGAGGATGGGCGACACGCTTCCGAGGACGAGCCCTCTCCTATGAGTCATCGAGGCCACCATGACGAGACATACGAGATGGCCCACTGGTGACCTGCTTGCACGCGGAGTGCTTGGTCTTGGGCATCTCGGCCTAGAGGAGGAGGAAGACCCAAATCAGCAACCCCCACCATAGATTTAAGCATCAATGGATGAGGGGAGAAGAGATAGGTGCTACCTTGGAGTGAAGAACGCGGAGGAAGATGATGACCGAAGCGAATCAGGCAATGGGCCGCGCCTGGAACTGGGCGACCAGAGTGGTGCGGCATCGGCGAGGGGCCCAGCCGACGAGCGGCCGTGGCGAGGAGCCGCGAGACAGGGGCGGTGGCGGTGAGGAACAGAGGAGGGGAGCGAAAGGATTAGGGTGAAATGACCCGAACCGCACCCCGCACTATATATATGTGCCCGAGGAAATCCCGGACGACCAGAGTTCTACGGACGTCGGGTCCCTGGGCCAGGGGAATAACTAACGGAAGACCGGATAGACCGGACGACCGGAAGAGGGCGACATTCCGAACGACCAGAGTCCTACGGACGTCCGGTGCCTGGGCCAGGGGAAAAAATTAACGAAAGTCCGGATAGACCGGACAACCGACACACAGAAATTTGTCTGAAAAAGACAATGTAGATTATGACAAGGGTAGGAGATGATGATGACAATGATGGTCTAACCAATGTGTAAGGGTACCAATGATGAATTAGTATAATGTCAAGTAGTGAGTATCCTATGTCAATAAAACAACAACAACAAACATAAATCACACCAATCTAACCCATGTTTGAGTATATGTGAGATGGCACCGCAAGAATTTGAACCTTGGGTGCATAATCACTACTCCATCATTATAAAGCAACGTAGTTAGAATAACATGGTAGCTTTGAGAGTGTTTGTTCTATTTATGCATTACATAGGGTGAGAGTACCCATGAGTTGAGTGTCCCCCCCTAAATATATGCCTACATCAAGACAAGACATTAAGTTCATGCATGAATGGGTACTAGATTTCACATAATATTGTCAAGCTCCAAGATACCAAGTTCACGCCTAAGTCGACAAAACCTTGCTTCATCCAATGGCTTGGTGAAAATATCTGCAAGTTGCATATCTGTTCCAACATGAGCAATGTAAATATCACCCTTCTCCACATGATCTCTCAAGAAGTGATACCTAATATCAATGTGCTTGGTGTGGGTATGATCCTTGGGGTTCTCAGCAATATTGATGACACTTTCATTATCACATAGAAGAGGCACGTGTCTATAGGTTATACCGTAATCCTTCAAAGTTTGCCTCATCCATAGTAATTGAGTTGCACAACTGGCGGTTGCAATGTATTCAGCTTCTGCGGTAGAGATGGCAATACAATTTTGTTTCTTCGAGGACCAACTTACCAAGGAGCATCCAAGAAACTGACATGCGCCGAAGGTGGACTTACGATCCACTTTGTCTCCATCCCAATCCACATCTGTGTACCCAATGAGATCAAACTTAGCATCCTTGGGGTACCATAGACCCAACTTTGGGGTGTGAACAAGGTATCTAAGAATATGCTTAACTGCCTTATGATGACTTTCCCTAGGGGAAGCTTGAAATCTAGCACACACGCATACACTAAACATGATGTCTGGTCTAGATGCACAAAGATAGAGCAATGAACCAATCATAGAGCGGTAAATAGATGGGTCGAAAGGAATACCATTTGTGTCTTTAGTGAGTGCAATTTTGGTTGGCATGGGTGTCTTACATGGACTAGCATCAGACATGCCAAACTTCTCTAAGATATCCTTGAGGTATTTTGCTTGAGACAAGAAAATTCCTTCTTGAAATTGTTGAATTTGAATCCGAGGAAGAACTTCAAATCCGCATTGAGTGACATTTCAAAATTCTTGGTCATGGAAGCCGCAAACTTCTTGCGCAAATGAATGTTAGGAGAACCAAAAATGATATCATCTACATAGATTTGGCATAAGATCAAATCACCCTTGTCCCTCTTAGTAAAAATAGTGGGATCGATCACCCCTCTCACAAAACCATCATCGAGTAGAAACTTCTTAAGATGATCATACAAAGCCTTATGAAGTTTATACACATAGTCTTTGTGATCGGAATCAACGAACCCAGGTGGTTGTGATACATATACTTCTTCTTGTAGAGGACCGTTAAGGAAAGCACTCTTCACATCCATTTGATGTAATGTAAAACCATTGAAAGCAGCGTAAGAAAGTAAGACGCGAATGGATTCAAGACGGGCAATGGGGGCAAAGGTCTCACCAAAGTCCAAACCTTCAACTTGTGAGTACCCTTGTGCCACTAACCTTGCCTTGTTATGGATGATTACACCATTCTCATCTTGCTTGTTCTTGAAAATCCATTTTGTTCCAATGACGTTGTGCTCGGTATTTGGCCTCTTGACTAATGACCACACTTGGTTGCGTTCAAGACTGTTCAACTCTTCTTGAATAGCAACGAGCCAATCATTGTCCATCAATGCCTCTTGTACCTTGAGAGGCTCAACACTAGACACAACGAGAAGTGAGCACAAAAGTTTGTCAAATGTTTACGAGTGACTCTAGCTTCCGATATGCCGGTGATAATTTTTCGAACATCAACACGACCGGCCACTCGAGGCATGGTGGAGGTAAGATTTCACGAGGTTTAACTTCATGTCCATCATTCACATCCTCAACATATGGATCATCAATGTGTGGTGGAAGATCTTCTTCTTCATCTTGCATTTGTTGAGGTTCATCGTCAATGATTGCATTTTCTTGTTCTTGACCATGAGGATGATCTTGTTCTTGATGATTATCATGAAGAGTAACTTGATCATCATCTTGTATTTGATCTACGGGCATTGGTTGAGCAATATGTGCTTGTGGTGGTATGGGTGTTGAAGTAGTTTGATGATGTGTGAAGCCTCCATCTTCTTCTTCATCATCATCATGAGGTTCTTGTTCCATTGGAAGAAGTGCACCAACACCCATAGTCAAAATATCTTAAGAGGAATCTTCTTCACCTACATCACTTAGATTAACTTGCTCCCCATGGGAGCCATTAAATTCATCAAACACCACGTCACAAGTTTCTACAACACATCCATTGGATTTGTTGTAGACTCTATAGGTGTGAGAGTTTGATCCATAGCCAACAAATATACCCTCAATGGTTTTAGATTGAAAATTTCCTAACCGTTCTCTTTTGTTGAGGATGAAACATTTGCACCCAAATACACGAAAGTACTTGACATTTGGCTTGTTCCCGGCTAGGAGATCATATGGAGTCTTTTCCAATATAGTGCGAAGGAAGAGCCGGTTTGATGCATGGCATGCAGTGTTGACGGCCTCGGCCCAAAAACTATGTGGCGACTTGTATTCATCCAACATGGACCTTGCCATCTCCACAAGTGTGCGGTTCTTCCTTTGTGCTACACCATTTTGTTGGGGAGTGTATGGAGCTGAATATTGATGCTCGATCCCTTCATCACTAAGAAACTATTCCAAGATGTAGTTCTTGAACTCAGATCCATTATCACTTCTTATTGCCAAGATTTCTTTGTCAAACTTGCGTTGTGCTTGCTTGGCAAAATCAATGAAGGTGATCTTTGTTTCATCCTTGGATTTGAGGAAGAAGACCCATGTATATCTTGAGTAATCGTCGACAATGACAAGCCCATACTTTTTCCCACCAAGACTATCCCATGAAGGAGGCCCAAAGAGATCCACATGAAGGAGCCCCAAAGGCCTTGAAGTAGACACAATATTCTTGGGTGGGTGCTTTGATTGATGTTGCTTCCCGGCTATGCATGCACTACACACACGATCTTTCTCAAAAGAGACATTGGTTTGTCCAAGGATGTGATTACCCTATAAGAGATATTGAAGATTTCTCATGCCGACATGGGCTAGCCGGTGATGCCATAGCCACCCCTTGTCGGCCTTAGCCATTAGACAAGTTGCATGGAATGTGCTCTCTTTCGAGAAATCAACCGTGTAAAGGTTGCCATCCAACTCTCCAACAAAGGCCACTTCGAGAGTATCTCTCTTAAAGACTTTCACATCCGTTAGTCCAAAGAGTGTATCATAACCAACGGAAGCCAACTGGCGAATAGAAAGCAAATGGTATTTAAGGGATTGGACAAGCATGACATTTGCAAGAGACATGTCATTTGTGATAGCCACTTTGCCCAACCCGAGTACCTGTCCTTTTGATCCTCCACCAAACATAATGCTCATAAATGGTTGAATAGCTTCCATGAAATCATAGAGAAATTTGCTATCTCCGATCATATGATTGGTACATCCACTATTAATCACCCGTTTTACTCCACCGGAGAAGGCAACCTACACACAATTATTACTTGGTTAGAGGCACCCATTTTGCAATGGGACCTCTCAAGTTAGTCACAAGGGTCTTATGGACCCAAATAGTATAGAAACGAAATGCATTTTGAGGACCAACAAACTTTGCATAAACTTCTCCATCCTTAGTCTTACGAAGTACATAGGAGGGAGGCATGAACTCTTTTGGCTTGTTGAGAGTGGGCATGACCCTTGTGGCCTTCCCACCAACAACCTTACCTTTATCCTTGTGCCCTTCTCGTACAAAAGTTTCTTTTAGAGGGGTGGTGCACTTTTGAGAGGACGTCTTCTTCTTGCTTGTGCTTGGGTCAAACCCTAGTCCCTCTTTGGCAAACACCTCATTGTGTTGGCTCAATACCTCATTAAGGTTCTTTTGCCCTTGAGCACAAGTCATGCGACCTTTCTTGATTTGAGCCTTAATAAAGCGATTCTCCTCAAGAATAGATGCTAAATCACTACTAGAGTTAGTAGTACAAGCATCAACATTGATAATAGGAGAAGAGTAAGCCTTGGCTAGAGTTTCAAGATAAGTAAGCTTGAGAGTCTCAAAACTCTTTGCAAGAAGGTTGAGCTCTTCTTCCTTAGTCTTGAGGGACATGGATAGGAGCTCACAATCCTTAGAGAGAGAAGCATTAGACTTCACAAGCTTACTTTTATCATTCATCAACTCTTCGCGAGAGTCAATAGCCTTTTTCAAGGAGGAAAGATCTTTAGTATGATCATGAATATTTGTACCAATTTTTAAGCATAGTTCATCATTTCATGCTTCCTCATATTGGACTTGCCGCTCAAGGATTTCATATTTTCCCTTTTCCTTGGTGACGAGGGTGTCGAGTTCCTTAATGGTGATGGTGTGCTTACTCACCATCTCAATAAGCATACGAAACATAGTGAGCTTCTTTCCTTTGAGGGAGCACATGAAATTATTTAGTTTAGCAAGCATGGGATCATCTATATCATCATCCTCATGACTATCCTCTGCATCAAGATACTCATCACTAGGAGTAGGAGGAGTGAAAAGAGGAGGATTTGATCATGGAGTTACCTTGACCTTGTCGAGAGAGCTTTGGTCCTCTCCATCTTCTACCATGGCCTTTGCCATTAGGCACTTGTGAACGTTGCCCTTGAAGTCCTTCATATAGTTGTAGGTGACAATATCACCACTCTTGTTGACTAGCCTCAATGTGTTTTGAGATTCTTGAGCAACTCCGGCAACACCACTAACATCATCCGGATCAGATTCTTCTTGAGCAACCATTGCTTTCCCATCTCTCTTCTTGAGCTTGGAGTTCAAAGGATTTGGCAATTTCTTCTTGGGAAAGGTCTTGGGAAACCTTGGTTTATGTTCTCTTTTCTCATAAGGACACTCGTTGGAGAAGTGATTGGTTTCTTCACAGTTATAGCATTTTCTCACTTTCTTCTTCTGGAATGTTCCTTTGAATTTTCCTACTTCTTGACAAAGAGAGCCATGTCTTCATATGAAGGGCCCTCATCAGATTCAATCTGATCACCATCTTTGTCATCATCATCATCTTCTTCTTCTTCTTCTGCTTCACTTTGCTCTTCTTCACATACATGCTTGGACTTCAATGCAAGATTGATTTTTGATGTTGAGGTACCATGCATGGCAAGATGTTTTGTAGCATTTGCCTTTAACTCTTCAAATAGTTGGAAGGTGGACATGATGTCATCCGGAGTCATTTCCTTGAATCCATGGTGTTGTCTTATGTCCCACACCATTTGATGATGATACGAAGCAAGAGCGTGAAGCAACTTATCCACGAGACATCTCTTAGTCAAGTTGAATCCATCTTGTGTCTTGTCACATTCACATGACTCGATGTCGGCAGTGAGAGTCATGAGACACACAAGAAGTTGCTTGGGAGTTTCACCTTTCTCCATACAAAAGTTTTGCAATTGCCCCTTGGAAATTTCATATTGAGCAAGCCGGAGAGTGGAGGTACCGTTCTTGGTTCTCACAATGGTATCCCATAATTCCTTGGCACTTGTGATATGTATGTATGGTCTCCTTTGCTTGTCGGTCATACCTCTTCTTATGCACATGGTTGGTGTGTCATTGAGATTCTTGTCATATATCTCTCTTGGTGTAAGATTCTTTGGGTCAACAACTTGGTAACCATACTCCAAGATCTCCAACATCTCATCATTTCCATATCGAAGATGATCCTGCATAGCAACTCTCCACAAAGCAAAATCGGTAGTTTCATCAAGTAAAGGAGGTTTGCCTTCAGGGTTATACTTAGGTTTATCTATTTGAGGTCTTGCATAAAGCCAAGGAACACTGGAGTGTTCATTGCTAGGAGGTTGTTGGCCAATTGAAGGAGTAGGCACAGCTGGCCTCGAGGCCGCACCACCAGAAAGTGGTGCAAGCATCGTGGTTAGTGTGGCTAGCCTTATTTGGACCAAGGCCTCAAGAGAGGCATCATGCTCCTCCTTTTTCTTAGTATGAGCTTGTTCCAGATCCTCTGAAGTGAAGGACTTGGCTTCCGTGGAAGCCGCGCCCGCATTCTTAGGATTTGCAACAAGGGGGGTCCCATCGGGGTTCATCTCGCTCTAGGGTGGTTAAGCCACAAGAATAGAGCACGAGGCTCTGATACCAATTGAAAGGATCGAGATGGACCTAGAAAGGGGGGGTGAATAGGTACAGTTACACATTTTAATTGTTACCTAGCAATTTTAGGCAATAATGTGGAATATGAAAGTGAGCCTAACAATTGCAAGTATGATGCTAAGAGCTAAGCAAGATAAATAAGTAACACAAGTATGTAAGTAAGTAATCACAATATGATTTAAGTAAGTGCTAAGAGACAAGTAACCACAAGTAAAGAGTTAGGATTAGGAATAACTGCAACTCTAGGAGACAAGGATGTATTCCGGTGTTCACTTCCTTGGAGAGAAGCTACGTCACCGTTAGAGAGGTGGATGTTACCACGAAGGCACACCAACGCCACGAAGGCTCACCCTATTATCCCTTTGAGACAACACCATAGAGGCATTTCTCAACCACTAGTGGTAGACCTTGGGGTGGTCTCCAAACCCTCACAAACTTTTCCGGGGTAATCAAAATGGTCGATTCCTCTCCGAAAGACTCCTACCGCCTAGGAGTCTCCAACCTCCAAGAGTAACAAGAACGAAGGGAAAAAGCTCAATACTTGCTCAAATAATGAATTCCTTTGGTGCAAAGGTGGGGAAGGAGTGGATCTATCACTTGATCAGACAACTTCTCTAAAATGCTCTCAAATCCCTTGGGGATCTAAGATTTCGTGTGGAGGAGTGAGAGAGAGAGAGTGAAATGTGTTCTAGCAAGCTCAAAGTGAATGGTCAACCTTATCCCGTGGGAGGGAGAAGGCTATATATAGTCTGAGTGCAACACAGACCGTTGAGCCACTTAGTGCACAGGGGTTGCGAACGTCCGGTGGGTACCGGACGACCGGTGACTCAGATTGGACCAGACGTCCGGCAGGGCCGCCGGTCGTCCGGTCTAGAACATCTCCCAGGGGCACAGACAAGGAATGAGTATCACAGTCAGCGGACATCCGGAAGGCGTCGGTCGTCTGTTGTCCGAACGTCTGGTGCGGTCGAAAATCTGCTAATAAACATTCTGTTGAAGTGCAGTGGATATCCGGAGGTGAGCGGACGTTCGGTGGGATCGAACTTCCGCTAATATCTATTCTGTGGAGATGCATCGGACAATCGGGGAGAGCCGGAAGCCCGGTTGGCTGAGAGAGGCCGGACGTCCGTAGACTTTCGGCCGTTCGGTGATAGTTGAACCCATTATCATAGAATCAACCAATATTTGTGCATAAGTTTTGAGGAAGAATTTTGAGATGATATGTGAGGGAATTTTGTGTGTTTGAGCAAGTTCTTTCACTAAATCCAACGATCCCCTCTTAATAGTGCGGGATCCGTATACTCAAGAACAAATCGAAAAAGGAGCCGAAGCATTCTGTCTTTGTCTTGTGTCTCTGCTCTTGAGTGATATATGTATATATATGTTTATGTCCGTAGTCAAATCCACACACAGCCCTTGCGACATAATCCTGAGATATACTTGATAAACATGATTAGTGCCAACATGCATGTTGTCATCAACATCAAAATATGATTAAGGGCATGATTGCACTTTCAACTGGGATCAAGCACTATAAGATCGAACCCACTACCGGGCACCTCTTCCCATTGCAAGATAAATAGATCAAGTTGGCCAAACAAAACCCAAATATCGGAGAAGAAATATGAGGTTATAAGAGATCATGCATAAACGAGATCAAAGAAACTCAAATACTTTCATGGATATAAAAAGATAGATCTGATCATAAACTTGAAGTTCATCGATCCCAACAAACACACCACAAAAGAGTTACATCATATGGATCACCAAGAGACCATTGTATTGTGAACCAAGAGAGAGAGAGAGAGAGGGAGAGAGATGAAGCCATCTAGCTACTAACTACGGACCCGAAGGTCTACAAAGAACTACTCACGCATCATCAGAGAGGCACCAATGGAGGTGGTGAACCCCTCCGTGATGGTGTCAAGATTGCACTTGGTGTTCTCGACTCTGCGGCGGCTGGATGAATATTTCGTCGACTCCCCTAGGGTTCTGGTATTTTTGGGATATTTATAGAGCAAAGAGGCGGTCCTGGGGACACCCGAGGTGGGCACAACCCACCAAGGCGCGCCTGGGGCGCGCCCTGGTGGGTTGTGCCCCCCTCGGGGCACCCCCAGGTGCAACCAGGGCCCATTGCCTTCCTTCTGGCCCATAAAAATTTCCGTAAAGTTTCATGGCATTTGGACTCCGTTTGATATTGATTTTCTGCGATGTAAAAAACATGGAGAAAGAACAACTGGCACTTGGCACTATGTCAATAGGTTAGTACCAAAAAATGATATAAAATGACTATAAAATGATTATAAACATCCAAGATAGATAATAAAACAACATGGAGCAATAAAAAATTATAGATACGTTGGAGACGTATCAGCATCCCCAAGCTTAACTCCTACTCGTCCTCGAGTAGGTAAGTGATGAAAACATAATTTTTGATGTGGAGTGTTGTTCATCAAGTCATATCATATTCTTTTCTTTATAGCATGGACATTTGGACTTTATGTGATTCAAAGCAATAGTCTAGTTTTGAAATAATAATTTAGATACTCAAGCATATCAACAAGCAACCATGTCTTTCAAAATATCAATGCTAAAACAAGTTATCCCTAGCCCATCATGCTCAAACATTCATCCATTCATGAAACACACTCGAATATTAACTACACCCAATACTTGAGCATGATCATATTGCCTCCTAGTTGGTGCTTTTATGAGAGAAGATGGAGACTCGAATTTAAAAATAAAAATTGCATAAAGTAAAAGAAAGGCCCTTCGCAGAGGGAAGTAGGGATTTGTAGAGGTGCTATATCTTAAAGCGAAAAATTTCAGATAAAAACATTTTGGGACGTGTATCCATCCCACCAACGAAAACGACTTAGAGTTTCGAATACCTTCCATGTATAGATATGCCATAGGTGGTTCCCAAACCGAAAATAAGTTTATTCCTTTTTCCACCATAACTTTCACTTTCCATGGCTAACCGTATCCACGGGTGCCCTCCATACCAACAATTTCCAAGGAATTTACTATTTGACAACATAAAGTAATTTTTTTTGCATTTCGGGACTAGGCATCCCTAATACCTTTGCCTTACTCTCGTGTACTGACAAGTGAATAAACACTCATCTTGATAATAACACATCTAGCATGGAAAATATTAGCCACCCGTTACCGTTCCGCACGCGAAACAAACACACAAAAGAGAAGTTTATTTTGAAAACTAGAGATGGCACATGCAAATTTGCTTAGAACGGCAAAAGAATACCACATATAGGTAGATATAGTTGACTCATGTGGCAAAACTGGTTTAAAGGATTTTGGATTCACAAGTAGAGGTCATACTTAGTGCAAAATGAAGGCTAGCAAAAAGATTGGGAAGCGACCAACCAAGAAACGAATAATCTCATAAGCAAGCATTAAGCATAATTAACACTGAATAATGCACCACAAGTAGGATATAATTTTCATTGCATGATTATTGAATTTCGTGCATGCATAGGGAATCACAAACCTTAACACCAATATTCCTACTAAAGCATAATTACTCATCAACATAACTCTCATATCACATCATCATATCTCAAAACTATTACTAAGAATCAAGTTTATTTTGTCCAATGATCTTCATGACATTTTATTTTTTCTTTATCCTTCTTGGATGTCTATCACTTTGGGACTAATTTTCATATTTTGCTTTTCATAAGCTCAAACAAATATAAGTGAAGATCATGAGCATAACAAATTTTATTTCTCTCAAAATAATTTAAGTGAAGCATGAGAGAATTTCTTCAAAATTTTACTAACTCTAAAATAAATCTAAGTGAAGAAAGAGAGCATTTCTTCAAAAATAACAAAGCACACCGTGCTAAAAAAGATATAAGTGAAGCACTAGAGCAAGTCCTAGCTCATAAAAGATTTAAGTGAAGCATAGAGAGCAATTCTAGCAAGTCATGACATAATTTTGGCTCTCTCAAATAGGTGTGTCCAGCAAGAATTGATGACTTAAAACACAAAATAAAATAAGAAAAGACACATATCATACAAGACGCTCCAAGCAAAACACATATCATGTGACGAATAAAAATATAGCTTTGAGTAAAATACCGATAGCTGTTGGAAGAAAGCGGGGATGCCACTCGGGGGCATCCCCAAGATTAGTTGGTTGCTCATTCTTGGATAATAGATTGGGATGCTGGGGCATCCCCAAGCTTAGGCTCTTACATCCTTCCTTCATCCATCGTAAGATAACCCAAAACATGAAAACTTCAATCGCACAAAACTCAACAAAGCCTTCGTGAGATCCGTTAGTACAAGAATAATAAATCACTAATATAAGTGCTGTATCAAACCAATTCATATTTTGTTTTTGTATTATATCTAATGTATTCCAAATTTTCTATGGCAAAAACTCATCAAAGATAACCATAGAGCCATCAAAATAAGCACACAACACAAAGAAACAGAATCTGTCAAAACAGAACAGTCTGTAGCAATCTGACTATTTAGAATACTTCTGTAACTCAAAAAACATTGAAAAATTAGGACCACCTGGGAAATTTTTATATTGATCTACTGCAATTGGAATGGGCATTTTATTGCTCTCTGGTAAAAAAACAAAATTAATTTCGTGAGTGTAAAAGTTCCTATTTTTTCAGCAAGATCAAACAACTGTTGCCCAAGAAGATCCTAAAGGCTTTACTTGGCACAAACACTAATTAAAACACAAAAAACACAATCATAACAGTAGCATAATTGTGTAAACACACACGAATAGAAAGAAAAAAGCAAAACTAAATTTTATTCATTGGGTTGCCTCCCAACAAGCGCTATAGTTTGACGCCCTTAGCTAGGCATATAGCAAGTATCATAATTAAAGTCTTTGTAATCCAAAAGAGTGGGTGCATCACTAGCTAAAGTTTTGACCTCTCCAAACCCACTTTCATCAGTTTTTCAACAAGATTTTCACCCTCTGAAATATTGGGACGCCTTCTACCTAAAGTTGACTCTTTTCCAGTCCCTTTTTCATCATTCTTAACTTTACTAAACAATGAATCAATAGAAGAAACACCAATCATTTTAAGATCTTCATCACTTTTATCCTCTAATGAGATTGGTTTAGAGGCCATTTGATTCACTAAGGTAGCTTGTGCATCGGATATTTTTCCTAACAAACTTTCGGCAAAAGCATACTTAGATTGGATATTGCAAACTTCTCTACTAACATCATCAAGTTGTTTTGTAATAGCATCTAGCACAACGGAGTGCTCCTTAAGTTCTTCAGTAAAATACTTATTATGCTCAAATTGTGTAGTCATATATTCCTTAGTACTTTTCTCAATTTCAAGCAAAATATCTGGGTAAGGAACATCATAATATTTTCTTTGAGATATCATGCCTACGCAAACAAGAACGCACACAAAAATAGATCTGGCAAGAAAACAACAAACAGAAAAAGAGAGGCGAATAAAACAACAAATTTTTGTGAAGTGGGGGAGAGGAAAACGAGAGGCAAATGGCGAATAATGTAAATTGCAAGGAGATGAGGTTTGTGATTAGGAACTTGGTTATGTTGAAGATCCTCCCCGATAACGGCGCCAGAAATTCTCCTTGATGGTTGCTGCAACTATGTCGGTAATTCCCTGGAGAGGGAGGGATGATGTAGCACAGCTACGGTAGGTATTTCCCTCAGTTATGAAACCAAGGTATCGAACCAGTAGGAGAACCAAGCAACACAATGTAAACAACACCTGCACACAAATAACAACACCTCGCAACCCAACGTGTTAAAGGGGTTGTCAATCCCTTCCGGGGTACGACGCCTCAAGATAGGCAAGCGGACATGAGGTAAATTGTAGTAGATTGATAGATCGAACGCCAAATAAAATAAATAAAGATAAAACGCAGCAAGGTATTTTTGTATTTTTTGGTTTAATATATCTGAATAAAAATGCAAAGGAAAAGTAGATCGGAAGGCAAATATATGAGAAAGAAGACCCGGGGGCCGTAGGTTTGACTAGTGGTTTCTCTCGAGAAAAATAACAGATGGCGGGTAAACAAATTACTATTGGGCCATTGATACAACTTCAAGTAATTATGATGATATCCAGGCAATGATCATTACATAGGCATCACATCCAAGATTAGTAGACCGACTCCTGCCTGCATCTACTACTATTACTCCACACATCGACCGCTATCCAGCATGCATCTAGTGTATTAAGTTCATGGAAAAACAGAGTAATGCAATAAGAACAATGACATGATGTAGACAAGATCCGTTTATCTATATGGTGGTAGATATAGATCTCATCTTTTTATCCTTAGTAACAACGATACATACGTGTCGGTTCCCTTTCTGTCACTGGGATCAAGCACCGTAAGATCGAACCCACTACCACGCACCTCTTCCCATTGCAAGATAAATAGATCAAGTTGGCCAAACAAAACCCAAATATCGGAGAAGAAATACGAGGCCATAAGAGATCATGCACAAAAGAGATCAAAGAAACTCAAATACTTTCATGGATATAAAAAGATATATCTGATCATAAACTCGAAATTCATCGATCCCAACAAACACACCGCAAAAGAGTTACATCATATGGATCTCCAAGAGACCATTGTATTGAGAATCAAGAGATAGAGATGAAGCCATCTAGCTACTAACCACGGACCCGAAGGTCTACAAAGAACTACTCACGCATCATCAGAGAGGCACCAATGGAGGTGGTGAACCCCTCCGTGATGGTGTCAAGATTGCATTTGGTGGTTCTCGACTCTGCGGCGGCTGGATGAATATTTCATCGACTCCCCTAGGGTTTTGGTATTTTTGGGGTATTTATAGAGCAAAGAGTCGGTCTGTGGGGCACCCGAGGTGGGCACAACCCACCAGGGCGCGCCTGGGCCTCTTGGCGTGTCCTGGTGGGTTGTGCCCCCCTCGGGGCACCCCCTAGGTGCAACCAGGGCCCATTGCCTTCCTTCTGGTCCATAAAAATCTGCGTAAAGTTTCATGGCATTTGGACTCCGTTTGATATTGCTTTTCTGCGATGTAAAAAACATGGAAAAAACAGCAATTGGCACTTGGCACTATATCAATAGGTTAGTACCAACAAATGATATAAAATGACTAAAATGATTATAAAACATCCAAGATTGATAATAAAACAGCATTGAACAATCAAAAATTATAGATACGTTGGAGACGTATCAGCAGTTTGACCGATAAAGATCTTCGTAGAATATGTAGGAGCCAATATGAGCATCCAGGTTTCGCTATTGGTTATTGACTAGAGATATGTCTCGGTCATGTCTACATAGTTCTCGAACCCATAGGGTCCGGACGCTTAACGTTCAATGATGATTTGTATTATGAGTTATGTGTTTTGGTGACCGAAGTTTGTCGGAGTCCCGGATGAGATCATGAACATGACGAGCAGTATCGAAATGGTCGAGAGGTAAAGATTGATATATTGGAAGGTTATATACGGACACTAGAATGGTTCCGATAAGGTTCGGGGATTTTTCGGAGTACCGGGAGGCTACTGGAACCCCCCGAGAAATTTAATGGGCCTAATGGACCATAGTGGAGGAGAGGAGGCGCGCGCCCCCCTTGCCCAATCCGAATTGGACAAGGGGAGGGGGCGCGACCCCCCTCTTTCCTTCTCCTTCTCCCTCCTTTCCCCTTTCCCCCTCTCCGTTGGAAGGAAGGGGGGCGAATCCTACTAGGAGCGGATTTGTAGCAGCCCGGATGTAACTTTCCATAATTTTAGCTCCAACTCTTGCCATTTCCGGCTATGTGTTATGATATTTCCTTCATGGTTGGGTTTTTTTCTTTTGTTTTGCATGTTGTTCATGTCATGCATTTCATATCATGTCATCAGGTGCATCTCAATTGCATTCGTGTTCGTCTCATGCATCCGGCCATTTTCCCCGTTGTCCGTTTCGGAATCCAACACTCCCACATGCACCCGTTGCACCTCTTAGATCTCATTTCATGAGCAGGAGAAAAACATTCTCGGAATGGGCCGAGATTTGTCGAGTGGCCTTGGTACATCACCGGTAGGCTGCCTGTCAAATTTCGTTCCATTTGGAGGTCGTTTGATGCCCCAACGATTAACCGGGTAACCGCAAAAGCCCCTTTCTCATTGTAGCCCAACACCCCTCCATAACAGCCCACTAGCCCATCTAAACCCCCTCAATTCTCTCCATCGTTGGATCGCGATCGTGTGGGCAAAAACCACACATCATTTGGACTCTCCTAGCTCCCCCTACCTATAAATATGCCCTCTCCCAGGAAATTTGCGTCCAAACCCTAACAGTCCTCCCTCTCAGCCGCCGGACGTGTCCGCCGGCCACCGGACACGCTCGTGCCGCCTGCCGCCGAACATGCCCGTGCCGCCGCCCCGAGCCAGTGGCACTCCGCCATGTGGCACCCCGCCGCGTCCCACCGCCGCCGGCCCGCGGAGCCCAGGGCGGGCCCGCGTGAGCCCGCGCACCGCCGCCTGCCTCCCACGCGAGCCCGCGCCGGAGCACCGCATCCTCGCCGCCTCCGTCCTCTGCCCGCCGGACCCCGCCGCCGTCCGCCGCCAACCCTCGCCGCGCCTCCGTCCGCTCCGGCCGCAGCGCGCCGGACCTCCCGCCGGACCCCGCCGGCGTCGCCGCCCCCGTCGTCGAATCCGTGCCCGGATCCGGCTTCCCCGCGAGCTCCGGCCAGCCCCACTATCTCCGGATGCCGTCTCCTCCAACTTCGGCGTGAACTCTGGCGAACCTTGAGATCCGCGTCGGCAAACCCTAGATCTGGAGGTTGCATATTTTTTGTCCCAGGATTCTCACATTTTGTGCTCCTCTTTGTCATGTCATATCTCCATGCTCATAGTTCCGATTCGTGCATATGATATATCGAAATGTTCGTCTCGTGATGCTCCACATGTTTGTGTCATTTTCATGCATGTTACTGTCCATATTGATGCCCTAATATTTTTTGCAAAAGTGCTATATGATGTTGTCTACTGGAATTCATCATAACTTGCTGATTTGTCATTTTCATTGCATTTTGTGTGTGCATCCAATGAGCATCATGTCTACATGTTTTAGGAGAATCTCCATGCCATCTTTACAGTGGTGCAAGCTTTGTATTTTTATGAGCTCTTTCGTGACTAGCACAATCATGCAAAGTAGGCTATATGATGTTGCTGATTTCAGACAGTAATAAGTCATTTCCTGGTACATTATGTTGCTATGTAAACTTGTTGCCACAAGGAGATCCATGCACATTTTGATGAAGTTCAGTAAGAGTTTTTTGAAGATATGGTTATGCCCTATCCATTCGTGCCTCTGGTTGTAATTATGGAGTAGTGTAGCTTGTCATTACAATGCTCTACTTTTGCTAAATGTTGTTGCTGGCAGATTGTTAACATGAAGTTCATTTTTGCCATGTTGTTCTTTGCCTTTAGTACTAGCATGACATGGCTTTGTTCGCCATGATATGGTCCTGTAGCATGTTGTTCGCTAGCTCTAAACATTGCTACCTGATGCTGTTTATACCATGTTTAGTATTTTCACCAAGTCTGTGAAGCTGTTATCATTTGCATTTTTGCCATGCTATTTTAGGCTTGTTCTAGTGAGTTCTAGCAGGAGCTCAATGTTCATGTTTTGTAGAGCTTCACTGTGCTTCACTGACATGTGCTTTGTTGCTATGTTGGATTGCTGTAGCATAGTTTCATGTTGCATCTTAAGTGCTATGATGCTATTAAGATCAGTTTTGCATCGTTCTTGTTTTGCTCGTGATTTCCAAACCGTGCATCCGTTTACGGTGAGCCTTATATCATTTTCGACCGAAATCACTCAACCTTTCCAATATCATGCTTGGTTTGCCAAGTTGATGTCATGATCATCCTCGTCCTTCTGGAGTACCCATATGCATTGCACATCATACCTTGCATTTCATGCCATGTCTTGCATCATGTTGCTTGTGCATTGTACCGTGATTGATTGTTGTCCCATTGCTTGTGTTCTTGCTTTGGGTAGAGCCAGGAGACAAGTTCGTGAACGAGGAACCTGTTGAGTACGTTTACAAGGAGGAAGCTTTTGACAACCCCGAGAACTTTGCTTGCTAGTTGTTCGTTCTATCGCTATGTCGTGCTACCTACCACTTGTTTATCATGCCTCCCATATTGCCATGTCAAGCCTCTAAGCCACCTTCCTAGCAAACCGTTGTTTGGCTATGTTACCGCTTTTGCTCAGCCCCTCTTATAGCATTGCTAGTTGCAGGTGCCTTGCAGGTTGTTCCATGTTGGTACATGGATATGTTGGGATATCATAATATCTCTTATTTAATTAATGCATCTATATACTTGGTAAAGGGTGGAAGGCTAGGCCTATTGCTTGGTGTTTTGTTCCACTCTTTCCGCCCTAGTTTCCTTCATACCGGTGTTATGTTCCTTGATTTTGCGTTCCTTACACGGTTGAGGTTATGGGACCCCCTTGACAGTTCGCTTTGAATAAAACTCCTCCAGCAAGGCCCAACCTTGGTTTTACCATTTGCTTAATAACAACTAAAACTTTCCTAGGGACTTTCCGGACCCCGAGGATTTTCTTAATTCACCCCCTCGGGCCAGTGCTCCTCTGAGTGTTGGTCCGAACCGGGCAGCCTGCGGGGCCACCTCGGGGAAACTCGAGGGTTGGTTTTACTCATAGCTTGTCCCATCCGGTGTGCCCTAAGAACGAGATATGTGTAGCTCCTATCGGGATTTGTCGGCGCATCGGGCGGTCTTGCTGGTCTTGTTTTACCATTGCCGAAATGTCTTGTAACCGGGATTCCGAGACTGATCGGGTCTTTCCGGGAGAAGGAATATCCTTCATTGATCGTGAGAGCTTGTGATGGGATAAGATGGGACACCCCTGCATGGTATAAACTTTTCGAGAGCCGTGCCTGTGGTTATGTGGCAGATGTGAATTTGTTAATATCCGATTGTAGAGAAATTGACCCTTGACTTAATTAAAATGCATCAACCGCGTGTGTAGCCGTGATGGTCATTTTTCAGCGGAGTCCGGGAAGTGAACACAGTAGGGTTATGTATGAACATAAGTCGTTCAGGATCACTTCTTGATCGCTTCTAGTTTCACGAGCGTTGCGTAGTTTCTCTTCTTACTCTTGTACTCGTATGTTAGCCACCATATTTGCTTAGCACTTGCTGCAGCTCCACCTCATAACCTAAGCTTAAATAGTCTTGATCTCGTGGGTTTTGAGATTGCTGAGTCCTCGTGACTCATAGATACTACCAAAACAGTTGCAGGTGCCGATGATACCAGTGCAGGTGATGCTACTGAACTCAAGTGGGAGTTCGACGAGGACCTTGGCCGTCACTACGTGTCTTTTCCGGATGATCAATAGTGGTTCCCAGTTGGGACGATCGGGATTTAGCATTTGGGGTTATCTTCTTTTCATTTGGATTTGTCCGTAGTCGGACTATGTGTGTACTCCGAATGATGTATGAATTATTTGATCTTTGTGTGACGTGGCGATTGTAAGGCAACTATTTATCTATCCTTGTTCTTGTACATGGGATTGTGTGAAGATGACCCTTCTTGCGACAAAACCAAAATGCGGTTATGCCTCTAAGTCGTGCCTCGACACGTGAAAGATATAGCCACATCTTGGGCGTTATAGGAGTCCTAGTAGGACTCCCCCCTCCTGGCGCGCCCCCTTGGGCTGTCCTCCTCCTCCCCCCTCCTTTATATACGTGGGTAGGGGCACCCCAAAGACACAAAAGTTGTTTCTTAGCCGTGTGCGGTGCCCCCCTCCACAGTTTACTCCTCTGGCCATAGCGAAGCCCTGTGCGGATCACATCACCATCACCGTCACCACGCTACCGTGCTGTTAGAACTCTTCCTCGACCCTCTACTGTATCAAGAGCTCAAGGGACATTATTGATCTAAACGTGTGCTGAACACGGAGGTGGCATACGTTCGGTACTTGGATCGATTGGATCATGAAGACATTCGACTACATCAACCGCGTTAACATAACGCATCCGCTTTCGATGGACACACTCTCCCCGTCTCGTTGCTATGCATCTCCTAGATAGATCTTGCGTGATTTTGGATTTTTTCTGAAATTGCATGCTACGTTCCCCAACAGTGGTATCAGAGCCATGTCTATGCATAGATGATATGCACGAGTAGAATACAAAGAGTTGTGGGCGATAATAGTCATACTGCTTACCACCAACGTCTTACTTTGATTCGGCGGTATTGTTGGATGAAGCGGCCCGGACCGACATTACATGACCGCATTCATGAGACCGGTTCTACCGACGTGCACTACAAAAAAAGACACTTCCGTGATGATACGTGTTTATCACAGTAGGTCACATTTTCTGTCATGCATGTACATCCATGACGATTTTATGACAGAATCAAGATAGTCATACCTGTGCTGTCGTAGAAGTGTTCCATGACATTACCAAAATTATCATCACGGAAGTGTCCACTTCCATGACAATAAATCGTGTGTCATGGAAGTGCTTTCGTCAAGGGTGACCGACACGTGGCATCCACCATAACGGGTCGCTGTTAAGCTACCGGGTCCGGTTTTGGATCCGTTAACCTGCTAACAGCCCGGACCAATGAGGATTTTCCACGTGTAAAATTATAATTGGCCGGAGGAAACACGTGTTGGCTCACGTTGGGACAGATGTCATCCATTAATTGGACAGGAGGCGCCTATGATACGTCGACACGTGGCACGGCCCAACAGAGGCCCATTCCGGTGAAAAGGCCGACCCGTTTTACTTGGTCAAAAGGTAACGGGCCGGCCCACGGAAAGCCTATTAATGGCCTGTTTGTATATAGCCCATTTACGACCAGCTAACTCACGGCCCGTTATGGCCTATTGAAATTAAGACCAATAGCTTCATCTGGGCCGTCCAATATGATTCCAGCCTATTGTAACTTCCGGCCCATGTATGGCCCATGATGTCTTTTGGCCCATACGAGGCCATTTGTAACTCTTGGCCCATTAAGGGCCCGTGGTGAATCTGGCCCGCAATGAACAGTGTACCGCTTTATACCCATCAACGGCCCATTATTCCATTGGGCTGTTTCCAACCCGTGTTATCTTTCGGCCTTCTCAGGGCCCATTTATTCTTGGGCTCATTTCCAGCATTCGGTTACTTACGGCCCGTTACTGGCCTTTTCCGCTTGTGGGCCAAATTCAGCCCATGGTTACAATTGTCCCGTTAATCCGTTGGACCGTTTTCATAGCATCATCAAAAATGGCCGATTAACGACGGCCCGTTATTGTCGGCCCATAAACGGACGATTCCAAATCTAGCCCATATGTTGTCGACCCATGTTTGGCCTATCGATCATACGACCCATAGAAGGCCCATTGATACTACGACCCGTGAAGGCCCATTGTTTCTACGACCCTTAGAATGCCCATTGTTTCTACGGCCCGTAGGAGGCCCATGGTAAGTACAGTAAATATGTAGCCCATGGTTATTGTGGCCTAGTTTTTTAAAAATAGGTTATTGCGGCCACTAGCAAACCACGGAAAAAGAACAACACTTACTACAAGAAAATAAATAAACAAGACAATGAGGAAATAAATAAGCAAGCAACTTACGCTAGGACATCACGGCTATTACACATATTACATCCATTGGGCATCAAAGTTCGCCACATGTGCAAATATAGGGAACAAAGCAGCATATCATATACGCTGGTTGTCAAAGTTGGCGACCAGTGCAAATAAACGCCGTAGCAAAACAAGTCTAGAACTGAAACCACTTCAGAAGAGCTCAAGAAACAATATCCTGGGTACCCATAATGCTAGCAAGATTCTTAGCAAGTTTATTAACTTTCTCTTGTTTGGCTCTTAAATCCTCCAGCGCTTGCTGTTGCACTAGAAAGTATGCATCTGAATTTTGCAGGGACTTCCTCAGTCCTTCATCTTCCTGTCGCAGCACATCTGATCGACGTCTTTCAACTTGAAGTTGAGACTCAAGAAGACGAACTGATTCAGGCAGCGAGTTCGAAGAACTTGTGCCAGCAGTAGTGGCCAGTAAATCAAACACTACAACAAGACATGACTTTTGGGTTCTCTCACTATCGTCAAGATAGGTTTTATCAACTTTCTTGGAGACCGACAGGGATGTCTCACTATCTTGAACCTTATCTGCATTACTTCCTTTACCATTGCATAACGGGGTACTGTTCTCCAATATTTTGTCCGCATTCTAAAAGAGAAACAAGAAGACACATCAGAGGTTTACCATGTTGTATATGAAACTCAATTTGGTAAATCAGTTCAGTAGTAAAGTGGACAGGATAACAACATGAAACAAACATAATATCTATGTACCATGGTCACTTTATGGTCTATATCATTCTAGTTTTTGTTGCCAAATCAAGATAGAGACACAATTTAAATAATATTTGTTCAAGACAAAGCAGAATAGACAGAATATAAGTGTGGGATACTATAGAGCAATAACAACACTTGTAATGTCCATGCCATGAGAACATAACTGTTTATTGAATTGAAACTGAAATCAACATAGAGCAAGTTACAACATCAAACCAGTAAAAGAAACAGGTTTAAAACATACATGTTGCGCCATTCGAGTTTCAGTTCTATCCTTCAAATTTGAAAATAGTTGGTATGAGTAAATATAGTGATGCAAGATAAAAGGAGTATGAACCATAGCTACAGAACCTGACATGAGAACAATTCCTCTTCCCCTTTAAGCGTTGAGTTGGGATTCGGAGTGGTGGTCCTCGTGCTTTGGGCACTACAGTTCCCTTACTAACTGCTCGTGTTTGGCTGCTCTGTGGTGGAGACGATGTTGTGTCAACTAGAACTGGGTTACTATCTACTGGGGTTGGGCTTAGAAGGGGTGTAGCTAGTTCTCTGTCCAACTGGGTAGGGGTACAATCTGCGAGAGTCTGCGTTATGTGTGGTGGGGCTAGTTCTTGGGCAAGTACAATCGTGGTTCTATCTGCATCAACTGGTAGCACTATCTTTTCTAAAGATCATGTTGTTACTCCCTTAGATACTGCCATCACCCTCTCCAATTCAAATGGCTGATAAACAAGAAAAGTAATTGAATGTACAACCATTGTATGATGGACAGGTGCAATGGATAGTGGGGAATAAAAGAGGGCATGAAATAATTCACATTTATGTTGTCTAACCAAACATGATAGCATGACACGATTTCACATATATGATGGCTAACTAAACATGATAGCATGACACAATTTCACATTATGATGGCTAACTAAAAAATATGGAAAGACATAGTTCAAAATATGATGACTATGTAAACAGGATGACATGATTTAACTATATAATGTGTTTATTAAATTGGTTGGCATGCCATAATTCACATACATGCCGCCTATGGAAACATGATAGCATGGTATAATTCATGGATAGAATGACATAATTCAAAATATGATGAGTGTAAACACCAAACAGGATGAGATGATATAACTATATGATGTCTTTATTAAATGGGTTGCCGTGCCATAATTCAGATAGATGTTGTGTATGTAAACATGATGGCATGATATAATTCAAATATATGATTTATATAGTAATCAAGTAAGCAGATGGCAATCCATATATGATGTAAAAACTAAGCAATGCAAGACAACATGCATGACATGGGTAATATAACCCTACCAAGTTTGACCATAGACCTCAGGTGGAAAATAGGACTGGTCATCAGTCTTTGAATCCTCCTCCAAGGAGCTTCCTGTAACCAGCAAGATGTCTACTTCAGCAGGTAGCATTGTCTGCTCTAAATACCTTGTTTTCACTCCAGATACTTCCATCACCGCTTCAAATGGCTGATGCACAGGAAGAGTAGTTGAATATACAAACATTGTCGACAAATGGAACACGTAATACAAAAAATGATAGCAAGATATAATTCACATACATGATGATTGGCTAAACAGCATGGCATTGCATAATTCACATAAATAATTCCTTTGCAACAAGATATCATTGCATAATTCACATATATAATGTATTGCGACAAGATGGCAATGCATAATTCACTTATATGTTAATTAGACATTAAACATGTGGCATTCACACAAAGCATGTCTAAACTAATCAAATGACAAAGCAATGCAAGACACCATACGCACGATATGAGCAACATAACCCTGCCAAGTTAGAGCATACACTTCGGGGGCGGGGGAATAGGACTGGTCATCTGTCTCTGAATCCTCCTCTGGGGAGCTATCCGTAACCAGCGAGATATGCGCTTCATCAGATAGCATAGTCTGCTCTAAAGACCTTGTTTTCACTCCAGAATTTTCCATCACCATGTCAAATGGATGATGCACACGAAGAGTAGTTGAATGTACTAACATTGTTGAAAAATGTAATACGTAACGAAAAAAAGGATGACCTGATATAATTCACATATAAGATGACTGGCTAAGCAGGATGGCATTGCAAAATTCACATATGTGATGCCTGGCTAAACAAGATGGCGTTGCATAATTCACATAAATGATGAATAAACTAAACAGATGGCATTCACACAAAGCATGTCTAAACTAAGAAGATGACATATTTTATGTATAAAGTAAGCAATGCAAGGCACCATATGCATGATATAACCAACATCAGCATGCCATGTTAGAGTGAAGACCTCAGGGTGTAAATAGGAGTGGTCTTCTCCTTCCGAATCCCCCTCAGAACAGATATCTTCCTCTCGATTACAATCCGAAATGGGTGGAGGGGGGCTACCTTTGCGCCTACCATGGAGCAATGTCCGCATGAAATTTTATTGCCATGCAAGGCTCCTCTCTTTTGCTCTACATGTTCAGTTCCATTGTGTACAATAACTGACATGCATAGGAATAAAACATAGTGAGATTATGTAAGGAGTGCATGCAGAAATCCAGAGTGATGGTAACAACCTATGGATAGACCCAAAACCAATGATAGCAAGCAGATAATGTCTTTAGTTAAAAAAATACAGATAATGGCTTCTTTACTGTTTGTTTCCCACCCAACATGAAACTCATAGTAGACACCAGAGATTAACCAGATAGTAGATAGATACTATTGATAGCGGCCTCGATATGTACCCCACAACCATTTAAAAACTCAAGTTTGACCATTAATTTGGAGCTGACTCAGAGTCTAATCGGTGAACATGACGATAAAGTAGCATGTAATATTAAGCGATGCATAACGTAAGCATACACGAAAGAGTGCGACCTCTCTTGCAGACCCGTGTAGTCCTCGAGGTCATCTGCTCGGTTGATGATGGTAATGCAGTTGCCATGGCTGCCCGCGGTGGGGAAGAAGATCTGAGGCGGCGAAAGATAGTCTGGAGGCCAGATCCCTACTGTCCTGGACCCTTCTGTCGTTGGAGCAGCTGAGCTGGGGTGGACGACGATGCGGCAGGAGCGGGACAAACCACACAAGGTTTTCTTTGACAACTATCTGTAAGAGAAGTAATTCTGTAAGGGCTCGTATGAATTGGAGGATTCTAACAACACATGGGATAGGAAATACACAGTAATAGGATAGGAATGCACATGCAAAACAGAGAATTTAAAAACACAAGATTTCTGCCAATTTGGGTGTTTGGTTCACAAGAATTGGAAGATCACATGATGCAAAGAAGCATGGTGAGATTAACCCAAGCCACAAGAAAATGTATGGTTATAATGCTATTATGCTACTATGTCTTAGTCTTGTGCTTCATGAATATGAATTTGAAAAGGAGGACAAGTGGATATTAAAATTCCTACAGTTTTTCTTTCAAAGAGACACTAAAGGAACACATCCTACAGTTTTCCTTTGCTCCATTCCTTTGAACCAAATGCATGAATAGTAGTACCATAGGAAACTTTCCAATTCCTATATTTTTTCCTTCACTTTTCCTTTCAAGCACTGGCGATTCTAGTAGGCAGGCTTGAGCAAGGAAAAGTCTACACTCAAAAAATGTTTTTGTGCTACTTCTACTACTTTGGACCCAGGCCACTCCCTACTAGCTCAACTCCTAGGCCCATCGACAAATGCACAGCTCAAACATGCAGAGATAAATAATGATGGCATTCAAGAGAGTCCATCACGGATAGCTAAGTTGCCTGGTAGCTCACTACTTATCATATAGTAGGAGAAGATAATCGTATTTCACATTACTACGTGTGCTCAGTAGATAATATATATAACATGTAGAGTAAAAAAGAGATGCAACAAGTGTACAACCTCTTTGGCGAAGCTATGTCGATCTCAGCGTGATTGGGTTGGTCGGTGAGGATGCTCCGGCTGACTTGGCTGTTGGAGGAGGGGAAGAAGATCTTAGGCGTCTGGAGATGGAGCCCGGGGTACTGCTCCGCTATGATGGAGGGTTTCGTTGTTGGAGCAGCTCCGGTGAGTTGTACGACGCCGAGGCTGAAGCAGGACAAGAGAGACAATGTTAACATGAGTGGAATTCTAATATCATCTCCAATAGATGACGTAAAATACATAACCACAAAGTGCGAGATGTGAAATACATCAGCCGCTCATCTCTGAACTTAACTGTCAAAACTAAATTTAACTGTCAAAACTAAACTTAACAGATGAAACTGAATTTTACTATCAAAACTGAACGCACTAGTAGCAGAAAAGCAGTAGCAGCAGCGCGTGCGAGAGCCGGGGCAACTGGTCATGTAGCAGCATTAGTAGACTGACACCACCGGCCAAACCGCCGCCCCCGCCGCCCGCGGCCGGCGGTGCGCCACCCCAAAATCACTCCCCACCGTCGGTCCTCCGCCGCCCCGGCCATCCCTCTAGGCCCCCATGCCAAGTTTTTTCTCCGGCAATCCCCATGCCACCGCCTCACCACAGTCAGCGACCATCGCCCCCACCCTGAACCCTAAGATAGATAGTGGGATACCTCTTCGGCGAGCCCCCCTCCCCGCTATGGCTGGTTCTTCCTTAACTCCGGTGAGCCCCCCACCCCCTGAAAATTGACTGAACCAAAAGTCGATTCAATCGACTGAAGTGTAGCCAAATTGGAGCAGCATCGCAAGAAAGAGCAAGAGCGAGAGCGGTAGGGCGAGCAAGAGCAGACCAGGCAGGGGACCGAGAGCAAGAGCAGAGCAGCAGAGCGACCGAGAGCTAAAGCAACAACAGCTCCTACTGATGTGGATGTCACCGCCGAGGGAGCGGCCCCATGGAGGAAGTGGCCGGCGACGCCGTCGTGGATGGAGCCGCGCCATGTCGGCTCGGGACCGAGCGCCGACAGCACCGTGAGATCGAATCAAGAAGAAAATGCGGTGATTAGTGTACAACCTCTTTGCTGGCGCCGATTAGGACTCAGCTTCATCTGAGGAAATGGTGATGATGCTACTCTTCCGGTGGTGCAGGTGAAGATGACGGTGTGGGAATGGAGGTGGCGTGAAAGACGAGGGGAATGCCGGGGCAGCTCCTTGGAGGTGGAGGACGGGGTGGCTGAACCGGCAGGACGACGAGATCGACGACAGATCCTCATCCGGTATGGTGGATGAGGGACGTCGAGGTGTTGCTGTGGACGACGTCGTCGGGGAAGAGGCTCCGGCTGAGTGGCGGACAGAGGAGGGTGTGGGGCTTTGCAGGGTTTCACGGCCTCGATGTACAAATGGGTGGGCTGATGGGATGGGAGTGGGGAACCATGGCTTAGGGACCCGCTTGTCCGAAATGTGGGGTACGTTAGGGAAGTTCCCCCACCAATTTGTGCTAGGCGGTTCTTTCGGTTCAGGGGTATCACGGGCATTTCGCGTGTCTGGATTTCGTAGGAGGTGGGAGTTTTCGAGCGCGTTGTAATTTTGGGATAGCAAGGCGCGGGTTGAGATGGAGGGAGTTTTCGGAGCACAACGAGACAAAGAAGTATCTTAAATATTTCGGGGTAACAAGGCGTGGGTTGAAATTTGCTACCTCTTGAGCACTGCATTGGTTTTCCGTTCAAGAGGAAAGGGTGATGCAGCAAAGTAGCGTAAGTATTTCCCTCAGTTTTTAAGAACCAAGGTATCAATCCAGTAGGAGGCCACACGCAAGTGTCCTCGCACCTACACAAACAAATAAGAACCTTGCAACCAACGCGATGAAGGGGTTGTCAATCCCTTCACGGCCACTTGCAAAAGTGAGATCTCATAGAGATAATAAGATAAATATTTTTGGTATTTTTATGATATAGATTGAAAGTAAGGATTGCAAAGTAAAATAGATTGGAAACTTATATGATAGAAAATAGAATCGGGGGCCATAGGTTTCACTAGTGGCTTATCTCAAAATAGCATAAGTATTATGGTGGGTAAACAAATTACTGTTGAGCAATTGATAGAAAAAGTGCATAATTATGAGAATATCTAGGCATGATCATGTATATAGGCATCACGACCGCGACAAGTAGACCGAAACGATTCTGCATCTACTACTACTATCCAGCATGCATCTAGAGTATTAAGTTCATAAGAATAGACTAACGCATTAGGCAAGATGACATGATGTAGAGGGATAAACTCAAGCAATATGATATAAACCCCATCTTTTTATCCTCGATGGCAAAAATACAATACATGCCTTACTGCCCCTGCTGTCACTAGGAAAGGACACCGCAAGATTGAACCCAAAGCTAAGCACTTCTCCCATTGCAAGAAATATCAATCTAGTAGGCCAAACCAAACTGATAATTCGAAGAGACTTGCAAAGATAACAAATCATACATAAAAGCCCTCTGTGATCGATTCCCCCTCCGGCGGAGCTCCGGAAAAGGCCCCAAGATGGGATCTCTTGGGTACAGAAGGTTGCGGTGGTGGAAATAGGGTTTCGTGGGGCTCTCGGATGTTTACGGGGTATATGAGTATATATAGGCGAAAGAAGTTGGTCAGGGGAGCGATGAGGGGCCCACGAAGGTGTGGGGCGCGCCTCCCTGCCTCGTGGCCTCCTCGATACTTCCTTGACGTCCACTCCAAGTCTCCTGGATTGCGTTTGTTCCAAAAATCACTCTCCCGAAGGTTTCACTCCATTTGGATTCCGTTTGATATTCCTTTTCTGCGAAACACTGAAATAGGCAAAAAAACAGCAATTTGCACCGGGCCTTTGGTTAGTAGGTTAGTCCCAAAACTAATATAAAACTGTATAATAAAGACCATTAAACATCCAAAACAGATAATATAATAGCATGGAACAATAAAAAATTATAGATATGTTGGAGACGTATCAAGCATCCCCAAGCTTAATTCCCGCTCGTCCTCGAGTAGGTAAATGATAAAAATAGAATTTTTGATGTGGAATGCTACCTAGCATAATTTTCTATGTAATTTTCTTTATTGTGGCATGAATGTTCAGATCCGAAAGATTCAAGACAAAAGTTTAATATTGACATAATAATAATAATAATAATAATAATAATAATAATAATAATAATAATAATAATTCAAGCACACTAACTAAGCAATTATGTCTTCTCAAAATAACATGGCCAAAGAAAGTTCATCCCTACAAAATCATATAGTTTGGTCATGCTCCATTTTCGTCACACAAGAATGATCTCATCATGCACAACCCCGTTGACAAGCCAAGCAATTGTTTCATACTTTAGTAATCTCAAACTTTTTTCAACTTTCACGCAATACATGAGCGTGAGCCATGGATATAGCACTATGGGTGGAATAGAGTATAATGATGGGGGTTATGTGGAGAAGACAAAAAAGGAGAAAGTCTCACATTGACGCAGCCAATCAACGGGCTAGGGAGATGCCCATCAATTGATGGCAATGCAAGGAGTAGGGATTGCCACGCAATGGATGCACTTGTGCTATAAATGTATGAAAGCTGAACAAAAGGAACTAAGTGGGTGTGCATCCAACTTGCTTGCTGTAGCGACCTGACCCGAATGGATCACGTCTACTGTGCTACGGTGTCATCCCTGGATCAGTAATGCTGACACCACACAGTACATCGAGGTTTTATAGCAGAGTTGCAATCACACACTTATTACATCGATGGCTCAAAAAGAACTAATTACAATAAATATGACTTAAGGCCATATTTTAAAGATAACAGCGGAAGACTCGGAAGATAAATGGGTCCATCAACTCCAGCGGCATCACTGAGTATAGAACCACGACCTAAACGCACCTCAATCGTCGTCTGAAAAGTCTGCAACATTAACGTTGCAGCCCAAAAATGGGTCAGCACATGGAATATGCTGGCAAAGTAACACATAGAGAGTAATGGAATGAAACAGCTATACTACATGCATATATGGCTGGTGGAAAGCTCTATGGTTACAGTTTTGCGTAAAGCCAATTTTTCCCTACTGCAAAGGAATAAATTTATTTAACTATCATGGTGGTTGTGAAACATTGAGAATGGTTGACAGCATTCTCAATCCCAATTAAAAGTAATTAAAACCCAATAACATTAATTAGAAGTAACATGTTGAGATTCACAATGATATTCAAGTACTAGATACTCAAGTTGTCCATAACCGGGGACACGGCTAATCATGATTATTTTGTTACTCTGCAGAGGTTTGCGCACTTTTCCCCACATGACTCGATCGCCTCCGTTTGTTTTCTCGCACTACATGGTGTTTGAGAAACGGATGACCGAGACATAGTCTTTCAGAAGCACTAGCACCTTACTTGTGGGGTAGACCGGTACACCTACATCCCCTACATCTGCTAGTCCACCCCGTAAGAGTTCGCACAACTTAGTCAACTATGCCAGAGCCCATAGTAGCATGTGGCTGCACACGGAAGTTTCTAGCATGAAAGATCTTATGATCCCTTTGAGCCTGGGTGGCGGTCCAAAAAAAACAGGCAAGTCCTGATAGACATCAGGTGCCTCAATCCACCCAGATGTGTGTTTAAGTTGCCACCTTAGATAAACCATTAAAATTATCAATCTCACATCTGTCATGGATATCACTCACCCAATCCACGTCTACTAGCATAGCATGGCAATATATGCAAACGTAGAGTAACTCCCAAAGGTTTCATAATAATACAGGTAATAGGTACTACCTCATCTACTTCCCATCCCACAATTTAATTAGATCCTAATCATGCAATGTGTGAGGATTGATCTAATGCAATAAAACTGGGTTGTAGAAAAGGTATGATCAAAGTGTTACTTGCCTTGCTGATGATCCGCGAGTCCTAGGGTTTCGAAGTAACAAGCGGCGCAATCCGGGTAATCTATCGCAGACAAACAACAAGCATACAATAAGTACTCATCTAATGCACAGGTAAAACTCGAACAAGAGATCGAACCAGGTAGTTCAACTTAAGAACTCCGGTTGCAAGAAAGAACGAAAAACAAACGGCGGAAGAAAACAACTCGGTTCTAGCAAGTTGAAACTAGGTCAAAATTTTACTGTAACAAAAGCTTGTTCAAGTTGATTAGACGGAACGGCAGTTTCGAGACGAAACTCCAAGCGCTTGAATCACCTGATTCCGATAAACGAGCGAAAAAATAGACTAGGAAGAAGATCGGATCTGAGATCGCGATCGCGGAATAAATCCGACGAAAAGAAAAAGAAGAACGGTTAAACGAACGGACATTCATTAACCTAGAAGAATCCGATGATCACGTTCGTTAGAACGAACGGTCCGGCGAACGGTCCAAAGGCAACTAAATCGGAGAAGAAAACGAATCCGATCTAGGGTTTCGGAGAAGAAAAACCGATCGAAAAACTGATCTAGAAAACCGGAATGGTTTAGAGAAGAAAAGAATCGGAACGATTAGAAGAAAACGATCCGAGAAAAAGAATAGATGTAGCGCGGGGCTACCTTGGCGAGGTCTCCGGTGAACGGGGCTCCGGCGGCGTCGGCGTAGGGCGGCGGCGTGGGCAAGGTGCGGCGGCGGCGCGGGTGTGGGGCGGCGGCGGCAAGGTGCGGCGGCGGCGCGGGGTGTGGGGTGGCGGTGCGGGTGAGGCGGCGGCGAGGTGCGGCGGCGGCGCGGGGTGTGGGGTGGCGGCGCGGGTGAGGCGGCGCGGCGGCGGTGACGCAGGGCGCGGTGTGATGCGGCGCGGCGGCGGTGCAAGGCGCGGTGTGGAGGAGAGCTTTGATTTGATGTGTTTAGAGGGGGGGTGCTTGGGTATTTATATGGGTGAGGGAAGACAAAACTTGGGGTAGGGGACAAGAATTAGACTAGGAATAGGAAAAGATCTAGAACTAGAAAAGGAATATACGGAAATAGGACAAAAGTCCTACTAGGATTTGGTTTAGAGCAAGAGGCGAGGCGGCGGCGGCCTTGCACCTGGCAAGCTCACGCACGGCTCCCTGGGGGCGGTGGCCTTTGGCCCGGCTGGGCCTTGGCCTGGCCGGCCTTGGTCCAGTTTTTTTTTTATAAACGGTTCAGCGCGCAGAAAAAAACAAAAAGGGATCTAAACGAACTTCGAAAAATCTAAAGTAAATTTTCCCCGACTCCTAAAAATGAGCCGAACAAAATGAACTTTTCTCCGGACCTAAAATGCAATTTTTGAAAACGCGCATTTTTCCCTATCGAAATAAAATGCAAATAAAACTCCGGCAACAAAATTGATCTATTTATTAAATCTTCATTTTCCTAAATTTGGGAAAGTCATATTATTCCCTCTCTCATATTTTGACACCGGAAAATTTATTGAAGATAAAATAAATAAATCAAATGATCCTATTTTCAAAATTCGAGAGAACTCTCAAATATGAAAATAACGAAATCTCCAACTCTCTCCGAGGGTCCTTGAGTTGCGTGAAATTTCTAGGATCAACCAAAATGCAAGAAAATATGATATGCATATGATCTAGTGTATAACATTCCAAATTGAAAATTTGGGATGTTACACTTGCTCACGAAGACCTAGGGCATTTGAGGAAGCCCATTGTTGGAATATACAAGCCATGTTCTATAATTGAAAAATTCCCACTAGTATATGAAAGTGACAAAACAAGAGACTCTCTATCATAAATATCATGGTGCTACTTGATAATCCACAAGTATAGGGGATCGCAACAATTTTCGAGGGTAGAGTATTCAACCCAAATTTATTGATTCGACACAAGGGGAGCCAAAGAATATTCTCAGGTACTAGCAGATGAGTTGTCAATTCAACCACACCTGGAAACTTAATATCTGCAGCAAGGTATTTAGTAGCAAAATAATATGATAGTAGTGGTAACGATAGCAAAAGTAACAGTAGCAAAAGTAATATTTTTAGGTTTTATAGTGATTGTAACAGTAGCATCGAAAAAGTAAATAAGCGAAGAACAATATAGGAAAAACTCGTAGGCATTCGATCGGTGATGGAGAATTATGCCAGATGCGATCGATCATGTAATAATCATGACATAGGGTGACACAGAACTAGCTCGAGTTCATCAATGTAATGTAGGCATGTATTCCGAATATAGTCGTACGTGCTTATCGAAAAGAACTTGCATGACATCTTTTGTCCTACCCTCACGTGGCAGAGGGGTCCTATTGGAAACTAAGGGATATTAAGGCCTCCTTTTAATAGAGTACCGGACCAAAGCATTAACACATAGTGACTACATGAACTCCTCAAACTACGATCATCACCGGTAAGTATCCTGATTATTGTCACTTTGGGGTTAACAGATCATAACACATAATAGGTGACTATAACTTGCAAGATAGGATGAAGAACTCTCATATATTGATGAAAACATAATAGGTTCAGATCTGAAATCATGGCACTCAAGCCCTAGCGAGAAGCATTAAGCATAGCAAAGTCATAGCAACATCAATCTCAGAACATAGTCGATACTATGGATCAAACCCTAACAAAACTAACTCGATTACATGATAAATCTCATCCAACCCATCACCTTCCAGCAAGCCTACGATGGAATTACTCACGCACGGCGGTGAGCATCATGAAACTGGTGATGGAGGAAGGTTGATGATGACGATGGCGACGGATCCCCCTCTCCGGAGCCCCGAACGGATTCCAGATCAGCCCTCCCGAGAGAGTTTAGGGCTTGGCGGCGACTCCGTATCGTAATATGCGATGAATCCTTCTCTCTTATTTTTTTTCTCCCCGAAAGTGAATATATGGAGTCAAGGTTGAGTTCGGTGGAGTGTCAGGGGGCCCACGAGGCAGGGAGGCGCGCCCAAGGGGGTAGGGCGCGCCCCCACCCTCGTGGACAGGGTGTGGTCCCCCTGACGTGGATCTTTCTTCCAATATTTTTTATATATTCCAAAAATAATCTCCGTTGATTTTCAGGTCATTCCGAGAACTTTTATTTCTGCACAAAAATAACACCATGGCAATTCTACTGAAAACAGTGTCAGTCCGGGTTAGTTCCATTCAAATCATGCAAGTTAGAGTCCAAAACAAGGGCAAAAGTGTTTGGAAAAGTAGATACGACGGAGACGTATCACTACTTTGAAGCACAAGTGTGGAAAAAAGGATAGTAGCATTGTCCCTTTTTATTTATTTTCTCCCTTTTTTGGGCCTTTCCTTTTTTTATTTGGCCTTTCTCCCTTGTTTTTTTATTTGGGACAATGCTCTATTAATGATGATCATCACACTTTTATTTATTTACAACTCAATGATTACAACTCGGTACTAGAACAAAATATGACTCTATATGAATGCCTCCGACGGTGTACCGGGATGGGCAATGAATCAAGAGTAACATGTATGATAAATTATGCATGGTGGCTTGCCACAAATACGATGTCAATTACATGATCATGCAAGGCAATATGAAAATGATGAAGCGTGTCACAATAAATGAAATGGTGGAAAGTTGCATGGCAATATATCTCGGAATGGCTATGGAAATGCCATAATAGGTAGGTATGGTGGCTATTTTGAGGAAGATATAAGGAGGTTTATGTGTGATAGAGCGTATCATATCACGGGGTTTGGATGCACTGACGAAGTTTGCACCAACTCTCAAGGTGAGAAAGGGCAATGCAAGGTACCGAAGAGGCTAGCAATGATGGAAAGGTGAGAGTGCGTACAATCCATGGACTCAACATTAGTCATAAAGAACTCACATACTTATTGTAAAAATATACAAGTAATCAAAAATGAAGCATTACGCGCATGCTCCTAGGGGGATAGATTGGTAGGAAAAGACCATCGCTCGTCCCCGACCACCACTCATAAGGATGACAATCAAAGAACACCTCATGTTTCAAATTTGTTACACAACGGTTACCATACGTGCATGCTACAGGACTTGCAAAATTCAACACAAGTATTTCTCAAATTCACAACTACTCAACCAGCACGACTCTAATACTACCATCTTCATATCTCAAAACAATCATCAAGTATCAAACTTCTCATAGTATTCAATGCACTTCTATGAAAGTTTTTATTATACCAATCTTGGATGCCTATCATATTAGGACTAACTTTATAGCCAAAGCAAACTACCATGATGTTCTAAAGGATTCTCAAAATAATATAAGTGAAGCATGAGAGATCAATAATTTCTATAAAATAAAACCACCACCATGCTCTAAAAGATATAAGTGAAGCACTAGAACAAAATTATCTAGCTCAAAAGATATAAGTGAAGCACATAGAGTATTCTAGTAAATTCCGATTCATGTGTGTCTCTCCCAAAAGGTGTGTACAGCAAGGATGATTGTGGTAAACTAGAAAGCAAAGACTCAAATCATAAAAGACACTCCAAGCACAACACATATCATGTGGTGAATAAAAATATAGCATCAAGTAAAGTTACCGATGGACGAAGACGAAAGAGGGGATGCCTTCCGGGGCATCCCCAAGCTTAGGCTTTTGGTTGTCCTTGAATATTACCTTGGGGTTCCTTGGGCATACCCAAGCTTAGGGTCTTGCCACTCCTTATTCCATAATCCATCAAATCTTTACCCAAAACCTGAAAACTTCACAACACAAAACTCAACAGAAAATCTCATGAGCTCCGTTAGTTTAAGGAAACAAACCACCACTTAAGGTACTGTAATGAACTCATTCTTTATTTATATTGGTGTTAAACCGACTTTATTCCAACTTCTCTATGGTTCATACCCCCCCCCCCGATACTAGCCATAGATTCATCAAAATAAGCAAACAACACACGAAAAACAGAATCTATCAAAAAACAGAACAGTCTGTAATAATATGTAGGTTTAGAATAGTTCTGTAACCCCAAAAATTATTAAATAAATGGTTGGACGTGAAGAATTTGTCTATTAAGCATCTGCAAAAATAATCAACCTAATCACACTCTCCAGTAAAAAATGGCAGCAAATCTCGTGAGCGCTAAAGTTTCTGTTTTTTACAGGAAGATCGCAAAAACTTCCCCCAAGCCTTCCCAAAGGTTCTACTTGGCACAAACACTAATTAAAAGCATAAAACCACATCTAAACATAACCAAAATCTATATGAATTATTCATTATTAAACATAACCAAAAAGCAAGAAACAAAAATAAAATTGGGTTGCCTCCCAACAAACACTATCGTTTAACGCCCCCAGCTAGGCATACAAATAAGAATAGATCTAGGTATTATCATCTTTGGTATGCAATCCGTAAGTGGCTCTCATAATAGATTGATAAGGTATTTTAGTTTTCTTTCTAGGAAAGTTTTCCATGCCTTTTCTTAACGGAAATTGGAATCTAATGTTTCCTTCTTTCATATCAATAATTGCACCAATCGTTCTGAGGAAAGGTCTACCAAGAATAATAGGACATGTAGGATTGCAATCTATGTCAAGAACAATGAAATCTATGGGCACATAATTACTATTTGCAAGAATAATAACATCATTAATCCTTCCCATAGGTTTCTTAATGGTGGAATCCGCAAGATGCAAGTTTAAAGAACAATCATCAAATTCACGGAAACCTAACACATCACACAAAGTTTTTGGAATCGTGGAAACACTAGCACCCAAATCACATAAATCATAACATTCATGATCTTTAATCTTAATTTTAATAGTAGGTTCCCACTCATCATAAAGTTTTCTAGGGATTGAAACTTCTAATTCAAGCTTTTCTTCATAAGATTGCATTAAAGCATCAATGATATGTTTGATAAAAGCTTTATTTTGACTATAAGCTTGAGGAGAATTTAACACGGATTGCAAAAAGGAAATACAATCTATGAAAGAAATATTATCATAATTAAATTCCTTGAAATCCAAAATAGTGGGTTCATTGCTATGTAAAGTTTTGACCTCTTTAATCCCACTTTTACCAATTTTTGAATCAAGATCTAAAAACACCGAATCATTGGGACGCCTTTTAACTAAAGTTGACTCATCTCTAGTCCCATCATTAGCAAGATTCATATTGCAAAACAAAGATTTAATAGGAGACACATCAATCACTTTTAGATATTCATCATTATTATCACGAAAACAAGAAGAACACGCTTTCATAAAGCAATCCTTTTTTGCACGCACCCTAGCAGATCTTTCTTTGCACTCATCAATGGAAATTCTCATGGCTTTGAGAGACTCATTGATATCATGCTTAGGAGGAATAGATCTAAGTTTCAAAGAATCAACATCAAGAGAAATTCTATCCACGTTCCTAGCCAACTCATCAATCTTAGACAATTTTTCTTCAATCAAAGCATTGAAACCCTTTTGCGTACTAATAAATTCTTTAGTACTAGATTCAAAATCAGAGGGCATCTTATTATAATTTCCATAAGAATTGTTGTAGGAATTAACATAATTATTAGAGGAATTACTAGGATACGGCCTAGGATTAAAGTTTCCTCTATACGTGTTGTTACCAAAATTGTTCCTACCAACAAAATTCACATCCATAGATTCATTATTATTCACAATCAAAGTAGACAAAGGCATATCATTAGGATCAATAGGAACACTCATATTAGCAAACAACTTCATAAGTTCATCCATCTTTCCACTCAAAACATTAATTTCTTCTATCACATGAACCTTTTTACTAGTAGATCTTTCAATGTGCCATTGAGAATAATTAACCATAATATTATCTAGGAGTCCCACGGCCGAATCTAAAAGATTTCTAGAAGAAAAATTCAAACCGGCATAAATTTTTGTATGATCATCCATAAATTCAAACCATGAGTAGGGCAATTACGAATCATTAATTTCATCCTCTCCCAAGATTGTGCAACATGCTCATGATCTAGTTTCTTAAAATTCATAATATCGTTTCTAAGATAGATGATCTTAGCGGGAGGAAAATACTTAGAGATAAAGGCATCTTTGCACTTATTCCAAGAATCAATACTATTTTTAGGCAAAGAAGAAAACCAAGTTTTAGCATGATCTCTAAGAGAAAACGGAAATAGCTTCAATTTAACAATATCATTATCCACGTCCTTTTTCTTTTGAATGTCACACGAAGCAACAAATTTGTTTAGATGGGTAGCGACATCTTCACTAGGAAGGCCAGCAAATTGATCCTTCATGACAAGATTCAACAAGGCAGTATTAATTTCACAAGATTCAGCATCAGTAAGGGGAGCAATCAGAGTGCTAATAAAATCATTATTGTTGGTATTGGAAAAATCACACAATTTAGTATTGTCTTGAGCCATTGTGATAAACAATCCAACACACAAGCACACAAGAAGCGAGCGAAAAAGAGGCGAACGGAAAAAGAGGGCGAATGGAAAAGAGGGCAAATAAAACGACAAGGGTGAAGTGGGGGAGAGGAAAACGACAGGTAAATGGCAAATAATGTAATGCGAGGGATAATAGTTTTGATGGGTACTTGGTATGTCTTGACTTGACTTGACTTGGCGTAGATCTCCCCGGCAACGGCGCCAGAAATCCTTCTTGCTACCTCTTGAGCACTGTGTTGGTTTTCCCTTGAAGAGGAAAGGGTGATGCAGCAAATTAGCGTAAGTATTTAACTCAGTTTTTGAGAACCAAGGTATTAATCCAGTAGGAGACTACACGCAAGTCGGCTCGCACCTACACAAACAAATAAGAACCTTGCAACCAACGCGATAAAGGGGTTGTCAATCCCTTCACGGCCACTTGCAAAAGTGAGATCTGATAGAGATAATAAGATAAATATTTTTGGTATTTTTATGATATAGATTGAAATTAAAGATTGCAAAGTAAAATAGATTGGAAACTTATACGATAGAAAATAGACCCCGGGGTCATAGGTTTCACTAGTGGCTTCTCTCAAAATAGCATAAGTATTATGGTGGGTAAACAAATTACTGTCGAGCAATTGATAGAAAAGTGCATAATTATGAGAATATCTAGGCATGGTCATGTATATAGGCATCACGTCCGCGACAATAGACCGAAATGATTCTGCATCTACTACTATTACTCCACACATCGACCGCTATCCAGCATGCATCTAGAGTATTATGTTCATAAGAACAGAGTAACGCATTAGGCAAGATGACATGATGTAGAGGGATAAACTCAAGCAATATGATATAAACCCCATCTTTTTATCCTTGATGGCAACAATATAATACATGCCTTGCTGCCCCTGCTGTCACTAGGAAAGGACACCGCAAGACTGAACCCAAAGCTAAGCACTTCTCCCATTGCAAGAAAGATCATTCTAGTATGCCAAACCAAACTGATAATTTGAAGAGACTTGCAAAGATAAGAAATCATACATAAAAGAATTCAGAGAAGAACCAAATATTGTTCATAGATAATCTTGATTAAACCCACAATTCATCGGATCCCGACAAACACACCGCAAAAAGAATTACATCAAATAGATATCCAAGAAGATCGAGGAGAACTTTGTATTGAGATCCAAAGAGAGAGAAGAAGCCATCTAGCTAAGAACTATGGACCCGAAGGTCTGTGGTAAGCTACTCACACATCATCGGAGAGGCTATGGTGTTGATGTAGAAGCCCTCCGTGATCGATTCCCCCTCCGGCGGAGCTCCGGAAAAGTCCCCAAGATGGGAGCTCTTGGGTACAGAAGGTTGCGGCGGTGGAAATAGGGTTTTGTGGTGCTCTCGGATGTTTTCGGGGTATATACACTACAAAAAAAATACACTTCCGTGATGATACGTGTTTGTCATAGTAGGTCGTGTTTTTTGTCATGCATGTACATCCATGACGATTTTATGACAGAATCAAGATAGTCATACCTGTGCTGTCGTAGAAGTGTTCCATGACATTACCAAAATTATCATCACAGTAGTGTCCACTTCCATGACGATAAATCGGGCGTCATAGAAGTGCTTTCGTCAAGGGAGACCGACACGTGGCATCCACCGTAACGGAACACCGTTAAGCTATCGGGTTGGGTTTTGGATCCGATAACCCGTTAACAGCCCCGACCAATGGGGATTTTCCATGTGTAAAATCATCATTGGCTAGAGGAAACACGTGTCGGCTCATCGCTGGGACAGATGTCATCCACTCATTGGACAGAAGGCGCCTATGATATGTCGACACGTGGCACGACCCAACAAAGGCCCATTCCTGTGAAAAGGCCGGCCCGTTTGACTTGGTCAAAAGGTGGCGGGCCGGCCCATGGAAAGCCTGTTAACAGCCTGTTCGCATATAGCCCATTTACAACCCGCTAACCCAAGGCCCGTTACGCTCGATTCGAATTAGGCCCAGTAGCGTCATCTGGGCCATCCAATATGATTCCAGCCCGTTTTCACTTCTGGCCCATGTATGGCCCATGACGTCTTTCAGCCCATATGAGGCCCTATGTAACTCTTGGCCTATTAACGGCCCGTGGTGAAACTGGCCCATAATGAATAGTGCATCACTTTACACCCATTAATGGCCCGTGGTCAAACTGGCCCGTAAAGGACAGTGTATCACTTTATACCCATTAACGGCCCGTTATTTTGTTGGGCCGTTTCCAGCCCATGTTATCTTTCGGCCTTCTTAGAGCCCATTTATTTTTGGGCTATTTTCCAGCATTCGTTTACTTATGGCCCGTTATTGTCATTTTCTGCTTGTGGGCCAAATTCAGCCCGTGGTTACAGTCGGCCCATTTGTGGTCCGTTAATACGTTGGGCCGTTTTCATAGCGTCATCAAATACGGCCTATTAACAAAGGCCTGTTATGGTCGGCCCATGAACGGACGATTCCAACTCTAGCCCGTTTACGGCCAGAATGCGGTCTTTTTGGCCCATGTTTGGCCAATCGATCATACGGCCCGTATAAGGCCCATTGATGATACGGCCCGTAGAAGGCCCATTGTTTCTACGGCCCGTAGAAGGCCCATTGTTTCTACGGCCCGTAGAAGGCCCACTGTTTATACGGCCCGTAGAAGGTCCACTGTTTATACGGCCCGTAGAAGGCCCACTGTTTGTACGGCCCGTAGGAGGCCCAATGTCACTACAGTAAATATTAGCCCATGGTTATTGTGGCCTAGTTAAAAAAATAGGTTATTGCAGCCACGAGCAAGCCGCAGAAAAAGAACTGTACTGACTACAAGCAAACAAATAAACAAGACAACAAGGAAATAAATAAGCAAGCAACTTACACTAGGCTATCACGGCTATTACACATATTACATCCACTTGGCATCAAAGTTCGTCACCAGTGCAAATATAGGGAACACAACAGCATATAAACGCCGCAGCAAAACAAGTCCAGAACTGAAACCACTTCAGAAGAGCTCAAGAAACAATATCCTGGGTACCCATAATGCTGGAAAGATGCTTAGCAAGCTTATTAACTTTCTCTTGTTTGGCGCTTAAGTCCTCCAACGCTTGCTGTTGCACCAGAAAGTATGCATCTGAATTCTGCAGGGACTTCTTCAGTCCTTCGGCTTCTTGTCGCATAACATCTGATCGATGTCTTTCAACTTGAAGTTGAGACTCAAGAAGCCGAACTGATTCAGGCAACGAGTTCGAAGAGCTGGTGCCAGCAGTGGTAGCCAGTAACTCGAACACTACATCAAGACAGGACTTTGGGGTTGTCTCAGTGTCTTCAATATAGTTTTTATCAGCTTTCTTGGAGACCAACTGGGATGTCTCACTATCTTGAACCTTATCTGCATTACTTCCTTTACCATTGCATAACAGGGTACTCTTCTCCAATATTTTATCCACATTCTAAAAGAGAAACAAACAAACACATCTCAGGTTTACAATGTAGTATATGAAACTCATTTTGGTAAACCAGTTCAGTAGTAAGGTGGACAGGATAACAACATGAAACAAACATATATCTATGTAGTATGGTCATGTATGGTCTATATCATTCTAGTTTATGTTGCCAAATCAAGATAGATACAATTCGAATCATATCTATTTAAGACAAAGCAGCATAGACAGAATATAAGTGTGGGAAACTACATAGCAATAACAACACTTGTAATGTGCATGGCATGAGAACATAACTATTTATTTAATTGAAACTAAAATTAACATAGAGCAAGTTACAATAGCAAACAGCCAAACACGTGGAAGAAACAGGTTTAAAACATACCTGTTGCGCCATTGGAGTTTCAATTGCATCCTTCAAATTTGAAATTAGTTGGTATCAGTAAATACAGTGATGCAAGAGCAAAGTAGTATGAACCATAGCTATGGAACCTGACCTGAGAACAATTCTTCTTCTGCTTTAAGCGTTGACTTCGGGTTCGGAGTGGTGGTCCTCGTGATTTGGGCACTGCAGTTGCCTTACTAACTGCTCGTGTTTGGGTGCTCTGTGGTGGAGACGGTGCTGTGTCAACGGGAACTGGGTGTCTATCTGCTGGGGTTGGGGTTAGAAGGGGTGTAGCTAGTTCTCTGTCCAACTGGGTAGGGGTACAATCTGCATGAGTGTGGGTTATGTGTGGTGGGGCTGGTTCTTGGGCAAGTACAACCGTGGTTTTATCTGCATCGACAGGTAGCACGATCTTTTTCTGAAGACCATGTTTTTACTCCCACAGATACTGCCATCACTCCCTCCAATTGAAATGGTTGATAAACAAGAAAAGTAATTGAATGTACATGCATTGTAAGATAGACAGGTGCAATGGATAGTAGGGAAGAAAACAAGGCATGAAATAATTCACATTTATGTTGTCTAAGCAAACAGAATAGCAGGACATAATTTCACATATATGATGGCTAATTAAACAGGATAGCATGACACAATTTCACATGTATGATGGCTAACTAAACAGGATAGAATGACATCAAAATATGATGACTATGTAAACAGGATGACATGATATAACTATACGATGTCTATTAAAGTGGTTGGCATGCCATAAATCACAAACACGCCGTCGATGGAAACATGATGGCATGATATAATTCACGAATAGAATGGCATAATTTAAAATATGATGACTATGTAAACAGGATGAGATGATATAACTATATTATGTCTTTAGAAAATGGGTTGGCATGCCATAATTCAGATACATGTTGTCCATGTAAACATCATGGCATGACATAATTCAAATATATGATTTATATACTAAGGAAGTGAGTAGAGGGCAATCACATATATGATGTGTCAACTAAGGAGATGGCATTCAATATTGTGTATATGATGTAAAAAGTAAGCACTGCAATATAGCATATGCATTATATGAGTAATATAACCCTGCCAAGTTTGAGCATACACCTCAGGGGGATAATAGGACTGGTCATCTTCCTCCGAATCCTCCTCTGAAGAGCTATCTGTAACCAGCAAGATATCTGCTTCAACAGGTAGCATTGTCTGCTCTAAAGACCTTGTTTTCACTCCAGATTTCTCCATCACCAATTCAAATGGCTGATGCACAGGAAGAGCACTTGAATATACAAACATTGTTGACAAAAGCAATGATAAATACAAAAAAGGACGGCATGATATAATTCATATATATGATGCTTGCCTAAACAACATGGCATTGCATAATTCACATACATAATGCCTTGCAACAAGATAACATTGCATAATTCACATATATAATGTCTTGCAACAAGATGGCATTGCATAATTCACATATATGAAAATTAGACACTAAACAGGTGATTCACACAAAGCATGTCCAAACTAAGCAAATGACATAGCAATGCAAGATACCATACGCACGATACGAGCAACATAACCCTGCCAAGTTAGGGCATGCACCTCGGGGGGGGGGGGGAATATGAATGGTCATCTGTCTCTGAATCCTCCTCTGAGGAGCTATCGGTAACCAGCAAGACATGTGCTTTGTCAGATAGCATTGTCTGCTCTGAAGACCTTGTTTCCACTCCAGATTTTTCCATGACCGTGCCGAATGGCTGATGCACAAGAAGAGTAATTGAATGTATTAAAATTGTTGACAAATTTAACACGTAATAAAAAATGATGGCATGATATAATTCAAATATAAGATGACTGGCTAACCAGGGTGGCATTGCAAAATTCACATATATGATGCCTGGCTAGACAAGATGGCATTGCATGATTCACATATACGATAAAGAAACTAAACAGATGGCATTGACACAAAGCATGTCTAAAGTAAGCAGATGACATCTTTAATGTATACAGTAAGCAATGCAAGGCACCATATGCATGATATTACCAACATTAGCATGCCAAGTTAGAGCGAAGACCTCATGGGGTAAATAGGAGTGGTCTTCTCCTTCTGAATCCCCCTCAGAATAGTTATCTTCCTCTTGATTACGATCCAACATGGGTGGAGGGGGGCTGCCTTTGCGCCCACCATGGAACGACGTCTGCATGAAATTTTATTGCCACGCAAGGCTTGTCTCTTTTGCTCTACATGATCAGTTCCATTGTGTATAATAACTGGCATGCATAGGAATAAAACATAGTGAGATTATCTATGGAGTGCATGCACAAATCCAGAGTGATGGTAGAAAACTGTGGATAGACCCAAAACCAATGATAGCAGGCAGATAATAGCTTTAGTTAAAAAATACAGATAATGGCTCCTTCAATGTTTGTTTGCACCCAACATGAAACTCATAGTAGACACCGGAGATTAAACAGATAGTAGACATATAGTACTGATTGCTGCCCCAATATGTACCCCACAACCATTTAAAAACTCAAGTTTCAGCATTAGTTTGGACCTGACTCGGAGTCTAATAGGTGAACACGACGATAATGTAGCAGGTCATCATATTAAGTGACGCATAACGTAAGCAGACATGGAAGATTGCGACCTCTCTTGCGGACCCGTGTAGTCCTCAAGGTCATCGGCTCAGTTGATGATGGTAATGCAGTTGCCATGGCAGCCGGCGGCGGGGAAGAAGATCTGAGGCGGCGAAAGATAGTCTGGAGAGTGGACCCCTGCTGTGGTGAACCCTTCCGTCGTTGGAGCAGCTGAGCTGGGGTGGAACACAGCGCCACAGGAGCAGGACAAACCACACAAGGTTTTCTTTGACACATATCTGTAACAGAAGTAATTGAGTAAGGGCTTGTTTGAATTTGAGGATTCTAACAATGCATGGATAGGAAATAGACAGGAATAGGATAGGAATGCACGTGCAAAATAGAGAATTTAAAAACACCGGATTTCTGCCAATCTGGGTGTTTGATTCACAACAATTGGAAGATCGTAGATTGCAAAAAAGCATGGTGAGATTAAGTCAAACCACAAGAAAATGTACGGTTATAATGCTATTATGCTACTATCTCTTAGTCTTGTGCTTGATGAATAGGAATATGGAAAGGAGGAGAAGTGGAAATTAGAATTCCTACGGTTTTTCTTTCAAGGAGACACTAAAGGAACAAATCCTACAGTTTTCCTTTGCTCCATTCCTTTGCACCAAATTCATGAAAAGTAGTACCATAGGAAACTTTCTGATTCCGATGTTTTTCATTCACTTTTCCTTTCAAGCACTGGCGATTCTAGTAGGTAGGCTTGAGCAAGGAAAATCCTACACTAAAAAAATGTTTTTGTGCTACTTCTATTACTTTGGACCCAGGCCACTACCATACTAGCTCAACTCCCAGGCCCATCGACAAATGCACTGCTCAAACGCGCAGAGATAAATAATGATGGTGTTCAAGAGAGTCCATCACAGATAGCTAAGTTGCTTGGTACCTCACTGCTTGTCATATAGTAGGATAAAATAATCGTATTTCCTGTTACTACGAGTGCTCAGTGGACAATATATATAACATGTAGAGTAAAAAAGAGATGCAACAAGTGTACAACCTCTTTGGCGAAGCCATGTCGATCTCAGCGTGATTGGGTTGGCCGGTGAGGATGCTCCGGCTGACTTGGCTGTCGGAGGAGGGGAAGAAGATCTTAGGCGTCTGGAGATGGAGCCTGAGGTACTGCTTCGCTGTGATGGAGGGTTTCGTCATTGGAGCAGCTCCGGTGAGTTGTATGACGCCGAGGCTGAAGCAGGACAAGTGAGACAACGAACAACGTTAACCTGAGTGGAATTCTAATAGCATCTCCAATACATGACGTAAAATACATAACCATAAAGTGCTAGATGTAAAATACATTAGCCGCTCATCTCTGAACTTAACTGTCGAAACTGAACTTAACTGTCGAAACTGAATTTTGCTGTCAAAACTGAATTTTGCTGTCGAAACTGAATGCACTAGCAATGTGAGGCTACACGTCGGTCGACTGACTTTTTCATCTCTGGTCAGTCGATTTTGCAGCCGTTGGATACAAAATCAAGGGCCTGCGGTTCATCTTCAACCTCCACCCCCTGAGCCGCCAGCCACCACCGGCCAAACAGCAGCCCCTCGCCGCCCGCGGTCGGCGGTGCGCCGCCCTGCCTTCCCCGAAAACACTCCCCACCGCCGAGGGAGCGACGCCAAGGAGGAAGAGGCCGGTGACGCCGCCGTGGATGGAGCCGCGCCGTGTCGGCTTGTAGCGACCAGACCTCAAACGGTCCAATCTCTGTGCTCCGGTGTCATCCCTAGATCAGTAATGCTGACACCACACCGTACTTGAAGGATTTATAACAGAGTAGCAATCACACACTTATTACATCGAGTGTCTCAAAAGAGAACTTATTACAATAAATATGGCTTAAGTCCATCTAATAACGATAACAGCGGAAGGCTTGGAAGATAAGTGAGTCCATCAACTCCAACAGCATCACTGAGTATAGAACCACGACCTAAAACTCCTTAATCATCGTCTGAAAAGTCTGCAACATTAACGTTGCAGCCCGAAACGGGTCAGCACATGGAATATGCTGGCAAAATAACACATGGAGAGTAATGGAATGAAACAGCTATTCTATATGCATATTTGGCTGGTGGAAAGCTCTATGGTTATAGTTTTGCGTAAAGCCAATTTTTCCCTACTACAAAGGAATAAATTTTATTTAACTATCATGGTGGTTGTTAAACATTGAGAATGGTTGACAGCATTCTCAATCCCAATTAAGCATCATCATTAAACAAAACCCAACAAAATTAATCTTAGAGTAACATGTTGAGATTCACATGATAATCCAGGTACTAGATACTCAAGATGTCCATAACCGGGGACACGGCTAACCATGATTAGTTTATACACTCTGCAGAGGTTTGCGCACTTTTCCCCACAAGACTCGATCTCCTCCGTTGGATTTCTCGCACTACATGGTGTTTGAGAAACGGATGACCGAGACATAGTCTTTCAGAAGCGCTAGCACCTTACGAACGGGTAGACCGTATCAACCTACATCCCCTACATCTGCTAGTCTACCACTGTAAGAGTTCGCACATCTTAGTCAACTATGCTAGAGCCCATAATAGCTTGTGGCTGCACACGGAAGTTTCTAGTATGAATAATCTCATGATCCCTTTGAGCCTGGGTGGCGGTCCATAAAAAAACAGGCAATCCTGGAATACCCAGGTGCCTCAATCCACCCAGATGTGTGTTTAGGTTGCCACCCTAAATAAACCATTAATTAACAATCTCACATCTATCATGGATACACTCACCCAATCCATGTCTACTAGCATAGCATGGCATAATAAGCAAACGTAGAAGTAACTCCCAAAGGTTTGATAATAACAGGTAATAGGTTCTACCTCATCTACTTCCCAAACCCACAATTTAATTAGATCCTAATCATGCAATGTGTGAGGATTGATCTAATGCAATAAAACTGGGTAGTTGGAAAGCATGATCAAAGTGTTACTTGCCTTGCTGATGATCCGGGAAACCTAGCGATTCGAAGTAGCAAGAGGCACACTCCGGGTACTCTATCGCAAACAAACAAGCATACAATAAGTACTCAACTAATGCACAGGTAAAACTCAAATAAGAGATCTACCAGAAAGTTCAACTTAAGAACTCCGGTTGGCAAAAAGAATCAAATCGAACGAAGCAACGAAAGACAAACGGCAAAAGAAACAGGCTTCGTTTACTATTCTGGATCTAGGGAAAATTTTACAGTGGCAAAAACTTGTTTAAGTTGGTTAAACGTAAAGAGGGTATCGAGACGAAACTCTAGGCGCTTGAATCGCCTGATTCCGATAAACGAGCGAAAAGTTAGACTAAAACGAAAATCGGATCGGAGATCGCGATGAGAAAAATCGCGGATTTAATCAGAGAAAAATAAAAACGACGAACGTTCGTTAAAACGAATGAACGGGCGAATGCTCGCTATTTAAATAAACCAGAAAAACCGATCTATTAAAAAAACTGAAACTAAAAAGATGAGCAAAATCGTCGGAAAACCGAACGGTTTTTCGAGAGAAACCGGAGGCGAAAAAAACTACCTCCGGCGACTTCGGCGGTCCGGCTGTGGCGGCGGGTCCGGCGGGCGGCGGCGGGTCCGGCGGGCGGCGGTGGGGCGGCGGCTTGGGCTTCGGCCGGGGTGGGGCACGGCTTATAAGAGGCCCGACCAGGGGAGTCCTGGCCGGTTACGGCCCAAGGTCGGTTCAGACTCTTTTTTTAAATAATTACGCTCGGGAAAAAACAAAATAAATACTAAACGGACTCCAAATATCCCGAAATAAGTTTTCCCTAGCTTCTAAAATCAAGCCGCACAGGATGAACATTTATTTGGGGCCTAAATGCAATTTTGAAAAACGCGCATTTTTCCTAAATTCAAATAAAATAGCAAACAAAACCAAAATAAAATCTTATTTGATTTTTTTATTAAATCCTCAATATTTCTTTATTTTGGGAAAGTCATTTTATTCCCTCTCTCATTTTTTTGTAATAGAAATAATTGGAGATAAAATAAATAAAATCAAATGATCCTATTTTCAAAATTTAAGACAACTCAAATATGAAAATAACGAAATCCCCAACTCTCTCCGAGGGTCCTTGAGTTGCGTGAAATTTCTAGGATCAACTAAAATGTAATAAATATGATATGTAATGATGATCTAGTGTATAACATTCCAAATTGAAAATTAGGGATGTTACAAACCTACCCCCTTAAGATGAATCTCGCCCTCGAGATTCGGGTTGGCTAGAAAATAGGTGAGGGTGGTCCTTTAGAAAATCTTCCTCTCGCTCCCAGGTGGCTTCATCCTCCGTGTGGTGGCTCCACTGAACCTTGCAAAACTTGATAACCTTACTGCGGGTGACTCAACTGGCATACTCTAGAATCTTAACTGGTTTCTCCTCATAGGTCAAACCACTGTCCAACTGAATTGCTTCCAGTGGTACCGTATCTCTCAGTGGTATATCAGCCATCTCTGCATGGCACTTCTTCAACTGGGATACGTGGAACACATCGTGAACTCCCGACAATCCTTCGGGCAATTCCAACTTGTAGGCTACTTCTCCCATACGTTCCATAACTTTGTATGGGCCTACAAAACGTGGCGCTAAATTTCCCTTAACTCCAAAGCGCTTAACTCCTCGAAGTGGTGATACTCGAAGATAAACTCGGTCTCCGACTTTGTAAACTATCTCCTTGCGTTTAGAATCTGCGTAGCTCTTCTGTCTGGATTGGGCTACCTTGAGCCTATCGCAAATCAATTTCACTTTCTGTTCAGACTCCCTTATCAGATCCGGTCCAAACAACTGGCGGTCTCCAACTTCATACCAAGACAATGGGGTCCTGCACCTCCTTCCATACAAGGCTTCGAAAGGGGCCATCTTCAAACTGGATTGACAGCAGTTATTGTAAGAGAACTCTGCATAGGGCAATTTCTCGTCCCAACTAGATCTCTAATCTAGTTGCATGAAACTCCAGTCTAGTTCCCAAGGTTTCATGCAACTGATTCCAGAACTTTGAGGTAAATTGGGTTCCTCTATCTGATACTATGATCCTTGGAACTCCATGCAGACAAACGATTCTAGTCATATATATCTTTGCGAACTTTGCACTGGTATAGGTAGTCTTCACGGGAATGAAATGAGCTACCTTTGTCAAACGATCGACTACAACCCATATCGAGTCATAGCCTAAACGTGTTCTGGGCAATCCTGTAATAAAATCCATGCCTAGCTTATCCCACTTCCATTCGGGTATCGTCAATGGTTGTAGCAATCTGGCTGGTTTCTGATGCTCTGCCTTTACTCTCTGACATACATCACAAACTTCTACATACTCCGCAATATCCTTCTTCATTCCGGTCCACCAGAAAATATCCTTCAAATCCAAATACATCTTGGTATTTCCTGGGTGAATTGAATACGGTGAATCATGGGCCTCTTGTAAAATTAACTTCCTAATCTCCGAATCATTTGGTACATAGACACGGTCTTCAAACCATAAGGTATCATGCTCATCCTCACGAAATCCCTTAGCTTTTCCTTTGCTCATTTTCTCCTTAATAGAAGCAATCTCCTTGTATGTCCTTTGAGCTTCTCTGATCTTATCCATCAAAGTAGACTGAATCTCCAATGCTGCTACATAGCCTCTCGGAACTATCTCCAAACATAGCTCTCGAAGATTTTTGGCTAACTCCCTTGGTAAATCTCCCGTCATTAGGGTGTTGACATGGATCTTACGGCTCAACACGTCAGCTACTACGTTATCCTTTCCGGGGTGATAATGCAATTTCATGTCATAATCCTTGATGAGCTCCAACCATCTTCTTTGTCTGAGGTTCAACTCCTTCTGTGTGAAAATACACTTCAAACTCTTGTGATCCGTGTACACCTCGCAATGGTTTCCAATCAGAAAATTTCTTCAAGTCTTCAATGCATGCACTACGGATGCTAACTCCAAATCATGCGTAGCATAATTCAACTCATGAGGCTTAAGCTGTCGTGAGGCATATGAACCAACTCTTCCTTCCTGCATAAGCACTGCTCCAAGTCCTCGACGTGAAGTGTCACAGTACACCTCATAATCTTTGGTCTGATCCGGTAAAATCAACACTGGTGAGGTAACCAAACGTTTCTTCAACTCCTGGAAACTAGCCTCACATTCCTCAGTCCATTTGAACTTGGTATCCTTCTTCAACAGCTCCGTCATAGGCTTCACAATCTTTGAGAAATTCTCAATAAACCTCCGGTAGTATCCTGCGAGTCCAAGAAAACTCCGGATCTCTCCAACTGTTGTTGGAGCTTCCCACTTGGTCACAATATCAACTTTAGTGGGATCTACTGCTATAACTTCTCCGGATATAACATGTCCAAGAAATCCAACTTCTTTCAACCAAAACTCACATTTGCTAAATTTGGCATATAATTGATGTTCTCTGAGCTTTCCAAGAACCAAACGCAAATGCTCCTTATGCTCCTCTTCATTCTTCGAGTAAACCAGGATATCATCAATGAACACTACGACGAACTTATCCAAAAACTCCATAAACACTTTGTTCATCATGTTCATAAAATATGCAGGTGCGTTAGTCAGACCAAATGACATAACAGTATACTCGTACAGCCCATATCTGGTGGTAAAAGCTGTCTTAGGTATATCCTGTTCTCGAATCTTCAACTGGTGGTATCTTGATCGCAGATCGTTCTTGGAAAATACCTTAGCTCCTTGCAATCGATCAAACAGATCATTGATCATTGGTAGTGGGTATTTGTTTTTGATGGTTACTTCATTCAAACCTCAATAATCAACAACCATCCTTAACGATCCATCCTTCTTTTCCACTAGAAGTACTGGCGATCCCCAAGATGATGAACTTGGGCGAATATATCCTTTATCCAGTAACTCCTTAATTTGCTTCTTAATCTCCACCAAATCCTTTGCAGGCATCCTATATGGTCTCTTTGATATTGGCCCTGTGCCTGGCAAAAGCTCAATCAAAAACTCAATATCTCTATCCGGTGGCATGCCTGGCAATTTCTCTAGAAATACATCCGGGAAATCCTTCACCACTTGTACTTCCTCCTGCACAACTCCTGTTAAACAATTTACTTGCGTCCTCTTGGCACATGTCGGGATACATACTTGATCCTTCTTCCATCTGGGGTGGTAAGCAAGATCGACTTACTGGCGCAATCGATGTTTCCTCCATACATCGACAACCAATCCATGCCTAATATCACATCCAATCCTTGAGATTCCAACACTATTCGGTCTGTGGGAAATACGTAGTTACCAATCCTTATTGGCAACCGATCACACCATAGGCTAGCCATATATTCTGCTCCAGGCGAGGTTACTAACATGGGTGACCTAAGGGCTTGGGTTGGCAATTTATACTTATCCACAAATCCCCTTGATATGTATGAATGCGATGCACCAGTATAAAAAAGAACGAGTGCAGTAAATGACTTAACCAAAAACTTACCGATTACTGCATCCGGCTGTTCTTCAACCTCCTCCACGTTAACGTGGTTCACCTGTCCCCTGTTGAAAGGGTTCAGCTTCTTCTTAGAGCTTCCATTGCCATTACCATTCTGTGATTCAGGACATTCATTGGCATAATGTCCGGTCTTCTGGCACTTAAAGCAAGTGACTTGGCTCAGGTCTCTCTTGGCTGGGGTCGATGGGCTGGTGCGATTCTGGCTGTTGCTTCCTCCATTCCCATTACCATTCTTGGTGCGATTGTGATTGTGCAAGCTACCTCCTCCATGGGTATGCTTAAAATGTCCTCCTGGTATAGGGGTAAAACATGGCTTCTGCTGAGCTCCTGAGTTGTGCTTCCCTTGTCCATACTTCCTCTTGCGGTTCTCAATCTGCCGTTGCTTCCCTTCAATCATGAGAGCACGATCTACTAAGTCCTAGTAGCTGTTGAAGGTGGCTACCATCAACTGCATGCTCAACTCATCATTCAGTCCTTCCAGAAACTTCTCCTGCTTAGGTGCATCCGTAGCAACATCATCTGGGGCATAACGTGCTAGTTTACTAAAGTCCTCCACATACTGGCCAACTGTCCGTCCTCCTTGGCGCAAGTTGCGAAACTCTCGCTTCTTCATGGCCATAGCTCCCGCTGAAACATGGGAAGTTCGAAAAGCCTGCTGAAACTGGTCCCATGTGACAATGTCGACAGGGAAAGTGGTTGTGAAATTCTCCCACCATGATGCTGCGGGTCCTTCCAGCTGATGTGCGGCAAACTTCACCTTTTCCGCATCTATGCATCCTGCCGTGGTCAACTCCCTTGCTATATTGTGGAGCCAATCATCTGCTACTATCGGCTCGATGCTACTGGAAAACACTGGCGGATTCAGCCTAAGAAAACGGCCTAAGTGATCAACAGGTGGTGGTGGTGGGTTGTTGTTGTTGTTGTTCCCCTGGCTCTGATTCTGGACTAGTAACTGCATCAATGTGTTCTGCTGCTGGATCAACTGGGTGAGCTCCGGTGGAAAGGTAAGTCCGGGGTCACATCTCAAAGGCATCTGAGGGTTTAGAAAAGATGAGATTTAAGAATAGAGAGGGGTCTAAAGAGAAAAACACTACCCATATGCACATGAGGGAAAAGCAAACAACTCACTTCATTCAATCAATCAAACAAGGGCATACAATTGATCTGACTATCACAAAAGTGCACGGACTACTATATTTACATGGTGGACTACTACTACTGATGAGGTGGTCTCCTAGAAATATTCTTCGGTAGCAGACTCCATGATATCTGCTCCAGCTTCATCAACATAGTCATCATCGCTATCATCTGGATCCGAGTCGGTGTCATCAATGATGATGTAGTCTTCCGGGCGAATCTCCTTGGGTTCTTCGTCTTCTTCTACTGGTGTAGGGCCTCCCATAAATATTCCGATCTTCTTGATCAGATCGTCATTCTTATCCACTAATACTTCTATTTCCTCTTCATAATCTTCACGAGTAGCCTTGAGCTCTTCCTCAAGTTCCTTGATTCTTGTCCTCGCCTTCTTCAGATCTATCATGTCGGCGCACATCTGGTTTTCCTGACGTCGAATGTGCTGGTCTAACTCCTGGATAAAAGCTGCAAGTGATCTATCCTTTCTGGTGCTGATCATCTCCCAGCGTTCATCTCGGCGCCCACAAATCTGGTAGATAGTATCCTTGAGATCATTGCATTAGACTTCTCCAATACGTCCCATGGCGATGTGAGCTGCCATGCTCTTTCCTAGACTCCAAGTTGGTGCATCAAAAGAAAACTCTATGGGTTCAGTGACTGGCATGAACGTCCTTCCTGGAACTTGAACTTGAATCATCCAGTGCTCCTCCTCAGGTAAAGTGGCGTTGTAGGTTCCGGTGAAGCTTGGTACTCCTATGTTTAGGTATCTAGTGACTTCCTTCATGTGACATCCAAAGGATGTATCTTCATCCGGTTGCATGAACTTGTTCCTTGCATCTGCCATCCTAAAAGAGTAGAAAAGATGAGAAGTCAGAAAAGAGAGGAGAGTGAGTAGTGATCTAGGTCTTTAGCTTAGTGGTCATGTCCTACAGTCAGCGTGTGCTCTGATACCATCTTGTAGCGACCAGACCTCAAACGGTCCAATCTCTGTGCTCCGGTGTCATCCCTGGATCAGTAATGCTGACACCACATAGTACTTGAAGGATTTATAACAGAGTAGCAATCACACACTTATTACATCGAGTGTCTCAAAAGAGAACTTATTACAATAAATATGGCTTAAGTCCATCTAATAACGATAACAGCGGAAGGCTTGGAAGATAAGCGCGTCCATCAACTCCAACGACATCACTGAGTATAGAACCACGACCTAAAACTCCTTAATCGTCGTCTGGAAATTCTGCAACATTAACGTTGCAGCACGAAATGGGTCAGCACATGGAATATGCTGGCAAAATAACACATGGAGTGTAATGGAATGAAACACCTATTCTATATGCATATTTGGCTGGTGGAAAGCTCTATGGTTATAGTTTTGCGTAAAGCCAATTTTTCCCTACTACAAAGGAATAAATTTTATTTAACTATCATGGTGGTTGTTAAACATTGAGAATGGTTGACAGCATTCTCAATCCCAATTAAGCATCATCATTAAACAAAACCCAACAAAATTAATTTTAGAGTAACATGTTGAGATTCACAAGATAATCTAGGTACTAGATACTCAAGATGTCCATAACCGAGTACACGGCTAACCATGATTAGTTTATACACTCTACAGAGGTTTGCGCACTTTTCCCCACAAGACTCGATCTCCTCCGTTGGATTTCTCGCACTACATGGTGTTTGAGAAACGGATGACCGAGACATAGTCTTTCAGAAGTGCTAGCACCTTATGAACGGGTAGACCGTACCAACCTACATCCCCTACATCTGCTAGTCTACCACTGTAAGAGTTCACACATCTTAATCAACTATGCTAGAGCCCATAATAGCTTGTGGCTACACACGGAAGTTTCTAGTATGAATAATCTCATGATCCCTTTTAGCCTGGGTGGCGGTCCATAAAAAAACAGGCAATCCTGGAATACCCAGATGCCTCAATCCACCCAGATGTGTGTTTAGGCTGCCATCTTAAATAAACCATTAATTAACAATCTCACATCTGTCAAGGATACACTCACCCAATCCACGTCTACTAGCATAGCATGGCATAATAAGCAAACGTAGAAGTAACTCCCAAAGGTTTGATAATAACAGGTAATAGGTTCTACCTCATCTACTTCCCAAACCCACAATTTAATTAGATCCTAATCATGCAATGTGTGAGGATTGATCTAATGCAATAAAACTGGGTTGTTGGAAAGCATGATCAAAGTGTTACTTGCCTTGCTGATGATCCGGGAAACCTAGCGATTCGAAGTAGCAAGCAGCGCACTCCAGGTACTCTATCGCAAACAAACAAGCATACAATAAGTACTCAACTAATGCATAGGTAAAACTCAAATAAGAGATCTAACCAGAAAGTTCAACTTAAGAACTCCGGTTGGCAAAAAGAATCAAATCGAACAAAGCAATGAAAGACAAACGGCAAAAGAAACATGCTTCATTTACTATTCTGGATCTAGGGAAAATTTTGCAGTGGCAAAAACTTGTTTAAGTTGGTTAAACGGAAAGAGGGTTTCAAGACGAAACTCCAGGCGCTTGAATCGCCTGATTCCAATAAACGAGCGAAAAGTTAGACTAAAACGAAAATCAGATCAGAGATCGCTATCAGAAAAATCGCGGATTTAATCCGAGAAAAAGAAAAATGATGAACGTTCGTTAAAACGAATGAACGGGCGAACGCTCTCTATTTAAATAAACCGGAAAAACCGATCTATTAAAAAAACCGAAACTAAAAAAAACGAGCAAAACCGTCGGAAAACCGAACGGTTTTTCGAGAAAAACCGGAGGCGAAAAAAACTACCTCTGGCGACTCCGGCGGTCCGGCGGCGGCGGTGGGTACGGCTGGCGGCGGCGGGGCGGCGGCGACGCGGCGGGGCGGCGGCTTGGGCTTCGGCCGGGGCGGGGCGCGGCTTATAAGAGGCCCGGCCAGGGGAGTCCTGGCCGGTTACGGCCCAAGGTCGGTTCAGACTTTTTTAAATAATTACGCTCGGGAAAAAAACATAAGAAATACTAAACGGACTCCAAAAATCCCGAAATAAATTTTCCCCGGCTTCTAAAATCAAGCCGCACAGGATGAGCATTTATTTGGGGCCTAAATGCAATTTTGAAAAACGCACATTTTTCCTAAATTCAAATAAAATAGCAAACAAAACCAAAATAAAATCTTATTTGATTTTTTTATTAAATCCTCAATATTTCTTTATTTTGGGAAAGTCATTTTATTCCCTCTCTCATATTTTTGTAATAGAAATAATTGGAGATAAAATCAATAAAATCAAATGATCCTATTTTCAAAATTTGAGACAACTCAAATATGAAAATAACGAAATCCCCAACTCTCTCCGAGGGTCCTTGAGTTGCGTGAAATTTCTAGGATCAACCAAAATGCAATAAATATGATATGCAATGATGATCTAGTGTATAACATTCCAAATTGAAAATTTGGGATGTTACACGGCTCGGGACCGAGCGCCGGCAGCACCGTGAGATCGAATCAAGAAGAAAATGTGGCAATTAGTGTACAACCTCTTTGGTGGCGCCGATTAGGCCACAGCTTCATCCGAGGAAACGGTGTTGATGATGCTCTTCCGGTGGTGTAGGTGAAGACGACGGTGTGGGAATGGAGGTGGCGCGAAAGACGAGGGGAACATCGGGGCAGCTCCTTGGAGGTGGAGGACGGGGTGGCTGAACCGGCCGGACGATGACATCGACGACGGATCCTCATCTGGTACGATGGATGAGGGACGTCGAGGTGTTGCTGTGGACGACGTCGTCGGGGAAGAGGCTCCGACTGGGTGGCGGACGGAGCAGGGTGTGGGGTTTCGTCGCGGGTTTTCGCGGCCTCGGTGTACGAATGGGTGGACGGATGGGATGGCAGTGGGGAACCATGGCTTAGAGACGCGCTTGTCCGAAATGTGGGGTAAGTTACGAAAGTACCCCCACCGATTTGAGGCGGTTCTTTCGGTTCAGGGGTACCACGGGCATTTTGCGTGTCGGGATTTCACAGGAGGTGGGAGTTTTCGCGCACGTTGTAATTTCGGAATAGCAAGGCGCGGGTTGAGATGGAGGGTGTTGTCGGAGCACAACGAGACAAAGATATATCTTAAATATTTCGGGCTAACAAGACGCGGGTTGAAGAGGCGGGAGTGTCGCGGCATGATAGACAGAGACGCTAGCTTGAATTTTCGGCATAACAATGTGCGGCTTGAAATTTCGGAAGAACAAGCTTAACGTGTACCCCAAAAAAAGACAATTTGCACCTCAACACGCACAACACACACACACACACAAACACCATTTAGACTAGAGTAAGGTACACGTGCATTGCACGCATGAGAATTGGCAACCAAATTATGAATAAATACCACATTATAGCATGCAAGCTTTGAGTCATATATTCATGATGTAGATGTTCGTTTAATTCTTATAGTTCATTTCATTCAAAATCATCTAGTTTTTATAAGAAAGCTAATCTATTTTAAGATTCATGGAATTGTGCGTCGTAAGACATAAAGTAAAAACAAATAATGGCAAATCATGTAGAAAAACATTTGGGCAATTCTGATACGGAAGATTCTAGAACAAATAAGAAGTGATTGTGTTTTGATGTTTGTGCATTATGCTTAAGTTCAACCATGGAGTCTTCTAGATTATACATGTGGCGAAATCTGGTGCAATCTAGATGATATCCAACGGCCAGTAGTGCTCAAATTTGCCATGTTTGGACCATCGGATTCGCCTCATCCAACGACCATCTTTCAAAGTTAAAGTTACCCGCACACAATATAAAACAATATAATATAATATATATATATAGGGGTATAGATATAGATATGTGATGCGAAAGCCGCCCATCATCTCCAATTAGAATATTGTGTCCATGAACGGATGCGACGTGGCCAAATGATGTCTTCCATCGGTATCTCAAATTCAAATCAGTCTGACCTTGTTCAATGTGTATACATTACAACATGCTCGTTTCCAAACCTTACCGCGCACTATTATATTCATGCATGCATGGGTTTCAAACATCATGATCTCCTATTCAAATATTTGAATTCAACTTTACATTGATTATGACCTCACCTATTCTTTTACACCCACACAGTAGTCTTCTCTTTATAATTGTACCACTAACTTCTCTCGCGCATGCATGCACACACACTACCAGTCGGCATTATCCATCACACGCATGCAATCTTTTTCTTCAGGTCGGTCTCCCATGAAGGCACACACCCACACACATCCCCCTCTCCATCATATCGGGCATTCTTTATCTCTCACGCGTGCATGCGCAACGATCGATGTTCCTCTATGTATGTGTGTATATAGCTAGGTCTTTCATAGTTTTCCACACAAACCGATCAATCGATATATCCAGTGAGGTCTCACCCTCTTTCCCACGTCCACATTGATCAATCTATACCTCTCTATATATGATTAACATATATAGCTAATACACCCACATTAATTATATATCCAACGCCCCCCTCTCATCATCCATGCCTTCCGCTTCATCTCTCAGACGCGTGCACAATGGCAAAGATAGGGGGCATTAAGGGCCCTGCCCCCTCCCCCCATAACATCACTATATATCGAGGCTAATATGAATGTGAACATTAGACAATTGCTGCTAAAAATGGTTTAAGTTCATGAATTGACCCTCCCCATAAAGGATTAGCAATGCTTGGCCCCCTAGCTCATTTATTTTTCATGGCTTCGCCACTGCGCGCAACAGCGCACGTGTTCGCCCCCTGTCTCTAAATATCTCGCACTTCTGCATGCCTTCATAGTCTCCCTCCACTCAGCCCCTCGCACCATCTTCTAGCCCCCAACTGATTTTTCCACATGTACAATCTAGCAGACTCCATGGTTGAACTTAAGCATAATGCACAAACCTCAAAACAATAGTGGTTCTCCTTTGTTCTAGAATCTTCCGTATCATAACTACCCAAAGTTTTTTTCTAGTTGAATTGCCATTATTTGTTTTTACTTTATGCTTTACAACGCACAATTCCATGAATCATAAAATAGATTAAGGGCTTCTTTGATTCAAAGGATTCTCAAAGGAATTTTGGAGGATTCTAATCATTAGGAATTTTTCCTATCTTGGTTGTTTGATTTGTAGGATTGTAAACCATAGGAATTTTTCCATATGATTCATTTGCACTAGATTTCATAGGAAACATCCCATCCACTCAAACCTCTTTGAAAGAATTCTGCGTTTTTTCTATGCACAAACAAACACTCGTACAATCCTGTAGGATTCAAGACGACATTCCACTATAATCCCATGTTTTTCCTATTCCTGCGTTCTTAGCTTTTTTATAAAAACTAATTGATTTTGAATGAGATGAACTATAAGAATTAAACGAAGGGCTACATTAGGCATATATGACTCAGAGCTTACATGCTATACTGTGGTATTTATTCATAATTTGGTTGCAAAATCTGATGCGTGCAATGCACGTGTACCTTACTAGTACTTCGAGTATGTGCAAAACACGTAAATTAGAATACCAATGGCACGCTACACAGTGTCTCTCTTACAGTTCATGAACCCACGTGGCACATGTGGAGGCGTTGTCGCGACCTCCTTGTGTGGATTGATCACAATGATGTGCTGCTGGTTCCAGAACAATGTACTCATCCTCCCTGAGCCATACTGGCGGTACATGCACGAAGCGAAGATGTGCACGCACGCCACACACGCACTCATTCCCTCGCACGCACATGCGGGTACACGGGCGGACGCAATTTTGTACCAAGATCCACCCCATGTGATAATTTGATGCGTGTAAAGTCGTTCACTTCATTGATGGTTAATTAATACAACGCATGCAAATTGAGTGGACGTGAGGGCGGAAGAAAGACATTATTACTCCACTGCGCGCATGCGAGTAGTTAAATCGTGGGTTCCTAGTAGTACTTCGATTGGTCTCCTTCGTATTTTGTGCCAATTTTTGACAGTAACATAATATTTACGCATTTGAGCAGTGTAGTACTTGAAATTTATGTTCCGCTAAACTCATCGGGAGCCGTTTCGGGCCTCGAAACCAAAACCATCAATTAATCTTTACCTTGTTCCCATCACATTCGAAAGCCTGCTCACACCTACTAGTACATACCAAACCTGAATGTGTTCCCACTATGCAGATATTAGTACTAGTGCTAGTACTTAGGTTATAAAAATGGGAACTACCTAACCGAAAATTACTCTACCTTTCCTCCTCATAGGTGCTTCTTCTTCGTCCATCGTTGCCATGGCCGGTGAGCAGAGCTCTAGGTCGAGAACTACTCGTTACAAGGGAGCGGCAACCAAGGCTACGGAAAAAAAGGGAGGGCTCGCCGCCACGCAGAGACCTCGAAAGATCTCTCACGGGTAGGCGATGGCTCCCAGGAGCGCCCTAGCCGCAGAGGCGGACATGCCGAGCCGGTGGAGCTGGAGTCGTTATCCCTCGACGGCATGCCCGATCAGCTCAATAAGCACGTCAATAAGCAGAAGGAGTTCATCCAAGGCTTGATGGAGTTGCTGAAGGAGAGCCTCGATGACATGCCCGCTGAGCTCAATCAGCAGGGGGAGTTGACTGCCGGCTTGGTGATGCTGCTGAAGAAGAGCATTGCCTCGGAGAAGAAGGCGACCGGCGAAATCTTGCAACTTCAGGAGGACAAGGCGAAGCTTTGCCACGAGATCGACCTGTTGAAGGAGAAGAACGCCGGCTGGAAGAAGCTGCATGAGAATAGTAGTTCCTCGATGAAGATGCTGCAGGCCCTCGTCATGGAACAGAAGGAGGAGTTGGCGAAGCTCCGCATCGAGCACCCGGCTGCTATCAAGGTACATAATGCGGCCATGGAACAGATGATGAAGGCTCGCGTTGAGAAATCCCGCATCATGGACAGAATGAAGAAGATGGCGGAGGAGACACGCAAGGAGATGGAGGTCGTGCAGGCGATGAAGAAGCAGTTACGACTCCGCGGCGAATTAGATCATTTGGGGTGATAATCTTCCTTCTTCTTTTGCTCCTGTGTTTCATCTTTTGCTTCGGGTGTTTCGCCGCACGTGTCACGTTCTCTGTGAGGCATGAATAGAACAATGTTTTTTTTGAGGGAATGAATAGAACAATGCTAACAATGAGATGACTAGCAAATTAGATCATTTTTTATCGCCATATGGCACTGGGCTGCCGTGTTTTGTGCTCCTCCGTCGCAGTACTACTCCAGGGGAAAACTTGAGTATACCGCACGGTTCTTTGCTCCTCCTCGATCAGGTCGTCGGCGCATTTATATGAGCAGTCAAATCACAAGGCCCCGCCTTCCAGCAGTACTGAGACGTCAAATCACAAAGGCCCTTGACTCTCGTGAAACCGACAAAGCTAGACTGCCCCGCCCTCTAGCCTTTTAAAAAATGTATACTTTTATACAACAGTAGTATCGATGGATTGCACCATGGAGCAAAACTTGAAATTAAAAAAAGGTGGTACATATAGAGAGCGCTCGTCGCCAAATTATGCATATAGTACTATTAAAAAGGCTAGTCACAATAATGGTGTCCAGCACAACCCACCCCTCAAATAAAACTAAGAGGGTGCTTGGATATGTTTAGTCCCATGACTAAAAGTAGTGGGACTAAAACATGCTAGCCTCACCCATGCTTGGATCCAAATACTAAAAAGGCTAAAATCAAGTTAATGAGCATTTATTATCCTCCAAACCCTCCAATCCAGAACTCGCCTGTGTTAAAGGAGAGGAGTTAAATGAGTAGAGAGAGGACTAATCCACATTTTAGTAGGGGTACCCCTGACTAAAAATTTTAAGTCTCAAGACTAGTTTTAGCCCCTCTTTAGTCAGGGGTGCTTGGAACTTTAGCCTCTTAAAGAGACTATTTTTAGTCAGACTAAAATAAGTCCCTTGGATCCAAGCACCCTCTAAGCATCCTGGAATTCTTTGACAAAACTAAGCACCCTGAAATTCTTTGATAACTAAACTGCTGGCTATATGATGTTGGCCATATATATTGTATGTATATAATGTGAAGAAACGAGTGGTAGTACTATACCAACTAAAAGATGAAATGTAAGAAATAATAGTATGTACGTACTGAAGAGTTAAAGTAACGAGAAGAAACATAACATAGTTCTGCTGGGGGCTCAGCACAACACACCCCTCAAATTAAATTAAGCACACCTGAAATTAAACTTTGCAACTATTCCGGTAGACACTGCATTAGAACCACCATGAGCAACGACACTGCCACCTTACTCGGAGTCCTTGTCTACGTCCTCGACTTTGTCCTTGTCCCTCTTCCTCTTGGCCGATACTTCTTTGCTTGAACCGCACACTTGGCTGTTGCTCTTCATCCAACCCTTGTAGATATTGAAGCAAAGGTAGCCATCCATTGTAGCATAGTGGATGTGGTCTATATCTAGTACATTCCGCTGCCATGCATGACGATGAAACGTGTATGGAGGTTTCTCCAGTTTACTGTACGAAGGATGAACCATGGCTCCTGCCAGGGTCAGCATTGAAGGCTGACGAGAGGACTCCAGCCGATTCTTCTAGAGGTCGAAGGTGTTGCCTACAACGAGGCCTATCCGATGCAGGACTTCTTTCTCGTTACCAATGTCTACAGTAACGAATTTGACTACGTTGCTCTCGAGGAAGTCCTTAAAATCCTGGCACTCAATGTCGGCATGGCATATGTGGTAGACCAAGCATAAGTCATGCACGCAAACCTGGATCATGGCGGGCTTCTTCCTCTCTTCATCCTTTAGATCCTTCTATGGTCCCAGGACTGTGGTGTACTCAACATAGCCCAATGACCCACTCATCCTCTAAGTCTTCAAATATGCGTCTGAAGCGAGAAAGGCATCCTTTCACCGTTGCAGAAGAACGGGTGTAGATGACGTCGAACTCATCACCGGTGATGGTTCTAACCTTGTACTCACCGCCGATCGTGGAGATTTGGGATGCCATGGATTTGGGAGGAGGGTTAGGATTAGTGGAACTGCCGTAATGTGAATGGACGGGACGACTAGGAGCAAACCGTCGTAGTATTGAAGGACGTGCGGCGACGAGTAGGAGCGGCATTAATTAATTGAATCGTCTCGCCTCCCTCCGCGTGCAGCCGCATGCAAGCCTCACGCGCACATCCCTAGTGCATGCTACGACTGGGTAGTTATTTCTCCCAATCAGCGTATGCAACGAGCAGCTGAATCAGTGTAATATGTGGTGATTTAATTACATCGGGACTAATAAAAATGGGACTAATATGTGGTGATTTAATTGTCTTCTCCTCTTAAACCACCGCCGCTCCTCTCCTGTTGCAATCTAAATGCAGCGCCGCTCCTCTCCTCTTCCATTTCAAAACCACCGCCCCTCCTCTGCTGTTCCTGTCCAAAACCAGCGTCGTTCCTCTCCCGTTCTAATCCAAAACCAGCGCTGCTCCTCTCCTCTTCCATTCAAAAGCCACCGCCGGCGAGTGAAGGTGCTGTGGAGAAGTAGATCGATGGAGGAGTACAACCGATACGTGAGGATCGCAGACGGCGACCCTGTGAAGCTAGCTAGGATGTTGGAGATACAGTCTTGGTTTGAGAATAAGGACCAACTAGCGGTGACGGCGACATCCATGGCCAAATATCTGCAACAGAGCGAAAAGGCGGCGATACTCCCGGAGGGAGTCGTGCTGGAGTACATAGAGCTGCTCCTCTAGGCCATGGAGCAAACAGATTCACCGAATCCGATCATGATCGTGATCGTGAGGAGCGGTGGTGGGAGTATTGATCTCAGATGGAGCATCCACCAGAGATTAAAGGATCAAGCATCTACAGGGTGCCGTTTGTGAGGGTGTCCTGCCAGAGCGAGCCGGTGGAGTCTTCGTCGACCGAACCCAACTGCAAGAGGAGAAAAGTAGTTGGCCCGACGATGCTTCCCCGCCATCGTCTCCCTCGCCGTTCACATCGTCTCACGGGGCGGCTGTCTGTCGCCGAGGAATAGGAGGGGGCTACCCCCCAGCCCAATAGTCGGACAGGATGTGAATTGTCAGCAGGAGCTTAGGGTTGTCAGTATTTGCAGGTTTTGAATTGTGTTTTGTGTTGTGTATTTTGAGAGTACTTTCAGATATGAATGTCTTTTGAATTTTAGATTTGCAGTATTGAGCCTATGAAGTATCTTATGAATTCTAGAGATCTATTTTTAGCACTTAAAAAATGTAGTTTCATAGGAGTATAAAAGTGCAGACAATGTGATTAGCGAAGAAACTGGAAGTTTCAGTTACAGATAAGAAACTGCAAGTTCAGTTTCAGATAAGAAACTGCAACTTTCAGAGGCAGAGCATTTATATTAACACGGCCTTTTCAAACATGGTTAACATCATATTGGAAGTTTTATTCATGGTCGAAAATGGAACTACCAGCCAGTTAACATCATGCTGATCAACATTCATGCATAGCACATCTTCATATGATGCATAGTCAAAATGCCCACACAATGTCGAGTGTGCGAAACACAGAGAAAACGAGGGACAAAGTTTTGGCAAGTGTTGGACGTGGTTTTGGGCTGCCCCGTCTAGGCTTTCATTTTTAACATGCGCAGCCCACGACCTCGGATGGGAGGTCCATAGGCCTGTTTGTATTTTCTTAGGGCCGTCATGTATCGACCGGCCTATGGACCTCCCATCCGAGGTTTTATTTTTGGCAGCCCAATTTATGTATTTTTTGAAGAAAACACAGAGGTCTGTTCTATTTTTCTATATAAGAATAGGAACGCCAGGTCCAACTTATGTGTCCCTTCTAACTATATTATATATATTTAAATTATTTTATATGTTATTATATATTATTTTTATTGTCATCATATATTTAACAGATACTTACATATGTAAGAAAACAATATCCCACATCTTATTAACTTATAAAAATAATTTCTTAACAAATAAAATCCTAGATTGTTTTGGCACGAAAATCCTAGTGATTGTGTACAAAAGCTTGGTAAGATTTAAGTATGAATGTAATAATATCGCTTATTATTTAAATATATTTATAACAAAATGCTCAGCCCCTTTTTATTTTTTGATAACATTGCTGGCCCAACCCAACATTATAATTAGAATCAACCCAGCAAAATCGTGTATTTCGAGAAAGTGCAAATGGCCTGTAATTTTTTAGGAAATAAAATAAATGGGCCGCATGGATGCTACATTATTTGTTCACCCAGCCCAGCTAATGGCTGTAATTCAAAAAAAAGATCAAATTGACTGTAAATTCTACCGCGCAAAAAAAAAGACTGTAAATTCTGAAAAAATGGGTTGAATACATGCCACATTTTTGGAGGGTGAAATGTGGGCCAATAGGTCGAAGCCAACGCAAGTCATTGTCAATTTAGTCAACAAATGATCCTGACATGTTAGCCGTTGGATTTACATCCAAAGACCGGCGTCCATCTTCAATCTCTCGTCTTCTTCCTCCAGCGCTACCGGGACCACCTCCCGCCTCCTGCTGCTAGCAGCTCTGCTTAGCATGCTTCGCTATGAAGCGCTACTCCACCGTTGGCCAGGCCATCCCTCCACCCCTCCACACCTCCTGTTCTTCCCCACCAACTACCGAACCACACCGCACTAGAACCAGTTAACCCTCGTACACCTCTCCATCTGCGACTCTACTCCCGTGTCTTCCCATCTCTGTCTCGTTGCTGTCCGGGACCTCGCCGTCGTCCACCACCTTGCATGCGCTCAGCGCGGCGTGGTCAACGTGGTCAACGAACGACACCATCGGAAGTAGACTGTGCATGGAGTGGCTGACAGCTAGGTCCACGACCGCACACAAGGAAATGCCTCCTTATTACGTGCAAAATAATGATTCCTCCACCTGACATCTGGGACCCACCGGAAGGGCCTCTGTATTTCGCGAAAATAACGTGCCCCCTGTTGACATGTCTGACCCACTAGCTATCCTCGCACGCAAGGAAGTGCCTCCCTATTACGCACAAAAAAATGAATATTCCCCCTGCCAGCTGGAACCCAGCATAGTGGGAGGCTGACTTGTGGGCCTACCAAGTTGACAGGGACGGAGGGCTTTGTCAACTTAGTCAATATGAACGAATCTAGCTCTCGTTACCGTACGATGTTCATCCAACGGCCGTAGTGCTTCTTCAACCTCTGGTCTTCTTGCTCCAGCCGCCCAAACCAGCGCCGATTGTGCCGCGTGCTCCTACCTCCCGTGGCCGGTTGTGATGCCGCAGAGGCCTCACCGCCCCCTACTACTCCCACCGCTGGCTAGGCCATCCCTCTACTCACCCACACCCCCTGTTATTCTGCGGCGACAGCAGCCTCACACCGCAGCCGAGCCAGTGAACCCTCGTACTCCTCTTCGTGTGGGCATCCACTGCCACGTCTTCCCTGACTCCGAGTCGTCCCCTTCCTAGTCCTCGCCGTCGTCCACTGCCGTGGTGCTCTCAGCGCGGCGTGGTCAATGTGGTCAAGGAACGACTTCCATCGAACGTGGACTGTACGTGGAGAGGCTGACAGCTGGGTCCACGGTCGCAGCAAGGAAGTGCCTCCTTATTACGCGCAAAATAATGATTCCTCCACCTGACAGCGGGGACCCACCGGACGGGCCACCGTATTTCGCAAAAAAAACGTTTCCCTCTGACTGCTGGGACCCACCAGCTACATCTTCGCACGCAAAGGAAGTGCGTCCGGGCAAAAAAAACCGATTCGCCCCCTGACTGCTGGGACCCACCAGCTACATCTTCGCACGCAAGGAAGTGCGTCCGGGCAAAAAAAAACGATTCGCCCCCCTGACTGCTGGGACCCACAGCTACATCTTCGCACGCAAGGAAGTGCCTGACAGTCGGGACCCACCTGGTCGAAGCATACGTAGCGTTGTCATTCTGGTCGCGAACATGTACGTACATATATACTGGTGGATATAGAGGCGCGTACGTGTCGTAGTAGAGGCGCGCATGTAGCATGTACACGTACGTACAGCGGCAAGTGTGCAAGAAAGAAAATACGGCCACGTATGTGTACATACGGGTGGGGTCTCGAACACCTACTCGCGCATACGTATGGCTAGGGCTCGTGTACATGGCTAGGTCGGAACGGATAAACAGCGTCGTCGTCATGTTCATGGGGAGGCAACGGAATGCGTCGTGTTCATGGGGAGGCAACGGAATGCGTCGTGTTCATGGGGAGGCAACGAAATGCGTTGTGTTCATCAGGACGCAACAGAACGTGTGGGAGCCAACCGGCTGGGTTGAAATGGAATGCGTGGTCATGTTCATCGGGAGGGCTTGGACGGAACAGGCGATGGAAACAAGGCCTGGCGTACCGCAAAACGGAGGAAATGGACCTCCTACATTCGGAACGGGGTCCTGTTGATCGGGAGGGGTGTGGCATACCGCAAAACGGAGGCGGACCTCCTACGGTCGAAACGGGGGTCCTGTTGATCGGGAGGGGTGTGGCGTACCGCAAAACGGACGAAACGGACCTCCTACGGTCGAAACGGCGGTCCTGTTGATCGGGAGGGGTGTGGCGTACCGCAAAACGGACGAAACGGACCTCCTACGGTCGAAACGGGGCTCCTGTTCATCGGGAGGGGTGTGGCGTACCGCAAAACGGGACTCCATGGGATACCGTTCATCTCCACCGTCGACCTCCTCCAGCCTCCACGGGCTACTGTCGACCTCCTCCAGCCTCCACAAGCTCCTGTTCATCTAGCCTCCACCGCGCGCTACTCCACTGGCTACTGTTCAACCACCCCTCCACCGTCTACTGTTCATCCAGCCCTCCACACCACAGGGTCCTGTTCAACCACCCCTCCACGGGCACCCCTCCACCGTCTACTGTTCATCCAGCCCTCCACACCACGGGGTCCTGTTCATCCAGAGGCAACGCCACCACTCACTGTTCATCCAATCGATCGACTTCAGTTAGCAGCAGTAGCGAAGGAATCGCTCGATCGGGTTCAGTTAACAACCATCGATCGATCGCACAGGTTCGGTAACGTGTAGCCTGCAGTGCAATCGCTTGGGTTCAGTTAGAGCCCAATGCCTCGCTCGGGTTCAGTTAGAGCCAACGCCTCGTACACACGCGTGTACGTGTATGAGAGTAACGCGCATCGCTCGGCCCCGACCTCCCACCGTAACCGGGAACTCCCCGGAATTTTCCTCCCCCTCGCTTCTACCACGGTTTTTTCCGTCATGGACGGCCCAAAGAATGTCATGCAGCCGCGTCTCCGGCCCGCCCAGGACGAAAAGCCCATTTTCTGTCATGATTTTTTGTCATAGAAGTAGGAGCCCACCACATCTATGATGATACCGGGTTTTGTCACAATTATCGTCATAGAAGTGTCATATGTATGACAACAAATTTTTTCGTTCGGCCCAAAATGTCATGGATGTGTCTTTTTTTTGTAGTGTGTGAGTATATATAGGCGAAAGAAGCCGGTCAGGGGAGCCACGAGGGGCCCTTGAGGGTGGGGGGCGCACCTCCCTACCTCGTGGCCTCCTTGATGCTTCCTTGATGTCCATGATGTCTACTACACAACCTTCTTCTTGTAGACGTTGTTGGGCCTCCAAGTGCAGAGGTTTGTAGGACAGTATTAAATTTCCCTCAAGTGGATGACCTAAGGTTTATCAATCCGTAAGAGGCGTAGGATGAAGATGGTCTCTCTCAAGCAACCCTGCAACCAATACAATGGTAAATTGTACAGGTGCACTAGTTCGGCGAAGAGATGTTGATACAAGTGGTATATGGATGGTAGATAAAGTTTTTGTAATCTGAAAATATAAAAATAGCAAGTCAACTAATGATAAAAGTGAGCACAAACGGTATTGCAATGTGTTGAAACAAGGCCTAGGGTTCATACTTTCACTAGTGCAAGTTCCCTCAACAATAATAACATAATTGGATCATATAACTATCCCTCAACATGCAACAAAGAGTCACTCCAAAGTCACTAATAGCAGAGAACAAGCGAAGAGATTATGGTAGGGTATGAAACCACCTAAACGTTATTCTTTGCAATCAATCCGTTGGGCTATTCCTATAAGTGTCACAAACAGCCCTAGAGTTCGTACTAGAATAACACCTTAAGAAACAAATCAACGAAAACCCTAATGTCACCTAGATACTCCAATATCACCTCAAGTATCCGTGGGTATGATTATACGATATGCATCACACAATCTCAGATTCATCTATTCAACCAACACATAAAACCTCAAAGAGTGCCCCAAAGATTCTACCGGAGAGTCAAGACGAAAAAATGTGCCAACCCCTATGCATAGGTTCATGGTCGGAACCCGCAAGTTGAGCACCAAAACATACATCAAGTGGATCAATAGAATACCCCATTGTCACCACGGGTATCCCATGCAAGACATACATCAAGTGTTCTCAAATCCTTAAAGACTCAATCCGATAAGATAACTTCAAAGGGAAAACTCAATCCATTACAAGAGAGTAGAGGGGAAGATACATCATAATATCCAACTATAATAGTAAAGCTCGCGATACATCAAGATCGTATCACCTCAAGAACACGAGAGAGAGAGAGAGAGAGATCAAACACATAGCTAGTGGTACATACCCTCAGCCCCGAGGGAGAACTACTCCCTCCTCGTCATGGAGAGCACTGGGATGATGAAGATGGCCACTGGAGAAGGATTCCCCCTCCGGCAGGGTGCCGGAACGGGTCTAGGTTGGTGTTCGGTGGCTACAGAGGCTTCTAGCGGCGGAACTCCCGATCTATTCTGCTCCTCGATAGTTTTAGGGTATATGGATATATATAGGCGGAAGAAATACATCAGGGGAGGCACGAGGGGCCCACAAGCATGGAGGGTGCGCCCCCTGCCTTGTGGCTTCCTTGTTGATCCCCTGACGTACACTCCAGGTCTCCTGTATTGCTTTCTTTCCAAAAATAACTTTTCCGAAGGTTTCATTCCGTTTGGACTCCGTTTGATATTCCTTTTCTGCGAAACACTGAAACAAGGGAAAAACAGAAACTGGCACTGGGCTCTAGGTTAATAGGTTAGTCCGAAAAATCATCTAAAATAGCATATAAATGCATATAAAACATCCAAGGTTGATAATATAATAGCATGGAACAATAAAAAATTATAGATACGTTTGAGACGTATCAGCATCCCCAAGCTTAATTCCTTCTCGTCCTCGAGTAGGTAAATGATAAAAACAGAATTTTTGATGTGGAATGCTACCTAACATATTTATCCATGTAATTCTCTTATTGTGGCAAGAATATTCATATCCATAAGATTCAAGACAAAAGTTTAATATTGACATAAAAATAATAATACTTCAAGCATACTATAGGATCGAAAGTATGTCTAGAGGGGGGTGATTAGACTACTTGACCAAATAAAACTTATCCTTTTCCCAATTTTAGTTCTGGGTAGATTTTAGCAACTTTGGACAAGTCAAGCAATCTTAACACAATTCAAGAAAGCATGCAAAGAGTATATGAGCAGCGGAATGTAAAGCATGCAACTTGCAAGAATGTAAAGGGAAGGGTTTGGAGGATTCAAACGCAATAGGAGACACGGATGCTTTTTCTCGTGGTTCCGATAGGTGGTGCTATTGTACATCCATGTTGATGGAGACTTCAACCCACGAAGGGTAACGGCTGCGCGAGTCCACGGAGGGCTCCACCCACGAAGGGTCCACGAAGAAGCAACCTTGTCTATCCCACCATGGCCGTCGCACACGAAGGATTTGCCTCACTAGGGTAGATCTTCACGAAGTAGGTGATCTCCTTACCCTTACAAACTCCTTGGTTCAACTCCATAATCTTGTCAGAGGCTCCCAAGTGACACCTAGCCAATCTAGGAGACACCACTCTCCAAGAAGTAACAAATGGTGTGTTGATGATGAACTCCTTGCTCTTGTGCTTCAAATGATAGTCTCCCCAACACTCAACTCTCTCTCACAGGATATGGATTTAGTGGAAAGAAGATTTGAGTGGAAAGCAACTTCGGAAGGCTAGAGATCAAGATTCATATGGTAAGAATGGAATATCTTGGCCTGAACACAAGTGTAGGTGGTTCTCTCTCAAAAAAGGTAAGTTGGAAGTGTAGGTTCGTTCTAATGGCTCTCTCCACGAATGAAGAGGAGGTGGAGGGGTATATATAGCCTCCACACAAAATCTAACCGTTACACACAACTTGCCAATCTCGGTGGGACCAAATTGATAAACTTGGTCGGACTGATTCAGCAAATCTAGTGACCGTTAGGATTTTCGGTGGGACCGACATGCAACTCGGTAGGACCGATATGGTTAGGGTTAGGGCATAACGTAATCTCGGTGAGACCGATTACACAAACTCAGTGAGACCAATTTTGGTAATAAGCTAACCAGAGAGTTGGTCAGGTAAACTCGGTGGGACCGATTCTCTCATTTCAGTGAGACCGAAATGTTACGAAAGGGAAACAGAGAGTTTACATTGCAATCTCGGTGGGACCGATCGCTCATCTCAGTGGGACCGAAACGTTACGAAGGGAAACAAAGAGATTACAATCCCATCTCGATGAGACCGAGACCCCTATCGGTGAGACCGATTTGCCTAGGGTTTGTGGCAGTGGCTACGACATCTGAACTCGGTGGCGCCGGATAGAAAGAATTGGTGGGGCCGAGTTTGACTTTTGGTTTAGGTCATATGTGGATGTGAGAAAGTAGTTGAGGGCTTTGGAGCATATCACTAAGCATTTTGAGCAAGAGCCTCATTAAGCAACACCTCATCCCTGCTTGATAGTATTGGCTTTTCCTATAGACTCAATGTGATCTTGGATCACTAAAATAGAAAATGTACAGTCTTGAGCTTTGAGCTTGAGCCAATCCTTTTGTCCTTAGCATTTTTAAGGGGTCCACTTTTCTCATCCATGCCATGCCAATCATTGAGCTTTCCTGAAATATTAATCTTGAGATAGCATTAGATCAATGAGCTATATGTTGTTAGGAATTACCAAAACCACCTAGGGATAGTTGCACTTTCAATCTCCCCCTTTTTGGTAATTGATGACAACATATAGATCAAAGCTTCGACAAATGATAATAAGAGTGAAAAACATTGTCGCTTTGAGAAGTATGTGAAAAGCAAGAGCTCCCCCTAAATTTGTGCATAGTTTAAGATTTGCTTTGGACTGCAAATGCACAATGAGTTAGGATCATGGGTTACTCTTCCATGTCACATACATCTTGGTGGAGCGCTAAAAAATGATAATAATTTAATACATGCACTCATCACCAAGCAAAGTGAATGATCATATGGGGGATATAAAAGGATAATGTCATCCAACAAGCATTAAGGTAGCATATGATCAAACACATGATCATCCAAGTATCACACAAAAGCATATAGTATCTCAAACAAGCAAATAACAAAGTTCAACCACCAAACAACAAGAGAGAACAAAGAGCAACTCTCACTCTCGAAGCCTATGATCTATACATTTTCTCCCCCTTTGGCAACAAGTTACCAATAAGTTCATAAAAAATGCATAGGGCTAGATCGACTCTCAGGATTGGTCTTCAGGTGGTGGTGTAGATAAAACTCCAAGGACAAAGGCATCAGTTGATGTAGATGGAGCTGGTGGAGTGGGTGCTGGAGCTGGTGGCACTGAAGCTGTAGCTGGTGGTGTCTGTAACTAGCACTGCAGCAGATCTCGGTCCTCTGGGCACTCTAGCAAAAGCATCAGTGGTAGACTTGCCCTTCTTCTCCCGCACTTCATCCTGAAGTTGCTCAACAACTGACTGTATCTCTGTGACCTTCACATCTAAATCATAGAACTTCTGCTCCATGATCCTCTCCAAGCTCTCTTGGTTTTGAGTCAGGGTGGCTAATCCCTTCTCAATCCTCAGAGTGGAGGCAATCAAGTAGCCAAGCTGATCTTGCTTGCTCTTCAGAAGATACTGAGATGCCTCATCAATGGTTGGCATCTTTGCAGCCTTTTCAGTCCTTGCCTTCTCCCTCTTTGCTTGTGCTTGCACAGAAGATGGTTCATTCTCATCCATTACCACAGTGTTTTCCTCAAAGTCTGGGTAGATGGGCATATGATCCTTGTCCAAGAGATATGTGCCAGTGCCCATCTTGGAGTTGATTAGCTCCTGGCTCTGTGGGGCATACCCACAACTTCTCTTCTGATCTGCAGCTGTTCTATTTATAGTTTCCACAATTAGGCTCATGACTTTGAACTTTTGAGGCACATCAAATATGTGAAGCAGGTTAATTGCATGGACTCTGATCATCTTGTGATCACCTGACTTTGGCAATAGAGTGTGCCTAAGGATCCAGTTGATTGTTGGCAAACCTAACAGAAGGTAATGTACTGATCCTAATTTGTGTGTCTCAAGAGCAGCATCTGGGATCTCTCTGTACATATGTGCCATGGTGTTGTGATCCTTCTTCTTCTTGGCATAGACATCCAAGTCATCTTCATTCTCCTTAGGAGCATTGATCAATTTTGCCCATTCTTCAACCGTTGACTGGTACCTAGTACCTTCAGACATCCAGACAATCCATCCATCTGGGTAGAAATGAGCTGTGGAGTAGAACTGCATAATAAGCTTATCATTCCACTTTGTGAGCTTCTGCCCAACAAAGTCCTCTACTCCATAAGACTTGAAACTATCATAGACTCCAAGATACTGTTCTTCATTTTCCCTGATGTACTCCCAGTCCACCCATCTCATATCATAGACTATAGGCTTCTTATCAAGCAACACTATCTCATAGAAGTCCTGCTATTCCTTTGTATGGAACCTGTAGTCCACAACAGTTCTTCTCCTGACTGCATAGGGATCAGTCAATCTCCACTGTCTGAGTCCTGCATCCTTCCTGAGCTTCATGTCCTCAGCTACTGGATGAGCATCATTGTGATCTGGAATTTTGGGCTTCAACTTCCTTAAGACATGTGACTCATCATCTTCTTCTTCTATAACAGCTTCAGGCACTGGGGCCTTGTTCTTCTCTGCAGTGGAATATTCCTTGTACTCCTCTTGGGTGCAGCTTTGGGTTTTGGAGCAGCTGCCTTGGGAACTTCTTTGGGCTTAGATGGAGCAGCCCCTGATCTTATAGCATCTCCCATAAGCCTTTAAGCTTTAGGTGCTGGTGCAGCAACCTCTTCCTCTTCATCTTCCATCATTGAGGGCTTCCCAATTACTCTGGCAATGGTCTTCTTGACCCTTTCTTTCCTCTTCTTACCATCTCCAGTTTCCTTGGGTTCAAGAGTGAACTCCATTGTTTCTCCTGTGGCAACTTTCCTTGCCTTAGACATGGGCTGTTGTAATGCCCCGGACACACCCACCGTTACTCCTGGCGGGATCTAGACTGGCCGCACAGATCAATACTAGTCTTTTCTGCGCACTTTGTCCTCACTCATGCGCACCCGGGAGCAACTTCCCGGTCGGTCACCCATCCTGAAACCACTCCAAGCTAAGCAAGCTTAACATTGGAGTTCTATCTGAATGGGCTTCCGGAAAAGAAGGAATTCCTTATTTTTATGAGTAGTCTATAATCCCTAATAAGCTGTCTTCTTGCTGGCATCTTAGTCTTGAGACCTGGCTAGTTGCAGGAGATGTGCCATGTTCCTTTTTCAGAACTTTACTCTTTGAGGTGGCCTCTTCCTCAATAGCCACATAGTCCTCATCCTCAGAATCTGAGGTTCTCTTCTTTCTGGTCCTAGTGGCTGCCTTAGGCAAGTTGCTGGATGTACTCCTGCTTCCATCATCATAGCTGCTAGAGGGACTAGTGCCCTCACTCATTTGAACTTTCTCCTCAGACTTGTTCTGACTGTCACTCTGATCTGACATGATGCAAACACTGACAGCAGACCCTTTGAATAGATATAGATGAGATAGATTGGATGAGCATCACAAAGTGCAGAGGTTTTTGCAAAAGAATGAGTCAAAAACTTAGTTTTAGTTTTCCACAGAAAGCATCTCGGATCTACCGATTTGAAAACTCGGTGATACCGAAGCAGCTTTTGGAACCTAAACTAGTGAACTCGGTCAGACCGAGTCACAGTTTGGTGGCACCGAGGCTGCTAGGGTTTCACAAAGAATTGAACTCGGTCACACCGATTTGCAATTCTCGGTCAGTCCGAGAATCACATGTGCAATGGCCTTAGCCAAATCGATGGAACCGATTTCAACAACTCGGCTGGTCCGAGATGATTTCGGCGGAAACCTAACCCTAAATTTTCAATCCACAACTAAACTACGGAGTGATTTCATTGGATAGAGTGATCTCAGTCGTGGCAAGATACATGGCAAAATAATGTGCTAGGAATAGGAGTGAGATTAGCACAAGGATCAAGTCCATACCCTAAGTGCGGTGATGGACCTGCTACGGTGGCAACAACGGACACGATTTCCGTTGACGGCAGTGGAGACCAGCGGCGGGAGGTAGCTGGCGATGAGGAGGACGATCCGAAGACCCAGGGAGGCAGAGCAGACTGAGCGCGGGCGAAGGGGTTCGGAGAATTTTCCATATTTTGGCATGGGGATATATATAGCCTGACCCTGTCGGTGTGACCGAGTGGAACAACTCGGTGGCACCGAGATGCATAACTGCAAGCAGTTACTGCAACGCGGTGTGACCGAAAAGTTCAAATCGGTTTCACCGAGATTGAAAACCTAGATCAACTTAGTGATCTCGGTATGACCGAAATGGATGAATCGGTCAGACCAAAACGCACAAAGAAGTTTTGGAAGTTTAAGTCTATAACGAATCAGGGACTCCGATTGCTCCTCACACAGAGTGGTTCGAATCTAACTTGATCAAACTTTGTGATGTAGCATGAATAGAGTTTGAGACGAGAAAAGCATAGATAGCTAGAGAAGGTTCTTAGGCATTCTTGTCCATCCACTTGGCAAAAGAAAAAGGAACCAAACAATCTAAACAACAAGTGGATGTCCTCGAATGAGTAAATTATGCAACCAACATGCTCACACAATAAAATGGCAAATGAAATATGTGGCAAAGCATGCACAACCAATTCTAGCATCTATCAAGCAATTGGCGATGACTAGGTCATCTATATATGAGTATATTGTCTTAGGAGTCAAATGATAACATTTGATCATAGGTCATACTCATCGTTTAAGCACAAGTGGGGTTACTGCTTTTACATAAAGCACTGTTGTGTTCACACCATTAGAGTTTCTTTAGCTCAATTCTTAGAGTAAAACTCCCCCTAGATGTGAGATCCCCCCTAAGAGGGATGAACTAACCTTGGGTTTTGTCGATAATGACTTCATGTAGGTGTTGAAGATGTGGATGCTCAATGTTGATGTAGATCATTTGGAGCAATCCTTTGGAGTGAGTTGCACTTTCAATACCTACACAGGTTAGTCCCACAAGGAACAAACAAGGATATCCATAGACATAGAGTGATGCACACACAGGATGATGTCTATGAAAGCATTAGGTTACCTTGTCCCTTGTCTTACCAACAAGAGGGTTTGTGACTCCTTGAACTATTGCAAGATGTGGAAGTTGATTGCACTTGTTCTTACCAAAATGATAAGAGTGAAGTATGTTGGTGGAGTCACCCTCAGGAATTCTCTATTTCTTCTTCTTCGGGATCCACATCATCTTGATGGGAATCCTTGGAGTTGTAGTCGTACTTGATGAAGTAGAACTTGATGTAGTCTTGGGAACCCACTTGACCAAGGCCTTAGGAGCTTCTTAAAATGCATTAATCTCCTCTTGAAGCTTATCCTTGCCTTTTTGCTTGTGGTCTTGTGGTGGAAGATCATCTTGAGCTTGTGTCCCTTTGAAGGAACTAGGATCACACTTCTTTTGTTGAGGAATAAACTTTGTCTTGGGGTATTGATCTTCTTCCCACTCAACTCCATTGGCATTGAACTTTCGTTCAAAACCAACACCTTGGTTCTTCCGGTGTCTTCCTTGCTTGTGTACAATTTCCTCGAATTGCTTACTCCCGACAAGGCTCTTGTAAACACCTTTCTCTATAATTCCCTTCAATAAGCTATTTTCTTGCTTAAGTGTAACTTGGCTAAGAGAATCATTAGTGGAATCAAGAGAACTACTAGAAGCAACAACATTGTATTGAACATGATTATTGTTACTAGTAAAGGAAGAATCTTTCTTGTTCTTGTTACTAGACTTGACTTGAGGCATGTAAGTGGATAAGAGTAAACGCTTGGCAATGTAAGAAGAACTTTTCTTGTGAAGATCATCATTGATTGCTTTTAAGAACTCATGCTCTTGCTCAAGGTTGAGCTTTTCAAAACGTAATTTCTCATGAGCCCTTAAAAGTTCTCGATGATCTCCTAAGATAGTTTCATGAGCTAACTTAAGAGTGTTTAGTTCTTTAGTTACAAACTCAATCTTCTCCTTCTCATTGTCATTCGTTTTATCTTGATTAGCATGATTAATTGACGTTTCATCATAGTATTCATCACTAGAGTTGTCAACAAGTAAATCATCATCACCTAACAAGTCATCTTCATCTTCATCGGGGTGTGATACCTTTGGGCCTTTATCCATGAAGTATCTTCCAAGTCCTTCATTTGGTGAATCAAATATGTCGTAGGAGTTTGTTGACACAAGTGCTAAACCGGCAACACCTTCATCTTGAGTATATTCGGAGTGATAGCTTCTCTCAAAGTGATTGTCAGAGTCGGAGCCGGATACCCATTCACCAACATGAGCTTGATGTCTTCGTTTTGTGTAGCTCCTTGATGACTTGTCCTTCCTTTCTGAATCCTTTTCCCAATTTTAGTTCTTGGCAGATTTTAGCAACTTTGGACAAGTCAAGCAATCTTAACACAATTCAAGAAAGCATGCAAAGAGTATATGAGCAGCGGAAAGTAAAGCATGCAACTTGCAAGAATGTAAAGGGAAGGGTTTGGAGGATTCAAACGCAATAGGAGACACATATGTTTTTGTCGTGGTTCCGATAGGTGGTGCTATCATACATCCACGTTGATGGAGACTTCAACCCATGAAGGGTAATGGCTGCGCGAGTCCATGGAGGGCTCCACCCATGAAGGGTCCACAAAGAGGCAACCTTGTCTCTCCCACCATGGCCGTCGCCCACGAAGGACTTGACTCACTAGGGTAGATCTTCATGAAGTAGGCGATCTCCTTGCCCTTACAAACTCCTTGGTTCAACTCCACAATCTTGTCGGAGGCTCCCAAGTGACACCTAGACAATCTAGGAGACACTACTCTCCAAGAAGTAACAAATGGTGTGTTGATGATGAACTCCTTGCTCTTGTGCTTCAAATGATAGTCTCCCCAACACTCAACTCTCTCTCACAGGATATGGATTTGGTGGAAAGAAGGTTTGAGTGGAAAGCAACTTGGGAAGGCTAGAGATCAAGATTCATATGGTAAGAATGAATATCTTGGCCTCAACACAAGTGTAGGTGGTTCTCTCTCAGAAAAGGTAAGTTGGAAGTGTAGGTTCGTTCTGATGGCTCTCTCCACGAATGAAGAGGAGGTGAAGGGGTATATATAGCCTCCACACAAAATCTAACCGTTACACACAACTTGCCAATCTCGGTGGGACCAAATTGATAAACTTGGTCAGACCGATTCATCAAATCTAGTGACCGTTAGGATTTTCGGTGGGACTGATATGGTTAGCGTTAGGGCATAACGTAATCTCGGTGAGACCGATTACACAAACTCGGTGAGACCGATTTTGGTAATAAGCTAACCAGAGAGTTGGTCAGGTGAACTCGATGGGACCGATTCGCTCATTTCGGTGAGACCGAAATGTTACGAAAGGGAAATAGAGAGTTTACATTGCAATCTCGGTGGGACCGAAACGTTACGAAGGGAAGCAGAGAGATTACAATCCCATCTCAGTGAGACCGAGATCCCTATCAGTGAGACCGATTTTCCTAGGGTTTGTGGCAGTGGCTACGACATCTGAACTCGGTGGCGCCGGATAGAAAGAATTGGTGGGGCCGAGTTTGACTTTTGGTTTAGGTCATATGTGGATGTGAGAAAGTAGTTGAGGGCTTTGGAGCATATCACTAAGCATTTTGAGCAAGAGCCTCATTAAGCAACACCTCATCCCTGCTTGATAGTATTGGCTTTTCCTATAGACTCAATGTGATCTTGGATCACTAAAATAGAAAATGTAGAGTCTTGAGCTTTGAGCTTGAGCCAATCCTTTTGTCCTTAGCATTTTTGAGGGGTCCACTTTTCTCATCCATGCCATGCCAATCATTGAGCTTTCCTGAAATATTAATCTTGAAATAGCATTAGCTCAATGAGCTATATGTTCTTAGGAATTACCAAAACCACCTAGGGATAGTTGCACTTTCACATGCTAACAAAGCAATCATGTCTTCTCAAAATAACATGGCCAAAGAAAGCTATCCCTACAAAATCATATAGTCTGGCTATGCTGCATCTTCACCACACAACATATTTAAATCATGCACAACCCCAATGACAAGCCAAACAATTGATTCATACTTCTGATGTTCTCAAACTTTTTCAATCTTCACGCAATATATGAGCGTGAGCCATGGATATAGCACTATAGGTGGAATAGAATGGTGGTTGTGGAGAAGACAAAAAGGAGAAGATTGTTTCACATCAACTAGGCGTATCAACGGGCTATGAAAATGCACATCAATAGATATCAATGTGAGTGAGTAGGGATTGCCATGCAATGGATGCACTAGAGCTATAAATGTATGAAAGCTCAACAAAAGAAACTAAGTGGGTGTGCATCCAACTTGCTTGCTCACGAAGACCTAGGGCACTTGAGGAGGCCCATTGTTGGAATATACAAGCCAAGTTCTTAATGAAAATTTCCCACTAGTATATGAAAGTGACAACATAGGAGACTATCTATCATGAATATCATGGTGCTACTTTGAAGCACAAGTGTGTTAAAAGGATAGTAGCATTGCCCCTTCTCTCTTTTTCTCTCATTTTTTATTATTTATTATTTTTTTATTTGGGCCTTTTCTCTTTTTTATGGCCTCTTTTTTCTCTTTTTTTATTTTTTGTCCGGAGTCTCATCCCGACTTGTGGGGGAATCATAGTCTCCATCATCCTTTCCTCACTGGGACAATGCTCTAATAATGATGATCATCACACTTTTATTTTACTTACAACTCAATAATTACAACTCGATGCTTAGAGCAAGATATGACTCTATATGAATGCCTCCGGTGGTGTACTGGGATGTGCAATGACTCATGAGTGACATGTATGAAAGAATTATGAACGGTGGCTTTGCCACAAATACGATGTCAACTTCATGATCATGCAAAGCAATATGACAATGATGGAGCGTGTCATAATAAATGGAACGGTGGTAAGTTGCATGGCAATATATCTCGGAATGGCCATGGAAATGCCATGATAGGTAGGTATGGTGGCTGTTTTGAGGAAGGTATATGGAGGGTGTATGATACCGGCGAAAGGTGCGCGGTACTAGAGAGGCTAGCAATGGTGGAAGGGTGAGAGTGCGTATAATCCATGGACTCAACATTAGTCATAAAGAACTCACATACTTATTGCAAAAATCTATTAGTTATCGAAACAAAGTGCTACGCGCATGCTCCTAGGGGGATAGATTGGTAGGAAAAGACCATCGCTTGTCCCCGACCTCCACTCATAAGGAAGACAATCAATAAATAAATCATGCTCTGACTTCATCACATAACGGTTCACCATACGTGCATGCTACGGGAATCACAAACTTCAACACAGGTGTTTCTCAAATTCACAACTACTCAACTAGCCTGACTCTAATATCACCATCTCCATATCTCAAAACAATTATCAAGTATCAATCTTCTCTTAGTATTCAATGCACTCTATATGAAAGTTTTTATTATACCCTCTTGGATGCCCATCATATTAGGACTAAATTCATAACCAAAGCAAATTACCATGCTTTTTAGGACTCTCAAAATAATATAAGTGAAGCATGAGAGTTCATCTATTTCTACAAAATAAATCCACCGTCGTGCTCTAAAAAGATATAAGTGAAGCACTAGAGCAACAACAAACTACTCTGAAAGATATAAGTGAAGCTCAATGAGTAGTCGAATAATTATGCAACTATGTGAAGACTCTGTAACATTTAAGAATTTCATATCTTGGTATTTTATTCAAACAGCAAGCAAAACTAAATAAAATAAAATGATGCTCCAAGCAAAACACATATCATGTGGAGAATAAAAATATAGCTCCAAGTAAAGTTACCGATGAACGAAGACGAAAGAGGGGATGCCTTCCAGGGCATCCCCAAGCTTTGGCTCTTGGTTGTTGTCGGTGTCAAAACCGGCGGATCTCGGGTAGGGGGTCCCGAATTGTGCGTCTAGGCCGGATGGTAATAGGAGACAAGGGACACGAAGTTTTACCCAGGTTTGGGCCCTCTTGATGGAGGTAAAACCCTACGTCCTGCTTGATTGATATTGATGATATGGGTGTTACAAGAGTAGATCTACCACGAGATCAGAGAGGCTAAACCCTAGAACCTAGCCTATGGTATGATTGTATGTTGTGATTGTTGTCCTACGGACTAAAACCCTTCGGTTTATATAGACACCGGAGAGGGTTAGGGTTACACAAGGTCGGTTACAAAGGAGGAGATATCCATATACGTATTGCCTAGCTTGCCTTCCACGCCAAGTAGAGTCCCATCCGGACACGAGACGAAGTCTTCAATATTGTATCTTCATAGTCTAATAGTCCAGCCAATGGAGATAGTCCGGCTGTCCAGAGACCCCCCTAATCCAGGACTCCCACAGTAGCCCCTGAACCAGGCTTCAATGACGATGAGTCCGACGCGCAGTTGTCTTCGTCATTGCAAGGTGGGTTCCTTCTCCAAATACATCACAGAAGAATTTGAATACGAGGATAGTGTCCGACCCTGCAAAATAACTTCCACATTTCACCGTAGAGAGAATAATGTCTCCGCAAATCTAATCCGCTAGCTTGTTTTGCTAACATGACGTCATGTCATGGCCCGGTGATTATTCGAACTGTTTCTCTTAACCCGCTCCACACATAACGCGAGGTGGTTTCTTGACACGTCTTGCCGAAGCGGATATCGTGTTCCCCCAATTATGGGATTCTCATTAATGCGGTTTGTGGGTAACCCAACCGTGTCTAGGACTCCTAGATTATAGGTAAGTCCTAAATGGCTACGGAGAGGATGCTTGATATTCACCCTCTTTATAAGGGGACAAGGCTTTTGCTTTTTCCCTCCCGTGCTCAACCAAACCCTTCCCCCACCTCAAGTTCTAACACCCAAAGCTCAGGTTAGGTGCTCCGGACCTTCAACCATGTCTGGATCCAGCCTTCAAGGCCGATGGACGCCCTCTTCCGTTACGGAAGAGGAAATTAAGAAGCTGAGGGAGGCCAGATATTTGACTGCCGAGGTTTCGCATCGGCTGCCTGCTAGAGGGCAGGTCGTCTCTACTCCCGAACCCAACGAGAATGTTGTGTTAGTCTCCCACTTCCTCCGAGGTCTAGGCCTCACTCTGGATCCTTTCGTCAGGGGCTTGATGTTCTATTACGGGTTAGATTTCCACGATCTAGCCCCAGACTCCTTTCTCCACATCACGACATTTATTGTTGTGTGTGAGGCCTTTCTTCGCGTTACCCCTCACTTTGGCCTGTGGCTCAAGATTTTTGAAGTAAGGCCGAAGATGATCGAGGGGCAACAAGCAGCGTGCGGAGGTGCATCAATAGGCAAGATGGCAGGAGCTCCATGGCCAAGAGGTTCCTTTCCAGAGGTGCCCGAATTATGGCAATGGGAGTGGTTTTACGTCACGGCTCCCAGAAGTACCAAGTGGGCGGCTGCCCCCGCTTTCTGCTCGGGCCCCCACCACAACTGATGTCATGGATTAGCAGGGGTCTGAGCTGGGGTCCAGCCAAGGACGTGCCTATACTGCAAAGCCGCATCCGAGATCTCTTCGAGGGGGATTTCAATTTGGTTGCGGTAATACAAGTTATGCTGGTTCGCCAAGTCCAACCTAGCAAACGCTGGCCCCTGCGTTTGTGGGAGTTCAACCCAGAGGGGCCACGTGCCATTCAAAGTTTCCTCGGCCTGACGCACGAGGAGATGTACAAGTCATTCTTCGGACCCCAAGTGGAATGTCCGGATATTACCCAGGACGCGGGCCTGAGCAGTAACCGCGCCACCGAACAAGTAAGAAATCCCCTCGCCGAACACGCTGTCTTTTATTCGAAGTTATTTCTGAGAATCCGCTCTTTGACTAGGACTGGCTAATAAACGCGAAGATGATCCGGTGCTTGGCTCCCCTCCCTGAGGGTTTGGAAAATCCGGTATTGGAGAAGATGCTCGAGGTCGCACCTTGTCTGGAGCCCTTGAAGGAAGATACCGAGGGAGATAATACGGGCGGATGTGGGCCCCCATTGCTATCCGCTCCAACCGAGGGAGCGAGCGTCTCCACGAAGGAGGATGATCGGGGGAGGAAAAGGACTGCTTCCGAGGATCCGAAAGCCGAAGCCTCCAAATAGGAGAAGAGGTCTCTCACTGAGGGTCCTGCCTTGGGGGGTGCTTTTGCCGCGCAGAGTCTGCATGGGGATTAGCCCTCCAACGAGTCGTAAGTGATCCAAAATATTTTAGTAGTAAGGGTATGTTATCTTTTTCCTCTGAGAAAATAACCACCGCATCTATCTTGCAGTTCAGGCCTCAGCCCCTCTCAAATGAGCTCGTCTTCGGGGGATCTTCTTCCAGAGATGATGGAGAGAAAAACGCCTCCCCCGGACTCCTCCGCACCAGAAGCGGGTGACCCCGAAGTGTCGTCGTGGAGGGCCTCACCGGATCCGGTGAGGCCAGAAGATAATCCCGTAGACCCCTAAGGTCCCCAGTGTCCGGCTCCCGAAGAGAGCATACGAAAGAGTCTGACACCGTCTGGTGTGCGGTCGGACATTCTGAGGGAGTTGATGGGGCGAGCGGCCATCTCAGAAGAGCACCGTACGCTGATGGGTACGGTGATGGAGAGAATCTCGTCCGCTGAAAGCAGATTACATGAAGCCTTTATAAGTCTATTGACAGGCTTTGAGGTATGTGAGATAATATGTGATAGTACTGCACATGTTATAGTAGCCCCTGAGACTCTGGTTGTCGTCGAGAACGGCGGCGAGCAGAGGATCAAATTCCCAGGCAGTAACCAATCTGCCTTTATGTGCAGGTGGTGGGAGCTCCGGTGGCTAGCCGGACTAGGGAGTTTGCCCAATTAAAACGGCAACTAGATGCGGCAGACGCCGACATCGAGCTTGTTAACAAGAGGCTTGACGAGGCACAGGGTAAGTGTTATTATCCGGTGAACGCCACATAGTAAGAGCAGCATAATGCCAGTATCTTTAATATGTTGTGACTGCAGATGGAGCTGCCACCGTGGAAGCCTTGCGGGCGGAACTTGCCCGAGCCAAGGAACAAGCGAGGAGTAGTAATGCGGCTGCTTTGAAGGCGGCCGAAGAGTTGACAGCCGAGAAGGCCGCACATTGCGAGAGCCAAGAGAAGATGGCCAAGATGGCCGTAGAATTTAAAGACACTGTCGACCGTTGCCGGGTCCTTGAGAAAGAGAACCAAACGAAGGCAACGGACCTTGAGAAGGCCGCGACGGCAGACAAAGACACCCGTTCTGCTATGAGAGCGAAGAAGGAGGAGCTGCGGGAAGCCGGGGATATTGCGGCTGGAAAACCCTTCATGTTACGGAGGAAGTTTGGAGATCCACGGTATGCCCCTCTGGATCGGCTGTGGAGCTCGGCAGATGCGTATATGGATTTGATGGCGAGCGCTGCCGATGCGGCCAAGTACTTCCAAGGTCAGACAGATCGTGAAGTGCACAAGCTGTTCTGGACGCAATTCCACGTTCCAGAGCGTCCGCTTTCATTGACTGACCAGCTAGCCGAATGGGCCGAACTGAATAGGTTGTCCGGACTCCCCATGAGGTCTGTTGTGGATCAACTATGGCCAGAAGGGCCTAAGCCGAACAGCTATTTCAGCTTAGTGTAGCAGCTCTTTGATGCGGTGCCGCGCATTAATGCGATGAAGATGTCGGCACGCATAGAAGGCTCGCGGATGGCCCTTGCCCGTGTTAAAACATACTGGGCGGAGATGGACGCTACCACTGTTGCGGCACAGGGTTCGGCCATAGGCCGTGTGGCTGCCGAACACTATTTCGAGGAAGTTCTTGAGGGTGCTCGTTTGATAGAGGCCCAGTGCTCGAAAAATATTATGTTTGAGTGATATGTATTCTCATTGTAAACATAATGCTTTTATGAAGTTTTTATAAGACCGTGTTTATACTTTTGCCTGAAAGTAGTATGATGCCTCCTGTGCGGCCGTTTATGTATACATGTGTATAACCTGAAAGATTGGAGCCGTCGGCTTCAACCCCCATGCATATAATGCGGAGGTGCTCACAAAAAAACGCGTTTTCACACTTAACCCAACGTCTTGGTCCTGATAAGGAGGTGATAGCGCAGCGAGCGAGGCAACCGGACTATAATGCTTGAACACTTTCACTTAGCCATAGGAGTTTGACAGTGGGGCTACTAGATAGCCCCTGGTGGCTCCGCACTCTCCCGATCGCGGGGTGCGTATATGCCTGGCCGGAAAACGGCCCTTCGTTAAGGCGGAGGAATTCTAACATTCCGATAGGTCATCGAGTGGTTGACCAGTCTCACGCTATATCATGACAGTCAGTTTTCAGCTTTCTCTACTGAGGCGCTCGTCCGGATGAACCAGGGCACAATCGCAGTAGTTCTCCTGATGCTACCTTAGCCGGTAAAGCGAAACGTAAGGAACCAAAACACAGGAGCCGGGCAAACCCAACATTTGACCAAAGACAATGATTCGGAGCTGATGCATATAAGGCCGAACTCGCGACGCCGAGCACTCCCTAAGGTATTCGGTCTTTATGGTATAAACTGGGCCGAAATAGTGCCGCTTGTAAGAAGCCCCTTGTGTCCAGGTACGTGCATTATTCTGGCGCGGCCACATGCCAAGACGTCAGCATCCTTCTCAATTTTGCTGAGAAGTCGGTGGATATGTACCAACAAGAGACAGTAAAAAAGGTTTACGCAGGGTCTTAATCTAAAAAGAATCCTTGGAGCAGGTCCCTGCTGCATGTCTGCTCCTGTGTCTCCATTGTGCCGTATCCTGGACGGGTGTAGCACAATGATCATCTGTAAAAGAGAGGAGCTGAGGTGAAAAAAGATGTCGTGCAAAAAGATAGTTTTTTAAAGAAATCATTTATAATTCAAGGTAAGTAAGAATCGCCGCTTGTCTGCGCACGTTGAGCCCCTTGTATTTGTAATAGGGGTGTGGTCATTGATCCGGTATAAATTGCATATGGCTGCGCCGGACTAGTCTAGCCATGTCCGAGGTCGTGACGACCTGCTAAATGCTTTAGCTAGTGAGGCAATTTTTAGTGTGCGGCTGCCAGGGCAGTCGCACGCTCTTCGGCGCGCAAAGATCGCTTAATACTTCCGTTCACTGTAATGATGCCACATGGAGCGGGCATCTTGAGTGTGAGGGAAGCGTAGTGTGGTATTGCGTTAAAGCGAGCGAAAGCTTTGCATCCGAGTAGTGCTTGATAGCCACTTTGGAATGGAGCGATGTGGAAGGTTAGATGTTCGCTACGGAAGTTATCGGGGAGGCCGAATATAACTTTTAGTTGCAGGGAGCCCGTGCAACGAGCCCCTGGTCCTGGCGTTACTCCTTTAAAGGTAATAATGCTATGGCGAATTTTTGTTGAGTCTATCCCCATTTCGCGGATTGTATCCTGGTATATCAGGTTTAGACTGCTGCCACCGTCCATCAGGACTCGTGTGAAGCAGTGTCCATCAATTATTGGGTCTAATACCAGGGCAGCCCATCCTGCAGGCCGGATACTTGCTGAGTAATCATGATGGTCGAAAGTGATCAGTTGAGACGACCAGTGGCAGGACTCCGCGGTGATGGGCCTTCGGGCATATTTTTCTGGGAGTGCCGTTTTGTTTCTTCCATTGATCATGTGTAACACGTTTACTGTGTTTGACTTCTGGTGAAAATTTCTTTTGTTCCCAGCGTCTCCCTTGAGAGGCTCCTCCTCATCTTCGCTTGGTGTATCCTCCCCCTTGTGTACGGCGTTGAGCTTTCCGGACTGCTTGAAGACCCAACATTCTCTGTGGGTATGATTGGCTGGTTTGCCAGGGGTGCTATGGACCTGACATATTTTTTCCAGAATTTTGTTCAGGCTGGACAGTTCATCTCTGGCGCCTTTAGAGGGCGGCTTCTGACCTGGCTGAGAACTTTTGAATCTGGCATTTACTGCCGTGCTCTTCGTGTTGTCTCCTTTGTTCCGGCGTTTGTTATTGCTGTTGCGCCGTGATTTCCCGTTTCCATCTCTAACTTCGGATGTACTAGGGTCACTGGTGCTTCATCTGGCTAGCCAGCTGTCCTCACCCGCGCAAAAGCGGGTCATGAGGCTTGTTAATGCTGCCATCGTTCTTGGATTTTCTTGGCCGTGGTGTCTGGCGAGCCATTCGTCACGGACGCTATGTTTAAATGCTGCCAAGGCTTCGGCGTCCGGACAGTCGACAATTTGGTTCTTTTTAGTAAGCAACCTGTTCCAAAGTTTTCGGGCTGACTCTCCGGGCTGTTGAGTTATATGGCTGAAATCATCCGCGTCCGGAGGTCGGACATAAGTTCCTTGAAAATTTTCCCAAAAAGCGTCTTCAAGCTCTTCCCAACTTCCAATGGAGTTTTCAGGGAGGCCTTTAAGCCAGTGGCGGGCTGGCCCTTTGAGCTTGAGGGGTAAGTACTTGATGGCGTGGAGGTCATCTCCTCGATCCATATGGATATGGAGGATATAATCCTCAATCCAGACCCCAGGGTCTGTTGTTCCGTCATATGCCTCTATGTTTACAGGTTTGAATCCCTCTGGAAATTCATGGTCCATCACCTCATCGGTGAAACATAGGGGGTGTGCTGCACCCCTGTATCTGGGTGTGCCGCGTTGTTCGGATGTTTGTTGTGGTACATTGTAAGCTGGGGCGCGCTTGCGTGGTCCCTAGATGGATCTGGTTGCGCCGTCCTTTTGGTGCGAGCCCTCACGTGGATCGCGTATTGGCTTGTGAGTGGCGTTGTTTGCCGCTTGATGTTGGCCGTGAGGTCGTCTATCCGGCTAGGTGGCCGTTTTGATTTTTGTTTGTGAGGTGTCTCAGGCCTCCGCATCGAATTCAGGTAGCAACTTCCGCTTTGGGTAGCTCTTGCTGGGGCAATTGTCGCCGTACTTTGTTGCTGTCTTGCGTACTTTACTCCATCTGATTTGGAGTGTGTCCTGCGCAGCTTTGAGCCTTTGATTCTGCTTTTTTAGACTCCTCGCGGTGGCAACAAGCCTTTGACGGGAATTCTGCTGCTCCATGTGCCTGTCCGGTGTTGTGTCGTCCGGACTATTATCTTTGACAGAATTGGTTTGTTCGGTTTGATTCTCCGTATTGCCGTGGTCCGACAGTGGTTCGCCCTGCTCCAACGCTGGGTCTGTGTGATCGTTATTTCTGGCGAGGCGGGATTTGGGGCGGCGTTTGCGCCGCCGCTTTGACTGCTTCTCGAGGGAACAAGCCTTCGGTGCGTCCTTCCGTTCCTCGTCGTCGTCTTCTTTTGGTGTGTCCACCATGTATACGTCATATGACAAAGTAGACGTCCAGCGCCCTATGGGCGGTGGTTTATCTTCGCCTCCCGCATCATCGTCCATACCGTCGACGTCTGCGGAGTCGAAGTTGAGCATGTCGGTTAAATCATCGACAGTGGCTACAAATGGGTGGTGGGTGGGCGTCGAATTTCTTCGTCGTCCGCATCCCAATCCTGTTGGCCACAATCTGGCCAGGGCTCTCTAGACAAAAAGAGAGACCTTAGTGAATTCAGAATGTCGCCAAAGGGCGAGTGCTGAAAGGTATCTGCGGCGGTGAATTCCATGATCGGCGCCCAATCGGATTCCGTTGGTGGGGGCGCGGATGGTTTGGGGTCCGGAGGAGAGTCTGGCACCTTGGAGTCGCAGGCCGCGCAGAAGATTATGCTGGTGTTTGGCTCGATCACCATCGAGACTTCAGCCCCTGAGGCGGTGTCTAGCCACCCGTCCTCGATTGGCGTAGCTGGCTCCGAGCTAAGGGTCGAAGCTGATGCGGGCGCAGCCTCTGGGGTACCATCCGATGGCAGAGCTAGGTCATACCCATCGCGACAGTGCGACGCGCCCGGATGTGGCTCGAATCCGTCGAAGATCAAGTCCCCATGGATATTGGTCGTGTAATTCAAACTTCTAAATCTGACCTGATGGCCAGGGGCGTAGCTTTCAATCTGCTCTAGATGGCCAAGCGAATTAGCCCGCAGTGCAAAGCCGCCGAATACGAAGATTTGTCCGGGGAGAAAAGTCTCACACTGGACGGCATCGCTATCGATGATAGTAGGAGCCATCAAGCCTAATGGTGACGACATAGAGGAACTCTCAATGAATGCACCAGTGTCGGTGTCAAAACCGGCGGATCTCGGGTAGGGGGTCCCGAACTGTGCGTCTAGGCCGAATGGTAACAGGAGACAAGGGACACGAAGTTTTACCCAGGTTCGGGCCCTCTTGATGGAGGTAAAACCCTACGTCCTGCTTGATTGATATTTATGATATGGGTGTTACAAGAGTAGATCTACCACGAGATCAGAGAGGCTAAACCCTAGAACCTAGCCTATGGTATGATTGTATGTTGTGATTGTTGTCCTACGGACTAAAACCCTTCGGTTTATATAGACACCGGAGAGGGTTAGGGTTACACAAGGTTGGTTACAAAGGAGGAGATATCCATATACGTATTTCCTAGCTTGCCTTCCACGCCAAGTAGAGTCCCATCCGGACACGAGACGAAGTCTTCAATCTTGTATCTTCATAGTCTAACAGTCCGGCCAATGGAGATAGTCCGGCTGTCCGGAGACCCCCTAATCCAGGACTCCCATAGTTGTCCTTGAATATTACCTTGGGGTGCCTTGTTAATCCCCAAACTTAGGCTCTTGCCACTCCTTATTCCATAGCCCATCGAATCTTTACCCAAAACTTGAAAACTTCACAACACAAAACTTAACAGAAAACTCGTAAGCTCCGTTAGCGAAAGAAAACAAAACACCACTTCAAGGTACTGTAATGAACTCATTATTTGTTTATATTGGTGTTAAACATACTGTATTCCAACTTCTCTATGGTTTATAAACTCTTTTACTACTCATAGATTCATCAAAATAAGCAAACAACACGATGAAAACAGAATCTGTCAAAAACAGAACAGTCTGTAGTAATCTGTAGGTTTCGACCACTTCTGGAACATATAAAATTCTCAAATAAATTGGTGGACCTGATGAATTTATCTATTAATCATCTGCAACAAGAATTAACTAAATATCACTCTCCAATAAAAAATGGCAGCAATTCTTGTGAGCGCTAAAGTTTCTGTTTTTTTACAGCAAGATCAACAAGACTTTCCCCAAGTCTACCCAACGGTTCTACTTGGCACAAACACTAACTAAAACACAGAAACTCAATCATAAAAGATCCTAGATAAATTATTTATTACTAAACATGAGAAAAAAGCAAGGAACAAAAATAAAGTTGGGTTGCCTCCCAACAAGCGCTATCGTTTAACGCCCCTAGCTAGGCATGATGATTTCAATGATGCTCATATAAAAGATAAGAATTGAAACATAAAGAGAGCATCATGAAGAATATGAATATCACATTTAAGTCTAACCCACTTCCTATGCATAGGGATTTTGTGAGCAAACAACTTATGGGAACAATAATCAACTTGCATAGGAAGGTAAAACAAACATAACTTCAAAATTTTAAGCACATAGAGAGGAAACTTGATATTATTGCAATTCCTACAAGCATATATTACTCCCTCATAATAATTTTCAGTAGCATCATGAATGAATTAAACAATATAACCAGCACCTAAAGCATTCTTTTCATGATCTACCAGCATAGAAATTTTACTACTCTCCACATAAGCAAAATTCTTCTCGTTTGGAATAGTGGGAGTATCATAAGAGACTCGAATACTATAAATTGTTTCCATATTAAAAGAGTAATGTTCAGAAAAAGGGTAATCATAATCATGACAAGTTTTAGAAATATAATCATCACTACTTTTTATAGCATATATATCATCACAATAATTATCATAAGTAGGAGGCATGCTATCATAATAAATTTACTCATCAAAACTTGGGAGGCTAAAAATATCATCTTCATTAAACGTACCATCCCCAAGCTTGGGACAAACATTAATTGCAGCAAATATATTCTAAAAAACATCATCTTCTTCAAACATAGCATCCCCAAGCTTGGGCCTTTTCATATCATAAGCATAATCACTCTCATCATCAATAGTATGGATAGCTCCAATAGTATAGCAATTATCATATTCTTCCAAGCAAGTGCCAAAAAGATTTTCAAGATCATAAGAAGTATCATTATCTTCCCAATCATAATCATCACAACAAGCAATAGGCATAACGAGATCATCATCAAGTGCATCATCTTCCACAATTATATTTTCATCAGGCACAACAATAATAGGAGCAGCATTATTTGGGAGAGATATCTTTTTACCTCTCTTCCTTTTTCTTTTCTTCTTCTTCACCACATCATGTGTGGGTTCAATCCTCTTTTTGGAGCTCCATATTAATGAGATTGGTTGAATAGAAGGCTCCTCCTTGTTACTTGATTCATCATAAGAAATAATAGGAGGATATTGGGAAGTCTCTTCCCTTTCATTAGTATTCTATTCCTCTTCTATTTGTTTTCTTTTCTTTATGTAATTGGCAATATAAGGATTTTCAATGAAATTCACCGCACAATACATATAAAATTCTTCTAGATCAAAATTAAGAACTCTATAAAGGGCAAATTCTAGAATAACCTTAGTTATACGTTTCATTTCTTCATAACCCAAGAGCAAACTAAGTTCATTATGATGTGCAAGACAAATCAGGTCATCACAATTTTTGGACACGATATGATCATGAAACAATTTGCATTGGGTACTGAAATGATCACGTTCATTGCAAAGTTCACAAGTACGGCTAAGAAAATTTAAATTTTCAACACAAACATCTAGCCTTTCTTGCAACCATTTAGTTTCTAAGTACTTGTGCCTCTTGCAATATCTATCTTCCCTATTTGGTGTGTACTTGCAAACCCAATGCACTCCACAAAAATTGACATGTTTATAGGAGACATTTTCATCATAACTAGTGCAATCATCATTAGTACTATGGATATTCAAGGAATTCATACTAACAACATTGCAATCATGCTCATCATTCAAAGATTTAGTGCCAAACATTTTAATGCATTCTTCTTCTAACACTTTGGCACAATTTTCCTTTCCATCATACTCATGAAAGATATTAAAAAGATGAAGCGTATGAGGCAAACTTAATTCCATTTTTTTGTAATTTTCTTTTATAAACTAAACTAGTGATAAAAAAAGAAACTAAAAGACTCGATTGCAAGATCTAAAGATATACCTTCAAGCACTCACCTCCCCGGTAACGGCGCCAGAAAAGAGCTTGATGTCTACTACACAAGCTTCTTCTTGTAGACGTTGTTGGGCCTCCAAGTGCAGAGGTTTGTAGGACAGTAGCAAATTTCCCTCAAGTGGATGACCTAAGGTTTATCAATCCATAGGATGTGTAGGATGAAGATGGTCTCTCTCAAGCAACCCTGCAACCAAATAACAAAGAGTCTCTTGTGTCCCCAACACACCCAATACAATGGTAAATTGTATAGGTGCACTAGTTCGGCGAAGAGATGGTGATACAAGTGGTATATGGATGGTAGATAAAGGTTTTTGTAATCTGAAAATATAAAAACAGCAAGGTAACTAATGATAAAAGTGAGCACAAACGGTATTGCAATGTGTTGAAATAAGGCCTAGGGTTCATACTTTCACTAGTGCAAGTTCCCTCAACAATAATAAAATAATTGGATCATATAACTATCCCTCAACATGCAACAAAGAGTCACTCCAAAGTCACGAATAGCGGAGAATAAACGAAGAGATTATGGTAGGGTATGAAACCACCTGAAAGTTATTCTTTCCAATCAATCCGTTGGGCTATTCCTATAAGTGTCACAAACAGCCCTAGAGTTCGTACTAGAATAACACCTTAGGACACAAATCAACCAAAACCCTAATGTCACCTAGATACTCCAATGTCACCTCAAGTATCCGTGGGTATGATTATACGATATGAATCACACAATCTCAGATTCATCTATTCAACTAACACATAGAACCTCAAAGAGTGCCCCAAAGATTCTACTGGAGAATCAAGACGAAAACGTGTGCCAACCCCTATGCATAGGTTCATGGGCGGAACCTGCAAGTTGAGCACCAAAACATACATCAAGTGGATCAATAGAATACCCCATTGTCACCACGGGTATCCCACGCAAGACATACATCAAGTGTTCTCAAATCCTTAAGGACTCAATCCGATAATATAACTTCGAAGGGAAAACTCAATCCATTACAAGAGAGTAGAGGAGGAGAAACATCATAATATCCAACTATAATAGCAAAGATCGCGATACATCAAGATCGTATCACCTCAAGAACACGAGAGAGAGAGAGAGAGATCAAACACATAGCTACTGGTACATACCTTCAGCCCCGAGGGAGAACTACTCCCTCCTCGTCAAGGAGAGCACCGGGATATGAAGATGGCCACCGGAGAAGGATTCCCCCTCCGGGAGGGTGCCCGAACGGGTCTAGATTGGTTTTCGGTGGCTACAGAGGCTTCTGGCGACGGAACTCCCGATCTATTCTGCTCCTCGATAGTTTTAGGGTATATGGATATATATAGGTGGAAGAAATACATCAGGGGAGCCACGAGGGTGGAGGGCGCGCCCAGGGGGTGGGCGTGCCCCCCTGCCTCGTGGCTTCCTCGTTGATCCCCTAACGTGTACTCCAAGTCCCCTGTATTGCTTTCTTTCCAAAAATAACTTTTCCGAAGGTTTCATTCTGTTTGGACTCTGTTTGATATTCCTTTTCTGCGAAATACTGAAACAAGGGGAAAACAGAAACTGGCACTGGGCTCTGGGTTAATAGGTTAGTCCCAAAAATCATATTAAATAGCATATAAATGTATATAAAACATCCAAGGTTGATAATATAATAGCATGGAACAATAAAAAATTATAGATACGTTGGAGACGTATTAGTCCACTCCAAGTCTCCTAGATTGCGTTCGTTCCAAAAATCACTCTCCCGAAGGTTTCATTCCGTTTGGATTCCGTTTGATATTCCTTTTCTGCGAAACACTGAAATAGAAAAAAAAACAGCAATTTGCACTAGGCCTTTGGTTAGTAGGTTAGTCCCAAAAATAATATAAAAGTGTATAATAAAGCCCATTAAACATACAAAACAGATAATATAATAGCGTGGAACAATCAAAAATTATAGATACGTTGGAGACGTACCAAAATTTCTGGACAAGCCTAACGTGTACTGTACCAAATCAATTCGCACTTCCGTCGATGAAAAAACAAAAAGAAATCAATTCACACCACACAGAGAGTCTAGTCCTGTGTACTGTACCAAATCAATTCGCACTACAAATGCCATTCAAAACTTTGAATCATGTTATGTTCAATTAAAATATTTCTCTATGTGTATAATGCATGTAACCTGCTACTCAAATGAACATTTTAGTGCATTCCAAATGTATATACTACCGCTTCAATATGAACTAAATTAGAATTTGTTTCTCTATTTGAATAAGATCTGCAATAATGATTGTTGTGATGTCAAACCATTTGAATTCGTTTCTATTTTAATAAGATTTACAATCATCATTATTGTCAGGTTAACCCATCGTTTGTGTATTATCTTCATAGCACACCACATGATTACTGTCGAGTTAGATATGAACTATGTGTACTATATGAACTCGAACTCGATTTTTTGAATCCACTTTATGTTGATTTTGAATCACAGTACATTTCAAGCTCTAGCTAGATCTTCATAATCTAAACCATGTCTCATATGTATAATGTGTTTATCACATAATGTATGGTGCCCCGCCCCTACTCCTACAAGTATTTAGATGTGCGTTGCAAACGCCACACGTTACCACAAATTCAAATAAAATGTGAGATTGTTTGATATATAGTATTGTTTAGATTGTTTGATATTTAGTTGTAAGCTGCAAACGCCACACATTATCACAAATTCAAATAAAATGTGAGATTGTTTGATGTATAGTATGGTTTAGATTGTTCAACATTTAGCTGTGAGTTGCAAACGCCATGCATTATCACGTTATGGTATAACATGTGCAAAACCACAACACGCGTATCACCTCTATATTCATGCATGCATATGTTTATAACACTATGATCTCCTATTCAAATATATCAATCCACTTTCATATCACATTATCATCTTTGTTAGTCTCTTACACCCACACAATCCTCTAACCTTTGTAGCTAGCACTAACTTTGACTCGTGCATGCACATGCCCTCCTCACCACCTCCCTCAGCATTCCATCCATCACGCACATTCTTTTTTAGGTCGTTCTCCCACAGTCTCCACAACTCCTTTCCGACACACACCGATCGAAAAACCTCTCCAACGATGTCTGCCTACAACATACATGCGCACCTTCCATCTCCTCCTTTCTATGTCCATGCCTCGTGTCTCTCATACGGTCCCACACATGTGTAAACTCTCGCTCCTCTTTTCATCGATCTCACAATCGCACACTCCTCCCCCTATCTAGCTAGTAGCTCGGCATCTCACACCACCTCCTAGCTCCATTCTCTCTGTCTATCCGTCTCCCCGGGCCTTATTTGCCTCTAACAAATGGATGTACACCAACCGATCTCCCGCTATACATATATCTAGCTAGGTCCTTATAACTCGTTTTCCCCATGCGTCGATCGATATACCTCATTAGTTATGTCTCTCCCTTCCTCCGACAAACAACAATTGATCTACCGATCTAGTTAGGTTTGCTTACCAAACATATGGTTCCCCTTCATCATCCATGCATGCATCCCGACGCATCCATCATGCACAGGCACATACAGAAACACATCCCCACTCTTATTGATAATATTATAGTTCTACCCTTAGTTTGTCTAGTAGGCCTCTCCCACCATCTTCTATAAGCAACTCCATCACCCATCTAGCACTCTATACCCCTCTCCCCCCTCTCTCTCCTCTCTCTCTCTCTCTGTCCAACCTATTTCCCATCCTTCAATTATCTATGGATGTCGACTGATCACCCTCAAGACATAGCTAGGTCTCTCCTTCTAAACACATATACGAGTAGTTCTACATCTCTAGTTTAGGCCTCTGCCTCCCCCCTCCCCCCCCCACACACACACCGATACACTAAGCGCTCTAGTAATGTCTCCCTGCCACACACAAACTTGCCCTGTGCCCTCCGACATTCTGGCAGGTTAGTCGCCCTATATCTTTGACTTGCACACACACAATTTTGATGGCTCTCTTCATCGATCTCGCACCCACCAACTTGATCCTCTCTTCAACTCTATCGATATCTTTGACCCCTCCCTCTCTTCTCGTGGATCTCCCCCTCTATATATGATATCGATAGGCCTCTATTTCACACACATTGCATGTGTCAATTTTTTTGTTTGAGATGTCATTAACACATATTCCCACAAATACATTCACGAAATCACCCCCCAAACAAAAAACACTCATGACCGCACACACCATATGTTTAGGTTTGTATCTCTCTCACACACACCCACGTAGGTGGGGGACATGCATGAAGAGAAGAGGTGCACGCATGGCGCACATACTCCCGTCTCCTTCCCAACCACACTCGTGCGGGTACATGGTGGAGCTCATTTCTGTATCAAAAGGCAGCCCACGTGGTAATTTGACATGTGTACTGGTTGTCCACTTGATGGAGGATTGTATACCATGGTTGAACAAACAAATTGTGACTTGACGCGTTATGTTAAAAAGGAGGCAAACCATATGGGGCCTACCTTAGAGGCAATGCTCTATACACTCGGGATGCTTTGTGCGTATTACTTTTTATGTGTCCCGCCAACTCACAGAATGAGGAGAAGCTTGCTTAGTACGCCGTCTCCCCCGCCCATGGGCGCGGTGGCTCGCAGGACAAGGTGAAGCTTGCTTACTACGCCTTACGCCCGCTCCCTCGCCCACGCGCGCGGTGGCTCGCAGGACAAGGAGAAAATTTTACTACTCCCTCCGTTTACTCCTCGTCCCTACCTTGGTTAGAGAAATTATCATATTGTTTGGAATATATGTCCTTTAGTACTCCCTCCGGTCCTTTTTACTCCGCGTATTAGATTTGTGTCAAGTCAAACTTTGTAAAGTTTGACCACATTTCTATTAAAAACTATTAACATCTATAATACCAAACATATATATACGATGAAACTACATTTTATAATTAATATACCCGTATTGGTTTGGCATTATGAATGTGGATACTTTTTTCTATAAGTTTGGTCAAAGTAGAGATAGTTTGACTTCAGACAAAACTTATATGCAGACTAAAAAGGACCGGAGGGAGTAGATTTCAATATGAACTACTAGTACATACTCCAAACACTGATGTATATAGACATATTTTAGAGTGTAGATTTACTCATGTTGCTCTGTATGTAGTCAATATTGAAACAGACGTAATAGTACACACTCTTCCTCGCCCACGTGCTGGACGTGCAGCAATTCATTCGGTCTCATATAGCTAGAACGATATATACTGCAGTGCCATTATTGCTCGACTTCCCGAAGAGGCGAAGAGCCAATCGCAAGGTTAATATTTTGGAGATGCCAAGCGCAAGGTTTATAGGAGAATGAGTAGTAGTAGTAGTAGTAGTAGTACTAGTAGTACGTACCAGTGGTATGTATTGTACGAGGAAGAAGGCAACATGATGTATGTTTTGTGTGACAGTCTCTTCTTACAGGATGTGCTAGACCTAGTGGACCTCATTGTTGCAATGAGACTACTCCCTATCATAGATGGCACGATTCAGAGTGGTGGGCAGCGGGCATAATTCGGAGCTGCTTAGGCTAGTAATAGTGGGAGTAACTTATGTACACAACAAAAAAATACACTTCCGTGATGATACGTGTTTGTCACAGTAGGTCGCTTTTTTGTCATGCATGTACATCCATGATAAATTTATGACAGAATCAAGATAGTCATACCTGTGCAGTCGTAGAAGTGTTCCATGACATTACCAAAATTATCATCACAGAAGTGTCCACTTCCATGATGATAAATCACGCGTCACAGAAGTGCTTTCGTCAAGGGTGACCGACACGTGGCATCCACCGTAACGGAACGCCGTTAAGGTATCGGGTCGGGTTTTGGATCCGATAACCCGTTAACAGCCCCGACCAATGGGGATTTTCCACGTGTAAAATCATCATTGGCTAGAGGAAACACATGTCGGCTCATCGTCGGGATAGATGTCATCCACTCACTGGACAGAAGGCGCCTATGATACATCGACACGTGGCATGGCCCAAAAAGTTTAAATGGGCCGGCCCAACTAAAGGCCCACAAGATTTTGCGGACCATAATGGGCCGGCCCAGCTAAAGGCCCACGAGATTTTGCGAACCATAATGGGCTGGCCCAGCTAAAGGCCCACAAGATTTCGCGGGCCATAATGGGCTGGCCCAGGTAAAGGCCCACAAGATTTTTGTGTGCCATAATAGGCCGGCCCAGGTAAAGGCCCACAAAATTCTTGCGGATCATAATGGGCCGGCCCAGCTAAAGGCCCACAAGATTTCGCCGACATTAATGGGTCGGCCCAGCTGTAGGCCCACAAGATTTTGAGGACCCTAGTAGGCCGGCCCGTTAACTGGCTGCCATGTTTTGGGCCAAATGCCGGCCCATATTTGATACGGTCTATTAATGGCCTGCCACGCTCCGGGCCTAATAGTGGCCCATATGAGATCCGACCCGTTAAAAGCCTACCACGTTCTGGGCCAAATTACGGCCCAGATCAGTTCCGTCCCTTTAAGAGGTTTTGGGCCTAATTATGGCCCATATCAGATTCGGCCCGTCAACTGGACACTATGCTTTTGGGCCCACTTGCTAAAGGCCCACTTAGTAATTCGGCCTGATATTAGTTTTGGCCTGTTAAGGGCCCATTTAACATTTCGGCCCTATATTAATTTCATCCTGTTAAAAAGCTCGTCATATAGTTTGGCCTAACTACGGCCCGGTTTGCATCCGGCCTGCTCGCAGCCGATATCTGATTGGGCCAAACAAGGACCGAGACAATTTTTTGGCCTGTTAAAAGCCCGTGATTTGATTCACACAATCACGGGCAGGGGTTCATTTCGGGCTGCTGCCATCCCGTGAGCTGATCGGCATGTTTCAGGCCCAACCTACATCATGATTGCATGATAGCCCGATTTTGTACCGTAATTTTACGGTTTGGCCGGTTTACTGCGAAGACAGGATATATACAGTAAAATAACTGAAGCATCGTGAATAAGAAAAACCTATACTATATAATAAAGAAATTACGGCATATTACATCCACTGGACATCAAAGTTCGCCACTAGGATAATAAAGCACAAGCAGACAGCAGATTACATACACAGGGCATCAAAGATCGCCACCAGTGCAAATAAACACGCCGACAAAATAATATACAAAACCGACAGCACTTCAATATTGTTCAAGAAAGGTTAGCCCTGCTAGGGAGCTGTAGCGCAAGCAGCTGAGCAAGATGATGAGACTGCGCTTGTTCAACACTTATATCTTCCTCACTCTGAAAGATAAACAAGCAGACATATGACATGTTTTGCACATAAAAGTATCAGTGCTGACAATTCATCACATTTCTTACTGACGAATAAAGTGACACAGTTTAAATTTGCATTAACACAATATGGTATTGTTCAGGTCAAGACATGGCAGGAAACGACATTGTGAAGGAGTTGGCAGCTTCACGACACCACTAGATTACAGATCAAGAACTCATAAGTATCAATGGTTAGTGTGCTATCAATTTATACCATTTCAGATTGGCAAATAAAGAGATGGTTTAAATAATAGTAGAATGATATGACATTTTTCATAGTTAAGACATTGCAGAATATGACATTGTGCTGTAGTGGGTAGGTTCACCACACCACTGGATTATAGATGAAGAACAGAAGCATACATGCAGTGCAAAAGAAGATCACTTGGTCTGTATAGTTTAATTTACATGGTATGAAGAAGGAACTTGGTTGTACAACTGAAAACTTAAATTGAGAAAGGACGAGCTTTTGTTTATGAACTACATATAATAAACTTTAAACAAGCAATTTGATGCAAACACCAAAAATAAACAACTGTTGCAGTCATGCCTAACCAAATATATACAACAAAGTTTGAAGGCTTGAGATGGACAAACTTACATTATTGGTGAAGACAGGCTCTATAAAGGCCTTGTCCATGCTGATGGGGGGGGCAATTCAAGAAGTTTACCACCGAATCTTCTTCAAAAGCATTGCCTTTATTCTACATTTTGTTAAGAGTAAATATAGATGTGATAATATACAAAAAATGGAGAATATTTAAGATAAGATGAAGAGTGATGCTACATAACCAAGTAGCTATAAATGTAAGTGCAATGATACAGGCAAAAGGTACAGCCAAGAGCAATGCACAGCTAAACTTCTTCAGTACCAACCTTATGGTAAGAGTAAATATACATCTGATGTGTAGAAAATGGAGGGCAAAGGAAAATAAGTTGCAGAGTGATGGTACATGAACAACTACCTGTCATTATAAGTACACTGATAAAGGACAACATGTACTTACAAGAACAATGCAGAGCTAAAAAAACATTGGCATTGGATATATTCTACACTAATGTAACCATTCATACAGATCAGATAATTTGGAGCGAACAATTGATAAGCAAGCTATCATGCATACTATTGTCACATAATGAACCACGTATGTATGCAAGTACAGTGATACAGGACAACAGGTACTAACAAGAACAAAGTAGTGGGCAGCATATTTGCGATATCCTGTTGTTCTTGTCAAACTAGAATTCTTCTTCGAGCAGATTTCCTACAAAAAAGATCTGTAAGGCACATGCAGAATAGTAGAAGTTCAAATTGTCATGTGATTTCATAGACAGTACCTCATCCTGGGAACGAGACCAGTGCATAACAAGGTTTTTCCATTCAATGTCTTCTAAATTTAGCACAGGAGACTTCACCGGAAATTCATTTATAGACTTTCCATCAAAGTGTGATTTCCTCAGGTAACACCGATACTGCTGCAATGCTTCCTTGAAAAGCACAAGCAAGCTTTGCTTGTCATGACTATCCAGATTGACCCTCGCCTAGTTACAACAATGTAATGTAAATCATTGATGTGTTCAATCAACAGAAAACGGGAAAATAATAGCCATGAATAATAGCACTTACACGTAAGTTGGACAGGAAGATGTGAAAATGGTGTTTGTCTTCACAATAATCTTCCCATGATGGGAATATATGCACGTAGTCCCTAACAACATTGAAAGCATTGTCTTTTAAACTGGGAATAAATGGAATGGGGTTCCAGTCTGCAGGAATTGGCCGTCTCTGCAGTTGGGATAGGTCTTCGGCCGGTGGACTTGCTGTACTTTTTGCTGGAGTGGGATTTTTTAAAACCTTGCCAAATTAGAACAGGCACCTTGATGGGTGAACAGGACAGGCCATCTGCCTTTGACTCCTCGAGGTTAGAATAGTCATTAGGATGATATTCTAAACAAGAATCAATAGGTGAGGAGCGTACGAGTTTCATTGCTTCCAGAATGGCACTCAATGCCTTGCTGCCAATTTTGTAAGTCATTGCAGTGTTCCACAATATTCTTCTGATGTGCGGATTCTGATATTCACTGTAATTGCGTATAATATCTAAGAACCATGAAAACATAAATAGTTGTGAGATTATCTTTGTAATGCAGATGATATTCTAATATAGGGGCGCCCCTATAAACACTTGTGTGCTATCACTGGATTCTGATGAGAGAGCTCATGTGTGCTGTAATATGGTGCGTGCATTTATATAATCTGGCACAAGTACACAAAAAAATAGGCTCTAGAAGTAAGGATAGCTGGCAGATGATAGGTTCATAATATACTGTATAGAGAGTTTATTGCCAAACCATGACAACAAGAGCACACAGCAACTAGGCAGATCATAGGGGCTGTTTGGTTTTAGGACTACCATTGCCACACTTTGCCACACATTTTTTGCCAAACTTGACTAAGGTTAGTTCATCAAAATGAGAGCCACAAGTTGGCAAGCCTAAGGGAATCTTGCCACACTTTTTGTGTGTATGCCATGTGGGGTCCAAGTGTGGCTTGCGTAAGATGTGGCTTGAACCAAACACTCACCTAAGTTGGTCAAACTTGCCTAACCTTAGGTGTGGCAATCTTTGGCAAAGTTAGTCACAAACCAAACAGCCCCATAGTGTACATAACAGGGGTACACCATAACCAGGATATATAAATCGGGAAAGTGGAACTGGCTGGAAATTACGGTGTTGTATTGCCGCTAGTAATTGAAAGCCTATCGATCACGTATAGGCCAACTCTATCAGCTGTTGACTGCAGATGTCCCTGCTCCCCTTCCTGACAAGGAACATACTGTGCTTCCCATACAGAACACTGCACGGGCCGCCGGCCGAACCACCGGCCCCACCGCCTATGTTCCTCCGCCACCCCCACCCCTGCCCCCACACGCGTCGAGTTTTCTTCGTTCGACGAGGCCCCACCACCACCCCCCACAACCACCATCCCCACCCAAGCCCCTTCGATCGCACCGGCGAACTCCGGTGAGCTCTGAAAAATCGACTTACCCAATTTTGAAATTTAGTCTACTGTGATTTAACTAGTGTGGAATATAAAAGGGGAAAACCATAAGCATTGCAAGTATGGTGTTGAGTGTACCATGGCGGATCTGAAGGTGCAAACAAGACAAAGGCAACTTCGCAACCAAGACAAGAAATCAGAGTAAAGCAGTGGCGATCTATTTTCTTGCTGCGATAAATAAGTTGAGCAGATACAAAAGAGTACCGCCTCTGGTGCGGCGCCATGTACGCATCTGCTGAGAATTTGACGGTGCTGCAGTAGCGATGGCTGTCGGCAGCGTGGAAGCAGATCTAGGAGGGTAGACGGTGGCGGCGGGGCGCGGTGGACGAGACGGTCGTAGGAGCGGCGCCGACAAGGTAGACGACGACGGGGATGAAGCGAGACGACGGGATGCAGGGATCCCGGTCCGAAGCCGTGGATGAGAGAGTTTGATATCTTGTAATGGACGGCGGCGTTGAGGTATCAGCTCCGGCATGGTGGAGGAGGACGGCGGTGGATGGGGTGGCGGACGGCGGCGGACGGAGGAGGGTGGGGTGGAGAGGGTGTTTTGGCGCCCACGGAGTACGAATGGGGAAAAGGGAGGTAGAGAGGAAGGGGGGAACCATGTATTCAGGGCGCGCTTGTCTCAAATGCGAGGAAATTTACAAACTTAGCCCCCGTTTCAAATTTCTACTACATCACAGCAACACTAGTCGGTTGGGGATAGGACGGTAATCTCACATACACCGAATATTTGCCGACGAGAGTTTTTTTTGGCGCCCACCGTGTATGAATATGAATCGGGGAGGGAGTCGATTTTGGCCGAGGATACATTGTGTTTTGGCGCCCACTGTGTATGAATCCGGGTGAGAGGCGGTTATGTCACGTTTGGGTGAAATTACAAACCTACCCCTATCGAAACCTATAGAAATCCAGCATATAGGCTTTGCATGGCAGGGATAGGCAGTAGTGATTTCCATCACGCAGATTTTGGTTTCGGGCAGTTACTGCGACTCTCCCCGCTTCGTTCAAATTTTGCAGAGTGCACGTTTACCGTGCCAACTCAATTCGAATCCCGTTTGTATTCTATTTTTTTTCAGGCGGGATCCATTTTCAATTGGAATTACATTCTATATACATCATTTTTTATATATACTTTCAAATGTACAACAAAGAATTCTGCTCCTTTATATGCATAATATGATTTACAAATACAACGATCTCGAAATCTTAAGGTTGAATTTGAAAAAATTTAACCAAATTATGTTCTACTAAAATGTATGGATCAGTAATATCTACATATTAAATAACATAGATGTGCGTGAATTCATATGAGTATGCATGTTTGATAGATCAATTTTGGTTCGAGTATGGATTACATGTATCACCATCTCGAATTCAAATATTTGAATCCCTTTTTGTGCACTCCTTTCACGCCCATCTCTCTCGCATGCACGCTCCTTCAGGTAGCTATCACTCTCTTTTCTCCAGCTCACCCGCACGCTCACTTCATGTTGCTCCTATCCTCGCAAACACGGTCTCTCGACGTCTCCCTTGAGAAGTGTCACACTCTCCCTATCATTATAAATTACACGGTTTTCATTATCTCTCACATCTCTACTGTTCTCTGGTATCACTCGGTACCAAAGCTTTCTTTTTCACCGCCAAACACACAGTCTCCACTCGTCTTTCACTTTGTCTTTCTCTCTATGGGATTCTCTCACACACCCTATATGTCTCTACATATGACTCATACCACTAAAATTACTCTCTCTATCTCTCCTGTAGACACAACATTTGTCGCGGTCTCCTTTTCGTCTCCATCCCAGACTGGCATTATTCATTTGTTTACCGATCAGACAACCCCGACTACCGTCTCCTCTCTCTCTCTCATAGACACACACGCACAACTCCTACCACTAAAATGTGAATGGAAAACGAGATTTTGTTATACCCAAACAAAAAAGGACTCTAGGGAGTGATTGCTGTGACACAGACGCGACCTCTCATAGCGCAGGCATTGAACCGGCGCGCCGGCCAAGAGGGCCGCACTCGCTGTAGGCCCCGCTGAGCACGCCTCCTCGCCGCGTGCAACCAGCTTAAGACTGCCCCACCTGCCTTCATTGAATCCGCACGTGTGCCAGCAACACGTCCTTCCGCGAGCCGGCAGGCATTTTAGAACACAAAAATTGACTAAAATATAATTAATTTGCGCATGGTCTTGACTTGTTGTGCTCGCACTGGTAGCAGGAACTAGTAGAGGATTTTCTTTATTTATAACTCTCCTCACATTTTTTGGCTTTGAAGTGAATCATGGTTGTGGACATTATGTATGAATGTGCAGATATCTGTGAACATGAGTTTGATGTGGAAGTTGAACTTGGAATGTCGGGCTTGCGCGTGAACTATACCATGTCCAATGCTTCGTCTGTTATTGTTTGGAAAGTAATTGTTGTTATTACATGAACCGAAAAAAAATATTTTGTGCCACATCATAAGATGCACGGACATCACAACAGGCATGCTGACTGGATAAACATTTGAACCTAGCTATTATGAAGGAAATTTCTTATTGACAACAGTTTTAGATAGCAGGAGACGCCTAGCCTTCTCTACCTCTGCTAGCTTATTTCTGGCTTCTTCCATCTCTTCTTTGGCTTGGGTGAAGAGAGCATCTGATTGCTCTTTTCGCTTCTTCAGGAACTCAGCTACATTCTCAAGGGCTGCTGCACGCTTTCTTTCAGCCTTACTAATGCCACGAGGACACGAACAACTGACGACTCCACCTGGCTTGTGTGTAATCTAGCATCCTATGGGAATTTGCACCTTGTGTCTAATCCAGCATCATTAGGGAACTGGCACCTTGTGTGTAATCCAGCCTCATTTTGGAAACATCATCTCGAGGTTGACCATACTTCCCTCCTCGCAGGAACTACATCCTGACATGAAGTTACTTCTTTTTTAGATCAATACTTAGAGCAACCTAGATCCATTTAGTAGAAACCAGATAAACAGAACTCGAAGAAGTGAATTCAAAAGGAAAAAATAAATAAAAACAGACTACAAGGTGAGAACACCCACTTCCTACATCAAGCTAAAAACGAAAGCATTAGGACGATTAAGACTCTTCTTATCAAACATCGAAGAACACCACGCTTAAGAGAAACAGAAACTACAACATATACACATCGAAGAACACGAGGCTACACGAAAGTAATTGAAAGGGTGTTACTTACCAAAGCTCGTTTTACAGGTTCGGTGCAGCTCCTCTTTAACTTGCCATGCTCCTTGAAGATGTCCCGAATATCCTGTGTTTGGTCTTCATTTCTCCTCTGCATGTTCGCACTCGTGGTTTTAAAATCTCAACATGGCAAGAAAAATATACTACTAGTAATACTCGCGCATCTTGTGGGAAACATTAAAGCACTCGTCTGCCATGTTAGAGCATCTCCAACAAGATAAACTACTCATACAAATGCATCTTGATGCGCGCAATGCATGGGCATTTTGTTAGTTCTAAAAACATTTCCATCATTTGCCACACTACTGGTTGCAGATGAAAAACCTACCCAAGCACAACGCGATACAGGAGCGAGGCACAATTACAAGATGATATTTTGTTGGACAATGGAGGCTATAACCAATTACTTTTACGGGAACAATAGCACCCAGGAAATTTGAAGGGTAGGTATGAACAAAATTGGAACTGCACATGTACTGCTAAGTGATTCAATACACACATTACCAATCGAGGAGGAGAACGATGGTCGCGGCGACCTCTGTGAGTCATGGTCGGCAATGGGAGTCAGTTTATTGTCCACGACGGTGGTACTTCTGCGCTTGGCGTCGGCTTCCGGGAAGCAGATCCGAGACCGTGGCAGACGATGCCGGGGAAGAGGCTCCGTGTACGACGACGACGGTGGACCGGCTCTAGTGCGGCGTACGAGGTCGTCGATGAGGCAGATGCGCTGCGGTGGATGAGTGCGCCGATGTAAAGGGGAGGAGCATGAAGGCTGCGGTGCCGTGGAGAAGTCTATTTTGCGGTGGGGATAGAAATTGGGGAGTATTCAGGTGTACTACTCTGGGTGCCGGGGTGGGGTTGGCTAGGTAGGGTGAACCTGAAGTTACGAAAACAGCCACCTACCAAGCGTCATCCGCAGGCCTGTTCCGAAGGCTATGATGGTAACTTCCCACTGCTTGAATCAGGGTCGCGGGAGATTTTCCCGCCGACCTCAAAATTTTGTGACACTGGACTCCCTGTGTGGCATGTTGAGTGATTCGGCTAAGCAACTAGCGAGTAGTAGTAGTAAACTCTGCATATTAGGTTTGACTGAAGTCAAACTTCCTAAAGTTTGACCAAGTTTATAGAAAAATATAAACATTTACCATAACAAATATGTATGATATGAAAGTACATTCAATAATGAATCTAATGGTATTTGTTTGTTATTGTATATGTTAATAGTTTTTGTTATAAGCTTTCCGAGAGTTTACAAAACTTGACTTTGACCAATGCTAATACGCGGACTTAAATAAAAACAGAGGGAATACACATTTGTTTTCTTAGTTTGTAGTGAACTAATCATTTTTTGAAATTGTGAAATAAATATATTAGGCTATTGACTTCGAGTGTAATGGTCTATACAATTCAATAGTTACAATCATTGTCGAATCCCAAGATGTATACAAGGTCTATAGTACTTCACAACATGCTCAAACTCACATAATCCCAGTCAAATGAGAATCTAAATGCATTTCATAGTTATTACTTTGTAGGATGCAACAAGAACAACCATAACTCTACATCAGCCATTACAGAAGCAACATTTTGACATATCCCAATGTGTGAATGAAACGTGCAGAGAGAGCTTTTGAAGATGGAGCAGATAGGGCGGGAAAGATTGTATGTATGTGGACGAGAGAGTAGGAGACAAACCTAACGAGACAGAGAGAGAGATAGAGAGAGAAAGAGAGAGGAAGAAGTTAGGTCTGTGAGAAAGATGCATACATGTAATATACATGAGATGCGTGTGCATCTGGATTCTGTATACGTGGAAGGAGAAGAGACAACATGTTTGATGAGAGAGCGGGAAAAACATGGACGAGAGGGGAAGGATCTCATGGGTTGAGGGATTGACAATTTTGTGCGGGGGAGAGAGGGATTAGTAATTTTGTGCAAGAGAGAGAGGGTGGGGGGAGGAGTCAGTCAGCCGTCGTCACATCACCCTGCTTCCAAATGACCCCGCATTCTCTAGCGCGGTGTGGTCGCCGTCTTCGATCTGCTCGTTGCCCTCTTTGAAGATTGAGGTGTTGTGCATGTTGGGGTGCAAAGAAGCACCAGCGAGAGTGATCGCCATATAACCTTGGATGGGGATGAATTGTGTGCTCGGGGGAGTGTGTGTGTGTGTTGTGCTGCGTGTATCTCTGTGTGTGTGTGTCAGATATTGAGAGAGAACAAACCTAAGGAGAGAAATGGGTATTCACGAAGAGATTGTGCGGGCCTTGAGGTGGGCAGGGGCGGGTGAGGGTGTCAAAATGTGCACGTTGATGCATGTGTTGCATGCGATCGTGCGAGGGACGGACGAATCGAGAGAGATGGTTGTTGTGTTACGGATGCTCCTCTCTCTGTCTCTCTCTCTCTCCCTCTCTCTCTCTCTCTCACACACAAGTAAACTAGAAGACCGTTCTCTCATGTATACACAATGTATCGGCATCTGTCTATGTCTCACTCATGCACGATCATTTGCACATTCACACCTCTCTATGTCTGTATCACACACACACCGTCTCCACATTGCCCTTCCGCCACAACACACATATGGACACATACACACATTCTCTCTCAGTCACACACATAAAATCAGTATTAAAAAACTAGGGCGCACCTAAAACGTCCAAATCCAAATAAACACGAACTGGAGCTAAATTCAAATATATGGAAATATTGCAGCGTCAAGAAATTTCACAGGAAAAAAGTTGAGTAATATTCGAAGATTGTTTTCACACACACAAAAAGGTTCGGTGGATGTCCTTCGAGCGCGACACGGTGACGCACCGTTCGACCGATCACGCGGTCGCGGTTCACGCGCTTGCACAGGATTCCGTATCGTGGCCGTGGTACTAAGGCTTGTCACAATGGGCAAGAACATAAGCTAGTAACTAATAAAAGCGCTGCCTAAGTCTAATGTTTACATGTACTAGTACGGTTTTCTTTTAAGTTTGACCAACCTTATATATAAAACTAAACTAAGCTCCCACACGCGCACTCATCAATATGCCGCCGCCGTTGCGCATGCCGACGCCCGCCTGCTCCGGCCTACAATTTCTCGCCCATCACCGTCGTGTCGCCGCCATCCCTGTGCCATGAAACCAAAGGCTCGCCCGCTCACGTCATCTGCAGTCCCTCCTCGCGATGCCACCACGCTGCCAAGCACACGAGCAGCTAGTGGAGCCGCGTCTATGCACGCAGCGTACGAAGAGGAGGACGAGTGCGTGCTACAGCACGCCGGCGAGGAGGAACTAGCATGTCATTGTCGTCTCCACCCGCGCGGAGGAGGCGCTCATGGTGGCTGTCGCGGCGGAAACCGGTCGCGCGCGCGTCGAGCCCGCAAACTGGGTGCAGACGCAGAATCTACCTTCGAGACCTTGAATGCCACATGGATCCTGCAATCTAAAGGAGCAATTTGGGTCACTCGACTCATGTGAGCCGTTTGATGCAACATGGATGGCTAGAAGGGCTTCTTCCACCTCTTCTGCCGTCTTCTTCCTTCGCACCGTCAAACTTCTTTCACAAATCGACTGACCCAAATTATACTACTAGTATGAATGTATTAAGTACAGTAGGGACACGAAGATACGAGCATTAGTACCAACTGCAAGAAGAATAGTAGTAAGACATAGTACTAGTACTACTGTACATACTAAACAGTTCAAATAACGAGAAAGAACATAACATAGTTCTGCTGGGGCCTCAGCACAACACACCCTTGAAAATAAACTAATAAGAAACTAGTCTGCTTGACACTGTTGTAGAACCAGCATGAGCGACGGCACTGCCACCTACTTGGAGTCCGAGTCCACGTCCTCGACTTCATCCTCGTCCCTCTTCCTCTTCCTCTTCGCCGATGCTTCTTTGCTTGAACTAGACACTGGGTTCTGCTTCTTCATCCAACCCTTGTAGATATTTAAACAAAGGTAGGCATCCATTGCTGCGTACAGGATGTGATCTTCATCTAATGTCTTCGACTCCCATGCATGATGAAACTCGTGATGAGGTTTCTTCAGTTTAGCATATGAAGGATCAATCATGGCTGCTGCCAGGGTCAGCATTGAAGGTTGAGAGGAGGACACCAGTCTTGCCTTCTGGAGATCGAAGGGCTGGCCTACAACGAGACCTATCCGACGCAGGACATCACTGTCGTTCTTAAAGCCTACAGTAACGAATTTTAGTCTTTTGTCCTTGAGGAAGTTCTTAAAATACTGGCATTCAACATCGGCATGGCATATGTGGTAGACCAAGCAAACGTTATGTACGCAAACCTGGATCACGGCGGTCTTCTTCCTCTCTTCGTCCTGTAGATCCTTCTCTCGTCCTAGGACTGTGGTGTACTCAACATCTAGCCCAGCGACCCGCTCATCCGTTGAACTGTTGAACATGCGTAGGAAGCGAGCAAGCCATGCTTTCACCGTCTCAGATCCACGTGTGTAGATGATGATGAACTGATCGCCGGTGATGGCTCTAACCTGGTACTCAGCGACGACCATGGAGATTTGGGAGTCCATGGATTTTGGAGGAGGGTTAGGAGAAGTTGAACTGTTGTACCCCGCAAAAAAACTGGGAGCGAACTAATGTGAAAGGACGGGACGACTGGTAGCGAACTGTTGTAAGATAGAAGACGGGGACGAGTAGGGCGTGCGAACGGCGTGGGGTTGCTGGCTTGCCCGGTGGATAAACGGCTCCAAGCCCCCAAAGAGTTCTCGAGAACTATGCGGGACCCACTAGATGTCATGTCTACTAGACCCATATTGTAGGCCTGACGGTATAGCTTCTGCCTATTCGCATGCCATGCCGGCGCGTGGATGTAACTTCACTTAATTCCGTCAAACGTCGCGCCTCCCACGACCTTCGCCTCCCTCACGCGGTCGCGCCCTTTGAGACTTCGACCGGCTATAAATGAGCAATTTTTTTGCCTTTTTTTAGACAAGCAATATTTTGCCTACTCCGCATGCATGATACTCCCTCTGGTCCTTTTTACTCCCGTCAACCATTTGCAAAGTGTTTGACCAAATTTATACTTTTTTGAACACCACCTTATATTAATTAACCAGCCACACCAGTACACTCATTCGATACAATATTCACCACACAGGGCGGTATGTTATTTACAAGAATACCATCTAATCTATTGTCAAAGCTATACTTAGCGATTAAGTGTGCCACGTTATTGGCCGAACGGCTAATCTTTGACAATTGATGATTGTTGATCAACTTCGAGATGCTCAACGCTTTCATCTTCAGGTCACGCATAGCAGACCTATCAACGCTTTGACAGGCATCAATGAAATCCCACGACCAAATTTATACTAAAAATATCAATATCTACAATACTCCCAAAACACTTAGGCGCGGTGCATTAACTTCTACCTCGTTTCTTGTTTCTTGACATATCAACCAGTAGGAGATGTGGGTGTGCATGCTTTTAATGACTTGAGACTACCAAACACGACATGCAGTGGTTAGTTCATTGCATGCAATGCTATTAATTAGCAAATAAACATTAAGATCTCTCGTTTTCCCCTCCTCCTTGGTCACAGTGCACAATCTAAGATGACTTGCTCACCTAGACGGAGGGAGTAATAATTATAATGAGTACTCCCTCCTTCCATCTATATAGGGCCTAATGCGTTTTTCAAGACCTCCTTTGACCATTGATAAAATTAATACTATATGACATGCATAATGTGAAAATTATATCATTGAAAGCTCCTTTCACATACGAATTTGATTATGTGCTTTGTGTAAGATGCATGTCATATATTATTTCTCTAACATTTGGTCAAAGTTAGCCTCGAAAAACACATTAGGCCCTATATAGATGGAAGGAGGGAGTATAAGAACTACGTTTTATAATGAGTGTAAAAATATTGATTTGACATTGTGACTGTTGACACATTGTGGAATAGTTTTTGACGTCTGCAAAAGTACTCAACTAGTGCTGTCATTCTCCACAAAAAAATGTGTTTACCAATGCATGCATGAACACTAGTTACAGTAATCCCCCTCTCTTCTTTAATTCTTTGCCACATCAGCATGTTTGCTATTCCCGTGTGCATGATACCAGCTAAGATACCACCATTATGGCCAGCCTTAATCATCGCATGTAATAATTTGGTGCACCTTAAAATATGAACATGTGTGGGGCGTGTTTGTTTTTAATGTCTTGAGACTATACCTAGCCCGGCATGCAAGATGACTTATTATGCACCGTTCCCCATACCTGCAGGAAGCCCGTTCGTCTCCAAATTTTTTCCTCTCCATGTGTGGAAACAATATGCCTGCCAAACTCTCCTTCTCCCTCCGGCGGTCCCACCACTCCACCCCGTGTGAAAATTTTTGCATGCATGACTCTCCTCCCCCCACGCTTGTCCAATCTGTTGTGACCAGCAATATTTCCACCCCTTCGCTCCCCCATAATTTACTCCAACAAATATGCCCACGTAGTTGTTACTTAACTACAGGTGCATTCGATCACTAACATATGGGCCCAACAGGGGTCTGGCCCACATGTCAGTGATGCAACTGGACCGGCAGTTAAGTCAGTGCAGCTCAGTCCATATCTTACGTAGGTGTGCCATTGCTCGCTATAAATACTGCGCCTCCCACAACATCGCTATCTCCTCACCCTCACGTTCACGTTCATCACTATCTCCTCCCCCTCCATCTCACAACGACCACCATGGCATCGCCCCTCCCAAGCCCTAGGAGCCCCTCGCTGCACCGCACGGACGGTCACGCGTCGCCGTTCCGTTCCTCACCGCCACTAGTCGAGGAGGACGTGTCGGTGTTCCGCTCCTCGCCGTTACGCGATGCGTCGCCATTCCGTTCCTTGCCGCCACTAGTCGAGGAGGACGCATCGGTGTTCCGCTCCTCGCCGCGACGCATCGAGGTGGACGTGTCGGCGTTCCCAATCTCGCCAGCACGCGCGCCGGAGGACGCGTCGGCTCCCTACTACGAGGAGAATGTCGCACCGCCCGCCGAGCCCCCCAGCCTCGAGGAGCTTTGGAAAGAAATGGATGTCGCCTTGTGGGAGGCTTTGCCTCCAGCAGAGCGCGCCAAAATAGAGGCGGAGAAGCAGGCCGATGAAGAGAAGCGCACCGCGGAACAAGCTGCCTGGGAGGCCTATGTCGCTTCTGAGAGAGTCAGGCAATTGGCTCTTTGGCAGAAGGCTCGTACGAGGGCCGTGAGGGTGGCGGAGGACGCCCGTGCCGACGCCCTGAGTGCAGTCAGGCCCAAGCGCCTCATCTACGCTTGGCGGTACGTGGACCGGGTGCACGCTTCCAGCGAGGAGGAGTACCTGTTGGCGCCGGATCACCACACCGGTGAGATCGTGCTCGCCCGACGGCAAGCCGCCAATCAGCACCTCGCGAGTTGGGAGGCTGAGGAAGAGGCGTTGTGTCTCCGTGCTTGGAAATGGCCACACACCAGGGCACTCGTGGCGCGCCGCAAGCGCTCCTGCGAGCGCCGTGGCTTTTAGGAGGAGTACAATTTTTGTTTCGTAAGGCGATCTCATTAGTTTTGGGACGTAAATGATAAATCCTGAATGATCAGGAATTTTTAGCGTCCTTAATTAAGTATGTAAAAGGGAAAGTTTGGAAACCTTGTGTATTCGTACACATTTTGCAAGTACATGCATATAGCACAAACTTTACTATATAATATCGCACTACACGTCTCTCTTGATATATGCTTTCAGACTGTGCTACTCCCTCCGTCCAGGTCAATAAGTCATCTTCGGTTGTGCACCGTGACCAAGAAGGAGGGAAGACTTATACACCTAGACGGAGGGAGTACTACTATTACTTATGTACCTACAAATGCAAGTTTTAACATTACGATGCGGTTTTTGTAGAAGTAGAAAAAACAGCATTAGTCAAGCTTGTGAAACAATTCAATGCAAAAATGCTCATTTGATTGTTTACTTTTAGCTTCCTTCTCTGTGGTTATTTCTCTGTCGTACTTTTTACGGAGTATCTCACTGGTTGGAAAGGCATGCAAATTCCCAAACCGCTTCCTACACCCTGTATCTCACTGGTTGCCGGCGTTGACGTTGTCGCCCATGTCGAGGATGAGGTTTCCGAGGTCGGGGAAGAAGTCGTCATTCGCAAAATCATCGCTGCCAGCAGTCGCGTGAGTGCGCTCCCCAAAAACCTGATCGCCCCTCTCCCGTACAGGATCACGAGAGGCGGGGTTCCGGAGGCCTGCTGTCCCTTCTCCCGGTGCACACCGAAAGGAGGGATGGAGAAGACTTGCTTGGCGGCGCAATGATCTCGAACGGTGGTGAGAAACTATATAGAGCGGGCCGGGTAGGTCGTGGGAGTATAGCTCTGTCCTCGGCTCGGCTCAATCCCGCAACCCGCGGTGCGTCATGACGAGGCGTGGCGTGGCGAGGCGAGCGAGGAGGAGGAGCGCGCATGTAGGTCTCCTCTTCTCATGCTCATACAAGTGGTAGAAGAGCTCACCTTATAAAGGCCTACTAGCAAAATTCCAACATCGACCAGGCCGTCCATGAAACGGGAGTGGCTGTAGGGGACGTTGCGCCAGTTGATTATATGAGCAAGTTACTACGAGATTTAATCCGAATAAGCACAAAATAAATCATGACAGCTATAACAGAGATGAAGCTAATCATGCGGACTAGCATAGTAGTAGGATATAGAGTAGAAACATGAATTCTACCATGATTTCAAACAGGAAGGACAGAAACACATACGGTGCAATGGGAGCAGCACCGTTGGCATTGAGGTTGTCGCCCATGTCCAAACACCACGTAGACATGGTCTTTGAGCATGGTTCATAGTCATTCCACGCTCGGGCATTGAAGTTTGTAACTATTTTAGATTAGAATATACTAGTCCTCTGGTGCTAGTAGTAGAGCAGAGTCCTACTCTACTACTCTACTCAAGCAAGTTAGGGCATAGCATTGTAGGGAGTACCAGTACTGTGATCACTCAAGCAAGTTGTCTGGCATCAACATGACCCTACGCTGCTGGTATGTGTCTCGTAAGTCAAGCGGCGTGCTGTAGTCATCATCACCTTTCCACTTCCCACAGCACATATTCGCTTCTCCATCTTTGTCTGCACATAATCTCGTCCAATCTTCCATCCCCACTAAGGCGCCTCCCCCCTCGTCTGAAACCCAAGCACTAACAATGGCAGAACCGAGCAGCGTCCGCCGAAAGAGTGGCTGTAATTCGCTCCCCATAGAGGTAATCAAGCTCATTGTTTCACGTGTGGAAAATCTCAGTACCATGCCGCTCGCCGCGTGCTCGTCGGGGCTGTACCGTTTACTCAAAGCCCTTAGGCCAGAGCTTTTTAAGCCGGCTCCTTGCTTGCTGATGCCGCCTGATCTTTAGAAACGGCGTGTCACGCAGCATAACGATCATAGGGTGGCGAGCATCAACCCCCTTGACTATGATCCGATCCCTGTCAGCCTCAACTACATTAACGGTATGTACTGGGTCGGCATGAACACGTCTTGGATGGTGCTCGTCAACGGTCGCGGCAGCTGGATGCTCATGGAGGTCTACACCCGGCGATTGACCCCCTTCCTTCGATTAACACTGCACTGCTTTGGCACCGCGGCCCAGAATACTTGGAATCTTATAGTAGCCAACATGATACCAAGTTTGATTTGCTCAAGGTTGTAATCTGCCAAGTGCCCACAAGATCTGCGAATTATAAAGACTTCACGCTAATTGCGTTCTTCAACCGCGGTCTCGCCTATCTGACAGGTCACTGCGGTAAGTGGATAAATCTGCACGTCCATCGTAGGATCATACATCCTCCATGGTTCTCTGATGCCATTGAACACAAGGGCTTCATTTACGCTGTCGACTCCTTCTACGGCTGGACATATTGCTGGCCTACTCCAGTCATCACTACAAATGGCTGTTACAGTAGTATGTTACTTTCCTATGATATCATGATGGCTTGCTTATATTACTGTCAACATTTGCTGAAAAATATTCATGCTCATAACATGCTGTTCTTAAGATTGACTAAACCAAGAGCCCTTTTTTATTTGACTCCAACTTGATATGATGTTGTAGACCGCCTAGTGTCCCTACCCTTCCTAATCCCAGAACCTTTCAAAGAAAAGTGGCATGGCAGTTGCAGGTGGTTCCTGGCTCGATTAGACGACGGTGAAAGATTGATGATCGTCCGCACGTACCGGATGTGCTGTTTCGCGAAATACAATCACAGTCACTGCAAGGTCTTTGAGCAGGATCCCAGCTTCTCTGGGCCTTCAGGAATTTTTGACTGGAGGCTGGTAAGTAGCTTGGTACACGCTCTCTGTTTGTTGGACTGAATTATCCGATTAACCAGGAGATAACCGACGGAAAGGATCATGATAGCAGCGCGGTTTCATTCACAGGCAAAACTGTGTGTACACAGCGTACCATGCGTCTCTGCATGCACCATACCCTGATATGTGCCGCCACGCTCTGCAGCCCAAAGTAGGAGAGAGGGTCGCAAGTATCAAAATTCGACCTGCTGGCTGGAGTTTCCCCCGTCAGGCACCCATCTAGTTCAAGCCGTCAACCAATCTCCACAGCTTAATAAATAGTAATGTCTAACTGAGCCAGTTAGTTAGATGCGTACACTTGGTGTAGTAGGATCTTTATTTAGTTTGATGCATACACTTGTTCTTTTTTGGTAGCCCTTTTGTAATGATGGCTGATGTTTGGTTTGGAAGAGAGAGCTGCGTCTTCACTCTTCTGGCCTGCTTACTGCTTCTGTTGCACCCCCAGCCCTGGTTGCTGCTGCTGTTTTCAATGTACAATCAGTAGTATATTTCGTCTGTTGGTTGAATAAATGTGTTGTTAGAATGACAAACACAATGTTTTGGAAGTCGTTGCACGGTTCGATCCTTTAGTGCCCCGTACCGTACGTAGCGCATACTATTTATCGTAAGGAACACATTTTTTTAAACTCAGAACACATTTTCCACTTGTTGATAACATGCAGCCCACTAATGAAGGCCCAGTAGAGAAGCCCATAATTAACTGGAAGGGAGGCTCTCACATGAATCCGGCCCAGGTACATGCTCATGGTCCCGTAAACATAAACAAGTAAATAAATAAATAAAGCTAAATGCTCATGCACCAGTTCTTTGGGAAAAAAGGTAGCCCAGTATTTCTTTTTGAAGAATACCCAAGCTAGGCCTATTTGTTTTCTCCGAATTACTAGGCTACAAATCTTTCAAGACGAGGAGGGATGCATTCCGGCCTGGCTTAAGAGTATGGTCAATGTCTGTTAAAAGTAATATCAAAAGGGGTTGAAAATTCCAAAAAATTTATAGCAAATGGGATATAAGTTTCTTTTTTTGTTTTTGTTCTTCACTGATATCTTATACGTATTTCATTGGATTTAACATGACATAGTACTAATTTATTTTTAAATTTGTTTTAGTATGGCTATTAATTTTTGGATTAAGAATATTTCGTTCCCCAGCAAAAATTTGCGAATTTTCAAAATTTCCCACATATTTAGTTAATTTTTTGACCCTGGTACTGACCAGAAAATGGCCAGCAATTCTAAAAATGGTAAACGGGCTGCAATAAATTCCATATGAATTAGAAAATGAGTAAAAATTATATAAATAATAGCAAATGGGCTGTACACGCCACATATTTCGAGGCTGACTTGTTTACGCAAGGCTTTGTCAGTGAACACACGATTCTAGCAGCAGTTAGTGTTGGATGTCCATCCAACGGCCGACGTGCTTCTTCAATCTCTGATCTTCCTGCTCCAGCCGCCTAAACTAGCGCCGGCGGGACTGCCTGCTCCCTCCTCTTGTGGCCCATTGAGATGCCGCGCAGGCTTCCCCGGCCCACCCTACTCCCTCCGCTGGCCTGGCCGCACGCAATCAACTGCCTCCTTATTACAAGAAGAAAATGATTCCTCCCACTGACATCTGGGGTGCACCGGTTGGGAGGCTCACCTGTGGGCCTACTAAGTTGACGCGTACGCAGGGCTTGTCAACTTAGTCAACAAACGATTCTAGCAGCAGTAACCGTTGGATTAGAATCAAACGGTCCTGCTGCTTCTTCAATCGCTGCTCTTCTTGCACCAGCCGCCCAAACCAGCGCCGGGGAGACCGCCTGCTCCTGCCTCCAGTGGCCGGCTATGCTGCCGATGAGGCCTCATCGCCCCCTACTACTCCCACCGCTAGTCAGGCCCTGCGGCGACGGCAGCCTCACACCGCAGCCGAATGAGTGAACCCTCATACTCCTCTCCATGTGGGCATCCACTGCCGCGTCTTCCCCGGCTCTGCATCGTCCCCTTCCTAGGCCTCGCCGTTGTCCACCGCCTTGGTGCTCTCGGCGCAGCGTGGTCAACGTGCTCAATGACATTCCATCGGAAGAGTACTGTACGTGGAGAGGCTGATAGCTGGGTCCACGGCCACAGCCCAATTTTTTTGTGATTTGGCAAGTAAGTCGCTTTGTCAGGCCTGTTGGGCTGCAAATCTTTCAAGACGAGGAGAGCTTTCATTTGGCTGGCCGAGAAAATGGCCCATCAGTAATGAGAAATGGGCTGTACATTTTTAAAACACATCAAACCGACAATTAGTTTCAAATATCTTTCTTCATTTCGAGATTTGAAATTACATTAATTTTTATGCATAGAGAATTTGTTGGATTTTATATTGATATACATTTATTTTTAAAATCAGTTTGAATGTGAGTCGAAATTTCGAGACTAAAAACAGTTCGGACCGCACCGAAATATGCAAAAGTTCGTATAATTTTTTAACCGTGCCACAATATGGGCTGTAATGCTAACTAAAAGAATATGGGCTCCAAAAAATCTTAATAATTAGCAAATGGGCTGTAAATTATTAGAAATAATGGCAGATGGCTTGTATGCTGTTTTCCACAGATTTGAGGCTTTCCTAAAAAAAGGTTGACGCACAAGCAGTGACTGTTGGATGGCCATCCAACGGCCGTCGTGCCTCTTCAATCTCTCCTCTTCCTGCTCCAGCCGCTCAAACAGGCGCCGACGGGACTGCCTGCTCGCTCCTCCCCGTGGCCGGCTCTGCTGCCGCGCAGGCCTCACCGCCCCACCGTACTCCCATCGCTAGCCTAGCCATCCGTCTACTCACCCACACCTGCTGTTATTCTCTGGCGACGGCAAACGAACCAGTAAACCCTCATACAGTCGTACTCCCCTCTGCATGGGAAACAACTGCCGAGTCTTCCCTGCCTCTGTGTCGTTCCCTTCCTAGGCCTCGCCGTCGTCCACCGCCCTGGTGCTCTAGGCGCGGCCTGGTCAACATGGTCAACGACCGGCATGCATTTGAAGTGGACTTTACGTGGAGAGGCCGACAGCTGGGTCCATTGCCGCACGCAAGGAAATGCCTCCTTATTACGCGCAAAATAATGATTCCTCCACCTGACATCAGGGACCCACCGAAAGGGCCTCTGTATTTCGTGAAAAAAATGTTACCGCCGCTGACAGCTCGGACCCACACCAGCTATATCTTCGCAAGAAAGGAAGTGGCTCCTTATTACGCACAAAAAAATGAATACTCCCCCTGTTAGCTGGGACCCAGTATAGTGGCAGGCTGACTTGTGGGCCTACTAAGTTGACGGGGACGGAGGGCTTTGTCAACTTAGTCAATATGCACGATTCTAGCTCCAGTGACCGTACGATGTCCATCCAACGGCCGCAGTGCTTCTTCAACCTCTTGTCTTCATGCTCTAGCCGCCCAAACCAGCGCCGGTCGTGCCTCGTGCTCTTGCCTCCCGTGGCCGGCTGCGATGCGGCGGAGGCCTCACCGCCCCCTACTACTCCCACTGCTGGCCAGTCCATCCCTCTACTCACCCACACCCCTTGTTATTCTGCGGCGACGGCAGCCTCACACCGCAGCGAACCAGTGAACCCTCGTACTCCTCTACGCGTGGGCATCCATTGCCGCGTCTTCCCCAGCTCCGTGTCGTCCCCTTCCTAGGCCTCGCTGTCGTCCACCGCCCTGGTGCTCTCGGTGCGGCGTGGTCAACGTGGTCAAGGAACGGATTCCATCGGACGTGGACTGTACGTGGAGAGGCTGACAGCTGGGTCCATGGCCGCAGCAAGGAAGTGCCTCCTTATTACGTGCAAAATAATTATTCCTCCACCTGACACCGGGACCCACCGGACGGGCCACCGTATTTCGCTCCCCTGACTGCTGGGACCCACCAGCTACATCTTCGCACGCAAGGAAGTGCTTGACAGTCGGGACCCACCTGGTCGAAGCATACGTAGCGTTGTCATTCTGGTCGCGAACGTGTACGTACATATATACTGGTCGATGTAGAGGCGCGCACGTGTCCTAGTAGAGGCGGCCCGGGTGTAAGAATGAAAATACGGCCACGTATGTGTACATACGGTCGGGGTCTCGAACGCCTACTCACGCATACATACGGCCAGGGCTCGTGTACATGGCTGGGTCGGAACGGAGAAATAGCGTCATCGTCGTGTTCATGGGGAGGCAATGGAATGCGTCGTGTTTGTGGGGAGGCAACGGAATGCCTCGTGTTCATGGGGAGGCAACGGAATGCGTCATGTTCATCGGGAGGGCTTGGACGGAATAGGCGATGGAAACGAGGCCTGGCATACCGCAGAACGGAGGAAACGGCCTTGTGTTCGACCGGCCACGTTTGAAACGGGATCTTGTTCATCGGGAGGGGTGTGGCGTACCGCAAAACGGAGGAAACGGACCTCCTACGGTCGAAACGGGGTCCTGTTGATCGGGAGGGGTGTGGCGTTCCGCAAAACGAAGGAAACGGACTTGTGTTGGAGCTCTACGGTCGAAACGGGGGTCCTGTTCATCGGCAGGGGTGTGGCGTACCGCAAAACGGGACTCCACGGGATACTGTTCATGTCCACCGTTGACCCCCTCCAGCCTCCACGAGCTACTATTCATCCACCATCGACCTCCTTCCAGCCTCCACCTGCGACTGTTCATCCACGGGCTCCTGTTCATCCAGCCTCCACCGCGCGCTACTCCACCGGTTACTGTTCAACCAGCCCTCTCCACGGGCTCCTATTCAACCACCCCTCCACGGGCTACTGTTCATCCTGCACTCCAGCGTCTACTGTTCATCGTGCCCTCCACGGGGTGGTCCTGTTCATCCAGCCCTCCACGGGGTCCTGTTCATCCAGCCCCAACCGGCTCGATCGATCGGGGTCCTGTTCATCTAGAGGCAACACCACGGGGTCCTGTTCCTCGACGCCACCAGGAACTATTCATCCAAACTGCCCCGCAACGCTCACTGTTCATTCAGAGGCAGCATCGATCGGCTTCAGTTAGCAGCAGTAGCGAAGGAATCGCTCGATCGGGTCCAGTTAACAGCCATCGATCGATCGCTCGGGTTCAGTAATGCGTAGCCTGCAGTGCAATCGCTCGGGTTCAGCTAGAGCCCAACGCCTCGCTCAGGTTCAGTTAGATCCAACGCCTCGAACACACGCACGTACGTGTACAAGAGAAATGCGCATCGCGCATCGCTCGGCCCCCGACCTCCCACCGTAACCGGGAACTCCCCGAAATTTTCCTCGCCCTCGCTTCTACCACGGTTTTTCCCGTCATGGATGGCCCAAAGAATGTCATGCAGCTGCGTCTCCTGCCCGCCTAGGACGAAAAGCCCATTTTCTGTCATAGAAGTAGGAGCCCACCACATCTATGATGATACCGGGGTTTGTCACAATTATCGTCATAGAAGTGTCATATGTATGACAAATTTTTTTTTGTTCGGCCCAAAATGTCACGGATGTGTCTTTTTTTTGTAGTGGTAGTAACATGACACATCCCGAGACAAATTTTCTTATGTGGCATGGAGTTAATGAGGGAAGAGATGCTTGTGGTAACATAATATGTTACTGTAACATAACAAACCCCGAGGTAAAATGAGTCTATGTCTCAATTAATGAAGGTTTGTATGTTACCATCTATATGTTACTACCCATTATGAAGGTAGTAACATGGACTAGTAACAAGAGCATGTTACTAGTCTAAGTTACTCCCCACTATGACCAGCCTTAGTGTTAAACCCCATGAAGAAGTCCCATCAAAAGGAATAGCCATCCTCTACACGTGGTGTAAAATGAGTAAATGAGACAAAAAGAGAAAGAGACAAAGTAAAAAATCACCAGCCTTAGATCCAGCCCTATTGTATCAGTGAATGATATTTCTATGTCGTGATTGACATGGCTATATTATTAACCATTCTACGGAGGTAGCAGCAGATGGATATTCAACAAGGAGTGAAATGATGGCTGCTTCCTCGATCAAACATAGAGAAATGTGGAAGCTGGAAGCTTCATAGCATTGTACAAATTTATCTCGCTGATAAATTACAGTACGTACCATGCTAGCACTCCCTCCGTTCCCAAATATAAGTCTTTCTAGAGATTCCACCAAGTGACTACATACGGAGTAAAATGAGTGAATCTACACTCTAAAATATGTCTACATACATTCGTATGTTGTATTCCATTTGAAATGTCTAAAGGGACTTATAGTATTTAGGAACGGAGGGAGTACTATGTAAAGAGTTAGGTGTCGCAAGGTGTCCAGAAAATATGGTGATAATGTGAGGTGGGCCATGTAATCACTGAGCCTGCGTGTTTTCGCTTCTGTCGCACTCCTCTGGTGTAAGAATGGAGAAAATTGTAATCTAGTAGTACCTCCTTTCACCGAAAGCGTGGGACATCCAACATTCCTACCACCTCAGTAATAATGACCAATGAGCCGTCAAATCACATAGACCCAACAGTAAGTTGGACGGACGAAGCAACCTTCACTCTTGAATCCGTTCTCTCTTCAACGCAGGCGCCAGTGAGAGGTCACGTCCGCTCTGCCCAGGCATGAATGTGGCACCGATTCTTTGGAGCGGTGCTAACCGTTTCGGGCGGGAAGCGCGTGTGGGAGATGGAGGGGCTTTGGGTGGGCCAGGCTGGTCAGGAGCGGGCGTGGGAGCGGTCCGCCTGTCCTGACCAGACGCCCGGAAGCGAGAGGATGCACCAACTCTCGCGGCTGAATTGTACACTACACATCATCTCTCTGTAGGAGTAGGTCGATGTGTCGCTCTCTCTAACACACACATGTTGTTAAAAACACACACACACACACGCACACATACACGCACACACAGGTTCATAGAATAGGAATATCGTGCGAGTTACTTAGGGAGCATTTGGATCCTTAGCAAGAACAGTTTATAGCCTAGATGGGCAAGGTTAGGCATTTGGAACTATTAAATTATGTTAGCTTTTGTGGGCCCGCTAGCTTGGGTGGGCTAGAAAAACCTTGCTAGCTCAAGAGAGCCAGATCGGCTCGCTTCCGACGGCAAACTTCGCGTACTACCTCCGTCCTAGTTTATTGGTCCCCATTGTATTTCGTGTCAAATTTTGACCATAGATTGAACTAACAAAATGTTCATGCATGTCACAAAAAATTATATTAATTTGTATTTCGTGTACTAACATTTTTCTTATTAATTTGTTTGTTTCACCGTCTGACTGGTGGGACCCAACGTACTACGTGGAGAGGTAAGGTGACTAAGGCTGCATTATTTCTGTACTACCAACACTGCTTTAAATCCCAAAATACCTTACCACCAAAGCCACATGACATGATTATGATTTAAATCCCAATGACTCCCATGCAAAAAAACACGGCATGCTAGTCACACGAATGCAGGAATGTATAAAAGGTTACTTTCCTCTCGTTAAACATAACGTGAGGGTGGTGTAGCAGGTTAGCCTGTTCGCTCATCAAACTAGAGGTCTCGGGTTCGGTAACCACACTTGAGCATAATTTTGTTCTTGTTCAACTTCTTTCTTGTTTTCTAGGGTTTGCACTCTTCACACTCTCTCTCCACTATATATGTACACGCTGCAGCCTCAGCACTTGTAGTTGCTCTCTTCACACTCTCTCACCCTCTCCAGATCTGAACAAGACTTTGTTGGCCTCTCTCTCCCCTCACTGCTGGTCAAAGAGCCGATAGGATTCGTCTGCCAAGAAGGGAAGGAGGCTTAATGTTGTTGCCGTCGGCGAGGGAGGGAATCCACTACCGGCAAAGCTGTTCTCTTTCACCCAGCGGCGGTGTGGGAGGTGATACGTCTCCAACGTATCTATAATTTTTGATTGCTCCATGTTATATTATCTACTGTTTTGGACTATATTGGGCTTTATTTTCCACTTTTATATTATTTTTGGGACTAACCTATTAACCGGAGGCCCAGCACAGAATTGCTGTTTTTTGCCTATTTCAGTGTTTCGAATAAACAGAATATCAAACGGAGTCCATACGGAATAAAATCTTCGGAAACGTGATTTTCTCACCGAACGTGATCCAGGATACTTGGACCCTACTGCAAGGGATCAAAGAGGTGGTCACGAGGGTGGGGGCGCCCCCCCAGGGCGCGCCCCTGTCTCCGTGGGCCCCTCGGTGCTCCACCGACGTACTCCTTCCTCCTATATATACACACGTACCCCAAACGATCAGAATAATAGCCAAAAACCTAATTCCACCGCCGCAACTTTCTGTATCCACGAGATCCCATCTTGGGGCCTGTTCCGGAGCTCCACCGGAAGAGGGCCGTCATCACGGAGGGCTTCTACATCATCATAGCCCCTCCGATGATGTGTGAGTAGTTTACCTCAGACCTTCGGGTCCATAGTTAGTATCTAGATGGCTTCTTCTCTCTCTTTGAATCTCAATACAAAGTTCTCCCCCTCTCTTGTGGAGATCTATTCGATGTAATCTTCTTTTTGCGGTGTGTTTGTTGAGACCGGTGAATTGTGGGTTATCTTTGAATTCTTTTATGCATGATTGGTTATCTTTACAAGTCTCTTCGAATTATCCGTTTGGTTTGGCCAACTAGATTGGTAGTTCTTTCCATGGGAGAAGTTCTTAGCTTTGGGTTCGATCTTGCGGTGTCCTTACCCAGTGCCAGAAGGGGCAGCATGGCACATATTGTATCGTTGTCATCGAGGATAACAAGATGGGGTTTATTTCATATTGCATGAATTTATGTCTCTACATCATGTCATGTTGCTTAAGGCATTACTCTATTTTTAACTTAATACTCTAGATGCATGATGGATAGAGGTCGATGAGTGGAGTAATAGTAGTAGATGCAGAATTGTTTCGATCTACTTGTCACGGACGTGATGCCTATATACATGATCATGCCTAGATATTCTCATAATTATGCTCAATTCTATCAATTGCTCAACAGTAATTTGTTCACCCACCGTAGAATACTTATGCTCTTGAGAGAAGCCACTAGTGAAACCTATGGCCCCCGGGTCTATTCTCATCATATTAATCTCCATCACTTTTATATTGTTTTGCTATTTACTTTGCTTTTACTTTTTACTTTGCATCTTTATATCAAAAATACCAAAAATATTCTATCTATCAGATCTCACTCTCATAACTGACCGTGAAGGGCTTGACAACCCCTAATCGCGTTGGTTGCGAGTAGCTATCACTTTGTGCAGGTACGAGGGACTTGAGTGTGGGCTCCTACTGGATTGATACCTTGGTTCTCAAAAACTGAGGGAAATACTTACGCTACTCTGCTGCATCATCCCTTACTCTTCGGGGAAAACCAACGCAAGCTCAAGACGTAGCAAGAAGGATTTCTGGCGCCGTTGCCGGGGAGTCTACGCAAAAAGTCAATATACCAAGTACCCATCACAATCCCTATCTCTAGCATTACATTATTTCCCATTTGCCTCTCATTTTCCTCTCCCTCCAATTCACCCTTGCCGTTTTATTCGCCCTCTCTCTCTCTATCCTCCCTCTCTATTTGCCTCTTTTGTCCGCTTGCTTTTTGTTTGCCCGTGTGTTAGATTGCTTGTTTGTCGCGATGGCTCAAGATACTACCAAATTGTGTGACTTCACCAATACCAATAATAATGATTTCCTTAGCACTCCGATTGCTCCTCTTACAGATGCTAAATCTTGTGAAATTAATACTGCTTTGTTGAATCTTGTTATGAAAGATAAATTTGCCGGCCTTCCTAGTGAAGATGCCGCTACTCATCTGAATAGCTTCGTTGATTTATGTGATATGCAAAAGAAAAAGGATGTCAACAATGATGTCGTTAAATTGAAGCTATTTCCTTTTTCACTTAGAGATCGTGCTAAAGCTTGGTTTTCGTCTTAGCCTAAGAATAGTATTGATTCATGGAACAAATGCAAAGATGCTTTTATCTCTAAGTATTTTCCTCCCGCTAAGATCATCTCTCTTAGAAATGATATAATGAACTTTAAACAACTTGATCATGAACATGTTGCACAAGCTTGGGAGAGAATGAAATTAATGATACGTAATTGCCCTACTCATGGTTTGAATTTGTGGATGATTATACAAAAATTTTATGCCGGATTGAATTTTGCTTCTAGAAATCTTTTAGATTCGGCCGCGGGAGGCACTTTTATGGAAATCACATTAGGAGATGCTACTAAACTACTAGATAATATTATGGTTAATTATTCTCAATGGCATGCTAAAAGAACTTCTAATAAAAAAGTGCATGCAATAGAAGAAATTAATGTGTTGAGTGGAAAGATGGATGAACTTATGAAATTATTTGCTACTAAGACTGTTTCTTCTGATCCTAATGATATGCCTTTGTCTACTTTGATTGAGAATAATAATGAATCTATGGATGTGAATTTTGTTGTTAGGAATAATTTTAGTAACAACGCTTATAGAGGGAATTTTAATCCTAGGCCATATCCTAGTAATCCTTCTAATAATTATGGGAATTCCTACAACAACTCTTATGTAAATTATAATAAGATGCCCTCTGATTTTGAATCTAATATTAAAGAATTTATTTCTTCGCAAAATAATTTTAATGCTATGATTGAAGAAAAATTGCTTAAGATTGATAATTTGGCTAGGAACGTTGATAGAATTGCTCTTGATGTTGATGCTTTGAAATTTAGATCTATTCCACCTAAGCATGATATTAATGAGTCTCTAAAAGCCATGAGAATTTCAATTGATGAGTGTAAAGAAAGAACCGCTAGGATGTGTGCTTCCAAAGATGCCTTTATTAAAGCGTGTTCTTCCAATTCCTATGAAAATCAAGATGAAGATCTAAAAGTTATTGATGTGTCTCCAATTAAATCTTTATTTTCCAATATGAATCTTGATGAAACTGAATATGATCTTCCTTTACCTAGAAGGCGTTCTAAAAATTCGGAGTGTTTAGATCTTAATGACGAAATTGATGAAAGTGGGATTGAAAGAAATAAAAATCTAGATGTTGCTAAACCCACTATATTGGATTTCAAGGAATTTAATTATGAAAGTTGTTCTTTGAATGATTGCATTTCCTTGTTGCAATCCGTGCTAAATTCTCCACATTCTTATAGTCGAAATAAAGCCTTCACCGAACGTATTGTTGATGCCTTGATGCAATCTTATGAAGAAAGACTTGAGTTGAAAGTTTCTATCCCTAGAAAACTCTATGATGAGTGGGAACCAACTATTAAAATTAAAATTAAAGATCATGAGTTTTATGCTTTGTGTGATTTGGGTGCTAGTGTCTCTACTATTCCCAAGACTTTGTGTGATTTACTAGATTTTCGTAATTTTGACGATTGCTATCTAAACTTGCATCTTGCGGATTCCACTATTAAGAAACCTATGGGAAGAATTAATGATGTTCTTATTGTTGCAAATAGGAATTATGTGCCCGTATATTTTATTGTTCTTGATATAGATTGCAATCCTTCTTGCCCTATTATTCTTGGTAGACCTTTCCTTATAACGGTTGGTGCGATTATTGATATGAAGGAAGGGAATATTAGATTTAAATTTCCATTAAAAAATGGCATGGAACACTTTCCAAGAAAGAAAATAAAATTACCATATGAAACTATCATGAGAGCCACTTATGGATTGCCTAACAAAGATGGCAATACCTAGATCTATCCTTGCTTGTTATGCCTAGCTAGGGGCGTTAAACGATAGCGCTTGTTGGGAGGCAACCCAATTTTATTTTTATTCCTTGCTTTTTGCTCCTGTTTAGTAATAAATAAATTATTTAGCCTCTGTTTTGGTTGTGTTTTTTGTGTTTAATTAGTGTTTGTGTCAAGTAGAACCGTTGGGAAGACTTGGGGAAAGTCTTGTTGAACTTCCTGTAAAAACAGAAACTTTAGCGCTCACGAGAACTGCTGTAATTTTTATTTGAAGAGTGCTATTTAGTTAATTATGTTTTAAGATGATTAATAGATAAATTCCTCACGTCCAGCAATTTATTTTAGAATTTTTGGGGTTCCAGATCTTGCGCTAGCTACAGATTACTACAGACTATTCTGTTTTTGACAGATTCTGTTTTCCGTGTGTTGTTTGCTTATTTTGATGAATCTATGGCTAGTAAAATAGTTTATAATCCATAGAGAAGTTGGAATATAGTAGTTTTAACACCAATATAAATAAAGAATGAGTCCATTACAGTACCTTTAAGTGGTCTTTTGTTTTCTTTCGCTAACGGAGCTCACGAGTTTTCTATTTTGAGTTTTGTGTTGTGAAGTTTTCAAGTTTTGGGTAAGAATTTGATGGATTATGGAACAAGGAGTGGCAAGAGCCTAAGCTTGGGGATTCCCATGGCACCCCCAAGATAATCCAAGGAAACCAAAAAGTCAAAGCATGGGGATGCCCCGGAAGGCATCCCCTCTTTCGTCCACTTCCATCGGTAATTTACTTGGAGCTATATTTTTATTCACCAACATGATATGTGTTTTCCTTGGAGCGTCTTGTATTATTTGTGTATTTGTTTGTTAGTATGACACAATCATACTTGATGTACACACCTTTTGAGAGAGCCATACATGAATTAAAATTTGATAGAATACTCTATGTGCTTCACTTATATCCTTTGAGCTAGATAATTTTGCTCTATGTGCTTCACTTATATCTTTTGAGCTAGATAATTTTGCTCTGTGTGCTTCACTTATATCCTTTTGAGCTAGATAATTTTGCTCTATGTGCTTCACTTAGATCTTTTAGAGCACAGTGGTGGATTCGTTTTAAAGAACCTATTGATCTCTCATGCTTCACTTAAATTAATTTGAGAGTCTCTTAATAGCATGGTAATTTGCCTAATAATAATATGCTTGGTATTCAAGACTTATAAAACTTTCTTTTGAGTGTGTTGAATACTAAGAAAAGATTGAAGCATGATAATTGTTTTGAGATATGGAGGTGATAATATTAAAGTCATGCTAGTTGAGTCATACTAAGAAAAGACCAAACTAACTTCATCTCGGAAGGACTGACCGATCTCCATCTTTTTTGCTGTGATGCGCAAGTACAATGTTGTTCTAGGATTCATTCCGGTGAGTTCCATTTTTCAAAGTGTGCTCTACATGGACCATGTTGGTGCCTGTTTAAACTGTCAATTCATAGTACAGTTTGCTTTATACTAATCACTTATTTTGTATTTGTGCAAACAGGTATGCTCAGCTTGATTTCAATGGGAACTGCACAAAATGTTTATGAATACATCAAATCATTCATTTCCACCACTAGAAAGGAGGTGCCGATATGTTCAAGGCATTGAAACATATAAAGGCGAAATCATACAAGCTACGCGCTAATTTGGTTGATTTTGGTGGAACTGCACAAAAAGAACAGCTGGTTTATTTAGCATGAGGTGCCATGTCAATGTCCGAACTGATGGCAAACCCTGCCCATTCCACAATCGTAGGCATTTGATATTTTGGAAAACCTTGTCAAAGTTTGCTCATTAATGTATGCAAAACAACATGCATTTGACATTCTGGAATGGGACAACCTTGTCAAATTTTGCTCATTGATGTTAGCAAGAAGACATGCGTTTGATATTTTCGAATGGGACGCCCTTTGCTGTCAGCAGCATCAATCAATTTTTATTTATTGTTTAGTTGTGAAGTAAATATTGGCTCTGACATGTGAATCGCTGAGATGCATAATCATCGATTGTTTTGAATGTTCTTTATGAATTGCCAGGCCTGTGTGCTTGATTGCAATGTACAGGAACGCTAAAAAGCAGCTCCAACTCTTTGTACTCCCTTTGTTCCTTTTTACTTCGCATATTAGATTTCTTTCAAGTTAGTTGATTTACATTGTGAATGTTCATACTTTTTTCTAAAAGAGTGGTCAAAGTAGAGATACTTTGACTGCAGACAAAACTTGTATACAGACTAAAAAGGACCGGATGGAGTACATGTGAAACTGCTGCAAACGAGGTGATCACCCTGGGAATAATCCTAGTAAGTATTGTTTTGCATGTTCATCCAATGCCAGTGGTACAAGAATTCGAACTAATCAAACTAAATTCATTCATACATGGTCAGATTTCATATAAACATGCTGGATTTCATTACATTTCATACATTCTTCAACTAAAAATGGGTGCGCTGGAGGTATAATTAATTAATCAAATCTACCCACATGTGTCCGGCTGAGCCGAACAAAAGCTTAATCTCCAATGGACTGAGCTTCAGTGACTTAATTGCAAGTGCAGTTGCGTAACTGACATGTGGCCCAGATGCCTGTTGGGACCACGTGTCAGTGACCCAACTGCACCAACAGTTAAGTAACTGAAGCAGTGTCCTTCTGCAACATAGATCTCCGACTCCACGTCGCTGCCAAGAAGCTAATCAGCCTTCAATGGTCAATCCGTCTAGCTTGGCTTCAACCGGAGGGTAGTAGTGGCGGCCTTACTTGGACCCGAGCGGCGGCGACCTATCATGTTCTAATCTTCCTTGTTTTCTATGTGGCGCAGCCTCGTTGGCAGCGGGGCGGGGCCTCGACGGAGCCGGCGATGTCCTCTGTCTCGTTGCCGGTGGGGAGGCGCCTCGGCAAAGTGGGGGAAATCCTCCCCCGCGTTGCCGGCAGGGTGGGGCCTCGGCTGAGCCGGCGGTGGCCTCTGCCTCGTTGTTGGCGGGGCAGGGCCTCGCTGGAGTAGGGCCTCGCCGAAGCTGGCAAGTTCCTCCGCCTTGGTGCCGGCCGGGCGGGGCCTCGATGGAGCCTGCGGTGTCCTCTACCTCATTGTTGGCACCGCGGGGCCTCGGCAGAGCAAGGCCTCCTCGACGCTAGCGGAGCAGGGACTCGTCGGAGCCGGCATTGTCCTCTGCCTCGTCCTCGGTCTCGTCAAACAGTGCCGCGCCCGCTTCATCGCCCTTTTGTAGGCGGCTGCAACCTTCGCCACTCGCATTGGGTACCGCCAGCGCTCGTGGCGGCCCTCGCGGGAGTAGCGGTACGAGTCGAGCAGCGCCTCCTGCTCTTCCCACTCCATGATGATCTGCTCCTCCTCCTGTAGGTGCTCTTGGAGGAGATGGTGGTTGTAGGCAGCGTCGGCCTATGCCTCCCGGAACTGCTCCTCATGCTTTTGCCTCACCGTGTCCATGTATTGGGCACGGGCCTCGCCGATGGTCATGGTGCAATGCAACGGCGAGGATGCGCGGAGGAGGGGGTTGGCGCTAGATCGTCAAATACTGTGTTATCCATTGGGACGTCGTCGTCCTTCGGCTGCCTGCTAGCCAGCCAGTCGGCAGCAATGGCTGCCATCTCCTTGTGGTCCATTGTCCGCCCATCTCGAGGAGCACTGGAGCGCAAGGCAGCCATGGTGGGCAGTAGTGGTGTGGACATGAGAAAGGGAGCAGAGGCGGATGACTGCGGCTATGGCCGGCGCAGCAGTTTATATAGCAATGGTGGGCGGCGGAGGGATGGACGTGTGGCGCCGGAGTAGCCGCCTCGGCAACCGCGTATTATTAATGTGGGCAGCATATGGACAGACGGACGACACTTGTGTCGTTTTCCAGGCGGAGCAATCGCCTGCACCGGGAAGTGGGGCGGGTGGCGCCGACCGTTTCGGGTGGAAAGCGTGCGCGGGCGAGGGAGGCGGTGGGTGGGCCATGGCAGTCAGACTTGTGCTTGGCAGCGGGTCGGTCCAGCAGCCGGACATGCTGGCTCGCTAGCGAGCTCGCCGAGCTGAGCGTTGACAACCACACGATGGACGTAGCTTCTGACCAGGAGCCGACACCACTATGCAAGCCGGTTCATGTCGTGTTCACCATAGAGCAGGTGCGGCCGCACTTCGACGCCCTAATGGCGGAAGATCTACCAGCGCAGGAGGACCTGTGCTGCAACCTCCGTCTCCTCAAGGAGAACCGGTGAACAAGCAAACGACAATGCCGTCGCGGACATGTGGCCCTATGATCCTGGCTTCCCGAATGAGCAGCAGGCGCTATATCAGACCATCCGTAGGGCCTGCGAGGCCCTCTCCGTCATCCTTCGAGTTGTTGCGCTCGCCGTGGCGCCACCGTCTCGCGTTGTCAACATGGTCAACGAACATGAGGAATGAGGAGATGACTTTGCTTGGAGAGGATGACAGTGGGGACCCACCAGGGCCATACCCGCACGTACGCAAGTGCCTCCTTATTATATACAACTATAATATTTTTTGCTTCCTCCTGGTTTCCTGACATCATGGTCCCACACCATTGTCAACCTATATAGTCAATAAACGAGATAATAGCACAAGGAGCGGCCGACAGCTGGGACCAAGCAGCTCGAGTAGTATTTTTGTTTTTAAGGCGTGAGCACTACAGAGTTTTTCTTGACCGATGTTTTCGTTGTTGTTTAGAGGAGAGTAGGGTATTAACTGGGCGGGCTATGGCCCGTCTAGCCCAGGCCAGATATCAAGCCCAGATATTAAAATTTTCAAGCTAAAAATGGCTAGCCCAGCTATACTTTTTTTGAGGAATACCCAGGCAAGGGCAACTTGTTATTCTCCGCCCCGCTATGCTGCAAATCTTTCCAAGGAGGGATGCATTAGGCTTAACAAGGAAATGGGCTTTAAGAAATAATAAATGGGATGTCATTATAACAACTGGAAGTACTATAAAAAATGCACCAAACACATAATTAGTTTTTTTTGGATTTTGAAAATTTTAATTTCATTAATTGTTGCGTGCGCAATGTTTCGTTGGAATTTTTACGTAATACAAATTTATATTGAAATTGTATTTAAACTGACTAGAAATTTCGGGATAAAAATATTTTGAATCACATCCAAATGTGGGAAATTTTATTGAATTCTGTTTTGAACGGTTGGTTGAAATTATTAATCGTTGTCCTAGCTAGAAAATGGGTTGTACTTTTAACAAACTGTGAATGGGTTGTAGTAAATTCCATTAGAATTCAAAACTAGGTTGTAGATTCTTGCAAATCACAAATGGTCTATAAGTTCTATGCCACACACTTGTGGGCCTACTAAGTTGACTCGTCCCTTCAAAAAAGTAAGTTGACGCATATGCAAGGCTTTGTCAACTTATAGTCAACACACGGTTCTAGCAGCAGTGGCCGTTGGATGTCCATCCAACGAATGTCGTGCTTCTTCTTCAATCTCGGATATTCTAGCTTCAGCCGCCCAAAAAAAGATTCCTCCCCCTGACATCTGGGGCTCACCATTTCGAAGGCTGACCTGTGGGCCTACTAAGTTGACGTGTGGGCTTTGTCAACTTAGTCAATATAAATGATTCTAGATGTAGAGACCGTACGATGTCCATCCAACAGCCGGAGTGCTTCTTCAACCTCTGGTCTTCTTGCTCCAGACGCCCAAACCAGCGCTAGTGGGACTGCCTGCTCCCGCCTTCGTTGCCGGCTGTGCTACCGCATAGGCCGCACTGCCCCATCCTACTCCATTGCTGGCCAGGCCATTCCTCTACTCACCCACACCTCCTGTTATTTTCCGGCGACGGTAGCCGGACCAGTAAACCCTCATACTCCCCACCATGTGGGCAACCACTATCGAGTCTTCGCCGGCTCCATGTCGTTCTCTTCCTGGTGCTCTCGGCGCGCCATGGTTAACGTGGTCAACGAGCGACATCCATCGGACATCGACTGTACGTGGAGAGGCTGATAGCTGGGTCCACGGCCGCACACAAGGAAATGCCTCCTTATTACGTGCAAAATAATGATTCCTCCACCTGACAGCAGGGACCCACTGGACAGGCCACCGTATTTCACGAAAAACTGTTTCCCCTTGACTTCTGGGACCCACCAGCTACATCTTCGCACGCAAGGAAGTGCATCCATATTACGAGCAAAAAAAATAATGATTCGCCCCCTCACTGCTGGGACCCACCAGCTACATCTTCCCACATAAGGAAGTGCCTGACAGTTAGGACCCACCTCGTCGAAGCGTATGTAGCGTTGTCATTCTGGTCGCGAACGTGTACGTACATACAGGTCGATGTAGAGGCGCGCACGTGACATAGTAGAGGCGCGCACGTGTCGTAGTAGAGGCGCACACGTAGCATGTACACATACGTACAACGGACAAGGTGCAAGAAAGAAAGTATGGTCACATACGTACATACGGGAAGGGTCTCGAACGCCTACTCACGCATACGTACGGCCAGGGCTCATTTACATGGTTGGGTTGGAACGGAGAAGCTGCACCGTCATCTTGATCATGGGGAGGCAACCGACTGGGTCGGAACGGAATGCGTCGTCGTATTCATCGGGAGCCAACCGGCTTGGATGGAACAGCCGATGGAAACGAGGCCTGGCGTACCACAGAACGAACTGCCAATCAATCGCTCGGGTTTAGTAACGCGTAGCCTGCAGTGCAATCACTCGGGTTCAGTTAGAGCCCGACGCCTCACACCCACGCGTGTACGTGTATGAGAGAAACGCACATCGCTCGGCCCCCAAGCACCCACCGTAACCGGGAACTCCCCGATATTTTCCTCGCCCTCACTTCTACCACGGTTTTTTCTGTCATCGACGGCCCAAAGAATGTCAGTAGCCGCGTCTTCGGCCTGCCCAGGACGAAAAGCCCATTTGCTGTCATGATTTTTTGTCATAGAAGTAGGACCCCACCACATCTATGATGATACAGACATTTGTCACTATTATCGTCATAGAAGTGTCATAAGCATGACATAATTTTTTTCGTTCGGCCCAAAATGTCACGGATGTGTCTTTTTTTTGTAGTGGTGCTTCACACAGAGGTGGCTAGCGGGTGTCTATTTCTCCAACTTTAGTTGAATCAATTTTTACTGCGGCCGGTCCTTGTCGAAGGTTAAAAAAACATGCTTCATGAAAAATCATTGTGGTTTTGATGCGTAGGTAAGAATGGTTCTTGCTAGAAGCCCGTAGCAGCCACGTAAAACTTGGAACAACAAAGTAGAGGACGTCTAACTTGTTTTTGTAGGGCATGTTGTGATGTGATATGGTCAAGACATGATGAGTTATAAATTGTTGTATGAGATGATCATGTTTTTTAAAAGTTACTAGCAATTGGCAGGAGCCTTATGGTTGTCGCTTTATTGTATGAATTGCAATCGCCATGTAATTGCTTTACTTTATCACTAAGCGGTAGCGATAGTCGTAGAGGCAATAGTTGATGAGACGACAATGACGCTATGATGGAGATCAAGGTGTCAAGCCGGTGACGCTCGAGATCATGACGGTGCTTTTGAGATGGAGATCAAAGGCACAAGATGATGATGGCCATATCATGTCACATATTTTGGTTGCATGTGATGTTTATCCTTTATGCATCTTATTTTTCTTAGCATTATAAGATGATCTCTCACTAAAGTTCAAGGTACAAGTGTTCTCCCTGAGTATGCACTGTTGCTACAGTTCGTCATGTCAAGACACCACGTGATGATCGGGTGTGATAAGCTCTACGTTCACATACAACGGGTGCAAGCCAGTTTTGGACGTGCAGAATACTCGGGTTAAACTTGACGAGCCTAGCATATGCAGATATGGCCTCGGAACACTGAGACCGAAAGGTCGAACATGAATCATATAGTAGATATGATCAACATAGTGATGTTCACCATTCAAAACTACTCCATCTCACGTGATGATTGGACATGGTTTAGTTGATATGGATCACGTGATCATTTAGATGACTAGAGGGATGTCTATCTTGGTGGGAGTTCTTTAGTAATATGATTAATCAAACTTTAATTTATTATGAACTTAGTACCTGATAGTTTTTGCATATCTATGTTGTTGTAGATCAATGGCCCGTGCAACCGTTTCCTTGAATTTAATTGCGTTCCTAGAGAAAGCTAAAGTTGAAAGATGATGGTAGCAACTACATGGACTGGGTCCATAACTTGAGGATTATCCTCATTGCTGCACAGAAGAATTACGTCCTCGAAGCACCGCTAGGTGCAAGACCCGCTGCAGGAGCAACTCCGGACGTTATGAACGTCTGGCAGAGCAAAGCTGATGACAACTCGATAGTTCAATTCGCCATGCTTTACGGCTTAGAATCAGGACTTCAAAGACATTTTGAACGTCATGGAGCATATGAGATGTTCTAGGAGTTGAAGTTAATATTTCAAACAAATGCCCAAGTTGAGAGATATGAAGTCTCCAATAAGTTATATAGCTGCAAGATGGGTGATAATAGTTCTGTAAGTGAACACATACTCCGAATGTGTGGGTACCTTAACCACTTGACTCAGTTGGGAGTTAATCTTCCTGATGATAGTGTCATTGACAGAGTTCTTCAATCACTGCCACCAAGCTATAAAGGCTTCATGATGAACTATAATATGCAAGGGATGGAAAAGACAATTCCCGAGCTCTTCACGATGCTAAAGGCTACGGAGGTAGAAATCAAGAAGGAGCATCAAGTGTTGATGGTTAACAAGACCACTAGATTTAAGAAAAAGGAAGAGGGAAGAAGGGGAACTTCAAGAAGAATAGCAAGCAAGTTCCTCCTCAAGGGAAGAAGCCCAAGTCTAGACCTAATCCTGAAACTGAGTGCTTCTGCTGCAAAGGGACTGGTCACTGGAAGAGGAACTGCCCCAAGTATTTGGCGGACAAGAAGGATGGTGAAGTTAAAGGTATATTTGATATACATGTTATTGATGTGTACTTTACTAATGCTCGTAGTAGCGCCTGGGTATTTGATATTGATTATGTTGCTCATATTTTCTACTCGAAACAGGGGCTACAGATTAAACAAAGATTGGCTAAGGACGAGGTGACGATGCGCGTGGGAAATGGTTCCAAAGTCGATGTGATCATTGTCGGCACGCTACCTCTCCATCTACCGTCGGGATTAGTTTTAGACCTAAATAATTGTTATTTGGTGCCAGCGTTGAGCATGAACATTATATCTGGATCTTGTTTAATGCGAGATGGTTATTCATTTAAATCAGAGAATAATGGTTGTACTTTTTATATGAGTAATATCTTTTATAGTCATGCACCCTTGATGAGTGGTCTATTTTTGTTGAATCTCGATTCTAGTGATACACATATTCATAATATTGAAGCCAAAAGATGCAAAGTTAATAATGATAGTGCAACTTATTTGTGGCACTACTGTTTAGGTCATATTGGTGTAAAGTGCATGAAGAAACTCCATGCTGATGGGCTTTTGGAATCACTTGATGCTTGCTAACCATGCCTCGTGGCAAGATGACTAATACTACGTTCTCCGGAACAATGGAGCGAGCAAATGACTTACTGGAAATAATACATACTGATGTATGCGGTCCGATGAGTGTTGAGGCTCGCGACGGGTATCGTTATTTTCTAAACTTCACAGATGATTTGTGAAGATATGGTATATCTACTTAAAGAAACATAAGTCTAAAACATTTGAAAAGTTCAAAGAATTTCAAAGTGAAGTGGAAAATCATCGTAACAAGAAAATAAAGTTTCTATGATCTGATCATGGAGGTGAATATTTGAGTTTTGAGTTTGGTCTTCATTTGAAACAATGTGGAATAGTTTCGCAACTCACGCCACCTGGAACACCACAGCGTAATGCTGTATCCGAACGTCGTAACCATACTTTATTAGATATGGTGCGGTCTATGATGCCTCTTACTGGTACCACTATCGTTTTAGGTTTATGCTTTAGAGACACCTGCATTCACGTTAAATAGGGAACCATCTAAATCCATTGAGACAACACCATATGAACTATGGTTTGGCAAGCAACCTAAGCTGTCGTTTCATAAAGTTTGGGGCTGCGATGCTTATGTGAAAAAGCTTCAACCTGATAAGCTCGAACCCAAATCGGAGAAATGTGTCTTCATAGGATACCCAAAGGAGACTGTTGGGTACACCTTCTATCATTGATCCGAAGGCAAGATATTCATTGCTAAGAATGTATCCTTTCTAGAGAAGGAGTTTCTCTCGAAAGAAGTGAGTGGGAGGAAAGTAGAACTTGATGAGGTAATTGTACCTTCTCCCAAATTGGAAAGTAGTTTATCACAGAAATCAGTTCCAGTGATTCCTACACCAATTAGTGAGGAAGCTAATGATGATGATCATGAAACTTCAGATCAAGTTACTACCGAACCTCGTAGTTCAAGTAGAGTATGATCCGCACTAGAGTGGTACGATAATCCTGCTCTGGAGGTCATGTTATTTGACCCTGACGAACCTATGAACTATGAGGAAGCGATGATGAGCCCAGATTCTGCAAAATGGCTTGATGCCATGAAATCTGAGATGAGATCCATGTATGAGAACAAAGTGTGGACTTTGGTTGACTTGCCTGATGATCGGCAAGCCATAGAGAATAAATGGATCTTCAAGAAGAAGACTGACGCTGACGGTAATGTTACTGCCTATAAAGGTCAACTTGTTGCGAAAGCTTTTCGACAAGTTCAAGGAGTTGACTACGATGAGACCTACTCACCCGTAGTGATCCTTAAGTCTGTCCGAATCATGTTAGCAATTGCCGCATTTTATGATTATGAAATTTTGCAAATGGATGTCAAAATTGCATTTCTTAATGGATATCTTAAAGAAGAGTTGTATATGATGCAATCATAAGGTTTTGTCGATCCTATAGGTGCTAACAAAGTGTGCAAGCTCCAGCGATCCCTTTATGGACTGGTGCAAGCCTCTCGGAGTAGGAATATACGCTTTGATAGTGTGATCAAAGTATATGGTTTTATACAGACTTTTGGAAAAGCCTGTATTTACAAGAAAGTGAGAGGGAGCTCTATAGCATTTCTAATATTATATGTGGATGACATATTGTTGATTGGAAATAATACAGAATTTCTGGATAGCATAAAAGGATACTTGAATAAGAATTTTTCAATGAAAGACCTCGGTGAAGCTGCTTATATATTGGGCATCAAGATCTACAGAGATATATCAAGACGGTTAATTGGACTTTCACAAAGCACATACCTTGATAATGTTTTGGACAAGTTCAAAATTGATCAGTCAAAGAAAGGGTTCTTGCTTGTGTTACATGGTGGGAAGTTGAGTCGGACTCAATGCCCGACCACTACACAAGATAGAGAGAAAATGAAAGTCATTCCCTATGCCTCAGCCATAGGTTCTATCATGTATGCAATGCTGTGTACCAGACCTGATGTGTGCCTTGCTATTAGTTTAGCAGGGAGGTACCAAAGTAATCCAGGAGTAGATTACTGGACAGCGGTCAAGAACATCCTGAAATACCTAAAAATGACTAAGGATATCGTTATCGTTTATGGAGGTGACCAAGAGCTCATCGTAATCAGTTACGTCGATGCTAGCTTTGACACTGATCCAACGTATCTACATCGGAAGCAGCAAATGAAGGATTCTAGATGAAGGAGTTCATATCCGATCTAGGTGTAATACCTAGTGCATCAGGTCCAATGAAAATCTTTTGTGACAATACTGGAGCAATTGCCTTGGTGAAGGAATCCAGATTTCACAAGAGAACCAAACACATCAAGAGACACTTCAATTCAATCTGCGATCAAGTCAAGGAGGGAGACATAGAGATTTGCAAGATACATACGGATCTGAATGTTGCAGACCCATTGACTAAGCCTCTCTCACAAGCAAAACATGATCAGCACCAAGACTCCATGGGTGTTAGAATCATTACTATGTAATCTAGATTATTGACTCTATTTCAAGTGGGAGACTGAAGGAAATATGCCCTAGAGGCAATAATAAAGTTTTTATTTATATTTCCTTATATCATGATAAATGTTAATTATTCATGCTAGAGTTATATTAACCGGGAAACTTAGTACATGTGTGAATACATAGACAAACATAGTGTCCCTAGTATGCCTCTACTTGACTAACTCGTTAATCAAAGATGGTTAAGTTTCCTGACCATAGACCGGATCACAACATTAGAGAATGATGTTGTCGGATCACGGTTCCGGCAAAACCCTTGAGGTTCGAACACTGGGGTGCGCGTGAAGGTTTTCTCCCTAACGATCCACGCCCTAGCTCTCTAAGATCTCGCGGACGAACTAGATGAACTCACAAGACAAAGACACGAGATTTATACTGGTTCGGGCCACCATTGTGGTGTAACACTCTACTCCAGTGTGGTGGTGGTGGATTGCCTCTTGGGATGATGATGAACAGTACAAGGGGAAGAACAACCTCCTGAGGTTGAGGTGCTCTTGTACTCTCTTTTCGTTGTTCTTTCTACTATGGTGGCTAGTTCTACTTATATAGGCCCTGTTCCTCTCCCCAACTATTGAGCGGGAAGGGAGCCAACAACAGCCAATTCGAAAGGGGACAGCTAGTACAGCTTATCCTGACAAAAGTAGTCTTTGCCTGCCAAAGGCTCTGGTGGTGACGCCGTCCTACGCTCCACGGTGACCTCCGTCTTGCCATCCTTCTGGTCTTGGTCTCGTTGGACCAATATGGAAACCTTTGCTTACTACCTCGGTACTCCACGCCTGCGCTTGCCCTCTTGGCACCAAAGAGGAAGTGAGGACACTACGCACGCTGGCGCCCGCCTGGTCTCGATCGTCATGGCTCACGTCACGAGGACCTCGCGAGGTTTGCCTTGCCTTGATCTCTCTGCACCTCGCAAGCCTACCTGGCGAGGCCGCTCCTGAGGAGGTCTTGCATCGTCCACCTCGCGAGGCTTGGCCCCTCGCCAGGGTCTTGAATGCCTTGTCGATGAAGATGGGCCGTACAGACCTGCCAGCCCAGCCACGCCGTGGGCCACAGGCAGGCAAGTCTGGGGACCCCCGTTCCTAGAACGCCGATAGTAGCCCCCTGGCCCAAGGCGCGCTCGGGCTTGGCTTCGAGGCGAAGCCAAAAGTTTAAGCACGGAGCGCCGTGGGCCCCAAAAGCCTGCGGCCTCGGTTGACGCGTGGCGGTTGATTAGACGTGGGCGTCCCCGCTTCCCCAGGCTGCCTTCGAATCCGCCTGGCTATGCGGCCCTCGCAACCTACACAATTATGCTCCCATCACCCATGCCTTGCTCCCCAGTCCTTCTGCTTCCTCGAGACTCTGCCCCTCCTCTCCAATCTGCCTGCACTCCGCCTGCTTCATTGCCATGGCGCCAAAACAAGCAGACAAGGGGAAGAAGCCTCTGCCTTCGCCAAGTGTGCCTCCAGCCACCGAGTCTGCAGTTGGCGGATCCTTGGTGCTCAACGATGAGGCCATGGACAAGGTGTGTCCCATGCTCGCTACTAGTTTCAATGAGTGGGGGAGACGATGGCTTGGCTTGTGTCTCACGCTCGCATCGCTCGGACGGTCACCGAGGTCCCAATCTTCATTGATGCCCTTTGAGCGGGCCTGATTACCACTTTCTCTGCCTTCTTCAACGCGGTGCTTGAACACTACCAGATCCATATGCTGCATCTCGACCCCCAATCCGTGACTCCCCTTGCTGTCTTCGCCTTTGTGTGTGAAGCCATGGTGGGCATCGCTCTTTCTGTGGCCCTTCTCCGCCATTTCTTCTCATTGCATCTGACCGATCCCCGGCAAAGCTCAGGGTGCACGAGCTTCCAGGCCGTGGCCGCGACGGCAGGCACGGGGATCTACTTCGAGCTTCCTCCATCCACGAGCGAGTTTCGGACACGGTGGGTATTTGTCGACGTTGGTGTGCTCAGCCCTCTGCTCCACGCCCCGTCAGCACCTGCCGTTTCCCACTCTGGCTGGGGCAATGAGAGGCTCGCGAGCCCCCGTCTTTCCCCCGTCTGGCTCAGGCTAAGGATGCCGAAGGACCGCGGCGTGACCGCACCGATGGTGGTGAAGGAGTTCATCAAGCGCCGGGTTGCTCCGCTTCAGTGCCATTCTCGCCCGATGTGGACCTTGCTCAGCAGCCAGGACCATATGAGGTTTCAGGAGTCCGGGCTCCCCCTTGGGACGCGGAAAACAGTGCTCAAGGTCCCGACAGCTGTCCCCTCACCGGATGACTATCCTAGGAACAGTTGTTTGTTGTACCTTTGCAAGAACAAGGCTGAATTCGCAGGGGGCATGCCTCCCTTTGACGAGTGGGGGTTGCATCCGGATGGCCTGGTGGGGTCCCGCGAGAACCCTGTCAGCGTGGTTCCCCTCTTCTTCGCTGGCGCCGAGCTCGTCCCGAACGTGGGTGTAGGGGGACGAGTGTCACCAGAGGCTGGCGGCACGAGTGCTGATGTGTGGACGCCGCCTGGGGCTCCTGGGGCGTCGTCCTCAGGATCTCATGGTTCTGGGATGCCGGTTGCTGAGGCGATGCATCAAGCGACTCCTGAGGCCGAAACTCCGGAGGCCTCGGAAAGTCGCGGTGAGACGGCGCCCGATTGTTCTCCGCAGCCAGGCACCCATGAAGTTGTTCTGTTGAGCACTTCTCCGGCTACACCCCGTACTGGCCGCCACGTTCAGCGATTTGGTCGGCCTTGCATGGACTTCGAGGAGCTTCGCAAGAGGAAAGGATCTTCGAGCGGCAGCGGTATCTTCGGGCCGTTGAAGCAATGAAAGTACATCGCCGTTGACGAGTAAGTACCTTATCTTGGTGATCTTCTGTGTGCCGCCTTCCTTCCCTGATGATTGTCCCCTCAGGACCCCTTCCGCCAAGGCTGTGAAATATCCTGAGAAGCAGCTCCCTCTCATCCCGTCCCGCCCGCCATGCTCCAGCGCTTTAGGCTCGGGCGCTGCCCACGGTGTGGGGTAAGCCGCGGGAGTTGGTCCGTCATCAAGGCGCCCTGAGCTTGCGCCTTCACCGTCCTTTCTCCGCGACCTTGCTCAGAGCGCAGCAGGCGTGCCAAGGGCTCCTCCCCTAGTCATGGTCGACAGCTGGCTGGCCTCGACCCTGAGGTCTTCTTCAAGCAGCGGGCCTTGTTCGGTTCGGGCCCCTCGCGAAGGCCGGCTGGCGTCTGGGGCTGCGGTAGCCCCCAACCCGCTGTCGAGAGGGGGCGCGCCGCGCCAGGCGTCGCCCGCAGCCCCGTAGCGGAGGGTGAGATGGGCCGTGTGCTCGAGTTCGAGTGCGGACGAAGCATCGTTCGTCATGAGCTCTTCGAAGAGGTAATGGATGCGATGAACCGACTCGGCGAAGAACTTGAGGGTGTCGATGCGCACCTTGAGGCCGAGGGTCTTCGGTTGGCGGAGGAGTGGCACAGGCTGAAAGTGGCCATCAACCTCGGGTGACACCAGCACGAGCTAGATAACATGAAGGCTGAGGTCTCCCTTGTGGCATCCCGCGAGGCCTGCTCCCGAGCTCTGGAGGAGGCTCGTGAAGCTGACCGCCGTCGTGAGGCTGCGGAGAAGCACACGTGGGAGATCCACGCCTGGAGTGCGTCCCTCGAGCAGCAAGTGGGGGGGACGCCTACCAAGGAAGATGAGGTCCAGAAGCGCAAGGAGGCGTTGGCTCTGGAAGCCATGGAACATAGCCTCGAGCTTGAGCAACTGGAGACGAGGGAGTGTCAAGTTGCCCAAGCGGAAGATGTCATCGGGGCTCGCGAGGCCAAGGTCCAGGAAGAAGTCGACCGCCGGGTGGCCGAGGTTCGCGCGGATCTTGAAGGTTGGCACGACCTGAAGTTGAAGCTTGCAGAAACCGAGGCAGCGGGCAGGACCGCCGTTCTCAGGCCCAGGTTAGATGAGGCGGAGAGGCGTGAGGAGGCCAAGGCCGCCACCTTGGTCACGGCGCAGGCGGACTTGGCCTCCGCCCACGCCGAGCTGCTTTCTTTTCGGAAGCGGGTTGATGACGTCGAGGCCGTCGCGTGGCAAAATAGGGAGGAAGTGCTTCAACGGCGGACGCTGGAGCGCGAGCATGCCCCGGTGCTTCAGGGCCTCCGGAACAGGGCTAATATCGCCCTGGGCTTCATCTGTGACGAGAATGCACCGCCCCCCCCCCACTTGAATGACTAAGCCAGTCACCTGAACTTCTTCACCAACGTGGTGACGCGCCTGGAAGCATGGTCTAATAGGGCTCGCCAGCTTGTGGAAGAGAGAAGTCACAGTCTGCTTGGGCGTGCGTTCTCCTGCGTCTTCATCCACCTCCGGAACATTGATCTCAACTTCTATTTTGACTCCGCCATTGCTCCCGTACCGGAAGCCATCCGGGGTGACTTGGCGCAATGTGTTGAAGACCACGTGGATGCGCTGGTCAGGGCCTTCGCTTCTGACAACGACGGGGTAGTGGTTGCGGCGGACAAAGGCGACGTGGTTGATGACGGCGACGTTGGCGCCGGCGAAGGTGGAGGCAATGCCAACAATGGTGACAGCAACGCCAGCGGTGCCTCAGAAGATGACATGGGGTACGCGGCGAGCGATGTATCCGGCTGACTCCTCTTTTCCCTATTATTTACCCTGTAAAAACTTGGACATGGCCCCGGAAGATTGTAAGAGCATTTTGAGAGGGGGAGCCCCTTATGTGAACAATTGCAGCTTTTATCCTTTCGTGCTAAATTGAGTACCCATCTTCATGAGCTTAAGCATGCCGGGGCAAGGTCGTTGTTGTGGTTTACCTTAGCTTGGACAAGCCCAAAACCGGCCAGAGAGATTGCGGGTTTTTGAGGAGATCCTGATGAATTCGTCGCCACGCCCGAGAGGGCCGTGTGATAAGCGAGCGGCTGCCACGGCTCAGCACACGCGTGGCTCGTGTGCTTCATGCCCGGGCCGGCTCGCGAGGGGCCCGCGAGGGGGGAGCAACTGGTGCGAACTCCGAAGTAAGGCAAGAATGAGATTACGAGAAATAGCTCGAACAAGAAAAGGCATCCCCCCGCGCGCATCAAATGAAAATTCAACTTCAACTTAAATCCAAATCCAGAAGGCAGGGTTACAGAAAAGAGATCCCAAGCAAATGGCCGCGTCCGGCGCATACTCTAGTCTTCGAGGTCTTCTCACCAGCGCGGAGCTAAGTTCTGCCACTAGGCGTGGGAGGGAGCCCCCGAGGCCCGAGGGCGGCTCTCCGGAGACTCCGGGGCGTGTACAACCCCACTCATTATTACATGAGAGTGTCACGGGCGGCGATCTTCACCGGCACTGGGCCTTCTTCATAGGTACCGGCCTTGCTTCATATTGCCAGGCAAGGGCCCCGCCTTGCGCCACCCTCCACCACCTTTGAGCCGACCGGCAACCAGGACGACACAAAGGGGGGGAAAGGGGATGCCAGCAGCGCCCTCAGCGACCACGAGTCCTCTGCCGGGGGAAAGGTCGCCGTCGCCACCCCTGGAGAGGGCCTACCTCCAGGAGGGACCTTGCTCTGTGCGACACGGCGAGGGATCTGGCTCCCGGCTTCTCTCCTGCTGCCCCCAAGGAGATCCTCCTGGTGGGAGGGAGGTCGCCGAGCTGGGGCCGCCAGCCGCTGTGGTTACCTGATTCTCCTGCGTCCCATGGTTAGCATAAGCTTGCTCCTGAGGGATTAGTGGTACCATGTATCTGTTGTCGACGGCACGGTTGGCGGGGCTCTTCGGCGGCTCCTAGAAGGCTTCAGCTCCTAATGCCTCCTCCTCCAAACCTGGCCCGAAAAACGAGCCAGGGTCGTCCTCCGGCGTGTACTCCTGGTCCATCATGCGGGGCACATAGGCTTTGGGGGCTATCACCCCAAACATCTCACCGTAGTGCCCCACACTCCACGTCGCCCGGCCCAGCACGGTGTCCCGAGGACGATAGCGCGACGCCTCGCTGGGGCCATGGGGGGCAACGCTCGTGCCCATTGAGGGAGTCCTGGAGTGGGGGGTCTCCGGATAGCCGGACTATATCCTTTGGCCGGACTATTAGACTATGAAGATAAAAGATTGAAGACTTCGTCTTGTGTCCGGATGGGACTCTACTTGGCATGGAAGGCAAGCTAGGAAATACGGATATGTATATCTCCTCCTTTGTAACCGACCTTGTGTAACCCTAGCCCTCCCCGGTGTCTATATAAAACGGAGGGTTTTAGTCCGTAGGACAACATACAATCATACCATAGGCTAGCTTCTAGGGTTTAGCCTCTCTGATCTCGTGGTAGATCTACTTTTGTACTACCCATATCATCAATATTAATCAAGCAGGACGTAGTGTTTTACCTCCATCAAGAGGGCCGAACCTGGGTAAAACATCATGTTCCCTGCCTCCTGTTACCATCCGCCTAGACGCACAGTTCGGGACCCCCTACCCAAGATCCGCCGGTTTTGACACCGACATTGGTGCTTTCATTGAGAGTTCCTCTGTGTCGTCGCCATTAGGCTTGATGGCTCCTACTATCATCGATAGCGATGCAGTCCAGGGTGAGACTTTCCTCCCCGGATAGATCTCTGTGTTTGGCAGCTTTGCACTGCGGGCCAATTTGCTTGGCCATTTGGAGCAGATTGAAAGCTACGCCCCTGGCCACCAAGTCAGGTTTGGAAGCTTAAACTACACGGCCGATGTCCGCGGAGACTTGATCTTCAACGGATTCGAGCCTCTGCCTTGTGCGTCACGCGGTCACGATGAGTACGATTTAGCTCTACCATCAGACAGTGTTCAGGAGATCGCACCGGCAGCCGCTCCGACCCTCAATTCGGAGCCAGTTGTGCCGTCCATGGACGGGTGGATGGACCCCGCCACGGAGGCCTTACCCTCAGTGGCGATCGAGCCGAACATCGACCTTACCTTGCACGAGAGCCGTATTGTTAAACTGCCGGATCTTTCTCCGGCCACGGACTCCGAACCGCCTGCGCCCGATCCTATTGAATCCGATTGGGCGCCGATCATGGAGTTTACCTCCGCGGATATTTTTCAGCACTCGCCCCTTGGTGACATACTGAACACATTAAGGTCCCTCTCCTTGTCAGGAGGATCCTGGCCGAACTATGTCCGACAGGATTGGGATGCGGATGACAAAGAAATTCGCTGCCCACCCACCACCCACTTAGTAGCCACTGTCGATGACTTAACCGACATGCTCGACCTCGACTCCGAAGACATCAACGGTATGGGCGACGATGCAGGAGACGAACAGGAACCACTGCCCACAGGGCACTGGACGCCCACTTCATCACATGACGTAGACATGGTGAACACACCAAAAGAAAACGACGACAAGGAACGGAAGGACGCAACAAAGGGTTGTCCCCTCGAGAAGAAGTCAAAGCGGCGGCGTAAGCGCCGCTCCAAATCCCGCCTCGATAGAAACAACGATCATATAGAGCCAGCGTCAGAACAGGGTGAAACATCGCGGGACCATGGCAACACGGAGAATCAAACCGAACAACCTGACTCTGTCAAAGATAATAGTCCGGACGACCTCACACCGGACAGACACCCGGAGCAACAGAATGTCCGTTAAAGGCTTGTTGCCACTGCGAGGAGTCTAAAAAAGCAGAAGCAAAGACTCAAGGCTGCACAGGACACACTCGGAATCAGACGGAGCAAAGTACTCAACGCAGCAGCGAAGTACGGCGGTAATCGCCCACCAAGAGCTACCCGAAGCGGAAGTTTCTACCTGAATTCGATGAGGAGGCCTTAGATCCCCCGCAACCAAAAATCAAAACGGCCACCTGGCCGAATAGACGTCCTCACGGCCAACATAGAGCGGCAAACAACGCCACACATAAGCCAATACGCGATCCACGCGAGGGCTCGCATCAAAAGGACGTCGCAACCAGATCCATCTATGGACCATGCAAGCGCGCTCCAGCATACGATGCAACACAACAAACATCCGAACAACGCGGTACACGCAGATACAGGGGTGCCGCACACCCCCTATGTTTCACCGATGAGGTGCTGGACCATGAAATTCCAGAGGGATTCAAACCCGTAAACATAGAGGCATACGACGGAACAACAGACCCTGGGGTCTGGATTGAGGACTATATCCTCCATAGCCATATGGCTCGAGGAGATGATCTCCACGCCATCAAGTACTTACCCCTCAAGCTCAAAGGGCCAGCTCGGCACTGGCTTAAAAGCCTCCCCGAAAACTCCATTGGAAGCTGGGAAGAGCTCGAAGACGCTTTTCGGGCAAATTTTCAAGGGACTTATGTCCGACCTCCGGATGCGGACGATTTGAGTCATATAACTCAACAGCCCGGAGAGTCAGCCCGAAAGCTTTGGAACAGGTTTCTTACTAAAAAGAACCAAATAGTTGACTGTCCGGACGCTGAAGCCTTGGCAGCTTTTAGGCATAGCGTCCGCGACGAATGGCTTGCCAGACACCTCGGCCAAGAAAAGCCGAGAACAATGGCAGCATTAACAAGCCTCATGACCCGCTTTTGCGCGGGTGAGGACAGCTGGCTAGCCATATGCAGCACCAGCAACCCAAGTACATCCGAGGTTAGACATGAAAATGGGAAATCACGACGCAGCAAAAATAATAAGCGCCGGAATAAAGAAGACAGCCCAAAGAGCACGGCGGTAAACGCCGGATTCAGAAGCTCTCGGCCAGGTTAGCAAAAGCCGCCCTCTAAAGGCGCCAGAGATGAACTGTCCGGCCTCAACAAAATTCTGGACCAAATATGTCAGATCCATAGCACCCCTGGTAAACCCGCTAATCATACCCACAGAGAATGTTGGGGCTTCAAGCAGTCCGGCAAGCTCAACGCCGTACACAAGGGGGAGGATACACCAAGCGAAGACGAGGATGAGCCTCTCAAGCAAGACACTGGGGAAAAAAAGAAATTTCCACCAGAAGTCAAAACAGTAAACGTGTTACACGTGATCAAGGGGAGAAACAAAGCGGCACTACGAGATAAATATGCCCAACGGCCTATCACCGCGGAGTCCTGCCACTAGTCCTCTCAACCGATCTCTTTTGACCATCGGGATTACTCAACAAGTATCCGGCATGTAGGATGGGCTGCCTTGGTATTAGACGCAATAATTGATGGATACCACTTCACACGAGTCCTGATGGACGGTGGCAGCAGTCTAAACCTGATATATCAGGACACAATCCGCAAAATGGGGATAGACCCAACGAAAATTTGCCTCAGGAATACTACCATTAAAGGAGTAACGCCACGCCCAGGGGCTCATTGCACGGGCTCCTAGCTACTAGAAGTTATATTCGGCTTCCCCGGTAACTTCCGTAGCGAAAATTTAACCTTCAACATCGCTCCGTTCCAAAGTGGCTATCAAGCACTACTTGGACGCGAAGCTTTCGCTCGCTTTAATGCAATACCGCATTACACTTCCCTCACGCTTAAGATGCCCGGTCCACGTGGCATCATTACAGTAAATGGAAATATTGAGCGACCCCTGCGCACCGAGGAGGGTGCGGCTGCACACTAAAAAGGCCTCATAAACTAAAGTATTCGATAGGTCGTCAAGACCACGGACACGGTTAGACGAGTCCGGCGCAGGTATATGAAATTCGTACAGGCTTGATGGCCACACCCCTATCCGGCGCGCAGACAAGTGGCAATTTTTACTCATCTTGAAATTTACATGGTTTCTTTAAAACCTACCTTTTTGCACGACAACTTTTCACCTAAGTTCCTCTCTTTTATAGATGACCACCGTGCTACACCCATCCAGGATACGGCACAACGGAGACACATGCGCAGACGTGCAGCAGGGACCCGTCCCAAGGATTCTTTTTAGATTAAGACCCTGCATCAACCTTTTTTACTGTCTCTTGTTGATACACATCCGTCGGATTCTCAACACAATTGAGAAGGATGCTGGCGTCTTGGCATGTGGCCACGTCAGAATAACGCATGTACGTGGACACCAGGGGCTTCTTACAAAGGGCACTGTTTAGGCCCAGTTTATACCATAAAGACCGAATACCTTAGGGAGTGTTCAGCGTCGCAAGTTTGGCCTTATATGCATCAGCTTCGAATCATGTATTTGGTCAAATGTTGGGTTTGCCCAGCTCCTATGTTTTGGTAACTTACTTTCTGCTCTATCGGCTAAGGTAGCACTAGGAGAACTACTGCGATTGTGCCCCGGGTCATCCGGACGAGCACCTCAGTAGAGAAAGCCAAAAACTGACTGTCATGATATAGCGTGAGACTGGTCAATCACTCGATGACCTATCGGAATGTTACAATTCCTTTGCCTTAACGAAGGGCTGTTTCCCGGCCAGGCATGTATGCGCCCCGAATTCGGGAGAGTGCGGAGCCACCATGGGCTATATAGTAGCCCCACTGTCAAACTCCTATGGCTAAGTGAAAGTTTTAAAGAATTATAGTCTGGCTGCCTCGTTTGCTGCGCTATCGCCTCCTTAATAGGGCCAAGACGTTGGGTTAAGTGTGAACACGCGTCTTCTGCGAACACCTCCGCATTATATGCGTGGGGGCTGAAGCCGACGGCTGCAATCTTTCAGGTTATACACATGTATACATAAACGGCCGCACAGGAGGCATCATATTACTTTCAGGAAAAAGTATAAACACAGCCTTAATAAATTTCATAAAAACATTGTGTTTACAATGGGAATACATGTCACTCAAACATAATATTCTTCGAGCACTGGGCCTCTATCAAACGAGCACCCTCGAGAACCTCTTCGAAATAGTGCTCGGCAGCCACTCGACTTATGGCCGAACCCTACGCCGCAACAGTGGCAGCATCCATCTCCGCCCAGTATGCTTTAACACGGGCAAGGGCCATCCGCGAACCTTCTATGCACGCCGACCTCTTCATCGCATCGATGCGCGGCACCACACCAAGGAACTGCTGCACTAAGCTGAAATAGCTGTCCGGCTTCGGCTTTTCCGGCCACAGCTGATCCACGACAGACCTCATGGCGAGTCCGGACAACCTATTGAGTTCGCCCATTCGGCTAGCTGATCAGTCAATGGAAGCGGATGCACTGGAACGTTAAATTGCGACTAGAACAGCTTGTCCACTTCACGATCCGTTTGATCTTGGAAGTATTTGGCCGCATCCACAGCGCTCGCCGCCAAGTCCATATATGCGTCTGCCGAACTCCACAGCCGATCCAGAGGGGCATACCGTGGATCTCTGAACTTCCTCCGCAGCATGAAGGGCTTCCCAGCCACAATATCCCCGGCTTCACGCAGCTCCTCCTTCTTTGCTCTCATAGCAGAGCGGGTGTCTTTGGTCGTCATTGTGGCCTTTTCAAGGTCCGTCGCCATCACTCGGTTTTCTTCTTCAAGGAACTGGCAACGGTCGGCAGTGTCTTTTAACTTTACAGCAATCTTGGCCATTTTCTCTTTGCTCTCGCAATGCGCGGCTTTCTCGGCCCTCAACTCTTCGGCCGCCTTCAAAGCAGCCGCATTACTACTCCTTGCTTGTTCTTTGGCTTGGGCAAGTTCCGCCCGAAGGGTCTCCACGGCGGCAGCTCCATCTGCAGTCACAACATATTAAAGATACTGGCATCATGCTGCTCTTACTATGTGACATTCACCAGAAAGCATTACTTACCCTGTGCCTCATCAAGCCGCTTGTTAACAAGCTCGATGTCGGCATCTGCCCATCCAGTTGCCGCTTTAGTTCGGCAAACTCATTAGTCCGGCTAGCCACTGGAGCTTCCACCACCTGCACATAAAGGCGGTTTGGTTACTACCTGGGACTACGATCCTCTGTTCGCCGCCGTTCTCGACGACAACCAGAGTCTCAGGGGCTACTATCTACACAGGGCACACCTAAAAATGTAAGGTACTATCAAAAAGTAGCACGTACCTCAAAGCCTGTCAGTAGACTCATAAAGGCTTCATGCAATCCGCTTTTCGGTGGACGAAATTCTTTCCATCATCGTACCCATTAACGTACGGTGTTCTTATGAGATGGCCGCTTGCTCCAACAACTCCCTCGGTACGTCCGACCACATACCAGACGGTGCCGGACTCTTTTGTTTGCTCTGTTCAAGAGCCGGACGCTGAGGACTTCGGGTGACTATAGGATTATCTTCTGGCTTCACCGGATCCGGAGAGGCCCTCCGTGACGACACTTCAAGGTCGCCCGCTTCTTGAGCAGGGGAGTACGGGGGAGGCGTTTCGCTCTCCATCATCTCCGGAAGAAGATCCCCCAAAGACGAGCTCTACTGAGAAGGGCTAAGATCCGAACTGCAAGATAAATGCTTCGGTTATTTTCCTCAGAAGTGAAGTAGTACTTTTTGATTACTTACAGCTTGTTAGAGGGCAGATCCCTGCATGGACTTTGTGCAGCAAGAGCACCCTCCAAGGCAGGACACTCTGGTGGAGACTTCTTCTCCCGTTTGTAAACCGTGGTTTCCGGATGTCCAGGGGTAGTCCTCTTCCTTCCCCAGGGTGAGAGAATACCAGATTCCTCCCCTGGGTTATCTTCCCTCACGGAGGCGCCCGTTCCCTCTGTCGGAATGGGTAGCGGTGGAGGCCCTCTTTCGCCCCCTTTATTCCCCCTTTATCTTCCTGTGAGGGCTCCGGGCAAGGTGCTAGCTCGAGCATCTTTTCCAGCACCGGATTCTCCTAGCCTTCTAGAAGGGGGGCCAAACACCGGATCATCTTCGCCTTTGTTATCCAGTCCTGGTCAAAGAGCGATTTCTCAGAATGGCATCATGATAAATGAAAGACGGTGTGTTCGGCTAGAGGATAACTTACTTGGTTGGCGGTGCGGTTGCTGCTCAGGCCCACGTCCTCGGTAGTGTCTGAACACTCTATCTGGGTTCCGAATATGATTTATACATCTCCTCGTGCGTCAGGTCAAGGAAATTCTGAATAGCGCGTGGTCCTTCTGGGTTGAACTCCCACATGCGGAGGGGCCGGCGTTTGCATGGCTGGATTCGTCGAACCAGCATGACTTGCATTACCATAATCAAACTAAAATCTCCTTCGAGGAGATCTCAAATGCGGATCTGCAGTACAGGCACGTCCTTGGCTGGACCCCAGCTCAACCCTCTACTGATCCATGACATCAGTTGTGGTGGAGGGCCTGAGCGGAAAGCGGGGGCAGCCGCCCACTTGGCACTTCTGGGAGCTGTGATGTAAAACCACTCCCGTTGCCATAATCCGGACACCTCTGGAATGGAACCCTTTGGCCATGGAGCTCCAGCGATCTTGCTTATTAATGCACCTCCGCACGCTACATGCTGCCCCTTGACCATCTTCGGCTTCACATCAAAGGTCTTAAGCCACAGGCCGAAGTGAGGGGTAATGCGGAGGAAGGCCTCACATATGACAATAAATGCCGAGATATGGAGAAAGGAGTCCGGGGCTAGATCGTGGAAATCTAGCCCGTAATAAAACATCAACCCCCTAACGAAGGGATCCAGAGTGAGGCCTAGACCTCGGAGGAAGTGGGAGATGAACACGACGTCTTCGTTGGGTTCAGGAGTAGGGACGACCTGCCCTCGGGCAGGCAGGCGATGCGAAACCTCGGCGGTCAGGTATCTGGCCTCCCTCAACTTCTTGATGTCTTCTTCCGTAACGGAGGAGGGCATCCACCGGCCTTGAAGGCTAGATCCGGACATGATGGAAGGTCCGGAGCACCTGACCTGGGCTTTGGGTGTTAGAACTCGAGGTGGGGGAAGGATTCGATTGAGCACGGGAGGGAAAAAAGTAAAAGCCTTGTCCCTTTATAAAGAGGGCGAATACCAAGCGTCCTCTCTGTAGCCATTTAGGACTTGCCTATAATCTAGGAGTCCTAAACACGATTGGGTTACCCATGACCATATTGATGAGAATCCCGTAATTAGGGGAACACAATCTCTGGTTTGACACGACGTGTCAAAAAACTGCCTCGCGTTATGTGCGGGGCTAGTTAAAGGAAACGGTTCGAATAATCACCGGGCCATGGCAAAAGGTCGTGTTGCCAAAACAAGTCAGCAAATTAGATTTGTGGAAATATTATTCTCTCTACGGTGGTATGTGGAACTTATTTTGCAGGGTCAGACACTATCCTTGTATTCAAATTCTTCCGTGGTGTATTCTAAGGAGGAACCCGCCTTGCAATACTGATGACAATACTGCGCGCCGGACTCATCATCATGGAAGCCTGGTTCAGGGGCTACTAAGGGAGTCCTGGAGTGGGGGGTCTCCGGACAGCCGGACTATATCCTTTGGCCGGACTGTTAGACTATGAAGATACAAGATTGAAGACTTCGTCTCGTGTCCGGATGGGACTCTACTTGGCGTGGAAGGCAATCTAGGCAATACGGATATGTTTATCTCCTCCTTTGTAACCGACCTTGTGTAACCCTAGCTGTGGAAGTCCTGGATTAGGGGGTCTCCGGATAGCTGGACTATCTCCATTGGTCGGACTGTTAGACTATGAAGATACAAGATTGAAGACTTCGTCTCGTGTCCGGATGGGACTCTACTTGGCGTGGAAGGAAAGCTAGGCAATACGTATATGGATATCTCCTCCTTTGTAACCGACCTTGTGTAGCCCTAACCCTCTCCGGTGTCTATATAAACCAAAGGGTTTTAGTCCGTAGGACAACAATCACATCATACAATCATACCATAGGCTATCTTATAGGGTTTAGCCTCTCAGATCTCGTGGTAGATCTACTCTTGTAACACCCATATCATCAATATCAATCAAGCAGGACGTAGGGTTTTACCTCCATCAAGAGGGCCCGAACCTGGGTAAAACTTCGTGTCCCTTGTCTCCTGTCACAATCCGGCCTAGACGCACAGTTTGGGACCCCCTACCCGAGATCCGCCAGTTTTGACACCGACATTGGTGCTTTCATTTAGAGTTCCTCTGTGTCATCGCCGTTAGGATTGATGGCTTCTACTATCATCGATAGCGATGCCGTCCAGGGTGAGACTTTTCTCCCCGGACAAATCTTCGTATTCGGCGGCTTTGCACTGCGGGCTAATTCGCTTGGCCATCTGGAGCAGATTGAAAGCTACGCCCCTGGCCATCAGGTCAGATTTGGAAGTTTGAACTACACGGCGGGGACTTGATTTTCGACGGATTGGAGCCACAGCTGGGCGCGCCGCACTGTCTCGATGGGTATGACCTAGCTCTGCCACCGGACGGTACTCCAGAGGCCGCGCCCACACCATCTCCGACCCTTAGCTCGGAGCTAACTGTGCCAATCGAGGACGGGTGGCTAGACACCACCTCAAGGGCTGCAGTCTCGATGGCGATCGAGCCAAACACCAGCATAATCCTCTGCGCAGCCCGTGACTTCAATGTGCCGAACTCTCTTTCGGACCCCGAACCATCCGCGCCCCTGCCAATCGAATCCGAGTGGGCGCCGATCATGGAATTCACCACCGCGGATATCTTTCAGCACTCGCCCTTCGGCGACATTCTGAATTCACTAAGGTCTCTCTCTTTGTCAGGAGAGCCCTGGCCGGATTATGGCCAACAGGACTGGGATGCGGACGACGAAGAAATTCGACGCTCACCCACCACCCACGTTGTAGCCACTATCGATGATTTAACCGACATGCTCGACTTCGACTCTGAAGACATCGACGGTATGGACGACGATGTAGGAGACGAACATGAACCAGCACCTACAGGGCACTGGACAGCCACCTCGTCGTATGACATATACATGGTGGATACACCCAATGAAGGCAATGGCGACGAGATAACGGAGGATGACCCCTCCAAGAAACAACCCAAGCACCGACGTCAGCGGCGCCGCTCTAAGTCCCGCCAAAGCAACAGTGGTGATACCGGTACAGGAGATAATAACACTCCGGATAGTGCCAAAGACAACAACAATCCCCTCCAGCAGGATTTAGAGCAGGAGGATGAAGGAGACAGCTCTCCTGAGAGAGCAGCTAGCGGAGAGGAGGAGGATGACAATTACATGGCCCCCTTCGAAGACGAGGCAAGCCTCGGCAACGATGAATTCGCCGTACCAGAGGATCCCGTCGAACAAGAGCGCTTCAAGCGCAGGCTTATGGCCACGGCAAATAGCCTAAAGAAAAACAGCAGCAGCTTCAAGCTGATCAAGATCTGCTAGCTGACAAATGGACTGAAGTCCTCGTGGCCGAGCAATATAAACTCGAGCGTCCCTCCAAGAGTTATCCAAGGCGCAGGTTACTTCCCCGACTGGAGGAAGAAGCGTATGAAATGGCTGATCGGCCACCTCGTGGCCTTGATAGTGAGGCATTCCGGCCAAAAGCTCAGCCTCCACCCCAACGCCATTCAAATAAAAAGGCATGGGGAGATACGCCAGACCTGCAAGAGATATTGGAGGACAAAGCAAAGCATTCAAGATCGATCTACGGATCATGAGGGCGCACCACTCTACGAGACGATAAATGTCACGCCGGATACAGTAAAAGCAAATCCGGTCGGGCTGAACACAGTGGGCAGGACCCATTTGAGCTGCGTCGCGATATAGCCCAATAAAGAGGAGCCGCTCACCCCTTATGCTTCATAGACGAAGTAATGGAACATCAATTCCCAGAAGGTTTCAAACCTGTAAACATTGAATCATACGACGGCACTACAGATCCCGTGGTATGGATTGAGGACTTCCTCCTCCACATCCACATGGCCCACAGTGATGACTTACATGCCATCAAGTACCTCCCACTAAAACTCAAAGGACCAGCGCAGCATTGGCTTAATAGCTTGCCAGCGAACTCCATTAGCTGTTGGGAAGATCTGGAAGCCGCATTCCTCGACAACTTTCAGGGCCCTTATGTGCGACCACCAGACGCCGATGACTTGAGCCACATAATTCAGCAGCCAGAAGAGTCTGCCATGCAATTCTGGACTCGGTTCCTTACAAAGAAAAATCAAATCGTCGACTGTTCGGATGCGGAGGCCTTAGCAGCTTTCAAGCACAACATCCGAGATGAGTGGCTAGCCCGGCACCTTGGTCAGGAAAAGCCGAAATCTATGGCAGCCCTCACGACGCTCATGACCCACTTTTGTGAGGGAGAAGACAGCTGGTTGGCTCGCAGTAATAACATATCAAAGAACCATGGTACCTCAGATACCAAGGACGGCAATAGCAGGTCACATCGCAACAAGCATAAGCGCCGCATTAACGGCGAAAGTACTGAGGATACCGCAGTCACTGCCGGATTCAAAGGCTCTAAACCCGGTCAGCGGAAAAAGCCATTGAAACAAAGTACGCCGGGTCCGTCCAGCTTGCACCGTATACTCAATCGCTCGTGTCAAATACACGGCACCCCAGACAAGCCAGCCAATCACACCAACAGGGATTGTTGGGTTTTCAAGCAGGCCGGCAAGTTAATTGCCGAAAACAAGGACAAGGGGCCGCATAGCGAGGACGAGGAAGAACCCCGGCAGCCGCACACTGGAGGACAGAAGAGGTTTCCCCCACAAGTGCGGATGGTGAACATGATATACACAACCCACATCCCCAAGAGGGAGCGGAAGCGTGTGCTCAGGGACGTATATGCGTTGGAGCCAGTCGCCCCAAAGTTCAACCCTTGGTCCTCCTGTCCGATCACCTTCGATCACAGGGACCACCCCACTAGTATCCGTCATGGAGGATTCGCCGCACTTGTCCTAGACCCAATCATTGACGGATTTCACCTCACTCGAGTCCTTATGGACGGCGACAGTAGCCTGAACCTACTTTATCAGGACACAGTGCGCAAAATGGGTATAGACCCCTCAAGGATAAAACCCACAAAAACGACCTTTAAAGGCGTCATTCCAGGCATAGAGGCCCACTGCACAGGCTCAATTACACTGGAAGTGGTCTTCGGATCCCCGGATAACTTCCGAAGCGAAGAGTTAATCTTCTATATAGTCCCGTTCTGTAGTGGTTATCACGCGCTGCTCGGACGAACCACATTTGCTAGATTCAATGCGGTACCACATTATGCATACCTCAAGCTCAAGATGCCAGGACCTCGCGGAGTTATTACAGTCAATGGAAACACAGAGCGGTCTCTCCGAACAGAGGAGCACACCGCGGCGCTCACAGCAGAAGCGCAAAGCAGCCTCTCAAGGCAATCTACCAGTTCGGCGTTTCAAAGCCCGGACACCTTCAAGCGCGCTCTGGGAAATCGGCAAACAGACCGCCTGGCACGATCTGAGCTCGCGTAGCAATACGGCGGCCACCCCAATCCCAGCCCAATGGCGTTGTTCGTGCCGCGTGTACATAATTACGCATTAAAAATACCATGGGCACAGATGGGGAGGGGGAGGCACAACTACGGCACGCCCCAAAACGCGGGCTAAACCGCACTAGGGGCTTCCCGTTTGGTTATTTTTCTTTTTCTTTCAGGACTTCAATCTCTGGAAACACTGTCTGGCAACTCTATTGCCGAACACATGATACAGCAACCAAGGAAGCCGACAACTACGGAATTCCCAGGTGGATTATAGATTTATATAATTCCTCAGCTCGCCCTTGGAAGGGACATAGTCCTACTCTTTTGCTTATTACACTATCTGTATCACTCTGCTTCAATGCAATTTTTCAATATACAATACATGGCATTACGACTATTATCGCATTTTTGTTATATATATACATATCCATGTGTTCCTTAATAATGCCTAGCAACCGTACACTCTTGTACGGCCAATGCACCAGGGGCTTACGTACCCACAATATGGTGTGAAAAGTTCGAACACTTTCACAAGTGCGGCACCCCGAACTTATAGCATTATATGCATCAGCTCCGAATCATGTCTTTGGTCAAATGTTGGGTTTGCCCGGCTCCTATGTTTTGGTACCTTACGTTCCGCTCTATCGGCTAAGGTAGCGCTAGGAGAACTACTGCAATTGTGCCCCGGTCTGCCGGGCCGAGCACCTCAGTAGAGAAAGCTAAAACTGACTGTCATGATAAGACGAGAGACTGGTCGCTGTTCGGCGAGGTTTTTTGAGTCCTTAAAGACTTATGCCGCTTAGGGCGAGGGGCCGGCTCCGTCCGGCTTACAGGCGTGTATCGCGCCCCGAATTCGGCCTTCCGAATACCAGGGGCTTCGGCAAAATTTAAAATTATAGAATTTGATGTCTAAGTGAGAGTGATAAAGCATTATTAGTCTAGTTGCCTTGTTCGTTGTGCTGAGAACCTCCCTCGAAGGACCCAAACATGGGAACAAGAGTGCTCAGGTTTATCCCGAACTCCCCGGCACTCGTGGCATGGGGGCAGAAGCCGAGGACTAGCCATCTGTCAGACTGGATAAATAGCCAAACAGAAGGTAATATTTTAAATTCACACAAGCATTGCATAGCGAATACGATACAAGTTTTCATACATACAGGACAAAACGAGCAAGTCTCATTCAAATATTAAATTTTTTGAACACTCATCTGCGATAAGACGGGCGCCCGGCAGAACACCCTCGTAGTACATCTCGGGGTGGCGGTGCTCCTTGCCCTCCGGCGGCCCCTCCTTGATCAGCTTCACGGCGTCTAGCTTGACCCACTGTTTTTACACAGGCGAAGGCCCGGCGTGCACCTTCAATGCAGACGGATCGCTTGACGACCTCCAGCCGGGGGCAGGCATCCACAAGCCGCCTCACCAGGCCGAAGAAGCTGTTCGGAAGGTCGTCGCCAGGCAACAACCGGACTATGAAGCCCTTCATGGCCTGATCGGCCGCCTTATGTAGCTCGGCCATCTGCTTCAGCTGGCCGCTCATTGGCACCGGATGTTCGGCCTCAGCATACTGACACCAGAACAGCTTCTCCATCGAGCTTCCGTCCTCGGCCTGTTAGAATAATGCGGCATCGGACACACTGCGGGGCAAATCTGCGAATGCTCCTGAAGAGCTCCGGATTCGGGTAAGTAATCGGTAATGCACCTTTACATGCTTGCTTTGCATATAGAAAGCCTTACCTGCCGCTATCTTCTTCAGCGCGTCGATCTCCAGAAGGGCCTTCTAGGCCTCGGCCTTGGCACTCTTCACGCTCTCATGAGCCGTGGCAAGCTCAGACTCTCTCGTCTTCAAGTCAAGCTCCAACGCCTCGTGCTTTGTCATGAGAGCCTAGAGCTCTTGCTGCACCTCGCACACCCGAGCCTCGTGCCTCTCTCGCTCGGTGCGCTCCTGGGCTGCCTTTTCTTCGGCCTGGGACAGCGCTTGCTTCAGGGTCGCCACCTCGGTCGTGGCCCCTGGCAAACATACAATGATCCTGTCATTTAGCAATCGCGTCCTTTTTCTCATCTACAGACGGGGTATTACTTACCCTTGTTCTCCTCGAGCTGCCTCTTAGCAAGGCCGAGCTCCTTCTGGGACCCCTCGAGGGCCTCCTTCAGTACGGCAACCACCGCAGTTAGTGCGGAGGATGCCAGCAACGAAGCCTGCATATGCATATTGACATACTTATATTAGACTCCTGCGATATTATTTGATCCTCTATTCGGCTTTTCTTTGTAAACACCGAAAAAAGCATTAGGGGCTACTGTCTATGCGGAAACACGTCTACTACATTCTAAAACACATACCTCGAAGCCTGTTAGCAGGCTAGTACAGGCTTCAGTCAATCCGCTCTTGGCGGACTGAACCTTCTGGATCACCGCACTCATGATAGTGCGGTGCTCCTCCTCGATGGAAGCGCTGTGAAGCGCTTCCAACATAGTGTCTGGCGCCTCTGGGTGGACAGAGGTCACCGGCACAGGTGTCTCACCCTCATTAGAAGGGGACCACCTGCCCGAGCTCGGATCCGTTGGAGGGTCCGGTGCGGTGTTCGGCTGAGGGCCGAACTAGGAGCTCTCGGGGACCCCATCCCCTCGGCTCCCGGAGTCCGGAAGGTCGCCTTGAGGCACCTCCGGGATTGTCCCCCCTCGATCCGGTGCCTCTTGAGACAGCACCTCGGCGTCATCGGTCGGATGAGGGGATGTGGCGGTCGGGACTGGATCGCTATCCATGTCCGACGAGCCCAGGGAGCCGTCCGAGGATACCTCGATATTAGCTCGGGGCGGCCTGGACAATTGAGTTCGACGTTAGGGAAAGCATTGCGACAAAGGAATCCTGTGGGGTACTTTGATATCCGAATACTTACGATCTCCCCTGGGGCTTGCCCCTAGGCACTACAAGAAATATGTCAACTTGTGACCACCACTATTGGTCACTGAATGGTCACAAATTTCCATTTATGACCTTTTTGTGACCAAAAACATAAGGTCAAAAGCTGGCCGTCGTAAACTGACTATAGCGACCTTTCTTCTGGAATGGTCGTAGACGTTTATGACCAAAATACGTCTACTGTGGTGTTTTGGTCACTAGCAACCTCCCTAGGCCATGTAGGCATCCAGCGTGGCAAGCTGATGTGGCACAAGATTCAGCCCGGTCCAATTCGGTTTTCTACATGGGCCTAGCCCAACAATTCGGCCTTTTTTATATTTTTTTCTTGATTAATTTTGGTCAACTACATGGGCCAGGCCCAACATTTAAGCCATTTTATTTTTGGGCCGTAGCCTTTTTAGTCCATTGATTTTTCTAGTTTCAGCCATTATACATTGGGGTACCACTAGTAAGCCAGCCCCACATGTCATGCTTATCTCAAAATATGTCCCACATGTCAGAAATTTCAAAATTTGTCAAACAACCATTATAGCTTGGACGCTCTTGTCAGGTTTCCATTTCACGGGTATTCAAATCACATACATAATCATTGTTTTGAACAAACTAGAGAGCAAATGAAATTCGTCCAAAATAAGACTACATTAGTCTATTACAATTCAGTATACTACAACCCAGATATGCGTACAATTACAACACATAATATGCTCCTCTTTGTTGATATGATTCACAGCTTCGGCCTTGGATTCACACTTCACCTGTGCAAAGAATAAGAATGAAAATATAAGAATAAGAATGTGTTCATGGAGTGATCCAATAACTTATAAGCAAGAATTGACATCAAATGCCATGTAGATAAATAGTATGACTAACATTAACTAGTATGTGTTCATGGAGTGACAAATGTTCTCACTAGCTAGGATTTTTTTGGTATATAGTATACTGACATGTGCAACTCTAACTAAATTGATCATAGAAATGAAAAGAACTGTAAGCATGTTTTTTGGGTATATAGTATACTGACATGTTCATTCAGAATCCAGGCAACAGCAGATACACATTCAGAATCCAGTCAAATTTTAAGCAACAGCGGAACAGATCTAACAAACCAGACCATAATCAGCATGCATCAGGATTTATGGTTCTAGCAACAAAGTGGCTGACTAACAAACTAGATATGCTTCTGCAGACTAACAAAATGGCAGCAAACATACTAATCAGATTGATTCGTTCAATTAGGCAGGCAGGCAGTTAGTCCATGTGGCTAATTTATACAAGTACTACCTAGTGCATTCCTTGCTGCAAACTAGGTAATCATCACCAAACTAAACTATTGAATGATGCCATCCACCAATGATAGATACATAGCGTGTACTGCAGTGGTGTAATAAGGCATGATTTTGTTGAATCCTACATGTAGGTACGTATGTACTGACGGATGGCATGGTTTGAATCCATCAATCAAAGAGACAGACGGACTGGCTTGGATCTGCTCACCTATAGTGTACTGTACGACAGGGGCAGCAATCCAGCCAGCATCTGCGCGAGTGTGGAGCACAGCCGCCGTCATCTGCACGAGCTCGCTCCTTCCTTGGTAGAGGGCAGCAAGGTCCAAGCCATGGCCTTGATGTTCGCCGGCGGATCTGGTGGATGCGCCCCCTGCCGCACCAAGATCGAGGGGACAAGGTTCTTGGAGGAAGCGACCAAGCCGCGTCCGCCATGCACAGGGCCATGACCAGGCGTCGGGGAGGACGGGGCTGGAGTCAGGCATTTCGGTAACTCCTACAAATGAGATGGAAAGCAGATTAGTCACAAGTAAACAATCACTGTTTCCATCAATACATTGACACTTGTAAGTAACAACAAACGAGAGGATGCACACATTTTAGTATCACCAATCAGTCTGGTTATCTGCTAACATACAAATAACCAGACACATCTTTACTGATAAACATGACATAGCTGTCAGCCATGTGGAAAAGACAAGCTTATGATGTTACATGCCGATTACAGAGGAGTATTTTCGTGGAACCTGAGCCTAGAGAAGAGAATAAAGGATAAGCAGTGGTTCTATAGCAGCCTGGAATATGTGGACGCATATACATACTGAACAAATGGTACAAGCAGTAGGGGACAAAACATCACAATGGGTCATGCTATCGCCAGGCTTAAATTGTATCCTCATTAGATACTTTGATGTTGATGGTTCCTGATAAGTATGCGCAACCTTGTACCGAGCGACAAATTAATGGGATGCTTGATGTCGATGGTTTATACAACCTTGCACCCATCGACAAATTAATGAGACACTTGATCTTGATGGTTTCTACACAACCTTGTGCCTATCAGCAAAATTTTGGTACTGTAGAGTACGACTAGCTATCTACGACGGAGCCGAGGGAACGGTTGCACGGGCCGATTCCTCGATTGCGGTGTCCCTAGAGATCCCAAACGGCTATCCTGTGTAGGACACGTTTCCAAATTCCGAAGGCAGTAGGAACCATAGCAAAACGATTTAATTTACTTGGAAGCGGCTTTGTATGTTCAGTTAGCATAGCAGATAACATTTGCGTAGCACTTCAGTACGAATGTAATCTCACCAATCAGTCTGGAACCGCAGGAATCTTGGCATGCACACATTTTAGCAAGCGTCTTCCCTGCGATGGAAACAGCACCGACGAGAGATGTCAAACACAAGCCTCACGAAAATTTAGAACAGCAAGGGACGAGTGCCGGACGACAGCAGGAAGAAACCACACCTAAGATGTAAGGCTGCAAAACGCCGGCACCGCGGACGCCCGTCCATCCAGCCAGCCAGCCTCCGGCAATGGCGGCACGCGAGGTCACCAACCACGTATGCATGCCCAAGATGAATGTAAGCGGTCTAGGTCCCGCCGTACATGAGAGGAGATGGAAGACTTGGCAAGGGCGGCGTACATACCTTGGGCATCTAGGTCCCGCCGGAGATGCGCCGTCGTCGACGACCACCGCAGTAGCAATCTCCGGTGTGGTCCGGTGTGCCGCACCAGACCGAGAGCAGGCGGTGGATCCCGATGCGGCCGGCCTCCATCACGCAGGTGGGTGCGGATCCGGCGCCGCCGTCGCCAGAACTGGTGCGCCCCATCTATCCATCCATGGGTGGGCGTGGGTGGATCCGTGGAAAAGGGGGTTTCCATGGGTGGATGGACGAGATGAGGAGGGAGGTCGGCCGGAGGTGGGGATGGGGCCGGAGACGGGGAGACGAGGTCGCCGGTGGGGGTGGGGATCCGGTGCGGCGGCGGAGATTGGAGAGGAATCGGGGGTGGGGAAGAGGAGCAGTTTGCGGGCAGCTTCGCGGGGCTCCACTCGTGAATCTGGGCATGGGCTCGATCTTGGGTCAGCCTCGACCTTGTCTACGGTGAGGGTCGTCGACGGTGGCGGTGGGGGTGGGTTGGGGGCGGCTGTGGGGCGAGAGGGGGAGAGTGGATCGGGGAAGTTAGGGTTTGGGTGAGAGGGTGAGGGGTGAGGGCTGCCGTTGGATCCAGAAGCATCCAACGGTGGTTGAGGCATGATCCGCGTGATATGCCTATGAACCAATCAGAGCGCACCAAACAAGTTGCAGATTTTTTGACCATATAAATTGGTCATGATTGATTACATACAAATTTTTCATTTCATTTTTCAATGCTCAAAATGAGTTTTTTTGTGAAAGACCTATCAAATATTTGTTCAAATGATGCCATATTTTGCATAAGTTTACATCTTAAATTGGCAAACAACATTGACAAAGGGAGTTTTTATTTCTTTTGCATGAAAAAACAATTTTCCATTTTTTGAGTGCTCAAAAAAAGTTTTTTTGTGAAGAACCTACCAAATATTTTTTGTATAATTTTACCAAATCAATTTTCTAAAATACTAGGCCATATTTAATGAACAATTGACCAAATGGTTAGGTGTTAAAAGTTTTAATCCACCTCTGGTGAAAAAGACAAATTTCCGCCGTTTCAGGTGGAAGCGGGGCAAATTTGAACTGTGGCTGCCTCATAGTTTGCTATTTATTTTTTTCAAAATTTATTTCTAGGTACAAAAGTATCTATTTAATCAGAGAAACATCAAAAGTTTTCCAAGATTCAACCAATAGCTAGGAACGGTTAACCCCGTCGTTTTGATAACATTTTGAAACGGGCATAAAAAATTCAAAAAAATTGAAAAAATTGGAAAACCTTCGCATTGTGTCATTATATGTGGCCAAGTTCCTAGGAAAAATAACAAACTTGTAATACGGCAATTATTTTAAAAAAGTGTTCTCAGAAACGAGCTATCACGTGTGGAGATCAATGGCTTTCAAGTCAAATGATCAATCTTATGGCCACATTCATGGCATAGTTTGTTCAAATGATCTCATATTGTGCACAAGGGTGCATATTGGAATGGCAAACAATGTTGCCTAAGGAAGTTTTCATTTTCTTTGGAAGAAAAAACTATTTTCCATTTTTCGAGTGCCCAAAGGGAGGTTTTTTTGTGAAGGACCTACCATATATTTGTTGCAAAATTGGACCTAATCAATTTTCTAAAATACTAGGCCATGTTTAATGCATAATTGACAAAATGGTTGGGTGCCAAAGTTTTTATCCACCTCTGATGAAAAAGACAAATTTCTGCCGATTCAGCAGGAAGCGGGACAAATATGAACTGCAGCTGCCTCATAGTTTGCTCTTTATTTTTTCAAAAAATCATTTCTAGGTACATAAGTATCTATTTAATCAGAGAAACACCAAAAAAATTCCAAGATTCAACCACTAGCTAGGAACGGTCATTCCCGCCGTTTTGACCGCATTTTGAAACGGGCATAAAAAATTCAAAAAAAATAAAAAAAATTGGGAAACCTTCGCATTGTGTCATTATATGTGACCAAGTTTCCAGGAAAAATAATAAACTTGTAATACGGTAATTATTTTAGAAAAGTGTTCTCATAAATGAGCTATCATGTGTGAAGATTCATGGATTTCAACCCAAACGCTCAATCTCATGGTCACATTCATGGCATAGTTTGTTCAAATGATCTCATATTGTGCACAAGGGTGCATCTTGGAATTCCAAACAATGTTGCCAAAGGGATTTTTCATTTTCTTTGCACGGAAAATTCATTTTCCATTTTTTGAGTGCTCGAAATGAGGTTTTTTTGTGAAGGACCTACCATATATTTGTTGCAAAATTGTACCAAATCATTTTTATAAAATATTAGGACATATTTAATGCACAATTGACAAAATGGTTGGGTGTCAAAAGTTTTGATCCACCTCTGGTGAAAAAGACAAATTCCCGCCGATTCAGCTGGAAGCGGGTCAAATTTGAACTACAGTTGCCTCATAGTTTGCTATTTATTTTTTCCAAAAATCATTTCTAGGTACGTAAGTATCTATTTAATCAGAGAAACACCAAAAGTTTTCCAAGATTCAACCACTAGCTAGGAACGGTCAAGCCCGCCGTTTTGACCGCATTTTGAAACGGGCATAAAAAATTCAAAAAAAATCAAAAAATTGGAAAACCTTCGCATTGTGTCATTATATGTGACCAAGTTTCCAGGAAAAATAATAAACTTGTAATACGGTAATTATTTTAAAAAAGTGTTCTCAGAAATGAGCTATCAAGTGTGAAGATTCATGGCTTTCAAGCCAAATGATCAATCTTATGGCCACATTCATGGCATAGTTTGTTCAAATGATCTCATATTATGCACAAGGGTGCATATTGGAATGGCAAACAATGTTGCCTAAGGAAGTTTTCATTTTCTTTGGACGAAAAAACCATTTTCCATTTTCTGAGTGCCTGAAATGAGTTTTTTTTGTGAAGGACCTACCATATATTTGTTGCAAAATTGGACCTAATCAATTTTCTAAAATACTAGGCCATATTTAATGCACAATTGACAAAATGGTTGGGTGTCAAAAATTTTGACCCACCTCTGGTGAAAAAGACAAATTCCCGTCGATTCAGCTGGAAGCGGGTCAAATTTGAACTGCAGCTGCCTCATAGTTTGCTCTTTATTTTTTCTAAAAATCATTTCTAGGTAAATAGGTATCTATTTAATCATAGAAACACCAAAAAATTCCAAGATTTAACCACTAGCTAGGAACTGTCATTCCCGCCGTTTTGACCACATTTTGAAACGGGCATAAAAATTCAAAAAAAATCAAAAAATTGGGAAACCTTCGCATTGTGTCATTATATGTGACCAAGTTCCCAGGAAAAATAACAAACTTGTAATACGGCAATTATTTTAAAAAAGTGTTCTCAGAAATGAGCTATCACGTGTGGAGATCAATGGCTTTCAAGCCAAATGATCAATCTTATGGCCACATTCATGGCATAGTTTGTTCAAATGATCTCATATTGTGCACAAGGGTTCATATTGGAATGGCAAACAATGTTGCCTAAGGAAGTTTTCATTTTCGTTGGACGAAAAAACCATTTTCCATTTTTCGAGTGCCCGAAAGGAGGTTTTTTTGTGAAGGAACTACCAAATAATTGTTGCAAAATTGGACCAAATCATTTTTATAAAATACTAGGCCATATTTAATGAACAATTGACAAAATGGTTGGGAGTAAAAATTTTTGATTCACCTCTCGTGAAAAAGACAAATTTCCGCCGATTCAGTTGGAAGCGGGTCAAATTTGAACTGCAGCTGCCTCATAGTTTGCTATTTATTTTTTCCAAAAATCATTTCTAGTTACATAAGGACCTATTTAATCATAAATACATGGTTTGGTGGCGATACGTCGAGGTTTGGGCAGTGGCCGAGGGCCCCAACTCTAGAGCACGTAAACTCGCATGCCCGTCGCGTGGTCACCGCGTGACCGTAGTGTTGCCATTTGTTCTGGGTGGCCTAGGCATGTCTAGTGGGTTGGGCACTTCCCAGGTTGGTGCTAGGAAGAAAATTAGAACATAAGATTCTCACAAGGAGACCGATCGATGCTCAAACATGAATTAGCAACCAAGTGTTTGATTAGCGGTACGGGAAATGCACCTGGCCAATGGGCGTGAGTTTTGGCTAAGGATGATCATCTAGTAAGGAGAATGTCTTCACAAATTTTTAGCTCAAAAGGAGGATCCTAGGTGGTACTTGCTTTGCAAAGTACCACGCTGGACAAAAATATGAATGTTGAAGCTGGGCTCAAAATAATGAATGGAGTGAGCTGAAATTTTGTGGAGGATGGTTATTTGGGCATAGGAAAGCATTGCAGAAAATTGATACCATTTGTACATGCCAAAGTAGTACTTCCTTCACAATGCTCTTCTATGGATAGAAACTTGGGAAAACTAGTGAGAGAGATTGGATGAATGAAATGAGCTCAAAATTGGTGTAGGTAAGTTACTTAAGTATGGTCATGCGCTGGTAAATTTTCAGATCATTTGGGTAAGCCTAGCTAGTACTTACTTCACAAAGCTTCTCTCGAGGTAGAAACTTTGGAAATTTCCCGAGAAAGATTTACTAGGAAAATTGAGCTGAATATTATCATGTGGCAATGATTTGGGTATGGAAGAGTGCCCGAAAAGTTTGAGGGTAATAGGAGGGGTCTATATAACACTTGCTTTGCAACGTGCCAATTTGGCCATAAAATATAAATTGAACCTGGGCTCACATAGATGACTTGACTGAGCTGCAATTTGGAGGAGGGTGATAATTTGGGCATATGAAGGAACTGTATAAATTTCATGTCATTTAGAGATATAAAAAAGGTACTTCCTTCACAATGCTTCTAGGTGGACAAAAACTTTGGAAATTTGCCGAGGAAGATTTTCTAGGCAAATGGAGCTGAATTTTGTCATGCGGTAATGATTTGGATAGGACAGAGTGCCCAAAAATTCCGAGGGCAATCAAGAATATATAAATAGCACTTCCTTCATAAAGTGTTGTTGTGAACAGAATAGGAAAATGAATATTCTTGAATTAGTTTTGAACTAGGCAAGGAAGGATTTTTACATATTTGATGAAGATATGCCCCAAAGAATTTATGAGATTTTTTTGGGAATTTTGGGAATGATAGAAATATAGGTTGCTTCACAACCTAGGGCAAAAACTGCCACATGGACATGACACATAGGCAAAACTGATGAGATGGCGCCTAGTCATCACAACCCACCACAATCTACAAGGCTATGACCATCTATATTGGTCATTAACAACTAGAAATAAGGCAGCGGACTAGCACTGTTTGCTTTGTGACCATTTCGTGTAAGGAAATTACGACCTTTCTAACCAAAATGGTCGCAATGGTTTAGGGTTTGGAGCCCCCTGAACAGCTTTTGACCAATTGGTCTAAAATGGTCATAAATTTATGACCAATTCTTCGAGGGTCACTGACAGAAGGTCATAAGTTGACATACTTCTTGTAGTGAGGCAACCACTCGTCTTCACTTTCGTTGGCGGCGGTGGAGCTGTCCGGAAGGAGAGTCCTTCCCTTCTTGGACCCTCTGGCCTCCCCAGTTGGGGCGGCCTTCCTTTTCTTGTCTCCCCCAGTCAGTGGGGGAGCCTCTTCTTCCTCTTCCTCGTGTTCGGGGGAAGAATGTGCCACAGAGTCATCGGACAGTGAGTCCAACGACGCCTGGCGTCGGGAACTCTTTCGAGCTCCCTTGGCCTTCTTGGTCTTCTCCGGCACCTTATAAGGGGCCGGAGTCAACATCTTCGTCAAAAGAGCGTCTGCGAGGCCTTCGGGCAAGGGAGCTGGATAGTCAATCTGTCCGGCCATCTTCTGTCAGTCCTGTCAGAATTACGGGAGTTCAGATCCCGCGTAGAGTCAATCTATATAAAAATAAGTATCCTGTGAAAGGTAAAACAACTTACCGCATTGGCATGGCGCTTCGCGCTGAATCCGCGATCCTTGGTAATAGGGGGAGGGACCTCGGCGCTCTTGAACAGCACCTTCCACACATCTTCATGAGTCGTATCGAAGAGCCTGTTCAGAGTTCGGTGCTGCGCCAGATTGAACTCCCACAAGGTAAACTCCTGTTGTTGGCACGGGAGTATCCGGCGGACGAGCATAAACTGGACTATGTTGACAAGCTTGAGCTTCTTGTCCACCATGTTCTGAATACATGACTGAAGTCCGGTCAGCTTTTTTGAATTACCCCAAGACAGGCCCTTCTCTTGCCAGGAGGTGAGCCGCATGGGGATGCCAGATCGGAACACGAGGGCCGCTACCCATACGGGGTCACGCGGCTCGGTGATATAGAACCACCCCGATTGCCACCCCTTTATGGTATCCACGAAGGTGCCCTCGAGCCATGTGATGTTGGGCATCTTGCACACCATTGCACCTCCGCACTCCGCCTGGCGGCCGCTCACTACCTTCGGCTTGACATTGAAGGCCTTCAACCATAAGCTGAAGTGGGGCTTGATGCGGAGGAAGGCCTCGCACAGGACGATGAATGCCGAGATGTTGAGGATGAAGTTCGGGGCCAGATCGTGGAAATCCAGGCCGTAATAAAACATGATCCCCCGGACGAAGGGATGGAGAGGGAATCCCAGTCCGCGGAGAAAATGGGTGAGGAATACCACCCTATCATGGGGCTCGGGGGTGGGGATGAGTTGTCCCTCATCTGGGAGCCGGTGCGCGATATCGTCGGGCAGGTATCCGGCTCTCCTCAGTTTCTTGACGTCTCCCTCCGTGATGGAGGAGACCATACACTTGCCTCCCGCTCCGGACATGGTTGGAGAAGGTTGAGATGGAAGTGAGGACTTGGGCGCTAGAGCTCGAGTGTGCGGGAGCAGATGAGCAGAGGAGGAAGAAGGCGTGGATAGAAAGGTGAATCCTTATCCCTTTATATGGGCGGACAAAACTAAGCGTCCCCACTTGCCAGGTAAAACTCGCTTATCCCCCAAGCGCCACAATTGATGGCGCGGTTGGGTTACCCACGCCCGTATTGATGAGAATCCCGTAATAAGAGGACACGATCTCTGCTTTGACGAGACGTGTCGAAAAACTGCCTCGCGTTATGTGCGGGGCTGGTTAAAAGAAACGGTTCGAATGATCACCGGGCCATGACGTAACGTCATGTTGCCAAAACAAGCTAGCGGATTAGATCCGAGAAAACATTATTCTCTCTACGGTGAAATGTGGAACTTATTTTGCAGGGTCGGACACTATCCTCATATTCAAATTCTTCTGTGATGTATTCGGAGAAGGAACCCGCCTTGCAATGCTGAAGACAACTGCGCGCCGGGCTCATCGTCATTGAAGCCTGGTTCAGGGGCTACTGTGGGAGTCCTGGATTAGGGGGTCTCCGGATAGCCGGACTATCTCCATTGGACGGACTGTTAGACTATGAAGATACAAGATTGAAGACTTCGTCTCGTGTCCAGATGGGACTCTACTTGGCGTGGAAGGCAAGCTAGGCAATACGTATATGGATATCTCCTCCTTTGTAACCGACCTTGTGTAACCCTAACCCTCTCCGGTGTCTATATAAACCGAAGGGTTTTAGTCCGTAGGACAACAATCACAACATACAATCATACCATAGGCTAGCTTCTAGGGTTTAGCCTCTCTGATCTTGTGGTAGATCTACTCTTGTAACACCCATATCATCAATATCAATCAAGCAGGACATAGGGTTTTACCTCCATCAAGAGGGCCCGAACCTGGGTAAAACTTTGTGTCCCTTGTCTCCTGTTACCATCTGGCCTAGACGCACAGTTCGGGACCCCCTACACGAGATCCGCCTGTTTTGACACCGACACTAGCCCTCTCAAGTGTCTATATAAACCGGAGGGTTTTAGTCCGTAGGACAACATACAATCATACCATAGGCTAGCTTCTAGGGTTTAGCCTCTCTGATCTCGTGGTAGATCTACTCTTGTACTACCCATATCATCAATATTAATCAAGCAGGACGTAGGGTTTTACCTCCATCAAGAGGGCCCGAACCTGGGTAAAACATCGTGTTCCCTGCCTCCTGTTACCATCCGCCTAGATGCATAGTTGGGACCCCCTACCCAAGATCCGCTGGTTTTGACACCGACACCCATGCTCATCAGAGGCGGTGTGGGGGCAATGGGGCCCCCGGCGCCGCCGGCCGTCCTGGTGTCGATGAAGACCCCAGGAGCACCCTAGGGCGCACGGTTGCAGCGAGGCCCGTCGTGAGGTCCAGTAGCAGCTCGGGAAGGGAGCAGATAAAAGAAAGGCGACGCTCCTAATGCCGTCGCATCTAGTAGCTCAGCGACACGTTCCAGCAGTGTGTCGTGGCCGCTCTCCATCAGCCAGCACCGCAGCAACTCCCGCTCCACCATGAGCGCGGCCCGCACGTTCGCCTTCTCCCACCGGGTGTGTGGTGCCTGTGACGCCCCCGATTCAATCGTACACTAATCATACACGCAAACGTGTACGATCAAGATCAAGGACTCACGAGAAGATATCACAACACAAATCTACAAATAAAATAAGTCATACAAGCATCATATTACAAGCTAGGGCCTCGAAGGCTCGAATACAAGAGCTCGATCATAGACGAGTCAGCGAAAGCAACAATATATGAGTACAAGCATAAGTTAAACAAGTTTTCCTTAAGAAGGCTAGGATACAGATCGAAAGAGGCGCAGGCCTCCTGCCTGGGATCCTCCTAAACTACTCCTGGTCGCCGCCAGCGGGCTGCACGTAATAGTAGGCACCTCCCGAGTAGTAGTAGTCGTCATCGACTATGGCATCTGGCTCCTTGACTCCATCGTCTGATCGCAGCAATCGAGTATAGAAAGGGGGAAAAGAGGGAGCAAAGCAACCGTGAGTACTCATCCAAAGTACTCGCAAGCAAGGAGCTACACTACATATGTATGCATTGGTATCAAATGGAATAAGGGTATCATATGTGGATTGAACTGCAGAATGCCGGAATAAGAGGGGGATAACTAGTCCTATCGAAGACTATGCTTCTGGCCAACTCCGTCTTGCAGCATGTAGAAGAGAGCAGAAGGTAAGTCCACCAAGTAGCATCGTGTAGCATAATCCTACCCGGCGATCCTCCCCTCGTCGCCCTGTTAGAGAGGGATCACCGGGTTGTATCTGGCACTTGGAAGGGTGTGTTTTATTAAGTATCCGGTTCTAGTTGTCATTAGGTCAAGGTACAACTCCAAGTCGTCCTGTTACCGAAGATCACGGCTATTCGAATAGATTAACTTCCCTGCAGGGGTGCACCACATTTCCCAACACGCTCGATCCCCTTTGTCCGGACACACTTTTTTGGGTCATGCCCGGCCTCGGAAGATCAACACGACGTAGCCCTACCTAGGCACAACAAAGAGGTCAGCATGTCGGTCTAAATCCTATGGCGCAGGATTATGCAGCATGCCGGAATAAGAGGGGGATAGCTAGTCCTATCAAAGACTACGCTTCTGGCCAACTCCGTCTTGCGGCATGTAGAAGAGAGCAGAAGGTAAGTCCACCAAGTAGCATCGTGTAGCATAATCCTACCCGGTGATCCTCCCCTCGTCGCCTTGTTGGAGAGCGATCACCGGGTTGTATCTGGCACTTGGAAGGGTGTGTTTTATTAAGTATCCGGCTCTAGTTGTCATAAGGTCAAGGTACAACTCCAAGTCGTCCTGTTACCGAAGATCACGGCTATTCGAATAGATTAACTTCCCTGCAGGGGTGCACCACATTTCCCAACACGCTCGATCCCCTTTGTTCGGACACACTTTTTTGGGTCATGCCCGGCCTCGGAAGATCAACACGTCGCAGCCCTACCTAGGCACAACAGAGAGGTCAGCACGCCGGTCTAAATCCCATGGCGCAGGGGTCTGGGCCCATCGCCCATTGCACACCTGCATGTTGCGTACGTGGCCGGAAGCAGAACTAGCCCCCTTAATACAAGAGCAGGCTTACGATCCAATTCGGCGCGCGCCGCTCAGTTGCTGACGTCACGAAGGCTTCGGCTGATACCACGACGTCGAGTGCCCATAAGTGTTCCCGCGTAGTTGGTTAGTGCGTATACGCCAGTAGCCAGACTCAGATCAAATACCAAGAACTCGTTAAGCATGTTATTTTGAAATAACCGCGAGCGCCGACCAGGGCCAGGCCCACCTCTCTCCTAGGTGGTCTCAACCTGCCATGTCGCTCCGCCACAAAGATCCACTCGCGGGTACTCCTACGAGCCGACCCATCTTTTAGTCATCACATGTATCATGTATAAAGTATATAGTATATACCCGTGATCACCTCCCAAGTGATCACGGCCTGATAGTATAGCATGGCAGACGGACAAGAATGTAGGGCCATTGATGATAAACTAGCATCCTATACTAAGCATTAGGATTGCAGGTAAAGGTAACAACAGTAGTAGCAAGGACAGGCTATGCATCAGGATAGGATTAACGGAAATCAGTAACATGTTACACTACTCCAATGCAAGCAGTAGAGAGCAGAGTAGGCGATATCTGGTGATCAGGGGGGGCTTGCCTGGTTGCTCTAGCAAGAGAGAGGGGTTGTCAACACCGTAGTCGTACTGGGTAGCAGCGGCGTCGGTCTCGGTGTCTAGTGAGAGAAGAGGGGGAAGAAACAATAAATATAATGCAAACAAATGCATGACGATGCATGACATGACAAAGCGTGATGCTAGGTGTGCCCTAACGCGGTACGAGGTGGTACCGGTGAAGGGGGAAAACATTCGGGAAATTATCCCTAGTGTTTCGCGTTTTCGGACAGATTAACCGGAGAGGACAAATTATGCTAGGGATCCGTGGCGGACGAACGGGTTGCGTATCCGGATTCGTCACGTCGTTCTGAGCAACTTTCATGTACAAAGTTTTTTCATCGGAGCTACGGATTATTTTCTATTAATTGTAAAAGTTTTAAATCATTTTCTAAATTGTTTTAATTCGAAAAATAAATCTTAAATTGCTATGCGTACACAGAATTGTACCCAACAGAATGCATGTGTGGCTGGCAAGTGGGGTCAAGGGGGGGTCCAGTCAGCATTTGACCAGTCAACTGTTGACTGGTAATAGGGTCAAACAGGGCCCACCTGTCATAGACTGGGTCAACCCAGTCAACAGTTTGACTGGTCAAACTGGACAGGGGGCCCACATGTCATTGACTGACAACTAATTAACCTAATTAATTGGTTTGATTAACAAATTAATTAGGTTAAGTTAATTAGGTTAATCTAATTATGATTAATTAGTTTAATTAATCAAGATTAATTAAGTTAATTATTTAATTAATTAATTATTATTATTTATTTTAATTCTTAATTCTTATATATATATTATATAAAACGTTCTCAGGGGCTGGGCCCTGCATGTCAGCCACAAGGGACTACCGGACGAGGCTCAGTGGGTAGCGGGCACGGCCAACGGGGCGGTTGCCCGCGGAGGCCGTAGCCTGCCCGCGGAGGGGCGAGGCCATGGCCGGTGCGGCCGGGCGACGGGAACGGCATGTGTGCGCGGCAGAAGCGGGTGGCGGTGCTTGGCAGCGGGGCTGCAAGGGCGCGGACGAGCTGGGCCACGGGCGTTGGGGGGGGGCTGCGGTGGCCGCAGGCTGTAGCGGCGGTGATGGAGCAGAGCGGCAGGGCCGTCGCGGGGCGGAAGTAGGGCGACGGCGCGGGCGGCAGAGGCCAGCAGCGGCGGTGCAGGAAGCAGGCTGCAGCGCGGGGAGCGGGGTGGGGGGTCGGAGCGGACGGCGCGAGCGCTTGGTTGGGCGGGGCCGGGGCGATGCAGCGCGTGGCCGACGCGGCAACGGTGAGCGCGGACGGGCAAGGTGGCTGCGCACGGTGGGTACGGGGTGGCGGCGGCACGTGGTCGTGGCTAACGACGTGTGAGGGCGGAGGGCAGAGGGGAAGAGGCCGGGGGCCTCACCGTTGGGCATAGGGTCAAGGGCAGTGAGCTCGGGGATGGCCGGCGACGGAGAGACGGGGTCGGCGGCGGACGACGGCGAACGCCATGGAGGAGCGCGCGTGGAGCTTGGGGAAGACGACGCGGTGCAGGAGGAAGAGGACGAAGGCCCGGAGGGGTGGCGCCAGCGAGGTGACTCCGCGGGGGAGGACGGAGGCGCGACCAGGCGGCAACCGGCGACTTCAGGGGCAGTTCCCCCGATCTAGATCGGGAGGAACAAAGGGAGGAGAGGGATTCGTTCGTGGGGGGAGGATCGGGTGTGGTTAGGTTAGGGTTTGGGCTAGCGGGGGGTTATGGTGGAAGTGGGGGGTCGGCCGGCTGGGCCAACTGGGCTGGCCGGTAGCTGGGCCGGTTGGCCCGGGGGGGATGGGAGGGGTTCTGCTTTTGTTTTCTTTTGTTCTATTTTATAATTTTTCTTTTTTACTTTTCTTTTCTGTTTAAATTTTAATTCCACATTATTTTTACTTAGTAAATTATGACTATAGCTCCTGAAATAAGGTCTCAAAATAACCCTCAGCCACAAAAGGTTTTAATCAAAAATAAATAGTTTAGTGTTTTATAAAATTACCAAAGGCATTGAAATAATATTTTTGCTACCGTTTAAATCTTTTTAGTGCATTTATTCATTATTTAAAAATGTGGATTCTTCATCACAATCTTCTATGCATTAGCTGGAACAACCCGAGCATTTTGTTTTTAATATTTGAAAACTTTTGATGTTTGCCTTTATTTCGAATCTTAATTTGAATCCGTTTCGAACTAATGCGAGATTAGCAATAGAAATCGAGGTGACGTGGCATCATTAGCCGAGGTTCACTGTAGCTTAATTATCCGAGCATCACAATTCTCCTCCACTATAAGAAATCTCGTCCCGAGATTTAAGAGGTGGAAAGCGGGGGAAAGGTCTTGTTACGAAATTCTAACGGATCTTCTCGGTCTTGGTTGCTCTTCTCAAAGTGGTCGATCCATTATATTGATGTCTTCATTGTTATGCTTCAAGTCATCAAGATGAAGTCGACATGCTTTCTTCGGAGGTTCCATCGTACTTACGAAAGAATATGGGGGGTATTCCGGGAGAACGAACCTCTACAAGGTTGACTATCTGGTCGATTACATCGGGGAAGGTGGCAGAAAGTAACTCTCAAATTGAAACTTAAGAAAATATCGAGAGCAAAGTAATGAGGTTTAATGGGAAGTTTCGAGCGAGCAGACAACCGTCCGACGCTGAAACAGGGCGCGAAAGGGGCTCAAAGCAATCGGGAATAAGTATTGCATGTGTTACCAAAATAGATCACTAGGAAGGTGGTATGTGAATTACATACGAGGCCACGCACGAGGAACAACCTTGCGAATAGGGGGTGTGTAGGAGAGTCAGGTTTTGATCCTGTGGAACTGTTGGTTATGGGCCCACTGTCGGTGTCAAAACCGGCGGATCTCGGGTAGGGGGTCCTGAACTGTGCGTCTAAGGCGGATGGTAACAGGAGGCAGGGAACACGATGTTTTACCCAGGTTCGGGCCCTCTTGATGGAGGTAAAACCCTACATCCTGCTTGATTTATTCTTGATGATATGGGTATTACAAGTGTTGATCTACCACGAGATCGGAGAGGCTAAACCCTAGAAGCTAGCCTATGGTATGATTGTGTGTTATTGTGTCCTATGGACTAAAACCCTCCGGTTTATATAGACACCGGAGAGGGTTAGGGTTACACAAGGTCAGTTACAAAGGAGGAGATATACATATCCGTATTGTCTAGCTTGCCTTCCACGCCAAGTAGAGTCCCATCCGGACACGAGACGAAGTCTTCAATCTTGTATCTTCATAGTCCAACAGTCCGGCCAAAGGATATAGCCCGGCTGTCCGGAGACCCCTAATCCCAGACTCCCTCAGTAGCCCCTGAACCAGGCTTCAATGACGATGAGTCCGGCGCGCAGTTTTGTCTTCGGCATTGCAAGGCGGGTTCCTCCTCCGAACACATCACAAAAGAGTTTGAATACGAGGATACTGTCTGACCCTGCAAAATAAATTCCACATACCACCGTAGAGAGAGTACTATTTCCACAAATCTAAATCTGCTGACACGCTTTGGCAACATGAAATTAGGCCATGGCTCGGTGATTATTCGAACCATTTTTCTTCAACCAGCTCCACACATAACGTGAGGCGGTTTCTTGATACGTCTTGTCAAAGCAGAGATCGTGTTCCCCTAATTACGGGATTCTCATCAATACGGTCGTGGGTAACCCAACCGTGCCTAGGACTCCTAGATTTTAGGCAAGTCGCAAACGACCACTAGGAGGACGCTTGATATTCACCCTCTTTATAAAGGGACAAGGCTTTTACTTTTTTCCCTCCCGTGCTCAATCAAATCCTTCCCCCGCCTCGAGTTCTAACACCCAAAGCCCAGGTCAGGTGCTTCGGACCTTCAATCATGTACGGATCTAGCCTTCAAGGCCGATGGATGCCCTCCTCCGTTATGGAAGAGGGTATAAAGAAGTTGAGGGAGGCCAGATACCTGACCGCCGAGGTTTCGCAGTGGCTGCCTGCCCGAGGGCAAGTCGTCCCTACTCCTGAACCCAACGAGAACGTTGTGTTCATCTTCCACTTCATCTGAGGCCTAGGCCTCACTCTGGATCCCTTTGTTAGGGGTTTGATGTTCTATTACGGGCTAGATTTCCATGATCTAGCCCCGGACTCCTTTCTCCACATCTCGGCATTTATTGTCGTATGTGAGGCCTTCCTCCGCATTACCCCTCACTTCGGCCTGTGGCTCAAGACCTTTGACGTGAAGCCGAAGATGGTCGAGGGGCAGCACGTAGCGTGTGGAGGTGCATTAATAAGTAAAATCACTGGAGCTCCATGGCCAAAGGGTTCCTTTCCAGAGGTGTCTGGATTATGGCAGCGGGAGTGGTTTTACATCACAGCTCCCAGAAGTGCCACGTGGGTGGCCGCCCCTGCTTTCCGCTCGGGCCCTCCACCCCAACTGATGTCATGGATTAGCAGAGGGCTGAGCTGGGGACCAGCCAAGGACGTGCCTATACTGCAAAGCTGCATTCAAGATCTCTTTGACGGAGATTTCAGTCTGGTTACGGTGGTGCAAGTCATGCTGGTTCGTCGAGTCCAGCCTTGCAAACGCCGGCCCCTCCGCATGTGGGAGTTCAACCCAGAAGGGTCGCGCACTATTCAGAATTTCCTCAGCCTGACGCACGAGGAGATGTACAAATCATTCTTCGGACCCCAAATAGAGTGTCCGGATACTACCGAGGACGTGAGCCTGAGCAGCAACCATACCGCCGACCAAGTAAGTAATCCTCTAGCCGAACACACCGTCTTTCATTTACCATGACGTCATTCTAAGAAATCGCTCTTTGACCAGGACTGGCTAACAAAGGCGAAGATGATTTTGTGTTCGGCCCCCTTCCTGAGGGTTTGGACAATCCGGTACTGGAAAACATGCTCGAGCTAGCACCTTGCCCGGAGCCCTCAAAGGAAGATAAAGGGGGGAATAATGAGGTCGAAAGCGGGCCCTCATCGCTACCAATTCCAACCGAGGGAATGAGCGCCTCCGTGAAGGAGGATAACCAAGGGGAAGAATCTGACCTTATCTCTCTTCGGGGAAGGAAGAGGACTGCCTCTGAAGATCCGGAAACCAAGGCTTCCAAACGGGAGAAGAAGTCTCCACCAGAGGGTCCTGCCTCGGAGGGTGCTTTTGCCGCACAAAGTCCGCGCGGGGATCAGCCCTCTAACGAGCCGTAAGTAAATATATTCTACCTTACTTCCGAGGATAATAACCGAAGCGTTTATCTCGTAGTTCGGATCTTAGCCCTTCTCAACGGAGCTCGTCTTCAGGGGACCTTCCTCCGGAGATGATGGAGAGCGAAACGCCTCCCCCGGACTCCCCCGCTCAAGAAGCGGGCGACCTTGAAGTGTCGTCATGGAGGGCCTCTCCGGATCCGGTGAGACCAGAAGATAATCCTATAGTCACCCGAGTCCCTAGCATCCGACTCTTGAAGAGAGCAAACAAAAGAGTCCGGCGCCGTCTGGTATGCGGTCGGACGCACTGAGGGATCTGCTAAGGCGGGCGACCATCTTGGAAGGACACCGTACATTGATTGGTACGATGATGGAAAGGATTTCATCCACCGAAAGCGGGTTGCATGATGCCTTTATGAGTCTACTGACGGGCTTTGAGGTATGTAAAATGATGTACATTTGTGATGGTACCGCACATTTTTAGGTGTGCCATGTGTAGATAGTAGCCCCTGAGACTCTGGTTGTCGCCGAGAACGGCGGCAAACAGAGGATCGTAGTCCAAGGTAATAACCATACCGCTTTATGTGCAGGTCATGGAAGCTCCGGTGGCTGGCCGGACTAATGAGTTTGCCGAACTAAAGCGGCAACTGGATGCGGCAGATGCCGACATCAAGCTTGTTAACAAGCGGATTGACGAGGCACAAGGTAAGTAATGTTTTTCCGGTCAATGTCACATAGTAAGAGCAGCGTGATGCCAGTATCTTTAATATGTTGTGACTGCAGATGGAGCTGCCACCGTGGAGACCCTTCGGGCGAAACTTGCCCGAGCCAAAGAACAAACAAGGATTAGTAATGCGGCCGCTTTAAAGGCGGCCGAAGAGTTAAGAGCCGAGAAGGCCGCGCATTGCAAGAGCAAAGAAAATATGGCCAAGATGGCTGTAAAGTTAAAAGACACTCCCGACCATTGCCGGTTCCTTGAAGAAGAAAACCGAGCGAAGGCGACGGACCTCAAAAAGGCCACGATGGTGGCCAAAGACACCCGCTCTGCCATGAGGGCAAAGAAGGAAGAGCTGCGTGAAGCTGGTGATATTGTGGCTGGGAAGCCCTTTTTGCTGCGGAGGAAGTTCGGAGATCCGGGGTATGCCCCTCTGGATCGGCAATGGAGTTCGGCAGACGCATATCTGGATTTGACAGCGAGTGATGTCGATGCAGCCGAATACTTCCGAGATCAAACAGATCGTGAAGTGGACAAGCTATTCTGGTCGCAGTTTAACATTCCAGAGCGTCCTCTTCCACTAACTGATCAACTTGCCGAATGGGCCGAACTCAATAGATTATCCGGACTCGCCATGAGGTCCATCGTAGATCATCTGTGGCCGGAAAATCCGAAGCCGAACAGCTATTTCAGCTTAGTGCAGCAGTTCCTTGGTGCGGTGCCATGCATCAATGCGATGAAGAGGTCGGCGTGCATAGAAGGCTCGCGGATGGCCCTTGCCCGTGTTAAAGCATACTGGGCGGAGATGGATGCTACCACTGTTGCGGCGCAGGGTTCGGCCATAGGCCGAGTGGCTGCCGAGCACTATTTTGAAGAAGTTCTTGAGGGTGCTCGTTTGATAGAGGCCCAGTGCTCGAAGAATATTATGTTTGAGTGACATGTATTCCCATTGTAAAAATAATGTTTATGAAATTTATTAAGGCTGTATTTATACTTTTGCCTGAAAGTAATATGATGCCTCCTGTGCGGTCGTTTATGTATATATGTGTATAACCTGAAAGATTGCAGTCGTCGGCTTCATCCCCCATGCATATAATGCGGGGGTGTTCGCAGAAGGCACATGTTCACACTTAATCCAACGTCTTGGTCCTAATAAGGAGGTGATAGCGCAGCGAACGAGGCAACCGGACTATAATGCTTTAACACTTTCACTTAGCCTTAGGAGTTTGACAGTGGGGCTACTATATAGCCCCTGGTGCCTCCACACTCTCCCGAATTCGGGGTGCGTACATGCCTGGCCGGGAAACGACCCTTCGTTAAGGCGGAGGAATTCTAACATTCCGGTAGGTCATTGAGTGGTTGACCAGTCTCACGCTATATCATGATAGTCATTTTTCTGCTTTTTCTACTGAGGTGCTCGTCTGGATGAACCGGGGCACAATCGCAGTAGTTCTCCTGGTGCCGCCTTAGACGATAGAGCGGAACGTAAGGCAGCAAAACACAGGAGCCGAGCAAACCCAACATTTGACCAAAGACATGATTCGGAGCTGATGCATATAAGGCCAAACTCGCGACGCCAAACACTCCCAAAGGTATTCGGTCTTTATGGTATAAACCGGGCCTAAACAGTGGCCTTTGTAAGAAGACCCTGTGTCCAGGTACGTGCATTATTCTGACGTGGCCACATGCCAAGACGTCAGCATCTTTCTCAATAGTATTGAGAATCCGAGGGATGTGTATCAACAAGAGACAGTAAGAAAGGTTTACGCAGGGTCTTAATCTAAAAAGAATCCTTGGAACGGGTCCCTGCTGCACGTCTGTGCCTGTGTCTCTGTTGTGCCGTATCCTGGACGGGTGTAGCACGATAGTCATAATTCAAGATGAGTAAAAATTGCCACTTGTTTGCGCGCGTTGAGCCCCTTGTATTTGTAATAGGGGTGTGGCCATCAAACCTATATGAATTACATATAGCTGCATCAGACTCGTCTAACCGTGTCCGTAGTCTTGACGACCTATCGAATGCATTAGTTGGTGAGGTTGTTTTAGTGTGCGGCTGCCAAGGCAGCCACACTCTCCTCGGCGCGCAGGGATCGCTCAATATGTCCATTTACTGTAATGATGCCACGTGGACCAGGCATCTTAAGCATGAGGGAAGCGTAATGCGGTATTGCATTAAAGAGAGCGAAAGCTTCACGTCCAAGTAGTGCTCGATAGCCACTTTGGAACGGAGCAATGTGGAAGGTCAAATTTTCGCTACGGAAGTTATCGGGGAAGCCGAATATAACCTCTAGTAGCAGGGAGCCCGTGCAATGAGCCCCTGGGCCTGGCGTTACTCCTTTAAAGGTAGTATTGTTGTGGCAAATTTTCGTTGGGTCTATCCCCATTTTGTGGATTGTATCATGATATATCAGGTTTAGACTGCTGCCACGGTCCATCAGGACTTGTGTGAAGTGGTATCCGTCAATTATTGGATCTAATACCAAGGCAGCCCATCCTGCATGCCGGATACTTGCTGAGTAATCCCGATGGTCGAAAGTGATCGGTTGAGATGGCCAGTGGCAGGACTCCGTGGTGATAGGCCCTTGGGCATATTTCTCTGGGAGTGCCGCTTTGTTTTGTCCCCTTGATCACGTGTAACACGTTTACTGTTTTGACTTCTGGTGGAAATTTCTTTTGTTCCCCAGTGTCTTGCTTGAGAGGCTCATCCTCGTCTTCACTTGGTGTATCCTCCCCCTTGTGTACGGCGTTGAGCTTGCCGGACTGCTTGAAGACCCAACATTCTCTGTGGGTATGATTTGCAGGTTTATCGGGGATGCTATGGATCTGACATATTTGGTCCAGAATTTTGTTTAGGCTGGACAGTTCATCTCTGGTGCCTTTAGAGGGCGGCTTTTGCTGACCTGGCTGAGAACTTCTGAATCCGGCGTTTACCGCCGTGCTCTTCGGGCTGTCTTCTTTATTCCGGCGCTTGTTATTTTTGCTGTGTCATGATTTCCCGTTTCCATCCCTAACTTCGGATGTACTTGGGTCGCTGGTGCTGCATCAGGCTAGTCAGCTGTCCTCGCCCGCGCAAAAGCGGGTCATGAGGCTTGTTAATGCTGCCATTGTTCTCGGCTTTTCTTGGCCGAGGTGTCTGGCAAGCCATTCGTCTTGGACGCTGTGTTTAAAAGCTGCCAAGGCTTCGGCGTCCGGACAATCGACTATTTGGTTCTTTTTAGTAAGAAACTTGTTCCAAAGCTTTCGGGCTGACTCTCCGGGCTGTTGAGTTATATGACTTAAATCGTCCGCATCCGGAGGTTGGACATAAGTCCCTTGAAAATTTGCCCGAAAAGCGTCTTCGAGCTCTTCCCAGCTTCCAATGGAGCTTTCGGGGAGGCTTTTGAGGCAGTGCCGAGCTGGCCCTTTGAGCTTGAGGGGTAAGTACTTGATGGCATGGAGATCATCTCCTCGAGCCATATGGATATGGAGGATATAGTCCTCAATCCAGACCCCAGGGTCTGTTGTTGTGTCGTATGCCTCTATGTTTACGGGTTTGAATCCCTCTGGAAATTCGTGGTCTAGCACTTCGTCGGTGAAACATAGGGGGTGTGCGGCATCCCTGTATCTGGGTGTACCGTGATGTTTGGATGTTTGTTGTGTTGCATCGTATGCTGGAGCGTGCTTGCGTGGTCCACAAATGGATCTGGTTGCGCCATCCTTTTGATGCGAGCCCTCGCGTGGATTGCGTATTGGCTCATGTGCGGCATTGTTTGCCGCTCTATGCTGGCCGTGAGGTCGTCTATCCGGCCAGATGGCCGTTTTAATTTTTGGTTGCGGGGGATCTAAGGCCTCCTCATCGAATTCAGGTAGCAACTTCTGCTTCGAGTAGCTCTTGGTGGGGCGATTATCGCCGTACTTCACTGCTGTGTTGAGTACTTTACTCCATCTGATTCTGAATGTGTCTTGCGCAGCCTTGAGCCTTTGCTTCTGCTTTTTTAGACTCCTCGCGGTGGCAACAAGCCTTTGATGGGCATTCTGTTGCTCCGGGTGTCTGTCTGGTGTGATGTCGTCCAGACTATTATCTTTGACAGAGTTGGGTTGTTTGGTTTGATTCTCCATGTTGCCGTGGTCCGGCGATGGTTCACCCTGCTCTAATGTTGGGTCTATATGATCGTTGTTTCTGCCGAGGCGGGATTTGGAGCGGCGCCTACGCTGCCGCCTTGACTGCTTCTCGAGGGGACAACCCTTCGTTGCATCCTTCCGTTCCTCGTCGTCGTTTTCTTTTGGTGTGTCCACCATGTATACGTCATGTGATGAAGTGGGCGTCCAGTGCCCTGTGGGTAGTGGTTCCTGTTCGTCTCCTGCATCGTCGTCCATACCGTCGATGTCTTCGGAGTCGAAGTCGAGCATGTCGGTTAAGTCATCGACAGTGGCTACTAAGTGGGTGCTGGGTGGGCGGCGAATTTCTTCGTCATCCGCATCCCAATCCGACCGGACATAGTTTGGCTAGGACTCTCCTGACAAGGAGAGAGACTTTAATGAATTCAGTATGTCGCCGAAGGGCGAGTGCTGAAAGATATCCGCGGAGGTGAACTCCATGATTGGCGCCTAGTCGGATTTGATAGGCACGGGCACAGGTGGTTCGGAGTCCGTGGCCGGGGAAGGATCCTGCAGTTTGGCAACACGGCTCTCGTGAAGGGTAAGGTCGATATTCGGCTGGATCGCCGCTGAGGATATGTTCTCTATGACTGGGTCTATCCACCCGTCCATGGATGCCGCGACTGGCTCCGAATTGAGGCTCGGAGCGGCTGCCGGTGCGATCTCCTGAATACGGTCCGATGGTAGAGCTAAATCGTACTCATCGTGACCGCGTGGCGCACACGGCAGGGGCTCGAATCCGTCGAAGATCAAGTCTCCGCGGACATCGGCCGTGTAGTTTAAGTTTCCAAACCTGACCTGATGGCCAGGGGCGTGGCTTTCAATCTGCTCCAGATGGCCAAGCAAATTGGCCCATAGTGCAAAGCCGCCGAACACAAAGATCTGTCCGGCGAGAAAAGTCTCACCTTGGATTGCATCGCTATCGATGATAGAAGGAGCCATCAAGCCTAACAGCGACGACATAGAGGAACTCTCAATGAAAGCACCAACGTCGGTGTCAAAACCGGTGGATCTCGGGTAGGGGGTCCCGAACTATGCGTCTAAGGCGGATGGTAACAGGAGGCAGGGAACATGATATTTTACCCAGGTTCGGGCCCTCTTGATGGAGGTAAAACCCTACGTCCTGCTTGATTTATTCTTGATGATATGGGTATTACAAGAGTTGATCTACCACGAGCTCGGAGAGGCTAAACCCTAGAAGCTAGCCTATGGTATGATTGTGTGTTATTGTGTCCTACGGACTAAAACCCTCCGGTTTATGTAGACACCGGAGAGGGTTAGGGTTACACAAGGTCGGTTACAAAGGAGGAGATATACATATCCGTATTGCCTAGCTTGCCTTCCACGTCAAGTAGAGTCCCATCCGGACACGAGACGAAGTCTTCAATCTTGTATCTTCATAGTCCAACAGTCCGGCCAAAGGATATAGTCTTGCTATCCGGAGACCCCTAATCCCGGACTCCCTCACCCACCATGTGGGTTAAAAGTAGGAAGGGCGATGGCGTCTTGCACGATCATGTAAGCAAGGTATGTCAGAGGATAGCCTATCAGTAATGTCGGCAACAACATCAGTACCAACGGCGAGGGACGAAGAGAACCATTTTCCTGCTCGTTGAACGAGGTAGACGAATAGGCAAGGTTCTCGTCCATCGGTGGCTACTAAAATGTCATCAACCATAGTAACAGGGTTACACCAGACAGGATGGTACACCAAGGTGTTTACCTAAACAGGGAATTACCACTGCTCAGTTAAGTATATTACAAGAAAGTTTGAACACAACAACGGAAAGGAAAAGGTGCTTAAACACGTATATCTGGGGTATATCCTTCCCAAAGTCAAGGAGAGGATGATATCCAAGACTTGATATAAAGTACAAAACCATTTAGATAAGAGGAGAGAAATTTCATGACATTACCCATACAACGGTGTTTGGGTAATTTTAACAAGAAACATTTAGCATGGTGCTTCAAATGTTCTTATTGAAAATCGGAGTACCATAGACATGCTTCGAGATAGCAGTGACGTGGTCTTCAAGCAAAGGTCAGATCTAGGATACACAAAGGATCCAACAGGATCAACTTATAGAATAAGTCTTACAATTTCCTCACGGAAGAATGATTAACCTTGCCAAAAAGGAAACCATAACAATAGGTCCTTCGGCCAGGTGTGCTAGGCATGACATCACCTTACCGGGTCATATAAAGACCAGTGTTATAACTCTTGGAAATATGTCCCAACCATCATATCTGACTGAGTTTCAGATCTGATTGGTGTCAGGATGCCTCAGACTCAGGATGCCCGAAAATAAAAGGTGCAACAACAGTTGACGCAAGGACATTTTAAGATTCTCGGGAAATGAACCTTGGAAGCAAGTTCCGAAACCAGACTTCAGCATTAAACCAAGGAGAGGATGAGGAGGTGGCTGATGGACTCAGCGACATATCATCGAGATTTCCAAAAGGATGGATTTCCACAATTATGTGAACAAAGAAATAACATTTGCCAGATCAAATGATATAAGGAGATATGCTCGAGGGAAAACATACCCAATTTAAACATTGGTTGAAGGGTGCACCCGAAATATGGGCTTAGGTAGCATGACCGATGTTATAATGGTGATTCGATAACCAATGGTCTAAGAATGAAATGTCAACCATTAACTTCACAACAATAGGGTTGCTAGGAGGAAAGAATCCAAACAACAACCTTCACTTGTTGGTATCCCGGTTAGAATAAACACGGGAACCAAGAATGAATGGAGACGGCGATAAGTATTAGTATATCAAGAATTTCTTAAGAGGTGGTGAAATTCTCACAACATCCTCGACCTAAGAGACAGTAATACTTCAAGGTAGAACATAATACGAGCTGGATTGCAAGTTGCATCCACAACATGAACAAGTTTGTGGTGAAAGGAAGATAAGGATGTTGTCGATGGTAACTCGAATTACCAGGGGGCGAGGATGGCACTTACCATCATGAATTCGATTGATATCCTGGAAGGAGTCAAAATGTTGGTGATGATCATGACAAATTTTGTCGAGAGGCTCCACAAAGATGTGATCGATCGACGATGACATCAAGTCAAAGGAATGATGAAGCGAAAGGTTAATGGAACCAAGGGTACGACACAAACTCGAAAAATCAAGTGTGTTGTTCAAGGGAAAATGATATGACGAGGAAAATCGACGTAAGCTTAGCTCATCATCGAAAGTGGTGCTCCAGGAATAAGGACCAGGTAGCACAGTTAAAAATCATCACGATAAGGATATAGGCAAACAGGCTAGAAATGACGTGATTGGGTACAAACCCATAAGTAAAGAAGATTACTGAAAGTTGTTGAACCGTAGTCCAAACTCGGTTCACTAGGTGGTGTTCTTAGTTGCAACAACCCAGAACCTAGGAAAATTGGAATTGAAACAGTTGATGAAGAACCCATAAGAAGTTATGCAGTTCCATGATATTCTCGTGATATCATAGTGTAATACTCGACGGTACAGGAGAGTAGAGGGTGGACACGTGAAATGATCTGCAGAAGACAAGTACTTCATGTTGTCTAAGAAATGGAATCAAAGGAGAACAATCATGGTCAGAGCCACGATTGCAAAGGATCAATTCACAGATACCAGATGATAATATATCAAGGAAATAGTTATTATTTCAAGAAGCTTCCATGATAGGATCTACATCATGTCCATGGGCATGAACACAAAGGTTCAAGGTCGACTCCCACTTCTTCAATGCATAACCTTCCATTCACCTCTCGTATTCCGAAAATGACATTAGTTGTTGAAAGTTTTACCTGGTGAAATACCAGATAAGTATGACCTGCGAAATCTTTCGGGTTCACAGAGATTAGGGAAGGCGTTGGTTCGACCCATCGGGGCATCTTGGGAACTTATACCACAAGCTTCAATAGTAAATGACACAAGCTCGATAGTAGAGCATGGGTGACAAAACGAGAGGATACAATTTACTAAAGGCATTATGTATCAGGGAAAGAACTTCTCGAGGTTTTTGTATACAAAGGACACTGTCGGATGATATTTCAACAAAGGATCCGATGGTCCATAACATGGCTGATGTGAGCATCGACACATGATCAGACGACAAAACAAAAGCAAGGGCTTTGGATTATAGAAACAACTGACTAATTCAAAACTCAAGGCAAAGGAATTAAGATTTCCAATTCAAGGGATCAGGAGCAAGGGCTCTAATTAAGGAAGGTTAAGCCGAGTAGGCTTAGGGGGATAATCTACGACAATTTATTGGTCGAGAACTAGCTCATGTTCAAAAATGACGCCTGAGCCGGAAGGATGAATTCTAATCATGACTGATGATTGCGAACATCCGCGTCATATTGAATCAATGGTCTCAAAATGATAGTGACAAAGGATGCCAACGAATAATGCTAGGAATTTGGAATTAACCATGATGTAGGCAAACAAGAATCTCTAGAGCCAGAGGCTGCAGAGGATTCTCGAATGATCGGATAATATTTTGAAGAATTTTGTGAAACACCTGAACAACTGGGGATGAATGAATCCCCGGTAAGTGTGAGGAATTATTCATACATGTATTCATGAGGAAAATGAGCTGCATGCCAGCACACACAAAGGACTCTCGGAATATCTGAAGTATTTCAGGGTATCTTGTAATAAGAAAAACAATTGAAAATGAAGTTATGGACGACAAGTGTATGTAGCTTTCCATAGGGATTTATCGGTGGTATGGAATTGCAACGGTGAAGGGCACAAGGGTCTCGGGGAACATCGGAGAGTATTGTCAGAATATTCTGTTGAAGCAGTCGATCATCTGTAATGAAGCGGCTTCCCGGTGGGAAGTGGTAACGAGAACCTAGAGTTAGATTTTAGCAAAATCATTTAACCTGAATAGAAGAGAGATTAGAATCCCAGAGTATAGACGAGGAATAAAAGATCCTAATACCACCCAATGGCGACGTGGGCCCATGGGCCACACAGCCATGTTAGTAAAAGTTTTGTAAAGTCTAGACTCAGCTTCGTCCAAGGAGTTTGGAAGGGGGATTCCTATAGGCAGTCGACTCTGATACCAACTTGTGACGCCCCCGATTCAATCGTACACTAATCATACACGCAAACGTGTATGATCAAGATCAGGGACTCACGGGAAGATATCACAACACAACTCTACAAATAAAATAAGTCATACAAGCATCATATTACAAGCCATGGCCTCGAAGGCTCGAATACAAGAGCTCGATCATAGACGAGTCGGCGGAAGCAACAATATCTGAGTATAGACATAAGTTAAACAAGTTTTCCTTAAGAAGGCTAGCACAAACTGGGATACAGATCGAAAGAGGCGCAGGCCTCCTACCTGGGATCCTCCTAAACTACTCCTGGTCGCCGCTAGCGGGCTGCACATAATAGTAGGCACCTCCCGAGTAGTAGTAGTCGTCATCGACTATGGCATCTGGCTCCTTGACTCCATCGTCTGATCGCAGCAATCGAGTATAGAAAGGGGGAAAAGAGGGAGCAAAGCAACCGTGAGTACTCATCCAAAGTACTCGCAAGCAAGGAGCTACACTACATATGTATGCATTGGTATCAAATGGAATAAGGGTATCATATGTGGACTGAACTGCGGAATGCCGGAATAAGAGGGGGATAGCTAGTCCTATCGAAGACTACACTTCTGGCCAACTCCGTCTTGCAGCATGTAGAAGAGAGCAGAAGGTAAGTCCACCAAGTAGCATCGTGTAGCATAATCCTACCCGGCGATCCTCCCCCCGTCGCCCTGTTAGAGAGGGATCACCGGGTTGTATCTGGCACTTGGAAGGGTGTGTTTTATTAAGTATCCGGTTCTAGTTGTCATTAGGTCAAGGTACAACTCCAAGTCGTCCTGTTACCGAAGATCATGGCTATTCGAATAGATTAACTTCCCTGCAGGGGTGCACCACATTTCCCAACACGCTCGATCCCCTTTGTCCGGACACACTTTTTTGGGTCATGCCCGGCCTCGGAAGATCAACACGACGTAGCCCTACCTAGGCACAACAAAGAGGTCAGCATGCCGGTCTAAATCCTATGGCGCAGGGGTCTCGGCCCATCGCCCATTGCACACCTGCACGTTGCGTACGTAGCCGGAAGCAGAACTAGCCCCCTTAATACAAGAGCAGGCTTACGGTCCAATCCGGTGCGCGTCGCTCAGTCGCTGATGTCACGAAGGCTTCGGCTGATACCACGACGTCGAGTGCCCATAACTGTTCCTGCGTAGTTGGTTAGTGCATATAGGATAGTAGCCAGACTCAGATCAAATACCAAGAACTCGTTAAGCGTGTTATTTTGAAATAACCGCGAACGCCGACCAGGGCCAGGCCCACCTCTCTCCTAGGTGGTCTCAACCTGCCCTGTCGCTCTGCCACAAAGATCCATTCGTGGGTACTCCTACGAGCCAACCCGTCTTTTAGTCATCACATGTATCATGTATAAAGTATATAGTATATACCCGTGATCACCTCCCGAGTGATCACGGCCCGATAGTATAGCTTGGCAGACGGACAAGAATGTAGGGCCACTAATGATAAACTAGCATCCTATACTAAGCATTAGGATTGCAGGTAAAGGTAACAACAGTAGTAGCAAGGACAGGCTATGCATCAGGATAGGATTAACGGAAAGAAGTAACATGTTACACTACTCTAGTGCAAGCAGTAGAGAGTAGAGTAGGCGATATCTGGTGATCTAGGGGGGGCTTGCCTGGTTGCTCTGACAAGAGAGAGGGGTCGTCAACACTGTAGTCGTACTGGGTAGCAGCGGCGTCGGTCTCGGTGTGTAGCGAGAGAAGAGGGGGAAGAAACAATAAATATAATGCAAACAAATGCATGACGATGCATGACATGACAAAGCGTGATGCTAGGTGTGCCCTAACGCGGTACGAGGTGGTACCGGTGAAGGGGGAAAACATTCGGGAAGTTATTCCTGGTGTTTCACGTTTTCGGACAGATTAACCATAGGGGGAAAGTTGCGTGTTTGCTATGCTAGGGATGCGTGGCGAACGAATGGGCTGCGAATCCGGATTCGTCACATCGTTCTGAGCAACTTTCATGTACAAAGTTTTTTCATCCAAGCTACAGATTATTTTCTATTAATTGTAAAAGTTTTAAATCATTTTCTAAATTGTTTTAATTCGAAAATTAAATCTTATATTGCTATGGGTACACAGAATTGTACCCAACAGAATGCATATGTGGCTGGCAGGTGGGATCAAGGGGGGGTCCAGTCAGCATTTGACCAGTCAACTGTTGACTGGTCAACAGGGTCAAACAGGGCCCACCTGCCATAGACTGGGTCAACCCAGTCAACAGTTTGACTGGTCAAACTGGACAGGGGGCCCACATGTCATTGACTCACAACTAATTAACCTAATTAATTGGGTTGATTAACAGATTAATTAGGTTAAGTTAATTAGGTTAATCTAATTATGGTTAATTAGTTTAATTAATTAAGATTAATTAAGTTAATTAATTAATTAATTATTTTAATTCTTAATTCTTATATATATATATTACATAAAACGTTCTCAGGGGCTGGGCCCTGCATGTCAATCACAGGGGACTACCGGGCGGGGCTTAGCGGGTAGCGGGCGCGGCCAACGGGGCGGCTGCCCCACGGAGGCCGTAGCCTGCCCGGAGAGGGGCGAGGCCATGGCCGGTGCACCGGTGCGGGCGGGCGGCATGAATGGCGCGTGTGCGCAGCAGAGGCGGGTGGCGGCGCTTGGCAGCGGGGCTGCAAGGGCGCGGGCGAGCTGGGCCGCACGCGTGGGGGGGGGGGGGGGGGGGGGGGGGTGCTGTGGTGGCCGCAGGCTGCAGCGACGGTGATGGAGCAGAGCGGCAGGGCCGTCGCGGGGCGGAAGTAGGGTGACGGCGCGGGCGGTAGAGGCCAGCAGCGGCGGTACAGCAAGCAGGCTACATCGCGGGGAGCGGGGTGGGGGGCCGGAGTGGACGGCGCGAGCGCTGGGTGGGGCGGGGCCGCGGTGAGCGCGGCCGACGCGGCAACGGTGAGCGCGGACGGGCGCGTTGGCTGCGCACGGTTGGTATGGGGTGGCGGCGGCACATGGTCGTGGCTAACGGCGTGCGAGGACGGAGGGCAGAGGGGAAGAGGCCGGGGGCCTCACCGTTGGGCGTAGGGTCAAGGGCAGTGAGCTCGGGGATGGCCGGCGACGGAGAGATGGGGTCGGCGGCGGACGACGGTGAACGCTATGGAGGAGCGCGCATGGAGCTTGGGGAAGACGACGTGGTGCAGGAGGAAGAGGACGGAGGCACGGCGGGGCGGCAACCGGCGGCGTCGGGGGCAGTTCCCCCGATCTAGATCGGGAGGAACAGAGGGAGGAGAGGGATACATTCGTGGGGGGTGGGGATCGGGTGCGGTTAGGTTAGGGTTTGGATTAGCGGGGGGTTATGGAGGAAGTGGTGGGTCGGTCGGCTGGGCCAACTAGGCTGGCCGGTAGCTGGGCCGGTTGGCCCGGGGGGGAAATGGGGGGGGTTCTGCTTTTGTTTTCTTTTGTTCTCTTATATTATTTTTCCTTTTACTTTTCTTTTCTGTTTAAATTTTAATTCCACATTATTTTTACTTAGTAAATTATGACTATAGCTCCTAAAATAAGGTTTCAAAATAACCCTCAGCCACAAAAGGTTTTAATCCAAAATAAAATAGTTTAGTGTTTTATAAAATTACCAAAGGCATTAAAATAATGTTTTTGCTACCGTTTAAATCTTTTTAGTGCATTTATTCATTATTTAAAAATGTGGATTCTTCATCACAATCTTCTATGCATTAACTGGAACAACCCGAGCATTTTGTTTTTAATATTTGAAAACTTTTGATGTTTGCCTTTATTTCGAATTTTAATTTGAACCCATTTCGAACTAATGCGAGATTAGCAATAGAAATCGAGGTGACGTGGCATCATTAGCCGAGGTCCACTGTAGCTTAATTATCCGGGCGTCACAGTGTCGTTGCTGCGGCGTGGGTTGCGGCACCTGCAGCGGCTCGCGCTTGTCGTGGAGTGAGGGTGGATGACGCCTAGCCATGCCGCCCGCGCCCCGCAGCGTTAGGTGGCGCTCGCGCCGCTTGGGGCGCGGGGTTGAGGTCTTCATGGGCAGGTGGCGCCGCCCGGGCTGGCCAGGCTGCCCATTGGTCGGAGTCGACCCTTGGGTCGCCGGACATCGGGGCAACGAAGCGTCGGTGGGTCGATTGGTGGGGAAGAGACTCCGGCGCACCCCTACCTGGCGCGCCAAATGTCGGATCATGGGTTCCGGCAAAACCCTTGAGGTTCGAACACTAGGGTGCGCGCGAAGGTTTTCTCCATATCGATCCACGCCCTAGCTCTCTAAGATCTCACAGACGAACTAGACGAACTCACAAGACAAAGACACGAGATTTATACTGGTTCGGGCCACCGTTGTGGTGTAACACCCAACTCCAGTGTGGTGGTGGTGGATTGCCTCTTGGGCTGATGATCAACAGTACAAGGGGAAGAACAGCCTCCTGAGGTTGAGGTGCTCTTGTACTCTCTTTTCGTTGTTCTTTCTACTGTGGTGGCTAGTTCTACTTATATAGGCCCTGGTCCTCTCCCCAAATATTGAGCGGGGAGGGAGCAAACAACGACCAATCCGAAAGGGGACAACTAGTATAGCTTATCTTGACAAAAGTAGTCTTCGCCTGCCAAAGGCTCTGGTGGTGACGCCGTCCTGGGCTCCACGGTGACGTCCATCTTGCCGTCCTTCTGGTCTTGGTCTCGCTGCACCAATATGGAAACCTTTGCTTGATGCCTCGGTACTCCGCGCCTGCGCTTGCCCTCTTGGCACCAAAGAGGAAGCGAGGACACCGCACACGCTGGCGCCTGCCTGGTCTCGATCATCATGGCTCACATCACGAGGACCTCGCGAGGTTTGCCTTGCCTTGATCTCTCTGCCCCTTGCGAGCCTGCCTGGCGAGGCCGCTCCTGAGGAAGTCTTGCATCGTCCGCCTCGCGAGGCTTGGCCCCTCGCGAGGGTCTTGAATGCCTTGTCGATGAAGATGGGCCGTACAGACCTACCAGCCCAGCCACGCCGTGGGCCGCAGGCAGGCAAGTCTGGGGACCCCTGTTCCCAGAACACCGACAGATGTGATGGAAAAGACCCATCCGTTAGCTTAGCATAATGATCGTTTAGTTTTATTGCTATTGCTTTCTTCATGACTTATACATATTCCTCTAACTATGAGATTATGCAACTCCCGAATACCGAGGAACACCTTGTGTGCTACCAAACGTCACAATGTAATTGGGTGATTATAAAGATGCTCTACAGGCGTCTCCAAAGGTGTTTGTTGAGTTGGCATACATCAAGATTAGGATTTGTCACTCCGTGTATCAGAGAGGTATCTCTCGCCCTCTCGGTAATGCACATCACTATAAGCCTTGCAAGCAATGTGACTAATGAGTTAGTTGCGGGATGATGCATTACGGAACAAGTTGAGATACTTGCCGGTAACGTGATTGAACTAGGTATGAGGATACCGATGATCGATTCTCGGGCAAGTAACATACCGATGACAAAGGGAATAACGTATGTTGTTATGTGGTTTGACCGATAAAGATCTTCGTAGAATATGTAGGAGCCAATATGAGCAACCAGGTCCCGCTATTGGTTATTGACCGGAGATATGTCTCAGTCATTTCTACATAGTTCTCGAACCCGTAGGGTCCACACGCTTAACTTTCAATGATGATTTGTATTATGAGTTATGTGTTTTGGTGACCGAAATTTGTTCGGAGTCCCGAATGAGATCACGGACATGACTAGGAGTCTCGAAATGGCCGAGAGGTAAAGCTTTATATATTGGAAGGTTATATACGGACACTGGAATGGTTCCGATAAGGTTCGGGGATTTTTCGGAGTACTAGGAGGCTACCGGAAACCCCCGGGAAAGTTAATGGGCCTAATGGGCCATAGTGGAGGATAGGAGGCAGGCCACAGGAGGAGGCACCCCCCCTTGCCCAATCCTAATTGGACAAGGGGAGGGGGAGTGGCCCCCCTCTTTCCTTCTCCTTCTCCTTCCTTTCCCCTTTCCACACCTCCGTTGGAAGGAAGGGGGTCGAATCCTACTAGGAATGGAGTCCTAGTAGGACTCCCCCCTCTTGGCGCCCCCCTTGGGCCGGCCTCCTCCTCCGCCCTCCTTTATATACGTGGGTAGGGGGGCACCCCAAAGACACAACAATTGTTTCTTAGCCGTGTGCGGTGCCCCCCTCCACTGTTTACTCCTCTGGCCATAGCGTCATAGTGCTTAGGCGAAGCCCTACGCGGATCATATCACCATCACCGTCACCACGCCATCGTGCTGTCGGATCTCTCCCTCGACCCTCTACTGGATCGAGAGCTCAAGGGACGTCATCGAGCTGAACGTGTGCTGAACACGGAGGTGTCGTACGTTCGGTACTTGGATCTGTTCGATCATGAATACGTTCGACTACATGAACCGCGTTAACATAACGCTTCCGCTTTCGGTCTACGAGGGTACATGGACACACTCTCCCCGTCTTGTTGCTATGCATCTCCTAGATAGATCTTGTGTGATCATAAGAATTTTTTTGAGGTTGCATGCTACGTTTCCCAACAAATGCAAGCAGTAGAGGGAAAGAGTAGGCGATATCGGGATGAACAAGGGGGGTTGGCTTGCCTGGAAGCTCTGTTGTATAGGAAGAAGGATCGTCGGTGATGTAGTCATACTTAGTGGCATCAACGCCGGTCTCGGGGTCTACCGGAGAATAAGAGGGGGAGAAACAGTAAATACGGAGCAAACAAAGCATCACACAAAATATAACAAGACAATACGCAGTGCCAGGGGTGAGCTAACACAGGGATAGGTGATACCGGAGAAGGGGGAAAACATCCGGGAAAGTATTCCTGGTGTTTGACATTTTCGGGCAGATGAAATGGAGGTGGATTGTTGCAAGTTCGCTATGCTAGGGACGTGCGACGGACGAATGTACTGCGTATTGGGATTCGTCTCATCGTTCTGAGCAACTTTCATGTACAAAGTTTTTTCATCCAAGCTACGGTTTACTTTATATTAATCTAAAAAGGCTTTAATCATTTTCAGGAATTACCAGATTTAATTTAAATCAAAATAGGTTTATTGCATCAGCATGACGTCAGCGGTCATCTGTGACCGTTGACCGGTCAAACTGACAGATGGGGCCCGTTCGTCAATGACTCTGAACTAATTAAGAGTAGTTTAGACTAATTAGCAGGTTAATTAAACATGGTTAATTAGTTTAACTAAATGATTAGGTTAATTAAACATCATTAATTATTTTAGTTAAGTTAATTAACTAATTATTTTAATTATTTTTTAATCTCCTTCTCTTTTTTTATAAAACAGGGGCGTGGGCCCCTGCGGTCAGTGACACAGGGGAGGCAACGGGGCGGGTTAGCGGGCGCCCGGGCGATAGGCGCTCGCCTAGTGAGGGATTCCTAGATTAAGGGGTTCTCGGGCGTCTGGCCTGTGTGACATGGGCCGGACTAATGGGCTATGAAGAATACAAGACTGAAGACTCTCTCTCGTGTCCGGATGGGACTCTCCTTGGCATGGATGGCAAGCCTGGCGTTCGGATATGAAGATTCCTTTCTCTATAACCGACTTTGTACAACCCTTGTCCCCTCTGGTGTCTATACAAACCAGAGGGTTTAGTCCATAGAGACAATCATAATCATACAAGCTAGACTCCTAGGGTTTAGCTACAACGATCTCGTGGTAGATCAACTCTTGTAATCTTCATACTCATGAACATCAATCAAGCAGGACGTAGGGTATTACCTCCATCAAGAGAGCCTGAACCTGGGTAAACATTGTGTCCCCTGTATCCTGTTACCATTGATCCTAGACGCACAGTTCGGGACCCCCTACCCGAGATCCGCCGGTTTGGACACCGACATTGGTGCTTTCATTGAGAGTTCCACTGTGTTTCCGTGAGAAGGTTCGATGGCTCCATCCATCATCTACAGCGATGTGGCCCTAGGGGAGGCTTTTCTCCCCGGCCAAATCTTCGTATTCGGCGGCTTCACACTGCGGGCCTACTCGCTTGGCCATCTAGAGCAGATCGACAGCTACGCCCCAGGTCACCAGATTAGCTTTGGAAACTTGGATTATGTCGCTGATATCCGAGGAGACTTGATCTTCCAAGGATTCACGACCCCAATCTCCGTTCTGGCCTTAGAGCCGGAGCGCCTCGCCAGGACCAAAGACGGGTTTCTAAACCCGCCGGACTATCTGCAGCCACTAGGCCCAGGGCTGGAGAGCTGGAGGAAGCAGTGTTGCCGGCAACCATCACAAAGCCGGACTCTTCCCCAGACACTAGCTCTGAACTCGCGGAGTCAGCATCGTGTGAGCTCGGCCGAGGAATTCCCTTCCCACCAAACTCCACGGATTCATTCCTCCCTCGACAAACCTCGCCTTTAAGCGAGGCTCTGGACTTGATGCGATCCCTCATGATTACAGAGGAGCAACATCCGTCCTACGCCCAACCCAGACTAGGGGCTGAGAGCGGGGAATTTTACATCCCACCCACCACCCACTTCATCGCCACAGTCAAGGACTTAAATGACATGCTCGATTACGGCTCCGAAGACATCGATGGTATGGACGACGATGCGGGAGAAGAGGAGGCCCAAAACCTGCCATTTAACGGACGCTGGACGGCCACCTCTTCGTATGACATGTACATGGTGGATACACCCAAGGAGGGTGATAGTGATAATGAGAAAAATCTAGTAGAGGACAAACCTCCCGAGATACAACAAAAGCGCCGATGGCGCCGCTCTAAATTATGCCACAGCAAAGACAGCAATACCGGCACGAGAGACAACAATACTTCGGATAATGCCTAAGACCAAGAAAACCTCGTCGAGCAAAACTCTGAACAAGACGATCGGGAGGATGGACAAGTTTGCCCTGATGAACAGGACGTAAATGGAGACTCGGAGGACAGTAACTATCTTCCGCTCTCCGAGGATGAGGTGAGCCTCGTCAATGAGGATTTTATCGTACCTGAGGAACCTCTCGAGCAATAGCCACTACAAGGAGCCTGAAAAAGGCGTAGCAGCAACTTCAAGCTGATCAAGATCTGCTGAATGATAGATGGACTAATATCCTGGCAGCCGAGGAATACGACCTCAAGCGCCCAACGAAAAGTTACCCGAAGTGCAAATTGCTACCTCAATTCGACGACGAGGCACTTGAGCCCATACCATCAGTGTGTAATGTGGCTGATCGACCACCACGTGGCCGGGACAAAGCGACAACTCAAGCCAAACACCAGCCCGTCCCACCTCGCCATAAAGGCAGAGATAAAACAGCTCGGGAATATACGTATGACCTGCGGCAGGACCTAGACAGTAGAGCATGACAGACTAGATCGATCTACGGATCGCGGGGGCATTCCCCGACACGTGACGACGACCATCTAGCCGAACATGACAAGCATAATCATGCCCGGGCCGAAAACCGCAGACGAACTCCTTCCGAGCTACGGCGCGACGTGGCCCGATATAGAGGCGCCGCACACCCCCTTTGCTTCACTGATGAAGTAATGGAGCACGAATTCCCAGAAGGGTTTAAACCCACGAACATCGAATCATATGATGGGACAACAGACCCCGCGGTATGGATCAAAGATTTTCTTCTCTATATTCATATGGCCCGTGGTGATGATCTTCATGCCATCAAATACCTCCCACTAAAACTCAAGGGGCCAGCTCGACACTGGTTGAACAGCCTGCCCAAAAATTCCATTGGTAGTTGGGAAGACTTGGAAGACGCCTTCCGCGATAACTTCCAAGGTACATATGTCCGGCCTCCAGATGCCGATGACCTAAGTCACATTATCCAGCAGCCCGGGGAGTCAGCCAGGAAGCTCTGGACTAGGTTCTTAATTAAAAGGAACCAAATTGTCGATTGTCCGGACGCCGAAGCCCTTGCAGCCTTTAAACATAGCGTCCGAGACGAGTGGCTCGCCCGCCACCTCGATCAAGAAAAATCAAAATCCATGGCAGCCCTTACCGCTCTGATGACCGCTTTTGCGCGGGAGAAGATAGTTGGCTCGCTCGTAGAAGCAACAGCACCAGTGATCCGGGCACTTCCGATGTTCAAGATGGCAATGGCAAGCCATCATGCAATAAACACAAGCGTCGAAATAATAATGAAGGAACGCAAGACACGGCAGTCAACGCCGGATTCAGTGGCTCCAAACCCGGTCAACGGAAAGCCATTTAAGGCAAACAGAAACGGACCATCCAATCTAGAAAAGATACTGGATCGGCCTTGCCAAATTCATGGCACCCCCGATAAACCAGCCAATCATACCAACAGAAGTTGTTGGGTCTTCAAACCAGCCGGCAAGGTTAATACCGAACACAAGGGGAAGGGGCCGCCTAGTGACAGCGACGATGAGGAGACTCGCCAACCGAACACTGGGGGTCATAAGCAATTTCCCCCCGAAGTAAAAATAGTAAACATGGTATACGTGACGCACATCCCTACAGGGAAGCACAAACACGCACTACGGGGCACCTACGCCATAGAGCTGGTCGCCCCAAAATTTAGCTAATGGGCGGCTTGCCCGATCACTTTTGATCGCAAAGACCACCCAGCTAGTACCCGTCACGAAGGTTCGGCAGCTCTGGCCCTCGACCCAATTATCGACGGGTTCCATCTGACAAAAGTCCTGATGGACCGCGGAAGTATCATTAATCTACTCTACCAAGACACTGTCCGCAAAACGGGCATTGATCCTTCAAGAATCAAGCCCACCACAACTACCTTCAAGGGAGCAGTTCCCGACATAGAAGCTCACTGCACGAGTTCAATTACATTGGAAGTCGTTTTCGGCTCGCCGAACAACTTTCGAAGCGAAGGCTTGACCATCGACATTGTCCTATTCCGCAGTAGCTACCATGCACAGCTCGGGCGTACCGCTTTTGTTCGTTTTAATGCGGTCCAACACTACGCCTATCTAAAGCTTAAGATGTCTGGTCCATGCGGCGTCATCACGATAAACAGAAACACGGAACGCTCCCTCCGTACAGAGGAGCATACTATGGCTACAGCAGCCGAAGTACAAAGCGGCCTCATCAAGCCGCCGGTCTCTATTAAACAGGACCGATCAATCTCAGATCTGGATTAGCAGTTCGGCCTTCGTCATTTGCCTCATATAGCCGTGAAGTTTACACCGCACATACATAATTATGCACTAAAAATACCTTGGTCGTCGGTGGAGGCACAATACGGACAGGCCTACAAGGTGGTCCGCACTCCCATAGCTTTTTACCCTTTTTCTAACTATTTTTTATCTTTTACCACATGTGACTCAAAGCCAGGTCATCTTACGGATTCTTTCTGAGTTCGGCTTCGTATAGATAACCAAAGGCTATTCCTGCCAAGGAGTCCTTTCGCCGAGGCAAGGCAACGCAGACGTGCGACAGGAGGTCCAAATGATTTTTTGTAGACCACACTCTTTATTCCAAACCTGTAAAGTGCCCTTTTCCTCAGCCTTTGACCCCCGACATGTTAAATAGTCCGGGTAGTGGCGTTATAATTTTAAAAATTGCGTTTGACGTGTCAATCAGAATTCTAGTGAACATAGTTTGTATTCAGTATTCCCTTTTTCTAAGAACTAAATTTGGCTGATTCGGTTGTTTCATGCACGCGCCTCGGCACATATTGACAGGGGCTCGATATGGCAACATATGAGTTGCTGACAAGTCCGAACAGCTTTATAGCATACTTCGGTGTCACGAGTTTGGCCTTATATGCATCAGCTCCGAATCATGTCTTTGGTCAATAGTTGGGTTGCCCGGCTCCTGTGCTTACTACCTTATGTTCTGCCCTATCGGCTAAGGTAGTAAAGGGAGAACTACTGTGATTGTGTTTCCGGTTCATCTAGTCAAGCACCTCAGTAGAGAAAGCCGAAAATGACTGTCATGATGCGGCGAGAGCTGGTCAACCACTCAATGACTTATCAGAATCTTTCGTGATTCCTTCCGCATTACACGAAGGACCATTCTTCTGGTCACCTATGTAATGCATCGTATTCGGACAACCGCGTACATACCAGGGGCTATATCGTAGGCCCACCGTCAAACTCCTATGGCTAAGTGAAAGTGTTAAAGCCCTAGAGTCCGATTGCCTAGTTCGCTGCATTGACACCTCCTTCATGGACCAAGACATTGGGTCAAGAGTGATCAAGTGCTTTTACGAACACTCCCGTATTATATGCAGAGGGCTGAAGCCGACGACTGGTAAACTTTCAGATTATACAAAAAATGGCCGCACAGGAGGAACCAAAACTTTCAGGCAAAAAGCATAGCCTACAATATATCATTGTTTTTACAATTTCGGTACAATCACTCGAATATCATATCCTTCGAGCACTGACCCTCTATCAAGCAGGGGCCCTCTAGGACATCCTCAAAATAATGCTCCGGCGTGTGATGGTCCTTGCCCCCGGGAGGGCTCTTTGCTGCAATATCGGTGGCCTTCATCTTCGCCTAGTACGTCTTGACGCGGGCAAGGGCCATCCGTGCACCTTCAATGCACGTTGACCGCTTAACGGCGTTGATATGTGGCACCGCATCAACAAGTCGTTCCACCAAACCGAAATAACTATTCAGAATTGGCTTAGTCGGCCACAGTCGGACAACGACGTGGTTCATGGCACAACCGGATATTTTGTGGAGCTCGGCCCACTGGCCATCTGTTCTTTCAGCAACAGCGGACGCTTTGGCATGCTGAATTGCGACCAAAAAAGCTTCTCCGTTGCATGTCCTTCTTGCGCTTGGAAAAACTGCGCAGCATCGAAGACACTCTTCGGCAAGTCCAAGAATGCGTCTGGAAAACTCCACATTTGATTAAGCGGGGCATACTTCGAATCACCGAATTTAGTCTGTAACAAGAAGGGCTTACCAGCTGCTATCTCCCCAGCTTGCCAGATCTCCTCCCGAGCAGCTCTAGACTCGGACCGTGCTTCTCTCGCCTCTTGTAAGGCCTTGTCGAGATCGGCCCTTTTGATTTTGTTATCCTTTTTGAGGAATTCACATCGGACAGTGGCATCCTTTAGCTCGCGCGCCATGGTAGATATTCTCTCCTCGCACTGGCGCCGAGCAGCCCGTTCAGCCTTTAATTCAACAGTTGCCTTCTTGGCAACCACATTACTCATCCTGGCTTGCTCCTTGGCCCGGACGAGCTCAGCCCGAAGGGTCTCAACCGTGGCAGCACTATATGTAGTTATGCATATCTTAGTATCAGCTTCATGCTCATATTATTATACATACATATACTGACTGCCCCAAAGCATACCTTGCGCCTCGTCGAGCCGCCTGTTAATAAGCGTGATGTCTTCATCCACCACATCAAGTTTCCGCTTCAGACCTGCAACCTCTGTAGCATGGGCAGTCGCCATGGATGAAACAACCTGTGTTCCAATTAATTAGATTATTTCCTGGGCATATTTTTTTGATCCTCTGATCGCCTCCTTTTGGATGCCAACCAGAGTCTCAGGGGCTACTACCTATACACAGGTGCATTTTTGCACGTAGAGTGCAATTGAAAATATTACATTGCATACCTCGAAGGCTCTTAGTAGGCCCGTGAAGGCTTCATTCAATCCGCTTCTCACGGACAGAATCCTCTCAACTACCATAACCATTAAGGTATGATGTTCCTCTGAGATGGACGCATGTCGCAACATGTCCATCCATGTATCCGGCGCCTCCCAATTCCTGGAAGCGGCGGTGGGATTACAGACTCCCTTCGAAGGAATATGTTTACTCGACCCTAGAGTTGTCTCCGGCTGTAAACCGGATAGTCCGGGGCCTTTATTTTTGGTCCCCGAAGGGGCCGCACGCCCCGAACCCTGGACTACCGAAGTATGGCCTTCGGGCGTGGTCTTCATTGTCCCTCGCACCACTTGTTGATCGGGAGAAATCCTCCGGGACGACACCTCAAAGTCGTCTGCCTTATTGGGCGAGAAGGTCTGTGGAGGCGTCTCGCATTCCATCATCTCCGGAAGAAGATCCCCCGAGGAGGAGGACTGTTGAGGAAGACTGCGTGCCGGACTGCAAACATATATTTTAGATGTTACCCTTGTAAGCGGAAAGGAACGTGATATGTTTAGGACACCCTTGTTCACTTACGATTCGGCTAAGGACTTGTCCTTATGGAGGATTTGCGCAACAACGTCATCATCCGAACCCGAACCGCCCGACATGGACATATTGCCTCGCTTAGGAGCCTTTACCTCCAAATCTTCGGAGGCGGTCCTCTTCTTCACGTGGGGGGGAAGGGATGTCAGCTTCTCCTTCTCTTTTGTCTTCGGAAGAAGGAGTTCCAATCTCCCTGGACATAGTGTCTGGTGTACCTTTAGAATGGAGGACACCTTTGGCCTTCTTGCTCTCCTCCTTCTCCTCCTTCTCCGGCACTTGATATGGCGCTGGAGCCAGCATCGTTGTTAATACAGGATTAGTTGAGTCCTCGGGAAGAGGGGACGAACACCTAATTCGTTCCGCCTTCTTTATCCAGCCCTGTTCGAAGATTGTTTTCTCAGTATTATGGGATATTTAACTAAGCTATGTTCGGAAGTCGAATGCTTACGGAGGTATCAGGATGGTTGCAGTCGAGGCTGATGTCTTCGGTGGTATCCGGCCACTGTTTCCGTATCCTGAAGAATAACTTCCACATTCCTCTGTGCGTCGTGCCGAAGAAGTGCTGGATGGTCCGTAGTCCTTCCGGATTGAACTCCCACATGCGGAGAGGACATCGCTGGCACGGCGGGACCTGGCAGACTAGCATTACCCGAATTACATTGATAAGGCCGGTGTCCTTTTCGAGGAGGCTCCGGATGCGGCTTTGTAGCATATGGACTTCGTCAGTTGATCCCTAGTCCAGCCCCTTATTAATCCATGATGCGAGCCGTAATGGAGGGCCAGATTGGAATGCATGTGTAGCTGCCCACTTGGTACCATGGGGTTCAATGATGTAAAACCACTCCTGCTACCATAGGTTGGAAGTTTCCGTGAAAGAGCCTTTTGGCCAAAGGGTATTGGTGCGCTTGTTCACCGTAGCACCACCACACTCTACTTGCTTCCCCTCGATCACCTTTGGCTTCACATTAAAGGTCTTGAGCCATAAGCCGAAGTGTGGGGGAATGCAGAGAAAGGCCTCGCACATGACAATGAATGCTGAGATATGAAGAAAGGAGTCCGGAGCTAGATCGTGAAAATCTAGCCTATAATAGAACATGAGTCCATGAACAAAGGGATGGAGAGCGAACCCTAGCTCCCGGAGGAAGTGGGAGATGAATACGACCCTCTCGTCGGATCTGGGAGTAGGAATAACCTGTCCTTTAGCACGGAGCCTGTGGGGGATTCCTGCGGTCAGGTATCTTGCCGCCCGGAGCTTCGTGATATCCTGCTCTGTGACGGAGGAGGCCACCCACCGGCCTTGAAGGATGGGTCTGGACATGACTGGGAGGCTGGAAGAAATTAAGTTGAAACCTGGGTGCTGGGACTCGACGTTGGAAAGGTTGAAGAAGAGGTAGGCGTAGAGGAGAAAGATGGGTCTGTGCCCCTATATAAAGGCAATGAATATCAAACGCCTCCTCATAGGCCTTAAAGCCTACCTATTCCTAAGGGATCATGCCAATGGAATGATTGGGTTACCCGCGCCTGTATTGATGAGAATCCCTCAATAAGGGGACACGATCTCTGCTTTGACAAGACGTGCCAATAAAACCACATCTTGAAACGTGGAGCGGGAGGCTAAAGAAAAAATGGTTCAAAGCAATGACCGGGCAGGGACGTGATGTCGCATTATAGAAGTTGTCACCAGATTGGACTCGTGAAATATTACACTCTCTGCGGTTGTGTGTGGTATTTGTTTTGTAGAGCCGGACATGTTTTTCTGTGGATGCTTTGGAAGTATTCGGAGGAGGAACCCACCTTGCAATGCTGAAGATAATCTGCGCGCTGGACACCTCGTCATTGAAGCCTGGTTCAGGGGCTACAGAGGGAGTCCTGGATTTAGGGGTCCTCTGGCGTCCGGCCTGTGTGACGTGGGCCGGACTAATGGTCTATGAAGATACAAGACATGAGACTCTCTCCCGTGTCTGGATGGGAATCTCCTTGGCGTGGCTGGCAAGCCTGGCGTTCGGATATGAAGATTCCTTTCTCTGTAACTGACTTTGTACAACACTAGTCCCCTCCGGTGTCTATACAAACCGGAGGGTTTAATCCATAGAGACAACCATTATCGTACAAGCTAAACTCCTAGAGTTTAGCTACAACGATCTCATGGTAGATCAACTCTTGTAATATTCATACTCATCAATATCAATCAAGTAGGACGTAGGGTATTACCTCCACCAAGAGGGCCCGAACCTGGGTAAACATTGTGTCGCCTGTCTCCTGTTACCATCAATCCTAGATACATAGTTTGGGACCCCCTACCCGAGATCCGCCGGTTTCAACACCGACACCCAGGCCAGCCACAGGGCGGAGTGCAGCGGGGCTCTAGCGGCCACCACAGTGAGCTACAGCAGCCGCGGGGAAGGGGAGCAGTGGCAAGCACGCGCCCCGGTGTGGTCACAGGGCGGCACGGCAGACGGGGCGCAAGGTGGAAGAGGCGATGGCGCGGGGATCGCGTAGCAGCAGCAGCAGGAGAAGCCGCAACAGTAGGCGAGGCAGGTGGCAGGCGCACTAGCGCGATGGCGAACGGAGGCGGGCGCTGAAGTGGCGGGTGTGGAGAGCGGGGCGCGGCGGCTGCGTGTGCACAGGCGAGGCGAAGCAGCAGCGCAGGCGAGGTCATGCGCAGCCGGCAACGGGCGTGGCTGGGGCAAGCTCGGTTCGGGGAGGCAGTGGACCCGGGCTATGGGTGCGGTTCGTCGTAGGGCCGGGTGCGTTCGAACGCACACGACAGCTATCACACCCTAGCTAGTTCAAGCATTAGATTGTGCATCATGTTTAAATTTCTCTTAAATTTGAAATGGGGAAGGCAGAAACCCCCAACACCCCCCTGGAAACAACTAGGGTTTACTAAAATTATTTTCAATGAACCTAAAATGCCCTTCTAAAAAGTTCACCCTCTTTGTCTTGGGTTAGAACCTCTGGCAAAATTGGTGCATAATTTTCTAGGTCAACAGAAGGTCATTGAATTAAATCATAAGTATTTGAATTTGGGCATTTAAATGCTATAAAATAATTTAAATGCTCAAATAATTCTGGAAATAAATGTTTGCTGTTGGAAATATTCTAAACAGAGCCCACAATTATTTTCAGGATTTTTGGAAACGTTTTAGTATTTTAATTAAAGCCCAACAGTTGCAGTTAAATAGAAAAAACAGAAACAAATCAAAAAGAGAGAGAGAGGGAGCCCACCTGGGACTTACCTGTGCAGGCCCAGCCACCTGGCTCGGCCCAGCCAACTAGCTTGCTAGTCGTTGTCCACCTCCCGCCAGGAGGACGCGGAGCATGTGGCCGGCGCCCGCGGCCACACGCCGGCCACCTCCTGCTTCTGCCGACGTCCCGGAGAAGTCTAGGGGTGCCACGCGACCCCCACGTCCCCCTCTCATCCTCGCTCACTCTCCCCCTTGTCTCCCTCACTCTCTCCCGCGATGCCTGAGCGCGTTCCTCACCGCCGTTCGCCGTAGACGACGCCAGAGCCACCCCCTCGCCCCTCCGACAAGCCAAATAGCTCCGCCGCGACGCCCTCGCCCTCCCCACCGAGCCACGCTTCGCCGGAGGCCCTGCATCGCCGCCATCGGGCCGTCTTCAACCTCGGTACCCGCCGGACGCCGTTCATTGATTCGCCTCGCTCCGGTCGCCCCCGAGCCCACTGAGCTGCTCATCGACCTCCCTGTGAGCTTCGCCGCCTTTCCCCTCTTCTTTCCCACGCATTTGCACCCTCTAGGCCATAGTTCCACCATGGCCGAAGGTCGTCTCCGCTCGAGCTTGTCGCCGGCGTCGCTCCGGAGACCATTTGGTCCTCCCGTGCTACGCAACATGCTTGCCGCATCGCGTAGTGCCTCGCTAGCGCCTTAGTTTTTGCATTTGCACGCCGCAGCCCACACCCCGCACATGGCCGAACTCCGGCCGCCGCCTTGGAGCTCGCCGTCGTCGTCTCCGGCCACCGTAGGCCCGGCCTCCACCACCACTAGATGCGCGACTGCAAGAGCTCTCCAACGAGCCCAAGAACGGCCTCGCCCGTGCCCTGTGGGCGTTTTCCGAGCCGCACCACCGTCTCGGGCCTCGCCGGCGTCGAGTCGCCAGCGAGTTTGACCCAGTTTGACTCCTGGGTGGGCCCAGGTAGACCCCCCCTGAGTCTATGACAGGTGGGGCTAGTCTACTAACTAATCTAGGATCAGTTTTAACTAATTTTAATTAAATCAGTCACTGACATGTGGGCCCAGTCCCCACTGACAGCTAATTAGTGTTAATCTAATCATGTTAATTAGCTGAGAGGCTGACAGAAGGGGCCCACCAGTCAGGTTTGACCTGGGCTGGCGCCTTTGACCTGCTGAGGTCAGCATGACGCAATGCTGACGCAGTAATGCATTTTCTGGATTTATTTTTATTCAGGAAATTCCAGAAAATAGTCAACACTTCTAAAAATCATAGAAAATCAACCATAGCTCGAAATGCAAAGATTTATATATGAAAAATGATCAGAAAAATTCAATCTATCCATCTGTAATGGTTTCATGCATGACAAAACAAGTTTACCTTGCTGTTTAAGCAGAATAAGGAAATGCACTATTAAAGCCATGTTTAATAAGCTAATAATTGAATCTTTGATTCAAATAAGCACATTCCTTTCTGTTATAGCTTGCATTAGGCCAAGACACATTAATATTGCCATGTCATAGCATGCATCATATTGTTGCATATCGTCATGTGTTGATTGTGTTCCGATGTGTTCTTCGTGGTAGGTTCTGCCTCCGAGGATATTCACGAGTATCCAACTGAAGGGCAGTATCCCACCACCACTCCATCAGGCAAGCAACCCATTGATCATTCCGATACAAACCCATGTTCTCGCTTCTGCTCTTGTTTACTGCATTAAGACAACGCGATTCAAACTGTTGTGTGCTACGGTAGTTGAACCCTTATCCTCTGCATGACCTGCCATTGCCACAGTAACTAGATGAAACCCACTAGCATGTGTAGGAGTTGATTGAGCCATGTATGTGATTCCTACCTTTCTATGCCTGCTATGCTTAGAGTTGTGTCAGGTCTGGTTCATCTGGGTGATGGGCTAGAGTGAAATGCTTATGTCGGTAATATGAGGGATGTGTTGAACATGTTTTGGTAAAGGTATCGATGAGAGGCCATGTAGGAGTACATGGTGGGTTGTTTCATTAAGATCGTCCCTAAGAACTGAGATCTGTATGTGTGATTTAAGATTCAGCTACTACCATGCATTGGGATCCTTAATTGACCCTCTCGGCTTCTTAATCACCCTAGTACTCTGTCCAGGAGTTGCAAATAGTTTCTGGTGTTTGTAGGCTATGTGTTGGCGGCCGTGCGTAGCGCTGACCCTAGGGGTGGGCTATGTTGCGGTAGATACACCATGACACGGTGTACCGCGTCACCCGTTTGGTGTCTCGGGAACCTTGTTCACATCGTTCGGGGCTGTATGTGGAAACCTCGGCCGGACTCCCTGCGGATGGAACCTGGATAGGCGATAAACCTGGACTAGAGACTTAAGTGTTTAGGTAGGCCGTGGCCGACACCCTCGCTGGGCTTCCGGTTGAAGGTTGCTGAGTACATGTCGTGTAAACGGCGGTAAGTGGTGAAAGCGTGTATGACGAAGTACACCCCTGCAGGGTATAAAACTATTCAAATAGCCGCGTCCGCGGTAAAGGACTACTTGGTTGCCTATACAGTTCATAGACAAGTTAATGGATACTACTAAAAGACTCAAGATAAGTGTGAGTACCGAGGATGGCCCTCTCGTAGGATGACGAGGGAGGATCCCCGGTGGAGTATTGTGTTGGTGAGTAGTGGACTCGTGTGCGAAAACTATTTTACTGGTGGAGTTCCGTATGATAGCTTAGCCAAGAGTCAAAGCTGGCTTGCTGCATTAACCCCACCACCTTCTTGAGAATAAGCATGTATAGTAGGTTCTGATGTAAGACTTGCTGAGTACCTTTGTACTCATGTTTGCTTAATTACTGTTTTCAGACGACAACACCACCCCCTCCGATGGGTTCTACATAGACCTTAACATCGACGAGTGACTAGCCACCTAGGTGGTGACCCTGTCCATGGAGGGCCCTATGTAGATAGACAGGCTTCGAGAAGCCTTCTTTCTTTCTAGTGTCTGTACTCAGACCGGTTGCTTCCGCATGTGCTTGTATGATTGTATGACTTGAGTGTCGGGTCATGTGACCCCTATCTGTATGAACATGTTATGTATGGCTCCCTGGAGCCTTTTAAATAAAGTACTTGAGTTGTAGAGTTTTGTTGTGATGCCATGTTGTAGTGTATGATTGAAATGCTTGGTATGAGTGGGATCCGACAATCTAGTTGTTTATCCTTGGCAGCCTTTCTTATGGGGAAATGTAGTCTAGTGTTCCTCGAGCCATAGTAGTCCGCTACAGCCCGGTTCACCGGAGTCCTGCTAGGCCAGCACTACTGTTCAGGACACTTGACTGGCCGGCATGTGTTTCACTTTGTTCCTATGTCTGTCCCTTCGGGGAAATGTCACGCGGTGACTTCCAGAGTCCTGCCTAGCCTGCTACATCCCGGGTCCCCCGGAGTCCTGTTAGCCCAGTGCTATAGCCCGGAATCACTCGCTGATGACCGACATGCTTGATGTGATTCATGTATGCCTGTCTCCATAGGTCTGTGTCGCTTTGGGTTCACGACTAGCCATGTCGGCCCGGGTTCTCTGTCATATGGATGCTAGCGACACTATCATATACGTGAGCCAAAAGGCGCAAACGGTCCCGGGCCATGGTAAGGCGACACCCGTGGGATACCGTGCGTGAGGCCGCAAAGTGATATGAGGTGTTACTGGCTAGATCGATGTGGCTTGGAATCGGGGTCTTGACAACAGCGCGTGTCGATTGGCGATGGTCGCAGGCACGGGGGGTGGCCGTAGTTGAGCGGTATGTCGAGGTCGAACGGTGGCCGAAAATTGGGCTCGTCGGCGGCGGAGCTAGGGGCGGCGAGGGGATGCACTGGAGAGTGCTACGGGGTCGTGGTGGCGCACGAAGCTCGGATATGTGGTCGGACGCGAGCCACGCGTAGCGGTGACCGCGATGGCGAGCTCGACCACGGCAGCTAGAGCGTGAGCGTGACGGGGGAAAGCTAGCGTTACTAGGGGAGGCAGAGAGAAGAAGGACCGGACGGGGGTGCTCACAGTTGAGCTGCAGGGAGGCGGCAGTGGGCTTGGGGAGGAGCGTCGGCCGTGGTCGCTATCGAGGTCCGGAGGTTGGAGACGACCAAGGATCCGGCGATGCAGAGCCTCCCAGCCCTGTCCAGCGGCATTGGAAGGAGTAGCGGACGGCGACAAGGCTTTAGGGCATGGCGACAAGGCGAGAAATGGTCAGTGGCCACGGTGGCGACAGCGCGTCGGGCGCGCTAGATTTGGAGGAGGGGTGAGGGGGAGAGTGGAGTGCGAGAGGGGGCTAGGGTTAACGCCTTGGGGAGAGGGGCCTTATCGCCAGCGGGGTGCTCGGACGTCCAGCGCGGCCACGGCCTCGGGATGCTTGCCACGCCCTCCCCCTGGTGAACAGAGGAAGGACACAAGTGGGGGGAGAGGAGCAGGTTGGGCTGGCTTTGGCCATTTGGGCCAAGAGGCCCGAGGGCGGCCTCCTCTTCTTTTCTGTTTTCCTTTTTTATCTTTTGCTTATTTTCTTTTACTGTTTTTATTTTAGTTTCCTTTTATCTCAGTTTTTTAAAATATAAAATGATCCCTAAATTAGTATTACCACTAAACTCACTGTCACAAAAAGTTTAACCCCTAATAAAATAGTTTAACTTTTTATAAATTATAAAAGGCATTTATTTAATTGTTTATGCTGCTGTTTAAATTATTTTAGTGCATTTAAATATTTCATAGAAGTGTGGTTTCTCCATCATTATTACTTATGATTTATTAGTCACATCCAGAACTTTTTAGTTCTATTATTTGAAAACTTTTATCGTTTAACTTTATTTTTAAATTTGAATTCGAATAGGATTTAAATCAACGCGAGTTTAACAACAGTAATCTTGGTGATGTGTCATCATTAGTAGATGGTTGATGTAGCTTAATTATTTGGGAATTACACTAAGGATAATTTTGACCGATGTTCAGTGATCCACTCCTGGATCACTATTTGTATCCCCTTTCCAGACTCATGGCAATGCACACATCAGGTCTGGTACACAACATGGCATACATTATAGAGCCTATGGCTGAGGCATAGGGAATGATTATCATCCTTTCTCTTTCATTTTCCGTGGTCGGGCTTTGAGTCTTACTGAACTTCACACCTTGCAATACATGAAAGAACCCTTTCTTTGACTGATCCATTTTTGAACTTCTTCAAAACTTTGTCAAGGTATGTGCATTGTGAAAGTTCTATTAAGCGTCTCGATCTATCCCTATAGATCTTGATGCCCAATATGTAAGAAGCTTCACCTGAGGTCTTTCATTGAAGAATTCTTATTCATGTATCCATTTATGCTATCTAGAAATTCTATATCATTTACAATCAGCAATATGTCATCCACATATGATATCACAAATCCTACAGAGCTCCCACTCACTTTCTTGTAAATGCAGGCTTCACCGTAAGTCTGTATAAAACCATATGCTTTGGTCACTTCATCAAAGTGTATATTCCAATTGCGAGTTGCTTGCACCATTCCATAGATGGACCAGTGAACTTTGCACACTTTGTTAGCACCATTAGGATCAAAAAAACCTTCCGGTTGTATCATATACAACTCTTCTTTAAGAAACCCGTTAAGGAATGCAGTTTTGACGTCCATTTGCCAGATTTCATAATCATAAAATGCGGCAATTACTAACATGATTCAGATAGACTTAAGCATCGCCACGGGTGAGAAAGTCTCATCGTAATCAACCCCTTGAACTTGTCAAAAACCTTTCGCGACAAGTCGAGCTTTGCAGATAGTGATATTACCATCAACGTTCGTCTTCCTCTTGAAGATCCATTTATTCTCAGTGGCTTGCCGATCATCGGTAAGTCCACCAAAGTCCATAATTTGTTCTCATACATTGATCCTATCTATGATTTCATGGCCTCAACCATTTGTTGGAATCTAGGCTCATCACAGCTTCTCCATAGTTCGTAGGTTCGCCGTTGTTTAACAACATGACTTCTAGGATTGGATTACTATACCACTCTGGTGTGGTATGTGTTCTGGTCGACCTACGAAGTTCAGTAGTAACTTGATCTGAAGTTTCATGATCATCATCATCAGCTTCCTCTCTAGTTAGTGTAGGCATCACATGAATGGTTTTCTCTAATGTTCTACTTTCCAATTCAAGAGAAGGTACAATTACCTCATCAAGTTCTACTTTCCTCCCACTCACTTCTTTCAAGAGAAACTCCTTCTCTAGAAAGGACCTATTCTTAGCAACAAAGATCTTGCCTACGGATCTGTGGTAGAAGGTGTACCCAATAGTTTCTTTAGGGTATCCTATGAAGACACACTTCTCCGATTTGGGTTCGAGCTTATTAGACCGAAGCCTTTTGACATAAGTGTCACAACCCCAAACTTTAAGAAAAGAGAGCTTATGTTTCTTGCCAAACCATAGTTCAGACGGTGTCATCTCAACGAATTTAGACAGTGCCATATTTAACATGAATGTGTCTGTCTCCAATGCATATCCCCCAAATGATAAGCAAATTGGTAAGAGACATCATAGAACACACCATATCTAATAAAGTATGGTTACGATGTTCGACCACACCATTACGCTGTGGTGTTCCAGGTGGTGTGAGTTGTGAAACAATTCCACATTGTTTTAAATGAAGGCCAAACTCATAACTCAAATATTCGCCTCCATGATCAGATCGTAGAAACTTTAGTTTCTTGTTACGATGATTCTCCACTTCACTCTGAAATTCTTTGAATGTTTCAAATGTTTCAGACTTGTGTTTCATCAAGTAGATATACCCATACCTACTTAAATCATCTGTGAAGGTTAGAAAATAACGATACCAGCCGCGTGCCTCAACACTCATCAGACCGCATACATTGGTATGTATTATTTCCAATAAGTCATTAGCTCGCTCCATTGTTCCAGAGAACGGAGTTTTAGTCATTTATCCATAAGGCATGGTTTGCAAGCATCAAATGATTCATAATCAAGTGATTCCAAAAGTCCATCTGCATGGAGTTTCTTCATGCGCTTTACACCAATATGACCTAAACGGCAGTGCCACAAGTATGTTGGACTATCATTATAAACTTTGCATCTTTTGGCATCAATATTATGAATATGTGTATCACTACATTCGAGATTCTATAAGAATAGACCATTCATCAAAGGTGCATGACCATAAAAGATATTACTCATATAAATAGAACAACCATTATTCTCTGATTTAAATGAATAACTGTATCACATTAAACAAGATCCAGATATAATGTTCATGCTCAATGCTGGCACCAAATAACAATTATTGAGGTCTAAAACTAATTCTGAAGGTAGATGTAGAGGTAGCATGCCGACGATAATCACATCGACCTTGGAACCATTCCCGATATGCATCGTCACTTCGTCCTTAACCAATCTTAATTTATTCCGTAGCTCCTGTTTTGAGTTACAAATATGAGCAACCAAACAAGTATCAAATACCCAGGAGCTACTACGAGCATTAGTAAGGTACACATCAATAACATGTATATCAAATACATCTTTGTTCACTTTGCCATCCTTCTTATCTGCCAAGTATTTGGGGGCAGTTCCACTTCCAGTGACCATTTCCTTTGAAGTAGAAGCGCTCAGTTTCAGGCTTGGGTCCAGCTTTGGGATTCTTCACAAGAGATGCAACTTGCTTTCCATTCTTCTTGAAGTTCCCTTTCTTTCCCTTGCCCTTTTTCTTGAAACTAGTGGTCTTGTTAACCATCAACACTTGATGCTCCTTCTTGATTTCTATCTCCGCTGATTTCAGCATCACGAAGAGCTCAGGAATCCTTTTCATCATCCCTTGCATATTATAGTTCATCACAAAGCCTTTGTAGCTTGGTGGCAGTGACAAAAGAACCCTGTCAATAACACTCTCAACTAGAAGATCAATTCCAAGCTGAGTCAAGTGGTTATGATACCCAGACATTTCGAGTATGTGTTCACTGACATAATTGTTCTCCTCCATCTTACATCTATAGAACTTGTTGGAGACATCATATCTCTCAACCCGGGCATTAGCTTGAAATATCAGTTTCAACTCTTGAACATCTCATATGCTCCGTGGCGTTCAAAACGCTTTTGAAGTTCCAGTTCCAAGCTGTAAAGCATGGCACACTAAACTATCAAGTAGTCATCAGATCGAGCCTGTCAGATGTTCATAACACCTACATTAGCTCCTGTAGTAGGTCTATCACCTAGTGATGCATCATGGACATGATTATTCTGTGCAACAATGAGGATAATGCTCAAGTTACAGACCAAGTCTGTGTAGTTGATAACATTATCTTTCAACCTAGCTTTCTCTAGGAACGCATTAAAATTCAAGGGAATTGTAGCAAAGGCCATTGATCTAAAATACAGATTTGCAAAGACTATTGGGACTACGTTCATGCTAAATTTTAGTTCAAATAATCAAATTACTAATGAACTCCCACTTAAATTAACATCCCTCAAGTTGTCTAAGTGATACATGATCCAAATCAACTAACCCATGTCCGATCATCAGATGAGATGGGGTAGTCTTCAATGGTGAAGATTCCTATGTTGATCATATCTACTATATGACTCACGTTCGACCTTTCAGTCTCCAGTGTTCCGAGACCATGTCTGTACATGCTAGGCTCGTCAAGTTTAACCCAAGTATTCTGCATGTGCAAAAATGGCTTACACCCGTAGTATGTGAATGTAGAGTCTATCACACCCAATCATCACGAGGTGCTTAGAAACAGCGAACTCTCACAATGGTGCATACTTAGGGAGAACACTTTTATCTTGAAATTAAGTGAACGGATCATCTTATAATGCCACCGTCATTCTAAGAAAAATAAGATGCATGAAGGATAAACATCATATGCAATCAAAATATGTGACATGATATGGCCATCATCATCTTGTGCTTTTGATCTCCATCTCCAAAGCATCAGCATGATCTCCATCGTCACCAGCATGGCAGCTTCATCTCCATCGTAGCATCGGGGTCATCTCACCAACTATTTCTTCTACAACTATTGCTAACGCATAGCGATAAAGCAAAGCAATTACATGGCGCTTAGTGATTGACATGCATGTCATACAATAATTAAAGACAACCCTAAGGCTCCTGCCGGTTGTCAAACTCATCGACATGCAAGTCGTGAACTTATTACAAAACATGATCATCTCACACATCAACATATATCACATCACATCTTCACCATATCACATCACATGCCATGCAAAAACAAGTTAGACGTCCTCTACTTTGTTGTTGCAAGTTTTACGTGGCTGCTATGGGCTACTAGCGAGAACCATTCTGACCTACACAAAACCACAATTGTGATTACCAAGTTTGTTGTTTTAACCTTCTGCTTCGACCGGTCGTAGTCAAATTTGATTCAAGTAAAGTATGAGAAACAGACACCCTTGAGGGAGTCCTGGATTGCGGGGTCTCCGGACAGCCAGACTATCTCCATTGGCCAGACTGTTAGACTATGAAGATACAAGATTGAAGACTTCGTCTCATGTCCGGGTGGGACTCTACTTGGCGTGGAAGGCAAGCTAGGCAATACGGATATGGATATCTCCTCCTTTGTAACCGACCTTGTGTAATCCTAACCCTCTCCGGCGTCTATATAAACCGAAGGGTTTTAGTCCGTAGGACAACAACCATAACATACAATCATACCATAGGCTAGCTTCTAGGGTTTAGCCTCTCTGATCTCGTGGTAGATCTACTCTTGTACTACCCATATCATCAATATCAATCAAGCAGGACATAGGGTTTTACCTCCATCAAGAGGGCCCGAACTTGGGTAAAACATCATGTCCCCTGCCTCCTGTTACCATCTGGCCTAGACGCACAGTTTGGGACCCCCTACCCGAGATCCGCCGGTTTTGACACCGACATTGGTGCTTTCATTGAAAGTTCCTCTGTGTCGTCGCCGTTAGGCTTGATGGCTCCTGCTATCATCGATAGCGATGTGGTCCAGGGTGAGACTTTTCTCCCCGGACAGATCTTCGTATTCGGAGACTTTGTACTGCGGGCTAATTCGCTTGGCCATCTGGAGCAGATTGAAAGCTACACCCTTGGCCATTAGGTCAGATTTGGAAGTTTGAACTACATGGACGACATCCACGGAGACTTGATCTTCGACGGATTCGAGCCACAGTCAGGCGCGACGCACTGTCGCGATGGGTATGACCTAGCTCTGCCGCTGAACAGTACCCCAGAGGCTGCGCCCGCATTAGCTCTGACCCTTAGCTCAGAGCCAAATGCACCAGTCGAGGACGGGTGGTTAGACACCGCCTCAGGGGCTGCAGTCTTAACGGTGATCGAGCCGAACACTAGCCTAACCCTCTGCGCAGCCCGTGACTCCAAGGTGTCAGACTCTTTTCCGGACTCCGAACCATCCGCGCCCCTGCCAATCGAATCCGATTGGGCTTCGATCATGGAATTCACCGCCGCGGATATCTTTCAGCACTCGCCCTTCGGCGACATTCTGAATTCACTAAGGTCTCTCTCTCTATCAGGAGAGCCCTGGCCGGATTACGGCCAACAGGATTGGGATGCGGACGGCGAAGAAATTCGACGCCCACCCACCACCCACTTAATAGCCGCTGTCGACGACTCAACCGACATGCTCGACTTCGATTCCGAAGACATCGATGGTATGGACGACAATGCGGGAGGCGAAGGGGAACCACCGCCCACAGAGCGCTGGATGACCACCTCATCATATGACGTATACATGGTGGACACACCAAAAGAAGACGACAACGAGGAATGGAAGGACGCACCGAAGGCTTGTTCCCTCGAGAAGCAGTCAAAGCGGCGGCGCAAGCGCCGCCCCAAACCCCGCCTCGGCAGAAATAACGATCATACAGACCCATCGTTGGAGCAGGGCGAAACACTGCCGGACCACGGCAATACGGAGAATCAAACCGAACAAACCAATTCTATCAAAGATAATAGTCCGGACGACATAACGCAGGACAGGCACCCAGAGCAGCAGAATGCCCGTCAAAGGCTTGTTGCCACCACGAGGAGTCTGAAAAAGCAGAAGCAAAGGCTCAAGGCTGCGCAGGACACACTCCAAATCAGATGGAGTAAAGTACTCAACACAGCAGCGAATTACGGCGGCAATCGCCCCACCAAGAGCTACCCAAAGCATAAGTTGCTACCTGAATTCGATGAGGAGGCCTTAGACCCCCCACAACCAAAAATTAAAACAGCCATCTGGTCGGATAGACGACCTCACGGCCAACATAAAGCGGCAAGCAACGCCGCACATAAGCAAATACGCGGTCTACGCGAGGGCTCACATCAAAAGGACGGCGAAACCAGATCCGTCTATGGACCACGCAAGCGTGCTCCAGCATACGATGCAACACAACAAACATCCGAACGACGCGGTACACCCAGATATATGGGTGCCACACACCCCCTATGTTTCACCGATGAGGTACTAGACCATGAATTTCCAGAGGGATTCAAACCAGTAAACATAGAGGCATACGACGGAAAAACAGACCCTGGGGTCTGGATTGAGGACTAAATCCTCCATATCCATATGGCTCGGGGAGATGATCTCCACGCCATTAAGTATTTACCCCTCAAACTGAAAGGGCCAGCTCAGCACTGGCTTAAAAGCCTCCCCGAAAACTCCATTGGAAGCTAGGAAGAGCTCGAAGACGCCTTTCAGGCAAATTTTCAAGGGACTTATGTCCGACCTCCGGACACGGACGATTTGAGTCATATAACTCAACAGCCCGGAGAGTCAGCCCAAAAACTTTGGAATAGGTTTCTTACTAAAAAGAACCAAATTGTCGACTGTCCGGACGCCGAAGCCTTGGCAGCTTTTAAGCATAGCGTCCTTGACGAATGGCTTGCCAGAAACCTCGGCCAAGAAAAGCCGAGAACAATGGCAGCATTAACAAGCCTCATGACCCGCTTTTTGCGCGGGTGAGGACAGCTGGCTAGCCAGATGCAGCACCAGCGACCCCAGTACATCTGAAGTTAGAGATGGAAACGGGAAATCACGGCGCAACAGCAATAACAGACGCCGGAATAAAGAAGACAGCACGAAGAGCACGGCAGTAAACGCCGGATTCAAAAGCTCTTGGCCAGGTCAGCAAAAGGTGCCAGAGACGAACTGTCCAGCCTAAACAAAATTCTGGACCAAATATGTCAGATCCATAGCACCCCTGGTAAACCCGCTAATCATACCCACAGAGAATGTTGTGTTTTCAAGCAGTCCGGCAAGCTCAACGCCATACACAAGGGGGAGGATACACCAAGCGAAGACGAGGATGAGCCTCTCAAGCAAGACACTGGGGAACAAAAGAAATTTCCACCAGAAGTCAAAACAGTAAACGTGTTACACGTGATCAAGGGAAGAAACAAAACAGCACTCCCTGAAAAATATGCCCAAGGGCCTATCACCGCATAGTCCTGCCACTGGTCGTCTCAACCGATCACTTTCAACCATCGTGATTACTCAGCAAGTATCCGGCGTGCAGGATGGGCTGCCCTGGTATTAGACCCAATAATTGACGGATACCACTTCACACGAGTCTTGATGGACGGTGGCAGTAGTCTAAACCTGACATACCAGGATACAATCCGCGAAATGGGGATAGACCCAACAAAAATTTGCCAAAGCAATACTACCTTTAAAGGAGTAACGCCAGGCCTAGGGGCTCATTGCACGGGCTCCCTACTACTAAAGGTTATATTCGGCTTCCCCGATAACTTCCTTAGCGAACATTTAACTTTCCACATCGCTCTATTCCAAAGTGGCTATCAAGCACTACTCGGACGCGAAGCTTTCGTTCGCTTTAATGCAATACCGCACTACGCTTCCCTCGCACTCAAGATGCCCGGCCCATGTGGCATCATTACAGTGAATGGAAGTACTAAGTGATCTTTGCGCGCCGAAGAGAGTGCGGCTGCCTTGGCAGCCGCACACTAAAAAACGGCCTGACCAACTAAAAGCATTTATCTGGTCGTCAAGACCTCGGACACGTTTAGATGAGTCCGGCGCAGCTATATGTAATTCATATCGGATCAATGGTCGCACCCCTATTACAAATACAAGGGGCTCAACGCGGGCAGACAAGTGGCAATTTTTACTCATCTTGAATTATACATGGTTTCTTTAAAAACTATCCTTTTGCACGACAACTTTTTCACCTAAGTTCCTCTCTTTTACAGATGATCATCGTGCTACACCTGTTTAGGATACGGCACAACGGAGACACATGCGCAAACGTGCAGCAGGGACCCGCTCCAAGGATTCTTTATAGATTAAGACCCTGCGTAAACCTTTTTTACTGTCTCTTGTTGATACACATCCACCGAATTCTCGGCGCAGTTGAGAAGGATGCTGACGTCTTGGCATGTGGCCACGTCAGAATAATGCACGTACCTGGACACAAGGGGCTTCTTACAAAGGGCACTATTTAGGCCCGGTTTATACCATAAAGACCGAATACCTTAGGGAGTATTCGGCGTCGCGAGTTTGGCCTTATATGCATCAGCTCCGAATCCTCGTATTCAAATTCTTCTGTGATGTATTCGGAGAAGGAACCCGACTTGCAATGCCGAAGACAATACTGCGCGCCGGACTCATCGTCATTGAAGCCTGGTTCAGGGGCTACTGAGGGAGTCCTGGATTAGGGGGTCTCCGGACAGCCGGACTATATCCATTGGCCGGACTGTTAGACTATGAAGATACAAGATTGAAGACTTCGTCTCGTGTCCGGGTGGGACTCTACTTGGCGTTGAAGGCAAGCTAGGCAATACGGATATGGATATCTCCTCCTTTGTAACCGACCTTGTGTAACCCTAACCCTCTCTGGTGTCTATATAAACCGAAGGGTTTTAGTCCGCAGGATAACAACCATAACATACAATCATACCATAGGCTAGCTTCTAGGGTTTAGCCTCTCTGATCTCGTGGTAGATCTACTCTTGTACTACCCATATCATCAATATCAATCAAGCGGGACGTAGGGTTTTACCTCCATCAAGAGGGCCCGAACCTGGGTAAAACATCGTGTCCCCTGCCTCCTGTTACTATCCGGCCTAGACGCACAGTTCAGGACCCCCTACCCGAGATCCGCCGGTTTTGACACCGACAACCCTCTAGCCACCTTTATGTAAAACAAGTTGCATGTCAGTTGGTGGAACCAGTCTCATGTACGTTGACATGTAAGGTTGGTCCGGGCTGCTTCATCCCACAATACCGCCGAATCAAAATAATATGTTGGTGGTAAGTAGTATGAACATCACCGCCCACAAATTCTTTGTGTTCTACTCATGCATATCATCTATGCATAGACCTGGCTCTAATGCCATTGTTTGGAAACGTTACATGGAAAACAAAAAAATTCTACGCACACGCAAGATCTATCCATAGAGATGCATAGCTACGAGAGGGGAGAGTATGCCTACGTACCCTCGTAGACCACTAAGAGAAAGGGTTTATCAACGCGGTTGATGTAGTTGTACCCCTTGATGATCCGTCCCGATCATGTACCGAACGTACGACACCTCCGCGTTCAGCATACGTTTAGCTCGATGACGTCCTCGCTTTCTTGATCCAGCAAGAGAGGCTAAGTAGTAGATGAGTTCTGGCAGCATGACAGCGTGATAACGGTAGTGGTGAACTTGTTCCTGCAGGGCTTCGCCATGCACTTTGGAAAAACTTGACGAAGGATGAAACCAGGGAGAGGGGCGTCGCACACGGCTTGGGGATTGTTGTGGTTGTGTGGCGCCCCCTCCCTCTCTTTTATATATAGGTGGGGGAGGGGAGGTAGCCAGGGTGCGCCCCAAGGGTGTGGCCGTCGGCCCCCTTTGGGCAGCTGCCCTATGGCGCCCCCTTCCTTTTCTGGCGCTCGGGAGAAGGCAGGAGGGGGTGGCGGCCCCCTTCCCTTTTTCTCATGTGGGAGAAAAGGCAAGAGGGGCCAGCCCTCTCTATTTCCTTCCCTGTGGTCGGCGCCATGAGGTGGAGGCGCACCAGCCCCATGTGGGCTGGTGTGCACTCCCTCATTGGCCCGTTTAGCCCAATAAATTCACAGGGCCTTCTGGAACCCCTTCCGATGATCCGATGATTAACCGGTACATTCGGAAACCTTTACGATGACCAAATAGCATTTTCCTATATATCAATATTTACCTCCAGACCATTCTGGAGCGCCTCGTCATGTCTGTGATCTCATCCGGGACTCTGAACAACATTCAATCACCAACTCACATAACTCATATAATATTATATCGTCAAAGAACGTTAAGCGTGCAGACTCTACGGGTTCGAGAATGATGTAGACATGACCAATACGCCTCTCCAGTTGTCGGTGCAACAAACCCTGGGTCTGTTGACCAACTATGCACAGGCAGAAGATCAAGATTGAAGCACCAGCTCAAGCCAGAGATTGAAGAACCAAGAGATTTGAAGAACCAACATGGAGCTTAGAAGGACTAAGACTGAGCCTAAGAAGCAAGATATCAACAAGAGAAGGGCCTCCCTTGCCGGGCAGGCGATCCCGGCAAGGGGCGAGGCCACCACCAGATGCAAGCAACCGAGGCTCCCCGACAGAGCCTGCCGGGGCTCGCGGGGGCAGAACCACCCCACCAACCACTCAAGCATGATTCATGTCGTCAATAAGTGCGGCGTCAAGCCGCAGGGTGATTAAGTGGCAGCCATTCACCACATGGCAGCCATTTCCTACAGAGAAGCCTATAGATGACACTCGTCCTGCGACGTGTCAAGAAAGCAGGCGCGAAGCTGGCAAGATAGCCCGATAGGCCTTGCCTGGCGTCTAGTGATGTGACACTCAGCAGCGCATTAATTGCACCCTGTCAGCCCGCAGAGTTAGGTATGATAACACTATTTTCTATCATATCAGTGGATAATGACCACTTTGCCACTGTGGTGACCCCTTAATCTATAAAAGGAGGCCCATGGCACTCGTAGGAGGGGTTAGAAGGTTGCAAAGTTAACAACCCAGGGCACCACATACGCGAAGTCGCCGCAGGCAAACCTTGCCGGGCAAGTGCACTACGTACCACCACATTCATCCTTCAGTCAATCCACTAAAGCAAGAGTAGGGTCTTACACCTCGCGGCGGCCTGAACCTGGGTAAATTGCTAGTGTGCTCCCCGTCGCGCTGTCGTACGCTGGTCTTCTCTTTGTGCAACGCACTGTCCCCCCTGCTGAACCAACAAGGGGCCTCCCGGTCCCACAGGTGGCTGCGGAAATCCCGCGACATCTTTGGCGCGCTAGGTAGGCGAGCGCTTGTGCGAACCTGAAAGCATACACCGCGCGTCATCTTCATCGACATCTTCATCCTTGACAGCGCCATCGACCATGGCGCCCAAGAAGAAGTCTGGCACCTTGGCTCATCCATCCACCTCGATGGCTCCTCCGCCCGTGGCCTCCAATGCCACGGGGAACACGGGAGCTCACGAGGACGTGGACGCTGCTGGGGGCATGGTTGGAGTGGGTGTTGGGAAACGTAGTAATTTCAAAAAAATTCCTACGCACACGCAAGATCATGGTGATGCATAGCAACGAGGGAAGAGTGTGATCTACGTACCCTTGTAGATCGACAACGGAAGCGTTTGGTTGATGTAGTCGTACGTCTTCACGGCCCGACCGATCAAGCACCGAAACTACGGCACCTCTGAGTTTTAGCACACGTTCAGCTCGATGACGATCCCCGGACTCCGATCCAGCAAAGTGTCGGGGAAGAGTTCCATCAGCACGACGGCGTGGTGACGATCTTGATGTACTACTGTCGCAGGGCTTCGCCTAAGCACCGCTACAATATTATCAAGGACTATGGTGGCAGGGGGCGCCGCACACGGCTAAGAATAAGATCACGTGGATCAACTTGTGTCTCTGGGGTACCCCTGCCTCCGTATATAAAGGCTCAAGAGGGGGAGGCCGGCCGGCCATCATAGGGCGCGCCAGGAGGAGTCCTACTCCCTTCGGGAGTAGGACTTCTCCCCCAATCCTAGTTGGAATAGGATTCGCGAGGTGGGAAAAGAGAGAGAGAGAAGGAGGAGGGCGTCGGCCCCCTCTCTCCTTTTCCTATTCGGACTAGGGGGAGGGGCGCGCGGCCCAGCCCTGGCTGCCTCTCCTCTTCTTCCACTAAGGCCCATTAAGGCCCATATAGCTCCCGGGGGGTTTCGGTAACCTCCCGGTACTCCGGTAAAATCCCGATTTCACCCGGAACACTTCCGATATCCAAACATAGGCTTCCAATATATCAATCTTTATGTCTCGACCATTTCGAGACTCCTCGTCATGTCCGTGATCACATCCGGGACTCCGAACAACCTTCGGTACATCAAAATTCATAAACTCATAATATAACTGTCATCGTAACCTTAAGCGTGCAGACCCTACAGGTTCGAGAACAATGTAGACATGACCGAGACACGTCTCTGGTCAATAACCAATAGCGGAACCTGGATGCTCATATTGGCTCCTACATATTCTACGAAGATCTTTATCGGTCAGACCGCATAACAACATACGTTGTTCCCTTTGTCATCGGTATGTTACTTGCCCGAGATTCGATCGTCGGTATTCCAATACATAGTTCAATCTCGTTACCGGCAAGTCTCTTTACTCGTTCTGTAATACATCATCCCGCAACTAACTCATTAGTTACAATGCTTGCAAGGCTTAAGTGATGTGCATTACCAAGAGGGCCCAGAGATACCTCTCCAACAATCGGAGTAACAAATCCTAATCTCAAAATACGCCAACCCAACATGTACCTTTGGAGACACCTGTAGAGCTCCTTTATAATCACCCAGTTACGTTGTGACGTTTGGTAGCACACAAAGTGTTCCTCTGGTAAACGGGAGTTGCATAATCTCATAGTCATAGGAACATGTATAAGTCATGAAGAAAGCAATAGCAACATACTAAACGATCGGTGCTAAGCTAATGGAATGGGTCATGTCAATCAGATCATTCACTTAATGATGTGATCCCGTTAATCAAATAAAAACTCCTTGTTCATGGTTAGGAAACATAACCATCTTTGATTAACGAGCTAGTCAAGTAGAGGCATACTAGTGACACTTTGTTTGTCTATGTATTCACACATGTATTATGTTTCCGGTTAATACAATTCTAGCATGAATAATAAACATTTATCATGATATAAGGAAATAAATAATAACTTTATTATTGCCTCTAGGGCATATTTCCTTCAGTCTCCCACTTGCACTAGAGTCAATAATCTAGATTACACAGTAATGATTCTAACACCCATGGAGTCTTGGTGCTGATCATGTTTTGCTCGTGGAAGAGGCTTAGTCAATGGGTCTGCAACATTCAGATCCGTATGTATCTTGCAAATCTCTATGTCTCCCACCTGGACAAGATCCCGGATGGAATTGAAGCGTCTCTTGATGTGCTTGGTTTCCTTGTGAAATCTGGATTCCTTTGCCAAGGCAATTGCACCAGTATTGTCACAAAAGATTTTCATTGGACCCGATGCACTAGGTATGACACCTAGATCGGATATGAACTCCTTCATCCAGACTCCTTCATCCAGCTTTGTTTAGAACTGCACCAACTGACAGCTCCACCGTTTAATGTAAACACGTATCCGGTTTGCGATTTAGAATCGTCCGGATCAGTGTCAAAGCTTGCATCAACGTAACCTTTTACGATGAGCTCTTTGTCACCTCCATATATGAGAAACATATCCTTAGTCCTTTTCAGGTATTTCAGGATGTTCTTGACCGCTGTCCAGTGATCCACTCCTGGATTACTTTGGTACCTCCCTGCTAGACTTATAGCAAGGCACACATCAGGTCTGGTACACAACATTGCATACATGATAGAGCCTATGGTTGAAGCATAGGGAACATCTTTCATATTCTCTCTATCTTCTGCAGTGGTCGGGCATTGAGTCTTACTCAACTTCACACCTTGTAACACAGGCAAGAACCCTTTCTTTGCTTGATCCATTTTGAACTTCTTCAAAACTTTGTCAAGGTATGTGGTTTGTGAAAGTCCAATTAAGCGTCTTGATCTATCTCTATAGATTTTAATGCCTAATATGTAAGCAACTTCACCGAGGTCTTTCATTGAAAAACTCTTATTCAAGTATCCCTTTATGCTATCCAGAAATTCTACATCATTTCCAATTAGTAATATGTCATCCACATATAATATCAGAAATGCTATAGAGCTCCCACTCAGTTTCTTGTAAATACAGGCTTCTCCATAAGTCTGTAAAAAACCAAATGCTTTGATCACTATCAAAACGTTTATTCCAACTCCGAGAGGCTTGCACCAGTCCATAAATGGATCGCTGGAGCTTGCACACTTTGTTAGCTCCCTTTGGATCGACAAAACCTTCTGGTTGCATCATATACAACTCTTCTTCCAGAAATCCATTCAGGAATGCAGTTTTGACATCCATCTGCCAAATTTCATAATCATAAAATGCGGCAATTGCTAACATGATTCGGACAGACTTAAGCATCGCTACGGGTGAGAAGGTCTCATCGTAGTCAATCCCTTGAACTTGCCGAAAACCTTTTGCGACAAGTCGAGCTTTGTAGACAGTAATATTACCGTCAGCGTCAGTCTTCTTCTTGAAGATCCATTTATTCTCAATTGCTTGCCGATCATCGGGCAAGTCAACCAAAGTCCATACTTTGTTCTCATACATGGATCCCATCTCAGATTTCATGGCTTCAAGCCATTTTGCGGAATCTGGGCTCACCATCGCTTCTTCATAGTTCGTAGGTTCATCATGATCTAGTAGCATGACTTCCAGAACAGGATTATCGTACCACTCTGGCGCGGATCTCACTCTGGTTGATCTACGAGGTTCAGTAGTATCTTGTTCTGAAGTTTCATGATCATCATCATTAGCTTCCTCACTAACTGGTGTAGGTGTCACTGAAACAGTTTTCTATGATGCACTACTTTCCAATAAGGGAGTAGGTACAGTTACCTCGTCAAGTTCTACTTTCCTCCCACTCACTTCTTTTGAGAGAAACTCCTTCTCCAGAAAGTTTCCGAATTTAGCAACAAAAGTCTTGCCTTCGGATCTGTGATAGAAGGTGTATCGATCCAATAGTCTCCTTTGGATATCCTATGAAGACACATTTCTCCGATTTGGGTTCGAGCTTATCAGGTTGAAGGTTTTTCACATAAGCATCGCAGCCCCAAACTTTCAGAAACGACAACTTCGGTTTCTTGCCAAACCATAGTTCATAAGGCGTCGTCTCAACGGATTTTGATGGTGCCCTATTTAACGTGAATGCGGCTGTCTCTAGAGCGTATCCCCAAAACGATAGCGGTAAATCAGTAAGAGACATCATAGATCGCACCATATCTAGTAAAGTACGATTACGACGTTCGGACACACCATTACGCTGTGGTGTTCCGGGTGGCGTGAGTTGCGAAACTATTCCGCATTGTTTCAAATGTACACCAAACTCGTAACTCAAATATTCTCCTCCACGATCAGATCGTAGAAATTTTATTTTCTTGTTACGATGATTTTCAACTTCACTCTGAAATTCTTTGAACTTTTCAAACGTTTCAGACTTATGTTTCATTAAGTAGATATACCCATATCTACTTAAGTCATCTGTGAAGGTGAGAAAATAAAGATATCCGCCACGAGCCTCAATATTCATCGGGCCACATACATCTGTATGTATGATTTCCAACAAATCTGTTGCTCTCTCCATAGTACCGGAGAATGGCGTTTTAGTCATCTTGCCCATGAGGCACGGTTCGCAAGTACCAAGTGATTCATAATCAAGTGGTTCCAAAAGTCCATCAGTATGGAGTTTCTTCATGCGCTTTACACCGATATGACCTAAACGGCAGTGCCACAAATAAGTTGCACTATCATTATCAACTCTGCATCTTTTGGCTTCAACACTATGAATATGTGTGTTACTACTATCGAGATTTAATAAAAATAGACCACTCTTTAAGGGTGCATGACCATAAAAGATATTACTCATATAAATAGAACAACTATTATTCTCAGATTTAAATGAATAACCATCTCGCATTAAACAAGATCTAGATATAATGTTCATGCTTAACGCTGGCACCAAATAACAATTATTTAGGTCTAATATTAATCCCGAAGGTAGATGTAGAGGTAGCGTGCCGACTGCGATCACATCGACTTTGGAACCGTTTCCCACGCGCATCGTCACCTCGTCCTTAGCCAATCTTCGCTTAATCCGTAGTCCCTGTTTCGAGTTGCAAATATTAGCAACAGAACCAGTATCAAATACCCAGGTGCTACTGCGAGCATTAGTAAGGTACACATCAATAACATGTATATCACATATACCTTTGTTCACCTTGCCATCCTTCTTATCCGCCAAATACTTGGGGCAGTTCCGCTTCCAGTGACCAGTCTGCTTGCAGTAGAAGCACTCAGTTTCAGGCTTAGGTCCAGGTTTAGGTTTCTTCTCTTGAGTAGCAACTTGCTTGCCGTTCTTTTTGAAGTTCCCCTTCTTCTTCCCTTTGCCCTTTTTCTTGAAACTAGCGGTCTTGTTGACCATCAACACTTGATGCTCCTTCTTGATTTCTACCTCCGCAGCTTTTAGCATTGCGAAGAGCTCGGGAATAGTCTTGTTCATCCCTTGCATATTATAGTTCATCATGAAGCTCTTGTAGCTTGGTGGCAGTGATTGGAGAATTCTGTCAATGACGCAATCATCTGGAAGATTAACTCCCAATTGAATCAAGTGATTATTATACCCAGACATTTTGAGTATATGCTCACTGACAGAACTGTTCTCCTCCATCTTGCAGCTATAGAACTTATTGGAGACTTCATATCTCTCAATCCGGGCATTTGCTTGAAATATTAACTTCAACTCCTGGAACATCTCATATGCTCCATGACGTTCAAAACGTCGTTGAAGTCCCGATTCTAAGCCGTAAAGCATGGCACACTGAACTATTGAGTAGTCATTAGCTTTGTTCTACCAGACGTTCATAACATCCGGCGTTGCTCCAGTAGCAGGCCTGGCACCCAGCGGTGCTTCCAGGATGTAATTCTTCTGTGCAGCAATGAGGATAATCCTCAAGTTACGGACCCAGTCCGTGTAATTGCTACCATCATCTTTCAACTTTGCTTTCTCAAGGAACGCATTAAAATTCAACGGAACAATAGCACAAGCCATCTATCTACAAACAAGCATAAACAAGCAAGATACTTATCAGGTACTAAGTTTCATGATAAATTTAAGTTCAGTTAATTTACTTAAATAACTCCCACTTAGATAGACATCCCTCTAATCCTCTAAGTGATTACGTGATCCAAATCAACTAAACCATGTCCGATCATCACGTGAGATGGAGTAGTTTCATTGGTGAACATCACTATGTTGATCATATCTACTATATGATTCACGCTCGACCTTTCGGTCTCCGTGTTCCGAGGCCATATCTGTATATGCTTGGCTCGTCAAGTTTAACCTGAGTATTCCGCGTGTGCAACTGTTTTGCACCCGTTGTATTTGAACGTAGAGCCTATCACACCCGATCATCACGTGGTGTCTCAGCACGAAGAACTTTCGCAACGGTGCATACTCAGGGAGAAAACTTCTTGATAATTAGTGAGAGATCATCTTATAATGCTACCGTCAATCAAAGCAAGATAAGACGCATAAAAGATAAACATCACATGCAATCAATATAAGTGATATGATATGGCCATCATCATCTTGTGCTTGTGATCTCCATCTCCGAAGCACCGTTGTGATCACCATCGTCACCGGCGCGACACCTTGATCTCCATCGTAGCATTGTTGTTGTCTCGCCAAGCTTGTGCTTCCACGACTATCGCTACCGTTTAGTGATAAAGTAAAGCATTACAGCGCGATTGCATTGCATACAATAAAGCGACAACCATATGGCTCCTGCCAGTTGCCGATAACTCGGTTACAAAACATGATCATCTCATACAATAAAATTTAGCATCATGTCTTGACCATATCACATCACAACATGCCCTGCAAAAACAAGTTAGACGTCCTCTACTTTGTTGTTGCAAGTTTTACGTGGCTGCTACGGGCTTAAGCAAGAACCAATCTTACCTACGCATCAAAACCACAATGATAGTTTGTCAAGTTGGTGCTGTTTTAACCTTCGCAAGGACCGGGCGTAGCCACACTCAATTCAACTAAAGTTGGAGAAACTGTCACCCGCAAGCCACCTCTGTGCAAAGCACGTCGGGAGAACCAGTCTCGCGTAAGCGTACGCGTAATGTTGGTCCGGGCCGCTTCGTCCAACAATACCGCCGAACCAAAGTATGACATGCTGGTACGCAGTATGACTTATATCGCCCACAACTCATTTGTGTTCTACTCGTGAATATAACATCAACATATAAAACCTAGGCTCTGATACCACTATTGGGAAACGTAGTAATTTCAAAAAATTTCCTACGCACACGCAAGATCATGGTGATGCATAGCAACAAGGGAAGAGTGTGATCCACGTACCCTTGTAGATTGACAACGGAAGCGTTTGGTTGATGTAGTCGTACGTCTTCACGGCCCGACCGATCAAGCACCGAAACTACGGCACCTCCGAGTTTTAGCACACGTTCAGCTCGATGACGATCCCCGGACTCCGATCCTGCAAAGTGTCGGGGAAGAGTTCCGTCAGCACGATGGCGTGGTGACGATCTTGATGTACTACTGTCGCAGGGCTTCGCCTAAGCACCGCTACAATATTATCGAGGACTGGTGGCAGGGGGCGCCGCACACGGCTAAGAATAAGATCACGTGGATCAACTTGTGTCTCTGGGGTGCCCCTGCCTCCGTATATAAAGGCTCAAGAGGGGGAGGCCGGCCGGCCATCATAGGGCGCGCCAGGAGGAGTCCTACTCCCTCCGGGAGTAGGACTTCTCCCCCAATCCTAGTTGGAATAGGATTCGCGAGGTGGGAAAAGAGAGAGAGAAGGAGGAGGAGGGCGCCGGCCCCCTCTCTCCTTGTCCTATTCGGACCAGGGGGGAGGGGCACGCGGCCCAGCCCTGGCTGCCTCTCCTCTTCTTCCACTAAGGCCCATTAAGGCCCATATAGCTCCCGGGGGGTTCCGGTAACCTCCCGGTACTCCGGTAAAATCCCGATTTCACCCGGAACACTTCCGATATCCAAACATAGGCTTCCAATATATCAATCTTTATGTCTCGACCATTTCGAGACTCCTCGTCATGTCCGTGATCACATCCGGGACTCCGAACAACCTTCGGTACATCAAAATGCATAAACTCATAATATAACTGTCATCGTAACCTTAAGCGTGCGGACCCTACGGGTTCGAGAACAATGTAGACATGACCGAGACACGTCTCCGGTCAATAACCAATAGCGGAACCTGGATGCTCATATTGGCTCCTACATATTCTATGAAAATCTTTATCGGTTAGACCGCATAACAACATACGTTGTTCCCTTTGTCATCGGTATGTTACTTGCCCGAGATTCGATCGTCGGTATTCCAATACCTAGTTCAATCTCGTTACCGGCAAGTCTCTTTAGTCGTTTTGTAATACATCATCCCGCAACTAACTCATTAGTTACAATGCTTGCAAGGCTTAAGTGATGTGCATTACCGAGAGGGCCCAGAGATACCTCTCCGACAATCGGAGTGACAAATCCTAATCTCGAAATACGCCAACCCAACATGTACCTTTGGAGACACCTTTAGAGCTCCTTTATAATCACCCAGTTACGTTGTGACATTTGGTAGCACACAAAGTGTTCCTCTAGTAAATGGGAGTTGCATAATCTCATAGTCATAGGAACATGTATAAGTCATGAAGAAAGCAATAGCAACATACTAAACGATCGGGTGCTAAGCTAATGGAATGGGTCATGTCAATCAGATCATTCACTTAATGATGTGATCCCGTTAATCAAATAACTCCTTGTGCATGGTTAGGAAACATAACCATCTTTGATTAACGAGCTAGTCAAGTAGAGGCATACTAGTGACACTTTGTTTGTCTATGTATTCACACATGTATTATGTTTCCGGTTAATACAATTCTAGCATGAATAATAAACATTTATCATGATATAAGGAAATAAATAATAACTTTATTATTGCCTCTAGGGCATATTTCCTTCAGTGGGTGACACCATTACCGCCTCCCCAGCGGCTGACACAGGGTCCGGAGCCACCAGAGGAGAACAACATCAACAGCGTCCCGACGGGCAAACTCTGCCAGGCACAGGCGAGGGGGTCACTCTGTCTGCGCCCCCTCCTCTAGCCGACGAGCACAGCCGCAACAACGATGCTCGGTCAGGGGCGAGCCATCGTCCTCTGGTCGCCCCCTCCACAGGAGCGGCCGTGGCGCATGCGGCTCTTCAGGGACGAGCCAACCAAGCTCCTATGCTCAACGGAGTCGCTGATCTTTGAGCACCGCCGCCGCGCAACCCCGCTGTCCCGGTGATCATCCCACAACAGTGTGGGCGTGGCACCACCGCTGCCACTGGCACCATCCGGAGCTAGGTGACGGTGCAGCCGGCGTCATCGACATCCATGCCGAGCACGACCACGGAGGCCATGGCGTGAGCTCAGCAACTACTGAGGTACCCGCCAGCGGCCGAGCAGATGGATGAGTGGCGTGCCTCCATCCAAAGCCTGCTTGCTTTTGTCGAAGCTGGGGGCTCACGACAAGCTTGCCCACTACAACCTCCCCAAGCAACAGGCACCACCCGCGCTGATAGCCGTACGAACGGGGTCGTCCCCATAGTTCAGTCCGCGCCGCGGCAGCCAGCGAGGGCGTGGCAGAATAAAGACCACGACAACGTGTCGATGGCCTCTTCTGACCCTCGAGCATGTCCAGGCCCGCGTCGAACCCCGGAAGACAAGCAACGGGGAGACGCGTGTGTCATCATCGAACGACACTGCAACGACCCCCGCGAGACCGATGGGTGCGGCAGCCTCAACGTCGATGAGCCTACGCTCGATGTTGGCGAGTGCCTACCTTTCGAAGTCGGCTGCCCTGCCTTTACACGAGAGTTGCGGCAAGTCCGTTGGCCATTCGTTTGTATGTTCAAGTCAGAGATACCTGAGAAGTACGGCGAGAGGCTGAACCCGGCAAAGTTCCTGGGCATCTACACCATCGTTATTCAGGCTGCCAGGGGAAGAGATGAGATGGTGTTCGCCAACTACTTACCTTTGGCTCTCAAGTCCAATGTGAGGTCTTGGCTGATGCACCTGCCGGAAAAGTCCATTTCTTCATGGGCAGACCTGTGCCACGAGTTCATCGGTGCCTTCACCGGTGGCCACCAAGAGCCTGACAGGCCCAGCGACCTGCAGCTTCTCCAGCAGAAGGAAGGAGAAACCCTCCATAAGTATTTGCAGAGATTCAGTAAGGTTCATAGAAATATTCCAAATATCCATCCGACAACTGTTATAGCCGCTTTCTAGTCCAATGTGCACAACCGTCGCATTCGTTCCAAAATGAACGTGCGGTTTCCCAAGACTGTGAAAGAACTATATAAACTGGTGGACAAATGGGCCCGGATGGAAGAAGGAAGGAAGTTGCCCGGAGAGGAGGTTTGCATTAACGTCGATTCAGAGGATGAGGATGAATCAACGAGTCAGAGGAAGGGCAAGAAGCGCTGTAAGAAGCCAAGAGATAAGGCAGTGATGACTGAAGGAGGTTCGGGCACACCTATTACCGGCAAGAAGGCCAAAGTCGAGGCCCCCGACAAGGAAGCTATCACATGCACTGCCTGCCAGGAAGCCGCGGGCGCGCAAAAAGTTGGGAAAGGTGATGGGTCGTACTGTAAGATCCACCAGACCAAAGGCCACGACCTTCAGGAGTGTTATCAGGTTGAGCCGCTTGTTAAGAGACAGAGGCAGAGTATGACAAGCGTGATAAGGAGAAAGGTCACAATGCTGCTAGCGGTAAGGGCCAAGGCGGTGAAGCAAATTGCCCCGCTAGACCCTTTCGGAACCAAGGAAAACCCGCCAGGGGCCAAGAGAAGGAAAATATGTGATGATGTGAGTAATGAAGGGAATGAGGAGGAAACCAGCGAGCAGGAATTTTAGAGGGCCACTAACGCCCTATGCATTGATGGGGGTGCATCTTTGCACTCCTCTCATCGTCAACTCAAGCAATGGACACGAGGTGTCAATGATGTGGAACCAGTCCCAGAGGCCCGGAAGCCGCTCAAGTGGCCCCGCACGCCCATCATCTTTGATGAGGAGGATCACCCTTGCCACACTACTACGGTAGGGTATTTACCATTGTTGGTCTCCCCAACAATTCGCAACCTCAAGGTCACAAAGATGTTAGTGGATGGCAGGGCTGGGTTGAATCTGATTTCCCTAGCAGTTATCAGCAAGCTTCAGATAGGAGGGGAGGAGCTAGAAGCCACCGGCACATTTCAAGGAGTTAACCCGGTAGGAGTCATCCTAATGGGAAGATCACGTTGCCGGTGACGTTTGGGGGAGAGCTAAACTTTCGGACTGAGAATATTGTGTTTGATGTGGTTGATCTCCCCCCTGCCGTACAACGGGATTCTTGGACGATAAGCCCTGGCCAAGTTCATGGCAGCGTCCCACTATGCTTACAACACCCTAAAGATGTCCGTGCCATTGGGAGTCCTCACTATCCCGTCAGATGAGAAGGATTCAATTATCTGTGTGGATAAGATGTATCGGGATGCAGTCGCAGTAGAGGCAGTGGCAGCATCCGTTCCCGCCAAAGAAAGAAAAGGAAAGAAGAGGGATTGTAGGACCTTCGGCAAGGAGTTCGGGAAGCATGCCCCCTCTGAGTGCACGGCACCCATTGACGACGTGCCTGAGTGTTCCAACAACAAGAGGTCCAAGGTTGCTGCACCCCAAGTGAAGAAGGTCCCGGCAGGGCTGGCTGGCGTTGATGGTACTTTCACTATCAGCGCCACCCTCGATGACAAATAGGAAAGCGCACTCATTGCCTTCCTGCGGGCGAATATCGATGTGTTTGATTGGCAACCATCTGATATCCCTGGTGTTCCGAGGGAGGTAATCGAGCACCACCTTGCTATTTGCCTACATGCCAGACCCGTCAAGCAGAAGGTACGGAAGCAGGCCTTGGAGAGGCAGCAGTTCATTGCAGAAGAGATCAAGAAGTTAGAGGCAGCTGGTTTGGTCAGAGGAGTATTGCATCCAACATGGTTGGCAAATCCAGTGGTGGTCCAGAAAACCAATGGGAAGTGGAGTATGTGCATTGGTTTCATAGATCTCAACAAAGCTTGCCCAAAGGACCCATTTCCCTTGCCGCGCATCGACTAGATCGTGGATTCTACTTCGGGATGTGATTTGCTCTCTTTTCTGGATGCATACTCAGGATATCATCAGATCTTCATGTCTAAGGAAGATGAAGAGAATACATCATTTATGACTCGATCTGGTACGTACTGCTTTGTCTGCATGCCATTCGAAAGGAAGAAAGTGGTGCAATGGCCAGTGTACTTTGTCAGGTCCTTATTACATGGCACTAGATCGAGGTACTCTGGCATGCAAAAGTTGATCTTTGGTCTTATTATGGCCTCAAGGGAACTACGCCACTACTTCCAAGCCCATGAGATCATGGTTGTCACTCGTTTCCCGTTGAAAAGGATACTCCGAAACCCTAAGGCAACTGGCAGAATAGTGGAATGGGCTTTGGAGTTATCCAGCTTTGGTTTGAAGTTTGAGAGCACTTCAACTATTCAGAGCAGGGCATTGGCAGATTTTATTGCAGAATGGACGCCAATCCCTGACGAGGAAAGGACAGAGACAGCTCTCCGCGGCAAGGAATCACCCCAAGAATGGATTATGTATTTTGATGGTGCTTTTTCCATACAAGGTGCAGGGGCTGGCGTGCTTCTTGTTGCCCCCTCCCGGGGGCACTTGAAGTACGTCGTCCAGATGCACTTTGCCCGGGAAGAATCCACCAACAATACAACAGAGTATGAAGGGCTCCTTGCTGGGCTCAGGATTGCGGCAGAATTGGGAATTAAGAAGCTGATCATTCGAGGAGATTCAGAGCTCGTGGTGAGACACGTCAAAAAATATTACCAAAGCCCATTGATGGAAGCATACGTTGAGGAAGTAAGGAGATTGGAGGAGCACTTTGACAGGTTGCAAACAGAGCACGTACCCCGTGCGGAAAACAGCATAGCTGATCACCTGTCAAAGTGTGCTACACATAATCTTCCTGTGGAACCAGGGACTTTTGTTCTCCATCTCTCTCAACCCTCTGTATCACCAGCCACAATGGCCTGGAAGAGGAGAAACATAGACTACGGTAAGCCTCTCCCAGCAGAGACCCTGCCGGAAACAACTTTTCACAGCCTGCCAGACCACCCCCTCCAGCCGGGCCTATGGACCCCGTGAATGAGGCTGGTGCTCCTGCAACTGAGGAGGTGCCGCTAGTCCTCGTTGCCGAGCCCCAGGCTCCAACTTGGGCAAGGCACATTGTCCACTTCCTCCAAACCGGAGAACTCCCTGGCAATCATGATGATGCTGAAAGAGTAGCCCGGAGGCCAGTATGTATCAGTTTGTCGATGACACTCTGTATAGAAGGAGGCCCAACAGTGTGAAATTGAAGTGTGTTTGCCGGGAGGATGGAAAGGAACTGCTGGCTGATATTCACATAGGAATGTGTGGCTCACATATTGGATCAAGGACATTAGTTGGGAAAGCATTCCGGCAAGGAATCTATGGGCCCACAGCCCTCCAAGATCCAGGTTAGCTCATCACGAAATGTGAAGCCTGTCAGTTCCATTCGAAGAGAATACACCTGCCTGCCCAAGCCCTTCAGACAATCCCTCTATCATGGCCATTTTTGGTTTGGGGGCTCGATATCCTCGGCCCCTTCCCCTGAGCAATCGGTGGCTTTGAATTCTTGTTCGTTGCCATTGACAAGTTTACAAAGTGGTCGGAAGTGACTGCCGTGAGAAAGGTGACTGCTCAGTCAACTATAAAGTTCTTGAAAGAATTGGTGTGTCATTTCAGAGTTAGCGCAAGGATCATCACAGACAATGGCACCCAGTTCACGAGCCACACCTTCATGCAATATGTTCACACCCTCGGATGCAAAATCTCATTCGCTTCTATGGCACACCCCTAGAGCAATGGACAAGCTGAGAGGGTGAATGCTGAAGTGCTTTGTGGACTCAAGATACGAACTTTTGATACACTGCAGAAGCATGGTAGGCGGTAGATTGAGGAGCTGCCGGTACTTCTCTAGTCCCTCAGAACGACACCTAACCGAGCTACCAGGCAAACTGCCTTCTCCCTGGTCTACGGGGCAGAAGCAGTTATCCCCACAGAACTCATTTACGGGTCCCCTCGAGTGCTTGCCTACGATGAAGTAGTGCAAGATCAGCACCGGCGTGACAACGCTGTGCTACTTGAGGAGAACCGTCTCCGGGCTGCTACGCGTGCTACACGGTACCAGCAAGCCCTGCGTCCCTATCATAGCTGCAGGGTTCATGCCCGGTGTTTTAAGGAAGGTGACCTTGTCCTTAGGCGCGTTCAGTCCGCCAAGGGTACAAACAAGCTATCACCAAAGTGGGAAGGCCCTTACCGGGCGGTACGAGCCACCAGACCTGGCACAGTCTGTCTGGAGATCGGAGATGGCACATAGTTGCAAAACTCATGGAATATTTATCATCTCCGTAAGTACTACCCGTAAGGCGTGAGGCTGCCGGGCACCGCCCGGTAGCCACCCTTTTGTACAGGCCTTGCCTCAGTTGCATGTAACCCCTTATACAAAGCCGAGGTGATGACCCCATGCAAGATAAAATAAATAAGCGATGTGGGGGGGCCCGATCGAGATCGCATGCATGCACAAGCACATCCAGATCATTGCATAAGCATTTCATGAGCATTTGCATATGCATGTAGATAGGGCTGCATCCTGCATTCATTCTCATCTACATGGAGTTGCAGGTTCCTGCCATGAAGTTGACTCCAACAAAGGACGAGAAGATTGCAAGGCACAGCGATCCCCGGCAAGCGAAACAGATAAGTTCACCTCTTGTCCATTAGTGTTATGTAAACTATAACTTGTGCATAGAGAAACCTCACCGCTCTCTTGAAACTAGGGTGCTCCCATCCTTGGCTCGAACGTTGCTTTGGCCTGGATGGTCGTAGTGGCCCTTGATGAGAAGGGAGTGGGCGGGGGGCTGGTGCCTCAGTCTGTTCCCCGGCAGACATGGTTCTCCGGCAGACGAAAGGGTGTCGGCAGGATATCCTGTCGGGAAAACTCGTTTAACTACATTAAACAGGCACTTCACCTCTGCATGGACGTATACATGCATGGGTTCCTGGCAAGGCATATTCCTTTCATTGACATGCATATACAAGTACAAGCGTTACAGAACACAAACATGGACCAAAGGATTACATTATTTGAATTAAAATTTGGCGATTACCTACAGGTTTAAGATTGAAAAAAGATAAGTGCCTCGTAAACTCCTCTCCCTATCCCTCTTATCCCAGGTATTGCGGTGGGAAGAGAAGAGGATGGGCGCCACGTCGGCGCGACGCCACCCCGATCCTTGTTAGGAGCTGGCAACCCCAGACTGACAAGGTCGGGAGTGGCGAGGCTGCGAAGGAGGAAGATGTGCAGGGCACCACGACGACTATCGGTGTCAAAACTAGCGGATCTCGGGTAGGGGGTCCCGAACTGTGCATCTAAGGTTGATGGTAACAGGAGACAAGGGACACGATGTTTACCCAGGTTCAGGCCCTCTCTATGGAGGTAATACCCTACGTCCTGCTTGATTGATATTGATGAATGTGAGTATTACAAGAGTTGATCTACCTCTAGATCGTAATGGATAAACCCTAGAGGTCTAGCTTGTATGGCTATGATAATGAGTATCCTATCCGGACTAAGGCCTCCGGTTTATATAGACACCGGGAGGATCTAGGGTTACACAAAGACGGTTACAAAGAAGGGAATCTACATATCCGGCCGCCAAGCTTGCCTTCCATGCCAAGGAGAGTCCCATCCGGACACGGGTGCAGTCTTCGGTCTTCGTATCTTCACGGCCCAACAGTCCGGCCCATGGCTAACAGGCCGGACGCCTGATGACCCCTTAGTCCAGGACTCCCTCTGTAGCCCCCGAACCAGGGTTCAATGACGAGGTGTTCGGCGTGCAGACTGTCTTCGGCATTGCAAGGCGGGTTCCTCCCCCAACATCTTCCCAGTAATGTGTTCGGCCTTCAATTGAATGCCGCACACCTCGGCTTCTATGCATTTATGACTTTGTCCTCCACGTGTCAGGCGAATGTGGGTGGTCAGGGTATTTTTTGCAAATAACACCCTAGCCCTTCAAGAAAAAATGTCTATTTAAAGGGATTGGATCTCAGATCCTTTCGGCATCACGCGGAGAAAATCCTCAGATATTGCCAGGCGAAACCATTCCAGCATGGCCAATGTTCCCAGCTCCTCTTCCCGTTCCAACCTAGAGAGAAGCGAGTGGAAGAGGTGCTCCGTACCCCACAGCCAATTGGTGAAGCTGCAAATGCAGGGATTTCTCCCTCATGCAGATCTGGTCCCTGTTCGAGCAGGACTAGCCTCCTTCAACGGAAAAACCCAAGCGGAGGATTTCCCCAATCCGTCTGCGGGAGAATGAGTGTGCTTCGTCCCCTATCTGCTGAGGGGTGTGGGATTTCCAATTCACCCATTCCTCCAAGGGATTCTGGAGTACTACGACCTCCAGCTGCATAATTTTACCCCGGCCTCCGTCCTGCACATCGTGGGTTATGTCACTTTTATGCGAACTTTTCCTGGGTTGCGAGGCCCATTTTGATTAATGGAGAAGACTGTTCTACCTCGTCCCTCGCAATCAAGGTGGGTCAACTTTTGAAGTGGGAGGAGCCAAAGTGTGGCGCATTGCCAGGACCGGATACCTGTCCGGCATGCCAAAGAAAGCTCCCGAAGAGTGGCCCTCCAAATGGTTCTATATCGACGATGTCGCTCTACCCGACCCCGTCCGCATGGGCCTCCCCGAGTTTTTAAATGCTCCGCTGAAGAAACACCATAGCTGGCGTCCTCGAAGCCTCGAGGAAGAGGATAGTGCAGAGATCAGCCTGCTACTGGGCAAGATTAAGATGCTTGCCCAGTCTAGATTGTCAATAGCCGAGGTGATGGCGATTTCGATAACGCGGGGGGTCCAGCCACTTCAATACAAAGGGCTGCCCATGTGGCATTATAACAGAGAAGATGACGCCTCATGTTATGGCCGAAAGGGTCCGAAGACTCCTACCACCCTAGCCAAAATACTGGTCGAGTTGTATAAAGGGGAGAAGGAGGAGTTTACCCGTCTCCAAATCCGAGACGGGTTTTCCATGTATAATCCTTCTAGCTGGGTAAGGATCAGCTCCACTATTTTATTCTTGTCCCTGAATCATTCTTGACAGGCAGCATCCTATCTTGCTCATAACAGGAATGGCGAAAGGCTCTCGAGGGGATTTATGACCCTGCCCCTCAGCCGGAGAATCGCAACCGGGATCTCGACCCCGGATATGAGGAAGATCCGGACATATTTGTGGAGCTTGAGGAGGGAATATTCTATCAGATGTTCTATGATGGTACATACGTACCCATTATCGCTGATTACCCTGTCCTCCTTCCTGCTTCACATGTAAGTAATGCGAAGACACCTTATCCAAAAGAGTTTTCTCATTCCTCCTTACCCACCGCACTGTCCTGTGCTATAGAAAGGGAAGCGTTCGGCGCGCCATGGTGCCCCGTGAGCATCTCCGAAGAGAGTGTCCCCCATACCAGGCAAGCCTTCTAAGAGGAAGGCAAACGAACATACGGCCGAGCCTTCATCAAAGAGGTATGAATTTGCAAGTATGCACTTTTGCAGTAACGTCCAACTATGACCTTTCCGTTTACCCTGTATCAGGAAAAAGATGTGCCCGACTATACCCGGGAGTCCGGCCGGTCATACTTCCCCGCAGCCAGGATTCAAATCCTGCCGTGAAGACGGGGGCTGGTCTAGGGGTGACGCCGGACTGTCCTCCAACCGAGGACTCGGATGATGTATCCGTCACCAAGTCGGAAATGGAGAGCGCTATGAAACATCCGCGTTGCAGGGCCGTTTTATGAGATCCCGGCTTTTCAGAAGAGTCATTTAACGCCTTCACCTCGGCCGATGCATATATCCTAGCTGCTCGGGATGGGCTTAATAGAGCCACAAAACAACATTTAAAAGATGTGCAGGTAAGTTTGTTTTGTCTGACTATGATAGCCATATTCCAGTAGCCCCCAAGACTAAACTAGTTGAAACAACTGATTTAAGGATCAATGCACAACCAGGTGCTCACGGAGAAGAACACCATGTTAACTCTGGAACTAGAAAAGTGTCAGCGCCAGCTGTCTGCTCCCAATGCCGAACTGGAGAAATCCAAGAAGGCATTCCCCGATAATGTTTCCCTCCATCGAGAAATCATAATTGTACACTAACAATGCTAATCTGGTTGCTTATCATTGTATTGGATCGTTAGACCAACTGCAGGAGCAGCTGGACACCGCTGGAGGCGAAGAACTAGCAGCGGGCGAGTGTGTGTTAACAAAAGTCATTCAGGAGAAAAAGAAGCTCCAGGATTCGAACACCAAACTGGGCGAAGAACTGAAATACGTGCGAGCTCAGCTAGCTGACTCCGTGAAGGAGAACAAAAAACTGCGAGGCGGCATATTCAGTATGTGGCCGCATTTATCTTATAACAGTTTGGAAGTAACCGTAGCTGATATAGCTGTGATTGCACGTGTACTGATGGGGCGCCCTGAATAGGAGGTGTCCAGATCATCAAGTGATCTTCTGCAAGAGCTGTTGCAGTTGCACGAGCAAGCTCAGCAGGCAATGCGGAGTGTAGCCAAGGCCTTATGGCCATCCGACTCCCCCCAGGGAGTATGGAGAAACTTGTAGAGATGTTCAAGGGAGCACGGGGGGTGTATCCGACTATAGAAGATATCGGCCTGCCGAGAGGGTGCGCGAGAAGCCTGGGCCACGATAAAAAACGGTATACCAAGCTGGATACGAATCACATGGCCCGGGTCGGACCGCTAGGGTCAATTGGGGAAGAAATTCCCTTTAGTTTAGTATATGGCCAAGTTGAGGTGGCTGCTAGATACTCACAACATAATTGTAAGTTAGACCGCCTGTTGGATGATACGTCCATTTTGCATCATGCTTTTATATTGATATTTATTGCATTATGGGCTATTATTACACATTATGTCACAATACTTATGTCTATTCTCTCTTATTTTACAAGGTTTATATAAAGAGGGAGAATACCGGCAGCTGGGATTCTGGGCTGGAAAAGGAGCAAATATTAGAGACCTATTCTCCACAGCTCGAAAAGTCCTGAAACTTCACGGAAGTCATTTTCAGAATATATAAAAAATACTAAGTGCAAGAAGTTCCGGAGTGGGGCCACACCCTGCCCATGAGGGTGGGGGGCGTGCCCCCTACCTCGTGGGCCCCCTGGTGGCCCTCCCATGCCCATCTTCTGCTATATCGAGTCTTTTGATGAGAAAAAAATCATAAGCAAGCTTTCAAGATGAGACTCTGCCGCCACGAGGCGGAACCTTGGCGGAACCAACCTAGGGCTCTGGCGGAGCTGTTCTGCCAGGGAAACTTCCCTCCGGGAGGGGGAAATCATCGCCATCGTCATCACTAACGATCCTCTCATCGGGAGGGGGTCAATCTCCATCAACATCTTCACCAGCACCATCTCCTCTCAAAACCTAGTTCATCTCTTGTATCCAATTCTTTTCTCTAAGTCTGGGATTGGTACCTGTGGGTTGCTAGTAGTGTTAATTACTCCTTGTAGTTGATGCTAGTTGGTTTATTTGGTGGAAGATCATATGTTCAGATCCTATATGCATCTTAATACCCCTCTGATTATGAACATGAATATGCTTTGTGAGTAGTTACGTTTGTTCCTGAGGACATGGGAGACGTCTTGCTATTAGTAGTAATGTGAATTTGGTATTCGTTCGATATTTTGATGAGATGTATGTTGTCTCTCCTCTAGTGGTGTTATGTGAACGTCGATTACATGACACTTCACCATTATTTAGGCCTATAGGAAGGAATTGGGAAGTAATCAGTAGATGATGGGTTGCTAGAGTGATAGAAGCTTAAACCCTAGTTTATGTGTTGCTTCGTAAGGGGCTGATTTGGATCCATATGTTTCACACTATGGTTAGGTTTACCTTAATACTTTTGTTGTAGTTGCGGATGCTTGCAATAGAGGTTAATCATAAGTGGGATGCTTGTCCAAGTAAGGGTAGTACCCAAGCACCGGTCCACCCACATACCAAATTATCAAAGTACCGAACGCGAATCATATGAACGTGATGAAAACTAGCTTGACGATAATGCCCATGTGTCCTCGGGAGCGCTTTTCTCTATATAAGAATCTGTCCAGGCTTCTCCTTTGCTACAAAAAGGATTGGGCCACCTTGCTGCACTTTATTTACTTTTATTACTTGTTGCTCGTTACAAATTATCTTATCACAAAACTATTTGTTACCTATAATTTCGGTGCTTGCAGAGAATACCTTACTGAAAACCGCTTATCATTTCCTTCTGCTCCTCATTGGGTTCGACACTCTTACTTATCGAAAGGACTATGATAGATCCCCTATACTTGTGGGTCATCAAGACTCTTTTCTGGCGCCGTTTCCGGGGAGTGAAGCACCTTTGGTAGGTGGAATTTGGTAAGGAAAAATTTATATAGTGTGCTGAAATTTACTGTCACTTGTTACTATGGAAAGTAATCCCATGAGGGGCTTGTTCGGGGTATCTTCACCCCGACCAGTAGAGCAAAGAGTTGCTCCTCAACCTATTGAACCTACTGAAAATGAAAATGTCTACTTTGAGATTCCTTCGGGTATGATAGAAAAACTGCTAGCTAATCCTTTTGCAGGAGACGGAACAATGCATCCTGATGAGCACCTAATATATGTGGATGAAGTTTGTGGATTATTTAATCTTGCAGGTGTGCCCGAGGATGTTATTAAGAAGAAGTTCTTCCCTTTATCTTTGAAGGGAGATGAATTGACATGGTATAGGCTATGTGATGATATGGGATCATGGAACTACAAACGATTGAAATTGGAATTTCATCAGAAGTTTTATCCTATGCATCTTGTTCATCGTGATCGCAATTATATATATAATTTTTGGCCTCGCGAAGGAGAAAGCTGGGGAGGCTTAAATCAATGTTATATTCATGCCCCAATCATGAGCTTCCAAGAGAAAAAATTATTCAAAATTTATATGCTCGGCTTTCTGATAACAATCGCACCATGCTCGATACTTCTTGTGCTGGCTCTTTTATGATGAAGAATATTGAATTCAAATGGGATTTATTGGAAAGAATTAAATGCAACTCTGAAGATTGAGACCTCGATGAAGGTAAGGAGTCAGGTATGACACCTAAGTTTGATTGTGTTAAATCTTTTATGGATACCGATGTTTTCCATAAATTTAGCACTAAATATGGATTTGACTCTGAAATAGTAGCTTCTTTCTGTGAATCTTTTGCTACTCATGTTGATCTCCCTAGGGAGAAGTGGTTTAAATATCATCCTCCCATAGAAGTAAAAGTAGATGCACCTATTAAGATTGAAGAAAAGACTATCACTTATAATGATCCTATTGTTCCTACTTCTTATGTTGAGAAACCACCTTTTCCTGTTAGGATAAAAGATCATGCTAAAGCTTCAACTATGGTTCGTAAAAGCAATATTAGAACTTCTATACCTCCTAAGCAAGTTAAAGTTGAACCTAATATTGCTATTGTTAAAGATCTCTTGTCTGATAATATTGATGGGCATGTTATTCATTTCTGTGATGAGACTGCTAGAATTGCTAAACCTTGTGCTAAAGATAAACATAGACCCGTTGTAGGCATGCCTGTTATTTCTGTTAAAATAGGAGATCATTGTTATCATGGCTTATGTGATATGGGTGCCAGTGCTATACCTCATGACTTATACAAAGAAATTATGCATGATATTAAACCTACTGAGATAGAAGATATGGATGTCACAATTAAACTTGCCAACAGATATACTATTTCACCAATTGGAATTGTTAGAGATGTTGAAGTCTTGTGTGGGAAAACTAAATATCCTACTGATTTTCTTGTTCTTGGTTCCCCACAAGATAGTTTTTCTCCCATTATATTTGGTAGACCCTCCTTGAACACAGTTAATGCTAAGATAGATTATGAAAAGGATGTTGTTACTATTGGTTTAGGTGATATGTCTCATGAATTTCATTTCTCTAAATTTCGTAGACAACACCGTGAAGAGGAATTGCCTAGTAAAGATGAAATTATTGGTCTTGCTTCTATTGCCGTGCCTCCTAGTGATTCTTTAGAATAGTATTTGCTAGACCATGAAAATGACATGTTTATGAATGAAAGAAGGGAAATAGATGAAGTATTCTTTAAACAGGAACCCATCCTGAAACACAATTTTCCTGTCGAAATCCTAGGGGATTCTCCTCCACCCAAGGGTGATCCTGTGTTTGAGCTCAAACCGTTACCTGATACTCTTAAATATGCTTATGTTGATGAGAAAAAGATATATGTTGTTATTATTAGTGCTAACCTTTCAGAGCATGAAGAAGAGAGATTATTGAAAACTCTGAAGAAGCATCATGCTACTATTGGATATACTCTCGATGATCTTAAGGGCATTAGTCCCACACTATGTCAACACAAAATAAATTTGGAGCAAGATGCCAAACCAGTTCGTGATCACCAACGACGGCTGAATCCTAAGATGAAAGAAGTGGTAAGAAAGGAAATACTAAAGCTCCTTGAGGCAGGTATAATTTATCCCATTGCTGATAGTCAGTGGGTAAGTCCTGTCCATTATGTCCCTAAAAAGGCAGGTATTATTGTCATTCCTAATGATAAAGATGAATTGATTCCGCAAAGAATTATTACAGGTTATAGGATGGTAATTGATTTCCGCAAATTAAATAAGGCTACTAAAAACATCATTACCCCTTACCTTTTATTGATCAAATGCTAGAAAGATTATCCAAACATACACATTTTTGCTTTCTAGATGGTTATTCTGGTTTCTCTCGATGATCTTAAGGACATGGCATCTAAGACCACTTTTACTTGCCCGTTCAGTACTTTTTCTTATAGACATATGCCTTTTGGTTTATGTAATGCACTCCAAAGATGCATGATGGCTATATTCTATGACTTTTGTGAAAAGATTTGTGAGGTTTTCATGGACGATTTCTCTGTCTATGGATCCTCTTTTGATGATTGCTTAAGCAACCTTGATCGAGTTTTGCAGAGATGTGAAGAAACTAACCTTGTCTTGAATTGGGAGAAGTGCCACTTTATGGTTAATGAAGGTATTGTCTTGGGGCATAAAGTTTTTGAAAGAGGTATTGAAGTTGATAAAGCTAAGGTTGATGCTATTGAAAAGATGCCATGTCCCAAGGACATCAAAGGTATAAGAAGTTTCCTTGGTCACACCGGTTTTTATAGGAGGTTCATTAAGGACTTCTCAAAAATTTCTCGGCCTCTGACTAATTTATTACAAAAAGATATACCATTTTGTTTTTGATGATGATTGCGTAGAAGCATTTTAAATACTTAAGAAAGCATTGATCTCCGCACCTATTGTTCAGCCACCTGATTGGAATTTACCCTTTGAAATTATGTGTGATGCTAGTGATTATGCTATAGGTGTTATTCTAGGGCAAAGAGTTGATAAGAAATTAAATGTTATTCAATATTCTAGTAAAACTCTAGACAATGCTCAGAGAAATTATGCTACTACTGAAAAAGAATTTTTGGCAGTTGTATTCGCTTGTGATAAGTTCACACCTTATATTGTTGATTCTGAAGTAACTATTCACATGGATCATGCTGCTATTAAATATCTTATGGAAAAGAAAGATGCTAAACCTAGACTTATTAGATGGGTTCGCTTGCTACAAGAATTTGATTTACATATTATTGATAGAAAGGGACCTGAGAACCCCGTTGCAGACAACTTGTCTAGGCTAGAGAATGTTCTTGATGACCCACTACCTATTGATGATAGCTTTCTTGATGAACAATTAAATGTCATAAATGCTTCTCGTACTGCTCCATGGTATGCTGATTATGCTAATTATATTGTTGCTAAATTTATACCACCTAGTTTCACATACCAGCAAAAGAAAAAGTTTTTCTATGATTTGAGACATTACTTTTGGGATGACCCACATCTTTATAAAGAAGGAGTAGATGGTGTTATTAGACGTTGTGTACCTGAGCATGAATAGGAACAGATCCTATGCAAGTGTCACTCCGAAGCTTATGGAGGACACCACGCTAGAGATAGAACTGCACATAAGGTATTGCAATTCAGTTTTTATTGGCCTACTCTCTTCAAGGATGCCCGTAAGTTTGTTGTATCTTGTGATGAATGTCAAAGAATTGGTAATATTAGTGGAAGTCAAGAAATGCCTATGAATTATTCACTTGTTATTGAATCATTTGATGTTTGGGGCTTTGATTATATGGGATCTTTTCCTGCCTCTAATGGATACACACATATTTTAGTTGTTGTTGATTACGTTACTAATTGAGTAGAAGCTATTCCAACTAGTAGTGCTGGTCATAACACCTCTATTAAGATGCTTAAAGAAGTTATTTTTCCAAGGTTTGGAGTCCCTAGATATTTAATGACTGATGGTGGTTCACATTTTATTCATGATGCTTTCCGTAAAATGCTTGCTAAATATGATGTTAATCATAGAATTGCATCTCCTTATCACCCACAGTCTAGTGGTCAAGTAGAACTGAGCAACAGAGAACTCAAATTAATTTTGCAAAATACTATTAATAGATCTAGAAAGAATTGGTCCAAGAAACTTGATGGTTAATTATGGGCCTATAGAACTTCATATAAAAAACCTATGGGTACGTTTCCGTATAAAATGGTTTATGGAAAAGCATGTCACTTACCTCTCGAACTAGAACATAAGGCTTATTGGGCTATTAAAGAGCTCAATTATGATTTCAAACTTTCCGGTGAGAAGAGGTTATTTGGCATTAGCTCACTTGATGAATGGAGAACGCAAGCCTATGAGAATGCCAAATTATTTAAAGAAAAAGTTAAAAGATGGCATGACAAAAGAATAAAAAAGCGTGAGTTTAATGTAGGTGATTATGTATTGCTATACAACTCTCATTTAACATTTCTTTTGCAGGAAAACTTCTCTCTAAATGGGAAGGTCCTTACGTTATCGAGGAGGTCTATCGTTCCGGTGCCATAAAAATCAACAACTTTGAAGGCACAAATCCGAAGGTGGTGAACGGTCAAAGAATTAAACATTATATCTCAAGTAATCCTATAAATGTTGAAACCAATGTTATTGAAACTGTAACCCCATAGGAATACATAAGGGACACTTTCCGGAACGTTTCAGACTCTGAAAAGGAATAGGCATGTGGTACGGTAAGTAAACCGACTCCAAAAGAGTTCTAATGGCAATTTTCTTCCGTTTTGGAATATTTAGAAAATGGAAAAATAAGAAGCAGTCTGGGAAGGACACGAGGGTGGAGGGCGCGCCTTACCCCTGGGTGCGCCCCCTACCTCGTGGGCACCTCGTGTGCTCTCCGGACTCTGTTTTCTTGCATGTTACGTATTTTGGTCGGCGAAAATTCATTATATAATCTCCCGGAGGTTTTGACTCCCATATCATGCAAATATTTCTCGTCTTTGTTTCGAGCTGTTTTTCTGACAGATCTAGGTCGTCATGTCGTCTCCAAGTACCCCCAAGGACAAGTTATTCGAGAAGGTCATCAACCCTTACCTCGCGGAAGTGCTCCAACACCCTCAAACCATTGAGATGCGTGAGGGGGTGCTACACATCCGTGATGCTGAGGGACCAAGGAGGACCGGAAGCGTGGAGACAAGGCTCGAGGCAATGGAGCAACAAGTTCTCAAGTGCCAGGAGATGGTGGAACACGGACTCGACACCAACCATATGATGATCGCGGAGTTGACCAACAACCACAAGCTGGATGCCAAGAACATTGGGGAGACCATCTTCAAGCTTCATGAGAAGATCGAGCACCTCCAAGCCCAAATCTATGACCTGTAAAAACAAAACTGTGAGTATGAATATAGATTCAAAAGGATGAGTTTGGCTGCAGATTTGAGGATCCAGGAGACTCGATCATCCTTCTATGATGGCGAGCCTATGCCTTGGAAGAAGGACGACAAGCCTACATCATCAACAACTCCACCCTCTCTACCAACAAAGAAGAATTGAGTATCTGGTATGGGCACTCCCCTTGGCAACTGCCTAGCTTGGGGGAGTGCCCCGGTATCGTATCACCATTACTTTCATCTTTACCGCTTTTCTTAGTTCGATCCTTTTGATAAAATTTTGATCTAGTAGAATAAAAATTCTTAGTATGATCTACTCCCTCCGTTCCTAAATACTTGTCTTTCTAGGCATTTCAACAAATGACTACATACGAAGTAAAATGGGTGAATCTACACTCTAAAATATGTCTACATACATCCGTATGTAGTAGTCATTTGAAATGTCTAGAAAGACAAATATTTAGGAACGGAGGGAGTAGTTGTGAGTTTTGCTTTATGATCGTTCTATGTAATGGAGTCCGTGAGCTATATATAATAAAGATTAGTGTTGAGTCAAGGGCTTGATTATTCTGCCATGATCTTGAGTGAATAAAATAAAAGAGAAAGAATAAAAAGAAATAAAAGAGATCATATGGATCTTATGGAGTAATGAGCTCACATAGAAAGAGTATGATGATTAAAAGTTGTTGAGAGTTGACAAACCTAGTTTTGGTCATCATTGCAATTAATAAGAAGTAATAAAGAAAGAGAGGTCTTCACATATAAATACACTATCTTGGATATCTTTTATGATTGTGAGCACTCATTAAAATATGACATGCTAAAGGGTTGACGCTGGACAAGGAAGGCAACGTAATGGGTTATGTTTTCTTACAGCTGAGATAAATTATATTGTCATGGATCATCCAACATGATTGAGCTTGCCTTTCCCCCTCATGCTAGCCAAATTCCTTGCACCAAGTAGAGATACTACTTGTGGTTCCAAACAACCTTAAACCAGTTTTGCCATGAGAGTCCACAATACCTACATATGGATTGAGTAAGATCCCTCAAGTAAGTTTTCATCGTTGCAAGCAATAAAAATTGCCCTCTAAATATGTATGACTTATTAGTGTGGGAGAAAATAAGCTTTATACGATTGTGTGATATGGAAGAAATAAAAGCGACAGACTGCATAATAAAGGTCCATATCACAAGTGGCAATATAAAGTGACGTTCTTTCGCATTAAGATTTTGTGCATCCAACCATAAAAGCACATGACAACCTCTGCTTCCCTCTGCGAAGGGCCTATCTTTTACTTTTATCTCCTACCTTGCATAAGAGTCATGGTGATCTTCACCCTTCCTTTTTACATTTTATCTTTTGGCAAGCACAACATGTTGGAAAGATCCTGGTATATATGGCTAATTAGATGTGAGTTTTCATGAACTATTATTGTCGACATTACCCTTGAGGTAAAACGTTGCGAGGCAAAACTGTAAGCCCCTATCTTTCTCTATGTCCGATTAAAACTCCATACCCATAAGTATTGAGTGAGTGTTAGCAATTGTGAAAGACTATATGATAGTTGAGTATGTGGACTTGCTGAAAAGCTCTTATATTGACTCTTTCCTATGTTATGATAAATTGCAATTGCTCCAATTACTGAGATTATAGTTTGTTAGTTTTCAATGAAGTTTATGATTCATACTTCAAATTCTGATTGAATTGTTACTCTAGCATAAGAGATCATATGACAAGAAGTATATAAGTTGTTGTTCTAAGAATGATCATGATGCCCTCATGTCCGTATTTTATTTTTATCGACACCTCTATCTCTAAAGATGTGGACATATTTTTCGATTTCGGCTTTCGCTTGAGGACAAGCGAGGTCTAAGCTTGGGGGAGTTGATACGTCCATTTTGCATCATGCTTTTATATTGATATTTATTGCATTATGGGCTATTATTACACATTATGTCACAATACTTATGCCAATTCTCTCTTATTTTACAAGGTTTACATAAAGAGGGAGAATGCCGGCAGCTGGGATTCTGGGCTGGAAACGGAGCAAATATTAGAGACCTATTCTGCACAGCTCCAAAAGTCCTGAAACTTCACGAAAGTCATTTTCAAAATATATAAAAAATACGGAGCGCAAGAAGTTCCGGAGGGGGCCACACCCTACCCAGGAGGGTGGGGCGCGCCCTACCCCCTGGGCACGCCCCCTACCACGTGGGCCCCCTAGTGGCCCTCCGATGCCCATCTCTCTGCTATATGGAATCTTTCGATGAGAAAAAAATCATAAGAAAGCTTTCGGGATGAGACTCCGCCGCCACGAGGCGAAACCAATCTAGGGCTCTGGCGGAGCTGTTCTGCTGGGGAAACTTCCCTCCGGGAGGGGGAAATCATCGCCATCGTCATCACCAACGATCCTCTCATCGGGAGGGGGTCAATCTCCATCAACATCTTCAACAGCACCATCTCCTCTCAAAACCTAGTTCATCTCTTGTATCCAATTCTTGTCTCTAAGTCTGGGATTGGTACCTGTGGGTTGCTAGTAGTGTTAATTACTCCTTGTAGTTGATGCTAGTTGATTTATTTGGTGGAAGATCATATGTTCAGATCCTATATGCATATTAATACCCCTTTGATTATGAACATGAATATGCTTTGTGAGTAGTTACGTTTGTTCCTGGGGACATGGGAGACGTCTTGCTATTAGTAGTCATGTGAATTTGGTATTCGTTCGATATTTTGATGAGATGTATGTTGTCTCTCCTCTAGTGGTGTTATGTGAACGTCGACTACATGACACTTCACCATTATTTGGGAAAAGAGGAAGGCATTGGGAAGTAATAAGTAGATGATGGGTTGCTAGAGTGATAGAAGCTTAAACCCTAGTTTATGCATTGCTTCGTAAGGGGCTGATTTGGATGCATATGTTTCATGCTATGGTTAGGTTTACCTTAATACTTTTGTTGTAGTTGCGGATGCTTGCAATAGAGGTTAATCATAAGTGGGATGCTTGTCCAAGTAAGGGCAGTACCCAAGCACCGGTCCACCCACATACCAAATTATCAAAGTACCGAACGCGAATCATATGAACATGATGAAAACTAGCTTGACGATAATGCCCATGTTTCCTCGGGAGCACTTCTCTCTATATAAGAATTTGTCCAGGCTTCTCCTTTGCTACAAAAAGGATTGGGCCACCTTGCTGCACTTTATTTAATTTTATTACTTGTTGCTCGTTCCAAATTATTTTATCACAAAACTATCTGTTACCTATAATTTCAGTGCTTGCAGAGAATACCTTGCCGAAAACCGCTTATCATTTCCTTCTGCTCCTCGTTGGGTTTGACACTCTTACTTATCGAAAGGACTACGATAGATCCCCTATACTTGTGGGTCATCCTTGGACGGTATAGAGGAGGAAGTTTTTGAGTCCTAAGTGACTATGTACTTTCCTTCCAGCTGGATAATAAAAACAATTGTCACGGCCGACCTTTTCGCTTCAACCTCTAGACCTGAAGGTGCGGAGGGTTTACGAATACCCTAACAGTAGAATATACCGGGGCATGCATGGGAACCAGGCGTAGGGGTCATAGTTGCTTGAACAGACAAAGTGTATTCGGCTAGTTATGTTATATTAGATTATGTAAGAAACATCTTCCAGAGAGAATAGTTCCGTTAAGGGTTCCTTTCCCCGCGTGAGCATGCGTTTGATGTGGATGTCCGAACTGTGCTTGAGAAAATCGCAGAGTAAGTAACTTCTGGGGTTTCATAATGGAATGAATGCGGGGACATCTTTAATTTGCTGACCGAATATTCCCTTAAGAACGATAGCTTTCGGCTTCACCCAGTCTGAGGTACACATCCGGATGACCCGGCAGTAACAATCGCAGAGGTGCTCCCTTTATGCCCAAGCCGAACTAACGGGAACGTAGGGCATAAGCACAGGAGCCAGGCAACCCAACTTGGCCAAAACTTAAGTCATATCGATGCATATAATGGCGAAGAAAAGGTACGTATGGAAAAACACATATGTGGTGAGCTTGATGCTCAAAGGATAATAGCAAGCTTATGTACGAGAAGCCCCCAGGTATAATGAACGTACATATGCAGAGATGTACGCATCCGGTAAGGATGGTCTGGCCATACTGAAACCGTAAGTCTAAAGAGAAAAACATAAGAATAAAAAACGAAAAGATAGAAAAAGTAATGTTAATAATAGGAGGGAGGAGACTGAGGGAGTCCTGGATTAGGGGGTCTCCGGACAGCCGGAATATCTCCATTGGCCGGACTGTTAGACTATGAAGATACAAGATTGAAGACTTCGTCTCGTGTCCGGATGGGACTCTACTTGGCGTGGAAGGCAAGCTAGGCAATACGGATATGGATATCTCCTCCTTTGTAACCAACCTTGTGTAACCCTAACCCTCTCCGGTGTCTATATAAACCGAAGGGTTTTAGTTCGTAGGACAACAACCATAACATACAATCATACCATATGCTAGCTTCTATGGTTTAGCCTCTCTGATCTCGTGGTAGATCTAATCTTGTACTACCCATATCATCAATATTAATCAAGCAGGACGTAGGGTTTTACCTCCATCAAGAGGGCCCGAACCTGGGTAAAACATCGTGTCCCTTGCCTCCTGTTACCATCCGGCCTAGACGCACAGTTCGGGACCCCCTACCCGAGATCCGCCGGTTTTGACACCGACATTGGTGCTTTCATTGAGAGTTCCTCTGTGTCATCGCCGTTAGGCTTGATGGCTCCTATTATCATCGATAGCGATATGGTCCAGGGTGAGACTTTTCTCCTCGGACAGATCTTCGTATTTGGCGGCTTTGCATTGCGGGCTAATTCGCTTGGCCATTTGGAGCAGATTGAAAGCTACGCCCCTGGCCATCAGGTCAGATTGGGAAGTTTGAACTACACGACCGACATCCGCAGAGACTTGATCTTCGACGGATTCGAGCCACAACCGGGCGCACTGCACTGTCGCGATGGGTATGACCTAGCTCTGCCGCCGAACAGTACCCTAGAAGCTGCGCCCGCATCAGCTCCGACCCTCATCTTGGAGCCAACTGCGCCAGTTGAGGACGGATGGTTAGACACCGCCTCAGGGGCTGCAGTCTCAATGGCGATCGAGCCGAACACCAGCCTAAACCTCTGCGTAGCCCGTGACTCCAAGGTGTCGGACTCTTTTCCGGACTCCTAACCATCCGCGCCCCTGCCAATCGAATCTGATCGGGCGCCTATCATGGAATTCACCGCCACAGATATCTTTCAACACTCGCCCTTCGGCGACATTCTGAATTCACTAAGGTCTCTCTCTTTGTCAGGAGGGCCCTGGCCAGATTATGGCCAACAGGATTGGGATGCGGACGACGAAGAAATTCGAAGCCCACCCACCACCCACTTCGTAGCCACTGTCGATGATTTAACCGACATGCTCGACTTCGACTCCGAAGACATCGACGGTATGGACGACGATGTTGTAGACAAACATGAACCAGCACCTATAGGGCACTGGAAAGCCACCTCGTCATACGACATATACATGGTGGATACACCCAAAGAAGGCAATAGCGACGGGATAGCGGAGGATGACCCCTCCAAGAAGCAACCCAAACGCCGACGTCAGCGGCGCCGTTCTAAGTCCCGCCAAAGCAAAAGTGGTGATACCGGCACAGGAGATAATAACACTCCGGATGGTGCCGAAGAAAACAACAAACCCCTCCAGCAAGATTTAGAGCAGGAGGATGAAGGAGCCAGCTCTCCTGAGAGAGCGGCAGACGGAGAGGAGGAGGATGACAATTACATCCCCCCTCCGAAGACGAGGCAAGCCTCGGCGACGATGAATTCGCTGTCCCAGAGGATCCCGTCGAACAAGAGCGCTTCAAGCGCCGGCTCATGGCCACGGCAAATAGCCTGAAGAAAAAGCAGCAGCAGCTTCAAGCTGATCAAGATCTGCTAGCTGAAAAATGGACTGAAGTCCTCGCGGCCGAGGAATATAAACTCGAGTGCCCCTCCAAGAGTTACCCAAGGCGCAGGTTACTACCCCGACTGGAGGAAGAAGCGTATGATACGGCTGATCGGCCACCTCGTGGCCGCGATAGAGAGGCATTCCAGCCAAAAGCTCAGCCTCCACCCCAATGCCATTCAAATAAAAAGGCATGGGGAGATACGCCAGACCTGCGAGACATATTGGAAGACAAGGCAAAGCATTCAAGATCGATCTACGGATCACGAGGGCGCACCACTCTACGAGACGACAAACGTCACGCCGGATACAGTAATAGCAAATCCGGTCGGGCCGAACACAGCGGGCAAGACCCATTCGAGCTGCGTCCAGATATAGCCCAATACAGAGGCTCCGCACACCCCTTATGCTTCACAGACGAAGTAATGGAACATCAATTCCCAGAAGGTTTCAAAACTGTAAATATTGAATCATATGACGGCACAACAGATCCCGCAGTATGGATTCAGGAGTTCCTTCTCCACATCCACATGGCCCGCGGCGATGACTTACACGCCATCAAATACCTCCCACTAAAGCTCAAAGGACCAGCGCGGCATTGGCTTAACAGCTTGCCAGCAGACTCCATTAGCTGTTGGAAAGATCTGGAAGCCGCATTCCTCGACAACTTTCAGCGCACTTATGGCTGACCATAAGACGCCGATGACTTGAGCCACATAATTCAGCAGCCAGAAGAATCAGCTAGGCAATTCTGGACTCGGTTCCTTACAAAGAAAAATCAAATCATCGACTGTACGGATGCGGAGGCCTTAGTGGCTTTCAAGCATAATATCTGAGACGAGTGGCTAGCCCGGCACCTTGGTCAGGAAAAGCCGAAATCTATGGCAGCTCTCACGACGCTCATGACCCGCTTTTGTGTGGGAGAAGACAGCTGGCTTGCTCGCAGTAATAATATATCAAAGAACCATGATACCTCAGATACCAAGGACGGCAATAGCAGGTCACGTCGCAACAAGCATAAGCGCCGCATTAACAGCGAAAATACTGAAGATACGACAGTCAATGCCGGATTCAAAGGCTCTAAACCCGGTCAGCAGAAAAAGCAATTGAAACAAAGTACGCCGGGTCCGTCCAGCTTGCACCGTATACTCGATCGCTTGTGTCAAATACACGGCACCCTAGACAAGCCAGCCAATCACACCAACAGGGATTGTTGGGTGTTCAAGCAGGCCGGCAAGTTAATTGCCAAAAACAAGGACAAGGGGCCGCATAGCGATGACGAGGAGGAGCCCCGGCAGCCGCACACTGGAGGACAGAAGTGGTTTCCCCTGCAAGTGAGGACGGTGAACATGATATACACAACCCACATCCCCAAGAGGGAGCGGAAGCGTGCTCTCAGGGACGTATATGCGTTGGAGCCAGTCGCCCCAAAGTTTAACCCTTGGTCCTCCTGTCCGATCACCTTCGATCGCAGGGACCACCCTACTAGTATCCGTCATGGCGGATTCGCCGCACTGGTCCTAGACCCAATCATTGACGGATTTCACCTCACTCGAGTCCTCATGGACGGCGGCAGAAGCCCGAATCTGCTTTATCAGGACATAGTGCGCAAAATGGGTATAGACCCCTCAAGGATCAAACCCACAAAAACGACCTTTAAGAGCGTCATTCCAGGTGTAGAGGCCCATTGCACAGGCTCAATTACACTGGAAGTGGTCTTCGGATCCCCGGATAACTTCCGAAGCGAAGAGTTAATCTTCGATATAGTCTCGTTCTGCAGTGGTTATCACGCACTGCTCGGGCGAACCGCATTCACTAGATTCAATGCGGTACCGCATTATGCATACCTCAGGCTCAAGATGCCAGGACCTCGCGGAGTTATTACAGTCAATGGAAACAGAGAGCGCTCTCTCCGAATAGAGGAGCACACCGCGGCCCTCGCAGCAGAAGCGCAAAGCAGCCTCTCAAGGCAATCAACCAGTTCGGCGCTTCAAAATCCGGACACCTTCAAGCGCGCTCGGGGTAATCGGCAAATAGACCGCCTGGCGCGATCTGAGCTCGCGTAGCAATACGGCGGCCACCCCAATCCCAGCCCAGCGGTGATGCTCGTGCCGCGCGTACATAATTACGCATTAAAAATACCATGGGCACAGGTGGGGAGGGGGGCACAACTACGGCACGCCCCAAAACGCGGCCTAAATCGCACTAGGGGCTTCCCGTTAGGTTACATTTCTTTTTCTTTCAGGACCTTAATCTCTGGAAACACTGTCTGGCAGCACTATTGCCGAACACATGATGCAGCAACCAAGGAGGCAGATAGCTACGTTATACCACGGAATTCCCAGGTTGATCACAGTAATGAGTGAAATATTCAATTTAATATCAGTCCTCAGCTTGCCCTTGGAAGGGACATAGTCCTACTCTTTTCTTATCGCACTATCTGTATCACTCTGCTTTAACGCAATTTTTAATAAACAATGCATGGCATTACGACTATTATTGCATTTTTGTGTTCATTAACACTACACCACAACACGAATGCAATGGCATGTAATCTGCCGGGAGAATGCCCTTAAGAGGGCAGGCAAACTGCCAGGACAAAGTTTCTCCCGGCAGATAGAACTGCCACAAGAACGACTGCCGGGAAATAGATCTCCCAGCAGATACAGATCTCCCGGCAGTACCACTGCCAGGAAGCGATGTTTTCCCAGCAGATAGAAGTATATGCCAGTAAACTAATTGCCGGCAGTTACAATAGTGCCCCGGCAGATAGTCTGCCCTTGACTTTTACTTACCCCGGTAGTTTTCCTAATCCTGGTAGCATACGGTAGCATATATAGTTCTTTTTATTTCTATTCATACAGGAATTGACTCAATATTCAGTACCGGATCTCAAACACATAATGACTCAAAACATCAGTATTTCAACATTCAAAGATCCATTTGGTAGCATCCAACTACATCGGTAAACAGAATTTACATAAGACAATAAGATTTCTTTTGTTCAAACTAAGATAAACAAATGGTTTGAGCTTGACGCACAGCTACAGCCATGTTCAGGAAGACAAATTGCTCGTTCGCAGCCGTTTGTTGGATGGCTTTATTAGATGTCTTATGAATAACTGACTCGCCACCATCCTGTGAAACTGCATCCTTCAAAGAGGGCCACATGTCTCTCGCAGAAGAGTCACCAAACTTGCAATGTTTTGAAGATCACAGCTTAACCTCGCCCCACATGATTCTGTTGTTGCTATGAATACAAGAAACATCATGTAGGCATCCTAGCTGACTGGTCCAACTACTATCATGTAGTAGAAGTTCTGTAGCATTCTAACAATCTCCTCCTCGTGACAAAACTTACAAGCTTGAGACAAAACTTGTTGAACTGCAGAGAAAACAAAATCAAGTTTAAAATTTTCGAAGTACAAACTAGCAGCATCTATGAACTAACAAAATATTAACATCAAACCAGGAAAAGATTAACAAATTGAATACAGGACAAAGCAAAAGATATGACAGGTGTACCTTTTGTAGAATATATTTCAGACTTTCAGTGTGTGTGTATATCTATAGCAATATTACTACCGAGTAGACACTTCCAAGTACAATTCTGGATATGTAGTAAATACTAAGCAGTAAAATGCAAGGTCAAATAATTTGTACACATGAGATGCTTCCTTTTTCCCCAAAACTGCATGGCAAGCATAGCATGTTTATACTTAGGAACTCACTCGGGTAAGACAGTAAATAGTAGTGTTTATCTATGAGATGCAGTTTAGCGGTTCATTTCTCTAATTACCCAGAAATAAGTTTTCAAGCCATCATCATAACAATCTGCAAGATACTACACTTATCTATAGAGTATAACGCCCGACAAAGTGAGTACACGTAGCATTTTTTTCAGAGGGAGTAAAAGTAGCATTGCTTTGATTCTAAGTAATCATTGACAACTTTCAAAATCCAAAAGGCACAACTTACAGAAATAAAGAAGTAAAATGTATGAGTTGCTAGAGTTTAGCACCTTCATTCCAATATGCAAGTACAGCCGATGAAAAATTTAGAAGTACATGTAAACTGGTATAGCATTGATTAAACAAACTACACCAGATCCTTCTAGCACGTGGGTCAAACAATTGATATGCGTCCAAATTCTGGATCACACATTAGCACAAAATCTCGCGAAAGATAAAAAAATCTGGATTATCTACTAGATCCATATGGTACCTCGTTTCAGTGATGGAACTACCAACACAGGTTTGCTGATCTGACTACTCAATACTGTCGGCATCTTTTGGTTCCTAGTTGCTCACCCCGTGTCGCTCGCATAGGCAACACCAGTGCGCACAACCCTAGCCACCGCAGGACCTCGGCATCTTTCTCTTTTTCTTTGGTAGCTTGCCTGCGTTCAATCCATTGAATACACACTATTAGAAGAGCCTTGATCTCTGTCTGCTCTCGGCTTAGTACCAGAATCATGCAACTTCAGTCCATAGATAAGCCATTGTTTAGTTTTTGTATGTTGTGCATTTAGCGAACAAGAAACTGGATGCTCACTGGATTGTGCGCTCAGTTTTTTGAAAGACCAGTCATTACGAACCAAACTTCAAAACTATGAACCAGTTATAATGAAAAGGGCAACACCGATACAAACAACAGGCTGCACTGTTTCAGTCTGATACAAATTCAGATAATTTTAAAGTGTACGCTTAGTTTCTTTCAAGCTGTACCAATTTAGATGCATATAAGGATTATTTACTGAAAGGATTTAGGTCAAATATAAAGGGCTTTCTGCAGAATGGCCTGAACAAGAACTTGTCATAAAGCAAACAACGAGTCTAGCATCATCTAAGCAGAGTATGGGCAACAATGTCATCTATAATCCAATAAAGTATTCAAAATGTACCATTTGGTAAAAAAATCATTGGAGAGGCACATAGATTTCTCGTTGTACACAAAATTGTCTACATGCTCTACATTTTGGCAAAGAACGTATTCCAATGCAGTACTTATCACAAGAACTCGCATAAAAATAGTTTAGCATGCACTGAATTAATCAAGTGAACATGAAGAGAATTAAGATATCGAGGTTAGCCGCAAAATTTCAACACCATAGCAGGGCCCATTACACGATTACTAGGGATGAATGATAGAAATAGCAAAGAAATCTCATCGTCGGTTGAGAAGGAGAGGAGGCAGGGCTGATCAGGCGGTGAAGCAGAGGACGTAGGCGGTGCTGCTTGGGCGAAGAATTAGAAGTTAGGCAACGCAGTTTTGGGCGAGGATGTAGACGAGGTGCTACCCAGGGCAGACGACGTAGTCAAAGCAGCACTGCTTGGTGGAGAGGATGAGGAGGAGGCGCGCTTCTCAAAGGAGATAAAGACCAATTACATAATTTAACATACAAATTGAGGGACCAAATCAATGGTACAACCATGATAAATGAAAGAATTTAAGCAACATGGATCCTCGGATAATCACATTCATATCCTGAAGCTATACGTGCACCGGGCATGAGTGGGCATGGCACATTAGTTCTTGTTCACATCACATCTAAGCAGTAATACTAATACCTAAACTATGGAAGAAATCAAGAAATTAGAATAGAGGGCTTAGAACTCTGCACATGATACAGTATCATCCAAGCTATATGCCACATTTTGAGATACCCAAACAATTCGCCTAGAACTGTAAACTGTTCACAAATCTTCTCGAAATAAAACTCACAATCGTTACAATTTTCTGTAGTGACTTCCAGAGCACAACCAGTGCAGTACATATCCAAACAAAAAGTTTGCCCAATGTATGACCGAGATAGGAAGTGTAACTATGGCCTAGCTAGCTTACAAAATCTGCATTCATGTTATTAAAGGTACTAGCCACTTGTAATTTATTGACTATGGAAAATAAAATTTAGAGGCAGAGCGTGCCACTTTGCTTTTCTTGATCTAGCTTTAACTGAAAAGGCTGTAGCTTGTAATAACACTGACTTGCTCATAAAAGTACAGAGCAATCTGCATCACATAAATCCTAAGATGCAAGTAATAGACTGAATGCTGAAACGCCTACACATGTGGTTATGATCTACTTTCAGTACCTCACTTTCTATCCGATGATTCAATTAAACCTCATTCATATTGGAGTCTACTATCTTTGCCTTATTTCTTTAAACTCTATTGTAAGTAGTTTTTATCTAATGATTCAAGAAATTATCAAAAACTATAGCCCTTGTTCTGTCCACAGATCACACATCACAGAATACACACCTGAGACTAATAAAACTCATAGGACAAAGAGAAATCTCACGGGTTGGGGTGAGGAAGTAGAGGAGACCGGGATGTAGTCGACGCGGCACTGCTCGTGTGAAAGAACGCAGAAGCGGCATCTGCTCGGGGGAGAGGATGTAGTCGGCGCTCTTGGGGGAGAGGACGAAGACGTGGCGGGACGGAGCTTCTGGAAACAGCGACGCTGCCCGTGCCAGGAGCTCCTGGAAGCAGCGACGCTTCTCGGGCTGGATCTCCTGGAAGCGACGGCGCTGCTCGATGGAGGATCTCCAGGGAGCGGCGGGGCTGGTGGCGAATGGTCGTCGGGGCGGCGGAGGGTGCTCGGGGGAGTGGTCTGGGAGGGATGGCACTAGGGCGGCGTGGTCAGGGAGGGAGGTGGCACTCAGGTGTGGCGGAGGGTAGGCGGTCGGCAGCTGCGGAGGGTAGGCGGCGGCGGGGGGGAAGGGTGCTCGAGGAGGAGGCTAGGTCAGGCGGCTGATTTGGGGATTTTGGTGTGAGTCAAAGACTGGGGATTTTTGTTTAGGTATATTTGGAGCGTAAACTTTTGCCCCTCGCGCGCTCTCCCACGTTAGTATTGATAGTTTTTGTTTGGCCCCACATCTAGTCCCCGGCAGTTAATATGTCATTGTTTAGTTGTGATGACAGATATTATGCCCTTAAAAGTGAGCATTGTTGCCGGCAGTGTGCATGCCCTTATTGTCTTACTTCTGCCGGCAGTTTATACATCGTTGGGTACTTCTGCCGGCAGTTAATAGATTCCCGGCAGATAATTTTTCCTTATGATGCTATTTCTCCCGGCAGTTAATTGCCCCAAATCAAAGGTTGTAGTGTAGTGTAATGACGCCTTGCAACCGTACACTCTGGTACGGCTAATACACCAGGGGCTTACGTACCCCACAATGCGGTGTGAAAAGTCCGAACACTTTCACAAGTGCGGCACCCCGAACTTATAGCATTATATGCATCATCTCCGAATCATGTCTTTGGTCAAATGTTGGGTTTGCCCGGCTCCTATGTTTTGGTACCTTACGTTCCGCTCCATCGGCTAAGCTAGCGCTAGGAGAACTACTGCGATTGTGCCCCGGTTTTGCCGGGCTGAGCACCTCAGTAGAGAAAGCTAAAACTGACTGTCATGATAAGGCGAGAGACTGGTCGCTGTTCGGCGAGGTTTTTCGAGTCCCCAAAGACTTATGCCGCTTAGGGCGAAGGGCCGACCCTGTCCGGCTTACAGGCGTGTATCGCGCCCCGTATTCGGCCTTCCAAATACCAGGGGCTTCGCCAAAATTTAAAATTATAGAATTCTATGGCTAAGTGAGAGTGATAAAGCATTATTAGTCCGGTTGCCTTGTTCGTTGTGCTGAGCACCTCCCTCGAAGGACCCAAATATGGGAACAAGAGTGCTCAGGTTTATCCCGAACACCCCAGCACTCGTGGCATGGGGGCAGAAGCCGAGGACTAGCCATCTATCAAATTGGATAAACGGCCAAACAGAAGGTAATATTTTAAATTCAAACAAGCGTTGCATAGCGCATATGAAACAAGTTTTCATAAATACAGGATAAAATGAGAAAGTTTACTCAAATATTACATCTTTCGAACACTCGTCCGCGATAAGACGGGCACCCGGCAGAACACCCTCGTAGTACATCTCGGGGTGGCGGTGCTCCTTGCCCTCTGGCGGCCCATCCTTGATCAGCTTCACGGCGTCTAGCTTGACCCACTGCAATTTCACACGGGCGAAAGCCCGGCGTGCACCTTCAATGCAGACGGATCGCTTGACGACCTCCAGCCGCGGGCAGGCATCCACAAGCCGCCTCACCAGGCTGAAGAAGCTGTTCGGAAGGGCGTCGCCAGGCCATAGCCGGACTATGAAGCTCTTCATGGCCTGATCGGCCGCCTTATGTAGCTCGACCATCTACTTCAGTTGGTCGCTCATTGGCAACGGATGTTCGGCCTCCGCATACTGAGACCAGGACAGCTTCTCCGTCGAGCTTCCATCCTCGGCCTGGTAAAATTGTGCGGTATCGGACACACTGCGGGGCAAATCTACGAATGCTCCTGAAGAGCTCTGGATCCGGGTAAGTAATCGGTAATTTACTTTTACATGCTTGCTTTGCATATAAAAAGCCTTACCCGCCGCTATCTTCCTCATCGTGTCGACCTCTTGGAGGGCCTTCTGGGCCTCGGCCTTGGCACTCTTTGTGCTCTCAAGGGCCGCGGCAAGCTCGGACTCTCGCGTCTTCGAGTCAAGCTCCAACGCCTCGTGCTTCGTCACGAGAGCCTGGAGCTCTTGCTGCACCTCACCCACCCGAGCCTCGTGCTTTTCTCGCTCGGTGCGCTCCTGGGCCGCTTTATCTTCGGCCTGGGTTAGCGCTTGCTTCAGGGTCGCCACCTCGGTCGTGGCCCCTGGCAAACATACAATGATCCTGTCATTTTGCAATCGCGTCCTTTTTTATATATACACATCTATGGACAGGGTATTACTTACCCTTGTTCTCCTCGAGCTGCCTCTTGGCAAGGCCGAGCTCTTTCTGGGACCCCTCGAGGGCCTGCTTTAGTACGGCGACCTCCGCAGTCAGTGCGGCGGACGCCAGCAGCAACGCCTGCATATGCATATTGACATAGTTATATTAGACTCCTGCGATATTATTTGATCCTCTGTTCGGCTTTTCTTTGTGAACACCGAACAAAGCATCAGGGGCTACTATCTATGCGGTAATATTTCTACTACATTTTAAAACACTTACCTCGAAGCCTGTTAGAAGGCTGGCACAGGCTTCAGTCAATCCGCTCTTGGCGGACTGAACCTTCTGGATCACCGCACTCATGATAGTGCGGTGCTCCTCATCGATGGAAGCGCTGCGAAGTGCTTCCAGCAGATTGTCCGGTGCCTTTGGATGGACAGAGGTCAACGGCACAGGCGTCTCGCCCCTCTTAGAAGGAGGTCGCCTGCCCGAGCCCGAAACCGCTGGAGGGTCTGGCGCGGTGTTCGGCTGAGGGCCGAACTCGGAGCTCTCAGGGGCCCCGTCCCCTCGGCTCCCGGAGTCCGGAAGGTCGCCTCGAGGCACCTCCGGGGCTGTCTCCCCTTGATCCGGTGCCACTTGAGACAACACCTCGACATCGTCGGCAGGATGAGAGGAGGTGGCGGTCGGGACTGGATCGCTATCCATGTCCGACATGCCCAAGGAGCCGTCCGATGATACATCGAGGCTGGCTCGTGGCGGCCTGCATAATTGCGTTCGACATTAGAGAAAGCAGTGCGACAAAGGAATCCTATGAGTTATTCTGGTATCCGAATACTTACGATCTCCCCGGGGGCTTGACCCTGGGGAACCACTCGTCTTCGCCTTCGTCGGCGGCGGTGGAACCGTCCGGAAGGAGAGTCCTTCCCTTCTTGGACCCTCTGGCCTCCCCGGTTGGGGCGGCCTTCCTTTTTTTCTCTCTCGCAGTCGGTGGGGGAGCATCTTCTTCTTCGTCTTCCTCGTCTTCGGGGGAAGAGTGCGCCGCAGAGTCATCGGATAGTGAGTCCGACGACACCTGGCGTCGGGAACTCTTCCGAGTTCCCTTGGCCTTCTTGGTCTTCTCCGGCACCGTATAAGTGGCCGGAGTCAACATCTTAGTCAGAAGATCGTCTGCGGGGCCTTCGGCCAAAGGAGTCGGACAGTCGATTTGTCCGGCCATTTTCTGCCAGTCCTGTCAAAGGTACGGGAGTTTAGATCCCGCACAGAGTCAACCTATATATAAATAAGTATCATGTGAAAGCTAAAGTAGCTTACCTCACTAGCTTGGCGCTTCGCGCTGAATCCGCGATCGGAACTCGGGGGCCGCTGCCCATGCAGGGTTGCGCGGCTCGGTGATATAGAACCACCCTGATTGCCAACCCTTTATGGTTTCCACAAAGGAGCCCTCGAGCCATGTTACGTTGGGCATCTTGCCCACCATGGCGCCTCTGCACTCCGCCTGGCAGCCGCCCACTACCTTCGGCTTGACATTGGTCTTCAGCCATAAGCCGAAGTGGGGCCTGATGCAGAGGAAGGCCTCGCACACGATGATAAACGCCGAGATGTTGAGGATGAAGTTAGGGGCCAGGTCGTGGAAATCCAGTGATAAAACATGAGCCCCCAGACGAAGGGATGGAGAGGGAATCCCAGTCCACGGAGGAAATGGGTGAGGAATACTACCCTCTCATGAGGCCTGGGGGTGGGGATGAGCTGCCCCTCATCTGGGAGCTGGTGCGCGATGTCGTCGGGCAGGTATCCGGCTCTCCTCAGTTTCTTGATGTCTCCCTCCATGACGGAGGAGACCATCCACTTGCCTCCCGCTCCGGACATGATTGGAGAAGGTCGAGGTGGGAAGTGCGGACTTGGGCGCTAGAGCTCGAGTGTGCAAAAACGGATGAGCAAAGGAGGAAGAAGGCGTGGATAGAAAGGTGAATCCTTATCCCTTTATATGGGCGGACGAAGCTAAGCGTCCCCACTTGCCGGGTAAAACTCGCTTATCCCCCAAGCGCCGCAATTGATGGCGTGGTTGGGTTACCCACGCCCGTATTGATGAGAATCCCGTAATCAGGGGACACGATCTCTGCTTTAACAAGACGTGTCAAAAATCTGCCTCGCGTTATGTGCGGGGCTGGTTAAGAGAAACGGTTCGAATAATCACTGGGCCATGACGTAACGTCATGCTGCCAAAACAAGCCAGCAAATTAGATCTGCGAAAATATTATTCTCTCTACGGTGCAATGTGGAACTTATTTTGCAGGGTCAGACACTATCCTCGTATTCAAATTCTTCTGTGATGTATTCGGAGAAGGAACCCGCCTTGCAATGCCGAAGACAATACTGCGCGCCGGACTCATCGTCATTGAAGCCTGGTTCAGGGGCTACTGAGGGAGTCCTGAATTAGGGGGTCTCTGGACAGCCGGACTATCTCCATTGGCCGGACTGTTAGACTATGAAGATACAAGATTGAAGACTTCGTCTCGTGTCCGGATGGGACTCTACATGGCGTGGAAGGCAAGCTAGGCAATACGGATATGGATATCTCCTCCTTTGTAACCGACCTTGTGTAACCCTAACCCTCTCTGGTGTCTATATAAACCGAAGGGTTTTAGTCCGTAGGACAACAACCATAACATACAATCATACCATAGGCTAGCTTCTAGGGTTTAGCCTCTCTGATCTCGTGGTAGATCTACTCTTGTACTACCCATATCATCAATATTAATCAAGCAGGACGTAGGGTTTTACCTCCATCAAGAGGGCCCGAACCTGGGTAAAACATCGTGTCCCCTGCCTCCTGTTACCATCCGGCCTAGACGCCCAGTTCGGGACCCCCTACCCGAGATCCGCCGGTTTTGACACCGACAGAGACGAACGCAGAGTTCGACGCTAGGTATAAAATCGTCATAGTCTGGCCGCATTCCAGGGGTTCGGCTCCAGGTGATTGTCTGACGCATCACGCAGGCGGTACGCTCCTCCGGTGAGAACTTCATCAATGATGAATGGACCCTCCCACTTGCGCTTGAGTTTGTCCTTTTTCTTCTCCAGCAGGTGTAGAATGAGTTCACCAACGTTATAAGTCTTGGCTCGCACTTCTCTGCTTTGATACCTGCGAGCTTGTTGTTGATAAAATGTGGAACGGGCTTTTGCGATGTCGCACTCCTCCTCCAAGGCATCTAGGCTGTCCTGCCAATCAAGCTCAGCTTTTTTCTCGTCGTACATGCGCACTCGAGGTGAGTCATGAATAATATCGCAGGGTAACACTGCTTCTGCACCGTACACCATGAAGAAAGGTGTATATCCAGTAGTGCGGTTGGGCGTGGTCCGCAGCCCCCAGAGTACGGAGTTAAGTTCCTCCACCCAGTGCTTGTCTGATTCTTTCAAAGACCGCACTAGTCTAGGTTTGATGCCGCTCATAATAAAACCATTAGCCCGTTCGACTTGACTGTTTGTCTGCGGGTGATAGACCGAGGCGTAATCGAGTTTAATACCTAGATTAGCACACCAAGTTTTCACTTCATTTGCTGTGAAATTAGAGCCATTATTGGTTATGATGCTGTGTGGGACACCATAACGGTGTACCACGCCGGATATGAAATCTATTACCGGCCCCGCTGAGGTCTCCGGACAGCCGGACTATATCATTTGGCCGGACTGTTGGACTATGAAGATACAAGATTAGAGACTTCGTCCCGTGTCCAGATGGGACTCTACTTGGCGTGGAAGGCAAGCTAGGCAATATGGATATGTATATCTCCTCCTTTGTAACTGACCTTGTGTAACCCTAGCCCCCTCCGGTGTCTATATAAACCGGAGGGTTTTAGTCCGTAGGACAACATACAATCATACCATAGGCTCGCTTCTAGGGTTTAGCCTCTCTGATCTTGTAATACTCATATCATCAAGAATAATCAAGCAGGACGTAGGGTTTTACCTCCATCAAGAGGGCCCGAAACTTGGTAAACATCGTGTCCCCTGCCTCCTGTTACCATCCTCCTTAGACACACACTTCAGGACCCCCTACCCGAGATCCGCCGGTTTTGACACCAACATTGGTGCTTTCATTGAGAGTTCCACTATGTCGTCACCATAAGGCTTGATGGCTCCTTCGATCATTGCTAGCGATGCGGTCCAGGGTGAGGCTTTCCTCCCTAGACAGATCTTCGTATTCGGCGTCTTCGCACTGCGGGCCAATTCGCTTGGCCATCTGGAGCAGATCGAAAGCTACGCCCCTGGCCATCAGGTCAGATTTGGAAACCTGAACTACACGACCGATATCCGCGGAGACTTGATCTTCGACGGATTCGAGCCCATGCCGGACGCGCCGCGCAGTCACGACGAGCAAGACGTAACTCTGTCGTCGGACAGTGTTCGGGAGATCGCATCCATAGCTACTCCGGCCTTTAATCCGGAGCAAGTCGCGCCATCCGAAAGCGGAGGGATGGACCCCGCCATGGAGGCCGCACTCTCAGCGGCGATAAAGCCGGATACTGACTTCACCCCTTACGAGAGCCGTGTCGCCAAACCACTGGATTTATTCCCGTCCACGGACTCCGAGCCGCCTACATCCGTGCATGTCAAATCTGAGGGGGCGCCGGTCATGGAGTTCACCTCCGCGGATATCTTTCACCACTCACCTTTTGGAGATGTGCTAAATTCATTAAGGTCTCTCTTCCTGTCAGGAGAACCCTGGCCGAACTATGTCCGCTAGAATGGGACGCGGACGACGAAGAAATTCGCTGCCCACCCATTTAGTAGCCACTGTCGATGACTTAACCAACATGCTCGACTTCGACTCCGAAGACACCAACGGTATGGACGACGATGCAGGAGACGAACCGGAACCACCGCCTACAGGGCGCTGGACCGCTACTTCATCACATGACGTATACATGGTGGATGCACCCAGAGAGGGCAATGGCGAAGAGACAACGGATGAGGCACCATCCAAGCAACCCAAGCGCCGACGTCAGCAGCGCCGCTCTAAGTCCCACCATAGCAAAAACAATGATAATAATAGTCCACCCGACTCTGGAAGAAACGACAACTGCACCACCCTGGTGGCAGAACACGATCAAGATGCAAACTGCAAACATAGTACGGATCCGATGTCCGAACACGATGACACCAAAGACAAGCCTCATCAATCCCCGTCTAGGGAAGAAAACAGTCCAGACGAAAGATGCACGCATCATCCCGGAAACACACTTGGAGCAAGAGAACCTCCGCAAAAGGCTTATTGCCACAGCGAGGAGCCTGAAGAAACAAAAGCAAAGGCTCAAGGTCGCACAAGACACGCTCAACAGCAAGTGGAACAAAGTAACAAAGTATGGTGGAAGCTACCATAAACATAGCTATCCAAAGCGCAAGCTATTACCGGAATTCAACGATGAGGCCTCAGAGCCCACACAGCCGAAGAATGAGACGGCCAACCGGCCGGATCCACCACCTTGTGAGCGCGATAGAGCGTCTAACAAAGTCACGCATAAGTCAACACACGATCTACGTGAGAACTTGTGTCAAAAATCCGGCGCGACCAGATCTATCTATGGATCTAGGAAGCGCGCTACGGTACACAACCAATACCAAATACTACAACCGTCCGAACATCATGGCGCATCCCAATATAGGGGTGCCGCACACCCCTTATGTTTCACTGATGAGGTGCTGGATCACGAATTCCCAGAGGGATTCAAACCGGTGAACATAGAGGCATACGACGGAACCACGGACCCTGGAGTCTGGAGGACTTCATCCTCCATTTTCATATGGCTCGTGGACACGATCTCCATGCCATTAAATACTTGCCCCTCAAAAGCTTAAAGGGCCAGCTAGGCACTGGCTAAAAAGCCTCCCTGAAAACTCAATTGGAAGTTGGGAGGTGCTCGAGGACGCTTTCCGGGCCAATTTTCAAGGGACTTATGTCCGACCTCCGGAGGCAGACGATTTAAGTCATATAATCCAACAGTCCGGAGAGTCTGCCCGAAAGCTTTGGAACAGTTTCCTCACCATGAAGAACCAAATAGTCGACTGTCCGGACGCCGAAGCATTAGCAGCTTTTAAACACAGCGTTTGAGACGAATGGCTCGCCAGACACCTTGGTCAAGAAAACCCGAGAACAATGGCAGCCCTAACAAGCCTCATGACCCGCTTTTGTACAAGCGAGGACAGCTGGTTGGCCCGAAGCAGCACCAGCGACCCAAGCACATCCGAAGTCAGGGATGGCAATGGTAAACCACGACGCAACAAAAACAAGCGTCGAAATAAAGAAGGTAGCCTAGATAACACGGCGGTAAACGCCGGATTCAGGGGCTCCTGACCAGGTCAGCGGAAAAAGCCTTTCAAAGGCAGCAGAGAAGGACAATCTAGCCTAAACAAAATTCTTGACAAACTCTGTCAGATTCACGGCACCCCAGACAAACCTGCAAATCATACCCACAGAGAATGTTGGGTCTTCAAGCAGGCTGGTAAGCTAAACGCCGAACACAAAGGGGAAGAGATACCAAGCGAAGACGAGGATGAACCTCGTCAGCAAAGTGCCGGAGGACAGAAAAAGTTCCCACCAGAGGTTAAAACAGTAAAGGTGATCCATGTGACAAAGAGGAGAAGCAATCACGCACTCCTATGCACACGCGCCATAGAGCCCGTCACCCCTAGGTCCAACCCCTGGTTGGCCTGCCCGATCACTTTTGATCGTAGGGATCACGATACACATATCTGGCGCGAAGGACTGACGGCCTTGGTGTTAGACCCAATAATAGATGGGTACCATTTCACAAGGGTCCTCATGGACGGCGGTAGTGATCTAAATCTGATATATCAGGACACAGTCCGCAAAATGGGGATAGACCCGACACAAATAAGCCACAGTAATACTACCTTCAAGGGAGTAATACCAGGCCAAGAGGCCCACTGCACGGGATCTCTACTACTAGAGGTGGTATTCGGTTCTCCCGATAACTTCCGAAGTGAAACGTTAACTTTTCACATCGCTCCATTCCGAAGTGATTTTCAAGCACTACTCGGAAGGGCGGATTTCGCTCATTTTAACGCAATACCGCATTATGCTTTTCTCAAGCTCAAGATGCCCGGTCCACGAGGCGTCATCACAGTTAGCGGAAATACCAACCGTTCTTCACATATGGAAGAGGACGCGACAGCTCTAACAGCCGCACACTAGACGGCCTCACCAACCTGAAAAAATGGCAGGTCGTCAAAACCACGGACATGGTTAGACGAGTCCAGCGTTCCATCATACATGCATGAGATTGGTTTTCGAACCCTCATAAAACGATACTAGGGGCTTCCCGCGTGTAATCACGGCCAGCCCGGCTCAACTAGGCTTCTCTGGAATTTTGATAATTCATTCTTCTTTTTGGCACGACAACTTTCACCTAAGTTCTTTCCTTTTGCAGATGACAATCGTGATACACCCGTCCAGGACACGGCACAACGGAGACACAGGCGCAGGCGTGCAGCAGGGACCCGCCTAATGGTTTCTTTTTAGATTAAGACCATGCCTAAACCTTTTTTACTGTCTCTTGTTGCTCACATCCTCCGGATACTCCACACAACCGAGAAGGATGCCGGCGTTATTGGCATGTGGCCACGCCAGGATTTTGCACGTACCTGGACACATGGGGTTTCTTATAAAGGGCATTGTTTAGCCCGGTATATGTTATAAACACCAAACACCTTAGGGAGTGTTCGGGGTCGCGAGTTTGGCCCTATATGCATCAGCTCCGAATCATGTCTTTGGTCAAATGTTGGGTTTGTCCGGCTCCCACGTTTTGGTACCTTACGTTCCGTTATATCGGCTAAGGTAGCACTAGGAGAACTACTGTGATTGTTCCCTGGTTCATCTGGATGAGCACCTCAGTAGAGAAAGCCAAAAATTGGCTGTCATGATATAGCGAGAGACTGTTCAACCACTCGATGACTGATCGAAATCTTTGGGATTCCTCCGCATTAACGAAGGGCCGTTTCCCGGTCATGTACGTACGCGCCACGTATTCGGACGAGCGCAGAAGTACCAGGGGCTATATAGTAGCCCCATTGTCAAACTCCTATGGCTAAGTGAGAGTGTTAAAGCAATATAGTCCGATTGCCTCGTTCGCTACGCTATCACCTCCTTAACGGACCAATACGTTGGATCAAGTGTGGATATTCATCTTTTGCGAACACCCCCGCATTATATGCGTGGGGGCGGAAGCCGACGACTGCAAACTTTCAGGTTATATACATATATACATAAACGGCCGCACAGGAGGCATCATAGTACTTTCGGGCAAAAGTATAAATACATCCTTGATTAATTCAGTAAAACATTGTTGGTACAATGGGATTACATGTCATTAGAAAATAATATTCTTCGAGCACTGAGCCTCTATCGAACGAGCGCCTTCAAGGACTTCTTCAAAGTAGTGCTTGGGAGCCACTCGGCCTATGGTCGAACCCTGTGCCGCAACAGTGGTGGCCTCCATCTCCGCCCAGTATGTCTTGACACGGGCAAGGGCCATTCGTGCACCTTCTATGCATGCCGATCTCTTTACAGCATCAATGCGTGGCACAATACCAAGGAATTGTTGCACTAAGCTAAAGTAGCTATTCGGCCTTGGCCCTCCTGGCTACAGGTTATCCACAACGGACCTCATGGCAAGTCCGGACAACCTATGGAGCTCGGCCCACTCGGCCAATCGCTCATTCAACAGCAGCGGATGGACTGGAGCGTGAAACTGTGACCAGAACAGCTTTTCCACTTCGGGACCTTTCTGATCCTTGAAGTACTCGGCCGCATCAGCAGCACTTGCAGCCAAATCCATGTACGCGTCCGCAGAACTCCATAGCCGGTCCAGGGGAGCATACTAAGGATCTCCGAACTTAGTCCGCAACAAGAAGGGCTTCCCAGACACGATATCTGCAGCTTGATTCAGCTCCTCCTTCGTCGCTCTAATTTTGGAGCGGGCTTCCTTGGCAGCCACCCGGGCCTTCTCCAGGTCTGTCGCCTTCGCCCAGTTTTCTTCTTGAAGAAGCTGGTAGCGGTCAGCAACATTTTTTAACTCTACAACCATCTTGGCTATTTTTTCTTGCTCTCGCAATGCGCGGCCTATTCGGCCCTTAACTCTTCGGCCGCCTTTAAAGCGGCTGCATTGCTACTCCTTGCTTGCTCCTTGGCTCGGGCAAGCTCCACCCAAAGGGTCTCCACGGTGGCCGCTCCATCTGTAGTCACAACATATTAAAGATACTAGCATCATGCTGCTCTTATTATGTGACGATCACCAGAAAAATCACTCACCCTGTGCCTCGTCAAGCCGCTTGTTGACAAGCACGATGTCGGCATCTGCCGCATCCAGTTGCCGCTTTAGTTCGGCAAACCCATCAGTCCGGCTAGCCACCGGAGCTTCAACCACGTACACATAAAGGCGGTCTGGTTATTACCTGGGACTATGATCCTCTGTTTGCCGCCATTTTCGATGACAACCAGAGTCTCAGGGGCTACTATCTGCATGGGCATACCTAACGTATGCGATACTGTTAAAAGCATACATTATTTCACGTACCTCGAAGCCTTTCAGCAAACTCATAAACGCTTCATGCAAACCGCTTTCAGCGGATGAAATCCTTTCAATTACTGTACCCATTAGCGTACGATGCGCTTCCGAGACGTCAGCTTGCCCCAGAAGATCCTTCAGCGCGTCCGACCGCACACTATACGGACCCTTGTTGTCGCTCTTCTTAGGAGCCGGATACTGGGGACACCAGGCAGCCAAAGAGTTATCCTCTGGCCCTAGGAGATCCGGAGATACCCTTCGCGATAGCACTTCAAGGTCGCCCGCTTCTTGAGCCAGGGTGTCCGGGGGAGGCGTTTCGCTCTCCATCATCTCCGGAAGAAGATCCCCTAAAGATGAACTCTGTCGAGAAGGGTTGCGATCCGGACTACAATTTATAAGCATCGGTTACTGCCTTCGGAAGTAAGGTAGGATGTTTTCACTATTAAGTACTATTCGATTACTTACAGCCCGGTAGAGGGCTTATCCCCGCGTGGACATTGTGAGGCAACAAGGACCCTCTGGCGGAGATTCCTTCTCCCGTTTGGAAACCTTAGTTTCCAGATCTTCAGAGGTAGTCCTCTTCCTTCGCCGGGGAGAGAGAATGCCAGATTCTTCCCCTTGGTTATCCTCCCTCGCGGATGTGCTTATTCCCTTGGTTGGAATAAGTAGCGAAGGAGGCCCGCTTTCGCCCTCTTTATTCCCCCCTTCATCTTCCTTTGAGGGCACTAGATAAGGTGTTGGCTCGAGCATCTTTTCCATCAATGGATTGTCCAAGCCCCTAGGAAGGGGGGCCGAACACCGGATCATCTTCGCCTTTGCTATCCAGTCCTGCTCAAAGAGCGATTCTTCAGAATGATGTCATGATAAATAAAAGGACAGGGTGTTCGGCCATGGGATTACTTACCTGGGCAGCGGGGCGGTTGTAGCTCAGGCCCACGTCCTCGGTGGTGTCCGGACACTCTATTTGGGGTCCAAAGAACGATTTGTACATCTCCTCGTGCGTCATGCCGAGGAAATGCTGAATAGTATGCGGTCCCTCCAAGTTGAATTCCCACATGCGGAGGGGCCGGCGTTTGCAAGGCTGGACTCGACGAACCAACATAACTTGCATTACCATAACCAGACTGAAATCTCCCTCGAAGATATCTCGGATACGGCTCTGCAGTATTGGCACGTCCTTGGCTGGATACCAGCTCGGCCCCCTACTGATCTGTGACATCAGTTGTGGTGGTGGGGGGGGGGGGGGCGAGCGAAAGGTGGGGGCAGCTACCCATTTGGCACTTCGGGGAGCTGTGACGTAAAACCACTCCCGCTGCCACAATCCGGACACCTCTCAAAAGGAACCCTCTGGCCATGGAGCGTTAGTGATTTTGCTTATTAAAGCGCCTCGGCATGCTGCGTGCTACCCCTCGATCATCTTCGGCTTCATATCGAAGGTCTTGAGCCTCAGGCCAAAGTGAGGAGTAATGCGGAGGAAGGCCTCACATACGACAATAAATTACGAGATGTGAAGAAGGGAATCCGGGGCCAATTCGTGAAAATCCAGCCTGTAATAGAACATAAGACCCCTAACAAAGGGATCCAGGGCGAGGCCTAGTCCTCAGAGGAAGTGGGAGACGAACACAACGCTCTCGTTGGGTTCGAGAGTAGGGACGACCTGCCCTCGGGCGGGCAGCCTATGCGAAATTTCGGCGGTTAGATATCTGGCCTCCCTCAACTTCTTGATGTCCTCCGTGACGGAGGAAAGCATCCACCAACCTTGAAGGTTGGATCCGAACATGATTGAAGGTCCGAAGCACCTGATTTGAGCTTTGGGTGTTAGAACTCGAGCCGGGGGAAGGATTCGGTTGAGCGCGGGAGGGAAAAAAGAAAAGGCTGTGTCACCTTTATAAAGAGGGTGAACATCAGGCATCCTCCTCGTGGCCGTTTGAGACTTACCTAAGATCTAGGAGTCATACCAACATGCATGGTTGGGTTACCCACGTTTGTATTAATGAGAATCCCATGATAAGGGGAACAAGAACTCTGTGACACTCCAAAATTTTAATTTGGTTTTCATCAAAAACTTTGTTGGATTTTAAAAGAGGGCATTTAAAATTTCTTTTCTAGAAATCCTTCCTCGTAAAAAAACTTCCTTTCCTTTGGCAAGGATTTTCTTTTCCCTTTCAAATTTGGTGTTGAATTTTTGGAAGCTTTTCCTTCTGGTTGTTACCCTCTCAAACTTATTTATTTTCAAAAAGAAAATAAAGAAACCCTAGGAGTTTTGGGACTTCTTTCTTTTTGAAACCACCCATGGTTTTACCATGTCTCCTATAGTAAATCTTCTCAAAACCCCTCCCTCCACCTTTGAGCAATTTAAATCCTCTGTCCCAACAAGTCCAAACAAGTTTTTGGATTTTATTTCAATTATTTTATCTCCCAAAACATTTCTGCCAATTATTTTGAGCCTAAGTGATTTTCAAAGCAAGTACCATTTTGCCTTTGAGTCTTTATCCCAAACCAACTTCCCTGGATTGTCTTTAGTACCCACAACCTAGAACCATCTTGATCCACTCTTCTTATTTTCAAAAATTTCAAATTTCACTCACTGCAAGTTTGGACCAGATTTGCCAAATTTGGTGAAATTCATATCTACACTCCTCCAAAAATTCCACCAAAAATCATGCAGCCTACTAGAGCAATGAGAAGCCACTCCACCAAATTTCAGCTCAAGGAAAAATCCCTAGATGCCAAAAGCATTCTGTCGAACACCTGAGCTGCACTGTTCTTTGCATTTTCAGTAAAGTTCAGTAAAATTCAGTTTTACAGTGTCGTTTTCTTCAGAGTTCAGTCACAAGCTCATAGTGCGCTTGGCTCGATGCTCGCAGCCACTTCCTCTTGTCCGGATGCTTCACACGCGTGCGTGGAGCCTTCCTGGCGTCGGTGGCGCGCTGGCCCGCCCTCGCCGGCGTCTTCTGCGGCGTCGGGACCTCCCGTGGCGGCCGACAGAAGGCACACCACGGCAGAATGCCGTTCAGCGCCGCCCAAGCCATCTAGTAGCTCCGCGTGGCCGTCTCCCTTGCCAGCGCACGCGTGCAGCACCGCCGCCGTGGCCTGGCACGCGCAGGGCGCGCTCCCTGCCACCGACGTGCCGCACGGCCGTTCCATTGGGACAGGCCGTAAAACCCCCTCCCGTGCTGAGCTGGACCCTGGAATGGCACCACTACTCCACCTAGGCGATGCCCAAGCTCCTAATCCCACTGCCCAACCGCAGCGCCACCGTAATCGCTTGCCGGACTTATCCCGTTCGCGGCAACCGCCTCGGGCCGGCTATATATAGCACCCCTAAGCTCCCTCTCGCCCCCGCACACCTCCACCACCTCACTGGACCCCGACCAGCAACTAGAAGAGCCTCGAGGGGCCCTTCTTCCTCGACTCCGGCCGCCTCGGCCTCCAGCTCGATACACTCCGGTGAGGCCACCTCCGGCGCCCAAACCTCGTCCGTAGCCTTCTCTAGCACCCAGTGAGCTAACCCCCTCCTCAATTTAATCATTGCAGCCCTCCTCGGCGAGTTCCATCAACGCCCGAACCACCGTCCGCCGGAGTTGAGGCCACCGTCGACGTGGTGCTCACCGGCGACCACCACCACCACCCATAGACGCGGAAGGGTGCACTGATCACGAAGGTACTCTCCGATCCCCCTGCCTCGCCGTGGATCGCCGCCGGCGACCACCGCGGCTCTCGGGCACCGTCGTTCTCCGCCGCCCTTTTTGAATTTTCAAACCTGACGGGTGGGACCTGCCCGTCAGCCCCTCTGTCCTTTTCTAAACGAATCGTTTTCCTGAAAGCGTATTCTGCCAAATGCGTTTTCCACTCTGGGCCGGCGTATTCTCAGCCGAAGCGTTTTCTGTTTTTATAAGCTAGCCCCTGGAAACTTTCTGTTTCATTACAGATGAGTCCCTGGACAAAAACCCTTATAACTTTTAAACAGAAAGGTATTTTTGATTGATTCTTTTTCTGTTCTCTTTAAAATTTTGTCTAGTTTTTTATCAGATTTATTTGAAAAAATATTTGGAATACTTTTTGTGCACCCCTTGGTATTGACGATAGCGCATATATTTTCTTTATACCGTAGATACCGAAGGAGGTGACGGAGCCGCGAACTTCACCGAGCTAGGCTCCAACTACTCTGAACCAGGCAAGCATGTTTGAACTTTTGATATGATGAGTGTCTTGGCATGTTTTGCATTTTAGTTAGTCTCATGGCATGTTGATGAGCATACCGATGAACGTTATTTCCATGCATCGTTGACGTAAGTGAGTTCGATGATCCATAAGTGGATGGATGCGAATATGAATGGCCATGTGTTGGCATGAGGATGGGTAAGATGGCAGTGTTGTAGCATGCCAGTCTTATGCCAGACTATGTGACTGCAGTGTCAAACCGTATCGGTCCAGTTGCTCCCATTTCCTTCCCTGTACTACCACATGTTTTCCGCAAGGAATATGGCTTAGTAAGTTGCAAACCGCTTTCCTGGTACACACCAAAAGGAGAGGCCGGGATGATGGTTCCATGGCCCTGGATTAAAGCCAGTCATCCGGTCAGGGGGCATGGGTGTTTTCGGTTGGGACCGAGAGGGGGGCACCCCTTAGAGCGCGCGTATATAAATTTGATCCCATGCTATTCGAGATTGTGATCTCCCCGTCTCAAAAGTTTTTCTTGGACGATGTCTAGGGTGATTCCTAGCATCGAGAGGTAGGATGGGTGTGTACTGGTTAGCTGTGTTTTCTTCCGAAAAACCGTAAACGGAACTAGTCCTTCGTGACTACGGAAATCAGTTGACTGTGGGAAAATTTTTGTACAAACTCTGCAGAGTCATACATTCCTTTGAATCATCTATTCCATATCCAAATTCGTATTATCTTGTCCTAACATTGCCAGTTTGATGACAGAGACTCCGGTGAATCCCATGAGTGCTAAGTCCGGCTAAATGTTATTCCTGTGGATGGACTAACCTGTTTATTATCATGAATTGAATATTTATTATGAGTATTATTTACCTGTGAATAAATCCCTTTCTGTGATGTCGCTCAGACGTCCGACTGTGGCATTTCTTTTAAAGCCCTTTCTGCGATGTCACTCAGACGTCCGACTGTGGCATTTCTTTTAAAGCCCCTTCTGCGATGTCGCTCAGACGTCCGACTGTGGCATTTCTTTTAAAGCCCTTTCTGCGATGTCACCCAGACGTCCGACTGTGGCATTTCTTTTAAAGCCCTTTCTGCGATGTCGCTCAGACGTCCGACTGTGGCATTTCTTTTAAAGCCCTTTCTGCGATGTCGCTCAGACGTCCGACTATGGCATTTCTTTTAAAGCCCTTTCTGCGATGTCGCTCAGACGTCCGACTGTGGCATTTCTTTTAAAGCCCTTTCTGCGATGTCGCTCAGACGTCCGACTGTGGCATTTCTTTTAAAGCCCTTTATGTGGTGTCGCTAAGACGCCCGACTGTGGCATTTCTTTTAAAGCCCTTTCTGCGATGTCGCTCAGACGTCCGACTGTGGCATCATTTCCTTCTATTTATTTGATCACCTTTCGAGGCGTCGCTTCAGACACCCGATCGGTTTTCATTTATGTTTTGTTGGGATTTCAGGCGGACTACCGCCGTTTCCCTTTTTACTTACTTCGTTATGCTAATTTTTGAATATACATTGGTGAATTAATCGTGACGCATTCATGCATGCATTTGTTATATCTTACGTCCGAACTGTCTTGCGAGTACTTTCAAAGTACTCACTGGCTTGTTGATTTGGCCAGATGCTGACGAAGGCGATCTCATGGATGAAGAGTTCGATAGCGAGTCCGACGCCTAGAGGAATCCCAGTCAGTCTCGTGCGACCCTGGATTTGGTCACTGTATTATATCCGCTTCCGCAACCCGAATAAATTTATCGAGCCTCACCTCGACGCTCGATGAGCTGCCAGTTTGAGAGTCGTGTTATCACACTCCCCACTGTGTTATTCCACCATCACTTTATCCTCGAGTCAGTAGTATGCCACCACACCATTGTGTTATATCCGCCATTATGTATAATTATTGGCGCGCTTGTAATAATTTGTTGAGCAGCCCTAGCTCAACCCTGTAATATATCTTATGCTACCGGCTTATTGTATCAAGAATTTGTCTACCAGTGAGGAGGATTTCTCTCATACTGGACTCAAAAGATTGGTTTCTCAATAAATATTTTTATTGGAAAACCGGTCATGACAAGCTTGGTACCAGAGCCAGGCTGACTGTAGGAAGCCACTAGGTGCGATCGCTAATCGGTTATTAGCATAATAGAGCTAATTTATATTTTTGCAATTGTAGTCATTTTCTGACTGTTAGCATAAATTTATGATCTGACCATTCAGAATTTTTGCTTACTTTTGTAGATGGCCGACAACAGCTGCGAGTCTCAGACCTTCGCCAACGTGCCCGATGGGTTCGTCAAGCTTCTCTCCTTCATCGTTCAGGTCGTGATGGGGCCGTCTGTGCGCCCAGTCTTCACACTCTACCAGCACAAGGTCAACGACAGTCTGACCATGCACCAGGCCATGGTGCAGTTCAGGGGAGGGCGTGGTGAGTTACGCCGCTTCCGGTTCGTGGGAAGAGCCATGCCTACGGAGAGGCATGCTATGCAGATGGCAGCCCGTGAGGCGATAGCTCGCCTCAGGGATGTCCTTCCCGCGATGAAGACTCGTCGCTACCGCTATCTTCCATGCCATGTGCCTTATACCTGTCACTACGCATTCTCCTGCCTCAGAGGAGAACGAGATGAGGCTTTTGAGATGCTTATTGAGTATCTCCGGGCTCTGGAGGCAGCCTTCGACAACCTGGTGGACGACTTCGTAGCTGCCCGCATGGACTCAGTCCATGGCTGTGCCGCCAACAGGAGGGAGCTCCTGCCCGCCGCACCGCCACTGACTTTTGTCTCGTCATCTGCATCTTATGCACCTACTCGTCGCCTGCCTACCACCGAAGAGTTCAACCAGGCCATTGCGCCCACTCCAGCGCGCACTGCACCACCCGTTGTGCCTACTCCTATTCATGTTGCTCCGCCCCTGGCACCCGCTCCATCTAACCGACGCAGCTCTTCACGTCTGGAGCCTATTAGTGAGGAGGAGGTCGAGTCCCCAGCCTCACTACGCCTCACCCTTGGCAGGGCCAAGGAGATCGTCAACATTTCCGGCTGAGTGCGTTTGCCCGTCATGCGATGTACCGCTTGTAAGATATGTACATAGGTTGTGAGGAGTAGCTTGTTTGCGCATCATGTAGGAACTGGAGAAGTGCACTAGCCTAAATAACATGTCAGGATTATGTACGCATATCCTGAGTGATGTATTGTATAATTATCACCCGCGTGTAAGATATGTAATGAGCAGTCCTTCTCCGTGCGCAATTCGATTTGTTTTCTTAAGTGATCTTGGTCATTTAAATTATTTGCCATCCTTGTGCAATTTTGGATTTGTTTTACGACCTTTTTCGCTTTTCTTATGAGTTTTGCAAAATATATCTCCAGAGTGAAAAATGTCTCGTCCTTGGACTCGCTCCATGCCTACTCCGCCAGAGGAAGATTATGACACTCAACCAGGCAACAATTTCACACAAGGGCAGTCGAGTCAACAGAACAGTGAAACGACACTTTCCCAAATGTGCCGCCTTTATGAACAGAGTCAGCAACAACATTGTGAAATGATGAACCAAGTCATCAACATGGGGAGTCACCATGGACAGTATCAGCAGCAATCCAAGTTATCTGAGCTTCAGAAGACACGCCCCCAAACATTTTCTCATACAGACAAACCTCTTGAGGCCGAGGATTGGCTTCGAGATATGGAGAGGAAATTAATTATTGCAAAATGTTCAGATCTCGAGAAAGTATTATATGCTCCGCACTATCTTACAGGAGCAGCTGCATCATGGTGGGAGAATTTTCTGCACATGCATCCCAACGAAAATGACATAACCTGGGATGATTTCAAGGAAGGTTTCCGTGGTGCACACATTCCTAAGAGTATTATGAAAATCAAGAAGAGAGAGTTCGATGACCTCAAGCAAAGGAATATGACAGTGTTAGAATACCACGGTCAATTTACTCTATTGTCCCGCTACGCCAATGAAGAACGTATGACTGAAAGCAAGAAGATGGAGAAATTCCTTGACGGTCTGACGCCCGCGCTTAAATGCCAACTGGTCGTTCACACTTTTCCAGATTTTAAAACACTGGTGGACAAAGCCATCACTCTGGAAAATGAGAGACGCAGCCTGGAGGATATCCGCAAGCGGAAAAGGGACCAGACTAACCATGCTCGCAACCACCGAAGCAGGACAGATTTTCAGAAAGGTGGGACACACAAGCCTACGACAAACATCTCACGCTCAACCAAGAATTTCCATGCAAGGGACAAAGAGTTCACATATCGCCCAGGCGTTACTTGCTACGCTTGTGGAGAAGAAGGGCACTACGCCAAACAGTGCCCCAAGCCAAGGAACTCGACCCCGAAGCCAAACAATGGTGGAAATAATTCAGCGCCCAAGCGCAACAATTTCAACCCCAACAACAACCACAGGAAGGGTCATCTAAACCACGTGACCAAAGAAGAAGCACAAAATGCTCCGGATATCGTACTCGGTACGTTTCCTGTCAACACAATACCTGCAACGGTTTTGTTTGATTCTGGAGCTTCTCACTCTTTCATTTCGAAAAGTTTTGCTTTGCAAAATAATTTTTCGATGCTTCCTTTGGAGAAATCCATGATCATCAAGTCCCCTGGGATTCAGCAAGTTACTCAGAATTACTGTCAGAATGTGGTCATTGAGTTCGAAGGATTGGAGTTTCACGCAAATCTTATTGTGTTGGAAAATAAAGGACTGGATGCCATCCTAGGGATGGACTGGCTAACCACCAACAAGGGTTTTATCGACTGTTTCAACAGGACCGTAATTCTCACACACCACCAAGGGAAGACAATAAGAGTATCATCCAAGGAAGGAAAAATACCCCGGCAACCAAGATTGAATAAGGTGGACATTTCTGAGCTGAACAAGGTTCCAGTGGTATGTGAATTTCCAGATGTATTTCCCGAAGAACTACCAGGCATGCCACCAGACCGAGAAATAGAATTCAGCATTGAGCTAGCACCAGGAACCACCCCCATATACAAGAAACCATACAGAATGGCACCATCCGAGTTGATTGAATTGAAGAAACAAATAAAGGAATTACTGGACAAAGGATATATTCGAGCCAGCTCCTCACCTTGGGGATCACCAATTTTATTTGCCAAAAAGAAAGATGGAACACTGAGATTGTGCATAGACTACCGAGCACTTAACATGGTCACAGTCAAGAACAAATACCCGATGCCACGAATAAATGATTTATTTGATCAGCTCGCTCAGGCCAAGGTATTCTCAAAGATTGACTTAAGGTTAGGATACCATCAATTAAAAGTACGAACAGAAGATATCCCCAAAACTGCCTTCACCTCCAGATATGGGCTATATGAGTTCACAGTTATGCCTTTTGGACTAACTAATGCCCCTGCATATTTTATTCACCTCATGAACAAAGTATTTATGAAGTTTATGGACAAGTTCGTTGTGGTATTCATCGACGATATTCTGATATACTCCAAAACACCAGAAGAGCACGCGGAACATCTCAGGATTGTGCTAGGAGAACTCAGGAAACATCAATTGTATGCCAAGTTCAGCAAGTGCGAATTTTGGCTAAGACAAGTAGGCTTTCTAGGCCACGTGCTGACCCAAGACGGTATCGCAGTGGACCCGGAAAAAGTCAGGGCCATACTTGACTGGAAGGCACCAGCCAGCGTAACTGATGTACGAAGTTTCTTGGGAATGGCAGGATATTACCGCAGATTTATTGAAGGATTCTCCACCCTAGCCAAGCCAATGACGCAGTTACTCAAGAAAGACAAGAAGTTTGAATGGACAGAAGCCTGCGAGAAAAGTTTCCAAGAGCTAAAGCGGAAATTAACGACAGCACCGGTATTAATTGTACCCGACATACACAAGAATTTTGAAGTATATTGTGACGCGTCCAGAAAGGGTCTCGGATGCGTGTTGATGCAGGAAGGCAAGGTTGTCGCCTACGCTTCACGGCAACTTCGCAAGCATGAGGAAAATTACCCCACTCATGACTTAGAAATGGCAGCAGTTATTCATGCACTCAAGGAATGGAGGCATTTCTTACTTGGGAATCGATGTGAAATATATACGGATCACAAAAGTCTTAAATATATTTTCACACAGCCAGAACTAAACTTACGGCAACGACGTTGGTTGGAATTGGTAAAGGATTATGATGTTGGTATCCACTATCATCCAGGAAAAGCAAATGTAGTGGCCGATGCTCTTAGTCGGAACCCCAACTCCGACGAAAACAATCTGCACAGCTTGAGGCCCGAATTCCAACAAGAATTTGCCAAGCTCAACTTGATGATGGTAGCAGAAGGCACCATATCAAACTTGGAAATAAAGCCCGACCTTGTGGAGAGGATTAAAGAAGCTCAGCCTGGTCACCCCAGTATTGAAGGAATTAAAAGAAAGGTGAGTATGGGCAAGGCCTCGGAGTTCATCATAGGCGATGATGGAATATTACGGTACGAAGACAGACTTTGTGTGCCAAACATAAAAGACCTCAAACAGCAAATCCTAGCTGAAGCACACACCACTCCATATTCAATCCACCCTGGAGGAACCAAAATGTATAAGGATATTCAGGAAAGATTTTGGTGGCACGGTATGAAGAGGGACATAGCCACATTCGTTGCATGTTGCAATTCCTGTCAACGCATAAAAGTTGAGCATCAAAAACCAGCCGGACTACTGCAACCAAACAAAATACCTGAGTGGAAATGGGATGAAATAGGGATGGATTTTATTGTCGGACTACCTTGGTCACGACACGGGAATGATGCCATATGGGTTATCACCGATAGATTAACCAAGGTGGCACATTTCATTCCAGTAAGGACAACCTACAACACTCAGAAGCTTGCCAGGATTTACCTCTCCCGTATAGTTTGTCTGCATGGAGTTCCGAAGACTATAATATCCGACAGAGGCACTCAATTCGTCTCGAGATTCTGGGAGCATTTACAACAGGCTCTGGGAACCCAACTAGCCTTCAGTACCGCATACCACCCACAGACTGATGGACAAACAGAACGCGTAAACCAGGTTTTAGAAGACATGCTGAGAGCATGTGTCCTCACCTATGGGACCAGTTGGGAGGAAAGTCTGCCATATGCCGAGTTCGCATACAACAACAGCTACCAGGCCAGCCTACAAATGGCACCTTTTGAAGCCCTATACGGACGGAGGTGTCGTACCCCGTTAAATTGGTCAGAGACCGGAGACAGCCGCATCTTCGGACCAGACATGCTCAGAGAAGCCGAGGAAAAGGTCAAACTAATCAGAGACCGACTTAAGACCGCTCAAAGTCGACAGAAGAGTTATTATGATCAGAAACATCGTGGGGTCAGCTTCGAACCCGATGAGTTCGTATACCTGAGAGTATCCCCTATGAGAGGATTGCAACGATTCAAGATTAAAGGAAAATTAGCACCAAGATTCATTGGACCATTCTGCATAGTGGCACGAAGAGGCACTGTAGCCTACCAGCTAGACTTACCCGAAGACTTGTCCGACATTCACGACGTGTTCCACGTCTCGTAATTGAGGAAGTGCGTAAGCAACCCAGAGAAACAAGTATCCCATGAAAACATTGACGTGCAGCCAGACCTCACTTATCGGGAACGTCCCGTAAGAATATTAGAGGAGTCTGAAAGGAGGACCCGACAGAAGACCATCAAGTTTTTCAAAGTCAAGTGGAGCAATCACACCGACAGTGAAGCAACTTGGGAAAGAGAGGATTTTCTTCGGACAGAGCATCCACACTTATTTTAGGATCAGCTGAAATCTCGGGGACGAGATTTTTCCTAAGGGGGTAGGTGTTGTGACACTCCAAAATTTTAATTTGGTTTTCATCAAAAACTTTGTTGGATTTTAAAAGAGGGCATTTAAAATTTCTTTTCCAGAAATCCTTCCTCGTAAAAAAACTTCCTTTCCTTTGGCAAGGATTTTCTTTTCCCTTTCAAATTTGGTGTTGAATTTTTGGAAGCTTTTCCTTCTGGTTGTTACCCTCTCAAACTTATTTATTTTCAAAAAGAAAATAAAGAAACCCTAGGAGTTTTGGGACTTCTTTCTTTTTGAAACCACCCATGGTTTTACCATGTCTCCTATAGTAAATCTTCTCAAAACCCCTCCCTCCACCTTTGAGTAATTTAAATCCTCTGTCCCAACAAGTCCAAACAAGTTTTTGGATTTTATTTCAATTATTTTATCTCCCAAAACATTTCTGCCAATTATTTTGAGCCTAAGTGATTTTCAAAGCAAGTACCATTTTGCCTTTGAGTCTTTATCCTAAACCAACTTCCCTGGATTGTCTTTAGTACCCACAACCTAGAACCATCTTGATCCACTCTTCTTCTTTTCAAAAATTTCAAATTTCACTCACTGCAAGTTTGGACCAGATTTGCCAAATTTGGTGAAATTCATATCTACACTCCTCCAAAAATTCCACCAAAAATCATGCAGCCTACTAGAGCAATGAGAAGCCACTCCACCAAATTTCAGCTCAAGGAAAAATCCCTAGATGCCAAAAGCATTCTGTCGAACACCTGAGCTGCACTGTTCTTTGCATTTTCAGTAAAGTTCAGTAAAATTCAGTTTTACAGTGTCGTTTTCTTCAAAGTTCAGTCACAATCTCACAGTGCGCTTGGCTCGATGCTCGCAGCCCCTCCCTCTTTTCCGGATGCTTCACACGCGTGCGTGGAGCCTTCCTGGCGTCGGTGGCGCGCTGGCCCGCCCTCGCCGGCGTCTTCTGCGGCGTCGGGACCTCCCGTGGCGGCCGACAGAAGGCACACCACGGCAGAACGCCGTTCAGCGCCGCCCAAGCCATCTGGTAGCTCCGCGTGGCCGTCTCCCTTGCCAGCGCACGCGTGCAGCACCGCCGCCGTGGCCTGGCACGCGCAGGGCGCGCTCCCTGCCGCCGACGTGCCGCACGGCCATTCCGTTGGGACAGGCCGTAAAAACCCCTCCCGTGCTGAGCTGGACCCTGGAATGGCACCACTACTCCACCTAGGCAATGCCCAAGCTCCTAATCCCACTGCCCAACCGCATCGCCACCGTAATCGCTCGCCGGACTTATCCCGTTCGCGGCAACCGCCTCGGGCCGGCTATATATAGCACCCCTAAGCTCCCTCTCGCCCCCGCACACCTCCACCACCTCACTGGACCCCGACCAGCAACTAGAAGAGCCTCGAGGGGCCCTTCTTCCTCGACTCCGGCCGCCTCGCTCCGCCTCGGCCTCCAGCTCGATACACTCCGGTGAGGCCACCTCCGGCGCCCAAACCTCGTCCGTAGCCTTCTCTAGGACCCAGTGAGCTAACCCCCTCCTCAATTTAATCCTTGCAGCCCTCCTCGGCGAGTTCCATCAACGCCCGAACCACCGTCCGCCGGAGTTGAGGCCACCGTCGACGTGGTGCTCACCGGCGACCACCACCACCACCCATAGACGCGGAAGGGTGCACTGATCACGAAGGTACTCTCCGATCCCCCTGCCTCGCCGTGGATCGCCGCCGGCGACCACCGCGGCTCTCGGGCACCATCGTTCTCCGCCGCCCTTTTTGAATTTTCAAACCTGACGGGTGGGACCTGCCCGTCAGCCCCTCTGTCCTTTTCTAAACGAATCGTTTTCCTGAAAGCGTATTCTGCCAAATGCGTTTTCCACTCTGGGCCGGCGTATTCTCAGCCGAAGCGTTTTCTGTTTTTATAAGCTAGCCCCTGGAAACTTTCTGTTTCATTACAAATGAGTCCCTGGACAAAAACCCTTATAACTTTTAAACAGAAAGGTATTTTTGATTGATTCTTTTTCTGTTCTCTTTAAAATTTTGTCTAGTTTTTTTTCAGATTTATTTGAAAAAAATATTTGGAATACTTTTTGTGCACCCCTTGGTATTGACGATAGCGCATATATTTTCTTTATACCATAGATACCGAAGGAGGTGACGGAGTCGCGAAGTTCACCGAGCTAGGCTCCGACTACTCTGAACCAGGCAAGCATGTTTGAACTTTTGATATGATGAGTGTCTTGGCATGTTTTGCATTTTAGTTAGTCTCATGGCATGTTGATGAGCATACCGATGAACGTTATTTCCATGCATCGTTGAGGTAAGTGAGTTCGATGATCCATAAGTGGATGGATGCGAATATGAATGGCCATGTGTTGGCATGAGGATGGGTAAGATGGCAGTGTTGTAGCATGCCAGTCTTATGCCAGACTATGTGACTGCAGTGTCAAACCGTATCGGTCCAGTTGCTCCCATTTCCTTCCCTGTACTACCACATGTTTTCCGCAAGGAATATGGCTTAGTAAGTTGCAAACCGCTTTCCTGGTACACACCAAAAGGAGAGGCCGAGATGATGGTTCCATGGCCCTGGATTAAAGCCAGTCATCCGGTCAGGGGGCATGGGTGTTTCCGGTTGGGACCGAGAGGGGGGCACCCCTTAGAGCGCGCGTATATAAATTTGATCCCATGCTATTCGAGATTGTGATCTCCCCGTCTCAAAAGTTTTTCTTGGACGATGTCTAGGGTGATTCCTAGCATCGAGAGGTAGGATGGGTGTGTACTGGTTAGCTGTGTTTTCTTCCGAAAAACCGTAAACGGAACTAGTCCTTCGTGACTACGGAAATCAGTTGACTGTGGGAAAATTTTTGTACAAACTCTGCAGAGTCATACATTCCTTTGAATCATCTATTCCATATCCAAATTCGTATTATCTTGTCCTAACATTGCCAGTTTGATGACAGAGACTCCGGTGAATCCCATGAGTGCTAAGTCCGGCTAAATGTTATTCCTGTGGATGGACTAACCTGTTTATTATCATGAATTGAATATTTATTATGAGTATTATTTACCTGTGAATAAAGCCCTTTCTGTGATGTCGCTCAGACGTCCGACTGTGGCATTTCTTTTAAAGCCCTTTCTGTGATGTCACTTAGACGTCCGACTGTGGCATTTCTTTTAAAGCCCTTTCTGCGATGTCGCTCAGACGTCCGACTGTGGCATTTCTTTTAAAGCCCTTTCTGCGATGTCGCCCAGACGTCCGACTGTGGCATTTCTTTTAAAGCCCTTTCTGCGATGTCGCTCAGACGTCCGACTGTGGCATTTCTTTTAAAGCCCTTTCTGCGATGTCGCTCAGACGTCCGACTGTGGCATTTCTTTTAAAGCCCTTTCTGCGATGTCGCTCAGACGTCCGACTGTGGCATTTCTTTTAAAGCCCTTTCTGCGATGTCGCTCAGATGTCCGACTGTGGCATTTCTTTTAAAGCCCTTTATGTGGTGTCGCTAAGACGCCCGACTGTGGCATTTCTTTTAAAGCCCTTTCTGCGATGTCGCTCAGACGTCCGACTGTGGCATCATTTCCTTCTATTTATTTGATCACCTTTCGAGGCGTCGCTTCAGACACCCGATCGGTTTTCATTTATGTTTTGTTGGGATTTCAGGCGGACTACCGCCGTTTCCCTTTTTACTTACTTCGTTATGCTAATTTTTGAATATACATTGGTGAATTAATCGTGACGCATTCATGCATGCATTTGTTATATCTTACGTCCGAACTGTCTTGCGAGTACTTTCAAAGTACTCACTGGCTTGTTGATTTGGCCAGATGCTGACGAAGGCGATCTCATGGATGAAGAGTTCGATAGCGAGTCCGACGCCTAGAGGAATCCCAGTCAGTCTCGTGCGACCCTGGATTTGGTCACTGTATTATATCCGCTTCCGCAACCCGAATAAATTTATCGAGCCTCACCTCGACGCTCGATGAGCTGCCAGTTTGAGAGTCATGTTATCACACTCCCCACTGTGTTATTCCACCATCACTTTATCCTCGAGTCAGTAGTATGCCACCACACCATTGTGTTATATCCGCCATTATGTATAATTATTGGCGCGCTTGTAATAATTTGTTGAGCAGCCCTAGCTCAACCCTGTAATATATCTTATGCTACTGGCTTATTGTATCAAGAATTTGTCTACCAGTGAGGAGGATTTCTCTCATACTGGACTCAAAAGATTGGTTTCTCAATAAATATTTTTATTGGAAAACCGGTCGTGACAAACCCTGCTTTGACAAGACGTGTCAAGGAAACCGCCTCGTGTTATGTGCAGGGCTGGTTAAAGAAAAACGGTTCAAATAATGACCGGGACGTGGCGCGATGTCATGCTGTCAAAACTTGTCAGCAGATTAGATTTGTGGAAATATTATTCTCTCTACGGTGGTATGTGGAACTAATTTTGCAGGGTCGGACACTATCCTTGTATTTAAACTCTTCCATGGTGTATTCGGAGGAGGAACCCGCCTTGCAATGCCGAAGACAACACTGCGCGCCGGACTCATCGTCATTGAAGCCAAGTTCAGGGGCTACTAAGGGAGTCCTGGATTAGGGGGTCTCCGGACAGCCGGACTATATCCTTTGGCCGGACTGTTGGACTATGAAGATACAATATTAGAGACTTCGTCCCGTGTCCGGATGGGACTCTACTTGGCGTGGAAGGCAAGCTAGGCAATACAGATATGTATATCTCCTCCTTTGTAACCAACCTTGTGTAACCCTAGCCCCCTCTGGTGTCTATATAAACCGGGGGGTTTTAGTCTGTAGGACAACAAACAATCATACCATAGGCTAGCTTCTTGGGTTTAGCCTCTCTGATCTCCTGGTAGATCAACTCTTGTAATACTCATATCATCAAGAACAATCAAGCAGGACGCAGGGTTTTACCTCCATCAAGAGGGCCCGAACCTGGGTAAACATCGTGTCCCCTGCCTCCTGTTACCATCCACCTTAGACTCACAGTTCGGGACCCCCTACCCGAGATCCGCCAGTTTTGACACCGACACCCGCTTCGGCCATTTTGACTGGTTTAGCCTCTATCCACTTAGTGAATTTATCCACCATGACCAGCAGGTACGTTCTCTTATGGCTTCCTTCTTTAAGGGGTCCGACCATATCGAGTCCCCAAACCGCAAAAGGCCAAGTGATGGGGATTGTTTGTAAGGCAGTGGGGGGCATATGGCTTTGGCTGGCGAAGAGTTGGCATCCTACACAACGTTGGACAAGGTCCCTTGCATCTGCTCGGGCCGTCGGCCAATAAAATCCTGTACGGAAGGCCTTGCTAACAAGGGCCCGAGCTATGGCATGGTGACCACTGAGCCCGGCATGAATCTCGGCCAAGAGCTTCCCCCCTCCTCCTCGGAGATACATCTTTGAAGAACTCTGGTAGCGCTTTTCGTATAGAGCTCTCCGTCATGAACCTCCTAGGCCAACGAACGCCGGACAATGCAACGGGCGTCATTCTAGTCCTTAGGAAGCTCCTTCCTGTTAAGGTAGGCCAGGAAGGGTTTGGTCCATGGGGGCAATGACGGCCATGATGAGATGCGCCGACGGTGTTATTTCGGTGGCTGAGCCTCCAATGATGTCGGTGTTTTCGGAATCTGGGGTTATGTTTGGATCCGGACTAGTGTTGCCGTTTTCCCCCTGCCACACCACGGATGGCTTGAAAAGCCTTTCCAAAAAAGATATTAGGTGGGACGGGGTCGCGCTTAGCGCCGATACGAGCAAGAACGTCCGCCACTTGATTACTTTGTCGAGCCACATGATGGAACTCGAGCCCCTCGAACCGGGCCGACATTTTTATGACTGCGTTACGATAAGCTGCCATCTTTGAATCTTTGGCGTCGAAGTCTCCATTTATTTGAGATATTGCGAGGTTTGAGTCCCTGCGCACTTCTAGGCGTTGTATGCCCATGGAGACAGCCATCCGGAGACCATGTAATAAGGCCTCGTATTCGGCTGCGTTATTGGAGTCTGTGTATAGTATTTGGAGTACATACTGAACGACATCTCCAGTAGGGGATGTTAAAACGACGCCCGCTCCTAGCCGTGCCAGCATTTTGGAGCCATCGAAATACATAACCCAATTGGAATATGTGTCGTACTCTTTAAGGAGTTCGGCCTCTGTCCATTCGGCGACAAAGTCAGCCAGTACTTGGGATTTAATAGCTCGACCTGGTTTGTATGTTATATCAAATGGAAGGAGCTCAACGGCCCATTTGGCAATCCGGCTCGTGGCATCGCGGTTGTTTATAATATCATTGAGTGGTACTTCGGAAGCCACCGTGATCGAACACTCCTGGAAGTAGTGACAGAGCTTTCGGGATGCCATGAAGAACGCGTATGCTATCTTTTGATAATGGGGGTACCGGGATTTTCATGGTGTAAGGACAGTGGAACGTAGTATACTGGCTTCTAAAGCGGGAATTTTTGTCCGTCCTGTTCTCGTTCGACGACGAGCACGGCGCCCACCACCTGATGTGTTGCTGATATGTATAACAACATCGGTTCGCTAACGTTTGGCGCGGCTAGGATTGGGTTGCTCGCAAGAAGGGTTTTTATTTCCTTCAGTCCGGCTGTTGCCGCGTCCGTCCACTCGAAGTGATCGGTTCTCCGTAGAAGATGATAGAGTGGCAGTGCCTTTTCTCCCAATCTAGAGATAAATTGGCTGAGAGCTGCCACGCAACCCGTGTTCTTTTGGACTTGTTTAAGGTCTGTCAGCGTAGCCAATTGTGACAGAGCTCGGATTTTGGCTGGGTTTGCTTCAATTCCTCTGTTGGAAACTATGAAGCCCAGCAGTTTTCCGGCGAGGATGCCGAAAACGCACTTTTCTGGATTGAGCTTGATGTCATACGCGCGGAGGTTATCGAATGTGAGACGTAAATCGTCTATTAATGTTTCGACACGCCTGGTTGTGATGACGACATCATCCACGTAACCTTCAACTGTCTTGCCGATCTTCTTCTCCAGGCATGTTTGAATCATGCGTTGGTATGTGGCGCCGGCGTTCTTGAGCCCGAAGGGTATGGTGTTGAAGCAAAACGGCCCATATGTGGTAATGAATGATGTTGCAGCTTGATCGGACTCCTTCATTTTGATTTGATGGTATCCGCAATATGCATCCAGGAAACATAGTGAGTCGTGTCCTGCAGTAGCATCAATGATTTGATCAATGCGCGGCAATGGGAAGGGATCCTTAGGGCAGGCCTTATTGAGGTCTTTAAAATTGACGCACAACTACCAGGATTTGTCCTTCTTTCGTACCATCACCAGGTTTGCCAGCCAGTCCAGATGTTTTATTTCTCTGATGAATCTGGCCTCAATTAATTTGGCTAGCTCCTCCCCCATAGCTTGACGTTTGGGTTCGGAAAAGCGCCATAGTGTTTTCTTGACTGATTTATATCCTATTAATATATTGAGGCTGTGTTCGGCCAGCTCGCGTGGGATTCCTGGCAAATCAGAAGGGTGCCAGGCGAATATATCCCAATTTGCGCGCAGGAACTCTCGTAGCGCGGCATCAACCGTTGGATCTAATTGTGCTCTGATGGATGCTGTCTTCTTGGGGTCCGTTGGACGGACTTGGAATTTGACTATTTCTTCTGCTAGTTTGAAGGAGGTCGATTTGGGTCGTTTGTCTAGGATGACATCATCCCTGTCCACCGTAGAGCGCAGCGCGACTAATTCTTCAGCCGCGAGGGCCTCAGCTAACGCCTCGAGGGCCAAGGATGCGGTTTTATTCTCGGCATGGAGTGCTATGTCCGGATCACTAGCTAGAGTGATTATACCATTGGACTGAGGCATCTTAAGCTTCATGTATCCGTAATGGGGTACCGCTTGGAAGCACATAAATTCATCTCGCCCTAGGAGGGCGTGATACCCACTGTTAAAAGGGGCCACTTGGAAGGTTATTTCTTCAGACCGATAATTCTCCAGCGTTCCGAATACCACGTCGAGTGTTATTTTTCCCGCACACTGCGCCTCCCGACTAGGGATAATTCCTCGGAAGGTTGTGCTGCTTTGATCAATGCGGCTCCTGTCTATTTCCATTTTGTGGAGTGTATCTTCGTAGATGAGGTTTAGTCCGCTGCCGCCGTCCATAAGGACCTTGGTTAGCCGAAAGCCGTCCACAATTGGACTAAGGACCAAGGCGGCTGGTGCTTGGACAGTCCTGTATTTTGGTTCGTCGCTGGTATTAAAAGTTATAGCCGTGTCGTTCCAAGGTTTTATTGCTTCTATTTGATAGACTTCAGCGAGTCCGCGTAGTGCTCTCTTGCGCCTATTGTTGGAGGCGAATGTCTCGAAGACCGTCAGTACTTTGGGGTCGTTGTCCTCTTGGGGGTGTTGTTCTGGGTTATTCTTGGTGAGGATATCCTCGCCGCTCTTAGCCACTTGCTGGAGTATCCAACATGCTCTAAGGCTATGTGTTGGTATGTTATCAGGTGTTGCATGTATTTTGCATGGTCCATCGAGCCATCCTTCCAGAATGGTTCCGCGCCCCATACTGGACTGTATTTCTTTACTATTGAACCGGGCGTGTTGCAAGGGTGCGCCCTTTTCGCCTGAATGAAGGGTTGAGTGGGGACCAATGATTCCCAACGAGCTGCTTGAGTTTTCCAGGCACTTTCCATTGCATCGTACTTCTGCATGATGGTTGCCAAGTCAGCGCAGTGTAGGATGCGACGGCGATTAATTGCATTGAGGATTCCTTCGTCCCTGCAATTGTTGCGGAACACTGAGATCGCTTCCTCGTTGTAGCAATCTTTAATCTTGTTTTTGACAAGAAGGAATCTGGCCCAGAAGTGGTGGACTGTTTTATGAGGCTGTTGTTTTATACTCATGAGAGTGCTTGCATTCGGGTGTGTGGGTGGATTTAAGTCTGATCCCTGCCCCAGTTTCAGATCTGGAGTCTGAAGGTCTTCCGAACTTAACAGATCGGGCTCCGGATGTCCACTAATTTTTTAGGCCCGTCATCCAATTCTATGTTCGGAGGGCAGGATGATTCACCTCACGGGTAGGTGTCCGGCTCTTCGAGACCGGAGATCTGGACATAGTACGTCCTCAATATGGAGGAAGAGTTATTGACTCGCTCCTCGACTACCACTATGTGGTGGGTGATCGGCCGGGATTTGATTTCTCTTTGTTTGGGTTTAAACCCAATCCGATCGTAGTATGTAGCAACCCCTAGGGCGGCGATGCGATCTAGGAGCTCGTTTAAAGACGAAAGCTCTGCTAGATCCATCTGCTTGGAGTGTTCGGGTTGATACGAAGGGGGTTTCTGATGACCCGAGAGGTCATCGCCGGCTTAATGTCCGAACGGGCGGTCATGGTAAAGCCGCCCAGCCGGAGGGTTTGTCCTGGAACCAGGGTTCCTCCGGTGGTGATATTATCCTTGAGAACAAGGCGAAACATCGATCTTGTTGTCGACGGCACAGTGGAACTCTCAATGAAAGCACTAATGTCGGTGTCAAAACTGGCGGATCTCGGGTAGGGTATTACATCCATAGAGAGGGCCCGAACGTGGGTAAACATCGTGTCCCTTGTCTCCTGTTACCATCGACCTTAGACGCACAGTTCGGGACCCCCTACCCGAGATCTGCCGATTTTGACACCGACAACGACCCCCTGGTCACCACCCCTAGAACCGGAAGGGGTCTCTAGAACAGGCACCGGCATAAGAAGACGCCAGCGCCCAGCCAGAAGACCCCAAAAGGAAGCGGAAGCACCAGGGGAACGAGGCTTTTCCCGGCAGTCAAAATAAACAGTGATGACGACGCCGGGAAAAGAGGGGAAGACCCAGGCCGAGGGCCAGCAAGTCTCTAGTACGACGCGAACGCGTCGATGCGGTCGCCTACTGGGCGGCCCGCCTCCCATCTTCTCCTTCTCCCCAGGCTTCATCTCCATCAACACCGCTCCAGGAAAAGGCCGGGGCCCCAATCCGGCGCCCCCAGCAGAGAAACAGCAAGCGGCTAGAACAGCCGGGGGACACGAGCCACGCCGTGCCCCACCTTGGCAGGCAGGAAGGCGCGCCCCTTGTCAACATCGGCCCCAAGGCCTCTGAGAGGGGTGATGCTGGGATTACCCATGATCTCCAGCTCCTACTCCCGGACGAGCATCGAAGATACCAAGAGATTCACCACGCCAAGGACTAGGTTCACTCCCCAAGCGTCAGCACTGGCATGAGAAGACGAATGCCCCAAACCAGAGCCCGGGGGCTGGCCCCAGGCTTCCTTCTCAAGCATGACCAGCAGAAACAGAAGATGAGGAAAGGCTGACAACAGAGATGGATGACTCCACCCTCCTCCGCTCCTCCCCTTTTATAGGCCGGGCGAGGAGGGATAGCCACTCCATCCACGGATGACCACCGCCCTCCTCCGCCAATTCAAGACAGGCAGGCCCTTTCCAAGGTACTCTCCCGTGCCACGCGCCTCCATTACCTATCCCGCGCGATGCATGCTGCATACATGGCTAAGGATAAGGGCGCGCTGAGGGAAGAGTAAATTGGTAGTTTCTACCTCGTGTGTTAAAGTCATTCACGGGCCATTACTGGAGCAACCCCACCATTATTGGCTTTATGCCGCACGCGGAAAAATCGGAAACTGGCCGAGAATCAAGGCTAATGAAGTAGCAATGAAAACTTAAGGGGCCAACCTTGCATGTGCACCTATTAGGCCCTACCCCAACGACGCTTAGCAGCGCGTTCGGGGCAGGCCCGGGGGCTTTTGTCGGTGCAACAAACCCTGGGTCTATTGACCAACTGTGCACAGGCATAAGATCAAGATTGAAGCACCAGCTCAAGCTAGAGATTGAAGAACCAAGAGATTTGAAGAACCAACATGTAGCTTAGAAGGACTAAGATTGAGCCTAAGAAGCAAGATATCTACAAGAGAAGGGCCTCCCTTGCCAGCACCAGTAGCAAGCAACTGAGGCTCCTCGACAGAGCCTGTCGGGGCTCGCGGGGGCAGAACCACCCCACCAACCGCTCAAGCATGACTCACGTCGTCAATCAGTGCGGTGTCTAGCCGCAAGATGATTAAGTGGCAGCCATTTCCTACAAAGAAGCCTACAGATGACACCCGTCCTACGACGTGTCAAGAAAGCAGGTGCAGAGCTGGAAAGATAGACTGGCAGGCCTTGCCGGGTGCCCAGTGATGTGACACTAAGCGACGCATTTAATGCACCCTGTGAGCCCATAGAGTTAGGTATGATAGCACTATTTGCTATCATATCTGTGGATAATGACCACTTTGCCACTGTGGTGAACTCTTGATCTATAAAAGGAGGCCCATGGCACTCGTAGGAGGGGTTAGAAGGTTGGAAAGTTAACAACCCCAATCCACCACATACGCGTAGTCGCCGCAGGCAAACCTTGTCGGGCAAGCGTACTACATACCACCACATTCATCCTTCCATCAATCCACTAAAGCAGGAGTAGGGTCTTATGCCTCGCGGTGGCCCGGACCTGGGTAAATTGGTTGTGTGCTCCCCGACGCAGTGTCATCTGCCGGTCTGCTCTTTGTGCAATGCGCCATCCCCCTGCCGAACCAACAAGGGGCCTCCCGGTCCCAGAGGTGGCCGCAGAAATCCCGCGACACCAAGTCAATAGCCAATAGCGGGACCTGGATGCCCACATTGGTTCCTACGTATTCTATGAAGATCTTTATCGGTCGAACCTTTATGACAACATACGTAATTCCCTTTGTCTGTAGGTATGTTACTTGTCCGAGATTCTATTGTCGGTATCTCCATACCTAGTTCAATCTCATTACTGGCATGTTTCTTTACTCGTTCCGTAATACATCATCTTGTAACTAACTCCCTAGTTACTTTGCTTGCAAGCTTCTTGTGATGTTGTATTATCGAGAGGGCCCAGAGGTACCTCTCCGATATATGGAGGGGAGTGACAAATCCCAATCTCGATCCATGCCAACTCAACAGACACCTTCAGAGATACCTATAGAGCATCTTTATGATCACCCAGTTACGTTGTGACATTTGATAGCACACAACGTATTACTCCTGTATCCGGGAGTAGCATGATCTCATGGTCAAAGGAATACATATTTGACATTAAGAAAGTGGTAGCAATAAACTGAACTATCATATGCTATGCTAACGAATGGGTCTTGTCGATCACATCATTCTCCTAATGATGTGATCCCATTATCAAGTGAAACACATGTCTATGGTTAGGAAACCTTAACCATCTCTTGATCAACGAGCTAGTCTAGTAGAGGCTTACTAGGGACACGGTATTTGTTTATGTATCCACACATGTATTTAAGTTTCCAGTCAATACAATTCTAGCATGAGTAATAAACTTTTATCATGACTAAGAAATATAATAATAACCACTTTATTATTGTCTCTAGGGAATATTTCCAACAATTTGCTGGAAGCAGCCATGGAGATTGCTAGGACGGGGCGGTGGCGGATGTTGCTGATTAATAACCCACAAGTATAGGGGATCGTTTGTAGCCTTCTTCGACAAATAAGAGTGTCAAAACCAATGAGGAGCTAAAGGTAGAACAAATATTCCCTCAAGTTCTATCAACCACCGATACAACTCTACGCACACTTGACGTTTGCTTTACCTAAAACAAGTATGAAACTATTTTGCAAGAATAAAACTACGAGTACTTTGCGAGAATAAAACTACGAATAAATTGCAAGGTAATAAAAGTGGATAGCTTTTGTCAACAACAAAGTCATTTGTCCCTAGGCAATCGATAACAAGTACCAGTAATCAATCTTGTAATTTCACATGAGGGAGAGGCATGAGCTAACATACTTTCTCTACTTGGATCATATGCACTTATGATTGGAACTCTAGCAAGCATCCGCAACTACTAAAGATCATTAAGGTCGTGAAACCCAACCATAGCATTATGTATCAAGTCCTCTTTAGTCCCATACGCCATACCCCACTTACTCGGGTTTAAGCTTCTGTCACTCTCACAACCCACCATAAGCGAACCATGGACATATTGCAACACCCTACAACGAGGATCCACCACGTTCGCGTGAGACGGAGGGCACCGGAAACTACAAGGGAAAAAGCCTAGTAGTAGCGCGGGTTTAATGCCTACTAGTAGCATGGGGAACAACGCTACTAGTAAGGTGCTATAGCTATTACTTAGCAGTAGCGCGTGGGGCACACGCTACTGCTAAGACATATAGCCGGAACGCGTGTTTATTCCAGCGCTACTCCTAATCTCACTAGTAGTAGCATGTTTCCTGTCCATCGCTACTAGTATTCTGTCTTTCATTTTTTAGTGTATTTATACGTTGTTAAACATATTTTGGTACAATACCAATTATGAGGTTGCTATATCATTATGTTCATAATAGTGTCGGAAATGAAGGTGGATTAGGTTCAAATGGAGGGAACATGTGGTGCATGTCAAAAGTATACTACTAGTTTGGACTAGGAGTACTTTCGATGTGCACCACATGTTGCCTCCACTTGAATCTAATCCGCCAACATAAGCTATGTAATCATCATCATAGTCATTACCACCAACACTAGCTATTTAATCGTCATAGTCATAGTGTAGCACATCATCATCTTCAAACTCATTCTAGCTAGCTAATCACCACCAACACTAGCTAATAATAATCATCATAGTCATTACCACCAACACTAGCTATTTAATCATCATAGTCATAGTGTAGCACATCATCATCTTCAAACTCATTCTAACTAGCTAATCACTCCTACTGCTCTCTCTCAGGTAAAATAGCATAAAACATGTGCACCACTCCTGCTTCATCTTATTGGAGCATGCAGATGAACCTGTCTCCTAATTGTGTGATGCGCTTCAGATTGTTTCCCCTAGTCACTACTAGGAAAAGGGCTATAGATAATATGGACACTAATGGCGCACCAGACATGTGGTGCGCCACTCCTATATAGCAGTGGCGCACCATGTGTTGGTGCGCCATTAGTGTCTATCAGACTAATGGCGCACACACCAATGGTGCGCCACTACTAACATATTTTTTCCAAAAATACTAACGGCGCACCAGGGAATAGTGCGCCATTACTAGTTTAACTAGTAATGGCGCACCACTCACCACGTGCGCCACTACTATCATTTCTTTGCAAAACTACTAATGGCGCACTGCCAGTTGGTGCGCCATTAGTAACCAGGGTTACTAATGGCGCATTCGTAGGTGGTGTGCCATTAGTAACCTGGGACCAGCTAGATATTTTGGACAGCCACCTACACACTCACTTTCCCCACTTCATTCTCTCCACCTCCACCTCCAAGCTTGTCTCGGCTGCCTCCTCCTCCTCACCTCATTTGCAACATAGATTCATCCAAACTAAGTGGTTAAATTACCCTTTTTTGATAGGTAAGTAAGGGGAAAGCTTTCTTTATGTTGTAGATCTACTTTTTTCTCCCTCCAACAACGTGCACATGCACTTTTTATGGCCTAGCTAGATCTATGTATGTTTGTGGTGTTATATATGTTTGTGGTGGTGCATATATGTTTGTGTTTACAGGTACCGGTATTTGAAATGCGATAGTTGCCAATATTTGGCCGGGATGTTGATTCATTTCCGTTTCGGCGAGAATTTTGGCACCATGCATTCTTTTTGGTCCTATTTTTAGGGAAAGTCATGCCAAATTTTTTTCTTGGTTCTAAAATATCGTTTTTCTCTACCCCGCAGGCGACCATGGTCCGCATGATGACCGAAGGCATCGTGAATAGGTTTTTGAGCTCCACGAAGGACGAGATGCTTCAAAAGAACGAGACAGAGATAAGATGTCCGTGTCGAAGATGCAAGCTGAAGAGCCTTATTGCGGACCCGGATTCCGGGCAGGTGCAAGGCCACCTGCTCTTGCGTGGTTTCATGGATGGCTAACGGTGGCAAGGTGATGAAGATGACTATGAAGTTGTCCATGAGGGCCAGGCAAGAAATGAGGAAGGGCAGCAAGACAACCACAGCGGCGAGGGCAGGCGAGAAGACGAAGAATCTCCAGGACATGATCACAATGGTGATGCTGTACACAGTCATCATGTAGAAGATGCCGGACATGATGATGAGGAAGATGAAGATGCCGGAGCAGACGATGATGGACCATCGATGGCCTGGGTGCAGGACCCTCATATTCAAGAGCTGCTTCTCAAGCAGAGGGATAACGCAAGAGCTGCCGCCTGAGAGAAAGCCAGGCTGGATCAACTTGAGATAGACGCGGTTACTCCATTGTATGAAGGATGCAGGCCCGAGGATACCCGCCTGAAAGTAACGCTCATGGCTCTGGAGATCAAGGTAAAACACAAAATTACCGACGCATGCTTCGACGAGAACATGTCATTCTGGCATGAACGTCTTCCCAAGGGGAACAAGTCCCGACCAGTTTCAAGGAAGCGAAGAAAATCGTGTGTCCTTTGGATTTACCGCACGTGAAATACCATGTGTGCATGAACAATTGCATCATTTATCGGGACGAGCACGCGGAGTCTACCATATGTCCGGTGTGCGGCGTTACTCGATACAAGAAGAGGAAGAAAGCTCCTCGAAAAGTGGTGTGGTACTTTCCGATCACTCCTTGTCTGTAGCGGTATTTCGCGGACCCTAAGATAGCAAAGCTCCTGCGTTGGCACGCGGATAGGGAGGAGAAGAAGCGATAAGATGGCGGAAATAATCCGGAGATAAATAAAAAAGACAAGATGCTGAGTCACCCTAAGGATGCGAGCCAGTGGCAAGCGTTGAACTTCGAACACCCAGAATTTGGGGACGATCCAAGGAACATCGTGCTGGGCACGAGCACCGATGGAGTCAATCCGTTTGGCAGCCAGAGAAGCACACATAGCACCTGGCCTGTGTCTGTGTGGATGTACTACCTTCCCCCCTGGTTGTGCATGAAGAGGAAGTACATTCACATGAGTATGCTAATTGAAGGGCCGAAACAAACAGGGAACAACATCAATCTTTATCTGGGGCAGCTGAAAGAGGAGCTAGACATGCTGTGGAAAATGCCAGCCAATACATGGGACGTCGCAGAAAAAGAATATTTCCCTATGAGAGCCGCACTGCTCATGACGGTGCACGACTATCTCGGTTACGGATATCTCGCGGGGCAGGTGGTCCACGGATTTTCTGGATGCGTCAGGTGCATGCATGACACAACGTATCACCAGCTAGATAGAGATCCCGGGTCTTCGAAAACCGTGTTCATGGGACATCGAAGGTGGCTTCGCGACGATGACCCATGGAGAAAACACAAGGATCTATTCAATGGTGAAACCGAACCCCGAAGACGCCCGCGTACGAGGAGCGGCGAGGAAATAGACGAGTTGTTGAAAAATTGGAAAGATTGCCCACTGTCAGGAAAGAAGCAAAAGACGCCAGAGCCGGTAAAGAAGTGAAAGGCGGCGAAGCCGCTGCTGAAGGTATGGAAAACGAGGTCTGTTTTCTGGGACTTGTCGTACTGGAATATCCACCGTGTGCCTCACAGCCTTGATGTCATGCATATCACGAAGAACGTGTGCGAGAGTCTGCTTGGTACCCTGCTCAACATGCCAGAGAGGACCAAAGATGGGCCGAAAGCAAGGGCAGACTTGAAATCAATGGGCATCAGGGAGGAGCTTCACGCTAATGATGATGATGATGAGGTGAAGCAGGACACGGAAAGTCATCGCAAAGGCAAAAAGGCCAAGAAGACCGGAAATGACTACCCTCCCGCGTGCTTCACTCTAAGTCAGGAGGAGATCGAGCAGTTTTTCACCTGCTTCCTAGGAGTAAAACTTCCTTACGGTTACGCGGGGAAGATAAGAAGATACCTAGACCCAGCGAAGCAGAAGTTCAGCGGGATGAAGTCTCACGACTGTCACGTGCTGATGACGCAAATACTTCTAGTTGCAATCCGTGGGTTCATGAACGCGCACGTCCGTGAAACACTATTTGGCCTATGCAACTTTTTCGACGTCATCTCTCGGAAGTTGGTTGGCATGAGGCAACTCAGAAGGCTAGAGGAAGAGATCGTGGTGATACTATGCGAGCTTGAGATGTACTTCCCGCCCGCATTCTTCGACGTTATGGTGCATCTGCTGGTCCATATCATGGAGGATATCATCCAACTCGGGCCGACGTTCCTGCATAGCATGATGTCGTTCGAAAGGATGAATGGTGTCATCAAAGGATACATTCGCAACATGTCACGTCCAGAGGGAAGCATAGCCAGGGGCTTTCTGACCAAAGAGTGCATCTCCTACTGCATGAATTATCTAGGCATCGAGAACCCCGTTGGTCTGCCCGTCAATAGGCACCTCGGCAAGCTCGCTGGATGGGGTCACCGCGAAATGCATGGCGACTTGGAGGGTTGACTGGCCGACTTTGAAAGAGAAAACCAAGTCGCGCCACAACACATAGACGTGGTCGATCCTTGGGTGGTAGAGCAAAAAACTTTATTGAGAAGATGTACAATCACTACTAGGGAAAAGCCTATACACAGAATTTTACCAGTAGCGCTGTACAAAATCAAGCGTTGCTGCTACTTAGTAGCAGCACGTGTAAATAAACCGCGCTACTGCTATGACTTTAGAAGTAGCGCGTACTAGCGAAAAGCTCTGCTGCTACGTTTGAACTGGGCACACATGGCTAGCACAACCTAGCAGTAGCGCGTATAATGGCCCAACGCTACTGCTAATCTCCTTAGCTGCATCGTGTATTCCAGAACGCGCTGTAGCTAACGTAGCAGTAGCGCCATTTCTGGAACGCGCTGCTGGTACTTCTGACTTAACCACGCGGTTCGTCCTTCCCCGGCCACTTCATCCCCCAAATCAACTCCACTCTCACCGCCGCCGTCACCCCTCGGCCGCCGCGCGCTCTCCCCACGCCGCCCCCGACCCCAGATTCAATGCCGGCCCCGCCCCCGACCTCAACGCCGCCCGGGACGCCGCCCCCGACCCCGACCTCAACGCCGCCCCGGACGTCACCCCCGCCCCCCGACCTCAACGCCGCCCCGGAGCCCCGACCACGACCTCGACGCCGCCTGCCCCTCCCTCGTCGCAGGCACCCGAGGTGAGCACGCCTGCTCCTCCCTCTCCCCTACCTCTGCCTAGGGTTTCTACCTCCATCAAATTAGTTAGGGTTTCTACCACTTTCCACCCCTATAGGTTCATCAAATTAGATGGTAATTAGGGCAGTAGTTCTTAGGTACTAATTAGTTAGTAAGAACTAGGTACTAATTAGGTACTAGAATATTTTTATTTATAGTAAGTTTATTTTTAGTAAGAACTAGTTGAATTAATAGAACTAGTTAGTAAGAACTTGTTGCTATTTTTTTAGTTAAATTAATTTTCCTGCATCGACGTTGACGATGCCTATCCCGCATCCTCATCGTCGAGTCGGCAGAGGACGACACCTGCTTGACCAGATTGGCCATGTCCAGGACTGGGCTCCGCCGGGGTGGTACTGGGAGGCGCTACCTACCGGGGGGCGCAGGTTGGTGAGGAGCCAGCCTGTCATCGACCCGAACCTTCTTTGGTGGCGGTTGCGTTGGCCAGTGACGGTCCAGAGGCTCGAGGACTCCGCGGAGGTGGTGGGTCACCGTGTCAGTGAGGAGGACGCGCACGTCCGTCGCTACTTGTTTGCGTGGGAGCACAGGTTCTCCAATACCTGGCAGGTTCTCCAGGGATCTCACTGGAGTTATGATCCCGTGATGGTTCCTTCTCTGTGGGTGTCCACCGCCCACGCCGATACCCGTCGTGTGCTAGGGTTTTAGTTGTACTAGTGATGTTATATGTATGACACTATTCGGGATGTATTAGTGATAATATTCGACGATGTACGGACGCATGAGATGATTTACTTTTGCTTATTGAATGCATGCTAATTTGAGTCTTATAAGATATTTTGAAATTTATATCTTGTGTTGCTCAATATCCAAGTGGCCGGTCATGTTTGCAGGTTACACCTCCGAGTGGCCTATGTTTTGCCGGAGTGTTGATTCATTTTCGTTCCGGCAAATTTCAGGCGCTCGATATATCCTATTTTCGCAAAGGTCATGCTGGATTTTTCCGAATTTTGGCATGACTTTTGCCAGAATATGTAGGAAATATCGAGTGCCCCGGATTTGTGTGTTGAGTATCCTGGTAGTTGTCTTTTATCGATTTTCAATTAATGTTTTAACTATGAACATAGGAAATGTCTGACGACAAAAAGGATTTCGGTATTTGCAAATACCGCGAAGACGAGTGCGGCCTGTGTGACGGAATCTTCCTAGATGATGATAGGCGCTTCAGCATCAAGCTGGACGAGAACTTCGAAGTGGATACAGTAAGTCACAACGACAAGTCTTTTTTCGTAATTAAGCATGACATCTGCTTCATTTGCTTCAACTTATATTTTTTTACTATTCTACTAGCGTATCCCCTGCCATGCAAGAGTTTTTGTATTGGATAAGATAGGTCTCAGTCATACTATGGAGGTAAAGAATGTTTATTTGAAGACCGAGCATGGTTATATTTTCCACGCAAAATTATACAATTCAGACGACTACACCTATTTTGGATGCAAAACATGGCGAGCACTATGCAAGACTTATGCATTTGAGCCTGATATGGTTATCACCTTTGATATTCATCCGGAAGATGATATTGAAGGTAATACCGACATCTAGGTCGATGTGTAGACACCTCCAGTTACACCAAAATTTAAGTTTCTCAACCATATTTATGTCTTTGATATTGTTTATTCAAAAATAGTTGACAACTAATTTGTATTGTCAGCTTATTTCGGTGCAAGCAAACATGTCCAGCGCTTGGTAGACAGGATCTACTACTGTCCCGGGGCTGAACTAAACTGCGAGGAGCTAAGTCATTATGTTTCATGGCTTGAGGATCTTGATACCGTCAAGACAAATTTTCTTCCTGGACTTAGAAATCTTAGTACTGAAAACGTGCGACCAATAGTGTTCGTCATGAACTACGGTCACATCTATTTAGGAAGGATGGTAAGATTTTTACTATTTGTCCTCAGTGCATCTTTTCATACATTATTTGTGAATCTAAACTTCATTGCTAAGTATGTGACCATACGATGTTCTTCAACAGGGACTCCTGATGAATGTTGTGCCTTATGGGATCGAGACTAAAGGTACCATGAGTATTATTAGCTTACGGACAAGATATCCTACATGTTACTTTAGTGCATTCAAGATCAACGATGAATGCTTAATAGTGCAAGACTGGACCAGATATGTGATGGGGGAGCGCAGACAAGTACTAGGGGGCAGCAAACAGATGTGCTACCCAAAATTAGGAGACAGGTTCATCTGCATGCTCCAGCTTGATCAAGGAGGAGAGCTACACATGTTTTATGTTGTTTTACCTAAGAGAGAGCAGCAGGAGTGATTAGCTAGAAATGAGTTTGAGGATGATGATGTGCTACACTATTACTATGATGATAAAATAGCTAGTGTTGGTGGTAATGACTGATGATTATTATTAGCTAGTGTTAGTGGTGATTAAATAAATATTGTTGGTGCTAATGATTATGATGATGATTAAATAGCTTGTGCTGGCGGATTAGATTCAAGTGGAGGCAACATGTGGTGCACATCGAAAGTACTACTAGTCCAAACTAGATCAAGTTTGGATTAGTAGTATACTTTTGACATGCACCACATATTGCCTCCACTTGAACCTAATCCACCTTCATTTGACACACTGTTATGGACATAATGATGTAAACCTCATAACTGGTATTGTACCAATATTTGTACGATGGCGCATAAATGCACTAAAAATAAAAAAAATAAAAAAAAATACTAGTAGCGATGGAAAGAAAACACGCTGCCAGTAGTTACATTAGCAGCGGCGTGGGAGTGAACAAGCGCTGCAGCTATTTGTCCGAGCAGTAGCACGTGCGGCACGCGTTACTGCTAAGCAATAGCTGTAGTGCCTTATTAGTAGCGCGCCAACCCGCGCTACTAGTGAGCACAAAACCAGCGCTACTGCTAGGGTTTTCCCTAGTAGTGAATGACCGAGGCCAACAGAGGACGGATGGAGATATAATCAAAGAGCACAACTCATGTTTCACGCGTTGGTTCAAGAAGAAGCTTCTGTGGTACCCTTTACATGAGGATTCTTCCGCAGAAGAAAAACTCATATTCGCCTTGTCACAGGGCACCGAGCACAACCTGATGACCTATGAGGCGTACGATATCAACGGCTACACATTCTACACCGATGACATGAAGAGAGATGGTTATCAGAACTCCGGGTTAACGATGGAATCCTACACCGGTAATGACAAGGACAGATACTATGGACGGATCGAGGAGATCTGGGAGCTGAGCTACGCTGGAGAGAACGTCCCGATGTTCCGTGTCAGATGGGCCAAGAGCATCATAAAAGAAGACCGGTATTTCACCACCATGGTTATACCCGAAGCCAAATCCAAGACCGCGGGCGCAAACGTCACCGTGAAAAATGAGCCATGGGTACTGGCTTCCCAAGTGGACCAATGCTTCTTCATTACCGACCCGTCAAAGCCCAGTCGTGTTGTCGTGAGGAGAGGCAAAAGGAAGATCATCGGAATGGATGGAGTCACCAATGAGCAAGACTTCGACAAGTACGGCGACCCGAAGATGGAACATGACGACGACGATGAAGTACCAGCATACACCACAAGAAGAAGCAGGACCACCCTACCTAAAGGACGTCCGTCTGAAAAATAAGGGCAAGAAGATTGTGAACAGATAGCTCGCTAAGATCGATTGTATTTAAATTGTAGCCTTCATTTCTCGATTGTATTTCATGGGCACTTTTTGAACTCATGAATATTTTTAAATTTCATGGGCACTTTTTGAATTCATGAATATTTTTTCAAATTCAATATGAAAAAATATTGAATATTCATGAGGACACTCGATCTCGATCCCCCTCCATCTCGATCGCTATCCCCCCTCGCCAGATCCCCCTCGCGCCGAGCACCCCCCGCACCCTCCCCCGCTACACCGCTGCCGACGACCCACCGCACCCTCCCCCGCTCCACCGCCGCAGAGGACACCCCCGCACTCTCCCCCGCTCCACCGCCACCGACGACCCACCGCACCATCCCCTGCTCTACCGCCGCCGACGACCCACCGCACCCTCCCCCGCTCCACCACCACCGAGGACACCCTCGCACCCTCCCCCGCTCCACCGCCACCGACGACCCCCCGCACCTTCCCCCACTCCACCATCACAAATGAATGCAACTAAAAAAAACAAAATTGATTATATTTTCAAATAACAAATTTGATGATATTTTCAAATAAAAAATTTGATGATATTTTTTTATATTCATAAATATTTTCAAATAACAAATTTGATGATATTTTTTAAAAAATTATTACTGTTTTTATACAAATTTATTACTGTTTCATATTCATATTCATTTTCTAAAAAAATATTAGATGCAACAAATAATAATAATAATAAATTACTTATGGCGCACCGCTGGCTGGTGCGCCATTACTATCTAAAAAAAGATTACTTATGGCGCACCGCTCGGGGGTGCGCCATTGCTATAAAAAACATACTAATGGCGCACCGCCAGGGGGTGCGCCATTAGTAATCTTCCCCCCTAGCTAATTCGCCCGATCCCTTCGTCCCTCCCTCGCCAGATCCACTTCCCCCCTCGCCACACCCTCACGCCCCCTCCTTCCGCTCCGACGACCCCCGCGCCCCGCCTCGCCGTCTCGGTCCTCGCCGTCGACGGCCTGCCGCCACGACTGCCAGCCCGACGCCGCGGCGCACCCAGCCGTCCGAAGCCTCCGCTTCCCCGCAGCCGGCATAGGAGCCCGCAGCGCCTCCCTCCGTCGAGCAGCCGCTCCCACCAGCAGCGCCTCCTGCCCAGCAACGCCTCCTCCGGGAGCTACGCCGGCGACCAATCCATAGGCAGGTAGCCACCACTCCTTCGTCCCCCCTTCTTCCTCCTCCCTCTTCCCTCACCCCCTCTCTCCTTCCTCTTGCATCCTCTGTCTGTTCATTTTTTCCCTGATTTTTGCATTGGATGAGTACTTGCGCTAGATTGGGTGTTGTGAGAATATAACGATGGCCATTTCCTGATGAATACTTGCTGCACGATTTTTTCTGGTGCATGATAAAGTTTACTTGTGAAATGATTTTGCATGATAGGTGTTTGTGATAATGCTTCAGATGAGCAAATGTTTTGGTTTAAACATGTTAGCAGTGAAACGTGCTATGACTGGTGATATATGAAAAGGAAAAATATTATGTTGTTTTATCTGCACCGTCTTGACCTGAAATCAAAGCTTAGCAGTAACATTCAGTTTGAGAAAGCAGGAGCTTTGTCTTGGTTATACACTTATACTGGCCGAAATTTGTTAACACATTAGTACTGGTGGCCGTCTTGATGCAGGAGCTCAAGAACCTGCGGCCGCAGCTCTACTCCGCCTCCGAGTACTGTGAGAAGTCCTACCTCAACACCCACCAGAAGCAGATGTGAGTAGCCACCTCTGTTGTTCCTCCTCTCCTCCATTAGAAGTAGTCGCAGAGGTATTGAGTGGACAGACATGCTTAGATGGGCCTAGAAGATAGGAAGAACATTTAACTTGAAATGGTCATGAATTGGAACTAAGTGTGTGTGGAACAGCGATAACTTACACTACTTTTGTTGCCTCTAGCAAGTTTACGAGCAAACAGAATTTTCCTTCTCTTTTAGAAATATGCAGGCGGCTCCCTGATCAGTGTTGTTGTTGGTTGCTATAAAAAACTAGTTACCAGTGCACAAATGAGTCTGAGACTTGCCAAGCTAAGCTACTCACCATTTGAACTTTTTGCGCCATCATGAGTTATTTGGATGTTAGAGTACTCTAGTACAGTACTCCTATTTGTATGGTAAATTTGGTGAATGAACAGTCAACAGTGTAGTGAATGAACAGTCAATAGTGTAGTGATTTAAGGAGGAAAGTTATCCGGCTGGATTTTCTTCTTCATAAAAGCTTCAACTTCAAAGTATAGTTTTACAAGCTTCTGCAACTTTTTCTTAACTGCTGCTGCTGTTATGCCTGTATTCACTAGTACTGCTGCTGTACTTGTGATGATGTTGTACTTGTGATGATGCTACTTGTGATCTTCTGAAATGACCCATTGGCGACTTCATTACGCAGGGATAATGATTTTGCAGGTACCCCTAGAGGCCCTTGAGTTTGCCGGAATGTCGATTAACTTCCGTTCCGGCAAATTTGGGTACTCCATATGTCCTATTTTCAGCAAAGGTCATGATGAAATTTTCCGTGAATTTTAGCATGACTTTGCTAAAAATAGGACATACGGGGTACTTGCGACTAATGCATGGGCCGGGGTATCTTAGTACTTAATTAAGTAGGATCAACTGCCTCAGCGTCAACCTAGCTAGGGTGCCTCGGCATCGATAAACCCTAAATGATGAAAACGTAACTTAGCATTTAGGGTGCCTCAACATCGACAAACCCTAAATTATAAAACCTTGGCTTTTAGGGTGCCTCGGTGTTGATAAAAACCTAAATGATGAAAGCTTAGGCTTTTAGGGTGCCTCAGCGTCGACAAACCCTAAATGATAAAAGCTTAGCTTTTAGGATGCCTCGGGTCGACAAACCCTAAATGATGAGACCATGATCTTGTTCTTGACAATAACCAACTTTTTGACCAATTTTTTGCCTATTTAGAGCGAAACATGGCCCACAACGATGAGGCCGGCGGTTCGGGAAAGCAATTCTGGGATTTGTCCCAGGAGATGGAGGAAGAACCTCACCGCTATGAGGACGCTGCGGAAGACACCGATCCTGACTACACAACCCCTAGTGGCATCGGGGATGACACCACTGATGGTGTTGCCGAGGATGCCACCACTGATGATGGCAGCGCACACACATATGGTAGCCAACCGAAGAGGCAACAGAAGGACCGGCGCCCGCACGTGCTCCACACGGTCAAGGAGGAATTTACTCAAGTGAACTCTGACGGGCATCCAACGTCGCCCAAAGAATTAGTCAAGGGGTACTCACTTCAGCTCGGGTGCATTCTTCGGAGCACCGTCTCGATCAACACCGAGAACCTAAGGCATAAGGACCAAGGGAATTTGCGCAACCTCCTCTTCAAAAAGCTACACGAACGATACAAGTTCCCCGCTGACTTTGCAAACACACAGCTCTCAGGGAATAAAGTGAATAGTGCCACCCTCATGACGATGAGCATGACCATGTCTACATGGAGAAGCGTGGTGAAGAGAATGATTGACAAAGGTGATAGTTATGAGAAGATCAAGGCGAAAAATCCTTCGATCAGCGAAGATGACTACAAGGAGTTCAACATCAAGTGCGAGAGCAGCGCAACCTCCGAATCATGTCAGTGGGGGAAAGAAATGCGGGAGTTGAACTTAGGGGAACACAAACGCGGTCCCGGCGGTTACAGAGTGGCGGTTACAGAGTGGCGGAGCCTATATGCGACAAGGAGGATGCGGAGCATGCCGAGCAAGGCCTACCGCCCCGCTTCGAGAAATACCATGACAAGCAGACCAGGAACTATGTCAGGGCCCGGTACAAGGAGGACCCGGTAACAAAGGAGCTTAGCACGAATCCGAAGACCAGGGCGCTTGAGCTTGTTCTGGTAAGGAATACACCCCCGCGTAATTAGCTCCATATGGTTGCATTCTAATTAATGAAGCCTAATTTCTAAATGTTTCACATTCCTTCCGCAGGAGACTGAAAGCAGTAGCGCAGGGTCATCTCAGAGCACCCCTTGGTACAACACTCTAAATAGGGAGTTGAACGTAATGAAAAACAAGGATAAGCTCAGTAAGCCGTCGTTAACTGGTCGTGTGGCCGGCAAAGGCTTGTCCACAAAATGGTCATCATACTATAACGCTGGTGGGCGAAAGGAGAGAAAGACCAGCTCGGAAAGCCAGTCGCGTGAGGTTCAAGAACTCAAGGCACAAGTGGCATGGATTCCGGAGATTGTCCAAGAGCAAGTGCAACAACAACTGGGATCGACGCTCACCGCCATTGTGCCTACCTTGATTCAGGGGCTGACGACGTGGATTGCGGGCAGCCAACAGGGGCTGCCCCCGGTTCCCAGCTTCACGGCCTACAACTCGCACAACATGCAAGCGGTGGCATTGGTGTCTCCGGCGGAGGCGGTATTGGTGTCTCCGATGCCGGCACGGGCATTGGAGCTTAATGCACCCAGGTGTATGCCGTCCGGCACCTCGGCAACAAGCGGCCCCTCCGTTAGTTGCACGCCTGCCGTAGGCGGTGCCTCGACATTAGCCGAGCTCGACGCCATCACGGTAACTAATTAAGCCTCTCGGCCGATGACTTCATCTCATTGCCTTTGACTGGGCATCCCTGACACCCTACATGTTTTCACATGGAACCGCCAACGTTCCATGCACTCTCCTACACTTCGTGGGCGGCGAGTTGATCGATGTCGCCAAGGGCAGAATCGTTCAACCGGGCAACCCCGTGTTCCACGGTAATCCGATGCCACACACCGTGTATAGGGTTGAACTGGTTCGGGTGCTGCCAGGGTGTGACGAGTTGTTGCCTCCGATTCGACCCGCTGGGGCCGACGAAGATGATGTGATGACCCGCAGCGCTACATAAGCTGGCCCCTGCTTTGGCTGAAGAGCCAGGTTCGTTTGGGGGCGAGGGACACCACCCCACAGACAACACCGCCAGTCGTGCCGGTGCCAAGCCATGGCAAGACCGCCGCAACGCTACCGGACATGCCGGACATCCCTATGGCACAGGATCCGAACATGCATATGGCATAGGATCCGGACGACAACGACAACGACGACGGTACATTTACAAACGTTGATAAGTACTTTGCCGAACATGGGTACGGTGACGAATTCTTCGGGCCTCCTTCTCAAGAACCCAACCCTAAAAAAGACGACCGCGATCATGCTGGTACCGCGGAGAAACCAAATTGCAACAGGCGTCGTTTGGCGTTCAGTTCTCAGGAGACGCCTCTAGCTACCGCCTTCATGGAGCCTTAGATAGCCGAGGTGCCAAATATTATCAGCCCCAACACACTCAAGAAGGCGGTCTGTGAGCAGAACTCGATCCCATTACAGCAGAAGAAGAAGGGACGGAAAAGAAAGAGTAACAAGGGTGCCAGCCAGCCGGCACCGAGTATGATCCGTGCTCAGGACGGTCCACCTTCACCTAAGGATATCTCGAGGAGGGTGCATGTGGCGGGTAGGCCGATGCTACCGACTAATCATCTCAATGCTACAACCGGTGTTATGCAGAGTCTGCATGACAGTGGTCTTTCTTTGGAGAAGCGGCGTCTCTCCGAGAATGATGTGGCATACCGGGTTTTCATGGCCAAGGTGCCAGAGGGCAAGGGCTTTGTGGATAACGCCATTGGGGGTACGATCATCCTGCGGTTTGATGACATCTTCGCTATGTTTAACCTTCATCCGCTGCACTACACCTTCTTTCGGCTATTTTCGCTGAGTATGGAGATGCGGATCATTAGAGACAAGGCCCCGGACATTGTGATAGTTGACCCCTTCTACATGCGTGCCAAGATCTTAGGCAGCGCTGGGGACCGGCAAGTCGCGAGTTCTTACCTCAAAGGCGTCATTCTGGCAAACCCAGATAAGGATAACTTCCTCGTGCCTTACTTTCCCGAGTAAGTCATCCCCTCACCGCCTCGTAACATATGATTTCTTAGATTTCGATCGTTCTTTTTTTCTAACATTCCGTGTTTTGTGCAGTGACACACATTGCACACTCATCCTCTTAAGCCCGAAATATTCCATGGCCACGTATTTCGACTCGGACCATCAGTCGAAGAAAGACTACGCAAATATCAAGAAAGTTCTGGATGATGTTCTCCCTGGCTACGCCAGATCTGGAGGCACCTTCACCAGGCCAGTTCATAGGTATGGCAAGCACGTGTTCGCCCACAATACGACGTTCCCCTGCGTCAAGGTGCCGCCTGGCGGTCATAAGGATGCCTACTACGCCCTCCATCACATGCGAGCGATCGTACGAGACCATAATCACCTTCTGCTACCAAATAATCTCAAAGATTGGGCTGCAAGATTGTCGGCAACCCAGGACGCGGACATCAGACAAGAATTCTTTCGCATCCAGTCGGAGTTTGCGGAAATCATCCATCAAGATGTCCTTCGTACCTCGGGGAAATTCTACCTCAGACATCAACCGTCCAATAGTGACATAGACACAATGCTACAAATGCAGGCTGACAACGCCCGCAATTTCATGACCATCACGAGAGACGGCGGCTTCATCCACACTCCGGTCCCTGAGTCGAGTCGAAAGTAGTGATGCGATGTGTAGTTCTGAAATATCGATTAGCTCATGTTGTAATTAAACTTTAATGAACTTGTATGTCTCTTTGGTTTGGATAGTCGTTCAACTTAGATTTAATCGGTGCTATTTATTAGTAGGACCATGAATCGTGCTATTAATGTCTTGCTTTTCTCTTCCGATCCTTTTGTTGCATACTTATATATTGCTTATGTATTGTCTGTGAATTGCTACTAACATTTTGTTTGGCTAGTGCATAGAGATGCCGTCGTATGTCATGTACAAGGGTAAGGTTCCCGGAGTCTACGATGACTGGGAGGAGTGTCGGAGACAGGTTCACCGTTTCAGCGATAACAGTTACAAAGGGTACCCCACTAGGGCGGAGGCGGAATCTAGATACGCGTGCTATCTAGCGGGAGAGAGGAGGGAGCGGAGGAGGAACCGGATGAAGACCAGTTTCATCACGATGATGTTCATCATGATGACCGCAGCTCTCTTCTATGTGATGGTAGTTTAGATGATCGATATCGACTTGTAATGTGAAGACAAACTCGCTACTCGTGGTCTCGAGACTTGTAATGTTCTATCTTTGTTCGGTCTTTTGAATTCAGAGACTAATACGATGAATTGTATTCGGAGACTAATCTTCTATTGTATTCGATGAATCTTCTTTTGCTATGTGGTGCTGTCTATATTCTGTCCAGTAATATATTATGTAACCTGTGCAAATATCAGAAAAGAAAAAAAATTCCTAATATTCATACTAGTGGCGCACCACCAACTAGTGCGCCATTAGTAAGCCAGAGCGCACTAGTGGCGCATCATCAACTAGTGCGCCATTAGTAAGCCAAAGCGCATGGGTATATATGGTCCTTGGGAGGCATACTAATGGCGCACTGCGTGGTGCGCCATTAGTATACCAGATAATAATGGTGCACCCGTGGTGCGCCATTTGTAAAAAATACTAATGGCGTGATGCTAGTGGCGCACCCGTGGTGCGCCATTAGTAGGCAAAACAGGTGCGCCACTAGTAGGCCTTTTCCTAGTAGTGAGTACTTCTCTATGATCCTTCACAATTTTTCTCCAGTATTTGACTATAAAAACTTCCTCACTTTGAGAAATCCTGAATGCACTAAAGTGCAATGTAGGATGTCTTGGTCATAAACTAACAATTCTCATGCGACCTTTAGTCTCAATCCAATGAGGCACAACATTCATCGAGAGTCCCTGTTGAAGAACATCGTAGTAACATACTTAGTAATGAAGTTTAGCTTAAAAATAATGTATGCAAAAGACGCACTGAGGACAAATAGTAAAAATCTTACCATCTTTCCTAAATAGATGTGACCGTAGTTCAATACGAACACTATTGGTCGCACGTTTTGAGTACTAAGATTTTTAGGTCCACGAAAATAATTTGTCTTGACAACATCAAGATCCTGAAGCCATGAAACATAATGACTTATCTCCTCGTAATTTAGTTCAGCCCCGGCACAGTGGACGGTCATGTCTACCAAGCGTCGGACATGTTTGCTTGAATGGAAATAAGTTGTCAATAGAAAATAGTTGTCAACTATTTTTGAATAAACAATATCCAAGACATAAATATGGTTGAGAAACTCACATGATGGTAGAGCTGGAGGCGTGTGCACATCGACCCAGTTGTCGATATTACCTTCAATATCATCTTTCAGATGAATATCAAAAGTGATAACCATATCAGGCTCAAATGCATAAGTCTTACATAGTGCTTGCCAAGTTTTGCATTCAAAATAGGTGTAGGTGTCTGCGTTGTATAATTTTGCGTGGAAAGTATAACCATGCTCAGTCTTCAAGTAAATTCTCTTTACCTCCATAGTTTTCATAGGACTGAAACCTATCTTATCCAAGACAAAAACTCTTGCATGGCAGGGGATACGCTAGTAGAATAGTAGAAAATGAAAATTATAAGTTGAAGCAAATGAAGCAGATGTCATGCTTAATTAAGAAAAAAGACTTGTCGTTGTGACTTGCTGTATCCACTTAGAAGTTCTCGTTCAGCTTGATGCTGAAGCGCCTATCATCATCTAGGAAGATTCTGTCGCATAGGCCGTGCTCGTCTTCGCAGTATTCGCAAATAACGAAATCCTTTTCGTCCCCAGACATTTCCTATGTTCATAGTTGAAACATTAATTGAAAATCGGTTGAAGGCAACTACCAGGATACTCAACACACAAATCTAGGGCACTCGATATTTCCTACATATTCTAGCACAAGTCATGCTTAAATTCACAAAAAAATTATGGCATGACCTTTGCTAAAATAGTACATATCGAGCGCCTGAAATTTGCCGGTGTGGAAATGAATAAACACTCCAGCAAAACATAGGCCACTCGGATTTTCCCAGCGATACAAAGATGTTCATGCTTAAACTTGCAATTCCATCCGGATCAATTATCATAAGCATTCGCCCATGAGCTCACCGACTAAATACCCTAGTTCTACTCTATTAAACACACCGAGGAGTGGATAAAAGAGGAGGTGGACTTTAAGCTCACCGACTCGGGTGTAGAAGAAGTAGAGGTAGCTCGGATGTCGATCACTCCATGGAGACACGACTCTACAAAGCCTATATATTCCACTGAGTAAATTTTTAATTAGATCATCAAATCTCATATAGCATTCTTTGATGACAAAGTGATAATGACATAAATTCAACTAGTTCTATTAATTTAACTAGTTCCAGTAAGCACTTACTAAAAATAAACTAGTTCTATTAATTTTCTTACTAAAAATAAACTAGTTTTATAGTGAAATTTTAATTAGATCATCAAATCTCATATACATAAATTTTCTTACTAAAAATAAAATAGTTCTATTAATTCAACTAAGCACTTACTATAAATAAAAATAATTAATTTTCTTACTGAAAAACAGTAAAAAAACTATATTATACAAGAAAAGTACAAAAAAAGTTTAGGGTTTGGAGAGTTGGAGGGAGGAGGGAGGAGGAGGAGGAGGAGGGAGGAGGGGAGAAGGGAGGAGGAGGGAGTAGAGAGGAGGAGGAGGGAGGAGGGGCAGCCGGAGGAGGAGGGAGGAGGGAGGAGGGGGCGGCTGGAGGAGGAGTGGAGGAGGGAGGAGGGGCGGTCGGAGGAGGGAGGGGGGAGAAGGGGGCGGCTGGAGAAGGAGGGAGGAGGGGGCGGTCGGAGGAGGAGGGCGGATGGAGGAGGGGGCGGCTAGAGGTGGAGGGAGGGGCGCGGTAGTGAGGAGGAACTACCTCAGTGTAGGAGGAGCAGGAGTGTTAGCGGCGGCGGGCGACGAGAGCTTGTCGGGGAACGGCGGCGACGGCGGATGACGGGGGGTGCGGGGGGGTTAGACTGGAGTGGGAGAGTGGGGGCGGCCGGTTGGGGGCGCGTATACACATTGAACTTAGTAGTAGCGTGGGAACGTATAACGCGCTACTGCTAAAATCCATAGCAGTAGCGCACTCTGAAAATGCGCTACTGCTAAGGCTAAGCATGTAAAAAAATCAAAAATACATTAGTCATCAATGATCTTTCTGTGTAGAATCTAAATTGTCAATAGGAATCTTCCCCGGTTTTTAAGAACCGGCGAAGATTCCTATTGCGGCCACAGATCGTACACATAGAGTTCAGTGAAGACCAAATGCTTGTGATGGTTTGAGAAATAACGTATTTAAGGTGGTAAACACCCTGTTCGCTTAGCAGTATGGGACTAAACTTAGTGGATGAGACTTTAGCAGTAGCGATGGTTGTAGAAAAGCGCTACTGCTAAGAACTTTAGCAGTAGCGCTTCTTTTGGAAAGGCACTACTACACACATGGTTTGGGGGCGACACCCTGGCAATTGTAGCAGTAGCGCAATTTTCCTCTAGCACGCTACAGCTACATGTGTATTAGTAGAATGCTGATTTGAAGCGCGCTATTGCTAAGTAGTCGTAGCGTCTGTTTTAATGCCGCGCTGTTGGTATGATTCTGTGTATAAGGTTTTCCCTAGTAGTGGTAGGACAACACTATAAATAAAACATACAATCATACCAACCAAGATCACGATTAACCCACATGACAAAACAGATCTACTCAAACATCATAGGATAACCATAGATCATTGGGAAATAATATATGGAGTTGAGCACCATGTTTAAGTTGAGATTATAGCGGGGAGAAGGGGTGTTACACCGCTGCATAGAGGGGGGATTGAGTTGGTGTTGACGGTAGCAAGATTGTTGATGTAGATCGCCGTCCCGATCCATATGCCCCGGTGGCACTCCGGCGCCACCGGGAGAGAGGGGGAGAGAGCCCCCCTCCTCCTTCTTCTTCCTTAGCCTCCCCCTAGATGGGAGGAGAGTTCCCCCTCTGGTCCATGGACTCCATGGCGGAGGAGGGGCGGGAGCCCCTCCGAGATTGGATCTCCCTCTATGTTCTCTTCTGTTTTGCGTTCCCCATATCTGGACGGAAACTGTTTCTTATATTCCCGGAGATCCCTAACTCCGATTGCGCTGTGATTTTAACACGATTATTTTCCAGATATAAGCTTCCTTGCGCCCGAAGTAGAGCCCCAACCAACATACGAGGTGAGCACAACCCACCACGACACGCCTGGAGCCTGGGGCGCGTCCTGGTGTCTCTTGGGCACTGTGGGCCTCCGTTTGCGTTGATTCCAAGTTGCAAATATCACATATATTCCAAAATAACTCTCCGTTAATTTTTATCGCGTTTGGACTTCGTTTGATATGGATTTTCTGTGAAACAAAAAACATGCAACAAATAGGAACGGGCACTGGGGACTGGACCAATATGTTAGTCCAATAAATCATATGAAAATTTGCCAAAAGTATGTGAAAGTAGTATAACCTTGGTATGAGAGAATAAAAAATTATAGATATGATGGAGACGTATCAGGATCCCCAAGCTTAATTCCTGCTCGTCCTCGAGTAGGTAAATGATAAAAAGATAATTTTTATGTGAAATGCTACCTAGAATAAACTTGATCATATATCTAATCATGGCATGAATATTAAGACACGAGTGATTCAAAGCAATAGTCTATAATTTGATAGAAAGACATCAATACTCAGGCATCCCGACAAACAACCGTGTCTTTCAAAATATCAACACTAAAGAAAGCTATCCCTACAAAATCATATAGTCTTGTTATGCTCTGTCTTCTTAACACAAAGTATTTATCATTCACAAACCCGATGACAAGCCGAGCAATTGCTTCATACTTTTTAACACGCTTCAGCTTTTTCAACACTCACGCAATACATGAGCGCAAGCCATGGATATAGCACTACTGGTGGAATAGAGTATGATGATAGGGGTAAATATATACAAGACCAAAAAGTAAGAAAGTCTCACATCGACGTGGCTAACCAATGGCTATGGAGATGCCCATCAATTGATATCAACATGAGGAGTAGGGATTGCCATGCAACGAATGCACTAAGATCTATAAGTGTATGAAAGCTCAATATGAAAACTAACTGGGTGTGCATCTAATCCTATAATGAAAAATTCCCACTAGTATATGAAAGTGACAACATAGGAGACTCTCCATATGAAAAACAAGTGTGGAACTAGCATGCCCCTTCTCTCTTTATTTCTTTTTTTAATTTTTAATTTTAATTTTTTATTTTCTCTCTCTCAATGTCCGGATTCTCATCCCGACTTGTGGAGAAATCATAGTCTCCATCATCCTTTCCTCATTGGGGCAATGCTCTAAAAATGAATATTGATGATCATCACACTTCTATTTACTTATAACTCAATATTACAACTCGATACCTATAACAAAATATGACTCTATATGAATGCCTCTGGCAGTGTACCAGGATGTGCAATGATCTAGCATAACATGTATAAAAAATGATGAACGGTGGCTGAGCCACAACTACTATGTCAGCAATATGATCTTGCAAAGCAATATAACAATGAATGCTCAAGTCATCAAACGGAAGCGGTGGAAGTTGCATGGCAATATATCTCGGAATGACTATGGAAAGGCCATAATAGTTAGGTATGGTGGCTGTTTTGAGGAAGATATAATAATGCTTATGTGTGATAGAGCGTATCATATCACGGGGTTTGGATGCACCGGCGAAGTTTGCACCGACTCTCGATGTGAGAAAGGGCAATGCACAGTACCGTAGAGGCTAGCAAATTGCGGAAAGATAGGAGTGCGTATAATCCATGGACTCACATTAGTCATAAGGAACTCATATACTTATTGCAAAATTTTATTAGCCCTCGAAGCAAAGTACTACTACGCATGCCCCTAGGGGGATAGAATGGTAGGAAAAGACCATCGCTCGTCCCCGACCGCCACTCATAAGGAAGACAATCAATAATAAATCATGCTCCAACTTCATAGCATAACGAGAGACTATACGTGCATGCTTTGGGAATCACAAACCTTAACACCAATATTCTTACTAACCACAAACCTTAACACCAATATTCCATCTCTATATCGCAAAACTATTGCAACGAATCAAACATATCATATTCAGTTATCCACAAGTTTTATGTAGGATTTCATGACTAACCATGCAAATGACCAATTCCCTTTGACTCTCTAAATAGATATAAGTGAAGCATGAGAGTTTAATTATTTCTACAAAATATCATGCTCTAATAAATATAAGTGAAGCAAAATAGCATTCTACAAACAACGGTTTTCTATGTGAAGAGAAATACGCAATCCAAACTTCAAATGATATAAGTGAAGCACATGAAGCATTCTATAAAGCCATACTCAAAAGATATAAGTGAAGTGCAATGAGTATTCTATAAATCAACCATGGACTATCTGCCGGCGGTGGTGGGGCAGTGGCGTGGGGATTGCCGGAGAAAAATCTCGGCACGGGGGGGCCTAGAGGGAAGGCCGGGGCGGCGGCGGACCGGTGGTGGGGAGTGGTTTTGAGGCGAGCGAGGCGGCGCATCGCCGTCCGCGGGCGGCGGGGGCGGCGGTTTGGCCGGTGGTGTTATTCGACTGATGCTACTACTCGACCAGCTGCCCCAACTCTCACACGCGCTGCTGCACTACTTTTCTGCTACTAGTGCGTTCAGTTTCGATAGTAAAATTCAGTTTTGATCGCAGAATTCAGTTTTGATAGTTAAGTTCAGTTTCGACAGTTAAATTCAGTTTCGGTAGTTAAGTTCAGAGATGAGCGGCTGATGTATTTTACATCTAGCACTTTGTGGTTATGTATTTTATGTCACCTATTAGAGATACTATTACAATTCCACTCAGGTTAACATTGTCTCTCTTGTCCTGCTTCAACCTCGGCGTCGTACAGCTCACCAGAGCTGCTCCAACGACAAAACCCTCCATCACATCAGAGCAGTACCCCAGGCTCCATCTCCAGACGCCTAAGATCTTCTTCCCCTCCTCCGACAGCCAAGTCAGCCGAAGCATCCTCACCGACCAACCTAATCACGCTGAGATCGACATGCACTACAAAAAAAATACACTTCTGTGATGATACGTGTTTGTCACAGTAGGTCGCTTTTTTTGTCATGCATGTACATCCATGACAAATTTATGACAGAATCAAGATAGTCATACCTGTGCTGTCGTAGAAGTGTTCCATGACATTACCAAAATTATCATCACGGAAGTGTCCGCTTCCATGATGATAAATCACGCGTCACAGAAGTGCTTTCATCAAGGGTGACCGACACGTGGCATCCACTGTAACGGAACGCCGTTAAGCTATCGGGTCGGGTTTCGGATCGGATAACCCATTAACAACACCGGCCAATGGGGATTTTCCACGTGTAAAATCATCATTGGCTAGAGGAAACACGTGTCGGCTCATCGTCGGGACAGATGTCATCCACTCACTGGACAGAAGGCGCCTATGATACGTCGACATGTGGCACGGCCCAACAAGTTTAAATGGGCCGGCCCAACTAAAGGCCCACAAGATTTTGCGGACCATAATGAGTCGGCCGAGCTAATGGCCCACGAGATTTTGCGGACCATAATGGGCTGGCCCGGCTAAAGGCCCACAAGATTTTGCGGGCCATAATGGGCCGGCCCAGGTAAAGGCCCACAAGATTTTTGTGTGCCATAATGGGCCGGCCCAGGTAAAGGCCCACAAGATTCTTGCGGGTCATAATGGGCCGGCCCAGCTAAAGGCCCACGAGATTTCGCCGACATTAATGGGCTGGCCCAGTTGTAGGCGGACAAGATTTTGAGGACCCTAGTAGGCCAGCCCATTAACTGGCTGCCATGTTTTGGGCCAAATGCCGGCCCATATTTGATCCGGTCCATTAATGGTCTGCCACGCTCCGGGCCTAATAGTGGCCCATATGACATCCAGCCCGTTAAAAGCCTACCACGTTCGAGGCCAAATTACGGCCCAGATCAGGTCCGGCCCTTTAAGAGGCTTTGGGCTCAATTATGGTCCATATCAGATTCGGCCCGTCAACTGGACACTATGCTTTTGGGCCCACTTGCTAAAGGCCCACTTAGTAATTCGGCCTGATATTAGTTTTGGCCTATTAAGGGCCCGTTTAACATTTCAGCCCTATATTAATTTCGGCCTGTTAAAAGCCCATCATATAGTTGGGCCTAACTACGGCCCGGTTTGCATCCGGCCTGCTCGCAGCCGATATCTGATTGGGCCAAACAAGGACCCAGACAATTTTGGCCTGTTAAAAACCCGTGATTTGATTCACACAATCATGGGTCGGGGTTCATTTTGGGCTGCTGCGTAACTAGTAGAAATTAAGAACAAACCTACTCTATACAATAAAGAAATTACGGCATAGTAACTAAGAATAAACCTACACTACACAATAAAGGATTTAAGGTATATTACATCCACTAGGCATCAAAGTTCGCCACCAGTGATCATAAAGCGCAACGAAGAAGCATATTACAAAAACTGGGCACCATTGTAGCGTAACAAAATAATACTGAACCGAGACCACTTCCAAGACATTTCAAGAAAGGTTAGCCTTGCGGGGGAACTGCTGCGCAAGCTGCTAAGCAAGGCTGTGAGACCGGCCTAGCATGTCGGTCATAGCTTCTAGGTGTAGCTGTTTAGCGATGAGGTTCTCATTGGTGTTCTCCACAATCTTTCTTAGAGATAGGACTTCAAGTCAAAGTTGAGTTGCAGAATGCCTTTCTGCTAGAACTTGGGACTGAAGAAGTCGAACTGATTCAGACAACGAATTCTGTGAGCTTGTCTGACTATTAGTCTCAAGTAACTTGAACACTGCATCAAGACAAGACTTTGGGGTTGTCTCGCTATCTTCAAGATGTTTTGCCTTCTTTGCTGCAATATATGTTGGGTTTGTCTCACAGCCTTCAGCAGACTTGTGCATGCCATCAGGCATATCACCTTGAAACAAAGCAGAGAGATGACAGGTTTTGCACGTGTATAAACAAAGATGATAACTATTCTATCAATTCTATCCAATTTCAAATTAGAAAATAAAGAGTATGTTCAAAATATCAATAGCATAATTTGGCATTGTTCATAATGCGGGGAGCTTCACCACACTACTGGATTACCATGTCAACATAACAAGCATAGATGAAGGGCAAAGAAAATCATTGTATCTATTTTGGATAATGTGCATGGCATGTTGTTCATATCATCAGCCACATCGGTAAGATAAAACAGGAGACGACAAGGTCAAAACATGGGCTGCTTCACCACACACTGGATTATAGATCCACAAAAACAAGCATACATATAGGGAGTATTAAGTAATGTGCATGGTATGAATAAGGAATTTGGTTTTACAAGTAAAACTTAGAACTTATGGTTCTTACGAACATGCATTTTGGTAGAAACAGCAAACTAAACAGTAGTAAACGATAGGGAGTATGAGCAAATTAAACAGCAGTTGAGGATAAAGGCTTTAGAAGGACTGACTTACATTAACAGTTAACACCGGCTTTATAATGCCCTTCTCCATGGCAAGGGAAGGATAACCCAAGAATTTCAGCACAGAATCTTCTTCATAAGCATTGCCTGTACTCTACATTTTGTAGAGAGTAATTATAGATATGATAATACTGGAAGGGATAGAGGATAATGAAGATAAGATGTAGATTGATGCTACATAATCAACCACCAATCCCTGGAAGTACAACCTTACAGGACAAAATGTACTGACAAGAGCAATGCGCTACACTTCTGCATTGGCATTGTCTGTGTATTCTACTTGTTGGTAAGATTAAATATAGATCTGATCTTTTTTAGTAAATGGTGGGCGAGGGAGATAAGATGCAGAATGCTACAAAATGAACCAATCCCTCTTCCCATAATACAAGAGTGTTTTGAACACTTGTGTACTGTACAAAACGTTTTTTATATTATGGGACGGTGGGAGTAGTTGTTAATGTAAGTATAGTGATAGACCACGTTCAGTCCTTACAAGAGGACTGCAGAGCTAAACCTCTTCAAAAGCATTGGGTTGATTCTAAATTTATGTAAGAGTCCATACGGATCTTATAATGTCCACCAAATGGATGATTACGAGGCTAACATGTGTAGTGATGCTACATAATCAAACAGCTATGAAAGTAAGTATGGTCATACAGGGCAAGAGGTACTCACAAGAGCAATGCAGTGTGCAGTATAGTTGCGAGATTCTGTGGTCCCTTGAGAACGAATGTTCTTCTGCTAACAATTTTCGTACAAGTGAGACATTAAGGCAAATGCAGAAATGTAGTTCAAATTGTGATGTGATATCATAGACAGTACCTTACGCTGCAGCCGAGACCAATTTGTAACAATATTATTCCAGTCATCGTCGGATAAATGTAGCACCGGAGACTTTACAGAAATTTTGTTCAGAGGCTTGCCATCGAAGTGCGCTTGCCTCAGGTAGGAACGATACTTCATCAACGAGTGCTTGAAAAGCGCAACCATCCCTTACTCGTCATCATAATCCAGTTTGCGCCTCGCCTATTTAAAAGAATGAAATCTGGTGTCTTCTATGAGCAGAAACATATGCAGTAATGACCATGAATAACATTAGTACATTACTTATGCGTAAGTTGCGGAGGAAGACTGGAAATTGTTTTGTGTCTGCGGTATAATCTTTCCATGAAGGAAAGATGTGCACAAAGTTCCTGACAACAACATAAGCTTCATCTTCTAAACTGGGAAGAAATGGAACAGGGGTCCTATTTGCTGCAATTGGGGCTCTCTCTGGTTCGAAAAGGGATTTGGCAACTGGATTTGGTGTACTCTTTGCTGGAATGTCAACTGGCATAATCATATTGTTTGCTGTAGTTGGGGTCTGCTGAGTTGGGGCATCAGAAATGACCAGTGTAGTAGAGCTGGGGTATTTTGTGGGTCAGGTGATATTGCAACTACACCTAATGGGCTATTTGATTTATCAGGTGCCACTTCCTTTTACAAATACTTTGCTTGTGCTCCTCCACGATCAGCAATCGCCCTCTTCCTTTTGAACGTTTGATACACAAGAACAACATTTGAATGGATAAATATGGTATGATGACAGATGGAATATGTACTAAAAATGGATAGGCAGGGCATATTCACATACACGATGTGTAAACTAAGCTAATGGCAGTTCAACAAAGTAGAAGCAATGCAAAGCATCAGTTGCAAGATATGTGCGAGCAATGTAACCTTGGAAAGTTAGAGCAAGTACCTTGATGGGTGAATAAGATAGGGCATCTTCCTCTGACTCCTCCACTAGGGAGCTACATTGACTTAGGTCTCCCTCTAGCTCAGAATCACTGTTAGGATCATATTCTGAGCATGAATCTGTAGGTGGAGAGTGTTTGCATTGCATTGCATCCAGACTTGATTTCAGTCCCTTAATGCCAAGTTTGACAGCCATGGCATTGTTCTGCTTTATTCTTTTCATGCACGCAAGCTCATAATCATTATGATGTTGTTCAGAATTTGAGATTCATGAAAACATAAAAGTAGTCAGATTATCTATGGAATGCATTGCGGTTTCAACTCGGAGAGTGTCTCCCTATAAACCCCTGCATATGCAAAGTTCACCTCCCCAACCGTGCTGACCAGACCACACACAGAGATACACACCCGAGCGGCGAACATGCATTTTCGAAACTAATTTAGGAACATTTAGCTGACCAATTAGACAACTCTGTTTTAATAATATCAGATTCGTATTTGAACAACTAAGCTTGTTTAGCTTCATGGGTGGAGCAGTGTTATTATGACACGAAGCGTGTATTCTGATGGTATAGTGATCATAAAAGGGGGAAACTCTAAGCATATATTTTTTAGCAAAAGAGCTTTTCCCCTCTGATTTTTATTAAAGAAACCACCACGGAACCAACATGTTCAATTAAACCCTAAGCATGATTAATTAAACCATATTATGGCTGTGCCATGGCAGATTTGAAGCTGCAAACCGGAGAAATGATATTTAGCATCCATTGTTTGCTTCAAACTAAGAACTAAATTCTAAGATCTGAAAAGAAAGTAGAGTAACCAAGTTAAGATCTATTTTCTAGTTGAGATCAAAAAGTTGACGAGATATGAAGTACCACCTCTCTTGCGGCGCCGTGTAGGCATCGGGGGTGCGATGGCTGTCGGTGGCATTGAAGCAGATCTTCGACGGTAGATGGGTGCATCGAGGGATAAATCTCGTTGCGGTGGAAGAGAAGGTCGTGTGAGCTGCCCCGGCAAAGAGGACGATGACGCCGATGAAGCGAGAGGACGCGATGCAAGGCTATTGGTCCGTCGCTGTGGATGAGAAACGTCCATCTCTAGCAGTGGACGTAGGCGCTCCGGCATGGTGGAGGACGGTGGCGATGGATGTGGTGGAGGACGGCGGCGATGGATAGGATGGCGGACGGAGGCTGGTGTGGGAATGGGGTGTTCTAGTGCGGATGGTGTATGAATGGGAAAATGGAGGGAGAGGTACGGGGAACCATGTTTTTGGGACGCGCCTATTTGAAATATGGGAAAGTTACGAACTTATCCCCCGTTTCAAATTTGGACGCCTCGTCGGTTGGGGATAGGACGGTAATCTCGCATCTCCCAAATATTTGCCGGTAACTATTTCAGGCGAGGAGAGGGTGTTTTGCCGCCCACGGTTGGCGCCCACGGTGTATGAACGGGGATGACAGGTAGGGCGGTTGTGTCACGTCTGATGGAAGTTACACATCTGCCCCTATTTAAAATATTAGCCTACATCGATTTCGGGCGAGGAGAGGGTGTTTTGCCGCCCACGGTTGGCGCCCACGGTGTATGAACGGGGCTGACAGGTAGGGTGGTTGTGTCACGTCTGATGGAAGTTACACATCTGCCCCTATTTAAAATATTAGCCTACATCTATTTCGGACGAGGAGAGGGTGTTTTGCCGCCCACCGTGTATGAATGGGGAATGGAGGGAGAAATAGAGGTCTTTCGGACGAGCTTGAATCAAATGAGTTTTGCCGCCCATGTTTGACGCCCACCGTGTCGGAATGGGCTCAGAGGCGGTCGTGTCATATCTAATTGAAGTTACTAACCTACCCCTATTTAGAGCAGTGGAAATCGGGTCGATGGATTGTCCGTGTAATGGGTAGACAGTAATTTCCATCTCCCAAACACTTGGCTTCGGGCAGCCGATGTGGGAGTGCACATCTTGTTGTTTCTTTCGAATTTTGGGACAATAAGCATCCACGTTTACCATTTTGTATTCCTATATGAATCTTTATAAATCATTCTATGTGTTTTTATATATCTTCAAAAGAACGACAAAGATGTATTCCACTGTCATATATGAATATGGTTTACAAATGCCGATACTGAAATTCAGAAACTAGAATCCAGTTTAAGGTGAATTCGAATATTTGGAACACTTCATGTCCAACTCAAATGTCACACGCAGCATAATGTGTACTCCCATTTAGATATGTACACAAGCAATGTATCAAGAATCAAATACCGAGTCAATCAACCAAGAATGTACGGAACTATCAGACATATAAACACTTATAGAGTATATGGATCAATAATATCAACTAACATACATAAGCCAGGCCGCTGTACTTTTTTTGGCTACAACAGCATCCTTTTTTAGCCAGCATCTTGGCCCTTTCCGATGCGTGCCACTTATGGTCCATCTATACTACTATTGCTGAATGCACATTCAGCCCGATTGGCATATTTGTAGGTCTGGCACAACAATCCAAATGAAATGTCTACGAGTCTTATCAATTAATACAGACTTGTGCTCAAATAAAATTACAAAAAAAATTATTACATGATCTCTAAAACAAATGGTTTGAATGATTACGTGAACAGACAACACAAAGGTTACTCAACTATGGAAAGAACATTTCACCTATGATTTACCAAGTAGGAATTTAATTTCCTTTTTTCCTTTAGGACCTTAACAATCTGGTCAGTCTCAGCTTGCTTCGTTTTGAAATCCACCAAATATTTAATGGTTGTCTTGAGTACTACTTGTGATTGTGCTGTTTGCTTCCTCTGTCAACTTCATCTCTAAGTGCAGAAGCAGAATCTCTTTCTACCACTAGTTTAGCCTCTAGAGCATCAGTAGTTGGCAATTCATAATGCATGATTGGGCCGCTACCACTGCTGTGGGATGATGCAATGTCCATGGGGACCGCGCTCTTTGATCTTGGGCTAACCTGTTTTGCCATTAAAGTTCCGATTGGATTCAGAGAAGTTGAAGTTAGCAAAACACCTCAACTGGGAGTTATAACAACAAACCAGTTAAACAAACAAGGAATTAAAGAGTGTCAATTGGATGCTGAAAAGTAGTTATTAACATCATTGTAACCCGCTGTTGCAGCAGCAAAGCAGTAAAACAAACAAGTAGATATTTAAGTTAAGGCAAACAGGTAATTCTTAACAGTAAGTATCAAACACATAGCTAGGCGCAGTCTACAATATGATTAACAGGCTGTGCCATTATGTAACCAGTAGCAAACTAAATTAAGCCAAGCAACATAATTAAACAATTTTGCAATAAGTGGCTATCTAAAATTCCGAGAAGCAGGTAACCGAACTTACGCTAGTTCTTTGTACAGGCACACTGCAACTTCTTTTTCGCTTACAAGGTTGTACGAAGGAGTCCATGGCATCAATTGCTTGGATACGCAGTCCCAATACTTCTTTCTTCCCACACTCCATGGGTAAGTCGGATGGTTAATCTGGTAAGATGGTGCGTCCTTGATATGGTATATGAGGACGTGTAGTCAGACTAGTTGTAGCCAAACACATCACACTGGCTTTTACTGTATATTTCATGCGATTACTTTTGGCATATCGAGATCTAAGCAATCTACAATAGGATGAAAAGACTGGCATCCTTCACATTATTGGTGAACTCAGTTCATAGAAACAAGCAATTCAACCATTCTGTTGGTAAATCAAAAGCGCCACTGGAATATTTTTCACTATCCAATCATACACGCAAAAAGGGGCGACGCCACCATAGGGGCTAGTATGGGCGGCCGCCTCAGGTGGCTGGTAAGTGTGCACCTAGTTTGAGTCGTCCAGGTTGGCCCATGCTAGTTTTGTTCGTCCCAACGCATGAGCAGGCAATGTAAAAAATGAAGAAAAATGTTTCAATTTGGATGGGCCAATAACATAAGTGCAAGGCAGGCCCTATAGCAGGCTCGCGTCCCAAACGAGCGCCTCCCATATCGATCGACACCATGAAAAATCCCAATTCATTCACTCCAGCCTCTAGTCTGGTTCGCTCCTAACCTAGCTGCCGCTGGACAGACCGACACAACACTTCCTCGCGCCCTCGTTGGAGGGCGGTCGCCGGGCTTCAAGCGAACGGAAGGACAAGAAGATGAAGATCCAACCCTGGGTGTAGCATGCGTGGGAGGCAGTGGCGGCAGCACGGGCATGGCATCGAGCTTGCGCAAACGGACAGTCGCAGCTTGCAATAGTAGCATGCGCAACGAGCAGGTACATCACACCCCTGATTATATCTAATTCAACTCCTCAATTTCTGGCCAATAGTTAAACTTGACGGTGTTGTAAAACTGCTTGTATGTAGGGAATCTATGAGAAAATGAAACCAATTTCTACTTATTTTATAACTCCCCCAATCAATACTGAACTGACTGAATCTGATGTATCTAATCAAGTTTCTGGTGCAAACATACAAGCTCATGTTGTTCTTTATCCTGAAGTGTCTAATGAACAGACTGCTAAGGAAGGATTTGATGCAAACATTTTACATGCTCCTGGTGATGAACATATAGTGTCTAATGAGGGATCTAATGCAAGCATTATGCAAGCTCATTGAAGGATTTATTGTCTAATGATGATCTACTATGTTGAGAGAGACAAAGATTTGCAGGCATTGATGACAAGCAAATTATAGTGCATTTTCATAGCTTGAGGAAACATCGAGGCCATCTACTAGAAAGTCCCCATATCATGACAACATAGCATAAATACTTTTCTAATCTGTTGTTTGAAACTATTGGCATACTTGTGCAGGATAGTTATATTGATATGCAGTTTGCGCACTGGTTATACGTGCAATTACACTTTGATATTTTCAGCCAGAGAACGAATAATTCAAGCAGGTACAGACCATGTTTGTAGTCCTTGTACACCATGTTGCATTTTGTGTTTTTTGGTGCTTGCATCATTTAGTGTTCATAATCTGAACTACTTTTGATCATTAGCTGGTTTTTAAAGTGCATGTAGCTTCACATTTCTCAAGTTATGTTGATTTCCGGAGTGCAAGTGCCTTCATATTTTTTAAGTTAAATGTTCACCCCTGGTAACTTGAGTTTGTGGATCAGCCACTGCACACAAATCATACACGAATGCCAGTATGAATTAAATGAAATGCAGGGACTTACGCTAGCTCGTTGTACAGGCTCACTTCAGCTCTGCTTGCACTTGGGATGTTCCATGTACAAGTCCATGTTACCACTTGCTTGGATGTGCAGGCCTTGTGCTCCTTGCATCCCCCTCTGCATTTTTGACACGGCGAATGGTTGATCAAATAAGAGGAATCGACCTTGATGTTTTACCGGAGGACAGATACTTACAAGGTTATACGGGTGTGCAGGATGTGTACCAGATCCCGTAGCGCCGTCATGCTTCGCTAAAATATGGATTTTCTTGTTTTAGATGATATCTCCGGAGGAAATAAGAGTTAAGGTTAGAGTTGCATAGGTGTGTAAGCTAAGAGAGGTGTGAAAGGATATCCAAACATCGTCGGAACAGTGCACAAGGGAGTGATGTGTGGATACCTTGTTCGGGTCGGCGTTTGGGCATGCTCGCCTAGCTAGAGTGTGGGTCACGTCAGAGCCGTTGAGGGTGATGCGCTAGCATTGGCTGGCCGCGCACGGATGCAGATCTTGAGTGGTAGCGGAGCACTACGATGCGGTGGACAAGACCGTTGGTGAAGCCCCAACGGCCTCGGGGGGCGGAGGTGCGATGATGTGCTCGGTGAAGTAGCCCCGGTGAGCTGGGAGACGGCGTCGGTGAAGCGCACCTGATGCGGTGGAACTCGGTGTCTGTGAGGCACGTCGGTTGCTGCGGCCGACGTTGTCGGTGGACCACCCAGTGCGGTGGACGAGGGCGTAGATGAAGTAGCTCCGGTGCGGTGGTGAAGCGTGAGCGTCGTCTTCATCGTCGTCGTCCGACACAGAGGTGGGGAATGGTGGGGAAAGAGACGAGACGATGGGCGATTCGAGGGTTGGCGGCGAATTAGGGATTTGAGCAATCTGGGCGCGGAAGGGGATGGTGGAGAAGAGAGATTTTGCAGGGCTGGAATTGGGGCCGCCAGATATTTCAATCCGAAACGTGGAAGAGCCAACTTATATTGTCGTCATCCTTTTTTTTGGCGGGGGAGGGGGTGGGTGGGTGGCTGAGTGCTACACTTCCGTCCGCCACACGCGACCACCCCGACAGGACTATGCTTCGGTGCCTTAAGGCACCTGCCTTTGTGTCCATCACATAGGGGCCCAACAGGTGGCTGGCCCACATGTCAGTGACCCAAAGGCAGTTGCCTTTAAGGCACCGAAGCAGCGTCCACCCCGACACGACCCTGGTTGCCTGGTGCGCCTACATTTGAGAATGCAAATGAATCTTCTTTCATTTGCAAACGAATCTGTATGTATTACCATGCCCGTGTTTTCCTTGCAATAATTAGTCATTCGAAACGAGATACTCCATCCGTTCACTTTTGTAAGTCGTTTCAAACAACTTAAAATGAACTGTTTTTCACATTGTCTGAAATGTCTTCAAGGTCTTATAAAAGTGAACAGAGGGAGTAGTATAAATTAATTAATGAGGAATTATTTGAAAAAAATCGAAACGGTACCCATGCTAACATGGATTAGAGTGTGTGTCACATAATTAGTTATTTGAATTAGAGTGTGTGTCACGTAGTTAGTTATTTGAATTAGAGTGTGTGTCACGTAGCGATTTCCAATTCTAACGTGGATTTCGCATTTCACTGTATCCACGCTACTTTTTTAATACAAATTCATATGTATATGATGAACACCATGGTAGTGAGAAAACTTTTGGATGGATTCAAACATATGACGTACAAAATAGCACAACGAACTGAGTCAATGTCAACTTTTCGAAACTTAGTATGGCACGAATTCAAAATAATAACCCGTATGCCTGGTCCTTGGTTCAAATCTTACAATGTACACCGAATTGAAACATCGATATTAAGTCTAGTACTATGTACATTCAAATGTTGTTTTTAGCGCCCCCCCCCCCCGCACAAACGCTACATACTTCCTGTATCGGTCAATCTTCCTCTCCTAACCACCTTAGGAAGCTATCAGTTTCCAACACACGTTCATTCTTTCTCTCCATGTTTCGATCTCTAAGTCTCTCAACCACACAACCCCCTTTTCCACTCTGTTACCAAATGTATTTACCTCACACACCCGCCATTGCACCCCATGCCGAGCTCTCTCTCTCCCCCTCTCCCTCTCACCCTCTCGCGCTAAATACATGCATTGCCTATCTAGGCCCCCAACCTCTCGTGCATGCGCACACACGCACATTGTATATCTATGTCACTCCCTCGAGACTGTCTCACTCTTTCTTCCACACGGCGGGCCACACTCACTCAATCTCGCTCTCTTTATCTGAGTCTCGTTTAACCTTGTTTTCTTTCACACACAAATGATATATCTCCCTGTTCGGGCCTCGATCAACACACTCTATACTCTCTCACGCAGATTGTCTATCTAGGTCAGTCCATCCAAGCCGCCACCACTCTTTCGACCTCATGGTGGGCCATGCTCACTCAATCTCTCTCTCTCTCTCTTCGTATGTCTCGATTGACCTCGCTCTTTCTCGGACAAAAACGATATATCACCATGTTTGAGCCTAATTCGACCTATTCACATTGTATACTCTCTCACGCACATCACCTATCTAGGTCACTCTCTCCACCCCGTCTCATTCTTTCGATCGCACGGAGACCCTATGTGATTGGTTGACCTTGCTTCCTCCCACGCACAAAATATATCTACACGTCTATGACTGGATCATCTCTCAAGCTCTATCTTACAGCCCTCACCCTTGCCAAAAAGCTCAATCGGACAATATCTCTCCAGAGCATATATATTTGTTCAATGAATTTCGGAACACACTCACTTTGTCTCTCTATCTATATGTCTCTCGATTGACCTCGCTTTCTCACACCGTATCTTCCACGCGTTGAAGCTACTACCTCTCCATCCCTCGCAAAGTCGGAGCTATTTACATTGCGAGGGGCACTCCAACCTTGGATTAATTTGTGTAGGAATTTATTCCGGTCAGTTTAGATTATATTTTCGTAGCATTCGGCCCACAACTAATCCAATCACCGTAGCGGGTAATTAAGCTACGGGGAGCACCTAATATGAGCACTGGGGAGCCGTTGGATCGAAGATGTAGTGGCACACACGAGGCCTGAATGTTTTATTTGCAAAAAAACCTTTGGAGAGTTTGGAAATTGCGCATAATTACAAAGACTACTCCCAAGCCATTGGATCTCACTTCCAACGGTGTAAAAACTCGTATCACCATAGTATCTAAGCTGCGGGGTGGATGTGATGTTCTATGTCGCTGTCATTTTTGTTCGTAAACTTGCAAAAAACATGTAACTCGTGCCGTTACTTGTCTAACCGCGCAAAGTGTTTGTTCAAAAAAACCATGCTACACTGAAATATCAGAACAACACACGGGGGTCCCACTTGTCATTAATCAAATTTGGACCTAAAACTAACAAATCTGAAAGAGGAGATTCGAACTGGCAAACTAGACTACAAAGCATAAGTTGATAGCCTGAAAAAATGAACGGTTGTTGGCTTTGTCCCATAACTTGATTTTATACAGTACTTGCGTTGAGTAGAGTAGACGGAGTGCCTCGTCAACACGTGCATGACCGTTATCTCACTTACTGGTGGGCACGGGCACACACGAAGAGCGGCGCTAGCTTGCCGTGGTGTTATTACAACTAAAAAAACTTGGAAAATAGAAGAATCGCCTAGAACAAGAGACGTTCTGGTTGGTCGAGACGGAGCTAACCACATCCATCCTCCGTGCCACGTTTGCATGATGAAGCGGTGTGACTAGTGGGGTGTTTTCAACCGACTGGATGGGTCCCGAGGTCGAACCATAGGTACTACGTCTGATACAGTATATTTTTACAAGCACATTTTTCCTCCGGGCCGAGACGTGGCACACCCTACCGCGCAGTTTCGGGGTCCTCTCGGGTGGTGCACGCATACATTCTTCCTAACGTGGGACGCCCTATCGCGCGTTTTCTAGGTCCTCCTCGGTCGTAGCGCCGAAGCAAGTAAATGAGTCGTCAAATCACGAAAGACCACCTTTCCCGCCGAGTACATCAGTGAAGCAAGGTGGCTAGCTAGTTGGGCTAGTTCGACCGATTAGCTAGGCCGCCGCCACATTTGTTTTTTCACCCCTTTTTTTATCTATGTGCCAGCAGGTAAATTTAAATATCCACCGCAGTGTTGCTCTGGTGTTTGGGTGCGGCAGGATTTTTAATTTTTTGATTGACGGGAGTAGGCGCGGCAGGATTTTTAATTTTTGATTGACGGGAGCAGGCGGCACAGCAATTAGTCACGATGACTCCACCTGTACCCACTACTCCCTGATGTGAGAAGTCGTCGACTGGTGTTTAGCCGTGGTGAAAACCAAAAGATTCCCTCCTCCCTCCGCCTTCTCGTAGATTGCATTGCCTTTCAGCCATTTTGCCCCCTTTGCTTCCTTTCCCCATTGCTTCTACCTGGTGCCATGGCGGCGGAGCAGATCACGGAGTCCGAGGTGAGGCTCCTGACACAGGAGCTCCATGCCAAGGATGCGGAGCTTAGGGCCAAGGACGTGGATCTCCGTGAGCTCAAGGAGGAGAGGAGTGCCATGCTCCTCTGTTATGTGCGGGAGTTCACGGAGCTTCAAAAGAGGCACGCACCCACCACAAAGATGCTCAAGGCGTCGGCGGCGTTGCTGCAGAAAGCGGGAGATACGATAGGCCGTCAGGGGAGCCGGCTGGAGCGTGAGCGGGCCGATCGTGACGAGGTCCAGGATCGCCTCAGCCACTTGGTGAACCAAGTTGCCACACACGTGTTGCGGCTGCGCGATGCCTACCGTCATGCCAGCGCGACGATGCCGGTCGGCGGGCTAAACCCGTTCGACCACCCGGTCGACTTCAACAAGCTGCGGCTTCCTGACCTGGTCTGCTTCTTCACCTATATCTCCGAGGAGCTGAGCCGTCTCCGCACGATGGTGGGGGTTGAGCTGGACAAGGAGGGGTTGCGGGCTGCCGTTGCCGGGCAAATCCTTTCAGGGCTCCGTCACCGGAATCCGTTCGTGCCATTGGACGCCGTCTTTGACGAGCTGGCTCCCGTCGACCGGCAGCGGGCTCTGTGGGCGGTTGCACCCTGCATCACCAACGTCATGCGCCTCGAGAAGCAGAGGGACTTCGGTGGTGTTTAGGCGCCCTCTGCATGGGCATGTCCATGTCTCGGCGCAACATGACCGTTGGATCAAACTCAAACGGTGCAGATCAGTCACTGTAGCACAAAGCGTGTGGGTGTGTTTGGTTGCATTCTCATCTCAATATAATTGTTTCCTCTTCGTGTATTTTTGTCAACCTACTATTGTGGACTCATGCACCCTTCATGCACTTTGCCAAACACCCAAAAGTGGGTCGAGAAGGGAACTTTTGCTCCCATCCCGTGCACCCTTCAGACACTGTGCCTAACACTATTCGTGCTTCATATGGTTCATGTTTCATGGAGTACTGTAGCACCGTACTCTCCGTGCGCTGTGGACCTAGTTCTGTTAACATTGATCTCACCGTTCATTCTCGACCGGACAGTCGAAAAAGTTGTACTATGTTACATATAGGAGTAGTTGACATGCGCACAACATCATTTGTTATCGTCATATCTTACTACACTAGCAACAAGATTGTGTAGTACTGACGTATGAACCACTGCACATGCCTAGTAGTAGGAGCACTGTGTATGTTCAAGTGGCTGCCGTGTTTCGCACTCCTCTATCGTAAGAGTGGAAACGCTTGCTGTAATCATTTTTTTCTTCTGAAAAACAGTGGACACGCTCTACCATGCGGATCCTCCTCCAGCCATGCACTAAATTACTCACTTTCGCCGACGTGTGGGACAGCCAGCATCAGGGTCCAATAGCCATGCACTAAATTACTCCGTAGTAGAGTGACGGTAGACTACCCCGATCGAAGCGCCACAGTAATGCCCAATGAGTCGTCAAATCACAAAACCCCCTCCTTTCCAGCAGTAAGTTGGACGAACGAAGCAACCATCATTTCACTCTTCTCTCTCAGCTTCCTCTATACCCAACCCTCGCTTCTACCTTATCTTGTTCCTCATTTCTTCAAGAAAACCCCGACCTGCTTCTGCCATTGTTCTTCTCTCCCAAAGAAGGAAAGGTGAGCGCATCAATGGTGTTGATTCTGGCCAAGGCTCGGTCTTGCAACCCCGAGACTGATCCTATAACTCCCTCTCTTTTCTTATTTTAGGTTTGTGATTATGGTTTCTTTTCTTTTATTTGAATTTGACAATTTCTTGATGGACGCTGGAGCACCGGCCGAAGTGATGTCTATGGATCCAGCCAAAACCGTCGAGGCTCGTGGTACGAAGAAGCGCAAGCACCCCGCCAAGACTACCGCAGACAAGCTCAAAGCCATCGCCCTGTCCAAGCCCCCCTCTCCGGGATCCCTCATTAAGAAAGTCCAGGTAATATCTCTTCTTGACGATCTTTTTCTCGATCTTGATCGTGTTTTTTCATCTAACACGTAGTACTAGTACTAGTAGTACAACTTTTTAGGTGATCTTGCATGTGATTTTTGTGTGCCAAATGACGGTTCTAATTTCCTCTTTTGACCAAAACATGCGAGAGGTTGACACTGATTTCTTATAGATTACATTCAACTACTCCCTCGGTCCCAAATTTCTTGTCTTAGATTTTTCTAGATACAGATGTATCTAATACTAAAATGTGACTTGATACATCAGTATCTAGACAAATCTAAGACAAGAATTTTGGGACGGAGGGAGTACTTTATGAACATCAATGCTACCTTTTAAGAGGGTATATTTGCCTCAGTAACTTGTGTTATGGATATTGCATGTAATCCCTCTGCTCTCATGCCTTTGAAGACATGTTCTAGTGTCTTTGTTCACTCATTTCTGTGCATATATGTAGTCATATATGGAGTATAATATCGAAAATCATCTTATATTTCTGAATGGAGGTAGTAATAAAATATGATTTCTAATTGAATTAGAACCAGGTCCGCGGTGGAGATGAAGTTCTCAAAGTGATGCCGTGTGAACTGGAAGACCTGATGATGAGTTCTACTGCTGAACTATCCAGCTGCTGTGTCCTTGTCACCACGTGTCATGAATTAGTGTTTTCCTATAGCATTGTTGTCAGGCGTGTTCTCAAGGCTGTACTTGACCACAACAATTTCCTGGTTGTGCCTTCGATTATGAAGGGTGTGGTTCTTGTAAAGCTTCCCAACAAATCTGATGCGACCTGTCTTCATCATCATTCTTATGAGTGGAAAGACAACTCTGTTAGGTTCTCCAAGGTTGACAAGATGGTGATGATGCATGTAGATATCTCACACGAAGTCCATGGCCTAGTCAGTTATGTGGGGTTCATCCCGTAGGTCGGTGGCAAAAAATAGTCTGCAGAGTTTAGTTAGTGCAACTTTGCTTGTCTGTAGTAAGTACTATTGTTCAGTACTTGATTTGTGTTTGTGAACCCTGTATTGTTTATTAGTACTGCCGCTTTTGGTGTGTGGTCAGTCCTGAGAACGGTCTATGTTAATGTCTGTCCACTCAATTCAGTCTGTAGATTTTGAAGTATCCATATCATATTTTTTGTGAGGACGGTCTATCAATTATGGTTACACTCCAATATCTGTATGCATTGCAGGGTTTATCGCACCCACCAGGATTTCCAGCCCCATGGATGTTCGGTCCATACGATTTGTCACGACCTTTGGACAATCCTACTTGTGGGAGTAGGCGGGGCCCCTGCATGCCACGCGTAGTTGGACGATCAATCTTCTGTTTAGTACTTCAACATAGTGATTTCCTGGTAAGGATTCACTCGTGTCACATCAAGTAAATCTTATTGATTTACTTTCTAAATCTTATTGATTTAATGTCATGTTTTCTTTCTTTTCCTGCAATTTTACTATGCAGGTTTTGCCATGTGACATTCATCACAGAATAAACCATTTGGTTTGCTGTACAATGACTATTTTTGCAGGTTGCACTTCTTACGTCGTGTCAGTAATGAAGGCACCGTCCATCACTTATATTACTGGAAAAAATTGGATCACTCTATTGTCTGAGTACAAGTTGAATCCCTTTGATGAACTGCAGTTTGGTTTAACAAAAACGCCACAATTACTCCTCGCGTTTAAAAGAAATGAAGAAAAAGACTGGATCACGGTCACGGATCCTAGTCAAATTAGAAAGCTGATCATAGCAGACCAGACATGATCGCCGCTGTATCGCACAGATCAAGCACCGGCAGTTGCTCTAGCATGATAGCGGCAGCAGCTCAGTCTAATCCAGTTGAGGATTGGGCACCGACCGCGTCAGCGGATCAGTCTGATCTACCGGAGGATCGGGCATCAACACCGGCACCTGCTCCGACACCGGCACTAGTTCTACAAGGAGCACCATCTCCGGTAGCAGCAGTCGCTTCGGCACCTGCACCAACACTTGCACTTGCATCTGCTCCGGCTCGTGCACTTGCACCAGCAACAGACTGGGCTGCAGTTCGCACTTCATATACCAAAGTCCTTACAAAAACCGACATGTCCACCTTCGTGGTAAGCATTGGCCGCCCAAGTGCTTCGTTCTTTTTTCTTTCCATGTTGTTTCACATGATTCACTGTATTGATCTAACTATCTGGGTATGTCTTCTTGTTTGCAAATAGAGAATTTCTAGAGCAACGAGGGAGTTGTTCAACAATCCAGGCGACGGCGCCCAAGTTTTTCTTACCATGCGCAACCTTGGTGTGAATGAACCTGCTCAATTACCGTAAGTACAAAGGATGGTCACATGATGATTGATGCTAAAGGATGGTCAAGGTTCAAATCTAAATCATATCTTGCGGTAGGGGATGATGTCAAAATCGAACTTTCTCGGCAAGGAGAGCTGGTCCAAATCAACTTTGAAATTCTTCAGTAGCAGCACGCAACTGCCGAACTGATCTATCCTCCGAGAGATTTTGATGTAATAATCTGGCATGGTGAAACAAGTGTCCTATGTGTATAAGTAGTACGACAGTATTATTTATCACATGGTATATCGTTGATAGAATTGCAACTCTGATTGCTGGTTAGGAACTATCGTTCGATTTCATTCCAACAGCTGTCGTGCTTTATTCAATTTTGTGTATTCGCCTTGCGACAGCATCTAAAACCAGCGCCGTACTGATCGCTTGCAATATGAAAAGCGCTGAGGTAGAACACATGGGCCCCCAAACACGCAGGGTCGGCCAGCGGCCCAAAGTCCAGAACCGTGAGCCTATCTGAGTATTATATTCTCAGCTGAACCCCCATAAAAAAGCTGAACCCCCATAATGCCCGTGCATTGCAGAGGGAGTATATTTGTCGGCAAGGTGAGCCTGTGATATAAAAGATTTGTATATTTCTTTACAGAGGGAATATATCTCTATCAAAAATATATTTATGTGTAACTAGTTACTCCTATCTTTCTACTTCCTTTCGCTGATATGTGGGTCAACCAGCAACGGGGTCCACGTGCCATATGCACAAATTAGAGTGCACAACTTCACTGTAGACACACCCCGGTCGTAGCACCGCAGTAATGCCCAATGAGCCGTCAAATCACAACCCCCCTTTCTAGCTTTAGCAGCAAGCTGGACGGACGAAGCGGCAATATTTCACTGGGCCTGAATCCCCTTCTCACTCGTCTGCTTGTTCAGAGAAAACCCCATCTTGGCGATTGCATAGGGTTTTCTCATGGAGAACCAGGTACGAATTCTTCATCCATCCCCGATAAACCCAAGTCCCTTGGTCGCAGGTAATCCTAGGATGGCAGCCGCCGCCGTTGATGCATTTTTCTTCCTACTGAATCTAGTGTGTTTCATTTGCAGTGCCCAAAGTGCGAGTACCCTACAGGTTTCTGCGCCCTCGGCGAGACGCCACACTTGTTCCTTCTCATCCTAACACAGCATTTTGAAACACGCACAGTATGTTCCTAGAAGGGAAAACTTTGTTTTTTCCACTCTAGTTTTTTCCCACTTTACTTACGCCACTCCAGAATTTGACATCTCACTTTTGTCACTCTTAGCTTTTGACAATACATCACAAATCCCATTCCGTGGCAAAAACGATAATTTTTCATTTCACTTTTGCCACTCTTAGCTTTTGACATGTATCACAATTGCCACTCTAAATTTTTTTCTTTTGCCACGGAATGGCAAAAGTGATATATTGTCAAAAGCTAAGAGTGGCCAAAGTGAAATATCAAATTCTAGAGTGGCATAAGAAAAGTTGGCAAAAACTAGAGTGGCAACAACAAAGTTTTCCCTTCCTAGAATCCTCTTTTCTATCCGGGAGGGTGGGTTTTTTTGAACATGCTGTGTTCTCATCTTATTTTTCCTGCAGTGTATTATTTGCTCTGCCAGAACACATGTACTCAAGATGCTCAGCCTTGCCATAACTGATTACACTAGTTTAATGGTCACAGTGAAGACAAGCCATGGATATAAGTTCCGAGTTGGGTTCATGAACCAAGAAGATTGCTGCTTTTTTATGGCCGAACTTAGATAAACTTTCTCAAGTGATACGGACTGAAAGTTGGCGCACGAATGTTGATGGAAATAGAAGAACCTGGTCTCATCTTCACTGCGATCTTCCACCCCCGATGTCGTTCCAATTGTTCATCCATCTTGTATCTAGTTCTTGCTTGTTGCGTCGATTACTTCTTAATCCACCTATTCTGTCTAACTAATCACAATTTAACTTTAGAAGTAGCAATGAATCTCTCACGAAGATGCTACTTCTAACTAATATTTTCTTATAATTGGTGGCACGTGTAGGTTTTTTTAGAGTTAAGCAGTCTGCTCATTTGTTACTCTGTAATAACTCGGCTGTTACTAATGGCACTGAAGTTGACTGGATCGACATCCACAAGTTCCTACACTTTATTGATCGTCTTGAGGTCCTTGTGGGGCGTTTCAATGGCAGAGGGCCACATGGGATATGTGTGCCACTGCTGCACTCGTTGAACAGGTCCAACTGTGTCGAGAAACTTATGGTACGATCTGTTTTCTGTTATTTATGTTGTTCATAAACTATTGCTGATACACAGTTTTACATCTGTGATCTTCTTGAAATAGGAGCTGCTGAGTTATATTGTTCCTATACATATGCCTGACCATGGTCGGGTCAGACTTGCGCTTGGTCACAACATGATGTTTATGTCGACCTACTCAATTCCCCTTGGAGGTGAAAAGATACTTATTCATGGGTGGCCTCAAATAATGAAGGCCCGTCCATCTTGGAGAATAGGACAGAAGATTATGTTCATGCTTTTCCATGGCTCTAAAGCAAATATCCTGTTTATGGACCACATTGCGAGATGAAGCCACTTTCAGAAGGTTGTGGATGCGCGGGGTGGCGCCTGGGCCTTGTCCTGGGGCTTGGCGGCCTCACCCTTGGTTAACTGTAGGCAAAGTAGCACCGTTCGAGGCGTGCTTTGTACGATTGAACCTGTATAAGTACTCATACTGCTTTCAGCTTTGGTTGTTAAGTGCCCCTGCTAGTTTCAGTTAAGGTTGTTAAGTACTCTTGCTGCTTTTACAGTCTGTCGTGTTTCTTCAGTCCTGTCTTCCTCCAGGCGCCAAAACCAAACCAGCGCCGGCGGGGCCGCCTGCTTCCGCCTCCCACGGTTGGCTGTGCCTCAGCGCACGCATCGCCGCCCCACCGTCTCCTAAATCGTTAACGCCGACGTCCTCCGCGCGCTTTGGTGCGCTCGCCGCGGCGCTGCCCTCTCGCGTTGTCAACATGGTCAACAAACAACAGGAATCGGCAGAAGTACGTGGAGAGGATGACAGTAGGGGCCCACCATGTCAGCGTATGGAAAAATAAAATGCTTCCTCCTAGTGTTTTCCTGACATCTGGGACCCACGACATTGTGAGCGTATATAGTCAATAGAGAAGAGAACAACACAAGATCGGCTGACACCTGGGACGTAACTACTCGAGCAGTATTTTTTTTGTTTGGTATTGTTGAGACGGGGCAGGTGAACTGGGCTGTGGCCCGTCTAGCCTAGGCTTATATTTTATGTTCACCATGTGACCAGCCCAGCTTTTTTTCTTTGTGAAAATGAGCCCAGTTTAATTTTTCTGAAGAATACCCAATCCAGGCCTACTTATTTTTCTACGCCCTGATGAGCTGCAACTCTTTCAAGACGCCTGCAAATCTTGAAAGTAATATGAAATGGGTTGTAAATATAAAAACAGATGACAAATTGGCAATTACTTTATAATTTCTGAATTTTATTACATTTTCATATTCCTATTTCACTGGGCATTAACCTAATTTACATATATCTTCAAAGTACTTTAAATCTGGCTGGACATTTCGGTATTAAAAATAGTTTGGAACCCACAGAAATATGCGAAATTGGCCCTGGCCAACCAAAAAAAGACTGCAATAAATTGCATAAGAAGTTGCCATGAGCTATATATAAATTATTAAAGAAAAGAGGGAGTGATATGACTTGTGGGCCTTTTTAGTTGACGCATATGCAAGATTTTTTTAGTTATTATATACGTCAAAAAACGATTCTAGCAGACGTAACCGTTGGATGTCAATCCAACGGCCGCCGTGTTTCTTCAATCTCTTATCTTCTTGCTCCAGCCGCCAAAGCAGCGCCGGCGGGACCGCCTACTCCCGCCTCCCGTGGCCGGCTGTGCTGCCGCGCAGGCCTCAGCGCCCCCTACTACTCCCATCGCTGGCCAGGGCATCCCACTACTCACCCACACCCCCTGTTATTCTGCGGCGACGGCAGCCTCACACCGCAGCCGAACCGGTGAACACTTGTACTCCTCTCCGTGTGGGCATCCACTGCCGCGTCTTCCCCGGCTCCACGTCGTCCCCTTCATATGCCTCGCCGTCATCCACCGCCGTGGTGCTCTCGGCGCGGTGTGGTCAATGTGGTGAACGACCGACTTCCATCGGAAGCATACTGTACGTGGAGAGGCTGACACCTGGGTCCACGGCAGCCGCAAGGAAGTGCCCCCTTATTACGCGGAAAATAATTATTCCTCCACCTGACAGCAGGGACCCACCAGACAGGCCACCAGTATTTTGCGAAAAAAATCGTTTCCCCCTGACTGCTGGGACCCACTGGACGGGCCACCGTATTTCGTGAAAAAACGTTCCCCCCGCTGTTAGCTCGGACCCACCGGAAGTGCCTCCTTATTACGCACAAAAAAATGAATACTCCCCCGGCTAGCTGGGACCCACCTTGGTGGGAGGCTGACTTGTGGGCCTAATAAGTTGACGGGGACGAAGGGCTTTGTCAACTTAGTAAATATGAACGATTCTAGCTCCAGTGACCGTACGATGTCCATCCAACGGCCGTAGTGCTTCTTCAACCTCTGGTCTTCTTGCTCCAGCCACCCAAAGCAGCGCTGGTCGTGCCGCATGCTCCTGCCTCCCGTGGCCGGCTGTGCTGCCGCGGAGGCCTCCCCGCCCCTACTATTCCCACCGCTGGCCAGGCCCTACGGCGACAATAGCCTCACACCGCAGCCGAACCAATGAACCCTCGTACTCCTCTCCGCGCGGGCTTCCTCGGCCGCGTCTTCCCCGGCTCCGCGTCATCCCCTTCCTAGGCCTCACCGTCGTCCACCGCCGTGGTGCTCTCAGCGCGGCGTGGTCAATGTGGTCAACGACCGACTTCCATCGGAAGAGTACTGTGCGTGGAGACGCTGATAGCTAGGTCCACGGCCGCAGCAAGGAAGTGCCTCCTTATTACACGCAAAATAATTATTCCTCCACCTGATAGCGGGGACCCACCGGACGGGCCACCGTATTTCGCAAAAAAAAACGTTTGCCCTTGACTGCTAGGACCCACCAGCTACATCTTTGCACGCAAGGAAGTGCCTGACAGTCGGGACCCACCTGGTCGAAGCGTACGTAGCGTTGTCATTCTGGTCGCGAACGTGTACGTACATATATACTGGTCGATGTAGAGGCGCGCACGTGTCGGAGTAGAGGCGCGCACGTAGCATGTACACGTACGTACAGCGGCCAGGGTGCAAGAAAGAAAATACGGCCACGTATGTGTACATACGGGCGGGGTCTCGAATGCCTACTCGCGCATACGTACGGCCAGGGCTCGTGTACATGGCTGGGTCGGAACGGAGAAACAGCGTCGTCGTCGTGTTGATGGGGAGGCAACGGAATGCGTTGTGTTCATGGGGAGGCAACGGAATGCGTCGTGTTCATGGGGAGGCAACGGAATGTGTCGTGTTCATCGGGAGGGCTTGGACGGAACATGCGATGGAAACGAGGCCTAGCGTACCGCAGAACGGAGGAAACGGCCTTGTGTTCGACCGGCCACGTTCGAAACGGGATCCTGTTCATCGAGAGGGGTCTGGCGTACCGCAAAACGGAGGAAACGGACCTCCTACGGTCGAAACGGGGGTCCTGTTGATCGGGAGGGGTGTGGCGTACCGCAAAACGGACGAAACGGCATTGTGTTGGAGTGCTACGGTCGAAACGGGGGTCCTATTCATCGGGAGGGGTGTGGCGAACCGCAAAACGGGACTCCACGGGATACTGTTCATCTCCACCGTCGACCCCCTCCAGCCTCCACGAGCTACTGTTCATCCACCGTCGACCTCCTCCAGCCTCCACCTGTGACTGTTCATCCACGGGCTCCTGTTCATCCAGCCTCCACCGCGCGCTACTCCACCGGCTACTGTTCAACCAGCCCTCTCCACGGGCTCCTATTAAACCACCCCTCCACAGGCTACTATTCATCCTGCCCTCCACCGTCTACTGTTCATCCTGCCCTCCACGGGGTGGTCCTGTTCATCCAGCCCTCCATGGGGTCCTGTTCATCCAGCCCCAACCGGCTCGATCGATCGGGGTCCTGTTCATCCAGAGGCAACACCACGGGGTCCTGTTCATCTACCCCCACCGGGAATTGTTGATCCAACCCCCCCCCCCCCCGCAACGCTCACTGTTCGTCCAGAGGCAGCATCGATCGGCTTCAGTTAGCAGCAGTAGCGAAGGAATCGCTCGATCGGGTTCAGTTAACAGCCATCGATCGATCGCTCGGGTTCAGTAACGCGTAGCCTACAGTGGAATCGCTCGGGTTCAGTTAGAGCCAACGCCTCGCACACACGCGCGTACGTGTATGAGAGAAGCGCGCATCGCTCGGCCCCCGACCTCCCACCGTAACCGGGAACTCCCCGAAATTTTCCCCGCCCTCGCTTCTACCATGGTTTTTTCCATCATGGACGGCCCAAAGAATGTCATGCAGCTGCGTCTCCGGCCCGCCCAGGATGAAAAGCCCATTTTCTGTCATGATTTTTTGTCATAGAATTAGGAGCCCCCACATCTATGATGATACCGGGTTTTGTCACAATTATCGTCATAGAAGTGTCATATGTATGACAGAAAAAATTCGTTCGGCCCAAAATGTCACGGATGTGTCTTTTTTTTGTAGTGATGGCTTCGCCAAAGAGGTTGTACACTTGTTGCATCTATTTTTTATCCTACATGTTATATATATTGTCCACTGAGCACACGTAATAACATGAAATACGATTAGTTTCACCTACTATATGACAAGCAGTGAGGTACTAGCAACTTAGCTATCTGTGATTGACTCTCTTGAACGCCATCATTATTTATCTCTGTGCGTTTGAGCTATGCATTTGACGATGGCCCTGGGAGTTGAGCTAGTAGGGCAGTGGCCTGGGTCCAAAGTAGTAGAAGTAGCACAAAAACATTTTTTGAGAGTAGGCTTTTCCTTGCTCAAGCCTGCCTACTAGAATAGCCAGTGCTTGAAAGGAAAAGTGAAGGAAAACACATGAATTGGAATGTTTCCTATGGTACTACTATTCATGCATTTGATTCAAAGGAATGGAGCAAAGGAAAACTATAGGATTTGTTCCTTTAGTGTCTCCTTGAAAGAAAAACCCTAGGAATTTTAATTTCCACTTGTCCTCCTTTTCAAATTCCTATTCATGAAGCACAAGACTAAGAGATAGTAGCATAATAGCATTATAACCATACATTTTCTTGTGGTTTGACTTGATCTCATCATACTTCTTTGCATCCTGTGATCTTCCAATTCCTATGAACCAAACACCCAAATTGGAAGAAATCATGTGTTTTTAAATTCTCTATTTTTGCACGTGCATTCCTATCCTATTCATGTCTATTTCCTATCCCTGCATTGTTAGAATCCTCAAATTCAAACAAGCCCTTACACAATTACTTCTGTTACAGATATGTGTTAAAGAAAACCTTGTGTGGTTTGTCCTGTGATACGTCTCCAATGTATCTATAATTTTTGATTGTTCCATGTTATTATATTATCTGTTTTGGATGTTAATGGTCTCTATTTTACACTTCTATATTATTTTTGGGACTAACCAATTAACTGGAGGCCCAGCCCAAATTTTAGTGTTTCACAGAAAAGAATATCAAATGGAGTCCAAACGGAATGAAACCTTAGGGATCATTATTTTTGGAACAAACGTGATCCAGGAGACTTGGAGTGGACGTCAAGAAACAATCGAGGAGGCCACGAGGCAGGGGGCGCGCCCACCCCCCTTGGGCGCGCCCTCCACCCTCATGGGCCCCTCGTTGCTCCACCGACCTACTTCTTCCTCCTATATATATGCATATACCCCGCAAACATCCATGAGCACCATGAAAACCTAATTCCACCACTGCAACCTTTTGTACCCAAGAGTTCCCATCTTGGGGCCTTTTCCAGAGCTCCGCCGGAGGGGGCATTGATCACGGAGGGCCTCTACATCAACTCCATGGCCCCTCCTATGATGTGTGAGTTGTTTACTTCAGGCCTTCGGGTCCATAGCTTGTAGCTAGATGGCTTCTTCTCTCTCTTTGGATCTCAATGCAAAGTTCTCCTCGATTCTCTGGGAGATCTATTCGATGTAATCTTCTTTTGCGGCGTGTTTGTCGAGATCCGATGAATTGTGAGTTTATGATAAAGTCTATCTATGAACAATATTTGAATCTTCTCTGAATTCTTTTATGTATGATTGGTTTATCTTTGCAAGTCTCTTCGAATTATCAGTTTGGTTTGGCCTACTAGATTGATCTTTCTTGCAATGGGAGAAGTGCTTAGCTTTGGGTTCAATCTTGCGGTGCTCGATCCCAGTGACAGAAAGGGAAACGACGCGTATTGTATTGTTGCCATCGAGGATAAAAAGATGGGGTTTATATCATATTGCATGAGTTTATCCCTCTACATCATGTCCTCTTGCTTAAGGCGTTACTCTGTTCTTATGAACTTAATACTCTAGATGCATGCTGGATAGCGGTCGATGTGTGGAGTAATAGTAGTAGATGCAGGCAGGAGTCGGTCTACTTGTCACGGACGTGATGCCTATATACATGATCATACCTAGATATTCTCATAATTATTCGCTTTTCTATCAATTGCTCGACAGTAATTTGTTCACCCACCGTAATACTTATGCTATCTTGAGAGAAGCCACTAGTGAAATCTATGGCCCCCGGGTCTATTCTCCTTCATACAAGTTTCCAATCTATTTTATTTTGCAATTTTTACTTTCAATCTATATCATAAAAATACCAAAAATATTTATCTTATTATTATTATTTCTATCAGATGTCACTCTTGCAAGTGGCCGTGAAGGGATTGACAACCCCTTTATCGTGTTGGTTGCGAGGTTCTTATTTGTTTGTGTAGGTACGAGGTGACTCACGCGTGGTCTCCTACTGGATTGATACATTGGTTCTCAAAAACTGAAGGAAATACTTACGCTGCTTTACTGCATCACCCTTTCCTCTTCAAGGGAAAACCAATGCAGCGCTCAACAGGTAGCATCCTGCTCCTGTTGCGCTGTGTTCCACCCCAGCTCAGCTGCTCCAAGGACGGAAGGGTTCACCACAGCAGGGATCCGCTCTCGAGACTGTATTTCGCCGCCTCAGATCTTCTTCCCCGCCACTGGCAGCCACGACAACTGCATTACCATCATCAATTGAGCAGATGACCTTGAAGACTACACGGGTCCGCAAGAGAGGTCGCACTCTTCCGTGTCTGCTTATGTTATGCATCGCTTAATATGATGACATGCTACTTTATCGTCATGTTCACCTATTAGACTCTGAGTTAGGTCCAAACTAATGCTGAAACTTGAGTTTTTAAATGGTTGTGGGGTACATATTGGGGCGACAATCAGTACCATCTGTATACTATCTAGTTAATCTTGGGTGTCTACTATGAGTTTCATGTTGGGTGCAAACAAACATTAAAGGAGCCATTATCTGTATTTTTAACTACAACTATTATTTGCCTGCTATCATTGGTTTTGGGTCTATCCACAGTTTGCTACCATCACTCTGGATTTGTGCATGCACTCCTTACATAATCTCACTATGTTTTATTCCCATGCATGTCAGTTATTGTACACAATGGAATTGAACATGTAGAGCAAAAGAGACAAGCCTAGTGTGGCAATAAAATTTCATGCAGACGTCGCTCCATGGTGGGTGCAAAGGCAGCCCCCCTCCACCCATTTCGGATTGTAATCAAGAGGAAGATAACTGTTTTGTGGGGGATTCATAAGGAGAATACCACTCCTATTTACCCCCTGAGGTCTTCGCTCTAACTTGGCATGCTGATGTTGGTAATATCATGCATATGGTGCCTTGCATTGCTTACTTTATACATCAAATATGCCATCTGCTTAGTTTAGACATGCTTTGTCTGAATGCCATCTGTTTAGTTGCTTTATCGTATATGTGAATTTTGCAACCCCACCCTGGTTAGCCATCTTATATGTGAATTATATCATGCCATCATTTTTTTATTACGTGTTAAATTAGTCAACAATTTTAGTACATTCAATTACTCTTCCTGTGCATCAGCTATTCGGCATGGTCATGGAAAAATCTGGAGTGGAAACAAGGTCTTCAGAGCAGACAATATTGTCTGATGAAGCCCATGTCTTGCTGGTTACGGATAGCTCCTCAGAGGAGGATTCAGAGATAGATGACCAGTCCTATCCCCCCGAGGTGCATGCTCTAACTTGGCAGGGTTATGTTGCGCATATCATGCGTACGGTATCTTGCATTGCTATGTCATTTGCTTAGTTTAGACATTCCTTGTGTGAATGCCACCTGTTTAGTGTCTAATTACCATATATGTGAATTATGCAATGCCATCGTGTTGCAAGACATCATATATGTGAATTATGCAATGCTATCTTGGTGCAAGGAATTATATATGTGAATTATGCAATGCCATGCTGTTTAGCCAAGCGTCATATATGTGAATTATATCATGCCATCCTTTTTTGTATTTCTCGTTGCATTTGTCGACAATGTTTGTATATTCAACTGCTCTTCCTGTGCATCAGCCATTTGAATTGGTGATGGAGAAATCTGGAGTGAAAACAAGGTCTTCAGAGCAGACAATGCTACCTGTTGAAGCATATATCTTGGTGGTTACAGATAGCTCTTCAGAGGAGGATTCAGAGGCAGATGACCAGTCCTATTATCTCCCTGAGGTGTATGCTCAAAGTTGGCAGGGTCATATTACTCATATCATGCATATGTTGTATTGCAATGCTTAGTTTTTACATCATATACACAATATTGAATGCCATCTCCTTAGTTGACACATCATATATGCGATTGCCCTCTGCTCACTTGCTTAGTATATAAATCATATATTTGAATTATATCATGCCATGATGTTTACATAGACAACACGTATCTGAATTATGGCATGCCAACCCATTTTCTAAAGACATAGTATAGTTATATCATCTCATCCTATTTACATAGTCATCATATTTTGAATTATGTCATTCTATCCGTGAATTATATCATGCCATCATGTTTCCATCGACGGCATGTTTGTGATTTATGGCATGCCAACCACTTTAATAGACACATTGTATAGTTATATCATGTCATCCTGTTTGCATAGTCATCATATTTTGAAGTATGTCATTCTATCTTGTTTAGTTAGCCAGCTTACATGTGAAATTGTGTCATGCTATACTGTTTAATTAGCCATCATATATGTGAAATTATGTCCTGCTATTATGTTTCGTTAGACAACATAAATGTGATTTATTTCATGCCCTGTTTTCTTCCCTACTATCCATTGCACATGTCTATCTTACAATGTTTGTACATTCAATTACTTTTCTTGTTTATCAACCATTTCTATTGTAGGGGGTGATGGCAGTATCTGTGGGAGTAAAAACATGGTCTTTGGAAAAGATCGTGCTACCTGCCAATGCAGATAGAACCACGGTTGTACTTGCGCAAGAACCAGCCCCACCACACATAACCCAGACTCACGCAGATTGTACCCCTACCCAGTTGGACAGAGAACCAGCTACACCCCTTATAACCCCAACCCCAGCAGATAGTAACCCAGTTCCAGTTGACACAGCACCGTCTCCACCACAGAGCACCCAAACACGAGCAGTTAGTAAGGCAATTGCAGTGCCCAAAGCACGAGGACCACCACTCTGAACCCCAAGTCAACGCTTAAAGCAGAAGAAGAATTGTTCTCAGGTCAGGTTCCGTAGCTATGGTCCATACTAATTTGCTCTTGTCACTGTATTTAATCATATCAACTAATTTCAAATTTGAAGGATGCAACTGAAACTCCAATGGCGCAACACATATGTTTTAAACCTGTTTCTTTAACGTGTTTGCTATTGTAACTTGCTCTATGTTGATTTCAGTTTCAATTGAATAAACAGTTATGTTCTCATGTCATGCACATTACAAGTGTTGTTAATGCTGTGTAGTTTCCCACACTTATACTCTGTCTATGCTGCTTTGTCTTAAAATAGATATGATTCAAACTGTCTCTATCTTGATTTGGCAACATAAACTAGAATGATGTAGACCATACAACGACCATACTACATAGATATATGTTTGTTTCATGCTGTTATCATGTCCACCTTACTACTGAACTGGTTTACCAAAATGAGTTTCATATACAACATGGTAAACCTGTGATGTGTTTGTTTGTTTCTCTTTTAGAATGCGGATAAAATGTTGGAGAAGAGTTCCCCGTTATGCAATTGTAAAGGAAGTAATGCAGATAAGGTTCAAGATAGTGAGACATCCCTGTTGGTCTCCAAGAAAGCTGATAAAAACTATATTGAAGACACTGAGACAACCGCAAAGTCCTATCTTGATGTAGTCTTCGAGTTACTGGCTACTACTGTTGGCACCAGCTCTTCGAACTCGCTGCCTGAATCCATTCGGCTTCTTGAGTCTCAACTTGAAGTTGAAAGACATTGATCAGATGTTATGCGATAGGAAGCCGAAGGACTGAGGAAGTCCCTGCAGAATTCAGATGCATACTTTCTGGTGCAACAGCAAGTGCTGGAGGATTTAAGTGCCAAAAAAGAGAAAGTTAATAAGCTTGCTAAGCATCTTGCCAGCATTATGGGTACCCAGGATATTGTTTCTTGAGCTCTTTTCAAGTGGTTTCAGTTCTGGACTTGTTTTGCTGCGGCGTTTATTTGCACTGGTCGCCAACTTTGACAACCAGTGTATATGATATGCAGCTTTGTTCCCTATATTTGCACTGGTGGTGAACTTTGATGCCCAGTGGATGTAATATATGTAATAGCCGTGATAGCCTAGCATAAGTTGCTTGCTTATTTATTTCCTTGTTGTCTTGATTATTTGTTTGCTTGTAGTCAGTGTAGTTCTTTTTCCACGGTTTTCTAGTGGTCGTAATAACCTATTTTTAAAACTAGGTGCTACGTCTTGAGCTTGCATTGGTTTTCCCCGAAGAGGAAGGGATGATGCAGCAGAGTAGCGTAAGTATTTCCCTCAGTTTTTGAGAACCAAGGTATCAATCCAGTAGGAGGCCACGCTCAAGTCCCTCGTACCTGCACACAACGATAGCTACTCGCAACCAACGCGATTAGGTGTTGTCAATCCCTTCACAGTCACTTACGAGAGCGAGATCTGATAGATATAATATTTTTGGTATAAAGATGCAAAGTAAAAAGTAAAGGCAAAGTAAAAAAGCAAAACAAGATTAAAGTGATGGAGATTGATATGATGAGAATAGACCCGGGGGCCATAGGTTTCACTAGTGGCTTCTCCCAAGAGCATAAGTATTCTACGGTGGGTGAACAAATTACTGTTGAGCAATTGACAGAATTGAGCATAGTTATGAGAATATCTAGGTGTGATCATGTATATAGGCATCACGTCCGTGACAAGTAGGCCGAAACGATTCTGCATCTACTACTATTACTCCACTCATTGACCGCTATCCAGCATGCATCTAGAGTATTAAGTTAAAAATAGAGTAACACCTTAAGCAAGATGACATGATGTAGAGAGATAAATTCATGCAATATGAAATAAACCCCATCTTGTTATCCTTGATGGCAACAATGCAATACGTGCCTTGCTGCCCCTTCTGTCACTAGGAAAGGACACCGGAAGATCGAACCCAAAGCTAAGCACTTCTCCCATGGCAAGAACTACCAATCTAGTTGGCCAAACTAAATGGATAATTCGAAGAGACTTGCAAAGATAACCAATCATACATAAAAGAATTGAGAGAAGATTCAAATATTATTCATAGATAGACTTGATCATAAACCCACAATTCATCGATCTCAACAAACACACCGCAAAAAGAAGATTACATCGAATAGATTTCCACAAGAGAGGGGGAGAACTTTGTATTGAGATCCAAAAAGAGAGAAGAAGCCATCTAGCTACTAACTATGGACCCGAAGGTCTGAGGTAAACTACTCACACTTCATCGGACAGGCTATGATGATGTAGAAGCCCTCCGTGATGACGGCCCTCTTTCGGCGGATCTCCGGAACAGGCCCCAAGATGGGATCTCATGGATACATAAAGTTGCGGCGGTGGAATTAGGTTTTTGGCTCTTGTTTTGATCGTTTGGGGGTACGTAGGTATATATAGGAGGAAGTAGTACGTCTGTGGAGCACCGAGGTGCCCACGAGGTAGGGGGCGCGTCCTAGGGGGGGCGCCCCCCACCCTCGTGACCGCCTCTTTGACTACTTGGAGTAGGGTCCAGGTCTCCTGGATCATGTTCGGTGAGAAAATCACGTTCCTGAAGCTTTTATTTCGCTTGGACTCTGTTTGATATTCCGTTTCTTCAAAATACTGTAATAGGCAAAAAACAACAATTCTGGGTTGGGCCTCCGGTTAATAGGTTAGTCCCAAAAATAATATAAAAGTGGAAAATAAAGCCCAATATAGTCTAAAACAGTAGATAATATAGCATGGAGCAATCAAAATTTATAGATACGTTGGAGACGTATCACTATGCCACAATAACCATGGGCTACATATTGACTGTAGTTTCCATGGGCCTCCTACGGGCCGTAGAAACAATGGGCCTTCTAAGGGCCGTAGAAACAATGGGCCTTCTACAGGCCATAGCATTAATGGGCCTTCTACGGGCCGTATGATCGATCGGCCAAATATGGGCCAATAACAGACCACATTATGGGCCATAAATGGGCTAGATTTGGAATCATCCATTCATGGGACGACCATAATGGGCCGTCGTTAATCGTCCGTATTTGATGGCGCTACGAAAACGGCCCAACGGATTAACGGGCCGCAAACGGGTCGATTGTAACCACAGGCTGAATTTGGCCCACAAGTAGAAAAGGCCGGTAATAGGCCGTAAGTAATCAAATGTTGGAAATAAGCCCAAGAATAAATGGACCCTGAGAAGGCTGAAACGACCCAATGGAATAATGGGCTGTTAATGGGTATAAAGCGGTACACTGTTCATTGCGGGCCAGATTCACCACGGGCCGTTAATGGGCCAAGAGTTACAAATGGCCTCGTATGGGCCGAAAGACATCATGGGCCATACATGGGCCGGAAGTTAAAACGAGATGGGATCATATTGGACGGACCAGATGAAGCTACCGAGCTTAATTCCGATAGGCCCTAACGGGTCGTGAGTTAGCGGGCTGTAAATGGGCTATATACTAATAGGCCATTAACAGGCTTTCCGTGGGCCGGCCTGTCGGCGTTCTGGGAACGGGGGTCCCTAGACTTGCCTGCTTGCGGCCTGCGGCGTGGCTCAAAGGGGGGCCTAGCGCGGCCCATCTTCACCAACACAACCCAAGACCCTCGCACAGAGCCAAGCCTCGCGGGGCGGACGACGCGGAGCTTCCTCAGGCGCGGCCTCGTTAGGCTGGCTCACGAGGAGGCGGAGAGATCAAGGCGGGGTACGTCACGAGGTGCCCGTGACGCAAGCCATGACGACCGGGGCGCTAGGCGGGTGCCAGCCCGCGCAGTGTCCTCCCTTCCTCTTTGGTGCAAAGGGGGCAAGCGCAGCCGCGGAGTACCGAGGCATCAGGCAAAGGTTGCCATTTCGGTGCAACGAGACCAAGACCAAGAGGACTACGAGACGGAGGTCACCGTGGAGCCCAAGACGGCGTCATCACCAGAGCTTTGCGCAGGCGAAGACTACTTTTGTCAGGATAGCTGATACTAGCTGTCCCCCTTCAAATTAGCCCGCCATTGTTGGCTCCCTTCCCGCTCGATATTTGGGAAGAGGAACAGGGCCTCTATAAATAGGACCAGCCACCCACCGAGCAAAGGGGGGTTTTTTGGGAAGAAAAGAGAGGGATCGAAGGATAGAGAAGATCAGGTAGAGAGAGAGAGAGAAGGGTGATTGAGCTCCTCCCAGCAGTTCATCGCCCCAGCCAAGAACAGACCCTCGCGAGGCTGTTCTTCCTTGATTTGTTCATCATCATCAGCCCAAGAGGCAATCCACCACACCACACACTGGAGTACGGTGTTACACCACAACGGTGGCCCGAACCAGTATAAACCCTGTGTCTCTTGTGTTGTTCTTTCCTTAGTTTAGATCCTAGCAAGGCGGAGGAGTGCTGAAAGTGCGTTATATCGACTAGAGGGGGGTGAATAGGCGATTTTTATGAAAGTCTTCAAAACGTGGGAGTTATGAAGACAAACAGCGAAGATTTTGCCTGTTACTATGCAGCGGAAGTTAGATTACACTAGGCAAGCCATGGTCAAGTATTCAATAGAGTGAAAGCACAAAGACAAACAGCTGTAGTGTAATAAGGATCAGGTAGGAAGAAGTTATGAAGTTATGAAGCCAAACAGATCATACATTCACGTTGTGAAGACAAAAGATAGAGCAGGCATGCAATGGCTTCACAATGAGTAACAGTAAGAAAAAGGAAGTGAAGATGAAACCGGTGACTCGTTGAAGACAATGATGTGTTGGACCAGTTCCAGTTGCTGTGATAATTGTACGTCTGGTTGGAGCGGCTAGGTATTTAAACCTTAGGACACACAGTCCCGGACACCCAGTCCTGAACACGCAGCTCAAGACACCAAGTCCTCACCGTATTCTCCTTGAGCTAAGGTCACATAATCCTCGCCCAATCACTCTGGTAAGTCTTCAAGGTAGACTCCCAAACCTTCACAGACTTCGTTCACTGGCAATCCACAATGTCTCTTGGATGCTCTGAACGCGACGCCTAACCGTCTGGAGGATTCACAGTCCTCAAGTGTAGTAAGTCTTCAGATCACACAGACAAGAAGACTTAAGTGATGCCCAACGTTCTCTGGCTCTGGGTGGTTAGGGCTTTTCTCCTCGCTAGGAATTTTCTCTCAAAGGCTTCGAGGTGGGTTGCTCTCAAACGACAAAAGCCGTGCACTTAAATCTGAGCAGCCAACCGTTTATGGTTGTAGGGGGTGGGCTATTTATAGCCACTTGGCAACCCGGCCTGATTTGTCCGAAATGACCCTGGGTCACTAAGGAACTGACACGTGTCTCAACGGTCAGATTTCAAACTCTCATGGCAACTTTACTTGGGCTACGAGCAAAGCTGACTTGTCTGGCTCTGGACAAGATTCGCTCTCATTGTCTTCACTCGAAGACATAGGTTTTTGGTTTAGGCATCACTTCAGTCATTCTGACTGGTTCCCCTGGACCCCACTTAACAGTACGGTGGTTCGTATGACTCAACACAAAATAAAAAGAACTACGAAAGATCTAAGTCTTCGAGCTCCATAGGCTTCATAACGTGTCTTCTTTTGTCATAGTCTTCAATGTGAATATCTTCATATACCACCTTTGCCTTCAATGTCTTCATACATTTTTAGGGGTCATCTCTGGTAGTAAAACCGAATCAATGAGGGACTTCTACCTGTGTTATCCTGCAATTCTCACAAACACATTAGTCCCTCAACTAGGTTTGTCGTCAATACTCCAAAACCAACTAGGGGTGGCACTAGATGCACTTACAAGTGCAGGTAGGCAGGAGGCAAAATCTCCGTGCGCACCCCAGTGTTCGAACCTCAAGGGTCTGCCGGAACCCAAAATCCGACATTTGGCGCGCCAGGTAGGGGTGCGCCGGGATTCGTCTTCCACCACCCGTTCTCCTCCGACCATCACGCCCATGTCTGACGCTCGTCGGGCCCGCGCCGAGCGCCGGGCCGCGCTCGCATCCCGCGTCACCCAGACGGCCCCTGTCGGCGGGTGTCCTCGCCGTTCCCCGTCACCTGCCGTCAAAGCCGCCACCGGCCCGGCGGGGGACGAGCAGCAAGCATCGCCCCAGCATCTGTCCGTGCGACAAGACGGCCGCACTGCGACTCCCTCGCTTACCCCAGCTGGTTCTTCGTCCCGCGCGCTCCGCGCGCCCATGGAGGCTCGAGCTGCACTCATCGCGGCGAACGAGCTCCTGCGCTACCTTCTCGTCGACGACGTCTATGAAGAATGGCTCGACCGCGTCGCCGAGCTCGTCCACGCCGCAGGGGGCTCTCTTGTGCCGTCCGTTCCGCTGCACCGCACCCCGCCCCGTGCGGGCAATGAAGCTCCGGCGGCGCCCCGGCCACCTCCTCCTCAGGAAGGCGCCATGGCTCCAGGGCGCGTGGCCCCTGGGCGGAACCCGCTCTGTCAGGCGCCAGCGCAACAAGAGCAGAGCTGTCAAGAAGTCCATCGCCCGCAAGAAGCTGCCCGGGTGCTCCCTGATCCAGCACATCGCGACCATGCTCCTGCTCCCGCGCGTCAAGACCCCATGCTGCTCCCAGCTGCAGCGCGTGGGGACATGCAAGACCAAGATCCCCGTCATCCAAGGCCTCCCATGGCCACAGCAGGCTGCCGCGTCTTCACCGCCGAGCTACGCAGCGTCACGTGGCCCGGCAAGTTCAACTCAGACTTGCCTCCTCGCTACGATGGCACGGCTGACCCTGCGGAGTTCCTCCAGCTCTACGAGCTGGGCATCGAAGCTGCCAATGGAGACGAGAAGGTCATGGCGAACTGGTTCCCCATGGCGCTCAAGGACGGGGCCCGCACCTGGCTCCTGAACCTGGCCCTAGGCACAATCTCCTCTTGGGATGAGATGCACACCCGCTTCATCACCAGCTTCCAGGGCACTCGCGACCGGCCACCCGCCGTGAGTGACATGCGCCGCATCAAGCAACAGCCCGGGGAGACCCTGCAGAAGTACATCCAGCACTTCAATAATGCACGCCTCAATATTCCCAAGGTGACTGAGGAGGCCATCATCTCGGCCTTCTCCGACGGCGTGTGCGACGTCAAGATGAAGGAGGAGCTGGCGATGCATGAAGACCTGTGCACTTCCCTGGAGCTGTTCAACCTGGCAACCAAGTGCGCCAGGGCCGAGGAAGGGCTTCTCTCCATCCTCGAGCTGCCTGCCGCAGACCCAAAAGAGAAGAAGCCCAAGGCCAAGGATGTGAAGCGCAAGGGGGCTGCCGTGCTCGCGGCAGAACCAGACACCAAGCGGGGCAGAGATCAGCCCGAACCTTCCAAGGGCAGCCGGTACTGTGTGTACCACGACCTCCACACCCACAACACCAACGAGTGTCAAGAGCTCCGAGCCGTGCGAGATGGAAGGATCGGCCGTCGCCCTGACCGCAGTGACCGGGGCTACGGCCGAGGAGGAGGAAGGAACGCAGGGCGCTGGGAAGACCGTGGCCCGCGCCAAGGGTGTTTGGCGGTGCAGAAGAGCTTGGAGGTGCTGAAGCAGGTGGCGGTGATGTAGCATCGTCTTCTTCATCAATGATTCTGGCAGTGACTGTGGCAGCAGATGAAGAAAACTCAGAGTCTTCAAGTGATGGTGTGTTGCGCATCACAGCCCTTCTAGGAGGTGTGGTGTCAAACTTGAATCGCTCAGTGAAGCCATCCTCTTCAAGTTCAGCTTCAGTACACATCATTGATAGCCCTTTCCATGTACGACGACAGGTTTCATGAGTGACGAAAGCATTCTTGGTGGCAAGATTTCGAAGAAGATTAACATCCACCAAGAGGCTTTTCATCTGACGCTTTAGCCAGTCGTGATGCCTATCTTGTTTTTGATGAAGGGCCACAAGAAGCTCTCGGTTATTGAGAACACGAGCGCGCTTCTTGGGTCTGGAAGCAGCTGCACTATCAGTGGCTTCAGTTGAAGCGGGGTGTGGCGCACGTGTAGTGCCAGCCAAAGGATACACCCTGGAGATGGCTTCAAAACCTTCATCATTTTTAGTGAAGCTCTGGTGTTCTGCATTCTGAAGACTCAAAGGTTGCTTGGCAGGCTCAGGATATATAGCTTCAGCAGAGGTATCCACATCTGGCAAGAAGATCCGATGGTTGCGGGCTGAGGGCTGATATGAGATCGCAGAGTGAAGCTTGATCAGTCTCATTACCCAAGGAGCATAGAACTTTAAACCAAACAGATCTGAGCCTGATGCAGCGAGTTGGCGTATGAAGAAATCCTGTGCGTTGAAGCATTTGCCATGAAGGATACAGAATATCAGAGTCTTCATTGCACCCTCGATCTTGGCATTTGGAGAGTGTCCTTTAATAGGCCAGAGAGTCCATCGGATAATGTGATAGATGGTTCTGGGCAGGTACTCAAAGTCTTCAACGAAGAACTCTGTTGGATAAGGAGCATCGTGGGGCAATGGCTTCATCATGGAGAGCATCTGACTCATATTTGGTTCAGGCCACTGGAATATGCTCTCAAGAGCTTCAGTGTGTAGTGGACAGCCTTCCTCGAAGAGTTCGCCAGGAGTGGGCAGGCCGGTGAGCTCAATGATATCGAATGCATTGGCTTCGTGATGGACATTGCCGGTCATCCACTCCAGGGCCCAAGTCTTCGGATCTCTATTGTATCCTTTGATGTGTAGGGTGGCATAGAATTGCAACAGAAGCTCTTCATTCCAGTGCTCTTCATCAGTTATAAACTGCAGCAGACCCACTTGCTTGAAGCAATCCAGCGCTTCTTCTAAGCAGGGCAGACCAGCAATGGCTTCAACATCAAGGCGCTTGTGCGAGAAGATGCGACCTTGGTTGTATAGGATGCATGAATAGTAGCTGCACTGAGGATAGCTCCAGAACCTATCTGATGAAATCCTTTCCCTTGAATAGGGGTTCTTGGAGCTGTTGAAGAACGTATTGTCTGCCTTGAAGCTATTGATGTCAAAGGAGCCAGGTGCTGATGCAGGACCTGGGAACCTTGGCAGCCTTGGGACTGGCTTCTGGACATGAGGCCTGTGCTCAACATGGTAATCAAATTGAGGACCTGCAGCAGACTCAGGAACATAAGTGTCTGGATCAGTAGCTTCGCTGTCTGTTGAAGCTTTTGGTGGGGAGGGCTCCACATTGGCTTCAGTGTTGGTTGTGGCAGCCTCAACATTTTCAGCCTCCGCTTGACTAGCTGGAGGGTCAGTCACAAGCACTTTCTCCTGGAGAACTGCTTCTTGGTGGAGCATAGGAGTAGGCTCTTGTGGTGCGTCTTCTGCGGCTGATGCAGCCGGAATGTCTTCAGCAAAGACTTGAGGCATTGGACCTTTGCGAAGCCTGCGGAATGCAGACAACGCCTGTGGGGTTGGAGTGGGCTGCTCATTGTCTTCTTCCTCTTGAGGGCGATCCGCCCATGACGCATCTTGTGCAATTGGCGTCAGAGGACGACCAATGCTGATGAGCTCGCTTTGTTCATACTGAGGAAGGGCTGCATCATCTTGTACATTGTCCTGATGACCAATGTCTTCAGCAGCAATGGGGTCGGCTACTGGTATGTCTTCAGCTTCAGGAGTCTCTGTGGAAGCAGGCTCATGAACTGTCAGTTGTCGTTCTGCGTTGGGGTGAACCATAGAGATAGGTTCAACTATCAAGGGCTCTGTGGAAGCAGCCCGAGATTTCTCGATCTTTCGCTTCTTCTTGCTGGGGGCAGTAGGAGAGGCTTCAGAGCTTTTCCTCTTCCTGGCTTCAGCCTCAGTAGTTCTTGTCTTCTTGAGCTCTGAAGCTGTTGACCGGCTCTTTGGCTTCGAGCCAGTCGTTGCAGTTGGGAAGACAATTGGAACTGCTTCTTGCCTAGGTGCCTCTGGTTCAGCCATAGCAGGCTTCTTCTTCTTCTTCTTCGCGGCCATCTTGGGGTCGATGCCAGGATGCCCAAGTGCCTTGCGCTTCTCAGCCTCATTGTAGGCTTGTACACATCTTTCAGCCAGAGACTTCATCCGCTCATGTGAGCCCTGAGCTTCCGCACGCTTCTTCAGAAAGTTTTCCTTGAGCTCATGCAACATGGTCTTGAAGCTCTTCACTTCTTGCACGCTGAGCTTGGCCATATTCTTCTTGAACTGAGCCTTTTCATGATCATTTTTCTGCTTCAGTTCAACAATGCGCTGGCCAATGGCAAGTTCTGAAGCAATTGCGCCTTGGAAGGCGACGCTGAGGCCAATAGGCAGCTGCAGATCTTCGAAGCTGATGTTTGGTGTGGCAAACCATTCGTCGATGAAGTTGTGGATGATGGCGACATCAAAGAGAGGCAAATTGTTGAAGATTTCAGCTTCTTCTTTGCTCTTGATGAGCTACTCTAGAGCGTCATCTCCAAGATCTTCATCACTTGACAGATCAATGGCTTCACTGCGCAGAATGGCAGCAGCTGTGAGCTCTTTGCCGGTGTGTGGCTGAGGCACCTTGGCCTTCTGGGGCTTGGAGACGCGGGATACGTCTTCAGACTGCACACTGTCTTTAGGAGGTGCAGTTGCCAATGGCTTCGCCCTTGAGATTTTTGATGAAGGGGCTGGTTTTGAAGCTTTTGGCTTCTTCAACTGCTTTGGCTTCGGTACAGCAGGAGCTTCATCAGACTCAGAGTCAGCTGGAGGGTCATTCACGGCAGTCCCTTGGACTAAGATGCGGGTGATGAGGCCCTCAAGATTGGCATACGGACCGATGATATTGGGTTCTGCGTAGCGTGTGCCATCTGCCCTTGGTGCTGAGGGACCAGGGTTGAAGTCTAACTCCAACTTCTTCTTGTTCTGCTTCGCTGATTGTTGGGCAAACTGGAAGTTGCGCTTGAATAGATTGTCGTCACGACACCAGAGTAGTGACGACGGATGTGCATCATCAGGCTGTGGCCCATGAACCATGCATGGATAGAAGCTTTGGGCAATAGCTTCATCTCTGGACCTGGGTACAAGGTTTTTGTATAAGATGTCTCCCCACGGTCTTTTGATGGCACTTTTCTCAGCATACTCTTGGGTTGTGAAGCGGTATTTGAACCATTGTTCATCCCAATAGCGTCGAATCCATTGGATTCGTGTCTTGCGCTGCCCATAATTCTCTTCAGGATCTGTTTTATACATTTCTGCCAGGTCTTCAGGCAGATCTTCGGAAGTTCCTTCACGTCGCTGTCTACCCCCGTCCTTGCTGCTGCTTCTGAAGCCATAAACTTTAACTTGAAAGGCTTCAAAACTTTCAAAGGCTTCAAAGGCTTTCTTTTGCTGGACCAACAGGAACTGGCTTTAGGAGAATTTATGTGATGCTGTAGGAATTCTGCAAATGAATGCAGACTATGAGAACCGAAGGATTCTCCCACGGACATGTACCTGTGACAGCATTAAAGTTCGAGGGAAGGGGAAGAGGTCATATGCATTCTCAGAAGGTTTTGAAGATTAATTAGTTTAGAAGACATTGACCTCATCGTGCGAAGACATTCACTCATAGATAAGAAGTTGGTTCAGATTTGTACGAACCCACAGATCAGTACAACTGAGGAATCTAACTACTTCATGAAGCACAAGTTAATATACTAGGCATGTTATGAGATGCAGATTGAGAGATCTAACTTGTGTGAAGAGAAACCTCTTATGGTAGAAAGTGACAGAACCATGAGATCAAAAGGGGCTGTAAAAAGTAGTTTTATTTACCACACTTGGAACTGCTAGACGGAGTGGGAGATGATGCCGAGCAGTTCAGTCCTCCGTGCCCTAACTTGGCGACGGAAGACACTTACGGCGACGGCGGAGAGAATGATGTCCGCGGTTGGCGTGAGGACGGCGTCGGAGAGGTTGCGGCAGCGAAGCGCTTCGTCGCCGGCGTCGTCGAGAGCTAGCGGTGGCGCTAGGGTTCGTGCGAGGGTGGAAGAAGGAGATAATGACCGCGGTAAGTGTGAATTTATAGGCACAGGGGCGGCACTATGCTATTACACAGGTGCCCCTGGCGATTCGCATCTGAGGAACGCGTGGCCTGTTTGCGGAAGTTTGGGTTTTTTCCACTTCCCACGCACGCCTGGATTGTCGGGCGGTCATTCCTGTTTCTCCGGATTTTATGTGGAGGAATGAGCATTGAAAACAGACTTTATGATTGTCTCTATATCTTCTGCTGACAAGGACGCAGTGAAGACATTCGACAGTTTCAATAGAATGCATATGACTTGCAGAGATAGAATTTGAGATAGAGAGCATAGAGAGATTAGGGTCCGATCACATTCACTTAGTTCAAAAGATTCAACCAAGAAGACATAGCTATAAGTGAACGCTGTAGAGGACAGAACACTAGTATGTATACATCTATATAATCAACGTAGTGAAGATAATCATGAAGACATGTTGAGTTCGAAGCCAAACCAAAAGAGAAGATATTGCAAGGTAACGCCATGAGTGAAACACTTCAAAATAGAACGTTTGGTGGTGGCGTTACCCACCGTATAGGAAGTATTAGACCCAGACATGGTGCACAATTATTGTGGTGCTCCGAAGTCAAATTCCACATTAATGTATTCACACTTAGAATGTATGTCTTCATTGATTGAAAATATACTTTACTTTGTGCGTTGCACATCTAAGTCATCATATGCATAAGTGTTAGGATGTGTGCCTGATCACAGGACATTTGAGGATTCCAGGATATTTAGCTCACACCGTAACTTGCAAAATCTCTTCTCATCCAAGGGCTTGGTGAAGATATCTGCCAATTGTTCTTCAGTGTTGACGTGTATGATATCAATGTCTTCCTTCACAACATGATCTCTGATAAAGTGATGATGAATTTCAATGTGCTTTGTCTTCGAGTGCTGAACTGGGTTGTTGGCAATCTTGATAGCGCTTTCGTTGTTGCAGTAAAGTGGTACTTGCTTCAGATGAATGCCATAATCCTTGAGTGTTTGCTTCATCCACAGAAGCTGAGCGCAGCAAGATCCAGCAGCAATGTATTCAGATTCAGCAGTGGAGAGAGATACACAGTTCTGCTTCTTTGAAGACCAACATACAAGTGATCGTCCCAGAAAGTGACATGTGCCTGATGTAGACTTGCGATCAACTTTGTCACCAGCATAATCAACATCTGAAAATCCAACCAAATCAAACTCTGAGCCCTTTGGATACCATAATCCTAGAGTTGGGGTGTGAGCCAAATATCGAAGAATTCGCTTCACAGCTAAGTGATGCGACTCCTTTGGTGCCGCTTGAAATCGAGCACACATGCAAACACTAAGCATAATATCTGGCCTAGATGCACATAAATAAAGCAAAGAACCAATCATGGAGCGGTATACCTTTTGATCGAACTCTTTACCATTGTCGTCAGGACCTAGATGATGTTTGGCTGGCATTGGTGTTGTGAAGCCTTTGCAGTCTTGCATACCGAACTTCTTCAGGCAATCTTTGAGATACTTCTCTTGAGATATGAGGATGCCATTGCGTTGTTGTCGTATTTGTAGACCAAGGAAGAACTTCAGCTCCCCCATCATGGACATCTGATATTGCTCTTGCATCATATATCCAAACTCTTCACTGTACTTCTGATTGGTGCAGCCGAAGATAATGTCATCCACATATATTTGGCACACAAACAGTTCACCATCATATGTCTTCGTGAAAAGAGTGGGATCTAGGGAACTAGGTATGAAGCCTTTGCTCTTCAGGAAATATTTGAGTGTGTCATACCAGGCCCTAGGGGCTTGTTTGAGGCCATACAGTGCCTTGTTGAGCTTGTATACCATGTTAGGATGTTTTGGATTTTCAAAGCCAGGTGGTTGTGCAACATACACTTCTTCTTCAATCTTACCATTGAGAAAGGCACTTTTCACATCCATTTGATATAGAAGTATGTTATGATGATTTGCATAGGCCAGCAGTATGCGTATGGCTTCAAGCCTAGCCACAGGAGCAAATGTTTCATCGAAGTCAATGCCCTCCACTTGAGTATATCCTTGAGCAACGAGACGAGCTTTGTTTCTAACAACTTGACCATGCTCATCTTGCTTGTTGCGGTATATCCATTTGGTGCCTATTATGTTGTGCTTCCGTGGATCAGGACGCTTAACCAGTTCCCATACATTATTCAGCTCAAACTGTTGAAGCTCTTCTTGCATAGCTTGAATCCATTCAGGTTCCATGAAGGCTTCTTCAACTTTCTTGGGTTCTGATATTGATACGAATGCGAAGTGCCCATAGAAATTTGCTAGCTGAGTTGCCCTTGAACGAGTGAGTGGACCAGGTGCATTGATGCTGTCAATTATTCTGTCAATCTGCACTTCATTGGCAACACGAGGATGTACTGGGCGAAGACTTTGCTCTTGCTAATCTGTGTTGTTGTTGGGAGGAATGTCTTCAGGCTGAGCATTGTCTTCATGTTGATCAGGTGCTGAGATGATAAGTTCTTCTTCAGGATGAGCTTCAGAAGGTATAATCTCTCCAGTTCCCATAAGCTTGATTGATTCACTAGCTGGAACTTCATCTAGCACATTTGGCAGTTGCTCTCTTTGTGAACCATTTGTCTCATCGAACCACACATCCACTGTTTCAACCACTTTGTAATGAAAGAGATTGAAGACTCTGTAGGAGTGCGAATCCTTTCCATATCCAAGCATAAAGCCCTCATGTGCTTTTGGTACAAACTTTGAGGTGTGGTGTGGGTCCTTGATCCAGCACCTTGCACCAAATACTCTGAAGTAACTGACATTTGGCTTCTTGCCAGTTAGGAGTTCATAAGATGTCTTGTTCAAAAGCTTGTGAAGATAAACACGATTGATTGTATGGCATGCAGTGTCAATGGCTTCAGTCCAGAATTTTCTTGGAGTCTTGTATTCATCTAGCATTGTTCTGGCCATCTCAATGAGTGTTCTGTTCTTGCGTTCGACGACGCCATTCTGCTGTGGCGTTTATGGAGCTGAGAATTCATGTGTGATGCCCAAGGTATCAAGGTATGTATCAAGGCCAGTGTTCTTGAATTCAGTGCCATTGTCACTTCTGATGTGTTTTATCTTGGCGCCAAAATTGTTCATAGCACGATTGGCGAAGCGTCTGAAGACATCCTGCACTTCAGTATTGTAAAGGATTATGTGCACCCAAGTATATCTAGAGTAATCATCAACAATGACGAAGCCATAGAGGCAAGCAGTAGTAGTAAAAGTTGAGTAGTGAGTGGGGCCGAAAAGATCCATGTGGAGCAGTTCGAAGGGTTGAGTAGTAGTCATGATTGTCTTCGAAGGATGTTTTGCCCTTGTCATCTTCCTTGCTTCACAGGCACTGCATAAGTGATCTTTATTGAACTTGACGCCCTCGATGCCTATGACATGCTTCTTCTTCGCAAGGGTGTGGAGGTTCCTCATGCCAGCATGCCCAAGCCTCCGATGCCAAAGCCAGCATTCTGAAGCTTTTGCAAGAAGACATACTGCAAGTTGTGGCCCTGCTGAGAAATCTACCATGTACAGATCATCTTTTCGATACCCTTCAAACACTAGAGACTTGTCAGATTCCATTAGTACTAGGCAACGATATTTTCCAAACATTACGATCATGTTCAAATCGCAAAGCATTGAGACAGACATTAAGTTGAAGCCAAGGGATTCAACAAGCATGACTTTATCCATGTGTTGATCCTTTGAGATTGCAACTCTACCTAGACCCAATACCTTACTTTTACCAGTGTCAGCAAATGTGATGTGGCTCTTGTCGGATGGACGTAAGGTTGAGTCCATAAGAAGGCTTCTTTTGCCAGTCATGTGATTTGTACACCCACTGTCAATAATCCATTCTGAAGACTTTGAAGACGCTGGTGTCGTACCCTACAGTGCAGTTAGGGGGATAGGCTTCACGAAGAGAATTGTGAAGCAAAAACATTTGACGAACCAGTGGGTTATGAAAACTTAGATCCAAATTAGGACTAATAGGGAGAGTAGCATGCGATTCAGGAACGAAGTACATAATGATGCCATTCGGGCATTTTATCTTGCTCCCTACAAGATTTTTAAGGTCCCCAGCAATAGCGTCAAAAGATTTTGTTTTTCTGCTGGAGACCTTTCCCTGCAAAAGAGAGTTAAGCTTTCTTAACCACCCACATCTTCAAGGGTGGCTTAGAAGCAATAAGTCTAAGTGCAGCATCTGAGAATTTTGGCTTTGAAGCCTTAGCAAACAGTCTTACAGGTGGACAATAGTACTCATAAGAATAAGCGGAATAATTTTTGGTCATATGAACATGACGGTTTGATGAACTGCTCTCATATTCATATGCCTGAGTATGGTTTCCCTGCAAAACATTTGCATTAGTGTGACTTAGGTGAGTCCTCTATTTGTATGAAGCCTTTGGACCGTATGAAGCCTTTGGTCTGAGGTTTGTCTTCTTCAAGTGAGGTGTCATGAAGACATTCACAGGAAGATTTTCTAGACACTTTTTCGGAACCCAGATCTTCTTCATAGGCGGTCCATTCCTGCAGTTAGTACCAATGTACCTGGCAAACACTTCACCATTCTGATTCTTAAACAGTTTATAGTTTGCATCAAAGGATTCATCAATGATAATGGGGTTAGCACAAGTGAAGCCAGATAAATTGGTTGGATCTGCTGAAAATTCCTTTGCAGCAACCCATGTGGTTTTGGGGTACTACTCAGGTTTCCAGTAAGAGCCATCTGCATTTATTTTCCTTGCGAACCCAACACCCTCTTTCCTAGGGTTTCGGTTCAGAATCTGCTTCTTGAGGACATCACATAATGTCTGATGTCCTTTAAGACTTTTATACATTCCTGTTTCAAGCAATGTCTTCAACCTAGCATTCTCATCAGCAATAGCAGTGGTATCCTCAGCAGAGGGGTTAGTTACCACATCAACAGTTGAAGATATTGCAACAGCAGTAGCGGTGGAACATTCAGCAACAGAAGTAGCATTATCACGCTCAATGCATTTAATACATGGTGGTTCAAATCCTTCCTGAGCGGAACTGATCTGTTCGGCGCGAAGTGACTCGTTTTCCTTTTGAAGATCTTCATGAGCCGCTCTCAATTTCTCAAGTTCTTGCTTCCTTTGAAGATAATCATAGGAAAGCTTTTCATGAGTTGTTGAGAGAGTATCAAGACGATCTTCAAGTTCCTGATACTTAACGTGAAGATTTTTTATGTCTTCAATTAAGGATTCAGATCGAGTCATTTCAGCACCCAACAGATCATCGCTTCTGTCTAGATGTTTTTGAATATGTTCCATAGCTTTCTGTTGTTCAGTTGCAATTTTAGCAAGTGTTTTGTAGCTGGGTTTTGAATCACAGTCAGAGTCATCGTCACTAGATGTTTGATAGTGAATAGTGCGTGTGATTACCTTGGCACCGCGTGCCATGAAGCAGTAGGTAGGAGTGGAGTCGTTCTTGTCATTTGCATCAGTGTCGGTGATGAAGTCATTGTCTTCAGTGTTGAATATGGACTTGGCGATGTATGCTGTAGCCAGACTCGCAATGCCAGAATCAGACTCCTCCTCAGATTCCACCTCTGCCTTCTCAGAAGCGGACTCCTCCTCTGAATCCATTTCCTTGCCAACAAACGCACGTGCCTTGCCAGATGAGCTCTTCTTGTGTGATGAAGACTTTGAGGAAGACTTTGAGTATTTCTTCTTCTTCTTGTCGTCAGAATCATATTCCTTGCTCTTCTTCTTCCTTCTGTTCTCATTGTCCCACTGTGGACACTCAGAGATGAAGTGTCCAGTTTTCTTGCACTTGTGACATGTTTTCTTCTTGTAGTCATGAGCAAAAGCTTCATCATTCCTTGAGCTTGATCGTGAAGATTTTTTGAAGCCTTTCTTCTTGGTGAATTTTTGGAACTTCTTCACTAGCATTGCAAGTTCCCTTCCAATGTCTTCAGGATCATCAGAACTGCTGTCAGATTCTTCTTCAGATGAGGAAACAGCTTTTGCCTTCAAGGCACGAGTTCGCCCATAGTTTGGACCGTAGATATCTCTTTTCTCAGAAAGCTGAAACTCATGTGTGTTGAGCCTCTCAAGTATGTCAGACGGATCGAGTGTCTTGAAATCAGGATGTTCTTGAATCATCAGGGCTAGGATGTCAAACGAACTATCAAGTGATCTCAGCAGCGTCTTGACGATTTCATGTTTGGTGATCTCAGTGGCGCCGAGGGCTTGAAGCTCATTTGTGATGTCAGTGAGCCGGTCAAATGTGTGCTGGACATTCTCATTGTCATTTCGCTTGAAGCGGTTGAAGAGGTTGCGAAGAACACTGATTCTCTGATCTCTCTGGGTTGAGATGCCTTCATTGACCTTGGAGAGCCAGTCCCAGACCAGCTTGGATGTCTTCAAGGCACTCACACGGCCATACTGTCCTTTTGTCAGATGACCACAGATGATATTTTTGGCAGTAGAGTCCAGTTGAGTGAACTTCTTGACATCAGCAGCAGTGACACCTTCTCCAGCCTTGGGAACGCCGTTCTCGATGACATACCATAGGTCAACGTCAATGGCTTCAAGATGCATGCGCATCTTATTCTTCCAGTAGGGATATTCAGTTCCATCGAAGACGGGGCACGCAGCGGAGACTTTGATTATCCCTACAGTTGACATAGCTAAAACTCCAGGTGGTTAAACCGAATCACACAGAACAAGGGAGCACCTTGCTCTGATACCAATTGAAAGTGCGTTATATCGACTAGAGGGGGGTGAATAGGCGATTTTTATGAAAGTCTTCAAAACGTGGGAGTTATGAAGACAAACAGCGAAGATTTTGCCTGTTACTATGCAGCGGAAGTTAGATTACACTAGGCAAGCCATGGTCAAGTATTCAATAGAGTGAAAGCACAAAGACAAACAGCTGCAGTGTAATAAGGATCAGGTAGGAAGAAGTTATGAAGTTATGAAGCCAAACAGATCATACATTCACGTTGTGAAGACAAAAGATAGAGCAGGCATGCAATGGCTTCACAATGAGTAACAGTAAGAAAAAGGAAGTGAAGATGAAACCGGTGACTCGTTGAAGACAATGATGTGTTGGACCAGTTCCAGTTGATGTGACAACTGTACGTCTGGTTGGAGCGGCTAGGTATTTAAACCTTAGGACACACAGTCCCGGACACCCAGTCCTGAACACGCAGCTCAGGACACCAAGTCCTCACCGTATTCTCCTTGAGCTAAGGTCACATAGTCCTTGCCCAATCACTCTGGTAAGTCTTCAAGGTAGACTCCCAAACCTTCACAGACTTCGTTCACTGGCAATCCACAATGTCTCTTGGATGCTCTGAACGCGACGCCTAACCGTCTGGAGGATTCACAGTCCTCAAGTGTAATAAGTCTTCAGATCACATAGACAAGAAGACTTAAGTGATGCCCAATGCTCTCTGGCTCTGGGTGGTTAGGGCTTTTCTCCTCGCTAGGAATTTTCTCTCAAAGGCTTCGAGGTGGGTTGCTCTCAAACGACAAAAGCCGTGCACTGAAATCTGAGCAGCCAACCGTTTATGGTTGTAGGGGGTGGGCTATTTATAGCCACTTGGCAACCCGACCTGATTTGTCCGAAATGACCTTGGGTCACTAAGGAACTGACACGTGTCTCAACGGTCAGATTTCAAACTCTCATGGCAACTTTACTTGGGCTACAAGCAAAGCTGACTTGTCCGGCTCTGGACAAGATTCGCTCTCATTGTCTTCACTCGAAGACATAGGTTTTTGGTTTAGGCATCACTTCAGTCATTCTGACTGGTTCTCCTGGACCCCACTTAACAGTACGGTGGTTCCTATGACTCAACACAAAAGAAAAAGAACTACGAAAGATCTAAGTCTTCGAGCTCCATAGGCTTCATAACGTG